>NC_140413.1:51845000-61845000 GCF_965140295.1 Lepidochelys olivacea
TATCTTAAAGAGAAGATTGCCATCTTACCTCCAGCACACACAAAAAGGGTGTGGAGGACAGAGAAGGGGAAGAAAGTAAAAAAAAAAATTGGAGTTACGTGGGGGTGGGGGAGTCAGTGCATGCATGAGTCGGCTCATCAGAGAGAAGTATCAGCAAGCACAGTGGTAGTGGTGAAAACTGGGGGGTTTACTACAGAGACAGTTAGGTGAAGTCTTTGAGCTGCTTCTGAGGAGCTACTGCTATTAGCAGAGGTAATGGCTCTTCCATGTTCCTCTCCTTAACCTAGTATTAACAGGAAATGTCTCAGAGTCCTACACCATTTGTGTTTGATGGGAGGAGCAGAAAGGGTGCAGGTGGAAGGGAGAAAAGTTACTGTTGCTGGTTCACACACACCATGCTTATAACATCTAAAACCCTGTTGGTTGATGTACAGAACAATTAGAGATATAGGATTTTCAAAAGCAAGGTGCAAAGGTCTCATTGAAATGCTTAGAATCTAGTTCTAGCTGTCATGTAACTAGAAAAGGTAAGAGGTTTGGGGTGAGGAAGGACATGGGTTACAGCAGTGAGGTCATGTGGTTACTCACTTGAGGCATGAACACAACTTGATTGCTCAATTTAAAGAGTTTTTTAAACTTTTTCTTTTAGTAGTAATTATAAAGGTAAATGACAGCTCCTTGGAGAAATATGTCCATTGTTAGGAGTGACACCATCTTAGTTTTGAATAAATAAACTCATTGGGTAATAACGAGAAAAAATAACCAAGATGCAAGTCTGTATCTAAGTTACAAATGTTCCAGCAGACACAAATGAACTTGGCAAAGTAAACTGAAATCAATATTTTCCTCTGGAAAATGTACGATTTGCAAGATGACAGAATGTATTGGCACTTTGCAGGAACAGTGGCTCCTTTCTCTTTATTATTACAAGTCCCGTTTCCTTGACTACAGTAGAAGCAAACAATAGGAGTCAGTTCCTTTTTCAGAAATTGAAGCCTGCCCTCTCAGTGCACTCTGCCCAAAAGAAACACTGTCTCTTGGCTTCCTTCCAGGGTTTCAGTCACACAGCTTCTCCTGCTGTCTGCTCCCTTTCTCACTTTTTTCTGGTTCTTTTCACACAACTGACACACACAGCTACAATCAAATCAATGCCCCAGTCCTTGCATTTGCAGCAGGGATGTGACCTCCTCAATCAGTGGGGACGCAGAATTCCTCTGGTGTCTATAATTAGAGTTGCCCATCTCTTTCCATTGTAAGGCTTTGTTTTCAGTTCTTTAGATGACAAACGGAAACAGCTTGGGCTGAAATTTTCAATATGGAATAAGAAAAGGAGTACTAGTGGCACCTTAGAGACTAACCAATTTATATGAGCAAAAGCTTTCGTGAGCTACAGCTCACTTCACCGGATGCATTTTCGTGAGCTACAGCTCACTTCACCGGATGCATTGAATGCATTGAATGCTCAAATGCTCAAATAAATTGGTTAGTCTCTAAAGTGCCATTAGTACTCCTTTTCTTTTTGTGAATGCAGACTAACACGGCTGCTACTCCGAAACCTGTCAATATGGAGTGTTTCCTTAAGTTGATTTTTTTTGAAAGTTTCAGCTAAAACATCAAGGTCTCTGCCATGTTTTGCCACGTTAAAAAAAATGAGAACCATTTTTGAGTTACCTTAGAGACTAACAAATTTATTAGAAGATAAGCTTTTGTGGGCTACAGCCCACTTCATAGGATGCATAGAATGGAACATATAGTAAGAAGATATATATATATATATACATATACACATACAGAGAAGGTGGAAGTTGCCATACAAACTGTAAGAGGCTAATTAATTAAGATGAGCTATTATCAGCATGAGAAAAAAAAAACTTTTGTAGTGATAATCAAGATGGCCCATTTAGACAGTTGACAAGAAGGTGTGAGGATACTTAACATGGGGAAATAGATTCAATATGTGTAACGACCCAGCCACTCCCCAGGAGTTCTACTGCTATGAGTTACTCAATTACCTCAAATGGTAGAAGACTGTGTTGCAGATCTAAAGATCAGAATCTTGCTGAAGACCTATGTGTGGAGTCAGTATGGTTCCGCCTGATGGTTCTCCCTGCCCCCGCCCCCAAATAAATTGCAGGGAAAAACAGTTAAAGAATTATAAGACTGCAAAGTCAAGCATTCATAAGTTAGGAAATAAATACCTAAAGTTGCTCATGGAACTTTAATTCAACCCCCTTGTAGCATTATGCTACAATCTTTAATGATCCCATACTATTCTTTCCACAGAACACCTACATGAGTAATTCAGTATTTGTTTTTATCTTCCCAATTTAATCTGTAGCTCCAGGCCTTATTTACCTAAATACACCAGCCAAACCCTACACTGAACACAAAATTATTAATGTTCAGACCAGATATCTCATTGACCTCAGCTGCAGTTGTGGGCACTCAGCACTTGTGCAAATCAGAGCTCGCAGGCACTCAGAAAATGAAAAACGCACAGTGTTAATGACCAATGGAAATTTTGTTTTAAGCACTTGTCCAGCATCCCTTAGGAACTCTGTGGCAGAAGCAAGGATAGAATCCAGTTCTCCAGGATGACATTCAACAACTGTGTTAAACATGAGACCCTGCTTTTGCTTCCTGCAATCCCCTGTCTCATTCACAACACTCTTTCCAATTTATGCAACAAACAAGGAAAGGGTGCCAGAGGCAACAGACTCCTTCACCATACAGCCCTGATTAATTCCCAGAACACCATCCATTGTGCACGTTGAATGAAGCAGTGGAAAAAATAGCATGTGACTATATAACTCAAGACCATATCATGCACAAGTGGCAGGAATTAAGTTTGCACAAATTATCTTACCCAGACTTTTCTTAAATTTTGAGTGTTTGACTTTGTAGCCATTATGTCGTAAATCCTGATAAACAGGGTTGAGTTTAATTGTTCCTAAAACCAGTCCAAATTATTGAACCATATATACATATACACTAAAAAAACTGATGACACTCCAGGAAATAGTTGAAATAAAAGGCTTCACAGCTTAATTACTTAAATATTTAGTGGCTTAATGCTGTAAAATGACTATTAAGACAAGTGAAAATTTAAAAAAAAAAAAACTGTGGTAGGCTGTGGGTGGCTGAAACATTTTTTTTAATGTTCCACAAACTACTTACATTATGGTGCTGTTTCTTTGAAATAGTATATCTGTTGAAAAGACCTAGCATTTGGTCAGTGTTTCTGCCAAATAAGTCTCTGGCTGTTGGTTGATTTCTTTGTAGGCAACTCAGCAAAAGTGAATTTTGAAGAGGGACTTGATGGAGAAGAGGGTAATGGACTTGCAGATCAATTCAGAGAATGGAAGAAAGTGAGCGGATATTTGTGGGAGAGGTGAGCAAGTGGTAGTCAATGTGGGCATCATCGATTTGCGGACGGAAGGATAGCAATGTGAAGAGCCTTGAAGCTTGAACTTGATGGCATGGAAAAAGGAGAGCCAATGGAGGAATTCAAAGAAATGGTCAGTGCAACAGAAAAGGATGATGCTTTCAGTAACTCATTTTCAATGGACTTGGGGTGGGGGCAATGGGGATGCCGGGGGGTCAGAGAGGAAGAGAATGGGTAGGGTTGAGAACTGGAAGAGAGTTTAACCATATGAAGAGAGAGAAGAGGTGATGTTTTACAATGTTACGGAAGAAAATGTAGCGAGGCTTGGACACTCAATTTATGGGACGAAGTGACAGGGAGGGTGAGTTTGATTTAATTGGATATATAAATAAATACTTTGAAACTAATCAATTGGCTAATGTGTGTACACAGTGCTCTGAACATGTGAAACTGTATAATTGCTAAGTAATATTATTTCATATTAACACCTTTTTTATGTATGCTGAATTTAGTTTTCCAAGGTATCACATTTCACAGTACTACTTTGTAGGCACCAAAATATGTAATATTTTAATAGCACTTTTTAAAGGTTACATAAAGCAGCTACAGCTTGATGCATTAATAAGGGATATATTGTATGTTCTTTTTAATGCCTTGGAAAATACTGTACCGTGGTTTAATTTCTCACAAGTGCAATAATCTGATGGAATGCTGAATGCTATTAAGAGACCAAAAGGCACAGGATTCCTTGCTAAGATTAAAAAAGACACTTAGTTTAAACTATTTGGTCCACTAAGTTATGAAGTTTTCAGCTCACAAGAGAATTTAAAGTGCACTCGTCATTTGGAATAAATCTCTGTAGCACAGCTGTCTTATATCAAACTAAAATACACATTAAGAACATATAGAAATATACTGTTTTAAAAAATGAATGTTCCAGATGCCAATTTATATTTTATTTTTAAACAACTAAAGCAGGAATTTATTTTTAATTTTCACTTGGTCCTGTCAGATTGTATATAGCTAGTGGGAAAGGTAAAAACAGGTAAAAGTTTTGTGTAAAACCTGTCACAAACATTTTCACACATTAACTCTGTGTGGCTTTCAACATCTCAAAATGTTATTTTCTTCTAGGGGTGCAGAGATTTCTGAAATATTTTGCAGACTGGCTTGTGAAATTTATTTCCATCACAAAATTCAGTGACTTTTCCAATGTCACTCCATTTTAAAGGCATCCCAAAATTACTACAGTAGACAACTTGTCAAATTTGGATTGTGGATTGAAGACAGGGAGGGAGAGAGCAATATAAAAAGTCACTTACATACTTATATTGTATAGTATAGAAACTTGAATGGAGTGATTGTCTGACTGATCCACTCAATTAACATCCCATTAAATTAGACACCTTACATTTGATAAAATCATTCATTATGAACCTCTGAGCAAAACCAAAAACAAATTGGAACTTTGACTGTTGATCTTTCCCTCAGATATCCCAGATGTCATTATTTTCTATGAGATTTTAAGCATTCAAATGACCTTTTAAGGAACATTTCTCAAATCTGTTGCATGGATTCACCGGCCCTCCCTTAGACCACCTCATTTACTGCTTACACAGTGGAGAAGGAAGGTCCCATATTAAGTGAGGAGCTGCATGTGAGAGACTAGTGGCCTGTTAACTCCTCCAATGCTTTTTGTAGATGAACAGCTTTTTCTCGTGTTTTCAATGGTTGCCAAATGAGAACTACTTTCCCCCCTAAAATCTTGAATTATTACATCGCTGCCAGTTGTCATGCTTCTTGTGTGACACAAGGGCATCTGGCAACCCTGTAACAGCCCAGCTGAATACCCATGCATATATCTGGACTGCAGGGATAACTTGCTATGACTCCATGTGGACACTACAGTCGCTGTAGTGAGTCTGAACAGGAAAGGAGCAGCTGGGAAGACAAGGTGGCAACAGCAGCAGTGAACAGAGACAGCTATCAGTTCCAGTAAGTGACAGTCTCTAGCTGCTCTCACCAAGCAAACTTCTATAAACAGTCCCCCAAACAACATCACCATGTCTCCACACACCCACCCCAGACATCCTAGCACTCGGGCCCATTTTAGTGCATATTCACCTCCTCAACCCCCTAGTGTCCACCCATCAACCCCAGAAACACGAGCATCTGCTAAATAATATAGTGCCCACCCCGCAGAGCTCTCAGACACCATCTAACATCCAGTTTCCCCACATTCAAATGCTTGGGAGTAGTGTGTGTGTGTGTGTGTGATGGAAATCAGTGACTCTATCTTCTGTGAGGAACATCATACATGGAGCTGCACAAAACTTAGCAGCTATTCATTTATTTGTATTATGGTAGACCCAAAGGCCCAATCAGGACTGAGACCTCATTGTTCTAAGTGTGGTCAAACAGTGAGATGCATTCCCTGTCCCAGAGACCTTACCGTCTAATTTAAAGCAACAAAAAGGTGGATGTAAATACATATATCTCACAGCACATGGGGAAAGCAATGCCAAAAAGTGTCCCTACTACTCACACTACAGCAGAGATCTCCTGTTGCCATGGCTAGGTTATTTTCTGAGCGGGTCAGAAAGCACATAAAATATAGGTCACCTCCTCTGAGAAAAAAGAACGAGGAGTACTTGTGGCACCTTAGAGACTAACAAATTTATTTGAGCATAAGCTTTCATGGGCTATAGCCTACTTCATCAGATGCCTGCACTGGAAAATACAGTAAGAATATATTATATATATATATACAGAGAACATGAAAAAATGGAGATTGTCATACCAACTCTAATGAGAGTAATCAATTAAGGTGGGCTATTATCAGCAGGAGAAAAAAAAAACTTTTGTAGTGATAATCAGGATGGGCCATTTCAAACAGTTGACAAGAAAGTGTGAGTAACAGTAGGGGAAAAATTAGCATGGGGAAATAGTTTTTAATTTGTCTAATGACTCATCCACTCCTAGTCTTTATTCAAGCCTAATTTAATGATGTCCAGTTTGCAAATTAATTCCAGTTCTGCCATTTGCTCACTCTCCTGACTACATGACATAGGCTCAGCTAAGAAGGGACATGTGGTATACTGAAACCTGTACTGAAAGCATAAGCTGATATTTTAAATGCTCAGGTGGGTTTCCTAGTCCTTTAGAGGGCTGTGTGTGAGCTCTGGGCCAAGCAACAGTCAAATTTACAAACAGCCAGTTAAAAAATGTATAGGTGGGATGAGTTGTGCCTCTCTGTTTTTAGTTCTTGTGTTAATGTTCTGGATTTTAAGAAATAAAGTATTGTTATACCACAACCTTCCAGAATTTTTTGTGTATTTTATGTTTGTTTTTTTTTAAATCTAACTTCTTTGTGTCTATGTCATGAACATAACAGGAGATAGAACCAATACCATATGACTTGTGACCAATCACAGCAAAAAGGCTTAGATTGAAATATGAAAATATGACTACATTTGTCACAAAATTCTCCACTCATCCAAATAACAAGAAATGTTTTATCATGAAATGTCCCAGGAAATTTTCTATTTTTATTAACACTGCTTCAAAATTTATCAAATTCAAAAACAGGACTTTTCAACAGTGAGCTTCATGTTTTACTCTCATTTAAATAAAGGCAAGTCCAATATTGAAATTCTTGTACATTTAATACACTAGAAGCAACACAATATTTAGATTTCATATTGGATGTGTACAGTTAAGGTCTATTTATACTTGTGTATTTATAATGTGTTCCTAAAACTTTTTATACAAGCATTAGATAAGCCAAGTAGTTCTTTACAAACTGCACTTCAAGCATTAGCAGAGGATTTTATAATTCCAGACTATCAACTCTAGAGTGTCTCCTGGCAGATGCCAGGAATAAATACAATTATTATCATGAATAAGCTTAGTTGAATCTATTGTCTCCTAAATGTTTTATCTTCATTCTTAAAACCTTTTTGTTCTTTAGAAAATTTTCCTCAGTGTTCCTAGTCTAAGAAAAAGATATATTGAGATATATGCATTCACATTTTCTTTATTTAAACCATTTTTTGGATGAATCACTGTCACTGACTTTTCAGAGTAGAGAAGCTGGTTCTCCCTCCATACTTTTTTTGGCTTGTTTAAAGGAAAAAAAAAAAAAAAAAAAAACTACTGCAACTAATTTAGAGGAAGACAGACATATAGACCTGTGGGCAGACTCCTACATCTGCCTGGAGGGAGCCCCACAGATTTCAGTCGAGTTTTGTGCAGGCATTGTGGTCTTCCTGTATGGAACGACTTGCAGATTTAGGGCCTAATTCTTTAAAAAGAATCTAATAAGCACAGTGCTTGCAAACAGCATTAATAGCACAAATGAAGCCATATATATATATATTCAAAAGATAACCAATTCCATATTGATGTATATATATACATTCTCTTCCTAATCTCTGCATTTTCATCCATATCAATATGGAATCATAGAATATCAGGGTTGGAAGGGACCTCAGGAGGTCATCTAGCCCAACCCCCTGCTCAAAGCAGGACCAATCCCCAATTTTTGCCCCAGATCCCTAAATGGCCCCCTCAAGGATTGAACTCACAACCCTGGGTTTAGCAGGCCAATGCTCAAACCACTGAGCTATCCCTCCTCCCATCTGGTTGTCTTTTGAATATGATTTTCATACAATTGTCTACAGGTCATATAATCTCTCATTCTTCAAAATAGAAGGAAATCACTGACACCAGATGAGGTAAAATATTACCCAGGGGTCTTATGTATTAGCATTGGAAACAGCTGATAATCATATAGTTTTGCAATATAATGTCAAAAGCTGCACTTTGAGTTGAGTTGCAAAATAATTGGTTGCTCACTAAAGCTTTTTGCTGTTAAGAAAAGTTGGCTGGTAATTTTCCACCTAGATTTACAGCTTGTGTGAGACCAATTGTCATGCATTTTCAATATCAAGGTTATACAACATACATCTTTTGTGTAATGTAAGAAATTGTTATTCACCCATCTAAGACTTTTGGCTGTACATCAAAATTCATGACTATTTCCTATGTGTATACGCAAGTCAAAAAACTTTAAATAAATTCCAGAATTTAGGATGCTTATCTGATTTGAACTAAACCTTCAACTGTTTTGAGACTCAGACATCACTAAGCAGAAGCACAATATTAGGAGTCAAATAGCCTGGAATGGGGCAGATTTTCCACACTTTCTCATGACTCTAGTTTTAATCAATGGACCAAATCCTGGGATCCAACAAAACTATGCTTAGTACAAGGCCTGGAATGGGGTGCAGAAAAGCCATTTTTCTGCTCCCCTAATCTCAGGGACGACTGCCTAAGAGATGTTCTAAATTATGCCACCTATATTCATCTCCTAGAAGTTGCTTAATCAATTAGAGATCACTGAGGCACAAAGGGATACAACTACACTCCCTTCTACCATCAGCCATGCCCCAGAATTATCTAGGAATGCCCCGAACCCATGGGAAGATGCAACTACGATATTTTATGCCCCAACATTTTAATGGAAACTTCAACTGCCTTTTTAGATTAGTTCTGGCAAGAGATGTTAAGAGTAACAAGAAGGGTGTCTTCAGGTATGTTAGCAACAAGAAAAAAGTCAAGGAAAGTGTGGGCCCCTTACTGAATGAGGGAGGCAACCTAGTGACAGAGGATGTGGAAAAAGCTAATGTACTCAATGCTTTTTTTGCCTCTGTCTTCACGAACAAGGTCAGCTCCCAGACTACTGCACTGGGCAGCACAGCAAGGGGAGGAGGTGACCAGCCCTCTGTGGAGAAAGAAGTGGTTCGGGACCATTTAGAAAAGCTGCACGAGCACAAGTCCATGGGGCCGGATGCGTTGCATCCGAGAGTGCTAAAAGAGTTGGCTGATGTGATTGCAGAGCCATTGGCCATTATCTTTGAAAACTCATGGCGATTGGGGGAAGTCCCGGACGACTGGAAAAAGGCTAATGTAGTGCCCATCTTTAAAAAAGGGAAGAAGGAGGATCCTGGGAACTACAGGCCAGTCAGTCTCACCTCAGTCCCTGGAAAAATCATGGAGCAGGTCCTCAAGGAATCAATTCTGAAGCACTTAGAGGAGAGGAAAGTGATCAGGAACAGTCAGCATGGATTCACCGAGGGCAAGTCATGCCTGACTAATCTAATTGCCTGCTATGACAAGATAACTGGCTCTGAGGATGAGGGGAAAGCAGTGGGTGTGTTGTTCCTTGACTTTAGCAAAGCTTTTGACATGGTCTCCTACAGTATTCTTGCCAGCAAGTTAAAGAAGTATGGGCTGGATGAATGGACTATAAGGTGGATAGAAAGTTGGCTAGATTGTTGGGCTCAACGGGTAGTGATCAATGGCTCCATGTCTAGTTGGCAGCCGGTATCAAGTGGAGTGCCCCAAGGGTCGGTCCTCGGGCCGGTTTTGTTCAATATCTTCATAAATTATCTGGAGGATGGTGTGGACTGCACCCTCAGCAAGTTTGCAGATGACACTAAACTGGGAGGAGAGGTAGATACGCTGGAGGGTAGGGATAGGATACAGAGGACCCTAGACAAATTAGAGGATTGGGCCAGAAGAAATCAGATAAGGTTCAACAAGGACAAGTGCAGAGTCCTGCCCTTAGGACAGAAGAATCCCATGCACCTCTACAGACTAGGGACCGAATGGCTAGGCAGCAGTTCTGCAGAGAAGGACCTAGGGGTTACAGTGGAGGAGAAGCTGGATGAGTCAATAGTGTGCCCTTGTTGGCAAGAAGGCCAATGGCATTTTGGGATGTGTATGTACGGGCATTGCCAGCAGATCGAGGGACGTGATCGTTCCCCTCTATTCGACATTGGTGAGGCCTCATCTGGAGTACTGTGTCCAGTTTTGGGCCCAGCACTACAAGAAGGATGTGCAAAAATTGGAAAATGTCCAGCGGACGGCAACAAAAATGATTAGGGGATTGGAACACATGACTTATGAGGAGAAGCTGAGGGAACTGGGATTGTTTAGTCTGCGGAAGAGAAGAATGAGGGGGGATTTGATAGCTGCTTTCAACTACCTGAAAAGGGGCTCCAAAGAGGCTGGATCTAGACTGTTCTCAGTGGTAGCTGATGACAGATCAAGGAGTAATGGTCTCAAGTTGTAGTGAGGAACTTTTAGGTTGGATATTAGGAAAAACTTTTTCACTAGGAGGGTGGTGAAACACTGGAATGCATTACCTAGGGAGGTGGTGGAATCTCCTTCCTTAGATATTTTTAAGGTCAGGCTTGACAAAGCCCTGGTTGGGATGATTTAATTGGGGGACTGGTCCTGCTTTGAGCAGTGGGTTGGACTAGATGACCTCCTGAGGTCCCTTCCAACCCTGATATTCTATGATTCTATGATTCTTCATCCCTTTATGCTATTGGCCCAAAAGAGCAGGGAGCTAGGATCTGACCCCGTATGATGCACAATACCCTACTAGACAAATCAAAAGTGAAAGACCCAAACACAGAACAGCAATTGTTGCCCGAGAACTCTCAAGGTACAACATCAACATCAGTGCTCTAAGCTAAACAAGATGTGCAGATGAAAGCCACTTAAGTGAAGAGGGCAGCGGTTACACTTTCTTCTAGAAAGTAAAACCAGCAAGTGACAGGTGAATACACAGTGTTAGCTTTGCAATCAAGAACCTTCTAATCAACCGCATGACCGAGCTACCCATTAGTATTAACAAGCACCTTATGACCCTCCGCATTCAGCTGGTTAATAAGTCATTTGCCACTATCACCAGTGCATATGCACCAACACCTGACGCTGAAGAAGAACAGAACTAATCCTTGTACACTGACCTTGATAAAATTTTGTCATCCATTCCAAAAACAGATATGATAATCTTCTCAGGGGACTTTAACTCAACAGTTGGCTGAGACTCTAAAGTATGGAGTAGCACCACTGGGAAGGAGGGAGTGGGCAAGACCAATTCCAATGGCATCCTTCTACTCAGCAAATGTGCAAAGCATGACCTTGTGATCACAAACACAATCTTCAGAGAAAGCAACAAGTACAACACAAATTGGCAACACCCTTGCTCAAAACAGTGACACCTCCTAGACTATGTCATTGTAAGAACACAGGATCTAAGAGATGTCCAAATTTCCCATGTCATGAGAGGAGCTGACGACTGCTGGACTGACCACCGCCTGGTGAGGTCAGTCATGTCCATCAGGATTGCACTGAAACATAGAAAGCAATCCAAATCACACAGATGGCAATACAACATCCAAAGACTTCAATCCTTAGTGCACCCAGAGAAATTCCAACCACTCCTCAGTGAAAAACCGACCATATGCACACCTGAAAATGACAACACAAGTGTTGAAGAAGACTCGGAAGCCCTAAAATAGACCATCCATGAGGCCTGAGAGGAATCCATCGGCTTTGCTACCTGCCGCCATCAAGACTGGTTTGACAACAACAACATTGAGACTACAGCCAGCGGTGAGCTGGAGCCGGTTCGCACCGGTTCGCTAGAACCGGTTGTTAAATTTAGAAGCCCTTTTAGAACCGGTTGTTCCGCAAGAGACAACCTATTCTAAAAGGGCTTCTAAATTTAACCAGCTAAAAGTGGTGCCTTAGGCACCAACTCCATGGGTGCTCCAGCCCTGGAGCACCAAAGGGGAAAATTTGGTGGGTGAAGAGCACCTACCGGCAGCTCCCTGCCCCAACCCTGGCCCCAGCTCACGTCCGCTCCGCCTCCTCCCCTGAACGCACCACCCTGATCTGCTTCTCCGCCCCCCCCCCAGCTTCCCATGAATCAGGCCGCGGCTTCCCGGTCAGACCCAGGGAGGCGGAGGTGAGCTGGGGTGGGGGAGGGCGTGAGGAGGGCTGCCCGCGCTGCAGCAGGTAACTCGAGCCGGGGGGGGGTGCAGCGGAACCGCTCCCCAGCTCACCTCCACCACCCTCGGCCTGAGCAGGAAGCTGCTGCCTACTTCTCAGCCCTCTTCGGCTTCCCGCACAAACAGCTGATTCACTGGAAGCCGGGGGATGGGGTAGAGAAGCAGAGCAGGGCGGTGCATTCAGGGGAGGAGGCGGAGTAGGGGTGAGGTGAGCTGGGGCTGGGCGCGGGGCGGCTCCAGCCCTGGAGCACCCAGGGAGTCGGCGCCTAAGGCGTCATCGAATCATAGAATATAAGGTTTGGAAGGGACCCCCCCTTGCTCCCCCCCAGCTACTCTCCCCCGCCTCTAGGAGCCAGAGGGACCTGCTGGATGCTTTCTGGGAGCTGCCCCAGGTAAGCATCTCCGGGACTCCCCACCTCGCCCCCTGGCAGGTGCCTCTGACTCTTAGGGGTAGGGTGGGCACCCACTACAGTGGCCCAGAAGGCCCTCCTGCCAGGCTCTGGGGGCAATCAGGTGACAGGGGATGGGGGTGGATGGGGAAGGGGTCCTGGGGGGGGCATCAAGGAACATGGGGGGGTTAGATGGGGCAGGAGTCCCGGGGAGTGGGGGTGGGCAACGACCCCCTCATGGGGTGAGGAGGTAACCCAGTGTTAAGATTTTGTCAGCTGATCACTGATTACAGCCCTTGTGGACCAGAAGAAAAAAGCTTTCTGTGACTGGCAAAACCAACCAAAAGCAGAGCTCTTTCCATCAGCTCAAAGCTGAAGTTCAAAGGAGAATATCAGAAAACAGAAACAATAAATGATATTTTCATCCTCTGGGGGGATGACCTAATCTTTCTCATAGATTTCCAACAACTTCAACAACCACCATCAACCCATTAAACTTTCTCTAGTACATTCCCACACTTGCATCCTCCTCCTGGATACTGTAATGAGCTTCAACAATGGAACCATACAGACATCTATATACAGGAAACCTGCAGATCACCACAACTACTTTTACATATCCAGTAACCACCCCAAACATACCAACAAATCAGTTATCTACAGTCCGGCACTCAGATTACACAGAATATGCTCTGAGGAGAAACCCTGGTGTACAAACCTTAACACACTTAAAAGCTACTTCACCAAATTAAGACACTCACCCAGAGAGGTTGATCGCATCATGGAATGGGCCACCCAAATATCCCAAGAGAACTTTTTTCAGTATGGCAATAAACACTCCTCCAACCAGACACCCCTAATTGTCACCTTCCTCCCCAAACTGGAACCCATACTGTATATCATTAAACAATTACAACCCATAATTGATGGGGACCACATCCTAAACAAAATCTTTCCTGAACCCCCTCTTTTGTCCTTCAAACAACCTCTCTGCCTCTCCAAGCTCATCATCAGAAACAAGTTCCCCACAGACCAGGACAAACCAACTTGAAGTGACATCAGACCCTGCCAGAACAATAGATGCAAAACCTGTAGACATATCTTCACTGCTACAAAGATCAATAAACTCCACAACACATCTTTCAAGACCCATGCTTTGTACAAATACCCATGTGGTTTACCTCATTCAGTGCACTGAATGCCCCAGTCAAAACTGTGTGGGTGAAACCAGACAATCACTATGCTTTCAAATGAACTCACATAGAAAAATGATAAAAGACAAAAGCAGCATATCACCTGTGGGTGAACACTTTTCAAAGAACAATCACTCTATATCTGACCTCTCAGTTCTTGTTCTCAAAGGAAATCTGTACAACACTTTGAAAGATGAGTCTCGGAACTTAAATTCATAACTTTGCTAGACACTAAAAAACATGGACTGAACAGAAACACTGGCTTATTACAACAATGTATAATCCAGTAACCACTGTTCCACGTCCCCAGTTTCCTTTTTTCCCTCTCCCTTCCTTTTCCATCTATTACTGGAAGGGTAATAACTGGCCATTTCACCTTGAATGGTCCCTTGAAATATGTGTTAAATACTTATGCTAAACAATCTGTTCTGCTTTGTATTTAGCTGTGACACTCTGAGTATGTTTTGCAGACCTGAAGAACTCTGTGTAAACATGAAAGCTTTTTTGTCTCATCAACAGAAGTTGGTCCAGTGAAAAATATTACCTCACCCACTTTGATTCTAGTATACAAAGAAACCAGGCAAGTTTGTTAGTGTAGGAGCAATAGGATGTAAATTTATAACCCAACTTTTATACCATAGATTTATAAAACTTCTTGGAAATTGCCATTTTAAATTTCTGGACTGTGACTATCTTTAGCATAAGGAATTTAGGATATACTTCTTGTCCATAGGAGTCATATGTATTACAAAACTATTGCATTCCACTGTTCACAATTCAAAATGTAGTTATGTTTCAGTAAACTATGTCAGCTATCTCAGAGATTTAATCAGCAAAAGCTATGCCAAACAGATGCATAACAGATTTTCAGGAAATTTAGATTTCATTCTTCTTTGGCCTTTCATATTTGTCATAAACACTCCACTGCAAAAATGTTAATGCATTTTCTCAATACTATTTCTAATACAGTTTCACATTAGTAACAAGAAACAAACTTTTCAAAAATGGATTAAAACAATTCAATTTCTGTCTTGTGTTTTCAATAAGCAGAAACATTTAAAAGTTACTGAAATCAAATTGAGTTTCAAATAGTATGTTACCCTCTCCCTGCATGATTAAAATTAAAGACTTACATTAACATTGATCTCACATTTTGAGCCAGTCCATCCTGTTTCACAGGAACATTGATACCCAGCAACAAAGTCTATACATCTGAAACACAAAATACAATTGTACAGATCATCATTCATAGTTCTAACTCCAGCATCAACCATCATTCTATTGTAGCCACATATTTACTAATCATGTGGGGATCTGATCCAACTCCTACTGAATCAATAGGATTTTTTCTATTAACCTTAATGGGCTTTGGATGAGGTATATTATGCAGGCTGAAGGGATTTTTAAAGGGCAGACATACTGCTAATAAAAGAAAGACTTTTTGTTTTAACCTGTTGGTATGTTACAACTGAAGAGCTGCTTTTAAGTGTATTAAAGTCTAATTAATCCACATTTATTGAAAATCGCTTATGCTAATGAACACAAATGGAAGAAGAACTGAGATAATACACCAGTATATTACATTATCTTAAACAGGCAACATTTGTCATCCTTAACTGTGCTTGTACTCCTACTTTATGGAAAGAACATAATTAAAACTATCTTTATTAAACTTCCCTTGTCAGTAAATCTTAAATATTGCAAGTTAAGTACATTTTCTTGGAGATAATAATAGTAAAATAAAAATAGGCACCTTCCATGAAGACAAGGCTCTGGCAAACATTCGTTAACATCTGTCTCACAGTTTATTCCAGTAAAGCCTCTCTTACAGTGACATTTATAGAAGTTTATATCATCAATGCAACTTCCATCATTGAGACAGGGTGCTGATATACATTCGTCTACATTTACTTCACATCTGTTGCCTGAGTAAAAACAGAACAGTGATGACTTTAACTTTCAACTGTAAACAACAACACTCCAAGCCCAATCAAAATAATTAAGGTTTACTTGTTTATATTAGACATTCCAAATGTTATATTGTACATTTTCCAATGTTGTTCATATACTACCTTATTGTATTCACATGTAGATTATTCCAATATGATATTCTTTATTGATGTGCAAGAAGAAGAAGTAGATTACAATATATTCCACAGTTAGCATCTGTAGTTTTGTTATGGCATAAAGTGTCTTGGCTAGAAGGATAAATTGCAAACAGAGTGAATATGTATAGAGGCACTGGGATGATCATCAGGACAATTTTATGGTTTATTGGGAAGAAGAATTGAATGTACCTTTTTGTATTTTTGGTGTCACTGGGCTGAATGGTAAAAGCAGTAGGTGCTGCAGGTTAACACAGGTGTGCTTGTGATATGAGGAGATCTAGGGATTAGTTGAGGAGAGTAAAAGAACTGTGATTGTAATATGAGATGTGGGTGATATGAGATCCCAATGTGAGTTATCAAAGCAAAGAGGTGCATATGTACCTTGAAGTTCCAGCCTGCATCATTTCAATACAGAATTGTGTAAGTTGTGTAAGTAACAGGGCTCACACACCACTAGGGGTCAAGGATCTACCAAACCCCAGATACTGTGTGGAGAAGGGAAAGGGTCTTAGACCACCCCAGAAGGGCAAGCCCCCCCCAGACCCTAGATCACATGAGCAGGAATGCGGGAGTTACATTCCCATAGATCCTGGCACACACACAGGAGAGGAATGTGGGGCTGATAAGAGCCCCTGCACCAAGCATTTTGAATGGTGCTGCTCCCACCAGGAGAACGAAAGTCTTTGACTAATAACATTGTAATCTGATATTCCCCAAAGGACTAGTGGATGGCATGCACTCTGTTGGTGTAACTCTTGAGTATCTGAGACCAGGATGTGACGATCTCAGCCTTGTTTTGATCTCTATCGTGAGCAAAAAAATGTTGCCAGAACATGTGAACTTTAAAAAAAGTTGTTTTTCTGTGGGGGCTCTATCTCATAAACCCCATGTTCAAATGTCATAGAATCATAGAGTATCAGGGTTGGAAGGGACCACAGGAGGTTATCTAATTCAACCCCTGCTCAAAGCAGGACCAAGCCCCATTTTTTCCCCCCGGATTCCTAAATGGACCCCTCAAGGATTGAACTCACAACCCTGGGTTTAACAGACCAATGTTCAAACCACTGAGCTGTCCCTCCCTCCGCCAGATGCTGCGGGTGGGGGGGTGATGCCAGAAGAGTACCAGAAGTCATCTACTACAGGACAGGTCCAACAAAGAAAATAACAGAACGCCACTAGCAGTCATCCTTCCGCCCCCAACTAAAACCTCTCCAGCGCATCATCAAGGATCTACAACCTATCCTGGAAAATGATCCCTCACTCTCACAGATCTTGGGAGACAGACCAGTCCTCGCTTACAGACAGCCCCATAACCTGAAGCAAATAATCTCCAGCAACCACACAACACACCAACAAAAACACTAACCCAGGAACCTATCCTTGCAACAAAGCCTGATGCCAACTCTGTCCACATATTTATTCAAGTGACACCATCATAGGACCTAATCACATTAGCCATGCCATCAGGCGCTTGTCCATCTGCACATCTGGGGGGAGGGATAGTTCAGTGGTCTGAGCATTGGCCTGCTACACCTAGGGTTGTGAGTTCAATCCTTGAGGGGGCCATTTAGGGTTCTGAGGCAAAAATTGGGGATTGGTCCTGCTTTGAGCAGGGGGTTGGACTAGATGATCTCCTGAGATCCCTTTCAAACCTGATATTCTATGATCTACCAATGTGATATGTGCCAGCAATGCCCTTCTGCCATGTACACTGGCCAAACCAGACAGTCTGTATGCAAAAGAATAAATGGACACAAATCTGACATCAAGAATCATAACATTCAAAAACCAGTAGGAGAACACTTTAACCTCTCTGGCCACTCAGTAAAAGACTGAAGGGTGGCAATTTTGTGACAGAAAAATTTCAAAAACAGACTCCAACAAGAAACTGCTGAGCTTGAATTAATATGCAAACTAGATAGAAATAACTTGGGTTTGAATAGAGACTGGGAGTGGCTGGGTCATTACACATATTGAATCTATTTCCCCATGTTAAGTATCCTCACACCTTCTTGTCAACTGTCTAAATGGGCCATCTTGATTATCACTACAAATGTTTTTTTCTCCTGCTGATAATACATCATCTTAATTAATTAGCCTCTTACAGTTTGTATGGCAACTTCCACCTTTTCTGTATGTATATATCTTCTTACTATACATTCCATTCTCTGCATCCAATGAAGTGAGCTGTAGTCCACAAAAGCTTATGCTCTAAATAAATTTGTTAGTCTCTAAGGTGCCACAAGTACTCCTGTTCTTTTAGCGGATACAGACTAACATGGCTGCTACTCTGAAACTTTTCTTTTTGTAGTTTTCTTGCAAATAAATCCTACACATCTTCTAACCAACTATCTCAACATACTTAATGAAATATTGATTAATTCAGCACCAGAATATACCTGGAGGTAGACAGTATTATCCCCATTTTACAGAATGTGGAAAATGAGGTGCAGAAAGAATTAGTAACTTACAAAAGGGACATAGAGGAAGACCACACCAGAAGTAAAAACCAAGACCTCTTGATTCTCAGTTTTGCGCTTTAGCCATAAGAACATTGTTCTCTTCTATGATGATGCCTCCACCCAAGTATCTCAATCAGATTATTAGATTTAAAATATTAATGACTGGCATATGTGCACAGGTGCTTGTGGATGAGAAGTTTCTAAATTAAAATCTTGTTTCCCATTGCAACACATACAAAATATTTGGGGCTGTGTGAAATGTTGGAACTGTCAGCAGAGAGGCCAAAGTACTTGTGCCAAGCACATTTGTGATTCCATGCAATCAGAGAATGGAAACAATACCCTGTAATTTATCTATTCAGATGATCCTATCTTCACTCTGCTCACTTTGCATGTATGTGTCAGCTCTCTCCCCTAGGCTTTGTCTGTCTATGTACATTGCACCACCTTTAGGACAGGGATTCTCTTCCTCTATATTTGCAAAGCACCTAGCACATTTTGGCTGCTGCTCAACATAACTAATAAATGATTGAGATCTTCACCAGAAATAATATTAATAATCACAACTAAATAACATAGCTTGAGGACTGATGAATTGAACACTCACAAATAACTACACATGATCAACCCAGAGTTTAAAATATTCACATGATTAGAAATACTGAATAATTACTAATAATGGATACATTTGAGGATATTATTCTCTCAGCTTTCTGATTCAGACATAGGACATGGTCAATGCCTGAAGGAGCTTGCTATATAGTAAACAACATACTGTAAATGCTAAGCTGGACAGATATAGGCTTATGTGTTTGTATATATAAAAATCATACATAAAAGCTTCCACATCCAGGGCTGTAGGTGCCTTTGGCACATATTGCAAATTCAAACACTGATGCAAAGAAGAGTAAAATTAATTTCCCAAAGCCAGGAAAGAAATCAAGAATACAAAATCTCAGCCCTCAAGCGTGAAGCTTCAGCACACAAATCCCAACATTTGATGCAATCCTGTCCTTCCTCCCTCAAACCTGGGAAAAACATAAGTTTTACAGTGTGACCTGAAGCTCACCAGATTTAAGATATTTCAGATCAAAGGGGAGGGGGGAAAAGTCCAAGTACAGGTCCAGTAACTGCCCACCTTGTACACAAGAAAGTACCAATTCAAGTGCAACACTAATTGCAGCTGTGTCAATATCACATAGCAAAAGAGGCAGTCTGCCAACTAGGTATGTCCCATGCTATTTATGGCTTTATAGGTCAAAAACAGCATTAACTGCATTTTGAAACCAACAGCCATCGAAATCCTGGAACATTGGTGTCATCATCATAGATTGTTTCTCCAACACCTCATGCAAGACCTGGTGTTGTCACATATGACATAGAATCATAGGACTGGAAGGGACATTGAGAGGTCTTCTAGTCCAGTTTCCTCCACTCAAGGCAGGACTAGACCATCCCTGGCAGGTATTTGTCCAACCTGCTCTACAATGACAGAGATTCCACAACCTCCTTAGGAAATTTATTCCACTTCTTAATCTCCCTGAGAGTTAGAAAGTTTTTCCTAATGTCCAACCTAAACTGCCCTTGCTGAAATTTAAGCTCATTGCTTCTTGTCGTATCCTCAGAAGTTAAAGAGATCAATTTTTCTCCCTCCTCCTTACAATAACCTTTTATGTACTTGAAAACTGTTATCACTTGTCTCCACACTAAACAAACCCAATTTATCTCAATCTTCCCTCATAGGTCATGTTTTCTAGACCTTTAATCATTTCTGCTGCTCTTCTCTGTACATTCTCCAATTTGTCCACATCTTTCATTCATTCATAGACATTAAGGTCAGAAGGGACTGTTATGATCACCTAGTCTGACCTCCTGCACAATGCAGGCCACAGAATCTCACCTACCCACTCCTGCGATAAATCTCTCACCTATGTTTGAGCTATTGAAGTCCTCAAATAGTGGTTTAAAGACTTCAAGGAGAAGAGAATTCTCCAGCAAGTGACCCGTGCCCCATGCTACAGAGGAAGGCAAAAAACCTCCAGGGCCTCTTCCAATCTGCCCTGGAGGAAAATTCCTTCCCGACCCCAAATATGGTGATCAGCTGAACCCTGAGCATATGGGCAAGATTCACCAGCCAGATACCCAGGAAAGAATTCTCTGTAGTAACGCAGATCCCACACCATCTAACATCCCATCACAGGCCATTCCTGCAATATGGCACCAGAATTGGACACAATATTCCATTTGAGGCCTAATAAGTGTGGAGTAGAGTGGAACAATTACTCTGTGTCTTGCTTACAACTCTCCTGCTAATACATCCCAGAATGCTGTTTGCTTTTTTTGCAACAGTGTTACACTGTTGATTCATATTTAGCTTGTGATATACTGTGACCCCCATATCCCTATCTTCATACTGCTTCCAAGGCAGTCATTTCTCATTTTGTATGTGCGCAACTGATTGTTCCTTCCTATGTGAAGTACTTGGCATTTGATCTTATTGAATTTCATCCTATTTACCTCAGACCATTTCTCCAGTTTGTCCAGACCATTTTGAATTTTAATCCTATCATCCAAAGCACGTGCAACTCCTGCTGGCTTGGTATTGTGTGCAAACTTTATAAGCGTACTCTCAATGCCATTATCTAAACCATTGATGAAGATACTGAACAGAAGCAGACCCAGAACTAATCCCCATGTTACCCCATCCCATATGCCCTTCCAGCTTGACTGTGAATCACTGATAACTACTCTCTGGGAATAGTTTTCCAACCACTTATACATCCACCTTATAATAGCTCTATTTAGGTTTTATTTCCCTAAATTGTTATGAGAAGGTCATGTGGGAGAGTAACAAAAGCCTTACCAAAGTCAAGATATACCACATCTACCACTTCCCCCCATCCACAAGGCTTGTTACTTTAGGATGTCTAATAGTTCCTCCGGAGTACAGGATGTTGACTGGGGGCATTGTATCAGGCAATATGTTGAAGTGTTTGCCTAAGCTCTTCACATTCACATTTGGAGTCATGCATCAGCTTCCAGTTGTTCATATTGTCACTCCAGCTCAATTTAAAATATATCAGTATTTTTGTTTGAGGTCAGTGCCTGGAAGTAATTGTCCTGAAGAAACTGGGTTCTCCCAAATCATCAGCATTCCCTGAAACTTTTTACCTTGTAGCCTTCCACAGCGGTGTTTTGGGGTGAGAAATTTTCAGAGGCAAAGCTCTTTCTGGACCTCTGCCTCTTGATGGTGAAATGTGTCCATGCAGTGGATGTCTTGTCTCTCCTTTTTTACTGAAGGCATCTTGCCTCACTGATGATGGTACAATCTCCCTAAGGCAGTATAGCAACAGTGTGGGAATTGGTTTCAAAGTCCCTTGATAATTCTAAAGGATTGATTGAGTTCAATATCGATTTTAATAGCCAGCAAGTTTAAAACAAACAAAAGGAAGTATTTCTTCACACAAAACACTGTCAACTGTGGAACTCTTTGCCACAGGATGTTCTAAATGCCAAGATATAACAGGGTAAAAAAGAATTAGATAGATACATATTGGCATTGGCTACTGTTGGAAGACAGGATACTGGACTATGTGGACCTTTGGTCAGACCCAGTATAGACATTCTTATGTTCTTATGTTGTGTGTATGGCTTGAACATGACCATACTCAGGCACAATACTCCACAGTTGGGTAACACAGGGAGAAACTGTTTGCTCTATATGTTTTGGGGTCAGCTCCCCATTTTGAGTTGGCCAGTTGCTGGAGTACACAGTTACCGGAGATCACATTCCTTTTTCAGCTTCTTGATGTGCTTTTTGAATGTCAGTGTTCAATCTACCATGACCCAAAGGTACACTGGATGTTCATACTGCTCAAGTACTGTACCCTCCCATGATATCTGGAGTTTTCATTTGAAAGGTGCACACTTCTGTCTTGCTAGGATTGGCATTCAGGAACCATGTATAATAGTATTTTCTAAGTATGATCAGGGAGCCGACTAGACCTCAATGGTGACAAATAATTTCAGTTGGGTGACAATACAAAGGTAATCTGCATAAATGAATCTTTGCATGTTGGGGAATTCTGATTGGTTATTTGTGTAGATATTAAACAGCCAAGGTGCTAACACTGAAGCTTGGGACAATCCAATCTGTTGAGTATGCCACTGATTTTCCTGACCATCGATCTCAACAAAGAAACATTGGTTCTGGAGCAGGGAAGAGATGACCTGGACCATCTTGCTCTTTCTCAGAATTCTTGCCAGTTTCAGTAGAAGTGCATGCTGATTTACAGTGTCATAAGCAGCCAACAGACCAACAAATACAGCCTCTGTAATTTTACATGTTTCAAAGGCATCTTTCATGCATTGAGATAGGTCTTCAATTTGGCCATAGTATAAACATCCTGGATGGAAATCATCCTGGTAATCAATTGGCTACCCTTCCACTACTGGTGCTATTATACCCATTATTGTTTGCTTACATAGCTTGAAGATTGAACAGAGTAAGGATTTTGGGTGGTAACTCTTGATTGTCATGTTCCCATTGAAAAGCTCTGAGTACATTTAATTTAAGGTGTATCCCCATGTAGACTCATGGTAACGAAGGCAATTTTTCTTCTAATATTTACTTCCAATCCCTTTTATTATTGTTTTATCATTCTAATCTTGCTGTTGGTAAAAATAATGGTGCTTGTAGAAAACCTATTTTTTGGTATTTGAGTACTCAGTGAAGAATAGAACCAAACACTACATTTTCCTGATGTTCTCATCCCTCTGTACTACAAACTCTTCAACTCTGTGGAACAGATGTTTTAACTGATGTCATCATGCAAGAATAACTGAAACAATAAGATAAATAGATATTTCATGAATACACTGTTAAACCAAAACTGAACAGAGGCACTGTTCTGCTACAGAGTACCTAAGTATCACAGAAACATTTTTCCTTACAAATCAAAAAGAAAATATATACAGTGCTTCAACATGAGGCTTTCATCTGCTGTTATTAAGAGTTCTTTCAAGGGCACTGACAAAGCCGGAGCACTGCACAGTGCTATACCTCAAGCCTATACTTAGCTTGCATAAACTCCAAAGCCTGTCTCTTTATTCATTCTCTTTCTCATATCAAAATGGTGAAAATGTTTCTATAAGACCAAGTTTCTACTGGAGAGAACTTCAGAAGAAACGTTTTTGACTATCCCAGTACATGTAAATCAAGATTATGTAGTTCTAAGCAAGTTTTGGTGAGTATATAATATTGTTCTCCCTTTACATAATTAGATGTAAAGTAATTTGCCATGTTTGCATTCCTGATCTCTTCAGCACTGATGATAACCATTAGTACTAGCTCCCTCGTCAAGCCAATAAGCCTGTTCCCGCAAGAACTCTCATTAAAGTTTAAATGAAGTGTCTTAATTAGGGGAAGTTTTAATGTACTGAATTGCATTCATGTACCCTTTACTGTTACATGAGGGTCTTGCTAAAATAACAGATATCGTGTTTTGTTTGGTTGGTTTTGCTTTGGGTTGCTTTTTTCCTCGTCTTAGCTGAGGTAATGGAGTCTTTATGTGTAGATCTGTGTTCTGAGGGTTTTGATTCAAATCTACTCATTTACTCTTACTAATGAAATATGCACATAAGCACTAATCATTATCATAAGCCAGTCCTGACCTGCATTATCCTGCTATTTTAATACTCAAATATTTTGGAGAAGAAATGTTTAGTCATGGAAAATTCTCTGGTACTTTTTGTTACCTGAGCAACAAAACATCTGTTAGGAACTATTAAATTTCATTTAATTTATAATTGTATTAATTATTATTTAATTTATAAATACATAACGGAATTCATTTTTGCTTGTTGCCTGAATTTCAGATGTACTAAATACCCAAGGAACCTTCTGGAAATCTGAAAAAATTGTCTCTTAGAACTTTAACTATATTCCAACTCACTACTGCTAGACTTGCTCCTAAACCAAGGTATTTTACAGACACATCCAGAGACAACCTGATGATAGTGGGAGGAAGCACAATTTAAAAGTTCAGCTGCCCCCAGAACAGCTCGAGTCACACCCCTTCCCCAAGCAACCTCCCACCCCCGCCTTAGTCTCCCCTCCCAGAAAGCAGCAGTTTGTCCTTGAAGCTCCCAGCTGTTGCTCCTGCCTCTCCCTGTAGAAATCGGGGGGGGGGGGAAGGGAAGCACATGACCCTGTGTGCCCCACTCATGCATTACCTCTGCACATCTGTGTCAGTTTAAGGGAAATTGTGTGTGTAAGTGTGCAAATTATGTCTTCAGTATTTGAAAATGGCTGTGGTTTTTATTTTATTTTATTAATTAAAATGTTTAGTTTTATCAGACTCAAGTAATCTTAATACCATGCATTCCTGCTTCTATGATTCATTTCTGCTGCTATCATCTCTCCAGATCACAATCCATCCACTTGATGAAACAGTGTTGACATTGGAGTACCTAGTGCTGCTTTCCTAATTTCTTCTTCGCCTAAAAACAACACTTTCAAAGTTTAGGTCAACAACCTACTATTTGCTGATTCCAATATTACATGCTGTAATTTCTTTTACCCTCTGCAATCCCTAAGGAGATATTGCTGACTTGCTGAATGGCTGTAAGAAGGCAGATTCAGAAGAACGTTTGAAGGGCAGATTAAGGGTTAAAGTGGTCTCTAAAAACTATTCCACATTCACGTCTTTTACATTATTGTATACGCTTTCAAAAAGCAAAAGTTGTAGTTCTTCCTGATGATTAACATCTTGTAATTAAAAAGATTCTTCTGTACTTTTCTGATCCACCCTTATGTCTGTTGCATCAATCCACTACTACAAGGATACAGAATTAATTTTTGCTTGAACAGCTCAGTACAAATGCAAAGAAAATCCATTATTTTATTGTGGGAAAAGAGATTGTTTGATAAATTTATTATGCCATTAAATAATTACAAAAAATGTATTTTCTGAAGATCAAACTTATTGTGAAAAAGCATATTTCATATCTCTGCTTTCATCATCCTCCAGTTAAACCTAAAATAAAAAAGCTCACAACAATATACTAACACATAAATTTCTATAATGCAGAAATCACAGAATAGTCTCCATTTAAACTATACTGATTGAAAAATAAATATGCATTCAGAGCCCCAGAATAGGAGAGAAATACTAAGAATATACATAGTGGAAAGGAACATTTTTTTTCATTTGGTCTGAATGAATTTGACCCACTATATTTAATATCCTCAACTGAGGAGAAAATTCCATTAGGACATTATAAAATAGTATCAATGAATGAATGAAAGAAAACTCTGTTGTAAATCTAATACAACATTTATGGAAAGGAAGGGAAGATATTTATATTTCTTACACTAAACTATAGAATAAAGTTGTTTTTGTTGACTAAGGAAAACAAAACTTCAGTAAAAGATATTTCCTCACCCACTTCATCTCTCTAGGGAAAACAAAATAAAATTGAATGTAGAAATTGAAATGCTAATTCAAGTCCCATATTAAGTCTATTTTAGTAGATATCTGTCTATTCTTATGCTAAGAAGTGTCTCTGTCTTTCTCAGTATTCCATCTTGCTCTCTGTCGTCTCTGAGAATATCCTTCTTTTGCAGAGGAACGAAAACAGAGGCAGAACTTTACTTTCTCTTGGACAACAAACAGGATTAAATATAGGGAGGAATTTAGATGGAAAAGATGAAAAATATATCCCCAGAATATTTAAGATGAAGAAAAAGAATGTGTCACATCTGTTCTTAAAATCCAAGGTATTGGGTGTTTATATAATGTGGGGAAAAAAATCAAGTTATTTTTATACATATGGAAGCTTAAACCTTCTAGTACTTAAAACTCATATTGCCAGGGTGCGCCACGGAGGTTTAACAATAATGGTGATTGAAGACTATTTCATGACCAGCAGGCTGCAGATAATGCTGTCACATCATCTAACATATCCTGCAAATGCAACTGCCCCTGTAACTGATTAGGTCCCTTACTTAGGCACTTCTAAGCCTATAGTTACCAAATGAGATTATAACAATCACATTTTGTTTTACATATTACAGGTTTTCAGGAATCTACAGGTGAAATAAAGAGGGTGTCATACAAGTCCTTGAACAGCAGACCTTTCAATGTATCACTGAAGACAGGAACTCCTGGACTGACAGAGCAGAGTATGGTCTAGGCAGCTTGAACCGATTCTTTTCAAATTCTGTCAGGTCCTTCCCCTTTCTTTGATAACTGCTATTTCATTAGAGAGACTGAATGTTGCTAGAGCAAGTGTCCAAAGAGCCTGCTGTAGCTATCTGCACCTACCTTGATACATCACCTACCCTGAGGGCAGACATTACTTGTTTTGTAATTACTATTAATAGAAAAGGAGGTGCTAAGTGAACTGGACCATATTTTAATTAGTACATAAATAAAAGTCTCTACTGAAAACAAAACAAAACAGAAATAACCCATCCAACCTCCAAAACATTTAATTTGATATTAGGTGTTGCACTTCCCTAGCTTGTTGCCTCTTCAATTCATTGTTTCCTGGCATTTATGCTGTAGGGCAAGCATCCAATCAACTTGTGAACAGGCAATGAATGTTCCATCTAAACAGATGGGTGGAAAAGTAGAAAGGCAGGAACTGATGATCAGGTCTGGGTACTGAGGATATGATTACTAGCTAAAAATGTCAAAACAGAATTCCCTGCTGAATTTCTACATTTATGTGCACAAAGTTTACAACACTACAGTAATGCAGCTTTGAGCTAGGGTACCTTTTAAAAGTAAAAATAGGCCATCACAACCTTTTGAATACAGATTTGGACCCTGCCAAACCACTGATTGAGCAATAGGTGAAGGTCAGAGAATAGCCTTACAGTAAAATCTCCATATTCTGCCTCTACACGGAAAGCCTTAGAAGTAGGAATTTGAAAATCAGGTTGTTGTATTCCTGCCACTCCTTCCAAGACAAAGATCCATGGGGAGAATAAGCCCAGTTTGAGATTTCTGTCCTGAAAAGAATTTGCAACACTTGGTGTGAATACAGACGGTACTAATTATAATAATAACTAGTACAAATAGGTAGGAAGGTGACAATGAATTTACATTACATATTCAAAAAAATGAAAGTAGAAAGAAAATTCTTTATACTGCCCTGCCTTGTGCAGAAAGTAACTTGTTAAATAGTAGGAGGCAGTTAAAATGTTTACCTATTAAAAGGACACTTATTTTCACTTTTTTGACTAAAATAATTTAAATGTACATTTTTAAAATATCTGTATACATTTAATATACATATGCAAACAATATCTCGGGAATAACCTTTGGCTTCAGTGGATAAATCTGGTCCATTATAAATAAACCTTTTCGTTTAAATTATGTCCACAAACCAAGTGCACTAAATTTTCAATATGTCAGGTTTCAGCCACAAAAAGGTTGGTAAGCATTTATGATTGTAAAATATACAGTCTGTCATCCTCTGTCAATATACTTGTCAAATCATTTGAAACCTATCTTCTTTTGAATCCTAGTGAGTACCAATGTGGAAGTCTGTGACCTTTTAGTGAAAAATCAACTTGCTATATCATGAAAACCATAAGATGTCAATGTTTTGCAATTCTGTCTATCTAAGGGAGGCAGTGTGGTATCATGGATAGGGTATTTGATTGAAAGTATGCAGACCTGGGGCCACATACATAAAAGTGCTTAGGTGTGCTAATGCCTAGCCCCTAGGTACCCTGCCACCTAGTGGAATCCTCATCCCAGAGTTAAGCACCCAGGCTTCCCATACAGTGCAATGGGAGAATTAGGCACCTAATGAAGGAATCTTCATAAGCTAGCAAGCTGAGTGGGGAGACTCCTAAGTCAGCCAGAAGCAAAATGCAAAGGATGGGGCTCACACCCAAATCCTCAAATGTTTTTAGGCCCCTAACTCCCATTGATCTGGGCTTTAGTTGTCTGACAGACTTCTTTCATGAGATGAGAAAGAAAGTGTCCAATAGTCTGGTGGGTTGGGCACTTAGTTGGGATGTGGAAGACCCAAGTTTAACTTCCTGCTGTGCGTGATTTGGAATAAGGACTTGATTCCACATCACAGGTGAGGACCCTAGCCACCAGGCGATTGGATGGCCTGGGATGGGTTGCTCTCCGTTTCTCCTCTTGGAGCTGTAATATATATATATATATATATATATATTTAAATTGTCATTGGATCAGGGACTTGAATCTGGTCTCACACATCCCAGGTGAGTGCCCTACCCACTGGGCTGTAGAGTCAGCATCTCTTCAGACCCATGAAGAGAACACAGGAGTAATCAAATCCTGAATTGATAAAGGCATGGATCATGGGGACATAGTATGTCTTCATTCAAAAGGAATCACCTACCCAAGCATAACCGGTAAAATTGTACTTGATACTTCTGGCATATAAACACCCAATAGCTTTTGAAGAGGTAATATAACCAGATTGCACACACAAGTCAGAAATGGTGGGCACACACCCTCAAATAAAGGTGAAGATGCCATCCTTGCCATATCTTCTGGTTACTTTCCCCAGCCTACCAGCATCAATTAATTCCTTCCCTGATTGAATGTCCACCAACAAACTCAGTTTCCCACGACCCAGTTTCCCACAAACACTTGCTTTTGTGTCCTACAGCAGGGACAATAAGTGGAAAAGGGGGAGTAAAAATATGGAGTAGCAAGGATGCGAAGAGGAGGAGACAGTGGGAGGCATCCTTCTTCTTCCCAATCCACTGATTTAGAGACAGAATCTCTCCCCTCCAATCTAATTATTGGGAGGGGAAAACAGAAGAGACCTTCCTCCAGGTGTCCTTCTCTTTAACCAGTCACCACAACTGTGGATACCTCATTCATCCCTCTTTCCCGGGACATTTTGGCCCAACTTCCTCCTCCAAAACCAAATTTAAAGATATCATCTTTCCCTCTCTCCTGCCCCCTGAGAAACTTCTTCTCAAGTCTCCCCGAAATGGGGATTGCTTTATCCCTCTCTGCCTCCAAGGTTCTGTCTCTTCAACTCTCCCCTGCAAACTGGAGAATGCCCTATCTTTCCTCCCAACTCTCCCCAAGCCTTCTCACCAGTACAGAGCTTCTCATCTCTTGCCTTTCTTTCCCCAAGGCACACTTCTCATAGAATCATAGAATATCAGGGTTTGAAGGGACCTCAGGAGGTCATCTAGTCCAACCCCCTGCTCAAAAGCAGGACCCATCTTTCATCTTGGCGACGTTGTCAAATAATCAAGACTGCCCCTTACCAGAACTGAATTATATGTTCTCTCCAAGCGAATTAACTTCTACCCCACCAATTCTGCCACAAAGAATTCTTTCACAATGACACCACCCACAACTACCACATCCCCTCCAACATTCATAAAAAAGAATCATCTGACTGCACATCCCTCAGTGAATGAAACTACACACTTGATTGTAGTAGGGACTTCCGTGGCTGGGCATCCTAGTGGCTAGATCATTGGTCTTACAGACTGTATGGCCAAAGAGGTGGTAGGGGGACTCAGGCCCTCCCTCTCTACTGGGTCCCAGCCCATTGTCCTTTGTAGATCAACTCCTAACTAGGGGAGATGGGCCTCCCTCCTGGGGGCAAAGGGTGTGTCAAGACTTGCTTCCCTGTCTCTTTAGTTTGGGGCATGGCCCCACTCATCCAATTGCTCTGTGGCTGGGGCTTATTTGCAGGTTCCCCTTTTCAGTGGAGCCCTTACTTGCCTCAAGCAGCTGCATTGGCTGGCAGGTTGCTGATCTGTCCCTTTGGGCAGGTGGACAGAGAGCTCCTGCTCCTCACCAATGAGCCCCCAACTGAGCCAGGCTCCCTTCTTTTCTCCCCGCTCCAGGCCTGGCATTGGCTACAGGTATAATGGGGCAGAGCTAGCTGAACAGAAAGGTTTTCTTTAACTCCTACTGTGATGGAGAGCAGTTTCTCTGCTCCCACACACTGATCATTACATTGATTGTTTCAGAAAAAAAATGACTGTGAAATCCTTAACAAATATCACATCTGCCACAATCTCTCTATCACTAAGAAGACAGCAATACAATCCCTGAATTCCAGCTACCAGACAGTGATCAAACTAGCAGACAAAGGGGGTGCCATTGCAGTCTTTAGCCACGATGACTATGTTAACAAGGCCAACAGACCACTCTCCGACACCACTACTATAAAGAACTCAAAGAAGATCCTACACTAATTCATATAGGAATTTAAAGATATCATCAAATCCTTCCCTATACAACTCCAAGAGAAATTCCACAACCTTATCCCCCATGAACCCACCTCAGGGACATTTACATGTTTCCCAAGATTCACAAACAAGGGAACCCAGGCAGACCAACCCATATTTGGCCATAGCACTCTTACAAAAGTTATAACAGGACTTATTGAAACCATTCTCAAACCATATAAAAGGCCAGCTTCCTCAAACACACAAATTGATTTCCTCCAGAAACTCTGCAACATTAACAACCTCACTCAGAACAACATCCTTGCCACCATGATTGTCACTTCCCTTACACCAACAACCACAGCAATGGCAGCATCACTGTCTACCTCAAATATCTAGAAGGCAATGGACAACACTCAGATATCCACCCAAAATACAATGGCAAGCTCATCCATTTCATCTTCACCCATAACAATTTTACATTCAACAACACATTGTCCAAACCACTGGGTAATAGGCTCCCCAATATGCCAACCTCTTCATGTAGATGTTTAGGCTTGGGCTGCAGCCTGAACTCTGGGACTCTCCATCATTCCAGGGGTCCCAGAGCTTGGGCTCCATCCTGAGCCTGAATGCCTATACAATGACTTTTCAGCCCTGTAGCCCAAGCCCTGCTAACCTGATCTGGGCTAGCCATAGGGTTTTTATCCCTGTGTAGATGTATCCTCTCAGTACCTGTCCCACATCTGAAGAAGTACTCTGTGTAAGTATGAACGCTTGTCTCTTTCACCAACAGAAGTTGGTCCATTAAAAGATATCGACACATTGGCTCTCTAATATCCTGGACCAATGCAACTACAACACTGCAAACATTAGATAATATTGTCGTACATCACTATATTATGAAGGTGGATTTCTTGTGTGTTTGGTTTTTTTAAACTTATGTATTTGTTTCAGTTTATAAAGTTTCAGTTAAAAAGTTAAAGCTTGACAGGTTTTCTTTTGACTTGGCATGACTCTTACTTTGTTATCACATTAACCACACTATACTATCATTTTTATATTTTTAAGGTTTTTTTGTTCTGTTTCGCTGGTAGAATTTTCCTTGATAATCTTTGGTTTCTCCCTCTTAGTACTTATTTTTGGCATTTTAATTACATTTGTTACTCAGCTATTTCTGTGGCTATCTGTCTAGTGCTGAAGGTAAAGGTATTTTGATTTTCTAAACCTGAGCACATATTTTCTTTCTTTCTTTATACTGGACTTAATGCAATGTACTGAGTGGAAAATGATTTTTATTGTTAAGGCTCAAAACTTAGGAGGATGCTATTTTGTAGGCATTTTTAGTCAGTTGTGTTGCCAAGGGTTGGAAAAGAGATTTAGTGTGATGGGTTGGAGTCTTCAAAGATATTAGCAAATACAAATGATTCACTGATGACAAATTGCTACTTTTTTAGATTCAGAAAGAACACCAGAAGAGCCACAAGGTAGTTGTGGAGTAATCACACCAGGGACACAATAATTGAAAAAAAAAACCTCCCTAAATTATATTTAAAGCAGTGGCTTGGTTATGGTAAACAGAAGTAGTGGAGGGGAAAGAAAATAAATATAGCATATGAATTGTCATATGGTACTAAATCAGAATACTGGTACATTTAAGGCAATTGAATATCCTATCTCTAGCAGAAAAGGACCAAGACTGGGTAGAAATTTTGCAAAGCACTCAGCATTAGTCTAACTCTGTTGCAACTGAAATCAATGGAAGATTTATGGCAGACATAAAGGGACACAAAGTTAGGAAAGTGAGAGCTTTTCAAAAATCTCATCATATAGAAGTCATTTGGCTAACACAGAAGAGTGTCTGGAAATAAAATAATTCCTTTATTATATGCATGGCCCTCCCATCTAATGAGGTAATTAGCTTATTGGTGGAGATAGCCAAGGACATTCAAGGCATTTAGAGAAAGTAAACTGATTTGATTGGTGAGAGGTTCATATCGTCTCTAATCTCACCTTGAAGGCATATCAAGAAGGTGTAGTCACTGAACATTCAGCAACATATGGTAACCACAAACATTGTGGAGTTCTTAAAATCAGGTTTCAGACTAGAACACTGTGTGGACACAACTTGGACAAATATGAAAACTCAGTACTTACATGGCTCAGTGACTCTATACCATTTGAGACACCTAACAAAAGTGATGCTGATCAATTTATGACACTTGGCTAGAGTCGACTATGCAGAATTAATATTAGTGCAAATATTCCTCTCAAACAGAATAAGACCACTCACATATGGAGCCCCAGAGTGAAGCTCTTGAAGGAAGAAGATACAGTGACCACCATTCAGGGAACCCTCTACCAGATGTAATAACATTTAGCCTGACAACACTCCAAGAATCAGTTTTTTGCAGAAGTCTTATTTTAGTAACGATCACAAGAAATTACAACTAAGCAACAAAAATCCAAAACAAAGTATCCAAAAACCACAAGCAGCAAAGGCTGCTGACCTAGGAAGAGGCGAAGAGCAGACTCTATTATTAAGTCCACTATGGAGAAATCTCAATTACTGTGGAGCTCAGTAACCATGCTAATGGGTATCATAGGAATGTCTAAAAAAGATTAGATTATATACAATGCTGATCTGAAAAATAACTTACAAAAGATAAGGAAAATACACATTTTAAGGAGTGTGCAAGATTACTTTTTAAAGCAGTTTGTTCAGTAACCCATGTGGAGTGAAGCCATTCTTAACCTAATTCTGGAAAAGGAGCCAAATCTGATCTTTCATTTCTTGTTACTGGGTTTTAGATTGAGGAGGACATAGTTTACAGTGATTATTAGAAATCTAATGATTCTCTAATTATTACGATGAAAGCTAGAACAAACAATACAACAGTCTTTGGCATCAGGGAAGATGAGTAGACAAGATTGAGAAATGCTCCAAACAAACACTAAATATGGAATTATTTAGTATATTTGAAAATTTCTGCAAAAAAGTGGTAAATATTTAAGAACAAAGAACAATGGAAAACACAATGGAAATCCATTCAGGTCTAAACAGAAAAGGGAAACATAGGGATATATGAAGGGTAGCATGAAATAAAAGCCAATATAATTGCAAAGGAAGAGATTGAGAACTATAAATATAAGCAAGTACAAGTAAATATATAAATTCTGATAAACTAAAAGCATGATAATGTGAGAAGGAATATTGTAAGAAATATTGCAGAAACTATGTCACCTACAGGAAAAAATATTAATATTTCTTAAATAGATTTACAAGAGGAAAAGGCAGAGGTTGAAATCTGACCCTTCTGAAATAAGGGATAACTTCCATTGATTTTCAGCGGGACAAATATTTCACTCAGAGAGACAAAAAGTATGGATTTTAATGGGACTAAAGTAGTTTGGGCAGGTAAAAATGTTAGGAGTATATATACATTTCTTTTTCTGTTTGAGTTGAAAAAGGGGATGGAGAACTACCAAAATAATACATTACATTTTGTAAAATTTTAAAGGAATGTTTTGGGAAGCTTACAAAAATGGTTGTGAAAAAATACGAGCATTTGTAGCTAAAGTTTCAGGTCCAGGCAACATACTAATGTAGGCTTTAAAGGAAATGAAGTGGAAATCAGTGAAGTTTTCACTGCAATTTTTATTAGCAGTTGTCTGATGGCAGTCCGTTTGATGACAAATGTTATTTAGTGATAAAGCTCCAACTGCAAGCAATTGTAGACCAGTTAACAGGATCTATAGAAAAATATTACAATATGGCAGTTAGTACTATGCCACTTTTTACCTTGAAAAGGTTAATTTGAATAGAGATAGGAAAGTTTGATTTATGATCAAGTGATCAGCTTTAGCTGACTTAAAAGTTATATTACCAGAGCACAGAAAGAGAAATAATGAAATGGTTGAAATTATTAATATAATTTGTTACATGCTGACAGTAGGCTCAGCATAGTACAGAACAAAAAAGTCATAAATCACACCCACATATATAATTTGAGCACATGCAATCTAAAGACATGTGGATAATGTAATAAGTTTCCATACCTAAAAGGCAAACAGACTGAATGGATAATGCAAGAAATTTAGGTATTTTCTCAACAACTAGAAAGGCAGTAGGATATTAGAGACATTGTAGAGCTGATCATCAGCTCTTGTAAATTGAGATCTGTGGAGCTATGACAATTCACACAATTTAAAAGGATGGAGATTAGACAATTTCTACCTCCTTGATAAGTCTGAGCCCTTATAAGAATACAGAGGGCCAGATTCTGCTTTCATTAGCACTGTGACAGATCCATTGACTCCAGTGTTACTCAGTGAAGGCAACGGAGGAGATCTACCTTTCAAAAACTTGAATTCCATTCTTTGGTCATTCTCTCCCGCTAATAATCTGTTAAACTGGCATTGACAAGACTGCATTGATAGCAGAATTTGGCTGATAACATGGAACAATGCCACACAAAAAAGTGCTAAAAGAACATTTATTCTTGTGTCTAATGTCAAAATATTTGATGTCTTAAACATGATCATATATCTAGACTTCTTGTCAATATTTCTTAACGACCCTATCCTCTTGATAAATGTTTGAAAGTAGGGCAAATGATGTTTCTGAAAATTCTTTTTCTTGTCATCTTGAAATAAGGATTATCCATGTCTGTCATGTGTAACTTTGTCCATAGTAAAGTTAGAAAGTTTTACATTGAATATAAAATTACAGCGGAATATAATGATATCACCCACTGGATATTAATGGCATTGTGAATATTAGGTGTGTATATAGAGGTCATATTTGTAGTTATTAGAAGCTACATTTACAAATTCCTCATTTTTATTTTCTAAGGCCTATATAAGAGAACTGAAGAGCAGAAGGTAATGTACCGTTTTCTAAACTTAAATCTCCATACTCATCTACAGTGGGGGCCATTAAACTCTTGACATTTAATGTATGCTTTAGTCTAAGATAACACAACACATACTCTAAGTATAAGAAACACCATAAATAAATATTAAAGGGCAGTAAACATCAAGGGAGAAATCATGGCCTTACTTAAATCAGAGGCCAAACTCCCATTGATTTCCTGTGGGGCCAGGATTTCATTCCAACATTTTAGTAATGGTACCCACTGTATTAGCTGAAAGAGGCTGTTTTGTGTTCTGCATTTTAGACAACCTAAAACTGGGGAAGTAGTGAACTTTGAGAAAGCTACATGACAACCCCTATAGGATGTAATTAAAAAAAAACACACACAGACTTTTAATATGACCCCACTATAGAATTTAACAGAAATTCATCCCTGCTATAGAACAGATAAGATGATAAAAATACAGAAAACATGTGTATCTTAAATTTCATAGGTTTTTAGGGTAATTTTGGCAGAATCATTGAATTCTATGACATAATACATCTTGGTCATCACATACTAAAACTATTTGTTACAAATCTAAAATGATGTTGCCTCTATAAAAGTGGCTAAAATTAGTAACTGTCTGCAAAGAAATCATAGCCACATTCATTATGTATATAGCACAACTTTTTTTTACCATAATTTTTAGTATTACCTCACTGTGCATGATACAAGTAAATTAGCTGTAAAAAGAGGGTTTTTTACGTGTTGCATAAGGAACCAGGAATAATGAAGTTATTGAGCCTAATTTGCTATTGATTTCAACTCAGAAAGATTTATTATAGATTAATAACTAATACTAAAGATTTAGAATTTGTATTTCAGGGCATTCATAGATTTATTGAAAGGAATTATTTCACCTTTGTTACATACAATCAAATTAACCAGCTGCCAATCTTTCTGCTGACATTTGAATTGCTGGGATCTATTTTGAGGTAAATATATTTGTCTTGATTTATCACAAAACAGGTTCAGAGTTTTCAAATTTGAATGGAAACCTGAAGAAATAGTGATTGCTTTTCTAGACAAGATTGGACTGTGGAAACCTAGTAGTTATAATAAATACAGTTTAATTTGCTTGGGCTGAAAACTTTGAAGACATTAGTGATCAATGCCAAATTCTGCTCTTGGATATGCACACATGGCTTTCAAAGGCCACCTTTGCCCTTTAATCTGAACATGTCTGCATGAACCATGTGGCTAAAAAATTGTAAATTGTATTTTCTTTAGATGGTTGAACTCCAGGTCCGAGCATGATGGAATGAACTGTTAAGTACAAACAATGTTGCAACAAGGAACTGTTTCTTCACTTACTGATTATGATGATGATGCATATTGACATAGCCCTGGAGACCCCAATAAATAATCTGGCATTATGATAGGTACTGTAAAAATGAGTGGAACAAAGTAAATCACTGTCTTAGAGACCACACAGTCTAGGGTTATGAGGCAACATTTGGATCAACAGAGAAATGGAGTGTGGGAAGAGAAAAGGTAGCTGCAAAGCCAGAAACATTTGTATAAATAAGTTCTCTCAGTGGTTACAGTAGTTAATTCTGCCAAGGGGAGATTTACTGTAGGGAGGTAGTCACCATAAGTATCAATGGTACACGTATAATAGTAAACAATAAACAAATTGCCTCAACTTTTATTTCAAGCACATAACCTTTAATATCAACTAGGGCTAGAGGTGTAACAACATTCCCAAAATATTGAAATAACTCTCAGAGACCTCATTTCTTTCCTGTTACAAAACTGAAATACCTCTTCCTCTATAAATCAATAAAGTACAGTATAAGGAATGAAATTTATGCTAAGTCTAACTGAAAGATTACTACTTTTAACTTTTTCCCTGCTAGTTATTCCACAGAGGTGCTGATTACTATGTAATTAACATTTTTACATTAACATTTTAACACTTTATTGTAAAACTAAATGCAAAAATAAAGTGAAAAAAATAATAAAAAATAGGAAAAATATATAATACTAAGGTGAATGTATTCAAAGGCTGAGGATGCTTTTTGATTAGTCTATATATATATATATATAGACTAATCAAAAAGGATATATATATGTATTTTTTAAAAAAATATTCATATTCTTTATGTACTTATATGACTTTACCATTGCCATACATGAGTCCCTCCATGGTATACTAATATTATGATTATTATTTATTTTGTCTTCTTTAGTAGGTATATTGTTGATGGGCTTCAGTATTTATATTTAGATCTCTAGTATATGGTATTATTTGTACAGGAGAGATATTAAAAAAGTTAACTTTTACCTGTAATTAACATATTATATCATTGAAGCCACAATCTCTCTATACTTAGAATAGTAATGATCACATTTCTTAACAATATTATTCATTGTTTTATATTACAGTATTCTACAGGCCCAATAATAGATCAGGTCCCCATTGTATTAAGTGTTGTAGAAACATATAGTTGTTGCCCTAGAGTGGTTATCATTTAGGTTAATGGCAAAATGCAATGGGTGTATGAAACAAATGGGTGAAGATAAAGGAAAGGGAGAAGATAACAAAAATATGAGCATATTTTTATACAAAACTACTTGGGAACACAACTTGCCTAATCCTTATCAAAGCTTTTATGCTACTTGAAAAATCCACTGCATAAAACCCAAGCAAACAAACAAACAAAAAGTCAGTGCTTCCTGCTGATAAAACTGATGTGGCCACCAATATAAATTGGTAACTCAAATATAACAGCCAATTTTAGTTTGATCTTATGAAAACTATTTCCCCTCCTAATTTTGGCTCCATACTGAAATTGTGTGGTCTTCCAATACCACTTCCTACAGTAATCATGTTCTCAGGTTGCACACATGAAAGTGGACAGAACAAACAGTTAAAAGTAATTGTTATGAGTGATGACCAAGCATATCCATTGGCAGGCAAGTATGTCTGTGGATTGGAATTTAAGTTTGGGGTCTTTGACGCTTTTAAACATTGTAACATAGCAGTTTCAGCATCAAATATGTAGCCACCGGAGTTTAGAACTTTAAAAACTGTGGCCACTGTAATTTAGAACAACCTTAAGCAACCCCACGGTCGGGGAGTGAAAAGATGGTGCTTCTGCTGAGAGCAGCTAAGCCAGACCAAGCCATTGTTCTCATACAAGTTGTCAAACTGTTTATGAAGTATTGGGCAAGGTTATTACCAAGATACAACATTTATAATAAAGATGTCAGCTCAGTCTATTCCTGTTTTAGTTAAAATATTGGTTGAAGAAATCATCTGGCTCAGTGAATCCTATTGATCATCGAGGACAGAAACTGTTTGCTGAGATGGCTTTAGCCACCCTACAAATGTCTTCAAGATGCCCCCCTTGGCATGATGACACAGATGTCATGCTTGACAGCAATGACACGAAAAAACACTTTCCAGTAATTGTTCCAACATTAAAAAAAAAAAAAAAGTTGTAAAACAACCCAAGAGTTCAAACCTGTCCAAGTTGTATTCCAGTGAGCAAAAGCCTCCTGTGTAAAATGATGTTGTGGAACATTTTTCTCAAACAATGCCTCCGGATAGTCATTGGTTTTGACTGACGACGAAAGAGATTTTTTATCCCTTACCAATTATATTAGTGAAGTGTGTGCGTTGGCATTCAATGAGCTAATCATCAGATTCACTGTGTGCATAGCAACAACTATTGTCAAAATGCTCATTAAGAATTGTTTTAATTGTATTTTGTGCATTATCTGTTAGGAAAAAAAACACTGCATTATGTAACTTGGTATCAGAGAGCCAGATATCAAGTGTATTTATACCCAGCAGAATTTTGGAGAAATATCATAGAATCACAGAAGAATCACATTAGAATGTTATTATGACATTATATTGTATTGGTGCAATGTGCTCTAGCAATAAGGATGCTTAAACAAAGCTGCCTTGTCCACAGAATGTACAGCAGAGCTAATATATTCTAACAGAGATTTCAGTCCCCTGTACCTTAGTAACTAGTGCAGCACAGAAATTCTTTTAAACACATGTAATGGCACAAGAGGGTGCATTTGAAGACCTTTCTAAAGCTTCAACTGGTAGAAGCTATGGCTGCTCCCCAGTTAGCAGAACTAGCCATATGGTACATAAGACCTGTTCTCCGACAGTTGTGTTAGCTCCCTATGACATTTGCCTCCAGATACAAATCAAGGTGCTGACTGTGATCAACAAAGCCCTAAATAATTTGGATCCTCACTATCTAAAGACTGGTTTCAGAGTCGCAGTCGTGTTAGTCTGTATTCGCAAAAAGAAAAGGAGGACTTGTGGCATATTAGAGAGCAACACATTTTTTGAGCATAAGCTTTCGTGAGCTACAGCTTCTGCTCACATAAATTTGTTAGTCTCTAAGGTGCCACAAGTCCTCCTTTTCTTTTATCGAAAGACTGCCTCTCATCTCATAGACTACTACTGAAGTTGAGTTAATAGAGCCTAGATTTAAACATTTGATTGCCAGTTCTCAGATGTTCTCAGTGCCGTACCCTCACCTCTTGAATATGCTTTCCAGCTGATCCAATAGAGCTAGAGTTTTTTAATCTGTAGGACCTCATTTTCTCCCAGCATGGATCTGAAAGGTTAGGTTTGTGGGGGAATAAGAAAGGATGTTGTTTGTTGAGTCTGTTTAGCTTGGGGACTCTCTTTTTTTTACTTTTGGTAATTATAGCTACTTTAATAAATGTTGTATATGTGCCCTGGGACTGGTTTTGTAACTGGGCACACTTCAGAAATAAAATAAGTAACTGAAATCACAACACTTCACAATAACATTTCCATGAGGAGCAGAATCAGACTAAAACTCCTCTCCTGTAGCGCGACTTAGTAGAAAAAACTGTGGTGATAGTATTTTATACTTTGGTGGCAATACCGTTGGTGCCAACAAGGATAGACATTGTCAGAGTGGTGGTAGCCTGGCGCTGCCGATGTCAGCAGCAGTTATAAAAGACAGGTTCAACACTGTAATCAAGCAGATCTGCTTAGTACAGGAGATCTGAGTTCTATTCTAGACTCTGCCAACGACTTTCTTTGAGACCTTGGGAAAAATCACTAATCCTTTCTGTGCCTTAGTTCCTCCCTTAACAAATAAACAGGCTACACACTCCATATCCATCTTTCCAAAGCATTTGGGCATCCACAGTGAAAGGCACTGTATGCAACCTATTATGTGTAAAAGTATTTTTATGATAAGCAGTGTGAAACTTTGTTATGGGTTGAGTTCAAACCTTGTTGAGATTGATGGTATAAACTCACCTCTCAGTTAACATAATCTTAAAGATAAATTAATCATAGGTCCCTACCTAAGACAAAAGGTTTAAGTGAACCCACCCAGGAATTTTGGACTGTGTGGGTGGGAGGGGCTGTGCTGATTATTATTCTGGGTGAGAGAGTGTGCGTGTGTTTGTGAGTGTGTGTGTGTGTGTGTGTGTAAATAAGCAGAACACAGAGGACAAGAGAGTGACAAAGACTGTCTGAAGAAGCAGCCAAAAGCATATAGTATGACCCTGGAAGACACCGAGGTAGAAGTTTTGGGGTAAGGGGTGCAGGCTGAAAAAAGCTGTAAGCAAAATAAGCTGTTTCCTGCTATTTGATTCTTTCTGTGTTCAGGGACTCTGTGCACTCTTTGTAGATAAACAAAAGTGCATCTAGAAAATACCTGCCTGTCCCCAATTTCTCCTCCTAACTTGAACAACATACTAGACCTCTAATTTTGACTAGGTGCTCAGATAAAAAGGGGCAACAGTATTGTTATTAATTGTTGTTATAAAAAGGCAGTCCTACAGTTTATTGTTATTCTTAAATATCCATCGCCCTTCAGCAGATAGTCACTGCTGGTTCTGCTTCTTTCTTAGTGGTTACTATAAATTTTAAAAGCTCCAAATAGAAGTTGGTTGTGTTGTACTTTTGAAGTTAAATAGTAACAAACCAAAGAGAACATAGGTAAGCCACCTTAAAATAGATATACTAAAACACACATTCCAATTACACAGTAATTTATGTGCAGAACAAACACTTGACATTTAGCTATTTCCCAAGTACTTTGGCCCCTAAAGTCACAGGCCTGTCACTGAAACCTAAATTATTTTTGAGACAACAAAGGGTGTATGTCATCATCATGTTCCAAATCACTAATTCAATTTGTATACATAGCAACAGGCACTGTTCTAAAAGACTCATTATGAGCAGGCCTTACTACAATACATTTTGAGCAGTATCTCTACAAAAAATCATGCCAATTATTAACTGTATCTCCCTGGTGGTTCTAGCCATTTGCATCTTGCAGTTAGCAAGGGATGTGAGTTCTACCAGTTTGCATCTTGCAGCTAGCAAGGTATGTAAGCATCTAGCAAGGGATGTGAAGGATAAGAAGAAGGATTTCTACAGGTATGTTAGCAACAAGAAGGTGGTCAGGGAAAGTGTGGGACCCTTACTGAATGGTGGAGGCAACCTAGTGACAGATGATGTGGAAAAGCTGAAGTACGCAATGTTTTTTTTTGCCGCGGTCTTCACAGAAAAGGTCAGCTCCCAGACTGCTGCACTGGACAGCAGAGCATGGGGAAGAGGTGAGCAGCCTTCAGTGGGGAAAGAACAGGTTAAGGACTATTTAGAAAAGCTCGATATGCACAAGTCCATGGGCCCAGATGCAACACATCCGAGGGTGCTGAGGGAGTTGGCTGATATGATTGCAGAGCCATTGGCCATTCATTATCTTTGAAAACTCGTGGTGATCAGGGGAGGTCCCGGATGATTGGAAAGAGGCAAATCCAGTGCCCATCTTTAAGAAAGGGAAGAAAGTCCGGGGAACTACAGACTGGTCAGCCTCTCCTCAGTCCCTGGAAAAATCATGGAGCAGGTCCTCAAGGAATCCATTTTGAAGCACGTGCAGGAGAGGAAGGTGATCAGGAACAGTCCACATGGATTGATAAAGGGCAAGTCATGCCTGACCACCCTGATTGCTTTCTTTGATGACATACCTGGCTCTTTGGATATGGGGAAAGCGGTGGAAGTGATATACCTTGATTTTAGCAAAGCTTTTGATACGGTCTCCCACAGTATTCTTGCCAGCAAGTTAAAAATGTATGGATTGCATGAATAACCATCAGGTGGATAGAAAGTTGGCTAGATTGTTGGGCTCTATGGGTAGTGATCAACGGCCCAATGATCAGCAGCCAGTATCCAGCAGAGTTCCCCAGGGGTCTGTCCTGGGAGTGGGTTTTGTTGAACTTCTTCATTAATGATCTGGATGATGGGATGGATTGCACCCTCAGCAAGTTTGGGGATGACACTAAGCTGTGAGGAGAGGTTAATACACTGGAGGGTAGGTATAGGGTCCAGAGTGACCTAGACTAATTGGAGGATTGGGCTAAAAGAATTCTGATGAGGTTCAACAAGGACATCTTAGAAAGGAAGAATCCCAGGCACCGCTACAGGCTGGGGACCTAAGCGTCAGTTAAAAAGGAAAAGGGATTACAATGGACGAGAAGCTGGATATGAGTCAACAGTGTGCCCGTATTGCCAAGAAGGTTAATGGCATACTGGGTTGCATTAGTAGGAGCATTGCCAGCAGATGGAGAGAAGTGATTATTCTCCTTGGCACTGGTGAGGCCACATCTGGAGTATTGGATCCAGTTTTGGGGCCCCCACTACAGAAAGGATGTGGACAAATTGGAGAGAGTCCTGTGGTGGGCAACAAAAATGACTAGGTGACTGGGGCACATGACTTATGAGGAGAGGCTGAGGGAACTGGGCTTCTTTAGTCTGCAGAAGAGTGAGGTGGGATTTGATAGAAGCCTTCAACTACCTGAAGGGGAGTTCCAAAGAGGATGGAGCTAAGCTGTTCTCAGTGGTGGCAGATGACCGAACAAGGAACAATGGTCTCAAGTTGCAATGAGGGAGGTCTAGGTTGGATACTAGGAAACACTATTTTATTAGGAGGGTGGTGAAGCACTCGAATGGGTTATCTAGGGAAGTAGTGTAATCTCCATCTTTATACGTTTTTAAGGCCCGGCTTGACAAAGCCCTGGCTGGGATGATTGCGTTGGGGTTGGTCCTGCTTTAAACTGGGGGGGTTGGACTAGATGACCTCCTGAGGTCTCTTCCAAGCCTAATCTTCTATGAGTCTATGATCTACAAATGCTTCTCTGCAGACTTCAGATCCATTCCAAATGGTCACTGCCTTTATGGGATACTTCAAAGCAAAAAATATCATGTGCTAAACCATCTTTTCCTGTTCCTGCAGCCATGGATATAATGCAAAATTTGGGCTAAAATTTTCAAAGTACCTAAATGACTTAGGCTCTTAAATTCCCATTTTCAAAAATGACTTAGGCATCTAAATATTAATTAGAACTGGGATTCCAAGATAGCTCTCCCTACATCCCAGGTGAATGTGTGAGCCACTGGGCTATACAGTCAATCTCTTTGGAACTAATGAATATTTAATTATTGTTACTAAATGGAAGAGCTTCAACAGGAGAGATTAAGAGATACTCACCTAATAGCCTGTAGATTTGTGTACTTGCGTAGGAGATAGATGACTTAGTTTCAAGTCCCTGCTCAAAATCAGAGAGTGGGAATTTGAAAACAGATACCCCACATCCCAAGTGATTTTCTTGAGAAAAGAAAGAGAAGGATGGCCATGCAGTGTTCAGATTTCATTGGAATCTAAACTGTGCTCATGTTTTGGCTGAAAGTATATGCCTACTTTGTCTGCAAATAAATGAATAATTTTTTTCTGTTGGTCTCAGAATTTTCCTATTTCACATGGAATAATTAAGAGTTATCCAAAAAACTTCTCCAGTCATAAAACTTGTCTCCCTGATACATCCATCATCCCACTGCCCTTACATGGTGAGCCAGGCAATTATTTTTTATACTATATATAAAATAAATTTTGCATGAACATGAAAAGTATTTCACATGAGGCATGTCCAAGACATTTGAACTCTATTTTACTAGACAAAGATTGTTCAGACAGTAAAACTTAGAAAGGAGAAATGATTAACACTGGAATCAAGGAACAGACCTACGGGGAAAGTGTTCATCATCATACATTTTACTAATTACGTATTCCTCTTAATATGTTATAATATGCAGTTGAAGAGAAAGTAATATTAATGGTTTAATTTACATTTTATTTAATATCACACTCCCTGGGTTATCTATATATGGATTTTTTCCTGTCATACTTTTTATAATAAATGGTGCATGTTCAGAATATGACATTACATTAATTGATTTGTTGTAATTGAGATGATGCTGTTCCATTATTTTTGTTCTTTTATTTTCACTTTCATTTCAAATCATTGACTATATTTCATTAGTTCCAGTTCAGAGGAGCAAAATTATGTTACAATTAAATGGCAAAAAAAACTTTGTTAATGCAGAAATAAGGTTGTCCAGAGATAGCTTATGCTCTTCTGGAACGTCAAGTTCAGCAAAAGTCAAACTTCAGAAAAACAGGAAATATAGAGTTAAGGCTAATGAACATACAGTCTTAACTCTACCCACCCAAAGATCTGCCTGCACTGCAGCTGCATGCATTGCATTAGGTGTAGCTGTATTGAATAGCAGAGGAATAAATTGGAGCATCATGGAAGAACTGTGATTGTGATATAAGGAGATATGGGTCTGAGTCATCCCATGTGTATTATCAAAGGAAACAGGTCCATATGTAACTTGAGTTCCAGTCCGCATCATTTCAGTACAGAATTGTGTCAGCAGGAAGGCACAAGGGTTTTCGTGCCATGGGTATTGTCAGTAATGAGGTGGGATATGAAAGCCATCTGTGGATTTAGTGATGGGTAGGGGAAAGTTTAGGTGGTATCCTGTGTGCAACTGTGAAGCGTTTATACAATTATATGAAGTGTTATACGAATAAAATAAAAACCAGCAGGATCTTATTAAAGGGAAAAAGGCAAAATACCACATTTATTGTGAATACAGAAAGAATCATAGTATAAGCAGTTAGTTATAGCTATAACATTCCATTCAATTTCATATTTATTCACACATTCATTCATGCACACACACACACACAGGTTCTGCAAGGATGTTATCATAGATACCAGCCTTAGAGTTGCTCATGCCAAGCCACTGGCCAGGTGGCCCGGACATGAGGAGGGAGCAGGGCCTTATCAGATGCTCATCTGATGCTCCTGGAAGTTGGGTTGCAGAATCAGACCCCCCAAAGTTCTCACTTTCTAGAGTCTATTTTTATAGGAATTTATTCCTAGGCCAGTCTGTGGGAATTGCTTCATCATGCTGTTTGTAAATCAATCAGCAGATAGCACTTTCCTGATGGCTCCGTGCTGCTAGATGTTATCTTGTTCTTTGGTTCTCCCATTCTTGAGGCTGTTGGGTGGATTCCAGTCTGCCCTCCGGGGGTCCTCTGGTTATTTCCACTTGACGCCTTCTTCAGACAATGGACACTGGATTCTTAGGCTGGCACTCCTTGATCATTCAGTTATTATCCACACCAAGCATCCATCCACATACATCCTCTATCTCTATTTTAATCACAATTGTTAATACAACAAAAGGGCAGGGAGTCTCTGAGTGCTGTTTCTATTGTTACAGAGTATTGCTTTGAGTCTCTCTCTCTGTGAATTGCTCTGAGAACAGACTCTGTCTTAGAATGTACTAACACAATTAGCAGCTTGCAAGTTTCACACATAGAGAGAGAGAAACAGTACCAAAAACCAAGAGACCTCTTAATTAGTAATACCCTGGAATTTAAACTATGGGGAATCAAACTCATTTGTGATTTTAATACAGAACTTCTTTAATATAATGTGTATGATAATCAAGGTGGGCCATTTCCAGCACAAATCCAGGGTTTAACAAGAACATCTACACCAACACAAAGATGGACTACAAGCCGTCAAGAACACTATCCCCGATAATGTCATGGCTAACCTGGTGGCTGAACTTTGTGACTTTGTCCTTACCCATAACTATTTTACATTTGGGGACAATGTATACCTTCAGAACAGCGGCACTGCTATGGGTACCCTCATGGCCCCGCAGTATGCCAACATTTTTATTGCTGACTTAGAACAACGCTTCCTCAGCTCTCGTCCCCTAATGCCCCTACTCTACTTGTGCTATATTGATGACATCTTCATCAACTGCACCCATGGAAAAGAAGCCCTTGAGGAACTCCACCATGATTTCAACAATTTCCATCCCACCATCAACCTCAGCTTGGTCCAGTCCACACAAGAGATCCACTTCCTGGACACTACAGTGCTAATAAACGATGGTCACATAAACACCACCCTATACCGGAAACCTACTGACCGCTAGTCCTACCTACATGCCTCCAGCTTTCACCCTGACCACACCACACAATCCATCGTCTACAGCCAAGCTCTGCGATACAACCACATTTGCTCCAAACCCTCAGACAGAGACAAACACCTACAAGATCTCTATCAAGCATTCTTACAACTACAATACCCACCTGTGGAAGTGAAGAAACAGATTGATAGAGCCAGAAGAGTTCCCAGAAGTCACCTACTACAGGACAGGCCTAACAAAGAAAATAACAGAACACCACTAGCCGTCACCTTCAGCCCCCAACTAAAACCCCTCCAATGCATTATTAAGGATCTACAACCTATCCTGAAGGATGACCCAACACTCTCACAAATCTTGGGAAACAGGCCAGTCCTTGCCTACAGACAGCCCCCCAACCTGAAGCAAATACTCACCAACAACCACATACCACACAACAGAACCACTAACCCAGGAACCTATCCTTGCAACAAAGCCTGTTACCAACTGTGCCCACATATCTATTCAGGGGACACCATCACAGGGCCTAATAACATCAGCCACACTATCAGAGGCTTGTTCACCTGCACATCCACCAATGTGATATATGCCATCATGTGCCAGCAATGCCCCTCTGCCATGTACATTGGTCAAACTGGACAGTCTCTATGTAAAAGAATAAATGGACGCAAATCAGATGTCAAGAATTATAACATTCATAAACCAGTCGGAGAACACTTCAATCTCTCTGGTCACGCGATTACAGACATGAAAGTTGCCATATTACAACAAAAAAACTTCAAATCCAGACTCCAGCAAGAAACTGTTGAATTGGAATTCATTTGCAAATTGGATACAATTAACTTAGGCTTGAATAGAGACTGGGAGTGGCTAAGTCATTATGCAAGGTAACCTATTTCGCTTGTTTTTTCCTACACCCCCCTCCAGACGTTCTTGTTAAACCCTGGATTTGTGCTGGAAATGGCCCACCTTGATTATCATACACATTGTAAGGAGAGTGGTCACTTTAGATAAGCTATTACCAGCAGGAGAGTGGGTTTGTGGGGGGGGAGGTATTTTTTCATGCTTTGTGTGTATAAAAAGATCTTCTACACTTTCCACAGTATGCATCTGATGAAGTGAGCTGTAGCTCACGAAAGCTTATGCTCAAATAAATTGGTTAGTCTCTAAGGTGCCACAAGTACTCCTTTTCTTTTTGCGAATACAGACTAACATGGCTGTTACTCTGAAGCGTATCTTAAACTATTCATGTTCTGGATTTCAAATGTTTCAATTTGTGTTACCTTAATTTCCCCCACTCAGCTCAAATGAAGGGGCAAGGAAAGGAGCTCAGATGTTTCAAGACGAGTAGGATCTCCCAGAACACACAGAAGGCAGGGAGAGTCTCAGACCACAGCAGAAGAGTTGGTCTCTCAGCACACACTGATAAGGGGAGAATTAACAGCTGACAGCTCCCCAAGCCTATCCCTCAAACTTCCTTGCTATCCCTCACATTTTCCAGCCACTCCCATCTTCTCCCTTCCTACTTATCCTTTTCATTGTGAACAGGAGACTGGCTGCTGGTCAGCTTGGAAAGTAAACAGTAAACTGCCAAATAGGTCCCCTGCTAGTGGTCAGGGACTCCTTCTGAGACAGGTAGAGGTATCCATCTGCCAAACCCATATGATGTCCCAAGAGGCAGCTGCCTGCTTGAAGCCTTTATCCAAATTGTTACAGAAAGGTTGCAGAGGCTCATCAATCCCTCTGACCATTATCCTATGCTACCCATTCATGTGGGAACTAATGAAACTGTCAGGTATTAAACTGAGCAGATCAGCAGTGAGTACAGGGCTCTCAGAACAAGGATAAAGGAGTCAGAGGTTCTCATCATATTCCAAGCTGAAGGCAAGGACCCAGGCAGGGACACATGCATCCTGAAGACGAATGCCTAGCTGCACAGCTGGTATTGATGGGAGGGCTTTGGCTTCCTTGACCATGGGAGAAGGTGTTGCATTACACATCAAAAATATATATGCTTGTTCTGAGGTCCAAAAGACAGTGAGAGAGGTAGACCAGTTTAAAGTCTCTGGGAAAAGATTAAAGGGGAAAAATAGAGGTGACATCATGGCAAGGGTCTTCTACAGACCACTAAATCAGGAAGAGGAGGAGGAGGAGGAGGAGGTTGGTGAGGCTTTTCTAGAACAAATAAAAGAAATATCTAACACACAAGATGTGGTAGTTATGAGCAACTTTTAAGCACCCAGATGGGTGTTGGAAAAGTAATATGGCAAAACACAATACATTCTTAGAATGTATCAGGAACAACTTTTTGTTTCAGAAAGTGAGGAACTAACCAGGGGGACAGCCATTTTAGTCTTCATTCTGACCACCAGGGAGGAATGGGTTGTGAATCCGCAGGTAGAAGGCAATTTAGGTGAAAGTGATCATGAAATGATAGAATTCATGATTCTGAGGTAGGGAAGGAGATGCAGAATAAGGACAATGGACTTCAAAAAATTAGACTTGAAGAAACTTAGAGAAACAGCTGGATCTCCTGAGCTCATACACACACTGGGAAAGGGAGCAGAACTCAGACACTACCAAATGGCTGGGAACTTCAGATCCCAGCTCACATTGGGGGAGAGTAAAGAGAGGTGCTCGGACCCCTCCAGATAGGAAAGCCTCTTCCAGAACCTGGCTAACATGAAGGGGTGGGATGGAGAGAGAGGGCAAGGTCACATGCCTGATTGCACACACAGAGAAAGGAATATGGGTCTGACAGGCACCTCTGTCCCCATTATTCCCCAATCAATTCCCGCCTACTCTTCCACCCCAATCTTCTTCCCTTCCTAGAGAACATTTGCCTGTGTAGTTTATATCCTTTGCAAAAAATAGTTTCTGCTGTACTCAGATTACATTTCCCTAAAATAAAAATCTCCCTTTGATAGAGGCAGATTGGAAAAATGTGCCTGCTTTTTTTTTTTTTTTTAAACTACAGATTTATGCTATCAGCTGGATTTGAACCAATTCCCTGTGGAGGGGCTTAGATTCAATGACCGCCATATAGCCCCAGAGAAATGGCCCTAAATCTGGACTACTAACAGAACCACATGGCCGCATGAGACATACCAAATTTCAAAGCAATCTGATCAACTGAATGGATTTTAGAGCACTTAGAATAGTTGATCTTTGAACAGAAAGCTGGTTTTATGATAAACAATAGCTCTGCTACAGTTAAGGATAAGAGCTCTAATTGGCTAGACTATGAAGTGGGATTAAATAATTTATTTAATATTCTACAGTAAATGCTTGCTAGCAACAATAGTACATCACACAATAGGCATTTAAGAATAAAAACAAGAAATATGCTAAAAGAAAAAAAAAACTGTTTGACAGAGACTGTGTACCTGTTCCAAATCACCCATCTTTCATTTTGGATTTCTTCTCAGAATAGTTGAAGTCACAAGAAAAAGGTCTGTGTGGGAATCAACATTTTCATCACAATAAATTCAAGAGACAGCTAAAGTAATTTGTGCAATTTAAAGAGAATTAGAGGCTAAAATTAGAATTAGTTGTGAAAAAAACCACCACCACAAAGGTAAACTTGAAGTGCAGTTATTTTCTGTCTTATGGTTTTTTATAACGCTCATCATCATATTATCTAAGCACATTTCTTCTCTGAAAAGTGACTTGAAAAATGTTCTCTAGGGGTTCCAAGTTTAATTCATCTCACTGAACTCAAATAAAATGTGCCCATTTTTCAAGAATGGATTATGTTTGATTGATGTTTGCTGGTTTGTTAACTACCTGCTCTGCAGCTTGGGATCTGTAGCTCAGGTGTGGCCTACGCATAGAAGATGCATCAGTTTAATTTAGTTTGGATTTTAAACAAATCTGGTGCAAAATCCTATATAGTCACTCTTATTTTGGTTGATATTAAAACTGTGCCAAATTAACTTAAGGTAAATTGACATAAACCAAAATAATATAAAGCCTGTATCTACACATATTTTTGTTCCAGTATAAATATTATAGCTAGGGTGAGATTTTTACCATAATAGCTACAATGGTACAAACCCTAAAGTGGATGCAGTTATACCAATATAAAGGTATGCTATGCAATTATAGTGCACTGCCCTTTCTTTACAGGAGTGAGGTAGACTGCTATGAGCACTTTCATACTGGTACATCTGTGTACACCATCTGTGGAGGTGCCACTTTTCCTATGCCATTGTAGTTAAAGCGGTACAACTGGAGTGTATATAGATTACAATGACCACACAGCCTTTTGCACTGGTTTAACAAAATAATTTTAACGCTCACCATTAAACCTGTGCCTCTAGACAAGTTCTCAGGCTTAGTTTTCTCCTTCTCCTGCTTCATCACGCCAGTAGTAATGACGTGGCAGGCCAAATATTGCTCTTATTTACACATGTTCAACCCCATTGTCACAATTTATTATTATTATTTTATTATTACAGAATTCATTACTTGTATTGACATAGTGCTTAGGAGACCTAGTCATTGACCAGAAACACATTGTGTTAGATACTGTACAAACACAGAATAAAAAGATGCTCCATGTCCCCAGGATCTTACAATAAAAATATAACAAAGAGACAACAGATGAATGTAGATGGACAGACAGGGAAGTACAAGTGAACAATGATATAATACTCGTCAGCATGAGAGACAGTGGTGTCAGCACACCAGCTGCCTAACCGTGGCCAAGGGTTTGTAGGCATTGCAGCAAAGGAGAGTTTTAGGGAGGAATTTGAAGGAGAATAGTAAACTCACTTTCTGCATGTTTATGGAGTGTTCCCCCCCACACACCAACATACACCCCATGTGAGGGGCAGCATGGGAGAAGGCACAAAGGTATACTTTTTTGAAAAGTATGAACTCACATTGGTCCAAGTCCACTAAACTACTTTTCTAGTGTAGACCTGAATTAGGTATACAGAGCTGGCAGTTAGAAGAAAAAAAACACACCCTTCCTTGTAAATGGAGCATATTAGATATTGAACCAGTGAAATAATAAACATAGGGCAACACTGTCATTTTTAGAGACTCTTTTCAGAGAAAAACCACAAAGAAATTCTGAAAGGGCAGGTATGTCAGGTTTAAGTGTGTTGTCTTTTTGTTAAAATTCCTTCTTCTCTTTTATTGGTATTGCAGTATGAAAAACACTGTTCTCTTCTGCTAATAAACCCGAAAACAGACAAAGGGCTATCTTTAAGCTGTCCCCAGGAAGCCAAAGAGTTCACACTCTTATGAATATCTCTGAAGAGGCAGCTGCTGAAGTTTATCTATTGGTATTATATTATAATATTCAGAATGGTTAAAGGTAATTGTGATGGGGTATGTAAACCCCACACCAGCAGGGAAAGGGTCAAGGAGCTGCTTTGGGCTGGAGTAGCCCTACCCCACCCTGCTGTGCCTGCAAGTCATGCCAGGAATGCAGAAGATGTTTAAAAGGAGGAAGCTCCACTCAGTAATGGACAGCTCTGGGGAGGCAACCTAGTGAAAGATGATGTGGAAAAAGCTGAAGTACTCAATGATTTCTTTGCTTCAGTCTTCACGGACAAAGTCAGCTCCCAGGCTGGGCAACACAGTCTGAGGAGGTGAGCAGCCCTCAGTGAGGAAAGAACAGGTTAAGGACTATTTAGAAAAGCTGGACATGTACAAGTCCATGGGCTCAGAAACAATGCATCCTAAGGTGCTGAGGCAGTTGGCTGATGTGATTGCAAAGCCATTGGCCATTATCTTTGAAAACTTGTAGCGATCGGGGAAGTCCTGGACAATTGGAAAAAGGCAAATATAGTGCCCATCTTTTTTTTTTTAAAAAAAGGAGGCAATTCTGAGGAACTACAAACTGGTCAGCCTCTTCTCAGTCTCTGGAAAAATCATGGAGCAGGTCTTCAAGGAATCCATTTTGAAGCACAGTATTCTTACCAGCAAGTTAAAAAAGTATGGATTGGATGAATGGACTATAAGGTGGATAGGAATACGGCTAGTTCATTGGGATCAACTGGTAGTGATCAAAGGTTCGATGTCTAGTTGGCAGCCAGTATCAAGCGGCCTGGCCCAGGGGTCAGTCCTGGGGCCGGTTTTGTTCAACGTCTTTATTAATAATCTGTATGATGGGATAGATTGCACCCTTAGCAAGTTTGCGGATGACACTAAACTGGGGGGAGAGGCAGATACACAGGAGGGTAGAGATAGGGTTCATAGTGACCTAGACTAATTGGAGGATTGGGCCAAAAGAAATCTGATGAGATTCAACAAGGACAAATGCAGAGTTCTGCACTTCGGACAGCAGAGTCTCATGCACCGCTACAGGCTGGGGACCGACTGGCTAAGTGGCACTTCTGCAGAAAAGGTCCTGGGGATTACAGTGGACGAGAAGCTGGATATGAGTCAACACTGCCCTTGTTGCCAAGAAGGCTAGCGGCATATTGCATTAGTAGGAGCATTGCCAGCAGGTGGAGGGAAGTGATTATTCCCCTCTGTTAGGTACTGGTGAGGCCACATCTGGAGTATTCAGAGTAACAGCTGTGTTAGTCTGAATTCGCAAAAAGAAAAGGAGTACTTGTGGCACCTTAGAGACTAACCAATTTATTTGAGCATAAGCTTTTGTGAGCTACAGCTCTCTTCATCCGATGGGAGATGGCTTTTTTTTTTCTTTGGCCGCTTTGTTTAATCTCTTTTGATTGTTTCACTGGGAACTCCAAAAAGGGGAGAAATAGTCAGAAGGCCAATACCAGAGGATTGACTGCATCACAGAATATAAGGGTTGGAAAGGACCTCAGGAGGTCATCTAGTCCAACCCCCTACTCAAAGTAGGACCAATCCCCAATTTTTGGCCCAGATTCCTAAGTGGCCCCCTCAAGGATTGAACTCACAACCCTGGGTTTAGCAGGCCAATGCTCAAACCACCGAGCTATCCCTCCCTCCCAAAAGCTCCCGCTAGAAGGACTGGACTTGTGTGAGTGCACTTTCCATGTAGCGTCCAAAGGGGGTGCTCCAATGGGAACAGATCTCTGGCAGTAACAATAACAGGAGCTACAATCCAGAAACTAGGAAAGAATCTAGAGGGACTTGATGCATTCCCCACAGTTCTTATGCAAGTTGTTTTTTTTTCTAGAGTGAAGATGTATTAAATTTATGAGTTGACTCATATCCATTATTTACCAGTTGTAATAGAATACAGGATTGCCAATCTGTTGCCCAATTACTTGCACCTATCTTCTGAATGCTTATCTAGTACGAGACATATCATTATGGATAAGTTTAAAAAAAACTGAAAAGTCTTGTAATTCAGGCATAAATGTCTGTTACTGTACTTATAGGCCTTCACTTATTCATTTCAGTGAAAATGTCACACACAATAAATTAGGAACACCAAAAACTGGTAACACTATAAGAAAGGCATAATGTTACTGTTAGCAAACCAAGCTAAAACATCATGACAGCTGGCACTGTATAAAGGTTACAGGTTATCAAGAGTTATGTCTAATTGGGAACTAAAAAAATCCATCTTTTTTCATTTTAGTTACAAATGTATAACCTTGCCTACACTTCTGGAAACTTAATTGACCTGGAAACAATGAATCCACAATGTCAAAAATAACAGTCCAACCCCCCAAAATATTTCATACAATTACAAATTAAGAAGACATTACATTGCCTATAGTCAAACAGGGATACAGCCATATTACACTTTTTCAAAATTACTACCTTTATATTGTCATTATTTTAGTGGAAATATTTCACTTGAATCTGTGGTCTATCAGAATCTGTATGTGGCAGGACAGCAAAACTAGCCTCCTAGATTATTATGATCATTATTAATTTTTTTAGCACCTAGAAAAAGCAATCAAGGATGAGGGCTCCATTTTATTAAGCACTGCACAGTCATGTAACAAAAAGACAGCCCCAAAATGAATTCAGTTTTAAGTGGAGCTCTACCTTGAAAAGTGACTATGTAAGCATGGCACCTTCTTACTTAACAGATATTATCCTGGTGTGCATTCAGAGGTATATCTGCTTAGTTTAGTGGACATAATAAGTTTTACTGGTTTGTTTTCTTTGGGTTTTTTTGTTTGTTTGTTTAATTTTTATTTTTGTTTCTGTAGCATGTCAGGGACAAAACAGTTAAGAGAGAATGTGCTGCATTCCATTTCTCATTGTGTTTCATCAGCAGAACTCTTTCACAGTTTCTATGTGTTCCTCACATCCCAAATACATCATAATCTTTTAAAATCTTAAACCGATCTAAAAACTGCCAGGGCCTTTGGGCCCCAGGATAAGCTTTTCTGAGCAGCATGATCTCCATAGCACAGGACAATTAAATAGATTAGCACATGCCCTCACTATCTTAACTGATCCTGCATTCCTGGATGATTTAGTTGGGGCTGGTCCTGCTTTGAGCAGGGGGTTGGACGAGATGACCTCCTGAGGTCTCTTCCAACTCTGATCTTCTGTGGTTCCTCATACACTCCAATCTATACAGTTCAATGGGAATTTGAGAACGTAAGCTCATATTCTTGGTAAGAATTGGTAAGAATTCTTGGTAAGAATGGAATCTACAACCAAGGTGTTTTTGAACTCATGGCCAAATACTCATCTTGCTGACATCAATGGGAGTTTGGTCACTGAGGTCAATGGGATCAGGATCCATCCCTAAGAGACTACATATCTCATTTCTCTCAGGCTGATTAAACAGAAGAATAAAACTAGGGTGAGGGGGACACAATAGTAGAGTTACATACATTTTACTAAATTCCACACTCATTACAAAACCCTGGGTTTTGTCTGACCAGTGACTACACATTTTGGCTCACATAAGGCCTAACAAAGGAATTAAGCAAATAAAATATACATTTTTGTATAAATATTCCAGCTACCGCATCTTCTGTTGAGTCTTTTCAAAATACAAAATCTTATCTATCTTGCTATCTATTTTCCATGTCTATAGTAACAAAAAAATGTTTAATAGCCCTTTGCTCAATAAAAAAGATATTCAGTGTGTATTTTTCCTTTTAAAAGTAGTTTTGATTAAAACAAAACAACAACAACAAAAAACATCCTGAGCTAAATTGGACTGCCTTGCATTTGATCCCACATATGCTCAAAATACTGCTGTAAAAGCAGGATTATGTTATACTCAGATTGTGATCAGCCCAGTAGTCCCTGCTCAGTCATTATTGGGAAAGTTGAATACAATCAGGGAAAGTTGAATACAATCAGGGATACTAAAACATGCCTGTTCCATGCCCTGGAATGTTCCTCAGCAGTTCTGGTCTCACTTATACCAGTTTTACACTGGTGCAACTCCACTGACTTCTATGGAGTTCCTTCTGATTACCAGTGTAAGGAAGGTCAGAATTAGACCCCTGATGAGCCAAAAGCAGGGCAGAACATTTTCATCCCACGCTTCTTCTCTTGACTATCTCTTTTATCCCATGCATGTGGATGAAGGAAAGTCAAGAATTTGTTCCCATGACACTAGCAATATCACAATTCTAAAAATGACAATATTTAACTGCCCCATCCCCCTTTCTAATAGCTGGGGTTCCCTTCTGTCATGCATCCATAAGTGATGGATGAATTCTAAAGTTGTGTGTGCAACTTTCCATTTGTGACTGCACCAACACAGAATGTCAGTGCTAACTTCACTGGTATATGTTGGCCAGAAACAAACCTAATCCCCCTCACACTTTTCAGTATTTCTAACTTTTAAATTCTATTTAATTTTCTATGTTTTTTCCCTCTCTGTTCACTGGCAAATTATTGAGAGCAGTCATCAAGGCTGAGGTTATCGAAGTTGCAGCATGGATCTGGATGTCCAAATCCCATTATAATTAATGGGGTGTGCAAATTGCATAGCGAATTTTGAGTCTCAGCCCAAAAGTATACATGAATTTCCCATAGGCAGTGTACACCACTTAGTAAGTAATTCCAGTCCTTCCATTATATAAAAAAAAATAATACTGCTTTAAATGTATCATTATTTTTTGTCTTTTTTTTTTAAAAAAAAGCAGAGAATGCTTTAAACTGTGCTTGAAACCTACATTCTCTCTTTTTCTGTCTATTTTCTCTCTCCAGCGATAGACTGTCTTGTAACAGAAATAAGAAAAGCCTATTTAGCTGAATTTTAACATATGTTCTATTCCGTAAGTGTCAAGGTCAAATAGTGCTCTCATATCTGAACACATAATTCCCACTGTTTTCAGTGAGAATTACATGCAAATATCTGAGTGGATAATTTGACCTTGAATGTTCTTTGAATTTGTTGCCTGGCTGTAATTAAGCCTTGGAGTATTTCTTCTGCTTCTAGATGATGTCTGGGATTATTTACCAGCAAGATTGCTATTCTATTTTTTAAAATTGAAATATATAAAGCATAGTATTCAAGCGCATATTGCTTATACTGTGGTCAGTGACATTGAGCGAAGTTACAGAAATGTTAGAGAACTATGCTGCAGTAAAAAACCTTTCTTTGGCAACCTGACGGCTGGAAAAGAGTCCAGATACTGGACACATAATCCACTTTAGTGGTACATCTGTTGATGGCTCGGATATCTTAAGTGAACGGACACTAACATATGAATGTGAATAAAGCTTTGCAACATATGCAAGGAGTTTTTGTGTGTGCCTTGCAGTTTCAACAATTTAAAGGAATTTGATTTGGTGTCAGCCCCTGTGACAGCTTAGTCAAATGCCAAAGCAAGTGTTGAAAGTCATCTAAAATTCAGAGATCATGGAAGAATAATAAGCAAAAAGGATCACTTATGGATGCATGTAATGGGAAAATAAAGACTGCAGTTTAGTCACTTGTTCAGTGATAGACACAAATTACATCAAGTGTGATCCAAGACAGGGAATAAAAATTACTGTGTTCTATGAAATGAAAAATATTACATTGCAGGGGTAATTAATAACAGAAAAGATATCACAGTTCTTTGATACATGATACACACTGCAGAGGTGGACCCAGGGATGATGAACCTGAATAGCAGATGCACATCAAACCAACTATCCAGTGCATTGAGTGATATCTTTTTTTTAAAAAAAAAAGTCAGCATCTGCTCTACACAATAGCAAAGAAATGCAAGATGAAATATGTGAAGATTTCTTTAAATTAGTTAAAGTATTCTGGATACATTAGGGAAAGATCTTGAAGAACTTTACTTACTGACATTTATATTTTTTCCTAGACTAAAAGATCTTGTTAGTTTCCTGTGAAACAATAGATAGATATTACAATTCTGATGATCAAATGTAAGGCTTCTTTTATATGACCATGTTAAATAACACTATGGGATTTCTTCAATTCCAGTCCCCCAAGTTGGATGTAAACTCAGGTGAAATTCAACTAACCCATTCCTGACTAGTTTTATTAACTTGATTATGAAACTAACAGCAACAATGAAGTGTCCATTTTTAGTACACACATTGTTAAATTCTTATACTCCTATGTGTATTTGGTTTTGAATCTCCTGATTCCCACATATCTATTAACATATTATAAAATACTAGAAAATTATTTTGAGAAAAAGTATGTCTGGAAAACCTTTACCAAACAGTACAATATTAACATATTACAGATTTAGGGAGGTGAATCCTATAGCACCTAATGGATGTACTGATGACGAGTGTCAAGGTTCCTCCCCCACTCTGAACTCTAGGGTACAGATGTGGGGACCTGCATGAAAAACCTCCTAAGCTTATCTTTACCAGCTTAGGTCAAAACTTCCCCAAGGTACAAAATATTCCACCCGTTGTCCTTGGACTGGCCGCTACCACCACCAAACTAATACTGGTTACTGGGGAAGAGCTGTTTGGACGCGTCCTTCCCCCCAAAATACTTCCCAAAACCTTGCACCCCACTTCCTGGACAAGGTTTGGTAAAAAGCCTCACCAATTTGCCTAGGTGACTACAGACCCAGACCCTTGGATCTTAAGAACAATGAACAATCCTCCCAACACTTGCACCCCCCCTTTCCTGGGAAATGTTGGATAAAAAGCCTAACTAATTTGCAAAGGTGACCACAGACCCAAATCCTTGGATCTGAGAACAATGAAAAAGCATTCAGTTTTCTTACAAGAAGACTTTTAATAAAAATAGAAGTAAATAGAAATAAAGAAATCCCCCCTGTAAAATCAGGATGGTAGATATCTTGCAGGGTAATTTAGATTCAAAAACATAGAGAACCCCTCTAGGCAAAACCTTAAGTTACAAAAAAGATACACAGACAGAAATAGTTATTCTATTCAGCACAATTCTTTTCTCAGCCATTTAAAGAAATCATAATCTAACACATAGAATCATAGAATCATAGAATATCAGGGTTGGAAGGGACCCCAGAAGGTCATCTAGTCCAACCCCCTGCTCAAAGCAGGACCAATTCCCAGTTAAATCATCCCAGCCAGGGCTTTGTCAAGCCTGACCTTAAAAACCTCTAAGGAAAGAGATTCTACCACCTCCCTAGGTAACGCATTCCAGTGTTTCACCACCCTCTTAGTGAAAAAGTTTTTCCTAATATCCAATCTAAACCTCCCCCACTGCAACTTGAGACCATTACTCCTCGTTCTGTCATCTGCTACCATTGAGAACAGTGTAGAGCCATCCTCTTTGGAACCCCCTTTCAGGTAGTTGAAAGCAGCTATCAAATCCCCCCTCATTCTTCTCTTCTGCAGGCTAAACAATCCCAGCTCCCTCAGCCTCTCCTCATAACTCATGTGTTCCAGTCCCCTAATCATTTTTGTTGCCTAGCTACATTTGTTGCCTAATCATACCTAGCTAGATTACTTACTAAAAGTTCTAAGACTCCATTCCTGGTCTATCCCCGGTAAAGACCAGCATATAGACAGACACACAGACTCTTTGTTTCTCTCCCTTCTCCCAGCTTTTGAAAGTATCTTGTCTCCTCATTGGTCATTTTTGTCAGGTGCCAGAGAGGTTACCTTTAGCTTCTTAACCCTTTACAAGTGAGAGGAGCTTTCCCCTGGCCAGGAAGGATTTCAAAGGGGTTTACCCTTCCCTTTATATTTATGACAACAAGCCAGAAGGAAAATGTTTTCAGTTCCAGCTGCTGGTAACACAAGATGGATGAATCGGATAAAATCCTCTTCCAGACCAGAACAGAAATGAATGCAGTAGTTGTCACAAAATTACTTTGACAACAATACAAAATGATTTTGCATTCAATCACACAATCACATTGTTGCCTGTTTAGTGAGTAAGGGGCATATTTTTTACTTTATTCTTTTCACCAGTTCCTTTCTTTATATTAATAACCTGTCAATGCTGACTTAATGCAGAGAGCAGATAAGAAGCCTTGCTGTGCAAAGATTGTAAACAATAAGAAAAAGGGTGACAGCAGTTAATTAAATACAACTGCAGTATTCCAGCTTCACTGATTCTTATTCAAAGTGTACATTAACTTGACCACCAACATTTAAAATAAGAAAAGGAGTACTTGTGGCACCTTAGAGACTAACCAATTTATTTGAGCATGAGCTTTCGTGAGCTACAGCTCACTTCATCGGATGCATACCGTAGAAACTGCAGAAGACATTATATACACACAGAGACCATTAAACAATACCTCCTCACACCCCACTGTCCTGATGGTAATAGCTTATCTAAAGTGATCATCAAGTTGGGCCATTTCCAGCAGAAATCCAGGTTTTCACCCCCCCCCCACACACACACTCACTCTCCTGCTGGTAATAGCCCATCCAAAGTGATAACTCTTGGATGGGCTATTACCAGCAGGAGAGTGAGTTTGTCCGCCCCCCCACACACACATACACAAACTCACTCTCCTGCTGGTAATAGCCCATCCAAAGTGATAACTCTTGGATGGGCTATTACCAGCAGGAGAGTGAGTTTGGGGGGGGGAGGGTGAGAAAACCTGGATTTGTGCTGGAAATGGCCCAACTTGATGATCACTTTAGATAAGCTATTACCATCAGGACAGTGGGGTGTGAGGAGGTATTGTTTCATGGTCTCTGTGTGTATATAATGTCTTCTGCAGTTTCCACGGTATGCATCCGATGAAGTGAGCTGTAGCTCACGAAAACTCATGCTCAAATAAATTGGTTAGTCTCTAAGGTGCCACAAGTACTCCTTTTCTTTTTGCGAATACAGACTAACACGCTGTTACTCTGAAACCTAACATTTAAAATAGAATCAGCAATCAAATATAGCTGCCTCAGAAGCAGACCTGGGCACACATCATAGGTAAAGCAACAAGCTAGCATTAGCCGAATAGCATCACTGCAACAGGTGTACTTTTAGTTCTTCATCTTCCCCTAGACTTCCAGTGTATACTGCTTCCCAAAAAGGAGAGTGCAAGCCAAATATTCAAAGTCCGAATTTTTTTTTTTAAATAAAAAAATGTAATGCCAAAAAGGGAAGAAGCTGCAGAATGCTGTCTATTGCCCGTGAGGTGAGAAAAAGGTGGATGAGCAGTAGAATAGGGCACAGGAAAGCTAAACAAAGTGATCCAAAATGAGAGTTTATCATAGGTTGTCTAATCTACAACTCTACCTAATCTGCAAAAGAGGAGAAGTTACCTATTTTTTTGCAGATGTCTCCATCAGTTACCAAAATTCATAGCACTTAACAAGATCAGTTACTATGTCAATTCACAACCAGTTTTAGTTTACCTACAGTGAATAAAAGTTTCTTGCACTTACCTAATCACTTATCTTTAAAGAAACTTGCCTCTGACATCAATCATCTGCCTTGATTATCTGTGATAATTAGGCAGGACCCACCAATTACTTTTGGGTTTAATTAACTTCTTCAATTTGCCTACAGAAGAGTGCCTACAGGAAGAAGGGCTCACTCTTACAGAATGCATGAAGTTCTCCATTGCAGAGATTCAATGTAGATATTGTAACTGAAGTAATACACTTTTTTTGTTTCCTTCTTTTGTTTATTTTCAATGTAGAATAAATTATTAATTTTTAATAACTTTGAGCTTTCTTAACTGACTATGTCCTGGTGTCCCCCAGGGCATGGAAGAGAACATTTTTTGTGAAGCATGGAGTTATATTCCTGAACTAAATAACAAGAAACAGTTATTAATATTTCAGCTCTTTTGGTCTGTTTTCTCCAGTCTAAAATGTTGGTAATTTTTTTAAAACAACAACAACACATGACTTGATGTTTAAGAATATATATTCACCCCTTTCTTACCCATGCTTTTTTCTAATCATCCCAGGAAGATCTTCATTTTACTGAAAAGACTTGGAATTAAATTTATAAAAGTATATTGGAAATGTAGTTTGCACAGGGATGGCCAAGTTCACCAAAAGATACCTGAGATCTGGAGGTAATATAATTTATTTGTGGATTTGGTTCAGTGTTAATGCTTTCTCCTATGCAAATTACTATAACATTTAGCTTCCAATATTGAGCATTGCTTAATTAATGTGAAGCATGATATGTGCTGCAAATCAGTGTTAGAGAGATCAGAATCATAGGTGGTGCAGAAACATAGCAAAGATCAACATAAAAAGAAAATAAATCAACTCAACATGACACTATTCCTGACACTGAAATTGCTATAGGATGAGGACTGAAAAACTTTGATCCAGGTTAGTAAAGAACTGCCATTTTGGTTTCTCCATAATCCTTTATCTCCTTCTGCTACTTATGAAGGATATTGTCTCAACATTCATGTTTTTTCTAGAGTACTTCTCATTGTTATAAAACAGTTTCTCTCCTGAAATAAAATGACTTGTAATAAACTTGAGGAAAGTGTTAAGACTTAGCCACTGTGAAATCATTATGATGTGACTGATAAGAAAAACACACTATAATTCACATTTGAAAACATTATGTTTCTGTCTTAAACTTGAAAAGTATGGAAATACACAGATAAGAAATATACTTTTGCTATCTAAGCTCAACAGGATAATATGAAGGATTATGGTTAATATGAAGGATAGCACCTCACTGTGACTTGATAGTGGAGGCTCAATCTTTAACAATAGATGTTGGGGATTTTTTTTGTGTAGGTAAGCTAGATAATCATTTCAAAAAGTATTTTATTATTTTTCACAGGTAATCAACATTAAACTAAACAATGCTCAGACATTAATACAGTAGCAAGGGAGTAGCACTTCAGTAGCACTTCATCTGGGTTTTAGCCCACGAAAGCTTATGCCCAAATAAATCTGTTAGTCTCTAAGGTTCCACAAGTACTCCTTGGGTTTTTTTTGCTGATACAGACTAACATGGCTGCCTCTCTGAAACCTGTCATCCAGTGACTTGTATCTCTCCCACACACCTGGCTGATGTAATAACCAGGAGAAAGGACAATTTCATGAAGAAATAGGAAATGGACTGTTGCCAGAGGATCAAACAGGGCTTCCATGAACATGGAGAGGACCACACTTAGGCCCCATGCTGTGGCAGGATCCTTGACTGTAGGAAAGCGTCTAGAGATACATTCAGGAACCTCTTCACCATTGGATGCACAAAGAGAGGAGTGGTCAATCAGTGAATGTGTGGCAAATATGGCTGCTAGGTGCTTCCCTGGGAAGCATTAGGAGAGCATAATGCCTGGTTCTATTGGTACAGGTAACCAGGAATATCCTGGATGCTTGCCCAACCCAGGGAAAGGTGGCACCTGCTGGCCCCACTGGAAAATTTCATTTATTTTGAGAGGTAAGTGGCCTTTGTCAGTTCCTTCCTGCTATTTATCAGTACCTTCTGCACCATCTTCAAGCATGATGTATTCAAGTCACTGGGACTTGATGAACTACGTACTGGAATACTCAAGGAGCGGACTGAGAAGATATCTGAGCCACTAGTGACTATCTTCGAAAAGTCATTGAAGATGGGAGAGATTCCAGAAGACTGGAAAAGGGCAAATATATTGCCAATATATACAAAGGGAAATAAGGACAACTCAAGAAATTACAGACTAATCATCTTAACTTCAGTACCCTGAAAGAGAATGGAACAAATTATTAAGAAATCAATTTGCAAATAGCTAGAGGATAAGGTGATAAGTAACAGTCAGCATGGATTTGTCAAAAAACATATCATGTCAAATCAACCTAATATCTTTCTATGACAGGGTAATAAGCCTTGTGGATAGGGGAGAAGTGGCAGATTGGTATATCTTGACTTTAGTAAGGCTTTTGATACTGTTTCACATGACCCTCTCATAAATACAGCCTAGATGGAGCTACCATAAAGTGGGTGCATAACTGGTTGGAAAATCATTCCCAGAGAGTAATCATCAGTGGTTCACAGTCAAGGTGGAAGGCCATATTGAGTGGGATCCCACAAGGTTCAGTTCTCGGTCCAGTTCTGTTCAATATCTTCATCAACAATTTGGATCATGGCATAGAGAGTACACTTAAAAAGTTTGCAGATGATACCAAGCTGGCAGGAGTTGAAAGTGCTTTGGAGGGTAGGATTAAAATTCAAAATGATCTGAAATTGAGAAATGGTCTGAACTAAATAGGATGAAATTCAGTAAGGACAAATGCAAAGTACTCCAATTAGGAAGGAACAATCAGTTGGGTACATACAAAATTGGAAATGCCTGTCTAGGAAGGAGTAATGCAGAAAGGGATCTGGGGGTCACAGTGGATCACAAGCTAAATATGAGTCAACAGTGTAACACTGTTGCAAATAAAGCAGACATCATTCTGAGATGTATTAGCAGGAGTGTTGTAAGCAAGACACAAAAAGTAATTCTTCCACTCTAGTCCACACTGATTAGACCTCAGCTGGAGTATTGTATCCAATTCTGGGCACCACATTTCAGGAAACATGTGGACAAATTGGAGAAAGTTGAGAGAAGAGCAACAAAAATGAGTAAAGGTCTAGAAAACATGACCCATGAGAGAAGATTGAAAAAAAAATTGGGTTTGTTCAGTCTGGAGAAGAGAAGCCTGAGGGGGGGGCATGATGACAGCTTTCAAGTACATAAAAGATTGTTACAAGGAGGAGGGAGGGAGAAAAAATATTCTCCTTAACCTCTGAGGATAGGATAAGAAGCAATACACTTAAACTGCAGCAAAGGTGATTGAGGTTGGACATTAGGAAAAAATTCTTGTCAGGGTGGTTACATACTGGAATAAATTGAGTAGGGACATTGTGGAATCTTCAATATTGGAGATTTTTAAGAGCAGGTTAGACAAACAGCTTTCAGGGATGGTCTAGATAATTCTTAGTCCTGCCTTGAGTGTAGGGGACCGGACTAGAAGACCTCTCGAGGTGCTTTCAAGTACTGCAATTCTCTGATTCTCTGTGCCTTGAGTACACCAGGGAGGCTGAGTACATGGAAAACTAAAGCATCCATGGAGCCTGCATACTCCATAGGTTAAAGTCCTATGGTGCCAGAGGCCACAGAGGCTGGCACCAGTAGTCACAGTACCTATACAAGTCAGCATCAGAATAATTTGAGGCTGGGTTCTCTTCCCCCCACAGGGGTGAGTGGTGATCCTGGGATCTGGCTGCAGATATATGCAGGCTCTCCTCTGAGTCTGAGGATTACAGGTAGCACTCCTCGAGGAGTGGAGAACCCTCCCAGGTGTTGATAGAATTGAAGGTTTCAATCTTCGGGGTATTGAGATCTTTCTGTGGGTGACACTGGAGCCAGGAGTCTGCATGATGGCATTAGAGATGATGCTGGTACTTCCCTGGCTGCTTTCCTGGGTATGAGAGGGGAAGACTATAACCCCAAGGCCACTGAGGCTGGCTGACCCTGCATTCTTGTTTACTGTGTTGTCACCATTTCTTGAGGTGAAGCTGGTCCTGTTAGTGGTGAGTGCTTAGCTGATCTTAATCCGATTATGTCACTAATGCTGAAATGGTGTAAGGCGAGACTTGCGGCATATCTGGGTCATCTTAGCTAGTCATGGCCCTGGTAGCTTTTGTTCCTCTTTGAAGCACTTTTGATATTGGATAGCCTCATAGTCTTATGAAGCTTAGGGACCAAGCCTTGGGAAGGCATTCTGTTCATCTTCTCTCCTAAAGACTTCCACTTGGTTCCCAACTGGCCCCAGTGTTTTCTTGGGTCTGAGACAGACTTAGGGAGCACCTTGGACCACTTTTAAAGGTATCTTTGATGCAGAGTTCGATGATCTCTGGTCTTTCAAAGACCTTGAGATCTGGATCCAGGAGTACAAGTCAAGTCCAGAAACATGGACTGGTTTAAAAGGAAGGTCCTCAAGTAAGATTCCCTTGAATGTTGAGTCTGCTTTGAGAAGGATCAGCAGATCTTCCACCAGTCAGAACGTGCCCTGGCCAAGGCAGAATTGACACCTTATGTGGCCATCATTGAAAGGCATGACGGACTTGCAAAAGGGGCAGTGACTTGTGATCTGCCATGTAAAACCAATCCCACTAGTGAATGGCAGTCCCAGACAGCCCCAGTGGAAAACTAAACCTAGCTAACATTGACAACTAACTAACTAGAGAGGTAGGTTTCTCCCTGCCATGGAGGGTAGAGGGGTATCTTCTCGCAATGCATACCCACTAGATGTACGATCACTCACCGTGGAATATGGTAGAGACTATCACTCAAAGAACAATACTATTTTATCTGATAGTGTTTTACACTTACAATGCAGGCACTTTTAATAGGCCCAGACCTTCCCAGAACCCATTTATATGTATATTATCAGTCTCTGAAGAGGCTAATGGAAATGTATTTGATTTTTAATCAGCTAAATATATTTCCTATTTGTATTGTTATAGATTCAGAGCCTTTAAAATGCTGACGTGTTGACTTTTTAAAGTGTCTTTTTCATTATCCAGAACTGTGAAGGTTGATGCTCTCACAAACAATATGTTTTCCTTTTTTATGAATTAGGTGACATAAAACCAATAAAAGTAGTGAAAGTAGGTATGCATCATCATATTTATATTATAGTTGCTAAAAATGGAAGTTTTAAAGATCTCAAACTGTCAATAAATTGCTTCCAATTCTGAATATTAGCCTACTGCATGGTGGAAAATGTGCTTTTCCCTCTGCTCATTGCCTGATAATAAATGTCTTTCTTGCAATATCAGTTTCTTCAGACAAATGAATGAGAACATTTTGTATTCACTCAATTGGTGAAGTGTTGCCCATAAAGTGTCACAAGCAATATAAAGTAGAAGTCAGTAACAACATCAACTCACATTAGAAATTAAAGTTTTAAAGTTTTCACTGGGAAATAACATAAATGTATCCATTAGGAAGGAACAATATGATGAACGTGCTGAAATGCAAATATTACTTTCTGCATGAAATAAATGCAATTAATATGAATAAAAGTAAGTGTGTGTATGAAACTGAGAGTCTCCATGCTTGTGCTCAGCTGAAGGAAGAATGTGTGATACTATATATTTAGAAATTAGACTGCTCTATTTCCAATTTTGTCTGCAGTTATTTTTGAGCACCATACAGTGCAGGCAATAAAGATACGTCCTCTGGTTTGGTTTTCTCCAGAGGGAAATTTCTATTCTCAGCTGAGTTTGCAGGAATAATGTAAAACAATACATTGAATAATACAAATATGAAGCTGTCTCTCTTGGAGCTGGGTCAGAGATGTTGGCTTTTAGACTTTAAAAGACTTTTAGACTTTTGCCATCTGCAAAGGCAATGATGTTTTTTTTTAGATGCCCTCTCTTCTAAAACTATTAAAGGTGAATTGATAATATGATACAAGACAGATCCTCTAACGGACTGAGATAATTCTATACAGAAACTTCATCACATTTTAGCCACTGTGAAAACTTGATTTGATATGTGAAGAACAAAAATTAATATCACAATATTGCACTTCATAAGATTGAGAGGATGATCTGGGTGTTGTATACTGGAAGCTACATATTATATAAGTCTATATTAACACAAATAATATGATATATAATTCAGTATATTTGGAAATAGTTTCCTTAATTAAAAAAATACTACTATAAAATAGGTAATTAAAATGACCAGTGTGGTACTCTAAATATCCAAACTCCAGTATTATTTTATTGACTCAAATGCACAAAAAGCAATGTGTTTACAATAACTACAAACACCAGTTTTCTGACTATGCTTGTTCTTTTAAACAGCTCAGCAACTCTACCATTCAGGAACTGCTCAATTACTAATTACACATACATATTGAAGATTAAAATAAAAGGCCGTATTTGTCAGGTCAAAAACTCATTTTTGTTCTCAGATCCTTTCATCCAAGTCAATATTCTACATCTTCATTATATCTCAGGAAATGGGTTTCTTCTAGGAGAAAATTCTGATGAAAACCTTTTTTTTTTTTAATCAAACATTTTATGTGGAAAATTTTGACACAAGTGAACTATGGAAAACTGAAATATTTCAGTTTTGGGGTTTTTTTTGAAATATCAAATATCTATTTCTATAGAAATTAGAAAAGTTTCATGAATAATTTTGTTTTGCCAAAACCCAATTTTCTATTGAAAACCAGTTTCAGCAACAACCTTTCAACCAGCCCTAACACAAATTGTACCTGTTCTTGGTGCTGGGGAAGGGTAACTCTCCACCAGCTATGTTATGTGGTGTCCACCTTAGCTTGGGTGGGGAAGAACCCTACCCATAATGTGAAACATATGCAGAAAATAGAGTAATTTAAAACAGCAGGAGAGTGAGTTTGTGTGTGTACGGGGGTGGGGGGTGAGAAAACCTGTATTTGTGCTGGAAATGGCCCACCTTGATTATCATGCACATTATAGGGAGAGTGGTTGCTTTGGATGAGCTATTACCAGCAGGAGAGTGAGTTTGTGTGTGTGGTTTTTGGAGGGGGGTGAGGGGGTGAGAAAACCTGTATTTGTGCTGGAAATGGCCCACCTTGATTATCATGCACATTATAGGGAGATTTCAGAGTAACAGCCGTGTTAGTCTGTATTCGCAAAAAGAAAAGGAGGACTTGTGGCACCTTAGAGACTAACCAATTTATTAGAGCATAAGCTTTCGTGAGCTACATTCTGTCATTATGCAAGGCACTGCATTTAGCCGTATGGAGTGGAAATCTATCAACTGCATGAATTTTTTGCATCTGAGGAAGTGAGCTGTAGCTCACGAAAGCTTATGCTCTAATAAATTGGTTAGTCTCTAAGGTGCCACAAGTCCTCCTTTTCATTATAGGGAGAGTGGTTGCTTTGGATGAGCTATTACCAGCAGGAGAGTGAGTTTGTGTGTGTGGTTTTTGGAGGGGGGTGGGGGGTGAGAAAACCTGTATTTGTGCTGGAAATGGCCCACCTTGATTATCATGCACATTATAGGGAGATTTCAGAGTAACAGCCGTGTTAGTCTGTATTCGCAAAAAGAAAAGGAGGACTTGTGGCACCTTAGAGACTAACCAATTTATTAGAGCATAAGCTTTCGTGAGCTACATTCTGTCATTATGCAAGGCACTGCATTTAGCCGTATGGAGTGGAAATCTATCAACTGCATGAATTTTTTGCATCTGAGGAAGTGAGCTGTAGCTCACGAAAGCTTATGCTCTAATAAATTGGTTAGTCTCTAAGGTGCCACAAGTCCTCCTTTTCATTATAGGGAGAGTGGTTGCTTTGGATGAGCTATTACCAGCAGAAGAGTGAGTTTGTGTGTGTGGTTTTTGGAGGGGGGTGAGGGGGTGAGAAAACCTGTATTTGTGCTGGAAATGGCCCACCTTGATTATCATACATATTTTAAAGAGAGTGGTCACTTTGGGTGAGCTATTACCAGCAGGAGAGTGAGTTTGTGTGTGTGGGGGGGGAGGGGGCAGAGGGTGAGAAAACCTGGATTTGTGCTGGAAATGGCTCAATTTGATGAACACTTCAGATAAGCTATTACCAGAAGGAGAGTGGGGTGGGAGGAGGTATTGTTTCATGGTCTCTGTGTATATAATGTCTTCTGCAGTTTCCACAGTATGCATCCGATGAAGTGAGCTGTAGCTCACGAAAGCTTATGCTCAAATAAATTGGTTAGTCTCTAAGGTGCCACAAGTACTCCTTTTCTTTTTGCGAATACAGACTAACACGGCTGTTACTCTGAAACCAAAATATTAAGTTATACACAAACAAATATACACATTTCTCCATGTTAAATGATACCAAAATAGTAAGCATCCATGCCGTTTCTAATGCTACATGCAGAACATGTGACTACCACAATGATTTTAGACATATTTCATTACAGCTTGTTAAATAATTGATCATTACTTCTGTATAAATTCCAAATATCAGTCCAAGATCAATAACTGAGGCAGCAATGCCAGCTATACAGGTCAGGGAAGTCAAAATCTCAATACTTTGACACTGTATATCCAAAGGAGAAATTCACTTTGTAGCATTTGAACATAAATCTTGATAATCGAAAATAAATCAGGATTTACTACTGAAAAAAGCAGAGTCAAACTCTGATAAAAGTGACACTTTTTTAATAAAACAGTATCTGAACCTACCTACAAAACTTACTCTGTATCTACGAGTGATTTCTCTTGGCTGAATTCACAAAATATTGATTTTCTTTTGCACTATATAACTTTCTTTCTAATGTGTTTCAGCTAAATATCTGGACTACTAAAGAACCCATAAATCAAAATAATGTAAATAAAGACTTGAGGTACTTAGCAAGACTTGGATCAAAGGCCCATTTGAGTTAACATAGATTTCTCCTCCAATACTCAGGTAATTTTCTGCACTCCTCCCTGACATAGTTGAGGCCATTGCTTATGCAATAGTTTTAAAATGCAGAACTCAGGGGGTAACATGTTTCTATGTGGCAGCAATTGCTATTCAGGGAAGGGACTATACCTGTGAATCCAGGGGGACAGATACTTTGGTAGCCTCCAGGCTTGTTGGAGCAGCTGCCTCCATGCAGACAAGGCAAAGTTTCACACTCATTTACATCCAATTCACAGAGAGGCCCATAGTACCAAGGTGCACAATTACAGAGGAACCTTGGGGAAAGGGGAAAAAATAAAAGATAAATCAACACAAACAAACAATATGATCTGTTAAAAAATTGTGAATCTTTCCAGATGTTTAGGGGCCAAGTTGTGATCCCTTCTCTCTGACCATGTAAAATAATTAACAGACTTCTCTCATTTCCATATCTCTGAAGTAAACAGAACAATTTACAGTTTTTAAATTAGTAGGGAAATTGTGTGCAATAAATGTAGCTGAAGCTAAGAGGAACAACATAATGGCTAGGTTTATTTTGTTGTGTCTTTTAATCGTGCAGTGTCTTGGATCCAAAAACCACATAAAGTTTGTTTCTTCTTTCTCAATTAAATGTTATTTTTACTGAAGGTTTATACCAGAAAAGTTCATTGTCTAAAGGCAGAGAATGCAGAGATATCACTGTAACAGTAGCTAAACATAAACTCATTGTACCTGACTGACTGATATTTGTAATTTTACTCTACAGTAAATACAAATAAAGAAAAAGAAAAAGGACAAGTTGCACCAAAGCCAATTTCTCCTTCTCCCCCATGGCCCAGAAGTTGTAAAAAAGTTGATTTAATGGATTATGCTTACACCCTCTTAACACAGCCCTTGCTGTATGTTCCAGGAAAAGAATATCCACTCAAACTTTATCACCACCAGCTAAGCTCCCTGATAATATGACACATGTGAAAGATTTCTTCACAAACCCAAATATAGAAATCTTCAGTCCCTATACCCATTCCCTGCAATAGGCCCTAGTGTTGCAAAAAGAGTGAAGGAGAAAGGGAAGATTCCAGACACCAATACAAGGCCAAATAAAATCTTGCCTAAATGTTACTAATTAAATGAGCTAACCAAATTAATCACTATCAATAATTTATTTGATAAATACATTCACTTAGCCCATATCTGTTTGAAAATTGTCTACACACAGCTTGTGATTTTTACCAATCTATTCTATATCCACATTCATTCCATGAAGTAGTTTCTGTGAACAAACCTTAGGCTATTAATTTTGTGGGAATTGGTTGCTATGAGTATTCACTGTCTGTGATTTGGTATCTGGAGGATGGTGTGGACTGCACCCTCAGCAAGTTTGCTGATGACACTAAACTGGGAGGAGTGGTAGATATGCTGGAGGGTAGGGATAGGATACAGAAGGACCAAGACAAATTGGAGGATTGGGCCAAAAGAAATCTGATGAGGTTCAATAAGGATAAGTGCAGGGTCCTGCACTTAGGACGGAAGAACCCAATGCACAGCTACAGACTAGGGACCGAATGGCTAGGCAGCAGTTCTGCAGAAAAGGACCTAGGGGTGACAGTGGACGAGAAGCTGGATATGAGTCAGCAGTGTGCCCTTGTTGCCAAGAAGGCCAATGGCATTTTGGGATGTATAAGTAGGGGCATAGCGAGCAGATTGAGGGACGTGATCGTCCCCCTCTATTCGACATTGGTGAGGCCTCATCTGGAGTACTGTGTCCAGTTTTGGGCCCCACACTTCAAGAAGGATGTGGATAAATTGGAGAGAGTCCAGCGAAAGGCAACAAAAATGATTAGGGGACTGGAACACATGAGTTATGAGGAGAGGCTGAGGGAGCTGGGATTGTTTAGCCTGCAGAAGAGAAGAATGAGGGGGGATTTGATAGCTGCTTTCAACTACCTGAAAGGGGGTTCCAAAGAGGATGGCTCTACACTGTTCTCAATGGTAGCAGATGACAGAACGAGGAGTAATGGTCTCAAGTTGCAGTGGGGGAGGTTTAGATTGGATATTAGGAAAAACTTTTTCACTAAGAGGGTGGTGAAACACTGGAATGCGTTACCTAGGGAGGTGGTAGAATCTCCTTCCTTAGAGGTTTTTAAGATCAGGCTTGACAAAGCCCTGGCTGGGATGATTTAACTGGGAATTGGTCCTGCTTTGAGCAGGGGGTTGGACTAGATGACCTTCTGGGGTCCCTTCCAACCCTGATATTCTATGATTCTATGATTCTAAGGACAAGTGCAGAGTCCTGCACTTAGGACGGAAGAATCCCATTCACTGCTATAGACTAGGGACCAAATGGCTAGGCAGCAGTTCTGCAGAAAAGGACCTAGGGGTTACAGTGGATGAGAAGCTGGATATGAGTCAACAATGTGAACTTGTTGCCAAGAAGGCTAATAACATTTTGGGATGTGATCTTTCCCCTCTATTCAACACTGGTGAGGCCTCATCTGGAGTACTGTGTCCAGTTTTGGGCCCCACACTACAAGATGGATGTGGAAAAATTGGAAAGTGTCCAGCAGAGGGCAACAAAAATGATTAGAGGGACTGGAACAAATGAATTATGAGGAGAGGCTGAGGGAACTGGGGATGTTTAGTCTTCAGAAGAGAAGAATGAGGGGGGATTTGATAGCTGCTTTCAACTACCTAAAATGGGGTTCCAAAGAGGATGGATCTAGGCTGTTCTCAGTGGTAGCAGATGACAGAACAAGGAGTAATGGTCTCAAGTTGCAGTGGGGGAGGTTTAGGTTGGATATTAGGAAAAACTTTTTCATTAGGAGGGTGGTGAAGCATTGGAATGTGTTACCTAGGGGGGTGGTGGAATCTCCTTCCTTTGAGGTTTTTAAGGCCAGGCTTGACAAAGCCCTGGCTCGGATGATTTAGTTGGCGATTGGTCCTGCTTTGAGCATGGGGTTGGACTAGATGACCTCCTGAGGTCCCTTCCAACTCTGATATTCTATGATTCTATGATTCTAAAGCCAACGGCTAGAGTTTACTTATAAGAAAGTTTGTGAATACTTTTCATTTAGCTCTAGTTACTAACCTGTTTATAAGATCAATGCAGGTTCCATTGTTTTTGCAGGGTCTCGATATACATTCATTAATCTCCACTTCACATTGTGTCCCAGAAAAACCAGGTCTGCAGGAGCACCTGGCAAATAAGATGTCCACAGAATGCACAAAATGTTTCACTTTAATGTAAATATAAAATAAATAATGATGAAAAATATGATTTTTTTTCAATATGATGTTTGGATCACTATGATCATCAGAAAAAGAACTTTGTTATAATCTGGAGATAGTATAATGTTTATACAAACTGACTATAAAATGACAAACCAGATAATTCGAATATTAGAACCACAATACACATACAAAATACCAAAAGAATGGCAAATTGAATGATAACTTGGCCCTGCATTAAAACTGATGGCTTTGTAGTTTGAACAGTTATCCTCACCTGTAACTGTTAACCTCATCTACACAGCGACCTTGGTTCTGGCATGGATGGGAGATACACTCATTGCTGTCAATTTCACAGTAAGCACCTTCAAATCCTGAAATATAAATGATATGGGTATGGATCAGCAATCTCCACTACACAGTGTGAATGTCAGGATCAGTGATAACAAAGACCCAGGTGAAAGCCATCTTAATGGAACTTGTAACCCCCTAGCATTTCTTATCCCTCAGCTTTAACAGGCAGTGTTTCCCACAGAGAATACAACAAGTCTAATCATACTTTAACGCAGAAGATAGACAGATTTAGATGCAAGAAATGAGTACCTTGCTAAATCTTTTGGGGAAATTAAGCCTGTTTTAAGGCTTTGAAAATGCTTTATCAGGAAGTGTGGGAATATCTCAAAAAGAAAAAAGAACAGTTCTGTAAGGCACACATTCTAACGTGCAAGTGAATTTGCAGAGATCACATTTATTTAAAGCAGTCAACAGATGAGAAAAAAATGTTTAATTGGTTTCAACATTCAAATGCATCAAAGAAAGCAGGTTTCAGAGTAGCAGCCATGTTAGTCTGTATCAGCAAAAAGAACAGGAGTATTTGTGGCACCTTAGAGACTAACAAATATATTAGAGCATAAGCTTTCGTGGGCTACAGCCCACTTCATCGGAGGCAGAGAATGGAACATATAGTAAGATATGTATACATCTTATACATACAGATAAATTGGAAGTTACCATACAAATGGTGAGAGGCTAATTAGTTAAGATGAGCTATTATCAGCAGGAGAAAAAAAACTTTTGAAATGATAATCAAGATGGCCCATTTAGACAGTTGACAAGAAGGTGTGAGGATACTTAACTTAAGGAAATAGATTCAATATGTGTAATGACCCAGTCGTTCCCAGTCTCTATTCAAACCCAAATTAATGGTATCTAGTTTGCATATTAATTCAAGCTGGCAGTTTCTCATTAGAGTCTGTTTTTGAAGCTTTTCTGTTGCAAAATTGCCACCCTTAAATCTTTTACTGAATGGCTAGAGCTATTCCAGTGTTGTCCTACAGGTTTTTGAATGTTATGATTCCTGATGTCAGATTTGTGTCCATTTAATCTTTTGCGTAGAGACTGTCCGGTTTGGCTAATGTACATGGCAGAGCGGCATTCCTGGCCCATGATGGCATATATCACATTGGTAGATGTACAGGTCAACAAGCCCCTGATGGCGCGGCTAATGTGATTAGGTCCTATGATGGTGTCACTTGAATAAATATGTGGACAGAGTTGGCATCAGGCTTTGTTGCAAGGATAGGTTCTAGTGTTTTTGTTGTGTGGTTGCTGGAGAGTATTTGCTTCAGGCTGGGGGGCTGTCTGCAAGCAAGGACTGGTCTGTCTCCCAAGATCTGTGAGAGTGAGGGATCATTTTTCAGGACAGGTTGTAAATCTTTGATGATGCACTGGAGAGGTTTTAGTTGGGGGCTGAAGGTAATGGCTAGTGGCGTTCTGTTATTGTCTTTGTCAGGCCTGTCCTGAGGTAGGTGACTTCTGGGTACTCTTCTGGCTCTGTCAATCTGCTTTTTCAATTCAGCAGGTGTAGTTTAAGAATGCTGGATAGAGATCTTGTAGGTGTTTGTCTCTGTCTGTGGGATTGGAGCAAATGCCAAAGTGGTATATGTCATCATGTGCGTTCCCCCCCCCCCGACTCCTGCTGGTAATAGCTTATCTTAAGTGATCACTCTCCTTACAGTGTGCATGATAAACACCCATTTTTTCATGTTCTGTGTGTATATAAATCTCCTCACTGTATTTTCCACTGAATGCATCCAATGAAGTGAGCTGTAGCTCACGAAAGCTTATGCTCAAATAAATTGGTTAGTCTCTAAGGTGCCACAAGTACTCCTTTTCTTAGAGCCTCTTACAGTTTGTATGGCAACTTCCACCTTCTCTGTATGTATATATATCTTCTTACTATATGTTCCATTCTATGCATCCGATGAAGTGGGCTGTAGCCCACAAAAGCTTATGCTCTAATATATTTGTTAATCTCTCATGTGCCACAAATACTTCTGTTCTTTTTTCAAAGAAAGCAGTTCATTATGATTCTTATCTGCATAATAAGTCACCCATGTAAACACGTCATAATACATGACAATTCTTTTTCAAACTAATGAAAGAGGAGGAAAGGAAATATATACAGAATGATTCACCAGAAAGTTCAATTTACTGTAACATATACTACATCTTAAATTGTAGCATAAAATTACAATTTTGTTCAACACAAAACTGTGTTAAAATGATACAGATGGAGATATAAACTCACAAAGGCAGTCTTGATAATGACTAATGCTGAAGTGTTGCATCTATCGTAGCCATAATAGAACTTTCTGCAATTAGGACCTGATCCAAAGCCCAAAGAAGCCGATGACACTCTTTCCATACTTAGTGGGGTTTTGGATCGGATTATTATGTAGCACCTCTCACACAAACAACTCAACACACTTTACAAATATTAACATTTTGCCCCTCTGAGGAAGGTATAGTAAGTTGCAGATTGTTAACTTGAGGCATAATGGATTAATTGACTTGACTAAGGACACAGACTGAGTGAGTAGTGAAAGTATGAACCAAACTCAGTAGCCCTGACTAAAAGTCATCTGCTTTCACTTCTAGACAACAATTCAACTCTCAGGGGGTGTCATAACATCTACACTTCTGGACATTTTGTGTATCTTCAAACAGCAGGTACTCCATGGTTCGGAGTGTGTCTCTGCTGGGCCCCATTTTACACACATCCCTCAGTACAGGAGTGCTTGCTTTGGCTGCTTCTTCAACTTCTCCCCACCAGCTGCAGTTTATTATAGAGATTCATATGCTGTATGTTACAAAACCTAGGCACAATGGATCTTTGTAATTCTCACTACAACTAAGACCCTGATAAAGCCTGCAGTCTGTCAACAGATATAAAGAAATCCTGTTTATAATATTGAATGGTTTTCTACAGGTTATCATGGTGCACAGAAATAACAAGTGGAAGTTAAGGATCTACAGTAGGCAACAGCTGAAATAAAATAAAGTTAAGTTATGTATATGCTGATATATTCCTTTCATTTTGTATTTGGCATGCCCAGCACCTACAACAAAACTGACAAAATTTAAAAAAAATATATTTAGCATACTAACTTTAACATAGAATCCTCTTGTTTGTGAGATTTCATCTCATAACCCTAAAATAATGTAGTAGTTTGTGTTTAATTAGCTTTAAATTTATTTTAGCATAAAACAGGTTTCAAGCAGCAGGAACCAACAAAAGTGAGTTGCTGACTAGCAGTGGCCTTGTAATAAGATGGAGCAGAACTGTATTGAACAGAATTAGAAATAATTTGGGCCAATCAAGACAAGTGTGTGCCTGATAAAGATTGTCCTTTGTGCAGGTTTTATTGTATAACAACATATTTAATATTTGCTTTCTCCCCACATCCTCCTGCTGTCGTAGTTATAAGATTTTATTAACATGTTGCTCCCACACTAACATCATTGACATGTCGCTATGATATGAGATTCACATAACAACGGTGCTCCCATTTCATTAAATTTGTAATAGCTGCATCATTATACTGTTCATGCAGCTACATGTTGTGAGACTTGCACACGTGGAACCTGTACACTTCAGTTGATATTGTAATGACTCCATTACGATGCTCAAACTATGCCATTACAGCGAAAGATTCACATCGTAACAGCACTTCCACACACATGACCATTGGCATTAGAATGACTCCAGAGCTGTATGGTGTCTATACAAATGCATTAGAGCACCATTATGATATCAGAAATGGAATTATAATAATTAAGAAAATAACCATGGACAACTCAGAGGTCTGTTGTTTTCAGAAATATGATGAAAGCTTTGTCTGAGACTATATTATATTTCAATATCAGCGTAAAAGTGAATATCTGTGATTTAAAAAAAAATAATTTAACGATAGAGGATTTCAAAGTACTTCCCAAAGATGACTAGGCAGTATTATCTGCCTTTTATAGGTGGATAAACTCAAGTACTGAAAAGTTAAAGCCCTTGACCAAGGTCACATAAGTGAGCTAGTGACAGAGTCTGAATGGACTCCAGGTCAGCTGACTGTAATGCCATGATCTAACCATTAGCTCACACTGCAGCCATTGTGGATTTCCTATTTGGTACAGTGTGACCTACTTTCCTCATCATAATTTTATGCCGTGCTACTTCTTGCAGCAGAAGACAGGTGTTTCTCTTTGTTTGTAACAGCATTCTTTTGTTAATCCAACCTCTTGGCAGGTCTTAGACACTTCATAAAGCTGCTAATATCCTGTTGACTCCTTGTGGCAAAAGCAGTTCTGAATATAAAGAAGTTGGGAGAGGCTCTCTAGGGAGAGGAAACTAAAGAGCTATGAGGACAACTCTAGGGCCATCGAAGATCAGAGAAGAAATTTATACTCAGAAATATTGATTCTGAGTTTCAAATAAAGCCAGACACCAGGAAGAGGGGTAATTTCAGAGATTAACTCAAGTCTGCATGTTGTGTTAAGGATGGAGTAAGGATTTACCCATCCACAATCTCTTTCAGGCTACAATAACTTTCTCATTCTCAGGAATTCTAAGGAGGCAGTGAAAAATGGAGAAGAGTGAAACACTCGCAATGTCCTTTTCCACTCCTCGCCTCAACCTTTTGATCATGACCACTCAGATCCTATCTGTACATGTATACTAGACCTTTAAATTACATGTTTATAGCAGGTGTCTTCCATCCTAAATGGTACTGAAATTAGTAATGAAGTTCATGAAAATGACATATTTATAAATTATTATATAAATAAGACTTGCTTCTTATTTCACTAACTATGCAGTCTGCACCACCAATACTGAGTGGGCAGGCGAAGCAATATATTACCCGATGCATTTCACAATGCAAGGCTATAGAAAATGCATGGGGGTTACTTCTTGTCATTTTTCCCCCCAGAAGTCTGTGACACAGATTTCTCTTTAATAAAGATAATATAGAAACAAATCTCTTAGTGTTTATGTCCTGCTTCTTCTGGTGAATGAACATTTGGTCTTGATCTAACTTTAGCTATCTAGGTACTTACATGAAATATGTGCTTAAGGATTTGGCTGAACTGAGGGCTAAGTGACTTCTTAAGGTCACATAGGAAGAGCAATGACTGAGTTGGAAAATTAACCCAGATCTCCTGTGTCCAAGTTCAATGCCTTAACCTCGAAGCCATCCATGCTCTTTTGACTTTATCCTATCAGACTATGAGCACTATCAGATTCCTTACATGATGCTGAAGGAGCTGTTGTCTGGCACGTTAGGGGGGTTTAGTACATACCAACTGCTTCATTCACATGTGTGTGACATGTGCCATCAAAACTGCTTAAAGGAGTTGTGCTGCCAGAGCACAGGGTCTAAAATCCCCATGACAACGCATTGCTTTTACACGAGTCCTATAACAAACAACTTCATTAAAGTAGCATCAGAAATACTGAGAGTTATACAGATTTTTGGAATGATCTGGAACTGGCCCCAGATCCAAATACTCTTGAATTTTAGGGTGAAAGAAACCTGGATGAAGATCTGAATATTGTCGTTTGCGGCCTTTTCTATTATTTCCCTGCAGTTTGCTAGTGAAAAAAAGAAAGGTGAAAAGCCTGAAAAGTGTGGCTTGCCTTCACAGTTCAATATTATTGTTCAATAGTGTGATTGGTTATATCAGGTAGCCAGCAGACACTGACAGTATGTCGTTCTTCAGGAGTTTTTCTTTTGATACATGATACCCCAATGACATTGAACAGCAACAGAAGAGGTGGCAGCTTGTCTTTTTATCTCAGGTTTGGTTGATGAATTGGAAGAACATGCAGAGCCTGTGAGACTGGGACCCATAGGACTGTCTGTGGCCAACTTTCTCTTTTGTGATTTTCCTTTATTCATTATGTTTGACATTTGTGAGACTGAGTTCTGTTACAGACTAGCAGCCTATGTCAATGGGCTAGGGAAATTAGACTGTGCTGAAAAGTAGTACATAGAAAAAGAAAGTACAAATGTATAACACTTGAAATAACTAAAAGATGTAACCACAACATGCTGAGGTAGATTGTATTTTTGGGATGCAGTCAAATATAAAGTATGTGGAATGCAACCAAAGTGAATTTTCTAAAACCAGTAAAATTATTGTATGTAATGGTTTCACTTGAATTTATGGTATTTTTACAGGTATCTTTTTTAGTTTGTGAGGATAACTGGTATTTTAAACACTGGAGTCAGCTGTAAAGGATATACATAAAAAATGAAAATGGAGTGAGTTATCCAAACCTTGCTCCCTTCAGCCTTACCCACCTGATGAAGATGTTCTGCAATCATTTCTATACTAATTGAGGTTGAGAGTTGTACATATAACACTGTATTTAGGCTCAAATTCCACCACAACAATAGTCATCATAAAAGCAAATCAAGGTAGAGTGCATACTGCACGTACATTACTTTATTAATTATTCTACACAACACAGAAACACATAGGTTTCATTACAAAATGTCAGTGGGGCCACTGTATGATGAAATCCCAAGATGTCACTCAGCTGTTGAGTTCTCTCTCTAGAGTAAATAAATTCAGCCTTTAAACATCAGGGGGAGAAGGTGATAAGATAAAAGACAATTTGGGGGGTTTTAACCTTATATATTATTTGACAGATATATATATAAAATGAGAGAGAGAGAGAAACAAAGTCAACTTTGTTCCTGCTCTATTTTTTTTAAGTACTTTAGCTGATTTCATAAATATATATATATATATATCTCCAGACTGGCAAATTTTATTGTAAATTTCAGATACCATTTTAACTCAAGTCTAAAAAGTGGTGTTTACATTTAAAAATAGAAGTTGAAAGTTACAGGCAGCTCTATTTTATTTTATTCCAGGTGTAATTTCCATGCATCTGTGCTACAATATATGTATAATTTATGAAGTCAGCACTGTACGAGTCTGAATCAGAGTTCATGATAATAAGGCTTTTTTATTCACTCAAGACAAATGTTCTCTGAGAAAATTATGAAAATAGAGCAGCACAACATTATGCCCAAACTTCTCTTATAATCAGGAGAGTTCAAATCCCATTCTGCTTTCTCTTTAAAATACATCAGAACGTTTTAATTAAAATACTGTATGTAAACTATTTCTCCTACGAGGAACATTAGATAAACACCAACAGCACTACCTGTGACCAAAACAATGCTTAATTTTATTGGAATATGCACAAATAGGACATAGAAAGGAAATCACTGAATCTCAAAGGTAAAGGATTACCCAGTTAATTTGCTTGCATGGTTCTTTTTTTGCTATTTTATGGTACCTTGAGTTCTTGTGTCTCATATACTACCATATGTGTGAGCATTTACTTTGAAGGATAATGTAATCCATTTGAATACTTTGTACAAATGTTTCAATACTCCAAACTAACAATTACAATCACAAATAACTATGGTCCTATGGGACATCTAAATTTAGAACGAAGTATCGATACAGTGTTTTATCTCTACTACCCTAGAAAATTTAAAAATTATTTAATATTTTCTAAAGGAATGGGGAAAGGAATGGACACAACCTATCTGTTGTTTAAACTGAATTAATATATTTAAACATCAACAACATTATTATAAATTAATGTTATCAGTTGCAAAGGAATTTGCATTCTCTAAATAAGAATGTGTCCAATACATGTTACAAAATATATTATAATGCTAAACTTAATTTGTCTCTTGTGTTGTGAATATAATTCATTCATTTAAATTACAAAACAGAATCATTTTTATTTTAGGCAAGCTACTTTGTAAAGTGGTACCAAGCCTGGAACTATGCATCTTGCTGTAATGTATTGTTACCATAATGGTCTTTAGTGCTGCCTCTGGTGGTGCAAATCAGTGAAGCCTGGGATCCAAATTTTAAATCAACAGCACATGTAAATGATCAGATGCAGCTCTTCAGTACAATGCTTTAAAAAGTTTCTTTTCCACATTTCAAAGATGTGAGACATTACTTAGAGGTGACTTAAAATACACACACACACACACACACACACACACAACCTTGCTGTCTTTTAGGAGGACAAACTGAACTATCCTTCTGACCTTAAACCAACCTTCTCAATTTCCAAATAAAAATATTTATCTGATCAATAGAAAAGAACAAATGGCACATGCTGTTGCCCGCCAACAAAGGATGGCAGTCAGAACCCTGTTCAGAATATCCAGAGCTGGTCTTCTCAGGAAATTATCATTGAAGAGGTGACTAACTACAGGAGACCCTTTCCTCTTGGATTTGATCAGATTTCTGATACAAAGATCAAACAAATGATGTAACACAATTTAAGAAATCAATGGGTTTTATTTATCAGTCCATGTTTTACACAACTTTTGATATCTCGTTAGGGAAAAAAGTGGCCTGCGAATAGAGCCCCTTAGCTACTATGCTATTATGACCAGATGATCATTTTTTAACAAAATAATTTCATGCATGTTTTTCCACTTTTGCCAAAAGCACAGAGAAGAGCATTTTTAAAATATGATTTTGTTTGCAACCTGGGGCTTCAAAACCTAAACTGGTCTTTGAGGGGAAAAAATAAACTCAGAAAAATGATCAGTTTGCTGCTAGCACACTGCAACTTCAAAATTTGGTGGGAAAGAAGGGGCGTAAAAGATGGAGAACTACACAATATCATACTGATTCTTTTATTATATACCTAAGATGTTTTACAGAGCAGACAGTGAGGATGTAGCTTTAAAACATGATGAATAATTGATTATGAAATACTAATGCTCTTAGCAGAAACAAATACAGTATCACAAATATATAAGGCAACATTTCTAATTCCCCTGGAGCTGTGGTCCCCAAATGTGGGGCGCGGCCCCCTAGGGGGCATGGAGGAATGTTTGAGGGAAATGCGGCAGGGCCTACGACAGCCACCATTTGGGGAGAGGAGGGAGTACCACCCAGCCCTGCTCTGAAGGGGGGCACAGACAGATTCCATTACTGGAGAGTGGGGATGTGACAGGAAAAGTTTGAGCACCACTGCCCAAGAGAGAGTTTCTGCTAAATTACCTCAGTTATGTAGTTTTATATATCATATTCAGCAGACTAAGTACTGCATTAGAGCTACCAGGTCTGGTAATATGTTCTGAATTGCTTGCAATTTGTATACACACAGACTGAAATATTTCTTCCTATTCACAGGATGGCTCAATCCTACTTCCTCTGGTAGTAGTTTTATCATTAATTTTAATGGTCCTGTTCCCATAACGTGCCAAACCAGATGTTACACACACATATACACATGGTTAACCCTGTTCCTACATCTGCTGATGCAAAATAGTGGATGCAGCCTCTCTAAACTTTATGTGGGCCATATCGATTTACACAGCAGAGGAATCCACTGGCTACACATCTGTTTGTGGAGAACATAGCCACTTTCCCTTCTGTGTTCCATTGCAGACACCCATGGAGCTAACTTCCAGGAGACCCAACAGAGCAGTGGATTTCTTCCTGCTTGGGGTCTCCACTGCTTTGCACATCAGTGAAGAATTATTGAGCACCTCCGTTGCTTTTGGCACTTCAGTTTGCAAGCACCTTGCTGAGTCCACTATGAGCCCTAATGTGCCCTAATGTGGTAGGTGCACTTACCTAGAGAGATAGCAGAAGTATGATAAATGAAAGACCTGATGAAAAGCCAAAAAAACTGTTGTCCTCAGGGAATTACATGTGTACACAGTAGCATACATGGAACTTTCTGTGAACAGTTTGGGGGAACCTGTATATGTATAACTTACACATTTTCTTTGATATTATAACCTCTATGTATAACTCTAACTCTCAATTTGTAGTCCATCAGCCATGGACTGACAAGGACCCTGGTCATGTTTCACAGACCCTGTCTGGAAGAAGCTACAGAACAAACAAAAGTCATTAACATTTAATGACTGTACTCTTGCAAGACAATGGGCATGCTAAGGAGGGTTCCTGAGCAGAGACAGGAGTTGGAAGAGAGGAAAATCCCCAAAATGGGAACAAGAATCCAGGTGTTAGGAGTGACTTTTACAAACAAAGGTACTGAGAGCATGAAAACACACAAAGGGGCATGCTTTCTGAGCGAGGGGAAACATTTTGATAGTCACACCAGATGAAGCTGTAGTAACCTGTAGGAGTCAGAGAGGGGATCCCATGATCTGGAGACCTTGAATGGACACTGACAAATACCAGAGCAAGAGTGGTGAGGAAACTGAAGTAGGGAATGATATACAGGTGTTTCTTATTTTCCACCCATCTGTTTACATCTTGTGTTATCTAAAGTAAAGAGTTGTTAGTTTCAGAATCCCCCTGCAAAGTCTGTGTCTTATTTGTTGCAACTATCATGTGTCCCTGGAAGATTAAAGTAACAACTAGAGAACTAAGAAGGGTGGAACTCTGAGAATGGTGTGGTTAAGCTACTGGGTTCTTTTGGAAGGTTCAGTTGTAGACTTGGGACCTGGACAGCTAGACTGCAGGGTCCCACTTCTGAAAAGGGTGCAGACGGAGACCATATGCCCAGGGAATATGCCTAGAAGCCTAAGTGCTTAGAGCCTACACGGACCAAAATTGAGCTAAAACTACATGGATGTAATATTGGGATCCAAACACAGCAGCCTGGTGAGTGTTCATCATGGGGGGAAGCTTCATCAGGACTGTGACACTTGCCTATACCCCAGCAGTAATTTTATTGTCTGTTTTTCAGGCTGGGCAGAGCCCTCCCTGCCCTCTCTCTCCTGCAAATCCTTCTTATGTGTGGCTACTGTCATGCCCAAGGCAAAGAGCAGACTCTCTCTCTTGGATGTTGTCATAAATATAAAGGGAAGGGTAAACCCCTTTGAAATCCCTCCTGGCCAGGGGAAAGCTCCTCTCACTTGTAAAGGGTTAAGAAGCTAAAGGTAACCACGCTGGCACCTGACAAAAAGGACCAATGAGGAGACAAGATACTTTCAAAAGCTGGGAGGAGGGAGAGAAACAAAGGGTCTGTGTGTCTGTCTATATTCTGTCTTTGTCGGGGATAGACCAGGAATGGAGTCTTAGAACTTTTAGTAAGTAATCTAGCTAGGTACGTGTTAGATTATGATTTCTTTAAATGGCTGAGAAAAGAACTGTGCTGAATAGAATAACTATTTCTGTCTGTGTATCTTTTTTGTAACTTAAGGTTTTGCCTAGAGGGGTTCTCTATGTTTTTGAATCTAATTACCCTGTAAGGTATCTACCATCCTGATTTTACAGGGAGGATTTCTTTATTTCTATTTACTTCTATTTTTATTAAAAGTCTTCTTGTAAGAAAACTGAATGCTTTTTCATTGTTCTCAGATCCAAGGGTTTGGGTCTGTAGTCACCTAGGCAAATTGGTGAGGCTTTTTACCAAACCTTGTCCAGGAAGTGGAGTGCAAGGTTTTGGGAAGTATTCTGGGGGGAAAGACGTGTCCAAACCACTCTTCCCCAGTAACCAGTATTAGTTTGGTGGTGGTAGCAGCCAATCCAAGGACAAAGGGTGGAATATTTTGTACCTTGGGGAAGTTTTGACCTAAGCTGGTAAAGATAAGCTTAGGAGGTTTTTCATGCAGGTCCCCACATCTGTACCCTAGAGTTCAGAGTGGAGGAGGAACCTTGACAGATGTGTAAACGGGGATATTTGTTAGGATTAGAGAGGCTAGATTACCGCTGTATTTGGCACTGATGCAACCATTACTGGAATACTGTGTCCAGTTCTTATGCTCACAATTCAAGAAGGAGGGTTATAAATTGGAGAGGTTCAGAGAAGAGCCATGAGAATTATTAAAGGATTGGAAACCATGCCTTATAGTGATAGGCTCAATGAGCTCTATCTTTTAGCTTAACCAAGAGATGCTTAAGGGATGACTTGTTCACAGTCTATATGTACCTACTTGGTGAACAAAACTGACAATGGGCTCTTCGGTCTCCGAGATAAAGGCATAACAAGATCCAATGGATGGAAATTGAAGCTAGATAAATTCAGGCAGGATATAAGGATATACATTTTTAACAGTGAGGGTTATTACACATTGGAACAACTTGTCAGGGGTTGTGGTGGAATCTCCATAACTGGCAATTTTTAAATCAAGACTGGATATTTTATTTTCTATGAAATATGCTCTAGTTTAAGCAGGAATCAATTCAGGAAAGTCCTATGACCGGTGTTATAAAAGAAGGAAATCTACATAATCATAATGGTGCCTTCTGGCCTTATAATCAATAAGTCTTATACCAGGCTTTTGTTTCTCTGTCAGGTACTCAAACTGTAAAGTTCCATATCCACCATGCTTTCCATCCAAAAATATACCCTTTGGGGTCCTGTGTAGAAAAATCATTGTTCCCTGGGGATGGGCCAGTAGTTGAAAGTCTAGAACCATCTCAGTGATGGGCCCTTAGCAAGATGTGTCAAATGTCTTTCCTTGGCAGGGAAGCTCTCTGTAATGCAGTATAACAGACTGCCCTTGGGCAAATCTGAACTAGTATGGCCATCTTACCAATATTTCAGGCCAAGTACAAATGAGACTCCACAGTTTGATAGAGTCATATCCCACTCTATCAAATTCCAGCTGAAAGCAATTTAATACTAGAAGAGCAGAAAATATTTCCAGCTGTGTATCTTTAATACTGGATTTTATGGTGCTTGTTAAAGCATACTTCAGGAATTATTATATTAATTTAAGCTGTGCCTTTTTGACAAAAATATTCCTGTAGAATACAAAGCACATTTCTTTTCCCCAAGCCTATGGTCCCGAAACCGACATAGGGATGCACATGAAATAATTTTTGTGTGTGAAATTAATAACAGTTTCACATCCCATATTTTGAGTATTTAATAAGATCACATATATATATATAATAGTTTTTCATAAACATAAAAATATACTTCATTCATATATGAATGTTAAGAAAAATATAATCAGTTCATTTTATAGATACAGCTATATATGTGTGTTTGTCTGCACACATCTATTTTATTCTAAGGGACATTTTTACTAACTGTAATAGAAGTTATATGCTTAAAATTAATGTAAGATGTTCCAACCACAAAACTTTTCTCAGTTATAAACATTAAGAAAAGATATAGAACTTTAATATCCATTATTCTTTATGAATCATTCCTGAAAGAAAAGCCTCAAGGTCAAAAGCTTGTATCAAGCCATTTTCTACTGTCAGTGTGACATTCAATGTTAACCTTTCATTAAATGAGCAACTCACATACTTGCACAATTAATGAACCTCTTTTTGTTCAGCTGTCTATGGTAAGCCTTACCAGATGAGTAAAATATATATTAATACTTCTGAGCACTATATACACCCTTTGAACCTCAGAGATTCAATACACATATTCACAATAAAGAGGATAATATTACTGTGACATTGAAACCAAGGTATTTGCCATTTATATAAGTGGAGGCATTGACTTCAAAGTCCTGGGTAAATTCCAACTAAAGTAATTATATTCTGCATAGTTAAATTTCTACTGCAGTTTTAAGCATGCAGTGTATACCTCAATCCCTATACTAAACTGTGCTGACATGTTTTGCACTGTTAAATTGATGCTATGTTCCATCCTACAGAATCTTATATTTCAGGACCTAGATTATGACTTTTAAGCCATATCCCAGAACATGAAAACATAAGAATGGCCATACAGGGTTAGAACAAAGGTTCATCCAGCCCAGTATCCTGTCTTCCGACAGTGACTAATGCCAGGTGTCCCAGAGGGAATGAACAGAACAGGTAATCATCAAATGATCTATCCCCTGTCACCTGTTCCCAGCTTCTGGCAAAAATCCCATCAGAGCTGCTGATTGTGCATGAGGATTGGGGCTCAGTCTGCTCGATCCATTACTCTCCTGAGGTACCAGCCCTTTTCACACACTGGTGTAGAGGGAGACCAAGGCTATGTTCAGGACTCTTCCCAATTCTCTCCACCCTCTTTCGAGCTGTAGTCCTTGGCATGGGAAGAAGCAAATGTAAGCAGCTCCTGTATGCCGCAGACTTCGATGGGGGCAGTTCTCTTGTGTGTCGGTAGGCAGGGACCACAAACAGACTGGCCCCAACTTTTGTACAATTAACAATTTTCAGTCATGCTGCTTTGTTTATTTATGTTTATCTGCCTTGTCTATTTAGGCTGTCAGTTCTTCACAGCAAGGACCATGTCTACATCTATGTTTGTACAACAGCAAACATAATATGCCTGGAATCCTGAGTGGAGACTCTAAGCATTAATGTGGTACAAATAACACATTTATTGCATGGCAAGATGGCTGATTTTAGTCTGGTGGGTCCTGTGCTTTTCTTGGCAGGGAGCTAAGATATCACCCTTTGCTCCTTGCTCTGAGTCCCAGCCCCTCTCATCCACTGTGGGTTTCTTACCCACATCCCCCTTAAGTGTGGTTACCCTCGGTCCTTAGATGCTGGAGGAAAGGGAGTCTCCCTGTCCTGCTGGGCAGGGTCACCCTTACTTCAGTTCTCAGGTCTTCCAAATCTCTCAACACACACCCAAGCTCCAGTCCTTCCTCCTCCACCCCTGTCTGCCTGACACAGGGGGGTATTATTAGGTTCCTAACAGGGCCTTAATTGACTGCAGGTGCTCCAATTAACCTGCAGCCACCATCCCTAGTCTACAGGGAACCACACCTTACTTAGCCTTGAGCTAATATATTTCCCCTCTAGCACTCTCCCACTGCTCCCTGGCCCTTCTGTATCACAATTGTAATAAAGTAATAGTAGTCAAAATGACCACTTTAGGATAAATCTCAACCTACTTCACAGAAATGTTATGAGGCATAATTTGTTAAATCTTTAAAAGTGCTTTACAATCTTTGGCTGGAAGGGTCTATATATTACTGTTTTGCAAAATGTGTGTTTAAATTTACCATACAGTTGCCATTTGCTTTGTGATTCAACAGGATGCCTAATATCCGCTACTGACAATTAGAAATTATTTGTAAACCATCTCAAATCTTACCTTTTTCACAAATACACAATGGATTCTGATCAGCTTGTGCTAAGCAGGTTGAGTTGTTTATACATGGATTGTAGGGTCGGTCACAGGGATTGTAGCGCTGCTGGCAAAAGTCACCAGTATAAAATGGTGGACAAATACATATAAACTGCCCCTGGATAGCAGACTCCTGACAGGTGGCTCCATTTAAGCATGGGTTAGAATCACATTCATTGATATCTTCAGTGCATTGTGGCCCTGCCCAGCCTGCTGTACATGTACATCTGGAAAAGAGGGGTTTGGGTTTGGGTTGGGGTAGAAACAGTGGTTAAGCTTATTCAGAACAATTAGTAACCCCAGTAGTAATGGCAAAACAAACTGAAGATAATAAAAAAAATGTTTTATGGTTACAAAGAAGTGTATCTAAAGAACAACTAACATATAACCCAGTCCCCAATTCTTTCTGTCTCTACAATGAGAGAGAGAGAGAGAGAGAGAATGTAGGTGAGGTAATATATTTTATTAGACCAATTTCTCTTGTGAAAAAGACAAGCTTTCAAGCTACACAGAGCTCTCCTTTAGGAAGAGGAGCTATGCGTAGCTTGGAAGCTTGTCTCTTTACCAACAGAAGCTGGTCCAGTAAAAGATTTCACCTCACCCTCCTTGTCTCTCTAATATCCTAGGACCAACATTAAAACAACACTGCAAACATCTCTCATCATAGTCATTCTGTTTATGCTGCGGAAAAAAGTCAGTCAAACGTTGGTCATGGAGATTTCTTATATAAACTATTCCCCTTCAATCAAAATTAGTAAATAGCTGTTTGCTAAAACTTCTGGAAGTGAAAAAAAGGAACATTTATTTACATTTAGCATTTGTTCCCCACATCTTGTCCACTATAACAGATTCATATCCCCAGGATCCCTGGGACTTTAGATTTTTAGGACTTCCATGAAAGTTTCCAATTTAATAATTTTAATTATTATCCTTACAGCGTACCATCTGTGAGAGGTTAGCTATCTGCCAATCCACTGAAAGCCATTCCACAAAGGTGGGAGTTTTCAGTTGTTCTGGTGTATGTGTTAAGAATATCCTTCCAATTGTCAGCAGAGCAGCCAATAGTTCATCATGTCCAGGGACACTGAAGAGATGTGAAAGGGCACCATGAACAGAATGCTTCAGCTCAAGCAGGATTAACTTTTAGTATCTGTTCAATAAAAGCATACATTTATTTCTGGTAATCCTGAAATTTCTCATGGGTCCATAAGGTGTAGAATAATGTACCTATATGTGAGCTCTCTCCTTCCAGCAAATATTTAATATTGGGAACACAGAGATTTGAGATGGAATGGAGTGTAAAATAGTTGAGTATTAAAATGTATACTGAACTTCCACTAGGGAGAGAAGATAATTTTAATTTAATTTATTTACAATGAAGCATATTTTGACCCCAATCACCATATATGAATTATGTTTCTACTCTACTTTACCACTATGCAATGAATTTTAGTTTAACATGGAAGATAATATTCTTAATGGAGTGATAAATGCCCTATTATATGTGATACTGTGAAATAGTCAATAAAATGGCCCTGATTCTCAAGCGTCTTTACTTTTGTGTAGTAATTTACACCTGTGCTAAATACTAGCAAATCAGAACAGGAGTTTTACACCTACTTTTCATAGGAATAACAGGAGACTAACAAATTTATTTGGGCATAAGCTTTCATGGGCTAGAGCCCACTTCATCAGATGCATGGAGTGGAAAATACAAGAGCAGGTATAAACACATGAAAAGATGGAAGTTGCCTTACTAAGTGTGAGGCAAGTCTAACAAGACAATTCAATTAACAGTAGCATACCCAGGGAGGAAAAATTACAGGAGCAGGTATAAAAGTTATTTTTCCTCCTTGGGTATGCTACTGTTAATTGAATTGTCTCGTTAGACTTACCCCACAGTTGGTAAGGCAACTTCCATCTTTTCATGTATTTATACCTGCTCTTGTATTTTGCACTCCATGCATCTGATGAAGTGGGCTCTAGCCCATGAAAGCTTATGCCCAAATAAATTTGTTAGTCTCTAAGGTGCTACAAGGACCCCTCGTTGTTTTTGCTGATACAGACTAACACGGCTACCACTCTGAAACCTAACACAATGAAGGAGAACTTGTTGATGACAAGTATATTCTTTCATTATTTGAAAGGCTATTTAAGTCTCAGACTCAAAACAGCCCCTATGTTTTGTTTTATATAGATTACTGAACTTCATGCATAGACATAGCCTTAACTAGTTTTAAAATTACATACCCTTAATTATTAATAACAGAAAAAATAAATCAGTTCTCAGTGAAACTGTCTTCCACCACCAAAATAAATAAAATAAAATAAAAATAAATTTACTTTATATTCCAAGCTTTTAGGAAAATCATATGAATGGATTCCATTATTTCCCCACGCATTGTACCTGGAAGCACATTAACTCTTAATAGCAAAACACATCCCAATTTAAAAATAAATAAATAAAATAAAATTATAAAAGTGCAAAAATAAAGCTATTTCATATCAAAGCAGCTGACATAAATTAGACTGCCATTTTTATTCACAACATTTTAAGGACTACTTAAAACATACAGGTGAAAAGAGCTTTGAAATAATCACTTTTTGCACTCAAAAAATAGGAAAGGCTTCCTAGGAGATAGTGTACATGGTGTACATCGTAGTGAAGGTTTGTTAAATAAGGTATAAAGAAAGAGACTGTCTATTGTATAAAGGGGTGCATGTAACTCTATGAATTCTGAATGTGATTTTGAGAATCTTGCTGTTATTGTTAGCAAATGAACATGTGGTACAACGAAAATGGAAAATAATCCAACATGCAAAATATAAAGTAGGAGGGTACAACAAACATATAAGTAAAAAAAAATACAAAAGTGTCAGACTCAGAAAGGCTTATGTAGACATCACATACGTTTTAGCCACTCAAGTGCCCTCAGGGTCAGCAGTATGGAGTCTGGAAAGTCCTTCTGATAGACCAGCATGAGAAGATCAGCCATTCAGGTAGGGATGTGAGGTTCTCCACCATACCTCAGCTACACAGAGGGCTGTTCTCAGGTCCACAAGTATGGTCATTTGTTTCACATGTCACCAGCCCACATCTGAAATGGTTGAGATTGCACGACAGATAGCATGGCAGCTCAAAGCCAGGCAATCTTTCATTAAACTGAATGACGCAGAAGGAGTTTCTTAGAGAAGGAGCAGCTCATTCCCATTCTGCTTGCTACAACATGACAGCATCTGCTGTGGAGAAGGTCGGTAATATAGTCCAGATTGGTCTTCTGCTGGTGAGTCGGTGGTGAGCACCTCCTATCTATCTTTGAAAACTGGCAAATCCCCTGGATTTTGACAAGGAGATTCTTTGTTGTAATATAATGCCTGAGGTTAGCAGGTTAGTCCCTGTTATTATTCTCATCATCTGAGTCAATTGCATATCAACTAGCTTTGCATGGGGAGAGTTTAATCACACAGGAGCACAGTATTCTCAAACTGATTAGCAGAGAACGAGCCCAAGCTGTGCAGTGTTTGTTCATTAGCTCCCCCAAGCTCAGCCCACAGACTTATTTAAGAGGTAATTGCTACTCCTAATCTTCTGAGCTACCTTGGAGAGATGGTCCTTATAGGTAAGTGTGCAAACTATAGTACTTCTAGATATACTGGTTTGGGGCATGTGCCAGTAATTCTCCATTCAAGAAAATGTTAAGTTCTCATGAAGCATTAGCATGATTGAGATGAAAGCATGACAATGTTGTCTGATTCCCTGGGCTTAAGTCTCCACCTCTTGCAATAGCCACTGATGGCTGCCATATTTTGGTTCAGGTTGCCCTCAATCTTTCTGAAATCTCTGCCTCTTGAATCTAGACAGATGTCATCTACGTACTTGAATGGCCTTGAGATTGTTGGAGGCAGATCATTAGTAAATATGTTGAAAAAAGTAGGGCAAGAACAGATCCCTGAGGGAGTCCATTTGCTTGGATCCTCAGTTATGCTCAGTTAATGCTCATATGCTCAGTTAATTTCCTAGCATTGCTTGGAATTGTCTGTTTCAAAGCATCATTTCTGTAGCCATAACAAACTATAGAGGTAACATCTTTGACATCTTGACCAGGAGGCCAGTGTGCCAGACAGTATCATATGCTGTTGCAATTTCAACAAACACAGTCCCAGTCCTTTTATTCCATTGAGAACCATTTTCTATACAGCGGGTAAGAGCAAGAACTTTGTCACAAGTACTCCTATTAGGCCTGAAACCTGACTGGTCATCAGTCAAGAAACTGTCTTACTAAGGGTACATATCTTTGCAGAATAAGTTGCTTCAAAAGTTTGTCAGAGCAGCTCGCAAGTGACATCAGATGGTAGATAGATAGAAGGGAATGATTTTTTCCTGGGTTTGGTATAGCTATCATCCTTATTCTTAGGGATCTTATTCCCTTGGATGATATACAAAAGGAAAATTGAGAGCCACTTCATGCTCTTCTTACCAAGATATAATCACATAGAATCATAGAATATCAGGGTTGGAAGGGACCTCAGGAGGTCATCTAGTCCAACCCCCTGCTCAAAGCAGGACCAATCCCCAATTAAATCATCCCAGCCAGGGCTTTGTCAAGCCTGACCTTAAAAACTTCTAAGGAAGGAGATTCCACCACTCCCTAGGTAACACATTCCAATGCTTCACCACCCTCCTAATGAAAAAGTTTTTCCTAATATCCAACCTAACCCCCCCCCCCCCCCCGCACTGCAACTTGAGACCATTACTCCTTGTTCTGTCATCTGCTACCACTGAGAACAGCCTAGATCCATCCTCTTTGGAACCCCATTTCAGGTAGTTGAAAGCAGCTATCAAATCCCCCCTCATTCTTTCCTCTTCTGAAGACTAAACATCCCCAGTTCCCTCAGCCTCTCCTCATAATTCATTTGTTCCAGTCCCTCTAATCATTTTTGTTGCCCTCTGCTGGACACTTTCCAATTTTTCCACATCCATCTTGTAGTGTGGGGCCCAAAACTGGACACAGTACTCCAGATGAGGCCTCACCAGTGTTGAATAGAGGGGAAAGATCATGTCCCTCAATCTGCTGGAAATGCTCCTACTTCTAAAGCCCAAAACGTTATTAGCCTTCTTGGTAACAAGGGCACACTGACTCATATCCAGCTTCTCATCCACTGTAACCCCCAGGACCTTTTCTGCAGAACTGCTGCCGAGCCATTTGGTCCCTAGTCTGTAGCAGTGCATGGGATTCTTCCGTCCTAAGTGCAGGACCCTGCACTTGTTCTTGTTGAACCTCATCAGATTTCTTTTGGCCCAATCCTCTAATTTGTCTAGGGCCCTCTCTATCTTATCCCTACCCTCCAGCATATTCACCACTTCTCCCAGTTTAGTGTCCTCTGCAAACTTGCTGAGGTTGCAATTCACAACATCCTCCAGAACATTAATGAAGATAGTGAACAAAACCAGCCTAAGGACAGACCCTTGGGGCACTCTGCTTGATACGAGCTGCCAACTAGACATGGAGTCATTGATCATTACCCGTTGAGCCGGACGATCTAGCCAGCTTTCTATCCACCTTATAGTCCATACATCCAGCCCATACTCCTTTAACTCCTGGCAAGAATACTGTGGGAGACCATGTCAAAAGCTTTGCTAAAGTCAAAGAATAACACGTTCACTGCTTTCCCGTCATCCACAGTACCAGTTATCTCATCATAGAAGGCATTAGATTAGTCAGGCATGACTTGCCCTTGGTGAAACCATGCTGACTGTTCCTGATCACTTTCCTCTCCTCTAAGTGCTTCAAAATTGATTCCTTGAGGATCATCTCCATGATTTTTCCAGGAATTGAGGTGAGGCTAACTGGCCTGTAGTTCCCAGCATCTTCCTTCTTCCCTTTTTTAAAGATGGGCACTACATTAGTCTTCCAGTCGTCCAGGACCTCCCCGATTGCCATGAGTTTTCAAAGATAATGGCCAATGGCTCTGCAATCACATCCGCCAACTCCTTTAGCACTCTCAGATGCAGCACATCCGGCCCCATGGACTTGTGCTCGTCCAGCTTTTCTAAAGAGTCCCAAACCACTTCTTTCTCCACAGAGGGATGGTCTCCTCCTCCCCATGCTGTGCTGCCCAGTGAAGTAGTGTGGGAGCTGACCTTGTTTGTGAAGACAGAGGCAAAAAAATCATTGCGTATGTTAGCTTTTCTCACATCCTCTGTCACTAGGTTGCCTCCCTCATTCAGTAAGGGGCCCACACTTTCCTTGACTTTCTTCTTCACATATTGGTAAAATCTTGTCAAAGCCATATACTTTTCCAGTTTTCTTGCAGCTCAGTGCTGTATCCACTTCCTCAGTGAAGAAAGGCTGGAAGATATGTTTCTCACTCAGAGATAGGACCAGTCTGTATCAGCACATTACTTATTTACTGACTTCTCAAAGGATCCAACCCTGTTGACTTTTGCAATATTAGTTAGTTTTGTGATGATGCTGTTCAGGGACACTTCACAGTGACATATAGGTGATGCTTTCTGTGCTGCTCTAAGCTTCCTTATGAGCTACCAGGCTTTCCTGCTAGAGCTTGTCATGTGCATATTTGATAAAACTTCTTCTGAATGTTCCTTACAATGAGCATTGTGGCTGTCAATAAAGTGGTTTGCTCCCTCTGGGTCACCAGACTCTTCACCCTGCTTACAAAGTTCTTCACATTCCTCATCTAAGAAGAGTATGTAAATATTTTGGTAGCCATGTAGGATAGATTTAGTGACTCTTTTGAAAGGCGATTTTGAGAAGTGAGTGTAAGCATTTTCTACAGATGTATTATGCGGAACACACATTTCACACTCATTGGTCAACTCTGAATATTTTTCAGTCTACTTCTCTAATTCCACCACAATCTAAGGACAGTGATTATTGCTCTTATCCAAGTAAGAATGGGATATCCTATGAATGGGGTGGTGCTTGTTGTGTGGAGAGAACTCCAGAAGAAGTTGATAATGATTGGCTCCTTGATAAGGTGACCCAAGGTCAGGAAATTAGCCATACCCCACTGTCAGAGGTGAGTTACTGTTTAGGGTCATGCAGGAGACATAAAACATTTATAGAAGTCCAATCCATTTTTTTTTTCAGATTTCTCTGCACCCCATGAGGTGTGGTGTCCACTGAAATCCACAGCATAGATGGATGTTGAAGTGTTGCTAGAGGTGGAACATCCCAGGCTTCATTTATAAACATTCACAACTTTAAACTTACGACTCATTTGTTGTAACAGTGAGCTGAAATACTTGGTAGGGCCCTTGCATCATCAATAACAGATTTTACACACATGGCTCTGTTAGTACAATCTTCATGGATAATATGGCAATGTCAGTCAATTGGCAAAGAAAAAAATCTACATGTGTTTCTTGGAGACAGATAACCTCCTTGTTGTAGTTAATATTGACAGGAGTGGCATAATAAGAAGACAGTTGGTCAACAACAATGTTCAACATGCAAGCTTCTCCTTGCTTTAGACCAGTCAGCCACCCCAAAAAATATTCCAGGCATTATTAGGATGCAAAAATTCACCATCACATATTTGGAATTACTGTGTGAGAGAGAAAGAGACAAAAAGTGTGTATTGCGGAGGAGATGAACTAGGTGACATTTCAGAATACTTTAAGACAAAGTAAGCGGTGAACGATAGAGTAAATGTTCCCTGACTCCTTCCTTCCTCCACCATCTTTATGTATGCTTTCATGTTGAGTTGACATTCTCTGGTGGAAGAGGACAATATTGTGGACCAGCATTTACCTTCCTGCAGCAGGGTCATGACTACCATACCCCCACCTCTCCCATGAGAGACCTCTCCCACTACTGTAAGCTGATCTTGCGTGTACTTTCCCAATCCCTCCACCAATACATATTGGTGCATGCATTGCTTTCCAGCTTCCTGGCCCCTTCTCCCATGGGGGAGAAGTTAAGGTATGTCTGCTTAGAGAATTCCCCTGGTCAGGCTCTCCTTGCCTTTTCTAGTGCTTCCTTCCTGTGCTCTTTTTAAACCACCTGCCTGTTAATGGGCTAATTGGCTCATTAACTTTCTAACACTTGGTCTGGCCTAGTCATGCCTGATCATTAGGCCTTCTCTGAGGGAACTTAATTGGTGCTAATAGAGACCACAGTGTTGGCTCAAGCTCTATCTCTTGGCATTCTGTAACATACTCCCCTCCTTTCTAATGGAAGGGTGTTTCCTCCCTCTTACTCTCTCTTATTTACTGGAGGTTGTATTAGGGCAATGCCTCTGCTCACCCTCAGGGTGGTCATCTTGGGTGCTCCTAAAGGGTCTGTCCATTCTTCACTCATAAAAATCACATCCTGTGGGTGGAGGTCACGCCCATAGTTCTGTCTTTTCCCACAGATCCTCACATCAAGGGCAGCCTGTTGAGTTATTCTTTCTGTGTCTGGTCTCTTTGTTTGGTGTTGATTTGCTCTTACCCTTTTTGCCTTCTGAATATCCTGCATCTCTGTTTTGCCCAGCCCTCCAAAGCATTCCAGGGATGTCTCTTCCTGACATTCTAGAGGTAAGGGCTCAACTAACAATTCAACCTCCAGGGATTAGCTTCTGTTACTTCCACCCCTTGATCCTGTATCTTTCTCTTCCTCCTCCTTGCTCTTGGTACCTTGGGTGGGACTTCTCTGTCATCTCTTTCTCTATGGCTTGTAATTTCATATCTAGTTTTCTCCAGCTCCTCTGCAGCCTTTTTCTTTCCTAATGGAAAGGGCTAACAATTCATGCCCAGTACAAGGGGGTGGGGCAATCCCTCCACTATTCCTATGCATTTCCACATAAACTTCCCCTTGACTTCCAGGGGACCTCTGCCACAGTGCGGAATTTCTTGTTCCCATGTACACTTCCAGTTTGACCATAGTTCCAGGAAGTATCCAGTGGGGCTTCACTAGCTCCCACCTGATTAACAAACAGGCTGAATCAGTGTCCATTCGATCCCTCTGGTACATCCTCCCTACAACTACCAAGATGGTAAGAGCTTTCTTCCTTTTTCTTTTTTGACTGGAAGTCCCGACCCAGCCATGCTGTTCTGAAAACTGCACTTCCTGCATGGGCAATCTCTATTTATGTGTCCTTCGTGGACAGACTGGAAACATGCTATGGCTCAAGTCCACTTCCCCACCCCAGTTCCTTCAGGCTCCTCCATCTTCCTCTCAATGCCTCTCTCAATGCACTTTCCATTTGGAGAGTCCCTGATCCCCCAGATCTAGTCCCTTAAACTGTCTGGCTGTAGCCAATGTGTCAGTTTCTGATCAAATACATGGGGATCTCACAGTTCTAAATTTCTGGTGGTACTTCCACCACAGGATTCACCAAACTGCAGCATTGATGTTGTACCTGGGCTTGCTCCCTTATAAATTCCTGCAGGCTCTTTTGCTGCTCTGCCCACCAAACAAGCAAGGACTGTTTCTCTGCATGGTGGGATTATTGGAAGGTCTGGTAAGATCTTCTGTATTTCTTCTTGTTGCTCCATCAGCCATTGCCTGGACTACCAACTGTCTATACTAATCACTCAATCAGGTTCTCCATTCACATGGAGGTAGACAAGGTCACAGATGTGATGGGGTGCTGATAATGTACTCCCATTACTCCCACAAACACAGACCGCTCAGAGACCTTCTTGCTTGCAAACACGGTGTGCACTTTATTTACAGTGTGTCCATCCCTCCACCAATACATATCAGTGTATCCACACCTTTCCAGTGTTTTCCAACTTTCCAGCCCCCTTCTCCCATGGAGATGGGGTGTGTGTGAGATGTCTCTACTAAGAGAGCTTCCCTTGTCAGGTTATCCTTGCCTTCTCTCATTTGTCTTTTCTCTGTCTGCCCCTTCATAGAATATCAGGGTTGGAAGGGACCTCAGAAGGCCATCTAGTTCAACCGCCTGCTCAAAGTAGCACCAATCCCCAACTAAATCCCCTTCCTTCTCAAGCATTTCCCTTCCTGTGCTCTTTATAAACTATGCACCTGTTAATGTACTAATTAGTTCATTAACTTCCTAACCCCAGTTTTGCCTAGTAATCAGGTGAACCCCTGAGCATTGTGCAATTCAGGGGGAACCTAATTTGGGCTAACAGTGACTAGAGTGTTTGCTCAAGCTACATCACTCAGCACTGTCATACATCCATATGACCTTCGTGCCTCCATTTTCATGATGTAAACACTTTACAATGTGCGGATAGGAGCAGAGTGTCTTGGAGATTTAAACAAGGATTACAATTGGGGTCGGGGGGGGGGGGCAATTCTATTTCCACTGTACCAATGGAACCACTTCCTTCAATGGGAGTAGCATTTTTCCACATTTTGCCTGCCTCAAAACTATCCAGTCCACTGGATAGTGCCTGGATATTTGAGTACTTCTCCAAGCTGTGACATTGACTCAGAGTTATTCAATCAGGGAAATGAAATTTGCACAGAGTACAGCAGATAAAATATGGACAGTGTTGCATGACTTAGTAAAATTATTAATAAAGCTTTGCTTGATTCACAGACTCTACTTGTCACACAACTACTTTCCAGCATAATTTGTTTTATTCAGCCTTTCAGTTATGTTTTTCAGCCAAATATACTTAAAATTTTTCTAGAAGAAAATAAAATACTTTACCTAGATTCAGTAGATTAATGTGTTGTGGTGTCCTTATTGATCTGAAAACTGTTGATGATCCCAGCTACATAAATCATGCAAGGATAGCCTGACAAGACATTTCTAATCTGAAGATTTTTTTTTAACTAACAAATACTGCATCAAATAGAATGAACAATAAAACTGGATAATGATGTTGTATAGGCCACAGATGTGGTTTACCAAACAAGTATTACAAGTGGTCTGATGTAACAGTGTTAATACATTCTCATTTGGAATTTTGAGAAATTATCTGATTTTGAATTCTAACTCCATTTGCTATGTGTCTGTTTTTCCATGAAATATGAATTCATGTGGGTTCCATTAAAGGGCCTTGAGAAATCCTGATGACCACCCATCCATAACTAAAACACCCTCAAAATAAGAATCTTTTGCTTTCTTAGGTTTTATTAGGAGATTGGGCCTAAATCCTCAGCTGTGGCCATTACGTATTGGGTGCAGCTGAGGTGAGAAGGGACTGAGGCACAAAAAGGCACTGCAGCTGCCTGGTCCCTGATGACTTTTAAAGACGCCTTAGGGTTGCTGTAAACTATGTTGGCTGGCTTTGGCCCTAAGGGTACATTATGTCAGATGGGAATCAATGAAGTACAGCAACTGCCAGGCCTAGAGAAGAATAATGTAGTAACTGGTTCTATGTCAGCCAGCAACTCTTTCATACCAGGAAAACAAGCTTGTTTTTTCATCTCCTTTGCACTGCCAGAAGTGTACAAAGGAGCAACATTGTAGGAGAGCATCTTCTCTAGATACTCAAGTCTGCATTTTATATTATAAATAGCTGCAACAGTCATATCCAACAGCCATTCACTGGTTCGGTGTGGCAGAGTTTTTGTAACAACATCATCTTTCCATCTGTCACTACTGTCTGTTCATAATTCTAGAATTTTTCAGTGCCTTTTTTTCAACTGTAAAAGCCTTAACAGTGAGTGCATCCCAAGTCAACTCAGCTAGTAGCAGTGGGAAAAGTTCTACCCAGGAAGGAGAATGCCAAGTCTTGACAAATACTGAAATGAAGCCAATTAGGACTGACCAAACCGAGCATTTCTGAATAAGCAATTTTGCTTTCAGTTTGTTTGACAGTAGATAAACAGAAGAAATGGGACTGCTTAGCCTTGTGAATTCTGTGCCAAGTTTGCACAAACCATCAATCAATCAACGTATTTGTCTTTGCCATAGTTACAGGTGTTTCTACAGAACAAAATGTTAAATGCAGAAGCATAAAAAGCCAGTGTCAAATCTGTGTTTCTTGCTCGACATGCAAATGGAAAGAACTGAATATCTGAATTAAACTCTTAGCTATCTTATGCCCATCAATCACCAGCTTCTTTGTTTGGTAGGATCTTGATGGAAAATGGCATGACATTCAGTGAAGATTAAGTCAGCCTATTAGATTCACTGCGCACATAACAAACAAGGGTTTGTATTCTCCAGTGCACTCAACAAAGCCAAACAGCAGGTTGTAGCACTGTAGAGTTATTAATTTTCCCCCTCTGCAAGTTAGAGCTGCTGCACTGTCTTAAGATAGACAAGAGAAGGTTTCTTTCCAGTGTATGCACATTTTCTGTGTACTTTAAATGCAGTTTGAAACATTAATGAGAATGGGATTGTTTGCATTTTTTGTAAATGTAAACCCCTTTCACAGGTATTAATTATTCAGGGACCCTCCCCATCACACACTAATAGGAACCACAAGACTCCAGAAAGTAAATTTCCATATATCTCTCAGTCACACCCCTCTCAATCCTCATATACTCCCTCTTTTCCTCCCTTAACCCCTGAATTCTCTATTCCCTAAAAGTCTGTCACCCATCTCTCCTCAGGTGTCCCTCTGCCCTCTCCCCAGGTTCCTAGAAACTTTTACCCATAACAGTCCCCCTCATACCATTCCTCCCCACTAAGATCCTACATATCTCGGACATTGGCCTCTCAAGCACCCAATCCTCCTTTGCCTCTCCCAGTTCACCCCTCAAGTGCCTCCCAGTGCCTACCTCTCCAGCTCCCTGCCTAGTGCCCCTCCACAAGTCCCCTTACTCTGTTTCCCCCTCTCAATGTTGCACCCAAGACCCTCGTCTACCTGTTTTCCTTTCCCCGGCCTGACACGAAGTATTATGCTGCAGTCTATGGGGGAAAAAAAAGTAGTAATGAGCATCTGTCCATTGCACATTGTGAAGATAAATAAGGAGTGCTCCCAGAGCTCTCCTAGGTGAGAATGGCTGTACTCTGTCTCCAGTGCAGACCACGAATATAAAAGGTAACTTAAATTAAAGATGTAAGAAGAACATTTGAAACAGGAGTTGATGATGTATTGGATAAAGAGAAGACTGGAGAGAAGAGTCCCGACAAGTGCTCAACAATTCCTAAGAACTAGAAAATTTGGAACAGTCTGTGACAGAACACAATCCAGGAAAGTAATGAATAATAGCTGTGTCCATCTAATGGCAAACATGAAATTACTTGATGATCTCAGTCCATTTAACAATAATACTTAGCCTTCATTTAGCACATTACATGGTCATAGCATTGTACATACATTAAAAAATGAGTCTTCATAGGACTCCTATATGGTAGTTAAGTATTATTATCTTCATGTTATGAATGGTGAAGATAAAGCAGCAGTGTAAGGTGACTTATGCAAGATCACAAAACAAGGTAGTGCAGAGCTGGGATCAGAATTTAAAAGTGTTTTTCAACCATACTGTAGTTAGTGGCAGGACCTATAAAACCCCAACAAATAAACCTTTCATGACTACAGTTGTCCCTAATTTGCACCATTGTTTGTAATCTCAGGAAAGAAGTTAAAGATAGTATAAACAAGGACACTGAACTATCCTTGCCTCTCCTCCAGATCAAGGTTGAATCAGATTTGCAGGGAGTGTAAAAAAAATGGTGTTAAAATGACCAATTATGTGACAAGCTAGTGAATAGTGAGAAAACGTCTGTCAATCTGACAGTTTCATGACCACAGAATTCACTTAGCCTAGATTTGAAAAGAAATGCCCAAGATCTGAAGGAAAAAAGAAATAATGAAGGCAAATGGTTAAAAATTCATCCATAAGAAATGGTTTCCCAGTGGTTCTGATGATTCAACAGATTCTCTTATATGCTTATACATCAGTCATGAAGACTTTCCTGATCTTGTGTCTGACTGACCTAGACAGCTCACTTTGCAAACTGTGCTGAAGGGTATTGGAAGAAATTGTCAGTAAGTCGCTATAGCCACAGTTCATTCATGGCCTAAAGGCAAGAAGAAATGTTGACTGTGTTTTATAGAATAAGTTGATAAGTAAGGTAAGGACAGTTTTAGAACTAAAGTACCAAAGAAAAAGAATAGAACTAGAGATGTCATCAGCCATTATCAGCTATTAATAGAAGGGTGGACAATTAGGGAAATTAGGAAAAATGAAACTGTTAGAAGTATTGATTTAAACAAATATACAGCCATAATTTGCAAGTGCATAAAAACATAAGAACGGCCATAAGGGTCAGACCAAAGGTCCATCTAGTCCATTATCCTGTCTTCCAACAGTGGCCAGTGCCAGGTGCTTCAGAGGGAATGAACAGAACAGGTAATCTAGTGATCCGTCCCCAGTCACCCATTCCCAGCTCGTGGCAAACAGAGACTAAGGACACCATCCTTGCCCATCCTGGCTAATAGCCATTGATGGACCTATCCTCTATGAATTTATCTCATGCTTTTTTTAACCCTGTTATTGTCTTGGCCTTCACAACATCCTCTCACAAAGAGTTCCACAGGTTGACTGTGTGTTGTGTGAAGAAATACTTCCTTTTTTCGTTTAAATGTGTCGCCTATTAATTTCATTTGGTGACTCCTAATTCTTGTATTATGAAAAGGAATAAATAGCACTTCCTTATTTATTTTCTCCACACCAGTCAGGATTTTGTAGACCTTTATTATATTGCCCCTTAGTCGCCATTTTTCAAAGCTGAAAAATCCCAGTGTTATTAATCTCTCCTCAAATGGAAGCTATTCCAGACCCCTAATAATAGGTTTTGCCCTTTTCTAAACCTTTTCCAATTCCAATATATCTTTTTTTGAGAAGGCTGACCACATCTGTGTACGGTATTCAAGATATGGGCATACCATGGATTTATATAGATGCAACATGATATTTTCCATCTTATTATCTATCCCTTTCTTAATGATTCCCAATATTCTGTTTGCTTTTTTGACAGCTGCTGCACACTGAGTGGATGTTTTCAGAAAACTATCCACAATGACTCCAAGATCTCCTTCTTGAGTGATAACAGCTAATTTAGACCCCATCATTTTATATGTACAAGTTGGGATTATGTTTTCCGTGTGCATTACTTTGGATTTATCAACATTGAATTTCATCTGCCATTTTGTTGCTAGGTCACCCAATTTTGTAATATTATTGATGTAGTTTGTTAGATTAGTGGTGCTATTGGTCCAGATGGGTGAAGTATAGTATCTACCATCCTTAGGTGCCTAAATATATTTTTGAAAATATGGCCCTGAAGAACTTTTGAAAATGTTACTGTAATTGAGGCTATGTTAAATAGCTCAGAACCTTTGAGGTATGGGAGTTCCCCCTGATACTAGAAGCATGGACTTGGGAAATAAAATTTCCCAGGATAGATATCATTGGAGAAAAGACCATTTCATTTGAATGAAAGGCAGTCAACACTCTGGATTAAAATGCTAGACAATGGTAGTAACAGAACAGTTATTTTAACTGCTGCTTATCCTAAGTGCAGTTTGGAAAATCTTCTCTTTGTGGACATACACAATCTGGGAACTATTAGATATTTCTTCAAGGCTGTAAAAGTCCTAAACTGCTGAGGAAGGACAAAAAAAAAATCTACAAAATCATGTTCCTATGTATTGTTCAGTAGTTCCACTTCTCCTGCGGTAAAATCCCTTGGAACAGAACTGATTTAGGACTCAAACTTCGTGTGTGTCATACTGATTTGAAGCTGATTAGGCCCCAGTATGGAATCTTTTCTTTGGACAGTCTTCTTCACAGTGGTTTTAGTGATCACCTGTCTGCTTGATCCTGCGCTTGAAGAAACTGGCTTGTCAACTAGTAGGATTCTGAAGTTTGTTTCCTGAGGGTCTGAGAGTACCTTTACAGATTGTTCCAAAGAGTGGAGTTTCAGCCTCACATTTCACGACATGTGTGTCTTCATGGAGAAGAATAAGCATACCAAGTATCTGCTTAAGCAGAAAATATGCCTACTGTGCTATTCTCCAGGGGGAGTAGACCACCATAAGATGGAGTGAGCTTGAATCCCACACATTTTAAGTCTGTCATTTTGAGGAACCCTGTACAGGGATTTGATCCAGATGGTTGAAATTGGGTGGCAATGGTGGAAACAGAAGATCAATATTGGTTCTGAAGATTTTGAAGATTTCAAAGAAGTATAGAAAAAGCTAAGTAGCATAGCAGCAGGTTGGGTACACACCAGGCTCTGTCTTTCTGCTCTGGGTAGAAAGAGGGAATTGTGGGAGGGTTGTAAATTGCCCTGTACTTTATGCCCTTGTATGGAAGCTCGAGGTGGCACAGGGCTTATGAGTGACCCTGAAGGACGCTGCTAGTCAGAAAACCTTCAGTCTCACATGACTAAGTGAACGTACACCTATAGTGAGATACACACTGACATATACGTGAAATATCAGCAAATTCATGCAAATGTCTGTTTGTGGATAATTTGCAAATAAATAGAAAAAAAAAGGGGGGGGGTGCTAAATTTATTGGGTAAATTTTTCACTGGAGGTAGTTCACCCAAGTCTCAGTAAGACAACAAATCTAACCTACTAATTTCAGGGATTCATAGTATATGGATGTCAAGGTGATTTATGCACTTAGAAGCCTTGATTACATTAACTTTCAACGGTAACTTTTTCAAAAAGTAACTTACATATGAAGGAGCCTAAGAGTCTTGTGCAGAAAATCTTGGCATCTTCTTAAATTTCATATACTGTGACACTTTGAAATCTGAATATTGGCTTTGTTGTTTTACTAAGCCCTATGTTTACTAATTAAAGTGAACAATTCAATGACAAAAAAACCTGACACTGATGCAGAGTTAAAGTTGCTTGCTGGTATGTTCATCCCCTTGGAAAATGGTGAATGGAGCAAAACTCAAACTTCTGAAAAACCAGGAAATACAAGTTAAGGTTTCCCATGTAACCTTAACCCAGCTCTTTCAGCAATGCCATGATATGCCCCATACATACATATCTTTTTCTCTGTCAACCTCACAGTTGCTGAAATGTGCAAGCTCTTTGTCTCCTTTTACAACCTATTCACTCTCACCCACAGAATTCCACCTATTAAAAGTCAAAATGGAAAAAAGCTGGAGCTGCAGCGTGGTTGGGGTGCTGGGAGGTTGGGGTTCACTGGCAGTGTTGGAAGTTGCAGGGGTGGCGTGCAGGGGTTAGGTTATACTGGTGCAGCAGGGGGTGCAAAAGAATTAGAATGAGCAGTCAGAGCTGGGGAGTACGGGGAGGTTCGGGTACACAGGCAGAACTTTGGGGTGCACAGGCTAGAGATACAGCAGCTTAGGGTGCACTGGCAGAGCCGGAGGAGGTGCTGTGCATGGAGCTCCCAACTTCTCTCACCTCCCTTAGCATCCATCCCCATTTACCCCCTTCCATTAACCTCTTCCCCTTGCTGCACCCCGAGCTCCTCTCTCTTCTATTACCCTATTCCTCTGTCCCCTAATATCTCTTTCCCCTCTCAGGAAACATTCACATGTCTATTGTTTTCCTCATAAATACTTTGATTACGTCACCCCCAATATGAAATTATCATCCATGACTCGCAAATTGCACAACCTCCTGCTACTCAGTTCAAAACTCATTTTGTCTTAGGTGGGGGCTTGTCAACAACTTATCTTTAGTTGGGTTAATTGAAGGGTGAGTTCACAGCCATCAAGAGGTCTGTGATTCATCCTGTCATTTGTTCCTCTCCATTCAACAGTACAAAGTAGCAGGAGGACACCATTTTGGGAGGGCCTCTAACTCCAGAACCCCTTAGTCAAATGACACCAAATTTGGATCAGTAATATTACCATATAGCATCATGAGGCACACAAAATTTTTAAGCAACCTGAATAACTCTTTGATTTTAAGAGCACTTGCAAAATTAGAATTAAAAAAATATGAAATGTCAGGAATGGAAACCCTTTAGCCATTTCTCTATATTGGCACATGCACAGTGTAAAAAAAAGTACATTTTTTTCTTAATAATTGTTCTCAGTTTGTATCCCCTCAAAGATTTAGTGGTGCCATCCAATACTTTGGGTACACTCAACAGATTGAGAACATTTTGACCTGCATCACATCAATAGTTTGATCTCTAGTTCAGGGTTGGGGGAGGGGAACTAAGGCAAAAACAAAAAACACTTTGTAGATTTTGGTTTTTTTTTAAAGACTATTTTTTTTCTAGGCTCATCTCTCTGGAACCTTGTGCTCAAATGACTCCAGGTTTGGGGCCCTAAATCTTCCCTGCATACTCCTGAGGTACACCAAGTTTTTAAGTATTCCAACTAAGTATGTTGATTTTAGAGAACTGAGAAAGATCCATATTTAAACAGATGTCCAGAGGCAACCTTAACTACAGTGGAACTGGACAGCCTTCTCCAAGTTGATGGGGATTTAACTATAGATAAGAATCATTTCATGTCTGTAGGCCTAGGAAAAATGGTTTCATGTAAATAAGCACACCTGCTTATTCCTTCTAGCTTCAGGTATGTTCCAGAGTAGTATTATAACAAAAGTATAGGTTTCCTGAACATGCATAAAAATGAAACGTGCAAAATAATAAACAAATCTATAAGAGTATACCCTTGCACATTTCCAACTCTACTATTTTACGGAGGCATCTATTTACAATTGCTTGATTTTTTTTCTCTGTTTGTTCTGGTATCCTTTCGTGTAATTTAAGCTGTACATTTAAAATGGATGCCTGCCATATGCTCAAGTTACAATAGCAATTTGTATTTTCTCATTCTGAGCAGATAGTTCTGAGCCACCCATTATCTATTTTCCAAGCTTCCTGAATTAGAAGTCAGAATAATCAACCCTTTTCCCATTCTACACTAATAATACAAAGAGCCACATTAAAAAAAACAAACAAACAAAAAGAAAACTCTGTAAACACAAGTGTACCCAACCTATGCGTTTTTTTTCTCAAAACTGGAGATAAAAAAGATATTGACCCCATGTGAGGGAAAAGGGATTTGATAGGTACCTAACTGGAGAGAAAGATAAAGAGACAGTATTCATGCTATTATAACAGTGTATAAATGCACCTCCTGCTTGCTTGATTTTATACAGAAATCTTCAGAGGGCTCATGTAGTTTTCATTCCCTTCAAGTTTAATTGGTTCAAAGCTTTCTGCATTGGTGCTTTCCTCATTTTCTAGGATTTATTTTCTGTTCTCTATACAGTTCTGCTCCCATAATCCCCCACTCATTCATTCTACAATAGCAACAACCAAAAGGCACAATTCTGTATACTCAATTATATGATACAGGGGGAAAAATGTTTATGAGCACAAATAGATAATATGATATTTGCTTGTTCTACTGTATATTTCTTCCTTCATCTTCCCTTTGAGGCATTGAGTTCAGGCAATCACACATTCAGTAAGACAGCAAGCTATATGTCAGCTTAACTTTTAGCTCCAGTTCGGCTGCAATGCACACATTACTGTTTTAGGGGGAGGAAACATATTTTTATGCTCTGAAAAGCTGCTTTTTGGTTTTAAGCATATTGGCAGAAATGTCATATGAACAAATTATTCAAACTCTTAAGGTGCATCAAAAGTTTAGGAGAGAAATCCAAAACTTAAAATGTATAAGACTGTGAAAGACTTTATGGCTCAGTGCAGTGATAATGTGATACAGAGCCTAGATCATTAATCTAAATGCAATTTAATCCTGATCTTGAGGCATGATCCTGAGAGAGACGTTAACTTATCTGCTTGTGTAAAACATTCAGGATTTGGCCCCAACCTGCTAGCGACTAAAAATCATTCATTTGATGGCTGGTGACTGATCTATTTGAAATGTATTAGTTGTCTCCTTCTAACTGGTAAGTATCTACATCACTAAAAGGAAACACCATTGTAAATGGCAGAAAGAATCAAGATTGAATAGGCACAGACACTGAACTATGCTAACCTAGCAACTGTCTCTTCAGATAAAGGATGAGGCACAACTGTGACAGAGGAATTGAGCTTTGTCACCCTGACACAGATCATATGACTCAGGTGAGGAAATACAGTTTGATTCCTCCATCTCCCCCTCATAGTAATCTTATTTTAGATACTAAGCGGAGTCTATAAATATACTAGAAATTATGAAAATAAATGGAAGATCATTTTAAAAAAATCCTTCTGGGTGCTTCTTGTACTTGTTGTTTGCAATGTTACCTGTTATAAAGACTATTAGGAACAATATCTTAATGTGTTCAATGTTTTCTTTTCAATAGAATCTTAAAAATAATAAAAAAATCCCAAAACCATCATTTTAGAAAAAGAATACAAGTACCATAAACATGAACAGGCCACAACAGTGCATTTTTAATACAAAATGCTGCTTACCAGGGATTCAAAGTCTATTGAACAAGTCCCTTGAGGGCATACTTTATTTAAAAAAAAAACACAAAAAACCCCAAGACTATGTCTGTGTTTGCTTTTTGAGCCTGTTTTATACTTACAGAGAAATAAGATAAAAAGACATTTATACATATTATAATTTCCAGGGTTGTGATTTTCTGTGATGGGTTCATTGGACCAATAAAAAAATGAAAAATTCCAAGCCTTGCACTTATTCATTGAAGTGGAAAGTTATTAGTGTAATAAAGGTGTCACTCTGAAGCGCTGGTAACAGCTTGGACTTTATTTCCTGCCCCAGAGACTTAACCTGGGTCATGCTTTCAAAAGTCAATATTCAATTCATGTGAATGGATCAGTATCCAGAGACTGCACAGTTGAATGTTACATGACAGAAAAAGAGATTAGGAAGCCATGACTGAACTGGAAATTATACATACTGACATATATTGAATATACCCAAAAGAAGAATGAGATGTGCAGGTGAAGAAACAAAGCTTCTGGAAAAAATATGGACATAAAGAAAATTTAGGGAGAAAAACTTTCATTTGGTGGTAACTGTCCAAGCCTACTTAGCTGATTTTGAATATTGATAATCCAAATATGGAGCTTGGTAGAGAACATAGCATGTCATCAGGATATAATATGATTAGGTGATTCTAATAATTTTTATATCATAGATAGCTATTTCTAGAGCATTATTCAAGCATTTGTTTTGACAATGGTTGGTGGCTTAATGTACACAACAAATCTTAACTGCGGGATCAGTCAAGATATGGACAAGTATCTCGGCTGTAGTTTTGAATTCTAGGATTTTCAACAAGAAAAGGATTACTTGTGGCACCTTAGAGACTAACAAATTTATTTGAGCATAAGCTTTCGTGAGCTACAGCTCACTTATGAAAGCTGTAGCTCACGAAAGCTTATGCTCAAATAAATTTGTTAGTCTCTAAGGTGCCACAAATACTCTTTTTTTTTGTTGCTGATTGTCATAAATATAAAGGGAAGGGTAAACCCCTTTGAAATCCCTCCTGGCCAGGGGAAAGCTCCTCTCACCTGTAAAGGGTTAAGAAGCTAAAGGTAACCTCGCTGGCACCTGACCAAAATGACCAATGAGGAGACAAGATACTTTCAAAAGCTGGGAGGAGGGAGAGTAACAAAGGGTCTGTCTGTAGTCTTGGCCGGGGACAGAACAGGAATGGAGTCTTAGAACTTTTAGTAAGTAATCTAGCTAGGTATGTGTTAGATTATGATTTCTTTAAATGGCTGAGAAAAAAATTGTGCTGAATAGAATAACTATTTCTGTCTGTGTATCTTTTTTGTAACTTAAGGTTTTGCCTAGAGGGGTTCTCTATGTTTTTGAATCTAATTACCCTGTAAGATATATACCATCCTGATTTTACAGGGGGGATTTCTTTATTTCTATTTACTTCTATTTTTTATTAAAAGTCTTCTTGTAAAACACTGAATGCTTTTTCATTGTTCTCAGATCCAAGGGTTTGGGTCTGTGGTCACCTATGCAAATTGGTGAGGCTTTTTATCCAACATTTCCCAGGAAAGGGGGAGTGCAAGTGTTGGGAGGATTGTTCATTGTTCTTAAGATCCAAGGGTCTGGGTCTGTAGTCACCTAGGCAAATTGGTGAGGCTTTTTACCAAACCTTGTCCAGGAAGTGGGGTGCAAGGTTTTGGGAAGTATTTTGGGGGGAAGGACGCGTCCAAACAGCTCTTCCCCAGTAACCAGTATTAGTTTGGTGGTGGTAGCGGCCATTCCAAGGATAACGGGGGTAATATTTGTTACCTTGGGGAAGTTTTGACCTAAGCTGGTAAAGATAAGCTTAGGAGGTTTTTCATGCAGGTCCCCACATCTGTACCCTAGAGTTCAGAGTGGGGGAGGAACCTTGACACTGATACAGACTAACATGGCTGCTACTCTGAAACCAGGATTTTCAAAGGAGCCCAAAGGATTTACGTACCCAAATCTCTTTAAAGGATAATGGGAGTTGGTCTTCTAACTCCTGAAGGTACCTTTGAAAATGCAAAGCTGAGGAAATAACTCACAAAACTCTTCAAAAAGAAAGGTAGAAGTTTTTCTCCTTCTCACATTCATACATAATATATAAGCCAGGGGTTCTCAAACTGGGGGTCAGAACCCTTCAGGGGGTCATGAGGTTATTACTTGGGGGGTCACAAGCTGTCAGCCTCCACCCCAACCCCGCTTTGCCTCCAACATTTATAACGGTGTTAAATATATTTAAGTGTTTTTAATTTATAAGGAGGGGGTCACATTCAGAGACTTGCAATGTGAAAAGGATCACCAGTAAAAAAAGTTTGAGAACCACTGATATAAGCTGACTTTTGCACAAGCCAATCACTGATTCGGATCCACCTTTACAAACCTTCAGCGTTAACTGAGTTTTTTAGGGCCTGAGGAAATTTTTCAAGTTTTATACAGGCAGGAAAGGGGAGTTAAAGAAGAAGAATGAGATATTTGACAGAAAAGTGCCACAACTATAGGTCATATAAACAGAAGGTAAAGAGCAACAGTAAGTACTTATAACACCAATTAACATCAGTATTTTACAATGTGCAACAAGATGTCTAACACGCTATACGAATGTTAGAACCACAAGATGAAGCAGATTTCCCTTTTATAGTTCTCTTACAAACTACAATTCATCAAGCCACTCTGTGATAACCAACATTTTCAAAAATAGCTTTCTCCTCATAACTTGATATTTCAGCTAAAAACTAACTAACTAACTAAATAATAAAAAAAAAATCAATTGGTATCCAAGAGTCAGTTATGTCTTCATCTGTCTTTGTTACCTACTAGATAGACAAGGTGGGTGAGGGAATATCTTTTAATGGACCAGCTTCTGTTAGTGACAGAGACAAGTTCTGAGCTGATACAGAGCTCCTCTTCAGGTCAGCTATGTGTAAGATTGAAAGCTTGTTTCTTTCACCAAAAAGATGTTGACCAATAAAAGATATCACCATATCCACCTTATCTCTTTAATATCCTGGGACCAACATGGCTACATCAAAACTTTGATACCTACTGTAATACATTCATACTTTCTACTCAGGCTGTCTTACTGAATTATTTCAATAAGCACACCTATGAAGACTGCCCCTTCTGGATATGGAAGGAGCAAACCTAATGGACATACATGAAAATACAAAAAGTGATATTTAGAATTATAAAATATTAGGGTTGGAAGAGACCTCAGGTGGTCATCTAGTCCAATCCCCTGCTCAAAGTAGGACCAACACCAACTAAATCATCCCAGCCAGGGCTTTGTCAAGCCAGACCTTAAAAACCTCAAAGGAAGGAGATTCCACCACCTCCTTAGGTAACCCATTCCAGGGCTTCACTACCCTCCTAGTGAAATAGTGTTTCCTAATATTCAGCCTAGACCTCCCCCACTGCAACTTGAGACCATTGCTTCTTGTTCTGTCATCTGCCACCACTGAGAACAGCCTGGCTCCATCCTCTTTGGAACCCCCCTTCAGGTAGTTGAAGGCTGATATCAAATCCCCCCTCACTCTTCTGCAGACTAAATAACCCCAGTTCCCTCAGCCTCTCCTCATAAGTCATGTGCCCCAGCCCCCTAATCATTTTTGTTGGCCTCCACTGGACTCTCTCCAATTTGTCCACACCCCTTCTGTAGCGGGGGGACCAAAACTGGACACAATATTCCAGGTGTGGCCTCACCAGTGCCGAATAGAGGGGAATAATCACTTCCCTTGATCTGCTGGCAATGCTCCTACTAATACAGCCCAATATGTTGTTGGTCTTCTTGGCAACAAGGGCACACTGCTGACTCATAGCCAGCTTTTGTCCACTGTAATCCCCAGGTCCTTTTCTGCAGAACTGCTGCTTAGCCAGTCGGTCCCCAGCCTGTAGCGGTGCTTGGTTTTCTTCCTTCCTAAATGCAGGACTCTGCACTTGTCCTTGTTGAATTTCATCAGATTTCTTTTGGGCCAATCCTCCAATTTGTCTAGTTCACTCTGGATCCTACTCCTACCCTCCAGCATATCTACCTTTCCCCCCATTTTAGTGTCATCTGAGAACTTGCTGAGGGGGCAATTAATCCCATCATCCAGATCATTAATAAAGATGTTGAACAAAACTGGCCCCAGGACCAATCCCTGAGGCACTCCGCTTGATACCAGCTGCCAGCTAGACATTGAGCCGTTGATCACTACCCGTTGACCCTGACAATCTAGCCAGCTTTCTATCCACCTTATAGTGGAAGAAAATATAATAATTTCAGATTTTGTACTTGCCTGTTTTCATACTCATGGGGGGAAAGCATTGTTTTACAGAGATCTCTAGTAGTTCATTATTTGGAATAGCAGTCTAGATAAACTTTTCTATCATAGTTTTATTGATCTAACAAAATAGAACAATTTTAATCTCAGCTGAAAACAAGAAGACTATAAACTAAATTTCAATTAACTAGTAGTGAAGAAGATTGTTGATTTTTTAATCATGTACATTGATTTCACATTTATATATTCCAGAGAAACAATTTCTGAAGTACAGTAATGTGTATATTTTTGAAAAGCACAGTTATGCTCTTCTATTTTTTTTTCCAGTTTTAGACTTTAACTGGAAAATCAAAAGTCCAATACTGGTACAATATGCCTCACAAAAAACATGTTCATTTTTTTCTTTATCATTTTTTTATAAAAAGCCTTTTTTCCACATCAGTATAAAGACAACCCTTCCTTATGCTAATAGTCTTGTGGAATTAGCATAAGAATTAGCATAATATAAAACTATTCTATATAGTTTTATATTCTGCCTTCATCTCCTTTGTATCTGAACGTCTTCTGCTAGTACGTCAATTAATGAGAGAAAAATCTTGTAACATGGGTTAATTTTCTCTCTCATTCTCTACCCATGGAGGAAATTTGTTCTTTAGTATAATGTTTCGTATTGGTACTATTTTTCTTTAAATATGTGCATACTACTATGTGTTTATGTTAAAGAAGGCAAGGACAAAAAAAGTGCACCTTGCACTTGAAAAAGAAGTTGAAAAGGCTTGTGAGAGTCTTTAAATATTGTAGGAGTTCATTCCAAAGTTTCAGACAATCCATGGAGTAGAGTTGTCCATCAGAGATTTCATCCTAGGGTTTTATATGATCTTTTAAATATCCTGGGTGCAGACCATTGGATGCCTGCAATATAAAAACCAGAGACCTTGAACTTGATTCTGTGGAAAGCCTGTGTACAAAGTGGAGGGCAGGTTTGATGTGATCACTGTAGCACATAGTGCTAATAAGATTCCTAAGGGCTGAGGGCTTCAAGCCCAAATATTGCATTCCCTCAGGGTATTATAGCCCAGTCAGAATGTGAGAAAGGCATCTATCGCTGAGGACAGGTTGAGACAAAGACTGCTAGGCAACTGGAGATGGTCAAAAGCATTACTCCAGATGTGTCACGTGAGAGCTTAATGTCAGCATGGATTTCAGGAGGACTCCAAAATTATGTACTAAATTGACATACCGTGGATATGTAGCTTAAATCAAACCAACAGATGACATTGTGGCTCCAAACTCCTTAATTCATTTTTCTCTTCCCACCAGCATCATCTTTCTCTTGCTTAGGCTGAGCTTCAATCAGGTATTCTTCATCTGTGAGCTGATCTTATCCAAGGACCGAGACATCTTGAAGATAATAGTGTAGTCGTACATGGCAAAGGATAAGTACAGCTGGATGTCATCTGCATACTACTGGAACATGACCATCAGTTATCTCAGAGGTTTCATGTAGATGTGGAATAGGACCAGAAATAGAACTGATATTTGTGGAACTATTCAGGTGAGAGGTTTGTTGGTGGAGGGACATGTCCAAAGAGTAATGGCAAACTTCTCCTCCACCACCAGACAGCTCACCTGTGGACTTTTCCCTGTAGTCCTCCCTGCAGACATCTATCACCAATCTCAAGTGGAACTGCAGTATCTCACAGTCAGCAGCATTAAATGTTGCAGAGAAGTCCAGAGAATAGATGTCTGTCCTCTATCAACAGAAAGAGATCATCCATCAGTGCCACTAAATCTGTTTCTGTCCCATATCCTGGCTTGAAAACAGATTGCAATGTTATACAATGGGACTTCTTGAAAAGTAAAGCAATAGTGTGAAGTAAGGGTAACAGAATGTGGCCCTAAGGAGAAGTGGTATATGATATAATGGTCTCTATCTGTCCACCCCATTTTAAGCTTATGGGTGCTAGGAATTGTCAGAAACATCAATAATAATGTGAAGATTTTGTTTATTTCTGTTGTAAATGTTTTATTTTTTTTCTTTCATCTGATTGAGCAATAACTTCTTTGTCAGTAATTTAAGCAAAACAGGCTAGAATCTTTTTTAAGCTCAAAAAGGTATTTTGCTATAAATTAACTGAGATATCAGACTTCACTGTCATTCAAATTAACACAGTTCATTTGATATATGTAGAATAGCTAAAAGTTGCTTGGTTAAAGATGCATGCAACTTCTGAAACTGATTAAGTCTATGCTGTTTTAAAAATGTAACATCTGCATTTTTATTAATAACCTTTTGTGAAAGGAAAAACAATATGTATTTTACAGTGAAGAGAACGGTGATCTACATCCTGTCCCTTTATGTGGAACTTCTTATTACCCATTCTCCATGGTTCAATAGAATATACTGTTAGTAGAAATTCCCATAATTCTATTCTAAATTTTGCTTCTTTGTGCATATCCTAGGCATTGTCCAAGCATGAAACATCTAATCTGTGGCAAACAATGATGGATGGTTTTCCATTAATTTATAATGAGACATTTTTAAAGTGCCTGTTCTGTTTTTTGTTTTTTATTCTTCTCTCTCTCTCTCTTTCTCTCTCTCTCTCTCTCTCTCTCTTTATTGGGGGAGTTGTTTGTTTAAACTTCATGTTTTACTAGGATTTTCTGGAAAAAAGTCAATGTTCTTTAAGAAAAAAACTATTAAATGAAGGGCAAAAGAACAAACAAAATTGATTCTATGATGATTCATCTGCAACAGACATGTATTATAAAAGGATTTGGATTAGAAATAAATAGATCACAAAGTCTCTCTCGCATACTTTTTCTACCATCCTCTCTTTTTTCACCCACCTTATTTCTCTGTCTATTCTAGTTTTAAATTTTAACCCATAGGAGGTCTAACTGAGACCAACAGGTCCAAATACTACTCAAAATTGCAACTGTGAAGAAGGGGGTGGGGGGAAGGACAGTACTTGATTTCAGCACAATTCAGATGCAATATCATCAAGAAATGCCCACTGAAATTCTAGCAGGTAGGAAATATAGCTGATTACTTGTTTCAAATTGTTGTTCTTACTTCTAGATGCACATGTCAAAACAGGAAAGTGGTGACAATGAAAAGGGCATGTCCAACCAAAGAAATCCTAGCCATGTGTCTTCACTGACATAGGAGAGATGAGCTCTTTCCTCTGGCTCTTCTCTTCATCCACTCCCAGAAACCTACGATTTCATCATCAACTTCCAGCTATTCTGCTCCCTTGCACATCTTCATCTGCTCTCTTTCTTCCGATACCTTTCCTTCTAACCTGCCTCTTGAAAAATGATGATATATCTCCAACCTTGGGGGGAAAAGAAACCTTTGTTGACCTAATCTGTTTCTCCAAACACCAATCCCAGACTCCCTTCATTCTATCACCTCAGTTCCTTGGGTAAGTAGTAAGGTAGTTTAGTTTAAGCTCTCATTTTCCTTTCTTATAGTTTTCTCTGACATATTCCAGTCCAGATATTGTCCAGCAAGAGTCAACAACTCTTCTTTCCAACGTAAATCTATTTTATTCCCATTCTTTTACATTTTTTTCCTCTGGCTTTCATACAGCATATTCCTTCTTCTCCTCCCTGAGTTTCCATGACTCTGGATCTTTCCTATTCTTTTACACCTCAGATTGCTCAGTGTTTCTTTTTCATGATTAGCTTTTTGACCCCTTGACCTTCTGTCTCTGTCCCAAAGTCCTCTCCTTTTCTCAGACTAAGATCTCTCTAGCTTGTGTCACCAGTTACAACTACTGCTTCAGTGCTGATGGCTGACAGATCTCTTCTTTCACCCCAGCCTCCAAACCACTTTCCATTCACAAATCTTTACTTGTCTCCATCATTCCCACCTATATATTGCAACATGACCTTGAAATCACTGGGTCAGATACTTGGCCCAGAGAAAGTAAGAGACACAAAGGGGGCATAAAACAAGTATAAAAGGGTATCTGGGTATTCACGTATAGTAGCAAAGCTTCAACTCACTCAATCAACTCCTCTCCATGTAGGGAGCAGAATGGGATTGGGGTTACATTGCTATATGTTTCAGCAATCCTGCTTTGGAAGAACAGTGTCTTACGGATTGTTCCAGACCATGTAATTTAGAGCAGACTGGGATTATTCTAGCATACTTATGATGATGCTCTCCGGTATCCAAGCTCTTAGGATCAGGAGAGATGAAAGGAGAGCTCATAACTAATTTTACTTCCTGTGCCCAACTCAGCTTTGCGAAGAGAAATTAAGATAATTATATTTATATTTAAGATTAAATTTATCTTCCTATGGTGGCTGGGAATAATTTCTGAGGGAGGATTATACATTCACATAGATACACCTCAAAGCAAAAAGAAAAGGATCTATGATTCTATGATAACTGAAATCATGGTAATGTAAAGAACCAATAAGGAAGTGGCAGAAATCTGATTAGGTTAATTGTTAGTATTAATGTTAATTAGTGTTAGAATACATTATAAAAGGAGGTTTCAGAATAGCAGCCGTGTTAGTCTGTATTCGCAAAAAGAAAAGGAGTACTAGTGGCACCTTAGAGACTAACAAATTTATTTGAGCATAAGCTTTCGTGAGCTGTATGAAAGCTTATTCTCAAATAAATTGGTTAGTCTCTAAGGTGCCACAAGTCCTCCCTTTCTTTTTGCGGATACAGACTAACACGGCTGCTACTCTGAAACCTCAAATCAAGTTGCTCTCAGAAGTTATCCCTATCAACCATGTATGTTGGCCATGTAAAAGAAAACTTTTCCAGTGTGAATAAGGTACCTTGACTTGCAAAAAGTCCATACCGTGTCTTGTTTGTTTAATTGTTGTGTTTTACTAAATAACTATGTTTGTGTAAAGACGTCACAGTGCTTTCAGACAACTGTTGAGTGAATGACAAAATGTGCTCTAGAATCATCAAAATGTTAGTGACTGTTTAGTACACATCATTGAGATGGGAAGGGGAGATGCACTTCGCCTAGAGGAGCTGGTGGTACATACTGAAATATGACAGGTAGCAGAGCATGTATTTCCAGTGACATGCAAGAGAATGTGAAGTACTGCAAAATAAAAACAAAACAATGCTTCTTGTAGCCATGGTCTACACTGGGGGAGGGGGAAATCGATCTAAGTTATGCAACTTCAGCTATGTGACTAACGTAGCTGAAGTCGACGTACTTAGATTAACTCACCGTGGTGTCTTCTCTGTGGTAAATCGACTGCTGCCACTCTCCCATTGACTCTGCCTGCACCTCTCATGGTGCTGGAGTACAGGAGTCGACAGGAGAGCACTTGGGGATCGATTTATCGCGTCTAGACTACATGAGATAAATCAATCCCTGCTGGATCGATCGCTGCCCACCAATCTGGTGGATAGTGAAGACATACCCTTAGTGTAACTTTGGAAATCTCCTTCCTAACCACATAAGTGTTTTGAAGACAGACCAAGAACAAAACTTGCACAGGACTGTGTACTAATATAAAAACAGGCAAACTTCACTAAATAAGCAGCAAATCAAAAGTAAAGGCCAGTCAGAGGCACAACAGCCAAATCATAAAACGGTCCCGGTGACAGCTCTGCAGCAGCCAGAGGAAGAGCTGGCCAAGGAGCACAAAAGAAGTGCCAGCAAAAAAGCCAGATGCTGTTGGCAAAAAAAGTGTTCCACAGTTTGATTTCTGGGACCAATAAGTGCCCTGTAGATGCCTTTCTACAGCTAAAGCTGTGGACTGCTTGTGGGGAAGACAAAATGGGTAGAAGAAAGGCAAAAGTATAAAGCAATGCCAGTAGCAACAGAAGGCAGTCTGAACTCAGCATTCAAATTACATCCATACCCCAATTTATTTTTAAATACCATGATGCTATGAAAAATCCAGTTGTTTGAAAATAAGCATATCTTAGGCATGCAACTTATGACCATAAATATGTACTCTTAGAATAAGAGAAATGTACGGTGAATCTTTATATAACACCCACCCACACCCACGTCATATATATATATATAAATACAAGGAGGCAGCTAAGCATATGTTTAGCGAAGGAAATGATCTGAACAGTTCTTCCAGAAGAGGAGGAAAACCATTGTTTGCAAACTTGTTGTGAAAACATTACAATTAAGGCCATAATAACAAGACAGGACAAGAAGGTCTTACAGATTTTGTGAACTCTTCTCATCAGAAGAAATGATTCTGTCAATTTGAAATCATTGTCTATTAGTCTCAGGTTTTTTGTGAAAAAACTACAGGAGTTCAATATGGGAAGGGCAGAAAACTTTGTTTGACAGAGCTGTGATTGAAATGATGATGTATTCATACTTTGAGAGGGAAAGTTCCTCCTATGTGGGTTCCAGGTACGTTTAGATTAATTAATAATTTCTCTCTCATGGTTCTGGTGTGTCAATTAATGATTTTATTGATCTTAGTTGTCTTTGATGTCTTACGCTTCGTTGGATCAGGCTGATATCTTTCAATAGTGTTGTAAGAATGCCAATATATAATAAGGTTTTAGGCTATTCATGGTGCAACCTAGCAGTTGTAATAGTTGTAGTAATTATGAGTAGGGCGGAAGAAAAATGAAATTGTGAATATAATTGTATGCGTAAGTGCCATGCACTCATGTTATTTTAACAGTTTCTCAACATTGATTAGAATTGGGAATGAAAAATAGTAGTAACAATGCTAGTTTATTTGGATGATTATTTCTGTAATCCTAAGAATAAAGGGCATGATTCAACAACGTACCTAAGCATGAGTGCGCCTTTAACCACATGAGGTGTCCAACTGAAGTAATGCATGTGCTTAAACAGTATGCTGAATCAAGGCTTTAAGAACTTGTAGGCAATTATTCCACCATTTTCTCCAAGGAAGTTTACAGATTTGGGGCCTAATTAGAAAGAAAACATAGCCCAACAATTCTAATATTTTGCTTGGAGAACAATTATAGATCCTTAAATAAAATTTGTAAGGCTGTCAGCCATGTTTAAGAAAATTATATGAATAAATAACACTTAGCATGTATACAGCAAAACAGATTTAGTTTAGGCAGTATGCCTTTAGCAGATCTAGGGTAATATTTTCAGAGAACCTATGGACCCTAAGACCCACTTTGAAAGGTGATTTAGGCACTTAGGTACCTAAATCACATTGAAAGTCAATGAGGCTCCTAATTCACTGAGGTAATTTTGAAAAATGTACCTGTAATGTATTAATGAGGATACATGTATACCTCTGCTGTCCGCTGCACAGAATGTCTGACCTGGCCAAGTGTGTATCATGAGCCCTAATGCTGCTGCAAACAAAGGGCTTCTGTAGACTAACCCACCAGATTGGTGGGCAGCGATCGATCCAGCGGGGTCAATTTATCATGTCTAGTATAAATGTGATAAATCGACGGCTGAGCACTCTCCTGTTGACTCTGGTACTCCACCAGAATGAGAAGCGCAAGTAGAGTAGACAGGAGAGTGTCAACTGAAGTGAAGACACGGTGGTAAGTAGATCTAAGTATGTCGACTTCAGCTATGCTATTCATGTAGCTGAAGTTGAGTATCTAAGATTGACCCCACACAGTAGTGTAGAGAAGCCCAAAGGATTTCATAATTCAACCCAAGAGATAGGGACCAGTGATTTTGGCTACAGTTCCATTCCAGTTTACAACCATGAAGTTTGGGAAAGACTGCAGTACATTGAGGACCATGAAGTATGTATCTGTCACAAATTGGTACATGACTAATGGATTCAAACTCTGACAAAGGGCAAGTATTGTCCAACTTAAGATTAATATCGACTGTGTACACATACTACTTCCCTCTACTGGGCCGATCACCAAAAATTGCTAAACTGTATTGGCCAGTGACTTGAGGGTGGCATAACAATATACACTTGAAAAGATGTAACAGTCCACAGAGCAGAGATCAGCTGAACACCTAAAGAGTTGGCCAGTGTGTTGCATGTTCCTGGGAAATCCAAATTAGCTGGGTATTTGGATGGCAATTTACCAGTATTCACAGAAAATATTAGATGTCGTATTTTCACTCACATGGTTCCCTCTACTAAGCAGCATTGAGGGGAGCACATGGGGATTTGTCAGAAAAGGGACTGAGAGGGTGTCTGGAGGGAATAAATGACTATGTAGTACCATAGCTAACAATCCCACTACCGGAAGAGCAAACAACATCATGATATGGGAGTGCTTGGAACAGAAGAGAGGAATTGAGAGCTGTGAATATCCCTTTTATTAGGCAATCTCAAGGTTTCAGCTGTTGTTCTTTTGAAGCCCAGTCCCATGCCATTCCTTCCACACAGCTAGGTGTACCACCTCACCTGGGAGATGGAGCAGTGCATTATTTTGCAACAGATGAAGACATTTGTCACACTAAGCACCCCTATATTTACACCCTACACACTATTGTAATAATCTTTGTACAAAATATGCCTTGTGGGGAACCATTTGAAAGCTAATAACTCATTGATCTTTAGTATTCTTGAATGATGTATGCATGTGATTGATATTAACAGTTATGAATATATACTGGAATTATCATTAAAATGTGTCCAAGCCAGACATTTCAGGAGGAGCTGTTGAACAAGTCTATTCTAAACAAGGAAAAATGTGTTTTCCTCAATTTACATATAAGCAGTAAACAGACCCCTCAAGCTAACAAGGGGTGGAAGCAAACCCCACACTAACAAGTGGAAGAGAAGACAACATGGCATCTACACCCAGCAGGAGAGAGAAGCTTGGTCTGGGTTTTACTTTTCAGAAGAATCCATTTCAAAGGTTTATTGATCTATAAATACAGGGGCAAGGGGGTGTCCTCAACCTCAAGAGATAAGCAATTGATTCAACTGATTGTACACAATATTACTGTATTATGAGAGTGTACAGAGTGAGGACTTTTCAGAAAGCTAATGACATACTGGTGATTAATATAATTGTGAAACATATGTATGTACACTATGTAAGGAATTATGGATACTCACTGATATTAGGCTGTACAGTCTGCCCAGACAGGCGAGAATGTCACAGTTATCTGCCTGTCTACTATGTAAATTAAGTCTGGTAGTATCAGAAACAATGGAAGCTCCATTAACACAGAAATCACAGAGGGGGATGGGAAGTCCAAAGGATGGGAAGAAGAAAATGAGGTAACCCTGCATCTGGAAACAAGTTCATTGAACTTTGGAAGATATAAGCAGGATAGAAGTCATTTTTGCATCCATCACTAGAAAGACACAAGAGGCCAGAGCTCTTGCAAGTTGAGAAAGATGGTTTCTTAAACCAAGGGAGTTTAAAGTCTCTGGAATTGAATATGGGTGAGAAACTTGCTTAGGTAATAATCTTTCACCTAAGATGACAAGGGAAGCTATCACCCTGTTCTTTTGTGGAAGGACCTGATTGATAGAAAAATCAGCCAAGGTTGTGAACAATGACTGGTGAGAGAAACCATCTGGACCAAAGCTTGTATCTTGGTAGATTAAGTTTTAGACTTCTAGAAACACACTTTTTTTTTACTCTTAACTCTTTCTATCTTCATTTCTTATACTTGAATACTTGTACATTTTGTTAATAAAATGTATTTAACTTTTACCATAAATCAACTCAGCTCTGTGTTTAAAAGCAAGGGTATATTTACCTCAAATTAAGTTAATAAATTGTGATGTGTTTGTGTGTCTTTTGAGGAAAACGCAACCATATTATTTCTCTGAACTGCCCAGGAGAGAGATGGGCATTGCAGAGCACATGGTTTTGGGAAAATTCAGGACTAGGCATGTATTGGGGTCACCCTGCAAATAGTAACCAAGGCTGATGGAAGCCAGAGTGGGGCTGTAGACAGACTGTTGCAGTCTGAGCTGCTGACCCAGCACAAAGGCACTCATGTTGTGACCTGCATGCTGGTAGGTGGGTTGCGAGAGTCCCAGACTGGAAGCTACAACAGCAAAGCATCATGAGGTACCCAAGGTTACAGGACAGGCAGTGACAGAACTCCTGACTGGCCTGAATTGCACCCCAGAATGTGACAACATTTTCACTTTATTTTTCCCTATTAGAAAGCTTTTTGTGGCCAGAGGAACCCAAAGGCCTTTATTAGGATATGATGTTATTTGGGTAGAATACTGTGAGGTATTTCAGAAAAGATGGTACAGTTGGAATCAGTGACAAATAGTATTTGCAATTTTCAAGGATCCATCTGGCTGTAAAAGCCTGGAAGCATAATTTAGAGTTTATGATCTACTGAGGATTAGAATGAAGGACTTAGTAGTAGAAACAACAAATAAATGTCAGGCTTTTTGAAATTATCCTTTGTCATCTCCTGAAATTGGGGTGGGATGGAGTAAAAAACAAACAAACATTTTCCTTGGTCCATAAACTGAACAGCTCTTTTTGTATAGGAAATTAAAAATAACCCCAGAGGATTCAAGTTTATTAATTTAGTAAACTTCCTTATTTTAAAATGCTCAACTATTAATATGTATTTTATAAAAGTGTATGTGCTCGGGGAATTTGTAATCAAGTAGCTGATGAACTTTTGCACTGTCAGCAGCAATGACATGTCAATAGCAATGGAATCAGAAAAATGAGAGGCTTCACTCCAAGAATATTTGCGGATCATTTCATATTTACAGTGAAAGGCTTGGTACAAACCTTAATTATCCTAAGTATATAGAAAGATTATCAGAGAGGTTTTTAACAAAAGTGCAACCTTTCTTGGTGATGGTTTGAATTGCTGCCTCTCAGGTGAGTGCCCTACCCACTGGGCTATGAGAGATTCTAATGCAGGGAGTTCCTCAATCTCTCCTGCTGAACCTGATGCATTGTAGACACATAAAGAGTCATTGGTGCCAGTGAGAGAGCAAGAGAGGACACAGGCATGAAAATGATGCTATAGCTTAGTGGTTAGAGCAGTCACGCAGGATCTAGTCTCCCTGCTCCAATGACTCTAATTATTTATCATCCTTCTACACACACACACACACACACACACACACAGGTTTTCTGTGACCTCACCTGAGGGGTTAGATCCAGTAGACTTGTTCAGACGGTGCCTACAGGATGAGGCCCTGCATGCAATTTAGGCAGCCAAACACCCATCTTCCCCTGATTTATGAATCTCTCTGGCATTTAGGTGGGAGATAGATATCCGATAACTAGAGGTATGCTCAGAGGCAAAAATATAGGTAGCTAGTAGACTTTTACTGCAATAACTTAGGCGGTGAGTTTAGGTGCCTACAGTTTTCAGCAGGAGTTTGTGCATTGTAGTGGTCCAACACTGGGATTTAGTTGCCTAATGCAGTGACTTGGGTGCCTATATCCTTTTGTACACCCACACCTATGTGTGTGAACTGTGATGTTTGTTTAATATTTTAAACTCCTTCTGTCTATCTTTCTATTTTATGCAATGTGCCATGCACATTGTCAGTGTACAACAAATAATAAAATTGTACATCACAATTCTCTTATGTTGTATACTTTCCAGCATCCAAGTCTATATCTGTTTGAATTAACATCCAAAGACCATGTTAGTATTGATATAATGAAAAATGAAGCCAACACTGGCTTTAGCAGTGAGTAACAAATACTGATCGCAAGTGACAACGGTTTTAACAGTGACAAGTGATGGATTTTACAAATGAAAGATATATTGGATTAGATTGAAATAAAGATTTGAAGCTGATTCATATTTTTTTCTGTTAAAAAACAGTACTGTTCTCTTCATCAGATCCTGACCCTCTCTCTTATTTTGGCTGTAACTAATGGTCAGGCTAAAATATTACTTTGTCATCTTCATCCACAAGGTAGTAGCAGTGTTATAACCTCAGAGACCTGTCCATGTTACTTAGAATAAACGTGCCCCACCCCCACTGCCTCTATCCCCCAAACTTCTGCCGCTAAGGGGCACATACGGTAGAAAGAGATTCCATATTTTCTTTGATGAGCTGCAGTTCCTGACTGGATTACCTGCTAAGGGTTTTCAATTGATTCATTTGTTTCACTTGCCATCTGCAATTAATTACTGCTGCTGATTTCAAATGAATACATCAGTACTTGTAGCACTGTATCCATAACAGAAGTTGTTGTTCATTTCTGTGCAGTAATTTGAAATTCACCAAGTACAGGTGTAAATGAATAACTGGGAGCATTAGTGTGTCATTGCAGAAAGTTAATCATTTAGGGAGGAAGAAGGAGATGCTTACCTGTAGCTATTGAACAGATCTGTACAGGTGCCATTGTTTTTGCATGGCTCTGAGTTACATTCATTGGATTCATATTCACAAAATGTTCCTTCCCATCCAGGCAGGCAGATACACTGGTAGCTCTGTAATGGATTATAAAAATAAATAATCTCAACGTCCATTTTCATCTTGTTGAGTACATTTGTAATAGAAGTAATTGCTGGCTGTTGTGCCTTCTTGGTCTTTGAACAAGTGCATTAGTCTGTTTCCTAGTTTTGAAGCTTCAGAGCATCAAAAACATAATGATGCTTTTGGCCCGATAGTAAGCTGAAAAAAGGATTACATAAAATATGTAAGTTATACTATTTAATAAATATATTTTGCTGTACCAGTCAGTATTACATTCTAAAACATATAAACATAGGTAAGCAGGTGTGAGGCCTGTAGATCTGTCAGACAGGCTCAACACCTTAAATGGTACATTAGCAATGTAATTGTGCAACATCTAGTTGATTAGCATGAGGAAAACAGTCAAAGTATATAGCCCAGACACTGGGTAATGACTAAAGAATGTATAAAGAAATTGACTGAAATGACTAAAGAAAATATAAGCCTTGCCAGCATTTTCATGCCAATATTAAAAATAATAATCAACATGAGGTATGAATACAGAATCTGTCACTGGTTGAACTGCATAAAATATTTAATCATTGTGCATATTCATCTCTAAATGACAGATGTCACAGGACAGTTCCATTCACCTGCAAGGCAATTATACCGAAGCATAAACCACCCCACATTTCTGGTCATCATTTCACAGTTATTTATTGATTGGAATCTGTATGCAAGGGGAAAGGTCCCATAAAAGTGAAAATCAAAATAAAGTATGTTTTTGTTGCCTACATTGTCTATAAAGAAAAAAGCTTGAGAACATCTGTTGAATTGAATATTAATTTGAGATGTGCTGCAAGGCAAGCACTTCTCTTCTCCAGTGTCTCAGCTCACTTGTTTTGGCCAGGTGATTGCTATCTTGCAAAATTTCCCTTCTTTCTACCAAAAGTTAGGAAAACAGGACAAAGATGGCTAGTGTGAATTATTTCAGTGCTTGCTAAACTGTGAGTTGGGTCTTGAGATGTATGAGATTAACTTTTGTATTTACAGTAAAAGATTGTGTAATCTGCTCCTCCAGTTATAAACATCTAAACTGAGCAATCACAAAGTGAAAACATTGGGTCAAAACTCTCAAAAATATGGGTTGGGCAGCATTATTTTTTCATCTTCAAAGGACTGCCTGTTTTGTTGAAGCCATAGACACAAATTACAGATTGACAAAGAGGGGAAGGGAAAGGGCTTAGAAGTAATAAAGTTTCTCACAACAAATCCATCAGAAAATAGTGACAGTTGTTGGGTCGAATTCAAACCTGCTGTAACTGCACTTAAAACATCACCAGGCATGAGCATGGCAATTGTCTTTTGATCAACTAAAACTTCAAATATTATCGTGTATATATTCTACTGCGATTAAGCAAGGCCAACCATAGATTTTGAGAAACACTTAGTGAAGTATTGTCTGCAGGGCCCATCCAACTCCCTCATGCACAGACCTTGAACAAGATAGGGCAGCAGACACTCAACCGCAGGACAGCAGATTGGGAACTATGAAAGACACTATGGCTGGTGAGTCCTGTGTATCTGGTGAGGAGCCTTAAAATGTGGACCATAAGCCAAAGAGGTTGCATGGGACTAAGGCAACCATTGCTATTATTACTGTAGTAGCACAAGGAGTTTATTATAGATCCTAAGGAGAGGGGAGAAAACAAAAAGAGATATATCCCCCATATACTTTGTCCTTTGGCCTGTATCCATCTCCTGGATGTGTTGGGAAAGTTCTATTCCTGGTGGATAATCACTAGTTATGAAAAATTAAGTTCCAGATTTTTTTTTAAATGTATCTGATATTCAGGTTACTACCATTGTTCTCCTGAACTCTCTATTGATAATCAGATGTGAACCTGAATCCCTAAGAAGAGAGAGCAGACTTGGCAGAAATAGTGGATGTGAAGGCAGCAGCAGCAAACAGATATAAATATAGAGAGACAAAAAGTTTGAGATGTTCTTTTTTGTTTGGTTTTATTTTGTTTTGTTTATGGTAGGAAGAGATTGATGGGTCAAGAGAACTCTGTAGAGGCAGACAATTTTCAGGGGATTTTGCCACAGCAAAGGAAGAAGAAAATCTTTTTGGACAGCCTGCACTTTTATTTATCACATGTGTTAATGTTTTCCATTATGTATGTTCCCACATCCCACTGGCCATTTAAATATTTTAATGTTTTGGAGGTTGCTTTAGATTCCTTCCCATCTCCACATATTTATAAGTGCCATAATAACTGTTATGACTCAGAGAAAGATACTATGTTTTGAAAACACAAACTCAAAGGATGAAAAAATATTAGTCAAAAACACACCAAGAAATCTGTGCAAGGCTTCGGAACAGTTATTCTCAGTTCAGGTTTGCACATACTCCAGGCATTAAAGACAACAATATATTAACTTTGCAACTGACTTATCTAGGACAGGTTAAACAGATTGTCAAAAATAATATGCGGGAGCCAGCAACTGAGTTTAAGAATCAGTGGTTTATCCTTAAACATTACTAAAAACATATGTACCATTAACATCTATCAGCTGTTGGAAATTTCTCATTTGACATTTCACTTTTGACCATGGTAGGGTTGTAATGCAAAACACAAGAGATAAATGTTTTTACCACAATATGACAACTCCTGCAAAAAACAGTTGACACTTTTGACAATTTTGGCTAATCTCTCTTTGCCTCAGTACCACATCTGAGGCACAGAGAAGTTACTGCCAATATTGCCCAATGTTTCAACTAATTGTCTTGGCTTGATTTTTTAGAGTACTTCTCATTTTAACAGCACTTTTTCATGTACAAATAACACCTCCAATTTGACTTTTGTCACAGCAGGGTGTGCACAGCATGTCTACAAATTAGCCCTCAGGTGTGTCACATTAGACATCTGTGAAAAAGTAACTTATCAGCCTTGTGGCAAGGAGTGACATTGAAGGGTTTCACTCTGTAGGCCTTGTCTGCTAGGGTCCCCTTTTGCCTGGTTACTTGACCCTCCAGTAGGTTAGCTTTGATTTCACCACTTTTGAGGTAAACCAGGGTTTTCACCCAGGAGTACCAGGCCCTCATGTAAGAGCTAAATTTTATAATTGTACCATAAGAATTGATGTAAACTCTGATTTCATTCTGCCAGCCACCCTTTTTGAATAACAGAAAGTAATAACCATCTGAGACTGGGATCCTGTTTCGCATATTCATTACAATTAGGACCTGTTATAAAGTTTAGTTAATAAGAGACACGATTTTGTAGTGTATCTATGTTAATTAGATTAAAGGAATGTTGAAGGCCTGAGCCACAATGTAAACTATTTTTGATCACAAGACTTAGTGAAGTTTAAATTGTGCCTTCTCTGTGAGAGACTGCATGAATGAGGGATGCATGCATCAGGAAAAGATAAGGTGTGAAGGCCAATGTTAACCAGATGGTCAAGAAAGGAGGGGCGAAGATGCCTAAGGAGACTTATCTACACCAGAGAACCATCAGTGTGCATCCATGACTGAGGGAAGACAAATTCATGACCCTGAGGTAAAGTCTGGCACCCCTAAAGACGAGTGATTAAATACAGGATGACCCTCTCGGAGGTGTTTTGGAATGTTTACATCAAAAGATACACCGATTAAGGAATAACATGTCACAAACTGACACAGCAAATCTATAGACTTCAATAGAGACAAAGAACTATAAGAACAGGGAGCTTTGCCATGGGATTTTGGATTTGTCTTGCCACTACTCCAGGAGCATCGGATCACAACCGACAAAGCCTGGCTCCCCTCTGCGACCAATCTGGCTGGCCACTAGATTGATCCAAAAAGAAAAGGAGTACTTGTGGCACCTTAGAAACTAACCAATTTATTTGAGCATAAGCTTTCGTGAGCTACAGCTCACTTCATTGGATGCATTGATTGATTGATTGATTTATTGATCCAGACTCTGGACTGGTAACTGTAAACATCGACTGGTGGGACTGTGTGTATGTGTGTGTGACTGAAAAGCATATGCTAACTGTTGTGTTTTCAATAAATGCGGCATATTTGCCTTCATTCCTATAAAAGATCCCGTGTGCTTTGTATATCATAACACCCACATCTGCTTGATGGTCCTGGTCCAAGCCCAGTAGTCCTTCTGGCCTCAAGTCTCTGAAGAGTCACTGCAATGTAGGCCAAACAGCATCATTCAGAACTGGTACAGCCCAAAGGCAGTAGAATTTCTCTATTATCCTAAGACCCAGGGGTTTGGGTCTGTGATCACTTTGTAACCAATTGGTTAGGATATTATTCTCAAGCCTCCCCAGGAAAGGGGAGGAAGGGGTTGTGGGGGGGGGAGGGATATTGTAGGGAAACAGGAACTCCAAGTGGTCTTTTTCCTGAATCTTTGTCTAACTCACTTGGTGGTGGCCATAGTACCCATCAAAGGACAAGGAAGTATTTGTGCCTTGGGGAAGTTTTTAACCTAAGGCTGGTAGAAATAAGCTTAGGGAGTCTTTCATGCGAGTCCCCACATCTGTACCCTAGAGTTCAGTGGGGAGGGAACCCTGACAATATCAATGCAGCAAAGTGACAGGATAAACTAAACAGAATTCTTCTATTTGCTCTTAAAAACAGAAAAAGCTAGCCTAGTGCCCTAGTGGTAGTGCTTTATACCACCAGGAAGAAGATTTGGGTTTGATTCCTGACACTGACAGAGGCTGGTAGTTCTTCCCTGGGAAAAGGAAATGAAAAGGCTGATGTTTTGATCAACATGAAACAACTGATTAAGGAATCTGTTGATATACTTCAAAGGAAAATCTTCTCTTGCTCAAGTAGAAGTATTGTGGCTGCAACCTAGCACTTCGATAGTGGAGTGGGTAGCTACAGTGTGAAAGAGAGAGACTTCAGGAAGGAATTCTACATGCTGGAGACCTTCCATTACCTTGCACCTTGTGTCATCATTATACTTATGCAAAGTGAGTAAACTCCTACCATTCTTATTTGATAGTGATTTTTTGCCAGCTTTGCACAGGTAAACGACTGCACAAGATGCAGTGCAGCAGAGAATCAGGTCCATAATATAAAAATACTGTTAGTCATAGCCTTCTGGGACCTGGAGCTTCTCGGTTATTAATGGAAACATTGCCCCAAATTTCCAAACCTGAGTGCCTAATGATATGCAGACAAATCCTTATTTAGGCACTTAAATAAGTGGCATGGCTCTCAGAGATGCTATATGCCTGCAGCTCCCATTGACTTTAATGGACTTCGAGAGTGCTTAGCATTTCTGAAAATCAGGCCAAATATTTAAGTTCTTGGATATGGATTTAGAGGTTTAGATTTTGTCATTCAGGTTTGAACATAGTCAAGAACATCTGACCTGAAACCAGAAGAAAGAGAGCCTTTCCCAAAATAGCACTTTAGGGGTAAAATTCTGGCTCTGAGGGGCCAGATTTCACCCTAGGAACCTAAACAGAGTACACAGTATTGCCTAAAATAACAAAATTGGGTATTTATAACATGTGATAAATAAAGTGGTGGGGTACCTCCCTTTGATGGACACCCAGCCAGACAGTTAGCGGTAAAATCCCTCTTGGTAGCTGTTCTCTGCTTGCTTTACCTGTAAAGAGTTAACTAGCCCACAGGTAAAAGAAAAGGAGTGGACACCTGACCAAAAGAGCCAATGGGAAGGCTAGAACTTTTTAAAATGGGAAAGACACTTTCTCTTTGTCTGTTGATGGGGCAGCAATGCTATAAGCAGGGATGCTGTGTAAGGCTTGAACCAGATATAAAATTTCATCTTCCATACCTAGAAGAAATTATTGGACAGGGCATGTTTAAAAAGACACCATTAGGTGTGTAGTGAATGAGGCACAAGACTTCAGAAAGAGAAATGGTTTTGTATCCATTTCTATATTTCTACCTCCTTCTATTTTTGCAGCTATATGCACAAAATAAATATAATGCACACTGCACCATGGTTAAGTTAAATGGAGTGATAACTGTGTATCTGCAAATCAGCACTTTTTAATGGTCTCAAAGGAACAAGATAATTGTCCTCTGCAGCAGGTGAAAAATAGCAAAATTATTTCACAGAGAGTATAGCCTTTAGTGTACAATATGCATAGCACAGTAGTTTTGCATTGCAATTATGAGAACAACAGCTTTACTTAATGTAGGCAAATGACAATCTAATGTAGCAAGGATCAAACATTGTCACCAGTTCTATCTCCCATATGCATACCTAAAACCTCACGTGCACACTTGTGTATCTTCATCCAATTAACTATGTAGCTGGTAAGAAAGTTTAATTTCTTACTATTAGCATATTTTTCCTCTTTGACACCATTAAAAAAAGAGTAATTCTTCATTTACAAACCTGTGTTACTGGAAAATGGCAGCTGAACATCTGGCAAACAGAAACTACAACACAAAAGATTCATCACACACACAACAAGAATCCAAATTATGAATACATTAAATCTTCACACCTATGCTTCTGAAGAGAGAGTTTAAAACCAACTCAATTACCATAATAATATGGATTCAAGTTCTGACTTCAGTTATACGTGTAGGCTCACTAATGTCAGTGGGTGTAAGTAAAGGCAAAATTTGACCCTATGATTAGAACCTAATATGTGCTGGTCAGAATATAGGTTTGGTCCCTCCCTCCCCCATACCCCCATAGACACAGACTGAAAATTTCAACAACACACTATATTTTTTGTTTGCTACAACAATTTACATAGAAAATTTTGACTTTTTGACAAAATAGCAAAAAATGAAATATTTTGCCTGAAAACAGAAATATTTAAGCCAAAACCTGAAATATTTCAGTTCATAAGCCTATATTCATGCCACGGGTGCCTTATGCTCCCATTTTCCTCTATGGTTTGGGCTCCTGAGCCAGACTAGGTCTCTAATGAAGCACGCTCTTGGCGAAAGGAGAGGGCGTGCCTTAGGAGTCTCTGGATGTGGTACTTACTGAGAGAGCCCAACCCTTAGAGTGGGAGAAGGTATCCAAACTAAAACTTCAATGAGGCACCATTTTGAATTTAAATATTTTGATTTTTTTTTTATGAGATAGAGACATTTTATGCAGAAATCACATGCTTTTTGTGGAAAAAAATCATTTTGTCAAAAACACAATTTTCCATTGAAAAAAATTTAATGGAACATTTTCAATCAGCACTAATAGCCATAATCTTATCCTGTGTATCTGAATAACTGTTGATAAGTCAGGGCTTCTGTCCAGCTGCCAAATGACTCATTGCTCCAGCCACAGTCTCTTTGAGCATTTTTATTATCCAACTTAAACAAAACAGGTCCACAGCTCACCCTTCACATCTCGGGCTCTCCCTGCTTCCCCTCCCAGGGGATTCTGGCAGTCTTGCTACTCCTGCTTCTTGCTACTGACTCACTCTCCCTCTGCCGTTTCCTCGTCACTGCTAATCCTCTTCCCTTCCAGCTTGTCCTCACTGAAACTCCCCCTGTCTCATGATAGCCAAGGTGCAGTCCCATGCTCTCCATTAGTCCAACTGGGTGCACCTGGTCTGCCACAGAGTACCTGGACTTACTTCAGTTACATACTGGCATACTTCCTCCCACTCATTTTCAGAAAAGCCTGCCCCTTTCACAGGCTTTACCTGAGAGAGATCCATCCTTATTCTGGGACCAGAGTCCAAACTGGATCCCTGTACACATCACCCAAACGTCTTCCATACCAAACCAAAATATTCCCACAGCATGTTATACAAGAACACACCATAAAAATTCACATGCATTAGAGAGGGTTCCCCAAGTTGCCCACAGTCCCTAAAGCCAGCCTTATGATCCATACCCTCAGTTGGGCACTATCCACATCACCTCGTTATCTTCTCTGACTTTTACCAATGAGTTTTTCAGTCTGTAGCTGCTCCAGATCTCCTTGCAGTCGGCTCATCTCATAGAGCAGCTCACTCATCTCTTGGAGTTCTTTTTGTATGCTCTTGATCTGTGTTTCAAAACCTACTCTCTCATCCTCCAGGAGCTCAATCTTGCTGGCCTTTGACCCCTGACCTAAACTTGGAAGATTTATGCTTATGTTTAAACTATAGTCCGTGTGCTTAAAAAGATGCCATTATTAAAGCTGTTTTGCAATTAGGGAGGAACAAATGTACGGAAATAGTCTCAAACAGATTTGAAGCCCAATGGAGCTAAGCAATTAGCATAAGTGCTTGACTGAGGGTCAGACATTTTAGCAATGTGTATATTATAATATACACGTATCCTGAACATGAACACACTCAGCTTGCAATAACAGAATTTAGGGTGGGGTTGGTCTGTATAACTATGGAGGAAAACCCCATTTATGTATCAAAACCATTGTGAAACATATTGATGCAAATAGCTCATGACAACACTTGGAACCCTAATTATGATCCCCTGGAATAACAAACATGGGCAAGAGGCCAAGACCAAATCAAATATAGTTCTGGCTATGTGGGGGTAGAAGGACAAAATGTTATAAAAGATGATGAGACCAACCTCTAGTTGGGTACACAAGGATGACAAGATGTGGAAAATTGAACACCATGCCCACTTATAGGATTGATCCACTTGCTGTTCCTAATGTCATCTCTTCTAATTCTGGGGATGTCAATAATGTTGACTATGCACAGGATAGTGGGGATTGTCTTAGTACATGTATCTGTCTTTTCTGCAGGTACTTTTATACTTGTATTCATTTGAAAAAGTCTTCATGTCTCTATGTGACTTACCAGTCTCACTTCTATAATTAATTTTATGTAAACAGCTCAAGTAAAGAACTTGTGATTAGTACTTGTGCATTTTGCACCCAAATTGATCAAAGGCTACAGTCTGAAACTCTTGCTTTTCTTTTGGTCACTCTTTATGTTTCTGAATCAGCTGTATGTCCTCTTCTCCTGCAGCATTCTCACCCTGCTATCTGTCTACTAAAGAGATTAGGCCCTTCACATCCACACACACTGATTCACATGATAAATAAACATTGATTGTCATTACAGCACCATCCATTTTTTTTCTGCAGCCTCCATGCTTGTGCCCTTTTCATAGACACTGCTCCTCTGAGGCCCTTTCTGGATCATTGCTGCAAACTGATCAGCCTGAGGCCTTCCCGATGTCCCTGCTATCTAGTATTTTGCCTCTATCAAGAGCTTCCAGGCTCTTACCCACTCCCCCGCCCCCCAGTAAGGTCTGTGGACCTAAGCCCAGAAGCATTCCTGACCTGAGTCAGACTGATTTCTGTGTGGATGGAAGCAGGCTTACATCTGAATGAGAGTCCAGATTTAGTGTAAGGTGTAGACATACCCGAAGAGGCTAGAACATGGGTGGGCAACCTGAGCCTGAGAAGGAGCCAGAATCTACCAATGTGCATTGCCAAAGAGCCACAGTAATACGTCAGCAGCGCCCCTGCATCCGCCCATCAGCTCCCCACCCCCGCTTCTAGCACTTCCCACCCACCGGCAGGTCTGCCGATCAGTGCTTCCCCCTCCCCCATTGCATCTCCTAATCAGCTGTTTTGTGGCATGCAGGAGGCTCTGGCGGGGGAGGAGCGAGGGCATGGCAGGCTCAGGGGAGGGGTTGGGAAGGGGTGGAGTGGGGGCAGGGCCTGTGGCAGAGCCGGGGTTGAGCAGTGAGCACCCCCCGGCACATGGGAAAGTTGGCGCCTGTAGCTCCAGCCCTGGAGTCGGTGCCTCTACAAGAAGCCGCATGGTAACTTCTGAAGAGCCGCACATGGCTCCGGAGCCACAGGTTGGTCATCCCTGGGCAAGAACATGGACAAGGCTGAAAGGTAACTGCTAAGTCATAGGCAATGCTGACCCCAGATTGCCTTAGAGGGCTATCCAGCCTGTGACAGTACCATAGAAATGAGAGTCCAAGACAATATATTGTATATATTAAACAGTTTTAAATCTCACTGAGTTTCTAACATCAATTGTGTCACAATTTGTTCTTTCTGATGGCATTTTCTGTGGATCAAAACTTTAAAGATCTTCTTTTAAATGGGAATTGCTTTTAGCAGTGATCTAGATGAAAAAAAAAACTGATTCAATGAATAAAAAGGCCAGATTAAAATGCCAATTTTTCATTACTATGACAAAGTGAAGTCAGGTTTTAATAACACCACAGATAAATTTAGCAGCTTGTAAAAAGCATCAGGAAGCTTCTTCATCTTCAGCTATCCTAAAATCTTAATGTAAAGTTTTCTTCAGAAATCATGCTGTCAGGAAGAGCTGCATAGAAAGATGTTCTAGAAAACAGGATGAATAGCACTCTTACAGTATTAAATTATTTATCTATTCTCTGCTTTGATATAAAAACAATGGACTGGATTGTATTCTTGCTTGCTACTTCATTTACTCTTAGGAAACAGTCTTTTCTTCAGTTGAGAACTGGCTAATTTCCAAAGATTTTGCAAGGGACCAAGAGGCCTCTGTGCCAGGGAGGAGGGAAGATTTCTTGAGTGAAGGATGGAGGAAATCCCAAATTAACCCGTCTCCTCCTCCATATCTTGGTCTGAATTCCTTCTGTGCCTCCCCTCCCCTCAAATTCCTGAATCCTCATCTTTAGTTTGGCAGTCAGACTTAGGAACACACATCATGCCAGATGGTCTGGCTGGTAGAAAAGGAACACTTTTTGAAAGAACTGACATGGATCTGAGAACATGGATAGTATAGCACTCAAATTAGTTAGAGAGGTATGAGAGTTTCTTTTAGATGAGAAATACATAGGAAGCAATAGTGGAAGATGTGGGACTCCAAAGGGTGAGGGATAGAGTAGGTACTGGATACTGAAGATGAGTTTAGCAGCGCAGAAAAGTCAAGATAAAGTCTAAATGAAAGAATTAAACTGTTCATTTCAAAATCACTTCTTTAAAATTCTTCAATTTTATCACTAAAATGTGTTGCTAAAATTTATGGTTGGAATGATTAGCTGCAAATATTCATGTTGCCCTAAAATTTAAAGTATCTTATGTTTTTTCTTATTTGTGCTGCTCCAGTACGGGTCACAGAGCCTATGTATTTGGTGCACATCAAATAGAAGACACTAAGAATTCCACACAATTTTAGAAGTAAAATTACCTGTGTTCATCTCAATACCCATTTACAGAAGCCCAGACAATATTATGGATGTTCAAACACTCGTTTAATCCCAGTTCTTATTTATACATCTTTCCTCCAGCCAAGGTACATTGAAAATTCTAATGGTATGTTCCTTTCTCTTCTTCTAAGTCTAGTATATATTTATGCACCAAAAATAATTATACATTCATTACATATTATATGTTAATTAATCATCAAAAATTATCTTTCATGTATTCAAACCTTCAGAAAGGTTGATAGGTGAAGCAGTGAACATTTTTAATAAGCCGATCTCTCCAGCCTCTAGATCATTTATTAGCTAAATTAGGAAGAAGCAGCACATTTAAAATCAGCTAATATAGCCAAAATTTGATCAATTTTAATTAGTTTAGTTTTGTTTTGCATGGGAACCTTTAGCTTCATCTGCATATATTAATTATGATTATTAAGCATATGCATAGGGCTCAATGATTTTTCTATTGCCCTTCCTCCCTCAGAACAAAACAAGATTTACATTTTCAAAAGCATCCACTTTGTGTTTGTGTCCAATCTAAAACACCTTGGATTTCAAATTAAGAGGTGTTGCATACCCACAACTCTAATTACAGTATATTTTGAGTTCTTGATACAATAATTTAAAGAATAATATTTTATTCGTATTATAATCATACCCAGAGATGTCAATCAAGATTGGGGACCCATTTAAGAACATGTTAGTACAGGGAAACCAATAATTAAATAAATACCCAATAGCCCCCTGAAATGGTTCACACTTAACATGATTGAGACATGTCAACCATGCAACATGACTACTAATGCTATATGAATACTGTGAAAAGAGCACTTCAGTTTTCTGGGTTCTCAGTGTAGAACATTTCATAAGCACTAAATTTGTTGAAAGAAAAAAGCTACAGAGGCAGCAATTTACGGCTCTTGGGACCGTAGTAGGTTTTTTTCTGGGCACTGTTTGAGTGCATTTTATTTAGAGAGATGTTGACAGTTGAAGGGATGAGGTTTCTATCTGAAAATTCAAAATGGGATAATGTGCGTTATTCAGGAAAGAATTTAGAGGAACATTTATTTCTCTAGAAAGTTGAGTATGCAAGACTTTATGGTATTTGATAAGATGAAAAACAGTAATTAAAGGGAAATATAGCTTCAAAGTAATGACATTCAAAAGTCATAACAGTTTTACAACAATAAAGATCTTTAAGCTTGTGCTAAATAAGGGCATTAAAAAGACAACAGGAAACAGTTAAGAACAACCATAAAACACAGCTATGGAAGAAATGAAAATGTTTAAAACTTGCTATTCAAGTTTAGGAATGAAGCGCCATACTTTCTGGAATGAGCAGAATTTGGTTGGTGGATTTTGTTTAATCAGGAATACAATTCTGAATAAAATATTCAGACAAGTTTAACACAGATACATTGCTGATACAGACTAACACGGCTACCACTCTGAAACAGATACATTAGGTTTACTTTTATGTCCTATTAATCAACATTGCAGTTTGAAATCTGACATTCTAATTAATGATTGCTTACTGTTGAGTTTACTGTTTCTTGAGCTTTAACATTTATTCTATTTATGCTCTTCTCCCCTTTTTTCTCCTAGATGGCTAGCCAGGAAACATGTCAATGATGTCAGCTTCAAGGTGACAGGTACTGAATAGCAAAGGAAAACTAATGAAAAATAATGGCCTTAAGCTATGTGTGCAAAATAAACCAAATAACTAGTTGAAATACAAAGGACATTTTGAATATCAGCCTTTGATCAGTATATCTGGTTTGACCTTTAGCTCAGTTGTTCAATGAATAGTTAAAGGTCATAAACAAGTTTCAGTTAAGCAGAAATACACCCAAGAATTTAGTGCTCCCAGAAACATGACCCAAGCTTTCAGTTTGTTCCCAGATTTCAGACAAGAGCTCTGTGATAATCTGGAAGAACATTCTAGGTATTGAAGTATCAAGCTTAGAACATCACTTCAAAATTCTTATGTCTGGCATTGCCACAATCAGATGTTTAACATGATGCAGGAAGAAGTAGCAAAAGTATTGTACATGTGACCCATTTCTCATACAACAGGAGGTAGCTGTACCTTCAACTAAGGCCTTGTCTACACTATGGACTCTACAGCAGCAGAGGCTGAGTGCTGTAGCCAGGCCACTGTAATGCCTTAAGCTATGTGGGAAAAATAAATAAAATAACTAGTTGAAATACAAAGGACATTTTGCATATCAGCCTTTGATCATTGTAATGCTGCAACATAGATGCTTCCCCCAGCAACAGAAGGGTGTTTTTTTTCTCCCCAATCTATGTAGGTAATCTACCTCCCCAAATTATGGTAGTTGGGTTGACATATGCCTACACCAGGTCAGTTCAACAAATTGTTCCTGCCCCTGAGCTCCGTAACTACGTCAGCCTAATTTTTAAGTGGAGATCAGACCTAAGACCTGAACCAAATCCAGCCTATGAGCTGTTCCTAATGCCATGTCTCTGCACTTCATCAATCAGTCTCCAAACAGAAACACTGCAAAAAATAAAAGGAGTACTTGTGGCGCCTTAGAGACTAACCAATTTATTTGAGCATAAGCTTTCGTGAGCTACAGCTCACTTCATCGGATGCATACCGTGGACCACGGTATGCATCCGATGAAGTGAGCTGTAGCTCACGAAAGCTTATGCTCAAATAAATTGGTTAGTCTCTAAGGCGCCACAAGTACTCCTTTTATTTTTGCGAATACAGACTAACACGGCTGTTACTCTGAAAACTGCAAAAAATGTTGTTCTTGCCACATTACAGGCTCAGAGAAAGTATCAGGGATCTTATTAGACATCCAGTTCTGATGAGATTTTAGCCCAAAACAATCCTGAGAAGCATAAAAACTTTTCATATGTCAAAATAATATATGGCCTGTAAAATAGGGGTTGGGAGTGTTAAATATTAATACATATACTAACTTTAGCACTTAGGTTTGAAAATGTAACCAGTATATACTCAAGTTGAAGCAACTGTTTCCCATTTAGCTAAGTAGCTCAACTTTAAAAAAATGGCTATACAGTTCATGATGACCATCATTATGCACGTCTTTAAAATAAGGTTTCATTTTATACCCCTACTTCAAACTTATGGCCCTTTCTGATGGCTATTTTTGAACAGCAGCAGATGTACAGGGCCTTGCAAATCACTTTCCAGTGGAGGAAAAATCAGTAAGCAATCTGGGTAGATTCTAAGGGTAATTTATTTGATTTACGTATATTAGCCCAGTCCTAGAACTGTGCTTTTTCAGGAATCTCAGCCCAGCTCCTATGACTGGTTCCCAAGGAACAATTGTACCTCAAGAATTGGTTCCAATCAGAGATTAAGGCAGACAAATTCTCTTGCTGCTCACACAGCTCTGAGTTACTACAGAGAATTCTTTCCCAGGTTTCTGGTTGGTGGGTCTTGCCCACATGTTCAGAGTCTAACTGATCACCATATTTGGAGTCAAAAGGAATTTCCCCCAGGTCAGATAGGCAAAAAATCCGCATGGTCTCTGCCTTTCTTTACAGCTTGCGTCACTTGCTGGTTTGAACTAGAGTAAACTAGAGTGTGTTCGTCTTTAAATCAAGAATTGAAGAATTTAGCCAGAGGTTATGGGCCTATTGCTGGAGCAGGTGGGTGAGTTTTTGTGGTCTGTGATGTGCAGGAGGTCAGACCAGATGATTATGATAATCCCTTCTGGACTTAAAGTTTGAGAGTCTACAAACTCCTTCTACCCAGAACCTTGCATAACCAAAATTAACAACTTGCAGCATGTCTTCAAGATTTAACATTTGCTTCTCATACTAAGGAAAGGAATTTGGAAGACTATACGTAACAGTGCCACCTGGTGACATCTGACATTACAAGGTGATAAAATCTCATATTGGTTTTCTGAATGTAAAGTGATTTTCATGGAGGCAAGAAGGAATTCACAACCACTGTGTATGGCATAAGAATTGGCATTGTTGGCTGGGTCAGTTAAAAAGTGACAGAACCCTAATTCAGTCTGCTAAATAAAATTATTAATGAAAGTTGGCAAAAGTTGGAGACAAATACACTGGTACAAACCGTATTGTCTAACTCAAATTAACTGTGCTAAAAGGTCTTGAAGGCTCTGGGTAAAGTCACTAGTTAATGTGATAACAAGCTGAACAATTCTAGAAATATGAGGAACTGTTTATAGCTGAAATCACGGAAATGCATTTTGATTGGTTCATGTTAATAAGATGAGGCTGCCACCTCTTCTTGCACATGGTTTATCTGGGGGGTCACTAAATGGGTACAGGAGAACACACGGGCACTAGAAGGAGCCAGCTTTACCATGATGGCGTCCACCCTCACCATCTCTACAACCTCCAGGGTCCACCAAGACATTACTGGCAGTCTTCATCATCCAGATTGGATGTGAGAAAGGGAACGGATGACATTGTCACTCCAATTATGAATGACTAAATTCTGAATCACACCCATGAGACACTAGGGTTTCTGCTGTCATCAGTTTCCTCATGTGTTAATCTCCTTCTCCACCTTATTCTCTCTCTTCTTTTCTTCTTAACCGAGAACAGAAGTTTGGTGGAGCTGGACAGACATCTTCAACTTTTTTAACACTGCTGTGAGTCTGTAACCAAAAAGGTAGCTAAAAGTAATCCCTTAAGCAGCCTGACATTGGTAGAAGCTTGCCAAGTCTCAGAATGGCTGATAAAACTATGTGTAATGCCCATGTTTCTCAAGCAGCAAAGCTGCAAGCAAACATCAGCATCAGAGACAGAAGCAGCAAATTCTACCTTTGCAGTTCTTTTCTCTCGCCATTTGTATGTGTTTGTCTCATTTTGTCAAAAAGGAACTAGGACTGAACTCCAGTAACACAAGCAAAAACAGCTTCAGACCATTAACTTTTTTCTCTCCCCACCCCCAGAAGGATAATTAATGTCTTAAAACACAACTAAGCAGGGGCTCCCCTAAAAAAATTCTATGCAGCTAAAGTGAAAGGGAATATGAAATACTTCACAATAAAAACTTTCTTTAAATATTTGTTTCTAGTGTTGTTGTAACCATGTTGGCAAAAAAGAGGGGTTAGTAAATTACAGATTGTTGTATTAAGCTATAAATCCAGCATCTTTATTACGATCATGATTTTTAGTGTCTAGCAAAGTTATGAATTTAAGCTCCCATGCGTGGCTTTTGAAAGGGTTGTGCAAGTTTCCTTTAAGGAAGAGGACTGAGAGTCAGATATGGAGTGGTTGTGTTGTGAAAAGAGTTCACCCATAAGTGATATGGTGTTTTTGTCTTTTATCAATTTTCTGTGAAAATTCATTCAAGGGCATAGTAGTGAGTGTCTAGTTTCACACACAAGGTTGTTATTGGGCTGTTTATTAGGGTATCATCCCCAAAGGACAATCATCTATAACCTTCTGACCACTACATACAATTCTAAATATGCTGAACAACTCTGCAGAAGGTTTTCAGAAAAACTGAGGAACCATCTCTTGCACCTTAAATACTCCAGAAGGGGGCCCTCTCATACAAGAAATCATCATTAGTCCCACACACTGTATGGAAAAAAATTAAAATCAGGAAACCTACCTACAGATCATACAATAAACCCAACACAACTATCAAACACCTGATGATAACCATCCAACACAAAAACAAAAAGTGGAACCAACTACAACAACTCCACGACCCACCAACACCACCTCCAGGAGAAATCATGGCACCAGGACTCACCACATGAACACTACACTATACCCCAATACCATCACTTTATCAAAATTACCCCTCAAAGGAGCTGAATAATCTGAACTAAGGAACTAAACTTCTGCCCCACCACAGAACCTGATAGCACATTAGCATGTAGAGGACCAGGATAATTCTTTCACTGACACTACCTCAAAGAATTGTCTGACAGCAATGGCAACATCACCACCAACTACCACATCTCCACCAACAGTCACAAGAAAACAAGAACCATCTGACTGGATGCACCACAGTGGACAAAGGCGCGCACTTAATTGTTACATTGATTGGTTCAGGAAAAAAATTTACTGTGAAATCCTTAAGCATCACATCCACCACAATCTCTCATCTCAGAAAGGACAACTATGCAGTCCCTGAAATCCAACTGCTTGATAGTAAACAAACCTGAAGACAAAAGGGGGTGCCATTGTAGTTCTCACCCATGATGACTATGTTAACAAGGCCAACCAACAATTCTCTGACACCACCTACTATAAAGAACTCAAAGAGCACCCCAAACCACAGTTCACCCAGGAATTTAAGGATATCATCAAATATTTCCCCAAACAACTCCAGGAAAAACTCTGTGACCTCATTCCCCAGAAACCCAACCCAGAGACCTTCTACATGTTTCCTATGATACACAAACAAGGGAACCTAGGTAGACATGATATCTGCCCAAATCAGGACTCATAGAAGCCATTGTCAAACCACTCACCACTCAAAGGGCCAGCTTCCTCAAGGACACAATTGATTCCTCCACAAACTTTGCAATATTAATTCCCCCCACCTCAGAACACCACCTGTGCCACTTTGATGTCACCTCCTTGTACACCAACATCCCCCAAAATGACATAATTGCTGCCTGTCTCAAATATCTACAAAACATTGGACAGTTCTTGGATGTCCACTCCAAACACATCGCCAAACTCATCCATTTAATGTATAACCCATACCAATTTTACTTTCAACAACAAACACTTTGTCTGAGCCACGAGAACAGCCATAGGTACTAAGATGGCTCCCTAATATGCCAACCTCTTCAAGGACAACCTTGAGGAAGAATTTTTGGACAAATGCACCATAAAATGAATGATATACCTGAGATTTATAAATGGTATTTTCATTCTCTGAATGGACATTTTTAAACTCCCTCATAGTTTTCCACCACAACTTCAAAAGCCATCATCCATCCATCAAACTCTCTCTAGAAAACTCCCACACCAGCATCAACTTCCTGCACAGCATGATCAGATTCAACAATGAAACCCCACAAATAACTATATTCAACAAATCCACAGATCACCACATTTACATTCACAGATCTAGTAAGCACCACAAAAAACACTAAGAAATCTGTTATCTACAGCCAGGTACACATATACCACAGAATATGCTCCAAGGAAAAAGTCTGGGTACACACCGTAACACACTTAAAACTGCCTTCACCAAAGAGAACTTGCTTCAGTATGGGGATGGGAACCCTTCTGACTGCACACTCCTAGTTGTCACCTAGCAACCCACAGTGACACCCATATGGGGTATCATTAAGCAATTACAACCCATACTAAATTTGGACCACATTCTGAAAGAAATATCTCTTGAACCGCATCTTCTGTCCTTCAGACAATCCCCAACTTCACCAACTCCTCAGCAGAAACAAGCTCCGCAGAGACCAGGACACACCAGCAGAAAGTGGCTCCAAATCCTGCCATAACAAAAGATGCAAAATATGAAGACATCTCTCTACTGTTATGATAATCAGTACTCGCGCGCGCACACACACACACACACACACACACACACACACACACCTTTAAAGATCCATGGGTTCTACACTTAACATGTGGTGTACCTCATCCAGTGCACTCAATGCCCCGAAAACAATATCTGGTTTTAGCCACATTAATCACTATACTCAAATTAATTCTCACAGAAAAATGATAAAAGACAAAAACACCACCTCACCTATGGGTGAACACTATTCACAAAATGTACCACTCCATATATGACCTCTCAGTCCTTGTCTTCAAAGGAAACCTCCACAACACCTTCCAAAAGATGAGCCTGGGAGTTTAATTTCATAAGTTTGATAGATGCTAAAAATCATGGTCCTAATAAAGACCATGATTTATGGTTTATTACAATAATCTGTAGCCTACCAACTCCCATTTTTTGTCTTATGATTGGGAGGTGTTAATGGGCCACTTCCCCTTGAATGGTGTTTTAGAATATGTGTTAACTACTTATGCTAAACAAACAATCTGTTCCAATTTGTATTTAGTTATGACATTCTGAGTACCTTTCCCAGACCATAAGAGTGTCTCTGTGCAGCTCAAAAGCTTGTTTCTTTCAACAAGATAAGTTAGTCCAATAAAAGATATTACCTCACCCAACTTGTCTTTTATTTAATACTTCACATTTCAAATACTTTAATAAAAAGTTAGATTATTTTTAATGGTGGTTCATACAATGAAACCAGCAAAAACTTGACACGAAACCCTGGACCAGTGCAGGATCAGTGCCTAAGAAACTAATTCCCAAACTAATGGCTCGGACGAACTTTAAAAAAAAAAATGTACTGAGTTACTTACTATTTGACTTTTCTCAAAGTATTTGTTTAAGTTTAAATACTAAACTAAAACACATTTCTCTCTTTAAAAAACTGTTGTCTTTTTAAAAATAAATTTAGATTCCAAGAAAGATTATGGTCCCCCACCTCTTCCCCATGTAATTCAAAATAAAAACCAGTACTATACCGTAAAATAAAATTTTATTTTTTGAAATGACACAAAATTTACATGCATGCTGAAATTAAAATAGCTTCTTTCTAGATATTCTGATTGCAAAATTCTGGATTAGTTCATCAAAGCTGATTCGACGAAGCATGTCCGCTTCCATACACAATAGGGAAAATTAATCAAGTCTGTCCTGACACATTGTTGTTCTCTGAGGGTTTTTTATTCTTTTCAGCTGAGAAAAAGAGGGTGCTGCAGAGCAGTAAGTAATCATTAGTGTTAGGAAAATATGTAATGCAATCTCTACATTTGGAAATACGCATTGTAATCCGTCTTTCAATATTGTGTCATGAAAATAAATGTGACTGAATTTCATTTTTCCTGTTTCATTAAACTTTGTGTGCATAACAGTGGGACTGCCGTACTTCTCCACAGAGATTCATGTTCAGGTCAACAGGGTATGAGTCAACTAGCTTTTGGGAACCTTTTGAATATTGCTCGTCAGATAAGTCTATATAGTTTAGAAAAGAAAATCTACTTGATACTTAGAATCATAGATTCTAAGTTTCATAGAATCATAGAATATCAGGGTTGGAAGGGACCTCAGGAGGTCATCTAGTCCAACCCCCTGCTCAAAAGAGATGGATGCTACTGTCAACATTTAATTTTAAGAATTAGTGTGAGGGGCAGAAGAATTAAGTGTCAAGGTTGTACCACAAGACAAAGTTTGCCAGTTTCTATGAAGAAAAGCAACCAAAATTTGAAGAAAAAAAGAAGTAACTGAAGGCAATTGGAGAATAGCTTAGGATACAGCTATAAATAGATTTTTTCTCTTATTAAATGATTGCTGATGAATTTTGCATGTGTAGCTAGAAAATGTCTCTACTTATGCATGCTGAAAGATGTAAAAGCATTTTTAAATGTAAGAATGGTTTCAAGTACTGTACCTGCTCTTGGCTTCATTTGAATAATGTGTGTATAATCTTATAAATGCTAATACAACTGAAAGAAACAAAGCACAGCTCTTCAACTTTCCATACACCGAGAAATCAGGAGATAATGGAGTGCACCAGAGCATCTTGCTGTTTTGATATTTTATTAAACATGCATATCATTAACAAGAATAAAGACTATTTGTTTACAGATGAATCCAAAAAAGCCAAAGTAAGCTATTACCAGCAGGAGAGTGGGGTGGGAGGAGGTATTTTTTCATGCTTTGTGTGTATATAATAAGATCTTCTAAACTTTCCACAGTATGCATCCGATGAAGTGAGCTGTAGCTCACGAAAGCTTATGCTCAAATAAATTGGTTAGTCTCTAAGCTGCCACAAGTACTCCTTTTCTTTTTGCAAATACAGACTAACACGGCTGTTACTCTGAAATGTAAGCACTGTTCTGGATTATCTGCAGTCACTGTATTTGATGATAAACACGAAGGCCTTAATTTTTTCAAAAGTGAATAGCATGGTGGTTATATTTTTGAACATGAAAACCAGATTCAAGTTCAATAATCTGCTCATTTAAACAAAAAATAAAGATGGCAATACTTATCTAAACCGTCTCAAAATCGGAAACTTTCAGAATGAAAAAAGAAACATTACTGATAAACTACCATGAGAACTATTAGTATCTTAATGAAATAACATCAATAAATCATTTTGCCCTATACGTGTATCATGCATAATATTATCTGCATACTTTAATGTTGAAACAAAGGAGGGAGGGAGGGGTATCTGCCATCTAAATGGTTGGAAAGCCAATAGTGGTGAGTTTCTAGCAATCCCAGTCATATACATTTGCATACAGAGAAAAATTGAGCAACTAGAAACTAAAATGTGAACTCCAAATATTCACCTCTACAGAGTGATCTTATAACAGTGGTATACATTCAATTATAACCCTAATATTCTGCACTAACTGTAAGATCCTAAGAAACATTAACTGAAAATTTATCATTTAAAAAGCAAGAAAACAAACAACAGAATGGGCCTAAAATGATTGTGTATAGTTTTTCCTTAAAAATAAATAAATAAATAAGTCTATCTACCTAAAAAAAAAAAAAAAATCAAATGTGTCCTCACCCTGGTATCTGAACAACAGATGCATCTTGTAGTCCTCCCATTCAAAAAGTTCCAACTGATTTCAACAGTTCTGAAAGGATTCCTTGTTTCTAACTTATAAAACTTAAGGCCAAGTTTCGAACAGTGTACAACAACTCCTTGAAGCTAATGAAGTTTGTTTTCATTTGGTTTCATTTCATAGGCCACAGAGAGTCTATGGATGAAGTGTGGTTTGTTTGTTTTTTTAAGTGGTAATACCACGCTAGCAATTTTATCTGGCTGATGGTCTCCTTCAAAATATCCTTATCTAGTTGGTCCCCTTCAAACTACCCCTTCTCCAACTGCACAAGAGCAGCAGGGGCCCCATGAGTGGAGAGAAGGTTCTGCTCTACCTATACAGGAGGGTCTTAAACTTAGACCACACACAGCTGGAGCCCACCCCAGAGTGGTGCTGATTAACTAAATGGTAAAGATAAAAAGACAAATGATGAAGATGAGAAACTCAGGGGGAGGGGAGGATGGACAGGAAAGGCAATGAGAGCTATGGGGATGGAGAGCAGGAGATCACCTCAGGGCAGGGGAAAGCCCCTTAGTGAGGGAGAAAGCTGATGGGGGACCAACCCGATGGAAAACATGCCTTTCAGTGATAGATACAAGGAGCTCAATCTATTCAACAAAGAGAAAGTTAAGGGGTGACAATTACAGTCTATAACTACCTACATGGGGAACAAATATTTAATAATAGACACTTCAATCTATCAAAGATAGGTATAACATAATCCAATTGGTTAATGTTGAAGCTACACATAAAAAATGTAAACCTCATTTCCAGTCTAACAGTGAGAGTAATTAACCATTGGAACCACTTACCTGCATCATAGTGGATCCTTCATCTCTGACAATTTTTAAATCAAATTTGGAATTTTTTTTCTAAAAGCTATGCTCTATGAATTATTTTGGGGAAGTTCTATGGCCTGTGTTATACATGAGGTTAGGTTAGATGATCACAAAGGTTCCTTCTGTCCATGAAATCTATGAATCTATTAATAGTAATGTAGAAAGGCCAGCTGAGGAGATCAGTGAAGGTGGTATGAGAAAAAGACCCCCAGATTGGAACTGTCCCTTTAAAATCAAGCTATCTGGTCACCCTACTCAGCTGGGATGAGGGAAGTTCACCCCCCACCCATTCTGGAGCATGAATTTGAATGTAGGTCTTTCTCCTCCAAGGGACTGCCCTAACCACCAGACTATGGTTTATTCCAGGGTGGGGGGCTTTCAGTCTCTCCAGTTGAAGCCATTCAACTGTGTATAAAATACTTAAATAATCACTGGACTGCAGAGAGAGAGAGAGAGAGAGAGAGACTAACACCTGGTGCTTAGGGCATTCACCTGACAGGTGGGAGACCAAACTCTGTGAATGTGCTAATAAAATTTGCCCGTGACACGAAGCTGGGTGATATTGCCAATACAGAAGAGGATCGGAATATCATACAAGAATTGGATGACCTCGAAAACTGGAATAATGGAAATGTGATGAAATTTGATAAGTGCAAAGTTATGCACTTCGGGACTAACATGAAAAATTTTTGCTATAAGCTGGAGATGTATCAACTGGAAGCGACAGAGGAGGTGAAAGACCTGAGTATATTGGTTGATAAATGACAAATGGATGGATGCCAATGTGATGTGTCTGTGAAAAAGGCTAATACAGTCCTGTGATACATCAGCTGAGGTGTTTCCAGTAGAAAGAGGGAAAGTGTGAGTACCATTATAGAAGACACTAGTGAGACTTCATCTGGAATACTGTGTGCAGTTCTGGTTTCCTATATTTAAGAAAGATTAATTCAAATTAGAACAGGTACCGAGAAGCGCTACTAGGATGATCAGAGGAATGGAGTTTTACATTGCAATCCATATGTTTATGGCAGTGGTTGCCAAACTTGTTCTGCTGCTTGTGCAGGGAAGCCCCTGGCAGCCAGGCTGGTTTGATTACTTGCCACATCCACAGGTTCAGCCGATCGCGGCTCCCAGTGGCTGAGGTTTGCTGCTCCAGGCCAATGGGAGCTCCTGGAAGCAGCGCGGGCTGAGGGATGTATTGGCCACCACTTCCAGCAGCTCTCGTTGGCCTGGAGCAGCGAACTGTGGCTACTGGGAGCCACGATCGGCCGAACCTGTGGACACGGCAAGTAAACAAACTGGCCCAGCCTGCCAGGGGCTTTTCCTGCACAAGTGGAGGAACAAGTTTAGGAACCACTGGTTTACGGAAATATGCTTATGAGTGTAAATATAACGTAACTGGAATATGCTTTATCCAAAAGTTCTCTTGTAAGGTATTATTATAAAGCTTATAATCTACTGAGTATTCATCTTTTTTGTATAAATGTATCATTCTTGTATCTGAAGCTAGAAATATGAAGTATTAATCTGAGTCCTATTCTAACTATGCAAAGCGTGGGCCACTAATGGTGGCTAGGAATCTTGACGGCTCCCATTAATCAGAACAATTGGTTGCAAATGGCTATGTTTACTTGTAAGCCTTCCTGTATGAGTGTGTGTGTGTGTGCCAGCCAGTGGGTAATTGTGACAGATTTCTGTTACCAATCTGCCTGAGCATCAGGTGATCAGGCTGAGGCCACAGGATCGTTAAGGAAGGAGAAGATGGAGCACATCAAGTAACTGAGTTTAAAGCTTTATTAATAAAATAATAAAATAACAGCGGAGAGCACTGGGGATTCCATTCCCCATGTCACCCAAAGGAAGGAAGAAAGTGTTAGTGCCCCAAGCCCTAACCCACTTTCATACTCACACCCTGTCAAGGTCCCCTCCCCACTCTAAACTCTAGGGTACAGATGTGGGAACCTGCATGAAAGACCCCCCAAGCTTATTCTTACCATCTTAGGTTAAATGCTGCCACCACCAAAGTGTTACACAAAGAACAGGGGAAGTGCTCAACTGGAATTGTCCCTCCCCCCAAAATATCCCCCCAAGCACTACACCCCCTTTCCTCGGAAAGGCTCGATAAAAATCCTCACCAATTTACATAGGTGAACACAAACCCAAACCCTTGGATCTTAAGAACAATGAAAAAAGCAATCCGGTTCTTAAAAGAAGAATTTTAAATAAAGAAAAAGTAAAAGAATCACCTCTGTAAAATCAGGATGGTAAATACCTTACAGGGTAATCAGATTCAAAACATAGAGAATCCATCTAGGCAAAACCTTAAGTTACAAAAAGACACAAAAACAGGAATATACATTCCATTCAGCACAACTTATTTTGTCAGCCATTTAAACAAAACAGAATCGAATGCATATCTAACTAGATTGCTCACTGATTTTTTACAGTTCTGACCTGCATTTCTGCTTTGGCCCCGGCAAAAGACACACAGAGAGAACCCTTTGTTTGTCGCCCACCCCCGCCTCCAGCTTTGAAAGTATCTTGTCTCCTCATTGGTCATTTTGGTCAGGTGCCAGTGAGGTTATCTTAGCTTCTTAACCCTTTACAGGTGAAAGGGTTTTTCCTCTGGCCAGGAGGGATTTAAAGGTGGTTAGCCTTCCCTTTATATTTATGACATGCCCCCCAAATCACAGATAGGGTGAAATGCTGGCTGTGATTTCTTCCTGGAGTTCTAGGAGAAAACAGAGTTAATGAGACACATGCACCTCTACCTATACTACCAAGTATATAAGGACTAACAATATTTTCCACATCTCAAGGACGATTTTAACCAGTTGATTCTGGGAAACTTTCAAGGGAGAGTGCATCAGCCACTTTGTTAGAAGCTGCTGAGATGTGTTAGATGTCGAAATCAAAATATTGGAGAGCTAAACTCCACCAAATACGTTTTTTGTTATTTCCCATGGCGGTATGAAGCCACCGTAGTGCAGCATGGTCGGTTTGCAGGTGGAAACGCTGCCCCCAAATGTATGGGCGTAGCTTTTCCAGAGCATAGACAATGGCGTAACATTCTTTTTCACTGACAGACTGATTGCTTTCATTCTCAGACAGCTTCTTGCTGAGAAACACTACAGGGTGGGGAATTCTTGATCCGGTCCTTCCTGCATTAAAACTGCTCCCACACCACGCGCGGATGCATCTGTGGTTACTAGGAACGGTTTGTCAAAGTCTGGAGCCCTTAGCACAGGGTCAGACATGAGTGTCGCTTTAAGCTTGTTAAAGGCCTTCTGACACTCTTCGGTCCACTGAACGGCATTTGGCTGTTTCTTTTTGGTTAGGTCTGCCAGTGGGGTGGCAATTTGGCTGTATTGCGGTAGAAATCTCCTGTAATATCCGGCCAAGCCTAAGAAGGATTGACCCTGTTTCTTTGACTTTGGGATAGGCCACTTTTGGATAGCATCCACTTTGGCCTGCAGGGGGTTGATAGTTCTTTGACCCACCTGGTGTCCAAGGTAAGTCACTCTGTTTAGGCATATTTGACACTTCTTAGCCTTAACAGTTAGTCCTGCCTCCCTTATGTGCTCGAAGACTTTTTATAGATGTTCCAGGTGTTTTGCCCAGGAATCCGAAAACATGGCCACATTGTCAAGGTAGGCGACTGCATATTCTCCCAATCCTGCTAGGAGACCATCTACAAGTCTTTGGAAGGTGGCGGGTGTATTCCACAGCCCGAAAGGGTGTACATTAGATTCATACAGCCCGACATGTGTGGTGAATCCTTGGCAGATTCATCTAGCAGTACCTGCCAGTACCCCTTGGTTAAGTCCAAGGTAGAGATGAACTGGACCCGTCCAGTTTCTCCAATAGTTCATCTGAGCGTGGCATTGGATAGTTGTCTGGGCGAGTCACAGCATTTAGCTTACGGAAGTCCACACAAAAAAGTATTTCCCCATCTGGTTTGGGAACAATGGAGATGCCCATGCACTGCCAGAGGGGCGGATTACCCCCATCTGTAGCATATCCTGGATTTCCCGTTTTATAGCAGTTTTAGCTTGAGGAGACACCCGGTAAGGTTGACTTTAATTGGGTGAGCATTACCTGTGTCAATGGAGTGGTATGCCCGTTCAGTCAGTCCTGGGGTGGCTGAGAACGCCGGTGCATAGCTAGTGCACAGCTCCTTGATCTGCTGTTGCTGCATACGCCCAAGGGTCATGGAGAGGATCACCTCTTCCATACCACTAGCACTTTTCCCTTCGTAGTAGACACCTTCAAGCCACTCAGTGTCGTCTCCTCCCTGGGCTGTAAACTGACAAAGCTTTAATTCTCTGGAATAAAAGGGCTTTAGAGAATTAATATGGTACACCTTAGGCTTTCGGTTGGAGGTGGGGAATGCTATGAGATAGTTAACAGCTCCCAGGCGCTCTTGGACCGTGAATGGCCCTTCCCATGATGCTTCCATTTTATGGTCCTGGAGCACCTTTAAGACCATGACCTCATCCCCTACTTTGAAGGAATGCTCTCTGGCATGTTTATCATACCAGGCTTTTTGCTCTTTTTCAGCATCCTGTAGGTTTTCTTTAGCAAGGGCTAGAGAGGTTCGGAGGGTGTTTTGTAGGTTAGTTACAAAGTCCAGCATGTTAGTTCCTGCAGAAGGTGTAAACCCCTCCCATTGCTGCTTCACCAGCTGCAATGGCCCCTTAACTTCGCGGCCATATACAAGTTCAAATGGTAAAAACCCTAAACTGGGATGTGGTACAGCTCTGTAGGCAAAGAGCAACTGCTGCAACACTAGGTCCCAATCATTGGAGTGCTCATTTACGAATTTATGTATCATGGCCCCCAAAATTCCATTAAATTTCTCCACCAGGACATTTTTTGATGATGGTAAGGGGTGGCAACCAAGTGATTTAGCCCATGAGTTTCCCAAAGGCTTTCCATAGTTCCTGCCAGGAAATTAGTTCCTGCATCTGTGAGGATGTCAGAGGGCCAACCTACCCTGGCAAAAATGTCTGCTAGTGCCTGGCATGCACTTTTAGCCCTGGTGTTGCTCAGAGCTACTGCTTCCGGCCATCGGGTGGCAAAATCCATGAAAGTCAGTATGTACTGCTTTCCTCTGGGTGTCTTTTTCGGAAAAGGACCCAGAATATCCACAACTACTCACTGAAATGCAACCTCAATGATGGGGAGTGGCTGGAGAGGGGCTTTGACCTAGACGGGTTTTCCCACTCTTTGGCATACTGCACAAGACCAGACATAGGTAGAAACATCCTTGCCCATTCCTTCCCAGTGGAATGACCTCCCCAAACAGTCTTTGGTCCTGTTCACCCCAGCATGGCCACTAGGATGATCATAGGCTAAGTTCAAGAGCTTGGCCCGGTACTTAGTTGGAACTACCAACTGTCTCTGAGGCTGCCAGTCTTCCTGGTGTCCAGCAGAAAGTGTTTCCTTGTATAAAAGTCCTCTTTCTACAACAAACCTGGATTGATTAGAAGAGCTGAGAGGCGGGGGGTTGCTCTGTGCCGCCGTCCAAGCTCTCTGGAGGCTTTCATCTGCTTCCTGTTTGATCTGGAACTGTTCCCTTGATGCTGGAGACATCAGTTCCTCATTGGATTGTGGACCTAGGCTTTGTCCCTCTGGAAGTGATGTAGGGGATGGGGCTGTTTCCATTGACTGTGAACTGCTCTCCGCTGGTGCACTATGTTGAGGTTCAGGCTCCGGCTGAGCCTCTTGTGTAGGGTTATGGGCTGCTGCCGGTTCAGGTTCGGTGGGGCCCTCTGGTGTTGGGGTTGCAAGTACTGGATTCAGTGCTGGCAATGGGTCTGGTGCTGGTTGTTCCGCCGGTTCCGGTTCTGGGACTGGCTCTGTCTGGGTCTTTGGGACTGGATCCACTGCTGCTGTTGCAGACATTGTCATGGGGTCCAGTTCCATCACGTCTGACTGGGTCCTGGTAGAAGTTTCCGGAACAGAGCTAGGCATGATGGCTTGCTTAGCCTGGCTGCGGGTGACCATTCCCACCCTTTTGGCTAGCTTCACATGATTGGCCAAGTCTTCCCCCAACAGCATGGGGATGGGATAATCATCATAGACTGCAAAAGTCCATGTTCCTGACCAGCCCTTGTACTGGACAGGCAACTTGGCTGTAGGCAAATTGAAAGAGTTGGACTTGAAGGGTTGAATTGTCACTTGGATCTCTGTGTCGATTAAATTTGGGTCCACTAAGGAAGCATGGATAGCCGACACTTGTGCTCCAGTGTCCCTCCACACGGTGACCTTCTTCCCGCCCACACTCACAGTTTCCCTCCGCTCCAAGGGTATCTGGGCCTGAGGACCTCTGGTGTGATTCCGGTGCAATGAATTTTAATCTGTTGGGGTTCTTGGGGCAGTTGGCCTTCACATGTCCTGGCTCGTTACATTTAAAACATCGTCCAGCTGACGGGTCACTGGGGCGAGGAGGATTTCTGGAGAACGGTGTGGCAGGAGTATTTCTTGGTGTGTAGTTGGGGCCTTGGGCTTCCCCCGGTAGTAGTGTGTGGTCTGAGGGCATCCCTTCTGGTATCCGCTCTAACTGCAACCAGGATTTTTCCTCTCTCCTCCCTCCACCCATTTTGTTCCAGCTTGCCCTGCCTCTCTGGCGGTGTGGGACTGCTCGTATCGATCAGCATAAGAAGTAAGACTTTCTGCTGAGTCCATTTCCTTTTCCCATAAATACTGTTTTATTTCCTCCTTGGATATATTCAAGAATTGCTCCTGAGCTATCAAATCACACATTCCATCAAAGATCGTGACACCCCTTCCTTGAACCCATTTATCTAACAGATCCTTCATCTGGTTTAGATAAGCCACATTACTTAGTCCAGGCCCTCTCTTAAGGGTTCAAAATTTTACTCTGTACGTTTCAGATGTAATTTGAAATTACTTTGAAACCAAATCCTTGAACTTATTATAGTCAGAAGCCTCATGAATAGGCATCTTATTGAATATGTCCAGAGCTCTTCCAGTCAATTTTGTGATCAATGTGGTCATCCTGTGAGCTTCAGGAATTTTATGGAGAGTGCACAGTCTCTCAAAGGTGAGAAAATATTCAGCAATATCACTGGAGTCATCATACTGTGGACATAGTCACTCCCATTTGTGGGTTGTTGGGGAAGGATGGCTAGGGTTATCCAGTAGATTCCGCTCGGCCTTTACCTTCTCCATCTCCAGTGCATGCTTCCTCTCTTTTTCCTTCTCCACCTCAGCATGTTTCCTCTCCTCCTCAGCATGCTTCCTCTCTTTTTCCTTTTCCTCCCTTTCTTTTTCCCTTGCCTCCGTAGCTCTTCTGTGGGCAGCCTCCCTTTCCTCCTCAGTATGCTTCCATTATTTTTCCTTTGCCTCCATAGCTCTTCTGTGGGCAGCCTTTTTGGCTGTTTCTGCCTTGGGCTCTGTCATGTTTGTCTCTCTGTTTTTAACTAACTTTACACCAGAGAGTTAGAAATAAAACAAACAAACAAAAAAACCCTTGGCTTGTCAAAAATAGGTTGTGCTGTAACCTGATACCTATGTTCTCTGATAGTGATTGTCAGGCTACAGAAAAATCCTTTTTAAAAAAACTAACACCTTTGTCTCCAGGCATATAGACAGAAAAACGCTCTAGCTGCTCTTAGCTAAAAAAAGGACACCTCTTCAGGTCTGTGAAGAACTTGTGAATTTCCCTGCAGGAGGTTAACTACCCTGCCTTTAAGTAGAGAAACTCCAGATCACAAAAGCAAGCTCCCTTTTGTCTCTGCTCTGGCCCCCAGGCAGAGACAAAAAAAACTCTAACTGCTTTCAGCTTCAAACTGTTTCCAAGCAGCCCAAAGGAAAAAAAAAAGTCCTTTTAAAATCTGTGCTTCTGGTTCAAATTAAAAAATCTCAAAATGATTTCAAATTAATCCCCCCAAAAAAATCTCAAATTGATCCCACCTCTGCCACCATGTCAAGATTCCCACCCCACTCTGAACTCTAGGATACAGATGTGGGGACCTGCATGAAAGACCCCCTAAGCTTATTCTTACCAGCTTAGGTTAAAAAGCTGCCACCACCAAAGTGTTACAGAAAGAACAGGGGAAGTGCCCACTTCGAAATGTCTCCCCTGCAAAATATCCCCCCAAGCACTACACCCCCTTTCCTGGGGAAGGCTTGATAAAAATCCTCACCAATTTGCATAGGTGAACACAGACCCAAACCCTTGGATCTTAAGAACAATGAAAAAGCAATCAGGTTCTTAAATTTTTTAATTTTAAATTAAAATTAAAAATTTTAATTGAAGAAAAGAAGTAAAAGAATCACCTCTGTAAAATCAGGATGGTAAATACCTTACAGGGTAATCAGATTCAAAACATAGAGAATCCCTCTAGGCAAAACCTTAAGTTACAAAAAGACACAAAAACAGGAATATACATCCCATTCAGCACAACGTATTTTATCAGCCATTTAAACAAAACAGAATTGAATGCATATCTAACTAGATTGCTCACTGATTTTTTACAGGAGTTCTGACCTGCATTCCTGCTCTGGTCCCAGCAAAAACACCACACAGACAGAGAGAACCTTTGTTTCTCCACCCCTTCAGCTTTGAAAGTATCTTGTCTCCTCATTGGTCATTTTGGTCAGGTGCCAGCGAGGTTATCTTACCTTCTTAACCCTTTACAGGTGAAAGGGTCTTTCCTCTGGCCAGGAGGGATTTAAAGGTGTTTATCCTTCCCTTTATATTTATGACACACCCACACTACCTGAGGTTGGCCAAGCCTGAGTGTAACGTAAGAAGAAGAGGGGGAGGGGTGGATGGGAGTTCTTGTCCCGTTCATGGGTTGTCCAGGGTCCGCTGTTGATCTCCAATTTGCCTCAGCTCCCAGGAGGGTTTTTAAGTTCCTTGGGTCTCTTGGAGGCATCTCCCTCCTGGACCTTTGTTCCCCAAGCTCCGTATACCAGTTCGTACCGGCCATCCATGGCTTTCTCAGCTTTCCCAAAACACACCAGCTTCAGGGCTTTGAGACGCTTATTTTTCTCTCACTGACCTTGTTGTCTCACTCCTTTTCACAGCCCCTGAAATTTTGTTCAGCAATTCTCCTTTCTCGTGGCTGGTTGGAGGTGATGGGGGGGAGGGGTAAACTCCTCCCCTTCTGTCTTGGCAGGTATCAGAGTGTGTGCAATGGCCTTGGGCTGGAGTCAGCTCCTTATCTTCAGGTTTAGCTGGAACATCAAGTTGACTCGTTCCTTTCTCCTTTCCTCACCCTTCAGCCTTTCGCAACCTGTAAAGAAACCTTTCATACCATTAACCCATCCCAACATTCTTTCCAATACATATAACAGTATTAGCAATATATGAGGCTGGTGTTTACCCAGAAGACCTCCGGGAGGAGAGGGGGAGCCATCTTGTGACATAATGAAGTCTCACAGAACATGAACATGTGACATTATACTGGAATCCATCTTAAACATGGCGCTTTTCCATTTAGAAGGAAGGGTGGGAACCCAGAGAGATATAAAGAATTCCAGCCTTTGCCAAAGATATGGAAAGGGGTGGAATAGAACAAAGGGGGCTGCAGTCATGAGAAAACCTCTAGTTACCACCTGAGCTGGAACTAACAGGAACTGTACCAGGGAAAGGATTGGGCCCAGACTAAGAAGGAGTCTAGTCTGTGAAAGAAGCTTATTGGAACATCTCTGAGGGTGAGATTTACCTGTACTCAGTTTCTTAAATGCATTAGACTTAGATTTGCATGTTTTGTTTTATTTTGCTTGGTAACTTACTTTGTTCTGTCTTACTTTGTTATTACTTGAAACCACTTAAATGCTACTTTTTATATTTAATAAAATCACTTTTTTTTATTAGTAAACCCAGAGTAAGTGATTAATACCTTGGGGAGCAACCAGCTGTGCATCTCTATCTATTGGTGTTATAGAGGGCGGACAATTTATGAGTTTACCCTGTGTAACCTTTATACAGAGTAAAATGGATTTATTTGGGTTTGGATTCCATTGGGAACTGGGTGTCCGGGTGCTGGAGATAAGTGACTTGCTGAAGCAGTTTTTGGTTAAAGTCTGTAGCTTTGTGGGCATGGACCAGCCCTGGGTCTGTGTTGCAGCAGACTAGCGTGTCTGCCTCAACAAGGCAGGGTCTGGAGTCCCAAGCTGGCAGAGGAAAACAGGCTCAGAGGTACTTCCAGCACGTCAGGTGACAGTCCCAAGGGGGTCTCTGTGACCGAACCCATCACATGGAGAATCTATCATTCAAGAGGAGATGTAAGCAGCTTGACTTGTCTAGTTTAACCAAATGAAAGCTGAGGGGAGATATGACTGTTCTTTATCAATACATCAGAAAGAAAGAGCAGTTATTTAAATTAAGAGCTAATGCTGGTGCAAGAACAAATGGATATAAACTGTCTCTCAATAACTTTAGGCTAGAAATTAAACAAAGGTTTCTAACCATCAAAGGAGTGAGGTCCTGGAACAGCTTTTAAAGGGGAGCAGTGGGGTCAAAACACTCATTTGTTTCAAGACTGAACTTGATAAGTTTATGGAGGGGATTGTATAATGAGGTTGTCTACAATGGCATATGGCCCATTTCTGACTGCTTTTAGCTCCAATAAATATTTATACAAAGTAGAATTGCTTTACTGGGAGAGACTGAGAAACCTCTGCTTCAGAATACCCAATAGCCTGGTGATTAGGACACTCATCTGGAAAGAAGATGACCTGTGTTCAAGCCCCCGTTCCTGAGCAGAGATTGAAAATTGGGGTCTCCCTATTGAGTGCTTTAACTCCAATGCTAAATGTTATAAAAGAGGTACCACTTCCTCCTCCTCTTTTTTGGCAGTTGTGTGAAATCCAGCCATTTAAATAGGTCCAGAACAAAAAAATTTCAGGTCAATCATCATGTTTTGTTCAACCGGAAACAGACTTTTTCCATTCAGTTCACCCCTAGCTGCCCCCCCGAAAAAATGGTGAGGAACAGCTAGTGAGCCAACCCTGCCTCCCCAACAAAATAATTAACACCCCCCCAAAACAATTATTCAACCTTTTCTGCTTGTAACACAGTTTATATTACCTCCGGCAGGTTCACCCCTGTTATAACTATATAGAGAGAAACAAAATTAATTTAATGGAATAATCAAGATGGATAATTCCTAACTGATCATTTTTCTGTAACCCTATTCCACCTTTTCCCCTCTGTCTTTTGTATGTTATGACTGAAGGTGCACTATAAACTTTTCAATGCAGAGACCATTGGACAGATTCTCTTCCGCACTGAAGCCTCTTTTGTGCTATTCAAAGGAGCCCAAAAGTACATAAAGGGTCAGCTGAGAATTCTCCTGATGGGGGTAGCTCTCAGAAGGTGCAGAGCTGGTGTCCTCTCCCTCAACCAGCTCTAGGGGAGTGAACATCTTGGCTGAAGACAGGGAAGAAGAGGGGATGTGTCCACGGTGTGATGGGTTCTGGAAATAGTTGGTATAAGTTCCCTTGAGGACTACTGACAACTGGCATAGGTTAGAGAAGGCCATACACAGTCTCACCTATGCTGCTGCCAGTACAAATTGGAAAATGTATCAAGCTTCCTGCCCTGTTCCCTCCCACAAAGATCTCAGCATGGGACAAACCTGGGTCTTCACTTGTTTCTGTGAAGTGTCCAGCACATTAAAAACAATAACTTACATATTAATACAACTTTCTCACATAATCCTCAAACTAATACGAAGTGTTAGATCAAGGGTCAAAGATATTTCAGTAATTGCCACAGTTGACTATTAACACCAAAATACTAATGTAAAATATTTATTACTATAGGAAAAATGCTTCCTTATGCATTTACCTCTTACAAAAGACAAAATGGTGATATTGAAGTAAGAGAAGACCATATAGCCCATAGCAGTTGAAGGTATTTATTTATTTTTAAAAAGTAAACCATATAACCTATTTTAACCCTTATAATGCTGGGAATTAGGTTCCCTTGATATGATTTGGACATGATTCACTAATACAAAGTGGGTTAGTACTTACATAAAAAACTCATGGTCTACTGGTAGCAATATATGGATTCAGAAACCTAGCTAAGAGCTACCATTTGATACCTTCAGTCTTCAAAAATCTGTTTAGTTGCCTGTTCAACTGATTTATTGAGCTTGCATCTCTTGTTGCTTTTAGCAGATTGTTCCATAATTCACATTCTTTTGTTTAAAGAAAGCCTTTCTGAATGGTTTATAATTATTCTCTCCTAACTTGTCTATGACTTCTTATTTTGTGACTTAATGTCTAAAACAGCTTTGTGGCATTCATCTGTTCTTTACATTTCAGGATCTTAGAAAGAGTACTACACTGACATGACACCTTAGATTTTTTGGCTACCTTTCAGAACTGCAACTCCAAATAATAATGGACATTTCTGGTCTTTGCAATGTTCTCACTGCAATATGCTGAATGACTACTGTGATAAAGACAGGCCGGACAGCTGCAGGAGGGTCTGGAGAACAGGTATATTAGCCCTAGAATGCTAAAGGCACTTTTTCCTACAAGCTGGGACAGTTGCAATGTAGCACGCTTGTGCGTACTACAATTCACACCTTTGTGATCAGAACTGCAGGGCTATGGAGACAAGCCCTCCGTCTAAAATTCAGATTGTAAGCTTTTGGGGCTAAGGGTCTTTCTTTTATGTTTTGTATAGAGGAGCTAATGCACTTTTAGGATCCGCAAAAATAAAATTATAATGTATATCATGCATAAAGTGGATACATTGTTGACAACTTTTCTTGTGTTAAAAATGGATAAATCAAACAATATTTCTAAATATTATTAGAGAAATTATAAAGCAGAAAACTGATTAAAATATTATAATTGTGGAAATTTCTTAGGTTTTTTTTAAACTTAATTTATTTCAAAAGTTTATTTCAAAACCAGACCTGATTCTATGCAAATATACAATCTAAAATGTGCACCCATGTTTCAAATACAGTTTATTTTTTGATCTAGTGTTATGTTTTATCAAACAAAGTACATTTTCTGTTTTACTCTCTTCCCACTTGTTGATGGCTAGCCAGCTGGGATCATTGTCATTAGTAATGAATGAGTCCAAACCTGCATGTGAATTCTCATTGTAATGTATAGGAGCTACGTGTACAGAGTGCTTCCAACACTCCGTGCTGTAAATTCTGCATGTGTGCTGTCATAAATATAAAGGGAAGGGTAACCACCTTTCAGTATAAAGTGCTATAAAATCCCTCCTGGCCAGAGGCAAAATCTTTTCACCTGTAAAGAGTTAAGAAGCGAAGATAATCTCGCTGGCACCTGACCCAAAATTACCAATGAGGGGACAAGATACTTTCAAATGTGGAGGGGTGGGGGGGTGGGTTCTGTCTGTCTGTGTGATACCTTTGCCGGGAACAGATCAAGGATGCAAGCTCTCCAACTCTTGTAAAGTTAGTAAGTAATCTAGCTAGAAAATGCATTAGGTTTTCTTTGTTTTTTTGGCTTGTAAATTCGCTGTGCTGGAAGAAATGTGTATTCCTGTTTTTGTGTCTTTTTGTAACTTAAGGTTTTGCCTAGAGGGATTCTCTATGTTTTGAATCTGACTGCCTGTAAGATTATCTTCTATTCTGATCTTACAGAGTTGTTCTCTCTTTTTTGTTCTTCTAATAAAGTTCTGATTTTTAAGAATCTGTTTTTTTTGGTGGGGGGGGGTCTTAAAAATCCAAGGGGTTTGTGCTCATCTTGTTTATTCTCAAGTCTCCCCAGGAAAGGGGGTGTAAGGGCTTGGGGGGATATTTTGGGGAAATAGGAACTCCAAGTGGTCCTTTCCCTGTTCTTTGTCTAAAACACTTGGTGGTGGCAGCGTTTTACCTAATCCAAAGGCAAAGACTTTGTGTCTTGGAGAAATGTTAACCTAAGCTGGTAGAAATAAGCTTGGGGATCTTTTATGCGGGTCCCCACATCTGTACCCTAGAGTTCAGAATGGGGAAGGAACCTTGACATGTGCACACACAAAAGAGAGAGACAGAGAGAGAAAGAGAGAAGGCACAAAGAGTCTGGCACTCTTGCTTTTCAGAAACGGAAGTGATGTCACCTAGGCAACATTCCCAGTTTCTGCTTGCTGTGGACATATGTTCCTTAGTCATGCTTTAATACTTATTTCTATGCTATTAGGCAATGGGCTATATCTTATCACCTGTTTGTTTCAGATTTTAAATCATGGTGTTAATTTTATTAGCTGTATTATTTATTAATAGTATTTAAAATAGGACTTACTAATATTATTGTCCTACAACAAAAATATTAGATCTCCATCTCTTGTGTGGGAACCTCGGTCTTGTACCTATACTTTCTGACTTCAGCTTTTCTAGCACACCACCCTTCCTGTTGTGTTTGGCAGCTTTCCCAGATGTCTGGGGCTTCCCACTTTCTAAATGGACAGCTTTCCCTAATTAAATTCATCCCCAATAGAATACCCCAATAATTTATAACCTTCTTCCTAGAATATCCCATGACTAAAAATCCCACAAAAAGCTTGGCTAATTTCTTATTGGAAATCTCTCTCTCTTTCCACCCCCTCCCCCGCGCCACCAGCCTGGCTTTCTGCATTCAAATCCCTGATGGCTCTGCTCCCAATGGACATACTTAACCATACAGGTTCTATCACCAGTTTCATCTCACTGCCAATCCCAAATTTAAGTGCCCAACAACTTTATCAGTGTTTCTACTCTCTACTTCACACTACCATCATCCCAAATATCCCTATTTTGGCCACTCATCCATTTCAGCTTCTCTCAGTGTTACCCCGAGTCAGTCAAACTAGAACTCCAAAATGACTCTGTCATGCAGGAATAACAAAAGGAAACTTTACACTGGTTGTTTCTTGCAACTCACTAGGTAGGATGTAACTTGGAGTAATATTACAGAGATAACATCTGATCCTGCAACCTCATTAAATTTAAATTAGAGATGGTAACAAATGGGAAGACATTGCCAAGGAAGATGGAAAAGAATTGTATTGGTTTTGTGAGCGTGCCTTTCTGCTCCTACACCTCATGTAGTCAGTATTTCTATTTCTTGTATAATTTGGGGTAGCTGACACAAACATAGAGGTCTTGTTTCTACAAGTGTAATATATAGTACCTGTTAATGATGACTCCAACCAAACTCTTCAGTTCGAGGAAGGTCTTCTTAAACTTTATATTTGAGAGAGAGCTTCAAAAGACACACATTCATTATGGAAACTGGGAAATAATTTTTGCTGATGTGGAGAACTATTGTGGCCCCTTTGTGACCTGAGCTGTTAGTCAAGCTTCGGGGCCCGGGGGATCTTCCAACTGGAAGTAGAAATTTATTGAGTCTAGTATTTTCTTTCATGAAACCTTGTTTATTTACAAGCAGTGGACAAAAGTCCTGCTCCTCCTTCCACAACAACAAGCGCAGTTTCTCAGCTTACAGCCCCATGCTTCTTTATTTAACGGATCCAAAGGTATTTTTCTGGCTTTTTCCAGATTTACACCATACTCACAGGCTAGTGGTTGGCTTTCTTGCTTTTTGCCTCTGCCTCTCCCTCTGTGTTCTTGTCTGTTCTCAGTTTGCGTGTGTTCTCTCACACATCCGCACACATTCACATCTGGTCACAATATTCAGCGGAACTCCCCTGCCCACCTGATGCTAATTTCTGGACAGATACTATTAGACTTTTCAGTGTGGTCACTTAAGTTTTTCTTACAACTATCATAAGTGAAGGGCACATTCACACACCAGTTTAAATGAGGTTTTAACTCAACCCAGAACAAGGACATTTTGCCATTTTTTTTGTATTGTAAAAGTACTTTTTGGTTTGGGTGTTTACATAAATCAATTTACTCAAAGGTTTTGCTTTCCTCTGGTCAGTTGCTGCAGAAGGTCCCTAAAAGTGGGGGGCCACTGACACCCAAACCATGGCCCTGCCCCCCTCTCCAACGCCCCACTCCTATGATGTCCCTTCCCCTGAGGCACCGTTCCTGCACTGCCCCTTCCCCACAAGTGCCTGCCACTTGCTTGCTCCTCTCCATCCCTGCCCTCCCCCCGTTCCAGTATCCCTGCTTGTGGTAATAAATTATAAATCTAAAAACAATACCAAAGCAGTCACACTCAAAACATTTCCTCTTAAATTAGCAGAATGTTTAAATTAAGAGAGATCCCAAATAGTACAAATTGTAACGGGTAATCACTGTATTTCTTACATCCTGGCTTAACTGTAATATGGCCTTGGCAAACTTTGTCCAAACCCAAGTACTACAGACTCAGGAAAGACTTTGGCATTTGGGCTAGGTAAAGGTAGTGCACAATCTTCTCACCAAAATTGATAAAACAATCCTGAATCATTTCTCTGTGTAAAAGTGTTTGGAAAAACATGGTGTGCCTCCATGATTTGAATTAGATAAATGTCAGTAACATCACTGCCAACAAACACCAGCTGAATAGCTATTTTGAGCTATTTTATGCTATCCCCTGTTCTCAGCTGCCCTGTCTTGGTAATACTGGCAGATACAGAAAAGAGAAATAAGATCAGCATGAAGAGATAGCAGCAGCACATATAAGGAGAGAAAATGAAGACTTCATTCTGAGCACACTGGGCAGCAAACACTGAGGACTAGATTTTTGATCTCCCACCAGTTTTAAATGTCAATGCAAACATTCCTAATTTAAACTGGTGTAACTGAGCAGAATCAGGACCAAACTCTTGCCCATCCTCTCATATATTCTCTCTCCTTTCCCTGAATATCCTAACTCTGCCTTTCTCTCTCTCTCTTTTCTCATCTTTTTTTGACCTCATAGACCTCTCCTTCAGGTCTGGGAAAGGTACTCAAAACATCACAGCTAAGTACAAGTTGGAACAGATTGTTTAGTGTAAGAGTTAACAGATATTTCAAGGGATCACTCAAGATGAAGTGGCCCATTAACCCAGCTTCAGGCATAGGGTGGGAAGGAAAAAAGGAAACCTGCACAACATCTTCAAAAGATGAGCCTGCGAGCTTAAATTAATAACTTTGCTAGACACTAAAGATCACTGGAGACACTGGATTATGGCTCATTACAGCAATCTGTAACCCATTATAAAATATGCCATCCCCCCTTCCCTTCTTTGCCCTTCTGTGACTGGAGAGGTGTTACTTAACCTTGAATGGTCCCTTGAAATATCTGTTAACTCATATGTTAATATGCAGTGTTGTTGTAGTCATGTTGGTCCCAGGATATTAGAGAGATATTATGTGAAACATTCTGTTCCACCTTGCATTTAGCTGTTTCATTCTCAGTACATTTCCCAGACCTGAAGAAGAGCTCTGTGTAATTCAAAAGCTTGTTTCTCTAACTAATAGATAATAGTCCAATAAAATATATTACCTCATCCTCCTTGTCATTCCAGTTACAGACTCCAAGCAGTTTTATTTTTCTAATGTTAGTATACAAGAGATAAAGGATTCAGAGCTATTACTCACTACTTTTGAGAGTTCAATAGCATGCAAAGTGCCTCTCAAATAAAACAAATAATTACACAATCCTTGCCCCAAAACAGATTTCCTCCTAAGGCCAGGTGCCTTTAATTGACCGTGCATGCAGGTGCATTCAACTGTAGAAGATGGACTTAAAATAAGATATGACTAAATGAATGAGATATAAAATAATGTAAAAGGAGAAGCATAAGGTAACAATAATAGGAACCCAGATACTCAGCAAGGTAACTTACTCAGGTGCAGATTCTGATATCCTTACCTATCCTGGGACTCAGGGACTGATGTGCATTTATTGTTAACTTGCAAGACAAAGCCAGGGCTGGCATAACCCAGAGCTGAGTGCTTGGGTGGCTGGCAGGCTGGTAGTGTTAGCTATCTGACATCTAGTCACCGCATGCAACCGTTATGCTGGAGGCAATGGGTGACAAGGTGACTCACAGTCCTGGGTACCCCAAGAAGTGTCACAGCCACCCAGGAGATAGACGCATAAATATGATCAATGAATGCACTTTTGTTAACAAAAAGTCCTTGACATAGGAAAAATAATATATAAATTGAATGGACTACCATATTTTTTGAAGAAACTTAATGTCAACATGTAAATATGGCAAATAACTGTATCCACGGGAGACAGTAGTTTTGGGCTTTCATCAACATCAGATCTACCAACTATAATAAAATATCATGGCTGAATCTCTGCTGTGTAAAGTTAAAAGAGATGAACAGATTGAGGGACAAATTAAAATGGATGAGAAATTACACTGTACCCCAGGTTACTGTTTAAAATATATTACTCTGGTCATATTATGTTCTTCTCTTTATATTAGAACCAGAATAACTTTTAGGATGAGTTTGGGAATGGTACTAGTTAATCAGTTTTCACAGTGATTCCAAAGCTAGAAATACAGAACAGAAAGAGCAGGCGTTTTCCCTATTATTTATGAGTAATTTGATGTATGTGATAATGCAATCCCACCAGAGGGTGGGGCTTTTAGGGTCCCATGTGATTTTTCTGTTATTTCCTCTGTTATTCTGTCATCTGGGAGATTTCCATGTGCATTTTATGCCATTTCTTTTTCCATTTATCCCACAGCTTGCTATGAAATAAAATATCATCACTGAAACTAATAAATCAGAAAAACACTATTTTGGATGTCAAAGAAAATATGTTCCAATGTTAGTCTTAAAAGCCCATGGAATCTTTTTCTTCAGTTTAGATGAGAGAAATAAATCCAGAGTACTGAGTGAGATAAAGGCACCTCTAGGTATTACTATTCAGCAACTCAGCACCACCATCTTCAGAACCAGACCTTAACAGAAATGAACGACATGAGATAAATTTCAAAAAGCTGTGAAATTTTTCAATAGTGTGTAGGAGTCACATGGCTAAAACTCTGAGCATTACTTCAAAAATCTAAGGGTGCATATGATGTAAGCAAGCAGTACAGAGTGGAAATCTATCATAAGGTTTGGCTTGTACTGCAGCAAGGCAAATCATACCAACTGCAAACCAATGAACTGGCATGGAGAATTCAGTCCCCTTTTCCTTAGCTACAACACCAAACAATTATTTAGGAGTGAATAAAAAAGCAGAAATAATACACACCACAATATTGTATATTAAAGCTGTACTACATTTGCACAAGATTAAGTTACTGTGACATGATATGAATTCAGTGCTTTTTAAAAATATTTTTCCTCCTCTACTAGGAACATGAAATATACCCTCAACCATGTCTAAAAACCCTACCAGACTTTTGTGGGATGCCCAGAAAGTCACCAAATTCAGGCTCTTTCAGACCAAGGTGGGTAGCAAGTTCCATGCCCTCAAAAAGAATATCTTCCAAGCTGCCTCCCTTGCTTTTATAATCGGAGGGGATCCAGCTGAGGTGCTGGATCTGCTGACAAACTATTGCAGTATAGCACAGGAATATACTCTCCATCTCTCCAATAAATTCCAAACCCATCAAGGCAGCCTTTGCAGTTCTCAGAGATGCCCTTCTCAATGAATGAACCTCAATACAAACAGTACATAATGTGGTGGTTTACCAGTCTTCTTGGTCAAATTTATTTCCATTTGTGTTCGTTCTCGTGATTTTTTTTTCTGAACCTAGTGAATGCGTTTCTTGGCCAAACTGTACCTCACAATACCCTTTTACACAGCTTCTGTAAAGGGAAACCATGCCTCGCTGGTCTTGATTGTCGGCAAGGCAGAACCACGATTGAGACTTTCACAGATCTCTTCACAACCAATTCACAAGAACCTATTAAGAAAACTATGCAGTCATGGGATGAGGGGTAAAAACTATCATGGAACAGACATTGGTTAAAATAGAGAATGGGAAAAGGTTAAACAGTTTAATACATTTATTAGATTATTTGAAAAGGATGGTAAGAACGGTGAGGTGGCAAAATTTGCAGATGACATGTAGGTTAGTAAAATCTAGAGAAGATTGTGAGGGTCTTAAAGTTGGGCAAATGGGCAGCACCATGGAAAACAAAGGTCAATGTTGACAAATGCAAAGTGATGCACATTTAAAGAAATACTTGTAACTTATTACTTACATAAATGAGATCTTTTCTTCCCCCCCAAAAAAATCCACCATGGTGACCAGGATGTAGGAGAGAAAGAGAGCCTGGAACACTGGGCCTAGTGCAAGACCTGAGGCCTGAACCATAGTCAGCAAAGTCAGGCCACGTCGTGAACCAAGGTCAGACCATGTATTAAAGCAGATACTTACAAGTTCACTGTCTGATACATGAACTTGACAAGGGCACTGCTAGTGTTGCTCAAACACAGGCACTCCTAAGAAGCAACAGACACTGGGTATGTGTGTGAACACACTTCAAAAGGTTAGCATGGGTACACAAGATAAGACAAGACAAGATACACAAGATAAGAGGGTTTGACAGAAGTGATGAACAGGGATATTTTTCCCTAGTCATCTGGAGCAAGACACAAAGGGAGAGTAGTGGGGCAGATACCCCCACTACTGGTCTGACCTTGGTTCACGGCATGGCCTGACTTTGCTGACTATGGTTCAGGCCTCAGGTCTTGCACTAGGCCCAGTGTTCCAGGCTCTCTTTCTCTCCTACATCCTGGTCACCATGGTGGATTTTTTGGGGGGGGGGGGAAGGGGGAGAAAAGATCTCATTTATGTAAGTAATAAGAGTAGTGGGGCAGATACCCGACTCCTGGGAGAAAAGGTAGGCTGACTGGGGAAGTGGCCACACCTAATCAGACCCCAGCAGGCCCTGATAAAAGGCCTAAGGGAGGAGCTGGGTCAGTTTCTCTCCAGCCTTGGAGTAGGAAGGGCCTAGCTGCCTGGGAACAGAGGGTACCTGATGCAGAGTGGTGCTGGGGAAAGGCAAGAGGATCTGGGGAGCGCCAGCCTGGCAACTCCCCAGTCTGAGGCCTTGTTTAAGGCCTAAAGAGGTACCGGATGAAGAGGTATAGGCTGGGGCAGCTGGTCCTACCCCCTTGCCAGTGATGAGTAGCTATTACAGACTGCAGTCTGCCCCAGAGGATGGGGGCCAGATGATGACTGGCAGTAGCCACTGAGGCAAGGTGGGTATAGAGGGTTGGGGGCTCCCCTGGGAGGGGAGACCCAGAGTGTGGGGGTACTGCTGGGGCAGAACCCCAAGATAAGAGGGTACTGGGGTCCAGGAGGGACATTGGGGCCTGAGGCAGGAGAGACAATCTGAGTGCTGGAATTGAGCTAATTCCTGGATGACCAGCAGGAGGCTCTGTGGCGGTGAGTCTGTGAAATGCTACAGGGAGGTAACAAGAAGATGTAATGAAACACATAAGATGGTATGTAAGTTGTTTGTCTCAGTCTATAAATGTTAGGGAACCTCTCCTTAATCCTTTGTGTGGCTGGGGGGACAGCAGAAATTCCCGCTGCTGAGTTGCTCCTTGCCACTGGGCACTCATATATTAGTGTATCTGTAGCTCCTATGGAATGCTAGTACTGTCCCTTGAGGGCAATTAACCTGGTCAAATACCTTTGTCACTGAAACATGCCTATGGTCTTGATGAGTAACATCCATGTCTACTGAATTAGCAGGCTGCACTCTCTACTAGTGCTGACAACAGTGGAGCTCCAAGAACAGAAGCACTGAACAGCTGGAACTGCTCAAGCTGCCTGGAAGGCATTGTGAAGGCAACGACATCCCAGCATTCAATACTTAACATGGGGATCTAGTGGAAATTATGACATCACACAGTTGCAGAGTAGATAATGGATTTTTAGTCAACTTCTCAAATTCTGATTTGCTAGCATTTAACTCCAGGGCTAATTAACATTTGGGAATGTTCAAGATTAAGCAACTTCATATTTTCAGATACAAGGTTTGATCTCGCAACATCTCCTGAAACACCTATCCTCAACCCAAACAAAAATAGACCATACTTAATTCCTGATATTTCTTTGGAGGTGGAGAGAACAGAGAAGACCAAGAGTTAAATATATATGGCTAATTATATATCATAAAACAAGAAAACGGTAACTGCCAAGTTTCCTAAACATACATATAGATAAAAAAAATCACCATTAAGGAAATTGTTTTAAGACTAAAAAAAATAGTTAATCAGAATAACAACAACAAATGCTTATAGTTGTACTTTCAATCACCAAATGATTTTCCTGGTCTTCAAATTTCAGCTAATTTAGAGATGTTAGTTTATGGAGCGTTTTGACAGATGTTTTTGCACATTTATAAAAATACTTCTAAAGTTATATGAACAAAGGTAAGGGGGAGGGATAGCTCAGTGGTTTGAGCATTGGCCTGCTAAACCCAAGGTTGTGAGCTCAATCCTTGAGAGGTCCATTTAGGGATCTGGGGCAAAAATTGGGGATTGGTCCTGCTTTGAGCAGGGGGTTGGACCAGATGACCTCCTGAGGTCCTTTCCAACCCTGATATTCTATGTTTAAGTTCTCACATTTCCTCTAATGTTTCCATTTTTCACTCATGGAAAAAGTCTCAAAGAGGAAAATCCTTTGGTCAGATTTACAAAGGCCCTGAACATTCACAGCTTTCTACTGACTTCATTTGGAGTTGAGGATGATCTCTGAAGGGGAAAAAGAGTCTGAAACTGTACCTGGGGGAAAAAATCAGGTTGCTGTTTTTTATGCAACAGATTGGGTCTCATTATTGACCATAACTAAAACTTGCTCCATATGATCTCCTACTGAAGTTAATGGGGCTATTTGCGGAGTAAGGTACAACCAAACATGAGTACAGTTATCACAGTCTAGCCCCCAGTTTGTAAATTTATTTCCCTCAAACACTTCTGCATGTTTTAAAGGCTGCATAATTTTTGATGTTTTCTTGCTTTGTATTACTTTTTATCCTTTAGTACTGAACTCTATTTTTATTTGCTCTAAAGATAGCATAGTTCCAGCAGCATAACCAGAATTGAAATCCTATTAAAAATGAAAAATAACTTGCTTATGTACAGTCATTTTTGTATTTTTTATCAACCCACCTCCTAAAGTATCTGCCTTTTAAATTAAAGTCAAACTTTTTCTTTATTTTAGTTACATTCCCAAGATTGGTGCAGCCTTGTACTGACAATGAGCAATAGATCTCAAGACATCATTTTTATTAAAAAAAAAAAAAAAAGACAGAACATATGAAAGGCACATCAAACAATTTAAGAAGGGGACAAAAGGTATTGATCAGGCTAATAGGGTTCTTAAACTTCAGAAAGAGAATAGTCAACTGCTTGCTTTCTTCCTTCAGGGTGCCATAATAGAAAACTCCCTGCTGGTCACAGTCCAGTTATTGGCACAGCTTGGGGGATAAGATCTGTGATTCATATTGTGAGAGAAGGATTATCAGAAGATTTGTTTTTGTTTGATGTTTGATTATTTTGTTAGTGTATAGCAGAGCCCCTAAAGTAAAAGGGAAAGCATCTAACCCTTAATGAGGTTCCTTGAAGGGTTTATAACAGACATTCAGAATTGCTTAGAGATTAAAAAATGGCATCCAGGATCTCACACTATAGGAAAAATTCCATCTTTCACAAAATTGACTTCCACTTGGTTTGCCTCTTAAAAACAAAAATAAAAAAACAATTTTGAGGGGAGATTTTATAGTAGCCATGTTAGTCTGTATCCGCAAAAAGAAAAGGAGTATTTGTGGCACCGTAGATTAACAAATATATTTGAGAATAAGCTTTCGTGAGCTATAGCTCACTTCATCGGATGCATGCAGTGGAAAATACAGTGGGGAGATTTATGTACATAGAGAACATGAAACAATGGGTGTTGATCACTTTTGTTACAGTGTGTAGGGTAACACCCATTGTTTCATGTTCTCTATGTATATAAATCTCCCCACTGTATTTTCCACTGCATGCATCCAATGAAGTGAGCTATAGCTCACAAAAGCTTATTCTCAAATATATTTGTTAGTCTCTAAGGTACCACAAGTCCTCCTTTTCTTTTTGAGGGGAGAGTTATGGAAGGAGAGAAGAGACTCAAGGATCAAGATTTTATAAAGAAGTATCGATATTTTGTACAAATGGTGAAAAAGTTGGTACTGCCATTGATAAGGATAATGGGGATCAAGTAGTGTTTACAATACACATAGTGGGATTACAATGAAGTCAGTGTTGGCTGATGTTTTTACCATTAGGGGCAGAGTTAGGCTGGCACTGAGAACCACTGAAAAATCCATTATAAACATTTGTGAAATTTACTATTCTACAATATAGGAAAAGGACTAGCTGATTGGACCACAACAATGCATGATTTGGGAACAGTAGAACTATATATTACTTAAGCACACACAATGTTAAAAGAACATTATTAAAGGTGCAAAGTTAAGCACTCAGGTTAGGAATTTCCAGAATTATGGGGTCCTATATGTATTCTGATTCAGCCTTCAGTCACATACTATTTTCCCTGCCCCCCAGGATCCCTGCCTAACTCAGTGCACAGGTGAGACCTAATCGGAGGATGAATTAGGTTATTCAATTAAAGGAAGAAAGAACAAAACAAAAAACATAATCTGTGGCACCCGTACCTCATTTGTTGCGGAAGTTGGAAAATGAGCAGTAACTCAGGCTCATGATTTCAGGGAGAGAGAGGATGGTCTCATGGTTATGGCAGTTGACTACTAACCTTGAGAAATGGATTCCTCTGCCACAGAGTTCCTGTGTGCTGTCAGTCAAGTCAATTAAACCAAAGTTCTCATGGGTCATCATTAATTGTGTATTCCTCACTTTGTGAGGATCAGACTTCAGAACCTTGGGTCTGATTTACTGATCATTCACAGCTGCAGCTCAAATAAATAGGAGCTGTGCCTGAACATATTAAGTGCTCTATAAAGCTAGGTGCTTTATCAGTTCCTAGAAGTCTCATAGTGGGCACCCAAAAGGACTGGATACTTTTGACCTTAATTTCTTTCTCAGTTCCCATATGCAAAACAGGGAAAATAAACTCAGCTCATAAGGGTGTTGTAAAAATAAATTCATTAATATCTGTGAAGCACTCAGATACTATAGCGATGAGCACAACAGAAAAGCCCAGGAAGAACTTAATAGTTCTATCTACAACACAGGGTTTGAATAGTGAGTAATAGATAAGGCATGAAGCCAAATATTGAAGGAAAAAATATTTAATAGCTGCTAATTAACTGAGCAGCATCCATTCTGTGCACTGAATGAGGCAGGCTCGCGGAGGGGGGGAAGGGAATACTATGTAATCCCATAGTTAAAGACAGAATGCTTAGAGGGGGCCAAATTAAGGTTGCACAAGCGACCTTAATTTTCACATTCCTTAACTTTTCAGTGCTTTACTGTGCAACCTTAATAATCTTTTAATGAAGATTTCTTTTGTGTGTAACTTTTTTTAAATAAGCAAACTGAAAAAATAGAAATTCCATATTAACACCCACATGGGTCATCAGCAAGGCTGGAACTTGCAGATTCACTTTAGCTAATGGAGTAACTGATGGAAGTAGTAGTTTGTCATCCTCTAAGTCAGTGGTTCTCAAACTAGGGCCACTGCTTGTTCAGGGAAAGCCCCTGGCGGGCTGGGCCGGTTTGTTTACCTGCCGCGTCTGCAGGTTCGGCCGATCGCGGCTCCCACTGGCTGCGATTTGCCGCTCCAGGCCAATAGGGGCTGCAGGAAGGGTGGCCAGCACATCCCTCAGCCCATGCTGCTTCCCACAGCCCCCGTTGGCCTAGAGTGGCAAACTGACTGTTTATTTCCTTCCTTTTTAATCCTTTTCTTCCCTCTGCCCTTTTAAAAACTAAAAAATGTGAACCCTTTCTCTCTCTCTCTCTGGTATTTTATTTATCGTATTTGAGTATTCAGTTGGAAAAAGAAGGGAACTCCTACTTAAATCAAAATGGTGATAATGAATAGGTGTGAATAGAGCATAAAATTGGAACGAAGGCACACTTAACATTTATTTTACTATTTGATTTTTCTGTATGGGACGGTACACAAACAGCTTCTAGAGACAGATTCTTCTTTATATCATTGTAAGTCTTAAAGGAATGGAAAGATGTCATGTAAATCCTATTTTACTGTACAAGTGACCAAAAATGAAATCAGAGCTTTTGTGAAGCAACTCTCTAATTCTTAACCAACTCTTTATGCAAATATCCAGAAGAGTGGGGTGATATTTGCCTTATGTACTGCATTACTAGGCATAGTGAAGTGAATTAAGGATTTTGTCAGCCATAGACAATGTTTTTAATTATCTTAATCGTTTAAACCATAAATATTTTATCAAGGTTTTACTTAGGGATTAGCAAACCAATCATCTTTAATTGGAGCCCTAACCCTAAATAAATTGATTTTTCAAATAATGTAGTACACCCTATTGGAGCCCAAGCATCCTTGTTGTATTTCTCCCTTTGAGGTTCCTAGATTGCCTCCCAGTCTATTCCTACTTTATACCTTCTAATCCAGGGGTGGCCAACCTGTGACTCCGGAGCCACATGCGGCTCTTCAGAAAATAATATGCAGTTCCTGCTAGATGACGACTCTGGGGGTAAAAAATGGTGGGTGCTCAGCACCACCACCAGCCCCCCAAATCAGCACCACCTCCTCCTCCCTCTCCCATACCTCCTGCGATCAGCTGTTTCACAGTGTTCAGGAGGCTCTGATGGGGAAGGGTGAAGGAACGAGGATGCCATATGCAGCCTCACCTCTCCCTCCCTGTGCCGTCCGCCCACCACAATCAGCTGTTTTGCGACATGCAGGAGGCTTGGGGGGTGGAGTGAGGACACAGCTTACTTGGGGGAGGGAAGAGGTGGGGTGGAGGTGGGAATGGGGACTTGGGGAAAGGGGTTGAATGGGGGGGCAGGGTTTGGGACAGAGCCAGGGTCCAGCACCCCCTGGCTGGCACCAGTGTCTCCTTGAATAAGGGATGTGGGAACTAGCTGGTGTGGAAATTTTTAATCTTTTTCTTACGCTAACAATGGAAGGCAAGTGCAAACAGAAAAGAAAATTACACAGATGAAAATCCAGGCTTCCAACAGGAGTGGGAGAATAAGTACTTTGTTGAACATAATGGTAAGGCCATGTGTCTTCTTTGCCAGACTTGTATCTCTCAGTTCAAATCTTCAAACTTGCAGTATCATTTAGCTTCTAGCCATGCACATATGGATTAAGAGTTCCCACAAGTTTCTGAACTCTGCACTTTAAAACTGAAAACTTTGAACAAACAAACAGATGTAGAAGCGCAGTTCTTCACCAGATTTGCCAACCCATCACAGACTAACGTTAGCCTCCTATTATGTGGCCTAGCACATAGCCCATGCGGAAAACGCCCTACTCTGAAGGAGAGCTTATAAAAACATGCCTCACTGATATTTCAATCCTCTCACCAGAGAATGAGAATCTACAGAATAAAATTTCTTGCCTGCAGCTTTCATGCCACACAATAGAAGGCAGAATCTCTGACCTGAACAGTGACATCCAATCACAACTGCACTCACAACTTCAGCAATGTGAATATTTGACCATCGCTTTGGATGAGTCATGCCATGCCAGGATAAACCTTAGCAGTATTTGTCCACACTGTATCTGACTACCGTCTTGTAAGGGAAGAACTCCTCATCCATGAGTTCTGTCCTTTAGTGATACGATATCGAGATCTAAAGGAGGCGTTGATGTTGGTAGTTGCAAAAAGGCACTTGCCTTTACAGAAGCTCACTACCATTGCAATGGACAGGGCTCTCTCCATGTGGGGATCTGCAAAGGGATTAGTAGTGCTTTGTAAGTCTGACGAGAGCTTTCCTGAATTTTGGACATTTCACTGTGGTGTTCATTGAGAGCAACCAGTATCTAAAAAATCTCAAATTTGATCACGTCATGAAACTTGTCTTTCACATTGTGAAATTAATTATCTCAAATGCACTCACAGACAATTTCAAATTCTAATTGAAGAACTGGATGAAAACTACTCCCCTGCCAATTTGCCATTTCACTGTGCAGTTCAATAGCTCTCGAGAGGTAAAGTTATTTCCCATTTTTTTCGAGCTCCTCGAACCAGTAAAATTGTTTATGGAGGAGATGCACAGAATACACCCTGAGCTTGCAGTTCCTGGATGGTTCTAGACTTGGCATTTCTTGCCGACATGCTGCTGCATTTGGATAAACTAAATATGGATTTACAAGGAAAATTCCAGTTGCTGTCTGATCTAGGGCAATGCATATTTGTGTTCATGAATAAACTGCAGTTGTTTCACAGACAAATGCTTGAGGGAGAGCTGTCACACTTTCTCTCAATGTCCTACTTCAAGCCAGATCAAAAGATGATGCAGCAGAACCCCTAAAACAGAGCACAATTAGGTATGCGAGCATGATTAAAGATCTTAAGGGCAGCTTTGAGGAAAGATTCCAAGATTTGCAGAGAAAAGAACTCAAATCAGATTTCTGATTGACCCTTTTAGCGCTGAAGCAGATTGTCTGAAGCCCTTTTAGTCACGGACGAAGCAATGTCTCAGACGCAAATAATAGAACTTTTGGAGGATGACAGATTTGAAATCTGTTCAGAAGACAGAAGGGACCCTTAATTTCTGGAAACATGTACCAAAGGATAAATATCCCAACATCAGAGGTGCAGCACTAAAATTAATCTCAGTGTTTGCCTTGACCTAGCTGTATGCATCTGTTTTCTGGATACTCGTACGCTCACATCTCCTTTCAACCTACAGTTTCTCCACTGCTTATTTCTGGGAGCTGACTCATAGGATATGAACCATAGTTTGGACTAGAAAACATTGACAACTGAAGAGAGAGGCTTTAAGCCTTATAACACAGGCCAATTTCCACCTTCTGCAAATTATTTTAGCTATTTGTCTATCATTTATTACTTTTGTAGTTACAGCTTTTAGCTGTACTTATGTTTATTATTCTATGTTGATAGAATAGGCCCACCTGATGATCACTTTAGATAAGCTATTACCAGCAGAACAGTGGGGTGGGAGGAGGTATTTTTTCATATTCTCTGTGTATAAATAAAGTCTGCTGCAGTTTCCACGGCATGCATCCGATGAAGTGAGCTGTAGCTCACAAAAGCTCATGCTCAAATAAATTGGTTAGTCTCTAAGGTGCCACAAGTACTCCTTTTCTTTTTAGGGAATGTAACTGAGAATCTGGTGACAGACCAACTTCAGAAGCCTCTATCTTCCTCCAATATCCTAGATCCCTTATGGTCAAGCTTCAGAACTAGATGAAGCATGGCAAGTACAGCCATGATTATGATGATGGCTGATCTCACCTATCAAGTTAGAGATCATACTAATACTGTTAGATCTACTGACAGTCTGATACTTATTTTGCATATGGGATTATGATAAATGAAGAGGGGGCATAGCTCCCTTTTATGGACAACCAGCCAGCCAGTTAGCTATAAAATCCTGTTAGTAGCTGTTCTCTACTTGCTTTACTTCTAAAGGGTTAACAGGTCCACAGGTAAAAGGAAGGAGTGGTCACCTGACCAAAAGAGCCAATGGGAAGACTAAAATTTCACATGGGGAACAATTTTTTCCCTTTTTCTGTTCTGTTGCTCTCAGGAGAGGAGACAGAGCAGGGACAGGCTGGGGCTATGCTGTAAGAGCTTTGAGCCAGGTATGGAAAACAATCAGGTCATATCTAGAACTAATCATCTGAACCCAAAATGTGTAAGTAAATCAGGGAATGTCTAGGAAGATGAAATTAGGGTTATTTCTTTTATTTCTTATTGGCTTGTGGACTCCTCTGTGCTAACCACAGGTGCATTTGTTTTGCTTGTAACCTTTAAGGTGGACCTCAAGAAACACATTCTTGATGCTTAATTATTATATTTGTTCTTTTTTAAAATGTATTTGTTCGTTTTTAATAAAATTTACCTTTTTAAAGAACGCTATTGGATTTTTGTGTCCTAAGGGGTTTGTGCACATGTTTAATTAGCTGGTGGCAACAGCTGATTTCCTTTGTTTTCTTTCTCAGCTCTTCCCTGGAGGGCAAGGAGCTTGAGGGTACCCCAAAGGAAGGAATTCCCAAATGCTCTTTCCCGAGATCTCAAAAGGGCAGGGAGGGGTTTGCTCTTGGGTCGTAGCAGCATCTACTCATCCAAGGTCAGAGAAAAGCTGTAACTTTGGGAGTTTAATACCAGCCTGGAGTGGCCAATATTAATTTTTAGAATTCTTCCAGGCCCCCACCTTCGGCACTTAAAGTGCCAGAGTGGGGAATCAGCCATGACAGGGATATTGTACAGGTCGGTGAGCTGCTCTAAGATACATTAACTGAGATCACATAGGGATGTGATTAAGCATTTGCTCATATTTCTCAATGGCACTCCCATGTGGAGTCCCTAGAATTCTATTTGTCCACCTCTCCGGCTCAACTTATATGGGAGACTGCTAAAACCTATGAATCATGAGCAATGTTCCCTCTAATTTTTGACAGGCCGTGTGCGCAAAAAAATTTCTTCTGTGCAAATTTTTGTGCTCACTATTTCACCGTGTATGCAGGGTTTAGGATCTGTGTGATCAGGAGGTAATTTTGCCTGCCCTGACATCAGGATGCAGAAAATTTCAAGGACTAAATTTCCTTCTTATCAGACATGGAGAATGCAGTATCCTGCTCTCCTAGTGGTTCAACTTTCATCTGAGACATCCAGAAGTAACGTTGTTAGGCAATGGAGAAACATTTTGAGGAAATGGCAACTCAACCTTAGATACAAGCATTTGTCATTATACTTTGGGGGTAGCATACAACCTTGCAGATTTACTGAAATTCTCTCTGTTGATAGATTCTCAAGAAAGCAGCATTTATTAGAAATGTCTCTCACCCCACCCCCTGCATCCTGGGCTGGCCAAAAGATGTTATCTCAATAATATTATTTACTATGTGTTACAGAAGCACTTGGAGGTCTCAGTCCCTGCCACAAAGAGTTTTGGAACACAAGTATCCATGTTTTTGTCACCAAACGATGAGATTCCAACTTGCTCTACTGTACGTGGAGCTGACCCTGACCACCACCTACAAACTTCAGCTGGCTCACAAAGAATGGACCATATCCTATTCAGGGCAGACCAACATGAATATACTATGAGAATATTTCACATTCAGTATTGACTGCCAATCTAATTCTGGGTTCAATTGAAGTTCCTGGTCATTCAGACCCTAAACTGGCTAGAAAAAGCTAAATTGGGGATTAATTGTTTCAGTAGTTAGCTGAAACAATTTAGTTTATTAGGCATGCTTTAGCTGTTAGTTCTGAGGATGGACAATCTGTTGTTCATTCCTTGGGGACAAAGCTTTCTGAGTAGAAGGCAATATATTATGGAAACTGCTTTTAGAGATCAATTCGATCCCAAACATTATATCAACCAGACCTGACGGGGAAACTCAGCTCTTTTGGGAGGTTTTCTGCTAACATTTAGGAACCATCCCCCAGATGGCTATTAACCTAGATTTGTTCGTTCCGGTACTCTGATTGCAGAAAGGAAGGCGAGAGTGTGGTTCTGTTTATGATAATTTAGTGTTTCAGTAGTTTATGTCCATCACTGCACTATACTGGGTCCTTATCATAACATGTATAAAATAGCTTCAGTGGGAGTAAAGAAGAAATTGGCAACTTGTAGGAGATGCTTTCTACCTCACATTGAGTTCAATAAGAATAAAGTTTAATGAACTTGTAGGCTCCATAATATCATATTGTTTCAAAGCGTGCTAGCCATTTGTATCCCTTTCTGGACTATCAAATGAATGCTTATAATACATCTGAAACTTAAATGAGGTCAATATAAATAAAGATTAAAGGAGAACAGAGAAAAGGCAGATCTAAGTATAGCATATGATAATCCAAAGTATTTCATAGCACCTTAAGGAACAAACAGTAAGGGCTAGATTAACAAAGAAATTTCAGCATGGTGATGCTTAGTGTCACCACACTTAACTTTTGAACCCCTAAAAAAAAAAATCACTGGGAATCAGAAAGCCTGAGTACAGCATCTCGCTCCCTATACAATGAATGTGGACAGACAGACAGACACCATAGAGTAGGATTCACAGAAGCCAGCATGCTAGGAGGCTCCTCAGTTAACACAACCAATGGGAGATGCCATGCTCAAGTTGGCTGATATGTGGTAACTCCTGACACTCTCAGAGATATACACCTAAATCCAGGCTGCAGGGAGGCATCTCCTGCTTAGGATTCTCAACTGCAAATCCTCTTGGTGTTATGTGCCTATGCCATTTCACCAAGAAGCAGTATCAACAGCAGGACCTCCCTCATAATTTTTAGCTCAGTGGTGAGGGTACTCACCTGAGATGTGGGAGATCCCCGGTGCAACTCTCCAGTCCATCTGAAGGGGGGGAAAGGATTTGAACTGAGCTCTGCCACCTCTCAAGTGAGTGCCCTAGCCACTGGGCAATGGGATATTCTGATGTGTGGCTCCCTCCATCTTCTCCTGTTGAAGCTGTTCCAGTGTGGATAAATATTTTTTTTTAAAAAGTCATTGGAGCAGAGGTACTAGATCCTGGATCTCCCATGAGTTCTTTAAGCACCAGGCTAAAGAGCCTGGGTCATGCATCGCACTGGGGCTTACATGTCTGGGCACTTTCCATGAGACTGCAGTGTGCAAGGTCAGAGGTCAAAACAGAGGTTCTTAGAGAACGTTTACTGCTAAAATTTAGGCAGTAAATGAGTTTAGGCATCTAGAGGTTACAGGGGCAGCTGGGAGAGGGCTTTGTGAATCCCAGTGGGGCCTCATTTGTGATTTAGGCACCTGAATCCTAATGTGCTGATTTTTTTTTTTTTGGTCTTATCAGAGCCCACAACTGTAATTCTGCACTGAATTTATGCCCTCCATTTTTAGACATCCTTATTGTGGAAAGCAAAGATGTCAAACCACAGATTTCTTACGTAAAATTATTCACATCCCTTATATCTGAACATCAACGGTGTCATGATATTCATTATTTAAACAAGTCATTAGATATTTAGAAAAAAAGTTTCAGATTTATGGTTTTATCAAGTAAAAATAATACCTTGCCATTAAATTTATATTGTGTTTGTTTTCTTTAGTTAGGGAAGTGGTGGAGGGTTTTTTTGTTTTGTTTCTTTAATGTCAGGCTTCCTGAGAAATGATGAGCCTGCAGGGATTTTATTGATTTGCTAACTGTGTCACAGTCCATTTAAAACAAAACGACATGCGTTTGTGATAGAGGAGATGACAAATGTGTATGTATTGTAGGAGGAAAGCAAACTCAAGTGAGTGATGAAAACAAAAGAAACACAGAAGGCATGTGAAGAAAGCCAGTCTAAAATACAACATTATAAATGACAGTGAGTTACTATTTCTTTCTGAGTGGTTTTAGTTGTAAATGGGGGTCTCTAATACGGCCAACAATATTTTCAGAGATTCCACAAAGCCAAAAGTTTCTTTGCTCCTTAGGGGAAAGCTAGAAAAGTGACTTAAGCTGTTCCCAGCAATTAAAAGACTCAGTCCTGAAAACAGCTACATCAAGATCACAGCTCATTATTCTCGTCAAAGTGGTAGTAGCGTGGGAGGGGATTGTTTGGTACTTTGTTTATAAATAAATGTACCAAACACTACCACACAGACTATTATTTGGTCCATTTATGATGGGACCCAATGTTATCTCATTTCTCAAAGGGTAATTGAAACTCTCCCATTTCAATTCCTGCTTTAATTTAAAAAAAAATGAACATTCATATTTGATAGTCCCATACTAAAAAGCACATACATGTTTAGAAACAATGCACGCCACATTTACATCCACCACATGATATACTCACTAGTTTTGTACTGTTGTGGTGAATTTGAGGTTTGACTATGAAATAATTTTCTCTATTCTGGGTCACCTATGGAGTGATTTTAAGTTGTCTTTGCTAAACTTTAGTGCTCCTACCACAATGATATGTGCCTCCTACAAGAGCCTTGTCACTCTGACACCACATGTCTTTCAGAGCGATTCATCATCACGCCTGCCATTATGGCTGAACAGAGTTGTCAAAAATAAAATACAATACAATAAAAAAGGCCAAAAGTGGATTTTATCTTTAAAAAAAAAAATAAAAATTGAACGCTTATGTTGCCCTGAAACCTTTAAAATACATTAGTGGCTGTAAAAGCAAATAAATTAGCAGAGATATTAGTATCCACAGATAGGTTTAAAAAAAAAAAAAAAAAAAAAAAAGAGAGAGGAAAGGCTTAATTAGCAAGTTGATTGAACTGAGTTAGCATGTTTGTGTGTTTTATTTATACAATTGCAAGCAATCCATTTTGTCCATGGTGTCTATTTATGTTTGAGAACTGAATATGCTTATGAAGGATGTTGCATAGTAATCATTTTGTGTTTAATTTGATAAAACTGCTATGGTTTTGTCTTAGAGTTTTATTTTCTGTTTGTAGGGGTGAGGACTACCTTCTTTTCCCCTTTCTTCTCACTAGGGATTTTAAGCAAAGAATTTTGGAGTGAGAGGAAAGTCAAAATACTAGGACATCTTTCACAAACATGAAAATGATGATAAAAATATAATGTTTTATGCTTATGAAACTTTGAAATACTTCCAGCCACAGGCACCAGCTTCCTCACTTCCCTGGGGGGGGGGACTTGACCCCCACTCCACCCCTCTCCCCCAAGACCCCACCCCTACCCCGAGCACACCCTTGCCCTCGCTCTGCCCCTACCCCACCAGCGCCTCCTGCATGTCGCTGAACAGCTGATCTCAGTGAGCAGAAGTTACTGGAGGAGAGGGAAAGGAGCTGATTGGCGAAGTTCACTGGCAGGTGGTGCTGGGGAAAAGGAGGAGGAACTGATCCGCAGGGCTGCCAGTGGGTGCTGAGCACCCACTATTATTTTTCATGGGTGCTCCAGCCCCAGAGCACCCACAGAGACAGCACATATGCTTTCAGTTTTACCTGCATGTAGCGTTGCCAATTTCGGTTGGATGGATTCCTGGAGGTTTCATCACATGGCATAACATTTAATTAAAGATTAATCTTTAATTCCTGTAGAGTCCAGGGCAATCCTGAAGGATTGGCAACCCGACTTGTGTGTGACAAAAAAATAGGAGGATTTACAAATCTGTTGAGGAGTTCCAGTTCAATTTTTACTTCAGTGGAAGCAGCAACATAAAAGCTACAATAATTCTTTGCATTAATAGTTTTTAGAGACCTGTTCATCCAAGGATCTCAAAGCACTTTACAAATAAGGTATCTGGCATGCTCAAAACTCCTGTGTCAGGCTGCTAAAAGGATATCAGTGTTACAGATGAGGAAACTGAGGCTTAGGAAGTTTAAGGTCCTGATGCTGCTTCTATTTAAGTAAACGGTAAAATTTCCATGGGCTTCAATGTCATCAAGATCAGGATCAGGTCCTATATGACTTGCCCAATGCCACACAGGAAATCTGTGGAAGATCCAAGAACACAAGCCAAGATATCCACATGATCATTCTTACCTACAGAAAGAACTTCCTTCCTTCTGGTCTTTGGCATTAACTTATATGGGCATCCATAGTGGCTGAGACCAATAGTCCATCTAACCCAATATCCTGTTTCTGACAGTGGCTAATTCCAGATGCTTACAGGGAATGAACAAAACAGGGCAATTTTGAGTGATCTATCCCTTGTCATCCATTCCCAGCTTCTAGCAGTTGGAGGTATAGCAACATCCAGTGCATGGGGATGCATTCCTGACCATCATGGTTAATAGCTATTGATGGACCTATATTCTGTGAACTTATCTAATTCTTTTCTGAACTCAGTTATACTTTTGGCCTTCAAAAATTCCTATGGCAATGAATTTTATAGGTGGACTGTGTGTTGCGTGAAGAAATACTTCATTTTGTTTTAAACATGCTGCCTATTAATTTCATTGGGTGACCTCTAGTTCTTGCATTGTGTGAAGGGATAAACAACACATCCCAATTCACAACATTCATGTTATTATAGACCTTTGTCATATCCCCCTTAATTGTCTCTTTTCTAAGCTGAACGGTCCCAGTCTTATTAATCTCTCCTCAGATGGAGCCTGTTCCATACTCTCAATAATTTTTGTTGCCCTTCTTTGTACATTTTCCAATATACCTTTTTTGAAATGGGGTGACCAGAACTGCATGCAGTATTCAAGATGTAGGAATAATATGGATTTATATAGTAGCATTTGAGACAGTCTGTACCCTCATGTTCATCCTTTTTACAAAACTATAATAGATCTTGTACAAGTATGACTAGTGAGGTAGCATTTGAAAACTCAGTTTGCTGATCATTACTATCCTGGTAAAATGAGCGTAGCAACAGTGCATGTAAAGTTATAGGATTCTAAACTTGGAGCGTGTCTCAGCAATGTCATACAATAGAAAAGCAGGCACAGACCACTTTCTCAAAGACAAAAAGGCAAACAAACACCTCAGCCAAATGTCAACAAAATAAAATGAACTCTCAGCTAGTTAAATGGTCACTCTTTGGAAAGAAGAAGAGTGTGAGCAAGAAATGTACATCTTGGCAATGGAACAGCTGGCAGTTCCCAAGTAAACAGACTGGCTGGCTGAACCCCATCTGGAGTGGATTCTCAAAGAGGAGGAAAATATATAAAAATGAGAAACAGAAGCCCCAAATCACCTCACCTCTCTCCCCTCATCTCTATGCACGGCATCAACAATTCCTGTCAATAAAATTGTTTTATTGTTTTATCTAAGCCAGTGTGTTTGGGCTGAAGTGTTTGGGAAACTTCATTTGGGATAACAGGGTTTGCACATATGATTTTCTATTAATGAAGTGACATACTTTCTATGAGCTTGTATTGTCCATGAGGTTACTGGACAGTACAAGACACATTTCTGGGGACAAGTCCGGGGCTGGGAATTTGCTGGTGTCACTCTCCAGAATAATTCATGGGTGGCAGGCTGAAACACTCTTGCAGTATACCTGGGGGCTAATTTACATGCTGAAGGCTGTGTGAGCCGCTGAAGGCTGTGTGAGCCAGTGAGGAGCAAAGCAGTGTAAAAGGCACCCCAGTTTGGAGAACTGAGGGGACACAGCTGTCCAACAATCCAGATTGTACCCTGGGTAATGTCACAACATTATGACATCTGTTTTATCAACTGTGCCTTTTCTAATGGTTCCTAATGTTCTTGTTAAATTTTGTGACTGTGGGTTCATATTGAGCAGATAGTTGCAGATACTTCTCTGAAAATATCTCTTTCTTGAGGGGTAACACCTAATTTAGAACTCATCATTTTGTATGCATAGCTGGGATTATTTTTCCCAACATATATTAATTTGTACTTATAGACACTGAATTTCATCTGTTCTTTTGTTGCCCAGTCACTGAGTTTAGCGAGATGCCTTTGTAACTCTTCAGTCAGCTTTGGATTTAGCTATTTCCTTATTCATCTTCTTTTCTAGATTATTTATTAATATGTTGAACAGCACAGGTCCCAGTGCAGATACTGGATAGATGCCACTGCTCACCTCTCTCCATTGTGAAAAAGACCATTTATTCCTACCATTTGTTTTAACCAGTTATTGAGCCATGAGACAACCTTCCCTCTTATCCCATGACTGTCAACTTTGCTCAAGAGGGTTTGGTGAGGGACCATGTTAAAGATTTATTAAAAGTTTAATGACAGGTTTCAGAGTAACAGCCGTGTTAGTCTGTATTCGCAAAAAGAAAAGGAGTACTTGTGGCACCTTAGAGACTAACCAATTTATTTGAACATAAGCTTTCGTGAGCTACAGCTCACTTCATCGGATGCATACTGTGGAAAGTGTAGAAGATCTTTTTATACACACAAAGCATGAAAAAATACCTCCCCCCACCCTACTCTTCTGCTGGTAATAGCTTGTCTAAAGTGACCACTCTCCTTACAATGTGTATGATAATCAAGGTGGGCCATTTCCAGCACAAATCCAGGGTTTAACAAGAACGTCTGAGGAGGCGGGGGGGGGGAAAGCAAAAAACAAGGAGAAATAGGTTACCTTGCATAATGACTTAGCCACTCCCAGTCTCTATTCAAGCCTAAATTAATTGTATCCAATTTGCAAATGAATTCCAATTCAACAGTTTCTCGCTGGAGTCTGGATTTGAAGTTTTTTTGTTGTAATATGGCAACTTTCATGTCTGTAATCACGTGACCAGAGAGATTGAAGTGTTCTCCGACTGGTTTATGAATGTTATAATTCTTGACATCTGATTTGTGTCCATTTATTCTTTTACGTAGAGACTGTCCAGTTTGACCAATGTACATGGCAGAGGGGCATTGCTGGCACATGATGGCATATATCACATTGGTGGATGTGCAGGTGAACAAGCCTCTGATAGTGTGGCTGATGTTGTTAGGCCCTGTGATGGTGTCCCCTGAATAGATATGTGGGCACAGTTGGCAACGGGCTTTGTTGCAAGGATAGGTTCCTGGGTTAGTGGTTCTGTTGTGTGGTATGTGGTTGCTGGTGACTATTTGCTTCAGGTTGGGGGACTGTCTGTAGGCAAGGACTGGCCTGTCTCCCAAGATTTGTGAGAGTGTTGGGTCATCCTTCAGGATAGATTGTAGATCCTTAATAATGCGTTGGAGGGGTTTTAGTTGGGGGCTGAAGGTGACGGCTAGTGGCGTTCTGTTATTTTCTTTGTTAGGCCTGTCCTGTAGGAGGTGACTTCTGGGAACTCTTCTGGCTCTATCAATCCGTTTCTTCACTTCCGCAGGTGGGTACTGTAGTTGTAAGAATGCTTGATAGAGATCTTGTAGGTGTTTGTCTCTGTCTGAGGGGTTGGAGCAAATGCGGTTGTATCGCAGAGCTTGGCTGAGACGATGGATCGTGTGGTGTGGTCAGTGTGAAAGCTGGAGGCATGTAGGTACTTATTTCCCCTTGTTTTTTCCTACCCCCCCCCCCCAGATGTTCTTGTTAAACCCTGGATTTGTGGTGGAAATGGCCCACCTTGATTATCATACACATTGTAAGGAGAGTATCACTTTAGATAAGCTATTGCCAGCAGGAGAGTGGGGTGGGGGGAGGTATTTTTTCATGCTTTGTGTGTATAAAAAGATCTTCTACACTTTCCACAGTATGCATCTGATGAAGTGAGCTGTAGCTCACGAAAGCTCATGCTCTAATAAATTGGTTAGTCTCTAAGGTGCCACAAGTCCTCCTTTTCTTTTTTTAAAAGTTTAAGTACATTATATCCCCTTGTCCACATGCTTGCTGACACACTAAAGAATTCTAATAGAGTGGTGAGGCATGATTTCCCTTTCCAAAAGTCATGTTGACTATTGCCCAACATATTGTGTCCATCTGTGTGTCTGATGATTGTTCTTTAGTATAGTTTCAACCAATTTGCCTCTTACACTCAAAGTTGGGGTATGTCTACACTGCAGCTGCAGGTGAAATTTCCAGCTCTGGGAGACATGCATGCTATCACATTGATCAAGCTAATGAGCAGAAAGTAGCAGTGTAGCTGCAGGCAGTGGCACAGGTTAGTCACCCTCCACCTGAGCACATGCTGAAACCCTAGTTAAGTACTCAAGCAGCTAGCTCATACTATCATCTACACTGCTGTGGCTATACAGCTGCTTTTAGCCAGCTAACTCAATCAAAGCTGGAATGTGCAGGTCTTCCCAAACTGTAAATTCCCTCCAACTGCAGAGTAGACACACCTTCAGACTAAAGACAAAATTATATCCTTGGTCACCACCAGAACTCTTAACTGACACCCACAATTTTCTGGAATGTGTGTTTTTTAAACAAATAAAAACAAATCAAACAAAAATCTAGACACTTGGATAGCTTTCCCTCAAACACACTGGGGAAGACTTGAAGGAAGCCGATTGTTAATCCACTATCCAATTCTCCTCCCCGACACTTCTTTTAGTCAATGTGTTTATTGAGTGTTTTCTAAGAAATCAATTGACAAAAGCATTCTTGTATTCCTGAGAAGTGACCAGTTATTGTGAAATAAATGTTTTAAGACTCACGAATTGAGACAACTGATGGATCTGGTTAAATCAACACAAACAAACAAACGAAATAACACCCCTCCAAACGCCACCAAACACTAAAAAGTTTGCTGAGTGAATATTATGACAATGAATATTTTTTGTAAAAAAGGTATCTAAATTAAAAAGCAATAACGTAAGTTGAAAAAATTTCCATCACTTTGAACTGAACAAACCACCATGTTTGCTCAATAATTATTTTTAAAAAAGAGGAAAAACACCTTTCTTCCCTGTCAATAACGTCAAATAAAAACTGGAGACTAGATAGCATAATTATAAAACCATTTTCCAGGTGCATGGATTAAATGAGGATTCGAGGAAGCAGAACTTCACGTTTTGATTTAAGATACATGAGCAAACATATCAATTATCATATACTGTATACTTACCAGATGCAGGTCCATGCATGTAGAATTGTGGTCACAAGCATTGATAATACAGTCATCAACGTCCTGGTCACATTTCAGTCCTGCATATCCAGGGTTGCACAAACAATAGAAGCCGTCAACAACTGCAAGGACAAAAAAAAAAAAAAAAAGAGTATTGTGATGCTAATTTAGAATTAAAGTGAAACATCATTGTAAAATAACTTAAGTAATGTTAAAACAGGGCTGAATAACGTTAGGGAGATACTTTTGACTGGCTTTACTCTAAATTGTACAGTATTAAATCACTTATGTCAAATCTTAAAACTTATCGCTGAAATATCTTGAAATAGTTTTTTATTCACACAGAAATCAGCTGACCTGTACCCTACAGTACTTTGCTTAAACAATTATTTATTTATTATTTCAAACGATTTATCTATGAACCATTGTCAGTTTGTGCAAAGGCTGTAAACACACCCAATTTACCGCTGAGAAATTTTCCACTGGAAACTTGTGGGTGAAGTACATAGGGCATTTTTGTTTCAATAATGGTTTTTAATAAATATGTGGACAGCAAACATCACTTTTGCAGTGATGTCTGCCTCATATTACACCATTATTTTCAAGGGAAACTTGCCCAAGATTCAGAGTAACAGGCGTGTTAGTCTGTATTCTCAAAAAGAAAAAGGAGTACTTGTGGCACCTTAGAGACTAACCAATTTTTTTAAATGTTTAAAATCAAGATTTTAAATTTGGCAGCTTAAGCTGGTTTCACTCATGATGTATTTCCATGTTTCATTGTAATCCTCACAAGCTAATGAACAGAATCCTTCCTTTTTCGTCATGAATGATATAAAGAGAGAAGTATCATCGGAGCATTACAGCTATACAAGGGACCAGTGACAGCAGTAATTGCAGTTCTTACAGGGCTGGATTTATTACAACTTCACATAGGTCCCTGGATTCTTCATTATCCCTAAGATTTACCATGTAATCTATGCTGTCACTCTGTCTCTGTACATGTAACTTCCATTACTCTCATTAAATGCTTTGGGTCTTCCATGGCAACAGCATTTTTCATCTGTCAGGAAATGCTTAGCTTTCTCTGACTCCTAGATTTCTGCAGTCATGATTCTGTACATAGTGCAGTGGAACTGAGACCTCTGAGGAGTACAAGTCAAACCCACAGGCATCACAGACAGACAAGATTTCCACAAAAGAATTGGCAGTTGGTAGCATGGGATACTTTACTTCCATACCATTTTTCATCCTATTTATAAATATACAGTAAGTAAAACATAAATGCAAACATGCTCGGAGATAATATTTTATCTGGCACACTAACTTAAGTCAATTAGCTCATTCCCACATATAAATAAATGAGATCCATAAAACTTGTTAAAATTTATCATTGTTTTGTAAACTAAAAAAAGTGTTTTACGTGCTTAGACATTTGGGGCCAGATCCTCAGCAGGTATAAATTGCTCTGTTAAAGTACATGGAATTAAGTTGTTTTCTACTAGTTGTGTATTTGTTTTAAAATGTCCACATTACAAAGGTTTAATTAAAATTTAGCATAAATGTGAACATTGCTCAGGTTCATTGTTACTTAAGCAGGACACAAATTTTATATCTACACTATATAATCAAGAAAACGGAAATTTTACATAAATCTATGTTTGGATGTTAGAAATATTGTCCAGTAAGAGGTTGTTACAGAAGGTGTATAAACTCAAGCTGTTATACTGCAGTATTGAAATATATCATGTTATTTATATCATGGTAGTAATCCCAATGAGCTAGGCGCTACTCACAGGCAGAGGAGCAAACAGCATAGCTCAGAAATAGGAGTAGGGTTTGTGCTCCCTCACTCTTGGTCCGATTCTCTGATATAACGGATTCTCTTGAATCTGGGTAGGCTGGATCAAGAGCCAGAATCAAGTGAAGGTGCAGCACAAAGCAGCTGTATGTAGCCACAGATCTGCATTCGTGTTTGTAGCAACAGGGCAAAATATGTACAATTTTATTAAATGTTCTAATTAAATACATATACAGCAATTACACCCAACAGCCCTTAACTGAGCACATTGCTTGTAGACGTTAAATCTGTCTTTGGGAGGGATTTGAAGGATGAGTGGAAGTGTCAAGGTGTCTCATATGATAGAGGCTAGCATGGAAACAGCATGCTATTACTAATATTTAGAGTCTTTATTCATCTACAGGATAATTCCTTAGCTTGTAGAAAATCTTCATGCAGGAATCATGTCTCTGACACATCCACTTCTGAAACTACAAGTAGGCCATGTGGTTGTAATGCAGCCCATTGGGTCAACCTATGGGATGGAATAGCAGCTATAGACTCTCTACTAGGTTTTGCACCACTGGATCCCCGCTCCCGCAGCCACACCTCAATGGCATGGTCTGTTCAGCACCAGCACAGACAATCTCTCTTGGGTGTAGAGGATCCAAAGGCCCCAATGAATAGCAACTCACTAAGCACCACTTCTGAGTACTTGAATGGTGCAGAGAGCTTTGGATAGGCCCTCTGCACCTGGGTGATTTTCATCCCAAAGGAGCAATCCTGTGAAATTAATGTAAAACCTCCCGCTGACTTTAGTGGGAGAAGGACTGGGCCCGTATCAATTTAGACAGGTTCAGGGCAGTGGTGTAGAACATATGCATGCACTACTTTCTTCACTTGACAGATTCCAAATGACTCAAGGTTGAGTCTCTCTTGACAAAAAACATTCTCCGTTAACCTGGAGGCCTGTGCTTAGATAGAAGTGCTAAACGCCACTGAAGTGCTGCATACTCTCCAGTGGAAATGGGTTTGTTACAGTACTGCAGATTTCTGTTTCTCATGGGAAAATGGGAAAACTCCTCCTAGTTTTTGTTTTTTAAATTTTGAAACAGTTACAAGCAATATTTTTCCCAGTCACCAGATCCAAGCAGGCCATGTCTCTCTCCCTAACAGAAGACTGCCCCTTTTCTCTGGCTTGGTTTTAACACAGTTTCTTTCTTTTGTTTGTGCTTAATGGAGCAAACTCTCATTCACAATGTCTTCATCTCTTTCTGGAGAGAACTGGGAAGCTTAACAGTCTCTCTCGAAGCCACATAGCTTTTCTAACTCTGTGGTGGCAGATGACAGACTAAGGAACAATGGTCTCAAGTTGCGGCGTGGGATGTCTAGACTAGATATTAGGAAACATTATTTCACTAGGAGGGTGGTGAAGCACTGGAATGGGTTACCTAGGGAGGTGGTGGAATCTCCATCCTTAAAGGTTTTTAAGGCCTAGCTTGACAAAGCCCTGGCTGGGATGATTTAATTGCTGTTGGTCCTGCTTTGAGCAGGGGGTTGGACTAGATGGCCTCCTGAGTTCTCTTCCAACCCTAATATTCTATGATTCTACTGCTTGCATTGCCTGTGCTTTACATTTTCCCTTTCTGTCTCTAAGCAGTTTCCTGACTGTGTGCCATTTAAAGAGATAGTAACTTCCCCAGAGCCAAGGCTTAGCCTGCTTATTCTTACAGCAATTAATGAAACATTAAAAACACTTTTAGTAGTTTGTATTTATTTGTCCAGGGCATTACATAATCTTAGAACATGTCTTGATGACGCAACATGGACGATAGTTTGTTAATGCTACAGAACAGAGAGTTGTGGAACACGCTTCTGGATTAAATCAGTTACATTCATTGCTGGAACGTAGCAGCTGCTAACCCACTGAGGGCAGGGGGTTGATTTTAATTTCCACAGGCATTGCAGAGAGAGCTATAGTAAATTCAAGTTATGGGTAATAAGCTAAAGTATATATAAAAAAAGGGAATTTGAATCTGCATCTGGTGATTTCATGACAATATGTGGTTTAGTGAAACCTGAAGGAGGCAGTTTTTGTAATTCAGAATAGACCTAACATTATTATACGTGTAGGCTAAAAATTGCAAAGCTGCCTCGAGGATTCAGATGAAGAGTTTACACTGAAATTGATGGTATCTGTACCTATAAATCTCTAAGGTAGATTCAAAAATTTCACCCTTAGCATAGTTCAGAAATGTACAAGGCAAAGTCCCTTCTTCTTCTTGCCTGTCAGTCCTGAAGGCAAAAGTGCAGTAATGCTCACCTAGAACCTTATAACAAGTAAGGCAGAAGCATCAGATGCTAGTGCACTTAATCTGACAATGTAGATAGAGCACAAAACAGGACAGTAATTCATCAGCTTGCCTCCAATGACTAATGAAGAAATATAAAATATAGCTATCCAGAAGAGCAAGAGAGAGAGATTCTAGAAGGCTGTTATTGGTGAAGAGACACTACATTTTATATCAGTGTGATCATATTAAAATGAAGTATTCACAGATTTGTTAAAATTATTACACATGAAGTCTCATTGCTTTGTGTTCTTTTCAGAAATTTGAAAATTATCACTGTAAAATGCACTACACAAGATCCATTTGGCTAATTTAAACATTAGAAAAGACAACTCAAATCTCATTAAAATTTCTCATTAGCTGCAATTGTGATGCATGGAAACATAAATGTCTGTGCCAGGAGTTGAGGTATTTTGGCAAAAATAATCCTCCTGGCACACGCTCTGGAGCTCCAGACAGGCTAAATTTCAATAAATTATCTGCTGTTCTCTCCAGAGCCACTCAGTTGCTGCATCAGATTCAACAGTAGGAGTACTTCACATTAAAGTGTGTAACCAGGGTGAACTTACTGTCATAGCAATATCCGTGGAGGCAAGGGCTGGAGCTGCACTCATTGACATTGATCTCACAGCGTGGACCTGCAAAGCCCTTCATACACTGACACTGGAATCCAAGGGGAAAAATGTCCAAATCCATCTCTTGTATGCACACAGCTCCATTCTCACAGGGATTGCTAACCTCACAAGGCCTAAACTCACAGTTAGAACCTGTGAAAGGAAAGAGGCAAAGCTGTCAGTGTTTAACTAATGAACCAATTCTAGCAGCTGCTGCCTATTGTGTGCTATATTTTCTTTAGATCCCTGGTTAATTTCCTTCACTTGGAGACTCTTAACTATACTTTCTATTTTTTTTCCTTTTAAATAATATATAATACATTTCTTTGCTTTACAGTTTTACAACAGAAAAATAGATCTAATTTTCGATGTGTATTTTATCTATACATTGACTGTAACATTTTAAAGTCTAAGACTTTTTGGAATATATTTTATGATTCTTTTGTCTTTACCAGTGTCCCCTAAAATGCATTTCATAAAATGTACTGGTTTAATAGATATTTTATTAATGCATTTGATGCTTCCCTGCCTTTATTCCCGCTATTTTGTTGTCACAATCACCCGATGATGTTTTGTGGATTCATTCCAAATCTTCAGCATGAAAGAAATGCAAATAATTGTTTTGTTTTTAATTTGGAATAAATGGCACATTTTAATTATGATACACAAAATACCTATTTCTGAAATTAAATATTTTCATAATTAGCTTCAGTGGTTTAAAGATCATGGCTTTATTGAGAATTAATGTTGACAATAGGGAGAAAAGTTAATACGGAAGTAGCTGAATCAGATATATACTCTCTAAATCTGAAAAGTTCAGACTATTTTTTGTGTATGTGAATCCATTTTGCATACTCTTTTCCTTTTGTGATGAATGTAGTCTCTAAATTAATATTACAGTTGGTCAATTGCAGCTCATTTTTCAGCTGCTTCTCACTTAATTGGTTTTACACAGGACCTGCAAGGGTTTCCTGAACTGGCTAGCTGGCAATATGGGAAAATCCATAAAGAATAATGGAGGAATCAATCAGAGGGGTAGAATGGCACAATGGTTAGGGCACTAGCCTGGAATTCAGAGGACTGTGTTGAATTCCCTGCTCTGAACCTCTTTCCCTTACTTCTTGCATGACCTCTAGGAACTCACTTAAGGCTAGGTTCACAGAGGAACTTTGGCTCCTAAATATGACTTTAGACTCTTAGATTTTAAGGTCAGAAGGGACCATCATAATCATCTAGAGTGACCTCCTGCACATTGTAGGCCACAGAACCTCACCCACCCCTGTAACAGACCCCTAATTTCTGGCTGAGTTACTCAAGTCCTCAAATAAAGGTTTAAAGACTTGGCGTTACAGAAAATCCACCATTTATGCTAGTTTAAACTTGCAAGCCACCCATGCCCCATGATGCATAGGCAGGTGAAAATCAATGCCAACCTGACCTGGAGGGAAACTTCCTTCCCAACCCTAAATATGGCCTCAATTAAGTGCCTAAATTTCAGATTAGGAGCCTCTGATGGCCACAACACTCCTGAGCAACTGCTATCTTATGCTATAGGTGCCTAAACTCACTTGCTACCTAAGCTTTTTCCTTTGCCTAGTGTTTATGTTTCTACCACACAGTATGCACGCTGCTGCCTCACTCCAGGCATCCAGATGCTTAAGACCAAGTGCAATTCACAAATTGGGGGAAGACATGCATTCCTCTACCTAACGTACCTACAAGGCCTAATGGGGTAGGCACAATCAGAGGCCACCTAACTCTATATGAAGCAGATGAAGTGGAACCTAGATCTCCCACATCTGTGTACTACTCACAAGGCTTTAAAGTCATTCTCACTCTTTCTCTAGCCCCAAAACTATTTATTTAAGCAGCCAGATTGGAACAGCATGAACAGGAGAGATTGAGGAAGACCCACATCAGAATATCCCATAACCCAGTAGTTAGGGAACTCACCTGAGATAGGGCAGATCACTGTTCAAATCTTCTCCTCATCAAGCAGATGAGGGACTTGAACCAGCACCTTCCTCATCCTGGGTGAGTACCCTAACCTCTGAGATAAAAGTTATGAAAAAGCCTTTGCACACCTGTGAATCCCAAGCAGACAGTGGCACCTAATTCTCTGATAGGGGCGGAGTTTAGCACACACCCCTCTCCTCAGCATCTCTCATTGGTTAGCGTAGGCCGCTCCCCGCTCACCATACTGACTTTTGTGGAAATCATTCTGAAGCACCTATCTCTCCCCATTCACTATATGGAGAGATTAAATGCTGAACCCAGCCAGGCTTTGTGAATCCCACTCATTTTCTAGGCACATAACATTTAGGCATCATGATGCTGAGTGTCACAAAGCCTAAGTCCCTTTGTGCATTTAGCTTTTACTCTGTCTCTGTGCCTCAGTTCCTCATTGAAATTGGGGATGATGACGGGAATTCCTACCTCACATGGGTGCGGTGAGAATAAATATGTTAAAAAGATTCTGAGACACTGAGATATTATGGCATGCAGACCATATAAATACCTATAATAGATAAAGTGGGAGACCTTGGATGGGCTGCCCACTTTGCTCCTTGCTGTTGTCTCTTCTGTAGTTACTACTATATACCCCAATGAGCCACACACATGCTATTACTGATAAGACATTTTTCTTCTCAAGCATCATGTGGGTAGTTTTGTAGCTTGCTTTGCACTAACATTACTATAACTCATAGTACTGGGAAAGCCAGGTTTGAGAGGTGGATAATTGTATTGTGAATTTTCTACTTCATTGGCAGACTCACAATTTCAGATAATTAGTAACAGAGCCTGCTAAAGAACCTACGAATATGCCATAAGTGATCTGGCACATGACAGGTTTAGGGACGGTAGAACTATCAGCAGTTTATAGCACTGGCCATTCATGCAGGGCTTTTTTCATAGTTTTAATTTATTTCAATTTCCAGAATACTGCAGGTCAGTTAAATGCTTGGCCCATTCTGGAAGAACACATTAAACATTTCATACTGCCCATATCCCTGTTGCTTCAGACCTGGCTCCAATGTCATTCTATTCCCAGTTGGAGCTTGTTAGCGGCACCTGTGTACGTCCTTCATAGTTTTTACAAGAGACTGCTCAGTGAAACAAAAATAACACTTTATTCACAGGACAGCCGGTTAAGGAACTTCCTGATTCATTCAACAGCAACATAAACTGAGTGGGGAAGAAACTGACAAACAGGAGATAGAAAAGTGTGAGCAAGGTTTTATACCCCAATACTCTCTGGGTATCCCAGTTAACCCCAAGATGACCATTTTATTATAGTAGCTTAAAAATTATGAAAGGTTGGAAACAATTCAGTGTAACCTCAGTAGCAAAGTGGGCATGGTTACACTTTCTGAGTCAAAGTGAATTCCAAGCTCTCAGACCTGATTCAAGCTTTTTGTGAGTAGAATTACTCTGGCTCTTGGTGGAAGAAGGCAATTCAATACACATTTATGACCCATGCTGCATATCAGCCCCAATCAACGGAAGCTCCACCTTTGATTTTATTGTCACGCTGTGGTAATGCCCAACTACATTTGCATGCCCAGTCACAGTATTGGATGTCTCTTAAATTGCTTTCAAATTTAAGACTCTCAGTCTTCCATGGGACTTGGAAATCACAATTGTGAGCTTTATTTAAAACAAACAAAACAAAAAAATTCTGACCACATTAGGTCTTTTCTACAGTGTTTTGGCACACATCTTATCTGCACTTCCCCAATCCTTGGATGACTATGTGTAGGTCTGGGTCCCCTAGTATAAATTAGCACAGCCTGGGTAAGTTATGCTAACTGCCAGCAGCCCCAATCGCCAAAATAGCAGCTGAGAATCACTGGAATACAGAGAAGTGCTGACCTTGATAGTTGTACTAGCAGAAGGGAAAGATGATTGCACAGGAAACACTATGCTACCTCTTTTGCACCACAGGACCTCCTACATTGGGTGATCTTCCCATGGCTAGTTACACTCCAATGCTAAATTCCATTGAGGTACCATGAGAAGCTACTCCAACGATCTCACTAAACCACAAGAGTTTTCCACTTTTGGAAATAGATTGTAACATTGACTCCACGCACCATTTACACCCACACAGAATATAGCTAATATTGGGTATGTGGATGTTGCGATGAGCAAGGCTGTAAATGCGTCCTGGTTGTTCTTCTGTGTAGCTGGAACAGCTACCGATGTCTACATAAACAGACTTGTCAGTCTTCCTACTGCCATCACTCTCTGTGTGTGGACATATACAGGAACACAGTAAAGGTCATACTAGAGTAGAGCTGTAGCCTATAAACTCCTATCATCTTTTTTTTTTTTCAAGGACAGTCCTCATAGCAAACAATTATGGAATAACAAGCAAAATTTCTTCCTAACCTTAAGATATAAGTAGTTGATATATGCCCTGAAGCATACTGATTTATATCCCTAATAAATATTTATCATATGTAATGTGACTGTGACTGTTCACTTTCGCTCTATGAATTTCTAATACATTTTAACACTCTTTTTCTCAATATCTTGTTACAGTGAGTTCCACAGGCTAATTGTATGTTGTTTAAGAAAAGTATTCTCTTTCCTGATTTAAATTTGTTTCCTTTCAATTTGAGTTGATTTGCTCTTATGTCATAAGTAAAAGGTAAATCGGGTGCTCTTACTTTATCTGTATATATCAATCACTATTTGCCTAGTTCTAACATGTCCTAACTTATTTGAATCTCTCTAAATGAAACTATCCTTATCTTCCCATTCTCTCCTCAAAATGAATTTCTCTCTATACCTCTCATCATTTTCATTGCCTTTCTCATGACCATTTCCATATCTGTTCCATCTTCTCTAAAATAGGGGTGACCAAAATGAATGCAGAATTTATAGTGAGTGTGTATCATCAATTTATATACTGGCATGATATTTCAGTGTTATTTTCTATCTTATTCTTTATAAAGTCTAACATCTTCCTTGAAATTTTATCCACTGCTGCACAGGGAACAGATATTGTGATTGAGCTGCCAAGTTCTCCCTCATATAAAGAAATTATTAGACTAACCTAAGTTCAATTAACTTGTTAAATTCTTTCTAAGGAAATAACTTAGAAGAATCACAATGGGACATGAAGTTTGAAGATTTTTTTCAATTCCCCTGTGTTTTTCCTTTTTCAACCTTGTAAAGAAGAAGCACTGTCTCTGTGACATCTAAATTGCAGGAAACAATCAGATTTCTCTTTTATTTGGAAAACACAAAGCAATAAAAAAGTGCAAGAATTGAAGCGTTCCTGGTGTATCAAACCCTGGTCAAAAAGAAGCTGATGTACTCCCTCCTGAATGCTCTTTAATTATTAACATAATTTTAATAGAAAAAAATCCCCAAAACTCTGGGGACTATAGACTATAAAGATAGTGCTATTTTTATCCTATTTTTTTTCAGTGTTATGACATTTTGAGATGCAATCCAGACCAGACAGGGACTGTGAAACCATCTTCACTGCAACATAGGGTGTCTCACAAAGCTTTGCTACTGTGGCTTCCAACCTGGGCTCCTTACAAACAGCCAAACAGTATACAGGGAACATCCTCAGTGTCTGAGTATAGACACAGGCCTGGTCCAGCAATTCTGACCCCAGCATCTTGTCAGCAAAGACAAGCAGCCTTTATTACTACATGTAGGGTGACCCCAACACACTCCTGGTCCTGGATTTTTCCCTAAAAACGTCTGGTCTGCACTGCTCAGTCCTCTCCTGGACAGATATTAGGTCCGTAGCTCCCGTAAGGAGATTAAGATCCAACAGCTTGCCACCTTAAATGGTGTTACCCAGCCAGTTCACATCACTGGATTAGTTTTGATTAAAAAATAAAACTGATGTATTTAACTACAAGACAGGTTTCAGTGAGTACAAGTAATGATTCATTTAAGTCAGAAATGGTTACCACAAAAATAAAGATAAAACACTTCTTAAACTAGGCTTGGTTCAAGATGAAGTCCCTTACCACACGTTCCAATAACATTGCTAACCAAACTCTCAGGCCAGGATTTGCTCTCAAGGTCCAATGGCTGTTTTTTTTCTGTTCTCTTAGGTTAGAGAGAGAGATGGAAAGGGAGAGAACTTGGCTTGTTATTGCCCCTCACTACTATAGTCCAGTCACCCTTGGAAAAACAATTTTCCTGAGCATGATCCCCAGTGAAAGTTCTTTCCAGCTGAGATCAAGGACACACAGACTTCGGTGGAGGAAGGAGGCCTCATGCGTTTCTCTTCACCTGTGAATGCTGAAATGCAAATTCTTTGTCTTCTTTCTCCTCCTCTCACTGTCTAAGGACTCTGATTACAGCTTGCATGCAAATTGAGGTGCACACATCCCTCAGGCCTGCTTGACCAGTTCTACCTAATTGTGGCTACATGAGTTTGAACATGTTCCTTTATCATCATATGGAGCGGATTTCATAACTTTACATATAATGTTGCTACGTACATTTCACCATGATATTATTGACCTATGAGTTATTAGTTTTCAAATGATATCTCACAAGGCATATTTTGCACTAACATTATAAAAATGGTGTGTAGGGTGTGACTGCAGGAGTGCATTTAGTCACAAGTGAATTTTGCCTTTGCCTTTTCTTTCTATACTATCAGTGTACTAGAATTGTTTAAGGTTTATATGAAGCAGAGGCTGAACAACTTTGGTCTAGTTTCAACAGTGGTCTTCAAAGGCCTGTGGATAAGAAAATACTTTGCCTACTCAAAATATCAGTTTATTTTACCTCATCATCTGAAGAAGTCTCCCATATTCCCAAACAGAATTTTGGAGAATATTTCTGGGCATATTTTTAAGAGGAGTTAATGAATATCAACAAGTTCATGAAGTAAGGTATTGGAAGATATACTTGGGTACTACATTTTCAATTCCTTGTCTTCTCTTCACATATATAAATATTCATAATACATGCAGACAGATCTATAATCTTTGTTTCACACGGTAGTGATAGCCAATGTGAATGAAAGCATGGATCCTTCAGTCAGAGTGGAATTGTCCTTGTTCTTGGCATCATATGTTCACTGTCATCAGGATCTCATGTAACTAATGAACTAGCTTTACAATGTGGCAGAAGAGTGGTTAAGCGAAAAGCTCTAGAGAGCAAAGCCTATTGTGAATGAACAAAGGGGAAAAAAGACTAGATAATCTTGATAATTGTTGCTTTAGTTATCAAATGAATAACACCCCCGCCCCCAACACACACTTTCTCATGTTTCCCTCCATTCCAGCTAGTTTCTGTGGTCTTAGGGATAATCATCATGCTGATTACAGGCACAGTTAGGTACCATGTGCAGTATATAAACCTGAACAGAACAGCACTGAACAGGAAGTAGCTGTGAAGGTCCCTTGTGGTTACAGACAGACTGGGCTGTAGGTAGCTGGAGAAAGGCCAGTAGATCAGGACAGAAATCCTCTTTCTCGCCTCTCAGCCATCACTACCTGGGGTGAGTGTTAAGACAGAGGGCCGAAGCAGGGTCCATACGAAAGGACAGGAGGCATGTTGTCATGAAAAACTGGTATGCAGGGGAGAGGAAAGCAATATAGTAGCCTTCTTTGCCCCGCCTAAGTTGATATCTTAATTATATCCCCCATTTGCTCTACTCACTGTCTTCACAGCTTCTTCTAAGTTGATGGAGGTTGAAAGGAAAAAAAAAAAAAAGGTATGACCAGCAGGCTTGTAGTACATATTTTTCTACTTGCAGCAAACATTCCTCAGAACAACAGTATGGTAAGTCAATAGTTACAACAGGATCCCTATCATCTGCATGACTTCTAGTTTTTGAAAACAGGTGGATGTTCAGAATTTAAATGTCTTCTTTACACTCTTGTTCAGTGCTGCTACCCTGAAGAGTAAGAATAGACATCCAGAGAGGACGGGATTGATTATAGATTAGATAGATATACACTCACCTGCATACTATCTGGAGTCCAACAAAATTTCCATCTTTTTTCTTTTATCTCATTAAGCAGAGAAATAAGGGGCCTGATTCTCCACTGTTACACTAATTTTGTGCCTATTCGACACTTTTCTTGAGCCAGTGTACTCACATCATCCTAAACCTGGAGAATTAACCCCAAGATATAGAACTGCAGCTAACCTCTAAAGTTCTCTCACTCACCTTTTGTAGTATCTGAAATATTCAGTTGCTAATAGATTCCTAACTAAACACATCTTCAGCAAGTGTCTATCATTTCCCACTCTTCAATCATATACTTTCAGAAGTGCAACTTTTTCCCTGCAGTTTTCTGATAGTGATTTTGAAAAGTTTCTTGGCTAATCCTCAATCTTATTTTAACTTTGAAATTCTTGAATCTTTTAAAATGACCAATTGGGGACTGTATGGACCAGAAGAAGATTTGCATATGGTAAATGATGTTCCTCTTCAGAAAGAGATCAGCTGTTTCCCTATGTGATAGGATGGCAAGCAATAGGAGGCCTGTTAATGCTGGAAAATTGAAAATATTTCCTAGAAGTGGAAAAAAACTTGTATAAAACTAATTTTGTACCTGTGGCTATGTATTCCATTATTATATCTAATCTGGATTCTAGTTATTCCCTGCTTTACTTTGGTGTTTGTACTGTATTGCATACAAATGAGAGGTTATCCAAAGGCCAAGCAACCATTAACTGAACATGCATGTGAAGAAAGGAGACATTTTGACATTACCACTATACTTCAGAATGTTAGTTAAATACTCAAAGTCCATTACCTAATGTTCTTCTGCTACTGAAATACTAATGATTTTATTTATGTTCAAACTGGAGGGTTGGGAAAGCAATGAGACAGGAAAAAAATGATATCCACTCCCTTACATCCTACCCTTTCCTTTTCAACCAGCAAAGATGAGAATTAGGGTTATAGTCACTTATTGTTCCTGTCCCTCATTCCCTGGAATACAAGAAATCTATATTAAATGTAATGAAGGTCTAGAAAATAATGATTAATGTAAAAATGAAGAGTTCCTGATTTTTTATTTTTTTCAATAAATATTAATATGTAAAGAATACTGTAGTTAAATAGGATTTGTAACGCTGTAGCCAAATTACAAATACAACTCTAGAAATATTTAAAAGAAAAAAAGGAAAAATAGTTGCAAAATGTGTAATGGTGAAGGAGTTAAGTTTTCTATAAGTCATGACTTAAAGTGGAATGTGTATAAAATCATGAAAATCAAAAGGAAAAAAAAATATAAAATCCCATCTGTCAGTGTCTCAACAGGCAGTTGAAATTACTGGTCACAGTTTCATAAAATGATTTCACTGCCACTACTGGTCTCTTTTAGTTGCATTTTTAATTTAATTTAAACAGATGTAGGTTAATAAAACAACACTACTTGGAGGTTGGCCACTAGCTTCTCTATTAAAATGTGTATTAAATGAAGAACACAGAATTAGTATGGCTGCTGCCCTCCCATACTTTTTTAAAGCTAGACACTTATGATGGACTATTTCTATGTTAAGCCAAACAGAATACTAATATATGCAAGGCACAAATGTAGTTGATTCATTTGAATTAATCTAATTACAAAAAAGCAGGAATATTCCTTAGATGTTTGGAATATCTATTGTGTTTCTAATTTATTAGATCTGGGGTTCCCAAACTTGGTTCATGGCTTGTTCAGGGTAAGCCCCTGGTGGGCCGCAAGATGCTTTGTTTACGTGAGTGTCCGCAGGTATGGCAGCTCACAACTCCCGGTGGCTGCGGTTCACCATTCCTAGCCAATGGGAGCTGCAGGAAGCAGCGTGGGCCGGGCCACCGCTTCCCGCAGCTCCCATTAGCTAGTAACGGCAAACTGTGACCACTGGGAGCTGGGAGCAGCCGTACCTGCGGACACTCACGTAAACAAAGCATCTTGCGGCCCACCAGGGGCTTACCCTGAACAAGCCATGAACCAAGTTTGGGAACCCCTGTATTAGATCCATGGTTACTGAAAGAGTAGGGTGACATGATAAGGCTTCAGCTGAAGTATCGTGTCCACTTCTGGGCACCACATTTCAGGAAAGATGTGGAAAAATTGGAGAAAGTCCAGAGAGGAGCATCAAAAATTATTAAAGGTCTAGAAAACATGACCTATGAACAAAGATTGAAACATTTGGGTTTGTTTAGTCTGGAAAAGAGAAGACTGAGACATGACATAACAGTTTTCAAATACATAAAAGGTTGTACAAGGAGAAGGGTGACAAATTGTTCTTGTTAACCTCTGAGGATAGGACAAGAAGCAATGGGCTTAAATTGCAGCAAGGGAGGTTTAGGTTGGACATTAGGAAAAACTTCCTAAACGTCAGGGTGGTTAAGCACTGGAATAAATTACCTAGGGAGGTTTGGAATCTCCATCATTGGAAATTTTTAAGAGCAGGTTCAACAAACACTTGTCAGGAATGGTCCAGATAATACTTAGTCCTGCCATGAGCGCAGGGGACTGGACCTCTCACGATCTTTCCAGTCCTCTGAATCTATGATTCTATGATAATTAAAATAACAGTAATGTAAAGAACCAATAAGGAAGTGGCAGAAATTTGATTAGGTTAATTGTTAGCATTAATGTTAATTAGTGTTAGAATACATTATAAAAGGAGGTTTCAGAGTAGCAGCTGTGTTAGTCTGTATTTGCAAAAAGAAAAGGAGTACTTGTGGCACCTTAGAGACTAACCAATTTATTTGAGCATAAGCTTTCGTGAGCTACAGCTCACTTCATCGGATGCATTGAGCTGTAGTTCACGAAAGCTTATGCTCAAATAAATTGGTTAGTCTCTAAGGTGCCACAAGTACTCCTTTTCTTATTATAAAATGAGTAGTTTTGTTAAAACTGGGGACCTGATTTTTAATTAATTAGTAACGATTAATATCTAAAGGGTACTGTTAGCTTCCAGGATTATAAGTCTGTACTTAGAATCATAGAATCATAGAATATCAGGGTTGGAAGGGACCCCAGAAGGTCATCTAGTCCAACCCCCTGCTCGAAGCAGGACCAATTCCCAGTTAAATCATCCCAGCCAGGGCTTTGTCAAGCCTGACCTTAAAAAACTCTAAGGAAGGAGATTCTACCACCTCCCTAGGTAACGCATTCCAGTGTTTCACCACCCTCTTAGTGAAAAAAGGTATCTTCACCCTGTTGTCAGTGATACACTATTTTATCTTTGAGTGTAAGTATAGTTGTAGTATTGTGTAAGTAGTAATTGCATGCATGTTTGCTTAACTAATCATTTTTCTTTTGACTAAAATTTGTTTTTAATCATAGTGACACCTAGTGATCCTCTACTAAATAAATTTTCTTTACCTACCTGGAGGCTCGAACCTGAAAATTAAGGGCAAGTCTACACTACAAAATTAAATTATGTTGACGTACAGCCACCACAATAATTAAATTGCTTTTGCATGTCCACACTATTCCTTGTGTCAGCAGTATGTGTCCTCACCAGGAACGCTTGCACTAATTTAGCTGTTAGTGTGGGTCACTGTCCCAGCAACTGTCAATGAAAGCTACACAGTGTCTACACTGACTCTGCGTCGACCTAACTACTTCAACCTAAGCGCTACACCTCTTACAGACGTGGAGTTATTAAGTCAGGGTAGTGGGTGAGTTACACCAGTGGGAGCTACATTTTGGTGTAGATGCTTACAGAGTTAGGTCGACGTAAACTGCTTTACATCACTGTAGTGTAAATCAGGCTTGAGTTGTGTTTTACTGAACCCTTATTTTTATCAATTTAGTATTAACTGGGACTGTTTCAACATTAAGGTTACAAAAGGTCTGGATTCACGGTATATAACTGGGATATCAAAGGGTAGGTAGATAATATTTATTAAAGGCAGTAACTTGACATAGGAGTAAAGGAAAGAATGGCAGTAAATCAAGATGGAAAGTGGAACAGACCCATGGTTAATTAATGCTAAACTATTTTAACTTCTTCCATTCATTACCTCTTTGTATGTGGTTATTTTTTGTTGATGGAATGGATTGCGTGTATTCACTAAGGCTTTTTTTTTAACCCAATGAGTAAGGCTACATTTTAGTCACGGGTATTTTTAGTAAAAGTCATGGACAGGTCACGGGCCATAAACAAAAAATTCACAGTCCATGATTTGTCCATGACTTTTACTACATTCCCTAAACTAACAATTTGGGTGGGGGGCTAAAGGTGCTCACTCACAGTCTGGCGGTGCTGGGGGGGCGGGTGGTTGGCAGGGGGTCCCTACCCAGCTATGTGTGTCCCTGCCACTCCAAGGTGGCAGAGAGGACAGGGGTCTCCGTGCACGGTTCCTGCCACAAGCACTGGCTCTGCAGCTCCCATTGGCCGGGAACTGTCACCAATTGGAGCTGCAGTGGCAGGGCCTGAGGGTGCGAGCAGTATTCAGAGACCCCTGGCCCCTCTGTCTAGGAGGTGCTGCAGGGCCATGCCAGTGGGAGCCAATGAGCCCCCCACCCTTAGGTAAGCGCCCCCACATTCCCCCCAAGCCCGTACTCCTAGCCATGAGCCCCCTCCCACACACCCAAATTGCTGCTGCTGGCCACTGCAGAAGTCACAGAGGTCATGGAAAGTCATGGAATCCATGACCTCCGGGACAGACTCACAGCCTTACTAATGAGAACTTTATAAATATCTAATAACATATATAAAATAATGAAAAGACAAATTACATATTTCATTAGAGGATTACTTTTCTGTGACAGCATATACTGTGCATGTAAATGATATGTCTTTCTACTAAGCAACACAAACATATATACATGAATAATGAACAACTTGTTTCAGGATTCTTAAATGTATCTTTCTTAGTTTAAGAATGACACATGTATTGCATATTAGTAATGCCATTACACTAACAATCATACCATTTTACTCTTTCATACAATTTTTCTTATAATATCTTTGCAAGTACAATTCAATAAATGCCATGATCTAGTACCAGAAATACGTAATTTCCTGTTGTGGAATCCTTTGATTTTCTAAGCCATTGCTAATTGACAGAAGTGTCAATTTTCGAAGAGTGATATACAAAATAAATTATCTAAGATAAGGTGGGTTTTTATTTATTTATTTTTCCCTCCAGAGAATGCTGACATTGTTTTCATTATTTTTTCTCACTTGGAAAGAAGTGACCTAGTTTTTCTCCTTGTTTGAGAAATTTCAGTACAAACAAAAATAACAGCTTTCTGATGGCAACTAACAAAAAAATCAATTTAATTTATTAAAATGTTACCAGATAATTTAAAAACAGTATTCAAAGTCAACATTTCCCCAGTGGAACTGTGAATCAGGCACACAAATATATTTGAATTAAAACTTTCAATCTAATCATGACAATATGGAGGGGAAGTTGCAATAAGCTTCTTTTATTAACTGCTCTTGCCCAGCTCCAGGACAAAATGAAAATGCTCAGTTAAAATGAAAATTTTTCAAACAAAAACTAAACATTCTTCTTTAAAAATAATGATAAAAAGGTACAGAGATTGTTACTACTTTTTGAGTGGACACGCAACACATATATGCAGTACACATTCATCACTAATGCACTGTTTCTCTGCAGACCATTTTGATTTCCTTGTGGGCTGGAAATGTGTTTTGAAAATAAATATAATAATTATATAAACAATTTTCACATGTGGTGAACATCCATCAGTAGCCACTGATTGCAGATACATACTGCATTCCATTATTTTTTCTTGAAGTGAAACTGGAAGTTGTTTCTCCTGATAAATAAATAAATAATATCACCACCTCTGGCTGCTCCTCCAAAACAGCCCTCCTTGACCTGATACATACTTTCTAAGTTCACAATAAGTCAGAAACCATGTTGACTTCAGCTGCTGGGTCTTCAGCAGTTTGCAAAATTAAGAAACTTATTTAAGTGTCTAAATATGGACTTTCAGGCTAGGCCCACAAAGGGACTTAGGTATCATAGCATTGCAATAGCTAACATTTAGGTGCTTTGCTACCCAATGCAATCCCCAAAACCAGACTTAGGCACCCAGGCTCCCTATGCAATTCATGGGAATAATTAGGCACATACGAAAGCAATTCACAGAAACCAGCAAGCTGACCAGGGAGCCACCTAAGCTAGCTGGTAGGAAATGCTGAAGGAAAGGTGGAGCCATATGTGCCACCCCTCAAAGGTAGTTAGCTGCCTGACTTCTGGGCTGTTAACCCTCTTCTGGAATTAAGCTCCTAATCCAGGTCAGCAATTTCTAATGAAGAAAAAAAAAAACAGCTGTATAATCAATAACCCAGTAGTTAGGACTACTTATATGGAATATGAAAGACCTGTTTTCAAATTACTGCTCTGTCTGATTTGGAGGAGCAACTGGAATTAGCTCCCCGGTGAGGGCCTTAACTACTGGACTACAGAATTACCCTCTTGCTTTCCCTCTCTGGCCCAATTAAAATTTAATTTTTAAATAATGTGGAACTATTTCAACAGGGGATATTGGGAGACACTCCCTCAATCGTAGAATATGGTATAGCCTGAGGGTTAGGGTGCTAGAAACCTTACACAAAGTCCATGCTTCAGATCAGGCAGAGTGGGGATTCAAATCTGGCTTTCTCACATCCCAGGTGAGTGTTGTAACCACTGGGGATAACCTGGAACACAGATGCACCCCAGCCAGCCTCCAAAATTCTTGATCTGGTCCCCCGCCACTGCCAGCTGTCTTTTGTGGAGGTTAGCCTTGCTTTGAGCAGGCCAAACAACTTGGCCGCCACAGGCTAGATAGGCAGGTTAACACCAAGACTGAGAATTTCATCAGGACTTAAGCATGAGCTAAGGTGAAGAGCTGTTTGGCAGCATCAGCAGTTAGGCAATTTTGCATATGCCCACCAGCAGAAACGTAGGTGCTATGGGGACTTCCCTGGCATCAGCACCTAGGAAGTTTAGGTGCCAACAAAGCTGGGTGGCAGTTGAGCAGGGGTTTTGAAGATCTCAGTGGCACCTAAATATTGGACTGAGGCACCTAAAATGGCAGTTTAGCTTAGGTAACTGACATTAGCCTCTTATGCCCAAATCCACAAAGGGACTTAGGTGCCGAAATCTGGGGCTTAATCACCTAAATCCCAAATTTAGGCATTACTGCAATCCATAAAACCCCCACTCAGATGCCACCTAACCATTTAGGTTCCTAAATTCACACGCCAACTGAATTTTTACCTAAAATTTCTATAGGTGCCTAAATTTCTGTCTCAAGATATGCACCCTGCTGCCTCAGGCAGGAGCCCAGATACCTACCTCACATCTAAGCCTCAACACAATCCTCAAACCAGATAAAAGAGAAGGCGCCCCACCTAACTTACCTGCAGGGCCCAATCGAGTGGGCATCACTCTCTATGCAAAATGGCCTGCAAGGAAGAGATGTCTAAGGCTTTCCCTTTAGCCCAGTGCTAAGGAACTGAACTAGGAGATAAGGGACCCTGGTTCAATTTCCCCCCTCTGCCAGATGAGCAGAAGGGATTTGAATGGGAGTCTTTAACATCCTGGGTGAGTTTCCTAATCATTGGCTAAAGGTTATGAGGCCAACTCCTCCTTTGGCCATTTTCTGTGGACATAGATGGGTGCTTAAGCTATTCTTACCAAGTATGGCATAGGCTGATTCCACTCCAGGAGAGATGGGCAGCTGATTCAGTGAGGAAGAAGAACTTAGGATACACCACTCTGATAGCCATCTGCTTCTTAGGCAGCTTCCCATCCAGCATACTAGCTCTTGTGGATCCCACTCTCAAGTATCTCTCTCTTTCTCTCTCTCCCTATGCATTGTATAGGGTGCCTAACCTAGGGTTGGTGGATTCCAGTGATTTTCAAGGTGCCTGCAAGTGAGACATTACAACACTGAGAATATTGAGCATGGTAATACCTAAGTCCTGTTGTGTCTCCAGATCTTGTCCTATTATATTCCTTCACTTACTGACACTATAGCATTTTCCTAAGTTCAGGTTGTACATCCTGATACTACGACTGTGTCTCTCTCTATGGTGAGAATGCAATTTGGATGCAATTAGAATATTAGAAGGGCTACTTCAAAAGAAATATAAATCTCTATAATCAAGATAGGGAAGAATGGTTCAGGAACTATTTCATAAGAAAAGTGGCAAACTTCAAAAGGTCATTGATTTTTTTTTAAATCCTCCTCTTCCTTCCACATTTTGCCTTTGATATATATATACACACATCCAGCTTCAGTTCAAACAAAAATAATGAACTACAGTATGCCTGTAAGAATGGCTTCTCACTTATGAAATTAACAAAACTGTACTTTGGAGAGAATAGGGAGATGCGTTATCTTTATTTTTCAGAAGAAATGCAAATTATGCAGATTTTGTTACACAAATGTATGAAATTTTCACAACTTTATAAACTGCCATAACACAACACCCTTACCTTGTTACTAAGCATTACTGCCAGATAAATGTTCTTTCAGGTTTACTTTGAAATAACTGTCACCCCAGTACTGTTTTGGTTTGTATTCCCTTTGGTGAGTCTCAGGGCACAGATAGACTTTATTATCTACAAATGGCACTGTACTGAGATTATGTATAGTGACTAATTACTAACTGTTGCATATTGTCTGTGTTAACTATTTTCCTCCTAAATGTTTTCTGTGTTAGTAGTTTATGATAATTTATTGCATTTTTTGTGATACAGTATTAGACCTCTCTCTCTGTTCCTGTCACTGTATTTCTAATAGTGCTAAAAGGCATCCACAAAGTTACAGTGAATCACCACAGTATTTTCCTGAATAAATGTAATCAAATGGAATTTGTGGAGAATGTTTCATTTCACAATGTCACTCAATAGAGAAATGTTAAATCTCTCGAGAGGTAGCCTCATAAACAGCTGAGAAATTTTAGCCACCTGAAGAAAAATGCATCTATATTCCCCAAGGAGAGTTTCTTTTAGCTTCTTGAAACTAAATGACTGAAATTATTTTAATTTGACCATCTAAAAGAAATCTCCATTGTCTTCTAATCAACATCTATGCAGTCCAGTAGCCCTAAATAATATGTTTTCATGAACACACCACGAGTGTCAAATTCTAGAACAGCAGGTAAGCAGGATTCAATATTTAAGCTATGATTTAAAAAAAAAAAAACACCAACCAACCAAACAGACAAACAAACAAACAAAAAAACCTCTAAATATTAAAGCCCTAGGAATTATCTTTCATCACCTTTGTTAAATTTTCCAAAATGTCATTTTTCATGACCTTGAAAAAGGTTCGGTGCACCTCTAAGCTTTTCATCACTTCTATCAGCTAGATGATTAGTTCCATCTATTTCATGGCATAAATCCACAACTGGGGTGATTAAAGGCTAGTACATGTAAGTTAAAGCCTGAAGAACTATAGAACTGGATTGAAGAAATAACTATCTGTAGATGCATGCATAAATTGGTTTTACTGGAAAACAAGTATTGCTCTCCCAATTTAAAAATATAACAAGGTCTTTCAGCCCATATTTACAGCCGAGTAATGAGCAAGTGAAAGATTTTTGCAGAATGTGTGTTCTCATTTCAATTTCCATGAAAGAGTCAGTTTTGTAATTTTTCATAGACAATGCTATATAGTATGTATAGTACTTAAAAAAAAACAAACAAACCACACCCAAGAGTACATTTGAGAAGCAGTACTTAGCATTTTTAAAACAGGAAATGTATTATAAATCAGTAAGGAAAACAAGACCATGCAACCATGCCAAATCTAATCATGAAAAAGTCACACATCACACACTTACAATAAGAAACAAAATAAAACAAAACAGAAGTCCAAATATTGCCATTACATACCTGCATACATTTCTGAAAAAACAGAGATAAAACACAAGTTGAATCTATTACTTATGTGAAACAGTTTCTAAAAATAAAATTAAGTAACCAAGCCATACAAATAAGTTAACAATTATTGAGTAATGGAGATCTGTATCTACCTCTATGTTCCCAAGTTTCATATTGTCAACACTAAAGCACAATTTATTGTAAAACTTAAAGAGTTTTATTACTCTCTCTCAAAGTTAGGGAAGAACATTTCTAAGGAAAACAAATAAGCTTTTCAGAAAGTTATCTGATTTTTATGTTTCTATTGAAATTAAAGAAAAAGGTTTCTTTTCCTGCTCTGGTTTGAATACAAAATCTTTGCTTATTACAAAAGCTTTGTTTATTACACCAGGGTTCAGCAAAAATGACATTCAAGTATATTAGAAAGACAAGGTGGGTGAGGTAGTATCTTTTATTGCACCAACTTTTGTTGCTGAGAGAGACAATTTTTCAAGACACACAAGAAAAGTTCTGCATGGCTTGAAAGCTTGTCTCTCTCACCACAGATGTTGGTCCAATAAAAGATATTAGTTCTCCCATGTTGTCTCGCTAATATCCTGGGACCAACAGGGTTACAACTACACTACATTTAAGTATATGAAAAATGAAGGTGATGGGCAGAGAGGGGGAAGTCAGACTGATATGCCCAAGTGCTCATTTATATCATAGACAGGGCTGGCGGAGCAGCCTATTATTAAGGTTGCCTGACACCTCCCATTATTACACTCAGTTTTCAGTTGTTTATAATTTTGCCAAACTTAAACCATTTGGGCTGAAATGTCAGACATGCTGGGTGTCTGCTTACTTAAAGTTTCAGCCAAAATGGTCGAACCATTTCCAAGAATAAGGTTAGGGAAAATTATGTTGTTTTACCATTTAATACAACAAATCTGGTGTCCCTTCCTTTGAACAGAACTAACATGCTTAGGAGGAGGGATTTGATATTTGTTAAGGGAATGGGTAGTGTATCAAGGATGGACCTTTTGCCATCCACATGAAAATCTTCACAAATTTAGCCAGGGTACAAGCTTTTGAGAAAAATCAAACTTTCAACATGCTCAGTACATATCTTTGAGTTTAGCAGCTAACTTCTCCAAAGAGTCCATCCTCAATTGACATACTTTATCCCCTAATATATCCCACACAAGACCAGATAGTGTGTGTGCCATTCACACTGAGCAGGCTCTAACCCCTCAAGAGTTCCTAAGTGTGACAGGACTGTGTATGCACCATAGCTAAGAGTGACTGAGAAAGGTCTCTCTAGCTAGGGCTATGAGGGTTCAGAAGAATTTCCCTAGTAATGGCTGTGGTGGGGTCAGGCTTGGGAATTGAGTAGAGAACCTGTATGATCCTGGGCTCTCAATGACCTCATACTGTCTACCAGGAAGCATGGAGGATGAAGTCATCTGATCTGAATGTAGAGGGGACAACAACTGGACAAAGGGGAGGAAAAGAGTAGATTTGGACCAGGAGTCTGGTAAGACTTGGAATGGAGATGGAGAGACAAACTGGGATGGCCTGGGGAAGGAGACTGGGACTGGGAGCTGTTGGGGGAACGGAGGATGTATGTGGGGAGGTGGAAACCAGTTTTTTCAGGTGCAGGGAGAAAACTGGGACTGGCTGGTCAAAAAAGAAATGGGGACAAGGAGCCAAGGAGTGAAGAGACTGGGTCATAGAACAGGAGACAGGGCAGAGGATTGCTGAGATTGGATGAGGAGCTAAGAGAGGGAGACTAGGACTGAGAATCAGTGGAAGAGAGGGGATAGACAAATCAGACAAGGCTCTGGGTGGGGATAATTGGAACAGACTGGACTAGTACACTGAGACTGGGTATGGGAAGGGGCAGAGATTTGGAAAGGGTAGGAAAATTGGGGCTCAGAGTATGATGGAGAGACTGACTGGCTGGGCAAAGAGACAGATCCAAATCTTAAGGAATGGAGAGTGGGATTGGGTAGGCAAGGAAAATCAGACAGGGAGAAGGGAGTCAGGGTGGGGAAGAGACAAGGCTGGGATCAGGTTTGAGGGCAGAAAGGGTAAAGCCTGGGGGAGAAAGAAGAATGGGCAGAAGAGTCTGTGCCACCAGAGCACACTCTTCTCCAGAGCCTGGAATGGAGTCCAAGATTCCTGAGTAAACAAATTAAAGTTATTTCAGATCAACTTGGGGAGTAGGTTCCAAAATTTAGGGCCTCTCTTAGAAACCATTTTGTTGTCAGTCCCCCTACCTTTTGTAATATGTTCACCAGCCAGAAAGGCATGAATCCACATTAACCTGAGCCAGGTACCTTTTAGAGTGCATCATCAGGGTCTACATGGGGCAGTGAGAGTACAATTGTTACAGCACATTATACCTCTGATGTGCTTTGCCATGCTGTATAGAAAAAAAAAAAAAAACCTTAAATGTAGCCTGTGAATGCTGAAAAACTAATTGGTCTATTATCTGTACTGTAGTCTTCTGCCTTCATGAGCACTTATGAATTTTACATATCTATTTTCTAATTACTATTTCTCATACTAGAGTATAGTGTCCTATACTGAAAACTCCATTATTATTCTAGCATTTCAACCAATGTAAGCTTTTTATTTTTTGCTGAGTTCTCTTTCTCATTTGTTTACTTTCTTGTGCAACATGTTTAATGGCCAATTACAATTTTTGGTTTAATCTTAATTACAGCACATTTGGGGACATGTGTCATTAAGATGATAATGAATAAATAGACATTTCCTCAGAATTGTATTTCAATTTCTCTCCACAATTATATATTTGATTAAAAGGGCATTCTTATTAGCAGTATATAGACCAAATAAAATACAGTGTATCTTTTTAATGAGTCACACAGTAAATCAGAACAAAGGACAGTTTTTTTCTCTAATACTGGAAAGCAAGAAAAAAATAACTTTTGAAAAATAAATATTTTCTCTACAATTACCATAGACCTACTAAATGACGACATAGACAAATCTTGGCCAAATAGGAAAATACTGTACTTCCTTCCTCTGTTCTAAACTATATGGGATAAGGATGAGGGGGGGAAATAATCAATCACTGGAGAGCCTTCCAATAGTTTGTTTGGGTCTCCATCCTCAGCCATGCCCAACATATTTTGAGTACAGGTGAGACTTCAGTCCATATATTCTTACTGACGCATCACATTTGCAAGGCAACCCCCAGTGCAGGGATGGCCAACCTGAGCCTGAGAAGGAGACACAGTTTACCAAAGAGCTACAGTAATAGGTCAGCAGCCCCCATCAGCTCCCCAGCCCCCACTCCTCCCACCCACCGGCAGCCCTGCAAATCAGTGCTTCCCCCTCCCTCCCCGCACCTACTGATCAGCTATTTCGTGGCATGCAGGAGGCTCTGGTGGGGAAGGGGAGGATCGAGGGCATGGCCGGCTCACGGGAGGGAGTGGAGTGGGGGCAGGGCCTGTGGCAGAGCCAGGGGTTGAGCAGTGAGCAGCCCGCGGCACACTGGAAAGTTGGTGCCTGTAGCTCCAGCCCCGGAGTCACTGCCTATACAAGGAGCCGCATATTAACTTCTGAGGAGGCGCACATGGCTCCGGAGCCACAGGCTGGCCACCCCTGCCCCAATACAAACATTGGATGCACATGCAGTCCTTTTATCCACCCCTTGTTAGCTACCCCAAAAGAAGAAAAGTTGAAGTAAAGTCATGACTCCTCCTTTATCCTCTACACTGGCCAACTGAGCTGACTGGTTTCACAGAGATGAGTGATGGATGTCCTTAAAGCTGTAGCAGTGGGCATGCTCTCTCTGCATCCTGGGATACTCTGGGGGAATCAAAAATCACATTATAGGGGTGCAACATTGGAACATCTTGCAATAGTATGACTATTTCCCTTGTTTCATTGATACACCATGTCCAAATTAGATTATTAAATCCCCCAGGCAGGAACAAGTAAAGTTGCATTTATTCTACAGAACTGTAGACATAAGTGTTTTGGTGACATCAAGAGCCTCTCAGGGCTTCCTCAGAATATATAGAAAGTAATTATGATGAAGAAGGGTAATGGTCGAGGAATTGCAGTGCCCCAGTGGCCATACTTGGAGGCATTATGCCTTTGGGAGGGTGTGCATGGGAAGCACACCCCATACATAGCTGGCCAGATTTTTTTGGTCTATGCATGTGTGTGTATTTGCCAGTGGGATGCCTGGCTTCCACTTCCTTTTGGGGCGACTAATGTCCCATGGGATGGTAGCAGGCTGTTTTGATTGAAAGGACTGCAAATGTGGCTGGTCCGCGTCTTCCCCATCAACACTGGTGCACAGACCCAGACACAATCTGACTATCACTCATTGCCTTAATTCCCATTTAAAAAAGGGGGAGCTGATTGCACTTGTAGTTGTGATCCTATAAGCCCGTCAATGCCCAGTGGCAGAGGGCCCACTATTCTGTAACTCATACCAGACTTGACACAGTCTCCACCTCAAATACACTGTTGCCATAATATGTATCCAAAAGGTGTCTTGTAAGGTATCATATGTAAACTCATAACACTCTAGTCCTATCATTGTGTGATGTATGCACAGGATGTATATAAGGCTTTATTATGTGTGCTGGAAATATATCCTTAAAGCATGTTTTGGAAGCAGTGTATAAATCAAGCATGCCCTAAACAAAGGAATGTAGATTTATCTGTCTGACTGGCTTGATTGCAGGCAGAGGACAATTAAAGTACTGTTATATAAATAAAGCAATCAAGCTAGCTAGTGGGGAACCAAAGAACTTAATGAGCACATGGGGGGACAGAGTCTGCACTGGGATCCTTCCTGGCTTTTGAGGCAGAGACAATACACTCTGATAAAGACAAAGGGGCAAAAAGATATTCTTTAGGGGAAATAGAGAAAAATCTGATACCTGAAACTGATACTCTTGGCCTGAATGGCAGGAGATGCTGCTCTTTTGCTACACATGAAAAATGGTTTTATGTAAAGATATAGCTTGCTAGAATTAAGTTGTAGTCATTTTTGTTTTACTTGTAATGATTCTGTATTTCTGTTATCTTTGCTTAGTATCACTTACATTTCTATTCTTTGTTAATAAACTTATTTTTAGTTTTACTATAAACCAGGGATTGGCAACCTTTGGTACGTGGCCCGTCAGGGAAATTCGCTGGTGGGCCAGGACAGTTTGTTTACCTGCAGCGTCCGCAGGTTCAGCCGATTGTAACTCCCACTGGCCGTGGTTTGCCATGCCAGGCTAATGGGGGCTGTGGGAAGTGGTGCAGGCTGAGGCTGGAGACCCAAACAGAGCTCCCGCCGACTGGGAGCAGCCTGAGCTAAGTGCCACAGGGCTGGAGCCCACACCCCAAACTGTCTGCCCCAGATCAGAACTTCTTCCCACATGCTAACTCCCTCCCACACCCCCTCCGCTCTCCCCCCACCTCTCTCTCTCCCTCCCCAACCCAACCCAACCCCGGGCTCCAGGTCAGAACCCCTTCCTTCACCCTAATGCCCTCCCAGAGCCCATACCCCAAGCCCCAGCCCTGATCCCCATCCCAGAGCCTGCACACCATCCTGCACCCAATCTCCTTCCCCAGCCTGAGCCCCCTCCTGCACTCCAAGCCCCTCATCCCTTGGCCCACCCCAAAGCTCACACCCCAAGGTGGAGGCTCCCTCCACACACCTCAAACTCCTGCCCCAGCCCAGTGAAAGTGAGTGAGGGTGAGGGAGAGCGAGCAACAGAAGGAGGGGGGAGGGAGTGGGTGGGGGTTGGGGCCTTGGAGAAAGGATGGGGCAGAGGCCTAAAGAAGGGGCGGGGCAAGGGTGTTCGGTTTTGTGTGATTAGAAAATTGACAACGCTAAGTGGACCGGCTTCAACAGAAGAGATTGAAGGTAACCAAGCTTGGTGGTTAGGCTGCTTAGCTCAGAGATCTGAGTTCAAGTACCTGCTCTAGAGTGGGGATTTGAAGCTGGGTCTCCCCCCATCCTACACAAATACCCTAATCACTGTGATAAACATTTGTAAGTAGGTGTTGAAACCAGGTTTTGCGCAGCAAGCCCTGAAAAAAAAAAATCACCGCTTAAGCTTGCTGAATCAAATAGTGAATAGGTTCGGGATGACCAAATGATTTTTTTTCTGTGAATAAACTATTTCTCTGAAAAATTTCACTGAGCTTTACATGCTACTACTATATTCAGGATCTACAGTTCCCATTTCTTGAAGAAGAATTTTGCATTTAATGAAATGTTAAACTACCATTTGTGAACTGAATTGAACTTTCTGAAAATGATCACCGCAAACTTAAACTGGTACGTGTTTGGCTTTTTGCCACTTTAGCTTTGTATGTAAGATTTCTGGATTGCCAGCAAGACTTTATTCAATAGTGACAAATTGCATGACTGAAAACTGATGTTTTTGAGGGCAAAGCCACTCATCTAATCCCACAGAGAATATAGGAGGCCAGGTAGTTGTGCATTGCTTATCATTGAATTAGATTGTCTAGTCACCACCTGGAACAATGCCATAAGATTTATGATTTATCATACAGTAGTGTTTATCCCCAATTGAAGGAATGTGCATCCCTGAGGCACAATGCCTCATGATGCTCAAACAAGGACAATGCAGCTCTGACATCTGTATGACATCTATTTCTTCATGATGAGCAGAGCTGCAAGGTAGGAGAGGGGGAAATTAGGAAAGGGTGGTTTGGGAGAATGTCAGTGGATGCAGATGCATCCTTTAATTAGAAGATACTTTGAAAGAGTTAATTCTAAGAAGTTCTAGGGTGCTATCACACCTGCTACATAGGTTCTATGGGGCATTGAAGTAAGTGCCCACCAACATCATGTAGCCCCTACTGCACATACAGAAAAAGACAATGTCTGATTGTGTGAAAGGTTTTATTTTATTACTTGGATCTTCAAATTAACCTGAAATGGTATATGCTGAAAAATCATTTTTTTTTGCTAAATGAGACATTTTTAGCCTGGGCCAACAAAGATTACAGTGCATCAAATGTGGTAGGCTGAAGTTTGCAAAGGTATGTTGAGAAGCCACTGAGCATAAACAAATGAGTTGCTTTCCCTTTCCCCCCCACCTCTCCCATTGAAAATTAAAAGAGATGACACTTTTATACTTTTATAACAGAATAATGGTTAAGGTCATCTTATTTCTCTCTGAAAAGAGGATAAACTCAATTCTGCATTTAAGACTCTTCTGCAGGAAAGGAACAGTGTGGTAACTACAAGACAAAATGTGACAAAGGGGACTCTAAAATTTACTAACTGTGACATTCTTAGTTCATGAGTGAATTTTTAGTTCAATTTAATAACACACATCAGTGTTTCTCTACAACTTTGTCTTCACTGAAATGGTTAATATCCACAAGTGAGATGTGGCTGCAGAATGCGTCTCCCACCAGCTGTTCTCTTCTGAAACATTTAATACCAATTCTATAACAACAGTGATTCTATTACAGAAGTGCTACAATTGTAGAATCAATACCATAATAGAAGAGTTTATTATAGTAACTCCTCTGTTAGGATATTGTAATGGAATCAACCTCATCTCCTCACTGATAGGCCTATTTATATATTTCAATAGATACATTATAGCAAACAGACAGTTTCATATTGACCATATTTTCCTGGGCCATCAGCATCCTGGTGCTAATTTTAAAATTTGACCTTTCTCCTTTCTCCAAAATTACAAACCCCTTCCTAGATCCCAGATCCAAGTCGGCCCATAACTCAACTTCTTTGTCAAAGGGGTCACAACAGAAAAAATCAACAGTATAGCAAAATACCCAATATCTTTCTGGTAAGATGCTTCAGTGTACATTACTATCTTTCAGTGTTGCACCTTAGGGATGAAAGAAAAACAAAGAATCCCCAGAGCAATTGCACATTTGTAATGATTCATCTAGTGGAACCTGACAGAAGCTACCAATCTAGATGTGTTCCCAGGTTAAAGGTTTAAATGGGGAGAAAATGTCATGCAGCATTATGTGATGGGAAGTAAATAGCAGTCCAATATCCAGATCTGGGTTATAACACAGTACTTGGGTGATTTATACTATTCCAAGGGATTATAGAGTACAAAGGAGAACACATAAAAATAGAAAAAAGGACAATAAACGTTTTCTGTATACCTTGGCTTTGAATTGGGGTGATTTGGAAATGGGGGGAAATCCACATTTAGGAAGAGGAGGAGGAGGAACCACGCTGCCAGGGAACACTCACAAACACATGTTATGTATGTGGAGTGGATATCCAGGTGATACATGGGAGATCATATAATATATAAATTTACTACATGCTTGTGAAATTTATCAAATGCCTATAACTTGTCCACTAAATCCCAGGTCTCATTCTAACAGTCCTAATTCCTGAAAAGTTTACAAAGCAGTCATTTAAAAAAAAAAAAGAAAAAGAAAAATCTGAAGTAGAAATATTTCCTTCTTCCTCCCACAAATTTAGAGTCCACCCCCGCATCTCAAATTACTCATTCCATGGCCTAAAGATGGGATGATTTAGTTCTGAGCCAGTAAATAGCTTTTCTAGACAAAAGTGTCATGATTTTGAAGTCCAGAATATCATGGACTAGAACCAGGACATTATACTATTGGAAAGAGGAGTGTAATTTTCCCCCAAAGGTTCCAGCCCTTGCTTCTAACCATAGAAGGGGCCTGAGATATCAGACTTTACAGTTGTGAAATTTTTAGTCATAGCTAAGTCATTTTAGGTCACATCAGGAAAGGGTTTAAATGTACAGTAGATTTTGCTTATTGGTAATCACACGGATGTCAGCAAAACAGTTACCATTATGCAGCAGTCACCAGTAAGGGGAAGGTAGGTTTGTTGGGCTATAGACAGGGAAGGAAGCCCTGGGACATGCCTTCCCTGGATACAGTCTTGCAAACCTACCTGTGGGTTTAGCAGCAGTGGGGAGAGGGGCTGCAGACTAGATGCCAGGTCTTTCCAGGGGGCAGGGCAGCATCAGAGAAGTGGAGATGCTGTGGGCCCAGAGAGATGCACAGTACTTCCTGCAGGCTGGGCGGGCAAGCTATGGGGCAGGGCAGCAGCGGGGAGAGGTACCATGCAGCTCTGTGAGCCCCCAGAGAAATAACTGGCATCTGGGCTGCAACCCCCGCTCCCTGCTGCTGCCCTGTCCACAGCCTCATCTCCCAGTCCACAGTGCTGAGATTCTGTCAGGGCTTCCCCATTGGGCAGAGATACAGGCACTCCAGCCCGTTACCCACTGAGCTGTCCCTAAGTGCACGCAGGTTTGCAGGGCTGTAGCCTGGGAAGGAGGCATTGGGACATATCAAACACTGGTTGTACTCAAGTTTGAGGGGCTGAAGCCAGGGTAGCCATGCCTCAGTGTTTCCTTCCCTGGCTGCAGCCACAAAAACCTTCCTGTGCCTGGGTCCTTTCTTTCAGAAAAGTTCTCAGTAAATGGCATGCCATTGCCAATATCTGAATCACATTAACAAAGACAGTAGAATGGAATTGGTTCCCAGCAAAATGTTGCTATTAACTGGAAGTTGTTAATATCAAGGTTGCACCCACTCTGTTAGTCATTTTTTCTCCTTCTACGGTCTGCACAATTGAACACATATTACTCAATTCATCTCTGTGGTGGAGCTGTGCTCCACATAGGGTCAAGAATGGGTTAAAGGTGGCCAGTTTAGTCCCAATGATCCCAAGAGACCATTCCAGTATCTGGAATAGCCAAAACACAGTTCCGCATCAGATGGGGAGACCATCTTGGAGTATTCCCCTGGGTATGAATCCACTGCTTTCTGGGCCCTTTTATGCTGAAGTTATTAGTGCAAAGGGGCTGTCAAACATTGGTGAAGTAGGCCCATGTTAATTAAGGCACTTGGCTTTAAAGACAAAAGGATTCAAAAACAATCCTATTACTGTTTTTATAAACTCTCTAAATTAAGACATGTAGAATACATTAAAAATACGTGAGGATGTAAAGACACTAATTTGGGATTTCACAAATTTCCTGGTATAAAGAAACTAGAAGCAGATATGCTTAAACACATACAAGAGGAAGGGAAAATGGAAAGAAGGAAGGTAAAGGTGGAGACAAAACATGTACTCTTTCCACTTTGCCTGCTTTCAAACTAGAAAGAAAAGCAAGGGATAAGTGGGAGAAAGAGAAACAAAACCTTTTTTTCTTTGGAATTCTCCTGGACAAGCTCATATCACAGGGAAACTCTGACAATAGGCAGAAGAGCATTAAGGAGAAAAGCCTGGATAAATAGGAATCTTATCCAAATTAATCAGATATGAATAAGCACGTGGCTTCATTTGGCTAGATACAATTTGCATTGCAGCCATTTGACTGTGACATAATCATGTACTTAATTTGTTTTTACATTCCATCCAGTGGAGGGCTGTGGTTCCGTTCACATATAAACTAGCCAATACATTATAATATGTTTGTGTGTAATGTGCTTGGTGCATATCTTTAAAGTCAGATACTTTGCTTGCAGGATCAAGCCATTAGTATGCAACAAGGATTTATTCCAAACACTCTTGGGCAAATGACATCATTCATAACAGCATAATCTTGAGATATGTTTTGCATTGAAATTGAGAGGGGGAAAAAAGAAATCACATGTCAATTTAAAAATATTTAATAGATTAAAAATTTCAGCTTGCTATTGTTTCCTCTAATTATTTTGATTTAGTTTCTCTACTTTAAAAATATTTTTGCAAGGTGAATTACCTATATGTAAGCAGTGTCTGAATGACCTCTCCCATAACAGCAAGTAATGAGCTGGGGAGGGGAAAAGGCTTCAGGACCAGACTGTATTTACATAGAATCATAGAATCATAGAATATCAGGGTTGGAAGGGACCCCAGAAGGTCATCTAGTCCAACCCCCTGCTCAAAGCAGGACCAATTCCCAGTTAAATCATCCCAGCCAGGGCTTTGTCAAGCCTGACCTTAAAAACCTCTAAGGAAGGAGATTCTACCACCTCCCTAGGTAACGCATTCCAGTGTTTCACCACCCTCTTAGTGAAAAAGTTTTTCCTAATATCCAATCTAAACCTCCCCCACTGCAACTTGAGACCATTACTCCTCGTTCTGTCATCTGCTACCATTGAGAACAGTGTAGAGCCATCCTCTTTGGAACCCCCTTTCAGGTAGTTGAAAGTATCTATCAAATCCCCCCTCATTCTTCTCTTCTGCAGGCTAAACAAGCCCAGCTCCCTCAGCCTCTCCTCATAACTCATGTGTTCCAGTCCCCTAATCATTTTTGTTGCCCTTCGCTGGACTCTCTCCAATTTATCCACATCCTTCTTGAAGTGTGGGGCCCAAAACTGGACACAGTACTCCAGATGAGGCCTCGCCAATGTTGAATAGAGGGGAACGATCACATCCCTAGATCTGCTCGCTATGCCCCTACTTATACATCCCAAAATGCCATTGGCCTTCTTGGCAATGAGGGCACACTGCTGACTCATATCCAGCTTCTCATCCACTGTCACCCCTAGGTCCTTTTCCGCAGAACTGCTGCCTAGCCATTCGGTCCCTAGTCTGTAGCTGTGCATTGGGTTCTTCTGTCCTAAGTGCAGGACCCTGCACTTATCCTTATGAACCTCATCAGATTTCTTTTGGCCCAATCCTCCAATTTGTCTAGGTCCTTCTGTATCCTATCCCTCCCCTCCAGCGTATCTACCACTCCTCCCAGTTTAGTATCATCCGCACATTTGCTGAGAGTGCAATCCACACCATCCTCCAGATCATTTATGAAGATATTGAACAAAACCGGCCCCAGGACCGACCCTTGGGGTACTCCACTTGATACCGGCTGCCAACTAGACATGGAGCCATTGATCACTACCCGTTGAGCCCGACAATCTAGCCAGCTTTCTACCCACCTTGTAGTGCATTCATCCAGCCCATACTTCCTTAACTTGCTGACAAGAATACTGTGGGAGACTGTGTCAAAAGCTTTGCTAAAGTCAAGAAACAATACATCCACTGCTTTCCCTTCATCCCAGAACCAGTAATCTCATCATAAAAGGTGATTAGATTAGTCAGGCATGACCTTCCCTTGGTGAATCCATGCTGACTCTTCCTGATCACTTTCCTCTCATGCAAGTGCTTCAGGATTGATTCTTTGAGGACCTGCTCCATGATTTTTCCAGGGACTGAAGTGAGGCTGACTGGCCTGTAGTTCCCAGGATCCTCCTTCTTCCCTTTTTTAAAGATTGGCACTACATTAGCCTTTTCCCAGTCATCCGGGACTTCCCCGGTTCGCCACGAGTTTTCAAAGATAATGGCCAATGGCTCTGCAATCACAGCCGCCAATTCCTTCAGCACTCTCGGATGCAACTCGTCCGGCCCCATGGACTTGTGCACGTCCAGCTTTTCTAAATAGTCCCTAACCACCTCTATCTCCACAGAGGGCTGGCCATCTCTTCCCCATACTGTGCTGCCCAGTGCAGTAGTCTGGGAGCTGACCTTGTTCGTGAAGACAGAGGCAAAAAAAGCATTGAGTACATTAGCTTTTTCCACATCCTCTATCACTAGGTTGCCTCCCTCATTCAGTAAGGGGCCCATACATTCCTTGGCTTTCTTCTTGTTGCCAACATACCTGAAGAAACCCTTCTTGTTACTCTTGACATCTCTGGCTAGCTGCAGCTCCAGGTGCGATTTGGCCCTCCTGATAACATTCCTACATGCCCGAGCAATATTTTTATACTCTTCCCTGGTCATATGTCCAACCTTCCACTTCTTGTAAGCTTCTTTTTTATGTTTAAGATCCGCTAGGATTTCACCATTAAGCCAAGCTGGTCGCCTGCCATATTTACTATTCTTTCGACTCATCGGGATGGTTTGTCCCTGTAACCTCAACAGGGATTCCTTGAAATACAGCCAGCTCTCCTGGACTCCTTTCCCCTTCAAGTTAGTCCCCCAGGGGATCCTGGCCATCCGTTCCCTGAGGGAGTCGAAGTCTGCTTTCCTGAAGTCCAGGGTCCGTATCCTGCTGCTTACCTTTCTTCCCTGCGTCAGGATCCTGAACTCAACCAACTCATGGTCACTGCCTCCCAGATTCCCATCCACTTTTGCTTCCCCCACTAATTCTACCCGGTTTGTGAGCAGCAGGTCAAGAAAAGCGCCCCCCCTAGTTGGCTCCTCTAGCACTTGCGCCAGGAAATTGTCCCCTACGCTTTCCAAAAACTTCCTGGATTGTCTATGCACCGCTGTATTGCTCTCCCAGCAGATATCAGGAAAATTAAAGTCACCCATGAGAATCAGGGCATGCGATCTAGTAGCTTCCGCGAGCTGCCGGAAGAAAGCCTCATCTACCTCATCCCCCTGGTCCGGTGGTCTATAGCAGACTCCCACCACTACATCACTCTTGTTGCACACACTTCTAAACTTAATCCAGAGACACTCAGGTTTTTCTGCAGTTTCGTATCGGAGCTCTGAGCAGTCATACTGCTCCCTTACATACAGTGCTACTCCTCCACCTTTTCTGCCCTGCCTGTCCTTCTTGAACAGTTTATAACCATCCATGACAGTACTCCAGTCATCATCCCACCAAGTCTCTGTTATTCCGATCACGTCATAGTTCCTTGACATCACCAGGACCTCCAGTTCTCCCTGCTTGTTTCCCAGGCTTGTACATGAACACATTCACTCTGCCTAGGTGTCCAGCAGACAGATTTGTGTTGCCAAAGTGACCAATTTTGCTTGCTATTGGGTTACAAATCACTATAGAGATGCTAATAACTAAACTGTATATATTTAAGTTTATTAATCTAAATTTGAAAATAAGAACATAAGTACATAAGAATGGCCATACTGGGTCAGACCAAAGGTCCATTCAGCCCAGTATCCTGTCTACTGACAGTGACCAATGCCAGGTGCCCCGGAGGGAGTGAACCTAACAGGTAATGATCTAGTGATCTCTCTCCTGCCATCCATCTTCACCCTTTGACAAACGTAGGCTAGGGACACCATTCCTTACCCATCCTGGCTAATAGCCATTAATGGACTTAACCTCCATGAATTTATCCAGTTCTATTTTAAACCCTGTTATAGTCCTAGCCTTCATGACCTCCTCAGGCAAGGAGTTCCACAGGTTGATTGTGCGCTGAGTGAAGAACTTTCTTTTGTTTTAAACCTGCTACCCATTAATTTCATTTGGTGGCCCCTAGTTCTGATATTATGGGAACAAGTAAATAACTTTTCCTTATTTACTTTCTCCATACCACCCATGATTTTATATACCTCTATCATATCCCTCCTCAGTCTCCTCTTTTCCAAGATGGGAAATTTGGGTTATTTATGTGTTGTTTTACTTTCAAATCAACCTTTGCAATTTTGGATAATTTAAGCAGTATACCCATATAAAATGTGATCCACAGTGCGGAAATGATGTGTACTGCCAGCAAGCACCTGGATTGCCCATGCTGTGCTGGAAAAGCTCTTCATCCTTCTAATCAGAACCAATTCTGAAATTATGGTGGACACAGATCATCGGCCTCTATTAGTTTATCAGACTGAAACAAGTAGCATTATAAATTAAGATTGAATTCATAAATTAAAACTAAAAAGTGATAACCTATATGCAGAGTTTTGACCATTAACTAAAATAATAAAACAAACATTGAGGCTTGATTGTTTCTTATGAATTATTAATTTACTGCAGTCATCTTCCCCAAAGGGGGGAAAAAAAACCCAGCTTAACTAACAAAAGAAAATGGTCTTTTAATGATTATTCTAGCGACCTTAACATGAGCCATTACATTAAACTGTAGAAGGAAAGAAACTTTCGATTTAATTTATAAATCATTGATAGTATATTTTAATTGATGTTATTATTTAAATTAGATTTGTTCAAGAATAATGTACAATCTGCCATTACAATTTTTATTAATGAGAAATTAAAATTAAAAACACCAAGCAATTCTTCTGAAAAAGATCACCCCATTACAGTCTTAACATTAAATACATTTTCCTTAAAATTATCGACAGAAATAATCAAACGATTTGTGGATACCAACATAACTATAAATTGCCATTCTGAATGTGCAAAAATAATTAGAAAATTACATGGGTAATCAAATTAGAGAAAAAAAAATCAAATAGTGAAAACCAACTGAAGTTTTCCAAAACTACTCAATTGCCATTTCCCCCTCATTTCCTCTCTGCACAGAATCCTATTTTGTTAGTAAAGTGATTTTATAGTATCCCTTCTGATTAATAACAACATTATTTTAGTAGATGAGTAAACAATGTTTATTTCACATTAGTTGCAGCCTAAGGGATAATTGGCTGGTCTCTTTAAAAGTTCTGTTTGAGAAAATGAAGGACTAATAACACTGTTAGAAGAGTGAAATGAGTTCAGACAAGTGACAGAACTGCTTTCTAAAGTTAATTATGTTTGCTTTCCCCTCTCCCTCAGTATTCATTACCTTTAAATGGAGCCACACATTGGCAGAAGTAATTACCAGGTTGGTCAATGCAGGTGGCTCCATTCTTGCAGGGAAATGAGGCACACTCATCTAGATCTGTTTCACATCTTGCACCTTTGAAAAGATTTTGAGATTAGTAAGACAAACAGGTGTCAATTTATAGTTCTTCAATTTATACTTCAAAAATCTCAAATGACTTGTGATGAGAAGCAAGTCTCAATCAGGCAAATAAGGACTTCACATATATTAGTGTCACACTCCATTTATTTCACCTCACCACAAGCCACAACAACTTCTTTCTGAATTACTAAACACTGACTAATCTTCCCTAGGTGTGGAAGCATTCAAGGCCTGTTTAGATGTGACCTAATTTATCTTGTACTGTTTAGTTTACAGATGAAGTCAGTGTTCCAGTTTGTTGGAATGCAAATGAAACATTAGGCTAGGGTAGATAAAAAGAAATGAGAAAGAAGCACCAGGAAATTAGTCAATAATATCTCAATGGGCTAGAAAGCTAGATACTTTATTGATGCCACTCACCAGCAAAGCCAGGTAGACAGATACATTCATATCCACTGATGAGGTCTTCACAGGTTGCATTGTGGAGACAGGGTGATGAGTGACATTCGTTTATGTTGATTTCACAGGTTGTGCCTATAGACGGATGGGAAAGTGTAGGGGAAGAGGAAATTAAATAGCATCAACATATTTCAATATAAATATGTATTCTGTTGTATTTAAAATAGTTCACCTATTGAGAATTTTCTGTCAGAAACATTATACCTTGAGTCTATGCCTCTAAAGCAATATTCTGATATTTTATTGTTTGAGTTATTTATTGATTTTTCCAATAAAGACCTAAACACATAGTCTTCACTGTCACTGAATTGATTCTTATGACTTAAGGCAGGCAATTTCCTTACCAATTTATATCAATATATTAAAAAAATAGAAAGCAAATGGCAGTGAAATAGAATGCATTTGCTTTGACATGGAGGGAAATCTTCATTGTGTTCTTGATAAGGCAGTAAGTAAACTCTCACAAAATGAAAGAAGAAATGTTATGTAGACAAAAAAAAAAGTTATATCATCGTCTAGAACATAACTACTTAACTACCACATCACCGTAAGTAACTAAGGGGAACAGATATTGTGTGACTAATATTTCTGAAAGAAATTCATTTCTTGTAATATAAGACACAATAACTGAAAAATGACAACTTGAAAAGCTTTGAAAGTTTAAAACTGTTCTAACAAATAACAGTACAAACTATACTTGTTTTGAAAACAAAACAAAAATCCTCCAAACCACTATCAATCAAAAAGTAAGATTTTGCCCTATATTTGAAATGTCTGTTACACTGGTATTTCAGAAAATCTAAACACCTGCGTCATTTCAGGAAGAATGAACCAAGAAAATGTATGCATTTTAAATTCCTAATGTGAACTGAAAGAGCAGAATAACAGCAGATACTAATAAATATACTTGATTAATCAGTCTAAGTCCGTACACCACTTTACTGCTGAAATCAATTGCATGTATGCACTGAAAATAAAGCTTTCTGTCCCAACAAAAGTGTATAGTATTAACCAATTACATCCAGCCTGCCAGAAAATTCAAACATTGAAAGAAAACAATGTATATTGCACGGTAAATGTCATTGCTCCCAGCTGGTGCATTTATAACAGCTAAGCTTCCAGCCAGAAGTAAGCACTCATTCACAGGATGCTAAGAAGGTACAACACAGTAATGGTATTCAAGATGTATTCATGCAGAATTAAACATATTTAAAAATTCAGATGAAGCTAAAATGAATATGTAAAACTTATCACCTGAGTATTAACTTCTAAAAATGGTGTAATAACAACCCCTATTAACCTTCAAAAATCATAGTGTTCTACAAATTCTTTGTTACCTTGAAATCCATCACAACATAGGCAGCTGAAGGCATTGAGATGATCAACACAAGTGGCACCATTGTGACAGGGGTCACTTAGACACTCATCCACCTCAATTTCACAGTTATTACCTGGAAATAAGCAAAGGATTCACTTCATTAGAAATATGTCACTGTTGAGTCACCAGTGCAACCAGAAACAACAAAATCTAATAACCAAGGTTATGTACAGAGATGTTTTACCAATGAGTCTCCAATTGCTGGCAGGGAATTTCACTTTTTGCGAGGCCAGCAAAAAAGAAAACAAGGTCTAAGACTGCAGAGATTGAAAACACCAGTGAGACGGCAAGAAGGGGAGACAAGCCTTGCATCCCTGGAGTCGGGGTTTTTTGAGAAAGCTGAAGACACCATGGAAAGCCGGTTTGGACTGGCACAGAGGGCGCCAGGAGAAGAGGTCCCCGAACGAAGCACCCCCACAAGGAGCCTGGGACTTAAAACCCTCCTGAGAGCTGGAGCAACTTGGAGATCACAGCGAATCCTTGGACGACCTGGGCCCAGGACAGCACTCCCATCCACCCTTCCTCCCTCTTCTTTTTACATTACACCCAGCTTGGCCAGCTTTGGGTTGGGCATATGTGAGTATGAAAGTGGGTTAGGGCTTGGGGCACTAACGCTTTCTTCCTTCCTTTGAGTGATATGGAAGCATTTCCACCACTCTCCGCAGTTATTTTATTATTTTATCAATAAAGCTTTAAAATTTAGACCGTTGGCGTGTTCCATTATCTCCTCCCTTAATGATCCTGTGGCCTCAGACTGATCACCTGACGCTTCAGGCAGATTTAACAGAAATCTGTCACACTGGGTTGTCCACCTGCTGCCAGTGGGGGCCTGGAGCTGTGGGAGGCTCCTGCCATTGCCCCATGGTACCACACAAGGTACTCCATGGCTCCTTGCCTCCACAAGCGGCAGGGGACCCTGCAGCTCCTAACCAGCACTGGCTGAAGTCACGGAGGTCTTTGGAAGTCACGGATTCCAGAGTAGGGAGAAGTAAATAAGCAGGGATCTGTAGTGGGACCAGTCCTGTTCAACTTAGTCATAAATGATATGGAAACAGAGATAAACAATGATGTGGCAAAATTTGCAGATGATACAGAATTACTCAAGATAGTTAAGTCCAAAGCAGACTGCCAAGAGTTACAAAGGGGTCTTAGAAAACTTGGTGACTGGGCAAGAACATTGCAGATGAAATTGAATGTTGATAAATGCAAAGTAATTCATTGTGGAAAACATAATCCCAACTATACATACAAAATGATGGAGTCTGATACTATGTGTACACTGCACTTTCATTGGTAAAACTTTTGTCAATTGGGATATAAAAAAAACACATCCCTGACCGACAAAAGGTTTACCGATGAAAAGTTCCGATGTGGACAGCCCTTTGTAGGCAGTAGATGCTCTCTCGCCGATAAAGCTACCGCCACTCATTGGGGGTGGTTTCATTTTGTCGCCAGGGAGCGCTCTCCTGTCGACAAAGAACTGCTACACTGTGAACCTTACAGCAGCAGTACTGTAGGGGCACAGCTATACCACTGTAACTTGCGCTGTGTAGACTAGTCTAAATTAGCTCTTACCACTCAAGAAAGATCTTGGAGTCATTCTGGATATTTCTCTGACAGTACCCACACAATGTGCAGCAACAGCAGTCCAAAAAGCTAACAGAATATTAGGATCCATTAGGAAAGGGATAGATAATAAGACAGTAAATATCATAATGCTGCTGTATAAATCCACGGTATGCCCACAACTTGAATACTGCATGCAGTTCTGGTTACTCCATGTGATGCTGGCAAACCAGGTGCCAGCTCAGGTCAAAACCCCAAGCTAAATCATGTATGTGTTAGGATAGATCAAACTGTTAAATGTATAAGTGTATATCAGATGTTTAAACCTCAAGAAAATTAGTGGAATGTTAGTTGTATTATTTTCACTTATCTGTCCTGTGATGCAGCAGAAGAGTGATTGAGGGGAGGTATATAAACTCCAGGATGATCAGGCCCTTATTCTCTGTGGACTGAAGAAAGGTTACTACAGGTTAATTAGAGCACCTGTAGCCAATTATGTAGCTCATACCCCACCCCCACTGAATGGGGGAGAAGGGAATGGAGAGCTGACTGTAGTTTGGGGGAGTACTGTTATTGACCAGAGGATCAGAGTAACAGAGGAAGGGAAACCTTGCCCAAGGAGATCAGAAGGACTCTCCTGGCACAGAAGATAGAGACACCCCTCCACTCTCCCCGCCAAGGGGAAAGAGGGTAAGAAGCCCATAAAGCTGAAGGGACTGAGACCCAGAGTAGGGGGCAGACCAGGTCCCTTCCCTACACCCCTTGTGTCCCCCACCAGGGCACTGGCAGAGCTGTCAATGCTCAAGGATAGCGGCAAGGGGTGTCACTCTGACCCATCACACAAAGGAAAAGTACGGGACCTACCATAATAGCATTGACCATTTGCCACAGTCCCTGTTATAATGTAACGGCAAACATTTACATGGTGTATACCCATGTGATTAAATAACCCATCAAAGAAATCTTTTGAAATGCTAATGAAGGACTTACAGACTAACAGAAAATACTAACTTCAAAGCAAGAAGCCTTTACGTGATGGTCAGAGGTCAAAAGGCCAAGTGTATTCCTCACTCATTGTCATCAAAGGAAAAGCCCACATGGATAAACACTGTCAGCTTGTTTTCTGTATGAAGATACTGTAAATATGGAATTCAAAGAAAGATCCTTTATGCCTGGACTGTTTGTATTCTGACAGGGTAGAATAACATAAGAATGGCCATAGTGGGTCAGACCAAAGGTCCATCTAGCCCAGTATCCTGTCTTCCGACAGTGGCCAATGCCAGGTGCCCCAGAGGGAATGAACAGAACAGGTAATCATCAAATCATCATCTCCTGTCGCCCATTCCTCAGTTCTGGCAATGAGAAGATGGAGATCCCCAGAGTTATTCTGGGTAACCCTGAGAGACTTTTGGGAAACTGGCTGAGTACTACATCTCTGTTACCATTTGGAATTACAGACTGACTCAGCTGTACACATATTTTACCTGCTTTAACCTCTTAATAACTCTCATTTTGTCCAGTTTGTCTGAGTGGCAAGATAGGCTGGAGAGTCTAAAGGGCCTGTCTGTGTCTCCATGGTAAGACTGGTATAGTGATCCATGAGTTAACATTTTTTTACTGACTTGGTGAAATCTAATTATATTACACACCATTAGTTTGGAGTGTCTGCCCTTATTTTCTGACAATGTAACCTGAAGCAAGCACTCAAAGTTGTGAGCCACTCCAGATAGCATGAACCCCATTTTAAAAAAAGATATATATTAGAATTGGAAAAGGTACAGAGGAGAGCAACAAAAATGATTAGGGGCATGGAACAGCTTCCATGTGAGGAGAGATTAAAAAGACTGGGACTGTTCATCTTGGAAAAGAGATGACTATGTGGGGATATGTTAGTGGTCTATAAAATCATGATTGATGTGGAAAAAGTGAATAGGGAAGTGTTATTTACCCCTTTACAGAACACATTAGCAAGGCATCACCCAATGAAATTAATAGGGAGCAGTTTTAAAACAAAGAAAAGGAAGTTTTTCTCCACAAAATATACAGTCATCCTGGGGAACTTGTTGCCAAGGGATATTGTGAGGGCCAAAATTATAACTAGGTTAAAATAAGTATTAGGCATGTTCATGGAGAATAGGTCCACCATTGGCTATTAGCCAATGTGGTCAGGGATGCAACTCCATGCTCTGGGTGTTCCTCAGCCTTTGACTACTAGATGCTTGAACAGGACAACAGAGGACGGATCGTTTGATAATTGCCCTGTTCTGTTCATTCTTGGTGAAGCATCTAGCATTAGCCACGGTCAGAAGACACTGGGCTAGATGGACCACTAGTCTGACCCAGCATGGTTGTTCTCATGTTGTTATATATTATGAAAATAATAAACAAACCAGCTGTAATACTGAGGTTTGATGTTTGACTGCTGTACTAGAATAGTAATTTAAAAAAACAACAAACAAAAAATAAACAATGTATCAGTTATGAAAAAGAACAGTTAGTCACCTACAGCAGCTGTGATTTTTCAAGATGTTCTGCACACGTGGCTTCCACTCTTGGTGCGCGTGTGCCCCACTCATAGGAAAGAAGTTTCTTTAACAGCTTAATCCACTAGGACAGCACATGTGCCCTGCCTGCCTTGCTGCCCCCACTCCTGAGAGCATAAAGAATGGAACCACCTCAGCTACTACTCAGTTCCTTCACTGCCCTGAATCTGGATCCAAGATTCTGAGCTGTGGAGAAGGAGGTTGGGTCACAGGATCCACATATACTGAACATCTTGAAGAGTCACAGTCACAGTGAGGTAAGTAACATGATTTCTTTCCATGTTTGCTGAGAGTAAGACAAAAAGAAATCAGTTTAGCGTGCAGCAAAGGAGATTTAGGTTAAATATTAAGAAAAAACTTTCTAGCTATAAAGGTACATAAGCATTGGGACTGGCTACCTAGGAATGGTTTGCAATCCTCATCACTAGAGATTTTTAAGAACAGTCCATAAGAACTGATCACATATTTCAAGGCACAATTCAAGGTGATGTGGCCCATTAACACCCCTCAAGTCACTGGGGAGGGGGGAGGCAGAGGTGGGGGAATGCTATTGGGTTATATAGATTGTTGTTATAAGCCATAAATCCACTGGCTCTAATCAGTCCATGATTTTTAGTGTCTAGCAAAGTTATCAATTTAAGCTCCCAGGCTCATCTTTTAAAGTGTTGGGCAGGTGCCTTTGAGGATGCGGACTGATAGGTCAGATATAGAATGATCACATTCTAAGACAGGTATCTCTCCCTTTTCATTGTATAGGGAGCTGGGCAGCTATCTTGGCTTTGTGGATTTCAGTGTTGTTCCATAATTCTCTAGCCACCAAAAAGTTTGGCACTGTGACGGTCCTAACAGTTGCAACACCTAAGTCCCTTCGTGGATCCCATCCATAATACCTAAACTGGTATTAAACACCAGTTATTGCAGTGGAATACTCTCTTGCAGTCTGTAGACTCTACAACTGGGTAGGCTTGTGTGCGAGTAAGCAGAGGCTGCTTTCACCTTTTTTTTACGCCTTTCAGAATGGAGAGGGGTAACTAGTGGTGTTCCCCAAGGGTCAGTCCTAGGACCAATCCCATTCAATTTATTCATAAATGATCTGGAGAAAGGGGTAAACAGTGAGGTGGCAAAGTTTGCAAATAAAACTAAACTGCTCAAGATAGTTAAGACCAAAGCAGACTGCGAAGAACTTCAAAAAGATCTCACAAAACTAAGTGATTGGGCGACAAAATGGCAAATGAAATTTAATGTGGATGAAAGTAAAGTTCTGCACATTGAAAAAAATAACTCCAACTATACATACAATATGATGGGGTCTAATTTAGCTACAACTAATCAGGAGAAAGATCTTGGACTCATTGCGGATAGTTTTCTGAAGACGTCCACGCAGTGTGCAGCGGCAGTCAAACAAGCAAACGGGATGTTAGGAATCATTAAAAAAAGGGATAGAGAATAAGACGGAGAATATCTCATTGCCCTTATATAAATCCATGGTATGCCCACATCTTGAATACTGTGTACAGATGTGGTCCCCACTTCTCAAAAAAGATATACTGGCATTAGAAAAGGTTCAGAAAAGGGCAACTAAAATGATTAGGGGTCTGGACCAGGTCCCATATTAGAGAAATTAAAGAGGTTAGGACTTTTCCACTTGGAAAAGAGGAGACTAAGGAGGGATATGATAGAGGTATATAAAATCATGGGTGGTATGGAGAAAGTGAATAAGGAAAAGTTATTTACTTGTTCCCATAATATCAGAACTAGGGGCCACCAAATGAAATTAATGGGTAGCAGGTTTAAAACAAATAAAAGGAAGTTCTTCTTCACTCGGTGCACAGTCAACCTCCCTGCCTGAGGAGGTCGTGAAGGCTAGGACTGTAACAGGGTTTAAAAGAGAACTGGATAAATTCACGAAGGTTAAGGCCATTAATGGCTATTAGCCAGGATGGGTAAGGAATGGTGTCCCCAGCCTCTGTTTGTTAGACGGTGGAGATGGATGGCAGGAGAGAGATCACTAGATCATTACCTGTTAAGTTCACTCCCTCTGGGGCACCTGGCATTGGCCACTGTCGGTAGACAGGATACTGGGCTGGATGGATCTTTGGTCTGACCCAGTATGGCCATTCTTATGTTCACCTAATCAGACTCACATGGCTAAATTGTATGTTACTAGTCCTGAATTACCTTATTTTCTGTGGTTTCGGACTACTTAGTCTCTGCTCAAGAACAGATGGTAAGCCATGCACTCCAGCCAAGTCTTTGATGTGCGGCTTCGAGGAGAAGTCATTTACTACTGTATATCAGTTTTCTTCCATATTAATGATTAGTTTTCAGTTACTGTCAGGGCTGAACCTACCTATAAAACCAGGTGCACAGAAACAAAGATAGCCATCCAATTTATCTTTGCAAATGCTGAGTACTCCACAAGGTTGTGACAGGCAATCATCAATGTTTACTTCACAAAACTGACCAGTAAACCCTGTCAAAATAAAAAAGTGAACAAAAATTAAATTTAGAGCAAAATACAAGTAAAATTATTATCATTTTTTATCGAAGAAGACAAACATAAATGAGATATGGACCTGTTCCTGACATTTTGTTTTATGTGGCTTTCTAGTCATTACTTATATCCTTTGAAATTCTATCTATGGTACGATAAAATACTTTGCCCTTTCAGCACTTCTCAGGCAAATGAATCCCAGATACTTTTCAAATGTGTATAATGTAAAGCAGCATGCAAAAGCATGGCTACTTTTAATAATCACATAACTTCCACATATGCTAGGTGCTGTCAGTATCTTGTTAGCAAAGAGTGTTTGGAATCTCAGCTTCTCCAAGGGATTTTATAAAGATATACTCTTACTGAATATTATGTGCCAAATTTCTATAAAAATAAACATTTGGGGCCAGATCTTAGCCTAAGTTAACGGCATTTTGTGCCTTAAACAACCTTAAAGCTGTCCTAAAGATGCAACTGAGATTATCCTGCTCTGAGAGAATCCTTAGTTGGTACAAATATGACATAGCTGACTTTATGTCAATAACTCCCAGCCCCAGAAGATAGGGTGCTTTTTGGGTTAATGGCTAAAGCATTTTGCAAGTTAGGAATCCTCACTTGTATAACAGTCTCTAGTATTCCCTAACATTCACATAAACAAAATTAATATGAGGATGGAATATCATAGTAACATTAATCAATAGCAAATATTTTATTGGTGATGACTGTATGTATTAATGACGATTTTAAAAAATCAGCTTATTATCTCAAAATCTTAAAATGCACAGACCTTTGTTTAGCTAGTATAAAACTGAGACCTAAATACTTAAAAGAAAATACTGCCACATTTACACTACATGAAAAAACAGAGTAGAGTTTGGGACCATAAAACAAAAGTCACACAGATAGATATTTGCAAAAAGTTTGTCAGCAAAACAGAATCAGCAGGAATGCTTAAAATCATATAAAGATGGTATAAATTATATACCATCATATAAAGATTGAATAAAAATTCAATTAACAGCCACTTATATAATTCCCCCTATAACCCATCAATACATACTTGACATTATAATTTATTTTCCAGAGGTGTCCCATTTAAATTCTTCAGGTTTTTTTTTTTTTGACAAGCCCAAATGCTTCATGGCAAAAGTGATTCTTATTCACCAAACTGCGATACTTAAACTCCCCAGGGAGATCTTCACAGTTTCATTCATTCAATTCATTCTGACATGGTCCATCTACACAATGACTTACAGGAATTTAACAACATTGTCCCTTATATCCTAGATGTCAGATACTTCTGAAGCTATGTATTAGAGCTTCACAATAAAGGCTACTGTCTGGGTCATAAGGATTAGACGTACATTCATTCGCTGCTACTAAACAGCTATCACCAATAAAAAACTTAAAATAATGTTAAATAGTCACTATCAAAATTAGGACTAGAAAAACCTAAATAGAACTGAAGGTTCTGATAAATCCACAAGTTGGGGCTTGATCCAAACACCAATGAATTCCTCAGAACAAATCTGTATCATCAGTGAAATCCTTGTACTTTAACTGGTGGCCATGTTCTTCCCAAGTGCTAAATCTACTCCCCTAAAAAAAATAAAAACAATCCTGAAAGAGATTAAATAATTTTACAACCAAGGAGTATGGATTCCAGACCTGAATGCCCCAAAAATTCAGGTGCATTTGGATTTGGGGATGTCTATGATACCTTGGCAGTTGATTAGCTGTTAACTTCTATATAAAACCACATAAATCACTATTGTAGCAATGTGTAGATACAAAAACAACAACAATGACCATCACCACCACCACCAGCCAAAATCGTGTGAGCAGCAGCCTGCCTCAAATGAAGGGGAACTTAAGGGCAAATTTTTGGAGCAAGCGCATCCTTTCAGGAGACAGGCCACAAATGCCAATAGCACCACATGCATACTGTCAGGTGTCTGCAAGATTCTGCAACCCAGCTGACTCTTGCTGAGTGCATTGAGAAAGGCCAAAAATACTAACAGGAGCTACCTATTTAGGTTTTTACAATTTGCCCCTCGGTGTAGAATCCTAGATCATCGCCCAGTCCCTGTTATTCAATGCTGCCTGTGGAAAGATGTTGGTGTTTGATCTTATTTAAATCTCCAACATAGAAGTCAAGGATTCCAAAACTGGTGGTTGCTCTTGCTCCATCATGGCAACTGCTAAGATTCCTCCCCCCGCCCCCAGAACTGTTTTGCTAGAGTTTTTCAGAATAGTGAAGGAGACAGTATAGCATCCCTTATGAGCACAAAGGACATATACCTGAATTCTGAAATAGAGACCTGTGGTCAAAAGACTGATTATATATCCATTAACTGATTACATATTCATTAGCAGATTTTGGATCAGCCTTCACAGTTGCATCATTTTCCAGCAAATCACATTGCCCATATGTGGACTGGGTAAGCAACACGCTACCAGGGATATTATAGGTGGCACAGTTAGCAACACCTATAGTTAAGTTGGGCAGACACTTTCTGAGACCCTACTTTCAGTTGCTTATAACTTTGCCAAACTTTGACCACTCAGACTGAAATCTCCAATGTTGGGTATCTGCCACAGGCACAATTTTTTGGAAAGTTTGAGCTAAAATGTTTCAGTCATTTCTCAGAATGAGATAAGGAGAAAATACATTGTTTTGGCTACATTAAAAAAAAAAGTCTTATCACCACTTCATTCAGAACTCCAGCACATCTATGCTTTGGAAAAGAGACTTGAAAAATGCATGATGCAAATGCAGGGGACCAAATTAAGTTCTTTATATCATTTCTTAACTTTTGAGTGCTTGAATTTGTAAACTTAATATTCTTATACCTTTTTTAAGTAATATTAAATAAACTGCATGCTGTCACAGAAGAGTAGTTAAAGAACTTTTCTCTCCCATTGGGTTCATGTTCTCCCATAACAAGAGGAAGACAAGCATGAGGCCATTTACCTCAAGCACTCTCCTTCCTGGACATCCCAATTTGGTACAGAAAAACATTCTCAATCAGGCCTGAAAGTCTGTGTCCATTTTATTTGGTTTTATGTTGCACAAAGAATTCCCCCAGGGTTTCAGTTAAAGCACAGATTTTTCTGCAACCAGATGAAGCAGGAGGTTGTGATGTAGTGGAAATTCACACTTCATCCAATAGGCCCATTCTACAGGCAGTAGCCACCCAGTTTTTCTATATGCATACACTACAATACCCCAGCATGTATTTTGTACCATAATTCTGGTCACTAGTGGGTACTGTCTGTGTGACATTATGATAGCCTTGTATAATGGAAAATGACTCATCTCACACAGCAGAGCATTTCTGGTGGAAATATTACTAGGGTAATTTCCTTCACTACAAATATTTCCTCTATTCCTTCAGTCTGGCTTCTGGCCCTTGCACTTCATTAAAATTGTTCTCACGAGTGTCTAAGGACCTCTTCCTAGCCAAAGATTAGAATCAGTACTCCATTCTCATCCATCATAATCTGCTGGCTGACGTTGACACAGTTGACCATACTTGTCTTTTTGAAATCTAATCCTCCCCTGGATTTCATGAATTTGTCCTTTCCTGGTTCTCCTCCAACTTCTCTAACCACTCCTTCAATGTTTTGTTTGAAGAATATTTCTCATCCCCCCTGTAGTTTTCTGTGGGAGCTCAATCCTTGACCCTTCCCTTTTCTCCCTCTAGCTTGTCTCTGGGCAATCTCATTCTCAAATACAATCTCATCTGTCATCTCTGTGCTGATGACTCACGGGTCGACCTTTCTGTTTTGTACCTATCTCTTTCTGACCAAGTTAAAATCTCAGTCTGACATCTCATCATAGATATTCAGCTGTCAATTTAAGTTCAACATGACCAAACTAAACTCTTAATCTTTTCCAGCCAAGCTCTTCCCATTCTCAGTCACCATGAACACCACCACCATACTCTCTGTCACTCAGACCCACAACTTGGGTGTATCTGTGACTCAGCCCTTTCCAGAGATCTTCCAGATCATGTCTAAATCCTGCTGTTTATTCCTGTATCACATCTATATACCCATCCTTTCCTCACTGTCTATCAAATAAATCTCTTGTTCAGACCCTCACAATCTCACATCTGAACAACTGTGTGTTTCCTCCTCTCTAGACTTGACAAACATAATCTTATCCCACTTATGCCCATTCAAAATTCTGTCACAAAGATCATTTTCCAGCTTAGTCATTCACGCTTCTTACCTTTCTCTTTGCATTCTGACCACCGTCTCCACCTTTTCCACCACATTAAACATAAAACTAGCCTTTGTTTCCAAGGCACCTTCATGGTCTATACCCAAAATATCTATCATGATCAATATGCCATTGAGACATTAATTACCCATGTATGCTCCGCCAATGTCATCAGCTCTCACCACTCATTTCTTACATTTTCGAACAAACACCCTTTACACCTTTTCCCCTGCCACAAACTCCTGCATCAAAGGAGTTTCCTGTAAAGATCTATAATGCCAGCTCATTGACTCCCTTTATCTCTCTCCATAAAACTCTCTACTGCCAACAATAAAAAAAAAAACATTATATTAAAAGAGGTTAGTCACATCCCCAAAACATTTTTTTCCCAGTGCTGTGTCCACTAGTTATCATATTAACCCTATTTTGTCTCATTGTTACCTTGCAGTTTTTGTTTCCCACATACACCTATCTCTGGTTTTCTACTTAGATTTTAAGCTTTTGGGGGAAGGTGCAATCTTTTTTGTAGTGTGTTTGTACAGTGCCTATCACAATGGGACCCCACACAGAGCTGGGATCCCAAGGTGTTACTATATTTCAAATAATAATAATTAATAGTAAGTGGGAATAAAGCTGATATTAAGAAGATCATTCTAATGATTTGTTCCCTGGGGAAGTTCAACAAAACATTCGACTTTATTTCTCACTCTTGCCACATTACCTTAGGGAATTTATAGTTCAAACCACTGCTCTCTCCATGGGCTAAGCTCCCTTGAGGATTATATTTCTCATAATGCAATGCAGATTTCCCTCTGACTGAGCTGTGTGGTTCATTAAAGGGAGATGTAATCTGGCTAGGAAGCCTATAGATCAGCCTATAGGGGAGAATGGAAGCATAAGACTCCTGAATTACAACTCCCATAAGATAATGCATTACTATGGGGAAATTAAATTTAATACTGAACTGATGCAAAGCAGTTTAGGTCAGTTCAACAAACAGCAGGGAAACATTTTAATTTTGGAAATGTTTCGTTTCAACATTTGCGATCAACACAGAATGTTTTGACAAGTCTGGATGAAAACTTTTTTGAATTTCCAATTGATGAAAAATTTCCAAATCTTAACTTTTAATCCCAATTTGGAAAGAAAACAAATGTTGAAATATCAGACTGAAACACCAGGTTGGAAATCCAAATTTTGCTCAGCTCTAAGCAACTATATATGTTAAATAGTAATTCCTACTGCACTCACATATTTTTGGTGTCAATAAATAAATTTAAGTTAAAAAATTGTTCACTCAGACCCCTAAAACTTTTTTCTCCAGGTGATGGTAGGTAATTTAGCTCCATATCTGATTTTCTTCAGCTGTACTGCCATATAGGAAAATTAAAGGGCAGCATGGTTCCAATTCATGCACCCACCTTGTCACAGGATCATACTCAAAGCACAGGTGGCTATGTGCTCTGTGAACTTGGATGTAAGTTAGGTAAGGTGTCTGACACCTTACAAACTGTCAAGTTAATGTAATTCAGCTGTCTCAACATAAGAATTATTTCCAAACAGATTTGAACTTGGTCACTATTCACTGCAAACTGTCAAGTCAATATCCTTGTGATCTTGTTCTCTTCTTTCAACACCAAACTATATATGATAACAAAATATAATTCCTGTTTTTTTAGTTTTGTAGTCAAAACTCCTAAATATTCTTTATTTTTCTGTAGAGTACAAAATATTCTCGTGTGTTAGAGAGACATATAAAAGGGGGGGGGGGGGACCCTGCCCCATTTGCTCTAAGATTGGATGTAATCCAATGAGAAAGTGACAAATAAAAGGATATTTTGAAAGTATATAAGGATAAGGTAGGTAGTACAATGATGACAATAATATAAAGTTCACATGATGACTCAGTCTGGGCATGTATACATCTTGGTAAGTTTTAGTTTTTTAATCAATTAACTTGCTGCTTGTTGGCAACATTGCAGAGAAAACTTTTAAGGAGGGATTTAAAAGAAGAGAGGATAGTAGATTGGTGATTGGGTTAGGGGGTGGCAGTATAGCAACAGTTACCTCTTTAGTCAGGTGTGACAAAGTGAGGATTTCCCCTTGTTATGTTAAGTGTGTCCTGCTGTTTTGCATGGATGCTGTGTGTGCCTTTTGTGGAGGCTGCTCCAGAGCTCCCTGTATGGATGCTGTGGAGGCCCCTTCGTAGCCTGAGACCCAGGAGAGGAATGCGACCAGGTGACTCTGGCCCAGGAAGCGAGACAAAGGCTGGAGGAGGAGCAATGGGTAGGGCATGAGCCAGGCAGCTGGAAGCGAGCCAGTGTCGGCTGGCTTGGGGCTCAAGGGGAGGACCAGAGCCCTGGCTCTGGGCTCCCCTCCCGCCAAGATGGACTTGGCTGAAAGTCACTGATTTCTGTGCTAACAAGTTCTGCCCTACGCTGTGTTCCTGTTGACTAATAAACCTTCTGTTTTACCAGCTGTCTGAGAGTCACTGCTGACTGTGGCATTGGTGTGCAGGGCCTTCTGGCTTCCCCATGAGTTCCACCCGGGCGGACTCTCTGCGGGAAGCACGAGGTGTGGAAGGGGATGCATTAGTGCTCTGAGGTCAGACCCAGGAAGGTCGAAGCTGTGTAAGCTTCTTGCCCTGGAGACAGTGTACCCAGAGAGAGGAGGCATGATCCCCCAGAGTCCTGACTGGCTTCGTAGGGAGTACTTCCAGTGCATTGACCTGGTGACTCAGTGACATCAGGATAAACAATAGTTGTGCCAACAACATTTCTCCAAGAAGGCAAAATCCAGGACTTGTTTAATTTAGAAAACAGCCTAAAATTATGGAGTACATTTTTATGGGACAATAATTATAGTATCTAGATATGAGATTTAGGTACTATTGTTATGGACTTCCTAGAAATGCACAGAGAGATAGATGAGGTATGGGGAAAGAATGAGAGAGATTAAATAGTGCAACTTTTAACATTAGATATTATCAGCATTCTTTTTTATTTTTAAACAAATTATAACACCCCACCATTTGATGATTTATTGCAAGATAATGATCAAAGCAAAAATGGCATTTTATAATAAATACATTAAATTAAAAAACAGAATGGTTCTTTTTCAAAGCTGTGACCCGGACCAAGTGTATAAATTCTGCTTCTCTTGTTCTCCAGAATGTATCTTCGTAACTGTGCCATTGTGTCACTTTCTCTCTTCTTTTTTCGTACCTCCCATGCAGTGGTGCTTTGCTTCTACCCAGTGGGATCTAAGGACCCACACTGCTGTCTTCTCTGCCATTTCCTAACAACTTGACATGAATGACTGTTTCAATTGCCTTGGAATTTTTTGAACCTCAAGCAACAGTACTCAATCAGCAGATTTAATGCAACCATCCTTCTAAAAGGTTTTCCTTTGACAGTTTTTCAAACCCAGTAGAAGGGACACAGGGCCTGATCCAGTATTGATGGAAGAAAGCAGGAGTATTTTCATCAGTTTCAGTGCAAAACAGATCGGGGCAAGAAAGAGAAAGAAGCAAGGAGGATCTGTGCTATTTACCCCTGAAAATGCAAACTCTAAGGGTCCACTCTAAGGGGACACCAAAATAAGTTTTTATTCTGAATGTGTATGCTGACTTGCAGTGTGTCAAGTCATATCTTATCAGTTTATGATGTGATGCAGGAGAACAAGATCTACAACTTTGCAACACCTATGAAATTGCACAGTCAAAAAACCCTTGTGAAATAATAGCAGCTATCTATTTTAATCTTATCAGAAAGATTGTAAGGATGTCACTGTTTCTGGTTTCTTTCAGAAGGTCATGATGCAGAGGGAAGCATCACAACATAAGCCTAGTTTTGTACAATCAACAAGTAATTTTTTTTCCTCCCTCTAGCTGATATCTCCTTCACTAATTCATACACAGTAATTAAAAAAAATAAATACCTATATACAGAATATATAAATTAACAGTAGACACTATAAACTGTTTTTGATTGTTTCACCATATCCTTTTATGTTGCATCATATCAGAGATCAGAGCAATATAACAATGAAACATGTGTTGAGGATCTGAAAACTGGCAAAAAATTTCAGCTGATGAGAAAGCTGCATTGCGAAAAACAGTTTTTCCCTGTAAAGGAGCAGTCTGTCTATGCTACTTTGATACTTTATAAAAGCAACAAGAGCAATAAATATTTGAGATGTTATTGTCCAACTCCCCTCCCATGCAGAAAATTCCAGAAAAGTCATTAAATGCTAATGGTGATGTCTGATTTTTCGCGATTGTTGATTTATAGAATTAGTTTTATGGAAAAGAACCATATTTCTATGTCTTTGCTTAAAGATTGGAAATCAGGTAGAATCAGATTTAAAAAACAGTATTGCTAGTAGGTGTAAATGAAACAGCTGGCTTTAGCTGTTTGGTCAGTGGTAACTCCCAAATATGTGCAGGGGAGGGTGAGAAATCACAGGAATATATTAGTCACCTGGAAGGAAAAAAGATATCTTATACTTCAAATGCTTCCGCTATAGAGAATCACATAATTACAGAGTTGTGTTTTCTGTACACAGAATTGCAGTCACCATATGAAACCCTTTTTCTGAAGAAAAAACACTTTCACAAACTCTTTCTTTTGTGCCCACTAAAAGTTTGTTTTCTCTAGGCAAGATCACTAAAGACAATCTAATAAAGGGAAAGAGCTCTTAGCTCATTTCGTTGGAAAAACAACAACTCCCTTTTCAACTAACACTCTCAAAGGGCTAAAACCCAAGTGAAAGCTTATGCTCAAATAAATTTGTTAGTCTCTAAGGTGCCACAAGTACTCCTCGTTCTTTTTGCTGATACAGACTAACACAGCTACCACTCTGAAACCTGGAAATAAATGATTATATATATATATATATATATATATATATATATATATATATATATATATATATATATATATAAATCATTACACACATTCTAGAACCTAAATTTAACAAGACATTCTCCTGTTTCATAAAGGATAACTTACCCAAAGGTTTTCTCCCACCATTAAACATTCAGACCTGCTGTGATTCCCCCATTCATAAGACAAGCCAGCTGACAGCTTCTTCCTTAGGTAAAGGATACCTGGCTGTACCTCTGCAGCCCCAGATATAGTTCAAATCATCTATTGTCTTCACTAGTAAATAGGGTAACCTCTTCTGCATGTTTCACCTGTATAGACTCTCTCTTGGAGACATTGTTATCTCTTGATTAGCATTTTCCTCAGACTGCAAATAGGCATTCATTGTGAATTACACATTACTCAATTTACATGTAGCTAGACATGCACATATTACTTAGTCCTGCCTTGAGTGCAGAGGACCTAAACTTGATGACCTATTGAGGTCCCTTCCAGTCCTACACTTCTATGATTCTACAAGCATCTTCTGCCTGTAAGAACTTTATCAACTTCAGTGACCCGTCCCAACTCACAGACCTTAAGAGCATAATTTTCAGTATACCCACACACACACCCCTCTCCTTACATACCATCCACGCATATATTTCAGAAGGATTCTGGTGATTAATGTGACAGGCTTTCAGTTGAGACATTACATGACACCCTTTGATGAACTAGAAGACGAGACCCAGAAGACCTCTGTAACCCTGTGCAGTCTTCTGCCAGTTGGCACTAAGAGGTACCTGTGCCACAGTGTTCTAGAGCCATACTGCTCTAGAGGGGGATCTGGGAGGGATTGTGCCTGAGGTGTTACTGGAGAAACCACTTCAGAATCCTTGAGCATGCCTTCATGGTTCTTGGCCAGCTCTGTATGCCAGGGCAGAAGAGAAGTAGAGACCTAGTCATGACCCCTCCATACTGCTCTGTCTTTGAGGTGGTTTGTGCTTCTGGAGTTATTGAGTAGAGACTGCAACTGTGTCTAGTCCCTCTGAAGAAATGAGGAAAGATTCCTTGCACTCTCCTAACTTCTTGTGTGTCCTTGAAAAGGGCAGGCACAAGAGAGTCTAAAATTATTCCTAAAGGAAGAGGCAGGGTGCACTAGTTAATTACACATGAAATTAAGCAATTCTGAATTCTGATCCCAGCTCAGTCACTTATTTGCTGACTGCTGTTGGGCAAATCTCCTAATTTTTATCTGTCTCCATTTTTCTATCTGTTAAATCATGAAAATATATAACTACTTGACAGGGAGGTTATGAAGATTAGCAGATTACTGTAAATGCTTTGAAGATATAAAGCTCTACAGAATGTAAATGACAACTATATTATACTTCATTTAAAAATAATATTCTTGGAAACTATTTATGTGATTAATCCAGTCATTGTTTGTTCTCTTTCTGAAGAGTCTTAGAATTAGATTGGAGTTGGTATACAAATTAGTATAGTAAAATAACAATAAAAACAAATATGGACCTATATGTTTCTTGCCTTCCTGTCGTATTCCTATCCTTATTTTTGGTACTTGGGCTCTACTACAGGATTTTTGTAGCACCCAACACTATCTAAGTACTTCCAAAGTAAATGAACACTGCATGGTGAAGTCTATAGGAAACATAATAAATATAATATAATATAAAATAATATTCCTGATCTGGTATGGAAGGCTTGCCATGTGTCCCCCCACTCACTTTATTTTCTTCTCCACTTACTCCATTGATCTGGTTATGGGAGGAAATCTTTATAAGAGGAGAGTTTTGCGCTGTCCACTGAAAATGGTCAGACCACAGGTTAGGCTGGCCACTTCCAATTAGTTTGTTCCAACATCAAATCTCTTCAACTCGGAACAATTTTCTCTGGCTCTATCCAGAACGTGGTGATTCATCCTTGGATTTGTGAGTTGCCAGTTCCAGATGTAGTGAAGCTATATTGGTGGTCATATGGTTGCCCTTATCAAATCTAGAAGCAACACAGAATCTGTGTACAGCCAAAAATCGAAGTGTACTCTATTGGCTATCATCAGTAGCACATTAAAAACCTTGGCAGTTTCTGTTTGCAACCCTTACAATAACTGCTCAGCATCAAATGCCAGAATCAAGTGTCCAACACAGTAGTCCTGGAAAAATCTGGTGTGAGGTAGCGAGGCTCATTTGATTTGTGCCCATTTGAGATGGACTAGCCATCTAATTTGTATGCTTGAGACCAGTCTATCAAAACAAATTCTATATTTCCAGTTAAGCTCTGGCAGACATAAGCATGGAGGGAAGTTGAAATGCTTCAAAAATTAACAAAATCTGCACACGAGGAATATTTCTGACTCATTTTTCAAGCAACTGGCAACTCACCACATTGTATTGTGCAATGCCTTAAGGGTGGGTGTCCGTGACTTTGAGAAGAACGGTGTTGCACAGCTGGTAGCACAGCACCAGCTATGACAACAGCAGGCAGTTCAATCAACACAACCAGGCAAATGGCTCTGTCATCAGTGTGATAAATGTTATTCTTCCCAAATTGCTCTATGGAGCCATGTGAGCACCCATTAGTAAAAACTGTGATTTTTGATACCATCCTCAACATTGGGGTGACTAGTTGTTGTTGTAGTAGTAGTATCTAGTAGTAATAGTAGTAGTAACATCTGAGTCCTGACCCATTGCTGGCCTTGAAGATCAGAACTGAAGCCTGGAAATGGCAAAGGAAGCAGAGCGGGAGCTACAGAGGGACTGAACCTCAGGGGTGAAGCGTTCATAGTAGAAATCCTGATGACACATTTTGCAAGAGTTAGACATCCACATTGCTTCCATCTGCAGCCCTGGATATTCTTGTCAGCAAGTTAAGGAAGTACGGGCTGGATGAATGCACTATAAGGTGGGTAGAAAGTTGGCTAGATTGTCGGGCTCAACGGGTAGTGATCAATGGCTCCATATCTAGTTGGCAGCCGGTATCAAGTGGAGTGCCCCAAGGGTCGGTCCTGGGACCGGTTTTGTTCAATATCTTCATAAATGATCTGGAGGATGGTGTGGATTGCACTCTCAGCAAATTTGCGGATGATACTAAACTGGGAGGAGTGGTAGATATGCTGGAGGGGAGGGATAGGATACAGAAGGACCTAGACAAATTGGAGGATTGGGCCAAAAGAAATCTGATGAGGTTCAATAAGGATAAGTGCAGGGTCTTGCACTTAGGACGGAAGAACCCAATGCACAGCTACAGACTAGGGACCGAATGGCTAGGCAGCAGTTCTGCGGAAAAGGACCTAGGGGTGACAGTGGACGAGAAGCTGGATATGAGTCAGCAGTGTGCCTTGTTGCCAAGAAGGCCAATGGCATTTTGGGATGTATAAGTAGGGGCATAGCGAGCAGATCGAGGGACGTGATCGTTCCCCTCTATTCGACATTGGTGAGGCCTCATCTGGAGTACTGTGTCCAGTTTTGGGCCCCACACTTCAAGAAGGATGTGGATAAATTGGAGAGAGTCCAGCGAAGGGCAACAAAAATGATTAGGGGACTGGAACACATGACTTATGAGGAGAGGCTGAGGGAGCTGGGATTGTTTAGCCTGCAGAAGAGAAGAATGAGGAGGGATTTGATAGCTGCTTTCAACTACCTGAAAGGGGGTTCCAAAGAGGATGGCTCTAGACTGTTCTCAATTGTAGCAGATGACAGAACGAGGAGTAATGGTCTCAAGTTGCAGTGGGGGAGGTTTAGATTGGATATTAGGAAAAACTTTTTCACTAAGAGGGTGGTGAAACACTGGAATGCGTTACCTAGGGAGGTGGTAGAATCTCCTTCCTTAGAGGTTTTTAAGGTCAGGCTTGACAAAGCCCTGGCTGGGATGATTTAACTGGGAATTGGTCCTGCTTTGAGCAGGGGGTTGGACTAGATGACCTTCTGGGGTCCCTTCCAACCCTGATATTCTATGATTCTATATAGGAGTTACAGTAGTTCAGTTTGGTGGTGATGAATGCATGGACCATTGAGACCAAATCCTCATTTGTGATGAAGGAGTAACATTTCCTAGCAAGCTTGGTGTGCAAGAAAGCATTTTTCATCACTTATAAGACAAGTTTTCTGGACTAATTGCTAAGAGAAAAAGGACCCTGAAACTTCACATTGTTTTTGTCAACGAAGGAGACACTTTGATGGAAAGAAAGATCAGCCACCCAGACAGTTCTTTAGTGTTTCCCATTTCCAAATAACATCATTTATGTCTTGCCAAGGCTGAGTCTGAGGTAGCTGTTCTTTATCCAGGTGTTTATCGCATTTGGGCACACAGACTACAATGTGTTGTGGTAATCTCTATAGGAAAGAATATATACAGCTGTGTCTGTGGCATCTTACCACACTTCCAAGAGACCTTAGTTAGATGCTTAAGAGTATGGAAGATATGATAGATTGCTGTTGGACTCCAGCAGCGAGAATTTTGGAGTAAAAGCACCAGTTGCCCATTAACACTCTTTGGGTCTTGCTATAGAGGAGTGAATAGAGCTATTGTGGTAATTTGCCGTCTATTCCAACTATGTCCTGTAAATAGGTCAGAAGATCTTTTTTTCCTTTAGCATGTATGCAGGGTGTCAAAGTCTTTACTCTACTAAGAATCTTAGCTTCCTTTCATCCTTCTTCCGAGAGACCATATCAATAAATTCAAACGTTTTAGGGTGGAGAGGACTGAGACTGCTACACTACCTCTTCTTTTCTTCATTGTTTGTCTTTTTCTGAGATTCTTTTTATTCTATCTTTGATTGATTAGTTTGTACTAATTGGCTTAACTAAAATAGGGTTGTTGTTGGTATTAAACCATGGATTTGGTGATGCAGGCAAGATTGGGTGTTTTGTCCAAATCAGAAAGGATAAGAAGTCACTCACCTCTACCATATACTCCACAAAGTGCTAGAACACTCTTGCATACTCCAGATTATGGTTCTTCAATCTGCATAAGATTGCATCTAGAGTTTTATGGTGTTCACTTACATTCTTGCCACTTATTAAAATGCCATCTATGCAGCAACGTACTCCTTGCAACCCACTAAAATAATCTGTTAGCCAAATCAAGAAGAGAGCTCTTTACTCACAAGAAATTGATATTATTTTGTGTTAGATTTACTGTCACTTTGAAATCTCCAAAAATGATTATGGTTCAATCATACAGAATGCTAGAAAGATATGTAACAGAAATCAAATCACTTTTACACAGTTTCAAGATTCTATCATCTTAACATTTATTTTCACACATAAAATTTACCCTATCTGACTTTTTTAAACTGATGTCCATATGAATAAGGAGACCTTCATTTTGTTTTAGGTGAGGTCAAATGTTATCAGTTGCTTATTTCTTAACATGCTAATTTCCTCATATCTTCTTTATTAAGTGGTAACATGGGATGAATCCTAGATATTTAAATATGGCAGCGCACTATACAGTTAATGGATCATGCAACTGGAAAATACAGAGCTGCCAAATGTAAGAATGAGCCAATGAGCAATTTGTGAGTGTTTGGGGGAATGAACTCCTCTAGGGGAAAGTATAAATCCGCTGAATTGTGAAATATATCTATAAAGCTTTTAACAAGTCTTTAAAATAATGGGCTAATATTTAACAGGCTGAGGAGCCGTTTCCACTGCATTCACTTACTGCCCCAACAATACTTCATATGCTGAGAGATAAATCAGTTCAAGATTGCTGGCCTCAGAATACAGAATGAAGACCACCTGTTTACTATTTAAAAAGAAAAAAAAAGATTGAGATACCTAATCTTTCCAAAGTATATTACAAATAAAAAGTGAGTCCAAGATAGAAATGTAATTCATAGATTCATAGATATTTAGGTCAGAAGGGACCATTACGATCATCTAGTCTGACCTCCTGCACAACGCAGACCACAGAATTTCACCCACAACTTCTACAAAAAAACCCCTCACACCTATATCTGTGCTATTGAAGTCCTCAAATCGTAGTTTAAAGACTTCAAGAAGCAGAGAATCCTCCAGCAAGTGACCCGTGCCCCATGCTACAGAGGAAGGCGAAAAACCTCCAGGGCCTCTTCCAATCTGCCCTGGAGGAAAATTCTTTCCCGACCCCAAATATGGCGATCAGCTAAACCCTGAGCATATGGGCAAGATTCATCAGCCAGATACTACAGAAAATTCTTTCCTGGGTAACTCGGATCTCACCCCATCCAATAGCCCATCACAGGCCATTGGGCCTATTTATGAATATTTAATTACCAAAACCATGTTATCCCATCATACCATCTTCTCCATAAACTTATCAAGTTTAATCTTAAAACCAGATAGATCTGTTGCCCCCACTGCTTCCCTTGGAAGGCTATTCCAAAACTTTATAGATCCAAAATCTAGGATATGTGATAGAGATGCTTACTGGTCCTGGGAATTTTTTATGGGACATCACAATGTTCTTCAACACTATTTTGAACCCTGCCCATGCTAACAGTAACTGAAGGTTGTAATTATTTGATTACTCTTTGAAATAAATGGTGATCTCAGGGTAGTTGCTAATAGAAAAATATCCATTTCACAAAAAAAATCTCACTGGACATTGGAGGACTGAACTGTCATTAAGAATGAACAACTGTTAATTCATGCAGGTGCCTTTACAAGTAAATGGCAAAGCACACTGTTGAAACAAAGTAGGAACATAATACTTGTCTCTTTTGCTGTGACTAGAAGACTATTTTCCAGTGATGTGAATCACTCATCTTTCATAGCCACTACAAAGCTAAAGGTATAAACACTGGAGGAAGTCCAAACAATAAACAAGAAAATAACTTAGTAAGGCTTTGATATCAAGCCTGGATTACACAGACAGCATTAGTGCCTGCTTCCTTAACCACTGGCTTCCTTTCTCCTACTGCATCTCTAGTAGCTGAAAGCTTCTTCTGTAACATGGGTGTAAATTGTAAAGTCACATGTGTAAAAAACAAAACAAAAACAGGAAAGGTCGCCACCTGCTGGGAGCAGCCAAAGATGAGTGCCCCCCGAATCCGGCACCCCGAGCCCCCTTCCACACTTCAACCCCCTGCTCCAAGCCACCTCCAGCATCCAAACTCCCTCTCAAATTTTGCACTTTCTCCCATGCCCCAACCCCCAGCCCCAAACTCTCTCCCTCTTAGTTAACTGGCATATTTCACTTACCAGCACCACCCGCATTCCCCCAACATGCTAGATAAAACAGCTTTTACTGTATGTGAAAAATGTGACAAGCTATATCTTTTTTTTTTTGTTTAAATTGGTCTTAGTGTAAATTCCTGCTTTCAATCAAGTAAGGGAACACCTGTTGCTGTATTGGAGTCAGGATCCACTGACTATATCCCTATTAATGGAAGAATAAAAAACTTCATACAATGACACATCAGTGTGAAGTAGTGTAACACTGACAGATCCCAGTTGTCAGTGGGCAGAATCGAACCTAGTACCTATGGAGTTAAATATATGAGCCCTCTACTGCATGAGCTAAAAAACATGTGACCCTTTGCTAAAGTTGTAGCAGACTCGTTTATCTCTAGCAGGGTTCATAGCCACTAGACAGGGGACAGGGTGCCACACCAAGAAGGCATGGTTACAGTAGTATTCATACTATTTTGTTAGCATCAGAGTTTTATGTCCAGTTTTTAATAGGACAGATTACAATTTTACAATTACATCTCACTTTAAGTATGTAAAGAGCATATTCAAGCAGAAAGTATGGTTTGTGAAATGTTATATCCAATTTATTTCTAATGTATTTGTGACGGGGTGGGTCAGCCCCGCACTGATATGGAGGGGGTTAATCCTTCCCTCCTAGCAGAGGAAGCCCCACCCCTGAGGCTCTGCTGGGCATGCTCCACCTGGAAGTCAGGTATAAGCCTGCAGAGCTGTTCAGTCAGGGCTGACTGCTGAGGAGGAAGGACACTTGGCAGGGGCTCCAGCCTAGGAGCCGTTACATCCCTTACCTTTGAGAGCTGAAGAGCCAGAAACCTGGACCAGAGGCCTGCCGCTACCAGAACCCCAGGAAGTATCTGGTGCTAAGGAGCCTGGAGACCCTGATACCATATGGACTACTGCTGCAGGAGAGCCAGTAGGAAGTGACCTGGTGAGGGTGAGAGTGTGGTACCTTCCACCCTTATGAGGTCAGTGTGTTTTGGTAGGATTCCTCGCTGATCTCTTAGTGGGCTGCTCGGTCAGGGTCCTGGGTTGGGGCCTGGTGGAGTTGGGTGGGCCTGGGCCCCCCTACCAAGAGCTGCCACCCCTTTGTTATGGCCCCCAGTCACTAGGCCCTCTGTTTTGCCTTCAAAGGTGGCTCTATTGACTCTGGCTATTAGGCCATGCTATCCCAGTAGAGGAGGAGAATTAGGCAGACTCTGGCCATTGGGCCACATTGCCTTAGAGGCACATTGAATGAACTCTGGCAGCTAGACTGCATTACCCCACTTGGGAAGAGACAATAGACTGACCCTGGCCATTGGGCCACACTGTGCTGACTACCGGGGGGGTTAGAAAATGGATGTAGGCATAGAGAGGTGGGGTTACCTCCACCACCCTGACTTAAGGGGTCAACGAGGTACAAAGCCTGCCATAATATCCTAATTATGTCTAAAGGATGATACCTGCCCACTGGAGAACTAATCAGTTTATTTTATATGTCAAATGATATTGAGTGTTTACATGTAAAGGTAAAAGCATGCATCATCTTATGAATGAATAGATACAAGTTATGCTTTGTGGAGTAAATTTCAAAAAACATTTTAATGTTATTATAGGCTTATTGCTATAGTTAAAAAAACTTGCAAGAGATACAGGAGGCAAACACACAGATTCTCAAACTCAGTCTGTGATCAAAATGACTGGTTTAATATTGAACTCCCCTTTTTATATATATTTTAAAGACTGAAGCAGAGGACTGTAACATTATAATCCACCCCCCCCCCCCCAATATAGTGCTTAAATTAAAAAGAAAGCACAATCACTCAATTATGGTTGGTGGTGTTGTTGTTGTTGTTTTGACATTTCCAGCTTTCATTTTTGTAAGCAGGAAATTCAGTGTAATTCCATATTGCCTGGATGACTGAAATAAGTATGTGAATAAAAGAACTTCATACACTTGGGGAGAATTATCTTAATACAGAATGAGAGAGATTGTTCAAAAAGATAAATACAGACTACACAAAAACACAGAATTTATTCAGACCATCCATCTCTCTATTATCAAATTTACCCTCATTCCCCTGATCCTAGACTATTACTATTTTAAACTGCCTTTATAGAGCTTTATGAATTTTAAAGTGTGCCATGAATTAGATTTATGAACCATACAGTACTATGCAGCTATAATAAATGCTGGGAGAACCTACTTTAACAGATGAACATTCCTGAAAGCAAACATTATGAGATTCTGTTAAAAAGAGGTTATCAGGAATAAACGAGTTGAAATATCTAGTTTTCCAAAGTAATGGAAAATGACTAATGGCACTTTGTAGAACTAAAACTTTAAATACATTGATTGTTAGTGTGCACATAGAGTACATAAATGTACTGTACAGATTAAAGAACAAAAACAAATAGAAAAACATAATGAATACTATTACTATATTAGAGGGTTTATTTTTCCTCTCAAATACAGCTGTAATGAACATGTTTGTCAAGAATATCTGTTGCTTTGCAATCAGTCTAGTAAAATTGGGTACTTTAAAAGAGTCAATTTCAGAAAGCAGAAAACAATTATGAGCCAAATCAGCTGGGAGAAAGAATTTGAAGAGAATAATGTGAATGAAAATTGGGAACTGTTTAAAAACAATTTACTATCTGCTCAAAAAGCAACAATTCCACAATTGAGTAAAAAGGCTAAACTGGTTAAAAAAAACAACAACCTGGCTTGGAGGATGGATTGATGGATAGATAGATATGGATGCATAGATATATAAAGCAAATGAAAAAAAATGTGCAGTAGATTGAAATGAATATAAATTAGAAGCTAGGATTTGTAGAAATTAGTAAGGGAGTAAAATAACACAAGGAAAAATATATGGCCTAAAGAATTAAGGTCAATAAGAGGTACCTTTTAAAGTATATTAGGATCAGAAGCAATCCAAATTGTTGATCCATTACTAGACTGAAATGATAGAACTGTCAATAATAATGTGGAACAGTCAGAAATATTGAATGAATATTTCTGTTCTGTATTTGGGAAAAAGCCAGATCTTCTCAGAGGATGGCGATGAAATTCTTTCCCTTCCAATCATAACTCAGGAGGATATTAAACAGCTAATAAAGTTAGACTTTTTTAAATCAGCAGGTTGTGATATTTAGCATTCAAACTTTTTTAAAAAGCTGGCCAAGGAGCTTGCTAGACTGTTCATGTTGATTTTCAATAACTCTTGGAACAATAGGGGACTAGAAGAAAGCTAATGTTTTTTCAGTATTCGTAAAAGGTTAACAGGATGACTTGGGTAATTATATAGGCCTACTATCCTGACATGGATCCCTGTCAATAAGAGCTGATATGAGGTAATATAGTTAATGCCAGTTGACATGGTTTTATAGATGACTTTTTTACAAGGTTGTAAGTTTTGGTAGGTAAAGATAATAGCATTGATGTAATGCTAATATGAGGGGACAAGGAGTCCAGGAGAGTTGGCTGTATTTTAAAGAAACCTTATTGAGGACACAGGAACAAACCATCCTGAAGTGCAGAAAGAATAGCAAATATGGCAGATGACCTGCTTGGCTTAACAGTGAAATTTTCAGTGATCTTAAACTCAAAAAGGAAGCTTACAAGAAGTGGAAATTTCTACAGTATAAAAATACTGCTACATCATGCAGGGGTATAATCAGGAAGGCTAAGGCACAACTGGAGTTGCAGCTAGCAAGGCATGTGAAGAGTAACAAAAGGATTTCTACAGGTATGTTAGCAACAAGAAGGTGGTCAAGGAAAGTCTGGGACCCTTACTGCATGGGGGAGGCAACATAGTGACAGATGTGGAAAAAGGTGAAGTACTCAATGCTTTCTTGCCTCGGCCTTCACAGAGAAGGGCAGCTCCCAGACTGCACTGGGCAACCACAGCATGGAGAGTAGGTGAGCAGCCCTCGGTGGTGAAAGAACAGATTAAGAAATATTTAGAAAACCTGGACATGCACAAGTCCATGGGTCCAGATCTAATGCATCAAAGGGTGCTGAGGGAGTTGGCTGATGTGATTGCAGAGCCATTTGCCATTATCTTTGAAAACTCATGGCAATTGGGTGAGGTCCCAGACGACTGGAAAAAGGCAAATATAGTGCCCACATTTTAAAAAGGGGGAAAAAAAAGAGAACAACAGGGAACTACAGACTGATCAGCCTCACTTCAGTCCCTGGCAAAATCATGGAGCAGGTCCTCAGGGAATCCATTTTGAAGCACTTGGAGAAGAGGAAGGCAATCTGGAACAGTCAGCGTGGATTCACCAAGGGCAAGTCATGCCTGACTAATCTAATCACCTTCTATGATGAGATTACTGGTTCTGTGGATGAAGGGAAAGCAGTGGATGTATTGTTTCTTGACTTTAGCAAAGCTTTTGACACTGTCTTTCACAGTATTCTTGTCAGCAAGTTAAAGAAGTACTGGCTGGATGAATGCACTGTAAGGTGGGTAGAAAGTTGGCTAGATTGTCGGGCTCAACGGGTAGTGATCAATGGCTCCATGTCTAGTTGGCAGCCGGTGTCAAGTGGAGTGCCCCAGGGGTCGGTCCTGGGGCCGGTTTTGTTCAATATCTTCATAAATGAACTGGAGGATGGTGTGGATTGCACTCTCAGCAAATTTGCGGATGATACTAAACTGGGAGGAGTGGTAGATACGCTGGAGGGCAGGGATAGGATACAGAGGGACCTAGACAAATTGGAGGATTGGGCCAAAAGAAATCTGATGAGGTTCAATAAGGATAAGTGCAGGGTCCTGCACTTAGGAAGGAAGAATCCCATGCACTGCTATGGGTTGGGGACTGACTGGCTAAGCAGCAGTTCTGCAGAAAAGGACCTGGGGATTACAGTGGAGGAGAAGCTGGATTTGAGTCTGCAGTGTGCCCTTGTTGCCAAGAAGGCCAATGACATATTGGGCTGTATTAGTAGGAGCACTGCCAGCAGATCGAGGGATGTGATTATTCCCCTCTATGCGGCACTGGTGAGGCCATATCTAGAGTATTGCGTCAAGTTTTGATCCCCCCGCTACAGAAGGGATGTGGACAAATTAGCGAGCCCAGCAGAGGGCAACGAAAATGATTAGGGGGCTGGGGCACATGATTTACAAGGAGAGGATGAGGGAACGGGGGTTATTTAGTCTGCAGAAGAGAAGAGTGAGGGGGGATTTGAAAGCAGCCTTCAACTACCTGAAGGGGGGTTCCACAGAGGATGGAACTCAGCTGTTCTCAGTGGGGGCAGATGAAAGAACAAGAAGCAGTGGTCTCAAGTTGCACTGGGGTGGGAAGTCTAGGTTGGATATTAGGAAGAACTATTTCACTAGGACCCTTCCTAAGTACTTTAAACAGTTGGAGTGGAGATTGCTTATGGGCATGGACGTATTACAGCCACAACAGTGTTTGAAACCCAGGGACTTCAGCAGTGCTGATTTTATAGACCTTTATAAAACCCTCAATTCACTTTTCCAAGCTGAAAAGTCCCAATTTTTTTAAATCTCTCCTCATATGGAACCTGTTCCTTAATCATTTTTGTTGCTCTTCTCTGTACTTCTTCCAATTCTAATCTCTTTTCTGAGATTTGGTGAACAAAACTAACTGTACACTGTATTCAAGGGATGGGCATACCATGGATTTTTATGGTGGCATTATGATATTTTCGGTCTTCTTATCTATCCCTTTCCTAATGGTTTCCTAATATTGTTAGCTTTTTTAACTGCCTGTGCACATTCAGCAGATGAGTTCAGAAATATTTACTACTCCAAAATCTTTCTTGAGTAGTAACAGCTAATTTAGATCCCATCATGTTGAGTATATATAGTTGGGATAATGTTTTCCAAAGTGCATTACTTTGAATCAGCTTTTACAAAAGGCAACATGGCCTAGACAAAACACTAAACCAGCACTCAGAAGACCTGGGTTTTATTCCTGGCTCTGCCACTGGCCTGCAGGGTGACCTTGGGCAAGCACTTCACTACTCTGTGCCTCAATTTCCCCATCAGTAAAATGGTAATAATGATACTGACTTCCCTTGTAAAGCCCTTTGAGATCTACTGATGAAACAAGCTATATAAGGATTAGGTATTATTAATATCAGTTTTAGGTAAAATCTCAAAAGAATTTAATAATTTTATATACATAATCAGATGGCCTGTGATACAATTGCTCTAATTATGGTTCATAGATTTTAAAGATCACAAGGAACTGTTATGAATATTGAGTATGACTTGATTAACCCAGGCCCTAAAATTTCACACAAGGATTATTGCATCTAGTCCAATAACTTTGTCAAGGTTCCTCCCCCACTCTGCACTCTAGGGTACAGATGTGGGAACCTGCATGAAAAACCTCCTAAGCTTATCTTTACCAGCTTAGGTCAAAACTTCCCCAAGGTACAAAATATTACACCCATTATCCTTGGACTGGCCGCTACCACCACCAAACTAATACTGGTTACTGGGGAAGAGCTGTTTGGACGCGTCCTTCCCCCCAAAATACTTCCCAAAACCTTGCACCCCACTTCCTGGACAAGGTTTGGTAAAAAGCCTCACCAATTTGCCTAGGTGATTATAGACCCAGACCCTTGGATCTTAAGAACAATGAACAATTCTGGACAAGGTTTGGTAAAAAGCCTCACCAATTTGCCTAGGGGACTACAGACCCAGACCCTTGGATCTGAGAACAATGAAAAAGCATTCAGTTTTTTACAAGAAGACTTTTAATAAAAAATAGAAGTAAATAGAAATAAAGAAATCCCCCCTGTAAAATCAGGATGGTAGATATCTTACAGGGTAATTAGATTCAAAAACATAGAGAACTCCTCTAGGCAAAACCTTAAGTTACAAAAAAGATACACAGACAGAAATAGTTATTCTATTCAGCACAATTCTTTTCTCAGCCATTTAAAGAAATCATAATCTAACACATACCTAGCTAGATTACTTACTAAAAGTTCTAAGACTCCATTCCTGGTCTATCCCCGGCCAAGACGACTACAGACAGACACAGACCCTTTGTTTCTCTTCCTCCTCCCAGCTTTTGAAAGTATCTTGTCTCCTCATTGGTCATTTTGGTCAGGTGCCAGCGAGGTTACCTTTAGCTTCTTAACCCTTTACAGGTGAGAGGAGCTTTCCCCTGGCCAGGAGGGATTTCAAAGGGGTTTACCCTTCCCTTTATATTTATGACAAACTTGTATTTTCACTATCATTTTTCAATAGGACATCCAAATCTTGTTTTAAAGACTTGAAACAATTGATTTACCATGTTACTTGGTAATTCACTTTTGTGGTTAAATACCCTCATTGTTAAAATTGTCTTAAATTATTTTATTTTCCATGTAGGTACTTAAACATAGTGATCAAGTCATCTCTAGTCTTCTCTTTAATAATTAAATAGATTGAGATCCTTTAGTCTCTCATTGCAAGTCATGTTTTGTGGACTACAAATCATCCTTGTAGTTCTTCTCTTTCCATTATAGCACTTGTGGTGATTTCTTTACACTTTTTGAAACCACCAATGAAATTTTCCATGCTTTATTTCAGTACAAAAAGTAAGATTTTTGTTGAAATTAGAAAGGAAAAACATGTAGCTATTTTAAAGCAGAAGGACAAATTAAGTTTTCACCTTTTGAAAAAAAGCTTTGGCAAGCTTTTTATTTTAGTAGCTTCACAGTAGAAAAGCTGGTGGGAGAAAGCTATTATTTGAAATAGTCCTCAGCAAGGAGATGTGCCTTTGAATGTTCAGGAGAATTTTGGTTTTGAGTTATGGACTTTTGGAAGTCCATATCTGAACAGTCCATTTTTTTTTTACAGGGATTTTCCACTAAGCTTCTAAACTAACGAACTGACTTCTGCAAACTAATTGAAAGACTCCTGTTGATATCAGTGGGCTCTGGATCAGGCCCAAAGGGAATAGTTAAATAAAGCTGTGCTGTGTACACATTCTTGTCAAATTTTGCTTCAAAGTATTAAAAATTCCAAAGATGGGGGAAAAATGAGGCAAGGGCTTCACATTTCAATCCCTATTGTTCATAAATTATTTTACATTAGCACCTAGAGTCCTTTTATTTAAGAATGCTGCTGCTTTATTTCAAAACCAGGCATGACTGATTGTCTAACTTGTGAGATCGCATCCTGCATATACAATTTATTTTCTCCCTTTATTTTGAGCATATGCTGCTACTTTATTGGAACCACACCTAAGAAACCATTAAAATGTATTTGTGTGAAATTTACATATTGTGTGTATTTGTTTTTCCCCCAAACTGCTGCTTTAAATTATTATCCTTTCATGCACATGACCTTAGTGTTTCAGACTGTTAGATCAGGCAGATTTTTTTGTACTCATAGCTGTATTTTGTGAGTGAACACAACAAAAATACTGTATAGCAAAACAAGGCATGACATTTTTGTTTATCCACCGTGAAAAACGTAATAAAATATAGCCATAAGCATTGCAATTTACAAAGTAAAATTAACCTGAAATGTCAAAATATAACAATTCAATCTTAATGGACTGTCCACTGTGACACAAAAGCTGCTGACAAAATTGTGACATTCTAAATCCTGAAAAGCTAAAAGGGCACTAGTACCGGGTTAAAAAAAAATTATATTATACAGAAATACCTATATTGAAAAAAATGCACCACCAGCAATACTGAAATATCAATACAGCTAGAATGTCATAAAACATTGCATTTCAACTTTTTTTTTTCCATTTTCAAACCCCTTTTAAAGTTTTGAAACCTAGTGCAGACCACTTTGGAAATCTTAGACATGGACTGCAGACCCGCAGGGGTCTGAAGATCACTGGTTAAACACTGTTCTATGGTGGTAACAACCTTTCACAGACCCATTTGACATAGTCGGCAGCACCCCAGGGATCCATGAACCAGAGGCTGAAAACCACTGTCATAAGAGCACTGGTCCATAGAAGATACAATTTCTCTTTCTCACCATGGAGGTGGTCAGACACACAAGGATGAGCACTCAGACTTCAGTGGGATCTGGATTAGGACTACAGTCCCATTCCCCACTGTTTACCCACAGAAGAACCAGACACAAATGCAACTTTTTTTAAAAAATGGTAAAGTTACTTACTAATTCCTTGAGTTATAAATTGCTCTATAGATACTTCATGCATTATAGAAACAAAGGACTGAAAGGGACCTTGAGAGGTCATCTAGTCCAGTCCCCTGCCCTCATGACAGGACTAAGTATTATCTAGACCATTCCCGACAGCTCTTTGGAGATTAAGAGCAGATTAGACAATGATTGTGATTCCACAACCTTTCTAGACAATTTATTCCAGTGCTTAACTACCCTGACGGTTAGGAATTTTTTCCTAATGTCCAACCTAAGCTGCCCTTGCTGCAAGTAAAGTCCATTCTTGTCCTGTCCTCAGACGTTAAAGGAGAACAATTTTTCTCTTTACTCCTTGTAACAACCTTTTTTGTATTTGAAAACTTATGTCCCCTCAGTCCTCTGTTCTTCAGACTAAACAAACCCAGGTTTTTTTCAATTTTCCCTCAGAGGTCATGTTTTCTAGACTTTTAATGATTTTTTTTTTTTTGTTCTCTGGATTTTCTCCAATTTGTCCATATATTTCCTAAAATGTGGCATGCAGAACTGGACACTGTACTCTATTTGAAGCCTAATCAGCGTGGAGTAGAGCAGAAAAATTACTTTTCGTGTCTTGCTTACAACACTCCTGCTAATACATCCCAGAATGATGTTTGCTTTTTTGCCACAGTGTTGTACTGTTGACTTCTATTTAGCTTGTGATCCCTTTCACAGTACTTCAGATCCCTTTCACAGGACTCCTTCCTAGGCAGTCATTTCCCATTTTGTATGTGTGCAACTGAATGTTCCTTCCTAATTGAAGTTCTTTGCATTTGTCCTTATTGAATTTCATCCTATTTACTTCAGACCATTTCTCCAGTTTGTCCAGTTCATTTTGAATTTAATCCTAACCTCCAAAGCACTTGCAACTCCTCCCAGCTTAGTATCATCCACAGACTTTATAAGTGTACTCTCTATGCCATTATTGAAATAACTGATGAAGATATTGAACAGAACCAGAATCCCTGTGGGATCCCACTTGTTATGCCCTTACAGCTTGACTGAACTACTCATAGCTACTCTCTGGGAATGGTTTTCCAACCAGTTATGCACCCATGGTATAGTAGCTCCATCTAGGTTGTACTTCCCTAGTTTATTTATGAGAAGGTCATGTGAGCCAGTATCAAAAGCCCTACTAATGTCAAGATATGTTAGGATATAGAGATTCAGGCCTGTCTGCAAAGGCCTGTACTCTAAGAATTTAGGTGTATTCTTATCACTTGGCTAGTGATAGAGGTATAAAAGAAAGAATCAAAATCACTGTCTGCTGGTGTAAGGGCCTTCTCTTACTGTGACAGTCTGAGGCCCTGTTCTTAGGCTAAGGCCTTTGGCTAAGCAGCAGAGGCAGCCATAAGCTGGGAAGCGACCGGTCACATCCTCACATTCCAAACTAGTCACATTGAAATAAGGTGCTATTGGGCTGTTAGGCACTATCAGGACAGGATTGTATTCCTATCACCTCCAGAGAAAGGGAAGTGCCTAGAAAATGTAAAAGGAAACTTAGTTTGATAGCATCCTGTCTGGCAAGAACTCACTTATCAATAGCTGGGATGTGAAATCCTCACTTCTGTATTGTTTTGTCATTATAGTTCCCACTTTGCTGCTGTTTGTCTGTATAATCTCTGTCTGGTTCTGTGATTGTTCCTGTCTGCTGGATAATTAATTTTGCTGGGTGTAAACTAATTGAGGTGGTGGGATATAATTGGGTACATAATCATGTTACAATATGTTAGGATTGGTTCGTTAAATTTCAGGAAAATGATTGGTTAAGGTATAGCTAAGCAGAACTCAAGTTTTACTATATAATCTGTAGTCAATGAGGAAGTGACTGGGGTGGGGGTGTGGGTGGGGGTGGGCATGGGCATGGGGGCGTGTGAGATGGGAACAGGGAATGGGGGTAAGAAAATTGGAATCATGTTTTGCTAAAGGGGGAAATGGGAACAGGGAATGGGAGTAAGGAAGTTGGAATCATGTTTGGCTAAGGGTAGGAATGGGAACAGGGACACAGGTGTAAGGCTCTGTGGTGTCAGAGCTGGGAAGGAGGATACTAAGGAAGGAAACTGGAATCATGCTTGCTGGAAGTTCACCCCAATAAACATCGAATTGTTTGCACCTTTGGACTTCGGGTATTGTTGCTCTCTGTTCATGCGAGAAGGACCAGGGAAGTAAGTGGGTGAAGGAATAAGCCCCCTAACAAGATATATCACATCTTCCATTTCCCCTGTAGCAGGGTGGGCACCAGCTCTTGCCCTGAAGGGCTGAAAAGCCGGGCTGGGGGCTAGAAGCTCGGCTGTGTGGGGAAGTAGCCACAGCTGAGCCATGCCCCAATCAGGGCCCAGCTGGCCCTTGTAAAGGCTGGGAGCTAGACGCTCAGGGAGACTCTCTCTGGCTGGAGAGAGAATCATAGACTATCAGGGTTGGAAGGGACCTCAGGAGGTCATCAAGTCCAACCCCCTTGCTCAAAAAGCAGGATCAATCCCCAATTTTTACCCCAGATCCCTAAATGACCCCCTCAAGGATTGAACTCACAACCCTGGGTTTAGCAGGCCAATGCTCAAACCACTGAGCTATCCCTCCCCCCCAAAAGGAGGTGAGATGCATGTTTCTGCCTGGTTACGAACCAGGGCCCTTTCGCATGTCAGGCAAACGTGATAACCACTACACTACAGAAACCCAGGCCATGGGGGAACTCACCCAGGTGATCTAGAGTGAGGCAAGGCTGGGGAAAGGCCTCAGGAGCTGGGAAGCCCTAGGCCAGCAACTCCCCAGACTGCAGGGCCTGGTCCCAGTCCCATATAGGTATTGGGGTTGCAGAGGGGCAGCCTGAGGGTGGGTAAAGGCAGCCAGTCCAAACCCCTTGTTGCCTGTGATGATTGGCTTTTACACTGCAGTCCACCCCAGGGTGCGGGGCTAGATGGAGACAGGCCTGACTTAGGTGATGTGGGGATAGTGGGTGAGGGTTCCCCAGGGTGGGGATACCCAGAGATTGGGGATACTGTCAGGGGGCAGCACACAAGGCAAGAGGACCAGATCCTGGGAGGGACTGGGGCCAGTGGAAAGCTGGATCACCAGCCTGCAGAGGGCGCTCTGGGCTGGAAATCTAGCTAATTCCCAAGGATGACCAGCAGGAGGAGCTGCCGGGTGAGTCTGAATGCTTACAAGTGGTGGAGAATGCGGGCACGAGTGGTCTGCTCCTGAAGCAAGGGGCAGAATAAGGGGCTAAGTGGAATGTGCCACATCACAAGTGACAGAACTGCTGCTGGAGAAACAGGGGATGATGGATCCCATGTACATGGGAGTGTACTATGCGGAGGCCCCAGGGTGGGCCCTGGGGACATCAGCCCAGCAGAATGGGACAGAAGAGCTGCAGAGACTTCAGGGGACCCAACAGGGACTGTGGGAGATGTTGGGGGCCCTCCAAGAGCAGGTTTACAATCTGGTGAGGGAGCAGCAGGCCCTGCAGACATTCCTTGGATGGGAATTTAAAAGAGACAGGGGAGGGCGTGGGCCAGGAGGCCCATGATAAGGGCTTGCTACGCCTGTGGTCAGACAGGACACTTAAGACTGGACTGTCCCTACAGGGCTGGAGGAAGGGTACCTTACCCCGAAACGGGACGATGCCCAATCCCTCAAGCAGCCTGCTGGGTGAGGGAACCCAGGTGGCTGTGGGCGTGCGGGCAAAGAGGACACCTAGAGTGGGAGTGCCCCACCCCAAGGAAGGGTTGGCCCGGCGAGGGATGAAGGAAAGATGCCGAGACCTGGGACAGCATGAAGGCAGGATGCCTGCTGGGGCTGCCTGCACCTGGGCATATAAAAAGGCACTGCCCCCTCAGGAGAACTGAGGAGAGGCCCGAGGAGGCGCCTGTGCAGCTGGACGGGCCAAAACTGACAGAAGCAGCAACCGGGATGGAGGGATCCCTGTGGGAGCTGGGAACCCAGACTGTCATGCGGTTAGTCACCAAGGAGGAGACTCAGACCATGTGGGCCCAGTGGGAGGCTGGGACCCAGGTGAGGGGCAAGCGGGACTCAGACCCTGAGTGAGGGGGGACAGGAGGACCCAGATCTATGGACATGGCTCGATGCCATGGAACGGGCCCACCAGAGGGTAGAGACACAGGTTAGGGAGATGTCCCGAGCCTGGCAGGCTGCAGAAAGAAAATGTGAGAGTCTGGAGGGGCGGTCCTGGAGGGCTAACTTCGGTGAGCGCAGGCTGAGAGGCCCCTCTTCCCCTTGGAGTGGGGGTTTTGAGGGGTGTGTGTGTAGCGGGATGGTCACCCACTCTTGCCCTGAAAGGCTGAAAAGCAAGCCCTTGGAGAGGGCTGTGGGCTAGAAGCTGGGGTGAGTGAGGAAGTAGTCTCAGCTGGGCCATGCCCCAATCAGGGCCCAGCTGGCCCTTATAAAGGCTGGGAGCCAGAAGCTCAGGGAGACTCTCTCTGGCTGGAGAGAGACAGGCCTAGCTTTGGAGGAACTCACCCGGGGGACCTAGAGTGAGGCCAGGCTGGGGAAAGGCCTCAGGAGCTGGGAAGCCCTAGGTCAGCAATGTCCCAGGCCCATAGAGGTATTGGGGTTGCAGAGGGGCAGCCTGAGGGTAGGTAAAAGCAGCCAATCCAAACCCCTTGTTGCCTGTGATAATTGGCTTTTATACTGCAGTCCACCCCAGGGTCCGGGCCTAGACTGTGACTGGCAGTAGCCACGACTGAGGTGACATGGGGATAGTGGGTGAGGGTCCCCCGGAGTGAGGAAACCCAGGGAGTGGGGGTACTGCCAGGGTGGCAGCACCCAAGGCAAGGGCACCAGGTCCTGGGAGAGACCGTGGGCCAGTGGTAAGGCGAATCACCGGCCTGCAGAGGGCGTTCTGGGCTGGAAATTGAGCTAATTCCCAAGAACGACAAGCAGGAGGCACCACCAGGTGAGTCCGAACGCTTAAACCCCACATCCACAAGGCTCGTTAGCTTGTCAAAGAAAGCTATCAGGTTGTTTGCCATGATGTGTTCTTGACAAATCCATGCTGGCTGTTTTTTATCACTTTATCTTCTGGGTGTCTGCAAATTGATTGCTTAATTTGCTCCATTGTCTTCGTGGGTACTGAAGTTAAGATGACTGGTCTGTAATTCCCCAAGTTGTCCTTATTTGCCCTTTTCCAGTCCTCTGGAATCTCTCCCAGCTTCCATGACTTTTCAAAGATAATCACTAATGGCTCAATACCTCCTCACTCTGCTCCTTGAGTATTCTAGGATTTATTTCATCAGGCCCGAGTGACTTGAAGAAAAATATAACTGGTCTAAGTAAATTTTAATTTGTGTTTTTTCCCTATTTTCACCTCTGATCCTACCTCATTTTTCACTAACATTCACTTGTTAGACATCCAATCTCTACTAACCTTTCTGGTGAAAACTGAAAAAGTCATCTAACACTTCTGCCATTTCCACATTTTCTGTTATTGCCTTCCCCCCCTTACCTTATTGAGTAAAGGGTCTACCCTATCCTTGGTCGTCATCTTGCTTTTAATGTATTTATAGAATGTTTTCTTTTTACCTTGGACTTAGATATTTAGTTTTGAAAACAGATCTCAATCCAAACTTTAATAACTTACACCCATCCCTATTTTTTCCTGTCATACATTGGAAGTCAGATATTTTACAGGTGTTTAAGCATATTAGATTAACACTATTATCATTATAAACCAAACTCATAATGTCATAAAAATGATAGCAAGTTAAATTTGCAAGGATCTATTGTCCATAAATTCATATTTATTAATTTAGAAATAGAGGGTAATATCATTAATGCCAATCAATTCCCATATCATCCATTCCCTTATCTTGTTGAGATGGATATCAAACTGACAGGCCAATAATTACCTAGGTCATCCCATTTACCCTTTCTAAATACTGGCAGAACATTCCTAGTGTTCCAAGATTTATTGAAATCAGCATTAAGTCCAGTGAGCTCCTCAGCTAGCTCTTTTAAAACTCTTGGATGCAAGTTATTGGACCAATTGATTTAAAAGTGGTACACTAAAGTAGCCACAGTTTAACATACTCCTGAGATGATGATGGAATGAAAACCATTATATGATATGACTACATCATCTGTTTTCTCTTCCAAATTCAGAACCGAAATATGTACTGAAGACTTCCACCTTTTCTGCATTTTTGATAGTTCTCCCAGTTCCATTTAATAATATACCAATAACATTTTTAGGATTCTTTTTGTTCCTAATATATTTAAAAACCTTTCTTGTTCTTAACTCTATTAGCCGTAGAATTTTCTTTCTACGCTATACTTCCCCTTTCAATTCTCTATCCGTTCTAACTTCTGATTTATATTCATTAATATCAACTTCCTCTTTGTTCCATTTCTTTTATTTTGTGTGTGTGTGTGTGTATATATATATACACACACACACACACACATTATATTATATTATATTTTTTTGGTGCTTTCACATCCCCTCTAAACCAGGTTTTCTTAAACAACACAATATAGCCTTTTCCCCCTTGATTGTGGCCTTTTTGGGCATCAGGTAAAATATTCTTGAACAATTCTCAATTATTAGTCTCATTTTTCTGATTAAATTATTCTTCCCAGCTGATTTAACTCAGTTGTTTTCAGCTTTGTGAAATTGGCCAAGTTCTTGGATGACCAGGTTCAGGAAGTAATACCATCTCAGATTCAAAGAAGGAACTGGCCACCAAGGTACCAGAGATAGTGAAAATCAGAGAGGACGCTAGGTAGTTTGTAATGACCAGAAGCCAAGGACCATGTAGTGTTCTATGCAGCTGGAGCCAGATGAGGCTGGGCAGGCTATTAGACTATTAGAATTGGTGAGGAACTTTCCAATGAAGAGTTTTGTTTTGTTTGGCAGGGGAGGGGTCTAAAAATACCAATTTGTATTACCAATTTTGATGACCTTCTGAGAATTGGGGAGCCTGGCTTTTCAGGGCCCACAGCTCTGGGGCATCTCAATTGTGTGAATTGTTCCATGGGTGGGGACTCCAGGGATTTCAGGTTCCCTTCTGTGAGGCTAGGTTTGAAGTGAAACATTCAGAATATTTTTTCCACATCTTCTGGAAATTTTGAAAGAGAGTCTACAGTTCCTTTTCTAAATGCATTTTGTTTTTTTCAGAATTTTGGAAATTCTGAAAGAATTGGAAAGAATTTTTAACTTTTCACCAGCTGTGGTGACTACCTGAGAGAAGAGCACCAGAAGGAACACCACACAGTTAAAAGTATCAAATCATGATATTTTAAGCTTACAAACGCAGAAGATATTTTCTATTGTTAATATGGCAAGGACAGTAGTCTGAGCAATAAGGAAGAGGAGTTGGAAATTCTGCCTGATGAGAAGAAATTTCATATAATTGGAATTACTGAAAACTGGTAGGACGATTCATATTAATTGAATGTTAAAATCACTGGTTATAACTATGGTAGGAAGGTAAGAATGAGTAAAGAGATGGGGGGTGGTATCAGCAATGAAGTCACCATTACCTGTTTCAGAGTCTCATAACTCAGAAATGCAGGATCTGGAATGCATATGGATCAATATGCTGACTAACAAAGCACAGTAGGGGATGACAACTGGGATCTGCTAACAGATGAAAAAATTAAAACAAAGAACAGGATGAGCTACTCCATAAGCACCTGTTTGTAAGATGAAGCTTTTTTGTTATGGGGAATTTCATTTTGGAGATGCATGCTGGAAGCCTCATGCAGTCAGTAGGAAAACTTCACTTGAATTTCTAAAAATTATAGATAATTTCCTAACACAAGACATTATAATCCTGCATGAGGTATCTTATATAGGACCCTGTGACAGGGTGCTGTGCAAAGGGTTGCCGATTCAGCCCTCTGTCATGGCAGCTCCAATTTAGGAGAATAAATTAGAGCTGTTCCTAATTGGGGAAGCAGAGATAGCTGCCGCCTAATTAGCCTGGGGCTGTATAAAAGTCTCAGGGGAAGGAAGCCAAGGGGGGAGCAGAAAGAAAGGGAAAAGGTAGGGAGTGGAAGCAGGGAGGTAGCTCTCCCCTCCCTCCCTCCCTCCCGCCTGCAGATGGTAAAGGGCCAACTGTACATGGTTAAATGGTGATGGGAACAACCCTATGAATAAACTGCACTAGTGGTTACTAACCAAAGGGTCTCAGAGTGACTTTGTGGACCTTGCAGAGGCAGGAGGTGAGGGGGCTCCATCACACTCCGCTGCAGACACCATGATAAAGAAAATGAATCAATCACTGTACTGGACGTTAATTATCTAAGTGCCAGTGATTATGACCTGGTAACATAAAATATAGGCAAACGGAGGACAGTGCCAACCACTAATATATTTATTTGATGCTTCAAAAGGTCTAATTTTCCAAAGATAAAGAAAATTATCAGCAAAGTTGACTTGGAAGAAAAGCTTAGACAGAAAAATGTGCATAAAAAGTGGGCAGTGGAATTTTTAAATGCCCCAAAATACTATGATTTCACAATTTAAAAAAAGACAATTTTAGCTGAAAGCCCACCCTGGTTCAGTGGCAAAGTGAAGGAAGCAATAAAAAATAAAAATGCAGTATATAACAAATGGGGGAGGGAAACAGATATTAATCAATGAAATTAGAAATTAAGTGTATCAAATTGATGAGGAGCAGAAGACCCCAGGGGAAAGTCCTTAAGACAATAAGGACAGATTTCATAGCAAATCTTAGCAGTGGTATAGGCCTGTACTAGATGGAAATGGTAAAATTGTTAATAATGATGAAGACACAGAAGTTGTGAAGTCCAAAACCATAACTGGGCTCAAAAGAGAATTAGGTAAGTTCATGTAGGATAAGTCCATCAATGCCTATTAGCCAAGATGGTCAGGGATGCAACCCCATGATCTGGATGTCCCTAGCCTGTGTGTGCTAGAAGCTGAGAGTGGACAACAGGAGATGGATCAACTGATGATTGCCTGTTAGGTGCATACTCTGAAGCACTTGGCATTGCCCACTGTCGGAAGATAGGATAGTGGGCTAGATGGATCATTGGTCTACCCAGTATGGCCATTCTTATTTCTTAAGTGTTCAATACATATTTCTCTTCTGTGTTTGGAAAGATGCAGAATGGTGTACTCATATCATAACTGTATGTTCAAGTACAGTAGAACCTGAGTTATGAACACCTCAGGAATGGAGGTTGTTCATAACTCTGAAATGTCCGTAACTATGAACAAAACGTTATGATGGTTATTTCAAAAGTTTACAACTGAACATTAACTTAATACAGTTTTGAAACTTTACTATACAAAACAAAAATGCTGCCTGTAATATCTTAATTTAAATAAAGCACAGAAACCGCTTCCTTACCTTGTCAAATTTAAAAAAAAAAAACACACTTTATTGATTTAGTAGTTTACATTTAACACAGTACTGCGTTATATTTGCTATTTTTGTGTCTGGTGCTGCCTGATTGCACACTTCCAGTTCCAAATGAAATGTGTGGTTGACAGGTCAGTTCAAAACTGGTGTTTCATAACTATGAAGTTCTACTGTACTTTTCAGTCTATTTAACTCAGGATGATCTTAGAATATTTTTTTCTACAGAGACATTTTTAAATCAGCATAACTGGACAACTTGCACCAACTGTAAAAGAGCTGTTTTAGGAGCCTTCAGGCCCAATGATGTTAATTTTTTAAAATAAATTTTAGAATATGTGGAAAATTCCAAAACACTGTTAGAGTAAAAATCTAGAACTTTCTGCAAATATAAGATCCAAGATAGTCAAATGGAATGGAGAGCTGTACAGGGCATAGATGGATGGAGCATAACACAAAAGAATCTCCAATTATCCAGGGAAGAAAAACAATCCTTCTTGGAGTTTCTATACTAAGAAGTATGGAAATAATGTTCTGCAAATGACAGACAACAGAATGGTCTGCTGTTTCTTGTAGCCAGGACATGAAATGTGACTAAGATTGGACAGTCTTCTCATATCAGCACTAGTGACACTGCTTCACAAAATACCTCACAGATTGTAGGTGACTTCTGGGAGCTTGGAAGGCTGCTGAAGGAGAAGAATGTCCAAGTGAGCTTCTCTGAGATAATTTCCATCCATGGAGTGAACGAAGAAAAACAGTAGATTCTGGAAGTGAAGTGTTAGCTAAGTAAATTGTATAAGGTACAGAGGTATGGTACTTTGGAACATTGACCAATCTTCAATGGGAAGAGGGACCAGTACATTTTGAACTGCCTCCATTTCAGCAAAAGGTGAGTTAATCTTCTAGGGGACAGGATGGCTAAATTAGATAACGAACAACAAAAAGGGAGGGTGAAAAGAGGGAACAAATGTGGACACAATTAGCACAAAATGAACCAATGCACTGAGGGACATGAGAATAAATTACCTAATTGCCTATACACAATTTAGGAACCTGGGTAGTAAACAAGTAGAATTGAAATTGGTCATTCATTAACAAATTCAACTTAGTTAGCATTACTGTAATCTGGTGAAAAGATTGGTAGGATTAGAATAATAAAATCAATAGAGAGAGAGAAAGACAGAAGGAATGAATATAAATCAGAATGGTAGAAAATTGATAGAGAGCAAAAGGACAAGGAGAAAAGTATGACCAGAATATTTAGGAGAAATAAAGAGTTTTAAGCTTATAAGGTGGGAGAAAAACAATCCTAAGAATAGTTCTGGTCCATTACTAGATGGAAATGGTAGAACTGTTAATAACAATGCAGAAAAGGCAGAAGTGTTCAATACATATTTTTGTTCGTTATTTGAGGAAAAAAGCCAGATGAGTGTGTAGTCATATTGCATGACAAAATGCAAAGTTGCAATAGTAACTCAGAAGGATTTTAAACTGCAGCTACAAAAGGTAGACACTTTCCAACCAGGAGGTCCAGATAACTTGTATCCAAGTGTTTTAAAAGATCTGTCCTAGGAGCTCTCTGGACTGTTCATGTTGATTTTCAAGAAGTCTTGAACACTGTGGAAGTTCCGGAGGACTTGGGGAAAGCCCGTGTTGTGGCAATATTTAAAAAGTGTAAATAGGATTACCCTGATAACTATAAGCCTGTCAGCCTGACATCAGTCCTAGACAAAATAATGGAAGAGTTGATATGGGATTCAATTAAGAAAGAATAAAGGGAGGATAATTGCCAATCAACATGGGTTTATGGAAAACAGATCTTGTCTGTCTTGATTTTTATGACATTACAAATTTGGTTGATAAAGGAAAGAACATTGTTGTAATATATTTAGATTTGTCTACAGTCTGATTTTGTAACTCAATATTTTGATTAAAAATTAGAATGCTATAAAAGTAAAATAGCACACATTAAATGGATTAAAAGCTGGCTAACTTATTAGCCTCAAAATGTGATTGTAAACGGGGAATCATCATTGAGCTTGTGTGTTTCCAGTGGGGTCCCAAAGGGATAGGTTCTTGACCCTATGACTATTAACATTTTTATCAGTGATAGGAAGAAAACAAAATCATCACTGATAAAGTTTGCAGATGACACAAAAATGGGAAGTGGTAAATAGTGAAGAGAACAATTCACTGACACCATGTGATATGGATTGGTTGGTAAGCTAGGTACAAATAGTATGAGTTTTAATATGGCCAGTGCAAGTTCATACATCTAGGGGGGAAAATACAGGCCTTAATTCCAGGATGGTAACATGATCCTGGGAAGCAGTGACTCTGAAAAAGAATTGGGGGTCATGCTAGATAATAATTTGAACATGGACTCTCAGTACAATGCTCTGGCCCAAAGAACTAATGCAATCCTTGGATGTATAAATGGGAATACTGGGTAGGAGTAGAGCAGTTATATTGCCTCTCTATTTGGCATTGGTAGGACTGCAACTGGAATTGTGTGTCCGGTTATGATACTCACAATTCAAGCAGAGCGTGGAGAAATTGGAAAGGTTCAGAAAAGAGTCAGAAGAGTGATTAAAGGACTGCTAATCATGTCTTATAACGGTTCTCAAGGAACTCAGTCTATTTAGCTTTTCCAAGAGAAGATTAGGTGTGAACCCATCACAGCCTATAAGTACCTACATGGGGAACAGAAATTTGATAATAGAGGGCTCTTCAGTCTAACAGATATGGTATAACAAGGTCCAATGACTGGAAATTGAAGCAAGACAAATGTAAGCTAGAAATGGGGTTCAAATGGAATCGCTAACTATTGAAACAATTTACCAAAGGTTGTGGTGGATGGTTTTAAATGAAGATTGGATTAGTCTTCCCTAAAAGATATGCTCTGGTTCCAGCAGCAATTAATTCATGGAAGTCCTATAGCCTGTGTTATGCAGGAGGTCAGAATAAGTGATTACAATGGTCCTTTCTGGCCTTGTACTCTATGAATCTAATCTGTGTCAAGTGACTGTTACATAGAAAATACATAAAAATTCTGCACCACTATCAAAAAGGTAGTTGACACACTCATAGTCCATTAAGTCACCTGAAATAATTCACTAACCTTTTCCCAATAGACTCGCAGCCAAAATCCAGAGCTTTTGTCTGTTCTTCAAAGTGGACATAACTTTAATAAGCATTTAAAAATTGTACATGCATTTAAAAAGCATTAAAAATATTTTAAATGCATTTAAAAATCATTTTCAGGTTTCATTGCATTAGACTGCTAACTTGACACAATGAAACATCAGGAGGTCAGACTGGATGATCAGAATGGTCCCTCCTGGCCCTGAATTGGATGAATTGGAAACTCTGGTATAATGCAGCGTTAGTGACCTAACAAGCGGAAATGACTGAGGTTAAAAAATCACCACTGCCTCCTTATGTTTAAACCACTGCTTTCCAGTCAGAGGGTGTCTAATCAATACATAAAAAAATGTAGTGGGAGTTGGGGGCGGGGGGGAGAGATGCTCCACCAGTTAATCATACTGCATAGATATGGTATATTTAGAATGGCAGATTGTATTCAAGTATATTATATTTGAACTTGTGAAAACTGACCTACAGCAGCAAGCCAAGCATAATAAGGAAAATTACATTGAAACATATCAATGTTGTGCATGTACAAGATAATACAAATTGGGTAAATTTTTTTGTGTCATTAGGCTGCAGCAAATAAGTTGATTTGATATTGTCAACTCTTCTCAGAGTTATCAATAGCTTCTTTACATTTCTTCACCGCCAAGAAAAAATATGGTATGATATCTACCTGACATGCTCTGTATGTCCCTAGTTTGTCATAAGAAATTTGAAAAAACATCATTTCAATAAATATCCGAGAAGAAAACAAAATCATTCCACATTTCTGTAATACGGCCGGAAGGTTGCCATGCTTACAGATTTTGAAATACAGAATTCTCCAAAGATTCTGGTGTGAATACTAGTTATATTTTCATAAGATTTATACAAAAACTTCACTCATTAATATGCAATCTAGGATTCAAGCTACCTGTTCTGAAAGAAAATTTCTAAAAATAGAAGAAAGTGCCGACATAATAATTGTGCAGTGTATTGCACGAGTACTTGCACAATTTCCTTCTATTTATATACAAAGCAAATCTGAATCCTAAATAGTGTATGTACTATTACTACTATTTTGTACTAACTACAAAAAATGAGTTATATTTCTCTGCTGAATATTAGTCTAGATTTTAAACCCACATACCACCTGACTACTTACCTGGCAAGCAGCTACAGTAAAATTCACCAATCAAATCATTGCAATGGGCTCCATTTTTGCAGGGCTCGAAGGCACATTCATCAATGTCCATTGAACAGTTTTTGTCTGACAGAAAAGAAAACGAAACATTAAAACTATAAATCATGTTGGGTTGGGGAAAGCAGAAAAGCTACTTCATAGTCCAAGTGACAACTACATAATTTAACTTTTCCAGGTTGGGCACATTGTATTTTACTTCTGCTTGACAGCTTTAAAGCGAGGGATTTTCATAGATCATAGCTGATAGTTAAACAAATTAAATATTTTAAAGGTGTGATGTATACAAGAAGAGTGAACTGTATTTGTAAATACATTGTGTGTGTATTATAGGGTCACATTTCCAGTAGTATGGTTACAGTTAGCATTATATGGCACATCCATTAAAAAGCCATTTTAAGATATTTATTATCTCACCACCAGCAAACTTGCTTCTAAGACTAGCAAGAAATCTGCTGCTCAGATCACGACCATCAAATATAAATGTATCTATCTTTCTTTCTAGTTTTCCCCTTTTCTGGAGGCTTAAAGGAGTTACAATGGAGCCTAATTGTCAGATCTCAAAAAGTACTTGTCAGTGGGGAATCTCCATTGAATGGGATGTTTTTAGTGGTGTCGTGCTGGAATTTGGTACTAGACACAATAGTAATTCAACATTTTCATCAATGATCTGGAGATAAATATACAGTCACTGCTGGAAAACACTACGGATGATACAAAGTTTGGTGGAGTGCTAAATAATGAGAACAGGGAAGTCCTACAGAGTGATCTAGGTAACCTAGGCTCATTCCAACAAAACATGATTTAATACAGCCAAATGCAAAGTTTTATATCTAGGAACAAGGAATGCAAGCCATACCTACAGAATGGGGGCTGGAAAGCAGTGACTCTGAAAAGAATGTAGGTGTCATAGTGCACAAGCAACTGAGCATGAGCTCCTAGTGCAATGCTGTGTCAAAAAGGGTTGATGTGATCCTCAGATGTATAAATGGGGAATAGCAAGTAGGAGAAGGAAAGTAAGTTTTACCTCTGTGTAAGGCATTGGTGAGACTGACAGCGGAATATTATGTACAGTCCTAGCGTCCACATTTTTAAAATGATGTTGAAAAATTGGAAAGGGTGCAGACAAGGGGCACAAAAATGATTTGAGGGTTGGAGAAAATGCCCTACAGTGAGCAGATTCAAGAGCTCAATCTATTTAGTTTATCAAAATGAATATTTAGAGGTTACTTGATCACAGTCCATAAAAATACCTTCATGGAGAGAAAGTACCAGGTACTAAGAGGGCTCTTTCATCTAGTGGAGAAAGTCATAGGACCCACCAATGGGTGAAAGGTGAAGCCAGAAACATTCAAATTAGAAATTATGTACAGATATGTAGCAGTGAGGGTGATTAGCCATTGGAACAAACTAATGGGATCAATATAGGGGTAACTGGGTAAAATATAATGGCATGTGAAATACAGGAGGGCAGATTAGATGATCTAATGGTCCCTTCTCACCTTAAACTCTAAGCCTCTAGGCTCCCACACCCCTTGCAGCATAGCTCAATAGGGTGGTATGCTGTCTTCGGCATCCTACCTGTGCTTGCAACAACCTCTTCCCCGAGGCTGTATAAGGTACAGGTGGAAGTTAATGATGAAGTGAGGAGCATATTTACTGAACTGAAAATATTTTCTGAATTCCAGACCAATGCTAATTCAAGGGTGTTAACAGGTCTTTTGTAAGGAAGGTCATAAGATAGGAAGTTTGACTTCCTACCCTACTTCCAAATTCCAGTATGGAGTACTGAACTGTGCACTGTTGAAAATAATGTTAGAGGATTTTATCCATTTAGATTATCAAAACTCTCATTGCACTTGGATACCACAGTCAGCAGAGTTGTAAAAAAGAAGAATGGGAGAGCGAAAAGGAATTGGTTTAGTCAGATTGGAAAACGGCAGGAGGGAGAATTTAAAAGGGGGGTGGGAAATGAGTGTAGGGAGCAAGAAATAAATAATTCGGGTAAGTGCCAGTCGTTAAATGGTTAGCTGAAGGTTTAAATCTTGCATGCCATACAATATGCACCATGAGTTCTTACAGCTTTCCAAAGAGGATGGTGTTATGCCCTGAGAACATCTCTCCTGGCATGGAGTGACCAAAGAAGAGACTGCCCCTAGGGAACTCATTTCAATTTTTAAATACAGAGCCCAGTACATACTGGGAAGTATCAAGTAGAACAATAGTCTCTGGCACAATCTGGCTATTTTGCATTACTCAGGCAATGCAGAATGAGCATATTCTGGTCATAAATGCCCAGTGGATAATTTCCCTTGCAGAAGGGAATTGCCTGTTGGGAGGGGCAACTGGTAAGGGAAGCTCCTGTCCAGGTGCCCCTCCCAGCCTTAATATAAGGTACATGTTGGAAGGAGGGGAGACATATGTTGTGGGGAGTAGGATGGATTAGGTTTCCCTGACACCAGGACCGCTCTCATGCCAATCATAATGGAAATTTGAGCCCTTGCAGGTTAGTTGATGCTAGAAAGATACTTACGCAAACCTATCCAATAAAGCTCATATAGTAGTTACTTCACTGTTGAAATTCATCATTATTATGTATTTTTCATATTACAATAGCACTGAGAAGCCCCAAAAGAGGTGAGGGCAGCAGTGGACCAGGGCCTGTAAACACACTAAGTTATTCAGTGCACGGACCGTCTCTTGCAATATAAATAAGACAAAGAGTGAAGAAAAGAAACGTGTTATTTTACAGATAGGGCATGGAGGTACAGGGAAGAAGGGCTTGTCTACATGGTCACTTAGTTCATGGTCAACCGGGATGTGAATGTGCAGAGCACTAGCTTGCCATGCCCTAACTGTGTGGAGCCTGCTACCCACACTATGGAACTTTTAGTGAATGGTAACTGGTTCCCACACAGCCAGTTCATGCACATCAGGCAAGTGCATTGTAATTTGACACTCTGGTAACTGTAACAGTCACTAACTGTAGGCAACCCCATGGCTTGCCAAGGTCACAAAGGAAAGATGCAGAAATTGAACCCAGATCTCCTAACTTCCTCTTCTATGCCTTAACCACAGATCAACTTTCTTTCAAATGTTTCTATATCATTGCTTCAATTTCATAAAAATCTCCCAGCAACCTGCAACAAAATAAGTAGATTTTTCAATCCAAAAACAAGTCTCTTAATTGCTAAGGACAGTGTTCCAATTTACCTTAAAAAAAAAACAACAACCCAACAATCTCCAAGTAAACAAAAAACCTTACAGTCATCCCCAGAAAGATATTAACTCAAATTCTAAATACATCATACGATTAAAACACCACAATTGACAAAACTAGAGTTATTTATTCTGTTCTAAATTAAAGAGGACAAACAGATATGAAAAAATCATCATCACATTTTCAGTACAGCAACTGCAAAATGACAGAACAATTCCCTTTTAAGCATATTTTATTCTTGGTTGAAGCATAAACATGCTTTTCCCCAGATGATTCCAACTGTTACACTTTACCTTCTAATTAAACAAATCATGCTTAATATGTGCAAATGAAATAGTCAGAATCATACTATCAGATTTCCTGAAAACAAGGCACTTTGGTTAATTTCCAACTGATTGGGAAAGTAGTATTGTTGAACCATAATTGATTTTCTTATTTTATGCAATTCAATGGGTTGTTTTGTGTAGTACTTAACTACAAATTAAAGAATAATTTCAGAATACAATGAAATATGAGGAAGATTTTTTTATAACCCAGTGGACATTCACTCAATGTCCTTACTTGATTTTTTCTTTGGTGAACGTGATATACAGATCACACATTAGCTATGGTGATAAAGATTTCTCCAGTAGTCCTGAAAAAGTATTGTGACTACAGAAGCCACTTACCACTAATTATGGTTTTCAAGAGCATTGCCTGCATATTCCCACTGATGGGAAATGGACCCTCATTCCACAAAGCTTGTGGAACTTTCTAGAAAATTGTCAGCACAGAAAAGCTACACCATCCCCAAAGCCAGCCAGTTGCACTTGCACTGGAGTAATCCTGAAAATAGACAGAGTATCCTGGTACTTGGAGCAAGACAAAAGTGCAGGTCCCCATAAGCAGAAGCCTTCTGCTTCCTCTCTTTCTGCTTCCTCTCTTTAGAGAGCTTTGAAGCCTAATGGGGCCAAGATGAGAGGACAAGTCTTACTCGGCCTTTAAGGATGTCTGGAAACAACCAGGCTTCTCCCTTTGGCTTCACGGGTAAAGGCCCAGCACATAGAAGAACAATCTCTGACATTTCCCTCCTTGAGGCCCAAAAAACAACTATGTGCATCTGACTCTGGAAAGATGTATGGGCACAAATACATTACTTAAAATCCAGTCTTTTTCTGTTAATCTTTGGGGTCTGGATTGGACATGATCAGCCTGGACTTAAAACTGTGCAATGATGTTGAAATACCTTAAAACTCACTGTAGTGGGGTGGTCACCCCACTCTGGCCCTGGAAGGGTTAAAAGCAGCCCTGGAGAGGGCTGCAGCTGGATAAAAGGGATTAAGAACAGCTGGGGAAGCTGACTGAGTAGCTGACCACAGGTGTGGCTAGCTTAATTAGGGCTCAGCTGGCCCTGATAAGAGGGCTGTGACCCAGAAGCTGAGGGAGTCTCCTCTAGCCCTGGAGTGGGAAGGGCTAGCTGCCTGGGAGCAAGGTACGCAGAGCCGTGCCGTGCCGTGCCGTGCCGCGCCGCGCCGCGCCGCGCCAGCCTGGTAAACCCCCAGGCTGCAGGCATTGTTAAAGGCCTACAAAGGGACTGGGGCTGCAGAAGGGCAGCCCAGAGATAGGCAAAGGCAGCAGGTCCTAACTTCTTGCCAATGATGAGTGGCCTTACAAACTGTAGTCTGCCCCAGTGAGCAGGGGCTAAGTGATGACTGGCAGTAGCCACTGAGGCAAGGTGGGTTTAGAGGGGAGACCCAGAGTGGGGGCACTGCTGGGGCAGAACCCTGAGGGAAAGGGGCACCGGGGTCCGGGAGGGACATGGGGCCTGCAGCAGGAAAGACACTGGCCTGTAGAGGGTGCTCCATATGCTGGAGAGCTAATTCCCAGGATGAGCAGCAGGAGGTGCTGCACCAGTGAGTCGTTGCCTCACTACAGTCACCTAAACTACCTAAAACCACAATAATTATTAACAAGCTACCTGAAAATTTTGGGGAACCCCCCCACACTAAAACAAACAAGAAAAGCTCTTTGGATACCAGGGGAAGACTCATGTACTTGTAGTTAGCCACAAAAGGGAAAAAGCGGAGGTAGTTGAGTACTGGATGGCTCTTTATAACCTTGGCCCCAGGTGTTCAGTCCTACAAGGCTCAGTCACTCAGTCACAATGGGCACTGCTTTTCTAGAAGGTTCCTCAAGCTCAATGGCATGAGGAGGGCAGTCTCATCCCAGAAGTGAAAATAAGCAGAGGCCACCACAAAGAAGAATATAAGAAAAGTCAGAAAGTTTATTAAGACAAATATAGTATTAAATATAAAACCTCCACTTTGCATGGAGATAAGAACCCTGATATTTAAATCAACATAAGCTACTGAGGGTATGTTTTTGAGAGTACTGTCTCATAAGAGATTTACATGAGAGACTCACAAAGAATAAAATAAAGATTGTGAGATGCATGCATTTGGTAAGACAAAGAAATATATGCAGACCACAATATAAATGAGGAGGCTAAATTAAGCACCTTAATTACAACAAAATTCAGTGAAGTGCTACAGTGATCTGACGAAATCATAATAATTGCTTTTAACTGTGATGGTGCTGGTGGCTATAAAGGCTGGGGGAAATTAATAATAAATTCACTGAACATCAAATATTAGTGCTATTTGGATGCCAGTTAATTTAGGTCACCCATCCCTATAATTACCACTGACAGCAGTGACACTGATATTGTCATTAGCAGCTTGGAGCATATAACAAAAGCTCTCTAGCTTTCCTGGTTCACCACTGAACTTAAAGAGCAGAAGGGTTTTCCTTGGTCTCTGCATCCCTAGACTCAACAGTGGAAGAGAGGCTCTAGCCCCAACCCACACTCTTCTTGAATCTAGCAGGGGTTCTCAAATTGAGGTGTGACCCCTCAGAGGATAGCAAGATTATTAAATGAGGGGTCGTGAGCTGTCAGGGTCTACCCCCAAACCCCAGTTCACCTACCAGCATTTATAATAGTGTTAAATATAAAATGTATGTTTTAAAATTTATAAGGAGGGCGGTCACACTCAGAGGCTTGCTGTGTGAAAGGGGTCACCAATACAAAAGTTTGAGAACCACTGATCTAGAGGGTATATGTGAGGAAAACTGACATATTCAGGGTGACAATAGGCTTGTCTCATCCATCTTACCAGAGGCTCACTTTCTCCCTACTTACATTTGGCTGTTTTCTGGTTGTGGTGATATAGAGATCTGATAGCCTTTGACCCCCCTCCCCCCCCAATAACTTTTGGAACAGAAAACTGGATTTTCTCAAGATGTTTAGGCATATTGAACTATTCCTCACATTTTGCTTGTTTAGGGAAGGGTAGCTGATAAGGCTCAGTACCTATGTACTGAGGAGAGGGAGGGGCAGGTGCATTGCTTCTTCCATTGGAACGTTTGGGTGATGCACAGAAAGAAAGTCAGAGTTTAATAGATTTGGTGTGCTGTTATTTCTATGCACCATTCACTTCTATATAAATTAACAGCACAGGGCTCATTTCTACTCATTTCTACCCTGAGACATACACATGCATTTTCAAAAATGCTTTTAAATGGTAAAGGCCTGGAAAGTTCAAATATAGATAATGAACAGCTCACATAGTAACTGTGGTTCTTTAAGATGTTCTCCATGTATGGATCCCACTCCTAGTATGCATGTGCCCCAAGCACAGGACATCTGCATCTTTTAACCAGCAGTTCCTCATGTTACACCCTCCTGAGGGCATGAAGGGAGGACCACCCAACTGCAGCTCAGTTCCTTCATTACCCAGAGTCCTTATCAAAGAGCTGTGGGAAAGAAGATGGCTGGTGGGGTCCACATGTACAGAGTATCTTGAAGAATTATAGTACTGTAAGGTAAGTAACTTCTTTCTAGTCCAAGTATCTGTACATGGAGATCCTGCTCTTGGTGATTAGCCAGCAGTTAACTCCTTAAGGTGGGGGGAGTTAGGAGCTTATCTAAACAATTATTTCAGTAATGTCTGACTAAACTGAGTGTCAGATCAGAAAGCTCATGCAAGGGAGTAGTGGCTGGTGAATGTATGAATGGAGCTCTGCACAGCTGCTCTACAATTTTCAGCTAAGGCATGCAACTAAGGCCATCTGAGTTCTGGTAGAATGAGATTTAATATAGGACAGAAAAGTAATCTTGTTGATATTATAGGAGGTTCTAAGACAGTCTGAGATCCTGCATCCCAACCCCTTGCTCCAGCCCTGAACTACCTCCTGTACCCCAAACCCCTCATCCCTGGCCCCACTCCAGAGCACACACCCCCAACCCCCTCCTGCACCCCAACCCCCTGCTTCAGCCTGGAGAAAGTGAATGAGGGTGGGGGAGAGCAAGTGATGGAGGAAGGGGGTATGGAGGGGGACTAGGACTGCAGGGAAGGGGAAGGGCAGGAGTGGGGCCTCAGGGGTACAAATTGATAAATAAAAGTAGCAGTAAGTCACCAGGACCAGATGTATTCACCCAACCAGTGGTGAATTAGCCCCAGAAAAAAATCTGCTGTTGGGCAGGCAGATGAATCCCCCAACCATGCTGCCCAGAAGCAGTGCCGGGTGGCAGCAGGGGAAGCCCATCCCCCAACCCAATTCCTGTTAGGGGAAGCCCCCAACCCAGTGTCCCCTGACCCCATCCCCAGCAGAAGCCATGGGACAGCAGGGGAATCCCCAGCCCAGCACCCCCGACTCCACTCTTTGGCAGAGGCAATGGGGCAGCAGGGGAAGCCCCAGCACCCTGACCCCACTCTTTGGCAGAAGCACTGGTTGGGCGGGATGGGAGAAGCCCCAGTTCCCCAACCTTGGTTCCCTGCAGAAGTGCCAGGAGAAGCCTCCGGACTCCCACGGTGGCTCTGGGACTGGAAGCACTCTCTCTACTTGCTGCAGCCGCAGGCCTGGGGGAGCTCTCACTCCCTGCTGTGGCCCAGTGCAATGGTGGGTTGACAGCTTCTCCAGTCTTGAGGCTGCAATGTGTGTGGGGGAAAGGATCAAACAGGCTGAAGGGCAGCACTGGGGGGGTGGGAATGGGTGGGACCGGGTGAGACCCTAGGTGGAACAGGGGCGTGGCCTGAGGATGAGGCAGAACAGGGTAGGGCTATGGGCAGGGCCATAGGTGGAAGGGGTGGAGAGGGGCCCCCCAATTGCTCTGGCCCAGGTCCCCAGGAAACCTTAATCTGCCTCTGCACCCAAGAGTTCTGAAGGAACTCAAATATGAAATTCAAGAACTACTAATTGTGGTATGTAACCTATTGCTTAAATCAGCCTCTGTCTGATGACTAGAGGATAGCTAATATAACACCATTTAAAAAAAAAAAGGCTCCAGAGGTGGTAATGGCAATTACAGGTCAGTAAGCCTAGCTTCACTACCAGACAAATTTGTTGAAATGATAGTAAAGAGCAGAATTATCAGACACATAGATGAACACAATATGTTGGGGAAGAACCAATGCGGCTTTTGTAAAGGGAAATTATGCCTCACCAATCTCAAAGAATTCTTTGTGTGTGTCAACAAGCATGTGAACAAGGGTGATCCATGGGTTATAGTGTACCTGGACTTTCATTAAGCCTTTAACAAGGTCCCTCACCAAAGGCTCTTAAGCCGTTTTAGACACAACAAATCCTGAATCTTTGCAGGGGGTTACAAGAGATGACTCTTGTGGTCCCTTCTAACCCTATGATTCTAAGCAAAGCAGACAGTCATGGGATAAGAGGGAAGGTCCTCATGGATCAGTAACTGGTTAAAAGATAGGAAACAAAGTGTCAAGGTTCCTCCCCCACTCTGAACTCTAGGGTACAGATGTGGGGACCTGCATGAAAAAACCTCCTAAGCTTATCTTTACCAGCTTAGGTCAAAGCTTCCCCAAGGTACAAAATATTCCCCCCGTTGTCCTTGGACTCGCCGCTACCACCACCAAACTAATACTGGTTACTGGGGAAGAGCTGTTTGGACGCATCTTTCCCCCCAAAATACTTCCCAAAACCCTGCACCCCACTTCCTGGACAAGGTTTGGTAAAAAGCCTCACCAATTTGCCTAGGTGACTACAGACCCAGACCCTTGGATCTTAAGAACAATGAACAATCGTCCCAACACTTGCACCCCCCCTTTCCTGGGAAATGTTGGATAAAAAGCCTCACCATTTTGCATAGGTGACCACAGACCCAAACCCTTGGATCTGAGAACAATGAAAAAGCATTCAGTTTTTTACAAGAAGACTTTTAATAAAAAATAGAAGTAAATAGAAATAAAGAAATCCCCCCTGTAAAATCAGGATGGTAGATCTCTTACAGGGTAATTAGATTCAAAAACATAGAGAACCCCTCTAGGCAAAACCTTAAGTTACAAAAAAGATACATAGACAGAAATAGTTATTCTATTCAGCACAAATCTTTTCTCAGCCATTTAAAGAAATCATAATCTAACACATACCTAGCTAGATTACTTATTAAAAGTTCTAAGACTCCATTCCTGGTCTATCCCTGGCAGAAACCAGCATACAGACAGACACAGACCCTTTGTTTCTCTCCCTCCTCCCAGCTTTTGAAAGTATCTGGTCTCCTCATTGGTCATTTTGGTCAGGTGCCAGCGAGGTTACCTTTAGCTTCTTAACCCTTTACAGGTGAGAGGAGCTTTCCCCTGGCCAGGAGGGATTTCAAAGGGGTTTACCCTTCCCTTTATATTTATGACACGCCCCCCAAATCTCAGCTAGGGTGAAACACTGGCTGGGATTTCTTCCTGGAGCTCTAGGAAAAACAGAGTTAATAAGACACATGCATCTCTAAATATACTACCAAGTACATAAAGACTAACAATATTTTCCACATCTCAAGGACGATTTTAACCAGTAGACTCTGGGAAACTTTCACGGGAGAGTGCATCAGCCACTTTGTTAGAAGCTCCTGAGATGTGTTGGATGTCGAAATCAAAATCTTGGAGAGCTAAACTCCACCGAAGAAGTTTTTTGTTAGTTTCCTTGACGGTGTGAAGCCACTTCAGTGCAGCATGGTCGGTTTGCAGGTGGAAACGCCGTCCCCAAACATATGGGCGTAGCTTTTCCAGAGCGTAGACAATGGCGTAACATTCTTTTTCAGTGACTGACCAGTTGCTTTCCCTCTCAGACAGTTTTTTGCTGAGAAACACTACAGGGTGGAATTCTTGATCAGGTCCTTTCTGCATTAAAACTGCTCCCACACCACGCTCGGACGCATCTGTGGTTACTAGGAACGGTTTGTCAAAGTCTGGGGCCCTTAGTACAGGGTCAGACATGAGTGTCGCTTTAAGCTTGTTAAAGGCCTTCTGACACTTTCCGGTCCACTGAACAGCATTTGGCTGTTTCTTTTTGGTTAGGTCTGTCAGTGGGGCAGCGATTTGGCTGTAGTGCGGTACAAATCGTCTGTAATAACAGGCCAAGCCTAAGAAGGATTGAACCTGTTTCTTTGACTTTGGGGCAGGCCACTTTTGGATAGCATCCACTTTGGCCTGTAGGGGGCTGATAGTTCCTTGACCCACCTGGTGTCCAAGGTAAGTCACTCTGTTTAGGCCTATTTGACACTTCTTAGCCTTAACAGTTAGTCCTGCCTCCCTTATGCGCTCAAGGACTTTTTGTAGATGTTCCAGGTGGTCTGCCCAGGAATCCGAAAATATGGCCACGTCGTCAAGGTAGGCGACTGCATATTCTCCTAATCCCGCTAGGAGACCATCTACAAGTCTTTGGAAAGTGGCGGGTGCATTTCGCAGCCCGAAAGGGAGTACATTAAATTCATACAGCCCGAGATGTGTGATGAAGGCTGACCTTTCCTTGGCAGATTCATCTAGCGGTACCTGCCAGTACCCCTTGGTTAAGTCCAAGGTAGAGATGAACTGGGCCCGTCCCAGTTTCTCTAATAGTTCATCTGTGCGTGGCATTGGATAGTTGTCTGGGCGAGTTACAGCATTTAGCTTATGGTAGTCCACGTAAAAACGTATTTCCCCATCTGGTTTGGGAACTAGAACCACTGGAGATGCCCATGCACTTTCAGAGGGGCGGATTACACCCATCTGTAACATATCTTGGATCTCCCGTTCTATAGCAGTTTTAGCTTGAGGAGACACCCGGTAAGGTTGAACCCTAAGTGGGTGAGCATTACCTGTGTCAATGGAGTGGTATGCCCGTTCAGTCAGTCCTGGGGTGGCTGAGAACGTTGGCGCGTAGCTAGTGCACAGCTCCTGGATCTGCTGTCGCTGCATACGCCCAAGGGTCATGGAGAGGTTCACCTCTTCCACACCACCACCACATTTCCCTTCGTAGTAGACACCTTTGGGCCACTCAGCGTCGTCTCCTCCCTGGGCTGTAAACGGACAAACCTTTAATTCTCTGGAATAAAAGGGCTTTAGAGAATTAATATGGTACACCTTAGGCTTCCGGTTGGAGGTGGGGAATGCTATGAGATAATTAAAAGCTCCCAGGCGCTCCTGGACCGTGAATGGCCCTTCCCACGATGCTTCCATTTTATGGGCCTGGAGCGCCCTTAAGACCATGACCTGGTCCCCTACTTTGAAGGAACGCTCTCTGGCATGTTTATCATACCAGGCTTTTTGCTCTTTTTGAGCATCCTGTAAGTTTTCTCTAGCAAGGGCTAAAGAGGTTCGGAGGGTGTTTTGTAGGTTGCTTACAAAGTCCAGAATGTTAGTTCCTGGAGAAGGTGTAAATCCCTCCCATTGCTGCTTCACCAACTGCAATGGCCCCTTAACCTCACGGCCATATACAAGTTCAAATGGGGAAAACCCTAAACTGGGATGTGGTACAGCTCTGTAGGCAAAGAGCAACTGCTGCAACACTAGGTCCCAATCATTGGAGTGCTCATTTACGAATTTACGTATCATGGCCCCCAAAGTTCCATTAAACTTCTCCACCATGCCATTTGTTTGATGATGGTAAGGAGTGGCAACCAAGTGATTTACCCCATGAGCTTCCCAAAGGTTTTTCATAGTTCCTACCAGGAAATTAGTCCCTGCACCTGTGAGGATGTCGGAGGGCCAACCTACCCTGGCAAAAATGTCTGCTAGTGCCTGGCACACACTTTTAGCCCTGGTGTTGCTTAGAGCTACTGCTTCCGGCCATCGGGTGGCAAAATCCATGAAAGTCAGTATGTACTGCTTTCCTCTGGGTGTCTTTTTCGGAAAAGGACCCAGAATATCCACAGTTACTCGCTGAAATGGAACTTCAATGATGGGGAGTGGCTGGAGAGGGGCTTTGACCTGGTCTTGGGGTTTTCCCACTCTTTGGCACACCTCACAAGACTGGACATAGGTAGAAACATCCTTGCCCATTCCCTCCCAGTGGAATGACCCCCCCAAACGGTCTTTGGTCCTGTTCACCCCAGCATGGCCACTAGGGTGATCGTGGGCTAAGCTCAAGAGCTTGGCCCGGTATTTAGTTGGAACTACCAACTGTCTCTGAGGATGCCAGTCTTCCTGGTGTCCCTCAGAAAGAGTTTCCTTGTATAAAAGTCCTCTTTCTACAACAAACCTGGATCGATTAGAAGAGCTGAGAGGCGGTGGGTTGCTCCGTGCCGCCGTCCAAGCTCTCTGGAGGCTTTCATCTGCTTCCTGTTCGGTCTGGAACTGTTCCCTTGATGCTGGAGACATCAGTCCCTCATTGGATTGGGGACCTAGGCTTGGTCCCTCTGGAAGCGATATAAGGGATGGAGCTGTTTCTGTTGACTGTGAACCGCTCTCCGCTGGTGCACTATGTTGGGATTCAGGCTCCGGCTGAGCCTCTTGTGTAGAGTTATCGGCTGTTGCCAGTTCAGGTTCGGTGGGGCCCTCTGGTGTTGAGGTTGCAAGTACTGGATTCAGTGCTGACACGGGGTCTGGTGTTGGTTGTTCGGCTGGTTCCGGTTTTGGGACTGGTTCCGTCTAGGTCTCTGGGACTGGATCCACTACTGCTGTTGCAGACATTGGCCTGGGGTCCAGGTCCATCACCTCTGACCGGGTCCTGATAGAAGTTTCCGGAACAGAGCTCTGCCTCATGGCTTGTTTAGCCTGGCTGCAGGTGACCGTTCCCACCTTCTTGGCCTGCTTCACATGCTTGGCCAAGTCTTCCCCCAACAGCATGGGGATGGGATAATCATCATAGACTGCAAAAGTCCACAAACCTGACCAGCCCTTGTACTGGACAGGCAACTTGGCTGTAGGCAAATCGAAAGAGTTGGACTTGAAGGGTTGAATCGTCACTTGGATATCTGGGTTGATTAAATTGGGGTCCACTAAGGAAGCATGGATAGCTGACACTTGTGCTCCGGTGTCCCTCCACGTGGTGACCTTCTTCCCGCCCACACTCACAGTTTCCCTCTGCTCCAAGGGTATCTGGGAGGTATCTGGGCCTGTGGACCTCTGGTGTGATTCCGGTGCAATGAACTGTAATCTGTTGGGGTTCTTGGGGCAGTTGGCCTTTACATGCCCCAGCTCGTTACATTTAAAACATCGTCCAGCTGACGGGTCACTGGAGCGATGTGGGTTGCTGAAGAACGGAGTGGTGGGACGATCAGGGGTCTGGAGGGTTCTTTGGGAGGTAGGTGGGGCTTTGGGCGGCCCCCGGTAATAGGGTGTGGTCTGGGGTGGTCCCTTCTGGTCTCCGCTCCAACTGCGACCAGTTTTCTTCTTCTCTGCCACCTCCACCCATCTGGCTCCAATCTCTCCTGCCTCGATTACAGTTTTGGGCTTCCCGTCTAGGATGTATCTTTCTATTTCCTCAGGAACACCCTCTAAGAATTGTTCCATTTGCATTAGGAAGGGCAAATTTACTGGAGATTCAACACTTGCTCCTGATATCCAGGCATCCCAATGTTTCACAATGTGGTAGGCATGTTGGGTAAATGACATGTCTGGTTTCCACCTTAGGGCTCTGAACCTCCGACGAGACTGCTCGGGTGTTATCCCCATTCTGACTCTCGCCTTGGATTTAAACAGTTCATACTTGTTCATGTGTTCTTTAGGCATTTCAGCTGCCACCTCAGCTAAGGGTCCACTGAGCTGCAGCCTCAGCTCTACCATGTATTGGTCAGTAGAGATGTTGTACCCAAGGCAGGCCCTTTCGAAGTTTTCTAAGAAGGCCTCAGTATCATCACCTGCCTTGTAGGTGGGGAAATTTCTGGGATGGGAAGTGGTACCTGGAGAAGGATTGCTAGGGTTTGTTGGTATATTCTGCTGGGCCTTTATCCTCTCCACCTCCTCCACATGCTTCCTCTCTTTTTCCTTCTCCTCCTCCACATGCTTCCTCTCTTTTTCCTTCTCCTCCTCCACATGCTTCCTCTCTTTTTCCTTCTCCTCCTCCACATGCTTCCTTGCCTCCATTTCCCTCTTGTGGGCAGCCTCCTGTACCTCCTTCTCCAGCCGCATGAGTTCTATCTGTCTTTCATGTTCCCTTTGTTTTTCCTCAGCCTGAAATTTGGCTAATTCCAGCTATAGTCGAGCTGAGGATTTGGTCATTCTAACCTCTCTGTTTTTAACTAACTTTACACCCGAGGTTTAGAAATAAACAAACAAAACGTGGCTGTAAAATTTTGCTGTGCTGGAATAGAATACCTATTCTCTGATAGTGACTGTCAGCCTACAGAAAAAGACAATTCCCTTGTCTCTGCTCTGGGCCCAAATTAAAGCAAAAAACCTCCAACTACTTGGAAACCTGCTTACCCAGCCCAAAGAAAAAGCAAATGGGTAGAACACACACCCCCTATTTACTTTTAGGAAGAAAAGAAAAAAAAAAACCTCTGGGTTGGAAGACTGTGAATTTCCCTGCAGGATTTAAGTACCCTGCCTCCAGGCAAAGAAAACCTGCAATTCACAAGATAATCCCCTTTTGTCTCTGCTTGGCCACAAAGCAGAGAAAAAACAATCTGCTTTCAGTTTAAGCTGCTTTCTGGACTTCCTTTCCAAAGGAAAAAAAAAATTCTTTTTAAAATCTGTATTTCTAGTTCAAAAAATCTCAACTGGATCCCAAAATGATTTCAGGTTAATCCCACCACTATGCCACCATGTCAAGGTTCCTCCCCCACTCTGAACTCCAGGGTACAGATGTGGGGACCTGCATGAAAAATCTCCTAAGCTTATCTTTACCAGCTTAGGTCAAAGCTTCCCCAAGGTACAAAATATTCCCCCCGTTGTCCTTGGACTGGCCGCTACCACCACCAAACTAATACTGGTTACTGGGGAAGAGCTGTTTGGACGCGTCCTTCCCCCCAAAATACTTCCCAAAACCTTGCACCCCACTTCCTGGACAAGGTTTGGTAAAAAGCCTCACCAATTTGCCTAGGTGACTACAGACCCAGACCCTTGGATCTTAAGAACAATGAGCAATCCTCCCAACACTTGCACCCCCGCTTTTCTGGGGAATGTTGGATAAAAAGCCTCACCAATTTGCATAGGTGACCACAGACCCAAATCCTTGGATCTGAGAACAATGAAAAAGCATTCAGTTTCTTACAAGAAGACTTTTAATAAAAATAGAAGTAAATAGAAATAAAGAAATCCCCCTGTAAAATCAGGATAGTAGATATCTTACAGGGTAATTAGATTAAAAAACATAGAGAACCCCTCTAGGCAAAACCTTAAGTTACAAAACAGATACACAGACAGAAATAGTTATTCTATTCAGCACAATTCTTTTCTCAGCCATTTAAAGAAATCATAAACTAACACATACCTAGCTAGATTACTTACTAAAAGTTCTAAGACTCCATTCCTGGTCTATCCCCGGTAAAGATCAGCATATAGACAGACACAGACCCTTTGTTTCTCTCCCTCCTCCCAGCTTTTGAAAGTATCTTGTCTCCTCATTGGTCATTTTGGTCAGGTGCCAGCGAGGTTACCTTTAGCTTCTTAACCCTTTACAGGTGATAGGAGCTTTCCCCTGGCCAGGAGGGATTTCAAAGGGGTTTATCCTTCCCTTTATATTTATGACACAAAGGGAAGAAATAAATGGTCAGCATTCATAGTGGAAAGAGTACATAGTGTGGTTCTCCAAGGATGTGTCTTGAGACCAGTGATGTTTATCATATTGATAAAGGATCTGGAAAAAGAGTTAAACAGTGAGGTGGCTAAATCTGCAGACAATACAAAATTACACAATATAGTTAAGTCCAAATATTACCATGAAGAGTTAAAAAAGGATCTCACAAAACCGGGTGACCAGGCAACAAAATGGCAGATGAAATTCTGTGTTGATAAATGCAAAGTAATGTCCATTTGAAAACATAATCCCAACTACAAATGAAAAATTATGGGGTCTAAAAATTAGCTGTTACCACTCAAAGATTTTCGAGTCATCCTGGATAGTTGTCTGAAATCATTTTCTCAATGTGCAGTGGCAGTCAAAAAACCTAATAGATAAAACAGAAAATACCATAATGCCACTATAAAAAGACTGGTACTGTTCATCTTGGCAAAGAGATAACCAAAGGGAATATGATAGACGTCTATAAAATTATGAATTGTGTGGAGAAAGTGGGAGTATTATTTACTCCTTCACATTACATAAGAACCAAGGGTCACCCAATGAAATTAATAGGCAGCAGGTTTAAAGCAAACAAATGGAAGTACTGCTTCACACTGTGCACAGTCAACCTGTGGAACTTGTTGCCAGGGGATATTGTGAAGGCAAAAACTATAACTGAGTATAAAAAAGAATTAGATAAGTCCATGGAGGATAGGTCAAACAGCTATTATTCAAGTTGTTCAGGGACAACGCCATGCTCTGGGTGTCCTTAAATATATGACTGCCAGAAGCTGAGACTGGACAACAGCAGACAGATCACTCGCTAATTGTCCTGTTGTGTTCATTCCCACTGAGGCATTAGACACTAGCTACTGTCAGAAGACAGGATACTGGGCTAGATGAACCACTGATCTGACCCAGCATGACCATTTTTATAGTCCCTCCTCGCTGATCACTTAGAGCCATGTAGACTGCCTGAGCTTCCCCAGTCAAGTAGGGTGCTAGCTGTAGGTCCCAACCTGCACCCACAGCTACTCTTTCAAAGGTGACTAAAAATGCATTTGGGATAGTCCTCAGGGACTGCTTTATAGAGGCCAATTGCCTGTACCTGGTTGCCATTCCCTGCTGCAGGACTCACCACACCTGGGCATAGCTGCAGTTTCTCATTGGCTTGCTCTCAAATAAAGTCCTGTCGGATTTTCTGTTGCTCAGCTTGCCAGGCAAGCAAGGACGGTCTCTCCAGGTAGTGGCTCTCTGCTAGAAGACCTACAGGGTCTTATGAATCCCCTTCTCTTGTTTTAGGAGCCACTGCAATGTCTCCTCCATTGCCCAGACTGCTGAATCTTTACACCAGGTGCCCAATCAGGTTATCTGTGAGCACAGATAAGACAAAAACTGGGGATGCCCCCAGTTGCCACACAGTGTGACCCTCTGCTCCTGCCTTGCCACACAAATGGCTATGACACCTCCAGCCTGTAACCATCGCTGTGTATTTTGTGTTTTATCAACCATTACTTTCCTACAGTTCCAGGTAGCAATTCTATTTAGTGTCATACAATCATAAGAGAAGGAAGAGCACCCAGAGATCTCCATTTATCCTGGTCTTCCTTCCTCTTTCCTCTCCTGTCCTTGCACTTCCTTCCTGTTCTGTGCTCCTTATCTGCTCTTGCAGTTAATGGACTGATTAGTCTGGTTTGGGGAGTGCTAAGGAGATAATCTAGTAATTAGCTATTCCTTCCCTCAACCAGCCCTCTGTGGGAGAACTAACTGGATTTATAATGACCAAAGTGTTGGTTCAGCTGCTCGTTCTCAGAACTATGTCACAGATGAAAATCCAAGACTATTCTAATATACATTTTGGGTTACATGTCATAGTTACTCTGTACACATAAAAGACTACATGTGAAAGAGCCCAAATCTCTCTCACTCACTAAGCAGAAGTGGTTGCTACTAAACACACTGTTTTAATGAATAGGGGATATGACCAACACAATTATAAGGATTGAAAAAGCAGATGCAGGGCTACATGGATCTTTGGCCTGACCCAGCATGGCTGTTCTTATCCATCAACAAGATCAGCAGTAGGCTCAAATCAGGAGAAGGGGGCATTTTTTCTTACAGATGGAGAAACATGTGACAACGTCTTTAGAAATCTGTGAAAAGTAGAGCGTGAAAATATTTTGGATTGGGTGATAGTTCGGTGACAGTTCTCTGAGCTTAACTGACAGCATGGGGAAAAGAGGACTTGTGGCACCTTAGAGACTAACAAATTTATTTGAGCATAAGCTTTCGTGAGCAACAGCTCACTTCATCGGATGCATGTGAGCTGTAGCTCACGAAAGCTTATGCTCAAATAAATTGGTTAGTCTCTAAGGTGCCACAAGTACTCCTTTTCTTTTTGCGGATACAGACAAACACGACTGCTACTCTGAAACCTGACAGCATGGGGTGCTTTCAGAACTTGAGTCAAGAATTGCTTCTATGAGTGGGCTGCTATGAGAACTGATTTTCTGTGGTTAACTCTGAGGACCAGTAATTAAAAGAACTGAAGATCTAACTGCACATCCATAGAGACTTGGTGAGCTGACCTTCCCTGAATCAACCAGTCATCGAGGTAAGGATTACATGAAGAACTTGTCTTCTCTGATATACCACTACCACTAACAGACATGTCATAAATATGCTGGGGGCAGTAGAGAGGCCAAAAGGGAGCACTCTGAATTGATAGAGCTCTCCTGAAACCATAAAACCAAGATACTTCCTGTGAGCTGGGTATGTAGACACAGGAAAGTAGGTGTTCTGTAATCTGAAGGTTCTGAAACAATCATGGGGTCTAGAGAAGATATAGTAGAAACAAGAGGCACCATATGTAATCGGATGCAACATGTGTATGTGTTAAGACACTTGAGTGTGTCTCCAAATCACAATCTATCATCAAGCAGTTTTACACTAAGTTGAATTATTTTTCTTGGAACACCTCTACTGGTATTTCAAGAGTCTCTGTCATCCTCTTAAGGTCTTGCAATGCTTTGAAATCATTAGGGTTGCCAACTTTCTACTCCCACAAAACTGAATACTTGGGCTGTCAATTAATTGCAGTTAACATACGTGATTAACTCAAAAAAATAATCATATTGCTGAAACTACAGAACCTGAACCACCAAAAAAGATAAATCAACCTTCTGCTGGTGGCAACCTTCTGACTCAGATAATGAAAATGAGCGGGCATCATTCTGCCCTGCTTTGGATTCTAATTGAGCAGAACCAGTCATCAGCATGGACACATGTCCCCTGGAATGGTGGTTGAAGTGTGAAGGGACATACAAATCTTTAGCACATCTGGCACATAAATATCTTGCAACGCCAGCTACAACAGTGTCATGTAAACACCTGTTCTCACTTTCAGATGACATTGTAAATAAGAAGGGGCAGCATTATCTCCTGCAAATGTAAACAAATTTGTTTTTCTGAGCGAATGGCTGAACAAGAAATAGGACTGAGTGGATTTGCAGGCTCTAAAGTTTTACATTTTGTTTTTGAATGAGTTTTGTGTACAGAATTCTACATTTGTAAGTTCAACTTTCACGATAAAGAGATTTCACTACAGTACTTGTAGTAGATGAATTGAAAAATACTCTATATTTATTTTTGATTACAAGTATTTGCCCTGTAAAAAGAAAAGTGAGCACTGTACTCTTCGAATTCTGTGTTGTAATTGAAATCAATATATTTGACAATGTAGAAATCATCCAAAAATATTTAAATAAATGATATTCTATTATTGTTTAATGGTGCAATTAGTCACAATTAATTTTTTTAATTACTTGACAGCTTTCCCCTCTGACCCTCCTCTGAGGCCCTGCCCCTGCCCTGTCCCTTCTCCAAGGCTTTCCCCCGCTGACTCCATCTCCCCCTCCCTCTGTTGCTCATTCTTCCCACCCTCAGTCATTCATTTTCACCAGACTGGGGTAAGAAGTTGGGGTGTGGGCTCTGGTGTGGGTCCAGGGATTATGGATTTGGGTGCAGAAGGGGGCTCCAGGCTGGGTCTGAGAGGTTTGGAGAGCAGGAGGAGGCTCTGGGCTGGGGCAGAGGGTTGAGGTGTGGGAGGTGTAAGGGCTCTGGCTGGGGGTGCAGCCTATTGGGTGGGTCTGGGGATGAGGGATTCGAAGGGCAGGAGGGGAATCAGGGCTGGGGCAGGGACACGGGAGGGGGTGTGGAGTGAAGGCTCCAAGCAGTGCTTGCCGCAAGCAGCTCCTGGAAGCAGCAACATGTCCCCCTTCTGGCTCCTACATGTAGGCACAGCCGGGCAGCTTTGTGCACTGACCCATCTGCAGGCACAGCCCCTGCAGCTCACATTGGCCATGGTTCCCAACCAATGGGAGCTGCAGAGCCGGCGCTTGGGGCTCGGGCAGCGTGCGGAGCCCTCTGGCTGCCCCTATGTGTTGGAGCTAGAGGGGAGACATGCCACTGCCTACTCACCTATCTGGGATCAGAAAACACTCCTTGTCCCAAAACACTGGCCCTGTAATGCTACGGGGTCTGAATGTTTCAGGAGGACTGTATAAGTAGTAAACCCCACCCAATCAAAACAAACCATCAGGGGAGAAATATGATAAAATAAACCTTTCTTGCTGTATTTCTGGCCCAGATTACTGGACATTTTGTGAGAAAGTTTACTCAAGAGATTTCCATACAAATTTTTCTGACTCAAAAAGTTTTGACTCAAGATAAACTTTTAATAAGCAATTGATGTTTTGGGTGATTAAAGAATTAGTTTTTTGAACCAAACTCTGAACCTTCTTCATGATGTAAAAGATAAAACAAGTTCACCACTTTGACAAGGGTTTTGTATTTTATTGATAATCTATTTAGCTAGGCAGTAAACTCAGTGCCAAGTGAATAATGAAAAGCACAAATACTGATAATTTGGGAATAGTGTTCTGCAGCATAAGGATTATTCAAAACATCATAAAACTAAAGCTTTTTTCCCCCAATTATTAAGTAGCCTTTTGTGAACATTTATATATTCTAAGTATTTAAGCTAAAATTAGAAAAAAATAAGAAAGACAAAGATAATGAAAATTAAATGTCCACAGTGACTGGGCAAAACTGTAAATTAACAACATGTAGCTGTAACAATAATAATTTTGTGGCAGAAACCTAACACACTATAGATTCTTAACGGGGCATTTACAATTTAGTTATTTTCTTCTTTCAGTTCTCCTACATAAATTAAATTTCCTAAATAAGTGGGGTGTGTCTGCTAGACTACAGTAGAGCTCTACAAAAATGCTTATGATATGATGCTTATGGTCTGATTCTTTTTTCTCCTTAGGCTGGAATGACCTCATCAAGAGAATTAAAGAGTGACACAAACAGTCTTTAAGGGAAGTAATTTCCTGTTTGCACTCCAGAAATAACAGAATGGTATAGAGAACATGCCGAAGTGGTGGTCAGTGGGAAAGAATATGGATATCCTCTTACTCTAAGACACAGAAAATTCCATTTCCCTTCAGATGTAAATAACAGCCCTGCAAAGGAAATAAACAGACTATTATGCCCATGGGCAATCTAGTTGTCTCACATTCCATTTCACACAAGTGAAGATTCCCTTGAAGGACTGGGGTGTAAATGGGAACTTAGATCTGATTTGAAGTAAAACATTTTTTAAAAATGCAACAGAAAAAAGTTCCATGATTAAAATGCAACATCTGAATATTTAAAATCTATATTTAAATTATTTTGATGATGGTGAACAGTCCTAGACTGACATATCTGGAAACAGAATTTCAAAGAACAGGTATGATATTGGAAATGGCATAGCAAGTGTAGACACCAATAGGCCCCTAGACCAGGGGTGGGCAAACTGTGCACTGCTGCCACACCGGAGCTGCTCCAGGTAAGTGACGCCAAGCTGGAGCCTGCACCCCGCACCCCTCCTGCACCCCAATCCCCTGCCACACCCCAGCCCTCTGCTGCACCCTGCACTCCCTCCTGCATCCCAAACCCCTGCCCTGAGCCCCCTCCTGCACTCCCCACCCCTCCCAGAACTCTGCACCCCTCCCTGCACCACTGCCCTGAGCCTCCTCCTGCATTGTGCACCCCCCTCCTTACGCCAACCCCCTTCTCTGAGCCCCCTCAAACACCACGCACCCCTATTCTGCCCCAACCCCATGTCCTGAGCCCCTTCCTGCACACCACATGCCCTCCCACACCCCACTCTCACTCCTGCACCCCAACCCCCTGCCCCAATCCTACATTCATGGCCTTGCAAGCAATTTCCCCACCCCAATTTGGCCCGCAGGCCAAAAAGTTTGCCCACCCCTGCCCTAGACCACTCCTGTAGATGAGAGGGATAACACATGCTCATTCCAAACCTCTTGGGCTGAGGCTCTGCTGAAAGTCTGTTGACTGAACACTGTCAACTATGGTTGTGAGTTTTGTGATGTGGACACCACCTCAGCACAGTGTAATGGAGCTGTGTTTCAAAGGAGCAAATTAGCCCAGTTCCTATTAATAGAGGCATTTCAGAGCTTAATGCTGATCATGGTTATCTTATTGAAAAGTGATATTATTTCATTTGTGACATTAGCAATACTGCATAAAACTGCAATTATACCAGTGAGCAACTGTAAACTAGTTCATTCCTACTGCAGCCACCATTGTCTTCACAGGTCTGAAAAAAATGTGTGTTATATTACACCCCTTTCATCCCACATACATTCTTCACCATTTAGTCCCAAAGGGTGAACCATGCAGAGCTGAAAGAACAGCAGCATTATCACCAGGCTGAAACCTTTTATTTTCACATAGCTGGCTCCTTTTTGCTAAGCGCAATAGCTAGCCCTATAGTTCTTATTCATCTCCTGGTCTCTCCTCTTTCTCCACATGTCCATCTCTTCTTTCAATTCCAGCAAGCAGCACTTCATAGGCATTAGGGTGTTTCTCTGTCTATCTATATACTTAAGTTGGTTCTTATACTATGTTCTTCACCATGGTAAGCAAGTACCTCCTCTCAGACTAGCCAGCACATGACAACCATCCAAGTGCAACCCACAGTCTTGGCTACTACTGTTTGTCCTCCCATTTTCCCTTGCTGTTACTGCTGTTCATCTACCTCTCCAAAACAGCAACTCAAAAATCAATATGTTCCAGACACTGACCTTATGGCATATTAGTTATTATGCCCCTGCCAAGGCATCTTTATTAGTTTTCCCATGAGCCCTCTAGAGGCTTCAGATGTGGAGCAGGAGTCATGGAACAGGCTGACCCCGATGCAAGGACTACTTTCCAGTTTTCTTAATCCTATTATATACTAAAATAAATTTGCACTTGCTAAGCTATTTATCATTAGGGTTGTGTTGTACCCTCCTTGAAGTGAACAAAGTATTCTCCTCCCTAGAATTGAATCTTATTCTTGTTTTTTTTTTTCTCCAAATCAGAAAAAAAAAAGCATGGTAGTAATACAATCTTCAAAAGATAAACATTACTGTATATAGCTGTCATTGACTGACTGGCTAAACTTTGAAATGCTATTCTGCTACACATAACAGGCTAGATATTTTCTGAACATTTTCTGCCTACTAGAGATTTTATTTGTTTTTCTTTATGATTTGTTTTTGCACTTGCTTGCTATCTGTTGACACAACAGCATTCATATCCGCAGTCTCTGCTCACTTTATAAGAGGGAATTAGATAAATAATGTATAGGACAGGACACCGCACTGGACTGAATCTAGTTTTATTAACACTAAATGAATAACATGTAATCAAAAGCACTGCATTTATTTTTAATTTTAGAATAGTTAATAGAGAATTTAAATATTTATCATCTTATTTAGAGTTTAAAAAATCTTACCAGTGAAGCCTGGAGGACAAACACATGTGTAGTCTGCAACCAGGTCTAAACAAGTTGAATTGCTTCTACAGAAGCTGTAAGTGCACTCATCAAAGTTGATTTCACAGTTCAGACCTTCAAATCCTTAATTGGAAAAAAAACAGTTTATTATTAGTTTATACCTATGCCTTCTTTTCTAAGACACAATTATTGTAAATAAATCAATTCTTATCAAATTACTCCAAGAAAACCACAAATAATTCTCTTTTATGGCTTTACTGCAAGATCTTTCTAAAAGCCTTTTCTGTTCTGTCTTTAGTACATTATCACTTTTGACCTTCAAGTGTACTTTTAAAGAACTACTATTTGGAAGAACACACACACAAACATAAGGATTTGGTATTCCCTTAAATCCACTTTTAGTTTTTTGTTTTAGTAATACTCTGAAAAAAAAAGTATACATTTTAAGATCACTTGTGAAGGACAGTGGTTTGTATTGATTTTTTGGGACTGATTTGCTAACAGTTTAAAATCAATATTGGTATAGTTTTTATTTATCTATTTATTTTATTTTCATTACTTAGGGTTAGAGTTAGGATGTTCTACAAAAGTCTTCTTTCATATGCATTTCTAGTTGATATCTAGATTGTTTAGCAATCTAACTCCTACATCATCAAAGGCAGTAAGGTGTTGCAGTCCACCCTCCAATCTTCTAATTGTGTACTCCTCCACAACATTTGATTATCTTCATTGCTCTCCCACAGTCATACTGTGAAGATTGGGCTAAACCAAATTTCTGCATTGTGGCAGCTGCTGTGCCTCTCCTAGTCATCAGGAATGGTCAATGGGGAGAGACAGTGTGACCTAGAAGCCATTGGTGGTACACTAGTCTGCGTCATCAATTCTTGTCAAGTCTAACACACTATTTTCATGATAAATGCACAAAAGGTGGCATGTAAGATACCACTGAAAAACTAATAGCTCACTGATCATTAATATTCCTCTGTGATGTATATGCAGGGTGTGTATAAAAATTATAGATATGTGCAGAATTATGTTCTTAAAATGTGTTTGACAAGTAGTGCATAAGTATGGTCTGCCTTAGACAAAAGAATGTGTATTTGTTTGTCTGTCCAGCCTGCTCATCAGTTAGAGACAATGAAGGTCTATTTATATACAAGGTAAACAAAGCCATCAAGCTAGTAAGAGGGGGAGAAGACAATATGGCATCTAAAGCCTAGCAGTAAAGAGAAACTTTATATGGTCCATAAAGACAGAGTTTGAATCTCAAATGATAAGCAAATGAATCAATTGATTGTATAGAATATTATTGTATTATACACATGTATCAAGTATGGTCTTTTATGAATGCTAATGGAACACTGCTGATTAATATCATGGTAAAATGAATGTGTTAAGACTATATGAAATAATTATAAGTACTCACTTCTATTATGCTTTGAAGTCTGTGATCAAACAAAGGGAGAAAGGGATTTTCTCCCAGATAGAAGGAAATGCAGTTCACTACCTGTCTCCAATAAAAGGAAGCAAAAACAATGGAATCACCATTTACATATGAATCAGCAGGAGATGGGAATTCCACAGGAAGGGAAGAATATCATGTGGTAATCCTGAGTCTAGAGATAAAACAGTGAGTTTGGGAATATATAAGGAAAGAAGATGACATCTTGGCATCCATCATTAGACAGAAAAAGGGGGCCAGAGTTCTTGCAAGTTGAGAAAGGTGTATCCTTCAACCACGGGGATTGAAGTCTCTAGAAAGGATGACTGGTGAGAAAACTATCTTGAACAAATATTGTAGCTTGTTAAGTTAATGTTATTTGTTTGTAACCATTTGGTCTTTATCCTTCTACTTGAACTCAGTTAAAACCTCCCTCTTTTTGTTTTACTTTTAATCTAAACCAGCTCAATGCAGAGTTTGAATTGAAGTGACTGTTAGCTCCAGTTAAAGTAATATGCTGTGCTTTTGTCTCTTTAAAGGAACAAACATTATTAATTCTTTGAATGTTCCAAGAGAGGGCTGGACCCTTCAGGGCAGATGGTTTTCCAGAAATTTGGGGTGTGTTGGGGGTCACCCTGCAAGTAGTAATCAAGGTTGGGGGAGACCAAAGTATGTCTGTGATGTAACAAGCACGCTGCTTGAGTCAGAGTTGCTGAACCAAGCCTGTTCAGCACACACACACACGCAATGCATTTTGTATTCTATCTGAGAGCATCCAGACAGGGAGCTACAACAGCAGAGGCACTTAGGGTAACAGGACAAGGGGTGAAAATCTCTCACTAGTCTTGATTGCACCCCCAAATATGACAGACAGTCAAAAAGATGGACTTTACTCTTTCTAGCTGGGAAGTCTAGCAGACTGTTAAAAGATTTTCTGGAGATTCTAATTCCAGCAAAAACGAGTTTCTAGTCATTGCAAATTCTATTGCAGCCCAGGTAGGGGCTAATGGCTGTACACAGAACTTGGATAAATCTTTTTATCTGTGCAGTCAAAACTGAGGTTAGAGAGGTTCCAGGATCCTAATGTGGATTCAAACTTGATGGCTCCTTTTCCAGAAAAAGAGCTGGACTATGCCATAAAGCTTATGAAAAGAGGAAAGGCTCCAGGCCTGGATTATATCCACATAGAGTTCTACTTCACATGGGACCAAAAGCTGGCTGCTTTGTTTCCTCGTCTGATGTTTTGAGGACATCTGCATTGCAAAAGTCTAGCACAGAGCAAAGTTCGTAGACATTCTGAAACCAGAAGAAATTGCTGGAAAATCCCAAGAGCTACCAATCCATCTCTCTCCTTTGTGTCACATACAAGCTTATGGAGAAATTGATTCTGATGAACATCAATGAGGTTATCCAAACACAACTGCCCTTTGTTCAGTTTGGCTTCAGATGGGTATTATTAACTCACAATCAAGACATTTACCTAACACAAGACACTGAAGATGCCTTTGAGAAAGGGAAGAATATTGGTGCCATTATGGTGGATATATCAACTGCTTCTGATACTATCTGGCATATAAAGTTTACCGCCAAATTCTTGTAGACTGCTCCCTGTAAGTCCATAGTGTGGTTTATTATTAATATTATAATAAGTTGGAGATTCATCTTGCAAGCTGGATACAACTCCAGACATCTTAGTCATGGACTCCCAGAAAGATCTGTTCTAGCTCCTCCCCTTTTCAACTTATATTCTTATGACTATCAACAACTAAGGCTGATGAGTATGCATATACAGATATATCCATCTTGCTGATGTGGGTAAAAATCTATATGAAGGTTATAGGCTCAGACTTTAGATGATCATGATGGTCCCTTCTGGGCTTAGTCTGCCCTTCTGCACATTGCAGGCCACAGAACCTCACCCACTCTTTCATTAGACCCATACTTCTGGCTCAATTACTTCAATCCTCAAATCATGATTTAATTACTTCAAGTTACAGAGAATCACCATTTACTCTAGTTTAAACCTGCAAATGACCCCATCCGATGCTTCAGAAGAAGGCAAAATGCCCCCAGGGTTTCTATCAGTCTGACCTGGGGGGAAATTCCTTCCCGACCCCAAAGATCAATTAGACCCTGAGTATGTGGGCAAGACCCACCAGCCAGATATCGAGGAAATAATTCTTTGCAATAACTCAGAGCCCTCTCCATTTCTGGTCATATCACCAGCTATTGGAGATATTTGCTGCTAGCAGTCACAGATTGGCTACTTGTCATTGAGATGACAGTCTCATCTCACCATCCCCTCCATAAACTTATTTTGAAACCAATTAGGTTTCCTCCCTACCCCCACTGCTCCTCTTCGAAGGCTGTTCCAGACTTCACTCCTCTGATGGTTAAAAACCTTTGTCAAATTTCAAGCCAAAACTTGTTGATGGCCAGTTTATATCCATTTGTTCTTGTGTCCACATTGTGCTTAACTTAAATAACTCCTTTCCCTCTCTGGTATTTATCCCTCTGATGTATTTATAGAGAGAAATTGTATCTCCCCTCAGCCGTCTTTTGGTTAGGACAAGCCAAGCTCCGAGTCTCCTCTTATAAGGTAGGTTTTCCATTCCTCTGAGCAGCCCTTCTCTGCACCTGTTCCAGTTTGGATTAATCTTTCTTAAACATAGGAGACTATAACTGCACATGGTATTCCAGGTGAGGTCTCACCAGTGCCTTGTATAATAGTACTAACACTTTTCTGTCTCTACTGGAAATATGTCTTGATGCATCCTAGGACTGTATTAGTCTTTTTCACGGCCACATCACATTGGCGGCTCATAGTCATCCTTGAATAACAAATACATCCATGTCTTTCTCCTCTGCTAACTCTTCCAACTGATAAGTCCCCAGCTAAGAAGCAAAAATTCTTGGTGTTAGGCCCTAAGTGCATGACCTTGCACTTTTGCCTATTTAATTTAATCCCATTTCTATTACTCCAGTTTACAATATTGTCCAGATCTTCATCTTCTGGTCCTCCTTTGTATTAACATTATCTCCCAACAGTGAGTCATCTGCAAATTTTATTAGCACACTTTCACTTTTTGTACCAAAGTCAGTAATAAAAATGTTGAATAAGACTGGTCCCAAGACTTTTCCCAGAGGAACTCCACTAGTAACCTCACTGGAGCCTGACAATTCATCTTTCAGTATGACCTGCTGTTGTTTCCCCTTTAACCAGTTCCTTGTTCACCTTTCAATCCTTATATTAATCCTCATCTTCTCCAATTTAATTAATAATTTCTGATGTGGAACTGTATGAAATGATTTTGTGAAATCCAGGTAGATTAGATCTACTGGACTTTCTTTGTCTAGAAAATCAGTTATCTTCTCAAAAAAGGAGATAGGGCTGGTCTGGCATGATCTACCTTTTGTAAAACCATGTTGTATTTTATCCCAATTACAATTTACTTCTATATCTTTAACTACTTTCTCTTTCAAAATGTGTTCCAAGACCTTACATCCAACTGAGGTCAAATTTACAGGTCTGTAGTTTTCTGGATCACTTTTTCCCCCTTTCTTAATAATAGGAACTTTATTAACAATTCTCTAGTCATAAGGTACTACCCCCAGCCCTGCCCTGAGTTTACAGATTGATTAAAAATCCTTGCTATTGGACTTGTAATTGTGTGTGCCAGTTCCTTTAATATTCTTGAAAGGAGATTACGTGGGCCTCCTGATTTAGTCCCATTAAGATGGTTGAGTTTGACTTCCACCTAGAATGTGGTAATTTCTGCTTCCATTACCTTGTTTCTATTAGCCACCCTGCCACTACCCCTAAACTCTTCATTAGCCTTATTAAAAACTGAGGCAATATATTTATTTAGGTGTTGGGACATGCCTAGATTATCTTCAATCTCCACCCTATCCTCAGTGTTTACCAGTCCTACTTTTCTTTCCTTGTTTTCTTTTTTTATTTATATGGCTATAGAACCTTTTACTATTCATTTGAATTTCCTTTGCAAGATCCAACTCTGCTTGGCTATTGGCAGTTCTCACTTTACCTATACTTTCTCAGCTCTGAGAGGTAGCTTTTCTTGCTGATCCATCTCATCTTCCATTCCTGGTAAGCTTTCTGCTTTCTCTTAATCAGTTATTTGAGGTGCTTGCTCATTCAGCTTTCCAGCTTGGTCTGCAATCCTTCCCTACAATTCCATCCCCCCCACCGCACCCCCCAGCCCGTGCTTGGGATACAGGCTTCATATAGTTTAAGTCAAAGTTGCAAAAACTAATTCCAAGCCTCCTCCACATTCAGATCCTTGATTTCTTCAGTCCAGTCCACTTCCCTAACTAATTTCCTTATTTTTTTTTAAAGTTTGCACTTTTGACATCCAGGACTCTAATTGCAAATCTATTTTTTGTTTATACTTCCATTTAGTTTAAACTGAATTAGCTCATGATCACTTGAGGATTGTCCTCACTGACCAATTTTTCCATGAGATCCTCACTACAATACTAAATCTAAAATGAACCTCTTGTCAGTTCAGCAACTATTTGGTGAATAAATCTGTCAGCTATCACCTCCAGGAAAATCTGGGCCCTGCTACTATTAGTAGCACTTTTCCTTCAATCTGTATCTGGGAAGTTAATGTCTCCCATAATCACACAATTCCCAGTAGCATGTATTTTATTAAAAACATCAAAGAGGTCTCTATCCATATCCAAATTGGATTCTGGGGGGGTCTGTATCATACCACAAGCATTATCCCAAGGGAATATGTAGTAGCTTTCTTCCCCAAAGTGATTTTGACCCAAACAGATTCTGTTTTATCCATTTCATCACTTCTAAATTTCTTTACATTCTACCTCATCATTAATAATCACTCAGCAAGGACATTAATGCTCTTACCACATCAATAGAGACTTATATTTAGTGAGTCTAAAATGGCAACAACAACCGTCCATTTGAATGGTCGCCTGGCTAGTCTGGCCAGGTGACCTGGCCCTTACAGTATGTGTTGAAAATTGGTCCACTTTCTTTCCAGCCATTTGCCACTTTTTTTTTTTTTAAGAGTCAACCTGGACTGCAGTTTAACAGTCTGGAACACAAATAAAAAGATCATCTCTCGCACTTCCTTGCTATCGGGAATCTCCTGGGGAGCAAAGGCAAATATTTTATGAACCTCAGTCCTGGTTCTGGTATTTATTACAGTGGAATATTTTGCAGAAGTATAATGCAGAAGTCAGCACACATATTTCATTTATTTGGAGCTGAATACAGCTACCCACATCATTCATGGTTACCTTAGCCATCCATTAATATCTACAGAATGGAGACTATGAGCAACTAACATTTAGAAAATTCTAACTACTAGGAGTATCAGCGATTTCTTAACATAAAATCTGCTGAAGAATCTCCACTCCAATATTTGACATTTTATATTCTTGTAAATGTATTCTAATGCATAGTCACGCTACAAAATGACTATCATTAGTGCTGTCACAGGCCATGGCTGCAAGAAGACCATGACAAATGCTAAGCTATCAGCACCTTCAGTGCATGGCATAGTCTCATAATTTCTCAAACTGACCATGGAACCAATTTCCACTGATCCCTAAGTCACAAAGCTTGACAATTACTCTGAGTTCATTAATAATGTATACGGTAACTGTTCTCATTCACAATCAGAGTTTAATCAGACCCATGTATCACAGGTAACAAGTAAACTACAGCATGATCAGTATGAATGCCAAGATTTATTTTCCTAACTCAAATAATCTAAACTAGTCAAGCAGAATAAATAGTGAAATGATCTCATCTAACCTTGATTTTCAACTGATATCCAGTACCCATATTGGCTTTAAATTTAAAACTAACTAATTGTAGAGGTGACATTTTACTAAAATTATTTGCAACAATTTCATTTTAATTATGTTTTTCAAAAAGAAAAGGAGTACTTGTGGCACCTTAGAGACTAACCAATTTATTTGAGCATAAGCTTTCGTGAGCTACAGCTCACTTCATTGGATGCATACTGTGGAAAGTGTAGAAGATCCTTTTATACACACAAAGCATGAAAAAATGGGTGTTTACCACTACAAAAAGTTTTCTCTCCTCCCACCCCACTCTCCTGCTGGTAATAGCTTATCTAAAGTGATCACTCTCCTTACAATGCGTATGATAATCAAAGTGGGCCATTTCCAGCACAAATCCAGGTTTAACAAGAACGTCGTGGGGGGGTGGGGGTGGAGGAGGGTAGTATTAATACTTGGTGGCATGGGCCCCTTGGTGAGGGCCTTATGTGCTAATTGCACTTCCTCCTCTCTCCCCTGTGGAATATCAGAGCTAATTTTGATTTCATTAGGAGTCTAGTTACAGGCTGCTGAGCTCACTTTGGGCTAATGGTGCACCAGCACTGAAGCTCCCCTACTACAAGCTGAATTCACCAAAGAGCTGAACTGACTAAGAGCTGAAATCACTGAGTGTTGTGTTAAGTAGTGGGGGAGCCTGAAGATATATTGTGGAGCAGTTTGCGGGACGGCTGGAGTGCCTGGTGGACAGGCTGGTGGAGCAGTTCGTGGGACGGCGGGAGCTGCTTGTGGGCCACGGTGCGGAGCAAAGCAGTTCGTGGGGCGGCTGGTGGAGTGGAGCGGAGCGGAGCGAAGGCCTATGGAGCTGTGGGGCGGTCAGCTTCAGATCATGTAAGGTGCCTTTTACCCCCGCCCCCATCTCCACCCAGGTTGGGAGGTAAAGCTCTGCAGATAAACTTTTGAACTCTGGGGCTGTCCTGACCAGGGACAGAGACTTTTGGGTCATTGGACTTTTGGGACTTTGGGTGATTTGGTGTTGCTGGGCTCAAGAACCAAAGGGAAAGGGGCATGCCCCAATTTGCTTGGGGTGGGTTTTTTGCTCATGGGTTGTGTTATGAATCCTGTTGGTGGTGTTTCCCCAACATAATGCCACATTGTTTCTCTCTGTTATTAAAAGGCTTTTTGCTACACTCAGACTAGGTGCTTGCGAGAGGGGAAGTATTATTGCCTCTTGGAGGCGCCCAGCGGGGGTGGTATATATTTGTCCCAGGTCACTGGGTGGGGGCTCGATCCGGTTTGCATTGTGTTATTGGAATGGATCTCCTAGATATTGAACCCGGACCTTGTTGCTGCCAACTCTGACGGGAAAAAGGGTTACATTTTTGCATTCACATTATAATGCTTGTACTGGTATACGTCTTTACAATTTACCAGAAATGTAATGAACAGGAAGCTTCAGCTCATACTTTGAGCATATCATTTTTTTAGAGACAAAAAGTAAGCTGTGATAGATGTCCCAGTTATAAATAAACCAGACAACTTTATCTTTCCAAACTATAACACTTAGCCTCCTCCTCCTTAGCCCCCCCCCCCAAAAAAAAGAAAAAAAATCCTAGAATATTCCAAAAGGAAACCACTCATAAAAGTATATTAAAAAGACTCTCCAAATTCATTGAAAAAAATACTGAAATTTAGTTCTGTGAACCTTCCTTGCAATCACACTTTTGTTCACATATAGTAGTTAACACTGAACAATGTTGTGTTTATATAGAAATAGACCAAAAACAAAAAAAAAAGAAAAGAAAAAAATAGAACACCTTTTTCTGAAAGAACGAGAGAGCTTAAACACTTGGCACTGTGGCTCCATTCCAAAAAGAAGTATTATTTCTATTATAATTGTGTATGATACTCAGGTTTAAAGTGCACGGTTGTTTAGCTGTACCAGATATTTTCATGATAAACTTGTTGATCGAGCTTTCTGTAAAGTTCGCATGCTGTCCGTTTGTTTTCATTACCGTCATTCTATCATTGTTAAAATCATGGTTATAACATGAGACATAACACTTACAAATATACTATTTGTATCTTTTGTGTGAATATTTGATTTGTAGTTTGCTTTGATGGACATAGATGCAAATGAGACTTCAGAAATGAATAACATATCTTGACAGGGAAAAAATTCTAACAAATGCTTTGAAAACTATCAGGAAGACACCTCAATCCTCAGGCAATTTTTGAAAATTGTCACTTATAATAAAAATACATTATTTTGAACAACTTACCTTCAGGGCAAAAGCAATCATATCCATTGACATTATTCTGACAGACAGCACCATTCAAGCAGGGCCCCGAATCACATTCATTCACGTCTATGTCACAGTATTGGCCTGAAAAACCTGCGTGAAGAATGGAAGGTTTTGATTTTCTCAGTTCTCATGTATTCTTACATAAAGTTTTTATTTCAAATGTGTTTGCCTAATTAAAATGAAGAAACATTCAGTTGCAAATCCCCATTGCAGGAGGAGACTTGAGGCCAGAACGCTTGTGTTCAATTCTGGCTCTCCCACTGAAACATGGTATTACATTTGACAAGCTTCTTGGACAATATTTTAAAAACAAAACAAATGTTCACTGATTTTTGGGTGCTTTCAATTTATGGGCACCCATCATAAAACATGTCTGAACTCATTTCAGAGGTGCTGAACCTCTAGATTTCCCAGGGACTTCAATCATAAGCGAAGGAGCTCAACACCTCAGAAAGGAGTCAACAGGTGTCTTAAGCTGCACATGTAAAAACTGAGGAACCACAACATAGTAGATTGTTTTGAATCTACTCCTCCATTTACACAGCTGTAAAATATCATAATGCTTCTCTATTTAAAGCAATATTAGTTAAATAATTAATATCTGAAAAGCTTTCAGACTTAGTCAAATGAACATTGTTATACAAATCTAATAGTACATATTATTATTTATGTATTCAGTAATCCAGGAGAGTGAAATATTTTAGTACTGTACATATTTCAAGATTTTATTATTATTATTTCTGGAAACATATGAAGTTTGCACCTGAATTATTTTAGAGTGACAACATGGAAACCACAAATATTGCAACTTGGATGAGCCGGAAGAATGGAAGGCAAGTCAGAAGATATGCATTAAACAGCAGGTGCTGTATGAACCTGAGAAGAAGTAACACAGGATCCAATCCCATAAGGTACATAGTTCCCTCAGTTCCCACCAAAAGCAAAAATGAAGCACACAACACCTCAGAGAACCAGACTCTTAGTGCATCATATTTTATTTGTATTCCAGTTGATGCAACAAGCTCCTACTGCTGACTCCAACCAACAAAGGAAGCTGATGCTCAAACCTCTCAGTTCCACCACAGCAACATCAGTGTTTTCAAGTCAGTTGCACTAGTTTTACCGACGATAGAAATTTCCCGCCCCCTTTTTTTGTTTGCTTGTTATTCTGTCACTTTGCTAGATGTATGTCAAGAACTCCCCATTGTTGGCTGCCTTTGGAACATACTACAATCTGGCTCTGAGTCTTGGAAGAATTAGATTCAAAGTATTGCATGCATGTAACTTAATTTTTAAGTGTGCAGATTATATTATTAATATTTATATTATTAGAATATTTTATAATATTTTTGTGTAGGTAGATTTATAAATATAGCTACCATAAAATTATATTAGTTCCATCATCTGGATATTTCAACTGGGGAAATCAAAAGATAGTGGAATCCATCTTCAAACTGGGTCTGACTTTAACAACATCTAAAATATAGTGATCCAGACCCTCAGCAGGTGTAAACTGGTACAGCTGATGTGCACCAGTGGCACGTCTGGTTTGGATTTTTTAATGTTGCTATAGTAGGTAGGAATTCAAGGTGGTACAATAGTCTCTATTAAAAAAAAATTGCATCAGTGTAGCCACTGACATTCGCACAACTACTGTCATTCTGTGGCAGAGCCACCACAAAATACAATTTAATCAGAACTCCTTTTCGATTTAGTTCTTATTTTAAAGCATTATATAATGCCAAGGGAGTGGATTGGTAATATTTGTGTGTACCACAAGAGCCATAAAAAAATAAGTGAATATATCAGCTGAGTTTTAAGATATCATTGAGATAACCCTAGAGATTATAAGTGAGCTTTCCTTTTTTATTAAAAAAAGTAACATAATATTCCATGTCTTCTTTGTTAATAAAACAATGAAAAACAAGACTGTCTATTTATAAAATAGAAGTGATCCCATGTGAAGCTTATATTTGGTTGTATTTTCCTGTTCAATCCCTTTCAACAGTCGTTTGATTAATTATTTAAGGAGAAAATCACTTTTTTGTATTTATGTTTTCAGGATCACCAAATGTCATGAAATATTTAAACTTTGCAATAATATTTTATTTGCATTTTATTCCATAACAGTTCACTAAGCCTCTCAGAAGTCACCTATTTATGTGAGCAAGGCAAGCCCAAATTGTGCTTCACTTGTAAAACAATTTAAAACAAAACAGATGTAAATCAAACCAAATAACATTTTTCCTGGTGGTTTAAAAGGCAAAACCTTTCCTATTTTCCCTTTGAATTTTTGCCACATTTTTGATTTTGCACCTGTCAAATCCTTTTTATCAGTCACACTAAACGCTCAAAACCCTTTGGTATCATAATGAAACAATGCTCTGGAGCATATTTGTGGAAAACCAGCAAATTTGGTCTGGAATGAAGTGTTAGATTGGTTTTCCCTCAACAAGATAATAAAAAAAAAATATATATATCAATATATGTCCTATAGGGGATATGTCATCATTTTCATGCAGAGAATAAATTTTAGTGATAAAATAGCATATTCCTTACCAAAAGACATTTTTCTGAAGTAAAAGTGAATCACCTGGGTGACAGGTCAATATTTTGAAAAAAAATCTGTCAGGGATTTGTGTGTTCTTCTTTGGTTTATTATGATTATTGTTATGCTGGTGTAACCCACACATCTCCAGAGTGTGGTGTTCTGTCCCCTCTAGTGGCACCAAGACCACTTAGAGATTATTGACTCTGCTCTAGAGCCTTAGCTAACAGCCAGTTGGCTTTTAGCTCATGCAGTAGAGGCTCATGGACTAAGCTTCAGAGATCCCAGGTTTGACCCCACCTGCCGACGACCAGGATCTGTCGGTGTTACACTGGTTCGGAAGCTCTATATGTAAACACAGGGAGGTGAAAGAGCCCCAAACAAGTGATACAATAAAGGATTACATTTATTCCAAGATGGAGCCAGAAGGAAGCCTCCGTAAAGATAGGGTATCAACAAAAACACAGTTTTAAATAATGCCACCCACCCAAATCAATGGGTGGGGGAAATTGATGTGACAGGCAGTGAGATGGGACAGTTCCAGTGGCAAGGGAGGGAGATGTTCACCAAGGGATAATAGGAAGCTCTGCACTGGGAGTCTCTGGCACTCGTTGGCCATATGGGAAGAGGAGTGTTGATCAGCTAGCATTCCCTAGCTCCCAAGAGTTAGCCCAGGGTAGGGGCCATGTGAAGCACCTTTTGGCTCCCATTCTAGCAGCACACCATACTCACCCAAACTATGAATGGGAACCTGGCCTGACAGATGCTGAGAGTTTAGCTGATCACCTGTTTAGGAGGGCAGGAAGGATTTTTTTTTCTCCCATAGGCCAATTGACAGAGGACCAGAGAATTGTTTGCCTTCCTTGCAGCACCTGCAAGCCACAGTGAGTTAAAGTAGGAACACACTTAGTACCTAACTGAGTTACTGGGCTGGAGTTTATTCATCACAAATTGCAGCCAGTGTCCAGGGCAGTTAAGGGAATAAAATGAACAGTTCCTAGAGGTAAAAGACCTAGGATATTGGTTGGCCTTGGATTCATATGATAGGGTGAGACCTTGTGACCTTCATGGGCCGAGGTCTGACCTTATGTCTCTCACAGGCCGAGGTACCCTCCCTGCTGCACCCTCTGATCCCCTGGTGGGGATGAGGGGCAGCAGTACAGTGCTAGGACACACAGCTGAGTCCTGCAGGGGAAGGCTCAGGAGAGCCTCCCCCACGTTATCGGTTCTATGACAAGGAGCCCTGTAACACCTGCACTGGAACCAATTAAATGCCTGGTATAGGAGGAGGAGAAGGAGAGCGGAAGAGAGCTGGAGAGAGAGTGCGTGAGTGAATGCATGTATGGAGGAGAGGGTAATGTCCCTCCCTTGTGTTAAAGTTTAACAAAACTGGCAGCCTTCTGCTTAATTCCAGGCATACATCAGTCCTCATTTTGCCACTGTGTCCCCATCAATGAACTTGGTTGCTTTCATTTGACCCACTTGGACATAGTTCAGGACTGAGATGATTGGCAATGACGTACTGAGATTTTCATGTTGCAGAATTAGATTGACACTGATATCTGTTGTAGAAATACTCATGGAAGGGAAAAAATAGGGCTCAGGTAACAGAGTTTCCTTTTACTCTTCCTCACATAGGTTTAGAGAGATGCAAAAGAGGCAGGGTGTGAGCATTCCAAGCAAACAGATCCAAGAAATCTACAAAGAAGATCTACAAAGATCTACAGTAATACAAAGAGGCAATGCTTTTTCATGTTGCACTTTGGGTTCTTGTACAAATTATTTTGCCTTTGGCTGCCCAAATGCACAACACCACTTTTCTCTCAGAAATAAATTTCTAATAGCACATCCATTGGCTTGCCTAGAGATGTGAAGGTCTGGAAAAAAAAAACAGGAAGTGTTTAGAAAAAATCCCTCCCTCCCATTTTTTTTCCTGTTATGGAAAAATTGGAAATTTTGGGAGAAATTGAAAAAGAAATGTATGTTAAATATTTTCTCTCAGTATGAATGGTGAATGAATTTTAGAGTGATGTTTAAAATGATATCACTGCTGCACTTCAGTCCTTCAAAATGCTTTCTAATAACAAATAAGTATTTAAAAAGAAGCTACTTGATTAAAAAAACAAAAACAAAAAAAAACAAATAAAAAGCCATAGTATTAGGCTATCCCAATTCTTGTATATACCATACCTGGAGCTATCTGCCCCTGAGTAATATTATTAGAGCCCCAAATCAGTACAGGGCACTTTCATCTGTACTAGAGAACACAAGTGAGGACAACAGGGCCCGTTTCTTGTGGATTACTGTCTGCCTGCCCCAGGTGACTTCAGTCCACCTAGAAATAGAGTTTGCTAAGGAGACAACGTGAGCAGGAGAGGAGAACCAGCCTCAACCCTGAAGGTGTTGTCCTCCTGATTGGCCATGGTGAGCCTCCCACTCATCCCAGAGATATCAACTCTTCTCAGGAGACTAGGATGTTCACACCCTTTTTCATAAAAGGGAACAATAATCTGCTTCCTGACTGCTTGTCTAGAGTCATTGGGGCAGATAGGAAGATGCCAGTGCCTACAGGGACTCAGAAGACAGTCTTGTGGGGCTGAAATGGATCCTGCCTCCGAGTCCTGACATTGATATTCACAGAGGAACCAACCACACTTAGCATAGAGGTGCTCTTATTATTTTCAAACTGGTGTAATTGATCATCTTCTAACATATGGAAGAGTTCCCACACAGTCATTCAGACAAAATGATACCTGTGTTTTGTAAATACTGCCAAATGAAATATGCATTCCAAAATCTACTAGGATGACCAAACACATCCTTGCATGTATGAAACAACCTGCAGACATTAAACAATACTTCCTGAGTTAAAATGAAGGTCAAGTTAATGAGCATGAGGTAGATGACACTAACAGTGGGTGCATTTGCAAAACATTTGTGATCCTGCTGGTAATAGCTCATCTTAAGTGATCACTCTCCTTACAATGTGTATGAAAAACAACCATTTTTTCATGGTGTGTGTGTATATAAATCTCCTGACTGTATTTTCCACTTTATGCATCCGACAAAGTGAGCTGTAGCGCACGAAAGCTTATGCTCAAATAAATTGGTTAGTCTCTACGGTGCCACAAGTAATCCCTTTCTTTTTACAGATACAGACTAACACAGCTGCTACTCTGAAACCCGTGAACCGCTAGTGGTCACTGTAATAGAGTTTGAGAACTTCTGTGTGCCTCTGGAGGGCAGTATGTCATGGAGTGTAACTGCTTTAGGACTTCACACTCTGCTTCCGGCTCTTAACTGTGCAGAGCCTTGACCTATAACAGCAACAGAAGAAGAGACTGAACACATTTCTGGGTATGAGGAGTGATTACACAGAGCTAGCATTCTCCCACTATCACTTTTACCTTCAAGGTTAGATTAGCTACTCTTGTTCTCCTTAATTTATTTATTAAAGAAAATGGGACAATTGGGCCCATTTTGATTTGTACAAGCTGATAATTCTGTGCCATAAAAAAGTGAAGTTTGCTAGTAGAGGATTAAATCTGTTTCCTTCTATTTCTGTTTCATATTCACAGACACATTTTGAGAGTTCTTAATCTTACAAAGTAATAAATTTGACAGTGATGTCCTTTCATATAAAAGCAGTACAGTATCTCATAATGCAAAATTTCATATTTAATGATTATTTCCTACTTCATTCTGCCCCATCATGATTGGTTTGGGATCAGTGTTGTAGTTGTGCATACAAAACCTTTACTAAGTCAATGGGAGTATATGTGCAATGGATTGGAGGCTCAAACACCTGTGTTTTACATTTTACACATTATATGTGTCTTAATATTTTGCATTAAAAGAAAATTAAAATTAAGTACTGAACGAGGTTGAAAACACAATCAACTTCATAGTATGATAGAGGAATTCTGTAGTCTTCAGCTTTGGAGTGAAAAACATAATAGAAAAAATTAAGAAGAATATCTGTTTTATTTGAACAGTCTAGTTTCTTAGTGCAGTGATAGGTTAAACCAGTCTTTTGTCTCCTGAAGAAAAAAAAAAAGAATCAGCATTTACAGAATGTCGTGGTTGAGAAATTAAACACTATGAAAATGAAATTCTGAACGGCAGGGTAAATTACTGTTAACCCTTTACTATTAAATTATTCTAAACACATAAGAATTATCAAACATGTAGTTGCTCTCTAATTAGTGTAGAATTCCTTCTGTAATTTATTGAAAACTGGGTGTTTTGAAGAGCATACCATATTAGCAGAGCAGTTAGCTATTTATCTTTTACAGGAACGATCACATCTTCCTAGTTTTGATGTCTAGTTCCACAATCAATTTGTCCCAGGCATCTGCTATCACAGTGCTGAAGTGCAAAAATTTGGTCTTAGAAATTGTTCCAAAACATCATCTTGACGTTACAGATATTGAAAAATTCAGAGATCAGACTTCGTCTCAATGGAAGTATGAGATCATTTTCACCAAGACAATTTACACTGGCTTCCTAAGTGGCAAATATGTTAAGGTTTTGTTATCTGTGTCTGATTGCTTTGCAGAACTGCTCCAAAGAATCTGGTTGAACTGTTATCTAGATAAATCTCATCTGCTTCAGGTTGTTGAAGGAATGTTCAAAAGGTTAGATTGTTAAAGACTGGTAGGAAAGCCTCCTAGCCTTCTGTTTTATGGAATATGCTGACTCCTCATGAGCTGTTTAGAAAATCCCCACTTAGGAAAGGGGGAAAGAAGGGAGATACAATAATTTGGTTTCAGTGCACCTCCTCTTTCAAGTGTGTGTTATATATATATATATATATATTATTGCTCTTGGCTATTGTTCTATTTTTTTTCATATTGCTGTTTTCCAGTAAATTACAGATGGGGTAACTCACTTCAACACAGTGCATTTGAAATTCAGAACAGAACTCAATTTTTTCCATTCACAGTGTTACAACCTGGAATTTTGTGAATTCTTATCTGCTGCTCACAGCAACTTCGAGCTTACCCACAGGTCTCCACTTTCTCTTGCTGTGTGTGGTTGCGGGGAAGGGAAGAATTTCCTGATCCCAGGGAGCAAAGGGCATTCTTCTGTAGGTAGGGTAGGGTAGGGGTGAGAGAATATCCTCTGCCACGTCAGTTCACTTCATAGGCCCTTGTCAGAAAGGGGCCCAGAAAGATCGAAGTCACCAGCATTTCTGCCTCCTATGCTGAACAATCCTCATGCTTAACAATAATAGGCAGAAGAAGGGCACTAGTAGCTTACCCCTTTCTGAGAAATTCCTCACAACTCTGCAGCACTGTTCCTATGAAAAATGGGGAAGAAATTCCCCTTAGTGTACCAGGCTAATAGGAAACTTAGCCTCATGGAAATCATACTTTGCTTTATAGAAAACCCTTCTTTTGGGATGGGACCCTCCTGAGCTAGGACTGAGGGTTCCTTAACAGCACAGATGTACTCTGGAGCATTTGTGTCCCATACCACTGGAAGACCCAGCACAATGGGAACAAGAGGAGTGTCTGTAGTCACATGGTTGCTTCATGTGGCATGGCCAGTCCACCTCCTGCAAAAGGCCCACTCTTTGGATTGGTGAGACTACTAAGGCTCTTTGCCAGCCCTTACAAAGAGAAAAGATGGGGAAGGAGGCAGCCTGTTCCCTCCAGAAAACTGTGGAGGGAGTGAAAGGGCCTCTCTATTACCCCAAAAGGTACCAGTGATAAAAGAGGGGTTAGAAGTACAAAATAAAATAAGATTCATGTTGGAAATTCAGTATGCAGGCTAAGGGATTTATGGGAAAATCATTCAAACACAAATAGTCAATTACTAAGGATAATAGTGGAGAATAAGTTATCCTGGAGTAAGCCATACAATTTAGTAGTGAAACAGGCCAATGCAAATTTAGGCTGCATACACAGAGGCATCCTGTCACAGACCAAGGGTAATACCAAGGGGTAATAGCATCTTTGTGTATGATTCTTCTGCCAATACACCTGGACTAATGCACTGAGTTCTGTTCAACTTATTACAGAACGAAAAGGTGGGTGAGGTAATAGAATAGCTTTTATGGGACAAACTTCTGTTGTTGAGAGACACAAACTTTTGAGCTGGGGCCAACATGGCCACAACAACTTATTACCAAAATTATATTTACGAATTACTCAGAATTCAGAGAACAGCAACAAAAGTGATCAAGAGTCTGAAGCATTTGATTTATGAGTACAAATGAAAAGCATGTCCTAAATGAAGGTTAAGGAGGTCAGGCTGGGGGCATAATAAGCCAGTATTTAAACAGTGTGTCTGACTGGGGTTAAATAGAAAATATATATAGAATATAAGGAAAAGAGATTCAACACAGATTAATTATGCTTTTAAAATAATTTACAAAGGGATGAGGTAGAAATCCCATCATTTTATAGAAACCCCATATAAATTTAGACTCGACAAAACTTTAGGAAAGTTTCCATGGGAGGAAAGAATCCTGCATTGTCAGGAAAATGGAATCAAAGACCTAAAAAGGTCTTTTCCATCTTTAATTTTGATATTTCTGTGAATTTAAGGTGAATTAAATATGCTCATGCTTCTAATTCCTCCAGACACAGAAGTACATTCCATTGGCATTTTCTATATTTGCAGTGTTCCTGAGCTGGCAGGCAGCAGTGAATCTTTGGCACAGGCCATTGCAATATTACAGCCACTCAGTTAACGAAGGTGAAGTCTTGCATTTATGGAAGTGTACTTTATACTGCAATGAAAAAATACTAGGAAGGAGTGAATTCTTTGCAAAAAAAAATAATTTTGTTCAAGCCATAAAGATTAATTTTTATTCAGATAACTTGAATTTTACTTAAATATTTTACACCTTTTTCATTTTTTTGGTTTACTGTATATGCTAAAAAACTTGGGGACATATATTCAGATACTGTAAATTGGCATAGATCCATTGATGCCAATGGAGCCATGCCAGTTTATGCTAGCTGAAGCACTGAGTTTTTATGATTTGGACAGACTTGAATGTACAAAGCAATCAAACCCAAAAGAAATGCACTGCGATTCATCAGCCGAGAAGAGTTAAAATTAAAGCAATAAAAGGGCAATCATATATTGAATACAAGAGCCCTTCTCAGGGCTTTCCTATAATATAAAATTGCACTGGCATAACCTGAATCAGCATTTAAACAGATATAATGAAACTGGGGCAAAAGGTTGTCAGGACACTTGTTCTGGTAAAAGGCAGGCTGATGTCACTTTCTAATCAATTTATAGTCAGATAAAATAAAATGAAATAACAGTGTCCACACCTCCTTTCCATTGGTTTAATGACTTCTGGTAAACATTTAATTTGGAGCTGTGCATAAGGCCTTATCTACACAAAGTTATACAAGTTCACTGGGGAAAAAAAGAGTGATACCAGTGCATAACTGCATCAACAGTAGGGTGTTTGCTGATATACGGATGTATGTGGGATTTTTAAATCACATCCTTAAGCAACATTACGACACTGGCAAGAATTTTTAGTGTAGGCCTGGCCTTGTAACTAAATTACAAAAAGAGTAATGCTGCCAAAAATCAAAGAGTTTGAAAAGATAGTACTTTAAAAGTCAAATATTCAGGATGTAGTGAAGGTTTCCACATTAAAACACAGATTTAAAAATACTCCTCTAGCACTCTGATATGTTGTCATTTCTTTTTAGCCCCATGTTTCCCGACTCTCCTCTAGGGCCTCACTGTGCTCTCTACCCCAAAGCACCCATCACAAACAGTCACACTCCTCCCAGGCTCCTCTCCTTTATTTTCCTGACATGTTCCGAGTCTCTCCATCCTTTCCACATGAATCTCTGCTTCCCAGACTCCTCAGCAACCCTACACCCTGAACTCTCTTCTCCAGTCTGTTTCCCCCAGCTCCTGTGAGCCAGTGTCCTCTGCACCACCACCTCTCCTCCTGCTGTGTGTCCCTTCCCACCTCCCTTCTGAGCCTGTGTCCCTCCCCTATACTTCAACCTCCTTCATGGGGAGCAGAGGGGAAACTCGAGCTACCCCAGTCAGGGGGCCAGTGACCTGGGCTCCCCCCACCTTATACTCAGGCAGGAGAGAGTTGAGCCAACCCCAAAGGGTGACCCTTTCTGGCAGGAGATAGCAAATGTAAATAACTCCCTTCTATTCCCAACAGTACTTCCTTCATTGCTCTCTCCCCTTCAGGCAGAGATAAAGTTGAGTGAGTGGGAAGAAACAATATAGTTTCTCACATACTCCTTCCCACCACCCGCCCTAAAATTATACACATGCATGCTACCAGGAAAGACATACCAGACTCTGGAGCTCAGCAAGATTAGGGTAGGTAGAACTAGGGACCCCAAGGGTCACCTTTGAAGAGGTAGTGGAGAATGGGAGTGGAAAAAAGATTGCTTCAAGTAAACGATCTTCAGCCCTGATCCCTTTTTCTCACACTCAACTCCAGCTCCTGGTCACTACTCTTCTCCTCATTACCCTCTTCACAGGGAATAGTTTTTCTTTCTTGATCTCACTGATCTCTTACTCCTTAATTATGCTTTTGTTCAGTGGCTTCCTCTCCTGGTCTCAAAGGTCTTTAGGAGCCTCTCCTTCAGTCCTTCAAACTTCCTAGATGCAGTCTGGAGACTAGACTGTAGCAGAAGCCCCCAGCCCTCTTTCCCATGCCAGAAGCTTTCAGGAGCCCCTTCAAAACTGTTCTTAAAGATTGGCAACTATGGACAGTCCTCAGCACCAATATCGCAGCTCCACTTCAATAGCAGAAGGTGGAGACACACTATTTATGTCTCATCAGTCAAAGCTGAGGCATTTGCCAAAAAATCCACTTGACTTCCCACTCCAAGAAACCTCAGGCTAGTTCTGCATATCATGATCACCAGGAGTTATGTTTGAGCGGGGAAGGAGCAGGGGAAAATGTTTTGTTCCCCCCCACCCAAAAAAAAAAAAAGTTAAAGCCCAGTTTGTTTCGAAGTTCAATAATTTTATCTAGGAAGTGGTTTATGGATTGGGTCCTGGGTGTCTGGAAGATAGCTATTCGGTCACCACAATCCCTTTTATGACAAGATGACAATCCCTTTTATGTCAAGGGGCAGGGAGCAGGGCTTTTTCTCAAGTGCTGTCCACCCTGGAAATTCCCTGTAAACTTTCAAAGCATGCTGAAAAATCTGCTACACATTTCGGATCTTTTTAAGGTTGCAAGTTGACTAGGAAGGCTTTCTTTCAGGGATTTGTGGAGTTTGGAAATGTTCACTTATCACACAAAATTATATAAGTTTGTATTTATCAAAACTAATACAAAAGTAAGAGAAAAAAACTAGAGCGTGATGAGAGAAACTAAATTTCAAGTAGCTAGTTATTTACAGAGTACTAAAACAATGAGCTCAAGCTGAATTCTGATGTGCATTATTTCTGGGCACATACTTAACCTGTTTATGCATGTACATGTTTTTCAGGTTTGCTTTTGGTGCTGATTTTTCAAAATTGAGCACAAACCATCTGTCTGCTTAAAGTGATAATATTCATTTCAACTCCTTCTATAAGCAGGTAAAGCCAGGTGTCCTATGCAAAGCAGAATGATTACAGCTCCTAACTATATGCCTGTAATTTGTACATTTCAAAAAGCAAACGGAAAGCCAAAATTTCACTATTATGTATGTAAGCTGGTTACCTAAAAAGTATGAATTTCTAGTGTCTGTAAATTATAAATTTAAAGTACTTTAATTTTAAATACTCATGTTTATATGATAGCAAACATAAGAATTGTTTTATTGAAACTATTGTCTCTTTTTTCAAAGTTCATGAAAGCTCTCTAGTTATACACATACGCAGTTAGATTGTTAAATTCACAGAAGTAGTTGTGTACATCTACTTTCTGCAAAAAATCCCAGCTATGTGCATTCGGATACCAGATTTGCTCACACAAATCTGGATTTTGCTTGCAAAATTTGAAAATCTGACCTATATAATGAATGCTGCAATATCAATATAATGTGCACATGGAAAGCTGTTAGTGAACATGCATCTTCATCTTGTGGAGTCAGATGTGAAGATTGGCAGATTCTTATAAAACATTTATTCCTTAAGTGTCACAATAGCTCGTTTTTTGACCCAGAAATTCCTTAATGCATTATATACACACTCTTCTGAAACCCATTAAATCTCTGCAAAGAAGCTAACTAACAAAACAATTCAGTAAGAGCTAAAAAACAAAAACAACAAAACCAAAACACCCTACCCCAGTAGAGTGTTTACTCTGAAAAGGGAGAAGCACCAGAGATTCCATGAAGTTAATTATCTAGCTACTATAGTTGCATAGGCAAAGTATCTGATTGTCTTATTAGCTTTATGTTTTTATGTTTACAATACCCCTGCAAAATGAGAGGCAACGTCACCTATGGGTTAGAGCACTGGACTGGGACTCAGGAGACCTAGGTTCTATTGCCAGCTTAGCCACTAACCTACCAATATTGCTGGGCAAAGTTAAATAGTTGAAACTTTCTTCAGGGAAAAATGCAGATTTGATAAACATTTTTTGAATGTGCGTTGGTTTAAACAAATTGTTCACATTTAAAACAAACAGAAAAGTAAAAAAAAAATGTTTTGACATTTTTGACTGTGTGTTGTGTGAAGAAATAGTTCCTTTTGTTTGTTTTAAAACTGTCGCCTATTCATTTAATTTGGTGACCCCCCTAATTCTTGTTAGGAGGAGTAAATAATACTTCCTTATTTACTTTCTCCACACCAGTCACGATTTTATAGACCTATCATATCCCCCTTACTCATCTCTCTTCCAAGCTGAAAAGTCCCAGTGTTATTAATCTCTCCTTAAATGGAAGCTGTTCCAGACCCCTAATAATTTTTGTTACCCTTTTCTGAATATTTTTTTAATTCCAATATATCTTTTCTGAGATGGGGCGACCACCTCTGCATGCCGTATTCAAGGTGTGGGTGTACGATAGATTTATATAGAGGTAATATGATATTTTCTGTTTTATCTGTCCCTTTCTTAATGATTTCCAACATTCTGATAGTTTTTTTTTTCATGACTGCTGCAAATTGACTGGATGGTTTCAGAGAACTGTCCACAATGACTTCAAGATCTCTTTCCTAAGTCGTAACAGCTAATTGTATATGTATAGTATATATACTATATGTATATAGTATATGTGTAGTTGGGAATATGGTTTTCTAATGTGCATTACTTTGCATTGATCAACATTGAATTTCATCTGCTAGTTTGTTGCCCAGTCACCCAGTTTGGTGAGACCCCTTTGTAACAGTTCACAGTCTGCTTTGAACTTAACTATCTTGAGTAGTTTTGTATCATCTGCCAATTTTGCCACCTCACGGTTTACCCCTTTTTCCAGATCATTTATAAATATCTTGAATAATTCTAGGCCCAGAGAGACTAAGTGTCTTTCCCCAGGTCACACAGGAAGTCTGTGGCAGAGCAGTGACTTCAATCAAGGTCTTACAATTCCTAGGTTAGTGCCTTAACCACTGAGACATCCTTCCGCTCCAGAAGCCACTTCTCTATTGCTGCTGATTTTATGTGGAAGATCCATAGATACTGTTGTGATAGGTGGCAGTATACAATCCTAAAACAAGTAGCATATGATAAACAGGAACTGTTAAAGAATTCTGAAGCCCTAGATCCAAATCCAGAGGTCTTTAGTCAGTTTTCAGTCAGTACTAACTAAAACAGTCTCCTCTTGATATTAAGTAAGAGCTCCAGGAGCTCATTCTGGGACCCCAGAAATAAAACATTCCATTCATGAATGCTTTCTTTTTAAAATTCAGTATTCAAAACAATGAGAGTTTTTGATGGATGTTCTGGTACAATATGCGTTACAAATGAAGTCAGTGCATCTATTTTCCTTATTTTCATTTCATATATGATTTTGTAAATTTTAACACACCACAGTGATAATCAAAGCTCTAGAAAAGAACCTTCACACTTCCTAGGAATAGTAGGCCCAACAATGTGTTCCCAGGATACAGAGAAAGGTTTAAAAATGAAATGTACTTGAATAAACTTTGAACTAATCAAACTGAAACTGAACTCCTCTCATACCTAGTGAAGATCAAAAAGACCTTACTGCCAGCAGATTGTCTGGTTGTAGTTCATAGCTCGTACAGCACTGAGACAAACTGTTTTATCATCTAGTCTGGAAGTATTACAGGAAACAGAAGTCAAAAGTTCAATTTAGCCAATCTACAGCGCAACAAAAAACATGACATTTTTAAAGCTGTTCTCTCTGTGCAAAACTCCATAAAGTTAACCCACTATGCTCACAGGCATACACTAACTGCCTAGATGAGGAAACAGTATAATGACAAATTTATTCTGATAAGAAAATAATTTGAGGCTGAAATCGGAGTTTCATTTACACTATGTTTTTTTCACATCATACTGGCAGTAGTGTAAAGGGCCCTCTCAGTGGGTATAAATGTAATGTACATAGGCGGAACAGTGTAAAGTGCTTCGGTGTAAATGAGAACAAACACCTGTGTCTTTTTTGTTTGTTTTAATGTAGAGCAACAGTGATGAAACATAAGAAATTCAAAGTAGTAAGCATTCTAAAATTAACTCAGACATTGTGGAAAGATTATTTTAGGGTCTTGAGACAAAAGAGTATATGCTATATTCATATATAATTTGTCCTGAGCAGGCTAGAAATCATTTTGCAAAATTTATTTATATATATATAAATATAAATAAATATATATAAATATATATATATATGTCAGAGTACTTATGCCAGAATAACCCTGTGGTGTAGAAATAGCCTCACTAAAAAGGGAGGTGCAGTGGGGCGGCTCCCCACTCCCGGAGAACAGGGGTTAAAAGCAGCCAAGCTAGGCTGACTGGGGAAGCAGCCACAGCTGGGGCCATGCCAATCAAGGCCCAGCTGGCCCTGATAAAAGGGTTGTGGGGCCAGAAAACAGAGTCTCACTCTAGTCCTGGAGTGGGAAGGGCTAGTGGTCTAGGAGCAAGGTACCTGAAGCGGAGCAGTGCTGGGGAAGGACGAAGGGAGCTGGGGAGCTCCAGCCTGGTAAAACCCTAGGCTGCCGGCCTTGTTGAAGGCCTATGAAGGTACTGGGGCTGCAGAGGTGCAGCCTGGGAATAGGCAGAGGCAGCTGTTCCTAACCCCTTGCCAATGCTGAGTGGCCATTACAGACTGCAGTCTGCCCCAGTGAGTGGCGGCTAGATGATGACTGGCAGTAGGCACTGAGGCAAGGTGGGCTTAGAGGGTTGGGGGTTCCTGTGGGAGCAGAAACCCAGAGTGTGGGGGTACTGCTGGGGCAGAACCCTGAGGTAAAGGGGCACAGGGACTGAGGCAGGTAAGACACCAGCCAGCAGAGGGTGCTCAGAGACTGAAGAGCTAATTCCCAAGATGACCAGCAGGCGGCGCTGCACCGGTGAGTCGTCGTGTCGCTACAGGAGGATTTTTTCCCCAATCATTGATATCACCTCCCTAAATGAAGTTAGTAATCTTGACAGAAGAATCCTTTCATTAACCAGTTGTGTCTAAACTTGAAATTAGGTTGGCATATCTACATAAGTCAGTGGTGTCGTTCCCCCTCCCAGCAACCAATATAGTGATGTGCACCTAACTTCTGAGTGTAGACCAAGCAATAGAACTTGTACATACTCTAGAGTGTCCTTTTTGGGTATATCCACACTGCAGTTAGCCACCTGTGGCTGGCCCATGCCAGCTGACTCAAGGCTTATGGAGATCAGGCTAAGGAGCTTTTAATTAGAGTGTAGACATTCAGCCTTGAACTGCAGCCTGAGCTCTGGGATCTTCCCACCTTGCAAAGTTCGTGATCCTGAGTCAGCTAGCATGGGCAAGTGACAGGTGTCTAACTGTGGTGTAGACATACCCTTAGATACATGCAAGTGGGTTGGGCTTTCTGATTAATCAGCCTAACTTCAGAGCCGTGGTTTAGGCCCACAGTTTCAGAAGTGTCCACTAAAAGAAGGAAACCATAAGTAGAGGAAGCTTTGAAAAATGATGGCCATAATCATTAGTAATTCTAGGATCTCTAACCAAGAAAAAAAACTTCTGGATTAATTATAGAGCTAAAATATATTATGTGAGTGTCACCTTTGGAAGAGTAATAAATACAAAAACTAAAACACTGAGAATGCCAACTAGCTCTTCTTTAGCACCTTTCATCAGCAGATCTCAAAGGCCCAGGTCAAAGATATTAAATGCATAAATACTTTGAAGGTCTGGGCCAAAGTGCTTTAGAGATTCTTGCTGCTCTGCCCATAGACACTTGCGTCTAGGTGAGGAAGCTGTCTCGCAATACCACTTTCACCATGACTGATTTCCCAGCATGCTCTCTGCTCCTCTTAATGCCTGGGAATGAAGAAGAGGAAGGGTGAGAAGTACTGTGATTGTAGGTGGGGTGAGTACTAAGCAGTGTACACATCAGGTAGAAGTGCATACCTCTCCCCTCCCAGTGTCAGAAATAGGAGGGGGGGCCTCCATACTGACCATGACTATCCTTCCATAAGAGGATTTAAATATCCAGGGTCAGTCCCAGTCAAATTAGGACTATTAGCTATTATGTTTCAATGTAAAAGTCATGGCAGACATATATTATGAAGAGTGCTGACATAATAGGTACCCATAATGTAGTGTGCTGCATTGCTGTTGAACATATGGAAACTGGTTCAAGTCACGTTTAGTGGTGTGTTGTACAGTCACTAGAGTTGGGGCAGGAAGAGAGGGGCAGATTTTATTGATGCTTTTATTATGCTCAGCATGCATTATTCACTCTGGGAGAGTTGAAAGGAAAAAATAATAGGTTTTACTTCTTGGAATTTTTTTTCTGTCACAACTTTAAGGGAATTTGTCCTGGAGACAGAAAACAATTTAAATGCAAAGTAATTTGTATTTATCTTCATTTGTTTCTCCTGAAGTTGATTATTCATTTTCAGTATAACATTATATGCTTTGATCATGTTTATTCATTGCTGATCTGCATGCCAACAAATGACACCTCTTGCTCTAAAATCAATTAGCTATTTAAATGTAGTAGAACATACGTCAAAGAAAAGTCTTTTTGCTTTCGTCTTAAATCAAGTACAAAGAATGGATTTTTTAAAATGTAGCCACAATTCTAATATATTTATACAGGATGTTAATACTGTATAAATTTAGTAAAAGCATACTCCTAAAAAATAAATAGGAAACTAGAACATAAATATGTTGAAGTGCTTGAAATTTCTATACACGACTGGCAAGGGCTTAACATGAATAAATTTCCAAAACCAGCTAGGTTAGTTTCATGTATAAGGATATGAGTATTTATTTGTTTTAAATACTAAACTAGAATATTGAATTATTGTGAAGTTAATTTGATATTGCTCTGATATATCTATCTATATATATATAATCTGATTTAATTAGTTTATGGTAATACACTTTGAAAAATAAATACCTAGTTAATCTGTGTTTAATGATGTAAGGGGTATGATTATGAATTTAATACTTTAAATGAGGTGAATATGAATTAAACTGTATATTTTTAATGGTTAGCCATAAGATCAATCAGCTCTAGTTCAAGAAAGTAATGTAGCTTAATAGCAAACATCACAGGAGTAAGGGCAGATAAATGAAAAGAGGGAACTTTCACAATATTAAGGGAACACTAAGGCCAAAGGTTAGGGCAAAAGAGAGGTTCCTATTTTTTAAAAAAAACAGCGAACACTAGTTAAATGAAAACTGGGTAGCACCCACAAATAACAATAACCACCAAACAACTATAACAAATAACAATAACCACCAAATAACTATAAACGCTAAAACAGTAGCTCCAAGTGGTTGGGGCAGCTATAATACACACAGTAATGGAATAGCCCTTCACATTGGTGAGTTTACACAGTTAAACAATGGACATAGGAATAGTAGTTTACTACTGAGAGAAGATTAAAGAGCCATGGAAGATTCAGTTATGCCAGGTCTATACTACAATGTTTTGCCAGCACAGCAATGGCAAGATTTATACTGATTTATGACAGATTTATACTGGCAAAATTGCACTTTGGTATAGCTTAGGTCCGGTCTACACGGCAGATTTCTGCCAGTATGGCTAGGTTTGACCAGAGGCATGAAGAGCTGACTAACATAGCTGTGCTGGGAGAAGTCTCTAGTATAGATTCAGCTGTACTGGCAAATTGTTTCAGTCATGGGGGGTGGTTTTACTATAATAGTACGGTGAAGCTCTGTACCTTGGAAGACCCTGAACCCCCATGTTCATCCTTATAATATGATTGTGTGGTATCCAATGAAAAGTTTGTCATGTTGGATGTCTTCAGAAGGCTCATGATGCACTGAGCATTGCTATAGTAATGTTATAGGTTGTAATTTCATGGCAAGTCCTCCATGGCTTAAAACAAGCCCAAGCAAAAACTCTCCAGGAGCAGAGGCCCTGGCAAAACTCTCCTGGAGCAGAGGGGCAGTTCAGACCTCATCAGGGCATGTATGAGACAAGTCCAGCCCAGCCTCACAAGAACAAAGGACACTGGTCTAGGCAGCAACAAAGGATCTGTTGGATTCCCGAGTGAGTCACCCCCTTGTCAGTTTGGGACTACGGTGAGGTAATGCTCACCTGACTCTGAAGTGGGGCAGTGGCAAAGCCAAGAGGGAAGAAAGGACATGGTAAAAGGGAGAGATGTTTGCCATGCTCTCTCTTCTACCTCCATCTACAGACAAAACCACTAAGCAACTGAAGTGCTGATCAAAGGGGAGAGCCTGCCTGAAGGGCAACCAGCCAGCCGGTGGTGGGAAACATCTAAGTTTGTAAGGGCACTGAAACGGTTAAAATCAGCTTAGAATGTGTTTTTGCTTTTTTCATTTAACCAAATCTGATTATTTGTGCTTTGACTCATAATCACTTAAACCTATCCTTTGTAGTTAATCTGTTCTACCTGAAGCAGTGCATTTGGTTTGAAGAGTGTCAGACTCCCCTTGGGATAAACTGGTACATATCCAATTCTTTGTTAAATTGACAAACTCATATAAGCTTGCAGCATCCAGCGGGCATAACTGGACACTGCAAGATGGAGGCGGTTCCTAGGATTGTCTGGGACTGAAGATATTAGCTGGTGTCATTAAGTCGCACAGTCCAAGCAGCGACTGTCCAAAAGTACTCACATTGCTGAAAGCAGCTTACATGCTAGACTGTGCATGAACAGCCCAGGAGTGGAGGTTCTCACAGCAGAGCAGGGTAAGGCTGGCTCCCAGAGTTGAGGATTGAAGTGACCTAGCAGATCACCAGTCCAGGGAACATCAGATACAAAGTGAAACTTTGCTAGTGCAAACTGAGTCTACACAGTTGCCATTTGCTGGTAGCTATACCAAAACCTTCCAAGGGTTGATCTAGCCTAATGGAAACTGTTGCAGTTCCCTTGTCAATGTGGTGTTTAAGTACAGTTGTTGGATGGAGGGGGGAATCCTTTCTGTGGGTGAAGGGTCCTGCATCAGTAAATAGAAGAAAAAACAAAGCACTTGCTATTTTCACCTCTTTTCCTTTTTCAAAAATGAAAACAGTCTGAAACTAGTCACTGTGAAAAGGGTGACCGTTCTCTGGAAACGGTTCATTTCTGCCTACGGAAAATGTTGCTTCATCCCCCCCACCCCACAAGTTGCTGGATTTTAGTAGCTGGAGAAGTGATATACAGGATGTTATCCATGTGACCAATTTTTCAAAATTGTTAAGCATTTTGAAATCTTTGAATGACAATCCTGTTTACAAACCATCAGTAGTTGTCATTGTTGACATTTTAACCAAATATCCCCATAATGGATAAAGGTCATATAAACATATATATAGGGGTGTAGGTGTGGAGTGAAGAAGCCTCCCACAGAATTAGAATCATAGAAGATTATGGTTGGAAGAGACCTCAGGAGGTCATCTAGTCCAATCCCCTGATCAAAGCAGGACCAACTCCAACTAAATCATCCCAGCCAGGGCTTTGTCAAGGATGGAGATTCCACCACCTCCCTAGGTAACCCATTTCAGTGCTTCACCACCCTCCTAGTGGAACAACCTAGACCTCCCCCATTGCTTCTTGTTCTGTCATCTGCCACCACTGAAAACAGCCTGGCTCCATCCTCTTTGGAACTCTTCCCCCCCCTTCAGGTAGTGGAAGGCTATTAAATCCCTCCTCAATCTTCTCTTCTGCAGAGTAAATAATGCCAGTTCCCTCAGCCTCTCATCATAAGTCATGTGCCCCAGCCCCCTAATCATTTTCTTTGCCCTCTATTGGACTCTCTCCAATTTGTCTACACCCCTTCTATAGTGCGGGGGGGGGGGGGACCAGAACTGGACACAATACTCCAGGTGTGTCCTCACCAGTGCCAAATAGAGGAGAATAATGACTTCCCTTGGTCTGTTGGAAATGCTCCTACTAATGCAGCCCAATATGCCGTTGGCCACCTTGGCAACAAGGACACACTGCAGACTCATATCCAGCTTCTCTTCCACTGTAATCCCCAGGACCTTTTCTGCAGAACTGCTGCTTAACAAGTCAGTCCCCAGTCTGTAGCAGTACCTGGGATTCTTCCATCATAAGTGCAGGACTCTGCACCGTCCTTGTTGAACCTCTTCAGATTTCTTTTGGCCCAATCCTCAAATTTGTCTGTCACTCTGGACCCTATCCCTACCCTCCAGTGTATCTACCTCTCCCCCCAGCTTAGAATTCTCTGTGAACTTGCTGAGGGTGTGTCATGGTTCCTTCCCCACTCTGAACTCTAGGGTATAGATGTGGGGACCTGCACGAAAGACCCCCCTAAGCTTATTCTTACCAGGTTAGGTTAAAACTTCCCTAAGGCACAGATTTCTCTTGCCTTGGAACCAGCTTAGGTTAAAACCGGATACGTTGCCACCACCAAGCGATTTAAACAAAGAATAGGGAAAGAGACCACTTGGGGACGTCTTTCCCCCAAAATATTCTCCCCAAGCCCTACACCCCCTTTCCTGGGGAAGGCTTGATGATATATCCTCACCAGTTGGTACAGATGAACACAGACCCAACCCCTTGGATCTTAAGAACAATGAAAAATCAATCCGGTTCTTAAAAGAAGAATTTTAATTAAAGAAAAGGTAAAATAATCACCTCTGTAAAATTGGGACAGGGTAATCAGATTCAAAACAGAGCATCCCTCTAGGCAAAACCTTAAGTTACAAAAAAGACAAACCAGAATACACATTCCCTTCAGCAAAGCGAATTTTACAATCCATTTTTTTTAAAAAAAGGAAATCTAACACATTTTCTAGCTAGATTACTTTACAGGAGTTGGAAGACTTGCATCCTTGATCTGTTCCCAGCAAAGCTATCAAACAAACAGACACAACCCTTTGTCCCCCTCCACCCTCCAGATTTGAAAGAACCTTGTCCCCTCATTAGCCATTTTGGGTCAGGTGCCAGCGGGGTTATCTTAGCTTCTTAACCCTTTACAGGTGAAAAGATTTTACCTCTGGCCAGGAGGGATTTTATAGCACTGTATACAGAAAGGTGGTTACCCTTCCCTTATATTTATGACAGGGTGCAATTCATCCCATCATCCAGATCATTAATGAAGATGTTGAACAAAACCAAAACTTGGGACACTCCGCTTGATACCGGCTGCCAACTAAACATCCAGCTGTTGATCACTACCCACTGAGCCCAACAATCTAGCCAACTTGCTATCCACTTTAGAGTCCATTCATCCAATCCATACTAGTTTGACTTGCTGGCAAGAACACTGTGGGAAACCATATCAAAAACTTTGCTAAATTCAAGCTATATCACACTCATTGCTTTCCCTGTTTCCACAGAGCAAATTACCTCATTATAGAAGGCGATCAGGTTGGTCAGGCATGACTTGCCCTTGGTGAATCCATGTTGACTGTTCCTGATCACCTTCCTCTCCTGCAAGTGCTTCAAAATGGATTCCTTGAGGACCTGCTCCATGATTTTTGCCAGGGATTGAGGTGAGGCTGATTGGTCTGTATCATCTGGGCCTCCTCCGATCGCCACGAATTTTCAAAGATAATGGCCAATGGCTCTGCAATCACATCAGCCAACTCCCTCGGCACCATTGGATGCATTAGATCTGGACTCATGGACTTATACATGTCCAGCTTTTCTAAATAGTCCTTAATCTGCTCTTTCATCATTGAGGGCTGCTCACCTCCTCCCCATACTGTGTTGCCTAGTGCAGCAGTCTGGGAGCTGACCTTCTCTGTGAAGACCAAGGCAAAAAAAGCATTGAGTACTTCTGCTTTTTCCATATCTGTCACTGTTTTTTAACATGGTGTTTGTATTCATATGGTCTTACTGGGTTGTTCACAGGTAATTTTCGTTATTGGAATAAATTAAGTATTTCTTAAAATGATTTTTAATTTTATTAAAGGATATTCCAGTAGTAACTGGCCACACTGGATGAAGAGAGCTATTGCATATGTTAGATTGAGGTCATCTGTGGCTGAATTAGTTATACTTCAAGAAGGATAAAACTTTTTAGATTTTTTTCTAAAAAATTAGAAGATAGTGGCTTTGTATTACCACAAGGAAAGGAGGTAAACAAATTCTGATTCTCACTTGCACTGTTGGCCTAACATTTATTTAGCAGAGAATGGCTGCAGTGTGGTGTTCCACTTGATTAAATAGGTGGTGAAGCAGAATTTACAAAAGAAAATGCAGGTTCTTAGGGAAGAAACTGAAGAGCAAAAATATACATCTGAAACATTAACACAAATTAGCCTACTTCAGTTACTGTAAGGGGGGAAAAATCAGTAACTGACATTTTGTTTTCTAGAGCAGCCTTGGAAAACATACTATTGCTCGTTACTGAGGACAGTTTTGTCAGCAAGTATTTTTCTGCCTACTTATTTTGACAAACTAATTCTTAGTTACAAATTTTGAGAACTGACAGCTCTTCATCTAGCCTTTACCCTTACTATGTGTATGGGACTTCAGCTTCCATTATTAAAGCTGGTAATTTTTTTTTCCCCACTTACCTTGGCAAGTGTCATCCAGAATAAACCAAAAGTAAATGTCAATTCATCTAACAGCACTAAACTACTTCTCTGTAGATTTGTTTGAGTGGGAAGTTACTTGTTTGCAAGACTATCTTAAGACTATAAAGTTGCTTGAACTAATGAACTATTCATATAGGTGTGAAAATTCTACAAATATACATAGTCGAGTTATAATACAAATGTTCTACATTTCAAAGTGCAGTCATTAATTTCATCAGTGAATAAACATTACAATAAAATGGAATATATTTTCAACACTTTATAATACAAACTAAAGAGAGTACCAAGTAAAAATCTCACTTAACTGCTCTGACAGATGACAAGGAACAAGTGAATATGCCTAATATTTGAGATCAGTACCTTAGGATTCAGTTAACTCAGGCAGTGATCAAACAATCATTTCCTTGCACAATACGTCCACTGCTTTAAAAAAAACACACAAGGCACATTCAGATGTCTTAACGGTACATGTCAGGGTTCCCTCACCACTCTGAACTCTAGGGTACAGACATGGGGACCTGCATGAAAGACCCCCTAGGCTTCTTTCTACCAGCTTAGGTTAAAAACTCCCCAAGGCACAAGTTCTCTCTTGTACCTTGAATTAGGTAACGCTGCTGCTACCACCAAGTGATTCAGACAAACTCAGGGAAAGGACCACTTGGAGTTCTTATGGCCCCCACACTCCCTTTCCTGAGGCTTGAGAATAAACAAGATGAGCACAGACCAACCTTGGTTTTTTTTTTTTTTAGGACTCTAAAAAAAACCCAATCAGATTCTCAAAGAAACAGAACTTTACTAGAAAGAAAAAAAGGTAAAAAGTACCTCTGTAAAATTAGAATGGAAGATAATCTTACAGGGCAATCAGCTTCAAAAACAAAGGATTTCCCTCTGGGCCAAACTTTAAAGTTACAAAAAGAAAACCAGGAATACACCTTTCTCAGCACAGAGAAAATCACAAGCCAAAACAAAAATAAGCTAACACATTCCCTTGCTAGTCCTTACTAATTCTAATAGAGTTGGATTGCTTGCTTCTTTGATCTGTGTCCAGCAAGCACGCACAACAGACAGACCACCATCCCCCCGGATTTAAAAGTATCTTATCCCCTTATTGGTCCTTTTGGTCAGGTGCCAGCCAAGTTACCTGAGCTTCTTAACCCTTTACAGGTAAAAGGATTTTGTGCCTCTGGCCAGGAGTGATTTTATAGCACTGTATACAGGAAGGTTGTTACCCTTCTCTTTATATTTATGACAGTACACTATGCCGCTTTGGGGCAAATCTTTCTTTCTCTCTCCTGCTTTGTGGAAGTTCATTGATGTAGAAATAGCAAAGTTGCATTGTAAAGGTGGTAACAGAGGATTTGGGGAGGTGGTATTAGAGCCCACTTTCTGCGTGTTACAGAGCCAGCTCATTGGGCATGTACAGGGAGCCCATATGTAGCTGAATTTGAGGTTTGGCCAGGAAAATAGTGAGAGCTGGTGTAGGTCAGATATGCAGTTTTGTAGGCCTGCCTGCAAGTGTACCCACAGACCAAAGGCACATGAGCAGCGGGGCTACTGTAACCTCACAATTATTTTAGCAGCCACAGGACATGTTCTGAGGGATGATTCCTTTCCCCATAAAATCCCTAGATGCCAGGCTTGCATTTCAGTAAGGCCAGGATTTCACCGAGGCCAGGATTTCACCCTTAGACTTTAGGGTATTTTAGGAGTAAATGTTCTATATGAAAAAGCAAGACCTATTATATACTAAGGGGACACATTCATTCCTCATGTAATTTCATTGATTTCTATGACATTTACATCAGGTATGAATTTAGTCCAGAGAGTTTACCATGAATTTAATGTAAGTTGGGATCCAGAATTCAGAAGCCTTATAACAAATAAGTTTATAAAGAGGCAACACTTTCCAATTGATTTCTTATGGAGAAAACATAGGGATAGAAAAATATTATGTTACAATCAAAGTCAGATTCAAAAGACATTTCAGTGATTCTAATCCTATTACTAAAACAGATTATATGAGAGTCTACTATACATAGGTTATGTAGTGAAAAAACTACTTTATCTTGATACTGAGCTCTGCATGCCTCCAACAATGACCTATGAGCTCCTCTGGTCGTGGATCACATCTTTTTATATCTTGGCTCCAAAGAAAAATCATTAATTTTTTATTTATTAAAAGCCTCCATGAGAACAGAGGAATAAGAGTTTTGTCTGCAGAAGAGGTTAGATACTAATCCAAAGGAAGGAAACAATAGTCTGTAGCTCCAAACATATATTGACAAAAAAGGAGGAAAATACTGGCACCATATTACAGTTTTTAAAAGAGCTAGAGGAAATAGAACTCCTAGATTTCTTGTGCATTTTGGACCTATTTTATAAATAGTTGTCCAGCACATTTTTTGTTCATTTTTTAGTTTTCACATGCATGTTCGGTGCTTTAAAATGATCAGAGCTTAAACAGTCCTTTCTTGTCTGTCTTACAGGTTTCATGCTAAGTACAGCTGGTCATATACTGTGTGGCAAATTTACCTGTTTTTGTGTTGTGAGTTGTCTGTTAAAATCTTACTTTTCTTTTTATCACATGAAACTTTTTTTTTTTTTATAAAGGGTGAGATTCTGCTCCCTTTCCTCATAATGAGAAGAACCTTGCTCTGAGAGTAGATCTACTGGCTTCAATGGGCATACTTGTAGGGTAAGATGTTATTTTTCATCAGACTGTATTTGAGGGGTAGCCGTGTTTGCCGCTTTTACAGATCCAGACTAAGAGTCTTGGGACACCTTATAGACTAACTGATGTATTGGAGCATAAGGTTTGGTGGGTGAATACCCACTTCGCCGAAAGCTTATGATCCAATACATCTGTCAGTCTATAAGGTTCCCCAGGACTCTTTGCAGAGTCTGATGAAGAACATCAGAATCTGGTTCCAAATCATTCTTGGTCTGTTATTGGTTGTGAGTAGTTGAGGATCTGTGTGTTAGCGCTGATTGGATACAAGGTGGGTGATATTTTATTGGACCAAATTCTGTTGGAGAAAGAGACCATCTTTAGCACTCACGAAGAATACTTCTAAATCTGGACCCATGGAAAAGAAGCCCTGGGGGAATTCCACCATGATTTCAACAATTTCCATCCCACCATCAACCTCAGCCTAGACCAATCCACACAAGCAGTCCATTTCCTGGACAGTACTGTGCTAATAAGCGACGGTCACATAAACACAACCCTATACCGGAAACCTACTGACCGCTATACTTAACTACATGCCTCCAGCTTCCATCCAGGACACACCACACAATCCATTGTCTACAGCCAAGCTATAAAATACAACTGCATTTGCTCCAATCCCTCAGAGAGAGACAAACACCTACAAGATCTCTATCAAGCATTCTTACAACTACAGTACCCACCTGCTGAAGTGAAAAAACAGATTGACAGAGCCAGAAGAGTACACAGAAGTCACCTACTACAGGACAGGCTCAACAAAGAAAATAACAGAATGCCACTAGCCATCACCTTCAGCCCCCAACTAAAACCTCTAACTCATCATCAAGGATCTACAACCTATCCTGAAGGATGACCCATCACTCTCTCAGATCTTGGGAGACAGGCCAGTCCTTGCTTACAGACAGCCTCCCAACCTGAAGCAAATACTCACCAGCAACCGCACCGCACAACAGAACCACTAACCCAGGAACCTATCCTTGCAACAAAGCCCGTTGCCAACTGTGCCCACATATCTATTCAGGGGACACTATCATAGGGCCTAATCACATCAGTCACACTATCAGAGGCTCGTTCACCTGCACATCTACCAATGTGATACATGCCATCATGTGCCAGCAATGCCCCTCTGCCATGTACATTGATCAAACTGGACAGTCTCTACATAAAAGAATAAATGGACACAAATCAGACGTCAAGAATTATAACATTAAAAAACCAGTTGGGGAACACTTCAATCTCTCTGGTCACTCGATTTACAGACCTAAAAGTGGCAATTCTTCAACAAAAAAACCCTTCAAAAACAGACTCCAACAAGAGACTGCTGAATTGGAATTAATTTGCAAACTGGATACAATTAACTGAGGCTTGAATAAAGATTGGGAGTGGATGTGTCATTACACAAAGTAAAACTATTTCCCCATGTTTATCCCCCCCCCCCACCGTTCCTCAGACGTTCTTGTCAACTGCTGGAAATGGCCCACCTTGATTATCACTACAAAAGGTTTCCCCCAACCCCGCTCTCCTGCTGGTAATAGCTCACCTTAAGTGATCACTCTGGTTACAATGTGTATGGTAACATCCATTGTTTCATGTTCTCTGTGTATATAAATCTCCCCACTGTATTTTCTACTGAATGCATCCGATGAAGTGAGCTGTAGCTCATGAAAGCTTATGCTCAAATAAATTTGTTAATCTCTTCCGTGCCACGAGTACTCCTTTTCTTTTTGCGAAGATAGACAAACACCGCTGCTACTCTGAAACCAGCCTTAATATAGTTTCAAAGAGTCCCATTGGGTAATCTGGTCTATTTTGCTACCCAGGCAAGCTTGCTTCTTCTGATAGATGGTCTCTTACACCAAAATAAATAAATAAATAAAAACAATAATAATCATCAGGTTACTCCCCATCCCAAAGTACCAGTGACCTATCCCAAGTCAACTGATCCTTAGATCCTACACCAAAGACAATGCTTGTTGCTAACCTATAATTTTTCTTAGTTAAATCTTTAAAGATATGAGTAATTTACAAAGTTAAAGCAGGTAAACATATATACACAAAGGAGTTAGTCTTAGGTTTCAAAAAGTGAAAAAAGCTGCTATAAGATGTAAGCTTTATATGTCCTCTAGGGTTCAGCAACTGGGAATTCCTTGCTTTATGCCTAGAAATCTTGCCCTCTCAAAGTCCAGGCAGCAAAGAGATTTGTATTCCCTTCACCCAGAGTTCAAGATGTTACTACTTATTGGTAAATATTAACCTTTTGCCTTTACTTTCTGTATATTAGTTTGATTTATATATTAACTGAGTCAGGAATTCTGTGTGTTAACTACAGTCTAACTATCTTGGGAACCTCTACATCAATACAGTTCCTGATTAGTCTGAGAAAATATGATTTCCCAGCCTAATCAGGAGCTCTACAGACATAGATGTTCCCAAGGTTAACTACAGTCTAACATACAGAATTCCTGTATATTGCTTACATAAGCATACACAAATCTGGGAAACTGATAAGGGATAATTGTTACTGCAGAGAGGAAAGAATAATTATGGGGGAAGAAAGACCCTACTGAAATATTCTCTTGTTAATCCTCTCTTGTTAATCCTGAATAATCATGCCTTCACACATAAATCAGGTAAACTGAGAATGTATAGAAATGACATCAAAATATGTATCTTTTGACAAAGTGGCTTTCTTTGTTTGAAAACCCCATATAATGAAACTGGCATGGGAACTTTTTGGGGGGAATGAAATCTACAGCATTCTTCCAGATACAGTGAAGGATAGAGAGACAGTCTACTCTTGGTCTGCCAGCAAAGGATGGTAATGCATCTGTTTTTTTTCCTAGATAATGCTGTACTAATCTCTGATTGATAATCTTTGGCTATGTTAACACTTCCAAGTTTTGTCACCAAAAACTGCCTTTTGTCAACCAAACAGTGCATGCATACACACTGCAATGCAGCTTTTGTCAGGAAAGATGCCTGGTTTTGGTGGCTAAATACATCCACCCCAACAACAGACTTGTGTCTTTTTCCACTACATTTTTCTCGACAAAGTGAAAGTTGAGACACCACGCTTGAGTTTATCACTTTTATTGGCCTCCAGGAGGTGTCCCACAATGCCCATCACGACTGCTCTGGTCAGCAGGTTGAACTCCACTGTTCTGCAGCCAGATAAATGACCATCTGCCCCTCCACCTTGGAAGTTTTGGGAATTTTTGAAATTCCATTTCTTGCTGGCTTGGCATGGAGAAGTTTCATCGCATCTTCCCAGATGACCATGGCAGGTTATTGCACCAAATGTTCTCTCACTTGGACCACTGAGGAGCTGTTGGATCTGATCAGTATGTGGGGAGAGGAGACTGTGGAGTCCCAGCTGCACTTGAGCCATAGGAACTGGGATACCTACAGGCACATTTCTTGAGGCTTGTGTGAAAAGGGCTATGATCAGGACATGCTGCAGTGCAGAGTAAAGATAAAGGAGCTGAGAGCAGGCGTACCAGAAGGTGAGGGAGGCAAACCATTGTTCTGGTGCTTCACCTGCTGGTTCTATAAGGAGCTGGATGCTATCCTTGGTGGCGACCCCACCTCCATCACCAAGAGCCCCATGGATACTTTGGAGGGAATGGAGGCAGTGGAAAGAGGACCTAACCCGGAGGACAAAGTTATTGATTAAGAGGTGGAATTAGACAAGGATGTGTAGCTCCCAGCAGGGCAGGCATCCAGGAACTCTTCTCCACTCCAGAGGTGTCTGGCCAGTCTCACCAATCTCTCCCCAGGCAGCAAGCAGCAGGACATGAGACTCCTGGTAAGTGGCTGTCGCTTGTGTATTGCGGAGGTGGGTTCAGGGTATAGAAATGTAAGGGGCTGGCTGTGTTTCTGTGATCTGAACATTTCCCTGTGTAGCTAATGGTATGGCAGAACAGGGTGTTGATGCACGCTGAGATCTCACGGGAATCCTCCAGAGAGGTGGCCAGGAAAGGTTCCTGGAGGTATTCTGTAATCCTCTGCCAAAGGTTCCATGGCACAGCAACTTCCCCCATTGTAGGAAACTTTCCCACACCATTTGGCAGTCTCTTGTGCAGGGACCAAAGTGGCACAGAGGAGAGCAGAATAGGGAGCAGGGCAGAAGCCACAAGTATGGAGTACATGTACCCCCCCTTTTCCCTGCTTACCCTTCGCAGTGAGATGTTGGTTAGAATAACCACCGTGGAGAAGTGCAGGAGAATTATAGAATTTTTCCCATAGAATGCTGCATCACAACCCTTGCAGAGTGTGATCTTTTTTCCCCCATGTACAGTACCCCCCCCCAACACTCACCATGCTTTGGCTATTCGCGGAGATGTGTGCCTGGCTAGGGTCCATGACAAAGTGATTGCAACATTGCAATCAGTGTATTTAACTGAAATGTTACAATGCTGTGTGTGAATTTAACAATCCCTCTTCTGTGCATTGTCCCCTATGCTTCACCAGATGAGCATTTCAACATCCCCCACCCCTCCACCCCCATGGTCATCTTCTGATTGGAAAGGAAGTACCTGCTTGCAGCTTTCTGCACAGGCCAGTGTTCCTTGAAGATGCACCTTCCCAAACCACCCCACACTGATGTCAGTGAAATGCACTCAGTGATCCATAAGCGCCCACATCATCATGGAGAAGTATCCCTTCCTATTGGTGTACTCTGTCACAAGGTGGTCTGGTGCCAAAATTGGAATGTGTGCCCCATCTATTGTCCTTCCACAGTTAGGGAACCCCATTTCTCCAAAGCCACCCACACTGTCAGGCACATTTCCCAGAGTCATGGTTCTTCATAGCAGAATACAATTTATTGCCCTCCACACTTGCATTAATGCAGCCCCAGTGGTCGACTTCTCCACTCCAAATTGATCCAGGGCCAAGCGGTAGCAGTTTAGAGTCACCAGCTTCCACACAGCGATTGCCACATGCTTCTCTACAGAGAGGGCAGCTCTCATTCTGGTGTCCTTGCACCACAGTGCCGGTGCAAACTCCACACACGGTTCCAAGGAGGCAATTTTCCACATCTGAAAGTTCTGTAGCCACTGCTCCTCATCCCATTGCTGCATGACTATGTGATCCCACCATTCAGTGCTTGTTTTGCAAGCCCAAAAGCGACTGTCTACTCTGTGCAGCTGCTCTGTGAATGATAAAAGCAACCTATGTCACTCAAAGAAAAAGGAGGACTTGTGGCACCTTAGAGACTAACCAATTTATTTGAGCATGAGCTTTCGTGAGCTACAGCTCACTTCATCGGATACATACCGTGGAAACTGCAGCAGATATTATATACACACAGAGACCGTGAAACAATACCTCCTCCTACCCCACACTCCTGCTGGTAATAGCTTATCTAAAGTGATCATCAAGTAGGGCCATTTCCAGCACAAATCCAGGTTCTCTCACCCTCCACCCCCCCAACACACAAACTCACTCTCCTGCTGGTAATAGCCCATCCAAAGTGACCACTCTCTTCAGCAGGAGAGTGAGTTGGGGGGGGGGGGGAGTAGAGGGTGAGAAACCCTGGATTTGTGCTGGAAATGGCCCTACTTGATGATCACTTTAGATAAGCTATTACCAGCAGGACAGTGGGGTGGGAGGAGGTATTGTTTCATGGTCTGTGTGTATATAATGTCTTCTGCAGTTTCCACGGTATGCATCCGATGAAGTGAGCTGTAGCTCACGAAAGCTCATGCTCAAATAAATTGGTTAGTCTCTGAGGTGCCACAAGTACTCCTTTTCTTTTTGCAAATACAGACTAACACAGCTGTTACTCTGAAACTATGTCACTCAGAATGTCAGGCGCCCAAGAGTAGTCTTCAGTTAAGAACTTGACAATTAACTGCACTGCCACCTGCAATGTCTTCATGACAGTTAACAGAGCATAGGAGAGCAATGCAGGATCCATCCCTTTTCACAAAGATGCCAGCGTGTACAGCAGAGAATGGCCATGGCAAAAATGCCACGAAAGAGAGCCTGAAGCCCCTGGAGTGCTGGAACACAAAGCAATGCATCACAGGACATTTAGCCAAGTACCAAAATGCTCCTTGACCTGCTCCAGGTTCCCACAACACCTAGTGACAGAAGGTCTCGAACTGGACTGTGGGATGTGTACCCACAGGGCAATGCTCACACGGTCTATGATGGTGTCCCCAATGTGTACACAATCTGCCGACAGAGGGAGCAAGCGTGTAACATGTAATGGAACATGTAATTCCGATTTTTATAATGTCACCTTTTGTCGACAAAAATTGGTAGTGTAGACATAGCCTTTGATTAAATAATGTCAATGGAGCCTTTTGACAATCTTCAGTTGTAATTAACTCAGGAATACAACAAAGCTGATGGGGATCAGTCCACATACACATCTCCTTTCCCTGGGTGTTGGGAGAAGCAATTAAAGTGTTTATACTTTAACATTTCACAACAGCTCATTTGGTTTCAATGGGCTTTCTTGTTGGGCAGGACCTTCTGGAGGAAGCCAGCATTTTACATTAATGCTTCTTTCCTGTTTGGTAACTTACACAATTACAGATGTTTGCAATACAGAACACTCAATATAACCTTATAATATGGGGTACAGCTGTTACAAGTAAGATTACTACACGGAACATCCTACAAGCATTTCATGAAGTCTAAACACCAAGAAACTTAAGATCTATTTTAATAATGCTAACACACAGGTAAGCCAGACTGGTTTCCAGCCATTTATTGGTCAGTGTTCAGTTCAGGCCTAGGCATGATCTGGCACCTGGGCAGCCAGCAAGACAATAATATATACTGAGAGTAATGAAAAAATTAATAGCATAATATAACAATTGTGTGTATCAAATATCATAACACTAAAGATAACTGAGTTAGAAACAGCATGAATACCACATTTTAGTACTCAGTCAGGACAATTTTTTTTTGAAGTAGTAAAATAAATATGCATTGGAAACACAAAATTGTCAGGAAAAGATTAGGAATGGGGTCAGGGAGTTAAACTGAACTTGAACTGAGGGATATAATATAAATAGCAATCAAAGAGTAAAATGCCCATATGATAAGCAACTAAAAAGTAAAGGCTAACAGAATTCAGTAAGCACCTATAGGCTATTCAAATGAATAACTACAGCCCCAGTCCTGTATGGTGTATAAAGAGTGATGTGCCTGTGCAGAGACACCCTTCATGTATTCACTGCATGATAGAGAACTAAACGTATGTATAGATACATATTTCTTTTAAAATGGGACTAAACAAGATGTATGTCAATCATCCTGGCCACTTTGGCCCTCACCTGCAAACACTTATGCCTATGAGCAATGTCACTCATATAAGCTGGCTCCATTTACTTCAATGGAAGTATACACAGGCATAGAATTATTCCTGGATATAAATCCTTTTTTTGAACTGGGCCACTAGATTAGAAGTTCTTTATTGCAAGGACTTTGTCTTTCCATCTTTCTGTAATACTACTAGTGCACATTGGGCACCACAACAATACAAATAAATACAAACAGGCAAGGTTTCCAATAACAGCAGTAATTCAGTATCAGTTATACAATATTTATGATTCTTTCATTAGGCAGATCCACAGCCTACATTAACTCCAGGAGGTGAAGTTATATGAATAAAAAGTCATCAAAAACAACAGCAGCAAATTTAGTAAAACAGCTCATTTCTTTACTCACTAATCATGTTAAAATACTCAACAGTAGGTAGTCATCTGTGCTAGATTGAAATTTTCCTTTGTGTAGTATTAGTTGTGTCTGCGTTTGCTTCTGCTATTGTGATATGCAAATATTCTTGTTAAACCTTTTTACTGAACTGCTTAGCATTTCTACACCTTTTAAATCTGTGAAAAGGAATTGTAGTAATATGCAATATTAATATGAGCTGTTAGAAAATTGATCAACACAATTTTCATATTATATTATAGAACTACCATTGGTATCTGTAAGCTTCCTATTAGCAACATCCACAGGCATAAACATCTCTTTTAGAGGTATCAGAATTACAGTTTTTTGCTTGGCACAAAGTATTTGAATGACATGAATGATCATAGCACAAAATACTGAAGAAAAAGTTGTAACATATGTAGAACACATTGAAAAATGGGTGTCTTTTTTATTAATCATAAGAAACAATGAAACTGTAAACTGTACCCCTAGGTTTAAATCTACACCTATATAACTGTATATCTACAATCAATACAAGTAAATTGCGTTTAGTATTCACAGGTTTTGAAAGTGGTATGGTATGTAATTGAAGACTACCAAAATGCATAATTCTGGCATTTCTTGACTTTTGAGTGCTTGACTTTACCACCTCAATAATGTTCTTTTAACGTAGCTTGTGTGTGTAATAAATATATAAAGGCAAAAAGAGATCAATAAAAGGCAACGCTTATGGCTCCGGTGCTACATTAGATAGCATTCAGGCAGATTGCAGTTCCCATGCAGAGCCCCCCTGACTTCACTGGGTCTCTGTGTAGGTTCAGCACCCCACTTGCATGTATCCAGAAAAAGAAAACACTGTGACCCCGGAACCTTTTAGCGCCAACTGGAAAGGTGGACAGAGTGAGGTGCATATGGGTTACAGCAATCTCCTGAGTCTGGTGAGTACATTCTAGTTGACTAAAGCATAACATGTGAAGTCTCAAATAGAAGCCAGTCCCCCACTGGTCATCAATATAATTGTGAAACACATACATATGTTATGCAAGCAGTTATGTTTGTATATACTGAAAATATGTTCTTAAAGTCTATTTACTGGTCACCAGAAAAGGTAAAAAACAGGTTGTCTGTCAGATGGACAAACATCTCCTATCTGTTTACATGTAAACGGAGTATTGTCTCATTCACAATGGGTCTCCTATTGCCAGTTAGAACTGAATGCAAATGAAGGTTTGTGAGAACTTCAGAAAGAAACTTAACAGGAATAGAAAAACAATGGGAGGTGGAGGGGGGAGGGAGAGAGAACCTTTTCTGGAGGTACATATCAAAGGATTGTTCACTAAGTTTGGGGGGGGGCAAAGATTATACCCTGGTACCTTTCATTGAGGAAGTAAAAGGACAGTGGTTTTGCTTAATGTAAAAAGAGGTCTCAACCTCTTTTGGTTGAAAATGCTGGAGAAAACTTTGGATGAGAAACTTCTTTATACAGGAGGTTAACCTGTTGAGTATATCTAAAATAAAATCATATTTGTTCCCAATATTCTTCTCACGATCACTTGAGTCTGTATTCTTTGATAATAAATGTATCCCTTTTCCCCTAAATATATCTCAGTGCTGTGGTATTAAGCAAAGTGTTCGTCCTGAGCTGAATCCTACAAGCTGTTTAGAGAATGGCAGAACTGGTAATTCTGTGAGTATCCTATGGATAAGGGACTGGACACTATAGCGAATGTGCCAAGGACATGAGGTTGCCTATATACAGAGAGAGCAAGGCCTGCAAGGTAGTGCTTGTGGTGCCAGAGTCTGGTGGTTTCAGGGAGCTGATTCATAGCAGGCACAGAGAAGACAGCTTCATGTGAAGGACAGGTGGTAGTGAGGTGCCTCAAAACTCTGGATATTCCTGGGGATTGTCACAAACACTGCCTTTTTGACAAGACAGGTATACATTTAAAGCAAGTGAAGGGCTAATAGCCCAAATCAGAGCATTGGGGAGTAGTACAGAAGCACTGAGGGCCAGATTTTTTTAAAGGCATTTGGGAACAATGGAACAGACTACCACAAGAGTAAACCTTGCTTGTGCAGGAGGCACAATTTTCCTAAGGGCCATCTAAGACTGTGGCACAAATTAGCATGGAATGAGCCGAGAACTTGTGTTGCCTTTGTAAGCTGCCGTTTTGAGAGCATGCCATTATTTCAGAGCATTTTATAAAGCCACATTAAAATTAAGAATGCGTGACCAGCATCTGTGTACCTCCCATTGAGAAAAGAATACAGATGCCAGCATAAAGAGTTCTGTTCCAGCTGAGCTGCTGAGCATACCTGTTGCTCTAGTCAATGGAATGTTTACTGTTTAATTTATAGCTGTGAATCCTTCCTGAATTCCTCATATTCAGGGCCTACAGCTTCTGGCCAAGGAGTAACCTCTAAAGTTTACACAACTGTAAGTGAATACAACACTTCCGTAGTTTTAAATCTTCCCTGGGGTAAGTATATAGAAGAGAATAAGTTTACCACAGAAGAAGAATGTGGAACATGGTGTTTTATCCTATTTTGTAATAATTTATCAGAACTATTTTTGAATTGTTTTTTTAAATAAAATCAGAACACAAATACCAATGTCTAATTCACTCCAAAAGAAGCAGAATAAAATACAGATATCATAAATTTGACTTTTATGTCTGAAGTTCAACACAAACTGATAACCAGATGGGAATTTTCACTTCCAAGGCTTTTAAATTCCTATGCATTTAATTTTGATATGCTAGCTGCCCAGCAGAGGCACAACAAGGATGCCTATTTTGAAGATAAACAACAGAGGACCTGAAACCTGGTTAACTGATTTTAAATAATTCAACAGAATATTAATATTTCACAACTCCATAGACTTAAGAGTTGGAACTCTATTTAAATTAGCTGCCATGATACAGTTTTTAGGACATAAAAAAAGGAAAAATAGAAGCATAAGTTTGGAAAATAAAAATCTACAGACCAGAACCAAAATCTGAATGACAAATAGTTTAGAACTAAGTATCTAGTATTTGAAATGGGCTCTGAATATTAATTTTGGTCCTTATTGATAGTAACCTTATAAATTCTATTGTATGAAGAATTAATGCAGCCTTTCTGACCTTCAGATAATAATTTAGTGGCTCTGATTCACAGAGGTACTGAACACCCACATGAAGTCCACAGCAGCTGCAGATAGTCAGCATCACTGAAATTTAGGCCTAAGGAGAAAATCCTTAAACATGGCTTGATCAGCATTGAAGATATCACTTGAACAGATTTAAATTTTTGTTAGCTGAGAGTGATGTTTTCCTTCTAATATTCATTGACAACTTCTGTAAGGCCAGAAGGGACCTAGTGATTACCTAGTCTGACCTCATGTGTAACACAGGCCATAGAACATATCCAAAATAATTCCTAGAGCATATCTTCCTGAAAAAAAAAAGCCATCTTGATTAAATATTGCCAGTAATGGAGAATCCATCACAACTTTGGTAAATTGTTCAAATGATTGATTATCCTCACCCTTAAAAATTTATAGGTTATTTCCAGTCTGAATTTCTTGCTTCAACTTACACCTTTTTCTGCTAGATTGAAGAGCCCATTATTAAATGTGTGTTCCCTATGTAGGTACTTAGAGACTGTAATCAAGTCACCCCTTAACCTTCACTTTGTTAAGCTAAATAGATTGCACTCCTTGAGTCTACCACTATAAAGGCATGTTTTCGCACCCTTTAATCATTCTTGTGGCTCTTTTCTGAATCCTCTCCAATTTATCAATATCCTTTTTGAATTATGGGCACCAGAACTGGACACTATTCCAGAAATGGTTGCACTAGTGCCAAACACAGACATAAAATAATCACTCTCTCCCCTCCTACTCAAGATTCCCCTGTTTATGCATCCCAGAATTGCACTAGCCTTTTTGGCCACAGCATTGCACTGGGAGCTCATGCTCAGCCGATTATTCACCACAACCGCCATAACGTTTTCAGAGTCACAGCTTACTGTGTGGTCTGCATTCTTTGTTCCCAGATATATACATCCAGCCATAACAAAATGCACATAGTTTGCTTGTGCCAAGTTTACCAAGCGATCCAGATAGTTCTGAATCACTAACCTTTCCTTTTCATTATTTTCCACTTCCCCCAATTTGTGTGTCATTTTCCAAATTTTGGCAATGACAATTTTTATATTTCTGTTCAGGTCACTGATAAATATGTTAAGTAGCATAGGGCCAAGAACAGATCCCTGCAGAAACCCCTGCAAACAGATCCACTCAATGACTATTCCCTGTGCCATTATATTTTGAGACCTATCCATCAGTCAGGCTTTAATCCTTTTTTAACGTACGCCATGTTAATTTTATATTGTTTTAGGTTTTTTAAATCAAAATATTGTCTAGCATCAAGTCAAATGCCTTACAGAAGTGTAATTATATTATGTCAACATTATCTTTACCAACCAAATATGTAATCTCATAAAAATATCAGGATCTATTGACAGGATCTATTTTTCTTTAACCCACATTGATTTGCTTTACTCACCTCCTTAATTTATTATTAATCGAGTCCTATATCAGCCACTCCATTATCTTGCCCCAGTATTGATGTTAGGCTGACAGGCCTATAATTATTCGGGTCATTCCATTTACCCCTTTTATAAAATAGGACAAAATGAGTTGTCTTACAGTCTCCTGGAACTTCCCCTCCCAAGTACTCCAAGACACGGGGGGCCGGTTTAACGGGGGAGCAAGCTCAACTAGCTCTTTTAAAACTCTTGGATGCAAGTTATCTAGACCTGCTGACTTTAGTAGCGTGTGTGATGTTATCTGACTAGAATATGACCATGCAAATCATTGTTGCTACCACTGTTATAAAATTGTAACACAGCTTATACAAAGTGTGATGCATGGCCAGAAAGGGTTAAGCATCCTGCAGGATCAATGGCCCAGATCCAAACTTTAAACACATGTTAGAAAAGTATGTGAATGGTAATTAGGGCCATTCCATGGTAGATAGGCTAGAACTTTGAAATGCAAACCTATATTGTAAGAAATTAGAGGTGATACTAATTGTATGTGTACACTCCTATCCTGTTAGAGGTTAACAATGTAGTCAAACAGTCCCTCGCTATACTGTATTCTGGTAATTCAGAGATCAAAAGGAAATATTAATATTTCAATGAACTGTAGATATAGTGATATCAATGTATTCATCTCCCTTTGAAATGTATAGCAAATCACCTATGAGTGGTGGAAAATAGGCAATTGCTTTATGTTAATCCCTGTAGCTAATTACCAGTGATGCTTAGGAAGTAGGTCTACTTCAGAGTCTCCATGATTGCCTTTTGTTCTCCTAAGGACTCTGAGCTGTCAAAAGAAGGCCTGGAACTGTATAAAAACCTTTGGTTCCTGATCCTTTTATCTCAGATCTGCCTGATGCTTCATGCAGGGGAAGCTTAAGTCATAAGACTGAGGTATCCAGTCCTATCTGGATTACCCTGAATATGCACATTGGACTATAACCTATGGACTAATTCTGAAAACTCTTTTTGCAAAAACAAAGCTCACCATCTCTATTATGAATCTGATCTGAGAGCTGTACTCATGTCTTTATGTATAGTAATCTTTTAACCAATACTCTTTTTTTAAAAAAAAAAAGTTTAGTTAATAAGAATTGGCTGTAAGTGTGTATTTGAGTAAGATCTGGAATATTCATGAACCTAGGCGGTAATGTGCCCGATCCTTTGGGATTGGTAGAACTTTCTTACATGATTACGATTTTCACTAATCCTCATCATATTTGACTTGAGTGTCTGGAGGGAGGCCTGAGGCTGGGTTGCTTTAAGCTAACTGTGTTGTTGGCTTCTGGGTAACTAGAAAGGTATTATATAAGCTGTTTTGTGCTGGTTTGATAAATCCAAGTATTGGAATATCTACCGCATTCTTTGCATTTCACCTTAATTGAGTAACCTCAGTGTGGCTCCCCTGGGATCCTGGTCAGAGCATCTGTTTAACATCCTTCAGAGATAGTAGTGAAATGGAAAGTGTGTTACCAACATATGATGAAACTGCATCATATGGTTCCTCCCACAAAAAAACAGAAATATCTATTTAACACCTCTACCTTTTCTTCATTATTATTGATAATTCTACCCTTTCTACCTAGTAATGGACTAATATCATTGGCAAGATTCTTTTTGTTCCTTATTGTCCTTACCTCTGTTGTCCATAAATTTCTCCTTATGCCTTGGCTTCCCTTTTCAATTTTCTACAGTTTATAACTTCTGATTTATATCCATTATTATTAATTTCTACCTTCTGTCATTTGTTTTATATTAATGTGCGAAAACACACACACTTTTTACAGCTGTCTTCACTTCCCCTCCACCATATGCTGTTTTTTTAATCAGCATATCCTTCTTTCTAAGTTGTGGGATTGTTGCTTTGTGGGCATCTAGGAAGGTGTTCTCCCATGATTCCCTATCATTTGAATGTTCTTTGATTAAATTCTTCCTTTTGGCTGAACTGGCTACTACTAATTGTTTTCAATCTTTTGGTCTATTAAAGCACCAAGTGTGTGTGGTGTTGTGTTTTGTTTTGTTTTTTTACACTGGTCTGGACTCTATTCTCCTGGCACATTATAAATGTGATCAAGCCATGACGACTTGCACTTAAGCTAACTTTAATTTTTAGTTCTGTGATCAGTTCCTCTTTATCTGTTAAGAAAAGGTCTAATAAAGAATTCCCCTGTGTTGGCTACAACACTTTTTGAGTTAGGAAAATGTCATCTGTAACATTTAGAAATTCCCAGGATGTTTTAGAACTGGCATCTTATGTCACTCAAGTTGAAGTCCCCATTAATCACACAGGGTTACCCCTCCACCCACCCACCCACCCACACATTGTAGATAGGTGAATAATGAAGAAGTCATCCAGTTCCCTAGTGTGATTTTGTAGTCTGTAACAGACACCGAATAGTACCCCCATCTTGTGTTTTATCTGTTAGGACATTAATCCATAAGCAATCAAGATTATTTTCTTCCAAGTTATTCATGACTTGGAAACACGTAATGCCATTTTTGACAGAGTGCTACTCCCCTTCCACTTTTGCCCATCCTTCCTTAGTAGCTCATAACCATTGATTTTAACATTTCAATTTTGTGAGAACTATCTCACTGTGAAAGTCTAAACTTGAAGGCCTGCTCAGGAGAGATCTCAATAATGCTTTTTTCGGTCTTGTCTACACAAAATAAACTAGTACTCTTATTACTGCAATTTCACCCAACAGTACAACTGCATTCCTGGTAGCAACATTATTCAACATGGGTATAAACAGGGGTCCGCTGCTTTTACCACCTTTACTGGCAGACACTGAAGTCAGTGGATACTGATCCCTGTTATGTGACAAGTTCATTAACTTTTGTCACCCTGATACAGATCATGTGACTGGAACAAAGTCATGAGAGCATCTTCTTAACAATATTGGTATGGTTTGGGAATTACATTTTGGGGTCATACCTTGAGGTCTAAAGTTCACTGAAGATGACCTCTAATTTTGTATGATGACTTACAAACACAGGAGCTAATGCCCGCTGGGTAACAGTGCAGTAGAAGTTATTTCATTTAATTCCATTCCACTTACCAGTGTGTTTTATTTTCTATTTTCTTTCTTCATGGGGAAATAAGCAAATCTACATCATACCCATGTTTTGTGGATTTTATTACGCCTCTTTCAAATGCAGGAGGATTTCTATAATGCAAGATCTCAAAATCTTGTTTTATATTTTTTAAATAAGGCCTTAAACTTTTTATTCTGACAAGTATTTACCAGCCTTATACTTTATGTTGCCATTGAAATTAGATAAGAGATTCATTAATTTCAAAGGACCATACTTAACATATTTCAGCTGTATTTGCTTTAATTCAGTTTGAATGGTGGTAAATCTAATTGTTTTGAGGAGCCAAAATGTATGTATTTTTAATCTTCAGGATACTTCCTATGCTGGGTCCAAAACTTTGGCATTTGTTCCCCTCTTAGTTCTGAGTCATTAACCTTAAAGGCCCATCTTTTTTTCCTGGATAACTTGGGGAAGAGGTTGAGGGGCTGTTATTATTACACTGGTTTTGGGAGGGGGGGGCGTTAATTGCTAGCATGTGTGTATAAAAGAAGGGACTGTAGTCCATTACATTGTATCTTCATTATTATTAGTATTCCATTTGTACCTAGACATCTCAGTCCCATTATGCTATTCACTGAACAATCATAACTATCACTGTCCTGAGGAATTTACAATCCAAGTGTAAGATGAGCCAATAGCTTGATTAAAAAGAGAGAGATGGGGAAGTACAAAGTAGTAATGTTATGATACTAATCAACATGATATGCAGCAATCACAGTTGCCTAACCATTATCATTATTATAGATATGTTAAATCTAGAGGTGCTTATTTTTTGCATTTTATAAATAAAATAAATAAATCAGAAATCCTGAATTACTTTTATTTACCAGCCTATATATCTTGGTGATCATCATAGCAGACATAACCTTTCCGGTAAGTATTCAGATAGCCTCTTCTGGAATTCTATTTTGAGTCAAATGCTTGGTAAATATAAAAATAAGTTAACTCCCCAGAAATTGTGCCCATCCAAAGACAGCAGGTGAGTTAGATTTTAATGTGATAACTAAGAGGACAACTTTGGAAGACAGGATAATAAAATGGCACTGACAAATTGGAGAATTTTTCTGAAATCAACATGATGAAATTCAATAAAGCACAGAGAAATCAAATGCACAAACACAAAATGGGGAATTACTGGCCTGGCAGTAGTACAGCAAAAAAGGATCTCAGGGCTATAGTGGATCACACTTTGAATATGAGCCAACAATGCAACGTAGTTGCAAAAGACTATCATCATTTTGGGCTATATTAATAACAGTGTTGTATCTAAGATAGACAGTAATTGTCCTGCTTTACTGGTGAGGCCTCAGCTGGAATACTGTGTCCAGTTTTGGGCACCACACTTTAGGAAAGATCTGGACTCCAATTTGTCCACAGGAGAAAAAAAAATTAAGAGGTTTAGAAATCCTGACCTATGAGGAAATGTTAAAAAATCAAATCAAATCTGGGCTTGTTAATTCTTGAGGAAAGACTGAGGAGTGACCTGACAACAATATTCAGATCTGTTAAGGGCTGTTATAAAGAGAATGATCAATTATACTCCATGTCCACTGAAGGTAGGATAAGTAGTAATGGGCTTAGTCTGCAGCAAAGAGATTTAGGTTAGATATTAGAGAAAACTTCTTAACAATAAAGAGTCCATCACTGGAATAGGTTTACAATAAGGGTTGTGGAAGCCCCCTCACTGGTGGGTTTTAAAAAACAGGCTAGGCAAACACCTGACAGGGATGGTCTCGGTATACTTAGTCCTGCCTCAGCATGCAGGGATAGGCTAGAAGACCTCTCTATGTCCCTCCCAACCCTACATTTCTATGCTTAGTCCCCCTTCTTGGATGAAATAACTAGTATGGCTTGAAGAGCAGAATTGGTCTATATGGTAGCCAGACAGAGACCTAAACTGTAGCAAGTAAAGTGATATTGGCCTAGAACCACCAAAGGTTGCTTAGGTGTCTGTCTACCATTTTAGGGATCAAAATTCAACAGTTAAGCACCACTGGGATCCTCAAAACCCCTGCCCTAATTCCTCCTAATCCTATAGATGGCTAAAGTACCTTAATGCCCAAGTTCTCATAAATACTACATTAATTTCCTGAAGCCCAGAGGTCAGGGCATTCTGTTAGAAAATAGGTGACCCAGGTTCAAATCCCTGCTCTACCTGATTTGGAGCAGCGTCTGCAAGCCTCTTTTCCCACCCGCGAGGTGAGTACGCTAATCGCTGGGGTATGAGGGGAGGGGCTCCTTTTTTTAAAAAAAATATTAAATAAAAAAGGATTGGCCCTGAGGAGGGTTCACGGCTGAGACTCCCAAGTGGAGGAAAATGCCTCCCTCTGAGCTGTAATTAGGCATCACCTGTCTCCTTAACATTTTCTATTATCTGGCTTAGGCAGCTCCCTGCCCATCTTGATGGCTTCTTAGGATCCTAGTCTTAGGTGCCCAGCTCTCCATATGAATGGTTTAGGCAGCTAAATTGGGTCTGAGGATTCCATAGGATGGCAGGGCACCTAAACATTAGGCATTCCAAAACAGAGCATTGCTGTGTGTAAGTCCCTTTGTGGCTTTAGCCTATTGTGATTACTTCAGGAAGTGTAAACACGTAAAGAGAAATGGCTAATCAGTATCAATTACTTTAGAAGCAACAGCATTACTAACTCATAAATATCAAAGTAATCTGCTTTTAGGGAACTACTGAGCATAGGTAAGACAGCAGTTATTTTTCACAATATTCAAGATGTACCATCTCTGTCTCTGGGAACAGAGAATTTTAACAGTGACATGACAGTTTCAGTGCAAGACCATGGAGACCAACTGCTTGCTATGCTGTTAGAAGGTGAGATTACCATGACAAAATGATTTCTCTACATGCCTGTAGGGAGCCCATTATGAGTATCTCGCTGGCATTACAGTGTGAAATGATGATGGGAGAAAATTTTTCATTGAAATTCATATTGCATGACAGTGTTGTTCCAGTGTGAATTAATGATATATAACAATTGGGATGCAAGCCTAGGAAGGCTGTGTTCTGATTAGAGCTCTGCCTAACTACAAAATTTTGCTTCTCATAAGGTATAGACAATTTGATATAAGGTATAATTAAAATTACCTCAAATTATTTTTTTTTCCCCTCTAGGAAATATACAAATTCTTTGGACGAGCTAATGTGAATGAGTTGTTTTGATCATTTGTTTGATTATTAGAGGTGGGAGACTGGGGGGTTGTTCATTTACCCCCAGCAGCAATTCATCCTTAAATAAAATTATTTTCATCGTAGAATGTGTGTTCATCATTTACAAAAACCTATATTCATTTTCACAAAAATATGAGGAAAGGCTTTGTATACACTTTACCAAATGGGGGGGCTCTCACCCCTCCTCCCATTTAATTTTCTTACTTTCCAAAGTCTATTAATATCCAGCATAGTAGAGCACACTAACAGATTTGAGTACATACAAATTTCCCAAGCACTTCTCTACTTGCTCTTTATGAACACTAATTTTATAGGGTCTTTGTTTCCTTACACTGATCAATATGAGTTTTATGAAAGAATCCAGTGCCTCAACAATTTGAGTCAACATTAATTTTATTTCATTTATTTAGTAATACACTTACATTTTCTTACTTCCTTATACATGTCCTCCTGTACCTGTTTTACTAATTAATTTGTTTATTTTCTTCCATTTTATTTTGCCCTGAAAGCCTTAGCAGACTTAACATTCTTCTATGATTGTTAAACAAAAACCCCTTCCCCTCCCCCCACTTCTTTGAACAGTCCCTCATGCTGCCATCTTGGCCTATTCTTATCTCTGCCATTTGTTTTGAGAGGAACTGTAGCCTACACTGCATTACTTAGAGAACAATTAAAAAAAAACCCACACAAGCCAAGGAACATGTCTGATCTATGTGAAGTGCTGAATACATGTTTGAAGTCTCCTACAGTAGGTAACTAACACATCTTTTGATGTGTTCTGCAGATGCACAAATAGTTAAAATCTCTTACATTGTTCTGTGGCTTCAAGAACCAGGGCTTGAGAGTTGGTTCAGGGATTTTTCACTCATTCTTCTGAATGTGTGCAACACATAGCTACATTTGTTTCTCTTTTAAAAATGAATGTAGGGCTTGTGAAAAATACTTGAACAGTCTTGGAACTGAGGCATACAGAACAGGTACAATGGCATCCCACGCGCACACCATAATGCCTGAACAATGTTCTGGAAGCACGCACTACTGAAAGTGAAGGTCTGCTCTTAGAATCTATGAAGGGACCACTTTGCTCATCTTGCCTGAGCTCCAGTAAAACACAGACCCTAGAACTTGTCCCAAATGAGTAGTTTTCATGCTCATTTAGTATTTGGCAATGGTGCTGATAACAATGTCAATGAGGTCAGCAATTGAAATTGTGTTTGATGTGGACTTTCCATTCAGAAATTAACTGAGACCAGCAACTCTTTGTACAGAGTCCACTACATAACATGCTGATAAGAATGCCTTCTGATCCCTAATCTTTTGGGATAGATTTGAAAAGCGGAAGTGTTTCTTTAGTCCATTATTGTTCAGTATCTTCTTAGAATTCATTCTGAATTTTGATTTTAGTGTTTGGAATTTGGTTCTGGATTTTTGAATTTTAGGAGCAAGTGAAATCCATAGCAATTTCTTATCACACCCTAAAGAATGTTTCCAGACTGCATCTTATGCTGATCAGTACAGATCTAGATACAGATTCCTATCAGAAGTTGAACATTATATGAACATATATTTTGTGGGGGTTCTATTAGTAGTATAGAAATGCAATTACATTAACAGCAGACTTGGATTCAAATTTTTGTTTAGCAAGTAGATGGAAGGATATTTTGAAGGATTTCATTTCTCAGTGGTATCTGATGACAGAACAAGGAGTAATGGCCTCAAGTTGCAGTGGAGGAGGTTTAGGAAAAACTTTTTCACTAGGAGGGTGGTGAAACACTGGAATGCGTTACCTAGAGAGGTGGTGGAATCTCCTTCCTTAGATATGTTTAAGATCAGGCTTGACAAAGCCCTGGCTGGGATGATTTAGTTGGGGATTGATCTTGCTTTGAGCAGGGGGTTGGACTAGATGACCTCCTGAGGTCCCTTCCAACCCTGATATTCTATGATTCTATGATTTTAATAACAAGTTCAACAGTAAATTGAATGACAAGATTATTTCCTGCCTTTTGGAGCGAGACAGTGGGCGTTTTGCTGGCATTGTGCTAACTACTAACTACAATGGCATTGTGCTAACTACTGGCATTGTGCTAACTACTAACTACAGTGGAAGCGCTGGCCATTGCCCTTTTTTCATGAAAGCTTCACTGGTACACTTAAAGTCGAAGGGAGGATAAGTATAGGGATTGTGAATATAGTATATAGTAGGTGCATCAGAATTTTGTTGCAATTTGACCAGAAGAAGCTTGCGATTTGTAAGTTACAAAGTTAGCCGATGAGGCAGAGGGCTTGAGTGCAATTTATTAATAGGTGGATATTTAAGTACATGAGTCAGTGTCAGTTTCAACACCAGAGGAAGGTGCACATGTGGGAGGCTGCCAACACTTAATTATCTTGTGTGACAGTTTCAAAGTCAAATAAGCGAGTTAAGTGCCCAACTCCCATTGATATTTAATGGATGCTGGGAACCTAACACTCTTAAGTACCTTGGAAAATCCCTGCATTATAGCTAAATTGAAAAAGATTGGCACTCAGAGTGGTGTTGCATTCCCTCAAGTTTGAGATTTCATTTGTGCTGTGACAAGATATGTGCACAAAGTTAAAAACCAATACTAAAAGCCTTGAAAATGATAGGACCTACTGACGATGACACAAATAACATTTGTCATTGCACTGGAAGCTGCAGCCCATGGTTTCTGAAGTCTCTTTGATGTAAGCCTGCCTGATTGTATCCTGTGGCTTTGGCAATGCTTATTAAGATGCATTTGACAATAAAAAAAGAAAAAAAAATGAAAATTTTAATTACCACCAGCAATGGACAGGGTCAATATAAGTATAGTAAGAAAACTAAAAATGTCCAGATGGTTTGAATTTTGCTTTAAGATTGACTTTTTTGGGGAGGCGGGGACAAAATTTTCTTTACCTATCTCAAGTTTACATCACTGTACATCTCTTACATACTTCAAGGTTAGACCGATCCATGCTAAGGTAAGCAAGTTTAATGAGTAGTAACCATGTGATGTGATGTGTTCCATAGGATACCAAAATTATGGGATATTTCCCTTGCATTTTCTTAGTCTTCTAGAATTTAGGAGCTTAGCTTGAGGAATGTACTATGTAAGCACTTGATCCAAATCCATTGAAGTCAGTTGAAGAGCTCCCATTCAGTTCATTGGGGCTTTGAGTCACATATTAAATCTAGATATTTAGTTTATTATATATTCTTAAATCTGCACTCAATGAGTGTGCAGTTCAAGTAAGTTTAACTGGGTATATTTCAAATAACTATATCTCCAAAGTCAGGAACACCAGGGGGTCTTTTTGCATGAAACAAAAACGGGAGATTAGTAACTATATGACCAGCAGTGGACAGTGTTGATATAAGTACAGTGGTAAGAAAACAAAGTGTCCAGATGGTTTGATTTTTTCTGTAAGATTGACTTGGGGGGGGGGGGTAAGGGGGGAGATAGGGGAAGAGGACACAATTTCCTTTACCTTTGTCAAAGTTACATCACATGTATCTTACACGCTTTAACGTTAGACAGATCCATGCTGAGGTGAGCTTTTTCCAACAAAAGCTATATTTTTTTCTCCTGAAGGCAAAGTTCACTTTCAGTCTATCAGTATCAATAGTATGTATGCAGAGACAAACAAGACTAAAGAAATAATGCTTTGCTAATCAGAATCTAAGCCATGCAGAACTGATAAAAAGTCACTGACCTAGAATATAATTGTTGCTTTAAATTGCTCTTTGAAATTTTTGAATAGGTGTAATTTATTTACTTAGAAATTAGTAACAGATGCTCTCACCCACCATGCATATCCTTTCCATTCAACTATGATTTAATGGTTTCTTGTACAAAGCTACTCTAAGCCAATTAAACAAATAAATAGTCACAGTGGAGGGTAAATTGCCTTCTCTGCCGTCAAGAAGCATATATGCACCAGTTAAATAAAATAACGTCAACCTATTAAAATCTCAGCATATTTCATCCTCATCAAATGCTTCAGTCATAGGACATTTCAACAGCTAACTATAACTGCCCAGGGTCATTCTTCCAGGTTCTGTCAAAGCCCAGGGAGCACCAATGTAACAGTATGTTTGCAACATGTTACAACTATAGATAAAGTACAGAGGAATAGATCCAAGGAGCTCACCAAAAAACACCACCACCACAACCACTCCGTTTTTGATTCAGTGTTACATTTTCCACACCCGCTTTTTATCAGGAAGGATGAATCTAATAACAAAGAATCAAAACTCAAAATTAAGATGAAGGTGGCACTGAAAACCCATACATAAATTCAGAGTTGTGAACTTTTAAATTATATTTCACAATAGAAGTCAAAACATTTACAGAACCACCAAACGAAGCCAAACTGAAGAGACAAAACCAAATTTGTCCATCTAATCTAGGAAATATCCCTATCTTACAGCAATAATGTATTACTTTCTATTATACCACTAATAGAGATAATGTTAAACTATTAAAGTTAACTGTTTCTAAAATTTTCAGGACCATACAACTTGCACCCAAGAGTATTGGAAGAATTTAAAATAGCTCCCTGAATGATTAGTTTTGTTTTGTTTTTTTTTTAAGCAAAAGTTGGGAAACACCAGAGGACTAGACAAAAGCTAATGTTGTGCCAATATGTCAACAGCAAAAATGGGATGACCCTGGCAACTATAACCTGGTTAGCCTGACATCCATCCCAAGCAAAATTATGGAAAGGCTGATAAGGGATGCAATCAATAAAGAATTGAAGGATGGTTGCATAAATAATGTAAATCAACATGGTTTTCTAGAAAATAGGTCTTGTCAAACTATTTATAATGAGCTCACAATTATTACTGATAAAGTTAACTGTGTTGACATAAATACTTAAGACTTCTTTAAGGCATCTGACAGTACCACACAAAACATTCTGATTCAGATATTAGCATGACACAAAATCACTGCTGTCCATATTAAATGGATTAAAAACTGGTTAACTGATAACCAAACATCGTAAATGTGTAATCATCATTGAACAGGGGTATTTCCAGTGGGGTCTTGTATGGATCTGTTGTTGACCCAATGCTATTCAATATCCATGATCTAGGAGAAAACAAAACTCATGGCTGGTAAAATGTACAGATGATACAAATTGGTGGAGTGGTAAATAATAGGGACAGGACAGTTATTTAATCGAACTTGGATTGGTTGGTAAGGTGGGCATATTTAAATAAAAAAGTGTTAATACAGCCAAATGCAAGCAACTAACAATGTAGGTCAGACTTACAAGAAGAGACTGTCTTTGGGATAGCAGTGACACTGAAAAGGACTTAGGGGTCATGGTAGATAATTAATTTAACATGAGCTCCCAGTGTGATGCTGAGCTAAAAGCGTGAAGGTATCCTTGGATGAATAAAGCAGGGGAATATCAAGGAGGAGTAGGGAAGTGGTATTACTAAGGCTGTGATTCTGTCATGGAGGTCCCAGAAATCATGGATTCCATGACTTTCTGCAACCTCTGACTTTTGCAGCTGCAGTGGTTGGTATGGTTGATCCTAGGGCCACCAGAAAAGCTGGCCCAGGGACCAGATGCTGGAGCAGCCCCGGGGAGTACCCAAGCAGCAGCCCTGGGGGGTGCCTGGCCCCGTGGCTGCTCTGGGGAGTGCTTGAGCAGCCTTCCCTGAGGCCTCGGAGCAGGGATGGCTGGGGTCAGTCAACCCCAATGGCCAGTGCAGGGACTATCCTTCAGTCCTGGGGTCCCCAAAGCAGCGGTGTCTTGGGGGCCCCCAGAGCAGCGGCACCCGGGACCCAGTGCCATTAAGTTTTAGTCAGGGGTATTTATATAGTAAAAGTCATTTACGGCCCATGACCTGTCCATTTTTGTTTATTGCCTGTGACCTGTCCATGTCTTTTAATAAAAATACCCATGACTAAATCTGAGTCTTAGGTATTACCTATGTACATGGCATTAGTGAGACCATTGCTGGAAAGAATACAGTGTCCACATTTCAAAAAGGATTTTGAAAAATTGGGAAGAGTTCAGAGAAGAACTACAAGAATGATTTCAGGATTCAAAAAAATGCTTTATGGTGACTAATTTAAGAAGCTTAGTCTATTTAGTTTACCCAAGGTCAAGAGGTCACTTGATCACGGTCTATAAGTATCTTCAAGGGGAAGCAATTTTTGTTAGTAGATGCCTCTTTAATCTAGCAGAAAAAAAAACATAATGGATCCAATATTTGTAAGCTGAAGCTAGACAAATTCAGAATTCAAAGAATGTGCAAATTTTAATAGAGAAAGTAATTAACTATTGGGACAATTTGCCTAGGAATGTGACATTCTTTATCACTTAAAGTCTTTAAATCAAGATTAGAATCATTTCTAAAAGATATGCTCTATCTCAAATAAGCTGTTTCAGAATTAGGGGATGAGGTCCTTTGGTCTGTGTTCTACAGGAGGTCAGAGTAGATGATCATAATGATTCCTTTTTGGCCCTAAAAGTCTATTTACTTAAGTCCATTCTGTTAACACCTAAAATAAGCCAAGAAAGATTGTAAGGCTTGCCTGGGAGCAAGACTCCCCTGAGGCTATCCAGTTAAGATAAAAAAAGGTCTAACAAAGAATGAAAAATTACTGTTGAGTAGCACTGAATATATTTTGACAGTTGTTTTTTAGATATATTTTTAACATTGGGCTCACTGAAAGTTATAAAATGAATGAAACTATCCAAGAAAGGGCATAAACAAAAACTAACCACCAGGTGTTGAGAGAGTTGGAAAGTTGTAGTGAAATAGGAAACCTTGGCAATAACTTAAGATAAGGAAAAAATATGTACCGGAAAGAGGAAATAGATAAATAGCAGCTAGATAAATAGGACCTGAATGATGAAGAAGGCACTGAAAACTGAAAATAAAGGTAACAAGGGTATAATTGCCTCCAAATAATAGGAGTAGTAAAATTATCAACAGACTGGATGCAGACTGTCAAACTACAGGGAAATACACAGCTGTTGGTAATTGTATGCCTCTCTCTTACTAACTGTTTGATTCATAAATCTAATCAAAGCTGACTTATCCAAGGTCTGTTATTAAACAAATCTGAACTTGAGGGAACTTTCATCACTGAACATATAATAATAATTAAAACTTCTCTGAAGTATTCACTATTACTTGGGTATTGTTTACTTACAACTTATCATTGGTTATCAACAAATAGCACCCAAACAGGGATCTCAGTAGATGGTTATTGACTACTCTGGTAGGGTGGAGTCATGATCTACCTGCCAGAACTAGTACCAAACAGTGTAGAGGACTGGAGTAAGACTGGGAAATTCAGGTGCAGAGCAAGTTACAGCACACCCCGGAGGGCAGGCCTTTCTGATCCTTTTTATCTATCTAGACATGTGCAGATCAGAACAGAATAAATTAAACAAAATGCTACTTTGGATAGATACTGTAAAGAATAATACCAGAATAACCCGCAAATAATTAAAAAAGGGATAAAGCTATATTAATATGAAAGGAGAAAGTAAAACACTGCCCTGGTGAAACACCACAGCTAACAAGTAAATGCCACGTAATAATGTTAGTGGTTATAATAAATGAGCTCCTGAATTAATTGTAAAAAAAAAAAATCATGTTGAAGACAGAGGGGGTTCAGTTTTTCTGGCTTCAGTCCAAGAACCTGACCTGTTGAGTCAGGTGTGCTTATTGTTTGTTTCAGAGGAAATAAAGGTTGAAGAGACAGTTAAAAAGGAAGGCAGTTCAGTGTTTGGCATGTATGGCTTTTGATCATAAGATTAAGGAAATGAAACACTCAAGACAGAAGAAGTAGGACACCGAGTTAAAATCAAAGCTCAATAATTCCAGTAGCTTAAATGTTCATAGTTTACGAACGATAAAAGGAAAGTAGAAAAAAGGTCAGAGGTATACAGTAAAGAGAAGGAATAGGAGGAAGAGGACAGAAGCATCAGGAAACGAGGAATCAATTAATTATGACAAAACTGAGCACCCCATGAGTCAGACTAAGTGCAGGAAGGAACAGAAGATAGCTGGTTCATGCTTTAATAGGACAAGTCACAGCATTAAGTGAGAGCCAAGAAGTATAGAAAGTTAAGAGAATTAAATAAGCAACACAAGGAAAATATATATGAACAAATGATAGATTCAAAGAGACTTTGGGCACTCATTAGAATGCAGCAGCGGTTCTCAAACTGTGGGTCAGGACCCCAAAGTGGGTCACAACCCCATTTGAATGGGGACAACAAGGCTGGCATTTGACTTGCTGGGACCCAGGGTTGAAGCTGAAGCCCCACTGCCCAGGGCCTAAGCCAAAGCCCTAGGGCTTCAGCCCTGGGTGTCAGGACTCAGGTTACAGCCTCCTGCTATCTGGGGCTGAAGTCCTTAGGCTTCAACTTTGGCTCCCCCATCCAGGACTGTGTAGCTCAGGCTTTGGCTTTGCACCCCCACCCCATAGAGGTCATGTACTTATTTTTGTTGTCAGAAGGACAGGTTTCAGAGTAGCAGCCGTGTTAGTCTGTATTCGCAAAATGAAAAGGAGTACTTGTGGCACCTTAGAGACTAACCAATTTATTTGAGCATAAGCTTTCATGAGCTACAGCATCCGATGAAATGAGCTGTATCTCACAAAAGCTTATGCTCAAATAAGTTGATTAGTCTCTAAGGTGCCACTAGTACTCCTTTTCTTGTTGTCAGAAGGGGATCACAGTGCAATGCAATTTGAGAACCCCAGGGGAGTGGGGGGGGGGAGAGAGACACACACACACACACACACTGCAGTTTCACCACTGCTCTATGAGGTAATTGTGTGTGGCTGTTGTGAGGGAGAAACCAAGGAGTAGAACCTAAAAGAACAAACAACCAACATGAAATGAAAGAGCAAATCAATCTAATGATAGACTTAGACAAAACTCCTAAAGGGAAACTAATGTTAATCCGGGGTGGGGGAGGAGAAGCAGGGAAAAAGCAAATGGTAAAAAAACTTTGACCAGGAACCAACAGTGATTTTTAAGAAGTGCCTTTTCGGGCCAGTCAGAGAGTGTAAAAAGGGAACCAGCAAAAAAAGACCAGCAAAATTGCTTTTAACCTAATATTTGGTTTCATGAAAATTAAGATTTGTTATTTAGGAATTAAAGTTTACATTTAAATTAGATGCCCTTTGAGTACATCAGTGTTTTTACGGAGTTTAACATCCCTTTGAACAAATATATGCCTGATTCAGATGCCAAAATTAAATTAGTAAATGAAAACAGAATAAAACAAAACCCTGCCCACCACACTCCTGATCTGCAAAGTTTTGTGGGGAGAGAGTGGAAGTTGGAGGAAAAAGCAAAAGTAAAAACCTTATGTAAATTGATGTATGTATCCTAGAGAGAGAATATTTGTTGATTGCTTATTGGTAATGTAAGTTATTATTTAAAGGTTATTGGCTTAATATGTTAATAGATTATGCATGCATTAATATAAATTAAAATAGTTACTCCTCCCCCTCTTTTTCACAAAAACCCTTAGCTTTTTTAAACTTTTGCAAGTAACCTCACTTCCTTTACTTTTCTTAATGCTACCCATAGTAGGGTGACCAGATGTCCTGATTTTATAGGGACAGTCCTGCTATTTTGGGGCTTTGTGTTATGTAGACACCTATTACCCCCACCACCTGTCCCAATTTTTCACACTTGCTCTCTGGTCACCCTAACCTGTAGCAATAGGATCAATGCACAGACTTTACATTTTTGCACTTACCCCTTTATTAGAATCACAGGATGTCCTGGGATTTAACATTATGGTTTGACATGGGTACATTGTACATTTGACTTACTGTCTTTTATATGTAGTAACTGGTTATTCTTTGGCTAATAATTCGATAGAAGTACCTGATCCCCATGCTATTGCAGCAGTTAAAGAAACAATCTGTCAGCCCTTAATGAAACTTATAGTTTTTGGAATATTGTGCAACCACTGGCTGAAGCAAGTGCTTTGGCTTGTATACACTGTACAAACATGAATGGGGGGAAAGGGCAGGAGAAAGGGCAGTCACAGTTATTATCAGAGGCTAAGCCATATGTGGAAGTCAAACTCCTTATTACAGCAGGATGTCCTCCACCTCTGTACGTCAATCAATATTTTTTTTCAGTTTGGCCAATGAGAAAGCTGAATGCCTTGCGGCAATTCGCTATAGATGATCAAAAACTGAACCAGGAAATGTGTGTGTGATCTCCTATAGTAGCCACCACACCCGATTTACTTTGATCATTTAACGTAGATCCTCAGTGGTTTTCCAGTCTAGATATAAGCAATGGTTTTGATCAATTCCTTTATATCTGTCAGTTTACATTGGTTTTAGTTTTGAATAGCAGCAATATATCTGGACCTGCCTCCTGTAGGACTTTTACAATTCCTGTTCCATTCTCTATGGATAAATAAAGAAGCTGCTGTATGTTCTAAACCATCTGTTTGTTGTTTAGAGGTATGTGTTTGCATGCCCGTGTACATGGGCATATTTTTGTCTTCCTATATTCACTTTGACTCCTGATTGAACTACTTGATTTACTTCAAAAAGCAGGATTAAAGTGTAATGCAGCTAAAGCACAGTTATTAATTCAAATCAGGGTTTTTTTAGGTATCACCATGTTTAAAGATGGACAGGCTTCCAATACAAGTCTGCGTTACTGGTCATTGCTGCTATAGGGTAAATTGAGACAGTTATTTTAACTTTTCTAAATTTCTTTAGCATTTAAATTCTTGACTAATCTTAAAAACAGTTGCCAAGCAACAAGATGCAAACTTTACTTTTAATTTTAGCATAACTATTAAAACTTAGTCACTTATTATAATATAAATATGATCTTTTCTTGTTTCTATAAAATAGTAATATAATAAAAATAAATAGCCTCAAATTAGTTTTTAATTTAAAATAAATAAATGAAAGGGTAACAAATGGCTTAATTGTTTTGTTTGGTCTCCCTCTAGTTTTTAATGAATTCTAAGCTCTTAATGCTTGATTTTACAAATTCAAAACAGAATAATTTTGAGACTATTTTTTCATGATTAAAAGTTGTTTATAGGTTTGTTTTGTCACATGACTTTATTTTGGTTTTTATTTTGTTGAAGCAAAAATAAATTTTGTATACTCAATTTTAATTTTTTTGTGGTACCATACTATTTTATTATAATAAGTGGGTCATAAACCATTACCAAATGATTGTAATATCTATTCCATTATTTTTCAAATGTCAGCTATAAATATGTATACACATATATTTCACCTCAATGAATACTTTAATTATAAACAAAGAAGGTTCCTCCCATTAATCCAAAATTTGTCCAAAGGAAGAAAAAACTAACGGAAAAGTTAAAAATGAATGCAAAATAATATTAGTAAGATAACAGCCTTTTCTTTTTAAAGGCTTGTTTGCACCTTTATTAAATGCTAATAGTACAATTGTAAGTATGTGACAGACAAAATATTCAAAAATTGTACTGTGCATAATGTTTGGTTACTTATGTTACCAATTGTTGACCATATGGTCAAACAATCCAAAACAGAAACAGCATACAGCTCAGTTACCTTCATGATAAGGGATTCTCCAACTCCTGAACTAGCTCCATCTGCTGCCAGAGAAGATTTGCTACCATCCCTGCTCCTTTAAGATGCCTCAGGTGTCAGAAAGAAAATGATAAACGTATGACTCAGAGGCTGGTAACCTAATATTTCAGTCAGATAGAAAATTAAATATAAAGATGTTGCAATGCTCTCAGGTGAAACCCTGAGCAACAAGTGGTTTAACTGCTATCTTAATACCTGGGCAATTAATATATACCTTTATGCATATACTTGTTAAATTAATATGATATAAAGAAGCAAAAGCTTGCCACCTGGGCAGGAAAATTATTTGCTCTGCCTATGGGAGTTGTGTGTTAATCACCATAGTTAAAACCCTTAATGACACTGAGAAAAGCGGAGTGCTTGACATCCTTAAGTATGAGTAGCTTCTCAAATGGTATTGTCCCTGGTACATTTCTAGGGGTAAGGATGAAAAGGTTCATTAAATCATGTAAACAGATACATTTTTAGTACCATTAGGAATTTGGAGTCAATGACACCTTATCCCAACCAAGGCTCATGTCAACTTAAATGGCCATGTTGAGTCTTGGAATCACAGTGTGTCTTTCACAGTGCCTTTACTCATGCTAGACCCTTATATTGCTACTACCAACAAACTGGCAGCTGTCCAGTCAGTAGGTTACCTTGAGAATGGCATCATTAAGGAATGTCTTGACTTGCCACAGTTAATGGAGTGTCAAAGACAGCCAGTCACAAAGCACCTCACACATAGCTTGTTATTCCATTCAGGGATATCAATGTGTGTACAAGTGCAATGTCTTTGATACCACAATTCCAGTATGTGCACATACAGCCTTGGACCACTTCAATGAGATAGATGAGCTGTCCACCACCACCTTATGCCTAGTAAGACTAAGCAGCAAGAGTAACCGACAATGTGGAAGGAAAATACTGCCCTGTTACTAACTGCAAAACCTATTGATATGAGAGCCTTACATGTAATGTCACACCCAAGCATGAATCATGGTGAGAAAAATGGCAATAACTCCAATTTCAGTTTTTAGTACCCACTATATAATGAACAGCAAACCTGACCACCAGGAGGAATTAGAAGAATATATTCCAACCGTTGATGTACATATTTATCCTTTAACTTTGAGGCTAGAACTCTTATTAGAGTGAAAGATACTCATTTCATACAAATAAGAAATAGTGTCAGAAAAGCCAAAGAAACTCTCCATCAGTTGCTGTGTGATGGAGATGTCAACATTCTATCCACACATACCTGAGTAGAAGTGACCTTCAAGGTTCTAATGGTTACAGGTTATTCGGATTGTCATTGCACTGTGTTGTAGTTTAAGATGTATGGTTAATCAACAAAAGGCCAAAACAAGTGATTAGTATGCTATTTTTCCTATGCTTTATGCCAATACTTATTATACAACAGCTGTTTAAAGTAATTATTGTTTAAAAATATAAACTGTATGCAAATTTAAAAAGGGTGTTTCCATGAAATAATCTCATGGTAACAAAGCTGGGAGTCTGTTGACACCTAAAATGAGCTGAGAAAGATTTTAAGGCTTCCTTGGGAGCAAGACTTCCATGATGCTTTCCAGTTAAGATAAAGATATCTAACAAAGAATGGAAAATTACTGTCCAGTAACCTTGAATATATTTTGACAGCTGTTTTTAAGATATATATTTTACCATGTACTCGCCACAAGATGTATAATGAATGAAACTATCCAAAAAAGGGCATAAACAATGATTAACCACCAAGTGTTGAAACAACCTGAAAGTTGCAATAGAAAAGGGTATCTTGGAAATAATTTAAGATAAGGAGACATATACCAGAAAGAGGAAACAGATAAGGACAAGAATGATACACATTAAAGGTAATAAGGGTATAATTGCTCCTAACACATAGGGGAAGTAAGACCATAGCCAGGCTAGATGTGGACTGTAAAACTAGAGGAAAAGTCTTCCTCAGCTGTTGGTAACTGTATGCTTCTCTGCATATGTGCTATCTTACTAACTTATAAAAGCCAACTTATCCAAGACCAGTTGTTAAGCAAATCTGAACAAGGGAAAGTTACTCTTTGAATGTATAATCACAATTAAAATTCCTATTGATTGATTATTAATTGGTTATTGATTACTGACAAATTATTGATAACAGATTATTATCATAACAATTATGATACAAAGTATTTTCTAAAGGAGGAAGAATAGTTCAGGGACTATGGAGATATGCAGACACACTATCTGACTATATAATGGATATTTGGGGATGTTATGGGTCAAGGAAGGAGGCTGCAAGAACACTGAAGAGGGTACAGGAAGACATTAAAGAGTGAGGTTGAAGGAAAAGGGAAAATGTTGGGAAGCCAGGAAGGAAGGAAGGAAGGAAGGAATGAACTGGAAAATGTCTAAGACAGTTCTCTTAGTCGCCTAAGCAACAACGCAAGCCACATAAAAAAACTAATTTATTTGGGGAAAATCAACTTTCCTCTGGATCATCAAATTGTTGAAACAACCTACAGCTAGTTTAAATAGAGCCCACTGTACAATTATAACCTAGAGGCTACAAAGTTGTGACATGTTGAGAAAGACTTATCATACCAGAGTTCATGCTGCATAAACTTTTATGTTTCAGTGTTCTATAGTGTTACAGATATATTATACCACTTCATACAGAGCTGAGCAGAATGAGAAAGCTTATAGTAATTGCCATTTTTTCTGAGCCAAAGCATGAAGTCTACATAAAACTCTGTTCTAATTCATCTTAATTCACATAAGGACTATGCAGAAGAAAACACTAATAAGATATGCCAACAGCTCTACTGAAAACATATTTTGCAATTTAAAGGAGAATAACAACACTGTAAAGCTTTTTTTGGATAATGTGACCTATCAATTAAATCAACTCTGACCTTGAAAAAATGAGAGTGCATTTGGGATTCCCAAGCATTCAAATACAGTATCTATGTACCAGCTTTTCTCTGAAATAAAAATCAGCAAATACTCCAGTGACAATCTTTAAGGCCCTGATCCAAAAAAGCACTTAAGCATGTGTGTAACTTTAAGCACATGAAGAATCACATTAATTTCCATGGATGTACCCACAAAATTAAAGTTACACAGGTGATGAAGTGCTGTGGTAAACTGACATGTCAAGAACTTTTTTGGGGGGTCAAATTTATCTTTATGCAGAGAGCCTGCACAAACCGTATGAACATAAGTCTCACCTGAGCACTATGGATGGCTTAAGTGGAACTTATGTGGTGTATTAGCTTTGAGCTGGCTCTCCACACAGGGGAAAATATGAAACTTTTCAGTTCATTCTCCAGATATAGACACCATCTCAGCTATGGTGTTAAAGAACATGCTGGCTGTAGATATATGAATTAGAAACATAGCCAACTTTGCTTTTTCTCACACACACACACACACACACACACACACACACACACACACACACACACACAAACTTTTCAAAATGGAGCATTTCAAGCTGGATATATAATAGAATCTACACTTAAAACATTTTTCCCCATTTTAGCGACCATGCCCAATTCATTGTTACCTTTCATGCTAGTACAGAGTGGGTGCAAAATGTTACCACCTGGGCAATATAGCATTTTACACCCACCTTGCCAGGAAACCATAAGCTGGGCCCTAAATCCTGTGTGTTACAGATATGTTATAAAGAAGAATAAAAAGCATAATAAAAAGAAGAATAAAAAGCATAATAAAACTTAAACATCCATTTTTAGAAATATGATAAATTAGAATGCATCTGTTTAGCTCATGCAAATTATGACCACCTATCAGTAAATGACTAACACAGGGATCAGCAACCTTTGACATGTGGCCCGCCACAGTAAGCCCCTGGTGGGTGGGGCTGGTTTGTTTACCTTCTGTGTCGACAGGTTCGGCCGATCACGGCTCCCACTGGCCACGGTTTGCCACTCCAGGCCAATGGGGGCCGAGGGAAGTGGTGCGGGCCGAGGGATGTGCTGGCTGCCGCTTCCTGCAGCCCCCATTGGCCTGGAGCGGTGAACCGCAGCCAGCGGGAGCCACGATAGGCCGAACCTGTGGACACAGCAGGTAAACAAACTGACCCAGCCCTCCAGAGGTTTTCCCTGACGGGCCACATGTCAAAGATTGCCGATCCCTGGACTAATGTGCTTTATGAAAGAAGGCTTCCCTGTGCTGCTGCCAGAAAGTCTAAAATACTGACATTGGGCTTTTGTCCACATGGATGCAATCTCAAGTGCTTCTCTCTATTTACTTACAAAATGCTCATTACAAGCATTATCATTCCATCCAATTGCTAAATCTGTTCCATAAGGCAACTTCATTTAAAATTAGGATAAGCTTCAAAATACAGTAATTAAATTGTATTTTTTATACCTATTATTACCACTAATTCACCACAAGACAATTAACTACATGACTGAATTACTCAGTACTGCCCCAATTTAGGCCCATATTTAATATATGTATATTTTTAGAATCCAGGCACATTAACTACAAAGATTGGTGTTATTCTGTAATTCCTTTGAAGATCTATTCACTGATACACATACTTACTACATACAGCATTTCTCAAATGCTGCCAACAAGGCCGCATGCAACCACCGGGGGGTTTTGTGTGGCCAAAACAGCCTCTTGCGAGTTCTCTATCTGTGAAGGTGGGGTGGTGTCAAGGTTGATTCCCCACTCTGGCACTTCAAGTGCAGAAGGTGGGGGCCCACAAGGATTCTATAAATTAATACTGGCCACTCCAGGCTTGTATTAAACTCCCAAGGTTACAGCTTCTCTCTGACCTTGGATGGGTAAATGCTGCCACCACCCAAATGCAAAAACCCCCTGGAACCCAGGAAGGAGCACTTGGGAATTCCTTCCTGTGGGGTACCCATCAAGCCCTTTCACGCCCCCTCCCTCCGGGGAAGAGCTGAGAAAGAAAACAAAAGGAAATTAGCTGTTGCCCCCAGCTAATTAAACATGTGCACAAATCTCTTAGAACACCACAAAATCCAATCCCGATCTTAAAAAAAAAAAAGTAAATTTTATTAAAATCCAAAAGAAAGAAAATACATCTGGAACTTAGGCATTTGCCAGATTTAAAAAAAAAAAAAACTAACTTACAAAAATTAAACATCAAGAATAACCTTTCTGAGGTCCAGTTTAAGGGTTCCAAGCAAAACAAAAAAAGCATCTGGGTTTAGCACAGTCATCCACAAGCCAATAAGAAATAAACAGAAATAAACCTAATTGCGTCTTCCTAGACATTTTCTGATTTATGAGGAGGTTTTAGGTATGATCTGATGATTTCCATACCTGACAAACTAATTAGGAGTTTTGGTCAATGAGAGTTGTACAGTATTAATATAGCTATTCTTTTTTAATCAAATATCTATGGGACAGTCAAATCCTTCCATTTCTAAATTATCTGAACACACTTGTGACCATGTCTGCTGTCTTTTAAAAATATTTCATTTTTACAGAGTGCTCATTTATTAGTTTGATAAGGACATCAGTAAGACTTAGCGTAGTCGTATCTATCGGCAGAAGTTGCCACTGATCCAGGCACTGGGCTAAAGAGCTCAAGTGAAGTTGGGTTAATAAAGAGCTCAGCAGAAATGCTTCACACATGATTGATAAACAATGCTATATAGACGTCAGTATTTCCTGATGAATGTGTTTTTAGTTTAGCTTAGAAAATGTGTTTTTTAAAGAGTATTTTGATGACTGTACATTCACTGGTCTTTCCTAGAAATGGACTGTATGAAGAAAGTGATACAATACCTAAATATTAAAGATAATACTTATGGAACTATGATCATTATAAGACCATTGCCTTCAAGAAACTGAAGCTGGCAATAAGATTAGTCCTAATTTCATGAGAAATCTAACTGATACTGCACCAACCCCATGTCATGGTGATATTGCACCAACCCCATGTCAATCACTATCTCACTTACAAAAGGGGATTCATTATTTGGTCTACCGTTTACTGACATGTACATGTTACAAATATGTGGCCATACCCTGTACGAACCTGAGCATCCTCAACTCTCAATGACACCTCAACAAGCACTGGACTGTCAGATCCTTATGTGTTTTTAAGACTTGGTTTTACAACTGTCTCACATTAAAGTCAGTAAGGGTTTTGATTACATAATTACCTGATTTTGCAGCCATTAATTAACTTACCAGTGATTCACTACTTTTGTTTGCATTTTGTTTCTACACTGAGTCTGGTTATCCATGGGTGGAAAACATTAATTGAAGCAGAGTTTTTATATTAGTACATCAGAAATGTAGCAAATAAACCAAACTAACTGAAAAAGCACTTTGCATCAGGCTCCAGTAAGAATACAGGAGACCAATCTATCCAAGAGAAACACGTCCACATGACAACATTTAAAAAACAATCTATAAAATCCAGATTTTGCTTCTTTAAGGGATGCTAATGATGGGATTCACAAGGGAGATGTAGGTGTTTAACTGCAATTTTAGGTGGCAAAGTCCAAAATATATATCCTCAAAACCCACCACTCAGTTGCTGACTAACCCTGTCAGCTCCCAAATTGCTGACGTGTCTAAATTTCTGCCAGTGGGCATACGCACAGTTGCCTCAGTCCTGGCATTACTGAACAGCTTGAGCCTAACTCACACCTAAGCCCTGGTGGGATTCACACGCTAGGTACTCCTTCACCTATATAGCCTGCAGGGCCTGGTCCAGTAGATGTACTCAAAAGCCGCCCTAGAATGATTAGGGCTTCACCTGGAAGGTGACAAGTATCAGAGGGGTAGCCGTGTTAGTCTGTATCCACAAAAAAACAACGAGGAGTCCGGTGGCACCTTGAAAACTAACATTGATTTGGGCATAAAGTTTTTGAGTAAAAACCCACTTTTTCAGATGCATGGAATGAAAATTACAGATACAGGCATAAAAAAACTGGCAAATAAAGAGAAGGGAGTTACCTTACAAGTGGAGGACCAGTGCTGACAAGGCCAATTCAGTCAGGGTGGATGTGGTCCACTCCCAATAATTGATGAAGAGGTGTCAATACCAAGAGAAGGAAAGTTGGTTTTGTAGTGAGCCAGCCACTCCCAGACCCTATTCAAGCCCAAATTAATGGTGATGAGTTTGCAAATGAATTGTAGCTCTGCAGTTTCTCTTTGAAGTCTGTTTTTGAAGTTTTTTTTTGGGAAGGTGAGAGATCTGGTTCAAGTTCCTGCTCCACGTTTTTCTTGCAAAAGGGCTGACCTCACTTAACTTCAAGAGAAGATTCATGGCTGTGAATCCCAAGTGGAGGAGGCACCTTTTGAATGCTGTCAAGGGTACTCTGAACTGTAGGGTACAGATGTGGGGACCTGCATGTAAACCCCCTAAGCTTACTTTTACCAGCTTAGGTTAAAACTTCCCCACAGTACAAACTATTTTACCTTTTGCCCTTGGACTTTTGCTACCACCATCCAACATCTAACCGGGTTTAGTATTAGGAAAGAGCCGTTTGGAAACATCTTTCCCCCCAAAATCCTCCCAAATCTTACCCCCTTTTTTTCTAGGGAAGTTTTGATAAAAATCCTTAACAATTTGCATAGGTGACCACAGACCCAAACCCTTGGATCTTAAGAAAAAAAAAAACAATCAGTTTCTTAAAAGAAGAATTTTAATTGAAATAAAAAAAAGAATCACCTCTGTAAAATCAGGATGGTAATACCTTACAGGGTAATTAGATTCACAACATAGAGAATCCCTCTAGGCAAAACCTTAAGTTTCAAAAAACCACAAAAACAGGAATATCCATTCCATTCAGCACAACTTATTTCTCAGCCATTTAAAGAAATCATAATCTAACGCCTACCTAGCTAGATTACTTACTAAATTCTAAGACTCCATTCCTGTTCTGTCCCCAGCAAAAGCATCACACAGACAGACCCAGACCCTTTGTTTCTCCCCCCCTCCAGCTTTGAAAGTATCTTGTCTCCTCATTGGTCATTGTGGTCAGGTGCCAGCGAGGTTATCATAGCTTCTTAACCCTTTACAGGTGAAAGGGCTTTTCCTCTGGCCAGGAGAGATTTTAAAGCTGTTTACCCTTCCCTTTATATTTATGACAAATGCTACTTGGCATCATGGCACTAAAAATGGAGGTGTTGCTATGGAGGACAGATAGCTCAGTGGTTTGAGCATTGGCCTGCTGAACCCAAGGTTGTGAGTTCAATCCTTGAGGAGGCCATTTAGGGATCTGGGGCAAAAATTGGGGATTGGTCCTGCTTTAAGTAGGGGGTTGGACTAGATGACCTCCTGAGGTCCCTTCCAACCTTGATGTTCTATGAAAGTGTAAGTTCCTCTTGGTCTGAATTCAACAAATTATTGTCAAAGAAGAACAGAGTGACTGCAGATTTGAGATATGTAGGCTGTCAGAAGTGCATTAAGCAAACTGCATAAAACCAGAGATTCAGTGAAGTCAGATTTGCATGTTATTGGTCTTGCTATAAAACAGAAGTTACAATATACTAAATGTTTTTAGTATTCCCCTTTTTAAAATATGTATTGGTAATATTAATTATACAAACTGTATGATTAATTACATGTTCACTGCAATTATTTAGTAAATTAGGGGCTAGACAGTTTGGTGCCAAACAGTTAGGAATGCAGAGCTTTAATCAGTACAGAATCATAGCCAACTTTACTCTTCAAACCTGTGAAACAAACCTATGTTTTGAAATAATGTCACCTGCTGAAAATCAAGGATATTTTTGTAGAGAAATTATATTCAAAGGACTTTTCATCTTTCACACATATTTTGCTCTGTTTTACTGAACAATGAATTTCAATTTTCATCTAACATTATACAATGTATTTCACTTTACTGTACTACTAGGGTATATTTTTCTTAGAAATAAGATTAGATTAAGTTTAAAAAAATCAAACACACCTTTGGTTGTGGGAGATTCTTCAGTCTCCATCCTCACTGGACAGAGAGATCATTCCTGAGGTTGGCCATTGGGGATGCATGTGTAGCAAGGGATCCTCTGTGTTCCTAGACTGAGATGGAGGGGGAGGTATGAGAGTACCCCATGAATCTTTAAAGAAGGGAATGGAGAATACTTGTCCTCCCTGTGCCTAGAACTAGCTGACTTTAAGGAAGGGAGCTCTGGAAATATGCCTACCATTTAAATTATCCTTCTGGTCTGAAATTAAAATGGCTAATATTCTGTTAAAGCTAACTATTATTTCCCACCCCGTTATGCAATGGTACTGAATGGTACAGCAATAAGCAATCATGAATAGAAAGGTCCAAGTGGTTTTCTCTGGAACACCATTTACTCTATGGGATCCTGCATGAGGAAAAAGCTCTGCTCAAGAGCATATAACGACTGGACTACGGACTACATTTTCCGCAATTCTTAAGGGGGAAGAGGGGAAAGGCGTTTGCAACATCATTAAGCCACCTGTTACAAAGATCTAGAACGACCAAATAGCAAGTGTGAAAAATTGGAACACTTATTTTGGGTGGTGGCCAGGGTAGGGAAAGGATAGTTGTGTATATAAGACAAAGCTCCTAGTACTGGGATAGTCCCAATAATATCGGGACATCTTGTCACCCTACAAAGAATGTCTACTAAAATATAAGCATCTCACTGGGCAAGATTGTTCCAGACATTGCTTGGAGACAAGAAGCTGGTCCTGATCTTATTTTCCCTTATGTTAGTATAAATCAACTGTAAGTTCACTGAAGTCAATGGATTAAATTAGGGAGAAATTGCTGTACGTGAGACGAGACAAATATCAGTCTCACTATGTGCACTGTGTCTCTGTTGATAGCCTGTTTTTGTTTATTCATGAAGTATAAAGTTCCTCCGCTTTTATGAGAGGTTAATGGAATTAATCACAAATAGTAACTATACCACACAGAGGATAACATCAGATGTGTGAAGTGTTTGCAATGCAGTACATTTTTACTTTACATACTTTGACTTTTCTAAGACACAATAGTCTTGTGTCTATAGTCTTATGTTTGGTATCAAATGGAAATTAAATGGCTACATCATTTCCAGTTGACCATATTTTCCTTTAATCTGTCACATTCCTATTCTGTGCAGAATCATGGGACCAGGTCCTGAGGTGGAGAAGCAGGGATGGTGGAGAGTAACATGAGAGCACCTAAATCATAGCCATGCAACTGGAGGATTTCCCTTACACTGGAATGATCATCCTTGGGCCAGTTAATATGTTTTAGGGCCAAATTACACTGGTGATGTGATGCAAAGCAGCCACATTGCATTGGAAATCTGGCCCTTGTGAATTGATTTTTGACCCTAATGCATCTTCTGACAATCATTAGCATATATCCAAAATTTTATATATATATATATATATATATATATATATATATATATATTTCAATAGTTAAACTACTTGCTATAGGGGCAAGGGGCGGGAACCAATATAACTTGTGTCCTGTTAATCAACAAGTTCACTGAACACATCAAACTCAGAGATACTAAAACTTGGGAGCCTTGTCTTTTTATTGGTTTTCCTTTCATTATACACTGGCAAGAGTAAGCCATTCATAATATTTATCAAACAAACATGCTGTGAAAAGCAGTTAAAGTTGCTAAGGGTCAGTAATGCCAACTCACACAACTCAGGAAATACAGAATAAAACCACATACCTACATACATCAACTTTTTCACAGATACAAAGACAAGACAGTTTTGTTGCAGCCCTTGTGGGTCTAGACAACAGCCATTCTTTCATGTGTTCAGGGGAAAGTCTGTAAAAATAAGTTGACTGAATTACTGACTAGATAAGTAGAAACAAAAATATCCCTCCCCCTCACCAGTGGGGCAGAGGAAAAAACAACAGACAGCATTGAAGATACTGAGCAAGCTGCATATTCAGTGGTCAAAAAGAACTGAAGAGCAGTTGAGGACCATTTTATACCAACGGGACTTTGTTTGAGGAGAAAGGTAGCATAACTGGCCCACAACATACACTGCTCTCTAGCTGATTTTGAGCTCAAGCCTAGGATGCATTTATCTCACAAATAGAAAATTGCAGAGGCACCTTGAAGAAATATCATCCTCATTCTATGTCTGGGTAAACTGAAACAAAGAGATGGAGGGCTTGTCTACACTGGGAAGTTTTGTCGCCAAAACCATGATAGCATACACCCTGCAAAGGTCCCTTTTTTGGGAAAAAAAACTAGTTTTGGCAACAAAAAACTTCCACCCCTGCGAGAGACTTGTCTTTTCCCCTCCCTTTATTGTCGACAAACAGCCAGTGGAAACACCACAGAGTTTTTTTCAATTTTATTGGCCTCCAGAAAGTATCCCACAATTCCCCTGCTGCCACTCTGGTCAGCGATTTGAACTCAGCAGCTCTGCAGCCAACCCGCACCTCCCCTTTACAAGCCCCAGGGCTTTTAAATCTCATTTCCTGTTTGCTAGCTTCCCAGAGGAGCTTCCCAGATGAGCATGGCTGGCTATTGCCCCAAATGCGCTCCCACTTGGACCATTGCTGAGTTGTTGGATCTGATCAGTGTATGGGGAGAGGAGCCTGTTCAGTCGCAGCTGCGAGTGACCCGTAGGAATCAGGACACACGTGCAAATTCCTCGAGGCTTGTGCGAAAAGGGCTCTGATCGGGACACGCAGCAGTGCAGAGCAAAGATAAAGGAGCGGAGGCAGTTGTACCATAAGGCGCGGGAAGCGAACCATTGCTCCAGTGGTGCACCTGAGACCTGCTGCTTCTAAAAGGAGCTGAATGCTATCCTCGGTAGTGACCCCACCTCCATCGCTGATAGCCCCTTGGATACTTCACAGGCTGCTGAAAGAGGGAGTAACCCCGAGGCTGAAATTGTGGATGAAGAAGTCGAGCTAGAAGAGGCTGGGTCGCCTGCTGGGGCAGGGAGCCAGGAACTTTTCTCCACTCCAGAAGTGCTCAATGGGGAGCAGGAAGCAGATGAGACTCTGGGTAAGTTGCTGTGGCTTGTGTAGGGAATTGAAAAGTGGGAGGCAGGTAGGCAGGTACTGTGTAGCTAATCTGCATGGCCAAGCATGATGTTGATGGACATCGAGACTTGCAGGGAATCCTCCAGAGAGGCTCTGGAAAGTTTTAAAGAGATACTTGTTAATCCTCTGCTGCAGATTCCAAGGGATTGCAGCCTTGTTAGGTCCCCCATTGTACGAAACTGTACCATGCCATTTAGCAATCACTGGAGCTGGGACCAAAGCAGCACACAGCTGAGTTGCATATAGACTGGGGTGAAAGCCACAAGCATTCAAAAGCTGAGCCCTGGTTTCCCTAGTCACCCTCATCAGCGAGTTGTCAGCCAGCAGATTGGCCACCTGTGAAAAATTGTGGGATAATTTTAGAATGAATTCCCTGAAAAGCTCCCCTGCAAGCTGAGACCTTTTTTCTGTACGCACAACTGCCTTCCCACCACTGCCGGAACGCACCATGATTGGGGTGCTCATGGGGCTGTGTGCCTGCCTAGAGTCTCAGAGAGAAAGTGATTTCTACGAGCAAAATGCCCTTTTTACTAAAATGTTTCAGTCATTCGCTGGAATGTAACAATGCTCTTCTGTTCAGCACAGACCTTGAGGAACACACCACACACCCCTGCCGACTGGCTGCGACAGATAAGAAAAAAAATCTAGGCAGATGTTCTGCGAGGTGCTGCAGCATGATGAGAGACAGAACAGGGCCCGGAAAGAGTGCTGGGAAGCCAAAAGGCAGGACAGAAAAGAGAATACTGCTTTTGCTAGGCAAGCGACAGAGGGGATGATAAAAGTTATGGAGGATCAGACAGTTGCTCAAGTCCCTGATACAGCTGCAGACTAAGCAGATCCATGGTCGAGCGCCTCTGCAGCAGATACACAGTTCTTTGCCAACCCCACCCCCCTCTATGACCACACATTCCTTTTCACTCCACAGCACTCCTGGGTTTCCCCATCACTCCACCCCCTCTCACAGCTTGCACAATGATAGCTGGAGCTACACACAGTTGTGAGGTTTTACACTTTTTAACAATAAATACAGACTAAGGTATTTAATGGTAGAGCATTTTTATTCTGTGTTCTACAAAAGTGTATAGCAATCAATTCACTCTCGGGTACAGGCTTCCAAAGCATTGTGTTGCACGAATCTTGGGCCCCAATATTGTACATGGATGCTCCCCTGTTGCAACTCCAAAGCAGACATGTGTTACTGCCCCTGATTGTCAAAGTGGTTCCTCAAAGCCTCTCATGTTAATAGCAGCCCTCTGGGCTCCTCTGACAACCCTAGCATCTGGCTGTTCAAACTGTGCAGCCAAGCACTCTGCCGCAGTGCTCCACACCTGAGCAAACATTTCACGCTTAGATTCACACAGATTATGCAAAGTGCAGCACACAGCTATGACTATGGCAATATTATCCTCAGTAAGGTCTAGCCTGATATTTAGACACTTCCAGTGAGCTTTCAAATGATCAAAGGCACATTTGAATACCAGGTGGCATCTGCTCAGCTTGTTGTTAAAATGATCCTTGCTGATGTCCAGGTGCCCTGTGTAAGATTTCATGATCCAGGGCTGTAAAGTGTAAGTGGGATCTCCCAGGATTGCTGTGGGCATTTCCACATCCTGAACTGTGAACTTGTGGTCTGGAAAGAAAGTCCCCGCCTGCAGCTTTCTGTACAGGCCATTGTTCCTGAAGATGTGTGCATCATGCACCTTTCCAGACCAGCCTGCACTGATGTCCATGAAATGCCCTATGGTGATCCACAAGCACCTGCAACACCATGGAGAAGTATCCCTTCCTATTGATGTATTCATAGTCAATGTGGTCTGGTGCTAAAATTGGAATGTGTGTGCCATCAATGGCCCCGAGACAGTTAGAGAAACCCATCTCTGCAAAGCCATCCACTGTGCCATGCACATTTCCCAGAGTCACAGTCCGATGCAGCAGGATGTGATTTATGGCCCTACACACTTGGAGTAATACAGCTCCAGCAGTGGACTTTCCCACTCCAAATTGATTTGCGATTGACCAGTAGCATTCTGGATTCACCAGCTTCCACACAGCGATTGCAACACGCTTCTCTACTGGAAGGGCAGCTCTTGATCTGGTGTCCTTGTGCCGCAGGTCAGAGGCCAGCTCAGCACATAGCTCCAGGAAGGTTGCTTTACGCATCCTAAAGTTCTGTACCTACTGGTGGTCATCTCACACCAGCATGACAATACGATCCCACCAATCAGTGCTTGTTTCCCTAGCCCAAAAGCGGCGCTCTATCGTATGCAGCTGCTCTGTGAATGCACAAAGCACTGATAAGTTGCTGTTGTCCATATCACACTCACATATCACATGCCTGCGATTCATCGTCGCTAACTTTGTGAGTAACTCTACGAGTAACTGTGCTGCCATGCACAATGTCCTCACAACACCTAATAGCACATAGGAGAGAAGTGCAGGATCCATCCTCTCTCACTGCAGATACTGTTGTGCACCACAATAGAATGACAGTTGGAAAAATGGTGTGAGAGAAAGCCAGAGACCTTTGGAGGGATAGGACAAAGCAGAGCATGACGGTACATTTTGCACATCCCAGGATGCGCCACGCTCCATTTCCACATTCCCACAACACCTAGCGATGGACGGTATCGGCAGGTACTGTGGGATACATACCCACAGTCCATTGCTCTCGCTGTCGACAAAGATGACCCAAAGGTGGACATGATCTGTCGACAGAGGGAGCAAATGTAGACACGCTTTGCCGACTTTGCTTTTATCAATTTTCCCTTGTCGACATTAGTTTCATTGACAAAACTTCCCAGTGTAGACCAGCCCTAAGTGACTTGTCAGAACTTACAGAAGTCTGTACCAGAGCTTGTATTTGAACTCCGGATTTTCTCTTCCGGAGTCATACATTCAGACGATGCTTTACTCAGGGTCATTGGAACATCTGGTTTATAGAATACCTTAGTCTGAGCTCAGATGCTGAAGAGCTGTAGAAAACAAAGTGCTCGCTGTAGGACTAACTCAAGGATCATGTTATTTAGAAACGTGAAGATGCACAATAAAACTTGATTTCTTATGGAGATTTCCTGAAAATCTCATTTCTGTGTACGAAATATCCATTAGCTAATAAACTAATCCTGCAAAGTGGTGTTACTAGGGACACTGGTCTTAAGATCAAAATTTGGTCAAATATGAAGCATCCTGATTTTTGCTTCACAGTGAATAAAATACTCAATCAGCGTCACTCCGAAGGATAGCCATCTAGTATTCTAAATGTTCGGCATCTAATCTCTGTAAATTCTCTAACACAGATAAAGTCCTTACTTCTTAATTTATCACCAACTGACTTGGTATAATTTTCTGAATGGGATTTTGGGTGAAGTAAATTTTCAAGTGCCTCTGACAGCCATTACATTTCCTATTCTCGAGGTTCCCATCTCTTCCACATCTCACTGCCCTGAAACTCTCTCTGCACGGTGTTTAATTTTTGCAATAAGGCAGACCCTAACAAAAGGAACAGAGAATTTTATTTTTACCTGCAATATATTTTAGAAAGTGGTGCTGGCCATCCAAATTGGTACTGAACTGCACTGGGTACAACTAAAAGAAGAGTGACACTGTAGTGCCCAGCCAATGGCAGACAACTAGTTTTTTTTGTTGTTTTTTTTAGGTGTTTGCCTTGGTCTATATTAATGCCACTAAAAGTCATTGGGATTGGTCAGTGGGTACCACTGATAAATGACAACACTGGGTGGAAGTAAATCTTTTCTTGATCTACCACTGCCACTTGACAAATACTATGTGCTGTGCCGAGTTATATAAATCCTCTCATTCATATGGCTCTGTGAACATCTTCACTACTCGAGAATCCTCCTCTTGACTTAAGCTGCTTGTCTCACTCTCTAGGTTGTTACCAGCATATCATCCACTTATCTGACAGCTGCAAATTTGTTTTCAAGGAGATACGGCCAGAATGTTTTCTGTTCTTTCAGCTTGCTAAAAGGCCAGCAAATGTGAACTACTTTTCATTTAGTTACTGATTTTTATTGCATAGATGACCTGATATTAATGTAAATTTCTGCTATGTCATTTGGGAAGAAGTAATTTATTAAGGATGTTTTTTTTTTTCTGGATTCTTTGATTTTCATTCTGGATTTGTTTTTAAATAATGCATGTCTTTTGGCATTTCAGGATTTTTGCATTGGAGAAGATAAATGGGATAGAAACAGATTAACTAATTCTGCAGAGAATTCTTTGAGCTACCACATTAATCCCTAGACTGCATGGTATGCAGAGAGAGAACAGAAGACTAGCAACAATGCTGTAGTACCCAAAAGAAGGTGTAAACCAAGTTTAGAAATGTGTGTGTGTCAGGTTAACAGCTACTTTTCAGTGCTGCAGTGACACAAAGCATCCAGAGATTACTGCTGAATCTGACGCTTTATATTTTAAGTCAGAACTAAAGTCTGAATCTAAAGTTAAGCAAACCTTCTGGAATCCTGTTAAAACAAAACAGAAAGCTATGCTTGTTTTATGATATTACCAATCTCACCACATTGATTTGTAATTTATTCTAAATCCCATCTCAGCCAGTTGTTTGGAAAAAAATATAGATTAAGATATTGTTTAAATATAATCTTCACTTTCAAAGTGAAATAGGAGTAACTATACTGAAGATATATAGTTATAGTAGTTTCCCTTGCAAACTTTCACAGGGTAGGATTCTCAAAAGGGCTTAGCACTGGACAAACTGCTCCCATTGGCTTCAGTACTAAGTTTCCTATTGACTTCAATGGGAGCAGTTATGCCAACACTGAGTTCTTTTAAACTTCAGGATCCTCGTTCTTTCTTCTGACTGGTGACTTCTATGTGATGTTCTTTAGGCCTAATATATTGTAAATCAGACATATATATTTTAAGTACCCAGAATTTCTGGTAACCATTTGTAAAAACCTGGGCTGGTAGATCCAATATTCAGACAGTATCTTATTTGATTACGAGTAAATAAACTCTATGGTCCAGTTTGCACAAAGAGAACCGTAACGGAAATTTGTCCAGACGCAGTGCTCCATCCATAAGGTTCTCTTTGCAAGATCAGGGACATGTTTATAATTTTTTTATGGTAAGAGTTTCTTGGAACTGTTAAGCTATGATGTTTTGCAGCTTGGGTCTTACAGAAAAGGCTCCATTTATCACTTCAGTGACCCCATTTTCTTTTTATTGGAATTAAAAATGTTCAAATTTCTCACCTACTTTGTTTGTGTTTCTAATAAAGAATAAACTGACCCTGTTTGTATTTTCTGCTGTAATTTTTGCTGATGAGAAGTGGGGAAGATAACTGATCCTGCTGGCTGCTGGATGTTTTGTTTTAATTGTTGGACTGCTCTGTTATTGGTAGGTCATCTTATTGTCCAAGGATGGATATATCAATTTTCCAAGAAAAACAGTTTAGGGACATTCTAATAAGGTTGCATGTTTGTAAAGCTCAACGCATACCAATGACAAGATAAATAATTAACAACAGCACAACAACATTTCTTGATATGTATGCTCCTCTGGCGTACAACTTTGCTGGTTCAAAGCTAGGTTCTCAGTCCTTCAGTCTCTCTATATGTATTTTATTTACAGGATCCTGCCCCAGATCTATCTGTATGAATATGTTTATTACCCTCTCTTTAAGAGACAGCTGAGGAACTGCAGCACCATCTAATAGAAGCGTTCATGATTGGGAAAGTTATGAAACCAAAGTTGCGTACTTGTAGCGTCTGGGTCAGTAGCAATGCACAAAAGCTTAACCGAATGCAAGAGTCTATGACAGATGTCCAGAAGTCAGGCAGGTACTGCTCCTCTGAACATATATATATGGCCTAACTGTAGTTAATCCTAATGACTTATAGTGTGTTTTTACTCAAATACATGAAAAAAGGTATCTGAAGCTATCTCAGAAATATACTGTGATCTTAAGTGATTTAATCAATTTAAGCTTGCCCCTCCCACAAAAGTCACATCCAGATTGAAATTTTGTACACCATGTTTCAAGGTAACAAAATTTTAATTTTCATCCAAAATAAAAAGAGCATTTAACCCTCCACTGCAAAATTATGACCACAACTCAATAACGAAGGCCATGTTCACAGGACTCTTTTGAAGTTTTCTAAACAAATGTATTATAAAGCTTCTCAACTGGAAAAAAAAGCAACCTGCCTACAAGAAAGGCCCTTTGCCTTTATTATCCCTTGTACATCTCAGTTGGCTAGTATCCAAATACACACACAAAAAAAGCTGCTTAATTATTATGATTGGAAAGAAAAAGCGCCAGAAGTAAGGCCACTGATATGGAAGGCTGATAGTCTGCCTTTTACTCATCTTGACATGAACAATCTTGACTACTCATGTTTTCAATATTAATTCAATTTTCTAAATTTTATGCTGAATAAGATATGTAAATTGCCTGACTGAAATGAACTCAGACAAATCCTTATTTAAACCATATATCCCCTACATCTTCCATGGGTCCAGTTAGGATCATGCAGACTTACACAACTCTTTGTTGCTAAGAAAGCTTGTTGAATGCTTTTGGCCAGCCCTCTATAATATATATTGAAACTCACCTTTTTATGCAGCACAAATGGAATGTAGTTCTCCACTGCCTGGAAACATGCATGTTCATTTGCACCTGTGCAATGCAAATCCTATTTGTTACCATTTACACCCATGCTGCAAAGGTTTAAATGACTATGCAAGACAGTAACGATTCAGGCCTATGATCTGTAATATCATACATTAATATGAGACACGTGCAATATAGACAGTGCATGAAATAGTGGAGTTAAACACTGAGTGTTGTTAATTTTGAACACTTTTTCTGGTGAATGTTTCAGCCTTAACCATCATCTGTTCAAAAGAACCCATTTCCTTTAATAGTTTAGTCTCTTTCAATTTCCTTGGCAAGCTGTGAATTATGTACGTCATTTAAAGAACAGATTGTTGCATTAAAAAGGAATGATATACATGCATACTTGAGGGTGTTTCAAAAATACCCATTATTAATCTAAAATTTCATAATGGTTCTTTCCCCAAGTAGTTATGTGCGGCCTACATTTATCTATCTGTGTAACTGCAACACTCACAGTGGATGAGATGTATGCCCTGCAGAGGGCCAGTAAAAAGCCTATATACCACTCAAGTCCAGCTGAATTTGTATTCTGTGGGTTTAAGTGGGAAATTAGTGGTGTTTAGATCTTGTGCTCTGGTGAATTTTACCCAGAATGATTACACAGAGGGATATGAGTAGAAGCAACGGACTATCCTATCTATCTTAGAGGAGGTAGACTAAATAAAAATAACTAATAGCTAGAGAACAAAATGGGGTAAATTAGTGGACAGAAAAAAAACCACTTTCTAAAACCAAAACACATAATTTTAACATATTGGATTCTGGTATACAGTTGACAGTATACACGCTAGAAGTCAGTACTCACTAGTTGTTTATTCCCCCCACAGCCTCCCACTCCAGAAGTGCAAAAAAATAACTTCCTTAGTAATCATGATCATTTTAACCTTGCCTTGCAGTGTAGAAATCAGAAATGATGAACTTTTTTCTCCTCTGGATAGGTCTATAAATTGGAAGCATACAGTATAAATAGAAACCATGCAAGATCTATCTTAAATCTGTTATAGGTGTTATCTCAGTGCCTGCTCTTCTCAGAAGACTGATTTATCCAATGCTCTTAACAACAAGGACCCAAAAACTGCCACAAAGAGACCCACAAGTGTTTGGCAGCCTTTTAATTAATAGACAATACATAAATTGAAATCCATATGGATAGAAAGTATTTTTCTTTGTCCTTGAGAAAGTATATTTGATCAGGATAAAGAGTTGATCATAGATTGCTTTCATTTGCATAGAAAATCAATGACAATCCTTTATCTAGACATATGTCAAGAATAGCAGCAACTGCAATAATAAAATGGTATCTTCGGAATTAGTTCAAGGTCTACACTCTAATCACTATTGTATTAGCCTAAAGAATACAAAATGGCAAAGCCTGAAATATCATTTCAAAACATCTCTGCAGGTAATAAACCTACATTTAATTAGGCGGTCTTCTATTTTCTCTAACAGAACCAGCATCACGCAATCCTTGAGATGGTACTTTAAAAAAAAAAGTTTATCTAATTTAAAATAAACCTGCACACTTAAATCACAGTAAGGCTGAATAAAATAATAGTGCCTTACACTGACATAATGCCATTCACTTGAGGGCCACTAAAGGCTTTGTGAACATAAGTTGTAACAGTATCACAATCCTGCTATGAAGTAGAGGGCCCTCATGCTCCAGGACTTCTGGTGGTTGCCTAGAGTGGTTAGGAAGGAATTTTTTCTCCAGTACACAATTGGGTAGGTGTAGTCTAAGTTTATTTATTTAGCCTTCCTCTGAAGCAGAGATTGGCCAGAGCAGGAGACAGGACAATAGATGCTTTGGACTAGTGCTCTGAGGTGGTACAGAGAATCCTTTTTCTATATGTTGGACTGATGTGTCTTGCTCACATGATAAGGTTTATAACAGGTTGCCAGATTTTGGGTTGGGTAGCATCTTCCCCATGTCAGATTGTCTGGAACCCTGGGGTGTTTTGTTTTGGTTGGTTGGGGTTTTTTGGCCTTCCTTTGAAGCAGTGGGCATGGTTCATATGTTTGGATCATCTGGGCATCTCTCACCTAACCAAATCCCTGCTATTGCAGAAGCCTTGAGTATTCATGGCACTTTGGACTCTCACAGTCTCTCCCTGTGACACACAATTTACTTTTCTGAAGACTGAAATACTTTAGTCTACTTAAAGATTTTGGGCTTAATATAAAGGAATCTGTCTTTAGATGATCTAACAGTCAGATTAGATGATCTAGAGGCCCCTTCTTTCCTTAAACTCTAGACTCTTTTAGAGGTATTATTACCCACAATTTATTGATGAAGGAACTAAAGCCCAGAAACATTAAATTCAGCATCCAGTGCTCAACCTAAGTATCTTCTGGGCATTAGGATCTCTCTAAGGAAGGAAGACGAAGAATCCTTCTTACAGGCTACCTGGGTTGTTCCATGGAGGCTTCTTCAGTTAGATTGGTTAAATAGCCTCTGACACCTTAACATATACTCTCTAGCTGGTGGAAGGATTGGGGCATCTGCAAAGTATGCCTTGCCCCATGTCACAAATCATAGGACATGCTATCCCTTGTACCTCTGTTCAGTCTCTCATGAGTGCAGCCTCCCCAGTGATAGGGCCCAAGCACCCCCAGGAATGAAGTGGGGGTCTTGTGATTTAACTACTCCCAGATTGGGTTCCCAGGCTTCAGCATACCTGTTTCTTACGGTGGCTCTTTCAGCAGGGCCAATTTGGCTCGGTTCCCTGCAGGAGTCTTCCCTCTTCAGAGCCATACAACCAGAAGATGTATACAGTAACAGTTCAGTCTTTCCAAAATAAAACATTATTTTGCCAACAGGAACACAACTTTTAGAGATATTGGTTAAAATAACAAAGGCAGCCTATATAGATGACTCTTAGCTAACTTTCTAGCTTCTTCTTGCTAATTTAAGCAGGCCCTACTTAGCTCAAGTAGCCTTCAGCTTTTGGTTGGGAGAGTACTCCATTTCTCACCTCTCACTCTCCTTCAGTTTCTCTCAGAGCCCATCTCTTTGTCAGGGCTGGTTTTATAACAGAACCAAATGCCTTCTCACCTCTGTTTCTGCTTTCCTACCTCAAGGATCCCCCACCCCCTATCCCAAGCTGAATATATCCACCCAGAGTGGGCCAGAGACAGTACTTTACAGTCATTGTCACCTCTATGATTGGTGAAATATTGAGTAATCTAGTTAATTTAGATCATTATCCTGCTTCCTGGTTACAGAGCTCTGTGGGGAAGTTAACCCTCTGTGTCCACGTAGCCCACAATATAAAATTAGGTAGTTAATATGAGTGCACAGAATATTCACAAAAATAATGATTTGATCTCCCGCATTCTGCACAGTCCATCTCCCACATTCTGCATGAGCAGTCACACAGGGAGCCCTTTTGGAGTTACATTCTGCTTTAGCAGTGGGGCACAGAGTTGTGTGTGATCCTCTCAAATCCTCCCCCTCTTTGTGCAGTGAAATTGTACTGCAAAGAGAACCCAGATGTCTCAGCCTTAACAACAATGCCTCCGCTGCACATTCACATTGCAACTCTATGTCTACCTCACCATATTTATAGCGAAGTACTTTAAAGCTACATTTTTCCCCCATGGGTCTATAAAAATTATTATATCCCATCAAAGTAACACTAAGAGATGATTCACCACAATTTTCATGAAATAAAGCCACTTTGCTTGTAGAAAGTACAAGATGGGTAATAATTTTGTATGTTTGTTTTAAGCTTTTGGTGAATTAAGTGCTTGTGAAAGGTGCCAGAATGGCAGCTCTTGAGAGGAACAGATTAACAGTGTAACCTTGGGAAGTAGCCCAGTCTTTGGAAGGAGATTGGTTAAACACAGCCGCCAAATGGCACCTAACAGCAAAGCTCCACAAATGAACATTACCTGCCAACTGCCTGTAGGTAGGAGGCCAGAGTTAGGATTCTATTGAGGATAGGAAGAGTGCAATAATGTCACCTTCCCAAAACTTTAGCTCCTAATACCAGTACACTCTGTGACCTGAAGGAAGAGTACCAGAAATGCGTGCCTGACATGATTTTGGCCAGCCTTCTGTCTGCTATAATGTAGTAAGAGCCAAAATCAGAGTCACCACACGTGTACAATGAAGCATATGTCTTACTTGTATTAGCATATATAAACCCATGGAACTGATAAGGGATAATTTTACAACAGATACTCATTCTTCCCTATGTGAAGAAAGACACAAAATATATTATCCTGAAGAATTGTGAATCTTCTCAGTGTAACTAATTATGCCTTTACACATAAATCAAGTAAACTGACAATATATAGAAATAGCATCAGAACTTATGTTTCTTTTGGAAAAGAGGTTCTCTTTGTTTGAAACCCCTATATCATGACACTGGAATGGGAATTTAGTTGGGTAATGAACCTGCCATGCCCCTCCAGTTACAATGAAGAAGACACACAGAGCCAGCTATTTACTATATCATCACCTAAAGGGGGTAATGTATCTATTCTTTCTGTATAGTGATTTGCTAATCTCTGATTGATAATCTGATTAAATAATTGCAATTGAGCCAATTATTCAACAATCTTGAGTGGTCATTAACTCAACTATACAAATACTAACAACAACAATAACCTGAGCAAAGACATCAGGATTTGGCCTTATATATTTGTATGGTTAAATGAGGGGTTCCCAAACTTGGTTCACGGCTTGTTCAGGGTTAGCCCCTGCCAGGCCATGAGATGCTTTGTTTAACCTGAGCATCCGCAGGTAAGGCTACTTGCAGCTCCCAGTGGCTGCAGTTTGCCATTCCCGGCCAATGAGAGCTGTGGGAAGAGGTGGCCCAGCCTGTGTCGCTTCCCACAGCTTCCATTGGCCAGCAACGGTGAACTGCGGCCACTGGGAGCTGCAAGTGGGCGTAAACAAAATGACTCGTGGCCTGCCAGGGGCTTACACTTAATAAGCTGTGAACCAAGTTTGGGAACCCCTGGCTTAAATTGAGAAAAGGGTGTGGGTGGGAGAAACTAGCTCTGGCAGGCCTAATTTACATAATTGTATTCATAGCTTCATAGAGTCCAAGGCCAGAATGGACCATTATGATGATCTACTTGACTTCCACCAAAGTAATGGATATAGTAATCCCTAAAATAATTCCCATGGTTTATATTTTAGATAAACATCCAAATTGTATTTAAAAATGGTCAGTGATGATGAATCCATTGTGACCCAGGGAGGACAGGCAGGGGAAAAAAGGGAGGAGGTGTTGCCTTCTGTATTAAAAATGTATACACGTGGACTGAAGTTGAGATGGAAATAGGGGACAGTATTAAAGAGACAAGGTGGATGAGGTGATACCTTTTATTGGACCAACTTCAACTGCTGAGACACACAAGTTTTGAGCTTAAGCAGAGCTCTTCAGATCTAGGACATGCACCTAGTGCACTAAATCCCCCATAACAATGCAGTGAAACGAGACAATCACTACACTCTTGAATGAACTCACACAGAAAAGAAATTATAAAAAGACAAAAACACTGTTTTATAATTTGAGGTATACATTTAAATTGAGACTCTATTATGGTGTCTTTAAAACATGTCCATGCAGCTTGCACGGATTTTCCTTTTTTGTTGCTGTACCTTTTAATTTCTGTTTAACTAACCTCCTCATTTTTGTGTAGTTCCCATTTCTGACATTAAATGCTATCAGAACCAGTTCTACTGTGTCAGTGTCTAAAGGTAAAATAGCAAATGATGACAACCATGATTATGTTACTTTTCATCCAGGAGAACTTGGCTTTGTCAGACACTTTACTGTCAAAGAACTGGAAGACAAGCAGGGTCTTCCATAAAGAATTATGCTGTTTCAACAGATGTAGTTTTATTAACTAGAGTATGAGAATACCCAATGAGAGACCCATGCTACTTGCTCTTTAAGACACACATTTAGCAGGAACCACTTAGTTTGTGATTCCCACAACTTTCAAATTAGTAAAATGCAATGTGTCTATACAGGGACCCGGGGGGGGGGGGGGCAGAATCGCAAACTGAAACTAACCGTGCAACTAATGGACAAATCCGGGTTCATGCTCACTGATATAGATAACATAGTAGACACAGAAAAGTTGTTTGTTACTTAGCTGGGCATTTTGCAACACTATTCCAAACCAACTAGACTTTCTTTATTTGCTGCAACAGAATATTCTGTATTACATATGCATTGCTAATGACCATACCTGAGAGTCATCATAATACTACACAACTCTCCTGTGAGGAACTCCCATCAATGGGCATCACTCTCAGCAAAGATAATGAGAAAATAGCTTAAAGACTAGGGCTTCTGAAGTATTTAGTAATAGAAAGTTAGTTTGGACTTGGTCACTTCATGTGATAATGGGAAATGGTGATGATTCAGCATCAGCCATGGACATAAGCCTTACATCAACTGCCAGCCATTTAGCTGGGACATACAGTAATGAGAAATGGCAGAAAAAGTGATTCACAGAGAGCAAGAAGCCAGGAATAAGACACAGGGAAGCAGCATTCCAGAGGCTGGCACAAGAGCTGTAGTATAGGTTGCACAGTAGCCAGCCCAGACCCTCTATTTGGGGGCCAGCATATAGAGTATGTGTAGCTACACGCCACAGTGAAAAGCAAACAGTTCCCACACTGAAGCATGTAGTTACAAATGTCAGTGAAAGGCTCTGGTAGGGAGGAGTCAGTGGGGAAAGGCTTCAGCAGTTCCCAGCTGCTGGACCCTTTCCCCACTGCCTACCCCTTCCAGAGCATTTCTCTGCTGCCAGTCTTTTCCTGCAATGGGAAAGGCTGTGGCAGAAAGGAGGCAGCAGGACACCACACTGCTATAAATAGCAGTGTAGACAGGGAGGCACTGCCTCGGCAAATAGAGAACCGCATACCCACAGGTTTCAGGTGTTTTTACTCTTCTCACCTAAGCCGTGCCTTACTGTCTACACTGCTATTTATACCTGTGTATTCCCATAAGACATGTGTAGTGTAGCTGTTCCCATAGTTGAGATTTGGGCTGGGAGTTGTAATTTTTCACTTCCCAGTGGCTAGGGCAACTGTATATGAGAATCCCAGATTTTTAAAGCACTGTATTTAGACTAGCAACTTGTTAAAAATCAGAGATAACTAATAAACACTAGCTTACTGTATTTTAAAACCAGTATTACACTTTAATAAACTCAAATGTCTCTGTTTCGTGAGAAGCAGAGGTTAATCATTAGGATCACTGGCATCCTGATAAAGGTTGAACACAAATCATTTATTATTACATAAATTGGGTACATTTCTTAGAGATATAAAGCTGATTAAAGTACTCAAGAGGCAGCAATGTATTTACAGTTATAACTACAATCTTCATAAAGTCAGGGTTCAAAAAGTCTGCTGTACATAATAAGATGAAGAATTCTTATAGACACAGGTCACTTTTTGTTATGCATTTATCAGAGGTGTCCCTGAAAAGTTGATAATAAAAATGATTGTTCATATGTCTAATTTCAAGCAGGATTTTGCATCCTTTCTTTAAAGTACATTTCACCATAACCGTTTGTACATTTCTAAATTAGCTGTTACAAAGTATATCTTCCTGTTTTCTCCTAGTACACGGTCTAGAACAAACCAAAAGCATTTTCTAGCAATTACCATTTTGGGGGCGGGGGAGGGAAGAATAGCAATACATGTTATGCATCACTACTTCTAAAAACAGATTGAGTTTCTGAATTACAGACAGATTATAACACTTGAATAATTACAGTCAGGTATGGCCAAACGAGCACAGCTTCCTTAAGGGAAAAAAATGTGCCTCCCTAGGATCCCATTCCTGCATGATGATCCATAGAGGTGATCTGCTGCTACAGCACAAAGCTCCATTGATTTGAAAAACAGAGGGAATTAAACATGGCCCTATGCTCATAATGAAGAAGGATTTTTTTAAAAGCAGTTGAAGAGGTCCTTCTCTAAGAAACTAGTAAAGAAAACAAATAACCATGATGAACAGAAAGTTTGCTTCCAAAAATTAAAACAGATTAATTTGTGACTGGAAAATGGTATTACATATTTCTGGCCTGCCTTTGACTTCCAGATCAAATTTATTCAGATATATAAAATGGCTGAAGTTAATGGGAATTATTGGGTGTGCACACTTTTGAAAAAAATTAACCAGATGCCCCATGGATTTTGAAGCCTAACTTTAGACTCTTCTTTTTTAGATATTTTTTTCCCAGAAAGCGCATCTACTGAGTACTGAGGAGCCATGTTTTCATAGTCACTTTTCAGAGCAGAATACTACTTTAAACACTAGAAAGATAATATTTGTGAACTTCTGTTTCTTAAATTGAAAAGACTATGATTGGGTACCATACCATAAAACCAATATTTAACCTATTTAAGAGGATGGTGTCATAAATATAAAGGGAAGGGTAAATACCTTTAAATCCCTCCTGGCCAGAGAAAAAACCCTTTCACCTGTAAAGGGTTAAGAAGCTAAGACAACCTCGCTGGCACCTGACCAAAATGACCAATGAGGAGACAAGATACTTTCAAAGTTGGGGGGGGGACGACAAAGGGTTCTCTCTGTGTTCTTTTGCCGGGACCAGAGCAGTAATGCAGGTCAGAACGCCTATAAAGGGTTAATAAGCAATCTAGTTAGATATGCATTAGATTCTGTTTTGTTTAAATGGCTGAGAGAATAAGTTGTGCTGAATGGAATGTATACTCCTGTTTTTGTGTCTTTTTGTAACTTATGGTTTAGCCTAGAGGGATTCTCCATGTTTTGAATCTGATTACCCTGTAAGGTATTTACCATCCTGATTTACAGAGGTGATTCTTTTACTTTCTCTTGAATTAAAATTCTTCTTTTAAGAACCTGATTGGTTTTTCATTGTTCTTAAGATCCAAGGGTTTGGGTCTGTGTTCACTTATGCAAATTATCAAGCCTTCCCCAGGAAAGTGGGTGTAGGGCTGGGGGGGGGGGGATTTAGGGGGAAGAGGTTTCCAAGTGGGCTCTTTCCCTGTTATATTTGTTAGACGCTTGGTGGTGGCAGCAAAAAAAGTCCTTGGACAAAAGGTAAAATAGTTTGTACCTTGGGGAAGTTTTAACCAAACTGGTAAAAATAAGCTTAGGGTTTTTTTCATGCAGGTCCCCACATCTGTACCCTAGAGTTCAGAGTGGGGAAGGAACCTTGACAGATGGACACAAGTTATTGTTTGTTTGTGACACCATTGATTAGGGCTGTGCAAACTGTTGATATCTGAGAAATTCTAGACAGTACATTAATAGATTAAATTTGAAGTTGAAAAATATTGGTAAAAATAATCTACACTTCTGCATGCTGATGGCTTCTGAATTTACAGCATTCCCTGTGGGACAGTAATAAATAATAATAATTAACTTTGCACTTACATAGAACCTATCATTTGAGAATCTTAAGTGTGTTACATGATTAATTTGTTAAGCTTCACAATAGCCCTTTGAGAGAGATAAGTGCTTTATTATACAAATTTTATACAGGAGTAAACTAAGGCACACAATTATGAGAACCCATGGAAGCTTAATAACAATATCTGCCCAGTGTGTCAGCAATAAAAGAAAATGCAATGATGGGGTCCATTAAAAAGCAATAGAAACTAATACAAGAATAGGGGAAAGACTTCTTTTGAAAAATGGTACACCATCTAGACCACTATGTCCAGTTTAACCACTTAAATATAGCAGATATTGAAAAGACCCTGAGAAAAGCATCAGAAGTTTGAGTAGCAGCAGGGTAACATGTTGAGAGACTATCAAATCTAATCTTGTTTAGCCTAGAGATCAGCAGCATTAGCAGGTATTCAAAATTATGAAGGTGAGTGAAAACTGATGAATTTCTCCTTTCTATCCTGTTTTATGACGACAAGAAGAAGGCATTGCTTAGTGAAATTAAAAGGCAGTAAGCTTAAAATAAGTAACATAAGCCTTTCTACCACAGCAAGAGGGAGACTCAGAACATTTTCACCCCCATCTACCAAACAACCCCCTTCTCTGACTCCACATATAGCCTGTAACAAGTCAAACAATGAATCAAAAATACAAAAATTGAATGTGGAGTTTTTACCCCAGGAAGGGAGAACCAGAGATTATAAAGTCCACTAGGGATTTTGCTATTCATTTTACTTTGAAGGTGCTCAGTGACAATTATACTGACATATTATGATGCGTGCCAATATGAAACTGAAAGATGCATATCTAGAAAGACAGTAAGAGGACATATTACTTTAAACAGCATATAATCAATCTGTGTTATACAATGCCACAGGAAGTCATTGCATCAAAACTTGTAGCTAGGTAATTTCATCACTACTAACATTTTTTGATAAACCAACTACTTACAAGTGAATCAAATCTCACGATTTCACAAGCGATAAGTATAAGAAAGGCCAGTTTCCCCCCTCAACATTCCTACTGTGAAAACTTGTGTAGTTGTTGTATTGTTTTACCCTCCATTTATCTATTTCTTAAACATCTTGCAGTTCCTTGAAAACTTTATGAAAGTTCATATTTTCCACCACAGAAAAGAGATGTCAGTTAGCTTTTAAAATTTTCATAAACTGTAATGACAGCTCTCAGATGGTATGCCTTAAAGGGAAATTGATAAGTAGTTTTCATCATTGTAATTTGTTTCCCCTTGTTTTTGTCTCCAGTGCTCTCAATGTTCAGAATATTAGTCCTGAAGAAAGAAAAAAAAAAAATCTTTCCATACTAATTGTGCCATTTTCCATTTGGCAAACATTCAACATCCATTTAGCAAACATTTGAGGGCTTCCTTCTGTTTACATTTTTCCTTGTGCATCAGTACTATAGAACAGAGATTCGCATAGCACTGGTGATAATTTTAGTGCGTTTGCAGCGATAGAGTAAAATTCATGATTCATAGACGAAGGTCAAAAAGGGACCTTATATCATCCAGTCTGACCTTATATCATCCGTAGAAAACAGGCTATTGAATTTCAACCAGCTACTTCTATGTCAAGCCCAATAGTTAGTGTTTGACCAAAGTATAACTTCCAGAATCTAGTTTTGATCTGAAGTCATCAAGAGACAGAGAATCTATTACTTCCCTTGGTACTTTATTCCAGTAGTGCAGTGTTTCCCAAGCTTGGGATGCCGCTTGTTCAGGGAAAGCTGGGCCGGTTTGTTTACCTGCCGCGTCCGCAGGTTTGGCCGACTGTGGCTCCCACTGGCCACAGTTCACCACTCCAGGCCCATGGGGGCTGCGGGAAGCGGCGACCGGTACGTCCCTCAGCCCGCGCCACTTCCCGCAGCCCCCATTAGCCTGCAGCAGTGAACCGCAGCCGGTGGGAGCCGTGATTGGCCAAACCTGCAGATGCAGCAGGTAAACAAACCGGCCCGGCCCTCCAGGTGCTTTCCCTGAACAAGCAGCATCCCAAGTTTGGGAAACACTGCAGTAGTGTACGACCCTCACTGTTAAAAAGGTGTGCCTTATTTCTAAGCTGAGTTGCTGGCTGCAGATTCCAGCCATTGGTTCTTATACCTTTCTCTGCTAGATTATACAGCCCCTTATTACCAGTATTTTCTCCTTTTGAAAGTACTTATGCACTTATCAAGTCATCTCTCCATTTTCGTTTTGATACATTAAACAGATGGAGCATTAAGTGTCTCACTTAAAGACATTTTATTCTAGCCCTCCGATAGTTTGTGTAGCTCTTTTCTGAGCTCATTCCAATTTTTTGACATCACATTTTTTTTTTAAATGAAGGCACTAGAACCGAATTCTAGTGTCAGTTTCACCAAGTCTCACCAATGCCATTTAGAGAAAGAAAACCACCTTCTGCTCCTAAAAGCGGCAAAGAGTCCTGTGGCACCTTATAGACTAACAGACATATTGAAACATGAGCTTTCGTGGGTGAATACCCCCTTCGTTGGATGCATGTAGTGGAAATTTCCAGAGGCAGGTATAAGTATGCAAGCAAGAATCAGGTTAGGGATAACTTGGTTAGTTCAATCAGGGAGGATGAGGCCCTTTTCTAGCAGTTGAGGTGTTCACTAACCTCATTATCCCTAGCCTGATTCTTGCTTGCATATTTATACCTGCATCTGACAAAGTGGGTATTCACCCACGAAAGCTCATGCTCCAATAGGTCTGTTAGTCTATAAGGTGCCACAGGACTCTTTGCTGCTTTTACAGATCTGGACTAACATGGCTACCTTTCTGAAGCTTCTGCTCCTAGTTATTACACTAAAAAAAAAAAGCACTACACATTTTACCACCTGATGTATATTAACGCTAATCTTGGTTGAAGATTAGTTACAATGGGGCTCTATAATGTAGATGAACATTAATCATTTCCCAGAACAAAAAAGTCTGACTTCAGCACTGGATCTCAGTAGAGTTAATGGACATGGTTAATGTCCCATCCAAACTACAAAATGGAACCACAATGTCTGGTAGACAGAGTCTTTAGCATAAGTTCTACCAAAAAGGGGGCTACTTTTTACTTGACTGTGAGTGAGGGGTTTGCAAGGTGACTTATTGCTAGTTTATAAGCTTATTATTACAACATTTGAAAGCAACTCTTTGTGAAAAAGGGGCTTAAGCTTAAAAAGCCTTGTGGAGGCTCCCTCCCAAATTTGAGTGCAGGGCTGAAGTTTCAAAGATAGCTTCTTAAGTCCATAAAACAAAGCAGAGCACATATGCCTGCATACGTGCCAAATTCTGCAACTGGCAAAATGGAAATTTGTTAGGAATGCAGCACCAACTCAAAGTGTCACAAGACCATGCCAGAACATATGCAAAACTTGCAGATATATCCCCCAAACTGCAATTATCAAACACCTTCCCCTAACACATGCCTATCACAACATGTGGTATACCTCATCCAGTACATTAAATGGCCACTATATGTGTGAAACGAGATGATCACTACGCTCTCGAGTGAACTTGCATAGGAAAATGATAAAAGACAAAAATACCATGTAACCTGTGGGAGAACACTTTTCACAAAGCTATCACTCTAGATCTGTCTTTTCAGACTTCATCCTAAAAGGAAACTTGCACAACACCTTCAAAAGATGAGCCTAAACATCATGGACTGAAGAGAGACACTGGATTTATGGCTTATTACAACAATCTGTAACCCACTAAACCTCACCTTCACCCCAGCTTCCTCCCTATGATTAGAGGAAGATTTCATTTTGAATGGACCCTTGCAATATGGGTTGACTACTTCCGCTAAACAATCTGTTCCACCTTTGCAGTATTCCCAGAAGAATTCTCTGTGGCTCGAAAGCCAGAAGTTGGTCAAAGAAGAGATATTACCTCACCCACCTCGTACTCTACTTCAGACAGACACATAGGTCCTGGTTAATCAAAGCCCTAAGGCCCTAGTTCAGCAAGATACTTAAGCATATGCCTCACTTTAAGCATGTTAGTATTCACACTCAAGTTAGTCAGGGCCTTAAGCACATGCATAACCATTGGTCTACATCTGACTTATCTGCTAAAGTTAAGTACAGTGCAATGCTTGGCTGAAAATGGATGGATTTAGACCTTGCTTACATACATATAAATTGCACTGATTTAGCTAAATTCAGATTAAATAAAGATAAATCAATATAGGTTTCAGAGTAGCAGCCGTGTTAGTCTGTATTCGCAAAAAGAAAAGGAGTACTTGTGGCACCTTAGAGACTAAAATTTATTTGAGCATAGCTCACGAAAGCTTATGCTCAAATAAATTGGTTAGTCTCTAAGGTGCCACAAGTACTCCTTTTCTTTTTGCGAATCAATATAGGGCACTCTTACACTGACTGCAGAAGATGCATAAAAAGGGTTGCACTAAGTCATCAGGCTGGCTAACCTAGTGAGGAGGGCTTTAAACTAGGTTCACCGGGGGAAGGAGACCAAAGCCCTGAGGTAAGTGGGAAAGCGGGATACCGGGAGGAAGCACAGGCAGGAATGTCTGTGAGGGGAGGGCTCCTGCCTCATACTGGCAATGAGGGGCGATCAACAGGTTATCTCAAGTGCTTATATACAAATGCACAAAGCCTTGGAAACAAGCAGGGAGAACTGGAGGTCCTGGTGATGTCAATGAACTATGACGTGATCGGAATAACAGAGACTTGGTGGGATAACTCACATGACTGGAGTACTGTCATGGATGGTTATAAACTGTTCAGGAAGGACAGGCAGGGCAGAAAAGGTGGGGGAGTAGCACTGTATGTAAGGGAGCAGTATGACTGCTCAGAGCTCCGGTACGAAACTGCAGAAAAACCTGAGTGTCTCTGGATTAAGTTTAGAAGTGTGTGCAACAAGAGTGATGTAGTGGTGGGAGTCTGCTATAGACCACCGGACCAGGGGGATGAGGTAGATGAGGCTTTCTTCCGGCAGCTCACGGAAACTACTAGATCGCATGCCCTGATTCTCATGGGTGACTTTAATTTTCCTGATATCTGCTGGGAGAGCAATACAGCGGTGCATAGACAATCCAGGAAGTTTTTGGAAAGCGTAGGGGACAATTTCCTGGCGCAAGTGCTAGAGGAGCCAACTAGGGGGGGGCGCTTTTCTTGACCTGCTGCTCACAAACCGGGTAGAATTAGTGGGGGAAGCAAAAGTGGATGGGAATCTGGGAGGCAGTGACCATGAGTTGGTTGAGTTCAGGATCCTGACGCAGGGAAGAAAGGTAAGCAGCAGGATACGGACCCTGGACTTCAGGAAAGCAGACTTCGACTCCCTCAGGGAACGGATGGCCAGGATCCCCTAGGGGACTAACTTGAAGGGGAAAGGAGTCCAGGAGAGCTGGCTGTATTTCAAGGAATCCCTGTTGAGGTTACAGGGACAAACCATCCCGATGAGTCGAAAGAATAGTAAATATGGCAGGCGACCAGCTTGGCTTAATGGTGAAATCCTAGCGGATCTTAAACATAAAAAAGAAGCTTACAAGAAGTGGAAGGTTGGACATATGACCAGGGAAGAGTATAAAAATATTGCTCGGGCATGTAGGAATGTTATCAGGAGGGCCAAATTGCACCTGGAGCTGCAGCTAGCCAGAGATGTCAAGAGTAACAAGAAGGGTTTCTTCAGGTATGTTGGCAACAAGAAGAAAGCCAAGGAATGTGTGGGCCCCTTACTGAATGAGGGAGGCAACCTAGTGACAGAGGATGTGGAAAAAACTAATGTACTCAATGCTTTTTTTGCCTCTGTTTTCACTAACAAGGTCAGCTCCCAGACTGCTGCGATGGGCATCACAAAATGCGGAAGAGATGGCCAGCCCTCTGTGGAGATAGAGGCGGTTAGGGACTATTTAGAAAAGCTGGACGTGCACAAGTCCATGGGGCCGGACGAGTTGCATCCGAGAGTGCTGAAGGAATTGGCGGCTGTGATTGCAGAGCCACTGGCCATTATCTTTGAAAACTCGTGGCGAACCGGGGAAGTCCCGGATGACTGGAAAAAGGCTAATGTAGTGCCAATCTTTAAAAAAGGGAAGAAGGAAGATCCTGGGAACTACAGGCCAGTCAGCCTCACCTCAGTCCCTGGAAAAATCATGGAGCAGGTCCTCAAAGAATCAATCCTGAAGCACTTGCATGAGAGGAAAGTGATCAGGAACAGCCAGCATGGATTCACCAAGGGAAGGTCATGCCTGACTAATCTAATCGCCTTTTATGATGAGATTACTGGTTCTGTGGATGAAGGGAAAGCAGTGGATGTATTGTTTCTTGACTTTAGCAAAGCTTTTGACACGGTCTCCCATAGTATTCTTGTCAGCAAGTTAAGGAAGTATGGGCTGGATGAATGCACTATAAGGTGGGTAGAAAGCTGGCTAAATTGTCGGGCTCAACGGGTAGTGATCAATGGCTCCATGTCTAGTTGGCAGCCGGTATCAAGTGGAGTGCCCCAAGGGTCGGTCCTGGGGCCGGTTTTATTCAATATCTTCATAAATGATCTGGAGGATGGTGTGGATTGCACTCTCAGCAAATTTGCGGATGATACTAAACTGGGAGGAGTGGTAGATACACTGGAGGGGAGGGATAGGATACAGAAGGACCTAGACCAATTGGAAGATTGGGCCAAAAGGAATCTGATGAGGTTCAATAAGGATAAGTGCAGGGTCCTGCACTTAGGACGGAAGAACCCAATGCACAGCTACAGACTAGGGACCGAATGGCTAGGCAGCAGTTCTGCAGAAAAGGACCTAGGGGTGACAGTGGACGAGAAGCTGGATATGAGTCAGCAGTGTGCCCTTGTTGCCAAGAAGGCCAATGGCATTTTGGGATGTATAAGTAGGGGCATAGCGAGCAGATCGAGGGACGTGATCGTTCCCCTCTATTCGACATTGGTGAGGCCTCATCTGGAGTACTGTGTCCAGTTTTGGGCCCCACACTTCAAGAAGGATGTGGATAAATTGGAGAGAGTCCAGCGAAGGGCAACAAAAATGATTAGGGGACTGGAACACATGAGTTATGAGGAGAGGCTGAGGGAGCTGGGATTGTTTAGCCTGCAGAAGAGAAGAATGAGGGGGGATTTGATAGCTGCTTTCAACTACCTGAAAGGGGGTTCCAAAGAGGATGGCTCTAGACTGTTCTCAATGGTAGCAGATGACAGAACGAGGAGTAATGGTCTCAAGTTGCAGTGGGGGAGGTTTAGATTGGATATTAGGAAAAACTTTTTCACTAAGAGGGTGGTGAAACACTGGAATGCGTTACCTAGGGAGGTGGTAGAATCTCCTTCCTTAGAGGTTTTTAAGGTCAGGCTTGACAAAGCCCTGGCTGGGATGATTTAACTGGGAATTGGTCCTGCTTTGAGCAGGGGGTTGGACTGGATGACCTTCTGGGGTCCCTTCCAACCCTGATATTCTATGATTCTATGATCATTTTTAAACCATTTTTTAAACCAAATAGGTGTAGCTTCTGTGCACCAACAAGGGGTAAGTCACAAGCTTAAAGTTAATCATGTGTTTATACGCTTAGCTGTAGCTGAGGTCTTTCTTGGTTTCAGCCCAATGAGCTCACAGACTAATCCAATGACTGTTTCTGCTTGTATGAATTTTGTAGTATTATATTAATACCTTTATCCCTTTCATTTTATTTTGATTTACTCTCTATATATCACTATCATAAAATTGGAGAGCAAAACCGAGACAAAAATAATTATTTGCTTCCTACAACCATATAGAAACTAAAATACAATTTGCTATAAGCTCAGGAACCTGGGCCAAAATTTGAAAAAAAACACAGAAGACTGAAATTAGGCTCCTTAGTCAATATTTAGTCTATAAAATTAAATTACATCAGTACTTTTGAAAATCCCACACTTAGACACCTACATATGATTTAGGAGCCTAACTTTTTGAAAATGTTGGCCATATTACAGAGAAATTTGGTTCTTTGAATATTTCATTTAAAGTGACACAGATACATGAAGCTCTTGTATCTCTACCTATTGGATGAGATGAACTCCGTTAAAGCAATGACACCAATAATTTTTAGGCTATCATTGTTAAAGAAGCAAAAAACATTTTTTTAAAAAAACAGATCAAGTTTTTTTTGGAATGCTGGGGTGAGGGGGAAGATCAAGGTTAGCTTTGCAGAGCCTTCAGGTGTCTACTAGCAAGGGAGGTACGAGTATCTAAATGTTTGTGTAGATAAATTCTAAGTATATGTTATACTTTAATGCTAACAATTCCTCCTGAAATAGTAAGAATAAATGAGTAAAAGTGAGAAGTAAACAAATGTGGCTTAGTAAAATGAATATAAGACCGGGAATCATAAAATTCATGTACAAAGCTCTCCTGAAAAATCAAACGCAATTTTTTCTGAGTTGTCAAGTTTGAAAATATTCAGTTACATTCAACCATTCACTTGCCACCTTTTCCATTTTAACTAGCCTCTGTAATTTCTACTTTTGACTAGAGCTATAAGTAAACAAATACTGTGAACAATGGTTCTTCTAGTCTAATTAGGAGGAAAAGGAAAGATTGAAAGAAATAGTTTTTCCATATGATTTCAACCATTATTTCTAGGTGGTCTAGGCTTGAATACATGTTGGATGCTTATGTGAACTGACCTTTTTGGATTTGTTGGATGCTTATGTGAACTGACCTTTTTGGATTTACCAAATACTAATCAAAAAATCATGCAAAAGGTAAGATACAAGCAAAGGTTCAAATCCTGAAGTCATTTCACTGGAAAAAATTTCCATAGAAGTATTGCCTAAGTAAACACTGAATAGAGACCTGCATTTGATCCATGAAAGTCAGGACATTCAAAGTTAAAGTGATTCACATTTCATTCATAACACACATTGTTTGCTTTCATTTATTTTTTGGAATGGAGAGAATTAAGGACAGAGTGGCACCTGCAGAGTTGAATTTCTTGGCTTTTGTCAGTTTATGTCACTGAAAGTAGTGTTTGATATTTATAGAACATATGTATAGAATGTTTATACTTGAAACTCAAGTTGTTGCACATGTCATTGTTAAAGACAAAATGCTTATATAGTTGATTTACAACAGCAGTCCTTTTCCCGATACTATACTTATAGTCCAGTATGTTAATTTAGTGACTCATGTATAAAGGCTTGTCCTGTAAAGTCAATATATATGCTATTCATCTTCTAAAGCAAAAGCAATGGCTGTAGTCCACTGATATATCCCAGCATTGATAATTTTTGTTATAAATAAATCTTGGCCTTACAAAGTATCCACACAATGATGAATAGCCAAAGAACATGCAATATTCCTAGTATAATATTTCAAGCAGTTTTACATTTTACTCAGAAAAATAAATAAGGGTTTGAACCTGCAAACCTTTATACATGTGCGTAACTGTACCCATGTGAAGGGGTTCATTGAACTGAATACTAGGCACTTCATTCATTAGCCATTGTTTGTAGGACAGTGTGCTAAGTGTGTTGGAGGGGGTGGGGAAAAAGTAAAGTATATGTACATATACTGGTTTATTTAACAAAACCAGTAGTGTTGCTTAGCTCCTTATTTTGTAGATCCTAAAGGTATCTGGAACAATTTTAACCTTCTATCACAATAGACTAGGGAATCAGGAGACCTCCGTTCCATCTCACACTGCTCCTGCTGCCATGGCTCTATTCTATTTTTAGCACATTAGGAGCTAGCTAGGAAGCTAGAAAACACACCACAATCTCAAAGTCTAGGTACACCCTAAGTGTGTGAATAGTGCCTAGAACAAAGGCCTCCCACCTCAAGCTTAGCTGGGGCTCTAGACCCTACCATGGTGTTAAAATCACACTTTCAATTTTAACTCTAAGAACGTTTCGCGTGAAAATTATAATTAATAAAATGAAAATACAATAGCTAGAAATGAAGATATATATCTTGCTACCTTTTTGGATTATATTGTTCTCTATCAAGTGGAACCACTTAAAATAAATGTTTATAATCATTCTTCCACAGACACACACTAGCAGGATTTGTGCCCATTGATATTTGGTAATGCCAGTCCATCAGCTTTTTTCCTGCAAGTTATTAGATCAGTAAGTGGAAATCAAGCTCCCTCTGCCATGTTATTCCCATCTTTTCACGCTCTTGCTCCTGGAGCAATGTTAAATGACAGAGTTACATTTTTATTCAAAATTAAAGAATTCTTGTGAGCTTTTTTTAACTAATTACTTGTCTGCCTGTGGCAGAAGGAATGCAAGAATGATTGACAAGGGCTGTGCTGGTACATTATATTCATTATTAATTAATTCATTCTCTACTGTAAATCACATAGGTCTGAGGGAATGAAACCAGTGTCTCCCTGTCTTGCATTACAGGGATACAGTAATCAGATGAAAGTCAGAGGCCTTCAACTCAACCTGCTGTCGAGACACTGAATGGTCCCTATTCTTGGAGACAATTTGTTCAGCCACTGATTTAGAGTAAGGAATACTGGAAAGCACTGTACCCTCTCATAATTCAGTATACGGTAATCTTCCCTTTGCTTGGAGCACTGTACTCTTACCATACTTTTGAACTCTCCTCATTTTAGGAATCTACTGATGGTCCTAAGGGTGATGTTAGAGCTCTGAAGAATTGCAGGGATTTCACAGTGTGCTTGTGAATGCTCATATGAACATTTATGTGACTCTTGAGGGAAACCTGAGCAGTTCTGGGAGGTAAGGGTTTGGATTGGGCAGGAGTCCCGGGGGGGCAGGGGTCGGCAATGACCCACTCATGGGGTGAGGAGGGAACCTGTTAAGATTTTGGCAGTTCATCACTGAGTCAACCATTAAATGCACAGGTGTAACATCAAAACATCTTGCAATACAGTTACTTCAAGTCACTTTGTATTAAGAACTTAGGTTCTTAATGCTATACTGCCATTTTGAATTGCTTTGTGGGCACTTACAGATGAATTATAACTGAGCATTGGTACCAAACTCACAGGAAATTCACAAGATACACTCTACAAAGTCAGAAAGAGCAAGAGGAAATGGGAGAAAGAAGGTTTGAATGCTAATGCCTTTGGCCTTGTACTGTATTTTGCTCAGAACAGCAAATGTTTTACTGTTTGCTGATATGCTGATAAGTACAGTGTACTCACAAGTCAAGGAACTGAGTAAAATACATTTGTGTCTGCTGTTCATGCATACATGAGCATATAGATACAATCTTTTTTAACAGAGAACAAAATTTACTGTCTTATACAGACAGGTGCTCTATCTCTGCACAAAGAGACTGTGAAATTATAAATCACGCAATATGAATATCTGCAAATATAGAAGCATGGAATAAAAATTACCAAGCACAGAGGCCAGCTCTAAGCAACATCAACTAGCAAATCATCCACCTAGGCTGCAGTGGCAAGGACGTCATTTCAAGCTACATTGAATACTGCATGCTATAATACAAGCTATTCTGAAAGATAATTAGATGCATAATTTCCTATACTGACTGCATGCAAAGCCTAATCAAACTAAATATGTCATTCTGCTGACACATTTTTTGCTATCCTTAATGTCAATTTGCTGCAATTTTTTCCAACCCACTGTGTTGTTATATTTACTGAAAGAGAGTGCCAGAGAGCTCTGAGGTACGGTTTATGCAAATCTATAGGTCGGAACAACAACTGTGAACTTCATTTACAAAGGAGATTACATCACATGTAAAGGTAGTGGTTTGGGCAGACAGACACAAATTCAGGTTTGTAATACCACCACTTTTCTGTTCCACCTTTTAAAGTAACAAAGCTAGAAATTTATCAAATTCCAAATGGTCAACCAGAATTTCAAAAGTTCCTTGTAATGGATCTTATAAAAGAGAAACATCCACAGTTTTCCGATATCTTAATAAAACATATCCAACAAATGCCCCAAATTTTGATGATTCCTCACACAGAATTACCCTCCACAGGTCTCCAGTTCTCATTTTCCTCCCGATGTTTTTCCCTGACATACAATCTTATAAACCTTGGGTTAGATCTCCAGCTGCTATAAACTGCCATAGTCCAATATTAGTCAGTGCCAATTTGCACCAACTGTAGATATGTTTTCTTGGCTTCCACCACACAACCCTGTAAGAATTCCCTGTTCCCTTCTCTCTCTTCTGGAGAAAACTTTGGAGAGGTGAGCCTGGGGCCTAGTCACTGGAGGGACAGAGAATGGAAGACTCAGTGGAAGGGTTGCAGGAAGCGAACAAGATTGCCAGAGCCATGCTGGAAGTCATGAAGGGAAAAGGAGATGGCCACTTTGATCCCTCCCCCAGCAATGGATGGGAGATTATGTGATAGTTATAAGGAATTACATCACAATGAGAAAAATCACACACACACACATTTAGGACTACAGACGGGGACTTTTTTTTTTTTTTTTTTTTTGGTAAAAATACAGATTGAGGTCAACTGAATCCCTTTGCATAGTCAAGTCAAATTCAACAAATTGTTTCAATGTGAAAACTAAATAAAAAAACCTCCAAATCCAAAAATTTTAGATTTGAAACATTTTTGTTTCTCAATTATCTTTAATTTTATTTAAAAAAAACAAAAACCTAACATCAAAATAAAACATTTTGTCTGATCTAAAGTGATTTTTTTTTGTTTTTGTAACTTCCAGCAAACCAAAAATTAGTGATTTGCATTGTTCTATTTATGACTATTGCCCCAACCTTTCTTAGGATAGTGAGAACACATATGGGTGGTCCCATCAATTTTATCTGTATAAGCATTTCTGTATTCTCTCTCTACATTATGCAAAATATACATCACTAAATTAATCATCAATATTTCTAATTATCACGAACTATAATACATGGGGCATCTCCTAAATATGCAATACTGTTACAAATGTACTGTATGTCATTTATTTCTCTGTTCCTTTACCAGATTCTGTACAGTGCTCTCTCTCACGGTTTGCTAAGATTGCTCTTTAGAGCTAAGCATTTTGGGCTCAGTGCTGCATTCATACACAAGAATTGTTAGACGACCCACTGGATGTCAAGTCTGTTTGGTGGGATTTTAATGAAACTTTTTGCATGAGTAAGTGTTCACCAACAAAAGGGTTCAAAATAGAGCCCTATATAACTTCTTTCTAGCTATGAATTTCAACTTCTATCTACAACTCATTTTAAATGTGTAATCACACACACACACAAAAAGAGTCAAGAGAAGAAATCTGATCATTTTATTTTCCTTTTTCACAGAACTACTGGACTATATAGAAAATGCTGCAAATACAATATATCAATTAATTCAGAATAATTCACTAAACATGGTCTATTCCCAAACTGGCAATGTTTGTTGTTTCTTTCCACTTTACATCTTCGTTTTAGGCATTGCTTTTATGTGTCTCTCGTTGCAGCCATTCTCTGCACTGGAGGCAGATTACTTCCACTTCACCTGAGGTATCCTGTCATTTTTCTTCCTCATAATGTGTTAAACGACAATAATTTATCTGGCGCTTTTTTTTCCAATTTCTATTACCTACACTGTGTCTTAATTAAAACCGAGCAAATGACCAACCATTAAGTGTGCCTTCTTATCATAGTACATACAGAAGCAGAACATGTTTGTACTCATATTGTTCACTTACACACGCCACAAAGGTTGGCTCAAAATAGTCACCCTCCAGCGAGCCCCATGAGATTCTAATGCTATTATTTTATTTGAATCTAAAGAAAATTACTAATATATTCATGAAGACTGTTCATAAGATAGTTGTACTGCTCACAACAGCATTCAACAATTACAAATTTATGCCAACTCATAGATGCTGATATTCAGTTTTGAAAGCAGTCTAAAAATAGTTGCATAATCACATATTAGTTTTGGGTGCACTGGGCCAGATCCTCAGCTGGTGCAAAGTAGTTCATGTCACTTATCCCCAGCTGAGGATCTGGCCTACTACGTCTTACTTTTTATTTTATATGCCTACAGCTAATCACTGAACTGTTATATAATTGATAAAATCCAGAACTGATAGAAATACATTGATAGTATAGCAATGAGAATTAATTTGTACTCAGTCTTTTCAGCATGCACAGTGTGTAGCACTAAATGAATTGTGGGCATTTCTAAGTATAATTGCCCCTCTGCAAAGTGATAGTGGATGTACGAGACTTCGAATTGGCTTCCCCTTCGAGGAGAAATCTGTGATGTGGTGTCTGGGTATATTATTGTAACTTATTTTATTTACATGTATTCACCTGTCCTGGAACAGAGATGGGCAGAAGTGATCACTTTCAGAAATCTCAGCCCAAGCACCAATATTTACCTGCCAGAGGGCAACCCAGCAGCAAGAATTAACACTAGTTATAAAGATTAATGCAGATAGCAAGCTCCCTTAGCATAGCTCTCCCAAAGAGCCTGTATCAGAAAACCAACAAATTGACAAGCACTTCTTCAAAGATTGAATACAGTACTTGCATGCTAAGAAAAACCTTCTAATACTATGTGAAACAAAGCCACCCAATGATGTCATCTGAAACAATATAATAAACTGTCATATAGTAGACATCTTCTAAATATGTTATTTATTTCTGGTATTGTTCCTTTACCTAGTGTTGTACAGAGGAAAAGATGGTCTGAGAGAATTATACAAGACTTATTCTTTAAAGTTAAACATTTTGGGCTCCATCTTGCAGGAGGCAACTAAAGTGGTTTAAAGAGAGACAATGGAGCACTCAGTTCCATACATCTTGGCGCAATGTGCCACTTCTGCTCCTAGGAAAAATGCTGATTTTGCTGAGCAATGGCTACTGAGCATAACATTATCCTACAGTGGGTCGAGGCTCAACATCATGACTGCAGGAATGCCAAGTCTCTCACCACCCTGTAATATGGTCCTTTGTGGGTGTTATGTGACATTGGTGCAGGTAATATCTATAACTCTAGCGTTTACATGACTCTTCACCATCGTTTCTGAATGCCTCACAACCTTTAATGTATGTATCCTCCCAATTCCACTGTGATGTAGAGAAGTATCATTAGCAACCTTTTTACAAATGGGGAACTTGCTGGAGGATTCTCTGCTCCTTGAAGTCTTTAAACCACAATTTGAGGACTTCAATAACTCAGATATAGGTGAGAGGTTTTTTTGCAGGAGTCAGTGGGTGAGATTCTGTGGCCTGTGTTATGCAGGAGGTCGGACTAGATGATCATAATGGTCCCTTCTGACCTTAGTGTCTATGAAACTCTAGCACAGGAAGACTAGGGCCAGGATACTCAAAGGTATATAGATATCCAACTCTAGCTGAATTCAATGAGTGTTAGGTACCTGAATAGGATTTGGGCCTAAGTGACTTGCTCAGTGTCACATAAGGAATCAATGATGGAGCAGGGAATTGAATCCAGATCTCTCAAGTTCCATGCCAGCATCCTAAACACTGGACCATCCTTTCTCCACTCAAATCTTCATTTCCCTAATACACCATGCGGTTGCCTACTACATATAGGCCAACTGTGTGTGCAGACAGGATTCCCAGATAGAGATCAGTGAAATTTTTCAGACAAAACTATTGTCACCAAAGGAAAAAACAGATTTGGAAAGATGGGTACATTTCAGTGAGGATGAAATTTAGAGAAACATACAAATACTGGGAGAGTTAACACTCGGTAAAAGGATAAAATGGGAAAATTCAGCATAATGAACAAACCTAAAGAAAAGATTTATAGTGATAGTGGATAACAAATTGGAGGAAAACTCATAATAAAGGAGCTGGGGGAGAGGAAAGCACACACACACTTACTTTTTCAGCAACACTAATGAATATCACCCATATGACTAAGAAAGTAATAGTGCCTTTATTTGTACTTTTGGTTCAGCTGTACTTAAAATATAGTTTTTAGCAAGTCCAAAGGAGGACACTGAACCTTTAACTGAGAGGCTTTATTTGACAATAGTGCAACTGCTGCTGGCATATTGTATCCAGTTCTGGTGTCCACAATTCAAGAAGGATGTAGATCAATTGGAGAGGGTTCAGAGAAGAGACGCAAGAATGATTAGAGCATAGAAGACTTGTGTCTCCCCATACTGAGGCAGCACAATGGAAAGGGGAGGACATGTACCCACCCCATGTGTCTCCTCTGCTCAGTGACACCCCCCAACCCTGCACCCATCCGAGGGCTGCCACAATCTCCTCACCCCACAAGAGTTACCTGTGCGGGGCTCTGTCCTTCTCCTGCAGCGCCTCCCCTTTGGCACGTGCAGCCCCTGTGCCTGGTAGACAGGCCTGAGAAGGAAGTATGATGGAGCTGTTTCTCACGTGGTTGAAGCTGGCTGCTCCAGATCACTGCTCTGTGAAGTGCAGCAGCTGCTTGAGAGAAAGCCTGGCTGGGGAGCCAGCCGGCTGCCACCATCCAGGCCTGGCTGCCAGAGACAGAGGCTAAGTGAGCTGGAAACTTGCTGGGAGGAAGGGGGGACACCAGCTTCCTCAGCTCCTGTCCCTGGCAGCCGGGCCTGGGCAACCCACAACCTCCCCAGCCAAGCTCTCTCTCAGGTAGCCACTGCATGGCAAAGAGCAGCGACCCTGAACAGCCACTGTAAAAAGTCGCTGTTCCCACCCTTCTGTTTCCTACCTCCACTAGCTGCCAGGGACGTGGGCTGAGTGTGCTGGGGAGCAGGTGCATCAGAAGAAGGACAGAGCCTCTTTCCCTCCCACCCACCCCCAGAAGACTAAGTAGAAATCTGGGAGGGCACTTGACCCTGCATGTCCCTCTTGCCCTGCATACACGTCTCGTTTGGTTCAGAGGATTAGAAAACCTGCATCAAAATGATAGATTTAAGGAGCTCAATCTATTTAGTTTACCAAAGAGAAGGTAAAGGGATTACTTGATTACATCTTGATTACATATCTACATGGGAAACATATTTAATCATGAGCTTTTCAATCTAGTGGAGAAAGGTATAACATGATCCAAAGGCAGAAAGTTGAAGCTAGACACATTCAGACTCGAAATAAGGCATACATTTTTACTTTGAAAATAATTAACTATTGGAACAATTTACCAAGGTTCATGATAGATTCTCCATCATCCGTACTTTTAAAATCAGGATTGGATGTTTTTCTAAAAGGTATGCTCTGGGATTTATTTTGGGAAAGTTCTACAGGCTGTATTATACAGAAGGTCAGACTAAATTATCACAACGGTCCCTTCCAGCCTTGTAATCTATGAAATCTATTAAAGATTGTAAGATATATAATTATTAAAAAGCTTGGGCCATGATTTTTTTTTTAAAATGTGTACCATTTTAAGGTATCAAAATAAATGGACTGATTTTCTAAATTGCTGAGCAAAAAGGTGATCCTATTTATTTCAGGGGCCCCTTCAAAAACAAAATCTTAGAGTGAATAAATACCATATTTCATCCTAATGGTTTCTGTAAGCAGCGTTTGTATCTATAGGGTGAAATCAAAATTGCCTAAATTGGTTATAGAGACCCTATTCTCCTTACAGTTAATGAAGATTCTCTTTTAACTGAAGTGTTAAGCAGGGGTAGGCAGAAAAAAAATGCTTTCATTTTGTGAAAAAAGTTAAGGTATTAAAATTTGCTTTGTTCTGATATGGAACAAAATCAAAACCTTCTGAAGTCGTTAAAAAAATAAAGAAATCCCTACCTGCCAATAGCCCAGTTGTTAGGGCGCCCAGTTGGGACAGGGAAGACCCAAGCTCTAGTCCCTATTTTGCTTGATTTAAATTTCTGCAAAATATTTAACTTTCAACAAAATGGCATTTTTGACAGTTGTGTTTTTATTTTCTTTTAAATGAGCTCTACTGGTAAAGGCCTTTGATTTTAGAGTGAAGATCTAGGATCTATCCCTGCTGGTGTCATGCTATTCTGATTGATCATGGCATACAGAATAGCAAAAAAGCATAAGAACAGTGGATTTGTTACAGCAAAATAGATGGTTAAAATGAATCTCTCTCCTGCATACTAATCTTCCTCCATGTTATAATAATCAGGAAACCCAGATGATAAAAGGGATGGGAAAGACTCACTGGGTTATATTTCTTGCTCTTTCTACTTAAAAGATGTATTCATATGATGTAATTTTAAACACATTTTAACTATTCATGTGTGAATATATACTGATATGGGATAAAACAAGCAATATGAAAGTTATTAGAAACCCCACTCACTCTTTTCTTACACCAGGCTTCTAAATACAGTATGTTTTTTACATTTATTTCCAACACACTATTAACAAAACAGAATTAAAGAGGGATGGATATGTTTGTAACTCCTTCCTGTATTGATTGTTTTCTTCTACATGGTTGTCCAATCATTGTGACTCTGATTGTAGTAATTTATTATGGTTCTTTAAGTTAACTGAATGGAAAACATGTGTTTCCTGAATCCCATTTACTAAAGACAACTTAAAAAGGCATACAAGATTATAACAGATGCATCAGAAATTCCCTATTTGAGTAACGGCAGAACAAATTAATATTGCTGAGATGAGTTCATGAATATTTACAGTCACCTTGAAATTGATTATGAGCAAAATAGTCATTTGTGTGAAATTTATCAAAGCAGACAGGTGGAAAAAGATGATAAAGTGTATTTTTATGAATATGGGAATAAATTGCAGTGCTACCTGTTATTAGATACCACTTTCTTATTTTGACTAGAAGGCCCAGCTTTCATTCAGAATATACTTATAAACCTGGCAACAGAAAATGTCATACTGAAATGTGAAAGCCAACAGAAACTGTAAAAGAAATGTCTAAACCCCTGATATGCAGTTATGCTGACATACAGCAAAATAAATATGTTCTTAGTGCTGTGAAGTACAACTCAGTCAGTGTTTACTAGATGTAAATAATACATTAAGAATGTATTTAAGTGCATATACTGTATGGAAAAATCAGTGGTAAAGTGAGGTTAAGCACATTTTTAAGAGTTTATTCAGCTCAGAATGAAAACTCTGGAGAGGGGCTAAAATCTTTTATTGAAGAGACAGTAATATAATTAAAACTTCATAATGCCCCAGTATGTAGCTTCTAACAATTGTTTTCAAATTATTTAATCATTTGCATGGCTCTTCTCTGAACCATCTCCAATTTAGCAACATCCTTCTCAAATTGTCGGCACCAGAACCAGAAAAAAATATTCTAGCTGCTGCCCTGGAATGGAGGGGTGTGTTACCCCAGAACTTGATCAAGCTAATTGTAGCCATATTACGTGCATTCAGCCTCCATAAATTAAGAAAATAAGAATACCACACAGTGAAGGGTTAATTTGAACAAGTAGAGCTTCTGGAGGCCAGATCAAATGCTAGCTGCAGGTTTGCAGTTTCCTCTAATCAGAACAGGAGGTGGGAATAAATGAGTCAACAAATTGAGACTGAAAGAAAATAAGTGGATGGAGGCCTTGAGTTTGGGAGTCTGTGATGCAGAGACTTATGACTAAGATCGTTAGGAATGTTTTGTTGACAAGTAGTTCATTGAAGTTAGGATTGTTGATGAGCCAGTAGGGGTTGCTATGAAGTGTGTGTTTTGTAAGAACTAGTTATAACAAAACTAGATAATAGAGGGTACATTGGAGCAGGTCTCTCGGGATAGCTTCAGAGACTTTTTCGCGACACTATACTCCGTGGTGGGGAAGTGACCGGCCATTGCTGACCTGCTGCTAATTACTCAATACCATCTCAGATTTTAGGTTATTTGGAATGTTCTAAACCTATTGCTTATGTATCCGTGTGCTTAAATCTAATAAACTGTAGTTTTTGATAAGAGCAGGCATACTTGCATCAATCTTTAAGCAGCCAGAAGTGATGTGTTCCCACTGATATATTCCTGACATCCCCTGGAGTGAAACAGTTAAGTTACTGCTTTGGGTTCTGAAAGTCCTGGGTAACAGTGCCAAATACAGAAGTAAAATAACCTCTCTTCTCTTACATGAGATTCCCCTGTTTATTCATACCAAGATCACACTAGCTTTTTTAGCCCCAGCGTCAGACTGGGAGCTCATGACCCCCAAATCTTTTTTCAGAGTCACTGTTCCCAGGATAGAGTCCCCCTATCCTGTAAGTATTTTTCGAGATGTATACATTTAAATGTAGCCATATTAAAATCCCTATTTTATGCTTGATCCCAGTTTACCAAATGACCCAGATCTCTCCAAATCAGTGACCTGTCTTCATTATTTACCACTTCTCCATTTTTTATATTATCTGCAAACTTTGATGATTTGGTATTTTCTTACAGCTCACTGATCATGTTAACAGCAGCAGGCCAGGAACCAATCCCAGTGGAACTCCGTAGGAAACACACCCTCTTGATAATGATTCCCCATCTAAAATTACATTCTGAGACCTATCACTTAAAGCCATTTTTTAATCCATTTAATGTATAGCATGTTAATTTTATATCATTCTAGTTTTTTAATCCAAATGTTGGGTGTTAACAAGACAAATCTTACAGAAGTCTAGTATGTCAAAACTATTACCTTCATGAACCATACTCTTTTGGATGAGACTACAAGTATCAAGTTAGTTTGACAGGATCTATTTTCCATAGACCCATGTTTATTTACATTACATTACCCTCCTTAATTCTTCCTTAATCAAGTGCTCCATTACCTTTCCTGGGATCAATGTACATTAGAAACAAATACTTGCTGATGGGCTCTTCAACGTCACACAAAAATTTTTAACGTGATCCAATGGGTGGAAGCTGAAGCTAGACAAATTCAGAGTGGAAACAAGGGGTACATTTTTGACAGTGAGGGTAATTAACCACCACTGCAATCATTGATAAATTGTTCTGGATTCTTCATCACTGCCTTTTTTAAAATCAAGTTTGGATTTTTTTTTCTAAAAGGTGTGCTCTAGAAATTATTTTGGGGAAGTTCTGTGGCCAGTTTTATACAAGATGATCCAACGCCAGAAGGGACTATTGTGAAAATCTATGAACCGTGAACACAATTTAGTAAGGTATCAAGTGACCTGGTGAGTGAACTGGTGACCAAATTAACACCTAAATATATGGTGACAATGTATGCTAAGTCTGGAAGTCCTTTTAAAAAAGGAGTGGTTAATTTACATAAGGTTGTGGTGGTTTGCACTGCCAAAAATCCACTCACCATTGTTAGACCACAGGAGGAATAAAAGCTACACTGGAAGATCAGCTACTTGACAAGGAGGCACACAGGCATGCTGGACTATTTTCGAGAGTGGTGAGAAACTAGATATATTTGTAACTCCTTCCTGTTCTGATTGTTTTCTTCTACATGGTTGTACAGTGATGAGGAACGGGGGCTTCTTCACTGATCTGAGAGTCTTATATCTAGGCCTAGACATCCTCCACATCGTCTGGGGGAAAACTCAGACTGAATTTGGCTAGAACCGCATACCTGTTTATGATGACTGGTGGTGTTTAATAAGGTTACACATGTGCCCATTTCCAAGCAGCTTTTCATTCACCAATTACTAGTTTCCAAAATGAATATGCATGAAACTCCTTGATCTGTTATGAATTACCAAGGCTCCATTCAGACCCATTGCCCCAACATTTATCCCTCCCAAACACACACATACAAGTAATATGTTAAGGTTGCTGGTGTTGCTGCAATATCAAAAATAAATAAATTAATAAAAATAGAAGGGCTGGGAAGACTCATTACTTTTTGGATTTCAAGCTTTTTAGTTTCACAGCACACTATAGAAACAGGGCTAAAGATGAATAGAAATATTCAGTACACAGCAGGATGAGCACAGAGCTCATCTTTGCTCTCATATACATTTCTACCCATCATTTTAATGGAAAGTTAGCACAAAAGGAGACTGAGTAGCTATTCAAAATGCAAGTGAAATGAGGAGATACCTGCAGGTTTCCATTATCAGGAAGCACTTAGTCCCAAATTATTATTATTATTTTGGTAATTTGGCAAATCTTTGCTATAAGAATACACACTAAATTTCTTTTATGGTATTTTCAGTAGAAAACAGTTTCTCCAGCACAGCAGGTTATTATTTACTGATTCATGCAATGAGTTTAAACAATATCTTGAGGTCAGATATGATAATCAGCAGCTCAAGGACTGCTTACTGTTGTAATAATTTTTTGGTTTGTTTGTTTAAATGTATATATTGCAGGCAGTTGAAGGGAGAAGAACTATGTGCGGGTTTATTCTAAAGTTTTGGGCTGCTTCTTCTAATGGTTTAGCAAGATATTTTATTGAATCGAGGAAGGAAATGTGAACATTTCTGAATGATTATTATAAGCAATTTTTTTTCATTCCTACACTGCAGCCAGGGGTGTGATTTGCAGCTTCTGCAGACATACCCATGTTAGGTTTAATCTAGCTAGCACGTTGAAAATAGGAATGAGGACATGATGGAATGGGCTTCAGCGCTGTGAGGAACACAATTGGGATATGAGTGGCCTAATGTTCAGAGCCATTGGGGTAGCCAGGCATGGAGATTACAGCAGAGATAAACTGGAGGCAAGTTTCAATACCACAGCACACCTGGGAACCTAGTCTAGAGCACAGCTGAGGGTCAGAAGCAGGAATCAGAAGCTGAATGCCAGAACCAATGGGTAAGCCAGAGATTTGGTCGGGAAGTGGAGCTAGCAGTCAGCGCCAGGGTGCTAAGGATGGAGAACAGTGGGGGCTAAAGCAGGTACAAGAGCTGGTGGAGCAGGAAACAGAAGCAGGCAGCAGGATCAATCACAGTTGCAGGAATGGAAAGCATTGAGCAGCCAACTAGTAGTCAACTCCCCCCACCTCCATCATCCAGGAAGTGAAATCAGTCAGGCATCCCATGCAAGGATTAGCTGTGTACAGGGTGTTGCTAGGAGACTGCCCTATTGTAGCTAGCTCCCTAAAAAGCACAGGCTGCACAACCTCACCTGTCCCACCTAGGTACATATTTGGATTCCTTGCCCATGAACCACTCCCCATTGCCATTTTTAGTGAGCTGCCTAGATTGAAGCTAGCACAGGTAGATCTCCACAAGCTGCCAATGACACCATTGGCTACAGTGTAGTGGGGAACAATGCCGAGCGGTTAAATCATGGGAATGGGAGAAAAGGGGCATTATATTTTAACTGGATAGGCAGAACAGTGGTTTCAAATTTTATATGGAAAAAGTCAGAGATCCATACAGGAATGTCACAGATCTAGTTGACCGCCCTCTCCTGAGCACTCAGATTGCTGTGAGAGGATCCAAATGCTGAATTTCATGTTATGTACAACTCCAAATCTAAATAGAGTCCAGGCACTGCCCTGTCTTGGGGTCTGTAGGCATATTTTTGGGATGCAGATCCTCTGTCTAGCAGCCTCTCATGAGACGTGCAGACTCAAATCCAACTGCCTAGCCCCTGGGACCAGTACTGATCCCTCAGTCTCTCTCATATCCTATGCATACCCCTTTCCAGGATTCCAAACTTTTGGGCACTCGGGATTCACAGGTTAAATCTTCAGGGCACATGTTAAGCACAGCACATATCTTACACACAAAGACTTTGCACAGGATTCTAAAAGACCACAGCTCTTTACTTATATAGAGCACAGTTCATTTAGAAAATGACAAACAACCTGTACCCCATACTCTCCACTCCAGCTTACCCTTACCTTGCAAGTATGTCTGGGTTCTGGTAGACAGGGTTTCTATCTGCTTATCAGGCTTCTGAAGCAGATTCCTTCAGCAGGTGAAAGTGGCTGAAGAACTCCAGCAGGGTAGCTCCTGCCCTTTTATAACCTTCCAGTCCCCTTTGTCAGATGACTCCCTAATCAACTTCCTCAGGTGAGACCAGAACCTTAACAGGTGAATGTTGCCAGTCAACCTCTCCCCGAACAAGCCAGTTCTCTTGGGTGGATGCCCACCTATTTTCTAGGATGTTTGTATTTGTATAATGAGCCACCCAGACTTAACAACTCTCTGTCGTCAGTCCTGAACCACTACTCTTTGTAATTTAAGTCCAACATGGAGGTAAAAGGACAAAAGAGAAGGCACATTGGAAATGGAATTTACAGTTTGCTACAGATACAAACAGAGAATTCTTAATCATGCACAGAGTTCATACATTGTACAGATTCCCCAAATCATCACAATGCACACACAAACTCATTAGCAGTCCCAGTGAAGAAAACTGGGCCCTTCAACTAAGTCACTTAGCTAAATTACTTTGCATGATTTTAAGTGAACCCATAATTGCCTTTAAACTCTGAGACACTTGCAGAGTTTCCATCTACCTCCTCATTTGAACTTTCAGGTCTCTTTAGCTAATTTTTGTCAGCACCTTAATTTTCATAATCCTTTTTATTGGTTAATTTTGAATTCATGGTCACTTGACACTGAACTAGCTGACAGCAAAGTCTAGCACCCTTTTTTTTTTTTGAAGAATTGTTCAAAACTGACCTTAATTGAATTAACATCAGCTGATTCAGAACAGAAACATTGGAGAGCAAAGTCCTTTTCTGCAGCTGCCATTGTGACCTCTAGCAAATAAATGACAATATATTTACACTAATTTTATTACATTTAAAAAAATCCACAAAATTTGCATTCATGTATTTGGTCAAATAATGTGTAGCTCTAATGTGATTTAAAATGGCTGTGTTATAAAGACCTTGACAATGAAGGTTAATAATGGAAATGCTGACAGACACTTAAATATAGCAGCATTGCCACATGCCCCCTTGATACATAAAGGGAAGCTGCAATTCTTTTCAAAAGCTCCTAATTCTTTTCCAGGACAGTTCTCCTGTACTCATGGAAATGTAGCTCTATAAAGCAAAGAGACAGGACAGCCAAATAGACATTGCATCTTGACATTATTTCTCATCTTTTAAAAAATGCATCAAGAAAGGCAATTTGGTTCTTAAAATAAACTTGCTTCACCTTCCACGATCGGCTCAGCCCCTTTTAAGATGCCACTATTACAGATATTTTTTTTTTTTACTTAAACACAATATATTAACACCATCATAAAGAAAGTATTTTACTTCAGTAGGCACCAAATCTGAATGACTCATATTTACTTACACAAAGGTTTCACTTCAAAGATAAATGACGGAGAGCTTTTTTATTCTTTTAGTTCCTGTCAAGGTTTTCCATTATATAGCTATTCTATCTTTAAATATAATAGTAGAAACCTACTAACAAAAAACATCTTCCCTGAAGAGGTGTAAGGGTGAGTAAATGAATCTTGTATCGGACAGAATTAGAAAACAACTGTTTTCTATCTGTGGACTGCATGAAATCGTTGAGTTTCACAGTAACTGCAAAAGGCTTGCCCACTAGGGGAATTTTTATCAGTGTCAGGGCCAGTTCAGAGAGCTCCACAAGGAACCAGGAGTTCGTATGAGCCCTCTGAGAGACACAGTTATACACATAGTCTAAATAATTAGCAGGAAGCAGGGGGGGTTTGTTTTCTTTTTAGTTCAGGGCAAGATTTGTGATAGCTGGTACAAGGAGTTGTAAAACACATTTCAGTGTGCTAGCTTCAATTTCTGTGGACCAGTGGCATACAGTAATCTTCATTCCATGTTCCTACTGGTGAAGGAGACAGCTCTAAAGTTGCGTAAAGCACTTTTGGTGCTCTGATGTCAGGCATAACTGCTAGGATGCACTGAATCACCCTCCATCTTAAGGAAGCTCTAGCCCTGTGCAGTCTTCTAATCAAAGGGAAATTGTATCTACTTGGTACAACAACCTCCTTTTAGTGGACTTTCCAGTGCCAAAGTCGACCACTGGCAAAGGCCTCCCTGCATCGAATCTGGATCCAGATGTTTAAGATTAAGATGATTCTGACTGTAACACTGTGTCTAACTCTAAAGCTTGGAGGTGTTCTGTACCAGAGTTTTGGATCAGATTTTTTTAAAGAGACAGGAACTAGACTCAACATGAGGATCTAGATTCTGAACTGCCCCAAATTCAAGGAAGTTTGGATTTGGGTAGGGATTGAGTCTTTCTCTAATTTGAGAAACTCTTATTTCAAAAAGAAAAGGAGTACTTGTGGCACCTTAGAGACTAACCAATTTATTTGAGCATTAGCTTTTGTGAGCTACAGCTCACTTCATCGGATGACATATCAAATTGAAAGGTGTTGCTCCTTTCCCTCTTCCATAGTACTGTTCTATGGGAGAAGAGCAACACCTGTCGTTGCCAACTGAGTGTTGCCAACTCTTATAATTGTATAGTGAATCTCACACTATTTACTGTTTTTCTTAAAGCTTCAGCTCCTGGAGTCACTTGATTATGTAGAAAGAAAAGGAGTACTTGTGGCACCGTAGAGACTAACCAATTTATTTGAGCATGAGCTTTCATGAGCTACAGCTCACTTCATCGGATGCATGCCTTAGAGACTAACCAATTTATTTGAGCATGAGCTTTCGTGAGCTACAGCATCCGATGCATCCGATGGATCCGATGCATCCGATGAAGTGAGCTGTAAGATAAAGTGAATTTATCTTAAAATATGAAGAAATATGTGAGCATTACAGATATGAACAAGAGTAATAACCAAGTAATAACCTCAACTAAGAGTTATAAAGCTATAACTAAGGTTATAAAGCTTGACTTGAGCAAAGCTTTTGATACGGTCTCCCACAGTATTCTTGCCAGCAAGTTAAAAAAGTATGGATTGGATGAATGGACTATAAGGTGGATAGAAAGCTGGCTAGATCATCAGGCTCAATGGGTTGTGATCAATAGCTCCATGTCTAGTTGGCAGCCAGTGTCAATCGGAGTGCCCCAGGGGTCGTTCCTGTGGCCAGTTTTGTTCAACATCTTCATTAATGATCTGGATGATGGGATGGATTACAGGCTCAGCAAGTTTGTCCATTACTCTAAAATGGGGGAGAGGTAGATATACTGGAGGGTAGGGATAGGCAGAGTGACCTAGACAAATTAGAGGATTGGGCCAACAGAAATCTGATGAGGTTCAACAAGTACAAGTGCAGAGTGCTGCACTTATGATGGAAGAATCCCATGCACTGCTACAGGCTGGGGACTGACTGGCTAAGCAGCAGTTCAGCAGAAAAGGACCTGAGGATTACAGTGGATGAGAAGCTGGATACGAGTCAACAGTGTGCCCTTGTTGTCAAGAAGGCTAACAGCATATTGGGCTGCATTAGTAGGAGCATTGCCAGCAGGTAAAGGGAAGTGATTATTCCCCTCTTTTTGGCACTGGTGAGGTCACATCTGGAGTATTGCATCCAGTTTTGGGCCCCCCACTTCAGAAAGAATGTGGACAAATTGGAGAGAGTCCAGTAGACGCCAACGAAAAATATTAGGGGGCTGGTGCACATGACTTATAAGGAGAGGCTGAAGGAACTGGCCTTATTTAGTATGCAGAAGAGAAGAGTGAGAGAGGATTTGACAGCAGCCTTCAACGACCTTAAGTGGGAGGGGGGAGAGTTTTAAAGAGGATGGAGTAAGCTGTTCTCAGTAGTGTCAGATGACAGAATAAGGAGCAATGGTCTCAAATTGCAGTGGGGGAGGTATAGGCTGGATATTAGGAAAAAAAAAACTATTTCACTAGAAGGGTAGTGAAGCACTGGGATGGGTTACCTAGGGAGGTGGTGGCATCTCCATCCTTAGGTTTTTAAGGCCCGGCTTGACAAAGCCCTAACTGGGATGATTTAGTTGGGGTTGATTGTGCTTTGAGCAGGGGGTTGAACTAGATGACCTCCTGAGGTCTATTCCAACCCTAATCTTCTATGATTCTAATATCCTCAAGTATTTTATCCTTAAAATATTCAGATTGCATTGCAGATTTCTTTTCCAAATATACATTTGAGACGAACAGAGAGATGACAAGATAATCCCCTAAATTTCTCCAGCAACCGTATGGTCTCTTCTAAAATAGTAGGAAACTAATCAGTCCCCATAAACATTCTTGCAGCACAAGGCACAACACTTTAATAGAAAAAAAGGAATTCCACACAGTGAGTCAGTCTCTGCTGTTCCCACTTTGTTTGCCACCCAGCAGCTCTTCTTTCCTCGATTTTCCCACCACCATGCTCCATAAGATGTACTGCATACCATAGGCAATTCTCATTTGTACAGAAAGAGTTCTTGAGCCACAACACTCTGATCCAGAAGTGACTGTTGCAATACCAGCTTTTATTTAAAATCACACCCAAGGTCCCATATTGTGCTCTCATTCATCTGCCACTACCTCAGTGGCATTAAAAGGAGTTGTACGTGTAGAGCAAGAGTACATGTGGCTAAAATGCATTTTACACTCTCCTGAATACTTTAGATTAGTAAACCTCAATCCACGCAAATGTGAGTCTGATTCCTACACTGCTTCTACCTAGCTAGCTTTTCATTTATACCAGGTGCATCACCAGAGTACCTAAGCACTGTAGTTCACAGAAGCCCAATCATATCCAAGCACAAGTTCACTCCTCTGCTGCCCTAAATATCTTTGATGCATTGAAGAATATCAGCTATCCAGTGCTCATGTGGTTGGTGCCAAGAAGTATGCTCTCCTCACCCCATGTATGGTGGAGGTGTGGGAAAAGGAAATGATTTCCTATCAGAGACAGAAAAAGGAGCCACTTGGATCAACCTCATGCCCATCAAAGGGAGATGATTTACTGAGTAAGAAAAGGGAGACTGATGGAGTGGGAAAAAGGAGGACATTTATCCTTTGCAACCCCTAAGAGGAAGCACAAAACAGAAAGGGAGAAGATAAAGCTCCCTATCTCAGGCTACAGTTAAAAATCTCAAAGAATTAGAGCTTAACTTTCTCATATGCTATCGATCTTCACCCAAATACAGCTTCCTGATGACTCTTTGACTACAACAGGAATTACATATGCACAGTCTCTGCTGTGACAGCTGCATTCCTTGAGACTAGCATGGCAATCTGCATGTGTACACATGTTCATACCCAACTGTGGTGGCAGCTGTTCTGCTGATATCTCATCAACCAGTGTCCTGCTGCTTCCCCTGACCATACTTCCAAGTAAAAAGCCGGTAGAGAGAGAAGTTGGGAAGCCATAGCTGTGGGGCTAGAAAAAGAGCAGCTATGCTTTGCACATGCTGAAGATTCAAATCCTGATGGTGGCAGAGTTTAGCTCTTTTCCTAGTCCACCTCTACCCCCCCCACCCCCCATTTATTATTAATTTCACCTCTTTTTCCGGAGACCATAAAGATAGTTGGGGGTTTCTCCTCTGCAGACAACAAATGGAGAATGGAAGAAGAAATCTGGAAGGAGATGTGTGGGTGCGAATAAGAGAAACAGTGGGGAAGAGAAGTGGGAGCACATAGGCTGGCCTGATAGCCTCAGAACTATTACTTCCACAGACAGACTTTCACAGACATCCCCGTGTAAGCTCAGGGGATGCTGTGGTGGCAGCATTGGGTGCTGAGCTCATGGTAGAAGTAGCAATAACAGCAGCAATCTGTCCAGTAAATGGTTGTAGAAAACAAATCTTGCACATAGAATAGATATTCTCCCAAAACCTATATCTTGTTTATTCAGATCAGTTCTATCATTGTCTTCTACTTTTCCTCTGAATCAGGTATTTTTCCCCTATGTAGGTTCAGAATAACTACTGCACCTGCAAAGATATTTACTCTCTCCATCTGGAAAACATCTTGCATTCTCAGTATCAACCAAATGAGTTCCTCCTTAATTAGCCCCTTGCAAACTAGGGAAAAAATCCTGACAAAAAACTTAGTCATTTGATTTCTTATGGAATCCATTCCTGGGATAATACAGAGGTAAATATACCAGTTGTGTTAACTGTCATTTACTGGATATCTTTATTCACTCATATATGCTAGACATTCTTTCAATCAGCTCATCAGTCCCCCAGTAGACTACACCCTGATGCAGAATGAATATTTTTCACTTTGGTAACTTTTATATTTATGTTTGTTTTTCCCCTCCTTTCAATTTATTTGTAACATCTAACTACTGCATAATATGTTTCTGTTTACTTCACTTGTTTTTGAAAAATATCAATGAAAACGTTAAATCAAATAATGATTTTAAAATATATTTCAAAGTTTATTCATAGTGAGAAGTGGCTCTCACCTTTTGATTTTTCTGACTGTTGGACTGAGCAACATGTTTGGATTTTTCCTTTAAATGTATGAATGATGTAGTTAAAAGTCTGAATTTCAATAACTGGCTTCTAAAAATACCTTCACTACCTTTTATCTTCTGTAAACAAAGAGAGACCTCTCTCAAAGAGAGAGTGAAACTGAACAGCTGGAATGAGAGTTTCATTATTCCTATTATGAGATGGAATCTCACATTTTAAACTTAAATTTATTTTGACAGATTGTACATTTTGTGAAACATGATAACACAATGCATATGATTGAATGAAAAAGCAAATTTGGAGATATATATAGTCAAGATTATTTTGTGATTAGCATATTCAGATATTAAATTCTTCCTTTCCTTTCCCAGAAAAAAACTAAATATAATACTTTAAAGGTCAAAGTATAACCCTCTTACTGTTACATACAAAGACTTCCCACAACAGTAGATCATTTTTATTGTAAAGATAGCTGGAGACTGAGGTATACAGCAAATAATTGCTTTCTGCTTCCTACACCAGTAGTGTATCAGGATACTTAAAAAAAAATATTTAGATATCGGTCATATTGGCCAGTGACTAGGTCCATACATTCTAAGGAAACTATATTAGAGAACAAGAGGACTTGTGGCACCTTAGAGACTAACCAATTTATTAGAGCATAAGCCACGAAAGCTTATGCTCTAATAAATTGGTTAGTCTCTAAGGTGCCACAAGTCCTCCTTTTCTTTTTGCGAATACAGACTAACACGGCTGCTACTCTGAAACCTATATTAGAGAACATATCCATGGCACAACAAACAACTGAGTCAATACCATCCAGTTTGCTATCAAGTTCTAGGGGGAAAAAAAGTTGGGTCAGTTTCTATACACTGTAAATCTAGAATAATGCTAATGGAGCAACTTCACATTTATGCCAGTGTACCATAAATAAAAGTTTGGTCCACTGCATACTTATACATTAGGGGCATGAGTCACTCCAGCCTTTTATTGTGGTAATTCCTTTGTTTGTTTGTTTGTTTTTTTAAAGCAGCATGGTGAATAAGGCCCTAGATATTTACTACTGCCAAACACGTTTTATCATCTGCCATGGATTACTGTATGCCATTTTTATATATACAGCACCCCCCCCCCCAAGGGCTTCTGTGCTGTTATATAGACCTCTTTTAACCTTTCTTTATTTTTAGTTTATGAATTTTTTTGTGCAAAGTGTGAATGAAAGATTCAGGCCAAAAATTGGGTTACATTAAATAGAAGTTATCAGAATAAGTCTTAGCAAAAAAAAACGAACCAAAACAATACTGATTAGTTGGCACTCTGATATCATGGCTTAAGGTCTGAAAGGCTGCATTTTAGAGAGTGACCTAAAAACATTGGGGCCCACAGATGCTGCTGTACTCAGATAAAAGCCAATCTCAGTCCACCTCTACATGAGACATGACTTCTCAGAGGGGATTCAGGAAGTACTCAGACTGCAGGACTGGATATGAATAATGGATCATACTGCAGTTGGAGAGAGAAGGATCATAACCCAAAAGCAGTGCTAAATAGTATTCAATCCATACTGAACAATAGCATCCAGAAAAATAATCTCAAACCCTGCTAATAAAACGCTGTAGGGCAACTACTGTTCTGTGAAAAAATAGTAATGTAAAAGATTAATATATTTGGTAAACATTCATGCCTTTTTTATCACAATTATGCACCAATTACCAGAATTTTTTGTGAAATCCAAGAAATGTCTTGTGTTTATCCTGCTTCCATCCTGACATGACAAAAACCTGCTTGCTATTAATTTCAGAAGCATTATATCCAGTAATGTCATATCAAACATATCAAGTTAAATGCAAGATGCAACGTAGGTCGATGTGACTTAACAAATTTGAAAAGATGTAGCATGTTAGTTGTGTCAGAAGAGATATTTTATAATATATTCCTTTCAGATCAGATAACAGCACCCACAGTAGGCAGTGAATTCTGTGTTTCCATTTCAGGCCCAACAGCAAACCTTATTCATGCAGGAAGCACTTGTTTCCCCAATTAATTCTCTTGAAATCAATGGGACTATTTGCATGAATGAGCGTTTACAGTAATGGGGTTTTACAATGTAATTTACTTAGGGTAAACTTTACATATTCCAAGCTGAGGGGTGCCCCCATTGCATTCTAAACAAATATTATATAAAGTCAACAAACAATGTGCATTACTGTGAAACCAAGAGACTCAAATGCAGTCACCAATAAATTCAACATAGGAAAAGAAGGAAGGAAGGGAAACGGAGGGGAGAGAGAGAGAGAGAGAGAGAGAGAGAGAGAGAGAGAAATGTTGCTGATGAACACTGAGTTAAATTAGTAATAGCAAATAAAACATTGAAATGGAGGTAACTCAAATGTAATCCCAACCAAAACTCAGGGGGGCATTACCCTAAAGTGCATTTACACCCCTTTGGCAGCGTAAAGGAACTTTACAGTAGTAAGTGTAATGTTAGTATTGCAAATACCATTCAATAACTACAAAATGTATTGTAGATACAATACAGGGACAGGCAATACAACACAGTAAAAAAGAAAGGGAAATAAGAGAAACCAGTAAAAGAAAAGAGCTCCTGTCATAATATAAAGGAAAGGGTAACCACCTTTCTGTATACAGTGCTATAAAATCCCTCCTGGCCAGAGGCAAAATCCTTTCACCTGTAAAGGGTTAAGAAGCTAAAGTAACCCTGCTGGCACCTGACCCAAAATGACCAATGAGGGGACAAGATTCTTTCAAATCTGGAGGGGATGGGAACAAAGGGTTTGGGCTGTCTGTGTGATGTTTTTGCCAGGAACAGATCAGGAATGCAAGCCTTACAACTCCTGTAAAGTCAGTAAGTAATCTAGCTAGAAAATGTGTTAGATTTTCTTTTGTTTAATGGCTTGTAAAATAAGCTGTGCTGGAGGGAGTGTGTATTCCTGTTTTTGTGTCTTTTTGTAACTTATTTTTTTGCTAGAGTGATTCTCTATGTTTTGAATCTGATTACCCTATAAGGTATTTACCATTCTGATTTTACAGAGGTGATTCTTTTAACTTTTCTTTAATTAAAATTCTTCTTCTAAGAACCTGATTGATTTTTCATTGATCTTAAGATCCAAGGGTTTGGGTCTGTGTTCACCTGAACCAATTGGTGAGGATTTTTATCAAGCCTTCCCAAGGAAAGGGGGTGTAGGGTTTAGGGGGATATTTTGGGGGAAGACGTCTCCAAATGGTCTCTTTCTCTGTTCTTGTTTAAAACGCTTGGTGGTAGCAGCATACTGTCCAAGGACAAGGCAAAGTTTGTACCTTGGGGAAGTTTTTAACCTAACCTGGTAAGAATAAGCTTAGGGGGTCTTTCATGCAGGTCCTCACATCTGTACCCGAGAGTTCAGAGTGGGGAAGGAACCTTGACAGCTCCCAAAACTGTTTACAAGATACAACCCTCGTAATAACTATTCTGACATCGGTTGTGTGTCCACTACCCTGGCTGACTTCAGGATCAGAAAGAGATCAAATACAAAACCAGCAGATTTCCATGATCAGATGCCATGCATTGTAGGGTACTGAAAGAGATCAGGATAGTATGCTGACGACTCAAAAATAACCCATTAGAACTTACTAAGATCAGCTAAAGTTCTGAGGCTGATAATGTGCTAAGAAGAGATCTATGTAGAAGAAGAAGGAAGAAAGAAGGTTAACATAGGTACAAATGGCCATATCAATTTGATAGACTAATAAAGGACTGTAAGTCATGTGGTGACAAGCAAGTATATTTTTACTGAACAAGAGGTTAAAGAATTATGGGCAAGAGTCTGATCCTGCAAGGTGCTCAGCACCTAAAACTCCCATTAAAGTCATTGGGAATTGGAGGTGCTTAGCTCCTCATAACACCAGACTGCAGAATTTTAGATGAAATACTGATATCAAAGGGAACTGGCTCAGCAATCAGAACGATGTAAGAATCAGGCTTTTAAAGGGTGCCAGCAAATGGGCTCGTGCCTTTTTTTTCTGCTTTATGGACAATTTTTAGCCAACCAACCAACCAACCCACAACTTTCCCCCACTGCTTTGTTTTGACATTATAAATTCTGTTTCCATCTAGGCTGGAATACTCTGATGACTGGGGGACTAGTGAGTTGCAGAACAGTCAAGAGAACAAAAGATACACAAAAGATACTTAGAGATACTGGGTTTTTTTTTAAGGTTTTAAGTACTTAAATGACTAATCAGCATTTCAGAGAAAGGGTACCTTTGTTATCCCCCTTTTATTAAGGCATTAGAACCTGTACTAAACATCTAAACATCACAGCAACCTTCTCTTCAGCAAAACCAATGAAAAATCCAACTTACCATTCCTGATACTACTAAAGTAAAACATATACAGTGAGAGGGTGATTGAATGGAAGGAGAGGGCTTTAAAACAAAACTCCTACAGGCCGTCTTTATAAATCACAATAAGTGAAAAAAGAGGTAAACCCATTAAATACTTTTCTTTTCAGGTCACTTAAAATATAATTATATGGCAAGTAACAGAACTGTATCTGATAAACCAGCCAACCAACCTGTAGCTAAGTATAAGTGTGGTATGTGATGGAATCAACCAGCCAACCAAAGGTCAGCAGAAGATTAAATGCATAATGGGAAATAAAACAACATAAGGATGGGGAATATCACTATATGTCTGAATACAAAACTACAAACACATACATAAAATAATCCTTATTTCACAGTAAAGGGAAAAATCCTTATTCTCTATACTTGTTGAACTCAGCATTTTAAGGGCTAAATTGTTGATTTTCCACAAATCTGGAGTAAGGGCAGCATGCAATTGTGTTGCACCAGGAGCAGACCAGGAATCAAATTGTGACTCAAGAAATCAGCATAATCTAGTTGCCATTTCCACAGTTGCTCAAGTAAAGGGGAAACAATCTCTGACAGCCTTACATGATGCTTCAATCCTCGCCACCTGCATCAGAAGGGCATTTGAGGCTGTTCTCCTTGTCATGCTTCTTCCCATATTAGATAGAGAACATAAGGGCATAACGAGTTGCCTTGTGATCCCTCATTCCCATGTATGGGTGTACATCAAGAGTCACGTCTGGCTCTAGTCTGATTGTTATGACATTTTGTATACACATAGAATATTAAATGAATTCTGTAGTCTTTACATTATCCTAGTTTCTTTACATTTCTCAATATTATTTCAGACTCATGCATCAGTATGCAATATATATGCTGTAAACTGGTTAGATTAGAACCTGTAAATTCCCATGTACAAAGACTTTATAACCTAGTACATTATCTGCCTTATACAGCATTTCCAAGGTGCAGAACTGAGTTCTAGGCCAGGTGGATTTTTTGTTTTTTTTAAAAATGTTCATATCTTCTTTTCTCCTAGCAATCAATGTCAAATAGAGCACTAGATTTCAACATTTATCTTCATTATACCAAAATATTCTCCACCTTAAAAAAAAATATTTAAACAAATCTCTTTGAAGATGCAAATCATATATAATGACTGGCAACTTCAAAATGTTCAGAAGTTCAATTCAATTTGACTTACTATTCAAAAGTATAACTTGTCTTAACGTTTAATGTAATTTCTGTCTCATTAATAATGATACAGTCAGAATTCTCACTCACTTCATTCTTTGTACATTATTCAGGTGTCACTCAAAACTCTGCCCACAACTTTGACACAGAAAAGCGATAAAGGCAGTACTTTTGTCTTTATCATTCATGAAGGCAGGGACTATACAAGTCACTGGAAACTTCTCCTCAAATGAGTTATGGTTCCTCCTTTAGTTGTGAAATAAAACACCACTAAAGTAGCTCAACAGTTTTGAAATAAATGACTGATGACACAAACAGTCTATATTAATTTTAATATGTTATACATTGTCTTAGCAATTTAGTTCAGCATTTCTGTTTTAAAACTGAGTTTTAGATGGAGCATTAACCTTTATTGTTGGGGGATGAGTTGATATAATAAGGTCATAACTGTGAAAACCATTCTATAATGGCTAGTGCATATGTGCATCATTCCCCTCAGTTGGATGGAATATATGACCTGCTCAATTAGGTGTGTGATCGTATTATCGTTCTGTAGCTGGCCTATGCAGATACTAACAAAGAGCTTCATTGTTTGTATTTCTGGAGCAGAGATCTGCACTTACTGCTGAGAATTACCAGTGGCACTGGTATAAGGCAAAGCTAACTCTATGGCCATAGAGGCATAAGTGTACACTATAACGTGAGAGGAAGGGGGGTACTGTGGTTAAGGTACTCAACTAGCATTCAGGAGCTATCCCACCTTTACTACAAGCTTTCTATGTGGCTTTGGGCAAGACTCATAGCTTCTATGTGCATTAGTTCCCATCTGCAAAATAGGGACACATATACTTTCTTTATTCCAGGCTTGTCTATTTAGATTGTAAGATTTACAGGACAAGCACTATCCCTAAACATATGTTTGCACAGATCCTAGCACAACAGGGCCCTGATCTTTGGTGGGGCCTCTCAGCTCTGCTGTGACACAATAAATAATAACAACAATATCAGTCCCTCATTTATTAACATAAATATACAGAATTTTATCAGATACCCCAGCTCTTTCTGAATACTGTATTATGTGTATCATTTTTAAAGTTGCATGTCTAATAAAAGGAAAAAATAGTATGTTGTTTAAATGTAGACACAGATACTTTTCTGAATCTTTACTGAGCTACAGTAGTTAAGGGGAAGGCTCATAAGCTTGATTTTGATCTTATTAACATTGGTTTTATACAGCTGGGGTTCCATTGGCTTCAGTGGAATTATTAATTATTATTATTATTTATTTACACCTATGTAAAGGAATTGAAAACACACTCAGTAATTCACTTGGAGAGTCATGATAGTTTCTTACCTGCAAAGTATTTTGCTCTTTTGTTCACGTGAGGGTTAATGACGGTTGTGTTTGGATTTTCTGGTAACAGCAAATTCCTAAGTAGAGAACTCTGGGAATCAGAAGTCCTGGTTTTGGGAGGACAGCCCAGGATCCAGTTATACAGAACTTTGTTCATTCTTAGCATTCTAGCCTCCTTTTTTCTCCACACAATTAGCTACCCCTCCATCACACCCCAGCCAGACAGTCTATTATTCTCCTTTTACCCAGCTAGACAGCTTGACACTTCTCACCCCCAGCCAAGTATTCTTGCTTCTTGCTACCCTGGGAGGATAACGTGTGGAGGGCTGGAGAGGTAAGGTAACTGGCTGGACGAGATGGACGGGAGACAATAGCACAAGCGAAGACATGAGATTTTTATAAAGAAATTTAACCCACCGGATAAAACTACCACCTAAATAATATAAAACAGTTGAAGAAGACATGTCCACTGTTTTATGTCAAAGGTTTTCTCTATGCTGAGAGGAAAAAATACAGCAGGAGCAGTGGATAAGCACATTGAATGAATTCAGGTCAGAAGCCTCCATGCAGTAGCAGCAGAGGATCACACCACTTATGACTTTTAAACTCAGTTGAATGCAGGACTATTGATATTTCTCAAGTCTATTTTTGCCCTAGAACATCCTCTCTCATTTCTATGGATTGTTCTGCCCCATCACTCAGTGCTATCGAGACATACTATACTGGTCACAGTCACTTCTTTTATTCACTCCTCCACTATGCCTCCTCCCCGCCCTTGCTACTAATCCTTAGAAGTTACTCAGCCACCCCTTTTCCACCATGCTGTGCTTCCAACACATCCATTCGTCAACTCATACAGTTGGTCCTCCTCCTTCGCTTTTAACCCGATCCTAAAATTGCTGAATTGAAAATGCTCAAATAAATTGAGCTTATGCTCAAATAAATTGGTTAGTCTCTAAGGTGCCTCAAGTACTCCTTTTCTTTTTGCGAATACAGACTAACACGGCTGTTCCTCTGAAACCTGAATTGAAAATGCTGACCAAAAACATGTTCCCTCACTTCATCCCTCGTATTCAAAAATATTTTCTTGAACCATTACACTATGCCTGCTAGAATAACGTTAGCTACCATATCAGTCTTAACCAACTGTAAACCTAAGTGAACATTCCATTTTAAAATAAGATAAATTCAAATGTTATTGGAACCCAAAGACAAAATAAAATGTAACTCTTCTTATACTTCAGATTATTGTGCAAGAAATAGATACCAATAATAATTTGCAATTAGACTTAAATATAGCAACTTTCTGAAAAATGGCAGAGGATACACAGAAGCTAATCATAAGTGCTTTATTATAGTTTAGTCTTGTATTGAATCTTCATCAACTGTTGCCAATACCATCCCATCTTTCTTCCCGAATAATTCCAATAAATGGGACTCATTTACTTGTAGTAAGGCACAATTAAAAACAAAAAACAAAAAAAAACCCACCCAAAACAAAAACAAAACACCATGAAAATAAAGTGTCCCAGATTGGGGGGGAGAGGGGGATTGAAGGAAAACAAAGGAAAAAAAATCCTACTAGGCCCAACAAAAAGGGGAAGGTTATTTATACACCATAAAGAAAAGTACTAGTGCACCTTAGAGACTAACCAATTTATTTGAGCATAAGCTTTTGTGAGCTACAGCTCACTTCATCAGATGCATCCGATGAAGTGAGCTGTAGCTCATGAAAACTTATGCTCAAATAAATTGGTTAGTCTCTAAGGTGCCACTAGTACTCCTTTTCTTTTTGCAAATACAGACTAACACGGCTGCTACTCTGAAACTTATACACCATAGAGTTCCAGAGAAGCCCTCTTTCATCTGAATTGGGCTGCCAGTACCTGCCTTCCCAGCCACAGAATATATAAAGCACTGGGTCACTTCTTGACCTGCTGTGGACATCACTCAAATTGCCCTTTTTCTTTGGGGGCTGGGAAGGAATTTTTCCTTCACCACCAGGTTGGCTGAGGTGGGGTGTTTTGTTTTGTTTTTTGCCTTTCCCGCAGAGGGTTTGGTATCTGGCGGGGGTGGGAGCAGGGGCGGGGCTTGTGAGTGGGGAATAAAAGGGATTTAAAGGAAAACATCCCTTAAAGGAGTGGAGGAAGGGTGGTTCAGGGCTCCTAGGTCTGATACAATGGGAGCTAATACCTCTCCTTTTATAGACCCCTTAGGCCTCTTACGAGGAGAGAGTGGCGAGGTCCCAGCTGTAGCATGACTCTTACCAGGTTGGGGAATATGTGCAAATGACTAAAGCAAGGATGATGACCTGCACCATAAAATTTATTGCTGGGTACTCCCAGATATTTTAAGTGAATGAAGTTGCAATCTAATTAAACCACACCCTTTGGCTCTTGTCTTTCTTCTTTTGTGACCAGACAATGGAATTTTCTACAAAGAGCAGAAAGTTCTCTGCAGCACCTCCCTGGAAAGAAAGAGGCATTTCCAGGAAGCCAGTGGAGGGCCTAACCTCCTGACTTTCCTTAGCGAAAGCCAGTGCCACGAGCCTGAAAAGGGATCTATCCAATACAGCTCTAACATCCATCACCATTCCCTATCTCTCCAGCACAGACCCAGTATCTCTTACCATGGAGAGGCTAGTCTCTTGACCTTCCAAAGTCAAAGCCAGTGCTGGGTGTGTGCAGAGGGCTGAGGGCTAGGAATCCCAGTGGAGGGGTTAGCCAACTATCCTTCCTGAGCTAAAGAGAGCTCAGGGCAGAGAAGGCTAAAGAGGGCTAAAGTCTGAGTATAGCAGATGGAGATACCTGCTAGCTCTCAGAGACAGAGATGTGAAGCCAGAGATAGCTGTGAAGGAGAGCTGGGGCACAGTAAGGAATACTGAGGCTGTGCTGGAGAGATGGGGCACAGTGATGGCTGCCAGAGCTATATTTGCATTACTACCTGGATTATGGTGTTAGAACTTGTTATGTGAATAGGGTTTTCCTTTGTCATAAATTAACAAGGGACATTTGCACCGGAAAAACTGCTTGGACTGTTCCTGGGGACTCAGAAGGAGGAAAACCGAGAAACTCATTTGTCATTCAGTGGCCTGCCACAGGACTCTGGGTGGGTCGCTCTATGACAATATGGTGTAGCTGCTGGCAGGAGGAGCCTGACACAAGGCATGGAGTCTGGATGACAGGGCATGGAAGCTGCCTGCACTGCAGAAGATCAAGAGCTGAAAGGATGAGAAATGGGCCCCTTTTAGACTGTTCTAAGGACTGGGTGGGGAGCTCAGGGACCCCTTTGTAATTTATACATGCTGATATGGATATTTTGGGTAAAATATGTTTGTGGAAAATAGTTTTGTTTGTTTCGGTGTGAGAAAAGTTTGGGTGGGAGTCCAGGAACATTTTAAGGAATGTATTATGTGTGTTGTGGTTTGGGGGTAAGAGTAGCCCCGGAAGGATCTCACAGGTCAGATTAAAAATAAAAAAGCAAAAACAAAACCAAGCTCCCCCCTCCCAAACCCTGCCTCTCCCACAGGCAGGTTTTAAGGGGGGCAAATATTTCATATGGTAGCTGGCCCCAGTAAATGAAGTAGGTCCAGCTCCCCAGTGCCAGAACAAGTCCCTCCATTTGACCAGTTAAAAGAGTGGGGCAGCACCTGGGAGCTATAAAGGACTGGGGCAGGAGGGAGAGACCTAGTGAATCAGAGCTGCATGAGGGAGAGTTAGGGTCAGGTGAGATTTGCCAGGGGAGTGGATGTGCCAGAAGGAAGCAGCCAGCTGAAGACAAGGAGAGCAGCAACGTTTGCTATCTGACTTCAAGCCTGAGCGCCAGGACCAGAGAAGGCTGAAGGAAGGAGGAGCAGCAGAGGGAGATGCCTGCTGGCTCTAAGCTACAGAGCTGGAGTTTAGGGCCCAAGAGGATTGATAGCAGGAAGCAGCCAAGGGACTTGCTTGCTGATGTCTTCACACTGGAAATCTGGACCTAGTGAGAGGACAGGCAGAGTGAGGTATGCTCGCCTGATTAAGATGATCTCCTAGCAGAGAGGATGTGGGGTTTCTTGGTGGGAACAGTGGGGTTTCACTCCAGCTGGTAGGGCTGGGGTGGCTGTCATGGCAGAGGGCAAAAGAGGCCTGACAAGGAGCCCAGGTCTGGCAGAAGACACTGGAGTGTGGTATGGAAGGACTTCTCGCAGAGAGGCTGGTGGGTGTGCCTGCTGAGAAGAGCAAGATTTTAAGGATGATATACATTGGGTGAGGGAAAGACTATATTTGGGCCTTTTGTTAGCAATTCAGTGTATTAGTCTGGTCATGAACCAGCCTCACTCAGGAGTATTATTTAAGCAAGAGAGCCTGAAGTGGATTTCCTGGGGACTCTGAAAGGGGAAATTGAGGCAGTAATGCCTGTCTTGCCACAGCCTGCCAAAGGGGAGCACTATGACAGTCCCATTCAAAGATTATTTGTCTTGGTCAACTACTAATATGCCAAAGACACGATGCACTATTTTACATCTGTAAAAATTAAATGTAATTTTCTATCATCTCAGACTCTTAGAATTTAAAACTGTAGCCTCTTTTCAAATTGCTTTGGGCAAAAAGGGTCATTGTCAAGGTTATACTTTTTTTCTTGTGTTTATTTCAAAAATCTGTGCATTTTACATTTGTTATTTCCAAATGAACAATTTGTCACTATTCATAATTGTTAGCTGTTCTTTAAAAACTCCAAGTTAGCAGCCCAAAGCTAGGTTCAATATTAAAATTTAAAAATGTAAATAACCATGAATTGGGATAATGGTAAATAATGATAGGGTCAGGGACCTGGATCCTTGGGTAAGGTGGGCTTATTTGAACAACATGCATTTTAATACAGCCAACTGCAAAATCTAGGAACAAAGAACATAGGTCTCTGTCATTTAAAAAATGGGAGATGGTATCCTAGAATGCAGTGACAATGAAAAGGACTCATGGAAGATTAGTTGAACATAAGCTCCTTCTACAGTGAGGTTGCTAAAAAAGGTAAACATATGAGTAGGACAGTCCACACTTTAAATATGGGAATCTCTCATGAATGTAGAGGATGTCCAAATGGAAAGAGTTGGATATCTGAGTGGGAGGAAAGATTTTGCTACAAGTTAGTTTGACATGTTATCAAAGGCTTGTTATATGTTGCGCTTACTCAACATGTCATCCCCCCTGTGGCCCTTTAGTGTTACCTGGCACTAAATCACTTATGTCTTTTTTTGGCAATGAAATTAATTCCTAATAATCTGAATAATCAGGGATATCAGGTGCCCAACAGCAAGAAACCATGTATATATTTGATCTGTCAATGCCAATGGGACTACTTATATGATTAAAGATGTGCATGCATTTAAATGCTTAGCTGCATAAGGACCAGAGCATTCAGTATCTTGAAGGATCAAGCTCTTAATGACTTAAGATGCTAAGGATTTATTGCCAAACCAATGAAATACAAAGATCATTTTTGGCTTGATTCTTCTCTCATTTGCACCAGTGCAAATCCAGAGTAGTTCCACTGATAGCAAAAAAGTTATTCAAATTTGCACCAGTGTAGCTGAGATTAGAATAGACCTTAGTCTCCAGAAGAAAAATAAGCAAAAATAGCTGAATATGACTGTATTGTATTAGAGAGATGGGGAGGGGGGTGAGGTGATATCTTTTATGGACCAAACTTCTGTTGGTGAGAGAGACAAACTTTTGCACTTACGTAGAGATGGTCTTCAGGTCTGGGAAAGATACTGAGTGTAATAGCTAAATACAAGATAATACAAGCATAAATTATCTGTTCCATCTTGTACTCAAACTCCTTTTGTTCTAACATTACTTTTAGCATTACATTGTCTGAGTATCTCATCCACACTTCACCGCCTAATCAAATTTAATTGGCTGTTAATGACTACTCTTTTGATGTTTTGAAATGCATTAATTCTTCCACAGAAACGGAATAATTAGAGGATATCTTTACTCTGACTAATAATTTTCATGGATTACATTACGTAATATATCACATTTATCACATGAGTAGGGCAGCAACAGCAATTACCTGATCAATATACTTCCAGAAGTGACAACATCAGAGTTTAAGGTTAAATTGAAAACATGAGGCAAAAACGTAAGGGGGGAAGGAGGATGCAATTTAAAAACAAACGAAAAAAACAATTCCTCAACTTCTGTTTGACAAACAAAAGCTCACGCACAGTTTTAAGAGATAGAAAGCCATATGGGTTTAGCTGCAAAGCCCGCTAATTTTGAGATCAAATTTGCTCATTCCATGTGCGTCTCTCCTACTTTGCCTTTACCCACAGCTTCTTTTTTTCTCCTCTGCTCTCCTGCAGTCCAGCTGTCTCAGGAACTGACATGCCATGGATACTCTTACAATACATTGTACTAAAAACAGTACAAGAAGGGGGCAGAAAATCAGTTAACTGTAACATTGACAGTAAAAACTAAGGCCCCAAATCTGAGTTTTCCACCATCCCTACAATGGAGGATGGAGGTGGCAGGGATGTGGAAGGCAAAGGTGGGTTTAAGACATCTTCATGCCTTTGATGTTTTGACACAGCTGGAAGAGCTACACTACTTTGGCACACCAGGGTGAGTTCAGGATGGGAGGTCAGCTTCACCTCTGTTCAAGTCAAGCCATTTACTTTTTAATTACAGTGATTTAAATTAATCTGCTGCTGCTGCTAACAATTACTGTGCTTTAAAAGTTTGACTCTCAGTGGGGAAAAAAGAAATAACATATTTTCATAGGGTATTTTCTTTGTGGTTTCTTCAATTGCAATTTAATTGAACTGGGTGTAGCCAAAAGGAAACTGATGACTGAACATGTAGTGTTGTATCTCAAGAATTAAAAAGTAAAGTAATGCTTCTATAAACCTGAAATACAATAATTCATAAAGTGGATTTGGAAGACTGGTGATGTAATGGTTAAAATTATGTACAGTTTTTCAAGGAGCTGATTGAAGATCTATAAGAATGAAATACAATACAAAATAAAGCATTATAAAGACAATATGGTATTCTTTGCTGATTTCAGTCTCCATTGATGTGGAATCCTATGTGATGTGATATGCAAAGACAAAGGTGCAATACATTAAAGTAATTACTTTCCACAAAGTGTTAGAGAATGTAACATGGCCAAATTTGGAATGATTCTGTAGCCTGGCAAAGCAAATAACTCCCATTCAAGCAAGTGCAGATAGACACCTTCAACCTCTATTGCCTTCACTGTAAGTCATACTGGTGTACCTGTGGAAAGAGTTGAGCCCTTAGGATGAAATTCACCCTTATTTAGAGCACCAATGTAAGGCCCTCTGCCTCACTTATAACCTCAGTTGTGTAGGGCATCACAGGCAGAGCTGCTGCATCTCAGCATCTTCTATGAACCATTGTGGATTCCCCACTGCCCTTAGGCTAATCGGCAAGAAATGCTGGGAGTAGTTCTAGGGAGGTACATAGGATCTGTGCTTACACAGATCCAGTTGCTCAAAACCCCTGCAGTGGCCACTATTCCAGATCATAAACTAGAATAATGGGTGTACGATGACTGCTTTGGATCCCTGTGGCCTGATCACTACTAGAGAAATTATTTCCATTCCCCCATACCCATTTAGTTCCCTATCTAAACCCAAATAATCACAAATCAGCCTACTCCTGTAGCTACCGCAGGGAGGTACCCAGGACCTGAACAGTTGCTCGGTAGGTAGCTATTTTCCCACTAGGTAGTAGCGTATATACTCGTTCATTAGCCCATTTGTTTATAAGCCGACCCGCCAAGACGGATTGGTAAAAATAGCAAAAACTGTATGACCCTTTCATAAGCCGACCCTATATTTCAGGTGTTGGCAAACTTTGTCTCCTGGCCTGTCAGGGTAAGCCACTAGCGGGCCGAGATGTTTTTTTCCTGGAGCATTCGCAGGCACGGAGCCTCTCAGCTTGCAGTGGCCATGGTTCACCGTTTCCAGCCAATGGGAGATGCGGAAGTGGTGGCCAGTATGTTTCTCGGCCCATGTCCCTTCCCACAGCTCCCATTGGCTGGGAATGGCAAACTGCAGCCACTGGGAGCCGAGGGGCTCTGTGCCTGCGGACATGCCAGGTAAATAAAATGTCCCGACCTGCCATCAGTTTACTCTGACAGGCTGGGAGCCAACGTTTGCTGACCCTGCTATAAAAGTTGGAGTCACAAGAAACACTCAAAAGTTTTGCTAGAATTATTTTAATGTAATCTAACGAAAAACTTGTTGTTGTTATAATAATAACTGACCAAATATGTATTCACCTTCAAAATTACAGTCAATGTTTTAAATATCCATTTACTGATTTTAAAGTCTCATATTGATCTAAGGTACTTATTTAAAAGTCTTAAAATCTTTCAACGTCCGAATCAGCCTCCGATTCACCAAACAGTTCATTAAACTCTGCTTCAGTCACAGCTGCACCTGCTTTGTCATCGTAGATGTCGGCAGTGTCGTCTTCTCATCATCATCCTCTGTTGTGTCATCATCAAATATGGCATCGTCTTCTGATCCATCGAGCGCATTTCCAAAATTATTTTTCTATAATTTCCGAGGGAATGGACTCTCATGCGTCCTTGACTCACTGGGCGACCAGATTGATTTTGGGCTTCATAAGATTCCCTCCTTTCGTCAGCTTCGCCATGCAAGACCACATCCATTCAGACCACATTTTGTGTAGCCTGTCTTTAAAGGGTTTGTTCAGGCAGACATCAAGTGGTTGTAGAACAGAAGTTAAGCCTCCTGGTATTACAGCCAAAGTAGTTTTCCTTTTTTGTGGCCACATTTTTCACCTCATCCGCCTTGTGTGCCCCGAACATGTCCCGAATGAGCATAGCAGGTTTCTTGAAAAGTACTCCTGGTCTTTTACTCCACACTTTTTCCAGCCATTCAACAGTCCCACTTTCATCCATCTATCCCTTTTCGTGTGCACATACAATGACACCAGCAGGAAATTTCATGTTTTTAGGCAAGGTTTTTCTTTTAAAAATAACAACAGGAGGGAGCTTTGATCCATTGGCCAAATATGACAAAACCACCATAAAATGGATTTTTTCATGGCCAATGGTTTAATGGTTTTTTCTTACAGATCTCTTGGCAGCTTTTGCACTATCTTTATTTGCTGACGAAGACAGAGACCATGACAGTCCATGAAGCGAGCACACCAACCCACTGATGCAACAAACATTGATGGCTTTACTGACTTGTATTTGTCGTCTTTCGACATTTGCAGACGAATTCCACTTCTAGTAAAGACGTACCCAGTTTGTCGACATTCAACAACCCAATCATTGAGATCTTTCTCCAGCTCAGGAAATGAAGCGCATCTCGTCGGACATTTTTTCTTGCATCTTGGCATGTCTTTTAGTGTTTTATTTTTTTGCCATTCTCTTACTTGCTTCTCACTGATACAGAATTCACAAGTGGCAGCACAATATTTTTTTTGCTTCTGCATATTCAACAACTTAAAGTTTGAATGCTGCCTGATAAGCAGACTGTTTTCTTTGGATTTCACCATTGTTCATTTTAAATAACTAGTATGAAAATCTTAGAAAATAATAATTTAGTTATAGATTTTGTAGGACTTTATATAAGAATGTCACCTGCTTTATCATGGTCAAATTATTATTGTTCTTTGTCTATTTCAAAGCAGCCCTGTGGACTGGCATGTCTGTGGTGATAACAGGGTATTTAAATTTTATTACAGATTATACTGATTCTGCACATTATATTTTCAGATTGGTTCGAACCTTATGAGGTCCATTGATAGAAATGCATGAAGAGATCAAATTACACAGTAGCAGAACTAACACCAGTGCCATAATACTATCGTTCATTGTATTTTTCTGATTGGCTCGTAAGGTGTAGAATTTTGTGAAATGCATGGGTCAAATGTCATGCAGATCTGCAGCACTGCTCTTTTAGCATTCATTTCAAGCCAAGCTAGTCCACTAAACAAAGCCTTTGCAACTTTAAACGGCTGCAGTATTGACATCAGTAAATTATTTTATGATCAATATAAGTATGCAATATAAAAATAATTATAATATAGTCCTGTAGTAGAACAATACTAGGAAAAGCAAACAGCTAGTACTAGGATAATTGAACTTTAGAGAAGCATATGTTTTTAAGTGCTTTGTTTTGATGGACATGAACTGAGAAAAAATATATAATTGATATCCCTACATTTTATTTATATTAATACTTCTTTTATCTCAATTATAACATAAAATATACAATTTAAGTAAAATAAAATGTTAGCAAATTTTTCAAGAAGCGAATCCAGAATTGACATTCCACCATCAGCGATCGACAACAGGGGTCAGCAAACTTTGGCTCCTGGCCGATCAGGGTAAGCCGCTGGCGGATTGGGATATTTTGTTTACTTGGAGCTTCTGCAGGCATGGAGCCCCTCAGCTCCCAGTGGCCACAGTTTGCCGTTTCCAGCCAATGGGAGCTGTGGAAAGCAGTGTGGGCCAAGGGACAAGCTGGCCGCCACTTCAATTAAATTCAATAATTCAATAGAGCTTAAAATCATCAAATTTTGGTGTAGACCCATTGATAAACCAACCCCTGCTCTTTAATGCTTCACTTTTTTTATCAAAATAATTCAGCTTATCAACGAGTATATAACCTGCTGACCTACCTTGGAAGACCACATAGACAAGCTGTAACAAGCTTGAGAGATTGCAGTATGAAATCTGGGTCAAGCAGAGATGACAGATTTTTGCTACTGTTTGACTGTGAAAGAAGCACCTTTAGGATGCTAAACATAGAAGTCCTTAGGGCTTCTTTATCTTTTTGTGTTAAATCTCCACACAAAAGCAAAACCCTAGAAGGAAAAGATACTTTTGTTATTAACCTTCGTGCACTGTCTCTCAGTTTTGGAAAAGCCTCGGCTCGGTTCCATACACTTTACATAGCTTTGATAGACTACTGTATCTGGTGCCTTTGATCCCAGTGAGAGTGGTGATATGAGTATTTTGCCCCTTTGTTTCCTGTGGGGCAGAGCTCTGTGGTAGACGTGAGGCTGTGTGAGCAGAGGAAATAGAGGTATTTCAGAAAAATGAGATTTTGGGGATGAGGAGTGGTCAATGGGTAATGATGCAGGATGGGGTTTGGACTATGTGTTTTCTGCATGTTGTTCTTCTTAGTGTATGTGCAACATGCCTCATGTGGCACTTGACCAGGATTCATAACCAAATTTGGTTCACTGGTTGGATTATTAGCTTCCCCAGCCTGGGACAAGTACTGATGGTGAACGTGACTGATGGCAACCCTGTTTGGAGGAGCTACATCCCTCTGATGTTTTAGAGTGATAAGGAAAGATGAAGCTAGTCAGATGGCTAATGTAAAGAGGAAAGTGGGGGTGTATCACTGAGTTTGGGTCTCTATCTCTGCCCAGCTCTATGCCAGGTTGACATACATAAAGGAAAAAGACACTGGCTAAGTGTTTGGAATTTACTGTATATTGAGACAGTTATAAAAATTGAATTATAAATGAAAGAAATACTAATTTTCTAGCACAAAAGCAAAGGCTCGGTAATATTATTAAACATTATGGGAAAAGATTAGGCAGTGAGAAATAGCTGAAGTGTTAAATCTGATCTAAAACCCCTCAAATGTAAAAAAGCCAAATTAGAGAAGAAGCAATTCAGCCATATAAAGACTTGAGATCTATGTCAGAAAGAGCCATTTAAACATCACATTTGATTACACAAAATTAGGCAAGTCTGAATCAAAATTTCACTTTTTTTTTAATTTAGAGAACTAATAATAGTTAACCTATAATTTCATTGTTGGAAAAAAGTTAGTAGACATTTTAATAGGATTTGAACTCGCTACCACCGAGATACTGCATGGGACAAATGCATTTGCCACTAGGTTACAAAACTTAGCAGTGAAATAAATTTAAAAGTATTAGTTTGGCCACCAGAGGGCTCTCTTATTCTTTCAATTGATGAAAGTGACTTTAAAAGCCCCAATTCAGCATATCTTGCTCACTAGCTGAAATCAGTCGTAGTTTCTCATGAAGAAGAAGTGTTGAACGGGGCCCACATTGAGAATTACAAAGAAAAAATAATTAAAACTAAATATAAAGGCCAGAGAATCAAACTAAATCACGTTCATAGTTCATAGCAGGATCTATCTGAGAGTGCAAATCAACCTATGTTCTTTTTCGCTTCTCGAGCAGGAAAAGTTGTTAAAGTAGCGTCTCTAAATGCAGAGTCCTGCATGTTTAAATGAGAAGGAAAATGAGATATTAGGTAGGATGCATTTGACGCAGAGTGAATAAGAGAGAGACAGTTTCAAGGAGAAAAAAAAACAAACCTCCCCCTCCTCAGCTTGGCTGTATTAACCTAACTGTTATTGTCATGGCCCAGACCTGCATCTGTTTTGTACATGAAGCAGCCATTGAAGTTAACAGGTAAGGAGAAATTTATCCCTCCCACACACTTAATGGGGAGCAGAATGGACTTTCCCCCATCTGCTAAGTAATCCCACAGGCAGTAACAGTGGCTACTTCTGCTTTGCATGTTACATAAGGTGTTTACTGGATCCATGTAGTCACAGATCTAATTATTCCTCCCCCAAAATGTTCCTATGCGTCAGCCTACCTGTGGCTGACATGAAGCCCTCCTATGCCATTCCCACACTCTGTTTGGCTGCTTTACCTGCACCCCGTACATAGGATTTAAAGGATGTGAAGGGCCATGGGTCAGAGTCCCATACCACTGGTCATTATCATAATACATAATCAGGACCCTACCAAAATACTTTTTCTATCAGATGCCATATCTGGCCATGATAATATAACTTCCTGAGAAATCAGAGGTAATATTTTGGATTAAAAACACATACTAAAATCAGAAGGGGGAAAAAGAATAAAAATTGAATACAAGTTCAAATGAAATCTCAGCTCAAATAAAGCCTGTGTGTCAAACATTAGAGCTAGTGTCCTAAAATTCTACCTGGCCTGCATGAAGGAAGTCTTATTTACAAGAATTCAGCATTATTCTATTCAATTCATCCTATAGGACAGGAGGAATTTTAAAGCTCCAGTACTGTACTAATATCTACATGCATGCAATTCAACCTTAAACAATTGTATTATATTTCTTTAATAAAATCAGAACAAGAGTTCTATTTCTTAGCTATAAAGTTTTGGACAACTAGGAACATACTGAAGTGTTTTGTCTGTACCATAGCAAAATTATTAGGACTGTGCAAAATCATGGAAATTTCTAGAGGCTGGTATTGAGAGGGCAGTACCCCTGACTCCACAGCAAGTTCACTTCTGTATGAGCATTGTTATCTGTAGTTTCTTTTTTAGTAACTTGGTTTGAGTTAGAACTGTGACACACAGCAAATACATATGGACACAACACTTCATAATTTAAAAGGTCACTCTTCATAAAACACACAGAGATTAGCAGACAAAAACCTATCTTAAAATTGTACATTTACTTTCTGATGACTTTCTTAGTGAGTAAAACAAACAAAAAACCCACCACCAAATACCCAAAAGCAAAGAAACAAGCCATTGCCCCATCACCCCCCAAAAACATAAATCCTTCTTGATTAGTGCTTTCATGAACTCTTTTTCTTCCTACTGTGAACAAGATGATATGGTCATGTGCCTTCATCAATGACCTACATGAAGGCTATTCCCTTCAGTCCTAATAGTCCTAGAATCCTCTTATTATATCAGCAATGGAACAGAAAAAAAAGATTATAAAATCCTACAGCAGGAGGATGTCAGAATGCAGTAATAACAAGAGACGGTGCATGCCTAGCAAATTAGATATGACCTTGTAATGCAATATGACAGTAAAAAATAAAAAAAAAGGCACTGCATTTTTACAAAGGCATCCAGTCTTGGAGCAGGGAGATAGAAAGATTACTATCTGCAGCTCTGATAATATCTCATTTGAATATGGCTTTCAATTGCATATAACTCAATACCAAAAAAATGTAGTCAGATTGAAATGGACCCAGAGAAGAGCAACAGAAAAGAGTAAGAGGTTAGAAGCAATGACTCACAAGTAAAGACAAAGAGAATTGAAGAGTTAGAGCTTGAGTAAATGATAAGTAGAAAGGGCTGGGGGGAAGGAAAGAGTGGTTATATGATAACTACCTACAAGTACTGTACTTGAAGACTGTAAACACTAAGGGATAAGAGGAATTGTTCAGAGTGATACAGGAGGTAACGAAGGTGTAAGCAATAAAAAACAAGCAAAAGGAAAATTTAGCCTGTATATGATGAAAAGCAGCATTATGGTCTGTTCTCATAGAGTGGAATAAACTCTCATGGAAGTGATGGAAACTCCATTGCATGAAACATTTAAAACTGGACTGGACAAAGCACTAGTAAGTAGAGGCATAATACTGCTTAAATGATGTTAAATTAGCAAGGCAAGGTTACGTCCCCAGGATTACATAATCTCTGATGGGCTCCGGTTGCCTCAAATCTGCAATACAGAAATACCAGCCAGCTAACATGGAACGTGTTTGTTGGTCTCCATAATGCCAGCTGGCACTGGCTGCAATATGAGTTACAACTCTGAAGAACTGGCTGGCCAGTTTCCCAGGGCCTGCTGGCACTGAGGGTTAGGCAAGCTGTGCTTTGGGTTCTTACCCTTGGAGGACAGCGAAGGCACAGATGGCCAAATCCACAACTAACCAAATCCCAGTTTATCCAAAGTAGTGCGTAGAAAACAATCCTGCCTAGGCACAGTGACGGACCACAAGTCCAAGTGGATCTTTTCCATTTCCAGGTCCAGTTATGCTATTTGTTACACTTCAGTAATGACCACCCACAATGACAATCATTCAAAAAGTTGGTTGAAAGGGTATGTAAAAGCTATTTCTTCACACATCATCAATTTTTACTTCTGAAACACAGAATCCACAGAGCTGTATTGCCATATACTGTCTAGTGTATAGAAATACAAAGAGACATCTGAATAAATCAGGGCACAACAACATGGGACCGTCTAGGTAAACAGAAGAATCTTAGAATAAATCAACTTTTCAGTGGAGAGTAATGATGGCCGCTTAGCAGAATAGTAACATGGTCAGTTATCCTTGATCAACTAAATAACTAGTAACTGAATTTTTAAACAACCAATACACTTTTTTTTTAAAATGGGTAGCAAAGAGGGAGAGTAAAGAACACATTTTGTTTTAGAAACTTTTCCATGGCATCTCCTGTGCTCTGTAACCTAGATTTGTATTTAAAATGTCTGTTTTTTTAGCAGCAGATTTATATGCATTTTTGAAAGATAGCTATGGGTCAGATGACATTCCCAAATAAGAACTTTATGTTTAGACCAAGCAGAGAAACTACTGAGAGAAATAGTTTAAAAACAGGAAAATGCAGTTTGGTGCTAGAGGAGACCAATAAGTATCTCAAATGTGTCAATACATATTCAAGCCTTGTCATTCTTCTACAAAAGAAAGGTGGCAAAGGGGACCTGGATATTGCAAATCTATCATCCTCCTGTCAGAAATGTAAAAAGTATTCACCCAGACCTTTAGTAAGCAATTCACTGCGATGTTTGGATTTCAAACAACTGGGAAAACAATCGGTTTTTGTTCCAGAGTCTACACAGTAATATGATGAGTAGGGGTGGGTTGGGGGGAGGGGAGGAGGGAAATGAAAATAAAGTGTTGACAAATCTAACAAAACAGAGTCCAGTAGAGTTGCCTCAGTGAATGGCATTATCTGCCATAAGAAAAAAAAATGATTATGGGGTAATATTCCTTTCTTTTAATTTTTTTTCTCTGTAACTATTTTTCCATCAGATCATGGTTATTGGACTTTAAATAAAGTAAGGTTTTTCTTTAGTTCTGTGAGTCACAATGCATGGGGGCACAGAGCAATCTTCCCCACACAGATTTGCCAACAAACCTCTCAGTTCAGTAACTCAGGCAATAATGCTGCTATTCCAGCCCTGGGCCTCTCCTGAGAGTAGACTGCCAATCATGCTGAACTGTGCAAAAATTGCATGGTTGCTTTTGTGATGTGTTCTGTTACTGAACTTTTTAATGGGTCCTTATAACAGACTATTTCAGTTGCTGCTTGTGGGGATTGCAGTTCCCTGTTCTTATCTTCCTGCTATATATATATCTGCTCTCATTATTTTCTTTCGTGGCTCACTTTATGTTGTAAAATCATATGTACATATTTTCCCTCTGCCTGTCTCAGATCTAGTTAGTGGATTAAATTTTGTTTTCACATTAGAGGGCATGGTGTGAAACAACAAACAGAGACAAGAGAGAATACAGAGGAGAAAGAAAAGGAGTACTTGTGGCACCTTAGAGAAAGTTTATGCTCAAATAAATTGGTTAGTCTCTAAGGTGCCACAAGTCCTCCTTTTCTTTTTGTGGATACAGACTAACGCGGCTGCTACTCTGGTACAGAGGAGAAAGTCATTCCAAAACACGTCTCCCAAGAGAGGATTCTGAAAGTGGAGGAAGGTTAGGGTACTATTCTTGGACTCAGGAGCTCCTGTGAGCCATTACCATTACCAATTCTGCCACAATGCCCCATAACCATTTGCACAGTGTTTTTCTCTTACCAGGCATATATACACTGCCTAGAACAATAGGTCCCCACATCAGGTGGGTCTTTTAGACATTACTGTAATAGAAATAATAAGGGGACACCTCCTTCTGAACTGTACCTGAGCTTCTAATGTGGATAAAAATGGAAGCATCCATTCGTTAAACATAAAATTAAATTGATGAGTAACACAGGAGTATGCAGCAGTGTTCCTCCAAACTCCAGCGGGGAGGTTGCCATGGAAACACCATGTTAGAACTCTTTAGTTGTAGCAATTTTATTTAGCTGATGTTTTGTTTTTATGTTGTTTTAATAAATTAATCTTCCACAAGCCAGCCATGGATTTTATTTTCAATTTTTCCCCCAAAACAAGATGCTGAATTAAGAACTTCGTACATTCAAGGCACAGACAAGTGGCATGTTCATGTATAAGGAAACCTACAAGCAGAGGTGAAAGTAAGCGGGTACGCCCCGGTACTGTGTACCGGCAAGAGCCACCTGAGCCACCTGAGCCCTGCTGCTCGAGCCCTGGGGTAGAGGCGGCAGGGCTCTGGCAGAGATTTAAAGGGCCCCGGAGCTCCAGCTGCCGCTACCACCCTGGGCCTTTAAATCCCTGCTGGAGCCCTGCTGCTGAAGCCCTGGGGTAGTGGCGGCGGGGCTTTCAACACACACCTGAAATGAAAGGGTGAACTTTCATTGTAGGACTTACTTTTTATTTTACTCGTGGTGCAGTTTTAATCTTTCAGATGACTGTGTGTAGGAGTATAATGAAAGTTTTAGTTAGAGGACTTACTGGTACGCCAGAGTCCTGAGCAGGGCGGGTGGCCTCAACAGGAAGAGGCGTGGCCTTAAATCCCTGGGCCCTTTAAATCTTGATTTAAAGGGCCCGAGGCTTCAGCTGCGGTAGTAGCAGTTGGGAGTCCGGTGCCCTTTAAATCACCCCCGAGCTACCAGCTGCACAAGCAGCTGGGAGCCCCAGGGCTTGGGGGCGATTTAAAGGGCCCAGGGCTCCAGCTGCCGCTACTGCAACGGAGCCCTGGGCCCTTTAAAACACTGAGGAGCCCCGGGGGCTCCCAGTCTGGCTGCCACCGCTACCCCGGGGCTTTGGGCTCTGGGCTGTGGAGGGAATTTAAAGGGCCGGGGCTCCGGCAGCCGCTATTGCCTCGGCCCTTTAAATCCCCTCCACAGCCCCGCCTGCCTACAAGCAACTAAAACTTTCATTATATTCCTACACATAGTCATCTGAAAGTTTAAAACTGAACCATGAGTAAAATAATAAGGCACTCTCTCTCAAAAAAGAGTACATGGCATGTCTAGACAACATTTTCTATAGAGTGAACTAGCAAGAAAAAACCCATACACAATGCTACAGTTAAAATGCACAGATTATTTTATTCTAAGTGCTTTCAACACACACCTGAAATGAAAGGGTGAACTGAAAAAAACTCAGTCACAATAGTCAAAAGTCAGATTTGGAAATTAAATTGAAGTAAGACAAAAATAATGCTATGAGTCTGCACAGAAAGCAGATTACTTAATATGTAAAGGAATGTATCTGTTAGGTCACACGGTAAGAAATAAAATTGGAAAAACAAATCTGCATGAGCACATCTGCAACAAAGAGAGGATTCCAGTAGCTAATATTCCTTACTGAAGAAATGAAGAAATAATTTAGTTACCTCTGGGAGAAGTTTGGAAAGGGAAACAATGAGAATTATGTCTTCAGATAACCGGCAGCAAAGGATATATCAAAAAACTAAAATAACAGAGTTGAAAAAAAGAAAAACAATCATGTTCCAGTGAGCAACACAAGTTGCCAAAATGATAAAAACAAGGTAGGCGAAGACTTCAGAAGGAAAGCTCAAGATTGGGCAGCACAAAGAAAGTAGACTGTATAGAGGAGTGATAAGGCAGTGAAATATACAGCCCATGAGTTTATAGAAATATTTCTATTCAGAAGCATCCACATATTCATCAGAACTGGAGATTGTTTTCCAATGGAACATTTCCCCCGCATTTGATGAATCAGCATTTTCAGTAGTGAAATATTTTGCATAAAGATATTGATTTCAGCAAGTCTTCCAATGGAACACAAGCGGGATTTGAACCTTACCTGCCTTGTTTCCAGCCAGCTCACCTGCCTGGCTTCTTGGTAATCCACCTAAAAGAAAGCCCCTGGATCAGGAGCTGGGAGTCAGAAACCATGGAGCCGGGAGGTTAGCAGATCTGGAAGCCCTGGCTTCCAGATCAGCTGTAGCTCCTAAGACTATCAGACTCCCTGCCATGGACCTAGGATTCTGGAAGTTTAGGAAGGCTTAGTCACGTCTTATGGCCTAGTCTCTGGGCTCCACAACAAGTATTCTGAAACCCCTGGGGGTGCTCAGGGCTTCTAGGCTTACTACCACAGAGCCAAGATACTTGGATCTTGGGCTCCCAGGTAGAATTTAATTACAAATTTTCTTAATTATTTCAGATAATTTGAAATAATGTAGTATTATTATTAAGGCTGTTGATTAATCACAGTTAACTCATGCAATTAACTCGAAAAATTAATCATGATTTAAAAAATTGATCATGACTAATCACAGTTTTAATCACACTAGATTACAAATAGAATACAAATTGAAATGTTTTAAATATTTTGAATGTTTTTCTACATTTTCATATATATTGTATTCTGTGTTGTAATTAAAACTCATGGTGTATATTATTTTTATTACAAATATTGCACTGTAAAAATGATAGACAAAAATATTATTTTTCAATTCACCACATATAAGTATTGTAGTGCAATCTCTTTATCATGAAAGTGCAACTAACAAATATAGATTTTTTTTTGTACATAGCTGCATTCATAAACAAAACTATGTAAAACTTCAGAGCCTACAAGTCCGCACAGTCCTACTTCTTGTTCAGTCAGTTCCCAAACAAACAAGTTTGTTTACATTTACAGGAGATAATGTTGTCTTCTTCTTATTTACGTCACCAGAAAGTGAGAACAGGAATTTGAATGGCACTTTTGTAACCAGCATTGCTAGGTGGTCATGTGCCAGATATGATAAACGTTTGTATGAACCTTCATGCTTCAGCCACCATTCCAGAGGACATGCTTCCATGTTGATGACAGTCATTAGAAAAACAATGTGTTAATTAAATTTCTGACTGAACTATTTGGGGGAGAACTGTATGTCTCCTGCTCTGTTTTACCCGCATTCTACCATATAGTTCATGTTATAGCAGTCTCAGATGATGACCCAGCACATGTTGTTCATTTAAAGAATATTTTCACTGCAGATTTCACAAAACACAGACAGATTTGACAAAACATAAAGAAGGTACCAATGTGAAATTTCAAAAGATAGCTACAGCACACAACCCAAGGTTTAAGAATCTGAAGTGCCTTCCAAAATCTGAGAGGGACTAGGTGTGGAGCATGCTTTCAGAAGTCTTAAAAGAGCAACACTCCAATGTGGAACCTACAGAACCCAAACCACCAAAAAAGAAAATCAACTTTCTGCTGGTGGCTTCTGACTTAAACAATGAAAACGAACATACATCGGTCCACACTGCTTTGGATGCTTATCAAGCAGAGAGCATCATCAGCATGGACGCATTTCCCCTGCAATGGTGGTTGAAGAATGAAGGGACATATGAATCTTTAGCACATCTGGCATGTAAATATCTTGCAATGCTGGCTACAACAGTTCCATGAGAATGCCTGTTCTCTCTTTCAGATGACATTGTAAACAAGAAGTGGGCAGCATTATCTCTTGAAAATGTAAACAAACTTGTCTGTCTGAGTGATTGGCTGAACAAGAAGTAGGACTGAGTGGACTTGTAGGCTCTGAAGTTTTACATTGTTTTGTTTTTGTGTACAGCTATGTAACAAAATAAATCTACACTTGAAAGTTCAACTTTCATGATAAAGAGATTGCACTACAGTGCTTGTATTAGGTGAATTGAAAACTACTATTTCTTTTGGGGGGTTTTACAGTGCAAATACTTGTAATCAAAATAAATATAAAGTGAGCATGGTATAGTTTTTATTATGTGTTGTAACTGAAATCAATATATTTTTAAATGTAGAAAACATCCAAAAATATTTAAATAAATGGTATTCTATTATTAACAGTATGATTAATCGTGATTAATTTTTTAATCACTTGACTGCCCTAATTATTATTAATTATTATTATTATTAAAATTTACCTTCTGTGGAAAATTCCAAAATTTCTCCTTTTCATTCTGAATTAGGAGATTTTTTTTCTATTTTTTTTTAAATTTTATATGGAATGGTAATTTAAATTTTTGATTAACTTTACTCAGAAGCAGTATGAACAGAATAATATTTTTTTTAAAAAATGGGAGAGAGAAAAAGAGACTTTCATTAATAAAAGTGGATCGTTATTTTGAAATACTCCTATATTCCCACCTTACACACTATTGTAATCATCTTTTTTTTCAAAATATGCATTGTGAGGTATATTTGAAAACCTAATAATTCACTGATCATTAATATTCATGTGTGACATATGTATGGAGTTATGGATACATGATGACTAACGTGAGATGCCCCAGTTACAGACAGGGGGATGAGCAGCCCACAGGAAACGAAAGACAGCATGATGTCATCCTGCTTCTTGAAACAAAGTCATTACACTTTGGAAGATATAAGCAAAAGCAGAAGCTATCTTTAGCATCCAATACCAGATGGACACAATCGAACAGAGCTCTTGGAAGCTGAGAAAGCTCATTGGGTCCTTCAATGAAGAGGGGGTTGAAGTATCTCAAAACGGGAAATAGGTGGAAAACCATCTTGAACAAAGCCTGTACCTTGCTAAATTATGTTTTAGACGTTTAGATATGTGTTTTTACTTTTGTTTGCTTGTAATCCTTTCTAACTTTATTTCTTTTACTTGTTATCATCACTTATGGTTAATAAATTTGTTTTATTTTCACCATTATCCAATTCAGTGTTGTGTTTAAAAAGAAGGGTGTATTTACCCCAGTTAATAGGCTGTGATTCACTTTTGTGTCTTCAGAGGAACAAGCAAACGTTATTTTTCTGAACTGTCCAGGAGAGGGCTAGACATTACTTTGCTGGTTTAATCAAAGGCTGGCTGAAGTCAGAATGGAGCTATAGACCAGCTGGTGAGGGCAGAGCTGCTGAACCAAGGCTGTCTAGCACACAGTCACTTCAGGGTGTGACTTTCACTTTTGTAGCCTGGCTGGGAGCATCCCAGGCAGGGAGGTACAGCAGCAAAGCATTGTGAGGCACTCATGATTACAGGGTAACAGGTGACACAACCCCTTACTGGTCTGGATTGCACTCCAAACCCCACAACAATGAAGATATTTTTAATTGAAATCAGCTATTAGAATTATTTAAAAATAGGAGCCAAATTCACCACCAGTGACTCCACTGATTTAATTGTAATTGCCCTTGATCGTATCATTTTCAGTAGAATTTAGACATCCAAATCTCAGTGAATTTCAGTGGAATATGAGTGCCTCAAATACCTTATAGTCCTTTGAAACTCCCAGATATATTTTCCAAACTAAAGGCAATATATCTTTGATTATTAATTAAAAAAAAATAACAACTATATTCTATAGCTTCATTTTCTGTGGTATTCATAAATGCCATTTGTCAAATGATGCTTATGATTTTAGTGACTTTCTGAGCCTGTATATCTAGATAGATTTTCCTGCAATATACATAGAAAGTTTCCCATTAAATTAAAGGAATTGTGAGGCAAGTCCAGAGATGCAGGACAATATCCCTGCTTCCAGTTCCCTCGAGGTAAAACCAGATCTTGTCAGTCAAGAATAGCCATTCCCTGAAGACCGAGCCTGTTTGAGATACTTCCAAAGCTGCTTCATAGAGATAATTCCTTTAACCATTAATGAACAAGATATTGAACATTGCAAGAAATTCATATAAACACATTCCTACTACAGAACAACTTCATATTCCATCCAGATACTGACAGTCTAATATGGTGCCACAAAAAAGTAGACGTGTAACAGGACAAGCTTTCTCTCAGTATTGTAATACTTCCCCTCAAAACTAATACTGTGGTGTGGGTTGGATCTGTGAACTTTCCTGCTATAAGAAAAAGAAACTGCAACTCATCTGAAAAAGTTTCGCTTCTCTTCTGAAGAGAAATCTGCCGATCCATGAGAATGGCATTTCCAAGAGCAGTGTGTATCCAGGAAGGCAATAAAAGTATTAATAACTACACACAATGTAGAGGATCTTCATGTTCTATTTTCAATGATTACCAGCTCAGCACAGAGCACGGAACCATCTTCGCCACAGCTGGGAGTGATGAAGCCTGCATGTTAAATTTGTAAAATTTAGTGAAGATGTGAACAGATGACCTGACCAGGTAGCCATTTTTCATAGCTCTTTGAATTTTGCATACAATTCTCCAGAACAGAAGGCTTCTATGGTGCTGAGTTAATGAGACTGAACATTGGAGGGTAAATGAAGGCATCTGACATTCTATGTTTCAGAAATGCACCATTTTAGCTACTAACTGCAGTCTTCATTTTCTTTTTTTCTCTTTTCTGGGTTGACAGTAAGGAATAAATAGAGCTAGAGATTTTCTGAATTGCTTAGCATTGCCCATATAAAGGTCTGGCTGTTAGAAGACCTCGAGTATGTCAGAGTTTCTCGGTTTACATTTTGTATATGGGCAAAATAATGGAAGAGAGAATGAACTCGTGTTCCACAGGTCACAAAAAGTACACTTTAGGGATTAAGGTGGTGTTAGCTTTAGCACATCTATGAAAGGTGGAATATATCTGTACTACTGATGAGATCCAAAGACTGTGCACGGCTCCTTACTGAAGTATTTGCAATCAGAAAGACAGAAATATTTTAAAAAGAAAGTATAAGGACATTTCTAACAAGGGATCAAAGGAATGTTTAATCAGAGCATTTAGTAGAAGATTCCATTCCCTCTAGTGGAAGCACTCTTTATTGGTTCAGGACTGACATGTGAAGCAGCTCTGAGTAATCTTATGTTCTCTGGATGAGATGAAATGGTGTATTCACTTGCTATCTTTAGAATGCTGGAAAAGGTTGTCACTTGCAAATGTACAGTCCAGTGTTTTAGGTGTACATTAAAATCTTGCTGTAAGAATTACAAAATATATGTTTTACCTTTGCTTTGACTATGCAAATATTAATGTTTTTGTATTATACCTTATACATAGACCAAACCTTTGAAAATGTCCTGTTGCTTTCTGGAGGCTAAAGCAGTGATTATGTATATGTCTGTAAACCTTGTTTAATGTCTCTCATAACAGAGAGTCTGATTCAATTTCTCTGGGCCAGAGTGCAGATCCTTCTTGTGAGGGAAGAAAAATGGAAGGGTGGTTGCCTTCTGAATTAGATCAAAGAACTATAGACGTCAGCCTCACTTCTACTATTTCGAGTGTACATGGATTTCCCTGGAGTGAATTGTGAACAAGAAATACAGTAATTTGTTTGCAATGGGAGGAGATATACAACTTTGACTATTACTCTTCACCTTGAATAAAATTTTAGTACTTTTCTTTGATCTTGTATGCAAAAAGTTCTATTGACAGGGTCCTGAGCCTGCACTCAAAGACTTTCAGACATAGATTCCATTCTTCCAGATTTATCCTTTGCTGGGGTAAGCAGACTTCTTTGATATTTAGTTCCCTTTTAGTTTGAAAGAAGAGCAGTTTTTTTTTTCTGTCCAGGAACATAAAAAATTGGAACCCTGTAGCAGGGCTAAGGATCTGTTATATCAACAAGTAAAGAGGTATCTGATAAAACTTCAGCAGTAGATTCAGCATGTCTTAATTAATCAGACTTGGAGAGTTAGTGTTATTATGAGTACTCAATACTCATTTTAGCACTGATCCCAGGGAGGATGTGGATAGTGGGTTCTGTGCAAAGATGACTGAAAGTTGGAATTTGCATCTTGTAGGAAATTGATATTTTGACATTGTTTTCAACTTGAATTGGGACAAGAAGTCAAAATATTGACTTTTTCAGAGAATGGAAAGTTAAAAAATAGACTGGGAAGTGTTGAAATGAATATTTTGTGTTGACATTTTAGATTTAGATTTGATTGATGTTCTAGAATCAGGTTTCATTTTTGATTTGTTGAACCAAATTGAAAAGCTTTGGTTTGGTTCAACGTTATTGTGTCTGCCTAAGCTACTGTGGTGCCTCATGGGGGTTGCAGTTTGGAGCCCCCTTTGAGCTGGGCTCCCTGGCCAGGCTACATTTCCCATGATACACTATGGTGAGATGACAATCATGAAGTAATATAGCAGTACAGCAAGACAGAATAATGCATCACTTGAAAGAGTTCACTCTTAAGATGATCCTTAAATTGAGACTTTCAATTTACAAATGTTCCCTAAGACTATAGGGAGGAAGGGGTGGGAGAAGCCTTCCAGGGAGAAGCCATTTTTCCTCATGAATCCCATAGAGATTGAGGCAGATTACATAAAGGTGAACCCAGACTTTCATGAAGAGTCAGGGAAAAATAGATAGAAGAAAATGATCGTCTGAGGCACCTTTTACCTCCTGACTGTTCTTCCACATCTGAGCTGTTCTCCCTCTCATCTCCACATATATAACAGCTTGTGGAAGCATGAGAGACAAGTAGGACATGGCAGGGTGAGCAGGGGCTAGATAGCCCCGAGTGGGGGCTGGCAATCAGAAGAATGAGTGGGATCAGGAACTTTGTGCTCTTCTTTGACACTTTATTCCTCTCATTGTTTGTAAGGTGCTCCTGTCAGACAGGCCTGCCCAGACATGCCATGCTGAAAGCTGCTGCAGCCAGCTACCCCTGTATTAGATTATGTGTCTCCAGAAAGTTTGCTGTAAGGTCCTACTTCCTAAGCATCAAATAAGTTTAAATTTAGACATCAAAAGATCCCTTTTTTGTTTTGTAAATTGTGTTGCTCTGAGCAGGGTGTCTGGTAAAGCTGCCTGCAGCTGCTGGATGCAGATTAAGTGGAATCTTCAGGGTTGAAGCTACTCCCATCCTGACTTGACTGACAGGTCTGATTCTGCCTCCAAGGGGCTGCAAGGCCCTGTTGTCATGGAATCTGTAGACTTTCCCTGTGAAGAAGGATTAATAATACTGTTCTTAACTTTTAAACCTTAAAGTAAATTCTGTATTGATAAGTTGCAATTTGTGTTTTGGGGAAACAGCTCACATATGTCCACCCCAAGATAAGAACCCCCCCCCCCATATAGTGCATTGTGAGTGGTTATGCTAAATATTGCTTAAGAGTGATTTACATGTAATCTGAAATGTGTATTTCACCCAGATATTGTTTATTGTCCATACCTAATGGATTACGGTAAAAAGGAAAAGGCATACCAAGCTTGTTTTAGAAGGTGACATAATGGATAGTAGATGATGGCAGACAAATTTGTCTATTAGAAAAAAAGGTGCGGGAGTTATATAACAAAAAGAGACAGGGAAAGCATTCTTGAGCTGCACTCAGTCTTCTTGGGGTGAAACATATAACAGACAAAAGGCACAAGTGACTTTCCATTATTTATGTGATTAAGGTTAAGCCATATCAATCTTATAACTACCTTTTAGGGCCTGCTTAATGTAACTTTCCCTAGTGTCATTTTGCTGACATTTTTAGGGTTTAATTAGAATGACCATTATATTTGTTATCATCAATTTCAATCTCTTTTGGTCAAATTGCACATCCTTCATTTTTCTGTGTTTGCATTTTGGATAGCATTTTGTTATGCTTCTATTACATTGATTTTTTATTCTATTGCATTGCACCCCCAAAGGATTTTAGTATGGGGCTTGATGCAAGATTGCTTCCAGGGAAAGGCTCATAAGAGGAAGATAATGGGGAAAACATACTAATCTGTTTGTGGAGTTTTGTCTAGATCATTTAATTGTAGATGGAGGTTGTCTCCCATTCTCCCACGGAATAGTCAGAGTTTCCTGTCCACAGCAAACATGTATCATAGGTCTAACCATCAGTAGATCAGTTTAGTAGTGTAAGAGTACCTGGTCTAGTGGACTAAGCCTAGGAAAAATAAAATCTATACTCCTGAGAATGCTGGTGTTAACTGGATTCAATCTTGTCATGGGTTGAGTTAAAACCTTGCTGAAACTCATGGGTGTATGTGCCCTTAATATAAAATTTCTCTGAGAGACAAGGGTCCCCACCTAAAATAAGTCAAAACTATCTGTTGTTTTTGGTTCCTCCTGCATTCAGAGAAACATGATATTGTACATTTCTTGTAAATAATCAAGATTGCATCAGAGATAATACCAGACTCCATCATCAATTTATGCTCCCAACTGGAACATCCCCAGGGCTCCAAACTTTTCTAGCTGCTCAGGTCAAAAAGGAGTAACACTAATTCTTCCTTTGGGACTATGTCTTTAGTAAAGTGACAACCATTCTGGCCAAGATTTTCAAAAGTGGCTAAAGATTTGTGTTTACTTCAAGTTTTGGGTTCTGAGTGAGAAACATGTTAAAGGTGCCAGAGTATCAGGAAATATTGAGTATCCTCCCACCTTTGAAAATCAAACCCCTTTAACACTTGTTGATTTTAGCTGAACACATGTTAATGAGGTCTGATTTTCAGAATGTGGGTAATTAACACTCTGAAGGTGTCTCAAGCTCAGCAACCAAAAATTGAGGCATGCAAAATCATGAGTCACTTTTGAGGAGTGGGGGAAGATCAAGCCTTTTCCCTATATTTCCCAGTCAGTGAAATGGGAATAATAGTTCTTACTTCCTGGCACAACACTCCCACATTGTGACTACTGAGTAATGTTTATAAAAAAGAAACAATCTGTAAGTGCTTTAAACAAAACAAAAATATCCCACGCTAGAAATCACACAAAACCTTCCAATGACCAGGCTCTTAGCAGCCTCCAGAGCTTCAACTTTTAGTAGAGCTAGTTGGAAAATGTGTTTGTTTGTTTTTTCTACCAGACACCTTAAATGTTGACAATGGCACATGCATCGATGGATAGAATATATCATGAAGTGATTCAAATTTACAAGAGATAAAGACATTAACTAGTTAATCCCATTCCACTCAACAAAGTTATTCTTTGCATATTTATCATCTTGTACTGTACCACATATTGCATTAGAGAAGTAAAATCCCACAAGTCATGTTACTTAAAATATCAGAACATATCTGTAGTTATTAAACTAGACTGAGACTATACTATAAAAGAACAAACCAACAAGAAAACAAAACCAAATCCTGAGAAGAAACAGATGATTTTCTGTCGTTATTTTTAGAAGTCCAGGCACTAGCCATGTCACCTAGTCCAGAGACCTTTGAGTTGCACTTTCATGATTTAAGGATCTGTAGGAATAGGGAGCCTTATTTTGTTTAGTGATAAAAGTATCATTAAAAATGTATTGGCAAACAATGTAATTTCTAAGAAATACATCAAGTGGATTAGTGTATTTTTAATAAACTAGTCTTAAATCATTTGAAGAGTGAGGGATACCATTTGACAACAACAGATCTAGGCTAATTTTTAATTTATGAATATAAATGCAATAAAGAGCATAACTAAAGCAGATCATATATGAAATTAATATGATCTGGATGGGCTGAATACCAGGGCTTCTCTAGATTAATGATAAAGGTAGGAGGGCCAGCTCTTCTCTTAGATATAACTCTGTGCATGCATATTTGAGGACAGAACTGCATCCCTAGAGACAATTTTAGATGTAATTTTATTAGTAGGGAATAAGACTATGAAAAATAGTGCTGATGTATGAAAACAACAGAGGTGTCATGATCGAATACCAGATTTCGAAAGCTTTTGTGAAATAACACATCCCCAAAGAACTGAAACTCAAAAACATTGAGAAATTAATGGAATACAGATTAATGCTCTAGCATTGCTATTGACTTTTTAGATACAAAATGAGAAAATAATATATACTGCCTAAGATGAGGGGCTTAAGGAGAGATTGTCACATCTCCCTAATTAAAAAAAAAGCAACCCTTGGAAGACTTTTTTTATTTGCCTTCCTACTGTCAGTCCCTTTCATAACCAATTAGTCTTTCCATTGTTGCTATCCTCTGAAAAGTGAGGGTTGCTGATTGGAAAACAGAAGTATTGGTGGGGCAGGAGAGGGTTCTTTACTCTCCAGTTCCCCTCCCAAAAGCATGAAGGTGATGAGGACTAAAGGGAGCAGGTAAGAGGAAGGGGTTTTTCATCTTCCCCCTTTTCTCTCAAGAAGAAAGGAGCAGCAAGGGATCAACTGTAGGAATCCCTTTCCTCCTTAAAGGTCTGAGGGAGGTGAACAACAATGCATCTAGCAAGAAGTGTTTCTTTTTGTTCTCATTGCCAGAGGTCAATGGGGAGGGCAGCAATGGAGAGCATCAGAAGCAGAGAGGTGTTTTTCATTCTGCTCTCCCCATGATGGGTGCAAAAATAAGGAACCCGTGGGAAGGGCTTCATTCTCTCTCAAGAGGAGAAGTAAAGGAACCAAATAGTATTATTTGGTCTCCTCCTGCAGATTCCATTAGCAGCGTGTAGAAGCAGCTCAAGTTTCCTCAAGAGGTCATGGCCTCATCTAGGTCTTTGAAGATCACGACAAACAAACACCCTCCCCCACTTAAGAAGAGGAGACAACAACTGACACTTCTAATGTCAAAACAAGCGAGTGAACAAAAAAGTGAGAATTAGCTCCCATAGTACCTAACACACTGAGAAGCCATTTTTATATATTATACACACACAGACAGTTGGCTTTGCAATTCACATTTAAAGTGGTTTTGTAAAGGTGTGCCAACATCAGCTGGTTTTGGTCTGAAATATCCACAATAGTGTCCTGAATGTAAACAGAGATGTTTTATCATTGTCTATATATGACCATTTACTAATATAGACTTACCTGCAGTGTGCTAAACAAGTTTATATTAAGAAGATGGGGAAGTTGAGTGGAACAAATAATAGTATGGGCCTACGGTTTGTGAACGTTGTCACTTGCTGATTGTATTTCATCATGTCATCCATTTAGACTGATGTTGAAACAAGCAAAAAAACTGAGAACAAACATTCATAACAGGGTACAAAAAATATATCATACAGTCCTTGGGTCCCTGCCCTCCACAGCTTTCAGTCTAAACACACAAAGGTAATATCATCCCTGTTTTACAGATGAGAAATAGAAGAACAAAGAGATTAGGTGATTTGTTCAAGGTCACAGTAGGAGTCTATGCGAGAGCCAAAAACTGAACTTGATCTCCTGAGTCACTCATGGTTCATTTTCTTAGCCATAAGACATCCTTCATCTATGGGCCAGAGTTGTTTAGGTAAATGGTTCCCTTAACAATATTTTTTGTTTGCTAAAAATCTCCATTTGTTTCTATTTTCTTAATATAAGCTGTGACTTCACTGTCATGTCTGAACTGAGAATGTCACTTGCATTTGATAACAGCCAGAATAGAAGAGGCATTCATCATGCTTCTTTCAAGTACCAACTTTGTTAGGTATAAGATGCTGGTACAGTTATACTTACTGCTACTCTCAATTTACTCCTTTATATTTAACTTTCAGCAGCATGTCATTCTGCATGTATATCATCTACAGTGTAGTCTGTTAATGTCCATTCAAATATTTAAACACGTCCTGAGCATGGAATGATTACAGCAGCATGGAATGAAAAAAAAAAAACAACGAACTTTCTTGCAACTTTTACTGACTACTTTCTGAAGATGCAAAATTCAATGTACCTGATGATGTCTATCCCAGAACTGCTAATACCGTAAAATCATTAAAAGAATTATTCTTTCTTCATCATTGAAACTGGCCCTGCTGAGCCAAGCTCTAAAAAACCCTCTCAATAAAAATAAATAGAACTATTTACTTATGGAAAATTCTGGAGAATGGAAAATAAATGTATTCAGTTTTTGTGCAGCAATATGTGTTTCTGAAAATTGTGCTTGCCTAAAGACAGAGTGGATAGAGACAATAGTAAGAATGAAGAAACATTTCATGTTTCCATGGCTTCTGCTGTTCCTGCTATGGATGATTTATATAGTGTTTCTAATTATATTAATACATTTAAATATTATGCAAATCCTGGGCTGTCAGTGTTTGATGCTACATTAAATGACTTGGTTTTGGCATCATAGTAAATAGGCTGTTGAATTTAATTTTCTATGGTCAGATTTAAGAGAAAATCTTTTATGAGATTGTGCAGGTAGGTGATTTGAGAGGCCAGGTTTCTTTTCACTTTGGATTTTCTTAGAATCACCTACATTTAAGAAAGGGAAATTCATTTGCTTAAACTTTGAAGAGGTCCTCAGTCTGTTCCATTATATTGCCTATTTGTGAAAGATACACTGGGTTGTGTTGATTGCCAGTATTAAAATATGAGTTGACAAAGATTTCATTGTATGAACTGTAATTAATTTAGTTTGGACTAGTATTTTGGCTTTTAGGAGATTAGACAATAATAAAATGTTGGAGGATTACAGGAATAAATTCTTTATCTGACAAAGTTAATTTAGCTTTTAACAGGGACTGGGTTAGGGTTGCCAGGTGTCCTGTTTTCAACTAGAACAGCCAGTTGATAAGGGACCCTGGTGGCTCCAGTCAGCATTGTCATTAAAAGTCCGGCTGGTGGTGCAGCAGAGCGAAGTTAGGCTCCCTGCCTACCTTGTCTCTGTGCAGCTCCCAGAAGCAGCAACGTGTCCCTCCAGCTCATAGGTGCGGGGGAGGCCAGGGAGAATCTGTGTGCTGTCCCCACCCCAAATGCTGGCTCTGCATCTCTAATTGGCTGGGAACCACGGCTAATGGGAACTGTGGGGGCACTGCTTGAAGGTGAGGGTAGCGCCCAGAGGCCCCTGGAAATCCCTGTGCCTAGGGGCAGGAGGGACATGCCAGCTGCTTCTGGGAACCGCCTGAGGTAAGCGCTGCCCGGAGCTTGCAGCCCGAACTCCCTTCCACACCCCAACTCTGAGCTCCCTCCCAGACCCTGAACCCCCCATTTCTGACCCCACCCTGAAGCCCACATCCTCAGCTGGAGCCCTCACAACCTTCTGCACCCCAACCCCTGCCCCAGCCTGGTGAAGATGAGCAAGTGAGTGAGGGTGAGGAGCGACAGAGGGAGGGGGGAATGGAGTAGGCAAGGGTGGAGCATAGGAGAAGGAGCAGGGCAGAGCTTGGTTCTTTGGTTTTCTGTAATCAGAAAGATGGCAACCCTGCAATGGGTCAAATTTGATATACTTCACATCTTAAGGTAATCACCATGATTTCCCTTGGACATAGGTTGGAGCTGTCCCTACCTCCATATTCCATTGACTCATCTGCATATTCATAGGGTATAAAATTAGGGCCAGTAAGTACCACGAATTTGGGTTTTCAGTTTTAGAGCCTTCAGAATTTTGCCTGATAAAGGCCCATAAACTGGAAGAGGATGCTTCTAGATGCATGAGGTTTTCTTTGTTTTTTTGTTTAATGAATGAGCATATGCGGTATACATTTTTCAGTGTGAATAGGTTAGTAAATTGAAGCATGAAAACTTTTTCAAGATGCTGTCTGGATAGAAATAAGACCAAACCTCCATAACATAAGATATTTCTGTTTTTTCACTTCAGCAGATAGGTATTGTAGTTGTAAGAACACTTGATAGAGATCTTGTAGGTGTTTGTCTCTGTCTGAGGGTTTGGAGCAAATGTGGTTGTATTGCAGAGCTTGCCTGTAGACAATGGATCATGTGGTGTGGTCTGGATGAAAGCTGGAGGCATGTAGGTAAGCATAGCGGTCAGTAGGTTTCCGGTATAGAATCATAGAATATCAGGGTTGGAAGGGACCGCAGGAGGTCATCTAGTCCAACCCCCTGTTCAAAAGCAGGACCCATCCCCAATTAAATCATCCCAGCCAGGGCTTTGTCAAGCCTGACCTTAAAAACTTCTAAGGAAGGAGATTCCACCACCTCCCTAGGCAACGCATTCCACTGTTTCACCACCCTCCTAGTGAAAAAGTTTTTCCTAATATCCAACCTAAACCTCCCCCACTGCAACTTGAGACTATTACTCCTTGTCCTGTCCTCTTCCACCACTGAGAATAGTCTAGAACCATCCTCTCTGGAACCACCTCTCAGGTAGTTGAAAGCAGCTATCAAATCCCCCCTCATTCTTCTCTTCCGTGACTAAACAATCCCAGTTCCCTCAGCCTCTCCTCATAAGTCATGTGTTCCAGACCCCTAATCATTTTTGTTGCCCTTCGCTGGACTCTCTCCAATTTATCCACATCCTTCTTGTAGTGTGGGCCCAAAACTGGACACAGTACTCCAGATGAGGCCTCACCAATGTCGAATAGAGGGGGACGATCACGTCCCTCGATCTGCTCGCTATGCCCCTACTTATACATCCCAAAATTCCATTGGCCTTCTTGGCAACAAGGGCACACTGCTGACTCATATCCAGCTTCTCGTCCACTGTCACCCCTAGGTCCTTTTCCGCAGAACTGCTGCCTAGCCATTCGGTCCCTAGTCTGTAGCTGTGCATTGGGTTCTTCCGTCCTAAGTGCAGGACCCTGCACTTATCCTTATTGAACCTCATCAGATTTATTTTGGCCCAATTCTCCAATTTGTCTAGGTCCCTCTGTATCCTATCCCTGCCCTCCAGCGAATCTACCACTCCTCCCAGTTTAGTATCATCCGCAAATTTGCTGAGAGTGCAATCCACACCATCCTCCAGATCATTTATGAAGATATTGAACAAAACCAGCCCCAGGATCGACCCCTGGGGCACTCCACTTGACACTGGCTGCCAACTAGACATGGAGCCATTGATCACTACCCATTGAGCCCGACAATCTAGCCAACTTTCTACCCACCTTATAGTGCATTCATCCAGCCCATACCTCTTTAACTTGCTGACAAGAATACTGTGGGAGACCGTGTCAAAAGCTTTGCTAAAGTCAAGATACAATACATCCACTGCTTTCCCTTCATCCACAGAACCAGTAATCTCATCACAGAAGGTGATTAGATTAGTCAGGCATGACCTTCCCTTGGTGAATCCATGCTGACTCTTCCTGATCACTTTCCTCTCATGTAAGTGCTTCAGAATTGATTCTTTGAGGACCTGCTCCATGATTTTTCCGGGGACTGAAGTGAGGCTCACTGGCCTGTAGTTCCCAGGATCCTCCTTCTTCCCTTTTTTAAAGATTGGCACTACATTAGCCTTTTTCCAGTCATCCGGGACTTCCCCCGTTCGCCACGAGTTTTCAAAGATAATGGCCAACGGCTCTGCAATCACAGCCGCCAATTCCTTTAGCACTGTCGGATGCAACTCGTCCGGCCCCATGGACTTGTGCACGTCCAGCTTTTCTAAATAGTCCCTAACCACCTCTTTCTCCACAGAGGGCTGGCCATCTATTCCCCATGTTGTGATGCCCAGCGCAGCAGTCTGGGAGCTGACCTTGTTCATGAAGACAGATGCAAAAAAAGCATTGAGTACATTAGCTTTTTCCACATCCTCTGACATTAGTTTGCCTCCCTCATTCATTAAGGGGCCCACACTTTCCTTGGCTTTCTTCTTGTTGCCAACATACCTGAAGAAACCCTTCTTGTTACTCTTAACATCTCTCACTAGCTGCAGCTCCAGGTGCGATTTGGCCCTCCTAATTTCATTCCTACATGCCCGAGCAATATTTTTATACTCCTCCCTGGTCATATGTCCAACCTTCCACTTCTTGTAAGCTTCTTTTTTATGCTTAAGATCCGCTAGGACTTCACCGTTAAGCCAAGCTGGTCGCCTGCCATATTTACTATTCTTTCGACACATCGGGATGGTTTGTCCCTGTAACCTCAACAGGGATTCCTTGAAATAAAGCCAGCTCTCCTGGACTCCTTTCCCCTTCATGTTAGTCCCCCAGGGGATCCTACCCATCCGTTCCCTGAGGGAGTCGAAGTCTGCTTTCCTGAAGTCCAGGGTCCGTATCCTGCTGCTTACCTTTCTTCCCTGTGTCAGGATCCTGAACTCAACCAACTCATGGTCACTGCCTCCCAGATTCCCATCCACTTTTGCTTCCCCTACTAATTCTTCCTGGTTTGTGAGCAGCAGGTCAAGAAAAGCTCCCCCCCCCGCCCCAGTTGGCTCCTCTAGCACTTGTACCAGGAAATTGTCCCCTATGCTTTCCAAAAACTTCCTGGATTGTCTATGCACCGCTGTATTGCTCTCCCAGCAGATATCAGGAAAATTAAAGTCACCCATGAGAACCAGGGCATAGGGTGGTTTTTATGTGCCCATCGCTTATTAGCACCATAGTGTCCAGGAAGTGACAGGCTGACAGAGCCAGAAGAGTACCAAGAAGTTACATACTACAGGACAGGCCCAACAAAGAAAATAACAGAACGCCACTAGCTATCACCTTCAGACCCCAACTAAAACCTCTCCAACGCATCATCAAGGATCTACAACCTATCCTGAAGGACAACCCATCACTCTCACAGATCTTGGGAGACAGGCCAGTCCTTGCTTACAGACAGGCCCCCACTCTGAAGCAAATACTCACCAGCAACCACACACCACACAACAGAACCACTAACCCAGGAACCTATCCTTGCAGCAAAGCCCGTTGCCAACTGTGTCCACATATCTATTCAGGGGACACCATCACAGGGCCTAATAACATCAGCCACACTATCAGAGTTCACCTGCACATCTACCAATGTGATATATGCCATCATGTGCCAGCAATGCCCCTCTGCCATGTACATTGGCGAAACTGGACAGTATCTACATAAAAGAATAAATGGACACAAATCAGACGTCAAGAATTATAACATTAAAAAACCAGTCGGAGAACACTTCAGTCTCTTTTGTCACTTGATTGCAGACCTAAAAGTGGCAATTCTTCAACAAAGAAACTTCAAAAACAGACTCCAATGAGAGACTGTTGAATTGGAATTAATTTGCAAACTGGATACAATTAACTTAGGTTTGAATAAAGACTGGGAGTGGATGTGTCATTACACAAAGTAAAACTATTTCCCCATGTTTATTTCCCCACCACCACCACCACAACTGTTCCTCACACGTTCTTGTCAACTGCTGGAAATGGCCAACCTTGATTATCACTACAAAGCCCCCCCCCCCAACACTCTCCTGCTGGTAATAGCTCACCTTACCTGATCACTCTTGTTACAGTGTGTATAGTAACACCCATTGTTTCATGTTCTGTGTATATAAATCTCCCCACTGTATTTTCCACTGCATGCATCCGATGAAGTGAGCTGTAGCTCACGAAAGCTTATGTTCAAATAAATTTGTTAGTCTCTAAGGTGCCACAAGTCCTCCTTTTCTTTTTGAGAATACAGACTAACATGGCTGCTACTCTGAAACCTATTCAAAGGTTGCAACTCAGCTTTTATTCTGGTAGATTTTGTAAGTCTCATCAGTTATTAAGTTTCATCTACATAAGAATGGCCATACTGGGTCAGACCAAAGGTCCGTCTAGCCCAGTATCCTGTCTTCCCACAGTAGCCAATGCTAAGCGTAACTGAGGGAATGAACAGAACAGGATGGGCAAGGATGGTGTCCCTAGCATCTGTTTGCCAGAAGCTGGGAATAGGCAACAGGGGATGGATCACTTGATGATTACTTGTTCTGTTCATTCCCTTGGGGGCACCTGGCACTGGCCACTTTTGGAAGACAGGATACTGGGCTAGATGGACCTTTGGTCTGACCTAATATGGCCTTTCTTATGTAGAACAGGTAATCATCAAGTGATACATCGCCTGTCACCCATTCCCAGCTTCTGGCAAACAGAGGCTAGGGACGCCATCTGCGCCCATTCTGGCTAATAGCCATTGATTGACCTATTCTCGATGAATTTATCTGGTAGCATAAAAGAAAGGCTTACAGAGTCTGTGGTTGTGTCAATCTTGTTTGAATTAAAATATTGACATAAATCAACATATTTACTAACATACTATGAAGTATATGTTGAGGCAATGTTTATGAGAAAATTATGAATCTCTAGGACTTAAATTTTGGAGAAGTTTCTTAGGAAAAAAAAAAGAGAGAGAGAGAAACCTCCCCACCCCCAGTCCCACCCCCACCCCAGATAAGGCAGTGTTATGAACTTTACCGGAAGAAAAATATTATCGATCTTCTGAAAATGAAAACAAGATCATTTCTCTTTTGTTTTGAAAATGTTTGGGTGTTTGTTGCATCTAAACATGGCTGAAGCTTGAAATTTAACATAAGTCTAGTGTCTTTGCTTGTTTGAAGAATATAATTTTTGAAAGAAAGTTTGGTTATTTGACAGCATCATGTTGTACAAGTTCAGAACTTATACATACATTTAAGAAAGATGCAATCTCCTTTCTCTCAGCATGTTTGCAGTTCTTGATATTTGAAAGAACTCACACATTTATAGGCATGCACAATCATTCTTACACATACAAGAGCATCCACTGGCATTTGAAAGTGGTTAAGTAGTGAGACCTGAAGATATTTATAAGTATCATTCAAGAGTGTACTGATCACTGGAAAATTTTAACCCAAGTGTGGAATGTATTTGACCCTTTTACTAACTCACTAGCCCTCCCCAACAGTTCTACTTGTATGATTTTATAAGCAGCTTAGAATTTATGTGGTAACAAACTTAAAAAATGACATTGGATATATATAGCTGCAGCTTGAGATGGGAGGATGGTCATAAATCCAGTTGGGTTTTCATGACACCTCAGCACGAATACCAGGAGGCTAGAGACTGAAACCAACATGTACCGAAGATGTCCAAAAGATATGTGTTTGGTTAGTAAAGCTGTATATATGTGGCCAATGGGGATTGGACCCTATTCCACTGGAGAATTACAGAGGAGAGCAGAGCTCTGCTGTGCTCAAGCCATGCTCTAACATGCCCTATGGTGCGACCTATGCCAATTAGGGGAAGGGAAACATCAGCTGAGGTCTGATCCAGCACACTTGCACTAGCAGGGGGTCCCCTTCTGCTGGACAGTTTTTAGTCACTTTGCAACTTTTGAATGTCAAAGAGGGGCTCGATCTGAGTAAAAATTCAGCTCTTCATTCCCATGCTAATGCTGAAACTCACTCATTTTGGAACAGTCAGACATGACTAAACACCTAGCATTATGTACCACTTAGAGATTTTTAGACCTAGATGGGTATAGAATGGTACCCCTTCAGATTTGCTCGTATTTCACACACTGGCACATGGGTAAATAAATACATGAAGCAAAAGACAGTGGAGAAGCAAGCCCTCTGTCTCCACACCTTGTGTAACCTATAGATCAGTGGTTCCCAGACTTGTTCTGCCGCTTGTGCCGGGAAAGCCCCTGGTAGGCCGGGCCGGTTTGTTTACCTGCTGCATCCGCAGGTTCGGCCGATCACGGCTCCCAGTGGCTGCAGTTAGCTGCTCCAGGCCAATGGGAGCTGCTGGAAGCGGCGTGGGCCGAGGGATGTACTGGCCACTGCTCCCAGCAGCTCCCATTGGCCTGGAGCAGCGAATCCCCACCCCTAGAGTTCAGAGTGTGGAGGGAACCCTGAAAACATGTAATTAGTGTGGTGTGAAAATTTAGATAAACTATTTAAAATGGAAAATGTTAGCAAATGTGTTCATGTGATGTTCTATTAAATATACACATTTCTATAGAATCTGTGCTGAATTTAGAAAAAAGTTCTCCTAACTTCTATTGAGAAGTAGATATCGCTGATGCCAAAACCCCTGCTGCATATGTGATAGTGTGTAAGAGTTTGGTGATCATGGGATCTGAATCCTTCACAATGTGGGATGAGCCTAGGACTACATTATAAGAAGCAGCTGCAGCAGCATTAGAGTAGCACCTGGAGGTCACAACTGAGATCAGGGCCCCATTGTGTTAAGCTCTGTACATACACATAAGAGACAGTCCCTGCGGCCATGATCCCCTCCAGGTTGTGGCCTGAATATCCCCTTAACAATCAGTGTTGGTGGCATAAAACAATATTGCCTGCCCTGGGCACACCAATCATGCTTTTTGCTTCTGGAAAGTTAATGATTAAGTTATCACTTTGAATCATAGACAATACTCCAGGTGTAACAGAGGAAAAGCTTTAGCTACTTCAAAGCTTCCTTGTGTTCCCTCTGTTTCATTCACCTGTTGTCCCTCATTTAATATGTGCGGGCAATGAACCATTTGAACAATTTACCTACTGATGTGGTAGATTCTCTGTCACTTAGACCTGTATGCAGAAAAGGAGTTAGGCATTGTGCCACTGAGCACCACAGTGCCTAACTTTTAGGTGCCTAACAAAATCAGTGAGATTAACAGAGCCTGAGTTAAGTGCCCAAGCTCCTATAAAATGAATATGGAAACATAGGCACTTCAGACTGCAATGCATAAAAAACCAGCATGCTAGGCAGGGACCGCACACTCTCTGACCCATACATATGAATATGCAAGAGAGAGCGCATGTGAGAGAGAACACATAAAAGCATGCAAATGATTCTATAGCCTGGTGATTACCCAGGATGTGAGAGACACAGTCCAGTCTGCCTTCTTCAGTGACTAATTATTTATCTACAATGCAATAGCCTCAACAGGAGAGGCTGAGGAACACCTCAGAATATCCCATAGCCCAGTGGTTGGAGTACTCAGAGCAGGTCCCTGTTCAAATCCCTCCTCCTGCTTAGGTGGATGGGGGGACTTTAATCAGCGGGTCTTACATATCCAAGGATACTCTAACCACTAGGCTAAAAGTTGTGAGTGAGGTGGTCCTCCACCACCAGCTATTTTGTGAGAATTTGTCTTTGGGGCCCAACCCAGTAGAAACCCACTGAGCATTCCACTGGATTGGCCCCCATACTCAATTTAGGTAGCCAAACCCCTACCTTACTCCAGTTTGTGAATCACTCTGGGGTTTACGTAGGAGATAGGCAGCAATGCACATGCCTTCAGGCAGAAACATAACTGCTAGGAAAGTGTTACTGGAAAAAACACATGCATACAAGGAGTTTAGTTATCTATGATGTTCAGCAGGCCTCACTGCAATGAGCAAAATGCCTAACAATGGGACTTAGATTCTTCACTCCTTTTGTGCATCCAAGTCTTAGTCTTTAAATCATTACTAGAAGTTTTTCTTAAACATATTCTATAGCTTAACCAGAAATGATGCAGAAATCCTTGGGTGATGTTCTATGGCCTATGTTACAGAGGAGTGCAGACTAGATCATAATGATCCCTTCTGGCATTTAAAAAAAAAAGTCTATGCCTTGACTTAGACTGTAAGGGCTTCATAGCAGGGACCATTTCTTTGTTATGTGATTGTGTAGCTGCTAGCATAATTAGGGTCTGATCCCTGATTGAAGACTCTCTACACATTACCATAATAGCTAGACTACTACTACTACTTAAAAAGCAAACCCACTCTACACATATGATAGCCCACCCCTTAGATTGTGTATTTATATTGCAATAGTGCCCAGAGGCCTCATTTTTGTACTGTACAGGAAGACATGGTCACTGTTCCAAAAGATCAGACGCAACAAACAAGCATAACAAACAAGGAGTTGAAAAGAAGAAGTGACCAGGGAATGGTTATAAACATTTATCAACCAAACTATTTAAAATTAAGGCAGTAATGCCCAAAAGATTACACAAAATAGAGCTGCAAGTTTTCATTAATATATTACTTTCTCAGGAGGCCACAGATACAATAAATGAATATACTTATAAAGGAAAACAAGAAAATGAAGTGCTAGCTGTGGGCCATCTAGTCAAACATTCAATTATTGACCCATATATTTTCATTTAAAGAAAAACAGACTGTCTATAACCAAATTATTTATTCATCTTGTGTTGTTTTCCTTGGAAATATATATTACTAGTTCTGTTAAAAACAAGGCTGGGCTATTTATTTGCACCACCAACAAAAAAACCCAATAACTATTGTTCCTTTGATCAAGGAAACCTATTTACTGACAGAAAGCCAGTAAGATATTAATATTCAATTAAAGCATGGAGACTAGAAGCTAGGTTTTCATTTCTTATTCATGTGTTACCTGGAGTTAGTTCTTTCATATTTGGAAGTGATTCTCCTATTAGAATCAATGTAATAATACCTACAATTTACATAGTGTCTTTTCCTTTTCAAAGCACTTTACAAACATTAACTCCACGTGCATTAACTCCCATCATAACACCTTTGTGAAAAGCAAATTTACCTACATTTTCTGATGGGGAAAAGGAAGTCAAATAGTAAACAATTTGCCCAATGCCATATGTTAGAACTGGGAGTAAAACTCTCTTGTTCCGGCCTCCAGTTGTGTATTCACATCACTAGACCACATTCTTCAAATCCAGTTTCCCATAACAACACTAAACATTTAAATGCAAATGGCAGTGCAGAAAAGGTATTAAGCATTTTCAGAAGTCAATGGTCATTTAAGAATATAAGAACAGCCTCATTAGATCAGAGCTATTGTCCCTCTAGCCCAGTATCTTGTCTTTAACAGTAGCCAGTGCCAGATGCTTTGGGGGGGAACGGACAGAACAGGACAATTTTCAGTGATCCACCCCTATCGTCCAATCTCTTTTTCTGTAGTTGGAGGATTAGGGATACCCAGAGCATGGGGTTGCATTCCTGACTATCATGACTAATAGATATTGATGGACCTATCCTCTATGAACTTCCCTAATTCTTTTGTGAATCCAATTATACTTTTGGCCTCAACAACATCTCATGGCAACAAGTTCCACAGGGTGACTGGGTCATATGTAGTAGTATTTCCTTTTGTTTGTTTCAAAACTGCAGCCTTTTAATTTCACTGTGTGACACCCCCCCTCCCCCCGAGTCTTGTGTTTTGTGAAGGGATAAGTAACACTTTCCTATTCAGTTTCACTACACCATTCATGATTTTATAGACCTCTATCATATCCACCCTTATTCACGCAGTCCAGTTTCTAGTGAACAAGTTTCCATATCCCAAAATGATGTGCTCCAAGTACATTCTTGTTATCAATCACATCAGATGTACAGTACCAAGTCCCAGATAGCTCTGGGAACTAAAACCACAATAAACAAAACCTAGCAAGCTAGAAGTACTAGTATAGAGAATTATAGCAAACAAAAACCTGGCTTCAAAGTGTGTTACTATGGTTCTTTGGTATAAGAAATACTTATACATATTTAGAAAAAAAACCGGGGCACTCCTCCCCAGACATAGAACTGTGCAGAGGAGAAGCCCCTTCACTGCCACTCTGGGGAACTAGGAACCAGGTGGAGTCTCTTCTTCCTCTTTCTCACCACATGGACTTGGGAGAATGTTGTAAAGAGGAGCGAGACAGAGACTCCAGCTGAGGGGGCAGTAGGGACCTCTGGGCATTCAGAAAAAATTCTACAGCTTTCACTGAACTTTATCTACTCTATGCTAGCTGACTGTTTGCATCAACCCTTCCCTTCCCTCAGAGCCTCTTCACCTCAGCATTACTACCCTCTTCTTCCCTTGCCCTATCTCCCTCATCTTCCTCTCTTTCAGTGTCCCTCTCCCTTCAATATCCCTCCTAACTAAACACCCCCTAAAAAAGACAAACAATATCCACCACACAGCTATCATCAACATATTGTTTGCTGCCATCACATTGCTCACTCTGCTACTCCTTTCCCCAGTCTGACTGTCTTGTCTGCATCAAGTCTTTGGCTCAAGTCCAAACTCAAGTCTTTCTACCCCTGGTCTCCAAAGTCTTTCTTTTTGGTGGTTGGTAGGAGAACCCTAGCCCTTCCTCTTCTTTGAGCTCCAGACCAAGGGTCCTGTATTAAGTAGACCAGGTCTCTCCACTCAGGTCTGCTGCTTCCTCCCTGGGCTACTTCTTAACCTTGTTCATCTGCAGACCTCCCCAACAGCCCTTTCTGGGGCTCACTGTGTACCTGCATTCATCTCAGGCTCCCCAAGGTCTTAAGCTTCACCCTTCCTTTACAGCTATGGTCCACAGGAGTCTCCCAGAGGTTTCCAGTAAATACCAAGCCAAAAAATAAAAACTGAAGCCAGTTCCACTCTCCCCTAGGGTTGAACTTTAGCCCTTCATAAATCTTCCCCAAAATGCTGCTCCTTAGCTTAATACCACAGCCCAACGCTGATTCCCTGGAGGCTTGCCCCATCTTGAAATCCACCACAGGATTCAACTCTTATGGCCTTTTCCAATTCTTTTTTCTCCTCATTTCAAGCAAACCATGCTCACAGAGCAAAATCTCCTCTTTCCTGTGTCTCCTTTTAGCTAAATCTTCAGTCCTTTTCAAAGGAAACCTGACCCCTTTTCAGGTGGCCTTGCTAACTGACCTTCTTAACATCCCACCAACTATGTTAGTTCAGCTCTCAAACTCTTGTTAAACCTCCAGAATCAGTGTGGGGTTTACACGAAAGGGACAGACTCTTTTCTGTGTTTGAACATCACCCAGCACACTATAGGTGCTACCATAATTTAAATATTTACTGCTGCTAATTTGCTGAATCAAATATAGGAACCTTATATATAGGAATGTCTTCCTGAATTGGGACTTATATTTCAAACAAACAAACAAACAAACAAAAAACAGAAAAAAAAACCCAGTTTAAACTGGTGTAAAATCAGATAACTAAATTAATAAACAAATGTATACAAATTGCCATATGTGGGCCTAGTTATGAAGAATTGCTGTCTTATCCTTAAATAATGTATTGTTTTGTTTTATTTTAAGGCTTAGAATGAAAGACTGACAGGCAATTTTTTATCTGAGCTAGATTATTGTTTATCAAAATTCTTCATGGTTTAATTTTAGACAAATGTTCCCAAAGAGCTTCCACATTTACTTTTCTAAATAATAGCAATGTGTCTTTCAAGAAGCAGACAAGACGCTCTTAGCTTACAATATTTGATAACATCTCAATAACAGCAGTACAACATACATGTGACTTTAGTCAGAGTAATGCAGAGTGATGTAAAACTTATAAATCCTTACCAAATGGGCAATTGCATTTGACGCCATTCATTACATCTTCACAGGTTCCTCCATTTCTACAGGGCCTGTCCAGACATTCATCCGTGCTCACAGAGCACGTTTCTCCTGAAATTGCAGATAAAGAAAATATGATAAATTATGCAGAACCGTTAAAAACCAGGAAGAAAGTATTTGCAATGTAAAAGCACTATCAGAATACCGCAATTTAAATGTTGACCTCAGGGCATCCTTTGAAGGTGCACTTACTACTGTACGCATGGCCTGATGGATGAACTGTGTGCCATGCATCTTTCTGCTTCATTAGTTACAATGGGTCCATTTTGACAGGGATAGTTCAAAGTGTGGCACTCTTAGGGAAATAGAGAGTTTTACCTAGTGTATATATATATATATATATATTTAAACCTAGAAACCCATTACAATTTTCCATTACAAAATTGTGTTCAAAACATTTTTTGTCAAATTGTCCAGTTCACTCTATTTCTTTTCACTCCTTGTTTCTATTGAAACAAGCTGGCAACATATATTTTGTTGCATATAAAAAAAATCAGAGGAACAATAACTTATAGACAATTACGTATAACAGCTGTTTTCAAACTTTGGTCTATAGCGAGCTGATCAATCATATGATGGTGTATCCTCCTTCTTTCCTTCTAGCATGTACAAGGGAAGAGGAGGAGAAAGGTGGCAGAGAATCATGTGCAGTGGGACAATGGGAATAGGAACAGTACAGATAGGAGGTGGAAAGAAAATTAAAAGTGAAAGTAGACAGTATGATTAAATTAGGACTCATTACACAAAGAAGGATCCTGTGGTCTGTCAAAAATATGGACTGAAAGGGGGAAATACATGCTCGGTACATTCACAGCAATTTGGCCAAGATTCCCCCTTCCATGGGGAATTCTGATCAGAGGGTGGAAAACTCTGAACATCTCCTGAATTTTATCTGCATTCTTCTATTCAGGGAAATGTTTTGCCTTCCTTCTGCAACACACTCACACAAAGCCACATGAATCAAGAGATTCAACTTCCAGAACCTATAGATTTCAGGGGATCTTCTGGAAGTCAAGGACCATCTGCATGGAGGCCCTCTGCCTCCACATAAGCCCTGTGGCTCCTTGTACCCCCCAGTGGCAATCACTGAAGTGTGGCTTCACTGGAGCTTCCTGTTCGATTCCCCTGCCCTCAGCTGACCAGCCTCCTCACGCTCTCAAATAGGTTTCACAACCAAATGGATAATCTTCAGGAAAGTCAATACAGTACAAGTATATTTCTTGAAGTGTTGTTGGAGATTAGAGGGTACTGTGTTTAGCTCTCCCAGCTCAACATCTTTCTTTCTCTTCTGGCCCAGACTCCTTCCCATATATGGATCTGAGGCTACTGGAAGGCTTTCTGTAGAGTTTAAGCTATGCGGGAGGGAATGGGGCCACAGAGGCAACTATTGTTCACTTCTGCACAGGCAGGTGGAGATTAGCATGTGGAAGGCCCCCTCTCTGAGTGACTCAGCTGGGCATGAGGCTGAGGTATAATAGCAAAAGTATGTGTAAGAAAAAAAAAAAAGATTGATCTTCCTTCCTTCCTCTCCCCTTCAGCTTTTAAACAGATGGTAAAATGAGACAAATGACACTAGGGAAAAATGGAATGAAAATAATAGAAACATGGAATCCTCATTTGCTGATGCCATCTGAGGTGTGACAGACTACGTTGTCAACTTTGCCTGTTAACTGGGCCTTTTTCTTCCCACATGTGATGAATTAGCACAAGTACCTTCTCAGACTGGATAGTATTTTGATCTTAAGACTCAAACATTTACCCTTTGTTGAGGTACCATTAACAACTGCTTAATTTCAAAGCCCTAAACTTGAGACACCCCTCAAAAAGCATTCACAGGAAAATTTCTGAAGTCTCTTTGTAATGAGTCACAAACAGAAAATGGACTTTGAATGCAAAACCCATGTTTAAAGAAGATAAGAAATGTTGACACTAAAGAATTATCATGTTTCTCTAATTCCCCTGCCTTCTAATAGATTAAAGCGTAGAAGGAGATAATACACATATATTGACTTATAACTTTGAAATATAAAATGAAGGATTGCTAAATGATAAAATTAAAAGCTTTGTTAGCTATATTTTAACTATTTTAAAAAATGGATAATGAATGAGTACAAATGAGGTAATACTTAAGACCAGACCTTGCTGGAATAGGGGTGACTTTTCCAGTTCTTTTACATAGAATTACTGATTTGTTTAAAATGTTATTACTGATGAAACAATACGTTGTGTTGTAAGATGTAAGTAAGAGATACACAAACATGTAATGATAAATAGAAACCCTTTTTTTTTCCTGGGAAGACACAGGACATGAGCTAGAAACTGCAAAACCATCAGGAAAAATGCAGAAGTTGGATAATTGAAGCTTGTGCATGCATAATGTACAGGTTACCTAAAACCCAGAGGTGGTTGTACTAAAAGCCAATTGGATAAAGATTAAGTAATCTGTACTGCAGAATTGTATAAAAGATCTATGCAAACACAGGCCCAAACTGTAAAAACACCAGACCAGAAACTGAAGAATGGGACTGAAAAATCAGACCAAGGGATCAGAGAAGGCACAACTATCATGGAAGATAGAAGGATTTCCCAGTACTGCAGAATGTCGTAATTTGGGCTCACTTATCAATTTTGCCTTGTCTATTATTATTTGTCTGACATAAATGTATGTTTGGACACTGTTAGTGACAATAATTCTGCCTGAAATTGTATAAATAAAAGAGAATATTAATTAAGTCTAAATTGGGTGGACTTGTGACTAAGTTTCCCAGCTTTTACCCTCAGCAAGTTTCTTTGTGAGAACTATTTTCATCCACATCTCTTAATTTTCTTTCCTTTTTGGGAGAAGAAACTCAGCCTCTAAGGGCCAGATTTCAATTCAAAATGGAGACACGTAATATATTCCATAGGTCCATCAAGTGGCCATTTTACCTTTTCTTTATTTCTTTTTAACGAGAAAACTTTTTCCTTGCTTCTTTATCTTCTCTGAATGCTTTCAGAGTTTCACTTGTTGTTCCTGGAACTCATATGTTCCTCCGTACACAAAGAGCACATTAATTGAAAGCATTAGATCAAGCGAACAATAAAACAAAACAAACAAAGGTGAAGTCTTCACGAGTGGGCATTCAGTATGTGTAGTCTTTGTAACAGTCTGAGCACCAAATAGCTTCCAGTATCTCAAGACAGTGTTCTTAGAGAATTAAATGTATATTACACAGAAACAAAGCCATGGCAGTTTCATAGTTATATACACAACCAAGACAAACAGGTCATCAAGGCTGTCATTAGTGCTATGGTTAGGATAGTGGGAGAGGATGAGAAGATAACAGAGATATAGGTCACAGCAGCATTGTGTAGGACCTTCAAAGAGGGTAGTGTTATGGCCTGATCATCAGACAAGGAGGTTAATTTCAATGGCCATGTTTTAATTGAATTGGAGAAGGTGACATGGCTACTGAGGAGGCCTGAGAGGAAGTCTGGAAATGGTCAGAGCACAGTGAGATAAACAGTGGGACTTCAGATATGTTTTAGAGAAGGAAATACAAAACCTGGCTGTGCAGAGATGTGAGAGAGGAATAAAAATGACCTTCAGTTTGGAACTCTGGGTGATGGGGAGGGCAATGATGCTGTCAACGATGACAAAGAATAGATGAAGACAATCTACTTTATAGTTTTATGTAAAAACTCAATTAAATGCTTATTATAGTCTACAGCTAAAAGTAAATTCTCATCAAACCTAATTCAGAAAAAGCATTTTATCTTTGCTATCATAACCAATACAGACCATTTCATGTGAAAGCTTCATAACAGAGTCTATTTTTTTCTAAACATACACTAAGCTGTATTACAGTACTCCACAGACTTAGTATGGATGTTTACATCAGGAAACAAATGTCTAATAGTGTGCAGGACAGCTGTTTTTCAGCGTAAAACAATATAGGAATTGCCACACGTCAAACTGTTTTAAGTTATTTTGCTTTTGTATATCTATGACCAAACTAGATAGATGTGTGAATTCTGCTCTTCATTTAGAATAATAATAAAACGATAAAAAATTTGGTCGGATAATAATGGTGCTGATTTTATGCCTGGAGGCTGTTATTACAGCTAAATTGCTTCATTTGACAAAGAAGCAATTATATGCCACTCAGTATCATCTGATTTATCAAACATTGAAAATACCTTTCTCATAACTGTTAAAAACATTTGAAAAAACCTCCAAGTGGTTTATAGTATAAACTAGCAAATATTATTTGCATCACAATCAAGAAAAAGGAAATCTGAACAAAAACACTGGCTGAAATATTTAATGCCATGTGTGCCTTTGAAAATAGTCATATTACGCTAACTAAAAATGGTTTGTATGTGTTTTAATTCTCTGGGTATCTTACAAATTTTGGTCAGCTACAATAAACACACACACACACACACACACACACACACACACACACACATTTAGAGAACTGATAATTGGACCCAACTTTTGTTTGACATATACAAAACAGCAAACTGTGTATTTTATCCAGTTAGAGTGTCATTCCTTCACTCCTCAAAATCATTCTAGTTTCTTCCTTCTGATTTCCCTAGACTTTCAAAGAAAAGTTTGCTATTTACAGTTGTGAGAAAGAGATGACAGATTTTATTTGAAAATGTTCACCACTTCACTTTTGATTATGAACCTCTGAAAAGGTAGGCTCATGCTCAAATAAATTGGTTAGTCTCTAAGGTGCCACAAGTACTCCTTTTCTTTTTGCGAATACAGACTAACACGGCTGTTACTTTGAAACCTGAAAACGTAGGGACAATCTATTTTTTTTATGTGAAATGTGAAATCAAGCAGAAAAACCCTTTTAGGTAAAACAAATATATATTCTTAGTGAAAACCAAAATGGTTGCCTTTTCTGTACTGTGGGCAGCTTGTAAATGTGTCTGGCTGGTGCATCTTGCCCATATGTTCAGTGTCTAACTGGTCACCATATTTGGGGCTGGAAAGGGATTTTCTCCTACGTCAGATTGGCAGAGACCTGGGGGAGTTTCGCCTTCCTCTGCAGCATGGGTCACTTGCAGATTTAAACTACTGTAAATGGTGGATTCTCTGTAACTTGAAGTCTTTAAACCATGATCTGAGGAGGTCAGACTAGATGATTGTGATGATTCCTTCTGATCTTAAAGTCTATGAGTCTATAAGACCTTCTTTATGTGCTGTGACGGGAGAAGCACTGAGCGGCTGCTTCTGCTTCACACAGAGTAGCCCCATAACTTCTTTCAAGCAGTTGGTAGGGTAACTTCAGTGCTCATGCTCTTGAAGTAAGAGACAACACATGGATGCCAGGCTTTCCTGGCTGTTTCAGAGAAAATACATCAAATATGGCCACTGTTTCTGAGAGAACAATAGTTCCTACTTATCCTCTGAACACACTCAGTCAGATAGGAAACCAAGAGACATACCATGTTACCATTTTATTTCCACCATGCAACTAATCCCAGCTCAAAAGACAACCTTGAAATATTCATGACCATCCAATTGCCATAAATGTTTGGCCAAAAACAGTGACTCCAGGACAGAAGTTGTTAACAGAAATATCCATTACTTCATGCTTTAAATTTTAATGTTAATATACAGTTGAATCTATTAATTACACTATGGGTGCTTATTTTCAAAGACCCCATTTCCTAAGCAATTTTGTATTTGTGTTACTCAATTCAGAAGACTGTACAGTGCATTAAAAAACTCCACAACTAGCAATGGGCTTGTAGTGGGGTGGTCACCCCACTCCAGTCAGGAAAGGGTTAAAAACAGCCCTGGAAAAGGGCTGCCCCGTGGAGCCAATCATAAGCGGGTTTGAGGCAGCCAATCAGGACCCGGCAGGGCCAATATAAGAAGGGCTCCTGGGGAAAAGGAAGTGAGTCTTGCTCCAATAGTGGAGTAAGAAGGATCTAGTTGCCTGGTAAAGACAGGGGTACCTTGGACAGAGCAGTACTGGGAAAGGGCAGGCTGAGCTGGGGAGCTCTGGCCTGGCAACCTCCCAGGCTAAGGCCTTTGTAGCAAAGGCCTGAGGAGGTACTAGGGCTGCAGGGAGACAGCCAGGACAAGAAAAGGCAGCAGGTCTAACCCCTTTGCCAGTGATGAGTGGCCATTTCAGACTGCAGTTTTCCCCTGAGAGAAGGGGCTAGATGATGACTGGCAGTAGCCACTGAAGCAAGGTTGCTATAGGGTGGTTGGGGCTCCTCTGTGGGATAGCACCCCAAGCTAAGGAGTACCAGGGTCTGGGACGGATGCAGGGCCTGAAGTGCTACAAGTGGTGGAGATTCACTGGAAACAGGTACTGGTAGGGAGACAACGGCCAGCAGGAGGTGGTCTGAGGCTGGAATCAAGCTAATTTCCAGATGACCAGCAGGAGGTGACATGCCCGTGAGTCAGAGCTCTGTTACAGGGCTGATCCCACTTCAGCTAAAACACATATGAACTACAGTAGTGACTTTCTTCAAATGTACAGCAAATTAATTATAGTGGTTTAGTACAATTCTACCAGGCTAGTCAATTACACATGCTTATGTTTAAAAGCAACACTTTCCATAACAGCCACAAAGACAACTCAACAAGAGCTAGCTTGTTTGGCATGCAGGCCCACTCAAAGCTTGCAAGGATAAATAGACTAAGACTTGGGTTATATATATACTAACAGTATTTATACAAAATAAAATTTGGTATTATTTTGGTAAATTTGGCTGTTACTGATTTAACAGTTAAAAATAGTGCTATTTTAGCAAAAAGACAATTTTCAGGTTTTTTTTAATAAATATTATTGACCAACTAATAGAAAAATATTCCTTTTTACAAATATAGCGGATGGAAAATGTAAGTCCCCACCAAGTATTTTGTTGCTTCAGACATACCATGGAAGAGGTAAGATTCCTATTACAGAAGTCTTTATGCTTTCAGTAATGAGCATTATAACTGTGGAATTTTTCCTTCTGGTTGATAAGAGAATAACCTCACATTTTATCTGATGACTAAACTTAAATTGTGCAAAGTACCTCAAAGCTTTTAATCTGTTTTGGGAGCAGTATACTGTGAATCTCATAGGATTCATTATTGTCAGATTAGACATTAATCAATCCAATAAACAGAAGAAAAATAAACAGGAATTATTTGGGTAAATAAGACACATGTAGTTGGCTAGCATTTGAAGAGACTTCAAATGACATCCCTTTTTTAGTAGCAGCCACTATTTCCCACATCCCTCTCACAGACTAAAAAGGAAAGAAATGCCAGGATGTAATTTTGATCTTCTTCATGTATGTTTGTTATTTTTCTTGTGTTAAAGGGACAACAGGACATTAGATCTGATGGCGAAGTGGTAGAGGATTGGTAGATTGCGCACAAATAAAAATAAATTTAGACTGCATCACAATATTTGCTAAATAGCACCCATTCTGTACATTGACTTGGCTTCCTGGATAATCTGTATCTTTTCTTTCCCGGAACTGGTGGAGAACAAATATTTTGCAGAGTTGATATTCCATATATGCTATAATCTGAATGAGGCACTGCTGAAAAACAGGCTTCTTGAAGTCCAGCTGCAGATTAATAACAATAGGACAATATATTTGAAAATAGTGCTTATGAGGCACCTACTGTATATGTAAATTTTCTTCAAAAATGTAAAAATACAGTGCAACCAACTAAGGTACTTAAGAATGAATAATTTAATTTTGACACCTTAGAAACTACGTATGGAAAACAATTAGGTAAAATATTATCTATTTGCTCAACATACCTGCCTACTTTAGGGCAAACACATTCATGAGAAAGCAAAACTGACTTGTATGTATTGAATTAATATTGTGGACCCAATCCTTTCTCTACTGAACTGAAGCTGCCTGTGACCAATAGTTCAAAACTTCCTTATAATTTTCTCACACTCAGTTATTTCTTCCTGCTCACTAAGATCTTCTCTACATGAGAAATTGTACCATTTTAACATAAACTGGGTTTAAAATCTATTTAGCTAAAGTGGTACAAACCCTTGTGTGGACAATTAAGCCATTCTTGAACTGGAATATTTCAGTTCTGTTTGCACCAATTCAGAGAATATCAGGGTTGGAAGGGACCTCAGGAGGTCATCTAGTCCAACTCCCTGCTCAAAGCAGGACCAATTGCCAACTAAATCATCCCAGCTAGGGCTTTGTCAAGCTTGACCTTAAAAACCTCAAAGGAAGGAGATTCCACCACCTCCCTAGGTAACTCATTCCATTGCTTCACCACCCTCCTAGTGAAAGTTTTTCCTAGTATCCAACCTAAACCTCCCCCACTGCAACATGAGACCATTACTCCTTGTTCTGTCATCTGCTACTACTGAGAACAGTCTAGATCCATCCTCTTTGGAACCCCCTTTCAGGTAGTTGAAAGCAGCTATCAAATCCCCCCTCATTCTTCTCTTCCGCAGACTAAACAGTCCCAGTTCCCTCAGCCTCTCCTCATAAGTCATGTGTTCCAGTCCCCTAATCATTTTTGTTGCCCTCTGCTGTACACTTTCCAATTTTTTCACAACCTCCTTTTATTGTGGGGCCCAAACCTGGACATAGTACACCAGATGAGGCCTCACCAATGTCAAATAGAGGGGAACAATCACGTCCCTCGATCTGCTGGCAATGCCCCTACTTATACAGCCCAAAATGCCATTAGCCTTCTTGGCAACAAGGGCACATTGTTGACTCCTTATCAACTTGCTAAGTGCTTGTTTCTGGGACAGGGGTCAGCAACCTTTGGCACACAGCTCATCAGCATTGGGCTCTGGTGGGCCGGGCCAGTTTGTTTACCTGTCACATCCTCAGGTTTGGCTGATCGCGGCTCCCACTGGCCACAGTTCACTGCTCCAGACCAATGGGGGTTCAGGGAAATGGCGGCCAGCACATCCCTCAGCCAGAGCCGCTTCCTGCAGCCCCCATTGGCCTGGAGTGGCAAACCCTGGCCAAACCTGCGGATACAGCAGGTAAATAAACTGGGCTGGCCCACCAGGGAGGTTATCCTGGTGTGCCGCGTGCCACAGGTTGCTGATCCCTGTTCTATGCTCAAGTTTCACCAGTTTATCATCAGGTGTCAACCTGTTTGGACACTATTCTGTGAGACTTAAAAATATTTTTGATGTACTATTTATTATTTGAGTGAGTTAAAATCCTACATAAGCATGGTGCCCTGCAGCTTAAAATACTTGGATACCATGTATATGTAGTCTTGGAGCCTTAACCGCTGCGGTGTGACTTGCATGAGATAATATTGAGCTCCTAAAATAGAAGATACGTAAAGAAAAGTGGAGTTTTAATGCTTGTAGGACTGTAACTTACTACATGTATTCTAGGAAAAGTTTCCACTACCCAAAAGAAATGCCTAGTTTAAAGTGAAATGGCTATTGTAACTGGGGGGGAAAATAGCACCAGCTCTGAATTATATTTTTATCAAATGATAAAACATTTTCCATCAGTAAAGAGCTTTAAATGTGCCTATAGGCAGTCCTTTAATGAAAAAGTGAAAGTCAAAATCCTATCCAGGCCTCTGGCAAAAGAATTCTCAGAAATCAAAGGAAGTGAATGCTCAAAGGGTACTAGAAATCTTAGACTTGGCAAAACTTTTTCTTTAGTTAGTAGTCATGCAGTTACTATCACAACAGAGGTTTGTCTAATACATTCTATTAATCAGACAATCATAGAATTCCATAGAATCCATTCATAGCTATAAAATTATAGACCTGAAAAATTCTCTATTCTATAATTCCAAATTTACTTATTATGAGCCAACTCCCGTGGCATTCTAGAATGACTGCCAGCTTTTCTAGAATTACTTTTGTACTTTTAACTTTATTTACATCAAAGAAAGTTTCTTGTTTTTAAAATGGCCCATGAGACTTATTTTTTTTCTTCCAAATTTTCTTCTACTAATGGTTCCAAGGATATGCTGCACATTTCCATCATAAAGGTGTAAATTTATTGAAATAATATTAAAATATTTCAAACATATTTGATATTTAATTAAAGCACTGAAGTTTCATCTCCTCACTAGGCATAAGGTGCACTACTTGACTTTGCTTGCACTAAAATATTAAAGAGCACATCACACAATTTTCTCTCTCTCTGAAATATTTATATTTTGTTTGTCTGTATATAGATATATTTGTGTGTGCAAAAGGACAAGATAAAGAAGTAAAAAGTACACTTAATAGATGTTAATTATGTCACTTAATGAACCACTGGCAGGCACTCATAGAATGGTGATGGACGGAGTTTAAGAATCTAAATAGAATAGAATCAAAACTAAAGCCATGAGCCAAATTCCACTGGAGTCAATGAAAACTCTCTTGGGCATCTACAAAAGTCACCCAACCCAAACTCTCCATCACCAATTATCTGTAATATAGATATTTACATTTTATTATATGAAAAATCAAAGATTTCTGTCCACAGGATGACAAAACATATATATGTTTAAGTATTTATTTCCAGAACACAAACACCTTAATTTCAAAATTGTTATCAACTTGCTGCTGCTAAAGAAGTCCATGGTGTAGATGCTGATAGATACCATTACAGTTTCTAAAGAGCATGACCAGCAACAGTAGGCGGTATTGTCTAGCTATACCAAAAGAAGGACAGGAGACATTTGGAATGGATGTAATCAGGCCATAACTTTATTATTAGATGTCTGGGATTACCAGGGGGATAAAAGTGTACAGTGCAGGCAAATTCTTGTTCATTCAAATAACTACCCGGGGCTTCCACCAGCCCCTTTCATTTTCCATCCAGGTCTCCAGCCAGCCCATGGCTTGAACCTTACTATCCACCCCCTGCCTCATAGGAGGGTTAAAGTGGGCTATAAGAAAGGGGGGTGAGGTTGGCTCCCTACCATACCAATCATAGGAGACTGAACTCCCAGCCCTGTTCCATTAGCTAGCTCATCCTTTTCAAGTCCCTTACCAGACCATTTATCTGGTCACTGGATGCCTTCCGTACGGAGTACCTGCACTGGACGTCTTCCCCACACTTAGAAAAGAAGTTGTGGCATACAGCCGTTAACCACTTTTCTCCTCACCATAATAGGTCCTCCCTGACACTTGCTGTGGGGAGGACAAAATCCTACTCCACCGAAGCTAATATGGTGGTGAGGGGAAAATTCCTTCCCAGCTCCCTTACAAAAGAGCGACTAGCACAATCCCCACAGCAGATCCTAACCCAACCTGATATTCGGATCTCGATGGGAGGAAGTGTGGAGGCTGCCTTGATTGCTACGTAGAGAAAGGGCTTCCAACTCCCCTGGTTGCCCTTTTAAAGCTTTCCATCCTTACATTCTGAGGGGCGTGAGTCAGAGCTACAAAGCTGACCACCATTCACCTTTTTGGAGCAGTTTCCGATCTCCTTCCTGTCCCCCACTCCACATCACCATAAAGCACTGCTACCTTCCTCCAGCAAGCCCAGATAATGTTCCATTCCGCTTGTGCTTCAGGTGCAGTCATTCTAGAAATGCTGACAGAAATATCTGATAAAATGTCATATAGACGTATTCTTTTCTAATACAAATATTCTTTTTCAATTAAAACTTCCATTTGCAGTACTTTAAAACTCTTTACGGAATCATTTCTCAGCAGGAATGAATCCAAGATGGTTGCTGGGATTTCATGGCTCCTGTGTGAACCTACCAAATCCTACACTCTCATACGGCTAAACAACATAATGGTCCCACAAAATCTTGTGCACAGTCCTTCACGGCCATAATTTTGGTTTTATTCCTCAAATCATTTGCAAGTTCCCAGGAAGCTTGTATTTTAAAGTGAATTTCATGTAAGGGGGAGAGAGACAGTGAGGTATTCTTTTTTTCATATGGATTTTGTTGGATTAAAAACCTGTCCTTTCTAGTATTCTATTCAGGATATTTTCTGATGGTTTATAATGTTTAGTTATGATTGAACTTTAAAAACCTGTTCTACTTTGGGAAATGTCCCAGAATCATAAACCATCATGGACCATACCAAAATGGAATTGCTTTTGTTGCCAGGTTACTAATTAAATTCTTACAAACTGCCATTGGCTCTTTTTAACCCTTCTACTATATATTTGGTATATTGTGTTAATAATTTATCATAATAAAATTGAACTAGCAACACTGTGCAATTTATTTTTACTTTAAATTTTCTCTCCTATGAATGTTATCCTGCAATGCTGTATTGGGCAGTGAAAAAGGAAAGAACTCTTATATCTTTTTCTATAAGCTGACCCACATATTATGGTTATGTGTCACGTGGTGTTTAAGGTTCAACAGTGTAATACAAATGTACTAAGTTAGCTTGATGGTTTAGTACTACATTTGGGCCATGTATTTCTCTTTGCTTATGCTCAGTCACTTAACTGTTCCATCTTAATGATAAATTTTAGGCCAACCTGATGGCAAGCTTGTGTTTCGCTAGATATAAAGTTTACTTTTCTTGATGCCTGCATCACATGTGCATTTCTACTGCTCCTGTTTTGTACTATGACATGCTCTGTAAAGTCTACTGTTCCAGATCTGGTCCTGGTCCAAGCTTGCAAAAACTGATAAATGAAATTCCAGGATCTAATCTGCAGCAGCAGCAAGAAATATTGAGGGGAAAATGTCTTACAATCTGCAAATGTAGCTCATCACAAAAAGCTGCTTCTTACCACAGAGCAGCAAGCTGGTGGAAAAACAAATAAAAAAAATGTCTAGCTACAAACAGATTTTAAAAAAGCACAACTTTTTAGAAACAGAAGTATGGAAAGCTTTGTAAAAGAATTTGATGGAGACATAGGGGCGAAATGAGGACAGACACATGCATGGAATTAAGTGGCAGGCTGCAACTTTTATTAAACTTTAGCCCAGAGGAGGGGCCCTACCCACACATCACCCATATTCTCCAATACCAGGCATTTAACTGGTTCCAGTGTCAGGGCTACAGGTCTCCTTACCATATAATCCACAACTTGTGGTTGGCTCTTCCCAGCACCCTCCCCCTGCAAGTGGTACAGAGGTGCAGAAGGGTAGAGATTTTGGTCTGCGAAGGTCACCCAGTCCCATGAACCCAAGGGCCAGCACAAAATCCCAGGTCTTTTGCCCCTAAGAATTGTTCATTTTATCCCTTTAATAGCAATGGAAACCAGCTGCAAGTTTCAATGAATTTACAAACCTCAATTAGCTACGAAATGCATTGCTACTTAACCTACTGTGGCTTGAAGGTGCTGCGAGGAAGGTAAATTCCTTGGTCCTCTGCGAATAGGAGAAAAAATTCCTTCCAGACCCCCTAAACAGGCTATTGGCTAGACAGCAGCATCTGTCAGGCTGGGTTCCCATTCCTAGTTTATGGTGGATAGGGTGGGGCCGCTGAAATGTAGTGGAAAGAGGCTCCACATAGCCTGTGGTCCAGGTTAAATCCTAGGAGCGCTGAAATGCTAGACAATCAGTACCCATCCCCCTAGAGCTGGCCAGTGGATGCCAGAGACTCCTAGGTGGGGAGAAGATACCTCATGTCCCTCAACGAATGCTCCATCTCTCACTGCTGGGACTGTCCCATAAGAATGACCATACTGGATCATACTAGAGGTCCATCTAGCCCAGTATCCTGTCTTCTGACAGTGGCCAATTCCAGGTGCCCCAGAGGGAACGAACAGGCTATCCTCAAGTGACCTGTTGCTCATTCCCAGCTTCTGGCAACAGAGCCGAGGGACACCATACCTGCCCATCCTGGCTAATAGCCATTGATTGACCTGTTCTCCATGAACTTATCTAGTTCTTTTATGAACCCTGTTATAGTTTTGGCCTTCACAACATTCTGTGGCAAAGAGTTCCATAGGTTGACTGTGCACTGTGTGAAGAAATACTTCCTTTTATTTGTTATAAACCTGCTGCCTGTTAATTTCATTTGGTGCCCCCTAGCTCTTGTGTTATGAGAAGGAGTAAATAACACTTCCTTATTTACTTTCTCCAATCCAGTCATGATTTTATACACCTCTATCATATTTCCCCCCCTTAGTCATCTCTTTTTCAAGCTGAAAATCCCAGTCTTATTAATCTCTCCTCATACAGCAGCCGTTCCATACCCCTAATCTATTTTTTGCCCTTTTTGAACCTTTTCCAATTCTAATATATCTTTTTTTGAGATTGCGTGACCAGATCTGCACACAGTATTCAAGATGTGGACGTCCCCCTTCACAACTGGCCCCATCAAGTTCCCCCACACATTGAGGTTGGTGAGTGACATTTTTATTTTTTATCTCTTATAATAAATAAAGCAAATCCATCATGTACAGCAGCCCTAATTCTGAGCTATGCCATCCTGAATTGCCAAACTAGCAATGAAAATATTTGTCTGCTATTAACATTGCATACTGATTAGATTCGTTTTCCCCACAATTCCCTTCTAACTATTGTGTACATCATCTTGGGTTGTTTATCACAGTTACATCCAGAAGGCTGCATTTCTGGAAACAAATAAAAATATGAGATGCCCAGTCAGTTAGGAACATTTTCTGCTAAGTATGCTCTGTGAGCCATATTTCTAGGTATTAAGTCAGATAAAATAAGTATTCTAGGTAGAAAGATAAGTTTCCTGGTGATATTCAGTGCCTTTCTGCTAAGTGATCACATTAGAGCTTGATCCAAATTCCTTAGCAGGCAGAGAATGTCTTTCCATTGGCTGCAATGAGAATGGGATTGGGTCCCATAATATTTATAATCTTAAATGATTTTGGAATCTGGTTACTTGATATGGGAAAGGATATGGTCTCTCACACTACCACAGCTGCAATCAGTGGAGATGCTCAGATTGGAGTGCCCATGTTATAGTTAAACATTCGTTAACTTTAAACACCTGAGTAATCTTACTGACTTCAGTGGGACTACTACACGTGCTAAATTACTCTGATGCTTACATGCTTTTCTGTATCAGAGGCAGAGTACCTCACAGAATCAAGTCCTAAATGAAAAAAAGTATAATGTTGATGTAGTATTATAGATAATGTTGCCATTCTGCCCTTTATGTTTTTTATCAATGTTTGTTGAGGGCAGAACCCCACACTAACTTATAAATACTGCAGAATCTTGGCTTTAAGAAACCTGGTCTTATAAATGACATATTATACAAACTATTTTTCCCAATGGGGGAAAAAAAATCACAACAAAAGTGATGTCGAAGAACAAATTGACATTCCTTCACATTATGATGACATCAGTACATTGGAAATAGCTTTGTTGTGGTTTGAAGGAAGAAGAACACAATGTAGTGATCATAATGCAATGTATGCACTATCCCTACTGTAACTGAAATACTCAATTTTACAAACTCCTCAATCCCCAATTATTTTATAAAATAGGGGTTCTATGTTTTAAAGATGTTAAACACCTTTAGTATGGCTTGACCCAGGAAAGGGTGCTATAGGTTAGAACGGAGATGCTTTAGAAGAAACACCTCAGAAGTTGTCACACAAAACCATACCTGGTTCACCTCATGAAGCCTGAATAGTTGGTAGGAGGAAAAGAATTGTTCCCCAAGACTATCAGGATACAAAGAAAACATACAGCCACTCTATGTCTGTTGTACTGGCTGCAGCCCACTGCATAGGAGGCTTGGTCTGTAGATTTGCAAAGTTTATGGACCTGCAGATCACACTCCAGCTCATCGCCAGTTCATAGAGGCAGCCATAGGTGCTGACTTTTGGTTTTGCCAGTGGGTGCCTTCCCCTGCCTGCCCACCGCTCGCTCCTCTCCACCCCCTCCTCTGAGCATCTCTGTCAGTTTTGGAGGGAGGCTATTCATATTAGAGAAAAAAGGTGGGTGAGGTAATATCTTTTATTGGACCAGCTTCTGTTGGTGAGAGAGACAAGCTTTTGAGCTTTCACAGAACTCTTCTTCGGGAAGAACTCTGTGAAAACTCCAAAGCTTGTCTCTTTCTAACCAACAAAAGTTGCTCCAGTAAAAGATATTATCTCACTCACCTTGTCTCTCTAATTTCCTGGGAACAACAGGGCTACAACAACACAGCATACAAAAAGGCAGGATTCACATGAACAGCACAGAGTGACCATCACACCAGGGCTTTGGGGCCTTACACATACATGGGGGAGAGATTTTTTTCCCACAATCTGACCACTCCCCATTTTTCATTTTTATTAGCACCACAGTTAACCCAAAGAAGCTGACAGTGGGGATGTGGTGAGGAGTAGAGGGAAATTTAGAACAGCTAATCTAAGAAATTCTATAGACATTCAAATAAAATTGTTGTTCCAAAATAGGAATATACACATGATTAAAAATAACAATGATCAGAATGTTACCGAGATAGAACTAGACAACCAAATGTTTCCAATCAAAGGTGAATATTTCTATTTTAAAACTTGCCTTTGAAGCCTGCAACACATTGACATGAGAAGTGGCCAATTAAATCCATACAGGTGGCCCCATTTTTGCAGGGTGAACTTGAACATTCATTAATCTCCACTTCACAGAAGGGTCCTTCATATCCAGGCATGCAGCGACAGCTATAATTATTCAAGTTGTCCTGGCAGAAGCCATGATTTGAGCACTGGTTTCCAATGCAGTAATCTATGTCAAGATCACAGAAGAAGCCAGTGTATCCCAGAGGACACATGCACCTGAAATGCACAAGGGAAAAGTAACAAAATTAGCTACTAATGCTTCTGTGCATCATAACTAGAGTAGGTAAATGATCTTTAATTTAATTAAGTGTGAGTCTTATGACTATGAAACATTCCATGAATGGATTGTGATTTTCTCAGATTTTTTTTATTTGAGACTATTCACTGAATAATTCTGGTTCAGTAGTTTTCTTGCAATAGTTAGTTGGAAGTATCTGATAATCAAAATCATGGCTGTTTAAACTAGACACATAGGTCATGTAGTATGTTTCTATTCCCTGATTGGATTAATATAACATTGAGAGAGGTAAGGTGAGTGAGGTATTGTGGTTTATTGGACCAACTTATGTTGGTGAGAGAGAGAAACTTTTTTGAGCTACGCAGAGCTGAAGAAGAAAAGCTCTGTATAGCTTGCAAACCTCTCTTTCATCGACAGAAGTTGGTCCAATAAAAGATAGTACCTCACTCACTTTTCCACTCTAACATCCAGGGACCAACACAGATACAACAACACTGCAAATAACTTTTAGAGTCAGATTTGCAGTAATATTCACTATTACAAATTGAAAATTAATTTCCTACAAATATTAGGCAATAGTCATTTAAAATTTATTGTTTTGGCAAGTATTCCTGGCCATAAACTTACTTGCACAAGTATCTATGGAAAACAAACAGAAAAGTATTAAAAGTCAAAGCAAAATCACTGGAATTTGGATTCCCTTCCACCCCCCACCCAGGTGCTTTTCAAGTGTCCATTATAACACTCTGTTCTTTTTTCAGAGTAACAGCCGTGTTAGTCTGTATTCGCAAAAAGAAAAGGAGTACTTGTGGCACCTTAGAGACTAACCAATTTATTTGAGCATGGCTTTCGTGAGCTACAGCTCACTTCATCGGATGCATACTGTGGAAACTACAGAAGACATTATATACACAGAGACCATGAAACAATACCTCCTCCCACCGCACTCTCCTGCTGGTAATAGCTTATCTAAAGTGATCATCAAGTTTGGCCATTTCCAGCACAAATCCAGGTTTTCTCACCCTCCGCCACCCCACACACAAACTCACAAACCACTCTCTTATGATGTCAATTTCTAATTGTTTGCTTCTATACAAGTAAATATACCTGCTAATTTAAGTATCATTCACACATTTATAATACAGAAATATTCAAAAGTGGGAGCAATTTCAATGACCTCACGCTGAATATGCATTCACTGAGCCCACAAAGGACACTTTTATGCCTATAAACTGGTTATTTGCGTAAATCCACACTTGTGCTCAGATTAGTACTTAGGTTGCAGTTACACAATTAGTTACACAGTTGACTGTTTTTCAGCCACAAACATGAGTTTTTGCAGGACCAGTTGGTGTGGGCATATTTTGTTGATGCAGCTATTGAACCAATCTTTGAAAAGTTGGCTCTTACTATTTAAAACATTTGCAATATAGTTAGAGTTCAAGAAATTCACACAAGATGCCAAACTCTCTGTGTTAACACTGAAAAGATGTATTATTTAACTTTTAGTCTTTTCACTCTAATTAAGGAGAAAGAGAAATACAAGAAAAAAGGGATTCACCTAATTTTAGTTAATCCTATCACTAAATTGTTTATTTTCCTATATATTTTCTGTTGTTTTTGATTTTATTCTAATTTTATGATGCCCTAGATCAGCTATACAGGAAATAACTACGATGCTGGTGGTTTCATGATTGTGTTTCTTTGGTCTACAATAAAAGTCATGTTGTTATGAGTATCATATTTCAATCTTCAAGGGTGTGCACAAATCCAGAAAAACTGAGGCTGGAATGAATATCCATGTCCTATATTTGTCCTAGAGTTATCATTATAACTGGATGCCTTCAGTTTAATGAAACAGATCCACTTCACCAGATAGCTCCAGCTATCATTTGCATGGATAGACTCTTCATTTTACAATATTTCCCAGAAAAAAGAGCGTAGTCTTGCCATTTCAATATAAAAAAAATTGCTTAGCCAGGCCGTTAAATACTGCTTTCTCAAATATACACTAGCTGCTAATTATTTTCTATGTGTAAAACATGATTAGAAAACAGAATTATAAAGAATAAACTCTCCATACTACATGGAACAGAGTAGCTGAGATATATAGCTATTCATGCCCACAATTGTATTTAACATTTCCAATGTAAAATCCACAATCTCATGGTATTGAAACAGCCTTTGTTCAATCAGCATTTGCTGTGTATATATAGTCATACAAACAGAAGTATTTCTAATGCTCTTGATATAAAATTATGTTTCTTCAGCGAAATACTGGTCACCCTTTATTTTAAGGTGTCATTTATAGATTATAAAGGATTATAAAGGATTTTTAAATGATTAAGAGATGTTGGTTACTAAACAGATATAACATTTTATAGCTTCCAAAAATTCAACAGATCGCTCTAGCCCTAATTTATATCTATATCTGTCTATCATATTCCAACGGTGTGCTTACAATCATCTATAACACATACTATTCATGTTTGTAACATACTTATAACATCTGTTAATCATTTATTAACCCTCTAGAAAACTTTTATAGATGGAACTGTAAAATAAAGTAGGACAGAAATATTTTTGAAGTATCAAACAACAAATATTAAGTTTGGTTTGTAAAGTGCTGAATATATTATTACACTTCATCAAAAATTGGCTGCATTTTACTTTTTTACACAAAATTGATCTAGACTGTACAAGCTTTGGCCCAGAACTACAAAGGGATTTATGGTGTTTAAACCACAGATTTAGGTGCCTATGTCCCAGTTTTAGACACCACTGTAATCCATACCCTTTCCCTAACCCTCCTACTCCCACCCCAGCTGCTAGCTATGCCTGTAGGCACTTAAACTAAATTGGCACTTAAACTTCAGCTGTAAAAGTTCCTTATACCTTTAAACTTCAGCCTCTGGGCACGTATACTGCTGCATCACTCTAGACAAGCAGGTTCTCAAATTGTGGGTCATGACCCCATTTTAATGGCGCCACCAGGGCTGGCATTAGATTTGCTGGGGCCCAAGGGTTTCAGCCTGGGGCGTGGGGGGGGGGGGGCTCAGGCTTCAGTCCCCTGTCCTGGGGTTGTGCAGTAATTTTCGTTGTCAGAAGGAGGTCACAGTGCAATGAAGTTTGAGAACCCCTGCTTGAGGCATCCAGATGCATATCTCCTGCCTTAGCCCCCAGCGTAATCTACAGATTGGGGAAGATAAGCAAAGTAGTGTCTATACCACGGGGGGTGGGGCGGAGGGAGCAGGGAGAGGGTTAATTCAGTAGATATAAAATGTCTGGGAGTGGGGAATAGGCATACTCCCTCAATCTTTTAGTGCAGTTGTTGGGGTACTCACCCAGTATGTGAAAGTCTCTGGATTAATTCTGTTTTCTGCCTGATGAGAAAAAAAGGAACTTTAACAGGGGTTTTCCCCATTTGAGGAGAGGGTCTTAATCACTGCACTATGGACTATTGCGAGGTGAGTCTCTCTTGTAGAAGCTGTTCTGTTTTGGTTAAATAATTGAACAATGAAATATTAGTTAGGTCAGCAAAAGGGAGCTCTATAGACCAGTGATTAGAACACTCCCCTAAGAGGTAGGGAACCCATCTTCAATATCCTCCTTCCCCTAATGAGAAAAAAGGATCTGAACTGGGTTCTGCCACAGCCTGGGTGATTACTCAAACCAAGGGGATAAAGCTTACAAAGGAGTCCTATTTCCCTTCTGGCCATTTTGTGTGGAGATTGGCAGGTGCCAAACTCATTCTCACCAGAAACAGCTTTGGCACCTAAACTGCAGAAGAAGAGTTCCTGGCTGTGGATTGCAATAGAGATAGGCATCTCCCTGCATGGGCTGAGGGATGTACTGGCTGCCGCTTCCAGCAGCTCCCATTGGCCTGGAGCAGCGAACCCCGGCCACTGGGAGCAGCGATCGGCCAAACCTGCAGACGAGGCAGGTAAACAAACCGGCACGGCCTGCCAGGGGCTTTCCCTAAACAAGCGGCAGAACAAGTCTGGGAACCACTGTCCTAGGCACCTGAAAGTTAGGCATTGAAATGCTAAATATCGTGCCTACGTCCCTTTGTGTATCTGGGCCTTTTTTTCCATCCACTGAAATTTCTTTTAACTTAGTGCCAGGTCCATCTAATAGCTTGCTAAGAACTACTCTAGTTTCACTGAGTGTGGTCAGTTTTAATTGACATAGTGTACATGTCTTAGCTTGAATAAAATATAATATAAATACAATATTGTGGGATTTGGTGGCAATTAACTTATTGTATGTTTTGATAACATTAACATCCTTCTTAGATTGAGAACAATCCAAGATGTTTAAAGTATGTTATCAATTTATCCCAGATCACTCTTTTATAAGGCTTAAATAGTATTTTATGTTAAACACTGCTCTGATGTAGCTTTGACATACACCTGAATTTCAAAGAGCTCTTCCTATCTTTCTGTAAAAATATTATGCATCAACCATCTCTAAGTAATAAAAAGGCTCTTATACATGTCCTAGAAAAAGTAGTATTCTCAGGTTAGCCTCTAATGAACATGACCTTGCATTCATATCCCAGGCCTCTATAACACCAACATACTGAAAATGCTATCAAAAACTTTGAGAAGGGTTGATTTGATATTTAAATTTGCTGCACGGCTAAAATGGGTCTCTACAACAAAATCAAATACAGCTATAAAGTGGGAAAAAATCTCTGGAACATTCATATTTCTGTAAAAACATGACAATTAGTGTACATTGCCCATTTCAGTTTTAAGTCAACATTTCTCTTGCCCTATCTCCTTTGACACCCCTTCTTCTCCTCATCAAATTCTCCAAAGCCAGGCCCTATTGACAGACTCATTGCATCAGTATTTCTGCTGATACCTGGGTTAACACTGGAGACGGGGAGGGAGGAGGCACTGCAAAAAAGCTTTGGTTGGGCATTGAGGTAGGAGTGGCCAATGCTTTGGTGAACTTAAACACAAAAAGGAAGCTTACAAGAAGTGGAAACTTGGACACATGACTAAGGAGGAGTATACAAAATATTGCTCAAGTATGCAGGGATGTAATCAGAAAGGCCAAAGCACAATTGCAGTTGCAGCTAGCAAGGGATGTGAAGAGTCACAAGAAAGGTTTCTACACATATGTTAGCAATAAGCAGAAGGTCAGGGAAAGTGTGGGATTCTTACTGAATGGGGGAGGCAACCTAGTGACAGATGATGTGGAAAAAGCTGAAGTACTCAATGCTTTTTTTTGCTTCGGTTTTCACGTACAAGTTCAGCTCCCAGATTGCTGCACTGGGCAGCACAGTATGGAAAGGAGGTGAGTAGCCCTCAGTGGTGGAAAAAACAGGTTAAGGATTATTTAGAAAAGCAGGACATGCACAAGTCCATGGATCCGGAACTAATGCATCCAAGGGTGCTGAAGGAGTTTGCTGATGTGATTGCAGAGCCATTGGCCATTATCTCTGAAAACTCGTGGTGATCGGGGAGGTCCCAGATGAGTGGAAAAAAAGGCAAATATAGTGCCCATCTTTTAAAAAAAGGGAAGAAGGAGAATTCGGGGAACTATAGACCAGTCGGCCTCACCTCAGTCCCTGGAAAAATCATGGAGTAGGTCCTCAAGGAATCCATTTTGAAGCACTTGGAGGAGAGGAAGGTGATCAGGAACAGTCAACATGGATTCACCAAGGACAAGTCATGCCTGACTAACCTTATTGCCTTCTATGATGAGATAACTGGCTCTGTGGGTATGGGGAAAGTGGTGGGTGTGATATATGTTGACTTTAGCAAAGCTTTCGATACGGTCTCCCACAGTATTCTTGCCAGCAAGTTAAAAAAGTATGGATTGAATGAATGGACTATAAGGTGGATAGAAAGCTGGCTAGATTATTGGGCTCAATGGGTAGTGATCAACAGCCCAATGTCTACTTGGCAGCTGGTATCAAGCGGAGTGCCCCAGGGGTCAGTCCTGGGGGTGGTTTTGTTCAACATCTTTATCAATGATCTGGATGATGGGATGAATTGCACACTCAGCAAGTTCACAGATGACACTAAGCTCAGGGGAGAGGTAGATTTGCTGGAGAGTAGGGATAGAGCCCAGAGTGACCTAGACAAATTGGAGGATTGGGCCAAAAGAAATCTGATGAGGTTCAACAAGGACAAGTGCAGAGTCCTGCACTTAGGAAGGAAGAATCTCATGCACCGCTACAGGCTGGGGACCAACTGGATAAGCAGCAGTTCTGAAGAAAAGGACCTGAGGATTACAATGGATGAGACACTGGATATGTGTCAGCAGTGTGCCCTTGTTGTCAAGAAAGCCAACAACATATTGGACTGCATTACTAGGAGCATTGCTAGAAGATCAAGGTAAGTGATAATTCCTCTCTATTCCTCACTGGTGAGGCCACAGCTGGGGTATTGCATCCAGTTTTGGTCCCCCCACTACAGAAGGGATGTGGAGAAATTGGAGAGAGTCCAGCACAGGGCAATAAAAATGATTAGGGGGCTGGGGCACAAGACTTAGGAGGAGAGGCTGGGGGAACTGGGGTTATTTAGTCTGCAGAAGAGAAGAGTGAGGGGGGAATTTGATAGCAGCCTTCCCTGAAGGGGGGTTCCAAACAGGATGGAACTAGGCTGTTTCCAGTGGTGGCAGATGACAGAACAAGGAGCAATGGTCTCAATTGCAGTCGTGGAGGTCTGGTTGAATATTAGGAAACACTATTTCACTAGGAGAGTGGTGAAGCACTGGAATGGGTAACCTAGAGAGGTGGTAGAATCTCCATCCTTAGAGGTTTTTAAAGCCCATCTTGACAAAGCCCTGGCTGGGATGATTAGGTGGGGCTGGTCCTGCTTTTAACAGGGGGTTGGAAGAGATGACCTCCCGAAGTCTCTTCCAACCCTATGATTCTAAGACTGGGCTAGATTCAGGACTGGTTAGCTCAGCAACAATGCACACAGATCTCTCCCACATTCAGGCCAATTTCTCTAGGAATATCTCCCATCTTCTCCAACAACCTAGTATCCATAGATTTCCCCTTCAAGGTCCAATGTGAATCTGAAAGGAGAAAACAGTGGAGGGAGGCTTGGAGGAAGTGCATTTGCCTGATCTAGCTACAGCACATAGTTAATCTTTATTGAATGGAGGCAGACTGTTCACAAATTGCTGTTGGCTGATGGCAGAAAGGTAACATTTTGCCTAGTACTTGAAATCAGAAGAAACTGAGTGGAGTCTTCACCCCAACTTCCTGGTGGCAGCATTACACACATGTTGTCTCTCTTAGCAGTCAGACACATTCTATACCAACTTATTCACTGTGCAATCCCATTTAAATGGGATTTCACAAGATGTTAAGCAGCTCAGCACTTTGCTGATTAATCAGGAGTACTTCATGACTGTAAACCTGGCTCCCACCCTACATTTCCTGGAGTCTATCATGATTGATTATTTTGTCCCATCTTGTACTGGTCTTGTCCTCTACATAAATGATCCTCCTAATGTCTGTTCTAATGTCTCAGTAGTAATTTATTCTGTTGATACCATCTTGTTATCACTTCAACCATATCTAATGTCTATTCTAATGAAATGTTCATTGTGTCCAAGTGACTAATTATAATCTTACACTTAAACAATAGCTTTTTGTTTTTTTTTGCTGAAAAAAACATCTTCTAAAGCCCTGTGTGACCTACAGAACCTACCACAATTAAGCACAGAACTTATATGTGGTTGTGATACCTAAACATTGTGACATGGGTCCATCTTGCTGATAAAAGCAAGACAAAACTGTATTACAACTATTGATTATAACTGTATTTTAACACAATAAACTACGGTAAAGATCTAAGAACTAATCATGGTAAGACCAGAAATTAGGGCATAATACGTAAATATAGATTTTGTAGCACAGATAAGGCCTCAGAATTCAGGTCACTTCCTTAAAACTATATTATCTAAACCATGTCAAGCATTAGAGGACCATTTTCAAACTTGCTCAGAAGCTTTGTGACAAAATACCTTGGTAAGAAAGCTAATTTTTAACTGAACCAAGATCTTTTAAAATTGTCATGACTATTTATTTGACAAGAATTCTGTAGAATTAAAGTAAAACATTTTCAATAAGCATCAGATAATTTTATTACAACTTTAAACACAATTTGTGTTACTTTTGTTGTTCTAGCAATTCTACCCAAACTAATTCATGGAATTCTACGTCAATAATGATAACTGATTGTTCACAAATTCCCTGTGAAGTTCCTTGTGATGATTTGGTTCCTGGGATGATGATGTATGACTTACGAATTATGGCTGATAATACTAGGCAATTATGAAGTTGTTTCTAAGAAAATTGAGATCTATATCAATACAACAGGCATTCATGATATGGCAAAGGCCACAAAAGCTAACAGTGTTTTTTCTGTCTCTTTCTCTGTCCAACATTAAACAGTGATAGATAGGTTTGGAGCTATTTTTTTACAGAGACCTTGGATTTAATTGGTTACTTGGCAAACATCTAAAAGCATTCATTCAAGTTGAAAGTTCATTGATTTAAACATGCACACACAAATAACGATGAATTAAAACAAGCATTTATTATTGAAACTGTGATTGAGTGATTTTGTAAAACAAATATAGTCAAACCCTATCAGCGTCTCTTATTTTCATTAATAACCTTTCTTGATTAAATGGAAAGGGTTAATTTTACTTTCAGTCCTGCTGTGCAAATTCATTTACTTATTCTGTTTTTGACAGACAGACACAAGGCAGAGGAGTAACAAGAAAGGAAAAAAAAAGGGGTGAAATACATTTTTTGTTGATCTTTTCAGAGCACTGGACTACTGTTTAGTTATTAGTGGATGTTTTGCCTGGCAAGTTGATCATGATACTTGTTTTTTTGGACCCTGGCTGACACCATGGTCAAGGACATCATCTGATTGTATACTTTATCCTTAGACAAGGCAGGCATGAATGAATACAGTATAGTTGATTTCAGAATTTGATGAAAAGCCAAAAGAATGAGAGATAGCATAGGGGCAGTTTGAAAGCAACAGAACAACGGAAGGAAAACAATACAGGATCTTACAGGCCTCTGTGATGTATGCACTTAATAATCCCCACTGATAGACTGAGGACTGGATGTCATGATATTGTGATGACTTTCAGCACCCACAAATGAAAACAATATTCCGTGAGCAAGGCCAGCCAGCCTTCCTGTCAGTAAGAAAGTCCCTTATTCTGGTGTGCGCCTTCTAACTTTAGTTGAAGGAAGCTGAAATGAATTGAGGTCAGTTGCAATGACGGCAAGTTGAGAGATGAGCTGGGGGAAAGATTATTCTTTTTTTTCCACCCAAAGTATCTCTTTAAAAATCCCTAAAAGGAGTAAAAAAGGGTGGCATATTTTACCCTCATTATTTTGTCCACTGATTAAATACATCTCCATGAGGCCAAACTTGGAATAGGTAAACTCGTTCCCCCATTGTCTTGTTTACCAAGTATTATCTCACCATAGTCCTTGACCTATATCAGTAGGCCATTTTTGTTTGGACTAATTCAATTTTTCTCTCTGTTTTTCTTGCACCTGTTCATGGCATTTATTCATTGAAAATAATGTGACCTATTTTCCATGGTTAATTCTTAGGCAGGCAAAAAGTCATAGGTTGCTATCTTATGAACTTTAACATCCTTTTTCACAGTTGTTTAGGGTAAATTTTAGGTCCAATAATTACAACATGCTGCTTTGTCTGTGTGTATCCACCATAGGTTGACAGGGATGTGTCATGTCTCTGCCAGACCAGGGGCAATTGTGGGTCATTAGAACTCAGTGTGAGACACCTTGGGACAATGACTTTCTTGAAGCTAGGAGAAGATACTTTTTCTTCTTGTCTAAAGAGAGTGTGGAAGTGGAGACAATGGAGATTCACCAAGCAGAACAAAGAGACAGAGGTGACAGATTACAAAAAGACTCCAAAAAACATACACAGCAAGTTTTGAGCATGAGAAGTGAAGACGATGAATTGCACAAGGTCAGAAGAGGTGAGTTGGAGGTAAAAAGACTCCATGTTTCAGAATCTAAGCCATGCACTGCAATGGGTCCCTGGAGAGCCCTAGGCAACCCTGGCTCCAGCCCAAACAATGTGGAATGGTGAGGAAATTGAAGCAAGCAAATGCATTTAGGGTTTACTATTTTTGTATAGATGTGTATATTTCTAGTGCTATTAAAGATACAGCAATAGTATGTTAGAATCCCAAGCAAAGTGTGTTTGTATGTTACACCTACCATGTGCCCCCTGGAAGAGATAAATGAGAAGGTTCACACCTTCAGGTGGAGTTCTGGGAGAGGATGTGGTTAAGTTATAGGGGGTGGGAGTTGGAGAGATCAGTACTGAATATATGGGCCGAAACGCTCAGGAATGCATGATAGATAGAGGATCTACACCACAAGAGTTTCCTGGGGACCCCAAGACAGGGGCATTGTCTGGGTTCTGTCCAGACTCTGGAGGCATAAAACACATGGGCTCTAGTGGCTGGTGAGTAACCCAGAAGATGTGGGGGGTGTTGATTGAACCTGTGACATTCCTTTAACTTGCTTAAACATACAGTATGAGTCTATGGAGAAGATCATGAATAATATGCTGACAGAAAACATGGCTTCATCCAGTTATCATTGTGATGGTCGTATTAGATATGACCCTGACTATTGTACATTAAACTCTCCTTTACTGTGATTTCACTACTCATAATCTATGCCTTAAAATATTCTGGCAGCTTCACACACAATCATAAAATTGGGAGGGACCTCGAGAGGTCAACTAGTCCAGTCCCCTGCATAGTACAGTAGAACCATCTTAATGTAACTAGGACATCCCAGCAGGAAGCTTATTGTCTCAAGCTGGTCCTATCTAAAAGTACTTTAAATTAAATAAAATAGGATACTGAAAAAATAAATACAAGAACAAAAATGATATTCACTTTGATCTGTTCTTTATTAAAACTTCTAGGGCTTAGGGTTAGGGTTATCCTCTGCTGTGATAGAGCTGTACTAATTGCAGAACTGAAGGAAGGATGAGCAAAAGTGGCTTTAAGCAATCTTTACACTACTGCAAATGCCCAATCACTGGTGTAAGTTAGATCAGCCTCTAAGCAGCACTAATACACGTCCACTACCTATGCCTCCAAGATGCTGTCTAGGTAGCGAGGGATCATAGGAGCACAAGAACACCCCTGTCACACAATATACACTGTGGAAGAGAGAGAAGGAGGAAGAGAGTACATTGGAAGAGAGTACATCAAAAGGGAGTTTACGCAATGTGAATTTAGTTAAGTACTACTTAACACAGTGATTACAGTATTCAGTCTCACCACATACTATGCCTTATCAGAGGTGTGGTAGTCTTTCCTTTCTCTCTCTCTTTTGGTTTTCTTTTCCTCCTTTTAGTGTATTATTTTTCTTTAAAAATATTTTCCCTCCATTTCTTCTTTTTTTTATATATATCCCCCTCCCTTGGTGACTCCCACATCTCTCTTTCACACCCTGGTAACTCAGCAGATCCATTCTTCTACCCATCAGAAGGCTACAGGCTGCTCAGGCATCCATTCATCCCATCCACTAAAAGCAATGAGAAAAGAGAAGTCTGGATTGGCTGGCTGATGGCTGAATCATATACATGTGAACCACTTCTATGGCCAACTACATTAAGGGATCAGGGAGCTACCCTCCACTTCACTTACAGCAGTAGAAGTATGTTTGCTGTGTGGAGGAAGGTCTAAGGTTGATCTAGATCATGTAGCTTTCCTTACTATCACTGTTTCTCTTCTATTCCCTGTATCACCCCAAAAATAGTCCAGGCACCCTCTGTTCCTAGCTGGGAAACAGAAACTTTTCTGTTCTGGTCAAATGCATCCTCAATATATGGAATTTATGCCAATTCCGTTATGATAAAACAGCAGCCATTGCTGTTCATCACTAGGCTAAATTAGTTCCTTGGGAGAAGTCCCTATAAAACAGCCTTATCCCAATCAAGCATGTGTCAATTAAGTGGAATGTTCTGTACTTTTAAAGGCAAAAGATTAACATTTAAATAAGGAGACTGCTCTATAAAATACTTTTAAAATTGTTTTACTTTTGTGTAATACTTAGAAGCATTTTTAACAAAGCAACAAGCTTTCTAAGGAACAATCTGTCACATAAATACTAGTCAATAAAAAAAATCACAAATGGTTAGAGGGGAATAGCAATGTGTTTTGAAAATCCTTTTTTGTATGAACCATGTGCTTGTGAAAGGTATCAGATTGACAACACTTCAGGCAAATGTTCTCTTTTTCCAAAGAACAGATTTAGAACAGACAACAACAGTGACAGCACTGCAGGCTGGTTCATTATGAAGAGAACCATGTAATACTTTTCATTGATCATGTGATTCTTCAGCACATCACATGGCTATCATCACCCTCAGTATTAGATACCTAAAATAATGTATTTATGCAATTTTGAGGTTGAATCGTTTGTACTCGATGGGCACTTAGAACTGTGTCTGAGCCCACTATTACTAACATAACAAGCACAGGACTGTAGCTCTTGCAAAGCAGTCACGGTATTTTCTCTGGGCCTAATTTTGTCTCTAATAAAATCAATGACAAATTTTCCCTTAACTGTAATAGGACTAGAATATTCCCCTCTTTGTATTAGGTGGTCAGGGTTTCTCATTTCTTACATTGTTTACAACATACTCTAGTTATTCTAAAAGCCAGGCTGATTTTCCTGTCCTCAGCGAAGCAGAAAAAATATCTTTGTGAATGAGAATAAAAGATTGGACAGATCCCCCATTTAAAAAGGGAACAACAACATTAAATGTTCATTGATATTGCAAATCTTGTCTTTCCCAAGGTTAGGTAAAGTATATTGGCCATTCCAGGTACAGTCTGAGATTTCATTTTTTGTTGCAGTACTCTGAAAGGGTACATTAATAAGAAGAAAGCCAGACAAACAGACTATTTGAGGGTCAGACAGACAGAGTTGAGGGTCTTGGACTGGCCATATTAGGTGTTCTCTGACACAGTTTTATCTACAATTACATGGATGGCAGAGTTATTTCCCATTAATTTAGGAAATGAAGAAAGGAAAAGAGAGAAGAAACACGTTTCATTTAACTGTTCTATACCAGGCAGGTGTTATATTTATTTGTGTTATATTTCAACAACAAGCTGAGAATGCGAGACTGTAATTTGCATTTTGGATGTGTGGAAACGTGGGAAAGAAAGAGCTGTACCAACTCACCAGCCTATTACCATGAGGCAGCACTCTGTAACCAAGTAACAGTGTCAAGAAACTAAACCCACTATCAAAGAGAAAAATTATAATAGAGGACTGCACTTAGGGCATCCCACTACCTTGATTTCTCTACATTTGAGTGTGAGGGATACACTATTATCAATTATGCTGCTGTTGTTGCTCTCTCCAGTGTCGGAAGGTTGACTACATACATGACTGATACTAGGTTCCAGGGAGATCAGCGTTTGCTCGATAACCTGTAGGTATTTTACAACTCCTGTCCAACTTGGCATTTCATTGTCTGCCCATCTCTACTTATTAGGCTCAAGCTGTGCAACTAATTCACCCCAAGAATAAACACCAGAGATAAATCCAAAGATTAAACCAGACATGAAAAACTGCTTGTTGCTTGTCTTTTTTTTAAAGTTTACTTGTCTTGGTTTCCCCTTTCTCCTGGTTAACAATGTCTTTTCAAGATATCTGGGAGATTTTTGTTGGTTTGCAAAGGATGATGGACAGTGGCAGAGAAAGAGCTGTGAGACCTAAAGTCTAAGGAAAAGGGAAAGACAAAGGGAAAGTAAAACAAGAGCTGGCAAGATCCTGATTCAGCTCTCAAGTACACTGGTGTAAACCAGGACTAATTCCATGGAAATCATTGGACTTACAACATAAGACTGGTGTTAATGAGCTCATAGGACCTGATCCAGCTCTACTGATATAATGGCAGCTTTGGCAGTGACTTCAGTGGACACAAGGTTGAACTCATAAGCTTGGACAATCAGCTACATTTATTGGTGCATTACACTTCATTGAAGATGGCTCTGTTATTAAGCCCTGCACCCCAGACATTTTTCCCTTAGCATAAGTATCCTTCTTCACAGAGGCAGATCTAGCATATCTAACACTAACACATCCCCTACAGGAATCTCAGTGCAGGGGTACCTATTGAGATAAATAAGAGACAAATAAAAGTCAGAGATTAAAGTATATAAAATAATGAATGGGCTAGAGAACTTAGTTCTGGAGCTTCTGTTCTGTCTCATAACACGAGAACAAGTCAATGAAACTGATAGGTGGCAAATTCAAAACTGATAAAAGGAAATACTTTTTCATGAAGCGTGCAATTAGACTGTGGAACTCACTGACATAGGAAGTTGTTTAGGCTAAGAACTTAGCAAGAGTCAAAAAGTGATTGGACATTTACATGGATAACATAATAATAACCAGGGTTTTCATAGTTAATGCTAACAAACATTTTGGAATGGATGTTAAAGCTCATGATTTAGGAGTTAAGCCAATTTCTGGCTATCAGAGATCAGTATAAGACCTATTATGGCAGAAGATTACTTCACATCTGTCTACTGTGGAGTTTTAACACCTTCCTTTGAAACATATGGTGTTGGCCACTGTCAGGTAGGATGCTGAACTAAACAAACCAGTATGACAGTTCCTATGCATGATTCCTGGCTCTTGGCACAGCCCATAGCAATCACGGCAGACAATGAGCAAGTGAGACATGTGCTGTGGCTACTCTAACCGGTGCTGGTACCTGAATCAGCCTCCAACAACTGATAGGGGAAGCACAAGAAACTCTCAGGTTCAGCATTAGCACAGGATGAATTCCTCCCAGTGTATCTGTAGTGAGTTTTTAAAATTAAGTATTATTTATAATAATACTCTGAACAGATTAACTGTGTTTGCTCAGTGTTAATTATTTCAAATACTAACTGAAATATGAACTGTACACACATTCATAAATGGATTAAAAGGTTATTTAGTTCCACTGTGGTTTCTGTAAGCACCTGTTGTCTCTGCAGAAATGATGTTATGTAAGTTACTACAGAAATACTCCTTAAGAAATTACAACATATATCATAGATTCATAGATATTTAGGTCAGAAGGGACCATTATGATCATCTAGTCTGACCTCCTGCACAATGCAGGCCACAGAATTTCACCCACCACACCTAAAAAAGACCTCACACCTATATCTGTGCTATTGAAGTCCTCAAATTGTAGTTTGAAGACCTCAAGGAGCAGAGAATCCTCCAGCAAGTGACCACGTATCCACGTACCTTCTAGAGCTACAGCAAAGTAGGGGAAAGTAGTCACCTCTTTCACTAGCAGTAGAAGCCTATTATTGTTACAGACGGGTATGCAGATCACAGAACTAGCATTTTAAACAGGGATGCCAGTTAGATTCTACAGTTAAATTCTAGATGTACAATAGAATGAAAACATATGGAGGTGTGAAGCAAAAAATATAATCCAACTCCTTCAATTTCCCAGCTAGTTTTGAGCAAAAGACAGGATATACCAACAGTAGCTTTGGGGTTTTTTGCTTCTCAGAACGTAACTAAAATATATTTACCATTTATAATCATGCTGGCATCACACAAATAGACTGTTTCATATCCAAACCATTATGTTGTGTGCAATTTTAACTCGGTAAAGCTTTACTCTTTGTTAGTGAGATTAATTCAAAATTAAATTATACATACTGTATAAGAATTTACATGGAATATGTCAAGAATACTGGAAAATGAGCAGGATATTTAGGCTTTAGTATCAACCAAATCAGTTTTCTTTATGGGAAAGATTTTTTGGCATAACTTTCAGAAATGCAGACCTCAAAACTATTTCTATAAAGTAGGATATGTTTTAAGTATAAAACTATTTTATCATAACATTGCAATAAAATTGTAATCATAATTATACATCAGGGTACCAACAAGTATAAATAATCTATTAGGTCCTGTTACAGCATTTTGGTCCAAGCAGCGAGACTTCTGCACCTGGGTGGAGTCCCATTGGGCTGTTTCAGTGGGGCTCTATGCTGGGGTGAGAGCTCTCCATTATAAATCAGATTGTGGGATCAGGGCCATGGTTTATTTAATTAAAACTACAGTTAATTGCTCATAATTATGTAAGTACAAGGTACTCTCCCTTACTGATTAGAGTGTAATTAAAGAGCTACTTTGCAACTCTAGTAACAATGTATAGTTCCCCCCAAATTTATGTTCTTCTCCTAATCAGGATTAGAATGTCAGGAACATACATACCAAAGAAATCCAACACCTAAAATGAAATGGCTCCCTCTCAAGGCAGACTCCAAAACATTCCTGTCCTTGGAGGGATCTTTCACTTCGAGGAATAATTAAATAAATACCTATCCATAGGCCATGCTAAATCCGTCCTATACATTTCCCCCTCTTCAAAGGATATAATTGAATGATGTGTACGTATAGCTGAAAGGGATATCTCAATCATGTGTACATGTTACAGTTCCCTAGTGGCCCAGGCACTGGAGATATTCTTTTTGCTCACTAGTTTTTGGGAACAAAAGGTCAAGAGTTCTATTATTCCCTTTGTTGTGTATATGCAGTTGTATGATAATGTGGTCAATATGCATTTGACAATGGATTACTTCAGTAGACATGCTGACTTCCAACAGATATAATAACTCATCCAAACTGAACTGGCACCCTTGGAAATGCAGCACTTTATTTTAATTAATAAGAGTTCACATTGCCTCCAGAAGTCCTGATCTGGCACACCATCGTGTCAATAGAAGGCATGCAAAACTTAAAGTTAAAGAAAGGAAACTCCTGGGGAACATTGTTATGACCCTTTTGCCCCCAACCATATACCAATGACCACAATTCCTGCTTCCATTAAAGTTGTAAAAGTCCCTCTCTGCTTCAGCCAGAACTGCTACATATGCTGAAGATCTTCACAAAGTGCCCAAAAGGAATAATAAAGGGCCAGGCCCTTATTTTCCTCTCTCTTACAATGATTGTATGCCTATGTGACTCCACTGTCTATAACAGAAGTACTCCTGATTTACACCCGTGCAACAGGGGAATTAGACTCAATATCTTTAAAAATAATCTTTATAAAACCTGAAAGAAACACTTAACAAAACCACTACCTAAGTAGAGCTTTTAACCTAAAAAAAGGAGAAGTGCCAGAGACTTCCTACTGCTATAATTTTACATGGAAGGTGCTCAGATATTACAGTGATGGACAACAGCTTAAAACCCTGAGATACACAGCTCTCTCTGAAAAGGGTCTGCTATTGAATTATGCCTTCATGGAAACAGGAGACTGCAGTCCTACTGAATTGAATACACAGTTGACATCTGTGATGTGCACAGCTAGTTCTTTTGTACTCCTAACCCTTAAAGAGAAATAGACGAGGGGGAGGGGCTCTGATTGGGTGTTAGAGTACACTAGGCAGCTGGAAGATGTCCTGGTAATGTCCCACCAGAGAGGAGTTTGAATCATATTTGGAGCTGGGAAAAAGTTTTTCAGCTAATAGTAAATTTGCAGAAAAATGGATTTTTCAGGGTATCAAAACTTTGTGAATTCAGTGAATAGTTTCAGCCAACACACAGAGTGTTTTTTTTTCAAATGTTCCAAATTGACATTGTTTTGAAATGTCATTTCAAACCAACAACTGAAACTTTTTGTTCAACCCAAATTATTTTGGTTTGTTCTTTGTTTTGTCAGGAAAAAACAAAACAAAAAAATCAGTTTTGGTTCAAGTTCAACCAACTTTTTCTTTAGCTATTCTGGTTCTGCCATCCCTGTTAGCTGTTTGGAAAAAGCTCGGGTCTGGCCAATAGCAGTTTGGGAGAGGGGACAGATAGAAGGGCATCACAAGGTGCTTGGAGCTAGCCTGAGTGCTTTACAAGCTTTCTGATCCCACTGCAGTCCCAATATGACACATCATGCCAAAGATTAACAAGAATTTCATTTTTTTAAATTAGGAAAAACACATTTGATAAGATATTTTAAATTGAATGTCCATACATGAAATACACCATCTGGTATGATATTTCACATTTTGTGGAATTCTAGAGAATAATCAAGGTGCAAACTTAATGCATGAAGAACATAGTGATAAGTAATCTTTGAAAATTAATATACTAGGTTTAAAATGGATCATAGTATGATTGTTAATTAGAGTTACACGTCTAACTCTCTATTCATCACATTGACAATTTGTTGCTATCTGTTCTTAAAACTAGTTTATATCAAATAAGGCTCTTGACATATCCCTTATCAAAAGTGATACCTCCTCTATGACTGACATTCAAATTGCAACAATCTATTTAAAAAGTTGTGTAACTCCAGTAGTTATACTCAGTAGTTCTTGTTCTAGTCTTTTAGCTTCAAAGGTAGATTGAGAAAGCAAAATGACAAATTGCATTATTTTACCTACTGAGAACATGTACTCCTGAGAAATCCATTAATTTTTGAAAGAGAAATATTGCAGTTCTCATAAAGAATGCTTGGATTGCCACCTAGAAACAGAAATCCTTGTGCACATGGCAGGATTGTACTGTACTGTAATTTCCATGCACTGTTTCTGTAATCTGCCTCCACCTTGTTTTGGAGGACTATGTTAAATCAAGCTTTTGCCTCTCTGCTGAAGCAGTCAGTTAGTGTTGGGCTGATGGTTTTAGTGATGTGTGTACTTGTTCCACAGAAACTGGTTTGATCAACAACATCATTTTCCTTCTAACGACTGAGAAGTCAGCAAATGATAAGTATGTTCTTTTTTTTGTTTTGACTCTGAACTGGATTTAAACCAGTAACCTAGATGCAAAACGCCTTGTAGCCCATTACTATTTTCCAAAGCCATCCAGTCCCTTGAGACTTGTTAGCATTGTTGTAGGGCAAATGGCCAAGAGGCATATAATATCATTGTTTACTGTTCTACAGATCCACATGTGACAGTCTGTACCTGTGAATTCATCCCTTACACACTATTGTAATAATGTCTGTGCAAAGAATGTGTTTAAGGTATCATTTGAAAACTCATAATTTGCTGATCGTCATTGTCCTGGTAAAATATGTATGGCAACTTTGTATGCAAAGTTATAAGATTCCACTGTATGGTGTTACTAAGACACGTTCCAAGTCTGGGGAGCAACCAAACCAGCTCCTCAGAGACAAAGGGCAAGCTGACACCTCAGCCAGGTGTAAGCAAGGTCAAATGGGCCATCACCTGCTACGTGGCTATTCTTTGGAAGGAAAAGGGACATGGGTGAAAATCTCCATCAGAGCAAAGAAACAGAATAGAGTTCCTGTCCAGGGAGACTGCCTGTTCCCCTGTTCCCAGCTGGAGAAGCTTCTCAAAGGAGAGAGAGGACTAGAAAAAGAAAGGACAGAAAACCCAAATTCTCTCTCTGTGAATGTCTCTATCCAGAGCATTCACAACACCTGAGGAACAAAGAAATCAGTGTTGGACTGGGGGAGGGATCCTGACTGATAGAAGTTCAGCAAGTAGAACTTCTGAAATGTGGTTAGAGAGACTTTGCTTTGAATTTAGCCTATTTGTTAAGCTAGGCATTAGTTGCATTTTATCTTTATTTTTCTTGTAACCAAGTCTGACTTTTATGCCTCATTACTTGTGTTCACTCACCATCTATCTCTTTGTAGTTAATAAACTTTTTGTATTGTTTTATCTAAATAAATGTGTTTGAATTGAAGTGTTTGGGAAAATCCATTTGGGATAACAGGATCTGTGTATTTCTGTTAATGAAATAACAGACTTTATATGAACTTGTATTGTCCAGGAGAAGGCTGAACAGTACCAGACGCACATTTCTGGGGAAAAATCTGGGACTGGGAATGTACTGGTGTCATCCTGTCACGTAATTCCAGAGTGGCTGACTGCAGCACTCTCACAATATAGCTGGGAGTGATTTACATGCTGAAGAATGTGTGTGAGCAGAACCAGAGTGGAAACTACAGCAGCAAAAGCAGTGTAAAAGGCACCTGAGGTAAGAGGTCTGAGATGCAACAGCTGTTCATCAGTCTACATAGTACCCTGTGTATGCCACACTAAAACTGTGGAATATTTTACCTACCAACTACATACAATCACACATTTACCCCCTTTAAATTTATTAAATAATTGAAGAGGGCACAACGAATTGATATTAAAGTTAGTCGGAAAAAATTTGAAATTCCAATTTTTTTGAAAAAAAGCATTTTTGTGATTTTTTTTTTGTGTGAAAAAAATTATCTTCCATTCTTCCCCCTTTCTCATGCTCCCCCCAAAGCCAGCTGTATTTGGTAGGGTATACTTATCTAATTTTGTATGAGTTGGGGGGCGGGTCAATTATTATTTAAGTTACATATTTTATTAGAGGCTTCTAGGACAGCAGTGCTAGAGAGCAAGCATATTTTTATTTCAGATGTTTTAATAGTTTCTATCATCAGCTTTAGAATATAAATTATAAAGCATATTAATTATATATGCTCACTGTAACTGGAGGTAGCATAAAAACCACAACTTCAAAAAATATTAATAGAGATTATATAGAGATTATTTTACACCTTTTCCTGACAGAATTTTTCTGTGCTCACAAGCACATAATTCAGTGCTCACAAGCACAACTGCACAGTGCCTGTGCATAGAGTTATTTTCTCCCTAATTTCACTGAGCCTGGTTTTAAAATATGTGTAGTGTGTTTACAGCTTACCAAGGAAACTAGAACACATTGGACAGTTTTGTCTGAACATCTTCAAGTAGAGGCCACCAATAACTCAGTATTTCAATTATCCATTTAGTTATTTTTATTTATATTTTCATACGAAAAGCTACTGCATTTGTCACTTCATGGGCCTAAAGTTATATACCATTTTATAAGCGAAGATGAACCATTTAGCTGGGAATGTATTTTAGTTCTTTTAGCCTCCTGTCAAGTAAAGATATGTATAGTTATGAGACCAGACTGTGAAATATTTCAATCTGAACAGTATATTTTTGAAGTTATTACAAGTTCGTGCCCATGACATTTTAAGATTTGAGGGAGGACAGGAATGCAATAGCAAATCACATTTTAATTTTAACAGGAGGGAATAATATTTCAGCTTTGCCTTTAGTCTGCACAAACTTCTATGCATACACTTAAAGTGTCATGTTAGTACCTGTATTCATTGATTCCATCTTCACAAGTGGCTCCATGCTGGCACCAGTTCTCTTCACAGTCATTAATGTTCTCCAGGCACGTTCGCCCAGTCCATCCAGGAGCACAGACACATTGAGAACTCTTGTTGTCTTCATCAAGGAAGCAGCTACCTCCATTTTCACATGACTAAAAGTGAGAATTACACACAAACAAGAAGAGGGTTTCATCTCTACGGGTTGTCCTTACCTAAGAAATTTGATTAAATAAACTGTTTTGGAAATAACTGGGAGTGTGACAGTTTTCTCTCACAACATGGTCAAAGACAAATCTCAGTGAATTAAAATATAAAGTGCAATGAAGATAAACCAACATTTGAATCTATTGTTGTGTACAATGTTATGATACAGTGTAACTATACAGTTTGTTATAATTGGTTATAAACACACGTATTTTAGGTAAGATGACAAATAATAAAATAGCCTATTCTGTTAAATGTAGAAAATAAAAGCATTGCAGCCTGTAGCATAGCTATAATTTAACTTAGAATAAAGCTCTAGTCAGCAGATATGAACATTTTTGCTGGTTCGGTAATGATTAGCTAGAACAGTGGTTTTCAACCTTTTTTTCATTTGCAGACCCCTAAAAAATATTGAACAAAAAGTTGGAAATCTTAGACGTAGTCTGTGTACCCAGGGGTCTTCAGACCATAGCTTGGAAACCACTGAGCTAGAAGAAGCAAAAGGCTGTATGAGGAACAAAGGGCACACTTTAGAATATAAGTATTTGTTATGTTCTAAAATATGGGTATTAAAAAAAACCCTATGTAACTGAATGAGACAAGGACATCACATTTCATCTGTTTTTGGACTTAGAATTCTAATTGTTTTGGTTTTTTTTGGGGGGGGGTTAAAATATATGTATCTTTGAAAGAACAAAACAAAACAAAGTAGTAATATAATTTTCAGATAGCCATGACATTTCTTGCTATGGTAAACCCTCTTTAAAATGAAGTTGCTGGTTTCGTTGAGAAAATAAGCCACCAGTCACTATAGACATAATATCGAACAGTTTGTCAGGAAGACTAATTCTCTAGCCAGCCACTGAATGTTGAAAGATCTATAGGCAATTTGAGGGATTCCTACTTTAGCTGGTCATTACAATGTGAAGACTGACAAATGTAACATATTAACATAATTTTGGGGGCATAGAAGGAGAAGCACTGAAACAGATGCGTAAGACTTTTTGAACCAAAATCTGCTCTTACTTAAACCAGGGCAACTCCACTGAACCTTAAGAGCAGAAATAGTTTCTTGCATGCACCTTTCTACATTTCTCTTGTGCTTAGTTGTTGGATACTCTGCTTTGAGTGGCAAGTAAAACTTAGCAGATACAAATATATCACCTACAGTATTATTTAATGAAAATGCAGGTTTGTGATGCTTAAAGGAAAATGTTTGTATGACTTGTGTATTCTGGATTTTCCAAGGGTTGTCAGGATGAGGAATTAATATAATTCTATGACTATGCCAAAGAGGATGGCTCTAGACTGTTCTCAATGGTAGCAGATGACAGAACGAGGAGTAATGGTCTCAAGTTGCAGTGGGGGAGATTTAGATTGGATATTAGGAAAAACTTTTTCACTAAGAGGGTGGTGAAACATTGGAATGCGTTACCTAGGGAGGTGGTAGAATCTCCTTCCTTAGAGGTTTTTAAGGTCAGGCTTGACAAAGCCCTGGCTGGGATGATTTAACTGGGAATTGGTCCTGCTTCGAGCAGGGGGTTGGACTAGATGACCTTCAGGGGTCCCTTCCAACCCTGATATTCTATGATTCTATGATTCTATGACTAACCTTTAAAATTCTGCTAGTGTCTTCAATCTATCCTGTATATAGTTCTGAACCTGTTCTGATGCTTAGTAAATATTTTACAGGGTTGGCAAGGACTAGCACATTTTGCAATCTGCTGATTGTAAAAGATGAATAAATCTTGTTGGGGAAAAAATACTCTTTTTTTTTCTTTAAACAAAAAGGTTCATTCATTTTCCAATGTATCAAAGATCACCTGAGCTCTAGGAAGGAAATGTATCCTCTTTTCTTGTCAGTGTTTAAGTTTTAAGGTCTCTTTTCAGCTTCCATGCAAACTTAGCCTTCATAAAAATAGGAAAAACTATTTTTAAAAAATATGAAACTAAGGCTTTTCTTGCTAGTCTATTTTCATCTAAAGAAAATGGTGAATTGGGCTCTGCCAATGATCTATGTATCTCAGTTTGATTGAGTCTGAATCCATTTAAAATGTTATCAAGGTTTGTAGCAATAAAAATTCTTGCCAGAAATTCGCTATATTAATTTGTCTTTGATTAAGTTTTAAACTGACCTTAAAATTGGATCTTTTTGCTATGCTATTAGTGTTAAATACTGGAATTATGCTGGGCTCATTTCTCAATGTGACTACTCTTGATGGATGGAACTACTCAGCTTGAATAAAGTCGGTTGAATCAAGCCCTCTTTACAGTTATGGAAATATCTTTTCCCTTTTATATATAAATGTATATATCTTGCCCTTTTATTTTGTCTGGGTATTTCCTGAGGTTTTGCTAAATTTTCAAGTCTCTAAATGCTCTCTCCCACTCCCTTTGTTATTGGATCTCATATAAAATGTTTTCCTTGATTTCAAAGTTCATTATTGAATCATGCATCAGGAAATTATAAAATGTTAAGAAAAGCAGAGTACGTTTGAATTTAGGAATAAAACAAAATATGAGGTCTTTATATCCCCAATATACCTTTATGAGGCTAGTCTACCCACTGGTGTTTCTCTATATTTGATCAGAGATAACAGCAGCATTATGAGTATAGTATATATGTGTGCAAGCGTGCTTCCTCACCAATTATAGAGTCCAAAACCTTAAGGCCAAAAGGTACTATTATGATCAGCTAGTCTGATCTCCTGCATATACCAGGCCAGACACTTTCACTCAGTGATTCCTGCATCAAGCCTGTAAACTCTGTTTGAGATAAAGCAGACCTTTCAGAAATATCTAATTTTGATTTAAAGACTCCAAATGATGGCGAGTCCATGATGTCCCTAGGTGAGTTGTTCAGTGGTTAACTTGGAATCCACTGACAATGAAAAGGAGTTAGGATCATTGCAAATTCCAACTGAACCTGAGCTCCCAGTGTGGTATTGTAGCTAAGGGGGCACAATTAAAAATGTGCACCTTATTTCTAGTCCGAATTTGTGTAACTTCATCTAGCTATTAGGTTGTGTACTGCCTTTTTCTGTTCAAATGAAGAGCTGACTAGTATCAGGAATCTATTCCCCATTTAGGTACTTGCAGACCATGAGCAAGCCATCTCTTAACGCTTCTCTTGGATAAACTAAATCGATTGAGCTCTTTTAGTCTCTTACTATAAAGCAGGTTTCCCACTTTTCAAATAATTCTTGTAGCTCTTTCCTGAACCGTTTCCACTCTGGCAAAATCCTTGCTGAAGCGTGGACTGGCCATAGAACTGGATACAGTATCCATGAATGGCTTTATCTAAAGGTAATAATACCACTTCCCTACTCCTGCTCTATACTCCCCTGCTCTTACAACCAAGGATCACATTTGTCCTCTTAGCTACAGCATTACCCTTGGAACTTATGTTCAGCTGGTACTTTCAATAACCCCTAAGTCCTATTTATTCTCACTGCATTCCAGGGCAATTACCCTCCAGTACATGTGACCTAAATTCTTTATTTCTAGATATATGACCTTGCATTTTACTGTATTAAATGTATATTGTTCAAATGAGCCTACCTTGACAACTGACAACCTCCCTTTAATGTTCATTTAACAATCACATGATCCATAAGCCCCTAGCCTACAAACACTTACTCACATGAGTAACTTTCTGTATGTGAGAGGCTCCACTAAGCTAGTATGGGTACACTGACCCACTTGTACTAATAATCTATTCTAGCAACCTCCTTCAATGTTCTAGATTAGATACGGCTTCAACAAGAATTCCGATGGCACCTTGAAGACGAACAGTTTTTTTTTTTTTAAATTACAGATACAGGCATAAATATATATTGGCACATGAAGAGAAGGGAGTTACCTTACAAGTGGAGAACTAATGTTGAAGGCCAATTCAGTCAGGGTGGATGTGATCCACCTCCCAATAATTGATGAGGAGCTGTCAATATCAAGAGAGGGAAAATTGCTTTTGTAGTGAGTCAGCCAATCCCAGTCCCCATTCAAACCCAAATTGATGGTGTTAAATTTGCAAATGAATTGTACCTCTGCAGTTTCTCTCTGAAGTCTGTTTTTAAAGGTTTTTTTTTTTGTTGAAGAATGGCTATTTTAAAATCTGTTATTGAGTGTCCAGGAAGATTGAAGTGTTCTCCTACTGGCTTTTGTATGTTCCTCATTCTTCATTCTTTGGCAGTGAGTTCCAGAGTCTAGGCCCATCTGGGCGATTGGGGGAATGGGATATGTTTTCCGCAGTTGCGTACCTCTCCATATCAGCTGACACTTCCATTGTTCCATTGGAATATATGTCTATGGTCTCCCTAGAGGGGAGTCAAGGCTTCATGCCCTGTCAGCTCTTGCACCCTCAGAGGCAGTTTCAGAAGGGAGTCCAAGTCAATGCCAGTTACAGTGGTGTTTTTTGTGATGTGGCTGCCTGGTGACACTGGGAACTAGACTGGGCTTATTTCCCAAGGGTTATCATATGGCAATGTCTTTTGGTGACTACCAACCTGGGCTGGATTCCAACCAGTTACCTAGAAGTGAAAGGCTCCAGATTCCATGACCAGTTCCCTGAGTCACCTGTTCCTCTGGGTGTGGCTTTACTTTCCATAGGAACTAAAAAAAGAGGATTGAAGGGTGGGGGAGGGGTTGTTAGGAAAGTTGTTCTTCAGTTAGATTTAAATCAGGACTGAGATCACAACTGAAACTGAGTAAAGGGGTATGAATTGCAGAGTGCACATAAATGTTGCATTCTAATTGCTGGTATGAAATAAAAAGTGCATAGTTCGCATAAACACAGTCCTCTTTCAAACAGGACTACACGTTAACATAGTCCTGTTTGAAAAAGGACTATGTTAATGGAAGCAAGCTACCTTTTAGTTCACACCATCAGCACCCACACAGAATAGTTCAGTGAAACATTTTGGTGCACTATGCAATCCATACTCCTGTAGCCTGCACTGCAGGGCAGTGCAGACAAGTCCTTATATCAGCAGTGGGCAACCTGCGGCCCGCACGCAGCCCATCAGGGTAATCTGCTGGCAGGCCACAAGACAGTGTTTGCATTGACCGTCCCCAGGCACGGCTAGGCACGGCTACCCACAGCTCCCAGTGGCCGTGGTTTGCCGTTCCCGGCCAATGGGAGCTGCGGGAAGTAGCAGCCCATTGGCCACAGGTTGCCCACCACTGCCTTAGATTATTATACTCCAGTTTGGATAGAAACAGAAATAATTTTAGAAGGAATTGTTAAGATACTATTCAAATTGTTAAGATACTATTCAAATCACAAAAAGACCTCTATACAAATGGTTTTCTAACCCTTTCATTTTGCAAATTAAAACTAAATTCTGATATTCTTACACTCAGTAGTACCCATTAGACTACTTGTGGAGTAAAATACTATTAAGTATAAGTAAGGGTATCAAAATCTGCCCTTGATAAGAGTGAGATCATTTGATGAGCCACCTTTCCTCATTCCCCCAATACCAGAAACTTCCCAAGGCTTGTATATCAAAAATAAAGGTTTTTTTTAAATGCCTTGTTATGTGATAATGATAAAGAAATACAGGCAGTTACTTTTCTCTAAAACTGAACAAGAACATTTCTTACAATAAAGAAACAGTGTGATTCCCTACGCAACTCTCTCTCTCTGTCTCTGCTTCACTGTCCAGTTTCTGCCAGGAAATTTCCCAGTCCACTTTGCCTGGCTTCCTGTTACAATTTTAATAAACAATATTGTCCCTTTTTATAGTAAACCCTAATCATATTATTGCAGATTATCTCATGCATTATCACTGCAAAGCCAATCTCATAGTTGTAGGCAGGGCAACCAAAAAATGCCATAAAGTGAAAATGATCCGTTAATTTGCCCTAGTTGGCAAGTGACGATATTCTCTTCAGGACTCATGGGAGACATAATGGGTAGAAAGCAGGATTCTGTTTGTTTATTTCTTCAAGAAATGAAACAAATGTTTACCTTTTTGCTGTCTTTTACCTCTGATCCCAGACAATGAAATAAATATCCATCCTCAAATTGAGAAATGGTCTTGGATTATAAACTCAGTATGTCATGACAATGTATAGAAATATACAGAAAAGACCTTTTTTCCAGAAAGTTATAGTGGTTGCTGGCGGTGTCTAAAACTTATGCCTACAATGAAAACTGACTGAGCTACTACCTTTATTCAGAGATTTTCATCCTAAATTTGCAGAACTGCAGAAGTAAAATTCATTTGCAAATTTAACACCCTTTGGGTTTGAATAGGGACTGGGAGTGGCTGGCTCATTACAAAAGCAGCTTTGCCTCTCCTGGAATTGACACCTCCTCATCAATTACTGGGAGTGGACTACATTCACCATGATTGATTTGGCCCTGTCAACACTGTTTCTCCACTTGAGAGGTAACTTCTCTTCATGTGTCAGTATATAATGCCTGCATCTGTAATTTTCACTTCATGCATCTGAAGAAGTGTTTTTTTACCAATGAAAGCTCATGCCCAAATAAAACTGTTAGTCTTTAAGGTGCCACCGGAATCCTTGTTGTTTTTGTGGATACAGACTAACACAGCTACCCCCTGATACTTCATCCTAAAGTGTGTCTCAAACTACAGTCCTGAAGTTTTAAAATTCCACCTGTTATTCAGAGGATATCTGTCCCCGCAAAGGTGGATTACGTAATCCCCATAAATGATAGTCAGGGCAGGTAGAATGTTAAGGTTCCATGTCTGTACGAGTATTGTATAATAGCACTAAAATACCAACCTTCTCTGGGGTAGAATGGCCCAAGCTAAAATCCCACACAATTTGAAAGTATAAATTGTTAATCTTTTATAACCACAACAGTCCTTGTAGCAGCCCAGTGTACTACAGAAGGTGAATACCATGTTTGAACATATTTAGACTTTAGGGTTTATAATTAGTTCATACTTTAAACAATAAAATGTAGTTCTACTTTGAAAAGTGGCTCCTAAATTGAAACAAAAAAATCTACACCCATTGACCGTGTCTCATTGAAACCAGATCAAATTTGTTTTGCTTACATTGCAAGTATAGCTTTTTTCTAAATGTCAGACCTGCAAAGCCAACCAGGAATCTAAAAGCCAAGCCATGTTATTTCTGGCTCATACATCACCAGTAATAAACATTCTGCCCACAGAAGAATTATTTGTATGGGGGACAAGTTTGAGATAAATCAGAAAAGCCATTTTTTGAAAAATGGGTGGGTTTTAGTTTTTGAAAACCATTCTTTTTCCCCACTTATAACTCAAAAATGACAGGTTTCAGAGTAGCAGCCGTGTTAGTCTGTATCCGCAAAAAGAAAAGGAGGATGTGTGGCACCTTAAAATTTATTTGAGCATAAGCTAGTTGGTTTACCGTTATCCCTAGGGCCCCTGGGCTGGGACCCGGAGTAGAGGGCGGGCCCAGGTCCCTCCCTTTCCACTCCCCTCCTCTAGGACACTAGTGGGGCAGTTAATACCCCAGTTCAGGGGCAAGAAATGGTGCCCTGAAACCCCCCCGCCCCCCCAGAAGAGAAAGCGCAAGACCAATCATAGTAGTGCCGGCAATTTGCCACTATATATATATATATATATATATATATATATAATTTCATTCATGCCTACAAAAAGAAATAATGGCTTTAAATGTTTAAGAAATTATTTAATTTAATTCCTTAATGGAAATTGTAGCATCACTTACAATATTACTAACACTACACGAAAGACCGTTCAGAGTTTTTTAAGTCATTTTCATGAAGCAAATGATATTAATTTACCGATCTCTGCACTAAGGAGTTGAGCAAAAAGAAAATGTATCTCATACTTTCTTTTTATTTCTGTTTTCTTTCATCTTAGAGAAAACAGTAGTTTATTACATTATGACCAAATTAAATGCCTCATACAATATATATATACAGTCCACATAAATTTATGACTGTCTCTGTAATGTTTGTATGAATAAATTAGATATGTCTTAAGGCTTTTAAGGAAATATTACAATAAAATGTTTTAGTAGCTCCCATCAGCATCCTTGGCACATCATCACTTCCCATCCTAACTAGTCATAATGATTATTGCATCATTATAGTGTTATGCAAGGTACAGTAAATTTGCACTCAGTATAGCACTTTAAATCATAAAAATATTAAAATTTACCAGATGCTGAACAATTTAAATTTAAACCTTTAAGGCAGTAAGTATTTCTGTGTTATATTTCATATTCATTGGTGAATGTGGTACCCATGGACTTCAAGGTAAAATAAATGTTGATTGCTTCTTTGTAAATGCATTGCCTGCTTTGTACAGTATATTTTTGTGGTAAGTATATTTCAGTAAAATAATTGACTACATCAAATCTTTTTAAGCACAGGTTATCATGTCTGGGCAGCTGTTTGAAATGACTAGGACACAAACATTGTTTTTCAAATAAATATCATTATGAAAAATACAATAGAATTTTATTTCCTCCAATAAAATATCCTAAAAATTGAAAATAAGGGCCCAGGACTGCAGCCCTTTGTTATGTGAATAAATTTTAGTCACACAAATAGTTCTATTGAATGGACTACTCATATGAGTAAACAGTTTCAAGATCTGATCACATCTTTCTTTAGAAATGGGTTGAGTCATTTTTACAACAGAGTTTGTAATGGTATTGAAAATAGCCAAGTAAATATACAGTTGTCCTGTAGTACAGAAAGGAAAAAAAAAAAAAGAGAAGAAATTCTGTCATAATTTACACCAATTCAATTGACTGCTGAGCCTTTAAAGTCAGATCAGTATATCTTGCAGGTATTTACATGGTCTTGTACATACCATGTACATACCTGTACATACCATGTACATGGTCATGGTTTCTTTATATTGTCTAACTCAATGTGTAGCACTCTAGCCTCTGGACCAAATGATCCTGAATACAATTTCTACACGTGGAATCAGTCTGACGGCTAATACTAGCACTGGAGTTCGGGGGCAACGGTAGTATGATCATTTGGCTACCATGCTGAACTGAGGCTTCTTCCACACATTCATTGTCCAAACAGATGCATAGGATTCCATTGTACTTTTTGAATATGAATTGGGGATTACTCTCTTCCCCTGGGAAGCATTTCCTCACATAACAACAATGGATTCTAATACCTTAAGTGTTTGGGAGTGATTTCTGGGTTCATAATGGATAATATATTTGCCTGAACAGTCATTGCATTACTATTATATAACTCATTACTTCATAAAATATTTTGAGATACTCTGAATGTGAACCAAATTTAATTCAATCCTATACATGCAGGTTCTTAGTACTTACAATGAGAATTTCTATGGGTTTTTTTTTTATAAATTTATAATATTTTCAACTACCATTACTTGATTGTGGTTTTATAATATTTTATTTTCATAAAGTATTGGGGTGAACATATTACTTTATCTTACCTCTATATTTTCAATACATGGTAACAAACATGTATAATTAAGTCCATGAGGTCTGTCCACACACAGTTCCTCTGAGGTGCAGCTTATATTGTAGAATAAGCAGGCATCGATATCCAGTTCACATTTTTCACCTTCAAATCCTATACCATACAAAGAGAAAATTTTTAATCACAGTTTATTCACATACATTGACATTGGGGCTAGCCATGACGCTAGTAGTTAACATAACTCTAGGAGTAATTGGACCATTTTATGTTTCGAAAAGGACACTTCAAACAAAGCATGAAAGGAGAGTCTGCAAAAAATTATGCATTGTATAACGATGTATTAAGTCAAGCTGTGTGGCCACTTCTATATAAGGAAATGATTGAAAGAGAATTTAAATAGGTGAATTAAATTAAATTAAATTTTCTCATTTAATATTGGTGTTACTAAAGAAGTACAATTTATCTGGAATGACTTACCCATGAGGCAGGTACACTTAAAATGGCCTATGGAATCAATGCATGTTCCTCCGTGTTTACATGGATTGGAACCACACTCATCAATTTCCATCTCACAGAACACTCCTGGGTAAAAATCCAAAAAGATTGTTTATTTCCCCCTAAAAAATGTTAGGGATGATGAACAGATTCTTAATAAATAAAATATCAAACCGGGACAAATAGTTTACAGAATAAAATATTTAAGGTTTTAAACAGTCAAAAAAACCAGTGGAATATTGACTAGAACCTAAGGACTTAATCTTGTAAGGATCCAAGAGCCCTCACCTCCTATTGACTGGAAAAGTGTTCCATGCTTTACAGAATAAGTCTCTGTGTTTGTACAGCACCTAGCTGTCTTAAGCTCTATGATCATACAAATAGTAAATAATAACAATGCTCTCCAGTCTCTCTGAAGCAGCTCTTAGGATCATTCCATTAGCTGATTAAGGCTTTATCAGCACTAAGAAGTAACAGCATTAGCAACTGCCACTTGGTAAAGCCACCTAGAGAAGAGAGAAGCACCCAAATCATGGAGTGCCAGGGTTCAGCTAACAACAGGACTGTCAGCTCTACCACGGTCAGGAAAAAGCCATAAAAGAATGTTACAATGTAAACACAGAAATTGTAACTCTGTGTAAATGGGGTTTCAAAATGCATTTTCCATATGTTATTTACCAGAAGTAAAATGAAGGGAAAACTTCATAAAAACTAGGGGGGGGAGGGGGAGGGAATCTACCTGATAAGCATCACTGCAAAATATGCAACATTAAACTACTTTCTGGAAACTCTAGTACTTCTCTCAGCTTTGCACCACTCTTCCTCACTCCCCCCCACCCCACCCTTTAAAATTGTGCTGCACTTTTGCATCGTCAGAAGCAGAGCAGATGATAAAAATGCAAAATCTTTGGCTTAAGTATGTGGGAAAAAAATCTAAGAATATTCTCCCACACCCAGGCAAAAGTTTCAGTCATTCAGAGGATATCAGTAACCAAAGGTGTTACTATACTCTAACCTAATTTACTGAGAAATCAGATAGCAAACACCAATGATTTTCTTAAAGTGAGTTACCAAGTTAAAAACTATTCATGCAAAAAGTTCACAAACGAAATACTACCATGAAAAAATGCTGCTCTGTACTCAAATATAGTATATTTCTGGAGCTGATATTGCGTTAAAAAGTTGTATTTTAGTTATGGTGAAATTCAGCTCCATGCATAGGATCAACACATGTTCTAGACCCAGTTTAAAACCCAGTTAGCATGGTCCTTTAGCTTTGTGCTGGCCTGCTTCATTGGGATGAATCTGATCTTTAATTAATTTAATCTTAATGATAGAGCTGTTTGAAAAAATAGGGTTTTATTTAAAGGAAAATGTTAATGAAAGTGGCAGAAAATTGTCATTTTTCCAAGTAAAATTTCATCTTTAAAAAGCATGACAACTTTTATAGCCAAAAGTCCAATTTTTGTTTTTAGCTTTTTGACAAACGTTGATATTCCCAGAGAAAGCAGACTTTTTGTGAAAAAGAGAAATGCATACCCAAAACCTCATTTTTTTCCATCCAACACAGTTCAGACAGGAAAACTTCTACTAGTCCTACTTAAATATTCACATTTGTATGGAAGTGTACATGCCCACTGGACCACAGGGAGTAATTTCTTTTTTATGTCTGTGTAAAATAATATTTTTCTATCATCTTCCAAATATGGACAAGTATATTTTTGTACTTGGTGTGGTAAAATTTTGTTTCAAATTTGCAAGGCTGATATAAAGGGATTGGAGGAAAACATAAATATCTGAATGACACAGATAAAACAGGAAGGCTATGCTTGATTATACTGTGAGATGTTGATTTTATTTTTTCCTTTAAGGCTTATTCTGTGAGGTAGGCAGTTATACGAAGGATAGAACAATCTACTCAAAAATGAGAGCAAGTAACCCAAAAGACATTCAGGGTCAAGTGTAAAGTTTGACAAATTCCAAATCTGAAATGATATTTATAAAGTGAAATTCATGTAACATTCATGACATTCAAAACTGAAATTAAAATAAAATAAAATAGACACAATCATTTGATTTCACTCAAAAGCAAAGTAGTAAGAAGGGGTGAAGAAAGGGAGTAAGAAGAAAAGCTCAGAAATTCAACATGTTGTGAAAAAGAAAAGAAAAAAAAATGTTCCATTTCAAACCCTGCAAAATGTAAAACAAATTTAAAAAAATGGTTTGTTTTTGTGGAATTGTTTTTTTTTAAATGTTCTGATCAGCTCTTTTTTATGACTATGTTGCTCTGTAGTGCTTGCCCTTTAGAGAACATAAGTTAACAATCTGTGAAATTGGCGGGGGAGGGTGTGGTAATTATCCGAGGTTCCATTTCAGCAAAGCATTTAAGAATGTGCTTAAGTCAATCCTTCTTCAGCAAAGCACTTAAGATCATTCTTAATGGACTGTTGAGTAAAGGCCTGAAGTTTTAGCTGTTATAGACTCCTGGGAGTGTGAGGAGGAATTAACCCATTAGGGCCCTGATCACTTTTAGATAGAAAAAACATACAAGCCAATGTATTTCACTAACACGATATTTAGCGTAGGCTATAGCCAAGGGTGAAAGTAAGTCTAGAGACTTATCGGTACGGGGCTGGGCTGGGGCCGGCTCTGGTCCCCGGAAGGGGCGGGGCCTTGGGCAGAAGGGGTGGGTCTGGGGGAGGTCAGAGCCAGCCCCGGCCCACCCTGTACTGGGAAGTGCCTCCTTCCCCCTCTCCTGGGTAACAGTGGCAGCCGGGGGCTCTGGCGGCAGTTTAAAGGGCCCTGGGTGGTAACGGCTGGAGCCCCACTGCCTGAGCCCTGGGGTAGTGGCGGTGGGGCTGGGGCGGCAATTTAAAGGGCCCGGGGCGGTAATGGCTGGAGCCCTGGGCCCTTTAAATCATCCCCGGAGCCCCGCCGCTGCTTCCCCAGGGCTCTGGCAGCAGGGTTCCGGGAATGGAGCTCCAGCCGCCACTACCACCCCAGGCCCTTTAAATAGTCCCCGGAGCCTGCCAAAGCCCTGGGGAAGTGGTGGCAGGGCTCCGGGGATGATTTAAAGGGCCCAGAGATCGGTCGCCACTACCACCCGAGCCCTTTAAATTGCCGCCCCAGCCCCACTGCCACTACCCAGCCACTGCTGGGAGCTGCAGACCCTTTAAATTGTGCCTGGGGAAACTGATCTACCCCGGTACAGCGCACCGGCTCTTTCCGGTACGCAGTACCGGGGCGTACCGGCTTACTTTCACCTTTGGCTATAGCTATACACACAGAGAGTACACGAAACAGTTACCAGCCTGCATCACACAAGGCAGCAAGCAGCTGGAAATGGCAAACAGGCAGACAAAAGCTGTCAAGCCACCAAAGAGTTTTCTCAGCTGCAGTACTACAATACTTGGACTTCTGTAACATCATTCATTTTAATTTATAAAACGAAAGCTATTTTGGCAAGTTCTGCTATAGCTTTCCCACTTCAAGATTTAGGATTTTGTTCTCTGGTTTTATAATAATCACATGTCACATCCCATTAGATTAAAATACATACACAAAGCCATTACTTTTCTGCCCATTTATGTCAAGAAGCTAACAGTAGTATTATTTATACTTTATCTCTTTCAAAGAAAATCAGCTCTCTGGAGAATGAAGTGAGCAGACAGTATGAAACTCGCTTTGAAACTGAAGCCAAAAGGTGAAAAGATCATTGAACCCGATTGCTTCAGAATAAGACACACAGCTGGCTAACCAACATTATGAACCTCAAAAAACCTAGACAGCTGCACATAAACCATTATTAATTCAGTTACGCTTCGCCCACGTCTCCATGTAATGTAGAACTTAGTTTCACTTTCAGCCATTTCTGTCTGTATCATATTAAGGGTTTAATTTAACTGTGAACAAAACAAGCTAGAGATGTGCTATATAGGCAATCCACTCCCACAGCCCACAAAATATTAATGAGCTGCTGAACACAGGCTGCTAGCTGTGGTGCTAACAAATGCAATTTGCTAGATGATATTCAGGTTAGCAGCCATGTGAGTAAAATCCTTCTATGAGAGCACTTCATCTTCAGTCTTTTGAAACAAATACTAGAAGTATTCACTTTTTCTGGAAATTGATTCCTTTGATCAATGTTTTGAAGGGGAAAAAAACATTATCTTGAAAACTCCTCAGCTAGTGCGATTAATGAAAATGTGAGTGAAGACCAACAAGGTTTCCTCCCAGCAATATAGTGGAATTCTTTTGCTTCCATCAGTGCCGTAATTTCCGGGTGTTCACTGTAAAGAATCCTTTATTATTTGTGTGTTATATGCACTGATGGAAGATAAATCAGTCATATAATCCTTCAGGGCAAATATTGCCCTTTTTCTGCATTTGTACAGCACCCTACATAATGGGGTCCTAATCCCAGTTGGAGCCTTTACCACAAAATATAACTCTTTACTGCTACTACTTCATTTTACAAATTGTGTAAGTAGTGATTGAGTTAAGTGGTCCACTATTCCATGTGCAGAATTTACCTCTGCGGCCACTAAACATTGTATCATTGATATGAATAATGCCTTAGCCATGGAACGGGCATCCAGTAACCTTTTTTAAAAAAAAACTTTTTTGAGGGGAATTACACCTGTGTACTCTAATCCATATTTGACCAAGACCACAGCTTGAAATAGGTTCTGATGGATATTAAATTCTTTTAAAAACAATGCTATTTTGATGAAAAGTTTTTGATGGTCCCCAGTAGTCAGGATTTCCTTTTCAGATGCAATCCAAAATTCTCCATATCACTGTATGGAGGCATTGCTTCATCACTGATTTGAAGAGAAGAAATCTACTGAATCACCAAGATCACTTCCTAAATTACCTGAAATTTTTTAGAGGTCTCCCATTAAAAGATCAATCAACCCAACCTTGCTTAACCTGCAAGGTTTAACAATCCAATACATAAACTAAAACTAAATGAACTCTTAATGATCAAAAAGAAAAGGAGGACTTGTGGCACCTTAGAGACTAACAAATTTATTTGAGCATAATCATTTGTGAGCTACAGCTCACTTCATTGGATGCATTCAGTGGAAAATACAGTGGGGAGATTTATATACACAGAGAACATGAAACAATAGGTGTTACCATACACACTGTAACAAGAGTGATCACTTAAGGTGAGCTATTACCAGCAGGAGAGCAGGGGGGAAAAAACCTTTTGTAGTGATAATCAAGGTGGGCCATTTCCAGCAGTTGACAAGAATGTCTGAAGAACGCGGGGGGGGGGGGGGGGGGGTTGGGGGAAGGAGGAGGAATAAACATGGGGAAATAGTTTTACTTTGTGTAGTGACCCATCCACTCCCAGTCTTTATTCAAGCCTAAGATAATTGTATCCACTTTACCAAATAATTCCAATTCAGCATTCTCTCGTTGGAGTCTGTTTTTGAAGTTTTTTTGTTGAAAAATTGCAACTTTTAGGTCTGTAATTGAGTGATCAAAGAGATTGAAGTGTTCTCCGACTGGTTTTTGAATGTTATAATTCTTGACATCTGATTTGTGTCCATTTATTCTTTTACGTAGAGACTGTCCAGTTTGGCCAATGTACATGGTAGAGGGGCACTGAGTTTCAGTTTGGTCGTTGTGATTGGAGATGGTTCCTATTTACAGCGAAGGCTATTCCTTTTGATATACAAGCAGATGATTAAAAGAGGGCAAGCTGTTTCCCTCAGAGATATTTTCCCAATGGAAGTTTATGTAGGCTGATCACAGGAACTCTTAAAGAAGAATATTATTGAATTATGAAATCTGTAAAGGTGGTAAGCAATTATTTTTCATATCAGAATGCTATCCTTCAGCAGCTGATTTGTGATTTAAAAAACTTTTTTTTCTGTTTTTGTCTCCTTTTTTTAATTAGTTGTTTCTTTAAAATGGTTTGCAAAACTCTTAGCACAGTTCCAGCATCTTGACTTTTTCTTTTATTTAATTTTAATATTGGCATGTTGTTTAAATTTGTATTCTTGATAATATCTTATTTTTTCTCAGTAGGAGGGATTCCAAGAGATAAACACAAGGAAAATGTAACACTAATGATTTGCTAATGATGGGATTATACTGATTAGGATCTAAATTAGAGGGATAAGATGTTATCTGCGCATACTAAAAAATTTACAGGAGATGCAGATGACTATTTGGGGGTTGGAAATGATTGGCTGCTAAATACTCCACAGTGAATAGCACACATATTACCTACTAGTTATGCAAAGTAAGCACATCTAAACTTTAACACAATCACATTCTCATGCAAATAAACATTAGTATGTTAATTCCTAACCTGTAATCACTTATTATCTTTTCCTCATCTAGAACTGGATTCAAAGCCTATGAAAATCAATAGAAAAACTCATACTGACTGTAAAAAGAAAAGGAGTACTTGTGGCACCTTAGAGACTAACAAATTTATTTGAGCATAAGCTTTCATGAGCTACAGCTTACTTCATTGGATGCATTCAGTGGAAAATACTGTGGGGATATTTATATACACAGAGAACATGAAACAATGGGTGTTACCATACACACTGTAATGAGAGTGATCACTTAAGGTGAGCTACCACCAGCAGGAGAGCGGGGGAACCTTTTGTAGTGATAATCAAAGTGGGCCATTTCCAGCAGTTGACAAGAACGTGTGAGTAACAGTGGGGGTTGAAGGGGGGAATAAACATGGGGAAATAGTTTTACTTTATAAACATGGAGAAATAGTTTTACTTTGTGTAATGACCCATCCACTCCCAGTCTCTATTCAAGCCTAAGTTAATTGTATCCAGTTTGCAAATTAATTCCAATTCAGCACTCTCTCGTTGGAGTCTGTTTCTGAAGTCTTTTTATTGAAGAATTGCCACTTTTAGGTCTGTAATGGAGTGACCAGAGAGATTGAAGTGTTCTCCGACTGGTTTTTGAATGTTATAATTCTTGACATCTGATTTGTGTCCATTTATTCTTTTACGTAGAGACTGTCCAGTTTGACCAATGTACACGGCAGAGGGGCATTGCTGGCACATGATGGCATATATCACATTGGTAGATGTGAAGGTGAACAAACCTCTGATAGTGTGGCTGGTGTTATTTGGCCCTATGATGGTGTCTCCTGAATAGATATGTGGACGCAGTTGGCAACGGGCTTTGTTGCAAGGATAGGTTCCTGGGTTAGTGGTTCTGTTGTCTGGTGTGTGGTTGCTGGTGAGTATTTGTTTCAGGCTGGGGAGCTGTCTGTAAGCAAGGACTGTCCTGTCTCCCAAGATCTCTGAGAGTGATGGGTCGTCCTTCAGGATAGGTTGTAGATCCCTGATGATGCGTTGGAGAGGTTTTAGTTGGGGGCTGAAGGTGATGGCTAGTGGCGTTCTGTTATTTTCTTTGTTGGGTCTGTCCTGTAGTAGGTGACTTCTGGGTAGTCTTCTGGCTCTATCAATCTGTTTCTTCACTTCAGCAGGTGGGTATTGTAGTTGTAAGAATGCTTGATAGAGATCTTGTAGGTGTTTGACTCTGTCTGAGGGGTTGGAGCAAATGCGGTTGTATCGTAGAGCTTGGCTGTAGACCATGTATCGTGTGGTGTGGTCTGGATGAAAGCTGGAGGCATGTAGGTAGGAATAGCAGTCTGTAGTGAATTTTGTATCAGTCCTCAAATGCCTACAGTTACATGAATTATAAGGAGAGATACAATCCCAAGTACAATAAACACACACAAATGTTTTTACCATTTCCCAGTTTAGAGTCAAATATATTATTCAAGAACTTGTAAAAGTCTTTTACTTGACCATTTCTTTAGCGACAAATTCTCTCATCTAAGTCACTTTGAGATGAGCCCTTTTAAATAATTTGGTGCCTGTTGTATTAGTCAAGAGTTATGATGCAGCTGAATGTTCTGGAAAGTCCGGTTTGGCTCCTGACACTATAATAAATTATCTGTCCTCCTTCTTGGATCTATCCATAACTTTGCTAGTGATCTGGTCTTACACAATGAACACTTGGCCAAATTAGTCAGCTCTCTCTCTCTCTCTCTCTTCAGCAGGTTCTTTTATTCTCTCCTCAATTGCTTTTTCCACAATACTGTTCATATGACTTTTATCAAACATTCTGTACCTGTCCATAAAAACCAAGATAGCAAACCACAGGCCAATTTCCTCATTATACTAAGACAATATGTCCTTCTCAAGGACAATAAATGCCATGTGAATCTGCCAAGGACCTGTAAACAACTTTTAAAGATATATACAGTTGATCTAGTTGGAAAATGGTAAATATTTTCCCCAAAAATATTCAAGAAAAATTAAAGTGTGTGGGTTTTTTGTTTTGGTTTGGTTTGGGGTTTTTTTTGCAAATTGTCATTGAAATTTTCTTTTTGCTTGCCTTTTTTCCAGTTTTTTGTCAAACCAGAACATTTCAAATAAAAAAAAAATTCACGAAGAAAAAGATCATTTTTCATCATTGTCATAAAAAAAAGTTTTCCCAGGAAATTTGTGACTACCTCTAATATATAGTACTAAACCAGATATGAAAATACTTGCTTTGTGATTGACAAGGGTTAATAATTATAAACTTAGTTATATTTACTTGAGAATCTGGGTTAAACACGTTTATATTGCAAACTTTAAAAAAAAATCTATGAAACAGAATAACAATTACTACTACAAGGCTTAGGCCTTGTTTGCAGCTGGAACTGCACCCAGGTTCAGATCAGGTCAGATAGAATGTTTAAAGGAAAACTGTTTTCCAGCCAGAAGAGTGTCAAGAATCTGAACAGAGTTTGGGCACTGCAATGGTAGTCAGATGGTTTCTGCCCTAGACAAGTTTGTTTTCTAGGCATGCTTAATGACACTTTTTTCAGGGTCTTCAGAAGAAGCAAATCTCCACTGTCACTCTGTAAAAATCATGTTAAAAACAAACATTTGCCATTAACCTCTGAGTTCAGCAGGTAGTCAAACTTTGGTCTACATAGAAATGCTGCAGACCTTTGTTTGAAAGAGTCATTCTTTAAAGAAAGGGCTATAAAATGTATGTGTGTGCACATGTGCATGCATGTGTTAGAATCAGAGTGGAAGAAGGAAGAATGAAGGACTTGGATTTTTCTTTAGGGAATGGGACCACCTAGAGAGACATTTTACAACTGTCAGAATGGCTGGTTAGCAAATGCGTGGGTGTGTCCATGCGTACAAATGTGTATGTGGAACAAGGAGGCAGGACATAGTAGGTATCCATGCTGTACCATACCAAAATATTAAAATAATTTAAAAAAAAAACACTTGAAAGGTAAGAGAGGTCTGTGCTGACACATGATTGGTCTTATACCTACTTGTAGGACTAGTCTAGTATGAATGATAACTTGCAGTTAGAGAGCATAGCATATTCCCCTTTTTGATTGTCTCCTGCACTGTGATCTTGACTGTTGTTTTTCTGTTATGACATTTTACCCCACTTCTCAAGCCTTTTGGTTTGGTCACAGAAGACAAACTGTTTTTCATTCAGGACTCACTTTTGCTGAGAACTGACAGAACAGAACTCCAATCCATTAAGGTTATGATAAATTAAGTGACTGGTCCTGGCACATCTCATTGCCAGGCTAACAGGATTTAGCATCATAGTACTGCATCTGGCTATCAAGATCAAAAATTTCAAACTTGTGTGCCTTAGGGTTACCAATTTTGGTTGGATGTAATATGTAATCAAGTAAAATGTGTAAATCCCAGTTTTGGGATAAGAAATGTGCAAACTCAAAGACTTTAAGACCATAAAGGACCATCATGATCATCTATTCTGACCTCTTGCACATTGCAGGGTACAGAACCTCACCTACCCACTCTTGCAATAGATCCCTAACCTCTGTCTCAGTTACTGAAGTCCTCAAATCATGATTTAAATACTTAAAGTTACAGAAAATCCATCATTTACTCCAGTTTAAACCTGTAAATGAGCCTTTACCCATGCTGCACAAGAAGGCGAAAACCCCCAGGGTTACTGCCAATCTGACCCATGGAAAACTTTCTTCCCAATACCAAATATGGAAATCCAGTTAGACCCTGAGCATGTGGGCAAGACTCACCAGCAAAATCCCTGGCAAATAATTCTCTGTAGTAACTAGGAGCCCTCCCCATCTAGTGTCCCATCACTGGCCATTGGAGATATTTGTTGCTAGTATATAACATAATATATTTTAACCAAGTATTTCCCACCACCCCTTTCCTTTATAAGCTTCAACTAAAATAAGATTTTTTGTTTGTAATTGTGATTGTGATTTTATGAACCAATGTCTAATCCCAGAATTGGTTCATAAAATGGAAGCATTATATTGTGATAATTGGGCTTATAAATTTACTTTAATTGTAAGCTCAATTGTAAAAAGTATATGGAAGCTCATAAAATGTCACAATAACATAAAATAACAAATGTCAATAAAAAGTAAGTTAAGTTGCTTCCAATAAGAATGTTATAAACAGGTGCAAGAGACGCAGAGAGACTAAATTAGTCCAAACAAATAAGACCTTGGATTGGTAGATGCTGCCACCATCCAAGTGCAGAACCCCTTGAGAGCCCAGGAAGGTGCACTTGGGAATGCCTTCATGTGGAGTACCCTCAAGCTCTCCCTCGCCCTCCCACGGGAAGAGTTGAGAAAGAAAACAAACAAAGGAAATCCACTGTTGCCACCAGCTAAATAAACAACAGATGCACAAACCTCTTAAGACACAAAAATCCAATCCCATTCTTAAAAAGCATTAATTTTTATTAAAAAAAAAGTAAATACATCTGGGAACTCAGGTTATTGCTAAATTTAAAAAGAACAACTACAAGCGTTAAGCACCAAAAATAGGTTTCTCGAGGTCCAGCTTAAGGGTTACAAGCAAAACAAAAGCACCTGGGGTTAGCACAGAGGAATCCACAAGCCATGTCCGCCTCTCCCCGGGAGAACAACAGATAGACAAAAGAGGAGTCTTGTTTCAATTTTAAAAAGTTCTAGCCTTCCCATTGCCTCTTTTGACCAGGTGCCCACTCACTTCCTTTTATGTATGCATAGCAGTGAGACTTTTTAACCCTTTACAGGTAGAGCAATTACAGAACAGCTAATAAGAGGGATTTTATAGCTACTGGCTGGGTGGGTGTCCATAAAAGGGAGCTTCTCCCCGCCTTCATTTATCACATGCCTCATAAATCACAGACGGTGTTGGCCAGTCTGGTTCAGATCAGGTCCACACCAGCTGGGATTTCTTCCTGGAGGTTTAGGAAAACAGAGTTAATACGATACATGCACCTCTAATTTTACTACTAATTACATGAACAACTAAACAGTATTTTCCACATTTTAAAGACTACGACTTAGAATACAGAGAAATTTTTACCAGCTGATTCTGGGAAACCTTCCCAGGAGAGTGCATCAGCCACTTTGTTAGAGGCTCCTGAAATGTGTTGTATTTCAAAATCAAAGTCTTGAAGAGCTAAACTCCACCAAAGAAGATTTTTTGTTAGTCTCTTTGACTGTGTGAAGCCACTTCAGTGCAATATGGTCAGTCTGCAGGTGGAAACACCATCCCCAAATGTATTGGCACAGTTTCTCCAGAGCATACACAATGGCGTAACATTCTTTTTCCAAGACTGACTAATGGCTTTCCTTCTAAGAAAGTTTTTTTGCTGATAAACATGACAGGAAGGAATTGTTGATCTGGTCCTTCCTGTATTAGAACTGCTTCTACACCATGTTCGGACTCATTTGTGGTTATGACGAAAGGTTGGTCGAAGTCATAACCACAGTACAGGGTCAGACATAAGGGCCACCTTAAGCTGGTTAAAGGCTTCCTGACACTTCTCAGACCACTGCATTTGGTAGTTTTTCCCTGGTTAGGTCTGTCAGTGGGGTGGCAATTTGGCTGTAGTGTGGTACAAATAATCTGTAATACCCGACAAAGCCCAAGAAGGATTGGACATGCTTCTTTAACTTAGGGACAGGCCAATTTTGGATAGCATTTACTTTAGCCTGTAGGGGGTTGATACCACCTGGTGTCCAAAGTACGTTATCCTGTTTAGGCCTATTTGACTTTTTTTGGCCTTAAAGGTTAATCCTGCCTCCCTTATGCACTGCAAGACAGCTTAGAGGTGTTTCAGGTGTTCTGCCCATGAATCTTAGAATATGGCCACATTGTCAAGGTAGGCGACTGCAAATTCCCCAAATACAGCAAGAAGGTTATCTAGCAGTCTCTGGAAGGTGGCGGGTGGATTTTGCAGTCTGAAAGGGAGCACATTAAATTCATACAGCCCTACATGGATGATGAAGGCTGACCTTTCCTTGTCTGGGTCATCTAGCAGCACTTGCCAGTACCCCTTAGTTAAGTCTAAGGTGGGGATGAATTGGGCACGTCCCAGATTCTCCCGTAGCTCATCTGTGCATGGCATTGGATAGGTCTCTGGGTGAGTTACAGCATTTAGCTTATGGTAGTCCATGCAAAAGCGGATTTCCCCATCTGGTTTGGGAACCAGAACCACTGGAGAGGCCCATGCACTCTCAGAGGGGCAGTTTACACCCATCTGTAACATGACTTTGATCTCCCTTTCTATTGCTGTTTTGATTTGAGGATCCATCCAGTTGGTTGGGCTCTAATTGGGTGAGCATCACCTGTCTCAATGGAGTGGTACATCCGTTCTGTCCCTCCTGGGGTGTCTGAAAACACTGTCTGAAGCTAGTGCACAGTTCCTGGATTTGCTATCCCTGCTTATACCCAAGGATTATGGAAAGGCTCACCTCTTCTACGCTACCGTTGCTTTTCCCTTCATAGTAGACTTCTTCAGGCCACTCAGAGTTATCTCTCTCCTGGGCTGTAAACTGGAGAACCTTGATTTCTCAGGAATAAAAGGGTTTTAGAGAATTAACATGGTATTAACATGGTATACTTTAGGTTTTAGAGTCTGGTCTGGGAATGCTATGAGGTAATTTACAGATCCTCTCAGACCATAAATGTCCCCTCCAATGACACTTCCATCTTATTGGGCTGGAGTGCTTTCAGGACCATGATTTGGCCACCTACTCTGAAGGAACGCTCTCTGGCATGTTTATCATACCAGGCCTTTTGCTCTTGTTGAGCATCCTGTAGGTTTTCTCGAGCAAGGTCTAGAGAGTCTTTGAGGGTGTTTTGCAGGTTGGTTACAAAGTCCAAAACGTAAGCTTATGGAGAAGATGTACCCCCTCCCATTCCTGCTTCACCAACTGTAATGACCCCTTTACTTCCTGGCCATAAATGAGTTCAAAGGGTGAAAACCCCAACTACTGCAACTCTAGGTCCTAATCACTGAAGTGTTCATTCATGATTTTATGTGTCATGGCCCCAAAATCCCATTAAAGTTCTCCACTAGGCCATTCATTTGATGGTGGTAAAGGGTAGCAACCAAGTGGTTCACCCCATTAGCTTCCCAAAGACGTTTCATGGTCCCTGCCAGGAAGTTAGTTCCTGAATTCTAAGGATGTCGGAGAGCCAACCTACCCTGGCAAAAATGTCTGCCAATGCCTGGCTCACACTTTTAGCCCTGGTGTTGCTGAGAGCTACTGCTTCCGGCCATTGGGTGGCAAAATCCATGAAGGTCAGTGTTAGGATATAGATATTTAGGCCTGTCTGTAAAGGCCTATACTCAAAGAATTTAGGTGTATTCTTATCACTTAGCTAGTTATAGAGATATAAAAGAATCAAAATCACTGTCTGCTAGTGTAAGGGCATTCTCTCACTGTGACAGCCTGAGGCCCTGTTCTTAGGCTAAGGCCTTTGGCTAAGCAGCAGAGGAAGCCATAAGCTGGGAAGCGAACGGTCACATCCTCACATTCCAAACTAGTCACATTGAAATAAGGTGTTATTGGGCTGTTAGGAATACAGTCCTGTCCTGAGAGTGCCTATCACCTCCAGAGAAAGGGAAGAGCCTAGAGGATGTAAAAGGAAACTTAGTTTGATAGCATCCTGTCTGGCAAGAACTCACTTATCAATAGCTGTGATGTGAAATCCTCATTTCTGTGTAGTTCTACCATTGTAGTCCCCTTTTCCCTATTGTTTGTCTGTATAATCTCTGTGTGGTTCTGTGATTGTTTCTGTCTGCTGTATAATTAATTTTGCTGGTTGTAAATTGAGATGAAGCGGGAAAACATCCAGCGGAGGGCAACAAAAATGATTAGGGGACTGGAACACATGACTTATGAGGAGAGGCTGAGGGAACTGGGATTTTTTAGTCTGCAGAAGAGAAAAATGAGGGGGGATTTGATAGCTGCTTTCAAGTACTTGAAAGGGGGTTCCAAAGAGGATGGATCTAGACTGTTCTCAGTGGTAGCAGATGACAGAACGAGGAGTAATGGTTTCAAGTTGCAGTGGGGGAGGTTTAGGTTGGATATTAGGAAAAACTTTTTCACTAGGAGGGTGGTAAAACACTGGAATGCATTACCTAGGGAGGTGGTGGAATCTCCTTCCTTAGACGTTTTTAAGGTCAGGCTTAACAAAGCCTTGGCTGGGATGATTTAGTTGGGGATTGGTCCTGCTTTGAGCAGGGGGGTGGACTAGATGACCTCCTGAGGTCCCTTCCAACCCTGATATTCTATGATTCTGTGAGAGCCCAGGAAGGCACACTTAGGAATTCCTTCCTGTGGGGTATCCGCAAGCCCTTTCACACACACCATCCGGGGAAGAGCTGAGAGAGCCACCAGCTAATTAAACAACATGTGCACAAACCTCTTAAAAAAAAATCCAATTCTGTTCTTAAAAGTAAATTTTATTAATAAAAAAAGAGAGAAAATACATCAGGTAACTCAGGCAATTGCTAGATTTTTAAAAGACCAAGTACAAGTATTACACACCAAGAATAACTTTCTTGAGGTGCAGCTTTAAGGTTACAAGCAAAACAAAGCACCTGGGGTTAGCACAGAGGAATCCACAAGCCATAACGAAATAGAAGGGATAAACCTAATCGCACCTTCCCAGACATTTCCTGATCTACTTACATATCTGGAGTTTTAAATTAGTAGTTTCTAGGTATGATGATGATCATTTTTTCTTACCTGGCCCAAGCTTCTTCCAGCATAGCTGCTGCCCTGTCCCCTCTCCCTGGGAGAACAACAACAGACAGACAAAAGGGGAGTCTTTGTTTCAATTTTAAAAAGTTCTAGCCTTCCCATTGGCTCTTTTGGCCAGCTGCCCACTCAATTCCTTTTATTTATGCATAGCAGTGAGACTTTTTAACCCTCTACAGGTAGAACAATTAGAGAACAGCTACTAAGAGGGATTTTATAGATATTGGCTGGCTGGATGTCCATAAAAGGGAGCTACCCCTCCCCCATTTCACTTATCACAATGGTTATTGCCATTTTTTACACCATTTAAGAGATCATCAAGCAAGGGTGCGGGGGAGGGGAGCTCCTTTTAAATCTCTCTCCTGCTAAAGGGAAATGGAATAAGAAACATTGTTAACATGAAATCATTATTTAAAACGTTACATTGCTAATATTTTCACTGGTTTTTCTTTCTTTACTGTGTCTGTAATAAAAAGTTTAAAGGATTTTTAATGGTGTGTTTGCCATGGTTCGAAGCAGGCTGAAGTCTCTGCATACTAAACCCTGAACCTTGTTTAATACTGTTTAATGTTGGGCAGTGACTGGGTTATGTAAACCCCTTTAACTCTTTTGACCTCTGTATTAATACAACACTTCTGCACAGGCATTGTCCTCCATCTTTCTCTCTGGCAAAGCTTCTTAGAGCAGCCCATGTGTAACTGTGAAGCGGAGGGGGAAAGTAAAGCTTGAGTTAACACTTGTGTATGGGGTAGGAGACAACTTTTTTGGAAAATTTTACCTACTAAAGGCTAGATTCACATAAGGGATTTAATGCTGTAATGCTGAATGTTGCAGTGTGAACTCATAGGCTCCTAGTCATCCAGTCAAATTCACAGTCCTGAGTTAGATGTCCAGGCTCCCTATACCATTTATGGAGAGTGTTAGGCACCTAAGAATAAGATTCACAAAGGCCGGCATTCGAGCAGAGACCCACCACAACAAGCCAGCTCTATCCCTCAAAGAGAGATAGGTGCCTATGTCCACTCAGCCCTGGTCTACACTAGGACTTTAGGTCGAATTTAGCAGCATTAAATCAATGTAAACCTGCACCCGTCCACACGATGAAGCCCTTTATTTCGACTTAAAGGGCTCTTAAAATCGATTTCCTTACTCCACCCCTGACAAGTGGATTAGCGCTTAAATCGGCCTTGCTGGCTCGAATTTGGGGTACTGTGGACACAATTCAACGGTATTGGCCTCCGGGAGCTATCCCAGAGTGCTCCATTGTGACCGCTCTGGACAGCACTCTCAACTCAGATGCACTGGCCAGGTAGACAGGAAAAGAACCGCGAACTTTTGAATCTCATTTCCTGTTTGGCCAGCGTGGCAAGCTGCAGGTGACCATGCAGAGCTCATCAGCAGAGGTGACCATGATGGAGTCCCAGAATTGCAAAAGAGCTCCAGCATGGACCGAACGGGAGGTACGGGATCTGATCGCTGTATGGGGAGAGGAATCCGTGCTATCAGAACTCCGTTCCAGTTTTGGAAATGCCAAAACCTTTGTCAAAATCTCCCAGGGCATGAAGGACAGAGACCATAACAGGGACCCAAAGCAGTGCCGCGTGAAACTGAAGGAGCTGAGGCAAGCCTACCAGAAAACCATAGAGGCGAACGGCCGCTCCAGGTCAGAGACCCAAACATGCCGCTTCTATGATGAGCTGCATGCCATTTTAGGGGGTTCAGCCACCACTACCCCAGCCATGTTGTTTGACTCCTTCAATGGAGATGGAGGCAATACGGAAGCAGGTTTTGGGGACGAAGATGATGATGATGATGATGATGAGGTTGTAGATAGCTCACAGCAAGCAAGTGGAGAAACTGGTTTTCCCGACAGCCAGGAACTGTTTCTCACCCTGGACATGGAGCCAGTACCCCTCGAACCCACCCAAGGCTGCCTCCTGGACCCAGCAGGCGGAGAAGAGACCTCCGGTGAGTGTACCTTTTAAAATACTATACATGGTTTAAAAGCAAGCATGTGAAAGGATTACTTTGCCCTGGCATTCGCGGCTCTCCTGGATGTACTCCCAAAGCCTTTGCAAAAGGTTTCTGGGGAGGGCAGCCTTATTGCGTCCTTCATGGTAGGACACTTTACCACTCCAGGCCAGTAACACGTACTCGGGAATCATTGTACAACAAAGCATTGCAGTATATGTTTGCTGGCATTCAAACAACATCCGTTCTTTATCTCTCTGTGTTATCCTCAGGAGAGTGAGATATAATTCATGGTCACCTGGTTGAAATAGAGTGCTTTTCTTCAGGGGACACTCAGAGGAGCCCATTCCTGCTGGGCTGTTTGCCTGTGGCTAAACAGAAATGTTCCCCGCTGATAGCCACAGGGAGGGAAGATGGTTGAGGGGGTAGCCACGCGGTGGGGGGAGGCAAAATGCGACCTTGTAACGAAAGCACATGTGCTATGTATGTAATGTTAACAGCAAGATTTACCCTGAAAGAGTGTAGCCACTGTTTTATAAAATGTGTCTTTTCAAATACCGCTGTCCCTTTTTTTTTCTCCACCAGCTGCATGTGTTTCAATGATCACAGGATCTTCTCCTTCGCAGAGGCTAGTGAAGCTTAGAAAGAAAAAAAAACGCACTCGAGATGAAATGTTCTGCTGTCCTCCCACACTGACAGAGCACAGACGAATGCGTGGAGGCAAATAATGTCAGAGTGCAGGAAAGCACAAAATGACCGGGAAGAGAGGTGGCAGGCTGAAGAGAGTAAGTGGCAGGCTGAAGACAGGGCTAAAGCTCAAATGTGGTGGCAGCGTGATGAGAGGAGGCAGGATTCAATGCTGAGGCTGCTGGACGACCAAACCAGTATGCTCCAGTGTATGGTTGAGCTGCAGCTGCCACTACAGCCCCAGTGTAACCAACCGCCCTCCTCCCCAAGTTCCATAGCCTCCACACCCAGATGCCCAAGAACGCGGTGGGGGGGGCACCGGCCAACCAGCCACTCCGCCACAGATGATTGCCCAAAAAAAAAGAAGGCTGGCATTCAATAAATTTTAAAGTTGTAAACTTTTAAAGTGCTGTGTGGCATTTTCCTTCCCTCCTCCACCACCCCTCCTGGGCTACCTTGGTAGTCATCCCCCTATTTGTGTGATGAATGAATAAAGAATGCATGAATGTGAAGCAACAATGACTTTATTGCCTCTGCAAGCGGTGATTGAAGGGAGGAGAGGAGGGTGGTTAGCTTACAGGGAAGTAGAGTGAACCAAGGGGCGGGGGGTTTCATCAAGGCGAAACAAACAGAACTTTCACACCGTAGCCTGGCCAGTCATGAAACTGGTTTTCAAAGCTTCTCTGATGCGTACCGCGCCCTCCTGTGCTCTTCTAACTGCCCTGGTGTCTGGCTGCGTGTAACCAGCAGCCAGGCGATTTGCCTCAACCTCCCACCCAGCCATAAACGTCTCTCCCTTACTCTCACAGATATTGTGGAGCACACAGCAAGCAGTAATAACAGTGGGAATATTGGTTTCGCTGAGGTCTAAGTGAGTCAGTAAACTGCGCCAGCGCGCCTTTAAACATCCAAATGCACATTCTACCACCATTCTGCACTTGCTCAGCCTGTAGTTGAACAGCTCCTGACTACTGTCCAGGCTGCCTGTGTAAGGCTTCATAAGCCATGGCATTAAGGGGTAGTCTGGGTCCCCAAGGACACATATAGACATTTCAACATCCCCAACAGTTATTTTCTGGTCTGGGAATAAAGTCCCTTCCTGCAGCTTTTGAAACAGACCAGAGTTCCTGAAGATGTGAGCGTCATGTACCTTTCCCGGCCATCCCACGTTGATGTTCGTGAAATGTCCCTTGTGATCCACCAGAGCTTGCAGCACTATTGAAAAGTACCCCTTGCGGTTTATGTACTCGGCGGCTTGGTGCTCCGGTGCCAAGATAGGGATATGGGTTCCGTCTATGGCCCCAGCACAGTTAGGGAATCCTATTGCAGCAAAGCCATCCACTATGACCTGCACATTTCCCAGGGTCACTACCCTTGATATCAGCAGATCTTTGATTGCGTGGGCTACTTGCATCACAGCAGCCCCAACAGTAGATTTGCCCACTCCAAATTGATTCCCAACTGACCGGTAGCTGTCTGGGGTTGCAAGCTTCCACAGGGCTATCGCCACTCGCTTCTCAACTGTGAAGGCTGCTCTCATCTTCGTATTCATGCGCCTCAGGGCAGGGGAAAGCAAGTCACAAAGTTCCATGAAAGTGCCCTTACGCATGCGAAAGTTTCGCAGCCACTGGGAATCATCCCAGACCTGCAACACTATGCGGTCCCACCAGTCTGTGCTTGTTTCTCAAGCCCAGAATCGGCGTTCCACAGCATGAACCTGCCCCATTAGCACCATGATGCATGCATTGGCAGGGCCCGTGCTTTCAGAGAAATCTGTGTCCATGTCCTGATCACTCACGTGACCGCACTGACATCGCCTCCTCGCCCGGTATCACTTTGCCAGGTTCTGGTGCTGCATATACTGCTGGATAATGCGTGTGGTGTTTAATGTGCTCCTAATTGCCAAAGTGAGCTGAGCGGCCTCCATGCTTGCCTTAGTATGGCGTCCGCACAGAAAAAAGGCGCGGAACGATTGTCTGCCGTTGCTCTGACGGAGGGAGGGGCGACTGACGACACGGCTTACAGGGTTGGCTTCAGGGAGCTAAAATCAACAAAGGGGGTGGTTTTACATCAAGGAGTATTTCAGGCAGGACTTCACGGAGGGTTTCAATAAGAAATGGTGCACCTAAGTTATCGTTCTTATTGCAACAAGGAGGTTAGCCTGGCCTCTGATTGATACATGGCTACATTTACCTCGCTGCACCTTCTCTGTGAGTGACTGCCATGTGACCTAGAGGAATGAGTCCCCTAGAGGGGGGAGGAGGCAAATGAGTACAAAACAAATCTGGTCTATTTCTTGTTTTGATCCACTCCATCTATCTTTTACATCTTTGGCTGGCAGCAGACGGTGCAGAAGGACTGCATGCCATCCACATCTCATGGCTGCTCGGCAGAAGATGGTACAGTACGACTGCTAGCCATCCTCATCTCTTGCCTGCCCGGCAGAAGATGGTACAGTACGACTGCTAGCAGTCAGTATCGCCTGCCCGCTCACCATAAGACGGTTCAATAGGACTGACTGCAGGACTAAAGAGAATGACCTGGTCAGGTCACTCCAAATTTAGTCCCTGCGCCCATGTCTGCCCAGGCGCTCCCAGCCGACGTGGCCAGGAGCACCTCAGACACGATGAGGACGGCTACCAGTCGTACTGCACCGTCTGCTGCCAGAAGGCAATGGGTTGCTGCTACTGTGTAGCAATGCCGCACCGCGTCTGCCAGCACCCAGGAGACATACGGTGACGGTTACCTGAGCGGGCTCCATGCTTGCCGTGGTATGGCGTCTGCACAAGTAACTCAGGAAAAAAGGTGCGAAACGATTGTCTGCCCTTGCTTTCATGGAGGGGGGAGGGAAGGGGGGCCTGACGATATGTACCCAGAACCACCCGCGACAATGTTTTAGCCCCATCAGGCATTGGGATCTCAACCCAGAATTCCAATGGGCAGCGGAGACTGCGGGAACTGTGGGATAGCTATCCACAGTGCAACGCTCCGGAAGTTGACTCTAGCCTCAGTACTGTGGAAGCACTCCGCCGAGTTAATGCACTTAATGCACTTAGAGCATTTTCTGTGGGGACACACACACTCGAATATATAAAACCGATTTCTAAAAAAACGACTTCTATAAATTTGACCTTATTCCGTAGTGTAGACATACCCTCATGATTGAGAGCTGTGAACCTTCTCCAGGAGTTAGGTGCCGAAACCAGATCAGCCCTTTAAAAAACAAAAACAACAACAACAACAACAAAACCTGATAAAGAGGAGGTGTTGCCCTCTCTTATAATATTTAGCCCATTGGTCAGACAACGCACCCAAGACATGGGAGCTCTGAGTTTTAACTCCCCCTACTGCCTGATGTAGCAATTAGATAGATACTCATCTCCCAGGAGAGTGCCCTAGCCAATGGGCTGTTCCAGGGCAGGTATCTCACAATGTCTCCTCTGGTAGTTGTTCCACTTTGTATAAACAATTGAATATGTACTAAGGCAGAGAGAAAGTACAAGTGACTCCATAACTGAGTGGTTAGGGTTGAAAGTTTTACCCAGTGCTCCCCAATCCTGTCACAGGAGTTATAACATTAAAATAAGTTAACATAGTTTTAAAAGAAAACTTTTTTAAAGAGCCAATCTACACCTACACATACAGATGCTATCTTACAGTATTGTCTCAGGGTTTTTTATTATTATTTAGCTAGTTAGCTAAATAAGAAATGACTAGCAAGTCTTCCTACTTCCAAGTGTGATTTTTTTTTTTTTTGGTCTTCCCATTAGAAGCAGTAAGTAATGGATATTTTAAATTTGACTCAGTTGTACGAAATTATGCAAATATGTTTAAAGGTTTGTACTGTCTGTTGCCTGTGGCCTTCAGTCCCTGTACACAATTGCCTTCACTAACTACTGGTCATGTTCTGTATTTTAATTTTATAATGAATTAGCTTTGACAGCTCATCAGTGCCAACACTTAACAGTATTTTGTTAATTGAAATTGGATTGGTATTTGCTTATACATGTTGGTTAATTAACTCCAAAAAAAAAGTATATCTGTGTTGTAGCTATGTGTACTACTAATCATGTGGTTAAAAGGAAAGAATCAAAAAGGATAAAATTAGACACAGATGTTCTTTAGTTAATAGTTTAAACATATTCTCAGCCATGTCTTTTCTACTTTTGATTTCATCCTACAATTTATGTTTTCTTTTGCTGTGCAAGCCATTCTCCACAGTGACAGTTGGATACAATTTTATACATAATAATACACATAACTAACACAGATTATGACATTAAAAAGAAACAGTCCATGTCAGCTCTTTCTCAAGTTGTGCACAGTAGACCAATTGTCCTTGAAGAAGCTTCCTCTAATTAAATACTATCTTGCCTTGTGAGTAGAGCAATCATATTGGCAGGAATTGATTGGGCGTGTTAGACACTTCATTTAGTTAGTAGAAAAATCCTTTAATTAAAATAATCTCAGTGCTGTTAAAATTAATTGCATCCCATGCAAACTTGCTAGCTAGAATTTAAAGTTCAGCTTCAGTAATATTTTTTTCAGGAGAAAAAAATATCTTTCAATATTAGGGAGATTCACTGATACCAAGCCCTGATTTATTTACCAATTAGTTTATTAGGGAACTTTGTGTTTTCTCTGAAATTTTTTTATTATTAATTATTGTTATTGCTATTTATTATTAGAATTGAGTGTCAACCAAATCCCCAGATCCAGAGATTCCAAATTCTGAGGAAGTGAAGACCCAGATTGGCTTCCAAACAGGACTATTTGTTATGCATGACACTAATATGTACATTGACTACAATAGGGTCTATGTTCCTAAAGCATTAAGGTGCTTTTGTAAATCCTACGTTTAAGTGCCTATATATGGATTTAAGAGCCCAACTTTAGGTCCTCTTTCTGAAAATTTTGGCCAGTGGGACTACTCATTTTGCATAAAGTTAAGCTCCTGTATAAGTCTTCACAGGATTGGGGCCAGTAATAGCAAACATCTTCATTGATTCACTGTACAAGAGCATAGGTATGAACTGGTCAAAGAACTTCCCTGGTATCATTATAGTTTCCCATATAGTAGGTATGTTGGATGAATTGCCACTGAAGTATGTGCTCCAGCATGTGATGCTTTCAACATTTAGAGCTCTGCTCTCTGAGCTGAAAGGGATAGCATTTTTAGCATTGTCGCCTTCAAAGTAGGCATTGTTGATAAACTCCACCTTCCAAGACTATGTAGCCACCTCAACAAATATGGAAAATAGAGGTAAAATATTCACCAGATGAGTGCTACCTGGAGGAATCCCCTCCATGAGGGTGGAGGGTCCCAGAGCCCAGGTTCCAGCATCTACATTGCAATTAAAGAGACTCATAGCCCAAGCCCTGCAAGCATGAATCAGCTGACAGGGGCCAGGAATGGCTGCTTAATTGCCATGGAGACATACCCTTAGGCCCCCTTCTCTCCACAGGCAGAGAAGAACAAAGCAGCTTATTTTTCTACAAAGCCCCAGTTTTCCCTTTTTTGTAGAACTGATGGTGTAAGTCTTTCTTTTTACCTAGAAAGATTAAAAGGTGAATATCATGGAGTCCTTTGAACTAAAGGTACCAATGAACTGCAAATCCACATCCCCCCAGGATCACATCATGAAGGAGATGTGGTAATGCCCTCATTTCACTTTGACTATTTTTAAAGTGTCAGAACAGAATGCATCCAGGGCAGAATACACCCAGAGAGATTTCTGTTTTTTCCACCCTTCACATTTTGAGGCAAATCCTCTTTATGGTTGTTTCTTATTCCTAAAACAAATACTGTGCTCTGGGATAGATTGAGTCTATGTGGAGTTGTGCTCCTTTGTGAAAAGGATCTCTTCAAGGTCTGTTCATGTTCTCCTTGTATACCATGGAATCATACCAGTTCCTATCCACAGTACTTATTTGGACTAGGAGATAGAGACAAACAGTACAAAAAATACAGAAAATGTTAAAAAAGCCTGGCACAATATAAAATTTAGAAAGAAGATAGACTCTTGAACACTAAACATATTGGGTTGATTTACAATGCAGTGCTGTACTTGTGGGAACTGCAGACAGTCTGTGATGTACAGTAGGTTAAGTCCCTATTTTTTCTTGGGTCTTCATTTCCACACAAAAAAATTAACATGAAAAACCAAAGACTGTAAAACTGCTCTATCTGGTATTTCAAAGTGAAACATGATACCACTATTCAAATCTGTCTATTTAAAATGGAGCAAAGGGTTCCCACCGAGTTTGGATATTTTTGAATATGCTTACATTTCCTAGTATTTCAGATCTGTATTTGAAGCTCTGCATAGTGAGTATATTTGGCCTTTATGAACAAATTTCAAAGAAAAACTATCTGTGGTGAATAAATATACATTACATGACATCGTTAAAGACACTGTAGTTTGCTTTAATGTTTATCACATTAATGGCTATGGATTTACAGGTTTCTGTTTATGTAATCTAATATAATGCAAAATTACACTGACATATAAAAATCATAACACCATCACAGATATATCAGACAGAGTTCCATAACATCTAGGATTCATACTATGTCCTTACAAACGCCAACCCTTCTATCTCTATTTTCTTTCTTAACAAAAGGCCCAAACTCCGTAGATCTGCACTTGTCTAAAGGCAAAAATATCACTGTAATCAAAGATTGCAGAATCAGTTCCAATGATTGCAAAGGGAGTTTTGCCTGAGTTTGGACTGCAGCACTACTGAAAGTGCAGAGAGGGAGAGATGGAGGGGAGAGTAAACTCAGTGGAGTTCCTGTCTTCATCATAATTTGGCTAATCCATCCTATCCCATTATCCCTAGTTATATTTGTACCATGCTGAACAATTTATTTCCTTCTTTGATAGTCAAGCCTTCCAAATCCTTGTAGATGGCTAGCATGACCTTGATAGTTTGTTGCTAAAACATATTCCACATAATGGGCCATACCCATCACTGGTGTGTGTGAGCCACTATATCGTCACTGAATTTAATAGGACTATACTGATTTACACCACTTGAGGATCTGGCCCAGATAGTTCTCTTAAAGTTTTTTTCATGAGTCAGTTTTCCAAGCTGTCATAAATAGAAAAGGAAGGGTAACAACCAGTAATGAGCTGCCAAAATCTTAACAATGGGTTCCCTCCTCACCCCACGAGGGGGTCATTGCCCACCCCTATCCCCCGGTACTCCTGCCCCATCCAAACCCCCAAGTTCCTTGACGCCCCCTCTGCCCAGGACCCTGCCCCATCCACCCCCCTCCCCTGTCTCCTGACTGCCACCAGAACTGGGCAGGAGGGTCTCGTGGGCCACAGTAGTGGGTGCCCACCCCACCCCTAAGAGCCAGAGGCACCTGCCAGGGGGTGAGGTGGGGAGTCCCAGCGGTGCTTACATGAGCAGCTCCCAGGAAGCATCCAGCAGGTCCCTCTGGCTACTAGGGATGGGAAAGCGTAGCTGGGGGGGAGCAAGAGGAGCAGCCGCTCCCCCACTGATCACATCAAAAGTGGCGTCTTAGGCGCCGACTCCCTGGGTGATCCGGGGTTGGAGTACCCACGGGGAAAATTGGTGGGTGCAGAGCCCCCACCGGCAGCTCCCCACCCCGGGCCTGGCCCCAGCTCACCTCCGCTCCGCCTCTGCCTCCTCCCATGAACGCACCGCCCTGCTCTGCTTCTCCGTGCCCCCTCCCCCCAGCTTCCCATGAATCAGCTGTTCGGCGGGAAGCCGGGGAGGGCTGAATAACAGGCCGCGGCTTCACACTCAGGCCAAGGGTGGCGGAGGTGAGCTGGGGTGGGAAGTGGTTCCCCTGCGTGCACCCCCCCCGGGTTACCTGCTGTGGCACAGGCAGCCCTCCTCGTGCCCCCCCTCACCCCCCCCAGCTCACCTCCGCCTCCCTGGGCCTAAGCGGGAAGCCGCTGCTTGCTCCTCAGCCTGCCCCGGCTTCCTGCACAAACAGCTGATTCACAGGACGCCAGGGGGGCAGAGAAGCAGAGCGGGGCAGCGCGTTCAGGGGAAGAGGCGGAGGCGGATTGGAGGTGCGGTGAACTGGGGCCGGGGTTGGGGCGGGGAGCTGCCAGTGGGTACTCTGCACCCACCAAATTTTCCCCTTGGGTGCTCCAGCCCTGGAGCACCCGTGGAGTCGGCACTTAAGGTGCCACTTTTGGCAGGTTAAATTTAGAAGTCCTTTTAGAACTGGTTGTCCCTCGTGGAAAAAACGGTTCTAAAAGAGCTTCTAAATTTAACAACCAGTTCTAGCAAACTGGTGCGAACTGGCTGCAGCTCACCACTGGTAACAACCTTTATGTATGCAGTAACATCAAATCCCTCCTACTGACTTTCATGGATTTTGACACCCAATGGCCAGAAGCACGGCTAAAATTGTGTGCCAGGCATTGGCAGACATTTTTGCCAGGGTAGGTTGGCCCTCCGACATCCTTATGGATTTGGGAACTAATTTCCTGGTAGGAACCATGAAAAGCCTTTGGGAAGCTCATGGGGTGAACCACTGGGTTGCCACTCCTTACCATCATCAAACAAATGGCATGGTGGAGAAGTTTAATGGAACTCTGGGGGGCCTTGATACGTAAATTCATAAATGAGCACTCCAATGATTAGGACCGGTTTAGGGTTTTCACCATTTGAACTTGTGTATGGCCACGAGGTTAAAGGGCCATTACAGTTGATAAAGCAGCAATGGGAGGGGTTTACACCTTCTCCATAAACTAACATTCTGGACTTTGTAAACAACCTACAAAACACCCTCCAAACCTCTTTAGCCCTTGCTAGAGAAAACCTAAAAGATGCTCAGGAAAAGCAAAAGGCCTGGTATGATAAACATGCCAGAGAGCGTTCTTTCAAAGTAGGGGACCAGGTCATGGTCTTGAAGGCACTCCAGGCCCATAAGATGGAAACATCGTGGGAAGGGCCATTCATGGTCCAAGAGTGCCTGGGAATGGTTAACTATCTCATAGCATCCCCTACCTCAACCTAAAGTGTACCATGTTAATTCGCTAAAGCCCTTTTATTCCAGAGAATTAAAGGTTTGTCCGCTTACAACCCAAAGAGATGATGCTGAGTGGCCTGAAGGTGTCTACTATGAAGGGAAAAGTGATGGTGGCACGGAAGAGGTGAACCGCTCAATCACCCTCGGAAGTATGCCGCGACCGCAGATCAAGGAGCTGTGTACTAGCTACGCGCCAATGTTCTCAGCCACCCCAGGACTGACTGAACGGGCATACCACTCCATTGACACAGGTAATGCTCGCCCAGTTAGAGCCCAACCTTACCGGGTGGCTCCTCAAGCCAAAACTGCTATAGAATGAGAAATCCAGGACATGCTAGAGATGGGGGTAATCCGCCCCTCTGGCAGTGCATGGGCATCTCCAGTGGTTCTAGTTCCCAAACCAGATGGGGAAATACGCTTTTGCGTGGACTACCATAAGCTAAATGCTGTAACTTGCCCAGACAACTATCCAATGCCACACACAGATGAGCTATTGGAGAAACTGGGATGTGCCCAGTTCATCTCTACCTTAGACTTAACCAAGGGGTACTGGCAAGTACCACTAGACGAATCCGCCAAGGAAAGGTCAGCCTTCATCACCCATGTCGGGCTGTATGAATTTAATGTGCTCCCTTTCAGGCTGAGAAATGCACCCACCACCTTCCAAAAACTTGTAGATAGTCTCCTAGCGGGATTGGGAGAATATGCAGTCATCTACCTTGATGATGTGGCCATCTTTTCTGATTCATGGGCAGAACAGCTGGAGCATCTACAAAAAGTCTTCGAGAGCATAAGGGAGGCAGAACTTACTGTTAAGGCTAAGAACTGTCAAATAGGCCTAAACAGAGTGACTTATCTTGGGCACCGGGTGGGTCAAGGAACTATCAACCCTCTACAGGCCAAAGTGAATGCTATCCAAAAGTGGTCTGTCCCAAAGTCAAAGAAACAGGTCCAATCCTTCTTAGGTTTGGCCGGATTTGTACTGCACTACAGCCAAATCACTGCCCCACTGACAGACCTGACCAAAAAGAAACAGCCAAATGGAATTCAGTGGACTGAAGAGTGTCAGTAGGCCTTTAACCAACTTAAAGTGATACTCATATCTAACCCTGTGCTAAGGGCCCTAGACTTTGACAAAGCTTTCCTAGTTATGACAAATGTGTCCAAGCGTGTTGTGGGAGCAGTTTTAATGCAGGAAGGATTGGATCAAGAATTCTATCCCGTCGTGTTTCTCAGCAAAAAACTGTCTGAGAGGGAAGGCCACTGGTCAATCACAGAAGAGGAATGTCATGCCATTGTGTACGCCCTGGAAAAGCTACGCCCATACGTTTAGGGATGGCATTTCCACCTGAAAACCGACCATGCTGCGCTGAAGTGGCTTCATACCATAAAGGAAAATAACAAGAAACTTTTTCGGTGGAGTTTAGCTCTCCAAGATTTTGATTTTGAAATACAACACATTTCAGGAGCTTCTAACAAAGTGGCTGATGCACTCTCCCATGAAAGTTTCCCAGAACCAACTGGTTAAAAGCATCCTTGAAATGTGGGAAATATTGTCAGTAGTATATCTAAAGGTGCATGTGTCTTATTAACTCTATTTTCTCCTAGAGCTCCCCGGAAAAAAATCACAGCCAGTGTGGAACAGGCTGCCCAGCCCCCAGGTGGGGGCATGTCTTAAATATAAAGGGAAGGGTAACAACCTTTATATATGCAGTAACATCAAATTCCTCCTGGCCAGAGGTACAGAATCACTTACCTGTAAGAGGTTAATCAGTTCCATTAACCAAGTTGGCACCTGACAAGAAGGACTAATGGGGAAAGAAGATACTTTCAAATCTGGCGGGGGGAGGTTTTTGTTTGTGCTCTTTTGTTGTGTGCCCTCTCAGAGAGAGAGAGAGGGACCAGGGCAGGAAAAAAACATCTCCTAAAATGATCCTGAAATGATACATCTAAAATTACAGAAATTGTAACTAAGCAAGGAAATGCTCTAGAGTATCTTTTGTTTTAGCTTGCGAATTTTCCCTATGCTAAAACGGAGGTTTATTCCTGTTTTGTAACTTTAAAATTGAGCCTAGAGGGGGATCATCTGTGTTTTAAATCTTTTTATTACCCTGTAAAATTACCTTCCATCCTGATTTTACAGAGGTGCTTCTTCTTTTTTTTTTTTTTTACTTTTTTACTTTTTTTTTATAATAAAGTTCTTCTTTTAAGCACCTGATTGGTTTTTAGTAGTCTATGAACCCAAGAGTCTGGTCTGTGCTCACCTTGGTAACTTATTGGTTGGTATATTATTCTCAAGCCTCCCCAGGAAAGGGGGTGAAGGGGCTTGGGGAGATATTTTGGGGGGATAGGGCTCCAAGTGGCCCCTCCCTGAATGTTTGTTTAAATCACTTGGTGCTGGCAGCAATACCGTCCAAGGACAAGGAAAGTATTTTATACCTTGGGGAAGTTTTTAACCTAAGCTGGTGGAATATAAGTTTAGGGGGTCTTTCATGCGTGTCCCCACATCTGTGCTCCAGAGTTCAGAGTGGCGAGGGAACCCTGACACAAGCCCTTGGTTTATTTTGTTGGTCTTATGTGAAAAAGTCTCCATTTTGTGAAATATTTATTCTCTTAAGGTTCTAAGACTCCGTAAAGTATCCTGAATGTGGTTTCAGCGGTGCTATAATGCCTATGTGTATCCAGACCCAATTCATTCTGGCTCTCAGTATTGCACTGCAAAGTCATGTCTTGTAACAGCTATATCTTGCAAATCCTCCAAATTTTGCTGTCTACTCTCAGCTCTAGCTGTAACATGGCTGTTTTCTGAGAGTCTCCCTCACACTCTATTGTTCTGTTCTATTTTGTTTGCATGGATGTATTAGCTTGCTTTTTCTCTTCCCAAGGTGACTCTTTTGAAAAAAAAAATTGTCCTGTTCATATATCTAGCCTTTTTAGACCTCCTTTGTATTGTACCTCTATCCTCAATAGTATTTGAAACATCTCCCAGGCTGGTATAATCTCTGAATGTGATTAATGTGTTGTTTAATCCTGCTTCCAGATCATTAATGAAGATGTTAAACAACATTGGAACTAGCATCGATCCTTGTGGCACCCCACTGGACATGTATCCCCAACTCAGTGCATTGCCATTTATCATTACCCGAGGTTAATGGTCCAACTCAGCCAGTTTTAAATTCACAGGTCTGTGCTCATAGCCAAGTAACTAGAACTGATTTGCCAGGGAAGGTTTTATGAAGACCGTTTAAAGTACTTTATGGAACTCAAGGGGTTAGATTCATCCCTCTCGTATGCTGGTATGTCCGTCCTCTTCTGCAGGTGTAACTCAGGGCACACAATTGGAAGCAGAAAGTCTGCTCAGAGGTTGCTGTAGCAGTAAAGGGGCCTGCAATTCTCTTTCAGTCTGGCATGGGTACCAAAGCCAACCAGCACAGCCCCACAACTGATTGGCACCGGAAAAGGCATCCAGGGTATGTTCTGGTTAAATGCATCCTCTAGGTAACCTCAAAAAAACGTATATAATAGGACAAACCTTCCTTAGGGTTCAGTGCTCTCTTCTGGAACAGTAAGTGTATTGTGCATATTCCTGTGCTAGAAGAGGCTAATATAATATCTCTGTATGACTGAAATGGTATTTTTAAACATTTTAACAGAATAAAATTTGTTTCAAGTGTGAAATAATAATGAACTGCTTCCATCTATCATAGTTACTTACAGAGTCATCACCATAGTATCTGAATGCCTCACAATGTTTTGATTAGCCAAGCAAAGTCAGGTCTAACACTGTGTCTAGCTTTCTGTCACCTGAAATCCCCAAATTTAGGAAAAGCATCAATGGACAGGAAATTTTGCTTTTGGTGAAAACAGAGTGGAAAATGGGGAAACTTGGAGCCTTTTACATCTTGTTAGCAGAGCCATCAGCTTTAACCAAGTCTGTAATTGTCCATAGATCAAAGAACTGATTGATGGCAGCCATTAACACTTTCCAGCATAACAACATAACCATCACATCTCTGCCCTTCCTCCAAATACTGTTGGAAAATGTTGACATCCTGAAGGACTTATCTCAGAGACAGAAAAAAAAAATTAAGAATGATGGGAACATGGGCGGGTATGATAGGCCCTGCCTTGGCTGCCAGACTCCCAGTTGCAGAGTTGGTGGGGGTGGAGGGAGAGTTTTTGCGATATTATGCACTGTGCAGGTTCCAGGATGGATGAGGAGGTGGAATGTCCTATTCAGCTTCCCAGGTTCATCGGTAATCTCCCTAGACTCCAGAGAGATTATTGAGGAACCCAGGAAGCTGAGTAGCAAATACTGCCACCTCAGCTGCCCCAGAATAGTATGCATTGGGCAAATCTCTTCATGAGAGTGAGAGTTTTACCCCAGGGCAGCTTGGGGTCTGGGGAGGTGAGGCATGTGGCAGCTGCGGCTGGCCCGGGGCTTCTCCAGGCCAGGGGGGGAAACTCATGGGTCCTCCGGGTGGGGTGGCGGTGGGGCAGGGGATCTTGGAGCTCTGGCTGGGAGGGAGGGGCATGGGAGGAAGGGGCAGAGCTGCGGGATAGGGGGCTCCACCTGCCACCCATGGGTGGGAATCCCTGGCATGGGAAAAGGGGGGCCCCTTGCATGAAAGGAAGGGGTAGCACACAGAGCCCCTGGCATGTGGCAGAGAGGGGGGACAAAGAATCCTTGGTATGAGAGAGCTGGTGGTGGGGGTTGTAGTGAGTCCTTGTGTCATAAATATAAAGGGAAGGGTAAACCCCTTTAAAATCCCTCCTGGCCAGAGGAAAAATCCTCTCCCCTGTAAAGGGTTAAGAAGCTAAAGGTAACCTCGCTGGCACCTGATCAAAATGACCAATGAGGAGACAAGATACTTTCAAAAGCTGGGAGGAGGGAGAGAAACAAAGGGTCTCTGTCTGTCTATATGCTGCTTTTGTCAGGGACAGAACAGGAATGGAGTCTTAGAACTTTTAGTAAGTAATCTAGCTAGGTATGCGTTAGATTATGATTTCTTTAAATGGCTGAGAAAAGAATTGTGCTGAATAGAATAACTATTTCTGTCTGTGTGTCTTTTTTGTAACTTAAGGTTTTGCCTAGAGGGATTCTCTGTGTTTTGAATCTAATTACCCTGTAAGGTATCTACCATCCTGATTTTACAGAGGGGATTTCTTTACTTCTATTTACTCCTATTTCTATTAAAAATCTTCTTGTAAGAAAACTGAACGCTTTTTTATTGTTCTCAGATCCAAGGGTTTGGGTCTGTGGTCACCTATGCAAATTGGTGAGGCTTTTTATCCAACATTTCCCAGGAATGGGGGGGTGCAAGTGTTGGGAGGATTGTTCATTGTTCTTAAGATCCAAGGATCTGGGTCTGTAGTCACCTGGGCAAATTGGTGAGACTTTTTACCAAACCTTGTCCAGGAAGTGAGGTGCAAGGTTTTGGGAAGTATTTGGAGGGAAAGACGTTTCCAAACAGCTCTTCCCCAGTAACCAGTATTTGTTTGGTGGTGGTAGTGGCCAATCCAAGGACAAAGGGTGGAATATTTTGTACATTGGGGAAGTTTTGACCTAAGCTGGTAAAGATAAGCTTAGGAGGTTTTCATGCAGGTCCCCACATCTGTACCCTAGCGTTCAGAGTGGGGGAGGAACCTTGACACCTTGAAATCCAGGGAGATGGGTAGTGTGGTGCACAGGGAGATTGTTGGGATGTGGAAAATGGAGGGATGCTCGCAGCCCCTGGTATGCACGATGTTTTTGGCCTACAGAAGCAACAGAGTGTGTATGTATACTCAAAACATCCCTTTGAGGTAGGGAAATGCAATTACCCCCACTATACAAATGGGAAACTGAAGCACAGATAGATTAGGTGACTTGCCCAGTCACGCAGGAAGTGTGTGGCAGAGATGGAAACTCCCAAGACCTAGGTTAGGATCATCCTTCCTCCATGCTTCCACATATGCGCTTAAAATCTGTCCTCTAACATCTCTATATGCCACTCCAACCATGGCATAAAGCATGGCATGAAAGTTTCTTAAAAGAAGAGGAAAAAAGCAAAAATGAATGATCTTCTCACAGGTTTTGAATTTTCCTTATGGTTTAGTGGCCCAAATTTTAAAAATTAGCTGCCATATTTAGGCAGCTAAATATGCAACATGGTTTTTCAGGGGTCTTGAGCACATACAGCTCCCATTAAAGCACTTTGAAAAAAGGTTTTTTGTTTGTTTTTTTGTTTGTTTGTTAAACAAAATAAACTTTGGCGAGTCAGATCATAATGTACAGATGAATAAAGATCTTGACTAGACATAAGGTTTTTTGCGAATGACCTTTCATTTTCTTATATAAGGTCTCACTAGATCAGGCCAAAATTTGCAAACTTGGTTGCCAAATGTTAGACCTCTACCTCCAGTTTTAGGCAGCTAAATTGACCTGGTTTTCAGAAGGGATGACTTCAATGGGAACTGTAGGTGAAAGTAAAACACATTTAAATTGAACATCAATTATTTGAATAATTAACTGTTTAACTTAAAAAAAAAGGCACTATTGAGCTAGGATTCTCTTGTTGATCTTATCCTAACAACAGGATGATGAAACTTCATCAGAATAAATGTGCTAAAAATAGGAAGTCTCATATTATAAAATAGTCTGCCTACATTTTTAGAATAAAAATCCTGCAATGCTCTCTTGGGCATAGTCTGAACTTGTTTCTTTTTGCTGGGTTAAGTACAGTTCATAAGGCTAATACTTCAAGGTTTTAAGCACCCTGCACTCCCAACTCGCCTTAATGGTAGTGAAGAGATTCTCTGGATCTTGCTGAAGTTGCTTGGCATATTGCAAAATTAGGCCCTGTGGTGAAATAGGACCATAAGTGATTGCTTGACTTTTAAGATTGCACGCTAGACTAGGAAACAGGATCCGACAGTTTCAACACCCTTACCCACAAGGGAGAAAGAATGATCATGCCAATGATTACAAGTCATTGACACTGAACAGGTCTGTTTTCCCAAACAATGAACCAGGTCCTGTTGGATGTGCCATTCAACTGGGATAAAACAGTCTTAGGCTCCAGGATACCTCATACCCAAGATCTAAAACAATATAACTATTGAACATTATAGTAACTAAGTCCAGACGCCCACAAAGAAAGAGGAGCTTTCTTAAATCTCATTTTCTTGTGAGATAGGGGAACCAGAAACACACAGATGAAGATCTGAGCTTAGTAGGAGAATATAAATTGATTCTGTTCTGTACTATTCCTATAAATTAAGCGGAAAACTTACCTGTGGTGCTCTGCACCTGAAAGCAGGACCCTGGAAACCCCATATTCACTCCTGTCATATAATTATGAGATATTTCATACAAAGGATGCCATATCAGATATCTTATGAAAAGTCATGATCTGCTGAAACCCATTGTTCAGTCAAAATATGTATATCATTAGTGTATATGAAGTTATGAAATTTTGCTGTATGATTGTTACTGAAATATGTTGTAAGTTTGAGAGTCTCCTCTGCTAGTTCTCCAGGGACAACAAAGGAGGTATCCCACTCCTAGGAGAGTGTTAAATGACCATTAATCAGCGGGGAGTTGCAATCGAGGGATATACAATGCTGTAAAAGGGTTGCACACGCATCATACAATAGGGGATTGCACTGCTCTTGTGACTCAGCAAAGCCCACCAGGACATATCTGGGCTACTGTTTTTGAGGCATATGGACTGAGGATATAAAAAGAGAAAAACTGTTTGATCCCAAATACTGCCTAGTTTAACAACGTTTAGGATTTAGACTATGCACTTACCTTTTATTTTCTTTGGTAACTATCTCTGACCTTTTGTGCCTACCACTTATAATCACTTAACATTTATCTTTCTGTAGTTAATAAATCTGTTTTATATTTTACTAAAACAGTGTGGTTTGGTTGAAGTGCTTGGAAAATCTCAGCTCGGGTTACAAAGGCTACTGCGTGTCCTCTCCACATTGAGGGAGGGGCAGTCTGGGTAATGAACTTACACTGGTTAAGCTTCTGAACAGGGCAAGATCAGTTCTGGGGTACAGGGCTAGGGGCTTGGAGATTTGCTGGTGTCTTTCTCTTTATGGTCCGTGAGAGGCTCAGGGAGCATTCACACAATTTATCTGGACATTGGGCTCCACATGTTGTGCTAAGTGATAACCGTGCCTGTGGGGGTTTGCTGCTTGTTACTAGCAAAGCATTGTGAGAGACAGCCTAGGTTAGAGAGTTAAGAGGACACAGCAGTACCCCAATTCTCGGTTGCACCCCGAGAACTCCGTTATACTATCTAACTTATCTTATATTTAAACATCAGTTTAAATGAGATTATTTATGCATTAGACTGCTAGCTGTATCCACCCCCTGGAATGATGTCTTCCAACTTTTCAATAAAAATACTTTATTTTAAGAAGGAAGTTAGTCAATTTATTATTGGTCACTGGTTCCTAACAGGGGGACTCACAGGCTTCCAAAACCCAGTCAGACATGCAGAATGATGAGTGGCCAGTATATACTGTGTAGTGTAGCTGGATCCTGGTCTAAGAGTGGAAGAATCCTGAGATTCCACCTCGATACAAGTAAGGGTAAGAGGCAGAACAGGTCATTAGAGTATTCTAGGGTGAATAAAAGGGGAATTGGACTAAATTTATCTTGATTTTTTGAGTAAATGAAATTGCTAACTGGAAACTAAGACACAGATTTTGCAACCTTTGCAGTGAATGGGAGTTTTGTCATATTACAACCTGAAATGGGTACTTCAGGATTAAACAGATAATGACAAAAAAAATTAATATCATAATTTGTTTTGAGTGAAAGCCAATTTTTACCCCCTCACGCATACCTTTATTCTTTATGTTCTTATAAGAGGGCAGCTACTTTTAAAACTCATTTATCAAACTAGCATAAAATTATCTCTCTTTTAAGCTTTTCATTTCATTGACTTTAAAGATGTGAAATCCACAATTCTTATGCTTTGATTATAAGGAAAGGAACATTAAGTTTAACTATTATTTCTGATCAGTGCTATAATGTTTCATTAGAATGCAAATCTTTACATGCACTTTAAGTCCCTCCTTACCTGTGAAACCATGAAGACACAGGCATTGAAACTGTGGTTGCTCATTCGATTGGCTCATATCGATACAAGTAGCTCCATTGTAGCAATTGTCAGGGTAAATTAAACATGCATTTTCAACAGATTGGCAGAATTCCCCTGTCCATCCAGGAGCACAGAGACACTAGAAATAAAGAAACAAAACACTGAAAAAAATTTGCAGATATTTTATCTAACATTATGCACCAAAGTAACAGCATAATGAAACATTGGGTGTTTGCACCCAGCTAAAGATATAACATACACATGCAGTTACAGATGGTACACACACCTGACTCAACATGAAGAACACATTTACTAACCTGGATGTTGGGAAAGTGAGTAAGTAAGGGTAAGGGGCAGGGTTATAAACATAGCTGGGACTAAATCAGTGGGGCTGAGGGAGTGCAGATAGGAGCTACCTTCAGAAGCAAAAAGGCTCAGCTACAGAAGATCACTTGGCTGTGGTTTATATATATATAAATAAATCACTCTGGAGGATGGGAAAATATTTGCAGCTGGGGAAATATAATGGTGTTGGAGGGTGAAAGGCTATCTTTGCTGTGTTGAGAGAAACCAGGATTTTAGCGTAAAGGAGATATTAACAAGGATTTTTAAAAAAACTAAAGTAAGTTGTGTTTTTTAGATAAGATTTATGTCAAAATAACTCATTTAGTGTCATCAGAAGTGATTTTTCTTTAATATTACATCCATTTCCCACCCTTCTTGTTAGTCTCAGTTTTATTTAACATCTTTCTTAATGATGTGGAGGTAGGGTTTAATACCACAATCACATTCAGAGAATATTACAAACTAGGAGATATTGCAAACACTGCTAAGGACTAAACATACTACAGAAAGGGCTGAAAGAGGTAACATATATGATAGAAAAATATTGACATATCTTTTGTCTTTTTATACTGTGCAATCTTTGAGGCAAGGACTAAGTTTGGAAGGCACCTAGCACACTTTGGGTATCACCACAACCTAAAAAAATAAATTACATAAATAACAAAACACCCCACTCAGAGACACCATATTTTAAAAAGGATATTATTAAGGTCACAAACTTAAGCACTCAGAAGTCAGGAAATGACAAAATAAGGGATGCATGCGCAACTTTAATTAAGCCCCTTTGTGCATCTCTATTATGATACAGTCTTTAATTACATGATCACCTACTACTTTTTCCACAGCCCTCCTGCCTCATTCAGTGCTCACTAAAGAAGCAGCCAGACAATATTTCTTTTTATATTCATATTTCACCGTGTGGCCCCAGGCCTTGTTTACCATACACCTTTATTTACTGCACTGAAGATAAAATTATTAATTTCCTTAAAGTCTTTTCTATGGTGCTGTCACTGTAGAATCTGAGTGCTTCGCAAACATTGGAGAATGGAGCTGCCAAACATAAACAAGCGTCTACTGAGCATGTGTAAACTACAGTTTTTCTGAGATTTGTAATTGGGCCAAATTTAAGCAGGTTTTCACAGGAATGGCAATAAACATATCCCTGACAGCAAGGTCATCCCTCTGCCATATTTCAAGTCCCTACTCCAAAGCATGCAGTAGTAGTAAGGATCTACATGGGTGAAGCAACATATTTTTCGCTAACCTTGATCGTAGTAATAGCTAAATTGTTTTTACTGAAACTTTCCCTAAAAATGCAGCCCGAGGTAGATACCCTGCATGGAAAATTTCAGCCTCAATGGTTAAAGTTTGACAAAGTTATGAGCTACTTAAAACAGGATCTTATAAAGGAAAGCGTTAGGTAGCCTTAACTACACATACCACTACCTGTGCCACTCATTACAGAAAGTACAGGAAACTGTTAGAAAGTATAATTTACTCTATAGGTTAGTCTATCCCAGTGGTTCTCAACCTTTTCTCTGATGTGACACACCTTTACTTATTTTGAGGCACACTACCATATTGTCTCCAAATGAACTCACTCTCTTGGATCTAGACTGTTCTCAGTGGGAGCTAATGACAGAACGAGGAGTAATGGTCTCAAGTTGCAGTGGGGGAGGTTTAGGTTGGATATTAGGAAAAACTTTTTCATTAAGAGGGTGGTGAAACACTGGAATGCATTACCTAGGGAGGTGGTGGAATCTCCTTCCTTAGAAGTTTTCCAGGTCAGGCTTGACAAAGCCCTGGCTGGGATGATTTAGTTGGGGATTGGTCCTGCTTTGAGCGGGGGGTTGGACTAGATGACCTCCTGAGGTCCCTTCCAACCCTGATATTCTATGATTCTATGATTCTTATTGCCTTAGTTTAAGCTGTTTACCACCCTTGCCATTCACAGTCTGTACAATGAAGTTAATGATATTATAGTCTAACATCTTTCATTTAATTTATTATTGGTCCTGCTTTTAATTTATAGACTGTGACAAATATTTTCAGCTGACTCACACCATTCACACCAACAAGATGCCAAATTAAAAAATAAACTGTTTTATTATATGATGAACAAAAAATAATACAAAAATTGTACCAATCAAGAAACATCAGCTAATGATATTATTTTGCATCAAGACTTATGGAATTACCTTTTCATCTTTGAGGCACTTCTTTTATATAGCTTTGGAAGTGAGCAACATCAAATGGCGAACTCCAAGTCAGACATCCAAACCTAGCGCTATCTGACATGGAATGGAACGCAGACACGATGCCCTGAATTTGATGAATACAGCAATGCTGCACACTGTGAATCGCAGTCTGCGATAAGTGACCACAAATGATAGAAAAATAAATAAATAAATAACAAAAAAGAAATGTTTAATAGGCCATCAGAGCTTGTCTTGACGCACACAGTTGTTTATTCCTGGGAGGAAATGTTGACAGTGCCACTCTGATATCTTGCTCCACTGACCTCAGACGCTCTCTTTGCTTGTTCTTGATGTAAGTCAGGCTGGAAAAACTTAACTCGCACAGGTATGTTGTTGAAAAGAGAAACAGAACGGAGATAGCATGGTCAGAGATTACAGGATATTCACCTCCCACTTTGAATCAGAAAGAGTCCAAAGGCGTATCATTGAACTTTATTTTCAAAGTGTGGTCCATTCTTAATTTGGCAAGCTGACCTTGAGCTGTTATTGTAACATTCTTAGCACTTTGCACTGCAGAGGAATGCCAAGGATCTCAGACCGAGTCAAAATCTTCTATATTAATTGAAGAAAAATATTAACTGAATTTTTCTTCCAGACTTTCCAAATGCTCAGAAATGGCGTTGACCAAAATTCCACTACCAGGATATGGTGCATTTGCCAAGGAGCAGTATCTATATTGTTCCATATTGCTACTTTTTCAAATCAGAGGGCTAACTTAGACCTAAACCTATGCCATTTATCTTTGCTGGAGCGAAGATGCTCATTTCTACTTTGCATTTTCCTGTTCAGTTCATTGAAGTGGAAGAATATATGTCACTTAGGCAACATTTGTGCCCCATGCCACAACAGTGATCAGTGTACACTGATTTCTCTAAGGTTAAGAACATTTTGACCTCCCCTCTCAACTCATACAAGCATAAGAGAACTTTTACATGGGAAATTCAGCATACTTCAGTATGCAAAAGTAAATTGTGGTGCTTTGCTCCCATTTCCTTACACAGCAAGGAGAAAAAATATGACTTTAAGGGTCACAATTTTATAAAGTTCACTATCTTTACTGCTCCATCTAACAGTAAAGACAGTTCTTCCGGCAATGTTTTGGCAATAAAAGCTTCACAGTGCGGGAAACAGTGAGTCACCAACATGTCTGGGTTTTGTTTACTGACCCTGATTACAAAGGGTCAATGACCCGTTCATTTTGCCCCTCGAGGCTATCCAATCAGTGCAAACACTGATACAATTTTCCAGTAAGTTCTCCTTTCTCAGGGTAGGCTGTTGTCACACTGAATATTTCCTCTCCAGTTGTATGACCTAGTATTTCTTTACAAAACAAAAAATTTCTTTGATACTATCTCTGTCAAATCCTTTACATTAGCCCACAGTTGAGCATGGCCAATGATATCTGTCAATTCATCAAGCTACAATGCAAATTTTCTGCTTCATTTTCTTTTTTCTCAGAGCACCATCTCAATATCACCTGATATGTCACCAGTGCGGCAACTTATTGTATTATCAGAAAGGGGAAGTTTTTCAATTTCCTTGACTGTATATGTACGTAATATTGCTCTCACAATTTATTTGCATGCTTGTAAAATTAATGTCTCTGTGATTGTATGTGGCTTTTTTACCTTGGCTACAAGCTTAGTGACCACATAACTTGCTTCCAGTGTTTTGTCAGAAACAAGTGCACAGTCTACCATCAGTCATGCATGCTTTTAATTCTGATTCCTCAAACACTTTAAAAAATTATGTCCTTCTAGGCAAGAGATTCATAGATTCATAGATTCATAGATTCATAGATATTTAGGTCAGAAGGGACCATTATGATCATCTAGTCTGACCTCCTGCACAATGCAGGCCACAGAATTTCACCCACCACTCCTAAAAAAGACCTCACACCTATATCTGTGCTATTGAAGTCCTCAAATTGTAGTTTGAAGACCTCAAGGAGCAGAGAATCCTCCAGCAAGTGACCCGTGCCCCATGCTACAGAGGAAGGCGAAAAACCTCCAGGGCCTTCCAATCTGCCCTGGAGGAAAATTCCTTCCCGACCCCAAATATGGCGATCAGCTAAACCCTGAGCATATGGGCAAGATTCATCAGCCAGATACTACAGAAAATTCTTTCCCGGGTAACTTGGATCTTACCCCATCTAAAAACCCATCACAGGCCATTGGGCCTATTTACCATGAATATTTAATTACCAAAACCATGTTATCCCATCATACCATCTCCTCCATAAACTTATCGAGTTTAATCTTAAAGCAAGATAGATCTTTTGCCCCCACTACTTCCCTCGGAAGGCTATTCCAAAACTTCACTCCTCTGATGGTTAGAAACCTTCGTCTAATTTCTAATCTAAATTTCCTAGTGGCCAGTTTATATCCATTTGTTCTTGTGTCCACATTGGTATTGAGTTTAAATAATTCCTCTCCCTCTCTGGTATTTATCCCTCTGATATATTTATAGAGAGCAATCATATCTCCCCTCAACCTTCTTTTAGTTAGGCTAAACAAGCCAAGCTCCCTGAGTCTCCTTTCATAAGACAAATTTTCCATTCCTCGGATCATCCTAGTAGCCCTTCTCTGTACCTGTTCCAGTTTGAATTCATCCTTCTTAAACATGGGAGACCAGAACTGCACACAGTATTCCAGGTGAGGTCTCACCAGTGCCTTATATAACGGTACTAAAACCTCCTTATCCCTACTGGAAATACCTCTCCTGATGCATCCCAAGACGACATTAGCTTTTTTCACAGCCATATCACATTGGCAGCTCATAGTCAACCTATGATCAACCAATACTCCAAGGTCCTTTTCCTCCTCCGTTACTTCTAGTTGATGCGTCCCTAGCTTATAACTAAAATTCTTGTTATTAATCCCTAAATGCATGACCTTACACTTCTCACTATTAAATTTCATCCTATTCCTATTACTCCAGTTTACAAGGTCATCCAGATCCTCCTGTAGGGTATCCCTGTCCTTCTCTAAATTAGCAATACCTCCCAGCTTTGTATCATCTGCAAACTTTATTAGCACACTCCCACTTTTTGTGCCCAGGTCAGTAATAAAAAGATTAAATAAGATTGGTCCCAAAACTGATCCTTGAGGAACTCCACTGGTAACCTCCCTCCAACTTGACAGTTCACCTTTCAGTAGAACCCGTTGTAGTCTCCCCTTTAACCAATTCCCTATCCACCTTTCAATTTTCCTATTGATGCCCATCTTATCTAATTTAACTAATAATTCCCCATGTGGCACAGTATCAAACGCCTTACTAAAATCTAAATAAATTAGATCCACTGCGTTTCCTTTATCTAAAAAATCTGTTACTCTCTCAAAGAAGGAAATCAGGTTGGTTTGGCACGATCTACCTTTTGTAAAACCATGTTGTATTTTGTCCCATTTACCATTGACTTCAATGTCCTTAACTACCTTCTCCTTCAAAATTTTTTCCAAGACCTTGCATACTACAGATGTCAAACTAACAGGCCTATAATTACTTGGATCACTTTTTTTCCCTTTCTTAAAAATAGGAACTATGTTAGCAATTCTCCAATCATATGGTACAACCCCTGAATTTACAGATTCATTAAAAATTCTTGCTAATGGGCTTGCAATTTCTTGTGCCAATTCTTTTAATATTCTTGGATGAAGATTATCTGGGCCCCCCGATTTAGTCCCATTAAGCTGTTTGAGTTTCGCTTCTACCTCAGATATGGTGATGTCTACCTCCATATCCTCATTCCCATTTATCATGCTACCATTATCCCTAAGATCCTCTTTAGTCTTATTAAAGACTGAGGCAAAGTATTTGTTTAGATATTGGGCCATGCCTAGATTATCCTTGACCTCCACTCCATCCTCAGTTTTTAGCGGTCCCACTTCTTCTTTCTTTGTTTTCTTCCTATTTATATGACTATAGAACCTTTTACTATTGGTTTTAATTCCCTTTGCAAGGTCCAACTCTACTTGACTTTTAGCCTGTCTCACTTTATCCCTACATATTCTGACCTCAATAAGGTAGCTTTCCTTACTGATCCCTCCCTTCTTCCACTCCCTATATGCTTTCTGCTTTTTCTTAATTACCTCTCTAAGATGCTTGCTCATCCAGCTTGGTCTACAACTCCTGCCTATGAATTTTTTCCCCTTTCTTGGGATGCAGGCTTCCGATAGCTTCTGCAGCTTTAATTTAAAATAATCCCAGGCCTCCTCTACCTTTAAACCCATAAATTCTTCAGTCCAATCCACTTCCCTAACTAATTTCCTTAATTTTTGAAAGTCAGCCCTTTTGAAATCAAAAACCCTAGTTGCAGATTTATTTTTGTTAATCCTTCCATTCAGTTTGAACTGAATTAGCTCATGATCACTTGAGCCAAGATTATCCCCTACAACCATTTCCTCTATGAGATCCTCATTACTCGCCAAGACCAAATCTAAAATGGCATCCCCTCTAGTCGGTTCAGCAACTACTTGTTGAAGGAATCCATCAGCTATCGCATCTAGGAAAATCTGAGCCCTATTATTATTACTAGCACTCATCCTCCAGTCTATATCTGGGAAGTTAAAGTCTCCCATGATCACACAGTTTCCATTAGTATTTACTTTATTAAAAACATTAAAAAGGGCTCTATCCATATCCAAATTAGATCCCGGCGGTCTATAGCACACCCCAAGCACTATCCCAGGGGAGGCTCTAATAGTTTTCTTCCCCAATTTAATTATTGCCCAGACAGACTCAGTCATATCCATTTCATCGCTTCTTATTTCTTTACATTCTATCTCATCATTGATATACAGTGCTACTCCACCACCTTTACCTTTTTTTCGGTCTTTCCTAAACAGCACATACCCTTCAATACCTGTAGCCCAGTCATGACTACTATTCCACCAGGTCTCTGTTATACCTATAATATCTGGTTTCACTTCCTGCACCAGTAACTCTAGTTCCTCCATTTTGTTACCTAGGCTCCTTGCATTAGTGTACAAACATCTTAATTTTTGCTGTTTGGCCTCACTCACATTCTGTACCCTATTAGGCACGGTTATTTTACTACCAGTATAACCTATTAGACTTGTATCTACACTGCCCTTCCTCCTACCTACAGCTGTATCCACTCTTACTTCATTTTCTTTCCACTCTATGCTAAATTCTGGCGTGGAGATTACCTGGACATCTCCCAACCATCTCCCCCAAATTCCTAGTTTAAAGCTCTCTTAATCAGTTGTGCCAGCCTCCATCCTAGAAGTCTATTTCCTTCCCTACTCAGATGAAGTCCATCCCGAGAGAACTGTCCTCTATCCATGAATGCCTCCCAATGGCCATACATCCCAAAGTCCTCCTTATAGCACCACTGCCTAAGCCATCTATTGATAGTCATAATCTTGTCACACCTTTGTTGCCCTTCTCTAGGAACAGGCAGAATCCCACTAAAGATCACCTGAGCCTCAATTTCCTTAAGCGTCCTCCCCAGCCTAACATAGTCTCCCTTAATACTTTCCAGTGAGAATCTAGCCGTATCATTTGTTCCCACATGAAGGATAATTAGGGGATTCTTTCCCGCTCCCTTTAGAATCCTTTTTAACCTCAGGTCTACATCCCGTATCTTAGCACCTGGAAGACAGCACACCCTCCTATTTTCTGGATCAGCTCTGGTTACAGGCCTATCTATTCTTCTCAATAAAGAGTCCCCAATCACATAGACCTGCCTTTTCCTAGTGACGGTGCTATTCTCCAGTCTATCCCCTATTCCCTCTGGCTGCAAGTTTTTTCCATTCCCATTCTCCCTTGTAATCCTTTTTAACCCATCCTGTATCCTCCTGGGGCTCATATTTGGTGTAATCTCCATTAACTCTTCCCCTTTTCCTATAGGACTAACCGCTCTTCTCTTCTTCCTTGCCCTGTCACCTTCAGTGACTACCTGCTGAGCCCCTTCTTCATTTTCCAACTCTGCAAACCTATTCTGAAGCTCTATTTCTCCTTCACTAGCCCGTCTTTTCCTCTGCCTAGTTCTTTTAGTCACATGCTTCCACTGACCACTTTCCTCACCCAGTCTCCCCTCAGAATTCCCTAGTCCTGCTTCCATCTGCAAGTCTGAGCTTTTCCCTTCAGATACCTCATGTCTTTGCTCCATAATCTGCTCAAACCCCTTCCTAAACTCTACCAGACTTTCCACCTGCATCTCCAAACCTCTGATCTTTTCCTCCATCAGCTCTATCAGACGGCATTTCATGCAGACAAAACTCTTACCAGGTGCCCCCTCCAGGATCATGTACATACCACAGCTTCCACATCCAGTCATCTTCATTGTGTCATCTGCTACATGGGTCACTCCCACTGCCACCTCTGAATCTGTCATAGCCTTCCCACCTAAATCCTGTTAATCTGGGAAACACAAACCACACCAAAACACTACCACCCACAGCAAAACCAAACCCCACACAAGCACCACAAGACAAACTCCGCTGACAAACTCCCACTCAAACTCCCCTGTTTACAGCTCTGTTTGCTAGCTCCTGTGCTGCTGCAGCTGTCTGCAGATGAATGTTTGCTTGTCAGGTGTCGTTTTAATTTACCTAGCACCTTGGCATGGTTTGAATGTTTCTCCCTGCATGAAAAGACATTGTAGAAGAATGCAAGATTCTTCCGCTGTAGATGAAAATCCATATTGCAGATAGCTCTCACAGAAGTGTTGGTTCATCACTTTCACATTCTTAGTTTCACGTTCAGCTTCATCACTGCAAGTAGATGTAGAACTGCCAAAATCTTTTTTCTTCAAATATTTCCTCTATAATGTGACAAAGCTCTGTCCTTGACTCCGTGGGTCCCATGTTTCCTGGGGGATTTCGCTAGCCTCAGAGGCTCACTCTCAGCATTCACGTAGCCCTTCTCTCTCTAGAGGCAAGGGTCACAGCCTACTGAGCCATTTTCATCATAAGCCACCGACGGAGATGAGGAGAAGCTATCCTCCCTTGCACAGTCTCTGTTGTCTCCCAGTCAAAGTGATTAATCAGGGGGCAAAGCGGGGAGCCCAGGCCTGCCCTCTACTCCAGGCTCCAGCCCAGGGACCCTAATAGTATCAGCTACGGTAGCTGACTTTTTAGAAATAGGATGTGTACAATTCCCTGGGCTACTTCCCCACAGCAGCCCCTACTTCCTCAAGATCCACTTCACCCTTACCTCAGAGCCTCCTTCTTTGTGCCTGATATGGTGTGTACTGCTTAGTCTCTCCATCAGCACAACTTCCTCCCACAGCTCCTGACATGCACCCCCCACCTGACTAACCAGGAGGTTTTTAACTAGTTTCAGCCAGGCCCTGATTGGCTTCAGGTGTCCCGATCAACCTAGCTGTCTCCACTGCTTTCTGGAAGGATCTTAATTGGCTCCCATTGTCTTGATTAACTTGGAGCAACTGCCATGGCTACCATGGTAACAGGGATTTGTTTAGCCTGGGGCTAACATACCTGTTTCTCACTACTTTCCCATAGCCACCTGGCTTTGCCCCATCACAATAAATTTGAAATTCAATGCTGTAACATTTGAGATTTCTAAGGTTTGAAAAACACACTGACTACCACTTGTCTCCCATAATGTTAAGTTCACAAGAGCGTAGTGTAATATTGTGTCTATCACAGGCCACTCTTAATTTTGTCTTATGAATATTCATGAACCAATCCAGATTGAGGCTAGTAGGGTTAAAATCAAAACAACCATGGTGGCTAACATTAGATCACAATCTGTCTTTTATGCCAGAATTAATATTTTCAACTAACAAAGCTAAATATAAGAACTCTGGACAAAAGCATGCTCAATGGAGAAAGTGACATGGACTTGAGAATAATATTTTCGGATGTAAAGCAATTAATAATTAATTGTTTCTTCTCATTCCCAAAATAGTCTTCCCAAGTGTCTATCACTTTCTCTACTGTTTTTAAATGCAATATAATTAATTATAATGGTGTTCCAGGTCTGGCTCATTCTGGCTTTTACCTCAAGTCAAATGTAACTATAAAACTTAGCCTTCTATTCAGTGTCTTTTTTGTTTCAGAGTAACAGCCGTGTTAGTCTGTATTCGCAAAAAGAAAAGGAGTACTTGTGGCACCTTAGAGACTAACCAATTTATTTGAGCATGAGCTTTCGTGAGCTACAGCTCACTTCATCAGATGCATGCCGTGGAAACTGCTGATGAAGTGAGCTGTAGCTCACGAAAGCTCATGCTCAAATAAATTGGTTAGTCTCTAAGGTGCCACAAGTACTCCTTTTCTTTTTGTCTTTTTTGTGTGAGTCATCATCATCAAAGGCTCATTGCAGTACTTTGCATTCATCAGGGCATGTCATCTTTGTTTAGCTTTATCCCTCTTAACCCTGCTTTATGTAATGTAATGTGATGCATGCATAATCTTTGAAAGGGGCCTCCTCCCAGAAAGCAAAAGTACAGAATGTGATCTGGCTCTGACAGTAATTAAAATAAAATTTTGTTCTCATATGTGGTTTTTTAAAAAATTCCACATCACACCTATTGAGGCCTGACAGCACCTCGGTTGGCAAACACAGATGTATTCCATTCAGTTGCATCGCAGGAAAGTTTTCTTTAAATGATTTTTTTCCTACAAAAATTGGTATTTGGGGTAATATGTAGGAGCACTATTATCAGTAGTTTTACCCAAACAGCCAAAGAAGAATACAACCCCAAGTCTTCTTTTCCTAGACATACCACCAAATCCCATTTTTCAAGAAAGGTCTTTCTTTAAAGAAACTCACCTGGTCTTGGCCCAGTTTCCTTGGGCATGTCTCCATACAATCAAAGCTGTCATAACAGTGGAGGACAAAATGCCAAAGACTGAATCAACATGAAAGCAATGCTACCCTTTCATTCAGAAAAGTGGCTTCTTCAGTTCTGGCATGAGTAAAATTGTCAAGGCAGTGTATGGAAGCTTGAAACAGTGATTCCATGCTGCATCTGTTTTGTCAATAAATACAGGACACCAAGTCCCAGGGCTCTCAAGCAAGCACCTTTCACCAGCAGTAAATTCACTTTTTACCCCCTTTTTTATTATAAAATTCTCTAACAGCAGCAGCATATTGGTGGGTCTACTGGAAAGCTGAGAAATACAGGGGTTTTTGTTGTTTTTAATTGCCAGGAGTAAGTTGATCCACAAAGTGAAGGGACAAGCATGTGTCTCTGTGTGTGTGTGCGGTGGTTGTGTGTGTGTGTCGGGGGAGGGTAGGTAAAGATGGTACTGATACTTTCAAAGTGTACCAAAACAACATCTGAACAAAAAACCAAAACAAAACAAAAACAAAAACAGATATCAAGCAAGTGTAACATCACTTTGGTACTATGTGTTTGGTTTTTTTTAAATTATGCTTTATGTTTCTTTCCACTCCCTGGTCCCACTTTTTTTTTTATTTATATATGTTTCTTTATTTTTTTCTTATGCAACAAATGCAAGATCAGTTATGTCCCTATTTCTTTGCTGTTTCCTTCCTGAGTGTGTTCAACATAGAGTGTGAAGGAACTGATTTATGAGGAAAGATTTAAAGACCTCAGCATGTACTTTTTGGCTAAATGACAAGTAAACAGGAAGGAATGTACTTTTTTAGATTTGATTAAAGGCGGGTAGCTATGATCAACAGATAGAATTAAGAAAGAGGAAATCTAGGTTGAATATAAGAAAAAATTCTGTTCGAAATCTTTTAGTGTGTAAAATAATCTCCCAAGTGAAGTAGCAGAAGTCACATCAGTTGTCACTTTATAATTGTAATCGGGGAAAAAAACAGAAAAAAAAATAGTATATTGTAAGTAACAATCCTGAACTATTTTGTTACTTCAGTAGGTCCTTACTTTCACTAATCTCTTCAGTTCTAATTATGATACCCTATGAGAAAAAGATCATGAATCTTATCTCTTCAAACCCTTTACTGTATAAGAAAATTAAATTCAGGATAATTCTATAGCTGTCAATAAATTGTTCCATAACTTCATTGGCAAAAGATTTAATACGGTTGTTGAATCATCAGCTTAGAATAGATCATGGAATGTGAATGGACCTTCAACAATATATAGAAAGAAACTGGGTCAATCCTGACCTATTGTGTCATACCACAGAGAGAACTCTGCTCTTTTGAAGACTAGCACTAGATAGATGGTGAATACTGTGGGGCAAAGAGGGACAGGTAAAATAATTTGTTTCTACTCCCTTAAAGCTATAGAGGTTTGCTACACTGGAATCTAAAACTCCTGGGGCCAACTCTTCTTACAAAGGCAAACATTAATGTCCTTCCCACAAAAAAAAAAAAAAAATGCATCAAGGAGGAAAATGAGGTTTACCCCCTGCTAGTCTAGTCCAGTCTAATATGCAGAAATTCCACCCCACATCTGAAGATCAAGAGGATACATGCTCAGGTCATGCTGGCTTTAGAGTACCCTGTTTCTCCTCACAGTTCTTGGGCTTTGCTGGAAGAGCTTCCCCTGGACATTTCTGTCCTAGGGAACTTCTTCAATTGGCTTAAAAGGAGTTGGGTACAAGCTTAATACTAGTGTAACAGCTTTGGGGGGAGGGATAGCTCAATGGTTTGGGCATTGGCCTGCTAAGCCCAGGGTTCTGAGCTCAATCCTTGAGGGGGCCATTTAGGGATCTGGGGCAAAAATTGGGGCTTGGTCCTGCTTTGAGCAGGGGGTTGGACTAGATGACCTCCTGAGGTCCCTTCCAACCTTGATAATCTATGATAAGCAGAGGTAATGCTTCTTCTGTGTGTTGGTGGCAGCAATAAGGGCTGGTTCATAATATCTAGGGGTCCCTTTTTAGAAAACATTGAGGTGGGCTTGGAGGTCTGGGAGGCCTAGTGATTAGAGTGCTTGGCTTTCACGCCACTGCTTGATCGAGGATCCTCATTCTTTAAAGGTGGGTGTGGGGCGGGTAGGCCTCCCTCTCCACCAGCCCCCAGCCTCTCCTCTGGCTCCCAGCCCAGGGCCCTGTGTGCATCAACTCCTCAAAAAGGGAGCAGCCCTCCCAGCAGAGAATCTAAATCCGCTGCCCTAGGCTACTCCTACCAGTGTCTGTTCAATTTGGGGTGTGGCACCTCTAGTCCAATTCACTGGGTGGCATGCCTCATGTAGCACCCCCTCATGGATCTTGGGAGACATCCTGCCACAGTCCCAGGCTCCTTTGGGTGGGACAGCTGCAAGTTGGTAAGGCTGAACCCCATAATATCTCTGAGCTTCCCTCATTTGGTTACCTCAGGTGCCAGAGGCTCCTGTGTCTTGTCCACAGTCTCCCTTGGCTGGGTAGACAGTGCTTCTTCCCAGGGGGCTGCCTTGGCTGGCAGGCTAGTGATCCTCCTCTCAGGAGGATCCTCACCTCTTTGCCAATCAGCCCCAAAGTGAGCCAACTTCCCTCCTTTTCTCTCCTGTCCTGACATTGGCTGCAGGCACAGGCACTGACTTTCTCATTTCCTTGGGGAGGCCCAGTTACCTCAAGAAAGGTATAGGGCAAGTCTGGAGGACCTTGACCTTATTGACCCAGTGTTGCACCATGCCTGTTCCTTGCTGAGGTGACATTTAACAGGATTTGCTTCCGGGTAAACCTCCTTGAGTGATTGTAATATGTCCGTCATGTGTTTTAGGTGGTCCTGCCAGTTTTGACTGTAGACCACACAGCAGCATACTTGCTATGGGGTTGGAAAATCCAGTCCATTAGACATTAAAAGGCATTGTCTGAAAGAGCCCACAGAGAGTGGAAAAAGCTGTCTTTTCCCTGGATTCTGGTGTGAGGGCAATCTGCCAATATCCCTTGTTCAGATCAAGAGTGGTGATGTACTCCACTTCTCCTAGATGGTCAAGTAGTTCATCAATGTGTGGCATCAGATATATATATATATATATATAAATTTTTGACACTGCGTTCACCATTTGAAAATCAATACAAAACCTATCAGGTTCAGGGAACAGCATTACGGGGCTTTTCCAGTTGCTGAATGATTCTTCAATCACTCCCAGCTCTAGCATTGATTGGAGTACTTGCTTCATGAGTTCCCTCAACTTCTGGAGAAGGGGTTGAGGGTTTTATCTGACTTTAAGCCCCGATTCCATCTGGATGTTATAGGTTATTAAATGGATCCATCTAGGTTGGTTAGAAAATATTGATGAGAAGGCAGTGATTAATTGTTGAGGCTGGGTTCTCTGTTTATGGGTGAGATTGTTTCCAGTCGTGACCATTCCTGGCTTTGAGGACTCAGCAGTGTGCAGGCCTAATTCAGGTTTCAGAGGGTAATGAGCTATCAGTACGCTTTCTCGGGCTTTCATGGTTTTAAAAGATTAACATGATAGATTTGTTGTATCTTTAGCTTGTCTGACTGTCAGAGTACATAATTCACCTGCTCCACTTGTTGCGCCACCTCAGAGAGCTCCTGCCTGTGGGCTAGGAAGTTTGATTCCGAGCTGGGTAATAACAAGAGAACCTGATTACTGGAGGTGGAACTCCTGGAGGAGAGCCCTTTTATTCAAGTCTGCTTTCTGCATGTTCTGATCATGTAGGAGGTTCTCCCAGGCAAATGATCCCAGGCCATCAAGCTTCTCTCATAGGTCGAGGAAATATTATACTATGTTACTGGCTCAAGATGGTTGTTCTTCCCACATTTCTCGAACAAGGTCTAAAATCCCTCATGGTTGCCTTCCATATAACAGCTCAAATGGTGAAAGCCAGTGGAGAATGGGGATATTTCTCTCATGGCAAACAGGAGAGGAGGAAGTAACTGGTCCCAGTCTCAGACATCCATAAAGACAAACTTTTGGAGCACTGTCTTTGGTGTTCTGTTGAACTGTTCCACTAAGCCATCTCTTTGACGGTGGTGGACAGATTTTCTGAGAGCCTTAATTTACAATAATCAGCAGTTACTTGATTGTCTGGGACATAAAGTTTGTTCACTGATCTCTTAATATCTCCCACAACACTCTGACCTATGCAAAGATTTTCATAAGTTCAGCAACCACCACTCTGGCATTCATAGAACATAATGGTAACATTTCAGGGTACCTGGTTGCATACTCTGCTGTAACTAAAATGAACCGGTAGCCTGCAGTGCTCTTCTCCAGAGTCCAACTATATCCATTCCAATCCACTGGAAGGACATGCCTAATAGCTGGAAGGGGAGTAAGGGAGCTAGCTCTGTTGTCCAAGAGGCTGTGAGCTGACACTTTGGGCATGAGGCACAGAAATCCTGAAATCTTTGTAGATGCCAGGCCAAAAAAACAGGCCAGAATCCAGGCTAATGTCTTCTCCTTCCTGACATGCCCTTCAAAGGGTATGGCATGGATGAGTCGCATCACCTCCCTCCAATAGGGTCAGAGTACCAGAAGCTCTTTTTGAACTTCCTCAGGCTGCCAGTCTTTTCTCATTGTGATGCAGGTGGTCACGCTGAATTTTCTAAGTGTGAGAACAATCCCACTTGACAGGGCCTGACAGTCTCAACATTTACAACCACCACTTTGGTGTATGTTCAGCTCAGTGTGTTGTGTGCCCTCTACAAATTTGGAGAACTAGGTCAGAATCTCTGACTCAGGTAATGGAGGGGCTTCCTTGTCAGGTTTGGATGGGGCCTGGTCTTGCTGGGTTGGCTCTGATGAGCGGGATGTCACCTCACGGAGATCAGGGATCTCCTCTACGCCTACAAGGGTTGCTGACTCAGAAAGACCCATGGCTGGAAGTAGAGAGGCCTGCAGCTTAAAGGGAGTCCCACAAGCTTATTTAACAACTCCCCAAAATAGTTCCATCTTGGCTGATAATGATGGGGTAGGAGAGCATTGGTGTAAGGCCAATCATTAGGGACTTTGTGTGCTCCCAGACTGTTGGAGTCACTTGAATGTGGGGATATGATTTTATGTCCCCATGCACATTGTAAGAGGATGGAGCCCAGAATCAGATGTGGGTTAGGAATCACAGAGCTCCAGACAAGGGTCTGAGCACAGGCTGAGTCAACAAGCCTGTCAAGGTTCCTCCCCCACTTTGAACTCTAGGGTACAGATGTGGGGACCTGCATGAAAACCTCCTAAGCTTAGTTTCACCAGCTTAGGTTAAAACTTCCCCAAGGTACAAATTAATTTTATCCTTTGTCCCTGGATCTCCACTGCCACCACCAAACTCTAACTGGGTTTACTGGGAAACGTAGTTTGGACACGTCTTTCCCCCAAAAATCCTCCCAACCCTTGCACCCCACTTCCTGGGGAAGGTTTGGTAAAAATCCTCACCAATTTGCTTAGGTGACCACAGACCCAAACCCTTGGATCTGAGAACAAAGAAAAAGCATTCAGTTTTCTTACAAGAAGGCTTTTAATAGAAGTAAAGAAATCACCTATGTAAAATCAGGATGGTAGATACTTTACAGGGTAATTAGATTCAAAACACAGAGAATCCCTCTAGGCAAAACCTTAAGTTACAAAAAAGACACACAGACAGGAATAGTCATTCTACTCAGCACAGTTCTTTTCTCAGCCATTTAAAGAAATCATAATCTAACACATACCTAGCTAGATTACTTACTAAAGTTCTAAGACTCCATTCCTGGTCTATCCCCAGCAAAAACAGTATACAGACAGACACAGACCCTTTGTTTCTCTCCCTCCTCCCAGCTTTTGAAAGTATCTTGTCTCCTCATTGGTCATTTTGGTCAGGTGCCAGCAAGGTTACCTTTAGCTTCTTAACCCTTTACAGGGGAGAGGATTTTTCCTCTGGCCAGGAGGGATTTTAAAGGGGTTTACCCTTCCCTTTATATTTATGACAAAGCCCCATCATTTCTATCCTATTCACTCAAACCGGGATGGGAGATTGTTCAGGGTTTCCTTCCTGAGTTCGTGGCCCAGGGGTTCAGATCTTCCCAAATGTGCAGTCCATGTAGGGGCAATCTCTGGACCAGTGCCTGGGATGGCTATGTGTGAAACAGTGGTCTTTGTCTTAGCTGTGGCAACTGCCCTCACCCAGGTATTCAAGCAGTCTCATCCCCATAGGGTCCCCTTAGTTCAGTCTCCAGTGATGTTCCTTTCATACCCTCTGGTGGGTCAGTGGTTTCTTGGACTGGGGCATGGGTCAATAGCCCTGGACTTCTGAGCCAGGTATCTCGGGGCCCCTCAATCACTAGACCCTCCAGTGTCCAGGTGAGGGGGAGGAGTTGTTCTAAGACCCTGAAGATCCTGGCTTCCATGGGTTGCTCCCTCCTTTGGTGGTGTGGGGCTCTTTGTCCCCAAGGGACCCTGGTGGGATGTCTTTATAGAGATCCTGGTGGCCAGGTAATTTTCAATGAGCAGAACTGCATCAGCTATAGTCTCAGGGTGGGCCACAACACCCACTCCTTTCCTCCAGGAGGCAGCATCTGGGTGAACTGTTCAAGTAGAACCAGCTCAACTATGCGAGCTCCTGTTTTTGTTTCGGGTTTGAACCATCTCCAGCCTGTGTCTCATAACTTCTGGATGACCAGGTGGGGTCTTGCCTCCATCGGCTACCATTCCCCACAGAAGTATTGTGTTAACAATGGTTGCCTTGACATGCTTATATTCTTGGGCCGCATCAGGCTCTAAAGAGCAATATGCAGCTTTTGCTAGCCCAGTTAAGTTTGGGGCCAGCACCATGGCCCATTAGTCTTGGCTACTGTGGCCACCTGCTCAAAGGTTTGGAGGAAGGCCTTGGATCATCTTCAGGCCCCATCTTGTTAAGCCCAATGGGGTGACAGTTACATCTGGGGTAGGGTTCACTGGCTCCACTGGAATGGGTGGCCGTAGTATCATGACCGCTTGCTGGACCAGCCGCTGGGCAGCTAGTTTGTGGATCAATTGCTGCTGCAGGCTGGCCATTTGCTGAAGCAGTTCTTGTTACTGCTGCTGATGGTGTGTTTTGTTCCATCTCCATTTAGTGGGGTGGGGTTCCGGTACTGGTGTTTGAAGGGTTTTCTCTCTTTTTTCCATTCCCTTATGCAGGGACTAGAGCGTCTACCCATCACTTGAGAGGTGGTAGGTCCCTGTTCAAATCCTATCTCCTTATAAGGCGGAGGGGAGAATTAAATCAGGGGTCTACTGACTGAAGGCCCTAAGCATCAGGCTAAAGATTATAGGAGAGGTCCTCACCTTTTGCTGTTTTGTGTGAAATGAAGTAGTCTCTGAGCACATCTACTAAATTAGTCTTTATACATAACTGTCCGCACCCGCATCATGAATCACACATGCAGGGGATATGTCCCTTGTACACAGCTCCAGCAGAAGTCACCAGTCCTTTAAGCAGATTTTATTAAAGGACACAAGGAAATTAAATAATCTTAATATTTTATAACCAAAACCAAAGCAAAACTAAGTGTGTCCAGCACTTCTGTTGAGGGTTAAACATAATTAGCAAGAAGCAGCAGAATGTGCTGGGAGCTCACCTTGCAATTTTGAAAAAGGCAACTGCTAGAAGGAGTCACAAAATTTAGAAAGCACAGGAAGAATGTGTTTCTGATCCTACTGGTATTAATAAGCAGGCTACAAAGTGTTATTATAAGTTATGTACTTCAGAAATGTACAGTGCTGAGCAGGCTGGCTGAACTTTTATGGAATCTTTCCATGGCTATCCTCCTTATCTCAAGAGGACAGCTCCATATTAGATAGGGGTGTCAGAAAAGAAAAGGTTTGGGGATTCATTGCATCCTGAAAAAGTGGCTCAAACTTGAGCCCAGGCATGCTGCTAAATTATTTTTATTAAAAAATAATTCAGACTCAGCTAGCCTTCTGATGATAAAACTTTTCATGAGACTGAGGAAAAGAACTTATTTCAGAACAGTCACTAGTTCGTTTGAGGTTGTCAGTTGCATATTGTATGAAATGTCTGCTTCAAATTGCAGAAAGGTGTGGGATATGAGGGAGAGATGAGGGGAAAGGACTCTTAATGCATCTACAGGGATCAGTCAGCAGGCAGCATTTATCTCTGTTTACTTTTGGTGCTCAATGTATTTGAAGCAATAACATTAAACAGACTAAGTCTCCCCCACAGCACCCAGGAAGATTTGTGTGGTTGACACTGAGCAAAATCCTTTCAGTTAGAAAGTACAAAAATACAAGAGAGCGTTGAGCAGATGGCATTACTATACTGCTACAAAATTGCACATATGTGGGTCGAGATCCTCAGCTGTTAGTACATCAGCATAATGCTGCTGTGATTCAAATAATTTTGTTGATTTACATCAGCTGAAGATTTCCTCTGTGTTGTCGATCCTTACCTCCTACTCAGGGTTTGGCTTTATTTATTTATTAACACAATGATAAACAACAAAAACCTCAGCCCCAGCCGTCTCTCAGGTTTGGTGGTTCCTAGGGCTCGTAAATCTCAGACCTAGATTCCTTTGCCCTAAAGGTCACACCTCTACCTTTTACCTACCATGGATATCTTTTAAATTAAATGAGTCACACCAGCATAAAAGAGGAAGAAGTCAGAGGAGAATCAGCCTCTGCTTTCTTCTCTAGTTTCTCGTATGTTGTAAGAGTTTTTGTTTTCTCCTAACACTGAGAAATCAAAGCTGGAATAGCACAGCACAACCTTCCCTTTTTCTCTCTGATTCCTTTATGACAGTCATAATTTTATTCCTGTCCTATGCTGATGCCAGTTCAACTTGTGGTGACTGAAGGGAATTGTGTCCTCAGGAGATCTTATGCGGAATAGTGCTCTACTGATGTTTGAGCTACTGAAATTAAAATATGGAATTTGAAATTGAAATCTTATTAGGTTTCTGCAATTCTAACACATTTTAGAGAGACATTTGGTGCTGGCTTCAGTGTATAAGAGAGCACTGCTTTGGGGATGGTGGTAGTTAAGTGATTCATTGTCTCATTAAAAAAATAGTGCTTTGCATAAGGGTTTTGTAGAGGCTCTCTGTGACTTCTCTTTTTAGCATCTTAGAAATGTTTTTGGAACACGACTCAGCAGTTTCCATACTGGAAGAGGATTGGGCGAATAGTACAAAGGATAATAATAACTCACTATTCATCTTAAATTTTGCACAGCTGTCTAATGACATTCTTGTGGGTTAAGCTTATCACTGACCACTTATTTTAACTTGGATAACTGTGCAGAACTGTTGACTAGTCTGTGTTCAATAATGATTATGATTTTTTTAAAATAATAAGTTGTGTAGAAACAAATTTTGTACATAAAATGAGTGATCTGAACTCCAAGTATGGCCAGCCATCCTCTCTTATCTCATTTAAATCAGTTTTAATGGCACACTTCTGCAGCATCATATTTTCCAACCAGCTAGATGTAAATTTGTCTAAACTGAGTAGCTGCAGAATCATATTTCCGCAACCTTTGCACTTTCCTCAACTTTCCATCTCTTGGTGCAAGTGTTCTTCCTCACTTGTCTGTCCAATCCATTATTTAGCCTCTAATCCTGCAATATCATCTGCATATACAGACCCATGGTTGTCAATGGGGGTAAGGCCAGGTGCAGATGCTCATCTCTCTGGAGCAGATGGAAGGCTCTGGGCCTTAGATTGTAAGATCCTTGGCATAGGCATTGTTTTTCCTATGCATTTCATGCTATCAAATTGATTAAATGAATAAGTATTACTACTGCTACTATAAATGATCCTTGTAATAACACTCTCCCAAGTACAGCTTTCCCATTCACCCTCTCATCTGTAGACTCTTATCCTTCCATCCTCCTGCTTTGTAACTTACCTTTGTTAAGTTTTTCACTGTCCTGTCTAACTACTTTCCCTGTACAGTGCTTTGCACATCAGTGGCACTATATAAACAATATTTCTTTGCTTTCATGTGTCCACCTTTCACTGTATTATTTATTGATTTGTGCTATTTTATTTGTGATACGTTTTGTGGTTTGTGGTTATTTTGTGTATTTGCTCACGTTGCTGATGTTAAGATGAAATGATCAGTATCATCTACTTATAAAGTTAAATTACATTTAAAAATGTATTATTGATTTAAAATTACTATGTTAGGCCTCCACATTGTAGAGAATTTCACATATTTAATTTTGAAGTCAATGAGACCACTCACAATGCATAAACTTAAGCACATGCATAAGTCTTTGAGGGATTGGGCCTTATTAAATATTTTTATTTTTAAAAAGTAAGAGTATTTAATCATAAGAAAAATTCTACTGCTCATTAAGTTCTGTACTTCTTTGAGCAGAAGTCAACTAAGAACAGCAAGTGTTAAATGTACCCACTGTGCCTTGATGCGTCATTAACTTCAAAAGATCTTTATTTTAAAGGAGCAACACAAGGTGATTTAGGTATATCAGCAACTATGGGGGTTAACACAGCCATTAGGTATTGAAGGGACATATCTACGGTCTTATGGGAAGTTTTAAAGTTCAGGTGAGCTTTTATGGAAGATTATTGATATGATGTGGTTGGAAGTGGACTAATTAACTCGTGTATGACTAGGTGCTAATGAATCTGGCTGTCTTGGAATTACTGCTGTTAGGCCAATCAGTTGGAGGGACAGATGCAGGGGATATGGCAGTAGAATTAATGACAGTGACTAAGTGGCTTCACAGAGATGGAACTATATTTCTGGCACAGTCAGTGGGGACAAAGCAGCAGGAGAGACTCTAGGATTGTTTAAAAAAGAGAGAGAGAGAGAATCATCTATTTTATGTGTCCTAGATCAGTATAAAAGTTGCATCTGAGAGTAGCAGATTTTGCACTGCCAATTTTTTGTAGCTCCTAGCTTAGCTGGTAGAGACACTACAAATATGCATAACAATTTTATCACTCTAACCAACTGCTTTAATGTATAATATGCCAAGCATATTAAACGTTTGTTTCCTTAAGGCTTTTTTAATCAGAAAACAATTTTTGATTGATATGGTGCAGAGGGCTGTTAAACAACTCTAGTGGCTTTTTTAAATTTTAAGAACTACATTTTTTAAACAAGGTAACGTTTTCTCTGAATTATACCTTCTTTTCATTCTGGATGTAGCATCCAGATTTTTTTTTCTTTCCTCTGCAATTGATAGAAAGGGGGTCAGTAAGATTATGTACCGTGCCTTCTTAGGAGAATGAGATCTAAGCTGTGTGACTGATGTAACACAGTTCTGAAGATTATTGCTAATTCTGCCTTATCTTAGGGGTAGGAATTCAGCCAGACTTCTGGGGGACAACTACTATAAAAGACCTTTAAGATTAAGAGCAGAATTCTACACTTCCTGAGGGAACAGCACACGGGGTGGAAAGGTGGAGCAGAGCCAGTAATGAGTCTGACAAAAAAGCCATCTTGTAAGGCAGGATGGCTCAGGATACGCTAAAACTCTAAGCTGCCTTGTGCTGTTTGCTGCTCCTCTGAAGATGAACAGGCTGTGGCCCTCATTGAAGGGGTTGCTTCTGCCCCCTAAAGGAGAGGCTTCACCCGTTTAGGAATGTAGGGCAGAACATAGTCTATTTCATGGCACTGTCTCCTAGCGTTCTCTTGAATGTTAATAATTTGCCAGTGGTCAGAATATAAAAAGAAAATATAGGAGAATGGCGGGGGCAAAGGGGGCAATTTCCCAGGGCCCCGGTGATTTAAAAGGCACGGCCCTGTGGCCTCTCGGGAGGGGGTCTCTGCTAAGAACATAAGAACATAAGAATTCTGTGCGCTGCCCCCGCCCTGAGTGCCGACTCCACAGCTCCCATTGGCCAGGAACTGTGGCTAATGGGAGCTGCGGGGGTTGTGCCTGTAGGCAGTAGTGTTTGGAGACTCCCGGGGCCCCCGCCTAGGATCCGCTGCCAGAGGGGTGTGCTGATCACTTTCAGGAGCAGGCCGAGGTAAGCGCCAACCCCCTGCCCCCCTCCTGCACATCAACCCCCTGCCCCAGCCTAGAGCCCTGCACCCAAACTCCCTCCCAGAGTCTGCACCCCCTCCCACACCCAAACTCCCTCCCAGAGCCCAACCCCCTCACCCCTCCCGCACCCAAACTCCCTCCCAGAGCCCACAAGCTGCACCCCCTCCTGCACCCAAATTCCCTCCCAGAGCCTTACCCCTCACCCTCTCCCACACCCCAACCTCCTGCCCCAGCCTTGTGAAAGTGAGTGAGGGTGGGGGACAGTGAGCGACAGAGGGACTGGGGATGGAGTGAGCAGGGGATGGGGCCTCAGAGAAGGGGCAGGACAGGGGCATGGTCTCAGGGAAGGGGTGGGTAGGGGCAGGGCAAGGGTCTTTGGGATTGCACAATTACACAGTTGGCAACCCTACCGGGCGGGCATGTAGAAGCCCTGGCCGTGCTGGAAGAGCACGGCTTGTGTGTGCGTGGGGGCCCTTTGACTGTTCTGCCCTGGGGCCCGGAATTGCTGTCGGTGGGGCTGATCTTTTGTGACACTATTCCACATGTTAGTGTGTGCGGTTTCATTGCTTGTAAGATAATACAGCCACTTTGGCAGCACAACATTATTGTTAGAGGAGCAACATTACACTAACATAACCTTTGCACTTGTTCTTTCTTTATTCTGAATTACTTTCCCCCATCAACCTTTATCTTTCTTTTGTTATTAAAAATAATCATAGGTTCACTGAGGAAGTTTCTACATATACTGAGCGATTAGGAGGAACATCAGAAAGATATAGCTATAACACAGCTACATAGCCATACCACAGGGAAACATTGTAGCTACATACTTTTTCCATTACTTTTATTTTTGTCCTCTAAAGTGTCTGTTATAAGGGATCATGTCACTTGTAAGACTATATGCTGATATGCATTATTTAATATGAAAAAATAAAGGAAAGGGCTTAGCCAGTGGGGAACAATCCTCTGAAAATTCAATGAAAGTTGTTCATGCCGATACATAATCATACAGTTCCTAATTTGTTGCTGTACGTTTTGGTACACGACTTTCTTCATAACCCATACTTCCCAGAGCTCAGTGAACCACCCTCATATCCACATACATTTTACATATTATTTATAGATGTTAAAAGTATTGCCTGTTTTCTCTTACCTCTCCTACTGGTCAACAGCAAAGTTTATCTCCAGCTGCGATGTATGAACACCATCCAGGAAGCAGCAGTGATTCCTGCTGTTCTTTATAAAGGAACAAGAACTTCCACAGATGACGACTCAAATGCAGTAAATTCCCACACCTCCTTTCAGATATAGTCTCTCAATGAAGAATTATTTCCTTGCTTCAATAACCAAGGATAGATGTAATTTCAAAATCAATGGCATAGTTTAAAGAGTACAGAGTGTTCTCTCTCTTCTGTAATGTTTTTAGCAGGTTTTTGGTAGTTCAAGGTAGCCTTGTTATTCAAGCAAGAGGAGTTTTTTCTTTTGTTAGCAAAAAAATCCTCGTATTCAAGTGTAATGTATCCAAATGGAAATGGACTGAACAACAGATATTGTTTTTCATTTCTTTCTTTATCATCACATTTTATGCCCATATAATTCAATTCCCTGATAAAAAGTTTCAATAATGTAATGGTATTACTTATTAATTTATTAATTATTATTATCATCAAATAATTATTAATTATTATTATTCCATCAATGAAGCACTGGTTTGCTGTGGGAGGGGAGGAGAACTAATAAAACAGTGCTGGGCACAAGATAACTTGATGCAGGATGATAGATAGCTACTCATGTGCAACATGCTGGAGTTAGAGGGAGCATACTAGGAATGAGCTCTTGTTACACCTGGGAAAGTGGTAATGAGCTCTCTCCCTGAATCCACTTATTTCACCAGAACACAGGGTGTAGTTGTGCTAGTTGCCTCTCCCATCTTCTGCTCACCTTGACCAGGTGACGAAATTATGGCTGCCCATGTCTGGGTACAACTTCTAGTCCATCTAACACACCTATGCAAGGTCAGCCATCATTTGGCCATGAGGTTGTTGTCATGCTGCCTGAAGTGGTTCATGAGTGTGAGTAACAACTTCAGGGCAGACTGTCAAGAAGCAGGGCAAGCACCCCAAACTGGTTGTATGTTCTATAATTAGATTTCACCAATCCAGTATCTAGTGTGAACTCCTGAAGCACTATAACACTCTTATCATGGAATCACAGACAGTCCCCTTGGGCAGTCCAGTCTATCTTGCCACTCAGGCCAGCTCACCTAGTGAAAGTTGGTTGCTATACACCAAAGATCACAATAGATTCAGGTTGCTTCCAGTCCTATAAGACAAGTCACTTATCCCAGGTCAATCACTATCTCAGATCTCACACCAAAGACAACCCTTGTAGTCAATCCTCTAGTAAACTAACTAAGGATTTATTAATTAGAAAAGAGAAATGAGAGTTATTTATAGGTTAAAGCCAGAAAACATATATACACAAATGAGTTACAATCTATGAGGAGAGGCTGAGGGAGCTGGGATTGTTTAGCCTGCAGAAGAGAAGAATGAGGGGGGATTTGATAGCTGCTTTCAACTACCTGAAAGGGGGTTCCAAAGAGGATGGCTCTAGACTGTTCTCAATGGTAGCAGATGACAGAACGAGGAGTAATGGTCTCAAGTTGCAGTGGGGGAGGTTTAGATTGGATATTAGGAAAAACTTTTTCACTAAGAGGGTGGTGAAACACTGGAATGAGTTACCTAGGGAGGTGGTAGAATCTCCTTCCTTAGAGGTTTTTAAGGTCAGGCTTGACAAAGCCCTGGCTGGGATGATTTAACGGGGAAGTGGTCCTGCTTTGAGCAGGGGGTTGGACTAGATGACCTTCTGGGGTCCCTTCCAACCCTGATATTCTATGATTCTATGATTCGATGGTTCCAAAAGTTGACAGAGTTGTAGTAATCAGTGAGCACTGAATGTCTTTTAGGGCTAACCCAGTTTGACACTGGCAATTTTTGCTTCTCTTTTGTAGCTTCCACCTTGTGAGAGTCCAAACAGCAAAGGTGAAATATTTTCATCTCAGCTATCTTTATTTCTTTCTTCCAGAATTCAACCTGATGGAACAAGCTCTTTTGCACATAGCCTGTGCAGGGGCCATCAGTAAAGTCTTTCTATTTTGATGTCCCACAATGGTCCATTTAGTTTTTTTAGACCTTCCCGATGGGCAAGAGATAATATCTTTCATAGCATTTTGCGGTAGGCAAAGTTTTTTCTTGTTTGGTGAATTACATAGTTCAGAACAAACATTTTACAGCCACATAGCAAACATTTAAGTATTATCTTATAGCATGGGATACAGACATTAGTAGGATTAATACGTGTAGCAACTTATAAGCATTTCATAAAATCTAAACACTAGACACATTGTTATAAGTCCAATACCCATCTTAACCTTACTAATGCACAGGTAAGCTGGACTGGTTTCCAGCAGCGAAATTGTCAGTGCTCAGCTGAGGCCTAAAGCCTTTTCAAGAGCTGGTACCTGGTCTGCCAGCGTCATAGTTGTAAATTCAACTTTAAGGAAACAGTTAAAAAAAGAATAACAAAATCCTGCCACTGGGAAGTATTGGCAGTTAAAGTGCTACAGATAACTTAGGCCTGGTCTACACTGTGGGGGGGATCTATCTAAGATACACAACTTTAGCTACGAGAATAGCGTAACTGAAGTCGACGTATCTTAGATCAACTTAGAATCACTTACTTCACGTCCTCGTGGCGCGGGATTGACGGCCGCCACTCCCCCGTCGACTCCGCTTCTGCCTCTCACTGTGGTGGAGTTCCGGAGTCGACGGCAGAGCAATCGGGGATCGATTTATCGCGTCTACACTAGACACGATAAATCGATCCCCGATAGATAGATCACTACCCACCGATCTGCCGGGTAGTGTAGATGTGGCCTTAGTCTTCATATCGTCACTCACTCCATGCTCAAAATCATGTTAATTGTGTGACTGCATATCCTTATTTAGCTAAGAGGATATTTATTTTTTTTGCAGATATGTGAAAGAAATCAGCAAGAAACAGATTAATTGTATTTTAACAGTGATGCAAATTGAATAATATTCTAGTGTAGAGTTCTGCTGAAACTGACAAGGGATTGGTACCTTGACAATTTGCCATTTCATAAGTATAGTATTTGGTAAAGTTAATTCCATTTTGGTGAGCCACTGATTAGGTAACAAGTGACCAAAATACCATAGTAATAAATGAAAATGTGTAAAAGAAGAAACGAAAAAAATGAAGTAATGTCAAGTTTCTTCAAAACTTCAGCAGCAATTAAACTGATCAGGGGGTAGGCAGTCCTAACATTGTAGATATCAAATAGTAGACAGAAATTCATCAACAGCAGATTCAGTGGCAATGACTGGCAAATCAATAGTAACTGGTAGAATTTAACACAGCAGGACTTTGTGAAAGTGAAAGATCTTTAAAGTTTATGTGCCATTTGTCCAATAGTTCATCTGTTCAACTGATCCACATTTCATCCAAATTTCTCCAACTGAGGAATTTTTGGAGCCTATGCTTTATATTCTAGGAACTAGATGACAGAACAGATGCCTAATCCCAGATCCCTGTGTAAAGCACAAGTAAACAGTTTATACACTGATTTTTTATGTCAGTCCAGGAGGATGTAATCCTTTTCCCATCTGACTGTGCAGCACCAGTGGAATTGTTCTATAATACAGACTGCAGCTCCTATTCCCCTCTCTGCAGGTAGTTTTGGCCAATTGATCCACAATAGAGGCAGACTTTGGTCACATTCAAGATAGCCTGGAGTTATACATCAGATTCAGAACAGTTGTGAAGCCTCCTGTGACCTGATTTTGCTATGCTGGCCTAGAGCCGCTGATTTCACCAGCTTCACACCATATTTCTATTACCTAAGGTTTTTGAAAATGCTAATGGCACAGTCAGTGGTGCATGGAACAAGCAGCTGTGCAGAACCCTGTGCAATGCCTTTAGCACTTGCTTGCTGAGATTACTTCAGAAGTTTTTGGCCACCCACAATTAATTACTTTCAATATTCTGTTCCTGTGATTTTCCCTTTGAAAACTGATGGGCTCATGTGTGCCTAAATATTATAAGAATGCAGGAGACTTGTTGATGTTTAAAAGAATTTTTTGTCAAAGTACATCCCATGCATTGCACTCTTCTTAATGTGTGTGTTAATATTAAACTGATTACTTTTTTTAGTATTTTACTTTGTCAGAGATAAGTCTAAAGCTATTAAGAACACTGCTTTCTGTGGTCTGCTTCTGATTCAGATATTTCACTGTAAGGAACTGTATTGTGGAAAATGAAATAGATTAGTAAGTTAACGGCTGTGTTTTCTGCCACCTCTTTCACTTTTCTTCTGGTGCAAGATGACCAGTGTTGGGATGATGCTTAAAACAATTACTAAGCATCACCCAAACACTGGTTATCTTGCACCAGAAGAACACCAGTGAGCCACTCTAGTTCTCAAAGTACTGTGGAAACAGACTGATTGTTGTTCCTGCTAAAATCAATCTTCATCAGTGATCTGCAAAAATCTTTGCCCAGTTCATTCTCTCATACACTTTTCAGGGCTCAACTTATTAAATACTATTTTAGAGATGCAACAGATTTGCTGTTCCAAGGTTCATATCAAATATTTTGAGGCAGTGAATATTTCTGCACATAATCATTTGCAGTGAAATTAAAGCTCTCTTCCACCCCAAAAATAGATAATAGCTTTTATCTTACTTTTAAGGCATGTGATATAGCAGTGATTCTCAGCCTTTTCCACACACAGTGACCCTGTGTTACAATAGAAAAAAGTTTCAGGATCCCTCTTACAGTCTAGCTATAAACAAAGGTAAGCTGTTTGTGATTTTCCTGTACCGGTTTGCAACCTTCATGGATGTTGTGTCCCTCGGGCTGAGAACTCGTGCCATATATAATGTCCATTAAAAAGAAAAATATATTATGGTAAGGCTGAACACTGAACCACAGCAGGCAGGTGATAAATGAATAGACAGGGAATAAGAATCACAGATTCATAGGTTTTTTTTTAAAACCAGAAGGGATCATTATGACCATCCAGTCTGATCTTTTGCATACTATGCACATAACCTCACCCAGAAATTTCTGTATCAGACCTATACCTGCTGTTTCAGATAAAGCATATCTTCAAGAAAGATACCTAATCTTGATGTAAAGACTTCAAGTGGTGAAGAAACCATCACAATCCTAGATTAATTAGGTCCCATAGTTAATTACCCTCACATATAATCTACGCTTTATTTCTAGCCTGAGTTTGTCTTGCTTCAGTTTCCAACCACTGTATCTTATTATGCCTTTTTCTGCTAGATCAAAAAGCCATCTCACTGTGTGAAATCTCTTCCCCTTGTAGCCTGTGATCAAGTCATCTCTTAAACTTCTCTTGGATAAACTAAAAAGATAGAGCTTCTTAAGTCTCTCATTATAAGACATGTTTTCCAGACCTTGAATCACTCCTGTTTTTCTTTTCTGAATTCTTTTGAGCTTTGCATCCTTTATAACAGTAAATACCAGAACTGGATACAGTATTCCAGTAATGGTCTCACTGGTGCTGTATTTGCGGGTAATTCCACCTCCCTGCTGCTACTTGATATTCTTCTGCTTATATACCCAAGGATCATGTTTGCTCTCTAATCTACACATCACACTGGGAGCTCAAGTTCAATTGATTGTCTACCATGACCTTAAAGTCATTCTTATCATCAGTGACTAGCAAAAGATACGCTCTGACCTCGTAAGTGTGACTTATATTCTTTATTCCTAGATGTATGTCCTTGTATTTGTCTGTATTGAAATGCATGTTCAAATTAGCCCACCTTACCAAGTAGTCCAGATCTATCTGCATAACTGACATGTTGCTGTGATTATTTACCACTCCGTCCATTTTTGTGTCATCTACAAATTTTACCAGCAATGATTTTATATTTTCTTCCAGATAATTGATAAAAATATTGAATAGCACTGGGACAAAGGACAGATCCCTGAGGGACCCCACTGGAAATACCGACATAGAATGATGATTCCACATTTACAATTCCTATTTGATATCTTTTAATATGAGTTAACTAGTTTTTAATCCATATAAATACTGGCTACAATGATTTTGTACAGTGCTATTTTTTTCATGAATTTATTTGATTTTAAATTAGAACATCAAGTCAAATGCCGTACAAAAGTCAAAGCATATTAGCTCAAAACTTGAGCAGACCAGAGAAAGGTAATTCTGTTGTCTGGAGGATTTCAATATTTTGAAATTTGATTTGGTTCTGATTTGGAATGAAAAGCAAACATTTCAAAATTCCCAAAATGGAAGGGAGTTCCAGCTCTGGAGCAGCCTGCTCAGTGGGTGTCCCTGGAGATGTGTTTTCTGAAAGCCCTGGGATCCCCAAATGTGAGGCAGTCTTGCATGTGGGATGCCAAAGAGGTGCATGGTTGAGCTGGTAAGAAATCAAGCAGGTTTTGAAAACTGCACAACATGCAATTTTCTCTTGGAACATCATCAAACGTGAACCAGTTCTGTGAAATGTTTCTAGTTCAACGAATCATCAAATTCCAACTGAAAACTGTTTCAACCGGATTTTTTTTTGGCCAGCCTGCCAACACAACCAAGCTCATCCAAAAGACAACAAACAAACAAACAAAACCCCACTAAACCAACTTTGACATGCCCTATTTTTTGTAAAACTATGCTGACTGGCATTATTAAATTGCCATCCTTTAATTCTTTACTGATTGCATCCCACATCAATAAGCAGAGCCTTAGCCTACATGGCAGCCATCAGAACTGAGGTAGCCAGGAGGGGAAAGTCATTTACTCCTGGTGTAGACATGTAGCAAGTCCTGGAGAAGCATGGAGGAAATTGTGAGTTTCTTGGAGAGCCACAATTCCTTTCCTCATCTCCTCCTCAGGCAGTAGAGATAAGTACTGCCCTTTACTTAATGTAATAGAGCAGTGTAAGTAAACAAATATAATCTTCAGAGAGATTTATTTTGAGATACATATAATTTCTTTCAACTATATACTGTAGATTGCATGTGTCACAAGGCCTCCATGCTTTTAAAATATATGTAAATGAGCACACATCAAAATTATCTCTTACTATTATGAATATATTTTATAATATATTGTGTGTGGGTTACCCAATGAATAGATACCATCTGGAGAAGAAAGTGAAGCAAGGTTGAGAAAATCCCTAAACAAAAGATTGTTGGACAGCATTCATAAATGACTATGGATAACACAAAGAGAAAGCAACCCTGAAAGCTGGTATGTACAGCTGCTTACTTTTGATATAAAGATGCCACACCAGAGACTGATATTCAAAGGAAAGGACTAGGATTTTTAATCCTCAGTTGTGTGTGTTCATGTACCAATGTTTCAGCACAATGTTTCAGCACACTTAACAGAAATGCCAGTAATTTGTGCCAAATTCTTTAATCCTCTTCTTCACACTTCCCTCACTTTGTCTTACCAGCATTATCTGTCAATCCCCAAGGCATGTCATATTGTTTTCCAGGCATGAACTTCGTCATTTCTGTCAAGCATTAAAGTTTAAACAAAGAATTTCAACCTTTTGTTTTTCCAGCTCATTTAGTTGTATCTGTTTTGAAAGTTTCATTATTTTCTCTTTCCATATACCCTGTGTTGTTATATTGGTCCTGAAAGCATATTTTCTAGGACTGTCATATAAAAACATGTATCTTTGGGCACATGTTTGCTTACATATGTTTTAAAAGGAAAGCTTTCTTTTTCTTTTTTTCTTGTCTCTTGATATTTGCTTAGTATTCACTTTGATGTCTGCACTTCTACCATGAATAGTATTCACTTTGATGAATTAAGCTACTTCTATATTCTAATCCTTATATTGTAATTTATTTTATTGCCAGATGTAAACGGACACGGGAAATAAACAGTTGAAAGGAGAGAAAAGCTGTGTTCCTGCCTTCCTTCTGTATGTAGATAAATTGATCAGTAGACAAAAAACAAACAAACAAAAACCTTTAAAATCATTGAGCACTTTTTCTTCCTCTGTTTACTATAGCGGGAACAAGACTGGACCCCATATTTCTGTTTTGTTAATCTGTTATCATGATTAAGACAGATTCTCATTATAGGGAATGGAGATTTAGATATGTGATTCCCACTCACCTATTCTGTGCTTTGGGGCCATTTTCAATAGTGTGTACTCAATGAAGTTTTTTTTAAAAGCTAAGAGTGACTTAGCTTGGCTGCTGTGTTTTTTCAAGTATGTGATTCATGTGAGAGAGGTGTGAACCCTTCAGAGCCCCTACCATTATGTTAATTGTATTAACTCACAGATTTTTTTACTACTGATGTTTAATAACATTTTAACCATAGTGTTGGCAGAGACTATCATGTTTTAAAATGTGTTGGCTGGTTATGGTTAAGCTTAGCTAACATATTTTTAAACATGACTTATCCATGTGTTCATTAAGCACTAAGGCCAAGATCCTCAAAGGTATTATCCTCCTAACTTCCACTCAAATCAATGGAAGTTAGGACCTTAAATATCTGAGGATTTGGGCATCAGTATTGTTCAACATCATGTTAGTTAAAACACTCCAACACAGTGGGGCCCAACCTTATTACGCAGAAGGGCCCATAAACCTAAGCACAACCTTGTGTGGGCCAAACAGATTTTCCACCTCAGGACTGACAGCCCAAGCCCCATCGCAGGCCTCATGAAAAGCTTTGGTGGGTCATGCACAGCCCATGGGTGGTAGGTTGGGCACCCTGGCACTAAAGCAATTTTTTAACCTGGCACAATTTCCTAGCGGACACATGGCTCATGTCTTCGCAGGGACTTGGAATGGCTCCAGGATGTGCAAGCAGAGGGATTTTTTGAAGGATGGTTAGTGGGGAAAAAGGGTAGGTCTGAAACAGTTGAGATGGGGTTGGAAATGGGAGAGGAGACGAGTATTACTTGGAGTTTTAAAAATTTGCTTCCATCACCACGAACATGTGTACAATGTGCCCAAGAAGAGACGGCCCATGCCTGCTGACTGCAGGGGGTTTGGTGCCACTACAACTGTTTTTGGTAGACTATCATAGGGCTACATCCCCTGAAGGTGATGTTGGGGAGAGGGGCATTACCACATTCCCTCCCCTGTTCCTCATATACACCTCTATAACTTACATCACTTGCCCAATTTGAAAAAAAAATATATGGTTACTCTAATCTGCTCCAAATGAGGTTTCTCAGGTCCTATGGTAAAGTGTAATGAAAAAGTGCCTTAAAGCCACCTTTCTCTCCCCTCTCCTGAGCTATGCCTAACACAAGCTTGGTAAAATTGAAAATCTCATCAGTATCAAGGCACACAGAATTGTTGCTTTAATCTAAGTTATGTACAATGTCTTCACACTACAGTTTAAGTATTACACCACAACATTTATAATGAATGCTAATAATAAAAAAGTTGTTCAACTAAGTGATTATTTCTAATTAAATGTGACTGTTATCTGTGTGGCTTTGCAACACTAGATTACAAATATCTATATATATTTTTTACAATAAAAATAATGTCCAGTCCACTTACTTGATACAGCCCAAAACATAATTCCAGTAGAAAAGTGGTAAAAGAAAATCCATATTATTAAAGTTACTCCTTCTTCAATTATTTATTTAAATAAATAACAAACACATAAATATGTGTTTCTCCTCTCTCTAGAATAATAAATGCTTTTCAAGTTCTGGTTGGCTGAAGTTTTTATATTTTGAAGTACTGAATTAGTTTACCATATATTAAATTACTTACACTGAATCCTCCAATTATATTGAGACACAATCCTTCATTCAGACAGTTGATGCTGAGCAGCCTGCAGTAGTCAATTGCTTCCTCACAGTTCTTTCCAGTGAATCCTGGCAAGCAGCTGCAAATACACCAGTGTATTTTAGAAGACTCAGATTTTCAAGTTAATTGCATTTAATTAGGTTCCAAAACTCGATTAAATATGTTCTTCCAGTAACTAAGCAGACCTTATCCGTTATTTAAAAAACAATATATAAAACATGTTTCCAAGCAACTAACAATCGGTTGTTTGATTCTGGATATTTTCACTTCTGCACAGAATAAAAAAAAAACATTCATTAAAAGAAAAGTTTTTTTTTATATCAGAGCTTAATATATTCTGGGTACTTAAATATAAAATAAACCTTGAGCTAAGCTGATATTTAACAGTAAACTATATATACAAATTTGGAAAGCTTTTAGAATGGATGAGTCTATTACTGAATAGTGGGGAAAATGATGAAAAATGAGATTTAGAACAGGGAACACAGTCATTACACACTGATGATTAGCAAACAATAGTCAATAATGAGAAATCTGAGTTTGAAGAAAATGTGGGGAGCCTCTGCAGAGGATAAAGCATGACTGCTGTTGTATTTGTTTAATTCTAATGGTACATTTTCTTTTAAACAGGAAACTAGCATTCTGCTCTGTGTCCGTTTGTCAGCTCAATGTTCTGCCAATGAAGGAATGGTTAGCTCTGTCATGGCATAGGAAGCTCTGTGAAGTTCTTCTGGCTCACCGTCAGTGCTTGTCACTAGTAAGGTAAAGTTCTTTTCTTATCTTTTCTTTTCTGCCAGTTTTTTTTTAAAGCCCTTTCATATTGAAAAAGAATGGGAGTTAAATTCATATTAAGTTAGCATTGTTCAAGAGAGACAGCCAAATATTGCAGAACCAGTAAATATTTAAGAATTGCGAATCTGGCTCAAATGATCAGTGTACAATATATAAAAGCCAGGTTATCAAAACGTTCTTAAGTGGTGAAAGGGATATTCTTCCTTTGATGTATATGTAATTCCTGTCAAATCCACTCCTGCAAGCATTTATACACATGCTTAGCAGCAGCTCCTGGTGACAAAGTATGGCAGGGGTGGGAGGGAATATATGTGGGCAATGACAGAGTGGTTGAAATGAAGAATGCTCCTGCAATTCTGAGCTGCAAAGCAATCCATAGGAAGAAGTTAGGAAACTGCTCTGAGTTATACTGGGGGCTACTTTGCTCCCTTGTATAGCCCAGAATCTGGAAACAGTAAATATGCCATAGAGCCATCTTTGTCACCACTTCTCCTTGGCTGTGCCTCCTGACAGGTGGAGGACACAATCAAGCTCCTCCTAGTTCTCAAACTTAAAAAAAAAAAAAAAGTGCCAGGCCTTACTTAGTAATGCATTCTGTTTCTTTTAACTTATAGAATGTAACAGAGAAATATATCCTTTCTATAGAATTCTAAAACCAGCCTAGAGAATTTAATAGGAACACTCTGCTATACTGATTTCTATAAGCTGGTTTAAAAAATTCTGAAAGGCAGTTAATCTTTCTCTATTAAACTCAGTAGGATTTTCACATAAAAGAGCAGCCTGCCCAAATAAAGTCCTGTCCAAAACCTCCCCCTCACCTCAGAAAAATCTGACAATAATAAAACAAAAACATCACTATCAAAACAAACAGACCCTCCATATTACACATTACAGTATTTCAAACATCAAGATCTGGAACTCTGGCAAAGAAGTCTGTCCTTACCAGATTTCCCGTCTAATGTTTGTGTCTACAAAGAGGTTTGTAAAATGGTTGGTGCATTCACTCCATTTGTTCAATAACATACTACATAGTTACTACTTACATTCCCTTCTAACTACAAGGAAAAAAGTAAATATCACTCTGTGGTAACTATCCAAGGCTGAAGTCTAAATAACAACCAGTGAACTCTTTTCCCTTCCTTTTAATTTGTCAGCACTGAAAGGTATTCCATTTAAGGTTGAAGCAGATTGTCATGTGTACCTTTATCAGCAATTATTTTTTTGTAACAGATTTATTTTCAAAGAACAGTCCTATTATAGAACTTATTTTATTGATTTGCTTCCAATTATGATCCTAGATCAGGTGAGAGTTGCACAGCTTCCCTTGGTCAATTTAATTGGCCTAGAAGCTGCACAGCATCATTAGGTCAATATAATTGGCCTAGTTATTTTACAAAACGGCCATAGGTTAACTAATTAGACCTATTTTTAAAGCTGCCTTTTGCAATTTCTCTTTTTGCCCAATTTACCTAGTGATGCAGGCTTTCAAACAGGCAAGCCAATAAGAGACAAAGGAAGTGTAAATAAACAGACAGGAAGAAAATTGGCCATAAAGTTGGAAAGATAGCAGTAATGAAACAAATATTCTCAAAACACTCTTTTCTATATTTGTGACTTTTTATTATCCTGGATAACATGGATAATAGAAGCAGATACAAAGTAAACAATCACAATCTATTGTGATGGATACCCTTGTTCACTGACTATTTGAATTCACTTTAAATTTTGACATTTAAGAAAGAATACTACTATTAGATTCTTAGTGTAAAGTTCTATGTGATATAAAGACTGAAAGGATGGAATTAGGATACAAGGTAGTCATATATCATAGCTGAAGTGAAGAAAATTAAATTGAGCCTGTTTGGTTATATGTTTAGAATAGAAAACAGCTGTTTTCCAAGAGAAGAAGGGGTAAGTTGATAGAAGCTGAGAGTGTGATGGATAAAGGCAGAAAACAACTTGAGTGTGAGTAGAGCTAAATGAAGCACTGACAGCAAAAACCAGAAAACTGAAACAAAAGGGTCAAGTCTGCTATTAATTGTAATAGTGTATTTGTGTAAGACAAGTGGGTATCACATGTATTTTACTTGTTACACAAAGTAATAGTGTAATAGGTAGTAACAATATATTGAATGGTTTCAGAGTAACAGCCGTGTTACTCTGTATTCGCAAAAAGAAAAGGAGTACTTGTGGCACCTTAGAGACTAACCAATTTATTTGAGCATAAGCTTTCGTGAGCTACAGCTCACTTCATATATCCGATGAAGTGAGCTGTAGCTCACGAAAGCTTATGCTCAAATAAATTGGTTAGTCTCTAAGGTGCCACAAGTACTCCTTTTCTTTTTGCAAATATATTGAATGAGAACACCTAGGATTCTGTAGTGTGACTAAACACAACCATAATCTAGAGTGTCTGACATTCATTACTAAGGATAGATGGAGTACTTCAGACAAAATGTAAACAAGCCCAAACCTTCACCCCAAACTTGAAGTGAACTGAATCCATATCTTCTTGCTTGAAATATGATTACTTTTCCTGTTTTAATATATTTCTTTTGCTGTGACTACACAGCACTGTACCATAGAGAACTGTACCAAGCCAGTCTTGAAGAAATGACAGTCTAAAAGCATACAGCATAGACCAAATAGAGACACACAGTAATCATAGCTAGAATCCTTCATAGAACGGATGGAGAGACAGAAGCTTTACTTGTTCCAAGAGTGGAGGGTACCATGAAAGAGGACATGAAACTGAGAGCAGGAACAAGATACAAAACATTAAGCAAAGGAAGACTTAGTGAGAGAGAGTTATTTGTCCCCCTTTGTTCTCAATCCACAAAGAATGTGAGGCTGTTATGGACTCCAGCTGCAGCTCTTTATCTCAGTCTGTGGAGATTCATGCTTCTAGATCTGGAGGTACCAGATGTAAGCTCGACTGTAATGGCCAAGATGGTGACTGTTATACCCATATAAGTGTACAAGTTCACTTGAGGGAGATTGTTTCAGCTGTTGGGCCTCTCTCATTGTTATTTTTCTTTGTCTATGTTACGCAGAATTGCTTTTTCATGTCACATGTTTTAATCTGATCATAACACACATAAGAAACCACAGAGACAATTATTTTAAACAGGCAACCTAAATTTTGGTAATAATTCAGTTTTATAGTCATTTTTTTTTAAATGTAAGCTTCCAGCATCCATTCACACAGATTCAGAAACATGGGCATACTGTGTAAGGGATTGTATATGAAATAGTGATTTCTAAACAGCATCTTGATGCTAGCTGTTGGTGAACAAATGTGCACAGTGTGTGTCCCATTCATCACAACTTGCTAGCTCTTCCAAGAACTATGTATCAATTATGTGCTCTTTTCCTCTTTTGGAAAGTTATATTCAAGCTCCACAAATATATTTTAAACTTTTCAGCTGTGAATCTTTTCTGATGGACTAAAGCATTGTGTACTATACATCTTTTATGTGCATGCCCATTCTAAGTTAATTCATAGTATATTTTCAGGCTTTTATGTACCACAGCTTTTAATTCTCAGCTTTCATGAATACCCAAAATTTGTGAGGTTGTTTACTGCACTTGAATAATGCTCAGCAGAACCTACTTTAAGGCAGCCAGATAAAAGTCAAGCAAGTGTGAAGAGTACAAATTGTAATTCTTAATGGTGTGAGAAAATAGCCATAAAGCTATTTAAAATGGCTGGAATTATAGGTCCATATATTTGGGTCACGTCTGTCATTTGCAAATGGATGCTTTTTTATCATAGCCCTATTTAAATAAAGCACTATTTTTAATATGCTGCTTAAAGGATCCATTTGAGAACTACTAACGTAGATCTATGAATTAGGAATGAACATGCTCATCTTATCCTTTTGAAAGATAATATTATCATCATACACATTGAACACGAGTGGTATCTCTGAAATTGAATTGTCTCACTAGTCTCCAGTGTGTCAAGATTTATTTATTTTATCTTACTGAATTCATGATGAAACAATTTATAACTTCTTCCATGGCTTTAGATCTCTTTTAGGATTTTTTTTCAGGCATTTCATTTTTAAATTGCTAAACCTCATATCATACAGCACCAAAAAACGAGGGGAAAGTTATAAATATGAAAATTTATAGTTTTCTTTGCCCTCTGTGACTCAGGATTTATTTCTGCAATCAGCTGCATATCATGAAGTGATCCAATGAAGTACTGTAATAAATTAATTTCTTATCTTACCGGCAATAATAGCTCTGCTGCTGATCTACACAAGTAGCGTTATTTAAGCAAGGTGATAACTCACATGGTCCCAACACGCTATCGCATAACTTGCCAGTGAACATTGGCAAACAGATACATGCCACATCCTATGGAAGTGAGAGAAATTAGAAAAAAATATTTGTCACATTCAAGGCAATTCAGAAATTCTTTCCTTCTATTGCAGTTGAAGTCCCGACTAGATCTGAGCCCCACTATACTAAGCACTATACAAAGGCAGCATAAAAGTCAGTCCCAGCCTCAAGTAGTTTACAGTCATAATTTAAGAAAGGGGAAGCAGGCCCGAATGCCTCCAAATACAGATTACACCAGGAATGAGTTTCCTAACTGGAATTGTACCAGCTCTGAATTTGCCTGGCATTATGATTTCACTATTGGCTCCAGCAGAAGGAGAATTTTAGTTTGTACGGTTTTTCTTCTTCTAAATTTGCTCATGTGTGAAAGTTTCTGTCTACCGGTATAAGCTATACAAACAGTTATGGTGAACAACTCCAAAAAGAGCAGTAGATATTGTGACAGGGTCAGGCTGGATGGCTACAGGAGAGATATATTAGCCCCAGGTTAAGTAGGTCCCTTTTCCCTGGGTAAGGTAACAGGGAAGGTTTTTTTTTTTGAAACAGAAAGGAAATTTATTTGTAACAGTTACAAAGAATACAAAGGGATAAAAAAAAACTTAGCAACAAAACAACGCAATCAAAAGGTATAACACAACAGCTTTCAGGAGGGAGAGGTGTTCAGGTTAGCCCAGGCCCAGAGCGGGGGGGCTTCCTCGACACTCGTGGTCTTCCACCCTCCTGAGTTACCTGGTGGCCTAGAGCGGGGGGGCTTCCTCGACACTCGTGGTCTTCCACCCTCTCGAGTTACCTAGTGCCGCGCCCAGGGTCACCGACCCTCCCTCTCCTGAGAGTGCCCGACAAGATGGGCACGGCTGCGGGGTGGGTGGTTGGGAGGGAGGGGGGTACACCCATGTATTATAGGACCCCTCCTAGAAGACAGTAATGATGGTATTCACAGCAACTAACGGCTGTGACTGGCGGCTCTCGCTCTTTCCCTCAATCAGAGGGTCAGACGGAGGGAACCGGACGGGGTCACCGAGCAGAGAACCCCGGACAGCGCCCACCGCTCCTCGAAGGTGTCAAGGGAGTCGGTGGACGCTGCCCAGAGGAACTCCGCCCGGATACGTGAATGTACTGAGAGTCGGAAAACGGCCTCACAATCGCAGGACGCCTCATGAGCCAACCTCCGCTCTCTGGTCTTATAAATGGCTGTTTTAGCCAAGGCTAGGAGGAGGCTGACCAGGAGATCCCGCGACTTGGTGGGGCCACGGATGGGGAGTGTATAGATAAAGAGGTGGGGAGAAAAATGAAGCCAAAAGCGCAAAAGAATATTTGTGAGGAGCCGAAAAAGAGGCTGCAATCTGGCACACTCTAAATAGACGTGCGCCAGGGTTTCCCTCACGTTGCAAAAAGGGCAAGTCTCCGGAAGGGAGGTAAAACGTGTCAAAAACACGCCCGTGCTCACAGCCCCGTGAAGGAGCCGCCAACTGATGTCCCCGACGGGCCTCGGGACCAAGGTGGAGTACAGGCTGGCCCACCGAGGTTGCTCACCCTCCAAAGGTGGTAAGAGATCTCGCCACTTTGTATCGGGGCGGGACACCAGGGTGCGGGCATGAAGGGTATGGAGCGTGAGTGTATATAGATATTTCCGTGATGCAACTTGAAAACCGACCGGTTGCAGTTCATGCAGCCGGCTCGCAGTGAAAGGATGAGGGGTGTGTTGGGATCGACAGAGTAGGGGCCCGATGGAAAGGTCCGGCGGGCCTGGGGTAAGGGATGGGCGGGGCGCGCCCTCGCACAAGGCTCGGCTAACATAAGCCCGAGCGGCGGGGGTCAGAGCGGCCTCCACCTCCTGAAGCACGCGCCGGGGGGTGCGAAGGCTGGAGAGCCCCATGCGTCGAGCGAGCGTCAGGGGATCCAGCCAGTCCCCCCGGTCGTAGTCCAGGAGGTCCCCGACCCTCGTAACTCCCGCCAGGACCAACCTCTGGCGCACCGTGCGGGACTCCGCCGCCTGCACACAAAGTTGGGGGTTGTGTAGCAGGGGCTCCGTGAGGAGATCTGCCCCCACGATGGCCGCCACGGACCTGGTCGTTGAAAACAGTTTCCAGGCCCGGAGGAGGTCCTGGTAGAAATCCGGCAGCCCGGAGAGGTCTCGCGGAAAACCTCTCGGGCAAAGATAAAAGAGCTGTCGGTCATAGCGGAGCCCATGGAAGCGGCGTAAAAAGGCATGCGCCAATATGCTCCACGGCGAACTACCTGCACTATAAAGGAGCCTCTGCAGGGCCTGGAGGCGGAAAACGCGGACCTGAGTGTACAGACACTTCAGGCCCTGCCCTCCTTCCTTCAGGGGCAAGTGGAGAACCCCGACAGGGGCCCAGTGCAATCCTGACCAAAAGAACTCCAGAATCAATCTCCGGAGGTGGGACAGGAAACCCGGGGCCGGGGCTAGGGTGTTGAGCCGGTACCAGAGCGTGGACAGGACTAGTTGGTTAAGCACCAGTGCTCTCCCCCGAAGGGAGAGACATCGGAGTAGCCTCGTCCATTTCCTGATCCGCTCAATCACGCCGCCTTCCAAATTTTGCCAGTTCTCCGGCGGAGAAGGGTGCGTGGCAGAAAGGTAAACGCCGAGATAGAGCAGAGGGCCGGCACTCCACCGGATGGTCTGAAGCGCGGGTGGGAGGGGGCTTACCTGCCGCCAGCCCCCCACCGCCAAGCCAGAGCTCTTGACCCAGTTGACTCGGGCGGAGGAGGCTGCCGAAAAGATGGCTTGGCATGCCTCCACTCGCGCCAAGTCGCCTGGGTCCTGGACCACGAGGAGGACGTCATCGGCGTACGCCGACAGGACCAGCCGCAGCTCCGGCTCCCGCAGCACCAACCCCGTCAACCTCCTGCGGAGGAGACAGAGGAAAGGCTCGATCGCCAGAGCGTACAGCTGGCCTGAGAGGGGACACCCCTGCCGCACCCCTCGCCCGAAGCTGACCGGTTCGGTCAGGGTCCAGTTGAGCCTAACCAGACACTCCGCGGAGGCGTACAGCACCCGGAGAAAACTCACAAACTGAGGTCCGAATCCAAATGCTCGCAGGGTGCTCAGGAGGTACCCATGATCTACCCTATCGAACGCCTTCTCCTGATCGAGAGACAGGAGGGCGAACGACAGACCGTCTCTCCGCCCGAGTTCCAAAAGGTCTCGGACTAAAAAGAGGTTGTCAAAAATGCTGCGACCCGGGACAGTATAGGTCTGGTCTGGGTGAATCACGTCCGCCATCACGGACCCTAGCCGCAGCGAGATTGCTTTCGCTACGATTTTATAATCCGTGCTAAGGAGTGAGAGGGGACGCCAGTTTCGTAAGTCGCGGAGGTCCCCCTTCTTCGGCAGCAAGGCGAGCACCGCTCGTCTGCACGAGAGAGGGAGGACCCCGCCCTGCAAGGACTCAGCCCAGACAGTGACTAGGTCTGGGCCAAGGATGTCCCAGAACGCGCGGTAAAACTCCACGGTCAGCCCGTCCATGCCCGGAGATTTATTGGTGGGCATGCGACGGAGGGCGTCCGAGAACTCGGCCAGGGTGAGAGGCAGCTCTAGCCGGTCTCGGTCGCCCACGCTGACCGTGGGGAGTTCCTCCCAGAGCACCCCGCAAGCGCCAGGATCGGTCGGATCCGGGGAGAAAAGGTTTGCGTAGAAGTCACGGGCCCTCCCACACATCTCCTCCGGATCCGTGAGGGGGGTGCCGTCTTCCGCTAGAAGGCAGGTGACGTGTTTTTTGGCCCCCCTCGTTTTCTCCAGGGCGTAGAAGAAGCGGGAGCCGCGATCCATCTCCTGAAGGAGGCGGATGCGGGACCGGACAAAGGCACCTCGGGCCCGGTGGTCCTCGAGGGCTCGAAGTTCCTCCCGCTTCTCCCGGCACGCTCCGCAGAGGGACGGGTCCCCGGGGCTGGCGGCCAGGCGCCTCTCCAGCTCTAAGACCTCCCGTTCCAACTGCTCTATCGCCGCATTTCTCCGTCGGCTGGTGCCCCGAGTGTAATTGCGGCAGAAGAGCTTGGCGCGCACCTTCCCTAAATCCCACCAGCGCCGCACCGAGGGAAAGGCACGCCACTGCTCCCGCCAGGCCAGCCAAAACTCCCGGAAGGACATCACAAAGCTCTCGTCCTCCAACAGGCTGTTGTTAAAATGCCAGTAAGCCGGCCCCGGTCCCTCTGCACGGAGGGAGACCGTGACGGCAACCAAATGATGGTCGGAAAAAGGGGCCGGCCGAATGGTGGAGGAGTGGGCCTGTGAAAGATGGAGACGGGATAGATAAATACGGTCTAACCGAGAGCGGTGCGACCGACGGGCCTCCACCCGAACGAAGGTAAACGTGGAAGTATCATCTGGGTGATGGTCACGCCAGACGTCCACTAGGGAGTGATAGTCGACTATGTCTCGAAGAATGGTCGCGGCGGCCGGGCTCGGCTCGGCCCCCGAGCGGTCCCGTTCCTCGAGGGTGGTGTTAAAGTCCCCTCCCAGGATCAGGCACTCGTGTGAATCCAGGGTGTCGAGAAATTCGGACACCTGCTGGTAAAATTGCGGCCGCTGTGAGCTCACTTGCGGGGCATAGATATTAACAAAATTGACCACGAGCCCCTCCAAACGAACTCGGAGGTGCAACAAGTGGCCCGGCACGGCCTCAGTGACTCCGAGCACCTCGGGCCGCAGGGTGGGGGAGAACAGGGTCGCCACTCCAGCTTGCCAAGCCGTGCAGTGGCTAAAGTATACCCCGTCCCCCCATTCCAGCCGCCACCTATCCTCGGCGGTTGGGTCCGTGTGGGTCTCCTGCAGGAAAACCACAGAGTACCTCCCCTCCCGAAGGTAGGAGAGCACCTGGGACCTGCGGAGAGCCATCCTACAGCCCCTGGTGTTCAGGGTTACAATGATGAGAGGTGTCATGCGGAGGGCTGGGGGGGTGGGGAGTTCTCAGGGGTGGGGGTACTCATGGCCCCCGGCGGGTCGCGTAGCAACCCGTGTCCCATCCCGTGAGTAAGTAACTCTTTCCGGAAGCTGCGGGCCCGCTCGTAGGCCACGGCACCGCCCTTCCCTTGCCCTCTACCCTCCCTCATAAGGGCTCTCGCGGCCCGAAGGAGTCGATCAAAGTCCCCCCATTGCTGGAGAGCCAGCTGTGCCCTATCGCGGGCACCACGGCATCGTTTCAAGAACTCCCGTAATGCATGCTGCAGCTCATGGGGGGGTAGGGTTACAACTCCCAGAGCAGTCCCTGGTGGGGCTTTTGATGCAGCTTCGTGGTCCGCTAAGGCGGGTAGGCAGGGTGCGGACCGCCGACGGGGTGTCTGACAGGCTGGGGTTACTAACTCCATCTCGTGCCTTGGGGCGGACGGGGATGGCAGGGGGAAAGGTGCAACTCCTGGGGAGTCGCAACTAGAAAACATAAAGACTGCTCCCTGGGGGGAATCTGCAAAAGGCGGAAAAGAAATAACCCCAGGGGCGGCGGTAGCCTTGCAGGAGGAGGGAGACTGAACCGGAATAGGGGTGGGGGCAGGGGCAGAGGTAAGGCCCTGGGCTTCAGGAGGCGCACAGCGAAAAGAAGGCGCCTCCCGAGCAGGGTCGGGGGTGAAGGGGCAAGGGAGGGGGCTCCGAGGAATGCTAGGTACTGGCTCCGGGGTGGTCGTGGCAGCCATGGCCCCAGGCGGTAAACCACTTTCCGTGGGGTGCTCACCCGGAAAGGCAGTCAGGGGGAAAGGGCATGGGGAGAGGGGGCCTGGGGTGAGATTGCCCAAATCGAGGCCGGCCGGCAGTAAATCATCCCCTCCCTGGGTGACCGGGGTCAAATCCAGGGCTTCAATCTCTGCGTACACAGAGGAGAGGCCGACTCCCACCACCCCAGGGGCCTCTCCGCTAGGGCCCGCCTCGGCGGTCACGTCGGGGTTCGTTGGGAGTTCAGGTGGTATCTGGTTAGAAGGGGCTTCCCCCGGGGCTTCGGAGGGGAGGGTCCCCCGCGGAGGGGGGATTCCACCCTCCAATGCTGGTCTATCTTCACCTCCCGACACCAGCGAATGGATCTCACTCGTGGCCGAGGCGGGAGGCTCAGGGTCGGTACCTCCCTTCCTGGTCTTCCGGGGGGCTTCCGCGTCAGATGAATGCAGCGGAGCTCGAGCCCTCCGCTTGCCTCGCTTCCCCTGGACTACAGTCCAGCCCTCCATGGCATCGTCCGGGGGTGGAGTAGCAGGGGACGGAGCGGGGCGCGGAGGCAGAGGTTCAGGGGTTTGGGGGGGTAGCGGTAAGGCAGCATTAGGGGCGGGGGGTTCTCCTTGGGGCGAGCCCTCTCCTGCACCCGGTAAAAGCTTTGCCACACCCCCCTCCATAGGCTCTGCCGAGGTGGTTACGGCAAGAGTGGGACTCCCGTGGTCGCCCGGGCGTTGTTGGAGGGGTGCCTCTTGGGCCCGGACGGGGGCAGCGGTGGATCGGGTGGGAGGGGGGGTGGTGTCGGGTGCCGGGTGGCCAGGGGTGTCGGCAACAACAGGGCCGATATCCCGCCGGGTCTCGGGGGTCTCAGGTGCCCCTCTCCCCCGGGCCAAAGGGCAGTCCCTGCGGACATGCCCTGCCGAGCGGCAGAGGTAGCACCGGGCCTCTCCGGTGGAATAAAAGACCCTATAGCGGGCTCCCTGGTAGGGAACTAGGAAGGACCCCTCGAGCGCCTCTCCGTCACGCACCCCCGCCGGCAGTAAAATCTGCACTTGCCGGCGGAACGATAGGACGTGACGGAGGGCGGGGTCCTTGCAGCCTAACGGGAGAGGGCTAATAACAGAAACAAGCTTCCCCAGGGCAGAAAGAGCAGGTAACAGGGCAACATTAGGTAAAAAGGGAGGAACGGAGGTGAGGACGAAGCGAACGCCCAGATCTTCTAGCGGTTCCAGGGGGAGAAACACCCCCCCCACCACTAGGCCCTTCTCCACCGCCTCCTGGGCGGCAGTCTCCGAGGCCAGAAAGAGAACGACCTTCCCATACATCTTGGAGGCCGCCACAATGGCCATGGGTCCTACCACTTTCGCCAACACCTGCACGTATGCCTCCACGTGGGGCGAGGCGGGTACTAGGAGGCAACGGACACCGTGCTTCCTGGTCAGGGCGGGAAGAGGGCCCCGACTACTAGTAATGGCAGCGGAGGCAGTGGGAGGGCGAGATGAGGAGGCGGCAGGTGAGGGGGGGCCTGTCGCCACCCGGGCATACGTCCTGGGGGCCGGGGGAGGGATGGTCGCAGAGCTGGTGGAGGGAACAGCTGGGAGGGGTGCCGCGATCGATGACGAGGCCACTGTGGTGGGGGCGGCCTCTGCCACGGAGGGTCCAGCGGCATTAGCGGGGCCCTTCCCTTTTGGCCCGCTTCGATTTTTCCGTCTAACTGGGGGGGGGTTCCTAGAATCTAGTGGGGCAGGAACCAGAGCAGCAGTAGTAATCGCCCCGGTGCCTCCCACTGCCGATGCCCCAGCGGGGGCGGTGGCAGGGGTTCTAACAATGGAGGCGGTGGGGAAATCTTGAGGGGTGGGCAGGAGGGTAGATGGGGAAGGGGCAACCAATTTCGGTGGAGGGGCCTTGCGTCCCTCCTTCTCTGCCATTGTAAGCAGGGAGAGACAGGGAAACACTGGGAGGGGGGGGGGGGCAAAAATCGGGGTCCGGTAGTAGGGGTAGGCTATGGGGTAAACAATCCGGGGGGGGGGGGGGGAGGACAACCCACCACAAGTGTCCAAAGAGTCTCGCTTGGTTGGTTGTTATGCCTGGTCCAAAAGGCAAAGTCCAAAGCAAACAGCTGGATCCAAAGGCAGATGGCAGATTGCCAGCAGGGACGAAGCAGCGGGGGCCGTGATAGTTGTAATAGTGGTGGGGGGGGGTTGGGGGCTCGGATGGACCTGGGGGTAGCTCCCTGCTACACCCCTGTGCCGCCGCAGGCGCAGCTGAAATGCAGTCAACTCCCCCCCCCGAGGGTAGAAATTCAAAAGAAATCCCTCAGTCTTACGGCCTCTCTCCACGATGATTCATAGCTGCCCGGGAGTTCTCCGGCCTCTGGCGTCTGCTACAGCTGTTGGCTCTGTCCCAAGGCTCTCGGAAAAAGTCCAGGCAAAAAGCAAAACAGCTGGGTCTGGGGGGGTCCACTCCCCTCTCCGGACAGCAGGTTGGCAGTCCTCCCCCCCTCCTCCGGGGGTTTCAAGTAAGCAAGGAGCAAAGTCCAAAAGCAGGCATCGGGGGGGGGGGGGGGGGTGCTGGCGACTGGCCAGCACACTGACGCAGCTCAAAAGAACGAAAAAAAACAAAACCAAAAAAAACAAAGCGTCCGGCCCAAACGCGGGGGGGGAAACTAAGCAAAAGGAAAAGTGTGAAAAATCCGGGCCGGGGGGCTTTAGGAAAGAAAGGAAAGCAAATAGCTCAGGAGCGAGTGAAGAACGATTCCGGCTCCCTAACAGGGAAGGGTCCAGAACAATCAGGAACCTTCTGGAGATAATTAAGATGGACAGGCTGATTAGAACACCTGCAGCTAATCAAGAAGCTGCTAGAATCAATTAAGGTAGGCTAATCAGGGCACCTGGGTTTAAAAAGGAGCTCAGTTCAGTTCGTGGTGTGCATGTAAGGAACTGGGAGCAAGAGGCGCTAGGAGCTGAGAGTGAGAACGCATACTGTTAGAGGACTGAGGAGTACAAGCATTATCAGAAACCAGGAGGAAGGACCTATGGTGAGGATAAAGAAGATGCTGGGAGGAGGCCATGGGGAAGTAGCCCAGGGAGTTGTAGCTGTTGCACAGCTGTTCCAGGAGGCACTCTAGACAGCTGCATTCCACACGGCCCTGGGCTGGAACCCGGAGTAGAGGGCGGGCCCGGGTTCCCCCCAGATCCTCCCAACTCCTGGTCAGACACAGGAGGAGTTGACCTGGACTGTGGGTTCATGATAACGGCCAAACTGAGGGCTGCCGTGAAACTCCAAGGCGAGCATATCCGCCAATAAGCGCGAGACCCACCAAGGTAGAGGAGGAACTATGTCACAATATCTAATTCATGAAAGGAAATAGCTTATACCTTTTTTTTCTTAAAGACTAACGGATTTATTTGGGCATAAGCTTTCGTGGGTAAAAACCCCACTTTATTTTACCCACGAAAGCTTATGCCCAAATAAATCTGTTAGTCTTTAAGGTGCCACTGGACTCCTCGTTGTTTTTGTGGATACAGACTAACACGGCTGCCCCTCTGATACTTGACATTTTTTCTTTCTCTCATCATGAACCAAGTACAGTGGGTTTGAAAGACAGCTGTCAATTAATGTAATCTACTATTTACCCAGTAGGGAGAAAAAGACATTTTATAGTAAACAATGTATTGATATTGACATTCTGACCTTTATATTTCTAATAGGGTATTATTTACATTTGTTTTGATTTTGGTTTCTTCTAGGGGAGTAGGCAGTGTTTGCAAAATTGTTTCTTCACAGTCAGTTATAGGAGCATCAGCACAGAGCTTTATTCTGATCTTAATCTTTTGCGGATGATACCAAGCTGGGACGGATACTTGCAAGTGCTTTGGAGGATAGGATTAAAATTCAAAATGATCTGGACAAACTGGAGAAATGGTCTGAAGTAAATGGGATTAAATTCAAGAAGGACAAATGCAATGTACTCCATTTAGGAAGGAACAATCAGTTGCACGCATACAACATGGGAAATGACTGCCTAGGAAAGAGTATTGTGGTAAGGGATCAGATTAGGCCTCAACTGGAGTATTATGTCCAGTTCTGGGAACCACATTTAAGAAAGGATGTGGACAAAATGGAGCGAGTTCACAGAAGAGTAACAAAAAATGGTTAAAGGTCTAGAAAACATGACCTATGAGGGAAGATTGAAAAAAAAAAAGGTTTTGTTTAGTCTGGAAAAGAGAAGACTGGGGCGGGGTGGGGAGGATGATAACAGTTTTCAAGTACATAGAAGGTTGTTACAAGGAGGTTGGGAAACAAATGTTATTCTTAACCTCTGAGGATAGGACAATACGCAATGGCCTTAAATTTCAGCAAGGGAGGTTTAGGTTTGACATTAGGAAAATATTCCTGTCAGGTTGATTAAGTACTGGAATAAATTGCCTAGGGAGATTGTGGAATCTCCATCATTGGAGATTTTTAAAAGCAGGTTAGACAAACATCTGCCAGAAGTGTCTAGATAATACTTAGTCCTGCCATGAGTGCAGGGGACTGGACTAGATGATCTCTCGAGGTCCCTTCCAGTCCTATGATTCTATGATTCTGTGCATATGAACATATAATTGCATACACATATAAAATAAACTACTGCATTGCACCTCATAAATAATTGATTGTACAGAATGCACAAGTATGTGCTTATACATTTCATATAAGACTCAAACCCTAAAAGTACAGGATATTTAGACAAATAGGTATGAGATATTTATTCAGCTACATATGTATATGTGTGTGTGTGTGTACCACAGACATTCAATATACAATTACAATGATTAACAAGCTCTAACACTTTTCTTTGCATATCTTGACTCCTAAATTATTGTTAATCTTCACATGAGTACACTAATGAGAGAACAAGAACATAGAGATTTGAGATAATGCCAATCAAGATATGCTCCTATATCAAATATTTTCCTGCTCTTCCTAAATTTATACTACAGTTTGAAAGACAGCTTTTAAAAAAGAATTACAAACAAAACCAAAAATCAACAACACCACACTCACAAAGAAAACAATATGAAATGTAGTATGTTTTATATAGACATTTTTTGTTTTGCAGGGATTAAAATGAAATTAAACTATTTTGTTTATTCCTTAACTAAACTCTAAACAAGTGATAGGAAACATAGGAAAAGTACAAGTGATGGCGTTCTTTTTTAACTAGGAATGTTTCTGTTTTATAAGCACCATATACATAGAAAATATTTTATGAATTATTCTTATACAGTATGAAAAATGTATTTAAACAGTCATATTATTAGAGTTTAAATGTTTTGACTTTATGGACTAGTGTATTTGTATGACATTTAGACTTACATTTGGCATATCAATGCATGTAGCTCCATTCTGACATGGCCTTGAAGAACATTCATTGACATCTTTTTCACAGTCATGGCCAAGAAATCCAGCCAGACATTCACAAACATATTCATGCTCATTATTCTGGCATATCCCCCCATTCAGGCATGGTTGAGAAGTACAAGGCTCAAGGGGCTCCTCACAAAATGCACCTAAATGAAACAAAAAAGTTAGACAGTGGGTGTACTGAGATCATTGCCCATCCAAGATTCCAAGGCCAGATCCTTGGACCATTGTAATAATCTAATCTGACTTACTCTGCAATACAGGCCATAAAACTTCCCAAAAATAATTATCAGAGCATATCTTTTGGAAAAAACAATTGTCAGTGATGGATAAATTGTTCCAATGTTTAATTACTCTCACCGTTCAAAATATACTTCTTATTTCCAGTCTGAATTTGTCTAGCTTCAACTCCCAGCTACTGGATCGTATTATATCTTTCTCTGCTAGATTTAAAACCCCCTTATTAAGTATTTGTTCCCCAAGTAGATACTTACAGATTGTAATGAAGTCACCCTTGCCCTTTTCTTTGTTAAATTAAACACATTGAGCTCCCTCAGTCTATTACTATAAGCCATGCATTCTAAAAGTAATCATTCTTCATGGTGGTTCTCTTAACCTACTCCAATTTATCAACATTCTTCTTGAATTATGGACACCGGAACTGGACAGAGTATTCAAGAAGTAGTTATACCAGTGCCAAATACATGTTAAAATAACCACTTGAACCTTACTCGAGAGTCCCCTGTTTATGCATTTCTCAACGCCTTAGCTCTTTGGGACACAGTTTCACACTGGGAGCTCCCAGTCAGCTGACTCTCCACCATGACTCCCACATCTTCTACAGAGTCATTCCCTCCCAGGATAGAGTCTCCCATCCCATAAGTATGGCCTACATTTTTTGTTCCTAGATGTACGCCTACTGTTTGTGCCCAGTCCACCAAGTGATCGAAATTGCTCTGAATCAGCGACCTGACCTCTTCATTATTTATCATTCCCCTGATTTTTCTGTCATCTGCAAACTTTATCAGTGATGATTTTATGTTTTCTTCCAGGTCACTGATAAAATGATAAATAGTGTAGGGCCAAGAACAAATTGCTGATGGACCTCACTGGCCTCACCTGTTCCATGATGAACCCCCATCATGTGATTCACAACCATCTGCTTGTTATCTTGTGCTCCCACTGTCTGTAGCATTCACTGAAACACTTACTAACATACACATAATAGTCATCAAATGTGTGTATGTGATGCAACGAAACCTACAAGGAGCAACCTAATATCCCAATGAGTCGAAAGAATAGTAAATATGGCAGGCGACCAGCTTGGCTTAATGGTGAAATCCTAGCGGATCTTAAACATAAAAAAGAAGTTTACAAGAAGTGGAAGGTTGGACATATGACCAGGGAAGAGTATAAAAATATTGCTCGGGCATGTAGGAATGATATCAGGAGGGCCAAATCGCACCTGGAGCTCCAACTAGCCAGAGATGTTAAGAGTAACAAGAAGGGTTTCTTCAGGTATGTTGGCAACAAGAAGAAAGCCAAGGGAAGTGTGGGCCCCTTACTGAATGAGGGAGGCAACCTAGTGACAGAGGATGTGGAAAAAGCTAATGTACTCAATGCTTTTTTTGCCTCTGTCTTCACTAACAAGGTCAGCTCCCAGACTGCTGCGCTGGGCATCACAAAATGGGGAAGAGATGGCCAGCCCTCTGTGGAGATAGAGGTGGTTAGGGACTATTTAGAATAGCTGGACGTGCACAAGTCCATGGGGCCGGACGAGTTGCATCCGAGAGTGCTGAAGGAATTGGCGGCTGTGATTGCAGAGCCATTGGCCATTATCTTTGAAAACTCATGGCGAACGGGGGAAGTCCCGGATGACTGGAAAAAGGCTAATGTAGTGCAAATCTTTAAAAAAGGGAAGAAGGAGGATCCTGGGAACTACAGGCCAGTCAGCCTCACCTCAGTCCCTGGAAAAATCATGGAGCAGGTCCTCAAAGAATCAATCCTGAAGCACTTGCATGAGAGGAAAGCGATCAGGAACAGCCAGCATGGATTCACCAAGGGAAGGTCATGCCTGACTAATCTAATCACCTTCTATGATGAGATTACTGGTTCTGTGGATGAAGGGAAAGCAGTGGATGTATTGTTTCTTGACTTTAGCAAAGCTTTTGACACGGTCTCCCACAGTATTCTTGTCAGCAAGTTAAGGAAGTATGGGCTGGATGAATGCACTATAAGGTGGGTAGAAAGTTGGCTAGATTGTCGGGCTCAACGGGTAGTGATCAATGTCTCCATGTCTAGTTGGCAGCCGGTATCAAGTGGAGTGCCCCAAGGGTCGGTCCTGGGGCCAGTTTTGTTCAATATCTTCATAAATGATCTGGAGGATGGTGTGGATTGCACTCTCAGCAAATTTGCGGATGATACTAAACTGGGAGGAGTGGTAGATACGCTGGAGGGTAGGGATAGGATACAGAAGGACCTAGACAAATTGGAGGATTGGGCCAAAAGAAATCTGATGAGGTTCAATAAGGATAAGTTTAGGGTCCTGCACTTAGGACGGAAGAACCCAATGCACAGCTACAGACTAGGGACCGAATGGCTAGGCAGCAGTTCTGCGGAAAAGGACCTAGGGGTGACAGTGGACGAGAAGCTGGATATGAGTCAGCAGTGTGCCCTTGTTGCCAAGAAGGCCAATGGCATTTTGGGATGTATAAGTAGGGGCATAGCGAGCAGATCGAGGGACGTGATCGTTCCCCTCTATTCGACATTGGTGAGGCCTCATCTGGAGTACTGTGTCCAGTTTTGGGCCCCACACTACAAGAAGGATGTGGATAAATTGGAGAGAGTCCAGCGAAGGGCAACAAAAATTATTAGGGGTCTGGAACACATGACTTATGAGGAGAGGCTGAGGGAGCTGGGATTGTTAAGCCTGCAGAAGAGTAGAATGAGGGGGGATTTGATAGCTGCTTCCAACTACCTGAAAGGAGGTTCCAAAGAGGATGGCTCTAGACTGTTCTCAATGGTAGCAGATGACAGAACGAGGAGTAATGGTCTCAAGTTGCAGTGGGGGAGGTTTAGATTGGATATTAGGAAAAACTTTTTCACTAAGAGGGTGGTGAAACACTGGAATGCGTTACCTAGGGAGGTGGTGGAATCTCCTTCCTTAGAGGTTTTTAAGGTCAGGCTTGACAAAGCCCTGGCTGGGATGATTTAACTGGAAATTGGTCCTGCTTCGAGCAGGGGGTTGGACTAGATGACCTTCTGAGGTCCCTTCCAAACCTGATATTCTATGATTCTATGATCCCACTTGATTTATATTACATAGAAAACAGCTGCCAGAACAAATATTTTGCAGTAAAATGGAGGTTGCAGATATAGGGCTAAACTCTCACCTATGCTCTTTGGCTTCACTGGAACTATTTGTTTCAGTAAGGTGAAAACATTGGGCCATTTGCTTTAGGAAATACTATTTTTTCCCTCTAGCATAAGAGGAGGGGAGACTGGGTGAGGAAAGTGGTCAGTGGAAGCATGTGACTAAAAGAACTAGGCAGAGGAAAAGACGGGCTAGTGAAGGAGAAATAGAGCTTCAGAATAGGTTTGCAGAGTTGGAAAATGAAGAAGGGGCTCAGCAGGTAGTCACTGAAGGTGATAGGGCAAGGAAGAAGAGAAGAGCGGTTAGTCCTATAGGAAAAGGGGAAGAGTTAATGGAGATTACACCAAATATGAGCCCCAGGAGGATACAGGATGGGTTAAAAAGGATTACAAGGGAGAATGGGAATGGAAAGAACTTGCAGCCAGAGGGAACAGGGGATAGACTGGAGAATAGCACCGTCACTAGGAAAAGGCAGGTCTATGTGATTGGGGACTCTTTACTGAGAAGAATAGATAGGCCTGTAACCAGAGCTGATCCAGAAAATAGGAGGGTGTGCTGTCTTCCAGGTGCTAAGATATGGGATGTAGACCTGAGGTTGAAAAGGATTCTAAAGGGAGCGGGAAAGAATCCCCTAATTATCCTTCATGTGGGAACAAATGATACGGCTAGATTCTCGCTGGAAAGTATTAAGGGAGACTATGCTAGGCTGGGGAGGACGCTTAAGGAAATTGAGGCTCAGGTGATCTTTAGTGGGATTCTGCCTGTTCCTAGAGAAGGGCAACAAAGGTGTGACAAGATTATGACTATCAATAGATGGCTTAGGCAGTGGTGCTATAAGGAGGGCTTTGGGATGTATGGCCATTGGGAGGCATTCATGGATAGAGGACAGTTCTCTCGGGATGGACTTCATCTGAGTAGGGAAGGAAATAGACTTCTAGGATGGAGGCTGGCACAACTGATTAAGAGAGCTTTAAACTAGGAATTTGGGGGAGATGGTTGGGAGATGTCCAGGTAATCTCCACGCCAGAATTTAGCATAGAGTGGAAAGAAAATGAAGTAAGAGTGGATACAGCTGTAGGTAGGAGGAAGGGCAGTGTAGATACAAGTCTAATAGGTTATACTGGTAGTAAAATAACCGTGCCTAATAGGGTACAGAATGTGAGTGAGGCCAAACAGCAAAAATTAAGATGTTTGTACACTAATGCAAGGAGCTTAGGTAACAAAATGGAGGAACTAGAGTTACTGGTGCAGGAAGTGAAACCAGATATTATAGGTATAACAGAGACCTGGTGGAATAGTAGTCATGACTGGGCTACAGGTATTGAAGGGTATGTGCTGTTTAGGAAAGACCGAAATAAAGGTAAAGGTGGTGGAGTAGCACTGTATATCAATGATGAGATAGAATGTAAAGAAATAAGAAGCGATGAAATGGATATGACTGAGTCTGTCTGGGCAACAATTAAATTGGGGAAGAAAACTATTAGAGCCTCCCCTGGGATAGTGCTTGGGGTGTGCTATAGACTGCCGGGATCTAATTTGGATATGGATAGAGCCCTTTTTAATGTTTTTAATAAAGTAAATACTAATGGAAACTGTGTGATCATGGGAGACTTTAACTTCCCAGATATAGACTGGAGGACGAGTGCTAGTAATAATAATAGGGCTCAGATTTTCCTAGATGCGATAGCTGATGGATTCCTTCAGCAAGTAGTTGCTGAACCGACTAGAGGGGATGCCATTTTAGATTTGGTCTTGGTGAGTAATGAGGACCTCATAGAGGAAATGGTTGTAGGGGATAATCTTGGCTCAAGTGATCATGAGCTAATTCAGTTCAAACTGAATGGAAGGATTAACAAAAATAAATCTGCAACTAGGGCTTTTGATTTCAAAAGGGCTGACTTTCAAAAATTAAGGAAATTAGTTAGGGAAGTGGATTGGACTGAAGAATTTATGGGTTTAAAGGTAGAGGAGGCCTGAGATTATTTTAAATTAAAGCTGCAGAAGCTATCGGAAGCCTGCATCCCAAGAAAGGGGAAAAAATTCATAGGCAGGAGTTGTAGACCAAGCTGGATGAGCAAGCATCTTAGAGAGGTAATTAAGAAAAAGCAGAAAGCATATAGGGAGTGGAAGAAGGGAGGGATCAGTAAGGAAAGCTACCTTATTGAGGTCAGAATATGTAGGGATAAAGTGAGACAGGCTAAAAGTCAAGTAGAGTTGGACCTTGCAAAGGGAATTAAAACCAATAGTAAAAGGTTCTATAGTCATATAAATAGGAAGAAAACAAAGAAAGAAGAAGTGGGACCGCTAAAAACTGAGGATGGAGTGGAGGTCAAGGATAATCTAGGCATGGCCCAATATCTAAACAAATACTTTGCCTCAGTCTTTAATAAGACTAAAGAGGATCTTAGGGATAATGGTAGCATGATAAATGGGAATGAGGATATGGAGGTAGACATCACCATATCTGAGGTAGAAGCGAAACTCAAACAGCTTAATGGGACTAAATCGGGGGGCCCAGATAATCTTCATCCAAGAATATTAAAAGAATTGGCACAACAAATTGCAAGCCCATTAGCAAGAATTTTTAATGAATCTGTAAACTCAGGGGTTGTACCGTATGATTGGAGAATTGCTAACATAGTTCCTATTTTTAAGAAAGGGAAAAAAAGTGATCCAAGTAATTATAGGCCTGTTAGTTTGACATCTGTAGTATGCAAGGTCTTGGAAAAAATTTTGAAGGAGAAGGTAGTTAAGGACATTGAAGTCAATGGTAAATGGGACAAAATACAACATGGTTTTACAAAAGGTAGATCGTGCCAAATCAACCTGATCTCCTTCTTTGAGAGAGTAACAGATTTTTTAGATAAAGGAAACGCAGTGGATCTAATTTACTTAGATTTTAGTAAGGCGTTTGATACTGTGCCACATGGGGAATTATTAGTTAAATTGGATAAGATGGGCATCAATAGGAAAATTGAAAGGTGGATAGGGAATTGGTTAAAGGGGAGACTACAACGGGTCCTACTGAAAGGTGAACTGTCAAGTTGGAGGGAGGTTACCAGTGGAGTTCCTCAAGGATCAGTTTTGGGACCAATCTTATTTAATCTTTTTATTACTGACCTGGGCACAAAAAGTGGGAGTGTGCTAATAAAGTTTGCAGATGATACAAAGCTGGGAGGTATTGCTAATTTAGAGAAGGACAGGGATACCCTACAGGAGGATCTGGATGACCTTGTAAACTGGAGTAATAGGAATAGGATGAAATTTAATAGTGAGAAGTGTAAGGTCATGCATTTAGGGATTAATAACAAGAATTTTAGTTATAAGCTAGGGACGCATCAACTAGAAGTAACGGAGGAGGAAAAGGACCTTGGAGTAATGGTTGATCATAGGATGACTATGAGCTGCCAATGTGATATGGCTGTGAAAAAAGCTAATGTCGTCTTGGGATGCATCAGGAGAGGTATTTCCAGTAGGGATAAGGAGGTTTTAGTACCGTTATATAAGGCACTGGTGAGACCTCACCTGGAATACTGTGTGCAGTTCTGGTCTCCCATGTTTAAGAAGGATGAATTCAAACTGGAACAGGTACAGAGAAGGGCTACTAGGATGATCCGAGGAATGGAAAACTTGTCTTATGAAAGGAGACTCAGGGAGCTTGGCTTGTTTAGCCTAACTAAAAGAAGGTTGAGGGGAGATATGATTGCTCTCTATAAATATATCAGAGGGAGAGGAATTATTTAAACTCAGTACCAATGTGGACACAAGAACAAATGGATATAAACTGGCCACTAGGAAATTTAGATTAGAAATTAGACGAAGGTTTCTAACCATCAGAGGAGTGAAGTTTTGGAATAGCCTTCCGAGGGAAGTAGTGGGGGCAAAAGATCTATCTTGCTTTAAGATTAAACTCGATAAGTTTATGGAGGAGATGGTATGATGGGATAACATGGTTTTGGTAATTAAATATTCATGGTAAATAGGCCCAATGGACTGTGATGGGTTTTTAGATGGGGTAAGATCCAAGTTACCCGGGAAAGAATTTTCTGTAGTATCTGGCTGATGAATCTTGCCCATATGCTCAGGGTTTAGATGATCGCCATATTTGGGGTCGGGAAGGAATTTTCCTCCAGGGCAGATTGGAAGGCCCTGGAGGTTTTTCGCCTTCCTCTGTAGCATGGGGCACGGGTCACTTGCTGGAGGATTCTCTGCTCCTTGAGGTCTTCAAACTACAATTTGAGGACTTCAATAGCACAGATATAGGTGTGAGGTCTTTTTTAGGAGTGGTGGGTGAAATTCTGTGGCCTGCATTGTGCAGGAGGTCAGACTAGATGATCATAATGGTCCCTTCTGACCTAAATATCTATGAATCTATGAAAAAAAAAAAAAGAGAATGCCCAGTGAAACCCTGGCTGAAAATGTTCTATTCCTCATCACCATAGTAACTGAGCATGTTATACTTTATTATACTGTACCCTAGAAGCACTCAAAGATGACTTACTTTTGGAAACAGATAGAGGCTACATCTCAATGCTTATCATAATGAATTTCCCTTCAGCTTTAGACAGAGCTGACAGCAGGTGCTTTTGATCAACATACATGCCATAACTGAAGTAGACAGCACAGCACTACCATGTCTTCAATCATTCCTCCCAAAGGGAACCCAAAGAGTAGAGCTCCACTACCCAGAATAACTGAACTCTTGAGCTGCTCCCACTCCTGTCCCAAACCATGCTCCCTCTCTCAGGGGCTGCGTGTGGGCCAGTGCATGTTTTTATATGCCGACCCTACTCAGCCACTGTCCCAAGAAAATTCTCCCCTTGGTCATTGCATCCCCTTAACAGATACTATGGCCAATCTCCTCAAATGTATTTAGGCTTGTAACTTCCATTGATATCAGTGATTGTTAAGAGCCCAAATACCTTTGAGCATTTGGGCCTGTATTCCTCTAGAGAGGGGAAGATTGTTTGGTCAATATTTTTTTTTCTTGTCAACCAATTTTTTGTCACAGTGTGAGCTGGACCTGTAAGAAGGGTTGAGGTTCTAGCTCTCAACTGTAACTGGTTTCATCCCAGATCACACAAGGACTGTAGGCTGAGAGAAAAACCTGCTGAGAAAGGGTATGTAGTATGTGGAAGACAGATACTGTTCTCCAGATTAAGGAGGCACTGGGGGAGAGAAGTTGCTTATTGGGGAGACTCTCTTCTGACAAAGGTCTGTGTAAGGTGGTGCCCTGTTGAAAAGGATCCAGAGAAATGGCTGAGCCTAAGAGTGGCTGAGCTGCAGATTCCTGGGAAAGGACCAAGAAGAAGGTCTAGGAAGAGACAGGTAAATATAGGAAGTTCCCAAGGGAGAAGTAGCATAGGGCAGTTTCCGGTAAACTGGTGCTTCAAGTTTTAGGGTCCCAGGGCTGGTAGAAGAATACAGACACCGCTAGTGCATCACCAGTGGTGGCGTGGAAATTCCTGCTACCAGGGGGGATGAATAAGGAAGGAAGATGTGGCCTGGGAATGTCAAAGGACTGGAAGAGTCCCTCTTCACTCCTTTGCGGCAAGCGGAGAAGACCACACATACAATACTTACCCTGGGAAGAGGAGGCAAAGAATGGTGTCTTCTTTTTCATTACCCTGGAAAGGAAAGTGTTTTTTATTTGGTCAGAGGGTCAGTCATCTAACTGGCTCAAGGGAGACCATCTTAAGTGAGGAAACTGAGACAGCAGCTGCACCCACAGGCTGTGAGGTGAGGCATACTTTCACACCGTCATAGCTCTATCCATTCTGCTTGTTGAGTCAAATAAGAGTTGGGGACAAGTACCAGAACATTACAGGAATAACTCAGTACTGCAGCACATCAGTCATTTAATGATTTAACTTGTCACTTGGTTCAGTATTCTGCTATGTTACAATTTCCTGTATTCAACATCTTCTGTGAAAAAAGCAGGACTGGTGCTTTTTCACCTGAACACTCATATATGATGGAAAGTTTGAAAAATCAGATCTATAAAGGGAATTTTGGTGAGACGTTGGAGACAATGCCTTGAGTCCTTTATTCTATCACTTCCAGAACTTGAACTCTGAGCCATATGTTTTCTAAAGAAGATTGAGAGGTGACTAGCAGGTACTAAATTAACAGGTACTAAATCTAGTGGAGAAAAGCATAACAAAATCCAGAGACTGAAAGCTGAAGCCAAACTCTAATTCAAATTGGAAATAATGAACAAAATATGTAACAGTGAAGGTGATTAATCACTGGAACAAACTACCAAGGGAAGTGGGGATTATCCATCTTTTGGGGACTTCAGATCAAGTCTAGATGCCTTTCTGGAAGACATGCTTTAGTCAAACACAAATTATTGGGTTCAGTACGGGGTGGCTGGGTGAAATGTAATGGTCTAAGATAGAGATCGGCAACCTTTGGCATGCAGCCCATCAGGGAAATCTGCTGGCATGCTGGGACAGTTTGTTTACCTGCAGCATCTGCAGGTTCGGCTGATAGCAGCTCCCACTGGCTGCGGTTCGCCATTCCAGGCCCATGCAGGCTGCGGGAATTGGCGCGGACTGAGGGACTGCTTCCGACAGCCAGTGGGAGCTGCGATTGGTTGAACCTGTGGATGCTGCAGGTAAACAAATTGTCCTGGCCTGCCAGCGGATTTTCCTGATGGGCCGCGTGCCAAAGGTTGCCGGTCCCTGGTCCAAGAGGTCATTGTAGATGATCCAATGATCCCCTGTGACCTTAGACTATATGGATCTATTTTGACATATAGCATGTACCATATCCTTCTACAGGATGTGCACAATATAGGTGTTCTAAAGATAATCATCTTCACAAATATTCATCAACGGAGAATTATTAGCAACATTTTGGGGTCATTACAATATACCAGGTTGCACCAATTTACACATTAGTAAAAAATAAGAGACCTGGGGGAGGAAGGACATCCTCCTGAACCTCACTCATAAGTATGAACCTTTGACATTCACCATCAAAACCTTCTGGACACCTTCCCAGATGCAAACTGAACTATTGTGCATGGCACTGGTAAAGAGAACAGAAAATGTGGATGCTATTCAACTGTTGAAAGGGGGGAAATGTTGAAGAATAAATAAGCATAAACTCAAGCCAAGAAAGATGAACTGAAGGGAGGAGAATTTTCTTATGCAACATGTAATTTTACTGTGAAATGAAACATTGATACAACCTGCAAGTACAGCAGGAAAATATTTTTAAAAACTCAGACAATCCAAGGCTTAAATAGAAAGGGCAATAGCTAGGTACCAATAGCTGGATAGATTTGCTTCATGATCTTTTTCTATGCATAGATATTAATGGAATGTTAAATGCCCAAACCTCAAAGGTGCTGAGCACAAGCTACTCCCAGTGAATTCAACAGAAAGTGTAGATGGCAGAGGTGAAAGTAAGACGGTACGCCCTGGTACAGCATACCAGCAAGAGCTGGTGCACCGTACTGAGGCAGCCCGGCTTCCCCAGGGGGCAATTTAAAGGGCCTGGGGATCCCAGCAGTAAAGCTGCTGGAGTCCTGGGGTAGCGGCTGCAGGGCTCCGGCAGCTATTTAAAGGGCCTGGGGCTCCCCTGCTTCTACCAGCCGGGCCCTTTAAATAGCCACTGGAGCCCCGCTGCCGCTACTCCAGGGCTCCGGCGGCTATTTAAAGGACTGGAGCGGTAGAAGCAGGGGAGCCGCGGGCCCTTTAAATAGCCCCCGGAGCCCTGGGTTAGCGGGAGCTCCAGGGGCTATTTAAAGGGCCGGGGCTCCAGCTGCCTCTGCCGCCCTTGTCCTTTAAATAGCCGCTGGAGCCCCGCCGCTTCCCCAGGGCTCTGGCGGCTATTTAAAGGGCCATGGCGGTAGAAGAGGGGAGCCCCGGGCCCTTTAAATAGTCCCTGGAGTCCTGGGCTACTGCTGCTACCCCGTGGGGGGGCACTTACCTTACAGGGTGGGCTGTGGCTGGCTCTGACCCCCTCAACCCCACCCCTTCTGCCCTAGGCCCCGCCCCTTCCGGGGGCCAGAGCTGGCCCCAGAGTACCAGTAAGTCACTTGACTTACTTTCACCCCTGGTAGGTGGTCTGGGCTTCTCAAGACGGGCCCCACATTTCTATTAAAGGGAGGCATTGATGATTGTAATGAAGTTTCTTTAGTGTTAGATGTTGTGTAATTAGCCACCCAAAGCAATGATCGGTCTTTCAAAAATTCTTTGGACAGCCAATGTAACAACAAAAACCATAGTCCACTGGTAGATGATTTGAGTTAATAAACTCTAATGTGTACACAGAATACTTAACAACTAAGTGACTTTAGTGTCTAGAGAGGATAATAAAAGTAATTATAGAGAATACCAATGGCTGGGTTCAGTTAAATCTTGTTTAAATTATTTCAATCAACTAAAATCACAGTTTCTTAAAAAGAAAACATCAGTGGGGGAAAAAAAAGATCTTCCTGCAGAGCAAAGAGAAACTTCACAAACATTACTTTGAGTAACTGAAACTTATTTCCCAGCATCTTCTGGTTGTATACATGTTTGGGGAGGAAAAAATAAAAATGAACACAATTGTTTGTGTTTAACTGACTCCCTGCTAATCTCCATCAGTTTTACTACCAAACTCTAATGATATTCCACTGTCAGTGGACATACCTGATACATCCAGAAGCACATTGGGCAGCACACAGTAGGTTACGATCACACCATATAGTGTCCTATATGAATACAGTTACTAAACAAAACAAAACCATTTTTATTTTTAATAGAAATCACAGCAGGGATTCTATTTAGACAACCAATTCTCCTCTCCAATTGAGATGCATATTCCTCAAAAAAAAAAAAAGAAGAGTGAAAGCTCACTCTAACCTTCTATGCTTTAATGTGATTTCAGTCCATTTATTTTGTCTATCCTCAAATAAAATGTTAAGATTTCTGAAGCATTTATGGATAAAATAATGTACTTTAGGAAACTGCATATGTTACATCTCATATGAATTTACTTAATCTATATTTTTTTTAAGAAAGAAGCAAATGTATTGCAGCATGAGCGTCCCAAAGGCACTACCAAGGAAGAGCTTGCTTTTAATTTAAATGAAATAACTGGTAGCTAGGAGCTGTGCTCAAGGACCAAAAATATACAATAGGCAGTAAACAGGATGAAGTCTGGAAATGAAGGACAGTATGTGAATTAACTGTTCAGATACTTTTAATACTTTCATAATTTCAGTTTCACTAGTCTCTCAAACTACAAAAACATATATCACGTCATCACTAATTTTCAGCAGTTCATCTAATAATTTTACATTCATAGCTGTTTTAAAACTAATTCCAAAATGTGGTTTCTTTACTCTGAGAAAGATCAAGTTTCAGTTAATTAAGTGAAAATATTTTTGTAATTAAACTAATCCCTAATTGCATAGCTCAATTAACAATTCAGTGCTGATAGCCTAATCCAGTTCACTCCTATCTGTTTTTGTTTTCATGAGTTTAATTTGATGCTCTCCTAATTACCCAGGATAAATATTTGTTTCTGAATTAAATGAGTTAAGCTATGTTCTAGCTTCTCCAAAAAATAAACAAAAACCATCACAAATCCACTGTTGTCTGAATCCATTTTTGAACATAAATGGTTATTGGATGATCAAAACCATATATGAGCTCCATATATAAAGACTGAAAATCAGTCAGACTGGCATAATTCCAGTGTAGTTATCAATGGATAAAATTTGGTCCTATGGAAATATAACACTTAATATAACATTGAATGCATGGAAAAATCTTTGCAGTCATGATTTTGTGCTACACACATTTGAAGAAAGTACCATTTGTATTATCAAATGCAATTTAGAGATGGATAAAATTTTTGGCATTTTAAAAAAAAGACTGAAAAATTGTCAGCAGTCAAAATTGTTAATATTTTGTGAAAATTTCCATATCATTATTAATATTTTATTGAAATTTTTATTTGGATTTTTCATTTACTAAAAAGCATTTCATTTACTAAAAACCAATACTCTCATGAAATTACATTAATCATAACCAGCTCCTATTTCTCTATTTAGATATTGAAACATAAAAATCCTCCCACTGTTTCACTAAAAGCCTGACCTTGGGGGAATATGAATACATTATTAACAACTTTAAAATGTTCTACTCGGAGACTGTGAAGTATCACTTTTTTTCTGATTTGGTATTTCTACAAAGTTTGAATCAAAATGAAATCTCTCTATGATGATGTGAGTCTGAGCCTTAAAAGAGAGGGAATTCAAATCTAGACGATGACACAAAAGATTACAATGTTTTGCAGTATTAGACTAAACAGGCAGTGCCAGAGCTCGGTATGATTTATACAAAGCTCCAATCAGCAGACTTGAACCTAAAATCTCCAGAACCAAATGAATGAAGAAAAAGTTACCTATTAATCAAAAGGAAGCCTCTTGATAAAAGTATAGTTATACTGGAAAGACTTGAGAATACTAGAAAACTTTTTTTGTATTATTCTAATCAGGAGGTGGGCAAACTATGGCCCGTGGGACCCTTCTACCCGACCCCTGAGCTCCTGGCCTGGGAGGCTCATCCCCAGCACTTCCCCCGCTGTGCCCCCTCTCCCGCAGCCTCAGCGTGCCGCGCCACCGGCGCAATCCTCTGGGCGGCCGGGCAGCACTGTTGCAGAGCCCCGGTCTGGCCGGCACGGTTGTAGCACCGCCAGACACTGGTGCTCCAGGTAGCATGGTAAGGGGGCAGAGGGGGAGTTGGATAGAGGGCAGGGGGGGTTGGGGGTGATGGTCAGGGGGAGGGGGTGTGATAGGGGTCGGGGCGGTCAGAGGGCAGGGAACAGGGGGGTTGGATAGTGCAGGGGTCCCCGGATGGGGGGGCAGTCAGGAGGGAGAGGTGGGGTTGGATGGGGCAGCAGGGGGCAGTCAGGGGCAGGGGTTTCAGGGGCGGTCAGGGGACAGGGAGCAGGGGGTGGTAGATGTGGTAGGAGTCCAGGGGGGCCATCAGGGGATGGGGGGGTTGGATGGGGCAGGAGTTCCGGGGGATCCGTCAGGGGGTGAGAAGCCGGGGGGTCGGCTAGGAGATGGGGGCCGGGCCACACCTGGCTGTTTGGGGAGACACAGCCTCCCCTAACTGGCCCTCCATACAATTTTGGAAACCCGATGTGGCCCTCAGGCCAAAAAGTTTGCCTGCCTCATAAAGACTAGAATAACCAAAGTAAATAGAGTGGATCAGATGCTGACCCTGCCTTTGCCCCAGCATGTCACTATGAGAGCCTTTGTGCACAGTAAGGATTTCAAAAACCCAGGCTAGCATTTAGTTGGTGCAGGAGCAGTGCCAGGCTGGTAAAAGCTACCCAGTGCTAACTCTTCCCACTGCCCTCTGCAGAGAGGTATGTGGATGGTGGGTCTGGTGGCAGGAGAGATCATGGCCATAATGCTATATCCAGCAATTACTGTGGACTGCGGAACTGCCTATAGGGATACTGGCATAAGATAGAGCTGCCCCAGGAGTAGCTGTAACATATTGGGGCTGTTCTAGCCACGAGTTCAGGCAAAATGTGGCTTTAAAGCAATCTTTGTCTCTCTTCTTCCTGGGCTGGACCATTTAGAAATGGACTTCATCCCTCAGGAGGCACAGCACAGAATCTACTAATTTTTACTTATTAATATGGAATATTACGAGCAACATCCACAATTAATACTACACTGAAATTATATAATTCCACTTCTAGACATCGAGTCAATTGGGAATTTTGTTACAACAGACTGTAATTAATCTTGTTGACTTTTCAATCAAGATGTCTTTTGTACCGCTATTCCTTTCTTCTAAAGGAACAACTTCTCTAGATGGTACTAGTATTGCTTCCAACTATTTATCAAATGTCATCAGCTTCCCTCTCCTCAAATAATATGTGTATGTCAAATGGTCCAAATATAATTCTTGCTAGTCTTCTGAAGGATACATCTCACCACTTTTGGATGGATATATCTCTGGAGTTCAAGGGTTAGCAATGTGCCTGCTTCATTTACTGTCTTTACAATGATATAGCTGGAATAGTAAACCTCATATTAAATTCTTACATCATATTAAATTGGAAGGAATTGCAAACACTAGTATGGACAAAGCTCATTGAAACCAAGACAGGTTGGAAAGATGATCGAGAAACATCAAAATGAGATTCTTAGTGGAAAAAATGCAAATTATTGAATTATGTCTGGGGAAAATAATCAAATCCATGTATTCAATAGATGGGAGATACTTGGAAAGCTGAATTAAAAAACAAAACCAACCAACAAACAACGACAAAAAAGAAATTCTCAAAACACCTAGGAATCAGAAGCAGCAAGATAGACAGTTTTTCATACATTCCCAAACATCATGAGCTTGAATCAGAGAGAAGACAGTCCATCTCTTTAGGACCAGTCCTAGACCAAACGGTGCCCCCTTGAAGAGAATCTTCGGCAACCCCATCACATTTGTTGAATTTTGGAATACCTTATTTTTATTGCATTTGTAGCCCATTTCACGACTTTGATGCATGATTTGCATGCAGGAATTATCCCTGTCATATATGATGATAAATTTGCATGCTTGAATCTGTAAAACTGAATTTATTAATGCCATATATAAGCAAATGAAAAAAAATCATTTCCTCTAAGCTTATAGAAACTTTTTAATGTCAAGAATAACTGAAATGTATTAACCTCATTCTATTTTCCCTTTTGTCACTAACAACAAAAACAGCAGCCCAAGCCTAGCTCCTGGCTTCCCTGCTCCTAAATCTGACCATGCATCTCTATGCAGCACTTCTGAGATCACAGCACAAATTCTTCACACAATTACTGGCACCTCTTACTGAATATTAGGGAAGATTAAAGAAAGTGAAGTACCAGAATATGATAGCACTTCTCTGTGCAGAGCCATCCCATCCCAGGATGAGGATGGGGAGGGACTGAGCCTCAAGGAACCACAATGCTTCCCCGAGCTTCTCAGTGCATAGGAAGGAGGTGTTCATCCAGTGCAAAAGGGGAAACTGGGACATGAATATTCGGGGGGGGGCACTAAAAACAAGGGCTATTATAGTCATTCAAGAAAAAAAGTTTCCTGGGAGAAGCGATAGAAACTTTCTTTTGATTTATTCAAAACTCTCTTGAACAAAGCATTCAAGAATAAACCATGGGGGTCAGGAGGGGGGGCAATTTGCACTGGCAGAGAGACAGACAAGATGACCTAATAGATCTTTTCCACTCTCATTTTTATGATTGCTGACACAGAGATACTGAGGCATCATGGGAATTAACAGTATAATTAATTTGTTAATAAATAACATCTTCAGAATCACTTAAGGAGAGTAGAAATAAAGGAAGAAAAAGAGTTGGGTTTAGACTCAATCTTTTCTGCCCTATTGTTCAAAGGGTTAGGGCCAGCTAGAAGGGGAAAAATAACTAGACATAGGGTCAGATTCTGCCCAGTTAACACCCAGGGAAACTCAATATTAGAACTGAGTGAATGACTGAGATTTTGGTTCACTGAGAGTTCCAAAAAAATTAATTAAATTAAAAAAATGGTTTGGATTAAAGAAAAAAAAAACACATTTCATTCCACCCAAAATGGATTTTTAAGGGCTAGATTTATAAAAGAGCCAGAGGATTAGAAGGAGAAAGAGAAGGTAGCAGAACCACGCTCCTGAACTGTGGAAGACCCAAATTCAAATCCCTTATTATCAGGCAAAGGGGGAAATTGAAGCTGGGTCTCCCTCATCCCTGGGGAGTATCTGAATCAATAGGATAAAAATCATCCAGAGAGCACCACCATGTCACCCTTCTCCTCTTTTGAGAATGACATCTAAATCTCAATAAATCAAATAATAATAACAACATTAGTAATGACCTGAAACAATTCAGTAAATCTGACACAAATTCACAAATAGTTTTGGGTCACTGGAAACTGAAGTTTTCAAGTAGTCACTTGAATAATTTCATCCTGCTTTTCTCAGTATACCCAAAGACTAGAATGTGCATGAGGACAGAGCAAGGCCCATAATGTCTAGGATTCTAACAGGCAAGAATGTACATAAGACCTCTGTGGATACTCAAAAATCCACAAAAATCTCAGGGTAATCTGCTCACTTAACGTGCTGAACCCTCCTGCTATTTCTTTGTGAGCTAGGCAAGCACAATTCCCCAGAAGAATGAGGTGGAGATGCCGCTGGAGCTTAGTAGCTAAGATCACCTCCTTGTTTAGGTTGCAGTAGCTCTTTTTTTGGGTGGGGACTTTTCTGTGGCTTCTACTTCTTTTTATGGCCTCACTTATTCATGTGGTTTCTTGATCTGCTGCCTTTTTACTAAAGAACAGGAAAGGTTTAGAAATTTCTTCCATATGAAAGGAAAAATTGAAAACAAGGGTAGGTTAATTGCCAGTAGGTATGTCTGGGAATAAACCATCCCTACTCTTGTTTTTTAACAACCATTTTTAGTAGAAACTGAGGCAGCATTTATTCTCTAAGAAATAGGGATACTTTGAATCTTATGACAGGTTTCAGAGTAGCAGCCGTGTTAGTCTGTATTTGCAAAAAGAAAAGGAGTACTTGTGGCACCTTAGAGACTAACCAATTTAGTTAGTCTCTAAGGTGCCACAAGTACTCCTTTTCTTTTTGAACCTTATGTAGAGCACGGATCAAATACTTTTTAACCTTTTCCTGTAATGAGAAGTTAAACCTTGCAATATGATCCTTGTAATTATTCATTTAGACTGACACATAAAAGGTAGACTGGATTTTCTTTCCTAGGGCACCAATACCCTTCATTGATCTCCCAGGGGGAGCATAGTAGGCAGCTGCATGGTCTGAAGAAAATCCTACATATTTAAATAATATTACTGAAACAGCCAAATGGACAGTGGGGAATTGTTTTTAAACTTGTTTTTAAATTACTTAAAAGCTGTAACTGACATAGTTATCAAATTTGGTGTTGATTCTAGAGCTGAGAATCTAAAACACAGTGATAAAAAGTTACAGGGTAAAATTAGTTTATTAATAGAACATAAGGTCAAAAATTTGTATTTCTGTTAAATCAAATAGTTAAAAATTAACTATTTAATTACCTCTCTCTGTATGTGTAGATTATATACACACAGATTTATATTTTGTCAGACAGGTCAATGGTATAACACTCAGTTTCATTATTCACCACATATGCCAACTACATGAGGGTCAAAAAGTAAATCTATCAGGCTCTGGGTTCTAGGTTGTCGGGCCTGGTATTTGGAGCAATAGTTGAAGGCAGATGTAGGGTCGGGGCAGATCGAGGGCAGCACTGAAACTGGGGTTTGGGGATAGGCTGTGGGTTAGATCTGGAGTCAGAATCCATAGACAAGCCAAATTGGGATCATAGTCAGGAAGCAGGCCGAAGGTTGAAGATGGGTTGGAGTCAGTCCAAAGGTTTGGGTGTCAGGAGGCTGGAACAGGTCAGGAACAGGGCCAGGAACAGGGCTGGAGCAGGGTCAGAATAGAGCATGGACAAAGCTGAGGTAGGCTGGAACAAGGCTTGGGCAAGTCTCGGCAGGAACAGGACAGGATCTGTCTAGGGGGTCTGCAACACCGTGAGGTAGCAGGTGAATTCCTAGTCAAGTGGTGCTCTTTCATAGACTAACTTACAGCTCTCGTGGTGAGGGAGAAATACGTGTGCCTTGGGATCATGTGACCTGGGCCCTGCACAGTGATAGGCTGCTGCAGCATCCATGGGAGATGGATCACTGCAGGCTCTACTGGAAGGGTGACTCATTGTAGTTGAGTGTTTTTGCTTCACAACGTCACTTGATGCATTACTAGAAGGTGCTGAGACATTACAGTGATGAAGGTGGAATAAGATATATGGAATAGAATATAACTGAACACAATAAACTTTCAAAAACCCATTACATTTGTACAAAATGTGATACTAATGTAATGACAACGTAAGTTCAGAGTTTCATTTCTATTCAAAGCTTCCTTTTGAGAAACATTTCAAAAGCATTTTAGGTACCAGTTTAAATAATAGTTCCCAATACTGCAGCGATAATCCATTGGTGGGCCGCCAGACAGTTTGTTTACATTTTCACGGCCGCCTGCAGCTCTCAGTGGCCATGGATTGCCGTTCCCGGCCAATGGGAGTTGCAGGAAGTGGCAGCCAGCACATCCACTCTGCTTTCCGCAGCTCCCATTGTCTGAGAACGGCGAACTGAAGCCACTGGGAGCTGCAGGCAGCCGTGAAAATGTAAACAAACTGTCTGGCGGCCTGCCAGCAGATTACCCTGATGGGCTGCGGTTTGCCCACCACTGGCCTAGATGGTGCTACTATAAAGTGGATTCATAATTGGTTGGAAAACCATTCCCAGAGAGTAGTTATCAGTGGTTCACAGTCAAGCTGGAAGGGTATATTGAGTGGGGTCCCACAGGGATTCCTTCTGGGTCAGGTTCTGTTCAATACCCTCATCAATGATAATTTAGATAATGGCATAGAGAGTACACTGATAAACTTTGTGGATGATAACAAACTGGGAGGGATTACAAGTGCTGTGGAGGATATGATTCAAATTCAAAATGATCTGGACATACTGGAGAAATGATCTGAAGTAAAAAGGATGAGATTCAATAAAGATAAATGCAAAGTACTCTGCTTAAGAAGGAACAATCAGTTGCACACATACAAAATGGGAAATGACTGCGTAGGAAAGAGTACTGCAGAAAGGGATCTGGGGGACATAGTGGTCAGAGGCTAAATATGAGTCAACAGTGTAACACTACTGCAAAAAAAGTGAACATCATTCTGGGATATATTAGCAAGAATGATGTAATCAAGATATGATAAGTAATTCTTCCATTCCGCTGTGTGCTGATAATGCCTCAGCTGGAGTATTGTGTCCAGTTCTGTGCACCGTATTTCAGGAAAGATGTGGACAAACTGGAGAAAGTCTGGAGGAGAGCAACAAAAATGATTAAAGGTCTAGAAAACAAGACCTATGAAGGAAGATAGAAAAAATTGGGTTTGTTTAGCCTGGAGAAGAGAAGACTGAAGGGGGACACGATAACAGTTTTCAAGTACATAATAGGTTATTACAAGGAGGAAAGTGGAAAATTGCTTTCCTTAGCCTCTGAGGATAGGACAAGAAGCAATGAACTTAAATTGCAGCAAGGGAGGTTTAGATTAGACATTAGGAAACACTTCCTAACTGTCAGAGTGGTTAAGCACTGGAACAAATTACCTAGGAAGGTTGTGGAATCTCCATTATTGGACATTTTATTTAATGAACAGGTTAGACAAACACCTGTCAGGAATGGTCTAGTTATTATATAGTCCTGCCTTGAGTGCAGGGGACTAGACTAGATGACCTATTGAGGTCCCTTCCAGTACTACACTTCTATAAAAATGGAAAATCTACACTAAAAAGACCTGTGAGAAACTCAGGAGTATATTTAAGGGGGGGGGGGGGGCGATATGTCTTTAGAAACAAAGGGGGCAAACCATGTGTTCCATTCTAAGTCCATAACAATGGGGCAGACAAAAAAAGGTGGGATTTACAATAATGATGGGGATGTCTGCTAAGAACAGAGTAAAAAGTGTAAATGAAACCTTGCTCCAAATAAATACAACTACCTACTCAGATCAAACAGCCAGTTAGTTCCACACCTAAAATGCCCTGCTGGATTATAAACATGGAAACAGACCTCTCCAAATTTCATAGGAGATGTTAACCTTTCCAATGTAATTTGCAGTCTATTATCAGCCCAGATAAACTTTGTAAAATCTTTGACATCTCTAACAAACAAATTTAGCAGCAATGTTTTACATTTGTACAAAAGAAAGGGATAGAGTGCCATTTTAACAGGATGCAGATTATACTGGGTAAAATTTCCAGCACCTGAGTGACTTAGGAGCCTACATTTCATTTTTGAAAGTGACTTAGGCTCTTTAAGAGCTTAAGTTCAATTCCCTTCCAATGACACTCAAACTCCTATGTGCCAAATTATTTTTGAAAATGGGACTTAGACCAAGTCACTTATGTGCTTTTGAAAATTTTACCCAAGGCCTTTGTGCCAAAGGGCTTACAATCTATTAGACAATAATTCATTCTGAGCGTGTTCTCTCCCCTAAAATATTCTCTATATCTCAAGTGTTTTAGGGCTTGTCTACATTTGAAATACTACAGCAGTGCAGCTGTGCTGCTATAGCACTTCAATGAAGACACTACCTATGCCAATGGGAGGTGTTCTCTCATCGGCCTAAGTAATCCTTGTCCTCAAGAGGTGGTAGGTAGGTCGATGGAAGAATTCTTCCATTGACCTAGCACTGTATCCCTCTAATTTAGGTCTATTTAACTACACCTCTCAGGAATGTGGACTTTTCATACCCCTGAGCGACGTAGTTAAACTGACTTAATTTTCTAGTTTAGACCAGGTCTTAATCAAGTGATTTCAGATCTAAGTTTAATTTAGTCTGCTCTCTGGTCCCATGTAGGATACAGTTCAGTATGCATGAACACATTACAATATCTCTCTCCAAAACAGATCAACTCTGAAACATATTCAGAGTTAATAATGAAGAATAACTCCCATATCTACTCTATTCATCCTGGGTGTGCCAAAGTCAGACAATTATTAAACACAGACACACACATAGAGAGCAAGAAAGAATAGGCACAAGACAAAAGAAATTCCCCCTTCTCCCAGATGAAGAAGCCACCAAATATTAGCTAATAGAAAGTCATTACAAATATAATCAATAAATTTGCTATCCTTAGTTTTTCCCACTAGCTCAAGATTTATGGGCTATAAAGCCTCACATTAAATTAAACTCCCCATTTACCAGAAAAGTACGTATTAGAAATGGAAGTAATAACAATGAAAACCTGATTAAGACTTGGAGGTCCAAGAGTAGTTACTGTATTAGTAAGACAAGTTGAGTGAGTTAATATCTTTTATTGGACCAGCTTCTGTTGGTGAGAGAGAAATTAGTGGCAGATATATCTTAAAAATATTAAATGGTAGAAATTTAGGGTAGAAAAGTGCAACCGTGGAAAGGACACGGGGAGAGAAAGGACAATGAGAAGAGGGAGAGTGGGAAGATGAAAAGGAGAAGGAAAAAAATGGTGAAGAGGGTAGGGAAATATTGAAAATGGACAGAGGAACAGGATGATGAGAGAGAGAGAGAGAGAGGAGGAACCAAATGAAAATGGAAAGGCGAGAAAGGAATTTCTCATATTTAAATTATTCCAATTTAGTTTGTTTGTTTATACACACATGCACATTCCATCTTCTCCTCACGATAGGTATATTTTGTTTTGTTAATGTAACACACTGCAAAAGTCCACTCACACTAGTATAAATCATAAGTGGCTCCCTAAAAGCCAATGGAATTACACTGGTGAAAGTGAGAGGAAAATCAGGTCCAAGAAATTCAGCAGCTATCTTCCCCTGAAAGGAACCAAGCAAAGACTTAAGGTCCAGATACTGAAAATCCCATAAAGTGCCTATTAGCATCATTAGGTACCTAAATAACTCTAAAAATATGGCCCTAACTGAAATGTACCCCGTTCCAGTAATATAGACCTCAAGTGTTCAAAAATCATGAGCCAGGCCCCCAAAATGAAGAGATTGGCTTAAAAATCATAAGATTTTTTGGAGGGATTTGAGGGTTCTTTTTATTTTACTTTTTTTTTTTGGTCAGCTTTTTAGGAGTTGCATTCTCAAGCTCTTTCTGCAACCAGGAGGGCTAGACATTTATTATTTTTATCATGACAGCTGAGATTCTCCAGGAAACCACACGACTCCATGAGTTTAGGCTTTAAATAAAACAACACAAGAGTCATGATAAAAATCAGGAGAGTTGGCAAATATTACTTGCTTTCTGAGAAATACAATCCTCTAGTCACACCTGCCTTTGTATAAGCTCAAGACAAGTGATTAACCTTGCAACCTGCCATGGAGAACATCAAATTGAGACTATATCGGAGCAAAGGTGGGAGTGAATTCAAAGGTCAAGGGGCTTCAGGAGCATGCTTTGCTGGTAGCTCTCTCTCTGTTAAATTAAACCAAGAGAGCTCAGCTTGAGCTTCTCTTCTATCTGCAATTGCAACAGTATTGTGTGAGAAGAGAGACTGCCTCTCAGTTAGGGAGGTTCCAAACCATTTACCAATTTAAGTCAAAACTAATATAATAAACTGCACCTGCAACCAAATATAGATCATGGACCTTCTAGTATAATGTACTAGTGTATTAGTGTACACACACTAATGTACACACTTGACAAGCAGGTTGCTACATTCTTCATCAGCTTCAATTTTTGAGTGGATTTAATATGTAACCCTAAAGGAAGCACTATGCAGCACTCTCATTTAATTGCCTGATTAGCCCTTTTAGTTCTAATGTACTATTATTGTACTCTGACAAGCACTGATGAAACATACAGCATCTTAGTCAGGCTCCAGACTCAGAAGAATTGCCATGTGACCCTAGTAGAAATGCTACTTACACCACAGCCTTAGTGAAGGGAGATAAGGCTGTTCAGAAGAGTCCCAAAACCAGTGAACAGTAGTCTTCACATGTGGGATTTGATAATTCAAGTGAATCAACAGAACAAAACTCTTTTTAAGGCCAGAATATAACCAGATCCGGAAGAGTGAAGACAGTGACTCATCTGACTCCTTAATTTGTTGAGAATATTAATTCTTGTTAAAGACTTTTTATATGGAAAAGGAAGGAGATTTTAGAATGTGTGTATAGTTTCTTTAAAATGGTAGCAGGAGGGGGTTAAATAAATAATAAACATTATTTATTCCGATTAAAATAAGGAATAAAGAATTAAAATAAAGTTCTTTTTTTCAGTGTTAGAAGAAAGAAAGATTATTTTATTTTTTCATGGCAGAAATCCCCAACCTAAATGGCAAAGTCCTTATACTAGAGTGAAACAAAGGATTTTACAGCGATACGAACGTCTATTAAATTATTTAGTCATGTGCCCTGACTGCTGCTTTGAGAGAGTACTGTAGATCTTTCCTGCAAAATAGATCCCTAAGAGACATCCATTTGAAATTCATCCAACAGATCCAGGGTCAAGAGAAAGACTTGAATCACAAGAAAAATGTACATTCTATGTTAAAGCATGCACATGTACCACAGTTTTCTAATATTAAAATAGCATAAATTCAAGGGGGGAGGAAACAAGTCAAAGGAGTGGATAACTAAAAGCCAATGAGCCGGAAATGGATAACTTTCCCATCCCCTTTGTTTGACTCAATTTTAGATGAGGAAAAGACTGCAATTATCTATGCAATGTAATTTCTACAAGACAAGCTTTAGCTTTTCTGTTTGATAATTTACTGAATTTTTATGCCCCAGAAAACGAGCAGCAGACAATTCTGGAGAGTGCTGGCTATCACCATGAATCTTTCCCCACACAGATTTGCCAGTTCACCTTAATCCTACCATTCAGCAGCCCCAGCCATCCTAATTGTGAGAATGTTCTAGAACAAAGATTGCTAATCATGCCATATTGTGTAATAGTTTGTGATGTGGGAAACAGTGAGTAGCACAAGACTAATAGAATCATTACATCCAGTAACCTAAATTTATTCCTGGTCTTCTGGCTTGGGAATTAAAGTTAGTGGACAACATTCATCTTTTCAAAGATGATTTAGTGTAAAAACAAGTGTTAAAATATCTAAATCAAAATTAAATTGTGTTAATTAAGATATCTCTGTCAATGAGATATCTTAATTAGAAATGCAAAAATAGAGGGCAGTTTACTGTTTATGGCAACACAAAGGATTAACACCTAGGAGCTGAGAATGACTGCACCACAACTAAGGTGGGGGAGAGTTTGTCCGGGGTCACCCAGGAGGGACAGCTCTGCTTTGTAGGGGTGGGGAAGGAGGTCAGAAACTGCTGTAAAAAAGGTGCTCTGTGGTCAGCTTTGCAGCAATGACTTAACACCCTCCCCCACCCCAGGAATGTGAGATCCGAAGGGCAAAAAGGTACAAAATCTGGGTGGGGCAAGTCTCTTTGTTCCACACAGCCAGGAAGCCAGCAAACAGGATCCTGAAGCAGCATGGCTCCAGGGGCAGGGAGAAGGGTGAGCTGGAGAAAAAGGAGGGCTGTTACCCTGCAGACCCAGACCCAGAGGCAGGAAAGGGCAGGCAGAGGCAAATTACAAGTAGGACACAAGGGGTGTGATTGAGCAAGTCCAGCTGCTGCTCAGCATCTATGGCAGTCATGGGACAGCGGGGTTCAGGCTTACTCAGGAAGGGGAGAGTGGAAAGAAGGGGAATTAGCATCCCCTGGCCCCAGGTACTCCCACCCATACGCAGGCTGGTAGCTGCAGTGGGGAAGGGTGAATTGGCAAGGGAAGCTCCTCAGCTTCTGAAACAATCAAAGTGCATTGGGGTGGGGAGACAAGGGAATTTAACTGTTTCATGTACCAGCTGTGCTGCAGGTGGATGTATGGGTTACCAGGCTGACATTCTTTCTGGCTGTGAGTAGGTTGCTGCTCAGGTGTCTGTACCTTTGCTGGAAAGGGGACAAGCAGAGGCAGTCACTGCAGCACAGGACAGTCCCAATGGAGCCCAAGGGCTGGAAGGGGACCCAAGGGAGACAGTATTGCAGCAGGAGTAGGGGGTACTCACAAGTATGGGGGCTGCTAATGCCCAAGGTGGTGTGTTTAATAACCCAAGGCATAACCCAGGGCAGCCTCATGGACTAAGGGAGGCAAATGACCAAAGAAAAGCGTCCACGCATTCAAGTGGGCAAGCTATGTGGATTAATGGGGTAGTCAGCAAAGCTGTACAGCAAATGGTCAGTGACGTTGTTTCTGAGGTTTGCTCCACAGTGTTACAGTGCTTCAGAGGGTACAAGGTCACCTAGAATCAAGATGTTTCCTTCCAGCTAACACAAGGGGTGGCAGTAATGCTGATCCTAAAGGTGTGAATGTAATCTAAACCACAGAGAGGTTTGGGGAATGGGTGGCAGAGGTGGTATCCGGCCTTCCAGCCTGGCAAGGGGTGACAGTTGCAGGGGCCACAGCGAGGTTCGGGGGGGGGGACACCTGAGGGGGACAGGAGTGAGCCTACTGGGGTAGTAAATACTCCAGGCCCAGGACTGGGAGGTCCAGAAGCCTGGGCAGACCCACCTAGGGGTGGTACTTTCTGTGGGGGCACTGATGGTATTACACAGATTATCAATTGCCAAACTTCCAGATTGCACAAGGTTATGAAGTTGGTAAGGGCGTTTGTTCTACAATGCTTAATCTTCAACATCTGTTTATCTTCCAAGCACGTGCTGGGCATGGATAATGGCATAGCAGATGCTTTGTCTCATTTCAGGTTTGACAGATTTAGTGAGCTTGCACCAAGGGCTAGCAGTGAACCCAAGCAGATGCCACTGGCTCTCTGGAACATGATGTGGTCGGCGGAATGGAGATTTTTCGCTCCTAAATGGCCTAAATGGGGCAACAGGGAGGAATTCTTCAGGAGATCATAGTGAAGATTTCCTTCACCAGATGGAAGGGGTTTAGATTACCCCCTGCTGTTTTTCTCCATAGAAGGGGTTGATCATGGTCCATGGTAATTATGATGATTTCCAAGGTAGGAAATTATCCAGGTAATAATTGCAGATAATCAAATTAGTAATACCAATTTTTCAATGAAAAAACATCTAGGGTCCAATCCTGCATTCCCCTTCCACACAGGAATGGGATTTTTGAGTGCATGAAGAATGCAGGACTGGGACTTTAGAGAATAATAGAACCATGAGTGGTAAGCAGTGTGTTTACAAAGTACAGATGCATGTTTATGATAGCAGTGTAATTACATATCACACCAAAGAAGTGTGAGGTGGTAATAGTCCCCCTCTCTACTTCTCTTTATGACCAAATGTGGAAGCCTGAAAAGATGCTGACAAATCAGAGAGAAGACACAGAAGAGCAACAAATATGATAAGAGGTCAAGGTGATTCAGGAAAAAGCCCAAACCCTTCATTTTGAAGGCACTTGTGTGGGTCAACAAGGCAACCCCATAGATAAATTTTAAATCTCAGTGACAGAGCATCCCTGAGAGAGAAGGCTGTGTTTTCCTTCTTTGGTTGGTTTGTGGATGAGCTTCTTATGACAATATGCCCCTGGATATTTACTGAATACTTGAAGGTTTGCCACAAGAATGGATGCAGGTTAATCAGAGAATATATTCTTAGCAAAGATTTATCTTCCAAGACTTCACTTTACATCTAGCTTGGAACGCTAATTGATAAAAAATAACCTTTTTCAGTTTGTTGGTTTTATTTCCAAGGTGGTAAACCATGTTTCTGAAATGACTGATTATAGTTTGTGGAAAATTTAATCAAATGATGCCCTGATCTCAGGAGAAGACATCCTTCAAATATGATGTATACCTACTTACAGCTTTAGAGATTTCATGCACATATATGCAAGATAATAAATTGCAAGAGGCTATGGTTGCTCAGTACAACTTTTTTATTTTTCCTTATATTCTTTTTCATTTGTAGTCTCCTCATTATTCTCCAGCTCCATTTATTCAAATGATCCAAGTTCACTTTGATTGGTATTATGTCTTAACCATTTAAAATCATATAACTTTATATTTGCTAATTAAACTCAGAAACATTTATGTTTCTCAACAACATAAATCCAATGCATTATCAAAGTTTTCTAAATAGATTGAACAGAGCTAATATCTTTGTAAAATATGTTTTGCCATAATTAACAGGTTATCATTAGCCTTTCTGCAAAATAAACTTGTGTTTTGTCCAGTTCATAGCTCTATATATCACAAATATACTGAGTGGTTTCTACATTAAAAGAGGACAACTGTTGTTTTTAACAATAGCAAGTTCTAGATACTTTATTTTGCATCAAACTTGGAGCTGGTGACATCAGTAGCGATATTTTGCTTAATAGTTATTTCACTAAAATCACTCAGCATTTATTACTGAATTTGAAAAAAAAGTCTAACCATCAACCAGTCACAATTAATATGTAAATCCACAGGATTTTTTAGAATGATTTTCAGTGTTTATATTTCTGTGATTAATTAAGCATATACTAATGGCATAGTATTGTGTACTGCTGTGCTAACACTTAATACAATGCCAATAATAACTAAGTAGTTTTCAGAGTAACAGCCGTGTTAGTCTGTGTTCGCAAAAAGAAAAGGAGTACTTGTGGCACCTTAGAGACTAACCAATTTATTTGAGCATGCATCCGATGAAGTGAGCTGTAGCTCACGAAAGCTCATGCTCAAATAAATTGGTTAGTCGCTAAGGTGCCATAAGTACTCCTTTTCTTTTTAAGTAGTTTTCAAGACACACTGTATTAAGTCAGTTTTGAGGTCTGAAAATGAATTCTATACCTATCAATGTTAAATACTTACATAGCCACCATTACTATATCAGAGTGACATACAATCTTTGAGGATTTTACCCTCACAACACCCCTATGAGGTAGGAGAGGATGGGAAACTGAGGCAAAGAAACTCACTTCTGTAGTGGATCTGGGAATTAAATCCAGATTTCCTGAATCCCGGGCTAGTACCCTAACCAGTCTTGCTCCATTCACTCCATCAGCAAGTTGAATGGGGAAAATTTCTATGAGAAATCTTCACATGGACAAAATCTCTAAAATGGGATTTACTGTGGGAGGAGGTAATCCAGCCCATCATAATTACATCTGGAGGAGATAGTCACAGTAGCTCCCCAACCATATAAAACATTCAAATTTGGAACTCAGACTAGGGGTTTCCATGGTTTTGAGTGAATTATGCTTTAGTTTTTTTTAATCTTTAATCTTTAGTTTTTTAAATCTTAAGCCAAAGTGGAACCAATAGTAGGTGTGTATATTTCTGTGATTGTTGGGGATAAACTAATAAAGATATAAACTAAAGCAAAGAGTTACATGCCACTGTGCAAAACTGCTAAATTTTGCACATCTCTAATTATGTGGTACCTAGAAATACCCATTGTTACATGTTACCCTGTAGATATCATATGTGCCATTCCTTATATACTTATACTGAAGAATAAGTAAAAAACTATTTGTGCATCAGTTCTAGTATTCTGCCTCCCCCAGCAACTAATACCTTATGTTTCCCTCAGACAGACCGATCCAATGAATAACAAAATGTTGCCAATGATTTTATCATGAATCTCACAATATTTGGTGTTCTTTCTCAAAGCCCCAGCTTCTAGATTCATGTAATTATGTGAAAATCTCACCTTCAATTTACAAAAAAATAAATTGCTAGAGACACCCTCCCTCCTAGATACTAGCTACCAAATATGGATATTCAAGTTACCTACTTATGAAAAATCAGTAACCAATCTCTCTACTTTACTCTTGGAGTTAAAAAAGAACATTTTAAACATAATAAAAATGAAAAATCTACAAGGATGTGATACAGAGTAAAATGCTGATGACAATATAAAATTGATAACAGTTCACAAATACTTTGTAATTATAGCTGCCTATTTGATAAAACAACTGCCTGAGTTTCATAAACCAAAACAAAATGCAATTTTAATTAATTGAAGGGAAAAAGCTCTTCTGGTCTATTGAATACACAATGCCATTAGTCAAAGACCATTCCACTCAAGCTTTACATTTTTGTCTTTTTTAAGTCATTGATTTTTGGAAGTTACACTTCAAATGTAGAACAGTAGATAAACAACTGATTGAGGAAGTCAGGCACCACAGAGAAGTGCTGTGATTTTTTTATGGTTGGATGAGTGTAGTTAAATGTAGGCTTTTAACTCCCAAAAGGCAAGATTTCTGAGGGTATAGGTTTGTGGTATCCAAATGACTAGGTGTCACTGTGGAAGTGGTGCCATCTAGCAATCCTGTCACATTTAGTAGTAAGTTAGAAGTTTTACCCAACTGCTGATATCAAGGATGACCAGGGTGATGATGTGCTGGGAAAGCGGAGTGGGATACATAAGAACACAAGAATGGCTATACTGGGTAAGAGCAAAGGTCCAACTAGCCCAGTATCATGTCTTCCACCAGTGGCCAATGCCAGGTGCATCAGAGGGAATGAACAGAACAGGTAATCATCAAGTGATCCATCCCCTGTCACCCATTCCCATGTTCTGGCAAACAGAGGCTAAGGACACCTAATTACCTCTTTATTAAACTCCAAATGATAATTTTTTAGCCATTCTGGCATGGACACTGGTTCTTATGGACATTACCTCATCCAGAAGACTTGTTTACAGAATAAAAGGTAATCCTGAAAATGTCCATGATATATTGGATATGTTCTCAAATCACATTTAGCCAAAACAAACTATATAATTTTCACCAAAACCTTCCTCCAGCCTCCAGTAGGATGTTTAACCTACTTCCCTCTTGCTCTTGATTTTACCTTCTTTTTTTCTTCATGTTTGTTTGTCAGTTAAAAAAACTAGCAATGCCATGCTAGAGCACTAACCTCCAACAACTGGGACAGACAGGGACATAATCCAACACAGTTTTATTCCATGCGGTTCCTTAACATCGTTTTGTATCCCTAATCTCTAGCCCCACTATAATTTTCCTTGGTAGAAAGGTTGTGCTTCCTAAAGGTGATTCAGGAATCTGTAGTTCGTAGGGCCTATATGGTAAGGGAAGCCTGACACTATATTAGGTTTAAACTTAGCTTTGATTTGTAAACATATTTGAAGGCTATAAATGCAGCTTGGTTTAAAAAAAAAAAAAAACAACAACAAAAACCAACAATAAAACCCTTTAATTATTTAGTAATAAAACACACTGATTAATAACTAATAATAATAGTCTAATTTTCCAATCCTGTATGTGCTGAATGCCTCCAGCAAAGTGCTGAACATTGCCGCTTTCATACACTTCAGTGGGAATTGATGAATTCACTGTTTAAACTGTTTCATTTTTATATATCTGTCAGCTTTAACATTGAAAACAGAACAAGCTGTTTCATTGTTTTTTTGTTTTACATTTCAGAGCAACCTTACATTTGGATTCCTATGCACTAGCACAATGTTACAATGTTCAGGTTGCTGTTGCCGCAGAGAAAAACACATTTATTTTGCGTTAATGAAAGAGTTTTCATTATATACAAATTAGTTAACACTAATTAAAACTCTTCTATTGTATCTGAAATTTTGTAAAAGTTTGATTTAGTTTTACAAAACAAATTTTGGTTCAAATTTGTCGAGACAAAATCACTTCAAAAGCCTTTTCAAAGGTGTCACAGGAAGTTAAAGACAAAACCAGAAATAATTTTCTGATTCCCAGTCTCATACTTTAATAAACCATGCAAGAATTAGGAAAAGCAAGAATAAGTGAACAGCTTTCCACATCTTTTATGAAGCATGTGTCAAGCATCTGATCAAAACACAGTGCCCCTTAAGGGTCTTGCAGGGGATGTGCACTCACTCAGATCCAATCCCTACAACAGAAGCGCTTCATAGCACTCTGGCAGTGATGGGATTGCCCTTCTGGATACTTCTTCCCCTTTCACAGTTTTGGGGAACAAGCAAACAACTCAGTAGCAGCAAGGAACTGCTGAACAAAGGAGAAAGAAACATACAGGTAGCCCCAGCCAGGACATTGGCTTCTCCTCCTTCTGAGAGGTCCTGGTTGGGCCACAGTTCAACATCTCAAAGTCCATAGATTCTCCAGCAAAAAAAAATATAGGATACAGTCTCCCACCTTTCATTAATGGGGACCTGCCTTCCTTTTAGGAAAGGATGTGGGCTTTGCTTGCTACCAGGCTTCTTCCTGGGAGCTGGAAAACTCAGCAATCTGCTCCCCAACCCCTCACCTCGGAACTAACTTCCTTCCTTCCTTTCTTCCTTTCTTTCTTTCTTGTTTAGATTTTCCTTGTCTTTCAACTCCTGATATTTTAACTCAGAGAACATATGGAGTTCTAGCACTGTGTGTTATGATTCACCTATTGAACTCCGAACCATTCACCTATATATGTTTGGTATGGCCATCATTGCAATTCCCATTAACTCTGGTCCAGAATGTTAGGACCACTAATTTCAATCATAGTGTAATTGGCATTTCATGAGCAGCTATCAGTAGCATGCATATGGGTATTGTAATGATAGCACCATGAGCAATTCATTGTGCAGTGCTTATATTAAATCTAATAAGTTCTGATTTTGATGCTGACACGAAAGTTTGACAGCCAGAGTTGATAACTCAACTGATTAAGACTCTGTATACCATCTTGCCACTTCCTGAGCTGAATTTCTCCTTCCAGATGCCTCGTCCACTTCTGGCATAACAGGAAGATGCAGCATGTGGCTACTTCCACGCAGAGCAACCCCTTAATTCTTTCCAGGCTGATGAAGGGTTTATACACCTTGTCACAGCATATAACAATACATTTGTTTAAATATCTACATTCTGTTGTTTAGGGTGAATACATTTCTTTGGATGGGTAAGTAGAATATTATTTTTTTTATTAGCATCCTCCTCCTCATGGTAAAAACTGGGCAAGTAGCTTTTATGTTTGTCTAACAAATTTTATGGCAGTTTCCAAGGCTGAATTAAAATAAAAGCAGTCATATAATAATTTTATCTTGTTTTCACAAATTATAACTAGGTTATTTTGCATATATTATCTTAAGGCATAAAAATAACATTATATGTTGCGAATTCAGTCAAAATACTACATATTCATAATGGATCAGAATGATAGTTGTTGTGACAATAAGAAAATCTGAATTCCAGTTTTGTGGTTTAAGCCTTATGATGTCAAATAGAACTGATCACTTGAGTGTAGTTATTGAAGCATAAGTGTTGGAAGGTTTGGTGTGTTGTAATGATATTTAAACCTCTATACTACATGAATGTAGGATAGGGTGTTTTGCACAGAGGAGGGTAGAAATGGGGTTTTGCTATTAATTTTCTTGTAAGATCAGAAATACATAATCAGTACATTTTGATCAGAGATGTGAATTTATGAATTGTCTATAATCCATTTCCTTTTAGACTACAGCAATTTATTTTCTTTCTTGAAGTACAATTAAAGGAATAAATTACACTGGGGAGCAGGAATGGGTCTGTTGTTGATCACTTCCAATTTTATGCATGTGCTGAAAGTGGCGAAGGATGCATAGCTCCTATACAAGTGCCCAGAAGAACCCAATAGGAAGAATATTTTAGAACAGGCTCAGGAGGAGTTATTTCTGCTCCTATTGAAGTCAATGACAAAACTCCCGTTTTGGACCTAGATCACTATCCTAATTGCTTGAAGTTATCATTAAGAGTAGGGAATTATGAGAGTCTCAGACACCCATGGAAAAGAAGCTAATCAAATCACAACACAGGAGAGGAAGGTTTACGTGTAGGAGATGGCGGGTAATCCCATCCGATTCAGGCAGAGGACGGAAGCCAGGAGTGCATAAATGTGATTATGGATGGGTGTGACATCTGCAGCCTTTTAGCTACATGTTAGTGTTGTACCAGCCTTTACCTCCTTAAAAAGAGCTTGTGTAAATAAACTGTAGTCCACCATGGGTGTATTTTCTGGATTTAGAGGAGGGAAAACTTTTGCAATCCTACAGAGCCTATGAATATTAAACTTTGATATTAACTCACTGATTTAATTAAACTATTTTCCCAGTTTTATGAGGAAAAAAAAAGAATAAATGCAGAATTCAGTGAGACACGTGACCTGATTCAGATAGTAAGGGATTTTTGCCCTTCCTCACTGGGAACCCTCTGAAAATCCAGGGGACTGATTATTTTACACACTGGTGTAACTGTAGCTGTGTCAGCTTGACTAAAGGCAAGATTTCTGGAGAAAAGCAAATCAATCATTGACTAAGAGAACTGCTAGCCAGGAAAAAAGCCCCGAAACACAACTTAAATGGCAGGGGTTTTTGTTTTTGTTTTGTTTTTTTGCTGACAAGGTAGAAGTCTTTGGATATGAACTGAGCAACTCTGCAATTTTCAGTGCAGTTCTGCTTAAACCACTGAAGAAGTCAGGTGACAGTACATTTTTGGGCCATAGTATAAATTAGAAATTGTCTTTGAAGAAGAGCAGAGGAAGATAAGAGATCAGAGGCGGAAAATTATGAACTGTGTAAACTAACAAAAAGGAAGCTGAATGTCTTGATGAGGACCCTATGTTATAGTGCACTTTTTCATTAGGCTTTGTTCTTTGATTGTGTATTGTAGGTATAGTCAGTAATAAAAGTCTGTAAAGAAGGGATATAAGACAGAATTACTAATATACCTTCAGTTTAAAATTTATTTAATTTAAAAGTAGTTTAACCATTGTTTATATGGATTAATATACACATTAATATGTTAAGCAATTGCATAGGATACTCACTTGTAAAGTGATCGGGAGATATTAATATAAAGTTAAGATTTAAATATATTACCCGAGTTTGATTCTGTGTAATGTATTCTGCTAAATCCTGAAAACACAATTAAGCTTTGGCCTGTATTTCAGCAAAGTTAGGATGAAGTGAACCAGACATGAACAGGCAAAATGCCTCAAGTGGCCCTCAGAATCAGTATGTACTATGCCTTTTAAAAAGGTCCAGTTTGTGCTCCCCTTACTTCCAACCTGCAGACGACATCAAGTGTATGGAGTGGATAGGCACCATTGGCGCATCTCCAGCCTATCTGGCGGAGTCCTATTTGGGTTGTACAGCACTAGCAGATCTCACCCTTTTATGAAAAGCACTGGCTTTTGTGGCATGTGTTTAGGGTGAGGGATTCTTATGCCTGAGTAAGAATGGCAGAATCAGGGTCCTAAAAATACTGCTGTCTTTGGCTATTTTCAGTCAGGCTTCAGACCCTTAACTATTATGAGATCTTTCAATGCTATTGATCACGGTAGCCTGTTAGATCATTAGAGAACGTGGCTCTGCTCTTATGAGGCTTAAAGCTTACTTCAGCTATTAATCTATTATTTTTTCCACTCACAAGAACATTATTTCCAATAAAGGCGAGTCACTTTTACTGGGATATTCCTCAGTTTTTATCCTCAGTCTAATGCTATTTAATATTAATGTATTCCTTTGCTTTTGAACCATTATAGAATATGCATCTGTTGTGTTTCCCTAGGTAATTTTTCTTCAGCAACAGAAAGCATGGTTGTTTCAGAAATCAATGCATACAGATTTAAAAATATTTTAAATTACTTTCTTAAGACACTGAAATGCTTATTTTTATCCTAAAACTTTGCTGAATCCTGTGTCCTTGGTTTTGGTTTTAATGGTATAGGTATAATGGTATAGGATGATAGTGTTTTTAAGAATAGCCCTTGATTGTGGAATGCTCTGGCCCCCACTCTGTTCCATCAAAGCCTAGGTTTTCTGACTCTATTGGCCACACTACAAGGCTCATCTTGCTTTCCACGAAAGGGAATGGAAAGGCACTTTGATAGACTAGGGTTTGAGATGAGCTGAAGGAGAGCACTTCATTTATGGGGTGGGAATTTTCTTCTGAGATTTTTTTTGTTTGTTTTGGTTGCCCTGATTCAGCAAAGCACTTGAACACAACATTTTTCATACTTAAATCCCATTGATCTCAACGAGACATAAGCACATGCTTAAGTACTTTGGTGAATCAGGTTCTTTTTGAATACTACTCTCATGAAATATTTATATTTTTATAGTGAATGACTCTATTGATGCCGGGAATCTGTGACTTATGAGATTTAAAAATCAAAATGAAATGTGAAATGATTTTCATGTGCATGAAAAAAAACCTCTGTTGCTTTTCTTTAAAGTCTTTTAGGCTAAATACATTTTGCTCCTTGCTGTGCATCATTCTTGTGCAATTCATTGCCTTTTTTTTCCCCAGTAATACTGAGTCACCAAAGGGGTTTAATTTTAGATTGAAACCCTTTCTATTCAGCCTGGCTTTTGCCTTAGTGTTTGTTCAGCCTCCTGCTTCTCTTAATTTACTTCCATATTGCATAGTACTGAGATATACCTTGTATGAATATTTCTATATAAATGTTGATGCTTTTGATGTTGAATCAATTAACCTTATATACTCTTATTATGTTCCGATCTCTGCGCTTTCTGCTTATAGATACAAAAAGGATGTTTACTTTTTTTTTTATTTTCCTAAAATAAGTAGTATTTTTAAAAAAATGTGGAAACAATTTGAGGTGTCAAAATAGCCTATTAGGAAAATTCATATTCGGCTTCCCTTATTATTAATGTAGTGTTTCTTGAAATAACCAAGACATGTGGAATATGACAAAGTATTTATGTTTCCTCTTCCTTCGAGACTTATTAGTCTGAACATTTAGCAATGATTCTTGTGCCTAGGTATAATATAGTATAATATATACTAGACATGAACAATGCAGTTAAGTGTGCACTGGTATCTTGTTGATGAAAAAGTAATTGATTTAAATAGGGCCAGAATTTCACCCTCAGTATTTAATTTAATTTAAGGTAATTCCATTTATATCTTTTCAAATAATGCAAATGCCAGACAGAATTTTGTCAGCATCACTCTCTATTAAAATGAAATTCTCCAGCAGGTCGTAGAACTTACTGCTCTGAACCATCACCGATAGAAAAGAAAATGAAGGCAGAAGTCACTGTCTTCTGACAATGTAAACATAATGACTGAAATATACTGTTAGTTTAAGAATACACTGTCAAGAACTAGGTTCAATGTGCAGTGGGCGACAGTTGCTCTTATTTGAGCTTTCTTCTTTTCATCCCAATCACTGTCTTCAGGTGGTGTTGGAAATTGGATGGGAAAACTCAAGTATAATGGAGATATGTCAACTTCTTTTTTTTTTCTCTTTGTAATGCCATCTTCACTTGTAACACCTTCCAGAGGGAATGCCACAAGTATGTCAATGAGACAGTGTCCAAAAGCTGTCACATCACATATTTATACCTTCATCTCTAATTTTCACTCCATGCATCCGATGAAGTGGGTACTAGCTGACGAAAGCTTATGCCCGAATAAATCTGTTAGTCTTTAAGGTGCCACCGGACTCCTTGTTGTTTTTATATACTAGAGTTACTATTAAGTATCTCAGGAGCTTTGTAATTCTGCACTAAAATTTTCATTTCAACTAAACTTAGTCCACTGGTTCTCAGAGCTAAAGCAAGTTTTACAAAACCCAAAAATCTCATATGCTTCTAAGCTTGAGGAGTGGCCCCCCAAATCCAAATTTAACACATTGGAAGGCTTTTTAAACTTCACATTCCTTCTGATATTAAAAGGTAAAGTATCCATAAGCTATACAAAACGTTAAATGCAAGATACATATTTACTTTGATCTTTTCCCTGTGTATTGAAGACCTCATGTTGAATTCTCTTGTAATGTAAACTTGTAACTTAGGTATAGGAAACATGGGATAAATAGGATAAATGGCTCAGTAATCAGTGTCTGAAAATCAGCTACTACAAAGTCGAGAATGCACTTGGAGATTGTATCTGGTGCAGAGAACTCTCCATGCTGCCCTTTATCTAGGCTGTGGGAGTGGGAAGGGAAAACTGATTGTCTTCCTAGATGTGAAGCCCCCTGGCACACAGCAGCCATTCTACAGTAGTTGCTGCTCCACCATCCCACCTCTATAATGCAGGTATAGTTTGAACTGCAATTCCAAGATGAGTAATTGCCAGTTTTAGGGATCATTAAATATTGTTTTCCTCTGGGCAAGGCTGACAATGTGTCTGGTAGGTTAGCAACCATTGTCCAGTGTAGGAAAGACGCTCAAAGGCACAGGCTCCCAGAGAAAAACTTGAGATCTGGGAGCTAGCTCCTTTGAGTCTCTCACCTGGTGAATCTTATTAGCCTGGAAGAAGGGGACACCTCAAATCATCACACCCTTATTGCCTCTGATGGAGGGATTTCAAACAGATTCAAAGATAATCTAAATTCTAGGGGTTTGCCAGAAGGAGGCCAACCTTGAATCTTGGTTATTTAACAGGAAGCCATTGGATCCAAGTAAATGCCTGATACCTGTTTGGGGAGGCAAAGGGGTTAGACCTTCTTATTAAAGTTGATAATGTGGTTCACTTCCACTTAAAAATCCATCCTTGTGCCTGTGTTTCATTCTCCTGTTCAATCACCCTGCCATCTCTCTCTTAAACGGAAACAACTTTTAACTCAAGTATCTCAGCTGATCTCCAAGGTCACAGTAGCATTCAAAATAAGAGGTTGCCTCTAAGGTATCCAGAAGAGCTAAACCATTTAGAGTTTTGAAAGTTCAAAACAACAACCTGAAGTAAAACATGTAAAGAAACCAGAAGCCCAAGCAGATCATGGTTGAAATCAGTAGTGAATCTGACCTGCTGCTTTTGTATAAAATATAGTACCAGCCACCTGTGTTCAGCATAGATTTCACTGGCACTTTTCACAAGAGCATGGATTTTACTTTGGTGTATTGCCCAACTTATAATAAGTGTAACCACAATCAATAGTCTAAATTTCATCAACTTGTCAGCTGGACCCCCCAAACTCATGGATCAAGCCAGTTTGCGGAAAAGGCTGATGGCAAATGCTGATCAGCTGAGTGATCATGGTCAACATGCCAATGGATCTGTGATGTACTACAGCCACATATCCATGATTACTGATGGCCTAGCTCAATCTCCCTCTACTCCCATCACATACAAAAGTAATCAAAGATAAAACAAGAGCTGAACCTGAGAGGATATGGCAAGTGAAACTCCTGGAATCAAATTCTCTAGCAATGAGGAAAATCAAAGGATTCTCCTACAAAGAGTTTGCAAAGACTACTAGAATTATTCTCTCTAATCATTCTCAGACCCGAGCATCTCACACTGTAAGGTCACCCAGGTCCGGCGTCGGTGGCTGAACTTTGTGACTTTGTCCTTACCCATAACTATTTTACATTTGGGGACCATGTATACCTTCAAATCAGCGGCACTGCTATGGGTACCCGCATGGCCCCACAGTATGCCAACGTTTTTATGGCTGACTTAGAACAACGCTTCCTCAGCTCTCGTCCCCTAACGCCCCTACTCTACTTGCACTATATTGATGACATCTTCATCATCTGGACCCATGGAAAAGAAGCCCTTGAGGAATTCCACCATGATTTCAACAATTTCCATCCCACCATCAACCTCAGCCTGGTCCAGTCCACACAAGAGATCCACTTCCTGGACACTACAGTGCTAATAAACGATGGTCACATAAACACCACCCTATACCGGAAACCTGCTGACCGCCATTCCTACCTACATGCCTCCAGCTTTCACCCTGTTCACACCACACGATCCATTGTCTACAGCCAAGCTCTGTGATACAACCGCATTTGCTTCAACCCCTCAGACAGAGACAAACACCTACAAGATCTCTATCAAGCATTCTTACAACTACAATACCCACCTGCAGAAGTGAAGAAATAGATTGACAGAGCCAGAAGAGTTCCCAGAAGTCACCTACTACAGGACAGGCCTAACAGAGAAAATAACAGAACGCCACTAGCCGTCACCTTCAGCCCCCAACTAAAACCCCTCCAACGCATTATCAAGGATCTACAACCTATCCTGAAGGATGACCCAACACTCTCACAAATCTTGGGAGACAGACCAGTCCTTGCCTACAGACAGCCCCCCAACCTGAAGCAAATACTCACCAGCAACCACATACCACACAACAGAACCACTAACCCAGAAACCTATCCTTGCAACAAATCCCGTTGCCAACTGTGCCCACATATCTATTCAGGGAACACCATCACAGCCCCTCCCCCCCCCCCGTTCCTCAGACGTTCTTGTTAAACCCTGGATTTGTGCTGGAAATGGCCCACCTTGATTATCATACACATTGTAAGGAAAGTGTTCACTTTAGATAAGCTATTACCAGCAGGAGAGTGAGGTGGGGGGAGAGAAAATCTTTTGTAGTGATAAACACCCATTTTCTCATGGTTTGTGTGTATAAAAACATCTTCTGTATTTTCCACAGTATGCATCTGATGAAGTGAGCTGTAGCTCACGAAAGCTTATGCTCAAATAAATTGGTTAGTCTCTAAGGTGCCACAAGTTCTCCTTTTCTTTTTGGAAATACAGACTAACACAGCTGTTACTCTGACCCCAGAAACAGGCAGCTGTGTGCCAAGTTACAAATATACCAAAATCTCAATCTCTGAAGCATAAGATTATGAATATAAGAACCAATAATTTGTCAACTTCCCTCAGCAACATGAAAATGCAAAACTGAGACAGTACAGTGTTTCACAATACTTTCAGTAACATTTGACTATATTCACCAAAGCCTGAATCAGCTACATTTTTAAATGAAGCATTGCAACAGTCATCAACACATAACATTTCCAGAAATAATAAACTGAATTAGTTTCATTCAAATTTTGACGAATAGGAAATTACAATATTTTCAATTAGCTTTTATTAACACATTACCTCCAATCAGATTGACATAATTTTGAAATAGCTGATTGTAAACTAAAACCATTTATAAAAGTGAAAGCTTGACTGTTACGAAAAAGGAAAAAAAAAATTTGCTTTCAAATGGCACTATCCTATATTTTCATGACTTTGATTCATTACTGTGAAGACAGAGTTAAAGTCAAGATAGTGCTGAAAGGTGTACTAGCTGTTAACTTCAGAGTGATTAATGGCAAGACAAGATATCAGGTATCTGAGAGTTGAGAACCCATTAACTTAGGAGAAAGCTGAAAAAGCCAGAGGGAAAGAATAAGTCACACTAACAAAAGGAGATGGAGAAGCAATGCATTTCTCTTGATTGTAGTTTGATATGCTCCTGTAGCTATGCTTAGCTGTCAAAAGGAATTTCAAATTACAGCTCATGTACTCTATGGCTTTACATTCTAACAAACTACTACAAGCTGACCAGTAAGCAATTACAACTTAAATACGAAAAAATAAAAGATGCCTGTATCAAACTCACATTAAATGATTGTCTTCAGATATAAAAAATAAAGGCACCATTTCTTCTCTGTTTAACAAAACAAACAAATAAACAAACAAACAAAAAAAAACCTTTAAAAAGTTATCCAGGCTAACAAAATTACATATTTCAGAGTATACCATAAAAATAAGTCAGTATGTTGAGTGTCCAGAATACACTGTGTTTACTTTTATAAAAATCTAAAATGTTTTTCATAGATTATAAAGCCACGGACCATTGTAATCATCTAGTTTGACATCCTTTATAACAGAGGCCGTACACCTTCCATGAAATAATCCCTCTCAGTTCAGTCCCCTCAGTGCATTGCCAGTACAGAATGTTAAAATCTATTTTCTGGTATTATGTAGAGATTTTCCTACCCACAGAGGAAGAGAAAGTAGGAACCTGTTTCACATTAAAGAACACAATTACCATCTATGTAGTAAGAAAACATAATAATCTATAATAAACACACAATTTTTTCTGTTTGTGTTTCCAACTCATCTGATTTACATCCTGGAGACTATCTGGTTTAGTTACGTGACAGCAATGTACAGACCATTTAACAGAACATCTAAATTATCCTCATCTAAAAATCACACTATGCATTTTACTGTGATGAGCACACACTTTGCTGCATTGCAAACGTAACTGCAATTTTGGCTTCATTCTGCTTCCTTTGAGAGTTTCCTCACAGACACAATTATACAAATTCAGCCCTGGATTCAGATTCTTACCTTTATATCAGTGTAAATCTGTCACAACTCCAGTAACAGGATCTCTGTTTGAAAATTAATATGGGTTAGGGGAACTGCTTTGATACAACATTTGGTGGATTGAAGTGATGCAAGGGACAGTGCTCCCTCCTCTGAGTAAGCCTAGAGATGGTCAGCACAGATCTAAATGTGAGCATTGCTGACTGGGGAGGTAGAATAACTAGAATGGCCAAGGGTAAAGTTCAGTGGAAATCATATAACTGAATTGATTTATACAGGTAAAATGTGTGTACAAAAAAATAAAGCCAAACTTCACTATTTGACATAAAAAGAAAAGGAGTACTTGTGGCACCTTAGAGACTAACCAATTTATTTGAGCATAAGCTTTCGTGAGCTACGGTTCCGATGAAGTGAGCTGTAGCTCACGAAAGCTTATGCTCAGATAAATTGGTTAGTCTCTAAGGTGCCACAAGAATGCCTTTTCTTTTTGCGAATACAGACTAACACGGCTGTTACTCTGAAATCTGTAACTATTTGACATAATATCAGCTAAAGATGCTCCCAGTTATCAATTGTCTTCATCACTTCCTGTTACTTAGGAAAAGCCCAGGAAAACACAACTTCTAGTGTGCCCTGATTATCATCATGTTCAGTCTGAAAAGTAATTTCAATATATTACACACACATATAGGCTGTATAGGGCCAAGGATTTTAGCCACAGTGACAATTTCAACTCAGTTTCTTACTGAAAAAGCGTAAAGTGACCTATGTTATGAAATCTCCTAATTAAGGCATTTAATTAAAAATGAAAATGGCAACAGCCACTATGGTGGGAGGTTAACACTACTTACATTCAAAGCCATCAGTTATAGAAAAAAATCAAGCCCAGAGTGCCCACCTTTTGGAACTTCTTTGGAATAGGAATCTGTAACTTCAAAATATATAAAATGCAACTCCTTCTATCTTCCTCATTTTTGCTCATTCTCTCCTTTAATTCTTTTCCTTGTTCCACTCACCCCATCTTTACTCGCTTTCTCCCCCTCTCTTCTCTTTCCTGTTTTTTCTACCTTCTCCTAGATGTTCATGATCATAATACCTGTTAATTGAACATTAACAAGTTTAGCACTATGGCCATTTTCTGCATGTTTTTGATTCCTATTGTAAAAAGGCATTTTTTACAAAAGTTTCTGTGGGCATTGCTAAATGTTAGAGTGAATATTAAAAAATGACCAAGTGTGAAAATTTGCTAACTTTTTCACATTATAATGTGTAAGGAAACTCTCTTAAGAGTTTATGTATGTTTACTGTAACTGTCCATTTTCTTTTGCAGGATAAATTTGATAGCACCTAAGTTACTAGGGCTTTATCCCATCTGTACATTTGTTGCTTTTTTCTGCATCTTATACACATCTCTCTGAGCAAATGCATATTACTCCTTCACTGTCATTTATTTAGGTAGCCTAACTAATCAAAATGTAAATTTCTAAATATTCAGACATCTTTTCACTCTACTTCGTTCCTAGGAAAACCTAAATAGGTATTTCCTTACCAAGTTAAAAACAAAACAAAACAAAACAAAAAAAAACCAAACCTGAATTCTGAATACTGATCACTTCAACTCCTTGTAAATAAATGATCAAGAATTACTGAATTTAACATAAAATAACATACATAGGAGAAAAAATTCAATTTTGGTGGACAATTTGTGAACAGAGAAAGATGTGAAATTAATTGAATAACTTACTCACTGCAGATTATTCATCCAGCTCTAGCTACCACACTAATACAAATTTAGGGAGAAATTGTGGTATTCTGACCTACCATTGCAGTGAATTTAGGCAAATGCTGACATTTTAAAGGATGCTAGTATGTCAATTCACTCATTGTTCAGAAGCCTCTGAGGTACCAATGCTGTGTTTGGACAGTTAAGAAGAAAGTATTTATCTTAAGACTTAACCTGGAAGAACAAAAAACATAGCGAAAGGGTTGAGGTTGTAAATGACATTGAGAAATTCCTTTGATAGACCTTCTTTATTTTTTATAAAAAATGGCACATTCTTTCTATTTTTAATCATAAAGATTTTAATTTAATTTAATGAACAGTCTGGCACATTTTTTAAATTATATCTAAAATCTAATGTAGATTCTATACTCTATAGCTGGCCATATCATTATAATTCTATCATTCTAATTTTAAGAGTCTACAAACTCTGAGGAGAGGGAACAAAACTTCACCTCCCTTTTTTATATTTGTGGGTTTGTGGAAGGCACATTAGGGTTGTCTTCTAGCTGTAAAGTTTAGCTTCTTAATGTGAAATTACACAGTGTTGGCTCCCTGATTCACAAATTCATTTCAGAAGAAGACATTCAGCTCTTCTAGCATTATGGATAGAATTCTGGTTATCAGTGAAGTGTACTACCATTGAGAATCTGATCCCTGCTTCTTCAATATGAGTGAAATTCATCCCTGTGAATAAGTCTTGCACAAGACCTATGCCCTGCTTAAATTTCATGTAATTTTGAGGGCTTATGTGGGAGTTAAATGGCTCATAGGCCTTTGTGGGTCCTCTATATAGGAGAATTACATCCAGTATTAACATTATTGTACCATAAGGATGTTTCTGAGAATTTCAAAAGTTTCAATGGAATATATGAGCACACAAACTTCTGTCTTTGTGCAGCATCTTAAAAGAATGTATGAAGACTTTTTCATTTTTTGAATAAAGATAATTTCAGAACTATTCTGATATTTGCTTAATTCTTAGAAAATATGAAAGAGAATATGTAAGTGAATAACTTATTGGTTGTTAAGTGTTGATCAAATGGTACCTGCTAGGCAATCTTTGCTAAAATTAATTGAGCACAGTGTACACCACTGGTTTTAAAAACCAATGGTAGTGGTAAAGTATTGCAAATTAGTATACTTAATGAGTTCTTCACACCTGTAGTAACTAGATTCCTTTTGTGCAGATGCTTGCAAGTTGAGCTGTGTCTTTACATTCTGTTTCTACCTACAGCAAAATTACAGAACATTATGCAGATGTTCTCTATTTACTATGGGCTACATTGTGGCGAGATCTTATGTGGTCTCTCAGAGCAGTAAACAGCCCTTCAGTTCTTTAGGGGCATATTAGTCTGACCTATGGTGTGGCTCTGGGCATACAGGGCACAGGGGAAGCAAAGACTATGGGTGGGATTCACAAACATACTTTGGCATCTAATCCTATTTTTAGATTCCACTAAGATTCACAAAACTCCTGTCTGTCTGTGGCCTAACCCTGGTGCTTAAACTGACTTGGTGCCTAAGGTTTTGCAGTAAAAGGGTTCCTAGATGCCTAACTTTCTGCCTCTGGACATGTACACTGCTGCCTCACTGTAGGCACCCAGAAACCTATTTCCCACCTACATTCCAGAGCGATTCATGTACCAAGAAAAGATAGGCAGGTTCCTCTGCCCAATTTGTTTGTGGGATATGATCCAGTAGGTGTGCAGTAGGTGTGCACAGAGGCTACCTAACTCCACACAAAATGGAGGGAGGTACTTTCCTCAAAGCTATTAGCCCAGTGGATAAGGCCTAGGATGTGGTAAGCTCCCCATTCAAATCCCCATTCCAACTGATGAGAAGGAATTTTAACAAGGATCTGCCACCTCTCAGGAGAGTGCCCTAATCACTGGGCTAAGGGACATTCTGATGTGGCCTCCCTTAATGTCCTCTTTTGCACTCTGGATAAATAAACAAATATTAATTTACCAAAGAGAAAGTGAGAATGACTCTGTAGCCTGGTGAGTAGGGAATTCACCTGGAGAGTGGGAGACCCAGAATCTGGTTCTCCTGCTTCAATGACTATTTGTATATCTATCCACAGTGGAACTGCTTCAACAGGAGAGACTGAGGAACACCAACATCAGACATATAGCCCAGGTACACTCACTTGAGAGGTGGAGGATGCCTCTTCAAATCTCTTTGTCTCATCAGTTGGAGTAGGGAGTTGAACTGGGGATCTCCCACTTCCCAGGTGAGTACCCTCACCACTGGGCTAAAAATATTATGGATGTCCTTCCCTCACAGGCCCAGGATTCTTCTAAGAAATGCACCAGGTGCCTAATTTCAAGAAAGGGGCTCACAGCTGAAAATTGAAAGCAAAGATAGGTGCCTCCCTTCAGTCTGCATTTGGACATCCATCTTGGTGACATAGGTTGGGTTTAGGACACACCCATCTCATCTGGATCGCCCATTGGCTAGTTTAGGTGGTTCCCCACTACTGGATTTTGTGGATCTCAGTCTAAGGTACCTATGTCTGACAATTAATTGTATAGGGAGCCTTGGTGCCTAAATCAGGCTGTGTGGATAAATTGGTGTTCTGTGATTTTCTATGAACCTATAAGTTAAGTGTTGCAATATTCAATGTCCCAGAGCCTAAGTCCCTTTGTAAATTTAGCCTGATGTGCTCAGTCTTTCCATCAGGAGCAAGTGAGTGGCTGGGCAAGGAGGACTGGGGAGTGGGTAGAGCCATGAGGCTCCACTTCCCTCTAAATGCTGGTCAGCAGAACCAACTGGACATAAGGAAGAGTATGGGGTGCCTGGAAAAGGGAAGTAAACAAATAATTTACTCCCAAGAGCAAAAAGGAAGCATGAAAAACATTGCCTCAAGAAGGCACAAGTCCTTTCTGGGCCTCCATGAGACTCCTCGTGGTCTGGGGAACCCCCTACACAAGCTGAGCCTAAAGTCTAAATCTTGTACTATGTTCGTGAAGCAAAACAAAAAACAAAAACAAACAAACAAAAAAAACACAACAACAACAACATAGAATCAGCTTGGAAGGGAAACTGGGAGGTCATCAAGTCCAGCCCCCTGAGCTATGACAGGACCAAGTAAACCTAGACAATCCATAACAGGTGTTTATCCACTCTGTTTTTAAAAACTTCCAGTGATGGGGTTTCTAGAACCTCTCTTGGAAGCCTATTCCAGAGTTTAACTAGTCTAACTTCTAGTTAGAAAGTTTTCCCTAGTATCTAATCTAAATGGAGAATAATGGATCACAGCGCTCTTTAAAACAGCCCTTAATGTATTTGAAGACTGTTATCAGGTCCCCCGCTCCAGTCTTCTTTTCTCAAAATATCATTAGGTAATTATTATTAATATAACTCTACACAAATCTATATTCACAAGGTTTTCTTAAGATTATTAGTAGATAAAAGTTAGCAGGTTGGCATACATATATTTATATTCCAATAGAAGTAGGCAGGAATCTCTTTACTTTCCTGTAAACATTGTTTGATAGTACAAACGCATCATTATACTGATACCATCCAATAGTCCATTCAAGCTACGTGACATAACAGGTGATGCATTAACGCATGTAAACCCATGTTCAGAGTACTCTGGTGCTCAAAGTTAAACACATGTCTTAGTGGTTTCTCGTACCAGAGCCATAATGTCCTGTGGCTCTGATATGGCCTTTTTAAAACACAATTATTTTGACTGTAAATGTAGATGTACCTGTGGAAACTCTTTGTGACTTGAAATTAATTATTGGGGCATACATCTTTTGTACATGATCATTAAAATACGAATGAACAAAATTACCTATTATCCCCAATGAGAGAGTGAATTTGACACATGAGAATTACAAAATTAAAAATATTGTTAAAAAGAACTATACATGGCTCTTGAACACTAATGGCAGATGTATCCAATTTTTTTAGATCTTCTTCCTATGGTTTGTGTCTATTAACAAAAAGTGCATTTCTGTCATCCTTTCTCCTACTGATTTCAATGAGATTACTAACAGAATGAGCTACTATTCATCTTCTCCTTTGAAAATTACTAGATTATTGGAATTGGATCTTTTGAATAAGAAATGGAATTTTATAATCTCTTAGCATTTTGTTATTTTGAAGTTTCATATATTTCTGAATATTGTATTAGGTGGCAATTTTAAATTTGGATGGGCAGTTTTAGTTGGGTGGGATTACAGTGTTTGAAAAAGAATTAAAGGGCAGTGAAGAACTGGCTGAATGCCTTGTGGCAGTTTTCTCCTGTGGACCTACTGTTATGTTGATCATGCTGGTGAATGTTAATGGCAAAGATTACATTGGCCCCTCTGACTGAAGTTAAGTGCCTCTCATTTGTCAGTTGAGTTTGTAATTTGGGCATCTTGCTTGACTCCTAGCTGCAGTTTAACGATCATATAGCTGAAGTGACCAGGATTCTATTGTCTATCTGCATGACAATATAGTTGTGACCCCTTTCTTTCTTAGATACGATCTCTCATAATGTCGTCACTTAACAGTTAGGCTTTTGCAGTGCACTGTACATGATTCTACACCTTAAGTCAGCTCAGAAAGTGATTGGTGAAGAAAATGGCAGCCAGCTTGTTGATGATGTATCTTCCTATAACATGACACCATTGCTCTGGAACATGCATTGACCACCTTTTTGTTTCTAGTTAGAATTTAAGGCACTGATGTTGATCTAAAAGACTTGGAACCTGCCTCTCTTCCTATATGGGACTGCCACAGTTCAGATCAGCAGACACACTCAACTAGTCCAAAATAGATCAATTTTGTTGAGCTTTAAGTCTCACTGCCCATCTACTTGATCAGACATTTGGAGTTGTTTGAGGTTTAGCGTATTTAGTTGGGAACATGGACTTTTTCTGGAGCATTAGAGTGTTACAGAAGTTGCTGGGGGCAGGAATTTTGGTTGTGTGAACTAGCTTTTTGTCTGTGGATAAAGGTGTTGGTACTGCTGTTTTTGTTTTAAATGATCATATTGTTAATTAGCTATTAAAGGTGTCTAGAGCATCAGAAGGATTTTCTTTGTATACATTTGTATACATTCTTTGTATATATTTCTTTATATGCCGAAATCAAGTGAACATAATTTATATTTATTTATAATATGAGACTGGCTGACAGTTACTTACCCTGTTCCAGATCAGTTCTTTAAGCCTAGCATACTGTGTCAAGATAATCCAGGGCAGACTTTTTGTGGGGATGAAACAAAAAAAATATATCACATACTCAGGATGTTAAGGAAACATCCACTTCATTACTATTTGCACTATTTCTTTGCTCTTTGCCCAACAATATTGCAGATAGTAGATGGTTTCAGGACAAGGCCTTTGGGAAAGATACCTAAACTCATCACAGCACATGGATACAACATAGATTCTTCCTTGTCAGAAGAGCTTAATTCAGGCAAAGGTTTTCTGGGGCTCAGCCCTAGCACCTCTGCTGTTATGGCATCCTCTGTGTGCAGTGTGTGCAAGATGATGTTGATGGGGGTGAAGCACATAGCTCTGCAAAATGGCGTCCTCTGTGTAGTGCACTCTACTTGAGCCCTGGTACCTCTTTCTTTACAAATTAAGCATTGCTTATGAGTAAATGTCAATAACTATATTTGCAGGTGACTCTCCATTGTTACTACTTTTCTCTCTTTTTTTGAGTATTTTCAATTATTTTGTACTTCTTTATTGAAAGTTTACCTAGCACTTTGCTCAGTCTTAGTTTTCTTTACTGCAGTTATGGAAAATGTTTGTTGTTTTCTGCCTTCAATATCTCTCTCTCTCAATCATTACGGATTCAACCTCCACATTTCCCTTTAAAAAATAGGATCTATTCTAAGCTCTTCAAATTAGGACTGTGGGTCATATTCAGCGATATATTAACAGGAGTGCATTATTAGTTACAGAATGTAACTGATACTACTTTTGTGGCACAGATATTTCAAAGTGTAACCACTGAACTACATGTATATTTGATATAGCCTTTCAAACAGCAGTACTTTTTAATAACTATACCTGAGTGTGTTCCTTGGTTGCAATGGTTATTTCTCATCTGTTTGCAATATTAACAAAAATGGGGATTAGACATTTCCTTTGTCTGAGAAGCTGCAGCAAAATTATTTTTAAAGTATATGAACAGTTTGTCTCAATGTGACATGCTCATTTTTATGAATTGTGAGGCTCTACATAATATTTGTTTACTGCAGCATAGGCCTTCAGCCAACTATTTGTTTTACATCTTTTACTGGGATTGCACTCATTCACTTTCTGTTTCTGTGACTTGCATATTATAATATCAAAGTCAATTATATAGATATAATCGCACTGTAGATAAACAGTGTGGTCTAGGGGCAAGACAATAGAGTGGGATTCAGAAGACATGAACTCTATATCTGACTTGCTGTGTGACATTGGGAAAGTCACTTAACACAGGTGCCTCTGTTTCCTCTCCCATCTTTTCTCTGCCTTGTCTGTTTAAATTGTAAGCTGTTTGGGGCAGGGATTGTCTCTCATTATACGTTTTCACAATGGTTAGTACAATAAGGCCTTCCTCAACTAGAGCCTCTAGGAGCAGTGGGATTACAAGTAAATAAATACAATAAATAATCATTGATATGTTATTTTCTTTGCTTAATGACAATTATTCTCTCTCACACACCTTTATGCTGCTTGCTTAAGTCATTATTGTCACACTAGCCTCAGGCAGTTAATCTAAATATACTGCTGTTGTACTCTTGCTCTGAAAACATGTATTTGATTTCACATGAGTGCTCTTTCTAATAACTTGTTTCTGCTTTTATGTCTCTAATTTAATGTTGTCTTTTGTTCAGCATGAGAGTGCCTTTATTGTCAGTTTTAGTATACCTTACTCACAATATTTGTCCTCTTTCTAGAATGTGTATTATTCTTAGCATTTATTTTCTCAGAATTTGTTGGATTTCAGTATGTCTTCTTTACATGCATTTTTTATTCCCATGTGTTTACTTTTTTTTTTTTTTTATTACAGAGAGTATCTGTCTTCTCTGTGACTCAATAATTGTAACTTATAATCAATCTGCCGTTGATCTAGCAGCATAGGAAGAACTAGAAAGCAGCATTATAACTGTATATTTTAATAAATGTGTGTTTTCATTCATATTCAACCAATAAACAGCTGCAATGTAGACTTTTCCTACACAAGTCCACAGCTACAGCTAAGTAGTAATAATAGTAGTCTACCACTAGTGAGCTGTATTTTGCAGTTCTTTCATCTCTATCTTTTATACTGATGCCCATCATGCTGGTGTATGAGCACCTTCCATATAACATCAGTAGCAAAAGTGAAGTCCATAGAGGACTTAATGGAGTCTCTGGCATGTCTTCTTTTTCAGAGTCAAATGTCTGTTTAGAGTAAGTTTTTGTTGTTGTTTGGTGTTTACAGGCAGATGGGGATGCCAGGGGGTTTCATCTCTCTGCCTCCCTGTGCTCCCTTTACTCCATGCTCAACTGGTACTCTTCATACTACATGGATGGATTATTTAGTGTATCCCTCCGGAGTATGTCCTTGGTTTCTCATGCCTGTTTGCTCACTCACCTCCATACAATTTATCTCTCAGCGATTTGATATTTTCTCATGTCGTCAGCTACCATCTCTCAATTAATTCCCAAAAAGAAAAGGAGTACTTGTGGCACCGTAGAGACTAACAAATTTATTTGAGCATAAGCTTTCGTGAGCTAGAGCTCACTTCATCGGACCTCTCCTTCCTCTGACCCACCCCCTTCAGTTCAGTATCAGTATCTCATCTGCCTCCATCTCCCATTCATGCCTTCCTGAATGTCCCCCTCCCAACAAACAGATCATGGTAAAAAGAGAATTTCTCATCTTTTTCTGCCCACCTGTATTTTCCATCAGAATGGAAAACTCCAGTATTTTTTCTGTGTTATCTTTGATAGTGTCAACTTCCCCTCTTTACCAAATCCTGACATTTCTTCTTCTATAGCATTTCTTTTAAAAAGCATAGACTGTCATTGTAGGTGGAATATTATAAACCTCTTTAGCTGCATGTACTGTTATTAACAAAGGGGACTTTATGTGCCTCTGTGATTGCCATGCTGTTGAGTGAGGCATAGTTACCCTTGTCACATTTCACAGTCTTACTCAGACATGTATGTTTCTTGAAAACATTATTCAAGTGGTGTCCTTCTTGGTTCTCTAGGTTAGCTATAATTTTAGTATAGAAAAATTGTTGACATATACCTTTTAGAATTGTGCAGTTTACTAATTCATATTAATATCTGGCATTCTTTGTAACAATACATATATAAGAAAACGGAGAACAAAGCTGGAAGATTCTAATGACTGCAAGTCCCAACCATCTCTCACTTCCCACTGATTGCTTGTCTACATGTCAGTACATCCGTTGCTTTTATGTCAAAAATCTACAAATAAAATATTGTAGGTAAAATTCCAGTCATTTCAAATTAAATGTAATCTATCTGGGTACTTATATGTCTACTATTATTGTAGTATTTGAGTGTTTCACAAACATTATTGACTATCCTCAGTACACTTCCATTATCTCCAATGTACAGACAGAGAACTTGAACACCAAGGCCCCATACCAGTCTGATATGGCAGAATTTTACATCTGGTTTGTAAATGACTACACAAGCTGCAGAGCAACAACAAATTGGTTCCAGAGAGATTAAATGAACTTGCCTAAGGTCACAGAGGGCTCCTTGGGCAGAGCTGAGAATTAAGCCCTATAGCCCCAGCCCAGTAGCACAAGGCCGTCTTTCAATCATAATTTAAATGAAAAGTAAAATATTTTTTCTCATTGCAGCAAGAAGATTCTGAAAGCTTTCACTAGTTTATACTCAGGGAGATCAGCTTCTCACTAGGAACTAGAACTGACATGAAGTTTTTACATAAAAATGACATTTCTGTAAGCCTTGCCAAATATCAATAGTTACAGCTCTGTTTCCAATCCATGTCTGATAAAGGAGGAATTATTCTATTTAATAGTTAAATAAAATGTGTAATAATTAAACAGTACCATTTATCTGAGTGTAAATCTACTTCCACACTACAGCAAGGAAAAATGTGATTTCAGGAGGCAGACCACAGCAGAGGGAACTTTGGGTATTTGTGAGCAAGTACAAACACTTTCTACTGTACTGTTAGCTGATTAGACAGACAGACAGATAGATGTTGGGCAAAGCATACAACATTAATTGGTATTATGTACACGGTATTAATATGGCTTATATTATATTAAATATGGATGTTAGATAGTCATGTTAACTAAATTGTATCCACAATCCTGTTGATTTCTGTTCACCTATGTCAATATATATCCTTTGCAAAGCTAGCAAATACAAAACCTATCAAAGATAAGATACACCAATTGTATGTTCTGGTAAGATAGGGAGTGACCTGATGATCCAACTGATTTGGAATGTTGTGTCTGAAACAAAAGATAAGGAGGATACACCACCATACCAGAAAAGCAAGATAAAAGGCTGATTGGTGAATTTTTGTGTTGGGTAATGTATAAAGTGCTTTCTAACTTGTAAACAACTGTCTTGTAAATACAAGTGATTTGGGGGGGGCATATTTTGGAAGCACCCCTGCTATGTGCGTGAACATTCTTCAAGATAAAATTTGCTGCCTGAAAGGAGGTGTTATGTATGTTTCCTGTTTGTATTGTACTGTTTTGTTTTTTGGCAATAAATTAGCTAAGCATCATTGTTTGGTCTCTTGAACATTTTTAATATTGAATCACAAGTGTAGTCAATCAATCAGTTAACATTTTGGTCAACAGTACCTAGTAGGAGTACTCAAATATTTGGAAGTTTATCACAGGGTTAAGTATACTGTCTGGAGTTTAAATACAACTAGTTTTAACAGTTAAAAAAGTGATTATTTGAATTGCGAAGAATATATGTGTCACTGTGTTGACATGTCATATCTTGCTGTTAGTTGTGTAAACTTATATAGAGCTAAAAATGGACACTAGGCAAGTACCTTCAAAATCCAATACAGAATGTACTGATTTTGTACCTGAAAAGGAAGCCCTGAGTTTTTAGATAAATCAAGTGCTTAATCATTTCTATCCAATGCAGTCCTTGTCACAATTATCTATTATTTGTCACTTTAAGGTACATTGCTGTAATGTTCTCTATGTGAGACTATGCCTTGGGACTGTTTGAAACTGAAGGCAGAGAAGAATGCTGCAGTCCACTTAGTAAGTGGACTTGCACATTAGGAGCACATGAGACCAATGCTCTGAGATCAGAATTAGCTTTCAGTAAGCTCCACAATGGAATTCAAGGTACTCAGTTTAATCTATAAAGATCTTAATGGTTTAGGATCTGGTTACCTGAGGGACTGTCCTCCCCCCTTTGATAAATAACCACGGCTGAGATCAGCAGTGGTGCTCAGTCTGGAGTTCCCCTCACAATGTAAATGAGACAAAAAGAAAAGGAGTACTTGTGGCACCTTAGAGACTAGCCAATTTATCTGAGCATAAGCTTTTGTGAGCTACAGCTCACTTCATCGGATGCATACTGTGGAAAATACAGAAGATGTTTTTATACACACAAACCATGAAAAAAATGGGTGTTTATCACTACAAAAGGTTTTCTCTCCCCTCTGGATGGTGTTATCAGGAAGATCACCGATGGATTGTAGTTTCCTCAGGAAGTCAGTGATGTCTCGAAGGTAGCTGGGACTGCTGGTAGCGTAGGGCCTGAGGAGGGAGTCTACATAGCCAGACAATCCTGCTGTCAGGGTGCCAATGCCTGAGATGATGGGGCACCCAGGATTTCCAGGTTTATGGATCTTGGTATTAGATAGAATATCCCAGGTCGGGGTTCCAGGGGTGTGTCTGTGCGGATTTGATCTTGTGCTTTTTCAGGGAGTTTCTTGAGCAAATGCTGTAGTTTCTTTTGGTAACTCTCAGTGGGATCAGACGGTAATGGCTTGTAAAAAGTGGTGTTGGAGAGCTGCCAAGCAGCCTCTTGTTCATATTCCGACCTATTCATGATGACAACAGCACCTCCTTTGTCAGCCTTTTTGATTATGATCTCAGGCATTGGAACCCTGACAGCAGGATTGTCTGACTATGTAGACTTCATCCTGAGACCCTACGCTACCAGCACTCCCAGCTACCTTTGAGACACCACTGACTTCCTGAGGAAACTACAACCCATTGGTGATCTTCCTGATAACACCATCCTGGCCACTATGGATGTAGAAGCCCTCTACACCAACATTCCACACAAATATGGACTACAAGCCGTCAAGAACACTATCCCCGATAATGTCACGGCTAACCTGGTGGCTGAACTTTGTGACTTTGTCCTTACCCATAACTATTTTACATTTGGGGACCATGTATACCTTCAAATCAGCGGCACTGCTATGGGTACCCGCATGGCCTCACAGTATGCCAACATTTTTATGGATGACTTAGAACAACGTTTCCTCAGCTCTCGTCCCCTAATGCCCCTACTCTACTTGCGCTATATTGATGACATCTTCATCATCTGGACCCATGGAAAAGAAGCCCTTGAGGAATTCCACCATGATTTCAACAATTTCCATCCCACCATCAACATCAGCCTGGTCCAGTCCACACAAGAGATCCACTTCCTGGACACTACAGTGCTAATAAACGATGGTCACATAAACACCACCCTATACCGGAAACCTACTGACCACTATTCCTACCTACATGCCTCCAGCTTTCACCCTGACCACACCACACGATCCATTGTCTACAGCCAAGCTCTGAGATACATCCGCATTTGCTCCAACCCCTCAGACAGAGACAAACACCTACAAGATCTCTATCAAGCATTCTTACAACTGCAATACCCACCTGCAGAAGTGAAGAAACAGACTGATAGAGCCAGAAGAGTTCCCAGAAGTCACCTACTACAGGACAGGCCTAACAGAGAAAATAACAGAACGCCACTAGCCGTCACCTTCAGCCCCCAACTAAAACCTCTCCAACACATTATCAAGGATCTACAACCTATCCTGAAGGATGACCCAACACTCTCACAAATCTTGGGAGACAGACCAGTCCTTGCCTACAGACAGCCCCCCAACCTGAAGCAAATACTCACCAGCAACCACATACCACACAACAGAACCACTAACCCAGGAACCTATCCTTGCAACAAATCCCGTTGCCAACTGTGCCCACATATCTATTCAGGGAACACCATCACAGGGCCTAATAACATCAGCCACACTATCAGAGGCTCGTTCACCTGCACATCTACCAATGTGATATATGCCATCTTGTGCCAGCAATGTCCCTCTGCCATGTACATTGGTCAAACTGGACAGTCTCTACGTAAAAGAATAAATGGACACAAATCAGATGTCAAGAATTATAACATTCATAAACCAGTCGGAGAACACTTCAATCTCTCTGGTCACGCGATTACAGACATGAAAGTTGCGATATTACAACAGAAAAACTTCAAATCCAAACTCCAGCGAGAGACTGCTGAATTGGAATTCATTTGCAAAGTGGATACAATTAACTTAGGCTTGAACAGAGACTGGGAGTGGCTAAGTCATTATGCAAGGTAACCTATTTCCCTTTGTTTTTTGCACACACCCCCCCCCCCAGACGTTCTTGTTAAACCCTGGATTTGTGCTGGAAATGGCCCAACTTGATTATCATACACATTGTAAGGAGAGTGATCACTTTAGATAAGCTATTACCAGCAGGAGAGTGGGGTGGGGGGAGAGAAAACCTTTTGTAGTGGTAAACACCCATTTTTTCATGCTTTGTGTGTATAAAAAGATCTTCTATACTTTCCACAGTATGCATCCGATGAAGTGAGCTGTAGCTCACGAAAGCTCATGCTCAAATAAAATGGTTAGTCTCTAAGGTGCCACAAGTCCTCCTTTTCTTTTTGCAAATACAGACTAACACGGCTGTTACTCTGAAACCTGTCATAATGTAAATGAGAGGCATCTACTGACAGGGCATGGTCTATTCTTGGACTTGCCCTCGTTGGGCCACAGGAGCTCAGATTTGTTAACCCTGGATATGATAAGAAGTATATCTATTTTCCATCTTTGATAAGATTGATGAGGAGGGTGTAGCCTGAAAGATATATTTAGAGTCATTCCTGTTTATGTGATGATTCTTAATTTCTGAGATAGGTACCCAGAGCTCTAAATTAGCACCTGTAGTTGTATTTTTTAAAACTTGAAATAAATATACTGTCTATTAAACTGGGACTAATATATGGTTCAGCAAGTAATGTAAGTGCTTTGGGACACGTCCTAACCTTATGTAAATAGGCACAGCAATATTGACTTCATAGATTTATAAATTTTAAGGCCAGAAAGGGCCATTATGATAAACTAGTCTGACCTCTTATGGAACACTTTTCCAGACTTCAAATTGTTCTTGTAACTCTCTTCTTTCCAATCCTTTCTAATTTTTGAACATCTTCTTTGAAGTTTGAACACTAGAATTGGATACAATATTCCAGTAATGCTCTCACTAATGAAGTGCGCTCAGGTAATAGCACCTCCCCACTCCTCCTTGATATTGCCCTATGTATGCATTGAAGGATCGTATTTAGTCTCCTAGCTAGAGCATCGCAGTGGCAACTCATGACACCAACTCCTTTGCAGGAGAGATGCTACATTACAGGAAATAGTCCTCCATCTTGAAAGTGTGACCTACATTCTTTTTCACAGATGTCTGACCTTGCATTTGACTGTATTAAAACACATGTTGCTCAAATGAGCCCACCTTAGCAAGTGATCTATATCAGTCTGTATAAATCATTATTTGCCATGCCACCTTTTATTGTGTCATCTAAAAATTTTAACAACAATGATTTTATATTTTCTTCCATCATTGATAAAATACTAAATATTACTAGGACAAAAACCTCCTGGTGGGACACCCGCAGAAACAATTCAATAGGATGACAATTTCCCATTTTCAATTATGTTTTGAGATCAGTTAACCAGTTTTTAATCTATTAGTATGGTTTACATCAATTTTGTATAGTTCTGTTTTTTAATCTCACAGAAGGCTAAGTCTATTATGTCAACAAATTTACCTTTGTCATCCAAACTTGAAATCACATCCAAAATAATATCAAGTTTGCTCAACAAGCCAAATTTCAACAAAGTCATGTTGATTGCATTTAACTATGCTAACAGCCTTTAATTTTTTACTGACTGTGTCCCATATCAGCATTTCCATATTTTTGCCTGGGATTGATGTCAGGCTAACGAGCCTATAGTAACCTGGGTCATCCCATTTATACTTTTTAAACAGCGGCAGAACATTCGTTTTTTTTTTGTTTGTTTTTTTTTTGCAGTCTCTAGAACTTCCCTAGTGTTCCAAGATTTGTTAAAAACCAATATTAAACACCATTTCAAACTTCCGAAGCTGAGGATCTGGCCCTTCATGTTCAAAAGTCCAGTAAATATGTTCTGTGTACTACTAGCATGGAGTGACTATTTGCTATTATAGGTCCTGATCCAAAGCCCACTGACGCCAGTTAAGAGCCGCACTGACTACAATGAACTTTGGATAAAAATGTTCACTCATAAGAAATATTTAGTTATCAAAAGTATATCTTTACTGCTAGTTCTAAACACCCTTAGGAATGTCTGAGATAGTGTACACTTCATCAGCCTGTGTTCCTTGTAATTTAACTGAACAGAACTAGTTGCAGTTGACTAATGGGGGAAAAAACACATACAATTATGCAGCTCAATTTAAACACATCATCAGTTTCAAACAAAACAGCCCTTTCAGCATCCTGGATATGTTTTCATGAGAGAAAAGAAAAGGAAAAAAAAATATTGATAATAATGAGATGAAAAAGAAGAGACAAGAACAAAGGCTTTTTGATTATTCAAAGCACAAAATGATGAATGTGTCTGACCTTATTAAGTGTATTAAATCCTTTTAATCCCTTTTGTAAAAGAAAACAAATTGTACAGCTGACTGCATCTGATCCAGAACAATTCACAAGTCAAACACCAAGCTAAAAAAATAACAGAGAAACCACATAAAGTGATATGATTTATGGAAACAGATATATTAGGAAGAGGTTTGTTCTTTGAGAGCCCAATACCACATCAAATGCCACCCACCACCATCAATGGGTGGGGGAACTTGATGGGGCTAGCGGTAAAAGGGGGACAGTCCCAGTGGTGGGCAGCCAGAATGGTAGCCAGATCTGAGTTGGGCTTCAGGACTGCAGCTGTTTGCATCCAAAAGAGGCATGCAATAGAAGCAGCTCATGCCACTTCCGAACTCACTGAAAGACAAGGGTTTGGAGCAGACACAGCCCATGGAGACAAGGCTAGAAAGTAAGTAAATAAGAGGGTCACCAAGATATTTCTGGAGAAAGCAGGTTCAGTGACACAGAATAGGGACATCCATTACACTCAGCCAGTTTTCAGGGATGATGGTGTACATCTGTCAGATGAAGGTGCTGACATATGGCTGCAGAATGTGCAGGTGTTGTGATATCAGGTGGCATGGTTGAGTGACCTAGTCACTGTAGCCCCATGAGGCTGGTTTCCAGTGCGGTTAAGAAAATAAAATAAACAGTTCCCAGAGGTATCAGACCTTGGATTTTGGTGTTGGACCTTGGGCTCATGTGATAGGGTGAGACCCTGTAGTCTTTGCAGGCCAAGCTCAGACCTTGTGGCCCTCACAGGCTGAGGTCCCCACCCTGCTATCTTGGGAGGGTGCTAGGACTCAGAGAGCTGAGTCCATGCGGTTAGACTGAGGAAAGCCTACCCCATGTCATGGACTATATGGTAAGGAGCCCTGTAACCCCTGCACTGGAACCAATTAGATGTCTGGTATACGAGAGCATGAGTGAGTAGTGCCCCTTCTCTGTGTTAAAGTTCAATAAAAGTTTCAGCCTCTGCTTAATTCCGTGCACATGTCTTTCCTTATTTTGCTGCTGTATCCACATCACTTGGAAATCAGTGAAAACACACCCATTGACTTCAGTGGACATTAGAGCAGATCCTAAATGGTTGATTTTATACAAGACTTAAGGCATAAATGATCTGAATTCTGACATTAGTGAGATGAGACTAATTTCAACATGTTTTAAAAGCAGAGCTTTGGGTAGTGGCATAGAAGCCAGGAGCAGGGATGAAGTTTGGCTTCATGGACCAAAATTAATTTTCTCTCCTCCATACATAACCCATGCTTCTGTCACTGTTCTTTTTAAGCAGTAATAGTCAGTTTTACTTTGTTTTTGTTAGAAGAGTGAAACAGTTGTCCACTGACTCCAGCTAGTCTGGGACTCGCAGGTAATTGAAGAAAAAAAGTACACGAACCCTTGGAGCATGCTCAGTAGGGCATCTCCAAAGGCAGAGGCCAAGGCCACTCCCAAGGATAAAGAGAAAAAAGGTGCCAAACTCTTCAGTTAGTTCAGTCAGACCCAGAGGGAGAGAGTCATACCAGAGGGGAGGTGAAGGTCTCTGTTCTGAGGGCTGATGCTCACAACCCTGCTTTTACTAACTGCAGTTACATGTCGGTGCCATACTTAGTTCGGGATTCTCTGTTAGGAATTGTGTTTTGTAAGATGTTTGAGAATATTATGTGTGTTTGTGATATATATTTAATGTGGGAGTGTGTGTATGGAGTGGGGGGGGGAAGTTCCTGCTCAAAACTCTCCAGATAATTCAGCTAGACCCAGAGGGAGACAGCTACACCAGAGGGGAGGTGAAGATCTCTGCCCTGTAGCCTGCAACTCAGAGACCTGCTTTTACTAGCTGCAACAAGAAAATAACCACAAGGAGAATGATACCAGCCTATTCAAAGAACTGGGTGCTTGCTGCTTGTTTAGCTCAGGACAGTGTGTGATAATAATGCCAAATAAGTGGTGCATATTTTACATGCATAGGATATGTGGCCTGTGTACCTTGAGGTCCTGATGAAATCTGTATGTCTGATACTGTTTTTTTGTTAAAAGAAAAGGAGTAATTGTGGCACCTTAGAGACTAACAAATTTATTAGAGCATAAGCTTTTGTGAGCTACAGCTCAGTTCATCGGATGCATACAGTGGAAAATATAGTGGGGAGATTTTATATACACAGAGAACATGAAACAATGGGTGTTACCATACAGATTGTAACAAGAGTGATCAGGAAAGGTGAGCTATTACCAGCGGGGTGGGGGGGGTGCTTTTGTAGTGATAATCAAGGTGGGCCATTTCCAGCAGTTGACAAGAACAGTAGGAGGGGAAACAAACAAGGGGAAATAGTTTTACTTCATGTAATGACACAGCCACTCCCAGTCTTTATTCAAGCCTAAATTAATTGTAGCTAGTTTGCAAACTAATTCCAATTCAGCAGTCTCTCCTTGGAGTCTGTTTTTGAAGTTTTTTGGTTGAAGAATTGCCACTTTTAGGTCTGTAATCAAGTGACCAAAGAGACTGAAGTGTTCTCCGACTGGTTTTTGAACGTTATAATTCTTGATGTCTGATTTGTGTCCATTTATTCTTTTATGTAGAGACTGTCCAGTTTGTCCCATGTACATGGCAGAGGGGCATTGCTGGCACATGATGGCATATATCACATTGGTAGATGCTCAGGTGAACAAGCCTCTGATAGTGTGGCTGATGTGATTAGGCCCTATGATGGTTCCCCTGAATAGATATGTGGACACAGTGGAGACAGTCTCTACATAAAAGAATAAATGGACACAAATCAGACATCAAGAATTATAACATTCAAAAATGTTACGGATACAGACTAACACGGCTGCTACTCTGAAACCTATTTTTTTGTTGTTTGCATAATATTTGCTGTGTTGATGTTATGATAAGATTGTGTTTAGATTTATAGGGCATCCTATTTAGCCCTCAAATTGTCCTCTTATAAACAAAGTGTTTTTAGTCTGAGTGTCTTTACTACATTGTGGTGTCTTTATTCCAGACTGGAGCAACTCTGGGTATAGGCATCCACAACTGTTCAAATCTGCATATTTAACCCATGTGTTATTATCTACAGGTGAGAATTCCAGTGTCAAAACAGACTGAACCCACTCACTATTCCTGCTGTAAAACTGAATTAGAGTGGGTACTTGTGTAATCAAAGTTTAGTGGGTTACTCATACATACAGCAAAAAGATACCCATTTCCTCCTTGTTGTCTGATCCTAATGAGAAACCCTGCTCCTGGTTCTTTATCACAAGGTCATTCCTCTCCTATTTCCTCCCACTCCTCTATCTTCTAAAACTCTTCAGTACGGCACTGGAAGCTTATATTTCCAGAGGCTTATTTCCTATTGACATGACCCAGAAACCCCAGGCCTGTCATAAAGCACTTTGTAGGCAGTGGAAATACTCCCTTTGACTACAATGGGCTTTGGATTAGGTCTTCAATCAAATACTTACTAAGCAGACTACATAGGAATTAATGTGTGTGTGGGGGGAGAGGGTTTCTGCTTGTTTGTTTCAACCAAAAGCAGAGGAAGGAGAAGGCTTCTGTTTGCCATGTGGCCTGAAGCTGAGAGAAGGGAGTTCTGTGCTAGCCTCTCTTGGTGAAATGGATGAAAAATAACCTCAGAGCTGCTTAAGAACTGCAGCTGGACAGGGCTCCCACTGGCATGGAAAGTCTCTGCAGGCATCTTTTGGAGAGTAAGGAAAGTTGACTGAATGGGCTAACCCTCATTTGTATTTGTTTTATGTGATGGTTTGGGACATTCTGTTTAAAATTCAGGTAAGTATTGTCTTTGGAGGCAATCAACTGCAATTGACCTTATTGGGAAATACAAGGACAAGACATTGACATCAAACATGCCTCAGGTCACACTTACTGAGACTGCTGTTAGACAGCGTTGGGTAAGGGAGTCTGGACAGAGGGAAAGGACCAAGAAAGTGAGGAGAGAAAAGCTCCTGTCTATTGCAGGGAGTGCATCTATGGCAGTACAGTCTCTATCAGGGTCCTAGAGGCCTCTGATCCCTCACTAAGAGCTGAGACTGCTGAGCAGTGGACAGGACAGAGTGGTAGCATCTTCAAGGCAGTGTGGCAGCTTGGCAATGGCTGGTGCAGAACAGCAGTGGCGGCAGCACCAAAGCCTTCATCAGTGCCAAGTGCCAGGAGCAGCAGCAGCTTTCCTGAGGTGATGGACGGCAAAGAGTAGCAAAAGAGTAGTTCCTTCAAGGGAATGAACATAAGAATGGCCGTACTGGGTCAGACCAAAGGTCCATCCAGCCCAGTATCCTGTGTACCGACTGTGGCCAATGCCAGGTGCCCCAGAGGGAGTGAACCTAACAGGTAATGATCTAGTAATCTCTCTCCAGCCATCCATCTCCACCCTCTGACAAACAGAGGCTGGGGACACCATTCCTTACCCATCCTGGCTAAGAGCCATTCATGGACTTAAGCTCCATGAATTTATTCAGTTCTCTTTTAAACCCTGTTATAGTCCTAGCCTTCACAACCTCTGCAGGCAAGGAGTTCCACAGGTTGACTGTGCGCTGCGTGAAGAAGAACTTCCTTTTCTTTGTTTTAAACTTCTGCCCATTAATTTCATTTGGTGGCCCCTAGTTCTTATATTATGAGAACAAGTACATAACTTTTCCTTATTCACTTTTTCCACACCACTCATGATTTTATATACCTCTATCATATCCCCCTTAGTCTCCTCTTTTCCAAGCTGAAAAGTCCTAGCCTCTTTAATTTCTCCCCGTATGGGACCCGTTCCAAACCACTAATCATTTTAGTTGCCCTTCTCTGAACCTTTTCTAATGCCAGTATATCCTTTTTGAGATGAGGCCAGTGCAGAGTGAGGCAGCTTAGGCTGAAACCAGAGAGGGAGAAGCAGCCTATCTAGGGGACTCTAGTATGGACCTCCCTACACATCAATCAAAGCTGAAACCACTCCAGCTGGATTATGTAGTAGACCTTAGAGCAGCCCAGGCAGCGCTAGAATCCTTGCACTTCTCCTAGGGTAGCTGTGAGTGGGAAGGAGGGAAGCAGACAGAATATATCAGCCACTCATAACAGCCAAAGGAGGACTAAGGTGGGGACTAATGTTAAGGCACGCAGGGGAAGAGGGTGTTGGAGTCTTATCTCACAGAATTTGATAATTGCTGGTTTTCCCAAATTCATTCTGTTGTTCACCTCCTTTATACCCGCAATAAAGTTCCCTTTGTTGTAATCCCTGGAGTCAGTGCAAACAAGAGGGGATTCATTGTCCATCAAAGGTACCCAGTGTGATGTATATAGCTTACGAGATTTCTGGGTATGGGCTTGAGCTGGCGTTAGTGAAGTCTTTACAGAAACTCCTAGAAAACTGAACCTAGCCCTTTTTGCTATAGACAACACCTACTAGGTGGGTTACACTTCTATTTACACACAGATATCTAAGGGAATGAAAGTACAGAAGTACAGAAAAAGTAAATTACAGTTTGATGGGATTCTGGTACAATTAGTTTGATGTGAAATACAGTTTGATGTATTTACCAGAATCACATCAGACTGTAATTTACTTTTTCCATACATCCTTTCCCTTGTATCACCAAAACATAAACAGAAGTGTCAATATGGCATTCTTCAGTCATCCAGCTTTGCAAGAACTTTTAAATTTATGTTTGGATCCCAGTGAGGAGCTGCCTGTTTCTAGAGAGTTCATTTGGACTACTTGAAAGATACGAATATTTAGAAGAGCTTCAAACTGCCCCCAATACACTTCTTACAAGTGTACTTTGCTATTGTGCATCAAAGACCCGAATCACTATAGCAATATACTTGTCAATGGTAGCATATTAGACCATTACTATAAAATGTAGTTTTGTTTTGTAGTTAATAAGCATGATATGCCAAGAAAACTGAGTTTTAAGCTTTCATTCAAACCAATCTTATATAAGTTAGTAATATGATCTATTGACTGAAACGAATGGCAAAAATAATTACAGGCTTATAGTAAGTGCATGCAATAGCTTAAAAACAATCTCAAAAAGCTATTGATGATCCAGCTGAAGAAGAAGCTTTAACAGAGACTCTCTCAACCATATCATAAGGCATAAAATATTAACACTTGCGTGTAAAAGGAGGCATCAAAGAAACAGCCTATGGCCCTGATCCAGCAAAGCACTTAAGCAGGTGTAACTGGGATTTGCCTGTGCTTAAAGTTATGCATGTCCATTATTCACCAGATCATGACATACAGCTCCAGTCTTTTTCAAAAGTATCTGTAACCTTCAGCCAGTAATCAATGGATTCTGAGACTCACAGCCCAAACTACATTATTGTCATATTAAAATAATGAATTAAAATTTTGATATCAAGGAACAGGAAACCTCTTTTGGCATTGGTTAAAGAAAATGTGACAATTTTGCAGAAATAGAGGGAACAATTTTCACATCTTAAAGGTTACATTTTTATGCAGGAGATGGGCAAAATCTTTCATTAGAAAAAATGCTTGACAAGATTTGTCTATTTCCCCCCCAAACAAGGTTTGTTTGTTTTTTTTGTTTGTTTGGAATTTTGTATTTTGGGTTTCATTTGTTATTTTGTTTTTTTTTTGTTTTGTTTTGTTTTGTTGTTATTTTGTTTTTTTCTTCTGACAGCTTGATTGGTTCACTTAGTCAACTAGTGGGATTTTTCAAAATGATAACAATTTTGATAAATATTTGCATGGGAAAAATGTGTAAAATAAAAATAGATTAATTTAAAAAACAGGGAACAAACTTTGAAATGTTCACAGAATGTGCTTTCATTTTTTAACCAGTTCCATTATACAACCTTCAGTGAAGAAGAACATCTTCATTATTTTATAAAAGGGAAAAGCAGAAGAGAATCCACAGGACAGTTGCTAAGGCCACAGGGTGAAATTCTGACTCCATTGAAATCAATAAGGTTTTGTCATTGATTTGTGTGAGGTAAGTGGGGAAATGGGATACAGGGAGGAACCACGAGCAGGAGAGCACAAGAGGGGAGGGCTCCTGCCTCATACTGAGAAAGCCGGACGATCAGCGAGTTATCTTAAGTGCCTATACACAAATGCAAGAAGCCTGGGAAACAAGCAGGGAGAACTGGAAGTCCTGGCACAGTCAAGGAATTATGATGTGATTGGAATAATAGAGACTTGGTGGGACAACTCTCATGACTGGAGTACTGTCATGGATGGATATAAACTGTTCAGGAAGGACAGGCATGGCAGAAAAGCTGGAGGAGTTGCATTGTATGTAAGAGAGCAGTATGACTGCTCAGAGCTCCAGAATGAAACTGCAGAAAAACCTGAGAGTCTCTGGATTAAGTTTAGAAGCGTGAGCAACAAGGGTGATGTTGTGGTGGGAGTCTGCTATAGACCACCGGACCTGGGGGATGAGGTGGACGAGGCTTTCTTCCAGCAACTAACGGAAGTTACTAGATCACAGGCCCTGGTTCTCATGGGAGACTTCAATCACCCTGATATCTGCTGGGAGAGCAACACAGCGGTGCACAGACAATCCAGGAAGTTTTTGGAAAGTATAGGGGACAATTTCCTGGTCCAAGTTTTTGGAAAGTATAGGGGCAGAGCTCTTCTTGACCTGCTGCTCACAAACTGGGAAGAATTAGTAGGGGAAGCAAAAGTGGATGGGAACCTGGGAGGCAGTGACCATGAAATGGTCGAGTTCAGGATCCTGACACAGGGAAGAAAGGAGAGCAGCAGAATACAGACCCTGAACTTCAGAAAAGCAGATTTTGACAATGTCAGGGAACTGATGGGCAGGATCCCCTGGGAGAATAACATGAGGGGGAAAGGAGTCCAGGAGAGCTGGCTGTATTTTAAAGAATCCTTATTGAGGTTACAGGGACAAACCATCCCGATGTGTAGAAAGAATAGTAAATATGGCAGGCGACCAGCTTGGCTTAACAATGAAATCATTGCTGATCTTAAACACAAAAAAGAAGCTTACAAGAAGTGGAAGATTGGACAAATGACCAGGGAAGAGTATAAAAATATTGCTTGGGCATGCAGGAGTGAGATCAGGAAGGCCAAATCACACCTGGATTTGCAGCTAGCAAGAGATGTTAAGAGTAACAAGAAGAGTTTTTTCAGGTATGTTAGCAACAAGAAGAAAGTCAAGGAATGTGTGGGCCCCTTACTGAATGAGTGAGGCAACCTAGTGAGAGAGGATGTGGAAAAAGCTAATATACTGAATGCTTTTTTTGCCTCTGTCTTCACGAACAAGGTCAGCTCCCAGACTACTGCACTGGGCAGCACAGCATGGGGAGGAGGTGACCAGCCCTCTGTGGAGAAAAAAGTGGTTCGGGACTATTTAGAAAAGCTGGATGATCACAAGTCCATAGGGCCGGATGCGTTGCATCCAAGAGTGCTAAAGGAGTTGGCAGATGTGATTGCAGAGCCATTGGCCATTATCTTTGAAAACTCATGGTGATCAGGCGAGGTCCCGGACAACTGGAAAAAGGCTAATGTAGTGCCCATCTTTAAGAAAGGAAAGAAGGAGGATCCTGAGAACTACAGGTCAGTCATCCTCACCTCAGTCCCTGGAAAAATCATGGAACAGGTCCTCAAGGAATCAATTCTGAAGCACTTAGAGGAGAGGAAAGTGATCAGAAACAGTCAGCATGGGTTCACCAAGGGCAAGTCATGCCTGACTAATCTAATTGCCTTCTGTGATGAGATAACTGGCTCTGTAGATGAGGGGAAAGCAGTGGACGTGTTGTTCCTTGACTTTAGCAAAACTTTTGACACAGTCTCCCACAGTATTCTTGCCAGCAAGTTAAAGAAGTATGGGCTGGATGAATGGACTGTAAGGTGGATAAAAAGCTGGCTAGGTTGTCGGGCTCAACAGGTAGTGATCAATGGCTCTATGTCTAGTAGGCAGCCGGTATCAAGTGGAATGCTCCAAGGGTCAGTCCTTGGGCGGGTTTTGTTCAATATCTTCATTAATGATCTGGAGGATGGTGTGGATTGCACCCTCAGCAAGTTTGCAGATGACACTAAACTGGGAGGAGTGGTAGATATGCTGGAGGGTAGGGATAGGATACAGAGGGACGTAGACAAATTAGAGGATTGGGCCAAAAGAAATCTGATGAGGTTCAACAGGGACAAGTGCAGAGTCCTGCACTTAGGATGGAAGAATCCCATGCACCGCTACAGACTAGGGACTGAATGGCTAGGCAGCAGTTCTGCAGAAAAGGACCTAGGGGTTACAGTGGATGAGAAGCTGGATATGAGTCAACAGTGTGCCGTTGTTGCCAAGAAGGCCAGTGGCATTTTGGGATGTATAAATAGGGGCATTGCCAGCAGATTGAGAGATGTGATCATTCCCCTCTATTCAACATTGGTGAGGCCTCATCTTGAGTACTGTGTCCAGTTTTGGGCCCCACGCTACAAGAAGGATGTGGAAAAATTGGAAGGAGTCCAGTGGAGGGCAACAAAAATGATTAGGGACTGGAACACATGACTTATGAGGGGAGGCTGAGGGAACTGGGATTGTTTAGTCTGAGGAAGAGAAGAATGAGGGGGGATTGGATACCTGCTTTCAACTACCTGAAAGGGGGTTCCAAAGAGGATGGATCTAGACTGTTCTCAGTGGTAGCAGATGACAGAACGAGGAGTAATGGTTTCAAGTTGCAGTGGGAGAGGTTTAGATTGGATATTAGGAAAAACTTTGTCACTAGGAGGGTGATGAAACACTGGAATGCGTTATCTAGGGAGGTGGTGGAATCGCCTTCCTTAGAAGTTTTTAAGGTCAGGCTTGACAAAGCCCTGGCTGGGATGATTTAGTTGGGGATTGGTCCTGTTTTGAGCAGGAGGTTGGACTAGATGACCTCCTAAGGTCCCTTCCAACCCTGATATTCTATGATTCTATTTCCTTCAGGACCAGAGTAGATATGTCCTCCAGTTTGACAGTGAACTCTTTGAGTACAGTCTTTCAATCACCCAGTTTAGGAGTATTTTCATGTAGACCACATATCCCTAATTTGTTTATGACACTTACGTGTGTCTGTCAAAAGCCTCACTAAAATCAAGGTTATCATGTTTCCAGTTTACTGGGCCAGTAAACTTGTCTAAGAAGAAAATGAAGTTGATTTGGCATAATTTGTTCTTGACATGTCAGTTATTATCTATTGCCCACTAATTCCTGGTTAGTCAGGAATTCAAAACTACATTTATTTAATGTATTTTCCAAACACCATTAACCAATTTCATTTCATATTATATAGTAAAATGTATGTATGTATTAGGAAGTTTAGATAAATATTTATACAAATAAGAGAGAAAGAATAGACACTTTATTTTTATGTCAGTAGGACTACTGAGAACAGCACTGGGACTACTGAAAACAGCACTGATTGAAATTCAGTGGATTTAAGAACTGACTTATTTAATAAAACGTCTATACTTTTACTAGGGGGAATATTTGTCTTCAGATTAAAGAACAGAAAAATAGGCCTATCAGTTGTTCTTTCATCAGTCAGGGAGTCAGGATTGAGGAGTTTTGTAACACCTTATTGAAGGTCAATTTATATAGACATGGCTGTCAGGTACCATAAAGTGATATATCTCACCTTTCAAACATTTAAAGAAATATTGCGATTTGGTATACCTTCTGTGTAAGAAAACTGATTTCTGATATTTGTGACTTTATAATTTTATTTATTTTTAAATAAAAATGATGTTTTCTATCCTCCATCCTAAATCAAATTACTCTTATTTTGGAAAATAATGATAAATTGTACTGAATGCATTGCAGTGAAATTCAACCAAATTAACATATGGACCCAGACGTAAATTATTTGATATTGTAAAGTAATAACTACTTTGCATTTCCATAGGTATGCAAGAATGTATACTGTGCTCATCACAACGCTATCTGGTTGCTTTCCATTGTAGAATCTGAGGATTCATCCAAGGATCACCAGTTGTTTTAGAAATACTAATTATTGCAATACTCTTGTAAGGTAATATGTCAAATTAAAGTCAAAGTTCCCCTGAGCCAATGGCTCATCAGACTGACATGGTTAAAGCACATCAATTTCATAGTCAGTGGTACACAAGGTAATGATATGGGCATCATCACATCCATCCGCCTTTGACTGCCCCGAACAGATGGATCAGGTACCCATCTTGCATCTGGTTGAATAAAAGGTGGCCTTTCAATGTGAGATTGAGCAAGACTCAGACCCACAACCTTCAGGACTGTATTTAAGTGCCTTACCCACTCAGACACCGTACCTTGATAAGGCAGTATGGGTTATGGATATATAGAAATCATTGCATAAACCCCTGAAATCAAGCCAACTCTGGGGTTGACAACAGCATCTGCCTACCATCACATATCATAACTAAACAAGAATTTAGGACAGGATATTGAGAATAATGTGGAACATAGGAATGACTACACTAAAACAGAGCTGTAGTCCATGTATTCCTGTCTCCAGCCTCCAATGATAGATGCTTTAGAGGAAGGTGCAAGAAACCCCACAGTAGACAGATGTGGGGCCATCTGTCTCTTATCAAAGTCTCATTCTAATCCCTAGCAGTGAGATATTGGTTTGAAGCCTAAAGCTTAAGGTTTTGTCTTCTTCCAATACTCTCTCTTGTTAACAGTAACTATTATAACTCTGGATACTCTTATTAGCCATATAAAATGACCAATCACTCATTGCAGATTGCTAAATTCTGGCCTTATTTGTAGAACTGAAAGTTTGGTGGAATTTACATATCCTCTATGGAGGTGAAATACAAACTGGAATTTTGGCAACATACCAGGGTGTCCACCGGATAACCAAAAGTGGCCAGAGACTCAATCTAATGCAATATCTGAAACCTTCAACCTCTAACACAGAAGTGTTTTCCACCACCATGTATTTGGCATCAATCTTACTTTTATTTATTTTTTTTTTAAAGTTTGTAATCCTGGTGACTTCATTGGGACTAGAGTTGGTTGACATTTTTTTTTTTATTTTTAATGGGGTCTTTTTTCAACTGGAATTGGCCTTTTTATGAAAAACATTGTTTTGCAGAAATGTCATTTTTTAAAAAATGTCTACAACTTTTTTGTATCAAACATAAGAATTGTTTTTGTAATTTTTCAATTTAAAAAATCCGCATTTTGACAAAATTCACATATTTTCCAGTAATTGTTGTTCTTCGAGATATGGAATGGACATGTGCAACACTTTGGGTGTTAGTGCACTATTGCAATGAAGTCAGAAAACGTTTTTCCCAGAGTGGTAACCATCAGTCAGGGGATGCATGGATACTCCTCACGCTTGTGCTCCTAGCCAGCAGTTTAAAGTGGAGGAGCCACCCAGTGTTCCCTCTAATTTTTCCCACATATGTGGATTGAATTTTGTTATGTGCACCAATATGGAGGTGATGTGTGACACATTACCTTCATATTGGCACACGTAACAAAATTCATGTGGTGGGGGTGGGTCCAAGGTGTTTGGAGTGTGGGAGGGGGCTCAAGGGTGGGGCAGAGGGTTGGAATGGAGGGCTGCGAGGGCTCCAGCTGAGGGTGCAGGCTCTGGGGTGGGGCTGGGGTTGAGGGGCTCAGGGTTGGGGCAGAGGGTTGGTGAGCAGGGTGTGAGGGCTCCAGCTTGGGGTGCGGGCTCTGTGGTATGGCCGGGTCTGAGGGGCTTGGGGTGCAGGAGGATGTTCCGGGGCTACGGCAAAGAGAGAGGACTCCCCCCAGCTCTCAATCCCCGCAGCAGCACCTGGGCTGTGGAGGGGGGAGGCACCTCTCCCCACCACAGCAGCACTGGGGCTGGGGCCACAGGATAGGTGCCCCTCCCCCAGCCTTGGCAAGTCCGGGTTGGGCTGGGTTCGGGCTGCCTCTTCCCCAGCCGCAGCAGGTCTGGGCTGAGGCTGGGTTCAGGCTGGTGGAAGGAACCCTCTCCCCAGGCTACGGCAGACTGGGGGCTGGGCTAGGTTGAGGCGCCTCTCCCCAAGCCACGGCAGGTCCCAACCGGGCGGGCTTCCTGAAGGCCTGCACAGCGCTAAATAGGTTGTTGTGTGGCCATGCAGCTTACAGGGAACTTAGGAACCACCCTGACTCCGTCCTCAGTTCCTTCATCCCAGATGCCAGTTCACATTGAGACTCTGATATGGTGGGTAAGGAGGGTAGGTCATGGAATGGATATATGCAATAAACACACCTCAAAAAGAAGAACAATTAATGAACAGGTACATAGCTAGCTTTTCTCCTTGATTGTTTGCACAGGTCTCAGAATTCAAGGCCAGAAGGGGCCATCATGATCATCTGGTCTGACCTCCTGCACATTTCAGGCCACAGAAGCTCACTTATCCATGACTATAATAGGCCTATAACCTCTAGCTCAGTTAATCAAGTCTTCATATCTTCATTTAAAGTCTTCAAGTTACAAAAAATCCACTATTTACTCTAGTTCAAACCAGCAAGTGACCTGTGCATGAGTCTTCAGGTCTATTGCACTTTACGTGATTCATAAGCTCTTCCAGAAAGAGAATGGGGAATCAGAGATTACCTAAAGGACTGTAGCATCACTCTCCCAAAGTTGCCATAATCTCTAGAAGCCTGAGAGATACTAAGTAATGAGCATGTGAATAAAAGATCAAGTAAGTGGCAGCTCTAAAAATGTCACTGATATAAGCATGACCTAGAAAAGCAGCTGAAGGCACCTAAGCCCTTGTAGAATGTGTTAATGTTCTTTGAGGTAAAGAAACATTAACAAAGTCATAGCACAAAAAATGCAGGAGGACATCCTCTGAGTTCTAATAGACTTCCCTTTCATCCTTTCTGCAAAGGACATGAATAAATGAGGTGACGTTCTAAACTGCTTAGTCCTGTCCAAACAAAACACTAATAGTGTGCAAATGTCCAAAGTATGGAGTTTTTCCTTTATCTTTGTTATAGTGTGTTTTCAGGGAAAAAAACAAATAAACAAACCATAAGTAGTATATAGTCTGATCCTTATGAAAATCCAAAATCACTTTAGTAAGTAATTTGGAGTGAGGATGAGTCTACCTTTGTCCTTGTAAAAGACCATATAAAGGAGAATCAGCCAACAAAGCCTGACATTCTGCAACTCTCCTAGCTAAACTAAGAGCTATGAAAAATGCTACTTTCATCAAGAGATGAGAAAATCAGTACTTAGACATAGGCTTAAAAGGGGTTCCCATCAGTCCAGAGAGACTCAAATTCAGATCTGAAGATGGAGTTGGATCTTTAGTAGGTGGGAAAAGTCTGTCCAAATTTTTCAAGAATCTCATAGTCTTAGGGTTGGAGAAAATAGATCTCCAATCTATAACAGAGTGGAATGCAGAGGTAGAAGCCAGATGAACCCTCAGGAAACTGTCTGCAAGAACTTTCTCTTTCAGATAAAGCAGCTAATTCAGAATAAAACTGAATGGGAACTTGTGAAGGAGAGGTATTTTTCTGCTGGGACCAAAGACAGAATCTCTTCCATTTCATGAAGAGAGTACTTGGTAGAGGACTTCCTACTATTTAAAAAAAACATTCTTAACTTCAACAGAACAGGCCGCTTCATGATGATTTAACCATTGAGCATCCAGGCAGTTAGATGCAGGCTGATAGGGTTCAGATGCAGAGTTTGGTCATGGTCCTGGCAACCCATGTCTCTTGAAATGAGAAGTTCAACAGGTCAGAGAACCAGTGTTATCGAGATCAGGCTGGTGCTATCAAAATTAGAACAGCATATTCTTGCCTGAGTTTGGCCATCACTCTTAGCAACAGTAGAAAGGCATCTGTTATATCTGACTCTGAAAAGGATTTTGGGGTCATGATGGATAATTAGCTGTACATGAGCTCCCAGAGAGACATTGTGACCAAAAGAGCGAATGCAATCTTGGGACTCTTGGGAATAAACGGGAATCTCAAGTAGGAGTCATTTTATCTCTGTATTTGGCACTGTCAAGGTTCCTTCCCCACTCTGAACTCTAGGGTACAGATGTAGGGACCTGCATGAAAGACCCCTAAGCTTATTCTTACCAGCTTAGGTTAAAAGCTGCCACCACCAAAGTGTTACACAAAGAAAAGGGGAAGTGCCCACTTGGAAACGTCTCCCCCACAAAATACCCTCCCAAGCACTACATCCCCTTTCCTGGGGAAGGCTTGATAAAAATCCTCACCAATTTGCATAGATGAACACAGACCCAAACCCTTGGATCTTAGGAACAATGAAAAAAAAAGCAATCAGGTTCTTAAAAGAAGAATTTTAATTAAAGAAAAAATAAAAGAATCACCTCTGTAAAAAATCAGGATGGTAAATACTTTACAGGGTAATCAGATTCAAAATATAGAGAATCCCTCTAGGCAAAACCTTAAGTTACAAAAAGACACAAAAACAGGAATATACATCCCATTCAGCACAACTTATTTTATCAGCCATTTAAACAAAACAGAATCTAACGCATATCTAACTAGATTGCTTACTAACTCTTTACAGGAGTTCTGACCTGGATTCCTGCTCTGGTCCCGGCAAAAGCATCACACAGACAGAAAAGACCTTTGTTTCTCCCCCACCTCCAGCTTTGAAACTATCTTGTCTCCTCATTGGTCATTCTGGTCAGGTGCCAGTGAGGTTATCTTAGCTTCTTAACCCTTTACAGGTGAAAGGGTTTTTTCCTCTGGTCAGGAGGGATTTAAAGATGTTTACCCTTTCCTTTATACTTATGACAGGCACTGATGTGACTGCTGCTGGAATACTGTTCCCAGTTCCAGTGTCAATAATTCAAGCATATTGATAAACTGGAGAGGGTTCAGAGAAGAGTCATGAGAATGATTAAAGGGTGGGAAAACATATCTTATAGTAATAGACTCAAAGAGCTCATGTACAGCTCATGTACAGCTAATTATCCATCATGACCCCAAAATCCTTTTCAGAGTCAGATATAACAGATGCCTTTCATTCTGTTCATTTTAACAAAGAGAAGGTTAAGGAGAAGGTTAAGAAGTAATTTGATTACACTCTAAGTAGGAACAAATATTTAATATTGGGCTCTTCAATCTAGCAGAGAAAAGTATAATGCGATCCAATGCCTGGAAGGTGAAGCTAGACAAATTCAGACTGGAAATAAGACATACATTTTTGACAGTGAGAGTAATTATCCACTGGAATAATTTACCTAGGTAGGTTTGTCTTGGATTCTGCATTACAGACAATTTTTAAATCAAGATTGGGTGTTCTGCTAAAAGATATGTTCTGGGAATTATTTTGGGGAAGTTCTATGGCTAGTGTTATACAGGAAATCAGACTAGATGATCACAATGGTGATCTATGAACCAATAATGAACACATGTATAATCAACCTTAAACTCTTGTGACTCTAGTGCATAGCCACATGGAAGCATGCATCCTGAAAGTCAAGGTTAAAAAGCCAGTTATGGTGAGATAGGGAATGGAACCAAAAAACCCTATATTTTTATGTATTTATTGAGTTTCACAGGTCTAAAATAGGTATGAGTCCTCCTTTAGACATTGGAATGAGAAAACAGTGGGAATAGAATCCCTTCCCCCACACTGAATAGGCACGTCTTCTGTAACCCTCAGCTGCAATAGAGACTGAACTTCTTGAATCAGTACAGTCTTGTGTGAGTGGTCCCTGAAAAGGGACAAGGAAGGGGGAACAGAAGTGAATTGGCACTGTGTGTTTTGTCTGGTGAACTGAATCAGTAGTACCAGACAGTACCAACAAGGTCAGTTGCCAATAGTACCTTATGAGTGGGAGCCAATACTTCCATGACTGGAATTGGTAGAAGCCACTACCAATCTCCTTCTGCATCTGTGAGTCCAGTACCAATAAGCACAGAAGGCCTCTGGCAGCCACATACACCTCAGGCAATGTTGATACCAATAAAGCAATATGTATCAGAAAAGAAGCTGACACTTCTGAAGGTTCAGACAATGGAGTCAGTCTCGACTGTAGTTGTGTAGTTGATGACTCAATGTTGCTAGAATGTGGAACTGGAGAGCACCGCATTGAAACTGCTCGAACTTCAGTACTCAACTTCTTGTGAGAGTCCCTAATACTCAAAAAAGAAGGTCATGTGCTGGACTTCTTTTGGTACTCAAGCAACACTGGGGATGGAGAACTCTCTATTTTCACTGGTTCCCTTTGATGTGGGGAGCCACTTGGTCTGGCACTTTGCTCCAGGAAAGACTCAAATCTGAATCCCCCCCACACTGAATGGCTGGGTACCAAATGGGGGCACAAAGGTGTCTATATCAGAATATGTTGAAGCTGAACTTCCCTTAGTTTCTCAGTTCAAGTTTTAAACAATGTACAAATGGGTCACTTTTGCCTGATGTGTTCCTCTCCCAGACACTTGAAGCAGCTGGAATATGGTTTACTGACTGGCATTGATTTATTTCAAACAGAACCACTTGAAGCCTTAGGACTTCAGCTTGCCCCAGTCCTGAGCCAAAAGCTCAAAGAAAAATGAACGTAAAATATGTCCAACCAAAATCTAAAGTACCACTAGAAGTATTCTAACTATTACAAAAAACATTCAGAAAAAGTTTTCTAAAAGGAAATATGAGAAGTGTGAGATGCTCACACACACTGCAACTGCTGAGTGGTCAGAAGGAACTGGGTGTTTTGTCTGGGTGGTGAGGACAGGGCAGCTCCAACCCTTTATACTTTCATGAGTATGCAGAGCACACATGAGCCACCCCAATATTTACTGCTATAGAAAAAGTTATCTGGCTCCAGTTCACTGGCACTCAAACACATCAAATGGAATGGACATGTGCAAGCACTTGAAGAACTACCAATTTCAATAATCATTTTCATAATTATTTCAATAAAAATGTCCATAAGTGTAGTTAAAATGAAAAATAGATATGTTTCAAACCTAATTAAACTGATACAACTTTGAAATTTAGAAATTTCACAACTTTTTTAAAAATAAGAGATTTAAGTATTACTTATTAACATGTGTTAAGTGAGTGCCACCTGTTCAATTACCAGCAGAGCTTCATCCAACTCATAAGCAATTTTTGCAAGTTTCCCATCCAAGTGCCGGCCTATGCTATCCTTATCTAGCTTGTGATATTCGATAGGATCATAGCCCAAGGTACAATGAGTTAGGTCATACTTGGAGTCTGTTCTTGTTCCCATTTAAGTCAATAGGATCAGAATCAGACTTAACTTGTAGGTTTGTTCTGTTTATCTTAAAAGGATCTTCCTCCAGAAGTCCCCATACCACCCTCTTCCCGACCACCACCACCATCACCCTGTAGCTTACTAGCCCTCTCCAGTAATTGATTTACTGATCTGCCAGCAGGTAACAAAATATCTCCTAGCCATAGATTCTCTTCCACTAGTGGCCTGGAAGAAATGTTCTTTCTTCCAATCTGGAATCTCCACCAAATTAACGTCTTGTAATGCCTCCACTTCCTGAAATAATGTTGAGACCATGACAGGTAAAAAGGTCTCTGGTATATAGTTCCCCCAGACCAAAAATGCATCTCCTCCTGAGCAGCCCAATGTGAAGAGATCAGATCAAGGCATACCAAGGTGATAAAAGTTGCAACTTGTGGCCTTGCTGTGTCACATAACATTAAAGGGGATAAACTTTTCTTTCTTTCTCCGGATAAAAAAGCTCTTTACATTTGCAGATCCTTCAACCTCTGATAGAGTGAGGTACCCACTTATGCCCCATGGGGAGAGGACCCTGAATCATCTAGGGAAAAGAAAAAGAAGCGGGATCAATCTGCTACAGGACATGCAGAAGGGTTTTGGCCATAGTTCTAACCAGTACCTAGAAGTGCAGAGACTACTGATGAAGCAGGGCAGAGAGAAGAAGGCAAGAGACTGGGAGAGGGAATGAGACTGGTGTTGGAATACTTTGAGCATGACAGAGTGATGTGGAAGCAGAAGCAGAGACAGAAGCAGAGGGAACTGTTTGAGCAGTTTCTTAGTCTGATGGCTTTCAGGCAGCATACCATCAACCAAAACTTGTAGCAGTACCAACTGCCTGCAACCCAGGTACAGACATCTCCACATCCTTCAGCCAATGCAGCTACAGAGAACTCTGTTGGGTTGGGCAGGAAGATGAATGAATCTATGCATCCTTAGAATAGTTGCATTCTATTCACACTATTTCCATGAAACAGGGGAGGAGAACAGGTACAGTGGCAACATACAATATCTAGATATGTTTCATTCAGTGGTGTTCTTATTGCTTTTGTTTGCACACTGTAATTATCACTTTTTAACATTCACAGCCTTTATGTCTGGAATAGGCAAAATATGTCCAGCTCATCAGATCTTTTAATCTGGCCCTTGAGCTCCCACTGGGGAGCGGGGTCAGAGGCTTGCCCTGCTCTGCACGTACCATGGCTCCGCATGATTCCCAGAAGCAGTGGCATGTGCCCCCTCCGGCTCCTACATGTAGGGGCAGCCAGGGGGCTCTGTATGCTGCCCCAAGTACTGTCCCCACAGTTCCCATTGCCTGGGAACTGCAGCCAATGGGAGTTGCAGGGCAGCACCTGCAGACAGGGCAGCACACAGAGCTGCCTCTGCATAGGAGCCAGAGGAAGGACATGCTGCTGCTTCTGGGAGCTGCAGGGGTGGCACCTGCAGAAGGGGCAATACGCAGAGCCGCCTGGCCATGCTTCTGTGTAGGAGCTGGAAGGGGGACATGCTGCTTCAGGTAAACACCATCTGAAGCCTGCACCCCTGACCTCCTCTCATGCCCCAACCCCTGCCCCAGCCCTGAACCCCCTCCCACCCTCCAAACCCCTTGGTCCCATCCCGCAGTACTCTCCTGCACCCTAAACTCCCTAGCCTCAAGCCAGAACCTGCACCCCCATCTGGAGTCCTCCCCCCACACAGAAACCCCCTGTTCCAGCCCGGATCCCCCTCCCGCACCCTGAATTCCTCTTTTTTGGCCCCGCACCATAGTCCACACCCCTAGCTGGAGTCATTACCCCCTCCCGTACCCCAGCCCCCAAGTTCGTGAGCATTCATGGCCCGCCATACAATTTCCATACCCAGATGTGGCCCTCAAGCCAAAATGTTTCCCCACCCTTGCTCTGTGTAGTGGCAGCTGGGTTGCCTGTGTTTGTTTGTAATTAATTATTTGTATGCACAAGCCATCATGTAAGTGTTTAGAAAACAAAGAAGAGGCAGAAAGTTTAAAATCAAAGCTTTTAATAAAGCCTCATAATAACAAGAGATAAAGTGATATGTATATAGAGGCAAACATTACTGCACATCACATTTCCCCATCCAAATAAAGTAGGTGGGCACACAGGACAACCTATAATTCCCTTGCTCTCCTGGACCCAGCCCCAATTATCAGAGGTCCACTTTCTGGTTGTGTGCTCTGGGCCTGTAAACCAACACTCTCCTGAACCCACTCCTCATGAAAGCTCTCCCCATTATCCTTACATATGTTGTGCAGCGCACAGCTTGCTCCAATAACACAAACTGTCATCCAAAAAAATTTGTGGGGAGCAGATTCTTGCCTTCAGTCAGCCAAATAATATTCTAAAACACTATCATCTGCAGTTACTCAACATGTAGTTAGACCTTCCTCTGCCAGGTACCCTTACAACAGGGTAGGAGTCAGGGCAGTAAAGAGTAGGATGGGCCCCCTAAAATACAAGGGGGAACAGAAAACCTAGTGATATCCCTAGTACTGGAAGGGAATAAAGTACTTTCCCGTCCAAATAGATAAGCATCACATCTCCTGAGACACCCAGCACCATACACCCTACTAGTACTTCCACTTTTCATATTCATTAACTTCTCTCTGTGGTTTGAAGAACAAGTGAGCAGCATCCATTCTGTCTGACATGTTCATGTGCACCTTGTGGGAAACAGACAAAGGGCCATTGATAGCCCTAGTACATTTCAAAAAAGCTATATTCTGAATGCCAGCTATAATCTCTGGGACATTAACAATATAAACCACAGCAATAATTGCCTCACAAGCCTCCATCTCCACAGCATCAACACTTGACTTGCTAACACTAACGTGGCTAGCCATTGATTTGTAAAGAGGAATCTGTAAAGCAGGAATCTGCTTCTAATCTGACATAGCCTCCCTCATCTGTGTATCCTGGCAAGTGCCTCACAGAGCTCTATGAAGGTGTGCTTCCTTTAGGAAGATCTGGAGCCACTGCTAGTCGTCCTGCACTTGCTGGAATGGAGGTTGTGGACAGAAGTGAGGAGTGTGCAAAGCCAGAATTGCTTTAGTTTACTGTTTTGGTGGGTTAAAACCACCTTGGGATACCACAAAAATTATAACAATACAGAAGAAGCACATGACAATAATAATTTGACCTTGCTATATGACTTCAAGAACAAATGTACCTTACAAAGTGCAAGACGGAATAAGGGGTACAATTGTGACTTGGCCTTTGTCACTTCTGAAAGTCCAGGCAACTTCAGAAGGGAGGTCATGCAAGTGATTTTAAGATCACAGCATAGACCAGAGCAAGTGACAACAAATGCTGAAGTTCAACCCAGGAAAAGAAAGGACTCTCGGATATTCAACTTTAGAAAAGCTGACTGGGAAGGCTTTACCTCTAAACAGCAAAAGTTTTGAGAAATAGTAAGATGGTGCAGATCATTTTCTTCATGCTCAAGAATTGACTTTTTTGGCTATGGTGAATGGTCAGAAAAGTAGATAGCATACTCAGCAGAACGGATTGCCTAAAGGTTCTGTACTAACAACCTTGTTATTTCACGTATATTTGTATGACAGTTGGAATTCCCCAATGTGAAAAGATTCATTTATTCAGATAATCTTGCATTGCCACCCAGTCAAAAAGACTTGAGGACATTGAGTGCATTCCAACTGGTTCCGCAGCTGTACTTGGAAAATACTATTGCACATGGTTCCCAAATGCCAATCTGAATGCACAAGTGTGTGCCTTGCACATGAAACATTATCAGACAAATTGAAAATTCCAAATATCAAGGGATGGTACAATCCTTGAGCCCTATGAACACCCAGTATACTTTGAGTTCACATTAGACCGAATGCTGACATTGAAAGAGCACTTGTACATGCACACACTGAAAAAGAAATTGAATGCCAGAAATTGTGTACTCCAGAAACTGGCCAACAACAACAATGGCAACAAAATGGGGAGCTGATCCCTAAACACGCCAAGCAACCAATCTCACCCTGTGTTACTCAACTGTGGAGTACTGTGCCCTGGTATGGTCATTCTTGAGCCATGCACACAAAATTGATACTAATAATCAATCCTGTAGGATCACCAGAGTGACTTTGAAACCAGTTCCCACATTGTTGATATATTGCTTTGTGCTGGTTGCACCACCATCAGTGAAGCAGGATGCCTTCATTTAAATAAAGAAAAAAACGGTGCATGATCCAAGACATCCACTGCATGAGCACATTCCACCACTCAAGACATGGAAGTCCAGGAGCTTTGCCTCTGAAAATTCTTTATTCCAAAATATCACTGTAGAAGACTACAGAGTAACAAAATGGCAGAAAATCTCATTGATCTTTGGGAACCTGGTCCCTTCAGAACTCCCTCCAGTCATTGACCTCAAACAAAAACAAAAATATACTCTAAATCAAGCAACAGCTGGGGTGCAAAGACGGGTGACAATATGGCCAAGTGGAAGCTGGGGAACAACCCCCAAATGTAAATGTGGAGAGTGTAGATAAACACTTGAAAACTACCTGATTCAGTGTTCTCCGTCAACATCCTGTAATCCCAAGGAACTACTCAAGATAAGTGACGAAACAGGGTCTTGATTGCAGTTTTGGAGCATCAAGCTATGATATGGTGGGCTAAGAAATGTTACGGGTCTGGGAAGGACAAACAAGTTCTCCCACAATACACTGCAAAACAATTCATAGCGTGACACAGCTTAACACTGCACAAGGAGTCATGGGATATGCCCCCGAAATCTTACTGCCTAATCCAGGTCACTGCAGTGCAATGACACAAATATGACCCGAGTGTAACTTAGTAGTATAGAGGCTCACAGCCAGGCTTGGCTAAACAGGGGCTCCCATATTTGGGTGTCCAGACCTGGATAAATTCTGCAGTGAAGACATACCCTAAAAGTATTTACTTTGTTCATATGGACCCCATTCCTCCAGTCTTCACTTAGGCAAACCTCCAACAGACCATAAATTCATGGTGGTGGTCTATTCCTGTTCATATTATGTAAAGCTTCCAAACGTCACTCTGGTAGTGACATGAACAGAATTTTTTAAAATAATTTGGTTCATATTGAAAGAAAAATGATGATTTAATTATTTCATCTTATAAGAAACAGCTCCTCAACCATAAACAGCAAAGTAATATATGTATATCTTCATGTGTTGCCCATAGGGGTAAGACAACCTTTTATATCAGAGGTTTCTTTACAGGTTTTTTTGGTCAACATTTCATTTAAATATAGTTATATATAAGCAATATTCAAATTTATTAAAATTGCCTGCATCTTCTGAGAGTCATGACATGACTTCACAGACTAGTTAATAACATTACTTTTCATTGATACTAATATCTGACATTTTCATTAGCTAATAGTTCAAAAAGAAAATATTTTTCTAAAACACAGCAGTTTGCAGCCTCAACTGTCACTGCAATGCTATACATGCCAAGTGATGAATCTAATTTCTAAGCTGGAGAATAGCCGAGGAAATAAGCAACCTGTATTTAAGGGAAAACTATATATATAGAAATGTAGTGAAAATTATCTTGCCTAATTCTGGATAGTTTTGTTTTTGTTTTGTTTTCATATGATGTCATTTACCACTTGGAAGTCTGAAATGAGATGTTAAAATCAATAATCTTAAACTTGCTTTCAGTTAAAATGTATTTGATTCAACTTTGGATAATTTTGTACAACCATGTGTATGGCATAAGAATACTTTAAGTTAAAAAAAAAATCTAATTCCTCACTATGACAGTTTGTAGAAGATAAGAACAGGTTAAAGATTATGTTTTCTTTTTCTAGGATGACAGTCCTAAAAAAAGCTATTAAATATGCATAGTTTCTATATAATTAAAAAATTCAAATAATTACTTCACCCACAGTTGCAGTAATGATATGGTATCAGAATGCTTATATTTAGAATGCTGACAGGAAAAGGCATTTGACATCAAGGTGGATGTTATAAAGACTCAGATGCATATTGTGGAAACTGCAGCAGGCTTTATATATACACAGAGTATATTCTCTGTGTATATATAAAGCCTGCTGCAGTTTCCACGATATGCATCTGAGGAAGTGAGCTGTAGCTCACGAAAGCTTATGCTCTAATAAATTGGTTAGTCTCTAAGGTGCCACAAGTCCTCCTTTTCTTTTTGCGAATACAGACTAACACGGCTGCTACTCTGAAACCTGTTATAAAGACTGTTTCTCGTGACTAATGTTGCTCACAGTTTGAACGAAAGCTTTTCTTCAATTAGTGGCTTAGGTTTTTTAATGTAGCAATCATGAAAGGTGTCAGTCTGACACCAGGAGAGACTGAAGTCCTTTCGTTATCAGGAGTTGTGGTCGCACCAGTACAAGCTTTCGCACAATACTGTGCTAATGTGTCTCTCTTCTGACATGTAGGATCATGTCTGGGGTTTACTGGTTGTTCAGCATGCCCATTTAAGACTTACCCTTTCTGCTAAGCATGACAGTTAATGACAACCGAAATAGTATTCTTTGGAGCAGAGAACGTTTTTCCACTGGGAACTAACTAAGACCATATAGCAGCTGTCAGAGGTTAATGGCTTGCCGTCACACAACTTACCTTGGACTGATTCAGTTGGTGAGCTAGAAGTACATATGAACGTTCTTTATAAATGATTAAGATGCAGCACTGTATATCAGAAAGTGATACACATTAGAGAGGATGTGTTATATAAATATAACAAATTAGATTTTCATAACTGCAGGTCCTGTTGTAGAAGGTTATCATTCATTTTCAACCAGAGAGGAATATTTTTTTAGTAAAACCAAAATTATTGGTTTTAAACAGCCCTCAGTGTACTTTCTAGAAATGTGCTTGTAAAATTCAAGGCAACTTCTTTTTTTTTTTTTTAAGCCCACTCAAAGCTCACCAAAAGAACCTTCCAAATCAGATACCTAACTTAAAATATTAATCTTTCAGTAATATACATCTATTGACTTCGTAACTAATAAATATAGCCATCTATAATCTTAATTGAACACTTCAAGCAATTAAATATTATTGTGTATCTGTTAGAGACCAACTCTAAACTGAAATAAGATGTTTTAAAGACCTGCTCTGCCACAAGATGGAGTTGGATGGTTGCACCTTTCAACATCTATGGAGTTATTACAGATTTAAACAATCCTATTGCATGAAAATAAGTTTGACCAGGGGAAACCAGAGGTTTTATTAATTATTATTATTACTGGGAGGGAGAGGTGAATCTTGTTCCAGCATGTATATATGTAAGCAGAGTCAGGACGAGCTCCACCCTGATATCTGGTGGTGAGGGGTGGCAAGTTATGGAAAAGAACTTCAGGGGCTGATCTCATTTGCATAGGCACACGCACCCTGCCTAGAATGAGGCCATAACTGCCCAAATGGTCACTTTGGCTGCTGTGGGATCCCCAGTGTCTCTGTTATTGGGGCAGGAAGAATAAATTGTTATTACCCTGATTATGGGAGTCAAGGATAGTGGAACTGCACTTGGCCTTTTGTTATGATGGAGGGACTTGCCATCAACTAAGGAGCACTCGCTAGGCAAGAGACATGGGTTCCAAAACTCTGTGAATTGAGAGAGGTATCCAAGCTCTGCTCTGCTCTGCTCGGAAGGGATAGCTCAGTGGTTTGAGCATTGGCCTGCTAAACCCAGTGTTGCAAATTCAATCCTTGAGGGGGCCATTTAGGCATCTAGGGCAAAAATTGGGGACTAGTCCTGCTTTGAGCAGGGGTTGGACTAGATGGTCTCCTGAGGTCCCTTCCAACCCTGATGTTCTATGAATGAAGAACTACTACTTGACCTTTTGAATTTCACCCACCACTAGTTTCAATTCAAGTATATCTTACTATATTGCACACTTTAATCAGTAGCTTAAGCGTGGATATATTTTTTGCTAAATAAAGCCTGAGATAATACTAGAAGGATCCTGCCTGAGAGTAAAGTAAAAACTAAAATGTGCATAAAACACATTTAGGGTCAGATTTTGAAAAACAATGTATGTGCAAAATGTTGGGTACACTTGTATGCTAAGGCCTGACCCAACAAGGCATATAAACTCATGCTTAAATTTAAGTCTGTGAGCAGTCCCATTCACTTTAATGGGATTATTCCCAGGCTTAAAGTTAAGCATATGCTAACTTCACTAAGAATGATCTGAAGGACACTGTTTATGGGTTAGCATTGCTTCCAGAAGTTTGTTCTGCCCATTTCATTCATCCTATACTTTTTAATATGAAAACTGGGGGGGGAAATGTAAAGACTTTTCAGTAGAAATTAGTTATATTTTTAAGTAGTGTTTAGTCATTCCTAGGCAGTCAGCATATGATTTTAGAATCACCAAGGGTGACAAAGAATGGAGAAATTATGGTCGCATTTATAAAGAGCATTACAGCAATCAGTGAAACATCTGCCACTGAGTGATATCTATTTCAACCCCCTGCAGGAGGGAAATGATGTATCTAAGAATCACATGAAACCAAAATGCTGCATATATAAGAATTTTAGAACGTCTGTGCAGAAAAGTCTAAAGGCTAGCCTAACTTAAAAATACCTTGTCAAGGTTCCTCCCCAACTCTGAAATCTAGGGTACAGATGTGGGGACCTGCATGAAAAACCTCCTAAGCTTATCTTTACCAGCTTAGGTCAAAACTTCCCCAAGGTACAAAATATTCCACCCGTCGTCCTTGGATTGGCTGCTACCACCACCAAACAAATACTGGTTACTGGGGAAGAGCTGTTTGAAAACGTCTTTCACCCCAATATACTTCCCAAAACCTTGCACCCCACTTCCTGGACAAGGTTTGGTAAAAAGCCTCATCAATTTGCCTAGGTGACTACAGACCCAGACCCTTGGATCTTAAGAACAATGAACAATCCTCCCAACACTTGCACCCCCCTTTCCTGGGAAATGTTGGATAAAAAGCCTCACCAATTTGCATAGGTGACCACAGACCCAAACCCTTGGATCTGAGAACAATGAAAAAGCATTCAGTTTTCTTACAAGAAGACTTTTAATAGAAATAGAAGTCAATAGAAATCACCTCTGTAAAATCAGGATGGTAGATACCTTACAGGGCAATTAGATTCAAAACATAGAGAACCCCTCTGGGCAAAACCTTAAGTTACAAAAAAGATACACAGACAGAAATAGTTATTCTATTCAGCACAATTCTTTTCTCAGCCATTTAAAGAAATCATAATCTAACACATACCTAGCTAGATTACTTACTAAAAGTCTAAGACTCCATTCCTGGTCTATCCCCGGCAGAAAAAGCATATACACAGACAGAGACCCTTTGTTTCTCTCCCTCCTCCCAGCTTTTGAAAGTATCTTGTCTCCTCATTGGTCATTTTGGTCAGGTGCCAGCGAGGTTACCTTTAGCTTCTTAACCCTTTACAGGTGAGAGGAGCTTTCCCCTGGCCAGGAGGGATTTCAAAGGGGTTTACCCTTCCCTTTATATTTATGACATACCTGCATAAATGTAGAGTTATATACTCATTTCCAGTTTCACTAATTTCAAAATATATCAGTTTACAAAATCTATACACAGTGTATAAAGTACATTTTCAGATCCGAGTTCAACTATTTAAAACACATTTATGTTCTCTGTTACACGTGCCATTTGGATTTCTTTTTCATTTTCTTAAAATTCAGCCCTTCCAATGGAGACATATTTGAGATAATAATAGAACACAGAGCCTTTTATCTTCAGATTTCCTCGTCATACATAGCCCAGGTTGGCAAGCAAATGAAAAATAATGACCATTTGATTATTCTTTGGAAGGCTATGTAAAAACAGCTGGTGGTCCTATTCCAGAAATGAAGCAATGTTCCACATCTGGGCTGGTAAAATTATTTATTGTGAATGTTTTCAGATATATTTAGCCTTTTTATCAAAGTATTCATTGAACAATGTATGTGGATAAGTTTCTATCTCTGGGATGATCATTTTGACTATTTGTTCTTCAGTATGCAAAGACAATCATTTCCCTTTCGTATATTTCAAGTTAGTATTTTGAATAAGCCAATCTTGTAATGATGGAAATAAAGGAAAATTCAACAAAATACAGGACTGTCCTTAGTTTAAGAACAGTAATGGAAAAGTAGTTTCTCTTTGAAGTCTGGTCCTGAAGTTTTTTAGCTGCTGAGCTTCAGTTCATTTGCAAATTTGACACCATCAGCTCAGGATTAAACAAAGACTGTGAATGGCTAGCCAACTACAAAAGCAGTCTCCCCTCCCTCTGTGTTCACACCTCAACTGCTAGAAGAGGGCCTCATCCTCCCTGATTGAACTAACCTTATTATCCGTAGCCTGATTCTTGCTTGCATATTTATACCTGCCTCTGGAAATCTCCACTACCTGCATCCGACAAAGTGGGTATTCACCCACGAAAGCTTATGCTCCAATATGTCTGTTAATCTATAAGGTGTCACAGGACTCTTTGCGGCTTTTACAGATCCAGACTAACATGGCTACCCCTCTGAAGCCAGATCGCAAGAGTAAAATATCAGGACACACAGGGGGATGGGGGGTAGGGGGAAAGGAGCAACAGGTGCGCAGCCCCGACCAGAGACATGGGAGGGGGACGCACAACCCTAGGAAGCTGTGAGGCGTGTATAAGACCCCTGCTGCAGCCCCTACGAGGAGTTCATGGGCTCAGCTCCAGCCCCCAGAAGAAGCCCCAGAAGAAGCTGGGGTGCATGATCCCAGTTCCAGCCCCAGCCACATTGCTAGCTCAGCCCAGCTGACAGTCACCTCACCTCCCAGCAGAGCTAGTTAGTGCGACCAGGGAAGGGGGCTGGGCATGGGGAAGTGAGTGTCCGGGAAGTCTGTGGTGGGGTGCTGGGCTGTGAGGGGGTAGAGGGCGCTGGGCAGTAGCAGAGGTTTGTGTGTTTTGGGATGCTAGGCAGTGGGAGGCCTGTTGGGGGGCGCTGGGCAGTGGGGAAGATCTGTGGGTGTCAGGGCACTGGGCATTAGGGGTCTATGTGGGACTCTACGTAGTTGTGGTGGGGGGGCTGTGGGGAAGGGCACTAGGTAGTGGGGGATGGGTAGATCTATGTGTGTTGGGGAACTAAGGAGTGGTGGGTCCTGTGTGGGGTGCTGGACAGTTGTGGTGGGGCTGTGGGCAGGCGGGGGCACTGAGCAAGGGTGATGGTGTGCAGGGCACTGTGCATTTGTGGTGGAAGGGTTGTCGGGGGGGGGCGCTGGGCATAACAGGTCAGGGGGGCACCAGGTCAGGGAGCTGTGTGGTGTAGCATGGGCCTGCACCCAATAGGAACGGGCATGCTGGCAGCACAGGGCCAGGCGTACCAGTGTGCATCTGACCATGCCATACATGCCCCATTGCCCCGGCCGAACCCCCGCCCACCGCTCGCCTCCTGACCTGATGGCTGGAGCAAAGGGAGGAAGTGCGGGGGTGGGATCCCAGCGGTGCTTACCTGAGGTGGCTCCCGGGAAGTGACCATGAGGTCCCTCTGTGTTCTAGGCCAGGGGTGGCCGGAGGTGTTTCTACATGCTGCACCTGCCACTAGCACCAGCTCCACAGCTCTCATCATGCCAATGGGAACTGCGGGAGCAGGGCTGGCGGGTATGGGCAGAGCCACCTGGCTACCCCGAGCCTAGGAGCCAGAGGGACCTGCCTTGGGTAGGGGTGGGATCCTGGCAGCGCTTACCTGTGGTGGCTGTGGAGAAGCGGCTGGTAGTTCACTCTGGCTCCTAGGGTCAGGGGTGGCCAGGGGCCTCTGTGCACTTCCCACACTGACAGGCCCCACCCTACAGCTCCCATTGGTTGCAATGGAGCTGGTGCTGGTTACAGCTTGCAGAGACACCCCACCCCCTGGGCTGCCCCTATGCCTAAGGGCCTCAGGGTCCTGCCAACCGCTTCCTGGGAGCTGCGTGGAGGTGATGGCTAACTGAGAGCTGAGCCCCTCCTTGTGGTTCAAAGTGTACATAGGAGTTGTATTAATTTAGATGGAATAAATGGGCCCAAAAGTGTCAAAAGGTGTTAACATGACCCTGTCACTATCCAACATTAAAAAATGTTAAACAAGGTTTATGGTTTCATATACAGAGACCTCAGCCTGCTTGATACCAGAGTAAACACCTTATTAAACTTTTAAACCTTTTATTAAAACATACAGAAAATAAGAGGGAAGACTAAAGCATTTGAAATGTAAAGTACTAAGTAAGGCTTTCATTTTAACATCCCGTCTTTGCTTTCCTGTTAGCTGGAGAGAGATTTTAGAAGGAAGCTTCCCCCACTCCCTTTCCCCCCCCCCCCCATGCATCTTATAAATTCTGATCACTGTCCTTTTTAGGGAAAGAGATGAAATTAGTTGAAAATGACTGAAGCAGTTACTGCTGCTATTAAAGTCTAATCCCTTTTCCTAGAAGACAAAGCAAGACAAACACACAAATGGGGAGAGGAAAGAATAGCAAAGATAGAAAAGGCACCTTCTGACTCTGGTGTTGACTCCCTTGCAACTTCACTTCTGGAAAAACAAAGGCATAGCACAAGCTCCTATACGCCACCTGAGACCTTGCAAATTTGTACCAGCACTGAGCTGTTTAGAGCACTTCTTTCAGCTTCCTCTTTCTGGTAACAGGCTCACAACAGTGTTGCAAAGTATACAGTCTTGACTGGCTGAGCCAGACTTTTACTAGACAGAGGGCTAAAGGAAAAGGATAGGAAAGAGGAAATAAAATGGGAAAGGAAAAGGACACACTGGTGAGTGCACATGTGCACGCACGCATGCATGAGAAAGTTTCACATCCCAGGTGGTGTTCAAGATTTAGCTGGAACTGGCACTGTCATCTGGGTCACTCTCTCTGGCCTGAGCAGGACATCTCCCAAAAGTCTCAGTGTTGTCACATTAGATCCCGGGGACCCAGGCAATGGTGGGGGTTCAGCCATCATGTAAAGCTTGCTCCTTCCCCCTCTTTAAGTTAAGTCAGCATTATTCCCCAAAAAATCTCTTTGAGGGCCCTAAAAGGGAGTGATAGCCTGTTCCCTCACTGTTTTGTTCACCAGTTAGGCCTAATCTCCAGCACACCAATTTTGGCCTATTAATTTACCGTTCCACATATCTCTTGTTTATCAAACATGATCTTAATACAATCCTTGAATTATATCAGTAGGTCTTTTCGTTTGGAATAATTCAGTGTGTCTCCCTTGGGCATCTTTTCTCATCACCATTTATTGTTATAGGTTATTGTGACATTTTATAAACTTTTTCACAGTTGAGCTCACCCTTATGGTAAAACTATAGGTACTGTTATCACAATAGATTGTACCGGGGAGGGACTCTGCCTCCTCTTGGCCAGGCAAGGAGTGGGAGTAGGGGAAGCTAATTAGCTCTCAACACTGCTACCAATTTTAAGCCTTCCCAGATGTCCAGGAGCCATCTTGCTACCCTGCATTCCCTCCATCTAGTTGAGGTATACTGAACTGTGTTTCCAGGATATTGTGGGTCTAACTGATTGCCTGGTTTAGGATCAGGAAAGATTTTCTTCCATTTAGCCAAACTGGCATGGATACAGAGTTTTCCATCTTCTATGCAGCATTGTGAAGGCCAGCTTAGGTTAAAAAGTGTAAGAATAGAACATTACTGATAGGAGATAATCTAGGAATGTTTGTCACAAGTTGTGGATGATTTTCAGTGTGGCTAAAGAGTGAATGGTTCAGCTCCCATAAATAAGTGAGATCCAGGATATGGCTAATAGAAATTCTGCCGGTAAAGACAAGAGGCGACCTAAAGTCTTCACAGACTGATGTTCTCCCTTCGTACCCTCTACCCCCACCCTCCCTCCCGTGGGGGAAGGTGAGGGGATTCAGAAGTGGGCCCAGCCCTGGGGGGGTCGTCTGAAGAGGGTCTACTGTGTGTTATTGGTTACAAGATAGCATCTGTAACCCTACACTGGACTCAATAAAATGTCTGGTATGTAAGGTTAGGAGGTGTATAGCGCTACTTCTTAAGTTAAAGTTGTGTCCTGTGTCCACCCAGGTTTGCCTGGTGAACTCTGTCATTCACTTGCCTCATTTGTAAAACAGAAATAGAAATATCTACCTGACAGAAGGATCATGAGTCTTAATTAAAATTTTTAAAGCACTTTGAAGTTTTTTGATAAAAGCACTATTTGGTCTAAGTACAAAATATTTTATTACTGATAATGTAATTTTTGGTGAATTTAGCTTTGTTTCCCCCATTAGAAAATCAGCTTATTAAAAACACTAATTTGAAATGAAACCAATAGAAAATGTTGTTTTTTTCTTTCTATATTGACAAACTGAAGGCTGACTACAATAACAATCTAGCAGGCGGAAAAATCATCCCTGTACAGGAATATTCCAGAAAGATTTTAACTTGAAAAATCTGAGTTATAAAAAAGTTTTTGATGCCTCAAATATAGCAGTTGCTACTGGTGAGTAGATGAGAGTGACACAGGCCCAACCATGTGCAATAAACTGTTAGGATGAAGATAGGATCTGTGTACATTACTCTGTATTCTAAGTGCCATGCAGGTGGCTGAATGTTGCTGATTTATCAATGAATAGCAAAGAATATAATAAAAATAACCTAGTTCATTCTGCTATTTGAAAAGCTATTAGCAAACTAGTTCATTTTATTTTATTTAAATAACTTAAAATGAACAGTGGTCCCAACTTCAGCCCCAATGTTTCTAGCAGCCTTTATTATTTTTCTAGTTTATTTAAATCAAAATAAAAGTTTGAAGGGCTAGAAAAAAATATTTCTGCAATGAATTCAATGTAGATTGAAAGGTATGATGAACTTTTATTTCCGGCTCTTTATTTGGCTAGGGCAGTGCCAGCACCGGCAATATTCATGCTTTGCAGAACTTCAGGGAAGACCAGGAAAAAACATCTGCTGAATTCAGCCCTTTTGGGCATTCCTCTGGCTGGAGTTTCATCAACTAAACTGTTCACTGTATCACACCTCAAGTATACATCCCAACAGAATCATAAACAATACACTCAATCTGCACAGCAACCATAAATGTTTTTGTACAGACACCTATTTCAGAGTTTAGTTTAGAGCTGTCATTCTTAATCCTCCTTTTATAATGGGACAATTTCAATGTTTGGATTTTGAGCTAATTATTTCATTCTTCTCTTTTTTGGTAACTTTCCCCAACTTCTCTAACAGTTTGCAGAATTCAGTTTGTTAAAGGGTTATTAGTTGACATATTGGATTTGTGAGTCAGCACAACATATAATTTACTCCTCCAAGGTCTTGATTTAAATTTGGTTATGCCGAGGTTACTGGAACTTGTCCTGATACGATAACTTAATAAGATGAAAATTAGTTCAGGTTAGCCAACTCTGATATATAGCACACTGGGTAGCTCAGTGATCCTGAATCCAAAGCTATTTTATTCAGTAATGACTGTTTTGTAAAATACAAGAAACATATCTTTCTTATATTGTTCCAGTAGTAATTATGTGTTATAAAGTACTAGAGACATACACTTTATCACTACTGAAAGCAATAGATTAATCAATGCCAATTTTCTATTAATGAAGACAGAATTAATTATATGATGCAGGAAGATCATTACAACTCTTAGGTACTTTTTAAAAGATAGGTTACTGAACACAGATGTTAAATTGCTGTGCCAAAATAAGAAATATAAGAAAAGTAAAATCTATTGAACCAGACACTCAGCTTGAGTTACTTGGTGTAACTCCATTGATTTATGTTAGCTGAAGACTTGGCCCATAATGTTTCCTATTTTTTATGACAAATAATCATTGTTGGCATCAGATAACTCCCTCAAAGTTGTAATAAAATATATTGAAAAATTGTGTTAAGAGCAAACCTATAGGGAAATATTTTCTATTAGTTAGAGCAGATTACAGGGATCCATGATTCCCAGTATCTATTCCTGACTCTGAACCACACATGAAGGGTATGATGTTATAATCTTGTAGTAGTTAGGTAGTCTGGATATAGTATCTGGTTCATATGTGGTGGGCAGATAAATTGTTTAGTTGGGAACACAGTGTGCGTGTGTTGCTCCCTGTGGTCCAGATGGAGTAAGGGGTGGGGGGCTGATCTAGAGGAGGAGGGTGAGAAGTCACACTGGGGAGGTTGGTGTTGGAAACTTAGCTGTGAATTTCCTGCTTTTAAAAGGCAAATTATTTACAAACTTCTCTTTCAACAATTTTATAAAATACTTTGAGATAACCGAATAAAAGTATCATCATCATCTCCTCCTCCTCCCAGTGTCAAGGTTGGGTAGGGCTGAATAAAAGGCATGATAGAGGTACAAATTCTTATATTGAAAGTGCTGGTGACAACCTGCACTACTTAAAGTTTACAGTGCTTGATACAGGCATGACCAGCAAACAGACACAGACAAAGTAATATGGTTAACCAACAGCCACATCATTGATATAAACACCACCTGAAACTAACAAAAATCTATAGTCCCATGCAATATACAACCTCCCCTATGGACCAATTACTAAAGTGAATATGGCCACCTTAGCACTGCCCCTAGAGATGTCCAAAAATGTTTGGCAATGCCTTCTCCTTGTCCAAAGAAATGAGAACCTCTCACAGAAGCTCCTCTCTTCATCTTTAAAATTGAAGTACCATCCTACCTTAACATTGCCCAACTTTGTCCCCTAGTTCTGAACGTCAGTGTTGGCCCCTGCCAACTAAGCTACTATACCGATCACTGCCAACAAGCTACAACATCACCACATGATATGTCACAGTGGTTTTGGTAAGGCACACAACCAAAAAAGAAAAACAAAACAAAAAGCCTCCTAAAAAGCCTACAAGACCACTTAACCAGGCCAATCTACAGTTTGGGAAAATTCCTTCCTGATCCCAAACTGGTTATCAGCTAATTCAAAGTACAAAGGACAGAAGGTCATGCATCAAACCAATGACACCCAATAAACTAAGCAGTTGGGATGCTGCAAGCCCTGGCAAAAATGGCCTAAAGCCTTTTGATAACATGGTCTCCCACTCCACAGGAGACAGGCAGCTCCAGTCATGGCCCCATTATGGCCTTTATATAGACCAGTCAGACTATCAGGGGAGGCTGAAGAGATCCATCCCACTTCTCAATAGTACGTGGAGACTCCAGGAGACTCAAATGCTCAAGGTATAGAACTCAACTCCTTAGCTGCTACTTCTTCTCTTCTCTCCCACATCATTCTGCCCTCCTTAGAGAAAAAAGGCCCCAAGGACATCCAAATCAATGCTCAGTCCAACAGAGAAGGACCTGAAATGGATGTTTATCTTCTGACAATCCCACCAAACATCCATCCTGGTAAGTCAGATGGACGTTGCCTTTCTACAGGTATTGAAGATACAAAATATTTCCTACAACCTGAGGGTGAATCAAGCTTAAATCCTTTATATTTTCTTATCACAATATCAGATTCTCTTTATCATAAGTATTCTGTGCTACAAATACTGAGGATCCCAGTTACAGCTGAGTGATATTTTCATTGTTAACAAATTATCCATCAAAGGTAATCTTTTTAATTTTAATTGTTGTTTGTGAACCACAGGTAAGCCAATCCTGCAAATGTATTAGAAATTCATATACATTCAATTAATAGTTAGAGAACAAATTTCAGCCAATAGTTTTTTGGAGGGGGAATTACTGACTCTACTTACTATTAATTGTTTGGTGTCTGTTAATGGCCACATATCATAAATGCACCTTAAATGGCTAGCTAATAAATTGTAACTAGGAGAATATTGAATGGTTGAATAAACAACAAACAATCCATTTGTGTTTTGAGTTTTCAGATTGAAAAAACAACATTCAATATAATTCAAGAAGCTTCTGATACACACAAACATTCTCAGGAATAATCTGGCCTGGGTAATTGCCTAAATACTTGCAAACACTGAATCCTATGACCCTAAACTGGAAGCACAGTTTAGTTTAAAAGGTGTAAGAATCGGCATTAGGAGATACATATAGGAATGTTTAGTTTTCATGGCAAGTTGTGGCCAGTGAGGATAAAGGCTAAAAGAGACAGCTCCCACACATAAATGAGACCTATGATATGGCTTGTAGAGAAGGGGTGATCTGACATCTTTGCAGACTGAAGTCCTCCTTGTTATCCTCTACCCCACTTGCTTGTGGCAACAAGGTTCAGAAATAAGCTGAGCCCTATGGGTCAGATTGAAGAGAATCTACTCCAAGTTATTGATTATATGGTAAGAACCCTTGAACCTTGCACTGGACCAAAGCAAACATCTGCCGTGTTTGTGTGGGTGAGTAGATAGTGTTCCTCCCCCCTTGTTAAGTTAATAAAGTTGCAGCTTGCTGCTTAAATTCATCTCCATATCTGTCTTTTACTCACCTGAATACCTTGTTCACTTGCATATCCCAATCAAATTACTAATTGCCCTGTTCTTGCCATTTGCGGATGTCAGGGTTTTTTTTTTTTTCCTATAAAAGCTGATGCTCCACGCATAGTGACACTTTTGGAAGTGATACCATCCTTTGAAGCTAGTTCATTTTTGGTTTATGGTTATATATATGGGGTCATTCTGATAAGATTGCTCTTTTCACTATTACTGATGCTATTATTCTGGCACAAGTACAGTGTCTTCTGTAAAATATAAAATACTCACTCTGTCAAGTTGGCCGTAGACATTGTTTTGGTCAATATAACAATGACATGGTTTTAGATGTACACTTTGTACTTCTTTCATGGAAGTATCATAACTACTTGATTTCAGGTTCTAGATTCTAGGCTATAAAGCCAGCATGACCCTACCAATTGGGAGCGAGTGATTGTCTATTATCTTCAGGCTCAACACTACCGGATCATCAGACTGCTGATTTCTAGAAGTATTTTTCTTCTTATTTCACTCCCACATGCAGTTAAAATACACTGAACCTGGTAAAATAGAAGTCATGGACAGTCTAAACTAGGGGCAATGTTCCCTCTAATTTTTGACAGGCCGTGTGTGCAAAAAAATTCTTCTGTGCAAATTTTTGACAGGCTGTGTGCGCAAAAAATTTCTTCTGTGCAAACTTTTCTGCTTTTGTGCAAATTTTTGTGTGTGCATTGTTTCACCATGTGTGTGTGCGCACACGCGCACAGCTTAGGGGGAACAGTGCTTAGGGGTTCTGAATATTGGGGCCATGAGCAGGTGGTAGGTAGCTGGCAACACCCTGCCATTTGCATATTACCAAAATGGAAGGGGAGACCCATATATATATAGGAAGGGGATCCGAGTATGGAAAGGATTGAGAGCCACTGCCCTTACATTTGTTTATTTTCACCTTTTGCCGTAAGTAGTCTCCTTCTGAGTTCACACGAGAAATACAGGTTTCAGTTATGATTAAAATTAACTTTTCCTCACAGATCTCAACTAGGAAACTGCACAACAACAGCTCAGTCTGTTTCGTGTAAATTTCTGCTTTACAATTATCGTTATAGCATAGAAAATAAAATGAATTTCTTACCTGTAAAGTCTTTGTCACATTCACAAAGAAAAGTATTTGGAGTAACATTGCTGCAGTTACCATTCAGACAGGTATGGGGCTGGCACTGTCCAATTATTTCTGAACAGTTTTTACCTAGTGAAATCATAGTACAATAGTTAGTTAGCTTTTTATGACGAGTCAATTATATACTCAAATTTCAACATACACACACACACACATACACCTATGTGAATAGAATATTAAGCTTGCAAATTTCAGCCCAAATAGTTTGTCTCACAAAAAGTTATAAGCAACTGAAAACAGTTTTAATGGGAAGTGTTGAGCAACTTTAATTATATGCATTTCTATCAGACCCAAAAATATTAAGATACAGACATATGACTGATTCAGAGCTATTGTTGAACCTTTAATGTAGTATACATTATTTGTTTCTTAGTTATTTGAACATAGCTTATATTTACTTCCTAGAAACTTCAAATCCTAGAAACTGCTCAAATGTGGAATCAGTTTTTGCATGAATTTTGCTTAACATGCAACTCACTGGAAATTACAGCACCAATCATAAATTCCTTGTACTTTACAGTATATGGGTCTAAATACCATATAATTATGCTTGCCATTTGAATTGTTGCTGTGATATTATTCACACTTGAGCAAATATTCTGTTTTGTTAGCATTATGGGAGACATTTTCCTTCACTTACACCTGTGTAAGCACACCTGTAATATCTGACTTTTAATCTTTGTACTCCTCATTTCCATACAGGTTATTTAATATTAGAACTATACTGGCAATATAAATTGATGGCAATAGCTGAATCCTGTCCAGTACAGTCTAGAACAGTTAAGCATATTTAACAGTATGTTCAAATAATGCTTGAATGAATTCCCACTGAAGTCATTAGGACTAAGCAATTGGCAGCCTTACATTTCAGCAGAGTTCAAATCAGCACCTTCCACAAAAAAACAGGCACAATAAGTACTGCAAAATCTGGTCCTAAATTATTGCACAAATTTACCATAAGAAAGCATTAACCAAGTGTACTGTAATTGTGTCAATAGGCCATCAGAAGCACACTCACAAAAGAGATCTATTTACTGCATTTATGTTTTTACATTCGTTTCAAGAGTTTGTTTAAAGTTTACAAAATAACATTATATTATTCTACAAATATTATCTATCTATTTGCGGGGGCGGGGGAAAGGATATTACCTGCAAATTGTGTGGGACAGGCACATTCATAGGAATCCCCAAGAGTTCCTTCTCTTGTGTTAATACAGGAGGCATTGTTGTGGCAGGGTTTACTGGAGCATGCATCAAACTCCTCGCAGAATCTTCCAGAATACTGTTGAGAACAGTGGCAGTTATATGCCTCATCCCATACATGGCTTAAGCATCTGCCATGCCTGGAGCAAAAGGGTTCATTTGAAGACTGTTGGCAAAATTGCTGCTTCACTGTTACATTGAGCCGAAGGCCCAGGTTGCATAACGGTGGTCCTTTGGTCTGAACTTCTGCAAAATAATGAGTTCCAACTCCGAGCCACCGAGGGTCAACTTGGTGCATCCCTCTTAACCTGCAACCAAAAATCAACTGATCTTGAAGAAAGCCTTCTGAGGGGCACCTAATAAATTCTTCCATGGAAACATTCCCCAAATTCATCCCATGTGACTGAAAAGATGCTTCTGAAGATATGAACAGACTATCCCCCAACTGAAGCTGAAAAGGACATATTTGAGGGACATTCAAAGTCTCCTGTTCCAGGATGTTCCTTTCAATATTGGTATTTATATTCCAGCAATCTGTGTAGAAGTTCGAGCAGATGTTATTCATCAGAGTCCATTTCATGATGTGCTGCTTTGGTTGTGCGCGCCATTCCACACTCATTTGCCTCTCACATATTATCTGTCCATTTGCAGTGTAGGTTTGAAGATACACCATTACAAGAATGATTGATTTTATAGTCATTGTTTAGGCTAGTGAATTTGAGTTCTGTCTCAATTGCATAGGTACTGAAGACAATTTTAGAATAAGTGTCCCTTATTCACTGGGATCTGTCTGCATTTTCTTGTTTGTTGTAAAAATTGCCTTTAGGAATACAAAATAGAGAAAGAATATAATGTCTGTTTTCAGAGAAAGTACAGTAAAATATCACTGTAGCCAGAAAGCATTTGATACATTCAATACTAGTGATAAATATATCCACAATGGGACAGAGTTTGATCTTAATTACAGACATATAAAGCTGGAATAAATCCCCTCAAGCAATCGGAATTACACTATCACAATCACAGTCTGACTCTGTCCCTTTCTCTATTACAGCTGAAGATCTGGGACCTGTTTATATATAAGGTGGGGAAAAACTTTGTTATCTCCACTTTAACATGAGAAACGGAGCACAATGAGATTAAACGACTTGCCCAAGGTAATGCACAAATTCTGTGGCAAAACTGGGATCAAGGGCCAATCTGCACTTTAACCATAAAACAGTTCTTTTCTGATAATTAATACAAAAATTTAGGATAAATTTCCTAGATTTCAAAGATTAATATTCCGAAGTTTTGTAGGTCTGGATTACGGCCTCAGTTCATCAGTGCACATGAGGAGGTACTTCACTCTTAGCATGTCTCTCCCTTTTCAGCACGGCCATTAAGCAAGTACTTAAGTCTAATTGAAGTAAAAGGAACTTAAATATGGGCTTAAGTGTTTTGCTGAACTGAGGCGTAAACCACTAGATCCACATAGCCCCAAAGCAGGATTTAAATGATGCAGTGGGTCTTGTTCCAGCCCTTCACAAACAGATCCACTTCATCCTGAGAGAATGAGAGTTGTTACAGCAAAGAAAAAAAAGTTATGGGTTTATTCTTGTTGGAGTTCTATTTAAAGCTGTGGAAACCCAGAAAAATTATGTGTAGCACCTTTAAAAATTGCCAGCAGCTTTTAGTATGTGTTAACAGTTTAATTTTCATTTTAAAAAGTAAAACATTTTTTTTCTTCTGGTGCTATCATACTTTTATATCCCTAGTAATTTTCTTTTAGACTTTGAAATAGTTGCCGTTCAGTGGAAATTTATGATAAACTAGAGGCCATGTTTTACAATAAAAGTAATTTAATAAAAAGAAACAATAACACGTCCATGTTGGTATTTGTGTTCATTGCTTTTTTATATTTTTACTGCATGTAGAATGACAAACAGATTCTCACACTTCTGTTAGAATATTTCTCAGTGTATAAAGTATTCCATCTAAAACACCATGTTAAAGGAATATTAAGGTTGCAAAGTCAAGCACTCAAAATTCAGGAAATGTCAGAAGTAAGGTTCCTGTGCCATCATAATTTAACCACCTCATGCATTGTTTCATGATACAATCTTTAATTATATGATCACTTTTTCCCCCCACACAGGACTCTTGCTTCAATACACAAGATGGACTTGCTCTGGGGATGAATCAGGGTTGTGTAATGAAGGAAAGTACTCTGTAGGACTCTTTCCTCAAAAGCTAGGTGTATAGTTGAATACACCTAATCTTTGGGATTCCTTGTCCAAATCTTAGTCTCCAGCATATCCAGTCTTCCTCCTCAGGCTCTTTATCCCAGGCTGTCTCTCAGACTCCTTGTCCATCTAGTCCCATATCTCCCAGCCACCAGGCTCTTTATCTGATGTTTCAGAGTAACGCCGTGTTAGTCTGTATTTGCAAAAAGAAAAGGAGTACTTGTGGCACCTTAGAGACTAACCAATTTATTTGAGCATAAACTTTCGTGAGCTACAGCTCAAGCTTATGCTCAAATAAATTGGTTAGTCTCTAAGGTGCCACAAGTACTCCTTTTCTATCTGATGTTGGCATCTCGGTCACAAACCCAACTTCCCTCATTGGCTCCCAGACTCAGTCTCTTTGCTTATCCAATCTTAGTCCCCCCACATCTATCTCCCAGTCTCACCTCCCACCCCCTTGCCAACTCACAGACTCAATCTACTGCCTCAGATCTCTCTACAGTCCTGCCTCCACGTTTGCTCTTTTCTCCTCTGCATTCAAGACAAACTGCCTCTTCCACGCTAATTGGAAACTAGCAGTGGGATCACAGGAATTTTTTGTTTTTCTCTCATTTCTAGTGTCCAGCACCACAGTGTCCAGCAGCAGCCAAATCAGCAATGGTAAGGAAAGTCTGTCTAGTCCCTGCATCCTCAGGTTGGAACATGCTAAATACACACAGAATCTTCAGAAAATATAAATGCCAAACTACAGCAAGGCTGTCTTGACCATGTGTGAACTGTGATTTTCCAAATGTTTATGATTTGACCAGATTATTTTGTGTTTTCCCCTACAGAATGGCAAAAGGTACATCCCTGGTATTATGTTTTGGAACAAGGACTTCTCATTTGGCAGGTGAGCCTCCTGCCAAATGTGAAGCCCTTGTTCCAAAACATGAAGGTACTAGAGCTTCTCAGTGACATGGTTTTAAGATTTTTCTCCCCCAGAGTGGCAAAAGCAGCATATTTCCCCATCATCTCTTTCTTGGAAATGGCTGAAATTTTATTTCTGAAATTTTCAAATAAATAATTCAGCCCTGGTATACATCTAGCATAGAAAAGTTGAGCTTGAACAGTTAAAGTTTGGGAATGTTATAAGAAACTGAAAAAAACTTGGCCTTATAATTGGAATTATCAAGGCAACATTAACTACAGGTGATGCTACCAGCTACATCTATAATATTTCTCTGAGAATAATTTATTTCAAACATCAAAATGGAATTACAATCTATTAAGTTTTCTCTTCTGAAAGAAAAAAAAAAAAACTCTGCCACTATTTGCAACAGTGCCGTTCTCAAGGCCACATAAAAGATGAGGGTTCCTGCTGCTGGGTCTGTGACCCACTTAAGTAAAACTGTTTGTTATTGTAAGGTTAAGATAATCCAAAACTTGGAGGATAGGAGGTACAGATGGAGCTCAACACCAAAGTATGAGATCTCAGTGAAAGTCAATGGGAAACTGAGAACGTGAGACATCAGATCATGTTTAACAAATCTGTAACAAGAGTAGGCATGTGGAATATATGGACTTTGAACAGTACCAGAAAACTACATGAGAAATAAAAAAAAAAAACCCTCAAACCACTGTTAGGATATAGATATTCAGGCCTGTCTGTAAAGGCCTATACTCTAAGAATTTAGGTGTATTCCTATCACTTGGCTAGTTAGAGGTATAAAAGAAAGAATCAAAATCACTGTCTGCCAGTGTAAGGGCCTTCTCTTACTGTGACAGTCTGAGGCCCTGTTCTTAGGCTAAGGCCTTTGGCTAAGCGACAGAGGCAGCCATAAGCTGGGAAGTGAATGGTCACATCCTCACATTCCAAACTAGTCACACTGAAATAAGGTGCTATTGGGCTGTTAGGAATTTAATCCTGTCCTTATAGTGCCTATCACCTCCAGAGAAAGGGAAGTGCCTAGAAGCTGTAAAAGGAAATTGAGGTTGATAGTTTTCTGTCTGGTAAGAACTCACTTATCAATAGACACAGCTGGGAAACTCTTATGTCTTTACAGATGTAGTTGTGAAATCCTCACTTCTGTATTGTTTTGTCATTATAGTTCCCACTTTGCTATTGTTTATTGGCATGGTCTCTGTCTGGTTCTGTGATTGCTTCTGTCTGCTGTATAATTAATTTTGCTGGGTGTAAACTAATTAAGGTGGTGGGATATAATTGGTTAGCTAGTCCATGTTAGGATTGGTTAGTTAAATTTTAGTAGAATGATTGGTTAAGGTATAGCTAAGAATATTACTATATAAATTAGGGGCAAACAGGAAGTAAGTTGGGATTCGAAAATAAGGAAAAAAGGAACTTGTATTTAAGCTTGCTGGAAGTTCACCCCAATAAACATTGAATTGTTTGCACCTTCGGACTTCGGGTATTGTTGCTCTCTGTTCGTGCGAGAAGGACCAGGGAAGTGGGAGAGTGAAGGAATAAGCTCTCTAACAACCACACATTTAAACATACATGGCATCAGTGAGACAAGATGGGCAGGGACTGGGAAGTGGTGCCTCTCAGAAAGAGGAACACACAAAAAAAGTATACATATTATGCTGGAAAACATCACAGTGAAGACCTTGATGGCTTGGCGGCCAGTGAACAACAACAGCCAGGCTGCAAACAAGATATGTCAAGTGTACAAGAATCCAAGTTTATGTACCAACAAATGGAGCAGGTGACAGTATAAAGGATATTCTACAAGTAGGTGCAGCAAGTATTGGATGACTTGCCTAACTTTGACATCAAGCTGATGATAGGCAGTTTCAGTGCACAAATTGGAAACCACTGTACTGCCTGGAAAGGAGATATGGGCACAGCAGCAGAAGGCATCTGAACAGATAATGGTGAATGGCTCTGGATTCTGTGGCACAAACACCCTAAAAATAGGACACAGTCTCTTCCAGCATAAGAGGACCCACAACGTCACATGGAGATCACCAGACAATGTGACTGTCAACCGGATAGATCATGTTGGCATATCTAAAAGATGGACATCCTCTTTGAAGGACATCAGAGTCAGCAGAGGAGCAGATCTTGGCTCAGATCATTATCTTTTAGTGGCCATGTCACAACTTAAACTCAAAAGATGGACAAAAAGTGTTATAGAAATACAGAAGTTCAAGGACGCAGAAACAGATCAGATTCTAGACTGCACTTCACAACTGTTCCAATATTTTACAGGAGCTGATGAAAGTCTGGGAGAACAGAGAGTCAAAAGGGAAGAAGACAGTACTGAAGATAGCAGAGGAGGCAGTGGGCCATGAAAGAGGGCAGAAGATGCATAGATTACATCTGGAACATGGACAGGGACTGATGAGGAGAAAGCTCAGAAGGCAAAAAAGGAACAGTGCAAGAACGGCAGAAATTTTAGAGATGGATGCAAGATACAGAGAAAAGGATAAAGTAGTAAAGAGAAATGTGTGGGTTGTGGAGAAGGCTGCAAAAGCAGCAGCACAGAGGACTTCAGGAAATGCTACAGAATAGTGAAAGACCTCTCAGCAAGAAACAGACCATCATAGATTATGCCCATCAGGGACTCTAATGTGCAGATGTTGAAAACTCTTGAGGAACAAGCCAGATGATCGAAAGAACATGGCCATTCCATATCAATCTGCCATAAGCTGATGATTACGCACAGATTCAAGAAAAATGTCAATGACAAATTAGAAGTAGTAGAGGGACCAATAATACCTTATGAAATTAAAGAAGCCATCAAAGGCTTTACACAGGTGAAAGCTCCTGAGCTTCATAGAACTCAAGCAGAGATAGTAAGGTGGGAAGCAAAATTCTCATTGAGCAACTAATGAAACTAAAAACATGAGTGAAAGAAGAGGTGCCACAAGACTGGAAAGATGGTATCACAGTGGCATTGACAAAAAGGGTGATCTGATTGGTTTCTATTATGTTGAATGGAATGAAGAGGCAGTGGATGAAACTGTGAGAAGAACAGGCTGGGTTCCATACAGATAGCTCATGTTGTGAACAGATACTCACTCTTTAACAGATCATCAAAAAAAAGCTACTACTTGGGACAACTCAATCTTAATTAACTTTATTGACTTTAAAGTGTTTGATAATGTCCACAGACAAGTACTGTGGAATATTGCTAGAAGCTGTGGGATAGCAGACAAGCTGATTAACATGAGCAGTTTATATGATGGAAGTAGATGCCCAATAAGATCAGAGACAGAACTAGGTGAGCAGTTAGATATTGTGACTGGAGAAGAAGGGTGTGCTCACCATTCCTCTGTGCATTGCCATATCTGGGTGATGAAGTGATGCAACAAAAGGCACTGTGGAGCATGTAAAGGGGGTTAGTGAAGACAAGTTGCCCAACCTTGACTTTGCCAACAACATTGCTTTACTAAACATGGCATCAAATGGAATGATCACCCAAAAGAGAGAACAGGAAACATCAAAAAACTGGATTGAAAGTTAAAGCAGAGAAAACCAGTGTTATGTAGGTAGGAAACTGGACAACAGATGTAAAGGTCTGCATGGACGGTAAAAAAATCAAACCAGTAGAGGAGTCCTGCTTTTCAGAGAGAGTGATGTCATTTGAAGTTGGCTGAAATAAAGATACTCAGCTACACATACAAAAGATACTCTGATACACACACCCCTTTTGGAGGGATGAACAACATCTGAGCAAACAGAGGTCTCCACACCAAACTACAGGTTACATTATACCATGTAATTGAATTGAGCATGCTACTATTTATAGCAGAGACTTAGACACTGTCATCTTCCAGCACAAAGAGATTGGAGACTGCCTATCACAAGTGGGTGAGGATGATATTATCAGCAATCATAATCAATGGAGAAACTTGACTGCCTCATGTGTCAGTGACACAGGAAGAACGAAGATCCAAGGATTCTGAATAAAGTATGTTTAATAAGAACTTTTACATTGACATGTGCAATATGATTGTGTTTACAACAAATAGCTAAAAGTAATGAAAGAAAATCATAGTTACCACAAGAGAACAGATTAGTGCCCTGTTTAGTCCAGCATCCTGTAACTGATAGCAGCCAAAATTGGCTGCTTCTCAGAAAGCAAAGTTTAAAAGCACCCTATTGAACCTAATTGTGCAATAAGATTCCACGGGGAGAAATTCCTTCTGGAATTCCTGTTGGTGAACAGTGTATTTCCTGGATCATATAACTGTACCCCAGCAAGTATTAATATAAACATTACTGGTAGGAAGGACTTCCTTCTAGCCATTACAAATATTCTGCCTTTCAATTTCATTGAGTATCCTATTGTGCCCGGATGCGGGAAAGATTATTCTTACATAGGAGTGTGCCAATGGCCTTCCCTATCTTGGGTATCATTTCATGACTCTGCAGTATCTTCTCACCTTTTGTCGCTAATTGAGGAAGCACACAGTCTAGTGGGTTGGGCACAGAAACACATGCAAGCGAAAAAGAAATATGCTACAGGAATTTAAAAGTACTCCTGATACTGTGCAAATCCAAAGTGATGGCATGACAGACAATAAAGTCTTAAAAATTATATTTATAGTTTGTGGACTTTTAATCGATACAAGATAAAAATAATTGTTATATCTTTAATTAAACTAGAACATCAGAAGTTGACCTAGAGCAAGAGTTTGAGACAGGAGGCCATTCAACAGTTCTATCATTTATAAGTATTACAAGAATGGAGGCTAAGTAATATACTTGTTTTACCATTAAAAAATGTCTATTGCTTAGGCCCATTCCTTTATTTTGTCTAGTATTCTGGTAGTGGTATGTAGACCATTTTGAGGGCACTGTGATAGTCATAGATGGTAAAGTCCCATAATCCTCCCTCCCCAGGGCCTCAGTGTTCCATTTTAGGACCAAGGGGCCCCTGAGTTTTTTGTACTTGTCTCCTGCACTTAGTGGCCAAGTGAATAAATTTATAGATAACTCCTATGAACTCTAGGGCATTGCAATAAACTATGGACCAAGAGATTTTAAGGATACCAAACATTTATCCCAGGAAAAGAGGAGGATAAATAAAGGAGGGCAAGAGCCAGGAACAAAGAGAAGGCAGGGGAATCAGGGAAAACAAAGAAATGAATGACTCACAAATCACACAGAGGTAATTAAATTTTCCCACTTGAGTACTCAGAAGCCCACAACAATGTAGTGACAGAAAGAACAGCAACAAAGCTCCACACAGACTTCAATAATTGGTGGATTTAGAGCTTGAAGAAGAGGTGTAGTGCCCTTTGCTAAGAAGCCAATCTCTCTTTTCTGGGTCCTAGCAGTCTCAAGCCCTGGCAGTCCCCTGATTCCTGGTGCGGGGGGAAGGCTGGGCGGGGCGTTGTCTGGCAGTGAATCCTCACAGGCACACCAGAGCATTGTGGCTCAGGCTCTTCTTTGAAGAGTGGGTTCTGCCTCAAGTATTCTGTCAGGAAAAGACAAAATGGCACTTCCCCTTTGGCTACAGGGAGCAACTCTGGGGCTGCTACTACTCTGGCTGTTGTAACCCAACTACCTGCAACCAGTTCTTTCCTAACAAATGCTATCTGAAACCAGGCTTGCTCACATGTGCGGTGGTTTCAGCCATGTGCAGGCTCTCTGGAGCCTGTATGTGGTTGCCTGTCTTGTTCATCAGGCTCCTACTCCAATCCCCTTAGGGTATGTCTACACCACAATTAAAAATCCACGGCTGGTCAGTGCCCGCTGACTCAGGTTCATGGGGCTTAGGCTAAGGGGCTGTTTAACTTCAGTGTAGCCATTTGGGCTCAGGCTGCAGCCCGAGCTCTGGGACCATCCCAGCTCACAGGGTCCTTTGTGCCAGGCTCTGGCAAACATGTCTACACTGCAATTAAACAGCCCTTAGTCTGAGCCAGCTGGAATGGCCCAACATCAGGGTTTTTAATTGCAGTGCAGACATACCTTTAGGCTGTGTGTGTCCTTTCAAGGACAGGGAAGGCAGGCAATCTCTCTTTCACTTCCAGTCTTTGTACTTGTGCTGGTGTCTTGGGGGACAAAGGGGTGCGAATCTACTTTGTTCAATCCTGTAGACTGGCAAGGGGCACACGTAGATCTGCAAGAAACTACAGTCACCTGCTTCAAAATTCCCATGATTTTTTCCATTTTGAAATGACTCCATAACCTTTTGAACCACAAGATACTATCAGGGGCTTGGTTCTCTTTCAGAATTGTGCCAGAGCATTCACTAATATCATTAGAAATTATTATAGCAATTTTGCTTTTTGGAGCTGATAGGACTTTCCATCCAGGATCCCCAAAACTACCACCACTGACCATTTCACTTTCATTAGCTCTATTACGAGAATTAAAATCCTTGACCAACATTCCTGTATTTTGACACATTCCACACTCACCAACCCATTTTTACAGATTTTCTTTATAATTAAACTGTCAGGTACTACCAAAAGAGTAATTTATAAAGGCTAACTTTATTGTTCCACTTTTGGAAAACAAAGTTTCCCCATCCTAACTAAAGGGCCAGTTCTTATCCTTATACATATCACTTCCTTTATTCATGTAATCTCATCTGTCACCCTGTGACGATGACTGCCTAACCACAAACACACACTATTTCTCTTTCACCTCTTGTGCACCTATTCTTCCATTACAAAGCATAACAAAATACACCATAGATAAACAGCACAAAGAGATTTCCACACAACTTTCTTGCCTCTCGCCAACACATTCTCCAAACACTCTCCCCCTTGATTTGTTACTCCAAAATATATATATTGTCTTAGTTACTGGTCCCATTTCCTCATCAACCCAGCAAATTGCCACCCAAGTGTCAGTAATCCGCTCAAGAAACTGGTTAATTGATTTCAATGAATCCTGCAGTCTTCCCAACGCTTCAGGAACCTCAGTGACCAGGGTGCTACAGGTAACATGCTGTCACATTCCCTTTTACAATATGCATAATTCTGAGGTTTCATTACCACTTACAAAGCATGTTTGTGCAGTGGTATTTACAATTTGTAAAACTGCTGAGCCATTAAGTAATCAGTAACATTTCAAAAGATGTTTCTTTCTTTATTTCCCTTTGCACAGTACAGTGATCATATTCATGCATATGCCTAAATGAAAAATTGCTGTGGGAGTATTTAAACTCTTGACATGGGGAAAGAGCTAATTTGTAAAAGCAACAGGGAAAACAGAGGAAGGTAAAGTTCAAGGAAAACATAAGCAGGAAGGGCATAAACTAGTTCATTAGTGATGCCCCCAGAGGGGAAGATGTGCTACTGGGTCCATATGCTGGACCAAGGAAAGTTTTCTGGGAAAGCCCAGCCAGCAATCTCTTCCCTGCTCTCAGAAAAGCTTTTTCCCCCCAGGGTTCCCAGTGCAGCCTCTGCTGCTGCAGCAGGGGCGGTGCAGGTCCAAACCTGGATTGGAATGTTCATGTTCAGGTATTCTGGCATGCTGCAGAAGAAAAATGGCAGTTTTCAGAGTTTATCTTTCAGCCAAATCTAAACAGAATTTCACAGGACAAAGAAAATGCATTTATCTGGCTCCAAGTTTTTCTTCCTCCCTAATTACAAAGGCCTGCTTCAAACTATGGAGGTGTTATAGGAATAATTTATAATGACAATTGGTAGGCAACTCAAACATAAGTGTCACTTTTTATTATTTTTTAGTCTTCAAAAGATCTGATAGTCAGCAACATTGCAACCATTCAAAGTAAATGTAATACGTTACTGTCAAGGTTCCTCCCCAACTCTGAACTCTAGGGTACAGATGTGGGGACCTGCATGAAAAAACCTCCTAAGCTTATCTTTACCAGCTTAGGTCAAAACTTCCCCAAGGTACAAAATATTCCCCCCATTGTCCTTGGACTGGCCGCTACCACCACCAAACTAATACTGGTTACTGGGGAAGAGCTGTTTGGACACGTCCTTCCCCCCAAAATACTTCCCAAAACCTTGCACCCCACTTCCTGGACAAGGTTTGGTAAAAAGCCTCACCAATTTGCCTAGGGGACTACAGACCCAGACCCTTGGATCTTAAGAACAATGAACAATCCTCCCAACACTTGCACCCCCCCTTTCCTGGGAAATGTTGGATAAAAAGCCTCACCAATTTGCATAGGTGACCACAGACCCAAACCCTTGGATCTGAGAACAATGAGAAAGCATTCAGTGTTTTACAAGAAGACTTTTAATAAAAAATAGAAGTAAATAGAAATAAAGAAATCCCCCCTGTAAAATCAGGATGGTAGATATCTTACAGGGTAATTAGATTCAAAAACATAGAGAACCCCTCTAGGCAAAACCTTAAGTTACAAAAAAGATACACAGACAGACATAGTTATTCTATTCAGCACAATTCTTTTCTCAGCCATTTAAAGAAATCATAATCTAACACATACCTAGCTAGATTATTTACTAAAAGTTCTAAGGCTCCATTTCTGGTCTATCCCTGGCAGAAACCAGCAGACAGACAGACAGAGACCCTTTGTTTCTCTCCCTCCTCCCAGCTTTTGAAAGTATCTTGTCTCCTCATTGGTCATTTTGGTCAGGTGCCAGCGAGGTTACCTTTAGCTTCTTAACCCTTTACAGGTGAGAGGAGCTTTCCCCTGGCCAGGAGGAATTTCAAAGGGGTTTACCCTTCCCTTTATATTTATGACAGTTACCTTTCTGAATTGTTAGTATTTTACAAGCCATTTGTGCTTACTTTGCACAAGGTGTAACTAACTATTCAAGGTGCAAGGCAGTGAACAATCAGTCCCAAGCTCTTGTAGAGGTTGTAGCATATTCACAAGACAATTTGATGATGAACATGGATGATGATAAAGGGCACTGCTATTCTTTGAGGCTTTAATGGAGTGGTTGCTTCTGATACATTTCTTTAAGCAGTTTGCCTTATTAATGATGTTGGAGGTGAGGTGGGGGGACAACAATATATTTAACTTGGGCAGGGATCAGAGCTCTGTTTACCACATCATACTAACTTTGCTTTCAATGTTTAAAGTCAAAAATAGATTATTTACTTATTTCAATACATCCAATACAAAATTCTTAAAGTCGATATCTAATGCTGAACATCCTTAAAAGATTTCCATGCAATGAAAAACAATATGGGCAGCTCAAAAACTACAAGAAGAGTCTAAATATAAATGAGAACACTAAGGAAGAAGAAAGCTTTACATTAATTACTTTTCACGCACTATGTTGGGATATATATGTGGGTCCCAAAACCATCCACATGTTATTCTTATAGCCAACCACTGAGTCTGCTGCTGAGTTTGCTCAGTGGAGATTACTTTTCTGACATTTCTATGATAATATATTTCCACTGTGGTCCAAAGGTTATTACTTGTGTTACTGATTTCATTATTCCATTCAGAAACATATTGTATTATTAAACAATTCTCGGCAATGCACCTTAGATTTACATTCTGTTTCTTGTTTTGCTTTTTCTGTCATGTTGAACATCCAAGTGTTGTAAACACAGTTTGCTGTACTTCGTGCAAATAAGTTGTGATTTGTGAATAAGACACTGTACCTTTCAAACTCCTAAGAAAATAATTTTGCATGTGTATTTTTCTCTCATCTCACCTACATTACAAAGGTATACGGATTATATTTCACCCTATACATTTGAATTTAGGCTAAAAATGGCACCGGGCAATAATATTCTCTCTTTTCTTTTCCTTTGGTGATGTATAAGAACTGTGTGAAGATAATTTAATGCCTGCTTATTTCTTACTGACTGTCCTGTAGTATTTTTACCTGTACAGATTTCAAGTAGTATATAAAGATTTCTCTTGTAGCCAGGAGAAATGTTTTGATAGAAGTTAGAATAATCAAAAATGAGTTTTGATCATGGCAATTCTAACAAGTTAATTATATTATAAATGTTCATAGTAATGGACGATCCAGAATAGCCTACCACAAAACTAATCAGATATTCATTCAAAGTCTAAGCCTACTGGAGTCTATGGGAATATTTTCATTGACTTCAATGGGCTTTGAATCAGGTCCTCAATGAATTACAGAGAAAAATAAATCCTGAAGAAAAGAATGATGAAATGTAGCATAGCTCTTGGCACTGTATTACAGAGACAGTCAGTTATTGAGTGCTGGCAGCAAATTCTCAATTGTATATGTTGTTATAGCATAAAAATTCCAGATAAAAACCTATTTGTTTATGAATAGAGAGGTAAGAGTTTGTAATAAATCCCAACTCCTCACCTAATACCACAAAGTTTCTTTCAAAGATACCACTAAAACTCATTTTTTGTTTTTGTTGATTAAATATTTTATCTCCTTTTTGTTAAAGGTAAAAGTATATAGTATTTTAAATGTTAGTTACAATTTGTCAGGGAAAAATACCAGTTGTACTAGGATCAATGGTTTTAATTTCTATTTTTAGAAGTTTAAATTTTTGTCTATTAACTGCACTTTCCCATACATCTCAGTAATTATTAAAACTAATAAACTCTAAAAAATATTTTAATCTGTTTCGAAAAGTCTGACCATCTCTTACAAAGAAATGATATGACAAACCACTCTTTCTCCTGAGCCTTCTTGCCTCAATAATTTCCAGATGCTAGAAAGAGAAAAACATTTTTTCTCTGGGTAAAGAGGCTTCAAATTTCACTTTTGAATTATTTTTTCCTCTAAAAGAGATGGAAGATCCTGATTTACCCTGTGGCTATATGAAAGCATGTGAGTAGTCATATGGAAATCCTTTAGATTGAAATCAGAGATTACTTACATAGCTAAATTTAGGCATGTGTTTAAGCATCTTGTTGATTCGGTGTCCAAAGACTGTGTCTTTCAGGCCCCTCCTTTAAAACTAATAGCTGGAATTTGGAGACCTGGTATTTCATTTATTGCTATCTCAAACCTTTGATGTATACTTCTTGATTACTGTATTGGAGACTCTATTTTTCAGGTCAGTTTTAATCTGACCTTGTCCTTTAAAGAGGTCTCTATGATCCCTCTCAATTTCTTCCTCAAATATTTGTAGTTGTTAAATCTGAGGTAAAATACCATCCAGTTTGTGATCTATTGTTTGAATTAACTTAGACATTATATTTAACAGGTTTCAGAGTAGCAGCCGCACCATGCCTTGGGTATAACCCCTGGTGTGAAAGCAAAGGCAGTTGAGGCAGTAGCCTGTGGGCTCCTTTCTGTGTGTTGCACCGGGTACCGCTCTGCTGAGCCCGAATTTCCTTCTTGTGTGAGTGCTGTGTGAAGTCCTCCTGGATGGGGTAATCAGAAGTCTAAGGTAGAACAGTTCCCTAAGGGAACTCCAGCTTATTTTATGTATTTTAGGAGGGGTCCGGACTCTTGTAGGTTTCTTGAAAAATGGTCCAAATTAGCTCTAGAGAACCCCAAATTACAGTGGCCACTGTTAGGTTCTTGGAACAAGGATCGAGTGGACGCTTTAAAAAGCAAACTCGTCCTCCCAAAAACCAAATTGGAGAGAGGAGAAGTAGACTGCTTCATGCAGTGGTGGGAAGAGGCAAATCGTAGATGGACTGAGTCAAAACTCACCTCTCTTAAAAATTCTATCAAAAAACTAACAGTTCAATTGGATGCAGTCTCTCCCACCACTAGTCCAAGCGCTCCCCTTTGCCCAGTCCTGTGCAATGATCCGGATCAAACCCAACCCCCACCATACTTCTGCGCAAATAAGAAATCAGAAAAGGAAAAATCTTCAGTGACTACAGATAATGAAAGTGAAGAAGATACCCTCATTGGCCTCGCAGCTCTGCAAAATATTATGCAGAAGAAATCCAAAGCTGACTGCAAAGATTCTCTTGACATCTCTTCTTGGAAAAGAGAACCTGATGGAAGGTTAATGAGAGACTCTGATCAAACTGTTGTGGCACCCTTATGAGTCCTTAAGATGGGAGAAAGTGAGTCCATATGGGATTATAAGCCCTGGACTCGTATGGAACTTTTATCTATAGTTAAAAGTTTTCCCAAACCACAGGAAAACTCTGTCAAATTTGCTGAGGAGTTTCTGTTAATCTGTGAAACCTATGAACCCTCTGAGACAGATCTCCTCCAACTGTGTAAATTGTTAGCTCCTGCTAGTTATTATGAAAAATGGTTGGCTGCCGCAGACTGGCCAGCTGAGGCACACCACTCAACCATAAAGAGTACTGGCCCAGATTCGGCATACAGAGACCGGTGTATGGTTCTTTGGAAGCGCCTGCATGAAGCCATTCTCAAAGTGTGGTCTCCTAATACAAACTGGACAGCAATACGTTGCTGTAAGCAAGGGCAAGGAGAAAGCCCAGGCAACTATAGGTCCCGGCTAACTGATATTTTCCTACAACATTCAGAAATACAAGAGCCCAATGTAAATGGGCAGGGGGCCTTAGCACATGCATTTGTTGATGGTCTTCTCCCTGCCACAGGCAGCATGTTAAAACGAATAAGTGTGGGATGGGAGACTGAAACCATGGACAAATTGCTGGCAGTAGCAGAGCATTGCCACCGCACTTTAAAAGGAAAGGAGGAACAGTCCTCCCAAAAGTTAATGGCTCTGCAGATACAGCATTATTCAGGACTAAGCAGACCACACCGGGGACAGGTTGCGGAAGGGGGCGGGGGGCTGGATTAACTGGGGTTTGTAACTACTGTAAACATCCTGGACACTGGAAAAAAGAGTGTCCAAGACGACCTAATAATTGTATGGGAAATCAAGTGAACCCCCCGCTGGTTCCTTCAGCTGATCCCCAACCCTATTTTTCACCCCAACAGTGATGGGATGCTGGTGAACCTCACAACGTTTTAGCTCCCTTATTACCCCTGTCCCCTACTGGAGAATGTGTCCTGACTGTAAATGATCTCTCTCCCTTTCCTTGTTGATACTGGAGCTTCTCTTTCTACAATCCGCACCACTGACTTGCCTGAGGTTCCCCGATCTGGAGAATCTGTGTCTGCTGGTGGCATTACAGGGATCGCTACCTCTTTTCCCCTCTCAAAACCTTTGTCTGTTCAGGTCGGTCCCCTCTCTGAGGAGCATGCATTCCTCCTCTCTGATTCCACCCCTGCAAACCTTCTGGGACGGGACTTGCTATGCAAACTTGGCTGTTCTATTTACTGCTCACCTCTCCTCTGCTCGCCTCACTAGGTATGAACTTTTGCCGCTTTCAGCCTCACATATTACTATTAAGCGCTGCTCCCGGTTAAACCCTGCTACCCTCCTGTCAAGGTTCCTCCCCCACTCTGAACTCTAGGGTACAGATGTGGGGACCTGCATGAAAAACCTCCTAAGGTTATCTTTACCAGCTTAGGTCAAAACTTCCCCAAGGTACAAAATATTACGCCCGTTATCCTTGCACTGGCCGCTACCACCACCAAACTAATACTGGTTACTGGGGAAGAGCTGTTTGGACGCGTCCTTCCCCCCAAAATACCTCCCAAAACCTTGCACCCCACTTCCTGGACAAGGTTTGGTAAAAAGCCTCACCAATTTGTCTAGGTGACTACAGACCCAGACCCTTGGATCTTAAGAACAATGAACAATCCTCCCAACACTTGCACCCCCCCTTTCCTGGGAAATGTTGGATAAAAAGCCTCACCAATTTGCATAGGTGACCACAAACCCAAACCCTTGGATCTGAGAACAATGAAAAAGCATTCAGTGTTTTACAAGAAGACTTTTAATAAAAAATAGAAGTAAATAGAAATAAAGAAATCCCCCCTGTAAAATCAGGATGGTAGATATCTTACAGGGTAATTAGATTCAAAAACATAGAGAACCCCTCTAGGCAAAACCTTAAGTTACAAAAAAGATACACAGACAGAAATAGTTATTCTATTCAGCACAATTCTTTTCTCAGCCATTTAAAGAAATCATAATCTAACACATACCTAGCTAGATTACTTACTAAAAGTTCTAAGACTCCATTCCTGTTCTGTCCCCGGCCAAGACGACTACAGACAGACCCTTTGTTTCTCTCCCTCCTCCCAGCTTTTGAAAGTATCTTGTCTCCTCATTGGTCATTTTGGTCAGGTGCCAGCGAGGTTACCTTTAGCTTCTTAACCCTTTACAGGTGAGAGGAGCTTTCCCCTGGCCAGGAGGGATTTCAAAGGGGTTTACCCTTCCCTTTATATTTATGACACCTCCTTCCTTTACCTAGTGATGGTGAACCCCATGACTGCCTTGCAACTGTCTCCGCTATCACTGTCCCGCGCCCCGACCTTTCAGATGTACCTCTCCCTAACTCTGACCTGGTATTATTCACTGATGGGTCCTGTTATAGAAATGACCAAGACCACCTTCTTGCAGGGTACACTGTGGTCTCTCTCTCTGAGACCATAGAAGCTGCGCCCTTACCCTCTGTGACCTCTGCCCAGGTGGCTGAACTGATTGCTCTAACCCGTGCCTGCTTTCTAGCCGAGGGGCTCTCTGCCACTATTTTTACTGATTCTCGGTATGCCTTTGGGGTTGTGCATGACTTTGGCACCCTCTGGCAGGCTCGAGGTTTTCTTACCTCTACTGGTACCCCTAACAAGAATGGCCCCTACATTGCCACCCTCCTGCATGCAGTTTTACTACCGTCTGCCTTGGCAATTGTTAAGTGTACTGGCCACTCAGCAGCAGACACCGAGGTGGCAAAAGGGAATGCACTTGCTGATGCTGCTGCAAAACATGCAGCCACTATAAAACCTTCACCAGAAGCGTTTCTTGGTCCCCTCTCTGTCTCTGTAATGCTACCATCCCTGTCTCATCTCGCTCAGCTCCAGGATTCTGCCCCAGAAACAGAGAAAGACTCCTGGAGTGCTTTGGGTTGCTCTTTGCATTCTGATTCCCTTTGGCGATCGTCCACCGGTACCTTTGTAGCCCCCCCTCTCACTCTACCCGTCTCTAGCCGCCCTGCTACATGGTGTTTCGCATGTCAACAAGGAGGGGATGGTCTCTGCTATGAGTAAGGCAGGGTGGTGGGCTACCCATTTCAGCTCCTTTGCAACGCACGACTGTGCTGCTTGTGTTACTTGTGAAAGCCACAATGTAGGCAAATCTGTAAAAGTAACACAAGGGTTCTGGGGTTTGCCTCAAGCATCTTTCCTACACTGGCAACTTGATTTTGTACAAATGCCAAAGTGTCAGAAATATGAATTCGTTTTAGTTATAATATGTCTGGTTTTGGGTTGGATTGAAGCCTTTCCCTGTCGCAAAGCTGATTCATTGTCCATTGCAAAATGTCTGTTAAACCACATTATCCCTACCAAGGGAATTCCTGCCACTTTGTCTAGTGACCGGGGAACACATTTTACTGGAAAAATTGTTCAACATCTAAACCAGGTATTACATGTCACCCACCTGTTGCACTGCCCTTACCATCCACAGAGTGCAGGGGCAGTTGAAAGGCAAAATGATGTGCTTAAAAATAAGCTGGCAAAAATCTGTAGTTCCACAGGGTTAAACTGGCCAGCTGCTTTACCACTGGCCCTTATGGAAATTCGGTCATCCCCATCCCAGAGACACAAATTGAGTCCACTTGAAATCATCATGGGACGCCCTATGTGAACAATGGCTACTATTACCCCAGCCCCAGACCTAAACCTAACTCACAGCACGCTCCTCCAGTACTGCAAAGGGTTAATGCAAGCTGTGAGCTCCTTCCATTCGCAGGTGCGAGCAACTTGGCCGATGGAACCCATCTCTTCTGCCTGTCACACTCTTGAGCCTGGTGACTGGGTCTACCTGTGGCACCACCTTCGGAAGCACGCCTTGGAACCCCGGTGGAAGGGTCCATACCAGGTACTGCTCACCACCCAGACAGCAGTGAAATTATCCGGCATCACTGCATGGATCCACGCCTCACAGTGTAAGCCAGCGCCACCTCAAGGGGACCAAGCACCTCTGCAAGACCACGCAGAACCAGCTTCAACCCCAGAAGACAAAGAGGAACAGCCTGCAATACCTTACAATCTGCACTCTCGTAAGGGTTGCCAGAAGCAGAGGGTAAGCAGACAGCAGGACCCAACAAACAAGAAGCAGTAGTGAGCCTAGCGCCTGCTGCCTGGTGGGTGTAAAACCGTGACAGCAGTTCCCTCAAAAGGGGTTGTCGGAACCAGAAAGGGTCCTGCTTCCAACATGTGTCCTTTGAGAAGCTTAATCCTCAGCTACTGTGTCCTGAGGGTCTGGGGAATCCAGAGTGCTAATCTAATGTTGTTAAATGTCACCAGTGAAAGTAATGAAAAAGAACGATTGATGTATGGAATCCAGTAAGTCATTGGTCATGGGCGTAGCCTTGACCAAAAGGGGGGATTGTGGAAGTATAACATTGTATAAGAATAGCGTTGTATAAGGAGACATGCTGGATACATTGTATATGAGAGGGCATGCCAAAACATGTTACAAAGTATCTGAGGGAGCACATGTAGGTACAGTTAGCTTTTGAATGGAGAAGCAATTAAGATAGAGCCAGCAGGTCTAAGAAGCAGGCATCAGAATGGAAGGTGTGAAGGGCAATTAGTTAAGTTAACTGGAAGCTGTTAAAGGAGATTGTTAAGGGTGGCAGTTAATTGAAGATACGTGACTGGTCTCAGGGATCTCGAAGGGTGGTGACCAAAATCTTTTTTCTTCTTTTGTCTGTAACTTCTCTGTAACTTGTTCTCCAAAAACTGTATAAATTAAGAGACACAAGCCCCACTCGGGGGGCTCACTTCTAAATGTATTAGCAGAGCAGCTTTGCTAATAAAACAGAGTGGTCTGATAAATTGTGAGTCTGAGTCAAACTTTGACACATGGTAACTATTACAATGTAATAGTATTTAGTATAAATTATAAGACATTTCAGGCCCACATTGTGGGCAATTTTATTATATTTTCAGAAGTGCTGAGGCATAAGACCAAAGGCCCAATGACTTTAACCACCCAGAAAATGTAATAATTGCCTGGAATATATTGTCTGGAGTGTCTTATTGCTATTTGGAAATGCAATTTATGTATAATAGTAGAGCAGTCACATCCATGCATTTATGAGAGCAAATTCCATTGGTGTTTGAATCAGAATGATATTTCATAATATATATTAAATTCACTTTATTTTAATAATCCTCTAGCTGTAATTATTAGAAAGAAATAAAACAAATAATCTAGACCAGGGGTTCCAAAACTTGGTTTGCAGCTTGTTCAGGGTAAGCCTTTGGCAGGCCACAAGATGCTTTGTTTACCTGAGCATCTGCAGGTACGGCTGCTCACAGCTCCCAGTGGCTGGGACACCATCATAGGGCCTAATCACATCAGCCACACTATCAGAGGCTTGTTCACCTGCACATCTACCAATGTGATATATGCCATCATCTGCCAGCAATGCCCCTCTGCCATGTACATTGGTCAAACTGGACAGTCTCTACGTAAAAGAATAAATGGATACAAATCAGACGTCAAGAATTGTAACATTCAAAAACCAGTCAGAGAACACTTCAATCTCTTTGGTCACTCGATTACAGACCTAAAAGTGGCAATTCTTCAATAAAAAAACTTCAAAAACAGACTCCAACGAGAGACTGCTGAATTGGAATTAATTTGCAAACTGGCTACAATTAACGTAGTTTCAATAAAGACTGGGAGTGGATGTGTCATTACACAAAGTAAAACTATTTCTCCTTGATTATTTCCCCTCCTACTGTTCTTGTCAACTGCTGGAAATGGCCCAGTTTGACTATCACTACAAAAGGTTTCACACACACACACACACACCCTGCTCTCCTGCTGGTAATAGCTCACCTTTCCTGGTCACTCTTGTTACAGTCTATGTGGTAACACCCCTTGTTTCATGTTCTCTGTGTCTATAAAATATCCCCACTATATTTTCCACTGAATGCATCTGATGAAGTGAGCTGTAGCTCACGAAAGCTTATGCTCAAATAAATTTGTTAGTCTCTAAGATGCCACAAGTACTCCTTTTCTTTTTGTGCATACAGACTAACACTGCTACTACTCTGAAACCTGTCATTAGGAAAAGATGAACAGATATGACTACATTAATCTGCTCTAAATAGAAACCTGGGGACCTTTAAACGTTGAACTGTCTAGCTAAATAAGATCTTGACAAAATGGACAAGAAGGCAAGGAAAATATGAACTTTAATTGTCGCATCCATAGCACCCTTTGATGATATAAAAGTTTTAGAATCATAGAATCATAGAATATCAGGGTTGGAAGGGACCTCAGGAGGTCATCTAGTCCAACCCCTTGCTCAAAGCAGGACCAATCCCTAATTAAATCATCCCAGCCAAGGCTTTGTCAAGCCTGATCTTAAAAACTTCTAAGGAAGAAGATTCTACCACCTCCCTAGGTAACGCATTCCAGTGTTTCACCACCCTCTTAGTGAAAAAGTTTTTCCTAATATCCAACCTAAACCTCCCCCACTGCAACTTGAGACCATTATTCCTTGTCCTGTCCTCTTCTACCACTGAGAATAGTCTAGAACCATCCTCTCTGGAACCACCTCTCAGGTAGTTGAAAGCAGCTATCAAATCCCCTCTCATTCTTCTCTTCTGCAGACTAAACAATCCCAGTTTCCTCAGCCTCTCCTCATAAGTCATGTGTTCCAGACCCCTAATCATTTTTGTTGCCCTTCGCTGGACTCTCTCCAATTTATCCACATCCTTCTTGTAGTGTGGGGCCCAAAACTGGACACAGTACTCCAGATGAGGCCTCACCAATGTCGAATAGAGGGGAATGATCACATCCCTTCATCTGCTCGCTATGCCCCTACTTATACATCCCAAAATGCCATTGGCCTTCTTGGCAACGAGGGCACACTGCTGACTCATATCCAGCTTCTCGTCCACTGTCACCCCTAGGTCCTTTTCCGCAGAACTGCTGCCTAGCCATTCGGTCCCTAGTCTGTAGCTGTGCATTGGGTTCTTCCGTCCTAAGTGCAGGAATCTGCACTTATCCTTATTGAACCTCATCAGATTTCTTTTGGCCCAATCCTCCAATTTGTCTAGGTCCCTCTGTATCCTATCCCTGCCCTCCAGCATATCTACCACTCCTCCCAGTTTAGTATCATCTGCAAATTTGCTGAGAGTGCAATCCACACCATCCTCCAGATCATTTATGAAGATATTGAACAAAACTGGCCCCAGGACCGACCCCTGGGGCACTCCACTTGACACCGGCTGCCAACTAGACATGGAGCCATTGATCACTACCCGTTGAGCCCAACAATCTAGCCAACTTTCTACCCACCTTATAGTGCATTCATCCAGCCCATACTTCTTTAACTTACTGACAAGAATACTGTGGGAGACTGTGTCAAAAGCTTTGCTAAAGTCAAGAAACAATATATCCACTGCTTTCCCTTCATCCACAGAACCAGTAATCTCATCATAGAAGGTGATTAGATTAGTCAGGCATGACCTTCCCTTGGTGAATCCATGCTGACTGTTCCTGATCACTTTCCTCTCATGTAAGTGCTTCAGGATTGATTCTTTGAGGACCTGCTCCATGATTTTTCCGGGGACTGAGGTGAGGTTGACTGGCCTGTAGTTCCCAGGATCCTCCTTCTTCCCTTTTTTAAAAATTGGCACTACATTAGCCTTTTTCCAGTCATCTGGGACTTCCCCGGTTCGCCACGAGTTTTCAAAGATAATGGCCAGTGGCTCTGCAATCACAGCCGCCAATTCCTTTAGCATGCTTGGATGCAACTCATCCGGCCCCATGGACTTGTGCATGTCCAGCTTTTCTAAAGAGTCCCTAACCTCTTTCTCCACAGAGGGCTGGCCATCTACTCTCCATGTTGTGATGCCCAACACAGCAGTCTGGGAGCTGACCTTGTTAGTGAAGACAGAGGCAAAAAAAAGCATTGAGTACATTAGCTTTTTCCACATCCTCTGTCACTAGGTTGCCTCCCTCATTCATTAAGGGGCCCACACATTCCTTGGCTTTCTTCTTGTTGCCAACATGCCTGAAGAAACCCTTCTTGTTACTCTTGACATCTCTTGCTAGCTGCAGCTCCAGGTGCAATTTGGCCCTCCTGATTTCATTCCTACATGCCCGAGCAATATTTTTATACTCTTCCCTGGTCATATGTCCAACCTTCCACTTCTTGTAAGCTTCTTTTTTATGTTTAAGATCCGCTAGGATTTCACTGTTAAGCCAAGGTGGTCGCCTGCCATATTTACTATTCTTTTGACTCATCGGGATGGTTTGTCCCTGTAACCTCAACAGGGATTCCTTGAGATACAGCCGGCTCTCCTGGACTCCTTTCCCCTTCATGTTAGTCCCCCAGGGGATCCTACCCATCTGTTCCCTGAGGGAGTCGAAGTCTGCTTTCCTGAAGTCCAGGGTCCGTATCCTGCTGCTTACCTTTCTTCCCTGTGTCAGGATCCCGAACTCAACCAACTCATGGTCACTGCCTCCCAGATTCCCATCCACTTTTGCTTCCTCAACTAATTCTTCCCGGTTTTTGAGCAGCAGGTCAAGAAAAGCTGCCCCCCTAATTGGCTCCTCTAGCACTTTCACCAGGAAATTGTCCCCTACGCTTTCCAAAAAATTCCTGGATTGTCTATGCACCGCTGTATTGCTCTCCCAGCAGATATCAGGAAAATTAAAGTCACCCATGAGAACCAGGGCATGCGATCTAGTAGCTTCTGCGAGTTGCCGGAAGAAAACCTCATCCACCTTTTGAGAGAGAGGGGCCAAAATATCCCTCACCATCACCAGAAACAGAATTGTTATGTGAAAGAAATAGTAATTCTCTGGTCCTCTATTAGTTCAATTGCTGTCATGTCTTCCATCTTTAAATTTGCAATACCACTATGTGTGTGATAGATCACATATATTAGGCTGGATAGGTTTTTAGATGCATAGCAAGATGAAGGTTTTAACCTGAAAAACTTCCATACTGAATTATGTCCTCATTTCTTGCATAATTAATGGCTGTCATGAAAGATGTGTGCAACACTGCACCTTCCTACATTTGTAGGACTATCTGATATAGATGCAGTAGGAGATGAAATGCTGTGCTTCTTAGCTGATTGATATGACACCAGATCTCATTGATGCTATCCATTTGAATCAAGGCTATATATAGGGAAGGTTGATTTCTGAAAGCACAATGTGCTAATATGAATGCCCACTTCAGTCCCCACATCCAAGCATGGACATACGATTGGATACTGCAAACGAAATAGGAGAAATGTAGGTATTGTTTTAAGAAAAAATGTCTTTATACTGCCAATTTATGTGGGAAACACTGAGAGTGTGAGACAAACTCACAGCGAAACCAGTGCTGCTCAAACCAGGGCTGGTTCGGTGAGTCCCTAGATGCCTTCAAGGAGCAGTGGGAACTGTCTGGGACTCCCTGCTCAGTGTCCCCCTTTGGATCCCTGCTTTTAACCCTGTGACCCTCAATCCCATCCCTGTTTTATCATTAGTTGTCCCCCATATTTATTCAAGACCTGGATGCAGTAGCTCCTCCTCTTAGGCTGGGGGGAGGGGCCTTTAGATATGGGCAGCGTTGTGCCCAACGACCCCGGGAACTCAATAAGTCCTGCGGACAGTCAGCACTCAACAGAGTCTGCAGTAACTCAACTCTCAGGCATGCAGCAGCAACCTATCACTTAGCACAGCCTGGGTCAGGTGACCCTCATGCTCAGGTATATCCACAGCCCAAGGAGAGCTGCAAATCAGTCTAAGCAACAGTACTACCCAGCTAGGAACCCTCCTGCTGCCCTGCAGTGCACCAAACTCAAGAGACTTCCAGCCTGCTCCCGCCCCAGCTTTGCCTGAGCCCTGTCCCAGTACTGTCCTTGCCCTGCACTATCCTCACTCAAGCCTTGTTACTGACTCACTCCAGCCTTGCTTCTGCCTCCTGATTCCTCTCCCCTTGACCCCCCAAATACTTGGACTCTGACTATCCAATTTCTACCTTTGTTGTGTATTTGGACTGTGGCTTTAGTATCAGCTTGCCTTGTCTTTGGACTCTGACCACCTGGCTTTGACCTCTGGCCTGCACCTGGACTCTGGCTATGATTCTGATTTGTCTACAGATTCTGATCTTGGTTTTGACCCTGATCTGTCTCTGGAATTCAATTCCAGGACTGCCCTGGACCAAGTCCCAACTCTATACCTAGCTGTGACCCACACTCCAAACGCTAGCCCCAATAATTGGAGGCAGTGCCTGACAGATCTAGTTGTGAAAAATGCTGAGATGTAGTGTTATAATAAGAGAACACCATGATCTGATTCCACTGAACTGGAATGGTGTGGAGGCATTATGTGTCAAACAAACACTGCTGGGGCCAACATATCCCAATATCTGTACGATGGTTGCTGCTAATAACTGCTTTTCACCAAACCTTTCTTTTGTAGCCCATCTGACATGAATCAATGTAGATTATGAGATGTTCAAAATAATCTGTATCTACATGTAGGATTTAATGGCTTGTCTTTGCAGAATTCCAAGGAGGGCATCTAACACATTAGAGGAAGATGTTTAAGCTGAACTGTGCCCAGCATGGTTCACATGCACCTACATCTTCAAGCATAAAAGTATAACAATAGTCTTACAGAGTCCAAGGAACATTTTTGTTCAGTAACAAAACATGGCTAACTCGATAAAGAATTAAATTCTACCACAGACAAATACCATAGGAATACTAACCTATGCATAGAAACAAGGTTTCTTGATAAAATTGCCAAGTGGTCAGGTTAAAGATATATTTCCTTTAATCCTCTTGCCAGCAAAAAGTATTATGGTCTACATTAAGGTGTTTGAGATTTAATATTGACCCCTTGAAATGGCCCAAACTGTGAGATTAATTGTTGGATTTCTTTTAACAGTGCAAGAACACTGGTATATCATTTCAAAGGTGCTGATCTTGAATGAAAAAGTTGGATATGATTAATGAATTAGCTAAAATTGATCCATTCTATTTAATTAACTCCTTTTTAAAAAGTAACATACACATTGAATCTCTGAAACTAAGCTCTACATTTCTTCTCAACGGAGTTCACTGTGGAGATGAAGAGAAGAAACATTCAGGACATTTTAGAAGTTTGGGACAGGCACCATTGTTTAGTTGTTTTTGTTCAGCACCTAGCACAATAGAATCCTGGTCATTGAGTAGGGCTCATAGGTGTTATGACAATACCATTAATACATTAAAAAGTTAATAAAATAGTATGCTCTAGTGCTAGAATAGCCTAACTTTTCTAAAGCACAAAAATGTTTTTAGTTGGGCTAAAAAGAAAAATACAAACAGGTAGAAAAGCAACCTAACATTTCCTGGGACATTTTGTCCTCAACACCTTACAGAATTCAGGGCAGACTGGAAAAAAAACCCTTCTAATCCTGACCAATAGCTCAAGAAATCAGAAATGTGTGACTGTTTCAGTACTAGCCTTCAGAAGGGGCTCATCAATCATTAATAGTTAAATGAAACTGATGTTTTGAGTCACGAGGGGTTGATATAGGTCATATGTCAAAAAACAAGTAGGGATAATCTGTAAGGTGCACTGCTAAATACACTGGTACATTGATAGCAAACAGGTTCTTCACTCCAGACTTGCTGGGATTCTGAGCATATTAAGCTTCACACAACATTTGTGGGTAGAGAGTTTGAGACAGATGTGGGAGCCCGTGGCCATTTTACCTTATTTTCCATCATGTAAGATGAGGATCACTTTGAACATTTAGTCTAATTATTCTTCCAGCTATAATGAATCATCAGTCCCATGCTATTCCCTGCCACCCATCCCACCAGTAGCTTTAACAATATTAGATTCATTGAATGGGGTGAACATGTCTACCCAATAGGTATGTGGTTCCACATCCATGGCCACAACCTTACCAGGCTACCTGAAGTAGCCCTGTTTGTAGTGGTGCTAGTACCTCATTGGCCCCTTAGGTCGGGGGGCGGGAGGTAGCACAGCCTCTCTACACCCAAGTCCATGTTCTAAACCCTTCTGTAGTTCGCACAGGGTGGCCCAATGGCCTGAGTCCATCTGCTTCCCCTTGCCGATTGGGGTAGCACGGCCTAGCGGCCAGGGTCCATACACTGTGCCCCTAGGCCAGTGCAGCCCAATGGCCAGAGTCCACCTAATTCCCCTCCCCTAGTAGGGTAAGGCAGCCTAGTGGCTGGAGTCCATACAATGTGCCCTTAGGGCAGTGCAGCCCAATGGTAACCCCATGTGGGAAAATATCTGCAAGAGCTTGTTGGCAATGACTGGGGCCATGGCTGTCTGTAATGGCACTGCTTCAGGGTACTGTGTCGCATAGTCGACCACGACCAGGGTGTATCTATGTCCCAAGCTGATTTTTTCTAGGGGTCCCACCAGGTTGAGGCCAATCCGCCAATCCCTGGTAAAGGCACCTGCGGGGTGGGGGTGGGGGAGCTTGGTATCCCCTTCGGACTGGACTTTTGGCACTCGGGACAAGAGACACAGTAATCCCGGACCTCTTGATGTGTGCCTGGCCAGAAGAATCGTTGGGCCATCCTTAGTAGGGTCTTTTATCTCCCCAAATGTCCCGCCCAGGGGACTGCATGGGACAGATGGAGTAATCCTCTTTGGAACCTCCGCGGGACCAACAATTGGCACAACTCGTCTCCGGCTCCTGGACCGATAAAGCAAGTCCTTATGGATCTCAAAATGAGGGCCTTGTGGCTGGTGTTGCAGAGGATGGACCTCTCCAACACAGCTTGTCATCTGCTCCCAGGCTCGGCTAAGTCTGGGGTCCCCTCTCTGTTCGTCCTGGAAATCTCCATCAATATCCAGCGCTCCTGGCTCTTCTCCTGTCAGACTGTTGGATGGCGCTTGCCTTTCCTCAGCTACTTTGGAGTCTCCTGATGTCTCCTCCAAGGGGTCCTGTGGCCCTATTTGGCCTAACAATCCATGTTTCTAGGGGTGAACTCTCCCCTTCTTCCCGTACTGTCCACTCCACTCCTGTATAAGGTTGACGAAACCCAACCAGTTACACCCCAGAACCACGGGGTAGGCTAGCCTAGGGGCCACCCCAACTAGGCACCGCCCTTCCTGTTGGGCCGCCTCCAGTCACACCCAGACGGTGAGGTAAGATTTCACATCCCCATGTATACGTTGCAGCTGTATCGGTGCCCTGGATGGGCAGGAGTGCTCTACCAGTCCAGCGCTGATGACAATCTGGCTACACCCTAAATCCACCAATGCCACGGTTGGAGTTCCCTCCACTCTCACTGGGATCATGATCTCTGCAGGCCCGTCCCTCTTGGTTCGTCGGTCCACCACCAGGATCTGCCCGTAATTGCAGTCCATGTAGGGGCATTCTCTCCTGAAGTATCCCATTTGTCTGCACTGGTAGCACTGGTCCCAGCTCCCCTTCATGGGTGGGATGGTTTATAGTAGGCCCGGTCCTTCCAGCGATTCCTCCTGGGTCTGGGGCAGGCGCGCCCCTGAGGGGCCTCATGTCCTGAGGATTGTTGGGGACCCCATCTTTCCGGCATATGATCAGGGGCTTCCCCCTCCTGTCTTATGCAACCCTCCATCTGTGGGCTGGGTCCCCCTTTCTGAGCTCCTTGTTTTGGGACCCACTCGCTCCTCCTGCTTGGTTGTCTTTGGCAAGGGCCGTGGCCTCCGCAACAGTCTTCGGGTGGTGCCGCTGCACCCACTCCTTCCCTCCGGTGGGCAGGATCCAAAGGAACTGCTCCAGGGCCACAGCTTTGGCCACTTGGCAGCTGGGCTGGCATTCTGGCTCTAGCCACTTCCTACAGAAGTTACAGACCCGCTCCACACTGCTCGTGGTCTGGCCCCTGGTGGATATTTCTCTCGGCAAGTCGCTGCCGGTACGTCTCCAGGTTGATGCCAGTCTGGCCGCGGATAGCGGACTTAACCTTCTCGTAGTGCAGTGCCTCCTGTGGGTCAAGCTTGCGATAAGCGGTCTGAGCTGGCCCTGCTAAGTATGGGACTAGAATCTTGGCCCAGAGTTTGGGGGGACACTGAGTGGCAGTAGCTACCAGCTCAAAAGTCACCAAGAAGGCCTCGGGGTCATCCCCAGGCTCCATCTTTGTAACATGCACCGGTAGTCCCCCAAGGCTATCCCCAGGCCCCCCTCCGGCTGGGGTGTGAGAAGGACTTGGTGCCAACTGTTGGGAGAGTTGGTCCTGATTTATTCGCTGCTGGGCAGCCAATTCCCAAGTCAGCTTGTTGCTGCACTTCCTGCAGTTGCTGCTGGGTAGCCAGCTGCTGTAGCAACTGCGCCTGCTGTTGCTGTCGTTGTCCAGCTTGTTGCTGCTGGTTTCCCAGTAGCCATTTCAGGAGCTTCTCCGTCTCCATCCTGTAAGTGTGGGTCCGTCTATCAGGCCCTTAGATCGGGGGGCGGGAGGTAGCACAGCCTCTCTACACCCAAGTCCACGTTCTAAACCCTTCTGTAGTTCACACAGGGTGGCCCAATGGCCTGAGTCCATCTGCTTCCCTTACTGCAGAGTCTATTTGAAATCAGGTTAAGGAGGTAAGCAAAATTGCTCCTGGAAACAATCTGAGTGATCAAGTCGATCTGTGGAAGCTGACCACTTTCAGGAGGAAGTAACTGTGATCCAAAGCCCACTGAAATTAACGGGAGTCTTTCAAGCTCCAAAACTAGTTTGAATACTCAGATTTATCTTCTCAGTCCTGTTGCTGCCGCCATACTAAAAACAGGCAACATAACCACATTCTGAAGACTCACAGCACCAGTGGCTGCTTACTTTTAAAGTATCTGAGGAATCCAGAGACATGGAGGTAGATCTTAAAACTGTGAAGTTCCATTTGTTTCAATGGAGATAACACAAATTATGCCAGCAGAATATCTGTCCCAACTGACTTTCCAGAACGGGCTGTTGTAGAAGGCTGTATGGTAAATTCAGGTCTGTCAAAGGAACTACCAAGAACCTATCTATTTCCTCTTTATAAGTGGTTTATAAATGCTAAAGAGATGTTATAACAGTACAGACATTAGTATTAGGTGTTATAGATGCACATCAATAGGAAGTGATACAGATGATTATAAGCAATCTGCTAGAGTCTATTAAATTAGTTAACCATTATGAACATTTATAATAATCATTAACTGTTCACACTATGTTTATATGGAACCTTAGTTTAAAGAATACTCATTTTTCTTATGACATTTCTTTCTTCTCCATTGTAAGTCTAATAATTGCTTAGATTTGCTTTATGCCTATAATCCAAAAATGTCATGTTATATTGGTAATCAGAAATACTTTAATATAATAGTAACTGCACTAAAGGGCTTCAGTCCATGAACAGTAATTGATTGGAATTCATATTGGTTTTATTTTACACTTGCCTCTTAAGTGTACATTGTGTATTATTTTAAGTTTCGCCAAGCTGAGTAAAGCCCACCTTTAATGTAGCACAGGAACCAACTATTGATGGTGTATTGATTTTGCCATAAATATTTCACAGCATATATTGATGTAAGAATCACATTTGCTTCATTGTAGGTCTGCGTTCTACAGCCTTTGCATTCTAGTTATTTTTCTCTTTATTATACTCTATTATGAATTGCTATTTCCTTTCCTTCTTTCGTGCATCTGTATTTTCTGCAAGTCTTTGTTGCATGGATTCCCAGGCCAAATGTTGTCATCCATTGTTCCCCTGTGACTGACTGTCACAAGTGAACCATGTTACCTAAAACACTACCACCAGTGTCAGATAGGTACTATGGTTTCTCCTAAAATTCTTTAGAAATGTATTCTAGCAAAGTCCTTGCTTTCCCCTCACCCTCTTCTATTAATAGGTAATTTTCCATTTGGCACATTTTGCTTCTAAAAAGCTGGCTTTTGTATTCTCATCACACAGCTCTTGAAAGCCTCTTTTAATTTCCTTTCTTTATTTTTCTCCTCCTCCCTCCCCATATAAAGCTTTGAATAGCCTTTGTGAATGTGGTTTCTCAGAGATATATTAGTTGTTGCACTCTCCCTATCCCTTTGTAGGCTTTGCCTTATGCGTGCATCTTTCTGACTTTGTTCTGTGGATATATTGTATCATCACAAAAGGATACATTTAAAACATGTTAAAGGTCTGACTATAAACTCACAAAACCAAGAAGTTTCAGAATTAAAGCTGAAACTATGGCCTGATATATGCCCTCATAAAGTAAATCCAATCCTACCAGTAATCCTCCTAATTCCTTTCCCCCGATCATATTGCATTTCAACTGAAGAATGATTATAATCCTTTAAGCACAAAAGAAAAGCACAATAATTGAAATTCTTTCAAATTCACATTGAAGCTATCCAGATAGCCATCCAGAAAAGATGATGGGGACTACCTAATCCTGTCCCATAGTGTCCACTCTCGTCAAGTCTCATTGCATGACTTGAAATATATAGTAATTATGATCAGCAAATAAATATCCACTGGCTTATGAATTGCGTGGAGATGAACTGACTCATGGAAGAGATAAATCAAGGTACTCCAAGACATAATTTTGGTAAGACTGTGATTAATAAACCAAGACATTCTGTGGTTTATCTGTAGGATTGGTCAAAAAAGGATTTTCTTGAGATTTTGAAAACATTTCATTTTTATATACATGGGGGAGGGGGGAGAAACCAAAAAATGAAAAATGTTCATTAAAATATTTGATTTTTCAGTTTTCAGAATTTTTTTGTAATTTTTTTTTTTAGTTCTGCTGGAAAAAAAAAGAACAGACTCCAGCTGGTAGGAGCAGCAGCAAAATCAGGAATTGCTGCAGTGGGAGAGGGAGTGAAATGGGCCCAGCTATGGCTACCCCTCCCTCTTCCACATCCCAGGGATACAATAGAGATCCACACAAACACTTTGGGGGCATCAGGACACAGGTGCTTCCTCCCTTCCTCCCACTATGTGACCCTGGGAGAGAACTACAAAGAGGAGCCAGCCAGAGTTCCCAGCAGGAGTGGTCAGAAGCAATGAAAGCAGACTTTGGACATTAGGAGAACTTCCATTTTGGATGGGATTTTCTCTGCTCTGCATGCATAATTTTTTGTCTACTGACCAGCTAAGGTGCCACAAGGACTCCTCGTTGTTTTTACTGATACAGACTAACACAGCTACCATTCTGAAACCAGTTTCAGGACTGGAGACTTATTATGTAGTTTTACAGATTTAGGTCCTGATCATGTTGCATGTGTATAATTTTACTTAGGTGATTAGTCCCATTGTAGACAGGATTGGGCCTTCAGTTCTATCTTTGTATCTTTCCAAATTAGCATGCTACCATACCTCTCTGTCTCAATAAGGGGAGGTTTAGTTGGACCAGCTGGGGTGATGGCTAAGTCCTCTGAGAGCTCATTCCTAGACATGCTACAACTGAACCACTCCTTCTGCCTCAAAGCTCACATGGAGGAAATGTTGAAGGAGCTTGGGTTTATTGACAAACTTAAAATAATAACTTTAAAAATTGTGTTTAATATTCTCAACATGACGCTTTTGGATTCAACCATTCAAATAGCAGGGGCCACACTCTTAAAGGGGCCTTAAAGACAGTTCTGCATTAAATAATTTCAGGGCATTTGCACTATGGAGATTAAGGGTCTCCCACCTTCACTAGGATTTGACACCCCACCCCCCCACACACACACCATGAAGGAGGTGTGACTGGGATAACCTGAGCAGTGCTGCAAGACCATTGTAGCTTTGCTCCAGCATCTGCCAACTCTGTGTGGCATGAAGCGAAGCCATTCAGTAAAGCACCATTGCCCTATTCATACACTATCCACAGACCCCATCCTTGCCACATATACCCCACTAACCCTCACTTATTCTGGCAGCCCCCCCGTCCACACATCCCAGCAGCCCTGATACACATACCACTCACTGCAGTCCCCAACATATCAGCCCCCCGGTCATAGTTCCCAGCATACATCCCCTCTGCTCACTCCCAATATCCCAGCCCCCAGCTATCCCCCACAACCTCCCAATATGTCGTATTCACCCCATAGCCCACACAATTTGCCCCAGTCCCTCATCCACACAGGACCTTCCAGGCCACTCACTGCATGCGCGCACACACACACACACACACACACACACGTGTACACACACACACACACCGCAGCTCAGTGCTCTGCTCATGTCCTAGGCAAAGGCAGATCCTCTCAATACTGCAGCCCAGTAATTCCACTCGCTCACATCACCTGCCACACACTCATGTGTTGCTTGCCAAACCTGTGTGGCATTGCAACCCTGTGTATCTGGTTGCAATGCCAATCACTCAAATTTGGCCTGTCAACCCCCTGTAATCATGTCGGGACAACCAGGCCAAATCTGAATGAGAGACATTACAACTTGGCACGCAGGGTTGCAGCACTACTCAGGTTTGACCCATTGCAACATTACCAGTTTGGCCTGTTGTAAATTCAGTGATCAGGGGCTCCTTGGGCATGGGGGTCTATGCAAATTCATTAAGCGCACATTGGTTAATGAAGGCCTGCTTAATGCCAAGCGCATTCTCACTCACTGGAGAAATAAGAAAAGGTGGTAATTGTGTTAGGTACTAAAGAATTCGTGACTGATGTTGTAAGGCAGGGATTGGCAACCTTTGGCACGCGGGGAAATCTGCTGATGGCCCAGGACAGTTTGTTTACCTGCAGCGTCCACAGGTTCGGCCGATCGCAGTTCCCACTGGCCGCGGTTCACCATTCCAGACCAATGGGGGCTGTGGGAACTAATAAGTACTAAACATTATCAACCACTTCCCAACAGTGTTCCCTCTAATTTTTTCCCACGCATGCACAAAATTCATGTGCATGGGGGTACCGAGGGGTTCAGAGTCTGGGAGGGGGCTCAGGGCTGGGACAGAGGGTTGGAGTGCAGGGAGGTGAGGGCTCTGGCTGGGGGTGTGGGCTCTGAGGTGGGGCCAGGGATGAGCAGTTTGGGGTGCAGGCTGCCCTGGGGCTACGGCAGGGAGAGAGGACCCCCCCCAGCTTTGTCTCCCACAGCAGCACCTGGGATCTCCCCTGGGACTGGGGCCATGGGTTAGGTGCCTCTCCCCGGCCATGGCAGGACTGGGGTGGTGCTGGGTTGGGGCCAGGTGGGTGGGGCATCTGTACCCCAGCCACGGCAGGGCCAGGGCAGGGCTGGGGTCAGTGGGGAGAGGCATCTCTCCTCGCCACAGCCTAAGGGACTCCATAGTGCTTAACAGGTTGTGCATCTTAGAAGGAATTTAGTATCCCAATCCTGATAGTCCCCAGACAATTTGTATGGAGAGATTGAGTGCTGAGATGAGTGTTGCAGTGCTGTGAAGAATATAAGAACAGCCATACTGGGTCAGTTCAAAGGTCCATCAAGACCAGTATCCTGTCCTCTCACAGTGGCGAATGGCAGGTGCCCCAAAGGCAATGAACAGACAGGTTACCATAAAGTGATCCAGGCCCTGTCACTGAATCCCAGCTTCCAGCAAACAGAGGATAGGCACCATTCCTGCCCATCCTGGCTAATAGCCATGGATGGACCTATCCTTTATGAATCTATCTATCCCCCTTTTGAACCCTATTATAGTATTGGCCTTTACAACACCCTCTGGCAAGGAGTTCAGAGGTTGACAGTGCGTTGCGTGAAAAAATACTTTCTTGTGTTTGTTTTAAACCTGCTACCTATTAATTTCATTTGGTGGCCTCTTGTTCTTGTATTATGAGAAGGAGTAAATAACACTTCCTTATTTACTTTTTCTATACCACTCATGATTTTATAGACCTCTATCAGATCTCCCCTTAATTGCCTCTTTTCCAAGCTGAAAAGTCCCAGTCTTATTAATCTCTCCTCATACAGAACCTGTTCTTTACCCCTAAACAGGTTTGTTGCTCTTTTCTGAACCTTTTCCAATTCCAATATATCTTTTTTGAGATGGGGTGATCACATCTGCATGCAATATTCAAGGTGTGGGTGACCATGGATTTATATAGAGGCAATATGATATTTTCTGTCTTATTATCTATCCCTTTCTTGATGATTCCCAACATTCTGTTCACTTTTTTGACTGCTGTTGCACATTGGGTGGATGATTTCAGAGAACTACCCACAATGTCTCCAAGATCTCTTTCTTGAGTGGTAACAGCTAATTTAGACCCCATCATTGTATATGTATAGTTAGGATTATGTTTTCCAATGTGCATTACTTTGCATTTATCAACATTAAATTTCATCTGCCATTTTGTTGCTCGGTCATCCAGTTTTGTGAGATCCTTTTGTAGCTCTTCACAGTCTGCCTGGGACTTAACTATCTTGAGTAGTTTTGTATCATCTGCAAATTTTGCCATCTCACTGTTTACCCCTTTTTCCAGATTGTTTATGAATATGTTAAATGGGACTGGGCCAGTACAGATCCCTGGGGACACCACTATTTACCTCTCTCCATTCTGAAAACTGACCATTTATTCCTACCCTTTGTTTCCTATCTTTTAACCAGTTACCAATCCATGAGAGAACCTTCCCTCTTATCCCATGACTGCTTATTTTGCTTAAGAGCCTTTGGTGAGCCAGCTTAAACCAAAGGAGCCCCTTTACTGTGGCTTTGCCCCTGAGTGGGGCAGGATCTTCTCTTGGATCCTATCAGTCTCACTGACTACTTGCCCTGAAGTCCTGTGGAAGTGTCAGCTGGTTCTGGAGAGGCAGTGCTGGGTTGTATCTCTGCCACCATAGATGCTGGTCTCCACAGGGCTGGAACTTCCTGATCCCTGCAACTTTCCTTCAGAAGTTCAAAGACTCCTTTTGTGGGGAGGAGGCATTAATGAGAGACTCCATGAGCTGCTCAGTTTCTCTCTCTTGCAGGTCCCAAGCTCAAAGCTCCACGCTGAACTAAAACTAGTCTTTTTGTCTCTGAGTCAGGCTATCCTCTCCCACTGAGGGGTGGCTGAGCTTCCCTGGCTCATCATTGACCCAGGAAACTTCTTGTCTAGATCACCTCATGCAGAAGCCTCCCTGTTGGCCTCAGCAAAAGTTTCTAGACCTCACCCCTGATTCCAAGCATGGGGGAAATAGTGTCAGAGGGCTTTGGAAGCCTTTGAGTAAGGTCCCTAGAGCAGAGGTCCCCAAACTGTGGGGCGCACCCCCATAGCAGGGACACGAAGGAACATTTGGGAGGATGCGGCGGGGCCCGGGCCATTTCCCATGAGGAGCAGGGAGGGAGTGCCACCCAGCCCCACTCCACTCCAAGCTCTTCTTTGGCCCCAGCCCCAGCTTCTGGTCCCATGCCTGGCTCCACCCCCATCCTCAGCCTCTGGGCATGGCTCTGTTCCTGGCTCTGGCCTCAGTCCTAGCCCGAAACCTGCCCTCAACGTCAGCCCCCTTACCACTGTCTGTGTATGTCCCCTGGAGCTGCAGCCCCACTACAGCCCTGGGTCTGGGGGATGAGGGGATGGACAGGGATAAGGGGGGGGGGGGGCAGGGATAAGTTGTTAGATTTCAGCTTTAAAAACCTCATGGGTACCTCAGCAAATTTATAAAACTACACCCCCTTTCACGCTTATACGTGGTATGCAGTCTTAGATGATTCAGAAGTGAGCTGAGCCCTAGGGGTTAGGCTGAAGGAGGTATACTCTAATTTATTGGTTATATGATGCATGACTAGTAACCCCACACTAGCCCCAATTAAATGGCTGATATGTGAGAGCAGATACGTACATAGAGCTTCTCCCCCTGGTTAAATTAACAAATTGTGGCTTAACAAACCATCCCTAATCCATCCCTATGTCTTTCATTCACCTGCATGTTGTCAACAAAAAACTATTGGCTCTATTAGAGTATAGTGTTTAGTGAGTTTAATATTAGGGGTTAGTATCAATATATTGTTTAATTATTTTAAAATATATTAACACTAGGGCTGGAAGCAAAACAAGCTTTTCGTTTTATGAAAAAAAAAATCAAGATTTTGACATTTGATTTCCTTCTGCATAGGAACAAAAAGAAATAGCCTTTTTCATTTTTTTCATGACCAAAAACTGAGAGAAGCTAATTTCCCCATAGTTAGGACACTCACCTTTGGGATGTAGGAGACCCACATTCAAGTCCTTGCTCTGCTTGACTCAGAGCAGTGACTTGAACCCACATCCCAGTGAGCACCCTAACCATTGGGCTACTGGCGAATCAAGGGTGGGATGGACTCACTCACTCACCAAGCAGAAAGCTCATCTGACACTTAGGAAACCCTCTGAATGAAAGTTTAATCAAATTCTCTGAAAAGTTTTAGTTTCTGCAAATCAGTATTTTTCCACAAAACAAAACAAAACTTTCATGGAAAAATTCCTGACCTGCTATAATTCATACCCTTTACCTGACAATATCCTCTAAAATAAGCAACAGATTATTCACTTTAAATTTCTCGTATATGAGTCTTAAAACTGACATTCAAATCATAACATTTTGTTTTGATCACAACTTGCTTTGATAAGCACGTAACAGTATATGACAGTGTACAGTATACTGTAGCTCACTATTCTGTAGTGATCTAATTATATTTAAATGTTACTTAGGCAGTCTTTCTTTAAAAAAGAATCAAGCTATGAGCTATTTTGCCTGTCTCCCCAATACATTGGTTTAAGAAGCTATCACATATGTTTCATCATAATATATATGTCTTTACAGTTAATGTGAGGGAAGCTGAATTCACAAGGAAGCAGAATTGCTAGTGAATTTTATCACACATTTTATTCTCAAAGATCCTGCTTTTCAGCTTTGTTCCTTCTAACAGGCATATCATTTAGACACAGATTCCTTTGGTTTCTTGTTCTATTCATGTTTAAGTATAGAAATATTTCACGTTTTCCTGCTTTCCATTTGTCAAGGTTTATTCTACATTGCATTGACAAAATATACCAAATCTCTAGTTTAGTCAGAAGTCCTTCTCTACTGGAAGCAATCCCTACTTTGAAACAAAGACATAAGGCAAATAAATATCCAAGTGACAAGAAGCAAATAGAAAAATTACCTACATTTGACAAATGCCACGATATTTTACAGTGTGAAATATTCAAGCTCATAAACTGGAGAGCTTTGTTCACCTTCCCCAAAGCATCCATAGGGCAAAGAGGGCCAACAGATATCTCAAAGGGAGCACAGTGGGGGGGTTCTTCTGGTAGTGAATTGTTCAAAGTTTTTAGGTACTGCTCAGGTATTTGTTGCAGGTTGGCAGAGTCACCTAAGGTAATGAAGCATAGTAAGATCACAGCTTATCCTAAACTCAAGTGCAGGGCTGTGAGTGAGAAGGCCACTGAATGCACTGAATAACAGAATGGGGGATGGACACAATTTCATACAGCTTGAAGTCATGCCTTGCTCTTGCTTAGTTCTGTGACAAAGGAAGGGATTGGTTGGGGTATTTTTGTCTTTAATCACATTCTCCTTGAGTTGGGCCTTCCGGGGGGGAGGGGGGGGGGATTCCTAGGGCCTGTTTTAGCCATGTTGTGAAGAGACACTTAGATATCTAAAGATACGATTGTACCTGTAAAACAGGTACTTTGACTTCCAAATAATATGTGTTCAAATGCCACAGTGTAAATAACTGGACAAATAGAAATATTAAACGCATCTAGAAGTAACTGTGGGATCAGTTGTGCCCCCAAAAATTAGGACACAAAAACAAAGGACTGTTTTTGACAATCTGGCCCTAAAGGTTTATAATTTTATAAACTACTAAACCATTTTTTCTAAGCTTGTCTTATCTATCCATCCATCCATCCATCCATGCATCCATCCATCCCACCATGCCCCCTCCCTCCCACACATACTGGTTTGCACTTGTCAAGGTTCCTCCACCACTCTGAACTCTAGGGTACAGATGTGGGGACCTGCATGAAAAACCTCCTAAGCTTATCTTTACCAGCTTAAGTCAAAACTTCCCCAAGGTACAAAATATTCCACCCGTCGTCCTTGGATTGGCCGCTACCACCACCAAACTAATACTGGTTACTGGGGAAGAGCTGTTTGGACACGTCTTTCCCCCCAAAATACTTCCCAAAACCTTGCACCCCATTTCCTGGACAAGGTTTGGTAAAAAGCCTCACCAATTTGCCTAGGTGACTACAGACCCAGACCCTTGGATCTTAAGAACAATGAACAATCCTCCCAACACTTGCACCCCCCCTTTCCTGGGAAATGTTGGATAAAAAGCCTCACCAATTTGCATAGGTGACCACAGACCCAAACCCTTGGATCTGAGAACAATGAAAAAGTATTCAGTTTCTTACAAGAAGACTTTTAATAAAAATAGAAGTAAATAGAAATAAAGAAATCTCCCCTGTAAAATCAGGATGGTAGATATCTTACAGGGTAATTAGATTCAAAAACATAGAGAACCCCTCTAGGCAAAACCTTAAGTTACAAAAAAGATACACAGACAGAAATAGTTATTCTATTCAGCACAATTCTTTTCTCAGCCATTTAAAGAAATCATAATCTAACACATACCTAGCTAGATTACTTACTAAAAGTTCTAAGACTCCATTCCTGGTCTATCCCCTGCAGAAACCAGCATATAGACAGACACACAGACCCTTTGTTTCTCTCCCTCCTCCCAGCTTTTGAAAGTATCTTGTCTCCTCATTGGTCATTTTGGTCAGGTGCCAGCGAGGTTACCTTTAGCTTCTTAACCCTTTACAGGTGAGAGGAGCTTTCCTCTGGCCAGGAGGGATTTCAAAGGGGTTTACCCTTCCCTTTATATTTATGACAGCACTCATATAGTACTTTCCATTTAAATATATTAAAGTCCTTTCAAAGACAACAGTTACCATTATAAAGTCATAATTAATGAACTGACTGCTACGATTTCATAGTTATTTCCTATTTTACCTATCGAAAACTAAGCTAGTGCAGATGTTGAATCTCCAAATTATTGGGCCAATATTCTGAAAACTAGATAATTTCCATCTGAAAACAAAACTGCCAAAACCCAAAAGATGTTCAGATTTTTTGTTTTCCATTAGTAAACCACTATATATATATATGGAAATTATCTGCTTTCTTGGGGAATATACGTTCCCCAGGAAGCAGATAACTTCCATGGAAATGTTCACTGATGTAGACATAAAAACAATGAGACACAGACACCATAGTGTGGTTACATGTAGAAGCTGTAACATTATTTAAAACAATTACTCTAAACTACCCCCAAGATTGTTCCAGTGTGGATCTCAACTGGCACTAATGGCTCTGGTATACTATAAACCTTAGAACAACTGTGAAGGCCAAGCCAACTCTACACCCACAGGCCACCCAAGGCATCCTAACTGAAAGACAGAGTCCCAGTGTTCTCCTTTCCTTGCTGGAGATAGCAAAACTAAGATGAGGGAAGTCACAAGCTGGGTGCATGCAATGTTCTGCTCAATATCTAGGCAGCCTGCTGTGTTAAAGGGACATCAGTGGAAAACTTTCTACCCCACTCCTACCATACTGGTACCTGACGATGTTGTGACAATGAAATCTAAACCCCCAAACCAAACCTCCTTGGTGTCAGAGGGAAGATGAAAAAATCCCACACAACAGTTTGCCAATTTTGCTACATGAGAAAAATCCCTTCCAATTCCCCAAACTGGAGATCAGCTCAGCTGCCGGCATCATTAGAGACCCAGGGACTAGATCAAGGGTGGTAAGAGTGAAACACAGAGCCCAAAATTGCTATCTCCTATCTAGACAGAAAATCATATCAATCCCCTTTGCCCTCCACCAAAGAGGAGCCAAATATCCGGCCCAAACACCACTTCAACTGCTCAATTGCTCAACTGCTCAACTGCTCAATTGTGGTGGGAATGGCCCTCGAGGCTGGCCCTGGATCACAGGGAATGAAGGGGAAGGGGAAGGAGAGAATAAGCAGCACCCGCATGCTGAAAGCAAAGGGAACAGAGAAAAGAAAGGAGACAGGGTATGTGGAACACCATCTCATCTGATTCCTGTTGAAATCTCCACCCCTATGTTCCAAAACGTATCTCCACTGATCCCGCTCCCATCACAGCCACACTGTAGATTGTGGGGTGAACATTTATTTGAAAATCTTGTATTCTGCTGAAAATAGTTTTGATGGAAAATGTTGGACCTGATCGACTTTTTAATAGCATTCACTGTATTAATGAATGAAACTTCTCAACGTCATTCTGAAATATTAACCTCATTTTATAGATTAGAAAATAGAGGCATATAGAATTAAAATGATGTTCTCAAGGTGATATGGAAAATAGTAGCAGAGCTGGGAACAGAACCCAGGTCTCCTAGCTCCAATTCCAGGCCTGTACCGCAAGACACTCCTTCTTCCCCTTTCAAACAGTTATATCTGTCACCATAATATCAGACACATCTGACAGGAGCAATTAACTTAAATGGGACTATTTATGTGAGTGACTTGCTTGCTCCTGAAAGAAATTCCGTTTGGCTCATATGGATAAAATTTGCACAAGCGTCTTACAACTGTAAGTTCATATTGTTTTCTTTCTTCATATTAGGCCTCCATAGGCAGACTCCTGCTACAAATCTTTGATCCATATATGTATCATATGATATGTCTGATATTGTCCAGAATAATCAAACTATGACCTTTGCTGCACATCCAATTTTGGGAATGAGGGGAAGGGAGCACATCTGTACCCTGCACTCACTACTCATATCACAGGTAGCAGCATAGGAGGGTGTTGTGTCTTTGGCTCTTTATACAACAAAAACAGAAGGAAACCACAGGGCACAGCTGGGTTCCAAATAACCATGTTCAGTCACAAACATCCAAGACCTAGCTACATGCATATTGATGCTCTGACGGACAGCTTCTAAAACAGAGCACAGTGAACACCACTAGAAGGCTCACAAATTATTTAATGGGATACTTCCTGATTCCTGTACACTACACAGAGGAAAGCATCATCCACAAACCTGCTACTCTATTTTTCATACAGATAGGTAAGAAGTGGGCAGGAAAGAGCAGGAAGTCACCACAGCCTTGGCTCAGCCCACTCCCTCCACACTACAACCAGCACAGTTTTGCTGAGGCTGAGCAGGAAGTAATCCGTGTGAGGTATAGGGCTAGCTTCCTACTTCCATCAGACCAAGGGGAAGCTTGAAGTCACAGTTTGATTCCTGGTCTTCTCCTGATGCAAGGCAACTATGCTCTGTCCCTTGCTTAGGGCTTGTAATAAAGCCACAATTTAGCTTGTAAGCTACAATCCTGCTATTTAGAGACAAATATTTTCCAGATAATGCTATTCCCCTTTTAGAAGGCAGCCACAGATCTTTCAGCTAAGAATAGTAATGGTGATTCTGCTATTTCTTTTGAACCCCAAATCAGTAACCTTTAATATAAAGAAAAATGTTTTAAAATAGTCCAGATATGTTGCAAACTACTGATCAAACACTGGTTATGTTTTTTCTGAAATGCAGGTCTTCAAATGCCTACTACAGTCTACACATAACAAGATAGGCTAACATATCTTTGTAAACATCAAAGTGGATAATTTGGTAGGAGTTCTGCATAGAACATATGAGCAATCCACCATTTTTTTGCTATAAGTACTAATTTAATTCCCAAGTGTGGCATATGGACTTGTATAGGTAAGGCACTGTGAATACATTATACTCCTTCTCTACAAACAAAGCTTTTGAACTCATGGTGAAGTTAGATGGTATGTTGCATTTCAAAGGATTCAATACTCAAGCCAGTGAGTTTAAATTAACCTTATACACATTTCAAAACCAAGTGACCATGCCACCTGTCATCATTTGGACTTATTTTACAGATGTTATATTAATACATTTTTACACCAGGCAGACTGCTTTCTTAATTCAGCTTTTTGTTATTGACTTTTTCTTATTATCACACTCTCAGATGTGAATTGCCACACATACGCTGTAGCTTTTGTATTCCCAGGAGAAGGCTCAAATTTTGTCAAAAGTGATATAAGCAATGCAAATTTATTGAGTAAATCTAGCATATGTTTGCAGCTCTTTGCAGCAAATGCATAAAATCCTCAAGTTTGGAATATTAAATTATAATTAGTAGAAAGTTTAATAAGGCAATAGAAAAAAGGAAGGAAAACTAAATTAATGCAAATCGGTTGCTAGCTGCCCAAGTAACTAAAAAAACTGAGAATTATAACAATTTACCATTATGTATAAAACATAGCTGTCATTAGGCTGTTCACATCTGTTCGGTTAATTAACAATAGTCATTCCATCACAACAGGCCAGAATACTTTAACTCACAGAAGTCCTTTCATTATCTTTTTTGTAGTATGGATGAAATAATCAAACTTTAATTTGCAGAGTTGTTGTAGCCATGTTGGTCCCAGGATATGAGAAGAGAGAAAGTGGGTGAGGTGTTATTTTTTATTGGACCGACGTCTGTTGGTGGAAGGCCAGGTTCCTAAAGTTGAGTCAATCCAGCTACAGTAGAACTCAGAGTTAAGAACACCTCAGAAACGGCGGTTGTTCATCACGCTCTGAAATGTTTGTAACTCTGAACAAAACATGACGGTCGTTCTTTCAAAAGTTCACAACTGAACATTGACTCAATACAACTTTGAAACTTTACTATGAAGAAGAAACATGTTGCTTTTAACCATCTTAATTTAAATGAAACATGTACAGAATAGTTTCCTGACCCTGTCAAATCTTTTTTTTAAGCTTTTCCCTTTATTTTTTTAGTAGTTTACATTTAACACAGCATTGTACTATATTTGATTTATTTTTTATTTTTATTCTTTGGTCTCTGCTGCTGCCTGATTGCATACTTATGGTTCCAGATGAGGTGTGTGGTTAACCAGCCAGTTCAGAACTCTGGTGTTCATAACTCTGAAGTTCTACTGTATACTGCTCAGGGAATGAAAAATCCACACACCTGAGTGACATGATAAAGCCAACTTAACTCCCAGTGCAGACAGTTATGATGAATTTTTAGGTATGCTAGTTTAAAGAGAGCTAGGCTTCGTGGATAGGGGAGGCCTCCATGCTGAAGCCACCTGAGAGTACTTTAGCACATTTCTAGTATCCTTTTGATTACTTACAGTTAATTGAGATCTAAAAACAACTCAGTGCATTTATTTCTGTTATAGAGTCAAAGTAAATAAAGAGGCTCTTCACCAAATATTCTGATGCACTTGAGTCATAGATTTTTTGTCCTTCACTAATGTACAGTTGATAAAAGCCCACAGACTAAGGCTGTAGAAAATAAAAGGAATGTGGAATCTGAAGGCTGCAAATACAAGCATTCAACTTTGTTGCATACCCAAAACAAAACACAAGACTAGTCTCAAGGATAAATTTAGTTAGGAAACATGCATATTGTGTACTTCAAATGGTGCCTGATTCTAGTTTCAGCTACTCACATTTAGCTTTGGAAGTTATAGCCACAGTCTAAGTATGCTGATCTCATAGCTACAGAATGCCTCAAAATATTTTCTGCTGTATATATAAAGAAGAAATGGGTCTTCAACTGGATTAAAAAAAATCTAAACATTATTTTATGGAGGGTAAATAAACAAGATTTAAACAATAAAAGTGTATCTTTTAAGCTGATCTATATGGGGTGGGGGGATTCAGAAGTGCAAAACTTTGTTCTGCTACTGAAATGTAAGAAGAAATAAATTTCCCCAAACTGGAGGTCTGGGACAGCTTACATGCTGCTTCAAAGCTACTGTATGGACAGCACCGCAAAATCTTTTCTATATCAGGGAGGAATGGCAAGTTTCATGTTCATGCCAATACCATTCCTGCACTGTAGGATGTTGAATGCAGAGGCAACAGTATGTCAGCCAGGTTCTGCTGCATCATATGATCTGTGAAGATTTACCAACAGAACAAAAGAGTGACTATATAGCAGCTCTCTCAGCTACCACCCCAAAAGAGAAGGCTAATGAATTTCACTAGCAGATTGCTATGAAGGCAAAGCCTAATCATTAGGACAAGGCTGTCCCTAGAAATGTCTTGTCAATTCATTCTGGGATCATGGGCCAGAAGAGGGTGGTGGCAAATATGTGTGTACTGAGTGAGCCTTCTATGCCCAAGAAGAGTCTTTTAACTCCCACCCCCAAACACTCATAGAAGGGTGGACGTGCTATGCAGGGTCTCCATTCCATGGATTTATAAATGGCAAATCAGGCTGCAGAGATTATCAGACAATCCTGCCCAACCCCATCAATGATGCAAAGAAACTGCAGGGACTGGGAGAGATGTGGCACACAATCCCACTATGGTGGCCAGGATTACAGAGGTGTCTATCCCCTGACAGTCTGGCTAAATCCCTTCCCATCCCCACCCCCATGAGCTGGAGCAGCTGGGGCTAGCATTGGTCCTAAATATCTATTTCACATCTAACCTACCAAGGTTTGTTTTCCAGTCTTTCATGGAATTATAGAATTTCAGAAAATTAGGGTTGGAAGAGAACTCAGAAGGTCATCTAGTCCAACCCCCTGCTCAAAGCAGGTCCAACACCAACTAAATCATCCCCGCCAGGGCTTTGTCAAGCTGGGCCTTTAAAACCTCTAAGGATGGAGGTTCCACCACCTCCCTAGGTAACCCAATCCAGTGCTTCACCACCCTCCTAGTGAAATAGTGTTTCCTGATATCCAACCTAGATCTCCCCAACTGCAACTTGAGACCATTGCTCCTTGTGTCATCTGCCACCACTGAGAACAGCCAAGCTCCATCCTCTTTGGAACCCTCCTTCAGGTAGTTGAAGGCTGCTATCGAATCCCCCATCACTCTTCTCTTCTGCAGACTAAACACGCCCAGTTCTCTCAGCCTCTCCTCATAAGTCATGTGCCCCAGCCCCCTGATCATTTCTGTTGCCCTCCACTGGACTCTCTACAATTTGTCCACATCCTTTCTGTAGTGGAGGACCCAGAACTGGATACAATACCTCACCAGTGCCGAATAGTGGGGAATAATCACTTCCCTCTATCTGCTGGCAATGCTCCTACTAATGCAGCCCAATATGCTGTTAGCCTTCTTGGCAATAAGGGCACATATCCAGCTTCTCATCCACTGTAATGCCCAGGTCCTTTTCTGCAGAACTGCTGCTTAGCCAGTCAGTCCCCAGCCTGTAGCGGTGTATGAGATTCTTCCGTCCTAAGTGGAGGACTCTGCACATGTCCTTGTTGAACCTCATCAGATTTCTTTTAGCCCAGTCTCTTCAGTTTGTCTAGGTCACTCTGGACCATTGTTGGACCATTGCACTTTTCACCAATGTTGGGTTGGATTTCCATATTTAAAGGGGTATTTTTGTGAAAGTCACTATTTTGCAGCTTTCTGAAAAGTTGTGTGTTCTTAAAGATGTGCACATCATGCACCTTCCTTGATCAGCCCACACTGATGTTGGTAAAGCATCCCTGGTGATCTGTCAGCACTTGCATAACCATAGAAATATATTCCTGTCAGTTGGTATATTCTGTTAAAAAGTGGTTTGGTGCCAAAATAGGGATAGGTGTTCTGTCTAACGCCCCACCACAGTTCAGGAACCCCATTTCTATAAAACCATCCACTATGTCCTGTACATCAAACAGAGCCACAATCCCAAATAGCAAGAGGCAAGAGGCCTTGCACACTTGAATGACAAAACCCCTGTGGTGGATTTCTTGACTCCAAAATCATTACAGACTGACCAGTAGCAATCTGCTGTTGCAATTTTCCAGTGTAGTTGCCACTTGCTTCTCAATGGTAAGTGCAGCTCTCATTTTGTTGTCCCTGCAGTGGAGGGCTGGTGCAAGTTCAACACACAGACCTTACACATGTGCCCTTACACATCCAAAAGTTCTGTAACCACTGCTTGTCATCCCAAACCTGCATGCCAATGCAATCCCACCAGTCAGTGCTTATGTCTCAGGCCCAGATCCAGCACACCACCATCTTCAGCTGCTCCTTTAATACCACCAAGAACTTTGAATTGTTTCTTTCTATGTCCTACAACAATCTAGCCTCCAAGGAATTGTCATGTTCCCTGCAGCTCCTCCTGCAGCTCAGCTAATACTGCAGGATCATGTACCCTGCACTTGCAATGCTCATGACAGCAGTGCACAGCTGTGCAGGTTCCATGCTTCCATCACAGATGGCAGACAGCAAGGAGTGATACAAGGGCTTGTGGGATTTTGAAGTCATGACAATTGTGGGATGCAGGTAAAATGATGTGAACACTGAATTATGGGAAGCTGACTGCATGCTCCCAGTCACCCCTGAGTGACTCGTTTCTGCCCCATCAGACACTGCAAGAACTTCCCAAAAGATCCTATATGGCATGGTGGTGACTTGCACAGTGGGAAATATTCACATGGTTCACTGCAGTCTGCATAGATACAAGCGCTCCTGGTGAGGGTTCACACAGCTAACATAAGAAGCCAAAGAGTGCACATGCACAAGCAATGTAATAGACTGATGTAATTTTGTAGTGTAGGCATGGCCCTAATGTTTTCTCTGGAAAAAGGAAGTTGTGGATTCCTCAGAATGAACCTATTACCCAATTTTCAAATTACTATTTGTCATTTATGGTAGAACCCATGACATGGTAGGCACATTCTAGACATTCAGGGGATGGCTTCTGTTCTGAGGAGCTCACTTCTAAAAGACATTGAGACAGAGATTAAGGGAAAGGACAAAAAACAGGGATTTTAAAAAAAAATACAAGTGTACTAGATTCATTTCAGACAGCACCGAAAAAGTGGGTCTTCAAGAGGGACTGAAGTGTGAACAGGCTAGGGGTCTTGCATATGGGCCCAGGGACCTAATACCATGCATGAGGAGCCACATGAATAAAGGCACAGTGTTCATTACATGATTACAGCAGAACCTGAGAATTATGAACCCCTCGGGAATGGAGGTTGTTTGTAACTCTGAAATGTCTGTATCTCTGAACAAAATGCTATGGTTGTTCTTTCAAAAGTTTACAACTGAACATTGACTTAATACAGCTTTGAAATTTTACTATGCAGAAGAAAACTGCTCCTTTCCCTTTATTTTTTAGTAGTTTATGTTTAACACAACACTATACTGTATTTGGTTGGTTGGTTGGTTGTGTTTTGTTTTTGTTGTTGTTGTCTCTGCTGCTTGATTGTGTACTTCCAGTTCCAAATGAGATGTCTTGTTGACTGGTCAGTTTGTATCTCTGATGTCCGTAACTCTGATTAATACTTTTATTAGTGCCAAATATAAGATATTATGAAGAGTATTTCCTACTTAGAAAAAGAAATATTGGGAAAAGAGATTTGAAAAGTATAGGGTTTTTTCTCTTTTCCAAAAGTCTTATTTAGTATGGATGTTAGAATGAAGTCAAAAACTGCATTGCATCTCTGCTCATTTTATTATTGAAGTAGAAATGTGCAATTGCTTTACAAAGTTTTAAGCATCTGAACAAGTGAATACTGTATATCTGATCAGTTAACACTTTTCTACATTACTTTTATTTTCACTTAAAATTTGATAGGGAAAATCTCAAAACCTAAAAAGAGAGAATACTGTTTGATAAGCATTTGGCAGTAATTAAAACTTAAATTATCCATTTGAAAACAGGCCAATAGTTCAAATACACTGCGTTGAAGAATGAGGTGAAAATTTTAGTTAGCCATTTTTGAAATCTTCAAACAGTTCTGATTCACTGTGGTTGGATCTGTGTGCTAAGGCTTGGAAATTTAATCTTAAATCCTTATATTAACTTATACGCAGTTAGACAGGTAGGCATAATTAGATTCCATATGCATAGATATAGTAGATACTAAAATTCAGGGGTTGTCAAACTTCTTCATAGTGTGATCCACATTTTAATGGACATTTTTGTATGGACTACCTCTCGTTTTCACAGTTGACTGGACTGCCTCCCCCTTAAATTCATGATGTATATTTGTGTGGCAATTACTGCAATTTCTGACATGGAAAATATTATGAAGTTTTTAATATATTTTACCTGCCTTTAATTAAATTTAGCTGGAAGTTAAGGATAAGAAGCCATTACTCTGTGACCAGCCAGCTCAGTACACACCAGCAGCAAATGGTCCATGGATCCCAGGGAACTTCTGGGAAGTTCTGCAGTAATATACTGAGATAGCATCTGCCTCCTCACAGCTGCCTATTTCCTTCCTAGAACTTTTCTCCTTCTTTGAGTCATGATAAAATAGATCCATTTATAATGATAGTCATTTTTTTCTCTTTGTGCTCCCTTTCTTAGCTGCACATTCCCATCTCTATGTGTAATTAATAACATTTGCTTTACAATATGCTGTTTTCTCTTTCCATCTTCTTCTCCAGCAATAGCTTCCCACCAGTGATTTCTCTAGTCACCAAAAGATTGAATGAAAATAATCCAGCCAATGCAGTGCTTCTTCTAATTCCAATAAAATACTTTATTTTACTTGACTGATTAAAAAGCTGATTACTTAGGAGCTCCCAGTGATGACATCAGAAGTGTCATTCTTCCTTACCTGACCATAATAACATATAAGAAGGAGCAAAGCAAGCTGGACATTAAACAAATGTGCACAGGAAGGAATAAACTCTAATTTAATATGTGAGCTTATACTGGCTTTATTTGCTAACATTCAGCTGTATTAATGGAGCCCCCAAAGTTAAGAGGTATTACTATTTAAGAATTGCTCAGGCATCAAGGCTGCTTAGAAAAGGTAGGACAGAGGGCGAGATTAAAAACTCAAGGTCTATTGGCAACATTTCTTCAGACAGTCTGAGGAAACTTTGAGTCTTTACAGCCTTTAACAAGAATGGTGCAGTTGAATAAATTTCCTTTATCATCTGTCTATGAATGAATGAATTAATAAATAATAATAAATTAATATCAAAGAGTAAGATATATATGATGTTATCAAGCTTCCTTCCCCACTCTGAACTCCAGGGTACAGATGTGGGGACCTGCATGAAAGACCCCCTAAGCTTATTCTTACCAACTTAAGTTAAAAACTTCCCCAAGGCACAGATTTCTCTCTTGCCTTGGGAACCAGCTTAGGTTAAAAACCTGATACGCTGCCACCACCAAGTGATTTAAACAAAGAGCAGGGAAAGAGCCCACTTGGAGACATCTTCCCCCAAAATATCCCCCCAAGCCCAACACCCCCTTTCCTGGGGAAGACTTGATAAGAATCCTCACCAATTTGTACAGGTGAACACAGACCCAACCCCTTGCATCTTAAGAACAATGAAAAATCAATCAGGTTCTTAAAAGAATAATTTTATTTATTTAAAGAAAACGTAAAAGAATCACCTCTGTAAAATCAGGATGTTAAATACTTTACAGGATAATCAGATTCAAAACACAGAGAATCCCTCTAGGCAAAATCTTAAGTTACAAAAAGACACAAAACCAGGAATACACATTCCCTCCAGCACAGCGAATTTCACAAGCCAAAAAAAAAAAAAGAAAAGAAAATCTAACGCATTTTCTAGCTAGATTACTTACTAACTTTACAGGAGTTGGAAGGCTTGCATCCTTGATCTGTTCCCGGCAAAGGTATCACACAGACAGACAGACAAAAGCCTCCCCCCCCCTCCAGATTTGAAAGTATCTTGTTCCCTCATTGGTCATTTTCGGTCAGGTGCCAGTGAGGTTACCTTAGCTTCTTAACCCTTTACAGGTGAAAGGATTTTGCCTCTGGCCAGGAGTGATTTTACAGCACTGTATACAGAAAGGTGGTTAACCTTCCCTTTATATTTATGACAGATGTTGCTATATACAATAATGAAACTTGATGGAGTCTACTATTATGATTAAATGAAATTATTTGTATAAAGGGGAAGTCAACGAAAAGTGATATCGCTTTGGTCAAAATAGTGTAAACTTTAATGCCAGGGTTTACCTCCTGGGTAATTCTGTTAGGGAAAGATTTTTTTTTAAAGTCACAAAGTGAAGAATTCAGGCTAATATTTGCAATCAAGTTTGCTTAAGCTATCGAGCTAGTGACAAACAGCTGTACTGAAAGAGACAGTAAATCAAAGAAACTGAAATCAATAAGTTAGTTTATAAGAACACTTGGCCATAGAGTAGAATTATCAGAAATCTGTTTAGTTAATAATGCACAGACTCAGCTCAGTCACACATATCAAGTTCCCATGACCGTTGTTAAGACAAAGAGACTAGAAATGGTAGAGTTATACAGCTGTTCTAGCCTGCTGGAAAACAATAGTTCTTGAAGTGACTTTGTATTACATAATGAATTGTTAAAACAAGTTTAGAGAGTATTAGACAATATGGAAGGACTTTGTATAAACTTTATAAACTTTAAACTGGACATTTCAGAAGCCAGCAGAGTGTTGCTGGAAAAACTGCAACTTGAACAAGCATTACTGCAAAGTTGACCAAGAGATGCACTACTGAGTGGCCCACAGAAAGTGACTTAGGGAGGTAAGTTGTTGACTGAAGCAAGCCAGCCAGTGTTCAGGATATGCCCCCAAAAGTCCTTTGAAGTTCCTCATACTCCCCAGAGATTACATTATTCATGTCTCTTAGAGAAGTTACATACAATTCAACAATATATAAACAATTGAATTTTAATACAGTGAACCCAAAATGTATTAAACTTAATTCAATGAGGTTGGTCAATTATATTGTCCTATCTATCACACCCAGGCCCTCCTTTCCCACTGGGTTCTAGCATAGATACCCTGTGCTAAGCAGCTAAGACCCGCTTCTTGAGACTACTGCTTCCCTGAACCACTTCCTATCTCCATTTGGCTCCAATGGGTCACTTTATCTAGTGATCCAAATCCTACTATCCAGTCCCAGCTTCTAATAGTCAGAGGTTTAGGGACACCCACAGCATAGGGTTGCATCTGTGACATTGGGTAGACCTCTCCTCTATTAACTTATGTACTTCTTTTTCTAAACCAGTTATACTCTTGACCTTCTCACATCCCCTGGCAATGAGTTCCACCAGCTGACTGTGAACTGTGTGAAGAAATATACTTCCTTGTATTTGTTTTAAACCTACTGCCTATTAATTTCATTAGGTGACCCCTGGTTTGAATGTTATGTGAAAAGGTAAATAACATTTCCTTATTCATGTAGTGCAAAGCAAGAGTTTCAGCCTTCCCACCTCTCTGAAGAGAGCATCACTTGCCATCTTTTGCCAGATCACTCCAATTATCCAAATGCCTTGGAATGTGTTTTAATTGCTCTTATCAGTATAATCTGTGTTTTGGAGATCTTTTCATTTTCCTCTTCTGAATCCTGCCTTTGGTTAAACTCTAAGCAACCCTGTTGACTTCAGTTGAATATGGCTGTTGATTTCAATGGAAGAGAGCAGTGTATGCATCTGAAGACACAATCTGGTCTTTCACTTGCTTTTTAAATTGAATCCTATTAAAAACTATAATTTTATGAGGTCAATTAATTTGAAAAAAGGTACATTTTATTCTTCCTAAGCAGAGTTTTGTTTTTAACTTCCAGCTAAAAAGCAGGGGGTTGGACTAGATGGCCTCCTGAGGTCCCTTCCAACCCTGATATTCTATGATTCTAATAAGATATTTTTCAGTGAAAAATTCAGTTTAATATGAAAAACAAGTATTTTAGTGTAAGATTTTAGACAAGCAGTCTTTGAAGGAAAGCAAAATGAGCAGAAATGAGAAAATTGGTTGAAACTAAATAGTGTAGGGGAAGCTGTAACAGCACAAGACTCACCCAGCAGTGCCTCCTGCTGGCAGTTCAGGAAATAGCTCTTTTTACCAGCTCCAGCGCACCCTCTGCCAGTGTCTCACCATTGCTGGCCCCCATGTTCCTCCCAGACCCCAGTGCCCCTTTACCTTTTCTCCCAGACCCTAGCCCTCTCCCAGACGCGGCTTTAATCCTGTCAGGACTGGAGCGGCTGACCACCCCACTACAGAAGCATTAAAGGTACAGTTGTTGAAGAGATTATAATCAAAATTTGATTACAGTAAAATCAAAAACGCTAAAGGTTAGACATTAATCATTGCAGGTAAATACAAATTTAGGAGAAAAACAGCATTTAAAGGTAATAACTCCTAGGAAAGAAGAAGGTTGGTAAAATTATAAAAAATAAAACCTAAAATTTTAAGTTAGCCACACTAAAAAACATTATAACTTCTCATATTTACAGTATTTTTTTAAGTGCACTATTGAAGTGGACCATGTGCTATCGTGGAGTTGTTTTTATCTATGTTAGGTACTTTTTGCATCTGTTACCAGAGTAACTGAGCACCTCACAATTTGTAATATATTTATCATCATAACACCCATCTGAGGTAGTTACTATTATCCCAATTTTACACTGAAACTGAGGCAGAGAGAGTTGAAGTCTCTTAAGGTCTTACAGGAAGCCTGTGGCATAGTAGGGATTTGAACACATATCCCAAGTGCTAGACCAACACATTAACAATTGGACTTTTCTTCCTCTCAGGAGGCATTGCTAGCTTTCTCTCTTTTTGAGGCCCATGTGCCAAATCCAACTAAATTTAACTTGGTTTCATAGGGTGCAAATCTGGGCAGAATTCAGAAGAATATAATGGAAAGATCTCCAAGGCTGCAGATAATACTATAATTAGAAGCCAAGCAAATAGGTACAATGAAAAGTAGTGACACTGGATTTATGGCTTATTAAAAGACACTGGATTTATGGCTTATTTATTGCTTTTGCTGTTAGAATAGAGTTGACATGCTGACAAATTGATTATCAGCTACAAATTGTATTTGCTCTAGCATGCTAGAATAAGACATATATATATTTATATATTTTTCTCTAATAATTATCATTAACCACATTCAGCAGGGAAAATGGAGGCTCAGGTCTGGCCAGTGGGAGGCATGATTGATTGATTGATTGATAGATTTGTTTACTTTAAATTGGCACAGATATGTTAATATGAGCCATCGTGTAGACACACTTATGCTAGCAAAAAATGTCTTTTGCTAGTAAAGCTTATTTCATGTGGGGAACTGGTATAAGCTCTACTGGTAAAAGAACACTTTTTCCAGTGGAAACTGTGTCTGCATTGGGCAGGCCTGCAGTTATACTTGTCTAGATATAGCTATACTGGCAAACTCTTTCTAGTGTAGAGAAGACGTAAGGAAGTTTAAATGAGTCACCCAAGGTCTAGAGAAGGTAAGTCAATATCAAAATAAGGAAAAGAACCCCAGTCTCCTGACTTCCAGTCCTATTACTGATCCACTATAGCACTGTGACAGCTGAGTAATGCTCTAAAGTTAGATGTGGGAGTTCTTTTTGTATGGACATGGGGAAAACTGACTTGTTCTGTGATCCAGAACAAATCACTTACCCTCTTTAAGTCCTAGTTTCTTAAGAAAGATAATGATGTCTATATACTTTACAGGACTATGGTGCCTGAATCCATACACAAAGTGTTAACGGCAATCAGCTACCTAACTGAGTTTCTAGTCTTGTGCTCATTCTACTAGGTCACATAACCTCTGGAAAGGTTATGTGACCAAGTAGAATGCCCTGGCTGGGATGATTTAGTTGAGGATTGGTCCTGCTTTGAGCAGGGGGTTGGACTAGATGACCTCCTGAAGTTCCTTCCAACCCTGATAGTCTATGATTCTATGAAAGAGGTGCCACCTCATCCCCATCACCTCCTTGAAAATCCACAATTGCAGGTTTCCACTGAAAATGTTCCTTTTTGAGCTTTGGGGTATTTCACTATCAAAGACTATCAGGTTCATGTAACATTGTGAAAACTCAAAATTTCAGGGTCTAGAAAATCACCAAAATGTTAAGTAGCCAAAAGATTTGCATGCATTTTCATAAAAGACTGTTCACCAATTTCTCCCTGGTCTTAAATAAAATTACATAATGAGTCTTAAAGGCTGAGTCTGCCTAATTTCCCCCTTATAAGTGTGTGTGTGTGTGTTTTATATGCATAAAATAACTGGCATGTTATGTGTTGCTTTTTGTGAAAGCAAGGCTGAAGAAGAGAAATTTTCATTCTGACTATGTAGCTGGTGATAAATATTGCAGAAATGAAGTTCACAGCCTTGGGCCAGCCCCATAAGAAGGCCCTCACTTCTGCACACATGGGCTTCATCTTTGAAATGGACAATTCCATTTTTACTGAGGAGTTGACCATGTCCAGATGGCAGTTTCTCAAACTTAATTTTGCATTAACAAATTTAATCAAATTTAATTTTAATGATATTAATTAAAACTTAATTTGGTGAAGAATACGTACACACACAAATAAAGTAGGAAATGCCCAGGTGTCACTACACAAATGTCTCACACATATTATACCTAGATAGTGCTAGCTGTTACTTTGCATTTGAGGTACTTTATAAATTAAAGTATTCATATAAATATGACATTAAAGCCTTTTCTTCACAACTATAACCGGATCTGTACTGGTCTCACTGTGAGAACAGTTAGTCCAATCAGTTGCCTAGGGAGGATTTTTAAAATGCAAAAGATTCTTGCTTATTACTTCATTTAAGATATGATGGAGCTTCTCTTCTCTCTGAGACAAAGGTGCTACTTTGATATAATTAACTCTGAGGACACTATATAATAGAAAGAGGTGATTTTTTTTTTAACTACTTTAATTTTGGAGCAGTGTCAATTTCACCGGATTGCCTATAGTATTCATTGTGACAATCTGCTAACTGAAACAGTCTGTGTGTGACAGTTTCTTGGAAATTGTAAACTCATTTTTACAAAACAAAAACAAATAAACAAAGTTGAAAGAATGATTTAGATCTATTTATACTTTCTTATTTTTAACTATTACATTATTTAAAAAAAATCAGATTAGAGAATCAGTGAAAAAATAGCTTTCAGAATATTACTCAGACTATATTTTCTTGCATTTGGTTTTCTTAATGTCAGAAAATTAAAGACAAATAACTGCTCTTAGAAATGCAGTATAAAGCAGGTTCTGCTATGCTACACTGCCTCAATCCCTTCACTGGTTCAGCATGGGTGCACAACTGTAATTGAGAGCAGAATTTGGTCCTGTGGATCTTTTATCTGCACTGTGGCTCACTTGCATATTCTACACTCTGTTTCCCATTTGGTGCTTCATTCGTATGAATAGGATTTTTTCCTGGAGACAGAATGCTGAATACACAATAATAAGCCAGAATCTTGATTTCAGACACACTAAGTTAAGAGCAGAAATCAAAATCTCAGACCCACAGTGAGAAATAATTAAGTAGATTTAATACTCAAAGATCAGATTATTATAAAATTAGGACTCAATTTGTTTATTTGTTATTTACCAATTACAGATCAGATTATTTATTATTATTAATATTTTATTTTATTGTATACTCTGTTAGGTCAGAAATGGGATCCACTCCAATTAAGCTTAAACAGTTTTTTTACCCTTTGTTATGTATGTTTTAGGACAATGCTATCAAAACCTATAACATACATATACACGCAAAAGAAGACAAGGCCAGAAAAGTAAATGATCAAGTTATCTTCCTTGGGGATGGAGTGTCTCTTTTCAAATCTCTGGTCTCTGCCATGTATTCTCCACTTTCATATTGTCAGTCATCTATATTTTACCCCTGTTCTGTAACTTTGCACAGATTCAGTTTACCAAGTCGCCTTATCTGTATCCTTATGTATATACATTCCATTCTAACCCCATAATTAAAATATTCTCATGCATATGTTAGCAGGCTTTCCCTTTACCCTCCCACTTCCCTGGTTCTTGTCATGCAGACAGCAAGCAACAGGTCCAGTTCCAAGGTACCACAGTAACTATTACACACTAACCTAAATTAATACATCTATACTCATCCTGCTGAAACTTACTTTTGTCTCTCTGGTTCCCAACATATCTATTCCCTGCTCTTCCTCTCATTGTCTCCATCCAGTTGTTCTTATAGTTACAACAGTTATATATTTTACTCGTCTGTTTTTGGGGACTTGGGTTTTTACTTGTTAGCTTCTCATGTTTGGAGAGGTGTTTATGCACTTGGCCATTATTTACTGCAAAGCTAACAGTTCCCTCTTGACTCTGCTTTACCGAGCTACCTGCACAGAACAAGAATTTTACAGATAAAACACACAAACCAATTTTCTGATTTATAAATGGTCTCACCAAAATCTGAAGTGTGTATCAGCAAACACAAAAACAAAAATGCAAAAAGTCCTTTATAATTTAATTGTAATATTAATTTCTTTAACATTATTTCATGTACATTTGACTAACATAATTTATTACATCATTCTCCAAAACCTGTATCAGGATGTTCTAGACCAGTGTTTCCCAAACTTGGGACGCCGCTTGTTCACAGAAAGCCCCTGGCAGGTCAGGCCGGTTTATTTACCTGCCGCATTCGCAGGTTCGGCTGATCACAGCTCCCTCTGGCCACAGTTCACCACTGCAGGCCAATGGGGGCTGCAGGAAGTGGCGCAGGCCGATGGACGTACTGGCCGCCGCTTCCTGCAGCCCACATTGGCCGGGCACAGCGAAGCACAGCCAGTGGGAGCCACGATAGGCCGAACCTGCAGACGCGGCAGGTAAACAAACCGGCCCAGCCCACCAGGGGATTTCCCTGAACAAGTGGTGTCCCAAGTTTGGGAAACACTGCTCTAGACAATAATTGGTATTATAACTCTGTAGATCTTTCTGTGCCACTTCTATATTGCTATGTAGCAAATCAGGAACAATAAATAGACCACAAATTTCAGGGTTAGAAATGCATATTTACCATAATAAAAGGACCTGTGATGGAGATATAAGTAAGTTCCCTGGCAGGCATTTTAGTTTAGTACCCTGGTGTCAGCCTTTTTCTCCATGTTTATTACTTACCTTGCATGTGTTTGAAATTTCTTTGTAATATAACAGAATCAAAAATATACCATATCTGTTTCCTTCATATAGTATATATTACGGAACAATAGCTATACTTAGGCTGAAATTGAACAACAGTGTAGAGAGTGCCAATATAAGGCCCTCAACACCACTTAAGTCCCATACAATGTTTGCATTGAGGACCCAAGAAGAGAATAGCTATGCAGCCTTATAATTTATCAGAAAGGCCTCCTCATTGGTCCTGCATTGAAAGTTACAATGGTGCTTGGACAAGAGGAGCCACAGATCAGCCTTCACTTAGACTCACTGGCAACAGTATCCCATTCAACTGCCGTGGAGGGGTTAGAATAATCATTTTGGAAGGGTAGGGGTTGCAGCCCAACTGGCCCTGTGTTGGTGCTATACATTTAACCTCTTCAAATTCTCTGTATTCCTCTGACATAGATCCTGAATGCTCAAGCTTCATGAGAATAGAGTGGGTTTGACTATTAAAGATTAGGGGGTCAGTTTTTTTATCCGATCGGAATTCATGTAAAATTTGAATATTGGTGTGGGAGAGGAACAATCTGATATAGGCATCTTTACATTATTCAAAATTATTTTGAATTTCTGCTGAAGGTGACACAAAAGGGATTCATCACATTAAGATCTGTTGAAAATATCTGTGTAAATACATGTGACAAAATCATAGAGGAGAGTTGGTAAATATCAAATCATGAACATGTTGTTATAGTAACCAAACTACCTGTACGCCCAAATCTGTGTTGTTGTTGTTGTTGTTGTTTTGATTTGTTTTTAAATTGGTGAGAATGCTTTGAGGAAATGAAGCTGTTACCAAAGTTTCACCAGTTTTAAACTTTGCATACCATAGTCTTCTCATTGAGATCGTGCTGTCTGTTAGCCTTCAGTTTAGCTCAAGGTTTAAATGTGCAAGTCCCAGTGTTCTCAATGTGCTTTCAATCACATCCATTCACAAACCAAAAATCACAAGCTGTCAAAAGTCCTGGGTATCTTTAAAATGACATAAATGGAATATAAGACTCCCATGACAACTGAAAGTCCAGTCTTAATCATGATTGCATTAAAAGTATACTATGACTGCTCAGTCCATGCTATTTAAAGTTTAGTATGTCAGCTGTTTATAAAGACATTTAATTAAAACAAGAAACCACATACAAAATGATTTCATAGTTAGATTGTATGTTCTTCAAAGCAGAGGTAGTCACTCCAATTATCACCTTCTCTGGCCTCTTTATACTAACTGGACTAGTGAAATACGCTTACAAAGTTAGCAGATCTCCCCAGAAAGTACAGAAGAGGCTTCAGCTGGCACAGAGTAAGTATAGCTGACTCCTTGGTTTAAAGACAATCCCATGCTCTCTCTGTTCTATGAATGAATACAGAACTGAACTTTATACTTGAAGGCTGCCTATCCTGAGATCTTTTACCAATACTAAAAGCCTCTGACTTTATTTAAAAAAAAAAATGTTCTAAAAAGCACCTTGATCTTGTAAAGGCAAACAAACAAAATATAATCTTAAATCTGCAATAATGCAATGTGAAAGAACTACTTTGTACAGTGATAGAAAAATGTCTGCTTCCCTTGCTAAATGTTTTATTCAATACTATTTATTTCTGTTTGCTCCTACATGCACAGAAGACAATATTCAGGACATGCAATTTGGCTGAGATGCTGTTATTTTATAGTGTGTAAATTTTGCATTTACTGCCTCGTATTTTTAACTGTGTAGCCTTAAATTTACATTCACACCTTTTTAAAAGAAAGTAATAGCCTTAAATCAAATGCAACAAACTGCACATGCTGAATAATGTTAACATTGAAATGGCCCCAGTTATGCTTTATGGTTCAGACTTTATTGAGGAGATTGGGCATGGGAAAGGGTGAGTTCACATTATTTCTACTAATGTTTGACTGAAGGCAGCTTTAATTTTTTTCTATATACAGAGTTAAGTGGGAAGGTGTACATCTGTTTACATTGAGTCAGTTGTGTACTGGCAGCTGAAAGAAATGTAATATTTTTAAACTACATCTTAGCATAGGTAGAATACCACAGAATGCAGCAAAGACTATGGTAATATCATAAAACAGTAAGTTTTACATTTTTCATGCCAGCAACCTTTCCTTGTTCCTCACAAGGCAATCATTTTTTATGTTTGTTTGTTTGTTTCTTTTTGATAGGGAGGATACTATTTCTTTTCACGACACAGTTTCTCCTAGGAAAACTGTCTTAGCTGCAACCACTGTGCCAGTCAGGCAAGAGCGGGAAATAACCAGATTGAAGTATCAAAGGGGGCAGTGTCTTTCGGCTCTGCTGAAGAAATGTGATGCCTAATAATCTTACATATTGTTCCAATCTGTTGTCACATTATTATGCAAGCAATACCTTTTTTAAAATGTGCTTACGGACATACACCCAAATGAACATTATTAACATTCGAAGTGACCAGCTGTTTGAGCTATCTGTATAGAAAAGGGTGTGACAATTTTTCACAGTGAGGAAAGGATTTTTTGTTTTCTTTTTGTCTTTTATTCTCATAAACTCAAAAATGTAGTTAAAAAAAAGCATTACTGGGTAAGACTAATGAAGGAAAAATTCATGCTAAACTGAAAATAAAAGTGTTTGGAAAGTTAGCTGTGAGTACAAACAGAGTGTTATAGTTGAAACTCTTACAGTTCAAATATAGGCTGTTCTATAAACAAACATGATTAGGGATCTGGAACACATGATTTACGAGGAGAGGCTGAGGGAACTGGGATTGTTTAGTCTGCAGAAGAGAAGAATGAGGGGGGATTTGATAGCTGCTTTCAACTACCTGAGGGGTGGTTCCAAAGAGGATGGTTCTAGACTATTCTCAGTGGTAGAAGATGACAGGACAAGGAGTAATGGTCTCAAGTTGCAGTGGGGGAGGTTTAGGTTGGATATTAGGAAAAACTTTTTCACTAGGAGGGTGGTGAAACACTGGAATGCGTTACCTAGGGAGGTGGTAGAATTTCCTTCCTTAGAAGTTTTTAAGGTCACGCTTGACAAAGCCCTGGCTGGGATGATTTAATTGGGGATTGGTCCTGCCTTGAGCAGGGGGTTGGACTAGATGACCTCCTGAGGTCCCTTCCAACCCTGATACTCTATGATTCTATGATTCTTAGAAAACACTAACCTTATAAAATGTTACTAATACTTGTTACTAGATTAGTTTAACTGTACTGTTTTTGGCATAGTATGCTTTAAAGGTTGTATTTACAGCTCTGCAGGAACCAGAGTTTCCATTTTAAGGGAAATTCAACAATTTTAAAATTTGTTTTATTGTGAATTGGAAAAAAAATGAAAATTTCAGTTTAAAAGTAATTTGGGGTTAATTAGAATGTTTTGTTTCATTCTTGGCATTTTTATTTTTTAAATTATAATATAAAATAAAATCAATTTCTAAATGAAAAATAATCTTGAAATAAAAAACTGAAATGTTGCATTCTGAAAATGTTAAAACACAATGTTTTAATCTTATCACAAGATTGGACTTTTGAAAAAAAATGTTAGTATCAACAGATTTCTACATGAAGTTTCAGTTTCCACAAAACATTTTTTTCCAGTGGAATTTTTGTTCCATAAGGAATTTTGTTACGAACTCTAGTTGTAGAATTTTATAATCTTCTGATATAGCCCCATTTAGTGCACAAATTAAAACTAGGTTCATAGTCTCAGCTTAGTTTTATGGCAACAGGAATTTATATTACCAAATCATCATGCTGTCTGGTTATAACTGTTATTTTTCACACAAGAAGCCCAGGATTTGAATCACAAGTGTTTTATGGGTTAGGACTTTTATGCAGTGTCAGAGTAGTGTGGATGTATCCTCATAGGTTTTTCCTGAACTTTCAGTACACTTGCAATTGCATAGTTCATGCCAGTACTATTAAGACCTTATTTTTATGAGCACTAAATTCACTCACACATACAAAGAAGGAAACAGCCTGGAGCAAATGTTTATGTCCATGTTATAAACTCCTGCAACTAGGAGAGTGTAATGAAAATGCTGATATATTCTTTCACATCCCATTTAGCACTTAGACTGTTGCTTTGGTGCAGTATATACTGCCCAGGACTTCTGAGGTAGTCTAATCTAATATGCATGTGTATATATTAAAATAAATACTGTGCCATTGTGATCTGATAAAAAGGCAACTTAGCAAAAGGAACCACAAAGAGACAAAGTTCAGAGGGCTTAACTACATGGAACATTTTTAATTCAAATATGTATTGAAAATTACCAAAAAAAAAAAAAAAAGGGGGGGGAAACAAAACCAAGAGAACCTTATGTAACTAACAAGACGTTCCAATTACCACCTCCATCATTTAGGTTGCATCTCTTTCTCTCAACCTTTATCTCCATATTTTTTTTAATGTTTTGAGATTATTAACTCTTCAGGGCTATGCCCTTCTACATGTTTGTACAGCTCCTAGAGAAATGGGATCCTAAAACTGAGGAAAGTGTTTGTTGGTACCAGAACATTAATGATTAATAATAACTAATAAAAAGCTTTCTCTGTGATTGTGTTGGGGTGTTCTGACCGGTGTCCCGGGGGGCCACACCAAGACTGCTCAATCAGCGCAAACTGCAAAGAACGGGGCAGACGATCCCCCAAACTGGTGGTTATTCTAATACTTAGGTTCACCAAGCCAATAACAAAACCACTTCCACAATACCTTACTGGTTACCCAGAAGCCAAAACTCAGTTCCCTTAAAGCAACCTTGGGCACCCACCCAGACAGCCAAGTCAAATATGATGAGGAGTACTGAAAATCTTGTTTATCATAAATAAAATTCTACCAATCCCACCAGGTCAATAAATATTTCAGAGAGAGAGATGGAATGAGAGAAAGCTTCCCCTACATACCTGAGTACAAACCCACCTGGACCCACTGGCTATGTACTCAGGTGCTAACCCCAGTTATGTTACTATTTTAGCATGCTAGCTGAAGCAGAGCTAACATGACTGTCTACCCTAGCTGGGACGCATGCTCCCAACTGCTATGTAGACATAGCCATAGGGATTAGGCCAGAAAGTAGCTACCTCCTTAGCCGCTTTTTGGTGGATTATCAACAGCTGGGATAAGGGCTCGCATACTAGCCAGAAGGAGGTAGACAGGGAGTCTGAGGAAGACTCTTCATCAGCTGAAAACTTGAATATAACAGTTCAAGGACCTGAGCACTTCAGAGACAAAGCCAAAAAAAAAAAAAAGGACAAAAGAAGCCTGCCAAACAATGAGTGAGGACACTGGACAATCAAGGTGCACAGGAGCACTCGAGGAAGACATGTCTGTTGCGGAGAACATAAATGAATTATTTGCATTGAGCTTCACTGCAGAGAATATGATGGAGGTTCATGCACCTGAGCTATTCTTTATAGGTGATAAATCTGAGGAACTGTCCCAGATAGAGGCGTCCACAGAGGAAGTTTTGAAACAAATTAATAAATTAAACAGCAATAAGTCACCAGTAAAAATACCAGCTGGTATTCACCCAAGGGTTCTGAAGGAATTCAAAAGTGAAATTACAGAACTACGAACTCTGGCATATAACCTCTGTTAAATTGGCCTCTGTACCAGATGACTTGCAGATTGCTAATGTGATATCAATTTTGAAAAAAGGCTCCAGAAGCAATCCTGGTAACTATACGTCAATAAGGCTAATTTCAGTACGAGGCAAATTGGTTAAAACTATAGTAAATGACAGAATTATCAAACACATGGATGAACGTGATATGTTGAGAAACAGCCAACACATCTTTTGTAAGGGGAAATCACATCTCACCAATCTATTAGAATTCTTTGAGGGGGTCAATAAACATGTGGAAAAGAGTGATCCAATGGATATTGTATACTTGGACTTTCAGGAAGACTTGACAAGGTCCCTCACCAATTGCTCTAAAGCAAACTAAGAAGTCCTGGGATAAGAGGGAAGGTCATCTTATGGATCAATAACCAGTTAAATGATAGAAAACAAAGGATAGAAATAAATGGTCGGTTTTCACATTGGAAACAGATAAATAGCAGGGTCCCCCAAGGATCTGTACTGGGACCAGTGCTGTTCAATATATTCATAAGTGATTTGGAGAAAAGGACAAGGAGTCCAGGGTCTCCTTGTTTTTTTTTGTGGATACAGACTAACATGGCTATCCCCCGATACTAGGAGAAAAGGGTAAACAGTGATATGGCAAAGTGTGCAGATGATATAAAATTACTCAAGATACTCAAGTACAAAGCAGACTGTGAAGAGTTACAAAGGGATCTCACTAAAGTGGGTGACTGGGCAACAAAGTGGCAGATGAAATTCAGTGTTGATAAATAAAACATACTGCACATGACAGGTTTCAGAGTAGCAGCCGTGTTAGTCTGTATTCGCAAAAAGCAAAGGAGTACTTGTGGCACCTTAGAGACTAACAAATTTATTTGAGCATAAGCTTTTGTGAGCTACAGCTCACTTCATCGAATGCATTCAGTGGATCTCCCCACTGTATTTTCCACTGAATGCATCCGATGAAGTGAGCTGTAGCTCACGAAAGCTTATGCTCAAATAAATTTGTTAGTCTCTAAGATGCCACAAGTACTCCTTTTCATACTGCACATGGGAAAACATAATCCCAACTATACATACAAAATGGTGGGCTCTAAATTAGCTGTCACCATTTAAGAAAGAAATCGTGAAGACATCATGGATCATTCTCTGACTTTTTTTTCCAGTTTTCCGTGGCAGCCAAAAAACCTAACAGAATGCTAGGAACTCTCAGAAAGGGATAGATAATAAGACAGAAAATATCATAAGGTCATTATATAATGCCATGGTACACCCACAGATGGAACTGCATGCAGTTCTGGTCATCCCATCTGATAGATAGATAGATTAGATAGAAAGAAAGAATTGGAAAAAGTACAGAAAAGGGCAACAAAAGTGATTAGATGTATGGAACAGCTTCCATATGCGGAGAGATTAAAAAGACTGGGATGTGCTGCTTGGAAAAGAAACGACTGAGGAGGGATATGATAGAGGGCTATATAATCATGAAATGTGTGGTGAAAGTGAAATGTGTGGTGAAAGTGGTAAAGGTGCAGACAGCCTTTTTTCCTGGCCCACCCAGTAAACCAACCATGGTGTGGGGCAGGGTCTCCTTCTACTATTCTCGTAAGTGTTAGAAGGGAAAGAGACTGGCTCATGCACCACAATATAGTATTTAGTAGGGGGTTCTCAGGGCATAATGGCTGCTGCTTTGTAATGAACCCTAAAGAGAACTTTTCAGAGTAGCAGCCATTTCATTGGATGCATGCAGTAGAAAATCTTCATGTCTGGTAGGGTGACCAGATGTCCCGATATTGAACAGTTTGTCCCGCATCCTGACTGAAGTACGGTTAGGAAGCCATTTGTCCTGATATTTTGTTTTGGGTGCATTTTTTCCCCCCTTAGGCAGAGGTGACAGGCAGGGGGAGCACTTTTTCAATTGTTACACTCCCCCGGCACGTCCGGGTCTTCAGTGGCATTTTGGCGGCGGGTACTTCTTTCTTCGACAAGATTTATTTCCCGCCGCTGAACATGCCAGATGAGTGTAACAATTCAAAAGGCGCTCCCCCTGCGGCGGTCCTGATATTTTGTATTTAGCATATGGTCACCCTATCTTCTGGCGACCTCTATGTGGGAGTGAGCCCATTGCCATGCCTTAGGAGCTAAACCCCAGTTATCTGACTGAACATTCTGACAGAAAATTTCTGTTAAGAGAAAGCAGAACTTGGTGCAAGCAAGCATGCACAAAGTAGTCTCCATATTGCTGATGAAACATCTTCTGTATAGTACCACCAAAGACAGAAAGCATAGTTGAAGCGTACAACTGATGGTGATATGATGCCAGAATAAAATGACATAAAATGACAATAATAGTGGCAAAAAAGGCCCAAATTCTTCTGGACTTACTCATGTGTGTAATTCCACTGCTTTCATTGAGCAGCATTGGCCTCTAACAAAGTAAATAACTCAAACAAAGGCTTTAATAATAATAATGCAGTTATGGTTCCCAGTTCACTAAAGTCATCATCTTTCCCCTTATGAAAAAAAAATACTTTAATTTAAAAACAAAAAATGTGAAGTTTCACAGCAGTTAATAAGTTATTGGCTGCCATGAGTAGTCTGCCTTGCTGCTGCTGAACTAATACATCACCACAGTAACTGAGTGACAACTTCCAGATGAAGCATCATGATATAAAGCATCAGCTGAACATTTGAAAGAGGCATTTAGATAAAAGCACAGAGCCCCTACAATAGTTTAGATGAATTGTAAAGTTTTCAGCTAGCTATTTTTTCTTCATACTGTTTAATTGTGCTCATTAATAGCCATGGGTATAATATTCTCTTGGCATCCTCTATGATATGATTGGTAATTCTCACTCTTAAAATGTACAGTGTATTTTGGTTTTCCAGACATGCTAGCTAGTAAATGCAGATAAGCGATAAATAAATAATTCACATTGATGTTATATGATTAATTAGCTTAATGGAATGAAGAGAAGAAGAACATTGTAACAGAAGAAATATGTAAATTTGTTTATTCTCCTAATCTTTGAAATTTTCAAAATTTCCCTTTGGTAACACTAAAATATAAATTGTGATGTGGACATAACTGCATGAAGTACAGTCAGAAGACTTTAATTTTGCAGGGACTTTATGTTAATTGGCTTAGTAAGATGGCCAAAGTAATTAAACAGCAGTGGGTGGTTTGAAGATGATGCAGATCATTGATGCCCCATCAAGTTTAATAAAATGACAACCATATTTTGCCTGAATGAATCCTGAATGAATCACCTACACAGGAGAACTATTTTAGAGTGTCCACCATCAAATATGCTTCGTGATAATTGTATCACTAAGTGTTAAATATTGCATCCATCCTTTGCTCTAGTACTAGTTCATAAATTCATGTTCAGAACTTTCACTTAGAAACAAATTTTTAAGGAGATTTCTAAAACCATTAGGCCAAAATCCGAAGGCGGCCCAGAAAAAAAAAAAAGGGAAAAAAATGGGTGTTCCATTCACTAAACCAGAAATAAAACTGAAATGTAAATTACAATTCACTGTAATAATCAGAAACGTTATTTAAAATTGGGTTGCACCATCAATATAGATCAATTATCGAAAAAATCTCATTTTACCACAATTGTTCAATATCTCTGACTACATTCAGATAATCAAAGTTGAAGAGAAGATATAATAATAATAATACAATGCAATAAAACACCTAAACTATTTTCAAAATATTTAACAAGTTTCTTTACTGACATCCACTTTTTATATCACAAAAAATAGATGAACTAATGCTTGCTTCTAAACCCCAGTCTTAAAATATCTGTAGAACAATAATTATTAGTCATTCATCAAATAACGATGGCTACTAATATGCAAATTAGTACACAAAGTGTATTTTCATGGTTAAATACCCTTGGAGTAAGCATCAGTTGAAAGGCATTCATATTATTATACCAAGACAATATAAATGCAACTGCAAAACCAAAAGAAACAATGGCCATCACATATAAAGATTTATATGCTCAAATAGACAAATAAAAATGTGATATACTAAATAGTCAGTAATTAATTAATTGATTAGGTTAGGAAGAAGCTGCCCTGTGAACAGATTATTCCTAAATTGTCAACTATGTGGTTTATTGAATCTTCCTTTGAAGCGTCTGACACTAACTATCATCAGAAATAAGATACCAAACTAGATGGACTACTGCCTTCTCAGATTCTGGATGGTTGTTACATAGTAATAAGAAGCCCTTGCTATCTTCATTCCATAATGCAGCTGCACAGACCCGCTATCTGCTGCTGCGAGTAGTTTTATTTTTAACCTCTGACATAATAAGGCTTTACTACTATATGGTAGTAGACTCAACCATTCAGAAAAAAAATAGAACAAATATCAGAGGGCTTCTGTGGTCAGTTGCAACAAACCAAACTTGTTCATAAGAAAAACAAAACAAAACATATGTTTGTCAGGGAAACATTTTCAGGCATTCCAATACCACCTTTTTTTTTTTTTTTCTGGAGAAAGTTTTGCTGAACACGTTTTCCAAATTTCATAAAATGATTCCCACTTTGGGAATGTTTCACAAACTTGAAAGTAGTCATTACAATGCAAAACCTTATAGTTGCAAATATTTCACCAAACTGCATTTTACCTATGACTAAGCAATAAAATTTGCAGTCAAGGAAATGCCTTTAAAGTTTCTTGGAAGAAAGAAAGTAGGATTAGAAAAAAAGGAGGAGAAAAATAGATTAAATCCAACATCTGAAGCTATGATTAATGTTCCAGATAACTCATAAAACAAAAAGCATGACTTTACCGACAGAAACCCTGAGAAAATATAAGACATGTATCTCCCATTACCTTCAATGGAAAGCATACTGCTTAAAATCCACATGTAATACTTTGAAAATTTACTCAAAAGAATTAAATAAGATATCAAAGCAAATTTATTAACACCTCTGAATGAAACCACGCTACCTCTAGCTATATCAGATGACAGAACCTTCTTAAAACACTGAGAGAACTTGTCAGCAATTTCTGTCTCTACAGTTTATATCAAATAAACATGTGTAAAGAAATTCAAACAAAAGCTCTGTACGAAGACTTCAAACAACTAAGCAAAGCAAAGATTTTCTGTTCAATGTTTGAGAAATGAAAGATCAGCTTCTAGTATCTGACATTTTATAGTATGATTTAGTATTTTTCTAAAGTCTAGATTTATGACCATTATCATGCAAAGAAAGATCTGAAAATAAAGATGGCTTTAAATAAAAATCTTTCACCAAAAAAAGTTCAAGACCAAAAAATTGTATTGTTTTTTTTTTTTTCAGTAGCCTGGAGTGATTTTGCTATTGGGCATTTTTTCACTTCCCCAATTCAGCCCTGAATCAAACTCAAGGACCAGATACTGTACATTAAATCCACTAATTTTGTGTAAGGTAGAAAATTAATGGTGCCACGCCAATTTGTATTTGACACTCAATGTCTAAAAACAAACTAACAATCCGAGTAACTGAGAAAATGTAGATGAAAGTAGAGCCCTAGTGAAATTAGTGGCAAAACTCCAACTGACTTCAATAGGGTCAGGATTTGTATTGTTTTTCTTTATCTAAACAGAGTAAAGAGACAGTGGGTGTAGTGAGATATACCTACCCCAAGGCTATTAAGTGTGAAAACTGCCCATGCCCTGCAGACCTAAAGTGGGTTACCCTCTTTTTTTAACCTTTGTCTATTCTGCCCAAGAATTAAAAATACATTGAACACTTATTTGTCAAAAAATATGCACAGACACTATATACATTATGTCCTTTGTGTGTGCCGCCATGCCATGACATTGCATACCTACCCAGTTCATAGATGAGCACCCTCTCCTGTATGAGTACGGCCATGGGAACTGCCAGCTTGCTAAAAATGACAACAAAATCCCAGAACACAGTCAGAGTTGAAAGGTAAGAGGAATATTGATATCCTGGAGACATAGTGGAAGTGGGGGAATTTGTAAGGTGCTGATCAGATTGGAATATATAGGTAAGCTTTCTTTAAATCTACAGAAAGCTTCTGAAATGAATACATTTCCTGATACACTTCTGGCTGAAAAATCTCTACTGCTCCTATTTGCTTCAGATGTTTGATAGTTGCTTTTGTGTTCACTCTCTTCTATGGGTATCATCATTCCTGCCCCCACCCCCAAATATACTTCAATTCCCTTTTGCCCATGTAGAAACTCTACTTGACTTTATTGAAGGTGCAGGTGCAGCAATTTTGAAAGTATATGGCACTAACCCAGGAGTTTTTGAGAAGGGTTGCATAGTTCAGTTATGTCGACCATTAGCAAAGCTTTTAATGTATCCATGTCAACGGATTCTCTGCTCCTTTGAACTCAAAGCATTTTAGCTAGCTTTCTCTTTTATAAGGGCCAGGACTCCCAAAGCAATCTTTTACTTGCAGCAATAAATAAAGTAGCAGAAAAGCTGACCCAACCTGTTTACTGTCAAAGCAGTGTTTTTGACCTAATGAAAAAGGAAAGACTTTGAAGTTCTGTCTGAACTGGGTAATATCATAGGTATTGTAAATGTGTATAACCTGGATTGAACAGAACCTGTTTTGTCATAGAGAAAATGCGTCGATATTTTTTGTTCTTAAATATAAACACAAATAGCAAATTGTCATATAGACATGAGAAATGAGTAGATACGATTTCATAATCGGCTCAAACCACTAATTAAGTTCATTTCTGAGAAGAAAAATATACGTAAGTTGAAAAGGAAAATTCTAATTTAATAGCAACAAATTAATTAATAGGCCTTAAAATTGGAGATAATTTAAAATGCATTTTCAATACAACAGTGCAAGACTTTTAAAGGTTCTTTTATTAAAATGTGTCATATGGAAGCAAACATAAGTCAGTCAGGATTGTGACTCTATCATTCTAGGCATTGTCCAAACACGTATTAAGAGATTGTCTGTTTTTCAGGCAAGTGACTAAGACCCCAATTCTGCAATCTGATCCACGAGGGCAGAATCATATTACTTCATGGAATCCCACTGAAATGACTGGGGTTTCACCTGGATGCTGAGCCCTGAGTTAACAAGTCAGGTTACAGGATCAGGTTCTCATTTAAGATGTGATGAAAAAGGTGGGTGTAGTAAACTATTGCCGGAGGTGGGGAAGGAGGACAAGGGTAACAGTGATAGGGACACACAAATGTGAAGGAAAATTAATAATTTGTGCATAGACTAAATGAGATCCAGTTACAAGATTTCAAGTCATTTTACATTCAAAATACATAAATAAAATAGTGAGCAGCAGTGTTGTCAACCCCAAGCAATCAAAAAATCATGATTCCTGACCCCAAAAGCATGAGATTTAAGAAAAACAAATGCTGAGATTTTTATTTTTCTTCTAGCGTTAAAACATTTAGGGTTCACATTTTCAAGCTTTCCTCTGTAAATACGTGTACTAAAACTGTAAATTAAATATGAAAGTTGAAATTCTCTTGAAATAGCCTCTTTCCAGAAGCTGAGGGTTTTTAAGGAAAAAAATCATGAGATTGCAATACAATTTCAATAGCTAGCAATGCTGGATCAGCATTGCCTCGTTTTACAGTTTAACACATTTTCTTCACCCTTATCTTAGAAGCTGCACACATGCTACTTAACATTTAGAAGGATGCTATAATATGCACATTTTCTGTGTATAAGCCTATGCCATCTGAACATTTTCATGCATAAATGTACACTTGCTCGTTTTCTGAAATGTAATCCCATAATGTAGCACAATAAATATTTCAGACTGGTCTGTTGATGATGTATGCTACCACCATGCAGGAAAGCCTAGCATGCTGCTTCTTTCTGATGAGTCCATCCTGAGTAGGCAAGAGCTTGGCGTGACTTACACACTCTGACATTAGACAGAGCTATATCTCATGGAGTGAAAGTTGCATGTGGTGTTACATCACATCCAGGCACTCACAGCTTCTGGATAGAAAAATATAATGAAAAAAAATTTCTCCCAATTCAAGCAGGTGTTCAATACCACCTCTTTAGCTGATTAAGAAGCAACATTTATGAGCTATGGAGGGATTTCCCCCCACCTCCCAGGCCTTGATAACAGAATGGAGGCTGAGACTTGGAGGGAGAGAGAGAGAGAGAGAAAGAATGGGGGATGTAGAAAGGCTATTTGGGCAAAGAAAAGATGGACCTGCAGAGAGCCAACAGGAAGAAGACAGATACACAAGATTTATTTTTCTGGTACGATATGGAGGATGTAATATACATTAGTTACTATTGTAGCTATCTATAAATACACATTTTATTTAGAATATTTAAAAATATATATTAATGCTACCTGGTGACAGTGTTTATATATAGCATTTTTAGTAGTGTCTGTAGTTCATCAATAGCTATATTAGGATGGAGATTATGGAATTTCAAACTGGTTATCAGAACATACAAATGTTCACATTTCTAAAATGAATAATTTAGCTGCAGCTATTCAGTGATTTGAATGATCTCACATTTTAGAGAGACTGTTCAGCCAAGCAAATATGAGCAAGTCATTAAAATTGCCCAATTAGAAAAGTCTTACCAATTTTAATTCCCAAATTAAGCCAGGCCACTATGGATATCATGGAAAATAAAGGCACCTTCATTAGTATTGTATTTTTTTAAAATTTGTTTTTTTTAGATAAATACAGTTATGTTATGATCTGGAAGTGAAACAAAAACACAGTTGGATTAGAATTGCAATGTTTTAAAAAAAAAATAAGGCAAAGATACAATAAAACATTAACATACTACATTGTGTATTACTTATTCAGGATCAGGTTAATATTCAAAGAACCTGGCTAAAGATTCTAGCTTGCTAGCTAGGGAGCCCTTCTCCTCTGAGTATGCTAGAAAAGGTGACCACATTTCTAAATACCTGTTGTGTTTTTGGTACTTCTCTTGTGTACATACTTGGCATGAAAGCTTTTCCGTTACAAGGACAGGCCACATTTTACTATTCCACAATTCCATAGGAGGAGGGATGGCACATTTCCAATAATATGAAATACAAAGTCTAGCTGCTAACAATAAAAAAGGAATTAATTTGCCATTTGGTTTAAAATGCAGATTCTTTATAGAAGCATTAATTAAGCATGTCAGGGGATATCTGGAAAGCTGGCATTTTGTCATAAAATGAATCTCTTTAATAATTCCCTCCCAATGTGCAAATATGTTACCCTTTCCCCACAACCTCTCCAACATAGTTGCTCCCTAGTGGCAAAAACATGATGGATCTTAACTAGAGTCAAATGACATCTGTACAGTAATTTGGAATTGCAATTGTCAGTTGAATGGTTTGTTTGGAAAATCTACTTCTGGATTTAAGCTTCCTAATAGCAAATAAATGCTATCACAGTTTTGCTTCTCTAAATCAGCAGTAATATTTGAGCAAGTTAATGATTTTGGCGGTATATTTAAAGTACTCATACTAATGGTTTTATTTTCAAAACCCTATTTTGTACACAAAGGTAGTCATGCATGTTTAAAGTCATATGCCAGAAAACTGGAAGCTTTCTTTTGCAGGAAAAGAAGGATTGAAAAACAGATGAGAAAAAGAAGGAGAAAGTGTGTGAAAAGTTTAAAAGAGGGGGAGCGAGACGGAAAAGACCAAATAATATCACAATGAGATTCAAGACAGAAGGGGCTAAACTTGAGTACATATTTTTATGTGCAGTATATTTTCTTGCAGAAAAAAAATTGTTACTGGAAACTGAAAAATTTTGCCCACAGTCTTGCAATTGTGAATCATGATTCACACTGTGGGATTTCCAAAGACTTTAAAAAAGGTTTCTTTTTGTTCTCAGCCAATAGAAACTGGATTTTTCTTAGTCATTTAAATATATTTTCAAAAGATTGTTTCATTTTTTTATGAAAGCTGAAATTCTTATGTAATCACTTGACTCCAGGAACTTGGACTTTAAGAAAAACTCCAAATATCACCAGATGGAGTAGGCAATACTAATTTGGCAGTTAAATAGGATAACATCAGCAATGTGAATTCCATATTGTAAAATAGTTTTCAGAAAAAATCATTCACTTGATTTACTACTGTTGCAGTTTAAATTCTGAACTTTCTTGTGGAGATCAGAATGATGCCTTCTGCTATGATCTTATCAGATTTCATGAACTAAATAAGGGTTGGTTTGGAGCAACAGTTGGATGAGAGACAAGCAAAATTTGAATGAGAATGATTCCACTGGGAGGTGTGGAAAGTGGTATCAATTCAATAAGTGGCATTCTGCTTTCTGGGTCACTACTAAAACAATATTATACAATGTTACATGTTGGCATTAAAGTGCATTGCTGCTGAGTGGGTAATCTTTTGGGTAAGAAATAAAACAGATCCTGACAATTTGTAGCACTATTTGTATATGCAACCTCAGATACTATGGCCAAATTCTAACTCAGGCCATCTAAGAGCTAAGTCTTTGATGAAGGTGACAAAATCTGGAATCTGGCAAAGGTGATTTAGGACTTGCTAAAGATTTTGTCTAAGAAGATCTTGTTAGGATATAGATATTCAGGGCTGTCTGTAAAGGCCTCTACTCTAAGAATTTAGGTGTATTCTTATCACTTGGCTAGTTATAGAGGTATAAAAGAAAGAAAGGTTTCAGAGTAACAGCCGTGTTAGTCTGTATTTGCAAAAAGAAAAGGAGTACTTGTGGCACCTTAGAGACTAACCAATTTATTTGAGCATGAGCTTTCGTGAGCTACAGCTCACTTCATCAGATGCATGCCATGGAAACTGCAGCAGACTTTATATATACACAGAGAATATGAAAAAATACCTCCTCCCACCCCATTGTCCAGCTGGTAATAGCTTATCTAAAGTGATCATCAGGTGGACCATTTCCAGCACAAATCCAGGTTTTCTCACCCTCCACCCCCCACACACAAATTCACTCTCCTGCTGGTGATATTGTTGAAATCATGGTGGAATTTCTCAAGGGCTTCTTTTCCATGGGTCCAGATGATGGAAAAGAAGCCCTTGAGGAATTCCACCATAAGGAATAATCTGGGCCCTGATGTTTAAGTTTATTTAATCTCCTTCATGTCCGATCCATCGTCTACAGCCAAGCTCTGCAATACAACCGCATTTGCTCCAACCCCTCAGACAGAGACAAACACCTACAAGATCTCTGTCAAGCTTTCTTACAACTACAATACCCACCTGCAGAAGTAAAGAAACAGATTGATAGAGCCAGAAGAGTTCCCAGAACTTACCTACTACAGGACAGGCCTAACAAAGAAAATAAAAGAACGCCACTAGCCATCACCTTCAGCCCCCAACTAAAACCCCTCCAACGCATTATTAAGGATCTACAACCTATCCTAAAGGATGACCCAACACTCTCACAAATCTTGGGAGACAGGCCAGTCCTTGCCTACAGACAGCCCCGCAACCTGAAGCAAATACTCACCAACAACCACATACCACACAACAGAACCACTAACCCAGGAACTTATCCTTGCAACAAAGCCCGTTGCCAATTGTGCCCACATATCTATTCAGGGAACACCATCACAGGGCCTAATAACATCAGCCACACTATCAGAGGCTCGTATACCTGCACATCCACCAATGTGATATATGCCATCATGTGCCAGCAATGCCCCTCTGCCATGTACATTGGTCAAACTGGACAGTCTCTACGTAAAAGAATAAATGGACACAAATCAGATGTCAAGAATTATAACATTCATAAACCAGTCGGAGAACACTTCAATCTCTCTGGTCACGCAATCACAGACATGAAGGTCGCTATCTTAAAACAAAAAAAACTTCAAATCCAGACTCCAGCGAGAAACTGCTGAATTGGAATTCATTTGCAAATTGGATACTATTAATTTAGGCTTAAATAGAGACTGGGAGTGGCTAAGTCATTATGCAAGGTAGCCTATTTCCTCTTGTTTTTTCCTACCCCCCCCCCCGATGTTCTGGTTTAACTTGAATTTAAACTTGGAGAGTGGTCAGTTTGGATGAGCTATTACCAGCAGGAGAGTGAGTTTGTGTGTGTATGGGGGTGGGGGGGATGTGAGAAAACCTGGATTTGTGTTGGAAATGGCCCACCTTAATTATGCACATTGTAGGGAGAATGGTCACTTTGGATGAGCTATTACCAGCAGGAGAGTGAGTTTGTGTGTGTATGGGGTAGGGGGGATGTGAGAAAACCTGGATTTGTGCAGGAAATAGCCCAACTTGATTGTCATGCACATTGTGTAAAGAGTTGTCACTTTGGATGGGCTATCACCAGCAGGAGAGTGAATTTGTGTGGGGGGGTGGAGGGTGAGAAAACCTGGATTTTTGCTGGAAATGGCCCACCTGATGATCACTTTAGATAAGCTATTACCAGCTGGACAATGGGGTGGGAGGAGGTATTTTTTCATATTCTCTGTGTATATATAAAGTCTGCTGCAGTTTCCACGGCATGCATCTGATGAAGTGAGCTGTAGCTCACGAAAGCTCATGCTCAAATAAATTGGTTAGTCTCTAAGGTGCCAAAAGAAAGAAAGAATCAAAATCACTGTCTGCCAGTGTAAGAGCCTTCTCTTACTGTGACAGTCTGAGGCCCTGCTCTTACGCTAATGCCTTTGGCTAAGCAGCAGAGGCAGCCATAAGCTGGGAAGCGACCGGTCACATCCTCACATTCCGAACTAGTCACATTGAAATAAGGTGCTATTGGGCTGTTAGGAATACAATTCTGTCCTGATAATGCCTATTGCCTCCAGAGAAAGGGAAGTGCCTAGAAGATATAAAAGGAAACTTAGTTTGATAGCATCCTGTCTGGCAAGAACTCACCTATCAAAAGTTGGGATGTGAAATCCTCATTTCTGTGTTTGTTCTATCACTGTAGTCCCCATTTCCCTATTGTTTGTCAGCGTAATCTCTGTCTGGTTCTGTGATTATTTCTGTCTGCTGTATAATTAATTTTGCTGGGTGTAAACTAATTAAGGTGGTGGGATATAATTGGTTGCATAATCATGTTACAATATGTTAGGATTGGTTAGTTAAATTTCAGGAAAATGATTGGTTAAGGTATAGCTAAGCAGAACTCAAGTTTTACTATATAGTCTGCAGTCAATCAGGAAGTGTGTGTGTGTGTGTGGGGGGGGGAAATGGGAACAGGGAATGGGGGTGGGGAAATTGGAATCATGTTTTGCTAAGGGGGGGGAATGGGAACAGGGACACAGGTAAGGCTCTGTGGTATCAGAGCTGGGAAGGGGGACACTAAGGAAGGAAACTGGAATCATGCTTGCTGGAAGTTCACCCCAATAAACATCTAATTGTTTGCACCTTTGGACTTCGGATGGTGTTGCTCTTTGTTCATGCGAGAAGGACCAGGGAAGTAAGTGGGTGAAGGAATAAGCCCCCTAATAAGGAATAAGCCCCTGTAATTTTCTCTGTGAAGGATTTTTTATCCTCCTTCCCCCATCTCAAAAGTTAGTCCATATTGGTGGCATTTAGAACTTGAGGACTGCTGGCAGAAATGAACCCAGAGGAATGCAGAGAAAAATCTAGCCCTGGATAACTGGATTTGTATCAGTGAGCATTCCTCTTAATTTGTTGAAAAAGGGGAAATCACAAGGCCCTCATGGCTCCAGGGTTGAACAGGAGGGAAAAGGTTTTCTTCATCGAGTTTGGGGATCCATCTCTAAGAGAGGGCACATCATCTTACTCTGCAGTACTTCAAACGTTTGTGACTTCTGAGTCAAAACTAATTTTTATGTACAGAAAGTCGACTAATGGAAATGAAGAATCATACGGTCTCCCCTTGAGGTAGGAGTTTCTGTGAATGCTGCCATTGGAAGGTGGTTCTTGCACATTAATCTCATAGAGCCTCCCTGCGCACACTGCTTTTAATCCCTCAGGTATCCGCCCTATGTCTTTTCTGGAGTTGGGTACCAGAGTTAAAGTTCTCATTCTATGGCCCAGCATAGAGAATGTTGGCGAATTCATATTTTTTACACATCAAGGGCCCAATCCTTCATAGGTGCTCTGATGCATCTATACAGAACCCCAATAAAGCCAATAGCACTCCACATAGGTGCTGCAGTCCCCCTTTGTACTACCCATTGCAGGATCAGGTTCTAATGTGGTTTTTCCAAGTCTTTCTACTCCAGAGTGCAACAGTGTGCCCTTGTTGCCAAGAAGGCTAACTGCATTTTGGGCTGTATAAGTAGGAGCATTGCCAGCAGATCGTTCCCCTCTATTCGGCATTGGTGAGGCCTTATCTGGAGTATTGTATCCAGTTTTGGGCTCCACACTAAAAGAAGGATGTGAAAGAGTCCACCAGAGGGAAACAAAAATAATTAGGGGATGGAGCACATGACTTATGAGGAGAGGCTGAGGGAACTATGATTATTTAGTCTGTATAAGAGAAGAATGAGGGGGGATTTGATAACTGCTTTCAACTACCTGAAAGAGGGTTCCAAAGAGGATGGATCTAGACTGTTCTCCGTGGTAGCAGATGACAGAACAAGGAGTAATGGCCTCATGTTTGCAGAGAAAAAAATGACAATGTGACCCAAATGCACCTTAAAGGCTCAAAAAGCAGAAGGAAAATGAAAAGAACCCAGTGTGTATTATTACCTTTTTCAAAATGTCATTTTTAAATTGACTGATTTTGAAGCAAATGTCATGATTTTCCAGGTCCTGACTCATGATTTTTGAACTCTTCTGGTTCGTAATACTGCTCACATTTAGTAGTACTTTTATCATATAAATAGTCCCATTGAAACTAATGGGAATACTCCCAGAATAAACTACTATGCAACATGAGTAAGGGTGGCAAAACCTGACCCAAACAGAGCAGCATTAGCCAGTCACTCTCCTTCATATTTTTGCCTGACTACATGCACTGGTTGGAGGATTCATCTCTCCTCTCTGGGCTTTTACAGAGGCTCTTGGAGAAGCCTAATTGGCAGGCAAAATTACCCTTTTAAAATTGTATTCCAATTGTCAATCTCTCATTCATGCAAAAGTGTTTGTTCTGTTGCAATCTAGCTCTTTTTAATGAAGATTATTGCAGCAGAATTTTGAAAGGTGAGAGAGATAAACATGCCTGCTACAATATTGACTTGTGTTTTTTACTTTAAATAATAATAATAATAAAAAGAATTAGACACCCTCTGGACCACCGTAGTACTTTATATTCTAATAATTGTCTACACCACAAAAGTCAATATTGAGAAGATCAAAGGAAAGGAGTGACAGTCTAATTTTCACTCACACTAGTAGGTCACAACATTCACCTCATCCTGATTTTAGAAAAGATGCACAGAAAATATGTTTGTCTCCATAACAGAATTGAATGTGATTAATTTCACCACCTACTGTGCTAAAAATCTCTACTATCTTTCCTTTGTTTTGCACAGTGCCTGCTTTAGGTGAGTTGTCTTGAATTACTGATTCTACAAAATCTATTTCTAGATCAAAATAAATATTTCCTATGGCCATCTGACTGACCTAGCTTTTGCCTTTTATTATTTTAGGATGTCTTTTATTCCTTACCTCCCTATTTTTTTGAATCGGGCATAATAGTTATCTTCTTTGCATACCTCTTCATGTGGTTCAATTTTTGTTTCCAGTTTGGAAGAATACCTTATAATGTGACTGTATTTTAAATATCATTGGTATAATCTCCATATGCATGTTGTGTGTAGATAATTATGGGAGAGAATTTAAATGATCAGAATATTTTATACAATTTTCTCAATGTTTATTCAGAATCAGTTCAGCCCTTTTGAGACCATTTGTCCTCTCAAGAGGGTTTTAACTTCCCATGATATAAAAATCTTGGTACAAAGAGGTTGCCATTGTGAGATTATCAATATAAATTACAATTTATAGAGATAAAAAAAATCAAAGGCAAAATAGTTTTAATCAATCAGATTCTGGGAAGTTTTTGGTTAATTCAATGACTATGCTGTCTCCCAGTGCCTGAAGGCACTAAGCCAGAGGAGCACTTGGCATCCTGAGGCTGCTCTGTGCCAAGCGACTCCAGGTGCAAGTTAGAGCAGCTTAAAACTGCCAGTAGCTCAGGGCCGGCTCTAGGCACCAGCAAAGCAAGCACGTGCTTGGGGCAGCACATTTCCAGGGGCGGCCATCTTTTTTTTTTTCTTTTTCTTTTTTTTCCCTGGCCCCGCTCAGTCAACCAGTGAGCCCCTGCATGGGGTGAGGCAGCAGGCTCAGCATGGGGGTCCCGGCCTGTGGGTGGTCCCTGCCCTGGGCCCCTGCCACCGGGAGAGCAGGGCAATGCAGCTCCTCCCCCCCACCTGCCCCTGCCACATGTGTCACAAGCGGCAGAGGAGCCAGAGCCGAGCAGAGTGGAGCCAGGGATCTGGGCAGGACCTGCAGCCAGTAAGGGATCCGCTGCTTCGGGCGGCTTGGTGCTGGGTGGGCGCCCTGGTTCGCCCCCTTCCCCGTGGCTGACCCACCCCCCGGCCATTCTGTTGGTTACTGTCACCTCTGCGGGGGTGGGGCTGGGTCTGAAGTCGGGCTGGGGGCCCACAGGCGGGATGTACAGCCCCGAGCACCTCACTCCAAACACTACTATAGCATTATGCATTCTTTTAACATTACCAGGATCAGTGGCTTCTGGTGAGCGCAGTTTCTCAAAACTGAAATGACTAAATTATTTGAGGTCCACCATGTCTCAAAATCGTTTTTCAGGACTCACATTAATTTCAATTGAAAGTACCATTGCAAAAAATTTAGATTTCACTGAATTATTAAAAGACTATGCAAGTATAAAAACTAGAAAAATTCAGTTCATATAAATTCTTTTAGTTTATAAGAAACTGGGTGCACCGGAAGACCCGAACATTTTTCATTTCAGTGTATAGTTGAACCCAAATTGTTTGTAATTATGATTTTGTTAAAATTAAATTGTTTTATTTCACTAACTACAAATTCTGTTCATTTTTTTTTAATTTTAAACAGTCAAAAAAACCAAACAAAAGAAATTGCGAAGTGCAAACGTGTAAAAGCCAATAAAAAAGGGGGGGGCAGCCAAAATTTTTTTTTGCTTGGGGCACCAAAAAACCTAGAGCCGGCCCTGCAATAGCTTCAAAGGATCGTTACACTTCCTGGCGATTTCTGAGAAACAGCCAACCCCTATCCACACAACCTTCCCTCTGGAGTACCCCTGTGCCTGCTGCAGGAGTGGGGGCTGACATGCAACTGCTACATTGTCTCTAATTTCACAATGATTCCTTTGTGGAGGGAAGATTCTGATGGGGTGCCAGATCCATTAGGTTTATGAGATACTTTTCACCTGTTGAGTAGCACCAAGAAGGAGGAGCACAACCTGGGATGGGATCAATATTTTAAACATGTACCACTGAGTTTTTGCAATTTAAATAATTCTTCTATTTCAGTAAAATCAGATCTTTTTCTCTTGAGCATAAATAGTGAGCTGATAACTGAGACAAGGATGCTTTATTGTGCTGACCATTATTATGTATTTATTTATTATTCTCTCCTCTAGGAATAGGATATGATCCGTAAACATGATACATTGACACAAAGAGACTTGCATAGTGGTTGGTAGCATGCACCTTGGACTAGAATCTCATCACACCCTAGATTAAGACGATCTGGGATTCGCTAGTATTTGGATGGTGCAGAATTGGCATGAATGTCTCATTCAATGGCACCATTCATTCTGACTTACTGTTAAATGAATACCCCAGTATAGTGCTAGAGAGCACAAGAGATACCTGGGGTACTCTCTTCTGGGTGAGATGTAGGATCCCTGTTTTCGATTATTAGACTGTACACCTCTTGGGGAAAGGACTGCCTTTTTGTTCTGTTTGTACTGCACATACCACAAGTCTGGCTCCACGACTATGTCTACTAGACACTATGGTAATACAAATAAAATAAATAAATTAGAGCTGTGCAAAAACCTACATAACCAATGTTGTGCTTCATGGATTGTGCTTGTTTTCTTGGGTTTGAACTCATAAAACTTGCATGAAAACGGAAAACTATTTTTCAAAATGGTTCAATGAAATATTTTTAATTATCTGGATGTTTGTGAAAATTCAAATGCTACTTTCTGGCAACTCACATTTGTCATGTTTGAAAAATCCACCCAAAAAGGAAATGACAGAGAAAGTACTGGATCAGAAAAGTCATGGAGGGAATATATTTAAGGAAATATGGAGGTTCTATATTCTATTTCTTCTGACTGGACTTTGTACTCAAATTATGTAGTAGACAAATGTCTCTATTTTATTGATGGGGAAATCAAGGCTAAGACTTACTTTCCCAAGGTCAGACAAAAAGTGTGTTCCAAAATCACGTTTAAAAACTATGGGCTGTCTCCTGCCCTATACTAAGTGTTCTTTATGCCATTCTGATGGTGCAAAGCAGACAATGCTGCTATTTCCCAAAAAATAGGGAATCTCCAGTTGGATCCAACTTCTAACATAGAACTATTCACTTCCCTTAGATCACACTGGTGCATTTCTAGCTACTCATTCTTACATAAGTCTTAAAGGGACAAGGTCTCTTCTTATAGCATTAGGGGTGATTTTTTGATTCATTTACATGATGGTCTAGATAATGTGGTTTTATACCCTCATCAGCAGTGTAGTGCATATATCACACCAGCACATCTCTAAATCTCATTTCTCTAAATGTTTCAGAGGTGTCCAAGACTTCTCAAAAGGCTTGAATTATACAAAATTAATGTACCAGAAAACTTCTGAATTCAGTAGGGTCTTTTACACTATTTTTGTGTAGCAAAAAAATTATATCATGTTTCCAAATATCAATTTTACTAACCAATATTTTGCACAATTTTGTTTAAAAGACAGATAATTTATACTCTCCCATCATCCTGTAGGTCAGCAGTTCTCAGACTGGGGGTTCGGACCCCTCAGGGGATCGCAAGGTTATTACATGGGGGGGGGGTCATGAGCTGTCAATCTTCACCCCAAACCCTGCTTTGCCTCCAGCATTTATAATGGTGTTAAATATATTAAAAAGTGTTTTAATTTATAAGGGGGGTCACACTCAGAGGCTTGCTGTGTGAAAGGGGTCACCAGTACAAAAGTTTGAGAGCCACTGCTGTAGGTGGAGTAGGCATTTCATTACTTGAGTTTATAATTGAACACTAAGGCCTGAATGCTCATTTACACTAAGACCAGTTGTGTCAATTGGGCTACACATTTACCCTAATTATGAGTTCAATTATAAGAAGGGTGTGTAAGTTCACAATGACCTATAGCAACAAATGTTGATGAGAAACAGTATGAAAGGCAGACAGAGTGAATTAGTCCAATGAAAAGCCTATTGATAAACATCAAGGATTGTGTTAAGATCATGCTTGGTAAACAAGAAAAGTGTGGAACCAGAAATTAGTGACCCAAAATCTGTGTGTCAGAAACTAGGCCCAATTGGTGGACAAAATAATGAGGGGATGGGGTATTTTGCCCACCACTCCCCATTTGAGTCCTTAAAGAAAGAGTATGTGCGGTGAAAAATTGGCTACTGGAGTGAGCATCATCATCATGACTGCCACCCCACAATCTTGTGACCCAGGCCTTTGTCTTCCTGATCCTGAGAGATGTCCTGACCAGACCAGGCCAGAGAGAGGTACCCAGATAACACTGCTGGCTCTGGCTAAATCCTATTCACCACCTGGGATGAAAAAGGATTTGACTTTAACAACAGCTCCATCCCATCTCAACTAACTTCTCTTTTCCTCGGAAGGACAGTTATTACCATCTGAAAAACTGCCCAAATACCATTTTTTCCCCTTCTCCTTCTAAAAGCTCTGTCCAACTAACAGGAAGAGGAAAAGGATATTGTTAAAATGAAAGCCTTACATAACACTTTACTTGTCAAATGTTTTAACTTTTTTCTTCTTTTCTTTCTTTAATAAAAGGTTAACATGATTTTAATGGTGTGTTTGGCATGGTATTAAGCAGGCTGAGGCCTCTGCATACCGAACCGCAAAGGTTGTTTAACACCGTTTAATGATGGACTGGTTTATGTTAATTCCATTGGGCCATATTATCCATTTACATTAATATAACAGACATATTTATAATTATACCCAATTTAAGGCCTTTTTACAGTACCAGAGTGATATAAAGGGGCCTTACTGTAAATGAATCGAGCCCTCAAATGATACAAACTATCAGGCACATCATTTTTTGTGGAGAATATAGTAGGAAATTTTATTCTAAGTTTAGATTGTTTTGTTATTTTTAAAATGTCATAGGTAATTTTTCATGTGACCAAGGTATGGTATGTAAAATTCTGTTAGATTATGACAGCGATTTGAATTCTACCTTTATGAAAATAATATTAAATATTGATATTTTAGTATTTTATATTGGAATAGTTCTCTATGTTTTGTAACCACCTCAGTAATATATTTGTGAGTTCCCATGATAAAAAATAAAATAAGACAGTAAAAGAAGAACAATATATATGACTCCTGTCCATAAGAATGGCTATACTGGGTCAGACCAATGGTCCATCTAGCTAAGTGTCCTGTCTCTGACTTTGGCAAGTGCCAGATGCTTCTGGCTGTTGGATGTTTAGGGACATCCAGAGCATGGGGTTGTGTCCCTGACAGTCGTGGCCAATAACCATTGATGGGCCTAGCCTCCATGAATTTATCTAATTCTTTTTTGAAGCCAGTTATACTTTTGGCCTTTACAATATTCCCTCCCAAATTCCCACAACAAGTTCTACAAGGTGACTGAATTGTGTGAGGAAATACTTCCTTCTGTTGGTTTCAAATCTGCTACGTACCAATTTCATTGAAAGACCCACAGTTTTTGTGTTATGTGAAAGGGTAAATAAAACTTCCCTACTCACTTTCTACATTCATGATTTAATGACCTCTGTCATATCCCCCGTCAGTCATCTCTTTTCTAAATTGAACAGTCCCAGTCTTTTTAATCTCTCCTTGTATGGAAGCTATTCTATCTCCCTGTAATAATTTTCTCTGCACTTCTTTTCCAATTCTATTATATTGTTTTTAAGAGGGGGGTGACCAGAACTGCACACACTAGTGTAGGTGTGGGTGTACCATGGATTTAGATTGCAGCATTATGATATGTTCTGTTTTATTAACTATCCCTTTCTTAATGCTTCCTAGTATTCTGTTAGCCTTTTTGACTGCTGCTGCAGATTGAGCAGATGTTTAAGAGAACCATCCAGGATGACTCCAAGATCTCTTTTTGGAATAGTAACAGCTAATTTAGACAGCATCATTTTGTCTGTATAGTTGGAATTATTTTTTTCAATGTGTATTTCTTGGTGCTTATCAGCATTAACTTTCATCACAGTCATCTTTGGACCAAACTATCTTGAGTAATCTTGTATCATCTGCAATTTTTGCCATCTCACTTTGACTAACCTATGGATGTTGTGTTTTCCCCACACAAAAAAGCAATGTGAACTTTCAGTCTAGATTACTTATTTTAAACTAAGAGATGACAAAAGAAAGAAAAAATATAAAACCTCTGCTGTAGAAAAAGTATCCCTCTCTCCCTGTAATGTCCTCCAATGGGAAATTCCTGACAGTGCTGCCCTTTTAAAGATGCAGTGCAAGGAAAACGGATTTAAAGCCACATATACTTTACAATGTGGCTCTTATTTTGATACTGATGAGTTACAGCCTCAGGATAAGAAACTTTTGTAGTGTTGTGTTGGAGCCAGAACATTTTAATGCAAATCACTTTAGTTAAACTCTTCAGATCACAAAATCTATCAGCAGCAACTCCTGACTGATGATGTGGCTCCAAAAGGTACCATATTATAGATAGATGCTGCAGACAACCAATACAATAAATACATAAATCACAGACACACCCAATGAAGCTGAAACTAGATATCTGATCTCTTAGCTCCGAAATCCACAGGTTTTTAGCCCTTGGGCTTAATAAGATTTCCCTTAGCTGTCAGTGAAAGTAGAGCTGTGTGAATAACTGATTTTTCAGTTCACTGGCAGTTGCAAAACAAATCGATCTTTCCTGTTGAAGTTATTCCACTTTTTGTACAATACGTACATAATTTTTGGAGTAGGGACTGGAAACCAGGTGTCCTCCTTCCCAGGTGAGTGCCCTAAACAATAGGCAATTGATTACAAGGAGGGGCATCTACCATTTTGTGAATGGCACCTATCACCCCATGTGAATCTAGTCGCCAAAATCAAAATGTTTTGTTTCAGAAATATCAAAATGGTTCATTTTGAACTATTTTGACATGTCTGTGTTTTTTCTTCAGTTGAAACAATTTGGCAAAATTGACACAAATTTGCAAAATGTTTTGATTGATTCAAAGCTGCATTTTCCAATTAAAAAGTTTTCTGCTTCAGAATTTTACCCAGCTCTAAGTGGTAGTGATCCCTTTTTCTCTGTAAGTCAGCCACTATGGAGCAACATTATACACGTGCACAAACTTAAAACACTCTATATTATTTCTCTGTTCTTTTATTTAGACAGTTACAGCAAGTGTTTTACTACCTTTTACTTAAAATGGGGATGGTAGTGGAATTAAGAAGAGGTGACCGGTGAAGGGAGTAGAGACCAGGAAAAGAAGCTGTCAGAACACATTTGTAAGATAAGACATCACTATTAGTGATTGCAGTACTAAAGCTAAGGTTAATAAAAGACCAATTAAGTTCTGCAGTAATGTCATCAGGTCAGTTAATAAAATACTCTGGAAGAGTTAAACCCGAGCATGAACCTGGTCAAGTAGATTCTGATCCTTGAATAAAATAGTTCACTATGTCATGCACGTTCTTCGATTACAGTAAAGACCAAATCCCAGTGTGTCAGTCCTATGCTAATTGCACTTCTGGTGATTCTCAGGTTTAAAAAAAAAAAAGATTCTTCTCAGCCTATAGTTTGGCTTAACCCTTAACGTGACCAGCTCAATAAATTCCATACTAACCCACAGGTAATGAGCACAAGTATTCTAACAAGAATATCTTTAGAATATCTTTATTCTAACAAGTAAGATAATTCATTATCCAAAATATCTGTTGAAAAACTCACAGTACTTGAGACTCCTAATAAGAGTAACATATCAGTGAATGCTTAATGCATTGTAGTGTGGACCTAAAGCAAAATGATCTCAATTTCAGTTTGTTTGTATGGGTGTTTATGCTTTTAAACAATTGTTTCTGTCTTGCCTCAAAAAGCTCAAGAACTAGAGCTTTAGGAACTAGAACATATCTGGATTCTCTCCCCTTTCCTATTTTATTTAGACTAACTTAATGTAGTCTATAATAGGCATCACTTTATAGCAAATTACATGTTAATGGTCCAGATCTTTGCCAGAAGGGATCACAGTAGTTATACTGTAGAAGACACTGACCATACTCCTTGAAACTCTGTTAGTTCATCTAGTCCAGGGATCGGCAACCTTTGGCCCATGGCTCGCCAAGGAAATCCGCTGGCGGTCGGGGATGATTTGTTTACCTGCAGCGTCCGCAGGTTTGGCCGATTGCAGCTCCCACTGGACACAGTTCACCGTGCCAGGCCACTCAGGGCTGTGGGAAGTGGCAGCCAGCACGTCCCTCTGCCCACGCTGCTTCCCACAGCTGCCATTGGCCTAGCATGGCGAACAGTGGGAGCTGTGATCAGCCAAACCTGCGAACGCTGCAGGTAAACAAACCATGCCAGCCTGCCAGCAGATTTCTCTGCATGCCAAACATTGCAGATCCCTGATCTAGTCATACTTTCTGACCAGAAGGAATTTCCTTTTTTGAGAAGTTAGGAGTGGTGAGAGCAGAAAAACTCAGGATGGCAGAGAGGAATCTTCATCTGATGCTGCCCTAAATCTGTACTATAGGTGTCTATGGCCAGATCTTCAATAGGTATATTGTAGGACTTTTGATAAACGACTTTGGGACAGATTCTAATGCTCTTATTTATGGTTTATTTTACCCCACAAATAGCTGCAGAGAAGTCAAGGGTAGAACTTGTGGTGCAGGATGCTATTCAGTGTGAGTAGAAGTACCCAAATCTGGCTTGTAGGGTCAATTTTTCAAAAGTGGCTGCTAATTTTAGATACTTGATGTTTTAGAGTTCAACTTGTCATAGCTACACTACTCTAAGGCTATGTCTACACTGCACATCACTGGTGGTGAGGCCTATAGGGTACAAGTGGTTACATATTGCAGTGAAAAGCAAGCTGAATCCATACTGGTATATAGCTACACACATCAGTGAAAGGCTCTGGCAGGGGAAAGGCTCTGTCAGCTCCCTGTTGCCAGAACCTTTCCCCACTGTGTCCCATCTGCCAGAGCCTTTCCCCACTGCCTGAGTCTTTCTCTGTGGTAGGGAAAGACTCCAGCAGCACCCTGTAGCAGGGAAAAGCTCTGGCAGTGGAAGGCAGTGGGACACTACACAACTAAAAATAGCAATGTAGATGGAGGAGTGTAGAGAGCCATATAGTATACCTAAGGATACAGGTATGTCTTTGGGTGCCTAAGCAGTGCCTCACCATCTACATCACTAATTTTACCTATACTATGGGTGCATGCAATGTATATATTCTATATGCCACTGTAAGGGTTATTCAGTGTAGACCAGAGGTTCCCAAACTTGGTTTGTGGCTTGTTCAGGGTAAGCCCCTGGCGCGCCGCAAGATGCTTTGTTTACCTGAGCATCCACAGGTACAGCTTCCCACAGCTGGCTGGGAACGGCGAAATGTGGGCCCTGGGAGCTGCGAGCAGCTGTACCTGTGGATGCTCAGGTAAACAAAGCATCCTGCGGCCCACCAGGGGCTTACCCTGAACAAGCCACGAATCAAGTTTGGGAACCCCTAATGTAGATATACCAAGATACAATGGGGACTTTGACCTTGCCACACAGTGTCCCCAGCACATATTGGGTGCAGCAAAAAGCAAACCAAAACAAGTCCTATATTTCTATGCTGAAAACGCAAAATTACATATTTTATCATTATTGTGTTAACATAACAAGGGAATGAAATACCTGGAATATCAAATCAGAACACAATGACTTCAGAAGAGAAAGTACATAAGTTTGCATTTCAAATATGAAATCATACTTTTTTCTTTAAGAATGATGTGCAGTAGGTCAAACTGTACTTAGAAAATACATTTTATACAGACACATATATATACACACACATACAAAGTGGTTTCACTAGAATTCTGTGTAGTACTAAAGAATTTTAGAACCCCACAATCATATTTTAAAAACTGGCCATAAAGGAGCATATGCATATTCTATAGTATGTAAGCAAGCAATGCAGCAAGAACAGGAGTAAAAGCAAAACTGTTTTACCATGAAAAACCTTAAAATAATCAAGTCATAAGTAAAAGTTATTATATTTAAAAGAAATATATTAACAGCTTCTGGTACTGAAATACCAGGCACAAAGTGATGTCATCCAGTGCCATAGGCTGGTAACTGTCAATTTACCTATAAAATAGGCACCTTTGTTTTAATATGAGGTTGCCTACATTATTCTTATGATGTAATAGAACTAATGAGATAACCAGAGCTGTGCAGGTGCTCATGTAATACCGACAGACCCCGGTCGTCGGCGGGCAGGATCAAACCTGGGGCCTCTGGAGCTTAGTGCATGAGCCTCTACCACGTGAACTAAAAGCCAATTGTCTGTTAGCTAAGGCTGTAGAGCAGACTCAATCTCTCTGTCTAAGTGGTCTTGGTGCCACTAGATGGGACAGAACACCACACGCAGGAGGTATGTGGGTTACACTCGCTAAACCCATTAACTTACTAAATTACAGAGAAAAGTTTGTTCTTTATATATGTATAGTGAGTTTCCTGATTTTGGAGTAGGAAGAGGGGGCTCTCTGGGCCAAGTACCCTGGTGGCTTTGCTGTTGGGTTCTTGGTCTGGGGAGGACACAATCTAGCTTACTCCCTTCAGCTGCTGCTGCATCCCTGACAACAGCCAAACCTTCCTTCCTTGTGGCTCAAACTCTCTCTCTGGAAAGGCGGTGGAGGAGCTATTTGCCTTACTGTGCTGGGAGCCTCTGTTGATAGACCTAGGTGCTTGAAGGCCCATTAACCATAGCTGCATCAGCTTGGATAGCAACCAGTCTCTGTCCTTCCCAGGGCTCAAGCTATGGCAGACCCTCCTTTTCTTCCCTTTCCAGATAGCTTTCTGTTGCTGTAAGCATATAAATTATATACTTTTCAAAAGGCTTTTATTTTTCATAATACTTTAGATACTATTGGACAGGTTAAAAGTTGTGATGGGTCATATTAAATACAGCAGATGGATACAATGTATTTTGCTCTGTAACATTTACCATTTATTTCACAAATGAGGAAATTTTGCTACTGTCCACCAAGTGTACAGGTGAGGTTTGGCTGTGCTATTTACTGTAGAGTTCCTGTTCTGTAAGTAGATGGCTTCAACCTCCAGGATATAAATCCAGAGCACAAAGGACCCAATTCTGTAGTCTTTACTCAGGCTGAAAAAGAACTTGTTCATACAAATTATCCCAATGAATTCAGTAAGCACTGAATTCAGGCTTTTTAATGTAAGGAAAAATAAGACACTTCTGTATACACTCAAAACAACAGCTCATGCCTATTAACTTTGGAATCTGACTAAGGACCTGATTCAGCTGCTATTGCAATCCATAGAAATCTTTCCTTTGACTTTAATGAGAATTCACTATGGCCCTAAAAAAACTTCAAGCTTTTGGTACTGTCCCTTCTACAGAACACTTACAGGAATATGGCTTATTTATTCCTTTTAGAGAATGCACATAAAATATAGGGGGAACTGAAAAATAGAGAGCACCTGAGAAGCCTTTGGTCAAAGTTATTGTACTTGTGGGGCACTCTTTTGTATGTGATATGTTGCTTCTTCTTAAAAAGTTGGCAAAGTGTATGCAGAAATATGAAAAGGAGAGAAGTAGGTGTTTTGGGAAATTCCTTACACATCAGTAGATGAGGAATAGCAGTCTATTCATCATGAACCCCTTTTATGCATCTGATATAGATCTAACAAAGGGAAATTGTAACAGATTCATTTTCATTGTTGGAGATCACACAATAATTCTGTTGCAGTTTCAAAAGTTAAGTATCAGTATGCCTGGGAGAAAGACAGAAATGAGAGTCAAAAGTTCTGAGTTGTATTCACAGCTCTGATGACGACTGTGTGATATTGGACAAGTCACTTAACTTGCTTATGCCTCAGTTTATCAATCTGCAAAATGGGGATAATATTTTTTCTTATATCACAGGCCTACTGTGAAGCTTAATTAATGTTTGTGTGAAAGTTGGAAAATACTAAATTATTCATAAAAAATCATATTTTACTGCTAGAAGTTTATACAATGCTTCTTGTGTCAAAGGATTTACAATCTAAGGGCCTGATTCTGCAAACCCTTACTCATGGAAGTAATCCTTAGGTGTGTAGTCACATTGGCTATTCACACAGGTAAAGGACATTTATATTAAGGGTTTACAGCTCTGTCTCTATGGGCTTATCTATGCACAAAAATTGTACTGCTTTAAGTAAACCCATGTAGTTAAATTGGTACAAGCCAGCTCCCACATGTGGGAGTTATAAAGGTTCATATCGTGGTACAGCTTACTTGCACAACTTTACACCAAAATAACGGCACTCACACTGGGGTTGTACTGGTATAACTATTTCGGTAGCAAATCACTTCTTTTAAAAAAATAGTTCAGTTAATACAGAAGCTGTATTTAGACGAGGCCTAAGTAGACAAGAATGATCTGGAAGTAAATATAAATTACGACTGATAAAAGCTTCAGAGGACAGAGTGGCAGAATGGCAAATAATAATACAGACAGGGCAGTCCTAGAGAGAGATCTGGATCACTTGGTAAGATGGACTTGTTGAAACAAAATGCGTTTGATTACAATCCGTTTCAGAATTATAGGTCTAGGAACAAGGAATACAGACCATACCAACAGGAAGGGAGACAATATCATGGAAACAAGTTATTCCAAAAAGGATTTTGGGTTCACACTGGACAAACAACTCAATATGGATTCCCACGGGAATGTTTTTGCAAAAAAAGGCTAATGTGATCTTTGGGTGTATAAGCAGGAGAGTAGCAGTAGGGAGATGGTTTTATCTAGGTATATGGCATTTGTGAGACTGATACTGGAATACGGTGTACATTTAGAAAAGACTGTTGAAAAATTGAAGAGGGAGCAGAAAAGAGCCATAAAAATGGTTAGAGGGGTATAGAAAATACAAATAATTGTGTTCGGTATAGTGATAGCTGGGTGAAATGCAATGGCCTGTGATACACAGAAAGACAGAGTAAATAATCTAATGGTCACTTCTTCCCTTAAATTCTATCTAGAAAAAGAACAGAACATAGCAGAGAATTTTGGAAAAACTTTTGTAGTTAGCTAATTGATGGGGAATGTATGGTAGGGATAATTCCAGGTTTTAAGGAAGAAACTGAAGAGTTAGAGAACAAAATATACCAGATTTTCCTTAAATTTGTCTTAATGGCCATTCGTCACTCAACATGAATGTATTCTAGTATAAAAGATCTCATACACGCTCCATTTTAGGTAATGTATAAGGGACACAAAAGAAGAGGAATGGGAAATGGATAAAAGAGACCCATTAATTATAGTACTGAAAAAGTTAGCGATTTTAATGTAGCTTTAAAGGGTACCTAGAAAAAATAGGGCTGAGTGTAACAAGGGGGTGGGGCATCCCTCTGAGACTGATGGGGAGGAACCCCCAACTGCCCCGGGGGGGCGGAACCAGGACACCCACGCCCACTTCACCAGAAGCACGGGGGACAGGAAGTATAAAAGGCAGGCCTTGCAGTTCAGGTGGGCTGGAACTGCCGGAAGAGTCATATGCCTCCTGCCCTGGTGCTGGGGCCTGAAGAGAATCCCTGCCAGAGATGCCATCCCACCAGGGTGTGGAGGAGCTGCTGGAACTGCCACTGGCTATCTACCCTGGGGAGACAGAGGCCATCAACAGAACTGAGGTACAGAATAAAGAGGTCATAGGAAGTAGCCCAGGGACACTAGAGTATAGTCTGTTTGGGTTGTTGCCTCACTCCAGGTCAGCATGTTTCAGGTGGATCCCCGCTGATCCAGTGGTGGAACTCTCCACCACTGTTTGGGACTGGTGCAGTAGGGTGGGTTTGGGTCCCCGTGCCCGCTGCTGCCAACCCCACCCCTGGGGTTGCAGCCTCTCCTCCTTAGGCCAAGAGGCCTGCATTTGTCTGCCATCTGACAAACCTAGGACATCAGACAGTTGTACTCCGCTCTAAGAGCCTGAGCTTCTAGACTGTTTGGGGCTCTGCCCTGCCCGAGGACCTGAACTTCTAGACTGTTTATTGCACCACCCTGCCTAAGAGCCCGAGCCCCTAGACTCCTTGTTGCTTTGCCCTGCCTGTGGTCAGGGCCCTGGACTGTCTGCCACTTGGGTCTGCTTAAAGGGTCAGGGCCTTAAAGACTGCTAATACCCCAGCAATCTTTTCCTAGAGAGGGACCTGAGAGCAAGGGGATATGGCCTCCATCTGAGATCGACGGGGAGGGATGGCCACACACTCCTACACTGGGCAACATACAAAATCTTAAATGACATAAATAAAATTATTATGACTGCTGAAACTGCCAAGAATATTTGGGTGCCAATAACATTTTTGAAAAATCAAAGTATTTGATGACTTTAAGAAATAGATAATTTGGATTGACCCACTGAGTCAGATGAAAGGTACTTCACAACACAATTAAATGGTGGTGGTAGAAACAACTGAGGTATTGAAATTACCTGGCATTCTTAGTAGTCTGCATGTTCTATTATTCTTAGCAAATAATAACTCTTTTTTAGAAAGAGAACTGAATAGAATATGCAAAGAGTTGTAGAGGTTTTTGGTATTTGATCAAAGTAAAATATAACACCAAATATACAAAGGAGAAATTTGTTTCACTGTATCAAAAGAGGAAAGAATATGATTAAACTGAAAAGGCAATGGGAAGGGTAAAATACGACTCAAAAAAAAAAAGATCAAGTCCCTCCCCTCAATGAAATATTCGACCCTATTTGTCAGACAAGTTACTTTGAACTATATATAATATATTAAGGTATTAATATTTCAACAAATGTCCATTAAAATGTCTCCTAATGAGCATTGTGGCTGTAAGATAATGTGACACTGTAGAATCATGTCAGTTTCTATATGAATTATTGCTTTGCATTGCCACAATATCTTCAAAAGAAGAGTGTTAAATGATTTAAAAATGTAACTCCAGGAAATTGTGTTAACTACAGTTCATGTAAATAGGAATTGGATAGGCTATCAGCAGGAAAAAAAAAAAAAAAACGTGTAAAGCATTATCACTAAGTCACATTGTAGGGTGCTATATTGCTTTTCTTTCCAGGGAAACAAAGCTCTTAAAGATTGTGAGGGTCCTCAAGTACTATGACAGGTTTCAGAGTAGCAGCCATGTTAGTCTGTATTCGCAAAAAGAAAAGGAGTACTTGTGGCACCTTAGAGACTAACCAATTTATTTGAGCATAAACTTTCGTGAGCTACAGCTCACTTCATCGGATGCATTACTATGCAAATACTATGGTGATGTAGGGCATATAAGTGTGCTTAATAGATATATACTTTTTAATGTATTTATCCTCACAATACCACTGTGAGGTAGGAAAGTGCTATTAATCTCTATTTTACAGATTGGGAAACAAGGCATAGAGGGGATAGATGACTTATTGAAGTCTGTGGTAAAGCAGGGAGTTGAACCCAATCTCCCAAGTCCCAGGCTTATGCTTCTACTGAACCATTTCCCCTCTGTTTACAATGTAGAATTGAGCTCATGTATTCCACTAGATTATAGCCGCCTTTGGAGTGGAACGTAGTAGCCAGTTTGCTGCAATGCACATATGATATTAGTCACCTTCAAGTACTGTAATCTAATGTGACATAATTAGAGACCTACTAAGAACTAGAACTATTTGCAACTTGTTTCTGTTCAAAGAAAGTGATATTCAATAACTTTTCTGTTTATCATCATTTTACTTTCAGGTAATGAACACCAGACAAACTCATAAATTGTAGAGGGCTTAATTACTAATATTGGAAGGTCCAAGTTTGTTTCATTTTTACAGGTAACTCTCTGAACAACCAACGAAAATGTCTGAAAACCCTGTTGATGATTAATTGAGTAGAATAGGCCAATATGTTATTTAATTAAGTGCACAAGTAACTGTTTGCTGAGCTGAAATAAGAGGAAGTACAAAAGTACTTAGTATGCTCCTAAAGCAACTTTAAATCAGCTGCGCTGTAAATATGCTGTCATAAAGTCATTTCAGTATGTGGTTTAGTGTATTTCTGTTTGATATTTATACAGCATACAAAAATATAAACATTTTCAGCATAACAAAGTTAACTTCTCTTTTGGAACATTAACTCTATATTGTAATCATACAGACATGCTTATAATTTAAAAAAAATAAAATTAAAGAGAAATTTTCATGGCAAAAAGAGAGATTTCCAGGTACAGTGTTTTTTATTAAAACCTGCAGAATATATGAAATAATACATGTTTTAGGGAACATCAACATTTATTGTCTCTTTAGTTAGAAGTAACTGACATAGTCCCTCCACCAATACTTATCTGTTGGGTCAGTATTCTATGAAGTCAATGTGAAAAGAAATCAATGACTATTATCTACTAGTTAACCAATAATTTTATGGGGAGGAACCCCCAACTGCCCTGGGAGGGCGGAACCAGGACACCCACGCCCACCTCACCAGAAGCCCAGGGGTGGGAGGATAGGAAGTATATAAGGCTAAATACAGTACTAAACAATCCATTGCACCTTGTATTTAGTTGTGACTTTCCCAGACTTGAAGAAGAGTTCTGTGTAGCGTAAAAACTCATCTTTTTCACCAACAGAAATTGGTGCAATAAAAGATTCTACCTCACCAAACTTGTCCCTCTAACTTCCTGTAACCAACCCGGCTATAACAACACTGCAAATCACATCTCCCCAACCATTTGAAAGAATAAATGATCTTGCACTATGCAATACCCATACCCTTTTAGGGCCCATTCTTTCCCTGTTGCCCTGTAGCCCACTAGCACAAAGACTGGAGCATCCAAGCCATCCAAAGCAGATTCTAGCCCCAGTACTCTGTCTACAGAACGAAGTAGCATTGTTCATTCTTTTCAGCAACCTGGTAGGGCAGACTGCAAAGACGATCTGAACCCATATATCCATTATTGAAACAACATACATAATCCCCCTCCTGACTCCATAATATTTTCTTCCCTGCAAGATATCAGTTGCTCATCAAAATCACTCCAAACTGAGAAACCTACTATCTCTCTCCCTCTCCCTTTCTTGAGGAGAATACTGCAATCTAATCTCAGTCCCCTGTCCTCCAGCTAAGAATGAGACTATGTTAGTTCAACACCATGGCAAAGCTTGCACCACTGATCTCTGTGGTATGTATTTATATTCACTGAGTATTAATAGAGATTTTAATTCCCATTATATTAATCCAGCATATTTTATGAGCACTCCTTTGATTTAAAATGTATTTTACATAGCCATATGCTTACAGTTATTTAGTTTTGGTATTTAGTTTAATAAACCACACACTGTGAATTTAAAGGAGAACAGCATTTAAAACAAAAACACAGCTAATAAGAAGGGTGCTGAAAATGAAGCTTCTGTTAAATTGGATAACAATATACTACAGTTAAGATATTTATTTTTAGAAACATCTAATTAAACTGCATGTTATTCAATGTTATGCTACAGGTCTGTGTGGTGGAGGATACTGTAGCATAATATTGAATAACATACAGTTTAATGAGATGTTTCTAAAAATCAATATCTTAATTGTAGTATATTGTGCTACTTTGAAACCTTTTTTAAGAGAGACAGTCCTAATGAGAATAGTCTCTCAAGTCTGTTGAATAGGAGTTTACACCTTGCAGGCCCGATAAGCCAAGGATGTGGTTTAAGTGGTGGAGGACGCTGTAGCATAACATTGAATAACATGCAGTTTAATGAGATGTTTCTAAAAATCAATATCTTAATTGTAGCATATTGTTATCCAATTTAACAGAAGCTTCATTTTCAACACCTTTCTTATTTCTTGTCCAATATATTTGAACATAATGATACGCTAATATTCTCCAACTACACTAACAAGCTAACTACACTAAGAAGCTTCTATTATCTGCTGCATGATTTAACTTTCTTCTGCTCACTAATAAGTAGCGATTGTGATATGCATTCTATCACTATAGTAACCAGGAACTACTGGCACTTTAAATTGTAGTATTCCTTTCACATTTCACTGCAATACAACATTCCTTTCATAGAACTCATGAGCTTCTGATGTTCACTGGTACTACTGGGGTGAATAGAAATTTGTAGAAGAATTGTAGGCTCAGTATGTGGTAGGATCAACAGTGTATACATTAATATTTAGAGGAAATAAAAGAATGGCTTATAGTAGTGAGGAATAGAGAACAACACAGAACAAAAGGTGCTCGTTGAATGGCAAGCAAAAGGTGCTCGTTGAATGGCAAGCAACTCAGCACAGAATTTGGATGTGAGTGTTCTAGTGTATTTATTTTTTCAAATATTTTAAAGCCCCTCACCAGGTGATATCTAGGCTTTCTTTACATCCCTTAAGAAAACCAAGGCTTTCAAGAATGGGAAGCAGATATTCCACAATCATCTGCAGTGACCATTTCAGTTTCCTTGATGAGACGTGAGCTGTATGATAGTATTCAGAAGTTTAATTTTATGGGGAATCCAGCAGTTGCCATTACTGGAAAGTCTCAAATACGAAACATCTCTTTGATGTTACATGGAAATTAGCCAGGAGGTAACAGACTATTTTCAGAGGTGCAATCTTCATGAAGATTAATCTTCCTGAGACACTTCAGACTACACTTTAGGGGTATGTAGCTAATTCTATTTTTAGAGTAAAGGAAATTAGCTAGATACCCCTAAGTCAGGGTGAAATTTAGAGTAGGAGATAGCACCTCAGATAGATGCTATGCATATGGTTTAGGACTTTGTAGATAGATACCAGCACTTGGAATCAAAGCAGCAGTTAGCAGAGAACATGGAGTTCAGACATTATATATTGTCATCATTCTATCCTATCTAAACATTGAGCAGTTACATTCTGCACTACCTGGATGTTAAAAACAGCCTTCAAAGTTTGTCACAGAAGAGCATGTTGCAGTACTCCAGTCTTAAAGGCATTGAAAGTGCTTCATCAAGCACGAGGCAACTATTTTGGACCTCTAAAGCCACAATTGTACAACCAAGAAACAGGACAACTTTGGCTAAAAGTCAGTCAAATGGAAGGTCAAACATCTAAGGGAAAATAATGCAGCTCATACCAACAGAATGGGTGATTATATCAGTGACTCTGAAAAGGATCTAGGGGTCACAGTGGACAAATAATTCAAAATGAGATTCCAGTATGGTGTTGTGAAAAGAGGGTTAATACAATGTTTGGATTTGTAAACAGGGGAGTAGTTAGAGTAGGGAGATATTATCTTTGTTTCTGGCACTGATGAGACCAATACTAAAATACTGTGTACATTTCTGGTATTCACATTTTTAAAATGAAGTTGAGAAATTGGAGAGTGTAGGATCCTCACTTCCCCCAAATGGCTTGAAGGCTGGAGAAAACTTCTTACCATGAGAGACAAGTGCAATCTGTTTACCTTATCAAAAAGAAGACTGAGAGGTGATTTGATTACAGTGAATAGGTATCTTCAAGGGGAGAAAATATGAGGTATTAAAAGGCTCTTTAATCTACAAGAGAAAGGCATAACAAAAATGAATGTCTGGAAGGTGAAGCCAGATGAATTCAAATTAACCACTGGAAAAAAAAATATCAAAAGAAGTGATGGATTCTCCATCTCTTGATGTCTTCAAATCTAGACTGAATGACTTTCTGGGAGGTATGTTTTAGTCAAACAAGTTATTGTGCTCAATACAGAGGTAACTGGGTGAAATTTAATGGCCTGTGATATTTAGGAGGTCAGACAAGGTGATCTAATGATTCATTCTTCCCTTAGAATCCATGATTATCCCAATGAGGTCTGCAGCTAAGAAAAATGGTTATAATCTTCTGGTCAGAAGGAGAAGCTAGGAGTTTGTGGTTATTCCTGCCCTCTGGTGACCAATAGCAGTGAAGTGTGCTGGCATATACCATCCATTGCAAAGGAATACTTGTTTGTTTGTTTTTTAGTAAATGAGTTTCTAAATATATTGGGCATACATCTACACAATAATACTTATTTCTCAACACAATATTTCTAAACTGTCATGCTATAGAGTCAGAATTTATTATTTGCTAAGTTGAGCCCAGTTATCTAAATATACAACATTGAGACAGTAGACCTTTACAATTTTTGTAATGCATAGTTGACATTAGAAAAAATATTACATTCTCAAATTCCCTAAATAATGTTTGACACATACAAGAAACAGTAAAAACGGATGGCCAGGATCCCCTGGAGGACTAACATGCAGGGGAAAGGAGTCCAGGAGAGCTGGCTGTATTTCAAGGAATCCCTGTTGAGGTTACAGGGACAAACCATCCCGATGAGTCAAAAGAATAGTAAATATGGCAGGCGACCAGCTTGGCTTAATGGTGAAATCCTAGCGGATCTTAAACATAAAAAAGAAGCTTACAAGAAGTGGAAGGTTGGACATATGACCAGGGAAGAGTATAAAAATATTGCTCGGGCATGTAGGAATGATATCAGGAGGGCCAAATCGCACCTGGAGCTGCAGTGAGCAAGAGATGTCAAGAGTAACAAGAAGGGTTTCTTCAGGTATGTTGGCAACAAGAAGAAAGCCAAGGAAAGTGTGGGCCCTTTACTGAATGAGGGAGGCAACCTAGTGACAGAGGATGTGGAAAAAGCTAATGTATTCAATGCTTTTTTTGCCTCTGTCTTCACTAACAAGGTCAGCTCCCAGACTGCTGCGCTGGGCATCACAAAATGGGGAAGAGATGGCCAGCCCTCTGTGGAGAAAGAGGTGGTTAGGGACTATTTAGAAAAGCTGGACGTGCACAAGTCCCTGGGGCCGGACGAGTTGCATCCGAGAGTGCTGAAGGAATTGGCGGCTGTGACTGCAGAGCCATTGGCCATTATCTTTGAAAACTCGTGGCGAACCGGGGAAGTCCCGGATGACTGGAAAAAGGCTAATGTAGTGCCAATCTTTAAAAAAGGGAAGAAGGAGGGTCCTCGGAACTACAGGCCAGTCAGCCTCACCTCAGTCCCTGGAAAAATCATGGAGCAGGTCCTCAAAGAATCAATCATGAAGCACTTGCATGAGAGGAAAGTGATCAGGAACAGCCAGCATGGATTCACCAAGGGAAGGTCATGCCTGACTAATCTAATCGCCTTTTATGATGAGATTACTGGTTCTGTGGATGAAGGGAAAGCAGTGGATGTATTGTTTCTTGACTTTAGCAAAGCTTTTGACACGGTCTCCCACAGTATTCTTTTCAGCAAGTTAAGGAAGTATGGGCTGGATGAATGCACTATAAGGTGGGTAGAAAGCTGGCTAGATTGTCGGGCTCAACGGGTAGTGATCAATGGCTCCATGTCTAGTTGGCAGCCAGTGTCAAGTGGAGTGCCCCAGGGGTCGGTCCTGGGGCCGGGTTTGTTCAATATCTTCATAAATGATCTGGAGGATGGTGTAGATTGCACTCTCAGCAAATTTGCGGATGATACTAAACTGGGAGGAGAGGTAGATACGCTGGAGGGGAGGGATAGGATACAGAAGGACCTAGACAAATTGGAGGATTGGGCCAAAAGAAATCTGATGAGGTTCAATAAGGATAAGTGCAGGGTCCTGCACTTAGGACGGAAGAATCCAATGCACCGCTACAGACTAGGGACCGAAAGGCTAGGCATCAGTTCTGCGGAAAAGGACCTAGGGGTGACAGTGGATGAGAAGCTGGATATGAGTCAGCAGTGTGCCCTTGTTGCCAAGAAGGCCAATGGCATTTTGGGATGTATAAGTAGGGGCATAGCGAGCAGATCGAGGGACGTGATCGTTCCCCTCTATTCGACATTGGTGAGGCCTCATCTGGAGTACTGTGTCCAGTTTTGGGCCCCACACTACAAGAAGGATGTGGATAAATTGGAGAGAGTCCAGCGATGGGCAACAAAAATGATTAGGGGTCTAGAACACATGACTTATGAGGAGAGGCTGAGGGAGCTGGGATTGTTTAGTCTGCAGAAGAGAAGAATGAGGGGGGATTTGATAGCTGCTTTCAACTACCTGAAAGGGGGTTCCAAGGAGGATGGCTCTAGACTGTTCTCAATGGTAGCAGATGACAGAACGAGGAGTAATGGTCTCAAGTTGCAGTGGGGGAGGTTTAGATTGGATATTAGGAAAACCTTTTTCACTACGAGGGTGGTGAAACACTGGAATGTGTTACCTAGGGAGGTGGTAGAATCTCCTTCCTCAGAGGTTTTTAAGGTCAGGCTTGACAAAGCCCTGGCTGGGATGATTTAACTGGGAATTGGTCCTGCTTCGAGCAGGGGGTTGGACTAGATGACCTTCTGGGGTCCCTTCCAACCCTGATATTCTATGATTCTATGATTCTATGATTAAAGTACTTATGAAAATGACATTTACTGTTTTAATTCAATTTTCCAACATTTCACGTGTGTGTACCTCTCTCTGTGTCAAGATAAAATGTGGAACACAACAAAAAAGAAATGACACAAAAAAGTGGAGGAAAACATACAATAATACAGTGAAATATTAAACGCTGTCACAGCATTTTATATTACTGTTTTCTTCAGACAAAGATCTGAAGCTAAGTTTCATTGTCAAGCAGTTTAGACACAAGTTAAAAATAACAATTAATAGATGGCTTAAGTGATAATATCGTATATTTATATATTCCCAAAGGGCTCAAAAGCATTTTATAAATTATGGGACTCTCCTACCTACATTTAGAAGAATCACTTCAGTCACCTCTGAGATGAAATTGCAGCTGTTTGTTAGCAGCTGACTACTACCCCATGCTACTCATCCATGTGGACACTAATGACACTGCGAGGTATGACCCTCAGGAGATCAGAAGTGACTACAGGGCTCTGGGAGTAAGAGTGAGGGAGTTGGGAGCACAGGTGGTGTTCTCTTCGGTCCTTCCAGTCTGGGGTATGGGCCTTGGCAGAGCCAGATGCATCGTGGAGGTGAATGCCTGGCTGCGAGGATGGTGTCGCCAGGAGGGCTTTGGCTTCCTTGACCACGGGATGCTGTTCCAGGAAGAAGGACTGCTAAACAGAGATGGGGTCCACCTATCAAGGAAGGGGAAGCGCGTATTTGGCTACAGACTGGCTAACCTAGTGAGGAGGGCTTTAAACTAGGTTCAACTGGGGCAGGTGTCCAAAGCCCACAGGTAAGTCAAAAACATGGAAACCTGGGAGAAGGCTCCGAATCTGGTGAGAGCATGGGCTGTTATAGCAGAAATAAGGGAGAGACAAGACAGAACTGGGGGTGGGGAATCAAATCAGTACCTTAGATATCTGTATACTAATGCGAGAAGTATGGGGAATAAGCAGGAAGAACTCGAAATGCTAGTAAATAAATACAACTATGACATAGTTGGCATCGCGGAGACTTGTTGGGATAATACGCATGACTGGAATATCAGTATAGAAGGATACAGCTTGCTCAGGAAGGACAGGCAGGGAAAAAAGGGAGGAGATGTTGCCTTATATAGTAAAAATGTATATACTTGAACTAAGGTTGAGATAGAAATAAGAGACAGACAATCTCTGGGTCAGGATACAAGGGATAAAAACAACGGTGATGCCATGGTAGGGGTCTACTACAGACCACCAAACCAGGAAGAAGAGGTGGATGAGGCTTTTTTTAAACAACTAACAAAATCATCCAAATCACAGGACTTGGTGGTGATGGGCGACTTCAACTACCCAGACATCTGTTGGAAAAATAACACAGCAGGGCACAGATTATCCAACAAGTCCTTGGAATGTACTGGAGACAATGTTTTTATTTCAGAAGGTGGAGAAAGGTACTAGGGGGAGGCTATTCTAGATTTGATTTTGACAAATAGGGAGGAACTGGTTGAGAATTTGAAAGTGGAAGGCATCTTGGGTGAAAGTGATCATGAAATGGTAGAGTTCATGATTTTAAGGAATGGTAGGCGGGAGAACAGCACAATAAAGACAATGGATTTCAAGAAGGCAGACTTTAGTAAACTCGGGGAGTTGGTAGGTAAAATCCCATGGGAAGCAAGTCTAAGGGGAAAGACAATTGAAGACAGTTGGCAGTTTTTCAAAGAGACATTTTTAAGGGCACAAGAGCAAACTATCCCACTACGTAGGAAAGATAGGAAGTATGGCAAGAGACCACCCTGGCTTACGCAGGAGATCTTCAATGATATAAAACTAAAAAAATGTTCTACAAAAAGTGGAAACTCAGTCAAATTACAAAGGATGAATATAAACAAATAACACAAGTATGCAGGGACAAAATTAGAAAAGCCAAGGCACAAAATGAGGTCAAACTAGCTAGGGACATAAAAGGAAACAAGAACACATTCTACAAGTACATTAGAAGTAAGAGGAAGACCAAGACAGAGCAGGTTGGTTACTTAATGAGGGGGGAAAGACAATAACAGAAAATGTGGAAATGTCAGAGGTCTTTAATCACTTCTTTGTTTCGGTTTTCACCAAGAAGGTTGGTGGCGATTGGACATCTAACATAGTGAATGCCAGTGAAAATGAGGTAGGATCTCAGTTTAAAATAGGGAAAGAGCAAGTCAAAAATTACTTAGACAAGTTAGATGTCTTCAAATCACCAAGGCCTGATGAAATGCATCCTAGAATACTCAAGGAGCTGACTGACTGGATATCTGAGCCATTAGCAATTATCTTTGAAAAGTCATGGAAGACGGGAGACATTCCAGAAGACTGGAAAAGGGCAAATATAGTGCCCATCTATAAAAAGGGAAATAAGGACAACCTGGAGAATTACAGACCAGTCAGCTTAACTTCTGTACCCGGAAAGATAATGCAGCACATAATTAAGCAATCAATTTGCAAACACCTAGAAGATAATAAGGTGATAAATAACAGTCAGCATAGATTTGTCAAGAAAAAAATGTGTCAAACCAACCTGAGCTTTCCTTGACAGGGTAACAAGCCTTGTAAATAAGGGGGAAGTGGTATAGACTGATTTTAGTAAGGCTTTTGATACTGTTTTGCATGACCTCACAAACAAAATAGGGAAATACAACCTAGATGGAGCTACTATAAGGAGGGTGCATAACTGGTTGGAAAATCTATGATTATACAATAGTCAAGGAAGAGAAATGAAGAATACTGAATCTGTTTGAAAATGTTGGTGTGTCAGAAAATGTCAATTTTAAATAAGGAACATGTCTCCTGATTTTGAGTTATTTTATATCATCAGAATGGTTTACTGGCTTAAAATCAATCCACTAAAAAGATTTCAAAGTCTTCCTACTACACCTGTGTGTAGGTTCTGTCAATAGACAATAAAGTCAGAATAAATGGTATTGGATTATAGAAGGCACACACCTATGATTAGTGGATAGCCATATAATACAGTGTCTGCTGCTTCTTATGACACACAACTCCCAACGCTGTTTCTCCAGATGCTGCCCTACTGAGATTTTAAGTCAGGTATAAGACAAATGGGGACACCCGCACATGAAAAGTGTCTGACGATATACTATATTATGATTTTGTATTGCATAAAACCTCATACTTCCTAGATCAGAAAATGGAAGGAGGCCACTTGAACTTATTTTCTGTGTAAAGAAAAAAGCTATAGGAGGAGACCCGTCAGATCATGTCATTCAACAATACGATACAATGGTGATTGTTTCTATTTTGGCAGTATTGTTTCCTACATAGAATCATAGAATCATAGAATATCAGGGTTGGAAGGGACCCCAGAAGGTCATCTAGTCCAACCCCCTGCTCGAAGCAGGACCAATTCCCAGTTAAATCATCCCAGCCAGGGCTTTGTCAAGCCTGACCTTAAAAACCTCTGAGGAAGGAGATTCTACCACCTCCCTAGGTAACGCATTCCAGTGTTTCACCACCCTCGTAGTGAAAAAGGTTTTCCTAATATCCAATCTAAACCTCCCCCACTGCAACTTGAGACCATTACTCCTCGTTCTGTCATCTGCTACCATTGAGAACAGTCTAGAGCCATCCTCTTTGGAACCCCCTTTCAGGTAGTTGAAAGCAGCTATCAAATCCCCCCTCATTCTTCTCTTCTGCAGGCTAAACAATCCCAGCTCCCTCAGCCTCTCCTCATAACTCATGTGTTCCAGTCCCCTAATCATTTTTGTTGCCCTTCGCTGGACTCTCTCCAATTTATCCACATCCTTCTTGAAGTGTGGGGCCCAAAACTGGACACAGTACTCCAGATGAGGCCTCACCAATGTCGAATAGAGGGGAACGATCACGTCCCTCGATCTGCTCGCTATGCCCCTACTTATACATCCCAAAATGCCATTGGCCTTCTTGGCAACAAGGGCACACTGTTGACTCATATCCAGCTTCTCGTCCACTGTCACCCCTAGGTCCTTTTCCGCAGAACTGCTGCCTAGCCATTCGGTCCCTAGTCTGTAGCTGTGCATTGGGTTCTTCCGTCCTAAGTGCAGGACCCTGCACTTATCCTTATTGAACCTCATCAGATTTCTTTTGGCCCAATCCTCCAATTTGTCTAGGTCCTTCTGTATCCTATCCCTCCCCTCCAGCATATCTACCACTCCTCCCAGTTTAGTATCATCCGCAAATTTGCTGAGAGTGCAATCCACACCATCCTCCAGATCATTTATGAAGATATTGAACAAAACCGGCCCCAGGACCGACCCTTGGGGCACTCCACTTGATACCGGCTGCCAACTAGACATGGAGCCATTGATCACTACCCGTTGAGCCCGACAATCTAGCCAGCTTTCTACCCACCTTATAGTGCATTCATCCATCCCATACTTCCTTAACTTGCTGACAAGAATACTGTGGGAGACCGTGTCAAAAGCTTTGCTAAAGTCTAGAAACAATACATCCACTGCTTTCCCTTCATCCACAGAACCAGTAATCTCATCATAAAAGGCGATTAGATTAGTCAGGCATGACCTTCCCTTGGTGAATCCATGCTGGCTGTTCCTGATCACTTTCCTCTCATGCAAGTGCTTCAGGATTGATTCTTTGAGGACCTGCTCCATGATTTTTCCAGGGACTGAGGTGAGGCTGACTGGCCTGTAGTTCCCAGGATCCTCCTTCTTCCCTTTTTTAAAGATTGGCACTACATTAGCCTTTTTCCAGTCATCCGGGACTTCCCCGGTTCGCCACGAGTTTTCAAAGATAATGGCCAATGGCTCTGCAATCACAGCCGCCAATTCCTTCAGCACTCTCGGATGCAACTCGTCCGGCCCCAGGGACTTGTGCACGTCCAGCTTTTCTAAATAGTCCCTAACCACCTCTTTCTCCACAGAGGGCTGGCCATCTCTTCCGCATTTTGTGATGCCCAGCGCAGCAGTCTGGGAGCTGACCTTGTTAGTGAAAACAGAGGCAAAAAAAGCATTGAGTACATTAGCTTTTTCCACATCCTCTGTCACTAGGTTGCCTCCCTCATGCAGTAAGGGGCCCACACATTCCTTGGCTTTCTTCTTGTTGCCAACATACCTGAAGAAACCCTTCTTGTTACTTGTTACATCAAATCATTCATACGTGTGGGCTACATATTATTCTGTTAGGGTCACGGTCAAGAGGGTTCGTGGAAGAATCAGTACTGAATTAATTAATTAATAGGTGTGCTGGTGGTGGTAAAGGTGGTGATCATACTAGCCTCAAAATGTCTCTTTGATCTGTAGTGTCACTTAGATTTTTATCATGATCAATTCCAGTTGGTAAGTGGAAATAAACTGTGGAAGGATGAATTCTGTTCCTTGCAATTTTTAAAAAAAGATATAGTGCACCACAACTATTACAGGGATAGACAAAACATGCACCACCTAATTATATAGCCTTTTGTTTTGTGTTATGGGAATACCTTTATGCAACATATTAATTATTACAGGGTGCCGGTGCCTTTGACTTTTGTGTGTCTCTGGAGACCCAAGTACAAATCCTCATTAGCTCACAAATGAAAGTATATTTGTTGATTTTGTTCTATTCCCTATGTGTCCATATCATTAACACACTGTGTCTCACTGCATAATTGGTTTGGAGAATGAGATCTGAAATAACGAACACGACAGCATATACGTGCCTAGCTATCTATCCAAAATAAAGTAAAGAAGCACTAGAACCACATTGTTTGTACAGGTCATGATTAAAATTTTTGGCAGAGGTATGAACCTTAAACTGCACCTTTTTATCTATTGACATAGTACAAATCACTATGGTATTTGACTGTCTTACAAAATTTATTGTACAGGTGTCACTTCCTTTGTACTAATGCTTTCCCTTCTCTATGTGAAAAGGAAAGAGCATTATTCTTTTTATGGTATTTTATTTATTCTTCTATGGAAAGTGAATTTACATTTTGTCTGAGGGTGGTATGGCATATGGTCATCCTACTAGAATGAGTTTTCACTGGTGATTGAAAGTCAGAGTTGTGGAACTGTGAGCCAGGAATTTGAGTTTGAATTCCATCTCTGACAATATTTGACTTGTAGTAGGACCTTGGGAAAGCCACTTAACCTGTTTCAGATTCTCCAGCTAGGAGTCCCTGGTTTTAAAGTCCCTTTTATACTGCAGGAATAGCGGCGAGTTATATGGGTCCATGGTGCCTGTACTCCAGAACTATTCAGGAACGTGGGCTCGGCTCAATGTTTGGGCTTATATTTTCAGAGCCATCCTGTCCATAGGACGGACCAGGGCAACCGTCCTGGGAATCGCGCTTTGGGATCACTTTCAGGTCGCTTGCTGCTGCTGGCGCCAGGCCCTCCGCTAACCTCCCAGGCCTCCATGGACCCCATGTCTTCCTGAAGCCCAGGGCGGTTGCCCTGGTCCATCCTATGGACAGGATGGCTCTGCTTGGACCCTTTCTGAGCACCACCAAAAATTATACAAACTTGGCACTCATGGGACCAGCAGAAAAGGAAATTAACTAGGGCTGAGGATCTGGCTCAGTCTTTCTAAACAGGAAAGTTCAAGAAGTTATCAAACCAAAGAGATCTCTTTCAAAAACTGGAAATCCAACATTAGTACATCCAATAGGAAGGTACAGAAGCTATGGGCAGGTAAAAAGTTAAATGCAAATTAGGAGCACTCAGAAGGAATTTTAAAAGTAAATAGCCAAGTTCATAAGAACAAATAAGACTTTTTAAACATATCAGGAACATGAAACCTATAACAGAAATAGGTCTGCTGTATTATCTGGGAGTAAAGGAATCAATTAAGGAACATAGAGGCACTGTAGCAAAAGTAGGTGATTTTCTGGATGAGCCTTCACCACAGAGAATGTTGGGGAGGTGCCTTCCATGGAGCTACCCTTTAAGAGGAGATGCTGTCTGAGACTGAGATATGAAAATACGAAGTGCTAGAAGAGATTGTTAAACTGAAGAGCAAGAGGTGACTAGGATGGTATATATCCATGAGTTCTGAAGGAATTTAAGAAGAAACAGGAGTGCTAGCACAAAAATAAAATTGTTCACTAAAATCAGCTACTAAAACAGACGACCAACTAATAACAATTGTTCCACAATAAGGACGGCTATAGAAAACACACTGTAATGGTCCTTACTTCAGCACCAGAAAACTGGTTAAAACAATTGCAATCAGAATTATAAAATGACCATGATATGATAGGGACAAATTAACACAGTTCTGTAAAGTAATATTGTGACTCTCTAATCTTCTAAAATTCTTTGAGCATATAAGAATTTGAGGGGGAAAAAGAGAAGCAACAGCTAATAATTAATTTGAACCTTAAAAAGCATTTGACAAACTACCTCATAAGAAGCTATTATGAAAATATGTTTCCCAGTCCTGCACTTGATTCTACAAGAACAAAATCCTGGGTCTGAACAGAGCTGGAAGACAACATCCTCTGAAGTCAATGGAGTTCTGCATGGGAGCAGGGGTTTGCCCAAATACAGTGAATTGCAGGATCAATTGTACTCTCAATATAATGGAGTGAAAGATCAAGTACTGTCCTGGAACTGAAATTTGTTCACAGAAAAAAAAAGTATAGGAATACATAATTAAATACTCTTTATGGCAAAGGGTTAATGGTGAGGTCCTCTGAGAGCTTAAAGCCATTTGGGCTTTGGATCTCTTCTTGTACATTCAAGAATTTATATGATGGATGCAGTCAGACTCTGGGTTTATTTAGTTGCTTCTACCTAGAGTATGTATATGGACCCAATCACATGGGCCTCTTATATGTATGTAAGTGTCTCACAATCTTTAATATATTTATCCTCACAACACTCCTGTGAGGTAGGGCAGTCCATAGGAACATAGGATGTAGGACTGGAAGGGAACTACTGGGAAAACAACTCCAGTTCCTTACTATCACAGACAACCCTGTCATATAATCTGTTCATAAATTAATCAAACACCATTTTAAACCCAGTTAGGCTGTTTGACCCTATTAATCATATTGGAAGGCTATTGCGGAATTTCACTCTGATGGTCAGAAACCTTCTTCCAATTTCCAATGTATTCAAATTAAATTTATATCCATGTTTTCCTTTTGCTAACATTCTTCACCCACTCTGGTGTTCCCCCCAACCCCAATGTGCTTAGAGAGCAATCATATCCCCTCTCAGCCTAACAAACCCAAGCTCTTTTACTGTGCTTTCATACAATAGGCTCTCCTTTTCACTGAACATCTTAGTAGCACTTCTCTGCACCTTTTCCAGTTTGAATTAATCTTTCTTGAACATGAGTGACCAGAATTGCACATCACATGAGGTTTTCCTAGTGCCTTGTAGAATGACATTAATACTTCCCTATCTCTACTGGAAATAGTTCACCTCATATATCCTAGGGTCACATTTGACTTTTATTATTATTTATTTTATTGTAAACAGCCAGACTGTATTGGTGGCTCACAGTCATCCTCTGATTGACTAATATACCCAAGTGTTTCCCCTTTGTCATTGCAAAGTGATAAGCACCTAGCTTCTTGCAGACATTCTTGTTATTACTCCCTAAGTGAATGACCTTGCACGTTGTACTATTAAATGTCATCCAATATATATTTCTCCAGTCCATTGGTCATCCAATTCTTCCTGTATAATATTCTGATCCTCCTCTGTATTGACAATGCCTCCCAGCTTTGTGTCACTGGGAAATTTCATTTGTGTACTCTTACTTTTTGTTCAAAGCTCAATAACAAAAATATTAAATAAGATCAGTCCCAAGACTGATGTTTTAAGAATTCTACCAGTGACGGGCCACCAGCCCAATAGTCCCCCTTTCTGCATAACCCATTGTCTCCCCTTTAGCTAGGTTCTTACAATTCCTGTCATTAATCCCCATCTTCTCCAGTTTAATAATTTCCCAGGTGGTACCATGTCAAAAGCTTTACTGAACTCCAGATAGACTGCATTTCCATTGTCTTAAAAAAGCAGTTATCAAAAAATATCAGATTAGTGTGGCACAATCTACCTTTAATAAAACCATTTGCATTTTATCCCATTCTCCATTTACCTCCCTTCTTCAGTTATTCTTTCCTTCAAAATTTCCTCACAATCCTTGCATACTATTGAGGTCAGACTAACCTCTGGTCTGTGACTGGCTGGTCTGTCACATTTTTACCCTTTCTTAAATATAGGTATTACTTTTACTATTCTCCAGTCCTGTGGTAAACTATTATTACCCACAGTTGACAGATGGGCTACCAAGGCCCAGGCCCAAGTTTTTAAGGATATTTAGGAGAATAATTCCCACTGATTGTAATGAGAGTTAGGTGCCTAAACACCTTTAACAATCTGGACCAAAGAGACTAGATGACTTGCCAAAGTTTGCACAGGAAGTCTGTGGCAGAACAGGAAATTGAACCTGTCTCTTTCAAGTATTAGGCTAGTGCCCTAACCACTGGGGGACATCCTTTTATACATTACTTTCTTGCTTCTGTGTCAGAGAGGCTATAGGTTTGGGGAATACCAGGGAAGATTTTTCAGAGACACAAGTTCCCATTTTCCCTTCATGTCTTGCTAATAATCAGTATACTGTATAAAATACAGCAGTTCCAGTGCAAATACTTGAGCATATGATCTTAGCATTTGCTTTCCATGTTCATTCATGTGAATACAATTATCACTCAACTGTTTGTATGGCTGACTCAAATATATTTTAAAATCTGAAGGAAGACTTATGGAAAGTTGTTTGCAATATTCATGCAGTTCAACTGATTAGTGAGAAATGTAATTTTACCCTGATTAGTCTACTAAATAAACAAAATGAAAGCAAAACTTTGAAATAATGATTTAGGACTATCACATAGCTTTAGAATCAAGAAATAATTATAGCTTCCCAACAAAAAACAAAATCAAAATCTAAATTTCCATTTCTTTAATTCAAGTGTGCCCCGATTTCTAACTAAAGTACCAGGAAATCTCATAAAAGTACCAAAGTGACTGGATGACTGGAAAAGAGGAAATATTTAAATGCATACCTGAGTACCTAACTGTGCATGCAATTGCACCATGGGCCATTAAAACTTGAGGAATTACATATGCAAATTAATATAAGATTTAAAAAAAAAATGAAAAATGTATTTCTTGTTAATCTGCATACTGATAAAACTCTCTTGCCTAACATATAATTCTATGCTCATTTAGGCATTAAGCCATCAATATAACCATAGCATATGTCTAACTTTAAGCATATAAATAATCCCATTGAAATCATTGGTATGATTTACAAGCTTAAAGTAAGACAGGGGCTTGATGAAGGCAGTACCATACTGTATCAGGGCATCTCTTACTATTTGCAAAGATTCCTAATTTACAGCTATACTAGTTTAAATTGTTCATATGACGTTATTGTAATGCAATTACTTCACCATTTTGTGTACTCATATTTTATTTTCAATATTGTTTCACATGCAAGTGATTGCTGAATTATATCAGAACCAGTCTTTTATACTCCAAACCAACACAGATGCAAAACAATGGGACCAGAAAATATTGCCCACTACAGAAAGGACAGGTAATAGTTAATGTGTCACACAAAATAAGGTATCCAAAATAAGTCCGGAGTGATTTAGAAAGTCATTTATATGTTACAAAGGGAAAGAGAGGAACAAAGTTTTACAAGTAAAAGCATATCCACCTGGGACTGTGCATATAGTCTTTAGAGCTGGTTGAAACTTCATCCCCCTCCTCCCCCATTTTTATTTCTCAACATTCAAAAATCTTGTAAAAAAAATGAAATTCTGAACATTTTGACAGCTTTCAGAGTATCAGTCGTGTTAGTCTGTATCCACAAAAAGAAAAGGAGTACTTGTGGCACCTTAGAGACAAGTACTCCTTTTCTTTTTGAACATTTTGACTGGTCTATACACCAGTGTAAATGGTGGATTCTCTGTCACCTGAAGTCTTTAAATCATGATTTGAAGACTTCTGTAGCTCAGCCAGAGGTTATGGGCCAATTACAGGAGTGGGTGAGTGAGGTTCTGTGGCCTTCAATGTGTAGGAGGTCAGACTAGATTATTGTGATGGTTCCTTCTGACCTTAAAGTCTATGACTCTATCTGCGTAGAAAGGATAGCTTGAAATATTTTATAGAAAGCGGCTGGTGCTCAAAGTATCTTTTATCTTGTAAAGAGGCAGAACACACAAGTACAACAGAGAAATTAGGGTGTTCAGCTTCTCCACAATGGGGAAAGCAGCACACTGGAGTAGAGGAGATCAGAAGTATTAGCTTCTGAGGCTGCCCCTGTAAGAATAACAGAGGGGTTAGCAGGCTGACAATCCTCCCCATCTGAGATGTTCAGAGAGAAAACAATGAGAGAGCAGAGAGACTATAATACTCAGACCAACTGAGAGGGAGATTTCATTACTGAGTTATTATTACTTCAGTAGCTCTATGCCTTGCCTATTTAAATTGTTTTCTCTTTGAGACAGGGATGCTCTTACTCTGTATCTGAACAGCGCTTAACAGTGAGGCCTTGTTTGGGAACTGTAGGTGTTACTGTGTTTCAAATAATTGTAATGGTAGTAATAAAAGCCCAGCTTTCTTTCTCTAATTTTGATCAGATTCAGGTGAAATATCTGAAATTCATTCCCACTCCCACCCCCAAACCAGAAAATGTGTTTGTTTATGGCTTGCTCCCTGACAATTTATGTATTTAACTTACCATGGTTATAAGTGTGATTTAGAAACCCAGCTACATAGGTAAATTCCGCACAGGTAAGTGGCATGAACACATAGGCACAAACCTATTTGAAAATTTGGTCCTAATTATGAATCCAATTTTGCAACTGATAATGTGCATATGTGGATATTGTGTCTCCTGTGGTTTCAATACTCTCTCCACATACACCTAGGCAGTGTGGAGGAGAATAATGAAGTAATCTGAAGAGTAAAGAGAAGAGGGGAATAGGGTCAAAAGGGGGCAGACTGGGGAAAAATGTGCCAAATCCATGTGCGTTGCTACGCTGTTTGTAACTACTTGTACACACTCCTTCAGAATTTGGAATAGAACCCAAGATTCCTAATCCCCAACTTGCTTCCACTGTCTATCAAATATTTTTGAAACCCTCTAGCAAAGTGTGTGTCTCATTAGCCTTTAATATTGGTCCAAGAGAGGATAGCATGTTATTAATTACTGCATTAGCTCAATAAGTATAGGTCTGTGTTCTGGATCGAAAGGTTCTAACCCTGCTGATGGTTCATCCAGGGGTGTCATATAATGTAGTCTTAAATTGCGGGGGACTGGAGTTGATAACCCAGAGGGTCTTTTTTGGTCCTATGTCAGGTATCACATGATGAAATTTCTGCTTTTTCAGTTTGCTTGCTTTAAAAAAAAAACCCAAGGCAATTCCATAAAAAAAAAAAAAAAGATAATAGAAGAATGTCAAAGCTGCAAACTCAAGCACTCAAAAGCTAGGAAATGTCAAAAATAAGGTTGCCTGTGAAACCTTAATTCACCTCCTTTCTGCATATGCACTGATAGTCTTTCATTACATGATCACATATTATGTTTCTTTAAACATTTATTTTATGTTATACACATACACACACATTTTGTTCCCATTATTTGCTTGTCACAATAATATAACTAGTATAATGCAAGTGTACCAAAACCTTTCTTCAATAACTGACTCAGAGCAAGAAATTTATAGACATTAATATCAACAAATTCCATCCCTTTATGTTAGATATGGTCCAAAGCTACAGCTCTTTGGATCAATCATGATTACTGCATTCATCACTGATAAATACAATTATTTATTTAAATATGTGAACAAGGAAATAAACAGCCTCACTAATTTGCACGCATGAGTCAGTAAAAGAGCTTAGGAATTAAGGGACTCCTCCATTGATTCGCAATGCATATCACTGTTTTGTATGAAAACAAGTTGATTATTTAACATAAGCAAAGAAACAACAACAAAAAAGACAAGATGCTCTAACATATTTGCAGAATGAGAATAATTGAATTAACTTGAGAATTTAAAGAAAAAATAAATACTAATTCAAATGGAAAACAAAACAAAACTATGTACACAGCTTCTAGCAAACATCTGTATTATTATCCTCATTTTTTTTATCTGAGGCACATCTGCATAGCAGATATTTTATGGTTGTTCCACATTGGGTAAGCCACTCAAAATGTGATAGGTGCTGTACAAACATGTAGGAAGAAACATCCTTGCCCCCAAAAGCTTACAGTATAAAAGTGAAATTAAAAAAGAGTTGAAGAATGGGGGAAGGGGGTGTGATTTACAAATAAATATCCAAACCACAGTGAAATCCATCAGAATCTTTCCATTAACTAAAATGGGGGGCTAATCAGCTGTAGAGTTCCCAATGTAATGATAAACACGTGTCTTGTTCGTTCCATGTTTTGTTTTGTGATTTTGTTGTTATCTCAACTTTTTTATTTTAATTCAGTTGTGAAGAAATGAGTGTTCAAGAGTGAGCTGAATAAGGTGAGTGCAAAAAACATGACAAGATAAAGCTATTATAGTGCATAGAAATTGAATAGTATCCCTTTAAATAGTGTGTGAGTCCTCTAGTGACCCTCACTGCCTTCTATATTTCGGAGCCCCCCCCCCCCCACCAGAACACTGCCATATATATGTTTACTAAACACCCGCACCCTTCTGTATTTCTGTGATTCCTTCATAGTATGTATGTTGTGGCAAGAGCAAAAGATGAAATATATCTCTGTAGACAGATCTAGATCCACCCTGTAAAATATATAGTTGCTTAAAAACAAAGTTTTTATATATAAGTTTTTATAAGGGTGCGTGTGTATATATATATATATATATATATATATAGTGACAAAGTTCCTCGTCTGCCTTGGTGGGTCCTGCGCTTATTGGCGGATTTGCTCACCTCAGAGATTCATGGCAGCCCTCAGTTTGGCCACTTTTGCTAGTGGCTCAAACCTGCCATTCACTCAGCTAACCTCATCACTGACCAGCATGGACAAAAAGGAAAGAGAACAATCCCCGCAGTCTCTGCTGATCCACTTAGTGGGTTGGGGGACAGGCCAGGGACCTTCCTCTCTGGTGGAACCCACAGTCCAGATCAACTCCTCTTATACCCAATAGGGGGAAGAAGGATGGGGGGAACCCGGGCCCGCCCTCTATTCCGGGTTCCAGCCCAGGGCCCTGTGGATCACAGCTGTCTACAGTGTTTCATGTAACACCTGTGTGACAGCTACAACTCCCTGGGCTATTTCCCCATGGCCTCCTCCCAACATCTTCTTTATCTTCACCAGAGGACCTTCCTCCTGATGCCAGATAGCATTTGTACTCCTCAGACCTCCAGCAGCATGCCCTCTCAGTCTCAGCTGCTTGCACGTCCCTCACTGACTGAAGTGAGGTCCTTTTTAAACCAGGTGCCCTGATTAGTCTGCCTGTCTTAATTGATTCTAGCAAGTTCCTGATTGTCCTGTTACCTTACCCAGGGAAAAGGGACCTGCTTAGTCTGGGGCTAATATATCTGCCCTCTATCATTCTCCTGTAGCCATCTGGCCCGACCCTGTCACACTATATAGTTATAGGTATAGATAGATAGATAGATTTGTTTCAGTCTGCAAAATCCAGGAGAAAATTAATCACCACTGTTAATAGCTGGATCCAGTTTATGAGGAGCTGGAGAAAATTTCATGACAATGGCAATCAAACTTTTCTGAGGACAGATGAGAAAGTTACAGCTTGTTGGCAAAGCAGCCAGTAACTAATTCATTTATTACAAGAACATTGTAGCCTCAGTGAGCTGTAAGGAAATGATAGAATAATGGGTTGGTGTCAGGCCTAAGGAAATTTGGGATTTTTAATATACACAGATGCTTAGTAATTTGTTACAAGATGGTTCGGGTGAGTCACCTCTTGAAACTTTTCCCTCCTCTCTCAAGAGTACAAAACAATATTTTAGCACTAGATTCTACACAGTTTAAGGTAAAAAGAACACAACTTGCCTAAAGATTTTAAGTACTTTGGCTGCCTGTATTTGCACATTGGGCTAGATCCCTGGGGATAATATGATTGCTTAGCACTATACTACTGGCATATTTTGGCTGAAGGGGGAATCACACTACTGTAAGGAAAAGCCTGCAGTGGCTTTCATTTCAATTCAGTAACACCTGATAATCATTACAAGCTGTACAAATGTTGTCAAAATGTTAAAAAAAAATGCCTGCCCACTTCCCTAGGCTTCTATCAGAAGTAGGTACACTCTGACCAGCCTGGGGATTAATCCCCTGTGTCCATATATGTGACACTGGAGCTCCTGGCTGCCAGAGTAGCTTGGAAAAGTTTGGGGCATAGTTAGTGAAAAAGGGGTTTGGTCAGGATGCCCCTATGCTTGCTGATCCAGGGTTACGTTTTTGGCCCCTTGTGGCTATTGCAGACTGGTATAAGTTAGAGCTGCCTTTAAACTGGTTCAACTCAGAACAGGGTAGAAGTGCAGAGAGCAAGACCAGGATAATGGTAGTGCAAGTGAAATCTATTATCTTTGCATATTGCCCCATGACACATGCTGTGAGCATTGTGCAAGTACGCAAGGATCTGGCCTTTATTCTTAAACATAAGAGAAAGTATATGGCTAATACAACAAGTAGTTGGTTGCCTACTATATAGGGCCCAATTTCAGTAGAGTTCAAAGGGGCAACAGCACAATGCATGTGTTGAAAACGTCCAGTGAAGATCGATTCTTGAGGGAAAGAAATATTATCATATAGTTATAAATTAATTGTGACATATAGTAAGTCAGACATACAGTAAGTAGGGAATATTTACCCACAATAACTACACCACAGTATCTGAAATACTAAAGGGTCCCCTATATTTTAAACACTTGGTAACAGTCGTAGATCACTGCAGGTACAGAACATTATTCAAAGACTCTGGAAATACCATGCCTCCCCTATCCATTAATTAAACATAACTTTAGGGAAAAAACCCAAATAAATATGCACATGTACATGTCCAAATCATTGCAATTTATTTATGTAGGGTGTTTTTTTTTCCAAACTCAATAATAAAAATAATGTACAGTTGCCTCTATTCTTTTTTGAACCTAAACACAAAAGAAACAGAAATAAGGTGCTTTGCATGTTCTTGTATTTTGTTGTTGTTTCCTTTACTTTTTGGTTGCTTTTCTTTAGACTTGCTAGCTAGTAAGTCTGGTGCTGTGAAAAGTGATATCTGTAAATTTGTTAATACTACTTTTCAAAGAAGCAGACTTGTTAACTAGCTGGGAGACAGTGAAAAATGAGATTAACAAATATACAAATACTGTATCACTTTTCACAGCAGATTTACTCATCCCAAGCAAGCTCAGGGACGAATTAAGCCCTCGATGGGGAGTTGGTTAGAGAGGCAGTGGGAGTCAGGGGTAGTGGAGGTGGGCGGTTGAGGGTCTGGAGAAGGCAGTGGGCATCAGCGGTATGGGAGAATGGTGAGCCTGGGATCGGAGTCCAAACCCCTGCAGCCCGGAACTGGAGCCTGCCACCGTGCAGCTGAATCCCAGTGCGAGAGGATGCAGCAGGGATTAGGAGTGATGGGAGGCAGGGGCGATCCCAGGGCCAGAGCCCAAAGCCCCACGGCTGGATCTTGGGGTCCTGTTGCCAGATCCTGGGACCCCAAGGCATGGGTCCAGGGACCGATCCCATCGCCACGTGGCCAGAACCTGGGGATGGAGGAGGCAGTGAGGGCCAGGGGTGATGTGGCTCGGGCTGTGGGCCGGAGCCCACTGCAGTGCAGGGGGAGCGAAAAGCCCCACAGCCAAAGCCTGCCGCCCACCACCCTGAGGCTGAAGCCGGAAGCCAGAGCCCCACAACCCCTGGGAAGGTGGGAAATTCACACTGGCTGCCTGCTCCTCTGGCGTTTGTGTCTTCAGAGGGGTTAAGGGCCCAACGCCTTTTGGTGGCCCTGGTGCAAGGGCCGCCGCTTCACCCCACCCCCTGCCAATCATTGCCCAGGAGGCTGTGGCTGAAAAAAAGGTCCCTGGTTGCTGCATGTGGCCATGGAGGCCACATTTGAGAAACACTAACCTGGGGTCTGATCCAAAGATTATTGAAATCCACAGAGAACACTTTCTGTTGACTTTGATAGGCTTTAGATCAGGACCTTGTATGATGGAAGAGGAAAAAATACCAAATGACCTCATTGACCAATCATACCCTGAAAACAATTAATAGAGATTATTCAAAATAGGCTCAAATTGTATTTGCACAAACAGTTCAAACTATTATGAACAAATACATTAACAACAATAAATATTAGTTCATGAAAAATTGCATTCAGAAAGAAGGAGATCAGAATTTGGCCCTTAAAGAATAATCTGATGAATTCCTTTTTTAAAAATAGCCAGCATTTAATAGGTACCAATCCTTCAGGATGGCAGCGGTGACATAAATAGCTATCAGAAAGTGGTAATTACAAGGAACTAGCCTTGTATTCAAGATGGAAATTTACAGTGATCCTTATTTATTAATATATATAAGCAGTAACAATTATTTGATGCAATCTTATAATAGCAAGCATGGGCGAAATCCTAGCCCCATTGAAGTCAATGGAATTTTGCTATTGTTTTCAGTGAGGGCAGGATTTCACTGTATCTGAGAAAATCAAACAAATATGCCCAACTTTATTCTGTTTCTGTAAACCCAGTTTTATTCTGGGAGAGCTTAAAAAAGTAGAGGCAATGTATTATAAAAATGAGTATTAGAATTTTGAAGTTCATTCAGGCAGCCTACAGGATATGTAAGTAAATAATTCAGAATCATTTTGGAAACATACTACACTAAAAAGGGCAGACTATTCACATGTTTGCCAGTGTAATATAAACTACCTCATTAAGAATATGGTTTCTAGAATACTTTATATTCTGTGTGATAAATGTCTACAATAGTTGTGGTAAGCACATTAATATTAATTAAATAGTATAATAAGTACATAATCATAAACTGACTAAAAAGAGCTATGACAAATTTGTAATTACCCTCAATGAAGTCTAACATACACACTAAGTCTGGAAAATATTTTTAAAAATATTGTAAATGTATGCAGATTATGCCTCAGATGGGAATCACCAAGAGCACTATGAGAGAATCCAATTGAAAAGAATGTCTGGGATCTGCAGTTGGGCCTATGGGAGTTGGGCACCCCACTTACAGCAAAATAATTGGGAATGAGATGCCTAGCTCTCTGAGGCGCCTTTAAAAATTCCAGTATAAATATTCACACAGGGCTTGTCTACCTGCAGAAGTTCATGTGCAGCTAGGTAGTGTGAGAATTTATATTCTTCACGAACTCCCCATGGGAAGACTTTTAGTGTGCACTAAAAGTGCCTTAACTGAATACACTTTAAAGCGTACTAAGCTAAACTGCTCAAGGACATTTAGGCCTAGTCTACACTACACAGTTAGGTCAATGTCAAGCAGCTTACGTGAACTTAATTATGTCAATGTCTACACTACAAGCCTTGTCCCGCCGATGTAAGTGCCCTACTACACCGACATAACAACTACACCTCCACATTGGCTGTTGGCTGTCAGATTGGCTGTATTATTATCAGATAATGGAGCTGTGAACTTGACAAGAAAGCCGGACAACTAAAGCCCAGCCCCCCCTGGCTCTCTGCTACCAGCTGGGGTGTGCCTGCCCGGCTCTCCGCTCTGTGCCTGGCTGCACATGCCCTGCTCTCAGCTACCTGCTCAGATAGCTGAGAAGCCAGGCAGCTGGCTCCTGCTCCCAGCTGGGCTCCTGGAGGGCTCCCAGACCCCCACACTGCCCCTCTTCAGTTGGTGGTAGTGCTCCTGATGAGGATGCATACTACTGACAGAAAGAGGGAAGGTGCACATCAGCCACTACAGTAATTACCTACCTAATATAGGTCTTAAGACTGAATTCTGTAGTGTAGATGTGCCCTGTCTGTGGAGTAAGAGTGCCCACATGGGAATTTAGTACAGAATAGCTAGTGTGCATGAATTTACACCCTAAATTACTGCACATTAACTTATCTGTAGATAAGCCCGCAATAACTTACTTCAATACATTCCACAATGTATACTTAAAATGGGTAATATTTATTGTGTATTATAAATTCATATATTTTTTCCCTTTTGTATTGACCAGTTTTAAATCCATCAGGATTTTTTTTTTCATTTAGAATAGAGGAATGGTTAAAATGTATTGTCTGTACATACTGACTCAATTTGTTTAAGCAAACACTTTTGGGACAATTGTTAAACCTATGCAATTGGAGAAAGCATACATAAAACATAGAAGAGTAAACCATAAAACATTTTATTTTAGAATTGTCTTCTTATTTCTCATTTCAAATTGCTTAATATGCTGGAGGAAAATAACTGAAATCTAAATAGGTTATTATGGTTACTTCCAAATAATATATCTTGTAAAACAAATTGTCAGTATAAAGCATATTGACAATACATTTCTTGAGTATGTATTGTCAATATGCTTTATACTGCACATTGTTTTTTTCTATCTTGTTTGAGCCTGTAAGTTAGGTAGAGTGGCTGTCTTATCCAGAGAAAGTGCCATTCCTTAAGAGAAAGTGATAGTTAATTAGGCAGCTACATCTCCTGGATAAGTCCCAAGAAAGGTGAACCACATGTCTCTGGCTCCTGTTTTAGCCTTAGCAACACAAATGTAGACTTCCTTAGCTGGCAGCTTCTGATACTAATCAGATGTTAGCTCTACAGATGCCATAGCATTATCCATAATGCTATTTGCACTGACATTTTGCTTTGCAAATTTTATTCTCTGGAGGAAACTAACTTGGCTTCTATATAAAGAATAAACTGTATGGGTAAAATATATAATGCCACATAATTATCACTATTTTATTTATTAAGAGGAAAATCCTTTTAGCCAAGATGGTCACAGATGCCTTGCCATTCTTTGGGTGTCCCTAAGCCACTGACTGCCAGATGTTGGGACTGGACCCTGGACTTCGGAAAAACAGACTTTGACTCCCTCAGGGCACTGATGGGCAGGATTCCCTCGGAGGCTGATATGAGGGGGCAAGGACTCCAGGAGAGCTGGCTGTATTTTAAAGAATCCTTATTGAGGTTACAGGGACAAACCATACCAATGTGTAGAAAGAATAATAAATATGGCAGGCGACCAGATTGGCTTAACAAATAAATCTTCGGTGAGCTTAAACACAAAAAGGAAGCTTACAAAAAGTGAAAACTTGGACAGATGACTAGGGAGGAGTATAAAAATATTGCTCAAAAATGCAGGGGTATATTCACAAGTGGAGTTGCAGATAGAAAGGGATGTGAAGGAAGAAGGGTTTCTACAGGTATGTCAGCAACAAGAAGAAGGTCAGGGAAAGTGTGGGACCTTTACTGAATGGGAGAGGCAACATAGTGACAGACGCTGTGGAAAAAAATGAAGTACACAATGCATTTTTTGCCTCAGTCTTCACAGACAAGATCAGCTCCCAGACTGCTGCACTGGGCAGCACAGTATGAGGAGAAGGTGAGCAGTCTTCAGTGGTGAAAGAACAGGTTAAAGCCTATTTAGAATATTTGGACATGCACAAGTCCCTGGGTCCAGATCTAATGTATCTGAGAGTGCTGAGGGAGTTGTCTGATGTGATTGTAGAGCTATTGGCTATTATCTTTGAAAAACTATGGTGATCAGGGGAGGTCCAAGAAAATTGGAAAAAGGCAAATATAGTGCCCATCTTTTAAAAAGGTAAGAAGGAGAACCAAGGGAACTACAGACCAGCTAGCCTCACCTCAGTTTCTGGAAAAATGATGGAGCAGGTCCTCAAAGAATCCATTTTGAAGCACTTGGACGGGAGGAAAATGATGAGGAACAGTCAACATGATTCCCAAGGGCTTGACCAACCTGATTGCCTTCTATGATGAGATAACTGGCTCTGTGGATATGGGGAAAGCGGTGGACATGATATATCTTGAATTTAGCAAAGCTTTTGATATGGTCTCCCACAGTATTCTTGCCAGCAAGTTAAAAAAGTATGGATTGGATGAATGGACTATAAGGTGGTTAGAAATTTAGCTAGATCATCGGGCTCAATGGGTAGTGATCAATGGCTCGATGTCTAGTTGGCATCCAGTATCAAGCGGAGTGCCCCAGAGCTCTGTCCTGGGGCTGATTTTGTTCAACATCTTCATGAATGATCTGGATGATGGGATGGATTGCATCCTCAGCAAGTTCGCAGATGGCACTTAACTTTGGGGAGAAGTAGATAAACTGGAATGTAGGGATAGGGTCCAGAGTGACCTAGACAAATTGGAGGATTGGACCAAGATAAATCTGATGACGTTCAAAAAAGACAAGCGCAAAGTCCTGCACTTAGGGAGGAAGAATCTCATTTACAGCTACAGGCTGGGGACTGACTGGCTAAGCGGCAGTTCTGCAGAAAAGGACCTGGGGAATTACTGTGAACGAGAAGCTGGATATAAGTCATCAGTGTGCCTTGTTGCCAAAAAAGGCTAACGGCATTTTAGGCTGCATTAGTAGGAGTGTTGCCAGCAGATGGAGGGAAGTGATTATTCTCCTCTATTTGGCACTGGTGAAGCCACATCTAGACTATTGTGTCCATTTTTGGGCCCCCCACTACAGAAAAGATGTAGACAAATTGGTGAGAGTTCAGCGGAGGACAACGAAAAAGATTAGGGGGCTGGGGTACATGACTTACGAGGAATGTCTGAGGGAACTGAGCTTATTTAGTCTGCTGGAGGGAAGGATGAGGGGGTATTTGATAGCAGCCTTCAACTACCTGAAGGGGGGGTCCACAGAGAATGGAGTTTGGCTGTTCTCAGTGGTGGCAGATGACAGAACAAGAAGCAATGGTCTCAAGTTGCAGTGTGGGAGGTCTAGGTTGGATACTAGGAAAAACTATTTCAGTAGGAGGGTGGTGAAGCACTGGAATGGGTTACCTAGAGAGGTGGTGGAATCTCCATCCTTAGAGGTTTTTAGGGCCCAGTTTGACAAAGTCCTGGCTGGGATGATTTAGTTGGGGTTGGTCCTGCTTTGAGCAGGGGGTTGATGACCTCCTGTGGTCTCTTCCAACCCTAATCTTTTATGATTCTATGACAACAGGGAATGGATCACTCATTAATTGCCCTTCTCTGTTCATTCCCTCTGAAGCTGCTTGCATTGACCACTGTCAGAAGATGGACCATTGGTCTCACTCAGTATGGCCATTATTATGTTCTTATCCTGTCTCCTGTTTTGCAGGTGGAAAGACTGATGTGAGCCGTGACATCTAAAAACAATTGAAAATCTGCTGTGTGATGGATGCTGCTGGCTACAATAAACATAACTGTTTCACTGTTACCTTGAACCCCATACTGTTTCTTGGTACATACTGGATGGTAAACTTTTTGGCACAATGATCATCTTTCTGTTGTTTGTGTATACAGGGTCTAGCACAATTGGGCCTTGATCTTGTCCATGAACTGCTACAACAGTGCAAATACATAAATAACTCTGTTATTCCTAAGGGATCTTAACCAAGAGGCCTACTTCAGTGGCGGCTCCCTATGCATCAGAGTGCAGAAGGAATTTGGGGATAGGCATCAGGATGGAAAAGCCTGGGAGGTTCTGTGATGATTACGAATGGCCAAAACTTGGGTGGAGAGTTCGTTGTGCAAGACATTTTTTTTTTCATTTTGCTCCATCTGGAGCTCCAGGGGCTGGCAGGCTCCTTGCTGGAGCTGCAGACCTTGCCATTTTTTCTGCAAAACTCTTGTTGTATCTGTAATACATTTCACTAAACATTTTGCTTCAGCAAATTGGCATTTTCCAACAATACTGTGTTTCATCAGAAAATTCCAACAAACTCTGGTGAGGGTTCACCTCATCTAGGACTCCTCTGACTCAGGAGAAGGAAGTCCAAGTCCATGAAGCTAATCAACCCATTACTCTAGGCTGAGTGGCAGTCAAAAATGGCTCCACTGCAGGACCATGTTTGGAAGAAGGAATCATCCCTCATTCCTCCCATGAAACTTTCCAGTAGCAACTGAGTTACTGGTATCAGGGACAGGAATAGTTAATACTTTGGGTCTAGAAGTAAAGTAATTGTATTTGTGATCTGACTGCATTCAAGGATATTTTTTACACATATAAAAAGTGATTCTGCATTAAGCTGGATTTTAACACTCAAAATCCTTTAATAAGGCTTTGACAAAAATGTGCAGTGATATATATATATATAAGCTGTCTTGTAAAGGACCAGTCCTGCAAGATTATGATTGCCATTAACTTCCATTCACTTCAGTGCTTGAAATTTAACCCTCTGTAAAATCCTTATACAAAATTTCAATCCTGCAGTCACAGAACACAAAAAATGCTCATTGACTTTGTTGGAAGCCTCACACACACAATGGCTGCAGGATGTTTTGTGCATTTTTTATCTGAAAGGGTAAAGGTGCAATCAAAGTGTTAGAAAGCACTGAAATCATTATATTGTTCATAAAAGAGAATAATATCCCATGCCAATGAAAAATGACTGGACATTTCAGAATCTTTATTATTCTCCTTAAAAATAAACCATCACCTGCAATACTTACAATAATTAGACATATAATAAATGGTGTAGTAAAAATGAATAAATCTAACTGTGATATATGGCTAATACTACTGTTTTCTGCTGTATAGGAGTTTGAGAATTTTATCTCTTCTTTTTAACTAGTATGTACTTCTGATAGATAGATAGATAGATAGATAGATAGATAGATAGATAGATAGATAGATAGATAGATAGATTGATTACATTCTTTTTATAATTATTACATTGACAAAGTATTAGTAAAACCTTCTCATATTTATATGTTTCCTTTTAAAATACTTGCATCTTTCTCATTTTTCTAGTGGAGGCATCAAGCAGAACTGCATAGGTGGTTATTTGGATTAATTACATCCCACTAGTAATGATTTGGGGCTCTGCTTTTGCACTAATTTCAGTGCAAATGGACCTGTCTTCTCCTACAGCACTCACTGCAGGTAAAAGTGCTGAATGGGTTAAGTGAGATTCTGGAAACCAGTTATCTGGAAGTGGGCGTCCTTCGGTTTATAACGTCATGCTACTGACTAACGCAATGAGGAAAGGTAGTCTTTGGATTCTTGCTGTCTGAAGCCAATGCAAAGCAATGTTTTAAATGAAATGGAATCATGGATTGCATTTATTATTGATTGAAATGATAAATAAGATTTTATTTTTCTGAAAATAGGATTGCCACTAATATATTTCATATGGCAAAAATATGCATTAAGGAATCTTGCGTGATTATAACATTGTGCCATTCAAGTGTGTCAAAATTGTTGAACAGTTTGCTGCAAACTTTCTGAACAGTTTTATTGTGTCTCTCCTCTAATTGGATTTTCTTACTTATCAAACTCCCATTTCCACAAGGAAACATTTATCACATTAACAGTGCACTAAAAGGCAAAGGTAAGACCCATTATTGTGCTGCAGCCTAGCATTTCCCCATATTCTTTTTTAGCAAACATTACTAATGATTTTTATATTATTGCTCCTGCTGTGTTGTAATCAGTGTGAATGACTTGCTTCTCTCCCTTATCCCAAAATATAGATAAAATAAAATAAGATGGCAGGCTGTGGATGCTTGAATATCTTAAGGTAAAGGTAGAGCAATATATAAGGAAGGTCTATTCTAGAGGCATTACATCAGCACAGCTGCGCTGCTGCAGTGCATCTGGTGAAGACGCTCTATGCTGATGGGAGAGTGCTCTCCCATTGGCACGGTTACTCCACCTCCAAGGAAGGAAGAACCTATGCCAGAGGTGGGCAAACTATGGCCAGCAAGCCACATCCGGCCCGCGGGACTGTCCTGCCCAGCCCTTCAGCTCCTGGCCAGGGAGGCTAGCCCCCGGCCCTTCCCCTGCTGTCCCCCCTTTCCCGCAGCTACGCTGCCGGGTGGGCAGCATGGTTTGCACCCGCCCAGCTCCCAGGCTTTCCAATAAGCCAGTCCTGCTGCTCTGAGTGGCATGGTAAGGGGGCGGGCAGCAGGGCAGGGGCAGGGTTATATAAGGGGTCCCGGGGGGCAGTCAGGAGGCAGGGAGCAGTTGGATGGGGTGGAGGTTCTGGGAGGGAGGCGGTCAGGGGACAGGGAGCAGTGGGGCTTGGATAGGTGTGGGAGTCCCAGGGGGCCTGTCAGGGGGCGGGGGTATGGAAAGGGGTGGGGCAGTCAGGGAACAGGGAGCGGGGGGGGTTGGGTAGGGGGTGGTCCCTGGGGGACCTGTCAGGGGCGGGGGTGCGGATAGGGGTCAGGGCAGTCTGGGGACAGGGAGCAGGGGGAGGTTGGATAAGGGGCAAAGAATCCCAGGGGAAGTCCTGGGACAGGGAGCCAGAGGGGCTGGATAGGCATGGGAGTCCCAGGGGCCTGTCAGGGGGCGGGGGTGTGGACAGAGGTCGGGGCAGTCTGGGGACAGGGAGTAGGAGGTTGGATAGGGGGTGGGATTCCAGGGGCAGTTAGGGGTGGAGGGAGCGGTCAGGGGACCAGGTTGGATGGGTCAGGGATTCTGAGGGGAATATTCAGGGGGTGGGAATTGGGAGGGGGAGGATAGGAGCTGAGCCAGCCTTCCCTACCCGGCCCTCCATACAATTTTGCAACCCGGATGTGGCCCTTGGGCCAAAAAGTTTGCCACCCTGACCTATGCCATCTGAAGAATGTCTCCTGCTGACATAGTGCCAGTGTGGACAGTGCTTAGATCGCTGTAACTTATGTCACTTAGGGTGGTGTCTTTTTCATACCCCTGAAAGACGTAAATTAGATCGACTTAAATGGTAGTGTAGACCTGCCTATAGAGATCCTTTCACTTTTAGGTTCACAACTCTAACTTATGGTGAGATGGGGGTGAGCAAAAGTTGTTTAGCCCTGATGGCTGTTCATTAGTCTGTGAACTGGCTTTGGTAAGTTTGAATTGGGCTGAAAATATAACATTTTGAATTGGGCTGACATTTTCCATGCTGGGTGTCTGCCTCAGGTTGAATTATTCTGGAAAATCTCAGCCCAAATGGGACACTTGCTTCCGAGAATAAGATTAGGGAAATTATGTCAGTAAAGACAAGTGCAAAGTACTACATGTAAGAAGGAAAAATCAAATGCATAAATACGAAGTGGGGAGTAACTGGCAATGCAGTAAGTAGTACTCTGAAAATTATCTGGGGGCTATAATGGATCACAGACTGAATATGAGCCAACAATGTGATGCAGTTGCAAAGAAGGTTAATATAATTCTGGGGTGTATTAACAGAAGTGTCATATGTAAGAGATGGGAGATAATTGTTCTCCTCAGTACTGGTGAGGTCTCAGCTGGAGTATTGTGTCTAGTTTTGGGTGCCACACTTTATGAAAGATGTAGACAAATTAGAAAATGTCTAGAGGAGAGCAGCTAAAACAGTGGTGGGCAACCTGCAGCCCGTCAGGGTAATCCGCTGGTGGGCCATGAGACAGTTTGTTTACATTGACCATCCACAGGCACGGCCACCCACAGCTCCCAGTGGCTGTAGTTTGGCGTTTCTGCCCAATGGGAGGAAGATTTAGGTTAGATATTAGGAAAAATCTTTCCAACTGTAAGGATAGATAAACACTGGACTAGGTTACCAAGGGAGATTGTGAAATTTCTGTCACTGGAAGTTTTTAAGAACAAGTTAGGTAAATACCCACTTTAGGTAACTTGGTCCTGCCTCAGTACAGTGGGATAGATTAGATCAATGATACTCAGACCTCAGTTGTTCAGGAACCAAATTAGCAATCAACATTACCCAAAAGAGCTACAGTAATGTGAATTCATTGCTTCATTTACTATCATACTACATATTCGTATTTAATCAGCATGTCAACGGAAATATGTAGTTTACATATATTATTCTCACAGCAAAATGACTGACCAAGTATTATTATTTTATCAACTACAATTGGTTAAGAACATAGTACAATCACCCTGATTGATTAATAATTTAGAGTGGTTAATAATTAAATCACATAGTGTTTTAATATCATGTGCTGCAAAGAGCCTCAGGAGACATATAAAAGAGTCACTTGCGGCTCATGAAACTCCGTCTGAGTATCACTGGATTAAACAATTTCATGAGCCCTATATTTTTATGATTCTATGATCTTTTGCCCATGTTAAAAAAATTCTGTCAACCTTTTGTTTGAAAAGTTCTAGCATCACCATGTTTTTGAGTAAGAACCTCAATTTATAAATTAGCGATATGCCCTTTGCTGTCTTCATAAAAATCCACCTAAATGTAATGATGAAAATAAACCTTGCAAGTTCCACTGCTGTGAGTTTATTTCTTGTTCATCTAACTCTGTCCCCCCCTTCTTCCCCTCCCCCATAATCTTACACCAGAAAGGAGAGCACAGGATTAAAATTCAAAACAATCTTGACAAATTGAAGCATTGGTCTCAATTCAATATTTAAAAGCCTTTGAAAAATTGCAGTTCCCATATGCTTATTAGAGACTTCTAAGATTATAACAGCAAAAATTTCCCAAATATTCAGTTCACCCTGGGCATGATACAGCTATTTATGGGTTTCTGTGTGTTTCAAGCTTGGTCTGAGCACCTGAACTGAGAGCAGGGAGACTTCCCTGTGCTCTCAAGGATCACCCTGCTGAGGCCAAGAAATGTGGAGGAAGAAGCTTCCAGATTCAAATGCAGAGGGGATAACATCTGGATAAGAAGGGAGGGGGGAAGGGAGAAGAAGGAGAAGTAATTTGGGCCAAGGAGCAAGGGACTGAGCACCCTGTGATCTGATGAGGAGCTTGGGGAGGGAGATTGGGTTGGGAGACAGGATGAATAGGGAACATGGGCTGGGGAGGGCAGGAGAAAGTGAGAGGAACTGAAGGCTGGGGAGGGGAGAGAGATAGGTCAGATGAATAACCAGGAGTGGGAGAATTGGGACTGGCTGGGTAAGGAGTGTGTGGCTGGGATTGTGTGGGCCACTCTTGGATGCAAATTCCAGAGGAGTGAAATAGAACTTACTGGGTAAAGAGACTAGCACTGAGGTGACAAACTGAGGAGTGGAGATTGGGACTGGCTGGGTGAGAAGAATCAGACTGGGATGAGGAGCCAACAATGGGAAAGAGACAGGATTGAGGGAAGTACAAGGGGATGGGGCAGAAGGGGTCAGACTTGGGTGATATAATGGTGTTAAGCTAAGTTCCAGCCCTGGCCAAGGTCTAGACATCAGTAGAGAACTGACAAACCCACAGCTGGAAGCCAGGCCAATTAGTATAGATCAAAGTGATTGCTAAATGTATAAGAGTGGACCTGGTGTTTAAATTCATGAAAACAAATGGGATGTTACATGCATGGTTTTCATATTCATCTGTATCCTGTTATAATATAATAGAAAACATTCATATGATATATACTCAAGAGGCCTTGTGTAATGCAAATGAAGAACTTTAGCAGAAAAGTGCTAATTCTTGCACATTTGAAGGCAAGTGATCATTTGATCGTGGATCAAAGACTCTAAATGCATTCCTCTCTCTTTGCCATCAAAGAAAGAGCCCATATTGGTAATGACCCTGTCAGATTGTTTTCTGCGAGAAAGAAAAGGAGTACTTGTGGCACCTTAAAGACTAACCAATTTATTTGAGCATAAGCTTTTGTGAGCTACAGCTCACTTCGTTGGATGCATACTGTGGAAAGTGTAGAAGATCTTTTTATACACACAAAACATGAAAAAATACCTCCCCCCACCCCACTCTCCCATTGTGGCTACACTTTCCACAGTATAAAAAGATCTTCTACACTTTCCACAGTATGCATCCAATGAAGTGAGCTGTAGCTCACGAATGCTTATGCTCAGATAAATTGGTTAGTCTCTAAGGTGCCACAAGTACTCCTTTTCTTTTTGCGAATACAGACTAACACTGCTGTTACTCTGAAATCTGTCATTCTGCGAGAAGAAGCTATAAGAATGGACACAAGGAAAAATTCCTCATCTCTGGACTGTTTGGATTCTAACAGGGCAGAATAACCGAACAAGAGGACAAAGATCCACAGAGTTACTCACTAGGATAGTCTGGGGCCTTATTCTTAGGCTAAGGCCTTTCGCTAAGCAGCAGGGGCAGCCATAAGCTGGGAAGGGTACGGTCACATCCTCACATTCCAAACCAGTCACATTGAAATAAGGTGGTATTGGGCTGTTAGGAAGACAATCCTGTCCTGATAGTGCCTATCACCACCAGATAAAGAAACAGATCTTAAGGTGGTTAAAGGTTAGTTTTATAGCACCCTGTCTGGCAAGAAATCACTTATCAATGGTTGTGGTTGTGAAACCCTCATTTCTGTATTGTTTTATCTTTATGGCTCCCACTTTTCTATTGTTAATCTGTCTGGTTCTCCAATTATTTCTGTCTGCCGTATAATTACTTTTGCTAGGTGTAAGTTAATTAGGGTAGGGGGATATAATTGGTTAGAGAATTATGTTGCAATATGTTAGGATCGGTTACTTAAATTTCAGTAAAATGATTGGTTATGATATAGCTGAGAATATTCCTATATAAACTCGGGTCAAATAGGAAGTAGGGGGAAGGGACATTTGAATCATGTTTGCTCAGGGGCAGGAAATGGGAACGGGGAATGGGGAACAGGGACAAAGGAAAGGCTCTGCGGCATCAGAGCTGGAAGGGGAGGCGGGGTAAACGCTCTGCAGCATCAGAGCTGGGAATGGAACACTGGGGAACAGACTCCATCGGCAGACAGAGATAAGTCTGACTGGTATGAAGGGCTTCAAAATATGTTTGCTTGGAAACTAACCCCAATAAACATTGCATTGTTTGCACTTCAGACTTCTGGTCTTCTGCTTTCTGTCTACATGACAAGAACCAGGTGAGAGGGTGAAGGGAAAGCCCTCTAAGACCAGAATTAAGGTTGCCTGTACAACCTTAATTGATCCACTTGCACATTGCATTATGACACAATCTTTATTTACCTGGTCACATACTATTTTTTTTCCACTGGAACCCCCCTCGCTCAGTGCAGAGTGGATGGTACTCACTTAATGATTGGCTATTCAATACATTGTTTTATCCTTATTTTTTGTTGGGTGGCTCCAGGCCTTTTTAACTAAACACTATTCAAACCCTGTTCTGAACACAGAACTGTTACATTACTCATGGACTTTTCTGTGGCACTCCAAGAAACACAAAATGTCAGGGTTCCCTGCTAGTGAATATGGGCCCTATTCATTCACGATTGGGACAGTGACATATGTGTCCCAACTGGAATAGGTCCACTGGGAATAGAGGTGAGCAGTCACTGGTGTTCAAATGTGTACAAGGTATACGGGAAGCCCCCAACTGAGAATCGGAGTCCAATGATGTGAATGTACCAAATTTGCTGTTTATCTAATTTTAAGGGGCAAGGGGTCAGGAGAGTCTGTGTTTGGATCTGTGGGCACTGTATTGAACATTGGCACACAGGTGGGCAGCCAGTTCCCTTAGAAGTTCACAGGCAAGGCAATTCTGAGTTGGCAAGGCAGGAGGGTGCTTACTCTGGGACAAGCTGATGACACTCTTACTACTCTATTTGGCAGCCAGGAAGCAACTACTTGAAATGATTATTGTACACCTTGGTGAAAAAGATTTGGGATTTTGTAAAGGGGTTGTCTTAATCATCAGGCCAAACCAGGGGGTGACTTTAAATTGGTTTGAAATTCTGCAGAAGAGGGTATGGTGGAGAGCCACTAGGCTTCCACATGTTGACAAGGCCAGAAGATATGTGAATCAGGAAGTGGTTAAATTAATACATGAACAAAAAGGATTGGTGATTATCCATCAAAATATATATTTGGTACCCAAGTTATGCAGGGAGCAGATATACTTGACCATGGAGCAGGTACAGTTTTGGCTGATATTCGGGCAGGAATTGTCAACTGTCTGGGAACCCACCTAGCAGTGAGGAGGAGGTGGCCAAGCTAATTGATGGTGCCTTCTTGTGGCAAGTGTCCAACACAGGAGATCGTTCAGCAGAAAGTCCAGATCCCTCATCAACTAGAACTGGAAGTGGACTTAGGGGGAAGGCATCCCCTAACAAACCTGGAAAATGGGATTGAAGCATCTAATGTCTGGTACAGCAAAAAGGCAACTCCCTTTCCCCAGGACCTCACCCTCATAATGAGGAGAGGGTGGTGCTGTCCCAGCAACAGTTTAGGGCCAGCTGTGGAGAGGTGAAGGGCTGATGGCAGTCCTCCACCAGATGTAAACTTAGGAAGGAATCATAATTTGCCCTGTACAAATTGTTGCCAGATAGTTTCCAGATGAGTTAAATTAATAAAGTTGGGCCTAATTAAACCCCATCCCTTCATTCATATGTTTCTTACTGCATGTCCAGGACAATGTGGTATTCTTTCTATCACTTTGGTTATTAATTGTGACAATCATTTGGAGAATGAGCACTGATGTGTGTTACACAAATATATAAAGTTTTATGAAGGAGAACAGCTTTTTGAATACTTCATTTTACAATAGAATATATCTGTGTTTTGTCAAGCTGTGTGGTCATTCTTGTAGTGTAACTACGAAATCCATCCATTCATCTTTCAAGATATAAAATATCATGCAATAGGTAGGGCCAAACTTTCAATGAGTTTGATGGATGATGAACTATGAGAATAGTGATAAGTAGACAGTCTCTACTTTGGTAGAACAGATGTATATGATCAATGACTAGCTATCATAAAACAATGTTAAAAGCTAACCAGCTCTATTTTGATCTAAGGCAGTGTCCACCAGCCACTTTTCAGTACTGAAACTGTCAAGAATTGTTGGAAGGAATATTAAAGTATCAGAAATATGTGCCTATTTCCACTAATACTGTAGTCACATTCCAGTGTGCAATCCAGACCAGTGACAGTGAGGGATTATATCAGTGCCTGCCCCACAATATGAATGACTCACAATGCTTTGCTCTTGTAGCTCCCTAGCGGCCCATTCACAAACAGTTTACCTCTATTCAGGTTACACCCTTTATTTCTGTATATAGCTACAGCCCTGGTCCAGCAACTCTGACCCCAGCAGCAACACACCAGACACACTTTGGCTTTCAGCAGCCCTGGTTACTATCTGCAGGTTGATCCCAACACACTCCCAGTCCTGAATTTTCCCAAAAATGTGTATTCTGCACTGCCCAGCCCACTCCTGTACAGTTCACATTTTAGAGGTCTGTTTCCCCTATAAGGGCAATATACAATAGTTTGCTACTTTAATGGGAGTTATTAAAAAGTTCAGTTTAAACATAACACTGGATTCATTTTGATTAAAAAATAAAACAAGTTTATTTAACTACAAAAAGATAGATTTTAAGTGAATATAAGAATCAGGTATTAAAATAAAAAATGGTTACAAGAGAAATGAAGATAAAACACTTTCTAGTAACTAAAACTTAACAAACTAGAATTGATTTCAGGTAAAACCCTCACCACATGTTCCCATAGTCACAATTGCATAGATACCCATTTAAGTCCATGGTTTATTAACATTCACTGATACTGTACTGCTGAATAAAGACCTAAATTCATCTGTTTAATTACATATTCAACTTTCAGCTCTTCATTAACTTTTTTCTTTCGCACTGTAGCTATCACTCATTTTCTACTACATGGTCATCAGCTAACCTGGACTGTCTCCTCTTTTTTTACCTTAAACTTCTTGGCAAATCTCCATAAATTAACTTTGGTAATTTCTTCCACCCTCTTGATGAAATAACTGATTTAGTGAATGTTGAGATAAGTTTTTATCTTTTAATGTACTGGGCAAAAGTACCAGGATCTTCTCAAATTGTGTAAGTGTGAGAATAATAAAATCTTATTCTAGAGAGAAAAGCCCAATATTTGGTTACTGCTAGAAAAAAGATGAATATACAAAGACATACTACATTATAATAAAGCACCAATAGATTTCAGAAACCTTGATTATCTTTGCTAAATTGACATAATGACAAAAGTTATCTAACAGTCATTTCAAGTCTGTCTAGATAATTGCCCTGTTTGTCAGATCACATTAGCAAAAATCACCAAGCTAGTGATTGGTAAGGGCTCACACCCAGTGTCAACCTCTGGCTTTATTAGTTTTCTGTTCTGGAATGAAAGTGAGACATGCTGGAAAGCATAAGCTGACTGTGAGGGAAAACAAGAACCTGTGGTATTCCATAGCTTTCCAAATGGCACCACTGTCCCATAGACAGCATTTAACTTTCTCTCAGGCTTAGTTTGGTCTTCATTTTCATAGCAAAAACTATTATTTTTCTCAGATTCTGTCAGAGTCTTTGATCTTGTCTACACTGAGAGTAGTGCAGAAGCATAGCTGCATTTAAAAGAAATAGCTGTATTTTAAAGAAGCCTCATTGAGGGCGCAGGAACAAACCATCCCAAAGAGCAGAAAGAATAGCAAATATGGCAGGTGACCAGCTTGGCTTAACAGTGAAATCTTCGGTGAGCTTAAACTCAAAAAAGAAGCTTACAAGAAGCAGAAATTTGGACAGATGACTAGGGAGGAGTATAAAAAATATTTCTAGAGCATGCAGGGGTAATCAGGAAGGCCAAAGCACAATTGGAGTTGCAGCTAGCAAGGGATATGAAGGGTAACAAGAAGGGTTTCTACTGGTATGTTAACAACAAGAAGACGGTCAGGGAAAGCGTGGGACCCCTACTGAATCGGGGAGGCAACATAGTGATGGATGATGTGGGAAAAGTACATTGACGTACTCAGGGCTTTTTTTGCCTCACGCTTCACAGACAAGGTCAGCTCCCAGACTGCTGCACTGGGCAACACAGTATGGGGAGGAGGTGAGCTCTCAGGGGTGAAAGAACAGGTTAAGGACTATTTAGAAAAGCTGGACGTGCACAAGTCCATGGGTCCAGATCTAATGTATCCAAGGGTGCTGAGGGACTTGACTGATATGATTGCAGAGCTATTGGCCATTATCTTTGAAAATTTGTGGTGATCGAGGAAGGTCTCGGACAATTGGGAAAAGGCAAATATTGTGCCTATATTTTTAAAAGGGAAGAAAAAGAACCCGGGGAATTACAGACAGGTCAGCCTCACTTCAGTCCTTGGCAAAATCATGGAGCAGGTCCTCAAAGAATCCATTTTGAAGCACTTGGAGGAGAGGAAGGTGATCAGGAACAGTCAACATGGATTCACCAAGGGCAAGTCATGCCTGACTAACCTGATTTCCTCTATGATGAGATAACTAGCTCTGTGGATATGGGGAAAGCAGTGGATGTGATATATCTAGACTTTGATATGGTCTCCCACAGTATTCTTGCCAGCAAGTTAAAAAAGTATGGATTGGATGAATGGACTATAAGACAGATAGAAGGATAGAAAGCTGGCTAGATTGTTGGGCTTAATGGGTAGTGATCAATGGCTCGATGTCTAGCTGGTAGCCGGTATCAAGTGCAGTGCCCCAGGGGTCGGTCCTGCAGCCGGTTTAGGTCAACATCTTTATCAATGCTCTCAATGATGGGATTAATTGCACCCTCAGCAAGTTATCAGATGACACTAAGCTGGGAGGAGAGGTAGGTATTCTGGAGGGTAGGAATAGGGTCCAGAGTGACCTAGACAAATTGGAGGGTTGGGCCAAAAGAAATCTGGTGAGGTACAGCAAGGACAAGTGCAGAGTCCTGTATTTAGGAAGGAAGAATCCCATGCACCACTAGAGGCTGGGGACTAACTGGCTGAGCAGCAGTCCTGCAGAAAAGGACCTGGGGATTACAGTGGATGAGAAGCTGGATATGAGTCTGCAGTGTGCCCTCGTTGCCAAGAAGGCCAACTGCATATTGGGCTGTATTCATAAGAGCATTGCCAGCAGATCGAGGGAAGTGATTATTGCCCTCTATTCGGCACTGGTGAGGCCACACCTGGAGTACTGCATCCAGTTTTGGTCCCCCCACTTCAGAAGGGATGTGGACAAATTGGAGCGAGTCCAGTGGAGGGCAACAAAAATGATTAGGGGGCTGGAGCACATGACTTATGATGAGAGGCTGAGGGAACTGGGCTTGTGTTGTCTGAAGAAGAGAAGAGTGAGGGGGGATTTGATAGCAGCCTTCAATTATCTGAAGGGGGGTTCCAAAGAGGATGGTCTCAGTGGTGGCAGATGACAGAAGAAGAAACAATGGTCTCAAGTTGTAGTGGGGGAGATCTAGGTTGGATATTAGGAAACACTATTTGACTAGGAGGGTGGTTAAGTACTGGAATGGGTTACCTAGTGGAATCTCCATCCTTAGAGGTTTTTAAGGCTCGGCTTGACAAAGCTTTGGCTGGGATGATTTAATTGGCATTGGTCCTGCTTTGAGCAGGGGGTTGGACTAGATGACCTCCTGAAGTCCCTTCCAACTCTAATATTCTATGATTCTATGTTTCTACTGCTGTAGTTGTTAGTGAAGACACTGCCTACACAGATGGGAGAGCTCCTCCCATCAGCATAGGTACTCCACCTTTCCGAAAGGTGTTAGCTGTGTTTCCGGGAGAAGCCCTCCTGTCAACATAATGCTGTCTATACCAGGGGTCGGGTTGATTAACTATTTCTCCCAGGTGTATAGATTTTCCATACTCCTGAGTGATGTATTTATACCGACATAAGTTTGTAGTGCAGTCCAGGCCATGCTGTAAGTTTTCTTGTTTAGTCGGCTCTTATTTTGGATCTTCATAGAAGCTACTATAAGTGAATGTTTTTTTACCCCTTCATTTTGTCACTCTCAAAGTAGGAAAGGATTTTGGTTCTAGGCTTCCAAGCTACAGTCAGGAGGCCAACCCATGGCCTTGCCCCTTTTCTTGTAGGCCATTTGAGCTGGTCCTATCCAGGGGAGCTTATGCTGCATCCATAAAGAAGGTAAGGCAGATTCTACCTCAGCGGGTGCTCTGTCAGACATGCCAAAGGAAATTCAGCTGACACACTTCCTCTCTGCTCCTATCCATCCTTGTATGTCAGCACATCTGAATGAATACACATTAAAACATTACACCCCATATCTACAACCATTCATGATATGTTGTGTGATCATATAACTACATGTTTCATAATGCATATGCACAAAGGAGTAGAGCTAAGATTGTATGCGCAATGACCAGATTGCCATTTCTTGACCTTTGAGTAATGAAAATGATAATATTTTATATTCTCTTAATTGCAATTCTATTCTATTCTATTATTTTCCTTGTTTAACAAGTTCAGCTTACTGCTGATGAGCAATTCATTCAGTTTGGAAGAATCACTGATTGTATATGGGACTGAATACTTATGTAGTAGTCTAGTTTGGATGTAGACAAGATATACAAGATTTAAAAATTAACCTTGTTGCCATAAGCTTTGGTCACTGAAGGTTGCGGGAATCTATTATATCATCATTAATCTGTGTCTTCTCTGTTAAACTCAATATCGATTCCTGAAATCATAGAGCTTTCTGAACCACCATGGGAATGGCTAATGGATTCTTGAAGTGAAAGAGTAGCTTGTTTTAATAACAAAAGTGAAGCGGGTTAAACCTCTTGCTACAAATAAAGTTCTCCAATTTACAAACTGCTTTTGAGACTATTATTTACAAAATCAATCATTACACAGTTAAGACTTAAGTCTCTGACACTGATTTAGCTGGGCATTTTTATGTATAAAACATCTATGGAGGTAGACATATATAGAATGTATATGTGTATATTAATACCAACAATAATGGAGTGAACTTAATATAAAAGTCATTAAATTACAAATTGCTTCTAGCTTGTTTTTCATGAAACAGATTCAGTCTGGAGGTGTAAATAGAGGGGAAAAAAAGATGTCTAGGTAAGAGAATACAGTGGAGAGCTATTTAGATGCTCATAATTCTTAGACTTCATTAGGGATCAATCTTCAAAAACAAAGAAAAACTTTGTTAGATAAATCATAATGCTACTATTCTTATATTCTATGAATACATTTCATGTTAACTTTCTCAGTGAAAGTGACCCTTCTCCAGTCAACTGGTGAAGAGTTGTTAGAGCATTATGTCTGGCTCTCACACCTTTCTACCATAAAGTGTATATCTGAATCTCGCTAATGGAGATATTTGTGGAATAACAGCTTTTACAGCAACATTAGTTGTAATGAAGTTGGCAAAAAGTGAGCATTTGCTTTCATGCAAAAGTAGGAAAGAGGTTCTTTCCGAGAGATCTTGTGGAAGTGTTCATCATACTGATATAGAATACCTATTTTAATCTGCATAAAATATCTGAAACTATATTGGGTTCTCAGGTAGATGAGGACATTAAGAAAAACTTCAGAAAACTATCACATTATCTCCTAGCCTGTATCTTTTATCCACTGGAGAGTTTTAGAGAAAATATCCATGCAAATACATACTATACAATAATACACGTATTTCTGGTGAAAGATTTGCAGAACTACAGATATTTTAGAATAAACTAAATTTATAACTAAGGGCATGTCTATACTGTAATAAAACACCTGTGGCTGGCCCAAGTCAGCTGACTCAGGTTTGTGGGGCTCAGGCTGAGAGGCTATAACATTGCATTGTAGATATTCAGGCTTGGGTTGGAGCCCAGTCTCTCAGACCTCACACCTCGCAGGGTCTTAGGCTGGACTCTAGTCTGAGCCTGAAGTTCTACATGGCAATTTAATAGCCCTGAAGTACAAGCCCCTGTGAGCCCAAGTCAGCTGAACCAGACCCGCCATGGGTGTTTCACTGCAGTGTAGACATACTGTAAGTGTCAAGTTTGAGAAGATTTTGTTTACTATTCAGAACAAAGAGTTAGTTTCAGCTTTGAAACCTCATAAAATGAGTGTCAAACCTACAGTTAGGTGAATTTGGTTAATTAAAAGTAAATACAATGTATCTTTTAGAAGATAAGAATAGCCATGCTGCATCAGACCCAATGATCCATATAGTCCAGTAGCCTGTATTCCTTCAGTGACCAATGCCAGGTGCTTCAGAGGAAATGAAGAGAAAAAGCAATCATTGATTGACTCATCCCGTCTTCCACTCCCAGCTTCTGGCAGTCACAGGATAGCGACATTGTAGTGCACAGGATTATTTTGCTAGCTATTATATCCTACTAACCCAGCCAGCAGTATCAATTAATATGTTTCTTTTTCTGAAATTAATCCATTTTATTCTTATATTTTATCTGTATTAATTCCTTGGAATTTAGGATGTGTTGAGGCATGTGTTTCCTAATAATAACTTTTGCTGAAATGCTGGAATGCAAGAAGCTTACCGGCCTGTAAGACCTGCTATATAGCAAAAAGTATAATCAGTTATAAATATGTCAGTATAAAAGTTGGCAACCTTTGGCACAGATAAGAATGGTCCCTGAACTTTGGGGAACCAAAGGGAGGAACTATCGACATAACATCATATGTTTATCCGGCTTCTACAACCAGTTGGTAACCGCAGGGTACACCATAACTTGGAGGTCATCAAGAGAGGTTGGCAGTTTTGGAATGAGATAATCCTTATTAATATATTTAGAAAGTAAGTGTCATAATCCACTAACCTATAGGAGAAGGGTACCCATAAATTTCTTAGGGTACAGAAATAAGATTTGGGTATAGTAGGTTGGGCCTGAATTACATAGGTCAGGATCCTATGAAATACCTTGTAAGTTCAGTTTGGTTAGTTCAGTTAGTGGAGTTCGGTTCTGCTAAGTTCAGCTTTTCTAAGTTCTAAGCTCTATCTATCTATCACGCTATCAGCTCAGCTTGTGCAGTGTAGTATAACTGTTCAACATTCCTAACCATTGGGGAAGCCAGCACCATCACGTAATCGGGCATGCCAGGAGTGAGGCTGGTCCTTCACCTCCTATTACTGGATCCTCAAGGAAGGGTGTGAGTATATTAGGTTAAGGTATTTATAATAAAAATGGCACCACCAGGAGTTTTGGAATCTTTTACTGTTTTGCAGTTATAAGTTTCACTGCAGTTCTTATTTTTTTGTTAATTTCAATAAAGATTTTATCAACTTGGTATTGTCCTCAATGTACTTGTTCTTGCCAAGCACCCCAAGAATCCTCTTAAACTCTGTAGTCTGAATTGGGTAAGAACCTATAAATCTTCTGTCCGGATGTGATCAGTGACGAGCCATAATAACTAACCCATCAAATTCAGGTCAACAACACCCAGAGCATGGAGTTGTGTCTCTGACCAACTTGCTAATAGTTGTTGAAGGACCTATCCTCCATGAACTTTTCCAATTCTTTTTTGAATTCTGCTGTAGTTTTGGAGTTCACAATGTCCCCTGGCAACAAGTTCCAAAGGTTGACTATGTATTGTGTGAAAAAAGTACTTCCTTTTGTTTGTTTTAAAGTTGACTATTAATTTCATTGCATGACCCCTGGTCTTGTGTTATGTGAAGAAGTAAATAACACTTCCTTATTCATTTTCTCCACACCATTAATGATTTTATAGCCTTCTGTCATTTCTCCCTTAGTCGTATCTTTTCCAAGCTGAAAAGTCCCAGTCTTTTTAATCTCTCTTCACACAGAAGCTGTTGTATACCCCTAATCCTATTTGTTGCCCTTCTCTGTACCTTTTCCAATTCCAATATATCTTTCTAGAGATGGGATAACAAGAACTGCATTCAGTATTCAAGACGTGGGCATACCATGGATTTAAATTATGACATTATGATACTTTCTGTCTTATTATCTATCAGTTTCCTGATGGTTCCTAATGTTCTGTTAGCTTTTTTGACTGCTGCTACACACTGAATGGATGTTTTCAGAGGACTATACACAATGACTCCAAGATCTTTTTTTGAGTGTTAACAGCTAATTTAGATCCTATCATTTTGTACATGTAGTTAGAATTATATTTTCCAGTGTGCATTACTTTGCATTTATCAACACTGAATTTCATCTGCCATTTTGTTGCCTAGTCACCCAGTTTGGTGAGAGCCCTCTGTAACTCTTCACAGTCAGCTTTGGACTTAACTATCCTGAGTAAATGCAATTCTATTGTATTCTTATTGTAATGTTGTATTGTGGGCAAATATTGCCACCTCACAGTTTATCTGTTTCCAGATCATTTATGAGTACATAAAACAGCACTTGTCCCACTACTGATCTCTGGAGGACACCATCTTTTACCTCTCTACATTCTGGAAAACTGAGCATTTATCCTTATGCTTTGTTTCCTGACTTTTAACCAGTGACTGATCCGTGAAAGGATCTTCTCTCTTAACCCATGACTGTCAATTTCACTTAAGAGCCTTTGATCAGGGACATTGCAAAGGTATTCTGAAAATCCAACTACACTATAGCACTGGATCAATCACGATGCATAATTTCTCTTTATAACAGCTGTATTGACTCTTTCCCAAATTGCATTTTCTATTTCAATTAATTATCTCACTATATGTATTTAGTTAGTTATTGCACAGTGCTGCCATGAAAAAAAAAAGAATAATTGACTTGCAATAGCCTTCAAGAAAGTAAAACATCACACATTTATTTGGGCTTCTACTGGTCTTATCCTTGAGTAGTGTCGGTGTACCATGGAAGCATCCATTATATTCAGTATCCAGGCAGAAAAATATAGTTATATTGCTCTAGAGAATTTTGCCTTGAAGATGCTCAGAAGGGAACATATTCTTTATAGGCAATCAGTGAGATAATGGAAGAGGTATAAATATGCAGATAAAATGTACTCTGAATTGCTGTTGTGTGTGTGCAGTCCAATTCCCAATGATGTGTCCTTAAGTAACCATCAAAATAGGTGCCAAATGGAATTAAATTGTCAGTCTTCACAGAGAAGCAAAAAGTTGAATGGGCATGGATACTAAACAACTCTTGTAACTGCTAGAAGTGGTTCTTTTATCTCAGAGTTGAGTGAAATTATAGACAAAATGTGAGGGATGCATTCATGCCTGTTCATGCTGTACTTGATTTGTGGATAAATAAAGAACTACAGCATCTTTAATCTGGCACTTTCCATAAACTCTTATCTCACTTTAGAGGATTTTTAGTAATAGTTTAATGTTCAGCTGTAGTTAACAAGCAGTTAAGTATATTGTGAAAAGTCATCAAGTGGTTTGGCAGAAAAAATGATGGATTTTTTTTTAAAAAAGAGCACACTTCCCTAGTGTCTAGCCACTGGCAAGTTACTCATTTCCTCTGCATGTGGTAATGTACCCTTCTGAAAGTTCTTATTAATTACTCCAAAAGATTCAGATATTTCATGTATTTTCTATGGTTTTTTTTAAAGTGTTACCATTTAATTATAGGCTTGTCAGTCTGACACTGATTCTGGGCAAGATAATGAAGCAGCTAATATGAGATTTGATTAATAAAGAATTAAAGGGGCATAATATAATTAACGTGAATCAATGTGTGTTTACAAAAAAATAGATCCTGTCTAATCAAATGGATATGTTTTTTCTGGTGAGATTACAAGTATGGTTGATAAAGATAATATTGTTGATGTGATATACTTAGATTTCTTTAGGGCATTTGACTTTGTACTACATGATATTTTCACAAAAAAAAACTTAGAAAGATATAAAATTAACATGGCACACATTAAATTGATTCAAAGCTGGCTAACTGATAGGTCTCAGAATATAACTGTAAACAGGGAAACATCATCAAGCTGGTGTGTTTCTAGTGGGATTCCTCAGGGATCAGTCCTTCTCTCTACATTAATTTAACATTTTTTGTTAATGACATGGAAGAAAAAGTACAATTACAATTAAAATTAATGTTAATTAAACATTTTAAAAAAATAAATGACAAAAATTGGAAGAGTGATAAATAATGAAGAAGACAGGTTACTGATACAAAGCAATCTGGATTGCTTGGTAAACTGAGCAGAAGGAAACAATGTGTATTTTAATATGGCTGAATATAAATGTATACATCTAGGAAAAAAGAATTTAGGCCATCTTTACAGGATGGGAGACTACCCTGGGAAGCAGTGACTCTGAAAATGATTTGAGGATCATGGTGGATAATCAGCTGAACATATATTCCCAGTCTGAAGCTGTAGCAAAAAGGCTAATGTGATCCTTGGATGCATAAACAGGGGTATCTAGAGCAGTAGAAAAGTTATTTTACTTCTGTATTTGGACTGATGTGATTGCTGCTGTGTCCAGTTCTGACAATTGCAATTGAAGAAGAATATTGATAAACTGCAGAGGGTTCAGAGAAGAGCCACAAAAATGATTAAAGGACTAGAAAACCTGCCTTATAGTGAGACTCAAGGAGCTCAATATATTTATCTTAACAAATAGAAGGTTAAGGGATGACTTGATTAGTGTATAAGTACAAGGGAACAAATATTTAATAGTGGGCTCTTCAGTCTAGCAGATAAAGATAAAACATGGTCCAGTAGCTGGAAGTAGATGAATTCAGACTGGAAATAAGGTGTATTTTTTTATAGTAATTAACCATTGGAACAACTTATCAAGGGTTGAGGTGGATTCTCTATCATAGAAAAATTTTAAATTATGATTGGATTTTTTTTTCTAAAAGATCTGCTCTGGGAATTATTTTGGGGAAGTTCTATGGCCTATGTCATACAGGGCTTATAGGAGGTCAGACTATATTATCACAATGGTTCTTTCTGGCCTTGGAGCCTATGACTACGAATGTATGAATTTAAACTGTCCTCAACAAAAACTGACAAACTCCTTAAAAATGGTCTTAACTCTAGCTTCTCATTTTCTATTAGTGCAGTAGTACTTCCCAGGTGATTCTGCACCTGGGTTTCAAAATCAAGAGAGGGGGTGGAATCTTCACTCCAGGAGGTGGAATCTCCACTCTTTCTCCAAAAAAATCTGTCAAATCTTATTGCATTATATACCACTCTGGGACACTCTGTTCACACTTAGCATTTTTTTTTCAAACACCAACACTTTGCCTTTTAAATTCCAAGTGAAGGAAGAAAATCTGACTTCTGAAAAAGTAAAATTTTGAGAAGGTAAAGTTCACAAATTGCTGTCTGTTTTACCATTGGGTATTTTCCCACAAGGAACACAGATGGAACAGTCATGCTAGATTATTGTCAATACTACACCAGTTTAAGTTTGCTCCATAGTGGGAATAGGGTCAAAGCATTATTCTGGTCTAAATGCAAGAAAAGTCATTGGGAGTAGTAGCACTGTTTGCCATTAGAAACCCAAACTACACAACAATTTTACTTGGAGTGAAGTACTTACTCCCCTAGGGCCTTTCAAAACTGTCCCTCCTTTAGTACATCTCTCAAAGGGAAAGAGAGGACCTGGAGTATAGATCAAGCTGAGCGTACCCACCACCATTGGCATGTCCAGACAGGCCCCCAAAATGTTACAGTTTATGGATTAATTAGCTATGATTACATCATGCCTTCAACAACTAATGCTAAAACTTTAGGGTTGAACCTCATTTTAAGGTTCTCCAGATTAAGGTTTTGGTACTATGGATGAATCCATAACAAACCTCTGATCTTGATCTGAAAGAGAGCTAAAACTATTTCAGGTCTTTGGTCAACCTGTACACCATTCTATTTTTTAAAGCTTTAATTCCTTAACCACTCCATATAACATTAAAAGGGCATCTGCTCTCATTTTGGTAACTAATTGGAGTGACCAGGTTTTCAAAAATGATCAGCATGCAGAAGGTCCTACTGAAAACAATGCATTTAGAAACAAATGGGAGAGATTCTGTGTCAAGAATTTTTGAAAATCTAGCCCTCAATCTTGATTTAAGTTCACAAGCCTTCAACCTGTTAGCCTCCTTTTCGAGGTCAGAACTAATAGTTCCATTGTCAAATAAGTATCCTTTTTCTGAATCTCAAGTCTTTCTTTCCTCTTACGAGCACTGTCATGTTGAAATGTGTGCACTTCTTTTTGATGGTGCTTTGCCACTAAATTTGCTAAAACAACCTCTATAGGCTGGTCGTTGTTCTATTTCCCTTGCAAATACAGCCTGGGAGAATTCTCCTGTATCTGACTCAGTTTCTCATGAAATTCTGCAGGTTTTGCAGACATCTAGCACAAGGATTAATTGGCTTTTCTCTTTTCCTTGCTACAATGTCAATTCTTCTTTGACAAAGGCAGGCCTGATTTCTTACTCAAGTTTTCCCTTCTTGACTGCCTTCCTTATTGCTTTTCCTTTTACTATTTGTTCGTGCTATTGCTATTTCTTCTACAGATTTTCCTCTTATCAATTGCAGGAGCATCTATGAGACAGCTGACGTAGTCATCATTTTCTCCTAATTTCTTTGACTTTTGAGGTATAGTTTTATATTTGCAATGAGGTTTGTTTGTTTTTTTTCAAACATTCATGACCAAGACAAACTGCTCTGCTTTTTATCCAATGGCTCTATATTTATTCTCTCATATATCTCCCCCCACAAACACACACCGAGACATAATGTGTATCTTTCACATATACATTCACAAAACATGCAAACATTCCACACCCAAAAACAAACCTTCTGTATATACTGCACTAACATGTAAGGACCTGTTGTGCAATTTTTCAGAATATTTCAGACTTCAGCGAGAGCTGTGTGGCTTTGAAGGACTAGTCTTGTCTGTCAGATGCTCAGACTTGTGATATAACTTTAATTTGGATCTGAATCCTAATGAGATCAAGTCCTTATGGCAATTAGTATACATATGACAAAGCAGGCTTTGAGAACCCAGCTATCAAAAGAAGTTTATGCTTGACACTTATTAAAGATAGATCTAAAGTGTAAATCCAGTGTGAAGCAGTGTGAATGTGCTTGCCCCAGGGGAACCAAAAACATCAGGTGTCCTGATGTATCATGAACATATGTTACACACTATTTAAATCCAGTAGATTTTTTGTTTTTTGTTAAATCTGGGACTGCCATGAGAATAATTGGTAACGAAGTGGCAAGAACTCATCTGGGACTGTAGTAGATGGAAAAGATGCCTGCAAGTTTTATTATTGATGTTCAGGCTTCCAAAAATGGGGCTCTCCAGGGGGTAGATTCTCTTAAATGTATGGGAGTCTTTGGCAGCCCTTTTTTCTGATATCATTATTAATTATATTATTAATTAATTATTATTATTATTATTATTATTATTATTATTTGGAAGTCCCTAATTGGTAGAACAGGTATCCTGCTAAAGAAGTCAGATAAAACTGCATTCTAAAATTAAATACATTTGCATTTTTACAGTGTTTTCCATTTGAAGTTTTAAAAGTCAATATGGATCCAGATAACTCATAGCACTTAGATAGCATGATAATAAATACCCTTAGAAAAATTTTAGATAGACAAGCAAGCTGACAAAAATATTGAACTATCTCTCTATGTATCTAGTGCATTTCTTGTTTAATCAACTTTAAAATGTGTTCAAAATGTTCCAGTTATTTAAGTAAGGCTAATAAATACAAAAAAAGAAAAAGAAAAAGAAAAAAGATGTTAATTTAACCTGCTTTAAACCTTTTGCATCTAATGGTTGCTAATGTTTTGATTGCAGATTGACCTAATTATACAAATGTTCAAAGATATCTCAAATTAGTCTCTCAATTTACATCTAAACTATTTACATGTATAGTTTTGTTCACACAAACAGTTGTACTTGCAAAATATAGAAGGCATGTACCTAACTGCCTGATTTGTGGTTCATATGTTGTTTGTACACAGAAAACAAGGTGGCCAATATAAGATTTTAAAACATAGCAACTAAAGTAGAAGATACTGAATTTCCATTGGATAAAATTCAAGAATTTAAAGTATGATATACTGTAACAACAGGATGTGTAGTTCCCTTGGATATCTATTGTTTTAGGGTATCTGTGGCTAATTTAATTACTCATATAGGGTCTAATTCAGCAAAGTACTGAGCATTTTCTGAGAGGTTATGAGTAAGGCGATGTTTTAGTCATGGATATTTTTAGTAAAAGTCACGGACAGGTCACGGGCAGTAAACAAAAATTCATAGCCAGTGACCTGTCCATGACTTTTATTAAAAATACCAGTAAATAAAACTTGGAAGCGAGGGGTGGGGGCTGTGCAGGAGCCCCATGGGTGCTAGGGGAGGGCAGCCCGGCTGCTTGGGGAGGAGGGGGGGTTGCAGCATGCAGCCCAGGACCCCTGTCGGTGCTGGGGAAGGGGTTGGCAGGGCTGGCAGGCTCCCTACCCGGCTCTGCACCTCTCCCCCCCAGCAGCAGAGTTTGCGTGTGGGAGAGGGCAGGGGGTTGGGGCATGGGATGGGGTGAGGTGGGCTCTGGGCGGTGCTTACCTGTGGGGGCTCCCCAGAAGTGGCGACATCTGCTAGGTGGAGGCATGGCCTCACTCAGATGCTAGGTGGAAGCGTGGCCAGGCAGCTCTGCACACTGCCTCCGCCTGCAGGCACCGTCCCCACAGCTCCCATTGGTCGCAATTCCCGGCCAATGAGAGCTGCAAAGCCACCGCTATGGGTGGAGTCTAGCAGCTGAGCAAGGGTGATGTCGCTGCTTCCGGGGAGTCTCCCAGGTAAGTGCCACCCAGATCCCACCTCACCCCATCCCATGCCCCAACCTCCTGTCTTCTCCCACATCCAAACTCTGCAGCTGGGGGGCGTGGTGGCCTGCAACTGCCCCATCAGCAGCCGGTATTTGCAGGGGCTGCCTGAGCTACCCCTGAGCCAGGTGCATCGGTCACTGAAGAAGTCACGGAGGTCACAGAAAGTCATGGCATCCGTGACTTCCATGACCTCCATGACAAACTCACAGCCTTAGTTATGAGCACCCTCAACAGGAGTTGAAAGCTTTCACTATCTTTGCATTATTGGACTCATACGGTAAATACAAGGCAGGAAAAAATAAGCTTTAATCTGCAGGATTAATCGATTTTATGACACTCTTTTTTACTGGTTTGTTTTGCTGATTTCAGGTAAAAAGTCAGAGGGTCACATTTTCCTTAGCCATGACCTGATGCTTTGCAAAAAAAGGCAAATACCACTTTCAGCAGATGTATTAACAAGAATGTTGTACATAAGGCACAGGAGGTCATTGTTATTCTCTATTTTGCGCTGGTGAGGCCTTAGTTGGAGAATTGTGTCCAGTTCTGGGCAGCACAACAAGAAGGATCTGAACAAATTAGCTAAAGTCCAGAGGAGAGCAACAAAAATGATAAGAGGTTTGGAAAAGAGAGGAAAGGTTGAAAGAAATGGGCACATTTAGTCCAGAGAAGTGTGAAAAAGCAGGGACATAACAGTTTTCATACACGTAAAAGGATGTTATAAAGGGGATGGTGAACAATTGTTCTCCATGTCCATAGTCCACCAAAGACAGGACAAGAAGTAACAGGCTTCATTGGCAGCAAGGGAAATTTAGGCTGAATGTTAGGACAGCATTCTAGCTATAAGGATAGTTAAGCACTGGAACTGGTTAATAAGGCAGGTTGTGGAAGCCCTGTCATTGGAGGTTTCTAAGGACGGATTATACGAAACATCAGTCAGGAATGGTCTAGGTCAGTGGTTCTCAACCTATTTACCATTGTGGGATGCATCCAATACTACCTGTACAGCCCTGAGGATGTTTGTGGCTCTGTGCTGATTGGGCCACAAGTGGCCGTGGGCCGCAGGTTGAGAACCGCTAGTCTGGGTATACTTGGTCCTGCCTGAGTACAGGGGGATGGACTAGATGATCTCTGGAAGTCTTGCCAGGAGTACATTTATATGATTCTATGTAGGTTTTAAATTGCCTAACCCAGCCCTTGTATGGCCCACAGAATTCCAGTCTCTGTGCTCTGGGGACCACAAGGACTGCTCCCTTTGGAGCATGCACTTTCTCAAAAAGGATAGAAAGAAGCAGAGCCATACCACTTTCTGCTCTATGCAGGTGACTGAACACTTGCAGTTAGAAGAAGCTGTATTTAACAAAGGTATGCACCAACAGTCACCCAGCCTGTATGTGTCCCAGACCTCCAAAAGCCATTCTGATCTGATGAGGCAGGATGCCTCTCTGTGTTCCCACTGGAGCTGAGTAACTCAGCCATGTTCCTGAAGCAGAACTGCACATAATGTGCACAACATAACTCAAAGTGATGAATGAGGAATTAATAGAACACTAATTTCTTCAGGTACATGAGTAACTAGGTAAAAGCAATCAGGCAGCACCCCCAGCCTACCTAATTTGAGTATATAAAGAGTGGCAAAGAACATGGTGATTTTTTTTTTCCTTTTTAAACATTTCCTGCATTAGCCTATTGGAACAGAAGAGGATGTATCAAGGAAGATAAAGATATAAATCTATTTTTTCCTTTAGGGAGTGTTTTCTAGTGAGATCACAATAAAGATCCTTTTGGAGAAATGAGCCAGGTATTATACTTCAATTTATTCTATTAAGGAAGTATTACTTAGGTTGCTTAGTCGAACACTTGAAAGTTAGGAAACATATCAATTAAGGTTGTCTGTACAGATGCCAAAATTTTGCTGACAATGGAAGCAAAATGGAAGGGGAATGACAATTTTCAAAAGTTTACAAGTCAGCTAACCCTGAACTGAATTTCATGGGAGAAAGAAAATTCACTTTTCCAACCTAACGGCTTTTTCCCCAACAAATTTCAAAGGCCTGTTGCTAAAAATGGAGGTGTCAGATCTCAAAAAGTTGGAAAAAATATTTTACAATGGAAAGCATAATAAAATCTACCTATTGTGATCTCTACCAGCTCTCACCATATTTTGTTTTCAGAAGGAAAGGGAGAAAGAATGTTGTTGAGTAAAAAAAAATCCCCTTCTTGACTCTTTGTATGGAAAAGCAAGGTGATAATGACTGAGCACTGAGGTTGAGACAAACAGCATCTGATCAGCATTGCTGATCTATCAGCAATAGTAGTCTCAAGTTAAAAGGAACAACATTCTTCATGAAAGCTAGTATGTGGCAGATGTTGCTTCACTCAATCATTTGAGAAATATGTACACATTCTAATAATTTTTTGTCATATTTTACTGAAACAAAACCTACAAGCCATCACACATTTTTCATGAGTCTATTTTCAAATTTGCTTTTTAGTGTATTACATAAATGCATAATTTCTTTTTTATTATCTTGTAACTCAGTCCTATGCCTTTCATTTTTCTATTTTGATGATCTCTTAGTATTTCTATTTGCATAAATCCACTGTGTTGTCCTAATTCATATCCAGTTATTCAGTTAAATATGTTTTTTTAGCAAAGAATAAATGTATAACATCAAGTTCTGATATTTAGAGTAGTGAATAACCCTTGATTCACCTGAAGTAAATGGGAAGGCAGGTATTCAGTCCCTCTGAAATTCAGACTCTATATATTATTTTGTAAGCATTTTCATATATTCTTTTTCTAGTTCATGGGAACTACTCTTCTAGGGAGCCAGTAGTGAGGTTTGTGTGACATCTGTACAAGGACTTTGTTCTTGAACACTTCCATGAGGAAATCCTGGAAAAAATTACTCCCAATATCCAGTCAGGAAGGTTTGCCCCTCTTCCCCCTGTGGAAAAATGGAAGACCCCAGAGCAATCTATAAACAGGGTCTGCAAACTTCTGCAGGACGGGCTCCTTTCCCCCAACTTCCTGCCAGCATGGCTCTATTGGAATAGATCTAGTAAGGATTGCCTGAATGCCTGGTGGGATGCTGAGGGAAAGGGGAAACATGGAAGCCTGGGAGGCAGGTATCGTAGGCCAGGGAAGACTAAGTCTCCTCTAACCCAGATCGTGGCCCCACCAGTGCTCTGCCCAAGGCCCCAATCATACACTGCCTCTCCCCCTCCCCTGAAGCTGGGAGGGGGAGGGGGCTCAGCGCCAGCCGACAGCCTGGAGCTCAGGACTCAGGCCGGCTGGTGGCCTGGGAGTCGGGAGGGGAACTAGGCCAACTGGCTGCCTGGGGGTCAGGATGGCCTGGGGTTGGGATGGCCAGCATGACTGGGTAGGGATGGCCAGTGTCTTGGGGTGCCTGGGGCGGGTGGGCACGGCTCATCTGGCTGCAGGGGGCTCAGGGCTGCAGATGTAGGGGGCTAGTCTTGGGGCTCTGGTGTGCAGGGGGCCTTGCTTCGGGTGGAAGCGGGGAGGCTGGGGGCTAGCCTCCCCAAAGTGGGGGTTTACCTGCTACGCATGCATGCAAGAGTTAATATTATCTGGGGTAATAACTGTTTTAAATATTTTATCTCTGGCTGATCTAGTAATGCATGAAAACATCAACCCCAACCTTTGCTCCACCTGCATTCCCAAAGTTTTGCCATCCACCAGTCAGCCTCTTCCTTAAACACCTCCACGTGCTATTCTCCAATGTTGCCCCTTACGTATAGAGGAAAAGCTGGTAAAAATCTGATTGGCCTTCTTAGCCAGCGTGGATGTGTGGAATGGTGCTGAGAGGGTGAACAACACCGTTGGGCTACACTGTAAAACAGTCAGTCAATGAGCCTGCTCAGCTGGGAGGGCACATCATACTGGATAATCCAGGTGTTTACAACAGACTTCTGGGCTGGCTGACTGAGGCATAGGTCAGTTAGTGAAAGAGCCATGCCAGGTAGAAGGGACCTCTTTTTTTCCACCTTGAGTATCTTTGCTTCTAGCGGCAAGAGGTAGATAGAATCTATGTGAACAGCAGGCTCCCATTACTGTTTGGATTACAGCACAGCATTGTCCTCTGGGCTCATGAACAGGCAGGAGTGTATCTCCATGGGGCACTGATGGGCTTCTCTCAGAGCAATCATTCAGTCAGTTGGACATCCTGTGGGACGAGCAGATGTCCTGGATTCAAGAGCTGTGGGGATAGCACCCTGCCCTGAATTTCCTTCTCATCCATCATGGAAGCAGCAATGTCAGTTGTAGACAAGGACATGGGAAATGTGACTGGATAGCCCTGAAGGTCCTGTCTCCTTTTAGCTTGGAGATGTAGTCAGAGTTGCTGTCACTATGCAGATTTTGGAGAGGTGCTCATGAACCAGTGGCAGTTGATTGGGCTCGGAAGCAGATCAACAGGATAATGAGATTGTTTGCTAGTGTGGCTGCAGAACAAATGCTGATGCAAGAGAGAATGTCATAAAACTCCCTTAAACTTTTTTTGTCAAGGTTGCATGCCCCTATTCGATGCTAGAGTGGATGATTTCACTGGTATATTATGACTTTGATTCAGAAATAACTGTGGGCTCTCCAGAGAGGAAATGTCAATTAAGTTTTAGTCTAGAGACATCTCTGGCAGCAGTGTGTCAGAACCTTTATTCTTCAGGGTCGTTATTGGAAGTGGTTGTCTTAAACCTTCAAATGAGAGGTTTGGGAAGAATACCTTCTCCCTGTGAATCAGGAATCAACACACTTTTCTTAGAAAACAATTGGATTCACACAGAAGTTCTGAGCCATCTTGTGAGGCTTGGCACTTTCCCAGGCAGTAGACTATTTAGGGTTCTAGGACAGTATAGTCCTTTGGCAATGCTGACTCTTATAAGGCCTTGGTTCTAAGTGGGCAAGTTGAGCCATGGGAGTGTGATGCTCTTAATTTCAGGAGCACCGATGACATGTGAGCATCCATGCTCTTCCCCCTTTTCCTTTGCTGGAAAATAATCCTGCCATGGATTTAATGAGGTTGAAGCTTGTTGGTCAAAATCCCTGATGTCTGTGTTCATCCTCTTTGCTCCTGCCATTCACAATCCTAACAGTCATTACCTTATCCTCCTTCAGATCCCTCCTTAAAACTCATCTCTACTGTGATGTTTGCAAAGCCTAGATTGCTGATCATGGTTAGACTGGTGATAAGCTGTGACTATTCTTCTTTCCTTTTCCAGATTCTACCCTCATTAAAAAAGCCTTCAGTACATCAGTACATTCAACTTACAAAGTTGCAACAATTTTTTTCACATTTATTTGATTGTATGTTGTATCCCCATCCTCTGCCCTTTGTCTTGTTGTGTTGTTAGACTATAGTCCTTTCAGGGCAGGGACTGTTCCTTTTCTGTGCCTGAAGACTGTTCAGAACAATGGGGCCCTAATCTTGATTGAAACTTTTGGTTCCTACCATAATATAAATATTTAATAATAATAATCATAGATTGGGCTGGGTTGCGGGGGAGACGTGGTCAGCCTTTAACCCATCCTGATACCGCCTTCCCCCTGCATGGACACTGAGTGCACAGAAACCTCTCCGCAAAATCTAGGGAGAGAGGGTATGGTGTGTAGATGCTCCTGAGCCTCACCATTCCCTGAGGATGAAAGGAGGGAAGGGCAGAATCTAGGCTGTTCTCAGGAATATGACTATCTGAATGTTTAAACCTTGTAGGTATAGATATTTGTAACTTAGGTAGTTCTCCTAACTCAAAAGAAATCTTTCTGCATTCATGTGTTAGTTGCAAACAAGAACACACATGATTTCATATTTTACATATAGAGTAATCGTAACATACTCATATTAAAGAAGGTACAAGACCTTTGTGACCAACGTCTTTGCAACATATGTTCATATAAAATTTGAACTGAAGAGTGAATATCTATAAAAGTTAACAACTTAAATAATTTAGCTTATTTTCCTTTCACTTACATACAAGGATTAACTATGTGTGAAATACAATGTGGCAAAATACATGGTCCAAAAATGTAGAGATAATATTTGAAAAAGCTATACGTGGATTTCTTTAACTATCATAAGATTAAAGATATTAGTGTTAAATTCTATATTGCCACATATTAAAAGGAGAATATCATGCAATAAATGAAGTATGAAACATTTTCTGGGATATTAATATATTAGCCATCAAGCAGATACAAAACAGTACCCTTTAGGTCAAATAGGATACTTAAGCATTTAGCAAAAAATTGAGTACGTTGCTTGCAAGAAAATTGTAAAGCTATAAAATGATTCAGTTCAGTGATTCCAGTATGGTTTAATGATAATGAATCTTTTGTATCACCCACCTTGGGAATATCTAACATTACTGAGTCCTACTACTTATAATGACTTTTTGGTAAGGAAGAAGGATATGAAAACACACATGTGCATATTAGTTAATGCAAGACAAGAATTATTCATATTTAATTTAATCAGCTCAGTAAAAAATAAAATTGCAGGAACATTTAATGTTTCAAACACAATTTTGTATATAGTCAGGCTAAGAATGAATGTTTCCCAGTTTAATAGATTCCTTCTATTTAAATATGTAATATATATTTAGTTATTAAGAGTGTTAACAATGTTGTAAAAATAGGAGTAAATAATATCACTGAATCTTAATGTGCTTTTTCTTTTCTTTTCTTTTCTCAATTTTTTGTGAGGTGAGTAGTTTCAGTGTACCTGGCCTATTATTTCACATACTTTTAACACTAAAGTTGTTCTTTTTTTTTTAAATGACTGATAAAACATGCTAGAAAAAAAAAGTAGCAGAGGTCTGCAAAAGGACTCCAGGCTCTCAGGAGAAGATGGAGGAAAAACTGAAGGATAGTGAGTGCAGAACAGATGCCCATATCCAAACCCCACTATTATCACTGACAACTAGCATAAGTCCCTAGCCTCTGTTTGTCAGAAGCTGGGAATGGGCAACAGGGGATAGATAACTTGATGATTACCTGAAAGGCACCTTAGAGACTAACAAATTTATCTGAGCATAAGCTTTCATGGGCTAAAACCCACTTCATCAGATGCATGCAGTGGAAAATACAGTAGGAAGATTATATATATATATATACGGAGAACATGAAAAAATGGGAGTTGCCATACCCACTATAAAGAGAGTGATCAGTTAAGGTGGGCTATTATCAGCAGGAGAAAAAAAAACTTTTTTAGTGATTCACAGGATGGCCCATTTCCAACAGTTGACAAGGTGTGAGTAACAGTAGGGGGGGAAATAAACATGGGGAAATAGTTTTACTTTGTGTAATGACCAATCCACTCCCAGTCTTACCTATTCTGTTAATTCCATCTGAAGCACCTGGCATTGGCCACTGTCTGAAGATAGGATCCTGGCCTAGATGGACCTTTGGTCTGACCCAGTATGGCAGTTCTTATGTAAATGTGTAATGTTGTGGCTGTGTCGGTCCCATGATGTTAGAAGCACGAGGTGGGTGAGATAATATCTTTTATTGGACCAACTTCTGTTGGTGAGAGAGACAAGTTTTGAGATTACACAGAGCTCTTTTTCAGGTCACCTTTTAACTTGAGTTCAAGCTCTGTGTAAACTCAAAAGATTGTCTCTCTCATCAACAGAAGTTGGTCCAATAAAAGACATTACTTCGCTCGCATTCTCTAAAGCAGTGTAATTTTTTTTTAATATATAACCATGTTGTATATAAATCTTGTATGGGGCTGAAGCTAACAGTAGAGTCATCATAAGATTTTTATTTTTTATTTTTATATAGAGCAAATTACTTCCAATCCTTCCTCCACCCAAATAAAAATGCAAATTTGGAACATTTGGCTAATAATGGTATTTCTTTGCATACACAGCTACAAATTAACTTCTTGTGTTCTTCACAGTGTAAAGATTTTTGTAAAACAGATTTTTTAAAAACAAATAAACTTGGTTCAATAGATGTGAGGTTTACCGTGGGCAAATCACTTTCACTCCTATGTTTTCCCCATCAGTAAAATGGATATAATGATACTTCCTTCCTTTGTAAAGTACTTTGAGATAGATGAATGAAAATACTCTACAAGAAATTAGAAATTATTATCATTAGAGACATATTTCAAAATATTCAGAGGTTTGCTCCAGATCTGGTTACTTATCCATATCCTTCCCTCCTCCCCCAAATATTCTGCTTGAATTGTCACTCAATAATGCTCTTCCATGATTTTTTAAAATATATTTTGTGCTCTTGCGCGTGCTTGAAATACTGCAGCAAGAGCATCTCTAGTGATAGTTTGATACTTCTTCTATTGTTTGCAGCTCCAACCAAGAAACATACAACTGCATACTATAAAAATGAATGACTCACTTGTTCTAGACCTCAGAAAATACTCTGACTCATTCTGAGGTTTGGGGAAAAGGTTTGAATCAATTCCTAATTTAGCTCAAGTGACTAGTACACATATCCTAAATTAGGCTTCAAGCCTGCAAACATGTATGCTTGTGAGACACTTTACATATGTTAATTGAATGAAACTATTCACATGTGTAAAGCTACTTATTAGCATAAATGCCTGCAATATTGGATTTAGTGTCATTTATATGATGATGCATATTTTATAGTATTAGGAAAAGTGATACTATGCAGAAAGTGACAGACTTTTATACCTTTAGAATCTGTTAAGAAAAACACTGTCAAACTGAAAAGCACTGTCAAACTGTTTCCAAGTTTATGACAAGACCTCCAGTTTATTGAGCTCCTTATTAGGCAGGTAAATCATAGAATCATAGAATCATAGAATATCAGGGTTGGAAGGGACCTCAGGAGGTCATCTAATCCAACCTCCTGCTCAAAGCAGGACCAATCCCCAACTAAATCATCCCAGCCAGGGCTTTGTCAAGCCTGACCTTAAAAACTTCTAGGGAAGGAGATTCCACCACCTCCCTAGGTAACACATTCCAGTGTTTCACCACCCTCCTAGTGAAAAAGTTTTTCCTAATATCCAACCTAAACCACCCCCACTGAAACCTGAGACCATTACTCCTTGTTCTGTCATCAGCTACCACTGAGAACAGTCTAGATCCGTCCTCTTTGGAACCCCCTTTCAGGTAGTTGAAAGCAGCTATCAAATCCCCCCTCATTCTTCTCTTCTGCAGACTAAACAATCCCAGTTCCCTCGGCCTCTCCTCATAACTCATGTGTTCCAGTCAGCTAATCATTTTTGTTGCCCTCCGCTGGACTCTTTCCAATTTTTCCACATCCTTCTTGTAGTGTGGGGCCCAAAACTGGACACAGTACTCCAGATGAGGCCTCACCAATGTCGAATAGAGGGGAACGATCACATCCCTCGAGCTGCTGGCAATGCCCCTATGTATACATCCCAAAATGCCATTGGCCTTCTTGGGAACAAGGGCACACTGTTGACTCATATCCAGCTTCTCGTCCACTGTAACCCCTAGGTCCTTTTCTGCGGAACTGCTGCCGAGCCATTCGGTCCCTAGTCTGTAGCGGTACATGGGATTCTTCCGTCCTAAGTGCAGGACTCTGCACTTGTCTCTGTTGAAGCTCATCAGATTTCTTTTGGCCCAATCCTCAAATTTGTCTAGGGCCCTCTGTATCCTATCCCTACCCTCCAGTGTATCTACCTCTCCTCCCAGTTTAATGTCATCTGCAAACTTGCTGAGGGTGCAATCCACACCATCCTCCAGATCATTTATGAAGATATTGAACAAAACCGGCCCCAGGACCGACCCTTGGGGCACTCCACTTGATACCGGCTGCCAACTAGACATGGAGCCATTGATCACTACCCTTTGAGCCTGACAATCTAGCCAACTTTCTATCCACCTTATAGTCCATTCATCCAGCCCATACTTCTTTAACTTGCTGGCAAGAATACTGTGGGAGACCGTGTCAAAAGCTTCACTAAAGTCAAGGAACAACACAGCCACCGCTTTCCCCTCATTCACAGAGCCAGTTATCTTGTCATAGAAGGCAATTAGATTAGTCAGGCATGACTTGCCCTTGGTGAATCCATGCTGACTGTTTCTGATCACTTTCCTCTCCTCTAAGTGCTTCAGAATTGATTCCTTGAGGACCTGGTCCATGGTTTTTCCAGGGACTGAGGTGAGGCTGACTGGCCTGTAGTTCCCCGGATCCTCCTTCTTCCCTTTTTTAAAGATGGGCACTACATAGCCTTTTTCCACTCGTCCGGGACTTCCCCGGATCGCCATGAGTTTTCAAAGATAATGACCAATGGCTCTGCAATCACATCCACCATCTCCTTTAGCACTCTCGGATGCAGCGCATCCGGCCCCATGGACTTGTGCTCGTCCAGCTTTTCTAAATAGTCCCGAACCACTTCTTTCTCCACAGAGGGCTGGTCACCTCCTCCCCATGCTGTGCTGCCCAGTGCAGTAGTCTGGGAGCTGACCTTCCAGACTCCTTCCAGAGCTGACAAGATTGTAGGCTCGTTTATTGGTTAGCAAGGATAGCTATTACATAAAATGCACACACATGCTTTATGAGTGAGATTCTGCATCTAAGTTTCTCAAACATGAAAATGTCAACTGCCTTGCATTTATATGATGATTTTGTATAAACTGAAATAAATTCAACAATTGCCACTAAAATTCAGCATTTAGCTTTAGTTACCACAAATTCATATGTAGATACTGATAAACAAGAGTTTGATCCTGAAAAGTGCTAAGCACACGTCACTACTCAGCAGTTTACAGGAATTTCATCCATATTCTTTATTTTTAGAATAGAATTTAACCAATATTTCAGATAACTGGTACTGTAGAACAGGGCTGACTTTTCAGTGGCAACTGCTTTTCCAACTATTCTGTGACCATTTTATTGAACTAGAGTACTAATTAATCAATGATTCATCACTTGATTTTTACCATGATTCAATAAGAAAAGTGTGTACTTGATACACTGTCAACAAAAACACAAAGCAGACTGCTATCATTTGCAAATAGAAATACATCTTCTTACTAAATGTTGCATCCGAAGTGGGCTGTAGCCCACAAAAGCTTATGCTCAGATAAATTTGTTAGTCTTTAAGGTGCCACAAGTACTCCTGTTCTAAAGTCTCTGACCATTAAAGATGACTGGGAATTTCACATAAAACATTCTCCATTGTGCTACATCAAGATGGTAGAATCTTTGTGAAACGTCTAATGTTTAGATTATTTATCTACTCATTTCTTCAGAGTGCTTTTGCTAGAATTAATAAAATGCAAATATCATTGGCAATATACAGTAATTCCATTTACAAACTAAACTGGACAATGTGGAATACCTAATTTAAATTGTAAATTTCCAATTTGCATATTCCACTTGTGTTATTGTGTGTTGCGCCTTTCTGACTGCTCCTTTGATTCTTGATTGTTAATGTCTATTTGTTTCTGTCACTTCTCACTCAGATGTATTTTCTGTAACCATTTTATTTAATCTCTTTTTTGTCCTCTTTCATCTTGTTTTTTTCCCTACTATTAGCTCCTTGAATACTATTACTGTGCAGTTGCAAAGATGTACAGTTAGCAGAAATTATTTTTTTTTCACAAGAGGCCAATAATTTGGAATATTTCAAACAATAATTTGGTAACCCATTGATTGGGTAGGTCCTTAAGAAAAGAAGCTCATTTTGTCTCTTTCAGAGAATAGGTAAAATGGCAATTCATCAACAACAGATATTCAACACATATGAAAATGCACCCACCCTTGCAGCCTCAGAAGTGGGGAGATTTTGTCAAAGCAAAGAAAACAGAACAAATGTTCCTCCCTTCTTTGTTTATCTTCCCTCCTCATGGAACTAAAGAGAGAAGCTCTGTGTTTGACTGGTTGGACAGACAGGTGCAGCATAAGACTATGGGCTCCCATGCACTCAAATGGAGGAGTTTATAAACCCTTCCCCTTGCCCAGGACACTATTCTGCATTGGGAAGAAAAGTTCTCTCCTTGGGGTTAGAGTGGGACAAGGTTTTGGGGCCTTGCTATGGAAAACATGCAAACAAGGTTAATGGTGCAGAGGGTTTGTGCGGGAAGCTGACAGCAGTCATCCTCCAGGTGATGTAGATTTCAGTAGGAAGGATGATCTACACTGGACCAGTTATTGCCAGATAGTTCCCAGATGTGTCATTTCATAAAGATGTGGCCTACTTCAATCACTTTCCCGCTGTCTTGACATTCTTCCTGTTGTGTCTGGGACAATACAGCCATTTTTTGGGTGCCTAACTTTATGTACCCAAGTTTGAATATTTTGGCTAGTGTTATAAATTATGCTCAAAGGGTATAGTCAGTCCTTATACATCTCAAAATCTGACTAGACAGTTACGTTTGTCATGCTAAAGGCCTTATTCTGCAAATATCCTACAGATTTCAAGCAGAGTATGGTTAAGTAAGGAAGTGGACTGAGCCATTTAAAAATTCTAGCAGCGGACAGTTTCTTACAACAGGCTACATTTTGTCAGATCTTAAGAAATTTTAATCTGGGTTTTACAATGATTATTTTTAGTTCACTGAACCTCTAAAACAACTCTGGCTGATTTCAAAGCAAATGGTGAAAATCTGCATATTGAAGGATTTTATTATTTTTCAGTGATCACAAATTGTTCCATGTAAACTATCAAAGTACTTTTAATTTGTTTTGAAGTTAAATCCATATGAACATGACAGTTGTTCTACTGTTAATGGATCCAGTCCAAACCTTTGGAAGTATGTCTGAATCTATAAATATTAATAAAGGACAAGATTAAATTGATTTTTTTGAATTATGCTTATTATTAATCGAGTGACCTGCCTGAAACCTTAAGTGTTTGTGCCCTGAACCTATTAATTGCTTTAGATTAAGAGAACCAGGAGGTAAAAAAAGAAAAAAATCTGTAGCTGGCTAAAGACAACAGCACTGCAGCATGCATGGGGCAGGGAAGACATTGTCTGAAGCTAGCTCCTTTCACTAAATTAGATGTCAGTAGATTTTTTACATTTCTTTTTTTCATGTGTAAGAAAAACTTTTCAATTAACATTATAAATATAGTATATTTAACAAACGGAGTTAACACAGATCAGCACTGTCTCATTTTAAAAGAAAAGGAGTACTAGTGGCACCTTAGAGACTAACCAATTTATTTGAGCATAAATACATAATAAATAAATTGGTTAGTCTCTAAGGTGCCACTAGTAACCCTTTTCTTTTTGCGAATACAGACTAACACGGCTGCTACTCCGAACCCTGTCATTTTAAAAGGTAGTTCATGGGGTAGAAATGGAACCGCTCTGTTACACAAGGCAATTCAGCTGTTAGGGGTGACAATCCCGTTTCCCCACCTTAGAGTGCAGAGGGTTTCTGAAGGCAGCAAGCCAGTTCCACTGAGCAGCCTGAGCCCACAGTGGGTTGTGAACCCAGTCAGGTACAGCGCAATTGTGCAAAAGCCACAGACAGGGCCACTGTAGGGCCACAGATCCAACAGTCCACTGTCTTGGGGGATGGCAGTGTTAAAGATTCTCTTTCCTCCTACTACATTCCTTCATGAGAAGCACTGCACCACCCCTTGGCCACTGGATCCTGACCAGCACCTGTGCTATCTGATACGGGGGAGGAGGGGGCACAATGCACGGATACATTATTTGTATTGCAATAGGCCCATAAGCCTCAGTCATTGTGCTATGGTCTGTTCTAGCACACAACAGAAACTATCCCTGCTGCAGGGAGCTTACAATCTAAATAGAAGATTGAGACAATAGGTGGATATAGACAGACAGATGGGGAAGCCCAAGGAAACAAAGCAATATTCAGTATGATAAAGAGTAGTCACAGCTGACTAACTGTTGTCAATTTTTGTTTGTATTCAACACAGGAAAGGAGAGTTTGAACGGTGCATTTGAACAAAGACAATGGTGTGGCTTTGCAGATGTTTATGGGGAGCTATTCTCAAGCCTAACGGCCATCTTGAAAGAAACCAAAAAGGTACTTGTTTGAAAGTTTAACAAGTGGCCTTGAAGGTTGGTATCATTGCTAATCAGAGGCAGGAATAGATAGCTGGACAGTATATGAAAGATGAGAGATTGGGTGGGGATATCATGAAGAACTTTGAAAGTGAAAATTAGTATCTTACGTTTGACGTAATAAAGAATGTGGATTCCCCATGAGTTAGCAGGGTTGTGTCATGTCTCTGCCAAGACAGAGACAACAGTGAGTGATGAATATGCAACCGTTGTCTGTTCAAAGTAAAATATCTTGTTCAGTACAATGGATTTGCTCTAGACAGGAGAAGACACTTCCTCCTCTTGTCTGAAGTGAGAGGGTGTTTGGAAGTAACGGAAAGTTACCAGGAAGAGAACAAAAGAAGCAGGTGACCCCAGCAGGAGTCTATAAAGAAACTCACAGAAGGATATATAGGTATGTGTGAGAGACATTTTGCATCAGATTAAGATAAGGGAAACTATTGAAAGGGCAGGGTAAGCCAAAGGGTGGAGAAGATTAGCATGGCCCCCGCGCAAGGATGACATGCAAATTCGTGAAGCATTCCAAATACCAATAATCCCCCAAAGACTCTCAAGGGAAAGGTGAGCTAATGATGGACTTTGCATTCAGAATGTTTTGTATGATCCATAGTCTCCTGTGCTTTTGTCTGTTAAGTAAAACATATAAAGCTGATAGATTGAACAAAATGTGTGTGTGTGTATTGACTCTTTCACAAGTACTGTTTGCCCTTGAGGGAGTTAAACTGTAACCAAAAGCTTCACACCTTTGGGGTGGAGCTCTGGGAGAGGGGTGTGTTCAAGTGCTGGGGATTCTTAAGGGTGAGTACTGTGTCCAGAGGGGCAAGGTGGCTGGACAACAGGTTCTAACATTCAGAAGAGGGATTCCAGATTGAAGGTTGTGCCCTGTGTGCCTAGGGTCCCTGAGTTAGGGGCAGTGGCTGGACTCTGTTCAGATTCCTGGAGCTTAAACTCCTCCTGGAAATCCAGAGCACAGAGCTACACTTGTAGCACAGTAAGTCAGACTGGTCACATGATTTTTGACTGAGATGCTCCACAGTGTGAGAGCAGGAGTGGGGAAGTGGGGCTGAACCAGGGCTGACTCCTACAGGGGCATGCACATGAATAAAAACGTGAGGCTTTTGGAGGGGCATAGTCTGTGACCCTGCCACAGCCCCAATGCCAGGGGATTCGCTTTGCCCACTGTAGCCCCAGGGTCGGAGGAGCTTCCTCTCCCTGCCCTGTGCCCCCACAGGTTATTGAAGGAGGCTGTGTCCCTGCTTGCCCCCATTTGTGCACTCCCTTGTACCCCTTCAATGGGAGAGTGGACAAAAGGGTGAAAGGTGGGGGAGGAGATTGAAACTTGGAGAGAATCAAAACTATATCAATGCAAGAAAGGGAAGAGAAGGCAGGGAGGAAAGGGTTGAGAACATTCTACTTCTTACTCAAGATTGTGTCTGTTTTAGGCTAGGATAGTAATATCTGAAATAGGTGGGCTTCATTGTATCTGGACTTGCAGGGAGGCATTTAACTCCTATAAGGATCTAATTAGTTGGGTCAAACAGGGTAACTCAGTGCTTGGTGAGGAAGGGGAATATGAATCCATAGCCATCTATTGACAGGAATAATTAACTGGAAAAGTTGTTTGTCCGTTTTGCATTTTACAGTTCAGCATTTCAGTAGATACAGCTGGTGTGTGTTTGGCCTTTAATGACACCACTGGTATCAAAGTGATGATCATCACATCTGGTTGCTTTTCCCACTAAAGTTATTTAATGGTTTTACTTTTAAAAATACTAATTTCCAAAAATTAGCACCAAGGACTTTTGTTTACTTCCAGAAATTTGGGATCCTAGTTTTCCTATAAATAGGAACTCAGTCTTATTCAATGGAATTCTCCTGCAGGACAAACTGAATTAAGCAAGTGTTAATACAAGTGCAAAATCTACAAATTATATTTGTCCTTTCAAGTGATGACTAAAACCCACTGCAGTTATTTTAGTCATCCAAACGTTTAACTATCCACACCTGTCCACAACTGAACTCTTCTGGTTCAACCGGTTAGTCAAACAAGTCTGTTTACATTTGCAGGAGATAATGCTGCCTGCTTCTTGTTTACAATGTCACCTGAAAGTGAGAACAGGCGTTTGCATGGCACTGTTGTAGCCAGCGTCGCATGATATTTACGTGCCAGATGCGCTAAAGATTCATATGTCCCTTCATGCTTCAACCACCATTCCAGAGGACATGTGTCCGTGCTGATGACGGGTTCTGCTCGATAATGATCCAAAAAAGTGCAGACGGACACATGTTCATTTTAATCATCTGAGTCAGATGCTATCAGCAGAAGACTGATTTTATTTTTTGGTGATTCAAATTCTGTAGTTTACGCATCAGAGTGTTGCTTTTTAAGATTTCTGAAAGCATGCTCTGCACCTCATCCCTCTCAGATTCTAAAACCTTGGGTCAAGTGCTGTAGCTATCTTTTGAAATCTCACATTGTACCTTCTTTGCGTTTTGTCAAATTTGCAGTGAAAGTATTCTTAAAATGAACAACATGTGCTAGATCGTCATCCGATACTGATATAATATGAAAAACATGGCAGAATACTGGTAAAACAGAGTAGAAGACATACTATTCTCCCCCAAGGAGTTCAGTTAAAAATAATTAATGCATTAATTTTTTAATGTGTGTCATCATCATGGAAGCACGTCCTCTGAAATGGTGGCCAGAGCCATGAAGGGGCATACGAATCTTTAGCATATCTGGAACGTAAATACCTTGCAATGGCAGCTACAAAAGTGCCATGTGAATGCCTGTTCTCAATTTCAGGGGACATTGTAAATAAGAAGCAGGCAGCATTATCTTCCATATATTTAAACAAACTTGTTTGTATTAACAATTGGCTGAATAAGAAGTAGGATTGAGTGGACTTGTAGGCTCTAAAATTTTACATTGTTTTGTTTCTGAGTGCAGTTATGTAACAAAAATCTACATTTGTAAGTTGCACTTTCATGATAAAGGGATTGCATTACGGTTCTCGTATGAGGTGAATTTAAAAATTACTATTTATTTTGTTTATCACTTTTACAGTGCAAATATTTTTAATAAAGTAATAATATAAAGTCAGCACTGTACACTTTGTATTCTGTGTTGTAATTGAAATCACTATATTTGAAAAATGTAGAAAAACATCCAAAATATTTAATAAATTTCAATTGGTATTCTTTTAACAGTGCTATTAAAACTGTGAGTAATCGTGATTAATTTTTTGAGTTAATTGCATGAATTAACTGTAATTGACAGCCCTAGTTATTATACAACATGACCGTATTTCCTGCATTTCAAATCCCATTTTAAAAGAAGCAATAACACAAGTCTGAACACAAAGAAAGATTTTTCATGTTAGATCAAGGACAACTGTGGGAATGTTACTTCTCACATATATGGGTCCAGTATATTTACAAAACCAAGTTGTCCTTGGTAGATGCCACCATATTTTCCATCACCAATCCTTTTAAGTAATGATACCATTATGCAATTGACTATTAAAAATTCTTGACGCTGAGGTGGGTTTCACTTTGGTAACCAGTCACCACTAGAAGGCCACGTATAATTTTATCATAGCACTATAGTACTTAAAAAGATACTGCAGTATGAGGAACAGTAATGTAACTTGATTAAGTTGTCTGTTACCATTCATGAGGTCACACTTTTTTTTCCTAATAGATTAGATTTTTAAACATTTTTGGTTTTTGTTTTTTTTTCTCATTGTTATGAATGGCACACTTTGCTGTATACAGTGTTTTGTGTTCCCTTGTGGCAGAATTTGTTTTGAATCAATGGTGTGTGTAGGTTATTACTAAAAATAGAAGTTAACCCTTGTATGCATATGCTTGACTTCAATGGGTCCAAAAGGTGTGCAGAATCAGATGCAGAACTCCTATACTGTGTAGTACCTGTATTCCCTGTTTCTAATACCGGGGAAAGACTATGGGCTAGCCTCAGATTGCAAAGTAATGACAAATCATTTGTCAAGTAACTGACAGCCTGATTTACAGGCTGATTTGAAAAGGCAGGATTAAAAAAAAAAGCCTGGTAGCAAAGATTTTGGAATTTCAAGAGAACAGTAATGAGAAGGTCCTAAAACAAGGAAGGTCCAGGAAGATGGAGAAGGGCAACAGGGAAAGTGGTTTGTTAATCAAACTATGGGATATTTTAAGTAAAGAAACAAGAAGAAAAGGGTGAACAATGGTAGCAATGCAGTCAAGCTGCAACACATTTTATGTTGAATATGAAAGTGCACTTCTTGTTTAGTACTCAGATTGCTGAATCTAGTACTTATACACTAGAGTAAGGAGGAGACAGTGTGGTCTTTATAGAGTAAATTCAGCTAATCTGAGGACTAGATTTTGCTTGACCCTGTAAGAGTGCATCAAGAATTCTCTCTGCTTTGTGCTATAGCACAGGGTCCTTCCACTCCAAGAATACAAGCATTAGGAGATGATACTGGAAGCTTCCGCTGTGTATGCTTCCTGCAGTCCCACTTGGAGACACTGTGCCTCCCTTAAACACAGTGTTTCTATGAGAAGCTGCTTTTTCACAAGCCGGGGCATTTGACTGTGGCTGCTACAGTCTAATCATATTAAGGAACAGCATGACAGGCTCCATACCGATGATAGGTAGGAAAAAATGCTGTGTGATCATGGTGGATGTCAATTTGGGTGAAATATGCTGAGACCTCATGCTGCCAGTACTAAAAGCATCCTTGGAACGTCTAAATATTATAGATGACAATTTCCTAACTCAAACAATGTTGTATCCAGCACAGGGGAATTCTATATTAGTCCTTGTCTTGACAGATAAATAGGAACTGATCACAGAACTAAAATTTAATGGCAGTTTAGGTTCAAGTGATCATGTCCTGATCACATTTATAATGCGCAAAAAGTCCCAATCACTGTATGTATATACACATATATACACATATATATATACACACACACACACACAGCACTTTAAAAGGTCCATTATCACTAAACTGAAAATAATTCAGATAAATCAGCTGGAAGGAAGAATATAATTAGAAAAAAATTGGATTATAATTGCAATTGTTTAAGAAAATATTATTGGATGTCTAAAAAGCTGCAATCCCACTATTGAGATTGAGACCCACTATTTTTAAATAGACCTAGGTTAGAGAAGAAGTGAAGACAATGCTTTATCTCTACACACACACACACACATACACAGACACACACACACACAAAATAAAACAAATGGGGAAAGAAAGTGGAAGTTGATAGTAATGAATATAAATGAGAAACTAGGTGTGATGTTGCACCCCATAATGCTTTATGGAAATATGCTTATGAATGTATATACGACATAACTGGAATATGTTTTATGCTACATATGCCATGTAACATATCTCTGTAAAAGTTATGATCTATTGAATATATTCATCCTATTTGTATGCATGTATCATTTTTGTATTTGAAGTTATGAATATTGGCTGTGTACTTGTTCAATTTTAAGTAGCCTTAGTAAGGCATTTGGTCAGCTTCTTAAGAAAGGAATTTGCAAGTTAAGTGCCCCAATCAAGAAACACTTAATGGACAATAGAACCTCAGAAGACTCCAATCCACATAAGAAGTCTATGTGGGGACATTCAAGGTAACATATGAATAATGGCTGCAACCTGTAAAGTTCTGGGTCATGCATGTACATGTGACTTGCCCATGTGACTCCAAAACTCCAGCTTGCAGCTAGATTCTGCAGAGGAGAGAGAAGGGGGTCTCCACCCACAAGAGAAAGTATATTTAAGCCCCTGGGAGACCCCTCCATTTGGTCTTCAGCTGGCTCAAGAGGTAGCCTCTCCACCACTAAAAGATACCTGAAAGAAACTGGAACAAAAGACAGTAAGCACAGGGGTGTGAGTGATTGCTGGATCCAGACTAGAAGGAGGCTAGTCTGTAAAAGAAGCTTACTGGAACATCTCTGAGGGTGAGATTTCATCTGTAATCATTTTCTTACTGTACTAGGCTTAGACTTGCATGCTTTATTTTATTTTGCTTGGTAATTCACTTTGTTCTGTCTGTTATTACTTGGAACCACTTAAATCCTACTTTCTGTATTTAATAAAATCACGTTTTACTTATTAATTAACCCAGAGTATGTATTGGGAGGGGTAAACAGATGTACATACCTCTCTATCAGTGGTATAGAGGGTGAACAATTTATGAATAAAATGGATTTATTTGGAGTTTGGACCCCATTGGGAGCTGGTACCTGAGTGTTGGAGACAGGAACACTTCTTAAGCTGTTTCAGTTAAGCCTGCAGTTTGTGGGGGATGTGGTTCATACCTGGGTCTGTGTTTGTAGCAGGCTCGTGTGTCTGGCACAACCAGGCAAGGTTCTGAACTCCCAAGTTGCCAGGGAAGACGGGCTTAGAGGTAATCTCAGCACATGGGTTGGCAATCCCAAGGGGGTTTCTGTGATCTAACCTGTCACACTAGGACATGTAGAAAATTGATAAGAGAAGCGAAGGGACACAAGGAGAAATCTGTGGCTTGCATAAGGACAATAACAAGGAGTTTAAAAGTATATTAGAAACAATAATAATCCTAAGAATGGTATTGATCCAATGTAATGATATAAATGAAAAAAATTATCAATAATGTCAAAAAGGCAGAAATGGTCAATACATTATACTGTTCTATTTTTCCCAACTACAGTTCATGTGAATTTCCAGTGTGGGACTATGGCCAAAAGGGATAATATGATCCTTGGGTGCATAAACTGGGGATCTTTAGTAGGAGTAAGAGGTTATTTTACCTCTGCATTCGGCACTGGTGTGACTGCTGTTGGAATACTGTGTCCAGTTTGGTGTCCACAGTAGACGTGCCAAACCTGTGAAAAAACGCAGAAATTGGGCTTGTTTTTGGCTTAATTGGCTTGTGAGTTGCTTGTTGGCTAGTTTTTGGCTTGTAGATTATTGTTTGTTTGGCTTGTAGCTTGTTGCTTATTGTAGCTTGTTGTTCTTTTTTTTTGACTGGCTCCTGGCAAGCAGGGGCAAAGTGGGGAGAGATTCAGGGGTGTACAGCAGGCCCACCACAGTCCCAGACTGCATGCCAAGGGGATCTAGTTATATAGAGTGTTAGGTTTTTTAGGGATTGGCTTATTTTGGCTTTCTTTTGAAATGGGATTATCTTGATTTTTGATTTATTGTGAAATTCGGGGTGCTTGTTTACCGCATGAAAGTTGGCAATTGTGTTTAAGTTTAAGAAGGACATGGATACATTGAAAAGAGTTTCGAGAAGAGCCATGGGATTGATTAAAGGATTAGAAAACATGCCTTACAGTGATAGACTCAAGGAACCTAATCTATTTAGCTTAACACAGAGATAGTTAAGGGGTGACTTGATTACAGTCTAAATAGCTACATGGGGAGCAAATATTTGATAATGGACTCTTCAGTCGAGCAGAAAAAAATAAAACATGATCCAATGGCTGGAAGTTGAAATTAGGTGATTCAGAACAGAAATAGGGTTTATATTTTTAACAGTGATGGTTATTAAACCATTGGAACAACTTACCAAAGATCATGGTGGATTCTCCACCAATGGCAACTATTTTTTTTAAATCAAGATTGAATATCTTTCTAACAGATAATCTCTACTAAGCTCCAAATTTTAATATTTTTGTTTGGCACAGAGAGTGTTTTACAGGGAAACACTGGATTGGTTATATTCATAATAGTTCAGTAAAGGGTGGCATATGACTTCCGAGAGCCAGTTGCCCCCGGTAATCATAATAACTGTGAAATGCATGTACAGATAATATATTTATACTGAAAAGTATGTTCTTAATGTATGGGAGTTAAGGCAGATCATCTGAAGGTGACATATCTCGGATGTGTCCTTTTCAGAAAGCAGGTAGCAAATGCTTCTCTCCATTTGGTAATGTGTGTATTGTCCATTGTACGTCTTACAATGGATGCTTATTTATATACTAACCTAAATACCACATGTAACACTGACATCTTCAAGAGAAAAAAAATCTTCATAAGTGTGTAGTTGATGACCCAAAATCAAAATATTAGTCTGAGTATCAAATAATGCAAAGAAACACACAGCATCTTCCACTGAGAAAGCAAGGGACAGTGTGACTTGTCTCATGAACTGACTATCACAGCCAAGCCTGGCTGTAAAACACTGGAAAGACTTTGGGTGAGCAATGCTCTATAAGACATAGAAAGTATCAAGTTAAATAACTCTGGGTTCTAGAATGCATGTTATAATTTTTATTTTACACATAACTATCTGTTTCCAATACTTCTGCTTGCTATTACTATAATTGCTATGCTTTGTTAAATAAACGTATGTTTGTTTTCATTATAAACATGTCTAAGTTCTGGGTGTTAAAAGGAGCCAGTGATCTAAGGTATATCTGGTAAAGTGGGGTCTGTTGTTCCTTTGGGAGCAGTGAATCTGTGAATACTGTGAGGGTCCAATGGAACAGGAACTGGATACTCCAAGGACAGGCTTGGAAGGCACAGAGGTTGCTGTGTGCCTATTGCTAATCTTTAAAGAGATAGCAGGGCCAGCCTAGGACTAGAGGGGAGTGCTTGTGTTGTCTCTGGCTGGTGGAGTTGGGGAGCTGGCCCCCAGCAGGCACAGACAAGGTTTCCTCATACTGAGGGTAGGTAATAACAAGGTGCTTCACAACCCTGGGTACCCCCTGGGAAGCATCACAGCATCACAAAATACATAATACCCAGGCATAAACATGTAAAGGAAAAGCAAAGTTCAGCCTTTGTCTTTGATTGCTTTTCTTGATGTAGACATAGAAACAATGAATCACAGACATATTATCATTAACTTTGGAGGCCACAATGTTATTAAGTTCTATCACCTACCTCAAACTACCTCAAAACTACCCAGCAATTTGTTCCAGTATGGATCTCAAGTGGCATCAATGTTCACAGTGGATTATAAACCAGAGGATGAGTGTGAAGGCTATGCTCCCATTCTGCACTGTAAGAACTGCCAAGAGCCCAGACTGGAAGCCAGAGTTCAGACCAGCTTTCCACCTCTACATTAGAGATAGGAAAGACAAGATGAGGAGGACCCACTTTCTGCAGGAAACAGAAGCAAACCCCTTCACTGTGCAATGCTGGGCTCAGGATCTATGCACAGGCAGCCCATTGGGTTACAGAGTCCTCAGTGGGACACTTTCTAACCAACCAACCATACTGGAACCTGTCATATTTGCAGCAGTTGCAACCTAAACCAGACCTCCTGTGTACCAGGTGGATGGTGAAAAAAAACCACACAGTTTGCCAGTTTTGCATTGTGGGGAAAATCCCTTCCAAAGCCCAAACTGATGATCAGTCTAGGTCCCTGGCATCACGACAACTAGATTAAGGCTGGGAAGAGTAGGGCTGAAAAAGGGAATCCACAATGGCTACCCTGTCTAAACAGAAACTGTATCAATCCCCTTAACATGACACCACTGCAAGGGGAGCCAATCACCTGGCCCCCGTACTACTCCCTCCCCATCTAAGGGCAGCAGCAGCTGTGAGTGGGACAGGTGCTGGAGCCCCGGCCTCAAATGCAGCATCTGACTTTCTCCCTCTCCTTCCCCACTGTGGGGAAGGAAGAGGGAAGAAGGAATCCCCATACAGTGAAAGGGGATTAGGAGAGAAGGGATGTAAAGGAAATGAGAAGGGACATGTGGAACACTGCCTCAGCTACTCCCAGTTAAGATATCTCGCCAGCCTCAGTGCTAGCTCCAGAAAGTGTCTCCACTGATCTTGGACCCAGCAAAGTTGCACCTTGTCTAATAGGATGAACATTTGGTGTTCTCTTTCAAGTTTTATTCTCATTTTAAGAAAATAGACTTGCTTGCATTGTAGCCTTCACATATGGTAAAATGTGTACAAAAATCATCATGTAAAGGAAAGACAGACAAAAATGTATAGTCAGTTATAGTGCTGCAAGGGTAAATCATTTGTAGGGGCTAATGTTATTTTATGCATACACATACAAAGTTACCAGCTGTCATAATGGCATTATGCAGCACAACCCAATTATTAATACATTTTCCACCACCATTAACTAAAATTCAGGGCTTTTCTAGCTTTTAAAAAGCAGGAACACAGCCAAAAATTTGAAGCCTGAAGTCTGACCTACTTTAAAAACTATTATAATCTGTTGGGAACACACTTCAAATTCTAAATATTTTTTGTTCTTAAGAAATTTCATATTCATTCTTCAGCTGTTTGAAGGAGATTTTCTGTGTTACACACATGCTGTCTTTAGATTTTATACTTAGGGAATAATGTATAGCTTTTTATTATTAATAATATCAGGGAAATATGTCCAAAGAAGTTGTAATTTTGTATTACTTTCAGATCTATTCATTCTTTCTAAAAAAATCCCAACTAATACCATTTTTAAAGTAATGATTCTACTTCCATTATAACCAGGAACTTCTGGCACAGTTTCCAGTGGCTGCAAGTCTGGGCCTTAGGTGTCCAAAACACAAGTTGGCAGCATTAATTCATAATCCTGCAATTGTTTTGCTCATGCAGAACAACCAACCAGCCAGCAGAAGCCGCTCAATTAACTAATAAAACCTTTTCCCTTAACTCCGTGGGGATCAGTGAAAACACAGGAAGTTACCTTTGTCAAACAAGGAAACACTGTGGGTTACTAAATTGTGATGGATTGATGGAATGTATGTGAAAGGTCAGAACTAGTGAGGAAAGAGATATTACATGTAAACTTTAAGAGTTTTAGACACAATAAAGAGTGATCAAAGTTTAAACATCAATACTTGACAGTTCCCTTTACATAGTAGGTGTCTTAATGTAACCTTTTGCCTATTGAATACTACATAGGGGACTTATTCATTGTGATAATGACTGGTTCTGCTTTCTCAGACTTGAATCTTCTTATTAGAATATACTTCAGAGGTCAATGAGTTTTAGGGCTCCAAAATGCAAGGAAAGCTTATACTGTTCAACAAATGAAACACTACATTATATTTCCCTTTATTTCTAAAATATATTTTAATCTCTATATCTTAATAAATAATACTGCAATATATACTTACGTAGCAACAAAGGCTTTATGAGGACTTATAAGGTTTATTGCATATTGGATAAAAATACTAATAATATTGTACAATGAATTTTATATTTTCCTCATGTTACTGATCTAAACTGAGAGACAAAAATATTTGTTTTCCTAGTTTTCCACATTTCAAGACAAACCTGAAATTCTTTCTCACAAGCCTAGAATGGACTATAAATAAAGGGTCATGAAAACTTGGCCCGTCTTAAGGGAAGACCTTTTAAATGCAAAAAAAGCCTCCCAACTCATTTTTTAAAAAAGAGCAATCTCACAACTATTTAGTAGACAGCATAGAACCTGATTCATGGCTTGTTGAAGTGAAAGGAGTTCTTCAACTGAGTTCAGTGAGCATTGGATCAGACCCATAGTACTTAGCAACCATTGACTTCAATGGCACTAAGCCTGGGTGGGAAGACTATCTGGTATTGTTTGCAGAGTGAGTCTTTATTCTGGAGCCACTGAAACCCTGTTGAGTTATGGGCCTTGGAGATAGTAGATATGACGTCCAATAATGTTCTAATGACTGGTTTCAGAGTAACAGCCGTGTTAGTCTGTATTCGCAAAAAGAAAAGGAGTACTTGTGGCACCTTAGAGACTAACCATTTTATTTGAGCATGAGCTTTCGTGAGCTACAGTATGCATCTGATGAAGTGAGCTGTAGCTCACGAAAGCTCATGCTCAAATAAATTGGTTAGTCTCTAAGGTGCCACAAGTACTCCTTTTCTTTTTGTTCTAATGACTGTATGTCTAAGAAGGTTGTTTTGCACCTGAAGTTCTCTTCCATGTGTAAACAAGAAAATAAACCTGAGGATATTGACTGAACATCCAACCAACAGAAGGACCAGGGACCTGGCTGTTCTGCAGAAGACTGGACTTGTTCATTTAGTGTAGGATTATATTATACTTATTCTGAGATAATTAATTTAAAATAATGAAAAAATGTATCTCTGGCAGCAATTAGTAGACAGCTATAGGATTTAAAAGAGAGCTATTTGGACCATATTTTAACTCCTCAAAAATTTATTTTTATACTATTTAAATATAGGAATCAAGCCAGTATCAGTGAGATAGAGCAGAAAGTAGCTACAATGTCATAGGGCCAGATTATCATACCCCTTACTCTACAAGCCATCCCACTGAAAAGACAATGAAAACTATTGAACTTCTGGTCTGAGAACAGTTCTACTCAACACTAATAAGAGTATCAGAATATAATCCATAGTCAGGAAAAAGGATTCTATTGCTAATGGATGCTTGATAACAGTGTAGCTGCTAACTAGTGAGGAGTGGAAGCTAAGGCTAAAAACTATAAAAAGTGATAAAACATAAGCAGATGTCTTGAAAACGAGTTTATTCCCCATTAATTGGATTTCAGATCCACCAGGGGCCATATATATGACGTGAAGATTAACTGGCTCTTTAGGGAGTACCAAGGGAGTGAATATCCCAAAAGTAGATTTGTGCAAGTGATATTTCCTTTTATTAAATTGTCTGAGTGCAAAGTAAACAACTGAAATTTGCTTCAGATGATAAAAGGAATCCCACATCGCAATAAGGAAGTTACTGTATGGAATTCCAGAGGCATAGCAATATGATGCCAGAAATAAAAGAAGTGCAGTATGATGCCCAGAAACCAGAAAGACAATAGTAAGAAGGCAACACCTAGAAGGGCATCTATGGGTAACAGGGGTAAAGTGCATTGCAAGCACTCAGGGTGGAGCAGTATGTGCATTACCGGAAAGTTATACCTACAGGGAAATATGTATGCTATGTATTTAACTGCTACCAAGATTCAAATATCATTCTCATCATGTTGTTAGAGAGTTCAAGCTATTAGCTGTACACTGCTGGTGGACAACTCAGAAGACTATCCTGAGCTGCCTTTTATTAACAGACTACTAGACTTTAAGGCCAGGGGGAACCATCATAATTGTCTAGTCTGACCTCGTAAACACTGCAGGCCACAGAACCTCACCCACCCTTTCCCGTAATAGGCCCATAACCTCTGACTAAGCTTTGGAAGTCCTGAAATCTTGATTTAAAGACTTCGAGTTACAGAGACTCCCCATTTACTCTACTTCAAACCAGCATGTGACCCATACCCCATGCTGAAGAAAAAAAGAGAAAAACCTCTAGGACCTCTGCCAATCTGATTTGGGGAAAAGTTCCTTCCTGATCCCAAATATGACAATCACTTAGACCCTGATCATGTGGGCAAGATCCACAAGCCAGACCTCTGGGAAAGAATTAGCTGTATCCAGACAATAATTTTAAACAGTGACTCTGTTGAAATAAGAAAAAAAGGTTAATATGGAAACCTTTGTAAATTTTCCTTCACAATTTTTTCAACTCATCTGGAAAGAAACAAAGAAAAGACCTTGTGGCACCTGCTAATGCACTGTTTCCATAATGACAGGTTTCAGAATATCAGCCGTGTTAGTCTGTATCCGCAAAAAGAAAAGGATGACTTGTGGCACCTTAGAGACTAACCAATTTATTTGACCATAAGCTTTCTTGAGCTACAGCTCACTTCATCGGATACATTCAGTGGAAAATACAGGGGGGAGATTTATATACACAGAGAACATGAAACAATGGGTGTTACCATACACACTGTAACAAGAGTGATCAGGTAAGGTGAGCTATTACCAGCAGGAAAGCAGATGGGAAAAACCATTTGTAGTGACAATCAAGGTGGGCCATTTCCAGCAGCTGACAAGAACATGTAAGGAATAGTGGGGGGTGGGGGGGGAATAAGCATGGGGAAATAGTTTTACTTTGTGTAATAACCATCCACTCCCAGTCTCTATTCAAGCCTAAGTTAATTGTATCCAGTTTGCAAATTAATTCCAATTCAGCAGTCTCTCGTTGGAGTCTGTTTTTGAAGGTTTTTTTTGTTGAAGAATTGCCACTTTTAGGTCTGTAATCGAGTGACCAAAGAGATTGAAGTGTTCTCTGACTGGTTTTTGAATGTTATAATTCTTGACGTCTGATTTGTGTCCATTTATTCTTTTATGTAGATACTGTCTAGTTTGGCCAATGTACATGGCAGAGGGGCATTGCTGGCACATGATGGCATATATCACATTGGTAGATGCGCAGGTGAATGAGCCTCTGCTAGTGTGGCTGATGTGATTAGGCCCTGATGGTGTCCCCTGAATAGATATGTGGACACAGCTGGCAACAGGTTTTGTTGCAAGGATTGGTTCCTGGGTTAGTGGTTCTGTTGTGTGGTGTGTGGTTGCTGGTGAGTATTGACTTCAGGTTGGGGGACTGTCCGTAAGAAAGGACTGGCCGTCCAAGTTGAAGCAAATACTCACCAGCAACCACACAACAGAACCACTAACCCAAGAACCTATCCTTGCAACAAAGCCCGTTGCCAATTGTGCCCACATATCTATTCAGGGGACACCATCATAGGGCCTAATCACATCAGCCACACTAGCAGAGGCTCATTCACCTCCGCATCTACCAATGTGATATGTGCCACAATGCCCCTCTGCCATGTACATTGGCCAAACTGGACAGTCTCTACGTAAAAGAATAAATGGACACAAAGCAGACGTCAAGAATTATAACATTTAAAAACCAGTCGGAGAACACTTCAGTCTCTTTGGTCACTCGATTACAGACCTAAAAGTGGCAATTCTTCAACAAAAAAACCTTCAAAAACAGACTCCAATGAGAGACTGCTGAATTGGAATTAATTTGCAAACTGGATACAATTAACTTAGGCTTGAATAGAGACTGGGAGTGGATGGGTCATTACACAAAGTAAAACTATTTCCCCATATTTACCCGCCCCAAAACACACACACACTGTTCCTCACATGTTCTTGTCAACTGCTGGAAATGGCCCACCTTGACTGTAACTACAAAAGGTTTCCCCCCACCCCAGCCCCCGCTCTCCTGCTGGTAATAGCTCACTTTACCTGATCACTCTTGTTACAGTGTGTATGGTAACACCCATTGTTTCATGTTCTCTGTGTATATAAATCTCCCCACTGTATTTTCCACTGAATGCATCCAATGAAGTGAGCTGTAGCTCACGAAAGCTCATGCTCAAATAACTTGGTTAGTCTCTAAGGTGCCACAAGTCCTCCTTTTTTTTGTTTCCATAATGACTCTCTCTCAACGTATTTAGCACAGAACATAAATAGCTATACATTTCACAGAGTTTAGGACTGCACTGATTTGAATTAGAAAGAATTGGATTCAAAGGGTAGATCATATTCAATATTTGTAATGGTTCTCAGAATACCCAGGACTGCGGGTCACCTTGTTACCCTACCTCCCGCCGCCCCCAGTAAAAGAAAGATTTCCTTGTGCTTAACTTGTTGTCAGCTCCCCAACATCTCCAGCCTATTTGCCACTCAAACAAACTTATTTGACCTGTGCTAGCCCTTACTTTGCCTTTCAGGTGAACAGTAAATGCACCCCAGTCCCTGAGCTCCTTCCAAGCTTTCCTCTATAGTGTGCCACTCCTTCTCCAGTGAACAGGCACAGACATACCAGATCTGCTGTTTCCAAAGTAAGAGTGCATACACCAGCTTATATGATTCAACTGAGGATCAGAGTCTTGTTTAATACCACAGCACTGAGAAAACAACTATAAGTTTATTAACCAAAATTCAAGGTTTAAGAGACAGTGAGTAAGGATAATAGAAAACAGGTTACATATAAAACAAAATTAAACACACTTTCTAGAGACTAAATTTAACAGGCTAACCTCTTGTCCAATACATTTTTCTCATCCAAAGTCTTTTGGCTACCAAGGCAGCCAGACATCCTGATTTCATGAATATAAGGTGCAGAATAAAGGGATGTCTTCTTGCCTTCTCCTTATATGCCCAAAGTTCATTGTCCCCAGAGTCAGGATCACCCTCTGTGGTTTATTCTCTAGTATGCTGTCTCCCTGAAGATTTCACATCCTCCTCCACCCATTAACTTTGTATGCAAATGATTCTCTTTGTATTAACTTAACAATGCTTAATTTACATGCCAAATAGACAGATAAATAAACATACTTTTTCTGACAGAAAACTCTTTTGTCAACCTCGCACTGATAGAGACTTTAAAGCTTATTTTCAGTGTACATACATAATTCCTTGCATAGTATCTGTATAGGCAATTCCCAACAATATTCATGAGCAGTGTGACCCTGGCTTTCATTTAAGATAGCACCCGGCAATCTCACAATGTGGATACCAGGATCAGGATATTCTTATAACCCGTTACCAGTTGGTATTGAGGGCTTTATGAATCACAGTACTTTACTACCCATTCACCAGATGGATCAGGTAATACAAGTGGGTTTCTGAACCACGTATCAGAAGAAAAACCCTACTGAAATAGTAAAGGTCTGATTTAGGTGATCCATCTCATCTTATTTCTGCTGTCAACATAATTTAAGGAAGTATTCCTAGGTACTCAACATATTTAAGGATAGCTTGAGTATACATTTTTGGATAATCCTAAGTAGTCACAGTGTGCTATATCCATCCTGCTCCATAGTTGTTATATGGAATTTTGTTGTGCTGCTTCCTGGGTTTTTTTGTTTGTTTGTTTGAAACTCTGCCATAGATATCACAAATTAAATGCCTCATATATCCTACAAAACAGAGTAGCAGCATTTACTATCTAACCTTTTTCATCTTCTTTGCTTTGATTGGCAGACCATTCTTATACTTCTCTGTTAAAGTTTCAGTAACCACCCGGAAAAGAAAGGTGGAATGGCCAAACAATAAAAACCCATAACATTTAACATTTTGAAGTCTCCAGTTCTGTGAAAGGATTATAGACTTTTGTGTACTCTATTGGTCATTACAATTTTGGTGTCCTGTTTTCATGATAAAAATTAACAAGAATAGAAGATGGCAAGGCATGAATCTTTTCTTGTGACAAAAATTGCCGTGAGAATACAAAATAGCACAATATTAATCCATTCTCAAGAAAATGACAGTAATGAAAATGAGAAATGGCACTAGCTAAATCCATTCTCATTACAGTGCTATGACTGCAATCTTGTAGCCCTAAAATGGCATGGTGACTGAAGGTATCCACAGTTTTTAATGTCTTTGGTGTGCATCTCCTTGTCATTATGCCCCATTTCATTCCACACCCATGCACTCTTATGAAAAAAAAAATTCTGATCAGCTCAGGTAAGTAGATTTGACAACATAAAATGTGTTCATGGTCCCTCTACAGACATTCAGAGCTGATCCATAGGGCTCTGAAAATTTCATGTCCATGGATTCCTCAATTGTTTGGTGGCTATTGGACTGATCTGTAAATTCAGGACATCCCTTGAGCTGCACAGAAGTGATATAAAAATTCAGGAGAATAATACAAAAGCTATAAATGTGATGTCCAAATATTTCATTCTCCACATCGGAAATGGTTGCATTACCCAAATAAACTAACTCTGTGTTTTTCTGGATTCCAAATGGGCTGGGATACTCAATCACTTATACATATTTTTTTACAGTATCTGGAAAGGCTTTGCTAGTACAGACTCATCTCTAGTTTCTACAATTTACACTGGCTACATTGATCAAACTGAAATAAATTGTTGTAAGTCTGATTGTTTCTTACAGGTAAATAGTCTACAGAATTTTTCTTATTATATGTGGAAGGAGTACCTTCTCACTAATATAACAATTAGACAAGGTCATTTTGCTATGCATTAGACTTAGTATGAATTAAAGTCACTGAAGTACTAGGCACAGTACAAGTTTGCTCCATCACCTTCTGAGGCCTCTTGAGTCAACCCTTGTGATGGTGACAGGCCAGATGCCAGTACATGCCAGAGTCTTAGGACAATTCACTTCTGTCTGAATATTAAAGAAATGTTAAGTGTACTAACGTGTTAATTTAGTTCAAAGAAAATGTGAAGTAAATTGTCTTATCTGTAACTAAGGCTACGATTATGTCATGGAGGTCATGGAAGTCATGGAATTTGTGACTTTCAGAGACATCCGTGACATTTTCTGTTTCAGCCCAGGGGCTGCAGCTGGAGCTGTCAGCCAACAGGGTTTCCAGAGCTTTCAGCTGCTGCAGCTGTGGGGAAGATGTGCGGGGGGTGGGGGGGAGAAAGGACATAGCTTCCACCTGACAGCCCCTTGGCTCTGAGCCATGGTGGGAGGTGGGGGGATGCTGCGGCTCTTAGCAGCCTGGCCCAGAGCTCCCAGCTACTGCGGGCAGCCCCTGGAGCTGCCAGCCGCAGTGGGCAGTCCAAGAACTCTAGTTGCCACAGGCAGTGAGGGGCCCCCAGAGCTTCCAGCTGCAGCGGGCAACCCCCAGAGCTCCTCGCCACCAGCCCCAGAGCTCCGAGCCTCCACACTGCTCCCAGCCTCCATGGGTGGCGGGGGGACCCCGCAGCTCCCAACCTCTTTGAGTGGCAGCAGCATGGGTGGTGGACCCCCCAGTCCCCATTTTGTCACAATTATTTTTAGTAAAAGTCATGGACAGGTCATGGACTTCCATGAATTTTTGTTTATTGCCTATGACCTGTCCATGACTTTTACTAAAAATAACCATAACAAAATCTTAGTCTTATCTATAACTTGTTGATTGCTATCATGTTACTTTATGTATACCCTGTAATCAGATAACTGTAGATCAAAGAGTGTTTTAGTGCTAAATTGAGAAATTGTTTGATGTGTAAACTGCATGAAAACTAATGAAATGTTACTTGTATTGTTTTTACTTATCTATCCCTATTGTAATGTAATGGCAGGCAATTACATTATGTATATCACTGTAACTAAACTACTTGTGAATGCAAAGGAAGTGGAATGTAAACTTAAAAGCAATGGTCACTGTGATCAACAATGGAAATTCACAGACTCAGTCTGCAAAACCCATGGAATTTGTCTTCCATAAACAGGATCTATAAATACTGGTTTAAGAGAATCATCCTGCATCTCTGAACTTTTTGGACATTCACAGGGAAGCATTCCAGATGCAAGACAGAGTTGCCCAAAGTTTATTTTGGGTAACCCTGAGAGACTTATGGAAAACTAGCAGATTGCTATATCTCTGCTATCAGTTTGGACTTACAAACTTTGACTCACCTGTTAATGTATTTTACCTGCTTTACCCTCTCAGTAACTCTCATTTCTTTTCTTAGCCAATAAACTTCTAGTTAGTTTACTAGAGAAATTGGCTGCCAGCATTGTCTTTAGTGTGAGATCGAGAGTATCCATTGATTTCAGATAAGTGACTGACCCTTTGGGTTTGGGAATAACAATCATAGAATCAAAGAAGATTAGGGTTAGAGGAGACCTTAGGAGGCCATCCAGTCCAATCCGTTGCTCAGAGCAGGAACATCACCAACTAAATCATCCCAGCCAAGGCTTTTTCAAGGATGGAGATTCCATCACCTGTAAGTAGGTAACCCATTCCAGTGCTTCACCACACTCCTAGTGAAATAGTTGTTCCTAACATCCAACCTAGACCTTCCCCATTGCAACTTGAGACCATTGCTCCTTGTTCTGTCATCTGCCACCACTGAGAACAGCCTAGCTCCATCCTCTTTGGAACCTTCCTTCAGGTAGTTAAAGGCTGCTATCAAATCCCCTCCTCACTCTTCTCTTCCGCAGACTAAATACGCCCAGTTCTCTCAGCCTCTTCTCATAAGTCATGTGCCCCAGCCCCCTAATCATTTTCATTGCCCTCTGTTGGACTCTTCCCAATTTGTCCACATCCTTTCTGTAGTGTGGGGTCCAAAATGCGATGCGATATTTGGTATAGTGACCAGTAGCACAAAGCCTAGTTTTTCTGGGTTGCAAGAGTGGCTGGAGAGCCCAAGGGGATTTTTGTGCCATGGTAAGACTGATATAGTGATCCAGGAATTGCTATTTGTTACTGGCTTGATGAAATCTAATTATAGAACATACCACCTGTTTGGGGTATCTACCCTGTTTTCTGACAATCTGACCTGAGTTTGGAACTCACAGTTGTGAGCCATTGCAGACAGCACAACAACCCCCACATGCAAGGAAAGAAGGGCTTAAGCCACAGAGTCTATTGCACAGATAGGAAGACAGCACCCCAAAGACAGAACGCACTTGCTTGAAGGGGTAAAGCATGGTATCCCCAAAGACACACTGCTCTACAGATTGGGGAACCAACAGCACCATGGAGCCTACTTCCCTGTTCACACCTTTTCCCAAGACCCACAAGGTTTCCTCAAAATTGTCAACTCTTGCAATTTTATAACTAGTCTCACAATATTGGCTGTTTTTATTGAAGCCCAAATTGCTGGAATGAAGAAATTGAAAGAGACTCTCAGCTTTCATTAAAAAAAAAAATAAATTCTAGCCCTGATGCCGTTTCAGAGAACAGCTTGAAAACATTAAGTGAGTGTAACTACAAGCTGAGAAATCATAAGTGAAATAAGAACCCCAAATGTATTATTACTATTTTTAATCTAATGATTTTTAGGACCTAACTAAGCATGTGAGGTTGGCCATATGGCTCGCTGTTCCTGAAATCCTTCTGCTTGGGTGGCAGGAAGAACCCCAAAATGAGATGTGGTGGGCCTATCATTACTGGCCAAGGGCAGTGAAGTCCTACACTCAGCTTCATGCCATTTCTCTGTCTGTGTAAGTAACATGATTACTTTTGAACACCACCATTTTCAGGGACTGTTCCAAGCACCAATGGTCAGTATCTTACTTGTGTGAAAACTGGAAAAATCTCTGATCTGGAGGAAAACCAGACCTACAGACTGCCTCATGGTGCCTCATGAATCTCATAGTACGCTCTTCTGCTGCCTATATACATTAGAGACAGCAGCTTAGCTTGCTCATGTAGAGATTTTCTATAGCCTATACTCTACCAGAAAGAAGAGAGCCTTACAGGGATGGTTTGTAAGGGGAGAAGCAGGTATGGTGGAGAAAGTAGAAGCAGTGGGGATAGAGAAGCAATAGTGATGCAGAGATGCAGTGATGGAGGAAGCATGGGTATGGGGGCCTGGAAGCCGGGTTCTCGAGTTGGGGCTAAGCAGCAGGGACATACAGAGATGGTGCAGTTGTGATGAGGGAAGCAGGAACCCAGAGGAAAGAGATGGGAGTGTTGTTGATGAGGGAAGCAGGGAACTAGAGGGGAGAATTGGATGTGTATGTGGAAGCAGGGGCCGGAAATGAGGGAATGGGGATTGGGAGTGAAAACAGGGATGCAGACTTGGGGAGGAACTCTTTATTATGAACCCTCTGTCAGCTCAATCTCCACAAATATTGACTCTGGAAGAAGGGCTCTGCGTGCAGGTGCACATGTGTGCACGCGACTGTGTTCTGGTGTGAACTTCTCGGGTCAGATGCTGAGGGGTGGGAGCCAGGGTTAACAAGAAACTGGAGGCTAAACGACAGAGAAGCTCTGAATGCAGGGCCTAGGGTATCCATCACCCCCCATGACATTGCCCTCCTGATCTCCATTACCACTCCCCATGACACCTCCTGCTCATTGCAGGCAAATGGATCTTTATGACACCCCCCTACTGCTGCCTGCCCATATCACAGACAGCAGCTTTAAATGCTGCTCTCTTGCACTGAGTGTAAGGCTCATTCAACAGAAGCAAAGTGTGTAGCTCTCTAGTTCTTTATTATTTGCATTACCATAGTACCTAGGTGCCCTAGTCATGGACCAGGGCCCCACTGGGCAAGGTACTGTACAAACACAGAACAAAAAGACCTATGGTTCCCTTTCCACAGCCATTGAGTAGCTGTATCAGAGAGACCTGGATAGTTGAGGGGCAGGTAATCCAGGGCCTGATTTCCATCCTCCCTTTTCCACCTAGCAGAATTGAGTCCCACAGATCTTAAGGACAGCTCTGCCCCCAGAGAAAGGCCCCGGTGTTACAGGAAATCAAGTCTGTGTGAGAAACAATGCCAGATAATTGAGAGCTGGAGGTGACTAACAAGCCACCCCTGTGCATATTAATTGCAAGTTGTTGGAAGTAGCAACTCAGCACTTCACCTTCATGCTTGCACAAGAAGCCTCATCACTGATGTCTTGCTATGCAGCAATGTACATGGGCTCAGGAAACTAGCTCCCTTCTCTATGGCCTGTTCACTGAAGATAAACCAATGTAACAATGGGCTTCAGACCTCCTCTGCCTGGGCCCACTGAAAGAATGAAGTAAGGAAGGAGGGAGGCCTCAGTTTGGTCCATGACAAGTGAAGAAACAGGTTTTAGGCTTTCTAGCCCATCCAAAGAGTAAACTCCAGGCTGAGGTGTTCTCTGTTTCACTGGTCCACCCAAACAGAGACAAAGCACCCATTGTGCTTACCTAAGCTGGAGTGATTGTTCTGTATTATGGGAAGGAGGTGGCACCTGGCCCATTAATTTCTTGAGGAGTACATTTTTTTCATGAAGCAGTCTGCTTCTTGAAGACTAAGTAAGGAGATCATTGTGATGTCATCACATGAACTTGAGCCAGGGACAGTAGGCACAGATATACTTGCCAGCTGGTTAATCCTGCCCTAGGTTGGAGTGATTTTTCCACTCATTCCACTAAGGATCTATTAGCTTCTTTTAGCAACTTGTAAAGCTTTCCTCTCACAAACAATTCACTGCTGTGTTCTCCCCTAGTTCCTGATGTTAGTCTTTAAATATTGATGTCATTGCTAAACACCTAGTACTTTTTTGGTGGACCAGAAACTCTTAATAGAAGTGCTTATTGACACATTACTTTGTCATAGCAGGAAACCAATGAACTACAGAGTAGGTCACTGGATTATGCTACTTCTGGCATTCACAGAAATGCCTGGGGGCTTTAAGGAATTGTGTACTGCAATTTCTGCACACTGCACAACTAAAAATATAGATACCTTGGTTAACTGTAGGCAGCTGGACCACACAGATTATTGTCTAATATCAAAAGAAAATTAATTTTTATGCATATTTCCTTAATATTATATAAGAACCAAACACTGGACTAGAATTTACAAAAACCTTTAAAAACTGTGAAAAATGATTATTTTTCTTATTTCATGTACATGTGTATGGTCTACACTTTCATTATCCCATCTGATCAGAAGAGTCTGCTTGAAGAGAACAATATTATTGAATGTTGTACTAAAGAAGTGCCAGTTTAAAATGTTCCATCACAATGTACACCCACCAAATAAATAAATAAATAAACTTTTCAGCAAAATGGAATTTGTTGCAAAAAATCAAAAACAAAACAAAAAAGATTATTTTGTTGAAAATTTTAGATTTTATTTCTTTATTTGATGAATCTCTCTCACTTTCCGATCCCGCCCCTAAAAAAATTAATCCAAAATGTCAATAAAAATAGTTTTAATCAAAAAGTTTTTAAAGAGGAAAAAAAATTCTCATTTCCTGATCATCTCTTTGAGGTCACAAGCAGCTCTTAAGCCTGTTTTCCTTCCCTTCCCATTCATCACCTAAATTGGTTCAGAAGACTGCATTTTCCAGAAGGTAACAAATGTAAAATTTTTGCCATTTCCTATTCTTATATTTGTCACAACTATGCATTAATGTGAAACTTTGATCTTCTATAATTCACAGAAATGCTCAGAAAATAACAAGAGTCAATATACTATGATCTTTTTCTTATTCTGAGTGCTGGTTGGCTAACCAATCTAACCCTTCTTCTGCAAGTTTAGGGCAGCTGTAGCTATGACACAAAACAAAATATTGAAAAGCAGAAGCAATGCAGAATCCTCTCTTATTTCACATGACTTATGAGGCATATAATTCGGATACGTTCTCACAACAAAGAATTTAATGAGAATAAAGCCTGGCTCATTAATCTGCTAGTTTAAGAAAGACTGTAGTCAGAATATGAAATTTTAGAAACCTTAACTGATGTTCACTGCAATTTTAAATTAATCTCAGTCTTTCCCTCTCTTATATGCTTTATTCTACACCTAAGGCATCATTTCCTTGGGATTTGAAATCTTAATAATGTTCCTAACTGAACCATTATCTTCAAAGTAGCACTATAGGTTTTCCACAAAAGAGAACTGTAACTCTGAAAGTATAAAGGAAAAGAAAAGAAGATCAAGAGGCTTGACTTAGGGTGTTTTAAGCACCACACCAGTTCAATGCTTCATGTTTCATATCCTTCAAATAAATTATCCACTTTTTCAAAGAAAACTTACTTCAATTGCAATTGAAATGTAATTTTTATATTCAACTGGCACTTCATATATCTGGCAAGACCATCAAATCCAGTTCAACTGAAATAAGAGACTATGGATGAATTTGGAATTTTTCCTCAAAGGTTCTTGAAATACCAAGAATAAATATCCGTTTTTGCTTTTGCTTGTCTTCTCTCACCCACCGATCCTTTTATGCTGTGATTACCATCCTATCCCCAATGCACTCCCAAAAGAGGAATAAAGACAGAACAGGCCTTTAAACATAGAGTCTGAGAATTTCAAGACAGAGACAAAGGGGCGTGTTTTCTGAAAGAGAAGGAACTGTTGGATTCCACAAGCCACAGCTGAAGGAATCTGGTTGCAAAAGTCATAGAGGTGACTGCATGATTCAGATGAGAAGCCTGAGCTAGAGGCATAATGCCGAGGAGAGGAGACTTGGAATTCTGAAAAGACACTGACCAAAACCCAAATAACACTCAAGAGTTGTGAAGAAACTGAGGCAAGAGATAGCATACAAGTATTTTATTGTTTTGCCCAGATCTGTGTATCTCTTGTACTATCTATGAGTAAACCATGATTTGGTTTAAAAATCTCTCAGCATAGTCTGTCCATTTGGTTCAACTATCTTATGTCCCTGAAGAGGTAAACTATATTCCAGAGTACACCTGAGGATTGGACTCTGGGAAAGGTATGCATAAGCTACTCTGGAGTCTTGAAGGGTTCAACACTGATCTTGCAGCCTAGATCAGCTTGAGCACAGCATCCCACTTCTGAGAAGGGGTATCAGACAGACAGTCTATGCCCAGAGAAAGAGCCAAGTGGCCAAAGAAAGGGCGGGTATCTGGGGCCTACCCAGATCTAGGGGATTTTAAAAGCACACAGATCCAGAATATGAGTCCAAACACAAAAGCCTGGTAAGTGTCCAAAGGTGGAGGGAGGGGCAGGAGAGGAGATAGACCAGGTCTATCAAAATGCTCTACTAGCGGACACAGGTACATGAATTGGTCAAGGCATGACATGCTCCCAAATATCTCCAGTTCCTATACAATCACCTCAGTGCATTCAGGTCAATATACAAACCAGCACATAAATGAATGCTTCCCCCAGCAAGAGCTATCCAAAGAGATCATTCCTGATCCATAGATGCCTACCCCTCCTTTCTAGTATTAGACCCCCCCCTTCCTTTTCTATACCCACAGCACCGTAGGCCTCGTTCAACCTGAGTAATTAAACATGGGTGAAACCTCATTCCTTGGAAGATAGGATTAGAAAGGAAATAAATCAGCAGGCTTAAAATAGAATGTTTGTGCTAAGATAAGTATATGGGTCAGTAAACTAAAAGACAAAATGTTGGAGCTAGTTAAGATGGGCGGGGGAAGCTGAGAAAACCATTTACTAAGAACAAAATAACAATGGACAAGAGAAGTCAGGAGCATAAAGATGACATAAAGAGTAAAGTTGAACATGGGCAACACATGGACAGACCATGCTGTACTGGAATTGGTTCCTGCAAAGTAACCAAGCCAATCCCAAAACATGTAATACAATGTATAATAAATGTAATATCATGTATAATGTATATAAAGGAAGGGAGCTTCTGTGTAACTTTGAATGTGTAGTATGTCCTGTACTCACCCCCTACACTTGAGCATAATCAACTCATGTGTAGTTTGTTTGTATGCCAAAAGAGAAATCTCTGTGACAAGTTAAGAGTTGAGCTGTGTTCTTGGAAACAGAGTAAATAAGCTCCTCGAGGCTACTGAGTGGATAGTCTCAGAAGCCACCCCAACATACTCTTGAGTGGATAGGGTCTCAAAGGCTAACCCCCCCCAGGCACTATCATCACTGAACCACAGAGTGCTTCATCTTCAGCAAGAGGAAAGGCAGAGTTCTTCTGTAACTCCTAGCGCCAATAATCCTTGTACCCAGCATAGGTTGTCTAAAAAGAATATGAAATGACTGCCATTTTGCTCATGATCAGGAATTGGAATTGTGACGTCCAGAGTTAAATCACAAAGCTCAACAGCTTGAGCTAAACGATTAAGTTCCCTATCTCTTACCTGTAGCAGATTTATCTCCTGTGTGGATTAGGCACATAGGAAGATGTGGAACACACTGAAAAGTGGGTTAAAAATATAGAACAAAACTATAGGTTTTATGTTGGGAATACAGCCAATAACCAATTCCCCAACACCAGCACCCACTGCTCTGTAAGTGTGCCTTTATATTTCTGGCAGCATAAAGTGGCCTTAGTGAATGAGAATGCAGAGCTTGGTATTCATTAAATGTAGTTCCCTGTTTTGATTAAGAGTTTATTTAATTTAAAAAATTTCCAATGTGCAGTCTTAAAATATCACTCTGCAGCTGGCTTCATGTATAGGGACTTCAGGATGGCACTATTGTTTGCTGCATCAGACATCTGTCCTGCTGTGATTCAATACCTGATGACATTGATTTGCTCTTGACTTGAGGCTAAGAATGCACAATGTTCCACTGTACATTATCATTTTGTGGGTGATGGTGGGGAGTAGAGAGTCAAAAGTGTTATCTGGATCCTTTCAATATTGTATATTTTGATAGGCTGAGATTGATCAGCCTGTCTGCTGATAAAATAGTAGAAATGTCAGTACTAAAATAATCAAAAACATGAGTAAAATGCTACTAAGGTTACAATAGTTTAGAACCCAGTTATACTGCATAAATTACTCTAGCCAATTAAACACTGAATCTCATTCTTATGACAATGATTATAATGAGAAAGGGAAATTGTAGAACATGAATCTTTTCTTGTAACAAAGATTATAGCTAGGATTTAATAGGGTACAAAATTAAACCTATTCTCCTAATCTTGATATTGTCATCCGATGTCCTTTTCAAATGCCATAAGAGAGGTGACTGCTTGGACACTATCAGTCACAAAAATAGAAAACGGATCTACACTTCCTTCAGCATAGTGAATCATCATGCAGAGATTGTACTGTAAGTGATAAAGGCTGCTACTTACGCAAATTAATTAACAGGCAAGGAAAAAAAGTCAGCCCTTTAATTTAGTAAAGCAAGGAAGGGAGTAGAGATGAAAAGTAGAACTTGGCAAAAGCGAGAGACTTGGCAAAATCCTTCCCTTTTATATTTAGATGAAAATAATTTATGTAATAGGATCAAAAGTTAGATATTCCCTTTGCCTCAGCCTCCGAGTCCTAAGTAGTTTGTTTTTCCTCTTTAACAGTTGCTGTGTGCCACACTTTTCTCTGTTGCATCATTGCAAGGTGATACCTTAAACCTGACCACAGTCTTCACTATCCAAAGTGGAAAGCCCTGTTCTTTTGACATTTATATGTTCAGCAATTACTGCAGCAAGCAACACAAATCAATCTGCAAATTAAGGAAACAGTAGAATTTACTAAATGAAGTCTAGTGACTAATCTCTGAATAATACACCATGGTATTATATCAGTCTGGAAAGCAAAACTTCAGCAAATCAAAGACATTAATTGGCATATCAAATGTCCTTTATGTTGCAGGCACAGGCTTTTAAATTGTGTAATATTGGGAAATGAGCATTATTATTAGCTAGGTTTCTCACGTTGGTTTTTTATCGTTTGGAGACCATTAAAACTGATGGGTTAAGTTTACCAAATACTCTGGTCCAGATTCACCACTGTTTTATTTCTGTTTTATGCCAGAGTAATGCCACTGAAATCTATGGAATTTTACCAGTACAACACTGATGTAACAAAATGATAAATCAGACCCTTTAAGTCAATGATATGATAAATCATAAATACTCCCACTCTAGAGAGGAAGGATGATCCACTGTTAAGGTGCTAACCTGAGACTTGGAAGACACCAGGTCAATGCCCTGCTCTACCATACACTTCCCATGTGACCCTGTGTTTCTCTGGGCCTCCAGACCCAATATGTAAAATTGGGATAATAGTACCTCCGTACCTCACTGGGAAGATTGTGAGGCATTCAGACATATGGCCCCTATTACCATTGTAAGCACTATAGATAGATAGAAGGCTACAGAAATTTTAAAATTGCAATTTGAAGATAAAATATAAATAACTTATAATGTAAGATTATTCAACATAAGTGAATAGACACTATACTTTTTTTAAATTATTTAAGAGCTGGACTCAGAAGCATTAGTTATCTCCATGAGTAACCTTTAAGCTTCTAAAGTGAAAAACATTATTATTGTCCTGTGCATCTAGTCCTAAAATCTGTGAATAATTTACTAGTGTGCCAAGGTCATAATGCCCCAGCACTTTTCCATCTCCATATCATAAATCATCATTTAATTTTCACTGCACAGACCCAACCTGCATAGATGCAAAACCTGAAATTATGAGTGAAAATAATTTATTTCTTAGGTGACAAGTGGGGAAAATATGGACACATTGTTACAAAAAGTGATTCATCCATGTGGTTGCATAACGATAAAGACATACATAAACATTTTAATGATGAGATGTCCTAAGAGTGCCTCTTTTTATGTTTACATGAGTATAAATAACTACTGGCTTTCAGAATACATCATTTATGTATAAAAGAACAAGCATGTATTGTTAACTCACATATAACAGTCAGAAATGTTATATGTGAGTTACTATTGCATGATTTGCAAAATGTCAAAATGCCAATGCAAAATGAGCCATTAGGTCTTTACATAAAATGAACATAGAGAGTTATTCTTGTAACACTGCTTAGGAAAGAGAGAGAGAAATGCTAATGAGATGAGTAATCCCTCCCACAAGTGTCTGTTTTTTCACTCAGTCATGACATTATTTAAAATTACAAAATTAAAAACAAACAAAACACTTGAAATTAATTTGATATATACAGAGGGTCAAAACCTGAAGTTGTTAGGCAGAGCTGGCCTTGGTGGCAGGCAATCAGGGTGGTTCCCCAGAGTGCCAACTTCCAGAGGCACCATATCAACATCTGGTGGCAGGAGAGGGGGGACCATATCAAGGTTTGTTAGTTTGTTTGCTCGGCCATTTCGGGTGTGGCAAAAACGTTTTCCATCGAGTGACAGAACACCTATGGCTGGCCCTGTCATTGAGCAGTGAAGAAGTCTTGCATTCAGGAGAAAGTTTTCACACAAAGTGAATGAGAACTTTCCATCTTAGCAGGACATTTTCAAAGGCACAAATAGCAGTTAGGTACCTAACACTCACTGACTGTTGGGCCCTCCCTGAGAACATGATATTGCTTAGAACACTGCTGACTGGGACTCATGACACAAAGTCAATGAAGAGGGATATTTTCAAAGGTACACGTGTCCGGAAGGTTGCTACTCCTTCTCTCTTTCACTTTCCCCTCCTTCTCCAGCATTTTCTCACATGAACTTGCTCCTCCTCAGTACTTCTTCATCCTGGTTTCTCCTGGATGTTAGCACACATTAAGTCTTTTGGCTTCTCTTCCTCAATGGACTGGTCACCTCTCAATTTTAGTGGACTAGAACTCCTGCTCAGATTTCATACTCACTAAATTGCATAAGGAAATGAGCAGCTACAGAGCAAGTCAGTGTCTGTGAGACCAGTGGAGGTGCCATTTTGCTGTGGTGGCACATTACTGCTGCATTCCTCTGGTCCACTCCCAGAGGAAGGCAGCAGGCCAGGGGAAGGCAGCAATATGTCTCCAGCTTTTTTCCCCACTCCTCAACATTTGTTGTTGAAAGGCAAGATATATTAACCACCTGGACCTCTGTATTCAAGAATTGAGTTCCCGGAGGCAGGGTATGAAAGCATTTTCTATCAAGAGTGACTGTCTATGCTGTGTGTGAGGAAAGAGAAGGTTTTGCTAGTCTGAGTGGGAAGAAACTGACCAGAGTGGAAAAAAGGCATTTGTTCAAGAACCCTGAGTATTTTGTAGTACACAGATTTGGGGCAGCTCTGAAGCTTTGGTGGGTCTGGACCTGTTTTAATTATAATACAACCTTAATGTTTGGAAATCCTATCCACTCCAAATTGCTGTCACATCACATATCAATATGATGTAGTAAGACACATTTAGCAAAATGGACAAGATGACTTAATTGGATTTTTCCATTTTTAACATGACTATCCATGGAGTAAAGGTCTTTGCTGTTTTTCAGGTACTGGTGGGGAAATTTTATATATATATATATAAATACTGGACAGTAAAAAGAGAGTAGACGATAGAACTGTCTCAGCTTGGAAGAGGTATTTGGTGTTTTCTATCCAAAATTCTGATTTTTTTTCATATAATTATTTAAAACCAAGGAATTAGGAGGAGATTCCTCTACCTCCACATGCTAGCTGCTGCATTATAGATTCAAACACTTTTCTCTACTTTCTCAGGGCCAATTCTGATTGTGTTGCTGTTATACCAATAAAATAAAAACCCAGCAGGATCTTATTAAAGGGGAAGAGGCAAAATACCACATTTACTGTGAATACAGAAAGAATCATAGTAAGCAGTTAGTTATAGCTATAACATTCCATTCAATCTCATATTTATTCACACATTCATTCATACACACACACAGGTTCTGCAAGGTTGTTGTCATAGTTACCAGCCTTAGAGTTGCTCATGCCAAGCCACTGGCCAGGTGGCCTGGACATGAGGAAGGAGCAGGGCCTTGTCAGATGCACATCTGATGCTCCTGGAAGTTGATTTGCAGAATCAAACCCCAAAGTTCTCACTTTCTAGAGTCCATTTTTATAGGAATTTCTTCCTATGCCAGTCTATGGGAATTGCTTCATCACGCTGTTGCTGAATCAATCAGCAGATAGCACATTCCTGATGGCTCCGTGCTGCCAGATGTTATCTTGTTCTTTGGTCCTCCCATTCTTAAGGCTGTTGGGTGGATTCCAGTCTGTCCTCTGGGGGTCCCCTGGTTATTTCCACTTGATGCCTTCTTCAGCCGATGGACACTGCATTCTTAGGCTGGTACCTCCCCGATCATTCAGTTATTATCCACACCAAGCATCCATCCACATACATCCTCTATCTCTATTTTAATCACAATAGTTAACAAAGCGAGATGAATACAACAAAAGGGTGGGGAGTCTCTGGGTGCTGTTTCTATTGTTCCCCCACAGTTTGGGCTAAGTGGGAAGTGAATAGCAGTGTGCACGAAATTGCTGTGCTGTAATTCGTTTGTGTAGACTCTGCAGGCACAAACTTAAAGATCCTAAGTTCACACTAATGTAGTCCTATTTATATCTATGGCGCACCAGCTTGTCATGCACTAAGTGGCTGTGTGGATTCTGCTACTCTACAGTAAAGCCTTCTGTCGTGAGCTTTGACATAGTGGCAAGCTGGTGCACTGTATATTTACACCCTAGCTTGCTGCACGCTAAGTCTCCAGGTAGGCATGCCCTAAGTGTGAGAATATTGTTTCTATCAGCCAGCTATGGGTATAAAAGGCAGATCTGAATATCATCATATTGACTTTATTTTCTTAACAATCTACCTCAACAGTATAAGCAAAAGAGCACTCAAATTACAGTCTTTAATCTCTCCATAATGTGTTAGCCTACTTTTATATTTTTATAGGAAAAAGTAATAATTCTGAAGAGAAAAAAGCAATTCAATTCAGAATAAATCTAACTGCCAACATCTCTTTATAAGAAATGGTAAATAACCATTAATTCTGATGAGAATGCTAACATTACAGTACAGTTGCTTAATCAAAAGTACGTGTTCCGTTTACAATGCATTTTCATTATGGTGTTCTTGAAGTATGAACCAATTCTGCTGTTCTTATTCAGAGACCTTACTATGCACGTGGTCTTACTAGTTTCAGTGGAACTATTTCTGGAGTAAGAGACTATTGTACGTTTTCATCTTGAATAAAGGGGGCAGAATTGGGCCCTATACTAGGAACATTTTATTTAACTCGTGTCAGGGTTCCCTCTCCACTGTGAACTCTAGGGTACAGACATGGGGACCCGCATGAGAGACCCCCTAAGCTTATTTCCACCAGCTTAGGTTAAAAACCCCCCAAGGCACAAATTCTCCCTTGTACCTTGGATTAGGTAACGCTGCCACCACCAAGTGATTTAGACAAACTCAGGGAAAGGACCACTTGGAGTTCCTACTGCCTCCTAATATTCCCCCAAGCCCTCACACCCCCTTTCCTGGGGAGGCTTGAGAATAAACAAGATGAGCACAGGCCAACCTTGGGTTTTTTTTAGGACACTAAAAAAAACCCCAATCACATTCTAAAAGAAACATAACTTAATTATAAAGAAAAATGTAAAAGAAGCATCTCTGTAAAATTAGAATAGAAGATAATCTTACAGGGTAATCAGATTCAAAAACACAGAGGATTTCCATCTGGGCCAAACTTTAAAGTTACAAAAAAAACCCAGGAATACACCTTCCTCTCAGCACGGAGAAAATCACAAGCCAAAACAAAAATAAGCTAATACATTCCCTTGCTAGTACTGACTAATTCTAATGGAGTTGGATTGCGTGCTTCCTTGATCTGTGTCCTGCAAGCACACAGAGCAGACAGACCAAAACCTCCCCCTCCCCCAGATTTGAAAGTATATTGTCCCCTTATTGGTCCTTTTGGTCAGGTGCCAGCCAAGTTACCTGAGCTTCTTAACCCTTTACAGTCAAAAGGATTTTCTGCCTCTAGCCAGGAGGGATTTTATAGCACTGTATACAGGAAGGTTGTTACCCTTCCCTTTATATTTATGACAACTCATATGCTCAGTATGGAGAGGCTATAAAGTTATTTAAGAGTGCTGGATTTTATTACTGATATTCTGATGCAATAAATGATCACATGTAATACTGGTGACTTTTATGTATTACTTTATTTGACTTTTGCCAAATACAGATGACATTTATTCAATATTTGGACAATACTATCCTAAGGCATTCAGTACACACATAAAATGAGATGACTTTGGTTTTCTGGCCAGCATTTTTTCCCTTGTGAAATGCCACCACAATGCAGATATACATAGATATATAAAATAAGCCTTTTGCTGGTATAAAATAGCTGTAAAGTTTGATTTGGACATTTAGAATCTGATCCAGCAAAGCACCTAAGCATGTGAATAGTCCTTTTGACTACTCATATACTTAAAAGTTAAGCATGGGCTTAAATGCTTTATTGGTTTGATACCATACAGTACAAGCAGTTTAGAGGAGGGGTGGGCAAACTTTCTGGCTCGAGGGCCACATCAGGGTTGCAAAACAGTATGGAGGGCTGGGTAGGGAAGGCTGTGCCTCCGCAAACAGCCTGGCCCCCACCTCCTATCCTCCCCCTCCCACCTCCCACCTCCTGACTGACATCCTCAGAACCCCCGACCCATCCAACCCCCCCCGCTCCTTGTCCCATGACCGCCCCCTCCCATGAACCCCTGCCCCAACCGCCCCCCCCAGGACCCTCGGCCCCTATCCAAACTCCCCCACCCCCCATCCCCTGACCCCTATCCACACCGCCACCCCCTGACAGGCCCCCTGGAACCCCTGACCCATCCAATCTCCCCCCACTCCTTGTCCCCTGACTGCCCCCTCCTGGGACTCCCGTCCCTAACTGCCCCCCCAGGACCCCACCACCTATCCAACCCCCCCTTCTCCCTGTCCCCCCCCAAGATCCCCCAACCCCCCACCCCCTATCCAACCCCCCGTGCTCCCTGTCTCCTGACTGCCTCCCCGAACCTCTGCTGCATCCAACTGTCCCCTGACTGTCCCCCGGGACCTCCTGCCCCTTATCTACCCCCCGTCCCCCTGCCCCCTTACCATGCTTCTCAGAGCAGCAGGACAGGCTTATTGCAAAGCCTGGAAGGTGGGCGGGTGCAAGCCATGCTGCCTGTGTGGCAGCAAGGGAGGGAGGACAGCGGGGAAGGGCCAGGGGCTAGTCTCCCTGGCTGGGAGCTCAGGGGCTGGGCAGAACGGTCCCGCAGGCTGGATGTGGCCCACCTCTGGTTTAGAGGAATGCTTATCTTATATAAAATGAGTCCTCTCCAATTTTTCAACATCCGTTTTAAAATGAGGACACCAGAACTGGAAACAGTATTCTTGTATAGGTCTTACCAATGCTGTAGATAGAGGGAAAATCCTTATTTCAATGTTAGTTAACTTAAAATTGATTTTAGAGGGGGTTTTAAGATGAAAATATTAAAGGATTTTTAAAGTAAATATACTTGTTTTAGAAACTCCATTTTTTGAAGTCTATCGAGTTTGGTATGTCATTTGGATGATGAATCACAGTCATTTATTTTGACATGGAGTTAATAACAAGCGCTTTCAAAGACATACTATAGAGTTAATAACATGAAAAGTTATTAAAATGGAAACTGTTATAATATTTTGATAATATTTACTGTGGTGTCATGTTTATATGCCTGACAAGATGATTTTGCCGATCACAGAAGCGTAACCATGACAGATTGAGACAATAAAATTATTGAGAGATTTTTTAAATTCAAAGCACTTCACAAACAGTGAATTAATGAATACCCACAATGACCTGGTCAGATAGGTAGTTAAGTATTACTCCCATTTTGCAGGCTGAAAAAAACAAGGCAAAGAGGCTAAGGGCTAAAATCTGGTTGGCTCCGACATAGTGCACAGTTTCAGGGAAGGTAGTAAGGAGTCTTATTCCCTCCTGGTGAGGCTGCTGAGGGGCGAATCAGAATTACAGCCACTGCACTGTGGGGCACTCAGGGCTGCTATTGAGGTATTCTCCAGGGCAGGCATGTCACAATAGACAGGGTGAGAGGGACAGCCATCTCCACATGCAGCAGATCATATTAGTTGTACAGAGGGGAGTAAGCTGCAGCCTATAAAGTGGGTGTAGTAGCTTCTGCATTCCCCGCACACCAGAAGTTTGGGGAGGCATTCTACCTTTAAGGCAAAATGGCTCTGGCTCTCCTCTGGGATATTGTGGCACCATACAGAACCTCAGTTCATGGCTGTGACTGAAAAGCCACAATCTAGTGCTAAGGGAGTTGTCCAAACCAACAAACAGTTTCAGGGACAGATCCAAGACTGGAATTAAGAATATAATCCTTGGCTTCCTATCCTGTGCTCAGGCAACTAATCCATTTTGTAAGGAGTACAAATGTTAATGCTTTTCACACTGTATATGTTCTGATTAAATAATCCCAATATCCCGAACAATGTCAGTTAGTCTCATCGATTTTTCCCATGAAAGGATCTGTTAGTGGTGAGCACACACACACACAAATCAAATCTACACAACATTGCACATATACTAAATTCCATGTACTTTTTGTCAAAATCATTTATCATCTTGTTTTCCTGGAAATGTCTAACGAAACAGTGAGGCAGCTTATCTAAATGAAAGGGTAAGGGCCTGATCCTGTCAGCACTTACTCGTATGAGCAACTCTACTTTTGTGAGTAGTGCCACTGCAATCACATTACTCACATACACGTTTGAATGACCTAAAGCTGTGGCAGCTATTCCCTTCAAGAAGGAGATTCCTGAAGTCATAACTAGGTTTGGGGGGGTCATACAAAGTTGGAAAACCAAGAAGAGAAAAAAAACTGCATGCTTAATAGCACTTTGAAAATTTAAAGGCTGCCAAGATATTTTACAGCCAGCATCAATGAATACAGTTTATAGAAAAATGAATCTTTGTCTTTTTGGATTTAACAAATAATTATTATGATTTATAATTGCTGCAATAATTGGACTGATCCAGAAAATCAATGTTCAAAGGATATTTATAGCTATTAACAGCATCTTCATCATGTACCTTGAAAATCTTTATTAACCTTAAATATCTTTCACACTTTAATGTGAAATTCATGTTAAATGCATCTTAAGATCAAGGTGACTTTTACAACAAGTTTTGTCTAAGGCATGCATTACAATATACACATGGTCGTCAGTGCTTTGAGTGACAGACTGCAATCTAATCTTGCATTCCATTTGCAGAGGCAGTTTCACAATGGCTCTGACATTGATCATCTGCTCATTTGATCTGTTAACCTTATCAGACTGATTGTAAAGAAAAATGATTGAATACTTGCAATGGAGTATAGAAGAATCTGCCAGTATACATTTTACTTCTTTTTATCATAAGTATCTCTTTCAATCAGTTTTTTTAGACTGGAAAATCCAATTCAGTTAATATTTTTATGAATTTTGTTTAGGTGAGCAAGTTTCAACTGTGTGGAGCTCTAGAACTGATATGGCTATTTGCCAGGATGGGCAGGAATGGTCCCTAGCCACTGTTTGCCAGAAGCTGGGATTGGGTGACAGGACATGGATCACTTGATGATAACCTGTCTGTTCATTCCCTTTGGGGCACCTGCCGTTGGCCACTGTCAGAGGACAGGATACTGGGCTTGATGGACCTTTGGTCTGACCCACTAATGGCCGTTCTTATGATTGGTGAAAGGAGAATGGATCATGAACCACCAAATTTAGGATATGGCATCAGTAACTAACATATATCATTGCAGACATGAAATCATCATATCACTGCATCTATCACAGTCAGTGTCTGTCAGCCTGTTAACTGTATAATAAATCTTATCCCTCTGGCCACATTTTATGGACAAAATCTATTTTCAAAACCCCAAAATAAAGTCACCATGTAAGAATCAGAATTAATTTCTGAGACAGAAATTGTTTGGATGTATATTCATGAAAGGCCTAGGTAAATGAGTTTGGTGGTCTCAGTTGAGTTCCCAGCAGATGTACTCCCATATTACAAAGCCCACCAGCACAAATAGAATGAATTTTCAGCCTTAGCTGAAAGGCCGAAGACTCAATGAGCCCTCCTCACCATATTATCTGAGCACCTCACTGTCACTGATAGATTTTATCTTCATAACACTCATGTGAAGTAGGGAAGTTCTACCCCATTTTACAGATGGAAAACTGATGCACACAGTAGATTAAATGGCTGTAGTCACAGAAGTGTTGAACACAGGTGTCCTTTGTCTAAGTCCAGTGCCTTATCCACTAGACCATCCTCTCTCCCTCCCTCTATTGGTATCTCTAGGTCAGGCCTGAAGCACATTAGTGGGACAATTTGGGGAATCTCCAAATAAACTGTTTCCTTTCATTAATTTCTTTTTGCATGAATTGCTAATTTGCCCACTCCCTGTCCATCTGCTTATGGGGAGGAATACCAGGTATGCAATCTCTACTCCCTTTGCCTCCTCTATGTGCATGAGCCTGTGCAGGGGGTGTGTGTCTGACTCCCTTACTCCACTGCACAGGTATGTTAGAGCCAGATAGGGTTTGACATCTGTTGTGTAATGTACTACACTCCATGTACACCTTCCCCCGTGTCTTTCCCCAGCCCAATATTTATCTCCCTCCACATTTATTATTTAAATACAGGATAACATTTCCAGAAATCATATATTAAAATATTACCTTTAAAGATTTATAAATATCCATTAATAAATATATCATAAATGACAGAATTATCTACTTACTACTGTGTTGTCCTCTGAAGAGAGTCTCACACCAAGAGATGTAACTTTAAAAAGGCCCTGTGACATGGTTTTGATAATCCTCTCTGATTACTTAGAAAAGAGGTTTAACATGTAATTAAATGGACATACTGTCTGTGTCAAGTTCCTTAGAGGCTTCATCCTAATTACCAGTAGCAACAAACAAATCATTCAAAAATATAATTAGAAATTACAGTAGTTACTAACCATAGCTTTTACAGTTAATTAAAAATATAATACACAGTGCACATAATTTCTAGTGAGAAATGATTAAATGCAACTAGAAGACTCCTTATGGAACTGCACAAAAGGCTAAAGATACTGGCTATGGGAAAGGCCATCCTAATGATTGCTACAGTATCTCTGTCTGCTTCTCAGTTGTACCCTATTCTCCTAAGAAAATGGAAAGGTGTATTTTGACAAAGAAGGAAAACATGTTTTATGATATGAAAATGGTATTTTATTCTTCCCTCCCTCCTGAATTACTTAAATGACCATTAAATAAACAAAATATGAAGGGCAAGTGGGGGAACCAATGTACAAAGGCATAAAGATAGTCTCATGACTTCTTAAACCATGCAGTTATCCCATCCCCTAACTACAACTGTTCTATTTCAGTGCATATAATTACTTTCATGAGTAGCATTGATCAGAATTGCTCAGTGAAAAGAATGCTGTATTCAATCATATTTATGAAGAATTCATTCAAAAAGAACAAATTCCACTTTATGATCTTTTTGTGTAGCAAAATTCTATTTTTTAAAATAGATTTAGAAATACTACTTTTGAGAGCCACTATATATAAAACCACATGGTGATTCTGCTTATTTATAATGACACCATTTACTTGGCATCATATACTTTCAGACAAATATGACTATTTCTGTGATCACTAATACTTAAACCATTTTTCACTGAATATTGCTTACTTATTATTTGTCAGTTGTCAGCCTGGAAAGAGACAACAGTTTGAAAACACTGACCTTTGAGGTTACAGGTAAAATCTTGGAAATAGCTATCCTGTAACAAATTAGAATCAAATACAACTAAGCTTGCTAATTTTTTTTTTTTAAATGCAACACTAAAAGCCCTGCAACCTGTTTCACTGCAGGTAAACTTGTTAGAACATGTGCAGGCTAACATAAGGCCTAGCCTTTATCTATCTAATCTGCGATGAATACAACAGGTCACCATCTGGCATTCATGTATATCCATAAGTAAAAGACATCTCTATACTTCAATTATTTCAAACTTTAGCTGTAACTTACCATTTTGTTTCCGGATATAGAGGGTATCAGACTTAATTTCGTCTTGTCTTTCCAGGGTTCATGACAAATTAACTGTTTTTGTTCTGAATTTCAGATGCAGACAGTGAGACAGGGAGAGCTCCTCTGTTGCTAGGGAAACCTGATGCTGGGGGTTTAGTGACAACATCAGATGGTATTATACTGAAGAGACTCAGTATGAGAGACAAGGGAACCTGCTGATGAGAAATAAGAATTAATTCAAACTATTAATAATCAATTGTAGCATGCTCAAAAGTAGAGGAGGAATAGATACAGAATCCTTTATTTCCCCAAGATAATATTATTGTAAATAGTTACAAGAAACATATTTATGGTAGAGAAACCTATGTAAGTGAAACAATCTCCCTGAGAGATGTGGGGACAAATAACTAATCTTCCAAGGGCTTTATTGATTATGTAAAGTTTATAAAATTAGCATTCACCATTGTGACAGGTTTCAGAGTAACAGCCGTGTTAGTCTGTATTCGCAAAAAGAAAAGGAGTACTTGTGGCACCTTAGAGACTAACCAATTTATTAGAGCATAAGCTTTCGTGAGCTGTAGCTCACGAAAGCTTATGCTCTAATAAATTGGTTAGTCTCTAAGGTGCCACAAGTACTCATTCACCATTGTGTTCATTTTGCCTGGAAGATACCTCTCAACTCTTACTTTTTTCAAAACACTAACAATTTTTAAGTGGCTAACATAAATAAACGTAATTATTGTACCTCTTCATGTTTAAGTACATTAGCTCTGGTTACAAATGAACTCAAACTGAGAAGTTTGGATCCATATCCCATTCTGGATTTCCCAATGCTTGGAATGTTCAGATCCAGGGTTTTATTTCAGATCCACATGTCTGTAGTTTTTTTTTTTTTTATTATTTTCTAATATGAATTTAATAATCATCTTGTATTTACCATATAGTAGTGCTGAACATAGCAGGTAAGAACTGAAGTCTGAAAACTACAATCAGTAGAGGGAAGGGAGAATAAGGTGGGATTGTATACCGGAGAATGAGAAAATGCAGAACATGCATACACATACCTGGTTTCAGTAAAGAAACCAGAAAGTGATCACTTTACTCATCATCCGAAGTTTTCTTCCTTTCTCTAGATTATAGTTGACCCGTTGATCACTGATTTCACTATTGTGTTATAGACAGACAAATGTGCTCCTTGAAGTCTTTAAACCACGATTTGAGGACTTCAACAGCTCAGACATAGGTGAGAGGTTTTTTGCAGAAGTGGGTGGGTGAGACTCTGTGGCCTGCGTTGTACAGGAGGTCGGACTAGATGATCATAATTGTAATTCTCCTACTGGAGTGTCCGGGCCCTGATTGTCAGAACCCCAAAGTAATTGATTTCTTTGTCTTTGAAGGTTAAATACTGGGATTTAGGCCTGTGGACCTAGTGTGTATACGTATTGTAAAACTGAAAATAAAACCATCAATGGACCTCTCCAACAACACTGATGGGAATCTGATTGAACACTGATTCCCAGTAATGAACTTCCCCAATCCTTTATGAAACACAAAATACTGGGTGAAGGTCAGCTGAAGATATACCTTATGATCTATGAGTATTCACATTTTGAGATCTTAAGGGACATTTTAGAAAGCTTTCCTGAAGCAGTATGTCCTGGACAATCCACCACTCAATAAAATATGGCTAAAAAGAGCATTCTCACAATATGTCAACAGAAAATATTGCAGATATATTCTGCCTTTCTAATTCAGTGAACTGCAGAATTGCTGAGGCTTGAATAGGTTCATGGAGCATATCTTAAGCAGGAAAGTGGAAGTTGAATTTGAAACACTGTTTGGGAAGCCCTTTTGAATAAGGGGGAAATGTCAGCACAGGCTATCTAGTAAAGCAGCTAATGTGGCTTTGCTCATGAGGTCAATATAGGAATGAATAAAGGAATTTGATATCCTGTCACCAAATTCCAAGTCCACCTTTTCAAATGCAGTTCGTTAACTCTATTACTAGACTAGATAACCCTTGTGGTCCCTTTTAACCCTATGAGTCTATGATAGAAAACCATCTGAACATTTTGATATGTAAGTATACAAGGATGCATCTGGATGCAGAGAAAGCTTATGTTTTCTAGGGTGTAAATGTGCACATTGAAATACAAATTGGATCCTGTGCTGCAAATGGGAGTCAGGGGAGGACTAGACAAAACAACTTATCAGAGATAACATTCCAAGAATTTTCTGCTAGCATGTAATGCTATGTATTTTGTCTAGATTAGTGCAAAATATATCTATTTTGTTGGAACTCTTCCTTTTAGAATAGAGCATGGGAGGAAGTTTATCAGACAATGAAAATGACATTGATGATTTTGATGTTTTCTATTGAACTTGTTTTTGAATGAAATCTTCTAGTAAAAGTATAGTCTTGTAAAACTGTAGTATCAAATCTTGCTTATTTTTTCTATGAAATGTGTGTGAGTTATATCACTTCTGAATCATGCAGAGATCTAACATTTAATGTAGGACCCTATGACAAGCATAGGACCAGAGCGTGATATCCTTACTTCTACTCAGTAGCTCCTTCCTCCTTAAGTAGCCCCAATAAAATTAATGGGACTACTTGAGGAATAAGGTGCTACTACTCAGTGCGAGTAAGGGTTTCATGATATTCTCGCTAATGAGTGAAGGGTTGACTGGAAACAACTTCTTCACATAAATGAGCTCATTTATGAGCTCCAAATATTTCTCTATATTTTAAGAACTCAATTTTTCATAATGATACTGAAACTATTTTCTAATATTCATGGAATTGCAAATGAAATATACATAAAAAATCTAAATTTGGATGCACACATGCATAGGCACAAACACAAATATACATCCTTTGGAAACAAAGATTTTGGGTTAAATCACTCTGCTCTGAAATTGTACCTGTACTTTTGTTCCATTACTATTGTCATAAATATAAAGGGAAGGGTAAACCCCTTTGAAATCCCTCCTGGCAAGAGGAAATCTCATCTCACCTGTAAAGGGTTAAGAAGCTAAAGGTAACCTCGCTGGCACCTGACCAAAATGACCAATGAGGACACAAGATACTTTCAAAAGCTGGGAGGAGGGAGAGAAACAAAGGGTCTGTATGTCTGTCTATATGCTGGTTTCTGCCAGGGATAGACCAGGAATGGAGTCTTAGAACTTTTAGTAAGTAATCTAGCTAGGTATGTGTTAGATTATGATTTCTTTAAATGGCTGAGAAAAGAATTGTGCTGAATAGAATAACTATTTCTGTCTGTGTATCTTTTTTGTAACTTAAGGTTTTGCCTAGAGGGGTTCTCTATGTTTTTGAATCTAATTACCCTGTAAGATATCTACCATCCTGATTTTACAGGGGGGATTTCTTTATTTCTATTTACTTCTATTTTTATTAAAAGTCTTCTTGTAAGAAAACTGAATGCTTTTTCATTGTTCTCAGATCCAAGGGTCTGGGTCTGTAGTCACCTAGGCAAATTGGTGAGGCTTTTTACCAAACCTTGTCCAGGAAGTGGGGTGCAAGGTTTTGGGAAGTATTTTGGGGGGAAAGACTTGTCCAAACAGCTCTTTCCCAGTAACCAGTATTAGTTTGGTGGTGGTAGCGGCCAATCCAAGGACAAAGGGTGGAATATTTTGTACCTTGGGGAAGTTTTGACCTAAGCTGGTAAAGATAAGCTTAGGAGGTTTTTCATGCAGGTCCCCACATCTGTACCCTAGAGTTCAGAGTGGGGGAGGAACCTTGACAACTATGAAGTACCATTGTGAGAAGGAGGAAAAGGGTCTGAGGTGATCTGTGCACACAATCTGAACAGTACGAAGCTGGCTTAGTTAAAATAGCCAACCTAATAACACTCCCAAAGTAATAAATAACACCACTACAAAATGTACTGCTTCCGTACAAAATGAAGTGAATCACATGTAAAATACCTCAATCGTATCTTATATTACTATAAAGCCTATTCTTTTAATAGTGAGGGTAAATAATCATCGGAATGATTTACCATAGATTGTGGTGAATTTTCCATCACCGGCAATTCTAAAATTAAGATCAGATTATTATTTTCTAAAAGATATGCACTAGGAATTATTTTGGGGAAAATTCTGTGGCCTGTGTTATATAGGAGGTCAGACTAGATGATCACAGTTGTCCCTTCTGACCTTGGGGTCTAGGATTCTATGATATGAAGGAAGAGGTCAGCATTGGTTGCTCAATTTTCCATGAAACATAGCATCTCCTTCACCACAGGGTCCTCATCAACAACACCCTGCTAGAGAATTGGTTCACTACCACATAAACAGCCTTCCAAGGTGTCAAGGTTCCTTCCCCACTCTGAACTCTAGGGTACAGATGTGGGGACCTGCATGAAAAACACCCTAAGCTTATTTTTACCAGCTTAGGTTAAAACTTCCCCAAGGTACAAACTATTTTACCTTTTGCCCTTGGACTTTATTGCTGCCACCACCAAGTGTCTAACAAATATATAACAGGGAAAGAGCCCACTTGGAAATGTCTTTCCCCCCCAAATCCTCCCAAACCCTACACCCCCTTTCCTGGGGAAGGCTTGATGAAAATCCTCACCAATTTGCATCGGTGAACACAGACCCAAACCCTTGAATCTTAAGAACAATGAAAAAGCAATCAGATTCTTAAAAGAAGAATTTTAAGTGAAGAAAAAGTAAAAGAATCACCTCTGTAAAATCAGGATGGTAAATACCTTACAGGGTAATCAGATTCAAAACATAGAGAATCTCTCTAGGCAAAACCTTAAGTTACAAAAAGACACAAAAACAGGAATATACATTCCATTCAGCAAACCTTATTTTATCAGCCATTTAAACAAAACAGAATCTAATGCATATCTAGCTAGATTACTTACTAAATTCTAAGACTCCATTCCTTTTCTGTTCCTGGCAAAAACATCACACAGACAGAGAGAACCTTTGTTTCTCTCCCCTCCCCTCTCCAGCTTTGAAAGTATCTTATCTCCTCATTGGTCATTTTGGTCAGGTGCCAGCGAGGTTATCCTAGCTTCTTAACCCTTTACAGGTGAAAGGGTTTTTCCTCTGGCCAGGAGGGATTTAAAGGTGGTTACCCTTCCCTTTATATTTATGACACAAGGAAAGAGTGATTGTATTCTGTGGAGGTTTCTGGTCAAACCCAAGCCTTCTTACTTCATGATTTTCAAGGGAACCACAGCTAAGATGTCATAGCCACTGCTAGTACCAAAGCAAAGTGTGTATTAATAGAAGTGTATCAAGACAGATCAGCAGTTCTCAATCAGTGGGTTTGACCCCTATTTTATTGGGGTTGCCAAGCCTGGCATTACATTTGCTGGGGTCCAGGACAAAGCCCGAGCCCCACTGCCCAGGGCTGAAGCCGAAGCCCTAGGGCTTCACTGCTGGGTGGCAGGGCTCAGGTTACAGGCCCTCAACCCCCGTCTGGGGCTGAAGCCCTTGGGCTTAAGCTTTGGCTCTCCCAACCAGGAGGGAGCAGCTCAGGCTTTCAGTTTGGCTCCCCCTCCTGGGTTCATGTAGTATTTTTTGTTGTCAAAAGGGGGTCACAGTGCAATGAAGTTTGAAAACCCTTCACATAGATGATGTTTAGTCATGCTCATCAGGTTGAATGGGCCAAGACTGTGCCCAATAATGCAGATACCGCAGGGACTGAGTGTGGAGAGGAAACAGTAATCAGATGAAAAGTAGAAACAATAATGAGACTAATGTGATATTCTGGCAATTTAACTCTATTATTGGCCTGCTTGCTTCAGTTCCATGGGCAATGTGCCATGTGGCAGATGGTTATAATTAATGGCTTATTTCTAATACTGAACCTCAGGAACACAGCAGGTGCTACCTCCAGTACAAAAGTCGTTTATTCTGTTATTTCCTTCAGCAAGAATTTGAAAAGCCTGACTAGAACATAGGAAATGCCTTACTGGATCAGACTGCTAGTCCATTTTCTTTCTCTTACTGTGGCTAATACCAGGTGCATCAGAGGAATGTGCAAGGAACCACAGAGGAAATAACCAATCTATAAGGAAAGTTTCTTCCTAATCCCTGTCAATTAATGGTTATGCATTGAAGGATAAGGGTTTTCCTTCCTGCCCTACCTTTTTCCTATCTATTGAAACTGTGGATATTCCTAATATAAGTATAAATAGTGTTGGTTTTGTTTTGTTTAATTCTAATAAACTCTGGGCCGCAATGCTAACTAGTGGCAATGAGTTCTATAGGTTAAGTATGTGTTGTGTAAAATGTTATTTTGTTTCATCAACTTTAAATGTGCTGTAGTGTTCTTTACCTAATCTTTTAATTTCCCAAGCAGCAATGAATGTTCAAGCAATTGATATATATTTTTGCCTACTTTCATAGTGACACAGTGCTCTAATTTTGGGGGAAATATCATTCAACCCTCTCTCTGATCAAATAAGCAACAATTAGTTGGAAGCCAGAACCTTCCAACTATGTTCATTTGCAAAATCTTGCTAAGCATGTTTTATTCATCTCCCTTTTTGGATGGTTAAAACAGGATACAAGTTACCAGCTCCAGGAGTTACTCCATTATCTCATTCTTTTGGCTCCAAGTTCAATTAGTAATGACAAGCCATGACACGCATTTGTTACACCAGTTCATAACCAGTCCAAAAGTTCTCCTCTGCCCCTCAGCTCTACAGTCTGCACATTTGAGACTTAAAATAGATTTTTCCTACCATTTTTCATCTCACTTATTTTTTCCAGAGACACGCTAGACTATACAGGAAATTAAATTTAAGTAATTTATTTTTAACCTTAACCAACATAAAAATGTTAAATAATAACCAACAATAAGAGCTTAGAACTCTGCTTTACCAGACCTTAAAAGCTGGCAAGATTTCAGGAAAACATTATTGGATGAGGGATGGGAACACCTATCAGGACTGCACACAAAATTACATTTTGGTAATACTTACAGCAGTTGCAGATCTTTACCTATACAGATATTACTTCAACTTATTGCCATAAAGCTTTACACCTGGGTATTAAATACACCTCATGACTATAGACCAAGCATCTCCTCTTTTTTCTATTACACATTAGCACATCCACAACTCACATCTCAGACAATGTATGCATCATAATGGATAGCATATTTAAACTTTTATTTCCCAAGAATCTGAAGACCCAGTCATTTGGTATCAACAGGGGCACTGATCAGCATAGAAAAAATGTTTATATTAAACTTAGTGAAAACAAAATTATTTTTTTTATTATTGATGTCTACAAATGTGTGTTTCTAAAATATAAACCTGGATTTCACTCATTAAAAAAAAACATACGCTTTTGAAGTAGATGACCTTCTGAGCAATAATTGACAAGCAAATATTTGAAAGGCAAATAGATACCTAAAATGGACTCTCTCATGAAACAGTAAGTAGACTTATCTTCCATTTTCATACTACTCTTCCTTATACTCTATAAATCCTGAATCATAAATGTACAAGCAATTGTGTTTGCTGTTTGTAAAAAATAATGAAAAAAATAATATAGGGACCTTTTCCCCCCAAAGGAACGGGAGTTCCCTCACAACACCAAAGCCCCTCATATGCAAATAGTAAGACTGGCAATGTCTGGTCAGTTTACAAATTCCACAACCTTTTCTGTGGCAGAATAACATGTTGTACCTGATGCACTTCTGAGCTGGGAAAGCCCTGGAACCTGAATGATTTTAAAAAGCTACTAGCAAGAATCAGCAGAGCAAGTGTCAGACCACAGAGGGTATGTCTCCACTCCAGTAAAACACCTGTGGATGGCCTGTGTCAGCTGATGCAGGCTAGCAAGGCTTAGGCTGTGGGGCAATAAAATTTCAGAGGAGACATTCAGGCTTGGGTTGGATCTTTGACTCTAAGACCCTCCCCTCACAGTGTCCCAAAGCCCGGCTACAGCACTTTTATAGCCCCACCCAGGAGCCTGAGTCAGCTAATATGGGTGTTTTATGGCAATGTAGACATACCCCCGAACTACAACGCTCTCACTACTACACACCAGGGGTTCTCAAACTGAGGGTCAGGACCCCTCAGGGGTTCGCAAGGTTATTATATGGGGGCTCATGAGCTGTCAGCCTCCACCACAAACCCTGCTTTGCTTCCAGCATTTATAATGGTTTTAAATATATCAAAAAGTGTTTTTAATTTATTAGAGGGGGTCGCACTCAGAGGCTTGCTGCGCGAAAGGGGTCACCAGTACAAAAGTTTGAGAACCACACATATACCCTAAATTACTAATGTAAACAGATATCTAAGGTTCAGAGACCGGGAGCTGAGGTTAAGGGGAACAAGAGAAGCTGACTAGCTTGGAATTTCATGCTGTTTCAAGGTTTGTTACAAACATAATAACTGAATTGTTAGAAAGGTATAAATGCACGAAGCAGAAAACACCAGTCACTCTCCGTATACGCAAAAAGAAAAGGAGGACTTGTGGCACCTTAGAGACTAACCAATTTATTAGAGCATAAGCTTTCGTGAGCTACAGCTCACTTCCTCAGATGCATATCGTGGAAACTGCACGAAAGCTTATGCTCTAATAAATTGGTTAGTCTCTAAGGTGCCACAAGTCCTCCTTTTCTTTTTGCGAATACAGAGTAACACGGCTGCTACTCTGAAACCTCTCCGTATACGGACATTTGTGGGACGTGTGTATCTTTTTCTCCTTTCGAGAACAACACATTTTTCTTTTGTTTTAATGAAGTCAAGGTAATAATTACCCTGAGAGAAGACAGTGTAGTGGGGCAAAAGGGATGTTTAAAAGTCCTCTACTTTTAAGCGGATTTTTGAGCTCAAAAGAATGATTTCTGGGGAAAAAATAAATACTTAAAGGGGACTGATTAGAGCAGGGGTGGCCAACCTGTGGCTCCGGAGACACATGCAGCTCTTCAGAAGTTAATATGCGGCTCCTTGTATAGGCACCAACTCCGGGGCTGGAGCTACACACTCCAACTTTCCAATGTGCCGTGGGCTGCTCACTGCTCAACCCCTGGCCCCACTCCACCCTGAGCCTGCTGTGCCCTCACTCCTCCTGCATACCAGAAACAGCTGAAGAGGAGGGAAAGGGAGGTGCTGATTGGTGGAACTGCTGGTGGGTGGGAGGCTCTGGGAGCAGAGGGACACCTGATGGGGGGCTGCTGATGTATTATTGTGGCTCTTTGGCAATGTATATTGGTAAGTTCTGAGACTCAGGTTGGCCACCCCTGAATTAGACTTACATAATGAGACTCAGAAAGAAGTGGTGAACTACATATTGCTAAAAAGTATCTTATTTTGTTAAAAGTTGAGCATTACTTTGCTTATATGTCAGGCTAGATGCTGAAAGATTGTAACTTACCCAGAATGCCTTTGTGATTACAAATGCTTTGTAACAACACAGTTGGAAGGTGGGGGTTGTTATACCTGAAATGTTAGTGTGAACCCTGACCTGTTCTTGTGGTTTTCTGGGAAACGTAGTTCAGTTGCTGGGAAGCCATTTTGTAATAGGTATTTTTGTGCTTCCACAAAGTGAAGAATGTAGATTTTAGAATAGTTTTGCATGAAAGTATTTTGACGTGTTGTCTGGTTAGATGCAGCTCCTGTGAGTTTGTTTATTTTGGTCTTTTTTATTCGTTTTGTTTAATATATTTGGTCCTTTTTCGAGTTTTTAAAAAATAAAGAGAACAAACACCTTTCCTTGTTCTTTATAGGGAAAGGATAGATAGACCAGTGATTTGGACCTTACTGTTGGCTGTGGGAGACATGGGTTCAGTCCCTAGCCTACACTTTCTCTGTAACTTGAGCCAAGTCACTGTTCATGAGTTAAGTGGGAATAATATACACCTCAAAGGGCTTTTGTGAGGATAAATGCATTAGAAGATTTTTGAGGTGCTTCAGATACCATTTGAGTACTCAAAGTAGATATATTGACTTCTTATTTTAGGGGTTCGTTGGGGAAATAGACCTCGAAGGAGAGGGAAATTAGGTAAAGTTTGCTATACAAGGCTTTCTTCATAACTGTGAAGAATATAAAAATGACAAAGCCTGTTAACTGAACTAAACAATGCTGAGGACAATCAGTCAAGGGTATTACTGAATTTTATTCAACTTTGTATTAGGATTGTCAATTAATCACAATAACTCATGTGATTAACTCAAAAAAATTAATCATGATTAATCACAATTTTAAGCACACAGTTAAACAGTAAGAGAATACCAACTGAAATTTATTAAATATTGTAGATGTTTTTCTACATTTTCAAATATATTGATTTCAGTTACAACTCAGAACACACAGTGTACAGTGCTCACCTTATATTATTTTTATTACAAATATTTGCCATCTCTTTACTGTGAAAGTGCAACTTAAAAATATAGATTGCTTTTGTTACATAACTGCACTCAAAAAACTAAACAATATAAAACTTCAGAGTCTACAAGTCCACTCAATTCTATTTCTTGTTTAGCCAATTGCTAAGACAAACACATTTGTTTATATTTATGGGTGATAATGCTGCCTGCTCCTTATTTACAGTGCCACATGAAAGTAAGAACAGGCATTTGTATTGCACTTTTGTAGCTGGTGTTGCAAGGTATTTCCGTGCCAGATATTCTAAACATTCATATACCCCTTCATGCTTTGAACAGCATTCCAGAGGACATGCTTCCTGCTGATGACACTCACTAAAAAAATAATGCATTAATTAAATTTGTGTCTGAACTCCTCAGAGGAGAATGTTATGTCTCCTTCTCTGTGTTTTACCTGCATTCTGCCATATATTTCGTGTTACAGCAGCCTCGGATGATGACCCAGCACACATTGTTCTTTTAAGAACACTTTTACCACAGATTTGACAAAATGCAAAGAAAGTACCAATGTGAGAATTCTAAAGATAGCTAGAGCACTTGACCCAAGATTAACAATCTGAAGTGCCTTCCAAAATCTGAGAGGAGCATGTTTTCAGAAACCTTAAAAGAGCAACACTCCAATGTGGAAACTATAGAACCTAAGGATGTATAAGTAGGGGCATAGCGAGCAGATCGAGGGACGTGATCGTTCCCCTCTATTCGACATTGGTGAGGCCTCATCTGGAGTACTGTGTCCAGTTTTGGGCCCCACACTACAAGAAGGATGTGGATAAATTGGAGAGAGTCCAGCGAAGGGCAACAAAAATGATTAGGGGTCTAGAACACATGACTTATGAGGAGAGGCTGAGGGAGCTGGGATTGTTTAGCCTGCAGAAGAGAAGAATGAGGGGGGATTTGATAGCTGCTTTCAACTACCTGAAAGGGGGTTCCAAAGAGGATGGCTCTAGACTGTTCTCAATGGTAGCAGATGACAGAACGAGGAGTAATGGTCTCAAGTTGCAGTGGGGGAGGTTTAGATTGGATATTAGGAAAAACTTTTTCACTAAGAGGGTGGTGAAACACTGGAATGCGTTACCTAGGGAGGTGGTAGAATCTCCTTCCTTAGAGGTTTTTAAGGTCAGGCTTGACAAAGCCCTGGCTGGGATGATTTAACTGGGAATTGGTCCTGCTTTGAGCAGGGGGTTGGACTAGATGACCTTCAGGGGTCCCTTCCAACCCTGATATTCTATGATTCTATGATTCATCAAAAATGAAAATCAACCTTTTGCTGGTGGCATCTGACTCAGATGATGAAAATGAACATGCATCAAATAGCACTGCTTTTGATTGTTATCAAGTAGAACCCATCATCAGGATGGATGGATGTCCTCTGGAATGGTGGTTGAAGCATGAAGGGACATATGAATCTTTAGCACTCCTGGCATGTAATTATTTTGTGATGCCGGCTACAACAGTGCTATGAGAATGCCTGTTCTCACTTTCAGGTGACATTGTAAACAAGCATTATCTTTTGCAAATGTAAACAAACTTGTTTGTCTGAGCGATTGGCTGAACAAGAAGTAGGACTGAGTGGACTCGTAGACTCTAAAGTTTTACATCAGTTTATCTTTGAATGCAGCTATTTTTGTGCATAATTCTGCATTTGTAAGTTCATCTTTCATGATAAAGAGATTGCATTAGAGTACTTGAATCAGGTGAATTTAAAGACTATTTCTTTTTTCTTTTTTACAGTGCAGATATTTGTAATCAAAAACAAATATAAAGTGAGCACTGTGCACTTTGTATTCAGTGCTGTAATTGAAATCAAGATATTTGAAAATGTAGAAAACATCCAAAAACATTTAAATAAATGGAATTCTATTATTGCTTAACAGTGCAATTAATCATGTGATTAATCGGGATTACATTTTTTAATCGTTTGTCAGCCCTCCTTTGTATATCGAATTTTAATACAAATATTTTATGGGTCCCAATTAATTGATGCTCCTCATTTCATTTATTCCAACTTCTGTGCAAAAAGGAGCAATAAAGTTATTTGTATGTAACTGCCCTGATGTAGCAGAAGCCCTGGCAGGGGCTGAGTCAGCAGTAGAGCTGGGCAAAATTTTTTAGCTGAAACATTCTTTAGCAAAAAATGCAGATTCAGCAACATAAAAATATTAATGAATTTGTGTATTTTTGCCAAATAAGAAAAAAAGATTTTAAAAAATCATGTCAAATAAAAGTTTAATTTTGATATTTTTGAAAGTAAATATTTAAAGTTTTCATTTCAATTTTATTTTAAAATGTTATTTATTAACTTAAAATGTTAAAAAAAATGCTAGAAATCAAAAGAACTTCAACTTTATTTTTTCTGGAGTTACCAGCAAACTGAGCAAGCCATTATTTGCCCAGCTCTTGTCAGTATAGCTGGCTCTACATGATTCTTATGCTTAGGAATGTGTAGGATGCACTCTTACGGGAAAGGAATAATTGTCAGGTATGTTCATACATAGATTCATAAATACTAAGGTCAGAAGGGACCATTATGATCATCTAGTCTAACCTCCTGCACCACGCAGGCCACAGAATCTCACCCACCCACTCCTGTGAAAAACCTCTCACATATGTCTGAGCTTTTGAAGTCCTCAAATCATGGTTTAAAGACTTCAAGGAGCAGAGAATCCTCCAGCAAGTGACCCGTGCCCCATCCTACAGAGAAAGGCGAAAAATCTTCAGGGCCTCTTCCAATCTGCCCTGGAGGAAAATTCCTTCCCGACCCCAGATTTGGCGATCAGCTAAACCCTGAGCATATGGGGAAGATTCACCAGCCAGATACCCAGGAAAGAATTTCCTGTAGTAACTCAGATCCCACCCTGTCAAGGTTCCTCCCCCACTCTGAACTCTAGGGTACAGATGTGGGGACCTGCGTGAAAAACCTCCTAAGCTTATCTTTACCAGCTTAGGTCAAAACTTCCCCAAGGTAACAAATATTACCCCCGTTATCCTTGGAATGGCCGCTACCACCACCAAACTAATACTGGTTACTGGGGAAGAGCTGTTTGGACGCGTCCTTCCCCCCAAAATACTTCCCAAAACCTTGCACCCCACTTCCTGGACAAGGTTTGGTAAAAAGCCTCACCAATTTGCCTAGGTGACTACAGACCCAGACCCTTGGATCTTAAGAACAATGAACAATCCTCCCAACACTTGCACTCCCCCTTTCCTGGGAAATGTTGGATAAAAAGCCTCACCAATTTGCATAGGTGACCACAGACCCAAACCCTTGGATCTGAGAACAATGAAAAAGCATTCAGTGTTTTACAAGAAGACTTTTAATAAAAAATAGAAGTAAATAGAAATAAAGAAATCCCCCCTGTAAAATCAGGATGGTATATATCTTACAGGGTAATTAGATTCAAAAACATAGAGAACCCCTCTAGGCAAAACCTTAAGTTACAAAAAAGATACACAGACAGAAATAGTTATTCTATTCAGCACAATTCTTTTCTCAGCCATTTAAAGAAATCATAATCTAACACATACCTAGCTAGATTACTTACTAAAAGTTCTAAGACTCCATTCCTGTTCTGTCCCCGGCCAAGACGACTACAGACAGACACCCAAACCCTTTGTTTCTCTCCCTCCTCCCAGCTTTTGAAAGTATCTTGTCTCCTCATTGGTCATTTTGGTCAGGTGCCAGCGAGGTTACCTTTAGCTTCTTAACCCTTTACAGGTGAGAGGAGCTTTCCCCTGGCCAGGAGGGATTTCAAAGGGGTTTACCCTTCCCTTTATATTTATGACACGCCCCCCAAATCTCAGCTAGGGTGAAACACTGGCTGGGATTTCTTCCTGGAGCTCTAGGAAAACAGAGTTAATAAGACACATGCATCTCTAAATATACTACCAAGTACATAAAGACTAACAATATTTTCCACATCTCAAGGACGATTTTAACCAGTTGATTCTGGGAAATTTTCACGGGAGAGTGCATCAGCTACTTTATTAGAAGCTCCTGAGATGTGTTGGATGTCGAAATCAAAATCTTGGAGAGCTAAACTCCACCGAAGAAGTTTTCTGTTAGTTTCTTTGACGGTGTGAAGCCACTTTAGTGCAGCATGGTCGGTTTGCAGGTGGAAACGCCGTCCCCAAACATATGGGCGTAGCTTTTCCAGAGCGTAGACAATGGCATAACATTCTTTTTCAGTGACTGACCAGTTGCTTTCCCTCTCAGACAGTTTTTTGCTGAGAAACACTACAGGGTGGAATTCTTGATCAGGTCCTTTCTGCATTAAAACTGCTCCCACACCACGCTCGGATGCATCTGTGGTTACTAGGAACGGTTTGTCAAAGTCTGGGGCCCTTAGTACAGGGTCAGACATGAGTGTCGCTTTAAGCTTGTTAAAGGCCTTCTGACACTTTCCGGTCCACTGAACAGCATTTGGCTGTTTCTTTTTGGTTAGGTCTGTCAGTGGGGCAGCGATTTGGCTGTAGTGCGGTACAAATCGTCTGTAATAACCGGCCAAGCCTAAGAAGGATTGAACCTGTTTCTTTGACCTTGGGACAGGCCACTTTTGGATAGCATCCACTTTGGCCTGTAGGGGGCTGATAGTTCCTTGACCCACCTGGTGTCCAAGGTAAGTCACTCTGTTTAGGCCTATTTGACACTTCTTAGCCTTAACAGTTAGTCCTGCCTCCCTTATGCGCTCAAGGACTTTTTGTAGATGTTCCAGGTGGTCTGCCCAGGAATCCGAAAATATGGCCACATCGTCAAGGTAGGCAACTGCATATTCTCCTAATCCCGCTAGGAGACCATCTACAAGTCTTTGGAAAGTGGCGGGTGCATTTCGCAGCCCGAAAGGGAGTACATTAAATTCATACAGCCTGAGATGTGTGATGAAGGCTGACCTTTCCTTGGCAGATTCATCTAGCGGTACCTGCCAGTACCCCTTGGTTAAGTCCAAGGTAGAGATGAACTGGGCCCGTCCCAGTTTCTCTAATAGTTCATCAGTGCGTGGCATTGGATAATTGTCTGGGCGAGTTACAGCATTTAGCTTACGGTAGTCCACGCAAAAACGTATTTCCCCATCTGGTTTGGGAACTAGAACCACTGGAGATGCCCATGCACTTTCAGAGGGGCGGATTACCCCCATCTGTAACATATCCTGGATCTCCCGTTCTATAGCAGTTTTAGCTTGAGGAGACACCCGGTAAGGTTGGACCCTAATTGGGTGAGCATTACCTGTGTCAATGGAGTGGTATGCCCGTTCAGTCAGTCCTGGGGTGGCTGAGAACGTTGGCGCGTAGCTAGCGCACAGCTCCTGGATCTGCTGTCGCTGCATACGCCCAAGGGTCATGGAGAGGTTCACCTCTTCCACACCACCAGCACATTTCCCTTCGTAGTAAACACCTTCAGGCCACTCAGCGTCGTCTCCTCCCTGGGCTGTAAACTGACAAACCTTTAATTCTCTGGAATAAAAGGGCTTTAGAGAATTAATATGGTACACCTTAGGCTTTCGGTTGGAGGTGGGGAATGCTATGAGATAATTAACAGCTCCCAGGCGCTCCTGTACCGTGAATGGCCCTTCCCATGATGCTTCCATTTTATGGGCCTGGAGTGCCTTTAAGACCATGACCTGGTCTCCTACTTTGAAGGAACGCTCTCTGGCATGTTTATCATACCAGGCTTTTTGCTCTTTTTGAGCATCCTGTAAGTTTTCTCTAGCAAGGGCTAAAGAGGTTCGGAGGGTGTTTTGTAGGTTGGTTACAAAGTCCAGAATGTTAGTTCCTGGAGAAGGTGTAAATCCCTCCCATTGCTGCTTCACCAACTGCAATGGCCCCTTAACCTCACGGCCATATACAAGTTCAAATGGGGAAAACCCTAAACTGGGATGTGGTACAGCTCTGTAGGCAAAGAGCAACTGCTGCAATACTAGGTCCCAATCATTGGAGTGCTTATTTACGAATTTACGTATCATGGCCCCCAAAGTTCCATTAAACTTCTCCACCATGCCATTTGTTTGATGATGGTAAGGAGTGGCAACCAAGTGATTTACCCCATGAGCTTCCCAAAGGTTTTTCATAGTTCCTGCCAGGAAATTAGTCCCTGCATCTGTGAGGATGTCGGAGGGCCAACCTACCCTGGCAAAAATGTCTGCTAGGGCCTGGCACACACTTTTAGCCCTGGTGTTGCTTAGAGCTACTGCTTCCGGCCATCGGGTGGCAAAATCCATGAAAGTCAGTATGTACTGCTTTCCTCTGGGTGTCTTTTTCGGAAAAGGACCCAGAATATCCACAGCTACTCGCTGAAATGGAACTTCAATGATGGGGAGTGGCTGGAGAGGAGCTTTGACCTGGTCTTGGGGTTTTCCCACTCTTTGGCACACCTCACAAGACTGGACATAGGTAGAAACATCCTTGCCCATTCCCTCCCAGTGGAATGACCCCCCCAAACGGTCTTTGGTCCTGTTCACCCCAGCATGGCCACTAGGGTGATCATGGGCTAAGCTCAAGAGCTTGGCCCGGTATTTAGTTGGAACTACCAACTGTCTCTGAGGATGCCAGTCTTCCTGGTGTCCCCCAGAAAGAGTTTCCTTGTATAAAAGTCCTCTTTCTACAACAAACCTGGATCGATTAGAAGAGCTGAGAGGCGGTGGGTTGCTCCGTGCCGCCGTCCAAGCTCTCTGGAGGCTTTCATCTGCTTCCTGTTCGGTCTGGAACTGTTCCCTTGATGCTGGAGACATCAGTTCCTCATGGGATTGTGGACCTAGGCTTGGTCCCTCTGGAAGCGATATAGGGGATGGAGCTGTTTCTGTTGACTGTGAACCGCTCTCCGCTGGTGCACTATGTTGGGATTCAGGCTCCGGCTGAGCCTCTTGTGTAGGGTTATCGGCTGCTGCCAGTTCAGGTTCGGTGGGGCCCTCTGGTGTTGAGGTTGCAAGTACTGGATTCAGTGCTGGCACGGGGTCTGGTGTTGGTTGTTTGGCTGGTTCCGGTTCTGGGACTGGTTCCGTCTGGGTCTCTGGGACTGGATCCACTACTGCTGTTGCAGACATTGGCCTGGGGTCCAGGTCCATCACCTCTGACTGGGTCCTGATAGAAGTTTCCGGAACAGAGCTAGGCCTCACGGCTTGTTTAGCCTGGTTGCGGGTGACCATTCCCACCCTCTTGGCCTGCTTCACATGATTGGCCAAGTCTTCCCCCAACAGCATGGAGATGGGATAATCATCATAGACTGCAAAAGTCCACATTCCTGACCAGCCCTTGTACTGGACAGGCAACTTGGCTGTAGGCAAATTGAAAGAGTTGGACTTGAAGGGTTGAATCGTCACTTGGATCTCTGGGTTGATTAAATTGGGGTCCACTAAGGAAGCATGGATAGCTGACACTTGTGCTCCGGTGTCCCTCCACGCGGTGACCTTCTTCCCACCCACACTCACAGTTTCCCTCCGCTCCAAGGGTATCTGGGAGGTATCTGGGCCTGTGGACCTCTGGTGTGATTCCGGTGCAATGAACTGTAACCTGTTGGGGTTCTTGGGGCAGTTGGCCTTTACATGCCCCAGCTCGTTACATTTAAAACATCGTCCAGCTGACGGGTCACCGGGGCGAGGTGGGTTGCTGGAGAACGGGGTGGTGGGACGATAAGGGGTCTGGAGGGTTCTTTGGGAGGTAGGTGGGGCTTTGGGCGGCCCCCGGTAATAGGGTGTGGTCTGGGGTGGTCCCTTCTGGTCTCCGCTCCAACTGCGACCAGTTTTCTTCTTCTCTGCCACCTCCACCCATCTGGCTCCAATCTCTCCTGCCTCAATTACAGTTTTGGGTTTCCCATCTAGGATGTATCTTTCTATTTCCTCAGGAACACCCTCTAAGAATTGTTGCATTTGCATTAGGAAGGGCAAATTTACTGGAGATTCAACACTTGCTCCTGATATCCAGGCATCCCAATGTTTTACAATGTGGTAGGCATGTCGGGTAAATGACATGTCTGGTTTCCACCTTAGGGCTCTGAACCTCCGACGAGACTGCTCGGGTGTTATCCCCATTCTGACTCTCGCCTTGGATTTAAACAGTTCATACTTGTTCATGTGTTCTTTAGGCATTTCAGCTGCCACCTCAGCTAAGGGTCCACGGAGCTGCGGCCTCAGCTCTACCATGTATTGGTCAGTAGAGATGTTGTACCCAAGGCAGGCCCTTTCGAAGTTTTCTAAGAAGGCCTCAGTATCATCACCTGCCTTGTAGGTGGGGAACTTTCTGGGATGGGAAGTGGTACCTGGAGAAGGATTGCTAGGGTTTGTTGGTATATTCTGCTGGGCCTTTATCCTCTCCATCTCCTCCACATGCTTCCTTGCCTCCATTTCCCTCTTGTGGGCAGCCTCCTGTACCTCCTTCTCCAGCCGCATGAGTTCTATCTGTCTTTCATGTTCCCTTTGTTTTTCCTCAGCCTGAAATTTGGCTAATTCCAGCTGTAGTCGAGCTGAGGATTTGGCCATTCTAACCTCTCTGTTTTTAACTAACTTTACACCCGAGGTTTAGAAATAAACAAACAAAACTTGGCTGTAAACTTTTGCTGTGCTGGAATAGAGTACCTATTCTCTGATAGTGATTGTCAGCCTACAGAAAAAGATAATTCCCTTGTCTCTGCTCTGGGCCCAAATTAAAGCAAAAAACCTCCAACTACTTGGAAAACTGCTTACCCAGCCCAAAGAAAAAAAAATTTCTTTTCAAACCTGTGCTCCTTGTAAAACAAACAAAAAAAAAAAATCAAAATCCTAAAAAAAAACCCTGCCACTTTTGTCTCCAGGCAAATGGGTAGAGCACACACCCCCTATTTACTTTTAGGAAGAAAAGAAAAAAAAAAAACCTCTGGGTTGGAAGACTGTGAATTTCCCTGCAGGAGTTAAGTACCCTGCCTCCAGGCAAGAAAACCTGCAATTCACAAGATAATCCCCTTTTGTCTCTGCTTGGCCACAAAGCAGAGAGAAACCAAGCTGCTTTCAGTTTCAAAGCTGCCTTCTGGACTTCCTAAAAATTCCTTTTTAAAATCTGTATTTCTAGTTCAAAAAATCTCAACTGGATCTCAAAATGATTTCAGGTTAATCCCACCACTGTGCCACCATGTCAAGGTTCCTCCCCCACTCTGAACTCTAGGGTACAGATGTGGGGACCTGCGTGAAAAACCTCCTAAGCTTATCTTTACCAGCTTAGGTCAAAACTTCCCCAAGGTAACAAATATTACCCCCGTTATCCTTGGAATGGCCGCTACCACCACCAAACTAATACTGGTTACTGGGGAAGAGCTGTTTGGACGCGTCCTTCCCCCCAAAATACTTCCCAAAACCTTGCACCCCACTTCCTGGACAAGGTTTGGTAAAAAGCCTCACCAATTTGCCTAGGTGACTACAGACCCAGACCCTTGGATCTTAAGAACAATGAACAATCCTCCCAACACTTGCACTCCCCCTTTCCTGGGAAATGTTGGATAAAAAGCCTCACCAATTTGCATAGGTGACCACAGACCCAAACCCTTGGATCTGAGAACAATGAAAAAGCATTCAGTGTTTTACAAGAAGACTTTTAATAAAAAATAGAAGTAAATAGAAATAAAGAAATCCCCCCTGTAAAATCAGGATGGTATATATCTTACAGGGTAATTAGATTCAAAAACATAGAGAACCCCTCTAGGCAAAACCTTAAGTTACAAAAAAGATACACAGACAGAAATAGTTATTCTATTCAGCACAATTCTTTTCTCAGCCATTTAAAGAAATCATAATCTAACACATACCTAGCTAGATTACTTACTAAAAGTTCTAAGACTCCATTCCTGTTCTGTCCCCGGCCAAGACGACTACAGACAGACACCCAAACCCTTTGTTTCTCTCCCTCCTCCCAGCTTTTGAAAGTATCTTGTCTCCTCATTGGTCATTTTGGTCAGGTGCCAGCGAGGTTACCTTTAGCTTCTTAACCCTTTACAGGTGAGAGGAGCTTTCCCCTGGCCAGGAGGGATTTCAAAGGGGTTTACCCTTCCCTTTATATTTATGACACACCCCATCTAACATCCCATCACAGGCCATTGGGCCTATTTACCATGAATATTTAAAGATCAGTTAATTACGAAAATCATGTTATCCCATCATACCATCTCTTCCATAAACTTATCGAGTTTAATTTTAAAGTCAGGTAGGTTTTTTGCCCCCACTGCTTCCCTTGGAAGGCTATTCCAGAACTTCACTCCTCTGATGGTTAGAAACCTTCATCTAATTTCAAGTCTAAACTTTCCAATGACCAGTTCATATCCATTTGTTCTTGTGGCCACATTGGTACTGAGCTTAAATAATTCCTCTCCCTCTCCAGTATTTATCCCTCTGATATATTTATAGAGAGCAATCATTATCTCCCCATAACCTTCTTTCAGTTAGGCTAAACAAGCCAAGCTCCTTGAGTCTCCTTTCATAAGATAGGTTTTCCATTCCTCGGATCATCCTAGTAGCCCTTCTCTGTACCTGTTCCAGTTTGAATTCATCCTTCTTAAACATGGGAGACCAGAACTGCACACAGTATTCCAGGTGAGGTCTCACCAGTGCCTTGTATAACAGCTAGCCTCAGATGTTTCAATGGCCCAATAGGATCAGGCTACCAGATGTAAATCTGCATAATGCTCAGGCCACCAGATGTAAACTTGGGTAGTCCTCAGGCTTTTCTAACTGCACTGGAGCTGAACCAGCATCTCACAGCCCCAGTGACATTTGCCTCCCTTTGTACCAAGCTCAGCTCCTGTGCAGGGATGAATTCAGACTATTATATCCGTTGTCATAGTCATTTGAAACTAATAAAATAGTAGAAAAATTAATGTTATTTCATAAGTGGCTTCTTTATCACCTTGCTCTTTTTCTAGTGCTACCCTTTAAAATAAAACCATATAGTATCAGCTGATTACAATGATGTGCTGTGTGTCACACCTTAAGAGGCAGGAGAAAAGTATTTTGATGTATTTTTTGGTTAGTGAGTTTATGACCTTTAGAGGAGTGGGAGGGGAAAGAACAATCCTAGACTACAGATCTTTGACAGATTTGAAGAGAAGCTTCAAAAGTTATTTTGCTTGGGTGAAAGAATAGCTTGTGAAATAATATAAATGTGAAATGTGATAACGAGCATTTTATGAGCGCTATAATAGCCATGTATTGTCAAGTTATATATGTCTGAATAACAAGCAGAAAGTCTGTAAAACAGTCTCTTGTGTTAGGTTAGCATCAGAGTACTTAACTCAAGTAACTCTCATATCCAGAAGATTATTTTCTCTTTTCAGATTGAAGCTATCTGAACTTCTGGTTTGGATTCCCGCTGTGAGGTGACTTGAGTGACTGTCATTAATGCTTCAAACCTGAACAGTTCCATGTTGTTATGGAAGGCACTGTCAATTGCTATCACATTTTATTGTATTGTATTTTATTTTATCACTGAAAACTTTAACACTGACTTGGGCTACTCACCAAGTTTGGTGAAATAAAATAAAAGGTCAGAAATTCAAGACACATTTAAAGTCCTAAAACTAAAAGATCTATTTCATGCACTGTTACAGATGGTTACAGTATTTAATTTAGCTCTTAACAGAGAGAAGCATATTTTCCCTTAAGGATATTTATTTTATTAGCTGATATGAAGACATTATAGACTATAATATTGGACTCTAGGGACTTTTTTATAAGGTTATCTTCCAATTTGTTATTGGAGCATTACTAATAAAGTAGTACAAAAACGTTTATATATGTTCTTTGTCACTTAATCAGTTGTATAAAATAAATTATTTTTTAATTTTACAAAAGTACCTCTTCTTCCTTTACTTAAATTTCTGCTGTAGAAAAGCAATTTTAAAAATCATCAAGGCTGTAATTTTAAAAATTCAGATTCATAAGATATTCCCTCATGTCGTTTTAATTCTCCTATGTTTAGTCTTAGGAATCTGTAAAGGAACATAACACAGCATGGGGCTTATTATCTCATTTAACTTGACTTGCTTTTAAATCCCTGTGTGGTTGTATCACATCTCTTCTGCTTTCACATGAGATCCTGCAAGCAAAGATCCCCTTGATGTGTCCAAGTAGGTCCCATTAATGTTCCCTTTAACGAACATACACAAATACTGTTGAATAGAGTCTAAACCTTTCCTTTCTCTCATTAGAATGTAAACTTTTTTTTTATTCAAAAATAAAGCTAGCTCACACTGAAGTATGGATTTGACAGGTAGCATGCTCCAGTGAAAATGGCAGTAACATAGCTTTCAGGAGAAGTAGATTCTTCCTGCAGCCCTCTGTGTTAGGTACTAGAAGTCACTTCCTCTCTGTTTCTGCTCTCACTTTTTGTCTGTTTTATCAATTTGGATTGTGAGCTCTTTGGGGCAGGGACTTTTCCTTACTGTATGTTTGTATAGTGCCTAGCACATGTCATTCCGTGAATAATTGATTTTTCAGTTCACTTGACATTCCAAAAAGTTGGAGATGGGGAAATAAATTGAACCAAACTGAATCTGAAAATTCTAAAACAATTTAGTGAATTAAAATGGCAACAAAACTTTCACATCAGGTCAAACAAAATGTTTTGTTCAACATTAAATAAAATACTTTGCTTTGTTTCTGGCACTTTTAAAGATGTAAGCAAAGGAAATGAAGAGATAAATTCACAAAACTCACAGTGAAGGAGGAACCAGCTTCCTTGTAAACTTTGGCCCAGTGGTTTGGGTACTCACCCGATATGTGAAAGATCCAGGCTCAATTATCTCCTCTACTTGATGTGGAGAAAAAGGATGGAGTTAGAAAGCCTAGCCTAGCCACTGGGGAGGAAGGTAAGTATTCTGGGGAGGAAGGTAGGTCTCTCAGTCTTACCAGATGAAGCTGTTCCCTTTTGTAGCAAATACTTTAATACTCATTGAAAGAAAACTGAGTATGAAAAAGACTGTATAACTCACTGGTTAGGGTACTTGTCTGCAACAGCTGAGATCCAAATTCCTGTTTCTGTTCTGTTAAATAGCTCCAACAAGTGAGACCGAAAGAGCCCTGTGCTTCAGTATTCCAAATCCCAGTTGCTAGAGCACTTGTAATCTGGAATATCCAAATTTAAATCCTTTCTTATCAGTCAAAGGAGGGACTTGAATGTGGCTCTCCCACTGTGTAACTTAGTACTCTAATCACTTGGCTAACAGTTAGAAGGGAGTGAATGCTGTATACTCCACCAGGCATCTTGTGACTAGCAAAGTCCCCCCAAAATGTATTGACCAAGACTATTTGGTGAATTCATTTCAAATTTGAGAATAGGTTTGGACTGACTAAAACTGCATTGTTCAGCAAATAAACTATTTGACCATTTTCATCCATCTCTACTAACTCTCTAGGGCCCTGATCTTAGTTGGGGAATCATGGCACTACAATGCAAATTCAATACAAGTAAATAATCATAAGAATAACACAAAATAATTATAAACAATGAGAGACTATACCAATATTTAACACCTGAGAAACTGGCATTTTGTTAGTGGAGATAAATGCAGTTCAAAAGGCTAAGGGCTTGTCTACACTGCAGTCACTACAACAGCACAACTACACCACTGCAGTTGTTCCACTGTAGCATCATAGTGTAGACATTTGCAACAGTTATGGGAGCATTTTTTCTGTCACTGTAGTTAATCCCCCTTCCCTCAAGAAGTGGTAACTAGGTCGATGGAAGAATTCTCTCAGGGGTGTCCTAAGTCAACCCAAGTTTTAGGTGTAGACTAAGCCTAAGATCAGAGAGTATCTAAATAAGCAGTCTTAGAGCTGTTACAACTATTGAAAACCTTCCCAGAGGGAATTCATCTTCATCCTCATATCTACAATTAAAGAGGGATAGGAATATTTGATGCCCTGGGATCTTGAGCATCACAGTTTCCTTGGATACTTTTGGAGCCGTCAGATAAGTAGATATTGTTTTGAGACGCTAGAGGCCCTTCAGATCCTCCCCTCTTGAAGTTCTGTAACAATAAGGGTCCAATAACAGCATCCAAGAGGGTCTTTTTCCTATGAATAGTGTATAGTCCCTGGTGTTGCAAAACATGGGAATTTCAGAAAGTCTCTGTATGCCTTGTAATGACAAAAACAATTTTGGGGAGGCCAGCGAAATCTAGGGATGGTTGATCCTGTTGACCAGTATAATACAAAGTATTATACACAATCAAGAAAAGACCTTACTGGAGCAATGTATTCTCTCTGAGATCCATTTAAGAGTTTTGTGTTTGTATATGTTCCTGTAATCTGTTCTAAAGTTTGCCAAACTTTTCCACTGATGACACTATACACCTGTCAAGACTGAATCCCCACTCTGTCGCAAGGATTCTAAAAATTAATACTTGCCAATCCAGGCTTGTATTAAACTCCCAAGTTACAGCTTTTCTCTGACCTTGTCTTGGTAAACACTGCCACCACCCAAATGCAAAAAAAACCCCTTGGACCCAGGAAGTAGGATGTGGGTATTTCTCCCTGTGGGGTACTCTCAAGCCCTTTCACCCCCCACCCACCCTGGGGAAGAGCTGAGGGAAAAAACAAAACAAAAGGAAATTAGCTGTTGCCACCAGCTAATCAAACCGCATATGCACAAACATGTTAGGACACCAAAAATCCAATCCTGTTCTTTAAAAAGGTAAATTTTATTAAAAACAAAAAGGAAGAAAATACATCTGGAACTTAGACTTTTGCTAGATTTTAAAAAAGCAATTCCAAAAAATTAAGCACCCAAAATAGCTTTCTTGGGGGTTCAGCTTAAAGGTTACAAGCAAAGAAAAGCATCTGGGGTTAGCACAGAGGAGTCCACAAGTCTTAAAAAATAAACAGAAATAAACCTAATCACATCTTCCTAAACATTCCTAATTTACTTCATATTTGGGCTGTTAAAAGTAGTTCTAGATATGATCTGATGATTTTTATCTCTGGTTCAAACTTTACAGAGCATTCCTGCTGCCCTGCCTCTTCAGCGCTGAGAGAACAACCCCTGACAAAGGGAAAATTTCTTTCCCAATTTTAAAAAGTTCTAGCCTTCCCATTGGCTCTTTTGGTCAGGTGCCCACTTTTTTTTTTTTTTTAACCTGGGGGACTACAGGTAAACCAAGTAGAGAACAGCTACCAGGAAGGATTTTACAGCTAACTGGCTGGCTGGGTGTCCATCAAAGGGAGCTACCCCCCTGCCTCCCCCACACACTTTATTTATCACAACACCTCTGTACAATTTTGCATATATTGGTAATAGAGTTGGCTGGTAGCTAACAACAAAGCAGTTATGCTTGAAATGTCTGTTTTCACTCACTTATAACTTCTTGAAAAAAATCTTTTTAAAGCTGAAATACAGCTCAAAGGTCAATTTGGGGGACAGTTTGAGAAAAATCACTTGCACTGTATTATAGCTATCTGAGCAGGGGAAAAAGAAAATACCTTTTCTGCTTAAAAAAATGTAAGATGTATAGCTCAAAAATTGCTTTGCTTATAAAATTTAAATTTAACTTTTGAAATCAACATAGAAGGAGTTTGAAAATTGTTTTAAATCAGATCATAAAGAATTAACTTCACAGTTTAATAGGATTTAAGGTGCCTAACTGTACATTGACATAAAGTGCAAATATACAGTGTGGCATTGTAATACTTGTTTATTGCATCATGTTTAGGTAGGAGTTCAATGAATTTACTCTGACCCTCACTTTCCATGACCCATATTTACTTAATACAACAATAAAACCTACAGAGCTTTACAATCTGAAATATAGAACTGGTCATATATCTCAGAAATAATGTTCACAGACACTTGTTTGAATTCCAGCAAGCTGTTTGGTTCTCCCTGCTGTTTGCTATTCATGAATGGGTTTTGTTCACAAATGTTTCAGGAACTGCTGTTCTACACAGGCCTGATGAAATGTACATTGAAGCCAATGGGGATGTGGGATCAGACCCAATATTCTCAGGCAAACAAGGGCATTTGAGTATGAAAAAGAGTATTTGCTATTTATTATTATTTGCCATTCATTTTTCATTGTTCTCTTATTTACAAAATTCAGTCATCCAGTTAATTGGAAGAAACAATATGTGATTTAAGTGACCAATTACACAGAGTGATTGTCAAAGCCAAGAGTTTCTGATCAACCATGGGTTGAAATGTGTTTACATAAGCTATTCATTGATTACTTATAACAGATACATTGGTCAGGACATGCAGAGTCCAATGTGGGATTAAATGGCACTCTCCTGCCCCCCAGAAGTTGACCCTCCCCCTGCCATTCTGAACAAATCTCCTCCCTGCTGGAAAGTAGAGGACATTTACAGAAATCAGGGTCTGCCTGTAAACAATCTGAAAAACTGAAAAGGAGAAAAGTGATTAATAATCATTTATTGTTCAGAAGTAACATTTGAAATACGGGTTTTTGAAATAAATTCTCCATAAGAACAATGATATCTCAGTTGTCACAGTAACATACTTAAAAGAACTTTAACCTTTAACAATGTTCCTTTTCTCAGGCTTCTTTTAAAATAATAATCCACCAACACAGATTGTGTGGTAGTTCTGATTAATGCACGTCTTGGCTGTGCTGGAGGCTTTCGGTCACACATCCAAGGTCTGCATCAATCAGTGCCAGTCTCACTGTTTGTCATGTCCTGTTGCTTATTTATTTGACAATGATTTTTTAAATGCGAACATATATGCTTTATTTGGAAAAAAAAGCCATTGTTTAAAATCCCACCTAGCTCCATATTTAGCACAGATTTTTGTTTTTAGGAGAATTAAGAGTTTTATTAATTAGCACAAATTTACTTACAGGCTTTATGCAAATATATAGTGATTATTCTGTTATGGCCTTTCTGTCTCCTGTGAGGCAAAGGTGTCTTACATAGTTAGACATAGCTATGATCACAAAAGCAAGCCACTTACCTTAATTTTCTGAGATAAAATGAGTAACCACCCACCGATTGCTTTACCAACGTACCTAGCACAGTCAAGGAGGGAAAGAGACAGAAGGAGAGACATCACTATCTCTAAATGAAGTATAAATTGAATGTTCACTTATGGAATCCATAAATAGGACACTTTGCTATATGGGTGAAGTTGGGGGCGGAGGGGAGAGAGAGAGAGAGAATGGGGATATATTGTGCAGTATGTATTCATATGTATCAGATAAAGCCTCCTCTTCTAAGGATTTGAATAACCATTACAGCAATACTATTGCCACGACACTAGTATGGTCCTGTAGTAGTCCAGGAGTTAACTGAGTTGACCTTAATTTTACAGCCTTGTGAATTTGCTCCCTCCCACCCCCCATTTTTAAATACAAAAGACAGTTACCTAGGGAGGTGGTGGAATCTCCTTCCTAAGAAGTTTTTAAGGTCATGCTTGACAAAGCCCTGGCTGGGATGATTTAGTTGGGGATTGGTCCTGCTTTGAGCAGGGGATTGGACTAGATGACCTCCTGAGGTCTCTTCCAACCCTAATATTCTATGATTCTATGATATAGCTCAATATTATTTATGTGCACTATTTCCTAGATATGTGAGTATCTCATTGATAGGTCATTATCAGAACTTATTGTTTACATGTGATATTTTAATATAATTGTGTATATTAATCTAAAACCTACATTTGGGCCGTATAAGTAGGGGCATTGCCAGCAGATCAAGGGACATGATCATTCCCCTCTATTCGGCATTGGTGAGGCCTCATCTGGAGCACTGTGTCCAGTTTTGGGCCCCACACTACAAGAAGGATGTGGAAAAATTGGAAAGAGTCCAGCGGAGGGCAGTAAAAATGATTGGGGGCTGGAGCACATGATTTACGAGGAGAGGCTGAGGGAACTGGGATTATTTAGTCTGCAGAAGAGAAGAATGAGTGGGGGGGATTGGGAAGCTGCCTTCAACTACCTGAAAGAAGTTCCAAAGAGGATGGATCTAGACTGTTCTCAGTGGTACCACATGATAGAACAAGGAGTAATGGTTTCAAGTTGCAGTGGGGGAGGTTTAGGTTGGATATTAGGAAAAACATTTTCACTAGGAGGGTGCTGAAGTACTGGAATGGACTACCTAGAGAGGTGGTGGAATCTCCTTCCGTAGAGGTTTTTAAGGTCAGGCTTGACAAAACCCTGGCAGGGATAATTTAGTTGGGGATTAGGTCCTGCTTGAAGCAGGGGGTTAGACTATATGACCTCCTGAGGTCCCTTCCAACACTGATATGCTATGATTCTATGAATCTATTTCAAATGAAAATGTATGTATTATCTAAAAAGGAGTCAAAAGACTGAGAGGGGAAAATTGATATATTTGGAAAATGCAGATAGTTCAAATTCCATTTTTCTGCAGTCACTGGCTAGGGCCATGCGTGTTATTTTAAATGGTGAAAACATAATTCACCTTCATAATGGTCCTTCCTGGCTGTAGGCTAAATCTTGGTCCTGTGAAGTAAACAGTAAAATTCACATTCACTTAATAAAGTTAGGGTTTCACCCTAGGAATCTATATGTCATAGATCACTTTCAATCTATACAGCTTGCAAATATTGACTTCCCTACCCTCCTCACACTCACCATCGCATTACAAGCTGAAGATGATCTTCTACTTGATATATATCAGAGGAATTGATGCAGGTAAAATTATTAGACAACTCAAGATCATATACCCAATAATGACCTTCGCTTATGCAAAAGGGGTGGCTTTGGTTGATTTCATGTATAAAATAAGGGAGTGACTGTGGCCCATAAATGGAGGCCAGACAGATTACAAGTGATAAGTAAGGCTGGTATTGGAACTTAAATTGTGAATTTCCTGATTTCTAGTGGGTTTGTAATTATTATTTTGTTCTAGGAATAAAAGGATAGGAAGCTATGATTTTCTATTGTTTTTAATGATATATTTTCAATCTAACAACATAGTATTTTCTGGGAAGAAAGTATGTTGCTCGGTATATAGGAGTTCTTTTCCACTATGAATCACTATGTTTCAGAAGGATTATTTCATGATGGATATTTTCCCTGTGAAATACATTATTTCCTTCTTTAACAAATGTACTTCATTACACAGAGTATGTAGTTCTGTGTGTAACTGTTTCATAACATGAATTATGTTTCTAATGATGCCTCATATCCTTCCTTTAACAATATTAAATCAAATGCTGTTCATCTGTCTCTGTTTTCTCACATATGTAATAATAATTGGAAGTAAACACATTTTCATCCATCAGAAGAGCTAAAATATTCTCTTTATAACTGAAATGTATGCTGATAAAGCAGCAAATACACTGGTAATTCTTCAACATAGCAAGATTCAACAGAACAACCCTTCGTAGTTTCTTCCCAAATACAAAAATAAGAGCGAGAGCATTAAATTCTCTCACTGTATGCATAAACATACTGAAGATTTATAAAGTGCTTTGAGATGTATTGATGAAAAGCACAATATAAGAGATGGGTGTAATATTATTAATACATAATAATTAATTAAACAATGACTACAATGTTTTTTACCACTTCCTACAGCAACCTAGTAATTTTATTTCTGGTCCATTGTTCACATACTGAACATATTAAGGACCATTCCAGATTTTTCAATAAGAGCTAGTGAAATTTAATTCTTTAGAACAGGGGCAAACAAAACAGTCTGACTCTTATTTCAGGCATCTACAAAAGAGTTTCTCTCAAGAGGACAATCTTTTATTGAAGATGGATTAAAAGTATCTGTCTCAGTCCTTGGGGTATTTTATTTTTTAAATAGGAAACCAAAGGCATTCTAGAGCATTATTATTTATAGAATGAACTATTATCAGATGATATTAAAAGTTACCATATAGCTGAGATTGGCTTTCATGAATTGTCACCCTTGTCAGAAAAACATATACAACTGACTTAAACACAATGGTTGAATAAAAGAAAACAATAACTTCAAACTGCAACAATGACTTGTGAATTCTGAAAATGGAAGTTAGGCTCCTAGACACTTACAGGTCTAAATTCCATTCACTTTCAATGCCATTTAGGTTCCAAAGTGCCTAAATAACTTTTGAAAATGAGGTTTATGATCCTAAGTTGCTTGCATTGTTTTGAAAATTGATGCTATATGTTCAGCCGAACAAGAAGAATCAATTCACCACATCAGCTGGGGCCACTTAGGGCCCAAACATTACAGGTATTTTGATGCCTAAACATATAGATAGGTGCCCAGTTGGATTTTCAAAAGCATCTATGCTCCTGACTCCCATTCAAAGGGAATTAGGTGTGCTTTAGAAAATCCCACTAGTCACTTAACTACATCTTTAGGCACTTACCTACCTTTAAAAACCTGGCCCTCATATCCTTGTGAAAATTCTACCCATAATGTTTAGAATCCAGAAACTTACTCCAGTTCTCTCCTATTCTTGCTAATATGGGTCAATGTAATTGCACTGGTCATTGTCTGCAACTGGCAGTAACTTTTTGCATATGATTTTCATTGATAGCTCAGGATGACTGATTCCCATCAATTTTAAAGGAATTGGGCTTCAAAATCCCATTAGCCAGCATTGAAAACTCAGCCTTCATGTTTTTCATAATGGTAATAATCAATGGGGCAGAGCCATGCTCAAATCCAAGAGTGATCCCTTCAGAACAAGACATTCCCTTAATATTCACATTTGTATTTTGAGCATTCTTCATAATTAAAAGTTGAGTCCTGCATTTCTTACTTGGGCAAACTTCCATTGAACTTAATTCTTGGAAACAGCCACGGCAAACTAAGTAAAATTAAAAAATATGTAAAATGCAACTCAAGTTTCCTAATCATGAGAATACTTGGGGGGTTGATGACTTCTTAAAGAAAGCCTTCAGTGGATCAACAAAATTTACCTACTAATTATAAACAAAAGGCCTGATTCTCTGCTCCTTTACATTAAAGTAAATCAGGAGGATCTAAAGATATACCAGTGTAAAAGTGGTGTGAGAACAGAATCCAGCCCACAGACCTTTCAAAAATACATATCAATAACTTTAGACCAGATATAAAACCATGATCCTGTGCTGACTTCTTGAAGACATTACGTATCTAATGGACTTTTTCATAACAATAGGGGTATTAACCCCAGTGTGCTAGACAAATTCCAATACAAGTAATTACACTGTGTCAACATAAATCCCCCTGTATTTCATTTCAAAAGTCTATTTCCTTCTCTTCTACTAAACTGTTACGGGCTTTTTGCTGTATACTGTTAAACAACTGCTGAGTTTCACCTAAAAAGATGGCTGCATTTCAAAGATGTGTAAAGTAAGTGATCTCTATACAATATAGTGCATAATTCATACATCAGTTTGGAATGCACTTTGGAATCCTTTGGGATGAAAGGCATTATATAGATGTAAGTTATTGTTCTGCATTATTATGTCCCTGTGGAAGAAAACTGTTCACAAAACACAAGAATGTAACTGAAATACATTGAACTAAACTTTGAAAGTTCCTACTCTAATCTCCAGGAAAACACTCTGCCTGTTTTATGTATGCTGAGACACTCTTCATAACTTCTGTGCAGAGTTAGCAAAACTAATGTTAATTGGTTCTGTCCCTTTTTAGGGATACTGCATGTCAGCTACTCAAGAAGAAAATCGGTATGTGTATAATTGTGATTAATTAGTTAATGTTTGCACAGTGCTTTGAAGTTGTAAAGCACTATATAAATGCTAAGTATTATTACTATAGGAAATAATCTACACCTAAAGATAAGAAGTACTTAGCTATATGACCGGCAGTCATAAATCCTGACAGTGATTAATAGAAGACTGTGTAATAAATTGAAATAATGGTGCATGAACATTAATATTTGTATGATTTATGAAAATATTTCCTACATGCATTTTGGTATGTCAGTCTTCAAAGCTGGATCAAATTTCATTCCTAAAAGGTACTACAAAATTGTATAGATTAATGCTAACATCCTATATGGAAACAAGTGACAAAGACTTACCGCATAATACCACCTGGTGGGATAAAGCAGACTAATGTAGAACTGAGCAGAAATTTTCCAGCAGATCATTTGGAAAATGCTGGTTCATCTAAACTGATACATTCTATGGAAATATGTCAATTTTGACAAATTCCTATAGACGCCAGACAGCTTTCTAATGGAACCCTGCCTGCCAGGCTAGTTTCTGTAAGAAAAACCTGGTTTTGTGTCAGCTTGCCCGCCTACCTCCTCAGCAGCCTGCCCTTCTGGTACCCCTAGGGTCCCGGCTCCTCAGCAGCCTGCCCTTCTGGTACCCCTAGGGTCCCGGCTCCTCAGCAGCCCACTCTCCTAAGCTCCTCTATGGGCCACCAGGCAGGCCATGCTGGAGCCAGAATTCCCAGGATTCCAAGCTGGCCAACATCTCCCAAGCAGGCTCTTCTAGAGCCAGGGCTTCCAGGGCCCCAGCTCTGCAGCAGACTAGAAGCTTCGTCTCCAAGAATCCCTCCAGTCCCCAGGCTCCCCAGCTGATGGGCCTCCGGGTTGTCTGGGGAGCCTCAGAAACATTTCAAGAAGGTTGAACCAGAATGTCACCTTGACTATTCTGAAGTGAAATTTTGGAATTCAAGTTCTGGGAGAAGATTTAAAACTTCATTTTTCTGTTCGATTTTTGAATGTGTTTTCTTGTTTTGTTTGTTTTGTTTAATTTCAGAAATTCCCACAGAACAGGAATTCCAGTTCTATTAATACGGTTAAAGTAGCCACAGAGATTATTTAGACGTTATTTTAATTCTAGGAATTCTCCTTCACCAGGCAATCTGATCAATCACTACAAAACAAAATTTTTACAGACATGAGTTTTGAACTGCTGTTAGGCCTTGTTCATACTCCGTTGTTAGTCACTGTTTGTGAACATTCCTAAAAATGTGTTATTGTTTGCACAAATATTAGAGTTTGCACTAATATTTGTATACATAACCCAGGGTATTTGTGTGCTAATAAGTATATTTGTTATTTAATATGTACTGTTCTTTATTTTCCTGTTTAAAAATTCTGGAGCACCTTCAGGGAACAGAAACAATATCATGTGACTTAAGCTACCACACACTACAAATAATGAACGGTGAAGAGCTCTTGAATGTTTTAATGAACATTTACAATGCGTTTGGGAAAAAAAAAACAATACAGGCTTGTGTTTCAGATGGTTTATTAACTGACAGAAAGGTTCAATTCTCTGGGTAATTTGATTGCAATGAATAGTTCAATCAGCTCTAAGAACCAGACATTTTCACCTATGTCTCTGGCCCTTGCATGTGTGAATGGGGTCTCTAGGTACCAGTTCTCTCTTCTTCCATTGCCATGCACCATTTCATTCTGTACATTAATTGAATTGGTAGGGAGAAGGCTGCTTTAATTCACTTTTTGTCTCCTAAATTTACAGCAAAGCCCTAGCCTAAGCTAGAGAAGCTTTAGGCTCTTTACAGGGAGTCCAGTGGTGTTGGAATAATTTTTATAGTGGGGGTGCTGAAAGCCATTAAACAAAATCATAAGCCCTGTATATGATGGAAACCACTTCAAGCCAGAGGGTGCTGCCCCACCACCAGTACCCCTAGTTCCTGCACACCTGAGGGAATCTGCCAGTCAAGACTAGCTAAAGTGTAGTGGGCTCTGTCCATGCCCCTGTTACGTCCCCGTATAGCTCCTATGCTTGGGGCTGGGAGGAGGAGGCTGGAATAGTCTCATCCTAGGAGCTGTACAGTGACTGAGAAACCCCTTTCCCAGGTGAGTCTTTCCACCCACTGCAGAACTAAAATTAATTTGCAAATTTAACACCATTAATTTGGACTTGAAGGGGGACTGGGAGTGGCTGGCTCACTACAACAGCAACTTTTCTTCTCCTGGAATTGACACCTCCTCATCAATTATTGGGAGTGGACTACATCCACCCTGATTGATTGATTGGTCCTGTCAACACTGGTTCTCCACTTGTAAGGTAACTCCCTTCTCTTCATGTGCCAGTATAATAATGCCTGCATCTGAAGAAGTGAGTTTTTACCCACGGAAGTTTATGCCCAAATAAATCTGTTAGTCTTTAAAGTGCCACCAGACTCCTTGTTGTTTTTCTAATTAGCAAAGGCACTACCTACTGAGCTAGGACCTCTGGGAAAGTTATTATAGCATGGCTCCCTGGTGTACTTTTGTACATACCACATGTAACCTTTATGAAGAAATAGCAATGATTTTGATTGAACGCTTTCCCCAAGTTAGGCTAGCTTATGATCTTTGAAACCACAGCTTCATTGGGGCAAAGCTGAAGCATGCACAGGGGCACTAACAAAGGCAGAATGCATCTAGGAATACTAGAGAAATGCGATCAGGAGCAACAATGACTTTACAGCCTTTAAAGGAAATAGCATACCTTTCCTCTGCATTGGCTGCAGAGTTCAAACAGGTGCAAAAGAGAAGTGGTGCCCTGGACAATCCCCTTTAAGGACTGGAGCACCTCTGAGATCTTACCTCTGATTCTCACAACCCTTATGCTCAGGAAACATAAGCATTTATATTCTGACTACCATCAGGTGCACAAGGAAAGGGAAAGGAGTCCTTGTTCCTTCATCTTCTTTTTCACATCTTGTAAGCACAGCCTCAGGTTGGACTGTTATTATTGGCATTATGAGTGAGAAGATCTTGATCCTATTATTAACATGAGACAAACCATCTTTGTGCACTCTGGTATAATTAAATAGTCTATTGTCATAACACAGCACTTCCCTGTAAGGAAAAAAAATAAAATGATAAATAGTTCCTCATTCCTTCATTTAAATTTCTTACTTTTTCTTCTGCTATATTGAACTAGACCAAAAGAACAAGAACCCAGACAATTAGCACAGCTGTCCCTTTAAGTACACTCAAATTTCAAGACATCTATATTTCACAGGATTATTTGTGCTCAGCTTCAGAAGTTTCATAATGAAAGTTAGTTTTCAGAAACAACTGGAGGAGATTTACCTCCTGGAGAGATGTTCTTAAGTTCACCTATGAAGAAATGTTCTATGGACAGCAGCTAATTAAATGTAAGTGCCACATTTTGGTAATAATTTGTTATTTATGTTGAAATTTAATAGTTTTTTCTATGTTATCTGACACTGTGACCCTTGCAAGTGTATTGCTGTAGAAAAAAAAATAGTATGAGTAAAAAGGATTTTCAGTCATCAACATAGAAGACAACATAGGGTACTATGGACTAATTATTTTGGCAAGTATAAGCTTAGTGAAGGAAAAGGTGTACAAAATATATTTCATATATAGAGTGAAAATTTCAAAGTCTTATTATATGTTCAAATCAAATACAGTTTTCACCCAAATGCTGAGAGGTGAATTTGAGGGATTTCTTAGGCTTCTCTTTAAAAAGGCTACTTCCCTGCCAAATTTGAACTTTCTTTTCAGACTTTTAGACATAAGAAGTGCTTATAAAAATAACTGATTTCCCTTCCACCACTTTCTACCCTTTGAAAAATGGTTCAAACAGTCCATAAAAATTCACCTTTATACAGTGAGCAAGGGCCAGTTCCTCAGCTAATGTAAACTGCTGTCAATCCATGGACTTCCATGGAGCTATGCTGAGTTACATCAGCTGAGGATCTGGTAAACCTGAAGCTTTCAGAAAGTTATGAATAAGTTAAATAAAGGGCTTTCCCTTAATTTAACCTTAACAATGGGATTCACTACCACTCCTGTGAACATAAGAGGAACATAAATAACAGTGACATACTTTTTTGGACTACATTACCTTTATAACTGTTTATGTGCTCAGACAGGTTCTATATTTTCAATCTTTAAACCATTTGATTATATAATCTTTAAAAGTCCTGCACATTACTATCTCATTTTCTTGGTTGTTGTGTATATATTTTTTATTCTGGCTGCTGTAAAAACGTGTTTTATTCACTTGATAAACCATACACTTGAAAATCTGAGTAGATAAATATGAGAAATAAAGTCAGTAGCAGATCAAAGTACTTGTTTAAAATAAATGTTGGTGTGTTTATTTTAGCAGTGGAAGACATTTATCATTTGCGTTGTTCTTCTTTCATATGTACTTGAGTTAAATGGACCAAAATTAAATTTCCTTTAGTTTAAACATTTAGGAAACCGACTTCTGTTACTTCCCTGATTTCTGTTACTCAGGAATTAGGTTTATTAATAGTTTAATAACTACATTTTAATATAATGGGAAAAATAATTTGCTATTGTTTATTTTTTATTTATACCAAATTTTTCATGCTCTGTATGCTGTTATGTGAAAAGATCAATGTACGATCTGTCTTTAGAAAGAAAGGAAGAGGTATATTTTGTAGATATACCTACTTGCTCAGTACATGTTAAAATATAATTATAAATATTAAATTTAATGGTGGGTTGTCAGATTGGGACTTACAAAAATCAATTAATGTATTTCTGAACAAAACAAGCTCAAAGCCCTTGGGCTTGTTAAGAATGCTACCATTTACTAAACTAAATATGAGACTGGCATTTAAAACTGTAAAGCTCTGATCACTCTTTTTACAAAGAGAAAGTGATACAGTGACAGAAGGTCTGGTAGCTTCCCCAGGGAATTACTGTATTACAGGCACAAATACACTAATGAATCATTATGACAGCATTCTAAAACAATAACAGACTGAAAGTTTAGGTGACAAACATTTGTTACAGATTTGAAAGCTTCATAACTACAAAAAAATGGCCGCAGCATCTATACATAGAATATGGTAGCACTGAATATATATATATATATTGTGGCAGATCTGTTGACTTTTCAGTCATTTGTAAAGTGTGCTAAATCCAAGGGGAAAAAAAACCTTCAAGCAAAACTAAAACAGATTCAAATGATTTCAGACAGAGTCTTTTAGTCATTCTGCTCAGGTGCCATTTATTAGATCTCTGAAGCAACCAGTTCAGGATTTCAGGTGTCTACCCTAAATAGCTTTTGTTTTCTGCTGACCACAACACACACAAATTAGTATACCATGGAATAAACAACTATGAATGGGCTGGCTGCCTCCTGAGTGCCCCTTCATGGCATGAAATCTCTCTGCAGGGGTCTTGCCTCAGTTTCCCTTTTCTGCATCTCAGAGCCCCTTAAATCAAACTAACAAACCACTCTTCTCAGGTTCAAGCATACTCCTTCTTGTGGTGAGAGTTGGTGCCAAAAAGCATCTCCTTCAACTTCTGAGATGAGAGTAGCCATAAGAAAAAGAAACAAAAACAAAAGCCACAGACATGAAAATGAGAAAACTTATATTTTCAAGTTCATTAAAAGAGTGAAATTTGAAGCCAAAGTATCCTAATACTTCTGAAAGTCAGGCAGATAGTGATCATTAGAAAGAGAATGGTGACAGTTGCCCAGCAGGACCCATGATTCAAAATGTTATAATAAATGAACAAACTGTTTTTTCTTGATCAAACCAGTTTTGTGTGTATAAAATAGCTTTCAATCTAAAAGGGCTCATATTTTAAACATTTACATGCATTTTAAAATTGCTGTCCTCAGTTACTGACCAGCTGAACTGATCTAATAAAACATCCTTTGCAATTCTTAGAACTAAGAGGGGAAGGGTGTCCATCTTATTGCTATTCTGGTGATGGAATCAGTTTCAACCAGAAACACATGGCCAATTCATCTCCAACACCTCCTGGAAACGATAATGCTCATATCTTGTTGGCTGCACTGTGTGAATAGGTCTTGTTTTGAGATTGTTCTGGGCAAAAAGATATGGAGAATTTTTATGAGGCAGGTTGTATGGAATGAAGACAGTTTGGGCATGTCATATTTTGTCATTCCCCAGCATTCTGCACTATAAAGTGGAAGTACACAACTCTGATAAATCCTGAGTTTAGTTTTGGTGTTGTACTTTGATGATTTCCAGACAGTATTTAAGCTCCTGACGATGTTCCTGACTTTATTGATTCTGTTCTGGATACCTTGGCTTGTTCCACTTGTTGATGGTGCTGCCCAAGAATGTGAATGTTTCTACATTGGTGAGACCATGATCCTCTATCTGTGTTGCTGATGGTGAGGCAATATTAAGCATCATGATATCTATCTTACTGCGGTTGATTTTCAGTCTGATTTGCTGGCTGAATGTGTTGAGTCGGGTTGTTTTTTCTTATATAGGGTGTTGGGTATGATAGCAGAGTGAGATCATCTGCGAAGTCCTGGTCTTCAAGGGATGAGAAGGATGTCCATCTGATGCCTCTTGGCATGTCTTCTGTTGTACGCTGCATTACCCAGCCAATGGCAATGTGAAGAGGATTGCAGATATGACACTCCTGACGTACTCCCATTTTGACTTCAAAACTGAGCTCACTGTGATCAACACTGCATGCAAAGTTGGAACAGAAGCTTTTAATGGTGTTGTTGATATGGAGAGGAATTCTATATACTTGTAGAATGCACCATAGGCTTATCCTGTGAATACCGTCAAAGGCCTTCTCAAAGTCAATGAAGTTTATGTAGAGTTGCCATTGTCATTCTGATCATTGTTCTATTATGTTTTGTATAGTGAAAATCTGGTCTATGTATCCACATCCTTTCCAAAAACTGGCTTGCTCTTTTCTGAGAATGCTATCAACTTCCCCTGATATATGTTGGACTATGATCTTACATAATACCTTGCTTGGCACAGATAAAAGTCTGATACCACACCAGTTATTAGAATGACTGAGAGCTCCTGTCTTTGTTTGTGCCTTGTCATGCTGGGACAGCTTGAGTGAGCTATTGATCCCCAGAGTTTGTTCCAGTGGAGGCTTTTTGCTCCTGTCAGGTTCAACCATGCCAAATTGATCTGTGGGGGTGGGGCCAGACAAAAACAGGCACCCTGGTCCTCCAGGTATGGGATTAGGCAACGGGTTAACAACTCTGTCCAATAAATAACAAAATATATTACGAAAACAGTGGCAGAGAAATCGACCATTGCTGTGTATGATGGACTTCAGGAATCAATGACCCATATGACTGCCAGTGGTGAATGCTGAAAAGAAGCCACTGGCATGAAGACTAAAGTGCTCAACACCAAGATAGAAATAAGGTAGCAACACAAGAAAAATTTGCCCCCCTTTCCTATCAGAAAGAGAGACAGAGAACATTGCAAATACCCAGAATCAGTTTCTGACAATACAGACAAATTCACCTTTTAAAAAACTGACAAAGCATCACTTCATTAAATTGATCAATTTGTATACATGATACAAAGACAAATAACTAGGAAGGGTACACAAGCTAGGAAGATAATATAAATTAAGGAAGCCCTGTTTTTATGTTGAGACCTGAGGTATCCATTTTCATATCTGGTGTACTGAAATTATAAGCATTTATTTTTTCCTCTCTTATGTAACTGTTATGGCTTTTCCTTTTTATTATAATCAACATGGCTAAAAAATTTTCCTTTCATTGCTGCTTTAAACACATCTCATACTGAGCCTGATTATGCAGTTTTTACTCAAGCAAAATTCCCATTGAAGCCAACTGAAGCACCAGATTTATTCTTTTAGTAGCTTTTATTCTGTCTGATTGCTCAGGGCTAAATGTAGTAGTTTCCATTACTTCTAAAACACAGCCAAAATGTCCGTTTTAAGTGGAACCCTTTGAGCTTTTTGGATGGTAGAAACTGAGCTTAAAAGACAATAAAAGACCAGGGGCATATGAATGTATGAGTATCCCTGGGCTTACTGATGTCTGAAATGAAAAGCATGGCTGAACTTTGCCATAAAAGGTAGTATTTAAATACTCCTTTTCCAGGTAATTTTTTTCAGGTGATTAAGCAGAACATATTTTCAATGCAGACAGGAATGTTGCTACTAATGATCATTGAATGTATAAGCAATTAACACTTTTAATGATAAACTTAAAGAGCCATGTAAGCAAGCATAATTCCACTGAAGGCATATTCACAGCATTTACATCCAATCAGAATTTGGTCCCAAGAATTTTCATCCATAAGAAACTGCTGCTGCTGCTTTTTTCTGCTGATATGATAGCTGGTATAACTCCCCACTCTGAGAACGGTGAGCAGTGGGTGAGGTAAATTTTAAGATATGAGACTACAGAGGCAAAAGGAATTCTCAGTATATCAATCCCCATGGCACCAAAGCAGCTCTTAAAAGCCACTATTCTTGTGATGAGGTGGTGATAGAATAAAAGATCAGGGATGGTATAACTTTATTGCTAATTTTTTTTAAACAAAGACCTACCTATTTTGTGTGTCCCAAAGGACTTAAATTCCTTTTGGTTAGAAGACTGATACGTCTAAAAAGAAAAAGGAGATGAGGGAATATAGTCCAGTACTTCAGAAGGGAAAAAAGATATAATTTTATTTGTATCCCAGGTAGCATGATCAAATAATGTATGTTGAGTATCTAATTGTAGTGGGGCAGCTGCCCTACTCCAAGAGAGCTGGGGTTAAAAGCAGCCCTTGGAGAGGGCTGTGGCCGGGACCCAGTTAGAAAAGGGGTTAAGAGCAGCCACAACTGTGGCCCCACTTGATCAGGCCACAGCTGGCCCTGATGTAAAGGCTAAGGGAGGCACTGGGTCAGTCTCACTCTAGCCTTGGAGTGGGAAGGACCTAGCTGCGTGGGAGCACAGGGTACCTAGAGCAGAGCAGGGCAAGGGCAAGGGCAAGATGAGCTGGGGAGCTCCAGCCTGGCAACCCCCCAGGCTGAGGCCTGGTTAAGGCCTAAGGAGGTACGGAGCTGCAGCGGCGCAGCCCAGAGATAGAAAGGCAGCAGGTCCAAGCCCCTTGCCAATGATGAGTGACAATCACAGACTGCAGTTTGCCCCAGGGAAAGGGGGCTAGATGATGACTGGCAGTAGCCACTGAGGCAAGGTGAGCTCAGGGGGTTGGGGGTCCCCCTGGGAAGGGAGATCCAGAGTGTGGGGGTACTGTGGTAGGCAGAACCCCAAGGGAAAGGGCACCAGGGTCCAGGAGGGATGTGGGCCTGAGGCAACAGAGAAACTGGCCAGCAGGGGGTGCTCCAAGTGCTGGAATGGAGCTAATTCCAGGCAGGGCAGAAAAGGTGGGGGAGGAGCACTGTATGTAAGGGAGCAGTATGACTGCTCAGAGATCCGGTACAAAACTGCAGAAAAACATGAGTGTCTCTGGATTAAGTTTAGAAGTGTGAGCAACAAGAGTGATGTAGTGGTGGGAGTCTGCTATAGACCACCGGACCAGGGGGATGAGGTGGATGAGGCTTTCTTCCGGCAGCTCGCGGAAGCTACTAGATCGCATGCCCTGGTTCTCATGGGTGACTTTAATTTTCCTGATATCTGCTGGGAGAGCAATACAGCGGTGCATAGACAATCCAGGAAGTTTTTGGAAAGCATAGGGGACAATTTCCTGGTGCAAGTGCTAGAGGAGCCAACTGGGGGGGGGGGGGAGCTTTTCTTGACCTGCTGCTCACAAACCGGGAAGAATTAGTGGGAGAAGCAAAAGTGGATGGGAATCTGGGAGGCAGTGACCATGAGTTGGTTGAGTTCAGGATCCTGATGCAGGGAAGAAAGGTAAGCAGCAGGATACAGACCCTGGACTTCAGGAAAGCAGACGTCGACTCCCTCAGGGAACGGATGGGTAGAATCCCCTGGGGGACTAACATGAAGGGGAAAGGAGTCCAGGAGAGCTGGCTGTATTTCAAGGAATCCCTGTTGAGGTTACAGGGACAAACCATCCCGATGTGTCGAAAGAATAGTAAATATGGCAGGCGACCAGCTTGGCTTAACGGTGAAATCCTAGCGGATCTTAAGCATAAAAAAGAAGCTTACAAGAAGTGGAAGGTTGTACATATGACCAGGGAAGAGTATAAAAATATAGCTCGGGCATGTAGGAATTAAATTAGGAGGGCCAAATCGCACCTGGAGCTGCAGCTAGCGAGAGATGTTAAGAGTAACAAGAAGGGTTTTCTTCAGGTATGTTGGCAACAAGAAGAAAGCCAAGGAAAGTGTGGGCCCCTTAATGAATGAGGGAGGCAACCTAGTGATAGAGGATGTGGAAAAAGCTAATGTATTCAATGCTTTTTTTGCCTCTGTCTTCATGAACCAGGTCAGCTCCCAGACTGCTGCGCTGGGCATCACAACATGGGGAATAGATGACCAGCCCTCTGTGGAGATAGAGGTGGTTAGGGACTATTTAGAAAAGCTGGACGTGCACAAGTCCATGGGGCCGGACGAGTTGCATCCGAGAGTGCTAAAGGAACTGGCGGCTGTGATTGCAGAGCCATTGGCCATTATCTTTGAAAACTCGTGGCGAACCAGGGAAGTCCCGGATGACTGGAAAAAGGCTAATGTAGTGCCAATCTTTAAAAAAGGGAAGAAGGAGGGTCCTCGGAACTACAGGCCAGTGAGCCACACTTCAGTCCCCGGAAAAATCATGGAGCAGGTCCTCAAAGAATCAATCCTGAAGCACTTACATGAGAGGAAAGTGATCAGGAACAGTCAGCATGGATTCACCAAGGGAAGGTCATGCCTGACTAATCTAATCGTCTTCTATGATGAGATTACTGGTTCCGTGGATGAAAGGAAAGCAGTGGATGTATTGTATCTTGACTTTAGCAAAGCTTTTGACACAGTCTCCCACAGTATTCTTGTCAGCAAGTTAAAGAAGTATGGGCTGGATGAATGCACTATAAGGTGGGTAGAAAGTTGGCTAGATTGTCGGGCTCAACGTGTAGGGATCAATGGCTCCATGTCTAGTTGGCAGCTGGTGTCAAGTGGAGTGCCCCAGGGGTCGGTCCTGGGGCCGGTTTTGTTCAATATCTTCATAAATGATCTGGAGGATGGTGTGGATTGCACTCTCAGCAAATTTGCGGATGATACTAAACTGGGAGGAGTGGTAGATACGCTGGAGGGCAGGGATAGGATACAGAGGGACCTAGACAAATTGGAGGATTGGGCCAAAAGAAATCTGATGAGGTTCAATAAGGATAAGTGCAGGGTCCTGCACTTAGGACGGAAGAACCCAATGCACAGCTACAGACTAGGGACCGAATGGCTAGGCAGCAGTTCTGCGAAAAAGGACCTAGGGGTGACAGTGGATGAGAAGCTGGATATGAGTCAGCAGTGTGCCCTTGTTGCCAAGAAGGCCAATGCATTTTGGGCTATATAAGTAGGGGCATAGCGAGCAGATTGAGGGACGTGATCGTCCCCCTCTATTTGACATTGGTGAGGCCTCATCTGGAGTACTGTGTCCAGTTTTGGGCCCCACACTACAAGAAGGATGTGGATAAATTGGAGAGAGTCCAGCAAAGGGCAACAAAAATGATTAGGGGTCTGGAACACATGACTTATGAGGAGAGGCTGAGGGAACTGGGATTGTTTAGTCTGCGGAAGAGAAGAATGAGGGGTGATTTGATAGCTGCTTTCAACTACCTGAGAAGTAGTTCCAGAGAGGATGGTTCTAGACTATTCTGAGTGGTGGAAGAGGACAGAACAAGGAGTAATGGTCTCAAGTTGCAGTGGGGGAGGTTTAGGTTGGATATTAGGAAAAACTTTTTCACTAGGAGGGTGGTGAAACACTGGAATGCATTGCCTAGCGAGGTGGTGGAATCTCCTTCCTTAGAAGTTTTTAAGGTCACGCTTGACAAAGCCCTGGCTGGGATGATTTAATTGGGGATGGGTCCTGCTTCGAGCAGGGGGTTGGACTAGATGACCTCCTGAGGTCCCTTCCAACCCTGATATTCTATGATTCTATGAATCTATAATTCCCAGATGACCAGCAGGAAGAGATGTGGCAGTGAGTCAGCGATCTGCCACACTAGTCAATTTTTACTTCAGTTAATGGGTGAATCAATGAGCACAGAACATCAATAAAAGAATGAAATCATAAAATAAGCTTGTAATCAGAAAAGTGACTGTGAAAATGGCATTGTGAGGTTCCCTATTTATTCCCTCCCAATGGTTTTCCTATCATATTTACTTTCATATGAAGTTTCTAACGGCTAACTCTGCAAAATCAATCTACAATCTGAGCTTTTTTCATTCACCCTCTCGCATTAACTGTATAAAATCTGCAGTCTAATTGATGATGAGCTAAAAACAGAATCTAACTTGCTCTTGCACAGCTTTTTTTAATTCAGAAGTGTTAACACTAGTAAAAATATGTCTTGTCAATAACTTACTCTGACTACATTGCTACAGACTGGCTAATGTGCTTGCACATCCTATTGTATTTGTTGTTCTGTCACCCACACTCCCCACCCCAGCCTGTCGTTTGTCTCATCCACCTCTTATGACTTGTCATTTAGACTGTAAGCAGTTTAGGATAAGGACTGTCATTATAGCAGAGCTCTGCTATAGTTAAAATGAAGATGAGCTTTCTCTTTAATGCTCGACTGTTTTAAGTGTTCTAAAATCCACCCTATTACTCTGGTTTCCTTGAAATATGATGTACCTTGTGGAGAAATGGGGTTTGTTACTGATCCAAATTTGAGGCCATTTGACCTCAGGATTCCTGAGCTATAACTTTTCTTAAAGTTGACATGTTTTGGCAATAATTTTTTGTACATTGATAGAGATCAAACTAAGGGTAAAATCACTGCACTCAGTTGTTGGTTACAGAGAAGAAGAAAAAAAATAGTCCCATCCAGCCTTGAGGCAGTATGCATGAGCATGAACAAATTGGAACAAGTTACTGCTTGAACCAGTTTTGGGTTTGGGTGTTTTTGAGTCAAATATTTTGCACAGCTCTAATGGTAAACATATTTCAAAAAAAGAAAAGGAGTATTTGTGGCACCTTAGAGACTAACCAATTTATTTGAGCATAAGCTTTCGTTAGCTACAGCTCACTTCATCGGATGCATACTGTGGAAAGTGTAGAAGACCTTTTTATACACACAAAGCATGAAAAATACCTCCCCACTCCCCACTCTCCTGCTGGTAATAGCTTATCTAAAGTGATCACTCTCCTTACAATGTGTATAATAATCAAGTTGGGCCATTTCCAGCACAAATCCAGGTTTTCTCACCACCACCCCCCCACACACAAACCCACTCTCCTGCTGGTAATAGCTTATCTAAAGTGACCACTCTCCTTACAATGTGTATGATAATCAAGGTGGGCCATTTCCAGCACAAATCCAGGGTTTAACAAGAACGTCTGGGGGTCGGGGGTAGGAAAAAACAAGGGGAAATAGGTTACCTTGCATAATGTCTTAGCCACTCCCAGTCTCTATTCAAGCCTAAGTTAATTGTATCCAATTTGCAAATGAATTCCAATTCAACAGTTTCTTGCTGGAGTCTGGATTTGAAGTTTTTTTGTTGTAATATCGCAACTTTCATGTCTGTAATCGCGTGACCAGAGAGATTGAAGTGTTCTCCGACTGGTTTATGAATGTTATAATTCTTGACATCTGATTTGTGTCCATTTATTCTTTTACATAGAGACTGTCCAGTTTGATCAATGTACATGGCAGAGGGGCATTGCTGGCACATGATGGCTTATATCACATTGGTGGATGTGCAGGTGAACAAGCCTCTGATAGTGTGGCTGATGTTATTAGGCCCTGAATAGATATGTGGGCACAGTTGGCAAAGGGCTTTGTTGCAAGGATAGGTTCCTGGGTTAGTGGTTCTGTTGTGTGGTATGTGGTTGCTGGTGAGTATTTGCTTCAGGTTGGGGGGCTGTCTGTAGGCAAGGACTGGCCTGTCTCCCAAGATTTGTGAGAGTGTTAGGTCATCCTTCAGGATAGGTTGTAGATCCTTAATAATGCATTGAAGGGGTTTTAGTTGGGAGCTGAAGGTGATGGCTAGTGGCGTTCTGTTATTTTCTTTGTTAGGCCTGTCCTGTAGTAGGTGACTTCTGGGTACTCCTCTGGTTCTGTCAATCTGTTTCTTCACTTCCGCAGGTGGGTATTGTAGTTGCAAGAATGCTTGATAGAGATCTTGTAGGTGTTTGTCTCTGTCTGAGGGATTGGAGCAAATTTGGTTGTATTGCAGAGCTTGGCTATAGATGATGGATCATGTGGTGTGGTCAGAGTGAAAGCTGGAGGCATGTAGGTAGGAATAGCGGTCAGAAGGTTTCCGGTATAGGGTGGTGTTTATGTGACCATCGTTTATTAGCACTGTAGTGTCCAGGAAGTGGATCTCTTGTGTGGACTGGACCAGGCTGAGGTTGATGGTGGGATGGAAATTGTTGAAATCATGGTGGAATTCCTCAAGGGCTTCTTTTCCATGGGTCCAGATGATGAAGATGTCATCAATATAGCACAAGTAGAGTAGGGGCGTTAGGGGACGAGAGCTGAGCTGAGAGCTGTTCTAAGTCAGCCATAAAAATGTTGGCATACTGTGGGGCCATGCCACCTTGGGCCCACCTTGATTATCATACACATTGTAAGGAGAGTGGTCACTTTAGATAAGCTTTTACCAGCAGGAGAGTGGGTTTGTGTGTGTGTGGCGGGGGAAGGGGGGATGAGAAAACCTGGATTTGTGCTGGAAATGGCCCAACTTGATTATCATACACATTGTAAGGAGAGTGATCACTTTAGATAAGCTATTACCAGCAGGAGAGTGGGGTGTGGGGAGGTATTTTTTCATGCTTTGTGTGTATAAAAAGATCTTCTACACTTTCCACAGTATTCATCCAATGAAGTGAGCTGTAGCTCACGAAAGCTTATGCTCAAATAAATTGGTTAGTCTCTAAGGTGCCACAAGTACTCCTTTTCTTTTTGAGAATACAGACTAACACGGCTGTTACTCTGAAATATTTCAAAAATAAACTGATATACTTTCAATCTGATGTAGGAATTGTGTGTGTGTGTAGCACTGATAAGAGGTGTGTGTAGTTGTGGAGTTATACAAGTGATGAAGTTCAAGGTTTTTAAACTCAAACTATTTTTGACTATCTTTGCGTTAAGTCCATGCACCTGTAATTTAAAACTGTTTCAAGAACAGTTCAATTAAAAAAGGAATGTTTCTGTAGCTAAAGAGAAGTCTGTGCTATTCATTACAGTTAGATGAGTATTCGATAGTCAAACTTCCTCTTTGATGTTCTGTAATACACATTTTGGGACATTCAGTGTGAAAACATGACTTTAAGGTCATAGCAATTGAACAGCAGATTCAATTACTCTCCTCACAAATGCATTCTAAAACTCCCACCTACTAAGCTAACTAAGGGTTATTCAAGTCATTTGTTCATGCCTATACATTAACATGAAAATACTGCATTATGATTATTTTAATGTAACTTTCATCACGTGATATATATTAATCATAAAAAGTCTAAGTATCAAAATAAGATGGATTTAAAATATTTCTTAATATTCAGGTTATGATTTACAAGATGATGACCCTATGTCCCCAAAGTATATTTTGTATAATTTACTTCATAATGGTATTAATTGATAACAGGCACATATAAATATACTACAGTGTATTGTTTATTTGTAGTTGCAAAATTCTTTGAAAAATACTAAAGGAATAAATCTTTGAAAAATGCCTTCAAGAATATATGTGAATTGTATACTGTATAGAAAATGAAAAGACTTGCCCAGCTCATGAATGGAAGAATTCCTTCCTATTCAGAGTCTTTATATTCTCTGGGAAATAAAATGCAAGATCCAGAAATGTCACTTCATTCAAATACCCTTCCATTACAAAAGAAACAAAATTTGAACAGGATAAGTTACTATACTGTAGAATCCTGTATAATAGAAGTAGCTTTTTTATTTAGTTAAAAATAAAATTCTGAGAAAAAAATATTGCTTCAACAGATGTTGTTAGTTGAAATCCACTGTGATGGGGTATCTGTCCCACACTAGCCCATAAAGGGTTAATAAAACCCTAGGAAGGCTGTGCAACAGGCAGCCAGTTAGAGAGGACCCAGGGAGGCTGTGCAGGAGACAGCCAATTGGAGAGGGCTACAAGGAACAGCCATTCAGAGCAGGTCAGTCACTCCCTGTAGTTCGAGGAAGGAGAAGGACTGGCTGCCTTGCAGGCAGAGGGAAGCTAGCACCTTGGACAGAACAGTGCTAGGCAGGATCAGGGGAATGAAAGGGAGTGCTGACTTGCTGGGGCCCTGAGACAAGGGCAGAGAAGGTGCTGGGGCTATGGGGAAGTGGCCCAGAAAATAGACTTTGGGGTTGGAGGGGACGCAGCACATGGCTACCATCTACAGGGTCCCCGGGACAGGACCCAGAGTAGTGGGTGGGCCTGGGTCCCTCCCCCCCCCCAAATGCCACCAAGGAAGTGGCTGAACAGTAGACTGCTGTTCCCCTGGAAGGGGGGAGAACAGTGTGTGACACAGAGGTATGTCTTGAAGAGGGCACTATGTTTGTTGGGACAGCTTGCATCCTGGAGCAGAAGTGATGGCGGCGACATATCACCAGACAAGGGTGCACGGGCAGACTAAGCTGATTCCCAAGTCAGCCAGCAGGAGGCACTCCAGTGATGAGTTGAACCCCATCACACGTGGTGGAGAATGTAGGTATTTGGTTGCCCCTGAGAGAAGGGGACTGAGTGAGACACTCAGATGCTGATGACAGCTGCCCTTGATAGAAGGGGAGTGTGAAAGACTATTTAAGGGATGTTTAAGGGTAAAGGGACTATGGGCCTGCCATGTACTGAGGCCTTTTTGGCAGAAGGCAAGTGTACCTTGCCAGGTTGGACTTCAGAGTTGCCACTTCCACTGAAGGGGGTTTAAGAGCAACCAAGGGGGATTCAGGCTCTAATGAGGTGGATCCTGGAGAACCAGCAGCAATGGTATGATGGGATAACATGATTTTGGTAATTAATTGATCTTTAAATATTCATGGTAAATAGGCCCAATGGCCTGTGATGGGAAGATAGATGGGGTGGGATCTGAGTTACTACAGAAAATTCTTTCCTGGGTATCTGGCTGGTGAATCTTCCCCATATGCTCAGGTTTAGCTGATCGCCAAATCTGGGGTCAGGAAGGAATTTTCCTCCAGGGCAGATTGGAAGAGGCCCTGGAGATTTTTCGCCTTCCTCTGTAGCATGGGGTACGGGTCACTTGCTTGAGGATTCTCTGCTCCTTGAAGTCTTTAAACCATGATTTGAGGACTTCAGTAGCTCAGACATAGGTGAGAGGTTTTCGGCAGGAATGGGTGGGTGAGATTCTGTGGCCTGCGTTGTGCAGGAGGTCAGACTAGATGATCATAATGGTACCTTCTGACCTTAGTATCTATGAATCTATGAATAGTGGGAGGCCCAGAGACACTTTCAGAAATGCCTGAGGCGACTAGCAGATGAACGGTGTTATCTGTTCAAGACACTCGAGGAGGTGATCATGGGCCAGAGGGCTTGGGGAAAGAAGCCAGGTCCAAGGGTCAGGCCAGAAGCTTGAGCAGGGCAATATTATGACTGTGGGCAGAGGGGACATTTCAAGAGAGGGTGCCCCTATCAGGAAAGAGAAGAAGTCTATCCCCAAGGGAAAGAGAGGTCCCCAACCTGGGAAGTGATCAGGAAATGGGGATGCTTGTTTCACCTGTGTGGAACCAGGACATGTGAAGAGACATGCCCACACAGACAGAACAGGCATGCCCCCAGGGAAGGACAGCATCCTGTTGAGGGATGAGAAAGGGGACCCAAGCCAGGAGAATGGCAAGGGAAACAGAAAGAGGTGCCAGATACCCAGAGGGTGTGCGCCAAAATGGTGGAGAAGGTCAAAGGGGCCAAGCAGGAGAGAAAGGAGAAACGGGAGAGAAAGAAGCGTCCCTTAGACATCCAGCTGAGGGATGTGGGGACTTATATGGAGACCAATCCAAGGGAGTTGGGGACTCAGACCCTGGGAGAAGGGATACTGGGAGAGCCAGCAGAGAAAGGGCCAGGGCTATGGGAGAGCTGAAAGCCACTGAGCTGGTCTTGTGAATAGCGCAAGATGGCACAGAGGCACAGACAGGGAAAAATAGGAATACCAGGGAGGAGAATTATAACTTGCTTCTCCTAGTGGAGAAGCTGAGACAGGAGAGGGACACCCTGAAAGCACAGCTGTGTGGGAAGCAGGGAAAGTCACCCTCCCTCTTCCCCCAGGCAGTTGGTCTTAAAGGGGAGGGTGTGTGATGGGGTGTCTGCCCCACACTAGCCTATAAAGAGTTAATAGAACCCTAGGGAGGCTGTGCTGGAGCCAGCCAATTGGAGAGGGTTACGAGGAGCAGCCAATCAGGGCTGAGCAGGCCATATCAGAAGAGCAGGGCAGTCACTCCCTGAAGCTCAGAGAGGGAGTAGGACTGGCTGCCTCATGATTTGAAATTTTTTTTTGAAAAAATCTTGAAATTATTAGACGGTTCTATTCTGAGATTTTCAGAATGAGAAGTGTCATCTTCCAGTGTGAAACACTTTGTTTTGAAATTTAAGTACATTTATACTAAAGCATAAAAAGGTCAAAATCACAAAGAAAAGTTTTTTGAAATTGATCTGATACATTTTTTTCAGATTGTAACTTGAAACTGACCTTTATTCAAGATGTGGGGCGGGGGGAAGAATTAAAATCCTACAAACTCTCATGGAATTGGAAAACTGTTTCCTGACCAACTCCGTCTTAGTCCCATGTCAAACATGCTAGAAAATGTATTCCAAAATTTGGAAAATGTTGTTTTATCATTCACAAAACAAAAATAATCAAAACTAAAACGTACAGCATTTTGAAATTTAAATTGAGTGCTTATGCAAAATAATCTTAATTTATCAAAGCTCTTTTTTCATGAGGAGGATATTACAGTAGAACCTCAGAGATACAAACACCAGAATTACGAACTGACCGGTCAACCACACTACTCGCTCGGAACTGGAAGAATGCAATCAGGCAGCAGCAGAGACCAAAAAAAAAAAAAAAAAAAAGCAGCAAATACAGTGCAGTACTGTGTTAAACATAAACTACTAAAAATAAAGGGAAAGTTTAAAAAAGTTTGACAAGGTAAGGAGATTGTTTTGTTCTTATTTCATGGGTGAAAGCAGCATTTTTCTTCTGCATAGAAAAGTTTCAAAGTTGTATTAAGTTAATGTTCAGTTGTAAACTTTTCAAAGAACAACCATAACATTTTGTTCAGAGTAATGAACATTTCAGAGTTATGACCAACCTCCATTCCTGAGGTGTTTGTAGCTCTGAGGTTCTACGGTAGATTAGTTCTGTTGAATTTAAAGTTAACTGCTGTGGATCGTGGTTGCTTTTCTTGTTTTTGACAGAACAGAAACAAAAGAGAGAGAGAAGAAGTAGAAAGTAAAAGTGAGAGAAATGCAGGTTTTTGTTGATATTCTCAGGATATAAGACAGTCATGGATGAACACTGTAGGCGGGCAGTTTGGCCTTGACAGCTGTTGCTTTGGACATTGGTTTGCTTCTCTGCTCTGGGACATCATTGGGCTGGTCTAATCAGAACAGTCTCCTTCACCATTACTTCTAAGGCATTGGTTCTCAGACTTCGGTATTAGTAACCTCTTTCACACAGCAAACCCATGAATGTGACACACACACCCCTACTTAAAAATTAAAAACACTTTTTTATATATGTTTAACACTCTTAAATACTAGAGATGAAGAGGATTTAGGGGTGGAGGCTGACAGCTCAAGACCCCCCCATGTAGTACCCTTGAGACTCCCTCAGGGGTCACGACCCCCAGTTTGAGAACCCCTGTTCTAAGGTTTGGCTGAGCTGGAAGGGCCATCCCATGTCACAATGTTAGTGCTATGTGTTGCAGCTGGTTTCAGGATAAGGTGAAAACCTGAAAGTTAAATATGGGCTAGGAAGAAGATAGTGAGGGAGAGAAAGAAACACACATGGGAAGGAAACACAGAGTCATATCTCAATGAAGTCCTTGCTGGCCAGTCAGTATGGTCACAAATGAAATACAGACTCTTTGGAGTGAAGCAGAACCTTGTTAGATCTTTACCCAGGGAATCTAGTAGGAATCTGTTGTATTTTGCTCCCCAACCCCTCTCTTTTTAAGGACCCCAAGAGAGTAGTGCTGGATAGAATATGCCATTCCCTATTATTTTGTCCACCAAGTATACCTAATTTCGCAACACCAGTTTTGGTCCATTATTTTCCAGTTCTAGTTCCAATCTTGTTTACAAATCACAATCCCACACAGTCCTTGGATTATATGAGAAACCCCTTTTCATTTATATTGATCCAGTCTTTCCATTTCTTTTCATACACTTCCATCAGCATTCATTGTTCTAATGAAATGTAACATTTTATGAATTGTCATGCACTTTCCATCAATCGAGCTCACAATTGGAATAGGCCTGCTAGGCCCCAATTACTACAACAGTTCCTGAAGGCTAAATTGTGTACATTAACTTCATTATCTATTAACATTAACTATTATCCTCCAGCATATGGCAGAAGTGAAGTCAAAATTTGACCAGCTGTTTTTAGGTCCCAACTTTAGGTTAATAAATAGAAACTTTTGTGTAGATAGGTTAATAAATAGAAACATGGCTTCCTAGGAAGCCACCTGAAGATTACCCCACTTCACATAATCCTCATGCTTGCTTGTTTCAATACTTCCATATTTGTGAGCTGTTGGGTCCAGGATATTACTACTACTATTCATTATAGGGCTAGATTATAACTTTATAGTTTGTCCTAAGTAGAAGTTGTTCAGCAATGTACCATCCCAGGAAATAGTGGGAATAAGTATCATTCTTCCAGATAAAGAAAATGAGAGAATGTGTGTTTGTGTTAACTTCTTTATTCTTCACTTTCGAACACTGAATAATGGTTTGTTTGTGGTATACAAATTAATTATGTATGAGCTGTAGCACTGAAACATATGAATCATTTTATTTAATTGCTACTACAGTAAATGCAATTTCTATATACATTTCGCTTTTTTGATATGGGGTAACAAAATGTGATGTGATAAATAGGGAGTGTTGTGATATGTTGAATAGGGAGTGCAAAATCCTAAATATCATGTGATGCACAGTAAGTATAGAGTCATAGACATTTAGGACTGTAAGGGACCTCAGAAGTCATCAAGTCCAGTCCCCTGTGTTATGGTAGGACCAAGTAAACCTAGATCATTTATCATGGGTGTTTTCCCAACCTGTTTTTAAAACTTCCAATGATGGAGATTTCACAACCTTCCTTGAAAGCCTATTCCAGACCTTAGCTACCCTTATAGTTAGGGTTTTCCCCCAACATTTAATGTAAATCTCCCTTGCTGAAGACTGAGCCCATCACTTTTTTTCCTACCTTCAGTGGACATGGACAACAATTGATCACCATCCTTTTTGTAACAGCCGTTAACATATGTAAAGACTTATCAGGTTTTCCCCCACCCCCAATCTTTTTTCTCAAGACTAAACATCCTTTTTTTTTTTAGCCTCATAGGTTAGATTTTCTGAACGTTTTAAACTTTTTTTGCTCTTGTTTGGACTCCTCCACATCTTTCCTAAAGTGTGGTATCCAGAACTGTACATGGTACTCCAGGTGAGGCTTCACCAGTGACAAGAAGAACAGGATAATTACCACCTGTGTCCTACCTACACCCCTGAATCATATTAGCTTCTCCTTTTTTTTCCTTTTGCAGATGCATCACGTTATTGATTCATATTCAATTTGTGATCCACTATAACCCCCAGATCCTTTTCAGCAGTATTATCATCTAGCCAGTTACTCCCCAATGTGTAGCTGTGTGTTTGATTTTTCTTTCCTAAGGGAAGTACTTTGCACTTGTCTTATTGAAATTCATCTAGTTGATTTCAGACCAATTCTCCAATTTGTCAAAGTCTTTTTGAATTCTAATCCTGTTCTCCAAAACTTCCATCAACACACCCCAGTTTTGTGTCATCCACAAATTTTATATTTTTCCACTTCATTATCCAAGTCATTAATGAAAATATTGAACAGTGCCGGACCCAGGAATGACCTCATTGGGACCCCAGTATAGACACCCTCCCACTTTGACAGCACACCATTAATAACTACTCTTTGAGTGCAATCTTTCAACCAATTGTGCACTCACCTTATGATAATTTCATCTAGACCACTTTTCTCTAATTTGCTTATGAGAACTCCATGCAGGACTGTGTCAAAAGCCTAATAAAATAATGAATAGAACATGTATTGCTTTCTGCTTATCTATTAGATCAGTAACTCTGCCAAAGAAGGAAATTAGGTTGGTTTGGCATGATTTATTCCTGACAAATACATGCTGGCTCTTCCTTACAACCATATTATCCTCCAGGTGCTTACACATGGATTGATAATTGTTGCCAGTGTCTTTCCAGATTTCAAAGTTAGGCTGATTGGTCTATAATTCCCTGGAATTTCTTAGTACCTATCTGTAAAAGGCAGAACAATGTTTGCCCTTCTCCAATTTTCTGGGACCTCATCACCTCTCCAGAAATTCTCAAAGATAATTGTTAACGTTTCCAAGATTGCTTCAGCTAGTTCCTTATGTGCCTTAAGATGACTTTCATCAGTCCCTGCCAACTTGAATATATCTGTCTTTTCTAAATATTCTTTAACCTGCTCTTTTCCTATTTTGGCTTGCATTCCTTCCCCCTTGTTTTTAATATATATTGTGCTGAATATCTGAATCCCATATATATGCAGCTGGGCCAATACCCTGTCTTAAACCCCATTAGCTTTAGTTGAGGTTGCTCACGCCACAATGTAGCAGCATTCTTTAATTAGGTGCCCTGGAGCATGTAAACTGTAATCCACACTAAGTGGTGATGCAATTTTAAATAGCTCTGATTATAAGCTATACCTCAAATCAGTGGATGTAGCTAGCTAGTAAGACTGATGAGGAAGGTGGACCACTCAAAGATTAAAGGAACTTTAAAAAGAGGAAGGATGATCTAGTGATTAGGACAGTAATAGAGCAGTTTGGAGGATGGAGGTTACGTTTCATGAAGGTTTTTGAAGTTCCAAAATATGGCTTTGCATCAGAGTTGGTGTCCACTACTGGTTTTGTTCATATCACCTGCCTTCTGTTCTTACCCTGGAGATTTAGTGGGCTATTGACTAGGAGCACAAAGTCCTTCTCAGGTCCTTTACAATGATTGGCTATTTTCTTAACTCTGAAATACTTTCTGGCACTATCAGTGTGCATGACCTAGGATGTCACATGATGAACATCAACAGGGGCCATGATTGGACAGGCACTAAGTGGGGTGGTGACCTAACCTAGACGGTACCTTTTGTTTTACTGTTGTTTTGTTTGTAATTCCATTTCTCATGTTGGCATGACTGTGTACCTAAGGGTAGGGGATACAAACTTAATATAGACCTCTCACACGGCTACTTTTTTGCACCCTCAATAGATAAGGAACAGTAACTTTTAAGACAAATGAACATACCAATGCTCAGAACCTCCCCTGAAATAATCAAGCAACAGCCATCGCTGAACCCAGGATGCTGGATGAACAGATTTGAACTGGGACGGCAACTAAAACAATGGAAAAAAAGCCTATTTGAAAAAAAATGGTACCCAAAAAACCCCATTCTAAATCTGCAGGGAATAAAGGGCAAGTAAAATGTGTGAAACATAGTTGAGAAAAAGTGGAAAACACGAAACAGAATGGGAGGAACGACGAAACCAATGATATAGTTGCTATGGCAAGAATAAAGTGGTTTCTGAAGCAGGCAAAGAAACAAAAATAATTAAATAAATTTAGAAGAATTGTAAAATAGGCCACATTAATATGTAACCCAGTGGTGTTTTAAAGTATTATTAGGTAAGAAGAGAAAGCAGATAAAGAAATAATCATTGAAACTAAGGTAAGATGGTGGTTTAAAAGAACATAGATCCAAATTAATAACCACCACATAATATATTCATAGAAAAAAAAACAATGTGGACTCAATTAAAAAGAAGTGTTAATGTTTGTTTAATTAAACTTTTGTGGCATTGTAATTTGGAATGAGGGTTGAAATAGATAATCTTAATTTCCCAAGGGACTGAGATGATCCGAGTCAAACCAAACATGCAAGTTTCAAATAATTTTAACATCTTATTATTAAGTACTGAAAAAGAGAAGCAGACAGATTTTTCTGCAGGGTTTCTGCTACTATAGTAAAAAAAAAACCACACAATTGGAAAGAGTCCAGCGGAGGGCAACAAAAATGATTAGGGGGCTGGAACACATGACTTATGAGGAGAGGCTGAGGGAACAGGAATTGTTTAGTCTGCGGAAGAAAAGAATGAGGGGGATTTGATAGCTGCTTTCAACTACCTGAAAGGGGGTTCCAAAGAGGCTGGATCTAGACTGTTCTCTGTGGTAGCAGATGACAGAACAAGCAGTAATGGTCTCAAGTTGCAGTGGGAGAGGTTTAGGTTGGATATTAAGAAAAACTTTTTCACTAGGAGGGTGGTGAAGTACTGGAATGCATTACCTAGGGAGGTGGTGGAATCTCCTTCCTTAGAAATTTTTAAGGTCATGCTTGACAAAGCCCTGGCTGGGATGATTTAGTTGGGGATTGGTCCTGCTTTGAGCAGGGGGTTGGACTAGATGACCTCCTGAGGTCCCTTCCAACCCTGATATTCTATGATTAAGCGCTAACAAATCCTGAAGTGTTTTAATCAGAACTCTTACACGTGCTAAGCAGTTCTTCAAAGACTAAACCTTTGCTGTCCTGAAATCTCTGAGAAAGGATCCCCATAATGAACTAGACAGTTTTCCAGGGAGACCCTTACTAAAATAAGAAATAAAATATAATAAAATTAGAGTAGTTTAAAGATAATCTTCTTAACATGAAAATCTCCAAAATGAAAATTAAATCCATCAGCAAGGAGGTCATCAAAAATTTCTTCCACTTATTAAATCTTTGAGTAGGTAGAATTTCCTTCCCTTTTACCACAACCCACTCACACTTTTACTGATAAAAAAATTCTTCAAAGTAATGAGGTGAAAATAGTTTCCCTAAGGTATGAGAAGCTTTTCCCAATGACAATATTCTTTTTATGGTATGACTTTTCAGAGAAATATGGGGGTCATATTGAGAATCACCCCATATTTATTTATTTTTCAATTGATAAAAGTGCACCAATACCAATATCTCTAGATGCATGTTCAAATCTACTCAATGTGGAATGTAACATGACTGAATCTAAGCAAAACAGGCTCCCCATGGACAACCACAAGCTAAAACACACCTTACTCTATGTATAGGCACAAAAAAGCCTAAGTAAACAGATGCACTTTACGTTCTGCCCTCAGGGCTAAGAAACAAACAAAATTAGCACTTTTCATCACTGGAACTCACGGTTTGTTTTCAGAGGCAGATAAGGATTAGAACTGGTCAGAAATTTTTTAATAGGATAGTTTTCCATTGGAAAATGCTGAATCTTCCTGGCAACTCACCTTCCTCCATGGCAGCTGCTTGGTGGGCTGCTACCTAGCAGAGCTGGAAGAATGGCAGCCGTAGCTTAAGCCAAGGATTTCAGGGGTTCTAAAATGCCCCACCCCCCAGAAGTCCCAAGATCTCTGGCTTGAGCTGGGGGCTTAAGGGGTGCCAATCTCCCAGATGCATGGCGGGGACCCTGGCAGCAGGGATGCTGGGCTTCCAGGAAACTTAGGGATCCTCATCAATTTTGTTTCAAGAAGTCAAAATTAAATGGCATTTCCATTTTTAAATGAAACTTCAAAATTCCTATTCTACTGGAAATATTGAGGCTTTATTGTAATGCAACACAGCTTTAAAAAAATATTTCAGAATTTCCTGTGGAACAGGAATGTAAGGTTCCAACCAGTCCTACTAAGGATCATTGTCCCTGTTTCATGGGGAGGGGGGGAATGAGGGGCAGGAATGTGAGATGATTTACCCAATGTTGCACAGCAAGTTAAGGGCAGAACTGGGAACTGAACCCAGAGACCAACTTTTCTTTTTATTTACAGTTTTTACACCAAGTTAACTGAATTGACTTCAGTGCTGCTGATGTACACTAGTGCATGTAAGAGAAGAATTAACCCTCAGATCTCTACATCCCCAGTCTTGTGCCTTAATTCACTGGTCCATACTCTCTCCCTCAGACAGATCTTCTGGGAAAGCAAAGTCCAGAGTCAAGGGTCCTTCATGGAAAATGCTCTGCCAGCATTTCTCAGACAGTCTAATCTGAGCACTTCTGGTGAGAAGGTGCATGAGGGCAGAGGTAATCTGCCTCATACTATAGTTAATTAAGATTCATTGGGTGAGTTCTTCTCCCACTTGCACTGATGTAAGGCAGGAATGGTTCCTTTGAACTCAGTGGAGTCACAAGGGTGTAAAAATGATTTGCATGAGGTCAGAATCAGTTCTCTCTAGATGGGTCTACACTGCAGCTGGAAAGCTGCTTCTCAGAGGAGGTAACCAGACAGGCTAGTTCTGCTCAATCTGCCATGCTAAAAATAGCAGTGTAAGTGGTGTAGCACTGGAACCAGCTCAGGCTAGTTACCCAAGTACATACTAAGGGGGTCGAGTCAGATGTGTACTTGGGTAACTAGCCTGAGCTGGCCCCAAGCTACCGTAGCTACATTGCTATTTTTGTGTGCTAGGTAGTGTGCAAAACCTGTCTACCTAGACTAGGAAGCATGCTCTCAGCTACAGTGTAGACATAATGTAAGAAGGAATTCTACCTTTGATGAACTGCTCCAACAATTATAGACAAGCATATTTAACTACAAAGTGCTTTGTTTGATAAAAATATACGATAAGCAGGCAGCTCTCTCTGGATCTGGTTAAGTTATCAGTGTCCTATATAATGTCCAGGAAAACACCATTTATCAGACTAAAAAGAAATTATAAAATCCAGCCCTTGTGATTTCATGTTTATTTTTTTTCAAATAAGTGATTTTATAACCCCAAATCTTATGTATTTCATGTTGTTATATTAACATGTGCAATATTAATTTATAATAGTAACTTTTTTCTCCCAAAGTACACTTGGTCCAATTGTCTTAGAGCTTAAGCATTTAACATGGAACTGAAAACTTGGGCCAAATTCAGTGGGGTAAGCAAAATGTGGGGCATAAGTAAAGTAGGGTGATGCCACTGAGCTGGGATTCAGTGTGGGTGTCCGTGTAACTTACACATTTCTGGAAAAGATTCCAAGTTCAGTTACACTGTGGTAAATCAGGAATAATTCCACTGAAGTCAATGAAGCTGCACTGGAGAAAAAGAGCTAACATTTACATTTTAGGAACAAAGGGCCTCATTCAGGCTTCAATTACCCAGCTTTTCATTTGTGTAAGCTAAATGACTCCTGATAAAAGGCAGTATAATTGAGAAAAAATCAAGAATCAAGCCCAAAACATTATTATGAACTGCCCACTACTGAATGATCTCTTCAGATATGTCACAGGCCCTGTACTTCCAATAGCTAACTGTGCTCTTCTTTACCCCAAGTGCTAGGGGCCTGAATTGCTGAAGCAGAAGGTTCTGTGTTCTAGTCTTGCTACTTCTGCCGAGTTCCAAATAGCATTGATGAGAAATGTCACATTTCTTTAAACATGAAAACAAATTAATACATTCTCAGGTTCTTCTCTACTCCCCACTGCACCTGCTTGCACCTCTGGTAAGAATGGGTCTATCACCAAATATAATTATCCTTTGTTTCAAATTCCAAACGTTGGTAAGTGTCTCTGAAAGAGAAGTGAAATGAATTAGTGTTCCTCACTGGAATTTGTTTTAATACCAGATGTGCCACTACAGTGAGAATGGAGGGTATGGATTTTACTGCAGGCTGGTTTTAGTAAGATACCACACTAATTTATCCAAAGATTGATTGAGAACAACAGCCATGGTCCTGTTCCATATGTTTTTATTACTTCCACATTGAATAGACTACAAAATTCTGCATTTGGGAGGTCAAACCTCTTCAGACTTTTTTCCAGATTTCTGTTAATCCAGTGGCCTAGTTCTACAACTCCCAAGGAAGCCAAAAGAGAGAAGCACATGCCTATTAGAAAGGAAAATCCATTATCCAATACTGTCATTCATACCTGGATAAAAGGAAAGAAAAACACCTGAAAAAATATAGATTTTTTTGAATAAAAACGTGGCTTGTGAGGTATCACTTGAAAATTAAAATCATTGATCATTAAAATTTTTTCCTTATAATGTGTACATGGTGTGTATTAAGATTTAGGGATATATTTTGAAATTATTACTGAAGTGTGTTTAAGCCAGGCATGTCAAGAGAGTTGTTAACAGGTCTGTTGTAGACAAAGGAAGCACATACTTGCTTCTCTGACCATCCCACTCATCAGGCAGAGACAAAAAAGGTAAACAAAACTAACTAACTAACAAATAGGGGAGGAGACAGCTTCCAGCAGGGAAGCGAAAATTTATCTGAGCTCTAAAGAGAGGGCGGGCTCAACCTCATGTGTTAAGCAATTGAATCAACTATAGTATTAGTATACAATACTAATAATTGCAGAAATGTGTAGAGTAAGGTCTTTTCTGAAAGCTAATGACACACTGACAATTAATAACGTTGTGAAATAGATGTATAATATTAGCACTACATGAGGAAATATGGATGCTTAATAATTTTATGCTTTAAAGTCTGGACAACAGGTTTCCTCCCAGACAAAAGAGAAGGCAGATATCTACTTGTCTATACTGAGATTAAGCAGGGTGAAATCAAAACAACTGAAGCTTCATTTGCACACAAGGGGATGAGAGACCTACAGGAAGGGGAAAAATCAGAATGATGCCATCCTGACTTTTGAAACAAAGTCCTCAAACTTTGGAAGATATAAGCAAAGACAGAAGCCATCTTTGGATCCATCACTAGACAGGCAAGAGGCCGGAACTCTTGGAAACTGAGAAGGATAGGGTCTTTCAACCAAGGGGTGGGTGGGTTGAAGTGTCTGGACACTAAACAAAAGTGAGCAACCTGCTTAGGCAAAGATCTTTCACATAGGAAGACAAGGGACCCCTGCTTAATGTACTTCTGTGGATGGTCCTGACTGAGGGAAAGTCAGCCATGGCTGGGAAGAAGGAAGATTGGTGAGCGATAAAAGAAAAGGAGGACTTGTGGCACCTTAGAGACTAATACATTTATTTGAGCATAAGCTTTCGTGAGCTACAGCTCACTTCATCGGATGCATTCAGAGAAACTATCTTGAACAAAGCCTGTAACTTGCTAGAATAAGTTTTAAACTTTTAGACACATTTTTTTCACTTGTATTAGGTTGTAACCCTTCTAACTTTCTTCCTATTACTTGGCATCACTTACCCTATATTCTATTGTTAATAAATTTGCTTTATTTTTACTATAAACCAACACAAATTTGTGTTTAAAGGGAAAGGTATATATGCCCCAGTTAAGTTAATGATCTGTGATGTGATTGTGTGTCTTTAGAACAAAAAAAAGAAACCTCATTCTTTCTCTGAACTGTCCGGGAGAGGGCTGGAAAATACAGAGCACGTGGTCTGGGGAACATTTGGGACTGGCATGTGTTGGAGTCCAGGCTCTAGGATCCTGTGAGGGGGGGAAGAGTCCTAAGGCCTGTGCTCCAGTCCAAGCCCAGAAGTTTACACTGCAATGAAACAACCCTGAATCCCGAGTCCCACAAGCCCGTGTCAGCTGCCATGGCCCAGCTGTGGATGTTTCATTGTAGTGTAGCTATACTCTTAAAGTTAAAAAGGTGAAGAGATGGGAAATTTTCCTGTATCTTTATTTCACTTCCTTCATTCAGCTTCCATGTGGACAGGATGAGCTTCCTTGCACATAGCATTTCCAAGGTGGCATATGGCCATTCACCAATCCTTTGTATTGCAATGTTCCTTGATGACCCATCTGATTTGATAGTCCTGCTGGATGGGCAGGGGGAAAGAGGGTGATTCCCATGCCTGGGTTCAGAAGTTCAGAGCAAACATTCTCAAACTTATAAAGCAAAACTTACATATTTTCTTATAGCATGGAATACCAACACTACGAGTGATATTAATGCATGCATCAAATTACAAGCATTTCATAGAGTCTAAACACTAAAAACATTCTTATCAGACTAATACCTATTTTGAGCAGGTGAACTGATCTGGTCTCCAGCTGTGAGTTTGAGAGTTCTTAGCTAATGCATGCAACCTGGGCAAGAGCTGGCACCTGGCCTGCCAGCGTCACACCATTATATGCAGGTATGTATGCAGAACAGACAGCTTCACCCCACATATAGCATGTCGGCAGGATTTGTGTAGGGCAGTGGTTTTCAGCCTTTAAAGACTACTGTATCCCTTTCAGGAGTCTGATTTGTCTTGCGTACCCCCAAGTTTCACCTCACTTACAAACGACTTGCCTATAAAATCAGATATAAAAATATAAAAGTGTCACCGTACACTATTATTGCAACAAATGCTTACTTTCTCATTTTTACCATAAATTATAAAATAAATTAATTGCAATATAAATCTTGTACTTGCATTTCAGTATATAGAGCAGTATAAATAAGTCATTGTCTGCATGAAATTTTAGTTCGTACTGATTTCACTAGTGCTTTTATGTAGCCTGTTGCAAAACTAGACACATATCTAGATGAGTTGATGTACCTCCTGGAAGAACTCTGCATACTCCCAGGGGTACGTGTACCCCTGGTTGAGAACCACTGGTATAGGGTATGGCTCCCACAGTACTCAGCCTTGCATCAGACACCAAATCATGGATCATTAATGTGGACTCCACTGCCAACAGACTAGGCAGTCTGGCAAAGCAATGAGGAGAAGATCTCTTGGGCTAAGTGAAAGTGTGGGAGCAACATTGACAGCAGCAGTGCTATGGTCCAGAGACTGCAATAAATAAAATATAAATAATTTTTATCATAAAACTGTAATAAAATTAACCTTAGTCTGCCACAAAGCCAAGCTCTGAAGCAATGCTTGATTAGGGCTATAAAGTGGCATGTTTTGTTCGTAAATTTGGGATGAGTTGTAATGCATGCACTCCAGTAGATACTAAGCAATTAGCCATAAATGCTTTTGAAGGGAATTATTTTGGATAAAGAAATGTCCCAATATTATAACAAAATAATAACAACAATAATAATTAATAAATAAAAAAGGAGGATGGGGAGAATCCACACTCAGAGTAAATATAGGAACAAATAATGATCTGAACAAAAGAACAAACTAAGAAGAAGTAACAAGTTCCCCATAATCTTCTCTGGAAAAATAAAACGTCAATAGACAAAGTTATTTAAAGCGGAATCCTCATGATGCTGATAATCATCTCCTTCTATCACTCTAAACCACTTATTTTCTCAGTGGCATATAGCCCCATCTTGCCTCTGAATCAATAGCACAGAGGGAAGCTAAAGAATGAGGAAAAGAGTCATTCAGGAACCTAACTTAAGAAAAACTCACATGCAGTACTGGAAAAGTAATCCACCAGTCAATTACACACATAGAAAAGAAGAATACGGACATCATGGACATTGTACAAATAAGCCACAAATACCCCAGCTATTCTTTTATTTTATGCAAGATTTTGTAGCTGCACAATTACGGCTCTCTTTCTTTTTTTAAAAAAAATATATATTTAAAGGAATATTTTCCTTTAATGAAATGAAGCACCTAGCCCACAGTACAAGCCTTTTTCTTTTTGGTACTCTTGCAATTTTTTTCATGTATGATCAACTAGTTAAAACTCTGGGATCCACAAAATATATTGTAAAAGCAAATCTGAGTGCAGCAATTGCTTATCTGATTACCTGTCCCACCTTTCCTAGGTTCTTTTAATTTTGACTGCTTAAATAATCAAATGATTTGAGAGTTTAATTTAGCTTTATAGAGTTGTATTAAATAATCTTAAGAACAACAGAAACGAATAGTATAGGACATAAGAAGACAAAAATAGTATTGGACTATGATTTAGCTAACAAAGCAGAGAATTAGCCAATATAACTATTTAGGTTTTCAGAATCAAATCACACAACCACAATAGAAAACAACACATACTCAATCACGATTCTGGGAAGGGTGACTTTGTTTAGGTTTTTGACTAATATTTTGTCTATACTTACGGTGCTGTGTAGAGCATAGGCAATATGTGTAGCTACATGCCACAGTGAAAGCAGGCTGTGTCCACACTTGTCCCTGCAGTGTGTAACTACACACAACAGTGAAAGGTTCCAACAGAGATGGGGCAAAAAGGAAAGTCTCTGGCAGACTGGAGCTGTTGGAGACTTTATCCACTGCCTCCCCTCCCCAGAGCTTTTCCCCACTGCTGGAGCCTTTCACTGTGGCGGGAAAAGGTTCTGGGCAGCTCCATGCTGCCAGTCCCTTTCACTGCAGGAAGGGAAGTGTCTGGCTGGGGGAGGAAATGGGGGGAAATCTCTGGCATCTCCCCCTGCCAAAGCCTTTCTCTGCTGCCAGAGCCTTTTACTGCAGTGGGGAAAGGTTCCACCAGTGGGAAGGTGGGGGGACATTAAGCTAGCAAAACCAGCAGTGTAGATCTTTGAGGCACTTCTTGGATGACAGACATCTATGTAGGGTACATACACTAGGGTGTGGGTATTTAGTGCACTCTGCTCTGCTTACCAAAGCCGTTCCTCACCATCTACACTGCTATTTATACCAGCATTAGCTGGGCACTCAGTGTCTGTACTCTATATGCCACTATAAGTTGAGATGTAGCATAAGAGTCCCTCAGAATAGGGCCTCACTTGTGCCATTAGTTTCTCAACTCTATTGTTGATAACACAACAGAAGAAAAACAATTGAAAGCTAGAATACAGAACAATTGAGTCATTTACTTACATGCCAGTTCACCAAGATCTCCTTCCCAATGGATCTATAGTAGTCAACCATTTTTACTTATTTGCAAATGAATGATATTAGTCTCAAGATCTGATTAACACTCCTAAATACTTAAAATAAACTCCTACATTTATGACATATGGTGTAGACTGAGACCAGTTTCAAGAAGTTTGCAGTTGATTTAAATCTTGTCTGGATACAGCTAAAACTTGGAAACAACATGAAACCACTAACTACGGCAGATACATATACAGTGCCCTAAAGTCTTAGTTAACAACAATAATTATTCAGTTTCAAAACTATTTCACAACAATCTTGATTGGATCTTTTTACAAAACAAGGAAACACACACACACACACACACAGTTGCTCTGTGACTATCTTTAAAGCAGATACACAAACTTGTTGGGGACACTGGGGCATGGCCACTAGGTAACTCGAGGGGATGGAAGACCACGAGTGTCGATGAAGCCCCCTCGCACTAGGCCCAGGTGTCCTTGCCCCCCCCTCCCACCTGGAGGCACTCGCAGCAGCTCTGCGTACTAGGCCCAAGTGTCCTTGCCCCCCCCGCCCGGAGGCACACACAGCAGTTATGCTGAGAATCTGCAACAATATGTTGCAGAATCAGACTGCCTGAAACTAAGCAAGGCCACACAGGGCAGATATGGAAGAACAATGCTGAATAAAGCAGCTTTATGTATAGTTTAACAAATGATACAGAGAACCAGGGAACTAGCGGGGAACTGGATTGGCTGGCTATATGGATACTTGGGGCAGCTTGGTATTGGATAAGTATGCTGGGAAAAAGGATGTATAAAAGCCTGTGTAACTTCCTGCTCTGTGTGCAGGATTTGAGATTCAAATCTCCCTGTACCTATTTGAAGCTTCAAATAAACTTTTCTGCTTCTCCACCCCGTTGTGATTATTGGGTGTAGCACACCGGGTAACGAACCACTCAAGCTGTTGTTCAGCCTCTCAGCACTGGGTGCCGGCAACAGCTCTTGGCGTCCCTGGGTGGGCAACGAGGCTGCAATTTAGCCTTGCCCAGACCCCTCCTGGAGGTCGAGGATTGCGGCGAGAACCGAGGCCCAGCGCGCACCGATGAGTTCATCGGGGGCCTCGGAGGAGACGCAATTTGATCGACCCCGGAGGGCACAACGGTGCAACGCACTCATATAGTCGAGAAGCAGTTGTGGACGGCGGTGAAGAACCGGTCCCTTAGACATGGGGGAGGAGCAGCTGCAGGCCACGGTGAAGAACCGGTCCCTTGGATAAGGTAGGAACCTTTTAAAATCCGGATTGTATGCTCTGTTGGAACCTGGGGACGCCCAGAGTTACCCTGTAGGTATGGGACAGGGACAGAGCTCAGGGGTTAGGGCATGGTGTACGCCCCTAGAGTGCATTCTAGCAAACTGGAAGGTATTTTGTGCGGATCCAATGACTAAGAGCCAATTAAAACAATTATGTACAGTTGACTGGCCTCAGTATCAACTAGAGGACCAGGAGTGGTGGCCACCAGGAGGGTCAGTTAATTACAACACGATCCTCCAATTAGTTTTGTTTTGTCAGTGAATGGGTAAATGGAATGAATATTTGTATGCACAAGTGTTTATGGCTTTAAGAAATAGAACAGAGCTGTAATTCTGCAAAGTTGTAATTTGACTCTGACTGGTTCGGTAGTAGCTAATGTTAGTCCCCAGACCCCCACCCCCACTGTAATGGCAGAGCCGGTGTCCCCTTCGGCCCCCACACCCCCACCGTATAAGGGTAGGATGCCTCGGGTTACAGAGATTGCCCCCTCGGTGGGACTCTATCCTTTGCTTACCAAGACTGTTGTGGCTTGCCCAGGGGCAGACGGACGTCAGGCTACCACTATGCAAGTTTACACCCATGTGCCATTCAATCCAATAGACTTAGCAGCTTTTAAAACACAGGCTGGGGAATTCTCAACGAACGCAAGCAGGTTTATTTCAGTCTTTGAGGGGTGCCTCAGTAGTCACAAGCCGATTGAGAAGACTGTAATATCCTCCTGAGAACCCTGTTGTCTGAGGTGGAGAGGGATCAGGTTACAGCTAAGGAAAGGGGAGCATCAGCGTTCAAGCGGAAAAAAAAAAAAAAGGAATCTATCTGTCAAGTTCCTCTCCAAATAATTGTAAGCGGCTCAGGGCATTTCTGGGTATGGCAGGCTTTTGCAGGATATGGATCCCAGAGTTTGGACTGTGGGCTAAACCCCTGTACGACTGTGTAAAAGGAGCGGATCATGACCCCTTCTATTGGACTCCAGAGGCTGATAGGGCATTTAAAATCCTGAAAAGAAAATTGATGGAAGCCCCAGCTCTGAACCTGCTGGATCTCTCTAAGCCTTTTCAGTTGTATGTACATGAAGGAAGTGGGGTGGCCCTGGGAGTGCTCACACAGCTGTTAGGAGCATGGAGACGTCCCGTGGCTTATTTTTCTAAGCAATTGGATCAGGTTGCAAAGGGTTGGCCGGCATGTTTACGGGTGGTCGCAGCTACTGCCCTAGTGCTTGAGGAAGTGGAGAAGCTAACATTGGGAGGGGTTATGCAAATCTATACTCCCCATACGGTCCGAGCCTTATTGGATGCAAAGGGAGGGCTTTGGCTCACCCAGGCTCGGATTGCTCGGTACCAGGCTAAGTTGTTAGAGAACTCTGAAGCCACTTTACAGCCTTGCCCCTCCCTTAACCCAGCTACTCTCTTGCCAGAAACAGAGGAACAGAAATATGACTGTTTAGAGATCATACATGCCCCGTACTCCAGCCATCCAGATTTAAAGGATGTACCCCTCCCAAATGCAGATTATGAGTGGTACACTGATGGTAGCAGTACTGTAATAGATGGGCAAAGGAGGGCAGGTTATGCTGTTGTGACGCTCCATGACACTGTGGAAGCTGAAGGTTTGCCTGCTGGGACCTCTGCCCAGCTTGCCGAACTAATAGCCCTGACCCGTGCACTTGAACTGTCAAAAGGAAAGCGGGTCAACATTTTTACTGATTCAAAGTATGCTTTTGGTGTGCTGCATGCTCATGCTGGCCTATGGAAGCAAAGGGGAATGCTGACAGCCCAAGTCTCCCCAGTCAAGTATGGGCCCCAAATCCTCTGGCTCCTAGAAGCCGTACAACTTCCCTCGGAAGTGGTGGTGGTACACTGTGAAGCCCATCAAAGGGAGGATCAAGATGTGGCCAGAGGTAACACCTGGGCAGATAGAGAGACTAAGCATGCTGCCACCCTGCCATCCCCTCAGACTGAGAACACCCATATGCATGCCCTTATCCCATCAGTAGGGGAGCGTCCAACCCCTCAGTACTCTGGGGAGGAGAGACAGCTAACTGACAAACTTGGTCTCTGGGAAAAGGAGGGATGGCTCCATTCCCCAGAAGGGAAGGTCCTCCTACCAAAGGGCCTGATCCAGCCGGTGCTACAGAAACTACATCAAACCACTCATGCTGGCAGGGAAGCACTTATCCAACTAATGGGAAAATACTTTATCACTTCCGGACTCCGACCCCTGGCTGCCCAGGTACAAGCGGACTGCTTAGTCTGCCAAAAGAATAACCCCCGACCGGGACATCCTGTGCCACCAGCTGCCCTAGAACCCACTCCGGGCCCCGGACAAGTGTGGCAAATAGATTTTACTGAGTTTCCCCGGACCCAAGGGTTCAAATATCTCCTTGTTATAGTGGATCGGTTCGGCGGATGGCCAGAAGCCTTCCCATGCTGTAACTGCACTGCCAGAACAGTGGCCCTCAAGTTTGTTAAGGAGATCATTCCTTGCTTTGGACTCCCCCTGTGGATGGAATCTGACAACGGGACACACTTCACGTCAAAAATCATTCAAAGCATCTCACATGCCTTACAGATCCCCTGGAAACTCCATACGCCCTGGAGACCACAAGCCAGTGGTGTAGTGGAACGTACCAATCAGACCCTTAAACGGCATCTCTCAAAAGTGTGCCAAGAAGCCTCACTGCGATGGCCTGATGCTTTGCCCCTCGTCCTACTCCGTATCCGCGTTTTCCCAAAGTGTAGATTAGGGCTCAGTCCCTTTGAAATTATGTTTGGAAGGGCATGGCCTATGAATGGCACCCCGGTTCTGTCAGGGGAATGGGAGTTGGGTAATGGTTTTTTGTCACAGTATATGTGTTCCCTGTCTGCTGTTCTCTTGTCTCTTCACAGGTATACCAAGGATTCCCAGCCTCTCCCCTTGGACTCTCCCGTCCATTCCTTACAGCCCGGTAACTCTGTGCTTGTTCGCATCTGGAAAGACGAGCCTCTCCAGGAAAAGTGGAAAGGACCCTATACCGTCCTGCTGATCTCCCATACAGTGCCAAAGATTGAGGGACACAAGAACTGGATCCATCACTCTCGTCTGAAGGCAGTACCCACCCCCTCGTCAGCAGAACAGTGGACTGTCCAACCTGCTGACTCCTCATCTAGTGACGATCTCGGGCTAAAGCTACTGTTTAAAAGACACTGTTTAAAATAGTGGGCACCTTAATGCTAAAATGGGCCCACCCAGGTACTGGAGACCCTGGGTTGGAAAGACTCTGGTGATAATTAATTGGGTAACATTGTTATTCTCTGTATTGGTATTTCCAAATTGTGCATATTGGGAGCATATTCCTTTGTTTCGCTTGCACACCATGTTGCTAATTTAACAAACCAGACTGATTGCTGGGTATGTGCTCCAATTCCACTGTCCCCCCAAAACGGGAATGCCTCTTGACATGCTGCCCTTGACCCTAGCAGAATTAGCTGCCACCAAAGAGCAGGAAAGAACGGATTCGCCGTTCTGGAACAAGATCTCTTTACAGCGAGCCACCTATCAGGACCAGGAGTATTAAGTTGCAGTACTCAGTGAGGGATGTTATGTTTTACCTGAAACCAATCTGATCACTATGGGCGTCCTGTGGGAAAAAGCTCCTGTGTTATTACACAGTGGGCTGATGGGTATTGGATAAAGACCAAAAGGGGAGGCCAACAGTGTGGGTGTAATGATTCCTCCCCTTTTAGGGAAACTCTTACAAATACTCTTACCACAAAAGAAAGGTTTGGAAATATAACTTGCAGTCCAGTTAATAATCTCCAATGTAGCAAGCCGATGGTGGGTTTGTAGTGGTTCCTATGGCGAGTGTAATTTGAACGGCACAATTAGAAACACCCCCACTTGTACCCAATCAAAAAATTAAGATGCCCCCTTAGGGGCATATAAATTGTTTAAAAAAGCAGCCAAAGCAGCCTTAAATATCAAAAGGAATCCCCTTAAGGAAACAGTCCTTACTGGGCCCTACAGGGTCACTATTTTGTATGTGGCCGAAAGGCTTACAAGGTGCTGCCAGCCAACTGGACAGGTAGCTGTTATATAGCTCATGGGAGTTCCTCATCTGTCAATAACTGCCACACTGCCCAAAGGAAAGATTAGAAATGCCCAAGATACCTCTGTTGAGTCACGAGAAAAGACCCTGCGGCGACTGACTATGGCACTGGAGGGCAATATGAAGAATCCCCTCACAACCGAGAAGCTTGTAGGGTGCTCTGTACTGGGAATAGTGCCACTGGTTTCCGGGCCAGCCATGGCATGCATAGGCTGCTATACTATAAGGCTGCAAATGGTACTTGAGAAGGTGGCCTTAGAGTTAGAGGACTCGGTTAGTGATTTAGGGTCAGCAGTAAAAATATTAAATAAAGAGGTACAACAGCTCAGGACGTTTTCCCTCCAAAACAGGCTGGCTTTGGACTATCTCTTGGCATCCCAAGGAGGGGTTTGTGCCCTTGTCGGGCCCCGATGTTGTGTATATGTAAATGATAGCAGTTATGAGATCTATGAAAAGGTGGTACAGGCTGAGGCCCATGCCCGAGCTGGAGCACAGGTTGCCTATACTGCCCCAGAGAACGATTGGTTGCAAACCTTGTTTTCAGGCTGGTGTTTGTCGCCTTGTCTTGGTGGTTTATTTAGCCTGCTATTGAAACTTCTCTTTCCTGTATTGCTTGTATTACTGCTATTATGCTGTGCAGTATCATGTGTTAGGGCCCTTTTGCAAAAGTTAATAAGTCATTCTCTTCAGGGCTATCACAAAGTGCTTATGAAAAGTCATATTGTAAAGAAATAAGTAGCCCAAGTGAGAAAACTCAGAGCCAAGGTTGTTGAGTGTTCTCAAAGGGGGGAGTTGTTGGGGACACTGGGGCATGGCCACTAGGTAACTCGAGGGGATGGAAGACCACGAGTGTCGATGAAGCCCCCTCGCACTAGGCCCAGGTGTCCTTGGCCCCCCCTCCCGCCTGGAGCACACACAGCAGTTATGCTGAGAATCTGCAACAATATGTTGCAGAGTCAGACTGCCTGAAACTAAGCAAGGCCACACAGGGCAGATATGGAAGAACAATGCTGAATAAAGCAGCTTTATGTATAGTTTAACAAATGATACAGAGAACCAGGGAACTAGCTGGGAACTGGATTGGCTAGCTATATGGATACTTGGGGCAGCTTGGTATTGGATAAGTATGCTGGGAAAAAGGATGTATAAAAGCCTGTGTAACTTCCTGCTCTGTGTACAGAATTTGAGATTCAAATCTCCCTGTACCTATTTGAAGCTTCAAATAAACTTTTCTGCTTCTCCACCCCATTGTGATTATTCGGTGTAGCACACCGGGTAACGAACCACTCAAGCTGTTGTTCAGCCTCTCGGCACTGGGTGCCAGCAACAAACGTATAGACTTTCTTACTAACAAGATACTCAGTTTCAGGAAGTGCTACTTATCACCGATCTTCGCTCAGCTACCAGCTTTCAGCTCAGTTATTCTTCAAAGCAATAGTTGACACAACAAACACAGGTGGAGTGAAGAACACACACAACAATACCCATAATTTTTTTGCACCATGAAAAGGTTAAGCTGAATTGATGGAAAAGAGAAAGATAATAGAAAGAAAATAGAAAATTGATGTCACCAGGAGGACTCCCACATGACTTCACCCTTCCAGGTGTTTTGGCGGTGCTTAATTTGTAATGAAGAGGTGCCGGAGCTCATCCCCAGCACAAACTAAGCCCTGGCTGGGTGGCTGGAGAGTGGCAGCCTCTGACAGGATGCCCAGCTCCGAAGGCATCGCTGCCACCAGCAGCAGCACAGAAGTAAGGGTAGCAAGCTATGGTATTCCAATCCACAAAACTGCAAAGCAAGTCTGAGTGTTTCCATAATAGACATACTGTGACTTAGGTGAAATTTGCAAAAAGGAGTAACGTTGGGGCACCATATGAAATTTACTATTACAACATATTATGAACAACTGTACTTGGGCCTGACTGATGGGGTCTCTTCAGTGCCCTGCTCCCCCACAACCCCCTCCCAGGAACCTCAACTCTGTCCCATGAAGTTATATTTCTTAATGACCAGTGAGACAAAATGTGTTCCAGGTCTTCAACCCACCATGGACTCCATGGGGCTGCCCCACCTGCCCATATCCTGCCTACCAAACTTGAGCCCATACCGGGCCTATGCTGTCACTCCTTCCAGACCCCTCACCCTTAGATGCCTGAAGTTGTTGCAGCAACTGCAAATTAGCTTGAAGCAGCTGGGTAATACCATGAGTGGCCCCACCAGAGTTGCACCCCCCAGATGGGTCTGTTCTGGCTTGTGAGATTCCCGCTTCTAGACTCTGCCTATTTATTATTCCGCCAGGCCCTGTCCCGGCCCCACCAAATAAATTCACAGAGGGACAGTTTGAGCCCAGACACGCCACCTCACTGAGATCCTTGCAGCAGCCACCTGTTGCCACACTGCAAGGCAGGATATCACCTGTGCGAACCGTCCCCCTGAAACCTTTGTCTGTTGCAGATCACACTCTCCCCTGGAATCAGCGTCACCCCCATCTCTTGTGTTCAGTGGAGAAGAACCTCCTGGTTCTGGGTGATCCAGTACATTTTGGAAGCCCTGCAATGCTGTTGAAACAACCTCAGAAACAACTTCACTGACCACTCGCTGCAAGCACTGCTGACTGTCCCACTTGCAAACACAGCCTGCCCATCTACATGTGTGGTTGCTTCTCCTCAAGCATCCCCATCCTTCAGTCCATGAGGCTGCCTTGGAGGATCTAACACACCACCCTGGTCTTCACCAACCCCTGTCCTGGTAACAGCCCCTTACCCCTGCAGCTATCATCCTACCCTTGGGTCCCCCTCTAGCCCTTGAACTCCATTTGGACTGCCCTGTGCAGCGTTTGCTGCTCTCCCTCCCAGTGAAGGTACATTCCCCGCAGCCCTAACCTGCTCACATCAGGAAAAAAGTGAAATCCCATCCCCCTACTCACAGGAGGCCTGCCCCGTGAGAGAGTTAAGCTCCCTTGCTTCTTCCCTGCCCCAATACCCAACAACTGTATCAGATGCTGAGAAATTTCACTTGCTGACATTATAGAAGAGGACCCAAAGTTGGGCTTATTATAGAAGTTGTTGTAACCTTAACTATGGTGATGCCTTGTCATTCCTGAATTTGATACAGCTACTTCCATAGGCCTTGTGCCTGTTTACTCCAGGTTGCATTAGCTGAACTTGGTTCAGTATCTTTATCAGGCACTTTATAGTGCCCTGCAATATGAAATGTTATTTACAGACCTCTCTTCCCTCCCGCACACACTTTCAGCATGACTTAGAATTCTCTGTTGTCAAAGGATGGGGTGGGGTTATCCACAGACACAGAACAGCCAACTACATAATTTTATCCACTAAAGCAGCTAACTAAGGGATGCATCAGAAGGAGCATTTCCAGTATAAAAAGGAACCCACAACACATAAACATTACACCCACCTCCACAATTAAGCAGGAGACTGTTCAGAATCCCTTCTCATTTCATCCTTTCCTCATAGCATAAACATGAACTCTTCAGAGATGTCTCACTAATTTGTTACTCTGTTTCTCACCTACATACTTTATTTCTGAACTCTTTTTGACTTCCCAATGACATAGTTTGTTTAATCGCTTCCTGTCTATATCAAACATACTAACCAGGCTTTTCAATTATTTTATAATTTCCAGCCCAGTAAAACAGCTTCATATTTCATGAATATCAAGTCCACATCAATCCAAAGAAATGATGGTCCAAATGATTTTTACAAGTTCTTTGGAAAGCATGCAATCCAAAAATCCATGAACAGATGTTGAAGAAACCAAAAACATTGTAATTAAGAGTACAACATATCATTTCTTTCTGTATTTTTTAAAAAAATCTTTGCATCACTTCCATTGCAATACTAGACATCTAGAGTTTAGACCTTCAGATGTTATGGGCATAACTGCACAAAAGTAATTACTGGTGTAAACCTCAATGGCTTATAGTGGGCCAAAATCACCCCTAATGTATATATTGTCCTGGCTCTTGAACAGTCAAGAAGGATTTAGAATTCTGCATGTTTGTTCCTCCTTGGGGCATAGCAATGGCTTATATCATATTTTACTTTTCCAATCACACTTCTCAAACACCTTCTCACCCACACTCATGTGTTTGCCACCCCTCATTGTTTAAATTGAGGCCTAACTGGTGTTTCTCATATGAGTATGAGGTGGAGGAAAAGGTCCTTAAAGCATAAACTCCTCTGGAGAGGGACATTTTATTCCATCTACAGAAATGCCACAATCCCCTGTCATGCTCTATAAATATTGTACTATAATAATAACAACACAGACACTAGGTGAATTCCAGAAGAGGGAGGAAAATCTTCCTACCCTAATTTTTGGAGTCCAATGGGTCCCTTCCACCACATCACTGTGCATATGCTAACAGAGCAATAGGCGTGAGTCTTCATTTTAACTAATTCAGTCTTCATGAAATGGGAGTTAACAGGCCATAGGAATTATGCAGGCTCTTTGAGAAGTAAAAATACTTTAATTTTCACCTACTTTTGAATCTGATGTGGCACTGTGTCTGACCCATAAAATGGTGTTTACTGAAAAATGCTTTAGTTTCCTATGTATACTGTGTGAAATGGAAACGTTTCTTTCCTATTCCCTTCTTAGAGAAAAAGCATTCCTTGGGGGAATGCTCTAGTTCTTTTATCCTATACACTGGATTATTTATATTAACATTATATATTTAATTACATACTAATAGAAATAAACCTGCTGTTCATTTTACAGAATTATTAATCTGGAATGAAGTGATATTGTTTTTTTATCCATAAACACAGAGAAACTCTTTTTCACCATGTTCAGTTCCAGAAATTATCATTAATTTGTTGAAAGTGTTCTTTCATGGGTATCTGGATTATAAACTAAACCATAATATCTATTTCCAAAGACATAACATTCTAATGTGAATTTTACTAGACACAAAACCCACTGCTTTTAGATCAGTCAGGTATCAAAATGGTGAACAATATGACTGTGTAAGATCCTCTCTCTCTCTCTCTCTCTCTCTCTCTCTCATAAATAATCAGTAAAAGGCAAGTCAACAAACCATATTTCTCAGCCTGTTCTTGATGTAGAGAAGAGAGGAATAATAATAATTACAGAAGATTAGAAGAAATAAATGAAGTTCTAGACACTTCTGACCTACTCTCCTTAAAAGAGGGAGGAAAGAAAACGCAAGTCTTTGTGTATCTCAGTAATATGAATGTATATAATGAATAATAATAATAAAACCAAACTCTTATATAACATTTTAGGCATTCAGATACTATGGTGTGAGCATGATATAAATAGCTAGGTTTTGGCAGGTAAAGAATTATCCAAAATATATAATTATGATGTTAAAGATTTTAGGGTGGGGTTTTCAAAAAACACTCCCTCTGCAATGGCCTAACTATGCTGCTACTGAAGTCAGTGATACAAAACTCACATTGAGTTCAATAGGAACAGAGATAGGCCATCAATGAGGTCTTTTAAAAATCCCTCCCTTCATTTTTAAACCTCAACCATAGAAATGTAGGACCGGAAGGAAACTCATTCGGTCAACTAGTCTAGTCCCTTGCACTGAAGGCCAGCTCTTCTTCTGGAATACTGTCACAATGGGGGCACCAAAATATGCACTAAACTAAATGTGTATTGGGCAGTCATGCTCACAATGCTTCTATGTTGTTGTGAGACATGGGCAAAGTATTGCCACCATATCAGGACACTTGATCAGTTCCATATGTGCTGTCTTTAGTCTGTTTGCAAGGTCAAATGGTGGGACAAGATCCCCAATATCTGAAATTTTTAATCATTGTTGGATGTCTAGCATGAAAGCATGCTCATAAAATCTCAGTTGCATTAGTCTGGGCATCTCTTGCATATGGCCAATTTGGGAATACTCAAGGCTATATTTTATGGTTATCTAAAGTAAGGCACCCATTCTCAGGTGGTTAGTACAAATTATATAAAGACACACTGAATTTAAACTTGAAAGCATGGCATGTTGACCCCACCCACTGGGAAGCAACAGCCCATGACAAAGCAGCTGGGCAGCAGTTTGGTCATGTCCCTATTAACCACTTTGAAGTGAGGTGAATTAACACCTTATATGAAAAACATGGACAGCACAAAGCAAGGATGTAATACCCTGCAATGATCATGGACAATCTTGTCGGTCCTACATGTACCCGTACTTCTGGTTCTCATATTGGTCTGAACTTGCATATGCCTGTTCACCTAAAATGTTTGCTGAATTGTTGTATGTAGATATCAATGTTAGACCCAATCATTGTCATATTGACTGATGATGACTGATATAATCTGTTTGTCCATTATTGCTTATACTACAGTGTTAGACAATGCTGAGATACCAGAAGATAATTCACATGCTTAACAGTAGGTTGTTTCATTGGCTTAAATGGGACTATACACATGCTTAAGTGCTTTGCTGAACCAGTGCCAGAGGGCTCAGTACCTTGTAGGGTCAAGCCATAAGGCTCTGACTTCAGTTATACTCTGCAGATGCTTAAAGTTAAGTATTTGATTAATTGCTTTGCTAAATTGGGGTCTTATATTGATATAACTGAGATCAGAGTCAGTCCTCATACCACTAAAAAGTACTGTCACTTGTAAGAAGGAGCACCTCCAAAAGGACATCCAGTTATGTTTAGGATGCCTGGGCTGGAAGGCAGAGGATATTTTGAAGGAAATTAGCTGAATGGGCCAAATAATTAAATTCTGGCCTGTCTTTAGAGAATATCAGTTCTACATATGCAATTATTAAGTAGATAAATGCAAGACTGTTGTTAATGCAGGGGAAATTTAAAAGCATAAATATTAAATACCTTTAAAACATTTTCACTAATATATTTTACCGAAATCTGTAAACATATAAATAATAGATTTTACAAAACCTTTCATTAAATCATAATTTGAGCTATCGTATCTGACTTAAAATAAATTTAAATGCCATCGACTAAGAACCATATTCTGCTGTCCTTATTCATGTTGAGTTTGGACATATAGAGCTGCGTGGAGTGGGAGGAGAAAAAAATTCTAAGGGCCTTATTGTAAACATTCTGTTACAAAATGGCAAAATAACATTCAACCACATGTTTTTCAATGTGCCTTATAAATATACTCTAAAAATAATTACCATCTCTCTCATTCAGCCTATTACAGTCAGTAAGGTGTGGTACCATGGGGAACCATGACATGACAATTTTGAATTGACTTGCCACAGCTTTTAAAGGATTTGTTTAACAATAGTAATAAGTAGATGAAAAACTGAAATGGCACGGCAAGTGATACTTGCTAATGGCAGTAAATAAACAGGATATTGATGGTGGGAGTTGAGACAATTGGCATGTCTCTTTCCAAGACAAGCAGCTATATGTTATATTTTTGAATGTATAGATACAGCCTTACCATATGGAGAAAAAACCTGTGCAGACCTGTTTTTTTGTTTTTTGTTTTTTTACACATGGACAACCACAAGGAACTATCACTATTACCTAGGTGCTGGTGTGTCAAAAAATATTAGATATGCTGAAAGCGACTGAATGCCACTAAAAACAGTTTTGTTTTATAATTAAACCTCAGTTCTATTTGCTTTCCTACGAAAACTACTTCAGAGCATTATGAATTCTTTACTTTCATATGATTTATGTAAGGTCAATGGAAATCAAAATTCCACCTCCCGCAGCTCCCATTGGCCGGGAACAGCGAACTGCGGCCACTGGGAGCTGCGAGCGGCCATACCTGCGGACACTCAGATAAACAAAGCATCTCACGGCCCGCCAGGGGTTTACCCTGAATAAGCCGCGAACCAAGTTTAGGAAACCCTGATCTAGTCTGAATCTCCCACATAAGATATGTCAGACTACATTATCATAGTGGTCTCTTTTGGATATATAATCCATGAAAGGGCATGTAAATATGTCGCCTCTGCCTCAAAGAACATGCCTTAAAACACCTGGAAGGATTACTGTATATGGTAGGTGCATATCTTGGTGCCTCTGCTACTCACGTACATGTGCTTCCTTTCCTTTAAATGATGTCTCATAGGCTTTGAGGCAGAGCTGAGTTTTATGGGGAGCTTTGAAGACAGAGAGGAAAATGATCTGGAGAATAAATTTTGAGAAGACATTGTGTAAAGGGGCAGCATGCAGCAAAGTATAAAACTTCTGTGAGAGGAACAGATAAAGGAAATATCAATGTTATTGATGGATTGCAGGGGGTGGAAAAAACATGGAAGGAGACCAAGTAAGAGATGTATTTTGGGACTTCACACCACAGGACCTTGAAATCAAAAGCAAAAAAAAAAAAAAAAAGATTTTGATGCACAGTATAATAAGGAGCCAGTGAATTGACTCAAAATTTGACTGGGTGGAGTGGAGGGCTGTCATGATCAAATCAAAAACAAGAAAGGTGATGTTGGCAACACCAAAGATAATCTGGAAGGGTCAGGATTAGCAACAGTACCTGAAAGAAAGAAAGAAAGAATAGCAGTCAAGAAAAGAGTTGATTAGATCTATTCACCTTCCTTGCACCAGACATTAGAAATTTTATCACAATTCATACTCTATTGTAAACACTAGCTGAGCTCCCTGGAGCTGCAGAATAACTTAAATCTTGAATACTCTGTCTCCTTGTCTGGGACCCATTTATTGCATAAAACATGGCAGAATCCCTCCTGAAAATCAGCTTCCATTCAATTTGTTTTCATCTCATTTTCTATGTTTTGGACTCCTAATAGGCATTTATTTTAAAGTGTATGAGGATTTTTTTAAAAGATAGTAAAACTAGGTTTGAAATAGGATGATGTTCCTTTAAAAAATTGTCATTGCAAGTCAGGGTCATTGCACGTTTTTCTCTGACTAGAAGAATTTTCCAGAAACAGGAAGAATAAGGATTATACATGATATGACCTATCATATCAGGGGCCTAATAACATCAGCCACACTATCAGAGGCTCGTTCACCTGCACATGCACCAATTTGATATATGCCATCATGTGCCAGCAATGCCCCTTTGCCATGTACATTGGTCAAACTGGACAGTCTCTCCGTAAAAGAATAAATGGACACAAATCAGATGTCAAGAATTATAACATTCATAACCCAGTTGGAGAACACTTCAATCTCTCTGGTCACACAATTACAGACATGAAGGTCGCTATCTTACAACAAAAAAAACTTCAAATCCAGACTCCAGCGAGAAACTGTTGAATTGGAATTCATTTGCAAATTGGATACTATTAATTTAGGCTTAAATAGAGACTGGGAGTGGCTAAGTCATTATGCAAGGTAGCCTATTTCCCCTTGTTTTTTCCTCCCCCCCCCGACGTTCTGGTTAAACTTGGATTTATGCTGGAAATGGCCCACCTTGATTATCATACACATTGTAAGGAGAGTGGTCACTTTGGATAAGCTATTACCAGCAGGAGAGTGAGTTTGTGTGTGTGGTTTTTGGAAGGGGGGGAGGTGAGAAAACCTGGATTTGTGTTGGAAATGGCCAAACTTGATTATCATACACATTGTAAGGAGAGTGATCACTTTAGATAAGCTATTACCAGCAGGAGAGTGGGGTGGGAGGAGGTATTGTTTCATGGTATCTGTGTATATAATGTCTTCTGCAGTTTCCACTGAATGCATCCGATGAAGTGAGCTGTAGCTCACGAAAGCTTATGCTCAAATAAATTGGTTAGTCTCTAAGGTGCCACAAGTACTCCTTTTCTTTTTGAGAATACAGACTAACACAGCTGTTACTCTGAAACCTGTCCTTTCAAAGGGATTTCTCTGTTTTAAAAATATGTATTTTTCTTCATAAATTATAAGTTGAGTGATCTTTTGAATTGTGTTTGAAAATCTGAAATCTCCAAAAGCCTCTCAGGAATAATGCATGAATGCACAACAAAATCTGCATTAGCTTCAGTTTGCAGTATCATCTGCTGAAAGATGTGACCACCCTGCAACATTTTCAGGATATCAAGAGAATTTACAAGGACAGAATAATATCAAGCTGTCATGATGATTGAGGAAAATTGGATGAATTCCCCATTGCTGTACACCTTAAATTAGCTCAGGACCAAACAAAAAAATTAAACTTGAACAGCGTGCTCTGCATCAATATTTCTGCTAGCCATTTAGGCTGAAGCCTTTAATGCTGCCACTAGTGCATTCATTTTCCCACCAGTTTACATGGTCAAGAAAGTACTTTCCATTTCACTTTCCTGAAATACAAACCAAACCAAAGGTAAAGTAGAATAGATTACTGCTGGGCTTTTAATGGTGAAGGTTATTGATATTGTGATTAATTTTCATTTATGAACTACTTCACCTAATCCACAGAACAATAGATTTTAAAAACTAATTACATTCATGATATACAGTGTGAAATTGGATGAATGTTTCCTACTTTACTGTAAGAAGGCATCTTCAGAAGTTGTGCCAGCACAATGGCTGTATAATGAGAAATGCACCAATGGACACTTTGTTTTTGTAAATTTAGAGAGATTACAAAACACAATACATTATATGAAAATGGTAAAATAGTCTCACAAGGAGGAGACATATTGATGCAATTAATATTTCCTATGGTATTTAATATAATTTCAATGTTGTATTTACAATTAAAGCATATCTTTATGTTGATTCTGATTTATTCCACTGTGGTACCAGCAATTTCATACATTATTAACTATTAATGATATACATACAGCGCAATACATATTTATGACATGTATTACACACATAAACAAAGAATATATGTTCAACTTATACTTAACTAATAAACATTAGGATTGGGTAATCATTCTCCAGAGCACATTATGAATATATAAATAATTACATGTATACAGGACTTTAAATGTTAACAAAATAGTTTCTAGAAGTCAGCAGTTGATAACAAAAAACACCAGAGTCGTCTGCAGTTACAGAGGAGAAGCCAGGAACTGAAAGGGGAAAAAAATGTATAGAGTAAGTGTCCTTGTGCCTCTGATATAAGTATTTAATGACCCTAAAAATATTGACACTAAAATGTCCCAGTTTTTTTTTTTCTTTTTTCTTTTTTTAAAATGTGGGTCATCTCATTTCAGTCAGGGCTGAAACACATTGTGGGAGAAACAAGGGCAAGATTATTTTAGTGAGAATCTAGAGAGGACTTTGTTTTTACAGGACAATCATCTTGACACCTTTAAATAAGCACTAAACTAGATTAAATTAAATTAAAGGGATAGGAGGAACAAGATTGTATCTCATGCAGAGTTTTACATCCTTCATGCTAAGAATACTTTCCCTCCCGCAACCAAAATCCTACAGCTGAGGCTAGAAGAACTGCAGTCTCCCCTATTAAAAATGTTAACTAGACTTTCTACTGGATCAGAACTAAACCAGTATCATATGGTTATTTTCCTTTCTCATTTGTCCAGAAGGTTTCGGGGTGATCATCTTGTTTAATGCTACAAAGTGACATTTAATAGTGAATTTAGTTACAACAGTATCTATTTAGCAATGAAGCTGAATTCCTTAAATAGATTCACTTCTTAAATTTAATCCAGAGGACAATGATTTTCCGTAAAGGTGTTGGCTTTCCATTTTTTTTTCTGTTTGGGCACCTGCCACAGAAGCCCTCTTTTCCCTTTATTATTTGTCTTTGTACCTTTAAAAGCTTTTGTTTTTGTCCAGATACTTTTCTTGTCAGGTGCACTTGTTAGAGACCCACGCCAATAACCTTGATTGCATATTGCTGTAGATTATTTAATTATTTCTGTTTAGGTCCTAATTTGGGAATAATGGTTAAGACTGGGCCAAGTTCACCCATGGTGTAGCTACATAGAATTCAATGCAAATGTCTGAATATTCTTATTAAGCATGACTGTCTTCTTACACACTAGGTCAGTAGCCTGTGTTCAGTCTGATTTGTGAAGCCCTTTTAGTGCAGTAGACCACAAAATCAAAAGCAGTTTTCTTCACTTTAAAGTATTTTATTGCCTGTTACTTCTTTTGTTAAATTCACCTGGTTTAAATCTTAGCTACAGTAAACGGTCCCCAGGGGTGCAGAGGCACTGCCCCAACAGATACCAGAAATGTGGCCAGGTAATTGGGAGATGCACTGCTTCCCTGCTTCCCTGCTACAACCTCCATTAGTGGGGACCATACAAAGCCCTGGCAGTAGAGCTAAGACCCCAGTCCTGCAACTGATTGAGGCAGAACTGCTGCACCTAGGGGGAGATCCATTGACTTCATCTATGCTTTGTACTGATTCAGGGGCCAATTGCACACAGTTAGTTGCACATGTGGGGCCTAAAGGTGCCCTCCTTCAGTGGAACACTCGAGTGAAGTCCCTTCAGTTGCAGTGGCCCTCACTTCCCCAGCAGGGATGAACCAAGGGATCCTGAATGATCTCAATGAGCATGTACTCCAATCCTTCTCACGTACAACTGTAAAATGTGTGTCCTCGAAATTTGTGTCAGGCATTCCAAGGTTATTGGATAAGCACATCTTTCTGTGTTTATATACATCAAAATCAGTGTGTTTACCATTCTGAATTTTTTTACAATGACTGAATTTGCATACTCAACTTCATGGATCAGTAAGAGACAAGACTTAGACTGGATAATGCTAAAAGGTCAAAATCACCCAAATTTACCTCTTATTTTCTTCTTGTTCTTCACTATTACTATTAATTCAGTGACTCTTAGGGCTTGGCTTCACCACCAGGGAGATCGGTGTTGCTGCAGTCAAAGACCCACTTAATCCATGACAAATAGCTCTCCAGTCAATTCCAGTACTCTAGCTCCCTGAGAAGATTAAGATAAGCTGACTGGAGAGCATCTCTGGTTGACACAGCACAGTGAAGACACCCGGGTAAATCGACCTAAGCTATTATTCACATACTTGGAGTAGCATAACTTAGGTTGACTTACCCAGATAGTGAAGAGAAGCCCTTAGAAACAACACTGAAAAACACCCACTTGCCTCACAGACTTAGGCATGTTGTTCTATGTTTGACAATTATTTGTGATCTTATGAGGTAAAATTTTCTGTTATTAGTACTAAGTTTTCCGGTAGGATAATAACCAATTATTCAATCATTTTATGATAGTATATGATATAAAACCTCACCAGACATTATAATATAAAGCGGAGTAGTTATTTTACAATCCTTATTGACAAAGGAATGGAAACACAGACAGCACCTACAGTATGCACTGAACAAACGCTTGGTTGACAGAATGAAAATTCCTTATATCTAGCCCTGCATCAGGGATGTATGAAGGATAAATTAAATCTAAAGTGCTCCATGCAGCTTTTGTTATTAACTTCATTTGTTATATTGGAAAGATTGTTTGGATTGAGTCTCACAAAAAAAAAATTGGTCTTCCAACAAAAAATTAATCAAGAAGGTATCTAAATGTAGCATCAAATATTAGGTTTCAGAGTAGCAGCCGTGTTAGTCTGTATCCACAAAAAGAAAAGGAGGACTTGTGGCACCTTAGAGACTAACCAATTTATTTGAGCATAAGCTTTCGTGAGCTACAGCTCACTTCATCGGATGCGTTCAGTGGAAAATACAGCGGGGAAATTTATATACACAGAAAACATGAAACAATAGGTGTTACCATACACACTGTAACGAGAGTGATCAGGTAAGGTGAGCTATTACCAGCAGAACAGCAGTTGACAAGAACGACTGAGGAACAGTAGTTCATACTGTCCTTATGATCTGGTGTGCTTATGCAACAGCACCCTCTTTGGTCAAACAGACTATTGCACATATTTCTCAAGCTCGGGGGGCAGCGAGTCCACTTCTCTTGCATTTTGGACTATGAAGAATGTTCATTGCAGTCACACCGCAGTGTGTGTGTTTTCCCCTTTATACTTGGCAGGGTACTCAGAGGGTCTGGAAACCCCTTTGGTTCTTAAATCTCTGAAGGATTGGTAGGGGAACCCAGGCCCACCCACTCCACTCCACTGGGTTCCAGTTCAGGGCCCTTAAGCCAGGCAGGCAAAATCAGGCCTCAACAACACCCCTTACAGTACTCCGATCTCCTTCCTACTTCCCTTGGTTTCTGTAGGCTTCTCAAGCCAGTAGATCCCGTCGTCCCCTCTCTGGGTGCTGTCTCTGGGCAGCTTGTTGGGCAGGCATTTCCTTTTTCAGCCTACTTGCTCCTCTGGCAGCCACCTCACTCCTCTGCTTCTCAGCTTTTTTCCTCCCAGCTGCTGTGAGGCTGCCAATCAGCATTAGCCTGCAATTCCCACATTAACTCCTAGGTTGCAAGGCCAGCATGACATATCTACAACCCATGACAGTCCTTCTGGTTTTACAGCTAAATTAACCCTTACTTTTTAACCTGTCAGACTGCTGTTTGGCTCTGATCAGGGCAGTAACTGTGTTTAGGTGATGAACTTGTTTCTATTGTCCTCTTTCTCCCTGTCATTCTGCATAACTTCATCTCTGCAGAAAGTTTTTGGCTCGTATTTCAGAGTCCGTATCTCTGAGTCCCTTAACCTTAAGCTTTCCAGACACATCTTGTCTGAAGCTCATCTCTGGTGCACTTCACTTCTTTGAACATCTCTCAGCTCAGAGAGTGGAACCATTTACAGGTGGAGAAGGTGAGGCAGAGCTGCCATCCTGCTGCTGAGTCTCTGCTTTTGCTGACAGCACCATCCTGTCAAAGAACAGAGGATTTGTTTTTCTTGCCTGTGAATAATTTTGCTTTTAGCCCAAAGAGATAGCTGGTGATTTAGATCAGCTGTGGCAGGACTGACAAGAGCCACAGATGCACACAACTAGCCCAGGGGGAAAAAAGAACATCTATATTGATGTTGTGTTTGTGTATATTGTAAGTTATGGGTCAAATTTAATTATAAAATCATTATAGTTCTCTCATTCTTCAGTGTACCTAATAGTCTTATGTGTGTTGTTAGACTGATTGCAATCTCAATTCACATGCAGCTGTATGTAGATAATGAAAAAAAACGTAGCTGCAGAAGCCTCAGAAGAATAAAATAAACTTCTTCTGCAACTGGATTCAAATGACTTCCACTATTGCCAGGAAATATGGCGTCTGAATAGTAAGGAAATCATTTTTTCACTATGGGTAGTCTGGCATCCCATGTTCTAATGACCCCATCGTTTCCTAAACCAATTCCTTCCATCTAGGTTTAGAAGAATCTTTATTTTTCCCAAGTAGAAGTGCTGAAACTTGTGTTGTCCATTTGACTTGCACAGCCTCTCTGGGGACTTGGTCCATTCTTTGTAAAGGTAAATAAATCTTTCCTATGTGACTGTTATAATAGCCGGAGCAGAAGTTAAGGCCTATGCTACAGTAACTTTCAGTTGTTTTTCAAATGCTTCTGCACTGAGCGAGAGTTTATTTCAGATATAAAATAGATAAAACTGTTTGATAGCACTTGTTCTATTTCCTTAGTGACATAAAACCTCCATTTCATGAATGAAACTCTAGGTCTTTCCAAACAGTAAACTCACTGAAAAATGGATTGAAGAGGTCTACAATGATATCCTCAAGCCTTAAAGGAGACCAAAAGTTATCCATAGAAATACAGAGGAAACTAACCAAACGATTACTAAAGGGACAACAAAAAGGTACATTTTTTCTATACTTTAAATAGGAGGGACAGAGGAAGAATATATTAAAAAATATTTTTCCTTATAATGGCAGCATTAAAAACCCCACTATACCTAAAAATTATATTGAAAAGCAAGATATAAAATAGATAGAAATAAAGATAATGAACTTTCTTCTTATGATACTATTCTGGGACCAAGATGTTGCACTACCAATCCCCAAAACAGATATGATTATCAATTCTGTCTCCAGATTCATATGGAACAGGAATAGATGTCAAAATATAAGCCATGAGCAGCCTGTTATAGTGGGGTGGGCATTGCATTGGCTGTAAAGAAATATGGGATCTATACTTGGCTCTGCTACTGAGTGGTCTTTGGGAAGTCACTTTACCATTCTGTACCACAGTTTCCCATGCAACACACTCTGTCTTGTATACGTTGTAAAAATGCTTTGCGGGCAGGAACAGTCTCACCATATGTTTATATAATGCATCCCTGCCTTTTGTCAGGGCTTCTAGGCACTATTGCAGTGTTAATAATCAGTGGTCTATTGGAGGAGCAGTCTTGTCCAATATATAGGTATATTACAGTACAACTCAAATCAAATGTGTTTTATTGCATCTGAGATAACATTACATGATTGTGTATTGAAATGAATGGAACATAATTAATATCACTGAATGAAGATTTACCACTTGGTCAATTGTGAAACATGGTGAAACAAACTAATAAACAAAAAACAACAACAAACAAAGCTAAACAATACTGATTGATTCAAGGACTGGGAAGAGCAGAGCACTTTATATTTAGTGCAATTTTTCATTTGTTATTTGATGTCCAGCTATTGTATGATAGGTGAATTAGAACTACTTAGGATGACATTAGAAAAAAAATAACATATCTAATATCACATATTTTTGAAGTTCCGGTGAGCTGAAGATAAAGGAAAATTGAAAGCTTCGTGGGTTATTTCAGAACAAACTACCATCCATAGTGTCCTAGACATGCTAAACAGTGCTAAAGATTTTCAGAGCTCCTTTTTCGGTGCTCCCTCTTGGTCACTCACTGGACTGCTGTAAGGAAATTCAACTGCTGGGTGCAAGGCTGTTTTAAGCTTCCCTGGGTCTTAGCAGTCTGCCGAGCTGTTTCTTCCCTTGGAATGCTGGCACATTTTCTTAGCACTGATCCTCAGTCTACTACCCTTCACAGTAATGGAACCCCATGGCTCACCTGTTTTAGGCTACCAAGATACCCCACTAGCTTAAACACACCATCTCCCAGAACTCCATCAGAAGGTGTGAGCCTTCTGGTTTACCTCATTAACATAGGTATAAATGCTTAACATACACAGACACTTTAATCAGAAACCTAACACTATTGCTTTTTCACTTAACAGGTAAAGCACAAGAGAGTACAGATCATATAGAAAACAATAAACATCCTAAATGAAATGTCCCTTAATAGCTCCCCCTCCTCCTAGGAGTACTTGAGGGACCATCCATGTTCAGACAGGGTCCATAGCCTCATTAGGCTACTATAAGTTGAGCTGTTTCTCCCTCCTCTTGAGCTGGAGAAAAATGGCCCCAAAGAAAAGCAACCCCTGCCCTTTTATAACTTCCCCAACCCGCAACAGATGACATTCTATTGAGCCTCCTCAGGTGATCAGAGATTCCTGCCAGATCATTGCCGCAATTTCCCTCATTGCCACAATTTCTCTTGGTTAAGAGCTACTCTGTTGTTTAGAGCTATTCTTTTTTTTTTTTTTTTTAAATGGAGAGCACTTTAAGTCATGACCCTTTTTTGCTATTCTTTTGTGACCAGCCTTTGGGATTCCAATCCAAAATTGAGAAAGGCAGCCAAAGAGCAGGCAAGGGGACTGTTCATTTACTATGGAATTTGCAGCTTTGTAAAGCTACACATAGAGACTTCATAAATTATACAGATAGATTCCCAAATCATCACAACTTTATATGGGGAAAACAACCAATGAAAGCAGCACTGACAATGTGAAATTAGGGATTTAGTCTTGCAACAGTTGGTCAGAAAATTAGTTCCACTGAGTACATCTTTGTAAACACTCTCCCGGATAAGAAAGTGTGGTAACAACTGTCTAAACACACTTAGACTCCAAGTCTGTAATTGATTACCTGTGGGTGGAAACTTGCAGGCTCTTAGAGCCCCACTGAAGTCATGCAGGTGTAGACATCTACTGTGTGGAGCTAATTCCAGGATTGGGGCCTTACTAGGTTCAAGGCACTTGGCCATAAATTGGATTGTATTTTGGAAGCTTGCTGTGGTGTTTAACTCTTTCTTGTTCAATGATTTAGAGGCGTTTGAAAAATGTGAAAAAAGTATAAAATATTGCTCCCCTTTTCTATTGAAATTCAAAATTTCAATGAAAATTTGTATTAAAAACTGAATTTTAGAAATTTTAGAATATTTAAAAAATATCATTTTCATAAATTTTCAACTCTTTAATGGAACTCTTTTTAGTAATAATAATAGTTCATAATAATAGTATTTAGTGGCCCAGACTCTACTGAATTCAGTTTGTGGTGATTGCAGCAGAATAAATGGGTGTTAAGAAGATGGCGAGGGCTCCCTGATTCTCTATCTTTGTCCTGATTCTGGAATAGGTTAGAGAAGTCTAAAGGCTGCTCTAACTTGCATCAGATGGCAACAGTTCTCAAGAAACTGTCTGCCAGCCAGGGATAACCAGAAGTCATTGTGCCTCTTTTCTGTCCCAACAGGCCCCATGCTGAATTGCTTTGACACATAATAACTGTGTCAGCTGGGGAGTTATAGTCAGTCTCTACCTCCTTTGCACCACCCGAGGGGTACAACTGGCCAGAGAATCAGGTCCAATATTTGTATAGTCCCTTCTACTGGAATACATCAAAGTGCTTTACAGTTACGAATTTACCTTCACAACTCTTTCAGAGGCATTTTTGTAAAGGAACAGCGCACAAAATGTTTACACACAGGACAGTCTGTGAACTTTCTGCTTTATTTAACTGCATCACAATAGAGTGGGGGCCAATCTTGGGTGTAATAAACAGGGCCAACAAATTTACCAAAATTGTGAGCTCAATTGTAAAAAGTATATGACCGTTGATAAAATGTCACAATAATCTATAATAAAAACTGTCATTAGGAACAGGTGTGTTACTACCTGTTAGTAAATATTAACACTTTTAGTTCTTTCTTTCTTTATATTTGATTATGTCTGAATTCTCAAGCTCCTGGTCCTTGACCGATAAGTAATCCTATTCAGGAATTGTATCCATTATGCTGTATTTAAGAATTCTTGGGCACCTTCATGTCTATAAAACTCCAGATATTTTAGGAAACCATCTTTTTAACATATTATCTATCTATCTATCGATAGATCAATATAGATAGATATGTTTTAATCACTGTCAAGCGATTAAAAAAGTAATCACGATTAATCGCTCAATGAATCGTGCTGTTAAACAATAATAGAATACCATTTATTTAATTATTTGTGGATGTTTTCTACATTTTCAAATATGTTGATTTCAGAATACAAAGTGTAAAGTGCTCACTTTATATTTACTTTTTAGTACAAATATTTGCACTGTAAAAAACAAAATAAATACTATTTTTCAATTCACCTAATACAAGAACTGTAGTGCAATCTCTGTATCATGAAAGTTGAACTTACAAATGTAGAATTATGTACAAAAAATAACTGCATTCAAAAATAAAACAATGTAAAACTTTAGAGCCTACAAGTCCACTCAGTCCTACTTCTTGTTCAGCCAATCACTCCGACAAACAAGTTTGATTACAATTTGCAGGATATAATGCTACTCGCTTCTTGGTTACAATGTCACCTGAGAGTGAGAACAGCCGTTCACATGGCACTGTTGTAGCTGGCATCACAAGATATTTATGTGCCAGATGTGCTAATGATTCATATGTTCCTTCATGCTTCAACCACCATTCCAGAGAACATGCATCTACGGTGATAACTGGTTCTGCTCAATAATGATTTAAAGCAGAGCAGACAGATGTATGTTCATTTTCATTATCTGAGTCAAATGCCATCAGCAGAAGGTTGATTTACTTTTTTGGTGGTTTGGGTTCTGTCGTTTCTGCATCAGACTGTTGCTCTTTTAACGCTTCTGAAAGCATGCTCCACACCTCGTCCCTCTCATATTTTGGACCGCACTTCAGATTCTTAAACCTTCGGTCGAGTGATGTAGTGATTTTTAGAAATCTCACATTGGTACCTTCATTGCATTTTGTCAAATCTGCTGTGAAAGTGTTCTTAAAATGAACATGTGCTGGGTTATCATCTGAGACTACTATAACATGAAATGTGGGTAAAACAGAACAAGAGACATACAGTTGTCCCCCAAAGAGTTCAGTCATGAATTTAATTAATGTATTATTTTTTTTTTAACAGCATCATCAGCCTGGAAGCATGTCCTCTGTAATAGTGGTCAAGCATGAAGAGGCATGCAAATGTTTAGCATATCTGGGTACGTAAATAATTTGCAACACCAGATACAAAAATGCCATATGAAGGCCTTTCAGGTGACATTGTAAATAAGAATCAGGCAGCGGTATCTCCCATAAATGTAAACAAACTTGTCTGTCTTAGCAATTGGCTGAAAAAGAAGTAGGGCTGAATAGACTTGTAGGCTCTAAAGTTTTACATTGTTTTGGTTTTGAGTGCAGTTATCTAACAAAAAAAAATCTACATTTGTGAGTTACACTTTCACCATAAGGAGATTGCACTACAGTACTTGCATGAGGTGAACTAAAAATACTATTTCTTTTGTGTATAATTTTACAGTGCAAATATTTGTAATCAAAAATAATAATATATAGTGAGAACTGTACACTTTATATTCTGTGTTGTAATAGATATGAATATATTTGAAAATGCAGAAAAACATCCAAAATCTTTAATAAATTTCAATTGGTATTCTATTAACCGTGTGATTAATTGTGATTAATTTTTTGAGTTAATTGCATGAGTTTACTGAGGCCTCTTGGTCTGACAACAAAAGGTGGTAATGTATGTATTGATTTCTGTATTCTGAATAGTGCTGTACTAATCTCTGATTGATAATCTTAGATACAATAATTCCAACTGAGCCTGTTATTTGACAATCTAGAGTCATTAACTCAGACAAAACTGAGTCATTAACTCACACAACAGGTGCAAGAAAATTAGACAGAACAATTGGTTTCGTTTACACCATAAACTCCACATTGATATAATCTAAGGATTGTTGAAATTATGCTTATTAAAAACAGATGATGTGGAGCCTGAAGTTAATGAACCAAAAGTGGATATTAGGCCTAACTGACACAATAAACAGTTTGTTATTTGTGGCTCAGTATCAGGATTTAGGTGGCTTTGCATTTGCCCATGATGGAAATTTAGACAGCAACTGAGCAGTGGTTTTGAGAAGGTCAGTGGTACCTAAATGTTGGATTTAGGCAACTAAAGGGGTGGTTAAATACCTAAGAATATGTCTACACTACAGCTGGAAGTGAGCCTGCAAGGTTGAAAAACTTGCACTTGCGGGGCTTGAGCTTGTGCCCTAAAAATAGCACTGCGGATGTTGTAGCTTGGGCTGTCAATCCAACCCAGTCCCCTAGGCTTGAGACCCTGAGCTGCAAAGTCCACACTGCTATTTTTTATGTGCTAGCTCAAGCCCTTCTTCCTAGGCTGAGGGACTTGCTCCCAGCCGCATAGGCATACCCTCAATGCCTTTGTTCATCTAGCCCTAACCAAGGCCATAGAGTAAGTACTTGGCAGAGCAATTAATGGAACCCAGGGCTCCTGTCAAGGTTCCTCCCCCATTCTGAACTCTAGGGTACAGATGTGGGGACCTTCATGAAAACCTCCTAAGCTTACTTTCACCAGCTTAGGTTTAAACTTCCCCAAGGTACAAATTATTTTTATCCTTTGTCCCTGGATCTCCACTGCCACTGCCAAACTCTAACTGGGTTTACTGGGAAACACAGTTTGGACACGTCTTTCCCCCCAAAATCCTCCCAACCCTTGCACCCCACTTCCTGGGAAAGGTTTGGTAAAAATCGTCACCAATTTGCATAGGTGACCACAGACCCAAACCCTTGGATCTGAGAACAATGAAAAAACATTCAGTTTTCTTACAAGAAGACTTTTAATAGAAGTAAAGAAATTCCCTCTGTAAAATCAGGATGGTAGATACCTTACAGGGTAATTAGATTCAAAACATAGAGAATTCCTTTAGGCAAAACCTTAAGTTACAAAAAAGACACATAGACAGGAATAGTCATTCTATTCAGCACAGTTACTTTCTCAGCCATTTAAAGAAATCATAATCTAACACATACCTAGCTAGATTATTTACGAAAAGTTCTAAGACTCCATTCCTGGTCTATCCCCGGCAAAAGCAGCATACCGACAGACACAGACCCTTTGTTACCTTTAGCTTCTTAACCCTTTACAGGTGAGAGGATTTTTCCTCTGACCAGGAGGAATTTTAAAGGGGTTTACCCTTCCCTTTGTATTTATGACAGCTCCTAATTCTAATTTTTGTCCTTACTCTTCCACAAAATAATCCTTCTTTTCCTAGGTGTTACCTGGTTTTACATTGAAGTCATGGAAAAGAGTGATATCTATCCCCAGGTTTAGTCAAAGACTGAGAAATCTTAGTGAACCTCTCTAGTGTATGTGGGCTGAAATTTGAGGTATCAGTTTGCACTGTAAGTAATGCACAGTTTGCAAGTAAATTTCATGTTATTTCATATATTTAATTCTCCCTAGAGTACCAATACACTGTGGATACTGACATTTCAAATAAACCTTAAGAACATGAATAATAATTTGACATGTCAGTGTGATCTGACTGCAATAGCTCTCAGTCCATCAGATCAACAATTTACAAACTAGAAGAACCCAATTCCATTTTTGGAAATCTAAAGGTGCAGGAATCTTTGACATGACTCAGTATTTCCCTTGTGAGAAAAAAAATATAAAATCTCTGTCAGAGCTGATAATATCTGGAAAAGAAGAACAGTTCCAGTAGATATTGTGAGTTCCGGTAAATGTAACAAACATACAATACAAAGTAAAATACAGAGCATTGCTTGTCTCAGTGATATTGGGTCTGTGTACAAAGATAATGAAGGACATCTTTGAGGACACTGTTGTGTACAGGATGCACTGTGAGAAACTCTGTTCCCTATATCTATGCAGCTCTCATTGAAGTGAATGTAAGTGTTACTGTGTATATAAAGGCAGAATTTATCTCTCAGTAACTATGAACAAAATAAAGCTCGCTAGTGGCGTTTAGTATGCATGAAAATGACAGCCAGAAAGTGAACAAAATAATTCAGTGGAAGTAACAGTGAGTTTGACTATGTGTATAAACTTTTTGTTGAAATGAGCTAAAAGCAACACCTCAAGTATTGTCATTTGCCTTGCCACCAGCAGCTATTTCTATAAAACCCAGAATAAGAAAAGTAGCCTACAGGCCAAATGTTTCCACAGAGAATACAAATTCAATTATTTCCTGACGTTGAAAGACTTCACTTGAACATTCTATCCAATTTAACTGCACTAACAACAAAAACAACTGCCTTAACTTAGAAGAGAGAGCACTGGGACAAAAAGGAAGCAATACTAAGTAACCCTATTATTTGATCTTTCCCCAGCTGTGAACAGGGTCTGCTGGTTGAATATTGGGGGGAAGGAATTGAGTAATTGAAGCTACCTATATACAAATAATTGTAGAAAATCCTAAAATAACTCCATATCTTCCAATATTTGGGACAGATATGGAATCAACATAATTGCTTGAGTTATGTCTGTCCAGCACTATTCTGCCAGGACATGGAAATGAGACTTACTGAACATAGGACACTTCCTAAAATGGAAACAGGGAGAAGAGTTTTGATCCTTTGTGACAGAATTAATGTTCTCTAATTCATATTTTAGGTTGCCTGAATAGCACAGAAAGGGCTTAGATGAAATGTATAAACAGACAAATATATAGATGCAAAATTAATGTAGATTAAAATTGTGTGTCCTATATAAATTCACTGTATTGAAATTCCAATTTATTTTCTGTTAGCATTCTTGTGAAGAAGCAGTGTGACAGTTACATACAAAACAGGATATCTCTTTCTGTGAATTTGGGTGTGGATGGGGCTTCTGGATCTCAAAAGTGGTAATGAGGAACTTACCTAATTCAAAAACTGTCTGTATCTTCTACTAACTTAACATCCAAAAAAGATGACACACTTGCTTTTCTGCAGCAGGCATTGTTACCTCATCAAACTGCTAAGTCACAGTGTATTGTGTTTCTAAATATTTGTAGTTTGTTTGGTAATGTGCAAATCACTCAACTCATTACTAATTGTTATGTACCAAGCAAGCTTTATGCCCCTAGGATCCAAAGGAAGGATGATCAGGTGACTTGACTGCCTGCCTTTATGCTTCATAATAGAAAGTTCCTGCTTTTTGATGTTGTGGTTCATCAAAGTTAGACAGAGAAAGGACCGTTTCATTAAATCCATTTCCCTGCTGTTTCCTGGAGTTTAGAAGTGTGTGTGATAAAACCATACATAAAAACAGTGATGTCAATTGGAGCTTTCCATAGAGTTAAATTAGCAGCACACCAGAAATAACTGCTGAAATATAAGTCATCTGAAAATCCCTATAAAGTTTACTAACATTTGACAGAACTCTCAAGTATTACAAACAGTTTTTGTGGGGGGTGGGGGGTTATTCAAATGAACCTTATAAACATACAGAAACATTCTCTCATTAAAAATAAACGCGAAGAGCCAGATTTGCAAAAGAGTTCTGGTGCCATTTAGGCACCTGAACAAAGTGGCCAGATTTCAAAAGCGATTAGCACCCCACAGCCCGCACTGAGACCAATTTAGGCCTCTAAATGAAGTGGTCAGGCAGAACAATGGGACTGTTGGGCACTCAACACTTATCACTTCATTTAGGTGCCTATAAAGGAGCTAAACTCTTTGGAAAATCAGGTTATAAATATTCTATGAATCCTACCTCCAAAAACCCCAACAGTCTCCTCTCCCCCCACTACCTCACCTCACCATCCCCCAGAGTGTACAAAACTAACCAAACATTGAAAGTGCCTCTTAATATAGTTAAGCTTAAAGGTCTGGAAGATGAGCTGAGTCCTGAACCAGTTAGCAATCTGTACACTATAAAAGAAAAAGTCAGTAGGTCTGGAACAGAAAAGAGGAAACCCAAGCCACATAATGAGCTTCCAATGTGACTTCAAGAAGTGGTCTCAATAGCAAAGTAATTTCCTATATTAGTTTTGAATTTTGAGTGTCTGTGCTTTCTTTAATAAAAAAATGAAGCATTATGGTAATTGTTATTGCTTTAGCGTTTTTCCTAAAATACTACAAAATGTGTTTCTTTAATAAAAGAGATCTGAAATAATATTTCACTAGGGAAAAATTTAATAAAGCTCCAGATTGCATGTTGAAAACCTTCCTCTGCTTTTTGTCTAAACATAGGCAATTTCCATAAAACACAAGATGCCAAATCTTGCTCACATTTGCATTGAAATTTACGCAGTTACTCTGGATTAGCACCTGTGTAACTGAGATCAGAATTTGGCCTTACAGGTTCTAATTAAGTCTGTGGAATACAGACCACTTAATTTAATTTATATTATTTATAAGTAATCAAGGGAAAATATGCTTTGTGATATGTTGGCTGAAGGAATATCAGTTGTCCTGGTTGGCACAACTTCCATAAATTCATAAACATTGTGATCTGTTTTCATCTAATAAATAAGTCTTATAACAACTTTCAATATATGTAAAAAGAAAAGGAGTACTTGTGGCACCTTAGAGACTAACCAATTTAATAAATTGGCTAGTCTCTAAGGTGCCACAAGTACTCCTTTTCTTTTTGCGAATACAGACTAACACGGCTGTTACTCTGAAACCTTTCAATATATGTGGATCTCTCTGTGCCACAGTGTCCCATGAATAGAATGGAGATAATACCTCCTTATCTAACAGTGTTGTTTTGAAGATAAATTGTTTTAAGGATTACCCCAGTGAGGAATGTAATCAAAAAGTCCATTAGGGTATAAAAAATTCTTTACTGGATGCAGTAGTTGAATGGTGTGCAGTAAGCAGGGCAGGGACCACTCATTGAATGAAGAAATAATGAATTTCTATCTGAGTACACAGGTTGAGCACTGCCCATCCTGTGTACCAAGATGCCAATTCTACATACACATATGCATGTGAAATCCTTGGGACTACACACAGTTAATCATGTGCAAAAGTGTTTCAGGATCTGTGCCTAAATGAGGCAGGGGTCCAGTAGCAAAAACCATGTAATTAAAGTCTTTATCAACATTCATAACAAACATGCCAAAATAAGGTTGCATAGGCAACTGTAAAACACCTGGCATTTCCTAGCTCTTGCTTACTTGAATTCCCAACTTTAACAATATTATTTTAGCATTTTTTATGTCTCACATTTTTTAAAAAAAATCACTCGTAATTGTTTGGAAATTTTAAACTGTATATATGTATATATGTTTCTATTCTCCCCCCCCCCCCTTTAAGAGCATTCACAGTGATTTTTTATTGTAACATTGCCCATATCTGGCTAGGTTACTGACATTTTTTTTTTTTAATAAAAGAAAGCACAGAAGCATTTATTTTGGAAAAAAAGCACAGAAGGAATTGTGATGACTACAAAGACAAAAATAAAAAGATTGTTTTGACAGTACCTTAAATTTTATATTGCTGTATTTTTAAAATGCTTACATAAATTAGCATTCACATTGTCTATTTAAAAATATCTACAACATGTTTTATTCTATTTTGTGAAGATAAATAAAAGAAATATATTTAACTGTGACTAAGGGACCCAATACTGCTCCATATAGGAGATTTTCAATTTACCCTATAAGGCCAGAACAAAGGACCACTGACAATGTGTTTCTTTCCATTGTCTTCAGTAAGTTTCCAGCCAGAGGTAAATTCATGGCAACAGTAGGATTAGAATGCTGACACTGATATTAAAAAATTATGGGCCCAACCACTGCAGCTAAAGGGTAACCTCCATTTGATGTAATCAATACAGGATCCACAGCAGAAAGCTGAGTAGTTAAGGTTCTATTTATTAGCAGAAATTACACACTAGGCAGTCCACGACAATCCTTTTTCATGTATTCTAGCTGGAATCAACAGCTCTGCTACAATTTATTGCCTTTGGAGATGCGCGACAAGTCTCAATATAGAATACCGGCTGACACAGTTTCTTATTATTCGCAAATACAGACTTTTTGCGAATACAGACTAACACGGCTGTTACTCTGAAACCTTTCTTATTATTATTATTCTAGCCTCAGTCCCATCTATATGGGCTCATTCCTTTGAGTCCTTCTTCTCCCTTCCATTCTTTCTTGAAGCAGTTCCTCAGAAAACTCTGCAGCTAATCAAATCCCTTCTCTTACTCTCCACTTCTAAATGCAACACTTTGTTTTCTATATATTCTTCTGATCTTCTTTTCACACGTCCAAAGCATTTAATCCTGGATTCCCTTAGTTTTTATATAATTGGTACCACCTTCAAACATCCCCTAATTAGTTCATTTGGAACATGGTGCACTCTCACTTCTATAGTACCTAATACAAAATGGGTACTAAAATAATATTTATTAAAATTATTTTACATGTTATGTTGCACTTGTCACAAAGAAGGATCCCCCAAAAATTTGTAAACCCTCAGAAACATGGAAATGCAGCCTGCCCTGGGTAGAGGGCAGCAACCGGCACACTGTAGAGCAAGGACAAGTAAGGACACAGAGACAAACCTCTGCCCTTAATTGATAGATTAAATACCTGACACAGTTTCTATGTGAATAACATTTTCTGTGATAGCATATGGCAAAATATTTGAACATAATGAGTATATCTAATATTTAAACTTCTCCTTACATGGTGTATGTTGTTTATGAGCTTAAACCCTAAATGTTTCTTTGCTATTACAGACCAAGAAGCATCCTAACTAAAAATCCAACCAGTCACAAATGTTATGTATTTTCTTTTATTGGGATACTGCATGCCTGTGAAAATTTTAAAATTCTAAGAGTGCAATTTAAGTGCTATGTTTCAAAATAAATTTCAAATGGATCTCTATTTGCTTCAAATTACAATCAAACTGAATTATTACAAGAAGATAAACTAGTCACTTTCAAAATATGCTCTTTTCTTCCCATTATGGTTTTCCCCCAAAATTAATATTTTTGGTAAAGCTTCATCACTTTGTACGAGCTGTTGCAAATCTATCAGAGGAAAGTCCACTAGAATTTTCATGGTCTTCCACCTCTCCATCTATTTTCATACATATTTAATGCATGTTGAATGTAAAGCTAGACTGACAAAGCAAACCACCAGAATTGGGCAAAGATTTTAGCTGATACAATTGTAAGTGTTGCAATCCCACCAAGGAATATCTAAAATACTGAATCCGATAAAAGTGTCAAATTTAGCTTAGTTTTGCTCATATTCAGAACTATGCAATAGTTTTATGACCATTTGGGATTGCCACTACCATTTCATTACTTTGATGATGCACCAGCTCATTAGGGATAGAAGTATACTTAAGCACCAGCTTAACCACATGACTAGTCCCATTCAAATCAATGGAACTACTCACATACTTAAAGTTAAGCATGCGTGTAAGTGTTTGGCTGGATTTCAGCCTGCTTAGGCCTGCTTAGGGGCTCAAAGCAGACTCCACGCAAGTTAAGCCAGTTCCCCGAGTATTCCCCCCAGCCTAAGGGAATCCTTCGCTCGTACAGGTATGGTATGATGTCTCCTACTTCACCCCTCTTCCAGGCCCCTTGTGGACTTTTCACCAGCATTCTGCATGAATAGCCAAGGGAAGGGAGTGGGGAAAGGGTGTGAGGGGAGGGCAGCGAGTTATGTCCACCTGAATTTCAGTTTGGAATTATCCATTATGGCTATTAGCAGCCAGCCTAACTGAGAAGTTCTGATATTTAGAAATTGAGTGGAAGAAATAAACAAAAAGAGGGTAAAAGGAAAAAAAAATCTTTTTTTCATCTAAGGAATGTGCATTTCTCACCCAAATCCCACCCATCATATTATCTTGTAACGTTGTAATCGATAAACATAAATTCCTTGAAAATGTGACTGCATTTTCTAAAGGACAGATAATGACACCAGGCTAGTATATAATATGGTTTAAAAGTCAAGAAGGGTGGTAGCAGTGTTATTGTAACTTCTCTTCCTATTATATCCATATTTCTTTAAGAAATGCAGTCACACTTGTAGTAAAATTATGCTTATTAATTAAAACTTTGTAAGATTTGAAGCCCATGACTTGCAATTCAAACTTTCATATACTGTTATTGAATCTACTAAAATGAAGTACAAACTGCTTATACTGTGATAGCATTTTATTTGTCCATTGCAGATACTGCAGCGATTGTTAAAGACAGTGAAACTAATGAATAATTTAACGGTAGATATTTCTGGAATGTATAAGTCTAGCCAAAATTGTCCATTATAATTTTCTCTGTCTATGTGGAGATAATTTACAGATTGCAAAGTGACTGTAAAACCAACAATGAAAATAGGATGTATTGAAATATATATTTTTTGCATTGAATTTAGTAATTTGGCAAATCTTGCTGTTTACTCAATGAGAAGATTGGTTGATTGGGGTAAATGTCTATCATACTAACATACAATTACATGTGTTCATTCATATGAAGTGTTTTGATTGGGATATGGGTGAGTACAAAGACGAAGAATATATTCTATCTTGATGAGATTATAAAAGCAGACTAACTTATTACAATGTACATCATGACATTTACATAATATTTGATTCCTGTGATATTGTCAGAGGAAGGAGCTATCTCTTTGGGAACTTGATCTGTTGTATCTCTTGTTTTTCATTTTTGATATTTAGGATGTTTGAGAATACATAAACAGACTTCTGGTAAAAATGATGTTGATATATTTAAAAGACTATCATATTCTGCAATGCAATTTCTATCATATGTAGCTTTGGATGGTCAAATTTCTGAGCTATTTAATTGTTAGTATCTGTTAGTAAATATTAACTCTTTCTGTTCTTTCTGTATATTTGATTTATTTATTTATTAACTATTCTAATTAACAAATCTTTTTCTTAAACAAAGAGTCTGAATTCTAATGCAGAGAACATTGGTACTTCACTACAAGTAACCCTATTCAGGAATTTTATTCATTATGCTTAATTTTAAACAATCTTGGATGCTTTCATGTCTATACAGCTCCAGCTATTCTTGGAAACCACCTAATTAATACTTTATACATTAATTGCAAAGTACAATAATTATACATATATAATGGTCTCATAAGCACATATGGACTTGGGAAACTATGAAGGATATATTGTTGTTGCAACAGATGTTTTCTGTTGGGAAAGAATGGTTGTGGGGTAAGAAGAACCCACTGAGAGATATTATCTTGAAGAGCGTTAGTCCTCTCAACTGTAAATAACCATGCCTTCACACGTAAATCAGGTAAACTGAGAATGTATAGAAATGATATCACAACATATGTTTCTTTGGCAAAGAGGTCTCCTTTGTTTCAAAACTGTATATAATGATACTATTATAGGAACTTAGTTGGGGGAATGAAAACTGTGCATCCTTCCAGATACAGTGAAGGAGAGAGACAGAACCAACTCTTGATCTGACAACAAAGGATGGTAAAGTATCTATTTCTTTCTGTATTCTGTAGAGTACTGTATTAATCTCTGATTGGTAATCTTTGATTAAATAATTCTAATTGAGCCTGTTATTCGACAATCTCACATCATTACCTCAGACACGCAACAAAGTCCTGACCAAGTTCTAAGTCTGAAGAGAATAATGTATGACATACTCTCCTTGAAAATTGGTATTCTAATAACTACAAGGACAGAATCCAAAAGTGACAGTATAAGTAACAGAAAGTAGGAGTTGCTTCCATTTGATATAAATGTCACTAAGTACCTGGAATTTGACAGATATGAAACCTACAAGCGGAGCGAGCAGTGTGCGATGACCGGCAAACTTGTCAGTTCTATGTGGTGTTTTACTTTGTGGTGTTTTGACTTGTGGTGGGTTTCTCTGTGTATATAAATATATACATAACCCATGCACATTTTTAATCGGCTATGGGACAAATGTGGGGTGAGGAGGAAAGGTAGGAGGCATATATTGGAGAGAACTAAGGACTCCAACCAAGCCACTGCTAAGGACACCACCTGGGGATGACAAGAGGGAACCTGAGATGGAGTATGCTCACCAGCTGAAGGAGTGGATGGACCTGACCTAACACTTTACATGGCAGCATATGCAGTCGGAGTCAAAGCACCAGAGAAAATAGCAGCATGCATGGGGAACACACTTTACTAAAGGGGCTAAGGTGTGCATGTACTCTTCCAAGAGAAAGAGGGGAAGGGCTCCAAAGTTAACTCAAGCTGGAAAGGTCCTTGCACTGTACCAGAGAGACTCTCACATGTGATACATTGGGTGGAGCCAAATCACCTAAGAAAAAGAGGGATATTAGATCAATGCTCTTACAACATTGACTTAACAGGGGGCTGGACATAGAACTGCAGGGGGTCCCCCTACATATGAGAACACTGACAAAGAGGGGACTGCTGCCAGCTTTAGTCATTGGGTCTCAAAGGAATCTACTATTGTTCCTGAAATAATGCTGTCAGTTCCTTCAGCCAATGGACACCCAATGAGCATTCCCAATCCTCAAGCCTACTCTTAAGAATTCACAGGCCACCGAAGGATTGTCTGTATATTATGCATTCTAAGAGAACAGAGAGGGGGAAGCCCTTCCCCTAGACATGAGCTACTACCTCTGTTTGTAGGAGAATAAGACACCACATTTGAGAATGAATGTATCTGAGTGAGGGCCAGTATAATGGGGCTTTCCTTACCTCTAGCTATGTTGTAGGTGGGTGTGGACTGAGAAAACAATTCCTTTGGGGGTAGAACTACTTGTTGGTGGTTCTAGAGGTAGGACCCGCTATGTGCGGGCTCTAGCCATATTAAAACCTTTTGGACTTTTCTGACGTGGTTTTGCCTTGTTTCTTCTAATATCCCTGATAATACATTTATTTAGTAGTAGTAGTAATTTGTACTGTGGTAGTACATAGAAGTCCCAGTCGGAGATCAGGACCTCATTGTGTCAGGCATTGTACAGTCATTAAATAAAAAGACAGCATATTTCCCATAGCGCTAACCTGCTAAACATGTGATGAGACATAACAAATTGAGATAAACAAACAAACATTGAGCTTTCTTTTCATCAAATTGTACACAATGGGTAAATCCTGCACTCAGTAACACCGTATACAGACCCCAGACAGTTTGGGCCACATTGCAGTTTTAATACACTTTGTTTTCATAGAATCATAGAATATCAGGGTTGGAAGGGACCTCAGGAGGTCATCCAGTCCAACTACCTGCTCAAAGAAGGACCAATCCCCAATTTTTGCCCCCGATCCCTAAATGGCCCCCTCAAGGATTGAACTCACATCACTGGGTTTTATAGTAATGTGTTACAAATAGTACTGTGTATAGAAAAGCCAGGGTCTATGTCTGCAAACTTTACTCATGATGAGTGGCACTCATTCTCAAGAGAAGTTCCATTAAAATGCATGGAGAAGCCTTGATGAGCTACAGTTGAAAAATATGATCCTAAATATTAATTTTAAAAGTGTACAACAAAGTGTATAACAAACTTTCTTGGCATTGCTCAGTGACCCTTACTAAACTGTCAATTGTACTTTTGCAGGTGGAGAAGAGTGGGAAGTTCAAATCTATAAACTTCTGTCGCACGGGGCAGTAACGTCTCTCCCATATGTCTAGGAGTCAGCAGCTTTCATGTCCTTTGTACAACTATTTTAAGTCAGACAAGCCCATACCTAGAGAGTCACCGCTGACCAAATCTAAGGGTGATAAAATAAGAGGTCTTTTAATTTTTTCCATTGCCACCAAATTTAATAATTGATCTTGCAAGGTGCTAAAAACCTCCCATACGTTGGTGAGCACACTCAACTTTCAGTGAAGGTTAATGAAAGTTGATGGTTCTCAGTCTCTTTAAGGTCCACGCTTTACTGGGCTAAACATGTGAGTGTCAGAGGAAGAGGAGGCAAAAGTGATGGTTCACAATTAATTCAATTTGATTAACATTTAGATGCCTTACATTTTAAGGCATTATAGACCAACACAGTATTGTTGTTGTTTTTGTTGTACCAATAAAATAAAAACCAGCAGGATCTTATTAAAGGGAAAAAGGCAAAATACCACATTTATTGTGAATACAGAAAGAATCATAGTAAACAGTTAGTTATAGCTATAACATTCCATTCAATCTCATATTTATTCTCACATTCATTCATACAAACACACACACACACACACCCACACACACAGGTTCTGCAAGGGTGTTATCATAGTTACCAGCCTTAGAGTTGCTCATGCCAAGCCACTGGCCAGGTGGCCTGGACATGAGGAGGGAGCAGGGCCTTGTCAGATGCTCATCTGATGCTCCTGGAAGTTGGGTTGCAGAATCAGACCCCAAAGTTCTCACTTTTTAGAGTCTATTTTTATAGGAATTTCTTCCTATGCCAGTCTATGGGAATTGCTTCATCATGCTGTTGCTGAATCAATCAGCAGATAGCACATTCCTGACGGCTCCAAGATGTTATCTTGTTCTTTGGTTCTCCCATCCTTGAGGCTGTTGGGTGGATTCCAGTCTGCCCTCCGGGGGGGTCCTCTGGTTATTTCCAATTGACGCCTTCTTCAGCCGATGGACACTGGATTCTTAGGCTGGCACCTCCCTGATCATTCAGTTATTATCCACACCAAGCATCCATCCACATACATCCTCTATCTCTATTTTAATCACAATTGTTAATACAACAAAAGGGTGGGGAGTCTCTGGGTGCTGTTTCTGTTGTTAGAGTATTGCTTTGAGTCTCTCTCTCTTGTGAATTGCTTTGAGAACAGACTCTGTCTTAGAATGTACTAACACAGTTAGCAGCTTGCAAGTTTCACACATAGAGGGAGAGAAACAATACCAAAAACCAAGAGACCTCTTAATTAGTAATACCCTGGAATTTAAACTCTGGGGAATCAAACTCATTTGTGATTTTAATACAGAACTTCTTTAATATGATCCAACATTTTCAGTAGTGATGTTGTAGCCCACCTTTTAAGGCCACCTTTATTTAATAGGTACATGATCCAAAGTGAAGAATTTTAGTGTTACATTTTTTAAAAAAAGCTGAAAAATGTTAAATGATTCTGTCTTTGTTCTCTGAGCATCTTACAGTAAAATCGCTAAGTGAATAGGAAGTGTGGGCTGGGATTAAAGAGTTCAGATTCCTAAATTATTTGATTACTATATTTAGTATGGTACCCTGCCTGTTCAGCTGTCTTGTTGCTTTCATAATGTCAGTCTTTTTCAATTGGTTCGCACTCTGTATCAGCAAACAAAACTTTTTTTTCTGAAAATAAACTTTTCAAAATCCATTGTAATGTTTTTAAAAGATGTTTTGAAAGTTGTGCTTGGAGCATCCTAACAGGATGACTAAGATATACTTTCCGGTATCCAAAGTTCATGTGAGTTAATCGAAAAAACAAGAATGAAGGATTTAATGTAGATCCTATTGACTAACAGTTATTTAATATGGTACACTGTCATGTTGACAAATGTTGTGTTGAATGTTTGGTTTTCGTAGTTTACACAGAAAACCAATGTCACCATACTCTGGTCTTTAAAATGACTTTGCACTATAAGTTTTGATTAGTAGTAAAAACATTCATAACCCTTCTGCTCTCTCAAAATAGGAATTAGGAGTGGTATTGCATTTTTGTCCTTTATGGCTAGTGGATATCCTGCAGTTCTTACTCATGTGAGTAGTTCCAGCTACTTAAAAGAGGCTATTATTATGGATACAGGCTATAAGTTCCTCACAAGTTTTGCTTTAAAGCTTTCTCTGAGTAGTAAAATCTCACCGTTAGGACTAGAAAGTCTGAGTTTCTCCTTATGGAGTTTACTTCTATATTATTCCCTCAGGGGACAGGAGATGCCTCTTTATGAACTAGCAGAGGATGTGACTCTGAAAACCCATAGATCCCAACCCAATCAGTGCAATTCTCATAGGTCACCCTCTGCTGGATACTATCTGGAGGCTTTGTATTCTGTGGTTGTTCCTGCAGCCATGCTCCCCCACTTCTTAAGTTTGGTTAAAGTGCCGTGGCTGCTCACTCAGGACTTTTTTCGTCGATTGGTGCACCCAGAGCTGCCCTCCTCAGTGGGATTCCACAAAATGGAGAGGGAGCAAGCTGAAGTTAATGATTCAATCCTTAGTAACTTTTACAAGGGATCAGGTGGAGAATAATATGCAAAGAACACCAATTCCTTCTGAATTCACCCAGCCCCCAAATAAGCTTGTGCAACTTCTAAAGGGGAGACCAGAATCTGACAGAGAGGTGGAACTTACTCTTTTACCACTATGGGGTGGGGAACAACCACTTTTTCCCCCTCTCTGCCCTTGGAGAAGATTTGGTCCTTTTAAAATTAGCATCTTAGCCCACAATTTGAATCTTTTGGAAGCCTCAGATTTCTTCACTTATTTCATTTTGTGATTTAATGTTGATGACAGTCACTGACAACTTTACAAGCATCTCTGTCAGCATCTCTGACCCCATTATACAAACATTTTGGTGCATGCCCCTTGTTTGCTGGCCCTTTTTCAAAGCCCAGGGAGATGGCAAGGCTTGCAGAGCTGTTTGTGAGTGTCATTTGCATGAAGCAACAACACTGAGCTATTTTTGATATGAAGAGATGCTGAGCTGCCTCCCCAAAAAAACTTTTAAGGAAGAAGGTATTGTGACATTCTGTACCCCAAAGCAACAACCCTTGCTCCCCCATATTTACTGTGGTGATATGATTATGATTTGCTTTGTACAAAGTATGCCTTAAGAGGTATCATTTTAACGTTTTTGATCTGTTGAACATTAATATCCTGTTGGATTGTATGTGCTATTATTGTATGTGAAGTTATGAAGTTTTGCTATGTGTATGTTACTGAAACATGTTGTGAAGTTGGAAACACCCAGACCCACAAACAGCCACAAACAGCCACTCAAGTTCGTCCTTGTGGTTCTCCTTCGTGACAGGGGGCAGCAGGGCCAAAACTGAGTGAATGTCACTGTACATGTGCAGTAATGCACAGTGGAAAACATAATCCCGAATATACATACATAATGATGGGATCTAAATTAGCTGTTACTACTCAAAAAGGGATCTCGGAGTCATTGTGGATAGTTCCCTGAAAACATCAATTCAATGTGCATCAGCAGTCAAAAAAGCTAACAGAATGCTAAGAACCATTAGAAAAGGGATAGATAATAAGACAGAAAATATCATAATGTCACTATATAAACCTATGGTATGCCCACACCTTGAATATTGTTTGTAGTTTTGGTGGTCCCATCTCAAACAGGATATATAAGAATTAGAATAGGTACAGAGAAAGGCAACAAAAGGTAGTGGGATGGAACAGCTTCCATATGAGGAGAGATTAAAAAGACTTGGACTTTTCTGCTTGGAAAAGAGATGACTGCTGCTGTAGGCCTGGCTCCTGCATCAGAGCTATTTGCAGGAGGTGCCTGGCCTCACCCTGCCTCCTGCAGCCCATGCCTCCTCTGCTCTGCCCACAGGACTAAGTCATGGCAGCCTCAAGTCCTGCTACAAATACAGGGAGGTGTGCTGACTACCTGCATAGGGAAACCATCCAGTAAAGGGATGATTGGGAGTCTTGTGGGGCAGAGACAGGGAGGTTTTGCCTAGGTCCCAATGATGGTTCTCAGTTCGTGACTTTGTTGTGTTTTCTTGCTCAGCACAGAAGTTTTATTTCGAAGAAGCTTTGGGCCACAACCCCCAATGGCACCATGCGTTGTGAGTGCTATGTAAAAAATAACTGTGGGTGCCCCATATTGTGTTCCATGGACTTGGGCAGTTCTGCTGGATTTAGACTACAGACTCCCTCACTGCACTGAAGACAAGGAAGCCTAGAATTGCTGTAGCCTGTACAAATTGCAGACTGACATTGCAGAGATTGAAGGGGAATTCAAGGGGTATCACTTATTTCCCAACTTTAAGGAGCTGGAACACCCTACAGAGGGTTTGAACAACATTGCACAGAGAATGAGAAAAGTAAATCCTCCAAGAGAAAAGCCACTGTGTGCACATGTAAATAATTATATTTTTGCATTTCAACTTGTGATAGTAACTCTGGGAAAACCCCCACTCCCCAGAAAGTGTTGTCTGTAAATGAGAGTTGTTACTGACAATATTTATAATTGTTGCAAAGTTATAAGTAAACTGTTATGTATGTGTGTCTATAGAGATACTGAGGGATAGAGTCATAAAAGGACATAGGCACCTAACTGCCACTTTAGACACCTAAAACCCAGAATCAGCTCTCTTGGATTCACAAAACTCTGCCTCAGCAATCAGTGAGCCCTATGGGTGCCTAAACTTGCACAGCACCTACATTTTTGAAATAAAAGTCCCCTAGCCTAGGCACTTATGTTTCTGCCCCAGAGCTTGCACAGTGCCATCCCACACCAGGCATCAGAACACCTAAGCCTGAAAATGATGCATGGAATGGACAAGTATGGCTGTTCTTTTGCCTAAATCATTTGTGGGGCCCACTCCGGTGGTGAGGTCTGAGCTCACCTACTGGCTTAGGTCCCTATAGGCCGGCTTACACAAAACTAGGGGGAGAGAGAAAAAAGGAGGACGCTCTCTCTCACCACAATCACTTTCCTTCCCAGCTGAGGGGGAGAAGGAGAAAGGATTTGAACAGAGTCCTACCACCTCTGAGATGAGTGCTCTAATCACTGGGCTATGACATATTTTGATGTGGCTGGTTTCCTCCATCTCCTTTGTTGAAGCTGTTTCACTGTGGATAAATAATGAGCAAGCAAGAGAGAGACTAAACATAAGAATGTTTTCTGCCCTGGTGGTTAGAGCACTCACCCAGGATGTGGAAAATCTAGGGTCCAGTTCCCTTGTACTAATGATTTTTTAACAAATTATTTAGCCACAGTGGAACAACTTCAACAGAAGAGACTGAGGGTACCCCACATCAGACTATCCCATAGCCCAGTGGTTAGAGCACTCATCTCAGAGGTGGTAGGACTCTGTTCAAATCCTTTCTCCTTCTCCCCCTCAGCTGGGAAGGGGGGGTCTTGAACCAGGGATCTCCCACATCCTAGGTAAGTATCGACACCACTGGGCTAAAAGTTATGAGGAAAATTCACCTATCACCCCAGCTACTTCTCAAAATGGCGCGGGCACCTAATGCCAAGAGAGGGTTTGTAGCTGAGATGCCCAAGCAGAAATAGGGGCTTCCCTACAGCCAGGACTCAAGTGCCTATCTCTGCAAGAGGAGTTGGACTTAGCACACATACCTCCGTTTGGCATCTCTCGTTATCTAGCTTATGCAGGGAGCTTATGCAATGGCTCAATGTCTAGTTGGCAGCCAGTATCATGCGGAGAGCCCCAGGGGTTCTTCCGGGGGCTGGTTTTGTTCAGCGTCTTTATCAATGATCTGGATGATGGGATTAATTGCACCCTCAGCAAGGTCGCAGATGACACTAAGCTGGGGGGAGAGGTAAATACGCTGGAAGGTAGGGATAGGGTCCAGAGTGACCTAGACAAATTGGAGGATTGAGCCAAAATAAATCTGATGAGATTCCACAAGGAAAAGTTCAGAGTTCTGCACTTAGGACAGAAGAATCCCATGCACTGCTACAGGCTGGGGACCAACTGGCTAAGCGGCAGTTCTACAGAAAAGGACCTGGGGATTATAGTAGACAAGAAGCTGGATATGAGTCAGCAGTGTGCCCTCATTGCAAAGAAGGCCAACAGCATATTGGGCTGTATTAGTATTGCCAGCAGATTGAGGGAAGTGATTATTCCCCTCTATTTGGCACTGGTGAGGCCAGACCTGGAGTAATACATCCAGTTTTTGCCCCCCCCCCCCCCCACTACAGAAGGGATGTGGACAAATTAGAAAGAATCCAGCGGAGGGCAATGAAAAAGATTAGGGGGCTGGGGGACATGATTTATGAGGAGAGGCTGAGGGAACTTGGGTTATTTAGTCTGCAGAAGAGAAGAGTGAGGGGGGATTTGATAGCAGCCTTCAACTACCTGAAAGGGGGTTCCGAAGAGGACAGAGCTTGTTCTGTCATCGGTGGCAGATGACAGAACAAGGAGCAATGGTCTCAAGTTGCAGTGGGGGAGGTCTAAGTTGGATATTAGGAAACACTATTTCACTAGGAGGGTGGTGAAGCACTGGCATGGGTATGCTGAGCCCACTACATGCATCCGATGAAGTGAGCTGTAGCTCATGAAAGCTTATGCTCAAATAAATGTGTTAGTCTCTAAGGTGCCACTAGTACTCCTTTTCTTTTTGTGGATACAGACTAACACGGCTGCTACTTTGAAACCTCTTAAAGGCTATAACAGATTCTTCTCTCTTTGTCCCTCCTCCTCCTCATGAGGGAAGCAGTACAGGATTGTGTCCCAAAGTGGTGGTTCTGGTGCACAGCTAATGCTGGTGTGGGGCAGTTTATGCTGTGCTCCCTATTTAGGGTTTAGTTATAATCTAGCACAAAATGATTGTATATAGTTTTGAGGCTTTTTTACATTAAAATTTGAGAGGCCATTGACTGTGGTGGTAGGAGGTCAATACCTCAAGTTTGGAAGTTATGTATACAGTTATCTTGTAAATATGACTCAATCCAAGGAAAGAATAAGCTATCCATCATATAATGCCATGCAAGCTGGAATCCACTAAAGATATTTTTGACCCTAGTATATGACTAATATCCCCTACCGGGAAGAAAATGTTGAGTGTTTTTGGAGTAATAGGGTGTGGAATCTCATAATAATATCCAATATATACATTTGTGGACATATTTTCCTTTTGGTATATCATCTTCATGAAAGTGATAGGTATGCATCAAGAAAAGGGTATTCTATATATTGCAAATACTCTCCTGTTTAGAAGTTTTAAAACTGCCAGATATGAGATGAACATCTCTTTCTGAGATCATAAACTGAATAATGCAATCAGACTATAAATAAGACTTACACTCTTACCCAGTTTTATTAAGCTACAGATGTTGAAAAAGTTCCCCATTTCAGCTAACAATTCACTTACTAACTGCAATAGAAGAAAAATAAAATGTATTGTATTATTGATTTTGGTTTTTATGCAGCTGAATCTTCCATAATTTATAAAATGAATAGCAGCCACACAAACACCAAACAATGGCTTTCTAAGAAAACTTACAAGCAATAGCAATCAATATGAAAAGTGCACTTGCTGATTGCTGTGTAGTTGTCATTGAGATACTTAAGCTGATTGAATTACTATTAAAAAAGTAGAAAATTTTACAGGCATTTGAGAATCTTTAAGGACTCTTAATGGACTCTCTAAAGTCAAATTGGACCCCAGTGAAACACAATAAAATGAACAGAAATATTTCCATGCATTTTAGTGGGATTTAATTTTTTTTCCTTGTCAGGGTTGGCTTTAAACATAATTCTCCAGTGTATTCAGCTTGATGCTAGGTCCCAGGAACAGGAACATGAAATTAACTTTAAATAGACTATATCGACAGGAATATTGGGTAAGGATTTTAAACTTCATAATATTTATAATAAAACTGAAGTAAGCAGATCCATTATGACAATCCCCCCATATACAAAATTCTCATATCTTCTAAAAAGCATCAGAATGTGCTCTGGCAAACCTTCGGAAAAGAAAGGAGCTCCTCAATACTATTTTGTGGTCTAGAAGTATACTGGATGTTAACCAAGGAAAACCTCATGGTTGATAGGAGGATAGCTTTTTTTTAGAGTTCTTGCTACCATTTCTGGAGCATAAAAAATATCTGACACAGAAACATAGACTTTTTGTTTTCCTGAAAAAAAGGTGTTTTGGTATTTTGCCTCTGTTCTGGTAATACATGTAACTAATATAAATAATGAATGTTAACGTTCCATTCCTGTAGCAAGCTCATGCCCTAAAATCAATGTTTTACTTAGAAAAGAAACAATATCTTTTTCCTAATTGATGCTCAAAGCCTGCAAATATAAATAAAATATGTATTTTTAATAAGCAGACTATGTATAAAAGTGAAATTGATTAGTGTTTTCATCATGCACACCAAGTGAAAAGCAAAATGTGAATGGACAGCATAAAATCAATAAGACCAACTGAAGCCCATGAAATTACACCAGGAATTAATATAGTCCATTTTGTTTTATAGAAACCTTAATCACTTTTTTTGTATTAATCAACCCAGAGTAAGTGATTAATACTGGGGGGCAGAGAGGCAAACCACTGTCCATATCTCTCTATCAGTGTTATAGAGAGAGGGCAATTTATGAGTTTACTCTGTATAAGCTTTATATAGAGTAAAACAGATTTATTTGGGGTTTGGATCCCACTGGGAACTGGGTGTCTGGGTGCCGGAGACAAGTGACTTGCTGAGCAGTTTTTGGTTAAAGTCTGCAGCTTTGGGGGCATGGACCAGACCTGGGTCTGTGTTGCAGCAGACTAACGTGTTTGGCTCAACAAGGCAGGGTTCTTGCAGTGGAAAATCATGGAATCTCAGGGTTGGAAGGGACCTCAGGAGGTCATCTAGTCCAACCCCCTGCTCAAAGCAGGACCAATCCCCAATTTTTGCCCCAGATCCCTAAATGGCCCCCTCAAGGATTGAATTCACAGCCCTGGGTTCAGCAGGCCAATGCTCAAACCACTGAGCTATCCCTCCTCCCCAAGAGAACTTGGAGATGCTGGGGAAGAGGGATAATTGGTCTCAGAGGTAATTCAAGCATGTCTGGTGACCGTCTCAAGGGCGTCTCTGTGACCGAACCCATCACACTAGTGTCAGCCATTAGAGGAAGACCTAATCACACACAGTAGGTCACTTTATTATATCAGTTTAAAGGCACAAGTTAAAGCTCAGTGAAAAAAATATTTCCCTCAAATAAAAAGAATTACGTGTTCATGAGTATGCAGTGTTGTTGTAGCTGTGTCTGTCGTAGGATAGGATATTGGAGAGACAAGGTGTGTGAGGTAATATCTTTAATTTGACCAACTTCTGTTGGTGAGAGAGACAAGCTATTGAGCTTAAATAGAACTCTTATTCAGGCCTGGGAAATGGACAGAGTGTCACAGATAAATATAAGGTGGAACAGACACCATTATACTGTGATATAGATATCTGATCCAGCTTGTACATATCTTTGACACTCTGTGTACGTTTTCCAGATCAGAAGAAGAGCTCTGTGTAAACCTGAAACCTTGTCTCTCTCACCCACAGAAGTCGCTACAATAAGAGATATTACCTCATGGATCTTGTCTCTCTGTTCAAAAATACTCTTTTTTCAGTGTCTATCTTCTGTCATCTAGGAAATTCTTCACGAAAGCCTAATATTATATGCGTGCCACTCCACTAGTAGTTCTGACCATGCACTTCCAGCAGTGTGACTCTGACTCTCTGGCCCCTTACATGCACTTGCATGCACTGCAATAACCTTTACAATATGCACATTACTGGAGAAGCTGATAATATCTCTTTATTGACAGAAATCCACACAGTGGTTCAGCAAAGAAATGTTCTAACGGCAATGTATACAATATTTATTTACAAAGCACAGTAGATACAGGTACCATGTGAAATTCCAAACATTTATCCTCATCTAACTCACAGTGTAGCAATTGCCATAGTAGAAGAAAAAAGGCCTGATAGATACGTACAATTCTTACCACACACTGTTTAAACACATAGGTTAAAAAAGAACACTGCATTCACAGAAATAAGCTTCCATTTCTAAGCCTTGTGTAGAAAAGAAAAATAATTTTACAAATATTTTTTCCAAACATTTTCTCTGTTTCTTTTCCATATTTCAAATATTGCCTTGTTATTAAGCACTGATATGTTTCTTCCCTAAGACCCTTTCCTAAGTCCACAGGGACAGCTTGTCCTGTCTGACCCTGATGGACAATCTGCTTTAGTCTACTATCCTGTACATGAGAATATGCCCATACACAATATAACTTGGACATCTCTTCCCATTCTGTTTTAAGCAAATTCAGTGATTTAAAGATTTATCTCAATAGCTGATAACCCAAACCTGCGGATTCCAAGAAGGATATAAAATGGAAATCTACATGTACTGAAAATACTGAATGAATAATGACAGTGGATAGAAGATTACATATTAAACTTTAGGGCCCATATATGGATGAAGATCTTTGAAGGTTAGATTATGAAAGAGCTATATTTTTAGAATATAAATTAGACCCCCAGGCTGCTGCTGCCATCAAAATGTTGGTGAGAATACAGTATGTGGTTCATAGAGGTATGGTAGTATTAATAATGCTAATCTCAGACATCTCTGTAAAACTTTTTAAGCTTTCAATCTCCACTGACTTTCAATACAAAAGCTATTTTCTTCCCTATTTTAATTTACAGCCATGCCAAATAATATCTACATATTAAATCCTGTATGTGTATATATATAGAGAGAGAGACAGAGACAGACAGACACAGTTTGTCTCCAACAAATGCATTTAATACTGTTCATTACTAAGACACCAAAAAAGCCAGATGACTGTATTTTTGTATTCCTCTTAGCTGTTTGCTAATAACAACACCAATAGACCTCCTTAATGTTAGGGCATATATTTTCTAAGCATGACATTCATACTAGGATTGTGCTATTGAGTCAATATGCTGTTACAAGACAAGTACCAACAATGACTCTTTAGTGAATTTTATTTGAAAGGTTAAATTCATCAATATAAACTTTACAAAACATTGATTTCTCTCCCTCTCTATTGTAACATAAATCAAACTAATGTCATCTTTTCATTCCTTTGTGCAAACTGTTGTTCAGTAGCAATGATGAAATGTAGTTCTTTAAAAAGGCAACAAATTAACCTTACACGGAACACATAACTGCATTTTTTTGATTACTATTTAAAAACCATACATGTCTGTCGAATAGAAGTTGTAAGTGCTGAACTGTATTTGACTTTTGAAAGGTGAAATACTAAAACATTTACTATTGCAATATGAAATACAACTTTCTAATTAATATATTTTTATTAATTTAATATGATCAGCTTTTAATATTTATAAATTACTCAACATATTGATTAAATACAATTACCTTAAGCCATGTCTCCCAAAAGTTCTATTTCAGTGTGTTCATGCAAGGTCGTTTCCCTAATTTTTAAGTATAATAAATTCAAAGTCAAGTTTAATTTTTGAACTTTTCCCCTAATAACAGATTTTATTAGCTTTGTAATACAGATGGTTTCTACATGATATGAAGAAAGAAGTCAGGGTAATTCTAAAAGAAAACTCTTGAAATTCTTCTCAGTAATTGGCATAATAAATTTTTAAATATTGTCTAATTTAGAAACATCTTTGGAAAAAGGGTTCTACAAGAAGATTTCTTCCTGCAGGTTGCACTGTCCATAGCACAAAATATTGTTTCCCATAGAGTGGTAGCTCTTATAATTTATTTATAGAAAGAAACACAGGTATAGTTGGAGTTCAATGAATTGGTAGCATTGTGAGATCTTGCTTTAGTGAGGCAAACTGGTACAATATTTCCTATTTCTGTACTTGTATGTGTGTTCCCTTGGTCATGTTATTTTAGCAGTAAAGAAAGGTCTTAATCAAAATGAAAACCTACTAGGATTCCATAAAGATGTAGGCCTTATTGTATTAATTTCAGCGGAATAAATGGTCCCAAAGAATCAAAGGTGTTAACATAACCCTGTCACTGTCCAACATTAAAGAGTCTAAACTAAGTATGGGGTATATATAGAGAGACCTCAGGCTACTTAGTACCATGGCAACCACATGTAATGGGGCATACCCCACACTGGGCTGGAAGGGGTTAAAGGACCATACTTTACCCAGGTATCCCTGTGCTGGTAATCCTGCAGAGCATGCTCCCACTGGAGAAGGGGTTGAAAAGGGAGCAACCCAGCTCAGAAAGGGGAAGGCTTGGGAGGAGGACAGACTTATCGTCAAAGCTCCTGACAAGGGTGCTGGAGAAGCCTCCATGAAAGCAGTGAGACTATATGCTGACATTGGTTGGGGCTGATGGTTTGGTTACCTTTTCTTTTTCTTTTTACCTTATGTAGAACTGAAAACTGGGAGAGAAAAGCAACAGTAGGAAGTGACCCAAGGAGGGTAATTCAGAGGGCACTTTTGGGGGCCAAATACTGTTGACCCTTCCAGGACCCTGGGTTGGTGGAGTGGGTGGGCCTGGGCTCCCCTGCAATTGCCGTCACTGTGGGAGCGACTTGAGCCACTGGTCCTCATCACTGCACCTTTGAGCAAAAGAGGATCAGGACTGTAAGGTTCGCCCACTGAGGAGGGTGGGGCATTAGGTACACTAACCACTAGGCAACCTAACCTACCAAGGAGTCTATTACACCACACTATTAAAGAGATCTTTAATCTTTTTATTAAACATACAGTTAAGGGATCTGAAATATAAAATATTAAATAAGATTTTCAATTTAACAATATCACATTTAGCTGGAGACAGTTTTTAGAATGAACCTGCCTCCCTTTGACAGTTTTTCAGATGGTTTTAAAGGTGGTAATATTTGTCCTTTATGGGGAAAAGAGAAGCTAGTGGAGATGGGCTGGAGTCCATTTGTTGTTAAAGTCTGATCCCGTTTCTTAGAAGACAAGGGAAACAGAGGGTAGAGAAAAGAACAGCAAGCACAGAAAATGCAACTTTTGATTATGGTGTTGATTCTCAATTGCAGCCTCGCTTCTGGAAAAAACACAGATATAGAACATAGTTTGATTAGCCTCTCTGAGACCTGGAAATTGTCTACCAGTATTGGGTCTATTTAGGGTATTGATTTTAGCTGCCTCTTTGGTCACAGGCTTACAGAAGTGTTACAAATATACAGTCTTGACTGCTGAGAAAGACTCTTATTCTCTTCTTAAAGAGAAGTCAAAAGGATAGGGGCAGGAAAGGGAATAAATAAGGTGGAGAAGTAAAAGGACACACAAGAAGGAGGGATGACATCAGGACCCAAAGTCTCACATCTGAGGTGGTGTTTGTGATTTAGCTGAAACTAAGGCCTGGTCTACACTACAGAGTTAGGTGGACACAAGGCAGCATATGTTGATGTAATTATGCCAATGTCCACACTACAGCCTTGCTCACGCTGATGTAAGTGCCCTACTACACCAACATAATTACTTCACCTCCATGAGAGGCATAGGGCTTATGTTGGTGTAGGTAGGGCGAGACAGTGTCTGAGTAGACACTGCATTCTCACATCAGCTGTTGGCTGTCTTGTCAATTGTATGGCTCCAGCAGGGCTGACAAGAAAATTGGCTCCTGGCTCCCCAGCTGGGCTACTGCCATGTCCCCGCACCAAGCTGGCTGCCCCCCAGGATCCCCACTCCCCACGGGGAGCTCTGCTGCCCGCCCAGGCTCCTGGCTCTCCACTCCCCACCAGGAGCATAACAAATGACTGAACGCAGCTCTCCCCTCCGGAAGCAAGAAGCCCCAGGCAGCTTCCCCCCTGCTCCTGGCTGAAAGTGGAAGGTGAGAAGCCCTGGGCAGCTGAAGCAAGAAGCCTAGCAGGGAGCTGCACAAATCTGAGACCCCGGGCTCTCAGCTCCCCACCCCACTGCCCCTCTTCAGTCAGTGGAAGCGCTCCTGGTGAGGACACGCACCACTCACAGAATGAGGGTAGCACGGATATCAGGCACTGCTACAATTACTGCAGGGTCTGTAAGTCAACCTAACATTAGTCGACTTAAAATTATAGTGTAGACATGCTCTAAATGCCATCTGGGACTCTCTTTCTGGCCTGATCTGGTCAGGAGAATGAAGACCTAACAGCATTACCAGAGATCGCAGGGTCCCAGAAGTTGGCATCCACGTTGCATGGCAGCTGGCTCCTTTTGCTTTACCCATCTCCCAGTCAGCAGCTGTTGTCCGCAACCTGATTTCACTTTCCCCTCCCCAAAGTTTTTTTTTTTTTCTTCTCTTAAGGCCCCTAGAGGGAGCAACGGGGCGAAACATCCCTTCATCATTTTGGTCATAAATTAAGCCTAATTTCTGACACCCCAATTTTGATTCATTGATTTCTGGTCCAGCACTTCTCTTGTTTATCAGGCATAATCTTAACACCGTCTGAATGATATCAAAAGTCCTTTTTGTTTGTACTAATTCAGCCCATCTCTCTTTTGCACCCCTTCCCATCAACATTTATTGTTAGCGGTTAAGGTGACATTTTATGACTTTCACTCATTTTTCACAGTTGAGCTCACAATTAGGCCCAATTGCTGCAACAGCCTAGACCCTCAGCTCACGCTGTGTGGGGAAACTTGGGATGGGGGATGGAAAGAGGTTTTAAGCCATTTTTACTGTCACCTGATCCTCAGTGAACTGCATTCCAGACTGGTCTTCCAGCATAAGTCATAGCAGCCTTAAAGCTGCTCTGAATAATGCTGGCTTGTAATAGTCTCAAGGGCCAACATGACAGCCAGTGATCATCAAGATGCATGGTGTTGTGTACTTTTTGTACACTGTAGGTACAGAGATTCTCCTAGCAGATTCTTCCCTGTCGGATATCGACTGATTACAGAGTTTACTTCTCAAGGAGATACCCATCAGACCTATTGACTATAAGACCTTTTAATGCTGTATTGGGGTATGACTAAGGTTAGTGTAAATAAGGTGTCTTACAGTGCCAGTGCCACCTAGTGGCTGAACAGTATAATACAGTTCAGCGTTCCATTTCACAGGAAAACCCTGCTCATGGCCTACGACCACAACCTCAAATGTGGCCACAGAGTCAGGAGTTGATGTAGGAGCCAACACCTCTGTCGTGTGCCACTAGAATAAGCTATTACATTGGGGAAACAAAATTTCCAATTTCTGGTTCAAAATGACTTTTTATTTTGAAATGTAAATGGTTATAGTAATCATGTATAAAACAAATTTTAAAAGTCAGAATCAAAATATTTTGTTTTGATAATTCTGAAATGGTTTGTTTTGATTGACTCGACCCAACCTTTTTTTGGATATTTTGGTTTGTGAAAATTTTCAACATTAGGACTTTTTGATCTGATTAGGGATGGGAAGGTCTTTCAAAATCTCCAAATCTCATGGGATTTCAAGATATTCAGGACACATTGTGAAGCCTGCCTGTTTTCCCAGATAGAGGCTGTCGAATTGGGTTTTAGAATTGACAGTTGGGAAAATATCTTACTGTTGTGTAATGTCATTGGAAATATTTTTGCTATAAAATTTTGTATACGTGCCAATTTTTCACTCGAATAATTACTTATTTTTACCATATCAGTAATATTACACCTTACAAGTACTAATAAAAAGAATAATCCCTGTATTTATCTGTGAATTTGATTTTTGTTGTAGTTGATCTGCCCCTTCCTAATATTCATGTTGTATAATTGTGTACCCATTGTATATGAAAAGAAATAAAATAAATTATGCCAGAAATAAGTCCAACCATGCAGGTAGCATTTTTTAAAGAACACATCACTGCATTTTATACTTAGTATTGCTTTTTATACTTTGCCTATTCTTTCTAATTGTGGTCACTCCATAGGTGCTCTGGGTGCTGCCGTACCCCTGGCTTGGAGTGGTTTCCCGCATATACAGGGTTACAATTTGCTTCAATGGCACCCCCAATACTTAAATTGTTCCAGCACCTGGGTCACTCAGAGTATTTTTCATAGTGATTTTGTATACTATTTAAAAGTCATAATTCACAAAAAATGTGTGTCAATATAATGTTACATTAAATCCAGATTAAGAATTTAAACCTGAAAGGTACTGAGCAGAGTTGATTGAAAAATGGCACTTGTTTTTATATGATTTAAAAAAAAAATAACCAAAATTTTCAGAGGAAAAAAAATAATTCAAAAACCTAAATTGAAACTGAAAACAGTTTTTTTGTTTGTTTGTTTGAGTTTTTAAATCTTAAATGTTCACAGAATGGGAAAACCATTTCCCACCCACCTCTATTCATAAGTAGGGATCTACTAATTTTGCACCTTAGAGACTAACCAATTTGAGCATAAGCTTTCGTGAGCTACAGCTCACTTCATCGGATGCATACCGTGGAAACTGCAGCAGACTTTATATATACACAGAGAATATGAAACAATACCTCCTCCCACCCCATTGTTCTGCTGGTAATAGCTTATCTAAAGTGATCATCAGTTGGGCCATTTCCAGCACAAATCCAGGTTTTCTCACCCTCCACCCCCCCACACAAATTCACTCTCCTGCTGGTGATAGCCCATCCAAAGTGACAACTCTTTACACAATGTGCATGACAATCAAGTTGGGGTATTTCCTGCACAAATCCAGGTTTTCTCACATCCCCCCTACCCCATACACACACAAACTCACTCTCCTGCTGGTAATAGCTCATCCAAACTGACCACTCTCCAAGTTTAAATCCAAGTTAAACCAGAACATCTGGGGGGGAGGGGGTAGGGAAAAACAAGAGGACACAGGCTACCTTGCATAATGACTTAGCCACTCCCAGTCTCTATTTAAGCCTAAATTAATAGTATCCAATTTGCAAATGAATTCCAATTCAGCAGTTTCTCGCTGGAGTCTGGATTTGAAGTTTTTTTGTTTTAAGATAACAACCTTCATGTCTGTGATTGCGTGACCAGAGAGATTGAAGTGTTCTTCGACTGGTTTATGAATGTTATAATTCTTGACATCTGATTTGTGTCCATTTATTCTTTTACGTAGAGACTGTCCAGTTTGACCAGTGTACATGGCAGAGGGGCATTGCTGGCACATGATGGCATATATCACATTGGTGGATGTGCAGGTGAACGAGCCTCTGATAGTGTGGCTGATGTTATTAGGCCCTGTGATGGTGTCCCCTGAATAGATATGTGGACACAGTTGGCAACGGGCTTTGTTGCAAGGATAAGTTCCTGGGTTAGGAACTTATTAGGCCACCATCATTTCATTTCATTTCAAATGTTATCAAAATCGGTTAATAACTAAATGAGAGATAGGAAAACAAGATTATCTCTAAATATAGACATTTTTGTTCAAATATGGCAAAAATATACACATCTGGCTACACAAATTCCCTTAGCCTATCCTTACCCTTCACTAATTGTTCATTATTGACAGGCAGGGGGCCAGGGCTGAGAAAAAATGATAATTGCACTTGTAAAATTAGTATTTCTACGAGTAAGTCTGCTGTCAGTCTCCTAAGGCAGTGTTTTGTTGGCCAGCTGTTACTGGTAAAATTCTGACTGTGCCTTCATAGATTATTTAAACAAATAAAGAATCTCACTGCAGATAAAAATCGGGAAAACTATGAGGTCGGAGACGGCAGTGTCGTGAAGTAATCCTGCCAAACTCATACTCCTATGTTAGTGTGTTCTTTCTTCGTTTGATCTGTACATACGTCCAATTGTGGATTTTAGTGCACATGCTGCTTTCTGCTACAGAAGCTATCCATGCTTCACATGACTGAATTTGCAGGTGATCATCTTATGGACCTGGGTCTAGTGGGTCTTAAGAAGGATAAATTTGTGTTGGCTTCCCTCTGTCAGTTTCGGGAACCTTCACAGTAAATATCAGAGAGTGCTGACAAAAGGATAAATAGAGGGTTTTGAGAGAAGTGAAGCAGCAATTACTTATTTTTTCATCTCTTTTATCAGCGACATAACTGTGGAGTCATTTTCAAACAAACATTCTTGTTACTAAATATTAACGCATACGATTTTTGTATGTTACACAAAATAAAGAGGCATATAAAAGAATTGCAAGTTCATGTGTATATTTAGTGCCCTACATATATTTAAACTAACAAGTTCTCTGACCTTCATTTGAACCTAATGGGTAGAGGGGAAATTAACTCAATAATGGAATGTATGTAATCGTTTAATCCTGCTTTTTACCCTGACTTTACTAATAGACTCCAGGTGTCGAGGGAAAATATCTCCTCAAACTATTAAGTGTCTGCAGAAGTATAAACAAAACTGGGTGACGAATAAGGAATACTTGTGATGGCAGATGTTTTCTGGAATGGATTGGGTGGTTGATAAAGGATAATTGTTAGTACAGATGCAGTCTGCTCGGGATGAAACAGTAAAAGTAACCAGATTAGAATTCCATTTACCTTATTGATTATGTAACCTAAAGACATCAAAAAGAAATTTCATCAATAATTAAGGTTTCAGAGTAACAGCCATGTTAGTCTGTATTCACAAAAAGAAAAGGAGTACTTGTGGCACCTTAGAGACTAACCAATTTATTTGAGCATAAGCTTTCGTGAGCTACAGCTCACTTCATTGGATGCAGTGAGCTGTAGCTCACGAAAGCTTATGCTCAAATAAATTGGTCAGTCTCTAAGGTGCCATCAATAATTAAGTTTAATGAAAATGTCAAAACAGGACACATGGTGAAAATAATTGTGGGAAAGTATTTTTCCCTCCAAAAAAAGGGATTTCTTTTTCTCATATCCTCTACAAAGACAGAGGTTTTAGGAATTACGTGGGGAGTGCAAAAACTGCTGGCATCCCACCAGTTACAGGAGAAAAAGATATAGATGCCAGCGCTTTACATTAGATCAAGAGTGGTAATGTATCAATTCTTTCTGTATTCTGTACAGTGCTGTACTCATCTCTGATTGATAATCTTTGATTAAACAAGTTCACTTGAGCCTGTTATCTGACAGTCTTGAATCATTATTAAATTCAAATACAGAACATCCCCCCTCAAAGAATATCCATTTAAAGAAAGGTGAATAATTTGAATTTAAGCTGCTTCATATGTTCTAAGGCTTTGTGAAAATGTGGTGAACTAATAAATTCTCACCAAGAAAATAAGATTAATTATGATGGTATTTTTAATTATATATTTTGTACCTGTATTTCTATGCAGTCCCGGTGGTCCATTGGAAGTTCATTAACTTCAGAGCAGGGACACACAACTGAAAAGTGGTTGATAAACAAGACTGCTAGCCCAGTTTTACCATTTACTTTGAGCCTTCAGTAATAGTTGCTACAAAACAAAACTTCATTAAACAACTGTATACTTCATCTCAACCTATAGTATGTATACAATGCTCATTCATCTTAGTGAGTGTTTGACAGTGGTGCACCATTTGGTGGGATCTTGCCAATAAATGGCCATCATCTTTGAAAAACCTCAGTTTGAGGAAGAAAAAAACATTCAACAGTGACATGCTGAATAAGAACCCAATTGAAAGCCCATTGAAATTAATGTGAGTCTCAAGAACAGCCCTAGCTATTTTAGTGGTGAGGGTGAAAAATATTTTCAGTACCCTCCACCCATCCACCCCCCTGTAAAAGGCCAACAAAATGAAGAAAATAAACACAAACAAAACGCTCATGCCACAGGTGGCCAACCAGGGTTCGGGAAGCACAGCAGTTTGATGCCCTCTGGAAATTGTCGCCCTGTTTGCCGGCCCAAGGAACCAGCCCTGAAGAACCAGCACATCCCTTGGCCTGAACCACTTCCTGCAGCCCCCATTGGCCTGGAATGGTGAACCATGGCCAGTGGGAGCTGCAATCGGCTGAACCTCCAGATGTGGCAGGTAAATAAACTGGCCTGGGCCGCCAGGGGGCTTACCCTGGCGGGCCACGTGCCAAAGGTTGCTGATCCCTGACTTAGCTGGTCATTGTTTTTGGTATGTGTTTATGTTGGGTGTGGGGTAGAATCAGGGATGGTGGGGAAGAGAAGCAGACAGTGCAGGAAGCTGCACACAGCCTGAACAAGATAGGTATGGTACAGGTTAAAAGAGTTTCTTTCCTTACAGCCTCAAGTCTATCTCCTGTTGTTTGTTTCCGTGAACAAGGGATGAACCAGAACTTTGTACATTCTTTGTAAATAAACAGGATTGCATCAAAGAAATACCTGACTCCATCATCAATTTCTCCTCCCAGCTGGAACAACCTATAATTCTGTAGACTTTTGGCCAGCTACTCAGGTCAAAAGGGGTAACAGTAGGTATTTATTTTTAAAGCTGTGATTTGTAGTTCTCCATTATTATTTGCAATATTTTTACAGCTATGATAGTACAGCTTGTGGCAATGAATTACTATAATCCATTTTGGACAATTTAATATTGGAATGTCCCCTTAAAGAGCACTTTCAAATGCTGTTAAATAGAACTATATATAACATATATAAAATAAATTTGTTTTCGAATGTATTGGGAAAAAATTGCTACTGAGTATCTGATCAGATGAGTTTAAATGATCTTTTATCAAATTTTACAATCTACGAATAATGGCAAGTACAGTTTTACCTTCATTTTTAATTTAGAATTAATATAATTCCTTTTATGTTGGAAATGACTCATTCAAGGCTTTAAAGAAAACTGCTTTTTGAGATTGTAACAGGTAAATTTCTCCCATAATTAACTGAACAAAAAATTATAAATTAAGCCTCTAAAATTAGCATATAATAATTTGCTTTCATTGAAATAAATCTATAATTTTGCATTTCTTGCCTGAAGTCCAGATTTTTCCAAACCGTATGTTTTGCACACATATAAAAAGCACAAAGTTTGGAAACAACTTGAAACTTTTTTTAAAAAAGTATTTAACATTCAATGTCCTGGTTATTTGTAGGAAAAAAGATACAGTAACCATAGGTAATATATTAATATTTTAAGTCTGCCATGCAAAAATGCAGGACTGCTTGATGTGTGTAAAGACTGTCAATATGGTGCTTTTTGTTTCAGTTTTCCTGGCAGGGGCTCCTGGTATGTGAAGTGATGAGCACACTGAATATTGGGAGTAGTCTATCGGCGTTCAGAGCAATTTGTGGTGCCCGTATGTCACGATCCTCTTGCTTGCTGATTTCAGTAGCAGTACTTCCATGAATAAGGGCTGCCAGATCAGGCCATGGTTTCTACATACCCTTCCCTGTACTTACTCTTGTCATAAGTGGTTAAATATATCTGATATGATTAATTAAGAATTGCTGATTTAAGAAGTTACATGATGGCTTTTCAGTAGTGAATAAAAATCAGTGAAGAATAAATGCCTTTTGTCAATTCTTATTAATCCAGTTTATGCCCCAGTGCCCAGAATGCCCAGGTAGTGTAGGCAATGCCACCATACTTTTACAGAAATGACCCAGTACAATCTTGTTCCTCATTGCATTGAGGAATAAGAAGGTATGAGGAAGTTCTCTTAGAGGGAGAATGCAAAAAGTGCATCTCTTACAGGCAAAGATGAAAAAAATGGGAAATATGGGAATTGTCATTCTGCATCAGACCAGTGGTCCATCTAGACCACTATCTTTTCTCTGACAGTGGCCATTACCAGATACTTCATAGGAAGATGTTAAGTATGGGATAATATGTCCTCCACATTTCATCACCTTCTAAACTCTAATAATCAGAGATTATTTTAAGCCTTGAAACATGAGTATTAACATCTCTTCCAAAACTTGTTACCACATTATAATTTTGGATATTATTATTGTTCATGTAAATTTCCAATCCTTTTTAAACTTGCTAAGATTTTAGCCACAATGACATCCTGTGGTAGTGAGTTACACAGTCTAATTACATTGTCTGGAAAATGTATATTTATATTTGCCACCTTTTAAAGTCATTGACAGTCCCCTTGTCCATCTGTTATGAGATGGATTAAACATGAGCTTCCAATCTACCTTCTCCACTTAGACTCGTAGGACTGGAAGAGATCTCGAGAGGTCAATTAGTTCTTTCCCCTGAATTCATGGTGGACTAAGTATTATCTAGAACTTCTCTGACAGGTGTTTGTCTAACCTGCTTTTTAAAATCTCCAATAACGGAGATTCCACAACCTCCCTAGGCAATTTATTCTAGTGCTTAACCACCTTGACAGTTCGGAAGTTTTTTCTAATGTCCAACCTAAACCACCCTTGCTGCAATTTAAGTCCATTGCTTCTTGTCCTATCCTCAGAGGTTAAGGAGAACAATTTTTCTCCCTCCTCCTTGTAACAACCTTTTATGTAACATCATTCATTATTTTATATACTCATATCATGTTACTTATAAATACCCTTTCAACGGTAAACAATCAATCTTCATAGGAGAGTTTTTCCAGATGTATAATCATTCTTGTCACCCGACTCTGAACCCCTCCAATTCTGCAATTTCCTTTTTGAGATGGGCTGACCAGCACTGTGCACAATATTCTAGATGAGTCCCTACCACTGATTTATGCAAAAGACAGTATCACATTTTCTATATTAGTTTCTACTCCATTCCTTATGCAACCTAACATCTTTGTTCTTTGACCATAGCTGCATTTTGAGCTGAGTTCTTCATTGAGCTTTATACAGCTACACTAAGGTCCCTTCGCTAAATTGACAGTTAATTTAGAACCCTGTAAGGTATATGAGTAGATTCATTTTTTGGCTCCAATGTGCATTACCAATGATTGATGGGTTAAAAATTGCCTATGTTAATTCCTTCCTCTGCATTTTCCATAGGGACTTATCTTTGTGTGTCTTGAACATAAACTCCCTGAATTATAGGGCATCCAATATCTATATCTTGTGCACATTGTTGGTGACTGGCCTCCCGCCCCCTCAAGACAATTCTAAACATGTAGTTGTAGACTAGAAAACACCAGCATTTGGAGGCTGCTAGTACTATGTCAGAATGGTGAGTTTTTACTATAGCTCAGAGTATAACGTGTTCAGGTATTTATAAAGTATGAGGATGGACTAATAAAAGGAAAAGAAGAGCCTGAGATAAGGAAATGAGTACCCTACAACCGCTTAAGCCCAAAGTGTCTACTTGATCCCCCACTCATAGTCTGAATGTGCTATAATATCAGCTTTTCTGAGAAAGAATGTGACATTAACAGGCATATATCAGAAAACACAGTTTCATTCTAATCTCAATTACTCCACTTAAGACTTACACTAGTATAAAACCTGTGTGAGATCAGAATCAGACTCTTTGTGTTGAAGTAGTTCACTAAATTCCTATTCAATGCACAAATAAATCTTGAGCACTACATGCTAAAAGAGACTCTCTCTTGAGTTCCAGCAACTCCAGTCCCTATATACAATTGCAAAAAAGGAGTTCTCAGAACCTGTCTTTGAAATCACCAATCTATTCTATCACAGTTGCTGTTATCTGTGTTGGTGATTTGTTCTCTAAAAAAGCCACTACACTGATGACTATAGGGCTTGGGGGTATGATATGAACAAATCTGATGTTTTCCATCAGACCATGTCTTACTTAGGCTATGTCTATACTGGGATGCATACTTTGTTACTTGACCTTCTATGTGCTTATGCATATTCCTATACACATGATGAGTGTTCACATAGAGTGTGCTGGACACAGGTATAATGCTGTGTATGTGCCTGTACCCACATCCACACTGCTACTATTATGCTATGTTAGCACTATCATTTTAGGGGCAGTATCCCAGGATTCTGTGCCACACAGGGAGACACTCTTGGAACCAATTTGCTGTATGTTCTGGTACTGTTCCCAACCTTCACGTATTTCCTGATGCCAATTCCTGCTCACCACTCACTCCTGTGAAACTGGGTGGAAGACATGGAGCAATGAGATAATTATGTCGCACTGCACCAGTACCTTATTGTAGGACATCAGTGCGTATGTGAACCAAAACGGTTACTATTAATTCATTCTGCAAGATTTAATGGACCACAGAGGCAGATGCACGAACACAATGTGGGAAACCTGGAAAAGTTCATAACACCAGGGTACTGAAGTGATCAGGATTGTATTTGTAGGGGGAAGAAGAAACTTTATTCCCCCAAAATGATTTTGTTCTCTATGGTGTGTCTGTGTCATCTGTTATTTGGGGGACCCTGAATACCCACTCCTAACCTGGTTCATGAAGCCATATTCTGGCATGCATATCCCTGGCATAAGTGAATTCAAGTAGAAATTCAACATCTACAGAATGGTCATGGAGTACACATTTGGTAGACGGAAAGGTCATTGGCACTAATCACCTGCCTGCATGCTAATGCGACTATCACCATTCAAATAATTGTGGCTTCCTGAGCACTCCATATGTTTGTGAGGGCAAGGGGAGTGTTTCTGTCATGAGTGGACACAGGAGAAGTCTGGTTTGAAAACTCTGTCAAGGCAGTCGCAGCCCACCCTTGGGCACACTAGTCCTGATTCCCAGCAGGGGGTGGGGGTCAAACGTGCGTTTTTTATGTACTCAGTGTTTGTTTTATTTACTCAGTAAATAAAATAAACACGCAAACTAAGCTGAATACACTAAAGAAACTGGCTACAAATAGTAATTTCTCACCCTAAATGTTGTTTAAGGAGATTGCAGAATTTCTTTGTGGACAGACAGCTCTTGCTTGCAGCTTAAAACACCAGTTATATCCTTCACAGGCCAGACACCATTCCCACCCTGGGTTCAATACTTTCCCCCTTCGCTTTTGTCATTGTTTCTTAGATGTCTCCAGCAGGTATCTTGGATGGGGTTTCAGTCAAGAATGAAACAAGATTAACTCACTCCCCAGCCTTAAATAGGATTTGCATCCTATTTCTTTCCCAGTTTTACCCCCATCCCCTCTTAGTGGTAAAATACTAGAAGTTCAAGATGGTGCCCAGTACCTGGTGACATGATCCTGCAGTGTCAAAGCAGCATCCCAGGAAGGTTCTCAGGAAGGTGGGAGATTAGTATCTACAAAGTCCTGTTGTCCTTCCTCATGGCCCATTGACTAACCAGTCAGATTGATTGCATTTTGTCTGGTGGGCGTTCCCCAGGTGCAAACACAGTTGTAATTGTTACATAGTCAATATTCCCACCCTCATATACAGAAATGATACATGTATAGAAATAGGATAATCACTGTCAGTACATCATAACCTTTCCAATGATATCTCACATGACCCATCTTGCATAAAATACATCGTAATTATGCCATATTCATATCAAAAGCACACTTCTATGAAGAATATGGGGCCCCGTGTTACAGTGGGGGGTGAATCCATTCTTTTTTAACCCATTCTCAACAATGCCAACTGCACTTAATGGCTGTTATGGAGCACTAATCCCAGGGTTGAAACTGGTCAACGTTTGGAAGTAGAGGGGAAGGAGAAGGTGTTATGCAATCACTATGCAATAGTGGATACCGATATTGTTATCTGAATTTTATTTCATTTTTCTGCATCTGAACCAAGCCAAAAAGATGTCTCTCTACACATTTTTGTGTTGTGAAGTCTGCTGCTTCTAGAGGGTTGTGAGACAGACAGAAAAGTATTTGCAGACTGTTATGCCATTCCAATCCATTGCTGTGAATTATGGCCTAATCCCAAGCCTGAAAATATCTTACTTTCATCATACTTAGGAAGGAGGGTGTAACTCATGTGCACCTTGGTGCCAACTGGCAGAGGAGACTGTAGATGCATGGGGTCTTACAGGAACCCCCCACCCCCGGATTTGATATATCCATAATAGTTCACCGAAGGGCAGTTTGTGAGTTCTCTACTGAGAGCCAGTAGCCCACTGGTAATCATAATCATTGCAAAATGTATGTAAGGATAATATTTCAGGCATTATTTATCAACACTAAAATATGTTTCTAAATTCTTAGAGTTAAGACAGTCAGCAGGAGGAGACTTACCTCCTGCCTGAAAATAATGTTTCTGATGTAACAGACATCTGTGTCCCAGTATGGTGATTATGTATTGTATGTGTCACAATGTATGACTATTTGCATACTAAGTGTGGAATGAAAGACTGCAAAACCTATGTAAGAGAAAATTCACAGGATGAAACAAACATCTTATCAATAAAGACAAATGATTGTTTTGCTATAACCTGGGATCCAAGGAAACATATGGGATCCTTCACCTAGGAGGCAATTAACAGTGTGTTGTCTCATGAAAGGAGGGTTACAGCAACCTGCCTGTAAAGGACTGCAAGGATTTTGGGTGAGCAATAATCTACCAAACATGAAAATATCTTATTAATTACATATAGCCTGTAGAATATGTTTTATGCTTTTATCTTATATGTAACCATTTGTTTTCAATACTTCCACTTGCTGCTACTTGAGTATGCTATGTTAAATAAATTTATAGTTGCTTTCACTATAAGCATATTTAAGTGCTCTGTGCCAAGCATAACAGTTATCTGAGGAAGAATTGGTAAATTGGGGTTTACTGTTTCTTTGGAAGCAGCAAATCTGTGAATATAGTGAGACTACAGTGGACCAAGAGCTGGACCCTCCAGGGAGACACGTGGAGGGTTTAAGGGTTAGCGTGCAACTATCAGTAATCTGTAGAGTAGCAGGCCTGTAGAATGGGGCCTGCAAGGCCTAGATAGAAGTGCTTGTGTTGTCTGTGGCTGGTGGAGTTGGGGAACTCACCCAAGACAATCACACACAAGGCATCCTTATGCTAAGGGCAGGTGGTGTAGGAGAAAATTTTTGATAGCCCAGAGCTATCAAAGGTAATTTTTGATAGCCCAGTAACATGTGTGAACTACTGCCCGCAGCTGGAATACTAATTATTATGTTTATTGTTGAAAGCCGCTAAAAGGAGGCCTTTCTGAAGCCTTAGCCCAACTAGCAGACCAGCAGGGGAGGGTCAAGTGAGCAACCTCAAGGAGTAAAATGATCCTATGCCCTCTTGACTTGAGTTGTTTTTATGAAGCATGAAGTTTTGCAAGATGGAAAGTCTGACAATAGTTAACAATTGCTATACAGCTGGTTAGCTGATGGAAAATCCCCTGCCCGACACGCTCGAAAACTACAGCCTGGAAATCTCCACCCTTAACTTAGCTTCTTCTCAGCAGGGTGTTTTTTTTTTGTTTTGTTTTGTTTTGTTTTCGGGGGGGGGGAGTGTATGAACAAGCTATGTAATACTAACAAATTGGATATAAAAAGAGGAAGAAATCTGAGGTCGGTGGACACTGGACACTTATACCCTTGGGCACCTCTCAAGTTCCCCTGCAGATGGAAGGCTGGATGCTGGACATTTGCAATTATCCACTTGAGACTTGCGGGTAATTTGGCGTGCTCTACTAGCCTGTTGCAGACCTGTGTAAGTCTATGGGTGGGGGGAAGGGAATGCTCCCATTCTCTATATCGTGTCTCTTGCTTCATTAATTTGTTCATTAATGTCTCTTTCTCCTGAAGAGACTGATCCCCCTGTGCCTCAAAAAACACAAACAGCTCCTGGTTCCTACTTTCCATGCCAATGATCAGGCCCTCCATGGTCCTTCTCCATCTGCCTCTGGTGTCTCCGGGATGCTGTTCCTGCCCTCCTGGTAAACAGTTTCACTCTTGGGAGCCAAAGGAGCTGTCAATTCAAAGACAGGGGTAGCATTATATATAATATATGGCTTTTCAGCATTCCAGACTATCTTTCGTTCTTGGACAACTTTAGCAGCCCATGAAGAGATAGCAGAGGCTACTAATGGTACTATTTTTTACATATACATATAAATGTACATTACATTACATATAAATGTACTATTTTTTAAAAAAAATCATAGCATTTCAAAGGGTGGTGGTGGCAGTTCCTTCCAGAGCCTTTGTACCAGTTTGCATTTTCTTTCTTAAAGTCTGACCAACCCTTGAAGAACAAAGCAGTTTTTTAGAATGGAAAACAGAGGTAGTTTTCCAGTCCTGTGGAGGAGATCTGGCAATCTATGCCAGAGAGAAGTTTCTGCTAAGTCACCCTCTACATACTGCTGAATCGAAGGGTGTGGTCAGCTAAGAAGCTGGACTATGCAGTTTTCCACTGCCTCAAGACCCAGATGGAGTTTCTGCTATACCAGAAATTTGCTGAAATATGCTTACAGGACTGCAAAGCAATCTGACTGCAAGTTGACTATATACTCAGTGAGCAAACAGATTTCTGTGCAAAGGGAGATGCAAACTATGAAAAATGACCAGACCTGTACGGGGATCCTTTGATAGCACCTGGACCAGCTTGTTAGAAAAGGAGCAGGTACAATGAGCCCACCTGGAGTGACTATTGGTAGTCATTTGTCCTCCAGTACAGCACTCTCAAGTATTTGATGAGTTCCCATTTCTGGGCTGAGGTCATGTGGTATGTTCCTGATACATGTGTATGTTCATGCCGCTCCAGGAGAAGTCAGGGGGATGGTGTACAACAATGACACACTAATCAGCACCTGAATATGGTCAGCGGGCCAAGTGGTTGCTCTTGGAGCTGGATCCATAGCCAGCTGTATTGATCTGTAAAGAGTGAAGAGGAAAGCTCTTCTACTGTGTTCAGTGCAGCTCACTACTATCAGTAGAAATGTGGGGCCAGAGACCTTTATAGCTTGGGTAAGGGTCAGGCAGAAAAGGTCTCTGTGCATTCTGTGAATGAGGGGAAAGACTATTAAGACTCGAGACTGGTACACAGCCCTTATCCCCATCCACACTGTATGCTGTCATGGTACAGGGGTGTGCCACAGCCTGAGACAGGTACTTACCCACACTCCTCAGGCATGCTAGCTTACTCCCCCTCTACTCACCTTCAGATGTGTGCTTCTGGGTTTAGATGTGGACACTAGGGGTGGTTATGGCACAGCCATGCACACGGACATATGTAGTCAGTAGCATGGATGTAGCCTTAGACCCCTTTCAAACTTCAAATATTTACCTGAAAAATGACTGTGGACTGAAGCAAGTAAAGCAAACACTTGAAACAACCATTTTCCTGAATAACTTTCAGATATACACAGTGCAGTGGTCATCTTCATGTGTAATACCTATAAATAATTATTTAATTTTCTCCTATGTTTTTTTCCTCACCATTTACTCATCCATACAACATTATCACACATCTGTTAGCAGCTGAAACCTAATACAACTAGTACTCCTAATGAAAGATTGGTGAACAACTGAATCACCTGGCAAACTGGGCACAAGCAAACGGTCTGTGTTTTAATACAGCTAAATGTAAATGTATATATCTAGGAATAAAAATGTAAAACATACTTACAGTAGGGGCGCTCTATTCTGGGAAGCCATGACTCTGGAAAAGATTTGGGGGTCAAATCAGCCCAATGTGAGTTTCCGTTGTGATGCTTTGGCCAAAAAGCTAATGTGATGCATAAGCAAGGGAAACCCAAGTAGGAACAGAGAGGTTTTTTTACCTCTGTATTTGTCACTGATGTGACTACTGCTAGAATACTGGATCCAGCTGTGGTGTGCACAATTCAAGAAGGATGTTTAAAAATTGGAGAGAGTTCAGAAAAGAGTCACAAGAATGAAAAAAGGATTAGAAAACATACCTGATAGTGATGGACCCAAGGAGTTCACTCTATTTAGCTTGACAAAGAGAAGGATAAAGAATGACTTGATAACAGTGTGTAAGTGCCTGCAGGGGGAAACAAATACTTAATAATTACACTCTTCAATTTAGCAAACAAAGGTATAACCTGATCCAATGCCTCGAAGCTGAAGATAGACAAATTCAAGCTGGAAATAAGGTGTATTTTTTTAATAATGAGTTTAATTAATGATTGGAACAATTTACCAAGGATTGTAGTGGATTCTTCATCACTGGCAACTTTTTAAAACCAAGATTGGATGTTTTTTTCTAAAAGATATGTTCGAGGAATTATTTTGGGGAAGTTCCATGGCCTGTTGTTATACAAGTCAGGCTAGATGATGAAACTGGTTCCTTCCAGTCTTTGAATAAATGAAAAACTGATTTTTTTTTGTTTGGTTGGTTTTTTTTATTTTATTTTTTATTATTCACTGGCAATTTAGAAAAGTTGAAAAACAAAGCATTTCAAGTTGAACTTAAAATGAAAATGTTCAGCAAATCAAAAAAATAAAAAAGCAAACAAACGACCAACCAAAAAACCCTTATGAAATGAAACATTTCATTTTGATGTTGAGCAATTTAATGCTTTTGAATCCTTTCAAATATATTAAAGGAAATTTTGGAACAAAAAGTCATTTCAAACTGAAAAATCAAAGTTTCATTTTGAAAATATATCAAAGTGAACTTTTTTTACATCAACAACTTTGCAAAACTGACATGAATTTACAAAAATGTTTCTGTGGTGTATCTGCATTTTTTCATGGAAAAAAAAATAATTCATTTTTTTTTCCTCAGGTCTACTCGCATCACCTTCTTCCCCTGCAAAGCTACATGCTGAATTCTGATAAGTAATCACTTTCTGCATTCACATATGAGAGACTAATAGTCTTATGCACCATGGATCACAAGTATTAATAGCAACATACTGCTAATAACAAAAGTATCACTAATTTATTCCCACATGGTTGGCAATTGTAATTAACATAAATGGAAATTTCCTCTGCTTTAAATGTCATCTGAAGGGGGGCTTAGGGGAGTATAGTCATCTATTACACTAAGAACATGGGAGCTATAAGCACATATTTGATGCTGGAAACGGAGTACATTGTTAATTAGTGTCTCATGAAAGCAATTAGAATATCTGTTGAGGGAAAAATGTACAAAATATGTGTTTTGTTGTTTCTTTTTTCATGTATTTATTCTTTGCAGTACATGAGTACACAAGTGTACTGTGTAGCACTTTAGAAAGAAAAATATAATGGGGGAAAGAAATGTGAAACATATTTTATTTATTTACCTATTTATTTAGGTGTAAATAACAATAAACAACCAACTCCTTCAAAAAGCCCCAAGTTCCCTAATGATTTCAACAACAATTTCTTCATTTGCAAAAGATAATTAACCAACAGCAAAAATTAATTGTTTACAAATAATGAATTAACACTGCCAGGCTATAAATCGAAGCAGCAAAATGGACCCCTTTAGTGCCTTCCCCCTAGAACATATCCTCAGTCTTCCCCTGAAACCCTGCCAAATAAATGGCTTTTTGCAGCTGTCATACTGTCTCGAATGGTTCATGACTGTGAGTGCCAACATCAGGGCAGACTGTCAAGAAGCAGGGCAGAGACCCCAAATGGGTTGTGTGTTCTATAATTAGATTTCACCAACACAGTAACAAATGTGAACTCCTAAAGCACTGTCTAACAGTCTTACAATGGAGTCACAGACAGTCCCATGAAGCAGTCCAACCTATTTTGCCACCCAGGAAAGCTAGACTTAGTGATAGTGGGCTGCTGCTATGCACCAAAAATCACAAAATATTCAGGTTCCTTCCTGTCCCAAGAGACCAGTTACTTACCCCAGGTCAATTTGCACCTTAATCTCAAACCAAAGATAACACTTGTAGCCAGTTCTGTAATCAGCTAACTAGAGATTTATTAAAAAGGAAAAAGAAATGAGAGAGTTTATACAAGGTTAAAGCAGACAAACATATATACACAAATGAGGTACGGTCTATGGTTTTAAAAGGTAACAGAGCTGCAGTACTCTTTCAACTCTGAATGTCTTTTAGGGTTAACCCAGGTTGACCTTGGGGATCTCTGCTTCTATTTTATAGCTCCAGCATTGTGAGAATCCAAACCGCAAATGAGATGAAAAAATTTCGTGTCAGATATTTTTATTTTCTTCTTCCAGAATTTAAACTGATGGGATGAGCCTCTTCATGATGTGATTCAGAGTAGCAGCCGTGTTAGTCTGTATTCGCAAAAAGAAAAGGAGGACTTGTGCCACAAGTCTAAGGTGCCACAAGTCCTCCTTTTCTTTTTTCATGATGTGAGTTGACAATTAACAAAGTCATTGTATTGTGATGTCCCACAATGTCCCATTTAGTTTTGATAGCTTTTCTTGAAGAGGTCCTCCCCCCCCCCCGCCCCCACCTGGGTTTACAGTTTCAGAGCAAATATTTTTTACAGTTATAAAGCAAAATGTAAATATTACCTTATAGCATGTGATAAAGATATGTGAGATTAATGCATGCAGGAACTTACAAGCATTTCAGGAAGTCTAAACACATTATTACAAGTTCAATACCTATATTAACTATACTAACATGCAGATGAAATAGACTGGATTCCAGCAATGAATTTGTCATTGCTCGGCTGAGGCCTAAAGCCTTGGCAAGACCGGCACCTGGTCTGCCAGCGTCACAGCAGCATGCCAAGGTGTCTTGTGTAAGTTGTCATTATTCCACTGCCTTTAATGAAGCTATGATAATTTACACAAGCTGAGTGTTTATTTAGTTAAAAGGAGGAAAGTAATGGGAAAGACACAAAACTAACATGGCATGTAACTGTCATTAATTTGTATACATTGCTTGAATGTAGTATATCTTTCCCCACACCCTTTGTCGGTTTTGTGTCTTTTAAGGCCCTGATCCTGCAAGTTACAGTGTACAGGTGCATTGCCAGTGCCATGCAGAACCCCACTGATGATGGTGGAGCTCTGCAGGATTGATGTGTTAGACTGAAAACTCTTCAGGGCAGGAACTACTGTTCTGATTCTCCATGATCCTGCACTCCATGGAGTCACTTACACCTATCAGATGACACATAGAGCGATGAAAAATACTACCACTCTGATTTGATAGTGCTTTACATTCACTTTTTACTGGTATATGTGACTCCCGAAGGTGCAGGACAATGAAGAACAAAGACTTATACCTTCCTATATGTATCCTATAGCAATGCATCCTTATTCCTGAATGGGGCTTTTTTGTGCTAGTATAACATATATACTCCTACTATTATTAAAAAATAACCATTTGCCAGTAAGTACTACACAGTCATGACAGTTACTTCCAGTTCTAAATATTTCATATGCACTGTTTAATAATTTTTGAGAAATGCTGACGTTTAATGGGAACCTCTATAAAAATGTAAGGCATATCAGCAATACTTAGTGAAAGTGGAAAACTCTTGCATCTCTAGTGTACAAAGTGAAAGGATATAGTGCATAAAGTAATAGAAAACCAAATCTGTAAACAAACATATAAACAAACCAGGGGATAAAAAATATTTGTAAGAGCCTTTTGGGAGAGTTGTAGAGATAAACAAACACAGTGGCTGCTCGACAGAGAATTACAACAGATACAGTCCAGGGAAAACATGGCGTCACAGAAGTCAGATCTCAATGGTCCGAATGCCTTAGCTCATTCCCAGTACCTTCTTATCAATAACATTGATTTCAGAGGATATATCTTTAGAAGCATATACAAATAGTGGCAAGATAAGGCTCTTAAGATTTCATTTTGGATTTTCTACAGGGTCTTACCACTCAATAAATTATAATAATATCAAGGGATGTTCACAGGGAAGCACAAAAAAGTTTTCCTTGTTTTAGTAAGCTTACAATGTTGGTAGAGCACCCCTAATCCAAAACAATTAGTTGCACCTTTAATAGCCCCAACATTATTTTCTTTTCTGCCTTTCACAAGTAAAGCAGAAAATAATGCCTTTCAATAAATAAATGAAAAAATAAAACAAGAGAAGGTGCTGTTCATAATTAATAATCAAATTGATATGAGTAGAAACAAACCCTGAGATTTCACACATCAGAAACCTCTTTAATTTTTAGACATCCAATTAATGAATGCCGTATTTGAAACCCATTCTAGTTCTACTTCACTGAATTACTTTTACCCACACATTGCATGAGTGAATGAGGCATAAAGAATACTAATCAGCTGGACTATCCACATTTAATGAGTCATCGGTCAACAGCAATTTTCTGCTGGGCTTGTGTCAATGCCATTTCCAAATGAAATAGGAGGTAAGTGGTTTCTCACCACAATGGCAATATTTTCAAAAAGGGAAGGCTGGCTTACAGCTGTAACCAATGCACTCTCTTACACTTATCTGCAAAAACAAGTGGCTGGACTTTACAAAAATGAGACAAGCCATTTACAATGCACATTTTACTTCTCTACAGAGGAGAAAGGACAGTAAACTATCTAAACTCCTATATGCCACACGGGGCTACAACAGTGGTACCCTTAACAAACCCAACAATATTATTAATCAATCCAACCACACACTTAGCCTGATGGAAGAGTCTGTCCTATCTTGGGAACTCTCTTTCTGCCCCCTCCCCCCGGACATGATACAGTTCTGTGATGATCTGGAAGCCTACTTTTGCCATCTCCAACTCAAGGAATATTTTCAACACATCACTGAACAGCACACTGACCCACAGGAACCCGCCTACCAACACTAGAAGAATAATTCTGCGTGGACTACTCCTGACTGTCAAAATGACAGACTGGACTTCTACATAGAGTGCTTCTGCAGATGTGCAGAGGCTGAAACTGTGAACAAACAGTATCACTTGCCCCATAACCTCAACTGTACAGAATGCAATGCCATCCACAGCCTCAGTAACAACTCTGGCATTATAATCAAAGGGGCTGACAAAGGAGGTGCTGTAGTCAAAATGAACAGGTCAGATTATGAACAGAAGGCTGCCAGGCAACTCTCCAACACCACATTCTATAGGCCACTATCCTCCGATCCCACTGAGGAGTACCAAAAGAAGCACAGGAGCCTGGATGCCCCATCATTTCAGGCATTGCCACTCTTACAGTAGGATTATCTGGCTATTTGGACTCCCTCCTCAGATCCTATGCTACCAGCACTCCTAGCTATCTTTGAGACACCACCGACTTCCTGAGGAGACTACGATACATTGGTAATCTTTCTGAAAACACCATCTTGGCCACCATGGATGTAGAAACTCTTTACACAAATATTCCACATGAGGATGGACTACAAGCTGTCAGGAACAGCATCCCTGATGAGGCCATATCACACCTGGTGGCTGAACTTTGTGACCTTATCCTCACTCACAACCATTACAGATTTGGGGACAATTTATGCCTTCAAGTCAGCAGCACTGCTATGGGTACCCGCATGGCGCCACAGTATGCCAACATTTTTATGGCTGACTTAGAACAATGCTTCCTCAGCTCTTATCTCCTAGCACCCCTCCTCTACTTGTGCTACATTGATAACATCTGCATCATCTGGACCCATGGGAAGGAGACCCTTGAAGAATTCCACCAGGATTTCAACAGTTTCCACCCCAAAATCAACCTCAGCCTGGAACAGTCCACACGAGAGATCCAATTCCTGGAAACTACAGTATAAATAAATGATGGTCATATAAACACCACCCTATACCGGAAACCTACTGACCACTATACTTACCTACATGCCTCCAGCTTCCAACCAGGATACATCACGCAGACCATTGTCTACAGCCAAGCTCGAAGATACAAACACATTGCTCCAGTCCCTCAGACAGAGACATACACCTACAAGATCTTTATCAAGCATTCTTAAAACTACAATACCCACCTGGGGACGTGAGGAAACAGATTGACAGAGTGAGACGGGTACCCAGAAGTCACCTCATACAGGACAGGCACAATAAGGAAAATAACAAAACACCACTGGCCATCACGTATAGCCCCCAGCCAGAACCTCTCCAGCACATCATCAGTGATCTACAACCTATCCTGGAAAACGATAACTCACTCTCACAGACCTTAGAAGGCAGACCAGTCCTTGCTTACAGACAGCCCCCCAACCTGAAGCAAATACTCACCAGCAACTACACACAACACCACAGAAACACTAACCCAGGAACCAATCCCTGTAACAAACCCTATTGCCTCCTCTGTCCCCATATCTACTCTAGTGACACCATCATAGGACCCAACCACATCAGCCACACCACCAGGGGCTCATTCACCTGTACATCTACTAATGTGATATATGCCATCATGTGCCAGCAATGCCTCTCTGCCATGTACATTGGCCAAACCAGACAGTCTCTATGTAAAAGAATAAATGGACACAAATCAGACATCAGGAATGGTAACATACAAAAGCCAGTAGGAGAACACTTCTGTCATAAATATAAAGGGAAAGGTAAACCCCTTTAAAATCCCTCCTGGCCAGAGGAAAACTCCTCTCACCTGTAAAGGGTTAAGAAGCTAAAGGTAACCTTGCTGGCACCTGACCAAAATGACCAATGAGGAGACAAGATACTTTCAAAACCTGGGAGGAGGGAGAGAAACAAAGGATCTCTGTCTGTCTATATGCTGCTTTTGCCGGGGATAGACCAGGAATGGAGTCTTAGAACTTTTAGTAAGTAATCTAGTTAGGTATGTGTTAGATTATGATTTCTTTAAATGGCTGAGAAAAGAATTGTGCTGAATAGAATAACTATTTCTGTCTGTGTATCTTTTTTGTAACTTAAGGTTTTGCCTAGAGGGATTCTCTATGTTTTGAATCTAATTACTCTGTAAGGTATCTACCATCCTGATTTTACAGAGAGGATTTCTTTACTTCTATTTACTCCTATTTCTATTAAAAGTCTTCTTGTAAGAAAACTGAATGCTTTTTCATTGTTCTCAGGTCCAAGGGTTTGGGTCTGTGGTCACCTATGCAAATTGGTGAGGCTTTTTATCCAACATTTCCCAGGAAAGGGGGGGGTGCAAGTGTTGGGAGGATTGTTCACTGTTCTTAAGATCCAAGGGTCTGGGTCTGTAGTCACCGAGGCAAATTGGTGAGGCTTTTTACCAAACCTTGTCCAGGAAGTGGGGTGCAAGGGTTGGGAGGATTTTGGGGGGAAAGACGTGTCCAAACTGCATTTCCCAGTAAACCCAGTTAGAGTTTGGTGGTGGCAGTGGATATTCCAAGGATAAAATTAATTTGTACCTTGGGGAAGTTTTAACCTAAGCTGGTAAAAGTAAGCTTAGGAAGTTTTCATGCAGGTCCCCACATCTGTACCCTAGAGTTCAGAGTGGGGGAGGAACCTTGACAACTTCAATCTCCCTGGACATTCTATAACAGATTTAAAAGTAGTCATTCTTCAACAACCCCCCCCCCAAAAAAAACAGACTTCAAAGAGAAACTACAATTCATTTGCAAATTTAACATCATTAATTTGAGCTTGAATAGGGGCTGGGAGTGGCTGGCTCACTGAACAAGCAATTTGCCCACTCTTGGTATTGACACCTCCTCATCAGTTGTTGGGAGTGGACCACATCCACCCTGACTGAACTGGCCCTGTCAGCACTGGTTCTCCAATAGTAAGGTAACTCCCTTTTCTTCGTGTGTCAGTATATTTATGCCTGCATCTATAATTTTCACTCCATGCATCTGAAGAAGTGGGTTTTTTACCTAAAGAAGCTTAAAGACTAGTATAGTGGTATAGTTTATATTTGTCCCTGGCTTGATGAAATCTAATTATAGAACATATCACAAGTTTGGGGTGTCTGCCCTGGTTTGTGACAGTCTGCTCTGAGGTGGGCACTCACAGTCTTGAACCACTCCAGTCAATGTGTCAAATCCAAACTCATGTGTAGTATTTAGTGATATTTCCATAACATATTATTCATTATGAATATGCCCCCACATTTGCAAAGGAGTCCATCTGCATGTTCTGAGCATATATTTTGTCCATTATTAATCCTAAGAATTATTAGAAGGAGAGCCCATCATATAACATTCACAAATAATACATTTGGTAATTTGTTCCCTGTCATCAGTGAGTAAATGGTTTTAAATACATTTTCCCCCATTAGTTGTCAAGTTCCAGCTAGAAGATTCTTGATTTGCCAAGGGCATTTTGCTGATTCTTTGTGACAAAGGGCTTTCCAAGTTCCTTGAAAAGCATATTCTGGGAGAATATATTCCTAGCCATTTTAAAGTTCTTTTGCATAGAGTTGAGATCTGCTTTCAGTTGCTTGCTTAATTTAAAATTAGTAAAGGAATATAAAATTTGATGCAAGACTTTAGAGTTATGATACCACATAATTAGCTGCAAAATTAATACTGTTCTTCAAAGGAAAAAAGGAACAGAGCTATATTCAGAATGCAGTACAGCTGATTCATTTCCAATTTGACTAATACATTTAACAATTGTTCATAAGGATTTCATCTAATTACTTCACAGTGAGAATTTACTTATTGTAAGGTCATAACAATATGATTTGTGTAAACTTGTAAACAAAACTGCTTGGGTGTCATGATTTATGTCAAATTAAAATTCTCTTTTTTCCCCCATTACCATGCATGGCTTGATACCATGAAAACATTATATAAATTTGAGTAATCATTTTACAATTTGTATTTTTTTCAATGTTGTTAACAAACTGTTTAAAATTACTTACTACTTTTTTTATCATAATTAGGGCTCTACCAAATTCAGGGTTCGCTTTGGTCAATTTCATGGTCATAGGATTTTAAAAATAATAAATTTCATTATTTCAAGTATTTAAATCTGAAATTTCATGGTGTTGTAAATGTAGAGGTCCTAACCCAAAAAGGAGCTGTAGGGTGGTCTCAAGGTTATTGTACAGTGGGTTGGCGTCAGCACTGTATTCAGAGCTGGGCAGCTGAAGAGCGGCAGCTGCTGGCCAGGAGCCCAGCTCTAAAGGCAGAACCACTGCCAGCAGCAGCACAGAAATAAAGATGGCATGGTACGGCATTGCCACTCTTACTTCTGCACTGCTGCTTATTTAGCTTCACCCTTAGCACAAGCAACGGCAACTCTCCGGCCACCCAGCTCTGAATGCAGTGCAGAAGACAGGGTGGCAATACCAGGATCCCCCTAAAATAACCTTGCGACCTCCCTGCAACTCCCTTTTAGGTCAGGACCCCCAATTTAAGAAACACTAGTCTCCTCTGTGAAATCTGTATAGCATAGGGTAAAAGCACACAAAAAAAACAGATTTCACTGTGGGGGGTGGTGGGGGGGGGGGAGAAGACAAGATTTCACAGTCCGGGATGTAGTTTTCATGAACATGAATTTGGTAGGGCCCTAATCATAATATTGAAATGTTAACATACTATGATCAGCACACCGAAGTATCACATTTTAGTTTATTTTGTAGTTACATTAATTCATCTTAGATAGTGCTATGCATCCATAGACCTCAAACTACTTTACAGAGGTGGGTAAGTACCATAATTTACAATTACAGGTGTGGAAACTGATGCACAGCCAGGCAACATGACTTGCCGAAGGTCACAGAAGAGGACAGTGGCAGAGCTAGGACTAGAATCCAGGTCTTTTGACCCTTAGTATAGTGCCCTGCATATTTGAAGACACAGCTTCCTCTGGTTAGATAATGCACTTACATCTGAGATGACACGCAGGGACTAAGGCTGGCCTATCAGCATATGCCTACATTCAGCTAGAATGTATGATCCCAGCACAGGTAGACTCGTGCTTGCTCAGCTCAAACTAGTGTGCTAAAATATCAGTGTGGCTATTGCAGCACCGGCAGGGGCAAGGGCTCACTGATTGAATCCTAGCCCACCTGAGTCCAAGCTTACGTGGCTAGCCTGTGCTGCAGTGTCCCTGCGGCTATTTTTAGCATGTTAGCTTGAATCTGTCTATCCACCCCGAGAATCACACCTCCCAACTGCAGGGTGGAAATACCCAGAATGTCCATAACGGTTTAGACTATTCATAGATGTATCTTTCAGAAGTCTGTCAGTAGTGATAGTGAAATCAGGAAAAAACTCTTCCCAAGCTACTATTTAAATCAAGTGATGGAACATGTCAACTCCTTCCTCTCAGTTACTGCCAGTTTCTAACTCAATTTGAGCTTCGCTTACTGAAGACCTATATTGTTGAGAAAATTGCAACCTTCTACATGTCTTGCATCACTCAGCCTGCAGTCAGCTATTTAGATTAATGTATGTGCTTTTGTGCCATTTCTGCTGTTGTTGATAGTTGATATCCTCAGTGAATTTTATAAAACTTGCTGTGTTTCCTTACTTCTCCGAGAGAAAAAAAAATCTTGTGTTTCTTCTCTGTAATGTAATATTTCCATCTGTCAGTTAAGGAAAGGCATTTTTTTGAGCTTCATATCCAAAGTAAAATGTTGCTGAGTGAGCAGCTGCAACTAGAAATGAACTATAATGAGCTTTTGCTGGAAATCCAAGACATTTCCATCTGAAACAGTCCTTTTAAAATTCCATATCTTGATTCTTAATCTACTTCATATATATGCTTATGTGCACAAACCTCCATGATAGCTTCTAAATAATTCCGTCTCCCCTCAGAACTGGATGTGGTATTCCTTTGACTTTCAAGAATTATAACATAGGCCAAATTCTGCTTTTACATGCACCAGTTCAAATCCACAATAATTCTACAGAATTAAGTGGAGTTACTCAAGATTTAAACTAATGTAAATGGAAGAGGATATGGCCCAATATAATCTATAATGTAAACCAATGAGGTAATTGTAATATTAAGGCCTTGATCCTACAACTGGTTGGCAAATTTGATTTATGTGGGCAACAGTAATCAGTACATGTGGAACATCTTGTAGCTCAAGGACTATTGTAACTTATAAGCAGGAGTTGATCTCTGGGTCACTTTGGGTGTGATCCTGCAAGGTGCCCAGCCATCTTTCAAAAGGCTCACCATCTTCAGTTGCCATTGAGTTCTGATAGTTTGGGACACTTAGCACCATGCAGGACTGTGACTTTTGAAAACGGATTTGGCTTTTAGAAACAAAATAATAGGAAATGTACAGGTTGTCTTAGTAACATGAACTTACTCACATTACACTGACTATATATACTAAGGTACACAATTAATGACCTAGTTAGTAATAAAAGTAAAAAGAACATCAAAATAATCACACTTTCATGGTGCCCTTTTGCAAAGATCTCCAAGCACTTTTCAAACATTAAATAAGCATCAACAACGTGTGAGGCAAGTGACTTTCATTAGTTTTATTTTAGAGATGGGAAAAATAAAGCACCAAAGATGGACAACTTTGCCTCAAGTCAGGAGATGAGTCGAGGGCAGAATTGGAAATAGATCCCAGGACTTGCCCCTCAGTACCATGCTGTAATACCAGGCAATGTTCTTTTATCAGACAAGTAATAAGTAAGCAATGACAAATTTCAAAGTATGTGTTTAGCAGCCAACCTATTCACATCATGAGTCCAGACATTCAATCCAGAAAGACAAACAAAGTGCCCCAGCTGATTGCAGTTGTCATAATGGTAGATTAGGGTAAAGAGTGACTTGGTCCAAACTTTGATAGGGCTTTATAGATGAAAATTAACATCTTGAATTGCACCTTGCAGTGAATTAGAAGCCAGCACAGTCTATGGAGAACAAGTGCAATATACTCCCTAAGGCACTTCTTAGTAAGTAAATAGCAAAATTACATGAGATGAAGCTTCCAAATAGCCTTCAAAGGCAGCTTCATATGAAGTGTGTTGTCACCTCAAGATTCGGTTATTGCCAGCATGTGGATAATGGATGGGAGATTAGCATTAGAAAGAGATATTCCTTGCAATGAGAAATATTCTGTTTCCAAGTGGAAACAGCCCAGATTCACTAGGCTGTCACCAGGCTATATGAGATATCAAATAGTTCAGCTGGTAGGTTTCTTTTTCCTGATGCTGCAGTTCATGAAAAGCTATGTTTCCTGTGCCATGACTTTAGCATGTTTTTTTTTTAAGTACTCTATGCCACAAACCAGCTCAGAACACAACTGCCTCTCTCATTCACTTCCTTCTTATAGATTTAGAAATGCATTTTAAAATATGATGAATACCCATTGTTCCCAGTCCCATTGCTGAATATTGGGCTGCAGGTATTGACTTCTTTGACAATTAGGCCATATGTGCATAACTTATGTAAAGTCACAAAGCAATTATTTTTCTATGCCACACTTCTTTTCCTCATGCTTTATATTTGTCTCTATGCTGGTATGCAGAAATAACCATTTTGGAGGCATTAATTGCAGCAAGAATCTGAGATAATCTACCATACTAAGTAGGAATATTGTCCTTCATACCCCTAGTTCTGAATCAAAGTTCCTAATTTTGCAATGGTATAATCCAGTCCAAACATCCATTGTCTATGATAGGGTTTCATGAGGAATAAAGGAGAGTAGAATTTGACTCATTGTGTTTGTGCCAAACTACAGAAGAGTAGTACCACACTGTCTAGACTCCTACTTCTTTCCTACATCTAACTAGCTTGCTCAGAAAAGAATTCCACATTAGTAGTATGGCTTCATGATATCTGAACTCATTCTTCACAGTTTTACTCAAAGTATTTAAGTTTATAAGGAGAACATAGAGTTGTTTTAATATCAAACCATTCACACTTTTAGAATGGCAAAGTAAGTTAAGCTTATCTCCCAGAACAACATTAAGCTGTCCGGTGGTAAAATGTTAATTTAAAACAATTCACACTAAAGGTTATCCTACCTAATCACTAACAGTGATGCAAAGATTAACTGAAACTTGCAATAACTTCAGGCATCTGTGGGTGATGGGGTCTAGCCTGGGTTCCAGGGGAGGCCCAGCATGGGCACAAGTTTGGGAGTCAGGAGACAGGCAGGTGGGGCACCCCATGCGTCGGGCAGCAGTGGTGTGGTTGATACCCCTGGGCACCTGTCGTTAAGACAGATAACCTTATCAGCCTGGAATAGAGCTGGCGGGGGAGGGTCCTGGGGGAAGAACAGGGCACCGAGGAGGCCCTGTCGGTCAGTACCAAATATGGTTATGCTGGGGTGGGTGACCCAATGGGAGTTCACCTGCTCAGTACAACTAAGGATAAAATTCTGAGAAGGAAATACGTGGACATATTATCCCTCTTTTACAGGGAGGTGTTGACAGAAAGTAAGCTGGGACAGAACACACAGAATAAGGAAAAAGAATGAGGCACCTTAGAGACTAACAAATTTATTTGAGGATAAGCTTTTGTGGGCTAAAACCCATTTGATTGGATGCATGCAGTGGAAAATACAGTAGGAATATATATATATATATATATATATATATATATATATATATATATATATATATATATTCAGAGAACATGAAAAAATGGGGGTTGCCATACCAACTCTAATGAGACTAATCAATTAAGGTGGGCTATTATCAGCAGGAAAAAAAAAACAACTTTTGTAGTGATAATCAGGATGGCCCATTTCAAACAGTTGACAAGAAGGTGTGAGTAACAGCAATGGAAAATTAGGGTTTCCTATGGTATTACCCTAATAAAGCACACGTGGCATATTTAGGGTGGGGGTTAACTTTGGGATTTTGGATCCCCTTTTTGGGGAGTAGCACCCATGTAAGGTAAAAAAAAAGGTTAATTAGTCTATTGCCTATAGGGAACCTAAGTTTCCCCCCTTCACCCCACAGCACTCCAAGGGAATATCGAGTAATAATCACCTTTCACACCCATTAAGTGGCTCTGTTCACACTACAATGGACCAGGTGGCCTGGCAAAACATTTGGAGGTACCCCAGGCAGAAGATGAGACAGAGGGCCCTTGCACTACATTAGCATACCTGGGTATCGAATGAACACAAGGGCAGGCATATTACAGCGCCCTCCCTATATAAGTATTTCTGGTATGACAACATGGCAGGTCAAACTTCCACCTCACACAGGGTTATGAAGTTAGTGAGTGAATTTGTGTCACGGTGTTTGAGCCTTAACATCTCTTTTCCTTCCTAGCATGTGCCTACGGTTGGATGATGGCATAGCAGATGCCCTATCTCCTTTGCAGTTCTACAAAGTGCAGGGACCTGCACCAGGAGCTAACAACTAACTCAAGTAAATGCTGCTGGTGCCATGGAGCTGTGGCATATGAGGATCTGGGAGGCTGGACACCTATAAGGCCCATCAGGAAGGGGAGGGTGTTGCAATACATGGTATTGGCAATCCAGCTGTGGGAGTCCTTGAGGATGCTTGTGTAGTGCAAAGGGAAACCAAGTTCATTGTGGGGAAGCGGGGTTCAGCAATCATACTTGGGGGGTAACATGTTCTTGGGCTGCTATATAAAAGGCCATTGGAAGATGTTTGGGACCCCAACTAGGTGTGGGAGGTGGGGAGGCAGCCAAGCTAATTGCTGACACCTCCTGTGGCAGATGTCCAGTGCAGGTATGACATAGGGAAGGCATCCAGTGACCAGATAAATGTCCTGGTAACGGACTTAAAAGGAGGTGCTGGTTAAAGGAATGGAAGAGGGGGTGGGGGAGCTCCTATGGTTGGAATGGCAGGGAGCCAACCCCCCTTTCTTATAGTCCACCTTACCCCTCCTATGTGGATGGTAAGGTCCCGGCAATGGATTTGCTGGAGGGACCTGGGTGGAAAAAAGAGGGAGAGTTGGTGGAAGCCCCCGCCCAGGGTAATTACAAAATAAACAGGGTTTACCTGCACTCTACATGTTTATTTGCTGGATAGTCCTAAACATCTAATAATAAAGTTGTGGCCTGATTAAATCCATATCAAGTGTCTCCTGTCCTTCTTTCAGTATAGCTGGACTATTGCTCCTTGTATATGTCTCAACTCCTACTCCCTAATCCTTGCTTTGTTTCAGTTGTGGGTTCCCTATCATTTTTCAACATTATACTTATATTTATATCTACATTCCATCTATATCTATTTTCCATCTATATCTATATACAGATATACATATATCAATATCTATATGTTTGACCTCTCAACTCTAGATCGTCTTCAGATTTGCATATGGTTCAAGCATATCTTTCAGAGCACAATTTTGCACTTACACAGGCAAAACTCCCATTAAGATCAATCCATGTATAAAGTGAATGGGATTGGACTTTCATTTCTTTTCAAATTACCATCATCCTATTTGCCTACATTCTCTTTATAGCAATGAATCCTTAAATTATTTTTGTCTTACTTGTCTTCCTGTGTACCTTTTGTAATTCTTCTGCATTTTTGTTTTACAATGTAAAAAATTATTCCTTCTCTGGATACGTCTATACTGAAATCAGAGCTGTGACTGTGGCTATGTAAATATACCTGACCTAGCTTCCCCAGTGGCTAGCCTGTGGTACTCATACTGGCTAGAAAGCAAATTAAAGCTAGCTTGGGGATGTCTACATGTGCTGCAGTGACACTTTCAGTTGCCATGTAGACATACTGTCAGGGATTTAGTCTTATTGCCCCTTCCTAGTAGCATAATTGCTTGTTTAGGTCTATATGCTCTCTCTCTCTCTCTCTCTCTCTCTCTCTCTAATACAACCAAGAGTTCTGCTTATTTTGCTACTTTGTCATTTTGAACTTTTCAAAAATATTAATTAATTTGATTAAACATAATCTGCCCTTTACAAAACCGTACCATCAGCTGATCACTTTGTACCTATCCAAGTGTATTATTATTTGATCCTTCATCTAGAATCTTTTCCTGTTCAGAGGTTAGATGTATAAGTATTTCCCCTGCTCCATCAAATACTTTCCTTGAATGTTTTTAAATAAGAATACCCGGGTACTGGTACTATATTTGCTTCTCCTCTGTTGCCTTTTACTACTCCTATTTGTTTGGTTGTTTGGGGGAGAAGGGGTTGTTTTTTTGGTGAGGAGGATGGTTGTTTTGTTAGTTGTGGTTTTTTTTCAAAAATGTTTGTTCTTGTATCACATATAAAACTATGGTATATAAGTCACCTTGTCTTGGATATTTATCTGTTTCTGGATTCTCTTTTTTTTTCTTTTTATCTTATTTAATGTGACTATTAGCTTCAGCAATATTTTGTGTTCTGACCTCAGGAAAAAAATCTTTACTTCTTGTGTTTATTTTTCTTACACTTCCCAGTTAAGACTGAGGCAAATAAGTGGTTGAATTTTCCTGCAATATCTCCATCATCAAATTTCACCCACCATTTCTCAATGAGCCTGCAATTTCTGTCTCCAGCGTATTGTTTCTTACATCATACCTAATTATATAGTTTGCCTTTACTGCTTTTTGTAATTTACCTTTGAAAATTTTTAATGTTTTCCCCTAAATCCTTCCCACTGACTGCAGTTTTGCTGAAGTTATTCAGTTATTCAGTCTTTTTTCCTCCAAATTCTACTTGGTAAACCTTATTATGTTTGTATTTACAATTCAGAAACTCATCCTACTTCTCTTTTCTAACCTGATAAGCTTATGATCACTCCTTAGTCTTATTTCGCCCTTTCATGCATGGTTTTTGTGCTCTATTATACTGTCCAAGAATAAATATGAGAAGAAGGAAATACTATTTGTTTAAGTTCATTTAATCTTTTCAGATGAACATTTTGCATTTCATTGCGGCTGAAAAGTCAGAATGGGCTAAATCTTCAAAAGTCCAGGAGGTATATTACTGCATATGCTCAACTGTCCTGTGTGATCTCAGTTCCTGAAAATCATGCAGAATCATGTGCAGCCCACTTTGTTGCTGTGATGGGAAGAAATAAGGGTGTTCTCCTGTTATCCTTGACTAATAGTACAGTAGTAACTAAGCTTTCTTGTCCGGTACAGAATCAGGTGACATGACACCACATTCAGATTACATACAAGAAAGATTCATTCCTTCAGTTTTATGAAATTTCATCGGGTACACAGTGGCATTCTGCAGGGGCGGATGAATCCAATATATTTGTCAAATGCCACAAACATCAGTGGCAAGCAATGAACTGAATATTTTCAATTGTTTCTCTGAAAATACCCAGGCATTTTTATAACTGTATATTCATTTAATCAATCTCTTAGTCTGAGCAGTAGTATTATTAGGGCAAGCAGTGACAGGAAAGCCCAGATCAGACCTTCTAGCTCTTGGTGGGTGTCTGCTGGGTATTGTTGCTCCTCCTGACTGTAGTGGGATAAGAAGAGAAGATCCCAGCTGTAGATCTTCACAGTGATCCCTTCTCCAAGCCTCAGGTGGTAAGAAAACACAAACCCTTTTAACCCTGGTGTTCCCTTTCCTCCAACCATAGTGGCAGATGTGTGCAAAGAGGAATGATAATCCCTCTATATAAGTGTCTTCTTTCAGTGCTCAGCCCTTCTCCCTAGTTGCTTGATATTTAAGGGCAACATATTTACTGAATACAATGTCACCAAGATAGGAATATTATCTGTCAGGTTACTGAGATCATATACACATCTCTCTTAATCAGACTTACACTAGCCCAGATCTACAGAACATGCTATGTTTCAAAGAAAATTGAACCAAAATACATGTTGCCAGGATTTACCTATATATCCTGAAATCGCAGACTGGGTGAGTGATGGCATCATCAATAAAAGGAATAGGACTTTGCCTGCTTCAGAAACTTGGCATTCAACGGGATAATAAAGTATAAGCAGCAGTGGTCATAGAAGAAATTGTTATAAATTGCTGAAAAATACTAGAAAATACTGCTACGACACAGTGATTTGGCTGACATGAATAGGACCATAAGTAAAGATGACAGATAAGACCCACTGTGAAATCTTCAGACTGATTCTTTACTCAGAAAAAAGACAATGGCTGTTTCAACTCTAAGAGTGGGAAAAACCCATAGCATAGTCCTATATTTCATCTTGGATGTGCATGCCATGAATGCTTAAGGAAAGAGACAGCAGAATTGGTTCTATTAGAAAATTAGCAGAATAACTGTTCACAAAAGGGACAAAGCATTAATTTCCAAGGATTAGTATACTTTCTTGAATAACATTTCAATAGCATTTGTTTTTATCAGCGAGGCATTTGTGCATGTTTCTGACACTATGATATCAGAGTGTGGGAGTGTTGTCTAGTAGTTAATGAAGGAGACTGGGAGTCAAAACTCAGTTGTTTCATACACAGTTCTACCACTGCTTCCCTTAACTTTGCCTGACGTTGAAGAAGTCAGTCAGGTCCAGAGTTTTAAAGGTATTCATGCATTGCTCCTCTGAAGATAAAGGCCTAAGTCACTTCTGAGCAGTCTGATTTTCAAAAGTGATGTTGGATATGTCTATCCTGAAAATTAAGGTATGATTGTAGCAAGGGTTGACATCACTACACTAGTTTTAGTTTAGCTAGCCCAGGTAAAAATAGTAGCCAAGCTGTGGTGGTACGGACTTCTGCACAGGCCAGCCACTCCAGTACAAGCCCACCAGCACCCTGGGTACATTCTTAGGTTTCTGTCCTTCACTGAAGCCTGCCACTGCTATTGTTACCCATGATATCTAGATTAAGCTAGGTATTTTTACCGGCGCTACAATCATACCAGATATTCAGTGTAGTCCTACTCTTTGATGCTTAGGAGTAGATCTGTGCAAGAATCGAGTTTCTAGTCAACTGGCCAAATCAAATAACTGAAAAAAAATGTTTTGAGTCAATCTGAAACAATTATTTCAATATTTCAACTAACTGATTTAAAAAAAAATGCTTCACATCAATCTAAATGTTTTCGTCAACACAAATTGTTTTATTTGGTTTGAGATTTTGTGCCTTCTTAAAAAATAAAAGTAGTTTCAAATAAAAAAAATCTAAATGTTTTCTGTTGACCTTCTCAAAACATTTCATTTTTTTGTTTATTTATTTTTTTTACTGAAACAATTTGGTGAATTTAACAGAAACTCCTAAAATGTTTTGTTCAACCCAGCTTTGTATTTTCTTAATGAAAAAAGTTTCATCTGAAAAATGTTGCCCAGCTCTACTTAGCAGCCTGGTTTGGCATACATTTAAGATTTGTACTGGCATAACTATGTCAGTCAGTGGTGTGAAAAAAACCACACACTTTACCGACATAGCTATGCTAAAAAAACTCCATGTATAGGTTCAGTGTACGCTGACAGAAGGAGTTTTTCTGATGGTGTAGAATATTATCTCCCTGAATGACATTAGCTATGCTGACAGGCACATACTTCTGTTGGCATAGCTAACATTCGGAGGGATAGAATTCCTGTACCAGCATAAAAGCTCCTTCTTTCAGTGTACACTTCATCTACACTATTATGACATAGCTATGCTGGCATAGGCTCTGTACAGTGAACATAAACTAAATCCCATTGATTTTCTGGGCTGACCTATATGAGAAAATTCGGTTGACTCAGCTATGTTGCTCAGGGGTGTGAAAAATCCACACCCTGAGTGGCATAGTAAAGCTGACCTAAGTTCCCATGGAGGAAGCACTAGGTCAATGGAAGAAGTCTTCTGTCAACCTGGCTACCACCTCTTAGGGAGGTGGCTTAACCCTCCCATCGGTGTAGGTAATGTCTGCACTGAAGACCTACAGCAGCACAGCTGCAGCACTGGAGCTGTGCCACCGTAGTGTCTGAAGTGTGGACAAACACTCAGTAAGGGCAGGTCTACACTGGGAACATCTCTCATGGATATAAAAAATCTATACCCCTAAGATGGAGATATCCCTACTTTACTTGTTCTTTACAGTGCTGGGTTGATCGAAGAATCATTCCATTGACTTAGCTATCACCTCTCTGGGAGGAGGGTTACATACGCCAATAGGAGAATCATTCCCATTGGTATAGACAGACTCTACACTGAAGTTTTTAATACAATAACTTCTGTGCTACTAATTAAATCACTATATATAGTTCCAGTGTTGTTATGCAGAGTGGCTGCTTTCACTCCAGCTAGGGTGGAATGGAATAATTCCACTGGAGTAACCCATGTTAACTTGCAGTGAAGGCAATCCCTAAGGCCTGGCCTACACTGCAGAGTTAGGTTGATGTAAGTCACCTTGTGCATGTGTCTATACTCAATTTTTTCTCAGGTTGACATAGGCACTTCATTACAGCAACACAAAAAAATCACCTGCCCAAATGCTGTAAATACATAAAGACATAAGAACACCCATACCGGGTCAGACAAATGGCACATCTAGCTCAGTATCCTGTTCTCTGACAGTAGCTAGTGCCAGATGCTTCAGAGGGAATGAACAGAATAGGGGCAATTATCAAGTGATTCATCTCCTGTCGTCCAGTTCCAGCTTCCGACAGTCAGAGGCTTAGGGACATCCAGAGGGTGGGGTTGTGTTCCTGGCCACCTTGGCTAATAGACATTGATGGACCTATCTTCCAGGAACTTATCTAATTCTTTTTTTTAAGTCCAGTTATACTTTAGCCTTCACAATATCCCCTGGCAATGAGTACCACAGGTTGACTGTGCATCGTGGGAAGAAGTATGTCCTTTTGTTCATTTTAAGCTTGTTGCCTGATAATTTCATTGGGTGACCCCTGATTCTTGTGTTACACAAAGGGGAAAATAACACCACCCTATTCGTTTTCTCCACACCATTCACGATTTTATAGACCACTATCTTATCTTACCCTTAGTTATCTCTTTTCTAAGATGAACAGTCCCAGTCTTTTTAATCTCTCCTCATACAGAAGCTTTTCCATACCTCTAACTATTTTTGTTGCCCTTCTCTGTACATTTTCCAATTCAAATGTATTTTTTTTTGGCAATTCTAAAATGTCTTTATGTGGTGACCAGAAACTACACATAGTATTCAAGGTGTAGATGTACCATGGATTTATATACTGGCATTTTGATATTCTCTAATATTGTATTGTAGAACTATGGTCAACCTACTGAGGTCAATGAAGTGCAAGTGTGGACACTGCATTACCTGTGTGGACCCTAACAGTCCTCCAGCGGTTCTCCCTCAATGCCCCAGTCCCTGCAACAGAGACCATTCTGATCACAATTTAAACTCCATTGCCCAGGGGTCAAAGAAACCACAAGCCATCTTCCCCTTTCAACCTCCCCCAACCCCTGCCTTTTCCTGATTGCCTACTTTGGCAAGCACACCTAGCAGCTCACCTTTGTGAGCAACTGCCCAACTTGTAGCTCCACTCACAGAGAGGTACTAGATGAATTCCTGCCTGAAGTAGACAGGAAGTAATGGATCTCCTAGTCTAGTGAGGAGAAAAGGCTGTGTAAGCGCAGCTATGACCCAGCCATAGAAATTTGGACATTTAGTAGACAATTGCAAGGGGGATGCAGGCAAAGGGGCACAACAGGGATCAGCACCAATGCCACATGAAAATGAGGGAACTTCACCAGGGTTAATACAAGGCCAGGAAGCTCAACAATAGATCTTGGGTTGTGCCTCAGGTCTGCCTCTTTTACAATGAGCTGTATGCCATGGTTGGTGGAAACCTCACCAGCACCTCGCAGACAACAGTAAATACCTCAGAGGAGCCCAAGACAGAGACCCATGCCCTGAACAGGGAGAAGGAGTGGGGGAAGAGATGTAATGGGAGACTCCTGCCATGAGTCCGGGACCTGTTTGAGACTCCGGCACAATTTAAATAGTCCCATCAAGCAGGCATGGGTCATCCTGATGAAGGGGATGGGTACTCGGGTAAGTGTGTGCATACATATTTCATTACAATGTTTACATGTAAAGATGATGCCTAGCCCATATCGAAGTTAGCAAGACACATCGTTTTACTTGTAAAAGAAGAAGTAGAGGTACAACGAATGGAGATAGAATTGGCATCTGCTATTCATTACCCAGTTGGTTTGGGAGTGGGGGTACACAGAGAATTTTGTTCATGTGAATAAGAATGTCTTTTTTATCCTCCTAAGAGATCTCAATAAAATTTTCATGCAGATACTCTGCCATCCCTCTCCCAAAAGTTACTAGGAATGGCTGCCTTATTTTTCCCTTTGTGGAAGGAAGCTTTCCCATGCCACCTTGTGATGAGTTTGGCTGGCACCATTGCAAAAGACTGGCAGCATATGGGACCAGGTGGCTTCAGGATGCCAGCGACCCATAAGAGTGACACTTGAGAGTGAGAGATCAGCCAATCAGCTAAAAATCACCACCACCTGTAGAAAATAGTGACAATATTCAGTGACAATTCCCCATATTCTTACCCATGGAATAGGGTCCAAAATGTATAAATTCATGCAACAGAAAATGCTTCACCCTCTTGTCTACGGTGGGCCATATTTATCAAGGCTGGGGATGGAGTGTGATGCTGTACTGAGACATTCCAAAGCTGCATGCATCCTATGAAGTGAGCTGTAGTTCACAAAAGCTTATGCTCAAATAAATTTGTTAGTCTCTAAGGTGCCACAAGTCCTCCTTTTCTTAGTGTGGATACAGACTAACAGGGCTGCTACTCTGAAACCTGTCCAAAGCTGAAGTGTCTATAAGCATTTCTTATTGAAAGAGTTCATGGGAATAAGGGAGGGATGTTTTGAAACTTATCTTTCCCTTTTAAATGTAAATTCAATGGTACATCAGGATGTTTTTATCAGCAGCTTTTGGCATGGTGGCATTGACAGGTACACCCTGCACGACCACAGAATACTTGATACTGATGAGAAGGAAATTGAAGAGGACTTGGTAGGACATGTCCTGAAAGATCCTGCAAGCCACTGCTGCATCAGACCATGGACAACAATGGCTGACAACATGGAGAAAGATCACAAGAAAAAGGCCCAGGAGTCCCAGCAGGACAAGGAGCAGTAAATGCACCAGGACATAAACCCAAACGCTGCAGACCCTGGTTGACCTACAGGTCCAAAAATCCTGGACTCTCCACCCTTTTCAGTCTTTGGAGAACTCCATGGTCACTTCTCTCTCCACCCCACGGCATATCACAGGGTGCATCATTACCACTACCACTCCATGCTCAAGGACAGCAAGGAAAACCAAAGCTTCACACATTCTGACCTAGGGAATGATGACTGATGTATATGTAGCCACAGTGGACTACATCTGTTTTCTCATGTGGAGTTAAATGTTTACTTCCTTTAGAATTTTAAATGTTTGTCCTGTTAAATTATGTTAAAATTGTATAACATTGTGTATGGGTATTTGGGGGGAGTGGTTGGCACACACATTTTCTGGAAAAAGAAAAGGAGTACTAGTGGCACCTTACAGACTAACCAATTTATTTGAGCATAAGCTTTCGTGAGCTACAGCTCACTTCATCGGATGCATTCGGATGCTGTAGCTCACGAAAGCTCATGCTCAAATAAATTGGTTAGTCTCTAAGGCACCACTAGTCCTTTTCTTTTTGCGGATACAGACTAACACGGCTGCTACTCTGAAACCTGACATTTTCTGGAATGTTTTTTTCCACTCAAAGTCCTACTTTTGGAGAATCAAATGATTATTATTAGTTCACAACAAATATTTCAGAATGCATAGCAGTAGTCAAACCAAGTGGTTTGCCCCACCCAGGACTGTGGATATGAACTGAAATGTCTAGTCTGTACTGAAGTCCTTTCTACCATGGCTTCAGTGCCAGCAGTACATAAGCCAGCTAGATTAAAGCTACCTTGGATATGTCTACTTGAGCTGTAATCACACCTGTGATTGCTGTATAGAAGCTCTTAGAAGCCCAGTAGATCAGTGAACATTAAGGTTGCCCCATCCTTCAGGACTGTGCAACCTGCGCCTCTATTTTTGCAATACCATGCATCCTAATGGGTTCCCAAAGGGAGCACTTCTGAGATCAGAGGAACTGCTATTGTTATTACCATGGCATCCCAAACTGTATTGGCTCATGTATCACCTTCTTTAAAAAAATATTGTAATCTGAATTGGTGGAACATCAAGCTCACTTCCTTCCAGGGGTACACATAAAACAGCCTGGGGTACACAGCCTTCCAGGGGTACACATAAAACAGCTTTGTACATGGTTTGTAACCTTTCTCCCACCCTGTGTGCCTACACAAGGGCCAGCCACAATCAGCTTCTTACTAGGTAAGAAATATAGTCATGACCTGATTCTACTTTCAGGTCATATAAAGGAAGAGGTGATTTTTTTAACAATATGACATTTAAATCATTTCCATTAGCATTTATAACAATCTATTTCTAAATTCATATGGTAATGTCAGCAACAGAATATACAATAGGAGTGTCAGAATCATCTTCAGAATATAAATGAACCCCAGATGTAAGAATTCACTCACCAAATGATAGCATATGCCAATAGACAAATTAAATTGTATTGTATAGATAAATGTTTTCATTTTCTGTGTTTGAGACCAGTTAACTTTTAAAAACTTAGCCAAAGAAAATACAATAGCTTTAGGGGACAAATAACAATAGTCAGTAAAGTAACTGAACTACTATATGATCATACCAAAGAGTATTTTAGAGACTATTTCAGGAGGAAAAAGTCCAGCCTAAAGCTGTTGGTTATGTTCCACTGGAAAGCAGTGGTCCTATCACAAACAATAATTATTGTCATTTTTCTTCACATAGAATACCAGTGCCACCAGGGCTTTAAGAGTGAGACATGTCAACCACAATTGATTTAATGGGAACAATACCAATAAAGGGCATTACATCCACATCACTTCTGCAATTGACAGTCTCCGGAGGAAATAGACAGGTATAAGTTGATATATATTTCAACCTGCTTTCTCCAGGAGTTCTTAAACTTTCTAAGTGACAATATCAATGGCTGTGGGGAAATATTCTGCATTTCAAACATTCACATACAGTTACAAAAAGGTCTTTGAGGGATATTGCTTCTAATTTAATAGACAGCAAGTATGAAAAGTACAGCTGCACTAAACTGTTTGCCTAAGATTCAAATTTCAGAAAACAAACCTTTCCAATTTACACACACACACACCCCTAAACCCAATGAAATTCAAATTGATAATTTTGGATTAAATAGAATCCAAGATATTTTTTCTACTTCTTCTCCATCAGATCTCCTGCTTTCCTGTCAGATTTATATTAGGTTTTCAGCAACACTGTTAGTCTTTTTAATTATTATTGATTGACCAATTTCACTGGAATCCTAGGCTTCACAACTATAAGTGGAGAAGCAGCATGGACAATCAAAAGATGGAGAAAGGTATACTCAGGTCAAAATAAATTATGAGAATCTCTGTACAAAATGGTGTAATGCATATAGAGATGATGATAACATTCATAGCTTTTGGTGGTCCATGATAATTGTGCTTAGTAGAGTGAAATGTTATTTGGTGGGTGAAGGCATTTTGATTCAGATGCTAATCTCTGTGGAGAAAATAAAAAGAAGCCATATATAAGACTATATCCTCGGCTTCTACCTCAAACTCCCCCAAAATATCACATACATGTCAGTGATCACCCTCCATTCAGTAGATATTGTGACTTAGACAGCTGATAGAAAATAACGAGTTATTTGTTTACTATAAAATTATTATTAATATACTAAGTAATAACATCAAGTGACTAAACATGATGGCTGTAGTGACAGGTGGGAGGGAAACTGTCAGGAAGCTGATTTGGGCTCCTCAATTCCCAGAGCAGATCTTCTCCGTTTTCAGGCCTGGTAAAAGTAAGAGCAGTCCCCACACTGTTCTAACTTATACTAGTTGGCTAAGGATTGTGGCTGAGATCCACAAAGGGACTTAGTGTTACCCGGGGTTTTTTCAACCCAAAGCTCTTGGTAACTTTTACTCTGTGTGAGGTGGTGTCAGGAAATAAATCGGGGAGACATGGCTGTCTGACCGATAAACGGCTGGCACAAACAGGACAACACAAGAGTGCTTTCACTTAAAGCTAAACTTTGCTTAGTCTTAAGCACTTACATACATCTGCAACAGGTTAGTAAAACACCCCCAACCCTTGATAATTATCAAAGCTGAGTGTGGCTCTCGAATGACACAGCGGCAGGCTTCAGGTGGCCAAATCTTCCGTCTGCTGATGGGCACTGCAAGATGTATCCAGAGGGAGAGTCCAAAAAGAGTCCCACTACCTCAAACTTTTTCCCCTTATTTATACATTAGAAATAGAATGACATGGCCCTTAGAGAAAACTTGTTAAGTAAGCAGTTTCAGTGGTCAAGCAAAAGGTTCCTTCTGATTATTGGTTAACCAGGTGTGGTTTTTTCCAGAGTTTGCAGCCTTGAGGTCCCAATAGACATTCCTGGGGCATACCCTGCTCTTCTAAAATGCATGTATCAGCCACTTCAACACAATTCATATCAGGAAGGATGCGGGGTCAAGCTTCCCTCTCTGTAGCACACAAAGACCCCTCTCCCCTCCAGCCTTGGTTAAACTGAGACTGCTGAATGGCCAATATACAGCCTGCTGACTTGGCTGCTTTTAGCAATAAGCCATAGTGGTTTCAGGCACTTTACTGGTTTGCCAAAGTCTCCCCGTACATTAGGTGTTGGGACACTGAGCCTGTAGCACATAACTTTTAAGCACTTAAGAAATCACAGGAAATAACAATGCTTTCCACAAAGCCTGAGTTAGGCACTAGACTCCCTTTGACAACAAAGTGCAGGGAGAGATAGGCAACTTAGAATGGGATCCACAAAAGCCAGTTGGGTCCTTTCTAGGTAATCCAGGTGACACCTAAGCTAGTCAGTGGGAGGTGCAAATAAGAAAAGTTTGTACTAAGCTCAGCCCCTCTTGTGCAGATAGGCCCCTAAATCCAAACTACAGGGAGGTGCCTATCTCTGCTTTCATTCCACTGCCAGGGACCCCTCTCATGCAGCCACTTGCTTAGGCATCCAAGTCATTCCTTGTGAGAATGACTTAGGTGCTTGCCTCATTCCACAGAAAACTGCCAGAGGAAGTACTGGTCTCCATCTTGTAATATTTAGCCCTGTGATTACATCACTCAGCCAAGATGTGGGAGACTGCACATAAGGTGGGGAAATGATTTATTCAAGATCTTCTACCTCTGAGGAACATGCTCTAAGCACTGAGCTATGGGACATTCTGATATAGGGCTCCCTCAAGTTCTCCCGTTGAAGCTGTTCTACTGTGTATAAATAATAGAGTAGTCATTAGAACTGAGAAACTGGACCCTAGATCTCCCCTGTGAGTGCCCTAATCACTGGACTAGGGATTCTCATTTACATTCTCTTTCTGTGACCAAATGACTCTTTAATTATGTGAATCAAAATGGAACAGCTGAAACAGGGGAACCTGAGAAGGTAGGCAGGCCCCCAAGTCATTCTTGAAAGAACATCTTAGGTGCCTGACTCAAGGAGAGGGTTCCTGACTGTGGACTGCAAGCAGAAATAGGTGCCTAACTCCATGAGGGGGAGTGTTTAGGGCACTCTCATCTCATCAGCACCCCCCCATTGGTTAATTTGGGCAGCTTCCCTCCTAGCATGCTGCTTTAATGCATCCCTTTCTCAGGAGCCTCTTTCTTTCCATGCATTGTAAAGGGAGCCTAACCCATGGTTTGTGGATTCCAGTGATTTTCATGGAGCCCAAAAGGCAACACCAAGGTCCCTTTGTAGATCTGTACCATTGCTCTTTTCTATTCAAAAGATTTCACTGGGTTGTGCTGGGCAGCTACTTCTCTTTACTAAAGGCCTTCACTGGGAAGTACCACAAAGCTCTGTCTTATCACCACTCTTATTCAGTGTGTATAGGAAGAGGCTGCTGGGGGAGCCTATGTGATGCTATGGGCAGAGGTCAGTTCTAGAGGCAGGTGAGCAGGGCTGTCAACTTCCAGTGTTTTTCTCTCTGCTGCTGATAGGCTGGCTGTTTTTGTTTTGTTTTTTTGGTGATGGGGAGGCATGTTACGTTTAGTTCCTGGAGGGGTGAGGGGTTGGGGGAAATACCAAAAATGTTTTCTAGCAGAAAAATGGCTAGGGCTGTGGTTTCTAGTGCCACCAATGTGCTGATGATACCCAACTCAAGAACAGTTCATCAAATGCTATAGTGCTGTCTCCACACTTAATTTCATTAAAGCGTTGACAGAACTGATATGGTTTTGAGGGGAAGGACCTTGATGCACTACCATAAATTGTGATTGGGACTGGTCCAAAAGTTTCCAACAAAACTGTTTTTTCATTAGAAGTGTCTGCATTCTGTGCAAAATTTTGATTTTCCAGTACAAAATGAACACCCTATAACTGAAATAATGTTCATAACTGAAATATTATGGCTAAAACGAGGATATATTTCTATTCAGATGAGGTGGAAAAGTGCCTTGCAGAAGTTGTATTGTGATTACCCTATGTATTTCATCTGCCAGCATGCACTACAGTCAGGAACCCTCCCATCATGCACTATTGCGATAAATTGAGCCTACACATTTACCCAAATTGCGACCTCAACTGTAAAAAGTGAGTAAACATTTATAAAAGGTCATAATATGTATAGCAACAAACACTGGTGGAAAAAGGTATGAAAGGGAGACAGAAAGACTGAATTAGTCCCCATAAAAAAAGCCTTCTGATATAACTTAAGGCCTATGTTAAAATGATGCTTGGTAAGTAAGAAAAGTATCGAATCAGAAATCAGTTAAACAAAGCTGGTGTGTCCATAACTAGGCTGTCCTGGGTTTCACTCCCTGCAGGGGTGGGCATCTCCTCCTGGTCACTCTGGGGATTAGCTTTTCTATGTATTGCACCCTGCTTTGGTGGTCTTCCACCCATCCTGTCTCACCCTGTGGCCTCTCTTGGTCCAGGAGTTGTAGCTTCCTTTTCATGACTTAGTCCTCCAGCCAGGTCACTATCCATGTTTTCCCCTTCTGGGGTATCACTGTGTTTCATCACCAGCAATCCTAGGCAATCTTCCCATTCACTACCTCATAGTCCCACTCCCTCAGTGGCTGGCAAGCAAACCTGGGCCTGCCTTCTTCTCTGGATTCCAGCTCAGGGACCCTCTCACAAGCAGTCAAGGTCTGTATCTTCCAGGAACTTACTGCCTTTCCCTGACCCTGTCTACCCCTCTCTGGCTTTGCCAGTCTCCTAACTCCCCACTCCCAGTGGGCTACTTATCCCTGTAGCCTCCACACACTCTTCCCTTCTCTCAGGAAGTGACTGCAGACTTTCCCAGCAGCCCCCACTGCTGCCAATTTTCTGTCTTCATAGTTCCTGCCCAGCTTGTGCCTCCTGAGCGGGGCTCCTTCACTCAGTCATAGGATTACTTGGCCACCTCATTCCCCTCAGCTGTGTCCTTTTGCTTTCTCAGCCTTCTCAGCCTGCATTAACCATTTCAGGACAAGTGTGAGGTGAACAACCCATCATATAAGCCTACCTGGTAAACAAAATAATGGCAGAAGTGTTCCACCTATCACACCCTTTTGGGGTATTTAAAGAAAGACAATTTGTGGGGAAAATGGCTATTGCAGAGAGCTTCACCATCATAGCTGCCACCCCTACCATCTCCTGGGACCCTGGGCCTTCATCAGCCTGTTCCTAAGAGATGTCCTGACCAGACCTGGCAAAAGAGAGTGACCCATATGACATTGCCACCTCTACCTGCTCTGACTGAATCCCAAAGACCACCCAGATGTGAAACTTTGTCCCCCCAAAATGTGTCCATATCCTTTCTTAACTTATTTTTTTCTCTTTCCTATCTCTCTCCTTTTTCTTTCTGTGTAATAAGAGTCTGGTTTAATCAGCCAAGACAGTATATTTTGTAATCCTTTTGTAAGCCTGTGGCCAGAAAGAGGCAGCTAAAAGCAATGCCTTAAACATCCCAATTTACAAGCTTGCTAGTTCTCAGAGTAGGTGATAAGACTGTGCTTTGCCAATGTTTTTCCAGCAGTGAGGTTGCAATTGAAAGTCAACGCCAGAGACAGAAACTGCATTTTCTACCTTTGCTTTTATTTTAGCTTTCCTCTTGGAAATGGGATCAGACTTTAACAAGAGCAACAACAGCTCCATCCAATTTCAACTAAATTCTTCTCTTTTCTCCCAAAAGGACAGTTATTATCATCTTTGATACCATCTAAGAGACTGTCAAAAAGGCTGTTTAGTTGTTGTTGTTATTGGTTTTTACCCTCTAAAGACTTTCTCCAGCTCAAAGGAAAAGACATGGTATATTGTTAAAAAGAAACTTTACTATTTACATTTCCGATGCTTTACACTTTCCCCTTCACACATCTCCCCCACCTTTTTTGTATCTTTAACATACAGTTACAAAGGATTTTTAAAAGTGCATGTGCCAGGGTACTAAGCAGTCTGACATCTCTGTATACTAAAGCCCAAATCTTGTTTAAAACTGTTTAATGTTGGACAGTTACTGTGTTATTTTAACTCTTTGGCCCATTTGTTCCATCTAAACTAATAAATCAGGATTGCCTTCCCTCACCAAGAGGAGAGACTGTGATGCATCATGGGAGATGTAGTCTGACCAGGGAGCATTACCTCTAGAGAAGAATAAGAGCATGAGGCACCTGGACTACAACTTTTATGAGGCAAGGTAGTAACATTTCTCAAAATATTTTCATTTTAGAACAAAAGCTTTCTTTCTTTCTTTCTTTCTTTCTTTCTTTCTTTCTTTCTTTCTTTCTTTCTTTCTTTCTTCTCCAGAAAGTCAAAATTTTCTGTGGAAAATCTCCACAGCCAATTTTGGTGAAAGTATTTTTTTCTAAATTTTCATCAAAAATTTTGAATGAAAAAAGCTTGTTCCCAGCCTTCTTTAATTGTGACCACGTAGCCTCCCAGGAAGCATATGTTCATGTGTGGCCAAGGTACCTGGAGTTTATTACTACACACTGATTGTGGTAGGAGAAATGTTCAGAAATGCATTCTTTCATCTTTTGCTGGCCAGGAACCTCTGTCCTTACCCTCAAATACAGAGATAGCCACAGTGATCGAGGCTGTGGTGACATCAACAATGCATTGTTGGAGTGTGCACTGATGAAAGTACTTTATACAGCAGTATTCTACAATGTCTACCAGTCCCATTATGGGCCCATTTCAATGTTCTGTTCCTTTTCTATAAATGATATAGGCTTGGTTACCTCAGAGACTGCTTAGCTGATTGCACCTCACTACAGCAGCTTAACTCAGTGGAAATGCTACAGTTTACAGAACCCAGGCTCAAACTAGATGGAGGATTATCATCTGTAGAATTCTTTGTTGCCATAGATCAGGCTCAGCCTGACTTTCAAAACTTTCCAGCACATTGCAAGACTCCCCCCTTTTTTTTATGTGCATGTACTTTTATTGTTCAAGGATACACATGACTTTAGATGACATTTGCATAATTCAGTTGTATCAGTTACAAACGTATTTTGCAGCGGTAGTATCACAGCCATCAACTATTATCTTTATAGTGTTATCAGTGACATTAAAACATGTTTACTTGCACACCTGGTGAAGGCATTTCTGATATACCTATTAAATAACAGGACCCAATACTGTTCCCACTGAAACCACATATATAATCTACATATAACATCTGCAACCTTATCTAAATCTGTGGCAAGTCCACACCTTAAATACTGCATGCATTTCTGGTCACCCCATCTCAAACAAGATATATTAGAATTTGAAAAAGTACAGAGAAGGGAAATGAAAATGATTAGGGGTGTGGAACAACTTCTAAATGAGGAGAGATTAAAAAGTCTGGGGCTGTTCATCTTAGAAAAGAGATGACTCAGAGGGGGATTTGATAGCGGTCAATAAAATCATAAATGGTGTGGAGAAAGTGAATAGGGAAGTGTTTACTCATTCACATAACACAAGAACTAGGGTCATTGGATGAAATTAAGAGGTGGCAGGTTTAAAACAAACAAAAACAAATATTTCTTCACACAATGCTCCGTCAATTCCTGCAGCTTGTTGGCCATGGCATGGTGTGAAGGCCAAAAGTATAACTGGATTCAAAAAAGAACTAGATAAATTCATGGACAATAAGTCCATCAATGACTATTAGCCAAGATGGTCGAGGATGTAATTCCATGCTCCTAAACCTCCAACTGCCAGAAGCTGGGACTGGACAACAGGTTTGCATCACTCAAAAGTGCCCTGTTCTGTTTATTCTCTCTGAAGCATCTGGCACTGGCCATTACTAGAAGACAGGATACTGGGCTAGATGGACCATTGGTCTGACCCAGTATGGCTATTCTATGTTCTTATGTAAAGTAAATATATATTCTGACCCAGATGTGTCCCTGTCATAAATATAAAAGGAAGGGTAAACACCTTTAAATCCCTCTTGGCCAGAGGAGAAACCCTTTCACCTGTAAAGGGTTAAGAAGCTAGGATAACCTCGCTGGCACCTGACCAAAATGACCAATTAGGACACAAGATACTTTCAAAGCTGGAGGGGTGGAGGGTGGGAAACAAAGGGTTCTCTCTGTCTGTGTGATGCTTTTGCCTGGACCAGTGGAGGAATGCAGGTCAGAACTCCTGTAAAGGGTTAATAAGCAATCTAGTTAGATATGCCTTAGATTCTGTTTTGTTTAAATGGCTGATAAAATCAGTTGTGCTGAATGGAATCTATATTCCTGTTTTTGTGTCTTTTTGTAACTTAAGGTTTTGCCTAGAGGGATTCTCTATGTTTTGAATCTGATTACCCTGTAAGGTATTTACCATCCTGATTTTACAGAGGTGATTCTTTTACCTTTTCTTTAATTAAAATTCTTCTTTTAAGAACCTGATTGCTTTTTCCTTGTTCTTAAGATCCAAGGGTTTGGGTCTGTGTTCACTTATGCAAATTGGTGAGGATTTTTATCAAGCCTTCCCCAGGAACGGGGGTGTAGGGCTTGGGGGGATTTTGGGGGTAAAGATGTTTGCAAGTGGGCTCTTTCCCGGTTATATTTTGTTAGACGCTTGGTGGTGGCAGCAATAAAGTCCAGGGACAAAAGGTAAAATAGTTTGTACCTTGGGGAAGTTTTAAGCTAAGCTGGTAAAAATAAGTTTAGGGGGTTTTTCATGCAGGTCCCCACATCTGTACCCTAGAGTTCAAAGGGGGAAGGAACCTTGACAATCCCAGATCACAAACCTAACATTATATGAGGTTCAAAAAGTTAGGGTAGCTGTACAAATATTTTTTTCTATTCCATGCTTCCTAGCTTCCTTGTGCTAAAAGGAACTGTTAATCACAAAGGTACAATAATAAATAGAACAAGTCGTTGTAAAAATGCCAGATCTAAGGAAATCCACTCTAATACTTTTCTAGTCTCAGACATGTGAAACTAAAGATCATATGTCATGTTAGTGGCATATAAATTGTTGAAAAGCGAGGAAAAAGTGTTGTTAAATATCTCTTACAGCCATTAGCATTTACTCTTTGAGCGGATGGCATTATGTATGTTTAAAATGTTTATTCATCATCCTGACAGAATTTGAAAGGCAAAACTTTAGCCAATAGAGGACTAGCTTGCAGAAGAAATTAGTAAGAATGATTTTCATCTTTCTGAAACATTAAAAACCACTGAAGCAGTAAACAGTAGGTTATCACTTATATTAAATATACATGAAAAGCTCCGAAGCATTTTATATGTTTTGAAGACTGAAGTATGTTATACAGTGCCACTAAGGTAGAAAATGTAAATGAGCTGGAGGTTCTAGAGAAAGGTTTCAAATATCTTGTTTGCTTCTTAATTTATTTCAAAGAAAAAGTTAACCAGAAAAATAAAAGCAAAAAGAGCTAAAATAATTTAAATTTGCTATTTCAATCTAATAAAATAAGGTAACCAAAATGTCAAACTGACAAAAATATATCAATCAAATATGGTGGTATAAGGAGCACCTGCACTTTTTAAAAAATATTTTGAGAACCATAAAAGCCTGAACAAATTCAAAAAAACATAAAACAAAAATATTAGAACTCATAAATTTGTGGGGAGTTTTACAGCTCAAATGACATTTACTGAAGAATACTCTGGCTTTAAGTTGTGTGGCCTTTTACTTTATTTTCTTTTTGCATACAATAGCAAGCTCAGTGATTTATCCAGTCACTGAGTATTCACAACTAATAACCGTGTTCACTATCCAATGAGCATAAAATTGTGTCACTAAATATTTTTTTCAACCTCTAAGTATTAAAATGGCAATTTTGGCTGATAAAAAATATCCTGCCAAGTTTTTAGACAACTGCTATTAAGTACCTAATTACACTATGATTGATATATTAATATATCTAAGATTTAATTACAATGGTGTATTTTTTATCTTACTGTCTTTAATTATAAATTCATCTCATTTTTATATGTGAGCAGGTGTAACTAGTGGTGAGCTGGAGCCGGTTCGCACTGGCTCGCTAGAACCTGTTGTTAAATTTAGAAGCCCTTTTAGAACTGGTTGTCCCGTGAGGGAGAGGTACCCCACCTCACCCCCCAGCAGGTCCCTCTGGCTCTGAGGGGTGAGGTAGGCACCCACTACAGTGGCCCATGAGATCCTCCTGCCCAGTTCTGGGGGCAGTCAGGGGACAGGGTAGGGGGGTGGATGGAGTCCCCAGGGGGTGAGGGTGGGCCACGACCCCCTCATGGGGTGAGGAGAGAACCAGTTGTTAAGATTTTGGCAGTTTATCACTGGGTATAACACTTCATTTCACTGGAAAGAAGCTGTGAACAAAGCATGTAATTTTTAGATTCCTCCTAAACATACAAGTAATTCTAATCCCTAGAAGAGGAGTATTCTTACTTTTTTGCCAAACATAAACAAATTGCTAGCATACTGTATATTAGTGATGAATGCTCCTAATCCTTTAAATAAATGCTTCCATCATAACTACATGCATTTTCCACCTGACATAAATCAACACTTCCCTGGAATGCATAACGGAATGATACATTGCAGTAAACAATCATAACAATTAGATGGGATAACAATAGTAACTAAATATATCATGAGTCTATTTTCCTCAAGGACTTTATTCCATTTTTGTATTTGCTATATGCAATGGAACAGTTGTTGCAGTCATTTACTAAGTCATCTGATCACACACTTCAATAAGAAAGAGACCATGACAAGGCGTGGGTAGATGACATGGTCCTTACTACCATCAGTTTACTTCTCTACAATAAGACAGACATGGAGGAACCCAAATACAAGTGACGAGAAAGGAAGGTATCTTGTTGTTTTCAGTTTTTAACAGGTTCTCTGTTGCCTGCTTTAATGCCAGATGTCATAGATGAGTGGAAAGCTCCAAAACCAAAATATGTCTATGGTATTTATTTAAGATAGGAAGGACAAAAATCAAAGATCAGAAATTGCTCTGATCCTGATAAGCTTAATATTATTATTAAAATTCAGCCTTGTGCAGAAGGCCAATACAAGAACTATGAACAACTTAATTGTCACTTAAGTCCTCAAAACAAGGTTTAAATGGATTTTAAATGGTGCTTAGCACTTGGTCTACCTTTCTAAACATGGATGAGTTTCACTCAATGTGAAGAATATATAGGAAACAGAAGAATAAGGCAATCAATCAGAATCTTCATTCTTCAACTCTGACTCCTTTCATTATTTTTAGAATCAATGTGGTGTGTGTCAGTCTATAGCTACTGCCATTTCTAGTCAATAGTTAATGTTTGCCCTTCCAGTCCCTTTTGAAAAAAGCAGCCATTTTAGATTCACTGAGTAGGGGAATGCAAAATATGCTTGTCACTGATAGGAATTATTAATCTACCTTCTGCTGTTAATTTTGACAAATAGCATTTTCTGAGATAGTAAATGTAATTATATTGATCTGTCCTTAATGGTGTTTGCATTAGATAATGCTGATGGTATGAGCTCTGAGCAGACTTTGCACATAATCAAGGGATGCTTTAACTTTTGCATATCTTCTCAAAAAGCTTCAGTTTTTTGGAGAGAGGGGAAAACTCTGTACCATTCATAGAAAAATAGCGGGGCTGGAAGGAGATCTTGCATTAGTCCTATATAACCTTAAAATTCTCACAATTGGTAGATATGGCAAAAACCATACATTGGTCTTGTCACAGAAATGTTGATTGGTTCTTCAACTTTTTTCCATGAAAACACCAGGAAGTAGGTCTTCACGTGGGGCGAGGCGGGCAGCAGGAGGCATTGGTCTCCGTGCTTCCTTGTCATGGTGGGAAAGGGGCCCCGGCTGCTATTGATGGTGGCAGAGGTGGTGGGCGGAAGAGGTGAAGAGGCGGCAGGCGGAGGGGCTGCCGCCGCCTGGGCATATGTCCTGGGGGCTGAGGAAGGGACATCCGCAGAGCTGGTAGAGGGGGCAGCGGGGGAGGACGCCGTGGTCGGTGGCGGGGCTGCAGCAGTGGGGGTGGCCCCTGCCATGGAGGGCCTGGTAGTTTTAGCAGGGCCCTTCCCCTTCTTCTTGCCCTGGCCTTTCCCCCCGGCTTGGGGGGCTTTCCTAGAGTCTGGGGAGGCGATGGGCATGGCAGCGGTGGAGGTCACCCCAGTGCCCTCCATTGTCAATGCCCCGGCGGGGGCGGTGGCAGGTGATTGACAGGAGTTGGGGTCAGGTAGAAAGGGACAAGCTGTGGGGTGTCCACAGAGTCCTGTTTGGTTGGCTGGTGCTTCTGGCCCATGCAGTGGAATCAGGGCGAGCAGCTAAGTCCAGAGGCAGATGTTAGACAGCCAGCAAAGATGGTGGAGGAGGCAGTTGTGAAGATGGTAGCATGGGGGCTGGGAGGACACAGGTGCATCAGGGGGCAGCTCTGTGCCACACCCCTGTGTCCCTAAAAACACAGTCAAGGCCTCCCCCCACATGAGAGCACAGTTCAAAAGTTACTCAGTCTTAAGGCCCCCTCCACGGCGATTTGTAGATTCCCCGGGCAGTGTTCCTCTGGTGGATGGCTTTTTCCCTTTCTTTTCTGGGCTTTCTTTGCAGCTGTAGCATTCCAGGGGTGCCAGAGCAGATGATAAGAGTCTCTCTCGGCTGGATATGGGTCCACAAACAAACAGCAAGCGGCTGGGGCTGGGGGCTGGGTCCCTCCACTCCCCCCCTCCGGGGAGCGGGTCAACAGGCCCCACATCTCTCAGGGGGTTTCAGCTGGAGCAGTAGCAGCATCCAAGGGCGGGCGGGGGTGGGGGGAGAGGGGCTGACAGCCAGCCGGCAGCCGACTGGCACTCAAGCAACAGCAAAAACACAAAAAAATAGGGGGAAGAAGAGGGGAGAGCATCTGGCCTGGTCGGGGGGGAAGCTGAAAGCAGAGGCAAAAAGTAAGGAAAGCCCAGACCAGAGGGCAGCAGGAGAGGATTAGAAGGGAGCCTTATTCCATGTAGAGGGAAGAAAGTTTACTATAGATCAGTTAAAGCACCTGAAGCCAATTAAAGCACCTGAAACCAGTCACATGATAAAAACTCCCTGCTTCAATCGGACAAGAGGAGGAGTTGAAGCAGAGTGGATTGGTGTTGGAGCAGAGAGCAGTTTGGAGGGAAGCAGAGGAGAGTTTGGAGAAGTGCTGCAGTGGGCTAAGAAGACCAAGATCCTTAGTAAAAGGACACCTGGTTTGTGCAGAGGGAGGGCAGGAAGCCCCACAAGCTGAAGGGCAGGAGAGGGAAGTTGCCCAGGAGAAGGAACCGCTAGTTCTAGTGGTTTACCGCTATCCCTAGGGCCCCTGGGCTGGGACCCGGAGTAGAGGGCAGGCCCGGGTCCCTCCCTGTCCACTCCCCTCCTCTAGGACACTAGTGGGGCAGTTAATACCCCAGTTCAGGGGCAAGAAATGGTGCCCTGAACTGCCCCCCACCCCAAAGAAGAGAAAGTGCGAGACCCATCATAGTAGTGTTGTCAATTTGCCACACTGCATAGATCAGAAAATTCAGAAACTGGTGAGACAATGTTGACTTTCTGATGTACAAATGATGATGTTACAAAAATACAGAAGAGACATCACTCTGAGAATTACAGAGTCAGCCACACAGGGAAGTAGTTGGTCTTCTACTCCCTGTACTCTGGGGATGGGCAAGCAGAGTACAGGGATATGGAATTTCTGCTGGGTGCTTCCTTATATCATGAGCTCTCTGTCCTGTCATCCATGTGGCAATGGTTCTGTCATGAATTGATGGCACTGCAATATTTGAACTCAAGCTGGTGATGTTCAGATTTGGCTTGGTAAACACCATTATGTCTGATTCACACAGACAATAAGTTCATGGTTTCCCCCACCCCTCTTACACTCCAAGTCATTCTCCTAGTCCTATCCAGTACTTTGCCTGGTCATCTAGAAAACACCAGCATTCTAGCTGGTCTTGGGCACAGGGTGGTAGCCAGGACCCTGGGCGCAAGGCCAGGAACAGAGCCCTGTGCAAAACCTGGGGGTGCTGCAGCAACCCACATACCACTAGTTCCCACAACTATGCATTCTAGCAGTTGTTGTTTTTTTCAATCCAGTTGAGCTGTGGGGATAATTAAGAGCAGAGCATAAAGAAAAGGAAAAACAAAGAAAAGAAACATCCTTTCCAATAATAAACAGTTGAAACTGTAAATGTTTTAAAGATAATAAGAGTATTGTATTGTTTCAAAAGATTGAGGTGTGGAGGTGTGTGTGTTTTGGGAAGTTGACCCCAATTCAATAAATTCAAAATGAAGCCTAAAGAAAGATTGACCTTATAATACTGTGGCTCCTCTAGAAACATTGTAGTCCATGTATCATCATATGCTGCTTAAAAGAAGCATCTCTCAAGGACTGATTAGAAATGTAAAATGTAAATTGTATAAATATACCTGAACATATTTTTGCAACATTATTAAAGGATGCCTGTCCTTTCATCATAACTGCCAGTTTAAAGAGCTTCCTTTAAAGCTAAGTGTTATAAACTGCAATGTGTGAAAATCCTCTTCAAGAGTAAAACAGATTATAAAAGTAAAGCATGAAGATACTTCATACCATATCCTAAATCCAATGCTTTCCCATCAGACGCCAATTGTCTTGACAAGCAGAGAGATAAAGAAATCTCCATCAAAACTTTAGGTTGAAGAAGAGGGTTTACATGATTGTAAAGAAACTGTAAAATATATATTTTGCATTAACAGTTCATGCATTCGAATTGTGACTTTTTATTCTGACAAATGCTCTGCAGCTTTATTTGACTTGGACTAAGTCTAGCAATTTTCAAAAATATTTTTTAGAGGGAGGATGATATAGCACAGCTGAGAATTTTGGATAAAGGACATAGTATGATTCCTCCCTGGCATTCAGGTATTAAACATGAATTATAGCAGGTGATTATCCCTGTCACCTTGCCTGAGGCAATGATGTTCAGATTTTTACAGAGCTATCAAAAACCTGCTGTGTCAGAGATTAGCATGATTTCAAGTTGTTATAAAGTACACAAGGGTAATGTCTTGCATGAAAGTATACTTGGAAGAACATTAGAAACATAGAAAACATGCAATAGTGTGAAAGAGTGTATTTAGATGGAACCTGTGGGTGTTACTCTCATGTTTGTATTTTCAGTTTCAATAAGTGGGTTGAGAGAAGGGGTGATAAGAAAACCAAAAAATAAGATTTGCATCTCAAATCTGAATATATTTGCTTTTGGTTGAATGAGGAAAGGCATTAAAAGTGTGAGGAACAGTTTTAACATAGTAGGAGTATTAGAGTATTTATTATATATCTTTCTTTTGAACAGAGCTTTCTATCTTGAATTATCCCAGAAGTGTTTTACAGATAAACAGCACTACTGAAATTCAGCTAACTCTAGAGTGAACGGAAAGCAGTAAATCAGCATATGGTAAAATTATGAGGTGAAGGGATTACATGGAGTTTTCTGTTTGTTGTGGCTTAGTGAATTCCAAAGCAAATCTGAGAGAGCAAAAGTAGGTGAAGTACTAAGTTTTATTGAACCAACTTCTGTTGGCGGAAGGTACAAGCGTTCAAGCCACACAAAGCTTTTTTTCTAGTCTGGGGAAGGAAGAAGAACAAATTTGATCAATCTGCATTTAGGGGAAAGGAGGGTTGTTTCTAACTGCCAGACTGGCAAATTCATCCTGGAAATAGAGAGTCAAGCCAGATTCTTCCTATTTGGTGTATCATGAGTAATAGAGATACTCCACTTGGAATCAACAGTTCAGTTGATACTGCATATGCCAGAATAGAATTCAGTTCTCTGCCATGGAGGAATTTGACTTGCTGCCAGGACTAAAATGTCATAAAAATAATTATAGTCTCTGATTCTGAAAACACATACATATGTGACTAGATTTACAAATGAGAGTGGTCCCATTGGGTTCACCCACTTAAAACTCGCTCTTCACAGGTTTAAATAACTATGCAAGGTGAAAGTTAAGTTTCTACCACTCTGTACTACTAGGTGATCTTGCATTATATTGTATCTTCAAGGGTAGTGCTGGCCTAATTAGGCTTTGAATTGTATTTAAGTAGATGTACACTGTTCTCATATTTAAATACCCTTTATTTCATAGGTTTTTCTCTGTGTTCTATAAAATAGTCAGCAATATCTTCTTTTCTTTTAGCCAAACTAAAATGAGTATTCATCTTATGTGGAACTATTGCTGACTGAGATAGTTGTAGAAAATAGACCTCTTGCTACAATTGAGTCATAGTAAGGGGAAAGTACCTCCTTCTGTGTGCTGGGATGCATTATAAGTAGAGAAAAATGAGTAAATAAAGATATTTCTGCATCTACGGTACTTATATGGTCCCCATTACCTGAGTACCTCATAATCTTTAATGTAGTTTTATCCTAACCCTAGTGAGGTAGGACAGTACTATTGTTATCCCCATTTTACAGATGGGGAACTGAGGCACAGATACACTAAGTGAAATGCTCAAGGTCATCCAGGAAGTCTGTGGTGGTACAGGGATCTGAACTTATGTTTTCATATTCCAGGCAAGCAGCCTAACAACTGGACCAGCAGTTCACTCTGAGGGCAAGTCAACATTTAAACCACTTCAGCAGCACAGCTGCAGTTGCACCACTGTAGCTCTTCAGTGTAGATACTGCATACGTGGATGGGAAGGGTTCTCCCACTGGCATAGGTAATCCATCTTCCTGAAAGGCAGGTTGATGGAGGAATTCTTCTTTCAACCTAGTGATGTCTACCAGGGGGTTAGGTCAGCAAAGCTCTACCTCATAGGTGTGGATTTTTCTGAGAGACAGAGCTCTGATTATACAGTTCCCAGTGTAGACCAGCCCTAATTGAATGACTGTCCACAGGGATGCACCCAAACACAATCAGTTCAGGATCAACATTTGAGAGAGCAGCTGGATCTAGTTTTATATGAAATATTATTTTGCTCAATTGAGTTGGTGCAACAGGGGTTTCTAATCCGTCTCTGGGCTGTGAGGGCTCTTACAATTATAAAAGCCTCATTTTGAAAGCTCATAGGGAGATCTGGCTGTTTGGGGATTTGTCAAGAGGAATTTGTCTTGGGACTACCCAAGAAGCATCTTTTCTTGTGTAAGTGTCTGTCTAGAGGCATTTTTTCCCTTGCTACAGGATCTTTATAAGCAATAATAATGTTGGTGAGTTTAAAGGGCTATTCTATTTTGTTAGGAGTTATGACTTTAAAACAAGGAAACAAACATTTAATCACAGAATAGTCATAGCCCTGGGAACAGTTTAATTTATTCCTTGCCAGAAGCTCCCCACACAAGCTCTGACTTAAAATATGTCTTCCATTGCTGCTGCCTCAACTATCTTGATGCTTTAATGATACTTCACTGGGAGCCATAAGAACTGTCTGCCTCTGGGCTCAAGATGTCATTGTTGTCTCCTCCTCTGCTGTATCATCTCCTGCAGCCATAAATATTATCACTGAAAATCTGTAGAAAGCTTTTTCTTGGCTCCTGCCTTATCTGCCATCTCAATATTTGTCGACCCACAAATAATGAGATACAGCTCATCAGAGCTAGTTTATCTGGGCTCTGTCTCCCATTATTGCTTTCCTTTTTTAAACTATATGATTCTTAAAGGTCAGAATGTTCAAAAGAGCTCAACATCCACAACCAAGGCCAGGTTTTTAGAAGAGCTCATCATGTTAGATGCAGAGGTCTTTTGAAAATGTGGCCATAAGTGTCAGAATAGAACCTGTTGTGTGCTTGGCACTTTTGAATAATTGCCATATTTCAGTTCCTAAATTGGAAGTGAGCTTTTCAGAAAACCTCACCCTGATTGTGGATGATGAGCGAGTGAAAAATCTGGCCTTCTATGGACAAAATGGTGCTTGAGCAGTAACTCATCGATCCTCCTTGTAGCTCTGTGAGATAGGTAGGGAGGTAGGCAGTGTTGTTGTAACCATGTTGGTCCCAGGATATTAGGGTGACAAGGTGGGTAAGGTAATATCTTTTATTGGACAAATTTCTGTTGGTGTGAGAGAGAATCAAGCTTTCAAGCTTACCCAGGACTCTTCTTCAGGTCACTTCTTCAAGTAGGGAAGTAAATATTTACATCCTCATTTTACAGACAGGTACTAAGGCAAGAGAGCCAGGAATAGCACTCAGGACTTTCAGACTTCTACTCTGGAACTCAGTCCTCAAGATTACTGTCTTACCGTAGTCTGGCTCTTGTCCAGTAAGGCTGAGATGAACAACAGTAAGTGTTTTGGGTCAGAATATTTCCACTTTGGGGAATATGCATTATGTGACTCCAGTTGCTTTATTAGTGGAAAGATAGAGACATTCTTAGATGGAACTGTGGCGCTCTTTGGATCACTGGAGATATTGATAACTAATCAGCTGTTTTTGCTGGAGGTGCTGCTGATCTTGGTGCATGTTTTCAGGAATTGTGGGTTAAATAGCACTGGGTGCAATCCTGGCTCCAATGAAGTCAGTTGAAAAACTTCCATTGAGTTCAATGGAGGCAGGATTTATTTTTGTGGGTGCTGATTTTATGGAGAATTTGGGAGAAATAACTGGTTGTGTGGAAGAAAGAAGGGCTTCAAAATTTACAGATAAATACCAATCACAGAGAGAAAGCAGGAGAAAGGGGCACTGGATCATATCCCCCTTTTTTTTTGTCTTCTCTGTACCCCAAATGGTCTGCCCCTTGGTTCTTAGCCCAGGTTAAAGAATCCTGAGCAACAGCTGTCCTTTTTCTGTACAGCACTCTCTTCCACAAAAGATATCACACCACCCTCTGTGGCACACATGTTCTCTGCACTACTTGTGTTGCCTGAGTAACAGAAAGGAATCAGAGATTGGCTGCAACCCACATGATCCCTGCATGAGTGAGTCCCTAATGGGTGTTGACCAAAGCCAATGTCTATGCCTCCCTTCCTGCAGCCTGGTTAGCAGGGAGAATGGAGCTGTTAATAACTGTTGCAGATTAAAGCAGTCCCCAAATTGCTGTGGCTAGGAGGAGAACCAAAGAACCTTATCCCCCCCTTCCGCCAGTTTCTTTTGTGTTCAGCAAAATCTGACCCTTTTAAATTTAAACACATTTATTTGGCAAGGGGGAAAGTTCAGGAAACTTGCTAAAGGCAGGCCTTGTCACTCCATACAACAAGTCCAATGGCCTATATATTATTAGCAAAGTTTATGACCCTTGTGAGTTAAGGAGCAAATTATTCCCATCTTACCACCAATTGTACATAACGTTTTTTCTAACAGTAGAGAACCTAATGTACAGCTTGAATATTAGAAGAATGTTCTTGTTTTCTCTATTCTGTCTGCACCTGGTGAATGCGGATTGTTATGCTGAAACGTAAATTTACACAAACATGATAATTTATATTTGTTGTTCAGAGTAATTTTGGTACTTGACATCATTGTATTTGCAGTTTGGCATAACCCCGTAAGTGCAGAATGAAATGGAATATTTTGCACCTGTTTTCTTAATTAATGCAAATTGTAATAGGTTGTTAAAATTTGATATCTCAAGGCTGGCTTGCGTGACTGGTTCCTCCTCTTTTGTGTGAGTTTACAGAAGTGCTTGCCAACATTTCTTTACTTTTTCCTCCTTGCTGATGTTACAGCAAAATAAATAGAAATCACACTGGAAACATGTTTGGCAAATATCATAGAATTTCAAGCACCTATACAAATAATTGGATAAATGCAGTTAGTACTTGCCGTGTTCTGTTTTAAAACTTAGAGTCATTAAAATCTAGAATGTACCTGTAAATGAGGCAATTTATGTCTACTTGTAATAAACCCACATGTAACTCTTTGTAATCATTTAGTTAAGTTTGTATGTAAATACAACAATAACACAATTTGTGTGAGTGTGTAGTCCCTTACTGTTTGCCAGAGATTTAGACATACATGCACTTATATTTGAATAATTCACATGGTGAGCGTCTTTTCTTATTTTATAGTGTGATATGAATGAATACAGTTCTGGAGGTTAATACAGAAATGCATGTCTTCCTGTCATAGTCAATAGCTGCACAGATGATTACAGGGTTTTTTTTAAATACAAACTTCTGAAGAGGAATAATTAAAAACAATATTAGCAATATGATCATTCTTAGGTATTATGGCCTTTGTGTGAATAGTTTATATGGTGAAGAAATGTTGCCTCACTAGTTTTAGAATCAGAGACTATCAGGGTCAGAAGGGAGTGCCCCAAATGTCGGTCCTGGGGCCGGTTTTGTTCAATATCTTCATTAATGATCTGGAGAATGGCGTGGACTGCACCCTCAGAAAGTTTGCAGATGACACTAAACTGGGAGGCATGGTAAATACGTTGGAGGGTAGGGATAGGATACAGAGGGACCTAGACAAATTAGAGGATTAGGCCAAAAGAAATCTGATGAGGTTCAACAAGGACAAGTGCAGAATCCTGCACTTAAGAAGGAAGAATGCCATGCACTGCTACAGACTAGGGACTGAGTGGCTAGGCAGCAGTTCTGCAGAAAAGGATTTAGGGGTTACAGTGGACGAGAAGCTGGATATGAGTCAACAGTGTGCCCTTGTTGCCAAGAAAGTTAACGGCAGTTTGGGCTGTATAAGTAGGAGCATTGGCAGCAGATCGTGGTACATGATCATTTCACCTCTATTGGGCATAGGCGAGGCCTCATCTGGAGTACTGTGTCCAGTTTTGGACACCATACTACAAGAAGGATGTGGAAAAAATGGAGAGAGTCCAGTGGAGGGCAACACAAATGATTAGGGGACTGGAACACATGACTTATGAGGAGAGGTTGAGGGAACTGGGATTATTTAGTCTGCGGAAGAAAAGAATGAGGGGGGATTTGATAGCTGCTTTCAACTACCTGAAAGGGGGTTCCAAAGAGCATGGATCTAGACTGTTCTCAGTGGTACCAGATGATAGAACAAGGAGTAATGGTATCAAGTTGGAGTGGGGAAGGCTTGGGTTGGATATTAGGAAAAACTTTTTCACTAGGAGGGTTGTGAAGCATCGGAATGGTATACCTAGGGAAGTGGCAGAATCTCCTTCCTTAGAGGTTTTTAAGGTCAGCTCTTGACAAAGCCCTGGCTGGGATGATTTAGTGGAGATTGGTCCTGCTTTGCGCAGGGGGTTGGACTAGATGACCTCCTGACATCCCTTCCAATCCTGATATTCTATGATTCTATGAAATATAAAGATCCAAAATTTCAGATACTTATTCAAATATATCCTAACTTTAAGAAGCCCTGTCACTAACAGAGTGACTCCCTTACTGTTATCCTCTTAGCTTTGAAAATATCATCTCTTCTGGGCTCAAACAGATTCTAAATTCAAACTGAGGGAAATAGTCTTTGCAAGGTAGATTTTTGAGGTAAACTAGGAATGATAAAGAATGTTTATGGACTGATACCTTTTAAAAATATAGTAGTATAATTACTACTTTGTAATTATACATTAACCGAGGAGGAGGGGAAAAAAACGCTCTAACATTATTTGCCTCCTTGTGGGACTAACCATTTTCAATGCATCTTCAACCTATACATTCATAAACAGACAATTGCAATGTACTTAGCAATGAATACAAAAGCCCTGAAGAAGTTCTTGCCATTCCAGAATGGAGTGGCCCTCTTACCCAGCAACATAAGACTACTAATAGTATTTATTTATTTCTAAACAATTAGTGGATCAAATTCAAGGTCCTAGTTTTAATCTTTGAATTCATGGATTGCTTTCTCAGAGAACACCTTTCCCTGTGAGTGGTACCATGCCAATGGCTGTGTTGACAAGAAGATTGAAACCTGCAGGAGTAAGTGACTGAATTTTCTCTGTAGCTGAGCATTGTCAACAGAACAATCTACTAGAAGAAATCATTTTCAGGTACATGTGAAACCCATCTCTCTGTCATAGTCTTCACTGAGTGATCACTGACAGATAACTGAGTTTTGTATATCCCACCAGATCTCTTCATTAACGTTAGTTGGCTGTGGATCTCGAAAGCAACTTAATACCTCAATCTTAGTTAAGGATATTACTCATTCTATGAATGTCCTCTTTTCCACTTTTAGTTTTAAGCTTTAATTCCCACTCCAATTATGTGATCATTGTAGCTCAGATTCTCGTCTACCATTTTGTATATAATCATGCCTTTGTACTACCTAATAATACTACCTATATGTTCAGATATTAGAGCAGGTTTCAAATATTTCATTGACATTTTTCCACGGAAAATGTTGTTCCAACAAACGGGAAATTTTCAAGTTTTCATCAAGGACCTTAATACTAACTACTTCAGTTCTGAAATGGGAGTTTCTTTTGGTTTGGTTAGGGTCGGGGGGGAGGGGGCATGAAGTTGATGTTTTCATAGCAACCTGAAAAACAGTAAAAAAAAATTTGCTGCAAAAATAAAACATTGTTTTTGTTTAGATTTTTGGTGAGAAAAAAATACTCAATCACCTCTATTAGGTATTTATATAGTACCAAGCTTATTACTTCTATTCCAGGTGCAGACTCTCAAAGGTATTTTGGGCTCGCATTAGGTACCTAAATACTCTTGAGGATCTGGACTTAAGTGTCTTAAAAAAGTACCTCTGATTTCAATGTGTGCTGGAACAGGTCATTTAAAAGTCCAAAAGGAAATGACCCTAGCTCAGTGTTAGAGTGTGCACAGACATAAATAAATAACACTAAATAGGATAAGTGAGGGGAGGAAAAGGGAAGAAGACAAAATATACCCTTTTAAAAGAATTTAAAAATTGAGAGAGAAAGCTAAAGCAGTAAATTATCAAAGGAAATAAATGTACATTGTATGAAATTCTGCTCCACAGAAAAGGAGGCCATGGCACAGAGGGACATGAGTGAGTAATTAGTGAGAAAAGGAATTGAGATCACTGAGAGTCTGATTGAAATGTTTGCCTCAGAATTCATGAAAGAGTCTGAAATCAAACAACACAGAGTGAGTTACAGTTTTCAGAGGGAAAATGGAAAATCTTTTAAAAATTATTGCCTTATATCAGGTAGAAAATTAGTGATATTCAAAGCATTATGACACTAGGACCAGATCAATTACAACCTGGCATTGTGGAAAAGTAATAAAGGAAACAGGAAAGTATGTAGTTGAAAATTTTGATAGTTCACTATAGATAGAGAAGTACTAGAGGACCCGAAGATAGCTAATTTATTTCACATATTTAAGTAATGATCAAAGTAATATCTATGAAACTACACACCAGGGAGTCACACTCCAGCTGTGGGAAGACAATGAAGACAGTGGTATTAGACAACTTTTAGGAATAGGTAATATTGTAAAGGAGACACAACCTGAATGCACGAAAAGAGAATCATGCTGCACCAAATGACATGAGCTCTCTGAGTACTTTACTGAACTAGTACAAAAAGGTGCAGGAGGGAACATAATTGTCCTGGCTTTCAGAAGAGATTTTTATACTGTACTACCACAAAGATATAGCTATAAAGTCTGCACAAGTAGTTTATGGTTGAGAGATTTTTAGATAAGTAGAGAATCAGAAGGCAGCACTAGCTAAAGTCAGAGAGCTTAAGATGATGAGAGCTATATCTATTTCTTAGGTTTGTAAGACCAAACTTTTATGGACTATGCGGTCTTTTCAGGGCTTTGAGATATTTTCATAATGATCTATGTCCTTGTTTTACTTACAGATAGTACATTATAAACTTCTCAGGACAATTTGCTTGCTAGCTGTTCACATCTATTAGCTTGTGAACACATTGCTTGTAATGATTTTGCAGAGAGATAACATAAGTGAGTTTCACCCATACTTTCTTTTTTTAGTTCTGAAAGTGAATTGCTTTTCCTCATAACATTCCTCCCTAACACAGAATCTAAAATGAAGGGGAGATGGGACAGTGCAGACTTTCAATTTTAGCTTCCAGACTGTGAGGAACAGATTAAGGTGCTTCTCTGACAAATGTGAGCTTTAATGCTTCTTCAAGGGGAAGCTTCCCTTCTTGATTCATAGGAGCTTAATACAGAGACTATCCTGTGGGGAAAATAGTTTCCAAGTGGAAGAGTAGAATGCTTTATGAGCCCCGATTCTTGGCAAGGATAAAAATTATGGCAGTATATGAAGGGAAAAATGGTACAAATATAGATGCAAAATAAATAAGGCTTTCCTAAAGTAAAACGTCCAGAAAGCTCAAGGACTATGGTATATTTTATCAGAATACGTGAAAATAGCAATATAAAAATCATACTATTGCTGTTTTGTTTTGTTTTTGTTTCTTTAAATGCAGTGAGTTGTATTATTCTTATTAAAGTATCATTGGTCATCTTACATGTTCCAGCATTTTGATGTGTGTGGAAAAATTAGGTAGAACAAGTTATAGTTAGCGAGCATTTCAGAAGCATTTGGATATTCAGTAAAATTTAGCACACACACTACTCTCCCTTCCCCTCCTTCTGGTACGTTTGATATGTTGGTGTGTTGGGGTATATTGAATCACATATTATATAGTATCATCTTTTCTATGGATACTCCTACCCCACTGTCCCATGGGATCCTGGAAGCCAGCCAGAATCTCTGGTGGTTCAGCTTTGATGGCATTGCACTTGCAGTGAGCCAGGGATTCATCACAGGGCCAGCCAAGGATCCTGGGAGATCTATCAGATTTCACAGAGTAGAAGAGGCACTCCACTTCTCCAACAGGGCAATCTCTGTGAAGAGGTCTGTGTCAAGATTTCCTTCCTCTGTTTATTTCTGCAGGAAGGAATAATCTGGGCCCTGATGTTTAAGTTTATTTAATCTCCTTCATGTCCTAAATATCAAAGAAACCACTTTTTAAAAGTGTTTATAGATTCATACAGGCCTTGTCTTCACTGTGCAGTTCACATAAGTGATCAGCATTTGGGTTTGACCACTTGCATTGGCCTAACTGAGATGAGAGCAGCCACACTGTTAAATCATACCTGAGCTACTATATCTTCACATGAGGCATGAAGACTTCTGGGAATATATGCCATGGTTCTTAATGCAGCGCTAACCTGAGTCTCTTTTAATTTTTTCTCAGTATGTTGTGGGAGAATTTGTCCCTCCTCTCCGACAACATGGACAGAAGTGGCCTTAGCCCACCAACTCAAGAAAGAAAATCAATCCTGGCTTGAAATGCTTCAGACTTCTGTCCATGCCCTTCATTCCAACTGCTGATATGTCACGAATCCACCTCAGAAAGACCTGGACTAAATTTTGGCATTAATGAAACCCTTTTCAGGAAGTTAAAGCCATACAGGACATGAGACACAATGGAGGACATTTTGGCAGTGATTTGTCAGTATGAGAATGTGGCATCATGTTTTGGTAAGGAGAGCATATGAGCTGCATGCACAGATGGAGGAGTGAAGAGGGCTTAGAATTTTTAGTGACTGGCAAATCTCCCTATGCTGACCAAAACTCTGCAGTAGAACTAGCACAGAGTCATGAGATTATGTCATCATGCAGACCTGTGATGATCACCAGTGGGGCCAGCACTTCTGCATGAAGCAGTCCATCTTTCTGGAACTGTGTGAAGAATTTACCCTGACCCCTTAGAATTGGGAAAAGCCGATCAGAGGGGCCAGACCTGTCCAGAAGCAGTTTACCATTGCCACCTGGAAGCTGGTCACCCCAAACTTCTACGAGTCAGTGATTAACAAGTTTGGCATTGGCAAGTCAGCTATCTCCATTTAATATAAATTAAATGCTGAAATAAGGAAAAATAGACTGATAATAAAGGATCATATCTGTATACTATAGGCAGTACAAGAAAATTGTTAAGAGACTTCAAACAAATGTCTTTACATGATTTATATCTTTATATTCTCACCCAGTGTAGAATCATTAGTTTACACACGGCAGGTAACAAATAGAAATTTTGAGGACTATTGAACATTTTGTGTTTTCACAGTGGCTCAGCACAAAAAGTTATTTAGCACATGTGTTTCTATAATTGAGATGCACTGGAGAAAATTCAGTGTTCAATGGCCCCTAAAATTCAAATTTCCTCCTGTGTGGTTAGTACACTGGGCTGCAATATAACACATGTAGAGATAGTGGCTAGCTGAAGATTGCAAAAAGATTTTATATCTTTGCCTCTTTCTTTAGGTTCCCTGCTTCAGTTCTGCAAGGATTAATGGAATCAAATATCTTAAAGTGGAAAAAAAACAAAAGACGTTTCATATCCTCCTTCAACATTACAGTCTCAGCATGTACTCTTCCCCCTCTCCTCCCGGAACTAATGGAGAAACTTATATTCATGATACTCTCTTTCTCCCAGAAGCAACAATGCAAGAACTATTGATTTTCTAGTTTAGCAGTAACTTTCATAGCGAGAGAGGGGAGACTGAAGAACAATGAAGAATTACATAGCAGGGGGGTTGCAGGGAGGGAACATCATTTACATCTCCGCATATCGCTTCTGTGCAGTGCATGAAGATCCCCTTTTTGGCTCCTTGCTCAAGCACCAGGAGCACTTGGCCCAGTGAGTGTATGAGGGCATAAAGTATCTACATCCTCAGGGTTTGGCCCTTAAGTATTTTGTGCAGTCTTTCCTCCTTTCCCCCACTGGGAGCCCACATTAAGATTATAAAGTATAAAAATGTGGCAATATAAATTTAGTCTTTGATACAATTACATGCAGAAAGATAATTTAGTAATGGAGATACATAGTAGGTATTTGGGATTTTGTTCTTAGAAAATGTACTCTGATTTGTAAACCAAAATATATAACATACATATTTTGGAAATACCAAGAATGCATTTCATTCTGCATTCTATGCTAGCATCTTATTTCTGGCATTGAACAATTAATATGTTTGATATATTCTATCTGTGCCCTGTCATTTTATTTCTTACTATAAATCAGACTAGAAAATTAACATAAAGGATTGTGTAGCCCATACAGCCTCCTGGCACATGAGGTAATTTGATGAGGTGCTTCAAACCACCCATAGATGCAGGGCTGTTCCTTAAAAGGGTGAACTAATCTTTGGGAAGTTTTTCCTCTTGGCTTTAGTGGGAGCAGAACTGGACCCAAAAGCTTTATCTTGCCAGGCACTCAGCACCTTGCAGTACAGTATAATTAATCATGCTTAATCACAATTCTGCTTAAATTGCTTAAAACACATGCTTAAAACACAATCACAAACATGTTAAACAATAATAGAATACCATTTATTTAAATAGTTTGGGATATTTTCTACATTTTCAAATACATTGATTACAATTACAACATAGAATACAAAGTGTACAGTGCTCATTTATATTTATTTTTATTACAAATATTTGCACTGTGAAAACCAAAAGTAATAGTATTTTTCAATTCACTTTATACATGTACTCTAGTGCAATCTCTTTATCATGAAAGTTGAACTTACAAATGTAGAATTATGTACAAAGATAACTGCATTCAAAAATCAAACAATGTAAAACTTTAGAACCTACAAGTCCACTTAGTCCTACTTCTCGTTCAGCAAATAGCTCAGATAAACAAGTTTGTTTACATTTGCAGAAGATAATGCTGCCAGCTTCTTGTTTACAATATCGACTGTAAGTGAGAACAGGCATTCACATGGCATTGTTGTAGCCAGCATCACAAGATATTTATGTCCCAGATGCACTAAAGATTCATATGTCCCTTCATGCTTCAACCATCATTCCAGAGGACATGTGTCCATGCTGATAAAGGATTCTGCTCGATAACCATCCAAAGCAGTGTGGACTGATGTATGTTCATTTTCATAATCTGAGACAGATGCCACCAGCAGAAGGTTGATTTTCTTTTGGTGGTTCGGGTTCTGTAGTTTCCACATCGGAGTGTAGCTCTTTTAGGATTTCTGAAAGCATGCTCTACATGCACCTCATCCCTCTCAAATTTTGGAAGACACTTCAGATTCTTAAACCTTAGGTCGAGTACTGTAGCTACGTTTAGAAATCTCACATTGGTACCTTGTTTGCATTTTGTCAAATCTGCAGCGAAAGTGTTCTTAAAACAAACAACATGTGCGGGGTCATCATCCGAGACTGCTGTAACATGAAATATATGACAGAATGCAGGTAAAACAGAGTAGGAGACATAAAATTCTCCCCCAAGGAGTTCAGCCACAAATGTAATTAATGCATTATTTTTTAACAAGCATCGTCAGCGTGAAAGCATGTCCTCCGGAATGGTGGCTGAAGCATGAAGGGACATATGAATGTTTAGCATATCTGGCACATAAATACCTTGCAATGGCAGCTACAAAAGTTCCATGCTAACACCTGTTCTCACTTTCAGGTGACATTGTAAATAAGTGGGCAGCATTATATCCCATAAATGTAAACAAACTTGTTTGTCTTAGCAATTGGCTGAACAAGAAGTAGGATTGAGTGGACTTAGGCTCTAAAGTTTTAATTTTTTTGGTTTTGAGTTTAGTTATGTAACAAAAATATCCACATTTGTAAGTTTCACTTTCACCATAAAGAGATTGCACTATAGTACTTGTATTAGGTGAAATGAAAAATACTATTTCTTTTGTTTGCCATTTTTACAGTGAAAATATTTATAATAAAAAAATACACTATAAAGTGAACATACTCTACTTTGTTGTAATTGAAATTAATATATTTGAAAATATAAAAAAGCATACAAATATATTTCATTTCAATTGGTATTCTATTGTTTAACAGGGTGATTAAAACTCCGATTAATTGTGATTAATTTTTTAACCTGATTAAATTTTTTTAGTTAATTGCATGACTTAACTGTGATTAATCAACAGCCCTTATATATATATATGATTACGTTTTTTCACAATTGAAGGAGAATCCAAGATGACTTGCCATTAGGTGATGATAACCTAGGGACTTGAGCTACTGATGAAATGACAAGAAAATGACCAATATGGTAATTATTTACCTTTGCTTTCAGGCCAGATACAAAATCCAGGGTACCATATTATCAGTCCACAGTATATTGCAAAAAATACCAAAGAAAGCACTGCAGTCTGTCAAAGCTATTGATTGTTATATTTTCCTGAATCCTGCATCAAGACTTGTACTCTTGAAAGCCTTGTTCTGTTTTCTAAGCTTTGCTCATAAGCTATTGTTCCTTAAAATATGGTGACCTTAGACCCACATTGAAAACTTTGTGCAAAATTCCCATTGGTTTCAGTGAGAATTCAGTGTGCAGAATGAGGCTTGACTATAGCTCACAAACATGTCAGGAAGTAGTTAGCTGGAGCTTCTGAGAAAAATGTTTGGAAATGAGATAATTAGTGTAGGATGTATATAGAAACTGAATAATTGTGATGACTGAATACAAGAATGAATATTTATCAAAATTATTCGATGCAAAACAGCAAAACATGACAATGAACCCAAATAATATTATTCATACACCTCTATGAATAATTTGGGTTCTGTCAGTCAAGAGAAGGAAGCAAATTTTGTCAAGTAAAAGGCCAGCGTAGATTACATATCACTTTGAGCAAGGAGACAAGGGACCCACTTGTATCTCAGAGTCTGCAGGTCTGTTTCTGGAGCCATTCAATATACTCGGGGTTGTGGTAACTCCATGCTTAAGGTCTGTGTGACTTGTCACCTAAATTACATTTTATTGTTTGTATTCTCTGCTAAGAATGGCTTAAACAGGACTTTACTGAATGACTGTGGTTGCCTCTGATCTTCAGCTCTTGTGACCAAACTAGATGGTAGAAGTGAGTGTCAAGAAATGAAAAGTAAGTATCAGAGGTAGAAGAAAGATCTTAATAACTCAAATCAAGAGGATCAAATAATTTCCATCCCAAAATAATGAAAGAACTGATACATGAGACTGCTAGTCTGGTAGAAGGACTTTTAATAAATCTATTTGGGACTAGTACCATATGACTGGAAAGTAGCTAATGTTGTATCTGTCTTTAAGAAGGAGGGGGGAAGAGTGATCCAGACAATTACAGACCTGTTAGTTTGACCTCAGAATATGCAAGCCTTTTAGTTTGACCTCAGAATATGCAAGCCTTTAGAACAAATTGTGAATGAAAGAATAATTAAATTCATAGATATTAATGGTAAAGGCAATGTAATGCAACATAGTTTACCAGAGGTAGATCATACCTGATTTCTTTCTGAGAAAATTACTGATTTCTGGGCAGCTTCTCAGTAGGTAGCTAAAGGATTTTGCTCCCTGTGGCTCCGTCAGCTCTTTTATGCCCACAGCAGTTGTGAGGCCACCAATCAGCCCCAGCTGAATAGGCAGTCAGGCTCTCTATTGACCCTTTAGCAGCTGAGAGCCTGGGGTCTATATGCCCAATGGCAATGACACATAGTGAATAGCAAACATTTTTATTCACTTAGACATAGTTTCATATAAATAATAGAAAACAGAGTCAAGAAAATAAGTCATTTAATGGGAAAGTGAATATGAAGGGGTATGAATACAGATTAAAGAAATTGAGAGTTTTGTACCTTGTTTGCATGTATATGGTCTCTTTATTCATATACATTCAATTAAGAGTTTATACAAAACACATTTTAGCCTATGGGTTTTTGCACTTTGGTTGTTCACTATTTCTGGTGTATGATTTGTTATCTGAGTCACATACTATGATTCCTGTTCACTGAAACAATTTTAGAAGAGAACAGCAAACAGTGAATTCCCTTTTTTGCATGGAAACATGAGCATTCACACTAAAAACAGCTATTTATGTTGAGACAAATACTGGAATACTGTGTCTTGTTCTATTGTTCATACTTGAAAAAGGGATGATGAGTAACTGGGAAAGGCTCAGAAAAGAGCTACACGAGTGATTCAAGGTCTGTACAACCTGCCTGGAAGTAGAAAGCTAATGAAATTCAGTATATTGCTATTCATAGATTGTAAAGCCAAAATTGATCATTGTGGTCATATATATCCCTTCTCCCTAGACATGGGAAGAAGATATCTGAGAATAGTGGGATCTGTAATCTAGTAGACAAAGAAATAAAAGGATCAAATGGCTGGAAGATGAAATGAAACAAAATTCAGAATGAAAATAAACACAACTATTATACCATGAGTTTAGCTAACTATTGGAACAGTTTACCTGGGGATGTGATGAATGCTCCATCACTGGAAGTCTTTAAATTATATCTTTCTAAAATATATTTTGTAGCTCAACATGAATGTATGGTCTTTATGAAGGTACCATGTGGCAAAATTCTATCACTTGTGTATGCAGGATGCCAGACTAGATGATCCTAGTGGTCTCTTCTGATATTAAATAATCTATTAATCTATTTCTGAAACAATAATGCAACAGGAACTCATTTCCCCAAATGTTTGAAAGCAATTATGAGCAAGAGGTTCAAATATGACTGAAGTGAACAGCTGTCCAAAAGTTAGATAAATATTTTTGAATGTTTTTTTTTGTTTTTTTTACATTTACCTACATCAAATTATTACCTTTTCTTTAGAGTTGGACAAAAAAATACTATAAACATGGTTTCTGTGTGCAGAAGGAAGAGCGGGAGGTAACCAAAATTTTCCAAAACATTCTCTAGAGCTAGATGGAAAAAAAGGTGAACAGAAACACAACTCAGAGAGGGCAAATGTCACTCTTGATGCAACTGCATATTACTGGCTCTCAAACAAAAGGAACACACTCTCTGTAGAACTATTTTACTGAAGTAAGTCAATTTCACTGAGTTTTTTGCAAACATTGCAAGCAAGTACAATTTTGCCATTATCTTTATGTGCATACTCCAGGATGGTAATTGAGGGTCACATAGTGTTCTTTTAGCTTACTTTAGCTTCTTCCCTCTTGCTTTCATTCCCTGGAGTTCACTCTATCCTAATTTTCTTATTAATTATTTGAATTTACTTGCCTAGTCTTCACTTCCTAATGTAATTGGAGAAATTGTTTATTCCTGTTCATTCTCTCTACAGTACATGTCTGAATCATGTTAATCTCACCTTTCTTATTTTGATGCCTACTGTATTATCTTCCAGAATAATTTCTTTGAAGCTGTAACATTTCACCCCAATTACAGTACTGAGTAATATTCTCTCAAAACTGATTGGTCTCCTGCTTCTATTTTTATTACTGCTGATATAGTATCAAATGGGGATCACAGACATTTCATGTTGTCACACATTTATAACAGTATTAAGAGAAGCAAAGAGTCCTGTGGCACCTTATAGACTAACAGATGTATTGGAGCATAAGCTTTCGTGGGTCAATACCCACTTCGTTGGATGCATGAAGTGGGTATTCACCCATGAAAGCGTATGCTCCGATACGTCTGTTAGACTATAAGGTGCCACAGAACTCTTTGCTGCTTTTACAGATCCAGACTAATATGGCTATCCTTCTGAATATTAAGAGAGCCTTCCTCCAGTTGTCTGGTACAGTATGATCTTCTTCTATCACAGTGGTCTTACTAGCAGTCCTGCTGTTGTCATCCTTCCTCCTTCTTGGACTTGTGTGAATAAATTAGTATTTCTACTACTATTGTCTTTAAAAAAAACTTTAAATGATCTCTGTAGGATATGATATGTAGCATGTATATTTTAGATGTTGGGACATGTGAAAAAATGCCTTCTTGTTTGTCAAGGAAAGAGAACAGCCAGGTGAACTACTGGGTCAGCAGTCAAATCAGATAAACAACTGAGTTAGCAAACTTATCTTAGTGTTAGGCAGAAATAATTATTGTTTAAACACTACATAATACAATTATACATTGTAATAATATACTTAAGGCAAGCACCTGAATGTTTGTACTTGCATGTAACCCTGTGGACTGATCGCTCACTGAAGTTGCAAAAAAAATGACATACTACTTCTGCTGAAGAGTCTTTCTGTGAACCTGTGCATTTTGAGTAGTGGGGGAAAAGAACTGATCAACAATCTCCTTCATCTTCAGGCCTTTATTTCAGCACTTGTAACTGTAGGCTGAATTCTGGATGGCATATCACTTAAAACAAAAGGCATTTGTAAAGGCAAGGTGCTTAAAATGAGGAAGTAATTTATTAACAGTTATTTAAAGTTTACAGTTAAAAGTGTATTGATGTGATGTCTTCGGCACTATAGAAGACACAGATATCAAGACAGTCCCTGCTATGCAGAGCTTCAAATCTCTGAGTTGTCTGTGTAACATTAATTTTGCCTCTTAATTAATTTGGAAACTGAGGCAGGGAATGCCTGTATTGCCACACTCAGCCAGCAGAGGGTGGTACAGGATAGTCATTACCTGTGACTGACCCGTGCTTCACTTGTTGCAGAAACTGGAAGGTATGTAGCAAATTAGGCTGAGGATTGCAGGAAAGGAAAGATTGTCTCAGTATTAAGATAGCTGAACTCTACCTTGAAGAGTTGGAGTCTGTCTAGATCTGAGGAGAGAAAAGTAATTCTATTTCATGGGGGATTCTGATATTTTGAAATTTGGTTTGCCCTGATTTGGACTGAAAACCAAAAAAAATCAAAATTCTCCACAAAACAGGACTATCTCTGCATGACTTTAGATATAATCCTGTTCTCCACAGTACACAATTAGTCCTAAGGAAAGCTGTGGATCTCTGTTTAGTAAGCTACTATTTAATGAAGGTGGCACAGTTTGTTCCTAAATCATTGTAATTAGTTAGGGCTTTAATATACTGTCTTATCCAAAGTCTGTTTCATTTGCTAAAATAGATTTCTCATTTGTTTAATACTAGCATGCTGTTTGTTTCATTTCCTCAATTATATGGTAAGATTAAGTAATAGTTTATCAGCCATAACTCAGACATTTGTAGGTTGTATCTAAGTTGATTATTCACATTTTTTGCCAAACTCTTCTCCTGCAATTTATGTTCTTCTTTGAGTGCTTGTTCATATAAATTCCAATCAGGTGTGCGCGCATCATGTGCACAGTTAGGGTTACCAGATAGCAACTGTGAAAAAACGGGACGGGGGTGGAGGGTAATAGGTGCCTACATAAGAAAAACTCCCAAAAAAGGGGACTGTCCCTTTAAAAACGTGACATCTGGTCACCCTATGCACAGTTGTTAGAGAGTTTTTTTCCTAGCAGCTCCCATTGGGTAGTCTGTGGAGTCCCCTGGAATGGAGCCTTCATAGCGCTCAATATATCACCCTGCTGACCCGATCCCCCTTCAGTTCCTTCTTACCGCCCATGATGGTCATTGGAACTGTGACCGCTTGCTCTGCAAGTGTCTTCCTTAGCGTTCTCTCCCGAGTTAGTGTAGTTTTAATTATTGTTAGTCGTATTTCTTCAGTGTACATAGTAGATAGATAGTTGTATAGTGCAAATAGTAAGATTTGGGAGCAGGGTTTCTCCCCAATCTCTTATTCCTCCTTGGGCTTTGGGGCACACCGCAAGCCCAAGGCTTTAAACCCTATGGAACCTGCGGAACCTATTACTGGAGCAGACAGACTCCAAGCTGCACAGCTTGAACGACTAATGGGCGACCATGAAGTCTTTGGGAACGCACACTCCAGCAACCCAATGCAAGCACTTCAAGCCCCAACTGCAGCAGTACTGCCCATATCCCCCTCAGCTGAGGCAGAACTTCTGTAGGTGAAGGGGCAAGAATGGAAGGCATAAACCTTCCAATCCCCCTTCTGGACAAGGCCAGGGACCATCCAAACCTTCATTGAGCTCTAAGCAGGCCTTTTGAAGCCATGCCCAGGGACGGTGCACCTGCCACAACACTGGCTTTTTCCCCTTTCTTCATGAATCATCTCTTCCTCTTCTACCATGCTTAGTAGAACATCGGACCACGGGGTTCTTCGCATGGTAGAAGTGGGATATTCTCTCCAATTCTGCTCCTCCCCTCCCTCCCACCCCCCTTCCCCATCCCTATTCAGAGACCCTTCTCATGAGCATCTCCTTATCCAGGAGGTGCAGGCGCTCCTTGCCATAGGAGCAATGAAGGAGGTTCCCCAGGAGCGAATGGCAAGGGATTGTACTCCTGCTATTTCCTAATTCCCAAGGCAAAGGGGGGTCTCTAGACCTGTGAGGACTCAATGAGTTCATAGTGAAGCTGAAGTTCACCATTCAGTCTATCTACGGCCCCCTGAGTGTTCACCAAGTGTACGTTGGTCATAGCAACCTTCCTCCAGAGGAGGCAGGTGCCGGTAAACCCTTACCTCGATGACTGGCTGCTGTGGGGGCGCTCCAGGGAGCAGGTGGAGTCTCAAGTCCGTTTAGACAGAACCACTTTTGAGATACTGGGCCTCCACCTCAATGTAAACAAGTCAACCTTGTCACTGACCCAAAGAATAGAGTTCATTGGAGCAGTGCTGAACTCAGTACAGGCAAGGGCTTCTTTGCCAGAGATCCAGTTCCAAGTCATGACAGGCATTATTCAAGACCTCAGACCAGTGGTGGGCAAACTGTGATCCGCAGGCCACATGTGGCCCATCAGGGTAATCTAATTGACGGCTGCGAGACATTTTGCTGATGTTGACCATCCTCAGGCACAGCCCCCCGCAGTTCCCAGTAGCTGCGGTTCGCCATTCCCAGCCAATAAGAGCTGCACGTAGCAGCGACCAGCACATCCCTGCGGCCAGCACTTCCCTGCGGCCCAGTGAGCACATACCTGATTAGAATCGATGTGAACAACACATCTCAAAGAACAACAGTTACGAGAAGGTGAGTAACCATTTACTTAGAGCAGAGCTTCCTCAACTCTCATCCCCTAACACCTCTACTCTACCTGCACTACATTCATGACATTTTCATCATCTGGACCCATGGGAAGGAGGCCTTTGAGGAATTCCAGCAGGATTTCAACAATTTCCACCCCACCATCAACCTCAGCCTGGACCAGTTCACACAAGAGATCCACTTCTTAGACACTACAGTGCTAATAAGCGATAGTCACATAAACACCACCCTATACTGGAAACCTACTGACCACTATACTTACCTACATGCCTCCAGCTTTCATCCAGACCACATCACATGATCCATTTTCTACAGCCAAGCTCTAAGATAAAATTGCATATGCTCCAATCCCTCAGTCAGAGACAAACACCTACAGGATCTATATCAAGTGTTCTTAAAACTACAATACCCACCTGGTGAAGTGAAGAAACAGATTGACAGAGCCAGAAGGGTACCCAGAAGTCACTTACTACAGGCCCAACAAAGAAACTAACAGACAGGCCCAACAAGTACTCCTGTTCTTTTTAAGGTTGACCTAGGGTCAAAAAGTAACAGACAGGCCCAACAAAGAAAGTAACAGAACACCACTAGCCGTTACATACAGCCCACAACTAAAACCTTTCCAGCACATAATCAAGAATCTACAACCTATCCTGAAGGATGATCCCTCACTCTCACAGACCTTGGGAGACAGGCCAGTCCTTGCTTACAGACAGCCCCCCAACCTGAAGCAAATAATCACCAGCAACTACACACCACACAACAAAAACACTATCCCAGGAAGCAAACCCTGCAACAAACCCTGGTGCCAAGTCTGTCCGCATATCTATTCAAGAAACACCATCATAGGACCTAACCACATCAGCCACACTATCAGGGGCTCATTCACCTGCACATCTACCAATGTGATATATGCCATCATGTGCCAGCAATGCCCCTCTGCCATGTACATTGGCCAAACCAGACAGTCTCTAAGCAAAAGAATAAATGGACACAAATCTGACATAAGGAATTATAACATTCAAAAACCCAGAAAAAGAACACTTCAATCTCCCTGGTCACACAATAACAGACTTAAAAGTGGCAATTCTTCAACAAAAAAACTTCAGATACAGACTACAATGAGAAACTGCAGAACTGGAATTAATTTTCAAACTGGACACCATCAAATTAGGCCTGAAAAAAGACTGGGAGTGGGTCATTACAAAACCTAATTTTCCCATACTAATTTCCCCCTACTGTTACTCACACCTCCTGTTTGAACTGGGCCACCCTCATTACCACTACAAAAGTGATTTTTCCTCCCTTGGTATTCTACTGTTGAGAATAGCCTATTTCCACTTTAACTGTATTGTCTCTTTAGCACTGATCCGTCACTTGGTAAGGCAACTCCCATCTTTTCATGTACTGTATATATATACCTGCTACTGTAATTTCCACTCTGTGCATCTGAGGAAATGAGCTATAGTTCACGAAAGCTTATGCCCAAATAAATTTGTTAGTCTCTAAGATGCCACAAGGAATCCTTGTTTTTTACCTGTCCTCTCTTTTAGAACCTTTCTTAATGAATGACCTTCTCTATTCCTTCATCCAAGTTAATGACTTCATATGTCTTTTAGACTGTGTACTGATTATCAACTGATTATTCTATCCTGCTTCAGTTCTTTATGTAATTGGCACAGGCCACAGGCTTTTTTGGTGTAGGTATTGAGTTCTGTCCTTCCTTGGCTCTTTAATTGGTCGTGTTTAGTTTCTTTTTTCTTTTTTACCATTAATATACTTCTAATTTGTGTCACAATGTCTGTTGGTATTTCCATGCTTCTTGACATTTCTGTAACTATTAGCCTCATTAAAGAAACAACTTTTAAAGTGAATTATGGGATTTTTTGCAAATAAATGACCCCCTAAGGATTATTTTCATAGTATAATTTGGAACTATCACTCATAAACAAATTATTGGTTTTATCAAAAAATAATTTTTCATTGTAAAAATAATCTAATTAGCAAATTGATCATGTAATTCACAAAATGACTGAAAATTGGTAAAGCTGCCTTATTCCTTTGGGAAATAATTCAGCAAAGTATTTAACCACATGTGTAAATTTAAGCACATGTCAGCAATGCCACTTCCTCTATAAGCTCAAACTTGAGCTATACATAAGGTTTTTTTTTTCCAGAACTGTCATTTGATTGGCCAGCTTTGGCCCTGATCCTGAAAATATTTATGTCTGGGCTTAGCATTATTTACATAAATAGCCTTACTGGAGTCAATGGAAGGTGAATAAAGTTAAGCATATAAATAAATATTTGCACGACTGGGGCTTATGATAATAATTGGGGCCATTATTAAGAATGACAGACTAAAATACACTCAGTTGGTATCAAGACATTTTAAGAAATATTTCTCTATTCATTGCCTCTGACCTGCTACAGACACCAAAGAGGAGAACAATCAATCCAATGTATGTATCTGAGGGCAGATCACCAGACCATCCCAGAAGGAAAAGCTAACTCTTATGGTTGATTAGAAGTATTCTGCTTATCTTCTGGCAACTAAAAATTTTCTATTGTAATGTGTACGAAACCATACAACATGAGAGATATTAGCCAGTGCTTTAACTTGGAAGGATGTAATTACAGCAAGTTTCTGTGCTTTTCTTCATTCTTTGATGTTCAAGTCACAGTAACCCATATCACCATTCTTTAAAAAGTACCCATGTAACTACTAGATGTTTACATTTACATTCAAAATTAAGTGCCTTGTGACTAATTATATTGTGTGGGAGAGAGCTATCAATCATTTACCATAAGAGGTATCCCTGTACACAGCTACTGAGTACTATTATTGAGGCATTAAATAGCATTATTATTAATGAGTTTGAGGTTTGCAAAAAAAATCAAATAACCTTTCTTTACAAGCATTGGTCATGTCTCGCAGGGGGAAATAATACAGAAGGAGCTTCTACATCATTTTTGCTTTTAGACTTCACTGCAGCAGCATCCACTTGCTAAACATGGGAACCACAGCCCGAATGGAGCTCCAAAAGGCCACCCTGTAAACACTTAAAATGTTGCTATATACTTCTTTCCCACCTCATTTCAACAGATCTATTCCTTTAACCATTTTTTTTTGGTCAAAATAATAATAATGGTTTAGACCATTGCAGTAGATCATTTCTTTTTTTATTTAATAGTGTTTCATAGTGCTTACAAGAAATGTCAGATTCAGATAAATGAATAGGAATCCTATGTTTATTCACAGATCAGATACAGCATGTCCATATTTCTACAATTTTTCTACATCCTCTGATTATACTTTGTTATGATCAAATGACAACCACAACACCTCTAGAGGTGGTGGTGGGGTGATGTTTTTAAGACCTCTACATCTTTGGATGTCAAGAAAGATGCCAGTTTGTTTTGGTGGTCTTACTGAGGGTAACACTTTTTAGAGCTACTGTAAATAGATAAACACTAACTCATTTCATATATATATATATATATATATATATATATATATATATAGTAACACAACAGCTGTCTGATGGTAATGGCTTTCAGTCACTATCAACATGGACTGAATTTAAACCAGCAACCTAGAAGTAAAAATCTCTGTATTCCATTGTAAATCAGGGAGTTCATTATAGTAAAGCAAGATCATACAGGAAGACAATGGCAGACTCAAGAATAGAACCTGCTCTAACTATTAGACCACACTAATTAGCATGGGAGAGGGGGCGAGAGAAGCAACACTTAGCCTGATTTTAATCAGTGGAAGAAAACAACAAGTTTATATCACAGTGACCCAAATCTAGTACAATTTGGAAGACTATTTGGGTTTATTAGTAAAGAATATTACAAAATCAACTTTGAGAAATTAAACGTCTATTGAAAATTGAATCAATAAGGGGTGTAGCTCTTTCCCCTCCTAAGAAATAACAAACAAACCTTAGGATGCTGATAAGAACTATCTTCTTATCCCTCCTTCCATGTTTAGAAATATTGAATTCCAATTTTACAACTGGAACAATTTGCTGGTGTGAACAAGACTGAGGCATAATTTATGAGTTAAACTTTTTTTTGCCAAAAATTTAGATTTAGGTCAACCGAAACATTGCTTGAATTTAGGTCAATTTTGGTGAATTATTTTGGTTAAAGAAAAATAATTTGGAAGTGTTGAAATGGTTCATTTCAACATTTCTTAAATGCAGTGTTTAAAGCTTTTGGGCTACAGTTACAATGGGATGTAGATACTATTTATAAAGCAGTCTTACACCAGATAGCCCTGTGGTTAGGGAACTCAATTAAGATATGGGAGATCTAGGGTAAAGCAGGGAGTGAATCCACACCTTACATATCCAAAATAGCCTTCAACTACCTGCAGTGGGTTTGGGGTCCAAAGAGGATGGAGCTAGGCTGTTCTCAGTAGTGGCAATGACAGAACAAGGAGCAATGTGGGAGGTCTTGTTTGGATATTAGGAAAAACTATTTCACTGGGAGAGTGGTGAAGTATTATGATGGATTACCTAGGGAGGTGGTGGACTCTCTATCCTTAAAAAGAACAGGAGTATTTGTGGCACCTTACAGACAAACAAATTTATTTGAGCTTAAGCTTTCGTGGGCTACAGCCCACTTCATCGGATGCATGCAGTGGAAAATCCAGTAGGATGATTTTATATACACAGAGAACATGAAACAATGGGTGTTACCATGCACACTATAATGAGAGTGGTCAGTTAAGGTGAGCTATTACCAGCAGGAGAGCAGGGGTGGGGGGGACCTTTTGTAGTGATAATCAAGGTGGACCATTTCCAGCAGTTGACAAGAATGTCTGAGGAAGAGTGTGTGTGTGGGGGGGAATAAACGTGGGGAAATAGTTTTACTTTGTGTAATGACACATCCACTCCCAGTCTTTATTCAAGCCTAAGTTAATGGTGTCCAGTTTGCAAATTAATTCCAATTCAGCAGTCTCTCATTGGAGTCTGTTTTTGAAGTTTTTTTGTTGTAATATTGTGACTTTTAGGTCTGTGATTGAGTGACCAGAGAGATTGAAGTGTTCTCCGACTGGTTTATGAATGTTATAATTCTTGACGTCTGATTTGTGTCCATTTATTCTTTTACGTAGAGACTGTCTGGTTCGGCCAATGTACATGGCAGAGGGGCATTGCTGGCACATGATGGCATACATCACATTGGTAGATGTGCAGGTGAACGAGCTTCTGATAGTGTGGCTGATGTGATTAGGCCCTATGATGGTGTCCCCTGAATAGATATGTGGACAGAGTTGGCAACAGGCTTTGTTGCAAGGATAGGTTCCTGGGATAGTGTTTTTGTTGTGTGGTGTGTGGTTGCTGGTGATTATTTGCTTCAGGCTGGGGGGCGTCTGTAAGCAAGGACTGGCCTGTCTCCCAAGATCTGTGAGAGTTGTAGATCTGCAACCTATCCTGAAGGACGACCCATAGATTCTATGATTCTAAGATGACTGCCCTCTAACCAGAAGGGACACTCAATCTCTCCTATTAAGGATATTCCACTTCGTATGATTACAGCTTGGCTGTGAGGCCATTGAATGGGGAGGCACCTGGAGTCCAATCCATACTCTGATTATTTTTTTTATACAAAGCAGAACAGGTTCAACAGATTAAGCAAAACACACTCCTGAACTGCCAGGCGATTAGGGCACTCAGCTGGAATATTAGAGATCTGTGTTCAAGTCCTTGCTCTACAAAGGCGATTTCAATCTGGGTCTCCCCCATCCCAGGTGAGTGCCCTAACTACTGGACTATTGGATATAGGGGGCCTTTCCATCTCAGTTTTCTGAATGGCACCTAAGACCCTTTGTGAATCCAGCCTTCCTTGGTTTTGCTTTTAATACATAAACAGCTCGAAGATGCCCAAAATCTAAATTAAAGCTTATGTTTCATTCAACCTTAAATGAAACAGTAAAAGTTAAGAAAAATGTTGGTTTTGTGGCAGTACTTTAAAGTCAGCAGTATGGGCTGCTACTGGCAGCTACCTTTTACCAGTGCGCCGTACCGGCCCATACCCCCTTACTTTCACCCCTGCATTTATTTATATATTAATGTATTTCTTTGTTTGTTTTTTTTTCTTCATTTATTTCTAGTAAGACTTTTAGGAGAATTACAAAGACTTAAAGAATACACGTTGGTATTGAAATATATCAGTCAAATCTTTAAAACTGGCTCCAAAATAATGTATTTCCTCATCTGCTCATTACAACTTCCTCACCTTTGAGAAATCCTGAGCGAGTAGTTAAGCTTTGCATTGTACCCTGGTGGGTCAAGGAGTGCAGTTTGAATTTTAGATTATTTACATTTATTACTTGGATTATGGTAGAATTCAATGGAGTAGGTACTTTCTGAACTTATAACAAGATTCACCCCTTGCCCAAAGGATCTCACAGACAAAGAAGACAAGACAAGCAACAGAGCATGGGAAAAAGGGGAAAAATTGTAAAATCAAATTGGCATACATATTTATACCATTAAATATAAATTTATGTTTAATGTCCCTCTAGGCACTCTATCTAGCTGGTTTTAGTTGGCAAGTACTTATCAGCCTCAAGATAAAAGTGGTATTTGAGAAGGGATTTGGAGGAAAGGGTAGCATCTTTATGGCCTAGGTTATGCATAAGGAACAGCATAGAAGAGACACGGGCAATTAAGCAGTCAAGGACGACATCATTAGTAGAGCAGGAAGCAGTGTGATGCAACAAGAGGCAAGAGTGGGTAAATAGGGAGAGACAGAGATGTGAGTGATCTTGAAAGTGAGGACATAAAACTTAAGACCTGAAGCAAAGCCAATAGCCCCTCACTGAGAATGAGCCAATTAAGGTCACTGCCTGTATCTTTCCCTCTATGTGTGTGTATATGTATGTTGATGACTAGGTAGGAGTGAGTGTGTAGAGGGGGAAATATATTGAATTAAAATTACTAGACAAAAGATCTAGTCTAAATGGATGATTTAGCTGGTGTTCGTCTTGCTTTGAACAGGGGATTGAACTAGATGACCTCCTGAGGTCTCTTCCAACCCTAATATTCTATAATTCTATGATTCTATGCTATTAAGCACTTAGAACAGAGGTACCCAAATTTTTACCTGGTGCCCCTCCCTTACCTCTATCCGTGCCCCACACCCACACCCCTCACACAGAGCCAGGAGCAGGATTGTGGCTCTGGGAAGGGGGATGCGGACAGGGGTAAAGAGTCAAAGCTGGGACCGCAGCTTGGGGTGGAGGTGGAAGTGGACCCGGGGCTGAGGCCGAGGCCTGCAGCCACAGCTGGACATGGAGCCCTGGGCATGTGGCCAGCAGCTGGGATCCTGGGTGTGGACTCCAGGACTCCAGGCATAGGGCCAGCAGCTGGGGCCAGGGCCAGGAGCAGAGCTGGATGGCACTCCCTCCTTGCCCCCTGTGGGAGCTGGTATGGGCTGCAGCCTCACTTCCCCCCACCCCTCCAATGTTATTCCAAACACCCCTATAGGGGAGTGTCCTTCAGATTGAAGACCTCTGACTTAGAAGCAAACCTCTTTGAGGTGTGCAAAAATATTCTTATCACCAGAAAAACCTGCTGAAAATCATGGATTTATAAAAAACTGGACATTTTCCATTTTCATCTTCAACTTGTTGCAAAAAAGGCAAGCGTCAAGAGACAGAAACTTCATTTATGAGCAAAATTAATAAAAGTTTTGTTAATCTTTCATAGAGTTGTTCAAGCTGCTTTGAAAATTTCATGGGTGTCTTATTACTACTGCCTACCCAAGTTCCTACATGCACAAAGGTCTTAAAAAGAAGGGGAAAAAAGCCATACTGTCATGTAATGTAGAGTTTTGCCTAGTCAAATTATGTAGCAAGTGCTTTCATCTGACATGGCATACACTTTTTAAAAATATTTCTCTGTTGCAATGAGTATGATTACAAAGAGTTCTGCTACATCTAGCAGGATTTTGAATTTACAGGTCCAATTCTGTTAACACGTATGTGAGTAACTTGATGTGTGTGGGCAGTCTTACTGAATTCCATGGAACGCTGAAATGTTCAGATTGTGTTAGCAGAACTGGGACCGTAGAGAAAGGAACAGTTATTTTATACCATCGTAATTAGCCATTCGTTTCAGCTGTTTAAAAAATTTTGCTTTTATTTCTCCATTTATAAACCAGCTTTTCATTGGTGGTCTATTGTGAAACAAAGCTTCTGAAATCCATCTGTGTACTATTGACACATATTCTGATTTCTATTGTCTTGTGATACATATCACTTCACCAAAAAAAAATAAATTTATTTTTAATAAAGTAATATTATTTAGGCAATATTTTGATTGTGATGGAAAGGTGGCTTATTACTTCTCATTATTGCACCTTTGGTTTATATATCCATTTTCCATATTTTTTCTATTGTTCACTCTCCTACCATTCTTGCTTTTTCACCTTTTTCTGGAAATGCCTTATTTCCCTGTCCTGTTGTCCTATGCCTCCTTCTCCAATGTATGGTTTCACAACAAAATTAACAATTAGACTAGGTCAGAAAAACTTCCGTGGAACATTTTTTCATTGGAATTTGTCGACCTGTCAAAATTGAAATGTTCCATGAGACTGTGTCAATTTTGATGAAAATCCACCAGAAAACAAGCAGATTCCGTTGGAAACCTGCCTGGCTTCCTGCCAGCTCACCTTCCTAACTGATTGGTAGCCTACCTGGGGGCTGCTGAGGAACCCAGGCTACCAGATCATTAGCAGCCTGCCTCGCAGGGGATGAAGAAGAGCTAGGAAGCCCTGGGAATCCCAACTCCCAGGCTAGCAACTCTTCATAGCTGGCTCCCAGGAGTTCCAAAATCCCTAGCTCCAGTGTAACTGCAGGCAGGGTGTCTCAGAGACAAGGCTCCCAGTAGAAACCGGAAGAGAATGGTCATTTCAATTTGCAGTGAATTTAATTTTTTTTTGTTTTCATTCCAAATTAGAATACCACCAAATTTTTAAATCTCAAAATCCTCTGTGAAATTGTTATCTGTCCAGCTCTCCTACTCATAGCCTTTAATTTTAAGCCTTTGACTTTATCTGCTTTTATAGTATAATCACCAAACTACTATTTTTGTCTAATTATATTATGTACACACATTGATTCCCAGACAAGAACTTACAGGTTGTGAGTGTCCTCTTAATGGCACAATGACAGACATGTTTAAAGCCACTATAAGGAAGGGTAGAAGCAGACTGCCCTGGTGAAGCAGATGATTTTAAATTTCCCTCTAGGTATTTGAAAATACCTGCACAACATTAATGGAAAGATTTTAAAGTACAGGATGGCTTTTAAAGCTTATTTTTTCTCCCCAAATTAAATCCAGTATGATCCCTTACATTTTGTTAACTTGACTTTCAGTGGATTGTTTGGATCAACATACAAAAATATAAGACCTACACTCCAGAAAATGTTTAAGTGTAATAAGCCAATACAACAAATTGCCAAATAATCTCCTATAAGATAAATTAGTCTTTTCTACAAAAGTCAGTTGAAATAGCTGATTATAAGTGTCACTGGCACATCTTAACATTTTCTTTCCTTGTCCTCTGAGCATTTAAACTATTTTTTGTCAAGGCATTTTAAAAAAAAAAAGTTCTCAGGAAAAAAATGTAAGGAAGGAGAATTTTTTCTCTCTCCAATATACAGGATGGATCATATGATTCAGTATTTTGTTCTCCCACTTCACTGCAAGGATTACTCTTTAACAGCAATAAAGTCACTTGTCATATCATTTGATTAAATATAACTGTATCTTATAGGACACAACACAATTTAACCTCCAGAAGAAATCTGCACATGGATGAAGAACAGAAATTTGGAGCTGAGATTCTCAGGGCACTTCTGAAAGGCAAAAGTTTCCTTCAAACTGGAGGGCTATACTCAGTTCTCATTACACCAATGCAATCCCCAGTGAAGTAACACTTGATTAATTTATTTTGTCTTCTGAATGTAATTATTGAGATAGTATGTGCAGAAAGGAGCTTCCTTTTCTTCTTACATTTTGTGGTGCGAGAGGTATAAAGAAGGGCGTAGAAGAAGGAATTCCTTTCAAAGCTTTTTCCTCCTCCCAAAATCTGTAGTTTGAAGTTTCTTTACTATCACAGCAAACTGGTTTAGAAAGATTTGCTTGGTAGTGAACTGTAGGCTAAAAGTTCTATAATGAAATCCTGTCCCCATTGAAGTTGATGGTAAAACTCCCATTAACTTCAAAAGCAACATGATTTCACCATCTTTATTGTTAAGTTCAGGCTGCCTGATCCACTTCATTGTAATTGCATAGGTGTAACTGACAAGAATTTTGTCCAGTACATTTTGGGCTTTGAATGTTTGCAGGCCTTTTTATTGAAGGACAAAGCAAATCTTTAACATAAATGTTTCTTAATTACATTTGTCCTTTGAAAATCCACCTCCAGAGTGTGCAGTGAAGTGAAGGATGGAATGTCAAGAAGAAATACTTCTTTTTTTATTAATCTGACCTAGTCTTTCCCAGAAATTTATCTGTGTCATATCTAGCACACCAGGAGATTCAGTGAAACAGCTGAAAGTGCATCCTGAACTAAGAAATCAGAAGAGCTAGTGACAGAAAGAAAGAAATAAAGCTTTGCATTCTCTTTGCAGCTAAGTGTGTCTGGGGGAAAAAAAAACAACAACCATTTTTTCCCATATTTACCAATGGGATAGTTAGCTACAGTTAAATTCAGAGAAGCAAAGATGTTCAGAGCTAACAAACATTACAGTTTTGTTTAAAACAAACATTAAGTTTTGTTTAAAAATGGATTGTTAAAATTTGAATGTGTTATTATTTTCCATTAAGGTTACCTCTATGGTGTGTACATTAAATAAAACAGCAGTAAACCTTTTCTAGGTGCAAGTAATAAACAAAGGTCTACTTTTAAAAAAAGGAGTACTTGTGGCACCTTAGAGACTAACAAATTTAGTCTCTAAGGTGCCACAAGTACTCCTTTTCTTTTTGCGGATACAGACTAACATGGCTGCTACTCTGAAAGATCTACTTAGGTATCTACTACGTATTTCTCAATATGAGGTGTATGTAGTATCCTGAAATCAGACCTCATTTTAGCCAAACTCCCGTTACTCATAGCAAAGATACCAGTGGCTCTCCATATTCATGCAACTCACTGTTGATGTTAACTGCTTAAAAATAATATGCTTAAAAGTAAGGTGAACATAATTTGGTCCCAGTAAGACAGAACTGTAGGGAAGACCTCAGTCACTCTCGTTGCTTCATTTTCTGCTGCAGCAACAAACCTACCCTACGCTCTCCATCAATGATTCATTATTTATCATTATAGAAGAAAAAATGTATATGACAGCCTAACTTCATACTTAGAAGAGATGTCTAACTTAGGACCTGGTGCAAGATTCAGGTGTGGTTCCTAAATTGGTTATGGGGATGCTGTTGCTGTGGATCAAAAAATGAATAATAACAAATAATTTGCTAAATGTTGCCTCTTTTTCTATTTGTGTATTCACGGATATCTGATCACAATATTTGTGGATTTGTTTATTTGAAATAATTAACAGAAAATGTTCTTGATGATCTTTAGTGTTCCTGGGAATAATTTACTGCATGCCTTCAAGATCTGAAATTTGAATAATGTATGTTAGTTTTGATTAAACACATTTATCTTATGCTGGTTTTGATCCCTGACAGGATGACTACAAGCAGCTCAGGAATAAGAGTGGCAGCATGTGATGTTGACAGGGGAAGGGGTACATGTTGGTGAGAGAAACTTTACAGAGATTGCCACCCTGGCCCTTCTATAAATTCAAGTCTTCCCTGTTGCTGCCTTTTCCTCACTAAAATCCTTCCTGAGGACTTACTTCTCCTGTGATGCCCTCAAAACTTATTTTATATTGATGAAAATATAAAATTTGTGTTTCCCAAAGCACCTTGTCCTCTCTGTACCTGTTGTTTAGATTGCTATTTGTTGGGGGGAAGGGACTGTTTGTGCTTTTGTGTGTTGTACAGCAAAAGGCTCATTGTTGGTGCTTAACAAAAAATGAAAAGCAACAAATATAAATAATTAAATATACTGCTCTGAAATTCAGGGTTTATGTGTACCTTAGAGCCACAGAGCTACACACTAAAATAACATTTTTGTTCAAAATTAGGAAATACTTTCAAGTCCCAAATTACAGTTTATAACAAATATAGTTTTCTTTAATAGTGGTTTTTCCCCCTTTTTTCTCTCTTGATTATATGTTGTTTCTTTATATACTTTATACTTTAGCTGGCTGCTGTCATATGAAAAGTGGAAGGAACAGAACTGAAACATTGTGCAGAGTTCTGATTCATTCCTATCATCATATTTCTTGTAATCTCTGTATTTATTTTTGATTAGTATCATCAGAATCACAGATGTTTGTGTGTATGCGCACTTTGTCTGAATACAATAAACATTCTACTAGTAGCGGAGGAAAGCAATCTTTGTATTAGGTAGCATTTCAAATGGACAGAGTCATTTATTTGCAAACTGCCATATGTTTTTTTCAACACACATAGTAAAAACAGAAAGGAAAAATATTAATAATGCTTTAGCTTAGTATTTAAAATGAAAGAAAAAATGCAATCTATATCTTTGACAAATACCATCTTGTTCCATTCATAGCCATTCAGAATGCTGCTGCAAAGTTCATGGAGCTGACTTGTTTTAACCACATCACCCTCCTCTTTGCATCCCACTGCTCAATCCCCCTTTTTGCACATCAATCACAAACCACTTTTCATCATTTTAAGGCTCTTCATGGATGGCCATCTTTTGGTTATGATTGTACAGCACCTAGCACTGTGGGGCTAGGGCCTCTAGCCGCTACTAAAAAACAAATAATAATATTCTAAGCAAAGTGAGATCCCTTATCCGACACTCTATAAGAAGCCAAAACTCCCATTACAGGACTGGACCCTTAATGTATTCATAGCTGTGTAATAATCAACAATGTGTTTCTGGGTCAGATTTGTGCTTCTTCTGAGGCCAGGAATGAGCTTTTCAGGAGCCAGGTTGTGGTTGGGGTGTTTACAAACAGTGCCTTCCTCTGTAGCATGGTTTGCATAAAGGTCAGCTGCAACTGAAGTCTCTGTGCTCCCTGCCAGATCCTCAAAGGGTTGAGGTCATTCATAACTCCACCCACACCCACTGCACTCTCCTATAGAGACTGTCATATACACACAGGTAGCTATTAGGAAGTTCATTCTAATGGATGGTGCCGCATACTCACTCCCTGTGCACACCAGGGAGCTCCCCAGTACCTGTGCAAGCTCCTTCTAGGTGGTGGGTCTCTATTCTAAAAGGATGTTATTCTAAGGTCACTGTGTTCGGATTGGTTTCAGAGTAGCAGCCGTGTTAGTCTGTATCCGCAAAAAGAAAAAGGAGGACTTGTGGCTCCTTAGAGACTAACAAATTTATTTGAGCATAAGCTTTCGTGAGCTACAGCTCACTTCATCGGATGCATTCAGTGAGTGTGAGCTGTGTGGATCATGAGCCCAATCCTGTATCCCTTACTCATGTGAACAATCTGTATGCAAGCAGTCACATTGAACTCAGTGGGAACATTTGTGTGAATAAGAATGGCTTATATGTGAAAGGGTTGACATTTTCTTCTGTAATGGAAAAAGTTGCAGATCCAGACCAAATTAATGCAACAACTGAGTTTGAACTTCAGTTTTCTTCCATCTTAGCCTTACTGTGCTATTCTAATTTAACTTTTGTTAAGCAAAACCCCACTTTTGATGTCAACAAAAATTGGAAAACAGCATAAGGAGAACCAATAAAATTTCACATTTTGCTAGATTTGCTATATATACAACACTTGCCTCTCAGATCCAGCACTTGATTATTTACTGTCCATACCTCTTCATTACTGCAGTCCCAATGTGTGATACATGTTGTATTTGTTTTAAATAACAAATGTGTCACTCCTGCTAAAAATTCAATATTAATTACTTAATTACTTGATTGCAGCATTTGGCAGGAGAAAAACAGCAGAGAGTTGTTTTTTCCCCTGTTTTTAAATAATTATTTTAAACAAAATTATTTATTAAAACTAACATTCCTTTACTAGACAGTTTGTAGACTTCAAGAACATTTTTACCCATGATAAATAAAGTAATTAGGCAATTAGTAATTAATTTGTCATTCCTCTAATTAATTTTTACAGCTGAGTAAATAACAGCAGAAAGTATTTTTGGAGGAACATTTCTTAATCTGAATAAAGGTATTTTCATGCTACCACAGGAAGGAGAGTGTACCTCTTCATCAAAGTACTTATCACATAATTAATGTTAAGTTAACTTTCAGCAGTTACTTAAGTCACATCAACTCAATTGGGAGTTAAGCACATATTTACATAATTTCCTGAATCAGTGCTGATATGCTCACCTGGCCAACCTGTACATAGACTGGATTTGAGCATTTGTGAGAGAGAATGAATGTTATCCTTTTCCCTTCAGCCCTCTGCCTGTTGTTTTGCCTTTTAGGCACTGGCCTTTTATAGGAATCAACTAATCAGGTAGCTTTAATTTAGTTTTCTGCTCCCCTACTTTTCTCCAGCTCTCTTTTGCCTTGTCCATGCACCTTCCCATTCCAAGGACAGTATAACATGAGCGGTTCCTACATGGATGAATCTTTAGATCTCTCTGATTCTTACACAGGGTGCACAAGAGAGGGATGGCTATTGGCAGTCCCCTCACTGTGTAATTGCATAAAAGGTCATGTAGAACCTGGCACTTTATCAGTAATATTTAAGAAACATTATGTGAGTCTCCTTAGCTTCTTTAATCAGCTTCTAGGGTGAAATCCTGGCTCCTTTGAAGTTAATGAGAATTTTGCAATTGACTTCAATGGAGACAGAATGTCATGCCTGGGTCAATAATTTACAATCACTTAGAGTGAGATATGTGTGTGACAGGAAAGTTTGTGTGTGACTGAGAAAAGTTTGGGATCACTTGTGTAGTTTACCTCACAAAGAGGTATATCAAAGTGGTAGAGTGCAATTCCAAATTACTGGTACTATGGAGAACTGCTGTACTCTACATAATATATGTTTAACTGGTATTTTCTTCACAGCATATTCCTAAATTATGTCAGAATATCCATATTGGACCTGAACTTGTTTTGACTACAAAAGTTCCTTCCTTCATTATTGCTTTTAATGGTATCTTTCTATGTTTGGATTTCAGCTTGTCCATCTCACCTATGCCAAGAAATGGAAGCATTTTACCCCATCCTCAGAAATCTTCACTGGCTTTTTGTCTATTTGTGAAAACAATTAAAAATCACCTTCCTGATCTTCAGGTTCCTCCAAGAGCTTGTCCCATCTTATTATGGTGATGGGCACAGTATAAAAACCTACTTACAATAGATGTGACTAGACCCCACTTATTTCTTCTCTTCCAGTTCTCCATCCCACCATATGTGCTTTGGGAATAGCAAACTGTTTTACACTTCCTTCTTTTCTACCTTAACCAATGTATCTTAACCAAAAAAGTGAGACTCCTGGAATCTCACTACCCAGTTTCATCTTTCCTTTTAATACATCTAAAACCAGATTCCTATAGACGCTCCTTGTTTGATATGGCTATGTTCTTCAAAATAAAGCCTCATTTCACTTCACTGGAGTTAACGGGTGCATTTTAAACAATTCAAAATAAATTAATCTGCTAATATTAGTGTCACTCAGTTGAATTTACTGTCGTGTTTGCTTTAGTATATAGTTAGCGAAATCAGTACCACAAATGTGCCTCAGTATAACCTAGCAAATTAATCTGATCAGCATTGCCTATGTTGCTCTCTGTTTATAAAACTTTTCAGGCTCCCTTGGTGGCCTTCTAATGTTTCTTTTTATCATGGTGCTGTTGGTATAAGTATTTGAAGTGCTTTGAATTCTGAATGAGCAGATGTTAGTTCTACAGAAGTTATGTTATCCTCCTTGGTGGTTGGGCACATAAGTTCTGAGGGGAGGGATTGTTCAATAAATAATTAACAAGAAGCATTCCTAGGTAGATGAGAGACAGACTCTATTTAAAGTGATTTTGTCACAGTGGTTGATCTGTCTAACTCCAGGGTTATTTCATCTCAAGCTTGTTTCAGTTCTGCTTCAATTAGCATTTTAGTCCCCAGTGGTGCACTGCTGATTAATTAGTTATTGTTCAGTAACTTCATCTCCTGGCCCTGACTTCAGCCACTCAGTAAGCAGTCTAATATGTACTGATCAGCCTCCAGTTTTATAATATAGAAACATGTTCTTATTTATGTTTTTCTTAAAGATCTATTGGTCTTTCTTAAAGAACCAGTTAACTATAATATTGACTTTGGCCCTGATTCAGCAAAGTGCCTCATATTAAACAGCTGCATTTGACTTCATTGAAGTTATTCATGTGCTTAAAGTTAGACATATGCTTAAGTATATTGTTAAATCAGCAGCTTTGTCCTGTGGAATCGTGCTGTCAAGTTGTTGAAATATCTGGAACATTAGAAATATAGAAATACATGAATTGGATAAGACAAAATGTCCATCTGTTCAGGTATTCTATGTTCAACAGTGGCTACACACTTCAGAGGAAGATATCAGAAACTCTGAAATAGATGATTATGGAATAACCTGCTCATGGGATAAAATTATTTTTAATCCTATTACCCAGGGTTTTCTGAACCCAAAGTTGTGGTAACTTAACTCTTTCTCTCCATGCAATGTCAGGAAGAAATCAATGGGGACACAGCTCCCCCATCTGATAAATGATTGATACAAACCAGAGTGCTTTTACCTAAAATGACTTTTATTGGGTCTCAAGCACACACACGCACGCACACACACATATATACACACATGCTATAGCAATAGGTACAGAGCACCCCAAATATTACAGTTACCTAAAGTCTGTAATGGTTTCAAGTGATCAACAGCAGGACTTTCATGGATCCGCCTTCCATCCACGGGCTGGGGAGTTTAGTCAGGTCCTTACCCAAAGAAAAGCTCCAAAGTATATTCTTTTGTTTAATATTTATGGGTAATTTAAACAAAGCACATAACTCATAGTGACTCCTAGTGGGTCATCATAGTAACCTCTAGGGGGTGACCAATTATTCTATCCTTCAACAAATTGCTCATTATTTCTTGTCAGCAATACATTTCTAGTATTTCTAGTCATAATTAATTCCAGTTCTTCAGTTTCACATTGAAGTCTGTTTTTGAAGTTTTTTTGTTGAAGAATGGCCACTTTTAAGTCTGTTATTGAGTGTCCAGGAAGATTGAAGTGCTCTCCTACTGTTTTTTTTTTAATGTTACAATTCTTTGATGTCCGATTTGTGTCCATTTATTCTTTTGCATAGAGACTGTCCAGTTTGGCCAATGTACATGGCAGAGGGGCATTGCTGGCACATGATGGCATATATCACATTGATAGATGTGCAGATGAATGAGCCCCTGATGGCGTGACTGATGTGGTTAGGTCCTATGATGGTATCCCTTGGATAGATATGTGGACAGAATTGGCATCTGGGGTGGCTGCAGGGATTGCTTCCTGGGCTAGTGTTTCTGTTGTGTTGCCCTGTCCTGTAGTAGGCACAGGTGCCAACTTTTCCTAGCACTGGTGGATACTTATGCTCCCCCAGTCCTGGCCCCACCCCGACTCCACCCCTGCCCCACCCCCATTCCAACTCCTTCCCCAAAGTCCCCGCTCCAACTCTGCTCCCTCCATGCCCCTATTGGACCTCTCCCCAAATCCCCATCCTGGCCCCTCCTCCTCCCCTGAGCGCGCCGCTTTCCCTCTCCTTCCCCCTCCCTCCCAGCACTTGCCACCGCGAAACAATTGTTTCGCTGAGTAAGCGCTGGGAGCCAGGGAGAGAAGCAGGATGCGGTGGCTCACTCAGGGGAGGAGGTGGAGGTGAACTGGGAAAGGGGGGGTGGGGAGCTGCCTGTGCCTATGGTAGTTGGCGCGAATGGTAGTAGGTGACTATAGTTTTAAGAACACTTGATAGAGATCCTGTAGCTGTTTGTCTCTGTCTGAGGGATTGCAGCAAATGCAGTTGTATCTACAATACCCAACTGGGGAAGTGAGGAAACAGACTGACAGAGCCAGAAGGGTACCCAGAAGTCACCTACTACAGGACAGGCCCAACAAAGAAAGTAACAGAACGCCACTAGCCATCACCTTCAGCCCCCATCTAAAACCTCTCCAGTGCATCATCAAGGATCTACAACCTATCCTGGAGGATGATCCCTCACTCTCCCAGACCTTGGGAGACAGGCCAGTCATCGCTTACAGACAGCCCTCCAACCTGAAGTAAATAATCATCAGCAACTAGACACCACACAACAGAAACACTAACTCAGGAACCAATCCTTGCAACTAACCCCGTTGCCAACTCTGTCCGCATATCTATTGAAGTTTTCAGGCAAAACTACCAAAGAAGTCAATGAGAGTTTTGCCTGAGTGACAACTGTGTGAGAGCTTCGGAGTTGAAACCAATGTTGTCATTATTGTATTGTCCTGTCATAACAGGGCATACGTAGCTGGAATATATTTTATGCAAATTTGGGATGCTGCAGAAAAGTGATTTAGTAATCTTCAGAGATGGGTATGCTCTGTATTTGAAGCTTTCTGCTTTTTATGTGTTGATCAGATACCATAAATTGACTTTTTTACAACTGCTTGATAGTCTTCTTGTTTAAATTGTGTGATATTTTTTTTTAAGCTAATGGGTAGGAACATGATTATGGAAGTTTACAGAACCAAAAAAAAAAAGAAGTTTAGGAAATGTCAAAGTCAGAAAAGTGTCCTGACCTTAGTCAGGATAGTTAATTTAGTTTTATTAGACCATACTTATAAATCTATTTGTTTACTTCTGCATTGTTACAATTCAAAATGTCAAAGCTTGTGCTTGATCTAGCACAGGATAGGTGCAGACTGCTGAGAATATAAGTGCCAGGCAAAAGGTAAGGATCATGCACTCTATCTCCTGTTTGTGCATATTAATACTCAGAAACTTTGGAATTTCCACACTGGCTCAGAACCATCTACCACGGAATCCTGTCTCTGAGCAGTGACTAGGACCAGATAAAAATACAAGAAGGCATAGAGGAAGGTGCAGGAACCCAGCAGTAAACTTGATGTTTGTATATACTCTACTCTGCAAAAACCCTGGATTTTGACTCTTATTTCAAAATTTCACCTAGAAGTAGAGTGGACTACCAAAAAGAAAAGGAGTACTTGTGGCACCTTAGAGACTAACAAATTTATTTAGGCATAAGCTTTCGTGAGCTACAGCTCAAAGCTTATGCTTAAATAAATTTGTTAGTCTCTAAGGTGCCAACAGTACTCCTTTTTCTTTTTGCGAATACAGACTAAAACGGCTGCTACTCTGACACCTACCAAAAAAGAGGTCATGTCCAGGAAAACCCAGACATATGGTAACCCTACCTTCCTGATCTACCTCATCAGGTGATTAAAGTTCAACAGCAGATGATCAGTTGCCTAGTTACCAGCCTACCTGGGCAGATTGGTGTCTTGGTCTTATCACCTTCTTTTTTTCAAGGATGCTACCATGTAAACAGAAGACTATCAAGATTTAACAACCTCTTATTGTTAGCCCCTTATCACCACCCTTTGGATTTTCAGTTCAACAGGCATGTAAAAGGACAGCAGAGAAGGTAAACAAAACCCACATTCAAAACAGAGTGGAAACAAATGCACAGAGTCCTTAATATCAAACAGAATTAAAAAATTGTACTTAACAGATTCCCCAAATTGTCATATAAAAGAACAGAAGGGAACTGCTGCACACTTACCAAGTTTCTTCTGCATATCCATCCTCTTACCAAATTCTCTAATTTCTTCTTTAACATTATCTCTAAAAATATTTTCGTCTCTGTAGCCCTCCACTATGACCCTTGTCCAGACCTTCATCATCTCTCGCCTCAACCACTGTAATCTGCGTGTAATCTGGTTCCCATGTTAATCTACCTCGCTTCAGTGTACAGAATGTTGCTGCTATAAACCACCCATCCTCCCTCCACTGCCTCCAAAAATAATTATTCATCTCCAGTAATTCTCTCTCAAATGTTAAACCAAATGAACAAGAGTTACTTACAACAATCCAGTAGGATGTAAAGAAAAGGCCAGAGAGCACCTGAAACATTGATTTTATAACCCAATAGATTCTTATAAGTAAATAAAATACCCTTTACATTAAGTTTGAAGTTTAGTAGAGAATTATTTGAATAATCACCTTCACCAGGAACATTCTTTGATTTTGTCATTGTTAATATGGAAGGGATCCAACAGCACTGGGAATATCTATGCGTGTTAATAAAGGAATACCTGAAATTTTGAGCATAATAGCACATCAAACCTCTTGGTCTGGGGGAAATGTTCAACACACTGTGCCACATCAATTATTGTTTCATATTTTACACAATGAAAATATTATAGGCTATTTAATCTGCTGTTTTTCCTAACTTGCATAATGGCGAACTAAGTAATCATAGTAGAAAGCCTGACTAACAATGCGGAGACTTAAGTGCATCTTAATGGTTGCTGTGATGAGTGCCAACAAGCAGTGCCTGATAAATAAAAATCTTGTTGATTTAAATCAGTGGTAGTTGACTTTGCACTGCTGGAGAGATACACTGGCATAAAGCAGAGTCACTAAGGGTCACAAAATATATTTCACAAGCTTATTATACAAAAAATGCACACAAAAGTTTATGATAAAATAAAGGTGAATACATTCATCCACACAGTTATATAACAGTCTCTTTATAAGCAAGATTATTTTGGGCTGGTTCACTGTGATACCTAGTTTTCTACATTAGAAGTTTAGATCCTATAGCTCTGCTACCAGGAGGCCCCTTAGTTCTGGGACTGAACAGGAGGAGACCACGGGTATCTTGGAATACATGAGAGTTATTTGTACTGAAAAACTAATGTCTGCAAGTCCAAATATATTATGGGCTGGATCATCAGCTCGTATAAATTGTGGTGAAAGTCACCAGATGGGGTCATTTATATAGTAAGGTTCTTTTCCTTTAGAGTGTGATCACTGTTCAGTGTTTCAAGTGTAGCTGCACTGCTAGTTTTGTAATGCAGTTTCTTTTTGGAGATCTGTGGTAAGCAGCAAGGGACTTTGCTCTCTGTATTAATCTCTCTAACGATAGTCAGTTCTTGAGGCAGTGTTGCACCCTGGGAACTGAATGTTGATGTTTTGCCTTGGATTCTTGGAAGATGTTGCATGTATGCTGTTTGTGATCATCTCTTATAAAGTCATATACTCTAGGGCAAGAAAGAAACATTATGATCATCCAATCTGACCTCCTGTATACATAGGCCATAGCATTTTCCCCTGAAGCTGGATAAAAGCATGTCATGGACGTCTCTGTTCAAGGATTGGAGTATATGGTGGAAAATAAACAAGTTGCATGAAGAAAATACCCAAAATCTGCATAATAGGTTTCTCCTGCAACAGAAAATGAACTTGCAAGGCCCCAACATCTGTTATTGCGCAACTGAGGGGCAACAGTATGCATAGCTCTATTGACTTCATTTTCTGGGTTCATTCTAAGGTCAGCTACTGACATCTCTGGGACCAGTCAATCAGTACTCTCTGTATGCCTTGATGACTTCATCAGAGCCATGCTGCTCATGGCAACACATTGTACCATATTCCTCATGGACAGGAACACACAGATAAAAATGTTACAAAATATTTATGCCATCCCATAGTTTTGAGTGGAGCTATGCTGATTTCCTCCAGCTGCGGAAATTGTTCATACTCTGGCAGTATTCTTCCTGAATGGCACTTCAACACGGTCTTGCAACAAACTCCATCATCACTAGTTCTGCAAAGGCTCTAGAATCTGTAAAAGCAGTTTTAGCACTCTCATCTAAAGTACATATGTAAAAAGATTTTTCCTACCTCTTGGAGTTTAATATTCTTGATTCATAATTGTCTGATAGTTAAAGACTTTCCGTATGGCAGAGTGACAGCCAACATTTTACTGCATTCTGCATCAAGAATTGGTAATTTTCACATTGCGGGCTTAATGCTTCACTACTCAGGTGTGGAGTGTTGCACATATGACAACATGGTTAAAAATGATGAGAAAGAAATAGAGAGAGCCCTATCCTGTATTCATGAGAGTGCAGTTGCCAATGGGAGCTGCAGGAAGCGGCGGCCAGCGGCACAGCTGATGTAATAATCACTGCCTGAGTATATAAACACTCTCCAGCAGAGAGATAGCTGCTACCACTACAACCTTGGGAGGAATCTACCTGATCTTACGACCACCTCCAAAGCACAGTAGACCTTATTCTCTAAGGGTTCCATGCTGCACTGCTCAGGGGAGGAGGGCTGCCACCACCTGTTTATCCTCTGCTGGGGGATAGTTAGGTGGAGACCCTATTCTGGGGGTGTGTCTAGGGTATGGTTTGATTTAATTTGGCTCTGCTTATATTAGGTTGTTACCTTTATTATATAGGGAAGGGGCATGTTATGCTGAGGGAAGAATCAAATGATTGCAGTAAGAAAAAAACACAACAATTTGAAACTTGTTTGATTTTCCATTTCATTAAAAAGTCTCAGATCAGCAACAAGTTCACTCAGGTTCACGCACCTTCCAAGCAAACCAGGTTCAAAGAACACTCAGCAGATTTATGGGTCTGAATTGAAATTCTATCATTTTTCACAGTTTTCCCCAATTTCAGTGTGAAAGAGGAAAAAAAACCTTGGTAGTTTTGCTTTGAAATTTTGGATTAATCTACACTTTAAAACACAGTTAGAGGGCTGCAAGTGAATGTCGATTGCAAGTAAAGTGTTTTCAGGAACGTCTAGTGAAGCAAATCCGCTAAATTTGACACATCTAGTTATCCATCTAAAGCAGCACAAGGTGGCAGTATTTCAGTGTAGTGTATATATTACAACAAGGTATATATATAGCTAGGGAGGGTTCTTAATTAGTTGTCAGTACTACCTTTTTTTATTCATGAAAGTTAAAATGATGCTTTCCTGAAGGATGCCCAGCTCAAGAGATTTTTAAGAGGGACTGGGTCAAGCAAAGACATGTTAAACTAGCACCTCATGTCCATCATTGAGTTTACAAGCCATGACAATACACATTAATGAAAACAGGCAGGTATTGAGCCTCCCTATATGGACATTTTTTTGAAAAAAGTCAAACGTCTAGTGTATGGGTAATTTATAGTTGTACTCTAATGAGTGTTAACTTATTCTCCTGAGGTCCCTCAAACCATTCTTTCAACATTGACAGGTCATACGCAGCTAAAGGAAAATATATTAAAAACATGGCAGTTCAATTGGTTAACTATATAGCATAATATATGTTGCTTTGAATTATACACATTTAAGGCCTAATCCAACTCTGTTGCATTCAATGGGAATCTATTGACTTAAATGAATTGCATCTTGTCACAGTTTAAATTAGGGTAAGAGTTTTTGCTGAAGCATTTAATTTGTATAAAATGTCCCAAACCATGAAAAATATAATACCCCTTTAAAAGTCATAGATTTTTTTAAGCCATAAATAAGTCCCTCTCCTGGAGGGGATGAGAAAACTCTTATAAGGAAGATTGCTTCTGTGGATTTCTTCTCTAGACAAAACTTCTGCTAACTCTGTCTCTCCCTGAGCTACTCAAAATGAAGCTTTTATACTTAAAAGCAGAACCTATAGGTGAACTAAGCCTTCTTCTTACTCCAGTGAAGTTAGACCCAACAAGGTCCCCCAGTGAAGTCATAGGTGGCCATGGGATTGCTTTAGTATTCAATAGAAATGGATATGTATAAGGCACATACAGTGAGGGAGAAAGTTCAGATTTCTAAATTACATAAGAAATTAAGATCACAGGAATGGCCATACTGGGTCAGACTAAGGGTCCATCTAGTCCAGTATCCTGTCTTCCGATGGTGGCCAATGCCAGGTGCCCCAGAAGGAATGAACAGAACAGGTAATCATCAAATGATCCATCACTTGCTGCCCATTCCCAGCTTCTGGCAAACAGATGGCCCTGCCCATTCCATTCAGCAATCCTCCCTCACAATTCATTTCCCAGATACAAAAAGCTAACAAAGGGCCCTGATTTTGTAGGTCGTCTTTAACAGTAGTGCTTTACACAGATGCTGATACTGGAAGGGACTCTGCTCATGTCCAGCCAATGAGGATCAATGTAGGCTAACAAGGGTCTGCCTGTGTGGAGTCCATTGTAGAATCTGGGTCCCAGTGTGCCTGGAGAATCAAGCCCAATTCCTTTAATTGCCTTTTTGAATCCTTAGACTTTGTTATTGAAATCAATAAAAACTGAAATTAAAACAGAACTGAGGTTTGATTGAGGTATTTCTCTGAGATTAAAAAAAAAAACAGTTCAGCTCTGCTTGTGGATTCTGGATGTGAAGGAAGTTATTGCACTAAGAAATCTTTGCTGCAGGGTTTCCAACATGTATACTGGATTTTGAACTTCACAATGTGTGTATATTGTGTGCTTTCTGAAGTGTAAGGATATATTGGTATGTTGCTGATGATCTGCATTCTTCCCAAAATATTAGCATTTCCAGTGGACATCTGTCAAGGTTCCTTCACCACTCTGAACTCTAGGGTACAGATGTGGGGACCTGCATGAAAACCTCCTAAGCTTACTTTTATCAGCCTTGGTTAAAACTTTCCCAAGATACAAACTATTTTACCCTTTGCGCTTGGACTTCCACTGCCACCATCAAACATTTATCTGGGTTTATTGGGAAAACGTTGTTTGGAAATGTCTTTCCCCACAAAATCCTCCCAACCCTTGCACCCCACTTCCTGGGGAAGGTTTGGTAAAAATCCTCACCAATTGGCATAGATGACCACAGACCCAAACCCTTGGATCTTAGAACAATGAAAAAAGCATTCAGTTCTTGAAAAGAAATATTTTAATAGAAGAAACAGTAAAAAGAATCACCTCTGTAAAATCAGGATGGTAAATACCTTACAGGGTAATGAGATTCAAAACATAGAGAATCCCTCTAGGCAAAACCTTAAGTTACAAAAAGACACACAGACAGGAATATTCATTCTATTCAGCACAACTTAATTTCTCAGCCATTTAAAGAAATCATAATTTAACGCATATCTAGCTAAATTACTTACTAAGTTCTAAGACTCCATTCCTGTTCTGACCCCAGCAAAAGCATCACACAGATAGACACAGACCCTTTGTTTTTCTCCCTCCTCCCAGCCTTTGAAAGTATCTTGTCTCCTCATTGGTCATTTTGGTCAGGTGCCAGCGAGGTTATCCTAGCTTCTTAACTCTTTACAGGTGAAAGGATTTTTCCTTTGGCCAGGAAGGATTTTAAAGGTGTTTACCCTTCCCTTTATATTTATGACAACATCTAAAGGTAATAAAGCGGTGATAAGCACCATTGCAAGATATTGCACCAAGGTCATTACTTAGCTCAGATGTTTTTGTCTTGTTTCAGTCAAATGAATGAACAAGAGTTATTGCTCCTGAAGGCACAGTGTGACAGAAAAGCAGGTTCAGTACTGTTTCACAGGTTCAGGTTCAGGACTGTTTCACTACATAGTATCTAATGATAACCTTATCATAGGTTCTGACCTCTTGATGTTCTCTAATGGGTGTTGTGATTTATCCATTTCTAACTCCTTGTACACCTAACTGAATGTGACCCAAGAGGTCATTTTAATTAAAACACTCATTGCCTACTCTCTGATATATGCATCTCTGTTGTTTCATTGACAGAGAAGCTGGAAATATATCAGAGAATGGAGGTTTTAGAATGGAAGTTCTCTCTGATAGCTAGGCTGCAAAGCAAAAAGCTATCTAATTTATTCAGGTTATTGCCAGCCCTAGGAAACAACTTGACCTATACAAAAATCACAGATTGTCATCGTTGCTTGTTATATTGCTTCTTTAAAGATGTTTCTTTCCCTTTTCATTTCACAGAATACCTAAATCATTCTTTTCATCCAGGGGGATAAAGGAATTGTTCCATTTTAATGATCAAGTTCCTTATTTCCATGATTTTCAAACGAGTAACATGTATACTACCTGGTTAGCATTTCTACAAGTACCAACAATAAGCAGATCATAGACACACTCAGATAAATCTATGTACGTACAATAATATGATTTTTAGTAATATTATTCTTACTAAAGTATGCAAATATCATTTAGAAAATGACATGCAGAAATATAAAAGCAAGTTATTTCATATGTAGGCTCATTGAAACTGGAGAGCGTACTGGGTCATGGTATTACATAATCAATGTAGAAGTTTCTTACAACATATGTATTAATAAAGCATGATGCTATGAATATAAAATTCTACTTACTAAGAAATAGTGCCCACTATTTTGTTACAAATAGGCATTCACCCCTGCACCTTTGAGAGTTGGCTCATGCCAAAACACTTGAACTTAAAGGGCAACTGTTAATTGATCCTACAAAAGTTTTCCCTTTCTGTTAAGCTGAGTACAGTTAACTCACAGTTTTAATACATTTCTTATTTTTATGCTCCACCAATTGATCTGGATCATAAAACAAATATTAATTTATTCTGAATCACATGATGATAGCAGGGAGCAAGGAGTATGAAATATGAATATATATTTAAAATCAGAACAGTAAATAAAGCTAGACACTATTTATTTCAGTGCATGCTGAATTGAGTAGGATAGGGTGGAGTAATGTAAGAGCCTCATTTTGATCTCACTTATATTAAACTTAATTTGGAATAAACCTATTTAAAATGTGTTATTCGAATTTTAGGCCTTGATACTATATCTGGGTCTGTGCAGGACTAATGCAAAGTCCATGATGCTGCATACAGTAATAAATCCATTTGAAGAATCAGACTTTTACATTGGCAAAGGAGAGATCAAACTCAGGCCCTCACACTGTGTATTCCTAAAAAACCATCCAGTTGTTGGCTAGGCCAGATAAAATATCCATCTCTGCTATGCGGCATAAACAAAATGAACAACAATAGCGCATTTAATAGTATGAATATCTTTTGTCATAGGGACAATTTTATGTTTTCTCCACACCAGGAAAATAGTGTGAGGCGCTTGAATTGATATAAATAGAATCATAGAATCATAGAATCATAGTATATCAGGGTTGGAAGGGACCCCAGAAGGTCATCTAGGCCAACCCCCTGCTTGAAGCAGGACCAATTCCCAGTTAAATCATCCCAGCCAGGGCTTTGTCAAGCCTGACCTTAAAAACCTCTAAGGAAGGAGATTCTACCACCTCCCTAGGTAACGCATTCCAGTGTTTCACCACCCTCTTAGTGAAAAAGTTTTTTCCTAATATCCAATCTAAACCTCCCCCACTGCAACTTGAGACCATTACTCCTCGTTCTGTCATCTGCTACCATTGAGAACAGTCTAGAGCCATCCTCTTTGGAACCCCCTTTCAGGTAGCTGAAAGCAGCTATCAAATCCCCCCTCATTCTTCTCTTCTGCAGGCTAAACAATCCCAGCTCCCTCAGCCTCTCCTCATAAGTCATGTGTTCAAGACCCCTAATCATTTTTGTTGCCCTTCGCTGGACTCTCTCCTATTTATCCACATCCTTCTTGTAGTGTGGGGCCCAAAACTGAACACAGTACTCTAGATGAGGCCTCACCAATGTCGAATAGAGGGGAACGATCACGTCCCTCGATCTGCTCGCTATGCCCCTACTTATACATCCCAAAATGCCATTGGCCTTCTTGGCAACAAGGGCACACTGCTGACTCATATCCAGCTTCTCGTCCACTGTCACCCCTAGGTCCTTTTCCGCAGAACTGCTGCCTAGCCATTCGGTCCCTAGTCTGTAGCTGTGCATTGGGTTCTTCCGTCCTAAGTGCAGGACCCTGCACTTATCCTTATTGAACCTCATCCGATTTCTTTTGGCCCAATCCTCCAATTTGTCTAGGTTCTTCTGTATCCTATCCCTCCCCTCCAGCGTATCTACCACTCCTCCCAGTTTAGTATCATCTGCAAATTTGCTGAGAGTGCAATCCACACCATCCTCCAGATCATTTATGAAGATATTGAACAAAACCGGCCCCAGGACCGACCCTTGGGGCACTCCACTTGATACCAGCTGCCAACTAGACATGGAGCCATTGATCACTACCCGTTGAGCCCGACAATCTAGCCAGCTTTCTACCCACCTTATAGTGCATTCATCCACCCCATACTTCCTTAACTTGCTGACAAGAATACTGTGTGAGACCGTGTCAAAAGCTTTGCTAAAGTCAAGAAACAAGACATCCACTGCTTTCCCTTCATCCACAGAACCAGTAATCTCGTCATAAAAGGCGATTAGATTAGTCAGGCATGACCTTCTCTTGGTGAATCCATGCTGGCTGTTCCTAATCACTTTCCTCTCATGCAAGTGCTTCAGGATTGATTCTTTGAGGACCTGCTCCATGATTTTTCCAGGGACTGAGGTGAGGCTGACTGGCCTGTAGTTCCCAGGATCCTCCTTCTTCCCTTTTTTAAAGATTGGCACTACATTAGCCTTTTTCCAGTCATCCGGGACTTCCCCCGTTCGCCACGAGTTTTCAAAGATAATGGCCAATGGCTCTGCAATCACAGCCGCCAATTCCTTCAGCACTCTCGGATGCAACTCGTCCGGCCCCATGGACTTGTGCACGTCCAGCTTTTCTGAATAGTCCCTAACCACCTCTATCTCCACAGAGGGCTGGCCATCTCTTCCCCATTTTGTGATGCCCAGCGCAGCAGTCTGGGAGCTGACCTTGTTAGTGAAAACAGTGGCAAAAAAAGCATTGAGTACATTAGCTTTTTCCACATCCTCTGTCACTAGGTTGCCTCCCTCATTCATTAAGGGGCCCACACTTTCCTTGGCTTTCTTCTTGTTGCCAACATACCTGAAGAAACCCTTCTTGTTACTCTTAACATCTCTTGCTAGCTGCAGCTCTAGGTGCAATTTGGCCCTCCTGATATCATTCCTACATGCCCGAGCAATATTTTTATACTCTTCCCTGGTCATATGTCCAACCTTCCACTTCTTGTAAGCTTCTTTTTTATGTTTAAGATCTGCTAGGATTTCACCATTAAGCCAAGCTGGTCGCCTGCTATATTTACTATTCTTTCGACTCATTGGGATGGTTTGTCCCATTTTACATATGGAAGAAATGACTCTTCGTCTTCTGTCAAAACTTCTTATAAACATGATTTTAAAGCATCAAGGCTTGTGAAATGAGACACCTCAGAGTTAATCAAAGGAAAACTAATTCAACACAAATTATATTTCATTGAACTTTCTGTATTTCACTTGACATGTGGAATGCCACGTTTTCCCTAACTTGTATGTGGGACCGAAACTACAGTGAAGACAATTTGTGGTCTTTACTTTTTGATGTTTACCTGTGTCAAGGCTGATTCCCCACCCTGGCACTTCGAGGGCAGAAGGTGGGGGCCTACAAGGATTCTAAAAATTAATACTGGCCACTCCAGGCTTGTATTAAACTCCCAAGGTTACAGCTTTTCTCTGACCTTGGATGGGTAGATGCTGCCGCCATCCAAGTGCAAAACCTGTTTGAGAACTTAGGAAGGCACACTTGGGAATTCCTTCCTGTGGGTACCCTCAAGCCCTTATACGCCCCTCCTCCAGGGAAAAGCCGAGAAAGAAAAACAAAGGAAATCAGCTGTTGCCACCAGCTAATTAAATAACGTGCACAAAACTCTTAGGACACAAAAATTCAACGTTCTTAAAAAGGTAATTTTTGTTAAAAAAACAAAAGGAAGAAAATATATTTGGGAACTTAGGCTATTGCTAGTTTTAAAAAGATCAAATACAATGATTAAGCATCAAGAATAGTTTCTTGAGGTCCAGCTTAAAGGTTACAAGCAAAACAAAAGCACCTGGGGTTAGCACAAAGGAGTCCACAAGCCATAAAGAAATAAAAGGGATAAATCTAAATGTGTCTTCCTAGACATTTCCTGATTTACTTGCATATCTGGGGTTGTAAATGAGTAGTTTTTAGGTATGATTTTGATAATGTTTTCATACCTGGCCCCAAGCATTTTACAGCATAGTCTCTGCCCTGTGTGCCTCTCCCCAGAGAACATCAACAGACAAACAGAAGGGGAGTCTTTGTTTCAATTTTAAAAAGTTCTAGCCTTCCCATTGGCTCTTTTGGCCAGGTGCCCACTCTCTTCCTTTAACCTATGCATAGCAGTGAAACTTTTTAACCCTTTAGAAGTAGAGCAATTAAAGAACAGCTAAGAGGGATTTTATAGCTATTGGCTGGCTGAGTGTCCATAAAAGGAAGCTACCGTTCCTTCATTTATCACAACATCAGAACAGACTTTTCAACTTCATCTACCCACCCATTTATTTCCCAAACTCTAAGCTAACTAAGCCAAATATTCTCTCTATATGGAAAGGAGTAGAACAACAAAATGTAAAGATGGTTCATTCTGCAATAAATTGAGCTATCTTACCTTTTTAAACAGGTTTGTTATCCACCAATAAGAAACAAGTATCTAGATGTCTCTCTTTCTCGGGAGCCTCTACTATAGTATCTTTTAAATAATAATCCTTTAGGCCCTTTTTTAAAAGTGACTGGAGATTTTGGGTGACAACTTTTAGGATGCCCAGTATGTGACACTTTAAAGCAGTGTTTCTCAACCTTTCCAGACTATCCCTTTCAGGAGTCTCATTTTTCTTGTGTACCCCCAAGTTTCACCTGACTTAAAAAAAAAAACACTTAGTTACAAAATCAGACACATAAATACAAAAGTGTCAGAGCACACTATTACTCAAATATTGCTTACTTTCTCATTTTGTTTGTATATTTTAGCTTGTACTGACTTTGCTAGTGCTTTTTATGTATTCTGTTGTAAAACTAGGCAAATATCAAGATGAGTTGATGTACCCCCGAGAAGACCTCTGCATACCCCCAGGGGTATGTGTACCACTGGTTGAGCATTACTGCCTTAAGGATTTTTGAGCATCACTGCCTGATTTTTTGCAATATAGGTGCTCAGCATTTTCTGAAAATCAGGCTACTTTTAGGTATCTCAGATTGGGCACTCAAAAATTTGAGATACCCACAATCACTAATGAAAAAAATTGGCCTTAATGTTTTGTTTGGGCTACTCAAGATTCTTGGTATAGTACTTTTGCAAGTTATTTTACAAGAGGTAAGAAACTACTAGAAATAATAATGCTTAATACCAAAAATAAGGAATATAACAAACCTTTTTTCCTACTTACTATCGTGTTAGCATGAAAAACCCTACATTATTAAAGGAAGGAGGTTTAGGGCTTGCCTAAAACTATCCCCAACACCTAAATCACATTCACCCAGATTGCTTGCTGTGCCAAGTCTCAGAGTGGTGCACAGGGAAAAATAGAGAGCACAAAATTGGTCCCCTTATTTCCAAATACTAAGAATTTTCAAACATACTGATTTATATTTGGTAATTTTTGTGGATTAGGGGCTCCTCACAGCTACTGACACTAGAAAATATGTCAGAGATATCAGCAAACAGGGATTGTCACAGGACAAATATCCAATGCATATATTTTAGAACACTGTTTCTCAACCTTTCCAGACTACTGTATCCCTTTCAGGACTCTGATTTGTCTTGCGTACCCCAAGTTTTACCTCACTTAAAAACTACTTGCTTACAAAATGAGACATAAAAATATGAAAGTGTCACAGCACACTATTACTGGAAAATTGCTTGCTTTCTCATTTTTACCGTATAATTATGAAATAAATCAATTGGAATATGAATATTGTACTTACATTGCAGTGTATAGTACATAGAGAAGTATAAACAAATCATTGTCTGTATGAAATTTTAGTTTGTTTTGACGTCACTAGTGCTTTTTATGTATCCTTTTGTAAAACTGGGAAAATATCTAGATGAGTTAATGTACCCTCTGGAAGACCTCTACGTATCCCCAGGCGTATGGATACACCTGGTTGAGAACCACTGTTTTAGAAAACTCAATTCCCCTTCAGAAAAATTGAAAAAGTCTGGAGGTTCCCTCAAGCAGAAGCATCAAGGAAATTTGCAAGAAAGGTTTAGCTATATGAAGTCACCATGATGGGTCTTGGGGGTGGATCCTTCCAAATGCAAGTGAAATTAAACAAGATTCAGGCTCATTGTTCCAATGTCTGGGGCTTCAGCAGAAAAGCAGCTCCTGGTCCCCCAAGGAACTGGCATTATTTTCCTTTTTCCAGTGGAACAGGGCCAGTTTCCTTGCCAACAGAGGACTTGCAATACACAGTAATCTGTTTTAACTTCAGAGATTCATGTTCTCATTTCAGCCTCAGCTTTTCAGTTACCTAAATTACTTAAAGTAAATAAATGAGATTCTCAAAGTGTATGTGAAACTTTGTGAATGTTAATCCTTTATATTGAATACTTCTGACTTTATAGATAACCTCAGCTTATCTAACGGAAAATTAGACAATGTTTCTCTCGAAATGGAAAAGTCACTAGTTTATATGCATCAATTCAACAGTAAGGAAGGGATGGAAAACAGAGTATATTGTTTGTTTGAATACTAAAATTGCACTTTCTTTCCCCTAATATTGTATTTAATTATTTGTAATAAATTGGAGCATGTTTTATATTACTGGAAAATATTTTCATTACTGTAAAGGTATAGGAAGATTGTGCTGGAACAGATAGTAAAAGTGGTATGAACATTTTTCATGTCAGTGACTGATAATCAGATTTGTCAGACTGGAGACATTGCAGCTTGATGTCTGGTTTAAACAATTCACAGGTGTGTCTATCTATTAGTGACGGTATGGAGAGTCCCAAGAGATGTTGAACCTGATTCTCCTCAAACAGGTGTAAATCAGGAGTAGCTTCAATGATGTCAATGGAGTTACATCCATTGGAAAGTGAGATCAGAACAAGTTACTTGTTCATGTAACCCTATTCATATATATACACTGCAGGGTGATGGCATCAGCTACATCATATTATTAGATTCAGAACTGTTCCCCTCCAGAGGGGTTTATAAACCAATGCATTTTTAAAATTGCCACAGGCTTCAGAGAAAAACAACAAAAGCATAAACAGCAAAAACATCTAGGCTACTGATGGTTGTTAGTACCTGTTAGGAAATAGTAATAACTTTAGTTATTTTCTTTCAGTATATTTGATGAAAATATATTTACTTTTCTTTAGAATCTTTATCTTCAACAAAGAGTATGTATGAATTCTAAGGCCTAAAACACTGGTCTCAATCAAAAAGTAACCCTATTTAGGAATTTATTCATTATGCATACAAATATAATAATGCTGACATAAGCTTATATAGACGAGGGAAACTAACAAGTGATGATTGTTAAAGCACATGTTTTCTGTTGGAGAAATCAACATGGAAGAATGATTGTGGGGTAAGAAAGATCCACTGAGAGATATTAAGATTTGTTAGTTCTCTCAGCTGTAAATAATTGTGCCTTCTCACATGGGTCGGGTAAACTGAGACTGTGTAGAAATGACATCACAACCTGTGTTTCTGGGAGAATATTCTTGGCAACTAGGTTTCCTTTGCCTGAAACCCCATATAATGATAGTGATAGGAAACCTTAGAGCAATGAACACTGCACCTCCCTTCCAGATGCAGGACGAACATATTGTCCTGCATCTTAGTCTGACAATAAGGGGTGATAAAGTATCTATTTATTTCTGTACTCTGTATAGTGCTGTGCTAATCTCTGATTCATAATCTTAGATTAAATCATTTCAGTTGAGCCTGTTATTTAGTCGTTAGCTCAGACACGCAGCAAGGTGCAATCCATTAAGGGATTTAGGCACTGCAGCGTTGAGTGTCACAGTACCTACAGAATAACACTGTGATCCACAAAGCCTGTGTTAGTTGCTTAGGCTCCCTACACAATGAATGGACACATAAGAATGAGATCCATAAAAGACAGCAGGTTAGGCAGCTCCCCATCATAAGCTAGCCAATGGAAGATGCTGATGTGCTAAACCTTTCTCCTTTCTCAAATATAGACACCTAAGTCCTGGCTGCAGAGATGTGCCTCACTCTGCTAGCAGATTATATGTAGGAACCCCTGTCCTAGCTTAAGTGCTTATGTAGTTTCTTGTGTGAATTAGTTAGGTGCCTGCATCACTTGACAAGGAAGCAGATGTGCCCACCTTATAACTTTGATCCTAATGGTAAGAGTACTCATCTGGATATGGAGCCAGGAGACTTGACCCCTGCCCCCACATGGGTGCCACATACGCTGGTCTACAGACTCATTCCCACACACTCTTTCTCTGTCCTATCACTCTTTATTTATCCACAGTAGAACAGTAAAGAATGAGGGAGGCTCAGATAAGAATATCCCATAGGCCAATGATTACAGCACCTTCCTGAGAAGTAGGATTGAAAGTGTGGTCTCCTTTCTCCCCCTTAGCCTGGGAGTGGGGAATTGAACTTTTCTCTCGTATCTCAGATGAGCACTCTAATACCTGGGCTAAAAGTGATAAGGTGGATCATTTCTGCTTGTCACCATTGGTTCTGTTTTCAATCCTATCTGACTCATTTGCTACCTATAAGCCTGTACTCATCAGTGTATGTATAAGCAGGCCAAAAACTCAGTTAACTATAAGATTACTATCATTTATGTAAGCCAAGGGGCAATAGAGCTAAAAACAGACAGAGACTAAGAGTATGGAATTGTACGCCTAAAGGAAGAGAAAGATTCCTATATATATGAATTAGCTGTATTCACTTCAGTAGAGTTTCTATAGGCATTCTGGAGCAGATCTTCAATATTTTTAGGCACCTAAATACCTTTAATAAACTGGGCCTCAGATATCCTGAGGAGTGGCATCGTATAAGAACCTCTACAAATAAAATATAGATTTACACTGGTGTAACCGTGATGAAAAATTGGTTCTCTACCTCAGAATACTGTAACTTTAATATATAAATGAAATGTAGACCTTGAATAGGTGGGGTCAATTTTGTTGCAACATTCCATAAACTGTAGCACTTGTTCTCTTGATTGATTTCTCCCGCCCTGTAATTGTTGGGTCTCCTATTGTGCTGATGAAGTAACAGTCAGTATTTGACATGGTGGTGCATTGATTCATTTTAACTAGGAACACAATTTATTTGATGAACACATGTTAAAAACAGCTGTTAAAAATCTTCACTGGTGAAGACATTATATTGAAAGTAGTATCCAAGTGTTGTTTAGAACGCTTTGTTTTATGAAGCCTTTATGTTTTTTTGAGGCTATTTTAGAAGAGAATTTCCATGACAATATTCTATACCTCAAGACTTGGGATCTGCTCCTACTCCCATTAAAATACCCACTCATTACTATTGGAGCAGGACAAGTGAGGCCTTAACAAGATGTCAAGAAAATTTAAAAGAATCAGTGAGATTACATCTATGTATATAATCCTTAGAACTTGTGGAAAATACAACCCTCTTACACTTACACACACACTTAATTAAAAACAAAATGTTTGAGCATAGAATAGACCCTTATTATTTTCTTTAAAAAATGTCATGCACTTTTTTTAATAAAAAGCTCCAAAAATGTTATTGCAATTATTATCATTACCATTATTGATATATTTCATTTACTTCTGTTCCTTCCTCCCTGTCTATATCGTGTACATTGCAGTGCTATCTTAGTGCCTTCCCACATGGGTGGATCCTTCGAGTAAAGGTTTGAACAAGTCAACTCTAGGCCCAAATCCTGCAAGCAGATGAGCTAGCACAGACTTCAGTAGGATTTCAAAGGAGGCCATGTTTGTCCATCTCTTAATAGGCAGTAAAATATTTGGATAGTGACACCTGGAAAAAATAGATCCTTGTTTCAAAGGATTTATATTGTTTCTGTTATGAAATGTGCATATTCTCACATAGGACTGCAAAAATGAATAGAATTCAAAATACCTTTCATTTTTAAAACACACATTTGGTAAACAATAAGTACAGAGTCTGATTTACTTGCTTTAGATGATTAATAACCTAAAACAGCAAAGAAAAATAAAGCTGCTGGACAGTCAAAATAAATGTTTCTGTGGATTTTCATTAAGCATTTTGCTCTCCCAGCATGCACTATGCATGCTATTTGGTTTTATATAACTATTTTTTAGGACCCAAACCTGCAACGAGAGCCACAGTTCTTTCCTGCTCTCCTGTTCTTCTGTGTGCATGTGGGCAGGAAGAATACATTACCTCACCCTTTTGTGTGAAGCATCTTATTCTGCACTGCAACAGCTACTCTGATCAGCAGCGGGGGTGGAAGCTCCTGGGAGAGGGTGGGGTGATACTTAAACTCTGTAGGGGGGACCTTCAGAACTAGCCTGGGAAGGACAGTCCCAGGGGTTCCTACCTACTCCCAGGCCCATTCCAACCCCTTCCAGGGCCTGGAAACAGGGAGGAACCCTGGGTCTCTCCTTCGCAGGCCCTGTGGCAGCCACTCCAGCCCCTTTGAGTTTATGCAGGGGTGGAGCCCCCCCAATATTTGCATTTCAGAGGTGCTAGCCACCTTGGCACTCCCAGTTCCGCTGTCCCTGCTGCATGGGCGGTGGGTATAATAGGCTGGAGGAGGCTCAGCCTCCCCTAGCACAGCTGCTGCCACCGGACCCTGTTGTGTGTTTGGCAGGGGAAATTTTTGCTTTTTATTATGCCCCATGCAGGTTCTGGGGCAGCTTAGAAGATGGTATGTGCTACTCAGCTTCCTGGGTTCATTAGCAATCTCCCTGGACTCCACGGGCATATCCATAGCTCAGGTTTTTCTTCTTCTTCTTTGAATTTTCCTGCGGGGTGGCTTGGCTCTGCAGAGGGGAGGTACGGCTGTGGCAGTTGCGGCCAACCCGGGTCTCCTCCAAGCAGGTTGGAGTGGACTTAGGGCTCTGGCTGGCCCGAAGCTCCTCTGGCTATGTCCAGGGGTGGGGCTTTGGCCACAAAGGGGAAGCGGGGGGGTTGGGCTCTGGCTGCAGGGGGGGACAGGCAGTCTTGGGGCTCCAGCTGCAGTGGGGTCAGAGGGTCTCGGGGCTTGAGCCACAGATTGGGGATGGGTGGTGGCAGGGCCAGCTCCAGGCACCAGCTTTCCAAGCACGTGCTTGAGGTGGCATTCAGAATGGGGCGGCAATTTGGCGGCAGCTCTGCTGCTGTTGCGGCGGCAGCAATTCGGCGGCGACTGTTTGGGGCAGCAAAATCGGTTGAGCCGCCCCTGGGTGGTGGGCAGAAGGGGCTAGCCTCCCTGAAGTGGGGCTTCACCCGCCTCCCATGCCCTGCGGATTTGTGAGTAGGAAGGGCAGAGTTACAGCTCCTCCCATTCACCACCTCTGTTCTCTGCCTGCCTACTTGCTCATAATGGGGAGAGCTCCTGTTCTCTACCCCATAGGGGTCATCACAGTCTGAGCAAGGTCATGCAGGGGATTAAGGGCTGGCCTTACTCAGTTTTGTTCCTCTGCATGGATAAGTGCTGTGACAATCCATCCCAATGGAACTACTTATGTAGATAAATCACTGAAGGATTGGGGACTATATATGTGAAATACTCTCTTTAAAATACATCAGATCAATGTTTAAATCACAAGCCAAAAACAACACAAGTTACATATTTTTTTTCTTTTCTTTCTTTTTTGAATATACATATAATACACTTCAAAGCCCCCAAGGAAGCTGATCCAAGCAATAGGTTTTGCCACATAATTAAACTTTTTAAACAGCACTGTCCAGTAGCAATAATGTATTATACATCAGAGAGACAGTTAATATCACTTGCAATAATATTATTTTTTAAATAAAAAGCAAATTAGATTAAACTACACACTTACAATAGCTGGAAGCTGGCAATTTAGAGTTTGAAACAAGACCTCATTTTATTTCACAATTTTCCACTTCTGTTGATGGAATACCAAAAACCAACCAAACAAACAGAAAAATCCCAACCTTATGTGGTATTAAATCTGAAGGTGACAATTTGTGACATATCTGGATGATCACAACAGAATTTTAAAGTTACTAATTTAACTTCACAGCTGTCCAGACTACAAGCCAACTTCAGTTGCAACATGCCCCACAAAAATATAGCATCACTGAGAAGATAAATTAGCATCTTGTCTCTTTATTATCTTTATATTATTATCTAATCAATCTTTGTAAAATGTCTTTAAGAATTAATAGAGCACCGAAGCTAGGAAGGCAATATAAATAAGCAGAGAAACATTTAATGACACTATCAGATATAATTGTTGATTTGTCTCTGTGTTGGGAATGAAGACAGATTAAAAAACCAAAGTTCTAGAAGAGAAGAAGGAAATTCTAAGGAGAGAAGAATAATCTTTATGAAGACTTCTGTACCAACGGAGGAAGGCACATACATGAGGATAGACAGCCAGATGAACAGATAGATACTTATTACTTCTAAATATCTTTCTGTGCTATGAACCTTTTTATACAATGCTTATGGATGAAACCTGCTCACATTAATCACATGGTTATAAAAATGTATGACAATGCATCTTGGAACTACTTTATCTGTCATTGAAAATGATTCATGGGAATCTTATAATGAAACCCTGAGAGAACTGCAAACTTCTTGCACTCACAGTACTTTATAACTTCTTGTTTAACTGTAGAGTAAGATCAGTCCCTCCTCCCCACACAAAATATTGGTGTTATAATTCTGGCAATAAACAGTGGTGTCTAGCAGTTCAGTTAATTAGAGGCAGAGATTACACTAATGTTATTACTTCACTCAACAATAAATTTGGTTGAATATTTTATCAAACAGACTAATAATAGGATTACAAGGGATTTCTATCAGAGGTTGTAGATAACAAATGGCATTGGGTCAGCAGACCATATTAAAGCTTCCTTGGGCAAACCTAAAGAAATATTTGTTCATAATCTGAGGGAAGAAGGAACATTTTTAAACAAATACATTATCTGCTGGGAAACTACCTAACGCAGGCTCCGATATATGTAACTGAAAATCTTTGAGCCCTGATTTTAAAGACCAGAAGTATGAAACACATTTTAGATACTTTTGAAATAATGTGTAAGAAATATACTTTTACATGAATCTGATTCTGCCATTGAGCCATATGCAATATTGCCACAAATTTCAAAGAGACTTTCATGAACAGAAATGACATCATTTAAGCAAGCCCTGAAGTCCTTACTCATTTGTTTCCTTAGGCAAAACTCCCATTGAAGACTACCTCATGAAATACCCACATTATTATTAATTATTATTATTATTTATTTGCATAGTCGTGTCCAGAATGTGCCAGACTCTGTACAGAAACACAGGAAGAAATAGTTCCTGTACCCAAAATCTTGCAATGGTGTGGGAAAGGACACCGCATGTAAGCAAAATTTCTAGCCTGATGCTTGGGACATCTCAGTGCTTCTTTCCAGTTTTTAAAATATCTCTTGCTTTCAAGATTTAGTAATATTTCAGCTTTCCCCTAAATTAAATCTTGTAGAAAAAATCATCACTTCTCCAACAGTCCCAGCATACCTGTCTGTCCATTGCAGCCCAAGGGATAAATGCTAGATGTTCCCCTCTTTAAAACCCTGCCTACCCCACCCCATTGATTCAGGTTCAGTGTAAGGGAGACACACATCCTTGTACAATGGGTCAGATTGAGACCAAGTTAGTGAAAGCCTGTAAAGACTGAAGGTTTGATGAGGCCTAGAGTAACATCATGCATGGCTTTATCTGACTCCTTCAGTCAGTGGCAGCTCCCCATGCTCTTTCTCTCTTCCTGATGGAGGGGAAAAGGTTGAAGGACTGTTCATTTGCTGGAGCTTTCTGAGTCCCCCATAGGAACCAAAAAAGTCTGTGAGAGTTCCTCATATAGATTTGCCTCTGTATTCTTTATTCACAGTGGAGTGAACTTTGCCTTCCACCACCTCCTCCTCACCGTAGAAGAACCAGGGAACAGGGCTGATCCATACCGATATGGTGACATTTGTTTGCATCCTGAACTGGGATGAAAAGTTCTGAAAAATTTTAATTCAGCATTTTTGAAACCAAAACATTTCACTTTGGTTTGTTCAACAGAATCAAAATGTTTCATCTTGGCCTGGTTCAGCAATAAGCCATGCTCATCTGAGCTGCCCATTGTTAGAGGGCTTATTCCTTCACCCACTTACTTCCCTGGTCCTTCTCACATGAACAGAGAGCAACAATACCCGAAGTCCAAAGGTGCAAACAATTCAATGTTTATTGGGGTGAACTTCCAGCAAGCATTATTCCAGTTTCCTTCCTTAGTATCCTCCTTCCCAGCTCTGACACCACAGAGCCTTGCACCTGTGTCCCTGTTCCCATTCCTACCCTTAGCCAAACATGATTCCAACTTCCTTACTCCCATTCCCTGTTCCCATTTCCCCCTTTAGCAAAACATGATTCCAATTTTCTTACCCCCATTCCTTGTTCCCATCTCCCTCACCCACATGCCCACCCACACCCAGTCACTTCCTCATTGACTACAGATTATATAGTAAAACTTGAGTTCTGCTTAGCTATACCTTAACCAATCATTTTCCTGAAATTTAACTAACCAATCCTAACATATTGTAACATGATTATGTAACCAATTATATCCCACCACCTTAATTAGTTTACACCCAGCAAAATTAATTATACAGCAGACAGAAACAATCACAGAAGCAGACAGAGATTATACAGACAAACAACAGCAAAGTGGGAACTATAATGAGAAGACAATACAGAAGTGAGGATTTCACATCCCAGCTATTGATAAGTGAGTTCTTGCCAGACAGGATGCTATCAAACTAAGTTTCCTTTTACATTTTCTAGGCACTTCCCTTTCTCTGGAGGTGATAGGAACTATCAGGACAGGATTGTATTCCTAACAGCCGAATAGCACCTTATTTCAGTGTGACTAGTTCGGAATGTGAGGATGTTACCGATCGCTTCCCAGCTTATGGCTGCCTCTGCTGCTTAGCCAAAGGCCTTAGCCTAAGAACATGGCCTCAGACTGTCACAATAAGAGAAGGCCCTTACACCAGCAGACAGTGATTTTGATTCTTTCTTTTATACCTCTATCACTAGCCAAGTGATAAGAATACACCTAAATTCTTAGAGTACAGGCCTTTGCAGACAGGCCTGAATATCTATATCCTAATACCCATCACTCCTGGGAGTTGTAGCTGGGGTGCCTCCGATACCCAGTCTTCTTTTTTGGGCTGGGATCCCTGGTCATACTACAGGTTTCAGAGTAGCAGACGTGTTAGTCTGTATCCGCAAAAAGAAAAGGAGGACTTGTGGCACCTTAGAGACTAACAAATTTATTTGACCATAAACTTTCGTAAGCTACAGCTCACTTCATTGGATACATTCAGTGGAAAATACAGTGGGGAGATTTATATACACAGAGAACATGAAACAATAGGTGTTACCATACACACTGTAACGAGAGTAATCACTTAAGGTGAGCTATTACCAGCAGTAGAGCGGGGGGGGGAGGGAGGGACCTTTTGTAGTGATAATCAAGGTGGGCCATTTCCAGCAGTTGACAAGAACGTCTGAGGAACAGCAGGGGGAGGGCGAGGAACATGGGGAAATAGTTTTACTTTGTATAATGACCCATCCACCCCCAGTCTTTATTCAAGCCTAAGTTAATTGTAGCCAGTTTGCAAATTAATTCCAATTCAGCAGTCTCTCATTGGAGTCTGTTTTTGAAGTTTTTTTATTGAAGAATTGCCACTTTTAGGTCTGTAATTCAGGACTCCTCCTGAAGGTCGAAACAACAGACTGGACTTCTACATAGAATGCTTCCGCCGATGTGCACCGGCTGAAATTGTGGAAAAGCAGCATCACTTGCCCCATAACCTCAGCCGTGCAGAACACAATGCCATCCACAGCCTCAGAAACAACTCTGACATTATAATCAAAATGTTGGCAACACACAGTTGGCAACGGGCTTTGTTGCAAGGATAGGTTCCGGGGTTAGTGTTTTTGTTGTGTGGTGTGTGGTTGCTGGTGAGTATTTGCTTCAGGTTTGGGGGCTGTCTGTAAGCAAGGACTGGTCTGTCTCCCAATGGACAATGGATTGTGTGGTGTGGTCTGGATGAAAGCTGGAGGCATGTAGGTAGGCATAGCGGTCAGTAGGTTTCTGGTATAAGGTGGTGTTTATGTGATCATCGCTTATTAGCACCGTAGTGTCCAGGAAGTGGATGAGGCAAACAAGCATATAGGTTGAATAAGAATAATCACACAGTTACTCATTTTAGTCATGGATATAACTTAGTATCTCTGTTGATTGATTGATTGATTAATTTACACAAAATAGGTCCATAGCAACTTGAGACTGTTAACATACTGGTTGAACTTCAAGACCAACTGTCATAAATATAAAGGGAAGGGTAAACCCCTTTAAAATCCCTCCTGGCCAGAGGAAAAATCCTCTCACCTGTAAAGGGTTAAGAAGCTAAAGGTAACCTCACTGGCACCTGACCAAAATGACCAATGAGGAGACAAGATACTTTCAAAACCTGGGAGGAGGGAGAAAAAACAAAGGGTCTGGGTCTGTCTGTATGCTGCTTTTGCCAGGGACAGAACAGGAATGGAGTCTTAGAACTTTTAGTAAGTAATCTAGCTAGGTATGTGCTAGATTATGATTTCTTTAAATGGCTGAGAAAAGAACTGTGCTGAATAGAACGACTATCCCTGTTTGTGTGTCTCTTTTGTAACTTAAGGTTTTGCCTAGAGGGATTCTCTATGTTTTGAATCTAATTACCCTGTAAGGTATCTACCATCCTGATTTTACAGAGGTGATTCCTTTACTTCTATTAAAGGTCTTCTTGTAAGAAAACTGAATGCTTTTTCATTGCTCTAAGATCCAAGGGTTTAGGTCTGTGGTCACCTATGCAAATTGGTGCGGATTTTTATCAAACCTTCCCCAGGAAGTGGGGTGCAAGGGTTGGGAGGATTTTGTGGGGAAAGACATGTCCAAACTACGTTTCCCAGTAAACCCAGTTAAAGTTCGGTGGTGGCAGTGGAAATTCTAAGGGCAAAGGGTAAAATTAATTTGTACCTTGGGGAAGTTTTAACCTAAGCTGGTGAAAGTAAGCTTAGGAGGTTTTCATGCAGGTCCCCACATCTGTACCCTAGAGTTCAGAGGGGAGGAGGAACTTTGACACCAACATTGCCCATAAAGAGATAGGGGATGAAAAGCCCAAGTCATGGTGCTGTTAGACTCTGGTAAGGATTTTATGGTGAGGCTAATTATTTTTGTTCTGTTTATTTTGCTGCTGGGATACTTGATTTGATCCTGGAAGAATGGAGATAACTGTTTATTTATTAGCGTATTAAGAAAAATATCAAGAACGGTCAAAGCATAGGATGAGCACTGCTTTAGTGGAGAGTAGTAAAATGCAAATGTAAATATGTATATGTAAACATAAGATAAAGTTGTGAGCAAATAAATATAATTCATTTATGTATTGCAAAACACCTTATGTATAGCAAAAGTGAATTTACTGGTAATTATCTTATTCTTCTGTAATATTTCAATGTGTGTTATATGTACAGTATTTTCCCTTTCAAACCCTTGTTCTGAAAAAAAAATATTAGTAAAGCAGCAGGTCAGGAATAGATCGAAGCTGTGGATGTTTGTTTACCTCTTTAGCAAGTTCATTTTAAATAGTGCCATTACACTCATAAATAATTCACTATATGTACCTGACATATTAGTACAAAATTAACCATGGTGACACCAATAAAAACCTACATAAAATTCTCCCTGCCCCCCATCCCCTTCCCCGCCCCGCACTCTCATATTCTTTCCAGCTTATTTATCTTATCCACTTTATGACCTCTTCATTCTTCCCCTCAGTGTGTAGCTCACCTTCATCAACTTCTCTTGGGTTCTGCAACCTTCCACCTACTCTAACCCTCTATAATCTTTGCCCCTACATCAGCCATGCCTGTGTGATTTCCCCTTTTCCTTGCTCTGATCTCTCCATCACACTATTCTGGGCCTACATAACTTTACCTTTGTGTTCAGTTGGTTTTAGTTTCAGCGTCTCTGCCCCCACAACATTACTGTTTCTGTTATTCAGTTTCCTCAGCCTCCACTTACCCTCTTTTGTCTCTCTTTTTCAGCTGTTCATTGCCAGCCTTACGCACAAGCAATGCAAACAACTCCTTGAAGACTCATACTTCAGGCATAATGCATATTGCCTCTTTCTGTATTTCAGTACAATTTCTTACAGCCTTTCAGGATGTTCTGAAAGCCTTTCATGATATTCTGGTAAAATAACAGCTCCCACTCCTATTTGAGAGGCATCATGTGCTAACGGTGGGAAAACTCTGGTTTCAAATACACCAAAACATTGGAAACAGTTTTATTTCTGCCTCAGAAGCCTTATTTTAGCTCTTAGAACAAGAGCCCAATTTACCAATGCCTTGTGTCAGCATTTACACCTGTACAAAATAGGTGTAGCAATTTAAACCCACTTTGTGCAGATGTGAATGACTACACAAGAAGACAGCCAGTGGAGAATTAGGCCTGACAATTATATTGTTTAACTTGTTCATAGTATTATCATTCAATATGTGTTCATCCAAATGATGCAAGTCCCTGTTCAACTCTTGGAACATCTAAACTATTATTGTCTAGAACACTAGCATATGAGACTCCCAATGATTCCTGAATAAAGCATTCATCTTGATCACACATTTAAGAATGTCTGGAGAGGTTTGAATATTATAGCCAATCTGACAAGGAAAAAGAATGCAAAAGAGCAAATGGAAAAGCACTACTTGAGCCAATACAAATCTCAAAAATAAAATAAAAATTGTGTTTCAGGGAGTGGTCTTGTCTGTACGCAGCCATTGGTGTTACAAGGCTCCTCAAAGATGCGGTTTCATGGGTTTATAAAGATAAAAAAACACCCAAAACTCCACCTCCTCTGATATTTGGATATAAAGAAATGTCTAGAAAGTACCAAACTTTCTCTGACAAAACTCCATCCTATTTATCTGAGAAATGCATACTAAATATTTTCCCTTTCCCTCTAAATGATGAAAAATTATTCTGTCTAGAGCACTGCTTACAATACTGAACTTTTCTTATATTACATTTAAAGCTTGAAAACACTCAATGCATAGGATTTCTCTACAAATTTCCAGTACTCTGTTGGTTTTTGTTTGTTTTTTAATTACAATTACAACACCATGACAACAGGCGGGTACTTGGCCTCGCTTTTCTATTTTCAATTTTAAATGAAATCCTGGATGAACATCCTTAATTCTGAGCACAACCAGAAAAGTAGCAATTATAGCCACCCGTCCCATCCACCATCCAGTGAATTTTTTTTTTTTATGCAATGGAGCTATGTGATTCCTGAGTGCACATTAGTTGGGTGTTCAAGGTATTACAATTCACAGGCATATACGATCCATAGTCCTTACCGATATGAATTGTCCAACTGAAACAATAGGATAATTCATGTGACTAAGGTCTATTTTTTTTCAGTAAGAGTTACAGGATTGGGCCTGAAGCATTTAGAGAATTTGTACTGCTACCTCAGCACTAAAGCATGGAAAGCAGAGTCTGATCATAAACTTCCAGAGCAGATTGGAGAGATCAGTTTAAAAACAAAGCATAAAGCAGTAGTAAAGGCAATGTTCATTTAATTTACACTATTGCTGCTCATATTGCTCTCTCTGATCCACTTAGACATTTGATGATCAGACTTTCCTTTTCATCTTCTGGTACTGAAGAACAAGAACACAATTTGCTGTGTGTATTGCATAGTACACAGTAGTTGGTAGAAGTCATTGTTATTTCACATGATTAAAATAGCAGGTGATCTACAGTGTCATTTGATAATTAAAATACATTATAATTGTGGCATTCATATGCAGGGGTTAATCATCTCTCATGCATAAAATAGATTTGACTTTTATTTTCTTTAATAAGCCAAACTCTGAATTTTAATTGACTTTGCCAAATCCCCACAAATAATTAGTCGGAGCTACATCATGCATTTATTTAAATTACTAACACATTTCCCATTGACTTTACAGAGGGCAACATAATTCCTAAATGTGAGATCAAGGTCAATGTGGGAAAGGCTATGAATCCAAATTATGCAGGTGTGTTAGGTAAAATCCCTTGAATTAATATTATTTTTAACTAAAACAAAGATTCATTATTAAATTGTATGATAAAACACATTCATTTTCATACATCAAGGGATTTGTTTAAAAAATAAATGATTTTCAAAGGTTTAAAGTTAGTTTCATGTGTACTAATGTGATGGAATGAGTTTAGAGATCTGGTGTCTGATCTTCTCACTATTACTCACGAGTAGATTTGCATCAATGAGACTTTCATGTGAGTGAGGGCTAGTCATATTCATGAAGGTTTTAGGATAAAGTCACTGAAGCAATGCAAAAAAGGTCCATTTTTTGTCTCCTCATAATGTATATGGTTATTTATGCCAATGTACAGTGAGTACTAAGTGGGCAAAAATATTGCCAAATCAAAATAGTAGAGTATTAAACTCATTTTTCATTTACTGGCATAAATAGCTATGCAAGGAAAATTGGGATATATACAAGCAGATCATGATTTTACCAAATGTTCCTATACATTTTGTTTTGACTACCAAAGCCACCTACATACGTGCAATGACATGAATGGCAAAGTATTTTCTGAGCAGACATCTTAGTCCCTATGTATATTCCAGAGCCTGGTTGTGCCTTATGACTACTGTACATCATTCATCCTCTACAGTTCATCTAAAGATCACACACTTTAAGTTCTCACATTCAAGTCAGTTATTTACTTAAAATCTTATCTGGCTATTTTGTTCTTTACTTGTTATGAAAAGTAGAGAAAAGGTAATAAAAATTAATAGTTTTTAATTGTTAATGCCATTTGTTTTGAATTCTTGTATAATTCAAAGACATAATCAGATTGTGCAATATAGAGTTCTATCCATGAGATGTGGATAGAAATAGAAAGATGACCTCGGTAAAGACAAAGACCTCGATCATATATCCATGATAATTCACAAATGAGACATTTGCATGAGATCTCCCATAGGACAGGTGGAGTTCCACAACCTTCACAGTAACATTTCCCCTTCCTTTAGACTGCATGGTGTGTGTTTCATAGTCCAGGATCTGTGTGGGGCTAGGGGAAAGACGGTGAACAAACCAATGGAAAAGATGGTGGAGCTGGAAGGATAGGTTGGATGGACCATCAGCCGGAGGACGGGGGTTGGGGGGCTGCGGCTGCACCACCTGGTCTCCAGGAGCACCAGGGCTGAAGGCACTGCCACCCTGCTCTCTGGGGCTAGCCGCCTAGCACACTGGGGCTGGCTGCACTGCGAACCTGCCCGGAAGACTGGGACTGGCCATGCTGCCTGGTGCTCCAGGGCTGCGGGACCTGTTGCCTGGAACTCCGGGGCTGGGGTCAGGGGCTGTGGTGGGGGTGCTCTGGGCTCCTGCGGGGAATGGGCAGAAGGCGAGTGAAAAAGGGGACAGAAAGGGAGGGGGCGGGTCCTTGGGCACAAGGTGGGGGACGGGGGCTAGCCTCCCCCAACGACCAGGTCACATCACCCATGCTGCAGAAGAAATAACTAAATGAGTTCATATGGCTATTTTTGGAAGTGGTATGAAGGAAGCAAGTTGTTTGTGTGCATAAGTGGATGTGCTGTGTGTCTGTGTGAAGAACTTATTGAGGGAAAACTAAAAAACAAAGATGTGCATTTAGTTCTGAATCTGTTGAAGGCTAGTTCTCATCTCTTCTGGGAGTGAGTTCTATATTCTAAGGGCTTGTCTACATAAAAATGTTTTACCTGCATAGCGAAGCATGAGTGTCAAGGTTCCTCCCCCACTCTGAACTCTAGGGTACAGATGTGGGGACCTGCATGAAAAACCTCCTAAGCTTATCTTTACCAGCTTAGGTCAAAACTTCCCCAAGGTACAAAATATTACCCCTTGGACAGGCCGCTACCACCACCAAACTAATACTGGTTACTGGGGAAGAGCTGTTTGGACGCGTCCTTCCCCCCAAAATACTTCCCAAAACCTTGCACCCCACTTCCTGGACAAGGTTTGGTAAAAAGCCTCACCAATTTGCCTAGGTGACTACAGACCCAGACCCTTGGATCTTAAGAACAATGAACAATCCTCCCAACACTTGCACCCCCCCTTTCCTGGGAAATGTTGGATAAAAAGCCTCACCAATTTGCATAGGTGACCACAAACCCAAACCCTTGGATCTGAGAACAATGAAAAAGCATTCAGTGTTTTACAAGAAGACTTTTAATAAAAAATAGAAGTAAATAGAAATAAAGAAATCCCCCCTGTAAAATCAGGATGGTATATATCTTACAGGGTAATTAGATTCAAAAACATAGAGAACCCCTCTAGGCAAAACCTTAAGTTACAAAAAAGATACACAGACAGAAATAGTTATTCTATTCAGCACAATTCTTTTCTCAGCCATTTAAAGAAATCATAATCTAACACATACCTAGCTAGATTACTTACTAAAAGTTCTAAGACTCCATTCCTGTTCTGTCCCCGGCCAAGACGACTACAGACAGACACACAAACCCTTTGTTTCTCTCCCTCCTCCCAGCTTTTGAAAGTATCTTGTCTCCTCATTGGTCATTTTGGTCAGGTGCCAGCGAGGTTACCTTTAGCTTCTTAACCCTTTACAGGTGAGAGGAGCTTTCCCCTGGCCAGGAGGGATTTCAAAGGGGTTTACCCTTCCCTTTATATTTATGACAATGAGTTTAAAACTCTACGGTTAAATCAGTGCAAAACATTATGTGGACTCTCATATTTTTGGCTGAGTGATTTTTTTTCAGTTTTGTTAAAAGTCAGTTAGGAATAGATTAGGAACAGAAATAAAGCAACCTACTTGTATGCCAAAATAGAAGTGTCTAAACAGCCATTTGTGCCCGTTTAGCTGTACTGGTTTAAATTCACACCTTACGTTATACCCATACAACATTCTCATGTAGACAAGTGCTAAGTCCAGGCCCTGTGAAAGTTGTCTTCTACACTCATGAGTCTCCTCCTATTGCTCATCATTGAAAAGTAGCTGTCGCAGGAGGTCATGATCCCGGAGGAAAAGTGAGCTCTTATTTAGTTAGGGAAAATCTCAGGACAGAGCCTTAAGTGGTCAGTGGGGAAGCAGTTCTCATAGTAGAACCTTGAGAGGAGGTGCACTATATGGAGATGGTGTGACATTTAAATAATGCTGATTTTAAACCTTTTCTAGCCTCAGCTTTCCAATTTATTTTGAATATCTTAATATGAATGTGAGATGTAATGTGAAGTGAATATACTGTTCAAATCACATACAACAACGTAGACACCCCAGTAGCCAAGATAAATCTTTTGGAATAAAAATGGAAAATCTTGTCAATGTGCATTCACACTATGTGTAAAAATCCTTAACTGTGTTATGAAAAATTTATTGGAATTAAGGAACATGTAATGCAAATACTAAACAGATTAAACTGTTGAACTTGCCAGTTCTGAAACACACTGCCGAGAGGAATATTCTGCACTAGGCAGAGAAATATCTCTCATGGGAGGAAAGTACACTGTTCCTTGCCTCAATTTCTGAAACATGCGTTTCTAATATGCTGCTGAAGGGTAAAATATGTCTCCCAGTGGAACATGACATGATTCTCCTCACTTTATTTTATGCTTCCAATCTACTGCTCCATAGATTGTTCTGAATGGAACCATGTTGAAATTCCCGATTTCACTCACCTGTAATTTTAATAAACTAGCTATATGATGAGGCTCATCAAAGCATGAATACATATGAAATATAGTAGAATCTTCATAAGTAAGTGATAACCACATACAAATGTTGACTTCATAATGTTTTGGGAATCTGTGGTAAATGTATTGACTTTTCTCTAACAAAAACATATTATCATAATGTTGCTGGCAGAATATTTGACAGCTTTTTTTCATAGGAGGGAAACTTTTTAATATCCATACAAGAAATAGCACTGTATTTTTATCTTTGAGGTAGCGGTGACTAATAACGTAGGCATTCTTGATTAATCTTTCTTTTGAGAAATAACTATCAAGGATAAATGCTAGGAGGAAAAACAACCTTGGGATTTCTGTGGAAATGATCAGTGAAACATAATAAAGCTTTCAATAGGTGAATTACTCAGACTTTTGAATAGTCAGTGTTCTATTCAAAAAGTCCTTCCATTTAAGGCTTCCCTATTATCTCTGGTGATTCTTATTTTCACATGACAGAAAATACATTCTGCATATAGAACTGCATATAAAAGAGCTTGATTAACCATCTTAAAGGCTTGATGGCCATCCTCCCCCAGACTTTGAAAGAAACCAAGGTACAGAAAGGTTAACTTGTTGAAAAGTCATACAGTGAATGAAAGGCAGAGGTGGGAATGGGGGCTACTTTCCATGGTGCCAAATTCTTTGCTCAAGACACCAGACAACATTGCCTCCAGATTTGGCACTTCATTATCAAAAGTCATGCATTAAGAGCCAAATCTTGCTCCCATTTATGCCAATTTAAAAAAAAAAATCTCATTTAGATGATCCTTGTGGGACTAAGATTTGGCTGCAATATATATATATATATATGCAGTGTACTGTTAACTACATATTTAAGCATAAATGAGAAATACAGATGGAAAAAGCTCTTTCTGTTGAGTAAGGTATGTGTTAAGATCATTCACAGATAGAACGCTACACAGAGCTTGTCACAAGCTAACAGAAAGCACTCTCAAGTTAGGAACAATTTGACTTCTGTGACTTTTACAGAATACTGCTATAATGTATTCTGATCATTTTGGTACCTATGATGCTTTTAAAGGTATTGCCTCCAAATTATCCACATTGAAACACATTAAAAAAGTCTCACTGGTTCCTAATTTTTACATTAGTTTTTTTGTAAGAGAGCTAGGAGCCTATTAGATTACTACTTCCTGTTTACTGGTCTTCCAGAGAGACCAGTGGAAAAATTCAAATTGAGTCTACTGGATTTTCCACTAGAGAAACTAAATTAGTGTTTGTATCCCCAAGTCCATACCATATTTTCAGTTTCCGACCTTCCTTCAACTAGTAACGGTCCTTAGCTTTCAGAGTAACAGCCGTGTTAGTCTGTATTCGCAAAAAGAAAAGGAGTACTTGTGGCACCTTAGAAACTAACCAATTTATTTGAGCATGAGCTTTCGTGAGCTACAGCTCACTTCATCGGATGCATACCGTGGAAACTGCAGCAGATATTATATACACACAGAGATCCTGAAACAATACCTCCTCCCACCCCACTGTCCTGCTGGTAATAGCTTATCTAAAGTGATCATCAAGTTGTGCGTTGGAGGGGTTTTAGTTGGGGGCTGAAGGTGACGGCTAGTGGTGTTCTGTTATTTTCTTTGTTAGGCCTGTCCTGTAGTAGGTGTCTTCTGGGAACTCTTCTGGCTCTATCAATCTGTTTCTTCACTTCCGCAGGTGGGTATTGTAGTTGTAAGAAAGCTTGACAGAGATCTTGTAGGTGTTTGTCTCTGTCTGAGGGGTTGGAGCAAATGCGGTTGTATCGCAGAGCTTGGCTGTAGACGATGGATTGTGTGGGGTGGTCAGGGTGAAAGCTGGAGGCATATAGGTAGGAATAGCGGTCAGTAGGTTTCCGGTATAGGGTGGTGTTTATGTGACCATTGTTTATTAGCACCGTAGTGTCCAGGAAGTGGATCTCTTGTGTGGACTGGACCAGGCTGAGGTTGATGGTGGGATGGAAGTTGTTGAAATCATGGTGGAATTCCTCAAGGGCTTCTTTTCCATGGGTCCAGATGATGAAGATGTCATCAATATAGCACAAGTAGAGTAGGGGCTTTAGGGGACGAGAGCTGAGGAAGCGTTGTTCTAAATCAGCCATAAAAATGTTGGCATACTGTGGGGCCATGCGGGTACCCATAGCAGTGCCGCTGATCTGAAGGTATACATTGTCCCCAAATGTAAAATAGTTATGGGTAAGGACAAAGTCACAAAGTTCAGCCAACAGGTTAGCCATGACATTATCGGGGATGCGTTGATCACTAGATGATCGCTTTAGATAAGCTATTACCAGCAGGACAGTGGGGTGGGAGGAGGTATTGTTTCAGGATCTCTGTGTGTATATAATATCTGCTGCAGTTTCCACGGTATGCATCCGATGAAGTGAGCTGTAGCTCATGAAAGCTCATGCTCAAATAAATTGGTTAGTCTCTAAGGTGCCACAAGTACACCTTTTCTTTTTGTCTTTAGCTTGAATTAGGGTGGATAAGGGCATACCTGAAAGCATATAAAGTAGTCCTTTCAAGAACCTACATGAGAGTTAGCCAATGATCTTGTATGAATTCAGAAGTTTTTTGGTTTTGTTTTTTAAGGAATGCTTTTCTATAAATAACATAAAAAGAGTATAACTTGACTCCACCTACCCATTTTACACAGGCTACTATTCAGAAGTAAAATAGGAAGCAGCAAAAATTGGATTGAAAGTAGGTGCAGAAAACCAAGATTATGAAGACAGGAAAATGGACAATAGATCAGGGGTGGGCAAACTTTTTGGCCTGAAGGCCACATCGGGGTGCAAAACTGTATGGAGGGCTGGGTAGGGAAGGCTGTGCCCCTGTCATAAATATAAAGGGAAGGGTAAACCCCTTTGAAATCCCGCCTGGCCAGGGGAAAGCTCCTCTCACCTGTAAAGGGTTAAGAAGCTAAAAGGTAACCTCACTGGCACCTGACCAAAATGACCAATGAGGAGACAAGATACTTTCAAAACCTGGGAGGAGGGAGAGAAACAAAGGGTCTGTGTGTCTATCTATATTCGGTCTTTGCCGGGGATAGACCAGGAATAGAGTCTTAGAACTTTTAGTAAGTAATCTAGCTAGGTATATGTTAGATTATGATTTTTTTAAATGGCTGAGAAAAGAACTGTGCTGAATAGAATAACTATTTCTGTCTGTGTATCTTTTTTGTAACTTAAGGTTTTGCCTAGAGGGGTTCTCTATGTTTTAAATCTAATTACCCTGTAAGGTATCTACCATCCTGATTTTACAGGGGGGATTTCTTTATTTCTATTTACTTCTATTTTTATTAAAAGTCTTCTTGTAAGAAAACTGAATGCTTTTTCATTGTTCTCAGATCCAAGGATTTGGGTCTGTGGTCACCTATGCAAATTGGTGAGGCTTTTTATCCAACATTTCCCAGGAAAGGGGGGGTGCAAGTGTTGGGAGGATTGTTCATTGACCCTTAAGATCCAAGGGTCTGGGTCTGTAGTCACCTAGGCAAATTGGTGAAGCTTTTTACCAAACCTTGTCCAGGAAGTGGGGTGCAAGGTTTTGGGAAGTATTTTGGGGGGAAAGATGCGTCCAAACAGCTCTTCCCCAGTAACCAGTATTAGTTTGGTGGTGGTAGCAGCCAATCCAAGGACAAAGGGTGGAATATTTTGTACCTTGGGGAAGTTTTGACCTAAGCTGGTAAAGATAAGCTTAGGAGGTTTTTCATGCAGGTCCCCACATCTGTACCCTAGAGTTCAGAGTGGGGGAGGAACCTTGACAGCCCCCCAAACAGCCTGGCCCCCTATTCACCTGCTCCCACTTCCCATCCCCTGATTGCACCCTCCTGGGACCTTCCACCCCAAACCACCCCCTCCCAGATCCCACCCCTATCCAATGCCCCTTGCTCCCTGTACCCTGGCTGCCCTGACCTATCCACACTCCCGCCCCTTGACAGGCCCCTTGGGACTCCCACACCCTATCCAACTCCCCTGTTCCCCACCCCTGACCGCCCCAGAACCTTGGCCCCATCCAACCGCCAGCTGGTCCCTGTCCCCTGACTGCCCCTCCGGGACCCGCTACCCAACCCCTTCACCGCCGCACGTACCGCCGCCCCCTTACCATGCCCGTTAGAGCAGCAGGAGCTCGCAGCCCCACTTGGTTAGGTATTGAATCAGCTGTACAGTCCACCAATCTGGGAGCCACTCACCACTGAAGCTTGACTAGAAAAGCCTCTGGATCATCTTTAGGACCTATTTTGGTCACTTGTCTATCGTGGTGGTAGTCGGCTTACACTGTGGGGTTGCAGCAATACTACCATCTACTTTATTGCTGCTGCTGGGCCTGGTTTTTGCCAATCAAATCAGTAGCCGTTCTGTCTCCAGGACAGCTACCTTCTGCCGTTGGGATGTTCCCTCCATTCCACTCCACCACCACATGTGGCAGTGGCAGTGTGGGTGACCAGGTCCAGTTGAATTTGTGGTTCAAACGTTGATAAACACTTTCTCTGTAAGTCTTCAGTGGGGGCTTATTTAAACCTCCTGGTAGAGTTTTTCAAGACAACATAATCCTGGTTATCCAAGCAACACTGGAACTATAATTGCAGTCTCAAAACCAAGTTTAGAGTCTCTCATCTTCCATGCCGTTCAGAACTGGGCCCCATAGGCAGAGGTTCTTTCAGCCTGGGGTCCCTGGACAGCATATTCCTCTCGTAAAAGTTCTGTTTCAAAATAAAAAGTTTATGGAGAATCCTACTAATACAAAGTTTAATTTGCCCCAATTTTCTTCCTAATTCTCTCAGTAGTGGCCCAATCCAACTCCCACTGAAGTTAGTGGGAGTCTTTCCATCAAACTGAGTCGGAATTTGACTAGACTCTAACTGAATAACATTTGATGTCCATTTTATTAGCCAAGAGAGAGGGATGTAATGCTTTTCCTAATGAGTTACAGAATCTTATCTTTTTTCTACCAAATCTAGTCAATTCAGATTTTACTGAAGCTCTACTATGTCCCCCTTTCATCCATACAGGAGATCAAAAGGGGTAAAACCTGTGGATTCTGGGGGAACCTCCCTATATGCAGATAACAGGTAGGGTAACATTTCATCCCAGTCACCTGCCCACTTGTTTGCATGCATTCACAGCATATATTTCAGTGTCCCATCACATTTTTCACTGAAAGCATTTGTCTCTGAGTGATATGGGGCCAACTCCAGCTCTTTTACCCCATACATCCTGTGCAATTCACTGAATATTTGGGACATGAAATTTGATCCATCTGACTGAACACAGGGCTTTAACCACTGTTTCAGCTTCCTTATTAAATAGAGCCTCTGCTGCTGGGTACCTAGTGTATAGTGCACTACTACCAAAATATTTTTCATTCCCCTGTTGGTAGGCTCGGGCATTGGACCAAAAATGTCCATAAGAACCCTACATATGCCTCTTTTGTTGGAGGGAAGGGACGAAGAAGAAGAGCCCTTTGGGGATCTGTACGCTTCTTCTTACTCTGACATAAGTCACCAGACCTGCAGGAATCTGTATGTTTGGCCACTAAAAATTCCTTTTAATCACTAATGTGTCCTCTGCAATCCCAAGTAAGCAGCAATAGGACAGTCATGAGCTAATAGCACTAATTCCCTGTGGTGCTTGGTAGGCAGGACTTTTTTCTTTTTCCCCACAGGAGCATCTCCATACAATCTTCCCTTCTTTTCAAAAATCTTTCCCCCATTTCCCCAGAGATGATTCCCTTTATGACTTCTGAAGAAGAACAGAGAACAGACCCATCCCCAAATTCCTGCATGCTGTCCCTGTAGCTGAGATGGCTATCAGTATGGAGGGACTCCTCCCCTCATGCTCCTGGAGAGATCCTGCCTTCCTTTGCTGAGCAAGGGATGGAAATGCCTCCTCCCCCTCCAACTGTTTTTCTATTTTCACCGTCCCCTCTTGGACAAATGGAACATATTCCTTTTTACTGTGAGTCACTATATTAACAGCTCTGGACATCATCAAAATATCACTACCTACAAGCAACCCTGCTGGAATGCAATCCAATAACCAACTTTTAGGGTGCCTTCAAACCTTCCCACTCCAAGCTCACTTTAGCCAAAGGCACAGTGGTTTTACATTTCCACAGTGCTAAGAATTATACATTCTCCTCCGAGAACATGTTATATTACTCAACTACACCTTTTCTGACCAGAGAAATCTGGGAATCAGGTCCTCCACCTTAGGCATTCTTTCCCATTCACTTTGGAAACTTTAATACATTCAGAGGCAACATCCAATGAGTCACACCTTGCAAAATTCATCAGAAGCCTCTCAGGCACCTTTGGATTTCCTGTGTTTATGACAGTTACATTAACCCAAGCTGGACAGGGTGAGGGCTTAGATTCCTTTTGCTTAGGGCAATTGTTTCTAACGTGTTCAGTAAAGTCGCATATGAAACACTTCCTTGGACCATCATCCTGTGAAGAAGATCTGTGACTATGATAATTAGCAAGGGATCAGATCTGGGTAGGTTAGTGCAGGGGCTCCCAACCACCCTCCTCCCAGGATTAAGATGGGAGCCTTCTTTTACCCTTGGTATCTGATCTTCTCTTTGTGGTTTGCGCTCATTGGACACCCTGGCTTACACATAGGAATCAGTCAGATCTGTTACTTTCTGCACAGTACCCAGGGATTTATCCCAAATAACCAGCCTGATCTCCTCGGAGCATACACTAAGAAAATGCTCTTGTGCAAAGATGTCAAACAACCAGTCATAATCCTCTGCCCCTTTTCCCTTTGCTCATTTCTTCATAAAATCACACATCTTATATACATATTTTTTTATGATTTATCTTGCCATGCTTTTCAAGGTTTCTAAATCTTAAACTACATACCTCAGGGGTAATTTGAAACTTTTGCAATACAGCTGTTTAAAATTCATCATTCTTCAAAAGTCATGGAAGACAGGAGACATTCCAGAGGACTAAAAACAGGCAAATATAGTGCCTCTCTTTAAAAAAAAAAGGGGGGGGGAGGGGGCAGGGGAAGGACATCCCGGGGAATTACAGGCCAGTCAGTTTAACTTCAGTACCTGGAAAGATAATAGAGCAAATAATTAAGCAATCAGTTTGTAAACACCTAGAAGATAATAAGGTGACAAGTATTAGTCAGCATGGAATTGTCAAGAACAAATCATCAACCTAATAGATTTCTCTGACAGGGTAACATGCCTGGTGGATGGGGGGAAGTGGTAGATGTGGTGTATCTTGATTTTAGTAATGCTTTTGGTAATGCTCACATGACTTTCAAATAAACAAACTGAGGAAATACAACCTAGATGGAGCTACTATGAGATGCATAACAGGTTGGAAAACCATTCCCAGACATTAGTTATCAGTGGCTCACAGTCATGCTGGAAAGGCATATCAAGTGGGGTCCTGCAGGAATCAGTTCTGGGTCCAGTTCTGTTCAATGTCTTCATCAATGATTTAGATAATGGCATAGAGCAGTGGTGGGCAACCTGCAGCCAGCAGGCTGCATGCGGCCCATCAGGGTAATCTACTGGCGGGCTGCAAGACAGTTTGTTTACATTTACCATCCTCAGGCACGGCCACCTGCAGCTCCCAGTGGCTGTGGTTCACAATTCCCAGCCCCTGTGGATGGTCAATGTAAACAAACCATCTTGCAGCCCACCAGCGGATTACCCTGATGGGCCGCGTGTGGCCCACAGGCTGCAGGTTGCCCACCACTGGCATTGAGAGTACACTTATAAAGTTTGAGGATGATACCAAGCTCGGAGGGGTTGCAAATGCTTTAGAGCATAGGATTAAAATTCAAAATGATCTGGACAAACTGGAGAAATGGTCTGAAGTAAGGATGAAAATTCAATAAAGACAAATGCAAATTACTCCACTTAGGAAGGTTCAATCAGTTGCACACATACAAAATGGAAATGACTTACTAAGAAGGAGTACTGCAGAAAAGGATCTGGAGGTCATAGTGGATCACAGGCTAAATATGAATCAGCAGTTGCCAAACAGCAAACATCATCATGGGATGTATTGGTAGGAGTGTTGTAAGCAAGATACGAGAAGTAATTCTTCTGCTCTACTCCACGCTGATTAGGCCTCAACTGGAATACTGTGTCAAGTTCTGGGTGCCACATTTCAAAAAAGATGTGGAGAAAGTCCAGAGAAGAGCAACAAAATTGACTAAATGTCCAGAAAACATGACCTATGAGGAAAGATTGAAACAATTGGGTTTGTTTAGCCTGGAGAAGAGAAGACTGAGAGGGGACATTATAACAATTTTCAAGTACATAAAAAGTTGTTTCAAGGAGGGAGAAAAAATGTTCTCCTTAGCCTTTGAGGATAGGACAAGAAGCAATGGGCTTAAATTGCAGTGGGGGCGGTTTAGGTTGGACATTAGGAAAAAATTCCTAACTGTCAGGGTAGTTAAGCACTGCAATAAATTCCCTCGGGATGTTGTAAAATCTCCATCATTGGAGATTTTTAAGAGCAGGTTAGACAAATACCTGTCAGAGATTGTTTAGGTAATATTTAGCCCTGCCATAAATGCAGAGGACTGGACTAGATGACCCCTGGAGGTCCCTTTAAGTCCTATGATTCTATGATTATATATTAAAGCCTGTACAATTTCCATTTCAGTAAATAAACACATTATTTTATCCAAGAGCTTTGTTACAACTGTGGGAATGTTCTTGACCTCTGGAATTTTATGCAGTGCAGTGTCTCTTAACTGTAATGAGGTATTCTTTCATACAATCCATCTTTTTGGATGCAGGACACAATTTCTCCCAACTGGATGTTACTTGGGGAGAGTTATCTGCTAATTGAGCATTTTCTTTTTTTAGTTCCCATTTCTTGAGCTTATGGTGTCATTGCTTCTCTTTCTCTTCTTGCTCTACTTTGATCCAAAGGATTTCCAAGTGAAGTGTTTGTCTTTCCAGCTGTATCCATGCTGGGCTCAGTTGTAAGCTGGAGGGTCTGTCTCTTCCTATTGCTATAGCCTCTGGGACCTCACACATGCCCTGAGGATTCATCTGCCCTTCATGAGACTTGTACTACTCCATAAGAAAGATTTTTCAAGTCATTGCCTATTTTTTCTTCAGAGAATATGCAGCAACTCTTCTAACTGCTTTCAGTTGTATTTACTATACATTCCTTTGTTCTTCCTGACCTTGCTACTGTTCTATGTACCTTGTGTTTTCTTTTGTTCTATTTCCTTCACCAAAAATAAACAAACAGAAAATCAGAACTATAACCTTTTCTGACTGTTCTCAGCCTTCTCACTCTAATCATTTAAAATTCTAGTTTACCAGTGCTTGAAGTGTGAACCTCAGTCAACCAGCAAACTGCGTGTAGATCTTGCTATCAACTATACCACTTTGATGCTTTCTTGGTGCACCCCAAATCATAAGCTACTGTGTTACTCTTCTGCCTCAGTACTTTGCGGCAGCTCCCTGCACACCAGTCTATCTACCTCACCAACAAACTCCTTGAGACTCTATCAGTCTTAATCTTGCCTTGCAAACAACATTCAGCGAATGCCAGTTCCCGAGTTCCCCAGAGACATCTCTCTGCAATGTCCTGTTCCTCTTACTGTATGCTCACAGAAATTGCCAAGTCCACTGCCTCCAAAGAGATAGTGCACACACCAGCCTGTTAGTTTAGTTGAGGACCCACACTTCAATAAAACAACTCTGAATGGTTTATAGTAAAACTGAGCATAGGTTCATTAATAAAGGACATGGATTTAAGTGATCTAAGAAAGAGAAAAAGAGACTGATCTGGTTACAGACAAAACAAAAATTACACTTTTTAGTGACTTTAGCAATCTACAACCTTCACCTAAGCAGCTTTCTCACTTCCATCCAGCTATCAGCATCTCCAGCCCATGGCAGAAGGATCCACCATTCACAGAGTCAGAGGGTGCTGATCCCTTTTGTCCCCTAAGTGATGGTCCCTTTATAGTCCAGAAAGTCTTTGAAATGTATTATCTGAAAAGTAAACCCAGACAAATACAAAGCTATCCTGCTGTTTGTTCTTTGGGGTGCAAGTCACCAAGGCCCTTCTTCAGCAAATTGACCAGAAGAGGTCTTCATTGGCTTGATCACTTAGCTTATCTTACATGTAAATGTACTTTCATTGCCCTTTGCTTGTAATAAACAATGCTCTTTTCTCATCTGCCTTTTGGCTTAATCCAAGCAGACACATAAATCCTCATTTCTTGTCTAGGGCAGGCTTGTTTATTAACTGCCTCCAAAACATAGTTTAATAATATTTCCAGCCCACACATAACTCTTTACATGCAATCCATACATACATCACACAGTGATATTTATGACCAGCGTATCACCTGTTATCATACCTTACAAGACATACGTTTGCCTAAATATTCTGACAACAGTGGGTTGGTGCATACTTAGTTGGCATATATGAGCTTTTATGGTCACAATGCTGCATAAAATTACCAGCTACTTGGAAGATAAGCTAAAAGCACATGTTATTAGGAGACAATAAGCCTACCTAAGTGGTGGAAGACATATATGAGAATTTTTGAGATATCAAAAACAATTTCTGTCCCAAATCAGGACACTAAGTTGAAATCATAAAACTTGTCACAAAGTGAGAAACTGAAGAAAAAATAGATTAGGTCATTCTAAATATTGTCTTTCAGTATTTTTGAAATCTATCATTTTGATTTTTGATCTTTAAAAAAACCTGTGTCATTTAGTTATTATATATTTACTTTTATATATACTTATATATTTAGGGGTTAAAAAGATGATTGAACCAGAAACTTTAAAAAATCAAAACTGGATGCTACACTTATTTCCAAACAAAACATTTTCCAATTTTTTTTAAATGGAAAATTTGTAGAAACCAACATTTTCCTGAAAGTTGTTTTCCCTTCAACATATCAGCATTTTCAAATGAAACATTGTTTTGTCAAAAAATTCCCAACCAGTAGGAGGTGGTATGTGCCACACAGGGTAAGGTGTTAGTGTGTCAGTTCATGGAGGTGTATTGATATCATCACCAGGGTACAAGGTACATATCTAGCATGCATGGCAATCTGTGGAAGCATTGTTAGAACAGCAGTGATGCACGCTCTCCACTAAGGCACTTAGTGAGTCTGCCTCCTTTGTGGATATACTGTGGGCACCAGGGTGCACTGAATCCCATGTAGTTCACCATTTGCCACAGAAAACATTGTGTGGATCAAAATCAGTGTTTGCTTGGAGAAACCCAGCAGGTCTGATAACTAGATGCTTTCTTTCAGTCCCTCAGAGCTCTCCAAGAAAACAGTTTCCCCCTGCAGTTATAGCTCTCATCTCCTAGCTGCTGTGCAGACCCACAATGGAAATGGAAAACAGCAATAAAGCCAGAGAGGAATGTGCTTGCTACTGGGTGAATCTTGTGGAATTATTGTGTGTGCTTCAGGGAATAAGTCTGGGTGGCAACCTTATATCTTTCAGAGTAACAGCCGTGTTAGTCTGTATTCGCAAAAAGAAAAGGAGTACTTGTGGCACCTTAGAGTCTCTAAGGTGCCACAAGTACTCCTAACCTTATATCTTGTAAACCATCAGAAACTGACCTAATTGGTGGAGGACTAGAGGAGGGAGATGGTGGCACAGAAGATCGGACTGCCACCCTCCTGACAGTATATTTTCCCCCTCAGAGATCTGGAATCCTGTGGTGTTTGGTGGACTGTGCAGGAGGATTCCTAGATGGCCAGAGCTTCTTCCAAGGCAGCCTGGTATGCCACTGATGTGCCAACATGAGGAAGGAAGCTATAGGAACATGACCCTGTATTCTCCATACACATCTTTCATTATACTTGATGAATAGTATATTGGACTAACCTTAGTGACTGAGATGTACATATATTCCTTCAGTAGGGAGAGATGGTGATATTCTTGGCCATCTTATATTTTGTTCCTCTGCAAGATCCTCTATGTCATCCCTTTGCCTCCCACAGCATTAATTTGAATAACTACAATCTCTGGCATCCTGGATCTCACGGCTGAGCTTATTTGTTCAGTTCGAGGGCCTGCCCTAGAGACATCACTGCTGAAGAGTGTAAGCTTCCTGATCACTATTATACACATTTCACTGCTCTTACTTCCATCAGCATCTCAGCCCTGTTCCCTAGTAACTGAGTCTGATCCAGAAACTACATATACGGCCATTCTGCTTGTTCTGTTCATTTTCACACACAGGCTGAAAATTTTATTTGGATGCAGGTGCTACTGAGCCCTCATGCATCATTAACATGTGTAAATGTCCATTAGTATATGCTAATATTCTCCTCCTGGGTGTTTCTACCCATCCCTAATTGGGTGGGAAATTTTCACAGGCATTTTTAGAAGTTCCAGAGAATGCTGAGTGCTCAGGGCCCCACACAGGTGGCCCCCATCTGCCCTCAATTCATACCACAACTTTTCTGATCATCCTTGGCATCAGAGACTAGGTCTGCCAAGCCCCATCTTAGTAACATACAGACAAACAGGGTGAGTGCCAGAGGGAGCATTTTAGCTTTGTAAGGATTATGTTGTTTTTTCAACAGAGAAGTAGAGCCATGCATTTGAATAGGCAATGCTGCTGTGAAGTTTATCTCCTGGAGAGCTGCCAAACTCAATTTCAAAAAATGTGTTTAACACTGTGCCTGCCTGTGTGAACAATGCTTTCTGACTTCCTGTCACTATAATGCAGGGAAGGAAAAAATAAAAGTGGGATATGGCCTATTTTTTACCCTAAATCAGTAAAGATAAAATAACCTTTGTAAATTGGTAACCCTTCATGATTTTCTAGGCATGGAAGTCATCTGTGCTTAGGGATTTTAACACAACTTCCCCAATCAGAATTATTTGCATACACAGAAACAATCTTCCCCATCCATTTAAACAGGCCACAACGACTTAATCATTTTTCCCAAATGAAGTTTCTCATTAAACTGCACACCAAACAGGATTTTAAAATTATACTTACAGTACAGAGATTGCTCACTTTGCAGAACCCCAGGAGTGCACAGAGCCTTCAAAGAGAACAAAGGGAAGCAGGGCTCATGAGGTGGGCTAACTGTATTTAGGGCAGGGACCAGTGCTCTGGTCCCCCTTGCGCTGGCCCTATGAAATACTTGCTCATCGGGAGTGAAGTAGCTGTCTAAAAGTGCACATAACACTTCACAGCAGCCTGAGACTGGGAATGAAGAATTCCAAACTGGATCCACATCCAGTTGGAATCTTGGTATGCAGACTGTAACTATCTAAAATGGAATTTTGACTAATTCAGCTATGAGCTATGGAAAGTGCTATGAGAGCTTTAATAAACACAGTGTATCGTTATTTTACTTTATATTTAATAAAAATGGTGCCATTGCAGCCAGTGCCCTTTAATATTGTTGTAATAAACCCCATAGTAATGAATAATATTCCTTATACTGCTAATGGCTGAGTTAAATGTCCTTGAAGCTGGTAGATGTAACTGCTGCCCTTCATTTAAGATAGTAGAAACAGTTAATTTCCTTTATGAAATAATAGCAGTCTCTGAATCAAAACTAGAGCACATTTAAGGAATTTGAATTATGGAGGGGATTCATTGGTATTATTTTGGGTAAGGCTTTAGATGGATGGGAGACAAACAGAGAAGCAGTCAGAAACAGAATAATCCAAATACAGCCTGGATAAGCACAGTGTGTGACCCTGAGATAAGCCTAGAGAAAGGGCTTGTGGGTTCTGGTCCTAGTCCCAGATAAAAGAGGCTTGCACCTGTGAGCAAGGAAACTCTTTCCTATTGTTTGGTTCCTCCTGTGTTTAGGGAAACAGGAATTGGTATATGTATTTTTTTTATAAATAAACAGGATTGAATCAAAAGTACCTGACTCCTCCTAATTGGAATAATGAGCCAATCCCCACTTTTGGTTATGCTCTTGGATCAAAGGGGTAATAATACTACTGTAATTCTACCCCAGTCATAAGCCTGATTTGAACCAGTCATTGTTCATTAGTTCATTACCAAAACACAGACATCTGCCATCTGAGCTAAAATAATTTCATTACCTTGCGGCAGCAGTATACTGTTTTCATCTATATGGAATAGACCATAGAGAGGATTATGATGTTTTCTTTACAAGCATATTACACCATACTGGAAAAATATTTTGTCAATGATTCTGAGGCTGCAACTACACAAGGAAAATTCTACCACTCTCCTCCAATAGTAAAATTTCACTGGAACTTGCAAAGGTGTAAATGGTAGTCTAGATGGGGTTCCGATATTTTCAGCACTCAGTCATGAAAAACTGCAGGTTTCCAGCCAAAAGATAACCAACATCTACCCTGTTAAAGTTGTTAGAACTCAGGTGGTATGGCAGGCAGAAAAGAATTTCAATCAAACTATGAAATATTGTTGTTTCTGTTAAATATTGTTGGGGCCCATAAGGATTTGCATATAATTTCAACTCTAAAAACATTCCATAGCAATTTGTATGTTTTTGTTAGATGTTTGTTCCAAATAAATTCTATTAAATAGGTATTTAAAAAAATACACAAAAAAATATCTAGGAAAGCACAGAGGCATGATTTCTTTTAAAAAAAGTAGACAATATCTTATCTATAATCTATTTTCCTGTAAGCTTCATCACAATGTGACTATGTCACACAAGAGACATTGCAATACACATACAATCCCTTCGACACATGGTTGTTGCTGGTTCTTTATATTTTGTCTGTTGAATATATTTGTCACAGCTCATGGCAACTGTACCTGTATTCCCCCTCTTTGGTGCAAGGGCACCCACTCCAGGCTCCCAGCTCCTAAGCAGTCACCTTTTTTGGGAGGAGTCTTATATCTTTCTCCCTCCTAACCAGGTTTTTTTTCCAGACTGCACGGTTCCCTGCCTACTCTGTGAGTTCCCCAACAAGACAGAGTGCCTGAACACTTTTACTTTCTTAAGGTGAAAACATTATTGTGAAAATCTATTAAAAACAAGCTTACCTGAGATCACCTGCCCTTCCCAACACCAGCCTTGGGCTTTGGTAGGTGTCAGTCCTTTCTTCCTTTCCCTAAGGACAGAAGGTTCTGTCCATTTTTTGGCTCAGAAAGAAGGCCCTAAGCCAGTTTAAACTCAGATGTCCTTTATTTGTCCACTGGTCTCTGGAGAATACAGTTTGAACCAATATATGTGAGCATCACCAGGTGGAGGTGTGACGGGTTGGATCACAGAAAACCCCTTGGGAACTGCAAACTGATGTGCTGAGACTACCTCTGAGCCGGTTTTCCCTGGCTGCTTGGGACTTCAGTACCCTGCCTGGTTTAAGCCAGACACACTAGCCTGCTACAAACAGACCCAGGTCTGAACAACATCCCCCAAAAGCTGCAGGCTTAACTGAAAACAGCATAAGAAGTGTTCCTGTCTCCAACACTCAGGTATCCAGCTCCCAATGGGGTCCAAACCCCAAATAAATGTGTTTTATCCTGTTTAAAGCTTATACTGGGTAAACTCATACATTAGTTGCCCTCTATAACACAGATAGAAAGGTATGCACAGCTTTCCCCACACCCCCTGCCCTGCCCTGCCAGGTATTAATACATACTCTGGGTTAATTAATACATAAAATTGATTTTATTATATACAGAAAGTAGGATTTAAGTGGTTCCAAGTAATAACAAACAGAAGAAAGTGAATTACCAAGCAAAATAAAATAAAACATGCAAGTCTAAGGCTAATACAGTAAGAAAACTGAATACAGATAAAAATCTCACTCTCTGAGATGTTTCAATAAGCTTCTATCACAGACTGGACACCTTCCTAGTCTGGGCACAATTATTTCCCCTGGTACAGCCCTTGTTACAGCTCAGGTGGTAGCTAGGGGATTTCTCATGACTGCAACCCTCTTTGTTCTGTTCCACCCCATTATATATCTTTTGCACAAGGCAGGAATCATTTGTTCCTCTCTGGATTCCCACCCCTCCTTCTAAATGGAAAAGCACTAGGTTAAAGATGGATTCCAGTTCAGGTGACATGATCACATGGCACTGTAAGACTTCATTACCCACTTGCCAGCACACAGATATACAGGAAGACTTACAAGTGAACAGAGCCATCTACAGTCAATTGTCCTAGTTGATGGGAGCCGTCAAGATTCCAAACCACATTTAATGACCCAAACTTTGCATAATAACAATAGGCCCTCAGAGTTATATTTCATATTTCTAGTTTCAGATACAAGGGTGATACATTTATTAAAATATAATGACCACACTCAGTATATTGTAAGCTTTGTAATTATATCTTACAAGAGACCTTTTGCATGAAGCATATTCCAGTTACATTATATTCACATCATTAGCATATTTTCATAAAAAAACATACAGAATGCAACGTCACAGAAGATACCTATTTGGAGATATTAAAACCTGAGTGAATGTGCCTAATCATCTCCCTCTCCCCCCACTGTTCAGTTCCTGGAGGGCTGTGGTCATCCTCCCCCATGGAATTACACACAAGACCTGGCCCACAGTAATACATAAATTTAAAACAGAAAAATCTCCCAAAAATATTGTAGGAAATTGCCATTTCTCTCACAATGTTACCCATACATTGTTAGATGTTGTATATAAAATTACCTGTAAGTGGTTAAAATATTAAGTGTTAAAATACAATGTTAAGTTATTATAGTTTTTTAACCTAGTAAAGTTTATTAACCTAGTTAGAAAATTCAATTCATTTGGCATTTTTTGGAGTTAATGAACATATTTTAAAAACAGCTTATGTTATCCATCTAAGTTTTGCGTGTTCCTTGATGTTTCATCTGATTTTGGTAATAAAGAGTTGCAGTAAAGTTTTGCCACAAAGACTTAAGTTGAGATAATGATTTATCAGTACAACTTGTCAAAGTCTACTCATCAGATACATAATGCTATGGCTTTCATCATATAATTTGACAACTAATTTATTAAGATATTTGATTAACTTTTTAGGTAGTCATACTATTCTTGGAATAATAGAAGTATTTATGGAATAATGAATGTGAGCAATACTTTTCCTACTATTCCATCAGACCTATTTATTATGTATCCAAATTATGTTAGTAAGGTAGCCAACCTGTAGCACTCAGTATTACGAGTTTAGGGCCAAATATTGGTCACTCTATTTATGTAAATAATTCTATTAAAGCCTCTCAAATCATTAAATATCCAGTGGTTTTACCTAGGGATTAGCTACAATTTTGTGGGAAAAGCCCACAATTTAGTGATGTTCCTGTGCCCCATCCCAGTCCCATCCACCTTTTCGATGCCTCCTCAGGTTCTTGTGGTGGACAGCATCCTGCTTAGCCACTTTTCCTTGCCAAAGGGGCACATTTCAGGTTCCTCTTCAGGGCTAGGAGACTGCTATACAGAGAGCCTGGCATTCCTAGAGGAGATCCAGGGGCAGTGGAGGTGTCATAGACTATAACAATAGCACATCAACCTCTGAAAATTTGTGAGTACCAGTTGCTCCATGTATCACACTGCAGCAATCCAATTCAGTACCGGGAAAAGAGGTGCTGGTGACATGTATGTATATGTATGCCCTTGGCCTTTTGTAGACCTAACGTCATTCACAGGGTCTGTGGGCTGTCCTGAGGTATGATTCACAGGTAGGAAAACCATGCCTACCTGATAAAATGGGGAGGAAAATAACTGAGAAGGAGCTCATGGTGGTGATCTCTTTAACATCTCCCCGTGGACTTTTCCATGGGAGGAGTGATCAGGATCTTTGCTTCTGAAAATAAGCACTACATTTCCCCTTCCCCATCCCTTGACATTTCCCCAATAGCCCATTAGTGTTAAAAACAACTGTCAGTGGTACCCACAGGATGCAGATAATCCAGAAACAGATTTTTACATTCATATTTTAAAATAATCCACTTACCTGCTTTTACTACTATATTTATTTTTGTAGCAGGATATTCCTTCCTCCTTAAGTGTTCAACCTCTTTAGTACGTTTTAATTCTATTGAAGACAATTTAAGAGTAATTAGATCAACTAACTTTGAAAATTAATGTTATCCCCATTTCACTGTCTCCTTTGTAGTTTTCCCCCTTTATATATTTATCTCCTTTTTACTCCCCTAAAATATTTTTACAGTATCAACTCAATTTCACTTTTTTGCTGCTTATATCTTTTCCCATTTAGCCCTTTATATTTAGTATATTTTCATTTAGTTACCTCCATTTTTTCCTCATTTCAAATAGGAATTTTATTTATTTTTTTCAAAAAACCACCCTCAGATCTTTAATGAAGTCCTTTTGCAGCCACACTGGACAATTCTTTTTAACTCCATTCCTCTGTTTCTGAGGAATTCTAGTCTACTGCACCTTAATCGTAGTGTCTTTCAGGATGGGGCATTAGTTCAATACTCACTCAGAGAGAAGAGCATCTCCAACTGAGTCGCTAGCACTACCATACTTGCTGCAACAGTGAAGTGTTCCTTGGAGGTCTCCAAATCTGGTACTAACTTAGCCTGAGCCAGTTTACCTTGTTAAATCTGACAGGATTGCAGCACAAGGAGATACTGGTGCCTGAATTCAGACAAGTTTGTGGAGCATTTTACAGAATATTGCTGATAGAAAATACATAGACACACTCTACTTTTTTCTAGTAGATTAACAGATAAATGGTCATCTTAACAGAAATGAATGTGTTATAACTCCTCCACCCCCCTATATAAACAGAAAATGTCTGTGCAACTTCTGAGTTTTTATCTTGAAATTATATAGAATAATTTTGTTAAACAATATACTCTAAATCAGTATTTATCAACAAAGCAGACCCATTGTGTAGAAAAAGGGATATTTTCTTCTAATGCTGTACATTCTAGCATTTGCCGGTTTGAAAATTCAAAGAATTAAGGAAAAAGCCTGGCCAAACAAAAAAAGGCATCTTCCACATTGGCTGTGATTTCTTCCTGGGGCTCTAGGAGAAACCATAGTTAATAAGACACATGCACCTCTAGATATACTACCAATTATATAAGAACTAGCGGTATTTCCCACATTTCAGGGATGATTTTAACCAGTTGATTCTGGGAAACTTTCACGGGAGAGTGCATCATGCAGTTTGTTAGAAGCTCCTGAAATGTGTTGTATTTCAAAATCAAAATCTTGGAGAGCTAAACTCTACCAAAGAAGTTTCTTGTTATTTTCCTTGACGATATGAAGCCACTTCAGTGCAGCATGGTTGGTCTGCAGGTGGAAACACCGTCCCCAAACATGGGTGTAGTTTCTCCAGAGCATACACAATGGCATAACATTCCTTCTCTGTGGTTTACTAGTGGCTTTCCCTCTCAGACAGTCTTTTGCTGAGAAAAAATGACAGGATGGAATTCTTGATCCAGTGCTTCCTGCATTAAAACTGCTCCCACACCACGCTCAGACACACTTGTGGTTACTAGGAAAGGTTTGTCAAAGTCTGGGGCCCTTAGCCTTCTTAGGGAAAGGACCCAGAATATCCACAGCTACTTGCTGAAATGGAACTTCAATTATGGGGAGTGGCTGGAGAGGGGCTTTGTCCTATTCTTCAGGCTTTCCCACTCTTTGGCACACCTCACAAGACCAGACATATGTAGAATCGACCTTGCCCAATCCCTCACAGTGGAAGGACCTCCCTAAATGGTCTTTGGTCCTGTTCAGCCCAGCATGGCCACTAGGATGATTGTGGGCTAAGCTTAAGAGCTTTACACGGTACTTAGTTGGAATGACCAACTCTCTTTGAGGATGCCTTTGAGTCTTCGTGCCCATCAGAAAGAGTTTCCTTGTATAAAAGTCCCTTTCTACCACAAACCGGGATGAATTAGAAGAGCTAAGAGGCGATGGGTTGCTCTGTGCGGCCGTCCAAGCTCCCTTGAGGCTCTTATCTGCTTCCGCTCTGCCTGGAATTGTTCCCTTGACGTTGGAGACATCAGTTCCTCACGGGATTGTGGACCTGGGCTTGGTCCCCCTGGAAGCGTTGCAGGTGATGGGGCTGTTTCTGTTGACTGTGAACTGCTCTCCGCTGGTGCACTAGGTTGCATTTCAGGCTTCAACTGAGCCTTTTGTGCAGGTTTAGCTGCCGCTGCCAGTGCGGACTCGGTGGTGCCCTCTGGGGTTGGGGTTGCAAACGCTGGATTCAATGCTGGCAATGGTTCTGGTGCTGGTTGCTCTGCCAGTTCTGGTTCTGGGACTGGTTCTGGTTGGGTCTCTGGGTCTGGATCCACTACTGCTGTCACAGATGTTGGCATAGGGTCCGGTTCCACCACCTCAGTCTGGATCTCTGGTAACACAGACGGGGCCCTTGTAGAAGGCTCAGGAAAAGGGATAGGTGTGACAGCTTGCTTATCCCGGCCATGGATTACCATTCCCACCTTGCCTAGCTTTACAAGGTTGGTCAAGTCTTCCCACAGCAGCATGGGAATGGGATAATCATCATAGACTGCAAAAGTCCACATTCCTGACCAGCTCTTGTACTGGACAGGCAAAATTGGTTGTAGACAAGTTTAAAGAATTTGATTTGAAGGGTTGAATCATCACTTGGGCCTCTGGGTTGATGAACTTGGAGTCCACTAAGGATTGGTGGATAGCTGACACCTGTACTCCAGTGTCCCTCCATGCAATAACCTTCTTCCCACCCACACTCACAGTTTCCCTTCGGTCTGACAACATCTGGGCCTGAGGTGTGGTGAGGTCCTTAGGTGTGACCCCACTGCAATGAACTGTAATCTGTTGGGGTTCTTGGGCAGTTGGCCTTCACATGCCCCAGCTCATTACATTTACAACATCACCCAGCTGATTGGTCATTGGGGTAAGGTGGGTTGCTGGAGAATGGTGTGGTGGGACGATAAGGTGTCTGGGGTTTTCCTTGCGGTGGTAGGATATTTGTTTGGGGCGTCCCTTCTGGTATCCGCCCAAACCGCAACCAGGGTTGTTTCTCTCTGCTACCTCCACTCGTTTTGTTCCAATTTGACCACCTCTCTGACCGTCTGGGGCAGCTCATATTCATCAGCAAAGGAAGCAAGACTTTCTGCTGAGTCCATTTTCTTATCCCATAAACACTGTTTTACACCAGCATTGGACATAGTCAGGAACTGTTCCTATACAACCAAATCACACATGCCTTCAAAGCTAGCTACACCTCTTCTTTGACTCATTTATCTAACAGATCCTTCATCCAGTTTACATAAGCCACATTACTTAGTACAGCCCCTCTCTTAAGGGTTCTACATTTTACTCTGTAAGTTTCAGGGGGAATTTGAATAGTTTCAAAACCAAATCCTTAAATTCACCAATAGGCATCTTATTGAATATGTCCAGAGCTCTTCCAGTCAATTTTGCAACCAAAGTAGTCATCTTCTGATTATCAGGAATAGAGTTGATGGTACACAGTGTCTCAAAGGTGATGAAATAGTCAGCGATGTCAGTAGACTCCTCATATGCTGGGCACAACCATTTCTACTGGTGGCTATTTGGAAAGTTGGATCCTCCTACATTGGGATTCTGTTTCTTCCATTCCAGTATAGCCAGTGCATTGTCTTGTTCCAGCCGTTTCAGCTCCAGGGCTCTTTCATGAGCAACTCTGAGCTTCCCATTCTTTCTCCTTTAATTCCAGGGCTCATGTTCCTTCTTTTTCTCTTGATCCTCCAATCTGGCTAATCCCAGTTTCTTTCTGTTGGACCTCACTTTCAGTCATTTTGCTAACCTTCCTGCCCTTACTGTAGCCTCGACTGAGAGCTAGAAAAACAAACAAAAAAAACAAAAAACAAAACAGCTTGTGAATTCCCTTGCTGTAGATTAATTACTTTGCCCTCAGGCAAAGAAAAAAAACTCCAGCTGCTCTCAGATTAAAAAAAAAAGTGTCCCTTAAAAAAACTTCCTTTTTTTTTTTTTTTAGGCTGAGCCTTTTGCCTGCCTGTTCTTCCTCTGGCAGCAAAGAAAGAAAGAAACAAAACAAAACCCTCCCTGGCTTTCAAGCAGCCAAAAGGAAAAAATGTGTCCTTTTAAAATCCTGAGGTCTGTGCTTCTGGTTCAAAATGATCCCACCGCACTGCCACCATGTCAGGGTCCTCCCACCCCCACTCTGAACTCTGGGGTACAGATGTGGGGACCCACATGAAAGACCCCCTAAACATATATTCTACCAGTTTAGGTTAAAACTTCTCTAAGGCACTAATTCCTTAGACTAATGTTGCTGCCACCACCAAGTGATTTTACACAAAATATTCAGGGAAGGGTCACTTGGAATCCCTATCCCCCCAAATATCCTCCCAAGCCCCTTTACTCCTTTCCTGGGGAGGCCTGAGAATAATTACCAACCAGTTTCTTTAGCAATGTGAGCACAGACCAGACCCTTTGTCTTCAGGACACTGAAATCAACCAGGTTCTCAAAAGAAGAACTTCATTTATAAAGAAAAAAGTAAAAGAATCACACCTGCAAAATCAGGATGGAAGGTAACTTTTACATGGTAATTAAAAATATTTAAAATACAGAGGATTCCCCTCTGGGCTCAGCTTCAAAATTACAGAACAGGAATGAAACTACCTCTTTAGCACAGGAAAATTCACAAGGCAAAACAAAAAATAACCTAACACATTTCCTTGCCCTATTTACAGTTTCTACGGTTTTAGTTGAATTATTTTAGGTATGGTTTTGGGAGATAGTGTACCTGCTGGCTTTTCCCTCCATCCAGAGAGAGAACAACCCACAGAACAACAAAACAAATCCTTCCCCCCCAGATTTGAAAGTATCTTCTTTCCTCATTGGTCCTTTTAGTCAGGTGCTAACTAGGTTATTTGAACTGCTTAACCTTTACAGGTAAGGCAATCCAGTACAGCTGCCAAGCATACATAAAGGTTGCTACCCTTCCTCCTATATTCATGACAGTACCTGAATGAAATGGCCAGGCTTTTCAAAATGCTCAGCACCCAGCAGCTTCTGCTTGGTGTTGAGCTCTCTTGAAAAACTAGGCTCATAATTTAGATTGGCTACCAAATGTTGTCTCTGTTTTATGGATGAAAAACTGAAGCCTAGAGAGAATAAGCACTTCAGTTTTGCAAACAGTTGCCATCTACTGAGTGTAGAGAACATAGTCTAACTCCTAAGTGCTTATGTGCTTAAACTTAAGCATGTTGATAAGTGTTTGCAGGATTGGGTCTTAAGTGTTTTGTTCTTGATCATAAAAGAAGACTGAAAGATCTGCGAACAGATATCAGATATTCTGATTCAAAACAATCCTTCTGATCTGGGCTGAGGCCTTTGAGCACAATAAAAAAAACACACACATTTAATAATAAAAAGAAGAAGTAATAATGGCAGTAGTATTTGGGAGTCTTGGTGGAAAAGGAATGGGAAGTTCCATGCTTTCTGAACCCTGTGTTATGCCAGCAAAAGCCATGCCAATTACATTGTAGTCAATATATATAATAATACTAATAATAACTTATATACCACTTTTCACAATAGATCTCAACAAACTTTACGAAGAAGGTTAATGTCAGCTCATTATCCCCATTATCCCTATTAATGTATACAACTTGTGTCTTCAGTGTAATCAATGTAACTGTACAAGGTTTGCAGTTTTGCAAACTTGAGCTAGCTTTGCACATCATTTTGAACACGAAAATTAGTTCAAGTGGCTAACAAAACCTTGGAGTCCACTGGGTTTTCTCATTCCATATAGTAAACTTCACATTAGCAGTGGGTAGAAATCAATTTCCCATTTATGGACATACTGCTAGGCTGCAACACAACCCCTCCATGGCCACTTTTCCAACGTGTGGTGTAAATTAGTGGAAGCTACCCTCTTAGCATTGATATGTTCATCCCAGCTTGACCTCTACACAGTCCACTTACATTGGTTTATATGGGGTCACCCCATAAAGATCCCCACCCATGCCATCAAAGAGGTGCAGAAGCCACTCTGCACACAACCTTCTTCCTGAAAAGGGCTACTGTAAAGATTAATTGATGTGCTGGACTCACAGACACACTGTACACTTATGAAGATTAATTAATTCCCTATATATGAATGAATGCTTCTGTATCCCAATGGAGGTAAGGGCATTATTTATGGAGCAAAAGGAGAATAAATGATACTGGTATTTTGCAAAAGTTTCTCGGCAATGTGCTTAGAATTTAAGCACCTGAAGTGTCAACTGGGACAAGGAAAGAACTTACAAGATGGGCTCTGATATACCTCTTATTGTGTATTTTGAAAAACTATTGTTGATTATTTACTTTTTCATGTAGTAATAAATTTTACTTCTGTGGGCAGCAGGAGTAATTGTTGTGGCTGAACAATAAAATTGACTCTTTAAAAAGTTTTACTCCATGGTTTGCTCAATTTTTATAAGCTATACATTCCTGGTGATATACATTTTTAAAAGATTCCTGGTGGCTTTACCCTTCCTCCTGCCTCTGCATTTTAAAATATGTATGCTGGTGTCAAAGCACCAAGAAAGTAATGGTGCTATAGGAAGATAAGAGTAATAAGGTTGTTTCTGAAGCTATATATATGTCCTATTCTCTTTAACAATGATTGCTATTGCTTTGAAACTGCTCTGGCAGTTTGAAAGCAATAAAATGAAGTGAAATCCCTTTTCCTGCATTTTGTGCAGTTGTAGTGCTGTTTTTAAGGGAAACAAAAAGGTCTGTTTAAAAGGATCCCCCCAGAGCCAGAGCAGACTAGTGTTTGGTCTATATACATATAGGGCTCTTATCCTGCACATCTCCATTCTCTAATTCTCATTTATGCAGTGTCTTCTTTATAACACTCTGGTAATGTAAAGGGGCCTCAAAGTCAGAATAAATTACACAAATACCCTAAATTACACAAACACCCTAAACACCCTAAACTACTCTGCCAGAGTGGTGTAAAGGGGCTTTGGTGTAAATGAGACTTAGGCCCAGTGAACTCACTACCTGCACAGGTCCAAGTATCCTCTCTAACAGATCTGATTGCAGGACGGGGGCCCAAATTTGGAATATAGAAATGCTCCCTTTTCATAAGGAATGGAGTTACTGCCACTGTGCTCGCTTTATATTTAATTATATTCATATTATGAATCACTACTTTGATTGAACACATTCAATCAAAAAACCCAACAAAACCAGAAGCAATTATTTTATTATTAAACCCAATAATTAGTGTAGATTATTGATACAAGAAATGAACAGACAAAACAAATGACAATTTAGGCTCTTTCTCTCTTTGAGAACAGTGCTGTTCTTCTAACCTTTACCTTTCTTTCATCTTCCCCATTATCTTTGTTTTTCTTGAAGATGGTTATTACATCTTGCTTTTAGCTAGTTTGTTCACATTTTGAGGCAGGAGCCATGTCTTCTACCTATTCCATAAAGTGTCTGACAATTTTTTGGGGCACTGCAAAACAATCAGTAGTAATAATAGTAACAATAATAATAATTAATAATAAATAATAATGGTAAAGTGCTGGGGAAGAATTATGAAAAGAAACACATAGAAATCAAGCAAAAATAACCATAATTAACAATAAATATAAGTCAGCAACAGTGGCCCTGGGTGACAACAACACAATGTGTGTAAAAGAAGAGGCAATGAAGAAAAGCTGCATTTAGAAAGAGAAATGGAAGAATTTTTTTTCAGATGGGATTGAAATGCCAACTAGTCAGAAAAACAAAGGATTGAAACTAATTATAATTTAAGACTATGGATTTGTCATGGCAAATTTTAGAAGCTATGGTCGAAAGGGCAAAAGTTCCATAAATACACTTTTGAAAATCAAAAAGGTCACAATCTTTGCTTTCTACCTCACATAACTTTTATGTTTTCCATGTTTCATATCACAACAAAAGCAAAGATCATCAGAAAAACATAGCAAATGAAACACATTTTGGTACGGATTGTTCCCTAGGCAGGAAAACTTGCTTATCTTCAAAATCTTTAAAATCTTTAAAATCTTTAAAATCACAACTCAGAGATTCCTATGAATCATCCAGTCATCTTATCTGGAGAACAGGAAATGAATTTGGTTGCAAAACTACCAAGGGCCGGATTCTGTTACTCTTATCCCCAAGATATCCCCATTCACTTTAATGGTACTTTCAAGAACTAAGGCCTGGTCTACACTACAAAGTTAGGTCAACATAAGCTGCGTTAGGTCGATTTAATAACGTATGTGTCCACGCTACCTTCCGCCGACCAAAGTGGCCTGTAAAGACAACTTCTGTACTCCACCTCCGTGAGAGGCGTAGCACTTGATTTGACATCCACAGGTCAAACTGGTTGGTAATTATTCTCAAGCCTCCCCAGGAAAGGTGTGAAAGGGTTTGGGAGGATATTTTGGGGGGATAGGGATTCCAAGTGACCCTTTCTTTCACAGATATTATGGAGCACACAGCAGGCATCAATAACAATGGGGATATTGCTCTCACTGAGTTCTAACCTAGTAGGCAAACAATGCCAGCAACCTTTTAAGCATCGAAAGGCACATTCCACCACCATTCTGCACTTGTTCAGCCTATAGTTGAACCAGTCCTTACTGCTGTCAAGGCTGCCTGTGTACGGCTTCATGAGCCATGGGATCAAGAGGTCTACCAGGATCACGATTGGCATTTCAATATCACCAATTGTTATTTTGAAGTCTGGAAAGAAAAGCCCTTTTGCAGCTTTTTGAACAGACAGGAGTTCCTGAAGATGTGTTCCTCATGCACCTTCCCCAAACATACCATGTTGATGGTATGTGAAATGGTTCCTGTGGTCCACCAGTGCTTGCAACACAACTGAGAAGTACTCTTGTCAATTTATGTACTCTTTGGCAAGGTGGTCTGGTGCCAAGATAGGGATATCCTATCCTGGTTCCGTCTGTCACCCCTCTGCAGTTAGAGAACCCCATTGCGGCAAACCCAACCACTATATCCTGCACATTTCCCAGAGTCACTGAGCTTCTTAGCAGAAGTCTGTTGATTGCCCTGAAAACTTGGATCACAGTAGATCCCACGGTAGATTTACCCACTCTGAATAGATTCCCCACTCACTGGTAGCAGTCTGGCATTGCAAGCTTCCACAGATCTATTGCCACTCGCTTCTCCACAGTCAGAGCAGCTCTCATTTTAGTATTGATGCACTTCAAAGAAAAGCTCTTCACACAATTCCATTAAAGTGGCCTTACGCATTCAAAAGTTCTGCAGCCACAGCTTGTCGTCCCATAGCTGCATAACAATGAGGTCCCACCAGTCAGTGCTCATTTCCTGGGCCCAGAAGTGGTGCTCAACCACGTCAAGGTGATGCGTGACTGTCACCAGCAATTGCAAATTGCTCCGCTCTACGTCTTATAGCAGGGCTGCTTGCGTGGCATCACATTGTGCCATGCGGTGGCTTCTGTATCTGTGTAAATACTGTAGGATAAGGCATGAGGTGTTTATAATGCTTACAAAAAGAGTGTGCAGCTGAGCGAGGTCCATGATTATTGGCGTCTGCGCAGGTAACCCAGGCTTACTAAATAAGGCGCAAAAAAGGCTTGCTTTTTTGCCCTTGATTTCAGGGAGGGAGGGAGGGAGGGAAGGAGGGAAGTGCATCATGGGAAGTAATGCCATATTCCCATAATCAACCTCGCAAATATTTTGGTCCCATAACGCATTGCAAGCCCAACCCTAAATTCCACTCAGCTGCATGCACTGTGGGATAGCTACACTCAGTGCAGTGCTCCATGCGTTGCTAGTGAGGATGCACTCTGCCAACACAATGAGTATAGTGTGGACATGCAGGACCAACTTGCTTATATTGAAGGCTCAATGTTGACTCACATAAAGTCAATTTAACTTTGTAGTGTAGGCATGGCCTCAGCGTTTGTCCCTTTATGTTCCAGCCTCTGCATAGATTTGAATACTCACCAACCAGTCCCATCTTTTTTGAGGACTCCCAAAATGGATCCCAGTCCTCTTCTGCCAAACCCACAGCAATTAGCATTCTAGCTGGGCCTGGCTGCTTGCAGCTCTCCTGAAATCTTTCATCAGGAAGGTCAACATTCTTTCACATGGGCAATCCAAGTAGGTTTCTGGTTTGACAATGCTGAGGATTGACTGTTCCCATACCTACTATATTAGATACCTACTATAAGGTCCTGATATTGACAGATCCATGGAACTTTAACTGCTTAATTCTCATGTGGATGGTTTCCATCATCCCATAGGCTAAAGCAGTGTTTCCCAAACTTGGGACACCACCTGTTCCCCAGGGAAAGCCCCTGGCAGGCCGGGCTGGTTTGTTTACCTGTTGCGTCCGCAGGTTCGGCCCATCACGGCTCCCACTGGCCGCAGTTCGCTGGTGCAGGCCAATGGGGGCTGCAGGAAGCGGCACGGGATGAGGGACTTACCGGCCGCTGCTTCCCTGTGCCGCTTTCCGCAGCACCCATTGGCCTGGAGCGGCAAACCGCAGTCAGTGGGAGCTGTGATCTGCTGAACCTGTGGACGCGGCAGGTAAACAAACCAGCCCGGCCTGCCAGGGGCTTTCCCTGAACAAGCAGCGCCCCAAGTTTGGGAAACACTGGGCTAGAGTCATAGAGAGAATCCTCCCTCTTTCTGCATGGCTAGGAAATTTTCCACCTGAGGTTGTCCTCCTCCACTCCATGCAGTAGAAAAGAGAGAGTTATATGATGTATAAGTAAAAACAGTTTTAATTTTGTATACAGAATCTGAAGCAAGACAGTAAAGAATGGCAGAATAAAAATTTGTTTTCCTAAATCTGAACATGTGAGGTTCAATTTCCAGCCCATCCTTAATCGGGCATCCATTTCTGATGTTAATCAGTTGATTGTGGGTGCAGCCAGGGATTCATGTGGCTAAATTCCTGACTGCAGCTGCAAATAATTACAGACACAAAACTGCTCTGCAAATGCTGGAAGTAATAATGGAAGACACTGTTTGAAAAATCTGTCCCTTCAAGCAAAACAAAAAACAGAAAACAAAGAAAGACCCCTCCCCATCCAAATAAATAAGTAAATAAATAAATAAAAAACAAACACAATTAGAATTAAATAGAAATTCTTAGTAACAGAAAAATGAAGGAACTCTTCTTCATTAAACCAAATCAGACCTCTTTTTTTTTAAAAAAAAAAACAGGGATGCTCTCCATGGTATTGGTGTTCTTGTTTAGAAATAGCCACTATTGCCCCTTAGTTTGTAATGTTAACCTCATTAATAATATCACCACTGGCAGGGACAGAAAGAGAGCTCTGGGTGCCAAACATAGATCAGACAATGGCAAAAGTGCAATTGGATAATATTTTTAGCAAATATTGGTAGGTTACTGGAGCACACTGGAGCGGGCAGAGAGGACAGCTGGCTTCTAGAGCAAATGACAAAATAAATGTTAACTGCATGTTATGAAACACAGAAATCTCAGGGAGATGCTAAAAAGGAAAGACCTCACAGGAAATAAATGTTTAATCTTTTTCTTATTATTTACCCAGCTTACACTGATTACAACAAACAAAATGAAACATTTAAAAATATTGCAAAATAGAAATATCATTAAAAATCTCTCATATCAACTGGTCAATATGCATCAATTGTGTAGTTGCATTGACATTATTTTTGATGTTCAGTAAAGGAAAATAAATCATCCCAAGTATGTTCTGCCCTGTCATTGCTACAGTGGAATGAGAATTTCCTACTGGTATTTTATAACACGAGTATGTATTATGGGCTAGATCTTCAATTGGTGGAAATCAGTGAAGTGCCATTGAATTTAAGGGGTATGTCAATTTACACCAGCTGAAGATTTGGACCACGTAGTGACATTATTTATAAACAGAAAATTGTATTTTTCTTAGATGAAAAATGTAGCTTTTCAAAAGAACCTGTAGCTATTCAGCACAACTTCTCCCAACTGGTCCAAATACTGCATTAATTACATTCCTCATGCCTCTTTTTTTCACTTTCATATCAGAACTAGGCAGTCATTTTTTGGGGGGTAGGAGGTGGCTATAGGTAGGAATCTCTGAGGTAACAGAGCCAGGTCTTATCATCATGAATGCTTCTATCTGGAGCATCCTGCCCCTTCTAACCTGCAGGGTTTTTTCCATGTAAGATATCGATTATCCTATCAGTATTGTGTTATGAAGGTGTTTCCAAGTTCTCTGAAATTCTCTTGAGATGAGGATGATGTCTGGGATGATTTGGAATTTTTTAATATATTTTTGAATAAATTTCATGTTGTGAATTAGCATGTTATAATATCTGATAACCCCGTTATCATCAAATATATCTAAATATGTGTTATCCAATTATGCATAGCTATTAGCATCAAAGGGCTACTATTTAACTAGAGAACAGAATTTCCCATCTACTTATAGCTTTCAAAATATCTTTCCCTAATTTAAAAATAAGCTTTGGACAATCTCCTTCCCTCTAGAATTCAATATGCCTCTATCAGTGGAATTTATATATCAACGCACTCTAAGCAGACCATTTCAATGAAATACAAATATGATCCAAAAACTTCAGCAAACAAATGTCTTTTTGTTCATTTTTGTTTGACATTAGGTTTTAACGAGCAATTAGTTTTCTGTCTCATAAGAGACTTAATTTAGGATTAACTGAGAATTCTTCAGACAAACATTTCCTTGATCTAACACTTACATCGGATTCCAACTGAAGTTTATTGTTGTATATTTCTTTCCCTAGTTTTAGAATATACACTTTTGTATAATATGCTGCCATCTATGATTAGCTACCTCAGCAATACCCAATTCTTGCTCATTTTTACTCTAGGATTGGATCTTAAGCCATGGGAACTAATAGATCAAAGTCTGCTCAAACTTATACGGGTGTAAAAATGGAGTTGTTATGGAATTGTAAATTGAGTGCAAAACAAAAGCAAAATTGCCCCCAAGTGTAAAACAGGCACACGGAAATAGTATATCTACTATGTGACTCTGTGGGATGAGATATAAATGATGCTATTGTAGTAGTTAGTGCATTGTAAAACTGTAGTATGCTAACTTGATTGACAGCTAAGGTATGGTCAAGTTGCAGCTCACAGAAGCCCACAGGGACAACACTGTCAGACACTGGAACGGCAGATGTCAAAGGCAGAGACAGTGATGGAGAGGCACCCAAGCCAAGATGGCTTGCCAAAGCAAATGCAGGCATGAATCCCATAGAGGGCTGGTAAATGTAGGAAATGGGGTCAATGTACAAAAAAGCAACTGTGCAACACTTAGACAGGACTGACTAAGGCACTGCCATCCCCAGACTAGTTGGGCAGCAAATTAGAGAGAAACCAAAGGATGTTGGAAGCCAATTAATGTTGGATTTAAATCATTGTTTGGGTATCGGAACACACATTGTGTTTTTACATATAAATTGTGCTGGTTGTTGTCTCCCTCTAGACTAGTTCTGTACAATGTGCTTTACATATTTCTTTTTCCTATTGCACTTTTCTTCTTTCAATTTTTTTAGTGCTCTCCTGCAATGCAAAGACTGGGCAGCTTGCCCCGTCCCACATTAACCAGTGTATTTCTGCATCACTGGTCACAACATTGGCTGCATGTCATTGATACTGCCTCCAGAACAGCAAACTTCTCTGACCATGCCATGCTGTGTCCTTCCTTCTTGGGTATTTCTCAGGTTGTCAGGGTCCCTTGTTGTAACATGACCTCTGTAGCATGGTTTCCTAATACACAACAGGATCTATGCAGGGCTCAGTGTACAAGTTTTTTTATGCAGGAGATGGCTATGCTTTCAGTTTAAAGCAGGGAGATACTTTAAATTGATGATCATCATGATCTTAGTCATGACTTTTCACGTTTAAACTATTTCTACAGCAGATGAAAGCTAACATTGTCAGAGGGGCCCCTGATTTTTGCTACCTCCAGCTTTTGGTGGCCCAACTTTAAACAATTTAAGATTGATTTTTCAGGGGTAATGAGTTCTCTTAGCTCCCACTGACCTCAGTTGGAATTGTTCATTCTCAGAACCTCTGAAAATCAGGCCAAAGATGTCTAAAATTGATCACACATAAAGGAAGGCTTCTAAAATTACAGGATCTTAAAAATGGGTCTAAATGACAATTTGCTGTGGAGCAATTTCCTTTTTCAGCTATCTTCTTTGTGATGAATTCCTATCTGGGGTAAGCTATCACAAGTCCATTTCTTTCAATGGAATTTTACCTGCCTACATTAGGTCTGAAGTTGACCACACACACACACCCCTGATCTAAATTATTTCAGTGGAACAGTTTGACCTTTTCCTTCTTTGTAACCCTTGATTAGTTACTTTGTTCTAACCTGGTGACTTGCACCACTACATTCTTGAAGAATTTTGTCCATTGTGTTTTATGCAAAAAGCTTAATATTTGCCTTATGTTGTTTCAGTCTTGTGTTCATTGAAAAGAAAAATAAGTTAGGTGTAACAGGAATCTTGAACTTTAGAAAGCTGTATAATCAACTTAGATCACATTGGACTAAAAGTCATCTGCCAGAGGACATGCCCATTGAATAGAAATCTGAGTATTACATTGTCATGCAACCCTTGCAACAACCCATGGCATGTGAGACAGTAAATCCTTCACAATAACTAGGCAGAAATACATCCTGTAGAGTATTTTCAAAAATCATTTTTTTCATGTTGCAAATTGGCACATTATAAACAACAGACCATATAGAGTATGTGCCTGTCTTGATTATTTTGTAGCAAGCCAAGCTGCTGATTCTGTTGCTTAATAATTTGCATCACTGTATTCATAGTACATTTTTCATTAATACATTTGTCAATGGAAGAAGTGAGGTTGTTAAGAAAAATGGAAAAAATTAAGGGATTTTTGGCCTCAGCAAATATTCTGAGGGCAAACTTTTGCCTTTTCTAAATCAGAAAATTATGCAACTGTAAATACTAATAAAACCAAATTATTTTAGATACTAATAACAGGTAATTTTGTTTATTTGATGTCAATCAGAACACATCATTTTTCACCAAGGGTTATCATTAGCTACTTGAAAAATATGGTCAGATGAAAGCTAAAGATTCTTCACACAATGTGTATGAATCTTCTGCTAGTGTATAAGGAGGCTGACATCAACCAACCACATACATAGACATGAACAAAGAAAGAGGAAAAGAGAAAGAGACTAAGACACCTGAAAAAAAAAATATCCTGTAGAGGGAAAAGAGACAAAAAATATTTACCACTTGACTGGTCAAAGGATCTGAGAATAAAAGGATCTGTTAGATGTGGAGAACTTTTGAAAATATGGAAAGAGATTCACAGCTATTGTAAATCAGCACAGCTACATTGCAGTCAAAGGAGCTAAAGGATTTGTTCTATGACCCTCAATTTCTAAAATATGATTTTTTGCTGTTAAACTGAAAGCAGAGGAGTTTTACTGTAATTTCCTGAAATCCTGCATTTTGAGGTCTTAAAGTGCCGGATGTTCAATTACTATTGCTTTAACCCATACAATATTTTTGATCATTAAATAAAATGCTTCAGACCCAAATATCCTTGCATTTTTCATTGCATTCATTAAATCTACATCTTGATGTTTAATATGTATAAAATATGTAATATGCATAAAAATATGTTTACAAGAAAAGAAGCTCAAACACCTGTTAGTCAACATACATTACAGTAGAATTAGATGGCAGGAATATCTCTCATTAGATTATAAAGTATGCTAATAACAAACAATAGGATCATTCCTTAAGGAGATGTACTTAAAATCAATAAGCCAACAATAAGTTTCTATGTAAAATCAAAGAAAAGAAAAACAGCATAAAACATGCCGTCAGTTCTCCACTTTCTTACAATATGTTCAGAAAAATTTAATCAGATTGGGCATTTAGAATGAATGACATAAGCTCAGTCTGTATATTAATAGTTTTCATAATGTAAATTGTCTCGTATTGGTGCTGTCATTATGGGTGCTGAAAGAAATATTTACAATATTTAATCTATATCATTTGGTGCTGAACAGTGAATCCTGATTGGGCCTCAGTCATTTACCAGCTTCCAGTTCCCAAATAAATGTTAAAACAAAAATTATGTGAAAACAAAAATTAATCTGCTCTGTTCTTCTGACATTTGACATTATTTATTGTCCCATTAAAGTTTGTATTGCAGCTTCAGAAATGCATTGTTACTTCTATTCCATGCTTGTTAAAGATTGCCTTGTTCCATAAATAAAATAATTCTTTTTAACAAATCTATGCCTATAGTAGGTGTTTAAGAGGGCTACCTTGTTATACTAAATTGACTTTTGTTGGATGCACTGAAAACTTACTAACATATCTAGTTTCACTTTCATGTGCATTGAAAGTTTATTGTCCACTGACTGGTTGAAGTGAATATCCATGAAAGAAAATAACTTGTACTTCAGTTCATGGAAAAATCTATGTTTAACTGCTCTGTTCTCGTTGAATATCTATTTCTATGGATTCTAGATTTGAGTGGGAAGAACTAGGGGAAAAACTAATGGATAAGAAAGCTCTAGAGATTTTGTTTGTTGTTTAAAGTACTAAAGCTCAGATTCTGCTTGTCCTTTATACAGGTGCACAGAATAGTCAAGGACCTTATTCTGCCTTTATTTGGTCTGTGTAAAGGCTGGGAAGAACTATAGATCCTGCACTTAGTTAAACAGAGTGAATGCTCCCTCATTAACTTCTCACAAGCACCAAAGGGAGTGGGAGGGCCGGAAGATATGACATGGTATTGGTTTTATTCACGTGTCACGCAATGGAACTGGACATTCACATGGGAACAAAGGGTGTCGCACTGTGAGCACTCCGCAGATTCACAGATGGTAGAATGTGCAGCATCACGCTGCTCATAACAAATGCCATCCCTACCAATGGCGCAACTGAGCTCCAAGTTAACAGTCATAACCATTGTGCTACTGCTGCTCCTCTTGATATGGATGAGACATTGAAAAGCATAGAAAACAATGTAAAAAAGATGGCAACTTTAAAGGCACATACTATGCAAAGGCTGTGTTCTGAGGAGCAGCACTTACAGAAATAGTCCTGTTGAAGTCAGGGGGACTATTCAAAGTGAGGAGAGGTGGCAAAACTAGGCCCTCAGAAGAAAGGGTATCACCAGCAACACTGAATGTGTTCTCTCTTCAGACTCTACCTCTTTAGATCACCAGCGCACTCAGAAAGGTAAATGGTAACCTCTCTTATCCTCCATCCAACTTCTTTATCAGAGAAATTTCATAACAGCCTATTAGCATTGTGAATTACTTTCAAGAGTCTTACTGACATGGTTGTTATTTCTGAATATTTACTGCTTTTATTGTTACAGCTCCACTGAACAGATTGTGAAGGTTTGAAGAGCACAAGGCATTACCCTTTGTCTAAGACTGGAAGCAAGTGTAAAGTCTGAATTTAGGCAAAACGGAAACAATTTACTTCCTTGTTCTACTTACAATATAGTGTTCTGTTGGATAATGTGCTGAGAAGAAGTTGTGCCTTCCTCAGAATATTTCCTACAGGCATTTCAGCAGTTAGTTTCCTGGAACAAAACTTTTGAAGAGAAAGGATGGTGGGGTTTGTTGTTGTTGTTGTTATTGTTTCTGAATAGCATTGGGCAAACGGAAGTCTGTGGGATAAATTCAGTCAGTGTAAGTGTGTGTGAAATATTGACTTTGATGGAATTGGTCCTATATACATTAAATAATAATGTGGTTCTCTTGAGCTGTATGGAAAATTATCTCTAAACTTTAATAGTCTGATCCTACACCCATTGAAATCAGTGGCAAGGCTCCCTTTGACTTTAACTGGCTTTGGATCAGGCCTCAGATTGTGAAAAAGAGTCTTTGCAGTATCTTTTATTATGTATATTACTCTTACACTAGAAAAAAGAGTAGTTCTTGTCTACACATCACTCAAACAGTGTGTGTGTTGGCCATGAAAGCAGGGAGGGGGTGAAATACGCTGTGAAAGTGGGAACTAGGTGTTCCAGCAGATATTTTGGGTGGAAATATCATATTTGAGTCTACAATTATTAATGTGATAACCTGCAGTGTAAAAGTGTGCATCCCAGTAACCCTTTTGTCTAATCCAGGGGAGGAAGAGACAAAAGGAACAGGGAAGAACACCTTGCCTGCATTGCGGGGGCGGGGACACACATCTCCAGGAATGGGGGAGGGAGTGTCAGCTCCTCTCACTGAAGCAGACCTCCAAAACAGCCAGAGACAAGCAGCCTTTGAGAATATTAGAGAAGAAGTTCATAGCAATGTCCGTACAGAGGGGAAATTTTTATGGAAGATGTATGGGTAAGACGTACAGGGAAGCCCCAGCTGGTAAGACAAGGGACCTGAGGAATTCTACAAATAACTCCTAGTGCCCCAAAAGCATAGGGCAGCATTTAGTCCATGCCAGTCCATTTGCTGGACATGTAGGAGTAAAGAAGAGGTTTGAAAGGCTTAATAAAAAATTACTTGACTGGTGTAAATCCACAAGTTAAGGAATTCTGTAAGTCCTGTGACTTGTGCCAAAAGCAGAAAAAGTTTACAGGTATCTGCAAATACCCATTGCAACCACTGCCTGTAACTGGATTCCATACGGTTGCCATGGACATTACTGGTCCATTCCCTCAGCTGTCCAAAAAGTAGAAAAAAATATATAGTGACAGTAGCTGACTCCACTACCAGATACACAGAGACAGTGGTCCTAGCTAATATAGAGGCAGAAACTGTGCTGCACTCCTTGACATGTTTAGAAGTGTAGGTTTCCCAAAAGAAATATTGTCCCACATATTCTCTACATTGTAGAAAAGGTGTTGGATAAAACAATTGAAGTCTGCCCCATATCACCCAGAATATGTGGGTTAGTTGAATGATTTAATGTGGTTCTTAAATCCAGGGCTGGCTATATATGTAGAGAAGAAGGCAAGGGGTTGAGAGGTGCTACTGAGCTACCTATTGTTTGCTTATGGAGAAGTACCCCAAGAGTCAACAGGGTTCGCCCCACTCAACTTCTTGTTTGGAAGGCAAGTTAGAACCCTCCTAGAGCTAGTCAGAGGCTCCTGGGAAGGTAACATTTTCTCAAAAGGAAAACCAGTGACTAAATGTGTATCTAACTTCAAGGTAGAGCTAAAATCCATTATGCAGCTGGTACAGCATAATCTTGACAAAAACCAAGCTGTACAAAAAGCATGGCATGACAAACAGGCAAGCAAAAGAGCCTTTGACAGAGGTGATTTGGTTCTGGAAGTAGCCCCTGTAAAAAAGCATAAATACCGTACTCATACGAGGGTCCTTTCAAGATGATATGACTCCTTTTGAGACTAAATGAAGTAAATTGCCATGTACAGAAATCCATGGTGAGTGCTTACACCAAACTATATATATATTAATAGATTGAAAGTTTACCATAAAAGAAAGCATATAGTAAACATGATATGCTATCCAGATAAGGACCACAAGTGTCACCTCTCCTAGACTTAATGTCTGAGAGTAAAGAGAAGACCCCCTTAGAATTAATTTAAGTGAAGGGATAACCCCATTGGGAAAGAGAGAAGTCATTGCTGTGTTACAAAGTAAAAAAGGGATGTTTTCTAACAAATTGGATCTCACTTACCTGAGAGAATGCCACATGGATACCAATGAGCCACACCAGTAATTATTAGGGCTTACAGAACAACATAGATGTGTAACCCTTCTGCCTGTCAGAGTTGGCAGCAACAAGGGTTGGGTTCAGTATCTAGGGGTTTCATTCCAATAACACAATGCAAAACTGGTTCAAGCCCCCACCGACCTGGGACAAATATATACCACCTCCGCTGGGTGCCTCCAAGAGGCAATACTTCCCCTCTCACAAGCAGAGTCTGAGTGTAGCAAAAGCCTTTTAATAACAGAGAGAAATAATGTGGCATTATGTTGGGGAAACACCACCAACAGGATTCATAACACAACCCATGAGCAAAACAACCCCACCCCAAGCAAATTGGGGGGTGACCTTTCCCTTTGGTTCCTGAGTCCAGCAACCCAAAGTCACCCAAAGTCCCAAAAGTTCCAACAACCCAAAAGTCTCTGTCTCTGGTCAGTGCAGCACCAGAGTTCAAAAGTTTATCTGCAGAGTTTTACCTCCCAACTTGGGTGGAGATGGGGGCGGAAGTTAAGGGACACCTTACCTGGTCCAAAGCCAATTGCCCCAACCTCTCCATGGGGCTCCGCTCTGCTCCACCAGCCATACCATGAATTGCTCCACTCTACCAGCAACCCCCATGAGCTGTTCCAGGCATCCCTCAAACCGCTCTGCTCTGCCAGCCATCCCGCAAACTGTTCCACAATATATCTTCAGGCTCCCCCGCTACTGAACACAACACTCAGTGATTTCACCTATTAATAAGTTTAGCTCTTTTGTGATTTCAGCTTGTAGTAGGGGAGCCTCAGGGACGGTGAACCATTGGCCCAAAATTAATTCAGCTTAGCAGCCTGTAACTAGACTCCTAATAGAATCAAATGTATACCTTCAGATCAGCGGCACTGCTATGGGTACCCGCATGTCCCCACAGTATGCCAACATTTTTATGGCTGACTTAGAACAACGCTTCCTCAGCTCTCGTCCCCTAACGCCCTGACTCTACTTGTGCTATATTGATGACATCTTCATCATCTGGACCCATGGAAAAGAAGCCCTTGAGGAATTCCACCATGATTTCAAAAATTTCCATCCCACCATCAACCTCAGCCTGGTCCAGTCCACACAAGAGATCCACTTCCTGGACACTACAGTGCTAATAAACGATGGTCACATAAACACCACCCTATACTGGAAACCTACTGCCGCTATTCCTACCTACATGCCTCCAGCTTTCACCCTGACCACACCACACGATCCATCGTCTACAGCCAAGCTCTGCGATACAACCGCATTTGCTCCAACCCCTCAGACAGAGACAAACAGCTACAGGATCTCTATCAAGCATTCTTACAACTACAATACCCACCTGCAGAAGTGAAGAAACAGATTGATAGAGCCAGAAGAGTTCCCAGAAGTCACCTACTACAGGACAGGCCTAACAAAGAAAATAACAGAACACCACTAGCCGTCAACTAAAACCCCTCCAACGCATTATTAAGGATCTACAACCTATCCTAAAGGATGACCCAACACTCTCACAAATCTTGGGAGACAGGCCAGTCCTTGCCTACAGACAGCCCCCCAACCTGAAGCAAATACTCACCAGCAACCACATACCACACAACAGAACCACTAACCCAGAAACCTATCCTTGCAACAAAGCCCATTGCCAACTGTGCCCACATATCTATTCATGGGACACCATCACAGGGCCTAATAACATCAGCCACACTATCAGAGGCTCGTTCACCTGCACATCCACCAATGTGATATATGCCATCATGTGCCAGCAATGCCCCTCTGCCATGTACATTGGTCAAACTGGACAGTCTCTACATAAAAGAATAAATGGACACAAATCAGATGTCAAGAATTATAACATTCATAAACCAGTCGGAGAACACTTCAATCTCTCTGGTCATGCGATTACAGACATGAAAGTTGCTATATTACAACAAAAAAACTTCAAATCCAGACTCCAGCGAGACACTGTTGAATTGGAATTCATTTGCAAATTGGATACAATTAACTTAGGCTTGAATAGAGACTGGGAGTGGCTAAGTCATTATGCAAGGTAACCTATTTCCCCTTGTTTTTTCCTACCCCACTCTCCCTCCTCAGACGTTCTTGTTAAACCCTGGATTTGTGCTGGAAATGGCCCACCTTGATTATCATACACATTGTAAGGAGAGTGGTCACTTTAGATAAGCTATTACCAGCAGGAGAGTGGGTTTGGGATGGGGGGGTTTGAGAAAACCTGGATTTGTGCTGGAAATGGCCCAACTTGATTATCATACACATTGTAAGGAGAGTGATCACTTTAGATAAGCTATTACCAGCAGGAGAGTGGGGTGGGAGGAGGTATTTTTTCATGCTTTGTGAGTATATAAAAAGATCTTCTACACTTTCCACAGTATGCATCCGATGAAGTGAGCTGTAGCTCATGAAAGCTTATGCTCAAATAAATTGGTTAGTCTCTAAGGTGCCACAAGTACTCCTTTTCTTTTTGCGAATACAGAGTAACACGGCTGTTACTCTGAAAATTAGCTCTGATATTCCACAGTGGAGAAAGGAAGAAATGCAATTAGCATGTAAGGCCCTCACCAGACAGCCCATTCAACCAGACATTAAAAGCCTCTCTCACTTCACTGAGTTTTGGAACCCACATCCCTTGCTTAGCGAGTGCTATTTAGTTGATGGCAAGTCCCTCCATCATAACAAAAGGCCAAGTACAGTTCTACTGTCCTTGATTCACATAATCAGGATAATAATAATTTATTCTTCCTGCCCCAATAACAGAGAAACTGGGGATCCCACAGCAGCCAAAGTGACCATTTGGGCAGCTATGGGCTCATGCTAGGCGGGGTGGGCGTGCCTATGCAAATGAGATCAGCCCCTGAAGTTCTTTTCCACAACTTGCCACACCTCACCACCAGATGTTAGGGTGGAGCTCATCCTGACTCTGCTTACAGACACATAGATTTTAAGGTCAGAATGGATCATTTTGATCATCTAGTCTGACCTCACCCACTCACTCCTGTAACAGACCCCTAACCTCTGTCTAAATTACCGAAGTCTTCAAATCATGGTTTAAAAACTTCAAGTTACAGAGAATTCACCATTTACCTTAGTTTAAATCTGCAAGTGACCCATGCCCCACTGCTGCAGAGGAAGGCAACCCCCCCGCCCGCCCCCGGTAATTATTAGGACTTATAGAACAACATGTACAATGTGGGAACAGATAAAAGGGATGTGCAAAGCCTGCTAGACATGGGAATCATGGCAGTCTCAAGCAGCCTGTGGATAGTCTTCCTAGTCCTAAAGAAAGACCATGCAGTAGTTTTGTGTTGATTATAGAAAACATAATGCTGTTACGGTCCCAGATGCTTACCCTATGCCTCATGTACATGATATGTTAGATATACTTAACATTGCTAAATATTTAACTAGTCTAGATTTAACCAAAGAGTACTGGCAAATTCCCTTGGAAGCTGAGTCACAGGAAAAGTTTGCATTCATTACTGGTGTAGGACTTTTTGAATTAACTAATGCATCAGCCACATTCCAGAGGCTGGTAAATCAGATATTACATGGGTTCAGGGACTTTTTTTATCAGCTACATAGATGATGTTGCTCTATGTAGCAACACCTGGAAGGAGCACAAAACTCATGTGGGGAAGGTATTGAAAAGCCCGAGGGACCAGGCCTCACAGTTAAGGTGTCAAAGTTTATCTTGAGGGAAGCAAAGAGCCCTTACTGCGTCCCTGGGTGGGTGGAGGGCAAATCCACTCAGATCCCCTGAAAGTGGAAACTATTGTAAATTGACTTGACAAAACTAAAAAGGAGGTTCAATCTTTCATAGGTCTGAGTAACTATTATTGAAAATTTGTGGTTTCAGTGGCATTGTGTCTCCCATCACTAGTCTATGCCAGAAAACAAAACCAGAAATAGCTGTCTGGTCAGACATGTATCAAAAAGGTTTTGACATGTTGAAAGAAATTTTATCAAAGAAACCCATTTTAGTCAATCCAGATTTTACAAAAATGTTTGAATTGTGTTCTGATGCATCCAGCACAGGCCTCGGACCCAAATTAATGCAAACCTGTAAGGATAACAAGAAACATCCCATTGGATTTCTGAGCAAAAACTGACTCCCTCTGAACAGAATTCATCTCTGTTTGAAAAGGAGTGTTATGCAATTACATAGGCTGAAAAATAGCTCACACCTTAGTGTTCAATAAGCTGTTAATAGATCACTCATCATTAGTATGGCTTTATGAAATAAAAGGAATCAACTTCAGAGTGCTATGATGGAGCATAGCTTTGCAGAAATATGATATGGAAATTACACATATTCAGAGTTGGAGAACAAAGTAGCTGATCCCCTCTCGAGAAAAGAGAGAGAGCAGAGGTGGAACTTACATCGTGGCCAGTAATAAAAACTCCAGCATCAGTCTCAGAAAGAAGTGTGACAGCCAGGGTCCACTCATGCCATAGGAAGAACAGGGCATCTGAACCTCAAAGAACAAGCAATTGAAACAGCTGATTGTACATAGTGTTATTGTGAATAAAATATGTTAGTAAGGTATTTTATGAAAGCATGTAATATTCTGAATTTGATAGTTATTATGAGATACATATAGTGACTGTAATTATGAATTTACGTATTTGTGCGTATATAAAACTGTGCTCATAATTTGTGCTGCAACATTCAGTTTATCTAAATTCAAAGTGTAACATCTGTGGTTGCATTTTTATATTTATTTCATGTGCAACTTGTACATGTTTACTATTCCTTACTATTTTATCTTTGAATCTGATCTTTCTATAAAATAAACACAAAGTGACCTGATAATTGGTTTCACTCATTCAGGAGTGACAAACCAGACAGGACATTTTTGAGTATCTGGTAGTTAAGAACCCAGGAAGGACAGATTTGGGGAGACTTGGGACTGCAAGTGCTGTTGGCATCAGCCTGGATGGAGTAATCAGGCTGGTGGAAGCCATGATGAGACCTTGTACTTTTGGGAAGACTTCTGATATCAGGGTTGTGAACCAAAGCTGCATAGCATAAAGGCACCCAAGTAACAGAATTCCATACTGGTCTGGGTGATCCCAAAACATTACAGATGCTGGAAGCCAAGAGTGCCTTAGCACTGCCAGAATGTATGTCCTCTCCCTTCCTAGAAGAATTTATTACACTAATATGAGGTTCTAATATAAGGAGGAAATTCTGTTAACCCAGTAACATGCTGAGACCACTGCCTGCAGCTGGAATACCAATTGTTATGCTTATTGCTGCAAGTAGATAAAAGGATGCCTTTCTGATACCTGAGCACAACTGACAGGCCAGGAGGGGAGTGGGGAAGTGAGTGACCTCAAGGAGTAAAGATGACCCTGTGCCCTCCTGACTTGAGTTTTTGCTGAAGCCTGTGGTTTTGCAAGATGGAAAGTCTGACAATGGTTAACTATTGCTGTGTGAAATACAGCTGGTTAACTGATGGAAAGCTACAGTCTGGAAAACTCCACACTTTACTTAGCTTCTGCTCAGCAGTTTGTTTTGATGAACAAGCTATGTAATACTAACAAATTGAGTATAAAAAGAGGAAGAAATCTGAGCTAGATGGACACTTGAACACTTGGACACCTCTCAGGTTCCCATGCAGATGGAAGGCTGGCCACTGGATGTCTACAGTTATCCTCTCGTGACCTCCTCAGGGTAAATATGAATCTTGGAGTAATTTGTGGTGCTTTACTAACCTGTTGCAGATGTGTGTAAGTGCTGGAGTCTAAATAAAATAAAGGATTTGAGTGAAAGCACTTTTGTTTGCCTGCTTGCGTCAACTACCTATCCGCTGGTCAGCCTTGTCCCCATTCATTTATTTCCTGCCACTGCCTCGCAAAGAGTACAGTTACTAAGAGCTTTGGGTTCAACAAAACCCTGAGTGACACTAGTGGTCACAGAGATTTTCAGAGCACAGCTGGACCATCCCTGTGAGGAATGCTGGGCTAGGCAGCTCAGGCTATCATGGCTAGTCCGCATCAAGAAAGCCTGAAGAGGTCATTGCTTTTGTCACTACTGCAGTCTCCACTACTGCTGAAGAAGGGTATATGAGGAATGAAGACTTTCCACATCTCTCCACTCTTAGATATCAAATTGCCTCCAAACTGGGGGAGCAGAGTTAAGTGTGATGCACTGGAATGTGGATGATTCTAATGGGTGTTTGGTTGCATAGAACTCAAATACATTTCTTCACCAAGTTATCATGGGAGGGTGCATTGGAGAAAGATTTATGCTCCATTTGCTGCAATTAACCTTCATGCTTCTATCTGTTTCTTCACTTCCTTTTTGACATAAAAGGAGATACAATTAATGAAAGTTTGGTCAGAAAGGTTCCTTCTGATCTTAACTTATTGATCATCCAGGATATGGTTACAGTCAGTAGCACAGTCTCCAACAGATTCACCTCTCATCTTGAATAAATTGAACATGGTGAACCAGGTGCAGCAGGATCAGAGGAATAGCTTGGAAGTTAAATGCCCCTGATGATGCATTATGCAGTCAGGGAGTCCTTGCAAAATGCTAGTGGAGGGAACCCTACTGATTTAATTACATTTTCCCTAAGTTAACATGGGACTCTCCCAATTGATCACAGACTCTGCTGCATGTGTAGCAATACATTGATGTTTGAGGCAAATGGCACTTCGTAATGCCTTTTCACACCATCCTTCTTATTCACCTGAATTAAGTGTAAGCTTAAATTAATAGTCCTGGCTTAATATTTGGGGATTTTGAGCCCTCTATTTAAACTGGTATAAACCAAAAGCAGCTCCACTGGAGTCAGTGCAATTATACTGGTTTAAAACAGGTGTAAGAGAATGCAAATCAGGCCATTTGTTTTAGTGTGGTGAGATACAAGTTGTTTTCTTTTGGATGGTGAAATAACCATGACAGCAAAAACAAACACCATTTGCAATTGGCCAGACGATTACCCTATATTATGGAATGCAGACCTGGACATAGTGATTCATGCATTTGTGGCCAGCAGTTTTGACTACTGCAGCTCATTATATCTAAGAATGAAGTCACATGCCTGACAATGCTCCAGCTGGGACGAAATAGAGGCTGCCATGAAAAGATCACTCTACTATTTGCACTGGTTCACTGCTAAATAAGGTCCAGTTCAAGATCTCCTTTGTGATATTCAAAACCCTCAGTGGGATTGGTGTACCTGCCTTCACCTATCCCACCACAACCATGACAGCCTACTATAGCCACATTCCACAGGAACAAATAATCAACTGATCAAAAGGGTATATATTGGTATATATGAGTTACGCCTAGAGACTATGGAGACCATTATCACAAGACATAAAAATGACCCTGGACATTGTCACCTTCAGAAGCAAATGCAAAACTAATTTTTTACCTTAGTAAGCTATTAACTCAGGCACACTCATATATATAAACAAGATAAAAAATGTCTCTATAAACAAGGGCGGTTTTGGTTGGACATTAGGAAAAACTTCCTAACTGTCAACAGTGCTTAAGCACTGGAATAAATTGCCTAAGGAGGTGGTGGAATCTCCATCACTGGGGATTTTTAAGAGCAGGTTGGACAAACACCTGTCACGGATGGTCTAGATAATACTTAGTCCTGCCATGAGTGCAGGGGACAGGACTAGATGACCTCTTATGGTCCCTTCCAGCCCTTTGATTCTATGAAACTAATCTAACTCTTTCTCCTACAAAATTGGAAAAAAGAGAAAGCTTTACTATTCTTTCTATTTACTCAGATACTATGGTGACAGAGCTTCACAGAAGTACCTAGATACACTGAATTTCAGACATCATTATTATGATTTTGCTCTTCATGTCTTGGAGTTTTGTGAAATTAATACAATGTTTGGTTGTGTGGCTTACTTATACAAGTTGTTTTGTTTATGCTATGACAATGCATAAACAGGGGTGTCACAGGTTGGCAATATTTAAGGCAATATTTGCAAGGTGTCAGGTGGGCTTTTTGCCTGTCTCACAATAGCCTGCTGTTAGGTTAATAGGACTGAGGACAGGATTCAAAAGATGTAAGTTTATAAGTAGAGTTTTCAATTTCATCCCAATATACATCCAGTTCAGATAAAAGCTGAAAGGACCAGCTCTCGGAGGTAAATGAGACCTGGATATGGCTGCTGGGCCTTCTGTCTGGAAGGAGAATAGGAGACTAGAAATCTTTGCAATCTGGGATCCATCTTGGAACTCTCAGCTCCCTCACAGCAGAGAGAATGAGAGAATTCAGAGGTGGGCTGAATCTTTGGGGTTAGGCTGAAGGGGGCCAACCTTGAATATTAGTTATTTGGCATTGAAATGATTTAGCACCATAATGGACCCAAAAAAATCCTTTTTTGATTAGTTCTCCCGTTAAAGATATTAATTTTGCAGCCTTCTGATTTAAAATCTTCCCTACACATCCTGATCAATTGGTATTCTTTTATTTCTGAGTGCATTCATCTAACCACTTAGAGGATTAATTTGTACATATTCATGCCAAAAAGGGTCAGGAAAGAGGACAGTGGGTAAAAGGGCCCAAACAGATTACATATACCCTTTTCCCAATTATAAAAAATCTTAATATTGGCATCACTAGTAATGCTGCCACCAGCCGCTAGCCAATTTTAACTTCTGCTGCCAAGCAGTAGTTCAGCAGATCACCAGAGTTACCACGGCAATTCACAGTGAGTATGTCATATTTTCACATGCATGAACTGTTTGTGAACACTTTTTGTCCAAAGTCCCTGCACAAATTGGCTTTTCCAAACGTTATTCATACATGTCTTTTAAACCCTACTTTTCTTCAGCACATATGTTTACCTTGGACATTACTAGGAAATATCAGACTTCATGCATGATTTCTGCACTGTATGTGAGGAAAGTGATGGAGTTCTTGTTGCTGCTCTGTTACCATGGATTTTGTCAAAGTGGGAAAGGAGGATACAGTTAACATTGTGGTCAAACACTAGTGCTGTCTTTATCAGGTCAAATAAAAGAATACTCATGGCCAAATATGATGATCTTTACATTAAACATTCCTTTGGCTAAAGCCTGTGCATAATTTTTTGTGCAGTCACATATTTGGGAATTCTTTAGACAAAATACTATGTCTAAGTAAAAAATATCAGAGGAGAGTCATAAATCTGTCTGTAATATACTGTGTTTGGATTTTTTTAAACTCATTTCCAGCACTAATGATATTCTCTTTGCTGTTAGAAAAACACTTTAAACACAATAATGAACCAGCTACTTTATCTGTATGTCCCCTGTACCCTTCACAATCGACCATGATGACATGTATTACTTTGCCATACACTGGCATCTCTCTGAGAGAGAGTAGGAGCCTCAGATGCTAACTCTCTGAAGGATTGTAAGGATTATATGGCATCTGGATGATCAATACTTTCCATATGAGATTAAAACTGTTCATTAAAAAGTAATCTGCGTTCATAAGATTTTTTTACAGATAAAAGCTATAAAGATATATATAGTTATTTCTGCCGAACCCTCTCACGGTGTGTGTCTGTTTGGAGATGGAGTCCTTTATACAAGTAACTTGTTATTTACAGTTCACACATATTTCAGTTAATGTTCTAACAGATGGTTGCCTATGTGTCTTAACATATTCCTCTGTTGTAATATAACATGTTATTATAAAGTAGATTTTTGCCTGCAAAATCGAAGCAACTCAATGCACATAATTTTTAGTCTTAAATATGAATGTTGCTTAATTTATCCCAAGAGAATGCTTGTTAGAATTCACAGAACTATTTTGTCCACAGAACTGACAACTAACCTGTTCAATAGTGAATGTTGTATGGAACTCAGAAAGCAATAATCCAACAGAAAATTATAAATGATAGGTTGCTAATTGCCAATACTTAGTTCTATCTACATAAAAAGTCAGTGAGGAAGTGAATCATATTTCAGTTGAATCTCTATAGGAAGCTACCTCACTTCATGTTACCAGACCAACTTCAGTGACATTGTTTTAGTTTTAGGTAGACTACTGAGTGAGTAAAAATGCAGTGTCTGATCTTAAATAGCAGGTACAAACACAAAATATGAAAGAAAAATAATTGTGACTGTTTTTTAGATACTTGTGTGCCACCGAGACAGATAAGTACAACATAAAATCAAAGGTTATTCATTTGGCCACGTGTGTACAGTTATCATGTTTAAACAGGTAGATACTGAAAAACTGTGCATGACAGATGGTAAAGAAAAAAGAATTATTGTAAAATGAATTGACTATAATGTTACTGAATAGTACTAGGCTGACAGTCCTGGAAGCTGAAATCCTCTCATTACACACAGAACAGATATGGCCTAGGCATTGGTTAGTACTAATTCCCCATGCTTTGAATCCAGCAGTGGACGACATACCACTACTGAGGCCTGAGCCAATGTCCATTGAAGTCAAAGGAAAGACTCATATTTCAGGACTAATGGGTCCTGGAATATGCCCCCACGCAGAGACTCCATCTCTGACTTTTGCTACAGATAGTAGCTTGAAAGAAGAAGCAGTGAGGCCATCAGACCTTCTGAGATTTTGCATAAACCTCCTTCATCTTTCTTGACATCACAGCCTGCACATCAGCAAACTCTGCTGTACTCCATCACCTGACTACTAAAAAATCCAGCTTATTGACTCTTTACTGTCACTTGTTTTACTAACGTTGGTGCAATGAATATTTTTACATTTCCCCCCTGTTTCACCGTGACTGCTATCATCCAGCTCCTCATCCTTAACAGAACCATTTCCCATTTCCTTTCCCTTCCCTCTGTTCAGTTTCTTCTATGCTCCTTCTCCTTTCTCTTCATATTTCCACGGCTGATAATAGCTACTGTTTTAAAAATGTGTGTGTCATAAAAATAAAGGGAAGGGTAAACCCCTTTGAAATCCCTCCTGGCAAGGGGAAAGCTCCTCTCACCTGTAAAGGGTTAAGAAGCTAAAGGTAACCTCGCTGGCACCTGACCAAAATGACCAATGAGGAGACAAGATACTTTCAAAAGCTGGGAGGAGGGAGAGAAACAAAGGGTCTGTGTCTGTCTGTAGTCGTCTTGGCCGGGGACAGAACAGGAATGGAGTCTTAGAACTTTTTTAGACGCCACTAGCCGTCACCTTCAGCCCCCAACTAAAACCCCTCCAACGCATTATTAAGGATCTACAACCTATCCTAAAGGATGACCCAACACTCTCACAAATCTTGGGAGACAGGCCAGTCCTTGCCTACAGACAGCCCCGCAACCTGAAGCAAATACTCACCAACAACCACATACCACACAACAGAACCACTAACCCAGGAACTTATCCTTGCAACAAAGCCCGTTGCCAACTGTGCCCACATATCTATTCAGGGGACACCATCACAGGGCCTAATAACATCAGCCACACTATCAGAGGCTCGTTCACCTGCATATCCACCAATGTGATATATGCCATCATGTGCCAGCAATGCCCCTCTGCCATGTACATTGGTCAAACTGGACAGTCTCTACGTAAAAGAATAAATGGACACAAATCAGATGTCAAGAATTATAACATTCATAAACCAGTCGGAGAACACTTCAATCTCTCTGGTCACGCGATCACAGACATGAAGGTCGCTATCTTAAAACAAAAAAACTTCAAATCCAGACTCCAGCGAGAAACTGCTGAATTGGAATTCATTTGCAAATTGGATACTATTAATTTAGGCTTAAATAGAGACTTGGAGTGGCTAAGTCATTATGCAAGGTAGCCTGTTTCCTCTTGTTTTTTCCTACCCCCCCCCCCCAGATGTTCTGGTTTAACTTGGATTTTAACTTGAAGAGTGGTCAGTTTGGATGAGCTATTACCAGCAGGAGAGTGAGTTTGTGTGTGTATGGGGGTGGGGGGGATGTGAGAACCTGGATTTATGCAGGAAATAGCCCAGCTTGATTGTCATGCACATTGTGTAAAGAGTTGTCACTTTGGATGGGCTATCACCAGCAGGAGAGTGAATTTGTGTGGGGGGGTGGAGGGTGAGAAAACCTGGATTTGTGCTGGAAATCACTTTAGATAAGCTATTACCAGCAGGACAGTGGGGTGGGAATAGGTATTGTTTCATATTCTCTGTGTATATATAAAGCCTGCTGCAGTTTCCACGATATGCATCTGAGGAAGTGAGCTGTAGCTCACGAAAGCTCATGCTCTAATAAATTGGTTAGTCTCTAAGGTGCCACAAGTCCTCCTTTTCTTTTTGCGAATACAGACTAACACGGCTGTTACTCTGAAACCTTAGAACTTTTAGTAAGTAATCTAGCTAGGTATGTGTTAGATTATGATTTCTTTAAATGGCTGAGAAAAGAATTGTGCTGAATAGAATAACTATTTCTGTCTGTGTATCTTTTTTGTAACTTAAGGTTTTGCCTAGAGGGGTTCTCTATGTTTTTGAATCTAATTACCCTGTAAGATATCTACCATCCTGATTTTACAGGGGGGATTTCTTTATTTCTATTTACTTCTATTTTTTATTAAAAGTCTTCTTGTAAAAAACTGAATGCTTTTTTCATTGTTCTCAGATCCAAGGGTTTGGGTCTGTGGTCACCTATGCAAATTGGTGAGGCTTTTTATCCAACATTTCCCAGGAAAGGGGGGGTGCAAGTGTTGGGAGAATTGCTCATTGTTCTTAAGATCCAAGGGTCTGGGTCTGTAGTCACCTAGGCAAATTGGTGAGGCTTTTTACCAAACCTTGTCCAGGAAGTGGGGTGCAAGGTTTTGGGAAGTATTTTGGGGGGAAGGACGCGTCCAAACAGCTCTTCCCCAGTAACCAGTATTAGTTTGGTGGTGGTAGCGGCCAGTCCAAGGATAACGGATGTAATATTGTGTACCTTGGGGAAGTTTTGACCTAAGCTGGTAAAGATAAGCTTAGGAGGTTTTTCATGCAGGTCCCCACATCTGTACCCTAGAGTTCAGAGTGGGGGAGGAACCGTGACAGTGTGTCTCTGTGTATGTATTGCCATCTGTCTTATAAGGATGGGGAACAAGCACCTCAGTCTCAGTTGTGGAAATGTAGCACAAGGAGATGGGTAGACAACCTCTCAAGCGGACAGGTCCCAGGATTTATAAGTCAACATCAGCACCCTAAACTCCCCCCTGAGATCAACAGATAGCCAATGCACATTCCCAAGTGTTAGTGTTTTGGGCTTCTTGTGAGATACATTTACCATGTGCACGTCTGTATTCTGCACCCATTTCAGCCTTAGGCCATATCTACACCACAGGCACTACACTGCCATAGTTACAGTACCATAGTTATGCCACTGTTACCACATACAGTAGACACAGACTACAGCAACTGAAGGGGATTTTCCATCACCTGAAGAACTCCACTTCCACAAGCAATGGTAGCTAGGTTGATGGACGCATTCTTCTGTCAACCTAGTTGCCTGTACACTGTTGGTAGGTCAGCATAGCATGGATTTTTGACAATGTAGTTATGTCAACCTAAGTTTTCAGTGTAGACCAGGACTTAAAGTGTTTTTTAAGGTACAATACAATGAAAAGTGCATTGCAGTAGTTTAATTCTGCATATATGTACAAACACACTTATAAGTTCATGTTTCATAGTAGCAGCCGTGTTAGTCTGTATCCGGAAAAAAGAAAAGGAGTACTTTTGGCACCTTAGAGACAAACAAATGTATTTGAGCATAAGTTTTCATGAGCTACAGCTCACTTCATTGGAGGCATGCAGTGGAAAATACAGTAGGGGGATTTTATATACACAGAGAACATGAAACAATGGGTGTTACCATACACACTGTAAGGAGAGTGATCAGGTAAGGTGAGCTATTACCAGCAGGAGAGAAAAAAAAAACCTTTTGTAATGATAATCAATGTGGGCCATTTCCAGCAATTGACAAGAACGTGTGAGGAACAGTAGGGGAAATCCCCTTACTGTATTTTCCACTGCATGCATCCGATGAAGTGAGCTGTAGCTCACGAAAGCTTATGCTCAAATACATTTTTTAGCCTCTAAGGTGCCACAAGTCCTCCTTTTCTTTTTATAAGTTCTTGTATATTCAGATATACATCACAAATAAGTTAATTTACCACTGTTTCATTATAGTCTTATGCCAATTTCAGTGGAGTCACTGGACTAATATGATAGTGAAACCCCAAAACTTTAGACATGCATGGGAGTTAAATCATTACCAAAATTTTGCAACCTTTGTCTTCCCTTCCCCAGTTTGCTCGCCATGGTTTGTTATTCTTTGTGTCTTGTCTTAACTTTAACTCTTCAGAAAAGTGACCAATCTTTTTTTCAATTGTAGTATGAGTCACCTAGAACACATTTGAGCACTGAGAGTGATTTATAGGACCCTTTAGGTTAAAAGGCTCAGGCTAGCTCAGGCCATAATCAGATTAACCAAGTGGAATTTGATATTCAGTTTACTGTTCTGTTTCATCTGATCCTTTTTATTTCTTCCGTGGTTTATATCCTTAAATTTGCTTCTTATTATATTCATGAATTTATTGCTTAGCTGGGTTATTTTTCCCCTCTATCCAATCTACCTCTTAATTAGTGGTTCCATAATATTAGATAACACAAAAGAATAGTAATGAAACTTTGAAGAATGACCTTTACAATGTACACTGATTCAATGACAGAACTCTTGGTTCTATTTTTATGGAGGTTTTATTTCCTTTGATTACTACATAAATCAGTTTATATTGATTCAGAGGATCTTCTGATTGATGGAGAATATGGAGAATTCCTTGGTGTTCCATTCTGTTATAAAATATGCTCAGTATTGGTCCATATTTCACCTTCCACATGAGAAAAAGTGTCACTTTTGCAATTTATCCATTCCCCAACACTTTGAGGATTGGGAATCCTGAAGTTACTCCTAATCTCTAATTCCCTCCACACTAGAAAAGTTCAAGTGTCACTTCTGTAATTCATCCAGTCCCCAACACTTTGAAGACTGGGAATCCTGAAGTTTCTCCCAAATATTAACATCCGTCATGGCAGGACAGAAAACTGCTGCCATGCCAACTGGCCAGTTTACATCTATTTTCAATTTACAGCATACACACATATCATGCTGATTTTGCCCAAAGCTTTTTCCATTCTTTTGACCTTCAACCTATGTAAGTGAACAATTAGAAGGCAATATAACAGTTAAGAATTAACCTCTTTTAAGATCATAAACCTTTACAGAAAATAAATCTATAAGATGTATTTTCTATCTTAATAACTATAATTTCAGACAGTTTAGTGTTGTGTAATTATTCCTGTGAGATGCAGTGTGTGAGCTGTTTACATGAGATGAATGGAACCATAAACTTATGAGTACACTCTCCATTACACTCATAGTGTATTGCTCCTTAATTTACATCTTGCTTTGGGTGATGCAGGGATTATTCTGGCAGTTTCTATATAGCTGTTTCACATTCTGTAGATTTATCTCCCAAGGCTGCTTTTACTTCTCTGAATTGAAAAGTGTTTGGTAGAATTTTTTTTTACCATGCATTTGTCAGATAAGTTTCCTACTTATCTTATTTTGCTTATGGCTACATAGTGGTTTAAGAGAGGAAGAGAGAAATGTAAAGACTATGACTTACTTTAATCGAAAAGTAAAATATAGAGCTTGAAGACAATTAATATAATTACATTTTTATGAGCAAAGCTGTAAATATATTATTAAAAATGTTCTCTTAAACAGCACACCCAATATGAGAAAAAATGTCAGTAACACTAACATATATAAAAGCAAATATATAACGTTTTCCAGAATATTCCTTCTGCCTAAGGAAAACTAAAAACAATATCATTGGTCTAAAATTGATAAAATTAGTTAAATGAACCCTAAATATTTTAGGAAAATTCTCCCTTATACAAAGTACTATTGTGTGTGAATAAACACTGATGTATATGAAAACAAAACAGTTTCTTCATGTAACAAGGGTCTGACACAGCAGAATTGAGAATTCAAGAGTTTTCACTTCCTCCAATTTTGGCTAAACCATATAATTTACTTGACACCACATAATAAGGGTCTGATTATACAAGAATGCTCCCAAAAGAATGGATTTTCTTTCCTGCTCCAGTCCCATGATCTGGGTCAGGATGACAAAGACCACTATCACATGTCAGGGGTCCATATTCACAGATTCCAGTTGTTACACTGAGAGTTCAAAAAGCAAAGGAAAAAAGAAAAACTCTAAAAAAAAGGGTAAAAATTGATTCATTTGCCCCAATTACATTATGAAGACAAAAAGAAAAGGAATACTTGTGGCACCTTAGAGACTAACAAATTTATTTCAGCATAAGCTTTCGTGAGCTATAGCTCACTTCATCGGATGCATCCGAATCCGATGAAGTGAGCTGTAGCTCACGAAAGCTTATGCTCAGATAAATTTGTTAGTCTCTAAGATGCCACAAGTACTCCTTTTCTTTTTGCAAATACAGACTAACACGGCTGCTACTCTGAAACCTGCCATTATGAAGACAGATTTCTGAATTAGAACATGATTCATGTAGGAGTTGATTTTCAAGGCAGCTTGCACAAAATGAAAGTAAAAGGCAAAAGTTGTGGTCCCCTTACCTTCCACAATGGAACACTTTATTTCTTAACTCATAGCATTAATAATAGGGTCATGGAGGTGTAAATGATATAGTCAAGAAAATGTGATCAAAAGATTTTCTGAGGAGACTTTCCAGTTAAAAGCAAAAGGGTATGTGTTAACACTGATGTTCAGTATTTCTAAATGTATAACTAAGGATGTTTAAACTATTTGTTGCCTATTTCAATATCTCAGATGCCTTTTTTATCTGTTTTGCCTTCAGCATTTTTCCAGGAGGATTGTCCCATGAGAAGCACAGAAGAGTTATTTAGGATAGTACAAAAGGTTAGAAAAGGAATGGATTGGAAACTAGAAAAATAAAATTTAGTATCAGGAAACTGACGCTGGGAAAGGGTGAAACTCCATGATTTTTAAAATACGTCTGGACAAATCACTAGAAAATGTACTGTAAGGAACAATCCTACATAGCAGGGAGATGGACCGGATGAAAAGGTACTTTGCATCTTACATTTCTGTGATTTCTTCAATTTGTCCCTCCCTATTTACTAACATCAGATGCTACAAGCAAGTGCAAGTATGTGTGACATCGCTTTCTCACAACTCTGAAGAAGAAACCTGAATCAAGACTTTTCTATCATAATACATACATATTAGTTATTAAAAAATACTCTCCAAAATGGCTTAATTTTAAACATTTACAGGTATGAAATAATCACATTACACAAATCTATGGTACACCAGCAAAGTATACCCTATTTCAAAACTGTTGGCCTTACTTCAAAAAATGACATAGCTGTAAATGGCTAAACCTAGATTTACAAATAAAGAGAGATTAAAGCAGTTTGAATTATTTTACCCAAAACAGAAGATTGAGAGAATGTGGAATATAAAATAATGAATTTCATAGTAAAACCATATCGGGCATAAACACTATCCCAAATGTAACATAGAGAAAAAGTAATACTTTTATAAAACATACATAAACAATGTCTGGGATTTATTGTTACAGGGAGGCATGAAGGCAAACAGTTTAGCAGAATTCAAAAAGGCGTTGTTATTTAATTAAAGATGAAAAACATTTGCAGCTAATACCTGTACAAGAGACCACATTACCAGCCAGCTTCCTTCATTGAGATCATCCTGAAGTAGCCTCAAACATATTTAATATAATTTTATCCCACACTTATCAAAAAAGCCCCATTTTAAGCAATGGATATTTCTGTCCCTTTAGTAGTTGCTTGAGACAGGTTTCCATGCATATGCCTGATAGATCAAGAAGATAAAAGAAATGTGAATTATCATGCTTCATGGCATTCATGGTATAAACCAGCATTTCTCAAAGTGGGGTCTGCAGACCCCTGGGTCCGCGAAGGTACTCCGGGGGGGGACCATGGGCCCTGTTGATCAACTCCTCCTCCTCTCTCCCTCAACTCCTCCTCCTCCCTCCCAGCATCTCCTGCACGCCAGGGAACAGCTGTTCAGTGGTTTGCAGGAGGCGCTGGGAGGAAACGGGAGGAGCGGGGACCAGGCATGCTCAAGGGAGGGGATGGAACCATGTCCAGGGCCGCTGGCCCCACTGATCAACTCCTCCCCTTCCTTCCCAGCGCCTTCTGCACACCGTGGAACAGCTGCATGCTGCTGGGAGGGAGGGGCGGGGATGGGGCAGGCTCGGGGGAGGGGACGGAAAGAAGCAAGAAAGAGGAGGGGCAGGGATGGGGTCTTGGAGGAAGGAATGAAGTGGGGGTAGGGCCTGGGGTTGAGTGGGGGCCGTTGGTGGTCTGCAAAAATTTTTAAATCAAAATTGGGATCCTCGGGTTGCTAAAGTCTGAGAACTGCTGGTATAAACATATCACCTACAGAGGCTGGTATAGAATCCATCCCCTCATATGCACACACATATGCCATGATAGTGCATTGTGCATTAAGTTTTTTTGTTCACCTGTCTCTGAAGAATCAAGTAGCCATGGATTGGTGGGTCTGCCAAATACGGTAAGACTAGATTCATAAATAAATTTAGGCGTGGTGACACTTAGCGTTACCACACCTAATTTTCAGGCTCCTAGAAAATCACTAGGATTCACAAAGCCTAAGATCAGCGTCCCTAGGTAATGAATGGAAAGAAATAGACACCTCAGAATGGAATTCACAAAAGGCAGCATTTTAGGCAGGTCCTTGCCTAAGATAGCCCATGGAAGATGCCAAGCTGAGGTGTACTAAGACCAGCTCCTATCTTTCTGCTTGGGAGTCTCAGCTCCAAACCCTCTTTCTTGTTGTTACCCACATACCTTGTTTTAGTAAGACGTCGTGGGAGGAGGGCAGGGAGGAGTGAGAAGAGGAAAAAGGAGGACATTCTGTTTTGTAATATTTTGTCCAGTGGGTAGGGTGCTCACTTGCGATGTGGGAGAATGCCACTTCAAGTCACCACCACTGCCTGAGGGGAACAAAGGATATGAACAGGGATCTTCCCACAAGTCTCCCTTGCTGCGGATTCTGAGGGTTTGACCCAGGGCCACAGAGTGTGGATTTTGCCTTCAGACTCTGCCTCTGGGAGGAGGGTGTTTTAGCTGTAACTGGGTGTAAAAACATGTGATATGCCTCATGTATAAGCAAGGCTGATGTGTTTGTTGTCATGCTTAGCCTTGTTGAACAGATGGTTTGGAGGGGATTGTTGTGCAGGGTTTTTTGTTTTGTTTTGTTTTTTTGTCTCTTTGGTGCCTCTCTGAATACCTGTTGTTAGAGTTACCACCTCTTCCATCCCTTATGTTTGTTTGTTTGTTTGTTTGTTTTTGTTTGTTTTCCAGAGTCTGTGTGCTCTGCTTGTGAATTGTTTGTTGAGTAATATTTTAATTTGGGGGTTCTTTTAACTGCACTGTTAGTGAAAGATTGAATAGGAATCATTTGGAACTGCATCCACTATGTGCCCAGTGACTTTTAACTCTTTTACAGGTTTATGACCTGACTGACATGCAGCAGCATTTTCAGACTTGTGTACAGCAGTATACCTGGTTGAGTGCTATTGATGGCCTTTTCTCTATGGCCCGTTTGGAATGTTTTCATGTTTGTACTCCTTATTTGTCTCATTTCATTTCTAGTTGTATTGTGCCTCGTAGGATTTTAGATCATAGGCTGGTCTTATTTGTGCTAGCCCTTCCCTGTAGTCAACACCATCACCCATATTAGCGTTTTAATACTCCCCTTTTACAAGATGTGCATTTTCAGGACTGTATTATTTCTGTGGAGACTAGGTTGTTCTGAAGGATGCGTTTTTCTCTTTGAGGCAATGGTGGGAAGTGGGTAGAGTTAATATTAAATGTTTTTGTCAGCAAGACCTTTCTCAAATGGATGTATCTGCTCAGTTTTGTATATGTGTGTAGCCTGGAAAAGAAACATGCAGAGCAGAAGGTGATTGGCCACTTGAAGATGTCTTAGAGCCAAGTCCTTTTTGAGCCAAGTGTGATTTTGCTATGGGTTTTTTTCTCAGACCTGTATACTGTTTCAAATTTCCTTGAGGGTCTCTCTAGGAGCTCTGTGTTGGATGTGGACAGGATTGAGCATGACTTGGTGCTCTTAGAATAGACTTCTGTCCTAAATGTCTTTGCTCCAGGGAAGGCACTAGTATTGATGGTTTGCTTATTCATGTCTATATCACCTCTTGGACACTTCTTGGGCCTGTCTTGCTCCAGGTCCTTCAGGTGAGCACCAGGGATAAACTATTGCCATTCAGTTAACACTGAGCTGTTCTTATCCTGTTGCCTCATAGGGGGGGTTGGAGATATGAGGAACAGGAGACTTGTGTCCCTGCTTTTATGATAATGTGACTGTTTATTACACTGGAGTGCAATGTTCAGGTTTTGACTGAATGTCAGTACTTTTTCGAGCAGGCTTCCTAAACTTTTATTAATTGGGGTAAGAGTGACACACTCCTGCTGGGATTTGGGTGAACTTTGCTGTGGACATTACTGTGAAGTCATAAGGTCTTTAGGTCACTGGGGATTATGCTGGGACCAGAGGATTTTGGGTCAGTACTGGGAGGGAGTTATAAAAATGTTGGAAGGGAGTTGCAGAGATGGAAGTGGTGTTTGCCTTGACTCTCTTTCTGAGGCTGGTTGTTCATAATTAACAATTACATTAAATTAATTATATTAGTTTTGTAGCATAAGAACTCAGAAGATCCTTTTGGACTCTTTCTGGGATGGCCATCATTGAATGAGCAAAACATTTTTGTATCTGCCTGTTGTGGAAAAAGGTTCAAGGTCTTACTGATCTTTTGAGCAGAGTCATTGCGTTTCAATTACAGATTCTGCTGCAGTTGTTGTTTTTGGAAAAGCCTGTTCCGTGGACTCAACTGGCCTTCAAGCTAAAGCCACAGGACAGGTGTCTGGAGTTCCCATGGCTGCTAGCTGAAACCCTTATTTCTAACTGTTCCATGAGTATTCTTACTTTTGCTTGTACAAATGTAGTCTCTTCCCTTATTGCATCAGGTATAACAAAATTGGTTCTTTTTATTGATTTTGATAATCTTACATAGATTTCAGTGGATATTCTTGCTGATAAACTTGGTTTACATTCTGTTTGTTGAGTTTTTAGCAAAAGACAAATCAGCCCTCCCTGGAGATGGTATTGCCAGTCTAAACAGTTGCCTCTTTGAGCTGCAAGCCATCCCTAATTGTTAAGTATCCTCACACCTTCTTGTCAACTGTCTAAATGGGCCATTTTGATTATCACTACAAAAGTTTTTTTCTCCCACTGATAATAGCTCACCTCACCCTAACTAATTAGCCTCACACAGTTTGTATGGTAACTTCCAACATATCTGTATGTATATATATATCTATATATAAGATATAGATATAGATATAGATATCTTCTTACTATATGTTCCATTCTATGCATCTGATGATGTGGGCTGTAGCCCACAAAAGTTTATGCTCAAATAAATTTGTTAGTCTCTAAGATGCCACAAGTACTCCTGTTCTTTTTGCGGATACAGACTAACACGGCTGCTACTCTGAAACCTAATTGTACTAACATTTCTATTCTTTTCCCTGTTACTCCTGCTATAGATTGAGATATTGATAGGCACGGCAGTTTACTAGCTTTTAATGGTTCTTATGAATTCACTTTGGATTGTTTAGGCCATAAATTATTGTATATACATGCAAGAAAGACCTGTCATTTTCAGGGACTTTTTAATTATCCTGATTCAGCATGGAAACAACAGCTTATGGGGGAAGACTCCTGCTAATCTGTATATAAACCTCTGATTGTAATGAGTATGAGTATCAGGGACCTGGTTCCCAGGATTCTTAGGCACTAGTAAGCACCAACTTGCCACACAATAACATATTAAGAAATGCTAGGGCAGAAGCTGAACCCCAACAGAGGATGTCAGTCCTGGAAATTGATTGGCAGAATGCTGACAGTTCCTACTTGGTCCACGGCTTCTATGTAAACCCAGCACTAGACCACAAAGTTCTCCATGCAACTGGGATCCATCGGGACTGTGTGTGCCTTGAGTATCCTGCTTCTGCTCCCCTAGCATTCCTGGCATCCAACTTGTAGTTCCTAACTTTGGTTTCTTGCCTGCCTCTGATATCCTGGTATCCTGACCTGGCTGACTGTTGACCCCTGCCGTGTGCCTGTAGACCTTGGCTCTGACCCCTAGGTCTGGTTTCCCATGAACTGGCCTTGACGAAGAGTGATCTCCAATGGAGGATTCTTCATGGTACTACTGCTACAAATGTTTATGCATTGTTTGATTCCAGAAGTGTCCATGTTGTGTCCTTTTTGGGGATGGAGACTGTTTTGCATATATTACTTACCTGTTCCAGGTTACACTGAAGGAAAACAACTAGTGGCTGTATATTTCAGTTATTATCCCTTGATTCCACTCATATTGTATTTATTTTCACACCTAAATGTAGGAAAACAAATAGATATGTTGAATACCTTGTGAACTTTATCTTGGATCAAGCAAAGATGGCCATTTTGAAAAGCAGAATTTGAAAATTACCTAGCACTGGAGTTGCTGACATTCTTTATTTTTTATTTATTTATTTATTTTTAGGGTTCTAGTTGTTTGACTCCTGTGTTTGGAGTTTAAATGTTTACACATGATTTGGATCCATTTATTCAGCAGTGCGCTATTGGAAATACTGTTATAGATGGGCATTTGTTTTGAATTTGTAATTCCTTTTTTGTTAACATTTTATGTACTGATTTTATTACAAATATTTTAAAGGTCAAACTCTTTTTTCTGGCCCTTTGATTATTTCATTATTTAATTCACAGTGGAACAGCTTCAACAGGAGAGACTGAGAGCCCTGCATCAGACTATCTCATAGTCCAGCAGTTAGGGCATTCACCTAAGTGGTAGCAGAGCCCAGTTCAAATGCCTTCTCTCCTTCAGGTGGAAGAAGGACTTGAACCGGGATTTCCAATGTCCCAGGTGAGTACCCTAACTACTGGGCTAAAAGGGTGGCTGGTCATCATCTTAATGAAATGTCGTACACATTTAATACCAAGGGAGGGTTTGCAGCTGAGAATACCAAGCCAAGGGAGGCACCTATTTCCCAAAGAGGGGCATGGGTTAGCACATACCCCTCAGCTTCATATTTCCCATTTTAAACGAGGACCTGCCTCACATGCTGTTTTTTGTAAAAAAAAAAAAAAAAAAGGAGTACTTGTGGCACTTTAGAGATTAACAAATTTATTTGAGCATAAGCTTTCGTGAGCTACAGTTCACTTCATCGGAGCTGTAGCTCATGAAAGCTTATGCTCAAATAAATTTGTTAGTCTCTAAGGTGCCACAAGTACTCCTTTTCTTAGTGCGAATACAAACTAACACGGCTGCTACTCTGAAAGCTGTTTTTTGTGACTCCCATTCTGAGACATCTGTCTCTCCCCATTCATTGTATAGGGAGTCTAGGCACTGAATTGCGGATCCCAGGGTGTTGTGTTTTTTTTTTTTCTAAGCACCTAAAAGTTAGGCTCAGTGTCACCCACACCTAAGTTCCTTTGTGAATATAGCCCTATAATTCCACGGTCTTATACTATATAAAAGGCAAAGTGTAAACAACATAGGCCCAAGTACCATTATCACTCTAAACTGAATGGTGACTGTAAGATTATTCAAATTAAAATGAACTTTTTGTTAGTGCAGTGAAATTTTAGAGAAAAGCATGAAACAGGAAAAGAAGAAACTAAAAGTACAGTAGGATTTAGAGTGACAGAATTATACCATCAGAATCACATCTTGTGTAATATTTTGTTAAAGGATGCATAAAGGTATTTTCAGATATGTATGTTTCTGTAGATACCATAATGGTATAACAGTCATGCTATGTCTTGGTAATGTTATGCATTTGAGTTGATTAGCTTGAATGACAGATTAAAACTGCCAATTTTTTTTTCAGCAGAAACCTTTATTTCCTTTACCTCTGTATGGAAATAGTTGTATTAGAAGGGCTCTTGAACTACAATATTCATTTTTTCTCGCACTGTTAAAGGCTTCACATATGAGCCATGTTCACTCCAAATAAAAGGATTGTCATTGAAACGGAAAGCTATTGTGTATTATCAGCAAGTAACTCCTTTCTTTCTTCATCCCCTATGATCTGATTGCCAAAGGCAAATCAGAAGTGTTGTTGTGAGGCAAGCCATAAACTCAAGTCTGCTTGGAAAATATAAATTAGAGAGGTAATAACTATTTGAAAAAAAAATCATGGAGAGATAGAAAATTTAAGGAGCAGTGCTTAATTTTAAAGTGAAATGTCTAAACTTTGTTGTCCTAGTGTATGAGGAGTGGTCCATTATCCTATGTTCAGGCTCACAAATGAATCCTCTAGCTTACAAGCTTTTTGCCAAAGGACTAACATTTAACATTATTCTATATTCTTCCTCAAAAGTAAATCAGTGCTCAAAGAAATGTATTTTGATTGAGTTTATTCTGAAATGTTCACATATTTCTCATAATATAAAATAAAAAGTGGCATAGGGTAGCTTTATCATTGAAACTAAAGTGGTATGAGTCAGCAGTGTGCCCTTGTTGCCAAGAAGGCCAATGGCATTTTGGGATGTATAAATAGGGGCATAGCGAGCAGATCGAGGGACGTGATCGTTCCCCTCTATTCGACGTTGGTGAGGCCTCATCTGAAGTACTGTGTCCAGTTTTGGGCCCCACACTACAAGAAGGATGTGGATAAATTGGAGAGAGTCCAGCGAAGGGCAACAAAAATGATTAGGGGTCTGGAACACATGACTTATGAGGAGAGGCTGAGGGAACTGGGATTGTTTAGTCTGCAGAAGAGAAGAATGAGGGGGGATTTGATAGCTGCTTTCAACTACCTAAGAGGTGGTTCCAGAGAGGATGGTTCTAGACTATTCTCAGTGGTAGAAGAGGACAGGACAAGGAGTAATGGTCTCAAGTTGCAGTGGGGGAGGTTTAGGTTGGATATTAGGAAAAACTTTTTCACTAGGAGGGTGGTGAAACACTGGAATGCGTTACCTAGGGAGGTGGTAGAATCTCCTTCCTTAGAAGTTTTTAAGGTCAGGCTTGACAAAGCCCTGGCTGGGATGATTTAATTGGGGATTGGTCCTGCTTTGAGCAGGGGGTTGGACTAGATGACCCCTGAGGTCCCTTCCAACCCTGATATTCTATGATTCTATGATTCTATGGTAGAGTTATTTCTTTAAGAATTTAAGTGACAAAGAGACTTGCTTATGAGGCAGTGAATATAATACCAAGGATAAATCTAAACCATCTTTTGGCCAGTTTTAAACCAGATATCTCTTTTGGACTCTTACCCACATTAAGTAGCACTTAAACCCAAAAAAAGAACTCGGTGCATACTGGGGATCTTGTTTTGAAAACTGGACTGTGGCTGATAGTCCTAGATGAAAACTATGTTAAATTGAAGTTGAGACTGCAACATTTCTGTAAAGCTTTTTCCTTGTAAATTGATACATATTACATTTCTCAAACAAGTCTTACAAACCCAGGAAATGCAAAACTAAGAATAAACTATTAAAAAGACATATTTGTGTAAGGCAATGAAGTTTGTTTGGTCACCGTAATTACATTCTTCCCTGCAGTGATTACATGAATTATGATTACCCTGTACTATTATTTCAGCCCCACATTAGATTAAACTGACTTTTAAATTTTGTATTCCTCATGGTGTCACTACAGATTAGCCCTTGACAACAAAGATGGCTACTTTCTTCCCTGGGAGCTCCTGGTCTTCAATCTCCTTAGGAACAGTGGGAGCCTGTCTCTATTTTGAAAGAGGTCATTTTTGCTAATGGTAGCCCTGTAACTTCATTGCTAGTAAGGGCTAAAGGAATGGTAGCCATTTTTAAAGAGGGAAGTTCTTTGTGGCATACTCCATGAAAGAATTTTTGTCAGTCTCTGCTGCAGGAGAGAGAGAACCTTTCATTTATGAAGAATAATGTCAAAAATAAGCATTATTCCCACAAACAAACTAATAATAATAAAATCCTCAGATATAGGCTACACACATGATTTCAGTGAGTTTAAACTGCTTGCGAAGTTTGAAGAGTCTGCTTTCCATTACTAAGATTATTTGGTTCAAAAAATGTTTGGTATAGTGTGCTTCATTTCTCAAAGACCCCATTTTAATTAATTTTAACTCAGACATTAATTAATGGATTTACTTAGATCTTCAGAAGATTCATTCTGTGCCCAAGGACTAAATGATTTAATTTTGGGGAGGATTATTTCTCATGTGCAAAAAAGTGAATCCTTTAAGTCAAAAAACCAAACTGGACCCTAATTATGCAAGCACTATTTGTGGTTCCATAAATGAAACAGTTTAAGACTTTATATGTTCAGAGACAGTTTAAGTTATATCATGATGTCAGTGTTGCCAACTGTCACAATTTTATTATGAGTCTTGTGATACTTAGCGTCTTTTTTTCACTAAAGGCCCAGCTCCTGGATTCATGTGAGTTAGTGAGAATCTTAGCTTTTAAAATTTATTTACAAAAGTTTCTAGACCTCATGGTTGCAAAGAAAAAAGCTTGAATATGTTTGTTGCAACTCTGTTAACATTTCTCTCATTCAAGAAAATAAGGACTGTTTTGTAACTTGTAATTTTTCTGCATACCTTGACTAATGAAAGAGATGGGTTACTCATATGATATTGTTATTCAGAAATTAAAACTTAGGTACTAACCAATAAATCTAGATTGCAGCACTGGCTATGTAACCTTTAGTAACATTTATGTTGAAATGTTCCCAGTTAATATGAAGACATTAAAGATAAGAATGTAATAACATCCAACTTAATTTTCAGGTTTGAACCTCTAGGTTGATTATAGAAAATTTAATTAGTAGAGGACACTATGTGACACTTTGCATGATACAACCAAACTTTATTAAAAATAAATATGATTACTTAAGCAAGCAGGCATGCAATTACTACGTACACAAAGCTACAGTTATACTCACATTCAAAGATGAAATGGTGTATCAATGGGCAAGCCGTACTCTGACAATAGAGTGAAGTACAACCTTATAAATTCTGGAACCTAACCTTACCCTTTTGATGTTATTTGGAGCTGTCATGCAATCTGGAGCTTTCATTCAATCTATCAAGGCTACTCCTTTTTGTTAGGGGGCTTATTCCTTCACCCACTTACTTCCCTGATCCTTCTTGCATGAACAGAGAGCAACAAAACCTGAAGTCCAAAGGTGCAAACAATTCAATGTTTATTGGGGTGAACTTCCAGCAAGAATGATTCCAGTTTCCTTCCTTAGTGTCCCCCTTCCCAGCTCTGACACCACAGAGCCTTACCTGTGTTCCTGTTCCCTGTTCCCCCCCTTTAGCAAAACATGTTTCCAATTTCCCACCCCCATTCCCATTTCCACCACTTACTTCCTGATTGACTGCAGACTATATAGTAAAGCTTGAGTTCTGCTTAGCTATACCTTAACCAATCATTTTCCTGAAATTTAACTAACCAATCCTAACATATTGTAACATGATTATGTAACCAATTATATCCCACCACCTTAATTAGTTTACACCCAGCAAATTAATTATACAGCAGACAGAAACAATCACAGAACCATATAGAGATTATACAGACAAACAATGGAAAAGTGGGAACTATAATGACAAAACAATACAGAAAGGAGGATTTCACATCCCAGCTATTGATAAGTGAGTTCTTGCCAGACAGGATGCTATCAAACTAAGTTTCCTTTTACATCTTCTAGGCACTTCCCTTTCTCTGGAGGCGATAGGCATTATCAGGACAGGATTGTGTTCCTAACAGCCCAATAGCACCTGGTTTCAATGTGACTAGTTTGGAATGTGAGGATGTGACCGTTTGCTTCCCAGCTTATGGCTGCCTCTGCTGCTTAGCCAAAGGCCTGAGCCTAAGCACAGGGCCTCAGACTGTCACAGTAAGAGAAGGCTCTTACACCAGCAGACAGTTATTTTGATTCTTTCTTTTATACATCTATAACTAGCTAAGTGATAAGGATACACGTAAATTATAGGCCTTTACAGACAGGCCTGAATATCTATATCCTAACACTTTTATGCTCCTATATAATACTAATTAACATTAAACTATCCCATTACGATAATTATATTTCTGCCACCTCCTTACTGTCTAGTTACATTACACATTATTTAAATTAACAACTGCATCAATGTCCTTCACATACTAGCAGTAGAGATGCCATTTTAAGTAAACATTCACAATTCTCAAAAATGCTTATTAAAATTCTTGCTTGAACCAATTATAACAAAAAACATAATAGTAACATAACACTGGGTCATGTCCTTACTAGCTCTTGCTTTCCCATCACACTCTGTCTCCATCTTTCCTTTCATTTTTCTCACACTAGAAATTTCAATTCCCTATCCTCCTCTTAATTTAGGCCCCAAACCTAACTTCTACTTATTTCTTAAACTAAACCATCCTATAGGTCCTTAAAGTGGTGTCTAAATAATCCATAAACCACAAAATATCTAACTTATCAGGCCAAAATTGCAAGAGAAATTGCTCACCTTTTGTGCAATTGGTGAGAGTTAAGTCTATGATAGAACTGGATGGCCATGCATATTACATACACTTAAATCTGAGCTTTGCGGTGTGGGGTGTGTGTGTGTGTGGGGGGGGAAATGTAACCCATAATCTCAGAAATATATAGCTCAATACAGTGGTAACTGGGTGAACTTCCTTTGGTATGCAGGAGGTCAGACAAGATGATCTAAAGGACTCTTCTGGTCTTACATTTTATGAATCTTTAGTGTTCTGTTCAACTTTACTCTTGAATCTCTCAAGACAAAAATCAGAATCCATCCAGATAGGGATGGTGTCATAGAAGCTTAAACAAATATAATCTCTCTTTTATTGAAAGATGGTGTCATATTCTTTACAAACTTCAACTCTTCCATATGCAATTCAATATCCATCATAATAATTTTGCACTATTTTCAGAGTATAAGGGGAAATGTGATATCAGTTTGGAGTTATGAGTTTGCATGTCCATGCATTTTTTTCTCTTTTACTTACAATTCAATATAAAATTTGAATAAAAAACAAGTAATTTCTCCCCAGTGATCCCGTACACCTCAAATTCCACCTCCCGTTTGAGTCAGTTAAACCATTTACATAACCATGTCTGCTGCTAACTTCAGATGCGAAAAAAAATATTGTCCCTTAATCCAAATATCAGAACACTAAGGCTCCAGTGTTCCAAGCTGTCCTATGCAATGAAGGTTTTAGTGTGGATATGAAGAAATGGGATCTCACACACATGGGAACGAGGAAATTTCAGAAAATATATATTGCAACTAAACCCTTTGAGGGCTCTGCAGCTGTGGAATTCACTTCCCACCTTAGCTTATTGTGGCCTGAATCTATTAACTTTCCAGCCCCATTGTAAGTACCTTTATTCTTCTATGCATTTTCTGGGGGGAGTGAGAGCTTTCTGAGAAAGCCAGTAGGATTTGTGAGTTTATTAATGTTTTTAGACAAAGATCCAAACTACTCCCATTTTTTTCTAAACTGGTTTTCATGCTGCCATACTGAATATCCCATATTTTACACAGTTGATTTTAACATCGAAATCCAGCAGAAACACTTTGTTCTGACACAATTAAAAGACCATAATTTATATTCTCTCTCCTTGCCTCCCACATCTATTGAAAAATGCATGGAAACTTTAGACAATTGCTCTACTGATGAGTGTTGCGGGGTTTTTATCCCATTTCTAAATAATTTTAAAAACATATCTTGAAAGGAGCTTATTACTGTCTGTCAATTTATACCACAGCAAAAATATCTTTCTTAAAAATTGCACAGAGAATTAAATGACACCCTTATAGCAAGCTTGTGTGTGTGTGCTACAGTGCATGCCAGGACTATAACTATGCAAGTACCTCCACAAAACATGTCATTTAGTCATTTGTTTCTGAAAAGTCTTATAAAAGTCTAGCGTTCCTAATATAAATAGTAGCTAGTTTTAATAATTAAACTGATGTCATATGTTTGAAATCTAAAGTACTAACGAAATCTTCTGCTTTAACCATGCCTCCAAATAAGTTTCACATTATTTTCTTTTTGATTTAATTTTACTTTCCTTTTTAAATAACTATCTTCAGTAGCTGGGTAGAATAAATTAGGAATAGGAAATACAGTGTATAAGTTCACTTTGGATGCTTACTCAAGACTTACCTGAACTGTATTAAACTCTTGGGTCTACAAAACTGGTTTATAATTTCGCAAGTGCAGGCTCCCTGGTAAGACTTCTGGCATTTCAACATCTGTTCTGTCAGTTAATGGAAGCTAGCTCCAAACAAAAGCTACCCATGTGTAGAGTCAAAAAGTCACCCTTCTGGTATCTTGTTTTATTAAGACATAGAGAATTCCAAAATATCACTACATGAGCCAAAACCCAAGGCTTCATCTTAGGAATGTCTGCTCATAGGGTTACTTTCCCCACCAAAACCTTCTCCCCAGGTTTGGCTATATCTGGAGTTCTTCTCTAAGGACCTCTCTGTCCCACACTCTAGTTTATTCTCCCAGAGGGCTATTCTACTACTACAGTGCAAGAATTTGAATAGAATAGAAGTCCCATCTGCGTTTTATTTGGGATGGAGTCAAAGCAAGGCAGCACTTATCAAACTATAGTTCCCTAAAAGTTTCACTACTGCCCAGTGAGGTAACAGGAGACTCCTGTCATCATGTTACCTGTCACTATTGCATCCTAAGCTCAGGGGCAAGCACCAACTGCCATCTTCATATTTACCTGAGTTCAAAAATTGATGTTTGCTAATGCCCCTATAGCCTCTAGACACTTACTAGTGGCCCAGTGCTGACTAGTACCTAATAGACCTGAATGAGTCCTTAATCTGACTCACTTTGCCCATCCCAGTCAAAAAATAGATGGATACCAACCTTATATCTTGTTGTTATCCGTTTTGGTTTTTTTGGGGTCATTTCTGATTCTATATTAGAGATATTTGTCCAGAAGAGGTAGTCAGATATTTTCTTTGACTCAAAAATCTCTGTGTTTTTTTTCTTAAAGAAAAAGAGAAAATTAGAGCTGGTCAAAAATCTAATTTTATTTCTGAGAAAAAATAGAAGAAATTATTCATTTCCATTCGTCTTTTTCTCCATTTCCCCCCCCTTTTCCAGAGGGAGCGTAAGAAAGGGAGTGAAAGTAGGAGGAGGGGGCAGGAGGATTTTTTTCTAAAACGTTTAAACTCTGACAAAAGTGTATTTTTTATTGAAAAAAGAAAAAGATCAATGCATCTCAATTAGGTATACTAGGAATATAATTTAGGAAGAAAAAGATACCTGAGCAGCACAGCAATCAAATAATAGTGATAGTATATACAACCTGAGCTATTAATTGTCACATAATTTCTCACTTGATCAGATAAATTCACAAATATTCCTTATACTCTTTATCCTTGATATATTTATACAGTTAATTTCAAGGTTTAGTTCATTTTTTCCTTTATTCTTTCACACAGATTTATCTCTGTAAAGCAAACAAAGCAGAAAGAGATAAAAACATAGAAGGGTATTGACCCTATAAATGTCTTGAGTAGGGCCAAGGAATTCTAAATTACATGATCTGGCATGAGTATGGGAATAATTTAGGTTTAATAATTCTGTAGAGTAAAAAGGAAATATATACCATACACTGAATGTAAGATATGGAATAGAGTTTGCAGGCTGCTGAAAGGTCTGAGAATAATTTCAAGAACCCTTCATTTGTGTATATTCTAATGGCTGTAGTAAAATGAATAGGGAGTATAGGGAAAATATTGACATTTGGCACAAGTCTAGAGCTGTTCTACTTTATGCTGGCTACCTCCCATTCCAAAAGGTTGTTATGGCAGCAGGCTAGCGAGCAGATGTTGATGCTTCTAGGCCATGTCTCCTTTGTCCTAGCTCTGCATGTTTACTGAGTTATAAAGTGGTGTAGGAACTGTTACACCAGCCCTGTACCACTCAGGGATTCCCTTGCATGGATGATCACTAACTTAGTTTGCTTTCTGCCTTTGGATCTGCATGAAGCAGTCTTAAAAGGCTGCTGAATCTGCACCATTGCTGAATTGTACACACATTTCAGGTACCCATAGACTAATGAGGCCATACGTTGCTATGAATTTTTAGGCAGAATTCCTTATTTATTTCAATTGTGAATTCTACATGAAAACGATGGCATGGTTTAGCCTTTGGGTAGGACAGATACAGCATTTCAACACTCATTCCTTTACATTACAATAGGGACAATGCTATGTTTTTCACCATCATTGTCAGAATGATGATCACCTGAAATGCTGTTATAGCAAATGGGAATATATTTAAAGATTATCTAACCATCTCTGTAAAGATGAATGTGAAAATGTGTTATGAAATGTTCCTTTTTTTCCCCTTGCAAGGTCTTTTTTTTTTTTTTACTCACCCTTGGATAAAATATTAAAAGTGTTATTTTTAAACGTTGCTTTGTAGTATGGTAAGATTTTCTCCTTAAGGTATGAGAATAGTTTTTGGTGCCATATGGCAGTAGGGTTCCTTTGGGAATAACTCATTGTTACTGAACTGTAGGGTAATTACTCAGAGCAAATTCCAGTGAACAGATTTAATTCATGTGCTTCTTTTTCTTTGAGATTTAATCTGTTTTTTTTTTTTAACATGTGTGCTGTAACCACAAAACCACAACTTCTTCGGAGATGAAAAATGTATCTGTTCCCTGCATACTTCAGAATGCACAAATAAAAGGTAAGTGACTAGAGAAGAAATATGAGTTCACAATTAAAATAACAAAGGTAGAAAAGGTGTCCAAATACCTCTACAGTATGGTGTTGATAAGTAATAGGTTCATAGTTCTCATGGGCTTTGACTATAGGGGGAAATGTGATCCAGTCAAGTGCCCAAAAGACACAAAGTTACAGAAGTCTTTGAATATCACTAAAGGACAGTACTCTTCTTTTGGGAATTGTGGGAGAATGTATAGTGCTATTTAGTATTTACATATGCTTTTTTGGTGTAACTGAACAATAAATACAGTAGCATTCACATCTATCTTTTTTTCAAACGAGGACATATTTTTATTTCTTTTGTAAATTTATATATATATATATAATGTGCTTTGAAGAATAAACTCAAACGTGGTGTGTGTGTGTGTGTGTATATATATATCACCATGTTTGAGCTTCTTCTTCACAAGACAAATGATATCTAGCAAGGATTAACATAGTGTACCATGTCCTGTCACAGATATTTGTCAGAAAATGCCACAAATAAACCAAAGTTGTTTTCAGTGTTGTTGTAGCCAAGTTGCTCCTAGGATATGAGGAAGACATATAAACCAAATAAGACTAAACTTTTCTTCAAGGTCCAAATAAAAGGATCTGAAAATAAAATAAAATAAAATAAAATCGGTTTTATACAGGAGACCTATGTAGGGACAGAATAATGGACTCGTTCCCTGCAATGTTGATGCATGGTGCGGGATATCTATGCAGCCATTACATGACCCATACATATTTCACAGACCCACCTACAATAATTCTGCTTATCCTTGACAATAATCCAGCTCTACCACTTTGGACTCTCAGAGAAATCCAAAATGGAGCAGTGCACATCCTCCTTCAATGCCCACATAAATGTGGTGTGTACTGCTGGATATTTTAGTGGGAAATGGATCTTTTAGTTGCTGAACAGAGTTCATTTGTCCTCAAATAAAGCAGGATATTCTCTCCATGTGTGTGGAATTCCCAGTACTAAAATGGGAATACTTGTACATCAAAAAGGATGAAATCTTACAATATAGCTGGACATTAAGGGCTGCTGTGGTATGGTGAACTGAGCACTGAGCTGAGAGTCAGCAGGTTTGTAGGCAGTGATCCAGACCTCTGCGAGGCTATGCCTACTGTGAGGAGAAGCAGAGGCAAACCAATACAATGGAGATAAACCTTATAAAGGAAAAAACTCTGAAATTTGGCAGGAACAATAATATAATATAAATAACAGAAGAATAATATAAAGTAACATCAAATATTTGCTTAGGAAAATAATAAATTGTAAATTACCATCACAATAAAATAACTTTTTTTCAACAACAGGCTGTGATACCCCCAAAGAGAACCAACTCCTCCTCTCCCAGGCTGCAAAATCCAGTTTCACCTCCCACTGTCCCACTGTCTCTTCTCTCGGATTTGTGAGCCTCCTTCGCTTTGATGATGTGATGACCGCACCTCTTTCCACCAGGTCCACCTGCAAGTGACAGCTCCTCAGATGGAGGGCCACACCCATTCCCCAGGTGCCCAAGCTGTATTCTCTCTGTCAGTGTCTCAATGGTCAGCCTCACCAGTCATAAGCCTTTTTTTTTTTTGCCTCCTTCTTCTTTAACCACCTCCCACCGTTAACTGCCACCTTTGGATGCATCCTGAGCGTCCACCCAACCCCAGCTGCCCTCTTATTGGTTGTGTCTCTCCCCAGGACAACATCCTCTGCTGTCGCACCACAGCAGCAGCAGTAGGTGCTAGTGCCGGGCTAGGATTACTCCAGGTACACCACTCCCCAGGGCAGGAAGTCTGAGCCTCCAGTTAAGGCACGGGACTCATGAGATCCAAGTTCAATTCCTGGCTTTGTTACAGACTTCCTGTGTGATCTTGGAGTAGGCATTTAGTCTCTCTGTGCTTCAGTTCTTATGGGATACATCCATTAATGTTTGTAATGCGCTCAGTTACTACAGTGGAGCAGACCATGTAAGTACGATTCTGTTTCTGACCCACTGTATGATATTGAGGAAGTCAGTTAACACTCTGTACCTCAGTTACTCACTTTTAAAATGGGCTTAACAATGCTTTGGAAAATACTTTGAGACCTACCGGTATAAAGAGCTATATGGAGGCCTTGTGTTATTTATTATAATCGGTATTATGGACAACCAGCTTCTGTGTTAATTTTCAATGAACCTACTGATTGTCATGTGTTATCATAATGCAGCTGAAGTAAAGAATAAAGGCAATGTATTATTCTGTGTATCGAAAAGAGGCTATTAATTAAGTCTGTACCGAATATATTCCGCATAACAGACTTTGGTCAGTAGCTTGTTCTAGCACTAACCCTGACATTGCTAACAGAAAGAGGAAGGAAGTGAAATGATTATGGAAGTTTATAATCAATAAATAATGAACAACAATAATGTATTGATCAGTAAATCAATGACAGCAGCTTGTACCCATTTTTATGTTGTCACAAACATAACAGATAACTAGGCATAATCAATATGAAGCTAATTTCTAAAGCCTCTAAGAAATTATTGATTTTATGCATATTTATATGCTCAATACATCAAAGTGTCATAAACTCCTTTTTGAGCACGTTAGAAATTGTCTAGATTGCTTACTTATGTACATTGGACAAAGTCATGGACTCTGCATTTTAACATCAAAATGAATAATTCTTTTGCTAGTTTGAATGCAGAGATCTGATGCTCTACAACATTTTCAATCATTCAAAATCAACATGGGTTTAAAGGAAAATATGCCATGCTGCTGTGTTGATAATTATAAATTTTCAAATTATCTGTACTACTTTTTCATTCATATTGTCTCTTGTTGAAAAAAGGTCCCATGAGAATGAAAATTTGATGCACCAAAATGCTCAAATACTAAACATTTCTCCTGGGTAGACTTTTATAATAAATATATCACTGCACAGATGCCAAAAAAGAAAGGTGCAAGATGTTCATGTAAATAGTAATGAGCAGGTATGCTAAATAATGTTTTAATGTAATCAGACTCAATATTGTACATTAATTTGTCTTTTTTTGTCTTCCACTTTAAACTCACAAAGAAAGGTTGACTATCATTGTTACTTTAAAATTAAATTCAGTGTAGAAACATATTTTCTCCCAGTTTTTTCTTCATATTATTTCTTTAATTTAGTGATTTATGGAAGGCATTACACAGCAAGCAATGCAATTTGCATTACAATATATGACTGAGACTCACAATACTTGTCTGATCTTGCTGTTTTATATTGATTTTACTGTATGTATTTCATTAAGCCACCAACAAAGTATGCTCTTCTTGATTCTTTCTAGATTTGATCAAGTCAATAAATTCTCCAGCTGTGATGTAAATACTCCCATGCCATTACGTATTATCCTAACTTTTCGCAAAGGAAAGGATCTCACTTCCAGAAACACAATAAAAATGTGATGACATTGAACCAATAGCTTGTATTCTTAAGTACTTTCATGCTCTTTCTCTGATAGATATTTCCTGATTAAAAAAAGAAATATATGCATGTTGATTATGTGCTGAAGTTTGGAAGCTGCATAAATACATTACAAAGAAGAGACAGGTCTGCCTGATGAACTGCCAAACTATGTTTTATCCTGAATATAATACAGAAAATGAAAAGCAACTTTTCATATTAGTACAGCTACAAGTTCTGGGTATGATGTGGGAATCACTTAGTGAAATTCTTTGGTCTGTGTTATGCAGGAGGTCATACTGGATGATCATAATGGCTCCTTGTGTCCTTAAAAATCTGTTTTTTTGTTTTAAATGACATTTATCACTGCTACATATAAAGTGCTCACAAATATGGTGACTAATTGAAAAAGAAGTGTTTAAAGTGTGAGGAACGTGGATACTTTTCAGTATAAAAACAGAGAACAAGAAGTGCAGTGTCCAACGGTTAACAATCCTTTTTGTCCCAATATCAGACATAGATATAATAAATATACCAGTTGCACACAGGTAAAGGTCCCAGTCTTCCAAAGAGATCCATGCAGGCAACTTCTCATCAGCCATAATGGGAGTCAGCCTGTGCAGAGCTCCTTACAGGATTGGGACCAAAGGGAATTTTTCTGTTTTTAAAGAAATTTGTCACAAACCCATTCACTATCTGATTCCCAAATATAAGAGAGCATTTGCTTACTTGACCTTGACATAATTGGAGACTTAAGCCTAATTGTGCCTGGAACTGCTGAGTTCTCTAGACCATTATATCCATGTGCCCTCTCCCTGCACGTGCTGGACAGACTGCTCGCTACTGGGGTATGATTTAATCAGCACTGGCGAGAAGAGAAACTTCCTGGCACGCACCAACACAAATCCTATGGTTCTTTTAAACACAGAGTCTCCAATTCTTCATTACCTTGGCCCTCAGACAGTCATTTACCCTTTTGCAATTTGAATGTAAAACACCACCAAATAGGAATGGTAAGACTTTATACCCACTTTGGCTCACTTTGATCAGGTGTAATTGACCATACAAGGCAGTAATGAATAAGACCCAGGACTTTATAGGCCCTCTTTGACATTAGTTAATGCACCACTATTTACTTTTTCACAGGAGAAATGTCAACAGTTAAGGAAAAAAAGAAAGACCTGGAGGGTTGCAGACCCACAGAAATTCATTTTAGACATGGGGAAAAAAAATCACATTTCACTTTTTTCCATATAAAGGATGAAAAATGGTGGGATAGTAGTTGAAGGACATTTTATGGATTGCCCTCTAGTTGCTAGCATTTTGTTAACTGATCACTCATCCCAGGCAGTGAAACAACACACCATAGCTGCAATAGAACCATTTAAAGAATAGATCAGTAGCACACTGAATATTATTGTACTGTATATAATGATAAGACTCATGTTATGGGATCTCACTGTCAGACTCCACAAAGCCTCAGGACAAATAAAACAAGGCAGGGCACAGAAAATAAAGTTTCTCTTCTTTTGACAGATGCTACTAGCTTAAGAAAAAAATTCTTAAAATGTAAGGCGGTATACCCCTGGAACCAATATAAACTGTCAAATGGGAAGTCATTTTTAACTGTGCCACCTTTAAATGTAGTGTTTAACAGCACTTTTCTCTTACTGAGTTCCTTCAAGGCCTTTTGCCTGAAAAGATTCTAAGATGCATTGTCTATATTTGTATTTTCTTAAGAAACTTATTTTATAAATAAACAGTGGTGAAGCAATATGAGGATGCTTGACCTGCTGTTGCATGTATCATACCTGTTCTATGAATGGACAAAGGACATTAGATTCATAGATTTCAAGACCAGAAGTTACCATTGTGATGATAGAATCTGACCTCCTGGATAACACAGGGCACAGAACATTCCCAAAATAATTCTTAGAGCATCCACAACGACCATCTCCAAGGATATTAATAGCATTAAATTCACTTTATTTCATTTTTTTAAAGTTAGTGTTTAGCTGTAATTGCTTCCTATTTAAGGCTGCAGTTTTGGTCATGGCTTCTTTGCAAAAGTCACTTGGGGCATGGTGCAAGTCACCGGGGTTTTTCCACACCTGATCTGGGGACTGAGTGTAGGGCTGTGAGCATGGAACTCATGAATTCCATTCTTTGCTCTGCCACTGACTTACTGTGTGGCCCTGCATAGGTCAATTATATGTGGGCCAGAGTGTTCCTGAAAAAATTCTTCCAAAGGCTACAAAACTGTGAGTTTCCTCTTGTAGAGATTCTTCTGAATCCTTTTATCAGAGGAGGTAGGATTTGTTCCTTTTTCCCCATTATGGAAGAAACCAGGGTTCTGGCCCATATCTCTCAGATCCCCCAGGCTCCATATGGACCTTGGGGATTTGCTGAGCCTATCAACCAACCCCTCAGGGCCCCAGGTTTCTGTACTGGCTCTGATCTGAGCTTCTTGTGGGCTCTGCCCTCTCTCCCCTGCGAAGCAGTTTATAAGCCTCACTGCCAGAGACTCACCAGCTAATACCTATTGCTTTTAGGTATTCTCCTGTATGGAATGGGTCCTGTAACAAAATTACTACAACCTCCTAATGTTTGTAAGGTTGTTTTTCTGGGAGCTAGTGTACATGGTGAGCGGTTCATCTTGTCCTGCACATCAGTATCTCAGATTACATAATGTATAAAATAAAAATAATAATACCTATTTACCTACTTCACAGAGGTGTTTTGAAGATTAGTTAATGTTTATACAGTGCTTTAAAAATGCAAAGTGCTATAAAATGGTTATGCTTAAAATTTTATGGTGAAATACAGTTTTAAAGAAATAATACAATTGGACATTGGTTTGTACACAAAATAATCTTTCTCTCATAATATGGGTTTCAGATCTTCTCAAGATCTAGGAAAGACTGGGTGAAAACTTGCACATTTTTGCCTTTTTTCAGAATAGTCACTATTATTCTCAGCACAAAAGTTAAGCTTGGCTGTCCTTACTGAACATGGGTGCCCCTCTGCCAGCAGGAAACAGGAGAGAAACTGAGTGAAGCACATGAATGTGATATGGACATGTAGGGATACTGGAGCAAATGAATGTGGGAGGCCAGGAAGAGATGCTGAAGGGAACAGATGAATATTGGGGAGAGTGTAATCTGGGAATAAAAGAGTGTGTTTGAGAGAGGAAGGGACTATGGCAGCAGGAATGGGCACTCTGGGAACAGGAAGGGACATTTTGGGAATGTGCGGGGATTGGAAAAAAGAATTCAGGAGGACAGAAAACAGAGACAAGAGAATATTTAAGGGACGGGTAATAAATGTGGGTGTGGGGATCAGAGTGGAAAGAAGGCAATGAGAGAATGAGTAAAGGGGTATATCAGCAGTAGAAGAAGAGGACTAGAGCAGGGAGTCATGACAGCTCCACCATTTTGGGAGTTAGTGGAGGGAAAGTAGAGTCCCTCATCAGATAGCTACTGGGGAAAACCACAAATGTATGAGTTTTGAGAGCACTATGTTTACAATTTTTAATCTGAGATGATGGATGGAGGAAAGGCAGGGACATATAGCTGGGGTATGCCTCAAGAAATGTGTGTGTTGGGGGAGAAGGAGAACTAGAGCAGGAAATGGAGAAGACAGAAATGGTCTGGCAGAAATCAGAGCTAGACTGGGAATTATTGAATGACTTGGGCCTGGGTAAATATCACTCAGGAGTGATTATATTTTTGTGGGGAACTGGCACTCCCATCTCCATCCTATTCAGTTCTGTCATATCCATGTCTGTAGGACTTTAGCTGAGAATGAACAGCTTTGAACACTGATAGAGACAACTTTAGTTAATCCAACCCAACTCTCCAGTTTTCCTGTGCATGGAGAGACTCACTTTGGGGAATTAAATCTCCCACTGAGTTTTTTTTAGTTTTTAATGTCACCAGCTCTTCGTTAACCACCCATGCCACCTGGGGTTCCATTTTGCTGCACTTAAGACACTTAAGACAAGTTTGTTCCATTATTTATCAGAATCCAATCAACTCATACAAAGAAAGGTCAAATGTTTTTGTTTGCTTGTTTTTGTTTAATATGACACAACACATTTCCAGCCTCATCCTTTATTTTTGGAAGAATTAATTCTATATTCTCTTCTAAGTAGTTCAGATACATGGTGTGACAGGGTCAGGCCAGATGGCTACAGGAGAGTGATAGAAGGCAGATATATTAGCCCCACGTTAAGTAGGTCCCTTTTCCCTGGGTAAGGTAACAGGGAAGGTTTTTGTTTTTTTTTGAAACAGAAAGAAAGTTTATTGGTAACGCTTACAGAATTACCAAAGGAAGCAAAACAACTATGCAACAAAACAACGCAATCAGAAGGTATAACACAGCAGCTTTCAGGAGGGAGAAGTGTTCAGGCTAGCCTGGGCCCAGAGCGGGGGGGCTTCCTCGACACTCGTGGTCTTCCACCCCCTCGAGTTACCCAGTGCCGCGCCCAGTGTCACCGATCCTCCCTCTCCTGAGAGTGCCCGGTAAGATGGGCATGGCTGCGGGGTGGGCGGTTTGGGGGGGGTAGACACCCATGTATTATAGGACCCCTCCTAGATGACAGGAATGATGGTATCCACAGCGGCAACGGCTGGGGCTGGCGTCTCTCGCTCTTCCCCTCAATCAAAGGGTCAGACGGAGGGAACCGGATGGGGTCACCGAGCAGAGAACCCCAGACAGCGCCTCGAATGCTTCAAGGGAGTCGGTGGACGCCACCCAGAGGAACTCCGCCCGGATACGTGAATGTACTGAGGATCGGAAAACGGCCCCACAATTGCAGGACGTTTCATGGGCCAACCTCCTCTCTCTGGTTTTATAAATGGCTGTTTTAGCCAAAGCTCGGAGGAGGTTGACCAGAAGATCCCGCGACTTTGTGGGGCCACGGATGAGAAGTGTATAGATAAAAAGGTGGGGGAAAAATGAAGCCAGAAGCGTAATAGAATATTTGTGAGGAGCCGGAAAAGGGGCTGCAATCTGGCACACTCTAAATACACGTGCGCCAGGGTTTCCCTCACATTACAGAAAGGACAAGTGTCCGGAATGGGGGTAAACCGTGTCAAAAACACGCCCGTGCTCACAGCTCCGTGAAGGAGCCGCCAACTGATGTCCCCGACGGGCCTTGGGACCAAGGTGGAATACAGGCTGGCCCACCGAGGTTGCTCACCCTCCAAAGGTGGCAGGAGATCCCGCCACTTTGTATCGGGACGGGACACTAGGGTGTGGGCGTGAAGGGTGTGAAGCGTAAGTGTATATAAGTATTTCCGTGAAGCAATTTGAAAGCTAACCGGCTGCAGTTCGTGCAGCCGGCTTGCAGTGAAAGGGTGAGGGGTTTGTTGGGATTTATGGGGTGGGGGCCCAATGGAAAGGTCCGGCGGGCCTGGGGTAAGGGATGGGCGGGGTGCGCCCTCGCACAAGGCTCGGCTAACATAAGTCCGAGCAGCGGGGGTCAAGGCGGCCTTCACCTCCTGAAGTACGCGCCGGGGGGGACGGAGGCTGGAGAGCCCCATGCGCCGAGTGAGCATCAGGGGATCCAGCCAGTCTCTCCGGTCGTAGTCCAGGAGGTCTCCGACCCTCGTGACTTCCGCCAGGACCAACCTCTGGTGCACCGAGCGGGACTCCGCCACCTGCACATGGAGCTGGGGGTTGTGTAGCAGAGGCTCCGTGAGGAGATCTGCTCCCACGGTGGCCGCCACGGACCTGGTTGTTAGAAACAATTTCCAGGTCCGGAGGAGGTCCTGGTAGAAGACCGGCAGCCCGGAGAGATCTCGTGGAAAACCCCTCGGAGAAAGATAAAAGAGCTGCCGGTCATATCGAAGCCCTTGGAAACGGCGCAGGAAGGCGGGCGCCAGTATGCTGCACGCCGAACTACGTGCACTATAAAAGAGCCTCTGCAGGGCCTGGAGGCGGAAAACGCGGACCTGAGTGTACAGACACTTCAGGCCCTGCCCTCCTTCCTTCAGGGATAGATGAAGAACTCCAACAGGGGCCCAGTGCATTCCTGACCAGAAGAATTCTAGAATCAATCTCCGGAGGTGGGTCAGGAAACCCGGAGCCGGGGCCAGGGTGTTGAGCTGGTACCAGAGCGTGGACAGGACTAGTTGGTTAAGCACCAGTGCTCTCCCTCGGAGGGAGAGACATCGGAGTAGCCTCGTCCATCTCCGGATCTGCTCTATCACCCCGCCCTCTAAATTTTGCCAGTTCTCCGGCGGGGAAGGATGCGTGGCGGAAAGGTAAACGCCGAGATAGAGCAGTGGACCCGCACTCCACTGGATGGTCTGAAGTGCGGGTGGGAGGGAGCTTACCTGCCGCCAGTCCCGCACCGCCAAGCCAGAGCTCTTGACCCAGTTGACTCGGGCGGAGGAGGCTGCCGAATAGATGGCTTGGCATGCCTCCACTCGCGCCAAGTCACCCGGGTCCTGGACCACGAGGAGTACGTCATCGGCGTACGCCGACAGGACCAGCCGCAGCTCCGGCTCCCGCAGCACCAACCCTGTCATCCTCCTGCGGAGGAGACAGAGGAAACGCTCGATCGCCAGAGCGTACAACTGGCCCGAGAGGGGGCACCCCTGCCGCACTCCTCGCCCGAAGCTGACCGGTTCAGTCAGGGTCCAGTTGAGCCTAACCAAACAGTCTGCGGAGGCATACAGCACCCGGAGAAAACTCATAAACTGAGGTCCAAATCCAAACGCCTGCAGAGTGCTCAGGAGGTACCCATGGTCTACTCTATCGAACGCCTTCTTCTGATCAAGAGACAGGAGGGCGAACGATAGACCATCTCTCCGCCCGAGTTCCAAAAGGTCTCGGACTAGAAAGAGGTTGTCGAAAATGCTGCGACCCAGGACAGTATAGGTCTGGTCTGGGTGGACCACGTCCGCCATCACGGACCCTAGCTGCAGCGAGATTGCTTTCACTACGATTTTGTAATCCGTGCTAAGGAGTGAGACGGGACACCAGTTTCGTAAATCGCGGAGGTCCCCCTTCTTCGGCAGCAAAGCGAGCACCGCTCGCCTGCATGACAGAGGGAGGACCCCGCTCTGCAAGGATTCAGCCCAGACGGTGACTAGGTCTGGGCCGAGAATGTCCCAGAATGCGCGGTAAAACTCCACGGTCAGCCCGTCCATGCCCGGAGATTTATTGGTGGGCATGCGACGGAGGGCTTCCGAGAACTCGGCCAGGGTGAGAGGCAGCTCTAGTCGGTCTCGGTCGCCCACGCTGACCGTGGGGAGTTCCTCCCAGAGCACCTCGCAAGTGTCAGGATCGGTCGGGTCTGGGGAGAAAAGGCTTGTGTAGAAGTCACGGGCCCTCCCACACATCTCCTCCAGATCCGTGAGGGGGGTGCCGTCTTCCGCAAGAAGGCAGGTGACGTGTTTCTTGGCCCCCCTCATTTTCTCCAGGGCATATAAGAAGCGGGAGCCGCGGTCCATCTCCCGAAGGAGGTGGATGCGGGACCGAACGAAGGCACCTCGGGCCCGGTGGTCCTCAAGGGCCCGGAGCTCCTCCCGCTTCTCCCGGCACGCTCCGCAGAGGGACGGGTCCTCGGGATCGGCGGCCAGGCGCCTCTCCATCTCTAAGACCTCCCGTTCCAACTGCTCGATAGCCGCATTTCGCCGTCGGCTGGTGCCCCGAGTGTAGTCATGGCAGAAGAGCTTGGCGCGCACCTTCCCGAGATCCCACCATTGCCGCACTGAGGGAAAGGCATGCCACTGCTCTCGCCAGGCCAGCCAAAATTCCCGGAAGGACATCACAAAGCTCTTGTCCTCCAACAGGCTGTTATTAAAGTGCCAATAGGCCAGCCCGGTCTCTCTGCACGGAGGGAGACCGTTACAGTGACTAAATGATGATCGGAGAATGGGGCCGGCCGAATGGCGGAGGAGTGGGCCTGTGAAAGATGGAAACGGGATAAGTAAATACGGTCCAACCGAGAGTGGTGTGACCGATGGGCCTCCACCCGGACAAAGGTGAACGTGGAGGTGTCATCTGGGTGATGGTCACGCCAGACGTCCACTAGGGAGTGATGGTCAACTATCCCTTGGAGAATATTCACAGCGGCCGGACTCGGTTCGGCTCCTGAGCGGTCCCATTCCTCAAGGGTGGTGTTAAAGTCCCCTCCCAGGACCAGGCACTCGTGCGAATCCAGGGTGCCGAGAAAGTCGGACACCTGCTGATAAAATTGTGGCCGCCTGGAGCTCATTTGCGGGGCATAGATATTAACAAGATTAACGACGAGCCCCTCCATACAGACTCGAAGGTGCAGCACGTGGCCCGGCATGGCCTCATTGACCCCTAGCACCTCAGGCCGTAGGTTGGGGGAGAACAGGGTTGCCACTCCAGCCTGCCAGGTCGCGAAGTGGCTAAAGTATACCCCGTCCCCCCACTCCAGCCACCATCTGTCCTCGGCGGCCGGGTCCGTATGGGTCTCCTGCAGGAAAACTACAGAGTACCTCCCTTCCCGAAGGTAAGAGAGCACCTGGGACCTGCGGAGAGCCATCCTACAGCCCCTGGTATTCAGGGTCGCAAAAATAAGAGGTGTCATGCGGAGGGCTGGGGGGGTGGGGGCCTCGTATTGGCGGGGGGGTTCAGGGCCTCCGGCGGGTTGCACAGCAACCCATGACCCATCCCGTGGGTGAGTAGATCGCGTCGGAAGCTGCGGGCTCGCTCGTAGGCCGCAGCACCGTGCCTTCCTTGCCCCCTGCCCTCCTTTATAAGGGCCCTTGTGGCCTGGAGGAGTTGATCAAAGTCCCCCCATAGCTGAAGAGCCAGCTGTGCCCTGTCATGGGCACCACAGGTGTGCTCTAGGAACTTCCGTAGAGCATGCCGCAGCTCATGGGGGGGTGGGGTTACAATTCCCGAGGTATTCCCTGATGGGCCTCTTAATACAGCCTCGTGGTCCGCTAAGGCAGGTAGACAGGGTGCGGACCACCGATGGGGCGTCTGACAGGCTGGGGTTATTAAATTCATTTCACACCTTGGGGTGGAGGGGGATGGCAGGGGAAAAATTGCCACTCCTAATGGGTCGCGGCTAGAAAGTGCAAAGACTGCTCCCTGGGGGGAATCTGCAAAAGGCGAAAAGGAAATAACCCCAGGGGCGGCATTAACATTGCAGGAGGAGGGACCTTGGGCAGGCGCAGGGATGGGGGCAGGGGCAGGGGTAAGGCTCTGGGGTGCAGGAGGCAAGCAGCTAAAGGAAAGTGCCTCCTGAGCAGAGTCAAGGGTTAAGGGGTAAGGGAGGGGGCTCCCAATAATGCTAGGTGCTGGCTCCATGGTGGTCTTAGCGGCCATGGCATCAGGTGGTGGACCACCTTCTGCAGGGTGCTCACCCGGGAAGGCAATTAGGGGGAGGGAGCATGGGGAAAGGGAGGCTGGGGTAAGGCTGCCCAGCTCGAGGCCAGCCGGCAGCAGATCATCCCCTCCCTGGGTGACCGGGGTCAAATCTAGGGCCTCAATCTCCGCATACACGGGGGAGAGGCCAACTCCTGCCACCCCGGGGGCCTCTCCTCTAGGGCCCGCCTCAACGGTCGCCTCGGGATCCGCGGGGGGTTCGGGTAGCGTCCAGGCAGAAGGGGCGTCCTCAGAAGTCTCGGAGGGGAGGGTCTCCCGTGGAGGGGGGATTCTGCCCTCCAATGCCAGTCCGTCTTCCCCTCCCGACACCAGCGGATGGATCTTGCTCGTGGCCGTGGCGGGAGGCTCGATAGCAGTGCCTCCTTTCCTGGTCTTCCGGGGGGCTTCCGCATCGGGTGGATGCAGCGGAGCTCGAGCCTTCCGCTTGCCTTGCTTCCCCTGGACTAGGGTCCAGCCCTCCATAGGATCATCTGGGGGCTGGTTAGCAGGGGTCGTGTCGGGGGGCGGAGGCGATGGTTTAGGGGTTCGGGGAGGTAGCGGTGGGGCAACATGAGGGGCGGGGGCTTCTCCTTGGGGAGGGCCCTCTCCTATACCCGATAATATCCTTGCCACACCCTCCTCCATGGGCTCTGTTGGGTTGGTACTAGCAAGGGTGGAACTCCCTTGCTCGCCCGGGCGTTGTAGGGAAGGTATCTCTTGGGCCCGGACAGGAGCAGCGATCGGTCGAATAGGAGGAGGGTTGGTTTCAGGTGCTGGGCAGCCAGGGGCATCGGCAGCGACGGGGCCGATGTCCTGCTGGGTCTCGGGGGGTTCGGGTGCCCCTCCCCCCCGGGCCAAAGGGCAGTCTCTGCGGACATGCCCCGCTGAATGGCAGAGGTAGCACCTGGCCTCTCCGGTAGAATAAAAGACCCGATAGCGGGCTCCCTGGTAGGGGACTAGAAAGGACCCCTCAAGCGCCTCTTCATCACGCGCCCCTGCCGGTGGTAGAAGCTGCACTTGCCGGCGGAACAAAAAAATGTGATGGAGGGTGGGGTCCTTGCAGCCCAACGGGAGAGGGCTGATGACAGAGACAAGTTTCCCCAGGGTGGAAAGAGTGGGTAACAGGGCAGCATTGGGTAAGAACGGAGGTAAGGACGAGGCGAACGCCCAGGTCTTCTAACGGTTCTAGGGGGACAAACACCCCCCCACCGTCAGGCCCCTCTCCACCGCCTCCTGGGCGGGATCCTCCGAGGCTAAGAAGAAAACAACCTTCCCATACATCTTGGAGGCCGCCACAATAGCCGTGGGTCCTACCACCTTCGCCAACGCCTGCACGTATGTCTCCACGTGGGGTGAGGCGGGCACCAGGTCAAGGCGGGGAAAGGGCCTCGGCCGCTGGTGATGGTGGCGGAGGCGGGGGGGGATGAGATGACGAGGCGGCAGGCAGCGGGGAGCCCGCTGCCGCCCGGGCATACGTCCTGGGGGCCGGGGGAGGGACAATCGCAGAGCTGGTGGAGGGAAACGCAGGGAGGGGCGCCTCGGTTGATGATGAGGCTGCAGCGGTGGGGGCAGCCCCTGCCATGGAGGGCTCAGTGATTTTAGCGGGGCCCTTTCCTTTCCACCCGCCCTAGCCCTTCCGGCGAACCGGCGGGGGTTTCCTAGAATCTGGGTGGGCGGTGGGTGCAGCAGCAGCAGCAATCACCCTGGTGCCTCCTGCTACCGGTGCCCCAGCGGGGGGGTGGCAAGTATCTTAACAATAGTGGTAGGGGAGGGACCTTGGGGGTCGGGCAGTGGTGGTGGTGGGGGAGGGACAACTAATTTTTTTAAAGCAGTCTCGCCCCTCTCGTTCCCCGCCATTGTGAGCAGGGAGAGACAGGGAGACACCGGAAGGAGGAGGGGGGAGGGGAGAAAGCGGAATAGCCCCTCCTTCCGCTAGGCTGCGGGCAGGAAGGGGAGAAATGCCGAGGGGGGGGACTGGGAGGAGGGGGGGAACAAAATCGGGGTCCAGTAATAGGGGCAAGTTGTGGGATAAGCAATCCGGGGGGGGCGTGCAGACCCACACACGTTTGTCCAAAGAGTCTCGGTTGGTCGGGTGTTATGTCCGGTCCGGAAGGCAAAGTTCAAAGCAGACAGCTGGATCCGAAGGGAGATGGCAGGTTGCCAGCAGGGACAGACGGCGGGGGGGCCGTAACAGTTGTAATAACGATGGGGGGGTAGGGGCACCGATGGATCGGGGGTTGGGGTCTCTACGCCACACCCCCTGTGCCACCACGAACGCAAGTAATCACAGTCAAACTTCCCCCCACGAGAGTATAATTCAGAAAATTACTCAATCTTACGGCCCCCCTTCACGATGATTTATATTATTTCTTCTGTCTGCTGAAATCTTCTTTTCCGGCTGTGTTGGCTGTGTTCCCAGGCTTCCGGCATGCTAAGAATGTTGTAAAGTCCGAGCTGCTGGCAAAATGGCTGGGTCTGGGGGTTTCCACTCCCCCCTCCGGACAGCAAAATCAGCAATCTTCCCCCCCCTCCTCCGGGGGCTCAGCTGAGGCAAATAGCTGCGCCCGAAAGCAGGCGTGGGGGAGGCGGGTGCTGGCGAAGGACGTAGACGGGAAAAAAAAACAAAGAATCAAGAAAAAACAAAAAAGCGTCTGGCCTGGTCGGGGGGGACTAAGGCAGGTGCAAAAAGTAAGAAAAATCCGGGCCAGGGGGCTTTAGGAAAGAATAGAAAGCAGATAGCTGAGGAGCAAGCAAAAGACGTTCCGTTTCCTAACAGGGAAGGTTCCAGAACAATCAGGAACGTTCTGGAAACAATTAAGGCAGACAGGCTGATTAGAACACCTGCAGCCAATCAAGAAGCTGCTAGAATCAATTAAGGCAGGCTAATCAGGGCACCTGGGTTTAAAAAGGAGCTCACTTCAGTTGTGGTGCGCATGTGAGGAGCTGGGAGCAAGAAGCACTAGGAGCTGAGAGGTTTCAGAGTAGCAGCCGTGTTAGTCTGTATTCACAAAAAGAAAAGGAGTACTTGTGGCACCTTAGACACTAACAAATTTATCTGAGAATAAGCTTTCGTGAGCTACAGCTCACTTCATTGGATGCTTTTTTAGGAGCTGAGAGTGAGAATTCATACTGTTGGAGGACTAAGGAGTACAAGCATTATCAGACACCAGGTCCTATGGTGAGGATAAAGAAGGTGTTGGGAGGAGGCCATGGGGAAGTAGCCCAGGGAGTTGAAGCTGTCGCACAGCTGTTCCAGGAGGCACTTTAGACAGCTGCATTCCACAGGGCCCTGGGCTGGAACCCAAAGTAGAGGACGAGCCCGGATTCCCCCCAAACCTCCCATCTCCTGGTCAGACACAGGAGAAGTTGACCTGGACTGTGGGTTCACAAAAACGGCCAAACTGAGGGCTGCCTCCGAGGTGAGCAAATCTGCCAATAAGCGCAAGACCCACCAAGGTAGAGGAGGAACTTTTTCACAATGGCTAATATATCTTCTGATGTCTTCCCCCTTTGCAGCATTCAGTGGAGCTGGATTCTAGCCACAAGTCATTAGCAGAGAATGCCACTGTCACAGGGAAACTTCACGCTGGTGCATCTATGTCAAATCTAGGCCCTTCTTTACCCCCAGCACAAGGGTTGTGGCAGTGGTAGGGATGGGAAGTGACAGACTTCTGCTGCACCACGATAATCCTTGACTGGAGTAAGGACCTTCCTGAGTGGTGTATCTAAGAGCTGCCCAAAAGAATCTCTTAGCATCATAAGAAGCAAGACTAACCCCAAGAATCCAGGAATTTGTACTAGTTTCCTGACACACACACCTGCAGGAGCTAATCTGTCCGTTAAGGTGTATTTCCCATATGGTAGTCACCATCGGGAATTCCTTGCCACAGGATATATGATAAAATCCATATTATTGAGCTAGAAGAAAATAAATATTAATTCTTCTGGACTTTGCTGGTATAAGAGAGATAGATGCTTGCTCACATGCAAGTGCCTGAGTGAATACAGAAGGATTTTTTTTCTCTCTATGGCTTGTTTTGTTTTGCATTTTCTTTCCCTGGATCATTGATCAGGGATTAATTGTTAGCATTATGTGGGTATATCCCACATAATTGAGTTTGTGTAACTACAGATGGGTGGTCATTGGTTCACCTTTATTTTCCCCATTGTCTCTCTCAACGATTTTATTAAATTAATGTCCTTAGGGGAGATCAAAAATTGATCATGAGGTAAAGAGAAATTATGGGATCAATATTGTCCTTAGTTTTGACATCATATCTGTGTGCATTTGTCAAAGTTCAGACTATCTATTTGGGGCACAGCGATTAAGTTTATTATTTAAATAAAAAAGAAAAGTGAATGCCTGTGCTGCTTATATCCCTAGTGAGCCATTCTCGTAATGTGTGATAGTTCTAAAACTGGGGAATTGAGTAATCTGAGATGGCTAATTTAAAATAACTTTAAATAAAACCTTAGTCACTCTTTAAAAATGCATTATGAACACATTAGTCAATTCACTTTTCATGTTTTATAGTTATTTCACTCTCTAAATTGTTAATTGTTAAAGATATCATATTTGAGAAGCTTTCCTCCTCATAATCTTTTTCCTCCTGCTGTTTTATTGCATTAAGAGGTCATAATTCTTTGTTTATGATCTTGCAGTCTGTTACTTGGAGTGTCTGAGATATGAGCGTGACTTGTTAGTTTCAAGAAACACAGAGAAGATAGGTTCTGGCCACAAATATTGAATTTTAATGGTGAACAATCCTAACATCCACAAAATAGTTGAAAAGTAAAAACACTTCATACATATTAGTTTTGGTCTTATTCTATTTTGACTGATCACAAGTTCTGTTTATGTATTAGTTAAGGTAAAGCCAGGGGGCCCCTTATGAAATATGTGATCACAGTTTTATTGTCTTGTATTTGTTTCAGAATGTATTTAGAGTAACATGGTTATATAAAAAGTCAGAACAGAAAGGATGAAACATATCCTTTTCTGATTCTTGAAAGAAAAAGAAAAAGAAAAAATAAAGACCTGCATCCAATTAGGGCTTTCCCTGCACTCTCTAGGAGATGTTAGTATTTCCCTTGCCCTCCTTTGGTTTTTGTCATGCAGACAGAAAACAGTAGGCCAGAGTCTAAAGTGCAGGCAATGCAATGTTTATTGGAGTTACCAAGCAAGCATAAGCTCTGTACACCGGTAGAGCTTTTCCCTGTTTCCTCTCCTCCTTCTTAGTAGGCTTAATTTTACCTGTAGTGCAGAGATTACCAAACTTGGTTCATGGCTTTTTCAGGGGAAGCCCCTGGAAGGTCACGAGAAGCTTTGTTTACTTGAGCGTCCACAGGTATGGCTGCTTGTAGCTCCCAGTGCCGTGGTTTGCCGTTCCCGGCCAATGGGAACTGCCGGAAGTGGAGCAATCCGGGCCACCACTTCCCCCAGCTCCCATTGGCTGGGAACGGTGAACCGCAGCACTGGGGAGCTGCAAGCAGCCATACGTGCAGACACTCAAGTAAACAAAGTGTCTCAGGACCTGCCAGGGCCTTACCCTGAACAAGCTGGAACCAAGTTTGGGAACCCCTGCTGTAGTGCATACCCGTAATATCACTCCTTACAATTTATGATCATATTCCGGTTTGGAGGGTCTTGAGTCTGGGGGCTTCGGTACCACCTCTTTTGAACCCCATGGGAAGGGTAGGGAGTGAGGTTGTGTTCTGGCCAGGGTCACTTTTTCTTTGGCTTTTGGAGTTTCTTATACCTTCTCCCCTCCTCTCCTCCCCCCCGCCCCCCCCCTTGCCCCTCCTGACTCGTTGCTTGACCTTGGCTTGGGAAAGGAGTCGCACAGCCTACAAGTGTACCTTCATATATTAAACTAACACCAAACTTAGCAACACTTTAACTCTATTCCTTATCTTTTCTCATTGTGCTATAAACCGTGTCTGACTGTGGGCAGATGTAACACGCAGTATCTTTGTTCTTTGTTCACACATGTTAGTAAGGATACAAGAATATCAAAAATCAAACAGGCAAACAAATCCGCAAATTCTATCTCAGGCAAATGTACAGGTCTGAATGCTATATTATCATCACTAACACATACATCTGCTAACATTACTGCCAACAGATGCTTATTTCATTGGCAACCCAATTACTAGAAACTATTACCCTGATCCTGATCCTGAAAAGACCAGTTTCCTCTGTGCCCATGCAGAGCGCTTCTGACTTCAGTGGGGTTCTGCAGTGATGGAAAGGTTGGCCGTCCCAGAACAGCTTGTGGGGTCAGGGTCTATTTTAGCAAAAAAGGATTAGGGTAGGGTCTGGTACCAAGCTGAAGACAAACCGAGTGAATTTCACATCCTTCCTCCCAAATCAAGCTGTATCCTAATTGCTGCTTCTTTTAAGGATTAATTGCTAACTGAAAAATCTTCAAAAGACACTGTATTGATAATAGTTACCATAGTCAGTCCAAAGGTTAATACAATCTTCAAATCAGAATACCAGAAAAACAGAGAACAAAAGAAAAGAAATACAATTAGTCTCACAAAAACAATCGAGAGTTGAGTCTGTATTTTATCAGTAATCCTCCACTGCCAAAAACCCTAGACATTTTACAGCAATCTACAATACCACAGGATTTTTTCCTGATACCGGCTTACATCTGTTACTGATGTCATCCATAATTGTCACCATTTTCACCTGTTCCAAAATTCCCTTAACACCGTCCAAAATCGTGCTAGCTAAGTAAGTTATGTCCTCAGCTCAGTAGCAAGCCAGGGGCCACCTCCAGACAGGTTCTGAGAAGGAGCAGAGAATTTGGTCAGTTAATGTATAGATGATTTTTACTGGAGCAGAGTTTTAGGCCTTCAATTTGTTTTCATGGCACACTGCACGGATCAGTCACCAATTATCAATACTGATATACTGTTACTAATAATTGTTACCAATGGTAATAATAACATAGTCTCTTTCACCCCAGTGGGTCCTAAATGAGTAATAAACTCTGTAGATAGTCACTGAAATTCAGCCATCTCTGGGATAGAAGTTGGCAGTTGCTTAAGGCCCAAATTAAGCAAAGCACTTAACCATGTACTCTTGTCTCACTGAATTCAAATGAAGTTCAGCACAGGCTTAAGTAATTTGCTGAATCAAGGTTAAGCAACACATACTGACACAGCAGTAAAAGAAAAGAGCAGACGAACAATGTGGGTAAAAACAAAATTACAGTTAATGTTCAAAGAACAATATCAACACTACAGTTGCCAACAGACTGATTCTGTTTCATCCTTTTCAGCTCTGGGAAAATATTCTTGTCTTCACTTCTGCCCAAAACTTCCAGTGGCTTGTGGTCAGTTTTCATGAGGGTGTTTAGCCTCATGAATGGAAAGACCAGCATGTCAAGGTAAAAAATACATTTGGTAGCAGCGTGAATTGCATTTAATGAAGACATAGGGATGTTGTTAAGCAATGATTGTGGTAAACTGGAAAATTAAAATCCATTTCAAGCCCCAGAATACTGTCAGACAAAAAGGTGTGCCCTGAAGGCCGACTGGATCAAACACTGCTTACTGCTGAACCTTTTTCTTCTTTTATTTCTCTAGCAGATTTTCAGTTGTTTGACTTTTTTGTTTGTAAACTGTTTAAGAATAAGTGATAAATGCAAAATGTCAACAGGAAAAAGTAATAATAAACAGCACAATTTTATTTGTCCAAAGTTACTAACCTAAACACCTGGGGCATTTAAGGCTCTCTTTATAAACCTCAGTCAGACTCCCTGGGCATTCTCATAGGAGAATTTCAGAGCTCCATTCCTTGAGTATTGAATTGTAAATCAGATTATGTACAGTGTGCATCAGCAGCCATTGAGCCAAAAATGGAATATCTGACACTGTGAATGAGCAGACAGAGCACAGGACAAAACAACTTAATATTATTGTGGCTCAGAAAAACAGGAGACTGTGCGATAGTCCAAACACTTAAATTAATTATCAAGTAGATGGAGAATTATCTAATCATGGTTAAAGCACAGGATTGGGAGTCAGCAGTTCTGGTTTCCGTTCCTGGCACCGCCACAGACTTTGTGTGACCTTGAGTTTGATTCTCAGCTCAGTCATAAAATCATAGAGATGTAGGGCTGGAAGGGGACCTTAGGAGATCATTTAGGTCTCCCCCTCACTCCCATGCTGTGTCATTGCTTAAGGGTATGTAAAGTGCCTTTGATCCTGATAGGTAGAATTCAATAGTCCACTTAAATCCCTTATTTCAAGAAAACAGTATCTGAATTCAGGTAGGCTTTTTTTTCCCCCCACCAAAGCAGCAGCTCTTGATTAGGAACAGCCTTGTGCCCCATTCCCAGAACTACATGGCAACAGCATGCTCTTTTTTTTTTTTTTTAAATGAAAGAAGGATGATAAGGAAAGGGTGGATGAGGATTGGAATTTGAACAATGTTTGTGAGAGAAGTAGTCAGAGAAACACAGTCTGGCTGGAGAGTGGGAATAGAGATGTGTCTGAAGAACAAATTCACTATCCTTCCACTACATCTATGAACGCTCTTGAACATGAAAAGGAGAGGATATAACAGGCAGACAGATTCTCAGACCTCTATGGGTGTAGTTCACTACTTGCTACAAGCAGAGTACGGCATATAGTCCATACCTATACTGTTCCTTGGGGTTGGTTTCATGAATAACAATAACAAGCAGCACCCTGAGTTTGGCCTTTCCTAGCCTGGTCCCTACAATTTTCTCTGTTCCTCATTCACTCTGCCTAAGAAGATCATCCCTACCCCTCTTATACTACTACACTGGAACTAATCATAACCAGATTTCACCTCAGAGTGACTCAGCAAAGAATATGTCTGCATCTCTATGTAGGGTTCAAGCTCTGGACAGCAGGATGACTGAATCAAACAGCTCTGCATTCTCAGGCATTGTCTTAGAATCTGCCATCCTGTTACACCGTCTGCTTTTCATATTCAAGAGCGTTCCTATAAAAAATAGAGTAGAATATGTTCTCTGTCTATATCAAGGTGCTCTCTCCTAGCAAAGGAATGACCCACAACAGGAATGGAAATGGTCTAGAACAGGGGTGGCCAACCTATGGCTCCTGAGCCACATGTGGCTCTTCAGAAGTTAATTTGCGGCTCCTTGTATAGGCACCAACTCCAGGGCTGGAGCTACAGACGCCAACTTTCCAATGTGCCGGGGGGTGCTCACTGCTCAACCCCTGGCTCTGCCACAGGCCCTGTCCCCACTCCACCCCTTCCTGCCCCCTCCCCTGAGCCTGTCGTGCCCTTGCTCCTCCCCCTTCAGAGTCTCCTGCATGCCACAAAACAGCTGATTGGGAGGTGCGGGGAGGAAGGTGTAGAAGCTGATCTGCAGGGTTGCTGGTGGGCAGGAGGCACTGGGAGCGGGGGAGGGAAGGGGAGCTGATGGGGGGGCTGCTGATGTATTACTGTGGCTCTTTAGCAATGTACATTGGTAAATTCGGACTCCTTCTCAGGGTCAGGTTGGTCATCCCTGGTTTACAGCTCTTAGATGCCAGGGTTATATTAATATTAAAGTTATTGTTCTGACTGTGGGCCTTGGAGCAGATGGAGCTGATGTAATTGGCTCACTTCAAGACTTAAATAATGTATAGGATGAGACCTGTCTATGAATATAAGGTACTCCAAGAATCTAGATGAGTACCTCTCAAATACACTCTTCTCCTACCAACATAATTAGGGAATAATGCCTTATTATTCTGTTTTTTAATTTGTTTTACTTTGAGTTATAACCTTGAAACTTAGGGAAGGGAAGATACCTCATATTTCAAGTTAGCCCCTTATATTAAGGAGTGACGAGGCTGCTTCAACCAACCACTGAGTTTTTTACCTGACACCTGAGCATCTGGCTGCAAATAAGATGTGGCCTCTTTCTAGATTTGGTCTCCCTGTGATGATGTCTGTCTAAGACTTCTTAGGCAGGAAGGAAGAGGGACCTGCTCTTAGTGATTTTTTCAGTTTTCATTCTAGACTCATTGCCAGATCATTTTTCTGATGATGAATCAGCAATAAAGGAGCCCAAGGAGCTGTATGATTCAGAGACCAATTCAGCACTGTTTCTACTCCATAATCAATCTTCAGCACCCAAACCCAGGCTGAGACAGGAGACATCACATATCTTCATGCTCCCATCCTTCCCAGGAGAATTCCTTTGTTTGGCATGGGCACCCAAAGCACAGAGATGCTTCTAGCTGAATGTGTGCCTAAGAGTGAATAATTTTGGTGTTAAAAAATCCTTTTTAATTTTGACTACTTTACAATACCCTTCATCTATTAGCTGCTTTCATTATTTCACTTAATTACATAGGATTGATGATAGTGGTAAACTAATATGGAGACAAAGTAGAGAATGATAACCTTAATCCTGTGTTTTGAGAGTCTAACTATTGGTGTTCAGGGTAATTGCACTGCCTTGATTCCCAGAGTGTATTATTTCATTCAGTCCTCACATCTGCTGAGTCTTCTGTCAGAAAAAAAAGACCAAATGAAGGATCAAATCAATCCCTAGTGCAACTCCACTGATCTCAATAATGTTACTTCAGCAATGACGTTGAGCCCAAATCTTTAAATGTGTAAAATTCTATAACCACAGTGTCCAGTGGATAACATTTCTGCCCTATATTGGTGGACCTTTTCTGATAATACAAAAATCTAAGAGTACACTAAACTAGAGATGTAGTAATTTTCCCCTAATACATACACTAACCAACCTGCTGTGCTTAAACTGTCATCAGCACAGCAAAATATCTCATATTTAACCATATATACACCTACAGTATAATGTATGCAATTGCAAAGAGGCCATGAGAAAATATGATATTTTCCCCCTACTATATTTTGCCTTCAGTCCAAGAACATTCCTCATATAAAAGTTTATTACTAACTTGGTGTCTTATTTTGAAATGTTCTTAATACCACGATATTAATCCATCTCTTACAACCCGCTAATCTGGCTGTATCAATGTCAGATTAGTGCTTCTTGGACCAGTATTGTTGGTGAGTAGCAGGGATCACTGTTCCTGGAAATTTCACATTTCAGATGGCATAAACAGTGACATGAACTAGTAAGCAGTGTTGGCATTAGTAAGACAAGCAAATACTGTCCTTATGATTTTCTTTTCTGGGTTCTGAATGGTGAAAGTGAAGCATGGAGACTAGAAAAACATAGGCCCCCAGAAAAGTAACTGAGAAAGAGGGGACAAAGGGAAGTGTGATGGGGCTTACCCTGCAAGGCTAGTGAAGGTATCCAATTAGTCATGCTTTGCACCTGTGGAGGTAAATAGCTAGTTGGCCTCTGGCTAGTGGGGCGGAGCTAAACTATAATAAATAGACTGAAGGAGCCCAGTTGAAGTGGGAGATAGTAGAGGAGATATGTCCCTCTGGTTGACAGAAACTCTTGCTTAGGGGAGGTTATAGATGAGTGTAGGTTCCTGCAAGGGAAGCCCTGAGATACAGTTTGTAAGTAGAGAGTGAAAGTGTTCAGTAGCATAAGAGGGGAGGAGAACTATTCATTTTGTCTGGACTTTTGTTTGGACTTGTTTCAGATACCCTGGAAGGAGTCTGAACTTAGGTGACTTGGCTGGAACACTGAGCCACAGAAGATGTGGGGTTGGAAGCAGGTGGCTGATGGAAGGTGCTGGAGCTTTAGATAGTGGCAACATCCAGCACTGGTGAAAGGGGGTGCTCTGAGAGTGAGTGAGCCCTGTCACAGGGAGCTCCAAGGAAAGTCTTTAGGGAGAAATGTAAGTACTATCTTTTTTTTTTTCCTGGGCAGATTGTTTATTTCCAAATGGAAATTAAAATTCTCCCCAAGTTGCATGGCAACAAGAAACCACCATGGTTTTCCTTGAAGGAAAAATGGTCTGATCAGTTTATCAGGGTAACTTTTTGTGTTTCTTCATAACGACTTTTCTGCAAATTCCCATGTCATAGGCTATTTTTCTGAGGAATTACCTAGTCAGAACCATCCCCACAAAAATAAAAATGGCTGATATCTGCAGGTGCAACTGAGGGCTCTTCCCATAAACTGGCTTCTGGAGAAATCATCTTTCTCCCCATCAAAGAGGAAAGTCGGGAAGGGGAAAGGACTCCCTGCACTACCCTGCCAGGCCAACATCCATTTCTACTCCTTGACTGATTGCCCTTCATGGAGACACAAAGGGAAGTTACTCTAGCCTCTACAGAAAGAAGCAGCCATGATCCAACACATGATTGGTAGTGTAAACAAGAGAGGGAATGCATTTAGATTAAACATACTCCATAAAGCATCTCTCTAATGTATCTTTACTGCTGATATTGCGGAGGAATAGGCTGTACTTCTACATATAATTTTCTGGGCTTAGAAAGTAAATACTTCTACTACATTAATTTTCAGCTGCTCAGAGACTATACCCTTTCAATACATGGTAGGATATTGATTAACATCTTATCTTTTAACCTTTAAAAGAATTAAAAGACAGCACAATTAGAGATTAAGGAGCTAGATAGATGAAGCAAAGTTGATTGCGAATTTCAAAGATGATATATGAGCTTCACCAGGTTCTGTGACACATATTAACATAATTTTTTTATATACCTGTAGTTTATGCAAAGCTCTCCCCCTCAACAAATAATTAATTTCCATACAATCTTCTATTAAATTTTTAAATTAGTAGATATTGTTGCCAATTTCTGATGTGCCTGCTGAAGACAGTTTTTCTAAGCAAGATATCTGAACTCACAGTGGCTTAAAGAGTTGTTTCCCTTACTAACATTTGGTTTTCAAATGACTACTTGGATGCAATATTGATGTTAGCCATATGTGTTGATCAGTTTATTGTTTCCTCTAGTTTTAATTAAAATTCTACATACAGTACAATAAATGATCATTGTTTTTGCAATGCTAATACATTCCTAAATCCAAAAATCAATGGAGCTCTGTGAAGTAACTTTTTAAATACTGATTAACTGTATAATAGTCAGATATTACTGCACCATTAATGTTTCAAGTGCATTTTTAAAACTTAATATAATGTTCAGGAGTGTGGCTGAAGGAATTCACCCACAAATATTTACAGTCCTAGGGCAAAGAAAAACACTAAAGGAAGACAAGTGTAAATATAAGAACTTTTCTGATTTAGTCCTTCTCCTTGGACCAGTTTTTCAGCAGGTGTAGCTTAGCACGCTTCCAATGAACTTCAGTATACCAACCACAGTTTATAGCATCTGATAATTAGGCCCTTGGTATCATTCTATAATGAAAAAGTGTATAGCAGAGTAATATCTGAGTGCTCATGGCTAGTAACAAATAACGTACGGACAGACTGCACCACAAGGATACGTGGACAGAGGGGAAATCCTCTATGGTTGTTCCCCTTATTTGAAAGGGAAGGACACTTCTGTGGCATTGTTGTTCCCCCATTCCCACCCTTCCACCACCATCTTACTGCCAGATTACACTGGACAAGCAATCTGGGAGGAGGTGAGGTGTGGGGAGACAAAATAAGTGCCTGGGCAAACAGGTTCCAGGCTGGGGAGAATTTGCACTGAATTCTTGCTTCCTTTACCCAGCACTAACCAGAAGGAAAGTTAATGCAGCCAGAGGCTCTCTTAATGTTCCTGTGGTGCACTTTTACTTCAGGAGACTTCCCAGAGGCAAATGGGAAGTGTGTTTCTGGCAGCGTGACACTAATACAACCCCCACTAGCCAGTTAAACTCGTGTCACAGGTTCTTTGCATCACCAGTGCAGTGCTAACCAGCCAGATCAGGGTCAGTATGTGGTTCATCCTTTCTGTACACCATTTATGTATGGTTTTCAAAAGTGACTTAGGCACTTATTCTGGGCCTAAGTAACTTACAAAATTTCTTACAAAATGTCTTACAAAATTTCAATACTGTAAATTTTTCATCTAAAAACAACAGACTTCGAACTAGAGCCTTGCCAAGGAGAAAGTATTTCATTTTCAAATCACACTTGGAATGGTACCACATTTTTCACTTGTCATTCCATTTCCTTAATTTTTGTACTGTAATAAGGCCATTGCCATTTATGTAACTTATGAAGATTACAAGATAACTATTCACCTTTTGAGTGCATTTTCATTATGACACACTTACTTTATAATTTGCTCCTAGTCTTTCCTTAATTTGTTTATTGTAGTCTCAGCCCATGTTCTTTGATACATGGGCTTGTACTTCATGCTGTGCATTGTAAAATCACCTCTGGTTGTTACTTATATGTGCAGTGAAATATTTTTACAGTAAAGCCTCGTTTTTATTGAAAGCATGAATTGCTGCATAGCGAATGCACACAGAAGACAACCAACAAATGGCCAAATCATGTGCTTAGTTTAGAGGAGGGAGGGGGAGAGAAGAACAAATGTGAGACGGAGGGAAGGGGTAGGAGAGTTGAAGCCAAGAAAACCCTGTGAAGTTTCATCTACAGATTTTCCTCTGAATTCTTTAGTAAGGGAACTGGGTTTGGCCCCATGGAAGAAGCAAGGAGAATACTCAATTTTACCAGAGTCTACATGGAACTCAGGCCAGTCTACAGTACAGATTTATATCAGTATAATTATGTTGCTCAAGGTGTAAAAATCCACACCCCTGAGCGATGCAGTTTTTCTAACCTAACCCTCCATGCAGACAATGCGATGTTGAAGCTTGTGTGTCTCTCATCTCCATAGCTACTGTCTCTCGGGAAGGTGGATTAACTATGTCACTATAAGAAGCTGTCCCACTGGCACAGGAGTGTCTTCACTTAACCACTACAGAAGTGTAGCTGTATCAATGCAGCTGTGCCAGTGCAGTATTTAGGCGTAGATCTGCCTTCAGGTAATCCACTGGTGGACAGAACTATCAGTCTCAAGGTCATGCACTACTTTATGGCCCCCTGTGCCTCCCCCTGCAGATGCTTATAATTGTAACTGGAGAACTTCATTAGAAAGTTACTCATTTATATTTAGAACTATAATTCATAACATCAATGTGCGATGACTCCTAGGGCTTTCTCAAGAATAATGTTGTTTGTTCAAATCACCTATAAAATGGTTACAGTGAACCTTAATTTTCCCTTTAGAAAAGAATGATAATTGCAATCAGACAGTCTATAATCTCACCAGCAAAATTATCCATTTCTGACAATAGGGGTTAGAAATGAATACTGCTACATCAATAGTGAACATGGGTGTCACGAGTACCAGCATCAGGGCAGACTGTTAAGAAGCAGGACACAAACCCCAAACTGGCTGTGTGTTGTATACTTAGATGTCATCAACCAAGTATCAAGTGTGAACTCCTCAAGCACTAAACAGCCTTGATATGTAGTCATAAGCAGTCCCCTTGGGTACTCCAGACTATCTTGCCACCCAGGCAAGTTTTCCTTTGTGATAGATAGTCTCTTACACCAAAAATCACATCAATATCAAGATTACTCCAGGCCCAAAGGACCAGTCACTTACCCCAGATCAGTTGCACATTAGGTTCTATATCAAAGACAGCACTTGCAGACAATGCTATAATAAATGAAGTAAAGATTTGTTACCTAAGAAGAGAGTCATTGACAAGGTTAAAGTGGGTAAACATACACACACAAATGAGTTAGTCGTCTATTCCAAAAAGCAATAGAAGCTGCTGTAATGTGCAAGCTCTGTGTCCTTTAGGGTAATCCAGGACAAGCAGTGGGGAACTCTTGCTTATGTTTAGTAATATTTGCCCCTCGGAGTTCAAGCAGAGTAGAGATACAGTTCTGTCTTGACAGGGATTTTTATTCCCTTCCTCCAGAGTTCAAGCTGATGGGAAGAGTTGACCTGCACGTCTCCTCTTCATGAGTGGAAGGGGGCAAGGGGGGCAGGGAGGAGATTAATCAACAAAGTATTTTTCTTTGATATTTTCACAATAGCTCACTTGGTTTCAGTGGGACTTCTTAGTGGGCAGGACCTAATACCTTCTGTAGATAAGCATTAATTAATGTAGAAATGCTGGTTCTTTCCTGTTTGACTTACACAAACACTTTATATAATCTTACAACATGAGGTAAAGATGTCACAAATAAGATTAATACATGCAGCATTCTACAAGTATTTCATAAAGTCTAAAAACATTTTTTTATCATTCTAATACCTATTTTAACAATACTAACACACAGGTGAGTTAGCCTGGCTTCCAGCTATGAATTTGTCAGTGCTCAGTTGAGGCCTAAGTGTCTTGTCATGAGCTGGCACCTGGTCTGCTAGCATCACAAGGGGTTGTACATGGCTACACTTGCAGTTGAACAATACCCAGCACTGGCTCAGCTGCACCTGTGGCTGACACCCATTGTCAACATAGGGTAGTTTTGCAAGTGTTGACAGAGAATTAAGGGATTTCCTACATATGCTCACTTCTATTTTTTTCATTCTGTAGTTTTGTAGCCTCAAAAGCTATTCAGAGACATTAATCAATTTCTTCTAATAACAGTAATCACATTTCCACTCTATTTCTGGCTATGTCTTTTCTATGTTCCATAAAACTAATTTTTTACTAAAAAGACAAAATAAAATGCACACACTTATTGTGTTTATAGCTTCTAAAATGGTTTAATGATTAAAGTGTTGTCTTTGTAAAAACTGATCTCTAGAACTACAGGTTTACATTATACAGTGTCAGTTCATCCAAAGTACCGCATATAAAATGAGTACCATGTAGTTTGTTGTATGAGAGCCTTCCAAATGAAATCTTAATCTTCTTTTTTCTTCCCAGAAAAAATAAATATTTTTTAGCTCTTTGGAGGTTATTTTAATAGTTTCCACTGAAGTTATCCGGAGCTAGTCAAGGTACATTCATAGGCTCATGTGATCTATTTGGTGAACATTATCTCAGTATTATAGGCCCAATCCTACTGCCACTGAAGTCAATAGTAAAACTCCAGTGCTACAGGTGTTTGAGATGATAAACCACAGAAACTTACATTTATGGCTCTTAGGTGCTCACAGGCAGCGCTCCAGGCTCATAGGTGCTCACAGGCTCATAGGTGCTCAGCAGCTCTCACTCCCAACTCCCACTGAAGTAAATGGGATCTTAGGGTGCTCAACACCTCCTCATCTCACAAACTCCATAACTCATGAATTGAGGGGTTCTTGTTGTATGGAACAATCTCCTCTGTTTGACTGCTGCTTATAATTGTTACACTTACGAAGATGTAACTTTTAACAAATGTTACTTCTCAAAACAAGTTTTCATTATCTTTGAAATAAGTATTCACTGACTAGAATTGGTATTCAATTGAGGCTTGTAATTCAAAATCGATTGTGCTGCAGTCAACATTTCTAACAACAAAGGCTTTTGTTTGGCAAAGGATTTGGGCTTCAAATGTGGGGGATTTATCAGAATGACAGTTAGTTATATAAACACCAACAGATTTGTGAAAGCAAGGTGTTTTACAGCTTTTTTTAAAAAACAAATCTATGTTCCATCCCCTTCTGCAGACTTAAGGGAGGTCTGTACTACAAATTTACATCACTATAGCACATCTGGTGAAGATGCTTTAAGCTGACAGGAGAGAGTTGAGAAGTGGTAGCTATTTCGGTCAGAGCTCTCCCACCAAGATAGCACTCTCTACATGAGGGGGTTAAGGTCACTATAGCTACGTCACTCAGGGGTGTGGATTTTTCATAACATGCAAACATAATGAACAGTCCTGGTTTGCCAGCATCATATTAATTCCAGTTTTTTATTCTTTTGTTCACTTTAAATAATAATAATAATTAATAATTAATAATCATAAATAAACTACAAGAAAATATTCCAGTGTCATTTGCCAACAATTTATACTTTTTATATATTGCTTTTTTATTTCTAATTGTCGACTTCACTTCCCTACTGAACCAAAATGGGATTTTAGCCAAAGTTGCCCTCCTTTTTGAATGTGGCATCATGGTGTGATGGATCTGCCAACCATTTGACAACAACTCCCATCAATTCCTGCTCCCACTCCACCTCCTCCTCCTAGACAGATAAGGGGAAAGGCTCTGGACCAGGAAGTGGCTTGGCTCTGTTTTGAAGGAAGAGCAACATGGCTAGCCAGGAGTTGCAGAAAACCTGAATTCAGAGCAGATTCCTCAGGAACCATATGCAGAGTCATGTGTGAACAGGTTGTGATTGGGTGCAAGCCTGTGTGGTTGTGGAGGAGAAGCAGTGGCTGGACAGGGAGCCAGTGCAGAGGAGCCCCAATGAGAGACGCTAACTGAGCCTGGCTTAGATATCTGTAACTGGCCATTTGCTTGGAATAGAGTCTAGCCCAGAGAGGGCATCCCTGGCACAATGTCTGAAGAGCCCTGACTCTCAACTGAATGTCCCAAGACACAAGCAAGAACAGCTATTGCTCACTCTGAACTGTAACTGGTTAATCAACTGTACCTAGGGTATCTGCAAACTTTCCATTTCCTGGTAGCCCTAGTAAAATACCTTTTCATTTAGCCATGTCTCTGAGGGGTCAGTACAGGGTTAGAAAAACTTTTTGGCCTGAGGGCCACATCTGGGTATGGAAATTCTATGGCCGGCCATGAATGCTCATGAAATTGGGGGTTGGGGTGTGGGATCCCACTGCTCCCCCCATGTCAAGGTTCCTTCCCCACTCTGAACTCTAGGGTAAAGATGTGGGAACCTGCATGAAAAACCCCCTAAGCTTATTTTTACCAGCTTAAGTTAAAACTTCCCCAAGGTACAAACTATTTTACCTTTTGCCCCTGGACTTTTATTGCTGCCACCTCCAAGTGTCTAACAAATATACAACAGGGAGAGAGCCCACTTGGAAACATCTTTCCCCCTAAAATTGCCCCAAGCCCTACACCCCCTTTCCTGGGGAAGGCTTGATAAAAATCCTTACCAATTTGCATAGGTGAACACAGACCCAAACCCTTGGATCTTAAGAACAAGGAAAAAGCAATCAGGTTCTTAAAAGAATAATTTTAATTAAAGAAAAGGTAAAAGAATCACCTCTGTAAAATCAGGATGGTAAATACCTTACAGGGTAATCAGATTGAAAACATAGAGAATCTCTCTAGGCAAAAGCTTGTTACAAAAAGACACAAAAACAGGAATATACATTCCATTCAGCACAACTGATTTTATCAGCCATTTAAACAAAACAGAATCTAACGCATATCTAACTAGATTGCTTATTAACCCTTTACAGGAGTTCTGACCTGCATTCCTGCTCTGTTCCCGGCAAAAGCATCACACAGACAGAGAGAACCCTTTGTCGCCCCCCCCCCCCTTTCCGGCTTTGAAAGTATCTAGTCTCCTCATTGGTCATTTTGGTCAGGTGCCAGCAAGGTTATCTTTAGCTTCTTAACCCTTTACAGGTGAAAGGGTTTTTCCTCTCGCCAGGAGGGATTTAAAGGTGGTTAGCCTTCCTTTATATTTATGACAGAGGGGGTGAGGGCTCTGGCTGGGGATGAGCGGTTGAGGGTGCAGGAGGGTGCTCTGGGCTGGGACTGAGGGGTTTGGAAGTTGGGAGAGCGATCAGGACTGGGACAGGGATTGAGGCCTGAGAGGGGGGCAGGAGTGCAGGCTCCAGGCAGTGCTTGCCTCAAGCAGCTACTGGAAGCTGTGACATGTCCCCCCTTCTGCTCCTATGCAGAGGCATGGCCAGGTGTCTCTGCACATTGCCCTGTCTGCAGGCGCCACCACAGTCCCCAGCCAATGGGAGCTGCGGGGGCCACGCTTGGGGTGGGGGCAGCGTGAGGAACCCCCTGGCTGCCCCTATACGTAGGAGCTGGAGGGGGACATGCCACTGCTTCTGGGATCCATGCAGAGCAACAGCACGTGCAGAGTGGGGTCAACCCCTGACCCTGTCTCTGTTGTGTGGCATTCTTGATCTTTAAATATTGCTGCAGCCTAGACTTCATGTGAAGGAGCCTCAAACTGCTATGGTAATGCCTCTTTCAGGATGAAGGGCTTGCCTTCACTACGGGGAGATGGATGCTGCTGCAATTGATGAAGCAGAGATCAATTTAGAAAGTCTAGTGAAGATCTGCTAAATCAATGGCAGAGCACTCTCCGGTTGACCCCAGTACTCCACCTCCCCGAGAAGAATAAGGTAAGTTGACCGGAGAGAGTCTCCCATTGACGCAGCACAATGAAGACACTGGGGTAATTCAACCTAATCTGGAGTAGCGTAATTTAGGTCGACTCACCCTGGTAGTGAAGACAAGCCCTTTGTAATCCATATGCACCGTATTTCAACAACAACACCAAAAAAGTCCACCTTCTCTTCCTCAGAATGCTGATTCATGTTTTGCAACTCATTCAAAAACAAAAACAAAAAACAAAAAAAACCAGTCTTTTTGGTCTGCATCTTCCTATTCCTGAGTTTACTTGCTGCATGTTTCCCTGTTCCTTACTGTCATTAATTCATTTGCCTGCTACGTGATGATCTCACCAGCTACAACCAGTGTTACATTAACTTGCAGTCTTCTTTATTAGCACAGTTGTGTACAGTCCCTGGAAAAATGACATTATCAAACACATAGCATCAGCCAGCTCAGTAACTGTGTTACATGATACACTGAGTTGGTCAAATATGTAAGATGGAACAGTTTTCCACTGGAAAATGCAGTTTTGTCAAAAATCAGAAAGTTTTGTGGGGACGTTTTGATAAATGACACTTTCAATGGATAAGCATTGAAATCAATCATTTTGGCTCTCATTTTGTTTCAATAATGTCAACATGTTTCATTTCAATATGGTAAAAATGTTTTGATTTTACTATAATTTCATTTAGATTTGTATATTGCAATGGTAATTAAACATATTATCTATACATATTATAGATAGTATTTTATATTCTATTGTAATATTTCACCACTCTTAAAACAAAATGTCTTTACTTTATGAAAATGAAATGTATTGACATGATCACGAAACAACAACATTTAAATGTTTCTGAACTGATTTTTTTTTTAATTTCCACTCTGAGCAATTTTGAAATTTCAACTTTTTGTTCCAGTGAAGAATGAAAACAAGTGTCAAAATGTTCATACTTCCTACAGGATGGAAATTCCTTTTTTTTTTTTTTTTTTAACACGTGCTAAGTATACAGCACAGGAAGAAAATTATGCTATCACTTGAAAAGCATAATTGATTTACAAAAGTGGTGGAGACATCTTGATGTGCATTTAGCTTCCTCAGAAGCATGGAAGAGCAGCAGTCATTTGATCACAAGATATGGCTAGTCTTTGCTGGCATAATTTGTACAAAGAAACCCACGAACCACCTTACCCCACTATATCCTCTACCCATCTAGCACCGTCTTTTTGTATAACAATTGCAACCACATTTTGCATCGCCAGAAGCCTTAGCAATTAACCAGATAAGAAGCACAAAAACAGATGGACACATTCGTGTCTATTGGAACCATAAATTTAAGCACAAGCAATGTGTAAAGCTGACAGTAGTAGCTACCCTAAAGTGGAAAAGAGGAAGCAGGTTTATGGATGCTCCCATGGTATCCTCACCTTTGCTGCTGGCTGACCTCAAACAGGAGCACACACTGAACCCATTTATTACTGTTAAAAGGTGGCATAGCATCTATATTACCCGTGCATGCTAGTAAGCTCTGAGAGACTGTGCCTATAAGACTCAGTACATTCCTAAAAATACAGAATGTTAAACAGAGAGAGAATAAGAAAAGGAAAGATGGAGGGATGAGGATACAGAGACTAAAAAACCCTGAAACAAACATTAAAGCATTATGTACTAAGTAATGTAGTTTTTCATATTCTTTAGCATGTTTGGCCCATTATCATTGAATGTCTTCCCAGAATTTGAACTACTGGTTAAAAACCAACTAGCAGATATTTACAGAAGTTGTTCAAAGAATATTAAGCAGAAAAGAAAAGCAATAAATCAGTAATCACTCTCAGTGGAAGCTCACTTAAGACTTTCACCTCCGCAGGTGAAAGATGGCCCACTGCAGTATCTGGGGAAAGATGTGCACTGCAATACATTTCATGTAACATTGCTTTACATGCCTCAGCTATAAAGCAGTCAAGTCAGAGTACCTCACTTATAGCATTTTTTCTCTTGAAATATTCATAGATCTATCTACTCTAAAATGTGATGCCATCAAATGTTTTTAAAAGGTATTATATATATATAAGGGGCAAAGAGTCCTGTGTCATCTTATAGACTAGCAGACATATTGGAGCATAAGCTTTCGTGGGTGAATACCCACTTTGTTAGACGCATGTAGTGGAAATTTCCAGAGGAAGCAAGCAAGAATCAGGCTAGGGATAACGTGGTTAGCTCAATCAGGGAGGATGAGGCCCTCTTCTAGCAGTTGAGGGGTGAACACCAAAGGAGGAGAAACTGCTGTTGTAGTTGGCTAGCCATTCACAGTCTTTGTTTAATCCTGAGCCAATGGTGTCAAATTTGCAAATGAACTGAAGCTCAGCAGTTTCTCTTTGAAGTCTGATCCTGACATTTTTTTGCTGAAGGATGGCTACCTTTAAATATGCTATTGTGTGTCCAGGGAGATTGAAGTGTTCTCCTACAGGTTTTGGTATATTGCCATTCCTAATATCTGATTTGTATCCATTTATCCTTTTATGTAGGGACTGTCCAGTTTGGCCTACGTACATAGCAGAGGGGCATTGCTGGCACATGATGGTGTATATTACATTGGTGGACATGCAGGTGAATGAACCGGTGATGGTGTGGCTGATCTGGTTAGATCCTCTGATGGTGTCGCTGGTGTAGATATGTGGGCAGAGTTGGCATTGAGGTTTGTTGCATTGATTGATTCCTGAGTTACAGTTACTATGGTGCAGTGTGTAATTGCTGGTGAGAATATGCTTCAGGTTGGTGGGTTGTCTGTGGGCGAGGACTGGCCTGCCTCCCAAGGCCTGTGAAAGTGAGGCATCGTTGTCCAGGATGGGTTGTAGATCACTGATGATGCGTTGGAGAGGTTTTAGCTGAGGACTGTATGTGATGGCCAGTGGAGTTCTGTTGGTTTCTTTCTTGGGCTTGTCTCGCAGCAGGAGGCTTGATCTGTTTCCTTATTTCCTTGTGTGGGTATCGTAGTTTTGAGAATGCTTGGTGAAGATCTTGTCGGTGTTGATCTCTGTCTGTCTGAGGGGTTGGAGCAAATGTGGTTGTACCTCAGCACTTTGCTGTAGACAATGGAACGTGTGGTGTGTCCAGGATGGAAGCTGGAGGCATGAAGGTACGCATAGCGGTGGGTGGGTTTTTGGTATAGGGTGGTGTTAATGTGACCGTCACCGTTGTGTCTAGGAAGTGGAGCTCCCATGTAGATTGGTCCAGGCTGAGGTTGATGGTGGGGTGGAAGCTGTTGAAATCATGTTGGAATTCTTCCAGGGTTTCCTTCCCATGGGTCCAGATGATGGAGATGTCATCAATGTAGTGTAGGTAGAGAAGGGCCGTGAGTGGACGAGAGCTGAGGAAGCATTGTTCCAGGTCAGCCATAAAAATGTTTGCATATTTTGGGGCCATGTGGGTGCCCATGGTGGTGCCGCTGGTCTGGAGGTATATATTGTCACCAAATTTGAGATAACTGTGCTTGAGGATAAAGAAACAGCTCAGCAACCAGTTGTGCTATGGCATCATCAGGGATACTGTTCCTGACAGCTTGTATGCCATCTGTGTGTGGATGTTTGTGTAGAGAGCCTCTACATCCATGGTGGCTAGGATGTTGTTTTCTGGAAGATCACCAATGCATTGTAGTTTTCTCAGGAAATCAGTGGTGTCACAGAGACAGCTGGGAGTGCTGGTGGCGTAGGGTCCTAGAAGAGAATCCACATATCCGGACAGTCCTTCAGTGAGAGTGCCAATGCCCGAGATGATGGGGCATCCAGAATTTCCAGGTTTGTGGATCTTGGGTAGTAGATAGAATAACCCCAGTCGGGGCTCTAAGGGTATGTTGATTTGTTCCTGTGTTAGTGTAGGGAGTGTCCTGAGTAGATTGTGCAGTTTCTTAGTGTATTCCTCAGTGAGATCTGAGGAAATTGGCCTGTAGAATTTTGTATTGGAGAGTTGTCTGGCAGCCTCCTTTTGGTAGTCAGACCTGTTCATGATGACAACAGCACCTCCTTTATCAGCCTCTTTGATTATAATGTCAGGGTTGTTTCTGAGGCTGTGGATGGCATTGTGTTCTGCACGACTTAGGTTATGAGGCAAGCAATGTTGTTTTTCCATAATTTCTGCGTGTGCATGTCGGTGGAAGCATTCTATGTATAGGTCCAGACTGTCATTTCAACCCTTCAGGAGGAGTCCATTTGGAGTTCTTCTTCTTGTGCTGTTGGTGGAAGGGTATCTGTGTATCAGTGGGTCTTCAGTGTTATCTTGAAAGTATTCTTTGAGTCAGAGACAGATCACCGCAGAACTGTATCATGTTTGTGGGGGTGGTGGGGCAAAAAGCACCTCTTGGTGTTCACACCTCAACTGCTAGAAGAGGGCCTCATCCTCCCTGATTGAACTAACCATGTTATTCCTAGCCTGATTCTTGCTTGCATATTTATACCTGCCTTTGAAAATTTCCACTACATGCATCTGACGAAGTGGGTATTCACCCACAAAAGCTTATGCTCCAGTACATCTGTTAGTCTATAAGGTGCCACAGGACTCTTTGCCGCTTTTACAGATCCAGACTAACACGGCTACCCATCTGATACTATATGTATATAAGCTTTGGCTTCTTGATAAAACAGATACTGTACATCTGAAACCCAGTCTTTACACACATGTAAGAACACATTAAAATATCCCGACTTGTTGGAGAAATTCATGAGAAGAATAATTTTATTTAGACTAGAACCAGCCCTTTTAGTTTTGGATACTATAGAACAGATACAAACAGAACTGACTAGTAGAGTTGATCTGAAAATGGGCACTTTTTTTAGTGGAAAATGTTTGGACATTTCAGCACAAAAAAATTCAAAACCAAAATATTTCAGCTGGAAACCAAATATTTTGGATTTAGAAATGCCACCACAGTGCCTCATCAGAGTTGTAGTTTAGGTGCCTCATGCTCAGATTCACCTCTACAGAGTGGTCTCGCTGGTAGGACTACATTTCCCATGCTGCACTACAGTCTCTCCTTCCGGTGAAGGGAGGTGTTGCATCATGAGTGTGCTATATTCAGGATTCATCATGGGATATGAAGTCCAGCTGGAAAGCACAGCCAGCAGACAAGAACAGGGATGAAGAAATCCAACTACCACTCCAAGGAAGTACCACAATGGCATATCCAAATAAAAATATTTTATGTTTTGGCCAAAATATTTCAGTTTTTGGAAACAAATTTAAAACTGTATTTTCAGGTATTCATTTTTTTTTTTTACAAAATAATTGAAATTTTCTGTGGGAAGCAGACACTTTGTCCTTATCAGCCCTACATTGCTGTGATTGGTGATTTTGCTATCTAATAAAACCCAAGACCTGTTACTGTTACGGACCCAGAATCAAACTAGAGAACATAAACTATTGTTTAGGAGACTAGAAGCAAAAAAACGACCTGGGACAGAATACAGCAGTACAGAACAGCCTAAGACAATATGTCTTCATTGCTAATGCAGGCAAGATGATATACAGATAGAACTTCAGATTCCAAAACTGCAGATGCTTGATCAAAACATAATGAAAACTAATAAAATGGAGCAAATTCATGAGCTGGAAATGTGTGAGGTAGCAGCAGAAAGGATCCAAGGCCACATTGTTCAGAGACATAGTCAGTACCTTTTGGGCACCATTACTCTGCACCATTGCTGCCTTCCATCCTGGCCTGTAAAGCCTGACTCATAACTTGGCTGTTAGCTTCTCTACCCCAAGATGCTGACCAGCACAAACAGGCAAATGACTAACAAACACATGGGATGGGGTTAAACAGCAGGCCACAACTTTATTAATTATAACTTGTAAACAGACATTATCTTGCCCATCACAGGTCTCTTGTACTAGGAATGTAATTGGTTCTGTTGTAGCTTACCAGATTTTTACCACAAACCACACAATGGCTTGGAGTAGACCCTCCCCACATCTATCTCAGGACTCAATTCAGTTGTAAAACCTCTCCGCTCACCCCACATAAGGAGTGACAGAGGCCATAAGGGAGTGGGGGAAACATCTATACACAAAGACTTCAAGCTCCTCCCCACCTATGAGTGCAAAGTCCAACTGTACAATTCTGGGTCTCATTTACTTCTTGGAGCTGTCCTGTTTAGTCTTTGCTGCCACTGGCCACTACGAGCACAAGTAAATAGCATGGATGCACCCCATTATTGGTACCCATCTCATGCCTGACCCAGTCCTTAATATTACAAAGCCAAATGTCAATCCCAACGTCTGAAAAATGAACTCTATGCTCCTTAAAGATCTCAGGGACATTGTATCAGATATCCCTGTGTGTTATCACACACCCTCTTCTCCACCTCTCAAAATTACCCTTTCTCCCTCATGATTCACACTTTTTCTTGCCCTGCTAATGCAGGCTGGCTCAATAGTCCCCCAACTAACTCACCTTGCGAGCATCTCTGACCAAATCAATCAAGGCTAAGGCCACATCTATGTAATCATCTCCACATCTCTCTCTATCCTAGTTCCTACATTTAATCCTATGCAGACCTCACAGTCCCCAGGAAATCAGGTGGCTGTAGCTTGGCAATCGGTGAGTGCTGGAACCAGCTCATGCTACATCTACTGCCAAAGGCAAATTTCTTCAGCCTTGAAGCTCAGTTGTGATCCAACTGCCAAGAGCCTGATGTCTGGCCACAATCTCTTACTCAACCCAACATCAACAAGCAGCTCACTGATCACTGGAAAAGAGAGAGGCTTAGCTTAGACAGGCTTAGCTCCAACAGGCAATGGGGGAGCACATAGCAGCCAGTACACTAGCCCTCTCCCTCTTTACCCAGCCAACATTAAGCAGAGAATTGAAGAAGAGGCTTGTGGGGGACAGCTTCCCTCCCTGCCATGCATGTGTTTGGACTTGTTTCATTCCCTGGATAAAAGGGACATTCTTCTCCCCGGTCATGTGTAACATTTGCAGCACCTGGGTCACGAACAAAACAAAAATTCCCAACATTCCAGGTAGATCTCTTGTGATATGATCAGAGTTCAATGGATCTACTGTCTGTCCTACTGTGTCTCCCCCCTCAAATTTATATCTCCCCCTTATGCTTTTGTCCACTTACCCATCCATGCTCTGTCATCACCCACTTACTTATTCCCACCTCTCAAATTGGGCATATTTGGGATGCAGAAACTCAGTTGTGAAAAGGTGTGTTTTCAATAACTTCTTTTGTGGTCCCATTGACTTTTGTGATGAATGTTTTTCCCTTATTCCCCACAGAGGGAAAGGTGTTACATTCTTCCCATTGCCAGATCTGGAAAGCAGGGGTGATGGGTATTTTCTTTGCCTCTCAGTGGTAGCTAACAAATTAAGATTTTTTTCTGTTCCACCCCAATGTGGGAAACTGATAATTCCACTTTCGCCCATCATATGGGAGGTCATGAGAGGGGTGTGGCTATAGGGCCTACCTCACCCCTCTCCTCCGTGGGAAGGTAAATTTTTAATAGAGTTGGTCAGGAATTTTGCTCTGAAATGTCTCTTTGTAAAATTGAAAATGTTGAATTTTTGCTGCAAGTGTTTGATTTTTTCATTAGGAATATTGAAAACCAAATATTTTGTTTTGAATCAGGTTATCCCAAACTGAAACTTCAGTTTGATTGAACTAAGTTAAAATGTTTGTTATGGGCCAGTTCAGCATGACTCTGTGTCCACCTGAGTTGCCACAGGGGATCATGGGAGCTGTAGTTTGAGTGCCTCATGTACCTGTTCTCTTCCAACAGGCTGAGTTCTCTGGTAGGATGATAGCTCCCATGATGCACCATGGCCTCTCCTTTTGGCTGAGCAATTCTGCTGCATCATTGGGAATGTAATCTAGTGGAAAGCTTAGCCCAAAGAAGAAAATGGGTTCAAGAGGCACCCAAAAATAACACCAACTCCACTGCAAAAGCTCAGACACAGATTCATGTTGAACTGAGTCAAAATGAAACACTTTAATTTGAAAATGTACAAATGTTTCATTTTGACTGAAAATGTCCAAATGAAACAATTCAACATTTCCAAACTGACATTATTTCTGCATTTTACATTCTGCCAAAATATTATGATTTCTTTTCCTGATTCAGAATATAAGTTTCCCAGGGGACAGAAATTCTATTTTTGTTCAGCTCTAGTGTTGATCCCATTGCAGCTATAATGTCACCAGGTCTCTGAGGTAGATTGAGGAAAGGTGATAATTCTCTGCTTGATCTGCCTCCTCCAATTCTAGAACAGAAAGACAAAGGAGAGCAGATCTAAGTTTTTCCTCTGTTTTATCTCTGTAGCCCATGCAAGATACCAATCCATCAAACAGATGCTGTTTCACCAGCAATCCAAACTGGGCCTTAAATAATCCATCCTCCAGACCTGAAGAAGAGCTCTGTGTAAGCGTAAAAGTTTGTCTCTCTCACCAACAGAAGTTGGTCTAATAAAAGATATTACCTCATCTACCTTGTCTTACTGAAATCCTCGTCCAATATGGGTACAAAACCACTACATACCATCCTCACAGTATCGTCAGCGCAATCGTGTTGGTGGAAGATACATTTCCCCCCTCAAATATTTTCAGTAATTCACTCTGTACTATAAAATTAAATTGTGAGACCATTCCTTTGGGGTTCAACAGCTTTAATTAAGCTTGTTTTTTTTATTATATTGTTAAGGCTGACCCTGTGATTCATTTAAAGAATTAACAAAAATACATAAAACTAACCACTGTTTTCTATAAACTTATCATTAAAAGATACAGATTTCATTAATAATTGCTTTATTTCACACAATCTCATTTATGTCACAATTTTCTTTTAAATTTAATTATGTTGTAACATTTTGTTGCCAATAACAATTTTTATGGAGCTATATTTATTACTGCATCAAAGAGATGTTATATTGTTTAGAAGAGATGTTAGGATTTGCTTGATCAGCTGTTTTAGTAAATGAAGTCTGGAGGAAAAAAGTCCTTCAAATTCTATGTACTCCAAGCTTACCTAGTAATTGAATACTTGTTTTTCTTTCTTTCTCCTCAGTGTATTCTGTAAAAATACTCTTTTTTTAGTATGTGTGTAAAATAGCATGTTAAATGTTAATATTTCACTGTTGTGTAAAAAAAGATTATGTGAGATAGATTCCAAAATAAAGAGGAAAAAAAACCCTAATGACTGGTAGTTACAATCATGAAAGCAGAGTCTTAATACTTACAGCAATGTTTATATTTTGATAGGTGGCATAAGAACATAAGAATGACCATACTGGGTCAGACCAAATGTCCATCCAGCCCAGTATCCTGTCAACCAACAGTGGCCAATGCCAGGTGCCCCAGAGGAAGTGAACCTAACACGTAATGATCAAGTGATCTCTCTCCTGCCATCCATCTGCACCCTCTGACAAACAGAGGCTAGGGACACTATTCCTTACCCATCCTGGCTAATAGCCATTAATGGACTTCACATCCATTAATTTATCCAGTTCTCTTTTAAACCCTGTTATAGTCCTAGCCTTCACAACCTCCTCAGGCAAGGAGTTCCATAAGTTGACTGTGTGCTGAGTGAAGAAGAACTTCCTTTTATTTGTTTTAAACGTGCTACCCATTAATTTCATTTGGTGCCCCCTAGCTCTTATATTATGGGAACAAGTAAATAACTTTTCCTTATTCACTTTCTTCACACCACTCATGATGTTATATACCTCTATCATATCCACCCTTAGTCTCCTCTTTTCCAAGCTGAAAAGTCCTAACCTCTTTAATCTCCCCTCATATGGGACCCGTTCCAAACCCCTAATCATTTTAGTTGCCCTTTTCTGAACTTTTTCTGAACTGTCACTGCCTGACAGTGTTTACTTCACACCCTTTAAAGAAAGATTATTACACATCTCCTTTTCATTGCTTAAAACATCTAAATTATTTGATTTTTTTCTGTGAAGTGGAACTTCAGTTTTAAAAGTTGTAGCCAGCACTATTCTCTTGTCATATCTACTACATATTAAAGCAAAAAAACAATGTTATTGTGAAGGAGAGACTGAAGCCGGGCACAGCAGGGTTTAAAGAACACTTGTGAGTTCAGCTAGCCCCACACCATTATACCTGCAGCCAATGCCAGCCCTGGAGGGAGGAGAAAAGAAAGGACCCTGGCTCAATCCGGGGCTGACTGGCGAAGAGGCAGGAGCTTGCTGTATGCCTGCCTGAAGGCACAGACCGACAACCTGCCTGCCAATGCAACCACTGGAGGCAAGTAAGTCTTCCCTGGCTCAGGGGATCCTACAGAGAAGCCCCAACTGTGGGGCAACTGGACTAGCGGGGCCATGCCCCAAACTAAAAGGACTTGCATAGGGAGCAGGCCAGGAAAACGAGCCGTGAACGCCCCCTCATGGCTGGGAGGAAGATCCATCTCCCCTATTTAGTGGTTGAGCAATGCAGGACTCTGGGCCAGGTCCTGAGGGAGAAGGAGGGGTCAGGTCCCCCTAGAGCCCTCCTCCACACACACACACCAGCGATCTATCCATTACGCTGCCTGGCCAAAGAGGGTCCTATCAGTTATAAACACTTACTTTTGTGATGGCAAGTAGTAATTGCTTTTGTTGGTGGATTAAAGTGTGACCCATCAGACACAATACCATCATGCTGCATAAATTAGGGGCCCAATCCTGTAGTCATAGCAGGCAAAACCACCATTGAGGTCAAAGAGAATTTTGTCTGTATAGGATTGGGCCTGACTTTTACATTATCATCTTCATAAGTATGCATAGCAGAAAGATTTTTCTAGATTTATCAAGTCATTATTATAAGGATAGCATTGTCTTGCATGGCTGCCTTCATCATTTTCTCTAGGGCAATTAGTGCTCTATTTCTATTTTATAAGGATATTTCTGCTCATACAAGAAGTTTGATTAACCTATTGCTGGAAACAAACATTTTACAGTACACTTACTGAAAAGGTTCCAGTATAATATGTATTTACAAAGAAAAAACAATGTTTCCTCTTTTGGAATGCATTCAGCTAATTGAGCTTCATCTATATGCCCTTACTCTGGAGGAAATGTTATCACAAATTTTAAAAAAGAGGTAATTTGAATACTGGAATCTTTCACATGTGTTACACATTCTGCCTAATCAAAATGACTAGTTTTTTTTTTTTATTATCTTGGTTAATAATTATAATTTTCACTTATGTAGAACCTTCAATCAAACACTCTCGAAGCATCTTGGCCAGACTCTCTGCTGTTCCCACTATTTTCAAAGAAGCCAGTGACAGCTCCCTAATCTTTGGTCTGATTTTAATCTGAAAGTTAATTTAATCTATTCTCAATGGCTATGGCCTCTATGGGGCTGTACTCCAAGCTGGAGTTTACTGCTTCCAGGAGCTCCCATTGGCTTGGAGCAGCGAACCATGTCCACTCGGAGCCGTGATCGGCTGAACCTGCGGACGCAGCAGGTAAACAAACCAGCCTGGCCTGCCTGGGGCTTTCCCTGCACAAGTGGCAGAACAAGTTTGGAAACCACTGATCTAGACCAATATGTTCTACAAGTAAGAGCTATGGCAAGGCAGGGGGAAGCTTTGCAGCTTCAGGATAGACTAAATCTAATTCTTCAGACCAAGGTTTAGTGATGGGTGCCACAGTGTAAGTATTGAATGTGTTAATTTCTTTTAACTTCAATTATTTCCATACATCATATGTGAAATCCTGGCCCTGTTTAAGTCAATGAGAGTTTTGTTATTGTCCTCATTGGGGCCAGGATTTCACTCTATAATGTGTCTCCTTTTAATCCTGTCCAATTCCTTCAAAAGAATGGACACTTACCATAGACCACAGTAGTATCTCCTGACCAGCCTTTGTGTTCTCTTTCACTCAGAACTGACATAATGGGAGTTTTTCTTTAATTCAATATGGAAAAATCAGAGCACATGTATTTGTCTAAAGCTTCCTTCAGATTTAAACCATGAACATGTCAAGAGAAATAATGCAGCTACTCCTTCCAAGCACCCCAAAAAATCATAAAAGTCTTTCTGGATGTGCCTAATTTCTCAAAAATCAGAAGAGCAGATTATATCGTTGATATGGTAGAGTAGTCCATTCCTAATGCATGCATTTTCTTTTCAAGTTTTACTAGTGAAAATTAAGAGTTGATTTGAACTTTCTTACTATAAACATTACTTCAGAAAAAAGTTACCAGTTAAAGAGATGATTAACAATAGCTAACTAACAGTTTCAGGAATAGTACATTGGTTTTGCAGTTCTGTTTACTGTCTGAAAGAATGGCTGTTTAAATCCCTTCTTTTCAATAGTCTTATAAATTAGTCATAGAGATTGTTCAATTTAAAATTTTGCAATTTCTCATCTGAAAGAAAGAAGACGAAGAATTTTTAATTTTATGAAAAGTTTCAAAGAATAATTTGACCATTTATAAGATTTAAGAGTCTAAAAATGAAATATGTCTTTTTTCAGTTAACTTTTTGCACCTCACTAATCTAAAATGAAAGCTACTTAACGTAGTAAATAGTTTCAGCACAGTAATTACTTTTTATCGAAAAAACCATATATGTTTTAGCACAGACAGCTTCTCCATGTACAAATGAACAGAATGAATGTCTTCTAAGTACACATGATTTAACCAATGAGTCGCAAAGCAGCAGGAAGACAATGGGAAACCACTCTGTACTTTCTCCCACAAGAACTATTATGGCAGAACAAAAGCAAAGTGATCCACATGTGGTGCTGATTGTCAATACCTCCAGGATAGAAGGCATGACATACCAAGGAGGAATTGGCTCTGGACATTAAGGATACAGGCTGTGGTTATGATGGCACTATACCAAATTCTTTGGGAAGTACATTTCCTGATGTTTGCATCAAGAAAAAGAAAGATTTTAATCTTTGTAAATGAATCATCAGAGTAAGGAACATTGAATGTGAGGAGTATGTATGAAGAGAAACTTGCCATTGTATCCAAAGAATTGGAAAAATGTGTGATAGACATTCATGGATTCTCAAAGCAGCATTGAAAGGGGAAGAGTCATTTCATGATGATGGATGGGTATGCAGTGTACTATTCAGGATCTGAGAAAATGGGGTTGCATTTATCTTATCCAAGAAGAGATCAAAGTATGTGCTTGGATGTAACCCAATCAACAATAGAATCATTACAATTCACTTTTAAGAAAAGCTAGTCAATATGTTGATCCTATAGGTTTATGCCACTACAACAGCAGCTGACAATAGTATGACTGAGTTCTATGAATGACTTGAAGAGATATTCACAAAAATACCAGGAAAAGTTATCTTTAGCGTTGGGGACTTGAATTAAAAAGTTGAATCTGTAAACTCTCAAAAACAAAAGTAATGGAGGAAAAAAAGTCTGGGCGCACAAAATAAGAGGAAGGCATTTAACTGAATTCTAATCACCTCCTCATTACAAACACCATCTTTGCCAAACTTCTTAGAAGTTTATACACATGGTATGACAAAGAACCAAATTGACTAGGTAACGATATAGCAGTGCTGGAGATTGTGGTGGAATCTCCATTCTTAGGGGTTTTTAAGGCCTGGCTTGACAAAGACCTGATTGGGGTGACTTAGTTGGGGTTGGTCCTGCTTTGAGCAGGGGGTTGGACTAGATGACCTCTGGAGGTCTCTTTCAACCCTAATCTTCTATGATTCAGACTTTCCCAAATGCAAACTGTTGATTAGACCATCATCTGTTAGCCTCAAACATAAAATTAAAACTGTCAAGAATGGGTTTGAGCATTGGCACAGGGGAAAAAAGAGAGCAACCCCAACAAACTTTGGAATAAAATGAAACTGGTGAATCACATGTTCTGAAAAGTAAGTGTTGGACTGTACTATGGTTAGCTGAGAAGGCATTTGAAGTGGCAGAAAAATGACGGCATGGAAGAGAATGGTTTGGAGACAGAAGAATATAGGAGAGACTATAAAGAACTGAGCAAACAGATTCAAAGACAGACCAGATGAGACTAGAACATATATATAAGTGAAATGAAGGATTTTGAGCTGCTCCATTTTGTTTCTAAGTACGGCATTGAGAGACACTGCTTTGCCACCATTAACTGAAAATAGGGAAAGAATTTAACTAAATTAAACTGGTAAGAAATGGGGTGGCAGGGTAGACCATAACATTAAGGTGCATAAGTTAGCAATTAAGCATGTATTAAAGAAATAAGGTGATGATTTACAGTTTAAAAGTTTGGTACTTTAAGCGTGCTTACAATGTTGACACACAGTCAAGGGCAGTGAGATGGCAGTTTTAAGCAATTTAACCTATGCCAAGTGTGTTGGTAGACAGAGTGTGGACTGAGGTTAGTAAAAGGTCACTCCAAAACTGAAGGGAGGGGTCAGTCAGGCATGTTCAGTCCAAAACTAGGTAAAGGTCACCACCCTATAATAATAAACATCTCATAATACCAAAACTTTTTGTGCCACAGCTTTGATTGACAGTCAGATTTACCTGTTATGCTGATATGATAGCAGATAAGTATGGACCAATCAGAGAGGGTCTGAAGGTGACTGGAGTATAGGTATGCTAATACTAGGATTGAAAAATAAGTCACCAGAAGAGGACAAAAACTGAATACATTACAGACATGACATGCCTGTACGTGCCATTAAGATCTTAGAGCTAACATTGCAAAGATTTCATGGACATTTCATGAAATCTGAACCTGATACAATTTCAAGACACAATTTCAAAAGTTCTGAGTATTTTTTTAATTAAAAAGATTGTGACTGTTGTGACTTAGAGAAGAGACAACTAAGCGGGGATTTGATAGAGGTCCATCAAATCATGAATGGTACGGAGAAAGTGAATAGGGAAGTGTTATTTACCCTTCATGTAACACAAGAACTAGGGGTCAAACAATTAAATTAATAGGCAGCAGGTTTAAAACAAACAAAAGGGAGTGCTTCTTCGCACAACACACGGTCAACGCATGGAACTGATTGTCATGGAATATTGTGAAGGCCAAAAGTATAACTGGATCAAAAGAAGAATTAGATAAGTTCATGGAGGATATTGTCAATGGGTATTAGCCAAGATGGTCAGGGACACAACCTTATGCTGTTATCCTTAAACTTCCAACTGCCAGAAGCTGGGACTGGACAATGGGATGGATCACTCAAAATTGCCCTGTTCTGTTCATTCCCTCTCAAGCATCTGGCACTGGCCATTGTCAGAGACAGGATATTGGGATAGGCTGACAAATGGTCTGACCCCAGTATGGCCGTTCTTATGTTCTTTACTGTATGGTGCTGTTAAAAAGTATCAAATAGCCAAGATATAAAAATTGTTCAAGGTTTCAATTTACCACATGAATGCTGGATTTTTCTATACTGCCAGACAAATAAATTAATTATTATTTGTATTAAAGCAGCACCTTGAAGCCTCATCCTTGAACCTTGGGCTCCTTTGTACTAGACACCGTCCATACATGCAGTAAGAAAGTACAGAGCTTTCAATCTAAATAGAGAAGACAGAAAAAGGGTGGGAGAAAAGAAGTATTTTTAAAGAATGAGATGTTTTGTGCATTTGTGCATATGCAAACAATATAGATACCATGAGGACAACTGGTGTTAATGGAAAACTAAGAAACAAAATCCCTGCTGGAGGGTCCCTCTCAAAGCAGGTTGCTATCCACTCTGCACACTCCAAAGAACAGGGTTTTTTTTTCTTACATTAGAGAGATTAGAATCATAGAATCATAGAATATCAGGGTTGGAAGGGACCTCTGGAGGTCATCTAGTCCAACCCCCTGCCCAGAGCAGGACCAATCCTAACTAAATCATCCCAGCCAGGGCTTTGTCAAGCCTGACCTTAAAAACTTCTAAGGAAGGGCATTCTACCACCTCCCTAGGTAACGCATTCCAGTGTTTCACCACCCTCCTAGTGAAAAAGTTTTTCCTAATATCCAACCTAAACCTCCCCCACTGCAACTTGAGACCATTATTCCTTGTCCTGTCATCTGCTATCACTGAGAATAGTCTAGATCCATCCTCTTTGGATCCACCTTTCAGGTAGTTAAAAGCAGCTATCAAATTCTCCCTCATTCTTCTCTTCCGTAGACTAAACAATCCCAGTTCCCTCAGCCTCTCCTCATAAGTCATGTGTTCCAGACCCCTAATCATTTTTGTTGCCCTTCGCTGGACTCTCTCCAGTTTCTCCACAACTTTCTTGTAGTGTGGGGCCCAAAACTGGACACAGTACTCCAGATGAGGCCTCACCAATGTCGAATAGAGGGGGACGATCACGTCCCTCGATCTGCTCGCTATGCCCCTACTTATACATCCCAAAATGCCATTGGCCTTCTTGGCAACAAGGGCACACTGTTGACTCATATCCAGCTTCTCCTCCACTGTAACCCCTAGGTCCTTCTCTGCAGAACTGCTGTGTTGCGGTTCAATGACAAGACAGGACAAAGCTTTAAGCAAGCAAGCAGGCTGGTCTGCCGACAGGCTGCTCTATCAGCTTTCCACCCTCTCCTTTATTCTTTCTCTCCCCCCGTGCATTACATTCTCCAACAGATAAAAGGAATACACTGGCTTTGTTTAACATTCTTATTTACCAATTTCTATCTACCGCATTCCTTGCTCTCGGGCCTTGAGCCCAGTCCTGGGAGGCTTCCCACGGTTCATCTCATCTGGGCGAGATTCCAAGGTTCATGCCCTTGAGAGGAGCCGTGTGTGCATTGCTCCTACACAACACTCCGGGTGTGCCCTGAATGTTTCCAACTGCATGAACCTTGTATGAATGCTACACTGCTGCCTAGCCATTCGGTCCCTAGTCTGTAGCGGTGCATTGGATTCTTCCGTCCTAAGTGCAGGACTCTGCACTTGTCCTTGTTGAACCTCATCAGATTTCTTTTGGCCCAATCCTCCAATTTGTCTAGGTCCCTCAGTATCCTATCCCTACCCTCCAGTGTATCTACCACTCCTCCCAGTTTAGTGTCATCCGCAAACTTGCTGAGGGTGCAATCCACACCATCCTCCAGATCATTTATGAAGATATTGAACAAAACCGGCCCCAGGACCGACCCTTGGGGCACTCCGCTGGATACTGGCTGTCAACTAGACATGGAGCCATTGATCACTACCCGTTGAGCCCAACAATCAAGCCAACTTTCTACCCACCAAGCCCCATTGACTTGTGCACGTCCAGTTTTTCTAAATAGTCCTGAACCACTCCTTCCTTCACAGAGGGCTGGCCACCTCCTCCCCATGCTGTGCTGCCCAGTGCAGTAGTCTGGGAGCTGACCTTGTTTGTGAAGACAGAGGCAGAAAAAGCATTGAGTACCTTAGCTTTTTCCACATCCTCTGTCACTAGGTTGCCTCCCTCATTCAGTAAGGGGCCCACACTTTCCTTGGCTTTCTTCTTGTTGCCAACATACCTGAAGAAACCCTTCTTGTTACTCTTAACATCCCTCGCTAGCTGCAACTCCAGGTGTGATTTAGCCTTCCTGATTTCATTCCTACATGCCCGAGCAATATTTATATACTCATCCCTGGTCATTTGTCCAATCTTCCACTTCTTGTATGAGAGTTTTTTATGATGCTCTTCCAAGGATAATAACATGCAGATACTATGGAATCACTGGAAGCTCTAGATGTTCAGATGACTTCTGATTTAGTGGCCCGGCTCAGATGAGACTGCCCATGCCTAAGAAAAAACTGTTCTCTAACCAAGAAACAAAGGAGGGAAAGACTGGAAAATTCAAAATATCCAAGTGGTAGATTAGCATGTTTCTGGAAACAGAGACCCCATGCCAGATTTAAAAGGTTTTCATAATAGAAGGCCGTTGCCAAGGGCACCTGTAGTCTTACAGTGGATTTTTTCTGCAGAGTCTCTTTGTTGGCATTCCTGTAGCAGGAGCTGGAGAAGCAAGAAGAGAAGAGGATTGATATATGGTGGAATGAAGGCAGTCTTAGTCTCTGAGGACTTGTTGATGATTTGTGTAGGGAAGTCATTGTCAGAGAAATACATGGACACAGATTCTGGGTCAAAGGTGAAGTAATCTGCAGGAGAAGATTGTTCCTTCATAGACAAAGAAGGTGTGAAGGGTCAGAAAAAAGACAAAGAACTGAAGGTTGTGTTGGCAAGTAGAAGGAGAGACTTGTTCGTTTGGCAATTTTTCTTGAATGTCTAGTGAAGAGTATTTCAGAGGAAAATATAAGATACATGCAATTCTAGTAAATTTATGTTAGATACATAAATGGGCTCCACCTACCTGAAGTCATATAAAGGATTAGGTGAATATCCATTGTGAACAAAAATGGCTTTCTACCCATTCATAAATATATATAGCCTTGGATGAGAGATGAGCATGGAGAGACACTATTAACCATTGCAGACATCTGGAGTGTATAAACTCCAGAGAATTAAAGTGAATATTAGTAAAATCTTCTAGAGTAAGATTTCTTAAGCTATAGAAGAGTCTCCAGAGAAAAGTGATAGAAATCCTATTCAGAACAAGACTTGAGAAAGCACTAATCACAGTGTGTGTTTATATACACACACAATAAGGAACAAGCCAATACTAGCAGGGAGAAGGATTAGATAACCCATAAGGTCATTTTCATCTCCATCTTCTATAATTCTTATCTGCATTTTAATGATCTCTTATTTAACACTTTTAACATTAACTTACAAGTTGTTAAATACAGTAATTACAATGCAATTGATGAAGTAAACAGTGAAATTAGTGAAAGTATGATTACATGGTCGTTAAAGTGTTGGGTTTTTTAATCTATTTTAAGCTAGTACTGTACCAGGATTTTATTGCCATGCTAGAACAAGTATCTGTTTCTCTACTTTGTGTATGTCTCAAAGGGAGAACTCCTGTCTTATTTCTCTCATGACACCCTATATGAATGGCACAAATTCCCTCCTAACTTCATCATACCTCTGTATTATCATCTTCCAATCTCTCCTTATGTCTTATTCTTACCCTGAAGCTAGAGAACAGTTTATAATAGTGGTGAGCCACATTGTGCATACAACTAGTCTACATAAAAGCATTATTGCTCCCTCCTTCTCTCTCCCCAACCTGTTTATTAATCTCATCTACATTTTGTCTATTATTAGCCAAAACTGTAAACTCTTTGGAACAGAGCCTAGTATAAGCTAATATAGTATGATGTGGCCCTTATCTTTGATTAGGCTGTATGTAATACAAAAATAATAGTAAGATGAACTATTTTATTTGACATATGTTTTTTGAATACAGCTACTATTGCAGGTCTTCCAAAAATAAATTGGATAAGGGGTCTCTGAATTAGAACACACCATGGAAAAGTTCCAGTTACAACAAAATGCTGCAGCTCTTCTGCTTAGTAACAGGTCATTATTTATAAATCACTCCTGTCCTCTGCTATCTGCATTGTCACCCTATTGAATCCAAAGTTCAGCTCAAGAGTTTAATACTGAAATTCAAAGCCCCTTGTGGAATAGCTCTAGATACTTCTCTATTTTTCTTTCCATTACCATGATTCTGAACATGCATATATTCCCCTCATACTATAAAGCTGTTGACCAAAAGAGAGAGGCATGTGACCATTGGAGACAGAATTTCCACAGTAGCTGGGGTTAGGCTGGTACTCAATACCAGATGAAACAATAAAAATAAATAACCACAACTTCCCCACCTTCAAATGTAATGCAGAACTCATCTTTTCAAATTGGCTTTTCCTGAGAAACATCAGTAAATAAACATTCTAAACACACACACACACAATTAATCCAGACTGGGAAAGAAGAGAAAGTGATTGAGAGTCATTTTATTGTTGTTTCCATTTTTAAATACCTGAGAGTTGTTCAGAGTTTACAATGATGGGGGCCATGTACCTACCTACATAGAGGAGAAGTTCTAAAAATGCATATCTTTCGAACAGGGAAATAAAATATATTAAGGTTGTGTGGAAGAAAAACACAGTCTTCACTCTTAGGTTGTTTGTAAGAAGTCAGAGACAATGTATTCTCAAGCAATTGCAAGGGGGAGAGTGCGCATGGACAGGGATTCCCCCTTCCTAGACAGGTCTCCGCCTGATAAACAATTAGAGCAAGCATTTATACCTTTTGTTACATACAATAATGATCAACTGCTGCATCTTGTTTATACCTATTCCTTCCTGATATTTTACTTTTTCTCAGCAGTTCCTGCTACAGTCTGCGTTCCATTCTTATCTAACACAAGGTCAAAACAGCATCTCTTACAGTTTTCCCACTCGCTTCCCACTTGCCCAGGCCATGCCTTAAAGTCTCGCATTATTAGAGTTAGAGTTAGCCTGATTCTTGCTCTATTCCTAAGAAAACTAAGATGTCTGCGCCCAAATCCCCTTTATCCCTTTTTTACTTCCACATTGGGAATTAGTGAATACTCAACAAAATAAGAAGATTTAAATCTGTCTCTGCTTGATGATTGCAGATCGTGCATTGCCAGTGGCAATCCAATGAAAGAGAATCATAAACGAGGCTGACCGTATTAATCCATGACAAATCACTGACTTTTTGATTTTAGTATTCAAAACAGCAATTAAAGATGAGTTTGGTTAAATGTGGGCACCTGTGAATCCAAGCATAATTTTGAAATCTGTGGGTACAGTAGGTCAATTATTATGGTTCCCTAAAATGCTCCTAAATAGGTGGCTGCTGTTCTCCCATTCTCATAGAGGAGCTGTAATAATCACTTCTGAAAAAGTTACTGTGTTGCCCTGCTATATACAGCGTTTGCAGACAATATGGACACCAGTACTCCTCATCATGCCTTTTAATATATTATCCCACGAATCACTATTGTTTTCCTGATTCTGCTGGACTGCAGCTCACGCAGTCAGTTAATAACTGGGTACAAATTAAACTGTTTTTTCCTCATTGTCACATTTAGCTATCAGCTACTGAAAGCTTAGAGTGATATTAAAATTCTGTTTAATTACAAACTTTCACATTTCCTTTTTCACTTCCTATGCTGAAATATTAGATGAGAGCCAAATAAATAAGTATATCTATTCAATTTGCTACCTGGATGTAAGACTAAATAATTTATCAGTTTAATATTTTGTCTTTGAATATATATTGGATAACTTCAAATGACTGCCTTTAGAACCGCCAGCATTAAATATTTGTGTGAACAATATTTCTTTACTGTTTAAACCCTATATATTAAAACTATATGGCTTTCCACTGTAGTGACAATAAAGGCAGCAATGGAAACTGAGTAATGGTGTTACAAAAATGATCTTATTTTTATTTAATTCAATAAATTTAGAGTGAAGACTAACCCAGTTATTTTAAGAGTGTGGTGAAAAAGAGTGGATTATGAATTTGGAACAAGACATAAAGGTACGTTTTTATGTGAAGCTAAACACAAGAAAGAACAAAAGTAAAGATTCTGCAAGACAGCATGGTTCTTGTATCTCTCCTTTGTAGAAGGCCCTAAATTTATCTAGATTCCTATATAGAACACAATGCTATGGCATTTGAATGGACTTATGAAATTATAAACTATATGAATAAATATATGGAATATTTCTGTCTCTCTTTCTGATTTCTCTTCACACTTCAGGAATGGACTTTTGTGGGAGTGTTTGTACTAGCAGTCTTGGAGAAATCTCCCATTGTTGCACTCCTGCCAGTGCACCTCCATTTGTTGTAACAGCAAGACTGTTAGTCTTATTATTAGTAAATGAGACACTGGAATTTTTACTACAGCTGGTTGAAAATTTTTGGACTCCCTGTAATTTGTAACCACTATTTTGCCCAGACCCGCTCTTACATTTCAGCTCAGTCTCATTAATCACTGTCACATCTGAGGAAGAACAGCAAGATCAAGGATGAACAGTATGAAATGCTTCAGAGTGTTAGGTATAAATAGGGAAGCATGTGTGACCAAGTTAACATCCATCCTCTGATCTAGCTACTCATGTACTTGTTTTGATTTGTTTTGTTTTGTCCTTGAGAAGAGCAATATAATTTTAAAATAGACTCTGTTAAATGGGTATTTGTAAAACATATTGCCATCAGGATGCCGCACAACCGGCCTACTGCTTTTACTAAAGATCTGTATCAGGATCTGAAATCTTCACTTTTCAGTAAATATTATGGTAATATTCAAACTATTATTTTGTGAGATGTAATTACAAAACTTCTCTATTTTAAATAAGTATAACTGATTTTCTGTCAAGTACTGTTTCTTCCAAGGGGTGAAAAAAAAAGGGTCATTGTTCTAATGTTCATCTCAGTTTGGACTAAATGTTTCCCTGGTTGAACAGTTGGGAAAAAATGATCCCTTAGTGAAGAAATAGATTACATTCCTGTAGCTAACATAAATATATGAGTATTCATTTGTTATTTTTGAGTTCTTCTGTAATCTCTATTACTATTTGGTGTCTATTTCCTATGTGAAGAGGTACCAATAGTGTTAAATACACACAATGGTCAAGAAGTCTGTTTGAATATACTAATCCAAATGTTAAGCCAAATAACTGGATTGAACATTATGGATTTCTACTGGGGCAAAGATGAAGCCGTTTTCCTGACACTTCTATTGTTCTGTCATTGTTACTGTATGAGCATTTTAGCCAAAACCCTTTCCCACTGATGAGGATTGGAGTGTACCTAGCGGACCCACTGTGTTATACTTGCCTTAATGCTCCCTTTGCAAACTATCCTGAGCTTTGTGACATACAAACACTAAGGACTTTCTGGATGGGATTCAGGATTCTGCACACCCTCTCTGATCCACGTAGCAGACCCATACCAGTTCTACTGTGATAAGGGTGTTATGTGTGCATGAAAGGCTCGGTCAGTGTCAGGATCTCCTCACTTTCATGAAAAATTGAAATCCTTATTCTCTTCTACAGTGGAATTACCCTCTCTTCTCCTTCCTTATTTTGAGCATGATGGCTACAAGAAAGTAACCTATTCAACATGCTTAGCTAGAGAGCCTATTATGGAGAGGATATACATATTTAAACTCTCTGTCTCTCTCTCTGGCTATATCAACAACCCCTCTCCACTCCAGGACCCACGTGCTGCCCCAGGCCTGTTTCAGAGCTTTCCTACAAGAACACTATGGTGGGACTCTATGCTCTCCTACAGTTCAGTGATTTCAGTCTAGCCTTCCCCCCCCCCCCCCCGCCCCCATTGTCCAGCCCTTCCCACCTCTGAGACTGGGGATAGCTCAGACAGTCCTCTAGGGCCTACTCACTCATTCCTGTCAAAGGAGAAACACTATATGAGGGAAAATCACTCACTTCCATCCTCCTCTGCTTCTGCCTGGAGCAAGCAGTGTTCATGTCACCCAAAAGCTCTTGGCACTGCTTTGTGTTCCTGGAGGACCACTACTGCCACTGGGCTTCCTGCCTGCCACATGTGCTCTCCACTGCTGCCCTGGCTGCCTCTGTTGTATTCCTGGAGTAATTTCCAGCGCATTCTTACTGAGAACCTGGTGATGCCCAACCCCACATGAGGTACCACAGCCACGTGTAGCCATGGCACACTCTTCTGCTGCCTGCCTTCTTGCTTCAGTTTTCCCCCAAGGTGAAAAGCAACACCCCAGACAGAGTGAAGGGCTTATAATTGCTCCCCTTGAGCAGGAGGGGGCCAATAGGCTTACATTGCACCCTTCTGTCGAGCAACACATTCATTTTCCTCAAGCTGAAGAAGAGACTGGATCTCCAAGAGGGGAGGAAACAAGGGAGTACAATCCTCAAAGGGCTCAAGGGTTTTCTTTCTCTAGCTTCACCAGGTGAAGCCTCCACGTCTCTGAGACTGCAGGAGGCACTCTGTAAAATGTAATGTGGGTGAATGGAGGGTCTATTTTAGACTGACCAGAGTAATTACTGGTTAGACTCAGCCCCTAAATTGGTAGGTCATGGCACTTCCCTTTGAGGCAGGAACTGACTTTTTGTTGTATTATGTGAACTGTGCCTACTGAAATGGGGTGTGGTCCTGATTGGGACCTCGAGATACTACCATAAATAATAACAATAACAATTAATATTATTTAATAATTCTTCCATGAGAATTGACTGTGCAATTCTGATTGGATTCAGCAGGAGTTATAAGCATATACACATGTAATGATAGAATTTGTCTTTCATCTATAAAGGGGCAATTTTTGAATTGGTTTTAAAACTGGTTCAGCTACACTGTTTTTCAAATTTTCAAAAATATATAGGCCTGTAGAATATTTGCCAGTATAAATCATTAAAAAGCTGTGATTTACTTAGCAGTAGTTGCCATTCAGAGGTTTGCTGCTTCCTTTTTTTGTTCTTGAAATACTTTTGACTCATGAATTGCACGTTCAACTTGCATCCGATGAAGTGAGCTGTAGCTCACAAAAGCTTATGCTCAAATAAATTGGTTAGTCTCTAAGGGGCCACAAGTCCTCCTTTTCTTTTTACCTTCAACAGCAAATTTCTAACCTGTAAAGAAAAACACTCCAAAGCTGGAAATAGTTGGTTTTGTAGTCTTCCTTTTGCATTCAAATCCCTCTGAAGTTTGTTTAAAACTTATTCTTGTTAATCCTTAGCAAATTAATAAGGACTTGGCTACAATGCTTTATCTCAGTGCTGAATTAGCAAAATTTACATTTATAGCCATCATTAAAGTTGATTATAAATAAGCATATATCTCACATTTTACAGACCGCAATTTCAAATCAAATATCTTTGTCTTATTTAGACTCAGCTAATTTTCACTTTATAAACCTGATATTTATCAAATAAATAGTTCTGCTCAATTGAACTGCAGTAATTATGCACATTAATGAACCCTACTCCTGCAAGGAAGCAAAGAAGGTACAATTTATGAGTCAAAAGTATTTCAAGAACAAAAAAAGGAAGCAGCAAACCTCTGAATGGCAACTACTGCTAAGTACATCACAGCTTTTTAATGATCTATATTAAAACAAATGCATTAGTTTATTTCCATTTGGATCTGATCTATAACAATTTCCTTCATGAAGGCATTAGCATTTTGAATCTACTTTACAAATGTCTTCCAGCAGCAAAACAATCTAATTTGGAGTCATTGGCTTCAACTTTCTGTTTGTCATTTGCCTTAATTTAAATATTTTCAATGTTAATTTTAAAATATCAGTTCTTAAGGGACCCATAAGAGCAGGGCTACTAGAGGCAGACACAGTAGAGGGACCCCTTACCATGAGAGGATGCATGGGAGATGGCCAACCTGTTACAGACTTCTGCAGTCAGCAGGATCTGTTCACATCAAGCAGAGAGGATGGGAGCTCTATTTGAGAAGTAAGGTCCATCCTCTCAAGTGGCTATATGCAAGGACAGAGCTGAATTCCCAGAATTCCCACTTCAATTCCACCAGATAAGCAGGGAAAACCGATCCTAATGGTCCTCCAGCAGCTCCTGGAGAACCGGCCGAAGCAAATGGGAGGTACAGGTGGAGCTGTGGAAGCAGCCTTGGAAGAGCAGCAACAATACTTACTAGACATCCTATGAAGGAAAAGTAATCTGTGGGCACAGGGTTCAAGTAGGAAAAGGAGCCCAGAGGCACACCCCAGGGTCTGCTGTGGCTGTGAACAAAAAGGGCACATAAGAAGCATTTGCCCATATATGAGCTTTGCTAAGAAGCTTAGCCCAAGAGACCAGAGAATCTCTCCAAGAGAGTGGAGAATACCTATACAAGCATGACCCAATGCAAAGATGCAGACAAGAGTAATTTATTTTGGGGGTAGAAAATCAGATAATATATAAAGACACTTCCCACTTAGAAAATAGAGTTGTGGCCCCAAGAAGGTTAAAATTAAAAAGGAGATGGTGTCCTGTGGCACTGATGCTCATGAGACAGACCAGGTGGCCATGGACCTTGCAGATGCTTAACTGACACCTGGTAGGCTGCTGCAGGGAGCCGAGCCACAAAATGGTGGGCACAGAGACAAAACAGAAGGAAGAAGGGATGAACACAAGTGTGGGACAGTCCACGGTTGGTACCCAGATCCTGACAGAAAAGGTTATATGGGGTGCAGTGGCAGAAGGAAAAGGGGCTTTGGGAGAAGCTAATGGCCTTAGAACAGGCTCTGCAAGCAGCTGTTAATGAGAAGGAGTTACTGCAGGAGGAACATCAGAACACTGAAGAAGAGAAAGATTGCCTCCTAATTATGGTGAGCATTTTTGAAGGGGACATGGAGAAGCTGAGGACCCAGGCTGTACAAGAACATAGCCAGCAACAATGATGAGATGGATGAAGTTTAGATAGGAGTAGAACTTGCCTCTGGGGTGAAGAGGCTGGGGTTAAACTGGGTCTGGGGCTAAACTGCAGCTAACCCAATTCTGATGACAGGATAAGCCCCACCCATGAGGAATCAGGTGATTACTTTATAAAAGGAGCCAGGTTTAAGTGCTGACAGGGCCTACCTGGGGAAAGACCTGGATGGAAGAGACTTCAGGGAGTAAAAAGGCTCCTGCAGATCCCTGATTCAGGAGGAGACTCAGAGCAGAAAAGAAAGCTCAGAGCAGGGAGAAAAGTTCCAGGCAGGAAGGCCTGGGAGGGATCCTGACCCATCAGAGACTGAGGAAATCTTTACAGACAGAGAGGCCTGGGAAAGACCTTGACTAAACATGGAAGAGACGGGGAGACCCAAAGGCCATTCTGTTCAGGGTGGGGCCCATCCCATTACCCTAGTGCCCTCACCCCTTTATTCTCCCTACCACAATGTGGGATTCAAAAAGGACACCAATAAAAAGAGAAAAAAAAGTTATACAAACTGTTATGACATTTTTACTTGTTAACTGCTGTTTGGTATATTTATGGGCCAGGAGTCCACAATTCATAGTCTCATATACCCTTCCCATGTAGTGCAGCAGAACTTACAAACTGGCCAAGCAGGCACTGTTCAGGACTGGCTGTTACGAGTCCAAATAAAACCGGAGTGTATATATGGTCCATTGTTGGCTTTAATGTATGAATGACTGCAGCAGAGGGTCTGTCTGTGTTAGGAGCCCCAGTGGGTGGCAGTGAGTCATGGATGAAGGGTGCTCATAAGGAGGCTGTACTGCATCTCTGTGGTAATTCACCTTCTTGTTGATTTTACCATGAATTTTCACCCATTCTTTGGCTATCAATGTGAGGATGAAGACTTCCAAGGAGGTTCATTGATGAGTTTTCAGGTGGCTGAAGAGCCCAATTCATATCCTGCAGATTTTTCCACAGAAGTGACATCTTCTTTCTCATGAGCATGTCTGTTCTCCTCAAAGTGGACTGTGGCTTGGTGTATGGTGTGGCACCACTGTGTTCTGTTCCATGCCAAGTCCTCCCAATTTTGGGGTGTTGATGCCTCCTTTTTTAAGGTATACTTTCAGGACGTCTTTGAAGTGCTTCCGCTGCCCTCTGTGAGCCCTTCTTCCCTGACTTAACTGAGAGAAGAGTTTGGGAGATGAGCTTCAGCCATATGTACACAGTGGCCAGCCCAGCAGAGTTGGTGTTTCATGACCTGCTGAGGCTGGCTGCACAGAGAATGCTGATCTTAGTGTGTCGGTCTGACCAGCTGAGGAAGTGCTGCTTCAACCACTCCAGCTGCTTGAGATGTCATCTGTAGGTTACCCACGTCTCACACCCACAGAGAAGGATGGGGATCACAACTACCTTGTAAGCCAAGATTTTGGTGCCTATTTGCAGATCCTTATCATTGACAATGCGTTTGAATAGTCTTCAAAAGGATGTGCTGGCACAGCGGATCCTGTATTTGATTTCTGTATCAATACTGGTTGTTTGGGAGAGGTGGATGCCAGCATAAGGAAAATGGGCCACATTATTCAGGGGTTCTCTGCTGATGGTGATTTGTGGCGTATGAAGTATAGTTTCTGCAGGTGAGGGCTGGTAGAGTACCTTGGTTTTCCCGATGTTGAGAGAGAGAAACCCAGGCTGTGATAGGCATCTGAAAAAAAATTGAGGGTGCTTTGCAGGTTGGCCTCTGTGTGTGCAAGGATGATGCAGTCATCTGCATACTGACTCAGTGATGCCAATTCTCGTTATCTTAGATTTTGTTTGGAGACGCCGGAGATTGAGGACTTGGCCATCCATAAAATACTCAATCCTGATTCCATCAAGAAGGCTGTCATGGATGAGAATCAAGATCACGGCAAAGTAACAGAGAAGAGTCTTGGAGCAATGACACAGCCCCGCTTGACACAAGTGTGAATGATGAATGGCTTGGTGTCTGAGCCGTTGCACATAATGGTGTCAGTCATCCCATCATGGAGTAATCTAATGATGGAAATGAATTTCTGTGGACATCCAAACCTACATAGCACCCTACATAGGGCATCATGATTGATAGAATCAAAGGCCTTGTTTAGGTCGATGAATGCCATAAGCAGTTCCTGGTGTTGCTCTTGGAACTTCTTCTGAATCTGTTGTGCCATGAAGATCATGTCAGTTTCACCCAATCCTGGCTGATGACTGTTATGCTGTCTGAAATGGCTCATGACTGAGTGCCCACCTCAAAGCATACTGTCAAAAACAGGGCAGACACCTCAAACAGATGGTATTTTCTGTATTTAGATTTAACCAACCCAGTAACAAATATGAACACCTAGATCACGGTACTAGTCTTACCATGGAGTCACAGACAGTCCCTTTGGCTCTCCAGTTTATCTTGCCACCCAGGCAAGATGGGTTTAGTGATAAATGGTCATTTACACTAAAAATCACAAAATATTCAGATTGCCTGAAGTCTCAAGAAACCAGTCACTTATCCAAGATCAAGTGGTACCCTAGATTTTATACCAAAGACAATGCCAGTAACTAATCCTGTAATAAACTATCTGAAGGTTTATTAACTAGGAAAAAAAATGAGAGCTATTTGCAGATTAAAGCAAGCAAATACATACACACAAACGAGTTACCATCTATGGTTCCTAAAGTTAACAGAGATGTAGTAGTCTCTCCTTTCAAAATGTCTTTCAGGGCGGACCCAGGTTAACTCTGGGGATCTCTGCTTTAGGGCAGGTCCACACTTAAAATACCACGTTGGCGCAGCTGCATAGCATGAAAGTGAAGAAGCTCCACCAATGGGAGAGCTTCTCTTTTCAGTGTAGTTAATCCACTTCCCTGAGAGATGGTAGCTATGTCAGCAGGAGAAGATCTCCTGCTGATATAATGCTGACTACACCAGGGGTTAGATCAGTATAGCTACGTTGCTCATACCCCTGAATTTTTCACGCTGCTGAGTGATGTAGCTATATCAATATAAGTCTGTATAATAGACCTAGCCTTAGTTTAGTGTCTCTGGCTCTGTGAGAGTTCAAACAGCAAAAGAGATTAACAGTTTTCTTGTGACCTTGTTTTATCTTTTACATTTGGGCTTCCAGTCAATGAGATGAGCTCCCTTGCATGTAGCATTTCCAAGGTATGATAGTGCCCTTCACCAATCCTTTCTATTGTGGTGTTCCTTAATGGCCAGTTTAATCTTGATAGGCCTTCTGGCTGAGAGGGGAGAGGAAGGAGATGATTCCCATGCCTGGGTTCACAAGTTCAGAGCAAATATTTTCAAAATTATAAAGCAAAACTTAGCTATTTCCTTACAGCATGGAATAGAGACATTACAAGTGAGATTAATTCATGCAGCTACTTGCAAGAATTTCATGAAGTCTAAATAATAAATACATTCTTATTCGACAAATACCTATTTTTAACAAAAATAACATACAGGTGAATTGGGTTGCTTTCCAGCTATGAATTTGTTAGCTAACACCTACAGCCTTCTCCTGGGTTGGCATTTGGTTTAACAGAGTCACAGTGGTAAAAGCAAATTTCTCATGGAGTAGGAACTTCAGATGGTCTCTTACATTCTGGGACAGACAATATTTATTAGGGCTACTTCTATAACTCACGAGCTCCCTCCATTCAGCAATATGCTGTTAGGTCACTAGATGCTGAAATAGCTCCTTAGCATAGACAAATGGCTGTTTTCCACTGGCCTGGAAAGAAGTTCATGCTGCCACTCGAGAACCTCCAGAATATGAGTGTTCTCAAGAGTTAGTCCTGCCTGACATCATTGAACAAACATAGCTTGTAACTAGACCACTTGTGGTTGTTACAGCATGTAAATATCCATGTAAAATAAAATGTTGAATTTCCACACGGGGCTACAATTTATTATTTGTAATGATAAAAGTGCCACAAATATTGATGAAGTCATCAGATGCCCAATGTCAAATACTCACAATAAAAATTTACACACTGTCATCACAGTAATTCATAAACTGTGAATGACAGTACAGTGCCAGTATGCATAAAACACATAACAAATATCTCCGTACATTTCATGAAAGTGTTTACAGAATTCATGATACCTAATAGCAATAGATTTACAAAAAAACTTCCTACAGCTGGCCCACACTCACACACAGAACAACCTCAAAAAACATTTCATTTCCCCTCATCCATAGGACTGTGCAAATCTATTATGTGGGTGCAATCAGTGTTTGAAATCAGAAAACAGTTTCATAAACCATGGCAACAGGGGTTAATCAGGTCCCCTAGAATAATAGTGGGGTCCGTGACTCCATTTATAACAATCTCATTTGGAAAGAATCTCTGGAACATCATGCACCTTGCCAGTGCATTCCATTTTAGTGTCCACAAATCTGCCCCTGTCATTGATCAAGGCCTGCAAAATGATATAATACCCTTTGTGGTTTATGTACTTATGTTTTCCTTGCAATTTCAAGCTATAGGCACATGAAGTCTCATCAGTGGCCCTAGTGCAGTTTGGAGAAAAAAATTCTCTAGAAACCAGCAATTATTTTAGATACATTTCTTATTCTTAGGGAGCTTATTCCTTCACCCACTTACTTCCCTGGTACTTCTCGCATGAACAGACAGCAACAATACCCGAAGTCCAAAGGTGCAAACAATTTGATGTAATTGGGGTGAACTTCCAGCAAGTATGATTCCAGTTTCCTTCCGTAGTGTCTCCCTTCCCAGCTCTGACCCCACAGAGCCTTACACGTGTGTCCGTGTTCCCATTCCTGCCCTTAGCCAAACATGATTCCAATTTCCCCACCCCCATTCCCTGTTCCCATTTCCCCCTTTAGCAAAACATGATTCCAGTTTCCCCACCCCCATTCCCGGTTTCCATTTCCCCCACACCCACACACTTCCTGATTGACTGCAGACTCTATAGTAAAACTTGAGTTCAGTTTAACTATACATTAACCAATCATTTTCCTGAAATTTAACTAATCAACCCTAACATATTGTAACATGATTATGTAACCAATTATATCCCACCACCTTAATTAGTTTACACCCAGCAAAATTAATTATACAGCAGACAGGAACAATCACAGAACTAGACAGAGATTATACAGACAAACTATGGCAAAGTGGGCACTATGATGACAAAACAATATAGAAATGAGGATTTCACATCCCAGCTATTGATAAGTGAGTTCTTGCCAGACAGGATGCTATCAAACTAAGTTTTCCTTTTACATTTTCTAGGCACTTCCCTTTCTCTGGATGTGATAGGCATCATCAGGACAGGATTGTATTCCTAACAGCCCAATAGCACCTTATTTCAATGTGACTAGTTTGGAATGTGAGGAGGTGACCGGTCGCTTCCCAGCTTATGGCTGTGTCATAAATGTAAAGGGAAGGAGTGGGGGAGGAACCTTGACAGGCTGCCTCTGTTGCTTAGCCAAAGGCCTTAGCCTAAGAACAGAGCCTCAGACTGTCACAGTAAGAGAAGGACCTTACACTGGCAGACAGTGATTTTGATTCTTTCTTTTATACCTCTGTCAAGGTTCCTCCCCCACTCTGAACTCTAGGGTACAGATGTGGGGACCTGCATGAAAACCTCCTAAGCTTACTTTTACCAGCTTAGGTTAAAACTTCCCCAAGGTACAAATTAATTTTATCCTTTGTCCTTGGAATATCCACTGCCACCACCAAACTCTAACTGGGTTTACTGGGAAACGTAGTTTGGACACGTCTTTCCCTCCAAAATCCTCCCAACCCTTGCACCCCACTTCCTGGGAAAGGTTTGGTAAAAATCCTCACCAATTTGCATAGGTGACCATAGACCCAAACCCTTGGATCTGAGAATAATGAAAAAGCATTCAGTTTTCTTACAAGAAGACTTTTGATAGAAGTAGAAGTAAATAGAAATAAAGGAATCACCTCTGTAAAATCAGGATGGTAGATACCTTACAGGGTAATCAGATTCAAAACATAGAGAATCCCTCTAGGCAAAACCTTAAGTTACAAAAAAGACACACAGTCAGAAATAGTCATTCTATTCAGCACAATTCTTTTCTCAGCCATTTAAAGAAATCATAATCTAACACATACCTAGCTAGATTACTTACTAAAAGTTCTAAGACTCCATTCCTGGTCTTTCCCCGGCAAAAGCAGCATAAAGACAGACACAGACCCTTTGTTTCTCTCCCTTCTCCCAGCTTTTGAAAGTATCTTGTCTCCTCATTGGTCAGGTGCCAGCGAGGTTACCTTTAGCTTCTTAACCCTTTACAGGTGAGAGGATTTTTCCTCTGGCCAGGAGGGATTTTAAAGGGGTTTACCCTTCCCTTTATATTTATGACAACCTCTAACTAGCCAAGTGATAAGAATACACCTAAATTCTTAGAGTATAGGCCTTTACAGACAGGCCTGAATATTTATATCCTAACACTTATGCCCACACTCTCTGGGTAAATCACAGTCCTGATGGCCTGACAAACCTCTCCTACAACAATTCCCACAGCTGAACTGCCAACTCCAATCTGTTTAGCCTTGGACCTGTAGCAGTCTGGAGTTGCCAGCTTCCAGATGGCTATAGCAATCCGCTTCTGAACAAGCATGGCCTCCCTCATGTGGGTGTCCTGCTACTGGAGGTAAGGGGCAAGCTGATCACAAACCTCGAGGAACGTATGCTTCTTCATCTATAAGTTCTGGACCCACAGCTGGTCATCCCAGATCTGCGTGACTATGTGATCCAACTACTCCGTGCTTGTGGCCCTTCTCCAGGAGTGCTGATCTACACAAGGGGAATGTGTGACTAAAGCAACAACATGCACGAGCAGCATCAGCTGGCTTGCAGCTGGTATGTTAATATCCTTCTCTGAGAGGTGCCTTTGACAGTTCATGAACTGCAAACAAAATGCCCACCAGGGTCTCACAGATTCTCCATCTGTGTCCTGAAATAGGATTAAGAGCAAGAGGTAGAGAAATTATTCCACTGGAGTGGAATCTTTGTTGGCTGTGGCTGCAGGGAGGGCATGGTCACAAAATGACAGTGAAGGCTAAAACCACCCAAAACACTTCTGGACAACTTGCACAGGGTGGGCAGATAAGTTCTCCCACAACTCACTCTGGAAAAATTCCCAGAGTGGCTTCAGCTGGCAAAGGTGCTAGGAAATCTGGGATTCAATAGTCCAAACCCACAGAAGCTGAAGTTCTGACTTAGGTCTGCATAGTCCAGTATGGATACACCAGTACACTTACATAGCCCAAATTTCCATTGTGGTGTAAACTCTCAAACATGGGCTTAGAAATGAAAGTCCAGAAGCCTGGGCCCAACATACCCAGGCTTATTATGCAGTGCAGACATACCCTTAGAGTCCCATTCAAAGTAATCTTCTAGACTTGGACATTGCATTTAGAAAGGAGAAATTTCAGAATCTGAAGTCTGTCAGTTTCATCTGAATGCCTATCCTAGCCCTCTTACCCAGACCTGTGGCACTTTCCAAAATGGGGTAAAACGAAAGGCACGTCCTTGAATCCACATCCCACCTTTCAGGGTACCCACTAATCCAGGCTGTCTGAGACCAAGTTTAATTTTCTGTGTGTCAGAACAAGAACAAGAGACAGGGAGACTCCTTATGGATTTATAAAGAGTTGTCCATGAAAATGGGGGAAAAAGTGTTCAACAAGCTTGCTGCTCCTACTTCTGTTTCCAACCCTCATCAGCAAGATACCTAAGAGAAAAAGGACAAAGAAAAGCAGATATTTCCCAATGTTGTATGCAGTGCTGTGGTAGCCATGTCAGTCCCAGGATATTAGAGAGACAATATCTCTCTCACCAACAGAAGTTGATCCTTTACAATAAATTAACTTACCCACCTTGTCTCGCTAAAGAAAAGAAGGGCAGAAATGCCAGAGAGGACAGAAAAGGAGTTACCCAAAAGAACTCCCACTGTCCTTGAACTAACTGGATCCACAGGCAGATGCACCCTTGTCTCCAGAACAACTAGACACAGCTGTAGTCTACTGTCAGTATCTCTGTCCAGGAAGGGGAAGATGAGAACTAGTTGTTCAGTTCTTGTGACCCTTTCAGGGATGGCCACTGTTCCTACCCGTTGTACAGAAATGAAATGAATTGTCAACTGTACAGTGGCCATCATGTTCCCATCCATCTAGATCCTTAAATGGCTCTTATCACCATAGTATCTTAGCATCTCATAATCACAAACATAAGGGGAATAATTGGCAGGCCAAGATTAGTGCCAGAGATGCGCATCATCCACACAGTGATCAGGAACAAAGGAGATCAGCCTAAGGCTACATTGCTTTTCTCAAGAACCACTCTCCATGGTGGAAATCACTTTAGATAAGCTATTACCAGCAGGACAGTGGGGTGGGAATAGGTATTGTTTCATATTCTCTGTGTATATATAAAGCCTGCTGCAGTTTCCACGATATGCATCTGAGGAAGTGAGCTGTAGCTCACGAAAGCTTATGCTCTAATAAATTGGTTAGTCTCTAAGGTGCCACAAGTCCTCCTTTTCTTTTTGCGAATACAGACTAACACGGCTGTTACTCTGAAATCTCCATGGTGGATGAGTCTTCTAAGTGTACCTCTTTACAGTCATGATTTCAGGAAGTTGGAGAGTGAAGTTTAGCCCTATGAGAGGGTCAGAGGAAACATGTCTTGCAGGTTTTAAGTGCTGAATTCCAGGCTACTTGAAAAAGGAGGCAAATCCTGGCCAACAGAAGAATGCAAAAGAAACTTCCTGAGGGACACTTCACAGAATTATACTTTGCATCATAGTTAAAAAAATCCTGATGTCCAAGACAGTCACAATATTTGTTGCTAATGAAAGAAAATACAGTATAGAACTGATCTTGTTACAGTTGAAGTCAATGATAATTTTGCCACTGACTTTAGTGGAAGAAAGATCAGACATGACCTGTTTGATTAAGAGAAACGCATATGCAATATACATTTTAAAAGTAGAAAGTAAGCTTACAAGGATGCTCATTTTTCCTTTATGTGCATAATTATTTTGACATTCTGAAGGAGAAAAAAAAATCAAACAAAAATGTAATAATATGGTTGGTTAGTTTTCTATTATTTGTGCTAATTTACTGCAACAACTGATAGCTATTAGGGAAGAGCTAATTTAATTTAAGAGTAGTATATCATTAGGATATTTAATTACAACTTATATGAAAACTTGTAAAGCATATCACAGTAAGATATTTGAATAAAGGATCATATCCCTCGGGCCATCCTCTCATCAAATACAGAGATCCACCATTCCCAAGGAAGGGGAGGAGCCAGAGTTGCCAAACACAGCAGAGAGGCAGGAGATGCCACACCAGAGGCCTTGTTTTCATCCCGCCACACAACCAGTTGCAGAAATACTTGAGTTTTCTGTTTTTCCTAATGACTGGCTGGGATTCTAACTCACTCACACTCTGCCTTTGTCTATCAGAAGGATGGAGCGCACAGAGAGAGGAGAAGTTGGGCTTTCCTGGTTTAGTTTAGCAAGGGATCTTGTAGGTCTACAGTAGTGGATAATGCGGTATACCTAATCATTTTGCTTATGTATATGTACACGTATATGTGTTATGTAGCTGGGGACTGGACTTGGCACCTCTTACTCATACCAAGTAAGGAATAGGATTACTTGTGATAGTACTACCCGGCATGATGAAGCGTTGAAGAATCAGGCTTTTGGAGTCCATCTTTCAGGTGCTTATATGGCCATTGTTATGATAGTATTTGAGCACCTCACCATCTTCAATGTATGAAGCCTCACAATGCCCCTGTGTGGTAGCCAGGTACTATTTTGCTGGTTTTGCAGAAGGAAAGCTGAGACACAAAGAAAGGTTAAATGTCATCCCAGAAGTCTGTGGCAGAACAAGGAATTGAGCCCAGGTCTCCAGACTCTGTATCTAGTCTGTAACTGTAACCCTAACAATTGGACCATCCATTATAATTCTTCACTGTAGGAATTCTCTGCCTACCCATGCTGGGAATCACACCTATTATTGTAGCATAGACATACCGTATATGGAGCACCATTGATTTCAACAGAAGTGTGTTCAAAAGGAACAGATTGCGGAGTCAGAGTCCAGTCTGCAAACTTTTCATGTTCCCCCACCTGCAGTTTTTATCTCAGTCCTTCTTTATAAGGAAGTTGTAGTTTAGCCAAGCAAATGCACAGTGGAGGGGGATTTGACATGCACATTGTTTAGTGATTCATTTTTCAGGATCAATCAAATAATTTTTACAACATTGTAAATGTAAAAATAAGGGGGTGAAGTACATTTGAAGGCCACCCTATAGATTGCACCTCATAACTATTAAAGTCCCAGTTGCCACCATGGAGTCTGATCCCTCATGCCTTAACCACATGAGTTGGATGAAAAACTTCAGAGCGATCTGGCCTCATTTTTCTGTTTGATTTACAGTGACGCATTGGCACACAGGAAGAACTAAACATTTATTCTCATTTCTTAATTGTAAAACTTTTTTTCTTGAAAACTGAGAAAAGAAAGTATATCCAATTATCATTTTATAACTGTAATTATGCCAAATTATATAATTACAAATATATTATAAATAACTTCAATCATTTTCTGACAGCTTGTAATTAAGTAATTACTGAATGAATTTATGTGATTGTAATACACAAAGATATCTATCTAATACTTGACTTTCTCCAAGAGGAGCATGTAAGCTGGGTCTGCCCCTGAAGAACCAGAGCTTTCGTTTTAAACACAACCTCCATATTAAGAAAAGGAGTACTTGTGGCACCTTAGAGACTAACAAATGTATTAGAGCATAAGCTTTCGTGAGCTACAGCTCACTTCATCGGATGCATACAGTGGAAAATATAGTGGGGAGATTTTATATACACAGAGAACATGAAACAATGGGTGTTACCATACAGACTGTAACAAGAGTGATCAGGAAAGGTGAGCTATTACCAGCAGGAGAGCGGGGCAGGAGGGAACCTTTTGTAGTGATAATCAAGGTGGGCCATTTCCAGAACTTTACAAGAACAGTAGAAGGGGAAATAAACAAGGGGAAATAGTTTTACTTTGTGTAATGACACAGACACTCCCAGTCTTTATTCAAGCCTAAGTTAATTGTATCCAATTTGCAAATTAATTCCAATTCAGCAGTCTCTCTTTGGAGTCTGGTTTTGAAGTTTTTTTATTGAAGAATTGCAACTTTTAGGTCTGTAATCGAGTGACGAAAGAGATTGAAGTGTTCTCCGTCTGGTTTTTGAATGTTACAATTCTTGACATCTGATTTGTGTCCATTTATTCTTTTGCATAGAGACTGTCCAGTTTGGCCAATGTACATGGCAGAGGGGCATTGCTGGCACATGATGGCATATATCACATTGGTAGATGTGCAGGTGAATGAGCCTCTGATAGTGTGGCTGATGTGATTAGGCCCTATGATGGTGTCCCCTGAATAGATATGTGGGCACAGTTGGCAAGGGGCTTTGTTGCAAGGATAGGTTCCTGGGTTAGGGTTTTTGTTGTGTGGTTGCTGGTGAGTATTTGTTTCAGGTTCAGGGGCTGTCTGTAAACAAGGACCTGCCTGTCTCCCAAGATCTGTGAGAGTGATGGGTCATCCTTCAGGATAGGTTCTAGATCTTTGATGATGCATTGGAGAGGTTTTAGTTGGGGGCTGAAGGTGATGGCTAGCGGCGTTCTGTTATTTTCTTTGTTGGGCCTGTCCTGTAGTAGGTGACTTCTGTGTACTCTTCTGGCTCTGTCAATCTGTTTCTTCACTTCAGCAGGTGGTAAGAACACTTGATAGAGTTCTTGTAGGTGTTTGTCTCTGTCTGAGGGGTTGGAGCAAATGCGGTTGTATTGTAGAGCTTGGATGTAGACAATGGATTGTGTGGCGTGGTCTGGATGAAAGCTGGAGGCATGTAGGTAAGTATAGCGGTCAGTAGGTTTCCGGTATAGGGTGGTGTTTATGTGACCATCGCTTATTGGCACCGTAGTATCCAGGAAGTAGATCTCTTGTGTGGACTGTTCCAGGCTGAGGTTGATGGAAATTGTTGAAATCATGGTGGAATTCCTCAAGGGCTTCTTTTTCCTGGGTCCAGATGATGAAGATGTCATCAATGTAGCGTAAGTAGAGTAGGGGCATTAGGGGACGAGAGCTGAGGAAGCGTTGTTTTAAGTCAGCTATAAAAATGTTGATGAAGTGAGCTGTAGCTCACAAAAGCTTATGCTCTAATACATTTGTAAGTCTCTATGGTGCCACAAGTACTCCTTTTCTTTTTACGGATGCAAACTAACACAGCTGCTACTCTGAAACCTCCATATTAGTGCAGTATTTTGTTGGATGATACACATCTGCCTTTGAAATGTCTGTTAGAACATTCAAGTCATTACTCCACTCACCTGTACAGACACCAGCCTTCTAGTAAGTTATTCTGTGCTCTCCATCTCATCACATGCACTAGGGCTCATAGTGTATCTCTTCCCCTTCCGGAGGCATCATATGTAGTCCTCTGGTGCCTCAACTTGTTACAGGAGCTGAGTTTTTTTTCCTGTCTGAGTTTCATAGCTTCTTGCTTACTTTTTTTTTCTATGCGGAGCCACAGGCTTGTAAGTCTCATATATACTTTTCTGTGTTTTTAGCCACATTGTTCGTGCTCTGCAATTCATTCTGGAGCAGATCATTAATCCTTTTCTGAAGACTGCTGGAAAAATAATGCAGTTTGTAGTGATTCAAAACCATAACAATTAGGCTGGATGAATGATGGATCAGAAGGATGTTCCTGTGAATGTTTCCTGGGAGGCTGCTCACAAAGAGACTGGAAGACAGCCTTATGCCAGTTTACCAATGGTGCAAGCTGGGTGCTCTTGATTATTTCCCATGCAGCTGGACCGATTGCCTTGCAAGATGTACAGTTTGTTCAGACTTAACCATGTGTTGAGAACTATGAAGGAGTGTATTTGCCAAATGAGTTACATAGCACTTTGGAGAACACAACTCCTGGTCTCTACATATGGCAGTGATGAGAAAAAAATATGGCCAAGGGTCTTGCAGACTTCCTTGGGGCTGCTAAGCAGGCAGTGCCCTTCTGGCTGGAGGATAAAGTCAAAGGGAGGTGGCTGGGCCAGCAGTCATAGTAAAGTAATCTAGGAAAATTACCTGATGGGCTCCCCAATATAGTCATGGGCAGAAGGTTAAATTTGCCCTAGCACCTGGCAAGGTTCTGCAGCAGGCAAGGTATAGGAAGGAATGTACACCCTTCCCTCCTTTCCCCCTGCCCTTTAAGGAACAGGCTGGAGCAAACATCCAGGAACACCTTAGGAGTAATCAAGAAGGCCCTTGGGAAGATAAGGAAGATGAGTTTAGGAACGAGGAGGGGTAGTAGGAGAAGCTGGGGAAATCCTATAAAGTTAGGGATGTCCAGTTTACAAGAGATGGTGTTCTCTCTTTCTGGCACCAGAAGACAAGCCTGACCAATTTAAATTTTCCTTATAGTCCATCAGACTTTCTTTGAGGACTTTAAGTTTGGGAGCCCTGAGCCAGGATCCTGAATGAAGACGTTATGAACTGTTTGTTACTACCTGAAAGATTACTAAGTGAGACATACTTATTTTGTTTAGTTTGTTTTAGCTTCCCCTGGTCCAGATGCTTTAAGGAGAACATTTTGATGCCCCAGTTGGGGTAAAGTACCTGTCTACAAGGGAGCACAAAGGAACAGGTCATAGCTTTACAGGCTCCCAAAGCACTTTGTAAATATTATACTTGGATAGTTAATGTTGCACAATTTGTATTCTGACCTCTGGCCTTCACACTCCTTTAATTTTACAAACTTTAAAATTCTGAAGCTGAAATTTCCCCAGTGCTTGAAAGTGAGATTGTTTGGAAAGTTTAAATTTTCTTTATCTGCATGTTTTATGAGAATGTGAGTATGAGTATTATTGTTGTTGTTAATATTAATAATGATATCATTACTGTGTAACATTTTTATATAGCATTTAGAGGTCTCAGTCTCATTATGGAAGGCTCTGTATAAACATATAATCAGTGACAGTCCCTGCTTCTAAATACTCACAACATAAAGTTATTAATGCAAGGTGCATTCATAGAGCATAACCTAACGTTACTGGAAGTTCCCTGGGCAATTCAGACCTAATATTTTCAATGGGCATCCACAAAATTGTGCAGACAATTTTGCTCATAACTATTTCAAAATGACAGGTTTCAGAGTAGCAGCCGTGTTATTCTGTATTCACAAAAAGAAAAGGAGTACTTGTGGCACCTTAGAGACTACCCAATTTATCTGAGCATAAGCTTTTGTGAGCTACAGCTCACTTCATTGGATGCATAAAAGTGGAAAATGCAGTGAGGATGTTTTTATACACACAGATCATGAAAAAATTGGTGTTTATCACTTCAAAAGGTTTTCTCTCCCCCCACCCCACTCTTCTGCTGGTAATGGCTTATCTAAAGTGATCACTCTCCTTACAATGTGTATGATAATCAAGGTGGGCCATTTCCAGCACAAATCCAGGGTTTAACAAGAACGTCTGAGGAACGGGGGTGGGTGGCGGGGGGAAAAAGGGGGAGGAAAAAGCAAGGGGAAATAGGTTACCTTGCATAATGACTTGTGGTGACCTAGAATCCTATTTTCGACATCTCCGACTCAAGGTATATTTCCAACACTCCTCTGAACAACATACTAATCCACAGAGACCTTCCTACCAATACTACAAAAAGAAGGATTCTAGGTGGACTCCTCCTGAAGGCCAAGACAGCAGACTGGACTTCTACATAGAGTGCTTCCGCTGACATGCACGGGCTGAAATTGTAGAAAAGCAGCATCACTTACACCACAACCTCAGCCATGCAGAACACAATGCCATCCACAGCCTCAGAAACAACTCTGACATCATAATCAAAAAGGCTGACAAAGGAGGTGCTGTTGTCATCATGAATAGGTCAGAATATGAACAAGAGGCTACTCGGCAGCTCTCCAACACCACTTTCTACAAGCCATTACCCTCTGATCCCACTGAGGGTTACCAAAAGAAACTACAGAATTTGCTCAAGAAACTCCCTGAAAAAGCACAAGATCAAATCCGCAGAGGCACACCCCTGCCAACCTGGGATATTCTATCTACTACCCAAGATCCATAAACCTGGAAATCCTGGGTGCCCCATCATCTCAGGCATTGGCACCCTGACAGCAGGATTGTCTGGCTATGTAGACTCCCTCCTCAGGCCCTACGCTACCAGCACGCCCAGCTATCTTCGAGACACCACTGACTTCCTAAGGAAACTACAATCCATCAGTGATCTTCCTGAAGATACCATCCTGGCCACTATGGATGTAGAAGCCCTCTACACCAACATTCCACACAAAGATGGACTACAGGCCGTCAGGAACACTATCCCCGATAGTGTCACGGCAAACCTGGTGACTGAACTTTGTGACTTTGTCCTCACCCATAACTATTTCACATTTGGAGACAATGTATACCTTCAAATCAGTGGCACAGCTATGGGTACCCGCATGGCCCCACAGTATGCCAACATTTTTATGGCTGACTTAGAACAACGCTTCCTTAGCTCTCGTCCCCTAATACCCCTACTCTACTTGCGCTATATTGATGACATCTTCATCATCTGGACCCATGGAAAAGAAGCCCTTGAGGAATTCCAACATGATTTTAACAATTTCCATCCCACCATCAACCTCAGCCTGGACCAGTCCACCCAAGAGATCCACTTCTTGGATGCTACGGTGCTAATAAGCGATGGTCACATAAACACCACCCTATATCGGAAAGCTACTGACCGCTATTCCTACCTACATGCCTCCAGCTTTCACCCAGACCACACCACACGGTCCATTGTCTATAGCCAAGCTCTATGATACAACTGCATTTGCTCCAACCCCTCAAACAGAGACAAACACCTACAAGATCTCTATCAAGCATTCTTACAACTACAATACCCACCTGCTGAAGTGAAGAAACAGATTGACAGAGCCAGAGGAGTACCCAGAAGTCACCTACTACAGGACAGGCCTAACAAAGAAAATAACAGAACGCCGCTAGCCATCACCTTCAGCCCCCAACTAAAACCTCTCCAACGCATTATCAAAGATCTAGAACCTATCCTGAAGGATGACCCATCACTCTCACAAATCTTGGGAGACAGGCCAGTCCTTGCCTACAGACAGCCCCCCAACATGAAGCAAATACTCACTACCAACCACATACCACACAACAGAACCACTAACCCAGGAACCTATCCTTGCAACAAAGCCCGTTGCCAACTGTGCCCACATATCTATTCAGGGGACACCATCACAGGGCCTAATAACATCAGCCACACTATCAGAGGCTCGTTCACCTGCACATCTACCAATGTGATATACGCCATCATGTGCCAGCAATGCCCCTCTGCCATGTACATTGGTCAAACTGGACAGTCTCTACGTAAAAGAATAAATGGACACAAATCAGATGTCAAGAATTATAACATTCATAAACCAGTCGAAGAACACTTCAATCTCTCTGGTCACTCGATTTCTGATCTCAAAGTGACTATCCTTCAACAAAAAAACTTTGAAAACAGACTCCAACGAGAGACTGCTGAATTAGAATTCATTTGCAAATTGGATACAATTAACCTAGGCTTGAATAGAGACTGGGAGTGGCTAAGTCATTATGCAAGGTAAACTATTTCCCCTTATTTTTTCCTACTCTTCCCCCCCGTTCCTCAGACGTTCTTGTTAAACCCTGGATTTGTGCTGGAAATGGCCCACCTTGATTATCATACACATTGTAAGGAGAGTGATCACTTTAGATAAGCTATTACCAGCAGGAGAGTGGCGTGGAGGGAGAGAATACCTTTTGAAGTGATAAACACCCATTTTTTTCATGATCTGTGTGTATAAAAACATCCTCACTGCATTTTCCACTTTTATGCATCCGATGAAGTGAGCTGTAGCTCATGAAAGCTTATGCTCAAATAAATTGGTTAGTCTCTAAGGTGCCACAAGTACTCCTTTTCTTATTTCAAAATATGCACCTTCATGCATACCAGTCACAACTTTGTTTATTAAGGTATCATCACAGAAGTTTACCATTGGAAGAGACCTCGGGTCATCTAGTCCAACCCCCTGCTGAAAGCATGAAAGTGATCTGTTTAGTAATTGCCTTTTCATAGAATCATAAAATATCAGGGTTGGAAGGGACCTCAGGAGGTCATCTAGTCCAACTCCCTGCTCCGAACCACTTCTTTCTCCACAGAGGGCTGGTCACCTCCTCCCCATGCTGTGCTGTCCGGTCAGTAGTCTGGGAGCTGACCTTGTTCGTGAATACAGAGGCAAAAAAGCATTGAGTACACTAGCTTTTTCCACATCTTCTGTTACTAGGTTGCCTCCCTCATTCAGTAAGGGGCCCACACTTTCCTTGACTTTCTTCTTATTGCTAACATACCTGAAGAAACCCTTCTTGTTACTCTTAACATCTCTTGCTAGCTGCAACTCCAAGTGTGATTTGGCCTTTCTGATTTCACTCCTGCATGCCTGAGCAATATTTTTATACTCTTCCCTGGTCATTTGTCCAATCTTCCACTTGTAAACTTCTTTTTTGTGTTCAAGATCAGCAAGGATTTCACTGTAAAGCCAAGCTGGTCGCCTGCCATATTTACTATTCTTTCTACACATCGGGATGGTTTGTCCCTGTAACCTCAATAAGCATTCTTTAAAATACAGCCAGCTCTCCTGGACTCCTTTCTACCTCATGTTATTCTCCCAGGGGATCCTGCCCATCAGTTCCCTGAGGGAGTCAAAGTCTGCTTTTCTGAAGTTCAGGGTCCGTATTCTGCTGCTCCTGAACTTGGCCATCTCATGATCACTGCCTCCCAGGCTCCCATCCACTTTTGCTTCCCCTACTAATTCTTCCCGGTTTGTGAGCAGCAGATCAAGAAGAGCTCTGCCCCTAGTTGGTTCCTCCAGCACTTGCACCAGGAAATTGTCCCCTACACTTTCCAAAAACTTCCTGGATTGTCTGTGCATCGCTGTATTGCTCTCCCAGCAGATATCAGGGTGATTGAAGTCTCCCATGAGAACCAGGGCCTGCAATCTAGTAACTTCCATTAGTTGCTGGAAGAAAGCCTCCTCCACCTCATCCCCCTGGTCCGGTGGTCTATAGCAGACTCCCACCACAACATCACCCTTGTTGCTCACGCTTCTAAACTTAATCCAGAAACTCTCAGGTTTTTCTGTGGTTTCATACCAGAGCTCTGAGCAGTCATACTGCTCTCTTACATACGCTGCAACTCCCTCACCTTTTCTGCCCTGCCTGTCCTTCCTGAACAGTTTATATCCATCCATGGCAGTACTCCAGTGATTTGAGTTGTCCCACCAAGTCTCTGTTATTCTAATCACATCGTAATTCCTTGACTGTGCCAGGACTTCCAGTTCTCCCTGCTTGTTTCCCAGGCGTCTTGCATTTGTGTATAGGCACTTAAGATAACTCGCTGATCGTCCCTCTTTCTCAGTATGAGGCAGGAGCCCTCCCCTCTTGCGCTCTCCTGCTTGTGCTTCCTCCCGGTATCCCACGTCCCCACTTACCTCGGGGCTTTGGTCTCCTTCCCCCAATGAACCTATCTTTTTAATGGTTTCAATTCATAGGTGATTCATGGGTATCATAGGCTGGGGGAGGCTGAGCCTCCACAAAGAAGCCCAGTGTGGCTCTGCCCCCAGGAGTGCCTGTGAGTTCCCACTCTTTTGTGGCCCAGGCTGGCCTGCTACCAGAACTTGGGGAGGCTAGGGCTGGTGCCTGCCTGGCACTCTGGGGCTGAGGTCAGGGGTGCTGGCCTGAGAGGCGTGTGGGAGGGGGGCAGTGGCTGCGGTGGGCTTCTGCCACTCTGAGCTCCAATGGGGGAGGGGGCACAATGGGAGGGGAAGTGGTGGGGCCTCAAGTAGAAGGGGAGGGGGCAGGGGCTAGCTTCCCCCAGCTGCTAGTTCACCCACTGTCCATGTTCAAATTAGATTCACTGAATCATAGAATCATAGAATATCAGGGTTGGAAGGGACCTCAGGAGGTCATCTAGTCCAACCCCCTGCTCAAAGCAGGACCGATCCCCAATTAAATCATCCCAGCCAGGGCTTTGTCAAGCCTGACCTTAAAAACTTCTAAGGCACCACCTCCCTAGGTAATGCATTCCAGTGCTTCACCACCCTCATAGTGAAAAAGTTTTTCCTAATATAGAAACCTAAACCTCCCCCACTGAAACTTGAGACCATTACTCCTTGTCCTGTCATCCACTACCACTGAAAATAGTCTAGATCCATCCTCTTTGGAACTCCCTTTCAGGTAGTTGAAAGCAGCTATCAAATCCCCCCTCATTCTTCTCTTCTGTAGACTAAACAATCCCAGTTCCCTCAGCCTCTCCTCATAAGTCATATGTTCCAGTCCCCTAATCATTTTTGTTGCCCTCAGCTGGACTCTCTCCAATTTTTCCACATCATTCTTGTATTATGGGGCCCAAAACTGGACACAGTACTCCAGATGAGGCCTCACCAATGTCGAATAGAGGGGAACGATCACGTCCCTCGATCTGCTGGCAATCCCCCTACTTATACATTCTTGGCAACAAGGGCACACTGTTGACTCATATCTAGCTTCTCGTCCACTGTAACCCCTAGGTCCTTTTCTGCAAAACTGCTGCCTCGCCATTCGGTCCGTAGTCTGTAGTGGTACATTGGATTCTTCCGTCCTAAGTGCAGGACTCTGCACTTGTCCTTGTTGAACCTCATCAGATTTCTTTTGGCCCAATCCTCCAGTTTGTCTAGGTCCCTTTGTATCCTATCCCTACCCTCCAGCGTATCTACACTCCTCCCAGTTTAGTGTCGTCTGCAAACTTGCTGAGGGTACAATCCACACCATCCTCCAGATCATTTATGAAGATATTAAACAAAACCGACCCCAGGACCAACCCTTGGGACACTCCGCTTGATACTGGCTGCCAACTAGACTTTTAACCATTGATCACTACCCGCTGAGCCCGACAATCTAGCCAACTTTCTACCCATCTTATAGTGCATTCATCCAGCCCATACTTCTTTAACTTGCTGGCAAGAATTCTGTGGGAGACAGTGTCAAAAGCTTTGCTAAAGTCAAGGAACAACACTGTGACCCTTATTGATATTTAAATTTTAACCATACCTAATGTGGAGGAAAAATTCAGTGGACCCAAGTAGGCCTAAAACTTTGGTCAAGCTAACTGTGTATATGAAGCATAAGAAGAGAGTATGGAAAATTCCATTGTAAGGCAATTGCTGCAGCACAGCTTAAGAAATGTTAACCGCAAACAAACACCTATCGATAACAGGAAAAGCTTGTTTTGCTATATTCCAAATAAGGTAATTAAGACAAAAGTATGTGTAATTTGTCTGTGCTTTTAAGCTTTAAAAAGCTGTGTGTGCTTTGCATCGGGGGGCAGCTACTTAGAGCTGTTACCCCCCTGTGCTTTTAATCAATAAAAAAGCCTTGGGCTTGTTTCTGATCCAAACACAACACGTGGTTAAATTTTTCCACCACACTAAATAATTTAAACCACAAGTGAAGTTAACACATTTTTTGAGTTCTTAAGAAACTGTACTAGAAATATATACTGTAAAATAATGCACACATAAAATGAACATGTTCACAAGTCTAACACCACATGGTTTGATTGTGGGCAATCTGACACAATGTAAAATAACTATATAGTAACATTCTAAGGCAGCGAATCAGCGAGCATGCATATATATAACTTTACACACTTGGGTAGTCCCACTGATTTCAGTGGTCAGTATACCCATTGAGTTCAGTGGAGCTTCTCATGGATAAAATTAAGCATTATTTGCTAGACTGGGCCTAAAGCAATAACAATGGTTTTCTACGACAATTTTTCTTGCCCGGTTTCCCTGATCAAGCAGCAGTTCTGCAAGGAGGAGACTGCCAACTAGAAATCTTCTAGGACTATTTTGTAGGCCTGATCAGACCTCAACTGGACCAAGCCCACCCAACCAGAGCCAAACAGGGTCGAATTATTTTCTGACCATAAGCGTAGCTTGACTGCTATATTGGGGGGGGGGGGAGGGTGTGGAGAGGGGGAGGGGTCTGTGTGCACATGTGTGTCCCTTGTATCTGGGCTACCAGTGATGAGGGCGGGGTGGGCCTACTTAACTGGGGAGCCCCAGCTGCTGTTGTTGCTGAGGGGATGCCACATGCTGAGCTCCTGCTTCCTTCCCACATCCCCTATTCCCATTTTTCCCCATCCCATCCCCCTTCTTTGCTGCCCTTTGCCCCATCCCCTTCCCCTTCCTCTCACCACTGTCCCATGCCCATCTCCCTCCCCTGCATCCCACATACCCTTTCCCCTGTCCCTTTCCCCACCCCATTCTCTTGCCACTACCTCCCCCTCTTCTTCTCCCCCCCCACCCTGCTCCACCACAGACACTCACCATTGTAACAGAAAACAGGATGGTGGCCATGTAGAGAATCCAGCACACATAGAAGGGGAAGTTCACCAGCACTAGGACCCAGGTGGTGGCATCCAACTCTACAGTCAGTGAGCTGGAGTGGCCACTCTCCCTCACCTGACAGGAGATGCTGCTCGGTCCCACCCTCTCCACTCCCTGCCTGGGCCTGACTTGCAGGGAGAGGGGCTGAGTGAGCTGGAAACGTGCTGGGGGTGAGGAGCAGTGTGGGAACAACCGGAGCCCCACCCCCCAGCAGGCCGAGCAGAGCAAGCCCTTGGCAGCTCTGTGCTTGCAGAAATTTTAGGGGAGAGGAGGCAGTGGACTATAAGCTCTTATGCCACCCATGTCTCACCTCTGTTTGGAGGGGCAGTGCCCCCCATCCTCCCCAATCTATGCCCATGTTTGTGACCCAACCCTTTCCCCAAACCTGAGGCAGCACCACCACCTGTTCCTGAGGTTGGGCCTCCTCCTCATGCCTATAGGGGTGTCCCAGTGCCTGTGTGTGTCCTGCTGTCTGGTATGTTCTGCAGAGGGAGAGGTGTTGCAACTCCTCGGCATGCTCATTCCGCAGCACACGCAGTGTAGGGGCAGGAGCTGGTAGAATAGAGGCACACAATCACGGCCTCGCCAGTCCCATGGGCATGAGGAGGAGACCCAAATCATCACCAAATGGGTCCAGTTGTTTTTCCCACCTGACCTGACTCCAACTCTTGAATCTGGGTCCTGCTGGGTTTGGATCAGGTTGCAGGGCTCCTGTGTCAACTATAACTTTCCCTGCGCACATTCTACTTTGTTACAACTATTTGTTACTTTGTACGAACCAGCGATTGTTCTGTGCTTTGCAAGTGATAAAAGAAAGACTGCCCCTGGCCTTAATTGCTTGCAAGTTCAAAGACAAACAAAGAAAAGAGACACATTGAATAACCTAGACAACATAATATTTTCAATTTGTAGCTTCCTATAAAAATTAGACATGACCTCAAACAACGTTTGCACTCTGTTATTGTGTAGGCAAGGTCCTACATTAGCGCTGCAAACCCTTTAAAAATATTTTTTAATTACTCTCTTTCTTCTAACAAGGTCTCTGCAAAATCCTTTTTTGTCCCTAACTATTCAGACAATCTACTATAACACATAGTTCATTACCTAGCATATTTTTCATCGTATTTTCAGCTTTTTCCCAACAATAGTAATCTAAATGCATGAACCATGACACCGGGTGCTTTATTGTACCATGTGACTTTAATCTTTATATTGTAGCTGTACTGCTTGAGTGGGGTTTTCATCAGCATTAGGCTTACACATTTGAATGGAGAGCAGCAGCCTTATTCATGGCAAATTCATTTCCCCCTTCATTCCCAAGCATAGTTGCTCCAGTCCCAAGCACCTTGTAAATCCTGTATACATTTCTGATACATTTTGTGATCAATTAGCAATCTCAGTATACTATTTAATCCTTAACTGTGTACAGTTATACCACAATCAATAGACAGCCATAGAAATAAATCAATCTCATTTATTCTTCTATTTTCAAATTCAGGCATGATAATTATTTTCCAATTGTATTTAAATAATTCCATAAATCATATGAGCTATTGAAATTGATACTTAGATGAAATACACAGGGTGCCTGATCTTGTCTGATCCTCAGCATTTTGTGGGATGTGCAAAGACTCCTCAGTTTCCAGTGAAAATAACGGGAACTGAGGCTAATGGTTATAGAGGTGCAGTGGCTGAGAGGTTAAGGCACTTGACTAGGACTACAATCTTGAAGATTGTGGTTTCAAGTTTCTTTTGATTGCATACTCAAAGGCCATCTCCTGTTGACCCAGCTAAAAACTGGGTACCTGATCCATTGGGTAAGGGCAGTCAGACCTTACCCCACCCCACCCAGGCTACCTTGTCCGTTATCTCATTTTTTTTAATTAATAAAGAAAGAATTCATGGTTTCAAAACAATAGTTACTTTATTTTGAAGGCGGCAGAGTGGTTGGGTTACAGGGAATTAAAATCACATCCCCCTGTTTAATAATCTCATTTGATTTGCTAACCTTTCTTTACAATTGAGGATAAAACTTTCTGTACTGAACATTCTGCACTAATCTATATTCATCCCCCAAAGTGTAACCTTTTCTGCTGAAAAGGACCTAAGGGTTACAGTGGATGAGAAGCTGGATATGAGTTAACAGTGTGCCCTTGTTGCCAAGAAGGCCAATGGCATTTTGGGATGTATAAGTAGGGGCATTGCCAGCAGATCGAGGGATGTGATCGTTCCCCTCTATTTGACACTGGTGAGGCCTCATCTGGAGTACTGTGTCCAGTTTTGGGTCCCACACTACAAGAAGGATGTGGAAAAATTGGAGCGAGTCCAGCTGAGGGCAACAAAAATGATTAAGGGACTGGAACACATGACTTATGAGGAGAGGCTGAGGGAACTGGGGATATTTAGTCTTCAGAAGAGAAGAATGAGGGGGGATTTGATAGCTGCTTTCAACTACCTGAAAGGGGGTTCCAAAGAGGATGGCTCTAGACTGTTCTCAGTGGTAGCAGATGACAGAACAAGGACTAATGGTCTCATGTTGCAGTGGGGGAGGTTTATATTGGATATTAGGAAAAACTTTTTCACTAGGAGGGTGGTGAAACACTGGAATGTGTTACCTAGGGAGGTGGTGGAATCTCCTTCCCTAGAAGTTTTTAAGGTCAGGCTTGACAAAGCCCTGGCTGGGATGATTTAGTCGGGGATCGGTCCTGCTTTGAGCAGGGGGTTGGACTAGATGACCTCCTGAGGTCTCTTCCAACCCTGATATTCTATGATTCTATGAACCTCCTGGTTACTACATTTAGTAAGGAAAGCAATTCCAGGTAATGTATTCAGTCATGCAGTATTCATTAAAACAAACACCCACACAAGGAATGCATCACTTCAAGCTTGATCAGGGGGAGCTGAATTATTAGCTGCACCCAGTAGGAGCTATAAAATATCTGGTGGTGGCTCCCTACTTCTGGGCTTGGTTCTATGCCCAGAAGTCAATAGGACTAATCTGAGAGCACAGCACCATTCAGAGTAAATAGGGATGGTAGAATAAGGCCCAGGAAGATTGGGCAGTCAATAGGTTAGCTGTTGGCACAACATGAAGGTTCAAAATCATTTGAAAGTATGTACTTTCCAGAACTAGGTTTCCAGAACTTTCACAGCACCTGTTACAAAAATATTCATCAAATCCACCTCTTTATCAATCATTTAGCTATAAGTTCATCTTCTTCTAATAAAGGTCCTAGAAAGCATTGCAACCTTTCCAAGTATGGGCTCTTGTGCCAGGCTAATCAACTGTCTGCTGAACTGTGTCTGAGGTTTTAGACCACATAATAATACAAGACTGTAGAATTTGAGTAATTAATAATATTCTTGTTGACTGTGGCTTTGGGCCATTGTCTTTCAAAAACTATTTAACATTACAGTAGTTTATAAATTGGCCTCAGAGTGTTATTTTATAATGTAATTTGTCAACCCCAGTGAGACTTCAGTACTATTTATTCTACTGTTTTTTTAATCCTTTGTCATTGGAAGTTATTTTTGTCTAAACTAATTATCTTCTTTTCTCGTGATTTGTTATGTATAATCATGTGCAAACGCTCTCTCTCTCTCTCTCTCTCTCTCTCTCTTTGTGTGTGTATGTGTGTTTGTGTGTGTGTGTGTGTGTTTGAAATCAGATGGATGAGCAGCAATGAGATGGGAAAGCCAGAGAAGTCATTATAAAAATGAAGTGACAGAAACAACAGAATGGCAGGATATAATTATTTGGAAGTGTTCTTTCTCACTGTGCAATTTATTCTGCTGCTGTAACTCTGGAAACTGCTTGGGGACACAGCCACAGTGATAATAGCATCACCATCATTGTATGCCAATTCCCACCTCCAGAAAATATTGCCAGTCAGAACAGATGTGCTGTGTGGGAGCATAGAGTGCCACCATGATTATGGCTGTAGGGACTTCAGTCATGGTGTGGTTCTGTGTATTTATTCTGGTTGGCAGCAACTGCTGGAGGAGAGAACCAGATTCGTTCCCATAGAGGAAAAGGGGAAGTGGGACAGGGATGACCCTGCAGCCTGATCTGAAAAGCGGGGAACTAGCATATAACCCTATTCTGTGACCATACACCAAAGATAGGGTGGAGAAGAGCAGATTCTTAACAAATCCCTGACAGCCCCCTAACTATAAGCCAAGAATTCTTGCAGTTACCAAACCCATCTAAACACTCCATTCACTGAAAGAGCTACTAAAATATAACTGCAAAGTCACAATGTGAGATTTTTTTTTTTTAAAGAGATTTTGGAAGCAGTTCAATTATTTAAGGAGTCTGTAGCCTTCCCAGAATTGACATAGCAGCATGTTTATTTGCTGTCTTGGTAAGAAGACAGAGTATGTGTATTTAGCTAAGAATATCCTTTGCTTTGCTAAGTTGCATCTCTTGAGCATGGAGAAATGTATCAAGGACAATTTAAGTGGTAGGCTAAGCCTTAGGAAAACACAGTGCACCTGGAGGACTCAGTGTCTCCCACCCTGCCTGGAACCACTGTGGGGAAAAGACTCTTCAACTGTGGAAAGATTTATTTTTCCCCTCCTCCTTGTAACAACCTTTTATGTACTTGAAAACTGTTATCATGCTCCCTCTCAGTCTTCTCTTCTCCAGATTAAATAAACCCAGTTTTTAGAATCTTCCATCATAGGCCTTGTTTGTTTTCTAGACCTTTTATCATTTTTGCTGATCTTCTCTGGACACATCGCAATTTCTAAAGTTGATTGTTCTTATTCTGCTGCTCTCCTTCCTTTCCTTAGAATAATGAAATCTATCATTTCATGATCATTTTCACCCAAATTGCCTTCCATCGTCAAATTCACTACCAATTCATCACTGTTGGTCAGAATAAAATCTAAAATGGCTGCCCCACTTCTTATTTCCTCAAGTTTCTGAAACAAATTGTCCCCAATGCATTCAAATAACTTAATGGAAATTTTGTGGTTTGCCAAATTACTTTTCCAACAGCTGTCTGGGTAGGTAAAATACCCCATTTCTATCAGGTCTTGTGTTTTGGATATTTCTGTTATTTGTGGTAGAAATGCCTCATCCACCACTTCTGCCTGATTTGTTGGTTTATAGTAGATCCCTACCATGATGCCATCCTTATTTTTTACCCCTTTTATCTTTACCCAGAGACTTTCAAGTGGTCTGCCTCTCACCTTCTTCTGGATCTCTACACAGGTGTATATATTTTTGATGTATAATGAAACACCTCCTCCCTTTTTATCCTGCTTGTCCTTCCTGAACAAGCTATGGACCTCTATACCAATATTCCAGTCAGGAAATTTATCGCACTTAGTCTCTGAGATGACACCTAAGTCATAATTTAACTTATGGACTAATATTTCGAGTTCTTCCTGTTCATTCTGCATACTTCTTGCATTTCTCTATGAATATCTAAGATGATGAGTAGATTTCCCCCACTGATTTCCCTCTTATTGCTCCTGTGACCCTATTGTAAATTTCCATGTTCCACTCCAGTGTCTAGCCCTCACTTACGGTTGCCTTTTTTTATACTTAACTGTGTGGTTTTTTTCACCTGCCCCCTTTCAGCCTAACTTAAAGACCTCCTCACTAAGTTGGTGAGTCAGTGAGTGAAGATGCTCCTCCACTACTTGGTCAGGTAAATCCCATGTCTTCCCCAAAGACATTCTTGCCAAAACAGCATCCCTTGGTCGATGAAGTCAAAACCTTCCTGTTGAGACCAACAGCACAATCATGCATTTCTCTCTAGGATTTGCCCATCTCTGTCTGGGCCCTTACCCCCAACTGGGAGGATGGATGAGAACGCAGCCTGTGCCTCTGACTCCTTCACCTTACTCCCGGAGCCCTGTAGTCACTGCTGATCTGCTCAGGTTAATACCTGGTAGTTTCATTAGAGCCCACATGGATGAGCTGCTTGGGGTGGTAATCAGAAGGCTGGATGAGCCTCGGCAACCTTTCCATAACATCTCGGGTGTGGGCTGTAGGCAGTCAGCATGCCTATCAGGACATCAAATCAGATCATCAGGCCTCTGTCCCCCTCGGAAGGGAGTTTCCAACCAACAGCACACTACAACTCCTCCTCCTGGGTGTAGTGATCGTAAGTCTCTGAGCCTTGGGGGAAGGTGTCTCTTCCTCCTCAGTCCTTGGGTTTGCTCCTCACCTCCTGTTGCCAGTGCAGCATACTTGTTCTTCTGTGGCTGGGGAACCAGTGTGGAGCACTCTCTACTGCCCAAGGTGCCAGGAGCAAGTATCCTTGCCATATAACAGCCAGTTCTCCTTCCTTTTCTGGTGCTGCTGTATTCATCTATAGCTGGCTAGCATCCTCCATGCCAGAGGTTTCCACTGGCATTCTGTCGATGACATCCTCACATTTCCAGATGTTACACTGATGAGCCATCTCCTCTTGGAGCTTTCATAACTGCTTCTTAAGGGACTCCACCAACAGACACCTCTCATACTGGTGTCTAGCTCCCCCTGCCTGCCTTTTGTCAGCATGGACATGCAGGCTGCATTTCCAGCTAGTCAAGACCAGGATCTGGGTGGAAGCCTCCAGGGTCATGATGCTTGTCTGGCAGGGGGACCCACAGGTCCAGGCAGAGGAAGAGCTAGCAGTGGTGTTGGTGACATGCCGTGTTCCTCCCATTGCTGGTTCTTCTTTACAGAGAACCAGCTGGCTAACTCCCTTAGTCTCCCAGCTGCCTTTTTCCCAACAGAGACATACCTTACCAGCCACTGGGAGCCTGCATGCTTTAATCAGTTCCATATCTAGTGAGTAATTCATTTGTGTGAATAAAGGATTTCACTGTTGGGAGGGAGATGGATGACACTGGGACAGAGGCTGGTATTAGTAAAAAGTAATTGAGTTAGGTGCTAATGGATGTATAAAACAAAATAAAATGTATAAAATAAGGTATTGTTGTTTTGTTTACCTGGAGCGTCTGCAGGCATGGAGCCCCTCAGCTCCCTGTGGCCACAGTTCGCCGTTCCCAGCGAACCGCTGCCACAGGGAGCTGAGGTGCTCCATACCTGCAGATGCTCCAGGTAAACAAAACATCCCAACCTGCCAGCAGCTTATCCTGACAGGCCGGGAGCCAAAGATTGCTGACCCATTTATTGATGTCAATACTGCAGCCTTTTAAAGTTGCAAAGGCTTTATTTAGTGGACTACATTGGCTTGAAAGGAATACTAACAGAGCAGTGCTGCAGATCTGCATGACATTTGAACCCTGCATTTCACAAAATGCTACGCCTTACAAGCCAATCAGAAAAATACAATGAACAATAGTACTATAGCACTGGTGTCAGTCCACTACTGTGTAATTTGATCTCTTCATGCATTTCTACCAGTGGACCTCATAAGTCTTGAGCCAATATGAAAATATAATGTGCAGAATCGATGGAATCTCTTATAAAATTGAAATAGCCTGTTATCCCCACAGACATGCCAATCTACAGGGCTGCTTTGAAATAAACAAAGAACAATAATAATTTCACAGTGATAAAGCAGGTGACATTCCTATATAAAGTCCTACAAAATTTATAATTACAATAATAATAATGATCTATTTTCATACTAGTATTTAAAATGAACAATAGTGAAATCAAAAGAGAAAGGTCTGCCTATCATGTAGCATTCAAACTTAAAGTTGTTGAATATGTAGAAGCAAACAATAATTGAGCCACTGCTCGTGAATTCTGTATCAATGAGAAGCAAGTAAGAGAATGGCGAAAAAATAAAACAACACTAAAAGACATGCCAAGAAGCAAGAAAAAATGTCCGAGGTGCGCTTCATTTCCTGAGCTGGAGAAAGATCTTAATAATTGGGTTGTTGAATGTCGACAAAATGGGTATGTCATCACTAGAATTGGAATTCGTCTATGTGCTCGGCAAATGTCGAAAGACGACAAATACAAGTCAGTAAAGCCATCAATGTTTGTCGCATCAGGGGGTTGGTGTACTTGCTTCATGAACGATCATAGTCTCTGTCTTCGTCAGAGAACAAAGATAGTGCAAAAACTGCCGAGAGTTCTGGAAGAAAAAATTGAATCTTTCCAAAGGTTTATTATAAAATATTGAAAGGAATATGCATTTGAACTGTCACAAATAGGAAATATGGACAAAACACTGATGGCATTCAATCTCCCAAGCAGAGAATGGTAATCAGTGTTGGTGAAAAAACAGTTTTAATTAAAACCACTAGCCATGAAAAAATCCATTTTACGGTGGTTTTATTGTGTTTGGCAAATGGATCAAAGCTCCCTCCTGTTGTTATTTTTAAAAGAAAACCCTGGCCTAAAAACATGAAATTTCCTGCTGGTGTCATCCTACGTGCACACGAAAGGGGATGGATGGATGAAAGTGGGACTATTGAATGGCTGGAAAAAGTGTGGAATAAGAGACCAGGAGCACTTTTCAAGAAATCTGCTATGCTTGTTTGGGACATGTTCAAGGCACACAAGATGGGTGACATGAAAAATGTGGCCAAAAATATGAAAACTACTTTGGGTGTAATACCTGGAGGCTTAACTTCAGTTCTACAACCACTTGATGTCTGTCTGAACAAACCCTTTAAAGACAGGCTACACAAAATGTGGTCTGAATGGATGTGCTCAGGCATGGTGAAGCTGACAAAAGGCAGGAATCTTATGAAGCACAAAATCAATCTGGTCGCCCAGTGGATCAAGGACACGTGGCTATTCATTCTCTCAGAAATGATAAAAAAATCATTTAGGAAATGCTGTATCAGCAATGCACTCAATGGGTCAGAAGATGATGCCATATTTGATGATGGCACAACAGAGGTTGATGATGAGAAGGAATCTGAATCTGAAGACGACACTGCGGACATCTATGATGACAATGTAGGTGCAGCTGTGACTGAAGCCAAGTTTAATGAACTGTCTGGTGAATCAGAGACTGATTCAAACTTTGAAGGATTTTAAGACTTTTTAAAGTCTCATATTGTTCTAAGTTACTTGTTTTAAATATGAATTTACTGATTTTAAATATTGACTGTAATTTTGAAAATGAATACATATTTGTTAAGTTATTATTATAACAACAACAGGTTTTTCGTTAGATTACATTAAAATAATTCTAGCAAAACTTCTGAGTGTTTCTTGTGACACCAGCTTTTAAAACATAGCAGGCGTTGGCAAACTTTGGCACCTGGCCTGTCAGGGTAAGCTGCTGGCGGGTCGGGATGTTTTGTTTACTTGGGGCGTCTGCAGGCACAGAGCCCCTCAGCTCCCAGTGGCCGAGGTTTGCAGTTCCCAGCCAATGGGAGCTGGAGAAAGTGGTGCCACTTCCCGCAGCTTCCATTGGCTGGGAACGGCAAACTGTGGCCACTGGGAGCTGAGGGGCTCTGTGCCTGTGAATACTCCAGGTAAACAAAACGTCCCGACCCGCCAGCAGCTTACCCTGACGGGCCGGGAGCCAAAGTTTGCCAGCCCCTGAAATATAGGGTCTGCTTATGAAAGCATCATACAGTTTTTACTATTTTTACCTATCCGTCTTGGGGAGTCAGCTTATAAACGAATGGGCTAATGAACGAGTATATACGGTATATGACAAATCTGCATTTCATGTTTATTTTATTAATAAGGTGCTTATTTGTGTCTTTTTTTAACACTAATAAATCGGTTTTCTTGGCCTATTGGCCTTTATGATATCTTAAGATTCCTAATGTTCTTACATGATCAAAGTACTACTGAATTAAAATGGGAAGATTTATAAACATTTCCTTTTCAGGGTATTGGTGTTGATGTAATATTACTATAACACTGTGAATGCACAGCTTTATAGATAGAATTTCCCACAAAAGGAACAAAGGGAATACAAAGATGTTTTATGAAGATTATCTAATATGTTGAGAAATGGTCAGAACTGGGGGGTGCACACTAAAAAAAATCTATCTCTCTACTTATGATCTCTCTTCAACTTTATTGCTCCCTGGAAGGAACACCACACTTAGCCAAGAGTGATCAGCTCCTATTGTCTAGCCTAAAAAAAACTCTTGAGTCATAAGTTTACCCATAAACAAATCTAGTGTTCTCCCTTGAACCATTGTTGTTTCTCTACAAAAAACACTACCCACACTCCAGTAAGTGTTCTGATACATGGATCTAAACTCTGCATCAGTTCCATTGGGATTTCATCTTCTCCTGACTGATCATGCTGGGGGATCTGCCTGTCTCCAACACTCAGGATCCTGAGCTACCACCTTCACCTGGGAACCCTGACCAGTTCAAGCTTCATGGATTGGTGAGATCACAGCTCTCTCTCTCTCTCTCTCTCTCTGTTTTCTTTTCTACCTCAGCTTTTCTATATATGACTTTTGTAACCTTTAATAATGTAACTGTTATGTTAGTTTAGGCTCTCCTTGTGTAGTTATCAATATTAGTCAATAAATAACTTTTATGGTTAAGCTGGTTGCTTCCCTCTCTCTCTCTGAACTTTACTCTTTTGTGTTTTTAGCTTTCCCATTTACTCTGCAGCGATGCTTCTCTTACCTAAGCTAAAGATCCCTGTAGCCCCCCAAAATACTGTGGGGTTTGCTCGTCAAGTGGGTTACTACCAGTACAATAGTAACACGAAAGTGGGGATAGGGACATGCTGAACCTGTGACATAGAATCATAGAATCATAGAATCATAGAATATCAGGGTTGGAAGGGACCCCAGAAGGTCATCTAGTCAAACCCCCTGCTCGAAGCAGGACCAATTCCCAGTTAAATCATCCCAGCCAGGGCTTTGTCAAGCCTGACCTTAAAAACCTCTAAGGAAGGAGATTCTACCACCTCCCTAGGTAACGCATTCCAGTGTTTCACCAACCTCCTAGTGAAAAAGTTTTTCCTAATATCCAATCTAAACCTCCCCCACTGCAACTTGAGACCATTACTCCTCGTTCTGTCATCTGCTACCATTGAGAACAGTCTAGAACCATCCTCTTTGGAATCCCCTTTCAGGTAGTTGAAAGCAGCTATCAAATCCCCCCTCATTCTTCTCTTCTGCAAGCTAAACAATCCCAGCTCCCTCAGCCTCTCCTCATAACTCATGTGTTCCAGTCCCCTAATCATTTTTGTTGCCCTTCGCTGGACTCTCTCCAATTTATCCACATCGTTCTTGAAGTGTGGGGCCCAAAACTGGACACAGTACTCCAGATGAGGCCTCACCAATGTCGAATAGAGGGGAACGATCACGTCCCTCGATCTGCTCGCTATGCCCCTACTTATACATCCCAAAATGCCATTGGCCTTCTTGGCAACAAGGGCACACTGCTGACTCATATCCAGCTTCTCGTCCACTGTCACCCCTAGGTCCTTTTCCGCAGAACTGCTGCCTAGCCATTCGGTCCCTAGTCTGTAGCTGTGCATTGGGTTCTTCCGTCCTAAGTGCAGGACCCTGCACTTATCCTTATTGAACCTCATCAGATTTCTTTTGGCCCAATCCTCCAATTTGTCTAGGTCCTTCTGTATCCTATCCCTCCCCTCTAGCGTATCTACCACTCCTCCCAGTTTAGTATCATCCGCAAATTTGCTGAGAGTGCAATCCACACCATCCTCCAGATCATTTATGAAGATGATCATACGAGGGTAGCAGCTTGAAAGTGCTGCTTGACCCAGTCCGCTGAGTCCAGGGGCACATAACGGTGGCAGCCTGGAACTGCCGTTTGACCCAGCCTGCTCAGGCTTACTCTATTCCAGTGCGGTACCTGTGGCAAATAAGGGTGGCAGCTTGAAAGTGCTACTTGGCTTAGCCCACTGAGCCCAGGGACATATAAGGGGTCAGCTTGAAAGTGCTGATTGACCCGGTCCACTCAGACTTGCTCTGTTAATGTGTGTGTGTGTGTGTGTGTGTGTGTACATCCAGTTCTGGGGCTGGAGGAACCCAACCCTGGGGAACCTAGGTCCTGCAGGATAGCTCCATAGGGAGGGGACTTGCAGAAAGGAGAAGCTGAGCTCCATATGAAAACACAGAGTGACACAAGCAGTACATTGATAGAATTACAGAATCCCTCTCCCCCAGAAAAGTAAACCTAATAAATGAGTATATCCCAAAGTAACAGGCACATCTGGTAACACTAGGCCTTGCCATTTTACAATATGTGTCAATTAAATAATGTGCATTAAATAATGCATAATGGGCATTAAATTTCTGCATCATCTCATAGTTCATTATGTGTGTGAGTTTGCTACCAGGTATTCATCTCTTTCCTTTGTAGCAGCCATGTTTCATCAAGCTTTTCGTGCCTTCTCAAAGCCCTTTTTTAACTTATCCTATTTTTATGGTCATGTAGACAGAGATACTCACAAGCCTGAGTATGTCCAGAGCTACTAGCAGAAATAAAATCATATCTATATCGTATATTACTGCACTTTAAGATGAATATGATAGAGGTACGGAACTGTCATCTCACTTCTTACAATTCCATTTTCACTTGCTCACAGAATACAGACCTGTGGCAGTAAATATGACCATATATCAACCCCTGGGTATTCTCAGCTCCCCAGAGCTTAAAGATCCCATTTTCTTCTTGGAAGTAAGATTATCTTTTTGATCTGAGGCTTTCTTGTGTTTTTCCATCTCTGTCTCAGATGGCATGTTTCTCTGCAATGTACTTGTAAAAGGTAAATCCTGACTTTCTAGACATATGGAGCCAAATCATCCCTGGTATAACTCTGACTTCTGAGTTACATGAGGGATAATGTGGCACATTACATTAGATATTTTCAAAGATGCACAATTATTAGAATTCTAGTACTTTCAAAATTGTCTATTACAGGCTTACTGTTATTTTCAAGTCCAAACTTTCTGAGTTTTTTATGTTGGTGAATTTTCATCTTATTCCCAATATACAAATTGGTTCCAGTGGGCAGTTGAGACTGCCTGTGGATGTATATGGTAGTAAAGTAGCTTTTCCCACAAATTCCTCCCTTACGCACAGCTGTAGAAGTAGTGGCAGATCTTTAAGGACTCTCTGAGGATTTCATTGTATTCATCACCAGTTCTTATCCTCTCCACCCCTGCATTACATTGTTTTCTTTTCTCTTCCATAGCAGTGGATCTTTAACCCAGGCAGCTACATATTTTTAATATGGTTTTGCATTAGTGACAACAAATTTTCCATTCAAAATATTGTATTTGTTTGGGGTTTTGAACAAATTAGAAAAGAGAACTCAACTGAATATATGAGCTGTCTGCTATTACAAAATCTCCATTATGGATCACAATGCACTAACATGGGCTATCTTAATGTTAGACCAATAAAATAAAAACCAGCAGGATCTTATTAAAGGGGAAAAGGCAAAATACCACATTTATTGTGAATACAGAAAGAATCATAGTAAGCAGTTAGTTATAGCTATAACATTCCATTCAGTCTCATATTTATTCACACATTCATTCATGCACACACACACACAGAGGTTCTGCAAGGTTGTTATCATAGTTACCAGCCTTAGAGTTGATTATGCCAAGCCACTGGCCAGGTGGCCTGGACATGAGGAGGGAGCAGGGCCTTGTCAGATGTACATCTGATGCTCCTGGAAGTTGGTTTGCAGAATCAGACCCCAAAGTTCTCACTTTCTAGAGTCCATTTTTATAGGAATTTCTTCCTATGCCAGTCTATGGGAATTGCTTCATCATGCTGTTGCTGAATCAATCAGCAGATGTCACATTCCTGACGGCTCCCTGCTGCCAGATGTTATCTTGTTCTTTGGTTCTCCCGTTCTTGAGGCTGTTGGGTGGATTCCAGTCTGCCTTCCCATGGTCCTCTAGTTATTTCCACTTGATGCCTTCTTCAGCCGATGGACACTGCATTCTTAGGCTGGCACCTCCCCGATCATTCAGTTATTATCCACATCAAGCATCCATCCACATACATCCTCTATCTCTATTTTAATCACAATTGTTAACAAAGCGAGATGAATACAACAAAAGGGTGGGGAGTCTCTGGGTGCTGTTTCTGTTGTTACAGAGTATTGCTTTTGAGTCTCTCTCTGTGTGAGTAGTTGTTGTTACAAAGAATTGCTTTGAGAACAGACTCTGTCTTAGAATGTACTAACACAATTAGCAGCTTGCAAGTTTCACACAGAGAGGGAGAGAAACAGTACCAAAAACCAAGAGACCTCTTAATTAGTAACACTCTGGAATTTAAACTATGGGGAATCAAACTCATTTGTGATTTTAATACAGAACTTCTTTAATATGATCCAACATTAATGTATTTCTTTATGAACTCTACATTAGAAATGTGATCTTTTGAGGAAAAAAGAATAGATCTCCGGATTTCAACATCATCCAATTTGGGTTATAAAGGACAATGGCCTGATCAAAAGTAGACTGAGTTATAAAAATACAATACTAAATAACACTACTGTACGCCTTTAGAACAGTGCACATTAGGAGAAGAGAATTTGACCAACATTTAATAATACCACTCTAAACCAGAAAAAATTCCTTGCTTCTGAATCTGCAGTTGTGTAGTTTTTACTGAGTTGCCAGACCACTGTTTGTTCCTATTTCTCCGTGAAAAAAAAAAGAAAAAGATTAATATGGAAAATGTAACATTTAGGAACAACGTGTAGCTCTGGGACACTCTCTGGAGGACTGTGACTCTATAAAGAAGTGGAAGAATTATGTAGAAGTTTGGGGACCAGAGTTTGCTAATTACCGTATTTTAGGAGAAAAAATAAAATCCTGGACACTGAATTAATAATTCATCCTAATCTATTTTGATTTATAATTCCATGTGCAACTTCTGCAGATAGGTTTTGAACAGAAATGGATCTTAATAGTAAAAGCAGCACAACTTTCATGGTCTCCTCAGAAGAGATCTCAGATCCAAAATAGCCAAATGCTTGTCCTTTTATTGAGTATAACTCAGAGTTCAAAAGCTCTGTGTGAAATTCCATCCGAGACACATTAGACACACTGGCTGCATCCTTCTAGAACCACTACAAAAGCCACCTTATTGCTGATCGAGACCCACTATGCCTTTCACATGGTCCCACCAAAGGGATCACTTAAAGCTTTAAAGGCACTGATGATCACACAAAGTGACCTCATCTTCCTGAGAAAATATAGTACCTGTGATCTCTCAGATGCCAGAGTGAGACAACTTTTAAAGTCTTATGAAGCTGAACACTAAGCACTACTAGTGTATTTTTGAAGTGCCAATCTATTAAATGCCCCCACTGCCAGAGCTACAGAGTGAGAACCATGTTTGTGAAAGGGCATAATCTACCTGGATTCCCTTATATAAAGCATAGAAACTTGCCAATGTTTTTGGCCTAAGATACTTTTTTTTTTTCAAAAGTTCATCAACAAGCCGATGTCTCTGATTATTTTATTTCCCACATGCAATTTTACAAAGGGTTAAAAATGATCTTGAGCATCTGGGTTCTCAGTTCTTCAAGGAGTTAATTTTTTTATTCTCTCAGAAGTATCTTCTCAGTCTAAAAATACTGGATCACATTGTGGGAGACTTCACTGTAGCAGCAAGGTAGGAACTATAAACCTCAAATGTCATCCTGCTTATTTATTGAACTTACTAAAATGGCAGGCAGGGAGTGGAGTCATCTCCTTTCTACTTTGATTCTCAGCTCAATAGCAATGATGGGGTGAAATTAAGTCTTTCCATCACTTTCTGTCATGCACCAGCTTCACAGCTTTGTTCATCTTTAAATCTTTTTGTTCTGCCATTTTTTACTGTGTCTATCCAATGCATTCTTGTCTTCCTCAATTTCTAGATCCTTGCACACTGGTATGTATTGTCATGTACGTTTTTCTTTTTGGGTCCATTCTTGACATGTGTCCAAACTATGTCACTCGTCTTTCTTGAATCGTCTATAAAAATATTATTTCTTGCCCTACCCATTTCTTATCACTTCATTATTTTTTATTTTCTGGTCTGGAAACTCTCAGTATTCCCCTAACCCAGTTCATTTCTGATGCCAATATCTTTTGTTTGCTGGCTTTCCTCTTACGTCAGCATTCCAAAGCATTCAGCAGAATCAGCACAACAATTGTCTCATATACACTCATTTTTGTTTTGATCAGAATGTCTTCAGCCTTCCAGATTTTGCAGAGTTTTTCCAAATGCAGTAGGGGTTAGTCTTATTCTTCTTTTTATGTCATCTTCACAATTCCCATTATTCAATAACAGTAGTCCAAGTTATGCAATATTTTCCACTTGTTCTAGTTCTTTGTCTCTGACTTTGATCTTTACTTCTTCCTCCTGTGTTACAATTGCCATAATTTCTCTATGCTGATCTTCAGTCCAAATTTTCTGCTTTCCTGGTCTACCTTCTGTAAATCCTCCTTAGTCAATGCTATGAGGTCAATAACATCTGTGAATCTAAGATTAACATAAGAACATAAGAATGGCTATACTGGGTAAGACCAAAGGTCCATCCAGCCTGGTATCCTGTCTACTGACAGTGGCCAATGCCCGGTGCCCCAGTGGGAGTGAACTTAACAAGTAATGATCAAGTGATCTCTCTTCTGCCATCCATCTCCACCCTGTGACAAACAGAGGCTAGGGACACAATTCCTTACCCATCCTGGCTAATAGCCATTAATGGCCTTAACCTCCATGAATTTATCCAGTTCTCTTTTAAACCCTGTTATAGTCCTAGCCTTTACAACCTCTTCAGGCAAGGAGTTCCACAGGTTGACTGTGCACTGAGTGATGAAGAACTTCCTTTTATTTGTTTTAAACCTGCTACCCATTAATTTCATTTGGTGGCCCCATGTTCTTATATTATGGGAACAAGTGAATAACTTTTCCTTATTCACTTTCTCCCCATCACTCATGATTTTATATTCCCCTATCATATCCCCCCTTAATCTCCTCTTTTCCAAGCTGAAAAGTCCTAGCCTCTTTAATCTCTCCTCATATGGAACCCGTTCCAAACCCCAAATCATTTTAGTTGCCCTTTTCTGAACCTTTTCTAATGCCAGTATATCTTTTTTGAGATGAGGGGACCACATCTGTACCCAGTATTCAATATGTGGGCGTACCATGGATTTATATAAGGGCAATAAGTTATTCTCCATCTTATTCTCTATCCCCTTTTTAATGATTCCTAATGATTGTTCACTGTCCTCCCACATACACGTGACTCCTCCCATTTCCTCTCTCAGTATTAGAGCCATAACTGCTTCCAGTACCAAACAGAACAAATCTGTTGATAGTGTTCATCCTTGTCTCACTCCTATGGTCACCCTGAACCATTCCATCAACTTTTTGTCTACTCTCACAGCAGTCACTGACTTGCTGTAGATTTTTCTATCTACTTGATCAATTTCTTGGGGATGTCACACATTCTAAAAACTTGCCAATAGCCCTTTCTGCCAAATGCTATTAAAACCAGGAAGTGACAACATAACCACAGAGTGGCTGCCAGCAGGTGAAGAACACACACAGTAGAGGTGATGCATAAGCTATTCAACAAACAAGAGCAAGTGCCAAGTGAATGGGAGATAGTGATAATAGTACCAATATATAAAAACATAAGAATGGCTATACTGAAGCAGACCAAAGGTCCATCCAGCCCAGTATCCTGTCTACCAACAGTGGCCAATGCCAGGTGCCCCAGAAGGAGTGGACCTAACAGGTAATGATCAAGTATAAAAAAGGAGATAAGAGTGAATGCAAGAAATACAGAGGAATCAGCTTGTTGAGTATGCTGGGAGAAGCATTAAACAAGATGTTGCACAGGAGAGTGAAGAGGTACTTGTTGAGGAATAAGCCAGATTTAGACCAGGACAAAGTACAACAGATCAGGTATTTGTGATAAGATAGATATCAAGTACGTAGAAAACCACCAAACTTACAACAACAACTTTAGAAACTTCAAACAGGCTTTTGATAGTATTTGGCAGAAAGATAGTGGTGGTACGGGAGGCCCTGGTAATGCTACACAGAGTGCCACAAGACAGTCTTTCAAAATAAAACTAAGTAGCTGAGTATTCGGATGAAATGTAGGGGAAAAGGTGTCATCATTCAGGGGAAAGGAAGGGATCATTTGATTTTGAGACTACAAATTGGAGTAGACAACGACCCTATTGTTGTCAAAAAGAATGACAACTTTGGGGGTATTTTTTTTCCATTTGATCATGGTCTGGGTGCGCCTATGATAGGCTAGTATTGGTGAGAGACAAAGGGACCTTGTTCAGTACAGTGTGACTGTCTGGCAAAGAACTAGGGAACTATCACAGCTCAAAGTGTTCCCCTTTTCTGAATTTACATTTAATGATTTTGTAAAACTAGCAGGTTTTAGAAATAATCTGAATGTCATTAAATGGAGACTTCCTCCCAGGTTTAGAGTAACACTGTGCCAAACAGTTCAGTACACTTCTACAAAAGATATTAAATAATAATGACACTGTAAGTCACCTTAAGTGGTTCCTAAAAAGTCCAACTGAGAATGCTTTGTAGCATCCTATCACTGACCCCAGTGTTGAACATAACGGGTCTCCTCATAAGGGATGAGATATAATTCACTGTTTGTGCAATCTCAGCTCTGAGCCTTTCTTGATCAAAGGAGGCAAACTGTGCCAGACTGTTAGATGTGTTGGATCTGTGATGTAAATTATCTGCTAAACACTCAGCAGATATCATCAAACTTAATTAGGACCTTACATACTGGATATGATGTATGATTCAAAAGATGGAAGGCCAGTGTTTGAACTAATAAGACAGCCTGCTCTCAGAAAATTAAAACGAGGTGATCTTTTGTAGTCCAACAGCAGTAAAATCTGAAGAACCTTTTGTTAATAGTTTGATCAGAAAATGTAAGTAATAAATAACCATGCTATTGCTTTTTTCAACAATGGATGCCTTTTCCTTACAAATGTACATAGAACAAAGTATATTCTAAAATTTCACTTAACAGTCAACCCCAGGTTTTATATCGCTGGTCTAATTAAAAAGATAAACATTAACATTATGTTGTTACCTCAACTACAAAATTATGCAGCTTGAAAAACAATAGTTAAGGGGAATCCTGGCGGTTGGTATTTCCAAGTGTGACATGTTGCATATGCTCCCAGGCTTTCTATGTTCTTGTATCATTATCTGCAGTATGAAGAAATATAGAAAGATTTCTATCTGCTCTGTAATGCTTCTAGACCCTTGTGTGCAGTAAACAGTTGGTGAAAAATAAAGATTTGTCAAGAACTGTCTTGAGAACTTAGAAAGTTATGTTCTGTGTGCTGCAGACTTTGTTATTGCCAACTCCTGCAGAAGGAATAGCAGAACACAGTATGTCCTCTATGTAATCTGTTCTTTTGCTCCAACAGAGTATACAATTTTTGTTCCTGACTTCATAGCTGAATTTTTACACAGTAAAATTAAGAGTTGTAGTAGGTTTGGAAATACACAACCAGATTACTGTATGCTTATTGTATGCATTGCAGAGTTGAATCTTACATTAGCAGATTGGTAAACTTCACAAATACTGAATCTTCTCTGTCCCTACATCTTCTTTATCCCCTGTTTTGTTTTTCCAGAAACAAAGAGCACACAGATACTTTTAATTCAAATATAATTTATTTAGTAATTATGTTCTTGGTTTGGTAAGAGAACATCAAACCAAGGACAAAAGAGACAGAAAGCATTCAGTAACTTAGAATTGCCTACCACAGCGGCCCAGTGTTCCATTTAACCAGAATCCTATCTCTGACCAGTAATAATAGATGCTTCAGAGACAGATGTAACAAATCCTGAAGTGGACAGGTAATAACCTGTCCAAAGGGGAAGTTTATGTCTACCCCAATCTGTTTTGTGGTTAATATATGCCTTAAAGCACAAGGGTTATGTCCCTTTTAAATTGTTATCCTATGTATTATAACTGCGGGTTTTTCTCAAAATCCATATAAATTCAATTCTTTCTGAATTCTTCTAAACAATCGGTGTTGGATATATCTTGTGACAATGAGTTCGACAGGTTAATTCTGCACCATGTAAAATGTATTTCCTTTCATCCATTTTAAATTTGTTGCCTTTCAATTTCATCAACTCCTTGGTTCTTGTAATATGAGAAAATGTAAACTGGTCTTCCCAATTTACCTCTTCTACAATATTTCTTACACTCTGTGATTTAGTAATGTTTCTACTTTCATTTCTCCTCTCTAATATGCAGCCCCAATCATTTCAATTTCTACTCAAACACAAGTATGTCCATGTCTCTTTGAATGTTATTGTCTATTTCTGTACTATGTCTATTTCTGCAATATATTTTTATGATGCATGTTATCATAATTGCATACAGTTATTCCAGAAGAGGGACTACCATTGTAATAGGATTACAATATTGCCATATTAATTTCCATCTCATTTGTTGTATATCCTGGGTGAAATCTTAGCCTCATTGAAGTCATTGGCAAAACTCCCACTGATTTTCTTAGGAGCAGAATTTCACCTCTTATTTATATATTTTATTTTGGCATTTTTGACTGCTACTGTACATTGAACTGAGATTTTGACTGAACTTTCCACAACGATCTCAAGGTTTCTTCCCTGAATGGTTGTAGCTAATTTAGAATTCAGCAAAAATATTTTCAAAATAGTTTGAAATATTTCTTAAAATGTGCATTACCTTATGTTTGTTAATACGGGATTTCATTTACCATCATGCTGCCCATTCTTCTAGTGCTGTTGAAGCCTCAAAAATTTCCTTACTGTCTCCAATCTTGACTAACTTAAGTCAGTTTGAATCATTTCTGTATGATGCTATTTCACTGTTAATGTTCTCTCCATATAATTAATAAATATATTAAACAATATCAATTCTACCTTGGAACCTTGTAGCCTCTCACTCTCCACCTGGTGCCATGCTGAAAAATTAACTATTTCTTTCTTTGTTGTTGTTGTTCTTATATCCATCATTATATTCTGCCTCTCATGCCATGTCTACTTAGTTTTCTTAACAGCTTCTTACGACAGACTTTGACAAAGTCTTTTGGAAAACAATATATACAAACCAATCAGTTCTTCCTTATCCAGTATTTTAGTGACATATCCCATGAATTTACACAGTAAAGGAGAAACAGTCTACCTTTACAGAAACTCAGCTAGCTTGTTCCTATTATAACATAACATGTGAGCCTAAGATTTTAATAAGTAAATATTTCATGATAGTTTTAACCAGTGTACTCAGTACAGAAGTATGACTCGAATCTGAGGGTCAGGCCTAGCACTCTTTTTTAAAGATAGGTACGTGATCTCCTGTTTATGAATTGCACATGTGGTCTCTCCTCTGGAAATTTGCAGTGAACTATTGATGGCCATTTTAAATGGCTATACCCCATATTTTTTAAAAAACAAAAAGTCTGACTAAGAATCAGCCCAAGGGTTCGATTTGTGTATAAAAAGATTTCAGTTGTGTGAATTGTATTGTTACTAATTAATATAATTTGAAACGGATAATTAGAAAGGTGAGTAGATAAACTGAAATAGATAAAAATGGAATACTGTATTTAATAGAATATATAACATCTTTTAAATTACCATCTATGATTAAACATACACTTCAAACATACTCAGCTGGTCACTTGTTAATGGTGCTTTATTAATCTGAAGAAACACAAAAATACTGAAATGGCGAGAGCTGTCTGTGGACCTGTCTGTAACGGAATTTACAATCTAATCAGAAAGCCATTGGTAGCTTGCTCACACATAAATGTGTATTTCAAAAGGAGCTTAAATGTACGCTGTAATTAAAGCCTTGTGAATACAGTTAAGAGAACAAAAATGTTATAAATAAATATTTATATTATGGAAGACACACTTTGGGGATTAAGTGGAAACATTCTAAGCTGTTTTCTGTTTCTCGTCTTGCTTGCAAAACGATAATTCTTCTGTTCCGTTGAGCTCCAGCAACGAGCCCAGTACATATTTTTCTACAGAAGAAGACAATGTCTTCAATGGTTTGCTTCATTGAAAGAGACAGGCTGAAAGCGATACGCAGCAGCTGTCACCAAAATAATGATAGTAGCAAAAGCACATGGATAATTATGAATATGAGATAGGCCTGTATAGATCACTACATACACAGGAATAATTAATTATCATGGATTTAAACATCATTTTAGTTTGCTGTCCAAAACCCTCGGTCCCATCTTGGAGCACCCTCCTGCATCCCCAACCCCAGCCCCACCTCAGAGCTCGCACCCCAGTCAGAGCCCTCTCTCCCCTCCCACACTCCAAGCCCCTGCCCCAGCCTGGAGCCTCCTCTTGCATCCTGAACTCCTCATTTCTGGCCCCACTCCTGAGCCCGCACCCCACATGGAGCCCTCACTCCCTCCTGTACCCCAACCCCCAATTCCGTGAGCATTCATGGCCCGCCATACAATTTCCATATCCAGATGTGGCCCTCAGGCCAAAAAGTTTGCCCACCCCTGGTCTAGAAGACTTATAGGTAATGTCAAATGATTCACATATCTTCCTTCTATTGCCTGCTTTACATACATCCATGCAGAGTCTGCACATACACACACATACATACACCTCACTACTTTTGCAAACTAACAATGGCTCCTGCTTCCCTTCCAGGCTGAAGCTGCTGCTTCTTACCACTGTCCAGCTTCTTGGCTCTGTTTCCTCTCCTTTCTGCTGCTCCTTGGGTGATGTTGGAGCTGCCAGTGCAGATTCTCAGTGCTCCTGTGCAGGAGCACCACCAATGTCTTGCCTAGAGGTATTGTTAATGTAGTGGCCTCCGCTGGCTGCCAGTAGGTAGTAGAGGCTCCAGCCGCACAAGCATCTTCCATCACAGATCTTGTGCCTGCTGTTTTGTGAAAGGGTTAATCTTCAGCAGGAAATTTAAAGTTGCTGCAGGACACTGTTCAAAGCAATGCTTCCCATTCACTCAGATTCTCACAGGTTGCAGATACTGAGACAGAGAATACAGGCAGGCTAGGCTACAGACGTATCGGTATTGTGTCTTACCTTATAAGGTATGTCTTAGTAGTGAAATAAATAAATGTTCATAAACTCAGACTCCATTCCTGAAATACTATAAGGGAGCAGGAATGGAGAGCACCAGCAAAAAAACACCAAACTGCAAATGTTTGATATGTTTGATGAACGTATTGCTGGCTAAAATGAGGAGAAAGTTACAGTAAAAATGTGCAACTGCAACATGCAAATTCCCCTCCAGCCATAACAGCCAATGTGGAATACTTACCAGATGTGGGAAGGGTTCCGTCATCAGTTGGAACTGTCTCAAAAACATGAAGTAGGTATTTAGGGATCATGTGCTGCCCAGAAAGCATTGCACCACCTGAGTCATTGTTGGGTTACAAGAGCCCATATGGTTACAGATACTACTAGCATGTGAAGGGTCAGATTCACTCTCAGAAGCACAGAAAGGACTGTGTTCTGACGTTGTGTCTTGGTGTCACTGCCTTCTGAATTCACCTCCAAAGGTGGGCGATGAGAGTGCCTTTAAAAGAAGACAGCTTTACGATCCTGTTAGATCTTCATATTAGCCACACAAACAGAGGGTGCCTGGGACAGGTGTGCTGCCCAAGCAGAAGTCACCACATACAAGGCGGTCCTTGCCTGCTTTTGAGGGTGTGCCATCCAGGTCCCGGCCCGCTGGAGGAATGAGTTTTGTAGGTGGCTTGTGCTATTGGACTCCTCACAGAGAATTTTGATCTATTAGAGCAGATATCCAGGGTTCTGCAGGCTGGCGGGATCGGGGGGGAGGGATTAAGCGGGGAATTGAGCCAATTTTTCTTGTAAAAATAATCAGAATCAGATTGTGAGAGGTTCTGGCCACATGTGTGTGTGTCACTGAAGTTCTTGCTGGATGATGAAATTCATTCTTAGAAAGCATTCTAGTGATACACTATTTAAAATATAGAAAGGACACCAGTCTGTTCCTGTGACATAGCCATTGCACACTTCTTATTTATTTGTTTGTTTGTTTGTTTGTTTATTGTTACAACTCTAGCTACAGAACAATGATGATGCTAATGTTAGGCTGCCAAAGGCAACTTTCCATTATATTCTGTTGGCCCATACTTGTTATGTGACATTTCTAATTAATACTGTCAAGGCTAATCCATCAAGAAACGATCTTTGAGATTACACAGTGAAACCCTGGCTTTATCACATGCACACCAATGTACTTCAGATAATGATATTCTCTGTTGAAGAGATGATCAATGGGCTTTTAGGGAAGAAATTTATTACAGAACCCATCGTGTGGATCAAGCTCATAATAAAGAACCTTGAATTCACAAAAAAGTTCTAAATCTAGCCACATATATCTGAAGAGTCACACACGTATTTGTGAAAGGGTAAACACTGGTAGAAGTTTGATCACCATCATAGCTTATAATATTTCTTTCCTTTTGAAATCAGGATATGACTGCATGACAAGGCAATGGATTCAAGGACCCTGCATACAAATGCAGAGTTATTTTTTTCTGAAACACCCTGTTTTCCAGCTCTAGGACCATACACTGAGATGTGGGCACCAAAGTGGGTGTAGTCCATAAAACCTAACCCAATAATTCAAAAAAGGGTTGACTGTGTATCTAAGACACACACAGTCTGGGACAGGGATAGGCGTGTGTGATGGTTTGGGGAATGTGTGTAGAGCTTATGAATTATTTTTGATATTGAGGACTGTATCTGTATCTGTGTATCTGAGTCAGACTACATATTCCATGTTGACTGTAAGGCTGGTCTTTTCCTTTTTCTGCTGTCATTTGCCTTCTCTGCTGTAATTTGCCTTCATATTGAGCTAAAACCCAGAGGAGGAAACAAAAGAAATTCTTACATCTGGCACAGGGCTAACAATTGAGGGCCATTACACTATGAAAATCAACCATTTAAATGGAGCTCCCTTTGATCAAAGAGATGACTGATCCCCAAGGGAATACCAACTTTTCAAGTCTGAATTCTAGAAGGGTAGTAACTAAGCAACATCTGGTAAGAGATTTTGATCACCTGATCAGGCTGATCAGGAAATGCATATGTGTGTTCATTATGTTGTATAGATTTGTGTATTTTTGTGCTACATAAGTAAAGAACAATGGTGTTTTAGAATCCTGTGCAAAGTCTGCCTGTGTCTGACTGTCACTCTCATGTATCCTTTAAGAGAGAAACGATAAGGCTCACACTTTTGCTGGGATTCTAGGGAACATGTAAAAGCTGCTTGGGAGATGTGGGAGAGTTGGTTCTAGTTTCAGTGCCTAGACAATTGGTCTGTGGTGGTCTGCCCTCCCAAGAGGGATGTCAGAAATGAGGTCTGTACTCACAGAGAATGCCTAGTGGCTCAAAGCCAGGGACAGTGTCTAAACTTTTTATTTCATGTAACAGTTAATTATAGGAGTGACTTGGGACACAAATCCTATGTATTCATGCTGTTTTGAGCAGAAATGGGGCTCCACATTCACCTTTGGTACTAGAAGTAGACTTTCTGGACACCCTTTATGTAAAGGGGGATGGGAGGAAGGTGGAAGTCCTTAAGTAGTTAGCAGAACTGTAACAGCAACATTAGGAAGCCCAGGCCGCAGCTTAATAGCTTCTTGCAACTGCTTCTGAGGATTTTAAAATAAGACCCCCATTGAACCCCAGCCCTTTCCTGTCCAAGCTTGAATCAACAATGACCCAAAGTGAGGAAGAAATATTCATTTGAGTACTTTCTCACAACCAGTAGCAGATGCACACCCATTGAGAAGTAACAAAGCTATTTTGTTCCTGACTAGTCTACTGCCCGTGTCTGCAGCCTAAACGAAGGCCAAAAATTACTTGAAAGCTCTCCTGCTCTCTCTTTCAACCATGTTCTCCTGAGTGTTCATAGCTTTCTAATGAGTATGGAGTAGGCTTCCTTTGTTTGTGATTTGCAGAGAAATCCATGAGTGGTTCATGAGCATCCTAATCTCTGCTTGCTTGTGTAATCCAGTTCCTGACACAATTAGGTAAAAAAGCACCATGACTGAGCCCAAGATGTGTCCAAATGCTTTTGAAAATCTCAGTTGCATCTTAACTGTGCTCCTTGTACTAGTGCAAAGTTATGAAAAAATTCAGCAATGCTGTATTCCCTCTTATATATATATATATATATATATATATATTTGTCATTCCTCCCTTAAACTGCAATCAAGGTAGTTCTGAATAAAATTATGTATTTTTCTTTGTTAATAAAAAACAAAAAAACAACCCACACACTGACTTTCACTGAAATATTCGCTGACAAACTTCTTGGTAATATTTCACTTTTGGAAAACCTCTGCAAAAATGTAACTTCTATTTTGCACAGCTCTGGTCATAATATGTAATCTACTAGCCTTTAACGTTCAGTTATTAATCCAACTTTCCATAGATCTAAAGGTTGTATAAGTTTTGCCTACTGATTGCTTATTTACACATTATAGAATATTTAAATATTCCTTACATAATGCTCCTTTTTCGCAGTGGGAAAACTTCTTTAATGTAATCATTTGTTTTTAATTAATGTCCTCCTTCTGAAACTTGTGCACGTTGGTTAGAAACATATCTTCTTGGATAGTCAAAACACTTTAGGCTCTTTTTTTATAATCCGTACTAGAACACTATGAGAAACAAGCAGTTGTGTTTAGTTTCTTAGTAACTCAAGTTAGGCTAAAAAGAGTTGTAGCCTCTCTGCAGGCTGAAAATCTGCAGTCTCATTTAATTCTAGGAACCTTGAGAATAACTTGTAAAACACTTTGTTTTGTCTTTTGTGAGCCTTAAAATTGCTTTGTTACTACAAATTACAAGTTCACCAGTGACATCTAGATAGTAATGACAAGGCTGGACTCTACAAGTGGAAAAACTTTTATCCCACGAACCCACCCAGGGACCTTAGACATGCTCCCCAAGATACACAAACGATCCAGGCAGCTCTGTTAGATCTGGCTATGGCACTCTTACTGAAGGAATATCGGGACTCACAGAAATCATCCTCAAACCACTCACCATGCAAAGAGCCAGCCTCCTCCAGGACACAACTGACTTCCTCTAAGAACTCTGCAACATTAGCTATCTCCCTCAGAACACCATCCTTACCAAGATGGATGTCACCTCCCTATACATCAACATCCCTCACAAGGCAATGAATAACACTTAAATATCCACCCCAAACATATCACCAAACTCATCCATTTCATCCTCACCCATAACAGTTTTACATTCAACAACAAACACTTTGTCCAAACCCTGAGAACAGCCATGGATACTAGGATGTATACCTAATATGCCAACCTCTACATAGTCCACCTTGAAGAATTTCTGATGAACCAATGATATACCTGAGATTCATCAATGATAGTTTCATCCTCTGGACGAACAACTTAAACTCTCTCATAGATTTCTACCAGAACTTCTACAACCGCCACCTGTCCATTAAACTCTCTCTAGAACACTTCCACACCAGCATCAACTTCCTGAATACTACAATCATCTTCAACAATGGAACCCTACAAACAGCTATATACAAGAAACCCACAGATCACTACACCTGCCTTCAGAGATCCAGTAACCACCCCAAACATACCAAGAAATGTGTCAGCTATAGCCAGGCACTCAGATACCATGGGATAGATGCATGTGTAAAGACCATGCATACCTATTTTCTATGTCTTGAGTTTTTACTTCATTGAGGCAACACCACATCATACATCTTTTCCCCACTAAATTAGCTACTCTGGTTTGCTGCTGGGATGTTAAACGGCAAATGTAGGCTGCTGTTGGTAAATCAGATACAGTGGCAGCTTTGTCTTTGCTCTCTTGTTATTTTCTGGCATGACATGCTGACAGGTAGTATCCTTTGCTATCACACCTGAAACAGTGGTCACAAGAACTACCTCTGCCAGATGGCCTGCAGCTAGCACATCCTTTTCTCTTTTGTTGCCTGCCTGAATGACTGCTCATACCATTAGCTGTGCTTTTGTTATGCACTCAGACAGCTTTCTTTAATATGTTAAGTTTGGCTTTCACACCTTTGATTTAATCAGTACTGCGTTTTAGTTCCCTTATTTCATTAATTAATGAGTCACCTTTTGAGGCTTCTTTTCCCTTGCCAGGGAGGTGCTTTCTGACCTCTGTAGGGTGATTGCATGGAATTACAGTCTTAGCAGGTTTCAGAGCAGTGTTAGTCTGTATCAGCCAAAACAACGAGGAAACCTTAGAGGCTAACAAATTGATTTGGGCATAAGCTTTTGTGGGCTATAACGCACTTCATCAGATGCATGAAGTAAAAAATACAGCAGGTAGGTATAAATATATAGCACATGAAAAGATGGGAGTAGCCTTACCAAGTGGGGGGGTCAGTGCTAATGAGGCCAGTTCTATCAAAGTGGACGTGGCCCATTCCCAAGAAGGGATGAATATCAACAAAGGGAAAATTACTTTTTGTAATTTTTGTAAAGTCTTATCAGGGGCTCCATTCCCCAGCTTCTGCTATTTCTCTACATCATCACTTACAGCAGTGTGTAGCTTCTCAAATTCTAGCTATGTCTACACTTTAGATTTTACAGTAGCACAGCTGTACCAGTGCAGCTGTGCCGCTGTAAGGTCTCCTGTGTAGCTGCTCTATGCTGATAGGACAGAGCTCTTCTGTCGGCATAATTAAAACACCCGCAACAAAGAGCAGGAGCTATGTCAGCGGGAGAGCATCTCCTACCTCCTCCACACCAGCGCTTTTGTCAATGAAACTTATGTCAGTCAGAGGGGTGGTTTTTTCACACCCCGACCAACAGAAGTTGTACTGATAACAGTGCTAGTATAGACACAGCCAGGGTCACATCTGCAGCCTGATAATCTTTAAAAAAAAACTTGCATCACAGTCCAAATATTGTTATTTCGCAGTCCCATCAGCAGTGAATGGAGGAACATGTTTTCTACTAGGTCAGAGTCAACTTCTTGTGAAGCAAAACATACTATGTCTCAAATCAAATGTTCTGACTAGGAAACCCTGAGGTTTCTCTTTTGGATTTTGCACTGCATTTGATAGCAGCCGGTGAAGTTCAGTTGCATCTTTTTCCAATAATAGGACCATAAGATTCTCCTCGATTTTGATAAGCTCAGGTTGTTTTTCACCTACCCTAGCCCCCAAGTTGCCCCTTATTACAACGTCCATTACCTCAGCCTCAGTGTAGGCCTTTCAAATTGATAAGCCAAACTGATTAGGCTTAACCCAGGATTCCCAACTCACTCCTTGCTGAAAACCAGACCCCCCTGCCTCACATCTGCCCCCAAGGCCTTGCCCCCATTCACTCCTCTGCTCCATCCCCCCATCTCTAACTGCTCTTCCCCCTCCCTCTTCTGTGTGTCTCCTTGCTGGATCCTTTCCACCTTCCTTCCCCTCCTGCAGTGGGCTCCCTCTTCTCCAGGGCTGAGCTGGGGGCTGCAGCCTGACACAGAGCCTGCTGCCTAGGAGATGCAGGGGCTGGTGGGGGCTGATGACCTGGTACCTCCCCCCACCCTCTGCCCACGGTAACTGGATTTTGGTATCTGGTCAGTACATCTGATCAACACTGGCAGGTCCCCTTTTCGATCGATTTTCTGGTTGAAAACTGGGCACCTGGAAACCCTAGTAATCTGAACTTTTGAGGAGAATTTCCTATCCTGTTATTTTAATGTCTTTATATATAATTGGTTTTGTTTTCAGTGCTGTAGGTGACACATTTTCTACAGGAGCTTGACTTGTAATTTCTATTTGCTTTCCTGAACTGTATTTCAAGCAATTTTACTATTTCTGCATACTATTTCTGAATTGTTTCTATTTCAGTTGTTTCAGTATGCTCCTCTTTTGCTGTATCTGTGAGGTTTAATTTTTTTTAATGCCAGCAGTGCAGACAGTCCCTGATCTTCCGACTCTTCCTGCTCATTTAAGTGACTTATTAGATATCTACTTAAAGCAAAAGGTTGTTTTGCTGCAGTTTCACTTTGACTCATGAATGCTCAGAGAGTCACAAACTTCTCTTAAATGCTCATCCTTTGGCTGGTATAAAAGTTTCCCTACCCCATGTGCAGATCCTGTAGCTCTCTCCCAGCCATAGTGCCTGCAGATAATTAAGTTGTTCCTGGCAGCTTTTCTTGGGACCATTTGCAGCATCTTCTAGGTAAGTTCCTCTCTCAGCAAGATCAGATCATTGCAATTCAGCCTCTCCTGCCTGTGCTCACCAAATGTTACATTCTCAGACCATTTAGGCCTTTATTAAACTTAGTATCAATAACCAAATACAGCTTGTTCAAGCCCCATTGCTGCTTAATCCTTTCAGAGCAAACAACTCTGCACCTGTGTAATGAGAGCTGTCCCTTTTTGACCCTCTCATCAGAGCACAGGTAAATCTTACCCAGACAGTCCCTTATGACAGTCCCTCACTGCTTCAGGTTTATTCCAGGACATCTTAGTTTGCAGCAGTCAAAAGAGTAATGGTGAGAGATAGACACCAACAGACGTTGGTCCAATAAAAATATTATGTCACCCAACTTTCTCTTTTATAGCCCTATACTAGAAAGTGATATAGCGCCCAAAACAGTGGCAGCAACAGCAAAGAAAAGTAGGAGGAGCTAACATGGAACCACTTAGTCAGCTGCCCTGGAAAATTTAACAAAAAATGAGTCCAACGTCATGCTCCGTACACTGGGCCCCTTTCCCAGCTCATTCGCCAGCTGAAGGTCATTTTGGGGCTCGTTGGAATTTCCTCATGCACTTTTTTCCGTAAACAGTGTGCCTTTATTTCTTTATAATTAACTTACTGCTTCTTATGAGGAAGTGGAAATTGAGACCATACCCAGCTATTCAGTTCCACTTTACACTTCTTTATTACAGAGGAAGGTTGGTTATACTATCTAGTATTCCACTTAACATATAGGTAGTGTATATGCCTTTAAAGAGAGAGACAAGGTGAGTGAGGTAATATATCTTTTATTGGACCAACTTCTGTTGTGAAAGAGACAAGATTCAGACCTAAAGACTAGCACTGTGCAAGAAAGAAAGCTTGTCTCTTTCACCATAGAATTTGGTTCATTAAAAAATATTACTCACTGGTCTCTCTAATATCCTGTGACCACTTTAAATAGCGAGTCAGCTAGTGGTGCTCACTATGTTCTGAGTTTTAGAAACCAATCAGAGCTGTAACATGTAGTATGTAGGTAAGTAAGCTCCACAGCTCCAGCTGTGGTAGTGGTGGCTGAGAGTACGGCGCCCTTTAAATCATCCCTGAGCTACCAGCTGCAGAGGCGGCTGGGAGCCCCGAGGCTCGGGGGCGATTTAAAGGGCCCAGGACTCCAGCTACCGCAGCGGGTCCCGGGCCCTTTAAATCACTGAGGAGTCCTGGGGGCTCCCGGCTGCCACTGCTAACCCGGGGCTCTGGGCTCTGGCAGAGCTTTAGAGGGCCTGGGGCTCCGCTGTGGTAGCAGCTGCCGGAGCCCCAAGCCCTTTAAATCCCTGCCTGAGCCCTGCTGCCCAAGCCCTGGGGTAGCGACGGTGGGGCTCTAGTGAGGATTTAAAGGGCCCCAGATCTCCAGCCACTGCTACTGCCCCGGGGCCCTTTAAATGCCTGCTGGAGCCCCGCTGCCGCTACACCAGGGCTTTGGAAGCAGGACTCTGGTGGGGATTTAAGGGGCCGGGGCAGTAGTGGTGGCTGGAGACCCGGGGCCCTTTAAATCCCCACCAGAGCCCCGTCACTGCTACCCCGGGGCTCGGGCAGCAGGGCTCAGGCAGGGATTTAAAGGGCTTGGGGCTCCAGCCACCGCTACCGCCCCGGCCCTTTAAATCGCCTCCGGAGCCCCGCTGCCACTACCCCAGGGCTTCAGCAGCAGGGCTCAGGCGAGGATTTAAAGGGCCCCAGGAGAGTAGCAGAGGCTGGAGCTCCGGGGTCCTTTAAATCCCCTCCAGAGCCCCACCACTACAGCTACCCCAGGGCTTGGGCAGTAGGGCTCAGGCGGGGATTTAAAGGGCCAGGGCAGTAGTGGCGGCTGAAGCCCCAGGGCCCTTTAAATCCCAACCAGAGCCCCGTCGCCTCTACCCCGGGGCTTGGGCAGCAGGGCTCAGGCGAGGATTTGAAGGCCTTGGGGCTCCAGCTGCCGCTACCGCCCTGGCCCTTTAAATCCCCTCCAGAGCCCTGCCGCCGCTACCCCAGGGCTTCAGCAGCAGGGATCAAGTAGGGATTTAAAGGGCCCTGGGGGGAGAGGGGGATAGCAGTGGCTGGAGCTCTGGGGCCCTTTAAATCCCTGCCGCAGCCCCGCCGCCGCTACCCCAGGGCTTTAAATTGCCCTCTCGGAAAGCTGGTCCTGGTACGGTGTACCGGCTCTTACCGGCTTACTTTCATCTCTGCCTTTTTGTTCTAATGATCCACCAAGGGCTAATGCTGATCCCAGTGCTCTCCCCTGCTAGCTATCTTAATTTGCAGTGTTGTTGTTGTTGGTCCAGTAAAAGATATTACCTCACCCACGGTGCCTCAAAGATATCTAAATGGCTGTTTGACTACACACACATACAGTTACCAGTGAATGTTACCTTTGTTATAGATTTCAGGGCCTATGGAACTGCTCCAGCCTCAATAAAGAGTCTTGTTATTAATAATATTATATCTTTTTGAAACTCAATTAGTCCCATAAACTCATTGGCTACTGGAACTTGTAGTGCACAGAGGTATAGTAAACAGAAAAAAGATAGGCAAACAGCCTTTCTGACTGCGAACTAGTCGGCCAAAATAAAGGAACAGAATACAGTTTAGGGCAGGGGTCGGCAACCTTTGGCACGCAGTCCATCGGGGTAATCCACTGGTGGGCCATGAGACACTTTGTTTACGTTGATCATCTGCAGGCACACCCCCCCTTCCCCCCATCCCCAGCAGCTCCAAGTGGCTGCAGTTCGCCATTCCCGGCCAATGGGAGCTGTGGGAAGCAGAGACCAGCGTCCCGGTGGCTTCCCGCAGCTCCCATTGGCTGGGAACGGCGAACTGCAACCACTGGGAGCTGTGGGGGTCCATGCCTGCGGACAGTGTACGTAAACAAAACGTTCCGTGGCCCACTAGCGGATTACCCTGATGGGCCACGTGCCGAAGGTTACCGTCCCCTGGTTTAGGGTTAGGCTTGGATGTAAGCTTTAATTAGCTTTAGGGATGGAGTTGTAACTGGAGAAGAAGCAGAAGATACCATTGTAATATATAGCAAGGGTTTTCAACCTTTTTCTTTCGTAGGCACCTCCAACATGCCATAAAACCTCCACCTGTGCCACAACAACATTTTTTCCTGCCTATCCAGTAGATTAAAAGCTCTATTAAAGTAATAGTTATACAGCTAAGCACCCACACATATATAATGTAAAAACGAGAAGGATTATATAGGTACAAACATTAAAAAAAACCCTGAATGTTATTTTTGTTTTACTTCCTCAGCGTGAAACTTTTTGCTGGTGCTGACCCACAGGCTTGGTGGTCTGCTGAGGTGAGACATGGGGCTGAAGCCCAAGCCCCGTTACCCAGGGCTGAAGCCTGGTTTATTTTGTTGAATCCCCTGAAACCAGCTTGCAGACCCCTGGAGCACCCCCCCCCCCCCCGCCAGTTGAGAACTGTTGATAAATAGGAACCGAGTAATACCCCTGTAAATAGTTGTGCGCTGTCTAGTGGCACCTACTTTGGTCTGTTTCAGGAACAATCCAGAGTTGTAGTATGTAATTAGGCCTTGTATGTCTGTAAAGTTCATGGTTATGACACCCAACTGAACCCATGTGTTTGTTCATGTTATTACTGTATAAAGATACAACAACCACTTTTGTGTGGAATCAGAGATTTTGAGAGAAAGTCTAGAAAACAGTTTAGAGCTAAAGTAAATGTCACTCACTCATCTATCTAGGTTCTACTCTAGTCCTCTATGGTGTATTTTCCAGTACTTTTTAATGCCTTTACTGATGTTTTTTTTTTTTTTTAAATCTGAAAGCCTAAACACTATTGTTTTTATTTTTGTTTTCTCCCCTCTGAGCACAAGAAGGTTGCAAGCGGAAGCTTAAGACCTGATATTATAAGTTGTTCCCCTGCACAGATCCCCACAGAAGTCAGTACTGTTGTATTCTGGTATAGGGGTACATATGCACAGGCCAATTTGAAGGATCAGTGTCCATGTAAGTAAGATCCCAGGTCTTTGTAAAGGATATATGGGTCAGATATGTCTTGAATGATTAATGATGCCTTCTGGCCCTCAAAAATGAGAAAAGCTATCCCACCTCTGTTTATTTCAAAATAGGATCCACCTATGAAGATGATAAGACTTCATATGAGACACTTTGTCTAAGGACCCACTGATCACCCAAGGTCGGGAGTTTCTCTCCCTAAGAAGAGAAACTAAAATATTAAAATATTGGCTAGAGTACTGTTAATCATTTAGGCAAGAATCTCATAATTTGCATATGGGTAAAACATCTTTCTTCTTCCAAATCTAGCTAAAAAGAACTCTCAGTTACCAAGCATGGGTCACACCCTCTTTGTTATGCAAAGTGGTTTCACCACAAAGTATAAGCCATATGTTGTTTTCCTTGTAAGTTAAATATTCCATGAATAATCTTTCACCCCAGATTAGGATCTGCTCATTTTTTTTATCTTGAGTCAGATCTTCCTTCCATATGTCAAAATGTCTCTTGTTCTATTGTAAGTACTAAATAAGGTGAAATGCTTATGAACAATGAAATAATGTATAGAGTATGTCCCCTACATTTAGCAGATGAGGATTTTGTTGGTTTTCAGTGTAAATACTTGTTGCATTCTAGAAGTAGTAGGAATTGTCTGGCACAATGAAGAAGAACTGTTAAGATATATAGCAGGATATAATTTTGGGATACTAAAAGAAATTGCTTAAAATGGGGAATCCCAATGGGTAGTATGGGCTAATAATGAAACACAGTTCTTGAAATGAATCAAACTTAAAAAGTATCCTATAAAAAAGGGTTAAAGAAATGTGTTTTATATCATTGCCATATACTGGATACCAATGGAAGCATCGGAGAAATTCAGATGAAATCTGAGCATCCAGCTGATGCTGCCCAATGGGAATAAGAGGGTGGCACCATCCTAAAAGCCCTGAAACTAGCATATATAAACTAAAGTCACCATGTGCTCAAGAGGGTTGACTGAACCCAATAAGAAGCTGACAAAGTGCAACCAATGCCTGGCCCAGCTATGTGGAAAGGGTTCTCTCCCATTCCAGGGTTAAGATGAAAACAAAAAGGGGTGAGATTTCATTTAAAAGATTGTATTTCCTCATATTCTTTAATATAAATACCTGTATGTTATCTCTTTGAGTCTGCACTCTTTAGTGAGATCTCCAGTAACCATATTAAGATTTTCATACTTTCATAAAGAAAATTGGCTTAAGAGAGATTGAAAAGAATTGCTTTAGGCAATTGTTCTTAATATTCTCAATTTATCCCTTTGGGGCCAATCCAGCCCTGGTCTACACTGGGGGTGGGGTTGATGTAAGTTACGCAACTTCAGCTACACGAATAATGTAGCTGAAGTTGACGTACTTAGATTGACTTACCATGGTGTCTTCACCGTGGTGAGTCGACTGCTGCCGCTCCTCCATCGACTCTGCCTATGCCTCTCGCAGTGCTGGAGTACAGGAGTCGATGGGAGAGCGCTATGGGGTCTCCGCTGGATCAATCGCTGCCCGCCGATCCGGAGAAGTAACCAGACTCTTTAAAATGCCTTAAAGACAAATGCAGTGTCAGAAGAATGAAAAATTTGCTAGTACTAAAGAATTGAAAATTGCTGATCATAGGTAAAAGTAATAAGATGTCTTAGTAATTTGTATTGTTACTTGCTATAACTTTTGAGCCACAACTGTAGTCTGTGATAATTGCTCTCAAGACAGTATTTTGAGTGCATAGTACACATAATTGGTTGTGTGCACATTTGAAAGGTGAACAGTTGATTATATATTAATGTAGTTCTGGTTGAATTAATACATAGTTGGTTGGTTAAGAATAAGCAAGCATTATGATTCGAGAAATACTGTTAAAGTTAAAAGTTGACCTGAAAAGAACCCAGTGCTAAACTAGTAAGTTAATGTTCCCTGGACTCAATAAAAACAGGTTATCATATTGGATCCTATTATACACTGGTAAACTTTTTTAGATTTCAGCTTTAAAATCTAACTGCCACTCTGACAAATTCATATATTTGACCTGTTTTCAAGTTTACTCTAAGCAAATTTTAGGGTATTTGGGGGTGAATGAAGATACACTGTTGTGATAACTGGATTTGCAATTTTGCCCTAATTGTGAATGCAACAGTGAAAAGTGAGTGAGAAGTCATGGAATGTCAGAATAACCTAAAACAACAATTTTTGATGGGAAAGGCGCAGAAGCAATGCAGATTGAATTAGTCCAAACCAAAAGGCCTGCTGGTATAATTCTAGGACTGTATTAAGATCATGACTGGTAAACAAGAACAGTGTGACACCAAGAATCAATTAATCAAAATGAGTGTGTAAGAAATTAGTCCTAACTGATGGACAAAATAATGAGGCGATGGGCTGTTCTACCCTGTCATGATCCTCGAAAAGAGACTTTGGGGAGAAATCTGGTGTTGGCACTAGTGGATGACTAAAGAAGCAAGCTCTATCATGTTTCCCACTTCCACCATCTCCTGGGACCCTGGAATCCAGTATGACAACACTTGACCTTCTTTATTATACTCCCAAAAGAGGTCCTGACCAGACTGGGCCAGAGAGAGAGGGAGCTGGATGACATTGCTACCTCTACTGGTTCCAGCTGAATCCAAAATACCACCTGGGTTGTAATACTTTGCCATCCCACTCCACTCAAAGCCCCCTAAATAGTGTCCTTTTCCTTCCCTATCTTATTTCTTCTTTTTCCTAGCTCTCTCCTTTTTCCTTCTGCCTTATAAGAGTGTGGCTTAGCTGACCAAGATTGTATATTTTGCATCATTGCTATGAACCTGTGACCAGAAAGAGGCACCTAAATGCAATGCCCTAAAGAGCCCTATGCTTCTACTAGCCTGTCAGGTGTCAGAGAATATATCTACACAACATTTTAGAGTGAGCATCCCAGCCAAGGTCAACAGATTTGTGGGTTTCATGCTAGCTCTCTAAAAATAGCTATAGAGACAGTACTTTAAAGTTGTGTCTTGGGTTGGTAGACGGCTGTCTCTACAGCTATTTTTAGAGTTCTAGCATAAGCTCTGTTATCCCAAGTCTGTCGATGTGGGCTGGGAGGCTTGCTCCAAAACACTGTATTGACGTACCCTGAGTAGCTTGCAAAACCATGTGCTGTGACTGTTTCTCCAGCAGTGAGATTGCCAGTGAATGTCAACCTCAGAGACAAAAGCTGCATGTTCTAGCTTTGTTCTTTTCTCTCCCCTGTTTATGTTTTTGCCTTGTTTTGTCTTCTAGGAAATGAGGTTGGACTTTAACAACAGCAGCAACAACAAAAACTTCATTCCGTCATAAGTAACTTCACTTTTCTCTAAAAAGTATATAGTTATTTCCATCTAAGGGATTGTGAAAGAAGGGGTTTTTTTTTTCCTTCTAAAAACTCTCTCCAGCTAAAGGGAAAGGGAGCAAGGGAAGTTAAATGAAAGCCTTATTTAATACTTTACATTTGAAATGCTTTCAATGTTTTTTTTTCCCCTTCTCTTCTGTCTCTTCAATAAAACATTAAAAGGGTTTGTAATGGTATATTAGCCATGGTACTAAGCAGTCTGAGGTCTCTGAATACAAAACTTTCTTTAAAATTGTTAATGTTGGAGAGTGCCTGGGTTATGTTAACACCTTTAGCTCTATGGACCCATATATTTCAACAAAAGTAATATATCACGTCTAGGATATCTACTTTAAATACTAGTGTGGGGGGATATTACACATTATAATTACATTTTACCCTACTTAAAACAACTATCAAATATAATCTGGTCAGTGAATCACCAGTTTCATGACACTTTGTATTTATATTATTTTCTTGTTTTGTATCAGTCCACATTATTCCAGTTTGTTTCTCTAGATTGTAAACCCCAAAGGGCAAGGAACCTTTCACTTGTATGGCACGGCTCTTCTCCTGGACAATAGCAGCCACACTTATGCTGATATAAACAAAGGGTAAATACACAATCAAGAAGCAAAACTATACATAATTTAAAAAGTTAACTGTTATCATTTTCATAGATTACACTTGTGACAGTTATAGCAATTTCCTTCAGTAGCCTGGGAAAAAATATTAAATGAATTTGTACCTTCTTAAATGTGATTTTAAGAGTTTATTGTTTTAAAAATGTAAATGTTTGTGTATTATTGGGTGATAGCATGGAACTTCTTATTGCAGAAGACAGGATTAATGCAATCCCTAGGAAGTACAGTGAGCTTCAAAAGACTGTTAAACAATGTAGAAGACACAAATGATATTTTGAGAAGTGGAATTCCTAGGATGTACCTGGGAGGAGGGAATTGCAAACTGCCACCTAAGGACTCAGCCTTTGAAGCTTCATCCTTTGTCTGCTACCACCTGTTACATGAGGATGAAGCTTCAAAGACAAATTGTATAAAAAAGTAGCTGACTTACTGTTGAGTGTTTTTTTTTTCTGAGCAAAAGTAGTCATGGACCACAGGAAAACTCCTGGGTGGGATTTGAAGGACTGTGTGCCATCTAGAGCCCTTGTTGGAGGCAGTGGTGATCTCTGGTAAGCTTAATAACATGCAGGTAGCGTCTTTTATTGTTTTAGTATGTTTTCTCTGTAATACTTTTACTTTTAAGAATAAATGTGCTTGCTTAGAAAGAGCTGTGTAGTAGCTTAACAGTGACAAGAAAAGTAAAGGAGGCTGGCTTAGAAGCCTGACTTCTCTGGGGAGGACACAGTATAGGCAGGAAGCTGTGCAATATGGAAATATCCTGGTCAGGAGGGACAAAGACATGGGTCTCTGCCCAAGAGAGGTGATGGCTTAGGAGCTGGGAGCCTAGACTGGGTGTTACAGTATCACTAAACAAATTAAGCTTGATTCTAGGAATCTTCTCGTTACAACTGGAAAGATGTAGTTGCTATATTAGTTATTTTAATCAAACTCCATTCCCTTCCCTCAAAAAAAAAAAATGCTTTTAGTTCTGGAGGATGCTGCTGCTTCTGTTCCTCTTTCCAACAGCAGTATTTCACATTCAAGATAATAATGCTTTGCACTTCTATAGTGCTGTTCATGTTTAAAGCACTTTATGGATACTGTTCTAATGCCATTGATGACATGGTAAAACTCCCAGTGATCTAAATCAGAAGAGGACTGGGCTCTTTCTTATCACATCACCCTTGATAGTAGTATATAAGTAGGTAGGAGTATCATTTTAGAGAGAGAGGGAAATGAGACACTGGACTCTGCTTCTTCTCTGTTAGACCAGTATAAATCAGAAGCAGTGTCAATGGCTTATACCAGTGTAAAATTATTGCAAAGTGAAATTAGAAACGGGCAAAGAGGGATTTGCCAAAGACAGAGAAGGTGTTTCTAGTATCACTTTGATCAGAACTCCTTATTGACACACTGTTGCTTAACACAGAACCAACAAACTGCTCTTCCACCAAAATGGTGGCTTAGATCCATTCTTTGGAATTTATAGCAAGTAATTGGGTTCTGAAAAATTACTAAAAGTGCTGAAGTAATAGGGTGTCCTGGTTACAGGGCTAACTGCACTTCTGACCCTTTCCTAGTCACTCTGAGTGAACCCCCTTGCATGTCAGGCCCCTCTGCCTATCTTATGGTAGAATTCTACAATTTTCCCACTCTTAGAGGGGCTACAGGAGCCAGTGTATCAACCAGGCTTACCCTGCTGGTCTAACTGAGTTTGGACAACATGAAGTTCTTCCCTTTGGAAGTCTGCAACCAGTGGTATTCCATGACAAAACAATAAAGAGTGCCCTTGCATCTATATTACCTAAAGGCTTATCATACCCTGATGTTAAGCTAGACATGTCTAACTTCTTCAGTTATCCCAATGGATGTTTGTCACATTCCAGTTCCTCCAGACAACTGCCTCCCCATCTTGTGAGGGGGTCCCGTCTAATCCTGTCAGAGTACTTTTGTTCTTGTGAGTTTCAAGCTTCAACCTTCTGGAGAACAGTTGGTTTTGTAGGTTGGCTGTAAAGGAAGTAAAACCTTTGACACTAACAGTTCAGTTATTAACAATCCCCAATTGTTTGTGGAGAGCCACTGTATCTCTTCCTGCTTTTTTCCCTGATACTCCCCCATCCTATTAACTATCCCAACATATTCATACAATAAATGTCCCAATAACTGGATCAACATAGAGAGAACAACATTGTTAGAGAACAGCTCCAATCATCACACAGAATTTAGGAAAAACTAAGAAGAATACATAATTTCATATGGAAAGGTTTGTGTGTGTATAAATATTATGAATGCTGTGTTATTTTTTACTCAACCCTTTTGAATAAGAACATATAATAAGTTTCCTACAGCTTTACTCTCCACTCTTGCTCATATGGATACTGGACTGTAATTCAGATTACAATGGAGCATAATACTATTATGAGTTTATGGTCACCAAAGGGTGACGGCAGACTGCAGCTACTCAGATCCTGAAAGCAAGGAATTTGACCCTAGCTGTGCTGAATTACTGAGCACAAGCACCTGGGCAAAGCTACTATCCAGGTAGAAAAAGCAGCCCTCTGTAAATACAACTTGGGAACAGAAGGCTCTATAAAGTATATTTTGCTGTTTGTGTCTCTTAAAAAGATTGATTAATAGAGGTCAGATCTCAAGAATAAATCCTGGGAAAAGGTTGACTTGTTCTATTTCTACATGAGATTATTGCCACAGTAAATAAGTTCCTTTAGGTTCCAGGTGGCACCCTCTCTTGGATAAGGGGAAATCTGTTTATATTTTAACCTTATAGCTACAGAAAATTATGTTGCTTTTTGTGCTCTTGAAATAGAGAATCCAGTTCTAAATAAATCAGTGTTACGTGAGTCTGTTTATCTGATGCTGATGCTGAAAACACTGTGCAAAGTAGGGAATAATTGGAATACACTTTTTGTTGACTGTTCAATTTGCAAGGGTGAGACCAGGCAGGTGAGGTAATACCGTTTATCTACACAGATAAACTCTGGAGAGCTGTATGTAGCTTGAAAGCTTGTCTCTTTCACCAACAGAAGTTAGTCCAATAAAAGATATTATCTTGCCCATCTTGTCTCTCTAATATCTTGGGACCAACACAGCTACAACACTGAAAACAATCTGTTATGCTGTCCATTGTCAGAGACGTGCTTTATACACATTAAAAACAATGAAAATATTAAATTATAGAAGATTTATAATAATTTTAAAGACAGAAACTGTGATCTATTGATCAAAGTGACCCATTGATTAGCTACATGTCTGTAAACAATAGGATTTAAGTAGACTTGCTATGCTGACTTAGGCAAACCCCTGAAAGTCATGAATGTGCTCAGTACTGTAGAGCAAAGGGAAAAGACACAGTACCTGTTCCGTGGAGGCTGTAACTCACACTGACCTGAAAAATACAAACTATGGGCCAACTCTAGCTCTCACTGATCTCAATGAGAAGTTAATAGAGACTTAGAGTGGTAAAAGGCAGACTCACAGACGTAATCCAGTCATTGTAATTTTTTTCCTACATCTTATGTGTTGATCAGAAGCTAGACTGCTCCCATCCATTTCCCTCCCCTTATCAGAAACTGGGAAATAACAAAAACAACGAGGCGTCCTGTGGCACCTTAAAGACTAACAGATTTATTTGAGCATAAGCTTTCATGGGTTAAAAAAATCACTTCTTCTCGATGCATCTGAAGAAATGGGTTTTTTACCCATGAAAGCTTATGCCCAAATAAATCTGTAAGTCTTTAAGGTGCCACTGGACTCCTCGTTGTTTTTGTGGACACAGACTAACACGGCTACCCCTATGATACTTGGGAAATAACAGATATTGCAATATAAATGTTCAACAAAAGGCACAGATAGATCTTATTGCCATCCACATATAGATGGTGCTGTAGGTCAAAATGTCTCACTGTCTCCCTTAGCAACACTAGATGGTCATTAAACAGAGGCAAGAAAGGACAAATGTTGGTGCTACTCTGTGTGCAAGAGCCCTTAGGAAGGAAGAACAAGTACTTTTTTCAAGCGTATGTGTATTATGGAATAGTACAAACAGCCCAAGAGTAAAACTTGGATGCTTAACCAATGGATATTCTTGGGGTTAAAGATACTGGCATGGGAATTAGGAGTTCTGCCACAGCCTTGATGGTTGACTTTGGGCATTATATTTAGGCCTATATCCTCAGAGGTATTTAGGGACCTGTCATTGATTTCAATGGGAGATAGGTACCTAAATACCTTTGAGGATCTGAGACTTAACCTTTGTTGCTTCAATTTCGCATCCTCAACGTGAGGATAATTCTTCCCTACCTAAGTGGGATGACAAGGCTCAATTCATCAATGATTGTGAGGTGTTCATAGAATCATAGAATATCAGGGTTGGAAGGGACCTCAGGAGGTCATCTAGTCCAACCCCCTGCTCAAAGCAGGACCAATCCCCGATTTTTGCCCCGATCCATAAATGGCCCCCTCAAGGATTGAACTCACAACCCTGGGTTTAGCAGGCCAATGCTCAAACCACTGAGCTATCCCTCCCCCCTATAAAAAAAAAAAACATAAATCTCATTCTGATATGCACAGGATATATCGCCTGTGTATATCAGTTGAGATACTCCAGTGATGAATCACCTGAAAAAGCCGATAAATAAAAGATGTGTTCATTTAGTGAAGGTGGAGTGGAACTATTTGATCTGTTATGGTGACATCCTACTGCAGGAGGTAGTATACTGTACTGTCTATATATTTGCAGCATTACTCTCTAGTTCTTTTTCCAGAGGGGATAGCAGTAGCTAGGAGAGATAATTTTAGCTCAAGTGGTAGAGGTGTATGGTTTTGAAGATGAAAGACCAGGGTTCCACTTCTGCTGGTGTGTCACTTATATAGTAATTGTGTCTGTTTGCAGCATGTGGATTACATGTAAATCCCTAATACAAGGCCTCTCTAGTACAGATTTTACTGTATATACTAATTAACACTTTGTGCTTTTACATGTTTAAAGCACTGTTCAACAGCATTAGAGAGAAAGGGACACATCCATTAAAACGTTTAGAACCTGATTCACACCTGTATTACTCCAGTGTCACTCCACTGGAGTGAAACTGACGTAAACCTGAAGTAATGCAATAGTAAATTAGACACTAAATTGCACTGCTTTGTGTTAATGCTAAAACTCCATTTATTAAAATGGACTGCTGTTTAACTGTATGTGTAATTCGCACTGGGGATTAACAACATTACACATGTGTGACCAAACCTCTGACTTGCTAATAAAATGCTGTGCACAATGAAACTCTGCTTTACCCTCCATTAGACCCGACTGGATCTTTTAAGATCTCTAGATCTTTAAAAAAAATAACTTTTAATATATTGTTCACCACCATGTAATTCTTCCCACTCTGCCATCCACCTTAGAACAAGTTGTCAGACACTGTGTGGCTTTCTGATAGTCTGCAAAAATGGTAGGACCATCATTACATTACTTCAGGGTCCCAAGAGATCCTATCACATATATCCTTTTATTGTTCTGCATTTGTCTTATTTGAAGGGATTTTTTGCTGTAGTTCCAATTTCACTTTTCTTACTTTGGCTTACAAGTCATAGATTTTGGTACACAACAGTGGCATTATTACATTGCAATTTGTATTGTTACAAGTATTGTGATTGGTGTAGTATATAACGCTGCTTGTAATACTACAAAGCTGCCCTCACTGTCCTTAATTAAACTTGTTGGGTACAAACTTGACATTTTTGTTGATAAATATTACTCTCAGATTCAGTTAATAAATTCTGTTAACTGTTTATTCAGTTAATAAATATCTGAAACTCATGCTGTTTAATTCTCATTGTTCCATTTTCTTAAGTCAGAGCTTCTGTCTACATGCAATATCTGCTCTCTTACTGTTTTCTCCATTTATAACTAAATAAGATACTGATTTTGCTGTATTGAACAGTTTCCATCATTCCTTCTAGGCATTTCATTTTTTCCCCTTAAGTTGAAGTTACAACCAGTTCCATCAGCCTGTGGCTCAGACAGAAGAAAAATCCAAATCAAAACAAATTAACAGCAAATTACCAGACATTAACATATGTTAGTGTAAAAATATCAGTAACATGATGAGTAAAGCAGACAACATCCACTCCCACATACTTGGAGGAGGGACACAATGTGTCACCTCCATTAGATTTACTTTTCATACTGCAAAACCTATTCCCAAGTTAGACATCACACTCACGCCTTCTCACATTGTAAGAAAAAAAAAAACTATCAGCTTGCAATATTGTAAATATTGTGAATGTTTTAATACAAACCTAATAACTGGTGACCATTGTAAATTGTAGGTCATGCACTTAAGTATGGTATATAATCTTACTTTTAAAGCAACTTGGGCCAAATTCATCTTTGGTATAACTCCATTGGCTCAGCAGGGATAGGCTATCTACCATGACTTGAGTTTGGATTGCATGGACATTTGGCAATGAGGGGAATAGGCGGATCAGTTAGTTTTTAGTGGATTAAAGGAAAAATTCATAAGATAAATAAATAAGCTTTAGTTTCTACCTTAAAGTTAATAGCTAGATCAATCTAATAATTTGTTGCAAATAAACCCCAAGAATAGTTATGAAGATAAGCGACTAGTAGCAGATTAATAAGGGTGAGAGTTACCTAATTTGCAGCAAGGAGTGCAGTGGCATGCCAAGGAGTGGCATGCATAGAGCAAGTAGTTAGCTCTCTCAGAGCTGGCCCATGATGGAAAGGAGAACAGAGGGAGACAGAATCATTTACATATACAGCAGGTTTAGGGAAAGCCCATTGCCAAACTCTCAGCTCTTATCTGCCAGGTGAGGAAATCGGTCTCATGAACTAAAAGTAGCCTTCAAAGGTGGGGATAAGATGCCAGAATCAAAACTGCAGTAGGTGCAAGAGGTGGAGTCCACAAAGGTTCATAGGGTCCTAAACCTCAGTTTTATTCTCCACTGCAATCTACAAAACTCCCACCAAATTCTGTAGGTGCCTAATCTCACTTGGTACCTACATTATCAGGGTAAAAGTCCTCCCAATGCCTAAATTTCTGCCTCTGGGCATGTGCATTGCCACCTTGTTCTAGGCATCTAGACACCTATCTCCCACCTAAGCCCCAGAGTGATTCATGAACTGGGCAATCCATCCATCTAAGTCATGTGCAGGGTTCAGTCTGGTATGTGTGCTCAGTGGCTGCCTACCATATCGGGTTTCTATTCAAAAACTGTCTGGAGGAGGAGGAAAAAGTGATGGTGCTGGTGCCTACCTCATAACTCTCTCTCTCTCTCTAGCCCAGTGACTATTTCAGTATATATCTATAGTGGAACAGTAATAGGGCCAGACAGAGTGAGAATAACTCTGTAGTTCAGTGGTTAGGGCACCCAGGTGGGAAACCCAGGGTTCAGTCCCCCTACTCCAGTTACCCTTTCATTATTGATCCACATTGGAACAGCTTGAACAGGAGTCTAAAGGAATTGCACATCAGAATATTGTATAGGTCAGAGGTAAGAACCCATTCCTCAGTTGTGCGGGACACCTGTTCAAATCCTTTCTTCCCCTTTGTCAGGTAGGGGGAGATTGAACCTAGAATTCCACCATCCCAGATGAGTACTTTAACCACTGGGCTAAAAGTTACAAGGTGGGACTACCTCCTCCTCTTCAGCCATTTGGTGTGGAACCAGGGGCTTGCCTAGCTCCTTCTCACAAGAAACACTGTAGGCATGTAAGCCTCCTGATTCCAGGACAAGGGTTCATGACTCAGTAGCCAAAACAGGCACCTAACTTCCAAGGACCATGTCCATTTCCTTTCATCGTATAGGAAGCCTAGGCCCTGACTCAGGCTTTGTGCATTACAGTTTTGTGTCTGTGATTTTCTAGATGACTAAAAAATAGGAACTATGACACTGAGCATTGAAACACCTACATTGTTTTGTAGATCTGGGCCAGGGTGAAAAAACTTCCTTGCCTCTCCAGTTAAAACTAAGTGCCTACAAATCAACTGCCCTTATTCAGAAGGACTGTCATTACTTTTTAGGAAAATATGTATAATTGTTCCATTGTATCTCTGAAAAATAGTGCTAGATAAATGTATTTCAGTGGAATTTGAAGATGTCTCTTTTAATCTTTAATAATCCCTCAAGATTCAGGTTGGGTGGAGAGACGGTTCAGAACTTTCCTAATTGCAGGAGAACTCTGAGCTTGCTTCTGGAAAATATCAGCTTCACAATAGGCATGCTCTGAGGTTTGAAACAGGCATTTACCTTAGTCCAGTAGTTCTCAAAGTTATTTGATTGATTTTTTTATGTCTGTAGTCATTTTCGCCCCCCTCAACACAAGTACATATACCACCACCCAGCTCTGAAAGCAAAAAGGAGAGCACTGGCTTCTGGCCAACCACCTAGCTTCGAAGGCAGCGTGTGCCAGCAGCCACACAGAAGTAACGGTGGCAATGTGAAAAGTTATATTAATCAGTTTCAGGTTTCTCAGCAGATTTAGAAATAAGGGTGCAACAGCACAGAAGTAAGGGATGCAATATGAAAAGTATGAATATGAAATATGAATTGGCCTCATTAGTACTAGAAAAAGTAATGTTCCCTCTGTTGATATTCACCCCTTCTTGTCAACTGTTGGGAATGGGCCACATCCACCCTGACTGAATTTGCCTCGTCAGCACTGACCCCCCACTTGGTAAGGCAACTCCTGTCTTTTCATGTGCTGTATATTTATACCTTTCTACTGTATTTTTCACTCCATGCATCTGATGAAGTTGGTTATCACCCACAAACGCTTATGCCCAAATAAATTTGTAGTCTCTAAGGTGCCACGAGGACTCCTCATTGTTTTTAATATGAAAAGTGATATTTGTCAATATCACTTTTCACAGCAGATGTAGCACCCCATTTCCACACTTACTTGTGCACTGCTGCTGCCACTGACAGCCAGAGCCCCGCCAGAGCTCCGCCACCTCCAGGGCTGACAGCCAGAGCCCCGCCACCTCCAGGTGAGTGATTGGCAGGGCGGGAAAGGAAAGCCTGAGCCTGAGTGGTGGGGCTCCGACTGTCCCCTCTATCCCCACCTCCTGAGTATGCACTGCCCTTCCACACAATCCCCAACCACCTGGGACTGACAGCCAGAGCTCTTAAAAAAAAAAAAAAAAGCACATAAATCTCACCTCCCTTGACACGTTCCAATGCCTCCCTTGGGAGGCCTGCTCCATAGTTTGAGAACAGCTTCCCTAGTCCCTCATACACTAGCATTGCTTCAGCTCTATGTGCATATTCAGCTTGTTTGTATAGTGTGTTTATCTTCCTCTGGTAGCTAGGCCACATTGTATATATACAGACATACCCTACTACTGCTGCCAGCTGATGGAGTTACTCCTTTTGCACCTTTAGTGGTAGAAGTATGTGCATTAATGTTAACATCATCGATTCAAACCTTTTCAAAAACCTGGGGAAAGAGGGAGAGAAGGTTATTACAATAGTCACACCTGTACTAACACTTTGATCCTTATATCCGTACCTTTGTATGCAAACTATATTTTTCAAATGTTGGCAATCTAATGAGCATGCCCTGTGTTCTTTGGTATGCTTTGCTCTATCTGCAAATATGTCAAATAGTGAGATTGTTTATCCTGGGAAATAGAAATCCCTAAGGAAACTGGTGTTCTTCAGTTTAGAGTGCATTGAATGGTGATGTATTATTATCCAGAAGGGCTCTGTAGATATATCAAATAGATCATTAAGTGGCATGGTCTGATTACTACTGAAAAAAAATCCTTTTTTCAAAATGTATGTTCCCCTTGTTCCCATAGTAATCATTCATTTATATCAAGGTTTCTATTTTGTTTTCTTAAAAAGTGATTTTTACTTTTAGTAAATCATTTTAGACATTTTGCCTTAAAAATGCAAGGTTATAACAGTTACTAAATTATATGTAGGGACTGTGAAGTAACTACCCTACAAAGAAACTACATGTAATTTCACAGGTGTTATTTAGACAAATTATAAAGATGTAAAGAAGATGCTACAGAAGGAGTTTAAGGAGGAGCTGATCCAAACATATGGTCAAAGAATAAAATGCTCAATTGTTTGACAGTTTGAAAAGCAACATACTAAATCATCAGGAGTAATATAGAGGGATGCCAGGAAGATGTCTGGCAGTGGAAATGTAACATTTTTTTCAGGATTTGGACAGGATTTTTATCAATTACACTATTACCAAAGCCAAGGAGGTTGTGGACCCTGCTACCCATCCCTCACCTGTCATGATGAACATGATGAACAGAAAGAGTCATTGGAGAAGGTACACGAGGAGGGCAGTGAAGACCCCTCCCCAGAAAGTCAAGATTTCTTTGGGACTCAAGATTCTGACTTCAGCCATGTTGGAATTCCCAGCCAGAAACACAGCCCGGGACTGAGAAGGCAGATCCTATAGAGGGAATCTCAGCATATAACTATCCATCTTCACAATTTAGTGTCATACTAAACTGGTGTTCCAGTATCCGTTCCGGGTGTCCCAAGGCCGCAGTCAGTTTTGGCAGATGTGAACTGGAAGCCCTTCTGAGTCTCTGTCACTTCCTTGGCCCACAGTGTCCTTTCACAGCCTTTCCCCACATATAGATTTTCAAAATGGTGTGTGCTACGGCCGGGCAATCTGCTTCTGTCTCATGCTAAAGCCCCAACCACTGACTGTTTACAAGTCTACGCCACAGAGGCCACACACCCATCTACTAATTTTGTTTCCCCTTGCTTCTTCTGTTGTTGCTAGCAATCTCTTCTCACTCTCCACCCCTTAAAAAAAAAAAAAAAAAAAAAACAACCACTTGCTCAAAATAGTGGCTAGCTGCATGGCACAGCTGCAAACTCCTCCCCACTTATTTTCCTATCCCTCCTCTTCCATGATACTTTCAAATAATGAAAACATTCAATTGTGTGAAATGCAACATTTTGAGAAAGTGGTATAAGAAAAGAAGTTTGGTTAATATTCTCGGGTTACACAAGGTAGTCTTATGGTTGTTGGGTTTATTGTGTGGGTTCAGGGTAGTGTTGGTGGACTGTGACATACAGGAACTGAAACTAAACAATCTGGTGATCCCTTCTGGTGTTAAATGCTAGTACTCTATTGCACAGCTGTATAGATCTTAGGTTAGTCTACACTGCAATGTAAGCTCAGAGTTAGTAGGACTTGATTCAGCCCAGGTTTCAGAACCTAGGACTTGTGGGCAAAAGAGGCCAATTTATGAACTTATTGTCAGCTGCACTGGAAAAGTTCATGATGCTAGGGTTTTCTGATGATTAACAGTCTATATTCATAGATAGGCTGGGACACTATTCCCACCACATGACATAAACAGACTTACTGTCCCGACTGGAGGACCCAGTGTATCCCCTGTTGCCTTGGCTTATGAAATGAATATTTAATTATACACTCAGCAGGTGTAGAACTGTGGTTGAATGTGCGTTGGGCTAATTGAAATCCCACTGGCAATGTATACAGACTAGGGCTGAAATGCAATTAAAAAAATCGTGATTAATTGTGCAATTAAAAAAAATAATCACAATCGCACTGTAAAACAATAATAGCATATTTTATTATAATTATTATTTAAATATTTTGATGTTTTCTACATTTTCAAATATATTGATTTTAATTACAACGCAGAATGCAAAGTGTACAGTGCTCACTTTATATTTATTTTTGATTACAAGTATTTGCACTATAGAAAAACAAAAGAAATAGTATTTTTTCAATTCACCTAATAGAAGTACTGTAGTGAAATCTCTTTATCATGAAAGTTGAACCTAGAAATGTAGAATTATATATACAGCATTCAAAAATAAAACAATGTAAAATTGTAGAGCCTTCAAGTCCACTCAGTCCTACTTCTTGGTCAGCCAATTGCTCAGACAAACAAGTTTGTTTACATTTTCAGGTGATAATGCTGCCTGCTTCTTGTTTAAAATGTCACCTGAAAGTGAGAACAGGCATTCACATGGCACTGTTGTAGTCGGCATTGCAAGATATTTACGCTAAAGAGTCATATGTCTGTTCATACTTCAACCACCATTCCAGAGGACAGGCATCCATGCTGATAATGGGTTCTGCTCAATAACAATCCAAAGCAGTGCGGACCAACGCATGTTCATTTTCATTAACTGACTCAGATACCACCAGCAGAAGGCTGATTTTCTTTTTTGGTGCTTCAGGTTCTGTAGTTTCCACAGTGGAGTGTTGCTCTTTTAAGACTTTTGAAAGTGTGCTACACACCTCATCCCTCTCAGATTTTGGAAGGCACTTCAGATTCTTAAACCCTGGGTCGAGTGCTGTAGCTATCTTTAGAAATCTCACATTGATACCTTCTTTGTGTTTTGTCAATTCTACAGTGAAAGCGTTCTTAAAATGAACATTATGTGCTGGGTCATCATCTGAGACTGCTATGACATCAGGTATATTCAAAATGCAGGTAATACAGAGCAGGAGACATACAATTCTTCCCCAAGGAGTTCAGTCACAAATTTAATTAACACATTATTTTTAATAAGCGTCATCAGCATGGAAGCATATCCTCTGGAACTGTGGCCAAAGCATGAAGGGGCATACGAATATTTAGTATATCTGGCACATAAATACCTTGCAATGTCAGCTACAAAAGTGCCATGCAAATGCCTGTTCTCACTTTCTGGTGGCATTGTAAATAAGAAGAGGGCAGCATTATCTCCTGTAAATGTGAACAAATTTGTTGGATTGAGAACTGGTTAAAAGACAAGGAAGAAAGGGTAGGAATAAATGGTAAATTTTCAGAATGGGGAGGGGTAACTAGTGGTATTCCCCAAGGGTCCAGTCCTATTCAACTTATTCATAAATGATCTGGAGAAAGGGGTAAACAGTGAGGTGGCAAAGTTTGTAGATGATACTAAACTGCTCAAGATACTTAAGACCAAAGCAGACTGTGAAGAACTTCAAAAAGATCTCACAAAACTAAATGATTGGGCAACAAAATGGCAAATGAAATTTAATGTGGATAAACATAAAGTAATGCACACTGGAAAAAATAACCCCAAAACTATACATACAATATGATGGGGGCTAATTTAGCTACAGCTAATCAGGTGAAAGATCTTGGAGTCATTGTGGATAATTCTCTGAAGATGTCCACACAGTGTGCAGCAGCAGTCAAAAAAGCAAACGGGATGTTAGGAATCATTAAAAAAGGGATAGAGCATAAGACAGAGAATATCTTATTGCCCTTATATAAATCCATGGTTCACCCACATGGTTCACCCACATACAGATGTGGTCCCCTCATCTAAAAAAAGATATACTGGCATTAGAAAAGGTTCAGAAAAGGGCAACTAAAATGATTGGGGGGTTGGAACGGGTTCCATATGAGGAGAGATTAAAGAGGCTAGGATTTTTCAGCTTGGAAAAGAGGAGACTAAGGGGGAATATGATAGAGTATATAAACTCATGAGTGGTGTGGAGAAAGTGAATAAGGAAAAGTTGTTTACTTGTTCCCATAATATAAAGAACTAGGGGCCACCAAATGAAATTAATGGATAGCAGATTTAAAACAAATAAAAGGAAGTTCTTCTTCACTCAGCGCACAGTCAACCTGTGGAACTCCTTGCCTGAGGAGGTTGTGAAGGCTAGGACTGTAACAGGGTTTAAAAGAGAACTGGATAAATTCATGGAGGTTAAGTCCATTAATGGCTATTAGCCAGGATGGGTGGAGATGGATGGCTGGAGAGAGATTACTTAGAATCATAGAATATCAGGGCTGGAAGGGACCTCAGCAGGTCATCTAGTCCAACCCCCTGCTCAAAGCAGGACCGATCCCCATTTTTTGCCCCAGATCCCTGAATGGCCCCCTCAAGGATTGAACTCACAACCCTGGGTTTAGCAGGCCAATGCTCAAACCACTGAGCTATCCCTGATCATTACCTGTTAGGTTCACTCCCTCTGGGGCACCTGGCATTGGCCACTGTTGGTAGACAGGATACTGAGCTGGATGGACCTTTGGTCTGACCCAGTATGGCCATTCTTATGTTCTTATGTTTGTCTTAGTGATTGGCTGAAGAAGAAATATGACTGAGTGGACTTGTAGGCACTAAAGTTTTACGTTGTTTTGTTTTTGAGTGCAGTTATGTAACAAAAAAAATCTACATTTGTAAGTTGCACTTTCACGTCGAAGAGATTGCACTGCAGTACTTGGCTGAGGTGAATTGAAAAATACTGTTTCTTTTGTTTATCATTTTTACAACACAGAATACAATATATATGAAAATGTAAAAAACTATCCAAAATGTTTAATACATTTCAATTGGTAGTCTAATGTTTAACAGCACAATTAAAATGGCAATTATTTTTTTAATTGTGATTAATTTGTTGAGTTAATCGCGTGAGTTAACTGCGATTAATCGACACCCCTAATACAGACCCTACATCTGGATTCTATTATCAATAATGCTGTCCATGTTACTGTTGCTTGCTGTGCTCTTCACAATCTTTGTGAAGACAAAGGTAAGCCATTCCTCCCTGAATGGACTATAACTGTGAGAGGCCCCTGAACTGGTACATTCAGCCCAAAATGGCACCTAACCCAGCTGGAGCTGGATGCCCAGGGCTTTGTATTCATGTATGCTTTGTATTCCAACATTATGGACTTTTATGGGGCACTGGAAGATGGAGAACAGTACCTTTATGAATGTGCTTGGGTGAGTGCAGTTGTTGATTGACACGCATTGTACTTTTGAATGATGTGACCGCTAATGAAATGCAGGGAGGGTAGGAACAGTATGGATTGTAGCTGTACCAAGACATGGGTTTTGCATACAACTTACCAGTTGTCCCTGATCATGTGTTTACCTTTATTTTTGACGTACACATTATATGCAGTGATGGCAATATAATTTCTTTATAAAGTAAAAACATTTATTTTTGCACATGTATTTAAAAAGTACAATATTAATCCATTGCCTTGTGGACCAGCTGCCATTAGCACCCCTAAACCCTTTAAAAGCTTTAAAAGTAACCATGAACAAAGTGCATAAACAACCGCAAACAGTAAAACTATGTATATTTGCTTACTATTGTTTATCCCCGGCCTCTGGTTTTCCTTTCCCTACTTTCCATGTTTGCCATGCAGTTGTGTTGGCTCAGGGGGGGTTGGAGATATCCAAGGAGGAAGGGTTCAGCACTGAGGACTGCATGGGGCACATTTTCTCTGTCCAGTTGCTCATAGGGCCCAATTGCATGGGCCACCCAGCCAGTTGTTTCTGGAATGCAGATCAGAATTCCACAGAGGGGTCACAGCCCATGGTATGGGCGCAACGGGAGCCTGAACTCTTGTGGCTGTTAGACACAGCCACCACCCAAACAGTTCTCTCTGTTGCGCTTTGCCTTCCCCCCTTAACTACTGTTCCTGTTCCAGGAACTCCAAAGCAAATGCCTGCTCCTGTGCCTCAACCCTGTCCTCAAGCTGAAAAGCCAGCCCGAACCTTTCCTCTTTCCTCTGGGCTTGTCTTTCCTCTTGCTACAAGTCCCTTTGCCTTTGGTACTTGACCTGAGGGTTGGCCCTGTCCAGAACTTCAAGCATAAGTCCATCCCATAAACACTTCCTCTTGGAAGGGTCTGTGAAGGTTTGGTGAGTTATGGAGGCACTGCAGCCTGTGGCGGTCGAGGGGCCTGGAACAGGACAGGACACGGAACGTTACTGTCTTTAGTAGCTCAGGGTAGGAGCTCAGAAAAAAATAATGTTGGAATTTCAGGGACAGAAAATGTTACTGTTTGAAACGGAATTTCAATAGATTGCCAGAGGGCTGCTTCACACCACAGAAGCTCCCTGAACACAGCTGGGTTAATCTCAGTGAAAGAAGTGCTGAGAGAATGGTAAGTCAAAAATCACAACATTTTATATTATTTTTCCAAAAAAAATGGAGTTTGGGGGAACCTCCTCTATAATTTCAAATATTGCACATTTTGGGGGAAATAACAGTTCTTGTGGTGCCTGATTGGCAAAGGGAGGGGGCTACAAGTTTATTCCAAGCTGGCAGTTTATTCATTTGCTTCATTTGCTGCCTGCTGGTGGCTCCCACTGATTTCCATGTTGGCTTCTGGGACAAGCAGGTTACTAGCCTGGCTGACTAGTGCACTGCTGGTGGCTCAGGGCTCAGTGCAATCTCCAGCACCCAGTCAAACTCAGTGTTGCAGTTGAAGTCTGCTAGGTATATCGCTCACATGTTGATGGATAAAAATCATCCTCTCTTCACAGGCTCTGGTCTATGCACAAGTCTCTTGGGAGTGAGCCATTAAGTGTGGCAAGGACCCACACAGCTCCACAGGGCAGGCCCATTGCCTCCAAGACTGGATTTCTGGCACAGGCATCCCGTGTCTCTCTCCATGGCTCCCTGGATTGAATCCATCCAAGCCAGATTCCTGTGGAGGCTTTTACTGTAGCCCTCCAAGGTACAAAGCTCTCAGTGAGTACCTTCAGTGACTCAGGCATCATTTTGAAAATGTTTAGTCCCCTGGCACACAAAATCTGGAAGTCCTTAGGTTAGTACAGCTGTGGCCAAAGACTGTCAATATCACACATCACTGATGATTGCCCTCTGACCAGATTTAATGGTGGTCTTAGGGCTCTACACTTCGTTGATGAGGCTGCCACAGTTTGGCTTGGCAAGCTCTAGATCCAATAAGAAGAAGTCAAACTCATCATAAAATGTGCATGATGTCAGCAAGTTGCCAGAGGTGTGGTTGTGGTCCCGAGTTTTCTGGTACTTGGTCTTGAGTTGCTTAATCCGTTCCCTGCACTGGTCACTGATCCGGTAAATTTCCAATATTGACAACTTCTGCATTAGTTGCTGAATGCATTGTCATTCCTGGTACTCTGACTAAAATCGATTGTTTTGCTGGCCTTGCACCAGAAATTAACTAAAATTGGAATGTGCTCCAGTGACCACAATGCAGTATACTTTGTAAAGTACTATACTAGTCAATATCCATTGCAAACACCAAAGGTTCTCCTAAAGTGCATTTTCAGCATGTCACTCAGAATAAAATGGAAGGGTTAAATACCGAGTTGCTATACTAGAACAAGTATATGTGGGGAAGGTGTGGGACAGGTGCTTCCATTTCCCTGGAGTTGATTTGCAATTCTTGGGAGAGAGGACAAAATAAGTTTGCATTGGGGAATAGTTCTGACAGGTTCCAAGGACCGGAGTGTGTGGACGGAGGGACTGGGCAGCTGTGTGTACATTCCAAATAATGACAGGTTTCAGAGTAGCAGCCGTGTTAGTCTGTATTCGCAAAAAGAAAAGGAGGACTTGTGGCACCTTAGAGACTAACCAATTTATTAGAGCATAAGCTTTCGTGAGCTACAGCTCACTTCCTCAGATGCATATCTGAGGAAGTGAGCTGTAGCTCACAAAAGCTTATGCTCTAATAAATTGGTTAGTCTCTAAGGTGCCACAAGTCCTCTTATTCCAAATAATAGGGCTTGAGCTCCCTCTCCCATCTGGATTCAGGCTCAGACCTTCTGCCTTCCCGTGGTCCTAGAACTGAGCCTGAGAGATCTGTGTGTAGACAGAATGGCAGTAAGGGCTTAAGCATGATTCTGAGCCTGAGCTTATATTGCAATGTAAACATGCTCATAGTGGCATTTTACAGGTTTATGTCAAGAAAGACTGAGAGAAACCACTGCAGAACTTAATGTGTTTTTCCTTCTGCACTTTCAGAAGGTCTGTGTAAGGGACTAGGGATATATATAAGGAGCTGGATATATAGAGCCTGGGATTGCTGATATTCCCACAATAGCACTGGGAGGTATTGCAGACTTGCAGCCAGGGAGCACTGTGGAGAGTAGGTACAACCCTAGGGAGCCAGAGTGACAGTACACTGTGGCCCTTTGATAGTCCAAGTGCCCACTTAACCTGGGCTTGCCCCAGAAAGTTGTCTGGGGAACCACATAGACTTTGGCCTGCCGTGATGCCAGACTTTGCCTTGTCTTCTGGTGTCTGATTCCAGTGTGACTCTGACCCTGATTCCTGATTCCAGCCTGGTACTACCTATGACCTGTGGCCCAACTCTGATCCCAACTCTTGCTTACTGAACCTAGCTCTTGTAATTCCTCTGACTCCTGCTCAGCAACTACAGTCCCTGATGTGCAGACCCCAGCCCAGCTGTGACTGCTAGGCCAGACTGACCATGTCTGTAGGGGAGATAAAGTAAAATTTAAGACTGAAAAATTTGGTCCGGACATTGAATGATAGCTGCATGGCTGCTGAATGTTGTACAGAGTGCAATTCCACTCCACTCCTGTAGCAATTCAGGTTAGACCACACTGATGAATAACTTTACAGAGTAAATAAATAAATAAATGTGTTAGTCTCTAAGGTACCACAAGGACTCCTTATTTTTACAGAGTATCTCACTGATCTGCCCTTTATCTTCTTTGAATAAGGACATTTTCTGCCTCCTAGTCACCCTGCTCAATATAATGTCATCAAAAGTCAGGACAGCTTAAAGGGCATGCAGAGAGGATTATTATGCAGCTCACCTGAGATGTCCTGAGCTATCTCCTCTGACACTTGTCAGCACCTCCAGGAAACAGTAAAATTGTAAAGCCAAACCACTAAAATTTAACAGTCTTCTTACTTTTCTACTAACTATCAATATAACTGTTGATAATGTTTGTTACTTTTCACAATTGTGTGCCATACCAGACACTGCAATATACCATGGTCTTGGATTGGTATGTGCATTATCAATTTTAACAAGTGCACTGATTAGTCATAATCCATGAGCCCAACTGCTGGCATTATTAAACTTGAACTGCTTTCTTGATGTAGTTTAATCATTTAATCATTTTGTAAAGTAAAATCATGCCACTTCAATCTATTAAAATTCTTTAAGCGTGTCCATAAATATGTAGACAAGGTTGATCTAGTGGATATAGTGTATTTGGACTTTCAGAAAGCCTTTGACAAAATCCCTCACCAAAGGCTCTTAAGCAAAGTAAGAAGTCATGGGATAAGAGGGTAAGTCCTCTCGTGGATCAGTAACTGGTTAAAAAATGAAAAACAAAGGATAGGAATAACCAGTCAGTTTTCACAGTGGAGAGAGCTAAATAGTGGGGTCCCAAAGGATCTGCAGCAGGACCAGTGTTGTTCAACATACAGTATTCATAAACAGCCTCAGGAAAAAGGGTAAACAGTGAGTTTGCAGATATACAAAATTACTCCAGATAGTTAAATCCAAAGCAGACTGCAAAGAGTTGCAAAACTGGGTGACTCGGGAAGACACTGGCAAATGAAATTCAATGCTGATAAATGAAAAGTAGTGCACATAATCCTAACTGTACATACAAAATGATGAGGACTAAATAAGCTGTTATCATGTTGAAAGTCATTGTGGATAGTTCTCTGAAAACATCTGTTCAATGTGCAGCGGCAGTCAAAAAAGCTAACAAAAAGTTAGGGACCATAAGGAAGGGGATAGATAATAAGACAGAGAATATCATAATGCCACTATATAAGTCCATGGTATGCCCAACCTTGAATACTGAGTATAGTTCTCATTATCGCATCTCAAAAAATATATTAGAATTGGAGAAGATACAGAGAAGGGCACCAATAATAATTAGGGGTGTGGAACAGCTTCCATCTGAGGAGAGATTAAAAAGACTGGGACTGTTCAGTTTGGAAAAGAGATGATGGTGGGGGTGGGGAGATATGAAAGAGGTTTATAAAATCATGAATGGTGGGAATAAACTGATTAGGGAAATGTTATTTACCCATTTGCATAATCCATGCACCAGAGGTCACACAATGAAATTAATAGACAGCAGGTTTAAAACAAACATAAGGAAGTACTTCTTCGCACGTGCGGTCACCCTGTGGAACTCAGTTCCAGGGGATATTATGAAGTCCAAAAGCATATCTCAGTTAAAAAAAAGAATTAGATAAGTTAATGAAGTATAGGTCCACCAATGGCTATTAGCCAAGATGGCCAGGGATGCAACCCCATACTCTGGGTATCCCTAAACTCTGATTGCTGGAAGCTGGGAATGGATGACAGGGAATGGATAACTCAGTGAATTGCCCCGTTCTGTTTGTTCATTCCCTTGGAAGCATCTGGCAATGACCACAGTCAGAAGAGAGGATACTGCGGAAGGTGGACCAGAGGTCTGACCCAGTATGGCCGTCTCATGTTATTATTATTTTTCAGTTTCTGAACAGTTTTAAAGTTTAAATTAATCAAGTATATTTAAGCATTTTTATTGACATTGTTCCTATAGCCACATAATTTTATTAGAGAGTTTTGAACAAATATATTGTCTTATTCCTGTATTATAAGTCTTTGCAATCCGAACACATCAGACTGGGTTAGGCTGTTTGTAACTTCTGGAATTAAGTCTGTACACTTAAGTAAACATGATCAAATTATGGTAACAACATGAATCATTGAAGTCAATCCTTTATGTGATCAATACTCCTCTAACTCTCCCAACCCTCCAAAAATGTGTTGTTCACTAAAAAATGCTGGATGAATAAATTGAAAGAGAGGCGAGGAAGAAGGAATAAGCAGTAGAAGAAACGTGAGGAAGAATATAATAGAATGTAAGAACAGAGAGAAGTGGATGCGGAGAAAGAAGAGAAAAAAGAGCTCTTCCTCTTGTAGGGTGAAAAAATATGGACATCTGCTGTGGAAATGTAAAGGACAGCTCATCATACATTCACTTCAAAGCTTGTCTTCCATTCAGTAATTGTACTGTAAAGGGATTACTATGACCTGCATAATGTTACTGACATTCCAGTGAACTTGTGTATCTTTGATACTTTGTTGGCAGAACAGATGGTTCACCAAGCTCATAGTACTAGGCATATTAGGGAACAGTGAGGAAGTTAAACAAATGGCTCTAAGTGGCTTATAATAACTGAGGTACTTCCCTACTTCAAATTTTGAGGGGAGGGATAAGGAGACAAAGAATAAAGACAGGTTTTGTTCTTCATTGACTTCCACTGGAGATCTGATGACCTTGGCAGTGACTCCCCTAAGAAATTAAAAGAAAAGATGACAGAAATCGCCCAGAAAGCCGAGAACAGTATGACATGGCAATCGAGAATAATTCTGAATTATTCCCACTGGTTGTCATCCATATGGAAACAAATGATAACAGTGAAGGAAAAAACATATTAAAGAATGACTAAAGAGATTGCAAAAGAGAACTGAACATTGCATTCATACTAGTAAACTTTCAAAGATCCTAGTAGCATAAGTAAAGAGAAGTGAAGACTGATATAGGAGACTGACAGATAGATAAACAAATGGAACATATGAAGCTTTTGCATTCAGAGGCTATCAAAATGGTCACCATATACTCAGAGGAGGTTCCTACATCCTAGATTAAAAGATATGTCAGATGGTTCTCAAACTTAGTGAAAACAGGGCAAAGGGTACTTTTCATTTAAACTAAATAGCTTGGTATGTGTCCAACTGAAAAATAAGAAAAGATAGAATTGTTTTGAAATAGGAAATATAGAGTAAATATAGAAAATACATAGAGTATTAAATATACTGTATATAAGTTTGCTAGGAATATTGGAAATGAGCAAGAAGTGGAAGTGATGCTGAATGATGGAGATGATAAAGTAGGAATCTTTCTGTCAATATAGATGTGTGTAATCTAAATAAGAGAGCTAGAAACAAAACAAAACAAAAATAAAGGAGGTGGAGAATAGGAATTATGTATCAAAACTATATGTTCTGGGTTTTATTTTGAAAATACGATCACCTTACTGTGAATAATAAATGCAATGAAATATGTGTAATCTAATAGGATCCTAAATTATATAGAAGAATAATTTTATGATCCAAAAACTGGAGGCTACTGTTAAAAACCAAATCAGCATCCTAAATCTTATTGAGGCCATTCCTATCTCAACTAAAATGAGAGGACTCTAGCAACAGTGGAGCTTATATGGTTATCACATGAGATTTCATTTGTATGATGTCTCTCAGGGAAACCTGCACATTGTAAAGCATATGTTTGCAGGTGTTCTCTGTCAACCTGCCTGCAGGGTACTTCTGTTGGTGGGGACAGAGTGGGGGGATTAGTAGATTCTCTAGCCATCATTATTCCCATCCAGAATGCCAGCCAAAATCTTTTCATACATCCTTTATGTACTAGAATTGAACCAGCTCTATATTAAGGGCAAATCCTCAGACACAGGTTTGCCCCATAGAGAAAGAAGTTTTTTCTTTGTGTGCATTGCTTCTTGTTGCAATAGCATTTAATGAAGGTCTTCATAAATTTTACAAGATTAATTAAAATTATACCATTAAGCTTTGTAAACAAACAAAATATCAAATGTGGCAGCAGAGGAAGCACTGTTGAAATCCAACCAGAAATCATAGAATCATAGAATCATAGAATATCAGGGTTGGAAGGGACCCCAGAAGGTCATCTAGTCCAACCCCCTGCTCGAAGCAGGACCAATTCCCAGTTAAATCATCCCAGCCAGGGCTTTGTCAAGCCTGACCTTAAAAACCTCTAAGGAAGGGGATTCCACCACCTCCCTAGGTAACGCATTCCAGTGTTTCACCACCCTCTTAGTGAAAAAGTTTTTCCTAATATCCAATCTAAACCTCCCCCACTGCAACTTGAGACCATTACTCCTCGTTCTGTCATCTGCTACCATTGAGAACAGTCTAGAGCCATCCTCTTTGGAACCCCCTTTCAGGTAGTTGAAAGCAGCTATCAAATCCCCCCTCATTCTTCTCTTCTGCAGGCTAAACAATCCCAGCTCCCTCAGCCTCTCCTCATAAGTCATGTGTTCCAGACCCCTAATCATTTTTGTTGCCCTTCGCTGGACTCTCTCCAATTTATCCACATCCTTCTTGTAGTGTGGGGCCCAAAACTGGACACAGTACTCCAGATGAGGCCTCACCAATGTCGAATAGAGGGGAACGATTTTAATCTGTTGATTAAAACTTGAAACTGAGTGAAATCATATTTCATGGGATCACTAGATGGACACGAAATACAACCTTCTGATGACATCACAACTATGAAATATGAAGGTACTTCCATATTTATTGGTAAGCTGGCTATGCATTCAAATGCAATGCACACACTGCAGAAGGGACTCTCATAGCAGAGAGTAAAAATAGACATGACGTGTGAAAGTCTGCTTTTCAATTTTTCTTGTTAGTATTATAAACAATCTAGAAAGAAATATATTTAAATTCTTATATAAAGAATTGGATATAATCACTGATATATGTCAAGTTGGAAAATGTATAGACATTCACTAGGTGGTAATACTGTCCTGGGGTTGGCACCATGCTAAAACCTCTCTGATCTACTTAATATGAGTTCTTGGCACACAAATCTAAATGCATGCAAGTTTTTTTGTTTGTTTTGTGGGGTTTTACTTTCAAGAATGAAGCTAAATTACTTTCCTAGCAAGCCTGCCTGACCACTTATTTAGAAGAGAGGATTACTTTTGATAGCCTGTCATATACATTATGTGTCATCCTGGTTCCTGGGCAGCACTGCCAAACGAGGGTCTGCTGGACTTCTTTAAGCTGTGATTAGCATACTGTGAGATTTACATTATGAGATATTGGTGCATCACAGCGCTTAAATGATTTGGGAAAGAATTTTGCTTTCCGAATTTCTCCTGCTTTCCAAAAGACAATCTATATGGCTTCATAGTGAAAATGGGTTCAGCGGTAAACTTGCTACATATTTCTTACAGATTGTAATGGGATATACAGAAACTCCCCAGCATTCAGATATATGCTTATGGATATTTCAGGTAATTTCAGGGGCATGTTTGTGATTTGTTTTCCCCATGCTCCTCACAGACAGTTGTTGCACAGCTAATGTATAATTTAATCATATCACTTGTGGTTGTCTGTGTGTAATTTCTCAGAATCAGTTCCCCTCCTCAGACTTGACTTTCTGGTGAAATGCAGCTGGCTATCCAGGCACTTGTCTTTTCTTAAAGTAAGTCCTGTTTGTATCAGGATGCAAGTAGAAGAGGAATTCATCTTGACATTGGTTTAGTCTCTGAGATTCATGATGTGTGGTTGTCTTTCCCTTCTCTTCCTGAGCATTATAGCCAAATTCATCTTGGAGCAACTACCTTTAAATCAAGGCTAAAAGGTCAAGGTTGAAGTCAATGGAGTTACACCAGGGAAGAATTAGGTCCTAATTGTTTCAACCTGTTAGACAATAGGTTAATCTGCCTCTTGAAAAACAGCTCTATAAATATCTGTTTATTCTTGTTCTGTTGCTCTGTATACTTTATATGCTGTTCTGTAAGTGCATTCAGTATGACTGTTAGAAAATAAAACCTTATTAAAGGTAAATGAATGATACATTACTAAAATCAACAGTATATTTTTGTCTTGTTTTAACTAATAATTTAAAATTGAAATGGCCCAGTATGAAGTATGGATGGTATTTTTTATTTCTGCTCTCTTCTGTTTTGTCAGTGTCAATTGATTTTAATTCATTGTGTCTATAAAGTTGTGCGGGGGTTTGCAGTTTAGAAATATCATGTTCTTCTTGCTAAAACAGGTCATTTATTAACTTTTATATAATTCTAGACAGAAATTTCACTTCTAGAATGTCACTACTCTTCAGTGTCAAAATTTATTTAATTTTTTTAAAAACAAAATATGCAATCCTCTTTTATACAGAATTGTTATTAGCAAATTAATTCTGTGCTGTGATAACCACACAGCTGGGAGCAAACCATATTGCTTCATTTCTCTGAGTCACTTTAATATGCAACATTTCGATGTATCATTGTTACTAAGCAAAGTCCCACTGAAATCCATGAGGCAAGTCTCCCATTCATGTCAAGGGAACTCTGCATAATACAAAGTAATACATAATGGAATGAATACCTCAGCTGCTCACGGAACAATGTACTGATCCCATAAGACACAACAGCAAAAAATGTATTCTTACTGCATAATAACTTCTGTATATTTTCACACATTCCAACATACTATTACACAAACACACACAAAAACTATACATCAAAAGAACATTATTAGAATATTTCCATTAGCCTCATTCTCACAAACAGCTGAACTGTTTTAGATAATTTTTTTCAGAACAATTCAGTCTGAAGGAGATACTAGACATGAGAAATTTCATTTTGAACGTTTAAAGTTTGGCAAAGTTATAAGTAACTGAAAACAGATTCTTAAAATGGGAATTGTTGAGCAACCTTAATAATAGGTTGAACTGCCACACCCACCTATAATATTACTATATTACTGTATGTTAATATCACAGCACAAATCTTGTCATTCAGATTATGGCAGTTCAAATTATATATATTTACTGCAGGCTTTCCTCACCTATGCTAAATCCAACTTTAGTGCATCTGAGAATCCACCCCAGCATCTTTTTATTTACAACACTATCCAGTGATAATACATTGTATTCTTATTACAGTAGGAAGAAAATAACAATAGTCTCTTCTTATGTACCTTACAATGGAAATTTCCACAGTAAACTATTCATAGCACACTGCTGATGCCACCTGCAAGCAGTGTGAATAAAACTCACACCATCTTGGTTTCCTTTAAAAGACTTTGGCTGCAGTTTTATTGTATTTGACCATATAAAACCTTCACTCAGATTAGCAATTAGCACAAGACCCCTGCAACCTTCCAAGGACTCTTGCCACCCAAGAGACAAAAACAGATGAATTCTTGCATTTTTCCATCAGAGTACTGGACCTAGCTGCCCAAATCATGCAAACAGCATAGTGAAGGAAGGCATATTTGACTCTGCAGAGAGCAGGGTTGATGCTATCATTTACAGATCTCCTTTTTGGCGTATAAAAATAATGGATCACTTGGAATTTCCCCAGTGCTTCCCTGAACATCAAACTCACTGGGAAAACCCATAGCTGAGACAACAGTACTTCCGCAAGTGGACCTGTTTGCCTCTCCAAATTCAGCCAATTTCTTCTGAGCCATATTTCGAAATTTATTTTCAGTCTTATTGTTGACTCTAGAGTCATGACAGACAATTTAGAAATGAAGAGAAAATTCCTGCCACAAATAAGGCACTATTTTAGTTCTTTCATGTTCCCAGACCAAGGTCTGGAGACTTTCTATGTATATTGGTGATTGATCCTTTTCCTTCCAAGAGCTACAGTTAGCATCGTTGAAAGGGGACCACCGCAGAGTGTAGCTCTTGCCTCTGTCCCTACTGCCATTTGAAAAAGATCCCTGTGACCTGTCTGGTTTAATCTAACCAGTCAGAGGGCAGGAAATCCCATGTGACCAGTTTCCATTGAAGTTACCCATGGTGATATTAATGAGGATCCCATCCTTGCCACCATGGGCAAAAAAAAACAACCACCCAATTACGATGTTCTGTACCTCGGGAGAACACCCATGTTCATCTTTATAATATGATTGTGTGGTATCCAATGCACAGTTTGTCATGTTGGGTGTCTTCGGAAGGCTCATGATGTATTGAGCATTGTTGTTATGGTAATGTTATAGTAATTGTTGTTATAATAATGTTATAGTAATGTTATAGGTTATAATTTCATGTATGTAGTTATGAGGCTGAAAATGTGTCCCCATGGCTTAAAGCATGCCCAGACAAAAACTCTCCAAAAGCACAGGGGCAGTTCACACCTCATCAGGGCATGTATGGAACAAACCTTGCCCAGCCTCACAGGAACAAAGGACACTGGCCTACGCAACAACAAAGGATCTGTTGGACTCTCGAGTGAGTAACCCCCCTTCCTTTGGTTAGTTTGGGACCGTAATGACGTAATGCCCACGTGACTCTAAAGGGTGGGGGGCAAAGCTAAGAGAGAAGAAAAGACATGATAAATTGAGAAGACGTTTGCCATGCTCTTCCTCTCTCTTCCACCTCCATATACAGACATCACCACCAAGCAACTGAAGCACTGATCAAAGGGGAAAGCCTGGCTGAAGAGCAACCAGACACCCTGTGGTGAGAAGAATCTAAGTTTGTAAGGGCACTGAAAGTGTTAAGATAAGCTTAGAATGTGTTTTGCTTTTATATCATTTGACCAAATCTAACTTGTTATTCTTTGACTTATAATCACTTAAAATCTATCTTCCATAGATAATAAATTTGTTTGTTTATTCTACCAGAAGCAGTGTGTTTGGTTTGAAGCATGTCAGAGACTTCCCTTGGGATAACAAGCCTGGTACATATCAATTTCTTTGTTAAATTGATGAACTCATATAAGCTTGATGTATCCGGTGGGCATAACTGGACACTACAAGACAGAGGTTCCTAGGGTAGTGTCTGGGACCAGAGATATTGGCTAGTATCATCTGGTTGCACAATCCAAGGAGCAGCTTACATGCCAGAGACTGTGCGTGAACAGCCCAGGAGTGGGGGTTCTCACAGCAGAGCAGGGTAAGGTTGGCTCCCAGAGTCAAGGATTAGAGTGACCTAGCAGATCACCATTCCGAATAACACCAGAGGGGAATGTCACATCAACCAACCAAGCAAAAAAACAACCAAAAAACCATAACCCCGTGGAGGTAAGGATCTGCATATGCATAGTAATAAAATTGAATCATAAAAATAGTAATGGCTACAAGTAGGGCTGTCGATTAATCACAGTTAACTCACATGATTAACGCCAAAAAATTATTGTGATTAATTTTTTAATTGCATTGATATAGAATGATAAATGATAGAATACCAATTGAAATTTATTAAATATTCTTGGATGCTTTTCTCCATTTTCATATATACTGATTTGAAATACAATATAGAATACAAAGTGTACACTGCTCACTTTATATTATTTTTATTAGAAATATTTGTGCTGTAAAAATGATAAACGTAAGAAGTAGCATTTTTCAATTCACCTCATACAAGTACCGTGGTGCAATCTCTTTATCATGAAAGTGCAACTTACAAATGTAATGTTTTTGTTACATAACTGCACTCAAAAACAAAACAATGTGAAACTTTAGAGCCTGCAAGTCCACTCACTCCTATTTCTCATTCAGCCAATCGCTAAAACAAACAAGTTTGTTTACATTTATGGGAGCTAATGCTGCCCACTTCTTATTTACAATGTCACCAGAAAGTGAGAACAGGTGTTTGCATGGCACTGTTGTAGCTGGCATTGCAAGGTATTTATGTGCCAGACATGTTAAACATTCATATGCTCCTTCATGCTTCGGCCACCATTCCAGAGGACATGCTTCCATGCTGGTGAAGATCATTACAAAAATAATGTGTTAATTAAATTTGTGACTGAACTCCTTGGGGAAGAATTGTACGTCTCCGGTTCTATTTCATGTGCATTCTGCCATATAGTTCATGTTATAGTAATCTCAGATAATGACTCAACATTTGTTGTTCATTTTAAGAACACTTTCTCTGCAGATTTGACAAAACGCAAAGAAGGTACCAATGTGAGATTTCTAAAGATAGCTACAGCACTCGACCCAAGGTTTAAGAATCTGAAGTGCCTTCCAAAATCTGAGGGGGTGAGGTGTGGAGCATGCTTTCAGAAGTCTTAAAAGAGCAACACTTTAATGCGAAAACTACAGAACCCGAAGCACCAACAAAAGAAAATCAGCCTTCTGCTGGTGGCATCTGACTCAGATGATGAAAATGAACATGTGTTGTTCTGCATTGCTTTGGATTGTTATTGAGCAGAATCTGTCATCAGCATGGATGCATGTCCTCTGGAATGGTGGCTGAAGCATGAAAGGACATATGAATCTTTAGCGCATCTGACACATAAATATCTTGCAACGCCAGCTGCAACAGTGCAATGAGAACACCTGTTCTCAATTTCTGATGATATTTTGAACAAGACATGGGCAGCATAATCTTCTGAAAATGTAAACAAACTCATTTGTATGAGCAACTGGCTGAACAAGAAATAGGACTGAGTGGAATTTAGGCTCTAAAATTTTACATTTATTTATTTTTGAATGCAGTTTTTTTGTTTATAATTCTACATTTGTAAGTTCAACTTTCTTGATAGAGATTGCACTACACTACTATTATGAGGTGAATTGTAGAATACCTTTTTTTATTTTTACAGTACAAATATTTGTAATAAAAATAAATATAAAGTGAGCACTCTACACTTTGTATTCTGTGTTGTATTTGAAATAAATATATTTGAAAATGTAGAAAACATACAAAAATATTGAAATAAATGGTATTCTATTATTGTTTAACAGTGCGATTCATCACTATAATTTTTTTTTAATCCTGCGGTTGATCGCTATTAATTTTTTTTAATCACTTGACAGCCCTAGCTACAAGTATTTCAGTCATGCAGTGTTTTGGCTGACTACATGAAACAAATAAGTGGACTTTATATAGTCCATATGAGACTATAAGTTATTGTTTTGTTTCGTTTTGCTTTCAAAAGAGCAAGAGATGCCATTCTACTTATCTAGCCATCCAGGTTTTAATAGCACACCAAAATATTTAGTATCTGTGCACCTCACAAAGAGTTTAGCACTATAAAAGGTCAATGGCCTAACTTTCTTCCTTATTTCCATTGAAGCATTTTGGACAGGTGCTTTAAAATGAATATATACAAAATCAATATAAGGAAAATATTTTTTCCTTCTTCCCCTGCTCTTCCTTCTTCCTCCTCTCTTCCTCCTCCTCCCATGTCATTTGCCTCCTTCCCCTTTTCTTCAACTTCTTTCCTTCACTTCTGATTTTTAGTTGCAACTGCTGAAATGCAAAATCGAAGAAATTCATTTTATGCTTCACTCTGAAGGCTGTGAGATTAATGGTTATTTTAATCTCCTCTGGTAATGAGTTCTAAAGTCTTGGGCCTGTTGCCAAGAAATCTCTGTCCACAGCTCCCATGAGATTCACCCTTCATGTTGATATTTTCTTGATTCTGGTGGAAGAAGCTGCTAGGGAAGGTTGTTGTCACAAGGTACATCAACACTGCAACCAGTGTGCCTCCAAGACTGGTGAGACATGTACTATCTCTGTTCAAGCTAACATGCTCAAAATAGAATGTGAATCATAGGACTGAAAGGGACCTCAAGAGGTCATCTAGTTCATCCCTGTTCTCAAGGCAGGACTAAGTATTACCTAGACCATCCCTGACAGGTGTTTGTCTAACCTGCTCTTAACAATCTCCAGTGATGGAGATTCAGCAACCTCCCTAAACAATTTATTCCAGCACTTAACAACCCTGACAGGAAGTTTTTCCTAATGTCCAGCATAAACTGTCTTTGCTTCAATTTAAGCCCATTGCTTCTTGTCCTATCCTCAGAGGATAAAGAGAACAATTTTCCCTCCTCCTTGTAACAACCTTTTATGTACTTGAAAACTGTTATGTCCCCACTTAGTCTGCCCTTCTCCATATGAAAGAAACCAAGTTTTTTCAATCTTTTTTTCATAGGTCATGTTTTCTAGACCTTTAATAATTTTTGTTCCTCTTCTCTGGAATTTCTCCAATTTGTCCACATCTTTCCTGAAATGTGTCATCCAGATCTGAACAAAATACTAGTTGAGGCCTAATCAGCACACGGTAGAGTGGAGGAATTACTACTTGTGTCTTGCTTACAACACTCCTGCTAATACATCCCAGAATGATATTTTCTTTTTTTGCACAAGTGTTACACTGTTCACTCATATTTAGCTTGTGATCCACTATGACTCCCAAATCCCTTTCTGAAGTACTCCTTCCTAGGCCATCATTTTGCATCTTGTATGTGCACCACTAACTGTTCCTTCCTAAGTGGAGTACTTTGTAGTTGTCCTTATTGAATTTCATCCTATTTACTTCAGACCATTTCTTCAATTTGTACAGATCATTTTGAATTTTAATCCTATCCTCCAAAGCACTTGCAATCCCTCCCAGCTTGGTATCATCCACAAACTTTATAAGTGTACTCTCTATGCCATTATATAAATCATTGATGAAGATATTGAAGAGAACCAGACCCAGAACTGATCCCTACAGGACCCCACTCAGTATGTACTTCGTGATTGACTGTGAGCCACTAATAACTACTCTCTGGGAATGGTTTTACAATCTGTTATGCACCCACCTTATAGTAGCTCCCTCTAGGTTGTATTTCCCTTGTTTGTTTATGAGCAGGTCATGTGAGACCATATCAAAAGCCTTGCTGAAGTCAAGATATACTACATCTACCACTTCCCCTCTATCCATAAGGCTTGTTATCCTGTCAAAGAAAACTATTAGGCTGGTTTGACACAATTTATTCTTGACAAATCCATGTTGTTACTTATCATCTTCAAGGTAAGATAAGCAAGTAAATTGATTGCTTAATTATTTGTTCCATTATCTTTCCAGGTACTGAAGTTAAGATGGCTGTTCTGGGTTGTCCTTATTGCCAGTTTTATGGTGTAACCTCCTTGGCATTCAGAAAGCATGGTCCCTTTAAATCTTTTTCCTGAGGGGGGAAGTGCTGATTGTCCCAGAAGAAGGAAGTGCTGTTTGCGGGAGGAGGAGCAGAGAAAAAGAGAGGGGAAAGCAACAGGGATGTATGTCTGGAGTTCCAGACAGAAGGGCTGCAGCAAGCAGACGCTCACAGAGTGAAATAGTCAAGAAACTGCCTGAAGCCTGGGAGGGAGACAACGGCTGACTGGTGATGCCCCAGGACAGGAGCCAGGAGGAGCACTGTGCTAGGGAGGAATCACCTGAGAAGGATGAACCAGAGCTGGACCCAGTATCACTGCTGCCCAGAGCTGTATGGGTCCGTGAGTACTGCGGATTGTGACTTTGCATTGGTAATAAGGAGGGAGGCTGTTAGCTAGTTAAGTGGGGAGGTTGTTGCTCTGTGTGGCTTTGCAGAGAGTGGCAGCAGAGGACACTGGAGGGGTTTGTTGGGGAAAGTTCCCTGGCGCCAATGATGACCAGAAGCATCCAAACCTCATCACTGGACTGGAACTCTGCCCAGGACTCCTGAACTCTGTTTGCAGGCACATTGCTCTGTATCTGCACTTTCAGACTGTGGTACCATTGGGCCTGTGGGACCTTGAGTTGAATGCAACTCTCTTTTGCTGCTCCTGCTATATTTTCCCCTGTTGCTTTTCTCCATTCTTCCCTCTGTAAATAAATATTTCCCTTTCTTATATTTATTGTACTCTTCTGGTGTATGTGTGTGTGTGTGTGTTCACTCTGGGGGGTTTGGAGCTGGGGCCTCTGGGGTTGAAGGGAGTTTCCCTGTGGCATTCCTGCACATGTTTTCTCTTGGCCAGAGCTGCCAGCAGAGCAGACTACATCTTGGCCACAAGGGCACTAAAGTTACAATAGATTGGCACTATATTTGACCTTTTTCTGTCCTTTGGAGTCTCACCCGACTTTTCAATGATAATTGCAATGGCTCAGATATCTCCTCAGCCATCTTCTTGAGCATTCTAGGATGTATTGCATCAGGTCCTGACAACTTGATGACATCTAGCTTGCCTAATAATTTTAAACTTGTTCTTTCCTTATTTTAGACTCTGATCCTACCTCATTTTCAGTGGCATTTATTATGTTAGATGTCCAATTGCTACTAAACATTGTGGTGAAAACTGAAACAAAAACGTAATTTAACACTTCTGCCATTTCCACATTTTCTGTTATTGTTTTTCCCTCCTCATTGTGTAATGGACCAACACTGTCCTTGTTCTTTCTCTTGCTGCTAAGGTATTTGTAGAATGTTTTCTTGTTACCCTTTATGTCTCGAGCTAGTTTAATCTTGTTTTATGCCTTGGTCCTTCTAATTTTGTCCCTACATAGTTATGCTATTTGTTTATATTCATCCTTTATAATTTGACCTTATTTCTACTTTTTGTAGGATTCTTTTTTGAGTTTCAGATTATTGAAGATCATCAGGTTCAGGCCACAGAGGTCTCTTGCCATACTTCCTATCTTTCCTGCAGAGGGGGGATAGTTTGCTCTTGTGCCCTTAATAATGTCTCTTTGAAAATTTGCCAACTGTCTTGAGTTGTTTTTCCCCTTAGACATGCTTCCCAAGGAATCTTACCTACCAACTCCTGAGTTTGCTAAAGTTTGTCTTCTTGTAATCCATTTTCTTTATTGCGCTGTTTTCCCTCGTACCATTCCTTAGAATCATGAACTCTATCATTTCATGATCACTTTCATCCAAGCTGCCTTCCACTTTCCAATTCTCAACCAGTTCTTCCCTATTTGTCAAAACTAATCGAGAACAGCTTCTGCCCTAGTGGCTTTCTCCACCTTCTGAAATATTTTTTTTTTTATCTCCAATACATTCTAAGAACTTGTTGGATAATCTGTGCCCTGCTGTGTTATTTTCCCAAAGGATATCTGGATAGCCGAAGTCCCCCATCACCACCAAGTCCTGTGCTTTGGATGATGTTGTTAGTTGTTTATAAAAAGCCTCATTCAAATCCTCTTCCTGGTTAGATGGTCTGCAGTAGACCCCCCTACCATGACATCACCCATGTTTATTTAAACCTTTTATCCTTAACCAGATACTTTCAACAAGTCTGTCTCCTATTTCCATCTCAACTTCAGACCAAAGGTATATATACTTGATATATGAAGCAACACCTCCTCTTTTTTTCCCATGCCTGTCTTTTCTGAGCATGCTGTACCATACTATACCAATATTCCTGTCATGTGTATTATCCCACCAAAACTATGATGGCAGCTATGACATAGTTGTGTTATTAACTAGCATTTTAGTTCTTCCTATTTAATCCCCATACTTCTTGCATTAGTATACAGACATCTAAGATACTGATTTGATTTCCCTCCATGTTCTCTCTTCTCTCTCCCTTATCCCTGTTATAATTGCCCATGCTCCCCCCAGATTCTGACCCTTATGCCAGGTCACCAAGTATTTTTTAATTTCCTGTGGACTTTTGTCTCCTGCCCCCATCAAAACTAGTTCAAAGCCCTCCTCACTATGTTAGCCAGTCTTTATCGTAATACGCTGTCCCGTCCCTTGATAGGTGGACCCCATCTCTGCTTAGCAATCTTTCTTCCCAGAAAAGAATTACATGGTCAAGGAAGCTAAAGCCCTCCAGGTGACACCATACCTTACAACCAGGTATTCATCTCCAGGATGCATCTGTCTCTGCCTGGGCCTCTACCCTTTATTTGAAAGTTCAAAGAGAACACCAGCTCATTCACCCTTACTCCCAGAGCCCTGTAGTCACTTCTGATCTGCTGAGGGTCATACCTTGCAGTATCATTCATGCCCACATGGATGAGTAACATAGGGAAGTAGTCAGAAGGCTGGATGATCCTTGACAATCCCTCCATAATTTCTCAGATACAGGGGCCTGTATGGATCCCAGGATGCCATGTCACACTGACAAATGGGTGGGTGCCTCTTTCCCCCTCAGAAGAGAGTCACTAACCACAACTACCCTATGTTTCTTCTTGATCCTCCCAGCCTTTGCGGTACATGGCTTCTCCTCCTCCATCTTTGGGGCAGATTGTTCATTGATCATTTCCAGGACAGCATAATGGTTCTTCATCATTATGGTGGGTAGGTTAGGAGTAGGGGGTGGAGCACTGCTTGCTGCCAGAAGTAACCAGCAGCCAGCATCTTCCCTGTGACAGAACTATATCACCCTCTTCTGGGGACATGACAGCAGACCTCTCCACCTGGATAGCTTCCTCAGCCTTGGACGTTTCCATATGAATACTCTCAATGAATGCCTTGTCTGCACAGATGCTCTCAGCTTTGCCACCCCCTTCCTTCCCAGCCCCCACCAAAAAAGGAGTGACTAGGGTAATGCCCACAGCACATCGTGACAAAATCTGGTATTTCACTAGTTTCATGGGTGATAGGATGGGTGCTGCCCCACCTGGTCCAGGTTAAAGAAGGTTTTTCTTGCATTGGGGTACTCCTAAATAGTCCCTTCCCCACATGCCCCCGTCACCGGGTGGCAGGATGCTGATGTGGTCTGAAGCTGCAGTAGCAAGTTATTCTCTGGCTCTCTAGCCTTTAAATGGGCCATCTTCTCTGACAAGCAAGACAATGGCCACAATCACTTAATATATGGTGAGGTCATTCCTTAATGATGAGATAACGTCATTCATGACTCTATCACAAACAAGGAAATAGTGAAAACAACACCATAGCTCCCATTGACAACACAAGAGGGGGAGATTTTTTTTTTTTTTAGGGCTGTCAATGAATCTCAGTTCTCTCACATGATTAACTCAAAAAGTTAATTGTGATTTATCTCACTGTTAAACAATAGAATACCAATTGAAATTTATTAAATATTTTGGATGTTTTTTCTACATTTTCAAATATATCAATTTCAATTACAACACAGAATACAAACTATACAGTGCTCACTTCATATTATTTTGGATTACAAATAGTTGCACTGAAAAAATGATAAACAAAAGAAATAGTATTTTTCAATTCACCTCAGAAAAGTACTGTAGTGCAATCTCTTTATCATGAAAATGCAACTTACAAATATAGGGTTTTTTGTTACATAACTGCACTCAAAAACAAAACAATGTAAAATTTTAGAGCCTACAAGTCCATTCAGTCCTACATCTTGTTCCGCCAATCACTAAGAGAAACAAATTTGTTTACATTTATGTGAGATAATGCTGCCTACATCTTAATTAGAATGTCACCTGAAAATGAGAACAGGTGTTTTCATGACACTGTTGTAGCTGGCATCTCAAGATATTTATGTGTCATGAGATTCATACACCACTTCATGCTTCGGCCATCATTCCAGAGGACATGCTTCCATGCTGATGACACTCGTTAAAAAAATAATGTATTAATTAAATTTGTGACTGACCTCCTTGGGGGAGAATTGTATGTCTCCAGCTCTATTGTACTTGCATTCTGCCATATATTTCATATATTATTTTTTGGATGATGATCCAGTACATGTTGTTCATTTTAAGAACACTTTCACTTCAAATATGACAAAATGCAAAGAAGATACCAATGTGAAATTTCGAAAGATAGTTACAGAACTTGACCCAAGATTTAAGAATCTGAAGTGCCTTCCAAAACTTGAGAGGGATGAGGTGTGGAACATGCTTTCAGATGTCTTAAAAGAGCAACACTCTGATGCGGAAGCTACAGAACCCAAACCAGCAAAAAAGAAAATCAACCTTCTGCTGGTGGCATCTGACTCCGATGATGAAAATGAACATGCGTTGGTCTGCACTGCTTTGGGTTGTTATCGAGCAGAACCCATCAACAGCATAGACACATGTTCTCTGGAATGAGAAGTAGGACTAATTGTACTTGTAGGCTCTAAAGTTTTACATTTTTTTTTTACATTATTTTATTTTTGAATGCAGGGGTTTTTTTTATATCATTCCACATTTGTAAGTTCAACTTTCATGATAAAGAGATTGCACTACAGTACTTGTATTATGTGAATTGAAAAATAATATTTCTTTTGTTTTACAGTGCAAATATTTGTAATAAAAATAAATATAAAGTGAGCACCGTACACTTTGTATTCTGTTTTGTAATTGAAATCAATATATTCGAAAATGTAGAAAACATCCACAATTATTTAAATAAATGGTATTCTATTATTGTTTAACAGCATTATTAATTGTGCAATTAATCATGATTAATTTTTAATTGCATGATTAATCACAACTATTTTTTTAATTGCTTGACAGCCCTAATTTTTTTGTTCAAACTTGGAAAATGGAAAAGTGTTAAGAAAAGGAAATTTATTTCCTGGTTTCTTAGAAGTAATTCAATTTATAAAGGCTTAAAAATGGAAATAAAGTATTTTGCAGTGTCTTGCTTTATGAGAATGTTCAGAGCAGAAAATCACTGACATTTTCTGGTCTAGTATAACTAACTTAATTATATGACTACACTGTATTTGTTATCTTCAACTCCCTTTTGTCATTTTTACAATTAACCTGATTAACCTCTAATTCAAGAGTCATACTGTATCTTTCTTATTCCTTTCAGAAATACTAGTGATATTTTTTTTACCATCTATATTGCAGAATTATCATATCAGTATCAGCAGATAAAGGACTCAGTCTTCCTGCTCCACAAAAGTCAAAGGGCATTTACACATGTGAGTAATCCCACTGAAATCCAGGGGCCTGTTTACATGAGTAAAGTTACTTGTGTAAGTGTTTGCAGGACCTGGCCCCAGGAAAAGTTGTTGCCTACAAAGAACTAGATTAGTTGACGTGATGGTCTGCCAAGGGATATGCAGGGAATTTCAAACAGGAACTTCAGTGAAGCCACACTCATCAAGGCGGGTGATTCAAAAACTTTTAAAGGGCTCCAAGATGCATGCTGCTCCATAATGATGGACTAATGGTTGTGAATAATTCAGAATGAGAGTCTCAAAAATAATAAAAACTCTCATTATGTTAAGATATTGACAGGTGGTTCTTGTGCACTTACTGAGCCAAAAGACCTAAAGAAACATGTGTTTATATAACTATTTCTTTAAATATGTACATGGTAAAAAGTGCCTATCCATATGCTCTATTCTGTCTTGATGAAACTTTAAAATGCAATGAATTATTATCCAGACATAGCTAAGATGCAGCAGTAAAATTCAGTGCAGTCCATTACTAGCAAACCAAAGAGTTCAAACTTTGATAAATGTAGTTCTTTACAATAATGTTTAAAAATATAAAAAATCAGTTTTATCTCCTTTACATCCCATATACATACATTACAATTGTGTATTTTCATTCACCACGGGATAGCATGTGAATGTTTCATTTACCTTGCTTTCTAGTTTCTTTATATTAAGAAGAAACAAATTAATAAAAAGCTTCCCTTTGTTGCTTATACAAATTGGCTTCCCAAATACAAAAAAGACTGGAGTTTTTTAAAATACATTGATGTACTGGCTCTGGGATATATTAGAGTTTTTAATTGTGTTTGACATAGATTTATTGGTGAAAAGTGGCTCCTCTGATATCACCATTCAAATAACTGCAGGAGACAAAATGAACCAAATGGATCTGCATGCAATGGACCAAAAATAGCTTATTTTTAACTGGACAAGGAGAAAGTTAAGGATCATCTCAAGGTATGATATATTTTATCATGGTGTGGTGTGATGGGGTGTATACGCCCCACACTGGAATGGAAGGGTTTAAGGAGCTGCTTTGGGCTGAAGTGTCCCCTCCACACCTCTAAATCATTGCCAGGATTGGAAGAGGAGATGGGGAAAATTGAATAAAGATTCAAAGCTTTCAGAAATATAGAAGCAAATTCAAAGAATGAATGGAATTTGAAGTAAAAGTAAACCCATACTTGGCCTTATTGTGAACAATGAAACTGAAGTCTCCAGCTTACGAAAGGCAGCTGTTTCAGCAAAAGAATTTTAAAAGGCATCAGTGATATGAATCAAAGCAATGAGTTTCATGAGGGAAAAAAAAGAGGTTTATTGAGGAAAACAGTAAGATGTTAAATGGTTTGAGGGAATATACCGATGATGTGTTAAACACAAAATTTAGTAAGTGGGAGCTTATTGCAGACATTAGAAAAAGGAAAAGAGCAGCTCCAGTTAAAGATAATATAAGTAATTAAATGCTTCAACACTTGTCAAAAGGGAGTCTAAAGATTCCATTACAATTATATTACATAATGATATGTCGGGAAAGTATTGTTGCCAATAGAATGGGGAAAAAAAGTATTGGTGATAGCAGTTAGGAAACCAGGCAAAGTTCTTACAAGATCTGATGCATATAAGCCTATTGCCCCCACATCATATGTGGGGGAAGTCATGGAAAAAAATATAAATGTAAGAATAGTGGAATAGTTGGAGAAAAATGATATAATAATTGTGACATTACCTAGGTTACAATCCGGGCAGATGGACAGTTGTTTCTCAATTCTCCAACCTGGGTTACCTTTCACACTGCTTCACTATGAGAGCAACCACTCTTGATCTGCTCATACACAGCCTGCAGCATATATCTCACTCCCAGTTATATTGTATGAGTATCATAGACAGCCCCTCATGAATTACATTAAGGGTGATGCCAGCAAACTCCCAGTCCCAGATTTTCCCCCAGAAATGTGTGCCTTATACTGCTCAGCACCCTCCTAGACAATGCAAGTTCATACAATGTTGCAACATACATTTTAACAGGAAAAGAATGCTCAGCAGATTATGAGTTTTACCATGATACCTCACAAGGCACACTTTGTACAAAATTTACTATAGTCTTATAAAAAGGATGAACATAGGGTACAGACTGTCACAATAATTGAGGTACAGATTAATTTCATAAAAGGAAGATGAACAGTTGACCATATAATGAGACTAGAAATTGAAGTACAAAAAAGCATAAGGACTGAAAATTTTATAACTGTCTTCTTGTACATTGAAGAAACATCTGACATGTGATGAAGGGAAGGCCTCCTATATCAACTAGTCAGAATTGGAATAAAAGGATAATGTTTTGGTGGATAAGAGACTTTTTTTGTGACAGAACTATACATGTCAAAGTGGGAACAGCTTTATCAAAAACCTACAAGCTTACAAATGGAACACCGCAAGGGAGTATTATCCGTCCTACTTTGTTTTGCATTATGACAAATAACCTCCTAGAAACCATGCAGATGGGAAAAATATTTCCCTTTTCGCAGATGACTGTGCTATATAGACCAAGCATAGAAGACTTTAAAGTAGTTGTGGAAAGGCCAGAGAATTTCCAAGTAGAGAAATGATTGTGGATTTAAATTGTCCCTTGCAAAAACTAAGGGAATATTTTTAACCAGGTAGAAGATTAGGGAAGATTGGCAATTCTTTATGGTGAAAAAATTCAGATAGTTCAAGAGTTTATGCTGATAGGAGTAGTGTTTGATAATAAATTAACATGAAAAGGTCACATAGATAATATCATACAACATTGTAAAAGTAGGATCATCTGACTTAAAAGTATAGGTGGAAACAAATGAGGTGCAGATAAGAAGGTACTACGAGTGATGATGTATAGAGCATTGATAAGATCAGTTTTAGACAACAGATGCCATACTTTTGGTTCAGCATCAAAAGTGATGCTTAAAAACTTGGAACTACTTCAGGCCCAAGCTCTGCAACTAGCATGCAATACAATGATAACAACACCTGTGTGCATGCTGCAACTAGCCATGGGACAAACAGCTATAAATCTAAGGATGAAAATATTAGAGTTAACCTTTTGGACAAAGGTAAAATGGAATTTTGAAAACAGAAGTATGGAACAGCTTTATGAGCATTTCTGGGAGTTTAATATACAAAATTATATGGATTTCTACCCACTTCCTCATATTATTAGGGGCAAAAATTAGTAAAGGAGATAGGTGAAAAAGAAAAATTGGGAGAACTAAAAAAAAATTAGACATGGGAAATCAAATTACAGCTGGGCAGTTATTTAACTGTTTGGATTTGAAATTGTATGAACAAAATGAGTAAAGGAAAAAACACATTATGACCAATGAAATTTCTGAATTTATTTATGAAAAATAGGGCCAGCTTTGCCAAGTCTATTGATGGATCAAAAGTTGACAGCATGGGTAGAATAAGAACAGTCTTTCCGGTAGACAATTTAAAAGTGTGGTCAGAAAGGAGCTTGCAAAGGAATGAACAGAATTATGGGATGAGAAAACAAAAGGACAAAGGTTTTATGATGTATGCTCAAAAATTGAATATAATACCACCCACATGACAGAAAAAGTGAAGTAACCATTTTTAGAATGTTAACAGAGCATTGTGCCTTAAATGATAAGCTAAAATTATTAAAGAGACATAAAGATGGGCTGTGTAATGTGTGCAAAACCAAAGAAACTGTTGATCATGTTCTATGGAATTGTGGAAAATATTTTATGGGAGGAAAGTTTCTTTGTGAAAAATTGAGCCAGTTTGGAATCAAAAATGTTTCCCTAAAGGGACTAGTGAGAATGTCAGGGAATAAAATAGTGGGGGGCGGGGGGAGGAGACTTGTTGTGTTTCCTTAAGGATACTAGACAAGTGAAAGGATTAAAACAACAACAACAAAATATCCTTGGCTAAAAATGAATGAAGATACTGATGATCATAGTCAGATGATTAAGCTGTGGCACCAAAAGACAAACAAAGATGGGGGAAAACCTTGGGAATTGAACAGGCTGTAGAGCTTCTCCAGTCCTCAAAAAAGGGCTGATAGCCTGCAGAAGCCTAGCCTCACAGGAGGGTGCAGATTCCCTGAGCTCAGAGTTGCGCTGCAGCCCCGTGAGCTTTGAAGTGACCAATGATGTACCCAGGGCCCCATATCCTGCGGGGAGTTACCTTCAGGTTTTTCTTTTCCTTTCTTTTGTTTAACCTCGTTTGCTGTCTGCAGACTGTTCTGTCATTTTACCACAGACCCCAAAAGGGAACAAAACAGCCAAGAGGCCTAGGCTGGAAGTGCTGGCCCACTAGAAGACACACCCCAGACCCCCTCCTGGGGTGGGAGTAGTTGGAATTACATGAGTATGCTACCCACATAGCTCCTAAAGGGGGCACTCTAACACAAACAGATTCATTCATCCACCCTTACTTGTATAAGTATCAATTTAAGACCTGTCATCTTCATTAGAATCTTTAGAAAAATAACCTCTTCCCACCATCAATGGAATAGGTACAGCCACAGAACTGGAAAACAGATTACCAACTACTGGGTCATCATCACAATGAAATTGCTACCTGATTACTCCAGTTGCGAAAGTATCTCTCAGTATGTTCCATTAAAAATTACTGCCAGTGTTTTCACTAAGTTGGGTCCATTCTTTGCGAGTGAGAAATGTTACAGCTGTTCAATATCACTTTTCACCACTGAATCTTTGTAAAAATTGTCCGCCTGCTCTTTGTGCTTCTTTTATCTTTATTTTTGATGAGAGGATCTAGCCTATATTTACCCATTCAACATGTTCATATGCATTTCTAATCTTCATTTTGTGTATTATAAATTGCTCCTGGACCATCTGATACCAACTGACACTCGTTGCTTCTCATATTTGCTTTTGGAAGTCACTTGCTCTTTACCTGATGTTTTTAACTTGCAACCGTATAAAATGTGTCTGGCCTGGCACCATTCCCATCACTTGTATTTCTTGTTTTATGGGCTTTCTGATTTTTTAACTGTGCCTCATAGTGGTTTCAACTCCTGCAACATATATTCCTATTTAGTATATTTAATACAAATTCTTTAAAAAAATCATTCAACACATTACCCTTTCACAGCCCTCCATTTTAATTTGACACTTGCACATATTTTATTCCACAAAGAAGTACAGTGAAATATATATATATATTTTTGTAGGTATAAATGCATCTATACAATATCTTTAGAGCCTTCATAAAATCATAAATTGGAGACTGAAAAGAACTTATGGGAAATGTAGCCTATCAGCTGCTAATATAGGATTGTTTCATACACTACATTTCACAAGCTCATTATCCAGTCTAATTTTAAATGTTCCAGATGATGGAGCTTCCACCACTTCCTTTGAAGAATTGGACTATTTCCCTCTAACAAATCTCACTGTCAGGAAATTCAGTCCAATTTTCCCTTTCCCAATTTCATTTTATTACTCCTAGTCATAACCCATTGTATCATCCCTTCACAGTGGTCATTGTCACTGAGGGGAGAGGCAGTTGTCTCAGGAAAGCAGGTGCTGGGTTACCAGGCCATCCTGCTGGCCATGATTTTAGAATCCAAGCTTGGAATTTCTGCAGTAAGGTGAGTTACAGCTCCTTTCTTCACTCAGTGATGGGAAGCTCATGACATGGCCATTGTTGGCTTCCAGTTGGCAAGGCAGGCTGGGAGATAACATTCATTCCAGTTGCCATTGTTAAATAGCAGCTGGAGGAAAATATTGTGGCATAACTTTCTTCCTACTGAATGATCAGTTCTTAAATCAATGGTAAACTGTTGATACTATTTGATCAATAATGCCACATTTTTCCTCATAGGGTGACCCTATGTGGGCCACTTTCCCTCACATTCACAATCCATAACATCCTTGTGGCAACCACAGCAATTGTTTGCATGAAAAAGCAGTGCAAGGAAAGTATTTATTTAATGACAGGTTTCAGAGTAACAGCCGTGTTAGTCTGTATTCGCAAAAAGAAAAGGATTACTTGTGGCACCTTAGAGACTAACCAATTTATTTGAGCATGAGCTTTCGTGAGCTGTAGCTCACGAAAGCTCATGCTCAAATAAATTGGTTAGTCTCTAAGGTGCCACAAGTACTCCTTTTCTATTTATTTAATGTATTTGTAACTGTATTTAATGTAGTGTTGCAGCTGAAAATAAGATGAGCCAGAGCAGTGTGACCAGCCAGTCCCCTCCCAGACTATCACCATGTGTTCTGTTGTTCACTGTCACTCCCACAGGCACTGAGTTTCTGATTTCCCCAAGGGTGCTCGACCCCTGTTCTGCCCCGCCCCCACTTCACCCCTTCCCTTGCCCCACCTCTCCCTGTCCCCACTCACTCCATCTCTGCCCATACTCCTCCCCCTCTTCCCCAGTGCCTCCTGCACAGCTGATCAGCAGTGGGTGGGAGGCACTGGGAAGTGTGGGGGGAGGAGCTGATCGGCAGGGCCTGCTGGTGGGTGCTGAGCACCAATTATTTTTTTCTGTGGGTGCTCCAGCCCCACAGCACCCATGGAGTCGGCACCGATGGTCAGTCCACAGTCCGTAGTTTGCCTTTGGAGATGAATGACTGTTCTCATTACCTCATTGGGTGGAGGTCAATGCAGAGACAAAGAATGATTTCTTTCCCCTAATACCCTTCTGGGAGTGTATGGGAATGCTAAGGAAACCTTTGCTTATGCGTGAAAGGTCACCTCTCTGCCTGTGCCTGAGCATGACAATTGAACCCAGAAGAGCTTGAGCTGGAGTCCCATTGGTATAAATGAGAAGGGCCAGCTGAAATGTTGTTCTGAGAGCTCCACAGCTTTGGAATTCGCTTCCCCTTTCATCCAAAATAGCCCAAAGCTGATGATCTTCAGGACATATTACAAAGTCCAAGATGCTGGTTGTCACGGTTCCTCCCCAACTCTGAACTCTAGGGTACAGATGTGGGGACCTGCATGAAAAACCTCCTAAGCTTATCTTTACCAGCTTAGGTCAAAACTTCCCCAAGGTACAAAATATTACACCTTGGACTGGCCGCTACCACCACCAAACTAATACTGGTTACTGGGGAAGAGCTGTTTGGACTCGTCCTTCCCCCCAAAATACTTCCCAAAACCTTGCACCCCACTTCCTGGACAAGGTTTGGTAAAATGCCTCACCAATCTGCCTAGGTGACTACAGACCCAGACCCTTGGATCTTAAGAACAATGAACAATCCTCCCAACACTTGCACTCCCCCTTTCCTGGGAAATGTTGGATAAAAAGCCTCACCAATTTGCATAGGTGACCACAGACCCAAACCCTTGGATCTGAGAACAATGAAAAAGCATTCAGTGTTTTACCAGAAGACTTTTAATAAAAAAATAGAAGTAAATAGAAATAAAGAAATCCCCCCTGTAAAATCAGGATGGTAGATATCTTACAGGGTAATTAGATTCAAAAACATAGAGAACCCCTCTAGGCAAAACCTTAAGTTACAAAAAAGATACACAGACAGAAATAGTTATTCTATTCAGCACAATTCTTTTCTCAGCCATTTAAAGAAATCATAATCTAACACATACCTAGCTAGATTACTTACTAAAAGTTCTAAGACTCCATTCCTGTTCTGTCCCTGGCAAGTGCAGCATACAGACAGACACAGACCCTTTGTTTCTCTCCCTCCTCCCAGCTTTTGAAAGTATCTTGTCTCCTCATTGGTCATTTTGGTCAGGTGTCAGCGAGGTTACCTTTAGCTTCTTAACCCTTTACAGGTGAGAGGAGCTTTCCCCTGGCCAGGAGGGATTTCAAAGGGGTTTACCCTTCCCTTTATATTTATGACACTGGTGGAATTGTAAGGGTAGATAATTGTTTGAAGGGGAAGGGAATTTGAGTTTTTAAGCTGCCTGTGTTATTAGTGGTAGAATATTTCAAATTGTACAGCTGTATTTAGGATGTGTGTGTCTGTAAATTATATCAAGAGAACTAGAGAATATGGATAAGCAACTTTAGGATTTTTATAAATCTAAAGTTATACAATATAAATCTATAAATAAAATGTTTTCACCAGGAAAACTTGACAAGTTACCAGTTATGCAAAAGAGTTAAATTTTCATAAAGAGATTTAATGGATTTGATATCTAGAACTGGGTGGTGATCCACACTAGAGTTTGGAAACATCAGGTTTTCAGTGTGTACCACTTCCAAGGCCCTGACTCCAGGACTCCACTGATGTTTTTCCTATAAAGCAAGAGAAATACTCTGTGTTGTCATGGGTATTTACATTTATTCACTCTTCATTTTCTGAATGAAAAAAAGAAATCTGAAGGAAGAATCATGCAGAAGGAAAATACATATTTTGGCCTGATTTTCAGGAGTGGTGAGCATCTGCAAATCCATTGAAGTCATGGAGACTGTAGGCCCTGAGTACCTATGGAAACCATAACAGTAAATTACTTTACATAGGTGAGGGAATTGAACCTTTTAGTGCTAGGGATTTTTCTGTGCCCTTACCACAAATTATCTATGCATAAAGGATGCAATCCTGGCCCTAATGAAATCAATGGGAGCTTTCCAATTGACTTCAGTGGAGGTAGGATTTCACCCCAAATAGTTAAGAACTAAAATCACTTTGAGTAGTGTATTACAGAATCTCTCATGGGGTTCATCTGGTTCTATGAGAATTGGTCCAGTGTAAGAGTGATCTTCCAGTGGTGAAGAGTTCACATATATGCTCTTATGCCAGAAGCAAGAAAAATGGGGCAGGTCCGGATGAAGGGGACATATCCATGATGTCCCTATACCCTATTGATATCTAGCTGTCATCTGCATCTTGGAGGCAAACATTGTAGATGCTTCATCAGCTAGACCTGAGTGGGTCTCAATAATGACTCAGATACATGGCTAAGGAAAAAGGTTTTATTAGGGCTGGCAGGAAAGGGGAAAGTTTGCAGATACTCTAGATACAAAGGTTTAAGCAATTACAGTTCAAAATGAGCAACAGCGATTCCTCTTTGGGTCCCTAGGACAGCCCAGTTGAGAGTCAGGGCTCTTCAGGCCTAATGCCTGGGATGCCCTCTCCAGTCTAGTCTCTGTTCAAGCAAATAAGCATTTGCAGGTGTCTAAGCCACATTCAGCTTTTGTCTCTCATTGGGACTGCTCCACACTGGCTCCTTGCCCAGCCACTGCTGTTTCCCCATAAGTCACAGTTTCTGGGGCTTCTCTGCAGCACTCTGCTTTCATACAGAACCCACCCCCCCCAAGTGAGTTCAACCATTTCCTGATTCAGGACCTTTTCATTTGCCTGTCCAGGGGAAGATGAAGTGCAACAGGGAGAATGCTGATGGGAAATGTAATTCTTGCTTACCTAGGAGGAAGGGGATGCACAGTGAGGAGGGTGCTTCTTTGCAGATTCATCACAGGTTAGAGCAGCCCTCAGGCTGTTATAAATCAGTTCAAGGGCACAGGTCCCAGATCACAGCAGGGTAAATGTAGACTGTAAGCTACCCTTTGTACCTTGCATCTGACTTCTGCTCTGTGCAGTTGAGCCAGGGACCAAGATTTGGTCTTTAATCTCACAGAAAGATCAAGTTTAATTTTATAAATATATGTATTTTCAGAATAGGTTAGTTTAAGCATCTTCTGTGAGGATTAATACAATTATCTTTTGTGGTTTCTAAAAGTCAGTGTGGAAAATATTTGGGTGGAGATTAATATCATGGATCCATAGTCTTCATGAATTTACAAGTGACCTCAAGTATCCAGCTATTAATTCTGTAGCTCACAATTAAATTACTGTCCACCTTTCAAAGAATGCCAGGGAGCCAATCATTCACTTAGTAGTTCTTTGTCTTCCTATTCACTGATGATTTGTAGAGTGTACTTTTTTAAATATAAACTATATATTTCAGTGTCAAAGGAATTACAGTGTTTTTCAAATGGGTTTACCCAACTTGTAGGAATGTAAAAAAATGAGTTATGACATTAGAAATTGTGTGGTTCATTCATCTGTTCATTGAGTAATATGGTGCCTGGATTAAATACCTCCTTGATCTATGTGCATAATAGATATAATTCATGAAAGTGGGAACAAAAAAGTAAAGTCGATTCTAATTATTACAGTTTATAAGACTTTCACTAAGACATTACAAGATGAATGTAGGATAATGTCTAGTGATTTAAAGTCACCACCTGCCTCAATTTATTTAGGATTTTCAAGAAATTTAAAGGATGAAAAATGAGCAATTTATAGAAATTTATTGTCCTAAAAGGATCTAGAAATTAGGCACTTAACAATAGAGTGGACAGTAGACTATATTTTAGTAATATTTTTTTAAATATGTTTCTGTTTGTGACTCGGTGATGGGGCATGTATACCACACAGGCAATGAATGGGTTGATGTGGGCCTGAGACCAATTATGTTACCTGACTGCACCAAGAATGGGAGCCAGGCTTTAATACTAACCACCCTGCTCCAGCGGGCAGGAGCAGGCTGGCTAGTATAAAGAGAGGAAGTATGCAGCAGAACTGGGCTGGATTGCTGATGAAGGAGCCGAGGCTGAGGTGTGTGTGTGTATAAAAGAAGAGTATAAGCAGAATTAGAATCAGAGGATGATGACATCAGCAAAAAGGCAAAGCTGAGGAAGGAAATAAACCAAAATGTTATAATTGAAAGATTACTAGCCAAAGAAATAAGATTAGGTGATGTTAACCCTGTGAAAGTAGCTGATTGGATTTAAAAAAAAAAGACCACAGTAGATATTGTAAGAGCCAGGAGTCTGTAAGATGGTGATTTTTTAGTGAAATATAAAAACTAAGAGCAAATTGAAAACTGCTGAAAAGTGAAATGCTAGGGAAAGTTAAAATACATTACCAGCTACCAAAGTATTTGACTGAAATGAAGGGGATAATGTATGGAATGTCATTAGGGTTGACGAATGGTGAAATAACCAAAAGCATGGGAGAAAACAAAGTGCTAGTAAGTCACTTACTAATTCGTAAACAAGATTGAGAAAGCTAGCCATCAACAGCTGTAGCAATTGTATTTAAGGATCAGACTGTCTGAGAAAGTAAGACTAGAGTTTCAGATATTGAGAACCAAGCCATATATCCCCCACTCCCCTAAAGTATTATAAGTGCCAGTGGGGTGGGAATGTAGCAAGTCTTTGTAAAAGGAAAATGAGATGTGGTAAATGTGGGGAAGACATTCTTATGAAAACTGTATGGAAGGAAGGGAGGTGAAATGTAGTAACTATGGTGGTAATCACAGTCTGTCAGATAGAGGGTGTGTTGTGGCAAGATAACTTAAAAACAAAAATTGTTAATAACGTATCTTATGCAGAAGCGGTAAGGAAATTCTAAAAGCAGCAGGTAGAGAAGGAAGAGACAACCAGCACAGGAAAAAAGGAACTGCAGACACAACCTCATTCTATAAAGAATATCATAAACAATGCAGAAGGAATAAGCAATGATATATGAGTAGTGGAAAAAGAAAGGTTTATTGTATATCAAATAGAAGTGATAAATTATATATCACAAACTAGGAAAAATCAGAAAAAAATGAAAATTATAGCCAGGGCAGAGGAGAATATTTGTGTTATCAATCTGTCAATGGACCATATTCATGCAATTTTGAATGAGTTTCATGGTGAAATATGACTAGTATGGGGATCACAGTCTTTTGTTGGAATGTGTGCAGTCTAATAGCACATGGTCAAGAAGTTTAAAAAAAATCCTGGAAATGAAAACTAAACTATATATCATATGTATCCAGGAAATATGGTTAGTTGAAAAGCTTGCTTTTAAAATTCCAGGGTATATTGCCTTTAGGAAAACTGATAACTAGGAAGAGGAGAAAGCTTTTGTACTTTCATAAGGGAAAGAATAAACTACATAGCAGTAGAGAATGAAGAAGTAAGCTTATAATATAATGCTGTTAGGATCCCAATGCAGAAGAGAAATATTTCTTTAAGGATTTATATCTGTAACCCATGTAGGAAATAAAAAAAACTCAAAGCTACAAGCAATAGTGAAGAATGCTAAAAGACCATATATTATATGTGGTGAACTAAATTGTCTAATAAATTGTTGGGAAGTAAGACAACTGATAGACAAGGTGCATGCTTAGAAAAGTTCATTGATGAAAACAATCTAGTGGATTTTAAATGATGGCATCCCAATTAGATTTAGTGCAGCAGATGGTAGTGTTTTCTGCTGAGATCTGGGAATTATAATAGCAGATACTGCAAGTAAATGCCACTGGGAAATATATAAGGAAGAAGGAATGAAGGAGAGATCATTTCCCTACACTTATTACTTTTCAAGGGCACTGTAAGGTTGCAGGTAATGGAAAATTACCCACCTGGAATTTTAAGAAAGCTAACTGGGATCTATTTACAAGTAAATGTGCTGAATTTTTGAATAATCATTGTGTGAGTAATGATATAGAGAATTTCAATGATAATGTAATAAAGGGATTAATAGCAGCAGCTACTGTAGCCAAACCTAGGATACTGAAGTACCCCAAAACTAAAAACTCATTCCATGGTTGAATGAGGAGTTCAAAACTGAAGTTAAAGAAAGGAACAAAGCCTGTTAAAAAAACCACACACACACAAAAACCCCACAATGAATAGTGATGATCTAATGAAGTATAAAAGAAATAAGGCAATAGCACAAATAATTATTTTTAAAAAATCAAAGAAGAGAGTTGGAGGAAGTATTGTGAGAAGATAAATGAAAATATCAAGACATCAGAAATATACAGGCATATTAGAAGAATGAATGGAATTTTTACTAAGAGTAGCCACATCAGGTCTTATTGAGACTGACAGCATAGTTTGAATTTCTGATAACAAGAAAGCAGAACTTTTTAGCAGAAACTTTCCAATGGGTAAGTAATGATGCAACTCAAAGTGAAGTTTTCCACCAGATTAAAAGGTAATTCATTGGAGACAGTAATGAATTATATACTTGGGGTAAACATGAATGTATGATGCTGAATGAATGGTTTTGTATGGAAGAACTTTTGAGAAAGCTATTGATATCAGCAAGAACCCCGATTAAAGATAATGTATGTAACATAATATTTAAAGATCTCTCTGAAAGCAGTTTGAACATTCTCTTGGAATGGTGTAAGATTATATGAGGAAAAAGGAATGATGCTGGTCGGGTGGAAATATGAAGTAGTAATTCCAATATGAAAACCAGGCAAACTGTCCCCAAAAGTGGATGCCTCTAGACCAATTACCCTTATTTCCTCTCTGGGTAAAATTATGAAGAGAATGGTGAATGGAACATGTGTTGCCCATTTGGAAAACAATGGCATTTTAGCTGAAGTGCAGAGTTGGTTTATGAGAGAAAGAAGCACCATTGATCACATTGTTAAATAAGAAACAAATACAAAAAAGTACGAGGCACAAGGGTTTTCATAATAGCTGTGTTTCTACATATTGAAAAGGCATATGGCATACTATGGAGGGAAGGCTTATTGTACAAAGCAGGTCCATTACGGATAAGGGGAAGAATATATGGGTGGATTAGAGAATTTTGGAGTAATAGTACCATGTCGGTCAAAATTGGTAAAGGTATGACAAATGTGTGTGTGTGTATTGATTTATATAGATATAGATATAATATTAAAAGTGATACACCACAGGGAAGCTGAACCTTATTTAATATTATGATAAATGATCTCCCAAACAAATAAGTGCTAGGGTAGGTGTTACTCTACTTTCAGATGGTTGTGCTGGGAGCAGGAATATTGAGGTGCCAGAATAAAGAATCAACAAAGGCCTCTAACAGGTGAAATGTAGGGGGTTTCAAGTTTTCCATTGCTAAAAGCAAAGGCCTGATCTTTACAAAAAGGAAAGTTACACAGGAATGTAAACTGTGTCTGTATGGAGAACAAATGGATATAGTTAAAAGGTTCACATTCTTAAGGGTAATATTTGATACTAAATGACTTTGGAAAGAGCATATAAACTATGTTAAAGATAAATGTACAGGAAGGATTAACCTGGTTAAAAGTCTTGCTGGGACTAATTGGGTGCAGGGCAGATCAGAAAATATTGTAGGTGGTGTACAGAAACTTAATCAGGCTGCCAAGCTTTTGAGTCAGCATCAAAATCAGAACTTAAAGAATACAATCACAGGCAATACCAATTGTGTGTGATGCATTTATTACATCACCGCTATGTGCTACCAATACCAATAGTAGTGCTGAAACTACTGTAAATGAAACTACTGTACTTAAGATTATGGGCTAAAGTTAATGGGAACTGCAATGATGAAAGTCCTGAACAAATATATGAGGATGGTTGGGAATATGATAAGCAAACTATAGCATACAATGCTAAAACTCAACATGCTGTTTGAGTTAAATTGTGGATGAAGAAGTTGAAAGACAAGTTAAAGCTAAACAAAGTCAAAACTTTGTCATAGGGAAAAATAGTTGTAGATGGAAAGTTGTGTGTCCAAATGTGGATTTAGATTTATTTTATAAACGTATGAGTAAAAAAGAGATAGTAGGCATTAATGAAGCGTGCAAGTGGATAGATGAAAAGTGGAGTTAGTTTTGTCAAATATATACAGATGGATCCAAATGAAAAAAGAAAAAATAAACAAAAACAGGAAGAGTAGGGATGGCATATTGTGTACCAAAATTGGGAATTAGTGCCTCTAAAAGAATATCTGATTATGTAGCTGTCATGACAGCTGAACCAGTAGTAATAATGTTAGCATTAAGTTGGATCTGGGATGTACACCCAGCAGCAGTGGTCTTTTTTTTATTCAATCCTCAGGGCTTATGATGATAAAGGCATTCTCAGTATGTAGAAGTGATGTAATCAATGGAATTATATTTTTAATGATTGTTAGTTATTACAGATAGGGATACATGGAGCTAGGGTTGTCCCTAGACCAAATGGCGACCCAGGTGAGGAGTGTCTTCAGTGCCCCCCTCATTTGTTAAAATGTTGAATACCTTATTTTTATTGCATTTGTAGATCATTTCTTGTCTTTGATGCACAATTTGCATGCATGATTTATCCTTGCCATATAAGACTATCAACTTGCATGCTAGGATTTATAAATCTGTATTTATTCATGCTATATATAAGCAAATAAAGAAATGTTTCCTCTAAGCTTAATCCATATATGGAATACCTGAAACCTGAAACATTTTACTTCAAACATTATATTTTCCCTTTTGTTGCTAACAACAAAAACAGCAACCTGAGCCCAGCACTCCCCAAGCCTGGCACCCCAGGTGGTGACCTGGGTTACCTGCCCTTAAATCTGGCCCTGTATGCAGCATTGGCTTGGATTCGAGCACATATTGGGATAATAGGAAATGAAATGGCAGACAAAGTAACTAAAAATGCTGTAAAAAGCAGGACTGACATAGAAATACATTTGAGTACACAGAAACTGAAAATCCTAGTACAGAAAATTTTAAGAGGAATGGCAAAAAAAAAATGGATTAATGAAAAAGAGGAAGAAGAAGGTTTTTGAATTGTGCCCTAGAGCTGAAGATAATGACATACCTGGATAGGACTAATGAAGTGCTTGTGGTTAGATTACTAACTGGCCATTGTGGTTTAAACAAAAATATTTTTGAATAAATAGAGACAAGGATGGACTATGTGCATTCTGTAGGGTGGAAGAAAGAATCACCTTTTATTGATATGTAAGGGCTTTGATAAAGGAAAGGAAAAGCTTTCTGAGGACCTCAAACTTCTTAAGGTAACAAAAAATTACATTGTTATTTAGAAAAAACATTGGGGAAATTGAACATTATTAAAAAGACATTGTTGCGTTACCTGAAAGACACATGGCGGAGCGAAATAATAGAATCTGCTCAGTACTGAGGAATTATAGTGAGTGGCAACTATAGACTATTCAGACAAGTCTCCTCACTGTATAAAAAAAAGGGGGAGAAGGTGTCAGTAGCGAGACAATCTACAGTCACTTTCTGGAAGGGTGGGATGAGGTGAGGAGGAAGCCATGGGAACTGACAAAGCCCTGGGTCAATCTAGAGAAATTGTGGAGAAGGTGACCTGAGAAAGACTGAGTGAAGGAGCCCATGGAAACAGCAGCAAGGAGTGGGACTGAGCAGAACTTGTCTGCTAGCTTTAGGGTCCCTGGGCTAGAACACAGTGTAGTGGGAGGACCCAGATTCCCCTACCAGACACTGGCAAGGAGGCATGAGTCTAGAGAAGGGTAGAAGAACACTGGAAACCACTGATGCAAGAGTGTGAGGACCAGGGGTCTGGAGGTGGGGTCAAAGACCCTGTTGTGGGGACATTGGACCACTTTATGTTGGGCTTTCTGTTGCCCTGAAAGGAGTGGACTAAGTCATAACCTGGGCATAAGTCTGAGCTACAGGAAGAAAGACCACCACAGCAACTGAGCAATTGTCAGCAGGAGGCACCAGCCTGGAAGACCGTTGTTATGCCATGCCTGGCTATGAGGAGATGCTCCTAAGGTGAGTAAACCTTCTTCACCGGCTAGCGGAGTTCTTTAGCTCTGGTCTACACTACGAGTCTAGGTCGAATTTAGCAGCATTAGATCGATTTAACCCTGCACCCGTCCACATAACAAAGCCATTTTTGTTGACTTAAAGGGCTCTTAAAATCGATTTCTGTACTCCACCCCAACAAGGGGATTAGCACTGAAATTGACATCACCAGGTTGAATTTTTTCATAGATACTAAGGTCAGAAGGGACCACTATGATCATCTAGTCCGACCTCCTGCACAATGCAGGCCACAGAATCTCACCCACCCACTCCTGTGAAAAACCTCTCACCTATGTCTGAGCTACTGAAGTCCTCAAATAGTGGTTTAAAGACTTCAAGGAGCAGAGAATCCTCCAGCAAGTGACCTGTGCCCCATGCTACAGAGGAAGGCGAAAAACCTCCAAGGCCTCTTCCAATCTGCCCTAGAGGAAAATTCTTTCCCGACCCCAAATATGGTGTAGTGTGGATGCAATCCGATGGTATTGGCCTCCGGGAGCTATCCAGCGTGCTCCATTGTGACCTCTCTGGATAGCACTTTCAACTCAGATGCTCTAGCCAGGTACACAGGAAAAGCACCAGGAACTTCTGAATTTCATTTCCTGTTTGGCCAGTGTCACAAGGACATCAGCAGAGGTGACCATGCAGAGCTCATCAGCACAGGTGACCACGGAGTCCCAGAATCGCAAAAGAGCTCCAGCATGGACCAAACAGGAGGTACTGGATCTGATCACTGTATGGGGAGATGAATCCGTACTATCATAACTCTGTTCCAAAAGACGAAATGCCAAAATATTTGAAAAAAATCTCCAAGGGCATGAAGGACAGAGGCTATAACAGGGACCCGCAGTAGTGCCACGTGAAACTTACGTAGCTCAGGCAAGCCTACTAAAAATCTAAACAGGCAAATGCCCACTCTGGGTCAGATCCCCAGACATGCCCTTCTATGATGAGCTGCATGCAATTCTAGGTGGTGTCCCTACCACTACCCCACCCCGTACGTGGAATCCTGCAAGAGGGGAGTCTCACGCAACAGGGATGAGGATTTTGGGGACAAGGAAGATGATGAGGAGGAGGAGGATGAAACCATTCTTCCTGACAGGAACTATTAATCACCCTGGAGCAAAAACCCTCCCAGCCCTCCCAAGGCGGGCTCCCAGACCTTGAAGGCAGAGAAGGCACTTCTGGTGAGTGTACCTTTGTAAATATAATACATGGTTTAAAAGCAAGCATGTTTAATGATTAATTTTACCTGAAGACTTGGGATGCATTCGCGGCCAGTACAGCTACTAGAAAAGTCTGTTAACACGTCTGGGGTTGGAACGTAAATCCTTCAGGGACATCTCAATGAAGCTCTACTGGAGGTAGTCCCAAAGCCTTTGCAAAAGGTTTCTGGGGAGGGAAGCCTTATTCCATCCTCCATGGTAGAACACTTTACCATGCCAGGCCAGTAGCATGTAGTCTGGAATCATTGCATAACAAAGCATGGCAGCATATGGTCCCGATGTTTGCTGGCATTCAAGTAACATCCCTTCTTTATCTTTCTTGTTTCTTTGTTATCCTCAGGAGAGTGATATCATTCATGGTCACCTGGTTGAAATAGGGTAATTTTATTAAGAGGACATTCTGAAGTGGCCGTTCCTGCTGGGCTGTTTGCCTGTGGCTGAAAAGAAATCATCCCCGCTGTTAGCCACGCGGTGGGGGGAGGGGTGAAGTGATCATCCCAGATAATTGGGGGGGGGGAGGACGACCTTGTACCAAAAGCACATGTGCTATGTAATGTTAACAGCTTGGTTCATCATGCAAGAGTCTACCCATTGTTCTCTAAAATGTGTCTTTTCAAATACTACTCTCCCTTTTTTCCTCCCTCAACTGCAAATGTTTCAGCGCTCCCCCTATCATCTCAGTCCCGGAGGCTAGCACAGATAAGAAGGCAAAAAAATGCACTCGCAAGGAAATGTTCTCTGAGTTCATGCAGTCCTCCCACACTGAAAGAACTCAGAAGAATGCATGGAGGAAAGCAATGTCAGAGTCCAGGAAAGGACAAAATGAATGCAAGGACAGGAGGCAAGAGAAAGAGGAGAAGTGGTGGGATCAAGATGATAGGTGGCGGCAGTGTGATGAGAGGAGGCAGGATGCAATGCTGAGGCTACTGGAAGATCAAACTGATATGCTCCGGCATATAGTTGAGCTGCAGGAAAGGCAGAAAGAGCACAGACCGCCGCTGCAGCCCCTGTGTAACCAACCCAAGTTCCATAGCCTTCTCACCCAGATGCCCAAGAACACGGGGTGGGGGGGGCAACCACTCCACCCTAGAGGACTGCCCAAGCAACAGAAGACTGGCATTCAATAAGTTTTGAAGTGCAGTGTGGCCTTGTCCTTCCCTCCTCCCCTCCTCCACCACACCACCCGGTGATTCCCTCTTCCCCGACCCATCGCGGGCTACCATGGCATTTATCCCTCTATTTGTGTGATGAATTAATAAAGAATGCATGAATTTGAAACAACAATGACTTTATTGCCTCTGCAAGTGGTGATCGAAGGGGGAGGATGGCTGGGTTACAGGGAAGTAGAGTGAACCAAGGGGGCGGATTTTCATCAAGGAGAAACAAACAGAACTGTCACACTGTAGCCTGGCCGGTCAGAAAACTGGTTTTCAAAGCTTCTCTGATGTGCAGCATGACCTACTGTGCTCTTCTAACTGCCCTGGTGTCTGGCTGCATGTAATCAGTGGCCAGGTGATTTGCCTCAACTTCCCACCCCACCATAAATGTCTCCCCTTTACTTTCACAGATATTGTGGAGCACACAGCAAGCAGTAATAACAATGGGAATATTGGTTTTGCTGAGGTCTAACGGAGTCATTAAACTGCACCAGCGCGCTTTTAAACATCCAAATGCACATTGTACCACCATTCTGCACTTGCTCAGCCTATAGTTGAACAGCTCCTGACTACTGTCCAGGGTGCCTGTGTGTGGCTTCATGAGTCATGGCATTAAGGGGTAAGCTGGGTCCCCAAGGATAACTACTGGCATTTCAACATCCCCAATGGTTATTTTTGAGTATGGAAAGTAAGTCCCTTCCTGCAGCTGTTCAAACAGACCAGAGTTCCTGAAGATGTGAGCTTCATGTACCTTTCCCGGCCATCCCACGTTGATGTTGGTGAAACATCCCTTGTGATCCACCAGTGCTTGCAACACTATTGAGAAGTACCTCTTGCGGTTTACATGCTGGTTGGCAAGGTGGTCCGGTGCCAAGATAGGGATATATGTTCCGTCTATCGCCCCACCACAGTTAGGGAACCCCATTGCAGCAAAGCCATCCACTATAACCTGCACATTTTCCAGAGTCACTACCCTTGATAGCAGCAGCTCAGTGATTGCACTGGCTACTTGGATCACAGCAGCCCCCACATCAGATTTTCCCATTCCAAATTGATTCCCGACTGACCGGTAGGTGTCTGGCATTGCAAGCTTCCAGAGGGCTATCATCACTCACTTGTGAACTGTGAGGGCTGCTCTCATCTTGGTATTCCTGCACTTCAGGGCAGGGGAAAACAAGTCACAAAGTTCCATGAAAGTGGCCCTAGGCATGCGAAAGTTTCACAGCCACTGGGAATCATCCCAGACCTGCAACACTATGCTGTCCCACAAATCTGTGCTTGTTTCCCGGGCCCAGAATCAGCATTCCACTGCATGAGCCTGCCCCATTGCCACTAGGATGTCCAAATTGCCGGGGCTTATACTTTGAGAGAAGTCTGTGTCTATGTCCTCATCACTCTCATCATCGCGCTGCCATCGCGCTGAACATACTGCAGGATAATGCACAAGGTGTTTACAATGCTCATAACTGCTGCAGTGAACTGAGTGGCCTCCATGCTTGCTGTGGTATGGTGTCTGCAGGAGAGCAGAGTTACAGCGGAAACAGTGGCTGACGACAGATGCCATGAGAATAGATATTTATAGAGAACGATGAGAGGACCTCTGAGGTGGATTCATGAGAGCAGGAGAGCAGAGTTGCAGTGGAAGCGGGAGTCCATGACAGCCAACATGGAGAAATTCGCTATCAAGACAAGAGCAAGAGAGCAAAGTTGCAGTGGAAGCGGTGGTTCGATGACGACGGTTAGCAGTCCTACTGCACTGTCTGCTGAAATAAGTATGGGGTCCGCATGGAAAAAAGGTGCAAAACTATTTCTGCCGTTGCTTTCACAGAGGGAGGGGTGACTGACAACATGTACCTCAAACCAACTGCAACAATGTTTTTGCCCCATCAAGCATTGGGTGCTTAACCCAGAATTCCAATGGGCGGCGGAGACAACGGGAACTGTGGGATAGCTACCCACAGTGCAACGATCCAAAAGTCTACTCTAGCCACGGTACTGTGGACACATTCCACCGTGTGCTTAATGTACTTAATGTGGACACACACAATTGACTGTATAAAATTGCTTCCTAAAAAATCGACTTCTATAAATTCGACCTAATTTTGTAGTGTAGACATTAGACACTGCATGTTCATACCCTTCTCAGTGAACAAGCAAGTGGGAGCAGTGGAGGGCAGAGGAGCTAGTATGTATACTCTGCCCCATAAAAGGCTGTTGTCTCTTACTTTGGGGAAAAATAACGTGCAAGCACCAGAGGAATTATGCTTCAGTGGGATATCTCAGTCAGCACCGTTTGTATGTCATCCCTTGCTGAGGTCTAGGCACAATTTAGCCCTTTACTTGTAGCCCCACTGAAGTCAATGAGACTGTTCTTGAGAGAAAGATGTGGCCTGTTGTGGGTCATTATTTAGGCAGTCTTGGGTATAGAAACTGGGTTTGTGTTGGGCTTCCAGCCTATGGAATTCCTTTCAAGAGGTTAAGGCCTCTTACAAAATAGGAATTCAAGTCACAAACATAGATGTTTATCCCCAGCCAAACAACTTCATGAAAGTGGAGTTAAATTTGAGTGGACATAAAACTAACCATTTTGGAAAATGCCTTAAGGAGTTTGTCTTGTATGAAAATGACCTAAAAGTATATGTGAAAAGCTGGGAAATCCAGAGCTAAGGCTCTATTTAATAAAGGAGCAGCCAGGGGAGCAGCACTACTTGGGAGCTAAAATGGGGTAAAGCAACACCAGTGCTCTCCATCTTCAGATTCCCCTCCCATAGAGTGAGTAGTAACTGATTAAAATATACAGATGACTGGCGGAAGGATAAACAAAACTAATGCTCTAAGCCCCAAAGTGTTGAAGGAGGTGGAGAGAGGTATATGGGAAATAAAATCATGCAGCATACATATACACAGCATTAAGCTTTTAGTCTGATTAGATATAGTCTACCATTATGAGTGCATAGTGATGGCTGGCACATCTATGTTACTAATTATCCATGTAGGGCTGGTTAAGTATAGACATATATCTAGGGCCCTGTCTTGTGGTGCCATGGGTTGACATGAGAATCTCATTTAACTTTTTAAAAATGTTTCCTAGCCATTGCAGTTGCTAAGAAAACATTGATAAAATGATCTGAGTGTAACCAATGCAGTGATGTCTGCCTGCGGCTGTGGACAGCCTGAAAAAATAGCTCTGAGATGTGGATGTTTGGGTTTTTTCTTCAATAAATTGGTTTAATATGTTTGGAAACTATATTCTTGGCCTTAATCCCAATGACAACCCATTTGACCCTTTTGCTTTTTTCTGTGAACATGTATAGCTGACACACATTCATAAAAGACAACTTTTGTAAATTAAGGTGGGTGAATTAAGGTGGGTGTACAGGTAGCCAGGCAATTCCCCATTGTCTAAAACATACATGGCTGTTCAAAAGCATAAGTTATTCTAGATAGGGAGAGTGACCATAATTCTCTATTCTGATTATGGGACACCTGGTAAAATTACTCATATTCAAGCAAGTTCAACGGCAGTCTATTAGAATTATGAAGTACAAATGTTCAAATTAGCATCAAGTTGACTGAGCCCCCATTAAAAAGAAATATTGTGTAGTTGGATTCTTTTTATTTACCTTCTTTTCTTCAAAGCTTTAGGGTTCACACAGGGAAGGGTGACGTACAGACACTACTACATCCTCCCTCTCACACTCCCTTACACCTCTCTCACATGGGGTGGGAGGTGTTACTGACTGACCTGAGCATCCATGCCCATTGCTCTCCGCCCTCCATGCCTGGCTGGGCCCCCGGGATGGACCCACCTCTACTGATACCTGGTACCGTGTCTTCCCAAGGCAACACGTTGGGGGCACGCAGGGTCACATCCCCTCCTTCCCATTTATGTCAGGGTTCACACCAGAATGTGGCCAGCCTTTTGGCACTGTGTGGGAGGGAAAGTATGGGAGCTGCTTCTAGCTGCAGGGGAGGAGAAAGTGGGGAAGGGGTGACCTGGTCCATGTCTTTGCATAGCTCATCTCTTCTCCCTGCTCCACACCCATGGCTGGAAGCAGCTTGTCTCTTCCTGTCCGCAAAGTGTCGAAAGGCAGCTAACACTTCCAGGCTGCTGCTAGCCACGAACATAACCCAGCCACCTCCTGTCCCTCTGGCTATACCATGGGCAGAAAGGAGTTAAGCCCTAAGGATGCATTGTGCACCAGGATCCAGGGAACATGACTTCAGGGGTTTCAGTGAACCCAGCCAGAGAGGTGGCTCAGCAGGAGAGTATATTTAGGGGACGGAGCAGCCCTGCGCTCCCTGGAGGCAGGACCCAGGGCAGGGTTGGAAGAGAAGGGGCGAGTGAAAAGGATGCTAAATCCCTGCACCGGGGGCTACTGTGGAGCGTGCAGGTTCGGGGTGTGAACAGGCTGGAAATTGTTTTCCCCAGCCACTCCAGAGCTTATTTGAGGGGCGGAGGGGCTTCCCCATGCCAGCGCTATGCAGCACATTGGCACATGCAGGGCTTGGCTCTTCCTCGCCAGCATGCCGGTCCGGAGGGTCTTGGGCTTTCCCAGGGTGCCAGCCCACCGAGAGGCAATGGGGGAAGGAAGGAGCCTACCAGCCAGGCTGCTGGTGAGCTGAGTGCTCCAATCAGGGGCTGTTTCTCCGTACAGCACTGGGAGCGGGACATACCCAGCCGGTGGGGACATGGAGGAGCAGTGGGGTTTTGGGGTGGGGCAAAGCAGGGAGAGGACAGTGAGAGGGGGAGAATGTAAAGGACTGATGGGTGGACAGCAGAGGCAAAAAGTAATTGACCACTGTCTGGCGCTTCTCTGCACTCACCAGCCACCACAGCTCTCAGCGCACAGCCAGTGCTGGCCAGAAACTAGACAGGGAAAAAGCCCTGCTGACTGACAGCCGGCACACAGTGGGGGCTCTGCTGATGGACCACCAGGAGGAGCGGCCACCAGGCAATTTGCCTCAACCTCCCAGCTTGCCATAAATGTCTCCCCCTTACTCTCACAGATATTATGGAGCACACAGCAAGCAGCAATAACAATGGGAATGCTGGTTGTGCTGAGGTCTGACCTAGTCAGCAAACAGAGCCAGTGAGCTTTTAAACGTCCAAAGGCACATTCTACCACCATTCTGCACTTGCTCAGCCTATAGTTGAACAGCTCCTGACTACTGTCCAGGGTACCTGTGTGTGGCTTCATTAACCATAACATTAAGGGGTAAGCTGGGTCCCCAAGAATAACTATTGGCATTTCAACATCCCCAATGGTTATTTTCGAGTATGGAAAGTAAGTCCCTTCCTGCAGCTGTTCAAACAGACCAGAGTTCCTGAAGATGCAAGCTTCATGTACCTTTCCTGGCCATCCCACATTGATGTTGGTGAAACATCCCTTGTGATCCACCAGTGCTTGCAGCACTATTGAGAAGTACCTCTTGCGGTTTACATGCTGGTTGGCAAGGTGGTCCGGTGCCAAGATAGGGATATGTGTTCCGTCTATCGCCCCACCACAGTTAGGGAACCCCATTGCAGCAAAGCCATCCACTGTGACCTGCACATTTTCCAGAGTCATAGAATCATAGAATATCAGGGTTGGAAGGGACCTCAGGAGATCATCTAGTCCAACCCCCTGCTCAAAGCAGGACCAATCCCCAATTTTTGCCCCAGATCCCTAAATGGCCCCCTCAAGGATTGAACTCACAACCCTGGGTTTAGCAGGCCATTGCTCAAACCCTTGTTAGCAGAAGGTCAGCTATTGCATTGGCTACTTGGATCACAGCAACCCCACAGTATATTTGCCCACTCCAAATTTATTCCAGACTGACCGGTAGCAGTCAGGCATTGCAAGCTTCCACAGGGCTACCACCACTCACTTCTCAACTGTCAGGGCAGCTCTTATCTTGGTATTCATGTGCTTCAGGGCGGGGAAATGCAACTCACAAAGTTCCAGGAATGTGGCCTTACGCATGTGAAAGTTTCGCAGCCACTGGGAATTATCCCATACCTGCCACACTATGCGGTCCCACAAATCTGTGCTTGTTTGCCGGGCCCAGAATCAGCATTCCACTGTAACAACCTGCCCCACTGCCGCCATGATGTCCCAATTGCTACATTTCATTCTTTCAGGAGCATCTATGTCCATGTCCTCCTCACAATCGTCTTTGTGCTGGTGTCTTCTAGCCAGGTTCTGCACATACTGCAGGATAATGTGTGAGGTGTTTACAATTCTCACAACAGCAGCGCTGAGCTGAGTGGCCTCCGTGTTTGCCGTGCTATGACGTCTGCACGGGTAACCCAGGAAAAAAGGCGTGAAACAATTGTCTGCCGACATGTACCCAAAACCATCTGCGACAATGTTTTTGCCCCATCAGGCATTGGGAGCGTAACCCAGAATTCCAATGGGCAGCAGAAACTGTGGGGACTGTGGGATAGCTACCCACAGTACACCACTTCGTGAGTTGATGCTAGCCACGGTATTGAGGATGCACTCCACTGACTTAATGCTCTTCGTGGGGACATACACAATCAACTGTATAAAATCGTTTTCTAAGGATCGACTTCTATAAAATCAACCTAATTTTGTAGTGTAGGCATACCCTAAGAAAGCCATACCTTTTGAAATAGCAGTCTCAAATCTTATGTCTTTATTAAGAGTGTGCATGCGGCAGCTTTGAGATTAGAAAATCAGATTTACTCATCTGTGCTGGGTTGAAGTATTTAGAGCAAGAGTGAGCTTTCCTGGACATCAATAATTGTGTGTGTGTGTGTTTCTGTTTGTTTTTAAGCACTTAAAATGGAACAAATTAATCTCCAGAAGCAAAAAGCTACAAGAAATACTACAAGACTACAAGAAATACTGTGAAAAATATTTCTCAGTGTGAATCACAGTATGGCATGACTACTATTTCTTCTGCTGTTTCAACTATTAAAATTAATAAAATTTCCTTTGTAATGTTAACACTAGTGCTCTGTGAACTGTTTGACTCAAATTACAAAAGTGCTCACAAAGAGACTTGGTTTGAGACCAAATATATATGTGTAACATCAGTGGTATTCTTGAATTAAGTTTGTGAATTTAGTTCCCAGTAATCTATCAGTAATCTAGTTATTGTCTACCTTTGTCAGGCTACTCAAGTATTTGTAGTGTATTTTATGTTTCATTCTAGTTCATTTTAGAGAAAGGAGTTCTGGCCTATGAAAGTTTTTTTGTTTGTTTGGATTTCAGATTAAAAACCCAAATCTGAACCCTTGCTTTGGTTTTGGTTTCATTTGGATCCGAATTGTAAGGTTCCTGTTTCCCCGTTATGATTCAAATGCAGCTGAAATCTCATAAGAACAACCATTTTCACAAGATTTCTGACGAAGTTAGCAAAAACTTCAAGAGCACAATTAAATCTTGTGAAATTTCCACCCATTTGGGCCAATATTTTGCAAAATGTCAGTGTTTAAAATCCAAGAGGATTCAACCTCAAACCTTAATGCTAAAGTTTAGTTTTATCCAGAATGACAAAGTTCCTGCTCTACCTTGGTGGGTCTATCGCTCCTCTCTTTTTCCACATGGGTTCTCCTGGTGGCCCCGTCACCTGAGCTCTAGGGCTTGGTGCTGCTAGTTTAACCCAGGGTGCTTCTTCCTTAATTGGTCGGGTCAGCTCCCTCGCCGTCCTTCACCTTTCTACCAGCGCGACAACCTCGTCGTAGCTGGAGGGTTCGTTCTGGCTTACCCAGGCGCAAAGGTCTGGGGTAGTCCTCTCATGTACCGGTCGATGACCAGAACCTCTAGTATCTCCTCCAGACTCCGGGACTCAGTTCGTAACCACTTTCGTGCAAGATGGATGAGGTCATATAATTGGGACCACGAGGTTTTGTTTTCCTGGTACCTCCACTTATGATATCGCTGGGCCCGCACTGTGGTCGTTTCCCCAGATCTGGCCAGGATCTCTGCTTTCAGCTGGAGGTAGTCTGCCGCAGCCTCTTCAGGCAAATCATAGTAGGCCTTCTGGGCCTCCCCACACAGGAATGGAGCGAGGATGCCAGACCACTGTTCTCGGGGCCAAGCCTCCCGCAGGGCTGTCCTCTCAAAGGCCAGGAGGTATGTCTCTACATCATCCTCCCCGTGTCATTTTCTGCAGCCAATTGCTGGCCCTCATGATCTGTGTCCCATCATGGCCGCGGTTCAGCTCTGTAAGGACCTTTACCTGGTTTACCAGTTCCTGCAACATAGCCCGGTCTTGAGCAGCCTGGTCCATCAGCAGGCCATTAGTCTCTTGCTGCAGCCACACTGCCTCCTGCTGGGCAGCTGCCTGGACACGAGTAGCCTCCTGCTGGGCAGCCATGGCTTGTATCAGTGCCCACACTACCTTGTCCATTGTGATGAAAAAAATAAAAATAGATCCTCTTCCCTTTTTTTTCCCCTTCCAAACACCCTCCTTTTTCTGCCACACTGTAAACACCAGATCCCACTCCTGACATCAGTTGTGAAAAAGTTCCTGCTCTACCTTGGTGGATCTTGCTCTTATTGGTGGATTTGCTCGCCTTGGAGCTTCACGGCAGCCCTCAGCTTGGCCACTTTTCTGAACCCACAGTCCAGGTCGACTCCTCCTGTGTCTGACCAGGAGTTGGGAGGATCTGGGGGGAACCCGGTCCCGCCCTCTACTCCGGGTTCCAGCCCAGGGCCCTGTGGAATGCAGCTGTCTAGAGTACCTCCTGGAACAGCTTTGTGACAGCTACAACTCCCTGGGCTACTTCCCCGTGGCATCCTCCCAACACCTTCTTTATCCTCACCATAGGACCTTCCTGCTGGTGTCTGATAATGCTTGTACACTTCAGTCCTCCAATAGTCCATGTTCTCACTCTCAGCTCCTCGTGCCTCTTGCTCCCATCTCCTCACATCACAAACTGAAGTGAGCTCCTTTTTAAAACCCAGGTACCCTGATTAGCCTGCCTCAATTGATTCTAGCAGCTTCTTGATTGGCTGCAGGTGTTCTAATCAGCCTGTCTTAATTGTCTCCAGAAGGTTCCTGACTGTTCTGGAACCTTCCTTGTTACCTCACCCAGGGAAAAGGGACATACTTAGCCTGGGGCTAATATATCTGCCTTCTATTACTCTCCTATAACCATCTGGTCCGACCCTGTCACACAAGCCATAGATCAAAACGTCACTGCCTCATCCCATCTTTAGTTTTTGTGGATAGATTCCATGAGTCAATCACCTGATGGAATTGAAATTGTATTTTACTTAGGTCCTTGATTGGCTGTGTCAATCAACTGTGATCAGGAAAGCCAAATTAGGCTCTGTCAGTAGAAGTTATTGTCACTGGTTTCTTGGTGAGAGAGCGGACTGTGTTATGGCTGAATTATTTGATCTGTCTGGAAAATTATAGACTCAGATTCAGAGACATTAAGGCCAGAAGGGACCATCATGATCATCTAGTCTGAATCCTGCACATTGTGGGCCACAGAACCTTGACATCCATTCCTGTAATAAGTATCAGAGGGATAGCTGTGTTAGTCTGTACCCACAAAAACAACTTATACCTTCCGGACAACTTATACCTTCACGTCAGCGACACTGCTAAGGTACCCGCATAGCCCCACAGTATGCCAACATTTTTATGGCTGACCTAGAACAACGCTTCCTCAGCTCTCATTCCCTAGTGCCCCTCCTCTACTTGCACTACACTGATGACATCTTCATCATATGGACCCACAGAAAGGAAGCCCTTGAAGAATTCCACCTGGATTTCAACAATTTCCACCCCAACATCAACCTCAGCCTGGACCAGCCCACACAAGAGATCCACATCCTGGACAGTACAGTGCAAATAAATGATGGTCACATAAACACCACCCTAACTGCAAACCTACTGACTGCTATACTTACCTACATGCCTCCAGCTTCCATCCAGGACACATCACACGATCCATTGTCTACAGCCAAGCCCTAAGATACAACCAGATTTGCTCCAATCGCTCAGACAGAGACAAACACCTACAAGATCTCAATCAAGCATTCTTAAAACTACAATACCCACCTGGGGAAGTGAGGAAACAGATTGACAGAGCAAGATGGGTACCCAGAAGTCACCTACTACAGGACAGGCCCAACAAGGAAAATAACAGAACACCACTGGCCATCATGTACAGCCCCCAGTTAAAACCTTTCCAGCCCATCATCAACAATCTACAACCTATCCTGGAAAACAATCCCTCACTCTCACAGACCTTGGGAAGCAGGCCAGTCCTTGCTTACAGACAGCCCCCCAACCTGAAACAAATACTCACCAGCATCTACACACCACACCACAGAAACACTAACCCAGGAACCAATCCCTGTAAGTTAACAACCCCCGTTGCCTACTCTGTCCCCATATCTACTCTAGCAACACCCTCAGAGGACCCAATCACATGAGCCACACCATCAGGGACTCATTCACCTGCACATCTATTAATCTGATATATGCCATCATGTGCCAGCAATGCCACTCTGCCATGTGGTAAAGATGCTGGTTCTGGTGGGACCCAACTGAGAGTGCCAATTCAGGACAAATTGCTTCAAGCAGGGCAGTTACACCCCAAGGCTGGGGATCTATGTACACCAAGGTAAACCAAACCAGCCAGACGGAGAAGACTTTGGTTTTACCCCACTGGCTAACCACAAGTCTCTCAAGCAATTCCCTTACACACTCCAGTTTCTCAGTATCACCACCAGTGCCACTCATTATGGGGACAGATGGTTATAAAAAACAATACCCCAGTAAAAGAAAAAAAAAGGTTCTCTCGATCCCAAAGGACCAAGTCCCAGACCCAGGTCAGTATACAAATCAGATCCTATCCACAAATCACGCTGTTGCCAATCCTTTAGAATCTAAAGGTTTATTCATAAAAGGAAAAAAAGATATAGATGAGGGCCAAAATTGGTTAAATGGAATCAATTACATACAGTAATGGCAAAGTTCTTGGTTCAGGCTTGCAGCAGTGATAGAATAAACTGCAGGTTCAAATCAAGTCTCTGGAGTACATCCACTGCTCGGATGGGTCATCAGTCCTTTGTTTAGAGCTTCCATTTGTAGCTAAGTCCCTCCAGAGGTAAGAAGCAGGATTGAAGACAAGATGGAGGAGCTGCAGTAGCTTTTTATATTCTCTTGCCATGTGGTCTTTCTTTCTTTGTTCCAAAGACAAGCTGTCCATCACATGGCATAGAAAAACCTCAGAGGTCTGTTCAGAGGCATGTCCCTGCATACCTTGTTGAGTCACAAGGTGTGTCTGCCTTCTCTCAGTGGATCATTGTATAGCTGATGGTCCTTAATGGGCCATCAAGAAGGCTAGGCAGAACTGACACCAACTTGTCTGGGATATCACCCAGAAGCATAGCATAAGTTTGAAATACAGAGAGTATAGAGCCAATACTTATAGTTTTAAATACAAAAATGATACATGAAAACAGATAGCATAATCATAACCAGCAAACCTTAACCTTGTTTTAGACACCTCATATGTCCTCCTTTATACAAGATTTTGGTGCCACTACAGGACCTTGGATGCGACAATGATCTATACGGTCCCATATTATATCTGTTGGGGACACTGGGGCATGGCCACTAGGTAACTCGAGAAAATAAAAAACCACAAGTGTCAATAAAGCCCCCTTGCACTAGGCCCCGGTGTCCTTGGCCCCCGCTCCTGCCTGGAGGCATTCGCAGCAGCTCTGCGTACTAGGCCCAAGTGTCCTTGGCCCCCCTGCCTGGAGGCACACACAGCAGTTATGCTAAAAATCTGCAACAGTATGTTGCAGAGTCAGACTGCCTAAAACTAAGCAAGGCCAAACAAAAAAAATATAAAAAAACAATGCTAAATAAAGCAGCTTTATGTATAGTTTAACAAATAATACAAAAAATCAGGGAACTAGCTAAAAACTAAATTGGCTGGCTATATAAATACTTAAAGCAGCTTGCTATTAAATAAATATAAATATGCTAAAAAAAATGTATAAAAGCCCGTGTAACTTCCTGCTCTGTTGTACAGGATTTGAAATTCAAATCTTCCTGTACCTTTTTAAAGCTTCAAATAAACTTTTCTGCTTCTCTTCCCCGTTGTAATTATTGGGTGTAGCACACCGGGTAACAAACCAACTCAAGCTGTTGTTCAGCCTCTCGGCACTGGGTGCCGGCAACAGCTTTTGGCGTCCCTGGGTGGGCGACGAGGCTGCAATTTAGCCTTGCCCGGACCCCTCCTGGAGGTCGAGGATTGCGGTGAGAACCGACGCCCAGCGCGCACCGGTGAGTTCATCGGGGGCCTCGGAGGAGACGCGATTTGATCGACCCCAGAGGGCACAACGGTGCAACGCACTCATATAGTGGAGAAGCAGTTGTGGACGGCGGTGAAGAACCGGTCCCTTAGACGTGGGGGAGGAGCAGCTGCAGGACGGCGGTGAAGAACCGGTCCCTTGGATAAGGTAGGAACCTTTTAAAATCCGGATTATATGCTCTGTTGGAACCTGGGGACGCCCAGAGTTACCCTGTAGGTATGGGACAAGAACAGAGCTCAGAGGTTAGGGCACGGTGTACGCCCCTAGAGTGCATTCTAGCAAACTGGAAGGTATTTGGTGCGGATCCAATGACTAAAAGCCAATTAAAAAGATTCTGTACAGTTGACTGGCCTCAATATCAACTAGAGGACCAGGAGTGGTGGCCACCAGGAGGGTCAATTAATTACAACACGATTCTTCAGTTACTCCTGTTCTGTCAGAGAACAAGGAAATGGAATGAACATATGTATGCGCATTTGTTTCTGACTTTATGTACTCAACCAGATATTTTACAGAGCTGTAATCTGACTCCAACTGGTTCGGTAGCAGCTAATGTTAGTCCCCAGACCCCCACCCCCACTGTAATGGCAGAGCCGGTGTCCCCTTCGGCCCCTACACCCACACCTTGTAAGTCCCCAATGGTTGGCCTATACCCCTTAATCACCGAAACTAAAGTCGCCCGGTCTGGATCAGACAGGCGTCCTGCCACAACTATGCAGGTTTATACTCATGTGCCCTTTAATCCTGTGGATTTGGCTGCTTTCAAAGCACAGGCAGGAGAGTTTTCCACCAACCCAAGCAGGTTTATATCAGTCTTTGAGGGGTGCCTCAGTAGTCACAAGCCGGACTGAGGTGATTGTAACGTCCTCCTGCAAACCCTATTGTCTGAGGTTGAAAGACAACAGGTTGTGTCCAAGGCAAGGGAGAAGGCACAGAGACGGTACGACCGGGATCGTATTAATGTCCCTGACCTGGATGCACAAGTCCCCCGAGCAGACCCCAGGTGGAATCCAAATAATCAAAGGAATTTGACCCGCCTTACCTCCTATAAGGAGTTGCTTTTACATGGACTCCGTCACTCGGCTGTCCGACATAATAACTGGGCAAAGCCATATGAAGTAATGCAGGATTTAAAAGAAAGCCCAGGGGCCTTTCTACAGCATATTCAGGACACAATTCGACAGAACACTAATGCAGACCCCGATGATCAGGCAACTAAGTCAATTATTAAGGAAATTTTTACAAGCAAAGCAGCCCCTAATATTAAAAAAAAGTTAGAAAAAAAAAATTAATGAATATAACCATGGCACAAATTTTAGAGACTGCAAACCGAGCTTATAGTCTGAGAGAGACAAAAAAAAAAAAAGCAAGTAAAATTAATGGTAACAGCGGTACAGGCCGGCACTAAGAGAAGTGGCCGGGGTGGAAGAGGCCGTAGACGCGACCGTCCGGGCCTGCAGGAGAGACGACTGGGTCGCAACCAGTGTGCCCTGTGTCGACAGGAGGGACACTAAAACAATGAGTGCCCAAAGAGAAAAGAAAAGGGGGGTGCCCCTATGATGGCAATGGTGGAGCAGGAATAGGGGTGTCAGGGGAGACGGACCACCCTACCCCTGGAACCCCGAGTAAAGATGCGGGTAAAAAGCTCAAAAATAGATTTTTTAGTGGACTCTGGAGCGGCCCGAACTGCCGTAAATCAGCCTCTTCAGTTGCCAGTAGCAGATTCCCTTACTGTGGTGGGAGCCACAGGCAGGGACACCAAGTGCCCAGTGTATGCCCCAGCGAAATGTGCTTTGGGAGACAGGACTATATCCCACAAGCTGGTATACCTCCCTGAGTGTCCAACACCTCTGCTGGGACGGGATCTACTTTGTCGCCTCGGTGCCACCCTGCATTTTACTAAGAACAAAATAACCCTTACCTTACCCCCTAAGAATGCATGGATCATGACCCTTGCAGTTGAGCCCTCAGCCATGCAAGCCCCAGAATAAAGTCCGTGGGAAGACCAGGTGTACCCCCTCGTGTGGGCATCAGGAATTCCAGGAAAGGCCACCCACCAGACCCCTATTACTATTCAGCTCATACCAGGGAAAGGCCCAGTGCAAGTAAAACAGTATCCAATCAAGAGGGAAGCCAGAGAAGGTTTACAGAAAACTATAAATCAATTCCTAATGTATGATATTCTCCGGGAATGTCAGTCAGCCTGAAACACTCCCATTCTACCCGTACAGAAGCCTGATGGCACGTATCGGCTGGTACAGGACCTAAGGGCAGTCAATGAACGGGTTAAGACTCTGCACCCTCTTGTCCCTAACCCGTACACCTTATTGGCGTCTATAGGGGGACAATATACCCATTTTTCAGTCCTTGATCTGAAAGATGCTTTCTTTACCATCCCAGTTGCCACCCCATCACAGGAGATCTTCTCCTTCGAGTGGAAAAACCAAAAAAGGGTTAAAAAGCAATTTTGCTAAACAGTGTTGGCCCAGGGATTTAAAAACTCTCCCACCCTTTTTGGCCAGGCTCTGGCCAGGGACCTACAGGAGTGGGATAATAAGGAGGCTCTCCTTCTGCGGTATGTAAATAATTTGTTAATTGCCACTGTGGGCCAAAAACCCTCCCTTAAAGCCACCGTGAGCCTCCTAAATTTTATTGAACTCCGGGGATATCGTGTAGCACAAAGTAAGGCTCAAATTGCCCTCCCAGAGGTACGGTACCTCGGGTTTCACATACAGCAAGGGGAGCGTCAGCTTTCAAGCAAAAAAAAAAAAGCTATCTGTCAAGTTCCTACCCCAAGTAACCGTAAGCGGCTCAGGGCATTTCTGGGTATGGCAGGCTTTTGCAAAATATAAATCCCAAAGTTTGGACTGTGGGCTAAACCCCTGTACAACTGTGTAAAAAAAGCAAATCATGACCCCTTCTATTGAACCCCAGAGGCTGACAGGGCATTTAAAATCCTAAAAAAAAAATTAATAAAAGCCCCAGCTCTGGGCCTGCCAGATCTCTCTAAGCCGTTTCAGTTGTATGTACATGAACAAAGAAAGGTGGCCCTAGAAGTGCTTACACAGCTGTTAGAAGCATGGAAGCGTCCTGTGGCTTATTTTTCTAAGCAATTGGATCAGGTTGCAAAGGGTTGGCCGGCATGTTTACGGGCGGTCGCAGCTACTGCCCTATTGCTTAAAAAAGCAAAAAAGCTAACATTGGGAGGGGTTATGCAAATCTATACTCCCCATATGGTCCGAGCCTTATTGAATGCAAAGAAAGGGCTTTGGCTCACCCAGGCTCGGATTGCTCGGTACCAGGCTAAGCTGTTAAAAAACTCTAAAGTCACCCTACAGCCTTGCCCCTCCCTTAACCCAGCCACTCTCTTGCCAAAAACAAAAAAACAAAAACATAACTGTTTAAAAATCATAAATGTCCAGTACTCCAGCCATCCGGATTTAAAAAATGTACCTCTCCCAAATGCAAATTATAAGTAGTACACTAATGGTAGCAGTACTGTAATAAATGGGCAAAGGAGGGCGGGTTATGCTGTTGTGACCCTCCATGACACTGTGGAAGCTAAAGGTTTGCCTGCTGGGACCTCTGCCCAGCTTGCCGAACTAATAGCCCTGACCCGTGCACTTGAACTGTCAAAAGAAAAGCGGGTCAACATTTTTACTAATTCAAAGTATGCTTTTGGTGTGCTGCATGCTCATGCTAGCCTATAAAAGCAAAGGGAAATGCTAACAGCCCAAGGCTCCCCAGTCAAGTACGGGCCCCAAATCCTCCGGCTCCTATAAGCCATACAACTCCCCTCGGAAGTGGCGGTGGTACACTGTAAAGCCCATCAAAAAAAAAAATCAAAATATGGCCAGAGGTAACGCCCGGGCAAATAAAAAGGCTAAGCATGCTGCCACCCTGCCATCCCCTCAGGCTGAGAACGCCCATATGCATGCCCTTATCCCATCAGTAGGGGAGCTTCCAACCCCTCAGTACTCTGGGGAAAAAAAACAGCTAACTGACAAACTCAGTCTCCGGGAAAAGGAGGGATGGCTCCATTCCCCAGAAGGGAAGGTCCTCTTACCAAAGGGCCTAATCCGGCCAGTGCTGCAGAAACTACAGCAAACCACTCATGCTGGCAGGGAAGCACTTATCCAGCTAATGGGAAAATACTTTATCACTTCCGGACTCCAACCCCTGGTTGCCCAGGTACAAGCGGACTGCTTAGTCTGCCAAAAAAATAACCCCCGACCGGGACATCCTGTGCCACCAGCTGCCCTAGAACCCACTCCGGGCCCCAAACAAGTGTAGCAAATAAACTTCAATGAGTTTCCCCAGACCCAAGGGTTCAAATATCTCCTTGTCATAGTGGATCGGTTCAGCGAATGGCCAGAAGCCTTCCCATGCCGTAACTGCACTGCCAAAACAATGGCCCTCAAGTTTGTTAAAAAGCTCATTCCTCGCTTTGGACTCCCCCTGTGAATAAAATCTGACAATGGGACACACTTCACGTCAAAAATCATTCAAAGCATCTCACATGCCTTACAGATCCCCTAAAAACTCCATACGCCCTGGAAACCGCAAGCCAGTGGTGTAGTGAAGCGTACCAATCAAACCCTTAAACGGCATCTCTCAAAAGTGTGCCAAGAAGCCTCACTGCAATGGCCTGATGCTTTGCCCCTCGTCCTACTCCGTATCCGCGTTCTCCCAAAGGGTAAATTGGGGCTCAGTCCCTTTAAAATTATGTTTAAAAGGGCATGGCCCATAAATGGCACCCCGGTTCTGTCAAAAAAATAAAAGTTGGGTAATGTTTTTTTGTCACAGTATATGTGTTCCCTGTCTGCTGTTCTCTTGTCTCTTCACAGGTATACCAAGGATTCCCAGCCTCTCCCCTTGGACTCTCCCGTTCACTCCTTACAGCCCGGTAACTCTGTGCTTGTTCGCACCTAAAAAAACAAGCCTCTCCAAAAAAAATGGAAAAAACCCTATACCGTCCTGCTAATCTCCCATGCAGCGGCAAAAATCAAGAAACACAAGAACTGAATCCATCACTCTCATCTGAAGGCAGTACCTGCCCCCTCGGCAGCAGGACAGTGGACCATCCAACCTGCTGACTCCTCATCTAGTAACAATCTTGGGCTAAAGCTACTGTTTAAAAAACACAAATAGCGGGCTGGGGTTTGTCGTCTTGGCTTGGTGGTTTATTTAGCCTGCTATTAAAATTTCTCTTTCCTGTACTGCTTGTATTACTGGTATTATGCTGTGCAGTATCATGTGTCAGAGCCCTTTTGCAAAAATTAATAAGTCATTCTCTTCAGGGCTATCACAAAGTGCTTATGCAAAGTCATATTATAAAAAAATAAATAGCCCAAATAAAAAAACTCAGAGCCAAGGCTGTTGAGTGTTCTCAAAGGGGGGAGTTGTTGGGGACACTGGGGCATGGCCACTAGGTAACTCGAGAAAATAAAAAACCACAAGTGTCAATAAAGCCCCCTTGCACTAGGCCCCGGTGTCCTTGGCCCCCCCTCCTGCCTGGAGGCATTCACAGCAGCTCTGCGTACTAGGCCCAAGTGTCCTTGGCCCCCCCGCCTGGAGGCACACACAGCAGTTATGCTAAAAATCTGCAACAGTATGTTGCAGAGTCAGACTGCCTAAAACTAAGCAAGGCCAAACAAAAAAAATATAAAAAAACAATGCTAAATAAAGCAGCTTTATGTATAGTTTAACAAATAATACAAAAAATCAAAAAACTAGCTAAAAACTAAATTGGCTGGCTATATAAATACTTAAAGCAGCTTGCTATTAAATAAATATAAATATGCTAAAAAAAAATGTATAAAAGCCTGTGTAACTTCCTGCTCTGTTGTACAGGATTTGAAATTCAAATCTCCCTGTACCTTTTTAAAGCTTCAAATAAACTTTTCTGCTTCTCCACCCCGTTGTAATTATTGGGTGTAGCACACCGGGTAACAAACCAACTCAAGCTGTTGTTCAGCCTCTCGGCACTGGGTGCCGGCAACATATCAATAACATCACACATGTACATTGGCCAAACCAGACAGTCTCTACATAAAAGAATAAATGGACACAAATCAGACATCAGGAATGGTAACATACAAAAGCCAGTAGGTGAATACTTCAATCTCCCTGGACATTCTATAACAGATTTAAAAGTAGCCATACTTGAACAAAAAAACTTCAAAAACAGAATTCAAAGAGAAACTGCAGAACTAAAATTCATTTGCAAATTTAACACCATTAATTTGGGCTTGAATAGGGACTGGAAGTGGCAGGTTTACTACAAAAACAACCTCCTCATCAATTATCGGGAGTGGACTACATCCACACTGATTGAACTGGCCCTGTCAACACTGATTCTCCACTTGTAAGATAACTCCTTTCTCTTCATGTGTCAGTATAATAATGCTTGCATCTGTAGAAGTGTTTTTTTTACCCACGAAAGATTATGCCCAAATAAATTAGTTAGTCTTTAAGGTGCCACTGGACTCCTTGTTATTCCTGTAATAGACTCTCAACAGTTACTGCAGTCCTCCAATCATGGGTTAAAGACTTAAAGTTGCAGAGAATCCACCATTTACGCTAGTTTAAACGTGCAAGTCACACATACACCATGCTCCAGAGGAACACAAAACCCTCCCAATGTCTCTTCCAATATGACCCGGGGAAAAATTCCTTCCCGACCCCAAATATGGCAAAGAGACACCAACCAGACACCTGAAAAAGAATTCTCTGTCGTAACTCAGAGCCCTCCCCACCCTTCCTGGAGTGAAACTGTGAGTGATATGCTAATTAAAGTATAATACTAGAAGGATGGTAGGGAGTACATTGTAAATAAGGCCAGAAGTTTTGCTTGCCAAAGACAATTGATGAAAGCCCTATTCAATTAACATATATCTAAGTTATATTTTGGCTTGCAGAAAAGAAAAGAAATGATATTTTTGTATATTGAAAGATTTCAAAAGATAGCCTGGCTTATAGAAAAGCTGATGAATATTCTTAACAACTCACTAGGGAAAAAAGTAGTTTATAAATATGAAAATCAAAATCAGAGGTTCCAATCACTAAGTTTTCTAGTCAGCCTTTCAATCTGAGAGGTGGCTTTGAAAGAGAAGAATCACAGCTTTGGCTGTTAGAAAGGCAAAATATTTAATGCAAGTCAGGAACAAGGTAAAATAAATACTAAATAACTTTATAAATTTAGAACCAGTCCACGGCCTGATTCGCATTTACATGAAAGGCCTTTTACATCACTTTAAAGGAGCTATACAGTAAACCAATGGTGGGCAACCTGCGGTGCACGGGCCACATGTGGCTCATCAGGGTAATCCACTGGTGGACTGCCAGACAGTTTGTTTAAATTTGCATGGCTGCTCACAGCTCCCGTGGCAACGGTTCGCCATTCCTGGCCAATGGGAGCTGCGGGAAGCAGTTGGGGCCACAGAGACGTGCTGGCCACCTCTTCCTGCAGCTCCCATTGTCTGGGAACAGTGAACCACAGCCACTGGGAGCTGTGGGCGGCCATGCCTGCAGAAGGTCAATGTAAACAATCTGTCTGGTGGCCCACTAGCAAATTACCCTGACAGGATGTGTGCGGCCTGCAGTCCACAGGTTGCCCACCAGTGTTGTAAAGGACCATGGTGTGAATGAGAATGAGATTTTTAATATTTGTTTTTTCTCTTTCATACATAGATTCTGGAACTAGAGGCGCTGGGAGTGCTGCCACACCCTCTGGTTTGAAGTGGTTTCCATCATATACAGGATTTACAGTTTGGTTCAATGACTCTCAGCAGCCCCTGCATTCATAGAATCTGAATCCCTCCCAAAGGATCTCTCCTGATACGTAACCCAGCCCTCTACACAACCCTTCCCACCCACACCCTACAAAGAGCCCTCCCCAGCAAGAGGTCTGATAGTACTGCAAATATGGCTGCCAGTACTTACCACTCTGCAATCACTCTCCTTCCCCGGGATGAGCAGAAACAGGTCTGTTTCTTTTTAGAAAATAATTGTTGCCCTTTTAAAGAAGATACTTCAAATGACTTGAAGAATGCCATCTGAGACATTGCTATGATGCTTGAATTGTTCCTACTTATATTCTGTATTATCTTAATTGTATATTGTGATCACAGTTGTGTGTAGGTATGTAAAATATTGTTCTTGGATGGAATCCACTCTTTAAAAGTGTCATATAAATCCCTATTACAACTATGGGTAATGGAGATCCTTTGTTCTGACCCAGGGCTGGCCCACAACATTTTGGCACCTGAGGCAGGGAGCTCAAATGACGCCCCCATGCCTCCTCGCTTGGGCCAAAACTTTGAAAGGTCTCAATTCTGCCTTCTTCCTGTTCTACTCCTCTCATGATACTGCTCTGCTACCTACCCCAACAAAGGAGAACTAACAACTTAAAATGCCTTGTTCAAAAATGTTAAGTAACACTTAACTTTCAAATGCCTGAATAGCAAATGTAACTTTTTTTGTCTGCATAGTAAACACTGGCTTTTTTATCTGTTTGAATAATCAAAGTGCTGCTTTCCGTGCCTTCTTGGCTGCAAAGATTTGAACCGCTTCCTGCTATAGATGCACAGTCTGGGCCAGCTCAAGCTCTATTGAGATGGTTGCAAGGCCGACCAGCCTCTCCTGTGTCATTGTGGAGCGTAGATGTGTTTTTATTAACTTCAGCTTGGAGAAGCTGCGTTCTCCACTGGCAACTGTTACAGGAAGTGTTAGAAATATGCGCAGAGCAACAAAAGCATTTGGAAAGAGGGTGGTCATTTTATTTGTGCACATATATTCCAGAACAGTCTTTGGAGTTGATCCTGCTGAAATGTATCTTGAAAGGGCTTTCAGTTCATCACCTAAATCACTCACATCAATATTGCACATGTCATCATGTGTCAACAGTGTCTCTAGTGCCCTGCATTGCTGGTGTAGGTCTTCTTCAGGTATAGTGAGCAGTGTTTTGGAATAACATACAACATCCCAAATATACTGCTGTGTTCCTTGAGCTGCATGAAATGTTCTTCAACTGACTACATTGCACAATCTAGCACCTGATTAAAGAATTCAACTTTGAATTGTTGTTGGGGTTTCTTATGGGATTATCCCATGCCTCGCAATCAAAATGTCTTCTTCTTCAGTGACTCTTGTATTCTTGAATGGGTGAGAAAATAGCTTTAGTGTGAAGTTCCTCTGCCAACTTCTGTACACTCTTCAGAAAATTTTGAATTCCCTCATCTGACTAGTAAGACTGTAGGTATGACGTTGCTTTGTCCAATTGTTCCGTTGCTCCAGATATATCAAGGTCAACACCTTAGAGTCTCTTGCTTACAACATTTATTTCAAACAGTATGTCATGACACAACACTAAGCCACACAGAAATTGGAAGTTATGTACGTTTCTGGTGATTCCATTTCCTTCTGCCACTGTTCTCCCATGAACAGTCCCTGTTCATTATCTTCCATAATGTCAACTATAGCATCATCTATCTTCCCAATTGGTGTCTGATAGGCTTTATCGCCTCTACTCAACTTTCCCATTGTGTGGCACTCAGTGGTTTCAGTGTCAGAGAGGATGATCCCAGATCTTGATTCAAAATTTTGCCATCGATGAGCTGATGCAGAGAAAAATACATAGACACTTTGAATTACACTAAAAAATTCAACACCCTCACTAGAAGCTGATGCTGCATCACTGACCACCAAGTTCAATGAATGAGAATTGCATGGGACAAAAAAAGCTCAAGAGTTTAACTCTTGGAACTGTGTCTGCACTCCTCTGTTCTTTCCTCTCATGTTGGCACCATTATTATAGCCCTGACTTCTCATGTCAGCTATTGCAATTCTCGTATCTTTCAGCTCTTTAAGAAGCACATTTGTCATACCAGCTCCTGTAGTATCATCAATGTCAATAAATTCTAGAAAATGCTTTCTGACTGTCACCATTGCAGGGACATTTTCACTAGGTTCTGTGGTTGTTACAAAACACACCATTAAAGTCATTTGTTCTGTATGGCTCATGTCAGGTGTGCAGTCCAGAATAACAGTGTCATATCTAGCTGACTTCAGATCTGCCACAATCTTCTGTTTGACTTTTGTTGCCAGTAACTGTATGATCTCATTTGGAATTGTTTTTCCAAGGTAGTGGTCTGTGTACATTTCTTGGGTGGTGACTCTTCTTAGATGCTCCTGGAGTACAGCATCAAACTCAGCCATCAGCTCCATAATTTTAAGGAAGTTTCCATTGTTTGTCACATACAGCTGATCTGAAGTGCCACACAGTGCTAGTTTTGGGTAGCAATCATTCTCACAATGGCAATGAGTCTTTTCAGAACATTTTGCCAGTAAAGAGACTGATGCAATCTTCTCTTCATGCTGATCATCTATGGTGGCCTTTAACCTTAGTCTCATCTCATGTTCTTTCCACCTACGGAATGGTCTCTGGTGATTTGCTGCCTTCTCATGGTATGCCAGATTTCTAGCCAGATTTTCCCAGTACTTTCATAGAATCATAGAATATCAGGGTTGGAAGGGACCCCAGAAGGTCATCTAGTCCAACCCCCTGCTCGAAGCAGGACCAATTCCCAGTTAAATCATCCCAGCCAGGGCTTTGTCAAGCCTGACATTAAAAACCTCTAAGGAAGGAGATTCAACCACCTCCCTAGGTAACGCATTCCAGTGTTTCACCACCCTTTTAGTGAAAAAGTTTTTCCTAATATCCAATCTAAACCTCCCCCACTGCAACTTGAGACCATTACTCCTCGTTCTGTCATCTGCTACCATTGAGAACAGTCTAGAGCCATCCTCCTTGGAACCCCCTTTCAGGTAGTTGAAAGCAGCTATCAAATCCCCCCTCATTCTTCTCTTCTGCAGGCTAAACAATCCCAGCTCCCTCAGCCTCTCCTCATAACTCATGTGTTCCAGTCCCCTAATCATTTTTGTTGCCCTTCGCTGGACTCTCTCCAATTTATCCACATCCTTCTTGAAGTGTGGGGCCCAAAACTGGACACAGTACTCCAGATGAGGCCTCACCAATGTCAAATAGAGGGGAACGATCACGTCCCTCGATCTGCTCGCTATGCCCCTACTTATACATCCCAAAATGCCATTGGCCTTTTTGGCAACAAGGGCACACTGCTGACTCATATCCAGCTTCTCGTCCACTGTCACCCCCAGGTCCTTTTCCGCAGAACTGCTGCCTAGCCATTCGGTCCCTACTCTGTAGCTGTGCATTGGGTTCTTCCGTCCTAAGTTCAGGACCCTGCACTTATCCTTATTGAACCTCATCAGATTTCTTTTGGCCCAATCCTCCAATTTGTCTAGGTCCTTCTGTATCCTATCCCTCCCCTCCAGCGTATCTACCGCTCCTCCCAGTTTAGTATCATCCGCAAATTTGCTGAGAGTGCAATCCACACCATCCTCCAGATCATTTATGAAGATATTGAACAAAACCGGCCCCAGGACCGACCCTTGGGGCACTCCACTTGATACCGGCTGCCAACTAGACATGGAGCCATTGATCACTACCCGTTGAGCCCGACAATCTAGCCAGCTTTCTACCCACCTTATAGTGCATTCATCCAGCCCATACTTCCTTAACTTGCTGACAAGAATACTGTGGGAGACCGTGTCAAAAGCTTTGCTAAAGTCAAGAAACAATACATGCACTGCTTTCCCTTCATCCACAGAACCAGTAATCTCATCATAAAAGGCGATTAGATTAGTCAGGCATGACTTGCCCTTGGTGAATCCATGCTGACTGTACCTGATCACTTTCCTCTCCTCTAAGTGCTTCAGAATTGATTCCTTGAGGACCTGCTCCATGATTTTTCCAGGGACTGAGGTGAGGCTGACTGGCCTGTAGTTCCCAGGATCCTCCTTCTTCCCTTTTTTAAAGATTGGCACTACATTAGCCTTTTTCCAGTCATCCAGGACTTCCCCGGTTCGCCACGAGTTTTCAAAGGTAATGGCCAATGGCTCTGCAATCACAGCCGCCAATTCCTTCAGCACTCTCGGATGCAACTCGTCCGGCCTCATGGACTTGTGCACGTCCAGCTTTTCTAAATAGTCCCTAACCACCTCTATCTCCACAGAGGGCTGGCCATCTCTTCCCCATTTTGTGATGCCCAGCGCAGCAGTCTGGGAGCTGACCTTGTTAGTGAAAACAGAGGCAAAAAAAGCATTGAGTACATTAGCTTTTTCCACATCCTCTGTCACTAGGTTGCCTCCCTCATTCAGTAAGGGGCCCACACATTCCTTGGCTTTCTTCTTGTTGCCAACATACCTGAAGAAACCCTTCTTGTTACTCTTGACATCTCTGGCTAGCTGCAGCTCCAGGTGCGATTTGGCCCTCCTGATATCATTCCTACATGCCCGAGCAATATTTTTATACTCTTCCCTGGTCATATGTCCAACCTTCCACTTCTTGTAAGCTTCTTTTTTATGTTTAAGATCCGCTAGGATTTCACTATTAAGCCAAGCTGGCCGCCTGCCATATTTACTGTTCTTTCGACTCATCAGGATGGTTTGTCCCTGTAACCTCAACAGGGATTCCTTGAAATACAGCCAGCTCTCCTGGACTCCTTTCCCCTTCAAGTTAGTCCCCCACGGGATCCTGGCCATCCATTCCCTGAGGGAGTCGAAGTCTGCTTTCCTGAAGTCCAGGGTCCGTATCCTGCTGCTTACCTTTCTTCCCTGCGTCAGGATCCTGAACTCAACTAACTCATGGTCACTGCCTCCCAGATTCCCATCCACTTTTGCTTCCCCCACTAATTCTACCCAGTTTGTGAGCAGCAGGTCAAGAAAAGCGCCCCCCCTAGTTGGTTCCTCTAGCACTTGCGCCAGGAAATTGTCCCCTACGCTTTCCAAAATCTTCCTGGATTGTCTATGCACCGCTGTATTGCTCTCCCAGCAGATATCAGGAAAATTAAAGTCACCCATGAGAATCAGGGCATGCGATCTAGTAGCTTCCGTGAGCTGCCGGAAGAAAGCCTCATCTACCTCATCCCCCTGGTCCGGTGGTCTATAGCAGACTCCCACCACTACATCACTCTTGTTGCACACACTTCTAAACTTAATCCAGAGACACTCAGGTTTTTCTGCAGTTTCGTACTGGAGCTCTGAGCAGTCATACTGCTCCCTTACATACAGTGCTACTCCCCCACCTTTTCTGCCCTTTGTTCCTGTAGAACCCAATGTGCCTGGAACATTAGACTGGAAGAGTTTGCAACAAAAATAGTGTGCAGCATTCTGGGTTTTTGAGTACATAAGCCATGGCCTCTCCACTTTGTCACCATTGGGGATTTCATGTCAGTAATGTGTTGGATGGAAACTTCTATTTTTATTGTCTTTGGGGAACATGAAGTTTTTCACTTGCTGTGGCCTATGCAGTCCAAGGAAGTCCCTCAGGCTACTGCTCAAGTGGGTCCACAGTCCTGGATCATCTAGACTTAAGGAACTAAACTCAGCAGCAGCTGTTTCTTGTGCCTTCACCAGACTCTTCTCTGATCTACACTTTTCTTCAGGAATGTGCATGGTTACATCCATTTGAGATGGAGATATGGATGCTTCAGAGGCTTCCAGGTCACCTGCACTCTAACTGGAAGATCAGGCCTCTCCTCACCACTCACATCCTCACTGGGACCGGAAGGCTCACCGTGAACGTATGTGTCTATGTATCTCAGGAGAGCTCCTTCCTGCTTAGATAGAAAAGCTTCCTTTGCTTTCTTTCTTTTTCTGAATGCTGCCCCAGAGTGGCGTTTTCTCCTTTCACTCATGACTGCTGTTCTGTGCCAGCTATAGTGGCTCTCAAACACTCAATTGAAGGGCACCAATAAGCAGGCTGCTAGCAGGGCCTAAGTGAGGGAAGATATCAGCATTCCTAAGGGCCTAACTGGCTCCTACTACTTCAGTAGACTGCCTCTTCTCCTCAAGTGGGTTCAGGGAATCAGCAGGAAATAGGAAGCTCCCTGAGAAGCTGGTGATAATCAGTCCAGGCTCCTGGGGGTGCTAGAGAAGTACATAAGAGTCTCCTACTCCTCTCTCTCCCTGTAGGTCCTGCTGCTTTCTGTTATTCCCTCTCACCTTTTCTCCTGCCTGCCAGTTATGTCTCTTGTGCCCTCCTTCCTCCAGCATAGCACTCCACCATCTCTGTGCGTCTAGAGCAGAGAGAATACATATGCACCAGCAGCAGATACAATTTTCTACAGTCTGGGTCCTAGTGGCTCCCTCCCACAGTCTGGCAGCTGAGGTGGCCGCCTCAGTTCTCCTCATGGTAAGGCCAGCCCTGATCTGACCATAGGCTTTTCATTCTGGATCATCACAATGAATAAAGCAGAGCAGCGATAATACTTGCAATGAATTTTCTCTCCCATTTTTCTCATGAATTGTCTGGAGTCAGTCTGTGATTTTCTTGGTGTTAATCAGTGAATCATTTCATCCAGCAATGTCTAGTCTGTAGCTCATCCACAAGTCATTTATTTTGTGTATCTGGTACCCACAATTTGAAATTGGTGCTGTTTAGATTGGACACACAGATCACATGCTATGTTCATTTTCACTAACTAAATGAGTTACACACTTAGAATTAGGTTTCCTATGTGAATATTCATGATTACTTATGTCAGATTCTCTTTCTGTAAAATACTCTCTAACATTCATTTTAAACTCGCTGTGAAGATTCCAACTAATTATTTTGTTTGCTAGGCTGTCCATCAAAGCAAGCCTGTAAACATTTGTTTGAACTTTTTAAACCATTTTTTCCAGCAGCAGCATTCACCAGCCACATAATGGTGCTTTGTTCCTGGGTTTTTTTTTGTTGTTGTTGTTTTTGCCTGTGAACCACAGGCACGGCTTGCCTAAATATGGGGAAAATCTACTTCAGGTAAAGTTATAGTGGCCTGGCTCTGCATAAAGACCTGAGTCCTTTCTTTACTTACCACTGTAGGTATAGAATCATTATAATAACCCTTTGAGCAAATGAGGGAGTTTACTGATTGGGGAGCTGGCTCAAGATATGGAAGACCTTGGTTCAGTTCCCTGCTGCACTGATTTCCCCTGTGACCTTAGGCAAGTGTCTTACACTATTTGTGCCCCAGTTCCCCATATATAAAGATGGGATAATAGTATGGGGGCATTGGGAGGACAAATACATTATAGATCGTGAGATGCTCAGATGCTATGGTAACAGGGGACATATAAGCATCCCAGGTAGACACATGTAGTATATCTAAACTTGAACCTGGAATTGGCAGCAAGTAATGCTAACTGTTTGTATACAATCTTTACAATATTATATGGTCTAAATGTAGACAAACTTTTCATATTAATCATTGTCAAACAGATACTGTTTCTTCAGTTCAATATTATATTTTCCTTTACCTTAACTACAGTTGGTGCATTGAAACTAGGGCAGAGACTGGCAACACTACTTAGAAAGAGAGATGGATTATCCAGATGATAGTGGTAATGAATTAGCAATAATCACAGAGAAGAGTGAAGTATTAACAAGACTGGACAAAATGGGCTTAATTAGCAGGCAGTTTTTCAAAAGGTATGAAGGTAGTGGAGCAGAGCATGTTTACAGCCTGCACAAATTCAATGAGGTTGACAAGTGAGAACATTTGAACTTCACAAGCTAAAATGTAGCTATGCAGTTTTCAGCATTCCTGGAGGGTGGTAAATGGCACTTTTGCCTTTGTTGGGATGGTGGGAGGATGAGAAGCTTTCTTTACAAGTGCAGTATACAGCAAGTTCAGTGTTTTTGAAAACCTGAGAAGCTGGGGTACAAAATCTTACCATTATCGTGAAAGTGCTGCAGTGCCCATGTTCCCTCTATAATAATTGGAGAAATACAACATGTCACTTTAAATACTCTTTTCTAAAAGGCATGTTTTCCAACAGTAACATCATTAATGACAGCTAGCCCTTTTAACCGTGTTATCAATAGAAATACGTTTTTCAAGGTGATAGGTACAGGAATTACATAATGTAAGTGACACTATGGGTCAGGGAACTGAAATAGGATGTAACAGTGCTGATGTGTATCTGAACATGCTATTGTCTTTTTTTTCTTGACTGAATAATCAAATGCTCATTAGATTATATTAGCTAGTGGTTTAGTTTTTTTGGGGGGTGTGATCTATACTCCCTTAGCAAATGAGATATATTGGTTCCTAAGCTAATTATGTGACATGTAGCTGTCAACTTAATAACCATTCATAAATTGTATCTGCTGAGACAAGCAAAATGTAATCAAACTAGCTCCCAAAATAAAAATACAAATTGCAAGTATCTCCAAGAGCTGTTCAGGAACTGGAATTTCAATTGTGCTGTAAATTTCATGATTTTGAAACTTCCTGCAAAATGAAAGCTTTTGATTTTATTGAAATAAAACATTTTGATTTACCTAAAATGAAATATTTTCTGTCTTTTTTGTATTTGAGCTCTTTCTATATTATAGAAAAAAAAATAAAGTAAAATTCAGAACAGTCATTTAGAAACCAATTTTAAAAGTTCCATTCCAAAAATGTTGAAACAAAATGTTTCAATATTACTATAATACATGGCATTTTTTCTAAACAAAATTCCATCAAAATAAACTCATTCCCACAAAGTTTCAGTTTTAATGAAATGGATTTTGCAATGGAAAAAGATCAATTTTAAAAATTTTGACCAGTTCTAAAATCGATTATCTTTTTATTCAAACAGAAGTGTAGACATAGACCTGGGTAAGCTAATCACTTACCCATGAATCTAATAACTAGCTTGGAAGGTTTAAGAAAATAAATCTAATCAAATAAAAGGAACATAGTTTCTACCAGCTAAAATCTTGTGGGCAATTTACAGAAATTAAGAAACTATATTGTTACATTAAAGACATAAGCAGCATCAAACATTAAGTAACTTCTGATTATAGTAAGGTGATTCTGAAATATATATTCCAAAAAGCAAGTAAGTATCAAGCCCTATTATACTACATAGAAATTAAACACTTGAAACAGCTTATTAAATAACTGTCTCCCTGTGTAAATCTTTTCTTGTTTTCTCATTAGCCTATAAAAGAAAAAGAAAAAAAAAACTTAAGCCAATGACTCTACAGACACAATTAACTATATTTACATCTAAACCAAATATCCAGAGAACTTAACAGAACAGGATCAGAGAAAGATTTCCCACATTGATATGAAAACTTCGTAAAGACCGTCTACTGGTCAGACTTTTCTGCTCAAATGTTCTCTAATGACCTCACCAGTGTAAGGGTACTGCCAGAATACAGTAGTGAAATGTCACCATTTTAGTGTTTTTGTTTTTTGATTGTTTTCCTGTCAACTGGCAAACACTTTCAAAGATCATGATTTTTTGGAAGGAAAATTCCCAAAACATAAACAGGATAAATTTACTTTGCTGGAATTTATGGGATATTATATTTTTGTTGTTGTTCTCCCAGACAATATGAGAGGAAAGACAAGATGCAAGGTCAGTGGTTTAATTAGTCTGTAACTCTCTAAACTAAACTCATGTGGGAACTAACTGGCAATAATTCCTACAAGTGCAGGTCAGTATTTATTCCTTAACCATTTCCATCCAGTGGAGAGCTGCTCTCAGTTCCTCCACAGCTAGGACTCCACTGCACTCCCCTAGTAAGAGAGTTAAAAGGCTGGATCCTCACTGTATGGGACATTAGGAGCTCTAAACCCATTCCTCACCTTCCACAAATTCCACTTCCAAATCCAGTTCATCAAGAAACCAGACCCCGCTATGGAATGCATACCTGCTCTAAATACCTGCCTCACGAAATTTCCAACAATTAGCTTGGCTGCCTCCACTCATCCCAAGCTAGGTTCCCAGACAGTTAATTCTGGCCCAGATCTACAAAGGGACATAGGGATTGTGACATTGAGCACTGCAATACATACTTTTAGATTCCTGGAAAATCATTAGAACAACTATGGGTTGTCTGAGTGAGGTGCTTAGGTTCCCTATACAGTGAATGGAGAGACATAGGTGGCAAAGAGTGGGATTCATAAAAGCCAGAATTCTAGCTGGGAAGCTTCCTATGTTAGAGAAAGGGAGATGCTGACAAAAAGGATATGCCCTAAGCCCTTTCCCACTCAGACTTAGGTGCCTAAGTGCTGGCTGCACAGAGTGGCCCCTACCTCTACTCATCCACAGCCAGGAACTTCTCTTCTGGAGTAAGGCATTTTAAGCTTTCTTGCAAGTGTAACCCTTCTGCCACGTGGAGCCAGCAGCAACCAGGGCCAGGTTCAATATCTAGGGGTTCCTTTCTATCAATACAACACAGAACCAGATCAAGCCCCTACCCAGTAACCTGGGAAATTTACACACCACCCCTGGGCACCTCTGAGAGGCAAAACTTCCCCACTTGCAAGCACAGAGTCTAAGTGTAGAAAAGAGACTGAGTTCAGAGGTGCATCTGCAGAGTTCACCTCCCCCAGCCGCTGGGTGGGGTAAAGAGGTACCTTATTTGCTCCGCTGCTTGGGCACTCGCTCGCTGCTCCTCTCTGCCGGCCGCCTGCTCACCGCTCTTGACACACCTCTCCACCAGCCACCCTGCTAGTCTCTTGTTGAGCCTCTCTGCTGCCGCTCTGCTGGCCACCTGCTCACCACGCCTCTCCACCTGATGCCCTGGTGGCCACTCATTGTGCCTCTCCGCCGCACCAGCCACTCGTTCACCAGCTGACTGTCAGTTACCTCCTGCTGCCACCCTGCTGTGACCTCTGTACATCCCTCTGTTAGTAATTATCAGCTCTTTGCAGGCTGGGCAGAACACTGCTCCATCTCATTTGATTTCAGCTCTCAGTGATTTTTAGCTCTTAGCAGGCAGGGCAGAAACACAGTCTTACCACAATTGATTTCAGCTCTGATTGGGCATTTAACATAACAAAGAGGCCCCTAAAGAAGCCTATTTAGCTCTATTCTTTAAACAGTGGAGAGGAACATGTTAAATCAGTCTAGGAAGGACTCTTGAGGGTGTACAGCCTCCTGGCTGGAGATACCCATCCATCTGTTCCTTCTTTCCTTTCACAGGGCTCTGACATTTGAGCCCCTGCTTAACAAGGTTCTTTCAACAGAGGGTGACAGGTTAAGCACAGTCATGATTTCCTGTATTCCGACAATAATTACAACATTGGTAATCATATTTCACTACCCCTGCATTCAGTACTAAGGTGATTTGTACCCAGCACCAGCCAAAGTTGATCACTTTTTTCTCAATATGTAAGCAGAGTAGGAGCAACCTATATTTACATAAGCACACTCAAGTCTCTCCCCCTCCCCGTTAGTTGTCAGGAAGCATTCATTCAGATCCTGCTTACACAAGAAATACTGGAGGAGTTGGAGGTGGTAGCTTTGCTATAACTTTTAATCCAGTGGATAGATCACTACACCTGGATGTTGGAGATCCAGTTTCAATTCCCCCCTCTGACCAAGTTGAACAGGGGCTCTCATTTCTCAGGAATTCACTGGGATATTTTGTTGCTCAATCTATAAATTATGTATTAATTATATCGATTACTTAAGAATTCCAAATTATCCCTTTGACGGCTGACAGGTTCTTGTCCCAAGACCAGGCCCAGTATTACTCAAATTAGTATATAGTTGGAAACCCCAATGTGCACAGCTGCAGCACTCATACTACAGGATCTCATCTATATTTACAAATAGTTTATTAATAAATTTAGCAGAGTCATAAACACCCCAGTTCAGGAAGGTAGCTAGAGATACTACAAAATATGCATCCGCACATCAATATACTCACACCATCCCTTGCAGAATAACTTGAAATGTTGGCCATTATCTTCCTCATCACCATCACCTTCCTCATCATCACTAGTGGCCATCATTCTGGCACCTCTCAAGGACTGACAGCGCTATGTCTGATGCATATTCAGTAGGGGTTTCCCCACTTTTCTTCATTTGTATATCATCACCTTACCAATGTTAGAGTCTTTCTCCTATTGGGTAGTATATCAATGATCTCAACTTATTATCATATATGTCAATTTGTTACCATGGAACTCTTGGGTTAGATATCTGCAGATGTAGCTCATGTAACTGTTATGTACATTAGTTCATTGCTGTGATACTCTTGTGGTTGGGTCATGTTCCTGTGGTCAGAAATTCTGCTTAAACACTCTATTTTCATATCCACAACACTTCGGATTTTCTGTTGGGCCAGATACCGGTTCAAATGTATCTGTTCAAAGTTCATAGGCTTCAAGCCTTATGCTGCCTTGCTGATGTTAATGCTTTACAGGATACAGGCCTGTAAATTCCTTGCATTACTGCTGAATATAATAAAAGCAGAATATAATGCAAAGCAGTGAATATAATAAAGGTAAGCTAGTCCAATGGACTACAATTCTGATGTGGGCCTCTCTTAATTTCTCTTATTGAAGTCATTGGAGTGAATAATTTAATAGTCACTGAGCCTAGTGGTTAGGGCCGACAACTGGGAGATAGGAGACCCAGGGTCTGGTTCCCTTCTAATCTGGGCATACCTGGCCATTTGAGAATTTCCCTGGCAGAGAAGTATTTACATTAGGGCCAGTGATCAAGGAGCCATACCTTCACTGGCTTTGAGTGAACTAGTGAGAGTGGTTGGATGGGCGAGCCACCTCACTACAGCAATAGTTACGTACTCAGGCAGCTAGCCCCACTGGTGCAGCTACACTTCTATTTTAGGTAGCTAACGTGATCAGAACTAGTGTGTGTATGTCTCCTTGAGCTGGAAATTACACCTCCAGCTTCAAGTGTAAACATACCCTAACTCATACCCTAAATGGGTTTTAGGGCCCTAAGCCACTTAGTCACTTTTGAAAATTTTACACTAAAGGAATCCAACCTTTAATCAGATGTTTGCTTGTACAGCCCTATTTAGACTGCATTTACTCTGTCCAGCATTTATCCACTTTAATTGTCCTACACCCTGTAATACCCAGTGATCTATCAAGGAGCTGAACACATTAATTTATTAAGAACACTCACATCACTTATGCTTGTTGGCATTGTTCTACATACCACAAATGTTAGGGATGTATATTTTGGACCTGTAAGGATGACAAACATTTGGAGTTAATGGGCTGGGAAATGAGCTGTATTCAATTTAATAATAATACTAAAAAGGACCTTGTCATGATTCCTCTGTGTGCTGGGAGATACTACATAATGAAGACACTTTAAAGACGGGAGGTAAATGTATGAAAGGGAGTCTATGGGCTGTGAAACAAACATATACAATCCCACCAACTGGAGATGACCTATATCACTAGAAAGACCTATCACTCTTAATTATAAAGAATGGGGTCAATGTTAGATCTCGGGCTGATGCATGAAACTTTATGGACTTCAGTGGAGCTAACCTTGCTTTGTGGGAAGTCTGAATCTGGCAGCTGTGATGAGGTTCAATCACCACTGTGGTGCCTCCTACTGGCCGTCTTGGGAATTAGCTCTTCACCCTCTACTGGTGGTGTCTCATCTGCCATCACCTCTGTTCCTGGACCCATGTCATTCCAAGGACTGCGGCGTCCTCTTCAGGACATCACCTTCCAGCTGTGCCTCACTCTGTGCTCCCTTCTTCTGTAGGACCTGCAAGTTGGCTGTCCAGACACTTCCATCAGTGGTGACTGCACCCCATTGTCTGGCCACTTCCTCAGTGGTAGGTGCGGGGAGACAACCACTACTCCAGGTCCTCACCCAGAGTAGATGGCCATTGTTTGCTTTGACCCCTCTGACTCCTCAGTTTATTTCCCTGGGCCACTTCCCTGTGGCCCCCAGCACCTTCTTTGCCCTTACCTCAGGGATTCAGCGTGCCAGTCTTAGCAGCTAGCCAGGAGCTCTCTATAGCTTCCCCGGTCCCTGCTGGCTGCACTGTTCTGTCCAGGTGCTGGCACTCCTCCTTCTTCCTGCTGTCAGCTTGTTCTACTATCAAATAGCTTGACAATATATAATGTTCAGGAACACTGGAAATATTGATGTTTTTGACAATCCAGCTGGGGATTAGCCAATAATGCTTTACATGGAAGGAGCTGGAGCAATATTTCTAGGTTAATGATACAGAAACTAATACATAAATTTCCAGTCTACTGAATGCAATGGAAGAAACATACATAGTTTACTATGCATATCAATGATCCCTCAGAAGCCAATAATTTCAACATTAGCACCTAGGGCAAGTTTTGTAGGACTGCTTATCATCAGAGCAACTTGTTATAGCAAAAAGATTCTGATCTCATAGGAGAATCAATGTGAACAAAAATTTATTTCTTCCCATATAGCAACATTTAATAAATAAATAAATGAATGCCAAGATATTGTAGTTTGGAGATGGATTGAATGATGCCTGAAGGATAGATTAGCACGCAGAATCCATAACAAAAGTATACAAAAGAGGCTTCTGACTGGAGCAGACTTCCCATCTAAAAATGATGTTGAAATTACAGTGGCTATGGAAACTGTGACTTAAGATGCAGTAGAATGATATTCAAGGCCAAGACAGAGGGCAATGTCCATAAAATATGTACCATATCAAAAGACTAACAGCAAATTGGAAACAGCAAACAGCTAAGGAGCCTGACATTTGCTACTGCTATGGAAGTGGGTCAGGCATCCATTCCAGTGCTGTATAAACTGTAATAAAAAAGGATGCATCTGAAATGTATGCTTCCCAGAAAAGAGCAAGGGAAAAAAATAAAAATGCTCTTTCTATTGATATGGGGATAACATTATGCTAGCTAGGAGGGAGATAGATCGGAAATATGTTAATAAAAGCAAAAATGTCAGAAATAATATTTTTCCAACACACCACGGACAGAAGTAGGATCCTGAACCTGGGTTTAGAAGAATGATCAGATTTGCAAAAGAGAACAAATGAACACCAGCTCTGTAATGTGAATCGCATTTTTGAGCCACAATCTGCATATCATAAACACCAAGGGCTTGATTGTCTGCTGCCTACAGCTTTATATGAATTTGCACTAGTGCAACTGAATCAGAATGCTAGTGTATCATGTCACTTTGCACAGGTGTGAATGACTACTCAAGGGCAAGGCAGCATTGAACCAGGCCCCCAGATTCTCATGTGAGTACGGGAGAGATGAGAGCAAGCTTTTACTAGAGGGAGATGCTTACTTCCTGTCACCATTCTGGGGTGCAATCCATACCAGTGAGTGTCACTGCCTGCCCTATATCCCTGGGTGCCTCAGGTGCCCTGCTGCTCTATCACACAGCCTGGACACCAGCTGCCAGCAGTGAAGCAGGTCACACTCTGAGTGTCTGTGTGCTATACATTCCTGGCTCAGCAACTCTGTCTCCAGCAGCCTGCCTACAGCACAACAACCCCAGACTAACTTCCATCAGCCTTGGTTACTACTTGCAGGTTGACTCCAACACCCCCCACCACCACCCAGTCCTAAATATTCCCAGAACCATGTGCCCAGAAATGTCAAACCCTCTCATGAACCACTCAGAGAAATAATTAGGTTTGTTTGCTCCTTTAAAGAGGCAAAAGCACATTGCAGCTTATTAACTGAACTGGGGTAAATACACCCTTCCAATCAAATACAGCAATCCATTAGTTTATAGTAAAAATAAAACAAGTTTGTTAACAATAGGACATAGGTTAAGTGATGCCAAGTAAAAGGAATAGAGTCAGAAAGGGTTACAAGAAAAAAGTGAAAACATGCATCTAAAAGTCTAAAACTTAATCTAACAAGGTATGGATTTTTTTCAAGCTGGTGATACTCACCAATCATTCTTCTTCTCAACCATGGGTAGTGTGACTCCTCCTTTCGGAGAGGCTGCATGTGCCCAGACCATGGCTCTATCCTGAGTCCTGCTCCCTACTTCTGAAGTTCTGCCCATCCTCCACCCCTGACCCCAATCAGTCCCCTCCTCTGTGCCTCTCACCCCGCTCATGCCTCCTTTTCTCCTCCCCCAAGCCTCAGCTGCCCGTCAGCCAGACACCTGCTCACTGCTTGCATGAGTCTCCTCATACTTTCCCAAGAGGTTGCCATGCAGGTAGAGCAGAGATGGGAAGAGGTGGAGCCTCAGGGCAAAGGGACGAGTGGGAACATGGCCTCGGGGCAGAGTGTTGGGGGCCATGGCCAAAGCACCCACCCTTTCAATGGCAGTATGCTCCAAAGAAAGCAGGCCAGAAGTTTAGGGAAGGTTAGCATCCCCTGGCCTCTTACACCGACCACCTATGTTCTCATCCATGGCTGACTTTCCCTCAATTAGGACCTTCCACAGAAGTACAAGGTGCTGGCTTCCCTTATCTTCCTAGGTGAAAGATCTTTGCCAAAGCAGGTTTCTCACCTATATTCAGTTCTCAAAGACTTCTCCCACCCTTGGTTGAAAGATCATCTTTCTCATTTTGCAAGACCTCTATGCCTGTTTAGCAATGGATGCCAAAATAGCTTTCTGTCTCTACTTATATCTCTCAAAGTTAAATGACTTTTGTGACCCAGTGGGCATGGGGCAGCCCTAACGGATAATGTCAAGGTTAGGGCAGGCTGCAAAAGGGAGAGAAGATACTCCCAAAACTGGTGGTTAACACTGAAGTTAAACTCAACAACTAATCACAAACTGTGCTTCTGATCCCCCACACTGGTTATCACACAGCCCCTTTAGGTCATTCCAGTTCTATGGCTCCCAATCAGCATATAGGTCTGGTACAGTGAGAAGTTATTTAAAAACTCTGCTCACATATACAAAATGTTATTCTGACCCCAAAGGGTCATCCACATTACCTGGTCAATATTACCAAAATGCCATGCTGCCAGCCAATCCTTTAGTGTCTAAAACTAAAGGTTTATTGTAAAGAAAAAAAAAAGAACAAGAAGAGAATTGTTAAATGGTAAAGCGATCAAATACATACAGAGACTTCAAAGTCCATATATCAGGTTCTTAGCAGTATTGTTGATTTTTCTGGCTTGAAAGTCCTTCTGAAACACAAAAGCTTGGATGGGTCAGACAGTCCTTCGTTCAGAGCTTCATTTGTAGAAAAGTTACTCCAGAGGTAAGAAGCAGGAATGAAGACAAAATGAAGATGATGCAGCTTCCCTTTGTATTCCTTTTGTCATGTAGCTTGCACTTGCTGTGTCCCAAACACATGCTTCACTGCACATGGCATGGAAAAGCCTTAGAGTTCTGTCCATAGGCATGCCCTTACATGCCTTGCTAACTGATAAGGTGTATCTCCTAGCTCCTTTCAATGGGTTCATTGTACAGCTGATGACCCTTGATGAGCCATTGAATAGGCTAGGTAGTTCTCATGCCAATCTGTCTAGTGATGTCACCAAGAAACACAGCACAAGTTTTGAAATTGAGGTATACCCTATATATATTTATAACTCATAATACGATACAAAAGTGATACAAACTGTCAGGGTTCCCTCCCCACTCTGAACTCTAGGGTACCAATGTGGAGACCCACATGAAAGACCCCCTCAGCTTATTTCTACCAGTTTAGGTTAAAAACTTCCCCAAGGCACAAATTCTTCCTTGTCCTTGGACGGTATCACTGCCACCAGCAAGTAAGTTAGACAAAGATTTAGGAAAAGGACCACTTAGAGTTGCTGTTTCTCCAAAATATCCCCCCAAGCACCTTCACCCCCTTTTCTGGGGAGGCTTAAGAGTAAACAAGGTGAGCACAGACCAGACCCTTGGATTTTTAGGACACTAAAAACCTATCAGGTTTTTAAAATAGAACTTTATTATAAAGAAAAAGTAAAAGAAGCACCTCTGTAAAATCAGGATGGAAGATAATTTTGCAGGGTACATTTACAGATTTAAAACTCAGTGGATTCCCCCCTAGACAAAACTTTAAAGTTACAAAAAACAGAAATAAATCTTCCTCTTAGCATAAGGAAATTTCACAAGCTAAAACAAAAGATACTGTAACACATTTCCTTTCTATTATTTACAATTTCTGTAAATTTAGATGTATCATTTCAGCAGAAGCTGGAATACTTGCTTGGTATCTCTCTTTGTCTCCAAGAAAACAACAAAGAGCCCAAACAAAAACTTCCTTTCCCCCTCCCCCCCAAGATTTGAAAGTATCTTCTTTCCCCATTGGTCCTTCTGGTCAGGTGCCAACTAGGTTAATGGAACTGATTAATCCCTTACAGGTAAAGGAGGGATTTTATGCTACCCTTAGTTGTATGTTTATGACACAAACATATAAACAAGATGATCATACTTGGTAAATTATAACATTTTCGGAGATACCTTACACGGCACGTCTGGTCAGATTCATTGTAATTTTATAATATTGGTATCAATAACATCACAAGGTGTTCCGCAATTTTATAATATTGGTATCAATAACATCACAAGGTGTTCCGCATATTCCATATAGCATCACAACCTTGTTTCAAGAGGAAGCATGCTGTTCTTCCCTTCCTGTGTCTTTCCACCTCCTGCTGATTTGAATGTAAATGGGGCTTCCATTTTTGGGTCACATGTTGTTTAATTTCATTGGAGACAGGTAGATAGTTGTGATGTTCCCTCATATCTGAGAGATACTGTTTCTCCCTTTGTCACAGATGGTAAAGCATAATATTAATGAGAATCAATAATTCCTTATGCAGTGTTAATACGTACATTTCACAATGATATTAATCACCAGTGTGTCATAGACTTTTATAGAACAGAAGGCTACTGGCAAAGTCCTTTGGGACTGGACTCAAAAGATTAGACTGTCTTTGCTTCCCCTTTTGGCCTATATGAACATTTGAACCCTCCCATCTGGACTCCATAGGGCATCTTCCACCTTCCAAAGGTTAATGGGTAGGGTGAGAGAGAGATAGAGAGTATCTGTTAGTAGTAATAGCACATGTATATAAACCCATAATATAAATTATCTTTAGGTATCAACTAACCTAGGTTAAAATATGTTATGAAGTCATTTGATCATTGGTGTTATGTTAATTTTGTGATTTGAATACTGATTGGGTTTATGCACTAACTTGACCCATTGTTGGTCTTATATTATTCTCTTTGCAGTTATCCAATTTTACATTGTATTGTTTACTGCTTAATTTGAATAACTCACTTTATATTGTAATATAAATGTCAATATTCATTGTTTAATACACTAGGGAAGAATAAGAAACTATATAACTTTAAAATTAGTACTCTTGAAGAAAATTGTAATAGCACACCATTTTTTTCTGATCAATGGGCAATGAAGTAAAAACAACACTAAATAAAAGGGACTTTATTTAAATATTCATAGGGCATTGGATTCATGTCCTAAGAAACCTCCTTAGTATCATTTCAGTGAATAGCACCGAAAATAAGTACTTAGGCTATACCCTGGTGAATGGGCAAATACAACCCTTAGCCCAACTAGAGTTTCCATCCCTACCACCAAAAGGCAGGTGAAATAGTTCCTGGGGTTTGCAGTGTACAGGTGCTTAGTCACAGTGTCTTCCACTGTAATAGTCCCCACCACCCTTCTAATGGGCCTCCTGAAGAACAAGGCTCCCCTTGTACAGATACATTTGCCATAGTCAAGAATAGCTTGTGCAGTAAACCAGTGCTGCTGAGCCCAAATTTCACATAAGAATTCATATTACAAACTGATGATTCTGATTGGGCCTTGGAACAGTTCTACCACAGGTTATGGAAGACGGAGAATACCCCTTAATATATCTCAGTAGAACCCCTTTCTCCCATGGGAAAAAAGAACTCTTATGTGATAGAAAAGGAATGTCCCAGTTAAGTTGGCAGTGGAATCATTACAAAAGTACCTCCTGGAATCGTCCTTCATCCTGGTCATGGACCATGCCACCATTAAATAGCTGCGACCTATGAAAAATGATAACTACAGATTCACATTCTGGTATCTAGCCCTGCAGCCATTTTCTTCTGTGGTGTACTGCTCAGGTCTTGGCACATGATAATGTGCTTTTTTTTCCCCTGGGAAGGAGTGAATGTAGATTCCACAAGAGTGCAATTTATGGCAGATACTAGATTTGTGGCATAACAATTTATAACCCACTAACCCTCCCTCCCTGCCTGTTGTCCTATTGCCATTTCACCTTGAATGGTCCCTTACATTATGTGTTACTTCTTATGCTAAACTCTCTGTTTGATCATGTATTCAGTTGTGACACTCTGAGTAGCTTTCCCAGATTTGAGGAAGAGCTCTGTGCAGCTTGAAAGTGCATCTCTCTCATCAACAGAAGTTGGTCCAATAAAAGATATTTCCTCATCCATCTTGTCTCTCTAGTCCTTTGTCCTGGGACTGACAAAGCTAGAATTATGACAATTTTAATTAGATAATCAATACAAGTTGTTGATTGTTTTTGTCATCTTTTTGGGGAGAGTTGTGCAGAATCCCTGCCTTATTTTGGGTGGAATTCATCCCTGTGTGGAGGACTGGCTCAAGTGAAACTTAATTGATGCATACAGCTTTTGCTGGCTGTCTGCATAGAGAGAAATTTCAACCTCCTTGTGCTAGCTGGACCGGAGGTCTGTAGCAAAAGAGGCAGTGGGACTGAGTAATAAGCAATTGGAAAAAAGACCTGTAGAATGAAAAGTCTTAAGCAGCCTTAATTGTAATAATTGCTACTCTGCTCTCTAATTAAATTAATGAAACATAGCAATCGATGTACTGACCCTTGTGATTAAAGTTGCAAAAAGGTTACAATTGAAAAGCTTTATTTTCAAACAGACATAGCTTTGCAAAACATTAATCTTTGGAGATGAAAATATACATTCTTGGTCTCCGAGTGCGTTATTTCCGCTCTTGAGCAGATGCACCGAATACTCTTGCTTGTCCAGGCAAATGGAAACACCAATTTTTCTTTTCTTTTGAAATGAAGTCATTCAGTTTGGTGATGAAGATCATATATAGAACCTTAAACCAAATTTTCTCTCTGCCCCTTAAAGTACTCTGGTTCCAGATTGGAAGCTAAAGGAAAATATAATCTTTTCTATCTTTTTTGTGTACTCCTCTGAAGTTTACACTGTTCAATTTGGCCTTTTCACTTAGCCCTTTAATGTGAGACTTCAGTCATTATTTAAGATTCAGCTACCAAGAATTCTTGAGTAGAAGATTCACTTTACCATCAAATTGTACAACAGAATCTCTATGGATAGAAATGTCATGCCTGAACAAAGTTAAGGACACAAAAATTAACATTTTTTTTAAAAAGTACATCAGAAGCAGAAGGTCTGCCAGTCAGTTGGTAGGGCCACTTGATTTAAGTGGTAAAGGAGAACTCAGGAAGACAAAGCCTTTGTGGAGAAGCTCAATGAATTTTTTGCATCAGTCTTTGTTGCAGAATATATGGGGGAGATTCCCCATATCCAAACTATTCTTTTTAGGGGATAAATATGAGGAACTGTCCCAAACTGAGGTGTCAGTAGAGGAGGTTTTGGACTAAATTGATAAATTAAACAGTAATAAGTCACCAGGACCAGAATTATCAGACATATAGATGAACGTGATACATTGTGGGAAGAATCAACGTGGCTTTTGTAATCACACCTCACCAATCTATTAGACTCCTTTGAGGGAGTAACAATCCTATGGATCCAGTGGATACAGTGTACTTGTATTGCCAGAAAGCCTTTGACTGTTAAGCAAACTAAGCAGTCATGGGATAAGAGGAAAGGTCTTCCCATGGATCAATATCTGGTTGAAAGACAATAAACAAAGGCTAGGAATAAATGGTCTTTTTTCAGAGTGCAGAGAGGTAAATAGTGGGATCTGTGGTGCTGAAAAACTAAGTGCCAGCTCATGTCAAGGTTCCCAGGCCTCAATTAAATACTGACAAATACATATCTGGAATCAGTCTGTCTCACATGTGTGTGAGTATGGTTTTTGGGTTTTTTTTTAAGTATTAGAATTATTAGAATGTGTTTAGTGTTAAGACATAATTGAATGATTGTGAGTTCCTGCATGCATTAATCTCACTTACAATATCTGTATCCCATATTGTAAGGTAATATTTGACCATTTGTCTTTTCTTGTATCTGTGATTGTGAAAACCACCAGTCAGGAGACAGACATTAACTAGCATAAATACTGGGTCGGCAACAGAAACTGTTGCATCCTGGCCAACTGGGAAGGCCCATCCACACCAGATGGATTACTGTGGAAGATTAAAGCGGACAAAATACTTTGCTCTGCTGTTCTCCCCCATTAAAATGAATCATGCAAGTGAATTCTTCTCATCAGCTGAATTTGCAGCTCAAAACACATGGGAGGAGGGGAATAAAAACCCGGAATAAGAAGGAACTTTATCTTTATCCTTCTTGCATTCTGGGGGGGTGGTGGGGGGGGGGAATGAAGATCCAGGGGACTACAGGCCAGTCAGCCTCACCTCAGTCCCTGGAAAATTCATGGAGCAGGTCCTAAAGGAATCAATTCTGAAGCACTTAGAGGAGAGGAAAGTGATCAGGAACAGTCAGCATGGATTCAGCAAGGGCAAGTCATGCCTGACTAATCTAATTGCCTTCTATGATGAGATAACTGGCTCTGTGCATGAGGGGAAAGCAGTGGAAGTGATATTCCTTGATTTTAGCAAAGCTTTTGATATGGTCTCCCACAGTATTCTTGCCATCAAGTTAAAGAAGTATGGGCTGGATGAATGGACAATAAGGTGGATAGAAAGCTGGCTAGATTGTCAGGCTCAATGGGTAGTGATCAACAGCTCAATGTCTACTTGGCAGCTGGTATCAAGCGGAGTGCCCCAAGGGTCGGTCCTGGGGCCGGTTTTGTTCAATATCTTCATTAATGATTTGGAGGATGCCGTGGACTGCACCCTCAGCAAGTTTGCAGATGACACTAAACTGGGAGGAATGGTAGATACACTGGAGGGTAGGGATAGGATACAGAGAGACCTAGACAAATTAGAGGATTGGGCCAGAAGAAATCTGATGAGGTTCAACAAGGACAAGTGCAAGGACAAGTGCAAGTGCAAGTGCAAGGACAAGAGTCCTGCATTTAGGATGGAAAAACCCCGTGCACAGCTACAGACTAAGGACCGAATGGCTAGGCAGCAGTTCTGCAGAAAACGACCTAGGGGTTACAGTGGATGAGAAGCTGGATATGAGTCAACAGTGTGCCCTTGTTGCCAAGAAGGCTAATGGCATTTTGGGCTGTATAAGTAGGGGCATTGCCAGCAGATCGAGGGGCTTGATCGTTCCCCTCTATTCGACATTGGTGAGGCCTCATCTGGAGTACTGTGTCCAGGTTTGGGCCCCACACTACAAGAAGGATGTGGAAAAATTGGAAAGCGTCCAGCGGAGGGCAACAAAAATTATTAGGTGACTGGAACACATGACTTATGCGAAGAGGCTGAGGGAATTTTGGATTGTTTAGTCTGTGGAAGAGAAGACTGAGGGGGGATTTGATAGCTGCTTTCAACGGCCTGAAAGGGGGTCCCAAAGAGGATGGATCTAGACTGTTCTCAGTGGTAGCAGATGACAGAACAAGGAGTAATGGTCTCAAGTTGCAGTGGGGGAGGATTAGGTTGGATATTAGGAATAACTTTTTCACTAGGAGGATGGTGAAGCACTGGAATGCGTTACTTAGGGAGGTGGTGGAATCTCCTTCCTTTGAAGTTTTTAAAGTCAGGCTTGACAAAGCCCTGGCTGGGATGATTTAGTTGGGGATTGGTTCTGCTTTGAGCAGGGGGTTGGATGACCTCCTGAGATCCATTCCAACCCTGATATTACATGATTCTATGATTTTTGAAGCATAAACAAGAGCTCCCCAGCTGCTTATCCATGGTTAGCCCTAAGGGACATATAGAACTTGCTTAGTATAGAAGCTTCTATTCTCTTTTGAAACATAAGATTGTAACTCATTTGTGTATATGCTTTAAGCTTGTAAAGAATTCTCTTGTTTATTTTTCCTATATAATAAATCTTTAGATAGTTTATTATAGGATTGGCTACAAGTTTTGTCTTTGGTGGGAGATCTAAGGCCCTTTGGGACTGGGTGTAATCTGAATATTATTGTGATTCTTGGGATAAGGGCTCCTCTATAACAAATGTAGGTCCTACCTGGATAGCAAGAAAAATAGGAATACCCAAGAAGACTATCTGTGACTCCATGTTAAGGCTATTCTAGTGCCTGAGGAGTTTACACAATAATTGGTTGGTGAAATCTAAGTATAGAACTCACATCCAATTTGGGATTTGTGGCTGGTTCTTAACAGTCTGCCCTTAGGCAAGTACTCATGCTCTTGAATCACTGCAGAACAGCTTGACAGGGTCCTTCAGTGATCTGTAGTGGGACCAGTGCTGTTCAACATATTCATAAATGATCTGGAAAAAGTGGTGATCAGTGAGGTAGCAAAATTTGCACCCAGTACAGAATTATTCAAGATAGTTAAGTCCAAAGCTGACTGCAAAGAGTTACAAAGGGATCTCTCAAAACTGGGTGACTGGGTGACAAATGGCAGATGAAATCAATGCTGGCAAGTGAAAAATAATGCATACAGGGGGAAAAAAATATTCCAACTAAACATACAAAATTATAGGGCCTAAATTAGATGTTACATCTCAAGAAAGACATCTAATACTCATCGGGAAAATATCCACTCAATGTGCAGCAGCAGTCTAAACAGCTAACAGAATGTTAGAAGCCATTAGAAAAGGGATACATAATAAAACAGAAGATATCATAATACCACTAAATAAATCCATGGTATGTCCACACTTTGAATACTGCATGCAGTTCTGATCTCATCATCTCAGGTCAGAAAAGACATATTAGAATTGTAAAAGATGCAGAGAAGGTCAACTAAAATGAATAGAGGTGTGGAACAGCTTCTATACAAGGAGAGATTTAAAAGACTGGGACTGTTCATTTTAGAAAGGAGATGAGTAAGAGGGGAGGGGAATATGATAGACGTCTATAACATCATGAATGGTATGGGGAAAGTGAATAGGGAAATGTTATTTACTTTCACATAACACAAGAACTAAGGAGTCACCTGATGAAATTAATAGGCAGCGGGTTTAAAACAAATAAAAGGAAGTACTTCTTCACATAATTCACAGTCAACCTGTGGAATTTGTTGCCATAGGACGTTGAAAGGTTCAAAAGTATAAGTGGGTTCAAAAAAGAATTAGATAAGTTCATGGAGTATAGGTCCAACAACAGCTATTAGCCAAGATGGTCAGGGATGCAATTCCATGGTCCAGGTGCCCCTAAATCTCCAACTGCAAGAAAAATGGGAGTGGATGACAGGGGATGAATCAGTCGAAATTTCCTTATTCTGTTTATTCCCTCTGAAGATCTGGTAGTGGCTACTGTCAGAGACAGGATACTGGGCTAGATGGACCATTGGTTTGACCAAGTATGGGCATTCTAATCTCAATCCCTCATCAAAGCTCCAGTGTTCCTGGAACTTGTATTGGTCTCATGTTTTAAACACATACATAATAGAAGTATCTTCGTGGTTGGTACATAATAGGCACATATTATTTACAAGATAGCTATATTTATCCATATTAATGCTCTTCCCTGTTAAAACATGTTATATTCCTGGAGACCTAGTCTCTCATTGTATTTGATTTAAAATCAATTTTATGTACACATGCCTACACCTTAAAATAAAAAGGACTTCATTAGTATGGAAGCCTTTCTATTACATATTTCAATATCTCTTTTTAAAAAAGAGGTAAAATATTAGTGAAAATTCAGTCAGTTGGACAGAACTGTCAAATATTATATGTTTTCCAATTTAAAAAATAAAAAGCAATGAGCTTTGCATGTGTTTAGACAAAGTAAAACAGATTTTGGTCAACAGTTAATCTTGCATAAATTTGCAATGACTTCAGTATTGCTATCTTAAAAATGATTATAATTATTAAGATGTGTATGTTTGAAAATCACTCATATTTTATATTCAGGTTCAGTGTATAAATCACGTATAAGGGGTTAATAAATGCGTAATGTATATTATGAACATGTTATAGAAATGAGTAATGTGTTCTAGATGGTTATAAGCCCATCAGGAGACAATCGTATGGATAGTTATAAGCAACCTGTTTACCTGGTGGACTTTATAAAGGGTTAATTAATGATTAATAGATGTTTAAATAAATGGTAAATCAATTATTATAGCTTCTGCCCATGCCATCAGCAGCAACACGGGCCAAGTCCTTCTTTTTAAAGGATTCTTGAGCGCACCTGTATATCAGTTATGGGCATTTTGATAGGCAAATCTGTACCCATCTGCAAACTGATTTAAAAACAAAACAAAACAAACAAACAAAAACAAAATCACACTTTAAAGGGGAAACAGGGTGAACTTGGACAAACTTTGCAGTTTAACACTATATACTACTTAATATCTCAGGATCCATGAGTCACAGTCCCAAACAACTGGACCCTCAAGGTATATCTACACAGCAATTTGACACCCATGGCTGGCCTGGGTCAGCTGACTCAAGCGTGCAGGGCAGTAAAATTGTAGTATAGCTGTTTGGGCTAGGAAGTTCTCACCTAGAGGGGCTCCAGACCTTAGGCTTCAGCCTAAACCCAAACATCTACACGTCAATTTTACAGCCTGAGTCCAAGTCAGCTCTAAATGTTAAATTCTGCATAGCTATGATGTAAGAACCTGGGACATGAGGTTTCTGGGCCATTGACACTTCTGCATTACCACTAGATGCTTAGGCTAGCTTTCCACTAGAGGACCCTGTGAAGGTAGGAAGTACCACCCAGCAGGGCCTGAGTAGTGTGTCCCCCACAGCCCACTGATTGGCTGAGGCTAGTATTTAATCAGGAACCCTTCACAGAGAGTGCTCTGAGTAGCAATACAGACTGTTTGCCTCTGCTCCAGACCTAGATAATGGCTTCTGACCCTGGTTTGTCCTTGACTTTGCTATCTGATTGCTGACCCTTATATCCAGACCTGGCTCGAACCTGACCCTGCTATCTGCCAGTCACCTGCAACTTAGTTCCTGACCCTGACTTCCTGGTATTCTGATCTGGCTCACTTCTGACACCACTACTTGACTCCTGACTCCAATTTAGCAGCTGACCTGAGCACACAGGTTGCTAATGGCCTGGCCCTGGCATATAATCTGCATAGGCTTGCCAGGGTTTCTGCCTCCCAGAACCCCACTGACAGTTTGTGGGTCCCCAGCTTCCCCACTCAGTGGTTCTAAGAGACCCAAGAAAACCAGGGGCCCTCTTTCTCAGGCAACACTGAAGCTCTTCCACCTTTCCAGCTAGAATAATTTCAGCATCTAGGACAGGGAGGCCTCATCAGAGTCTGGTGCTGACTGACACTGAAAACTCCTCTACTCCCATCATAGTCCGCACAGCTGCTCTCCTGCTGGAGACTGTGGGTGGGTTGAACTGCTGGTTTTCCACTGCTCACTGCTGCCAAGGTGACCAGAGCTATCGCTGAGCTCCATTTACCAGTGGCCAGCTGGGTGGGATCACTGCTGTGCTCTGTCCAAATAAGGTAATTGTACTCTTTGCAGTGTAAGGAAATTGGGGAACAGTGACCTACTAGACCAGGGATCAGCAACCTTTGGCACATGGCCCGCCAGAATAAGTCCCCTGGTGGGCCTGGCCAGTTTGTTTACCGTCCACGGGTTCAGCCGATCGCGGCTCACCACTCCAGGCCAATGGGGGCCAAGGGATGTGCTGGCCGCCGCTTCCTGCAGCCCCCATTGGCCTGGAGCGGCAAACCGCGGCCTGTGACAGCCATGATCGGCCAAACCTGTGAACACAGCAGGTAAACAAACTAGCCCAGCCCACCAGGGGGCTTATCCTGATGGGCCGTGTGCCAAAGGTTGCCGATCCCTGGTCTAGACTCACCAGAGCCCTACTACTTATAGAGGCAATCCCAGCAACAAGCTGGAAACTCACAGTCTCTCCTAACTCTCTGGGTATGTTCAGGACCAATGAGCTAACCTCAGTAATCATCAGGGTGAGGGTAACCCCAAGCCCACACATTGTCTCAGGTTTCTCAAGCCAGTTCCCACCAGGGTAATCTCCAAACTATTGGTCCCAAGCACAAAATTTAGCCAAATTATACAACAGTGTCCCCAAACAGTTAATATGCAAATGAAATACTGCCTCCCTCAGTCCAGCAGATACTAGCAGAGTTACCTTGGTTACCTCCCTTCTCTCATAGGCTTCTGGCCAAATAAACTGCATATCAATGGAACCTTAATGTAAAATGTTACCATGTTCACAATTCCTTACTAGCTTGAATTATACTTTCTCCTGTGATTTCCAGAAATACCCCCTTTCACTCTGCATGTTCTGTTTCATCTACATTGAAACTCATTCCAACTGCTGAGCAGCATTACCTCATAGGCTAAATGAAAAGTGTCAGGCACAACCATGATTGGTAACTCCACAGCTGTTCAGTTCCTTAATAGGACTTAGTTCTCATCTGATAAGCAACATGTGGCCCAACAGCTGAAGCAGACCGCTCCATATTGTAGTCAGTAGTATTATAGTGAATTCAGCAGCGCAGTGAGTGACCATCAATGAACAAGGAAGAGTATTAATGTTCTTGCACATCCATGCTTTAGGACCAGATTTTCTAAGGCACAAAGGGCAGTTATGACATTCACAGAGAGTCACTGGGATTTAGGTGCCCAACTCATATACGTGCCTTAGAAAATTTCCTCTTTAGTGACTCCTCAAGAGCCCAGTGTCCTGCAGTATCCCAAATTATAGGAGCAACATAAAAATGCAAAACAAGACCAAATTTTTAAACAAGAACTAAAACTAGGTTAATAGTAAAATACAAGTACTGTGATTTACCCCAAAAAAGAAACTACCAAAAATTAAATACAAACATTTATTAATACAGTGTAGTTCTTATATCTTGATAGTCAGTATGCCAAACGTACCTTAAGATTGTCTCAGGCTTTGCAAGCCTAGCCTATGTCCAACATGAATGAAAATGTCCAATGTGAATCAAAGTTTAATCATATTATACCTGTTTAACTCACTAGCCGACCACTCATTGAAGCTCTGTAAAAAAGATTCAGCTTTCTTGAGCTGCAAATGATTTTGTAAATTTTAGTATAATTAACGTTAAAGCATTGACATTGTTACTAATAACCTTATATAAAACGGCTGTACAAAGGCTAAGTCAGAAGAGGTGGCATTGGAGGAACCCTAAAAATATATATGAAGGCCAGACTGCTATTAGGAGAAAAGTATAAAGCTTAAATTCCATATAGCCAAAGAATGAATGACTAGACAAAGAAAATTGTATTTCAGCAGTGAGATCCAGATCAAATAGGTCTCATTAATTCATTATAGGCACAGGACTATATTGACAATGGTGCAGTGCATCACTACTCCGGAGATAGCTGGAAAACAAGGGTATCTCTGGGAGAAATTGTGTTCTTCACTGTGCTCCTCCTGTGCACCTAAATAGCTTGGGGGAAGTACAGGGAGTACAAAAACTTCTTGTGCCCTTCCTCCATTATACACACATAGAGCAGCTTAGCTCAATTAAATCTACAGGAAAGATAGTATACTACTGTCTTGTAAATAGTGATTGATTTCAATGGAAATGCTTGTGAAATAAGATTCAGCTCAACATGAGAGTGGAAAAAACTGAGCCTTGAGAAAGCTACCCAGAGAGGGGGAGGTGACGCGATGTCTCTTATTTCAAAATATTTCAAAAGATCCCAGCAGCATCCTACAGTAAACCAGCCAAGCAGCAAATTCTAATCAAGGCAGCCATTCTGTGTCTGAGGAAAACATGAACATATTAAAAATTAATATCCTTCTCCCACCATGTAAGTAAGTAGCACATTTGCCGACTTGAACTCAATCTACTTGCCACTGGTGGGATGGATAAGTAGGAATATGAATCCTACGTACATGAATGTAATACTTGTAAAACTTATACGGAAATAAATGGAATTAGTTAATTTGATGACAGTTGCCTAGAGAGTTCCAGGGGAAGAAAGAGATCTTTACTCAGCACATTATTGGTGATTAGGGACTATATAAATCCTCATCCTCAATCACCCCTTTCAATATTATATCCAAGGCAAAGTATCCCAAAAGCTGGCATGCAAATGTCAAATTACAGGCCATTTACAAATGAGATTTCCAACAGATCTAAAATTTTGTTTAGTTAAACACGCTGCAGGATTGCAGCAGGTTTTTTTAATATGAAAGTTATTCAAGAATAACAGTATGAACATATACAATAATTCTAGGGAGGAAAGGTATGTGGTTTATTAATTCAGTTTCCATTACACAAATTGCTAATGTGAATTAGTGACTTATTGCAGCAAAAAAAGGGGTTTGCCTTGTCTGTGTTTGGTCATTTCTTGTCGAATGAAAGGAAAAGAATACACAATTCAATGTATTATATGATCTTTATTCTAAACCACCAGAAGGCAGCCTAAGCTGTTGGTTTAAGTAGGAGCCCATTGTGGCAGAAGTAGGCAAAGCTACATAATAGAACATTATCTGTTGAAATATTTGCCTTTTCTTTGTGAGATACACAGTATCTGGAAAAAAAAAAGGAGGACTTGTGGCACCTTAGAGACTATCAAATTTATTTGAGCATAAGCATATTTTGTGAGCTACAGCTCACTTCATCGGATGCATTCAGTGGAAAATACAGTGGGGAGATTTTATATTCACAGAGAACATGAAAAAATGGGTGTTACCACACATAGTGTAACGAGAGTGATCAGGTAAGGTGAGCTATTACCAGCAGGAGAGCCGGGGGGGAAAACCTTTTGTAGTGATACTCAATGTGGGCCATTTCCAGCAGTTGACAAGAACATTTGAGGAACAGCGGGGGGAAATAAACATGGGGAAATAGTTTTACTTTGTGTAATGACCCATCCACTCCCAGTCTTTATTCAAGCCTAAGTTAATTATATCCAGTTTGAAAATTAATTCCAATTCAGCAGTCTCTCATTGGAGTCTGTTTTTGAAGTTTTTTTGTTGAAGAATTGCCAGTTTTTGGTCTGTAATCGAGTGACCAAAGAGATTGAAGTGTTCTCCGACTGGTTTTTGAATGTTATAATTCTTGACGTCTGATTTGTGTCCATTTATTCTTTTACATAGAGACTGTCCAGTTTAGGGCAGGGGCTTCACCCCTGGGACCTTCACCCAGGTCACATAGCCCCTCAGCATCTGGTGGAGCTGCACCACCTGGGGCCCCACAACAGTTCTCTCTGTCCCAGGATCTTGTCACCCCAGGAATGTTTCCCCATTGACCATCACCGTCCACTCCCACTGGAGGTCCGAGGGGCCTGAGCCCAGGAAACTCCACATAGACATATAGATTGGGGCCAGGAGTGGGAGCTTGTCCACCATCCCACCCATCTGGCTGACGGATTCTAGGGACCCAGCAAGGGAGCTAGACACCACAGGGTCCCCCTTGTTCAAATTGCCAGCCTGCTCAAAGGCAGTGAGGTGGGCATCCACATCCCCCACCCTCCTTAACCGGGGCAGCAATTTAGTATGGAGGTTCCCTGAGGAACTGGCACCCCGGGGTCTATCTCCACTCACCCCTGGGAGGTCCCCTATGCCTCTCTGCTCCACCATCGCCAGTTCATGCTGCTGCTGCTTCTGCAGCTCTTTCTTGGACTCTCGCTGTCTCTCACGGTCCTCTTGCTCTCTCGGACTCAGCTCCAATCCCATCCATCTCTGATCGCCTGATGGGGAACCCGATCATGAAGACCCCCATCTGGTCGGGGACAGGAGTCTTGGGGATGCCTGGCTACCACTCCAGTTGCTCCCAGATTCTGCTATAGCCCCATTTGGATCAGGAATCTGTTCCTTAGAGCAGTCATCCTCCTCCAGCTGCACGATTAACTGTGCTTTGGTGAACTTTCAAGTGAACAACCCTCTCTTTTTGCACAGGGTTACAATGTCCTTCTTAAGGAGATGGTGATAGGCCATCACTTCGCTGTTCCCAAGTTGTTGTGGACTCACAGGCCTGTGCGCTCTCAGCTCCCCACGGTTTCCAGGGAGAAACTCTAGTTGCCAGCCCTTCTCGAGGTCACCACCTCTTTGCCAGGGTTGAACTGCAGACTCCTCCACCCCTGGGTCCACTCGCTGCAATCCCCAGGGGAACCCAGTTACTACCAAAGTCCTTCTCTCTTCCAGGTCCAAGCCGTAGGCTCCTCCACCCCCAAGACTGCTCACCGCAGTCCCCAAGGGGACCCCATTACTGCACAGTCCTTCTCGCTGGTCACATAGACTAACACGGCTGCTACTCTGAAACCTGACAGTAGCTGGACATTCTGATTTAAAAATGGAAATCCCTTTGGTTCCTTTTTAGAGTTGTTCATGAGTCCTCACATTTGTATTAATTATTTAGAGAAGGTATGTAAAGAGACTAGTTAGCTCAATGCCGGTAAGCAAAAAAAAAAAAAAAAAGAATAAAGAAAGAAAAAAAAGGCAGATTAATAACCAATTAAACAGAATTTACCAAATACATTTCAAATGTCTTTTGCAGGTAGCTATCTGTAGTTTAATTGTGCATCAGACTCTTCATAACAGTTTTTCCTATAACACTGCATATTCAGAAATGAAGGTAATTGCCCAACTTTTTATTTATTTATTTATTTATTTACTTTTACGTATTTGCTTTCCATGAAAGAGAGTGGATAACCATTTCTGCGTAATAAATTAATTGTATATATATATATATATATATATATATATATATATATATATATAAAATTATTGATAATATTTGGGTAGATTAAACATTATAGAACTGAAGTGTTTTATATATCCATCTGCAGATATACTTGTTTTCATGTCAGCCATGAGTCCCTTGTTTGCTTATCTCCTTATAACATCTGGTTCCCTAACATAATATAATATTTTTCTATGTGGACTCGTATTGGTAAGGAACTTTTTTCGAGGGTTCTTGATTTGAATGGTTCAGTCCTTATTTGATTTCGAGCAGATAAGGTGTTTTGCTCAAAAGAAACCATATTCAGGAAATGCCTGATATTCAGTTGAATTGTTTCTCCTTTAAAATGACATGGTACCATTTTATTTTTAATAAAATCATAGAAAACTTTAAAAACAGTATGTACTAGTTTTTCAAATAAAGGTGTCTGATTTGCCGCAGTAAATTGAGAGTTGGTTAGCTTTGAATATGATCTTAGGAGGTAGCACAGTTAAATTTACAGTATCCTTTCATTTTCTTCCATATTTTTTATGATCCAGATTCTGTAACCCTTCCTCACATTGAGTAAAACTTACTTATGGTAAGTAAGTATGGCACAGGGCCAGCCTTAGGGAAAATGGCGCCCTGGGCGAACTTGTATTTTGGTACCCTGGCCCCTGCTGCCTCCCCAGGCTCCCCATATATCCCCCCTGGCCTCTGCTGCCTCCCTGGTCTCTCCACCCCACCTATCACGCACTAGGCCCCGCTTCCTAGAGAGACCAGACGTCCTGTTTTTAAAAGAATAGTCCTGTATTTAAGCCCTCCTGCCGGTGCCCCGACTTTTTCTTTAAAACAGGCAAATTATCCTGTATTTTCTGTCTCCTCCCCATCCGTACTTATGGGTCCCTCTGCTGGCCAGATCCCTGCTTGCCAGCCACCCTCCCACCAGCGGTGAGTGGGGGTGTCCAGTGGCTGACAATGGGGGTGGGTGTGCAAGACTGGTAGCGGGGAAAGATGCAGCACACGGGGCCAGCCGCTCCCAGTGCTAGTCTATCAGTGTAGCCTCCGCTGCGTGCCTGGTCTCAGCCACCAGACCCTTGTCTCCTGTCCCATTTCCAGCCGGCACTAGCGAGCTGCGGTCTGCAGTGGCTGGTGAGTGCAGGCAGGCACCGGGCAGAGACCAGTTACTTGCTGCCTCTGCTGCCCACCTATCAGCGCCCCCCCCCAGCTCCCCCACATGCTCCCTTCCATGGCCTTGCACCCCAGGGCCACCCCACTTCTTGCCTCTTGACCACGGTGCCCCCCGACCAGTGCACCCCGGTGATCACCCACATGGCCCACACGTAAGGTCAGCCTTGCTTATGCAAGTATTTGAAGAATGTGGCCCAGTTTTTGGATATCTTAGCATTTGTTTAATTTTTTGAGATCATTCAGGAGAAAGAGTAGATTTAAATCTTATATGTGGTTTTAGTTATTGTATTGATGGTTTTGTATCCAAATTGTATTCCCTGCTGGAACCATCTATACATATTCCTGAGCAGAAGTAATATTGTAGATTGGATAGATTTAGAATTCCATTTTGACCAGCTTCACAAGTCACAATACTTGCCCACAGGATTTTACAATCTCAAGTGATCACCTTAATTCTTATTGCTTCTTCCTTGGGTATTGAACTATAAGTTCTCTTCTATTCTATAATTTCTTCCTTTTTCAGATATCCATTTGTATTTTCCTCTGTGTGTCCATGTGTGTAATCTTTGGCACACTGGACATCTGTTGAACTGATAAGTGATTTTATGAGCACTTTGGGCATTAGCAGGTATTGCAAACCACAAGTCAGTAGTTCCTAAAATTGCTCAGTAGTGAGTGACTGCACTGTGTAATTCTAGAAAGACTCAGACAGGGAAAACTTTATATATTCAACAGTGAAACACAGTGATCATGTGGCGTAATTAGAAATTAGACTGTGAACATGTGTGTGTGGTGGTGGGGAAGGGGTGGGAACAGGCGGAGGGAAGTACAAAAGGTTAAAAAAATACCCCAAACCTTTATTAATTGCTGGAATACCCCAGATAATCACAGTTTCTCCTAAGGCCTCTTTTCAGTGCTATTTCTATTGCTAATTTGCATATTAAGGTCCTTTAGCATGTGCTAGTGTAACATTTCTTTACGAGGAAAAAACAAATGCTTCCAATGTTGGCATGTCCTTTGCTGTTATTGGTGTCATGTATTCCACTGCTTCCTCATTTGTTAGTTGCTATTTGTTACAATCAACTCCAGCGAAGAGTCTCACCGGTCTGTTTTCTTATTCACAGTATTTCTGTTGTATTAAAATGAGATTCTTTCTTTTTTGCAGGAGAAATAAAATGAGTGACTTACATCTGGCTTTCATTTGACACAATGACATCATTTGATTCATATGGAATCGAATAATAATAACTTTCTATTGTATCTATTTTGCCAGTACCATCTGTTCATTGTATAGTCTCGTTTCCCTTTCTGTGACAATGGCAAAACTCCCACTGACTTTATTGGCAACGGGATGTCACAGTTTCTTAAAGCATGCTAGAAAATGCAAAAGGAAGAAAAATAGTATGAAATTATATTATAAGAATTTTTTATTTTGATTTCAAAAGCATATAAACTCCAACAGCAGTTCTTTCAATAATGCTCTTCTCACAGTTAAGTACACAATTTAAAAAGAATCACTCAGTTTTCATCCCTAAATGTAATCAACTATGTACAGTAGCATATCCTCAGTCCCAATAGCAAAATATTGATATCAGCAGGCAGCATTGAGATGACAGTTTTATTTTTCCCCCTGAAACAGAAATGTCCCATAACTTTCATCAAATATTCTAACTGATTTGCCATCTTTCCTTTAAAGATCATGCCAACTGATTTTTTTTTTTATTTCAGGAAGTTTCTCTTTTTCATATAACTCCGATGTCTGATTCATTATTTGCATTTTTTAGGCTTGGAAGAATGTGAACTTCTCACAGTGGGGTTCTGAGCTTTCTAAAGGAAGGGGATCTATGCTGTCACATGAGCTTTGTGGAAAAGCATAACAGCTTGTAAAAGCTCACAACAGTTAATGAATAAAACATGAAACCTATTCAGGAACGTTCATTGCCCTTTAGACTACGGGCATCCAAACTGCTGTGTATAAGAGACATCATCATTTTTTCTTAACTCTTCAGGAGACCTTGCAGTGCAAATTACCTCTCTACAATGCCCTTTTGCTTAGTTTTGTTTGAATAATTGATACTTTCATTGAATCCAGCAAGTAATTCAAGAAGCTCTTTTACAAATATTCATGCACCTCAACAACACCAATCATGGTTACAAAAGTTCTAGAATATTGAGAGCCATAAAATACAAAACTATCTAGGCAATATTTGTCCCAATAGCCACAATATTAAATTGTGCATCTTTTTTTGGCAGTGCCTTTTAAAGAATAAAATCCATGTGTTACTGCACATACTTAAATTTTAAAGGGGATTTTTAAAAAAGCATATTTTTCATATAATTAGAAAGAAAGTTTATAATTCAAGATACTGATTAAACTGCCAAAATGAGATAAGGACCTTAACTTTAATGTGTGTTCTTGCACAAAGTCTCACTGGGCTCATCAACCCTGACAGCTTTACTCGGCTCCATTAACCATTAGTTAAATTAGCCATAACTTTTTAACATTATTGGCTAATTGCTTTTTGAATCTGAGGTAACTCCAGAGTATACTAAAGCTCCATATCAATACAATAAGCTTTTACTTCACAGTGTGATATCACACTATTTAAATCTTGATTGATGGCTGATCTTCAGAAGCCAAAACAAACTTTATTGCATTCCTAAACAGCAAGAACTGAATGCAAGAGTGAGGATTTTATTGTCAGATTCAAATACAGCTTTCACTGCGCTAAAAATATTTGTGAAGGTGACCAGCTGAAGTTTGCAGAAGCAATTAATAAAGAGTATCCCAGCTCAGAAACATTATCACCATGACTTAGGGATGGTGACTCTTATCTGCTTGTTGACTTTTAGAGATTGTGCTTCTCTTCCAGACTAATATTGTGATGCATTAATTCCAAGTTTACAGTTCTAGCAATGTAATTTTCTAGTTCTTTCTAAAAGTTTGACCAGAAGGTGTGGTCTTGAAGCAGTAATTACAGTCTGAAATACTTTGGCCTGTGTTTGGCATAAGATCTCAGTGAGTGATTGTTAGGGGGCTTATTCCTTCACCCACTTACTTCCCTGGTCCTTCTCGCATGAACAGAGAGCAACAATACCCAAAGTCCAAAGGTGCAAACAATTCGATGTTTATTGGGGTGAACTTCCAGCAAGCATGATTCCAGTTTCCTTCCTTAGTATCCTCCTTCCCAGCTCTGACACCACAGAGCCTTACACCTGTGTCCCTGTTCCCATTCCTACCCTTAGCCAAACATGATTCCAACTTCCTTACTCCCATTCCCTGTTCCCATTTCCCCCTTTAGCAAAACATGATTCCAATTTTCTTACCCCTATTCCCTGTTCCCATCTCACATGCCCATGCCCATGCCCACGCCCACGCCCACCGACGCCCACACCCAGTCACTTCCTCATTGACTACAGATTATATAGTAAAACTTGAGTTCTGCTTAGCTATACCTTAACCAATTATTTTCCTGAAATTTAACTAACCAATCCTAACATATTGTAACATGATTATGTAACCAATTATATCCCACCACCTTAATTAGTTTACACCCAGCAAAATTAATTATACAACAGACAGGAACAATCACAGAACCAGACAGAGATTATACAGACAAACAACAGCAAAGTGGGAACTATAATGACAAAACAATACAGAAGTGAGAATTTCACATCCCAGCTATTGATAAGTGAGTTCTTGCCAGACAGGATGCTATCAAACTAAGTTTCCTTTTACATTTTCTAGGCACTTCCCTTTCTCTGGAGGTGATAGGAATACAATCCTGTCCTGATAGTGCCTAACAGCCCAATAGCACCTTATTTCAATGTGACTAGTTTGGAATGTGAGGAGGTGACCAGTCGCTTCCCAGCTTATGGCTGCCTCTGCTGCTCAGCCAAAGGCCTGAGCCTAAGCACAGGGCCACAAACTGTCACAGTAAGAGAAGGTCCTTACACCAGCAGACAGTGATTTCTTTCTTTTATACCTCTAGAACTAGCCAAGCGATAAGAATACACCTACATTCTTAGAGTATAGGCCTTTACAGACAGGCCTGAATATCTGTATCCTAACAGTGATCATAACAGTTCCTGAAACTATTTTTAAAAATTCAGGTTTGATTTCCCCTCTCATATCGGCCCTGAATCAGAAGTCCCTCCCTATTAGCCAGCACTAGACTATATTCTTAACTTTAAGCACATAGAATCATAGAACTGGAAGGGACCTTGAGGGATCATCTAGTCCAGTCCCCTGCATGTTTATGTCTCTGACTTCAAGGGTTAAAGGAAAGTATTTAAATAGACTGTGGTCTTGTCTATACAGGAATGTTTCCTGTACATAGGAATGTACAACCTAAGGTCTGAATGTAAATTGTAATCATTCTTACTCCTGTATATGAGCGTCTTTTATTAGTTGCGTTTATCTTGCTTGGGAAGATGTCTGGCTTTTTTGTTTAGCTTACCTTAAAAGAGTATCCACCAGAGGGATTTATATAATTATAATTATGTTGTTTTACATTCAAACCTTACCTTATACTGAAAAAAAAATTTCTCATGCAGACAAGGCACTAAGCATGCGCTTAAGTGATTTGCTGACCTGGAGCCTTATAGTGGTTCAACAATGGAATTATTTCTAGGAGATATGAGGGAAGCAGTAGATGTGTTATATGTTGATTTTACTAATGTTTTTGCCACAGCCCCACACAACATCTCCATAAGCAAACCAAGGAAATGTGGTCTAAATTAAATTACTATAAGGTGGGTATGATGGAACCCCCGGGGTGCAACCTGGGACTATGGAACTGCTGTGTCTTCTTAACTCACTAAACGGTGCTGTCTCTCACAATGCCTTACTGGTGACAATCAGCAAATCCCTCCAGGTGCTATTTTCACTCAATACAACTGCATGTGTAGCCCCACACCCAACTACAATGCTCCCAGAGGTACTCACAAATCACATAGAGAAAGATGTCAGCCACGGCCCCCCAGCTCCCAACCTTGTACCATCTTGCACTGCTCAAGACCCTTTCTTGAGCAATGCAAGTTTATTAATTGGTTCACCAGTTCATCAATGGAAAATGGGCATACACCAGCGTTGGCAACCTGAGCAGATTTACCAAATAAAACATAAGCACGCAGTCTAAATTCTCACAACCTTAATAGACTAGGCAATATTTGGACTAAGCAATTTTTCTCACCCCACTGGATACTGTAAGTTGGTTACAGTCTTTCATATGCAGGCTCTCCCTGATAGGCTGGAGACCAGTCTCCTCAGCTCCAGTGTTCTTGTTGCCTTCAGCATGGGTAGGAGAGGAGAAAGGAGAAACCATGCAGCCCCCATCCTCTATTTTATATCCTCATTCCATGTGCTTGGAGAACACAAATCCAGGCATGTCTGATTGGCATTGCTGAGTCACCAGGCAAGGTTGAGCAATTCCCCTGTTGTGACCTTCTGCAGGTGAGTCATTGAATTCTAACTCCCTTGCTGAACAATGGCTGTTGATGATTGTTTGATACCCGCTTGAGCATTGTTACCTCCCTTGTTATTGTCTCTGGGTATCTAATATCAAGGCAATTCTCCAACTCACAGTATATTTTAGTGACAACCATACAACACAATTTCATGACTTCATATTCACTAATGATATACATATTTAGGTTTCAGAGTAGCAGCCGTGTTAGTCTGTATTCGCAAAAAGAAAAGGAGGACTTGTGGCACCTTAGAGACTAACCAATTTATTAGAGCATGAGCTTTCGTGAGCCACAGCTCACCTCACCAGATGCACGCCGTGGAAACTGCAGCAGACCCTATACATACACAGAGAATATGAAAAAATACCTCCTCTGGAAATGGCCCAACTTTATTATCATGCACACTGTGTAAAGAGCTGTCACCCCGGATGGGCCATCACCAGCAGGAGAGCGAATCCGTGTGGGGGGGTGGAGGGTGAGAAAACCCGGATCTGTGCTGGAAATGGCCCACCTGATGATCACTTTAGATAAGCCATCCCCAGCAGGACAGTGGGGCGGGAGGAGGCACTGCTTCACACTCTCTGTGTATATACAAAGTCCGCCGCAGCCCCCACGGCACGCATCCGATGAAGTGAGCTGCAGCCCACGAAAGCTCACGCTCAAACAATTTGGCCAGTCTCTAAGGTCTTGTGGCACCTTAGAGACTGGCCAAATTGTTTGAGCGTGAGCTTTCGTGGGCTGCAGCTCACTTCATCGGATGCGTGCCGTGGGGGCTGCGGCGGACTTTGTATATACACAGAGAGTGTGAAGCAGTGCCTCCTCCCGCCCCACTGTCCTGCTGGGGATGGCTTATCTAAAGTGATCATCAGGTGGGCCATTTCCAGCACAGATCCGGGTTTTCTCACCCTCCACCCCCCCACACGGATTCGCTCTCCTGCTGGTGATGGCCCATCCGGGGTGACAGCTCTTTACACAGTGTGCATGATAATAAAGTTGGGCCATTTCCAGAGGAGGTATTTTTTCATATTCTCTGTGTATATATAAAGTCTGCTGCAGTTTCCACGGCATGCATCTGATGAAGTGAGCTGTAGCTCACGAAAGCTCATGCTCTAATAAATTGGTTAGTCTCTAAGGTGCCACAAGTCCTCCTTTTCTTTATACATATTTAGATAGATCTATGGTTTTCAGTGGATCATAATCTTTCCCATGATACCTTACATGGCATGCTTTATATGAAATATCACAATTATATATAAACGATGAATATGGGGGTTACAGGGCACTCCCACGAGATACAGAGTGTCACAGTGGGTGAACCACTAGTTGAAAGATGGTAGGTACTCTAAGAGCAGTTGTCAGTGAATTGCTGTCAAACTTGCAGGGCATATCTAGTGCGAGCTCAGTGCTGAGTCTGGTACTTTTCAACATTTTCATTGATGATTTGGATAATGGAGTGGAGAGTTTGCTTACAAAATTTGTGAATGACACCAAATTGGGAGGGATTGCAAGCACTTTGGAGGACAGGATTAGGATTCTAATTGATCTTGACAAATTGGAGAATTGGTAAGTAATCAACAAAATGCAGTTGAATAGAGACAAATGCAACAGACGACACTTAGGAAGGAAAAATTTAAATAGTCCCCATTTTGTAACTGTGTAACTGGCTGGGTGGTACTACTGCTGAAAAGAATCTAGGTGTTATAGGGGGTCACAAATTGAGCATGAGTCAACAATGTGATGCAGTTGCAAAATAGGCCAATATCATTCTGGCGTGTATTAACAGGAGTGTTTTATGTAAGATGCAGGAGGTAACTGTCCCCCTCTACTCAGCACTGGTGAGGCCTCCGCTGGAGTACCGTGTGCAGGTCTTTGTGCAACACTTCACAAAAGATGTATACAAACTAGAGAAAGTTCAGAGGAGAGCAACAAAAATGGTAAAAGGTTTAGAAAACTGGAACTAGGAGGAAAGATTAAAAAAAAATTACTGGGTATGTTTAGTCTTGAGAAAATATGGAGTGGGGACCAGATAACAGTCTTCAAATATCTTAAGGGTTGATGAAAAGAAAATGGTAATCAATTGCTCTCCATGTTCACTAAACGTAGGACAAGAAGTAATGGGCTTAATCTACAGCAAAGGTTATTTCGGTTAGATATTAGGAAAAACTTTCTAACTATAAGGGTAGTTAAGCTCTGAAATAGACTTCCAAAGGAGGTTGTAGAATCCCCGTCACTGGAGGTTTTTAGGAATAGGTTACTTAGACAAATATGTATCAGGGATGATCACGGCATACTTGGTCCTGCACCGAGAGATTGACTAGATGATCTATCAAAGTTCCTTCCAAGCCTACATTTCTATAATTCTATGGTATATCCCAGAGCAAGTTAAAGGCAACTCAAGCCCCTTACATTCATGACACTATGGACAAATAAATATGCTCATAGTGACATCTAGATGTCTCTCTCCTTTTGCGTTTTCCTGATTTTTCTAAAGCTTGATTTAAATCTAATTCAAAGTTTGGTCAATATTCCTGATTTCATCACTATTATTTGTTTCCAAAAATAACAAGTATAAAGAATGCATGTGTTTTACAAAAGAAAACTGATAGAATATCAATATTCAAACTGAAGAATTTGATTTATACACAAAGCAGTATAATACACCTGGGTATTATCCAACTGTTTTAGTCTGTTTTGGCACTGCAGCTCAGTTTCAATCAGAAAAACATAACCTTACAGGGTGATTTTGTTTGCACATAACACCAGTTCTGACCTTTATAAGTAAAGAATTCCAATAGCAGGAAATGCTACAAGGTGGTTTTGTAATTTGGACAAATATTTCTGAGGGACTAAGCAGAGATTATCAAACTCATTTCTCTTTTGACCTAAAGCAGATCTCTTAACCTAATTCTTCAGAATCCAAAGACTGGTGCATTAATCCACTAATCCTCCTAGTCTCTCAAATTATTGAAAGTCCATTATCTAGTAACACAATCACAAACTGAAGACCCATTGGGGAGACTGTGACCTCTTTGAAGTCCAGATAATGAAATACCTTGTGTTGTGGTACTTTTCTCATGATTACAGCCTTTTACAGATTTCCTTTGTTTTTAAGTAACAGAAATGTCCTCTAATTTGAGATAAATTCCCACAATAGATTTACATATTTAGAATATGTTTGGGTTTATATTTTTCTTATAAGCAGCCCTGTACTAGGTGCAGGAGAAATATCTGATCCCTTGGAAACAAGGAGTTAACTTTAAGCCATTGTTCCCCTCATTTTGCACAAGTGCTCACTGGGAGAGTTTCAAGAGTGACTGGGAGACAGCAGGGGTAAAATATCCTTGGGATGGTAGCACTCCATTTACTCTAGTCATAGAATTGTATTGCATTTTCTGAACATGCTTGAATTTTCTGCATATGTGATAGCTCTTTTACTTTCTTGCTATAAATTCTAACCCTTGAGGAAAAGACCTTGCTGATTGAAACTGATTACTGAGGCTGAAAACCCTTCAGTAGAGTATTGTTGCCAGTTGACATATATCAGTGGAATAGTGTCAGCTTCTAGGACACTATATAAAGATGCTGAACTCATCAGATGTCAAGTCACAGGATACTGCACAGAGGTTCCAAGCTATTTTACTGACTCACCCTGGCAGCTAGATCCTATTAGTTCCAACCCAGGAATATAAAACATATGAGTGTCTCTCTGAGATAGAGGGAAATAGAGGTAGGGATAGAAGGTTTGGTGGGAGCAATACTGGAAACAGTCAAGTTCAGCAAGTTCAGGGTAAAGATTCGCAAAAAGAAAAGGAGTACTTGTGGCACCTTAGAGACTAACCAATTTATTTGAGCATAAGCTTTCGTGAGCTACAGCTCACTTCATCGGATGCTCTTTCCCATATTCTACTCCAGGGATTGGCAACCTTTGGCATACGGCCCCTCAGGAAAATCCGCTGGTGGGCTGGGATGGTTTGTTTACCTGCAGCATCTGCAGGTTCAACCGATCACAGCTCCCACTGTCCGCGGTTCGCCGTTCTATGCCAATGGGTGCTGTGGGAAGTGGCGGCCAACACATCCCTCAGCCCACTCCACTTCCCGCAGCCCCCATTGGCCTGGAATGGCAGACTGCAGCCAATGGGAGCTGTGATCAGCCGAACCTGCAGACACTGCAGGTAAACAAACCATCCCAGCCCACCAGCGGATTTCCCTCATGGGCTCCGTGCCAAAGGTTGCTGATCCCTGTTCTACTCAATTTTCATAAAGGATTCAGATAACTGTGTATCAGTGTCCTGAACTTTTCGCAAACCTAACAGTTGAGCCTAATTTGAGATTACATATTTACATATAAATGACCGAATATGAGACAATGGTGGTTTAGATTTTACCCTCATCATTATGTCAGGAACAAAGGCCTGATACAATGTCCATTTTAAGTTAATGGAAATCTTTCCATTGGCTTTAATGGACCTCAGGTCATGATCTAAAGGACATAGATAGATAGATAGATTTTTTTTTTGAGAATGTTATATTCAAATTCTGGCTCTGTGACTGGCTTTATCTGTGGCATGAAAGTCATTCAACCTCTGTTATGAGAATGAATTAATCTTTTCAAAGTATTTTTAAAGATTACACAGGCTATGAAATTGCTAGGTTTCAGAGTAGCAGCCGTGTTAGTCTGTATCTGTAAAAAGAAAAGGAGTAATTGTGACACCTTAGAGACTAACAAAAAGCTTATGCTCTAATAAATTTGTTAGTCTCTAAGGTGCCACAAGTACTCCTTTTCTTTTTATGAAATTGCAAAGTATTCTTTTTTGCTTCTTATGCAATCCTGAGGTGATAGACTAAAGAGTCCAAAGAGATGACTTTAAAGACCTTAAAATCTAGGAATAGGAAGGGTAGACATCTGATGTTTCCATTTTAATTAGATGGACATATGTGACCTTATCAGCCTGTAGCTAATAAGTATGTCAGGACAGAGCCATTCACTTACTATTCTTCAGAAACTACTGTGTGCCTTTCATCTATGATATAAAGGATTCCATGAAAGCTAGGCAGATGTGTAACTCAGATTAATTATCTATCTGTTTCTGACAGTGGGTTATGTAATTCTGATGCCATAATTCAACTTGAGACTTTCATTATATGTGTACTATTCCACTGCAACAGCAAAAAATGAAATGAGACCTTATTGATATTATTGGAATCCCCAATGTAATGGCAGTGATAGACTGTATTTGTGCATTTGCAGAGAAGAGCATTTGTGAAAGAGGAACTCCAATCTGTGATGATCCTTGGGGTGACTGAAGAGACCCATAGTGACTAAAGGAGTCCAGTCATGTTGATCTTTAAACTGGATGGGACCACCCAAGTTTGCACTGGCTTTAGAAAAGTCAAATCCATCACAAAGTTTGGTGCTGGATACTGGCAAATCTCACTCACTCAGGAATCCTAAGTAAAAACAGCTTTTGTCAGTCCTTAGGCCTCTATCAGTTCCAGACCATGCCATTTAGTCTTCATGGGTCTCCAACAACGTTCCAACAGCGAATGGACCAGGTGCTCCAGCCATGTAGCAATTGTTTGGTTTTACAATTCTCCACCATTACTCCCCTGGAAGAAAGAAAAGGAATATTTGTGGCACCTTACAGACTAACAAATTTACTTGAGCATAAACTTTCGTGAGCTACAGCTCACTTCATTGGATGCAGTGTCTCATGTCCCCCTCCAGCACATGCAAGGGACTCTGTGTGAACTGCCATATCAAAAGCAGCAACTTAATTGGCTGCCTTGGAAGATTATTCATACCTTGGATTCAAACAGAAAAAGAGCCTTATGATGCCTAGAACATTCCCTGAAATTATGGAATTGATAGGATGTGGAATTCAATAGTTATTGCGTTACAGACAAACAGAAAATGCTGTTGAGTTAACTCTAAGGTCGCACTTGGCATGGCCAATCACAGCTTAGTCTTGAAGTTAACAATGAGCTATTACCAGCAAGATAGTGAGTTTGTGTGTGTGGTTTTTGGGAGGGGGGTGAGGGGGTGAGAGAACCTGGATTTGTGCAGGAAATGGCCCAACTTGATTATCATGCACATTGTGTAAAGAGTTGTCACTTTGGATGGGCTATCACCAGCAGGAGAGTGAATTTGTGTGTGGGGGGGTGGAGGGTGAGAAAACCTGGATTTGTGCTGGAAATGGCCCAACCTGATGATCACTTTAGATAAGCTATTACCAGCAGGACAGTGGGGTGGGAAGAGGTATTGTTTCATATTCTCTGTGTATATATAAAGTCTGCTGCAGTTTGCACGGTATGCATCCGATGAAGTGAGCTGTAGCTCACGAAAGCTCATGCTCAAATAAATTGGTTAGTCTCTAAGGTGCCACAAGTACTCCTTTTCTTTTTGCGAATAGAGACTAACACGGATGTTACTCTGAAACAATGTCTATTAATGCTTTTTAGTAAGAGTTTACAATGTTGCTTAAATAGAAGGCTACAGCATTAATTACTAGAATTTTTTTAAACAAGATTTTCCTTATTAGAAAAAATCATTTGTCTAGTTAGGATTTTTTTTTTTTTTTAAATTTTAGCCAGCTGCCTTTTTATATATGAAAATAGGGGCCTTTCACCAACAGTCTTGAGACCATTGGAACCACCTTTTGGTCCCTTTCTTTTGGTAATCTCAGTCCTTTGGTAAAATAAATCCATTGGTCACCTAAAAGTAGGGCTTGTCTATACTTCGACATTTACTGAAATAGTTATTGTATAATTATTCCAGAATATTTACTTCTGTGTAGTCCAGTCCTCGTCTGCACTACTGTTCAAAAAGGCATGAGTCCCAGTGTACGGGGAGATTTTGGCAAACCAATAAAGTGCATGAAACCACTATTGTGTATTGTTCAAAGCAGCCAAGTCAGCAGGCCGTAAGTGGCCATGCAGCAGGCTTAGCTTAACCAAGGAACAAGGGGAGGAGGTTTTGGTGCCACAGAAAGGGCAGCTTGACCTCTTATCCTTCCTGTTAAGGCTTGTGTTGAAGTTGCTGATACATACATTTTAGAAAAGCAGGATGTGCCCTCAGGCAAGTGTCTAACAGGGTCTCAAGGCTGCAAACTCTGGGAAAAAAACACACCTGGTTAATCAATAATCAGAAGAAAACCTCTTGCTTGACCATTGAAACTGCTTGCTTAACAAGTTTTCTTTGAGGGACACGTCATTGTATTACTATGTATAAAATCAGGGGAAAAAGTCTGAGGTAGTGAGACTCTTCAGGACTGGTCTCTCCCTCTGGATGCATCTTGTGTTCCCCACCGACAGACAGGCTGCCGCTGTGCCACTCGAGAGCCACACTCAGCTTCGTAAATTATTGAGGGTTGGGGGTGATTTACTAACCTGTTGCGGACATGTGTAAGTGCTTGCGACTAAGTAAAGTTTAGCTTTAAGTGAAAGCACTCTTGTGTTGTCCTGTTTGTGCCAGCCATCTATCAGTCAGATGGCCGTGCCTCCCTGGATTTATTTCCTGACACCACCTCACACAGAGTAAAAGTTACCAAGAGCTTTGGGTTGAAAGAACCCTGGGTAACACCAGTGCCCTCATCTCTCTAATTATCAGTGCAGCAACAAAAAGGAACTATATTTGGGTTTGACATGAAAGTACTGCAATATAGTACCAGTTGTCAGAACCGAGGCTGCTGTTGCTGCTGTTGTTTTGGCTTTGCATTGTCTACTTCTAACTGTGATCATGAAAGAAGAGAATGGAAGATATAGGGCCTAATACAAAGCCTACTGAAGACTTTCTTTTGGCTTCAGTAGCCATTAAGGAACAAATGCTGTTCTGAATACTGCTGCTAACTCTTATAAATAGTGGCTTGGAATAGCCCGAGTAGCAGCAGGAAAGTAGTTTGACACAGATAATGAGGGATAGAGTATCAGGTAGCATGCTATCATGTAATAACCTCGAGGTGGTGATGATTCACACTATCTGGTGGTATGGGGCATAGTGGGGGTAGTAATCTCAGGGTGCTCACACCAATTCCCTTGATGCACTAAAAATTATTCTTGCTGAACAATAAATTCCCAATCCTGGGACGTGCTTAGCAGTGCAATTAAAAGCAGTATGTTTTGGGGGGATGAAGTGCAATAATGTTTTCCTTATCTACTCAAAAGAATTTCTGCTTTGCCCTGAACCTGTTGTGGTGGTGCTGTAAGTCAGATAGTTGCAGTCCTGGCCCCAGAAGATATGTTATGACCAACTATAGCAGTGGAAAGAAAAGGAGGACTTGTGGCACCTTAGAGACTAACCAATTTATATAGTCTCTAAGGTGCCACAAGTCCTCCTTTTCTTTTTGCAAATACAGACTAACCCGGCTGCTACTCTGAAACCTATAACAGTGAAGCTTTCTGTCAAAAAAAACCCAGCACTCTACACTTGACTAGAGCAGAAGTGCACACAGGCTACATCTACGTTGCCATTGAAGGTGTGATTTGGAGCTCATATAGATATACCTAGAGCCTGGCAAAATCTTTTTCAAAAGGTTTCATTTTGGAAAAAAAAATGTTTCTTTTCAACTCTTCAATTTGAAATTATATTTTGATTTCCGATTTGGCCATTAAAATAAAACACAAACAAAGGTGAAAAACACCTGAAGCAAAATGAAAAAGTTTGCCTCCCACAATAAATTGTTTTGGGTCAACCAGGACATTTAGTTTGCCTCGAAATGAATTGAAAAACCCCAAGCCCCCAAATGTTTTTCACCAACTCCAAACATTTCACTTGAGTCAAAAGAATTGTAGGGTGTTTTTTTTAAAAACTTTTTAATTTGAAAAAAAAAAAGAAAAACAAGTTTTCAATTTGAATGGAACTGGATTTTTTTATGGAGTTTTTGATTTAGTCCCTAAACCAAAAAAATCTATTTTTCACTGAGCTCTAAGCATACACACACTATCTTTAATTTAGTTATCTTGCTGAAAATAGCAGCGAAGACATGGTGACACAGGTTTCAGTGTGGGCTAGCAATGCATGAGGGACAGCAGCTGTATCTGTGATGAGCTAGCCAACCACAGCTGAAATCACCAATTGACCAGATTTCCTTATTGGCTGAGCAACATTTCCAGAACTGGTTTCAGAGTAACAGCCGTGTTACTCTGTATTCGCAAAAAGAAAAGGAGTACTTGTGGCACCTTAGAGACTAACCAATTTATTTGAGCATGAGCTTTCTGAGCTACAGCTCACTTCATCAGAACTGCTCTAGAGGACAGCAGTAGTACTTTGCCAGTGGTTGCTCAATGCACCTGCTAGCAGCTGTGATCTCTCCTGTGTTTGCATTACTCCTAGCCTTGTCCAGCCAGGATTCTGTCTTGCTCCTGTCCCACCCAGATGCTTTATCTTAAACACATGTGATTAGATAAAACAATAAAACAAGTTTACTAACTATAAAGAGATAACATAAGACCATAAGAATAGCCATACTGGGTCTACTGAATAAGTCAATGCCTCTGCTGAATATTTCAATTCATAGCTCAATGGGACACCTTCATCTCAGATTTTCTGGAAGGTGTTTATGGTTGGGGGTTGATCTAGTGGTGGGGACAAATCCAGCTATCATGTGACTGGATTCCTTTCATTATTTTAAGTGCCTTTGCTACAGTTCACACCTGTTTGGAACCCCCATTAACAGGTTTTCTTGAAACTTGTTTAAGATGTGGAGAGTAAGGGTGAGAAACAACCATTATATCATTGTTTTGGCTGTTCATTGTCCCCAGTGTCTACCAGGATTCACAACAGTTAAAGATCCCTTTTTACTGATATGCTGGTGTGTGTTTAAAGTGTATCCAGAGTGGGGGCAGGGGATAAGGTAGGGGAGTAGCAGTTGCTGTGTGATTGCTTGTATCTTCAGTGTTTTTTTTTTATTTGCTTTTAATTTATTTTAATTATTATTAGATCATGTGCAGCAAAAACATTTAAAAATACAGAAATCTGCCCTTTGTTTACCATGTCGAGGACCTGAGTTATGTGGAAAATTAATAAATTATTCAAGTACAAAAACATATCCAGAACTTTCTCCATCCCTTTTGTGTACCCCTAAGACTTCAGAGGCTTCTGAACTTTGAGCGAGATTTAGAAACACATTCACAGTCATCCTTGCAAAATTTTCTATGCCATTCGATGATATAAAGTACAACATTTAGGTCTCATTCCAGTACCAATGAACACCTTTAGAGTTTAGAGAGTGGATTTTTGTAATGCACATACTGAGGATGGCCAGAACACATGATGCATGACAACATCACAAGTGTGTTTCTTTCTATAACAATTTTGCCAGTTTTCCACCCTTCACAGACAAAGCAGGATAGCAGTGTTCTGAAAGTACAACACTGAAGTAGACCTACTGAAACTATTAAGTAATGCTGTCATGGGCTTTACTCCACATATTTGAAATGTGTAGTGTATAATACCTTTTAAAATGCAGTTGTGTACTATAATATATGGTTTGATCTGTCCCTACGCTTCAGTGCACAGAAGAGAAATTAATCCTTAAAGGTACAAGTCAACATGGAGCTTTGCACTCATCCACTTCTCACTTTTACAATGACATAAATGAATGATTGTAAAGTTACCTATAAAGTAGCTGCAGAAATCTGCTTTGTATAAATCATGTCACTTTTCAATGTGCACAAGGGACTTTGGATGATTGTGTGTTCAACTCAGTTTAAGTGATTGTACTGTTCACTTCCATGCACAATAGTACATTGAAAAATGAATGAACACATTATGGAACATGGCAACATTACAAACCATTACAATTAACAATCCATACAAAGGTGGACAATAAGGTCAGTGAGCGCATTAGTTAATTTCCTCATTAACCTTACTGAATTATGTCTCTGTTGTGTATTCAGGGAAAGAATTAGGCACAAGGAGAAATGTTATGGTTCTCTTTGAGGGGCATAATTTCTGAAATTTCCACATTAAGGAAATATTTTCTTATACCTAAATTCACAAATGTACAATATTGACAGGAAAAAAGAGACAGTGAAATAAAATCTAAATGTGAATGATGCTGCAAGTTAGGTGATCAAATTGTAAAATTATAAATGGAAAAAATACAAGGAATTCAGTGTCTAACTCAATTGTAACTTACATAGAAAATCACAGTACCACATAAACACACAATTCTGCTGATGTCCCACTGGCAGCAACATATTTCTCACAGCAACATGCAAAAAAAAAAAATAGGGCTGTCAAGCGATTAAAAAAATTAATTGTGATTAATTTTGGGATTAATCATACTGTTAATAATAGAATACTATTTATATAAATATTTTGGATGTTTTTCACATTTTCAATTATATTAATTTAAATTACAACACAGAATACAAAGTGTACCACGTTCACTTTATATTTATTTTAATATGAATATTTGCACTGTAAGAATAAAAGAAATAGTATTTTTCAATTCACTTAATACAAGTTCTGTAATGCAATCTCTTTATCATAAAAGTTGAACTTACAAATGTAGAATTATGAACAAAAAATAATTGCATTCAAAAATAAAACAATGTAAAATTTTAGAGCCTACAAGTCCACTCAGTCCTACATCTTGTTCAGCTAATTGCTCAGACAAACAAGTTTGTCTACATTTGCAGGAGATTATGCTGCCCATTTCTTATTTACAATGTCACCTGAAAGTGAGAACAGTCATGACACTGTTGTAGCTGGTGCTGCAAGACATTTACATGCTAGATACACTAAAGATTCATATGTCCGTTCATGCTTCAACCACCATTGCAGAGGACATGCGTCCATGCTGATGATGGGTTCTGCTCGATAACGATCCAAAGTAGTGCAGAATAACACATGTTAATTTTCATCATCTGAGTCAGATGCCTCCAGCAGAAGGTTGATTTTCTTTTTTGGTTCTTCAGTTTCTGTAGTTTCTGGATCACAGTGGTGCTATTTTAAGACTTCTGAAAGCATGCTCCACACTCTGACCCGATCAGATTTTGGAAGGAACTTCAGATTCTTAAATCTTGTGTTGAGTGCTGTAGCTATCTTTAGAAATCGCACACTGGTACCTTCTTTGCATTTTGTGAAATTTGCAGTGAAAGTGTTCTTAAAATGAACAACACGCTGGGTCATCATCTGAGACTGCTATAACATGAAATATATGGCAGAATGCAGGTAAAACACAGTGCAGGAGACACATAATTCTCCCCCAAACAGTTCAGTCACAAATTTAAATAACACATTTTTTTTAACGAGTGTCATCAGCATGGAAAAATGTCTTCTGAAATGGTGGCCAAAACATGAAGGGGCATACGGATGTTCAGCATATCTGGCACTTAAATACCTTGCAATGCCAGCTAAAAAAGTGCCATGTGAACATCTATTTTCACTCTCAGGTGACACTATAAATAAGAAGCAGGCAGCATTATCTCCTGTAAATGTAAACAAACTTGTTTCTCTTAGTGACTGGCTGAACAAGAAGTAGGACTGAGTGGACTTGTAGGCTCTAAAATTTTACATTGTTTTGTTTTGGAATGCAGTTATGTAACAAAAAAAATCTACATTTATAAGTTGCTCTTTCATGATAAAGAGATTGCACTATGGTACTTGTATGAGGTGAACCGAAAAATACTATTTCTTTTATTTGTCATTTTTATGGTGCCGATATTTGTAATAAAAATAATATAAAGTGAATACTGTACACTTTGTGTTCTGTGTTGTAATTGAAATCAATATATTTTAAAAATGTAGAAAAACATAAAAATACTTAATAAATTTAAATTGATATTCTATTATTTAACACTGCAACTAAACAGAATTATTTTTTTAAATCACAATGAATTTTTTGAGTTAATTGTGTGAGTTAACTGTGATCAATCGACAACCGGAAAAAGAAACAAAAAAAACCCTACACCATCACAATTTCCCAGATACAATTTCCTGTAAAATATGTGAGAAGGCAAGATATTATAAACCAAACAACAAAATGCTTTTCAAACTACAAAAATATGAGCTCTGAAGTGTGCCCCCAGTTTAATCTCTTTAAATAACTCTTATCTTTTTCAACGAGGAGGATTGTTGAGGCAAGATGGCTCGTGGAACCACAAGGAGGTTTCTCTGATTTGGGTTGCAGGGGCTGGTAACTGTATATTTCCTATCACTCCCATAGACCCAGTGTTACCATACTGGCTGGGTGGAGGGATGTTGGGCCCCAGAGCTGCTGGTGTAGTAGCACTGTGGGTTTCAGATAGAGGAGGAGGAGAAGGTGGCTGATGAGCTGGTGCTAGGCCTGAGCAGCCGTCAGATGCTGAATTCTATCTGAAATGAAGAGGGCAAAAAGAAAACATTCTACAAATACATTAGACCAAGAGAAAGACCAAGGACAAAGTAGGCCCATTACTCAATGAGGTGGGAAACACAATAACAGAAAATGTGGAAATGGCAGAAGTGCTAAATCACTTTTTTCTTTCAGTTTTCACCAAACAGATTAGTAGTGATTGGAAGTTTAACATAGTGAATGCCAATGATAATGAGGTAGAATCAGAGGTTAAAATTTGGAAAGAACAAGTTAAAAATTACTTAGACAAGATAGATGTTTTCAAGTCACCAGAGCCTGATGAAATGTATCCTAGAATACTCAAGGAGCTGAGTGAGGAGATATCTCAACCATTAGCAATTATCTTCAAAAAGTCATGGAAGATTGTCACAGGCCAGAGGACTGGAAAAGGGTAAATATAGTGCCAATCTACAAAAAGGAAAATAAAGGACAACCTAGAGAATTACAAACAAGTTTGGTTAACTTCAGTATCTGGAAAGATAATGGAGCAAATAATTAAGCAATCAATATGCAGGCATCTAGAAGATTATAAGGTGATAAATAAGAATCAGCATGGATTTGTCAAGAACAAATGACAAACCAACCTGATAGCTTTCTTTGAAATGGAAACGAGCCTTGTGGATTGGGGGGGAAGCAGTAGATATGGTATATCTTGTCTTTAGTAAGGCTTCCAACACTGTCTCACATGACCTTCTCATAAACAAACGAGGGAAATAGAATCTATATGGAGCTATTATAAGATGGGTGCATATCTGATTGGAAAACGATTCCCAGAGTGTAGTTATCAGTGATACACAATCAAGCTGGAAGGGCATATCGAGTGGGGTTCCAAAGGGATCAGTTCTGGGTCTGGTTCTGTTCAATAACTTCATTAATTATTTAGATAATGGCATAGAGAGTACCCTTATATAGTTTGTGGATTATACCAAGTTGGGAGAGGTTGCAAGAGCTTTGGAGGATGGGATTAAAATTCAAAAGGATTTGGACAAATTGGAGAAATGGTTTGAAGTAAATTGGATTAAATTAAATAAGGACAAATGCAAAATACTCCACTTAGGAAAGAACAATCAGTTGCACACATACACAAAGGGAAAGGACTGCCTAGAAAGTAGTACTGCGGAAAGGAATCTGGGGTCATAGTGGAGCATAAGCAAAATATGAGTCATCAAAGTAACGCTGCTGCAAAAAAAACAAACATCATTCTGGGATGTTTTAGCAGGAGTGTTGTAAGCAAGACACAAAAAGTAATTGTTTCGCTTTACTCCATTCTGATTAGGTCTCAGCTGGAGTATTGTGTCCAGTTCTGGGTGTCACATTTCAGGAAAGATGTGAACAAATTGGAGAAAGTCCAGAGAAGAGCAACAAAAAATAATTAAGGGTCTAGAAAAGACGACCTTGTGAGGGAAGATTGAAAAAAACGGGTTTGTTTAGTCTGGAGAAGAGAAGACGGAGGGGGGACATGGTGGTCTCCCCTGTAGATGGGACAGAACACCACACCCAGAGGGTTACATAAGCACTGGAATAAATTGGCTAGGGAGGTCATGGAATCTCCATCACTGGAGATTTTTTAAAAGCAGGTTAGACAAATACCTGTCAGGGATGGTCTAGATAAGTCTTAAACCTGCCCTGAGTGCATGGGAATGGACTAGATGACCTCTTGAGGTCCCTTCCAGTCCTATGATAGTATGATTCTATGCTTAATACTGGGGACCCTTGAGAGCATATGGTTAAGTTTCTCATACAATGGGCATGTGGCAGAAGCCCTCCTGGATTGACTCTTGGCGTCATGGGCCTTCCTGTACCTGCACTTCAGCTGCTTCATTTTTTCCCTGCACTGAACAGGAATACAGTGAATGTCCGATTACACCAGCTTCTTTGTAATGTCACTGCACAGGTGCATGTTAAATGGTCAGTTTTCAGAATGGAGAGAGGTAAATAGTGGTGTCTCCCAGGAGTCTGTACTGGGACCAGTCCTATTCAATATATTCATAAATGATCTGGAAAAAGTGCTAAACAGTGAGGTGGCAAAATTTGCAGATGATGCAAAATTGTTCAAGATAGTTAAATCCGGCAGACTGCAAAGAGCTACAAAAGGATCTCCCAAAACTCAGTGACTGGGCAACAAAATGGCAGCTGAAATTCATCGTTGATAAAAGCAAAGTAATGTACATTGGAAAACATAATGCCAACTATTGGCCTGCTAAACGCAGGGTTGTGAGTTCAGTCCTTGAGGGGGCCATTTAGGGATCTGGGGCAGAAATTGGGGATTGGTCCTGCTTTGAGCAGGGGGTTGGACTAGATGACCTCCTGAGGTCCCTTCCAAGCCAGATATTCTATGATCTATGATCTATACATATAAAACGATAGGGACTAAATTGGCTGTTACCACTCAAGAAAGGGACTTTGGAGTAATTGTGGATAGTTCTCTGAAAACATCCACTCAATATGCAGTGGCAGTCAAGAAAGCAAACAGAATGTTGGGCATCATTGAGAAAGAGATAGATAATAAAACAGAAAATATCATATTTCCTCTATATAGATATATCCATGGCACACCCACATCTTGAATACTGCGTGCAGATGTGATCACCCCATCTCAAAAAAGATATATTTAAGTTGGAAAAGGTTCAGAAAAGGGCAACAAAAATTATTAGGGTTATGGAACAGCTGCTATATGAAGAGAGATTAATAAGACTGGGACTTTTCAGCTTGGAAAAGAGATGGCTAAGGGGGGATATGATAGAGGTCTATAAAATCATGACTGGTGTGAGAAAGTAAATAAGGAAGTGCTATTTACTCCTTCTCATAAAAGAAGAACTAGGGGGTCACCAAATGAAATTCATAGGCAGCAAATTTAAAACAAATAAAAGGAAGTATTGTTTCACACAACACACAGTCAGCCTGTGGAACTCCTTGCCAGAGGATGTTGTGAAGGTCAAGACTATAACAGGGTTCAGAAAAGAATTAGATAAGTTCATGGAGGATAGGTCCATCAATGGCTATTAGTCAGGATGGGCAGGGACACCCCTAGCCTCTGTTTGCCCGAAGCTGGGAATGGGTGACAAGGGATGGATCACTTGATGATTACCTGTTCTGTTCATTCCCTCTGGGGCACCTGGCATTGGCCACTGTCAGAAGACAGGATACTGGGCTAGATGGACCTTTGGTCTGACCCAGAATGGCCTTTCTTCTCTTCTTCTGTTCCTGTTACTCTGGCCAAAATTGTTCAGGATGCTGTATTCAATCCAGATATTTATTAAAACTCTGGTATGCTCTAGCTAACTGCTCTCAAAGCTGTAGACATTTTCACATGTAGTAGTGAATTTTACACACTGAAGCAGAATTCAGGTGAGAAGTGGTCAGTGAAGTGCACTATGACCACTTTAAAGAGAGGGAAGGGACCTTTATAAATTGTATCAGGGTCGGGAAGAAATGGGTACAGTGCATTGTGGGAATGGGAGTGGAGGACTTTTGAAACTTGAGACCTGCTACCTGACCCTCATCTCATTCACATTGCAAAGTGGACTGGGTATGGGGTCATGCCACAGCTAATTCATGCACTTATCCACACCTCTCAGGTGAGCTAGCTAATTTGGCATCTATACCTTGAGACACACTTCAGCTCTTTCAATGTGGACAATAGGGGAGTTATGGCACAACAGCATGTCTGGACATGTGTAGAGTCCATAGTATAGACATACCATTAGTCTGCTCTGGTTTACATTGGGGACTAGCCTGGTGCTGGATGGACTGGAGGAACGCAAGGAGGTTTAAACCAACCGTTCCTTGTTCTTTTTCTGAGTTGTGCCAAGTCAGCTCATATGATCAGTGTAATTCTGTATGATTTAATGATATTTATGTACAATTTAAGTTGTCTTTTTTTTTTAAAAAAAAGTTGTTATATGTTTCTTATTTATATGTTCCTTATTTATTGCCCAAACTGTTTAGGATTAAGTCTTGGCAGTACACACAGTGTAGGGAGCAGCACATACTTGCATATTCTATCAGGTGTAAACATTGCAAGAGAAATTGCTATCACAGGCCAGGATAACACATGCTTGGGATGATTCTCTCACTGTGAAGTGCTTAGTACTGTACATTTTCTGTGCAGCAATTTACACATATATTTCCAAGCATCTTGCACTTGTTCCAATGACTGCAAAAATGCTTGCTATTTTTCATGGCAAAGTTTTTCACAGTTTTTCACAGATTTGTGTGGCTGATGCCCCACATCAGTCCTAGACATATGCATTGAAACACTATTGTATACAGTAGAAGCATATTAGAGCTGGTCAAATTCCTACTGAATCATAGAATCATAGAATCATAGAATATCAGGGTTGGAAGGGACCTCAGGAGGTCATCTAGTCCAACCCCCTGCTCAAAAGCAGGACCCATCCCCAATTAAATCATCCCAGCCAGGGCTTTGTCAAGCCTGACCTTAAAAACTTCTAAGGAAGGAGATTCCACCACATCCCTAGGCAACGCATTCCAGTGTTTCACCACCCTCCTAGTGAAAAAGTTTTTCCTAATATCCAACCTAAACCTCCCCCACTGTAACTTGACACCATTACTCCTTGCCCTGTCCTCTTCCACCACTGAGAATAGTCTAGAACCATCCTCTCTGGAACCACCGCTCAGGTAGTTGAAAGCAGCTATCAAATCCCCCCTCATTCTTCTCTTCCGCAGACTAAACAATCCCAGTTCCTTCAGCCTCTCCTCATAAGTCATGTGTTCCAGACCCCTAATCATTTTTGTTGCCCTTCGCTGGACTCTTTCCAATTTATCCACATCCTTCTTGTAGTGTGGGGCCCAAAACTGGACACAGTACTCCAGATGAGGCCTCACCAATGTCGAATAGAGGGGGACGATCAAATCCCTCGATCTGCTTGCTGTGCCCCTACTTATACATCCCAAAATGCCATTGGCCTTCTTGGCAACAAGGGCACACTGCTGACTCATATCCAGCTTCTCATCCACTGTCACCCCTAGGTCCTTTTCCGCAGAACTGCTGCCTAGCCATTCGGTCCCTAGTCTGTAGCTGTGCATTGGGTTCTTCCGTCCTAAGTGCAGGACCCTGCACTTATCCTTATTGAACCTCATCAGATTTCTTTTGGCCCAATCCTCCAATTTGTCTAGGTCTTTCTGTATCCTATCCCTCCCCTCCAGCGTATCTACCACTCCTCCCAGTTTAGTATCATCCGCAAATTTGCTGAGAGTGCAATCCACACCATCCTCCAGATCATTTATGAAGATATTGAACAAAACCGGCCCCAGGACCGACCCTTGGGGTACTCCACTTGATACCGGCTGCCAACTAGATATGGAGCCATTGATTACTACCCGTTGAGCCCGACAATCTAGCCAGCTTTCTACCCACCTTGTAGTGCATTCATCCAGCCCATACTTCCTTAACTTGCTGACAAGAATACTGTGGGAGACCGTGTCAAAAGCTTTGCTAAAGTCAAGAAACAATACATCCACTGCTTTCCCTTCATCCACAGAACCAGTAATCTCATCATAAAAGGCGATTAGATTAGTCAGGCATGACCTTCCCTTGGTGAATCCATGCTGGCTGTTCCTGATCACTTTCCTCTCATGCAAGTGCTTCAGGATTGATTCTTTGAGGACCTGCTCCATGATTTTTCCAGGGACTGAAGTGAGGCTGACTGGCCTGTAGTTCCCAGGATCCTCCTTCTTCCCTTTTTTAAAGATTGGCACTACATTAGCCTTTTTCCAGTCATCCGGGACTTCCGCGGTTCGCCACGAGTTTTCAAAGATAATGGCCAATGGCTCTGCAATCACAGCCGCCAATTCCTTCAGCACTCTCGGATGCAACTCGTCCGGCCCCATGGACTTGTGCACGTCCAGCTTTTCTAAATAATCCCTAACCACCTCCATCTCCACAGAGGGCTGGCCATCTCTTCCCCATTTTGTGATGCCCAGCGCAGCAGTCTGGGAGCTGACCTTGTTAGTGAAAACAGAGGCAAAAAAAGCATTGAGTACATTAGCTTTTTCCACATCCTCTGTCACTAGGTTGCCTCCCTCATTCAGTAAGGGGCCCACACATTCCTTGGCTTTCTTCTTGTTGCCAACATACCTGAAGAAACCCTTCTTGTTACTCTTGACATCTCTGGCTAGCTGCAGCTCCAGGTGCGATTTGGCCCTCCTGATAACATTCCTACATGCCCGAGCAATATTTTTATACTCTTCCCTGGTCATATGTCCAACTTTCCACTTCTTGTAAGCTTCTTTTTTATGTTTAAGATCCGCTAGGATTTCACTATTAAGCCAAGCTGGTCGCCTGCCATATTTACTATTCTTTCGACTCATTGGGATGGTTTGTCCCTGTAACCTCAACAGAGATTCCTTGAAATACAGCCAGCTCTCCTGGACTCCTTTCCCCTTCAAGTTAGTCCCCCAGGGGATCCTGGCCATCCATTCCCTGAGGGAGTCGAAGTCTGCTTTCCTGAAGTCCAGGGTCCATATCCTGCTGCTTACCTTTCTTCCCTGCGTCAGGATCCTGAACTCAACCAACTCATGGTCACTGCCTCCCAGATTCCCATCCACTTTTGCTTCCCCCACTAATTCTACCCGGTTTGTGAGCAGCAGGTCAAGAAAAGCGCCCCCCCCCAGTTGGCTCCTCTAGCACTTGCGCCAGGAAATTGTCCCCTACGCTTTCCAAAAACTTCCTGGATTGTCTATGCACCGCTGTATTGCTCTCCCAGCAGATATCAGGAAAATTAAAGTCACCCATGAGAATCAGGGCATGCGATCTAGTAGCTTCCGTGAGCTGCCGGAAGAAAGCCTCATCTACCTCATCCCCCTGGTCCGGTGGTCTATAGCAGACTCCCACCACTATATCACTCTTGTTGCACACACTTCTAAACTTAATCCAGAGACACTCAGGTTTTTCTGCAGTTTCGTACCGGAGCTCTGAGCAGTCATACTGCTCCCTTACATACAGTGCTACTCCCCCACCTTTTCTGCCCTGCCTGTCCTTCCTGAACAGTTTATAACCATCCATGACAGTATTCATACTTCACAAAAGATACCGTGCTAGTGCAAAATGAAATCAGAACCAAATACTAATTATTTCATTTCCATGGCAAAGAACAGTTATTTAGAGCTAAGTTTGCAAAGGATAATTTAAAAGGCTTTATGAGAAGACACTTTCCTTACTAGTTTCAGAGAGTGCGTAATGTCACATTTACGGAAAAATATTCCAACATTATGTGTAATATTTATTGTTTCATTATGGACAACAGTCAGCCCCGATGCTACACATTATGGGAGGATGCAAGAAGCAGAAACAGGCCCCAGTTCTCCATTATGTCCTAGCTGAACTTATATATACAGCAAGGTGGTATCTGCAGAAAATCAATTCTAGCCCTCTGGTCTTCAGCCCTCAGTACCTGCAGAAGTTAGAGCAGATGGGTCCTGCTCTAACTTCTCCTGCTGGCATAAGCTCCTTCTTGATGCACATCTCCAAGTGCTTCCACTGGAGCCAGGTGGCTCTGTACTGTGCTTTACCCAGCGCTGGACATAACAGGCACAATTACAATCAGTATTTGGCTACAGAGATTATCATAATTAAATCTTTATAATTTTCATTTGTGTGTAGTTAACATTACCACAGTATTCATAGTGATCCCTACTGTGAATACCCATTACATACAATTATGTGAAAGATAGTCAGCATTGGATTGAACTGATGTTCGTGAGGACTCCTGTGTGAGAATACTGAGCACTAGAAGCTGGAGCTGGGCAGGAACCAGATTTTCCATTCTGTAGGAAATGCTGCAATTTGGAAATTTCCCATGAAATGAAATTTGAGGGAGGAGGGGAGTTCCAGGTCAATTGAAATGTTTTGTTTCCCGACTGAAACCTTTCATTCTCATTTTGCCTTGTCACATTTTATATTCTTATATAATATAAAATTCTTAAAAAATGGAAACAAAATGTTATTTCAAAATGGAAAATCAAAACACTCCATTCTAAAAAAGGTCAAACTGGAACATTTCAACCTTACCACACATCTCTATTTCTTTAAATGAAATTTTCTCAGTATTGACATGCAGTATTGACATGCAAAATATTTAACGTCTGACAAACTGACATTTTCTGATGGAAAAACATTCTGTTGGAAAATTTCTGACCAACCAGCTGTACTAGAAATGTATTTTCTTTTGCTATTGAGTCTTTGGCTACAACTCTGGGAAGATAATATTGTTGTTATGAGCACAGTTGCCAACTTTCATGCGGTAAATAAGCACCCCGACTTTCACAAAAAGACAAAAATCAAGCTAATCCCATTTCAAAACAAGGCCAAAACAAGCCAATCCCTAAGAACCCCAACACTCTAAGTGACTAGATCCCCCTGGCATGCAGTCTGGGACTGGGGTGGGCCCGCTGTGCACCCCTGACTCTCTCCCCGCCTGGTCCCTTTTTGCCCCTTGCCCCTACTTGCACCCCCTGCCCCTGCTTGCTGGGAGCTGATAAAAAAAAAGAAGCAACAAGCTACAAGCCAAAGAAGCAACAAGCTACAAGCCAAAAACTAGCCAACAAGCAACTCACAAGTCAATTAAGCCAAAACCAAGCCCAATTTCTGCATTTTTTTTTCTTTGGGTTTGGCTATGAGGTTGGTATGGAGATATAATCAGTTGGAATTCCCAAGGGCAGGTATGATATAGTTGAGTTTCTTGGGTCTTGTCAGACTTTTAAGTGGCAGCTGAATTAATATATTTTTTAAAATATGAGAACTTCTCTGTATAGAATGGAACTTTTCTAAATATACACAATGAAAGGGATTTTCACCTTCAGCTTCTTCAGTGAGACAAACAATCCATTTTGAGCCTATACCTAACTTTACACTTTGCATTTAAATTAGAATTCAATTAGAATTTCAGTTAGTTTCATGTGGTGCAAAAGGATCAGAAAGTTGGCATAACAGGTCATCTGAGGGGGATTTCTTCACTGATCCTTGGATCCTGTAATGGCCCCATAGGCAGAATGCGCTTTGTGATATGTCGGGAATTTGTTAGGAAAGCATTTCTTTTGGATCAGATGCTAATATTAATGTAGAAAGATGATTTGTGAATGCAGAAAGTTAGCATGTGATCCAAATCTATTATTTTATTACATTTGGAAGTACTGTCAAGGATAAAATATGCGTGCTATTCACAAACTGGTAGTACATCAATTTCAAGTTTTTGAATTACTTTCAAGTACTTTAAATTGGCATAGCTACTCACTTGAATGGTATATATCCCTAGCCCAAGAAATAAACAAATTAAACTAAATAAAAACCCATCTTACCTTATGTTATTCCATCCAAGAGATTTGCTCTGCTGTACTTTGGAGCTACTCAACATATGCTGTGGCAGTGAAGCAAAGTTACGGTATCAATAGTACCTTGTTGGATCAAAATGGTTCTAAAAATCTGATACCAGCAACGGATACCATGGAGTAGAGTAGAAAAAAATCTACTGTAAAATAAAATAGAAAATATTTAAAATAATATCTAAGGGGTGTGTGATTTCCTTGTCACATCATTACAAACACTTAGAATAAGGACACTAGAATTTAAGTCTTAAACTGCCTATAATAAATATTAATATATTGGCCCCAATCTACTGTATGACCAAGCTGTAATCATTGGCTAGGACCTCAGGCACAGTGTGTGGAAAAAGTGGCTTTATGTCATTTATTCTCACAATTCTGGGATGAGTTCATTTTTAATGAGCATCAATTATTATTAAAAATATTTTCCCCATCAATGGACTGGCATAGTCCACATAAAGCCTTGCCAAGGGTCGCTGAGGCCTCTCCCCTGGGAGCAAAGAACTGTTGTTAGAGCATGGCATCTTGACTGGCAAATCACACATTGCCACACAACAATCTCAATTTCCCAATCCATTTCCAGCCACCACACATAACTGTGTGTGATCCCCTTCCTTCATACAATGCTAAGAAGTGCTCCACGTAACAGCTTCAGCACCACTGGTCTACTTACTGGAGGCATGGTCACTGGGATCCTAATAATAAGCACCCAGGACAGCTGAATATTCCTTTCAGGAGTGATAAGGTTGGAGCTCTGTCCTTAATCTCACTGTCCAGCCATCTGTAACAATTCTCAGCACTCAAGACAAAAATAGGTTTCTCTTTCTTTCTCTCTCTCACTCTCTCTTTTATTTGTGCTGTGTCAATTAGAAAAATGGACAGTAGTTCAGTAAGGAGGTACTTTGGGTGTTCTCACTCAGATTCCCCTGTAATCAGGATATCATCAAGATATACACAGACATGTGGCATGCCTCGGAATAAAATTGTCCATCATTCTTTGAAAAATACCTAGAGCCGATGACTCTCCAAATAGGAGGCAGTTGTAACAAAATAACGTTTAGGGAGTACTGATTGTTGTGTAGGATGTAGATTTATTGTGCAGAGGGTTTTGGTGGTACACATTACTTAATTTTTTTTTGTTAAAGTTTTCCCCCCAGATAAGGTAGCGTACAGGTCTTCAATCCTGGGGAATGGATATATAGCCACCTTGGTCACAAGGTTGACCATGAACTTGTACCCCCACATATCCTCATCTCCTGCCTGATTTCAGTACTGGGACAATAGAAGCAGTCAGTCTGAGAACTGGAGAGGCTCCAATAACACTAGCTGCCTGTAACTGGTCCAGTTTTTGGTTTAACTTATGCCACGTGGCAGTGGACTGGGCTTGGAAAAATGTGGTTTAGCAACTGGATCCACGTTAATTCTGCCAGTAATCCCTTTCTGAGTAACAAGAGCCTCCCTGAACAACTCCATGTGTTCTTCAACAAGTTCTTCTATGCTTAATCATAGAATCGTAGGATTGGAAGGGACCATCCATGTCTAACTTTCTCTTAAAAATCTCCAATGATGGAGATTCCACAACCTCACTTGACAATTTATTCCAGCACAAAACTACCCTAAGAGTTAGGAAGTTTTTTTTCCTACTGTCCAAACTAAACCAACCTTGCTGCAGTTTAAGCCCATTGCTTCTTGCACAATCCTCAGAAGTTAGCAAGAACAATTTACCTCCCTCCTCCTTGTAACATCCTTTTATGTATTTGAAAATTGTTAACATGTCCCCCCTCAGTCTTCTCTTCACCAGACTAAATAAACCCATTTTTTTCAGTCTTCCCACACTGGTCATGTTTTCTAGACCTTTAATCATTTTTGTTGCTCTTTCCTGGACTTTTTCCAATTAGTTCACGTCTTTCCTGAAATGTGGCACCCAGAACTGGAGAAAATACTCCAGCTGAGTCCTAATCAGTTTGGAGTAAAGCAAAAACATTACTTCTCGTGTCTTGCTTACAGAACTCCTGCTAATACATCTCAGAATATTTCCATTTTTTGCAGCAGTGTTGTACTGATGACTCATATTTTCCTTGTGATCCACTATGACCCCCAGAAGCCTTTCCTTCCCAGTCAGTCTTTTCACATTTTGCATGTGTGCAACTGATTGTTCCTTCCTAAGTGGAGTACTTTCTCTTGTCCTTATTGAATTTCATCCTATTTACTTTAGACCATTTCTCCAATTTATACAGATTATTTTGAATTTTAATCCTATTCTCCAAAGCACTTGCAACCCCTCCCAGCTTGGTATCCTCTGCAAACATTATAAGTGTAGTCTCGATGCCATTACCTAAATAACTGATGAAGATATTGAACAGAACTGGACCCAGAACTGATCCCTGCAGAACCCCCTTGATATACCCTTCCAGTTTTACTGTGAACCACTCATAATTACCTCTGGGATCAGTTTCCAACCAATTATGCCCCTACCTTATAGTCGCTCTATTTAGGTTGTATTTCTCTAGTTTGTTTATGAGAAGGTCATGTGAGACAGTTTCAACAGCTTTACTAAAATCAAGATATACCACATCTTCTGCTTTCTCCCATCCACAGGGCTTGTTACTCTGTCAAAGAAAGCGATTAGGTTGATTTGACATGATTTGTTCTTGACAAATCCATACTGATTCTTACTTATCACCTTATTATCTTCTAGATCAGTGGTTCCCAAACTTGTTCCACTGCTTGTGCAGCGAAAGCCCTTGGCGGGCCGGGCCGGTTTGTTTACCTGCTGCATCCGCAGGTTTGGCCAATTGCAGCTCCCAGTGGCTGCGGTTCGCTGCTTCAGGCCAATGGGAGCTGCTGGAAGCAGCGGCCAGTAAGTCCCTTGGCCCACGCTGCTTCCAGCAGCTCCCATTGGCCTGGAGCAGCGACTGCGGACTAGTGGAGGAACAAGTTTGGGAACCACTGTTCTAGATGTTTGCACATTGATTGCTTAATTTTTTGCTCCATTTTCTTTCTGGGTGCTGAAGCTAATCTGACTGGTCTGTAATTCCCCAGGGTTGTCTTTATTCCCCTTTTTAGAGATTGGCATTATATTTGCCCTTTTCCAGTCCTCTGGAATCTCTCCTATCTTCCACGACTTTTCAAAGATAATTGCTAATGGCTCAGATATCTCCTCTTGAGTATTCTAGGATGTATTGCATCAGGTCCTGGTGACTTGAAGACATCTAATTTGTCTAAGTACGTAGTTCTTTTCCTATTTAAGCCTCTGATCCTACCTCATTTTCAGTGATATGTACTATGTTAGATGTCCAATTGCTAATAAACATTTTGGTGAAAACTGAAACAAAAAGGTCATTTAGCACTTCTGTCATTTCCACATTTTCTGTAAATGTTTTCCCAACATTGAGTAGTGGATAAACCCTGTCTGTCGTCTTCCTCTTGCTTCTAATGTATTTGTATCATAGTAGCAGCCATGTTAATCTGTATCCGTAAAAAGAAAAGGAGTACTTGTGGCACCTTAGAGACTAACAAATTTATTTGAGCATAAGCTTTTGTGAGCTACAGCTCACTTCATCATATGCATGCAGTGGAAAATGTAGTGGGGAGATTTTATATACACAGAGAACATGAAACAATGGGTATTACCATACAGACTATAACAAGAGTGATCAGGAAAGGTGAGCTATTACCAGCAGGAGAGCGGGGGGGTGGGGGGAGGGAGGGAAAGGGGTGGGCCATTTCCAGCAGTTGACAAGAACATTTGAGGAACAGCGGGGGGAAATAAACATGGGGAAATAGTTTTACTTTGTGTAATGACACATCCACTCCCAGTCTTTATTCAAGTCTAAGTTAATTGTATCCAGTTTGCAAATTAATTCCAATTCAGCAGTCTCTCGTTGGAGTCTGTTTTTGAAGTTTTTTTTGTTGAAGAATTGCCACTTTTGGGTCTGTAATGGAGTGACCAAAGAAATTGAAGTGTTCTCCAACTGGTTTTTGAACGTTATAATTCTTGAGGTCTGATTTGTGTCCATTTATTCTTTTATACAGAGCCTGTCCAGTTTGGCCAATGTACATGGCAGAGGGGCATTGCTGGCACACGATGGCGTATATCACATTGGTAGATGCGCAGGTGAACGAGCCTCTGATAGTGTGGCTGATGTGATTAGGCCCTACGATGGTGTCCCCAGAATAGATATGTGGACACAGTTGGCAACGGACTTTGTTGCAAGGATAGGTTTCTGGGTTAGTGGTTTTGTTGTGTGGTGTGTGGTTGCTGGTGAGTATTTGCTTCAGGTTGGAGGGCTGTCTATAAGCAAGGACTGGCCTGTCTCCCAAGATCTGTGAGAGTGATGGGTCGTCCTTCAGGATATGTTGTAGATACTTGATGATGCATTGGAGAGGTTTTAGTTGGGGGCTGAAGGTGATGGCTAGTGGTGTTCTGCTATTTTCTTTGTTGGGCCTGTCCTGTAGTAGGTTACTTCTGGGTACTCTTCTGGCTCTGTCAATCTGCTTCTTCACTTCAGCGGGTGGGTATTGTAGTTGTAAGAACACTTGATAGAGATCTTGTAGGTGTTTGTCTTTGTCTGAGGGGTTGGAGCAAATGCGGTTGTATCGTAGAGTTTGGCTGTAGACAATGGACTGTGTGGTGTGGTCTGGATGAAAGCTGGAGGCATGTAGGTAAGTATAGCGGTCAGTAGGTTTCTGGTATAGGGTGATGTTTATGTGACCATCGTTTATTAGCACCATAGGAAGTGGATCCAGGAAGTGACTGTCTTGTGTGGACTGGTCCAGGCTGAGGTTGATGGTGGGATGGAAATTGTTGAAATCATGGTGGAATTCCTCAAGGACTTCTTTTCAATGGGTCCAGATGATGAAGATGTCATCAATGTAACGCAAGTAGAGTAGAGGCATTAGGGGATGAGAGCTGATGAAGCGTTGTTCTAAGTCAGCCATAAAAATGTTGGCATACTGTAGGGCCATGCGGATACCCATGGCAGTGCCACTGATTTGAAGGTATACATTGTCCCCAAATGTGAAATAGTTATGGGTGAGGACAAAGTCACAAAGTTCAGCCACCAGGTTTGCCATCACATTATCGGGGATACTGTTCCTGACGGCTTGTAGTCTATCTTTGTGTGGAATGTTGGTGTAGAGGGCTTTTATATCCATAGTGGCTAGGATGGTGTTTTTAGGAAGATCACCGATGGACTGTAGTTTCCTCAAGGAGTCAGTGGTGCCTTGAAGATAGCTGGGACTACTGATAGCGTAGGGCCTGAGGAGGGCCTTTTGGCATGTAGTAGTTTAGACAGTTTAGTGTCCTTTTTCTTTTGTAGAGAAGCAAAGTGTGTGTTGTAAATGGCTTGTCTAGTTTTTGTAAAGTCCAGCCGCGAGGAAGCGTGTGTGGAAGGTTGTTTTTTTATGAGAGTATCCAGTTTTGAGAGCTCATTCTTAATCTTTCCCTGTTTGCTGTAGAGGATGTTGATCAGGTGGTTCTGCAGTTTCTTTGAGAGTATGTGGCACAAGCTGTCAGCATAGTCTGTGTGGTATGTTGATTGTAATGAACTTTTTACCTTCAGAACTTTTGGTATTATTTCCATCTGTTTGCATTTGGAAAGGAAGATGATGTCTGTCTGTATCTGTACAAGTTTTTTCATGAAGTTGATAGATTTCCACTCCATACAGCTAAATTCAGTGCCTTGCATAATAACAGGTTTCAGAGTAGCAGCCATGTTAGTCTGTATCCATAAAAAGAAAAGGAGTACTTGTGGCACCTTAGAGACTAACAAATTTATTAGAGCATAAGCTTTTGTGAGCTACAGCTCGCTTCATCGGATGCATACAGTGGAAAATATAGTGGGGAGATTTTATATATACAGAGAACATGAAACAATGGGTGTTACCATACAGACTGTAAACAAGAGTAATCAGGAAAGGTGAGATATTACCAGCAGGAGAGTGGGGGGGTGGAGGGGGGAAACCTTTTGTAGTGATAACCAAGGTGGGCTATTTCCAGCAGTTGACAAGAATGTCTGAGGAACACTGCGGGGTAGGAGGGGAATAAACATGAGGAAATAGTTTTACTTTGTGTAATGACCCATCCACTCCCAAGCCTAAGTTAATTGTATCCAGTTTTCAAATTAATTCCAATTCAGCAGTCTCTTCTTGGAGTCTGTTTTTGAAGTTTTTTTGTTGAAGAATGGAATTAATTTGCAATTAACTTAGGCTTGAATAAAGACCGGGAGTGGATGTGTCATTACACAAAGTAAAACTATTTCCCCTTGTTTATTTCCCCTCCTACTGTTCTTGTAAAGTTGTGGAAATGGCCCACCTTGATTATCACTACAAAAAGTTGCCCCCCCCTCCTCCCCCCGCCGCACTCTTCTGCTGGTAATAGCTCACCTTTCCTGATCACTCTTGTTACAGTCTGTATGGTAACACCCATTGTTTCATGTTCTCTGTGTATATAAAATCTCCCACTATATTTTCCACTGTATGCATCCGATGAAGTGAGCTGTAGCTCATGAAAGCTTGTGCTCTAATATATTTGTTAGTCTCTAAGTACTAAGTACTCCTTTTCTTTTTAATGTATTTGTAGAATATTTTCTTGTTACCCTTTATGTGTCTAGCTAGTTTAATCTCATTTTGTGCCTTCACCTTTCTAATTTTGTCCCTACATACTTGTGTTATTTGTTGTCCATACATACTTGTGTAATTCGACCAGTTTTCACTTTTTGTAGGACTCCTTGTGCATTTCAGGTCATTGAAGATCTCCTAGTTAAGGTAGCTACTCTTGTTCTACTTCCTGTCTTTCCTATGTGTTGGGATAGTTTGCTCTTGTGCCCTTAATAATGTCTCTTTGAAAAAACTTCCAACCCTCTTGAACTGTTTTCCCCATTAGACTTGCTTCCCATGGGATCCTACCTTCCAATATCCTGAGTTTGCTAAAGTCTCCCTTCTTGAAATCCATTAACTTTATTGGGCTGTTTTCCCACCTACCAATCCTTATAATCATGATCACTTTCACCCAAACTGCCTTCCACTTTCCATTTCTCAACCAGTTCCTTCCTATTTTTCAAAATTAAATCTAGAACAGCCTCTCCCCTAGTACATAAGAACATAGTATCTTTCTCCACCTTCTGCAATAAAATATTGTCTCCAATACATTCCAATAACTTGTTGGATAATCTGTGCCTTGCTGTGTTATTTCCCCCTATATATGCCTGAGTAGTTGAATAAATGAACATAGTTGAATAAAGGTATATAGCTGAAGCAGTGCAGGCTGAGGGATGTGCTGGCCGCTGCTTCCCGCAGTCCCCATTGACCTGGAATGGCAAACCGTGGCCAGTGAGAGTTGCAATCAGCCGAACCTGCGGACGCTGCAGGTAAACAAACCATCCCAGCCCTCCAGCAGATTTCCCTGAAGGGCCGCATGCCAAAGGTTGCCCATTCCTAATCTACATTAAAGAGACACCTTATACAATATACCAAGAGATTTTCTTCTACATATCCAATTCCAGAAAAGTCTGAAATGGAAAACTGTAACTCATATGTATGTACAGATTTTAGATTGCCCACTAGGAATCAGCAAAATAAGAACACTCAGGATGTTCTTCTTGAGTATTAGATGCAGGAATATCTGACTTGAAATTGTTTTGCATTGGCACTGCAATATGAGATGTGCTAGTTAACTAGCCCAATGTTTTTTTGATACAGTGTTCCTGAATCAACAAAATATAGCAGGTATTTCAATACTTCCATGATGTCATATTTTATAAAATATAATTTGTATTCAGTCCATTCAGAAGGGCAAATTAATTTAAATATACTCAGCCCCCAGGACCTGACAAATCTGAGTTTTAGAGCTGCACAGTCTTCCATGTTGCTTGCACCAGAAATATTCTTATTTAATTCAGCTAGCATGGTGTAGAAACATGGCTAGGTACAGCACTGAAAAGATATAACATCTGTCCAATTATGATTTTCCCTGACCCTTTCCTCAAATCACAGACTCAGGCACAGCTTCCTAGAACACTGTCCTGTATTACTATTCTGTCCAGTCAATAACCAAACCTATCAAACATAAGCTAGCATACTGGATATAAACTCAAAATTAAACATTCATTTTTCAATATTCTTTTCAAGTTGTGTAACACAGGTGCATTTTCTTCCTTTTAACATTCTGCACATGAAAGAGTAAAGTGCCAAGTGGCTATAAAAAAATGCCTCCTCTTACATTTTTGACATGACATACTTCAAACCTTACAATGTTGCAATCCTGAAACTATTGCAAGGTGTCTGTCATAATTACTCCTCTTTGCAGAAGTTCAACTCTTTCTACTGAAGAATGAAAAAAGGTAAGTCAGACTATAACGTGGGTCTTTTATACTAAAGTCTTGATTTTTAAAAAATGTAAATCAACATGATTGAGGTCTTGAAACTCAGTTGGAATTAAATGCTAAAATGTATAATGACTTGGCTCTCCAAGGTATTCTTGCTGTATTTTTACTTTTGTAGCATTTTTAATGTGTGAAGTTTCTATATCTGGATATAACTTTACACACACATGCACACCCATGTTTAAGTGGGCCCTTAGGGGTGGGGGGAACTTAGTAAGAGATTTAGCATGTTCTTGAAGCATGGCCTGTGTTTTTGACCTGATCCAAAGCCCAATGGAGTCAATAAAAAGACACCCACTGATTTCAAGAGGCTTTGGATCATCTCCTTTGTTTTTCCTTTACCAGAGCACTGGCTAAATCAATCAGAAGGGAAAACACAAAAAAACAGGGATTGTTTCTACAGAAGTGTAGTCCAGCAATCTGAGCACGTAAGTGAGAGCTGGAGACTCTTGAGTTATCATTCCCCAATATGGAATCCTCTTATTACTTTCAGCAAGTGACTTAACCTCTCTGCTTCAGGTACGCCATCTGTAAAATGGGGACAAGATTTACCTACTTTAATGTATGTATGGCTTACTTAATTAACTAGTTAGTTTGTAAAGTGATTTGGAAAGGCTCTAAACATAAACTTCAATGAATACTATCTCTTCAGGGTAGAGACCATATTGTCTTTTCTGTTTATACTACTTAAACAGCAAAGCACTTACCACAACAAATAGGAATAAAATCACTGGGCCCAGGTCCTACAAAGACTTGTGCAAACTGTACAGGCTGGGAGTAGTTCTACTAAATCAAAGTCAGGACTGGAGCCCTAGATAATATTTTTCCAAGAATGGATTCCTATAGCTCCCCTTCACCCTTTGGGAGATAAAATGTGTTTATTTTTGTTTTTTATTTTGCTTTATGTCATATGAGAAGACTTTTCTAACTTTTATTCAAAGTGGTGGTTTGGCAATAAGCTAAATTAAAAGGTTTAACAGGCTACATCATTTTAGGAGATCGATATATTCCCTCTTTCTAAATCTGCTTTTATCTCTGATAACAGTGGACTTCCATCAACATCTCTAAGGCAGTGGTTCCCAAACTTGTTCCGCCGCTTGTGCAGGGAAAGCCCCTGGTGGGCCGGGCTGGGCTGGGCTGGGCCAGTTTGTTTACCTGCCACGTCTGCAGGTTCGGCTGATCGCGGCTCCCAGTGGCTGTGGTTCACTGCTTCAGGCCAATGGGAGCTGCTGGAAGTGGCTGCCAGGATGTCCCTCAGCCCGTGCTGCTTCCCGCAGCTCCCATTGGCCTGAAGCAGTGAACTGCAGCTATTGGGAGCCGTGATTGGCAGAACCTGCGGACGCAGCAGGTAAAGAAACCGGCAGGGCCCAGCCCGGCCTGCCAGGGGCTTTCCCTGCACAAGTGGCAGAACAAGTTTGGGAACCGCTGCTCTAAAGTATGCAGTCAATTGTACACAAGAGTAACTAACTCATAAACTCTTCCCTTCATCTGAAACCCACTGGTTCAATAATTTAACAGGAAAGAGGTGGAGCAGGGGATAGGAATAAGCTAAAAGAAAATAGAGCATGCAATAGAGACAGAGATGCTAATAGGGAGAGGTAGGTGTGGATATGTGCTTGGGGCCAGATTACAGCAGATGTCACCAGCAGCTGGGAAGAGTGGAAAGGAGGTGCAGGGAAAGTTCAGTAACTCCCATTTCTTAGGTAGGTCTGAGTGAGCTATTTAAACATATCAGATCAGATGAGTGTATAAGAAAAAAAAAAAACCCTTCTCCATTACATTTACCTAAAGTGGCATAGCAATGTTACCTTACAGATTCTTTTACAATACAGTACATAAACATCTGAAGAAATGCAGAATCCATCCTTGGGAACTATTAATACACAAATGTACAAATCAGCAAAGTGAGAAACTGTGGCTGCATTCTTTTCTATCCCTCCCCTGCTCTCCCCGCTACATAGATCAAGTTCCCATGGAAAGAGCATGCATCAGGCAGAGCTAATTACTTGCTCTCTGTTGTTTAGCAAATTTTAAAGTAAAATTCCTATGATTTCCCTTGAACAAGAAAGAGACATGCATGAATACATACATCTTGATGCTCTATGAGTTGCAAGCCAGTGTAGGTGCATGATTTCTAACAAATCATTTGATTTGACTTAGTCTTTCACTTCCTTCATTATCAAGGATGAAAAATGTGGGTTACAGGAAGTTTGGGGTGAAATAAGGGATTGAAAGATGCATGTCTTCTAGGCTTTAGAGTTTTGGGTTAAGATATTCTCTCACACCAACAATGTGTCTCTTAGGAGGCTACTACTTGCTTGAGAAGCAGCAGACTTTATAGCAAATCTTGAGGGATTTAGCAACATAAACCTTAATTACCAAAAAAAAAAATTGCTGGTTATTAAAGCTGTATTGGGAAATTGAAGGGCTTGGATGGAGAATCCCAAAAGTAAAGATCACTATGCACACATTTAATGGACTTATGTTATCTGACGACACCAAATAATTTGGAAATCCTGCATCTGATAAAATTGCAGAGTGGTTTGAATGTTATGAGGTAGCCATGCAAGAAACAAAGATTTTAAAAAATAAAATAAAATTGTAATGGATGTAAAATTAACAGACAGAAACTTTGATTAACCCATGTAAATTGACATATGAAACTCCTTTTTATTTCACAAATTTTCTGTTCTGTTTCTTAGAGGGTGGATTATAACTCATGTGACTCTAAGTGCAATTTCAAGGCTTGATCCTGCCAAATTCATAGTCCCAATGTCATACAAAATTCTAAAACAGGAAGACAAATAATCAGTGGAAAGGCTGCAAATTTTTGGTATAAAAAAATTGGAAAATGGAATATGGCACTGACTGCTCCTGTCTCTTGGAAATCCTCTTACTGTATCCAAGAGAGACATTTCTATTTCATATTTCCTTACCACTGTGGATCAGGCAAAAAACAAGGAACAGCTAATAGAAACATGCAATCTTGCCCGTTAGTCCTTTGAACATAAGAATGGCCATATTTGGTCAAGCCAATGGTCCATCTAGCTCAGTATCCTATCTTCCAACAGAGAGCATATATCCTATCTTCAGAGAGTATGAACAGAAAAGTGATCCATCACCTGTCATCCATTCCCAGCTTCTGGAAGTTAGAGATTTAGGACACCCAGAGCTTGGGGTCGCATCTTTGACCATCTTGGCTCGTAGCCATTGATGGATGCATATACACAAATACAAGAAGCCTGGGAAACAAGAAGGAAGATTTGGAAGTCTGGCACAATCAAGGAACTATGATGTGATTGGAATAACAGAAACTTGGTGGGGCAGTTCACACGACTGGAGCACTGTCATGGATGGGTATGAACTGCTCAGGAAGGACAGGTACTGGAGGAAAGTTGGAGGAGTTGCACTGTATGTAAGAGAGTGGTATGATTGCTCAGAGCTCCAGTTTGAAACTGGAGAAAAGACTGTTGAGAGTCTTTTGGTTAAGTTTAGAGCAGAGAGCAACAAGGGTGATGTTGTGGTGGGCGTGTGCTATAGACCACCTGATCAGAAGGATGAGGTAGATGATGCTTTCTTCGGACAACTAACTGAAGTCTCCAGATCACATGCCCTGGTTCTAATGGGGGACTTCAATCAACCTGACATCTGCTGGGAGAACAATACAGCAGTGGACAGACAATCCAGGAAGTTTTTGGAGAGTGCTGGGGACAACTTCCTGGTACAAGTGCTGGAGGAACCGACTAGGGGGCGTGCTCCTCTTGACCTGCAGGTTACAAACGGGGAAGAATTGGTAGGGGAATTAGAAATGGGTAGCAACCTGGGCAGCAGTGAGATGTTTGAGTCCAGAATCCTGAAAAAAGGAAGAATGGAGAGTAGCAAAGTACGGACCCTGGACTTCAGAAAAGCAGACTTTGACTCCCTTAGGGAACTGATGGTCAGGATCTCCTAGGAGGCTAATATGTGGGGGCAAGGAGTCCAGGAGAGCTGGCTATATTTTAAAGAAGCCTTATTGAGGGTGCAGAAACAAACCACCCCGAAGTGCAGACAGAATAGCAAATATGGCAAGTGATGAGCTTGGCTTAAGAGTGGAAACTTTGGTGAGCTTAAACTCAAAAAGGAAGCTTACGAGAAGTGGAAATTTGGACAGATGACTAGGGAGGAGTATAAAAATATTGCTAGAGCATGCAGGGGTGTAATTAGGAAGGCCAAGGCACAATTGGAGTTGCATCTAGCAAGGGATGTGAAGGGTAACAAGAAGGGTTTCTAGAGGTATGTTAGCAAGAAGAAGAAGTTCAGGGAAAGTGTGGGACACTTACTGAATAGGGGAGGCAACATAGTGACAGATGATGTGGAAAAAGATGAAGTACTCAATGCTTTTTTTGCCTCGGTATTCACAGACAAGGGCAGCTCCAGACTGCTGCACTGGGCAACACAGCATGGTGAGTAGGAGAGCAGCCCTCAGAGGTGAAAGAATATTTAGAAATTGTTTAGAGGTTAAGGAATATTTAGAAAAGCTGGATGTGCACAAGTCCATGGGTCCAAGTGCATCCAAGGGTGCTGAGGGAGTTGTCTGATGTGATTCCTGAGCCATTGGCCATTATCTTTGAAAATTTCTGGGTATCAGGGGAGGTCCTGGATGATTGGAAAAAGACACATATAGTGCCCATATTTAAAAAAGGGAAGAAAGAAGCTGGAGAACTACAACCTGATCAGCCTCACTTCAGTCCCCAGCAAAATCATAGGGCAGGTCCACAAGGAATCGATTTTGAAGCACTTGGAGGAGAGGAAGGTGATCAGGTACAGTCAGCATGGATTTACCAAGGACAAGTCATGCCTGACCAACCTGATTGCCTTCTATGATGATATAACGCTCTGTGGATATGGGAAAGCGGTGGATGTGATATATCTTGACTTTAGCAAAACTTTTTATACTGTCTCCCACAGTATTCTTTCCAGAAAGTTAAAAAAGTATGGATTGGATGAATGGACAATAAGGTGTTTAGATTGTCGGGCTCAATGGGTAGTGATCAATGGCTTCATGTCTAGTTGGCAGCTGGTATCAAGCAGAGTGCCCCAAGGGTCGGTCGTGGGGCCGGTTTTGTTCAACATCTTTATTAATGATCTGGATGATGGCATTAATTGCACCCTCAGCAAGTTTGCAGATGAACTAAACTGGGGGGAGAGGTAGATATGATGGAGGGTAGGGATAGGGTCCAGAGTAACCTAGACAAATGGGAGGATAGGGCCAAAAGAAATCTGATGAGGTTCAAGAAGGACAAGTGCAGAACTCTGCACTTAGGAAGGAAGAATCCCATGCACCGCTACAGGCTGGGGACCGACTGGCTGAGCAGCAGTTCTGCAGAAAAAGACCTGGAGATTATAGTGGACGACAAGCTGGATATGAGTCAGCAGTGTGCCCTAGTTGCCAAAAAGGCCAACGGCATATTGGGCTGTATTAGTAGGAGCATTGCCAGCAGATTGAGGGAAGTGATTATTCCCCTCTATTCGGCACTGGTGAGGCCACACCCGGAGTATTGCATCCAGTTTCAGTCCCCCCACTACAGAAGGGATGTGGACAGATTGGAGAGAGTCCAGCAGAGAACAACGAAAATGATTAGGGGGCCGGGGCATATGACTTATGAGGAGAGGCTGAAGGAACTAGGGTTATTTAGTCTGCAGAAGAGAAAGGTGAGGGGGAATTTGATAGCAGCCTTCAATTACCTGAAGGGGGTTCCAAAGAGGATGGAGCTAGGCTGCTCTCAGTGGTGGCAGATGACAGAACAAGAAGCAATGGTCTCAAGTTGCAGTGGGGGAGGTCTAGGTTGGATATTAGGAAACACTATTTCATTAGGAGGGTGGTAAAGCACTGGAATGGGTTACCTAGGGAGATGGTGGAATCTCCATCCTTAGAGGTTTTTAAGGCCTGGCTTGACAAAGCCCTGGCTGGGATGATTTAGTTGGTGTTGGTCCTGCTTTGAGCAGGGGATTGGACTAGATGACGTCATGAGGTCTCTTCCAACCCTAATATTCTGTGATTCTATGATTCTATGACCTATCGTCCATGAATGTATCTAATTCTTTTTTGAACCCAGTCATAGCTCTGGCCTTTACAACATTCCCTGGCAACCAGTTCCACAGGTTGAGTATAAAGAAAAGGAGTACTTGTGGCACCTTAGAGACTAACCAATTTATTTGAGCATGAGCTTTCGTGAGCTACAGCTCACTTGTGTTGTGTGAAGAAATACTTCTTTTTGTTTGTTTTAAACCTGCTGCCTATTAATTTCATTGGGTGACCCCTGGATCATGGGTTATGCAAACAGGTAAATAACACTTCCTTATTAACTGTCTCCACATCATTCATGATTCCCTTTTATGTACCTTTTCCAATTCTAATATGTCTTTTTTTGAGATGGGGTATGCAGAACTCCAAGCAATGTTCAAGGTATGGGCTTACCATGCATATATAGTGGCATTATGATATTTACTGTCTTATTATCTATCCCTTTTCCAAATTGTTCCTAATATTCAGTTAGCTTTTTTTACTGCTGCTGCACATTGAGTGGTTATGAACATACATAAGAACATAAGAATGGCCATACTGGGTGAGACCAAAGGTCCATGTAGCCCAATATCCTGTCTTCCAACAGTGGCTAATGCCAGGTGCCCCAGAGGGAATGAACAGAACAGGTAATCATCAAGTGATAATCATCAAGTGATGATTTTAGAGAATTATCCATGATGACTCGAAGATCTTCCTTGAATGGTAACAGCTAATTTAGATCCCATCATCTTCTGTGTATAGTTGGGATTATGTTTTCCAATGTGCATTACTTTGCATTTATCAGCACTGAATTTCATCTGCCATTTTGTTGTCTCGTCACCCAGTTTTATGAGATCCTTTTGTAACTCTTTGCAGTCTGCTTTGGACTTAATCATCTTGAGTAATTTTGTATTGTCTGCAAATTTTGTCACCTCACAGTTTATACCTTTCTCCAGAACATTTATGAACATGTTGAACAGCACTGTTCCCAGTCCAGATCCCAAGGGAACAGTGCTGTTCATCTCTCTTCAATCTGAAAATTCATCATTCATAGCCTTTGATTACTGTCTTTTAACCAGTTACTGATCCATGAGAGGACCTTCCTTCTTATTGCATGACCCCTTACTTTGCTTAAAAGCCTTCGGTAAAGGACCTTGTCAAAGGCTTTTTGAAGTACACTATATTCACTGGATCACTCTTATCCACATGATGTTGACCCTCCCCCCAAGAATAGGTGAGACATGATTTCCCTTTACAAGATCCTTGTTGCTGTTTCCTCAGGAAATCATGTTCATCTATGTGTCTGATAATTCTGTTCTTTATTATCATTTCAACCAACTTTTCCTGCCACTGAAATCAGGCTTCCCAGCCTGTAATTGCCTGGATCGTTTCTGGTGACTTTTTAAAAAATTGGTGTCACATTAGCTATCCTCCAGTCATCTGGAGGCTGATTTAAGCAATAGGTTACGTACCACAGTTACACCACATCTGCTCCTGGTAGCTTATTACTGTTTAATTTATCAATTTGTTCCAAAAACTCCTATACTGACATCTTAATCTGGGACAGTTCCTCAGATTTGTCACCTAAAAAGAATGGCTCAGATATGGGAATCTCCCTTACATCCTCTGCAGTAAGGACTGATTAAAAGAATTCATTTAGCTTCTCCACAGTGGCCTTGTGTTCCTTGAGTGCTCTTTAGCACTGTGATCATCCAGTGGCCCCACTCATTGTTTGGCAAGCTTCCTTCTTTTGATGTACTTAAAACATTTTTTGCTGTGAGTTTTTGTGTCTTTTGCTATTTGGTTTTCAAAACTTTTTGGGGGGCTGCCTAATTATCCTTTTACACTTTACTTGCCAGAATTTATGCTTCTTTCTATTTTCCTCACTAGGATTTGATTTCCAGTTTTTAAAGGATGCTTTTTTGTCTCTAACAACTTATTTTACTCTCTTGGTTTGCCATAGTGGAACTGTTTTGGTCATTCTTACTATGTTTTGTTTTTTTTTTAATTTGGGTATGCATATAGTTTGAGCATCTATTATGGTGTTTTTAAAAGTTTCCATACAGCCTGCAGGCATTTCACTCTTGTGACTGTACAGTTTTATTAGCTTCATCATTTTTGCGCACTTCCTCTTTCTGAAGCTAACTGCTGCTGTGGTGGGCTTCTTTGGTATTTTCACTCCCAGAAGGATGTTCAAGTCCTTACTCTGGCACATCTTCCATTACTTTAAGGATCCTGGCATCCACTTGTATTCATGGTTTCAGGGTAGCAGCTGTGTTAGTCTGTATCCACAAAAAGAAAAGGAGGACTTGTGGCACCTTAGAGACAAACATATTTATTTGAGCATAAGCTTTCATGAGCTACAGCTCACTTCCTCGGATGCATGCAGTGGAAAATACAGTGGGGAGATTGTATATGCACAGAGAACATGAAACAATGGGTGTTACCATACAGACTGTAACAAGAGTGATCAGGTAAGGTGAGCTATTACCAGCTGGAGGCGGGGGCCGGGGGGAACCTTTTGTAGTGATAATCAAGGTGGGCCATTTCCAGCAGTTGACAAGAATGACTGAGGAACAGTAAGGGGGGAAATAAACATGGGGAAATAGTTTTACTTTGTGTAATGACCCATCTACTCCCAGTCTTTATTCAAGCCTAAATTAATTGTATCCAGTTTGCAAATTAATTCCAATTCAGCAGTCTCGCATTGGAGTCTGTTTTTGAAGTTTTTTTGTTGAAGAATTGCCACGTTTAGGTCTGTAATTGAGTGACCAAAGAGATTGAAGTGTTCTCCGACTGGTTTTTGAATGTTATAATTCTTGAGGTCTGATTTGTGTCCATTTATTCTTTTACGTAGAGCCTGTCCAGTTTGGCCAATGTACATGGCAGAGGGGCATTGCTGGCACATGATGGCATATATCATATTGGTAGATGTGCAGGTGAACAAGCCTCTGATAGTGTGGCTGATGTGATTAGGCCCTATGATGGTGTCCCCTGAATAGATATGTGGACGCAGTTGGCAACTGGCTTTGTTGTATTCATGTGTTTCAATGTCCTTGATAGTCTTTCAGTAGCACTAATACTCAGGACAAAAATTAAAACAAGTAAGAAAACTAACAAGATATACATGCGTCACTAAGAAACTGTGATCTATGATTGCCACAATGATCTTCCTTTCACCTCCTTGTCCACTTATGAGCATCACTAAATGTGTCATGATGAATTTAAGGATATGTCTACACTGCAATCACAGGGTGTATCTGCAGCTCAAATAGACATACGTGAGCCAGCTATAATCTATCAAGCTCAGGTACCGGAGCAGTGAAACCATAGAGGCTCATGCTTCGGCACAGGCTAGCTGCTTATATAGTCACCCAGGGTCTGGATCGGCTTGTAAAGCCCACCCTGAAGTGTACATTGCTGCAGCTTCATTTCTCCAGTATCTGAGCTAGCTAGATTAAAGTTAGGTCAGGTATGTCCACTTAAGCTACAATCATACCCCATGATTGCAGTATAGACAGACTGTATGCTGTATACTCTTTAGAGCAGAACAGACTCTCTGTTTGTTTCTGATGTGCCAAGCACATTTAAAGGAGCACTCAAACAAAAATACCAAGTCATCAAATACCTGTGAATAAGAACAGAATAGCTCAGTCCCTGAACACTCACACACCATCTGAAACAGGATTCCTTCAGTCATAACAGATTTCTAAGAGCTTATCTATATCACCAGGCCTCTTTGCCTCCTTTGGTCTATGAAACATTTTCAACCGAATGGCTCTCAGTTCAATGGTAGGAACTGTTTCAGAATCTCAGAATCCTCCCTCTCCTGCAGGTATAAGTGCCACCTTTGGCACTCTCCCAGGAAAGTAAGCTTCTGAGCTTAGGTCGCACAGTCAAATCTCCTGCTTGGTATCATGAAGCACTTGTGCTGTACCACTAAAGTAACCCGAAACACACGGTTAGGCTGCAGTACTTCAGAAATAATGGGATTCATTTTGGTTTTCTATAGCACATTTTATATTCTTGGTATCAAAATTGCTTTACAGATAGGGCAATGTGAATATCTAAGGTAGATATCTGAACCAAAATGAAAATAGGTTTCTGGTTCAACTCAGACATGTAAATATAAGCCTAAATCTGTTAACCATAATTCTGCATAAACCAAAATATCCATGAGAAGTGGGGGTTGATCTCATACCAATGAATTTGTACAAAACACTGTAGGCTGGAATTTTGTGACCCATATTCGCCAAGCCCTGCAAGCTGTGTGCTATTAGATTTATAATGAAATTGGTAATTTTGCCACAGTAGTACCCAGCCTGCTACCCTGCAACTGCAGTTGACTGCTATCCTGCAATTGCATCTCTGGGTTGCTGTGGGCTATTTTTTTAATGTACTATGTGTGTGGTGGGGGTAAGTGGTGTTTGTTTATTTTTGTAATATCTGTCGCTTTATAGGAACACTTCTAAATATAATTATTCAGGATAAAATCCTAAACCTATTGAAGTTAATGGGAGTTTTGACTTTGACTTCAGTGGAGACAGGATTTCATTCCCCTATATTTAGGGGAAGAAGCACAGGGAGCTGTAATGCTCTTCCATCCAGATGCGGAGGCTAGTGTTCCCTAGGTATTCCTTGAATTAGACTGTTCAGATCAAATTTAGATATGGATTTCCTTCTGTTTTTTCATTGCCTTGGACGGAGGTAAATGTGAGTTTGTGCTCATGTGTCCAGAAGGATATTCATGTTTTTCTCACTGCTTAATCCTAAAAGAGATGCAAGGGGATACAGGTATGTAGAGTGATTTGAAGTTCTTGGATTCATAGATTCCAAGGCCAGAAGGTACCTCTGTGATAGTCTAGACTGACCTCTTGAAATCTGTCTCCAAAGTAATTTGTTTTCAACGAGAGCATACCTTTAAAAATATATCCAATTGATTTAAAAATTGCCACTGATGGAGAATCCACCATGACCCTTGGTAAATTGTTCAAGTTGTTAATTATCCTCATTGTTAAAAAAAAGTATGCCTTATTTACAGTCTGAATTTGACTAGTTTCAGCTCCAGCCATTGGATCATGTTGTACCTTTTCTGTTAGACCCAAGAGCCCATTATTAAATGTAGGTATGTATACAGCACATATAGGTATTTATAGACTGTAATCAAGTGATCCCTCAACCTTGTCTTTATTACAGTAAGTAGATCGAGCAACTTGAGTTTATCACTATAAGGCATGTTTTCTAATCCTTTAATCATTTTTGCAGATCTTCTCTGAACCCTTTCCAATTTATCAACATCCTTCTTGAATTTTGGACATTAGAACTGGACACAGCCATTGCACCAGTGCCATATATTGAGCTAAAATGACCTCTCTGCTCCTACTGGAGATTCCTCTGTTTATTCATGCCAGGATAGCATTAGCCCTTTTGGCCATGGTGTCATACAGGGAGATCATGGTCACCTGCTTATCAACCACCCACCCCAAATCATTTTCAGAGTCACTGTTTCCCAAAATAGAGTCCACCATTCTGTATACATTTACATTTAGCCATATTAAAACAAGTATCATTTGCTTATGTCCGGCTTACCAAGTGTCCCAGAACACTTTGTATCAGTGACCTGTCCTCTTTGTTACTTGACACAACAATTAGGGGAGTGTTAGCTGCAAACTTTATCAGTGATGATTTTATGGTTTCTTCCAGGTCTTTGATCAAACTGCTAAATAGAGTAGGGTCAAGACCTGATCTTTGGAGGACCCCACTGGAAACACTCACACTTGATGATGATTCCCCATTTACAGCTATATTGAGACCTATGAGTTAGTCAGTTTTTAATCTATTTAATGTGCGCTATGTTAATTTTGTATTGGTCTAGTTTTTCAATCAACATTTTAAGTGATGCTGTGACCCAAGAACCTCTGGATGCCAACTGGCAGAAGGCACAGGTGTACATAGTGATATATAGATCCCCAGGTTTACTAAAAGCATGTCCTTTGAGGTCTATAATGAAAGCCTGTATCACACTAGTCAGCGTAATCATTGCAAATCAAATGTAGAGATGTTGCATAAGGACATATGTATATATATATTGAAAATTGTGATCTTAAGCTCTGAATCTAGGGATTGGTCACCAAAAAGGTGAAAAGCAGATTTTAATTCAGGCAAGAAATGTTTATCTACTGGTCTATTTACATGTAAATCAAGTATTGTATGGTTCACACTGTTCATCCATTTACAGTCTGAGCTGAATGCTAATGAAGGATTGTGAAAGATTCAGAGAGAGAATTTACAGGAAGAAGTGAACTAGCAGGAGAGAACCCTGTTGACATGTAAGGACAATGCATTTTCTGGGGGGGGATAACTGAAGATTGTGGAGGTATACCTTCATTCCTTCAATCTGTGAAGACAAGCCACCAGTGAGCTTGAAATTATGAGAAGGGGTCTCAGACAAACTGGTTGAAAATGCTGAGGAAAAGGAAATAGGGGAATGCCTTGTTAGTTAAATTTAGGCTCTAAAGAGTGTGTTATGATTTTGTTTGATATGTAACCATTTGTTTCCAAAATTATCACTATCATTTGAATCTCTGTTCTTTGATAATAAACTCAGTCTTGTTTTCACTATACATATATCTAAGTGCTGTAAGTAAGTAAGTAAGTAAAAGGGCAATCAAGTTGAATTTTACAAGCTGATGTGTATTATTCCTTTGGGAATAGTGAATCTGAGAGTTCTGTGAGCATCAGTGGAACAGGGGCCAAGTACTCCAAAGGCACACTTGGAGGTTGTTGGAAAGCAGTGCTTGTGGTGACAGCATCTGATGATTTCAGGGAGTTGATCCATAGCAGGCACAGACAAGCCTCCCTCATGCTAATAGGAGGAGGTGGGGAGGTGCCTCACAACACTGGGTATCCCTGGGAAATGTCACAGATACCAAGTCAAATGTCCTGCAGATGCCTAAGTATATTACATCAACACTATTACTTCATCAACCAAACTTGAAAAAGAGATATCAAATTAGTCTGAGCAATAATGCAAGTGCAAGATTATCTTTATTATTCCTGAATGCAAAGAATTGTTCACACCAGGATAGATTTGAGGCACTTTGACTGGCCCAGCATAGAAAAACATGCATTATCTAGTGTCCAGATATTAGATACCATGTACTAGGAACCCATATAAGAAGCAATAAAGAGAGAACTCTTTCTATAGCTAAACACAAGACTTCAGTCTCCAGAACTCTCAGTCTAGCACTATAGTCAGTTCAGAAAAAAGAAATGATCTGTATCTACTGGCCTCTTAAGTCACAGATGCTACTGCATTGCTTTTCTGCATTAGATGTGTTTTATTATCTGTACTTTTCTGGTTTGGACTAATTTGGTAATGCTACAGAAATAGCTTTTCTCATACTATTTCCATTTCAGCTTTGACCAAAGCCATGAGATGCAGAAGAATATGAGAAATTAAACTAACTTTTTGAAATGAAAAAAAAAAAAAGTGGGGTTTGCATGACAGGCCAAGCAAAGAGTGGAGTTAGTTCCTGCTTTATCCAAATAGGTTTGCCCAGAACAGTTTTTGTACTGAACAGATTGAAGTGTCAGTGGGCAGAACTAATAAGCAATGGAGTGACTGAAAAGTAAAAACCCACACCATTAGAAACAGGCCTTTGATTCCAGTGGTTTCAGAATCAAATCCTAGCAAGTCAATTTTAGCACTTCCATATTCAGGTACCACCTCTCATGGTAGCTAAAAGACTGTAAGCTATGCAAAACAAATCTTAGAACAACTTTCTTTACATTGCTTTGTAGCTTAGAATGCAAGCAGAGATTAAGAAAATTAAAACCCACTATCTAAACATGTGCCTGTGGGAGATTAGCAAACTTGCTCATGAATCGGGGTAGGATGATCAATTCTTTATTATTGAGCACATCAGTAAATCTACTTCAGTACTTCTAGCCAGAGGAAACAACATTTCAACCTACAAGGATAAGCTAATTGTCCAGCTGTGCAGGAAAAAAGGCAATATGCAATACATGTGGTTTAATGAAGCCCCATCCTTATTCACTTAACATATCTGGGAATACCTGGGAATAAATTGTACAGTTTAGGTCATCATTCATTCCTTAATTTTTTCTACCTATTCGGGAGGCTGCCATCAGCCTTCTCCCTTCCCAGAACTGGTCCCAGCCAGCCCATTTCACACAACTCCCCTTTCTCCAGCTTCCTTAGGGGATGCCTCCTCCTAAATTCACTTACAACTTCTGTTTATCAGTGAACTGTAACAAGTATCTGCAGTTGTCTTAATTGCCACAAAGAAGTTCCAACAATTAGTCTGACTACATTCTCACCCAATCCCCATCTAGGTTCCCAGATTGTAAACTGTTCACACCCTAACATCTGTCAAAATATATCCACTCCTCAGATGGAGAGATCTACCTCATCATCCCCAGAGAACTCAGATAGTGATTATGATTTATTGATTTATTTTTAATTGAGTGTGGGATAAATCATAATCAGTATCTGCATTCTCTGGGGATGATGAGGTAGATCTCTCCATCTTCTGGCCTTCTCATGCCATGGAGGGCTGATGGATCTTCTGAATACCTTCCACTACAGCATTTCAGACCAGTTTACAGTCACCCCAGTGAAAGGTCCTGGATCTATTCTAAACCTATCTATAGTCCAATGATTAAGTCAGCCGACTAACAAAATCCAAACTGTTTTTTTAATCTAGGTGTACAAAAAGTGTCAGAAGTCCATCGCCTGGTCTCAGAGCATGTCTCGCCTACCATGACAACTCAGATTTGCCTCACCATGAAAGCCTCACTCTGAATCTCCAAGGGAACTGGAGAGCCAAACATTGACTCATGACCTTTGCTTCCTGTGTAGCACCCCTCTATAAGTGTGGCATCGTCATTGAGGCTCCTCAGTGAACCTGTGGGCCAAATGCATAATATTATGCTCACATATCTAGTCAGCAACTCCTGTGCCCATTCACATGGTTCTGAAGGAAGGGATAAACCTGAACAGTTTAGCACATAAACCACTGAATTCTCCTACTTAATGGGGGACTCCAGCCCTATATATATATTTGAATACCACCCTTGATATACTTGATTTATTGGGCTTCCATTCCAAGCCATGCTGTGGATGTAACCAATGCAATCCTGAATGAATTCACCAGAGGAATCTCAGCAATACACATTATTTGACATTGCCATGAACCAAAATTACTTTCTCCAAAGTAATTGTCTTCCCTGTGAATAACAAGTGACACCTACACTATTCAAGTCTGTACTGCATTGACTGGGCAAATCCCAGCCTCTCCTCACTCTTGTAATAGTGTGATTTTTCTTGCTGTCTTTAATTGCACTGTTGACCCTCACAGTCAGGGTGAGAGGTCTCTCACCACTGCAGATCCATAAATTCCAAAGCCCTGTCTAAATCCTTCCTTACTGAAGCCATTATTAACCCGGCTAGAGACCACCCCTGAAACCAACCCTAGATTCCCTACACTCTCAGAGTATTATGACCAACCTTGCCATCCCTTAATTATTTTTTGGCACTCAGAGTTAGGGTGTCAGTTCTTTCCTGCAGATCCCCAAATTCCAAAGCCCTATCTAAATCCTTCCTTGCCAAACTCCTTATTTACCCTAATAGAAAAGTACAGTAAATTCCTTAGCATCCCCAATAAATATCTGAATGGTCACGGTGATATTTGCTTTACATTAAGACAAAATTAGTCAATAAAGAACCAGACTTCTCAAGGTCCTGCTGTACCCTAATGGGCTCTGCATTGGTTCCCTACACCAACTGTCAAATTCCACACACCTCATACTCTGACTAACTTGAAGAATTGACCATTACCAATGTGTATTCCTGCCTGAATCACCTCTCTCATCCCTGGCTTCATTCTTGCAGATAGTCACTGCCACTAAGCCAGGAAAGAGTTCCCACAGGGTTATGCTCCCATCCCTTCCCAGCTCCAATAAGCAATACAACTTTCAGGTCCAATCTTCCCTGTAAGGAAACACTGTTGCACTGACTGACGTGTTGTCCAACACCCAAAAAACCCTTTAACTCTTAATTTTTCCTCAATAAATTGAGTCTGGCCATTATGGAGGTGGCAACCAACTGTTAAGTGTGAACCATCCCCAGGGCACGACCTAGAGTGTGTAACTGAAGATGACCAAGCTTGTAGTTCTTCCAAATTAATCTTCTTGAATGTCATCCTAGCCAACTGCTACAATCCTGCCAGAGTATTATAGTGAATAGAGATAACTGCATGTCTCTGACTTGGCTCCAAACAAGCAAGCCTTTGGGGAGCAGAGATAATGTGGGAAGGGCATCTCTTTTGTTTGCTGGCAGTACTCCTAGCCTACCAGCTATCATACAATGAATTCAACAGGCTTGTATCTTCTCTTGACTCCACGCTTGCTGCAAATAAGAGTGTATCTAGATGGCCTACCACATGCAAAGCTGGTCTTAATCAAAGCTGTGACACTTGGGCCTCAATTACCCACAGTGAGGTGGGGAAAATATATATGCCTTTCCCCCTGTTATGGCATCTGGGAGTCAGTCTCTGGGCTCTGTGTGTACGAGGAAACCAGATCCCCATTTTAAGGACAGCTTCCTCTCTCTGCGCAATCTTTGTGTGCTGTCAGTCAGGTTTGGTTGACAGAGATATCCCCCAATATCCATGACCACCAACTGCAAAGGGTCCTTTATTATAGGCCACAGCCTCAAGGTTTCTGCACAAGTATCATAGAATCCATGTCTCAGTTACCCCAATTTTGGCTGGTCTCTTAGATGCAGCAATATAGGGCTACCCCAGTTTTCCCAATTTCCACTAGAATCTTGGCCACAGCAACATTAGGCTGGGCTTCAGTTTCCTCAATTTTGGTCCCCAATTTCTGCTGGAATCTTGACCACAATTACCCCGAGTGGTGCCTCAGTTTCTTAGCTACAGCTATCTTGAGCCATGTCTCTGTTTCCCAAATGTTTGTTTCCCAGTATTGGCCTTGTTCTTAGCCACAGCCACTTGCTCTTTGCCACAGCTTTGCTTATTTCTACTGGGTGTGGTGATGCTCACCATCCCATCTGCATCCTTACCCCTCCTGCCTGCAGGATGATAATAGGGTTTCTTGCCTGCTCTTCAATGTCTGGACACTCGGAGCTGCAGAATCCCAGGTCAGAAATTCCAAACTCTTCCCCTATTCTCCTTCCTGCTCCTCACAGCTTTATGTCTGTGGAGGAAGCACAGACACACCCTTCTCCCAGGTGCCACATTCACAATTCGGTGATGGGAGGAGCTCAACCAGTGTGGCCCACTTATCCAGGTGGTTCCTTACTAGCTGCCACAATGGACTGCCCCACACTCTGTCAGACCTCTCTCACTCTGCAGTGGGTGGACACTGCTCCCCAGCAAGCCCCCAACAAGAACTTCTGTATGGTATGGGGAGCCCAGACAGCACCTCCACAAGGGGGCATCCACTCACTGCTTTGTGGTAGGGGGAGCCCAATCATTCACCTTGCCCTTGCCAGGAATCACTAGCCCTTTGTCTTCTGACTCCTGATACTCCTTTTGTGGCTGCAGCGGACTACCTCTGGGCTTCTCTTAACCCCTGCACATGCTCTTCTGGCTCTCCTCCCACATTGCACATGCTCTTGTATGTGGAATTGTGGGAGGGGGGCAAGAAAAGCAAGGTATCAACTCACAGAGTCCTAAGGGGTCCAACTCACCCTCCCTCGGCATTTCGGGGGGGTGAACCTCTACTAGGGAGAAAACAATCACACTTTTCTGGATCCTGCTGCTGAGGGAGAGAATCACCACATTCTGTCTGAGTACAGTCTGCCAAAAATGTTTTTATCACATCATGCTAAGGTAAAGTGTTTTTCATTCAAAGCTGAAAAATTCTGAATTCAAGCACACAGACCAGAGTATGAATACTTAAATGGTTTCTGTTCCTTCTTTTGTTTGAAAACCAGATGTATAATTTGGTGCTAATAAAGGGCCATTTGCTAATTTCATTTCACCTTACAGTTCAATGTGCAGCCCTAATGTTTTGTTTTGCTCTTTGTTTCTGTTCACATGAATGCATGTACGGCCCTCACAGGTGTGTTTTTAATATAATCAATATTATGAAGCCATCAGATCAAAGAGATAAAGCCACAGACTTAACAGCTACCTAATCAAGCAAAGGCAGAAGCTCAGAAAAATGCATGTCATCCGTTGCGTAAAAAACTAAATAACCAGAAATGAAATTTCCTTTCTTCACTTGCTTGTTTCCAGACTGGTAATCTTTACAACAGCACAGAATGAGGAGGATTTGTGGTAGGCCCCAGAGAGCCAAATTAAACAATGCCTGCTACATCAGTGCCCAGCTTTTTCTTCTCTGTTTTGTTTCTTTCCAATGAATATTATTCTTCAATCAAAGGGAAGCAGTGCCAGCCTAGCAAGCCTTGACAATTAGTGAGCTGAAATATAGAAGGAATTCTTGGTAAATAAAGAAGAAAATCAAGATTTTTAATCAAACAAGCCAAGAAGAAAGAATCTTAATTACTATTGTCTTCAGTCTTTAGTCATTCCAAAGAAGGATACGTGTCTTGACAGACAGGCTTTTAAAATGAATGGAAATAAATAATGAAGACACCGGTAGCCTATCAAACGAGAAAGGTAACATAGACTTAGTCTGATACCATTCTGTTTATAAAAATATATCCTAAGTAAGTTGTCAGAACATATATTTGTTTGAAATCTTTGTGGCAGGAAGCTTTTGGCAAATGGTACCAAAAGGATTAAGGGAAGAAAAAGTGTCAAAACAAAGATCATTGTAGATTATAATTTCTATCCCACCATCAACCTCAGCCTGGACGAGTCCACACAAGAGATCCACTTCCTGGACATTACGGTGCTAATAAGCAATGGTCACATAAACATCACCCTATACCGGAAACCTGCTGACCGCTATTCCTACCTACATGCCTACAGCTTTCATCCAGACCACACCGCACGATCCATTGTCTACAGCCAAGCTCTATGATACAACCGCATTTGCTCCAACCCCTCAGACAAAGACAAACACGTGCAAGATCTCTATCAAGCATTCTTACAACTACAATACCCACCTGCTGAAGTGAAGATACAGATTGACAGAGCCCGAAGAGTACCCAGAAGTCACCTACTACAGGACAGGCCCAACAAAGAAAATAACAGAACGCCACTAGCCATCACCTTCAGCCCCCAACTAAAACCTCTCCAATGCATCATCAAGGATCTATAACGTATCCTGAAGGATGACCCATCACTCTCACAGATCTTGGGAGATAGGCCAGTCCTTGCTTACAGACAGGCCCCCAACTTGAAGCAAATACTCACCAGCAACCACACACCACACAACAGAACCACTAACCCAGGAACCTATCCTTGCAACAAAGCCCGTTGCCAACCGTGTCCACATATCTATTCAGGGGACACCATCATAGGGCCTAATCACATCAGCCACACTATCAGAGGCTCATTCACCTGCACTTCTACCAATGTGATATATGCCATCATGTGCCAGCAATGCCCCTCTGCCATGTACATTGGTCAAACTGGACAGTCTCTACGTAAAAGAATAAATGGACACAAATCAGACGTCAAGAATTATAGCATTCAAAAACCAGTTGGAGAACACTTCAATCTCTTTGGTCACTCAGTTACAAACCTAAAAGTTGTAATTCTTCAACAAAAAAACTTCAGAAACAGACTCCAACGAGAGACTGCTGAATTGGAATTAATTTGCAAACTGGATACAATTAACTTAGGCTTGAATAAAGACTGGGAGTAGATGGGTCATTACACAAAGTAAAACTATTTCCCCATGTTTATTCCCCCCCTCTACTCCCCACTGTTCCTCAGATGTTCTTGTCAACTGCTGGAAATGGCCCACCTTGATTATCACTACAAAAGGTTCTTCTCCCTTCCTCACCCCCCCCCCACCCGCTCTCCTGCTGGTAATAGCTCTCCTTAAGTGATCACTCTCTTGTTACAGTGTGTATGGTAACACGCATTGTTTCATGTTCTCTATGTATATAAATCTCCCCACTGTATTTTCCACTGAATGCATCCGATGAAGTGAGCTGTAGCTCACTAAAGCTTATGCTCAAATACATTTGTTAGTCTCTAAGGTGCCACAAGTCCTCCTTTTCTTTTTGTGGATTTAGGGTGGTGTGTGCTCAATCTACAGCATCTGGTCTTGCCACTCAGCACAGTCTTTTCAGTTAAACATCAAAAAGGTGTTCTTTCCCTTGCTGTCTTGAATTTACTTCAGATCTTAATTTACCATAATGTTTTTTGCATTTTCAGTTTATTAACAAAAGATCTGAAAAGATCAAGGGAATGCACCAGGGCCTCAATTCTATTATATCAGTGACCCTTCAATTCCCCTGACAGATGTATTTGCATATCCTGAGTGGCCCCATATGATCACAGATAGATCAACAGTTCTTTCATCATACACTGATTGTGGGCCTATTCTAACTTACCCTGTCATGTAAAATATTCTGAGTATTTAGAGATAAAGCTCTGCAATGTAAGTGTATTGAAGTGCAGTCTATTTGTAGATACACTTAAATAAAACCAGTGGATTGCTATGCATTTACTTGTTACATGTACCCTGTTACTATGATTTGTATTCTACTTTATAAGAAAATGGAATATTCCTAATGCATCCTAGCAGAGAAAGGCATGCACTTACATAGCATTTCTTCCATAATGCATTAACAGTGTTTTTTTCCCATATGTAGATTATTGAATTATTTCAGCTGCATAGGGAAAAAGCACAACATCTTCTCTGAAATGGGCTCGTGTGTAAACAGTCAAGGGAAGTTTACTTACTGTGCATCTTAGAAAATGTGAAATATCCACGTAGCAAATGAAATATTGCATTTTTCAAATCAAAGCCTGCTTAATAATAATTAAATAACCATTTAATTATTCTCTAAATGAATATGAATGGCTTCTTCTTAACTACTTTTTCAGTAATGCCAAGTTTAATTAAACAATTTACAGGACATAAATAACAAGTAAGGATGTGAACAAAAGGAAAAATAGGGATGTTGCTGTATCAGCGTATACACTGCAAATGTTATACAAGGATGATCTCAAATTAACAGTGAAAATAGAAAAAAAAATAGCAACAATGTTTTGGATCATTACTTCTATTCTTGTGCAGATGATTTCTCCTTTTTTCAATTAATGTAATGCTTACGTAAAGGAGTCTGAACTCCTTTATTTATCCACAGAAACAGTACAGGCAGTGGTAGCATGTGTGTCTACACAGGGTCACAACACATCTCAATTCTAGCAGGAACTCACATTTATATTTAACAATTTGCTGTTCATCCTGAACCACAAAGTACATTGCAAACTTTAATTACATTCACAACAACCATTCCTGCTTAACAGAGAGGAAAACTGAGGTACAGAGGCATTAAGTGACTTAATGGGAGGGAGGACTCGATGTTCTCTGGCCTGCTTAGTACACAGGATTACAGAGGTCCCCTGGGTTCACAAAAAGGGGTCATTTAAGGCATCTACTGAAAGCATATGTCACAATGATCATCATAATCATTGTGAAATGTATGTGCAGATAATGTGTAAGGAGTTATGTACAATAGTGAAAATTACATTCATAAGGCCGTGGCAATTAAAGGCAGGTCACTCAGAGGTAGAACAGGTTTCTCCAGACAGAGGTGGTAGGCATTTCTCTCCTTCTCTGACTACTGAGTATTGTGTATCTTACAGTGGAAGTCTATTTGCACATTGAGTCAAATGTTAATTAATAGATTGTGAGTGCAGCAGGAAAAAGAAAACAATAGGAGGGGTTATTTGTTCACAAGTAAAGACAATCAACTCTTGGGGATACAAATGAGGCTATGGAGGTACACCAGGCATCCCTCAGCCTGGGAAGACAAGCTGCTAAAGGGCTTGATTTCATGAAAGGAGAATTTGAGCTATCCTGAATGAAAATGCTGGGAAAAGGAGGTGGCGGTAAGAATCCTGTAGCGGACATGAAAATGTCTTGAAAGTAAAGTTTAGGTCTATAGAGCATGTTATGATTTTGTTTTAAATATAACCATTTGTTTCCAATATTTTTATTCACTATCAATCAAATCTCTGTTCTTTGATGACGATAAGCTGAAAGTCCCTGGAGTTTTCAGTGGAATAGGATCTGAGCCGTCCAGAGGGAGTGTTGCAGGATGCGGTAGTTGGTGTGTGCCTATTGCTAACCTGTACGGCGAGAGCGAAGTCTGGAAGGCCGTGCTTGTGTTGCCAGGGGCTGGTGGAGTCAGGGAGCTGATCCACACACAGACAAGACTTCCTCACTCTAAGGGCAGGTGGTAGCGAGGTGTCCCATAAACCTGGATATCCCTGGAAAGTGTCACATAGAGAATGTAAGTGACTTTTCCAAGGTTGTAAAGAAGCAAAGCTGGGAAAAGAGTCAAAATTGTATTCAAGCCCTGTATCTTTACGTTAGGAGGGTGGCTTAGTCTCCTTCCTCATTCAATCCTTGGCCTCTTTGTGAAGAGTGAGGACAGTGGTGCTGACTTGAAAATGAAGTGTGTAAAGGGTTGCTTAAACTGAGGCACAGCAGACACTTCAGGAGAGATTACAGTTTTCTTTACAATTACAACTCCATTGTATTTTATTATGCTACTGTGCAAATCACTTTATAAAGACCATGCAACTGTATATATTGCTTGCAATTTGGTCCAGTAATTGAAAACCTATAATCATAGGGAGTCAGATCCTGAGATTCTTATTCATTTCTCTCTCAGTCTTTACTTAGGTAAATGCCCATTGAAATAAAAATCAATGTGAGTTTGCCAAAGTAAGGACTAAATAAAATCTGAGTAAGGACTATGGGATTTGGCCCAGACTTTTAAGACATTTTCAGAGTGTTATATCAAGCTGCACAGCATGTCCAGGACTTTGCCGACATCGGAAAACATCTGTAGTTTGACCAATAAGATAATGAGTTCATTTCCATGGAAACTGATTCATTATTGTACTGGACTGCATTTCAGAAAGATTTTTAAAATGTTTATCAAAATTCAATAAATTCATGAATTGTTGAGTTCAGCCTGTTTTAAAAAAACACACTGGGACAGGAATCAGTAAATAAAGAATCCCTATCATTAATTTGGCCCTATGTCTGGAAACAGGGAATGTTGTCAATATGGATTATGTATGAAGAAATGTATTAGTGGGCCAAAATTATCTTCACTTAATTTGCAAGTTTTGAAGATGCAGATCAGTCACCTCTAGCTATCGTATTTAGGAAGGAGGGAATCTCTCATGTGAGATGTATCTGTGGTTGTCACAGGCTAAATGACTTTAGATAACAAAGTTTGCAGCTCTCTCACACAGTTAGAGATCCGACTTTTAGTTAATACTATTTATTTGTGCCAAATATTGCGGATTTTGGTGGTCCAAAAATAAGAATGAATGATTCCACTGAAATAGATTCAAGCAGGAATTTGAAGGGCCATAGTCTCTCCTGAGCCTGAGATCTGCTCAGTGCAGCAGAGGACGGAGGTGAAGAGTTAGAAAACCAGTTATGGATTCTTCATATTGAGAGCTGGTCTGTGCCAGCCCCAGTGATGCTTGGAGATGGGCTTCTCCATGATACAACACAGGGGTAGGGTCCTTAGTGGACCATAAAACAGAAGAATATCTGAATAGTAGAACTCCACTCCATTGTGCTCCCTCCCTACTTTTTTCCTTTCTTGATGTGCCCCCTCGAATGTTGATGGGCAAAGGCTGGCTGGTGCAAGACTGAGCTTTGGAATATCTACATCAGTGAGGAGTTCCCACATAGAGCAATTTTCTATTGGGCATTTGCAGCCAGATATCAGGTCATTTGTGCTGCCTGGAAAGTGCAAAGAAACTATATCTGTTCAGATAATCTAGACCCAAAATTCTTGGTGTTTACCCTTTTAAAAATATTTCCCTTAAAAAAAAAATAAAGCACAAAGGACAAGACCTGAATATCAACAAAAATATAGACTTGCAAACAGCAAACTTTGTTAAAAAAGTGTTAAAGTTGAAATGATATTTCATTGGAGTCCAGGAGCACCCAACACACTGTTACCCTTCTCACAACAAATCTAATATTTTTTAAAAAGCCCAAACTTCAGAATGTCTGGAAATGAATAAGTATGCAGTGTAACTGCAGCATTCTTGGTCCCAAGTAAGGATCTGTCCAGAGGCAGAGTAACCACAGCAAACCAGTTAATCCATCCCCAAATTTAACACTTTTAAGAAAAATTCTACCTTCAGTTGATCTGTGGCACACAAAATTTCAAGAAAATTGGTTTCTTTTTGGGGAAGTTAGAAGGGAGAGTTGAAAATCTGTCTTATAATTGGATGTTAGTGTGAACTAGAACTGCTTGGAAATTTTTTTAATGAAAAGGTTTATCATGGAAACTAAAGCTTTTGCGAAAACACTTCAGTTTTGACTAAGCTTTCTCAGTAGTGGTTTGGGCACTCACCAGGGATGTGAGCAACCCCCATTCAAGTCCCTGCTCCAAATAAAATAGAGCAGGAACTTCAATATGGAGACATTATATCCCTACCCACCAGGCTATAGAATCAGTCTCTGGATCTTGTGCTCACAAACTCTCCTGTTGGATCTACTGAACTTTCTATAACTCTTCATCCAGCCTGTGACTGAATGCAAAGCCCAGTGGTAGGTCATTCACCTGGGTTAAAGGAAACCCTGGTAAAAGTCCCCACTTCAATTAATATTTATCTTTGAAATGTGCAACGATTCCAACAGAAGGGATTGACAAAGACCCAGCGTGAATCAGGCAGAGCAGGGACTTGAACCTTCATCTCTTGTGTTACAAGTGACTGGGTCTTTTGTGCTCTGGTTTTTCAGGAGAAATTTTGAATGTTTTATTTTGTCGCAGCGCAGAATGGGAAAACTTTTGAAAGATAGTCATAGCAGTTAAGGCCAGAAAGAACACCTGCACAGTAAGCCCAACCACTGAAATCATACTATAGGAGTCTAAGCTATTATGTGCCACAAGCAGGAAATAGGAGGAGCCAAGTGCAACAGTGCCTGAGGCCCCGACAATGGCAGGGTTGATTAATTGAGGCATACCCAGATAATCTTGGCAAGTGACCTGCACCCACCTGTTAGGGGGCTTATTCCTTCACCCACGTACTTCCTTGGTCCTTCTCGCATGAACAGAGAGCAACAATACCCGAAGTCCAAAGGTGCAAACAATTAGATGTTTATTGGGGTGAATTTCCAGCAAGCATGAATCCAGTTTCCTTCCTTAGTGTCCCCCTTCCGAGCTCTGACACCACACAGCCTTACCTGTGTCCCTGTTCCCATTCCTGCCCTTAGCTAAACATGATTCCAATTTCCCCACCCTCATTCCCTGTTCCCATTTCCCTGCCCACACACACTTCCTGATTGACTGCAGACTTTATAGTAAAATTTGAGTTCTGCTTAGCTATACCTTAATCAATCATTTTCCTGAAATTTAACTAACCAATCCTAACATATTGTAACATGATTATTTAACCAATTATATCCTACCACCTTAATTAGTTTACACCCAGCAAAATTAATTATACAGCAGACAGAAACAATCACAGAACCATATAGAGATTATACAGACAAACAATGGCAAAGTGAGAACTATAATGACAAAACAATACAGAAGTGAGGATTTCACATCCCAGCTATTGATAAGTGAGTTCTTGCCAGACAGGATACTATCAAACTAAGTTTCCTTTTACATTTTCTAGGCACTTCCCTTTCTCTGAAGGCAATAGGCATTATCAGGACAGGATTGTATTCCTAACAGCCCAATAGTACCTTATTTCAATGTGACTAGGTTGGAATATGAAGATGTGACCGTTCACTTCCCAGCTTATGGCTGCCTCTGCTGCTTAGCCAAAGGCCTTAGCCTAAGAACAGGGCCTCAGACTGTCACAGTAAGAGAAGGTACTTACACCGGCAGACAGTGATCAGACATTTTGATTCTTTCTTTTATACCTCTATAACTAGCTAAGTGATAAGAATACACCTAAATTCTTAGAGTATAGGCCTTTACAGACAGGCTTGAATATCTATATCCTAACACCACCCACGGCAGAGGAAGGTGAAAACACCCAAGTTTACTGCTAATCTGATTTGGGAGAAAATTCCTTGCTGATCCCTTGTATGGTGATCAGTTAGAGCCTGAGCATGTGAGAGAGAATCACCCAGGCAAACACCTGAGAGAGAGAATACTTAGTGCCTCCTCTGTGCTAGTTTAGGATTATTATTCTTTTAATTAAAACATGGATCTTGTAGATTATTTGTTGTTAAATACGTGTTGGCAGAGTTCAAAGACAGAAAAACGTGTTTTGTAAACTGTTCTGAGTTGAAGGATAGTGTGCTTCCTTAACATTTTCATAAAATGGAAAAACGATATTCTACCCACCTTTATTTTAATCTTAACTACTGAGAAAATACCATTGCTTCATAATAATATTCATTATTAGCTACATTATTCAATTGCATGACAATGTTTTGTGCAATATTTATTGCAAATATGACATGGATGTTTTCATAGAAGAGCAATTTGTTTTCTCATTGTTGGAAAAGTCCAGAGAAAGGAGTACTATAAAAAGCTAAATGTCTGCACAATATATGCTGCTTATTCCTTTGTGTATAAACTGGCTTTTCAGTTGAAGTCAATACAATCAAACTACTGCAGCAGTGTAATACACAGACATTAGCATGAAGATGTCAGAAGCAGAGCTCTGATTTCCTGCACCATTGCTGAGTTGTAAAATTCAGACACTCAAGCTTCAGCACAAGTCTTTGATTTGTAAAAGTGGATTACATTTCTTAGAGCATTTGGCCCTCTAGAGGTGGTAGAAATGACTGAAAGAACATGAGGTACATCCTTTTCACATTTATTCCAGGCATTGGCAGGACACCAGTGGGAGTTTGAATTAGTATTTCAGTACACCACTACTCATGTTTATAGCTCTGGAGATTATTACAGAGAAAGTAATGAAAGCAAATGAAATGCAAACATAAGCATAGTATTAGTCTGATGACCACTTATATAACTTTGTATATTTGCTGGTATGCACATGTCAGGGTTCCCTCCCTACTCTGAACTCTAGGGTACAGATGTGGGGACACACATGAAAGACCCTCTAAGCTTATTTCTACCAGTTTAGGTTAAAAACTTCCCCAAGGCACAAATCCTTCCTTATCCTTGGATGGGTATTGCTGCCACCACCAAGTGAGTTAGACAAAGATTCAGGAAAAGGACCACTTGGAGTTCCTGTTCCCTAAAATATCCCCCCAAGCCCCTTCACCCCCTTTCCTGGGGAGGCTTGAGACTAATATACCAACCAAATAGGTAAACCAAATTCTTAAAAAACAGAACTTTATTAGAAAGAAAAAAAAAAGTAAAAGAAGCACCTCTGTAAAATCAGGATGGAAGGTAACTTTACAGGGTAATCAGATTCAAAACATAGAGGATTCCTCTCTAGGCAAAACTTTAAAGTTTCAAAAAACAGGGATAAAACTCCCTCTTGGCACAGGGAAAATTCACAAGCTAAAAACAAAAGATAATCTTATGCACCTTGCCTTATTTATTTACTCTTTTTGCAATATTGAGACTCATTTTAGGATGATTTTAGGAGGAGTTTTCTGACCTGATGCTTCTCTGCTTCCGCAGAGAACACACAAACAAAGAGCACAACTAAAGCCTTCCCTCCCCCCTCTCCCCCGGCATTTGAAAGTATCTTCTTTCCCCATTGGTTCTTTTGGTCAGGTGCCAACCAGGTTATTTGAGCTTCTTAACCCCTTACAGGTAAGGAGGAATTCTAGGCTACCCTTAGTATGGTTATGACAGCACATATAACACCAGGAGTCATTATCTTCCCTTGTGAATGTACAATGGGTAAACAATGAATTCCAGTTACTGAAGACTGGAACAATGGGCTGCTGAGAATTGCCTGCCATATTGTGCAGATGAAGAACACATTGCATATGATTGATATATCCATCCAACTTTGGTAATAGGAACATAGGAACTGCCATGTGTGATCAAACAAGTGGGTCATTTAGTGCAATATCTCTGACAATAACCACTACTAGTTGCTTCAGAAGAAGAAATAAGAAACTCCATAGTGCACAATTAAGGAATAATTTAACCACAGGAAAAGTATTTTCTTAAATCCACCTAAATTATTTGTTGGTTTAGCCCTGAAACATAAGGGTTTACATCATCTATAAGTATATCTAATATAGATGTGCCTAATGTTCTCTTAATATATAATGAGAACATCCATATATTCTTTCTTCTGCATAATTTAGCCATAGATACTCTTATTATCACTATAAATGCCTAACCTTAATCCTCTTTTGAGACCTACTAAACTCTTGTCCTCAATGTTATCATATGGTGATGAGCTCCACAAGCTAATTTCCTTTACAAGTATTTATTGTTACCAATTTAAAAATTGTTGTCATTTTAATTTTGTTTACTGTCCTCTTATCCTGGTACTATGAGAAAGGGTAAATAGGAGCACCCAACCTAACTCCTCTATACCTAATAAACTGCATAGAAATTGGATTAGGCACTTTCAGCTTCATTGGTGTCTTTATTTTATTGACCATCACTTTATAAAATTAAAAGAGACATGAGAAGTTGGATTAATTTTTGTCTGTTTAAAACAAAAACAGACAATAAAACAACCACACCGCCATTTTAATTTAGGTGGTTTTGGGGCTGCCTATCCAATTTCTTCCCTTCTTTTAAGTTTTGTTATTACAAATTATGAAGTATTACATATTACAGTAAATCTCAAAAAGTGCTAGATGCTCTACAAATACAAAGGATTATAGTACCTATGTCCCAAGGAGGTTACATTTGGAGGAAAAAAGTAGCAAAGGACAGATACAGATACAGGACAGAAAAGGGATAACATATACTAAGGTGAAGCTATACCACCCTCCATTGAAGTATTATAATATGTCTTCTGCAGGAAGTAAGCAGCACTTACTGATTCAAAAAGAAGAGAAGTTCTTCCTTCACTAACTGATCTTTTCAGGGTGCCACTTTTTATAAGCATCAACCTGTTTTCTTTTCTCTGCAGAAAGTGCCAACTCCTATTGCCAGTTCCAGTTCTCTGCTGATGGCACAATAAGAACACTGCATGCTTAGGTTCAGTGTGTCTTCAGAGAACAAAGTAAAAAAAAAAAAAAGGGGGAGGGGAAATAGGTAGGATACCCCAACTGAGCTAAAATTCAAAGAGATTTTTGTTTACTTAGACCCAATTTGGTCTATAATTCATCATGATTATCACTATTTATACATGAGGGAAGGATGAAGAGAAATCTCTGACTTCTCCTTATTGCAGTTGCTCCTTTGAGGGAGTGGAAGGAAGTAAGGCTCAGTGTGGCTGAGGTGGAGTGAAGATATGGTCTTCTAGAGGCTGATTGTAGCTGCCGGGGGCCTATCCTGATGCAGAGAGTAAAGGGAGATTTTGGAAGCAATCTCAAAAGTAAGGAAAGGGGGATGTTATGCAAGATAGATCCTCTTGTGTGTATTAGGTATGTATGCTGCCCTCTCTTCTCACTTTAGTGAAAATTGGAGACCCAATAGATAATTGAGCCATAGTTCCATTGTGCAGCTGTGATTTGGATACAGGAAGCATGTGCAAGGTGCCTGTACCAGGTGTACAATATAGATCTGTGCTGTTTAGGTGCTCCTTTCACACATCTTAGCATGCAAGGTGGGTATAGGTCATAGCCAGTGAAATTCCATGGATCCACCAGCCAAAGGGTGACCAGATAGAAAGTGTGAAAAATCGGGACAGGGTGTGAGGGGTAATAGGAGCCTATATAAGAAAAAGCCCCAAATAGCCGGATTGTCCCTATAAAATGGGGACATCTGGTCACCATAAGCAGCCAGCCACCTACAAAAACTCTCAGAGGCTATTGGATCTAAAAGGTTGCAAGAGGGTATTCAATATGGTTCAACTACAATTCCTTAGCTCTGGGTATTGGGGAACATTTGATTTACTTAGACTGGGCCCAGGGACCAGGAACTGACCAAGAGTGTGTTTTTGTTTTTGGTGGAGACAAATATCCCACATCACTGTATGTGGGTTCTCCTGTTTTTCAGACACTTCATAACACAATGTTTTTGCTTTTGTTACTTTAACTTAAAATCTTAGCAGACATGTCCACCCATAATGATTAATGACAATGAAAGGTAATATGATAATTAGCATCCTGTTAGAATCATAGAATCATAGAATATCAGGGTTGGAAGGGACCTCAGGAGGTCATCTAGTCCAAGCCCCTGCTCAAAGCAGGACCAATCCCCAATTAAATCATCCCAGCCAGGGCTTTGTCAAGCCTGACCTTAAAAACTTCAAAGGAAGGAGATTCCACCACCTCCGTAGGTAACACCTTCCAGTGCTTCACCACCCTCGTCGTGAAAAAGTTTTTCCTAATATCCAACCAAAATCTCCCCCACTGCAACTTGAGACCATTACTCCTCGTTCTGTCATCTGCTACCACTGAGAACAGTCTAGATCCATCCTCTTTGGAACCCGCTTTCAGGTAGTTGAAAGCAGCTATCAAATCCCCCCTCATTCTTCTCTTCTGCAGACTAAACAATCCCAGTTCCCTCAGCCTCTCCTCATAAGTCATGTGTTCCAGTCCCCTAATCATTTTTGTTGCCCTCCGCTGGACGCTTTCCAGTTTTTCCACATCCTTTTTGTACTGTGGGGCCCAAAACTGGACACAGTACTCCAGATGAGGCCTCACCAATATCGAATAGAGGGGAACAATCACGTCCCTCGATCTGCTGGCAAAGCCCCTACTTATACATCCCAAAATGCCATTGGCCTTCTTGGCAACAAGGGCACACTGTTGACTCATATCCAGCTTCTCCTTCACTGTAACCCCTAGGTCCTTTTCTGCAGAACTGCTGCCTAGCCATTCAGTCCCTAGTTTGTAGCGGCGCATGGGGTTTTTCCGTCCTAAGTGCAGGACTCTGCACTTGTCCTTGTTGAACCTCATCAGATTTCTTTTGGCCCAATCCTCTAATTTGTCTAGGTCCCTCTGTATCCTATCCCTACCCTCCAGCATATCTACCTCTCCTCCCAGTATAGTGTCATCTGCAAACTTGCTGAGGGTGCAATCCATGCCATCCTCCTGATCATTAATGAAGATATTGAACAAAACCGACCGACTCTTGGGGCACTCCACTTGATACCGGCTGCCAACTAGACATGGAGCCATTGATCACTACCAGTTGAGCCCGACAATCTAGCCAGCTTTCTATCCACCTTATAGTGCATTCATCCAGCCCATACTTCTTTAACTTGCTAGCAAGAATACTGTGGGAGACCATGTCAAAAGCTTTGCTAAAGTCAAGGAACAACATGGCCACTGCTTTCCCCTCAACCACAGAGCCAGTTATCCCATCATAGAAGGCAATTAGATTAGTCAGGCATGACTTGCCTTTGGTGAATCCATGCTGAATATACCTGATCACTTTCCTCTCCTCTAAGTGCTTCAGAATTGTTTCCTTGAGGACCTGCTCCATGATTTTTCCAGGGACTGAGGTGTGGCTGACTGGCCTGTAGTTCCCAGGATCCTCCTTCTTCCCTTTTTAAAAGATGGGCACTACATTAGCCTTTTTCCAGTCGTCCGGGACCTCCTGCGATCGCCATGATTTTTCAAAGATAATAGCCAATGGCTCTGCAATCACATCCGCCAACTCCTTTAGCACTCTCGGATTCAGCGCATCCAGCCCCATGGACTTGTGCTCGTCCAGCTTTTCTAAATAGTCCCGAACCACTTCTTTCTCCACAGAGGGCTGGACACCTCCTCCTCATGCTGTGCTGCCAAGTGCAATTGTCTGGGAGCTGACCTTGTTCATGAAAGACAGAGGCAAAAAAAGCACTGAGTACATTAGCTTTTTCCACATCCTCTGTCACTAGGTTGCCTCCCTCATTCAGTAAGGGGTCCATACTTTCCTTGACTTTCTTCTTGTTGCTAACATACCTAAAGAAACCCTTCTTGTTACTCTTAACATCTCTTGCTAGCTGTAACTCCAAATGTGATTTGGCCTTCCTGATTTCATTCCTGCACGCCTGAGCAATATTTTTATACTCCTCCCTGGTCATTTGTCCAACCTTCTACTTCTTGTAAGCTTCTTTTTGTGTTTAAGATCAGCAAGGATTTCACTGTTAAGCCAAGCTGGTTGCCTGCCATATTTACTATTCTTTCTACACATCAACATGGTTTGTCCCTGTAACCTCAATAAGCTCTCCTGGACTCTTTTCCCCCTCATGTTATTCTCCCAGGGGATTCTGCCCATCAGTTCCCTGAGGTTGTCAAAGTCTGCTTTTCTGAAGTCCAGGGTCCATATTCTGCTGCTCTCCTTTCTTCCCTGTGTCAGGATCCTGAACTCGACCATCTCTTGGTCACTCCCTCCCAAGTTCCCATCCACTTTTGCTTCCCCTACTAATTCTTCCCGGTTTGTGAGCAGCAGGTCAAGAAGAGCTCTGCCCCTAGTTGGTTCCTCCAGCACTTGCACCAGGAAATTGTCCCCTACACTTTCCAAAAACTTCCTGGATTGTCTGTGCACCGCTGTATTGCTCTCCCAGCAGATATCAGAGTGATTGAAGTCTCCCATGAGAACCAGGGCCTGCGATCTAGTAACTTCTGTTAGTTGCAGGAAGAAAGCCTCGTCCACTTCATCCCCCTGGTCTGGTGGTCTATAGCAGACTCCCACCACGACATCACCCTTGTTGCTCACACTTCTAAACTTAATCCAGAGATTCTCAGGTTTTTCTGCAGTTTCATACTGGAGCTCTGAGCAGTCATACTGCTCTCTTACATACAATGCAACTCCCCCACCTTTTCTGCCCTGCCTATAGAAGCTGCACTATTGTTAAATGAATAATTATGGATAATCCCTTCCTCCAAACATAACTACTATACTACATTGTGTCTGCACTGTGTGGTCACCTGTTGCATGCTGACTCTCTCTTCTTCTTTCCCCACCCCCAACCAATAAATATTGGGGAAAAAATGAAAATGAGTAGTTTTCACCTTGATGCATAATGGGAAAAATCTCAAAAAAACAAGTGAGATGGGAAAACTGTTTCCCATCCAACTCAAATAATAAAAAAATATCCTGTGTAATACTAAATTGTAGTAAACTTAAATTAGAAGTGGAGGGTTAGAGTGAAATATTCAAGCCCTGAGAATATATATACCTCCTTTTAGGGAAAAGTGAACAAAACAGCCAAGAAGTAGAGGGTTTTATGGTGGAAACATCAAGTCAATGTTAACTGTAGCATATAAATTACAACAAGTGAACAGAGAATAGAATTCTTTAAGCTTCCATCCTGAGTATAGCTCTGTTCTGATTTGTGTATCTATGCAGGCTCATCTCTTTTTTTATTGCAGATTTTTACGGTGTGTTGATTGCACCTTACTTTGAGCTTGAAGCATACAAATCATGCAGTTGGATATGAGCAGCTAGGTGGGGTTTACTTTATCACGCATTTAATACTGAAAATGAATTGTATATTGTCACAGGGAAACCCATGAGATAATTTATGATCTCTGTGTTCAAATACGTATTCAGAATCAAATAGAGTGAAATCCTGTCCCAATTGAATTCAATGGCAAGAGTCTCATTGACTTCAATAAAGATTTCCAGTGACTCCAATAGGACCAGAATTTCACTCATTAACTTTAGACATTATGTGACAGATTCAAAGCCTATTGAAGTCAGTGGAAACACTCATTATCGTCAATGGGGTTTGGATCAGACCTTATGTCTGTTTTTTTCAGCTCAGCAATTTTGAGTATTTAATATATTAGTTTAAAACTGACACATCGTGTAATGAAGCCTCAAAAAATTCATTTAAATCTGTTTAGTCATCTTGCACTTGTACATGATAATGTAACTGCTCAAGTAATCAGATAAATATGCTAATTATTTTGTCTTAATTTGTGTGTTGCAAGTATTTGGATTACTGATAAGTACTTTCTGTCAGACAAGAGGAGTAAACTTCTGCTCAGCCACCTGACAAGCAATCAGATACAAGCTCAGTACTTCTTCCAGTCAAACTCTATCTTGCCCGAAGAGTTCAATTGTAAATCCCCAATACATTTATTATAGAATCATCCGTAAACTGTATAACAGTGGGTCATACCTTGAAGTCCTTATTCAGTCCTTTACTCCTGAAGACCTAAAATCCTTACTGAAGGATTTTATAGACTTTTGCCTGAGTAAAGACTGGGTAATATCTTAAGGCCAGATCAGACCCCTATGAAATAATATCTACATGAGGGATTGATAACTCTGAAGCTCCCATCATGAGGTTCCCTCTGCATTCTTCCATAGATGGTGAGGATTTGCCCCCCTCCGTCCACCTGATAATGTAAAAGACGTTCTTGTTCATAAGCCCCAGAGATCCCCAACCTCTGTTGGAGCCACTGGGTTATTTGCTTGGAGCCTCTAGTGGTTCTGTCTACACTCCTGGAATCTTATTGCCTGGGATTCCCTGAGCCATAGCTGCCTCCAGGCTACCCCTTTATGGTCCACTGTGGAAGTGGGCCTACAACAAAGAGTTACTATTATTAAAACTTATAGCTGTTTTATTTTTTCCATGAAATATCTGGGGTGTGGTGAATTGTGCCTCCTCCTAGCCTGTCCCCTTGTTTCCCAGACCACCTAGAAATCATCTTGAATAATAATTTATAAATACTCTTTCTAATTCAGGTGCAATGTGGTCCAGTGGAAAGGGCACCAAATGGATCTTGGAAAAAGGCCTCGGTTCTATTTCTGGTTTTGCTAATGACCTGCTGCGTGACCTGGTACAAATTAATTCCCCTCTCTGTCTGTTTCCACTTCCTCCCTCTGTCTGTCTTGTCAATTTAAGTTCTTTGGGCCAGTTAGGCTAGGTCTACACTGCACACCTTACAATGACATGGTTGTACCGCTGCAGCTGCGCCGTTGTAAGGTGTGCTGTGTGGCCACTCTTTGTTGCCAGGAGAGAGCTCTCCTGGCAACAAAATAAAACCACCCCCAACAAGGGGCTATAGCTTTGTCCCTGGGAGAGTATCTTCCACCAAAAAAGTGCTATCCACACCAGCGCTTTTCATCTTTAAAATTTTTGTTGTTCAGGGGTGTGTTTTTTTCACACCCCTCAGAGACAAAAGTTTTAAAGTCAGAAGTGCAGTGCAGACATGGCCTCAGTCTCTCTTACTATGTGTTTGTACAATGCCTAGCACAAGGGGAGTCAGATCTCGATTGGGGCATCTTGGGGAGACAGTAATACAAATAAATAATAATAATAATACAATGCTGGACTCCTTAAAAAGTAGTATATTCTCCTCTCACCAAGCAACATTACATGTAAGACTTCACTTCCTAGTGTCCATCAACATATCACCTCCTACCACTAAACTGCAACATTCTTGTTCTTCTTGGTTGGTGAAGAAACCTTTGTTATAGATGATGGAAGTCTGGGACTCTTGTCCCTGTTATTGATGAGTTCCTTAAATTTTCTTAAAGGATGTTGTCAGGGTTCCTTCCCCACTCTGAATTCTAGGGTACAGATGTGGGGACTCGCATGAAAGACCCCCTAAGATTATTCTTACCAGCTTAAGTTAAAAACTTCCCCAAGGTACAAACTTTGCCTTGGCCTTGAACAGTATTTAATTCCCCTCTCTGTCTGTTTCTACTTCCTCCCTCTGTCTGTCTTGTCAATTTAAGTTCACCACCAAGCATTTTAAACAAAGAACAGGGAAAGAGACCACTTGGAGACGTCTGTCCCCAAAATATCCCCCCAAGGCCTTTTCCTGGGGAAGGCTTGATAAGAATCCTCACCAATTCGTACAGGTGAACACAGACCCAAACCCTTGGATCTTAAGAACAATGAAAAATCAATCAGGTTCTTAAAAGAAGAATTTTAATTGAAGAAAAAGTAAAAGAATCACCTCTGTAAAATCAGGATGGAAAATATTTTACAGGGTATTCAGATTCAAAACACAGAGGATCCCCTCTTAACCTCCCTCTTAACAGAGGGAAAATTCACATAAAATAAAAGGTTTCAGAGTAGCAGCCGTGATAGTCTGTATTCGCAAAAAGAAAAGGAGTACTTGTGGCACCTTAGAGACTAACCAATTTATTTGAGCATAAGCTTTCGTGAGCTACAGCTCAGCAGTGGATATCTGCGTTGTTGTGGGCAGAATTTGGGACTAGGAAATAAATAGTTTCATAATAGGACTTATTGCCTGTTAAATGTCTTCTGAAGGACTAATTGTATTTTTTCTAAAGATTCATTGGCATTGCCCACAGAACCACAGGGATATTTAAAAGTGATTAACAGAAAAGAGTCTAATGGGGCCAATTGCTCAAATAAATTGTTTTGTTTCTAAATAACAAGTGCTTAAGGACCAGGAATTACTTCATTTCTTTGAAAAAGCCAGCCTGATTTTTGGACTTTGGATGGTTTGCAACAGACTCTGAAGGTTTTGCAGGTGTGTGAGTTTAGCAATTTTCTCATAAGTATGGCTTGCTCCATCCAAGAGTGCTAAATCCACTACTATTTTTGTACTTATTCCAGTCTTTCCCAGCTTCTGCTCAGATCAGCTGTTGTCAAAATGAGGTCAATGTCTCAGTGGACTAAAAGAGGGCTATCCATTCATATACAGAATGCTGAGATAATAACAATGTACATTGTAGCAAAGTACAATTAAATTGTAATTGATAAAAGGGGGGAGTATATGAATTATTTAACAGTTAATGAGAGTTAAGATGCTAAAGCAAATAAAAACAAGCATGTCAAAGTATAAAAGGTAAAAATAAGCTCTTTTTAAAAGGATATAGACACTAATTACATTGAAAGATCAATACCTAGAATGCATTCCCTACCTTTCAAACAGCCAAATCCCGAACTCCTTACTTAGATCTTACTCAGGCAAGCTTCCAGTCTAAATCTTTCTTGACAGCTCAGAAGTTAGCACAATGTAGAGTGACTAATCCAAAGGGCCATATCTAAAGTTCTTTGCTGAGCTTTTATGCCCTGATTCAGCAAGGTATTTAAGCCCATTGGAATGACCAGGCTCAAAATCAGAAAAGTGCGTATGTACCTTGCTACCGCAGGATCTTCCTGTGTCCTCCAGACTCCAGCACTGCAGACTCCAGTAAAAAATTTGATAAGGACCTCAGACACTATACTGGCAAAGTCTACTTGAGTAAATATTGATTTAATCCACTCCTCTTTGAACACATCTTAGTGACTGGGCCCTGTAAACATTCCCATAATGAGCGAGAAGATGTGCCTGTAAATTTCCCTGTGTTTGGAAAGCAGAAACACAAACACAAGGTATGGCTGTGACCTTATACCCCAGTGACCCAACAGTAGAAGAGGAGTGTTAAGGTGGACACTCATTGTACTGTTTTGTTCTGGATCATTCCTGAAACAGTATTTGAGGTTAACCCCTTTGATTTGATATGTATTTAGGATAATAGGAGTTAGAAATAGGAAAGTCCTAACAGATCATTGAGTCCATTGTAAGGCATTTCCTAAATGGTGGATATGGATTTAAAAATCAATGTAAAAGATATGGTCTTACATTTTCAAAAGTAACTAGTGATTTTGGGTTCCTCTATTCTTTTGGGTAGCCAATTTAAAACACACTGGAACAGCCTGATTTCCAGAGGGTAGATATTTAGTACTTTCTGAAAACTAGGTTCCTTTCAAGTAACTCAATTTGACCATGAAAGACTGGGGGGGGGTATATAAAATGGATTAATCATTTGAATAACTTGTTCATGGCTTATGTTGGTAAAAAAACTGACTATATATTTTTAAATTTTCTGCTAACAAACTGGAGAAGTAATTACATACAATTGCATCCACAAGAGATCAGACTGGACTGATTTTTATTTATTATATTTTTCTGTCTTGAACTAGCATGTAAAAGTCACATGAATAAACCAGCACGTAGGTAGCATATAAACTTGAACTGATAATAGTAACATCAGGGAAGAAGCAAAACTATAAGTATCCATAAATGCCTTAAAACGAGCAGTTAACAAACTAAAAAATAATAATAATATACCCAGATAGACTTGAATGACAAGTGGAGAAAGATGTGGAAAAAAGACAGATGAACTGTGGAAATGATAAAAGGTTACAGGCTGCAATGTTACAGTGATGTAGATTGAGACAGGTTTGCCAGTTCAGGAAATCAACATGTTTGTGATTACTTTTGAGGTCTGCTATACACAGTGAGAAAACCATTTTGACAAAGGTGAAAATACTCTAAAACCAGGAAGAAAAACTTTGAGGCAAATTATTCTGATATTCATCCCATATTTATGCTATATAAAAATAATATAATACTAACTGCAAGGTAAAGGATATAGATACCCACAGTATTCTTGTCAGCAAGTTAAGGAAGTATGGGCTGGATGAATGCACTATAAGGTGGGTAGAAAGCTGGCTAGATTGTCGGGCTCAACGGGTAGTGATCAATGGCTCCATGTCTAGTTGGCAGCCGGTGTCAAGTGGAGTGCCCCAAGGGTCGGTCCTGGGGCCAGTTTTTTTCAATATCTTCATAAATGATCTGGTGGATGGTGTGGATTGCACTGTCAGCAAATTTGCGGATGATACTAAACTGGAAGGAGTGGTAGATACGCTGGAGGGGAGGGATAGGATACAGAAGGACCTAGACAAATTGGAGGATTGGGCCAAAAGAAATCTGATGAGGTTCAATAAGGATAAGTGCAGGGTCCTGCACTTAGGATGGAAGAATCCCATGCACCGCTACAGACTAGGGACCGAATGGCTAGGCAGCAGTTCTGCGGAAAAGGACCTAGGGGTGACAGTGGACGAGAAGCTGGATATGAGTCAGCAGTGTGCCCTTGTTGCCAAGAAGGCCAATGGCATTTTGGGATGTATAAGTAGGGGCATAGCGAGCAGATCGAGGGACGTGATCGTTCCCCTCTATTCGACATTGGTGAGGCCTCATCTGGAGTACTGTGTCCAGTTTTGGGCCCCACACTACAAGAAGGATGTGGATAAATTGGAGAGAGTCCAGCGAAGGGCAACAAAAATGATTAGGGGTCTGGAACACATGACTTATGAGGAGAGGCTGAGGGAGCTGGGATTGTTTAGCCTGCAGAAGAGAAGAATGAGGGGGGATTTGATAGCTGCTTTCAACGACCTGAAAGGGGGTTCCAAAGAGGATGGCTCTAGACTGTTCTCCATGGTAGCAGATGACAGAACGAGGAGTAATGGTCTCAAGTTGCAGTGGGGGAGGTTTAGATTGGATATTAGGAAAAACTTTTTCACTAAGAGGGTGGTGAAACACTGGAATGCGTTACCTAGGGAGGTGGTAGAATCTCCTTCCTTAGAGGTTTTTAAGGTCAGGCTTGACAAAGCCCTGGCTGGGATGATTTAACTGGGAATTGGTCCTGCTTCGAGCAGGGGGTTGGACTAGATGACCTTCTGGGGTCCCTTCCAACCCTGATATTCTATGATTCTATGATTCTATGCACAGACATGAGTCCCAGGACCTTCAACTCTCTGGCTGATTGAAAGGCTTCAAGGAGGACCACTGGGGAGTCCTGACAACTGGTGGACTTTGTCGCAGACGGGGAGACCCTCTGAGATGATGGACGCCAGGAAAGCTGCAGGATTCCCTCACAGGTAAGATGGTTTCGCTGTGGTGGGAATGATAATGATGACAGGCGTCGCCTTCCCCTCTCTTGCTTAGGGATAGACGATGTTCTTCTCGCTAGCTCTGGAACGTTGGGAAGACCTGACCGTGCACACGCTGCTGCTGGAATGGACAGCCCCGCGCAGGTGCTGAGCAAGATCTTATATCATCTTTAAGGCGGGAAAAATTCTGTTGGAATAGAGTGTTGGGGGTTGGTCTTGGCAAGAAAAACTGGACTCCAGTGTCTAAGTTGTAAACAAATTCGCTTACAGCGATGGAGTCCAAGGGTCACAAATGATATACTCCATATTGGATTTCATTAGAGCCAGTGATTTACATAAGCTTTATCTTATATACATTATTAAAACAACTAATTAAACAAATTTAAACAATACCAACACAACATTTTTTTCTAACAATGTGTTTAGGTAAGGTAGGTGTAAGTGATGGGTATAAATTGGAGTAGCCCTGAGGCTGTTCTAATCACAAGTGCAAAGCTGCCATATAAAGCTGCACTCTCAGAAACAGCATCTAACAATATAATGCTCCCTGACAGCCCTTCTGCCAATTTCCCTTGGGCTAGACATGGCTCTTGACATGCTCCCTTTTCTTTTTATCGAAGAGTGTTAAGAGCATGCAATCTGGCATGAAGACAATGTGTAAACTGGAGGTTGCCCTCCCTCAGAACACATGTACCTGAGTGAAGCATGTGAACTTTGCTGAGGAGCAGTACAATGAAAGGGGGAGGTGAGGGGTGGAAAAGAGCGGATTATCCACTGGTAGGCTGGGACCCTCAATATCCAGTCAGTGCTTGTCAAGACTGGGCAAGAGTCAATTTGCAAGCTAATAACTAAGTACTGCACAAAGGAAATGTGGGGGAACTTTACCGTGATAGTGACATAGAAGTGAGACCTTTCCAGAGAGGTCTTTTGCCTCCGTGGTTTTACGCAGCACTATATTTGTGCATGCATCTATTTTTACTTGGAGCCAACTGAGTTCTTTATTATCCTTGTAGAGCTCTCCAAATTTCCTGTGTAGAGGTGAGAGGATTACAATATCCCATGAGCTGCTCCTGCTGCAGACACAAGAGAATGACAGGCTGGCTGAATGGCCTGCATCATTGGCTCCTCCAGGTAGCCAAAAGAGCTCATTTTGGGCACAAAACCAAAACGCAGAGGCAGTGTGCTGTATTTTAGTCAGTCAATACCAGAATTTCCCACAGACCTGCAGCTGCAGCACTTGCTGTACATGAGCTACCCAGAATCAGGTGCTCCAAACTTCCTCAGAGGAGTATAAAATAGCGTGTTGGACTGGGCAGAGTTAGTCTGCATGTAATAAAGGGCAACGTGAAATTCTTAATTGGCCAGTCCAATACAGCAAGGGAAAGGAAATTACATTTCCACTTCAGAATAGTGAATTTCTCTTCCAGCTATAGAGGAATTCATAGGCCAGCAGCTGGGAAGGCTAATTTCAGCTAGTTCAGCTCCTTAGATAGAGGGGGACTGAATACATTCCTCAGATTGTCCCAAAAGTAATTTAATGTTCATTTATATAAACTGAGATGAATGACTAATTCAAGTTGCAGCACTCTTAGTTCACTTTGGCCTGTATTCTTTTGTAGTTCATTACCAAAGAAGCACAATAATACTGAAAACATATTGATCATCAGTAATTTGAAGACTGAATCCACCAATTCTTTGAGTAGGATTTCTCTTTCATGGTTTGGTTAATAGATAGCTCTGACTATATCTAAATTTTGTTATATAATTCAAACAATGTATGTGAGTACATGGAAATAATTAGTTATCAGTGATGAAGAAGCACTTCTTCTTGGCCAAGGATAATTGCATTTCCATTATCCCCTCAGATTTATTATTGTTTCTTCTTTCTTATCTTCTGCATGTCCAGGCGAGCTGATTAAAACAGGAAGGACTTAAAATGTCTCTGAGCTAATGTACTACCCATTCAACATCTTGGACATTTTAGCTGCTAAGGTTTTTTGACACTTTCATGTCTCAAGCATACAATAGTATCATTGTTGGTACTGACATGACCTAGTGACAGACTACAATATGCACTCAGATATTAGAGGAATATAGTGTGTGGGGGAGGAGAGGCTTTTGTTATACAATCTAGCCTAGTGGTTTTCAAACTGTGGGTCGTGACCCAGTACTGGGGTGCAGAATGTAAAGCACTGGGTTGCGGTGGCTCTGATCAGCACCGCCGACCGGGCCGTTAAAAGTCCCATCGGCGGTGCTGCCCGGCTAAGGTATGCTAGTCCTTACCTGTTCTGACACTGCACTGCATCCCGGAAGTGGCCAGCAGCATGTCCGGCTCCTAGGCGGATGGGCCATATGGCTCCTCGTGCTGTCCCTGCCCTGAGCACCAGCTCTGCGCTCCCATTGCTCGGTTCCTGTCCAATGAGTGCTAGGGGTGGCGGTGCCTACGGGCGAGACCCAGGAGGCGTCGCTTGTGGGCCTCCACCTAGGAGCCGGACCTGCTGCTGGCTGCTTTTGGGGCACAGTGCAGACCGCGGTACCAGGACAGGCAAGTAGCCTGTCTTAGCACTTCCGCTGCGCCACTGACCAGGAGCCACCTCAGGTAAGCCCATGCCCTAATCCCCTGCCCGAGCCCTGAGTGCCCCCTAAACCCAGAGTCCCCACCTGCACCCCAAGCCCCTCATTCCCAGCCCCACCCCACAGCCCTCACCCCCACAGCCCAATCCTCTGCCCCAACATGAGCCCCTCCCACATCCCAAATCCCTCATCCCCAGTTCTGTTCGGTCACGGGCATCAACAATTTTCTTCTACTGGGTCACCAGAAAAAAGGTTTGAAAACCACTCTAGCCTACATTTCCGAGATGAGCATTTTAAACAATGCAATTGTGGCAATAGTGAAAAACTACACACATTGAAAACAAATTATTCAAACAAAAATGCTCAATACAACTGAAAATAATTACATTTCCATGAATGTCAGATTTTGCACAACCACTATTGTACACACAATCTCTCATAAGAGTTTAACAAAATCTAGGGACCTAGGACCAGGATTCTTTTGTTTGCAATTGCACATTGATCAATATTCCCTGACTCGTCCATGTACATGTCCTCTCCAGTTGGCACAAGGTAAACAACTGTTATCATAGAATCATAGAATCATAGAATATCAGGGTTGGAAGGGACCCCAGAAGGTCATCTAGTCCAACCCCCTGCTCGAAGCAGGACCAATTCCCAGTTAAATCATCCCAGCCAGGGCTTTGTCAAGCCTGACCTTAAAAACCTCTAAGGAAGGAGATTCTACCACCTCCCTAGGTAACGCATTCCAGTGTTTCACCACCCTCTTAGTGAAAAAGTTTTTCCTAATATCCAATCTAAACCTCCCCCACTGCAACTTGAGACCATTACTCCTCGTTCTGTCATCTGCTACCATTGAGAACAGTCTAGAGCCATCCTCTTTGGAACCCCCTTTCAGGTCGTTGAAAGCAGCTATCAAATCCCCCCTCATTCTTCTCTTCTGCAGGCTAAACAATCCCAGCTCCCTCAGCCTCTCCTCATAAGTCATGTGTTCCAGTCCCCTAATCATTTTTGTTGCCCTTCGCTGGACTCTCTCCAATTTATCCACATCCTTCTTGTAGTCTGGAGCCCAAAACTGGACACAGTACTCCAGATGAGGCCTCACCAATGTCGAATAGAGGGGAACGATCACGTCCCTCGATCTGCTCGCTATACCCCTACATATACATCCCAAAATGCCATTGGCCTTCTTGGCAACAAGGGCACACTGCTGACTCATATCCAGCTTCTCGTCCACTGTCACCCCTAGGTCCTTTTCCGCAGAACTGCTGCCTAGCCATTCGGTCCCTAGTCTGTAGCGGTGCATGGGATTCTTCCATCCTAAGTGCAGGACCCTGCACTTATCCTTATTGAACCTCATCAGATTTCTTTTGGCCCAATCCTCCAATTTGTCTAGGTCCTTCTGTATCCTATCCCTCCCCTCCAGCATATCTACCACTCCTCCCAGTTTAGTATCATCCGCAAATTTGCTGACAGTGCAATCCACACCATCCACCAGATCATTTATGAAGATATTGAACAAAACCGGCCCCAGGACCGACCCTTGGGGCACTCCACTTGACACCGGCTGCCAACTAGACATGGAGCCATTGATCACTACCCGTTGAGCCCGACAATCTAGCCAGCTTTCTACCCACCTTATAGTGCATTCATCCAGCCCATACTTCCTTAACTTGCTGACAAGAATACTGTGGGAGACCGTGTCAAAAGCTTTGCTAAAGTCAAGAAACAATACATCCACTGCTTTCCCTTCATCCACAGAACCAGTAATCTCATCATAAAAGGCGATTAGATTAGTCAGGCATGACCTTCCCTTGGTGAATCCATGCTGGCTGTTCCTGATTACTTTCCTCTCATGCAAGTGCTTCAGGATTGATTCTTTGAGGACCTGCTCCATGATTTTTCCAGGGACTGAGGTGAGGCTGACTGGCCTGTAGTTCCCAGGATCCTCCTTCTTCCCTTTTTTAAAGATTGGCACTACATTAGCCTTTTTCCAGTCATCCGGGACTTCCCCCGTTCGCCACGAGTTTTCAAAGATAATGGCCAATGGCTCTGCAATCACAGCCGCCAATTCCTTCAGCACTCTCGGATGCAACTCGTCTGGCCCCATGGACTTGTGCACGTCCAGCTTTTCTAAATAGTCCCTAACTACCTCTATCTCCACAGAGGGCTGGCCATCTCTTCCCCATTTTGTGATGCCCAGCGCACCAGTCTGGGAGCTGACCTTGTTAGTGAAAACAGAGGCAAAAAAAGCATAGGATCCACTGTGCCTGAATATAGTAGGAGAGGTTTCTCTATTGGGGTTTCATTTATTATTTTTCTGAACACCAAGGGAGGTTTTTGTGGATCTGAGCTTCAAGCTCCTAAAGCCAGTCACTGTTTCATTCTATTGGTTAGGTTTGTGTTTCTTCTCCCCCCACCCATTTCTCCCAGTTGTCCGTACCTTTACCCTGAAGACACTTACCTTTGCTTGCACCATATCACCTTGTCTTCTCTTTATTTTATTTATGTTACACAAGGAGGGAGGGACACCCTTATTGTAAGCTAAATCCACTGGTGACAGATACAGGAGGGAGTCGAGTCTGCACCTTCTGAGAAAAGGGGCTTTCCTTTTATCTCCCTTTTCCCATTTCTAAAGTTTTCCTTACTGAAGCATTGCCTTATTCCTCTTGAGGTAACAACATAGTTTAGAATATGTGTAGTGTACATAATTGCTAGCCATGCCCCTTTTGAATCTTACAGCTCCCCTCCAATAGCCTCTCAACTTAGCTGCAGCCACGCTTACTTTTCCCAGGACTGTGCCTCCACAAGACAGTTTTTCTAAAAACTCACTATTACCACCATCAGTGCATTTCCCCAGTGGTAGTGATAGTGGAAGAGCTAGTGGAGACAGGATGATGGTGTTTTAATCTTTCCACCATCTAACCTTGCCTCAGAGGTGGCTAAAATACCAAATCACCAGTGCTGTGTTTATATGGGAAATCCCACATTGACTACCACTCTGTAGAGTTTAATATAGAGATTGCAACAGTGGGAATTTAAGAAAAAATAGATTAGGGAAGATAAAGCTAAGGGGGAAATGACCTAAATAGTATAGAATGGTTGCAGTACACTAGGAGTAAGGTTTAATGACTATTTTACGCAGGTGCAGCTGCCTTGCACATAACACAATCATTGGGTAATTGAGAGCCCAGGAAGCACAAGCAAAACCTAACACAGGGGAAGTTTATATCATTTAGCCATGGAAGAAGTTTACAGGATAAGAGTGTGATACTTGAACTGGGCAGAGGATAGAAACTGATTCTACAGACTATAAGCATTCAAAAGGGAACATCTCATATCCTGTGTGTGCTTTAGTTAATTGAATTACTACTTGACATTAAAGTTAGAGGACATAGTTAATTTGTATCTGACTTGCACTATCTAAAAAGAAAATTGGAAGTACAATTAGAGAAAGAAAAATGTTCATTTAGGAATTGATTTTGCTGTAAATCTATGGTTTGTCCTAAATGAAAAGTTTAGGAACTTAATAGGGTTCATCATGTTCTTAATGTTACACTGGAACTTTACTGGAAAGTTACCTGCCAAAGCTCCATCAGCCAGGCAAGGAAACTCTCAAGTATTCAGGTAAAATGTAGTAGGGAAAGGAGCCCATCTTCAGTACTCTGCACTGAGATTTATGAGTTGGGCGACCAAGCCTCTCAGTTCCAGCACTTGTGGCTCATAGGAGAGTTACTTTAATCTTGATCAGGATGAACTCCATCTTACTGCATGGCTAATGAAGGTACTGTTTTAGTGGGTTGCCTCTTTAGTTTGGTGTTGTCTTAACTGCTTCTGTATTCTGTCTGTCAGTCCCCTGCTGGGCTTCCTTGTGGGAATCGCATTCTTGGCTCTCAGGCCCATTAGTCCTTGTGCTAGGCTACTGTCTAGTCCTTAGGAGGGTGTATTGTGATTGACCAACATTTCAATTAGGGTATCCTTCCTGTCAGTTCTGCCTTTGCCATCAATGTTGTGGCTTTCATTCCTGATAACTCAATCTCCCTTTTGCTTTCTGTGTAGCCAGGTCAGATGTCTTGGGCTCAGATTTGCATTTGGTGCTGAATCATTTGAATTCTACTGCACTATATGGTGACCCATTGTCTCACTGTAGTGCATTGGGTATCCCATATCTTGAAAAATGTGCCTTCAGTTTCCAGATCACAGTTCTTGCCTGAGTGTCCACTAGATAGTCCACCTCCCAGAAGTTGGAGTAATAATTCCAAGTGATTATATAATTCCTGCCTTTAAAAGTGAACAGGTCTGTTCAGAGGGTCAGGTTGGGATTTCATGAGTTTGTCGAGTCTCTTGTTTTCAATCACTATAGTCTTTGCACACCTCTCACTGTTCCATGTACACTCTCAGTTGAGCATTCATGCCTGGCCAGTAGATGCCTGGTTTGTCTCAGGCATGCCTTTATCCCCAGGTGTGAAATGTGCATCTATGTCATGATGTCGGCCATTAAATCTGCTGGGACTAGTGCCCAGCCTCCTTTAAACAAAATCCTATCTTGTGCATACACAGCTCAGCCCTTATCCAGGAGTAGGGGTAACTTCCTGTGACACTCCTCCTGGCAGCCAGGTGAAGGATATAGGATCGGGAACAGCCCCCCGGCCGCTCGCAGGGCAGAGGTCCCCATCCAAAGATGGTACCTAGTCACCCTGTAGGCCTGGGCCCTCTCATAGCACTCCCCTCTTCTTAAACTCTTTCATCTACATGGTAATTTTGGGAAGGGTTGGGGGGACTTCAGTTTCTGATTGTGCCCTGGGCCCGAAAAAAACCCTGTGAGACCCTGCTCAGCAGTGGCTTCTTCATGATGCTTTCTAATGCTTTGTGATCAGACTGCACATCCGCCTTGTGTCCAATGGTGAACTAATGGAATCATTACATTCCAAAGAGCACAGCCAGGAGCTCTTATCTGAGCATAGCTCCTTTCTGTGTCTGTCAAGGCTCTGCTAGCACATGCTATGAGCTGTTGGATTTGCTACTGTGCAACTCCTGTAGTTCTAGCTTCTCCACAGGGTTTTAGTACTTTAGGACGAGTGCCTTACTTATGATTTTCATTATTCTTTCAAATGCTTGTTCTGGGATCTCTGACCATTTCCCAGTCACACATTGCAGAACGATGTGCTGTGTTCAGTTTACATTGGAACACCTCTGGGGCTGGGCTGAAGCCCTTCGGCATTCTTATGCACTGGAACCTGCCAAAAGATGTAGTAAAGGCAGTCAGTTAGGACTGGATGTCTCACCTAATATGTGAATATACTCAATTTAACATCACAAATAGTGAGCACTTTTTCCCTGCGTAAATTGGGTACTATGTCCTCAATCACTAATTATGGGTAATTACTTCTTTTCAATGCTGTGTTCAGTAGTTTTAAATCAGTGCAGACCCTCAGTTTACCTTATGTTTGTTTTTTTCTTACCACTACTAGGCTGCTGATCCAGTCTGTACTAGTTTCAATAGGTGTAATGATGGCTCTTCTTTGCAGGCTTGCCAGCACCTTCTGCAGTGGATTCACAAGGGCTAACGGAACTCTGCAGTTTCGTAGTGTCATAGCTGTACATGGGGAGTCTGTTTCTAAACTCAGTTTGCTTTCCAGGTTTCCATCTCCTTCAGATATGTCCTTATATTCTATATGAATGTTGGACAGGATCCACAGTGACTGTTCTCCATCCTCTCTCACTTTGCAGATATACTGGTATTGTCCACAGTCAAATCCATGGCTTGCACTGCCCTGCTATCCAGCAGTGGATGGTACTCCTGTGTTTCAACTACTCTAAACTCCAAGGGATAGTCTCTTGTTTCATGGATTTCTTACTGATGACCTGCATTTTGCTCACTGGCCTCAGAATGGTTTTATTGTACATCACCTGAACCTTCACACATTTATCCAGCCTAATATCACTGCTTATCAGCAATGCTGGGATTACAGTGCAGCTGGCTCCTCAGCCCAGCTGGAATCTAGTTGGTCATTGATCTAATAATATAGTTGCAAATATGGGCTTTGAATGGCTGGCAGCCTTCTTCTGCAGTCCATTTATACTGAGATTCTTTGGAACTGCTAACATCACACTACAGATATCCATCCTCCCATCCTCTACAGCAGTGGTGGGCAACCTGCATCCCGTCAGGGTAATCCACTGGCGGGCCGCAAAACAGTTTGTTTACATTTGCATGGCCGCCCGCAGCTCACAGTGGCTGCAGTTCACTGTTCCCGGCCAATGGGAGCTGCGGGAAGTGGTGACCAGCACGTCCCTGCGGCCTGCGCAGCTTCCCACAGCCCCCATTGGCCGGGAACGCAGGACACAGGTTGCCTACCACTGCTCTACAACCTGAATTACTACTGGCACTGCTCTTTTTTTTCCTTCCTGCAGCATTTGGATAAAAAATGGTTCTGTTTCCCACATGTTTTGCAATGTTGCCCATCAGTTGGGCATTTTTCTTTCTGCCTTTTGTGTTGCCTTCCACAGTACATATGCTGGACCATGATGCCTGCATTCTCGGTTGGTCAGTCTCTGTCCTGTTCCTTTAGTTTGAGCCTGTGTACTTGTTTTGCACAAGTGGGTATCACTGTTTTGATCTCCATGGACAGCTCAGTTGTCCTTGCTATTTGGAAGTATTTCTCTAAGGTTAGATTTGTCCCTTTCAACAATCTCTCCTGTAATCTGGATTCACGTGTCCCACAAATGATCCTGCCTCTAACTAGGGAACCTTTAATATCTCTAAAGTTATATGAGGATGCCAGAAGTCTCAGCTCTGTAATGAAAGAATCTATTCAGTGTTCTGCTTCTTAGTTTCAGGCAACCCCCCACCCGCCATCTTCTCTTTACAGTCTCATTCTGTCTGGGGTCACAATACTCATCAAACATTTTTGTTAGCTGTTCCAGCTGTTGTTTGCTCTGATTTTAGGTGCTACCTTGTTTGCCTGTTAAATTAAACTCTCTTCCTTTTAGTGGGTCTCACTAGACTGACCATTGACAGTATATTTAATGTACCACATGCTAGCTAATAACATAACAGGACTCCATGTTTCTAAAACTAAACTGTTTCTTTATTTAGAGAACAATTTACAGAGATGCTGCAACTACAGCTAGCATTCATGCCATGTGCAAACATACTGACTTCCTATTAGGAAGTTCCTAATTCCTTTCCCAAAATCTTCCTTCCAGCAACCCAAGCTCCTCCTTACAAGTTCCATGCAGGTTTCTACAGATGAGACCCCTCAGTATAATTTAAATAACCTAGGGGTGGCAGTGTGATCCAGAATCAGTACAGCACTATTCATTGTGGCCTAGCCCCTCACATCCTTGGCCTGCTTGTTCCCTCTCCAGACCTGTCCCCATATATTCCTTCTGCCACACGTTGGAGGGAGATGGGGGAGGCGGCGAACGCAGAGTAATGCAAACTGCCTTGTGTACAGTCTGCACCAGAGGGAATTCTCCGGGGACAGCTCTGAGATAGCAGTGTGAAGGGGCCATAGCAGAGGGGGGAATCACTCACATAAATTAGAGCCTGAGTCACTTCTTGTTTATGCATATGCCTAAAATGTGAACACAGTAAAGATTACAATGGTGCAAAATGATGCAGCTTCCCTTCTATCTTGAAGGCTTGTTAATTCCTAGTCTATCTATGGTCTTTTGAAATTTATATCTGTCCTAGCTGGTGATTACAAAGTCCCTCTATATAGTATCATTGGCAAATTTCATTAATATGCTACCAGCTACCTCTTCCAGATCATTAATAAAATATTGAATCAGATCAGCTTTAACAATGATGCTCATGTTATTGCAATATTCACCTTCCCCTGGAATTTACTTCCTTGCCCTTTTTCATTACCCTCTGTTTACCATCATTAGACAGCTTTCAAATCACATATCCAAAGTATTTCTAATTAACATGGGGCTGGATTAGCACCTTGAAATCCAGCCTGAGTAAGGTGCTGTGTATACCTGCCCAGCAAGAACCTAATTGTTCTCCCTTTCTCTGGTAATTGGTGCAAGGCCTTTTCCTGGGTTAGCTTATTCCTCCTTCCATGTTAGCTTAGCTGCTGTATTAGGTGGAGCCAAGACTTCTCCTACTTGCTGTCCCAGAGTTTTGTGAGTTGGAGCCATACTCCATTCTTCTCTTATTCCTGTTTAGTTAGTATGTGTTTTCCCCCACTCTGTTTGTATATAGTTGAGTAAAGCAGCATGTTTCCAGTCTGCAGAACTGTAAGTAAAATGTTTCCTCTGCATTGGGAGATACCTTTAAAAATCATACCTCGTAGAAGCCTAGAGATTTTTTTTCCATTTTAATGTTTATTCCATTATTTTGGTATGAACAGAAATTAGATTTAGTAAGCTGTAATCACTGTGATCCTTTGGTACCTTTCCAGTTTTCCAGGATTTTTTTTTGTCAGTTTATTAGATAATTTCCTTAACACTTTAGGATTTATTTCACCAGGACTGGTGGATTTGCATGTACCATAATTAGTCACTTAAACCATTACTTGCTTTTTGTCAATAGCTATTTTTAGAGAGTCTTTCTTGCTTATTTTTTGTCCAAGTCTCGCTTCCTTGTTTTCATGTTATGAAAAGAATCTCAGTATCTCAGTGATTTGAAGGGTCATCATTAATTTAATTTCCAACTCATCTGCTGCCAAAGTAAAGTTAATGATAGTTTTACCATTGATTTAAATGGGAGGAGGAATGGGCCCTTATTAGTGAGCCTTCTATCTTTCTAGTACTTTTTCCTCTTAAATAGATATGTACAAGCATGTTTATATATTTATTTATGTTTATATATGATTAGTGTCATACAAAATCAATATTGCACACATCAAATGGACCAGAAACTAGTGAACTAATTGATCTCAAAATGAAATTGCTGACAAGGAATCATCATTAAAGTGTATGTTTCCACAGGGGTGCTCATGGGCCAGAGCTCTTGGACCAGTGCTAACTTTTTAATTAGTGACCTGGAAGAAAATATAAAATCTTGCAGAGAACAGAAAGATGAGTAGTGCAGTAACTAAGAATGAGTACAGGCGATTGTTACAGAGGGTCCTGGATTACTTGGTATTGGGAATATATTGAAAAATGCCTTCTCTATTGTATTTTGGTGCATCAGTCCATTCCTGATTTCAGCTACAATAAATACAGTAAGCAGTGTCATTTTTCATAAGGGAGAGCAATCTCTGTAGATAAAACAATGTAATATATTTTGGTATTTCAGAGCATTTTGAGGAAAAATAAACACCACATATATAATAGTGTCCTAAATTAGTCATAATTATTATGATCTTCATACACTGAAATTAACTTTACCAGAGCACTGAATTACACTAACCTATAGTATTTGTACCACTGTTTTGTCAGGCAGGAAGCACTTTCATCCTAAACTCTTATTTCTATTATATACCTTATTTTACCGGGTTTTTAACTTGGCTGAAAGGATTTGACAAGAATAAATAAATTAATAATAATTAATAAATGACTTACATTTGGCAGGCTGTGCAACATTGTGTTTATGGAATACATTTATTTTTAACATTTTTTAAATGGCTTCTGTTTCAGATTTCCCTCATAAAGGCATTTAATAGAGCTCGACAAAATTTTGCCATCAACATTTTTGTTTTGGTTTGTATTTTTGTATGTAAAATGGATTTTTGGTGAAAGAGAAACGTTCACCAAAATTAATAAATGAATGCATAAATAAATACATTCTATGTTTATAAAAAAAACGAGCTGTCAAAAAACTTACAATTTTTTTGATGAAACTTGTGAAGAAAAAGTTTAGCAACCACATAAAAGCATCAACATTTTTGTCAGGAAAATAATTTCCTAACCAGATCTGCTCTTTATTCAGATGCTCTTTCTGAGAAGCCCTCATCACTCTCTCCTATGCAATGTCCGTTATCTGTTTTAGAGTTAATTACAATTACATTTATTTAGATTTCATTGAAAAAAACTCCAAACTGAAGGGTGCCTATCCAGTGCTCTGGATGTCCTTATCAGACATTTAAAACCACATTCACTTACTGAGGTGGGAATAGCTGATGTTACAACAGACTGCTTTGTGACTCTGTAACCACAGCAATGTGATATAGATATGATATGGTCCATGGTTTAATAATCAAAGCTGGAAATAAGAAAACTGTGGTCTCTATATTGTTTCTGACCACATTTTTCCTAAATTTGGGGTGGGATTATCAAAGGCTCAAATTGCCTTTAGGCATCTAGCTGCTATTTGTACCTTTGAAAATTTCCCTTAGGTTCCTAAATTAAAGCATCAAATTCCATAGTTAGGCATGTAGGTGGAACCACTAATTCAGCATGAGACGTTAGAGAATGTAAAAGTAATAATGATACACCTTGTAAGTATTTTGGTGGCATTATTTAGGATTATTGTTGAAAGGAGTATAGAAGTCAATGTGTCTTTTATGTAATGATGACTAGAGATGAGCTGAACCATCTGTGATCTTCTGAAGCCAAATCTGAAGTTCAGGATTTGGACCCTAAACCAGGCTTCGCCAGCTCTTGAATCTCAGTGGGAGGAGTATTGTGATGTTTCATGTTCTCTTAAACATGACGATAACAACTGGCTTTTGAAGACACCAATCCTGCATGACACTGTCCATCTGAGTTCTCTTGTTTCATACTTGGATTGTAAACTCTTTCAGGCAGAAGCCATCTTTTTGCTCTGTGTTTGTGCAGCACCTAGCACAGCAGGGTCCTGCTCCATGCCTGGGACTCTAGACATCATGATCATAAAAAACAATAATACAAAAGAAGGTACAAACTGTTATGGAGACTAGGTTCTAGCTAGGACAGACCATAATTGTTGCTATGCACAGTTACAGAAATCAACTCTATCCACATTCTACCCACAACTCTACCCACATTCTTCTCTGTAACCTGATATGTTCAGAAGGTGAGCCAATCATAGACCATGGAAAAAGCTGATAAAGGTTCTACGGGCTCTGTGGGAAATGAAATGTAGATTTCAAATTGATACATTTTACACATTAAAAATGTGACTTTCTTTCCACCCAGCGGATGGTTGGCATGGTAATCCTAGCATAATACAGCACAAGGGCATATACTTACAATTACAGAGACTATGTAGCAATAGATAATACCACAACAGAGACTTTAATTCTCACTTATTGTTCACCTCCTTATTTATTTTACAGGAAAAGCAATTCAGTGGTATAACAATTAGTTGTCATGACATCCATGTAATTTGAATAGCAGAAAAATTAATAGAGAATAATGTAAGTGCACCAACTTCAGACAAATAATATACTGCATCATCCTTGCTTTCCTAGCATCCACTAAGTGAGATGTGGACAGATGCCCCAGTACTCTTATATCCAAGTCTTCAGTTATATATTTCTCTTTGCATTTTGCCTTTGCCATTCTTTGACTCAACCTCTGTATTAGTGGCATGGCTGTGCTTTCATTCATTATAAATACTTTTCTACCACGGGTTTCAGAATTTCATGCTTTCTATGGCTGCTGACTGAGGCTCACATCCCTATTCCCTCCTGGTTGTGTATTGTGTAGCTCAAAGAGTCTTTTACAAATGTGAAAGGTACAGTTCCATCTCGTGGGACCCTCCTCTTTGAGTATATGAATAGCAGCCCACATTTCTCAACCTTCTTTCAAATTTTGACAAGTTGCTGTAGCTTGTCTGCAATGGCTGCAAATTTTGCATGTCATAGCTAACACCTTGTTAAGACGATCTGTGCTTCAGAGAAATTCAAAGAACTACAATGCAGAATGATTCAGACACCGAGAGGGGGTGGTAATAAACAGCTGACACATTCTCTGAAGATATTTCCTCCACATTATTGGGTGTATACTTTTCAGCAAATTGAATGTTCTTGGTGCATATTTTCTTTCACTGTGAAAAGAAACTTTTTTTCCTTTAGAAACAGAAAATTAAGTGGATAGAGTTCTTGTTGAATCACATCTTGTCCAAGACTGTGCATCTTGGAGCTGGTAATAGACAAGCTCATTATCTCCTTCTGTCCCAAGTCTTTTCAATTTTTCTTTGTTCTGAAAAACATGGATGTTTCTTCTTAGGTTCATGTGGTTATAAGCTCATTGAACAGTGTTTCAAGAATAGTCAGAACAGAAACAGAAGAATGGTCAGGTTAAAGCATTGACCTGGGGCAGTGGAGTGGTGGGTTCTATTCCTGGCTTTGCCACAGGTCTTTCATGTGATCTTGAGCAAGTCACTTAATCTCATGTTGCTTTAGGTTCTCCAGTCTTTAAAATAGGGATAATGCTCTGTTTCTCCCATCATTTGTCTTGTCTATTTAGATTATTCTTTGGGAGTAAGTATTGTCTCTTACTACCTGCATGCACAGTGCCTAAGACAATGGGGCTCCAAACTCAGTTATGGCTTCTAGGCTAAACTATGCTACCTCTACTATACTACTACTCACACTACTAACAAACATCTAAACAGACAGACAACACTGATCCCAATGGGGGACTTAGAGGAAGGTGCTGTCTTACAGTGTTTTCATTTGATTCCTTTCTTTGTTTTTAATATAATGGTGAATGGGTTGGAGGGATAACATTCTTAGTCTTAGTATACTTGGATACTCTCAGCCCAGCAGAAGCAGCTGTTCTATCTCGGGGCCTCTCCTTCTGCCCCTCCACCCCCACGAACATGATACAGTTCTGTGGTGACCTAGAATCCTATTTTCGACGTCTCCGACTCAAGGAATATTTCCAAAATAATCTGAACAACATACTAATCCACAGAGGTCTCCCTACCAACACTACAGAAAGAGGGATTCTAGGTGGACTCCTCCTGAAGGTCGAAACAGCAGACTGGACTTCTACATAGAGTGCTTCCGCCGACGTGCACGGGCTGAAATTGTGGAAAAGTAGCATCACTTGCCCCATAACCTCAACCATGCAGAACGCAATGCCATCCACAGCCTCAGAAACAACTCTGACATCATAATCAAAAAGGCTGACAAAGGAGGTGCTGTTGTCATCATGAATAGGTCGGAATATGAACAAGAGGCTGCTCGGCAGCTCTCCAACACGAGTTTCTACAAGCCATTACCCTATGATCCCACTGAGAGTTACCAAAAGCAACTACAGCATTTGCTCAAGAAACTTCCTGAAAAAGCACAAGATCAAATCCGCACAGACACACCCCTGGAAACCCGACCTGGGATATTCTATCTACTACCCAAGATCCATAAACCTGGAAATCCTGGGCGCCCCATCATCTCAGGCATTGGCACCCTGACAGCAGGATTGTCTGGCTATGTAGACTCCCTCCTCAGGCCCTACGCTACCAGCACTCCCAGCTACCTTTGAGACACCACTGACTTCCTGAGGAAACTTCAATCCATCGCTGATCTTCCTGATAACACCATCCTGGCCACTATGGATGTAGAAGCCCTCTACACCAACATTCCACACAAAGATGGACTACAAGCCGTCAAGAACACTATCCCCGATAATGTCACGGCTAACCTGGTGGCTGAACTTTGTGACTTTGTCCTTACCCATAACTATTTCACATTTGGGGACAATGTATACCTTCAGATCAGCGGCACTGCTATGGGTACCCGCATGGCCCCACAGTATGCCAACATTTTTATGGCTGATTTAGAACAACGCTTCCTCAGCTCTCGTCCCCTAAAGCCCCTACTCTACTTGCGCTATATTGATGACATCTTCATCATCTGGACCCATGGAAAAGAAGCCCCTGAGGAATTCCACCATGATTTCAACAATTTCCATCCCACCATCAACCTCAGCCTGGTCCAGTCCACACAAGAGATCCACTTCCTGGACACTACAGTGCTAATAAACAATGGTCACATAAACACCACCCTATACCGGAAACCTACTGACCGCTATTCCTACCTGCATGCCTCCAGCTTTCACCCTGACCACACCACACGATCCATCGTCTACAGCCAAGCTCTGCGATACAACCACATTTGCTCCAACCCCTCAGACAGAGACAAACACCTACAAGATCTCTGCCAAGCTTTCTTACAACTACAATACCCACCAGCGGAAGTAAAGAAACAGATTGATAGAGCCAGAAGAGTTCCCAGAAGTTACCTACTATAGGACAGGCCTAACAAAGAAAATAACAGAACGCCACTAGCCGTCACCTTCAGCCCCCAACTAAAACCCCTCCAACGCATTATTAAGGATCTACAACCTATCCTAAAGGATGACCCAACACTCTCACAAATCTTGGGAGACAGGCCAGTCCTTGCCTACAGACAGCCCCGCAACCTGAAGCAAATACTCACCAACAACCACATACCACACAACAGAACCACTAACCCAGGAACTTATCCTTGCAACAAAGCCCGTTGCCAACTGTGCCCACATATCTATTCAGGGGACACCATCACAGGGCCTAATAACATCAGCCACACTATCAGAGGCTCGTTCACCTGCACATCCACCAATGTGATATATGCCATCATGTGCCAGCAATGCCCCTCTGCCATGTACATTGGTCAAACTGGACAGTCTCTACGTAAAAGAATAAATGGACACAAATCAGATGTCAAGAATTATAACATTCATAAACCAGTCGGAGAACACTTCAATCTCTCTGGTCACGCAATCACAGACATGAAGGTCGCTATCTTAAAACAAAAAAACTTCAAATCCAGACTCCAGCGAGAAACTGCTGAATTGGAATTCATTTGCAAATTGGATACTATTAATTTAGGCTTAAATAGAGACTGGGAGTGGCTAAGTCATTATGCAAGGTAGCCTATTTCCCCTTGTTTTTTCCTACCCCCCCCCCCAGATGTTCTGGTTTAACTTGGATTTAAACTTGGAGAGTGGTCAGTTTGGATGAGCTATTACCAGCAGGAGAGTGAGTTTGTGTGTGTATGGGGGTGGGGGGGTGAGAAAACCTGGATTTGTGCTGGAAATGGCCCACCTTGATTATCATGCACATTGTAGGGAGAGTGGTCACTTTGGATGAGCTATTACCAGCAGGAGAGTGAGTTTGTGTGTGTGGTTTTTGGGAGGGGGGTGAGGAGGTGAGAGAACCTGGATTTGTGCAGGAAATGGCCCAACTTGATTATCATGCACATTGTGTAGAGAGTTGTCACTTTGGATGGGCTATCACCAGCAGGAGAGTGAATTTGTGTGGGGGGGTGGAGGGTGAGAAAACCTGGATTTGTGCTGGAAATGGCCCAACTTGATGATCACTTTAGATAAGCTATTACCAGCAGGACAGTGGGGTGGGAGGAGGTATTGTTTCATATTCTCTGTGTGTATATAAAGTCTGCTGCAGTTTCCACGGTATGCATCCGATGAAGTGAGCTGTAGCTCACGAAAGCTCATGCTCAAATAAATTGGTTAGTCTCTAAGGTGCCACAAGTACTCCTTTTCTTTTTGCGAATACAGACTAACACGGCTGTTACTCTGAAACCTGACAAAATAAAAAGCACTCTTTGTGTTAAAAGTTTACTATTCAAGCTCTGGACTACTCTATAGGTGGGATCCTTATCCTAAAAACAGTTACATTACCCTCACATAAGTATCTTTTACTCATGTGAGTAGTCCTGTTGCACTCATTGGCCCTACTTGCAATATAAGTGTTTGCAGGATCAGGTTCTACCTATATTAACTTGACTGAATTTCCTTTAAATTGGCTGAAAAAAATATTTTACCAGTTACTATTTAGTCCAGCAGTTGCATGTATGTCACATACCCTGTCAAGGAGCAGGTCTGGTTTGATAAGTCAAAGCCATCATTGGTAACCTACCCAAAAAAGCTTTCATGTGAAAATCCCAAATCCTTTCATTCTCTAGGCTCAGGAGAAATGAGGCAACACTTCAGCCACACTTGTGTCCATTTCCTAAAGTGAAACACAGAATTGTCTGCTAAGGCCTCTACAGGTCTGAGCCTACAGATCTCTTTTCTAATTGACGCTGTTCAGGCAGCACATACCTGAGATGAGATTTTGCTTTGTGTATTGTTTCTAATATATAACAACACTATTTTTCTATTTTTTCCATTGTCCAGGGCCTGCAATTTTGCACTGTTGGCTCTTTGAATTCTTACATCAATGTTTTATGTTTAGGTATGAATCTGGTTTCATTAGAAGGAAAAGCAGCTTATTTTGGGTCATTTAATAAAACGGACCAGATTTGTGACCTTACTCTAGCTGTCTTGCAGCACTCCAGTGAAAAAATGCCCCCCAACAGCCAGAAAGACAGCTTAATTTGCTACTGGGGGGTGTCTCCAGGTATTGGTTTAATATGCTACATAGATGTTTCCACATGTATTGTCTTAATGATCTGTTGGGCTAAATATTCACTTTTAAAGAGGATTCAGTGTATAAGTGTTGTGGATCCAGAAGAGTATATTATTTAAATTGTGGAAAAGTCATATCAATCCACAGTTTCAAACTCAAAAAAAAAATCAAACATATTTATAACAGTAACTCAACAGTTCAGATGGTTGAAACTGGCCTAGAGAGTGTGACTACACCCACTCTAATCATCAAGCAATGCCGCTAGACACTAATGTGTGAAGACTTATTAATGTGATTAAACATCTAGTGCTGTGCCAGTGAATTGTGTGTGAGAGTCAGTTAGCAGGTTTTTTAGTAAATAATACATATATACATGAAGATATTGAACAGAACTGGACTCGGAACTGATCCCATTGGGACCTAGGGTTGCAAACTTTGGTTGGACGAATTTCTGGAGATTTCATCACACAACATAATCTTTAATTGAAGATTAATCTTTAATTCCTGGAGAGCCTGGGACAATCCTGGAGAGTTGGCAACCCTAGTGAGACCCCACTTGACCTGCCTTTCCAGCTTGACTGTGAACCACTGATAACTACTCTCTGGGAACAGTTTTCCTACCAATTATGCACTCACCTTATAGTAGCTCTATCTAGGTTGTATTTCCCTAGTTTGTCTATGAAGAGGTCACGTGAGACAATATCAAAATCCTTACTAAAATCAAGATATACCACATCTACTGCTTCTCCCCCTATCCACAAGGCTTGTTACCTTGTCAAAGAGAGCTACTAGGTTAGTTTGACATGATTTGTTCTTGACAAATCTATACTGACTCTTACTTATCACCTTATTATCTTCTCGGTATTTGTTCCATTATCTTTCCAGTTACTGAAGTTATGTTTCACAATATAAACATGTAAAACAGTAATCCCTGGCTATCTGCTGAAGTGATGTAAACAGTGTTGTAAGTTACCTACTGGAAGTTGATTGGTCAGAAAATAGTTATAAATGGCAAAGTAGTATAACTTATACCAATTCAAGTGGTTGTGCATAATAGAGGCATCTTTCATGCTGAAGGGCCGGAAGAGGGGGTGAAGCAGAATAAGCATCTAACATGAATGTGTAAAACAAGTTGGGGACAAAGTTGGAATGATCTCAGTGCTGGCACCTTGTCTCTTATTTGTGATGTAAAGTGTAATGAATGTCATGTTGCTGTATAAAATCGTTCACATAAAAATGTTAAAAGAATGCTAAAGGTGCATATTTAAGCACTGAAAAATTAGAAAATGTCAGAATTAAGGTTGCCTTTCCAACCTTAGTTAGGGCCCCTTGTATGTATGCATTACATTATAGTCTTTAATTACTTGATCACATACTATATTTTTCCACAGAATCTCTGCCTCATTTTGTGCACACAATATCAGAAACTATTCAATAGCTTGTTTCATACTCATTGTTTATTTGTGTGGCCCCAGGCCTTATTTACTGCATGTTATTCAAACCTTACTCTGAAGAAAGATCATTATTTTTTTATTCTATATTTGTACTCATGCTGTTCTTTTCACTGTCGTATCTGAAGGCCTTCCAGTAGCGCATTAAGCAACACCACTATACATTTATCATGTGGTATTAGTTGTCTCATCCTCTCTCCAGAAGGAGAAACGTGTAGTGGAGTGTCTTGTTTTGATAGAATGTCAAGTTTGTTTTTGTTTTCAATATACCTATTGCTATGTACTTTTGTTAGAGAAGGCAAGGTCAATGTGAGGCTTGTTATGGTCTTTTGTTTTTGGGAGAGTTCATTCCACAGTCTTGGACCAGGCTCCAAAAAAGTTCTGTCTCCTGCACAGATGAGATTTACCCTTATTGTAGAGAGTTCCATTGCACCAGAGAAGTGTAGCTGTTGACCTCATTCATCATACCAGAGTTTTAGGTGCCCTTTTAGCTATTTGGGGCCTTTCCCATAGGCTTTTCTATGGTACTCAACATTATAGAATGGAATACTTGACAAATATTAATGAATTCATTTTCACTATAACCTGTAAGGTAAGGAGGTATTATTGCCCATATTTTACAGATGGAGAACTGAAGCAGAGACAGATTAAAGTTAAAAGTATCCACTAATTTTAGCTGCTTAATTTGAGAAGCTCAGGGCCAGATTTTTTCAGAGTATTTAGCAAGCAATTTATAGCACTTTATGCATTCAAATCACAGATCTTGTTGATTTCAACTGCAGCTGTGAATACTCAGTCCCTGGTCTCTGAAGCTGGACATATGAAAAATGAGGAACACACAATTAGTGGCTACCTGAGTTTGGTTTAAGTTATGTACCTAGCATCGCAAAGGACTTCTTTGGCAGAGGCAGGGGTAGAAACAAACTTTCCAGAGGTGGTATTCAATTCCCTTAACCATAAAACCATCCTTTCTTATCCTACAATCCGCTCCTCATTCACTGCACACCTTCTAATTTCTACCACAAATGAGGCTGGGGTCCTAGAGATAACTGCCTTATTTATTATACAACCCTAATTCAGTCCCTGAGCACTGACTATCTGTGGCACTGAATGAGTCCGGGGTCCTGTGGAAAAACATAGTTTTTGATCATGGAAATAAAGACAGTATCGTAGGAATATGCACAAGGGGGCAAATGAAGTTTATGCAGACACTTAAGCAACGGAATAACTGATAGCAGTGGTAGGTTTTCCTCCTCTATATGGATCAGCACCAGTGAGGGATGTGACACATACTTTCCCAGTGGATTTCATATTTGCTAACAGGACAGGAATGGTAGGACTCAAATCTTGGCTTCAGTTCCTGGTTCTGAAAGGGAGTGTGTTCTAGTGGGCATAGATCCTTCTGTCCTTGTTCTACCAAGCCTAACACTTTCTGTTTGTGTCTGTTTCACTTCAGTCTCTCCCTCTACCTCATCCAGCTCTTGTCTCCTCTGTGTTTCACTCAGACTGCTTCTTCTTTCTTCACAATACCTGGGCACCAGCCACAAAAGCTCTGAGAATACAGAAGAGAGAGATTCCCTGCTCTCAGTTTGGTGACACTGCAGCTGGCAACAGAAATTGCAGGGTAAGTCCTGCTGGACCTTGAAGACCTGGGATAGAGCATGCCCAGAGCTCATGGAAACTTAAATTCTTTGAACTGCCAAACTCTAACAAGTCTCTACCAGGTGTGTGTGAACAGCTATTTTTCAGAGTCTTATAACTTTAGCCAGATATGAGGTATTTCTCATGGAAAAAGCAAAACGCACTTGACTGACACTAGGGTGACTTCCCTGCCAAATTTCAAATTCTTGCCCTAAGGCATGGACATACCTGAGATTCAAAATGTTGAATTAACATTTTAGCATAGGTAAATCTATGTATTTTTTCCCCCTTACCACATTCTCAGGCCTAGTCTACACTAGAAAATTAGGTCAGTTTAACTACGTTGGCCAGAAGTGTGAAAAATCCACATCTCTAAGCCAGGTTGTTAAACCAACTTAGCCCCTGTTGTAGACAGCAGTAGGTCGATGAAAGAATTCTTCTGTTGACCTAGCTATTGCCCTTAGGGAGGTGGATTCCCTATGCCGACAGGACAACCCCTCCTGTCAATGTAGGTAGTCTCTACACTCAAGCACTACGGCAGCAAAGCTACAATGGCTCTGCTGTAGCATTTTAAGTGTAGACATAGCCTCAGAAATGGCTGAACTGTTACAACTGACACATTTCAAAAAATAAAATAAAATAAAGGCATATACCTGTCATGGAAAATTGAAGGCTGAGTGGTTAAAGTTTTGGCAAACAACTTAAAATAGTCTTCTAATGGAAGTGCTGGTCAACCTGAAGTAATGTGGTGCTACCTATCTCTGCCTATATTAACATTTCCTTTGGCTTTTTATAGATTTATTTGTTCGAAACCTCAAGCAGTTTTCATAGGTAGTCTTCATCTCACACTAGTGTCTTTCAAGTCAACAACAGTTATTATTTTAAAAGATAAAAGCAAGAATATAACTGTTCATGACATATGACTATATGCTCTCTCCCACTCACCCTCCCACAATTAAAACTTCACAGCTGGGAAATGACAGCAAATCTTATCTTTCCCAAAGATAGAGTCTTCACCATTTCATATCTGCAACAGAAAACTTCCTCTGCTAGTAACAGAATGCTGACAAGAAACCTGAGGGAATTCCAATCGCTAGGAGAAAATTCAGAAAATACAATGGATGTTTATAAAAGGAGATTTGTAATGATACTATGTAGCACTGTATAGTGCCACTGTAACCTCCGTTAAAAAAAGAAGTACAAATAATTTCTGATTCTGAGTTCTGTGGTCCAAAAAATAAAATGTCTGAAGCAACTGAAGTTGGAATTACTTCACTGTGAAACTCAGCAAGGACACAAACATTCCCCACAGAACTAACTACACAACAGAGAGCTATGAATAGATGGAGGATGGGGGGCATTCTAGCACCATTTTAAGGGGCTGTTTTATTAGAAATAAAAGATTCTATAGGTCTCAGAAAAATAAATCCTTCTAGTAAGTCTGATAAATTGGACTCTGTTGGACAACAGAGGGAATTCTAAGAATAGACTGCATGGATCTCTCATTCAGAGTTGGAAAGACTCAGTTTTGCTTCATGTTGGGAATCTGAGCATTGAAAAGCTAATGTGCTTGATCCCCAATTTAAATGTACAAATGAAAGCTTCATTCATTTACTGAGGGCAAGTTGGAAGATTAAATGTAAATGGATCCTGATTTTGATTATGATTATTTATTTTATTTTATTAAAATTATGATTATGGGTATATTTGTATTCCCCCCCCTTTACTCCCTTCATCCCATAACTGATTGTCTATACAGATGTTGAGATCCACAAAGGCATCATGGGTATCTTCACCTGGGCCAATGCATCTTTAATTTCTCCTCACGGGCCTCCCCAGAACTGTGTGTACAACTGTGCCCCCTTGTTCCAATCTGTATGGCTGTGAGGTGGTGGAATTGCACTGCATAGACAGCTACAGTTTCCTGCCCCAGTCAGAGCTTTCTTAGGGCAGCCTCTGCAGTTCACACTTGATGCCGATCATCAGATGGCACCAGCCTGGCTTGAAGGAAGACAGAAGAGGGAGGCTCACCGTAGTGCTTTACCTGAAGTCAGACTGATAACCAGGCTCACCTTTCCATGATCAGTAGTGTAGGACTGAGGATGCATCATGAACAGGAGGTGGCACTGGATTATAAAACCGAAGAGTTGCTGGAGATTACCATCAAACCATTCTGGAAGATGTATCAAGGAACAGCCTTCTGTGAGATGTGTCTGGAGTACGACGTTTTTGGAATGCAACTGTCTCGCCTGCTCCTGCAAGAGCTGGTTCTCTAAGGTCAGCTGGATGACCCAGGCCTGCAGGGCTTGGTTGTCTGCCTGAAGGTGAGTGGCCCTGTCATAAATATAAAGGGAAGGGTAAACACCTTTAAAATCCCTCCTGGCCAGAGGGAAAACCCTTTCACCTGTAAAGGGTTAAGAAGCTAAAGGTAACCTCGCTGGCACCTGACCAAAATGACCAATGAGGAGACAAGATACTTTCAAAGCTGGGGGGGGGAGGGAAACAAAGGTTCTCTCTGTCTGTGTGATGCTTTTGCCAGGAACAGAACAGGAATGGAGTCTTAGAATTTAGTAAGTAATCTAGCTAGATATGCATTAGATTCTGTTTTGTTTAAATGGCTGATAAAATAAGCTGTGCTGAATGGAATGTATATTCCTGGTTTTGTGTCTCTTTGTAACTTAAGGTTTTGCCTAGAGGGATTCTCTATGTTTTGAATCTGATTACCCTGTAAGATATTTACCATCCTGATTTTACAGAGGTGATTCTTTTACTTTTTCTTCAATTAAAATTCTTCTTTTAAGAACCTGGTTGCTTTTTCATTGTTCTTAAGATCCAAGGGTTTGGGTCTGTGTTCACCGATGCAAATTGGTGAGGATTTTTATCAAGCCTTCCCCAGGAAAGGGGGTGTAGGGTTTGGGGAGGATTTTGGGAAGAAAGACGTTTCCAAGCGGGCTCTTTCCCTGTTATATATTTGTTAGACGCTTGATGGTGGCAGCAATAAAGTCCAAGGGCAAAAGGTAAAATAGTTTGTACCTTGGGGAAGTTTTAACGTAAGCTAGTAAAAATAAGCTTAGGGGGTTTTTATGCAGGTCCCCACAGCTGTACCCTAGAGTTCAGAGTAGGGAAGGAACCTTGACAGGCCCACTAGAGCATGTACAGTACTCCCAAAGGATTAGCCAGGTACATTTTGCCATCACCAGACCCTCTTCTCTGGCCTAAGCGGTTCATGCAAACTGTTATGGCCAGGATTTGGTGGGCAGACATAATGAGCAGGAGTTGGGAGTCAGGCCAGGTCAGATACCAGGACATCAAAATCTGAGATATGTCAGAAGCAGAACGAGGGTCAGGTGTCAAGAGGCTGGCAGGGTCAGGTTCCTAGGAGATCAGAATAAGGCAATAGGAGCAGGTATTGCAGGGGAAGCAGTTCTAAGCAGAAGAAGCCCAGCTGCATGGATGATTTCTTGTTCTGGTGCTCAGTTTAAATGCAAACAGGGAACCAATCAGGACACCCAAAATCCCAGGATTGGAGTCCTCTGTCAGAGTTCAGCCTCTAGTTCTGGCAACTGTTGGCAGGTTGGAATTTACTGGATCCTAGGAATCCTGTAGCCCAGGATGTGGCACCCACAGTCCCTAGTAACTGGTTAGTCTGGGACTCAGGAGACTTCGGTTCAATTCGGTGCTCCACCTGAGTGACTGAAGGCATATCTGTTTCTTTGTGTTTCAGTTTTGTCTCTCTCAAATGGAGATTATACTTGTAAGCAGTGTCAGGATGAGCTCCACCCTGACATCTGGTGGTGAGGTGTGGCAAGTTGTGGGAAAGAACTTCAGGGGCCGATCTCATTTGCATAGGCACACCCACCCCGCCTAGAATGAGGCCATCACTGCCCAAATGGTCACTTTGGCTGCTGTGGGATCCCCAGTGTCTCTGTTATTGGGGCAGGAAGAATAAATTGTTATTACCCTGATTATGGGAACTGTGCTTGGAACTGTACTTGGCCTTTTGTTATGATGGAGGGACTCACCATCCACTAAGTGGCACTCTCTAGGCAAGGGTCATGGGTTCCAAAACTCTGTGAATTGAGAGAGGCTGGGGACAAGTATTAATACTTGGTGGCATGGGCCCCTTGGTGAGGGCCTTACATGCTAATTGCACTTCCTCCTCTCTCCACTGTGGAATATCAGAGCTAATTTTGATTTCATTAGAAGTCTAGTTACAGGCTGCTGAGCTCACTTTGGGCTAATAGTGCACCAGCACTGAGGCTCCCCTACAACAAGCTGAATTCACCAAAGAGCTGAACTGACTAAGAGCTGAAATCACTGAGTGTTGTGTTAAGTAGTGGGGGAACCTGAAGATATATTGTGGAGCAGTTTGCGGGATGGCTGGAGTGGCTTGTGGACAGGCTGGTGGAGCAATTTGTAGGACGGCGGGAGCTGCTGGTGGGACGCGGAGCAGTTTGTGGATCAGCTGGTGGAGAAGTTCGTGAGATGGCGGGAGCTGCTTGTGGGCCACAGAGCGGAGCAGAGCGATGGAGTTCGTGGGGCGGCTGGCGGAGCGGAGCGAATTCCTATGGAGCTGTGGGGCGGTCAGCTTCAGATCATGTAAGGTGCCTCTTACCCCTGTCCCATCTCCACCCAGGGAGGTAAAGGAGGTAAAGCTCCGCAGATAAACTTTCGAACTCTGGGGCTGCCCGGAACAGGGACAGAGACTTTTGGGTCATTGGACTTTTGGGACTTTGGGTGATTTGGGGTTGCTGGACTCAAGAACCAAAGGGAAAGGGGCATGCCCCAATTTGCTTGGGGTGGGTTTTTTTTGTTCATGGGTTGTGTTATGAATCCTGTTGGTGGTGTTTCCCCAACATAATGCCACATTGTTTCTCTCTGTTATTAAAAGGCTTTTTGCTACACTCAGACTAGGTGCTTGCGAGAGGGGAAGTATTGCCTCTTGGAGGCGCCCAGCGGGGGTTGTATATATTTGTCCCAGGTCACTGGGAGGGGGCTCGAGCAGGTTTGCATTGTGTTATTGGAACGGATCCCCTAGATATTGAACCCGGCCCTTGTTGCTGCCAACTCTGATGGGCAGAAGGGCTACATACTAATCATCATCATCATGGGGGGTGGGGTGGGGGTAGGGGGAAGTTAATACCTTGAAGATTATGAGGTGCTCAAACACCATGGTGCTTGGAGCCATGTAAGTACCACAATACAACTACACATATTCCTTCAATGTGGGACCCTCAAGCAAGTACATTTGTCATTAATAAATGCTGCAGGTCATTTTGCAGGTGTGAAAAGACTGTGGATAAGCAGACACAAAAAGCCTGTTTGAAATCACATGAAAAAACTGTGGTCACTTTACTACTGTAGCAACTTTGGGGGAAAAAAGCTAGAACATCCCTGACTGAGCTGCAGAAAATCATGCTAAAACATCAGTTAATGCTGCAGGTTACAACTCATTGAAAATCTACTTATTATGTGCTTGAATGACCCCGTAAATTAGAAAGCTGAATACATAGGGAAGTACAAGACAGACAAGGTAGATATTATCCTGACCTCTGCTCATTCTAATCTGATAGCCATTTTGGTAATCTTTTCCATTCATCTGAAATGGTCACCTGAGAAGTAAATTCATTCATGTATCATTATGTTAGGTCTGAGAACACATTTAGCAGGTACAAGTTTTGCTGGAGAAACACAGACCTAACTTGAAAACAAATGAGACACTTATACAGTAACACCAGCCAAGAAGAAGGAGAAAGAAAAAAGAAATAGCTCTCAATCTATTTAGGAGTTGGAATAGGAGAATAATTTGATCAGCTAATGAATTGGCAGCATTTCTAGATTCAGATTTTAAGGGGAAACCTGAAACCATATGTCATAAATATAAAGGGAAGGGTAAATATCTTTAAAATCCCTCCTGGCCAGAGGAAAAAATCCTTTCACCTGTAAAGGGTTAAGAAGCTAGGATAACCTCGTTGGCACCTGACCAAAATGACCAATGAGGAGACAAGATACTTTCAAAAGCTGGGAGGAGGGAGAAAAACAAAGGGTCTGTGTCTGACTGTGTGATGCTTTTGCCGGGGACAGAATAGGAATGCAGTTTTAGAATTTAGTAAGTAATCTAGCTAGATATGCGTTAGATTATGATTTCTTTAAATGGCTGAGAAAATAAGCTGTGCTGAATAGAATGGATATTCCTGTCTGTGTATCTTTATGTAACTTAAGGCTTTGCCTAGAGGGATTCTCTGTGTTTTGAATCTGATTACCCTGTAAGGTATTTACCATCCTGATTTTACAGAGGTGATTCTTTTTTACTTCTATTAAAATCCTTCTTTTCAGAAACTGAATGCTTTTTCATTGTTCTTAAGATCCAAGGGTTTGGGTCTGTGGTCACCTATACAAATTGGTGAGGATTTTTACCAAACCTTCCCCAGGAAGTGGGGTGCAAGGGTTGGGAGGATTTTGGGGGGAAAGACATTTCCAAACAATGCTTTCCTACTAAATAAACCCAGATAAACATTTGGTGGTGGCAGTGGAAGTCCAAGGGCAAAGGGTAAAATAGTTTGTACCTTGAGGAAGTTTTAACCTAAACTGGTAAAAGTGAGCCTAGGAGGTTTTCTTGCAGGTCCCCACATCTGTACCCTACAGTTCAGAGTGGGGAAGGAACCTTGACACCATAGTTCAACAGGATACAGATTTTGATCTGTTCTTGACAGCTAAATAATACATCTTCCACCAGCTCCTCTTTCAAAGGCAATCCATGTGTACACTTCATCAAAGGAGTTTTCTGATGAAGAGCATGAGAAAGTTGTACAGACAACAAATTGTATCTATTTAAATGCAGAAAAGGTTTAACACTGTATTGATCTCTAATAAAAGGTGGTCAAGGCAGAGCTGGTGATACCTGTTATTAGACCACCAACTAAGTGTTAATTTCCTGATTTAAACATATGACTGTTCTCTCTCCCTTGTGGAACACTCCTATTGGAAATCTATTGCTGTTCTGTGGACCTTAGTAGGAAGGACATCATTCTTTATTAAATTGCATAGATTGTTTAGACTAACTTATATAGAAACAAACATGGCTTATAACACCCATTGCAATGATCTCATTTGAAAATCTAGCTACTTTTTTGATACCTAAATTGGAGTTGAACTCTTCCAAAAATCTAGCTTTTGTTGTTGTTGCTGAGCTCTGCTAAAATTAGCCTATGTTGTGGGCTATTCTATGGACAGGAAAAAAGACTGCAGGATCAGACCAGTACCCTATTAAGTCAAAGATACAGTGTACAGTTGAGTGTTAGTCACAGTGCAAGGATTCCTAACCCCCATACTGTGGGGTCAGGAATAGTTCCCATCCATTTGTAAATCAGGACCTTTTATAGCACTCCTGGGTTCTCTATTTACACTATTCAGTTATATTTTATATAACTTGCCATTTTTTTTACTTGAGATTTCAACTGCAGGTATTTTAGTCTTGGTTTAGCAATCAACTTCATGTTCAGTAGAATAAAAACAGGTTTTAGAATAATACTTTCATTATTTCCTTTAATTATATCTTTTACATAATTGTAATACAATAATAAAATAAAATTATCCTGTCAAGGGAATATTTACATTTTAGTTCAGATAGCCAATCTGTATGCTACTGACAGTAGTCCATTCAAATTTGAAGTTTATGTACTTATCCTAAAATGCTAATATTTGATCTCAAGTTAATAAAAACAAAACAAGCAAGCAAACAAAGAAAAAGCTCTTTTCAAAGCCAACATTTTCAGAGACTCCTATTTGGGTCATTTAAAATCCTTTTGCCACTTTTTTTTCAAACACACCAAAGTGATTTATGAGCCTAAATCCCATTTCGCAAAGTGATTTAGCACTCCTAAATTACTGAGGTACTTTTAAAAATTTTACACATTATCATTTCTTGCAACATAAAATAAAAAAAATCTAGTTTCTCAGGTAGACTTGTATTTTCTCGATTTTTATTCCTGGTGGTACTTTACAAATCTTTGTATTACTGATGGTTGCCTTTGCCCTCTTGGGAATACAGTTTAATGACTGTAAATCACACACATGTTGTAGCAGTTCCTCACTGAATTTCCCACTGTGTGGATGTTTGACTGTCAACAGAGCCTATCCTCAAGGCTGGCAGCTCTCATATCACTGAGTCTACAGTAATTGATCATAAGCAAAATAATCAACACAGCAATCAAAATCTGTGTTTAGGTTTGTTCCTTTTTTAGATTACTGCTTGCATGCTTTGTGCATATAACTGATAGCTTGCTGCAACGTAAAACGATAAACAGAAAACATACTATACATAACTTACTGTATTAAAGATGTAGTATGGTTTTTAAATTAGGAATTTATTATAATTAATGTTTTGGACCATTTCACAATACTTCCTCAGGGAGAAATAATGAACTCAACAGCTTTCAAGTGAGGTTTATGTAACAGAATTAGCATTTGATTAACTATAAACACAGGAATTCCTTAATATGGAAATAAGGCAACTAGGAGGATTGCATAATCACATCAAGATTTGCTTCTATGCATTATGGTTCAGGAATGATTACAATAAGAAAGTGTTGTGTGACTAACAGGTGTGTATGTTGATATTTAATAAAACAGAGATTTTCTTAATCTACTCCATATAATAACTGTTGAGTTCATTATTTCACTCTGAGGAAGGTTTGTGAAATGGTTTGAAACACAGGTTGTAAACTATAGTGCAATTTGCAAAATAAATTGCAGTGAACTGTAATGCAAGTTTAATGATATTTGTTTAGTTATGATTTCTCAGGTTAAGTACTTCAAGGAAAGGCCAATTGTGACTAAACCAGATTTTTCTACACAGAATTGCTATGTTACCTACCCCACTGTGAAGAGTTAATAGGCATCCCGTTGCCCAGAAAGCACTGAGGCCAACAATGAAATAATTATGCTTGCTGAAATTCCTGCATACTTAATGCTTTAGGAATGCTTTCATTTGATTAATATTTAATTGATGAGAAAAGAACAGTAATGAATGTGAATTTTCCTGATGGGAAGCTTACTTTCTTTCCAAGCCTGAGTTGTTTCCCACTGAAATTGCTGGCCTATCAAGCATAAAAGGCCTAATTGTCTCCTCTGCCATGCTGACAGGGGTGAGGGGAATTGGTATCGGGAGGTATGGGAAATCTGCAGAGCTAGTCAGGGGTCATATGGCAGGGGGCAGTGCTGCTCCACAACTTTCTCCTGACCCCATGGAAGGCTCCCAAGTACCAGGATCCATGGCTGTGGGAGGTCAGACTAGAGGCAAGAAGAAGTTTGGTTGGCCATTCTCTGTGAAATCATCCTAAATCCTCAGAACTTTGGTGGGTAAGTTTAGTGCTCACTGTATCTGTCAGCATTACATTTCTGATGAGCATTAGTGAACTAAGTGAGCAGGTTTTTGCTGGTTTCAGTTCCAGCTCTTCTAATCCCTTTTGTTTTGGTCCCTGCTGTCTCCTCCAAATCACAGTTCTAGATGTGTTTGTCCTTGGCATCCCAGAAAACTCTCACCTGCATGCAGTGATATGTCCAGTATACCCCCTGCCTTTCACCAATGTTTCTGTCAATATTTTCTGAAAATAAATCAGTTAGACAATAATAACTAACTCTTATATAGCACTTTTCATATATAGACCTCAAAGGACTTTGTAAAGGAGGAAACTAACATTCTCCCCATTTTACAAATGAGGAAACTGAGGCACAGAGCTGTGAAGTGAGTTATGCAAAGTCAGAGGCAGAGGCAGGCACAGAACCCAGGTCTCCTAAGTCCCTGTCCGGTGCCCCATCTATTGTGTTTCATTCACAAAGAGCAAAGCTGAATGCAGGTTAAGCTGAACAAGTGGAATTTTAATAAACCCTGTCTGCTCTATGTGGCTTAGCTGCTTTCAGCCTAACTCACCTATTACACTTGTGTCTCAACAACAATCCCTTCTAAGACATGGGCCCTCTGACTCCAGTTCTACTAATCATGATACACACTGGCAGGGCTGATGAGAGATAGAAAGGGAGGACAATTGTACCAGGGATTTCAGCTCAGGGCCCTCACCCAAAGCGTATAACTGGGGTGAAATGGGGATGAAATGGGAGATTGTGAGACCCCAGTGAACATCGTGTACCAGGGCCCCAAATGTCTCTTGGTGGGCTTGCACACTGGACAATAGGCTCCAACACTATTCTACTTGAAGTCCCTTACAAAACACCTATTAACATGAAAGGGGCCAAGGGAAGGGCCATATGATACAAAGGGATGTTCTTTTTAGTTTCTATTTCTGTTCTTCTCTCACTATACCTGGAACCTCTCATGGTTCCTCCATTTTTCCAGAGTTACTTCTGGTGAGATATTGTTCCTCTCTCAGGTTACTAATGGGAAAAAACCTGGTTGCATGCCAGCTCCCATGCTCTTTTCCATCCCCCCTTTTTTTTCCCTTTTTTTGCTACACTCATGGATGCATTTAATGACATTGACAAGGGAGTATTTATCCAGTTCCATAGCAAAAGGAAGTAGTTCAATCTGCAGCGCTTCCGTGCTCCCATGTTTTGCTTTTTTTCAATCAGCCTATACAAAACTGAATACTATACGAACCTGTGCCAGGGGATGATCATGTCTATCCAATCAATAAGATCAACAATGCTTCTCTCAAGTCTGTGGAGAAGTTTTGGTATGTAAGCAGTATGCTGTTACAAATGCCACTATTGATGATGAGATTACTATCATATATCCAAGACGAGCTCTGCATTTGGAATGCTGTCATATTATCTGTGGAACAATAGGAGAATTCAAATAAGCTCTAAGCTAAATGTCTATTAGGCAGCTGTGGTTACCATGCTCCTATATGGTTGTGATACACGGACAATGGATTACCACCATATTAGGAAACTTGATCTGTTCCATATGTGCTGTCTTTGGTGTGTTTGCAGGGTCAAACTTTGGTATAAGGTCCCCAATATTGAAATCATTGTCGGATGGCTGACATTCAAAACGTGCTCGTAAAAGCTAAACTGCAATGGTCTCAGGATCGCATTCATAAAACACACTCAAGGCCTTGTTTTATGGATCACTAAAGCAAGGCATCCCAGTAACAGGGAAACAAGAGCCCATGACAGAGCAAGATGGCAGCAGACTTGTCATGTCTCTGTTAACCACTTTGAAGCAACATCCATTAACACCTTATGTGGAAAACATGAACAATGCAAAGACAGGATACCACAGCCTGCAACAGTTATGTTCCACATGTAACCATGTTTGCAGTTCTTGCTTTGGTCTGACCTCACACATATATGTTCACCTGTGGTGTTTACTGAATCCTCATATGTTGACTTTGACATTGGCATGAGACTCCATCATCATAAGACAGTGCTCTGAGAAATCTGTGCTAATGTGAAGTATGGGTTACAGCTGCCTTATAAGAAAAGGTACATGTTAGCTAGGGTAGGTATTTTTCCCCAGTGATGGGCTAGAGGAGGCTTTAGGGTGGTAACTTTATTAAAGTCTTTCACCCAAATGAAGGAAAGTGTGGGGCAATTTCCTTGTCTCTAATAAAGTTCACCCCTTCTCTGCCTGCTATTAAATCATCCCTACCAGAATTGATATCTCTGAGGCTCAGAAAACTGTTCTAAAGAGCAAATACTTGGCTTTTGGAATGAATTAAAGTTACATCAAATGGCAGGTATTTAAAATTCTCCAGGGTAAAGTACACCAGATGCCCCTTTAAATGCTTTCTTCTCAGTTCCCAATTCAAATAGCATAAAGACACTTTTCTGTACTATCAATATAGTAAGGGTTTTTCCAAGACAAAGTAAACATTTCCAGCAAATGCACTTAATGTCTTTTTGAATGCCAAGATATGTTGCCTCCCTCTTTAGTAATGGGTATGAGAAAGCATTTTTCTGTTTCAATAAGAAAACAAACAGATTTCTATTCTCTCATGCATCCTATCTGCAAGTGCGTGCACCACTGGGACACATGGATGATTAAAGGGGAATTTTCATGGAAGCCCCTTGTTAAATAGTGACAGTACATCATTATCAGTTTGGAAACTCTCTGAACATGGACTATGCAAATCCCTGTTTTTGTGTTGTTAGTTTTTTTGAGATCTGGGGAAACAGGAAGACCCTTTTTAAAATTCAGTTTAAACACCTGACTGTGATTTTATTTCATTTTGGCAACCAACCTCTGAAAAAATCAAGTGTCTAATCCAGATTTACTATTTTATTATTACGATCTGTAATGTTACATACATATATCTCTTACACCTAAATTAATGGGATATAGGTTATTCAAAGAGATAATGTACTCTAAATGATTCCATATGAGCTTCACAAGTTGGGCTATACCTTAAGTCTTTTTGCTCTTAAATTCCTTCCCAACTAACTTGAAGAAGAATATCATTTACTTACATGGGGAAACATGTCTCACATACAGCCTTGTTGTAGACAGTGGATCAGATGCCACTAGCTAGTGTGTTGCATAATCTATAATTAAAAATAGATCTGAAAGGAAATGTTTTCTATAGGGAGACTTGTTTTCTAGCCCACGGTGAATATCTCACCTGACAAAACCTCGGTTGTATTTTTGCCATAAAAATGCCAACAGTCAAGCACTTTTCCTGAGTGACTGGGGATAAAATACTCCAGCATCACTGCAGGGTGATGATATATAGGCTAATGAAAAAGGTAGTGATTGCAAGACTATAATTCACTGAAATGGCTTGGAGATGCAATAGACACTTGGTAGAAACTTGGGAATTTAACACAACTGTCAGTTATAGATTCATAGATTTTGAGGCCAGAAGGGATCACTATGAACATTTAGCCTGACCTGCATACCACATATAGGATGGACATATAAATTATAATTTCTGATTGCATATTGCAGTTTCATACATGACCTACAGTATTTTTCTAAATGTATATTTACTGTCTTATCACCGAGCCAAATCTCAGTATTTTGGCTGGTATGGGACTTCTCAGGCCCTCAAGACGTACTGTAAAATCTCAGGATTTGGGGGGAGGGAAGGGGTGTCACAGCCTGGAGTGCTCCTGGTGCAATGGCCACAGGTATAGTAGAAGAGGAATATGACATTGACTAAAACAGAAGGGGAATACAGGGTCCAGTCTGATGCAAAGAGGACAGTTGTTGAGTTCTTGAACCCCCATTGTCTCGATTCACTTATAGTTGGTACAGTGTATATCTGGTGCACAAAAGAATTGAAGTTTGTATGATAACAGGTTGTTTTAAGTTTGTTTTGTTTTAATTGCAAATACATGAGATACCTAAGTGGTGTAGGAGAGGAAAATCTTAGGGTTTTCAGTTTCCCATTGTAGTCAGATGTGAATACTGCTCTATTACACAATTTCTATGCATGTAGGAATGAAATCAGGAGGGCCAAATCGCACCTGGAGCTGCAGCTAGCGAGAGATGTCAAGAGTAACAAGAAGGGTTTCTTCAGGTATGTGGGCAACAAGAAGAAAGCCAAGGAAAGTGTGGGCCCCTTAATGAATGAGGGAGGCAACCTAGTGACAGAGGATGTGGAAAAAGCTAATGTACTCAATGCTTTTTTTGCCTCTGTCTTTCATGAACAAGGTCAGCTCCCAGACTGCGGCGCTGGGCATAACAACATGGGGAATAGATGGCCAGCCCTCTGTGGAGAAAGAGGTGGTTAGGGACTATTTAGAAAAGCTGGACGTGCACAAGTTCATGGGGCCGGACGAGTTGCATCCGAGAGTGCTAAAGGAATTGGCGGCTGTGATTGCAGAGCCATTGGCCATTATCTTTGAAAACTCGTGGCGAACGGGGGAAGTCCCGGATGACTGGAAAAAGGCTAATGTAGTGCCAATCTTTAAAAAAGGGAAGAAGGAGGATCCTGGGAACTACAGGCCAGTCAGCCTCACCTCAGTCCCCGGAAAAATCATGGATCAGGTCCTCAAAGAATCAATCCTGAAGCACTTACATGAGAGGAAAGTGATCAGGAACAGTCAGCATGGATTCACCAAGGGAAGGTCATGCCTGACTAATCTAATCGCCTTCTATGATGAGATTACTGGTTCTGTGGATGAAGGGAAAGCAGTGGATGTATTGTTTCTTGACTTTAGCAAAGTTTTTGACACGGTCTCCCACAGTATTCTTGTCAGCAAGTTAAAGAAGTATGGGCTGGATGAATGCTCTATAAGGTGGGTAGAAAGTTGGCTAGATTGTCGGGCTCAAGGGGTAGTGATCAATGGCTCCATGTCTATTTGGCAGCCGGTGTCAAGTGGAGTGCCCCAAAGGTCGGTCCTGGGGCCGGTTTTGTTCAATATCTTCATAAATGATCTGGAGGATGGTGTGGATTGCACTCTCAGCAAATTTGCGGATGATACTAAACTGGAGGAGTGGTAGATACGCTGGAAGGCAGGGATAGAATACAGAGGGACCTAGACAAATTGGAGGATTGGGCCAAAAGCAATCTAATGCGGTTCAATAAGGATAAATGCAGGGTCCTGCATTTAGGACGGAAGAACCCAATGCACAGCTACAGACTAGGGACCGAATGGCTAGGCAGCAGTTCTGCGGAAAAGGACCTAGGAGTGACAGTGGACGAGAAGCTGGATATGAGTCAGCAGTGTGCCCTTGTTGCCAAGAAGGCCAATGGCATTTTGGGATGTATAAGTAGGGGCATAGCGAGCAGATCGAGGGATGTGATCGTCCCCCTCTATTCGACATTGGTGAGGCCTCATCTGGAGTACTGTGTCCAGTTTTGGGCCTCACACTACAAGAAGGATGTGGATAAATTGGAGAGAGTCCAGCGAAGGGCAACAAAAATGATTAGGGGTCTGGAACACATGACTTATGAGGAGAGGCTGAGGGAACTGGGATTGTTTAGTCTTCAGAAGAGAAGAATGAGGGGGGATTTGATAGCTGCTTTCAACTACCTGAGAGGTGGTTCCAGAGAGGATTCTCAGTGGTAGAAGAGGACAGGACAAGGAGTAATGGTCTCAAGTTGCAGTGGGGGAGGTTTAGGTTGGATATTAGGAAAAACTTTTTCACTAGGAGGGTGGTGAAACACTGGAATGCGTTACCTAGGGAGGTGGTAGAATCTCCTTCCTTAGAAGTTTTTAAGGTCAGGCTTGACAAAGCCCTGGCTGGGATGATTTAATTGGGGATTGGTCCTGCTTTGAGCAGGGGGTTGGACTAGATGACCTCCTGAGGTCCCTTCCAACCCTGATATTCTATGATTTTCTGATTCTCTGGTTATTTATAGATTGCCTATGTACTATTATGGTTCTAATAGCTGTGGAAACAAATAATGTTTACAATATGCCTATGTGGGTCTGGAAACACAGTGAATTTTAACTCTTTGAGTTTGCTTTTTAGGTCGGGGGGGGGGGGCAAGAGTCTCATTAGTAGAACTGGGCGGGAATGTTTCAATGAAATGTTTTTTGTCCTAAAAGGCTGATTCATCAAAACCAAAATGATTGCATAAAAGGGTTGCATTCGATTAATTTCCCAATTCAAAAGAAGTTTTTTTGAAGGAAAAAAAAAAGTAAAAATGTCTCATTTCATAGAATCATAGGTTTAGAAGGGATCACCAGGGTCATCTAGTATAGACCCCCTGCCAAGATGCAGGATTTCAAAACTTCTGAAACAAAATGTTTTGGTTTGTGCTTCGAAATGGCTTTTTGTTTCAAAATTTAACTTATTTTTTAAAAGATTTTTTAAAAGGTTGACATTGAAATGAAATCTCTCTAAATTATTTAAATGAAATGTTTCAATTGACCCAAACTGTTTGGTTTTTTTTTTAGTTTTTTCTTTTCTTACATTTTTTGGTTTGTCGGTTCATGAAAAATTTTGAGATCTTGACTCTTTTTCCTGATTTCGGACAAGAAAAAAAAATGAAATCTTGAAAATTCTCCCAGGAAGGGAAAACCATTTCCCACCAAGTCATAGTCATTAGCAATATAGAGGGAGTATTTCCTCAGGGGGTACCATTAGAAATACAGAATTCTATGAGGGGATGATGGGCGACCTACTTAGATACAGCTTGGACGATTCCACATGCACCTTCCACCGGAAGAGCTGTTCAACAGACACATTGAGAGTCTGGTTCCCACAAAAGCAGGAGTTCATGGGAACCTGACCTGCTCCATAGCTCATAATCCATTCCCTTCTTGGGAGGGCTTCATATTGAAAAAAGAAAATACTGATGGTGTCGTAATGATGCAGCCTCTGGCGGGAGACACAACGGAGAGTATCAATTCAGGACAAATTGCTTAGATCAGGGCAGTTACAACCCAAAGCTGGAGTTCCTTTACTATTAAGGCATGCCAAACCATCCAAACAGAGAGGACTTCAGTTTTACCCCACTGGCTAACCAGAAGTCATACAAGCAATTCCCTAATATACTCCAGTTCCCTTGTATCACCACCAGCACCGCTCCTTATGGGGATGAATGGTTATAAAAACCAATACCCCAGTAAAAGAAAAAAGGTTCTCTCGATCCCAAAGGACCAAGCGCCAGACCCAGGTCAATATACCAATCAGATCTTACTCACAAATCATGCTGTTGCCAATCCTTTAGAATCTAAAATCTAAAGGTTTATTCATAAAAAGAAAGAAATATAGATGAGAGCTAAAATTGGTTAAAATAATCAATTACATACAGTAATGGCAAAGTTCTTGGTTCTGGCTTGTAGCAGTTATGGAATAAACTGCAGGCACAAATCAAGTCTCTGGAGTACATCCACTGCTTGGATGGGTCATTCAGTCCTCTGTTCAGAGCTTCAGTGTAGCAAAGTTCCTCCAGAGGTAAGAAGCAGGATTGAAGACAAAATGGAGATGATGCAGCTGTCTATAGTCCTTTTGCCATGTGGCATGTGCTTCCTTTGTTCCAAACACAAGCTACTCACCACATGGCATGGAAAAACCTTAAGAATTCTGTCCATAGGCATGTTCCTGCATGCCTTGCTGAGTCACAAGGTGTATCTGCCTTCTCTCAATGGGTCAGTTGTATAGTTGATGGTCCTTAATGGGCCATCAAGTGGGCTAGACAGAGCTGATACCAAATTATCTGGGGTGTCACCCAGAAGCATAGCACAAGTTTGAAATACAGACAGTATAGGGCCAATACTTATAACTTTAAATACAAAAATGAAACACATACAGACAGCATAATTATAACCAGCAAATTACAATCTTTTGATAGACACTTTACCTTGACCTCCTTTGTATGAGATTCGCTGCAACTATAGGACCTTGGTTGCAACAAGGATCTATACGGTCACAGTTCATATTAATAACGTCACCTGGGGTCATAAATCTAGTGAAAAAACAAATCCCAGTAGATAATGACGAGGCACCTTTTTCACACTATGAAGTATTACTGGAATTGAACACTAATATGTGTTGACTCTCCTCTCTTTAACACCAGTAAAAAAGGAAATCAGGAGTAGCTTCATTGAGGCTAATGGAGCTGAGAGGAGAATCAGGCCCTAACCTTACAATAAGACCCCCTAACATTTTATTCTGAGCATATCTCATTTTTGCCTTTGTTTTAGTAAATCTAAACACTCTGATGGACGTAGTCTTCTATAAATCCACTGAGATTATACTGAAGAACCAGTAGATTTTGCATAGTACCTTGACATCACTCTTTCTCTAGCCTCCGCATGTATCTATTGAAATGATGACTGTTATACTGATGAGAAATATAATTAATCAAGTATTTGATAATATATGCCAGTCATATGATTAAAAAAGGTAGCATTTTAATATGATGAGTTTTTACTGTGAGGAACTCTACATTTAGGAAAGTATATTAACATTTTAGGATGATTAACATTTACATTTTCTTACATTTCTATTTTTTTTTTTATTTCTTAAGCACTGCTCACAATTTCTAATACTTACATTTTGAAATCTCTTAGCAGCACTTTCCAGTATCTGTGTATATAAATATCAAAAGTAAATACAGAATATATTTCAATGAGACTACTCACAGAGTACAATACTACTCAACCAGAGCAGGGTGGGGCAGACCCGTGCAGAGCTCTCTGGTAAGTGTACCTAAATGGAATTAATTTCCGATTAGGACTTTAGGTTGTACATTCCTAGGATCCGGGACTGACTTTGCTTGTTTTGGGGGATTTTATATAATCACTGAGCACATTGCTGCCACCAAACAAATACCAAATGATAAGAGTAAACTTCCTATGTTAGACAGAATCAATTTTGGTCTCCTACAGTTGTCATCTGGGGGAAAGAGAAAATGCCCTGTTTGATGGTAGAGAGATGTCTACTTGTTCAATTAGTTCCAGAAATTCTTAAACCATGGCATTGTTACTGGTCACCTTCAGGACCACAAAAAGTCAAAATGCTAGAGAAAACTATGCACTGGATAGAAGTAGGGAAATCTTAGGCCTGGTCTACACTATGGGGTTAGGTCGAATTTAGCCACATTAGATCAATTTAAAAATGACTGCGTCCACACAACCAACCCCGTTCCATCGTAGAGCATAGAATGTTTCTGCACTCCCCCATCATCTCCATCCCTGAGGTTATTGCAGATTAGAAGGCGAAAAAAAAGCACTCGTGATGACATGTTTTCTGAGCTCATGCAGTCCTCCCGCATTGAAAGGGCACAGCTTAATGCATAGAGGCATTCAGTGGCAGAGGCCAGTAAAGAATTAAGTAAGCGCGAAAATCAAAGGCAGGATGCGATGCTGAGACTAATCGGGGAGCAAACGGACATGATGAAGTGTCTGTTGGAGCTGCAGGAAAACCAACAGGAGCACAGACTCCCACTGCATCTACTGTATAACCGCCTAACCTCCTCCCTTGTTCCATAGCCTCCTCACCCAGACACCCAAGAATGCAGGGAGGGGGAGGCTCCAGGCACCCAGCCACTCTACTCCAGAGGATGGCCCAAGCAACAGAAGGCTGTCATTCAAACAATCTGATTTTTAGTGTGGCTACAATAAGCAATGTGACCTTGTCCTTCCCTCCTCCCCACCCCACCCGGGCTACCTTGTCCGTTATCTCATTTTTTTTTAATTAATAAAGAAAGAATGCATGGTTTCAAATCAATAGTTACTTTATTTTGAAGGGGGGAAGGTGGTTGGCTTGCAGGGAATTAAAATTAACAAAGGAGGCAGGTTTGCATCAAGGAGAAACCTACACAACTGTCACACCGAAGCCTGGGCAGTCATGAAACTGGTTTTCAAAGCCTCTCTGATGTGCAGCGCGCCTTGCTGTGCTCTTGCAATTGCCTTGGTGCTTGGCTGCTCAAAATCGGATGCCAGGCGATTTGCCTCAACCTCCCACCCCTCCATAAACGTCTCCCCCTTACTCTCACAGATATTATGGAGCACACAGCAAGCAGCAATAACAATGGGAATGTTGGTTGCACTGAGGTCTGACCTAGTCAGCAAACAGTGCCAGAGAGCTTTTAAACATCCAAAGGCACATTCTACCACCATTCTTCACTTGTTCAGCCTATAGTTGAACTGCTTCTTACTACTGTCCAGGCTTCATGAGCCATGGGAGCAAGGGATAGGCTGGGGTAGGTGCAACCATATGGTGCTCTGGCTGGGAGAGCAGCCTGAGGCAGAAGCCTCCAGCTCGCATGATATTCCAGGCAGGACTGAATCTCTATGAGATGAAACTTAAAGAAGAGAATGACCTGGAGTCTCTGGCTCCTATTCAATGCTCTAAGAGGAGAATAGCCATGTCTGTCCAGGCACCCTGATCGACCTCACCGAGGTTTCCCAGGAGCACCCAGGAGATGTATGACGGCTATCAGTCCTACTGCACCACCTGCCGCGAAGACAAGGAGCTGCTGCTGTGTAGCAATGCATTACTGTGTCTGCCAGCAGCACCCAGGAGACATACGGTGACAGTGAGCTGAGTGGGCTCCATGCTTGCTGTGGTATGGCATCTGCACAGGTAACCAGGAAAAAAGCCGTGAAACAATTGTCTGCCATTGCTTTCATGGAGGGAGGGGGGGGCGTGACGACATGTACCCAAAACCACCCACGACAATGTTTTTTGCCCCATCAGGCATTGGGAACTTAACTCAGAATTCCAACGGGCAGCGGAGACTACGGGAACTGTAGGATAGCTACCCACAGTGCATTGCTCAGTAAGTCGATGCTAGCCACGGTAGTGAGGACGCACTCCGCCGATTTAATGCACTTAGTGTGGACATACACAATCAACTGTATAAAATCGGTTTCTAAAAATCAAGTTCTATAAAAATCAACCTTATTTCGTAGCTTTAATATTATAAGCTATGTGCAGGTGCGTAGTTTATCTTCATACGTATGAGCCAGCCTAAAGTGTTATCTGGTTGTAGCGCATCCTGACCACAAGTTTCAGTTTACTTCTGCAAAGCTTGCTTTCTGAAGCTTCTGGAAGTTTGAGGCCTAACATTGACAATACCTTTGTCCATTTTAATCTTGCACACTTATGAACTAATTGTAGTTGATAAAATAATAATAGGTCATTTTTGTGTGAAAATTATATATATATATATATACACAAAAAATAATGAAACCATGAATTCACACTACTGTAACTCTTTTGGGTAATTTTGATCACTAATTTGGCTACAGAACAACTGAGGTTTGAGTATCAATGGTTTACATAGTGTCCTGTTGGTAAGCTTTATGAGGAATGCTTGATATTTGAGATAATTTGTTCACAAACCTAATCTGGTAAGTGTCCAAAGATGAATTTGCTGTTACTTAGTTATTAGTATAGGTGTAAGAATCTGGTTATGTACTGATGAACCTCTGTGATCAGCATATAATAGGGGAAGCTAATTGAAACACATGAGCTATTCTTAGCACAAATACTGGCAGAAAGCAAAATTCCTATCTGTTTAATTTTTGTTGTGATGAAATTAAGTTAATTTTAGGCAGAAGCAAAAGTTTATAAACGTTAGATCATCCATGCAGGGAAGAGAAACAATACCATGTAATTTAGTCCCCAAGTTTGATTAGCCAACCTGGAATATAAAAAGAAATTGACTGAGTACTTTGGGAACAGTCCACAGCTCCAATATGCTCACTGATACCCCTTGGTGAACAATTTTAAATAATGAACAAATTTATAAAGCAATTATGATCTGTTCCCAGACAATTTTCAGACAGAAGTGGCTGAATGCATTACATAGGTATAATAACAAATAGCTCAAACAGCTCCAATGATTTTGGAAGATTTTTTCAGTTTTAAGGTAACAAGTTTAGTTTGGGTTTGTATGAAAGTTCATGTTCTTATTTTATCAGAGCTATTCCTGTTTTATATGAGCTACCTCTATGGAAAAGTAAACTTACCAGTTGTGTTCATTCCAGACACCAATGAGTTTACCTGAACAATACAACAGTGTCTCTGACTAGGGAGTGAAAATTCTAAGTCTTAGTTGTAAATGTAATTCGTATGGAAAATACCAGTACTGAAGAATATTCCTCCTCTTGTACAACCATGATTATAAAGGACCACACTTGTATTGCAGAAACATCTATTTATGTCCTTCTTTTCTTGATGGTGGCTTTCTAGATGGTTTTGAAAACTAATCACAACTGAACTCTGGTTTAAGAGTGGTTTGATCAATATCCCAAACATGGCATCTGCTTTTTCTGTATGTACTTGCTCTACTAAGAAAGTTAAATAATCAATTGAATTTGATTACACTACCAGTGTAGTATTGCACTTGAAATTTAAGACAGGTATAAAGTGCCACCAGCCATCAAATGCATTGTTATCAGCAAACTGGCAAATTACCCTGTTTCTTAACTATTTCAATTACACATATGGGATCAATACATCTCTAAAACTGGGAAATCTAACTAAACTTTGTGTTCTATAAACTGCATGGCTCAAGTGGGTTTTCCAGTGAAGTGTGTTTTGTCATTACTGAGTTTCTCTGCTGCATAATTTTTCAACTTTTAATAAACTCTGTGAAATCCACAAACTCTAAAATAATCTTGTTGTTATGTCTTCATAGCAAGGAAAGATGCAAGGAGGGCTCCTATGATTTTTCAGATTGGAGTTGTTGTCATTGTAATCAACAGTGTAATGGAAAAAGGAAACATTAAGTTTAATTTTGATTTGTTGTGACTCCTATGTTTCCACTTGCTTTGAGCATTGGAACAGTAGAAGCTGTGATTCTAGCCTGCAGTCAAAATAACCAACCAACCAACCATATATATAATTTATTAAAACAACACAAGAAAAAACAACACTGAATTTAACCCACCTCATCGCACCCCAGATATTATCAGCTTTCGGTTGTAAGATAAAACTTTTCAACAGGTACAATCTGTGGGTCTCAGATGTTTTACTCTGTTTTCACTATGTGATTAAAACTGGTAAGGAACTGTACTCTGCCAGCCCTCCATCTTGTTTTCAAACTGCAGTGAGATAGTGTAGGGACAGGATTTTATAATTGTACTATAAGAATAAAGGTACTAATGTATGTCTTGATTTCATTTTAAGAATGATCCTCTGGGACATTGGTAGGAATGCATCTGACAGTCTGCCAGTGTCTGTACTGATGTTAAGGCAGGGACAGACCAGAACAATCCTTATGACTGATAATTATCACCCTTTTGTTTTAGGATGAGTTATAATGTCTACTATGGTTTCCTATATGTATTACAAATTAGGCACTCTAGTTAAATATACATTTCTTTATTTTAAGGTTTAGTAAGTAAAAGACAGGATTTTGTATTGTGTTTATGATAAATAGATTAGAGAAATGTTGGGGGCCTGAAGCCCCAGTGTGAATTGTTTTAGTTATAAGATTTAGCAAGACTTAATTTACAATGTATTCTGTATACCTCTGAAGGTTTCTATGTGAGACTGTTTGTGTGAATGAGGAATGCATGCATCAGGAAAAGATAGGTGTGAAAGCCATTCCAAATATCCAGATAGTCAAGAAAAAGTGAGAGACTTGGAAACACCAGGAGACAATCAGAAAATATCCATTGTATCCGATGCTAAACATGTTAGCAGCATTGACGACCTCAGAGGTGAGGCGGGCACCCCCTAAGGCAAGACAACAAATAGGAGATAATAATGGGAAGCCCGACAATAACCATCAAATAATAATAGCGGAAAACCCCAAGATTACCACCACTTAAGGACTAATGATTACAGGATGACATTGCAAAATGCATGGACTCAAATGGGAATTTACAGCTATAAAGATGGGGTGTTTTGCCATGGAACTCTGGGTTCAGTCCTGCAAAACCTCGGCACATTGGATCGTGACCGACACAACCCAGCTCCTCACTCGTGTTCAATCTAATTGGCCATTAGATTGACTTGAGCTACAACAGACTGGTAACTATAAAAAACATCAACTGGCATGACTGTGTGCATGATGTGAATGTGAATGTGTGTGTGACTGAAAAGCATATGCTAACTGTTGTATTTTCAATAAATATTGCATATTTGCCTTCACTCCTATAAAAGATCCCATGTGCTTTGTATAGCATAACAATAGGCACTTCAAAACAGCACTGATCAGAGGAGTTTACAAAGATAGCAAAGCAAAACTAACCTATTTTGCAAAAGTAACTGATACTGCAGAAAAGCATAAAATGTTTCTAAGCTTTTTCTTCTTTTCCTTTATTTAATCTCTCAAAAAGCAAAAGGAAAGGTAAGAGATAAAATTGTCTCTAGTTGTTTCCTGTCCATTTCTATAGACAATCTCCTTTTTTTGTCTGAGCACAGCTATGCCTTTAGATTACACCTGATTCTTTGCCAAGAAACACCTTTTCAAAGGTTTTGTGCTATTTATTTAATGATTTTGGAATCTCTCTTTGCCTATAGCATAAGTGATGCGGGCAATATAAACCTCACTTTTTATTTTTTTGTATTTCCCTGAAGAATGAAGCTCAACCACTTCTCCTTTCTTCGTCCGTGCTGGAGGAAAGACAGGAGGCCACGGATGTGGTTTAATTAGGGTGCACCTTTATTCACTCATAAATCTGGGAGTTCCCAGCAACAAATTGTCCAGTGCAGGGGAGGTTGGCTCCCCGATGATCCAGCCATAGGAACCCCAAGCCCCCCTTTCTCAGCTCCCACAAGAGATTATCCTTCAAATCCTTCTCCTATCCAATTTATCTGATAATCATATCCCTTCCATACTGAGTATATGTACTGGACATCTGCCACAAGGAGGCACCAGCAACATGCTTGGCTGTTCCAGAAATCCACAGATTCTTTTATTTTTAAACCAAGGTGAACCATATTTGCATCCAGTGTCCACTCCCAGGCTGCCAAAGAATGGATAAGGTGCAGAAACTGGTCCCATAGCGTACTTCACTTTGCTGATATAGGTTGCAAATCCTTTAATGATGACACCGCTGTGATGTTTTGGGGATCACCCTGACCAGTAAGGGGTTCTCTCACAACCTGCCTTATAACTTTGGGTGCCTTAATGCTATGATGCTATGACTCAGAGCCTTGACACCAGTAGCCAGCCTACGAGACAGGTCTCATCCTGTCTTCCACTAGCGTAGTTACTGCTAGCAGGGTGACCTGAACAGGCCATCCAGTCCTAATCCACCCGACACTTGAACTTCTCCCCTTTACTTCATCACACTCCAAGGTGTGAGAACAGCCCCCAGTTAGCAGTTCACTTTGGGACACACACTCCAGACAGTTTGCACACCAGAGACCTGTCTGGTGTAAAAATAAAAAAAACCCTATTTTTAATAGAAAAATCATAGACTCAAAGATGAAATAGTAAGGACAAGTGAACATATACAAGTTACACAAAAATAAACATAAAGACTCAACTTCAAGTTTCACACTTCTATATTAGATTAATTCCCTTTTCTAATATGAGTTATCTCTTACCTCTGAAGAGTTCTCCAATTATGCCCTTTGTCATAGAGGAGATACAGTGTTTGACAGACAGTACCTTGCCTACATGCTGGCCTTCAGTTTCTAAATGTCCTTCACTTCATATCCCTTCTCTTTTTTGGGTTTGTAGATTTTTTTTCTCTCTCTTTCTGATCATGGTGATTCATCCTAGGGGAAATTCCCTCCTAGAATAAACAATATTAGGGTTTGAAGAGACCTCAGGAGGTCATCTAGTCCAATCCCCTGCTCAAAGCAGGACCAACACCAACTAAATCATCCCAACCAAGGCTTTGTCAAGCCGGGCCTTAAAAACCTCTAAGGATGGAGATTCTACCACCTCCCTAGGTAACCCATTCCAATACTTCACCACCCTCCTAGTGCAATAGTGTTTCCTAATATCCAACATAGAGCTCCCTCACTGCAAATTGAGACCATGACTTCTTGTTCTGTTATTTCCACCACTGAGAACAGCCTAGCTCCATTCTCTGTGAAACCCCCTTTCAGGTAGTTGAAGGCTGCTATCAAATGCCCCTCACTCTTCTCTTCTGCAGATTAAATAACCCCAATTCCCTTAGCCTCTCCTTGTAAGTCATGTGCCCCAGCCCCCTAATCATTTTTGTTGCCCTCTGCTGGACTGTCTCCAATTTGTCCACATCCCTTCTGAAGTGGGGGGACCAAAACTGGACGCAATACTCCAGGTGTGGCCTCACCAGTGCCGAATAGAGGGGAATAATCACTTCCCTCAATCTGCTGGCAATGCTCCTACTCATACAGCCCAATATGCCATTGGCCTTCTTGGCAACAAGGGCACACTGCTGACTCATATCCAGCTTCTCCTCCACTGTAATCGCCAGGTCCTTTTCTGCAGAACTGCTGCTTAGCCAATCGGTCCCCAGCCTGTAGTGGTGCATGGGATTCTTCCTTCCTAAGTGCAGAACTCTGCACTTGTCCTTGTTGAACCTCATCAGATTTCTTTTGGCCCAATCCTCCAATTGGTCTAGGTCACTTTGGACTCTATCCCTACCCTCCAGTATATCTACCACTCCCCCCAGTTTAGTGTCATCTACAAACTTGCTGAGCATGCAATTAATCCCATCATCCAGATCATTAATAAAGATGTTGAAATAAACAGGCCCCAGGACCGACCCCTGGGGCACTCCGCTTGATACTGGCTGCTAACTAGACATTGAGCCATTGATCACTACCTGTTGAGCCCGACAATCTAGCCAGCTTTCCATCCACCTTATAGTCCATTCATCCAGTCCATACTTCTTTACTTGCTGGCAAGAATACTGTGGGGGACCATATCAAAAGCTTTCCTAAAATCAAGATATATCACATCCACCACTTTCCCCATATCCACAGAGCCAGTTATCTCATCATAGAAGGCAATCAGGTTGGTCAGGCATGATTTGCCCTTGGTGAATTCATGTTGACTGTTCCTGATCCCCTTCCTCTCCTCCAAGTGCTTCAAAACTTCGCCAAGTACTTCCTCTCTTAGTTTTCCAAGGCTGGGGGACTTCTTTTTCAGTTTCAACTTGTTTCAATGTTTTCCCATTAACTCTAGTGGTCCACCATTGTCTTTTCCTGTGTGGACAATGAATGGGTACTTGAAATTAGTTCTGTGTAAATGGCTGGTTCTGTAAACTCCCTACTGTGAGGTGTACTTGGCATTGTAGTTTCAGTCATGCGCATACTATTTTGTGTACATAAATATGCAGATTAATAATCACAGTCCATGTACATATTCCATAATGAGTATCAAGTTTGGAACATTACGAGCTTTCATAAAATACCTTCTATGTTATATATTTATACACAATAACTTTTATACAACCAGATCATTCAATTGATTAATCTTTGGTTCTCCATGTGGGGTGTCTGGACCCTTTATTGTCACACCATCCTTGACAGTCCGATGCTGGAGTTTTGGCCACTGGCCAAAATTCTTCTGGATAGCACCTTGGCTGTGTCGTTTTCCAACAACTGAATATGTTTAATTTTCCCTGAAATGACCACCCTAAACCCATAGATTAAGAGGATCCTTTCCCCATTTTTAATATCCATACTTCCCCCAGCAGTTACTTCATACCCATCTGGATCGCCCAGGCCAGTAAAGAGTTCTCTCACCGCTGAACGTGTGCCACCAGATCTCCTACCACCCTGAGTCTTTCTTGCTCCAAGTGGATTGCTGGATCACGGCATTTCCTAGTTGTACCAGGGTCTCACTGCTTCTAGCAGATTCTAGGCTACAGAACCTTCTAGCTGTGCCTCAGTTTCCCTCACCTAGTAGAGAGTTCTCTCACCCCTTGAGGCATGACACCAGATCTCTTACCACTCTGAATCTGCCCTCCTCCCAGCTGAGTTCTGGCCCACAGATTTTCTTAGCTATGTCAATGTCATGAGTGCTGGAACAATTTGTATAGTGGGGGCGCTGAGAGCCATTAAACCAAACTGTAAACCCTGTATATAATGGAACCCACTTCAAGCCAACAAGAAGGCCGGTGGCACCTTAAAGACTAGCAGATTTATTAAGGCATGATCTTTCATGGGTAAAAAACCCACTTCTACAGATGCACAGAGTGAAAATTACAGATGCAGGCATTATTATTCTGACACATGAAAAGAAGGAGTTATCGTACAAGTGGAGAACCAGTGTTGACAGGGCCAATTCAATCAGGGTGGATGTAGTCCACTCATGATAAATTGAAGAGGAGGTTATTTTGGGGTAAAGCCTACCACTCCCAGTCCCTATTCAAGCCCAAATTAATAGTGTTAAATTTGCAAATGAATTTTAGTTCTGCAGTTTTTCTTTGAATTCTTTTCAGAGTAGCAGCCGTGTTAGTCTGTATCCGCGAAAAGAAAAGGAGTACTTGTGGCACCTTCGAGACTAACAAATTTGTTTGTGAGTCTCTAAGGTGCCACAAGTACTCCTTTTCTTTCTTTGAATTCTGGTTTTGAAGTTTTTTTGTTCAAGTATGGCTACTTTTAAATCTGTTATAGACTGTCCAGGGAGATTGAAGTGTTCTCCTACTGGCTTTTGTATGTTACCATTTCTGATGTCTGATTTGTGTCCTTTTATGTAGAGACTGTCCAGTTTGGCCAATGTACATGGCAGAGTGGCATTGCTGGCACATGATGGCATATATCACATTAATAGATGTACAGGCGAATGAGGCCCTGATGGTGTGGCTCATGTGGTTGGGTCCTCTGATGGTGTCGCTAGAGTAGATATGGGGACAGAGTAGGCAATGAGGGTTAACTTACAGGGATTGGTTCCTGGGTTAGTGTTTCTGTGGTGTGGTGTGTAGTTGCTGGTGAATATTTGCTTCAGGTTGGGGGGCTGTCTGTAAGCAAGGACTGGCCTGCCTCCCAAGATCTGTGAAAGTGCGGGATCGTTTTCCAGGACAGGTTGTAGATTGTTGATGATGTGCTGGAGAGGTTTTAGCTATTCTGTTATTTTCCTTGTTGGGCCTGTCCTGTAGTAGGTGACTTCTGGGTACCTGTCTTGCTCTGTCAATCTGTTTCCTCATTTCCCCAGGTGGGTATTGTAGTTTTAAGAATGCTTGATAAAGATCTTGTAGGTGTTTGTGTCTGTCTGAGGGATTGGAGCAAATCTTGTTGTATCTTAGGGCTTGGCTGTAGACAGTGAATCATGTGATGTGTCCTGGATGGAAGCTGGAGGCATGTAGGTAAGTATAGCGGTCAGCAGATTTCCAATATAGGGTGGTGTTTATGTGACCATCACTTATTTGCACTGTAGTGTCCAGGAAGTGGATCTCTTTTGTGAACTGGTCCAGGCTGAGGTTGATGTTGGGGTGGAAATTGTTGAAATCCAGGTGGAATTCTTCAAGGGTCTCCTTCCCGTGGGTCTATATGATGAAGATGTCATCAATGTAACGCAAGTAGAGGAGGGGCACTAGGGGATGAGAGCTGAGGAAACGTTCTAAGTCAGCCATTAAAATGTTGCCATGCGGGTACCCATAGCAGTACCACTTACTTGAAGGTATAAGTTGTCCCCAAATCTGAAATGGTTGTGGGTGAGGACAAAGTCACAAAGCTCAGCTACCAGGTGTATCGTGGCCTCATCATTTTGGCAGCACCCCCAGCACAACAAGTTCCAGCACCTGTGGTCAGTGTCACACCTCACTCAGTAATTTTTGCCTGCTTCTAGTGGAATTCTGGCCTACACCATTTCCTACTTGTGCCAATATTTTACCACTCTTATCAGATCCTGGGCTACCTCAATGTTTAGCTGTTCCTCAGTTTCCCTTGCCTCATAAAGAGGGCCTCTCTGGAGTAGAAATACCTCTCTCATTCTTGCAGTCAGCAAGAAGGGCAATATTGTGACCTTGACCTAGCTGTAACTGCATCCTGCCCTTCCTCTCCATCCCTGTGAACTTTCCCCCTACCTTCTCAGTTGCAAGGGAGCCCTTAAAGGGTCAATGCCTCTTTTCTTTCAGGTAGCTGGTCAAAGACCCTCTCACATAAAGGTTGCAATGTGTACATTTTCAGTATCCATCTCTAAAATTATCATTAATGGACAAATGTATCATTGAATATTGTCTTTTAATAGTGTCAGCTAAAAGTGATAGTTTCATCTTCTAATTAACACATGGGAAATTATGTGTATAATTCAAGTGCATGGAAATGAGAATAAACTCCTTGTTTCCTCATTTTTTCTCTGATTAATTGGTTATGCCTCCCCTCCCCATCCCCATGACTTACTCAAACTTTTTCAAAGTTACATGGCTGATCTATTCTGTATTAATGTCTAGGGTTGAATCCTAGTCTCAGATACACTGAGGTAAATATAGAATAATTTACATGAAGTTAAGGTAGTTACTTTGTATTTTCACCCATGTAGCAGAGAAAATAATCTCACTCAGATCCTTTATTTAAGAGTACAGACCTTATTAGAAAGATCAATCAATATTCTGTCAAAAAATATAACTTGTGATAGGAACCTATAAAGCTCAAAATAAAACATTTAAATAACACTCTAAATCCCACTTACCACCCTCCAAAAATATTGTAACCTTATTCTTTCTTTCAAGGACCTAATCAAAGCCACTAATATCTTCTGAAATACTAGGCATGAAGCCAGAACTCTAGAGGGTGTCTTCTACATTTAGTATCACACTCAATTGACCATTTTTATCATCACTTCCAAACTTTAATCCTAAAAAAATAACATTATCTCGGCTGGTGGACTTCTCTTCTTTTTAATCATTCTGACCTCTGAGAAATGAGAAAATACAAGATTGTCAAGTTCATATTGACTGCCAAGACAAAGGGAGTTCTGGCTTTATGTCTGCAATACAGTGACTAGTGAAATGATTGAAGATAATTGCTGTGTCTTGTAAAAATATATATGCGAATAATCAAGATAAGTTTCCCATTAAGCTACCCCCTTTAGTATCACAAATCAAAAATATAAATAATTATTTATAGACTGTTTTCTTTTAGACCCTGACTCTCAAAGCACTTAAACACATCCTTAACGTTAACCACGTTTAAGAACATCCTTGTTCAGCAAAAACTTAAGTATGTGCTTTTAACGTTTAGTTTGTGCCTAACTCCCATTGGCTTTAATGAGATTTAAGTGATTATTGAAGTACTTTGGAGGATGAGGTCTGTGATAATTTTTACTTGAGATATATAGGCAAGTAGAGGAAGGAAGCAAAATATATTAACTGTGTGAGCTATACCAGCATATGTTAAACGTATGACATATTTATGTTGTTTCGTTTAAGGAATTGTAGTAAAAAAAAATAGCTTCAGCTCTTAATGCCATCAAGCTAAAATTAAAATATTACCACTTGTTCCTTGACAGTTTATCTGAGATTATGTGCACTTAAATAATGTCAAAGTTGATAGTGTATTATAAAACTCTCCAAAAAAGCTGAACAACCAGATTGTATTTCTTGGAGGCTTGCTATTCAATAAGGCAGAAAATCTTTCTATTGAGAGTAAAAATTCCTGCAGTAAAAAGAGGTTTGGCCCAACCTCTGCCCTTGGATGCATGAGCTGCATGGAAGCTGAAGACATATCTTGGTTCTTAACAATATCACTGTATCTGGAATTTATAAAATCTATAGTTCTTTTTTTCTGTAGGCTTTACTAGGAACAGTAGACCTATTCTACAGTACTATATTTTGTTCAGGATCTTAGCCCATATACATTACTGAGGTTTCTAAGCACAATTTGAACCCCATGTGTGGATTTTCTTCTGCCACTTGGAAGATGAGTCTGATGTGTTCATAGCACAGTACTTGATCCTCTGAGAAAGTTCCACAACTGTAAGGACTACTGCTTAATGGTGAAACAAAATGGGATTTAAGTGTGACTTATGTGGTGCAAAGGCCCTATGCTGGGAGTTAGCCTAGATAACCCTTTGTATCGCTTCTAACCCTATGATTCTATGATATTACACAGGGTTGATTTTCACATTGTTAGAGCTTCCCCTATCATGCTCAAAGCAGGACCAATCCCCGACTAAATCATCCCAGCCAGGGCTTTGTCAAGCCTGACCTTAAAAACTTCTAGGGAAGGAGATTCCACCACCTCCCTAGGTAACACATTCCAGTGTTTCACCACCCTCGTCGTGAAAAAGTTTTTCCTAATATCCAACCTAAATCACCCCCACTGCAACTTGAGACCGTTACTCCTTGTTCTGTCATCTGCTACCACTGAGAACAGTCTAGAGCCATCCTCTTTGGAACCCCCTTTCAGGTAGTTGAAAGCAGCTATCAAATCCCCCCTCATTCTTCTCTTCTGCAGACTAAACAATCCCAGTTCCCTCAGCCTCTCCTCATAAGTCATGTGTTCCAGTCTCCTAATCATTTTTGTTGCCCTCCGCTGGACTCTTTTCAATTTTTCCACATCCTTCTTGTAGTGTGGGGCCCAAAACTGGACACAGTACTCTAGATGAGGCCTCACCAATGTCGAATAGAGGGGAACGATCACGTCCCTCGATCTGCTGGCAATGCCCCTACTCATACATCCCAAAATGTCATTGGCCTTCTTGGCAACAAGGGCACACTGTTGACTCATATCCAACTTCTCGTCCACTGTAATCCCTAGGTCCTTTTCTGCAAAACTGCTGCCGAGCCATTTGGTCCCTAGTCTGTACCGGTGCATTGGATTCTTCCGTCCTAAGTGCAGGACTCTGCACTTGTCCTTGTTGAACCTCATTAGATTTCTTTTGGCACAATCCTCCAATTTGTCTAGGTCCCTCTGTATCCTATCCCTACCCTCCAGCGTATCTACGACTCCTCCCAGTTTAGTGTCATCTGCAAACTTGCTGAGGGTGCAATCCACACCATCCTCCAGATCATTTATGAAGATATTGAACAAAACCGGCGCCAGGACCGACCCCTGGGGCACTCCACTTGATACCGGCTGCCAGCTAGACATGGAGCCATTCATCACTACCCGTTGAGCCCGACAATCTAGCCAGCTTTCTATCCACCTTATAGTCCATTCATCCAGCCCATTCTTTAACTTGCTGGCAAGAATACTGTGGGAGACTGTGTCAAAAGCTTTGCTAAAGTCAAGGAACAACACGTCCACTGCTTTTCCTTCATCCACAGAGCCATTTATCTCGTCACAGAAGGCAATTAGATTAGTCAGGCATGACTTTCCCTTGGTGAATCCATGCTGACTGTTCCTGATCACTTTCCTCTCCTCTAAGTGCTTCAGAATTGATTCCTTGAGGACCTGCTCCATGATTTTTCCAGGGACTCAAGTGAGGCTGACTGGCCTGTAGTTCCCTGGATCCTCCTCCTTCCCTTTTTTAAAGATGGGCACTATATTAGCCTTTTTCCAGTCATCTGGGACCTCCCCCAATCACCATGAGTTTTGAAAGATAATGGCCAATGGCTCTGCAATCACATCCGCCAACTCCTTTAGCACTCTCGAATGCAACGCATTTGGCCCCATGGACTTGTGCTCGTCCTGCTTTTCTAAGTAGTCCCGAACCACTTCTTTCTCCACAGAGGGCTGGTCACCTACTCCCCATGCTGTGCTGCCCAGTGCAGCAGTCTGGGAGCTGATCTTGTTCGTGAAGACAGAGGCAAAAAAAGCACTGAGTACATTAGCTTTTTCCACATCCTCTGTCATGAGGTTGCCTCCCTCATTCAGTAAGGGGCCCACACTTTCCTTGATTTTCTTCTTGTTGTTAACATACCTGAAGAAACCCTTCTTGTTACTCTTAACATCTCTTGCTAGCTGCAACTCCAGGTGTGATTTGGCCTTCCTGATTTCACTCCTGCAAGCCCGAGCAATATTTTTATACTCATCCCTGTTCATTTGTCCAATCTTCCACTTCTTGTAAGCTTCTTTTTTGTATTTAAGATCAGCAAGGATTTCACTGTTAAGCCAAGCTGGTTGCCTGCCATATTTACTATTCTTTCTACACATCAACATGGTTTGTCCCTGTAACCTCAATAAGGATTCTTTAAAATACAGCCAGCTCTCCTGGACTCCTTTCCCCCTCCTGCTATTTTCCCAGGGGATCTTGCCCATCAGTTCCCTGAGGGAGTCAAAGTCTGCTTTTCTGAAGTCTAGGGTCTGTATTCTGCTGCTCTCCTTTCTTCCTTGTGTTAGGATCCTGAACTTGGCCATCTCACGATCACTGCCTCTCAGGTTCCCATCCACTTTTGCTTCCCCTACTAATTCTTCCCAGTTTGTGAGCAGCAGGTCAAGAAGAGCTCTGCCCCTATTGGTTCCTCCAGCACTTGGACCAGGAAATTGTCCCCTACATTTTCCAAAAACTTCTTGTATTGCCTGTTCACCGCTGTATTGCTCTCCCAGCAGATATCAGGGTGATTGAAGTCTCCCATGAGAACCAGGGCCTGCGATCTAGTAACTTCTGCGAGTTGCCGGAAGAAAGCCTCGTCCACCTCATCCCCCTGGTCTGGTGGTCTATAGCAGACTCCCACCATGACATCACCCTTGTTGCTCACACTTCTAAACTTAATCCAGAGACTCTCAGGTTTTTCTGTAGTTTCATACTTGAGCTCTGAGCAGTCATACTGCTCCCGTACATACAGTGCAACTCCCCCACCTTTTCTGCCCTTCCTGAACAGCTTATATCCATCCATAACAGTACTCCAGTCATGTGAGTTATCCCACCCAGTCTCTGTTATTCCAATCACATCATAATTCCTTGACTGTGCCAGGACTTCCAGTTCTCCCTGCTTGTTTCCCAAGCTTCGTGGATTTGTATATAGGCACTTGAGGTAACCTGCTGATTGCCCCTCTTTCTTAGTATGAGGCAGGATCCCTCCCCTCTCACGCGCTCCTGCTCGTGCCTCCTCCCGGTATCCACTTCCCCACTTACCTCAGGGCTTTGGTCTCCTTCCCCTGGTGAACCTAGTTTAAAGCCCTCCTCACTAGGTTAGCCAGCCTGCTTGCGAAGATGCTCTTCCCTCTCTTCGTTAGGTGGAGCCCATCTCTGCCTAGCACTCATTCTTGGAACACCATCCCATGGTCAAAGAATCCAAAGCCTTCTCTCCGACACCACCTGCGTAACCATTCATTGACTTCCACGATTCGACAGTCTCTACCCAGGCCTTTTCCTTCCATGGGGAGGATGGATGAGAACACCACTTGCACCTCAAACTCCTTTATCCTTCTTCCCAGAGCCACGTAGTCTGCAGTGATCCACTCAAGGTCATTCTTGGCAGTATCATTGGTGCCCACGTGAAGAAGCAGGAAGGGGTAGCGATCCGAGGGCTTGATGAGTCTCGGCAGTCTCTCCGTCACATCGCGAATCTTAGCTCCTGGCAAGCAGCAGACTTCTCGGTTTTCCCAGTCGGGGCGGCGGATAGATGACTCAGTCCCCCTGAGGAGAGAGTCCCCAACCACCACCACCCACCTCCTTCTCTTGGGAGCGGTGGTCGTGGAACCCCCAACCCTAGGACAGTGCATCTCATGCCTTCCAATCAGCGGAGTCTCTTTCTGCTCCCTTCCCTCAGACGTATCATCTGGTCCACTTTCCGCATTAGTACCTGTGGAGAGAACATGAAAATGGTTACTTACCTGTGTCTGCCCTGCTGGTACATGGATGTTCCCCTTTTTTCTTCTGGAGGTCACATGATGCCAAATTTCTTCACCATCCTTCTGTCCCCGATGTGCAGCCTGCTCTGAATCTTCAGAATCTTGTGCCCGTAGAAGCCTATCCTGACATCCGTCCAGGAAATCTTCAATTTCTCTTATGCAACGCAGGGTCAATACCTGTTGCTCCAGACCTTGAACCTTCTCTTCCAGTATGGAGACCAGCTTGCACTTTGTACAGACAAAGTCGCATCTGTCCTGTGGAAGAAAGACAAACATAGCACATCCAGTGCAGGTCACAACAGATGAACACCCCCCTCCCATATTACCTTCCTTCTACGAGCTTCCTCAGGAGTTATAGTAATTATTCAGAGAATCTGGCAAGATGTAGGCCTCAGTGGGCTCTTCCCAGGCGAACTCCAAGGCAAACTCCTTTTGTTAGCTACTCTGCTGTTCGCTGCTCAGCTGGTTCGCAACTGACTGGCTTTTTATGCAGTCAGGCCCACTTAAGGCTCACCTGGAACAAAGCACACCCAGTTCCTGCCCTTTTCAAACAACCAATCAAGCACACAGCACACAGTCACACTGTCCTCACAACAAACACTCAGATACTCACCAACACAGCCTCCTTAATGCAGACCTTAACATACCTCCTCTCAGGCAGATCCCAGGCAAATGGCTACTATCCCATTACTCCCTCTACAGATATTTTTTCTGGCACAATAGGGATTTAGCAGGAATGATAATACAACCTCAACTGAATCTATCTTTTCAGTATATTTCCTGTTGGTTTCCACATTGGGGAAAGACGTTCATCATGAACACAACTTCCAAAATTACCCCTTTACTTACATGCCTAATACCCAGCCCTGTAGAACATTGGTGGCATCCAAGGATGGAGATGATGATGCCATCAATACAGTAGTTTGACCATCCAAGTGGGATGGAGCTACATTGAGGATCGAATCTATGTATAGATCTGATGTTCTGGCCACAGGGAAGTATGCACTGGAGCATCTTGTTTCTTCAAATGAGAAACTACAGACTCACTTAGTACCTCTAGGTCCATATGATAAATAATGCCCTCTGATCCTCATGTACGGCTCCAATTGAAATCTGTGGAAGTCACATGCCATCCAGACATTCCATATCAGAATATGTCAGGGATGGCAGCAAAAGTAGGTGAGTGGCTGTGAGGGACTACATCTGTGCAATCAGCATCAGGCCAGGTTGGGAGCCTTTTTGAACCTCAACAAAAGCTGAGATCTGGAAAGGTTTGAACCGTGTCTAATTTTGAGCAGGTCCTATGTTCCATGTGAGCTTTTTGAAGAAGTCCTTAGTAAAATATCCTGCATCTATATTGCATAACAAGCCTATGCATGGTAAGACACTTTATGAAAACTAAATAATGGGCAAGAAGTGCAAATCTTCTAAATTATTACAACATATTTAGTTTTGATCAATTTTTTTATTAAAAATATATCTTTCCATTCTATGTGCTAAGGGTCAAATTCTGCCAAACTTTAAGCATGTAATATGAGTACATAACTAGGTCCTAACTTCTCACAAAATTATATTTTTCAGCGTTAAGGTATTGAAGCTGTTCAAAGAAAGTTCTGTTGGTTTTATTTTGGCCCAAGCTGACTGAGAATGTCACTTTAAAAATAAATATATACTAAAAATGATATGGAGACTCACAACCTGAATAGCAGGTTTTGATTGAAGTGACTGTAAATTGCTGAGATACTCCAAATACATTGCAAAATAGTGGTTTTTAATACAAATACTGACAGACCACTAGCCACAGAAGTGTGGCACTACTAATCACTGCTATATTAACACAGTAATGAGAGGCCACCTTACTGATGTCACTGGACTATATGACGTTCTCATTCACTGGATTGATGGTGAAGATTAACACATAAGAGATGACCTCAGAGGATGGAGCCCCAGAATCCACATGAGACTTGGGACTGGAGGGGTTACACAAAAGCTACAAATAATATCAACTGGGATGTGAGAGAAATAATGCCAGTTTGGAGAAATATTAACTAGAGTTGAATTGTCTCATTACTTAGTGCTCTGCTACTTGTAATCTAATTAGGACAGACCAATTGTAAACGTACTAAATCTGCTGATGATACAAAATTGAGAAAGCAATGAACCAGAGAGCAAGCAGCAAGTAAAATTAAAAAGGACTGTGGTCTGCACTGCTCCACAACTGAGGACGTACTGCATTACTATTTAAATGGAATTCTGTTTGAAAATATCATGTGATTTAGTAACCTCCAAAAACAGGGGCACAGCCGGCACTAGGCTAGTGATCCCATCCTGTGTCTGAGATATTGGGGGATAATTACATGTCCCTCTCTGTTGTGGACACCATTTGCAGAAGTAATGCTTCTTCATGCCTTTCAACACAGTATGGCAGGAGACAGAGGGTGAGGGGAAATTTATTATCTGCATACCTGCAATAAATGATCAATAGGAAAATATTAATGTTAAGTGCAGACAACATGAAAATAAAATATATGAAAATGAATTAAATCAAATCAGAGAAGGAATTATTTCAAATAAACTGAGTAGTGCTGGCTTTACGGGGTTTTTTTTGGTTGGGCTTTAAAGCAATGTTTACCAAATGATTAAAAAAACAGGCCCAAACTCTCAGGATGGTAGGATAAAGTGAAATGACAGAGGAACACAAATCAGAAGGAGATAAGACGATTATACAGCTCTTATAAAAGACCACTCACAGATTGTTGCATTCCATTCTGCTACAACCGTCTCAAAAAGATACTGTGGCACTTGAAACTGTGAAAAGAAATGCAATAGAGTTTATCCCAGGAACTGAAAGCAGAAGCTATGCTATGAATAGCCTAAATCTATGTATCCTAGAGGGAGAAAGACACTTAAGAGGAGATTTAATAGAAGTTTATACAATCTAAGTGCTAAGATGATATCAAGTGGAGCTACTATTTTTAGCTCCTCAAAGATGAGAAGGGAGGATATAATGAATATAACATGGTCAAATTCACAGCAGATCAGGAGGGAGGCATTTATCCATACAGATATATGGATATGTGGAATACACAACAAAGTAAAGCGGTGAATTTTAAGGTAATGCACTACAGCCTCTGTCCACTATATTCAGTCTGATGAAGATTACTAGACTAGCAACATGACATGATGAAAAGTATTAGGAAAATATCTAGAGTAGTTTGATCTTGACTATTTTAGTTATTACCCAACTACCTGCTTTTCAACAAAACAAAAAGAAATAGTGTGTCTCCATTATGCAAAAGCTAACCATTATGTCAGCAAACCAGAGCTAATGTGAACTGGGCTTCTCCCATTAGGGACTGTAGTCTCATCATGATGTGGGATTTACTGTATGCTAGTAATGGGAATTGCATGTATACATACTTGTTTATCCAGGATTATACCTCTATTCCTCTTCTTCTTTTTTTAATGAGTTAGTTATAACAGCAGAATACGGACCCTGGACTTCAGAAAAGCAGACTTAGACTCCTTCAGGGAACTGATGGGCAGGATCCCTTGGGAGAATAACATGAGGGGGAAAGCAGTCCAGGAGAGCTGGCTGTATTTTAAAGAATCTTTATTGAGGTTACAGGGACAAACCATCCCCATGTGTAGAAAGAATAGTAAATATGGCAGGCAACCAGTTTTGCTTAACAGTGAAATCCTTGCTGATCTTGAACACAAAAAAGAAGCTCACAAGAAGTGGAAGATTGCACAAATGACCAGAGAAGAGAATAAAAATATTGCTCGGGGATGCAGGAGGGAAATCAGGAAAGCCAAATCACACTTGGAGTTGCAGCTAGCAAGAGATGTTAAGAGTAACAAGAAGGGTTTCTTCAGATATGTTAGCAACAAGAAGAAAGTCAAGGAAAGTGTGCCCCTTACTGAATGAGGGAGGCAACCTCATGACAGAGGATGTGGAAAAAGTTAATGTACTCAATGCTTTTTTTGCCTCTGTCTTCACGAACAAGGTCAGCTCCCAGACTACTGCACTGGGCAGCACAGCATGGGGAGGAGGAGACCAGCCTTCTGTGGAGAAAGAAGTGGTTCAGGACTATTTAGAAAAGCTGGATGAGAACAAGTCCATGGGGTCAGATGCTCTGCATCCGAGAGTGCTAAAGAAGTTGGCGGATGTGATTGCAGAGCCATTGGCCATTATCTTTCAAAACTCATGGCGATCCGGGGAAGTCCCGGATGACTGGAAAAAGGCTAATGTAGTGCCCATCTTTAAAAAAGGGAAGAAGGAGGATCCAGGGAACTACAGGCCAGTCAGCCTCACCTCAGTCCCTGGAAAAATCATGGAGCAGGTCCTCAAGGAATCAATTCTGAAGCACTTAGAGGAGAGGAAAGTGATCAGGTACAGTCAGCATGGATTCACCAAGGGCAAGTCATGCCTGACTAATCTAATTGCCTTCTGTGAGGAGATAACTGGCTCTGTGGATGAAGGGAAAGCAGTGGATGTGTTGTTCCTTGACTTTAGCAAAGCTTTTGACACAGTCTCCCACAGTATTCTTGTCAGCAAGTTAATGAAGTATGGGCTGGATGAATGCTCTATAAGGTGGGTAGAAAGTTGGCTAGATTGTCGGGCTCAATGGGTAGTGATCAATGGCTCCATGTCTAGTTGGCAGCCGGTATCAAGTGGAGTGCTCCAGAGGTCGGTCCTGGGGCCGGTTTTGTTCAATATCTTCATAAATGATCTGGAGGATGGTGTGGATTGCACGCTCAGCAAATTTGTGGACGATACTAAACTAGGAGGGGTGGTAGATACACTGGAGGGTAGGGATAGGATACAGAGGGACCTAGACTAATTGGAGGATTGGGCCAAAAGAAATCTGATGAGGTTCAACAAGGATAAGTGCAGGGTACTGCACTTAGGACGGAAGAATCCAATGCACCGGTACAGACTAGGGACCGAATGGCTCGGCAGCAGTTCTGCAGAAAAGGACCTAGGGGTGACAGTTGACAAGAAGCTGGATATGAGTCAACAGTGTGCCCTTGTTGCCAAGAAGGCCAATGGTATTTTGGGATGTATAAGTAGGGGCATTGCCGGCAGATCGAGGGACGTGATCGTTCCCCTCTATTCAACATTGGTGAGGCCTCATCTGGAGTATTGTGTCCAGTTTTGGGCCCCATACTACAAGAAGGATGTGGATAAATTGGAGAGAGTCAAGCGAAGGGCAACAAAAATGATTAGGGGTCTGGAACACATGAGTTATGAGGAGAGGCTGAGGGAACTGGGATTGTTTAGTCTGCAGAAGAGAAGAATGAGGGGGGATTTGATAGCTGCTTTCAACTACCTGAAAGGGGGTTCCAAAGAGGATGGTTCTAGACTATTCTCAGTGGTAGAAGATGACAGGACAAGGAGTAATGGTCTCAAGTTGCAGTGGAGGAGGTTTAGGTTGGATATTAGGAAAAACATTTTCACGATGAGGGTAGTGAAACACTGGAATGCGTTACCTAGAGAGGTGGTGGAATCTCCTTCCCTAGAAGTTTTTAAGGTCAGGCTTGACAAAGCCCTGGCTGGGATGATTTAGTTGGGGATCGGTCCTGCTTTGAGCAGGTGTTGGACTAGATGACCTCCTGAGGTCCTTTCCAACCCTGATATTCTATGATTCTAAATAATTGGTCTGTGAGATTTATAAATGTAGCAACCATCTTATGTTAACTTCCCCTTGGAGAAAATGGGGGAGGTGATGACAGCAAGCAGGGTTTTCCCCACAGAGAATACATGTGGATCTCTTGAAATTTGTGCAGGATTCAGAGGACAACCAATGTTTTGACCCTCAATATTGAGGCCCTGTGCCTTTGCAAGATTTCCTGTATATCCCTCACTCCCACCCCCAGGCCTGACAGCAGTATGGCTTCAACAGAAGACATGATTCCATGGTTTTTCCATTGGCTGTTGTCTCCAATCCCGTTTTTACTGGGGGTTTAAAAGGCAAACTCAGACCTACCATATCTTGTTTCAGGCTCATCCCCCCACCATACAGTGTCCAGATAGCAAGTGTGAAAAATCAGGACAGGGATTGGGGGTAATAGGCGCCTATATAAAATATATACCCCTATAAAATTGGGATATCTGGTCACCCTACCTCACCATCAACAGAGCACATTCCCATGCAACGCCCACAGAGATTTTCATGGGCGGATGGGAAAAAGCCAGAGAGCCAGATGTGACACTGCACCCGATATTCTTCATAGTGATATTATTATGATATGATCATGGCATAATTATGATCCATTTTGTACAAGACGGGACATGTAAGATGTCACTGGAAAACTTATGAGTTGCTTAATATTATTATCCTATTTGTAGGCATGTAACATTTTTGTATCTGAAGTTATGAATATTGAAACTGTATCTGTATTTCACATGTAGTCACACCTGGGTGACACCCACTCGGCAAGACACTTCCGGTCTAAATAGCTGGTTGTGAAGGGCCCATTCAGAGTAATGGGCCATTAGGGAGGACAATAGGCCTTAGGAGAAGCTTATCCCCTACCAGGTGAGCCTTCCTGAGAATGCTCCTGACTGCCTGTAAGTAATGGCTGCTATGACTTTGCAAGGGCATGTGACCAGACCACATGATTCTGGACTCCATGTTGGGTACCTGTATTTTTCCACAAACTGGGCTGGGAACTGTTTTTGCCATATGCTAAAGCTATATAAGGTAGGGAGTGACATTATCTGTTGTTCTTCACTCCACCACAACCCAACACCTGAGAGAAGCTCTGAAAGAAAAGGACTTGGAACGGGGGATCCCAAGCTGCAAAACAAGTGCAGCTTGTGCCTTGAGAATCTGCAAGCCTGCTTGTATCATTAGTCAGGATGAGAAATTGCTAATTCTTATCCAATCTTTCTAGTGTTTTAGGCTTAGTTTGCGTCTTTGTTTATTTACTAGGTAATCTGCTTTTATCTCTTTGCTATCACTTATAGTCACTTAAAATTTACCTTTTGTAGTTAATAAACTTGTTTTTTTGTTTTAACCTAAACTGGTGTGCCTTTAAGTGAAGTCTCTGGGGAAAAACCGCAGTTTGGTCACCACCAGTGTGCATATTTTTCTCCACACTGAGGGAGGAGTGGACATATTAATGAGCTTACACTGTACAGATCCCTGTGCAGTGCAAGATGGTATAATTTTGCAGTTATACTCTATAATGGGGTGTGTGCATAGGGAGCTGCGAAACTGACGGGTGTCTCCTATTTGCGTTTAGGTAACCGAGCCAGGGTGAGTGGCGCCACCTGCTGTCTTGTTAGGTAATAACAGGGCCTGTGTGAGGCTGGCTGTGTCCTCAACTCAGCTGTGTGTCTTAGAGGGGCACAGCGGTTCCCACAGCTCCCAGACTGCTCCCCAGGAGTAACAACCCACCACACCAGCAATTTGCTCAACTGAGGCTCTGGTAAAAGAGGTGATTTTCTTTAAAAAAAATAACATCAGCATCAGTTTTAACATTGAAATCTTCCACTCTGTAGGAAGAGCAAGGAGGAAAAGAATTGTGGGTCAGATCTTTAAGAAATCTTAAGTGCCAGCCCTGGTCTACACTACAAGTTTAGGTCGAATTTAGCAGCATTAGATCAATTTAACCCTGCACCCGTCCACACGACGAAGACATTTACTTCGACTTAAAGGGCTCTTAAAATCAATTTCTGTACTCCGCCCCCAAGGAGGGAATTAGCGCTGAAATCGACCTTGCTGGGTCGAATTTGGCGTAGCGTGGTCACAATTCGACGGTATTAGCCTCCGGGAGCTATCCCAGAGTGCTCCATTGTGACCGCTCTGGACAACGATCTCAACTCAGATGCACTGGCCAGGTAGACAGAAAAAGGCCCGCAAACTTTTGAATCTCATTTCCTGTTTGGCCAGCGTGGCGAGCTCACCTGCACAGGTCACCATGCAGGGCCCGTCAGCACAGGAAACCATGCAGTCCCAGAATCGCCGAAGATCTCTAGCATGGACCGAATGGGAGGTACGGGATCTGATCGCTGTATGGGGAGATGAATCCGTGCTATCAGAACTCTGTTCCAAAAGACAAAATGCCCAAACATTTGAAAAAATCTCCAAGGGCATGAAGGACAGAGGCTATAACAGGGACCCACAGCAATGCCACATGAAAATTAAGGAGCTCAGGCAAACCTATCAAAAAAACAGAGAGGCAAATGGCCGCTCAGGGTCAGAGCCCCAGACATGCCGCTTCTATGATGAACTGCATGCCATTCTAGGGGGTGCAGCCGCCACTACCCCACCCCTTTGCTTTGACTCTGTCAATGGATTATCATGCAACAGGGATGCACATTTTGGGGACAAGGAAGACGATGAGGCGGAGGAGGAGGATGAAGACAGTGCACAGCAAGAAAGGGGAGAAACCATTTTCCCCGAGAGCCAGGAACTGTTTCTCACCCTGGACCTGGAGCCAGTACCCCCCAAACCCATCCAAGGTGGGCTCCCGGACCCGCCAGGTGGAGAAGGGACCTCTGGTGAGTGTACCTTTGTAAATATAATACATGGTTTAAAAGCAAGCCAGTTTAATGATTAATTTGCGGCCAGTACAGCTACTAGAAAAGTCTGTTAATGTGTCTGGGGATTGAGTGGAAATCCTCCAGGGATATCTCCATAAAGCTCTCCTGGATGTACTCCCAAAGCCTTTGCAAAAGGTTTCTGGGGAGGGCAGCCTTATTCCGTCCTCCGTGGTGGGACACTTTACCATGCCAGGCCAGTAGCAAGTAGTCTGGAGTCATTGCATAACAAAGCATTGCAGCGTATGGTCCCGGTGTTTGCTGGCATTCAAGCAACATCCGTTCTTTATCTCTCTGTGTTATCCTCAGGAGAGTGATATCATTCATGGTCACCTGGTTGAAATAGGGTAATTTTATTAAGGGGACATTCAGAGGTGGCCATTCCTGCTGAGCTGTTTGCCTGTGGCTGAACAGAAATCTTCCCCGCTGTTAACCACGCAGTGGGGGGAGGAGTGAAGCGATCATCAGAGATAATTGGGTGTGTGGGGGGGGGATTTAGTTGGGTTTGTGCTTCACATTAACCCAAAAACTGCAGCCCCTCCTTTTAAATTGCCAACCCAACGGCTGTTTCGTATGGGAAATGAGGGTGCTGGGGTGCTGACCCCTGCACCCCCCACACACCCCAGCCTCCTGCCCTGACCCCTGCACCCCCCCACAACCCCAGCCCTGACTCCAGTACCCCCACACATACCCAGACCTCCACACTCCATGCCCTGACTCCTACAACCCCTCACATGCCCCCAGCCCCCTGCCCCCTGCCCTGTCTCCTGCACCCCACACACATACCCAGCCCCCTTACACCCCATGTCCTGACTCTTGCACCCCCCACATTCCCACCCCCACCCTGAGCATCAAATGGGAGCTCCTGCAGCCCCCCACCCCCACATTCCCACAGGCCGGCAGCAGGCTGCACCCCTTGCACCAAATGGGAGCTGCCCAGGTAAGCACTCCACACTCCACACCCAAACCCCAACCCTGAGCTCCCTCCCTCATTCTAGCTTCTGGCCAGACCCTACACCCCAACCCCCAGCCTGCTCCTTCACCCCAGCCCTGTGCTCAGTGCACTCCCACCCTCAGCTCAGTTCAGAGAGAGAGGGGAAGAGAATGGGCTAGAACCAGGGAGAAGGTAGGTACCCACTTTGTGTGGGCAGGGCTGGGATCCCAGACCGGCAGCGGGCTGAGCAGGGCTGGCAGCCGGAACCCTGGCTGGCAGGAGTCGGCAGACTGTACCCCAGACCGGCAGCAGGCTGAGTGGCAGCGGGTTGAGCCACTCAGCCCACTGCCAGTCTGGGGTTCTGGCTGCCAGCCCCTTCCCAGCCAGGGTCCCGGCCGCAGGCCCTGCTCAGCCTGCTGCCAGCCTAGGTGAACGGAACCCCAGCCTGGCAGCGGTCCGGCAGCGTAAGATCAGCATTTTAATTTAATTTTAAACGAGGCTTCTTAAAGATTTTGAAAACCTTGTTTACTTTACATACGACAATAGTTTAGTCATATAATATATAGACTTATAGAGAGAGACCTTCTAAAAAACATTAAAATGTATTACTGGCACACGAAACCTGAAAGGTTGCCGACCCCTGCTCTAGATGATGTGCAGAACATCATGGATTTATTGGAAGCTACGGGGTTCCTGAACTGTAGTGGGGTGATAGATGGCATGCATATCCCTATTTTTGGCCCCAGCCCACCTTGCCACATAATGCAATAGTAGAAGGAGATACTTTTCTATGGTTATGTAAGTATTGGTGGATCACTGAGGATGCTTCATTAATATCAGTGTGAGCTGGTCAGGGAAGGTGTATAACGGACACATCTTTAAGAACACAGGATTTTTCAGGAAGCTGCAAGCAGGGACATTTTTCCCCACCAGCAGATAACCACTGGTGATGTTGAAATGCCAATAGTTATTCTGGGGGACTCAGCCTTCCCTTTGGTCCCCTGGCTCTGAAGCAGTATACTGGCCACCTGGATAGTTCCAAGGAAAGATTCAACCATTGGCTCCACAGTTGCAGAATGATAGTTGAATGTACTTTTGGCAGACTGAAGGGACAATAGTGGTGTTTATTCACTAGATTAGATCTACATGAGAAAAAAAAAAAAAACCCTCAATGATTATAACTGCCAGTTTTGTCCTGCATAATATCTGTGAGGCAAAGGGAAAAAAGTCTGCCTCCATGTTGGAGTGTGGAGGTGGAGTAGCTGTTTGCTGACTTTGAACAGTTACACACGAGGACCATTAGAAGAGATCAGTGTGGATCTATGGAGTTGAGGGAGGTCTTGAAAGAGCACTTTAACAGTCAGCCATAGTAATATGCTATGCTGCACAGTGCTCTCCTTGGCGCTGAATTCTGGGGGGTTGTTATGAATTGTGTAGTGTTTGATGTAGATTTATGAATATCACACTTTTAATGAAACTATGAATTATGTGGCACTTACTGTATATTTATAATTATTATACTGTGTTCCTAACTGAACCAATGAGTTATGTGGTCCTGTTCTTTTACAAATAATATGTGCTTTGAGTTGCACTAGGAATTGTGGAGAATATATTATCAAGTAATAAAGATGAAATTATTTCTATGCAGTAAAAAATATTGTATACCAAAAATAGTACAAAACATTAATGTGCAATTAAAAAACAGTACAGTGCAAATTTAAATTAATGGAGCAAAACCTTAAAATTGGAACAGCAGAAAACCTCGGTGTCCATTTCTGTACATTTCTGCCAAACATAAACCAACCATGACTCTCACAGGTCAATGCATTGCAAAGCTGTGGTCTTTCTTACTATCCCCAGGTATGGTGTGGTAGAAGGGTAAGGATGTGGCCCATGATGCCAAATGGAATATTGGAGGGTATAAGGAGCTGCTGAAATGAAGTTCTCCATTGACTGTACACAAAAACCCACACCCTGCTCTCAATGGCACCTACCCCTACAGGGGACTGAAACTCTACCTCTGTTTGTTGTACCTATACCTCTTCACCTGTCCTTGGCTGGTGGGACTGACTAGACTGTGTTGAAGTCTCAAAAAGATCCTATTGTGGCATAGCTGGAGTCCCTGATTCGTGTGTGTCTCCTCTTTTTTTTTTCCCTCCTCCTCCTCCTCCTCCTCTCTGTTTATAATGGGGGGCTCTCTCTTGGGCTCCTCAGAAGTATCCATAGTTCTATGGAGAGTGCTGGTGGGGACTGTTGTAAAATCAGCAGGTTTGTGGCTTAGCATCAGATTGATTGTTGGCTTCCCTGCCTATGTGGCATGCCTGCTGCAGTTCCTTCACTTTCATACAGCACTGCTGCTGATCTCTGTTATGTGCCTTCACCTGCATCCACTATGCAATCTTTTCATAGATGTCCACATTTCTATGACTGGTTCGTAGCTGAGCCTGCATATCCTCCTGTCCCCACAGGCCCAGAAGATCCAATATCTCCTGTATACTCCAGGCAAGAGCACATCTAGAATGTGTAGCTGGATTGTTTGGTTGGGCAGTTGACCATCGTAGGGGAGAGCTGCTAGGGGTTCTTGCCAAGCTGGGCAATCAGGAAAAGGCAATTCAAAACTACAGGGGGGTTTTAACAGGCAAGTGGCTTCTAGTCTCTGTGATCCCTCAGCAGTGGAGTTCACAATTGTGACTGGAGTGGTCACTGTTGGACATTGTAAGACAACTACTGGAGGACTGTTAGTGTTGATATAGGTCATGAAGTGTCTGCACTCGTACTGTATGGACCACAGTGCATTTACCATATCTCAGCATTCTTTGGAGAGGTGGAGTTATTGCATTGCTGTAACGGAGCACTTATATCAGCAGAGACAATTTTCAATATAAAACACGCACTAATAAGTTGATGCAAAGTGACTTGCATCGACCTATGTTTGTCATGTAGAGAAGGCCTTATTTAGGTACTTGACTGGAAGCTGCTGGGTGCAGAGTTCTTTTGAAACCTGTCCATCCTTTTATGTATCCATTCTGTATTTATTTTGTATGTATATATCTACCTAGCTAAGAGAGACAGACATACTAAGGGAGATGGACGAAAAGATAAAATGTCAAATTCCCTTCTTCTAGTTTTATTCATCATATTGGTTAATTTCTGTCCACTCTTTGGAATTTTGAAGGCCTCTTTATAATATGGAGGCCACTAATCAAAAGATTTAGACTCAATATCTTTTTTTTTCTCAAACTCTGCAAAAGATAAACTGATATGCTGAGTAGTGACAGTCTTCTTATTTTATTTTCTACTGACCTATCTTGACCAAAGCTAGACCTATTCCAAAAGTGGTTCCTTTGTCCAACCCATTAGGGGATAAAATGTTATTCTGTCCACATTTTAGACCATCTAAAAATGTCTGGAACTCCAGCAAACACTTCAGCTGGGTTATGAACTCTAGTGAACAAGTTCCTCTCAGTTTTTTATCATTAATTTGAAAGCTATTTGTCAGTTGTGTAGTAAGCAGATGGAATGTACTCATCAGGAAATGTGAGCCAAGTAAAGGGAAAATTGAAAATCATGTCTCCAAGTCAGCAGGAAATTCAAACTTTTCCAAGCATGGGAATTAAAGAGAAATGCAAAAAACATAAGCTAATGGACAGAATTAAATTACTTTGTCTTAACCTTGTTCTGGGCATGAGTTTTGGAAATGTTTCTGTGACAAGCTATCATACTTGACTGTGTTAACACTGTTATCAAGACTGGGACAGGAAATTGTATGAACTAAAACTCTAAACTCTTAGTACTATCTTCTCCCCTAAGCATCTCTGTCATAAATATAAAGGGAAGGTAACCATCTTTAAATCCCTCCTGGCCAGAGGAAAAAACCTTTCACCTGTAAAGGGTTAAGAAGCTAGGATAACCTTGCTGGCACCTGACCAAAATGACCAATGAGGAGACAAGATACTTTCAAAGCTGGGGAGGGGGGGACAAAGGTTCTCTCTGTCTGTGTGATGTTTTTGCCGGGAACAGAAAAGGAATGGAGTTTTAGAATTTATTAAGTAATCTAGCTAGATATGCATTAGATTCTGTTTTGTTTAAATGGCTGATAAAATAAACTGTGCTGAATGGAATGTATATTCCTGTTTTTGTGTCTTTTTAACTTAAGGCTTTGCTTAGAGGGATTCTCTATGTTTTGAATCGGATTACCCTGTAAGGTATTTACCATCCTGATTTTACAGAGGTGATTCTTTTACTTTTTTTCTTCAATTAAAATTCTTCTTTTAAGAACCTGATTGCTTTTTCATTGTTCTTAAGAACTAAGGATTTGGGTCTGTGTTCACCTATGCAAATTGGTGAGGATTTTTATCAAGCCTTCCCCAGGAAAGAGGGTGTAGGGTTTGGGAGGATTTTGGGGGGAAAGACGTTTCCAAGCGGCCTCTTTCCTGGTTATATATTTGTGAGATGCTTGGTGGTGGCAGCAAGAAAGTCCAAGGGCCAAAGGTAAAATAGTTTGTACCTTGGGGAAGTTTTAACCTAAGCTAGTAAAAATAAGCTTAGGGGGTTTTCATGCAGGTCCCCACATCTGTACCCTAGAGTGGGGAAGGAACCTTGACAATCTCAAAGGCTGAGAAAAGGAATACCAAGACCAGAGTAGCTATTTTCTTTGTCATTGCAATTATTTTTTCCCCAAATAGCATCTTTTCTAGAAAAGCAGAGTCAAACCAGTTTCCAAGCAGTCTTACTTCTTATTAAATTGGTACTGGAAAAATATTTCTTTACCTGAAATTGATCTTCATTAGGAGCTCAATCACTTATGAGTGATGTCAGAAAGCAGCACTGAGTCACCAGTAGAGATGGCTGAGTATTATGCTTGCTTATTCACAGTTCACTAAAGTGAAGTAAGCTGAGAGGAGTGAGCAGTGTGACCTGAACAACATATCAGGACATATGATACAACACTGAAGTGACTGTTCAGGATACCATTTCACTAAAGCCCTTAGTCACATTCTATATGAGTGGATCGTCTTCATGACTATCCTGTTCTCATTTTTATTCCTAAGTGCAGCACCTAAGTCCTCCCAAGTATATTATTACTTCTAGCTGGTAAAAGGACTAAATGAAACTCCTGAAAATAGTTACTACTCCTGACATTTACAGTCAGAGGATTGCATTTAAATATATAGTTAGAAGACTAGCAACAGATTAATCAGAATGACAGCTATACAGTATACTGCAACATTTATGGCTGCTTGTCTTCTGACCAACAAGTACACAGATTCACCCAGTACAAGCCTATCATGACCCTCAGATGCCAAGTAATATTATTTATATTTATTATAATAATAAAGGGCCAACTGGGAATGGGGCCTCAGTGTGCTAGGCACTTCACAAACATAGAGTAGTGGAGAGTTTTCCTGAGAAGCTTACAGACTAAAGAGACAAGGCAGACAGTGGGTGGGGGAAAGGGATGTAATATGCAAGCAGCATGATTAGGATCATGGATCGCAAACATCACATTAGCACCACTTTTTTTTCCCTTCAAATTTGGCAAGATGGAGATGGAAGAGGAAAGAGACAGAATTACAGAAAGACAATCCTATGAAGATGGAAGAGGAAAGAGACAGAATTACAGAAAGACAATACATAAGAGCATTTCCGAGCCGGCCCAGCTCAGAAATGACTGTTCTCCAATCTAAGAAGCCTGTGCCATGACAGAAGTGTCCCAGGCAGGAATGGAGGGACAAACTTCCTTAAATAGGAACCAACTTACAGTAGAAGCAGAGGAGGCTGATTATTCCTTTGGCACCAAGGAGATAAGTTGCATTTGTGAAACATAGACCGACTCGTATAATAAGGGGATTAAATCATTACAAGTATCAGGACTACTTTAATTTGTGCCTGATTGTAATAGTTCTCTACGCTCATTACACTGGCCATGGGTCAGGCATGCAGTATGCTCCTGACATGCCTTCACCATGCTCTCCATGCAGGGTGTGGAAGGAAGGGGGCCAAGTACAGTAAGTGGAATAGAGTTAACGATGCTGGCTCTGTGCAATTCTGGAACTCCTACACTGGTTATTTAAACTAGCTTTTTATCCGCTACATTGACCTAACATGGTAACTCCTTATTCTTCTGCACAGGTCCTGAACTAAAACCAAACCCTAAGTACTGTCTATTTCTCTCTCCAAACTTCACTAGTAGCCTGCAGAATTGAGGTCCAGAAGCTGAACAATGTATTGTGGTCATTTCTTTCTTGACAGCTTCTGTAATATAACTCGCTGTGTCTGATAAGGACTGGGGAAGGTACCATAAAACACCAGGGTATATATTACCATAGGTGTAATTAGGGAGGGAGATATAAGGGTTCTACTTCTCTTGAAACATAAAAAGTATCTGAAAAGCAAATTTTATTATATAGAGACACTGTTTAAAATGTAAATTATGGAGGAAGACCAGACCTTATGTCCTTCACTGTAATATGTCTGTTCTTTACACCCACGGTGAGTCTGTGGCAAGTCATTGAATAGGGTTCAGCTCTCTTTACTCCTGTTGCAGTGTTGTTACACAGTAAATAAGAAAATCAGAAAAGTAAAATTGAGCATTTCTGATTTGTGTTTTCTATTTATGATTCTGCACAATTTGAATGGCAAGCAAACAGCAGATGAATGTAACAATTTCTCCTTCAACGACACATGTAAGTCATTCATTTTTTGCATCTGCATTTAGTCACTCAACTAAAATATAACAAATATGAAATGCAACTGTCAGCAAAAGCAAGCTCAGCCCAGGGATTTCCCCCCCCCTCTTGATTGGCTGGAACTTTTACAAAAGTTATATGGGTGATAAAATTAGATCTAATTTATCTAATTAGATCTTTTTCCCCAATCACATTTGCGAATGAAGAACTGTGTTAAGTGAGTTACTTAGACGAAGAAAAGAAAGGTCCCTTAAGAATTTCCCCTTGATGAATATAATTAAGTGCCTTGTTAAAGTCAGCTCTAGTGATTCTTTTCTGTTAAAACAATATTTTCTGCTAATTTAGTCTAATTAAGCAGGTTGTCATGAGGTCATTTTTATGTGCCAGCTCATCTTTCTTTGAAGATTTTTACAAACAAACAAACAAAAACATTGAGGGGCACATGTACTTTATCATGTTGCAAGATCATTTATGTGAATATTGAAAATGGGGAACTATTTTCCACTTCCAAAATCAGGGTTGAAAAATCATTGAACTTGTCAAGTGCTGACTCATCTGGACAGTGAAGGATCTGATACACATTACATAGGGAAGGATATAGAGCAGTGGTGGGCAACAGGGGTGTAGGAATGAACCACAGCCACTGGGAGCTGTGGGGGTCCATGGAAATGTAAACAAACTGTCTGGCCCCGCCAGCGGATTACCCTGATAGACCGCATGCAGGCTGCCCACCACCAATATAAAGTGTAACCAACACAGCAGGAGATGTGGTTAAAAATCCAGGAAACATTTTTTTCACATTTTTCTTTTTTTGGTGAAATATGTTTTACATTTTTTGCCATATGGGTAACCCCGCTGACGTCAATAAGGCTATTGGTGTACTTAAAGTTAAACATGCTTAAGTGCTTTATTGGATCAGAATTTTATGCCATGAAGCAGACGTAACTCTGTTGCCATCAGTGAAGTTCCACACATTTAAAACCCATGTAAATGAGAGGAGAATCAAACCCAAAGAATCTGAGTTCAGAAAAGACATGATGACATAAGTTTAAAAAATATTGGAGGAAAGAAAGATGGGACAGTAAAAGCAATAAAATCATGTGATTGTTTTGGCTGGGAATATGAAGATACTGAGGGTTACCTAACTATACTATTATTAAGATGGGCAAATTAGGATTTACACACCTCATGGAAGAAATGTGATTCCAGTTGATCAGTACTGAGGTATTGATAAATGCAGAGGAAATTTGCATTGACACTGCCAGGTCTGTATCCACTGCATGGGTAGCAGAGGACCTCTTTCTCCAGAGCTGTAACTGCATCCTTTCTTGAAGACTAAAGAAAAACAAAACTGTTATACATTCACATTCTGAATACAATTAAATGGTGTAAGTTGAGAGACAATGATAGTGGCCCAAATATAGTAGCAGGGTAGTAGACTAAGCTCAAGGAGTTTCTAATCGATTTTTTTGCAAGAAAAACTCAAGTGCACCAACTACCTGACTCCAGCTGCTATCTTGCTCAACTGATCAGGAACATCTAAACCTCTCTTCCTCCAAAAATGCTTTCCTACATAATTGGCAACTTTTAGTCTTTAGTTCCTACTAGAAAAGTTAATTCATAAGGAAAAGGATACAGCCAGGAAAATATTTTTGATAGTGACCTTCTGATATAAATCTAATCAGGGACCAGATGCTGAACCCCCCTGCAAAATGGATTTACATCAAAAAAGTGCTACCTATGGTTCAACCCAAAGTTGGTAACTTTTAATCCGAGCAAGGTGGTGTCATGAAATAAATCAAGGGGGGCACGGCCATCCGACCGATAGATGGCTGGCACAAACAGGGCAACACAAGAGTACTTTCACTTAAAGCTAAACTTTACTTGGTCTCAACCACTTACACATGTCTGCAACAGGTAGTAAAACACCCCCAACCCTTGATAATTATTGAAGCTGAGTGTGGCTCTCGAATGGCGCAGCAGCAGCCATCTAGTGGCCAAATCTTCTCTCTGCCAGTGGGGACCACAAGATGCATACACAGGGAGAGTCCCACTACCTCAAACATTTTCTCCTTATTTATACATTAGTAATACCATGACATGTCACCTAAAGAAAACTTGTTAAGCAAGAAGTTTGAAAGGTCAAGCAAGAGGTTTCCTTCTGATCATCAATTAACCAGGTGTGGGTTTTTTTCAGAGTTTGCGCTCTTTGCAGCCCTGATGGACACATTCCTGAGGGCACATAGACAAGCTTCCTGTTCTTCTAAAATGCATGTATCAGCAATTTCAACACAATTCTTAACAGGAAGGATGTGGGGTCAAGCTGCCCTTTCTGTGTCACCCAAACCCCCTCCCCTCCTGCCTTAGTTGAGGCTGCTGTCTGGCTAATTTATGGACTGCTGCCATGGCTGCTTTTAGCAATAAGCAATAGTGGTTTGAGGTACTTTACTAGTTTGCCAAAATCTCCCCATACACCTAGGCTTGGTCTACATCAAAAATGCATGTTGACATAATGACATTGCTAAGGGCAGTGAAAAAATTCACACCCTGTGCAAAGTTGTTAGGTTGACCTAGCCCCCCCTAGAGATGAAGCTAGGTTGGTGGAAGAATTCTTCTGTTGACCTAGTTACCACTTCCTGGACTAGTGGACTAACTTCATCAATGTACGATGTACCTACAGTGTAGTGCTACAGTGGCACAACTGCAGTGTACACTGTTATAGCCCTGGTGTCATACCCCCAGTGGGAACAGAGGTTGGGGAATCTGGCCCAGAATTGTTATTGTTACCCTTTGGGTTCCACTCATGTACTGCTGCTGTAAAACTGAAAGAGGATGACACAGTTGATTGCCTTGGGAGATTGCAATCTAAAATGGACTGACAATGCAGAACAGGAGGACTTGTGGCACCTTAGAGACTAACAAATGTATTAGAGCATAAGCTTTCGTTGGCTACAGCCCACTTCATCGGATGCATAGAATGGAACATATGGTAAGATTATATATACATACAGATAAGTTGGAAGTTACTATAGAAACTGTGAGAGGCTAATGCGGAACAGACATGTTAGACACTAGGGAGTCCAAATCTGCAAGACCTTACTCACATGAATTGTCCCTACTAATGCCAGGAGTCCCATTGACTTAGTTGGACCTTCTCATATGATTTAGGATTTACAGGGTAAGGCCTGAATGACCTATCAATTGATAACTCCAGTCTTAAGGAAGTGCATATATATGACCAAGTGCCAGCTCATGCCAAGGCTCCTAGGCCTCAACTGAACGCTGACAAATGCATAGCTGGAAACCAATCTGGCTCACCTGTGTATTGGTATTGTTAAAATAGGTATTAGATTTTTTAAAAAAAGCGTTTAGACTTTGTTAAATGTTTTTAAGTTGCTGAATCTATTAATCTCACTTATAGCATCTGTATCTCATGTTATAAAGTTATATTGAGTGTTTGCATTATACACTTCTGTAACTGTGTAACTCACCATATAGGAAAGAAGCATTAACTAATGTAAAATGCTGTCTTCCTGCAAAAAGTGTTACATTGTTTTTCCCCATTTTCCCCCCAGTCTCCCAAGACATAAATCTAGTGTTGCTTTACCCTCCCAATATAGTTTTTCAAAAAGACACTAGAAATCTGGGCTGTCAGGAAAGCATTACTGGAAGCTAAAGACAGGGAGGCAGCAGCTTTTGAGTAGCTTCAAAGTAGAAAAAAAGCTGCTTTTAAACCCTCCATGCTTCACAGCACTGCCTGCTTCTTATTTAGAAGTTCCTTATAGATGGCTATGAAGCTTTGGGATTTGCATGGATCTAAAGCCCATAGAAGGCAGTGGAATTCTTTCCCATTGGGCTTTGGATCAGTTCCTTTAAGATGTTTTTCTATTGGACAGGCTAAAACTTAAAACCAGTCAAGCGATGCGCTGCTCAACAAACATCCACTGCACTATGGAGAAGGTAGAAACAGTAGGAGAAACAGTAGGAGTTAATGAGAATCCAAAGCTGCAAAAAAACAAAACACAAAAAAAAAAGGAAAGAAAAATTTAGATACAAAATAATGTAAAGGAAGTGGGTCATTTCTGCCTACTATTTTTTCACTATGAACTCTTTTCCATAATGGAATGATATTTCCCTACATTGGTTTTTGTCAGGTTTTCAGAATATAAAAATGCAAGTTTATAGCCATATTATACCATTACACAAGCAGAGGGTGTTCATTAAAATATGATTTAGAAGATGGAATGAATTAGACATCTCACTGAATAAAAGCATTATTTGTGGTCTACCAAAATGCAATGCTGAGCTTTCTTAATACTACTGAAATCTAACATCTATAATGAAACTTATTGACTAATCAGCCAATCAGCCAGGAAAAAAAAGTCAGCTATGTATTTGTCTATTGAAAACTTATTTGTATTCTAAATGTTTCTGCATGTTAGCTGAGCTTCTGTGAGATTCTGTCCTGTAGGAACCATTGCATAGTAATGCAGATTTCCCTGATTTCCCTGCAGGTTGTCATAGACTTTCAAGTTTTTCCTATCAGGGAAATTCACTTTTATTTTATTTCTATTGAACAGTCAAGCACTGTGTTTTATTATTCACATACACATAGGACCTGATCCTGTGATCTGGAAAAACTCCAGTTGACTTCAATCAAGTTTTGCCCAGGTATAGATGGTATGATGGGGCCCAGGTATGAAACTTATTTCAGGGTTTTTTTTTCCACCTCTTCAAAAACAAATGGATATAACATTAAATTGTTTTTTCTCCATCGCTTTTTTTTGGTACTCTCATAAAGAATAATATATTTCTGTGAGTAGGGTGGGAGGTAATAGGTGCCTATATAAGACAAACCCCCAAATATTGGGACTGTCCCTATAAAATTGGGACATCTGGTCACCCTATTGTAAAATGTATGTATTAACACTATAGAGGAATTATGAAATGCTCATTGATAATATGTTTTAAAGTGTAAAGCAGAACAAAGGAAGTAACAGTTCCCACCCTGAGAGGAGGCAGGGAAACTATTTACCTGTCTCCTATATAGAATCATAGAATATCAGGGTTGGAAGGGACCTCAGGAGGTCATCTAGTCCAACCCCCTGCTCAAAGCAGGACCAATCCCCAATTTTTGCCCCAGTTCCCTAAATGGCCCCCTCAAGGATTGATCTCACAACCCTGGGTTTAGCAGGCCAATGCTCAAACCCCTCCCCCCCCTTAATATATATTAAGAATAGTAGAATCAGTACAATGGAAGACCCATTTATTTACAGAGAAATGGGATGCCCACAGTAAGGGAAGAACAGAATGAGGTTATCCTGCCTCTTGAAACAATGTAATAAAACTTTGGAAGATATAAGAAAAGACAGAAGCCATCTTTGGCATCCATCACTAGACAGACACAAGGGAACAGATTCCTTGCATGCTGAAAAAGATGGATCCTTCAACCAAAGGATGTTAAAGTTTCTGGAACTGAATACAGGTGAGAAACCTTCTTAGGTAAAGATCTTTCTCTTAAGAAGACAAGGGAAGCCAGCACCTTGTTCTTGTGTGGAATGTCCTTACTTTCGGGCAACACAGTTTTGGGGAAATTTGGGACTGGGCGAGTGTTGGGATAATCTTGCTGGTTGTGACCAGAAAAGATGATGGAAGCCAGAGTGGAGCAGGAGGCTGTAGACAGGCTGCTGAGGTCAGAGATGCTATATCAAGATTGTATACGCACACAGAAACTCAGGGTGTGACCTACATGTGTCAAGGCTATTTCCCCACACTGGCACTTTGGTGGGGGCCTGCAAGGATTCTAAAAATAAATACTGGCCACTCCAGGCGTGTATTAAACTCCCAAGGTTACAGCTTTTCTCTGACCTTGGATTGGTAGATGTTGCCACCACCCAAGTGCAGAACCCCCTTGAGAGCCCAAGAAGGCGCACTTGAGAATTCCTTGCTGTGGGGTACCCTCAAGCCCTTTCAGCCCCCCTCTGGGGAAGAGCTGAGAAAGAAAGAAAGAAAGAAAGAAAGAAAGAAAGAAAGAAAGAAAGAAAGAAAAAGAAAATCAGCTGTTGCCACCAGCTAATTAAACAATATGTGCGCAAACCTCTTAAGACACAAAAATCCAATTCTGTTCTAAAAAAAGGTAAATTTTCTTTTTTTAAAAAAAGAAGAAAATACATCTGGGAACTCAGGCTATTGCTAGATCTAAAAAACAACAACAATCAACTACAAGGATTAAGCACCAAGAATATCTTTCTTGAGGTCCAGCATAAATGTTACAAGCAAAACAAAAGCACTGGGGGTTAGCACAGAGGAATCCACATACCATAAAAAAATAAAAGGGATAAACCTAATCATGTCTTCCTATACATTTCCTGATCTACTTACATATGTGGGTTTTTAAATGGGTAGTTTCTACGTATGATACTGATGATTTTTTTCATACCTGGCCCAAGCTTCTTACAACATAGCTCTGCCCTGTCCGCCTCTTCTGTAGAGAACAACAACAGACAGACAAAAGGGGAGTTGTTTTTCAATTTTAAAAGTTCTAGCCTTCCCATTGGCTCTTTTGGCAGGTGCCCACTCACTTCCTTTTACCTATGCATAGCAGTGAGACTTTTTAATCCTTTACACATAGAGCAATTAGAGAACAGTTTAGAGAAATCCTTAAGAGGGATTTTATAGCTACTGGCTGGCTGGGTATCCAGAAAAGGGAGGTTTCAGAGTAACTGCCGTGTTAGTCTGTATTCTCAAAAAGAAAAGGAGTACTTGTGGCACCTTAGAGACTAACCAATTTATTTGAGCATAAGCTTTCGTGAGCTACAGCTCACTTCATCGGATGCATGAAGTGAGCTGTAGCTCACGAAAGCTTATGCTCAGATAAATTGGTTAGTCTCTAAGGTGCCACAAGTACTCTTTTTCTTTTTCATAAAAGGGAGATACCCCTCACCCCTTCATTTATCACAAAATGTTTTTTTTTTGCTGATTGTGAGCATCTCAGGCTGGGAACCACAGCAGCAAGACATTGTAAGTCACCAAGTATTGCAGGGCAAGTGGAGATACAACCCCCTCAGTGGTCTAGGTTTGTACCCTGAACCAATTGGACCATAACAGGGCCAAATTCTGAATGTATGTAAATGTGGAGATGTAGTCAGTGGAGTTACACTCTTTTACATCTGTACTATGAGCTGCATTTCACCCTGCCTTTGATCATGTGCAGAAGGGGGAATCCTTTGCTGTCTCAAGAGTACAAATTTCCCATTAAACATTAGTGCTAGTGCACGGATGTAGCAATCTGCACCATTTTAATGGAGGGTGCTGAACATGTAATCCCTGTGTTCATTGAAGAGCTCTGGGATAAATTATGACTCCTGAGAACAACATCTACTGGTGTTCTCCAAACAACCTTTTAATAAGAGTTCTGTGCACAATTCACAACTGACCTTAAGGAGTAGATTCTGTTAGCCTGACTCAACTTGGGTAACACCTTATTCTATTATAGCACTTTTGTCATCAATGGGGCTGTTTATGGAGTGAGGTTCTATTCAATATGAGTATGAGTGTGAATGAGAACAGAACCCCAGAATGTGACTTGTTTCTTTGTTTATGGTTATGTTTTTTGTTTCTTTTGTTTTACACTAAATGACTATTTCTACTGCCTTTTCAAGTATTTTCACTACCTTTAGCTTGGTTGAACATATTGATTCGGCATAAATGAAAAAGTTATGAATAATATTGGATAATTATATCCAGAACATTTCTAAACATTGGCATAATCCCAGTGTCATTCATTTGCAGCATGAGGTTGGGTTTTGGAAATTATTTTATCATGCAATTTACAATTCATTCAAAAATCATTTTTGTAATGCTCTTATTAAAACACCAAAATTTTCAACATTTGCAATAGTTGCATAGAATGAATAATGTAATAAAAAGATTGTTGTCACATACGTCATCTATATTTCCTCATCCACTAATCCACTGGCGCTTTCTTTTCAAACCAAGTGCATAGAAATATTTCAACATGTGGTTAATATTTTCACTGAAATCTTTATTTTTCCATGACCAAGGGAAAAGGTTGAGCGGTCAGTAGAAATGGATATAGTAGTTTTGGCATAAAAGTTGTCTCCCGGAGGGAACCATATAGGGTAACCATCATCCACAAAGGAATCACTGCTGTCTAATGGAATGCAAAACACTCATTAGTACCTCCCACTGTTGCCTAAAATGTCTCTCAGAGGTATTTATAAAACAGCTCTATTAACCTTATGCCATGTGCATTGTAACATATAATGACAGATCTAACAATTTCAAAATGACTACAGGGATTCTAATGTTTGTATATAGCAGTTGGGATAAAGATAAAACATACACCTCATTAAGTACTTACTTAAGTAAAAGCTATTCCTTTCTTTACGATAGAACATGATTAACTCCAATTGAATGTTTCAGGACAGCTCACAAAGAACTTAAAAAAAATTACGAGAGCTGTGCTCCTCCTCTCTTGCCACTTGCAAATTCTGTTTTAGAAATGCTTATAAGGGACAAAGATTTTAAATTAACCCCCTAGGACTTAGGTCAATTAAAAAATAAAATTAAATAGTTTTCTCAAACAATATAATTCATTTTAGAAGAGTTAACAAAATGTGTCTTAACTCTCACATCATGGATTTCTAAATAAAAATGCAGCATCTTTATATATGTATATATATACATACACACACACCTTTCAAACAAACGATATATAGGCTCCTCCATTTATTATTGTAGACAAATGGGGACATTTTTTCTAGAAAAAAATCAGATGGTCTGTTTCTGCTCTCTCTCTAAGACCCATCCAATTCATATTTATCAGACGTTTCACTTACATATTTCCTTTCTGTAGTTTTTTTTTTAATTCAAAGTATATCTGAGACCACCACTGATGAGAAAGATGCAGAAACTTGAGGTTATCCTCACTCAGAAAGGATTTTTTTGTTCTAGCAGTGATTAAGAATGGCTATTTAACATCCCCAACTTACCTGAAAATCTATCCATTCATAATATTAGAAGACTGACTCTATTTTCCCATAATTTCACATTAGCTTTTCAAAGAAAACCTGACTAATTTATGTCCCTTCAAAATGGCTGACTAAACTATTTATAGAGACAAGGTGGGTGAAGTAATATCTTTTATTGGACCAACTTCTGTTGGTTAGAGAGGCAAGCTGCATACACACTATTTATGTCAGAGACAACAGCCTGCCCAAGGAATGATACAACATTTCATTTGCTGCCTGGACCCAATCTGATTTGATAGGAAGTGCACATATTTGAATGTTATAAGCAGCAGTAAGACACAGAACCCAATTTTACAATTTTGAATCAGGCAAAACTTGGATTCATTTCAATGAAGACTGAGGGTAAGGACAAGAAGAGCTAAGCAAAGGTGGATTTTGTCTATGCTAATGTGTGCACTCTCCACTAGGCGGGACTCTAAATTTAATTGGAAGTGTTCCAATCAGGAAGATCCTGAGTGCTGCAATCCAGCCTTGGGGACTACAACTCCCATGATATCTTGGGGGAAGAAAGAGCCTTCCACTTTCAGAGAAGGCAGAGAGAGAGAGCATGTGATAGCTCCATCTGGGTGGGGAGCTGAGATCATGATTAGGGGAGCTAAGATTGCTTTGTGGAGCTCTGTCCAAGCCAGGAGCTGCTGCTAGAATGCCAGAAGCTGCTGGGGCTTTTTCAATGCAGGGAACTAGGGAGACTATTTGGGGCTTCATTGGAGTCAGGGCTGAGACTGTTGCTGTGCCCAGAATTGAGTCAGGTTGACCTGCAGTGAAGTCAGTGTGAGTAACCACACCTTTGTTGTTTGGGAAAGTATGTGCATGGGAATGGGGACAGCGAAGAGACTTTAAGGGATTGCATGAGTGTGAGAAGAGATGAAGTGGTCTTATCAAAATCCAGGGTTGCTGACCTCTTGTTTCTACAACTCCCATCTTCAGAGGGGTTGTGAAGCTTGGAATGATCCCAGGTTAGAATTGCTCTGCCTCTTGTTGCCTTGGCTGGCCAGTGTTACAGGACCAGCTTCAAGATCTTCAAGTGCAGCCACACAAGGGTTTAGAATTCTGACATTCAGAGGCATGTGCACTCACAGGTGGGGTAAGTGGGGGCAGTGTAAATGTAAATTGGTTAAGTTTCATTTACTACTGTAAACTTCATTTATTAATTGATTTATTGAAGTGCCTCCTATTGATTTAAATTGGTTGTGCCATTTTAATTAATCTCAGTCTGCTACATCATGGGTTTTACATTGTGAAGTAAAGATGTGTTAACTCTAATCTAAGTGTATACTGGTTGTATATTGTTTATAACTGGTACTTTTGAGATAGACCCATTGCACAGATTAGCTCAGGTTTATTCCTGAAGGCACCCAAGGCACACCGGTGAGTGTGTGCAGGGCCAAGCCAGGTGGAAGCACCACCGAGATGAATTTCCTTTATATGTAAAAGGACTGCAGCAGAGGGGTGAATAAAGGATTCCCACCTATCCAACATCATGACTGGGATACTCAGGATCTCCTTTTCTGTTGACAACATCAGGTGCCCTGGATTCTGTAGAATACTAAACTTATCTGTTTAGTATCCTACAGAATACAATTTAGTTACCGTACTATTAATTATTTAATATTATATTGCTCTAGTGTCTAAAGACTTGAATTATGATTGAGGCCCCATTGTGCTAGGCTTTTCATGTACACAAAGGTAAACACAGTTACTCCCCAAATATCTTGCAATCTAATAATGATACACTTTTAAAACCTTATTTTAAGCAATTAAAAACTCTCTGAAGGCCATTTCCTGTGGCTTATCTCAGCTGTTTCACAGTATTGCCAAGTCTACATGTTGAAAAATGATGAGTCAGGCCCCAAAATATGAAATTGGGTTAAAATCATGAGATGTTCTTTAAACTCATTTTCATTCTTTCACTAACCTTCTTGTTTCTGAGTCTCTAGAGTACACTCAGGTTCTGTGTGCAAACATGAGGGCTAAAAACATACTGTTTTTAATCATGAAAGTCAAGATTCTCTTGCAAATTCTTGATTCTGCAGTGGTGGTGGTGGCGGCGGGGAGGCTTTAAGAAAAACACCATATAACACAGTGATGGGGTGCAGAGTCCCCAGATTGGCAATGAGGGGATTAAGAAGTCTGACATGCTCTCCACCAGCAATGAGAGGCTTAGGGAAAGCCCTGCAGACCCAGTTGACTTTGCCCTGCTACACCTGCAGTCAAAGTCAGGTGCGGAGCGGAGAGCTAAAAGGAGAAGAATTAGGCCAGTTGGTAGCTGACTAGAAAGGAAGAGAGAGCTCTGCCTTTCTTGATGGGAAAAGCCTCATTGCAGGTCTGAAATGCAGCTCGCTTGCCAGCTGGATCTGCCAATGTAGGAGGGATGACCAGGACCTGAAGGGGAACTGGAGGAAGCCCAGACTGTTTGGGAGAATAGCACTGTATAGAAGGGCTCTCACTGAGCTGGTATTTTAAAAATAGGGATAGTCGTGAGAGTGTAAGTGATGGGAGGGGCTAGCTTCCCCAAGCATATATTTATATTTTGGATGGGACAATGAAGGGTGGATGGCTAAGGTGACTCTGAGACACCCTTGTGCCATCCTGATCATGGGCTGCTCCAGGGGCTGGAAAGGCATCCAACATAACTTAGACATGGATGGGGGGCCTATATTAATTAGAGCTGTCCCCCCAGGATGCCCTGTGGACCACAGGACTGCCCAAAATCTTCTCAGTTCTTTGTTCTGAAGTCCTCCTTACATTCCCAATCCAGATCCCAGCACATGCCCTACACCAGGGCTTGTGAGGAACCGCATGTGAGGAACCATGGCCAGTGGGAGCTTCAGGGGGCGGTACGTGCAGATGGAGGCAGCCTGCCTGCTTGCAGAGCTCCCTGACCACACCTTTGCCAGGAGCAGCAGGGACGGGGAGCCGCTGGAGGTGAGTGCCCCCCCCCATCCAGCAGCCCGAGCCCCGTTCCATGCCCCTGCCCCAAGTCTCCTTTGAGACACAAACTCCCTCCCAGAGCCCTGACTCTCCCCCACCCCGTACTGCAAACCCTTCTCTTTGAGTTAACCAGCATTTTTAATTTACCAGCTCCCCCTGTTCACCCAGCATGCTGGTTAAAAAAGCTTTTACTGTTGTCAAGCTTCCTTCCCCACTCTGAACTCTAGGGTACAGATGTGGGGACCTGCATGAAAGACCCCCTAAGCTTATTCTTACCAGCTTAGGTTAAAAACTTCCCCAAGGTACAAACTTTGCCTTGTCCTTGAACCCTATGCTGCCACCACCAAGCGTATTAAACAAAGAATAGGGAAAGAGCCCACTTGGAGACGTCTTCCCCCCCAAAAAATCCTCCCAAGCACTACACCCCCTTTCTTGGGGAAGGCTTGGTAAAAAATCCTCACCAATTTGCATAGGTGAACACAGACCCAAACCCTTGGATCTTAAGAACGATGAAAAAAGCAATCAGGTTCTTAAAAGAAGAATTTTAATTAAAGTAAAAGAATCACCTCTGTAAAATCAGGATGGTAAATACCTTACAGGGTAATCCGATTCAAAACATAGAGAATCCCTCTAGCCAAAACCTTAAGTTACAAAAAGATACAAAAAGAGTAATATACATTCCATTCAGCGCAACCTATTTTACCAGCCATTTAACAAAAGGAAATCTAACACATTTCTAGCTAGATTACTTACTAACTTAACTGGAAATCACTTTAGATAAGCTATTACCAGCAGGACAGTGGGGTGGGAATAGGTATTGTTTCATATTCTCTGTGTATATATAAAGCCTGCTGCAGTTTCCACGATATGCATCTGAGGAAGTGAGCTGTAGCTCACGAAAGCTTATGCTCTAATAAATTGGTTAGTCTCTAAGGTGCCACAAGTCCTCCTTTTCTTTTTGCGAATACAGACTAACACGGCTGCTACTCTGAAACCTGTCATTATGCAAGGCACTGCATTTAGCCGTATGGAGTGGAAATCTATCAACTGCATGAAAAAACTTGTACAGATACAGACAGACATCATCTTCCTTTCCAAATGCAAACAGATGGACATCGTACCAAAAGGACTGAAGGTAAAAAATCCATTACAATCTACATACCACACAGACTATGCTGACAGCTTGTGCCACACGCTCTCAAAGAAACTGCGGAATCACCTGATCAACATCCTCTACAGCAAACAGGGAAAGATTAAGAATGAGCTCTCAAAAATGGATACTCTCATAAAAAACCAACCTTCCACACAAACTTCCTCGTGGCTGGATTTTACTAAAACTAGACAAGCCATTTACAACGCACATTTTGCTTCTCTACAAAAGAAAAAGGACACTAAACTTTCTAAACTACTACATGCTACAAGGGGCCACAGCAATGGTTCCCTCAACCCACCTAGCAATATTGTTAACCTATCCAACTATACTCTCAGCCCAGCAGAAGCAGCTGTTCTATCTCGGGGCCTCTCCTTCTGCCCCTCCACCCCCACGAACATGATACAGTTCTGTGGTGACCTAGAATCCTATTTTCGACGTCTCCGACTCAAGGAATATTTCCAAAATACCTCTGAACAGCATACTAATCCACAGAGGTCTCCCTACCAACACTACAGAAAGAGGGATTCTAGGTGGACTCCTCCTGAAGGTCGAAACAGCAGACTGGACTTCTACATAGAGTGCTTCCGCCGACGTGCACGGGCTGAAATTGTGGAAAAGCAGCATCACTTGCCCCATAACCTCAGCCATGCGGAACGCAATGCCATCCACAGCCTCAGAAACAACTCTGACATCATAATCAAAAAGGCTGACAAAGGAGGTGCTGTTGTCGTCATGAATAGGTCGGAATATGAACAAGAGGCTGCTCGGCAGCTCTCCAACACGAGTTTCTACAAGCCATTACCCTCTGATCCCACTGAGAGTTACCAAAAGCAACTACAGCATTTGCTCAAGAAACTTCCTGAAAAAGCACAAGATCAAATCCGCACAGACACACCCCTGGAACCCCGACCTGGGATATTCTATCTACTACCCAAGATCCATAAACCTGGAAATCCTGGGCGCCCCATCATCTCAGGCATTGGCACCCTGACAGCAGGATTGTCTGGCTATGTAGACTCCCTCCTCAGGCCCTACGCTACCAGCACTCCCAGCTACCTTCGAGACACCACTGACTTCCTGAGGAAACTACAATCCATCGGTGATCTTCCTGATAACACCATCCTGGCCACTATGGATGTAGAAGCCCTCTACACCAACATTCCACACAAAGATGGACTACAAGCCGTCAAGAACACTATCCCCGATAATGTCACGGCTAACCTGGTGGCTGAACTTTGTGACTTTGTCCTTACCCATAACTACTTCACATTTGGGGACAATGTATACCTTCAGATCAGCGGCACTGCTATGGGTACCCGCATGGCCCCACAGTATGCCAACATTTTTATGGCTGATTTAGAACAACGCTTCCTCAGCTCTCGTCCCCTAAAGCCCCTACTCTACTTGCGCTATATTGATGACATCTTCATCATCTGGACCCATGGAAAAGAAGCCCTTGAGGAATTCCACCATGATTTCAACAATTCCCATCCCACCACCAACCTCAGCCTGGTCCAGTCCACACAAGAGATCCACTTCCTGGACACTACAGTGCTAATAAACAATGGTCACATAAACACCACCCTATACCGGAAACCTACTGACCGCTATTCCTACCTGCATGCCTCCAGCTTTCACCCTGACCACACCACACGATCCATCGTCTACAGCCAAGCTCTGCGATACAACCGCATTTGCTCCAACCCCTCAGACAGAGACAAACACCTACAAGATCTCTGTCAAGCTTTCTTACAACTACAATACCCACCTGCAGAAGTAAAGAAACAGATTGATAGAGCCAGAAGAGTTCCCAGAAGTTACCTACTACAGGACAGGCCTAACAAAGAAAATAACAGAACGCCACTAGCCGTCACCTTCAGCCCCCAACTAAAACCCCTCCAACGCATTATTAAGGATCTACAACCTATCCTAAAGGATGACCCAACACTCTCACAAATCTTGGGAGACAGGCCAGTCCTTGCCTACAGACAGCCCCGCAACCTGAAGCAAATACTCACCAACAACCACATACCACACAACAGAACCACTAACCCAGGAACTTATCCTTGCAACAAAGCCCGTTGCCAACTGTGCCCACATATCTATTCAGGGGACACCATCACAGGGCCTAATAACATCAGCCACACTATCAGAGGCTCGTTCACCTGCACATCCACCAATGTGATATATGCCATCATGTGCCAGCAATGCCCCTCTGCCATGTACATTGGTCAAACTGGACAGTCTCTACGTAAAAGAATAAATGGACACAAATCAGATGTCAAGAATTGTAACATTCATAAACCAGTCGGAGAACACTTCAATCTCTCTGGTCACGCGATCACAGACATGAAGGTCGCTATCTTAAAACAAAAAAACTTCAAATCCAGACTCCAGCGAGAAACTGCTGAATTGGAATTCATTTGCAAATTGGATACTATTAATTTAGGCTTAAATAGAGACTTGGAGTGGCTAAGTCATTATGCAAGGTAGCCTGTTTCCTCTTGTTTTTTCCTACCCCCCCCCCCAGATGTTCTGGTTTAACTTGGATTTTAACTTGAAGAGTGGTCAGTTTGGATGAGCTATTACCAGCAGGAGAGTGAGTTTCTGTGTGTATGGGGGTGGGGGGATGTGAGAACCTGGATTTATGCAGGAAATAGCCCAGCTTGATTGTCATGCACATTGTGTAAAGAGTTGTCACTTTGGATGGGCTATCACCAGCAGGAGAGTGAATTTGTGTGGGGGGGTGGAGGGTGAGAAAACCTGGATTTGTGCTGGAAATCACTTTAGATAAGCTATTACCAGCAGGACAGTGGGGTGGGAATAGGTATTGTTTCATATTCTCTGTGTATATATAAAGCCTGCTGCAGTTTCCACGATATGCATCTGAGGAAGTGAGCTGTAGCTCACGAAAGCTCATGCTCTAATAAATTGGTTAGTCTCTAAGGTGCCACAAGTCCTCCTTTTCTTTTTGTGAATACAGACTAACACGGCTGCTACTCTGAAACCTAACTTAACAGAAGTTCTGAAGAGCATTCCTGACCTGGTCCCGGCAAAAGCATCACACAGACAGACCCTTTGTTCCCCCTGCTCCAGCTTTGAAAGTATCTTGTTTCCTCATCGGTCATTTTGGTCAGGTGCCAGGGAGGTTATCTTAGCTTCTTAACCCTTACAGGTGAAACGGTTTTGCCTCTGGCCAGGAGGGATTTTATAGCACTGTATACAGAAAGGTGGTTACCCTTCCCTTTATATTTATGACAACTGTATATAGGATCTTATGGTTGCAGTAGTTTTCTTTTGTATGAAGAGGGTATTTCTAGAGAACTAAAGCCAATCCAAGTGTTTGATTAATCCATTTAGCTTATTATAAATACAGCAATACATACTTTAAGCAAATTCTTTATAAATGTATCTAATACTTCACTTTTATAAAAAACGTTTCTGAATGAAGTGTTAATAGATAAACCATTATTACAAGTAATTTTCTTGATGTACTGTCATTAGAAACAAATGCTATCCAAACAATTTTGGTCACATTAATGCCTGTTAGCATTTCTCTGTTTTTGTGAACACTACAAGTTTTCTTGTTTTACATGGTTTCAGTTACTTCATGGTACAAAGAACAAACATTCCATGAAAATTATGCTAGAATAACAGAGGAATGTCCATGAATATTCATGGGAATCATTATTATTCTTTTACCATGATTGTTAGGAAACGTGGGAAAGCCTGCACATACATACAATAGTGAGAAAAACTTGAGGGTGCTGAACAATAAGGGGTCTGTATATTTTGTGCACAATACCTAAGAATTTGTCTATTCAATAAGTGTTTGGTAATGTGGATTAAGCAAAATGTTTGCATTATTTTGGAAAATAATACAGAAAGCAGATAAAGTGTAAAGAATCCAGAGAATATTGTAACTTTGGAGGCACATATGGTAATATAGTACTAATAACCAAACTGCCTGAACAATGCTTCTCCTCCTGTCTGCATTGTTATTCTGTAAGTGGCATTGAGAGTGCTAGAGGAACCTGCTGGGAAACTGAGAAAGTGCATAGAGGCATAAATGACAAGACAGTCAAGTGCTGAAACAATATGTGACACATGTGCCTGCTTTTTGGAGTTGCTAAAAGGCAACAGAATAAATAAAACTTTCTCCAATCAGTGTGTATTTATTAATCCAGTTCCTTCACTGATTCTTACTGGCCAAGAAAAAAAAAAGGTTTCCTAGTAAACCATCCGTCTATCAGAGAGGAAATGTGTTCATGAGACAGAAGAAATGCAACTGGGAAAATCCTTTTCTCCAGCTATAAAATGAATATATTGATATTCTCTTTCAGCATGCAAATGAAACTTTGCCTCAAGACATATAAATGATGTTCAATATGTAAACCATTCAGTGTATGCGTGCTGAAGCCACCATATACTCTTCTGGTTGTTGCTGAGCTAGATTTAGAAGGTATTATATTTGTATACTATTGTCATATCAGGATTTTTTTTTCTAACAATAGATCTAATAGATATGGGACGGGCAAACTTTTTGGCCTGAGGGCCACATCAGGTTTTGGAAATTGTATGGAGGGCCGGTTAGGGGAGGCTGTGCCCCTTCTCCCATCCGCCCCCCCTTGCTTCTTGCCCCCTGATGCCCCCCCAGACTCATGCCCCATCCAACCCCCCACTGTTCCCTGATTGCCCTCACAGGACTCCTGCCTTATCCTCCCCCTGCTCCCTGTCCCCTGACTGCCCCCGGAACCCTTGCCCCTGATTGCCCCCCACTGTCCCATCCCCCCGCCCGACTTCCCTGTCCCCATCCAACCCCCCTGTTCCCCACCCTCTGACCGCCTGAACCCCATCCACCCCCCCAACCACCACTCCGAACTCCCCTGCCCTCTATCCAGCCCCCCTGCTCCCCGCCCACTTACTGCGCAGCACCGAGTACCACTGGCTGGCGTGCTACAGCCACGCCGCCCAGCGCATTACCCGGCCGCCCAGAGTGTTGGGCTGGTGTAGTGTAGTAAATTGCTCTCCATAACTGCTACCTGTAGCACATTCCTACGCAGAGCAGTTTAATACACTACACAAGCAGCATGGTGCACTGAGGCTGCCGGGGAGGAGGAACAGCGGCGGCGGGGTCGGGGGCTAGCCTCCGGGGCCAGGAGCTCAAGGGCTGGTCAGGAGGGTCCCGCGGGCTGTAGTTTGCCCACCTCTGTAATAGATGGTGGGATGATTTCCGAGGACAATGGTGGTAGTCCCATCTCTTGTGTCTGCTCCAGCAGGCGTGTTTGCCAAATCTCCTCTGGGAGAACGTTACACAACTAGGGATCTTCAGATGAAAAAAGCTCTGGACAGCACCTGGAAAATCTAGGCCTGATTCCCTGTTGCCTGGCACCTGGGGCAGTCATTGACACCAGTGCAAACTGGGTTTAAAATGCTACTAAATCAGAACGCGACTATCTTGCACTATTAGTAACTACACGGTGCAATGGAGAATCAGGCCTTGAGAACAGACTCACTCTGGCTGATTGTAACTGCCAAGCAAGGATATCCATAATCATGGTGAGGACAACACTGAGGTGAAATGGGTAGATTTCCAAATAAGGGGCTGAACACTGTTGCAACACAAGCCCGTATAATAAGAGAACAATAATGGGTTACTCCTCAAATTCTTCATGACTCACTAGTGATAGCATCAAAGAAATTAAATTGTAAGAGTTTTGGAAACAAACTTGTACTGGGTAGGATAAATAATAACTAAAATAATATACTTTGCATTTGTATCTGACTTTCTTCCAAGGATCACCAAAGAGCTTTAAAAGCATTAATTAATTAAGTTACATACCATCCCCATAAATAAGAATTAATAAACCCATTTTTAACATGGGTAACAACAGGTTAAATTCAAGCTGGGGTAGAACCAGGATAAAATCACATGAATCCTGAGTCCCAGGTCTTACTTTAACTACTCCTTCCATAACGGTATGCATCCGATGAAGTGAGCTGTAGCTCACGAAAGCTCATGCTCAAATAAATTGGTTAGTCTCTAAGGTGCCACAAGTACTCCTTTTCTCTAGGAACAGTTTGCCAACCAGTCACACATTTATCTTACAGTCACTACAAGCAGGCTATATTTCCCTGGTTTGTTTATGAGAAGGTCATGAGAGACAGATTCAAAAGCCTTAATAAAGTCAAGATATTACACATCTACTGCTCTGCCCCATCCACAAGGCTTGTTATCCTGTCAAAAAAATCTATTAGTTTGGTTTGACACAATTTGTTCTTGACAAATCCATGTTGACTATTACTTATCACCTTATTATCTTCTAAGTGTTTGCAAATTGATTTCTTGATTATTTTCTACATTATTTTTCCAGGTACTGAAATTAAGATGACTGGTCTATAATTCTCTTGGTTGTTCTGATTCTCCTTTTTATAGAATGGCACTATATTTGCCCTCTTCCAGTCTTCTGGAATCTTCCCATCTTTCATGAGTTTTCAAGGATAATTGCTAATGGCTTAGAGATCTCATCACTCAACTCCTTGAGTATTTTAGGATGTATTTCATCGGGCCCCGATGACTTGAATACATCTAACTTGACTAAGTATTTTTAACTTGTTCTTTCTCTAATTCAGCCTCAGATCCTACCTCATTTTCCCTGGCATTCACTATGTTAGATGTCTGATTGCTACTAACCTTTTTCTGATAACTGAAACAAAAAAAGTCATGTCACACTTCCTCCATTTCCACATTTTCTGATACTGTCTTTCCCCCCTCATTGTCTAATGGGCCTAACCTGTCCTTGGTCTTCCTCTTCCTTATAATGTATTTATAGAATGTTTTCTTATTACCCTTTATGTCTCTAGCCATTTTAATCTCATTTTGTGCCTTGGACTTTCTAATTTTGTGTCTACATGCCTGATTTTTTTTTAATATATATCCTTTTTAATTTGACCTAATTTCATCCTTTTTAATTTGACCTAATTTCCACTTTTTTTGGACTATTTTGAGTTGCAGATAATTGAAAATCTCCTGGTTAAGCCAGTGTGGTCTCTTGCCAACTATGCAGTGGGATAGTTTACCCTCAGTAATATCTCTCTGAAAAACTGCCGACTCTCTCAAATTGTTTTTGCCCTTAGATTTGCTTCCCATGGGATCTTACCTGCCAGCTCCCTGAGTTTGCTAAAGTCTGCCTTCTTGAAATCTGTTATTTTTATCTTGCTGTTTTCCCCATGACCAGTCCTTAGAATCATGAACCCAAGCATTTCATGATCACTTTCACCCAATCTGCCTTCCACTTTCACATTCTCAGCCGGTTCCTTCCTATTTGTCAAAATCAAATCTAGAACAGCCTCTCCCCTGGTAGCCTTCTCCACCTTCTGAAATGAAAAATTATCTCCATGATCTTCACCTGTGTTCTGAATGGTGAGGTGGTGAGAAGGCCCCAGAGAAGCCAAGTCAGCCCTGCCCTTCCCTTCCCTCCTTCTCTCAGTACTTCAAGGATTATATTTCCCCTACCAGTCTGATCAACATCCCTCCCACTAAGAGGAGAGAGGATTTCATCTCCTTCAAAGCACTTTATCAAATTTGCCTGCAGAAAAATTTAATTAAAAGTTCTATTTTGAAACAGCTAAGTACTCATCCTCGTCTTTTTTCACACGTTACATAGAAAAATCATGTTATATATCTCTCTTGTAACTTAGCCAGTCTTCTCATATAATTTAAACAAAATTGTTTTTCATCACATAGGTGATAATGATTGATTATTTTGCCTTGGAAATTATCTAAAACACCTGATTAATATTGGATAAAGATGATAAGAAGCTCTTATCTATAAAGAGGGTCAGCATAATACACTATTTTCATGAATTGTTCATAAAATCTGCAGCTATAGCTTTTCAGAAAGATCTAAAGTGAATTTAAATGAACCTAAGAGCATTTAGGGAAAGTATAAGTTGATGTAACTTACAGCCTTTTCCAGACCATTCAATTTGTATGCTATAACATTTTTTCTCTGTCTAGAGTCCCTAAGGTATCTTCTTTGAATTTGCTCTGCTTAGTCTTATTGAGTGTAAGGTTTTCTAAATTAGTCCAAGATGGTGCAGCTTATATATCCTAAGTAGTCAGAAAGGAGTAGCTAGGAAAGAAAAGCAACTAAAACTACATAACACATTAACTCTGAATTTGGCTCTACCATCCCAGAGGCAGTTAGCAATTTCGTTCTGAGATGTCTCATCCTTTGAATAAATTGGTTAGTCTCTAAGGTGCCACAAGTACTCCTTTTCCTTTGAAATGGATTTTCTTATCTTGAAATATGAAGACTCATGTGCCCTCATCATATTGCTTTAGATTGTATATATGTTTATACATAATTGTCTATGACATTGTTGGCAATATAGGTTGGTACTAACCTTATAGGTATATTGATGGGGGGCTATTACAGCCCACAAATCAAACCAGTAATAGTACGAGTTACTCCTTAAGCACATTCCAATGATTTATGAAAAGAAAAATTGTGGTGTTATGGAAAACTTTAGTTTGCTGGAATTTTCATGCAGCCAGTAATAAAACATTATTATTTTCTAAAAATTATAGGTAATTTTCTAACACAAAAGTTATTGCCTCCAACATGAGGTAACTCTATTTGGAACCTCCTTATGATGGATAAAGATAGAATAATCACTGTACTGGAAGTTGATGGTTGCTTTGAGACCAATAATCATGACCTGATTACATCTAATATGGACAAACTGAGGACAGTCCCAACAAGTGTGTAGTGCTTCAAAAGGGCTAATTTCTCCAAACTGAAGAAAATTATGAGCAAAATTGATTGGGAGGAAAAATGTAGACAAAAGTAAGAATGAAAATGGGAGTTATTTCAGAAGAATGCATTAGCTAGCCAAAAAGCCACAATTCCATACTCAAGAAAGAGAGGAACTTTGGCTAAAAGCTCAATCTGATTGAATGGTGAAGAGAACATAGCAATTAGAAATAAAAAAGAAATATATAACAAATGGAAAAATGGGAAAGTAGATCACAATAAATATAAATGGAATAGTAAATGTCCCCAGTGGCCTCTTTTCCCTCTAGTGCACCCAGAAAGTCTTCAATCATTATTTGATCATAAAATATCCCACCTGAAATTCAAAGCTTCACTATCAACTGTCCCTTCCATAGACTTCAATTAGTGTTCAATAAAATCTTATAACATTGGGGGTAGGGGGATGGAAGGGGGATTTCATAAGCACTCAGCAATGTCGTAACTCTGTTCCCATTGAAGAGTACAACTTCCATTCACTTGAAAATCCTAACTTTTGTGTGGATGGGCTGCATCCTGAATCACAGAAATCAACAGGTGCTTTGCCACTTGCCTCACCTGGTGAAGAATCAGACCCTATGAGATCACATGCAATATATTGCAAAAAATGCAATGTTTGCTAATGATGAATGAAAAAGCAATACTAGTGCTATCTTTCCTTTCAGTGTGCATCGAGAAGCTAAATAAGAAAAATTACAAAGCAAAAGATGCAGTTTTACGAAACAGAAGACAGTGTGATGGAGTGATAATAGATAGCATAAATAAACTGCATGCACTTCAAAAATCTGAGCAAGATAACGGCCTATTGATCTATAAGATTTAATAAAAAAAATTGCAGACAAATGCTGGTTATGCATTTGATATAAATAGGACCTTAAAATAGAATTTAACTAGCTAAGCTAATAATATACAATTTTTCCTTTGTATTCATATCATTGTCAGAAATATTGCAAAAATCACTTAAATTATAGTAAAATCTAACCTTTTTACTATTCCATATCCATTTTTCTCTTTCACTTTCCCTGTTTCCATTTTCTACGATTCAAGAGTTTCTTTTCATTTCTCACCATCTCTTTTTTTTCTGCTAATGAAATTATGTCCTGGCATGGCAAGCTCTGCATAGCCATGTATAAACTACAGGCTCATTAAAGGTTTGTTAGCAGAAACAATCATGAATAGTCTAGAGTGGTCATAGAATGCAATTCTTTCCAAAGAAAAGACACTTAGCTCTGAATCAGAAAGTGATGCTGAAAAGTGTAATCAGAATGACAAATCTAATATGGTTTGAGAGCTCTTTGTAAAGGCCAAGGCCGAGAAAGTCTAATTCAAAGTTTATCTTACAATCCTTTCCATCCCCATTTAATGCTCATTAAAGATCCTGAATGATAAAGTTAAATTGATTCTCCACTAAAATTCTATGATGCCTTACAAAGTTAATGTAATGATACCATATTGTTTAGATTTTGGGTACCATTAACACTGTAGCATAATTAAAATGGGAGTTACAGTTTTCTATTTCAAATTTTTTCAGCTGCAGTAAAACTCTACTCTAAAACTATGTTCCAAGAAAGTAGAATGTGAATCAGTAGTGTAGCTAGACTCTTGGTTATATTTGCAAAGGGAAACATTCATAATAATGTTGAAAACAAAGAGTCAATTCAGAGCAAATTTGGAGTGAAACTAATTATGTTATGGTGAGAGGCTAATGGCTTCCACATTACCGTCAGTCATGTATAACCACCATGGGTGAAACTCTCCATAGAAACAATTAGACTCATGTCAGAGGTTTTTGTGTGTGGATGGGAGTCTGGTTAAGAAAAACACACAAGAGCCATTATTTCTTCAATGAAGGCTATGTCTACACTTTAAAATGCTACAGTAGTACAGCTGCAGCAATGTAGCCTCTAACTATAGTGACAAAAGGGGTTCTCCCTTTGCTAATCCAACTCCCCAGTTTTTCCATCGACCTAGTGCTGTCTACACCGGGGTTTAGGTCAGCTTAATTACATCTGTCAGGAATGTGCAGCTCACATCTCTGAGAAAAGTAGGTATGCCGATGTAACTTTTCAGTGTAGACCACCCTAAAAACATACTCAAAGATATCATGCCATAACTGGACCCAGAGAGTTGCTAAAGATTATTTTGTGGACTAAAGCATTCTTCTTTGACTGGTCCTTTGTTTTGCAAAGCAGGTGCAGAAAAGGAGGGGAGATGCTCAGGCTACCTTTCTAGGCTATGTTCTCCTCATGTGGAACCCTGAACTAGAGGTTTCCACAGGTTAAATGTGCTGGTGTTACAGGAGGAAAAGGGACACCAAGTTTATTAAGCAGTGAAACTTGTCTGAGGCCTTGGAGAGAATCAGGGATGCAAGGAAGCTGCTTCTGGGATCAAGGAATACATGTCTTACTTGAGGTTTCTGCAAAATGGGATTGCATGTATGCAATGTATTACCACCATAGTTGAAGGAATCAGAATTTGTGTATTATTTCTAAGAAAACAACTTACACTAAGAAAATACCTGACTATGCATCACTGATTTGTAAAATGTTGCTGCCACTCAACAATGGAACAATAATATACCTAGAGAGATATCTGCATGTGTTTGTATATAGAAACAATTAAGAAACTCATTTCTCCTCCTTTCAGCATTTTTGGCTACTTGATTAATTATTGTTTTCTGTTTGTATGACGGTACACCCACGCTGTGCTAAGTGCTATCAGACTCATATGGGAAGAAGCATCTACCATGAATAACTCACTAACTAAATAGACAAGTAACAGATGAAGGGTGAGGGAGAGGAAAAAACATGCAATTTTTTTTTAAATAAATGAAAATGCTACATCAGATGACAGCTTTATGGTCTGAATAATAATAATTTACTTGAATAATTTTTACAGCACTTGTGATCCTTGAAACAATCATAAAAGTAATGATAAAACTTCTTTGGCAGCCAACATCTCCTCTCTGGTGATGCTGAACACATTATGCCCTGTGGGCCATGGGAAATAGGAATCCAGAACACAGTATCATTCAAGCCACAAGCATTCAACGTGACGAGTCAGGCCCCCCAAAATCATGAGAGTGGTTTAAACGTCATGAGATTTAAAATAAATAAATCATTGTGGTGTTCTTTGTCTTTGCTTTTCAGATTTTGAGCATTACGGTGAGCTCAGGTTACATTTTCAAATTGGTTTCTGCAAGACAAGGGTGAGGGGCTTATTTTTTCTGTATATGCAATGTAATTACATGACTCCAGGACCTGGGACTCTTACAATATTTGTGTTTTTTTGGTTTTTTTTATAACAGTTTGCATCACTACATCATATATTGAAGTAGTGGCTGATGTTACAGGAAAACACCTTGTGACTTGGTGACCAAAACAACGTGATGCATGGATGATATGATACACAGTTTAGCAATGAGAATTGGATATAAGAGTTAGAAAACTTGGCTCTGTTTCTGATTCTGGCCAAATTTTTCAAACCTCAGAGTGTAATTTTTTTTCAAAGACTCAAATGGTAGCTAGTCACCTCATTGCCATTTGTGCCTTTGACAGTTTTCGCTTAGGTGCATAAAAATGGGTTTCTATATCCATATTTTGGTGCCTGTGTGGAAGTGGCCTGATCTTTAAAGGTGCTGGGGACTTGCAGCTCCCACTGACTTCAATGGGAGAAGAGGTAGCTCAGTACTTCTGAGTATCAGGCCACTTCAATTTTCAGGTTGAATTTTCAAAATTTTGATTTTCAGTGGGACTTTTGCTCTTAAGTTGCATCGGTTCTTTTGAAACCTCACCCAAGGTGCTGCTTAAACATGGATGAAGGAGCCTATGTTTAGCTATGCAGGTTTAAAAAAGATTGGCATCTGCTAGTGGTTTGCTGTGTGGCTTACCCCATGTATACTTCAGGTTCCCCACCTGTAAAATAAAGACAATGCAATATTATGTGGGAGTGCTCAGGTACAGGAGGGTGGGTATCAAAAAAAGAACTTAAATAGATAGATCTCTAATGTGTTTTGTGATTTTTGGTTTAAAGCTACTGAGTAAGTACATCAGTTTCCCCATCTGTGAAATGGAGATAATATGTAGTCTAGAGAGGTGCTCATATATGTCACGGATGAGTGCTATTATACTACCTCTCATAGATATTGGATGATGGTGAGATGTCTAGTGGGAGTTGAGGTTGTTTAATAAAAGGCACTGTACAAGTAAAAAATAGCAGCAGCGCCAATTGGTGAATACTGAATTGCAATACTAAAAGAAGTGAAAATACAGAGCTAAAATGCCAGAATACAGAACAGTCTGGCTTAGTCATCAGAGTGGAAGAGATGAAGAAAATAGGGATAAAAAGACAATAGAGGACAGCCTGGTTCAATTGGTAGAATGATCTGCGATAGAAACTTCTGAAGAAAATGATAATATACTGAGGAGTTGCTCCTACTCTCACTGAAATCAATGGCAAAACTCCATCTGACTTAAATGGGAACAGAAGCAGGCCCTAAACGATGAAAGAAAGAACATGAAACTATTTCAGCACTCAGTTAGTTTTGCGGATGCAGTCAGTGCCAACAACTGAGCTGTTTTAGAGATTGCAAAATAAACAACTTTTCCTTTTTTAGCCAGTACAGCTACAGGTATATCTGTATAGGGAACAATACAAACTATTTGTATTCATTTAATAAGTGAAGTTGGGAGCATGTGAATTTTCCTATATTAGATAAAACAATAGCTGGGTCCGAAATAAGAAGAACTAGGTTCAAAACACAGTACTAAATAAATATGGTATAAGAAAGCTTATGCTAACAGTCCAAGAAACCATGTATCTTAGATTGTTCTATAGTTTCCAACTATCATTCTGTAGTGTCTAAGTCCTAACAAGAAACAAGGGATAAAAAGATCTGGTCTTGGTTTCAGAAACCCTGTCTGATATCATGAACAAGAACTACAGATAAAATACAACCATAGGTTTAAAGGAAATCAACTCCGAATTAACTGTGTGGTTAGCCAGCAACCCCTTCAGAAGGTTCGCAACACTTTTCTTAAAACTAGAACTGATGGTTATGTACACTGCAAATATGTCAAAGGTTCTATAAACTGGGGGTGAAATCCTGTCATGATTTTAATATGGCCAGTATTTCACCCTATGAATATATAAGCATATGGAATGCTATAGATTTCATAAATGAGGATCCTTCTCTGAGATATACAGTATCTTTTAGACAGCTGGATTTACCCTTTAAGTCTTTCAGTTTCCCTCTCTGCAAAATAGGGATAATAGTACTTAACTACCTTTGTAAAGTATTTTTAAATACTTTCATGAAAGAAAAAGTGAAGATCAGTATTATGATTATCCATACTATTACTAGCATATAAGAATTGTTGAGAACACCTATTCTAGGTAAAATCCTTTTACAAAGACCTGTGTGTGAACAATCAATTCAGAAAGCTGGCCCTTTAAACAACCTCTCTGGATCTCTAGTGAGTTCAGGGAGTTGAATCTCTTTCTCTGCTTGTTTCAGAACTCATTTATATCTACCAAAAATTATGCTACTATTATTTTTCTGTGACAGCTCACATACACTGTGGTCCTGGTACATGGTGAATGAGATTGCTGCCTGGTCAAAACAAAGTCAGAGTACAAAACAGCAAGCAGGCATTACTGAGGTTAGATAAATAACAGCTCTGCGTTACTTGTTGAAATTCCAAAGGAGAATTTTAGACATACTGTTTATTGATTGTATTATGCACCTAGGAAATAAACAATGAAATGGTTCATTTTATTGGTTTACCAGGGTTTGCTTTTTTATTTATTTATTTTCAATTTAAGATTTCCAATCAATTGATTAATATGTCTGTCTCCCTCCTTATTACTACATCCAGATTAAAAATTGTGCTGAAATGCAGTGTCAGGATGGATCGTCAGCCAAGTTGCATTTTCTAAATAATGGATTTTATTGATATCTGCCAGTCACTTCAGCTAATCAATATTAATGTTAATTTTAAGAATGTCACTGACTTTGCTTAAAACTCAATGTACCACAGAGTGTTCCAAACTTTAAGTAACTGCTGCACATTCCATAACAAATTACTTTTATTTAAATTGCTAAGCTTATTTATTTAAAGGTTGCACACCACTAAGTTTGGCATACAATAATACTGCATTCTAATTTGGTACAATCAATCATGGGTGAGATTTTCCAAGTCAATAGAACTTTTGCTCGTAAGTCACTTAAAGATACCTGAAAATCCCACCCCATATTTTTTATTTATTTTCCAGTCAGTAGTTAACTGAATGTCATTGGTCTAGAGTTATGTATTATCCAAAGAAAAAATACTTCTCTGTGACTCCAAAATGATGTCTAATACAGTGGGTGTCATTAAAATCCTACTTTCTATCAATAGTTAACACATGCTATTATCAGAGATATTGTCATTATTTTCTATCTATATATAGATGAAAGCTATAATAAACATAATAAAAGCTACTACTGTTTCTTTTTTGTGTGTTCCATTCCTTTGTGTATGTTTTGGGAAAGATAATCAAAATAATCAAAATTGTCTGGAAACAAATAATATTCCCTGATTGTTAGGCTGGGTTTCTCTGTTACTATAAATGTATGTTCCTCTATCCATTTGTGTCTACTATATTTTTATTTCTTGTAAACAGAGAAAGAATAGAAAAATACCAGAACTCTGTTCTCTCTCTATCTATTATGGGTGAAATCCTAGCCCACTGAAGTCCCTGGGAGTTTTGCCATGAATCTTATCAAACTATTATTATTACTGATGTTTTAATTTTATTATCTATGTACAGTGTCACCTATAACATGCTAGATTATTTCCAAACAGGAAAGAAGGTATGGGCCATGCCTAAAGTTCCTCACAGACTAAATACAGTCAAAGAGACAAAGGCAAGATGGAGGACAACAACATGAAAATATAGTGGTAAAGGGGTTGATTGGCTACATCTTGTTAATAAGAAGTTATCATGTTTATTATTTATATTTTATTATGAAAATGGAAAAAACAAAATCCAATATGTGAAATTTTATTTGTTTCTAATAAACCAAACCAATATTTTTTTTCATTTTTCTTTTATGTTGAAATTTTCACTGGAAGAGCAAAAATATTGTCAAAACCCAATATTTTCCCACAAAAACCCTTTTTGGGCAGAAATGTTTTGGTTGAAATATTTCTACTAGCTCTAATCAATACACATTTAAATTTATTTAAAGAAGACCACAGAGGCACTTCAATGTAAATTGAGTCAGGAATTCCCTTGAGCACACAAACATGGGGAAAAAATGGACATTATACAAATAAAAACATCTCAGTGGAGCTCTCTCTCCATATATCTTACCAGAAGATTTATTATCATTATTTGTATTGCTGTAGCACCTAAAAGCCCTAATCATAAACCAGATTTCTGTTGTTTCAGGTGCTGTACACACAAAGAACAAAACTATGGTCCCTGCCCCAAAGAGCTTCCAATCTAAGTATAAGCCAAGGAAAACAGATGGATATAGAGACATGAGGAAGTGCAAGGAAACGAGTACAAGGACATTTCTCATCCATTGAGCTTTAACTCAAAAATCCATAATAGTAAAGATAAGTGTTTGTGATATAGACAATCTTTGGTTTCTTCCTCCATATATTATGGCACTGTTCAAAAACTGAGCTCTTTGGAAGAGGTATACTTAAAATAATTTAATATTAGGCACTTGTATTTTGTTCCAACCAGAATTGTTTCTGCCGAGTCTCACAAACCCAAAGCTGTCATTTACTGATTCTATCATCTTTGGTAGCAAAATGACTGACACTACAACACAGGAAATCACTTACATCTCCTAGGACAGAAAGTTGGTACAATGGCATGGCAGCTTTTGAAAAAAAGGAGCATATCAATGAAGGAAAGAACTCCAGAAATGTAATGACATTTGGTTTTTATTGTTAAAGTTGCTGACTGACAGGTAAGTATAGAAGGTATTACATTGCCTTCCTCTTGAGACAGGCCTCCCAGTGGTAGCTGTGCAGGTAACTCTGTTGATCAGATGGATTAGAGAGCATAGGATACAATTATAGGCCAGTGTCCTTGTTCTGAGATGACTGTTTCCAGGCTATGCATGGTATTTCTTCTATCTAACCCAGGGATCGGCAACCTTTGGCGGGCCGGGCTGGTTTGTTTACCTGCAGCGTCTGCAGGTTCGACCGATTGCAGCTCCCACCGGCTGTGGTTTGCCGCTCCAGGCCAACCGGGGCTGCAGGAAGCGATGCAGGCCGAGCGATGTGCTGGCTGCCGCTTCCCGCAGCCCCCATTGGCCTGGAACGGCAAACCAGGGCCAGTGAGAGCTGCGATCAGCTGAACCTGAGGATGCTGCACGGAACCAAACCGTCTGGGCCCACCAGCAGATTTCCCTGACGGGCCGCATGCCAAAGGTTGCCAATCCCTGCTCTAGAATGTTATGTTCTAGGTATCATCATCCCCTGGTTTCTCTTTTCTTTTCACAGTCCTTTTGTTCTGTACTTTGTTGCAGCATAAAGCAGTGAACAAATACAAAATATTGGAAGATAGCTTTTCATACTACTTACCTTTGTATGGTTTTTGTTTCATTGTAACTGTTATTGTTCTTTGTTTTGCTCTGTACAATAAGTGCTTTGATGTGACTTGGAGCCGTGGAGACATCCTATTGATATATAGGAAAATCTCAGCTGGGAGCAACTGAGGCAGTGTTTAACATATTCCCCTCACTTTCCCCCCTCCCTTTATCTGGGGCATTTGGGGGATGTTGCTTCGCTCTTCCCCATCACCCTGCCATTCCCCCTCCTCATTCCTCATGCTGTGTGGTGTGGGAAGAATGGGTAAGATTCTGCATCTGGATCCAGGCTGTGATCCTTCTCCCTTCCACTGCTGCTGCTGTCACTAGGCAGTGGGGATGGTGCGGGCCTGGGTGGCTGGCTCTAGTCTGGTGGGATAGAGTGGGAGGGTAAGTGATACAATTTGCTGCCTAGGCAAGGTGGGCTCCCTGTTTCAGCCTCATCCTTCACCCTTAATCTAGTTGCTGGAACTCTGTTGATGCTGAGGCCCAAGCTGATCACTAGTTTTGGCATTTGAAAGGGATTTTTTCCCATATGGCAAAATTGCTAAACTGTTTTATGGGTTTTTTGCACTTTGACACCCAGGAGGTCTGGTTTGGGGTTTAGTTTACAATTGTCACAACTTTGGTCAGTTGTGGTGCAGTTGGTGGATTCAGAAAAGTCTGTTTGAGATGGTTTGGCTGGGCATTGCTTGTAAGAACTCACAATGCATGAGGAGAGGGTTTGTCTCTATATCTTGCACAGAGTGTGACTTCCCTCATCTCATTTAATCTCACCTCTCCTACCTCCAGCATAAAGGACAGAAACAGGTCAGGACTGCGGATTAAAGTCAGGATCCTTTGGAAGGTCTGATGCTATAAAGTCTAGATAATACTTAGTCCTGCCCTGACTAGATGACCTCTTGAGATCCCTTTTAGTTCTATGATTGTATGAAAGGAGACATGGGTGGCGCATCAATCGCCCCTTTGGGGAGGCTAGCCCCTGGCCTCACTCCTTCTTCCCTCCTCGTTCGACAGAACCCTGCGTCCTCCCAGCCGGAGGAACCCAGGCCAAACTGGCTCAACCACCCTGACCTCTGGCCTGAGCTGCCCTGGGCCGCCAGCCAGCCCAGGCTGCCTGCTGGCCCGAGCCACCCCTGGCCTCTGGTCAAGCCCCAGCTCCAGGCTGCTGGCATGATCTGACCCTCCACTAGCTTCGGTGGAAAGATGAAGGGCCTCAGGGTAGAGTGTGGGCCTGGCCACAGCCTAGGTTAGGAGAGGCTTAGCCTCTCTGGCCTTTGATACCCACCGCTCATGGGTTCCAGTAGAAATTCTCACTGGGGCAGTCCTACTGTGTAGTTTCAGATGGTTACTCCAGTTAGGTAAAAGCGGTTAAATAAGACTGCAGCCTCTGTATTTAATCACATTGTGATGTTTGAGTTTCATTGTTTCCATGCCCACATCAAAACATGTAAGCTTTAGTTCAGCTAAGTGATGAAACATGTATGTCCATTCCTGTTCAACAAAGCACTTAAACACATGCTTCAGTGCTTTTCCGAATACGGATGGACTGCTGAATCAGAACATTAGTTAAACAAAAAACAAGCAACTCCTCCCCCCAAAAAACAAACAAAAGAAAAAATGATTAGTAGTGGCATCTCAAATATCATAGCAAGATAGTCAACTTCATTATGAGCAAATCTTTCACGTACTTCTCTTTTGGACAGATCCACCAGACGTAAGGCAGGGGCTCAAGGGCATGAATTAAAGCCTACTGAAGCCAGTGGGACTGTTCCATTTATACCAGGAACCCCAGGTGCTGTGGAGGATATGCTAATCTTAAAGGTAGAGTAGTGAGTGTGGAGCAGCTCTGCTAATGTTCCACTGACTAGGTGAGACAGTTTCATTTGCCCACTGCTCCCACAGAGAGCCCAAAGTCTGTCTAAGCTACCAGAACTGGGTATGTGGGTATTGCTTTTCCTAATATCTATTATGTCACCTTTATAACATCATGTATAGTATAGTACAGTGTCCTTTCCATGGTCACAGTAAGTGCATGGTTATGGTCTCCTTTTTACAAAATATTTGTTGTTTTACCATCTGTTTTTTAGAGGTAACCCCAAGCTGTATCACCAGATCTGACTCTTTCCTCCCACAATCCCAGACTTGGGGAAGTTCATATCTGAATCCATATCTGATTTTAAAATTTGTGATTCAGGCCAATTTCTATGGGAAAAATTAAAACACCAAATCCAAAGAGGTCCAGACTTTGGAAAAGTTCATGTTTGTATCCAATTTTCTGTTTTGCAAATGGCACGATTCTGATTTCACATATTATAATTTGCATCAATCTCTATTTTGTGGACTACATGTTCAGAAAGCATGAATAAAATAGAAATGTAGACACATTCTCTATGAGGCCTTTCATGACTATGTTTTTTTATCTGTGTTGCACTGAAATCTTTGGATTTAATTTTATTTTGAAATGTGTCTGCTCTCATAGAATATAGAATATCAAGGTTGGAAGGGACCTCAGGAGGTCATCTAGTTCAACCCTCTGCTCAAAGCAGGACCAATTCCCAACTAAATCATCCCAGCCAGGGCTTTGTCAAGCCTGACCTTAAAAACTACTTCTAAGGAAGGAGATTCCACCACCTCCCTAGGTTACGCATTCCAGTGTTTCACCGCCCTCCTAGTGAAAAAGTTTTTCCTAATATACAACCTAAACCTCCCCCACTGCAACTTGAGATCATTACTCCTTGTTCTGTCACCAGCTACCACTGAGAGTCTAGCTCCATCCTCTTTAGAACCCCCTTTCAGGTAGTTGAAAGCAGTATCAAATCCCCCCTCATTCTTCTCTTCCGCAGACTAAACAATCCCAGTTCCCTCAGCCTTTCCTCATAAGTCATGTGTTCCAGTCCCCTAATCATTTTTGTTGCCCTCCGCTGGACATTTTCCAATTTTTCCACATCCTTCTTGTAGTGTGGGGCCCAAAACTGGACACAGTACTCCAGATGAGGCCTCACCAATGTTGAATAGAGGGGAACGATCACGTCCCTCGATCTGCTGGCAATGCCCCTACTTATACATCCCAAAATGCCATTGGCCTTCTTGGCACACTGGCACACAAGGGCATACTGTTGACTCATATCCAGCTTCTCGTCCACTGTAACCCCTAGGTCCTTTTCTGCAAAACTGCTGCCGAGCCATTCGGTCCCTAATCTGTAGTGGTGCATGGGGTTCTTCCATCCTAAGTGCAGGACTCTGCACTTGTCCTTGTTGAACCTCATCTGTAATGACTGACCATGCAAATGTTGAATGATGATAAAGTATGCTTATATGGTACCCTAAAACTAAATAATGAAAAAGTATACCTTTTAAGCCAAACAAACATAAGGGGGAGGAGGAAAGAAAAGGAAAAAAAAATAAATCTTTCATGGATCCCCTGCTTTTTAGTGTTCTTTTATATTTTTCTCCTTTCGTGGGATTTACTTGAGCATGTTAATATAACACCAACCAGTCTGTAAGAAATTTAGATTAGCTTATATTAAGAACAGATTTTCCTTCAGTTGGCTTTTCCATGCACAAAATATACATTTTTTGAGTCATTTGTGAAAAATGTCCCATCTCATGAATGTTGAATGTAGTCTTTTCTATTCCGCAAGTATCCTCTCACGCTCAGCAAACAAAGATGACTATATCAATGAATAGGGTCGTCAACTCCCAAATGCTTTTTTCTCAGGACACTAAAGCCTGTTTATGTCTTTGGCTTTGATAGCTATAGAGTCTGCAGCATTATGTATGTGGGGCTTGAGCAGAATGCTAATGTATTAGATATTTTAGACCACATTATATCACAAAACACAGCACAAGTTCCTGATAAGCCAGCATTGCACTACTGCCTGGCTGTAGTGCACATGTATAAAAGCTGAGTTTAAACAACAGAGACATTGTCATGCTGTTTTGTGATCACAATACAAAATTTGCTCCCAGTGAATATATAAATATATATAGTCTTTGATTTTGTGCATTTGTGGCACATAAAGTTAGGAGAATTTAGTCACAAAAACAGGATGGGTAGGAAAGAAAAGATAAAATCTAATAGAAATAGCAAAGCTGCTGCCTTTCAACCAGAAAAGCCAAGGATTTTGCAGGAGGTAGAAAATGCTGCTGCTTCGTTTTTCTTTTTGTTTTCTGTAAAATATTAATGGCTTCCCTAGCAATAATAATTTGCTAATACCTCTTCAGTGGTACGATTTTTGCACTCCCTGGCGTCATGACATCATTTTAAGCATGACTTGTCAGATCTTTTTAAGCTCCCTGTCATGGATGACAGCTCTCAATCACGCTGCTGAGGTGAGCACCTTGGTGAGTAGGTGACATTGTAGGTGAATGCACTGTTTCCCCGTGAAATATTCTTTACTATATAAGGTTGTAACACTCCCTAGCATTCAGAACCACCTTTTCTTTACAACTTTTAAATTTAATATTGCATTTTCCTTTCATCAGGGCATTGAGTGTTTAGCCATGCTGAAAATCACGTTATAAACAATGACAGGAGTAATGACTAAATTCATAGACATGTCACAGTTCCACAGTACATTGTTCCAACATTATGATCTTGCTCACATTCACAGTACACATTAGATTAAACAAATAGCTATTGGTCAATGAAGAAAACTATGTAAATAATAATGTATTTCAATTATATATTTTATACAATATGGTAAACATTTCATTATAAGGGGAAAATGCAAAAAAACTTTGGTCTGATCATCAAATTTAAGCAAACATTCTGACAAGCTAGAAAGCTATGATTGATGTATTTATTGTGAATTTTTTTTTTAAAAAAGCTATAATAATCATTGGAAAAAATAGTTACCTTGTGATCTGCAGCTATTTTAGGTAGTTGATAGAAAATGATGACGTTTTACCATGGCATCAATTGACTGTCTGAATAGCTGTATTTCCTTGTGTGATGATTAATGTCTCCGGATGCCTTATAATGCAATAATTGTTGCTTAATATTATCTATGTTCTGTACACTGTGAAAACTGTCTGTTTCTCTCTCTAGATTTTGGGGTTTTTTTTACAATCTTAAAGGGATTCCACCTGTGATAAGTTTCACCAGTGCTCAGTTAGGCCACTAGATGGAGCATTTATCATTGAGGAAAAAACAAGGATAAAGCTAATATTTACAAATGCAATTGCATTAAAGCTCACCCACCCCAAAGTGCAATACAAAAGATGCACATCACAATGTATCCTAACTTCTGTTTGCAAGGTTATCGCAGTTCTATGTGACTCACAAGAATGAAAAATATTTCCTAGGCCTCTAATGGATGATAATAGCTCTTTGAAGAATGGGTGACTGAGAAAAAAAATCACTATAAAATTCTCCAGTGAGATTTTGGTGGCATCTTTCATGTTGTGTGACTGGCCACATATTTTGCTTTAGATTTCTTTTTGTGAGCTTTAGAAATCTAAGGCGGCTGTCTGCATTAACGCTGCAAAAGAGTAATTTCTGTGAAAAAAAAGAGAGAGAGAGAATGAAGCCTGTGTGGGTGAGAAAAGGGGGAAAAATGAAAGAAGACGTGTTTCAATGAAAGGGAAACAGCGGTGGATATTGTACTGCCATAGGATGGCTGTGAAAATCGGGAAGGAGTTCCAAAGAGTTCTTTCAGTTCACTGAGCACTGAGAAAGTAAAGCGGAGCAGCTGTGAGTTCTGCGTTGGTAGGTCAGTGCTGAGCTGCTCAGTCCACAGGCTTGGACAAACCAATGATGCACATCATTTGTGAGGTTCAAATAGGACACTAAATAAGAGTCCTCCCTCCTTTCCCTTCAGGGTTACAGACAATACATTTACTTTGGACAGCTAAATAAGAATGGATTTCCTGAAAGCTGGCTTTTGGCCAAGTTAATTTATGCCTCTGCAAACTTATGCTTCACCAATTTACTAAACCCCATCATTTAAGGCTGTTCAAATGTGCAGCTGTTTAAATGAGGTTAGAAGCAATTTTGCCACATGATGCTGATGTCAGTTAGAAGCTCAGTATTAGCAGAATGGGAAGGCATCAACTGAGTGTGTCTGCTACAGTGATCTGTGTTCCCCAGTGTCTAATGGATCAGTGAGACAGATATGCCTAGCTCATCAGCCTGTAAAGTTAAATTCAGATCTATTACCTATTACACACACGTATATGAGGTGAAGCATTTGAAGTAGAAGAAGAATTTGCTTCGTTCTGGCAAACATCCAAGGGGGGACTGAATGGAGACTTTCAGGAAAGGCAAGATACAAAAGTGCCAAGTCTGAAAATGGTTACAAATGGCAGTTTATCTGCAAAAAGCATTCAGAACACTAGACTTATCAGCAACGCATTCCTGCTAAGGCATGCATTTACCATGATGTAATCCCATAAAAGGAAACCACAAAAAGATGTGGGTAAAACTGAAATAATCTGCATATACCTAATACAAATGTTTTCAGTCAATTATACTGAAAATTATAATAGAAGTATGTGATCAGAACTGATTATAGATAGCTTTGGGTTAGAGATACAAATGGCTGTTTCTAGTACGGACTATGATGGGCAAGGACCGATGCTACTTTTCCATCTACAGCCTGGGTTGGCTCCTCCCCCACCCAGAAGAACTGCTTGGGTCCTACATCTTTCTCAGGCTGTTGAGGAGTCATGAGCTGTGAGCTAGGTTGCTTATATTCCTGGTCAGTCCTATTGTGTTAGTTCTGTATGTTTTAAGCTTTGGTATGGAGACCCATAGCTCTATGTTATGAATTCAAATAAATAATGGAAATCTAGTTTTAGCAGTAATAGTGGTGGAAGGGAGGACTTTTAATAAACATGTGTAGCTCCTTATTGCTGCTTCTGAAGAATGGAAAATGCTCTTTAATGTACCAAACCGTAACTATGATCTGAAACTAATGAAAACAAGCAAACACCAAGATGGAAGTTTGCAGGGAGCTCTTTCTTAACTGGTTTTATTTGCCAATATAGTGTCAGTGCCTACCTTTTAGCACACATAACACCTATCTATCTATCACATTGTCACAATACCTTAGCATTGCTTATGTGACATCTAATCTACCTGACCTTGCATCCCACAGATCGTCACAGGGTGAATTAAATGTAGAGAAAAAGCTTTTATATTTACCTCCACACTGTTGTGCTTTTGGCTGTTTTCAGAGCCTTGTGCTATTTAGGCCAGCTCCAAATCCCATAAACTCTTTAGGATCTTTCCATTGCCTTCCGTGGGAGCTGGATTGGGACACTTACTCAAATTCAAAATGTGTTTATGTTCATTCCCTGCCAACGTAGTTTAAAATGAAAAGTAAAATAAATAGCTTAATAGAAATTCTCTGGTTGCAAGTTATTAGAATACAGTGTAACCATCTCTGGACTTTTTAAAATGTGGGTTATTGACTTGCTTAGTCATGATTTCTTCTTTGTAGCGATTACACTCTCATGTAAATAAATACTTCCTAGGGATATTTCAGAAAAGCAGATTATTGACCTACTAGACCATGACTGCTCCAAAGGATTTACAGATGCACAGTAACAATGCTAACCAAAGCATTTACATCAGAAGCGACATACTGTTAGCTACTTTGAAAATGTGAACATCTTAGTCATTGAGGCCAAAATGCACAAAAGGGGTTAGGTTTTGTGATGCTGAAAGTCACCTATCTAATCCTTAGGCACCTGAGAAAATCACTGTGATCCACAAAGCCTGATTTAGTTGCCTAAGACCCTACATAATGAAAGGAGAAATATAGGCATCTTAGACTGCTATTCACAAAGGCCAGCATGCGAGGCAAGGCCTAAGATAGCCAACGGGAGAGGCCAACCAGCCCCACTTCTCTCAGAGAGACAGGCACACAAGTCTGGGTTGTAGAGAGTTACCTATTTGTGCTTGCGAGTCCCAGAAAGGAACCATTTTGGAGCTAGGCACCTTATGACATTTTAAAAAGATGCAGCGGGACTGAAGGAGGAGGCAAAGCTCCCTCATAACTTTTAACCCAGTAGCTAGAGCACTCACCTGGGATGTGGGAGACCCCGGATTCAAATCCTCCATCTACCTGAGGGGGAAGGGACAGCTGCCACTTCTCAGGTAAATGCACTAACCATCGGGCTATGAGGAAGTCCCTCATTCTCTCTTGCTGTACTACAGATAAATAGTTATTGAGACAGGGGAACTGGGTGGTCATCCTGAATGAGTGCTCTATCCTCAACCCTATCCCAAGCTATAGAGTCATTCTGATGCTTGTGATCTCTCTTCCAAAGATCTTTTGGCCAGAGAGAGCAAGCAAGAGCAAAGGCACACTCCCCCAGGAGGTGGAGACGCAAGGTGCAGCCCCCACCCCCTGCATTCCAATTACTCTTTAATTATTTATCCAGCGTATTACAGCTTAAATAGGAGAGCCTGAGGGATTTCCCCACATCAGCATATCCCATACCCAATGGGTAGAGCACTCACCAGGGAGGTGGTAGATCCCTGCTCAAATCTCTTCTCCCTATTGGCTGGGGATGGGGAGCTAAGGGAATGCATCCAATATCCTAGGTGAATATCTAACCACTGGGCTAAAAGTTATGAGGGAAGATGCCCCAGGCTGTTTTGTATGAACTTGCCTGTGGGTCCTGATCTGGTAGGCAACCTCTGAGGACACCTACTGGACTGGGTGCCTCAAGCAAGTTAGGTGGTTGAATGCCTATCTTTCCCTGGTGTATGAATTGCTTTGGAACTTAGGCACCCACTCCGATGCCCACAGGGACGCAGCAGTGTGCATGCTCAAATCCTGTAGATCTTAATCACACAATTAGCTCCATGGACTTCAAATTTGTGTCACTCCCATTAATAAATGGAGGTGTAGCAAATATAGATATTGTGACTTAAGGGGCCCTGGCAGCAGTGGCAGTAGTTTGATGGAAGGAAGCATTTGAAGAGTTTGTGTAGGATGGTAATACCTCCCGATTGCCTTGGAGTTTGTCTCTTAGGGTGCTCTCTACACACAAGCATAAAAAGTGTTTTGAAGCTCTTGAAAATGTTGCATTAGGGTGGGTTTATCTGTGACCATGGAAAGGAAGGATGATCTCATGTTTAAGGTACTGGCTTAGATCCTTTATTAGGCAGTCCATGCAATTATGTCTCCATAACAGCATCATGCTCCATTCAACTATGTTACCATATAAAGAATGATGATTTCAAAGCAGTCAGAAAGTTTTAGACTACATGACCAAATTTTGCTCTCAGTTGCACTAACGCAAATCTAAAATAAGCCTAACAACTCAAACCGAGTTACTCTGATTTTAATACTGGTGTGAGGACAGCATTGGCGTCCATGAGCAAATTCTGTAACTGATTAAGCAGTGTAAAATAATGTTCATGCATAATTGTTTGAAATCTGAACAAATGTTCTGTTTGACCACTTGTACCCTGAATAGTCACCTTTTGGGAACATTGTCACACTATTCTCTTGTTAATAAATTTCAATTATCCAGGCAGGAGAAAGAAAAATACCATGTAACTTAGAAGAATAGTCACCCCAGCCCTGAATAGGAAATAGTTCGTTAATATGAATAGTTTGAAAACACCTCACAGGCTGAAATTTGTCTTACTGTTTCCTCATGCGTCAGAATGACAAGTATGTTTGCAGAATTCAGGATCAGCTCACAAATGCTTCACAATTAGAAACAAGGCCTAAATTAACCAGATAATGAATAATTCAACCAACTTTAGTTATTACTTTTTGGGAAGGAAAGATTTGTCCATGTTTTACAGTTATTAAGCTTGCTTTACTTTCAGAACACTATCAGTTCCGTCTTCTTGTTTCAGTTTACATCACTATCTAAATTGGACACAGTACACCAAGCTGAGGCCTAACCAGCACTATCTAGTATTGTGATGATTATTGTTAGGCACTGAAGAGTGGGCCTAGCTGCCTCTACTATGCAACTGCTAGTATTTATGGAACAATAAGAGACAATAGATCTCTCTGTCAGGACTTATCAATGGATTTATGAGAAAATTAAGACCCAGAAAGAATCTTGTATAGTCAGAAAAAAAATTAAAAAATAAACTGGCAATTCTGGATCTGATCCAAAGCCCACTGAAATTGATGGAAAAATTCCGTTTGACTTCAGTGGACTTGGATCAGTATGCAGGAACCCACTCTATCACTTTCCCTCATTAACTGTGATGGAAAAGTTTAAAGTGGAATGAGAAGTAAACAACAAAAAGACATTTGATGACTGGATGCCATGATCACTTATCACCACAACTCTGTGGCTACTGGCCACACAGGAAAATTACTCAAGCCTAGAGCTGGAGTAATTTCTATTCACAGCATGAATGTATTTTGGAGGCTTTACAGAAAGACCAGGAATGAAGTGTTGTGGAGTGTCAGAGAAGAATTTAGGAATGAAACTGCTTTGATTTTTTTTAATTTACTTGACTGGCAGATAGACATCTCTGATAAATAGGTCAGTCTCTCATAGATGTGGGATCTGAAATGACACGTTGGGCCTTGCATAGCTGAGATGACCACAGATGTTGTTCCAGTCTAACCCTCTGCCAAGATGAAGGCTTTGTTGTGTCTAAACCATCCAAGACAGATCCAGCCTCCTTTTGAAAACCTCCAGTGAAGGAGCTTCCATAACCTCCCTAGGCCGTCTGTTCCATTGTCCTACTGTTCTTACAGTTTGGAAGTTTTTTTTTTTTTTCCTGAGATTTAATCTAAATCTGCTATGCTGTAGTTTGAACCCATTGCCTCTTGTGAACAACTTTTTGATGGCAGTCTTTCAAGTATTTGAAGACCACTATCATTCCCCCCTGAATCCCCGTTTTTTCAAACTAAACATAGCCAGTTCCTTCAGCCTTTGTTCATATGGTTTGCATGCCGTCCCTTTGATATACATCCTTTCTATACATTGGTGACCAAAAATAGACACAGTACTCCAAGCTGAGGCCTAACCACCACTGACTAGAGCGGTACTATCTCCTTTCATGACTTGCATGTTATGCGTCTTTTAATGCAACCTAAAATTGTATTTGCTTTTTTTTTTTTTTTGGCAACAGCATCACATTGCTGACTCGTTCTGAGATTGTGATCCACCAAAACTCCCAGATCCTTCTCAACGGTGCTGCTGCAAGCCAGTTAACCCCATTCTGTATTTGTGCACTTGGTGTTTCTTCCCTAACTGTAGCACCTTACATTTGTCTTTGCTGAATTTCATTTTGTTGTCTATAGCTCAGTTCTCCAATTTATCAAGATCCCTCTGAATTTTAGCTCTATCCTCCAAAGTGTTGGCAACTCCCCCTAGTTTTGTGTCACCTTCCTCCAGGACTGGGAATAGATCCAGGCTTTTGATTCTGGGCCCATTTCTACTTTTGTGGATGTTTTTCTGGCTCTAATGACAGTGAAGAAATTCTGGAAAGAAAAAGCCAATAACTATAATTTCATCGAGAGGTTCACAATAGTGAAGTCCCACCCTCACGTACTGGAGCCCCAACAAATCATTCTTCTATTATAATGATGGTCCTACATTTTTTGGCAGTTAAGAATGAGGACACCACTCACTCTCCCATTTTATTTTATTTTATTTTATTTTATTTTATTATTATTCCATTCTTTCCCACTCATTTACACTTCAGAACAAGTATACATTTACTATGGTGACATAGGTCATTTTTTCAGATGTCAAACAATAATATTCTTGCAAGATCACTTGAATTAATGTTTTCTGGTGCCTTCACATTCTATGGCTCAATGTTCTGGAGGCCAAACAATATCCTCAGTTACTGTTACAATACTTTCAGTAGAGGGGGTGTTTGTTGATTGCAATTGATAAGGTCTGGGAAGAGTAGAATAATGGCAGCAGATTGTAAACATCATCTCCGTCCTCAAACAAGCCTAACGCTCCAGCATCCAGTTAAAATTTTAGTTTTTGGCTATCAAAACCCATGTGGATTTGCTCTAGACTATTTATCAACCTTGTCTTCTTCTCTTATCTTCTTCCTACCTGCCTTTTTCTAAATCGATCCTGCTCTCATTTTCACCACTGAGGGCACAAAAATGTTCTCCTCTGTAGCTCAGACACTCCAAAACAGCTATCCTCTCTTGTGTCACATCTCAGCTGGAAAAACACCTCTTTTCCCCCATTTGCTTCCCTCACCTTTTTATTTTTTCCACTGCTACTATGCACAATGTAATTCTTGAACTATGTTACTAATCACAGCCCTTTAGCAGAACTCATTAAAAAAAGGACAATGGGGGGGGATTTTGTGGGGAAAAATTGTTCTTTTTTCATTGAAATGCAAAATTTTTCATCCAGTTGTAGGACTAGTAAAATGAGAAATATTGTTTTCACCAGCTCAATAATTTAGGCATTTTCAAATAGAGTTTGTATGAAAGATTCTATGCAAAATAACGCACACATTCCATAGCCACACAATACAAAGAATTCTCATTGAAGTCAATGAGACTACCACATGACAGGGGCTGATAGAATTGGACATTCAAATTGTATTTCTTTGCTTTGTAGAACTGCAATCCAAAACAAATATCACTTATGCTTGTTCTTCCTTCTTACAACCAGCTCTTGTCTCTTGGCAACCCAAGTGTATTTGCTGCTGCTGTTGTTGCCTTTTCCCCCTAGATAGTGGGTGCTCCTAAATGACAGTCCAGCACAGATGTCCACCACTGTCCTATCCTCTAGGGAGATCTATGCAGCAGATGGTGCAAATGGTGTAGCACATTTGCTGGAGTGATGTAAAAAAGACCTGCCAGATTGCTGACTTCTTTGGCATAATGCCACATAATACCACTGACTGGTTAGTGAGACTACATGGAAATAATTTCAACTAAACTTTTCTATATGATTCACCCACTTTTTTTTCTTATTGAAGTGTCTGGGCAGCCACCCATGTCACAGATTCTTCCACAACACATCTAACTTCCTAATCAGCTCTCTTTCTCTCACTCAACTAATATAATGTTTTTCTCTTGTACTCACTATCTTTCCTTGTATTCAAATCCTCTACACTTTTCCACAGCGGAGGAGTTATATTATTTCAAATGGAGAGCATGAAGTCAGAGGAGAGGAAAAGGGAGAGTGGAAACTTAATGTTGGTCAACAATTTAGTTGGTTTTGTTAAGTTGACATGATTGGTCACCTATTATTTCTTCCCCATATTTGATAAGTGTAGCTACTATAAATAGGAATGGGGCTTTAAGAAGCCACTGATTTTTGAATCTCTAATGATAGAGGGGAAACAGCTAGATGGACTTCAGAACTTTCCATTTTCTCTCATCACATTATCACAACATGAGTGTATCCCTATGTGCCGGTATACCTTTGAAGGCTGTGCCAGAGCTCTGGCCAGGGTTTTTTTTTCTGGCAGGAAGTTTATCTATTCTACTGTAATAATAAAAGATGTGCTGATAATCAGCTAACACGGTTATTCAGTAATGGAACACATGAAAACAAGAAGAGCAGAAATCATAGCAGTGGAGTAAGAAATGGATCTGCCACAAAGATACATTTAGATACCAAAGCAAATGCAAGTGAGCAATACTAACATGAGGACCAGCATAGCTGTGTCGTTGCAACTTGTCACTTCACTTCAGAATATAGTGCATTCTAATATGGGTCTTGCTTATACATTCTGACTAGGAAAACCAGGCAGAACTGTGGGATCTCATCTGTGTACATTGGGATGGATGGTTAAGGTGCTAACCGGAGACTTGGGTTCAATTCTCTGTTCCACCACAGATTTCCTGTGTGATCTTGAGCAAATCTGATTGAGCTGCAGTTCTTTATTGTGAAATGAAGATAGTACCTACCACACAGAGGCACTGTGAGGCTAACTAACAATTGTGAAATTCTCAGATACTACAGCAAATGGGGAGCATTTGAGGACCTTGGATAGAGGATGTCATGCAAGCTTTTATCCATTCACAAGTTGATACTGATGAGGTCAGTGTATCTGAGGACAACACATTTCAGTGGGAGGGACAGGTACTGCTTGAGCCCACCAAAGGCACACCAATGGGGAGAAGCCTCTCCTCTGATTTGTGCTACCACACAGGAGCCAGATAGGCAACATTACAGTTCTTGGGCTCACTTGAGTGTGACTGTACTTCTGGCTGGAGCCTGCTGGAGGTGAAACCTCTCCCAGTGGGGATGGAAAAAAAATGGGGCCCAGCCATCCATCTGGTCTTAGAGGAGACTCCATGAGGCACCTTTAAAAGGTGTGGTGAAGCAGAATCAGGGTGCATTGATGAGAGAAGAGTGGCATTATTGAACAACTTAGTAAGGGCATTAGCTGCTTATGGGTGGCATAAAAGAAAGCACAGAATAACTTGTGGATAGTGCAGACGAATGGGGTATCAAAGCAGACATCATTGCAAGAGTCGAGAGGACAGGATGGCATGAGACTGTCCTTGAATATATCCTTCAACATATTTTCCCATCAATTGCTGAATACATCATTTATTAATACGTTTCCATTATGCAAACAGATTTATAGTTGGTTGACCAATATTCCTCAAATAAATTGTTTGCATGTTTAAATCAGTGACTAATTTATTCACATTAGTAATTTTGTTTTGTTATCCCTTTCTGCATTAAGCATTGTGAGGAGTATGCTACATTCTTCCCTCTGTTGGTTTAAAAAGATACAAGATACATGCGGATTCTTGTATCTGAATATATGTTACCATGGCATCAAAGCAACGCATTTCATGTCCCATTGATCCAACACTCTATGTTTCTCCTTCTCCCACCTCCATAATTGACCTCACTTTATACATATATAGAAGCACAAGTGCCTCCATTCAAGACCCTATCAGACCCTAAAATGTAGCTAAACTTACATTTTGCTTGATTCTCTTTCTAATCCTTTTATCTGTCTGTCAAGATGTGTCATCTCCAATTTACACTATATCTTCTTACTACTGAATACTCCTATATCTTCCCTCAAGGTACAAGCAGGTCTTTTAAGTCACATCTCTGCTATTGCTCTCCTTAATGCAGATTTTTGAAACCATTTAACTTTAAGGTGATCTGATGCTTCTTGATTTTCTCTGTGCAATGTTTTTTTCCCACCCTTACATGGATTTTCTTCTGTGGTGATCATGTATATTTTGCATCAAAGTTTCTGCTTGCTGTCATACACAATCACTTTCACTGTATAAAGCATGGCTCCCCGGTGTCATTACGATTACATAACTGGCAGCTGTAACTCTTCAAGCAGTGAAATCTCAAACAAACTCACCATCTCCTGCATATTCATTATTTGTTAATTTTAAGTGTTTCTCCAATGGAGGGAAGTGAGGAGAAAATCTGGGCCCTTATCCAATATGTCTTCACTTGTATGAGAAGTCCCATTGGATTAATGAAACTAAGGATGAAATCCTGTCTCTTCTGAAATCTATGACAAAACTCCTATTGACTTCACTGGGGCTAGAAGTTCACTCAGATATACAGTTATCTGTTTTAGGGTTTGTACGGTTACCCATTACCATAGTACAGTATATGTGTACCTTCCACGTGAATTAGATTGGAAACAGCAAAGTCCTTCTCCACTGGAATTCATGGAGACTCTGGCTTTTCTCCATTTCCAAGATATAAAAAGCTTTGCTTGGGGCAGTTTATTTTGGGGGGGGGGCAAATAAGTTGGTTTTGTTTTGCTACACATGAGGCTGCTGTAGGAGGTAGCAGCTGCTATTGTATATCCAAAGGTCTGAGTATTTTATCTGAATTCTATGAACATCGTCTGAACAATCTCAATAATTGTATTCTGTCCCATGCTCGACGGACTGCATAAACCTCAGTCAGGATCTGAGGATTTGACCCATTACTAGGACAATGTGATATTTGATTAATCCCATCCACTGCCAAAGCCATATTTACAACCTCCAAAATTATACGGTTTAACTCTACATCCCATCACTAACCCAAATATACCAGTCTATATTAATACATTCAAGTGACCATGAAACAATAAATGGAACACAAATTGTATCTCATCAAACTGGGAAAGATAAAACAAAGTATTATTCCAAACATCATCAACCTATATTTATATCAAACAGATTTTTAACCACTAGAGGGATATATTAACAAATACTGAAAATGCATGAGTTGTTCAAGTTGTGACTGGTTGTAGATATACAGCATTAATGGAATTACACTGAAATTTACACATGTACATGCAAGAAATGTTATGCTTTGTACTATGGACATGATCATATAATACAGCAAAGGAAAAAACTTTGATGCAAAATGCATATGACCAACACAGGAAGGAAGTCCATAAAGAACAGACATTGAATGGAGACAATCAAGAATCCAAATCTCTAGCCCTGATAATAAAAAATTGCAAATTGGTCAAAAGTATTTTTACAAGGTGTACCAAAATCATTTACAAAACTACATTGTCAGACAATTCAAAGAAACATCTTATACATGCATGAATAAGATAAACTCTGCTTATCAAAGAACAGTTAAATGCACTGAGAAAATTCAGAATAGATAGCAAAGAAGATACACCACATAAAGCCCCACAGTTTGCATTTCTGATTTCAGTGCAGTGGGAAATGACAGGAGAAAGGTGAAAAATAACAAATAACACAAAAAGAAAAAGAAAAACCAAGTACAAAAGTATCTAAAATTCTTTCTACATTTCTCATACTGGAAATGAAACAAGTTGCTTAGCGTGAAATGGCCTTGAAGTAACAAAGATAAGGTGTGACTTCAAGACAGACAAATATATAGTACAAAAAATGGCAGTAAAAATACCAGCTTTTATTTTTAGCTAAAGAAAAAAAAGAAAAGAAAGCCTGTTTCTGAGATTAACACTCTATGGGAGAGAAAAAGGAGATGAAAAATTACCATTTAGAGGAAAGCAGCTAACTAGCATATAGTTCAACTATCTTGTTTAGTGATACACAAACTCAAAGGGAAAATAATGAGCCTTTTTGTGCAAGGCTGAAGAAAGAGAAGTAGACAAGCATTTTTATTTATTTATGTATTTATTTATTGTCTCATGGGATAGCCTGTGTTCTCAAACTCAGTACTGAGATAAGGGCCTCCTTTATTAGGTGCTGAGTTCTGACAGCTCCTACTGATCTCAGTGCAAGCTAAGGGTGCACCACTGAGCACCTTGAGAGATTGAGCCCTAAACTGTTTGCTGTTAATGAAATTTTGTGCTGTCACAGCAGCCAGTATTTATATGAGACACATCTCTCAAGAGTGTAATTAAGCCACCAAGCACAACCGGTTGGGAATTATTGTACACCTTGGAAGATGTTATGATGAAGGCTGAGTGCTTTAACCCACTAAGGAGTTACCGTAATTTCCCTGATATCTTGGGCCCAAGAGATTGCCTTTCTGCTGCAGACCCAACACATATTTAACTGCTGATTCCACTAAGAAACCTGGTGTAGATTCCCTGCATGTCCCAATTCCTCTCCCGTGCCCCATATATGTGAATGCAGAGTGAACATTTTTAAAACTTTATATACGATCATGCAATATTATTCTTAATATATCTGGTGTAAAATCCTAGGCCAGTTAAGTTAATGGACGTTTGCCATGATTTCAGTGGACCTAAGCAAGGACAGCCCCAGGTGTTTTATCAGCCAGGGTAAAAAACTTGTTTAGTGCTCTCCATCTCAGAGTGGCTGAGCAAAACAAAGACTCATCAACCAGTGGACCACAATAGTGTGGTGCCTCTGGAGAAGGGTGCTTGAGGTGATCACCCTGCGTGCCTGCCCCTAAAACAAGCTCTGGAGCAAAGGTTCAAGAATTTTAAGTAATATTTCAAAAACACTCACCACGTTCCTAACTCCGCTCCCATTGACTGCAGTGAGAACAAAGTTTGGAGTGCTTTTGAAATAGCATCATTTATATATCAAGACATATAATATACAAAATATCTGAGCTCAGTAGCAAAACTCATGGCTGACATCAGCAATATCAATTCTGGTTTTTATTTTTTTCCCCATTTTGATTAGGATAAATGTCATCAGATTTGGTACAAACATTTCTTGTTAGCCTGAGAGGCTAGAAGTCTGTACACATCTTCATGTAAGGTGTTAGCATTTGATGATACTGTGCCTTTAGGATCTGTAGTATGGCAATTCATGAATCACTTCACATCAAAGCAATAAAAATACATTTATTCTTATAGAAAACTGTCATTTTGGCACTGAGTGGGATTTCTATATCTCCATTTATTGTAGCAAAATCTGGTTTCAGAGCAACTAGTTTTCAGGATTTAATATATTCACAGTAGTTTGAATGATATTAGATAAGTTATAAATTATTTTTATCCACAACATTCTGACACTGAAGAAAAAAATGCTTCTTCGTTCACACTGCAAGTTGGAAAAAAGAATCTTTGTGAGTCAGTTCTCTAACATTTTGTAATGGTGACCCCTCCACACACTAGTGGGTTGCTAGTGGGTAGTTTTGGAGAGGCAGAAAGAGATATAGTTCTTAGGTGTGGTGCTGTCTATAGCCAGCAGTAGGGGATACAGACATTGCTTGTGAGGGCTCAAGTAATCAGGGCCAACCTTGGAGAAAATGGTGCCCTGGGCAAATTTGTATTTTGGCATCCCTGGCCCCCGCAGCCTCCCTTAGCTCCCCACCCATCCCTCCATTGTCCTTGGCCCCTGCTGCCTCCCTGGGCTCCCCAATCACTACTTCCATTGCCCTGAGCTCCCTTCTGCAGCCTCACACCTCAGGCCAGCCCGACTCCTTGGCTCTTGACCACAGAATCCCCTGATCATGGCACCCCGGGCGGTGGCCCACATCAACCACCCACAAGGCCAGTCCTGCTCAGGTTTTATAAAAAATGGCTCTTTTGAGTTTAAGATAAGGTGATTTTGCTTCATTCACTCAGACACTCATGCTGCTATATTATGAAAATAAAAGTGGGTGCAGCAGGTCTTTCATGCCTTCTTTAGATACAGAATATGTGAGGGTGGAATCCTCATGACCTTTCTTATTATGGAAAGTATCAAAATGTAGTAGATGGGTCTGTTGCACCAAGGCAAGTTGAACCATCTGTCATTTAGTTTCTGTTCAAACCATTGCATTATTTAGCAGGTTAGTTGAGACAGGTAAGAGGAGGTCACTTTGATCAGATCAGCCTTGTGTAAGAGAAAGTTAATAATTCAGGAGTACTGGTGCTAGACAAGCAAAAAACTGAAGGAAGATGCACAATAGTGGGCATGAAACACATAATTAGAGCTAGCTGAATTGTTATTGAAAAATGTCTTTTCAATAATAATGACATTTTGAAATTTTTGCAGAAAAAATTCATTTTGGTTGAAATTTTCTTGTTTTTCAACAAAAAAGAAACAGGAAACAAAAATTTGGTATTTTATTTGATTTGTGGTTTTCAAAACTGAAAGGTTTGACTAAAGATTCTTTGAAAACTCTTTTTCATCAATGGGTGAGGTAAGGATGAGGTTGATTTTTAATCCAAAAATGAAAACGGTTGAAGAAAACTTAGGAATTTCTTGTGAAAAATAATTTGCCTTTTTGTGAACTCTAATACCCAGAAGGCATATGAATGCAATTAACAACTCTTAACTGACATTTGGAGAAGTTTGCATGACAGTCCCAGAAGATTAGAGAGACAAGGTGGGAGAGGTAATATCTTGTCTCTCTTACCAACAGAAGATATTACCTCACCCTCCTTGTCTCTTTGTATAGATACACGTTATTGAACATTGCTATTAGCATGAAGAAATGTGCCTGCACTAATCTATTGACTCCCAATGGTAAGAACTCAGAATTCTTTATGAAGGGTTCAAGTTAGCCCCCATGATCTGTCCACAGAGACAAACCTCTGAATCACTGGAGTCATTGCAACTTAACACAAATGGATCTGAGATCATAATCTGGCCTAATTACTTTAATTTTGTGTTTCTCTGATATACACATTCAACTCTAACTTCTCTGAAGCCCTGAAAAAATTCTACAATGGTGTCTCCAGTCCTGGAAAAGACAGCTGGGAATCCTTGCATCCCATAGTTAAGAAATTCATCCCCTTCTTTCCTTTAAAAGCAAGTGTCTCTTTTACTGGGGAGCATACTCTGTAGCTTACTCAAACATTGTCATAAAGGTTTCCTGCTGTTCACCAATATTTCTGACATCAGAATGCGAGAGAGTAGAACAGAACAGTAGAAAGTCAATAATTTGTTGTTGATGGGTCCTGTTTTTTTTAAAAAAAATACAAAATTAAACTACGCTTGTCATAAATATAAAGGGAAGGGTAAACACCTTTAAAATCCCTCCTGGCCAGAGGAAAAATCCTCTCACCTGTAAAGGGTTAAGAAGCTAAAGGTAACCTCGCTGGCACCTGACCAAAATGACCAATGAGGAGACAAGATACTTTCAAAGCTGGAGGGGGGAGAAACAAAGGTTCTCTCTGTCTGTGTGATGCTTTTGCCGGGAACAGAAAAGGAATGGAGTCTTAGAACTCAGTAAGCAATCTAGCTAGATATCCGTTAGATTCTGTTTTGTTTAAATGGCTGAGAAAATAAGCTGTGCTGAATGGAATGTATATTCCTGTTTTTGTGTCTTTTTGTAACTTAAGGTTTTGCCTAGAGGGATTCTCTATGTTTTGAATCTGGTTACCCTGTAAGGTATTTACCATCCTGATTTCACAGAGGTGATTCTTTTCCTTTTTCTTCACTTAAAATTCTTCTTTTAAGAACCTGATTGCTTTTTTCATTGATTTTGAGATCCAAGGGTTTGAGTCTGTGTTCACCTATGCAAATTGGTGAGGATTTTTATCAGGCCTTCCCCAGGAAAGGGGGTGGAGGGTTTGGAGAGGATTTTGGAGGGAAAGACATTTCCAAGTAGGCTTTTTCCCTGTTATCTATATTTGTTAGATGCTTGGGGGTGGCAGCAAAAAAAAGTCCAAGGGCAAAAGGTAAAATAGTTTGTACCTTGGGGAAGTTTTAACCTGAGCTGATAAAAATAAGCTTATGGGGTTTTCATGCAGGTCCCCACATCTGTACCCTAGAGTTCAGAGTATGGAAGGAACCTTGACAACTCTATAATTCAAACAAGTTACACATTATAATTTATGGAAAATAGCATATGGACAGCCTATCAAGGCATGCATATATGGAATCACCTCATAAGAATCCAAACAAGTAAAAGGAAAAACTATTACAGCTTAAACTCTAAAACATTTAGCAAAATAGCTATTATGTTATATTAATGTTAGGTTAAGTACATAATTACTGAAATTTGATGAATATGTAGTGTATACATACCATGGAATATTTTATTGCATATTTGTATATGCATAGAATGGGTGAATTCCTTTTATATCATGTATATTCATAGTACTTGTTTATCTGATTGAATTTTATTTTTACAAGACAATTAAAACAATTGAAATCACTTTTTTATAAAAAGGATTTACTGTAGCTCACAAGAGTATGAAATTCAGAGTTCATGGTGTGAATAGCTTTAACTCATTCAAATGTCTCAAGATATTTGCAAGAAATATGGTACATTAAATCCCACAACATTCTGAATCCCACACAATATTTAGCTACAAAGGAGGACTCTAGAAGGGAATGGTATATGAAAAACTCTGGTTATTCCCACTCTCTAATGCTATAGCAGAACTTTATATATCATATTAATGGCGGGGGGGGGGTATATAGTTTATATTCTGCAAAATAATGAGTAAGCAGACCTATATGTTAAAAAAATTAGGATTACTGCCACACAGAGTGCACTCTGATCATTTATTTTGACAAATGTAGTTTAGTTTTAATGATTTATGATAATGTTACATGGTTTACTAATAGATGTGCTGTAGTTTAGATTGTACAGTAATGAAGTCTTAGCAATAGGAAACCTCTCCACAGTACCATATGGCTAAATTAATGCTGAAATGTCAGTCAAGGGAGCTAGATTTTTTTGTGATAATGTGAATGCATCTGATGAAGTGAGCTGTAGCTCACAAAAGTTTATGCTCAAATACATTTCTTAGTCTCTAAGGTGCCACAAGTACTCCTTTTCTTTTTGTGGATACAGACTAACACGGCGGCTACTCTGAAATCTGTGATAATTATGTTTGCAGATTAGTGCAATGAATCATAGAATCACAGAAGATTAGGGTTTGAAAAGACCTCAAGAGATCTTCTAGTCCAACCCCCTGCTCAAAGCGGGACAAACCCCAACTAAATCATCCCAGCCAGGGCTTTGTCAAGATGGGCCTTTAAAACCTTTAAGAATGGGATTCCACCACCTCCCTGGGTAAACCATTCCAGTGATTCACCACCCTCCCAGTGAAATAGTTTTTTTCTAATATCCAACCTAGACCTCTCCACTGCAACTTGAGACCGTTGCTCCTTGTTCTGTCATCTGCCACCACTGAGAACAGTCTAGCTCTATTCTCTGGAACCCCCCTTCAGGTAGTTGAAGGCTGATATCCAATCCCCCTCACTCTTCTCTTCTGCAGACTAAATAACCCCAGTTCCCTCAGCCTCTCCTCAGTCATGTGCCCCAGCCCCCTAATCATTTCCGTTGCCCTCCGCTGGACTCTCTCCAATTTGTCCGTATCCTTTCTGTAATAGGGGGCACAAAACTTGAGACAATACTCCAGATGGCCTCACCAGTGCCAAATAGAGGGCACTTCTCTTGATCTTCTGGCAATGCTCCTACTAATTCAGCCCAATATGCCATTAGCCTTCTTGGCAATAAGGGCACACTGATGACTCATATTCAGCTTCTTGCCCACTGTAATCCCTAGGTCCCCAGGAGAGTTAGTGAAGCCATTCTGAATTCATTTTCAAAGTATTTAGTAAATCAACATTCTTTACTGCTCTACAATCGGAAGAAGACAGACAGACATTCTAGTGTAATGTCTTGTATACAAACTGGACTTCTGAAAACAGATAAGCTGATTCCCCTAAACAAACATAAATATGCACTGATTGGTTTTCTTAAACCTTAATATGTCTTTGTATCTTAATATAACATGTATAAGGTATGTATGAGCAATCTTCTGGCCAAGTTGTGTTGAAAGCTTATATAGCACTGGTACAGTTTAGTCAGATAAAATATATTCTGTTGTATTATAAGGCCCTATTGGCTTGTAGCATCATAATTGAAGCATTGAAGTGCAGCTATCTATCGCAATAAGACATGAGACAGTCATTTTTTGGACATAATCAGGCAGCTGAGACCATTTTTTGTTTGAATAATTTAGTTGTAGTTTTTATTTATTAGCATTTACGTTCACAGGCACACAGGTCAAAAGCAAAGTTGTCTTTGAAAACTGAAGACACTGGCAAATTCTCAGTTCTGTTTTCTGAAAACAGTTGCCTGCTGCTCTTCAGTGAATGTAAATGGCTTTTCAACAATGATATAGTTGTTTAGTGTACTAAGAATCACCAGCATACAAAGGTTATGGAACACAACCCAAGATGTAAACAAGGCATGAATGACTTATGAGGAGAGGCTGAGGGAACTGGGATTGTTTAATCTGCAGAAGAGAAGAATGAGGGGGGATTTGATAGCTGCTTTCAACTACCTGAAAGGGGGTTCCAAAGAGGCTGGATCTAGACTGTTCTCAGTGGTAGCTGATGACAGATCAAGGAGTAATGGTCTCAAGTTGAACTGGGGGAGGTTTAGGTAGGATATTAGGAAAATCTTTTTCACTAGGAGGGTGGTGAAGCACTTGAATGGGTTACCTAGGGAGGTGGTGGAATCTCCTTCCTTAGAAGTTTTTAAGGTCAGGCTTGACAAAGCCCTGGCTGGGATGCTTTAGTTGGGGATTGGTCCTGCTTTGAGCAGGGGGTTGGACTAGATGACCTCCTGAGGTCCCTTCCAACCCTGATATTCTATGATTCTATGATTCAGATATTAAGGTTCGTCAGAAAACAGGATTTCTATGTGTTTTCATTCCATATCAGACTGAACATGAGAGCTTTCAACATTTATCATGAAATAATATTAAAGAGACCCTAGAATATCCAGTAAGCAGGATATCACAGACGTGGGAGAACTAAAATAACTTATGTGCAAAATAACTTATTCTTATATACATTTTGGTGCAATTTTGGTGCAATAAGTTATTTTGCACATCGTGCACACTGAAAAACATATGTCTCAGAATTTTTGGTGAGTAAATGCATTTTTGGTGAGTAAGGAAAAAGACAGCACATTTTATGTTACATTTAGATTATATACCAATGCAATAGCCTTTTTAAAATCTGAGCAGGCTCTAATTGTGAGCAGATTACATAAAGACAAACTAATTCACTGCAACAGATGAAAGAAAAACAAAATTAAATTCCTTTAACTAGTATAAAATATATTAGCTTTCTTTCTTCCTCAAAATAGCTTTTAAAATATGCACATCTTAACCGAGCTAAGTAAGTCTCCCAGTATTCCAGAAAGTGGTCTGTATTATTTACCAGTTCAACTACAGAAGAATTATAGATCAGCCACAAACCTGACTAAATTAATAAATGGAGAAGTGAGTAAGGGAGACAAACACTTTCCATTGATTGCAATGTGCTTTGGATAAGTATCAAAATGCAGGAAATTGTCCATCCTCCTACAGAGCTTCATTATGAGACTTACGGCATCCCCAGGTCTGTGAGCCCTCTTGGGGAAATACTGTAGAACGTCCCCCAAATATAGGAAGATAATTTGTTTCAGATAATCTCTCCCTCCTTCAGCAGGTCTGAATTATTCAGTTAGCCCTGTCACTGCATTGTGTTGTATATGTATATGTATTTGTGTTGTATATACATTGTACACATTCTTCTCTGTGTTATTGTAGGGTTGCTCATGATTGTCAGACAGCATGCACTGTTTATTTCCCCTTCTTTCCTGTGGGATAACTGAAGCACCAGACTGAGCATCCTTCGTTATTGTAGGGCTGCTCATGATTCAGACAGTGTACATGGTTTGTTACTGTACTGTTGGGTTACTTCATAGGGCCTGATTCTGATCTCACTAACACTAGTTTCACACCATTGCAGCCCCTGTTAAATCAATAAACCTCCTCCTAGACATGTTCTGAGGTACTAGGCTACGCAATAGTATAGGTATATATACACACGTTACGTTTGCCCCCTTTATAAAAAAGGGAGAAAAAAAGTATTCTGAATTGAAATGATCTTCAGTTAATCCCAGCCAGGAGGGTGTGATCATTTTTCAAATGTGGGTGCGTTATATCCTTCATTTTATTCCAATTTACATGTAACAAAACCTGTATTAGATTCCGAACTGCCACTCCGAGCATCCAAATGCAAGACTGACATTTTCTCAAGGTAGCCACTATTTAAATTAGAGCCCATTGATAGATAAATAGTAGCATACATATGTAGCATACATATGTCTTTATAAATTAGAAGTTTTTACAGGATTGTAGTTTATGGTACAGTATAACAATCTGTAATTACTTTATATATCATTACAGAATTGTCACATTTAGGAGGCTAAACATTTAAAAATGTATAAGTATATTGCTGTACCCGTCTTAAAAAGCACTCAGATTTACTTATTTTATTAGCTCATTTTTTTCAGAAGAATAGATAATGTGTAGAAGATCAAACACAATAAGAAATACAATACATAAGATAAATTATTTAATGCAAACTGTAAGATTTAAATTAGTTTTCTTTAACCCAATAAATATGTCAAGACTATAAAATTGCATGACTATCTTCAGCTTGCATTGCTTGAGCTTTTCTCTTGTGGTTTTTAATGACAACATCAGAAACTGTAGATAAAAATAGATTGCTTTAGGGTTTTTTTATTTCTACATAAAACAAAAATTCTTGTGTCTTGCTTGTCCATTAAAATTGATTTTCCATAATAAACCTGTGGCATGTGCCTAGCGGTTCAGCATACAGCAATCAGAAACTCCTGATCTGTAGCTGTCAAAAGTGGCTTGGGTTTTTCAAATTGGTGAGCAGCTGGCCAGTTTCCATGATGACTGGTTCCAGGATGGAAGTTTGTTTACTTTACATAACACATCTAAGCACAAGTTTCTGAGCAAAATCATTGGTGGCATACAGATAGGGCTTCATGGCTGGAGTCTTCTGTTGACTGCTTTATTCTATTTCCTTCATTTGATGTATTATTTTGTATTTTCTCCCAGTTACTATTATGTGGAAACAACATTTGTTCTTTACATAAAAAAGTACAATATGCAAAACTATAATAATCTGGACAAATGTAGAAAAAGAAGTTTCCATGCACAAAATTTAACTGCAGCTTGCACGATTGATTGATCACAATCTGTAACATTATGGGACCACATGTAATAGGGTAATTTGTACTACTGTAGGTCCAGTTACAAATAAGGAACACAAACAATTTGGCTTATAAATGCAAAATAACTTATTCTTATATACATTTTGGTGCAATTTATACAATGCAAAAATACTTAGAGTTAGCGTCCTGGTTAACTGAAATGGCCTTTTCTCCCTGCATTATCACTGTAGTGGAGATCAGCTGAGGCACTCATGCTAACAGTCCATAGGCTAATTTTTGCCCTTAGTTACACTGGAGAATGTTCACTGTAATCAACTAGATAAAATAGTTATTCTTTCTATTTATAAGGTTTTGGATCAGACCCTATTTGTGATTTTTATGAAGATATTTTCCTGCCCTTAAGACCAGATAAATGCCCCTATTGCAGAGGTGACTGTGGCTCCACCCTGTTCTACCCTTGTCCATTCCCTTGGGGTGCACCCTGAGGAGAAGTAGAGAGCAGTCCAGCTCATGCCACCTATCCCTTGTACAAGCTATGAAGCTGTATGGGAGGCCCTATATTTCCTCCCACTCCCACACTGGTCAGCAGTAAATAACCTCTCCCATGTAAACCTTTAAGAAAAATAGTCTATTATTTGTGCTATAATAAAGTAATTTGATTTATTTGCAGTTATTCACTAGTATCACTTCCCTAAATATGGTTCTTATTACACTGATATTTTGTATTTATTTTAAATAACAGAACAGATTTGTGTGTGTGTGTGTGTGTGTGTGTTTTATTTTTGTTTTTTTAAACAAAGGGGGATGAACATGTCTATTTTGTACTCAGGAACAAATCACCTAACTCAGTTCATCTTCAAATTTGGATCTTTTTGAACAATCCTTTATTTGAGAGAAAATAATTCCTTTCTGATCTCTGTGGTGATCTCCCTTAAATATGTAATGTGATTATCGGTATCTTAAAATGCTTATAAGTATAGATACTAATACATGTCATAAAATTATCCAGACCACTTGGAAACTCAGCTATGATGTTTGACTTGACGTCTCAGCCTCCCATTGGCAGCAAATTCCACAGATTCATTTTCTGCCATGTAAAGAACAGTGTAACCTATTCACGATGTCTACATTTGACCTTGATTGTATGATTCCCAGCAAGCGTAAACATATCTATGCTAGCTCTGTTTGAACTAATCTGCTAAAAATAGCAAGGTAGTCAGGGTAGCACAGATGGCAGGTTGGGCTACAAGTAGGTATGTACTTCGATGGCTAGCCCGAGCTGTTGACCATCGTATCCTGGCTATTTTAATACATTAGTCTGAGCAGAACTAGCATGGGTACTTCTACACAAGCTGTAAATTGTACCTCAAAGCTCACATATAGTGTAACTATTGCTATAGGTTGGGTTGAAATCCTTTAAACTCTGAGTGTGACAGACGCACTTCATTCAGGTTAAATGTAAGAAACAATAGTGGTCTCCAAGTCAGTAGTTTCCATGTTTAGAGAACTCAGTACCAAAAGGATGTAACAAGAATTCCCATCTTGGGGGCTGAACAAAGGTTGAAATAAAATGTAATTATACTCTCTAACATATCATCATCCACCATATCCAACATTACCTTCAATTCCAAGTGTCACATTTCTTCCTGACTTGGAGAGGGGAAAAACATTAACATGAACCAGACCATTCAATGGCAATGGAATCAAGAGGGTGAGACATGGCTAAAAACCTAATTGTCTCTAAGCCAAAGCAATTATATACAAACCAGTCATGGAAGTTAGTAAAGATACTGCTATGAAAAAAAGGTGTAATTGCAGTCTGCTAGGACAGATCCCTATACAAACCATAATTGATTTTTACTGAATCACCAAGAACTCTCCATCACCAATTGGCCCTGAGGCTCAGCGCCACCTGACATAATGAGCATCTTCTGCCAGATCACCTGATATACCCTTGGTGAGTAGGAGAAAGGCCCTTGCTTCCACTAGCTTTTGAAAACCACAAGTAGCATTTCCTTTGAATTCACGTAAAATAGAAGGATTGAACAGCGCCCATTTGATATTTTTCCACATTCAGCTGCCTCTTTGCATCTGTAAATTACCTTAATTCCTTCTACAGTTGGGCAAAATAGTCTAGTAAAATAAAAATACAAATATGCCTATACTTTGATGCCTCCCCATCTCTCATTTTCCATGTTTTCCAGCTTATTCACCAAGTTATGGAAATGCAGGGCCAATGAGCAAGATCACTCATTACTGTAGAAGTATGGAGCTAGTGTCTTGGAGTCCCGTCCAGCTTCAATCTTCTATTCCTACTTAGTGACTCAAGAAGTCATATTAAAGAAAGAAAGAAAGAGTTCTCAGGAAAGGAAATAGACCATGCTTCTCCAGGACTGTCCTGGAGTCCCACAGTGTGAAAATAAATCCCTCCATTTCTATTGCCTGCATGATCATGCCTTTTCCTTGTTTCTGCTTACCTCCTTTCTAGTTGCTGCTTTGTATTCCTGTTGCTCTATTGTGAACAGTCACCCTTTAGAGAGAAGATTCTTCTTTCAGTACCTTTCACCCTCCCATTCTATATATTCACCAGAACCACAGTCATAATTTGTAATTTAAAGACCTGAAGGTTGTGTCTACATTACCTTTTGTACACCAACATTTTTCACTATTCTACTACTCCTGCTGCTCCACTGGAGGTAACAATGGTGGGAGAACTAGCATAGGAAGGCCTCCAGGCAGTCAGTGACATTGTACCAAACCACCTCGAACTCTGCTCAGTCGGGCTCTTGATGATGTGGTATTTAAAACACAGGCAGCAACAAAAGTCTTGTGTACACAGTTCACTAATGCTACCGCCAACATACTTGCACTAGTTGGAAAATTTAGGTGGAAGAAACAGGCAAATGTACCTAGGACTATTTTTTTCCCCTCTGCAATATGGTGAACTTTTAATGCTTGAGCAAATGTTTTTGTTAGTGAACTAGAGGCGATTCTGTATTGTTTGCCTGTTAAACTATAAACATTCACATAAGCTACACTTGGGGAAATTTCCAAAAATTATTATTTTTTGTGTCAAAAGCTACATTATAATAGCATCTGTGTATTCTCTTTTCCCGCACCCTTTTAATATACCTTTTATTTAGGATGACTAATGTTCTCTAGCTCACATGAATTGGCCAGATCTGTAAGTTAATTTGATTATTTTTTGCTTCAGACAGTCCTCTTCCTTAATAGTACTTTTTAAGCACTTTTTGAACCTACTGTAGAGAGGTTAAATCACTGTGGCATTAATATTTAAGGCGGACTAAATAGAAAGAGATGCTTATAAAGTCCAGACATCTTTGTCACTGATATAATGGTACAAAGAGACAATTTTCCTCATAAGAACAGGAAGATAGTTCTGTCTGTTCCATGTTGGATCATTTGTCTCTGTTACATTGATGAATTCATTGTGGTGACAATACTTTGTCTGAATAATGAAAAGCTGGATGAGATAGCCTGGTCAAGATGGAATACTTACATTTTCTCCTAATTACAGTGAAGCTTATTTTCAAGATTCACAGTTCTGGTGATCCATCTTCTCTCTCTCTCTCTCTCTCTCTCTCTCTCATTTTTTGGTGGTGCTGCAGTTCATATGCTGAATTTTTCACTGCTGTTGGAGATCCAATTTGCATCCATCTGTTTTTTTTTAATCATTGTTCAACCATTTTATTGAGCAGAGAATGGATCATCTTGCACTATATGCCCCATGACTTCTTGTAAGCAAACTATTTCAGCATAATCATTGGTACAAATTCTACTCTCAGTTACACCCCATGGCACAGGTGTTACTGAGGGCAGAATTTGGCCAATTATCCTTATTCTTGTCCTGCTTGTAGTTCACAATGGCCAATACAATTTTGACATAAGCCTAAGGAGGCTAATGACTGTATATGGATATTAAGGCCGGAAAAGACCTTCAGATCACGTAATCTGACTTGTTGTCTAGCATAGGCCACAGAATTTCACCAGTTTACCAGATTGCATTCAGTCCAGTATACTTTAGCTAAGCACAAGTTATCTTCCAGAAAGGAATCCAATCAAGAGATGGAGGATCTACTTCCTTTGGTAATGTGTTCAAATGGTTAATTACCCTGTCTGTTAAAAATGTATACCTTCATGAATTTGTGAATAAAAATGTATACTTCATGAATTCTAGCCTCAGTTCCAGCCATTGTTATGCCTTTCTCCACTAAAGAGCCCTTTAGTACCTGGTATTTTCTTCCTGTGAAGGTACTTTTACACCATAATCAAATCATTTCAACCTTCTGTTTGATAAAATAAACAGGTTGAGATGCTTAATATGGAGACTGGAAAAGGAAAACCATATGTACCATATAGAGATGGGCGGGGAAGTGTAAAGTGCCTCCTTTCTGATTTGGTAGCATTCCATTTTGTGATTCCATAAGCCAAATGCTCCTCTAGTGTAAATTGGTGTGGCTCCATTGAGTTAAATGGAGCTATGCTGATTTACAGCTGAAGATCTGTCGTATTGGTTCTGCCTATATCAGATAATGGACTACACAGAACACTGGTCTGAGTTAGTATGGCAATTTCTGTCTTCCTGTTAATTAAATATACTGTCATTTTCATTAAGATGCAGTTCGTGACCGATTATCATCAAGACTAACTTGATAATCTGCATAAAGGGGACAAAAGTCAATGAGGATTTACATCTGGAGAAGGAAATCATTGAAAGGGAGGATGAGAAAATGAGGAACAAAGGATGTCTGACAGGTGTTTATGTTTTTCATGCAGTGGTGAACCAACACCAGGGCAGGCAACTGAGATGAGCAAATGGAATGTGTTCCCAAATCAAGAAGGCAAACAACAACCAGAACTTTGCTAAATGAAATGGTCACTTAAAAGCAAGAGCCAAAGTTGCTTTTGGGGACCAACCCCTCCCTTCCTTCCCTGACAACAAACAAAAAAAAGAATAGAAAAACAACCACAACTCCCGCCAGGATGTATAGCACACAAAGAATCATCATTTAACCATCTCAGGTTAAACAAATATACCTTGTGCAGGACTACTGCTATCTTGCTGATTGGATATTGGATCAGTTCCTCAAAATGGAACTCAAATTCTGATCTTCCTTTGGTTCAAGAGGCGATAAAGTTCTATGGGAAGTCTGTTAATTACATCATTTTCTCTGTTTGATTCAAAACTATGTTCAATTCCCATAAAACATGGTGGACTAATAGAATGATTTCACCTATAAAGTGTCTCACAATAGTTGAGGATATCTCATCCCACCTAAGGGCCTGATTCATGGCTCTTCAGTAGTCTCACTGAAATCAATGGGATTATTTGCAAGCTGAAAGACAGGCATGTGCTCAAGGACTTTGCTGATTTGGAGGCCTAATCTCACACTTATGTAATTCATAATTTCAGATGTCTGGTGATCTGATCTGATAGTGCATAAGGATATTTGAACCAATACATTATATCTGCAGTCTTTACACTCTTTGGGAGCACTGAACAGAATAGTTGATTTCATGGGATTATTTGCATGTGCTCTCCAAATTATGAAATTGACCCCTGTGCAGGGGCCCAGCATATATACCAGGTAAGTTCCATGTATGTTCTTTTTTGGAAACTTAAGGTGTGGTTGAGCCTTGTCTACTGTCTTTGTGCTAGAGTGAATTTCTTCTCCTCATGTAAAGGTTGCAACAAGCCCAGAGAGCCTTTCTTCAGGTAATAGGACATCTTTTGTATCAAGAGAGTTTGAAGGCTTTCTGCTGAGTATTGACACAGTGCACTATAAATCTGCTGTGTATCATCCCCAAGAAAAATGGCATAGTGGAGAGGCTGCCTGGAACTCTTAAGAAGCATGTAGCTTGCATACTGGAGGAATAATAAAATACACCCTTTCCTATTTCACTGAGTCATTCTTGATATGATATTTGGTGTACACCTCATAAAAGTACTGGAGAAACCCCTGGTTGAGTTTATAATCAGTGTCACATGCTATATTCAGACTAATGGTGATTTTTCTATCAGTTAATGGTGGATTTAAATGGATACTTTTTCTAATATTGTTCCAATTGCTACATGACAGACAAGAAAGATTACCAGCAGTAGGATTATATAGAAGATTATTTACATAATCAAAACATTTTAAATGTATCAACATGTCATATACATCATATTTTTTTTTTAAAAAAGTCAAAGGCAATTCCTTAAATCAGCTATTGCTTAATTGCTTATCAGCTTTATTGATTAAGTATTGCTATTATTTTTTTTAAATGGGATTTCTAGTAACAAACAGAATGCCAATATTCTTAATTTTAGTCTCACATTTTAATAAATTCTGCATATTTAATTTAAGTACCTCCCAAGTCCTCTAATAATTTTTCTTCCAACAACTATGTATAAACCTTTCATGAGAGGATGACATAACATTCAAATTATAAATTCAGGATGAAGACTGTCATAAATATAAAGGGAAGAGTAAACCCCTTTGAAATCCCTCCTGGCCAGGGGAAAGCTCCTCTCACCTGTAAAGGGTTAAGAAGCTAAAGGTAACCTCGCTGGCACCTGACCAAAATGACCAATGAGGAGACAAGATACTTTCAAAAGCTGGGAGGAGGGAGAGAAACAAAGGGTCTGTGTGTCTGCCTTATACTGGTCTCTGCCGGGGATAGACCAGGAATGGAGTCTTAGTTATTCTATTCAGCACAATTATTTTCTCAGCCATTTAAAGAAATCATAATCTAACACATACCTAGCTAGATTACTTACTAAAAGTTCTATTTCTGTCTGTGTATCTTTTTTGTAACTTAAGGTTTTGCCTAGAGGGGTTCTCTATGTTTTTGAATCTAATTACCCTGTAAGATATCTACCATCCTGATTTTACAGGGGGGATTTCTTTATTTCTATTTACTTCTATTTTTATTAAAAGTCTTCTTGTAAGAAACTGAATGCTTTTTCATTGTTCTCAGATCCAAGGGTTTGGGTCTGTGGTCACCTATGCAAATTGGTGAGGCTTTTTATCCAACATTTCCCAGGAAAGGGGGGGGTGCAAGTGTTGGGAGGATTGTTCATTGTTCTTAAGATCCAAGGGTCTGGGTCTGTAGTCACCTAGGCAAATTGGTGAGGCTTTTTACCAAACCTTGTCCAGGAAGTGGGGTGCAAGGTTTTGGGAAGTATTTTGCGGGGAAAGACGCGTCCAAACAGCTCTTCCCCAGTAACCAGTATCAGTTTGGTGGTGGTAGCGGCCAATCCAAGGACGACGGGTGGAATATTTTGTACCTTGGGGAAGTTTTGACCTAAGCTGGTAAAGATAAGCTTAGGAGGTTTTTCATGCAGGTCCCCACATCTGTACCCTAGAGTTCAGAGTGGGGGAGGAACCTTGACAAAGACTATTAAAATAAAACATATTTTTGAAGTGTTCTTTTCTACACTCTACTGAGTATTGATTTTATTATAAAATGTGGAAACCTGTACACCCAGAAATTACTGATATCACCATTATTTATTTTAGATGGTTGGCATACTAGAATTTATTCTTGTTGATTCAACCATAGACAGCTCAAAGGGATCAAGACAGGTCATCTTGAAAATTCCTTGAAAATTTTGAAGTTTTCTCATCAAAGTAGCATTAGTCTTGTTCTCATAATTAAAAGTGGGATCCATATTTAATTTCAAATAACAATCCTGATCATTTAGTTGTTGAAGAATCTCACTCTTATATTTAACATAATCAATTATGACAATGGAGCCCCCTTTATCTGCAGGCTTAATTGTAATAATCTAATCATTGCAGAGATTCTGTATGACATTTCTTCCTTCTTTACTAACATTATTATATATTTTATGATTCAATCTTGTTTTAGCTCTATCTCACTAACTAATTTCATACAGGTCTTCACAAAATGATAGGAAGCAGGAAGAATAAATCTTCTTGAAACTTAAATATTTTAGTTCCATAATTTGCAATAGTCTCATGTTCGGAAGAATCACTATTAATATCACTCCAGAAGATGGATTTAACAATATTTTGACCAAAATATCTTTCAGACATAATCTTCTCAGAACTGAAATAAGTAAACATCTACAAAAAATAGCTAAAGATTTAATAAAACACCACACTCTATTTATTTTCAAATAAAATGTTATTGTCATTTCACTGGAATGCAGCAGCCTTTCTGATGCAACTTAGTGGAAAAGTGAGATTTGTGGTAGCATGCCAGTGCTATGTTCCCTTTATGTTCAAGGGAAAGGGTGAAAAATATCCTGTCCTCCTTGGAAACCAAACAAGCCACATGAAGATTAAAATTCCCACCAAGAATCATAGGAAAGGTTTAGTTTGTAACTAAGAATATTATAAAACAAAGTCAGTGAATTGATTCTTGGGCTCAATTCTTCTCCTAGGTACATCAATTTTACACCATTGATTTCAGTCAGAATCATGCTGCTTTAGGCCCCAATTCAGGAGAGTACTTAAGCACATGCTTACGTAAACCCCAGTTCAAAAAGTGTTTTGCTGAATGGGGATGGACGTATGAGCATACATAAACATTTTTCTGAATGAGGACCTTACCCAAGTATATATGGCAGGACAATCAAGTTCCTTGAGTCACACCAATAAACAGCTGGAGTTAGGAAGCATGTGTGTTAGCCTTCCAGATAACAATAGTGAATACACGTCAGGTATGTACAGAAACTACAAATCAAACAGCACTGATAAACCATGTTCTGTGTATGGCAGATATAAAAACCGTATCAGTCTCACTGTATAAAAGATGACCCACCTGTTTTCATTAGTTATGGTCTAAAACCTGCAGTGGGAGGGGGTGAACACACACAATAATAAGGTTTTTTTGTCTGTTTTTCAAAATTTGACTTCTTTTGTCAACCATGATTAAACTCAGAAGCATTTTGCCTGTCAGTTGCAGAAAAAAAGAATACACCATATCTGTCTGCCAATTTACATTAACAGGGTTAGTATAGGAATGACACCATTTCTTATCAAAAATATCTGAATATTCCTGGCAAGATTGTCTTAAGAAACAAACTATCAACTTCCTGGTGTCTTCTGCTCAATAAGCATATTTTAAAATCATTTTATGCTATGCCTCATCAAGCTGCTGCTTCATTTCTTACTGCATAATTTTGACAGGACCGTTTGGGGGAAAAAAAATCAATGCCTCAGAGCTGTGTTTGGATTTACTGCTGAATCCAATTACAGTATATTATCATAAAACGCATCAAAGTGAAAATTATTGATGGTGCTTGTTTAGTGAGCATGCAACTGTTAACTCTAAATATAAATATTTTAATGGCATGATTTCTCACCATTACAGAAGAGCAAAGAGAAATAAGCTTTGTAATCTGACACGACAAACAACTTAAATCCAAATTTAAACGAAGAATTTGCGGGTGCATTGCACTACAGAAGAGTGCAATGTTACTAGAGAGACTTCTCAGAGTGAAGCACAACTCCAAAAAACTCCATCATCCTCCCTGACTTGAGAATCCAAATATAGTATAGTAAATTTGCACTATTATCCATACCATCAAAAAATGTTCCCTGTGTATCTGCAGGAGTAATAGGGGTGAAATTCATTCTTCCTTCCAAACCAGGTCCAAGGTGTGAGGCTGATATATAGTTCCCCCACAAAGACCATTCCAACCTGCAGGCTGACATATGAGCTGCAACTCCTTCATGACAGTCACACGGAGTAATAGGATCTCTGAATCTATGTATGTGTAGTACAGGTGTACTGATGTTCCTCCCCTGGTTCAGTCCTCACTGTAGCCTGTGCTACTGGTTTAGGGGGAACAGGCTGATAATCCTTTCCCTGGTGGATCATAAGCACCCCGTAGGGCCTCTCCAGGTACAAAAAACCCATGCAGCCCCAATGCAGGGCATAAGTGGGCAGAGTGCCTTGTATTGACAGGCAGATAAATACACTGAGACTGTGAGGAGACTAAGAGAAAAAAAATCAAATGAAAAAATAAATCTGATTGAGACTTTCATAAACCCTCAATCCCCATCAGACTTGTACACCCCACTGTATGGAGAATTTCTTTCCCCATCCAGATAGGGTATAGCTCTGAAGTGTTTGATTCCTCTATTACTGAAATCCAAATTAGTGTGTACCATAAATACTGTACATGGTGTGAACCCTGTTTCTTGGCTGAATGGACAAGCAACTTGTGATCAATTTATCCCTATGGGATCTTGCCTTCAGAGCTTTGTGAAGGTGTTCTTCTAATCAAAAGCAATATAGAAAACATAAGTTCCAATTCTGCAATTAACTCAACACAGGTTGACCTCATGCCCTCATGAAGTACCATTTTCTTCAATAGAGGTCTGCACAGGTGCAAGGGTACACCTGTACAGGACCTACTGCAATATCAGGTCCTTAATAACTAAGCACATTGGTGTTAGTTAAAAGACTCCTGTTAGCTTCAAAGGGCTGTGGATCAGACCCCAAGAGAGTTGAGTGAATAGTTTGCAATGACTACATGATGTCAAATTTGATCTTTTTCTGGAATGTATGCCCACCGACATATTACATGTCGGTGGGATGGATGTATGGAAAGAATGTATGGAATGAATGTATGGAAAGAATGTATGGAAAGAATGCCCACCGACATATTACAACTTTCCTGGAATGTATTCTGTATATGAAATTATTTGCTGTCTCCCCACTCATATTTTTTTTAATGCACATACACTGCTTTTCAAAATGTGAACTGTACTGTCATAAGTGGTCAAGTAAGTCACCTTATGTTGTTGAATTTATTATGCATACTGGATCAGCATAATTCTGATAATCAAATTTTGAGGTAAATCTTTCCACAAGTATTTGAGTTTGCAAACTTCAAAATGTGTTTAGTAGTGGAAATAAAACCTGAACTCCAAAATGTTCACAAAAAGTGGACAAACAATAGAGCAAATCGAGGTATAGTAAATTTGTTTTCAAAAAGCAAACAAATTATGGATTTTTTTTGCTGGCACGATTCACGTGTCTAGTAATGAAATGGACTTCATATAGGTGTCAAATTGTTTAGGTTTTTTTTTTTTACCAATCTGTAGATAATTAAATTCCTTCCTTAGTTTAATTCACACTAATGAACATTTCTTTGAAGGTTTCATTTTTTCATATAAAATGGTACCCTTGCCCTCTCCTCACTTCATTTTCTACTCTACTCGTTAAATGTTGTGCATATTTTCTTGTATATTTTGTGAACATTCTTGTATACCTAGATCCTTTTGTAGGAAGAGGGAAATAGATTTATGTTCTAAAAGCCATTTTTAGATGCACAATAAATCTACAACCTTATGAACATCTAACATACATAAAGGCCCAAATAAGGCCTTAAAAGAATTAATTACCGCTGATTCTATGCTAAAGTACTTGTAAAGCTGGTCAAGAAATTATGTTGCATTGCCTCAAGCATTAAAAGTCAAATTCTTTTCTTTAAGAGTCAATTTTTGACTACAAAATTAATGCACTTTTTAATGTACTTTGGTAGTGCAACAGTGACATCCAGTGATCAGGTTGGTAAATTTCTGATGGTTGGTAGAGTGCAGATTTCAGAATCTGTTTCTTTTAAAGGTGGCCATCTAAATTTAAATGAAATACCAGAAACTTGCCAAGTTCAGCATATTTCATACCATGTCTTTATCAAGAAGTAGTGCTAAAATGGTACATTACTTAAGTGTTATTAACCAAGAATTATTACAATTAAAACATAATTGATCCATTATCTGCTCACAGCAATTAAACACAAAACTAAACACATAATTTAACACAAGTGTTTCAACTTGCTTCATGTTTTCTGTCCTGGGGAATTGTATTGATTAAGGGAAAGAAGCCAGATGCTGGAAATCTGGATTGGAATTGCACTACTGAACTGAAATAATATGCAAGTGTTGACTGTATGTAGTGACTTGCTTAGCATAATCAGCATTTAGAGAATTTAAACAGGTCAGTTAAATGGCAGCACTGCAGAACTTGTACATGTTTGGGATTCAAATATTAGGACTCTTAAGTTTGTTTTCTGGTTTGGAAAGTAGACTCCAGTCTGATCTATATAAAAATTACAAAATATTTAATGATTTATTCACTGATATTCAGCAACAGTTTAAAAGAATGTCTATCAGATGATTATAGTTCCCTTTCCATTTATTAAAATTGTAATAAAAATACATACACAAAACAGCTCATTCATTACTCCTTCTATATCACCATATAACAACTACCAGACAGAAGATATACTACAGATCTTGCCCTTTGCAGTCTCACTAAGGATAATTAGAAATCTTGAGATACTTTGTCATCAAATACCTTTGCATGGTAGTATTTGATGAACCCCTACAAGCAGTTTGTAACTTGTATATTTTATTTTATCTACATTCCATGAAAAAATACTAAATTAAGAGAGTTGTAAGGTTGCACAGGGGTTGATTGTTCACACTGAAATTTAAAATACCCTGCGATGTTCAGCACCTCTGAGAGTCAGACCACTTTTATTTTCATGCCTACATATAGATTTATGTATCTAATGGTAGGCATAGAAGTTTGAAAATTCTGAACTTTTCCTCTCTCTGTTTTTCCTATCTGTAAATTGGAAGTTATCAATACTTATATAACTTCCCATTTGCATATAGGAAAAACAGAGAGAGGAAAAGTTAAGTAGATACTTACAATTTATGAGATTGTTCTGAAGATTAAAATAATAGAATTATAGAATACCAGGGTTGGAAGGGACCTCAGGAGGTCATCCAGTCCACCCCCCTGCTCAAAGCAGGACCAATCCCCAACTAAATCATCCCAGCCAGGGCTTTGTCAAGCACCACCTTAAAAACCTCTACAGGAGGAGATTCCACCACCGCCCTAGGTAACACATTCCAGTGCTTCACCACCCTTCTAGTGTAAAGTTTTTCCTAATATCCAACCTAAACCTCCCCCACTGCAACTTGAGACCATTACTCCTTGTTCTGTCATCTGGTATCACTGAGAACAGTCTACGTACATCCTGTTTGGAACCCCCTTTAAGGTAGTTGAAAGCAGCTATCAAATCCCCCCCCATTCTTCTCTTCTGAAGACTAAATAATCTCCGTTCCCTCAGCCTTTCCTCATAAATCATGTGCTCCAGCCCCCTAATCATTTTTGTTGCCCTCGGCTGGACGCTTTCCAATTTTCCACATCCTTCTTGTAGTGTGGGGCCCAAAACTGGACACAGTACTCCAGATGAGGTCTCACCAACGCCGAATAGAGGGAAATGACCACGTGCCTCAATCTGCTGGCAATGCTCCTACTTATACAGCCCAAAATGCTGTTAGCCTTCTTGGAAACAAGGGCACACTGTTGACTCATATCCAGCTTCTCATCCACTGTAACCCCTAGGTCCTTTTCTGCAGAACTGCTGCCTAGCTTACAAAATTACAAAAGTAATTAATGTTTGTGCAGTATTTAGAAAATATATATTCCTGTGGAAGTTCTTGTCAAGGCTCCTTCCCCACTCTGAACTCTAGGGTACAGATGTGGGGACCTGCATGAAAACCTCCTAAGCTTACTTTTACCAGCTTAGATTAAAACTTCTACAAGGTTCAAATTAATTTTACCCTTTACCCTTGGATTTCCACTGCCACCACCAAACTTTATCTGGGTTTACTGGGAAACGTAGTTTGGACACGTCTTTCCCCCAAAAATCCTCCCAACCCTTGCACCCCACTTCCTGGGGAAGGTTTGGTAAAAATCCTCACCAATTTGCATAGGTGACCACAGACCCAAACCCTTGGATCTTAGAACAATGAAAAAGCATTCAGTTTTCTTACAAGAAGACTTTTAATAGAAGTAAAGGAATCACCTCTGTAAAATCAGGATAGTAAATACCTTACAGGGTAATTAAATTCAAAACATAGAGAATCCCTCTAGGCAAAACCTTAAGTTACAAAAAAGACACACAGACAGGAATAGTCATTCTATTCAGCACAGCTCTTCTCTCAGCCATTTAAAGAAATCATAATCTAACACATAACTAGCTAGATTACTTACTAAGTTCTAAGACTCTATTCCTGTTCTGTCCCCGGCAAAAGCATCATACAGACAGACACAGACCCTTTGTTTTTCTCCCTCCTCCCAGCTTTTGAAAGTATCTTGTCTCCTCATTGGTCATTTTGGTCAGGTGCCAGCGCGGTTACCTTTAGCTTCTTAACCCTTTACAGGTGAGAGGATTTTTCCTCTGGCCAGGAGGGATTTTAAAGGGGTGTACCCTTCCCTTTATATTTATGACAGTACTAAGTATATTTTTTATGGATTAAACCGATTGGACAAATCTGACCCCGTGATCAGCATCTGTTATGCATCCCCCTCCTTTGTGCCCGATCTACAAAGCATGTTTGTGTGATACAGCTCTCAGCTTCAGACCTTAGCTCTTTTAGTCCTGCTTTCATCTCTGGAGATCCCCAGATGAAACCCTTGTGTCACACAAGAGGTCACTGCTACATAAGCACTAGAAAATATACCATAGGGAGCAATTTTGCACTAGCACAAGATGGACTGGATGATGTAACAATTCTATGTTCACAGATATATCCTTCAGTAGAGATACAGTAAGACAGGAAGAGCAAAGGATTTCATCGTGCTTCTGATTCATTCATAACCCCTGAACAGTGGAAATCTAGGACACAAATTTAGAGGGGACAATTGCCCTATGACACCCACTCCTACTTTTCTGAATCAGGGCCTTCTTAAAGGAAAACTGCCAATTAGTTTAAAATGTTATAATTGCTTTATTGTGAAACAGATAAATTGGTGTTTAAACATGGTTAAATACAATAAAAGGATAAATCACTAAGAACTACATTATGCTTTTGGCAAAGACCTGGGTAAGAGTTGATGTGTAAGCTGCATTCTGGAGTGTCCCCAAGAGGCACTGTGCCTCAAAAGCACTTACTCTCTTTGGTTCCCTCAATTTCCTCCCTGCTCCCTGCTTGCTCCAGAGGGCTAATAATAAGTGCTGGCCTACCGCAGTAGCAAATTACAACACATACTCTGCCAGCATCTCCCTCTCCCTGTGGGGCAAAAAGTGTAAGTGGACATGAAGTACCTGCCTACCCCTGTGAACAAAAAACCAACATCCAGGTAGCCCAGACCTCTAATCCTCCCTTTACCAGCAAAGCCAGTTGTTACGATTGTATCACGAGAATGACAATGTTAGGGTTTCTTCCTCACTCTGAACTCTGGGGTACAGATGTGGGGACCCACATGAAAGATCCCCTAAGCTTATTTCTACCACCTTAGGTTAAAACTTTCCCAAGACACAAAATTCCCCGTATCTGGGATTCAGAATGCTGCCACAACCAAGCGATTTAACAAAGAATCAGGGAAGAGACCACTTGGAGATGTCTTCCCCCAAGATATCCCCTCAAGTCTTACACCCCGTTTCCTGGGGAGGCTTGAGAATAAACAAGATGAGCACAGACTAGCCTTGGGTTTTTAGGACCTTAAAATCCCAGTCAGATTCCTAAAAAACAGAACTTTATTAGAAGAACAAAAAAAGATAAAAGAAACACTCTGTAAAATTAGAATGGAAGATAATCTCACAGGCAGTCAGATTCAAAACATAGAGAATCCCTCTAGGCAAAACCTTAAATTACAAAAAGACACAAAAACAGGGATACACATTCCCTCCAGCACAGCAAATTTCACGAGCCAAAAAACAAAAGAAAATTTAATGCATTTTCTAGCTAGATTACTTACTAACTCTATAGGAGTTGGATTGCTTGCTTTCTTGATCTGTCCCCAGCAGAGGCATCACACAGACTGCCAGACAAAGCCTTTCCCTCCTCCCCCAGATTTGAAAGTGTCTTGTCCACTTATTGGTCATTTTGGTCAGGTGCCAGCCAGGTTACTTGAGCTTCTTAATCCTTTACAGGTAAGAGGATTTTATAGTACTGTATCAGAGCTTCTTAACCCCGTTCCTTTATATTTCTGACAGACAACATTTGGTGTTTCCCTTAAAGCCCCAGTGCCTGAGTCAGTTGTTTAGGTGCAGATCGCAACTTCCATTTAAAAAAGAAGTAAGTTTTCTAGCACTCATGATTGTGGAGAAAAGATTGAAAATGTGACCCAGGTGCACCCAAAAGGCTTAGAAAGCTGAAGACAAATCAAAATCACCCATGTTTTAAATTCACAATGTTTAAACCAATCTCACGAATTTTTGAGTCCTGACTCATCATTTTTTAATATTTGGGATTGACAGTGCTATCCTCCCTTTCATGGGGGCTTAGGCCAAGTTCCATTCTATACCTATATAATCAGGAAGTTCCCTGCTTTCTTGCTGGCTGACTTCGGATCATATGCTGTAACAACAAGAAGCTCAAGGAAGATACATCAGGGCACAAGGGGTAGCTAAATACATTAGCACTAATCCAGTCCTGGATGCAGACAGTTTACCATTAGGCTTTGCTGCTGCTGCACTCCAAGCATGCAGGTCTTGTGTTTCTGACAACACTTTCCACCAGTTTCACCTCTAGCATCAGTAATGAGGATGCCTGACAACAGCTGACCCACTCTCTTCCATGCCACACTCTTTCCCCCTTACATGCCATGGCTAAAAGATTTGGGTCAGGTTCTTTGCTTCCTGCACAAAGGCCCCAATCTTGCAAACACTTCCTATGGGGTGTAGTACTTGCTCCCTTGTGTAGTCCCACTGAAGTCAATTCATAGAAGCAAGCACCATGCCTGGTAGTATGTGTTAGCTAGTTCAAACTCAAAGCTTTCATATAAACAACTTAATTCAAGGGAAAACCTTGATACTCCTTAAAAGTTGTGGAGTTGTTTCTGGATGAATAAATTACACCTCTATAATTCAGCTCAGATTAGGCCAGTATAAAACTCATGTGGATTTTAAAAAAGTCTAATATGTTATAAAATTTAAAAGTTCAGAGAACCATTTGAAAACAATTACTGCCTAAGAATACTTGGCTTATCAAATTAAACAAGCCAAGACTCAGTTGAGGAAAAAGACAGATCACGTGTGCTGTACTCCTGTCCCAAAGACTACATTTGCTTTTAGTGACCCCTACCAAGTTTCTATGTGGAACAAACAGTATACCATTAAATATTTTATTTATTTAAAAGAAAATCTGTTTGCTCAGCTGTATCCCAGAAAAGTGAAAAATCTTGTATTCATCTGAGTCCTAATTGATTTACCACTTAACCAAGTCTCTCATGAACTCATAGTCAAATAGCTCTGAGCTGTAATGTATTAAAAATATATAAATTAGCTGTTTTATGAAATTTGCAAATAAAATATTCATTTATTTATTTGGGAGTCTTTAATGTGTTCATTTTTTTTCCTTTATTGTCCATTCAGAGAGGGGCTTTCTTGTCACATATAGTCAGAGGTTTGATATGCATATTGTTAAGCACTCTAGGGAAGCATAAATAAATAAATAAATAATAATAAATCCCCTCTTGACTTTGTAAATGTGTTACACAGCATTTCCTTTCTGAGTATCAGCAATATCTATTTACAATTTTTCTTAGCCATTCTTACCATACCACATTGATTGTTTTGTTTTGCATTCAAAAAATGTAGAAAGGGATTGTTTTCAGTCATTTAGTGGAGTATGAATGGCTCAGGAGACTAATAATTGTTTGTGGAGCCAGTTGCCTCAAGATATGGCTGCAAAGTCAAGCAGTCATATGTTAGGAAATGCAAGAATGAAGACTGCCTGTGAAATCTTAATTTGTTCCCCTGGAATGTATGTGTTATGATACAGTATTTAATTACAAGAGCAAATACTGTTATTTCCAGCGGACCCCTTCTTCATTCCATAGGCACCCCGAGAGCCCTGAAGCCTGAGAATGGAACATTTTCTTTCACTCTGTGCAGATGGTGCATATGCAGTCTGGTCCCTTGTAGGAACTTTGTGACGAGAGCATGTTAATTGCAGATGAAATCTTCATAGAATTTAGCTGCCAGCTTCTAAAAAATCTTGGCTGTGGTTTTCAGAAACTTGTAACATGGCTGATTTGTGAAGATTTTAATGAGAACAGTACAAAACACATCTCTGACACCAGGCCAACTACCCTGCCAAATTTCAAGTCCCTTCTCCAAAGCATGGAGGCCCTAGAGTTTCTCAAGGAAATGTTCATAGGCACTTTTTAACAACTAATTTCCCCCAATGTATTATTTCCCCCTTTTTATGTGAATCAACTGAAACATTTTAACTGAAACTTGGGGAAAAAAAAAAAGCTGAGACAGACACCCCAAGATGGAAAATTCTAGCCCAAATGGTTAAAATTTAGTCAAGGTCTAAGCAACTGAGGACAAGGCCTTTTAATGGAAAGTGTCAGGCAACCTTCATCATAGATGCTGCTAATCTGTAATGATTTAGCACTCTCATTCCAGCTGCAAATGCATGACCTAGTGACCACAGACGTAAATGGAAAGATTCTCATTGGCGGCAATTGTCTTTGAGTCAGGCGACTAGAAACTTAAGTCATCATATAAATAAATAATTAAATCGCTACTTGGCACTTTTTGAAATTCTTAAAAAGAGTCAAGGATTTAGTAGGCATGGAGACTCTCACCCCAAAGAGATAAGTGTTGTGGGGGTGGCATTGAGAAGCTTGTGTTAGCAGTGGCCATGATGTAGCAATCGTGGGGATTGATTAGGGACTCTCTTCAGTGCTTCAAAAGAGGGACTTTTAAAAAAAAACAACTGAATTGAAATGATGCACCAAACTCTTTACTCGTACAGAAAGTTGTGTTTATGTAAGATTGTCCCCCTAATTCCAGTATGAGATTCAAATAAAAGAAATTATACTATTCCGTGACTAAAAAAACCTTTGCAAACTGAGAATATAAAATAACAAAAAGATTGGGGAGCAATAATGTTATATCAGTGTATCATGTTATCAGGTAAGAACATAAACTTCATTTACAGTTCAAGTGACAACATTTTTAAGGTTTATTTCTTATTCCTCTCATCTACAGCAGACAGCTCATAAGATAACATTTCTGTGAGGAGATCTACTCAGGTTTATACTTATTAATTTACATGAGAGTAAGTCAATCGTGAAAAAATATATTAAAAATAAATCACATATATTCAGTCACATGATGAAAGTATTAGTCTGTCAAAAATAGAGTTGGTTATGAAAACTTTTGGACTCTCTGATGTAGGTGTCTCCTGGCTGACTACAGGCTAATGACCTGAGTTCCTACCACCCCTTCAGAAGACTCTTTGGATGGGGAGCTATAGATGAGGAGAGGTAACCTTGAGTTGGCAGCTCCCAGGAAATTCTGGTGGGGTGGAACAGCAGCCAATTTGTTTCCTTTCTCCCCAAGAGATTGAGAAGAATGAGACAGAAATAAGGGTACTAGAACACCTCTCTTAGGACATTAAGGATAAGTGGGGCAAGGGAAGCCTGGATGTGGGGATGTGGACTTAGATACTGGAAGGGATAGTGTGGTTACATGAGAAGAAAAGTGCCACAGGGGCTGGATGGCAGGGAGGATCACAGAATGGGAATAAGGTCACTGGTCTTCCCTTTAGAAGACAACAGCAAGTAGGAGTGATGGGTGCTTGTCAGGGGGACAGTGGTCATGTGAGGTGCGTTGAAGATAATTGGTTATGAAGGGTTAGAAAGCCACCAAAACTGGTAGGAGCCTTCATAAATTGAGACAGTGAATGAGCAACTACTTATTCAAATTAAAGTCCAAAGCTTTTTAAGTTCCACTATTGTCTATGTGGCTGTGCAATTTTGGTGTCATTTGCCGTTATGATTTTTATTTATTTATTTTACAATAGTGCCTAGAGGTCCAGTGTGAATGGAGCCCCATCGTGCTATGCATTGTACAAACAAAAAATAAGAGACAGTCCCTACCCTGAACAGCTTCCAGTTTAAATAGACAAGACAGCTAGCAGATGGGGAAATGGGATAGAGCACACAAGCAGAGTGAATGATGCAAATGTCACATTAAAGTGATGCAAACGTCAACGATGCAAAGATCAAATAAAAAAAAAGTGCCATTCAATTACATCATGTAATGGCAGACAGCTAAAAGGAGAAAAGTTTTTAAAATGCTTTTATACCAATGCTAGAAGTCTAAATAATAAAATGGGTGAACAAGAGTGCCTCATATTAAATAAGGATATTGATATAATAGGCACCACAGAAACTTGGTGGAATGAGGATAATCAATGGGATATAGTAATACCAGGGTACAAAATATATTGAAAGAACAGAACAGGTTGTGCTGGTGGGGGAGTGGCATTATATGTCAAAGAAAGTGTAGAATCAAATGAAGTAAAAATCATAAATGAATCAAACTGTACCATAGAATCTCTATGGATAGAAATTCCAAGCTCTAATAATAAGGATATAGTGATAGGGAAATATTACCTGATCAGGATGGTGATAGTGACTGTGAAATGCTCAGGGAGATTAGAGAGGCTATCACAATAAAAAACTCAATAATAATAATGGAGGATTTCAATTATCCCCATATTGACTGGGTACATATCACCCCAGGACGGGATGCAAGATAAAGTTTCTTGACACCTTAAATGACTGCTTCTTGGAGCAGCTGGTCCTGGAACTCACCAGAGGAGAGGCAATTCTTGATTTACATGTGGAGCACAGGATCTGGTTTAAGAGGTGAATATAGCTGGACCGCTTGGTAATTAAACTATAATATAATTAAATTTGATATCCCTGTGGCAGTTAAAACACCACAGCGGCCCAACACTGTAGCATTTAATTTCAGAAAGGGGAACTACACAAAAATGAGGAGGTTAATTAAACAGAAATTAAAGGGTACAGCGCCAAAAAGGAGCAATGAAACGGAAAAATACAATTAGGAAGGCCAAAAAGAATTTGACGAACAGTTAGCCAAAGACTCAAAAAGTAATAGCAATTTTTTTAAGTCCATCAGAAGCAGGGAGCCTGCTAAACAAGCAGTGGGGCCACTGTACGATCCAAGTACAAAAGGAGCACTCAAGGATGATAAGGCCATTGCAAAGAAACTAAATGAATTACTTGCATCAGTCTTCACAGTTTAGGATGTGAGGGAGATTCCCAAACCTGAGCCTTCTTTTTAGGTGACAGATCTGAGGAACTGTCCCAGATTGAGGTATTATTAGAGGAGATTTTGGAACAAATTGATACATTAAACAGCAATAAGTCACCAGGATGAGATGGTATTCACCCAAGAGTTCTGAAGAAACTCAAATGTGAAATTGAAGAACTACTAACTGTAGTCCATAACCTATCATTTAAATCAGCTTCTGTACCAGATGACTGGAGGATAGCTAATGTGACGCCAATTTTTTAAAAGGGCTCCAGAAGTGATCCCGGAAATTACAGGCCTGTAATCCTTACTTCAGTACCAGGCAAACTTGTTGAAACTATAATAAAGAACAATATTGTCAGACATTTTGATGAACATAATTTGTTGAGGAAGAGTCAACATGGTTTTAGTAAAGGGAAATCATGCCTCACCAATCTACTACAATTCTTTGAGGGGGTCGAGAAGCATGTGGACCAAGGGGATCCAGTGGACATAGTGTATTTAGGTTTTCAGAAAGCCTTTGACAAAGTCCCTCACCAAAGGCTCTTATGCAAAGTAAGCTGCCACAGGATAAGAGGGAAGGTGCTGTCATGGATTGATAACTGGTCAGAAGATAGGAAACAAAGGGTAGGTATAAATGGTCTGTTTTCAGAATTGAGAGAGGTAAATAGTGGTGTCCCCCAGGGTCTGTTCTGTGACCAGTCCTATTCAACATATTAATAAATGATCTGGAAAAAGGAGTAAATACTGAGGTGGCAAAATTTGCAGACGATACAAAATTACTAAAGATAGTTGAGACCGAGGCAGACAGTGAAGAGCTACAAAAGGATCTCTCGAAACTGGGTGACTGGGCAACAAAATGGCAGATGAAATTTAATGTTGATAAATTCTAAGTAAGTGTAATCCCAACTATACATATAAAATGATGGGGTCTAAATTAGCTGTTACCATTCAAAAAAGAGATCTTGGAGTCATTATCTGATAGTTATCTGGAAACATCCATTCAATGTCCAGCGGCACAGAATGCTGGGAATATTTAAGAAAGGGATAGATAATAGGACAGAATCATAGAATCATAGAATATCAGGGTTGGAAGGGACCTCAGGAGGTCATCTGGTCCAACCCTCTGCTCAAAAGAAGGACCAATACCCAATTAAATCATCCCAGCCAGGGCTTTGTCAAGCCTGACCTTAAAAACTTCTAAGGAAGGAGATTCCACCACCTCCCTAGGCAATGCATTCAAGTGTTTCATCACCCTCCTAGTGAAAAAGTTTTTCCTAATATCCAACCTAAACCTCCCCCACTGCAACTTGAGACCATTACTCCTTGTCCTGTCCTCTTCCACCACTGAGAATAGTCTAGAACCATCCTCTCTGGAACCACCTCTCAGGTAGTTGAAAGCAGCTATCAAATCCCCCCTCATTCTTCTCTTCTGCAGACTAAACAATTCCAGTTCCCTCAGCCTCTCCTCATAAGTCATGTGTTCCAGACCCCTAATCATTTTTGTTGCCCTTTGCTGGACTCTTTCCAATTTATCCACATCCTTCTTGTAGTGTGGGGCCCAAAACTGGACACAGTACTCCAGATGAGGCCTCACCAATGTCGATTAGAGGGGGACGATCACGTCCCTCGATCTGCTCGCTATGCCCCTACTTATACATCCCAAAATGCCATTGGCCTTCTTGGCAACAAGGGCACACTGCTGACTCATATCCAGCTTCTCGTCCACTGTCACCCCTAGGTCCTTTTCCGCAGAACTGCTGCCTAGCCATTCGGTCCCTAGAAGATATCATGTTGCCTCTAAATAAGTCCATGGTATGCCCACATCTTGAATACTGTGTACGGATGTGGTCACCCCATCTCAAAAAAGATATATTGGAATTGGAAAAGGTTCAGAAAAGGGCAACAAAAATTATTAGTGGTATGGAACAACTTCCATATGAAGAGAGATTGATAAGACTGAGACTTTTCAGCTTGGAAAAGAGACAGCTAAGAGGAAATATAATTGAGGTCTATAAAACCATGATTGGTATAGAGAAAGTAGATAAGGAAGTGTTGTTTACTACTTCTCATAACACAGAAGTAGGGGTAACCAAATAAAATTAATAGGTAGCATGTTTAAAACAAACAAAAGGAAGTATTTCTTCACACAATGCAACATCAACCTGTGGAACTCCTTGCCAGAGGATGTTGTGAAGGCCAAGACCTTAACAGGTTAAACAAAGAACTAGATAAATTCATGGAATATAGTTCCATCTATGGCTATTAGCCAGGGTGGGCAGGAATGGTGTCCCTGCCCTCTGTTTGCCAGAACCTGGGAATGAGCGACAGGGGATTGATCACTTGATGATTGCCTGTTCTGTTCATTCTTTCTGGGGCAACTGGTTCTGGCCACTGTTGGAAGACAGGATACTGGGCTAGATGGACCTTTGGTCTGAATTGTGTTCTAATTCCATGATTTTTTTTTGTTGTGTTTATTTAAATCCTTTCAGAAGGGGTATGTTAGAATGGAAAGACAAAGGAGCGGGGCTACAGACTGTGAGGGTGGGAACCGGAGGAGTTGGAGCAAGAAGCTAATAAGCTCAGAGATAGGATGTTCAGAGTGAAAACGACAGTAGGCAGTCTATTAATGACATCATCAGTGTCTGTCAGTCCCGGTTTGAACTGTTTTCTGCAATTGCTATGCCAGCTTGAGTCTCTGGCTAGCAACTCCTATGCAGTTTCATTTGCAAAGGGCACAAAGGCCAGACTGGGTAGAAGGTCTCCCCAGTTCTGGATCTGGAGATCATCTGGAGGGTGATGTGAGGGGGGCAGGTATGAGCACAACAGGGACCATTTTACATCTATGCCCTCTCCCTCACATCTATCCCCTAGTGACAGTATGCCGAAAACCAGCCCAGCATTTTTGCTAAATCTGTGGTCCTGTTTACCTGAAACTACTATAAATCCTGATCTTGCAATGAACTTTTTTTGCTGGAAGACCTCTGGAACCATGAGGGCTATAGAATTTAAATGGCTTACAGTAAGCTAGTGTACATCATGTGAATAAGTAATATTGATGAGCCTTGGGTTTTTGTGGTTTTTATTTATTTATTTATTTTTAATTCTTGGGCTAAAGTAAAAAAAAAAATATTTAAAGCTGAGAAGGAGCTTGTTTCCAGTTCCTGGAAAAATCATGGAGCAGGTCCTCAAGGAATCAATTTTGAAGCACTTAGAGGAGAGGAAAGTGATCAGAAACAGTCAGCATGGATTCACCAAGGGCAAGTCATGCCTGACTAACCTAATTGCCTTCTATGAAAAGATAACTGGCTCTGTGAATGAGGGGAAATCAGTGGACATGTTATTCCTTGACTTTAGCAAAGCTTTTGATATGGTCTCCCACAGTATTCTTGTCAGCAAGTTAAAGAAGTATGAGCTGGATGAATGGACTATAAAGTAGATAGAAAGCTGCCTAGATCATCAGGCTCAAAGGGTAGTGATCAATGGCTCCATGTCTAGTTGGCAGCCCGTATCAAGCGGAGTACCCCAAGTGTCGGTCCTGGGGTTGGTTTTGTTCAATATCTTCATTAATTATATGGAGGATGGCATGGATTGCCACTTCCCATGGCCAGGTGTAAGATAAGGGGGAAGGGGTGGGGGACCCAGGCATACCCACTACTCTGGTTCCTGACCTATGTACCCTCTAGCGACAGCCTCCCTGCCCTCCTTCTCTCCCCTCGTCTCTCCGCTCTCCCTGGGCCACTTACTGTCTGAACCCTTTGCACCCTCTAGGCCCTTCTGGTCAGATCCCGGAGACTGGCAGGTAACAGGCTGGAGCTCTCCTATGCTTCTCTGAGTCTGCCCAGCACTGGAATGGGTTACCTAGGGAGGTGGTGGAATCTCCTTCCTTTGAGGTTTTTAAGGTGAGGCTTGACAAAGCCCTGGCTGCGATTATTTAGTTGGGGATTGGTCCTGCTTTGAGCAGGGGGTTGGACTAAATGACTTCCTGAAGTCCCTTCCAACTATGATGTTCTATTATTCTATGATTTCTTAGGTAGATATAATGAGTAAGGAAGAGAAACTGGAATAACTTGTGAATCTATTTGTTATTATTGTTTTATTATATTTTTATAGCACCAACAACTTGTTAGATACTTCATAGACAGGTAAGAAGACCAACTCACTGTGCCAAGCATTTTATAATCTGAAGGCCAGTTCTGGGATTTTTTTTATCGAGAGGTTGGTTAGAGAGGACACTTGGAGCCCATGCTGTAGCCAGACCTGCTAGAAGGAGGTCTTACTGTTTCTGCTCCAGGCTCTCTGTGGGAGCTGGGGTGCAAGTTGGCTGCCCGACAGCCCTCCCTGCCCTGCTCTATGAGCCGGCTGCCTCTCCACAGCTGGGCACTCCCCAGGCAGGGCAGCCGGCACAGTTCCAAGCTGCGCTCTTGACATGTTCTTGCCTCTGCTCCAAAGGAGTCTGGTGCTGGCTGGCGACACCCCCTGGAGCTGAGCTCTGCCCATGGAGCCTGGCTGACATGAGATGCTCCCTGAGTACTCATCCCCCTTGGGCACCTGTCTCTCAGCAGCCTGGTCACACCCTGTTTGCTCTCCCCACACTCCCTGCGCACAGAGCGGAACCACCCTTTGCCCCACCTTGGCTGCCCTGATCCAGACCCATGGCTGTTGGGCTTTCAGTCACCGAGCCTGAGCTCTAAGATTGGCCATGCAAGCTCAATGCTCAGCCTAAGCACTGGGGGCAGGTGGCTGCTGGTAGGGCAGACTCACTCCCATCAACTCTGGAAAGCAAGACTGTGAGAAAGGAGCAACCCTTAGAGTTACCATATTTCAAGTTCCCAAATAGAAGATGCTACCAGGGAGGAGGGAGAGGAGGATCAGGATGGGGTATCTGGAGGGTGCTGGAGGGGTGGAGGGCTCTGGAGGGGGTACCTGCAGCAGGGGTACTAATTGGAGGATTGGGCCAAAAGAAATCTGATGAGGTTCAATAAGGATAAGTGCAGGGTCCTGCACTTAGGACGGAAGAACCCAATGCACAGCTACAGACTAGGGACCGAATGGCTAGGCAGCAGTTCTGCGGAAAAGGACCTAGGGGTGACAGTGGACGAGAAGCTGGATATGAGTCAGCAGTGTGCCCTTGTTGGCAAGAAGGCCAATGGTATTTTGGGATGTATAAGTAGGGGCATAGCGAGCAGATCGAGGGACGTGATCGTCCCCCTCTATTCGACATTGTGAGGCCTCATCTGGAGTACTGTGTCCAGTTTTGGGCCCCACACTACAAGAAGGATGTGGATAAATTGGAAAGAGTCCAGCAAAGGGCAACAAAAATGATTAGGGGTCTGGAACACATGACTTATGAGGAGAGGCTGAGGGAACTGGGATTGTTTAGTCTGCAGAAGAGAAGAATGAGGGGGGATTTGATAGCTGCTTTCAACTACCTGAGAGGTGGTTCCAGAGAGGATGGTTCTAGACTATTCTCAGTGGTAGAAGAGGACAGGACAAGGAGTAATGGTCTCAAGTTGCAGTGGGGGAGGTTTAGGTTGGATATTAGGAAAAACTTTTTCACTAGGAGGGTGGTGAAACACTGGAATGCGTTGACTAGGGAGGTGGTGGAATCTCCTTCCTTAGAAGTTTTTAAGGTCAGGCTTGACAAAGCCCTGGCTGGGATGATTTAATTGGGGATTGGTCCTGCTTTTGAGCAGGGGGTTGGACCAGATGACCTCCTGAGGTCCCTTCCTCATATTCTATGATTCTATGATTCTACCTGGAAGCAGAGTCGGCACTCTCCAAACAGAATACTGACAGATCACTGTAGGGTGCAGCGTGAACATTCTTCCCCTTTGCACTTGTGAAAGGACCAGTCACAATCTGACCCCAAAATGTAACATATGAAAGAAAGACGAATCTAATCTAAAACTAAAGCAAAAACATGGCCACTCAATCCCAACTCCACCCAAACATTGTAGGAGGGGTAGTCTTTGCTTTCCCACAGCCACCATTCGATCTATCATTCAAAAAAAAAAAAATCCTCAAAAGCTGCATGAAAAATTATGTACACAAAGCAAGGACAGGCTGCAGCTCAGTCAAACACACACAAAGTGTTTTAAATGTCAGTCTAGGTTCCGAACTTATTCCTCCTAAAATAACATCAAATAATTTAAAATTTTAAAGATGATGAACCTCCAAAATTCCAACTTAAATCTGTTCCACTGTATGTTATCCTCTTAATTTGTGTGTGAATTAAGCCAGAAACATGTTACATTTTCACTACCTGATGAGTCAGACACAGCTGGGTCAATTTGCTTTAATTTTTTTCAAAAATATAAATAGTTTGTGACTAACTAAGCATTAGAAAGGGCAGGGAAGACTCTGCAAGTTCAAGAATCTACAGGGAGGTCTTTGCTTTCCCACAGCCACCATTCGAAAACCTCCAAGTCCAAACCCCAAAGCATTCATGAGGGGATCCATTCCCTCTATAAGGCTTCCTGAAAAGTTGTGCACCCATTTCTACCCTACGGTAGCCACCTCTGGGATAAATAGAAGCCACAGAGAGAAAATGAACGCTGAGACAATAAGTGTTAATCTCCTGTGCAGCTGTTCACACATGCCCCAGAGGAAAATACTGTATGTCAACTACCCCTCCCAAAAATTTGCAGATGCCTACATGTTCCTTCCTTGGTGACGGCTGTGACATAGTTTGCTTCCCCCTATGAGACTGAGCTAGAGGAGCATCTGGGCTATTTGCAAAAAAACCCAGAAAATTGCTTTGAATTACTTCTATTTCATCCATTTTCACCATGAGTAAAAACAAATCAAACGTGTTTTGGTGCAGTGAACAGAGAAGTGACCAGAAGGAACCTTAGGTCAAAAGATAGATTCTGCATACTCCTCTACTTGATTTCAGCCTGTTTGTCCATAACACACTAAGATCTATTGATAAGGTGTACATTGTGGTGGAGGAACTGAATGGTCAATTTTAAAATCTATACAGAAGCAACTTAAAAAGCCAATAAATGTTCCCCAAAACATTTTGTTTATATGGAAGTGCTGGTACTACACCCTAATCCAAGACACCAATGCAGAATTTGTTGAAGTTGCACATGCATGCCTTGGATAGGTTTATTTTTTATTTTGGTTGCAGGAAATTTTGAAAACTGCTATATTTGATATACCCTTTGCGTAGTACACAAAGCTATCTTGCTTCCTCACACCTAGCCCTGAAAGAGTGCAGTCAATCTCTTCCATGTAACAAATAAGATGAAGAAACTGGACACTCTGTTTCCCTCCCTCATTTGCTATGACTCATTCTCCTGGAACTTGTTTTTGCTTGACGGGACACGGCTGCTAGTACTCCCCTCCTTCTTCCTTCTCTGCTGCTCCAATGAGCAGCCAAGAGTGAGACCCTCTTTTTCCACCATCTGCTCTCTCAGGATACTGGAAAAAAACATTTGGAAACAAATCTTTCTTTTTATGACATGATTATTGCAAGTGTTACATTTGAATATTGCAATGGGGGGAAAGAGAGAGAGAGAGAGAGAGAGAGAGAGATAGGGCAACAGAAACTCATCAGATGTCACTGAAATTTTCCAAACCGAAAAACAAATTAGAGAATAGAAGGGAAAGTTATATATTCTGATTAAATTCATTGGGAGGTTTGCAAACTCTACTGTCAGCCGGTTACTCACAGCTCATTATTATTTCTATACTTTTATTCAATATTTGTTTTACTGCATGCCTAAATAACCCAAATAAAACAGGGGCCCCATTGGCTTGGGAACTCTCCAAACAGATAGACACATTCCCCATCCAAAGAATTTAGAATTTAAATAAATAAGACAGACAAACAATAGAAGGCAGTCAAAACACAAATGAAATATCACAGGACTATCCGTTGTTATTTACTATATCTTTAGCCATCCCTTCTCCCTCACCAAACCATTCATCACCCACCATATCCCTTTCTCTATGTACCTCAGCCAATATGATCTACCACTACTGAGCCAGTCCTTCTTGTCCCACAGATATGGATTCAGGCTGTGTATGTGAGAGGGTAAAAAGGAAAAAATAAGCAGCCAGTCAGGTGCTGTGACTTCCCAAATTATGCAGTGTTCACAGACCTATTTTGTGTTCTCTCTGTCTCTTCCTCCCAGTCAAGAGAGATTGGAATCCAATTATATATTTTGGCTGTGTTTATTGATTTTGATGTGGTGTTAATGTGTTTTTATTGTGCAAAGGTTAAGTCAAAGAAGGGGGGTTAGCATTTGCTTGGTAGGCACTGAGAATCCGTCATCCTGATATTTTCTGGGATTGAATTCCATAATAATGAACCAGTTGCTCGGAAAGTTCTTTCTCCTCTACACAGGAATTTCATTTTTGAGGTTGACAGTTCCATTGTCCCAATGAAAAATAACTACAATTAATAGATTCATTCATAAATTTTAAGCTGGAAAGGACCATTGTGATCATCTGGTCTGACCACCAGTATAACACAGATGTAGAACTTCTCCCAGATAATTCCTACTGTATTTATCTTGATTTAAAAACATGCCTTACCTTCACAAAAATAAGATGAAGGGTTGACTTGATTATAATCTATAAATCTCCATATGGGGAACAAATATTTGATAATGGACCTAGCATAATAGACCTAATCTAGTATAGAAAGGTATAACATGATCCAATGGCTGGATGTTGAAAATCAACAAATTCAGACTGAAAGTAAGGTGTAAATTTTTAACAATGAGAGTAATTCTCCATTGAAACAATTTATCAAGGGTCATGGTGGATGTTCCATGGAAGTTTGTAATCATGCAAAGTTGGCTGGTCCCTCAGGTAACTTGAACTGGTTTCAACGACATCTTATTAGATTGTAAAAACCTTGAAGCTGGTCCTTTTAATATTTTCACACTTTTAAATATTGAAGGTGCTGAAAACCAACCCCCTTACCCCTGCCTGTGCCCCCACCCCAGAGGTGGGACTGGGAGCAGGGTTGTGTCTCCAGGAAGGGTTGGGGAACCGGACGGGGTAAGGAGGCCAATGCTGGGACCACAGCTGGAGGCAGGCATGGGGCCAGGAATGGAGCACCAGGCACAGGGACAGCAGCCAGGACCCCAGGCATGGGACCGGCAGCCAGAACCCCATGGTGCGTGGCCAGCAGCTGGGACCCTGGGTGCAGGGCTAGCGGCACGCGTGTGGGGCCGGGAGCAGAGCCTGCAGCTGAGACCCCACATGGAGGGGGCAGCAGCAGAGCTCCAAGCATGGACCCCACGTATGGGGCTGGGAGCAGAGCCCCTTGTAAAACCTGGGGGTGCTGCAGCAATCCCCGAACCTCTGGTTCCCATGCCTATGAGCTAGTCTTTTACGCCACCAGAAGTCAGTGAACGTATCAAAACACTGAAATGATATGTTATTGGTGCCTGCATTGCTAAGCATTCAGACGGCTATGCTAGGAAGCAACTGCTGTAACCAAATCTCCCTTTCCCATACTGCCCTTTTTCTGCCTTGTTTGATAAGACAATCTTTTACTATGTATGTGCATAGCAAAATATATGTCTCAGTTGATGATGATTGATGATGAAGAAGAAGAAACCATCTCAAAAATGCTAAAAGTTGCTTCTCTTCAGCAAAGCCAGTACAAACAAATTGGAATTTCTAGGTGAAGACACTTTGGAGATACTATGAACCAAATATGTCAGAAACAAGTTCAAAAGTGGACTTCAGGTACATTTTTAAAACACTAACTTTAAAACTCATTTTTTGATTTTTAAACGTTACTTGGGATGAGATGTGCCATTTTATTTTGGAGGGAAATTTGGGTGTGCAGCATTGAAAAGTTTATAATGGGACACTCACTTCAACTTGTGCTCCATAATATGCACCCGCCTTATTCAGATAATGAAACAAATAGTGTAAACCCTTACACTGGAGACTAATTTTATGTAAGAACTATCATATAATCTAGATTTGAGAACAGGCATATAGGGGAATTTTTAACCAGTTGAGCTGGATTGTCAGCAGGATCCCTTCATGTGCTGTAAAATACCTCACATCTGTAGGCTGACTTTGTTAGGTCTATCACAGCTTCTTCACAGCTGTCTGCAGAGTTGTTGATAACCCTTGAGCTAGCTGTGTTGGCTAAGGCCTGAGGTGGACTGAGGTTTTCTAATGGCAATCAAGGTGCTGGGACTTGCTTTCTAATGAAAGGAGTCTTCCTTTCATGGAAAAATTTCCTTTTAAAAGAAAAATCTTTCCCCCTTCAAGCTATGAACTGAAGTATATGGGGACTGAACATTTTAGAGATTTTCTGTAGTTAACTACATCTGAATATGCAATATTTTAATTGCCTGGCTCCCACTGACTCAGTCTAGGTTACTCTTTGAAACAATAAAGTGGAGGCGCTTAATGCAGATAATGAGAGTAGCACCTGAGTGTTCTCACTCAGTTTATATAATTTCATCAGATAATCCTGCCTCTGAGAAAATGATGGCTCACACTTTGAAAGTGAGGTATACTATAACCAATGTAGAATATACAATTATATTTGGTGATTATAAATTAGCATCATAAATCACTTCCTGATAGTTAACTGATCAAATTATGAATTGTCAAAACATTCTATAATTTGAGTGGATGCTTCATGATGTGCAAAAAAACGGTACTTTTCAGTGGCTCAGTTAAACTGTTGAAGTGTTTCATTTAAAGTTTTTAACTGCAGCAAAACCACTTTACATTTTAACTTAAGGTTCAGTATGGTACTTCTTCCTCTTCTCTCTGCCTCTGCCCAGACCCAAAGCATAAATAGAGAATATAGCTAAAACCATCTCAAATAAGTGATAATAAGATGGCAATTAAATACTACTGATGAGCAAATTTAGTCTGAATGTCAAGGGGTAAAAAGATAATAAACCCAAACTTTCTGACAGCAAGATGTATTAGAATGTGGAATAAACACCTGAGGGAAATGATGGAAGCTCTGTCACTTAAGACAATTAAAACTAACCTGAGCAAAACATTAGAAACTATTATCGTGAGCAATCAATATTGAGAGCTGGCCTATCAAATACGGCTTTTCCATCTCTGATTTCTGTACTTCCATGATTAATTATCTAAATGTTCAAACTAATAAAATGAAAATAAGAGATTTGTTCAATGCACAGCAAAAACTTGTTTGTTGTGTATTTGCACTGTGTCGTATAGATTGAATATCACAATGTTATTTAACAACATTTTTATTTTTTTCTGCTTCTTTTATGAGGAGAATGGGGGTTGGAAAGGTGTAGTTTTGTTGGTGGAAGATGAAAAAAGCAGAAAGTGGTAAGAGCTGACGATATCTGGAGTATTTGGTGCAGGGGAAAAGGTCAATGGACTAAGCTGACTTGTTTTCAGTTCTTCAGTGTAGTTCTCTGAAGAAGAATATTAGTGTTGTGTGAACATAAAGGGAATTTGTTTGTTGTTAAGTTTTACATACACAAAATCTCAATTTCATTTAAAGTGATTCCACACTTCCAAAATAGTGTTTCTTGTAAAATGCCAGAGTAATGAGTAATGGACATAAAGATCCTTAGTGCAGGGGTCTCTCACAGACTGTGGGTAGAGCTGGTAAAAAATGATTTTCACAATTTTTCAATAAAAATTGGACATGTTTTTCACAAATGTTTCACTTAGGATATACCCAGACTCTGTGTCACTGATCTCCTCCACTGCAAAGGTGACCTTTTAGGCCCAGGGCATCTGCTACTGCTTGATAAAAGGGTGACACTGGTATCAGAATGTGACACTGGTGTCAGAAGAAAAGGCAATAATATTAAAGGAACAGTATTCAAGAAGGAGAATAGCTTATAGGAGAATATCTTTGCCATGCTGATGGATTGTGGTAGTGAGGATGCATCTCAAGCATAGGAGTCCAAACCAATACTCTATTAAGAGCTTTTCTCCACAGGAAAGTTTTACCATTATTACCAGTATAGTTAATCCATTATTATTAATTATTATTATTATACTGATGTAAACCCCTCTGGGGTAACCCTTATTCCAATAATAGAGTGTTTGTAGCAGGGGCTGAGGGGTTCATTGGGCTTAAACTCCTTCCGAAATGATATAAGCTAATCTGAAAAAAAATCACTGTAATACTGGAGTAAATGTCTACATGAGGAGAGGGCTATACCAGTTTAACTATATCAGTTATTCGCATCTTAGGTTGTTCCAGTATAACTTTCCCCTGTAAACTTGCCCTAAGAAAGAAATGCCAGCCATACAGATGCTAGCAGACATATACACCTGTTGCACAGGGGCAGAAAGGACAGAATTAGAAAGGCCATCTGCCTAACTTTGTCTCTGTTGCTTTTGCACTTGTCCCCCACCAGAATCCCTACACTTTTGATTGTAATGTGTAGTCAGAGAATTACTGAGTATGACCAGTGCAGGCTTTCCAGGGCAAATAGAGAGTTAACAGGGGTTTCAGATGAACAAATTTGTTTAAAAAATAATAATATCATCCAGGAGCTAGAAGCATCAGGAACAAATAAGTTGGTCCTCTCCACAGCAGGGTACCAAAGGTATTTCAGGGAACAAAGTGAGTTTCTGTGACAGACCATATGTATATATACATTCAAAGTAATGGGAATCAAAAGAAGAGTTGAAGGCAGTTGTACCTATCCATGTACAAAACATTCAGGGTTAGATTCTTGGTTTCAGCCAAACTCTGGAGTCTGGCTATAAATGGCCACAGAAGAATTTACCTTGTGGAATGGAATTCTCCACAGGTATAAAGCTTGCAGCACCAGCTGCTGTGTCAGCCACATTCCACTCACACCATAGAGAGCATGCTGAAGGAAGAGGGTAAGCAGACATATGATGGTCATCTGCTGCTCCTCACTGATCCTCAGCTTGTATAAGTTAGAGGAGCTCCTAGACTGTTCTAACTAATTTCCTGACAGCCCCCTCACCTCTCACCTGCACTATATGGAACTTAGACACAAGGGAGAATCATGCCTTTGGAGTTCAATCTGGATAAATATCCAAAAATGTTAGTGCTTATCTGAACTATCTAAAAATGTGGTGTACCCTACTTGGTCTCCTGATCATCCATCATCACACAGTCCCTCTTCCCCAACAGGAAGTGTTACTGACCTTATCTCAAGATTCCCTTTCCACACAGGTACTCTACCTTGTGTTGTGTTTCTGAGGAAGAGGTCTAGTTACTTGCTTGCTATCCTTGTAGAAAGTCTTTGGTGAACAATAGACCCGCTCCCAACTCTGACATAATGGGGACAGAGGGTCTCCTCCTTGCAACCACTCACACAGGCCTGAAAAAACAAATCAAAACACATATTCTCCTGCCCTTCTCTGATCATATGGGGTAGGCCTAGCCATTTAGGGAGCCTAAAGAAATTCCATGCAATGAAACCCAGAAACCCTAGCCTGAGAATCAAAATGTAGCACAAAAACCTGCAATTAATTTTTTGCACACAGAGACTGAAAAGAAATATATTGTGGTTGACACACACACATAAGTGTGCCTCCCTAACAAGAAGTGTTTTATGGAAGCTCCTTGAACTCACCAAAGGACAAATTTTGTATGCTTGAAATTAAAGTCAAATATTTTGCAGCGCTCTAATGAGAATATTCATTTTCAGTTCTTTAATATTGAACGGGGATGTGAAATTGAGCTAAATTTAAAGAGTACAGGCATGCTGGGCCAAATGACCTTTTCTTGTCCAACTATTCTAAATGTCCTTATGAGGTATGTGTCTCATGTTTATATAATTTCAGCAGCACTGGGAGACCTGCTGAACTCATAACACAGGTGACATTTCCATTAGAATAGTTGACAACTTTGAAGGTTAAATGACACATAATTTAACCACACACACACACACACACACACACAAAGTAGAGCTCTCTCACAAAAGTATGATTTTTCTTCAGTTGGAACACCTGAGACCTTGAAAATATCTGGATTAAAGTTTCCTCTTATCTGATATATTGACTGCTTCCTCTTACAGGTTTCACAGTAAAGGAAGCATTTGTCCGAACAGTGTGAACAAAACAAATCCAAAATAAATTAATGAATACTGAAATAAACAAACAGAATACATTGCAGAAATTTATTTTAATACAAAGTCCCATTATTAGCTGTTTAAATTTGTGGTTGGTTTCCATCTAGTTCTAAGAAATCTGTTTGCATGAATTTTACATTGAGCTGCAAAATTAAGCAAGCTTTAACTATTATTTTATCTCTCAAGATAAGTAGCTTGTTTATCTGAAAAAATATATATGGTTTACAAATTCCTAAATACAAGAAGAAAGATGGATTTTAGATTGTACAGATTGTTAAAAATTTCATGTTTCTTATTATTTAAAAAAAAATATCAAGAAACCTGTAAAAGAAAACCTAGAGCACACATATCATTATAACTTCTCAGAATTTACTTCTAAATTGTTCTGAGCATAAGTGATATGACATATCTTTATATTAAACATTTGGAAAATTTTACCAGAAAGGGATTCAATGTATGCTGAATATCTTTTTCACATACTACAATTTCAAGTAGTATGATCTACAAAATTAAAAATTATTTGGAAAATGTCCTTCTGTTAGCTTTTAGAATGATAATTTCAGAACCGTCTTCTTTTTTTCTTAGGAAACACAACACAGCTTTGAGGCTTGCCATGGCAAAGGTGTAGTATGGAATGTGAGAGCAATGTTCTTTAGATCTTTATTATAGGCACTGAAGAAATTGGAGCATGAACAGTGATAGTTGCCTTGAAGTTTCCATTTCCAAGTGTACAGATTATAATGATTTAACATTTTGGACAAACTGGCCCAGATCCCAATTTAAATTCCATTCATAAATGCTTTAGATTACCATAAAGTCTGGGGAAATGGAATTTTTGATACTGCATAAGATTAGGTTGAATGCATCTACTTTGAAAACAAATGTTATGTCTTAAATTGTATATCTGTTCCAATCTAATGCATCTGTAACTGTTCCGCCAGGTGGAGTCAGCAACAAAAAGGGGTGAGTTCAATAGCTACGGATTTCTCTTAGCAATACAAAACAGACCCAGCTGGAGCCCCCACCAAGTAATCTGGGAAAACTAAACACCACTCCTGGGTGGCACTAAGAGGCAATACTTCCCCACTCACAAGCTCTGGGTCTCTGTATAATAAAAGAAAATGTATTAAAATGGAAAGCATTGATTTGGGAAAACACCATAACTATGCTTTAAAAGCTGTAACCATAAGCAAGTGCCCACCCCACATTATGTTGGGCAATGTCCTTTGCCTCAATTTCCCACCTTGAGGTGTGAAATTTCAACAAACAAGGGTCCCTTTAACACACCACTCCCCTTTCCCTCTGCTGCAGCCCCCCACCACAGTTAGTTATCCTGGGTCAGCAAGGATCCAAAATTCAGAAGTGCATGGGTTCACTCCACCCCTGGGAGGGGGAGCGCAATGAGCAATGTCTCTGCTGCAGCTGCTCCTGCTGCTGCAACTGGCTTGCTGCTGTTATCTTTTTCCCTGTGTGCCACTGAATTCTGCTGTGATTGCTACGCTCTGCTGCTCTTGCTGCTATCTCTGCTGCCGCTTGCCATTTTCTGCAACCTCTACTTCTGCTCAGTTCTGCTGCTGTTATCACTGCTGACGGTTCACCGCTGAGCCCAGCTATTAGTGATTTCCATGGACAGTAGGGAACCCCTCAGCTGTTGCCTCTTCATTGTTTTTTATTGCAACTCTGTCCCCCCACCAGGACTAAAATTTAGCCCTTAGACCTGCTCATCAATGACTTCAGCTCTGGGAATGACTGAACAGAAACAAGGATTATCAATTGAATCCAATCATTTATGCCTTTAAACACTGGAGACAAGAGAATCAAATGGTGTCTAGGACTCCTGAGGCAGAGTCCACACCATCTGGTAGGAACACCTGTTCCCACCCCCTCTCACTCGCTCTGTTATTAGGCATCCCTATTCCCTGTTTAGCAAGTTAGGGGCAGTTTAGAGAGATCCCCCACAATCAGGACCTGCTAATCACAGTTCTGCTGCCCTTTATTCATACAATAAGGATAACAACATTTTATTGACTCAATATGAAACTGCTAGCGGACACATTCAGGGAGCATATGCTTTTCTAGGGGGAACTGTTTGAAAATGACACCTCCTGAGGAACTGGCTGAGAAGTCATGAGGCTGAAGAAGCCATGTTGTAAGCAGCCACAATGAAGCTGGAGTTTGTTAATTAACCCTGTGTCAGAATGAGATTTTATATGGCAGGAGATCCAGACACTAAGAAGCATAAATCATAGTGGCAGTGGTAATTAAGTCCTAGACAAAAGGAGAGACCACTCAGAGCTCCACTGCAAAGAGCAGAATATTTCTAGAAGGGAGTACAGTTTGTTTTACAAGGCAAGGCTGATAACAGAGGGCCTGAGCCTCCAGGGACTTTAAACCTGCAAGCTAAGAAATTAGCTCAGGTTTGGAAGAGCTGTAAAGGGGAATACAACCTCTATGTAGATATTGTTAGGGCAGATAAAGAGGATGCTTTGAAAATAAAGCTGTTTTGTTACCTGATTGGAGAAAGGGGAAGAGAGATAAGTGAGACTCTGTATGCAGAAATTCCCCAAGCTCAACTCACCTAAGAAGCAATAGCAGGGCTGCTTTGATACTCCCTGTAACCCCAGGAAGAATGAAACAGTGGAAAGATATTATTTCTTTATTCAGAATCAAGCAACTGGAGAGGATATAGATGACTACAGCACCAATTTAAAAGGGCTAGCAGCCAGTGGCAATTTTAGAAATATTAAAGATTCATCGATAACAGACTGTATAGTGTGTGGGATACGAGACTCGCAAATACAAGAGCAGTTGCTGAGGGAAGCTGCCTTAACTTTGTGGAAAAGCTTGGAGATATGCAGGGCTGCAGAGCTATCCAAAGAGAGAATTAAAATCCTGGAAGGGCAGTCATCAGAAATTGTCCATGCAATACATAAGAAAGAGTAATCAAAACAAGATACAACATAAGTAGATGAAAATGATACACACGCATGCAAGTGTTGTGGGAGAAAACATATGAGAAAGAAAGAGAAGTGCCCAGCTTAGAGGGAAAATGCCATATCTGTGACAAATTTAATCATTTTGCTGCCAAGTGTGTGTCCAGTGAAAAGAAAAACAAATCCAGGGTACATACAGAAACTGAAGAAACAAATAGTGAATATGAGGACATTGTGATAGGAGATAGACTATTTACTGGACTCCTGATCTAGAATAAGTCTAGAATAGTCATATAGAAAATAAAAGTACACTTTGCATGGTATGAGATACTAGATATCATGTCTTCTGATGACAAACCCCAGTTTGTTTCAGGAGAGTTCTGGAAGTTCAGAAATCCTGAAAGCAATGGGAAAGTAGAATTGGCAGCACAAACTATTAAGAAATTTTTGAAACTGTTGAAAAAAACAAAAACCGCAAAGGCTGACCCATAGTTAGCACTACTAGATCACAGGAATACTCCCTCGCAAGTCCTAAATTCTAATTTGGCCCAAAGATTGATGAGCTGGAGAACAAAAACACTCTTTACAACAAGCAGAAGGTTGTCAGAAGTTGGGGACTCAGGTGCTTCACTTGATGAACTACTGAGAAATCAATGAAAGAGACAAGCATATTATTACAATAGATCAGTGTGAAGTCTGACAGATCTGGAGCCAGGTGATAAAGCACATATACAACCATTAACAAAACAGGATGAGTTCTGGCAAAAAGCTACAGTTACACAAATGGAAACAAAAGATCAAAACAAAACAAAACAAAAAAATGGATGGGTCACGAAACCTCTGAGGACAGTATGGACAACATACATCTTAGACTTCTACAGCAGGAGAATCCCAAGCCAGAATTGTTAGAAGTGTACAACACGAGGAAGGGGGCCTTTTGATGAAGACTCCAGCAACACCAAGTCTAGAGACTTGTGGCTGACCAGACTGGAGGAAGACAGCATCAGGGAAGCACCAGTGAACCATATCATACCAGAAGCACAGGTATATAGCTAGACAAACTGATAAGGTGATGAATGCAGTAACTTCAAGAACCATCAGATCTGAAATGGATATGTTAGATTATATCAGTTATTGCTGAGATATTTGACAGTTTTCTTTAAAAGAGAAGGGAAGTATCAATATGAAAGTTATTGCAGACACCTTCGGGAAGCATACTGTTTCCTGGGGTGGGGAGGATGTTTGGAAGCAACACCACCTGGGGAACCATCTGAGAAGCCAGGAGGCTGAAGAAGCCATGTTGTAAGCAGCCACAATAAAGCTGGAGTTTGTTAATTAACCCTGTGTCAGAGTGAGAACTTATGTGGCAGAAGATCCAGACGCAATGAAGCATAAAACATTCATTACCAATGCATTGAAAACTAAAGTGAATTGAAACATAGAACCAGACAAAACTGTTCACTTTAGCAAAGCAGCTCCAAATGGCTAAGCAGAGTAGGTGTGAGGTGTATCTATGCAAATACAGTCTGCTCCTGAAGTCATTGCTCCCAGTTCATCACTAGATGTCAGATGAGAGCTCATTCAGACACTGGCTTACACATCACTGTAGCCACAAATGGGTTCTCCTCAAAAGCAGAAGCTTTACTTAATCCATAAACCTAATACTGTATCTTCAACCTATAATTTCTGATTTAACTTCAGGAACTATTTATGGGAGTTCTTTTTTTCCCCTTCCACATCAGATCTCCTTACTCTTTCACATAACACAAGAACCAGTGGTCACCAAATGAAATTAATAGGCAGCAGGTTTAAAACAAACAAAAGGAAGTACTTCACACAATACACAATCATCCTGTGGAACTCATTGCCACAGGGTTGTTGTTAAGACTAAAAGTATAACGGAGTTCAAAAAAGAATTGGAAAAGTTCTTGGAAGATAGGTCCTTCAATGACTAGCCAAGATGGTCAGGGATGCAACCCCATGCTCTGGTGTCCCTATCCTCCAGAGCTGGGCGTGGACAACAAGTGATGGATCACTCCATGACTGCCTGTTCTGTTCATTCCCTATGAAGCACCAGGCACTGGTCACTGTCAGAAGACAGGTTTCAGAGTAGCAGCCATGTTAGTCTGTATTCGCAAAAAGAAAAGGCGTACTTGTGGCACCTAAGCGACTAACACATTTATTTGAGCATAAGCTTTCGTGAGCTACAGCTCACTTCATCGGATGCATTCAGTGGGCTACTGAAACTTGTCATTATGCAAGGCACTGCATTTAGCTGTATGGAGTGGAAATCTATCAACTTCATGAAAAAACTCGTACAGATACAGAAAGTCCACTGAATCCATCCGATAAAGTGAGCTGTAGCTCACGAAAGCTTATGCTGAAATAAATTTGTTAGTCTCTAAGGTGCCACAAGTACTCCTTTTCTTTTTGTCAGAAGACAGGATACTGAGATGATAGACTATTGGTTCATGAAAGGCTATGGTCACCCTTCCTCATGGAATTACTCACAATACCTGGCCCACAATCCCAGCCTTCTGTCACACAGGGTTTTGGGACAGAAGGCTGAGTGCATCTGGTGATGAGATTAGGACAGGGAATCATAGAATCATAGAATATCAGGGTTGGAAGGGACCCCAGAAGGTCATCTAGTCCAACCCCCTGCTCAAAGCAGGACCAATTCCCAGTTAAATCATCCCAGCCAGGGCTTTGTCAAGCCTGACCTTAAAAACCTCTAAGGAAGGAGATTCTACCACCTCCGTAGGCAATGCATTCCAGTGTTTCACCACCCTCTTAGTGAAAAAGTTTTTCCTAATATCCAATCTAAACCTCCCCCACTGCAACTTGAGACCATTACTCCTCGTTCTGTCATCTGCTACCATTGAGAACAGTCTAGAGCCATCCTCTTTGGAACCCCCTTTCAGGTAGTTGAAAGCAGCTATCAAATCCCCCCTCATTCTTCTCTTCTGCAGGCTAAACAATCCCAGCTCCCTCAGCCTCTCCTCATAAGTCATGTGTTCTAGACCCCTAATAATTTTTGTTGCCCTTCGCTGGACTCTCTCCAATTTATCCACATCCTTCTTGAAGTGTGGGGCCCAAAACTGGACACAGTACTCCAGATGAGGCCTCACCAATGTCGAATAGAACTGTCCATGTATAGAGTGTTGCTTTATCCAAGGAAGTTTGGCGGGCAGAAAGGTGAGACAGGCATGAAGCATGAGACGGAATTTGTTCAGGGGAATAAGGGAGCAAAACAACACTGGAAGAGGGAGCTATGGGATTGAAAAGAGTGTACTCACCTACAGGTCCTCAGTGCAGAACACTCATTGCTACTGACCTAAGAGTTAATAAGATTAAAGAGTAAAATATAACCCACTGAATTATAAACCCTTACAATTAGAAATCCTTTTGAGTCAGCACAACCACAATTACTATGAGCACTGAATATCCAGACTGGTGCTATCTTCATATTCTTTAACACAAAAATGCACTTAAACATTTTCTGGTATCTCTTAATGATAAATGTTTACTTATATCTTACCAGTTAAGTGTAAATGAAGATCTTTGTATGTGAAAAAAGAATATGTTTAAGCAAGCATGCAGAAATCCCCTCTTTGCTCAAATGGATGTAAAAACCTAAATTGTTCTAATCTGGGAATTCTATAAAAAGTTTCTATCTGAAAATTAAGTCTTCAGAAATAGAATCTAATCCTTTTTTTTTTACTTAACTTCCCCTTTGCTCCTCTTCCATTACACAGCAACACCTTTTCAGTATTCTACACCTTTCCCTTTGCTTTCCGTTCTCTTTCTCTCATTCCCTGTGTTCTCTGCCCTTCTCATCTACTTCTTCTCTCCTGGCTTATTTTGCATTTATTCCCATCCATACTATTCCCATGTCCCGAGTTTTGTTCGGCTCTTCCTTACATATAACTTCCATTACCATCTGTCCTTCCTTCTTTTGTCTTCTTAATGTCCTCCCATATCTCTAACTCCCATTTGTTCCCTGCTTGAATTCCATACCTACCTGTAAGTTCTTAGTGATCAGGAAGATATTACTGTCTGGCCTCATGACAGAATAATATTAAAATGAGGAAATATACAGAAAAGCAGAATACTATCAACAAAGTCCTCAGGTATCTAATTCTGTAAGGGTCAATTAAAGACCTTTTGGCCATTTCTGTTGAACACAAGTATCATAAAAATAAAGGGAAGGGTAACAACCTTTCTATATACAATGCTATAAAATCCCTCCTGGCCAGAAGCAAAATCCTCTTACCTGTAAAGGGTTAAGAAGCTCAAGTAACCTGGCTCGCACCTGACCAAAATGACCAATCAGGGGACAAGATACTTTCAAATCTGGAGGGGTGGGGGAAAGGCTTTGTCTGTCTGTGTGAGGCCTCTGCCGGGGACAGATCAAGGAAGCAAGCAATTCAACTCCTATAGAGTTAGTAAGTAATCTAGCTAGAAAATGCAATAGATTTTCTTTTGTTTTTGGCTTGTGAAATTCGCTGTGCTGGAGGGAATGTGTATTCCTGTTTTTGTGTCTTTTTGTAAGTTAAGGTTTTGCTTAGAGGGATTCTCTGTGTTGTGAATCTGACTGCCTGTGAGATTATCTTCCATTCTAATTTCACAGAGGTGCTTCTCTTACCTTTTTTCTTTCTAATAAAGTTCTCTTTCTTTTAAGAGCCTGACTGATTTCTCTATGATCCGAAGAGACAGGGGTTTGGGTCTGTGATTACTTTGTAACCAATTGGTTAGGATAATATTCTGAAGCCTCCCCAGAAAATGGGGTGTAAGGCTTGGATGAATATTTTGGGGGAATAGGAACTCCAAGTGGTCCTTTCCCTGATTTTTTGTTAAATCACTTGGTGGTGGCAGTGTACCCTCCAAGGGCAAAAGGTTTGAGGCTTGGGAAAGTTTTAACCTAAGCTGGTAGAAATAAGCTTAGGGGGTCTTTCATGTGGGTCCCCACATCTGTACCCTCGAGTTCAGGGTGGGGAAGGAACCCCTGACATGGTGGCAGAGCCGTGGGATCATTTTTGAACCAAAAGCACAGCAGGATTTTTAAAAGGACAAATTTTTCTCTCTGCTTGAAAAACAGGGAGGGTTTTTTAAAGCTGGTTAGAGCTGCATGTTCTGTCCCTTTGCCTGAAGGCAGAGAAGCTGCATAACAAAAAAGATTTTTCTGTTATCTGGGAACAGCTTGAGGCAAAGGCATCAGATTACAACACAGCGAATTGGGAATTCACAAGCAGGGTTTTTTTTTTTCTTTTTAGCTCTTGGGTGAGTTAGGTAAGTGGAAGCTAGGATGGTGAAACACCACATCCAACAGCAATGAGAATTAGCTAAATTTGAAGCTGAAGAACAACAAAAAGAGCATGACAGACAAGCTGAAGAGAGACAAAAAGAGCATGACAGACAGATAGCCTTAAAATGCTTGGAGTTGGAAGCAGAGGAGAGGAAAGAGGCAAAACGCTTGGAGGCGGAGTTAGAGCTGAAGTGTTTAGGTCTGGAAAAGGCTAAACTAAATCTACCAGCTAACCCTAACAATCCTTCCCCAACAGTCCACAAATGGGAGTGACTAGGTCCACAGTATGATGAATCCAGTGATATTGCTGAGTATTTTCTCACTTTTGAGAGACTGTGCACACTACATAAAATTCCTGACTATCACAAGATGACCACGTTGGTAGCAAAATTTACTGGAAGAGTACTGGCCATATTCAATAAGATGCCTATTGATGATGCTTCTGACTATGGAAAATTTATGGATTTGGTTTTGAAGCAATTTCATATTACATCTGAAACTTACAGAGTAAAGTTTAGAGCCCTTGAGAGAGGGGCTGGACTAAGTAATGTGGCTTATGTAAACCAGATGAAGGATCTGTTTGATAAATGGCTCAAAGGAAGGATACCTCACTAGCTTTGAAGGAATGTGGGATTTGATGATACAGGAGCAGTTCCTGAATATGTCCAATGATGATGTAAAACAGTGGTTATGGGATAAGAAAATGGACTCAGCAGAAAGTCTTGCTTCTTATACGGATCAATACGAGCAGTCCCAGACCACCAGAGAGGTGGGGCAAACCAGAACAAAATGGGTGGACGGAGGAGAGAGGAACAACCCTGGTCACCAGAAGGGATACCAGAAGGGACACTCTGAGACCACACCCTACTACCGGGGGCATCCCAAGGCTCCAATTACACCCCAAGGAAACCCCTGACACCTTATCATTCCACCACCCCATTCTCCAGCAGCCCACCTCACCCCAGTGACCAGTCGGCTGGGCGATGGTTTAAATGTAATGACCGGGGCATGTAAAGGCCAAGTGCCCCAAGAACCCCAACAGATTACAGTTCATTGCACCAGGGTCACACCGAAGGTCCAAAGGTCCAGATGCCTCCCAGATACCCTCAGAGTGGAGGGAAACTGTGAGTGTGGGTGAGAAAAAGGTTACAGCATGGAGGGACTCCGGAGCACAAGTGTTGGCTATCCACGCTTCCTTAGTGGACCCCAGCTTAATCAACCCAGAGGTCCAAGTGACAATTCAACCCTTCAAGTCAAACTCTTTTGACTTGCCTACAGCCAAGTTGCCGGTCCAGTACAAGGGCTGGTCAGGAACGTGGACTTTTGCAGTCTATGATGATTATCCCATTCCCATGCTGCTGGAGGAAGACTTGGCCAACCATGTGAAGCTGGCCAGGAGGGTGGGAATGGTCACCCGCAGCCAGACTAAGCAAGCATTCCCACCTATCCCTGTTCCTGAGCCTTCCACCAGCACCCCATCTGTGTTACCAGAGACCCAGATAGAGGTGGTGGAACCGGATCCCCTGCCAAGACTGAAACAGCCGTAGTGGAGCCAGTCGCAGAAACCCAACCAAAGCCAGTCCCCGAACCGGAACTGGTGAAGCAACCAGCACCAGAACCATTGCCAGCACTGAGTCCAGCACTTGCAAACCCATCTAGAGCTCCAACATCAGAGGGCACCACCAAGCCTGCACTGGCAACAGCAGCAGATAACCCTACACAAGAGGCTCAGCTGGAGCCTGAACCCCAACATAGTACACCAGCGGAGAGCGGTTCACACTCAGTGGAAACAGCCCCATCACTTGCATTGCTTCCCGACGGACCAAGCCCAGGTCCACAATCCAGTGAGAAACTGATGTCTCCAGCATCAAGGGAACAGTTCCAGACTGAACAGGAATCAGATGAAAGCCTCCAGGGAGCTTGGATGGCAGCACAGAGCAACCCACCACCTCTCAGCTCTTCTAATCGCTGTTATAGAAAGAGGACTTTTATACAAGGAAACTCTTTCTGATAGACACCAGGAAAACTGACATCCTTAGAGACAGTTGGTAGTTCCAAGTAAGTACTGGGTAAAGCTCTTGAGCTTAGCCCACAATCATCCTAGTGGCCATGCTGGGGTGAACAGAACCAAAGACCATTTGGGGAAGTCCATCCAGTGGGACGGAATGGGCAAAGATGTTTCTACCTATGTCCGGTCTTGTGAGGTATGCCAAAGAGTGGGAAAACCCCAAGACCAGGTCAAAACCCCTCTTCAGCCACTCCCCATAATTGAGGTTCTATTTAGCAAGTAGCTGTGGATATTCTGGGTCCTTTTCCGAAAAAGACACCCAGAGGAAAGCAGTACATACTGACTTTCATGAATTTTGCCACCCAATGGCCAGAAGTAGTAGCTCTAAGCAACACCAGGGATAAAAGTGTGTGCCAGGCATTAACAGAAATTTTTGCCAGGGTAGTTTGGCCCTCTGACATCCTGACAGATTCAGGAACTAATTTCCTGGCAGGAACCATGGAAAACCTTTGGGAAGCTCATGGGGTGAATCACTTGATTGCCACCCCTTACCATCATCAAACAAATGGCCTGGTGGAGAAATTTAATGGGACTTTGAGAGCCATGATACATAAATTCGTAAATGAGCACTCCAATGATTGGAACCGAGTGTTGCAGCAGTTGCTCTTTGCCTACAGAGCTGTACCACATCCCAGTTTAGGGTTTTCACCATTTGAACTTGTATATGGGGGCGAGGTTAAGGGGCCATTACAGTTGGTGAAACAGCAATGGGAGGGATTTACACCTTCTCCAGGAACTAACATTCTGGACTTTGTAACCAACCTACAAAACGCTCTCTGAACGTCTTTAGCCCTTGCTAAAGAAAACATACAGGATGCTCAAAAAGAGCAAAAAGCCTGGTATGATAAACATACCAGAGAGTGTTCCATCAAAGTAGGTGACCAAGTCATGGTCTTAAATGAACTCAAGGCCCATAAAATGGAAGCATCATGGGAAGCATTCACGGTCCAAGAGTGCCTGGGAGCTGTTAATTATCTCATAGCATTCCCCACCTCAAACCGAAAGTTTAAGGTGTACCATATTAATTGTCTAAAGCCCTTTTATTCCAGAGAATTAAAGGTTTGTCAGTTTACACCCCAGGGAGAAGATGACGCTGAATAGCCTGAAGGTGTCTACTACAAAAGGAAAAGTGATGGTGACGTGGAAGAGGTGAACCTCTCCATGTCCCTTGGGCATATGCAACGACAGCAGATCAAGGAGCTATGCACTAGCTATGTGCCGATGTTCTCAGCCACCCCAGGATGGACCGAACGGGCATACCACTCCATTGACACAGGTAATGCTCATCCAATTAGAGCCCAACCTTATCAGGTGTCTCCTCAAGCTAAAATTGCTGTAGAATGGGAGATCCAGAATATGCTACAGATGGGTGTAATCCACCCCTCTGGCAGTGCATGGGCATCTCCAGTGGGTTCTATTTCCCAAACCAGATGGGGAGATACTTTTTTGCATGGACTACCATAAGCTAAATGCGGTAACTCGCCCAGACAACTATCCAGTGCCACACACAGATGAACTATTGGAGAAACTGGGACATGCCCAGTTCATCTTGGACTTAACCAAGGGGTACTGGCAGGTACCGCTAGACGAATCCGCCAAGGAAAGGTCAGCTTTCATCACCCATGTCGGGCTGTATGAATTTAATGTACTCCCTTTCGGGCTGCAAAATGCACCCGTCACCTTCCAAAAACTTGTAGATGGTCTCCTAGAGGGATTGAGAGAATATGCAATCACCTATCTGGACGATGTGGCCATATTTTCTGATTCGTGGGCAGAACACCTGGAGCATCTACAACAAGTTTTCAAGAGCATAAGGGAGGCAGGACTAACTGTTAAGGCTGAGAAGTGTCAAATAGACCTAAACAGAGTGACTTACCTTGGACACCAGGTGGGTCAAGGAACTATCAACCCCCTACAGGCCAAGGTGGATGCTATCCAAAAGAGGCCTGTCCCAAAGTAAAAAAAAAAAAAAAAAACAGGTCCAATCCTTCTTAGGCTTGGCTAGATATTACAGGTGATTTGTACCACACTACAGCCAAATCACTGCCCCACTGACAGACCTAACCAAAAAGAAACAGCCCAGTGCAATTCAGTGGACTGATGAGTGTCAAAAGGCTTTTAACTAGCTTAAAGCGACACTCATGTCTGACCCTGTGCTAAGGGCCCCAGACATTGACATTGACATTCCTAGTAACCACAGATGCATCCAAGCATGGTGTGGGAGCAGTCTTAATGCAAGAAGGACCTGATCAAGAATTCCACCCTGTAGTGTTTCTCAGCAAGAAGCTGTCTGAGAGGAAAAGCCACTGGACAATCAGTGAAAAGGAATGTTACGCCATTGTCTGTGCTCTGGAAAAGCGAAGCCCATATGTTTGGGGATGGTGTTTCCACCTGCAAGCTGACCGTGCTGCGCTAAAGTGGCTTCATACCTCCAAGGGAAATGACTAAAAAATTCTTTGGTGGAGTTTAGCTCTCCAAGATTTTGATTTCGAAATACAACACATTTCAGGAACTTCTAACAAAGTGGCTAATGCACTCTCCCATGAAAGTTTCCCAGAATTAACTGGTTAAAATCATCCTTGAAATGTGGAAAATATTGTTAGTCTTTATACAGTTAGTAGTATATCTAGAGATGCATGTGTCTTATTAATTCTGTTCTCTCCTAGAGCTCCAGGAAGAAATCACAACCAGTGTGTCACACTATCTGTGATTTGGGGTGTGTGTCATAAAAATAAAGGGAAGGGTAACAACCTTTCTGTATACAATGCTATAAAATCCCTCCTGGCCAGAGGCAAAATCCTCTTACCTGTAAAGGGTTAAGAAGCTCAAGTAACCTGGCTTGCACCTGACCAAAATGACCAATCAGGGGACAAGATACTTTCAAATCTGGAGGGGCGGGGGAAAGGCTTTATCTGTCTGTGTGAGGCCTCTGCCGGGGACAGATCAAGGAAGCAAGCAATTCAACTCCTATAGAGTTAGTAAGTAATCTAGCTAGAAAATGCAATAGATTTTCTTTTGTTTTCGGCTTGTGAAATTCGCTGTGCTGGAGAGAATGTGTATTCCTGTTTTTGTGTCTTTTTGTAAGTTAAGGTTTTGCCTAGAGGGATTCTCTATGTTGTGAATCTGACTGCCTGTGAGATTATCTTCCATTCTAATTTCACAGAGGTGCTTCTTTTACCTTTTTTCTTTCTAATAAAGTTCTGTTTCTTTTAAGAGCCTGACTGATTTCTCTATGATCTGAAGAGGCAGGGGTTTGAGTCTGTGATCACTTTGTAATCAATTGGTTAGGATATTATTCTGAAGCCTCCCCAGAAAACGGGGTGTAAGGCTTGGAGGAATATTTTGGGGGAATAGGAACTCCAAGTGGTCCTTTCCCTGATTCTTTGTTAAATCACTTGGTGGTGGCAGTGTACCCTCCAAGGGCAAAAAGTTTGTGCCTTGGGGAAGTTTTACCCTAAGCTGGTAGAAATAAGCTTAGGGAGTCTTTCATGCAGGTCCCCACATCTGTACTCTAGAATTCAGAGTGGGGAAGGAACCCCTGACAACAAGAATGAAAGTGTATTAGTTAAAGATAAAACTATGGAGGCCATGAAGCTCATGAGTACAGAAGCCTTTCAGAGGAAAAGGTCAGTCTTGGGGAGATGTTGGTCATTTGAGAGCTAACTACAGTTGGTAGTGGTTATAAAAGAGGAAATTTACTGAAAGCATGTATAGGGTTTATGGGCTTCTAATGCACATGTGGAACAGTAACTCAGACTGTCTTTAATTAATCCATAAAAATGATGGCAAGGTTGAAAGACACACAAAACTACTAAAGCAAGATAGTTTGGAAGGAAATTGACACTGTATTCTGTGAGGAATTGAGTCAGGGTCTCCTAAATAAAGGTAAACTAGGGGGACAGTTTTATTCCATCTAGAAACACCATTGAAATTAATGGAGCTATGAGATGTACAGCAGCTGAGGAAGTGACATGAATTACTCTAAACTGTTGTATAGTTGCGTTATGTGTGGTTAAACATTTGTGGTGTTTCACCTCTCAGGTGGCTACCTTTCAGTGTTGGGTGAAATGAGTTGATATTCCAGTTAGTGAAGTTTGTAAAGTATTTTGAGATGAAAGGCTCTATTTAAGATCATTATCAGTACTGCAAGAAGGGCTAGTCTCACATTAATTTCTAACCTATCTGAAAGCAAGCAGCAGTGGAAATTTCCAAAGCAAGCTTGATCTCACTAACTTTCCAGCTCAATTTACTGTCCAAGATAAGCTCCAGATAAATATCCAACCCTCTTAACCTTTATCCTTCTCCAGCTGGGTCACATACTGTACTTTTTGGGACTCACTCCTATATTTGTTCTTGCTTTTAATGATTTATGTCTTAACCTTAATAATATGTTGCTGTACTTGATCATATGCGGGCTTGGCAGAATTTTATTTTATAATTTTATAATTTCCACAGATAATATCAGCGTTCATTTAAGCATTTTTTTTTAATTTTCACAGTTGTAGGAATTACAAGGGGGGAGAAAATGGGGAGGCAGACAATAATCATTTAATTACAGTAGACACTGAGATATAAAAAAGTTAAACCTTTATAACCACTAAAGCATAAATTGTCAACATCATATGACAAAATATACAAAGTAAACATCCTTACATTCAACTCTAATTAGATCTCAAGCAGCTTTTTTTTAAAAAAAATCCTATCTATACATTTAGATTGTTATTGAGGAAATATTTTGTCAGTTTGTGTGTGTTCAATAAAATCAACATTTACTGACATTTACAAATCAAATCCTTCCAAATCTAGCCATAATTATCAATTACATTGTTTTATGTATCATTAGTTTTATATTTGAATTTAATCCCTGACAGAGAATCCTCAAATCTCTGTTTGGCACCAGTCCTCATAAATGTAATTTTCAGTTCTCCTCTTCAGAAAAAGAGTTCTCTTTTCAGCAGCAGAAAGAGCCCAGTAGTTCAGAGCCTGCCAGCAGCAAATTACTAGTCCACCCACCCTGCCAGCTCAGTCATGCTTGTCAGGTTGTTGAGGGTAGGACCAAGGCTCCACCCACTCCCCACCTCTTCATGGATGCTGTGTTGGAGCGTAAGTGTGGGACTTATTTCCCCTCTGTGCAGACATTCAGTCCACTTCCTCATGTAGCCCTGTGTTTAATGACAAATACCAGTTCATCAGGAGAACAACAAGATCTTTGACAAATGAACTTATTTTCTAAGAATTGCAGTATAAACTGAAGCTTCCTGAATGACGGTTTAGGATAAGAATACTATTCTTCTGATGCAAGGAGCATATTTCAAACCTACCATAGTGTGGTTTTTTTTCTTTTGAATATGTTGAATCTGCTTTCCATACATGCCAAACTGGGCCCAAAACTTTGTGTCAGAGATGGTTGAATTCTAATTATTGTATATGGTAAATGACAAATTTTTCCAGTTTTTATTCATTTCTGGAATTTATTCCAGAGCTTTGTTTTGGATAGGAGGACAGAGGTGGGAGGTTGGGGGTTTTGCTTTATTTGACCAAATTTATGGTTTGGTTGAATACATTATTAGTCATATCTGATCTGAAAGCTTGTTCAAGTAATTTTATTAAATGAATATTTTGTAGAATATGCAGCAAACTCAGTGTTGTGGGTTGATGCTTATGTTTCAAGGTATGGGTATCTTACAGATTTGTCATTCAGAGAGAGAAATGATACCTTGCATTTAGGATCCAATCAACATATCTGAGGAGAGTAACGTAAACTGTATTTTGATTGGTTGCATTTTGTTTTTACAGACTATTGTATTTTATTCTTCTAGACCCTATCCTGCCATCATATCCACTAATATGAAATCAGTGGGGCTTTGTTCAGGAGCAGAGGCTCATGTTAATTGCAGGATCTGATCCATAATTCTCATATATGCACACATATAATTGTTTAGTTTACTTTAGGCAAGAAGGTATTGATTATGAATTGTCTCTACATCATCTTTGTTTTAACTCTCTAAAAGCTAACCAATTTTTTGGACTGAAGGGATGCCTGGAAATTCTCACAGCTGTTTCTTGAAAACTATGGCCTGAAATAAGCCATCTGTAATAAAATCAAAATGAACAGTTGTCAATATATCATTCTTGACAGTTCTTACTAAAGAAGTCATAATGAAGAAACCTATCAGTTTTTTAAGCCATGAATCACAGATAATTGTGATAAATCTATCAGGGAATATTTGAGATATTGGATTCCCAGGCAGTGTAGCATTTCCTGTAAAGCTCTAATTTCATATAATTATTTGTGTATGTTATATTTATGGCCATACTATATTTGTGTGAATTTCCCTGGGGTATAGCATAATGTGGCGTGGAGATCAAAAACCCCAAACATTAAATAAAGATAGAATTGATCGTAATATTATTCAAATATATGAATTTTCTCTTCCATCATCAACTTTATGCTGTATAAATAGAAGATTTTTTTATTGTGCTTTCTTTAAAAGAGAAGTTCCTTCTCTTCTCTTCATTATTCTTCAAATGAAAAATGGGAAATACGCTCTTTTTAGCATAAGTAGTGATTCTTTTGGGGAATGTCAAAAATGACAGTTTTTTTTTAATAATATCACTAAAATAAAGAGAAGGATTGATTCAGTTGTGTTCTGACTAAATCACAACTCCAACAATCAGAGTTAAACCATGTAAGTGAACTTTCCTAGGGGTTTTAGAAATTCTTTGAGCTAGATTGTCATAGACCCTACTCCTAGGAAGCAGTGATTCTGAAAAAGATTTTGGTGTGGTGAGGGGACAATCAGCAAAACATAGCTCCTAGTGGAATGCTGTGGCCAAGTGGGCTACTGTGATCCTGGGCTGCATAAACAGGGGAAAATGGATTAGGAGTAGAGAGGTTATTTTTCCTCTGTATTTGTAACTGGTGTGGCCACTACTGCATTATTGTGACCAAATCTGGGGCCCAGCACTCAAGAGGGATGTTCATAAATTGGAGGCGGATTGGAGACGATCCACAAGAATAATTAAAGATTAGACAACTTGCCTTGCAGCACTGGTTTTTAAACTTTGGGATGCAGATGCAAGGACCTGACTGTTCTCTTTGGCCCCCTGCTCCAGCCCCCGCTGCTTCTGTCAGGCTGGGAAAACAAGGAGGTGAGAGGGATGAGAAATGAGGGGTGGGGTGGCCTCTCCCTGAACAGGAGTTCTGTGTGTGTGTGTGTGTGAGAGAGAGAGAGAGAGAGAGAGGAGGGCTTTATAGCTCACTTGCCTCTATAGAGGCTGGTGCACATGTGATCTCTTGGCAGAGAGTTCCTCTGTGCCCACACAGGCTCTTGCGAATGCATGGTGGGGATCGTGCCAGGGCCTGAGGAGTCTGTGGACTGTGAGTGATTTTGAGGGGCTGAGTGTTGCAGCGTGGGTACACAAGGAGAGGGGCACAGTCTGGTTTTCTGTGCCTGCAGGGGCTACCCCCTGGAGATTGTCCTGGGCAGAGGATGCTTGTGGCCCAGAGAGCAGTGTCGTGCCCTTGCCAGGATGGACTCCAAGACCCCACGCATCTATGGAAATACTGTTTCTTAGAAAGAGGGGACATGACTCTCTGAATGGGAACATAGCAGAAAAAGTTAAGGAACCTCTGCCTTATAGTGATAGACTCAAGGAGCTCAATCTATTTAGCTTAACAAAGAGAAGGTTAGGGGGTGACTTGATTACAGTTTATGAGTACCTACATGGGGAACAAATATTTGATACTGGGCTCTTCAATCTAGCAGAGGAAGGTATAACCCAATCAAATGTCTGGAAGTTGAAGCTGGAATTCAGACTAGAAATAAGGCATACAATGTTTAATAGTGAGAATAATTAACCATTGGCGCAATTTACTAGTGGTTGCAGTGGATTCTTTTACTGGCAATTTTTAAATCCAGACTGGATTTTTTTTTGCTCTAAAGGATATGGTCTAGAAATCATTCCGGGGAAGTTGTATGGCCTGTGTTATAAAGGAGGTCAGATTAGGTGATCACAACGGGCACTTTTGGCCTTGGAAACTATGAATCATTCCTCTGCCCTGATGATGTCACTTTGAGGACGATCAGAAACATTCTTTGCCCAGAGCCTGTGTGATGAAGCTGTCTGGGCTCTGCCTTTTGCTGACCTCATGAAACCTGTTGCTAAATAACGTATGCAACATTCTTTAAAAATTCGTTCAGTCTTTTGTTTCTTTATTTGCAAAGGAGAGATAAAGGATGACAATGACAATATTTTTCCTCTCTGGGAGAGATTTATGTATTGAAATTTTGTTTTCCATTAACTTTTGTGTTACTGTTCTCTTAATGAATGAGTCTATAGCACTGGACATTTACTGCATCCTGTCCCAACGGAATTTCCACCCAAGCACAGTAGTGGGACATGTTTGGTAGCATTTTCTATTAGTACAGCCTTTCCATGAATAATTGATTCCTCTAACAATTTTCCCGTTGAGCCAAATCCTCCTTTAAATATTTCCTTAGAATCAATTGCAATCACTTTAAATCAAATGGAACAGAAGTTGGATTAATGATATGAATCAGTTGGTATTCTAGACACTAAGGTCTAGATCCACAAAGGGGTCTTCGACTCATCATTGCCATGCCTAATATTTAAGTACCCTGCTAGCTAGTGGAATTCACATCCCTGTGCCCAGGCTCTCTACACAAGTCATTGGGAGAATTAGGCTTTCACAGACGCAAACATACTGAGTGGGGAGTGGCTCAAACTGGCCAGTAGTAAATGCCAAGGAGAGGGATGTAGCCTAAGTCTTGGCCCTGAAAGGAAGATAGGCATCTAATTCTGGACTGGAGAGACGCACCTCCCTTTATTCAGGATTCACAACCATGAACCTTCTCCCGGAGCTAGGGGCTTAAACCAAGTTAATCTCTTATTGGTGTGGAATAGAAACCAGGAGGAGAATCCCCATCTTATAACTATAGCCCAGAGTACTCACCCAAGATGTGCAAGTCCTTGGTTCAAGTCCTCACTTTGCCTGAGTTGGAGCAGTGATTTGACCCAGGTCTCCCACCTCTCAAGCAAATGCCCTAACCTCTAAACTATAGGATATTCTGCTCTGTGTCTCTCAATCTCTCCTTTTGAAGCTGTTCCACTTTGTATGAATTAAAGAGGACACTACCTCCTCCTTATCTCCTTTGTGCAGGGCCCAGTTTTGTAGGTGGCCTCTGAAAACAGCTCCGAAATTGGGCCCTGCAGGTAGGCAGAGGAATGCCTAATTTGAAGCTCCTGCAGGATTTTAGGTACCAAGTAGCTCAGTGCCATCTGGATTTAGATGGGTTTTCATATGCTTCCTAGCAGAAATTTTGTCACCTAAAGGAATTTAAATGCCTACAGAGTTCCATGGCCACTGACTGGGAATTTTGAGGATCCAAATTTTGGACTTAAAGTGGTAGTTAATTTTCCAAATCCCATTGTGGGTCTAGGCCCAATGGTCTGATCTGCAAACATGTACACCTGGGTGTAGTGCTTAGTACGGGGAGTCGTTCCACTGAAGTGAGTGGGACTTAGTATTATATCTACTAGTGTTTGCAGATAATGCATTAGATGTAATATAGTTGGATTTTGGTAAATCGTTTGTTAGGGGATCTCACAATGTCTAGCTTTAAAAATTAATTTAATTTAGCTTGGATAGATATGCTGTCATGTGTCATAACTAGAACCTGGTTATAAGCAATGATAAAGGACAAGATGGGGATATGTTCAGTGGGGCACACCAGGAATTTGTATTAATTCTGTTAGATTTGTTTTTAAACAGGGATAGAATGTTTTAGGGGGAATTTGTTTTAGGATCATTTAACATCTTCGCTATTAATAATGGCTGGATTTGTGCCTTTAAGGCACAGTCCACTCTAAATACTGCAGAGTCACATCACCTCAGGGGACATTTCAGGAAGCACAATGCCTCTTAGAGCTCACTGGAAATACTGGGGGACAGTAATTTGTTACAGCCCAAAAGCTTCATTGGCTGCCACACATTGGTGCATTATTCTGGATGGGGCTGCTCTATGGGGTGGCCCTTATGTGGGTTTGAGTAATATTAGAGGGGTGGCTCCTTCCTTTCTTCCTTCTTCTACTTGGTGTGGCTACATTTAAGAGGGCACAATCTGGCTCAAAAATAACAACACATGCAAATGGATTTTTCAAGATGGAGCCAAAACCCTAGTGGAACCATTTTCAGCAAAGGCAAAACTTCAGGGGCAAAAAATCAAGCTAAATGAAATGCTGGAAATATTGATAGGGAAAAAAAGTCACCATTTCACAGATTATATTGGTTTTCAAGTGGGGAATTGAAATATTGTCTGAAGATAAACTATTATTGCACAAATATAGAGATTTGACTGATTGCATATATTTATATCTTCACAATTTTATTTTCAGTTTAAATTAAATACAACCTGTTAGGATATAGATATTCAGGCCTGTCTGCAAAGGCCTGTACTCTAAGAATTTAGGTGTATTCTTATCACTTGGCTAGTGATAGAGGTATAAAAGAAAGAATCAAAATCACTGTCTGCTGGTGTAAGGGCCTTCTCTTACTGTGACAGTCTGAGGCCCTGTTCTTAGGCTAAGGCCTTTGGCTAAGCAGCAGAGGCAGCCATAAGCTGGGAAGCGACCGGTCACATCCTCACATTCCAAACTAGTCACATTGAAATAAGGTGCTATTGGGCTGTTAGGCACTATCAGGACAGGATTGTATTCCTATCACCTCCAGAGAAAGGGAAGTGCCTAGAAAATGTAAAAGGAAACTTAGTTTGATAGCATCCTGTCTGGCAAGAACTCACTTATCAATAGCTGGGATGTGAAATCCTCACTTCTGTATTGTTTTGTCATTATAGTTCCCACTTTGCTGTTGTTTGTCTGTATAATCTCTGTCTGGTTCTGTGATTGTTCCTGTCTGCTGTATAATTAATTTTGCTGGGTGTAAACTAATTGAGGTGGTGGGATATAATTGGTTACATAATCATGTTACAATATGTTAGGATTGGTTAGTTAAATTTCAGGAAAATGATTGGTTAAGGTATAGCTAAGCAGAACTCAAGTTTTACTATATAATCTGTAGTCAATGAGGAAGTGATGGGGTGGGGGTGTGTGTGAGTGAGATGGGAACAGGGAATGGGGGTAAGAAAATTGGAATCATGTTTTGCTAAAGGGGGAGATGGGAACAGGGAATGGGAGTAAGGAAGTTGGAATCATGTTTGGCTAAGGGCAGGAATGGGAACAGGGACACAGGTGTAAGGCTTTGTGGTGTCAGAGCTGGGAAGGAGGATACTAAGGAAGGAAACTGGAATCATGCTTGCTGGAAGTTCACCCCAATAAACATCGAATTGTTTGCACCTTTGGACTTCGGGTATTGTTGCTCTCTGTTCATGCGAGAAGGACCAGGGAAGTAAGTGGGTGAAGGAATAAGCCCCCTAACACAACCTACAGCATTATAGAATACACTATTCACATTATTTGGTATCAGTTGAGTAATGCTGTGATTACTCATAGTTTCAGCTGTGTAAATGTATTCTTAAATTTAAATCACTTTATATATATATTAGAAGGACACAAATTTCACTGAAACATAGCCAATGCAGAAATTGCTTTCTTTGCTTCTCCTTGTGTTGAATCTCTCCATCCCTTACTGAATCTTGCCATGTTATGGGCCTTTTTCCTGTAGGATTTGTAGTTCTTATTTTTTTTCTCTTTCTCTCTCTCTCTTTGGATTCTTTATCACAGTGTTTCGCTGTGACAGTTTTTCTTTTTTTCTCCTACATGGTTGTCTCTCTCTAATGTTGTTCAGCAAGAATCACTCTGCAATTTGACATGAGTCATGTTAGATTTTCGTTTGAGGGGGGAGACTTGACTTTTTTGTTGTTGGTAGTTATTCAGATTATTAACATTAATATAAAGTTTTGTTAAAGTGAGCCTGTTATCGCTTACAGTACATCTAGGCTCAGATATGGGTGCTTTATTTTCCAATGACTATTTTCCTTTTGATCTATGTTAATTTTATACTTTGTTCATTGTTTCAGTTTTTCTAATAGTTTTTTTCACAGTAATTTCAGTTATATCTCCTTTATCTGATTTGTACTACAGTATATAATTGGATTCATGGACACAAAGAATTTGTGTAATTAATCTTTCTTTAGCCTGCTAATGCTTTAACACAAAATAGTTATATAAAATGTATATGGGATTCATTTCCCACTTATAAGAACTACGATTTTTTTATACCTGAACTAACATCACCTTTGAGTACTTCTCCCCAAGAATCATAGATTTTCTTGGATAAAATCTGACATTTAAGTAAACTGGGTCTGAGCAAATGGCTTCTTACTTCCTTAATTCAGCTACTGTAAATAATGCATTACTATTTGATTGCATCCAAATAATTATGGTCATGTGCAGAGAGCCATTCAGGCCACATCTATAACATTAGAAACTTTTCTGAGTGTAATGTTATATGGAGAATATTTGGAAATGAAAAAAAAAAAGATTACCAGTGTAGCTGTCTGCAGAGGTTATGAATTATATAAATGTTGTGATTGTATTCATTACAACAGAGACACTCAACTTTAGTTTCACCAGCACCATGCATTTTTTTCTCCTGTGACCTCAGCTCTCATAATCCTTTGTACCCCATAACCCAAAATGATTTGCACTGTTTCAATCTTCCAAGAAACTCCAAAACATTTTTTATAAAAGTTAAATTTTGCCATAATTAAGAAATCACATCGACACCTAGAAGATAATAAGGAGATAAGTAACTGTCAGATTAGATTTGTCAAGAACAAAGTGTATCAAACCAACCTAATAGCTTTCTTTGAGAGAGTAACAAGCCTCGTGGATAGGGAGGAAGTGGTAGATGTGGTATAGTTTGACTTTAGTAAGGCTTTTGATATTTGTCTCTCATGACCGTCTCATAAACAAACTGAGGAAATACAACCTAGATAGAGCTAATATAAGGTGGGTACATAACTGCTTGGAAAACAGTTCCCAGAGAGTAGCTATCAGTGGTTCACAATCAAGCTAGAAGAGCATACCAAGTGTGTCTCAGGGATAAGCTCTCAGTCCGGTTCTGTTCAATAATTTCATCAATGATTTAGATAATGGCATAGAGCAGTGGTGGGCAATTTGTGGCCCACGGGCTGCATGTGGCCCAACAGGGTAAGCTGATTGCGGGCCTCGAGATAGTTTGCTGACATTGACTATCTGCAGGCACAGCCTCCTACAGCTCCAAGTGGCTGCAGTTTGCTGTTCCCAGCCAATTGGATCTGTGAGAACCAGCGGCCAACATGTCCCTGCAGCCTGTTGCTTCCCACAGCTACAACTGGCCACTGGGAGCTGCAGGGAGCCATGGCTGAGGATGGTCAACATCAGCAAACTGTCTCATGGCCCGCAATCAGATTACCTTGATGGGCTGCATGCGGCCCATGGGCCACAGGTTGCCCACCACTGGCATAGAGAGTACACTTAAAAGTTTGTGGACAATATCAAGAAGGGAAGGGTTGCAAGTGCTTTGGAGGATAGGATTAAAATTCAAAATGATTGGGACAAACTGGAGAAATGGTCTGATGTAAATAGCATGAAATTCAATAAGGACAAATGCAAAGTACTCCTCCTGGGAAGGAACAATCAGTTGCACACATACAAAATGGGAAATGACTGCCTAGGCAGGCGTACTACGGAAAAGGATCTGGGGGGGTCACATGGATCACAAGCTAAATATGAGCCAACTATATAACACTGTTGCAAAAAAAGCAAACATCATTCTGGGGTGTATAAGCAGGAGTGTTGTAAGCAGGACATTAGAAGTAATTCTTCCACTCTACTCCACATTGATTAGGCCTCACCTGGAGTATTGTGTCCAATTCTAGGTGCCACATTTAAGGAAAGATGTGGACAAACTGGAGAAAATCCAGAGAAGAGCAACAAAGATGATTAAAGGTCTAGAAAACATGACCTATGAGGGAAGATTGAAAAAAATGGGTTTGTTTAGTCTGGAGAAGAGAAGACTGAGGGGGGACATTATAACTGTTTTCCAGTACAGCAAAGGTTGTACAAGGAAGAGAGAGAAAAATTGTTTTCCTTAACCTCTGAAGATAGGACAAGAAGCAATGAGCTTAAAGTTCAGCAAGGACATTTAGGTTGGCCATTAGGAGAAATGTTCTAACTGTCAAGGGGGTTAAGCATTGGAACAAATTGCCTAGAGAGATTGTGGAATCTCTGTCATTGGAGATTTTTAAGAGCAGGTTAGACAAACACCTGCCAGGGATGGTCTAGATAATAATTAGTCCTGCCTTGAGAACAACAGACTGAACTTAGAATACCTTTTGAGATCCTTTCCAGTCCTATGATTCAATGTCTTTATGATTCTACAATATATAACCTAAGTAGGCATGTTCAGAACAGAGATAAGTATGATAATTTCATGTTTAAAAGATATATTCTTTCGTATTGGAATTTTCCCAAACTGTACATTTCCTAATGTTATATATTTTATAAACCTTATTACTGCAGCCATATATATATATAAAGTCATTCAACATCAGTGTAGAAAACTGGGAGGCGTGCACAGAATCCTGTCCAATCTGGAGGGAATATTTGACACTGGGTGTAGCTCAACACGAAGCAACTTTGATCCAGAGGATGAAAGCAAAGCGAGAAAGAAGAAAGCAGCATGGTATTCTTGGATTCCAACTCAGATAACTCATGGATGTGTGAAATTTGTAACAAGCTGTGTCTCTTCTGAATTGGGTTTGTCAGCCATAAGCAGATTCATTAGGCACCTGACTAGACCTTTTACACGTGCACAATGATCCAGTGGATTGACGGTAGCCTTCTAGTATATTGGGAAGGTTATCATTGCAACCTGAATGACAGAAGCATTTTTATTCCCGTGAAGCTTAGATTCTGTTCGAAATATCTCCTTCCAAAGTGAACAGCTTCATGACCCACCTTTGAGCTGTGACCCAAAGTGGACAATCACTTAATTAGAAAATAATAAATAATAGGAAGATTTGAGAGGAGACATGACTGAAGGATATATAGCTAGGAGGAGCACAGGGAAAGTGCTATATGAGTGGTTCCACTAAAGACAAGGAGAACTGGGTGTGACTGTGCCCTCTATTCAAGAGAATGGTTCACAGTGAAGCTTATAGAGTAGTGGAGCCAAGATTTATAGGCAACCTGGTTATATATAGCCAGCCTTTTTCTTGGCAGATATTGTGGGTTTTTGGCTAGAGTTATAAAAATTTTGGGTAACATTCTCTGTTGAGCTATTAAGAAGCACAAACACAGAACTCATACCCCAGAGAAAGGGGGTGACTAACATAACTTTAAGCCATCTTTGCATGCTCCCCATCCCAGGCTGCTCTGGAACCCCTAGTTTCACATTGACCTGGGGGCTTCTTGATGTTAAGGCAGCCTTCCTGAAGCTGCCCTAAGGGTTGCAGTGCTACCCAGAATGTTTGCAGCCCTGTGTGCTGCAGTCAAACCCCCAACATACCTCTCATTCCCTCAGCCCCACTTCGTGGCATGCCCCAAAGACAGGGCTTGATACACTGCCTCACAGAATCTGAAAAATGATTTCAGGCAGGCTTGGAAAGGAACAGTTGTGAAGTGAAAACTTGCTGAAAGGTCATACACATAAGGTTATGATAAGCAGTAATGTATCAAGTTCGGGGAATCATGAGAATCATTGTTAGAACCAGTGTAACAGGAAAAATGTGAGATGTTCCTCTGACAGAGAGCTGCAAGTTAAAACCAGCAACTACAAAGATTAGAAGGATGAAGAAACTGACTTTTGAGGAAAGATTAAAAGAACTAAATATGTATAAATTGGGTATGTGACAACTGAGTAGGTCATGATATTCTACAAATATTTAAAGGCTGTTAACATGAAGAATGGGGAACTATTAGTGTGGTACATGGAGGAATAAGAAGAAGAGAAGAGAACATTATACTTTATATGAGGAAATACTTGCTGACAGTGAGATATACTTGGCTGTGCAATATTCTTTCAAGGGAACAGGTGGAAGCCTTGTCACTTGGGATTTTTAAAAATAGTCTGGACAAAAGACTAGAAAATGTTCTTAGAAAACAATCTTTCATTAGACTGGATGATGTAATAGGCCTTTCCCATCTCTAACTTCTAAGATACCCTTTAATTTCTGTTTGAAATCCTATGGATAACCTTTCAGAAGTCCTCTACAAGAGTGATGTCATTTTATACTGGCATTCTAACAGATTTAGGGCAGTATCATACGGCTCAGGTATGCTACCATTCTTACTACAATCTGTTAATTGAATCCTTAGCTCCCTTTCCCACTTTGCTCTGGGCATCTCCACAGAATTTCTAAGCTGTCAGCCGGATAGATGTATACTTTGGGAATTATTTGGAAATTGGGAAATAGAGGGCTGAAAAGCAGAAATTCAAAAGGAATCATCTTATGAATTAGTAATTGCTTAATTCCTATTTGAGTAATGAAACAATGTAACTGGAAAGCTAAATACTCTGGGGAGATCAGGAAGTGACAATACAGATTATATTTGGTCTTGTTTGAGAGGGAAGTAAGTGGCACTGCTAAGCAATTTTCTGCTGAAGTTAGCACTTACTCATTTTACTCTGATCATTCATTTTCATCTCTCTGTCCCTCTGGTTGGAATGTCAGAAGGATCCATTGCACAGAAGGATCCAAATGGAAGTGAAAGCAGCCTGCATGGAAGAGACCTTAACATTGGAACAGACCATTTTCCAAGTGCAAATTGTAATACAAAGAGGCAATGAGAGACCAATAGTCCTCTTGCGTCTCTTAAATATAATGCATGTTGGAAAGTGAGTTCCAACCACTTTCTTATTTCAAACCAGTGACACTTTGGGGGAATTTGTCATGTGGTGACTTAGTTGTCACAATGTTTTTGTAAAAGAAATACACTATGAAGCCGCGGCTCTTTCCCTTCTCTACCTGCTTTGAGCAGGGGGTTGGCCTAGATGACCTCCAGAGGTTCCTTCCAACCCTGATATTCTATGATTCTATGAAAAATCTCAGGTGCGCGCTCTGCCTTCCTTTGTCCCCCTTATCTCCAGTTTTTGAGCATCTAGTTTGTCAACCAGGAAGTGAAATTTCCCATGGAAAACAGATGCTTTCATTAAAAAAAAATATTTAATTGAAAACCCAATTTTTCATCAAAATGTTTTGATAGAAATTTTTTCGTCAGCCTTATTTTATACCTCTCTGTGGGTGGAGACCAATATCTCATTCCTTCCTTTCCAGAGGTTTAGGTTTGCAGCCACCTTGCACATCCCAAAACAGGTCTCATTAAGTCCAGCCTTGCTCTTTGCTTTCTCTCCGAAGCCAGTGACAGTGTTTCACCAGTGACCACACAGATGTTTCAAAGCAGAGTACATTTGTTTAAGGACAAGAGTATAAGGGAAAAAAAAAACATATAGAACAGCAACAGGATCTAAACTCTTTACCAGTAGCTCCTGATAATCCTTTTGAGACCCTGGAGGATTCTAGTCTGTCCAAACCATCATCAGGGTTGAGTCCTCCCTTGTCAAGCTCAAGCTCTCCCTTTATTCCCCTAGCCCTTTCTTTGTGTCTTGCATCTCCTTGGGACCTTTCTGAACCAGTATATGCAAACCAATCCAAGGGCCTATACTTCTCCAGAGCTGTTTTCAGTCCCAGGGCTGAAGTAATTACCCCACTCACCCAATACCATTTTTAGTTCCTGAAGGATCTGTGGTAACCTCCCACATGGTGTAGAATACAATCCCAATAGAGCGGTCTCGAGATATGCCTGTGTTTGTCCTATTTGTCACAGATCCACATGTAAAATTAGAGAGAGTTCCACTGGTGAAGATATAATAACTACCAGCCTTTCCCCAAGCTTAGATCAAGCTCTGATCTAAGTTAATTGTAAGCCATTTAAAAAATCTAAATGTAGATGGAAAAATACAACCCTCCATCAAAATTCTCTACATGCAGGGCTTCACAGCTAAGGACCTGACCCCAAGGCCATCCAAAGTCAATAGAGCTCTGCTGATTTACAGAAGCTGAATTTTTGAGTCCTTATTTTATATAGTTTCCTTCATGTGTATATTCCACCCTAGAATATTTTTCAAGCCAAAAAACACTAGATTTATGATCTTAGGGGCCCAGCACAGAGTATAGCACAGCTCTTAGTCTCTGTAGGAAGGGATTTTGGTGAAGGCACTTTAATTTTCAAGGCTTATTTATTCTTTAGCTTCAACTGAGCTAAGCTAATTTAACCCACTTTAGGAACCTGACCAAAGGACTTTTAACCTAGAAATGCTAATTCCCAGCAGAGAGGCTGCTCAACGTTCTGAACAGTATAATTTTATCTGTGAAGGACTTCGAGAGGAATCCTCACAAGGAGCCAGACCCACGCTGAAAGTTCACAGAGAGAGGAAGAGATGGCAAGGTACTAGCTATGTGTTCTCTCGGTTGGAGTTCATGCAGGAAGAGAGGAAAAGCATCCTCTTAGGAGTCACAGGAAGGGAGATCCTGAGATAGTGAAAGGTTCTCTAGGGACTCACAGATATCCTTGAGGAAGTTGGGGTTCATAGAATCTGGGGAATTGTTAGGGAGGTGAATGGATTTTGTAAGGAGGTAGGGAAACATGTTAGAAGTGGTAGGGCAGTAATGGAAACAAGAACCTGGGAATTTCAGGGAGTTATGCAGAGGGAGACATTAGGCATCAAAATTAAGGATTTGATAAATGTCTATGTATTTTATTACTCACGTAAACTTTATTCAACCTTATAATTTTTCAACTTCTCTTATCACTGTTCAAAAAGCTATATAGAGCGTCTTGCTGCCCATTTTTGAAACATGTTCTGACCTTTTGAGCTGTACATCAGGAAGACAATAATAATAAAATTGGGCTTGGGGTTTTTGAGAAGAGCTCTGAAGTTCATATTCCACTGTGCAGCCTTGTAGTTTCTTTGTAAAACAAAACAAAACAAAAATGAAGTGCTGAGATTAGCCCAAATTCTTCCCTCCTCTTTTGTTTTTCAAGCTTTGACTAGGTCATCACATTGTTTCAGCCCTGGGTCCCTAACGTAAATGTTAAAATTGTCCTGCATGAGGCCACCCTTGACATTTCAGCTGCCTCACTTGGACACATGAAATTGTAAATCAACATATTCTGTATAAATGGGTCTTCATTAGGAATTCAGGGCTTAATGTAACTCCCATTTAATTATTTGGGAATCTTGCCATTAAATATAATAGGAATTGGATCAGGCCACTAATGGGTGACTCTAGATAAACGTTAGAATATACTTTTTTTGGATGAATAGAAAATAGCCCCTAAATTCACAGATTTTGGCAAGGTTTGCAATTTCTCTGAACAGTTTGTTACAGTTCTTATATTTACCAAGTTCGTAGTGATGAGAGGATTTTAATATTTGGAACTTCCCAAGTATAGTTACTTTCAGCTATGGATGTTTTCTTCATCACTGTTTGGAAGACATACAAAAAGTGTTTCTCCCAAGTCTATCATTTTATTCTCACATCACTATCTTTGTATTTTAATTCTGACTCCATCTTGAATCAAATTTCTGGCCTACTATTTTGAACAGCGCTCTCAGTGACCATGTTCTAATCTTTCTGACACTTAATCCTATTAATTTTAAACTGTAGTTTATCTCATGTAGACTTTATCCCTCCATATACAGTGATCCCACATTTAAGCTTTGCTTAGAAGTGCAAAGGCAGCTTGTTTGGGGAGACTAATCCCATAGAGTCCACTGAATATATTTTATTCTGGGAAGCATCCAATATGTTTTTTTTTTTTTACAGAGGAGGTCCATCGCTTTATATTAGAGCCATTAATGAGACTAACAAAGCCCTTTATAGAAGAAGATGCCAAAAGACAGAATCCTGATCAGATACAATACTCTTATGACAGCATGTTGTCATAGTGTCTCTGTTTTATGCTAAACATAGGATTAATATCCATGGATATTAGGTTGCAATTTTCTAGCCAATGTGGTTGGAAACAGAATAATCTAGTTTCATTTAGGAGATTTATGTAACTTAAAATCCATGGCTGTTTTATCATTTGATTCTTTAAAGTGTGCTAAGAGCTTTACAAAAGAAATACGAAAAACTTGCCCAGTTCTTAAAGAGATTAGCCATCAGAAAGTAGACAAACCAATCCCAAGTGAGGTTTTCTTTTCTAAACAAACTCAATCCTTAATGTTTACTTTCAGATATTTCCAATTTGATGAATTCCAGGTTATCAGTTCAGGACCTTCATTGAATTGTTGGCAGTTAGGAGAAAGCAACTAAGCACGTTAGTTGACTTTCACCCCAGTACTGAGAGTGTATGCAAACATAAGTGACCACAAATGTAATATGCTGGTTGAGGTGTGAGTACAGCCTCCACATGCAGGGTTTCTATCCTCTTGAGTGCTAGGAGACTGGACTTTATGCTGGCTCTTGGAAGGCTGTCATGGAGGTCAGCACTGCAACTGGCTGCACTAGTCGATCCAAAAATTCAGTGATCCAGAGGCCAAAGTAGCCTCTGCACGGGTGCTGTGCTGGAACCCCACACCGACCCTGGGTTGGAGGATTAAATTTTATCCTTATGCACTTCATGAGAGGTTTATTCAGGAGATGTACATTTTGCCTTTAATCATTAGGAGTACTACGCTTACTTCTTCAGATATTGGTTCCATGTTTGTAACCCTTTTCTGACCAACTACTTCACACGAGGCATCTATCTCTGCATTTCCCAAACTGTCATCTGTGGGCTTCGGGTGGTGCACAGAGAGCTGGCAACTCATGTGGAGCTGGCTTTTCCTCCTTGCTTCCTATTTCTTCTACAGCAGGGGTAACAAGCTGATTCTGTTCAGAATAAGGAATTCCATTTTTACTTGTGGTATATGGGCCCAGGAACAATCAGATTCCCTTTCCACAGAATAACTGACATTGTGAGATATAAGACAAATATAACTGTTTTTCATTACTTTTCACAATTATGTCCAACTTATCTCATCCACTCTTACAGGATGAAAGTCCAGTGGATTTCTCCACTAGGGCTGCATGTGCTGCTTCTGTAGCATTATTATTTCTCCCTGTGTGTAAAGGTTGAGCTGGGAGGAGATAAAGTCTCTGAGCATAGCCCCCCCATCACTCCACCCAGAACTCAACACAAGATGGAATTAGCATTAACTTTTGTGCATTTTCAATCAATGCTGTTGAACAACCCAAGATGAAATCTGGGGTCAGTAGCTGACAGGGAAGACTTAGCTAGTTTATTAGGTAGCTGGAGGAGGTAAGAAAAAGCCAAGAGGGAATGAAGAGGCAACAAAGTCTCTAAATGGATAAGTCCAACTTCCACATGAGATAATCAGTCTATTGATTTAAATGGGAATTTAGCCAGTCTTTCTCTTTGAGTGATCTTGGAAGGCTCGGCCTTGACCCCTGTTTGTTTCAAGGCAAGAGAAGAAACAAGGCAGAAGGAATTCTAGAAGAGGATCCTCCTAAAGTTGCAGTCTCCTTGGAGTTTGTTTTTAGATATGAGATAGTATAAGACAATATTGATTTGTGGATTGCAAAATATTATATCCATGGAATGATGCATAATATACAATTGTTACTCTCCACTATGATAATACAAAGCTATACAGTGATATTCAAATTTCAATTTCGAAAGAGAAAATTACAAGTACAAATACACATTTCATAGACATTAATTTTTAAGGGCCAAGCTGAAGGCCTTTTTGTAAACAAATAGTGGAAGTGAGAATGAGTTCACCACACAACTGCAATGCATGTCTCTCAATATAATTGTGTAGTTGTGGCATAAGCTTACGAATGAATAGAATTTCTATAACATTCATCCATGATGTATAAGAATGCGAAAGAAAATGTCCCCTTCTTGCAGATGTATATTTCTGTTATGACATGAGTCATTATTTATTTTCACATATAGCAATCAAAAAGGACTTTGAAAATAAAACAATATTCCATGAGTAAGTCAAAAAGTACAGGAACCAATCCACTGCCCATTTTAGTTGATGCAAAGACTTTCATTTATCTCAGTAGGCATTGGATCACATCTTACAAGGTATTGACTGAAGGTATTGTTTCATAGTTTGGTTGGGTGCATTACCATATTTTAAATGGAAATAAATAGCCACATGGCTGAAAAAGATAATTTCTGTGTAACTAATATACATGTGACATCTGTATTAATCTTTTAGTAACTAGCTGGGATGTCATGTGGATCACTAGCATGCTGTTATGAAAGATGTAACTGTATATACTGCAAGAGTGAGAGATTTATTTTAAACAGCCTAATCCAGTTTTGCATCATTAGTATTTAATTACTTTCTGCCTTTGTAATTCACCTTTAGGACAAAGTCATCTTGATATTTTTAATACATATTCCATATAGTGAACTCCATAGTAAATACAGTAAATGCCAATTGTAGGATGCCTCTTGGCTCTTTGTACTGAATTTTACCTATTAATTTTATTTGATTTCTCTTTAAATAGTTTCCCTGTCTTGTCACTTTCTCTGGGCTATTATTTATCCTGCTGGACAAGTTCCATAGATCTTGCATTTGTATCTTTAACAGTACATACTGAAAGTTTACCTATGACCATATTGCATCTGGAAACATTCAGTAAAGACTAGAGAAAATTGCACTTAAGCATTTCAAAAGAAAACTTTTAATTGTATTTTTATTTTAAATTTTAAAAAACATGCCATTGAAACAATATTTCTTCTGTCCATGGAGATTACATAGTATAAAAAAATCTAGAATTGTTTCAGTCCTGAAGGAAGATAATATTCTATTTAATAATTCTAACATTAAAACAGAGTAAGTTAATAAAAATAACGCCATATCTATTTTCCCACATCCAGTAGGAAACCTCATAACTGAAACATTCCTTTTAAACTTATTTTCTATTTTTGGCATGCATTTCATTAACCCCTTCTAGTTTATTCTGCTGACTACACACTGATGCAGCACCAGTTTTGTTCCTGAACAAAAGCTGACTCCCACTGTACCTTTTTTACGCTTGCTTTATGCTAACACTTTCTTTTGTGCCTCTGTGAGATAAGAAACAATGAGATGACAGAGGTTTGCTTTCATCATACTGCAAGCACAGCAGTGATTAAGATTATAGAGAAAATGCTTCAAAGCATGAGTCCTTTTTAGATGGTGCAGCCAAATTGAATCCCTCATTTTTCAAAGGAGTTCCTCCCTCCACACAGACTTTGAAGGTGTTACTAAGGTTGAGAAAATAAAAAAAGAAATTAAGAATCTATGTTCAATCACTAACATACCATAGGTTTTGCTGTTACATTCTTGTTAGATTAGTTAGTAATGTTTGAAATCTATTATAATCTTAAACCAATAAATGTAAGAGAATTTTGCGCATTTTTCAGTTATTGTAATGACCAGTTCCAGTTTTGATAGTTAAATTGTATCTACCGAAATTCCCCTTGCAGTTTCAATTGCATGTGGTATTCTTCTTCCCAACCTGTCCTAACCTAGGCCTTGATCATGCAATACATACCTAGGCAGATGTCCACCCTCACACAGAGCTCCATTGTTTTCATCAGAACTTTGCAAGAGTATGGAGCTAATGCATGCAGCTAATTGCAGGATGTCATAAATATAAAGGGAAGGGTAAACCCCTTTGAAATCCCTCCTGGCCAGGGGAAAGCTCCTCTCACCTGTAAAGGGTTAAGAAGCTAAAGGTAACCTCGCTGGCACCTGACCAAAATGACCAATGAGGAGACAAGATACTTTCAAAAGCTGGAAGGAGGGAGAGAAACAAAGGGTCTGTGTCTGTCTATATGCTGGTCTTTGTCGGGGATAGACCAGGAATGGAGTCTTAGAACTTTTAGTAAGTAATCTAGCTAGGTATGTGTTAGATTATGATTTCTTTAAATGGCTGAGAAAAGAATTGTGCTGAATAGAATAACTATTTCTGTCTGTGTATCTTTTTTGTAACTTAAGGTTTTGCCTAGAAGGGTTCTCTATGTTTTGAATCTAATTACCCTGTAAGATATCTACCATCCTGATTTTACAGGGGGGATTTCTTCATTTCTATTTACTTCTATTTTTATTAAAAGTCTTCTTGTAAGAAACTGAATGCTTTTTCATTGTTCTCAGATCCAAGGGTCTGGGTCTGTAGTCACCTAGGCAAATTGGTGAGGCTTTTTACCAAACCTTGTCCAGGAAGTGGGGTGCAAGGTTTTGGGAAGTATTTTGGGGGGAAGGACGCGTCCAAACAGCTCTTCCCCAGTAACCAGTATTAGTTTGGTGGTGGTAGCGGCCAGTCCAAGGACAAAGGGTGGAATATTTTGTACCTTGGGGAAGTTTTGACCTAAGCTGGTAAAGATAAGCTTAGGAGGTTTTTCATGCAGGTCCCCACATCTATACCCTAGAGTTCAGAGTGGGGGAGGAACCTTGACACAGGATCAGGGCCTTATGTACTTTGCATTGTTCAACAGCTGTATGCAGCCCTGCCGACAGCAATTCTGGGCCCCAGGGCAGAACAATCAGTGGGTCCCCCACCTATGCACAAGCTGCGCCCGCGTGGATGCGGTCTGCTTGACATTTGGGCGGTGCTGCGCTGGCTGGTGTCCAGTGAGCTGCCGGCTACACTGGCTGGGTATGCTCTTTCAGCATGGCCAGGGCTTCCACATGCCCATCTAGTAGGGTTTCCAATTGTTTAATCATGCAAACCCAAAGATACTTTCCCCACCTCTTGCCCATTCCCTTCCCTGAGACCATGCCCCTGTCCTGGCCCTTCTCAGAGGCTCAGCTCCCTGCTCACTCCATCCCCCCTTCCTCTGTCGCTCGCTATACCAGGCTGGGGCAGGGGGTTGGGGTACAGGAGGGGGTGCGGGCTCTGGGATGGAGTTTGGGTGCAGGAGGAGGTGCGGGGCCAGGCTCTGGGAGGGAGTTTGACTGCGGGAGGGGGTTCAGGGTGTGGGCTCTAGGAGGGAGTTTGGGTGTGGGAGAGGGTGTGGGCTGTGGGGTGTGGGCTCTGGGAGGGAGTTTGGTTGCAGAAAGGGGTGAGCCATCAGGCTCTGGGAGGGAGTTTGAGTGCAGGAGAGGGTGAGGGGTGCAGGCTCTGGGAGGGAGATTGGGTGTGAGAGGGAGTTTGGGCTGTGGGAGGGAGTTTGGGCACAGGGTGCAGGCTCTAGGCTGGGGCAAGGGGTTGGGGTGCAGGAGGGGATCAGAGGGTCAGCACTTACCTCGGGCGGCTCTCAAAAGCAACCGGTACACTCCTCTGGAAGCAGCGTCTAGGCAGGTGGCCCAGGGGGTCTCCACATGCTACTGCCTGCAGGCACCACCCCCGCAGCTTCCATTGGCCACAGTTCCCGGCCAAAGGGAGCTGAGGAGTTGGTGCTTGGGGCAGGGCAGCATGCGGAGAGCCACTCCCCAGGGGCCACAGGGATGTGCTGCCAGCCACTTCCAGGAGTGGTGCGAAGCGAGGTCAAGCAGGAAGCCTGCCTTAGCTCCACTGTGCTGCTGGTGGTGGCAGCTGTGGCTGGGGGCCCCTGGGCCCTTTTAAATCGCCCTGGCCCTGGGGCAATTGTTCTGTCCCCCCCAGCTCCCACCCACCTCAGAAGGCCTGGCTGTATGTTACATTTTGGAGGTGATTACATTTAATTGGTGGGTGATATGATACTTGTGCATGTTCAAGCATGTGTGTATGTGGAAAGAAAAAGATGTAGGTGAGCAGAGAGGAAGAGGGAGAATTTGTAAATTACAGTAGCATAGAAATTGTAATGTAAATATATGAGAACTCAGGTCTTTTTCTGAACTGTAAAAATATGACTGGCAAAAGAATTTGTAGATAATAAAAGCCAAAATAAAATCATTCTCTTGGTAGTGGAGAATGATTGTGAACATTGTGTTAAACAATTTTCAGACAAATTCATCCAGATCTCCAAAAACAGAATGAATCAATAATTAACAATAAAATCTTTGTAAAAACCCATGTAGATTTGATTAGATCTTGTTAACAGTCAATGACAGAGGAGTCACAGGACTGCCTTCTAGAGCAGCGGGCTCAACCAGGGGTCCTGGGCTCCCTTGTGGGGCCACAATAAGGTTTCAGGGGGTCCATCAAGCAAGTCTGGTATTAGACTTGCTTGTGCCCAGGGCAGAAAGCTTAAGTTGCTCTGTGCTCTGAAGCCTGGGGCCCTGAGTCCTGGCACCCAGGTCTGAAGACAAAGCCTGACCAATTAGCTTTGCGGGGGCCCCATGGCCCTGCTTGCTACTCCCTAATACTGGCCCTGACTTTTATATGCAGAAAAATAGTTGTTTTGGCACAGGTGGGCTGTGGAATTTTTATAGCATGTTGGCGGCAAAGGGACTCTGATAAAAATGGTTGAGAACCACTGCTCCAGAGAACATCCCATCCCCATGTGTATAGGAATTCAGCCTTCTTTTATAAAGCCTGTTTTTCATTTGATTTTTGGGAAACTGAAAGTCTTATTGGGCCTCCAGCTTTTTCAATTATCTGTAACATTTTAAAGATTCATACCCTGCGGTTCAGATCTGTGGCTCTAATTTACAATTAAGACGTACAATGGTTCTTTAAATAAAAAGAATTTTGTGCTCTTCTGTAGTATATGGAGTCCACTGTCAAAGATTTCTTTTATGGCAAAAAATCAGATTTGTTTGTATGTCAAAATATAATAAAAGTTTACCTCTATGAAGTTCCATATTGAATAATTTAAACGGACAATTTCATTTGTGGTTACTCTGATACTAGTTTGTATCTTCTCCTAGCAAAGGCTATTTGCATGTTATTCAAAATTTCCATTATTTACCACTCAATTAAACCCCTCTTGTTTCATCATAATAAGTATAAGAAAGGTCCTATCAGTGTGGACTTGTACAGTTTAGGTGGTGTCAGCACTGTCCTTTGATTTTACACACAAATGATAACATCTCATAAATTTAAATACTAAATAAGACAAAGTTTTTTTCTGAAAAAAAAATATATAGGGCAAGATTCTTCCACTCTTAGTTATGCAGGGTCAAATTTTGCCCCTATCAAAGTCAATAGGTGTTTTGCTATTACTTTAGTGGGGTAAGGATTTCACCCATTGAGTAGTATCTTATTATGGAAATAGTCCCTTTGATATCACTGGGATTACCCGAGGAGTAAGGTACTTCTCAACATGGGTAGGAGTAGCAGAGTCAGACCCATAATTTGCAAACTGCCAAAAAGGAGGAGTTTTCATGTACTTTTTTAGCTGACTAGCTGTCTAAAACAAAGGTCTTATATTCATTTAGCTTTCTTGGTTTACAAAGCTTTCTGCCAAGTCTTATGGAACATACAGTCACATTTAGTGCTACAAGTATTTCTTTATCAAGTGTGTGTTTCTTCCCTTTTTTGAAAATCAAAGGAGTCCAGCAAGTTTCCCATAACAAGAAGAGATTCTCATCTCTGTTCCAAATAACAAAAGGCATCTCAAGTTTAGAATCATTTTAACATCAAATCAGTTATTGCTACAGTGCTGTAAAAATTCTCTCTCTTTTAAATCTTCCCCAAACAAAATCAACTAGTAATCCTTTGGTGGCTGTTGTGCCTTAAGGAAAGGAGCAATTTGATTTCAGCAGAGCTCAGGGATGCTACCAGGGAAGATAATAAACCAGCTTGGACCTAACTGCAAGGTTTCAGAGACTGGGTTAAATGATGAGTGTTTCTGGCCAAGAACCTAATTTAACATGGATCTTGAATTTGGGCACATACACTCTAGAAGTTCTCTCCTAAACTCTTCTGTGAGCAGAACAAAAGTACAAGTAAAGAGAAGAGAATGGATATTTGTAAATACAATGCTGATTATGTTACCTTTTGACACCATTCTGTAGAATACAACATTCCTCTGTGTTCAGTATGACATTTCTAAAATATAGAGACTTTCACAACTTCAGTAAGGATTAGGCAGCCAGCCTCCTTACTTTCAGATATAATGTGGGCTGTAAATAAAAATATTTCTGATTGATACAGTCATATGAACATCTTCACTTTTTCAATGATGGATGAAATGGATATTGCTAATCTCTTCTTGAGTGTTTCTACAACTAAATGAGAAAGACGTGATTTTTTTTAATGTTCCTACTTTAAGCTTCTGTGGCATGGGTTATAGTAGATTTTCCTTCAAAAACATTAATCCTCTTAAGTTAGAAATATCAAATAGCCATCCAGCAAGTTTCTTTTAAGCAGTAAGCTATGGTAGATCCAAAGTATCAATCTGTATTAAGATGATTTAACTAGAACATGTAAGAAGGAAACGTTTGAATCACAATATATAGGGACAGAAGTCTGGCCATATTGGTCTATTTAGCTCAGTATCATGTTTTCTGCTAGTGCCTAATGTCAGATGCTTCAGAGGAAATGAAGAGAACAAAGCAATTATTAAGTGGTCCATCCCCTGTTGTCCAGTTCCAGAATCTGGCAGTCAGAGTCCTGCACTTAGGACGGAAGAACCCCATGAACCGCCACAGGCTGGGGACCAACTGGCTAAGCAGCAGTTCTGCAAAAAATGGGACCTGGGGATTACAGTGGATGAGAAGCTGGATATGAGTCAGCAGTGTGCCCTTCTTGCCAAGAAGGCTAACGGCATATTGGGCTGCATTAGTAGGAGCATTGCCAGCAGATTGAGGGAAGTGATTATTCCCCTCTATTCGGCACTGGTGAGGCCACACCTGGAGTACTGCATCCAGTTTTGGTCCCCCCACTACAGAAGGGATGTGGACAAATTGGAAACAGTCCAGCAGAGGGCAATAAAATATGATTAGGGGGCTGGGGCACATGGCTTATGAGGAGAGTTTGAGGGAACTGGTATTATTTAGTCTGCAGAAGAGAAGAGTAAGGGGGGATTTGATAGAAGCCTTCAGCTACTTGAAGGGGGGTTCCAAAGATGATGGAGATAGGTTGTTCTCAGTGGTGGCAGATGATAGAACATGAAGCAATGGTCTCAAGTTGCAGTAGGGGAGGTCTAGGTTGGATATTAGGAAACACTATTTCACTAGGAGGGTGGTGAAGCACTGGAATGGGTTACCTAGGGAGGTGGTGGAATCTCCATCTTTAGAGGTTTTTAAGGCCCAGCTTGACAAAGCCTTGGCTGGGATGATTTAGTTGGTGTTGGTCCTGCTTTGAGCAGGGGGTTGGACTAGATGACCTCCTGAGGTCTCTTCCAATCGTAATCTTCTATGATTCTATGACACCCAGAGCATGGGGTTGTATCCCTGAATATCTTGGCTAATAGCCATTGATGGACCTATCCTACATGAGCCTATCTAGTTCTTTTTTGAATCCTGTTCTAGTCTTGGCCTTCACAATGTCCTCTGGCAAAAGTTCCACAGGTTGCCTTTGTGTGAAGAAGTACTTCCTTTTGTTTGTTTTAGACCTACTGCCTATTAATTTCATAGGGTCACTGGGACTTTTCAATTTGGAAAAGAGACAACTAAGGGGAGATACAATACAGATGTATAAAATCATCGTTAGTGTGGAGAAAATAAATAAGGAAGTGTTATTTACTTCCTCTCATAGCACAAGAACTAGAGGTAACCACATGAATGTGATTATTTAGTCTGGCAGATTTGGTACATAGAAGCCATGTGTTTAGCTAGTCAATTTCTGTGATTAATAATAATAATGCTTTATCATAATTTTGGGGACTGTCAATTGGCACAGTATTCTGTGTTGTTCTCTTCACACCAATAAACCACAAATAGAGAACTTTTAAAAGGGCAAAGTAATGTATTAAAATAGATAAACAATATATATAGCCTGTTTTTGATTTAAAATGACGTGTAAAGCATATAAAAACTCTGACGTATTCTGTATTTACTGTAAATAAATTTGGAGATGAAACTCATTCAAATTAGATACCATTAATAAGCTTATTGGGCCTGATCCAAAGCACATTGAAAAAGGCTACAAAATCAGGATCAGTAAACAATACACTAATGTTCACTTTTTATAACAATTACACAATGCAAAAAAGTGCAAAAAAACCCATGTTAGATTGTGTTTATGTATGGCAGGTTAGGAATTATGATGTCAATTCTCTATGAGCACCAGACATATATTGGGTAAAGTTTGCTGTGTATGAACCAGTAACGTTAAGGTGTTGTGTAAGTTGACAATAAAAAGATTGATTTCTATACAGTATAAGTATTGTAAAATAAACCAAGAAAGGTTAATTAACACCATACTAGAGTTTAAACTGAGGGAAAGATGTCATTTTAGCTTTTAGGAATTTGTTCATTGCTGGGTGACCTTTCTATAACAGCACACAGCAAAATCAACAGATCTTAACAAGTAAACTTATGTTTGAGAAAAGAAATCACAATATCAGTTTATTTGGCCTCAGACTATTAGATGTATGTTATTTACGCAATAGCACATGCCATTGCTGTAGGGTATTGTTTTCTCCTTTAAGCAGTAAAAACTGATAACATTTACCTCATAATAAAAAATTAAAAAGCAAGTAACTGAGTTTGTTGAAGTTTTATTAGTGAAAGTTTAGCTGTTTTTGAGCTGACAATGGCCTCTTTAAAGATATAAGGACAAGTATAACCAAATGTATCCCTAAGGCTAACCTTGCTAAAAGCAGTTTAATGCAATTTAGATTACCGAATGTCTAGTAACTATAATCTTTCCAAGTTTCCTTATGGCAACAATAAACAGAGGCTTCACAAAATGGGGTTTTAAATCATATGATGAGACTTAAAGTAATGCAGTGTTAAGTTTGGTAATTTAAACACACACATCAGGAAATTTAAAAGTTAACATTCAAATAGAAAAGTAATTTCCCCACATTGCAGACATGCAGCATTTTCAGATATGGTTTATGTTTTACCATATGTAGTGTATGAACAAGTGTGGCCTGATAACTTTCTTATGGGAAGCAGCTTTAGAATTCCCCGGGTGTGTTTTTGTTTTGTTTTGTTTTTTGATATTCTAAATTCTCAACATTAATGTTACAGTGGGAGTTGTATTCCATGTGGTTGCCTTTGTGGCAGACATAAATGCTGAAGAACCAGAGAAAAAAGATGCTGCGAAATCACATAGATTCCACAATGATGAGGAAAACATAAGAACCTGAAGAGCGTGGAAGGGGCAATGTCATGACCACACACACTGAAACTGCATTATTGCTGCGGCTTTTAGGAGAGCTGTACTTGAATTTCAGTATTGTGCAGATGCCAACGAGCACATCAGTCTTTAAACTTTAAAGGTTAAAGTGTAGCAGAGAACAGCTATGGGATCTGCTCCATGGTTTTCAGGAAGAAGCTGACCAGAATTCCAACTGCAGCTTGGCAGGGAATCTGTTAGCACCTGAGACCCCATTCCCCTTCCCTGCTGGATAGGCAGTCTATTGTTGACCAGTATGGGAGAGTAGGAGAAAAATACTAGAAATTAGATAATGTTGATACCTGGAGATTTTAAGCCATCTCTGTGCTCCCCTAATCCTAAAACTGTCTTGCACTAGACTCATCCTCAAGTGCAACTTGTCCGAGTAGCCCAGAGGCTACTTAGGCTAATATGGGGGCAGTTTACCAGTGGAGAAGCATCAGAAAAATGTTCTAATATTCCAGAGGAACAGGGCCATCAGTCTAGATAGATTAAAAAAGATATTTGCGGAATTAGCCAAACTCCCAGCCAAAGAAGTATTACTCCCCTTTGTATGTTTCTTTATTGGTTTTGTCTAGTCTAGTTTTAAAAATCTCCCACTTCCCTTTGTAGAATATTTCATGACCTAAGGGTGTTAGTGTTACTTTCCCTTTCTGAATTTTAACCTCAATTGATTTGAATGTGAGAATGAATCAAGGCTCAGAGTCAGGTTTGGATCTCATCCTATTTTTGAGGAGATATCAGGAGCATGAAAAGTGAGATGAGGAAAGAGTTCCTTTCCAGTTTTGTGTTGGACACACAAATAAAACTGTAGGGTTTGGTTCAGATCCATGAATTTGCAAAATAAACTTTCACCCCCTGTTGTTCTCTTTTAAAATACAAAGGATAATGTAATCACTGATCCAGTTTTGGTCCACCTGTAAATCGTTATCTAATGATAACAGACTTACATAAATTTGGCCAAATCCTAGAGCCGATGGAATATAGAAATGTATACATGCTGAGGATCTGGTTTAATGAAGGAGATGGAAGTTACTTTGTATTGGTGCAGTTTTCATATGTTTCCCCTTTTTTAGATAAGCAAAATAACAACGTAGTAGATTTCTTTGTACTTTTCATGAGAAAAAAGATTTTATATGCTCCACCAAATTAGAGAAATCAATATATGTTTCTAAAACTTTCCAAAAAAGTTCACTTTGGAAATAAAAGCCTGAAAAATAAATTCATAAGCGCTGAAAATTGAGGTTTCTCTTAACCTTATATATATATAGCTACTACCAAAAAGTTCATAAGCACTGAAAATTGAGGTTTCTCTTAACCTTATATATATATATATAGCTACTACCAAAAAGTTTAAATAATACATATTTATTATTTTGATTGCACACAAAAGCCACCAAGTGCTTTACAAACCTGTAAGATAACAGGTCTCTGCTCTGAAGATTTTATAATCTAAGGCTCTACTCCTACAAACATACATGTGAGAAAATTTATGCACGAGGCATCCCATTCAACCAGGCTGTTCACATATGTAAGTGTTTGCTCCCCTGTCATTTTGATTTGTATGGGAGCCAAAACTTCACTTTTTTTTTTTAGTACCAATTTCTGTGCTCAGGTTTTTTAAAATAAAGTGTTATTTTTCCTGCCCTATCTATTTTCCTATTCATTTTATTAGTATTTGGATTTTAGGCCCTGATCCTACAAGCACATGCAAAAGTGGGCAATATATGTGTGACTAGTTCCTCTTTGGGTGAGTATATTTCCCAAAGCTGAATACGGAATACCTGGTAAAATTGCTCATTTTCAAGCAAGTTTGTTGCCGGCACCCAGTGCCGAGAGGCAAAACAACAGTAGGGGTTGGTTCGCTACCCGGTGTGCTTCACCCAATAATCACAACGGGGTGGAGAAGCAGAAAAGTTTATTTGCCGCTGCAAAAAGGTACAGGGAGAATAGAATCTCAAATCCTGCACACAGAGCAGGAAGTTACACAGGCTTTTATACATTCTTTCTTCAGCATACTTATCCAATAGCAAGCTGCCCTAAGTATCCATATAGCCAGCCAATCCAGTTCCCAGCTAGTTCCCTTGTTCTCTGTATCATTTGTTAAATTATACATAAAGCTGCTTTATTCAGCATTGTTCTTCCATATCTGCCCTGTTTGGCCTTGCTTAGTTTCAGGCAGTCTGACTCTGCAACATATTGTTGCAGATCCTCAGCATAACTGCTGCGAGTGCCTCCAGGCAGGGGGGCCAAGAACACTTGGGCCTAGTATGCAGAGCTTCTGCGAGTGCCTCCAGGTGGGGAGGTGGGGGGGCAAGGACACCTGGGCCTAGTGCAAGAGGGCTTCATCTACACTCATGGTCTTCCATCCCCTCGAATTACCTAGTGGCCATGCCCAGTGTCCCCAACAACTCTCTCCTTTGAGAACACTCAACAACCTTGGCTCTGAGTTTTCTCACTTGGGCTACTTATTTCTTTACAATAGGACTTTGCATAAGCATTTTCTGATAGCCCTGAAGAGAATGACTTATTAACTTTTGCAAAAGGGCCCTGACACATGATACTTCACAGCATAATACCAGTAATACAAGCAATACAGGAAAGAGAAGTTTCAATAACAGGCTAAATAAACCACCAAGACAAAACGACAAAACCCAGCCTGAAAACAAGGTTTGCAACCAATTGCTCTCTGGGGCAGTATAGGCAACCTGTGCTCCGGCTCGGGCATGGGCCTCAGCCTGTACCACCTTTTCATAGATTTCATAACTGCTATTATTTACATATGCACAACATCAGGGCCCGACGAGGACACAAACCCCTCCTTGAGATGCCAAGAGATAGTCCAAAGCCAGCCTGTTTTGGAGGGAAAACGTCCTGAGCTGCTGTACCTCTTTATTTAATATTTTTACTGCTGACCCTAAATCACTAACCGGGTCCTCTAACTCTAAGGCAACTTTCTCAAGTACCATTTGCAGCCTTACAGTATAGCGGCCTATGCATGCCATGACTGGCCCGGAAAACAGTGGCGCTATTCCCAGTACAGAACACCCTACAAGCTTCTCGGTTGTGAGGGAATTCTTCATATTGCCCTCCAAATCCGTAGTCAGTCGCCGCAGGGTCTTTTCTCGTGACTCAATAGAGGTGTCTCGGGCATTTCTAATCTTTCCTTTGGGCAGTGTGGCAGTTATTGACAGATGAGGAACTCCATGAGCTATATAACAGCTACCTGTCCAGTTGGCTGGCAGCACCTTGTAAGCCTTTCGGCCACATACAAAATAGTGCCGTAGGGCCCAGTAGGGCCCAGTAAGGACTGTTTCTTAAGGGGATTCCTGGGATATTTAAGGCTGTTTTTCCAAACAGTTCATATGCCCCTAAGGGGGCATCCCATCCTCCTGATTGGGTACAAGTGAGGGTGTTTCTAATTGTGCCGTTCAAATTACACTCATTATAGGGACCACTACAAACCCACCGTTCGCTTGCTACATTGGAGATATTAACTGGACGGCAAGTTAGATTTCCAAACCCTTTTTTTGTGGTAAGATTATTTGTAAGAGTTTCCCTAAAAGGGGAGGAACCATTACACCCACACTGTTGGCCTCCCCTTTTGGTCTTTATCCAATACCCATCAGCCCACTGTGTAATAACACAGGAGCTTTTTCCCACAGGATGCCCATAGTAATCAGATTGGTTTCAGGTAAAACATAATACTCCCTCAGTGAGTACTGCAACTGAATACTCCTGGTCCTGATAGGTGGCTTGCTGTAAAGAGGTCTTATTCCAGAATGGCGAGTCCGTTCTTTCCTGCTCTTTGGTGGCGGCTAATTCTGCTAGGGTCAGGGGCAGCATGTCAAGGGGCATTCCCATTTTGGGGGACAGTGGAGTTGGAGCGCATACCCAGCAATCAGTCTGGTTTGTTAAAGTAGCAACATGATGCACAAGCAAAACAAAGGAGTTATGCTCCCGATATGCACAGTTTGGAAATACCAATACAGAGAATAACAATGTTACCCAATTAATTATCACCAGAGTCTTCCCAACCCAGGGTCTCCAGTACCTGGGTGGGCCCATTTTAGCATTAAGGTTCCCACTATTTGTGTCTTTTAAACAGTAGCTTTAGCTCGAGATCGTCACTAGATGAGGAGTCAGCAGGTTGGACGGTCCACTGTTCTGCTGACAAGGGGGCAGGTACTGCCTTCAGATGAGAGTGATGGATCCAGTTCTTGTGTCCCTCGATCTTTGCCACTGTATGGGAGATCAGTAGGACGGTATAGGTCCTTTCCACTTTTCCTGAAGAGGCTCATCTTTCCAGGTACGAACAAGCACAGAGTCACCGGGCTGTAAGGAGTGGACGGGAGAGTCCAAGAGGAGAGGCTGGGAATCCTTGGTATACCTGTGAAGAGACAAGAGAACAGCAGACAGGGAACACATATACTGTGACAAAAAAACATTACCCAGCTCCATTCTCCTGACATAACCGGGGTGCCATTCATAGGCCATGCCCTTCCAAACATAATTTCAAAGGGACTAAGCCCTAATCTACCCTTTGGGAGAATGCGGATACAGAGTAGGACAAGGGGCAAAACATCAGGCCATCGCAGTGAGGCTTCTTGGCACACTTTTGAGAGATGCATTTTAAGGGTCTGATTGGTACGCTCCACTACACCACTGGCTTGCGGAGTTTCCAGGGGATCTGTAAGGCATGTGAGATGCTTTGGATGATTTTTTATATGAAATGTGTCCCGTTGTCAGATTCCATCCACAGGGGGAGTCCAAAGCAAGGAATGATCTCCTTAACAAAATTGAGGGCCACTGTTCTGGCAGTGCAATTACGGCATGGGAAGGCTTCTGGCCATCCGCTGAACCGATCCACTATGACAAGGAGATATTTGAACCCTTGGGTCCGGGGAAACTCAGTAAAGTCTATTTGCCACACTTGTCCGGGGCCTGGAGTGGGTTCCAGGGCAGCTGGTGGCACAGGATGTCCCAGTTGGGGGTTATTCTTTTGGCAGACTAAGCAGTCCGCTTGTACCTGGGCAGCCAGGGGTCGGAGTCCGGAAGTGATAAAGTATTTTCCCATTAGCTGGATAAGTACTTCCCTACCAGCATGAGTGGTTTGATGTAATTTCTGCAGCACCGGCTGGATCAGGCCCTTTGGTAGGAGGACCTTCTCTTCCGGGGAATGGAGCCATTCCTCCTTTTCCTGAAGACCGAGTTTGTCAGTTAGCTGTCTCTCCTCCCCAGAGTACTGAGGGGTTGGAAGCTCTCCTACTGATGGGATAAGGGGATGCATATGGGGTTCTCAGTCTGAGGGGATGGCAGGGTGGCAGCATGCTTAGCCTCTCTATCTGCCCTAGCATTACCTCTGGCCACATCTTGATCTTCCCTTTGATGGGCTTTACAGTGTACCACCGCCACTTCCGAGGGAAGTTGTATGGCATCTAGGAGCCGGAGGATTTGGGGCCTGTACTTGACTGGGGAGCCTTGGGCTGTCAGCATTCCCCTTTGCTTCCACAGGCCAGCATGGGCATGTAGCACCCCCAAAAGCATACTTTGAATCGGTAAAAATGTTGAGCCACTTTCCTTTTGACAGTTCAAGTGCACGGGTCAGGGCTATTAGTTCGGCAAGCTGGGCAGAGGTCCCAGCAGGCAAACCTTCAGCTTCCACAGTGTCATGGAGGGTCACAACAGCATAACCCTCCCTCCTTTGCCCATCTATTACAATGCTACTACCATCAGTGTACCACTCATAATCTGCATTTGGGAGGGGTACATCCTTTAAATCTGGACAGCTGGAGTACTGGGCATCTCTGATCTCTAAACAGTCACATTTCTGTTCCTCTGTTTCTGGCAAGAGGGTGGCTGGGTTAAGGGAGGGGCAAGGCTGTAAGGTGGCTTCAGAGTTCTCTAACAGCTTAGCCTGATACCAAGCAATCCGAGCCTGGGTGAGCCAGAGCCCTCCCTTTGCATCCAATAAGGCTCGGACCATATGGGGAGCATAGATTTGCATAACCGCTCCCAATGTTAGCTTCTCCGCTTCCTCAAGCACTAGGGCAGTAGCTGCGACCACCGTAAACATGCCGGCCAACCCTTTGCAACCTGATCCAGTTACTTAGAAAAATAAGCCATGGGACATCTCCATGCTCCTAACAGCTGTTTGAGCACTCCTAGGACCACCCCCTTTCGTTCATGTACATACAACTGAAATGGCTTAGAAGGATCCGGCAGGCACAGTGCCGGGGCTTCCATCAATTTTCTTTTCAGGATTTTAAATGCCCTGTCAGCCTCTGGGGTCCAATAGAAGGGGTCATGATCTGCTCCTTTTACACAGCTGTACAGGGATTTAGCCCACAGTCCAAACTCTGGGATCCGTATCCTGCAAAAGCATGCCATACCCAGAAATGCCCTGAGCCACTTACGATTACTTGGGGTAGGAACTTGACAGATAGCTTCCTTTCTTTTTTTTTTTTTTGCTTGAAAGTTGACGCTCCCCTTACCTTAGCTGTAACCTGATTCCGCTCTACTTCAGACAACAGGGTTCTCAGGAGGATAATACAGTCATCTCAATCCGGCTTGTGACTACTGAGGCACCCCTCAAAGACTGAAATAAACTGGCTTGGGTTCAGGGAGAATTCCCCAGCCTGTGTTTTAAAAGTTGCTAGGTCTATTGGATTGAATGGCACATAGGTGTAAACTTGCATAGTGGTAGCCTGATGTCCGTCTGCCCCTGGGCAAGCCACAACAGTCTCGGTAATCAAAGGATAGAGTCCCACCAAGGGGGCATCTCTGTCACCCGAGGCATCCTACCTTTATAAGGTGGGGGTGTGGGGGCTGAAGGGAACACCGGCTCTGCCATTACAGTGGGGGTGGGCGTCTGGGGACTAACATTAGCTACTACCGAATCAGTCGTAGTCAAATTACAGCTCTGCAGAATTACAGCTCTGTTCTATTTCTTAAAGCCATAAACGCTTGTGCATACAAATGTTCATTCCATTTACCCATTCACTGACAAAACAAAACTAATTGGAGGATCGTGTTGTAATTAATTGACCCTCCTGGTGGCCACCACTCCTGGTCCTCTAGTTGATATTGAGGCCAGTCAACTGTACAGAATCGTTTTAATTGGCTCTTAGTCATCGGATCCGCACCAAATACCTTCCAGTTTGCTAGAATGCACTCTAGGGGCGTACACCGTGCCCTGACCCGCGAGCTCTGTCCCTGTCCTATACCTACAGGGTAACTCTGGGCGTCCCCAGGTTCCAACAGAGCATACAATCTGGATTTCAAAAGGTTCCTACCTTATTCAAGGGAACGGTTCCTCACCATCGCCCACGGCTCCTCCTCCCCTATGTCCAAGGGACTGGTTCCTCACCGTCGCCCACAGCTGCTTCTCCACTATATGAGTGCGTTGCATCGTTGTGCCCTCCAGGGTCGATCAAATCACGTCTCCTCCGAGGCCCCTGCTGAACTCACCGGTGCGCGCTGGGCGTCGGTTCTCGCCACAATCCTTGACCTCCAGGAGGGGTCCGAGCAAGGCTAAATAGCAGCCTCATGTCCGATCTGGGTCACCAAAAGCTGTTGCTGGCACCCAGTGCCGAGAGGCAAAACAACAGCAGGGGTTGGTTCGCTACCCGGTGTGCTTCACCCAATAATCACAACGGGGTGGAGAAGCAGAAAAGTTTATTTGCAGCTGCAAAAAGGTACAGGGAGAATAGAATCTCAAATCCTGCACACAGAGCAGGAAGTTACATAGGCTTTTATACATTCTTTCTTCAGCATACTTATCCAATAGCAAGCTGCCCTAAGTATCCATATAGCCAGCCAATCCAGTTACCAGCTAGTTCCCTTGTTTTTTGTATCATTTGTTAAACTATACATAAAGCTGCTTTATTCAGCATTGTTCTTCCATATCTGCCCTGTTTGGCCTTGTTTAGTTTCAGGCAGCCTGACATCTGCAACTCCAGGCGGGGGGTGGGGGGACAAGGACACCTGGGCCTAGTGCAAGGGGGCTTCATCAACACTCGTGGTCTTCCATCCCCTCAAGTTACCTAGTGGCCATGCCCAGTGTCCCCAACAAGTTCAATGGCAATCAATCAGAACTATGCAGTACAAACATTCAAATTAGATTCTAGGCCATGCAGCAGAGACCAGTACATAGATCTTAAATAACCTGTATGAGACAGAGAGCTGGGGTATTAAAGGGTACTAACCTGTATATTTAAACATCAGTGATTTGGGTGCATTGTATTATTTCTGGGATGGGTGTGCATGAGACTCCTTATGATTTCTCCCCAAATTGTCCCTGGTTCTAGCTGAAGGTTTGCCTCTGCTTAGATACAAGACTTGTTTTATTGTTTTGTTTCTGGAGTTAATTATTGCCTCCTCAAAAGTTGTGGAAAGGAACCAAGAGGCTTGGATCTACTTGAAGGCAAATGGGGTTTTTGCAGGCACGTGGTCTGAGATGGCCTACAATCTGTTCCCATGATCACTGGGCTGGTCAGGGCTCCTCTGCAGGGTCCAGATTGTTCCCTCAGCTTGGCTGCAGCCAGGCCTACCCTGAGCTAATTCCATAGCCTCAGATCCAGGCTGCACTTAAACCTACTCCTTCCAGCAGTAGTAACTGCTGCAAGCAGAACATTTTTAGGCCTCAGCTATGTCCGTCCTCTTTTCAGTCCCACCTCATTTGCCCAGAGCCAATCAGATGATCTGTAACCAATCTCTGTCCCTGCATGGAGTGACATTCTCCCCACAAGTGGGGAGGCTTCCTGGATGTAGGATGTTAGGGGACAGATTTCCTCACAGTCTTCAAGGGCCAGCTTCCTTTCAGTCTCTTTCCTCATTAATCAGGGCCCATGATGGTTGGTCTAACTCTTTTACAATGTGGCCATTCCACACTGGTTCTGTCTGTGAAATCAAAAGAGACTAGAATAAGTCCACAGAGAACAGCAGAATGATTCTAACATAGCCTGCTGGAATTTCCACATACCAGAGTTACCACTTCCCTAAGTGCTGTCTGTCCTGCATAATACCTACACAACACTACTGCCATACAATAAAATCCTGCCTCAGTACTGTTAATGTCTTCAGTTGCTGCCTCTCTGTCTCCTGAATTAGTAAAGTAACTGGCAACGTTATACTGGATAAATTATTTTTTTTCAGCGGCAAGATACAGAATTTGCACAGCAAAAACAAATACCAAATGGAGAGGATAGCCACTTGCAATATGTGTAAATATCATAGTAGAGATTACTTTAGCAGTTTACTGGGATGTCAGACTCTGGTGAACAAGTGCCTTTGAGCTTGATGACATGAACCTGCTAGAAGTACATGCAGGAGAGAAAAACTGCTGGCATATTTTGTCTTATTGTAGTCTGAAGTCATGACTGAGCAATGTGGGCCTTTAAAGGCAGACAAGAGTCTTTTTTTTTTTTTCAAAAGGATATTGCCGATCAATTCAGTAATAATTTGAAGCTATTTTAAGTGGTATATCTGGATAATGGATTGTGATTGGGATTTGAGCTATACTCATTTTGAGCTGGAAAGTAGAAGATGCTGTCTTTTAAACCTGTTCTTGAATTATACGTTCACATTACAGCAGTGGATCAGTGCTGTAGCTGGTGTTTTCTTAAGTAATGATAAGCTAAATTTCCCTAGTTTATAAGGTTTCCAAACACTGAAAGATTCTTGGTAAAATGGAAAACTTGTTTGGTATGTTGAAGTTTTTCCAAAGTCTGCTTTTTTCAGATGCTTTACAGAGCAGCAGGTATAACTATCCATTTATGGTATATATTATTGTCATGGGGGCTCAGTCTGTTCAGTGGGAGGCCACCCCCATTTGTCCAGTGCAGGGTTGATATACCCCATCGCACAGTCAAGATTCCCTGATGAGTCAAGCGATCACAATCAGGCTGGACCCATCCTCAGGGCAGAGCAAACAGTCTATAGCCCCTGGGCCTCCTGGCTGGGGCAAATTATTGCAGTTTTGGGGATCTGATCTGGGTGGGACAGAGCAAACAAGCAGTCTAACAGGTTCCCTGGGTCACGTCCTACCATAAAGCCCATCTCAGGCATCTCCTCAGCTGGCAGCGGCTCAGCATCCCCATCAGTCTCCATGGTCAGCTGGTCCTCCGCAGCATAGACCGGGTCCACGGCCTTAGAAGTCTGTGGAGTCAATGGTTCCTCTGCAGGAGCCTGCAGCACATATCCTTCCTCCTGCTCAGCTAGCTCTAACTGAACTGGGCTGTCTCCTTTTATCTGGTCCCTCCACCTTGAATATGCCACACAGGAGAGGGCGCGTGGACTTTTGGGCCCACAGTGATTGGTCAGCCCCTGTTGGCCCAGTGCAGGGTTGATACATCCCATCACAATTACATGGGAGATAAGTAGACTATAATAGGGACGTTTATCTAATTATATAAAGGAGATTAACTCATTAACATAATTATTTTAGGAATCTTGATTTTCCCCCTGCATAGGTTTGCTATCATATCTTTTTGAGCTCTTAAATCTAAAGAGTACCCATGTTGGTTGTATTGACCTAAGCTTGTCCTTATGTCAAAATCAGTTGATGCAGGTCAACAGAGATGATAAACTGCTGGTATGCACCAGATAAATTATCTACTATAGCAGGAGCATTTTTCCTGCACATTTAAATTTATTTCAAATCAGAGATCTTACTCCAGTGTGCTATCTTAACTTTCCATTCTTTAAAGTTAAATATACATTAAAAATTATCTATGTAAAAGACTCATCTAAAGTGTTCACTAAACAGGGTGGGGAATTAAAAAGCATCTGTCATCTCTGCAGAACTTCATAAAATACTGGGCAGCACAGATTGTTAGTAAAGAAATTATGCAACATAGAACAGATTAAAACACAATCATCCAAACATCATGCAGTACATTTTATTATTGTTCAAAAATACAGTTAATATGGTATTGTAATCTGCATGATAAACTCTGGGAGACTACATTGGAGAAATCAAAAATAATGATAAGGGAAAGAAATTGTGTGTGAAAAATAGACACAACTGGATTCCTCAAAGTTATTAGAATGATTATACATTTAACTATGTCAAGCCCTTCCTTCATAACCGAAGGTTCTATCAGCAAGAACAGATGCAACGATGATTTTGTTTATATTTATTAGTGCTGCTTAAAATTGATGAAAAATCTCTAAAATACTTCACACACTTTCACCAATTCTTTTTACATGGTTTCTGAGACTTCAAAAACTAAAGTTGTCTGTGCAATTTCTAAGGCATTTTATTTTCATGCAGATTGGCTTGTAATATCACCTTCTAGTACAGTTAATCCTGAAGTCTTTCCCCAAAGGCTGGAATCCCTATTAAAAAACAATGGAAGTTTTGTCTAAGTAAGGACTGAATAAAAATAGAGTAGGAACTGTGATAAAGTGTACATACACCACACTAGTTATTTATGGGTTAACAGCAGCCTAAGTTTAATTCCTAAGTTTAATTAGCTCACTAGTTGGCAACTGCAGGGGTGTTAAGGCAAATCTGGAGACCAAACCCAGCTGGAGAGCAGCTAGGTCTTCATAAAGAAAGCCCACAGGGCAGGGAGGGATGGTCAGAGAGAAAGTCTTGGTGAGAGGTAGCAGGGCATATGTCTGCACTGCAATTAAACATTGTGGCACTCTGTACCTCAAAACAGCACCCTGGAAACCCCTATTCACCCAGTCATATAATTATGGTATATTTCATAAAAAGCATGCCATGTAAGATATCATGTGAAAGGTCATGATCTGCTGAAACCCACTGTTTTGTCAAAATATATATATCATTGGTGTGTATGAAATTATGAGATTTTGCTGTATGATTGTTACTGAAATATGTTGTAAGGTTGCTGGTGACAAGGGAAGTGATCCACACCCAGGAGGGTATTAAACAATGATTTATCAGCAGGGGAGTTGTAAACAAGGTATTCACAATGCTGTAAGAAGGATGTGCAAGCTTCATACAACAGGGGATTGTTTAACTCTGTGATGCAGCAAATCCCACCAGGATATGTCTCGGTTAGTGTCTTCTGGGCACATGAACTGATGATATAAAATAGGGGACAGTGGCATCATGTTTTGGCCTTTCTCTTCTCTCACCTATGCTGAAAGCAACAAGAATACTGAGAAGGCAAAAACTTGAACTGAGGAGACTGGTCTCAGGCGTACAAGGAAAGCCTGTTTATTAAGAACTATAACTTACTTGCAACATCCAGTGGGGTGAGAAAACTGATCCAAATACTGTCTAGAGTAATTAGGTTTAAGATTTAGATTGTACACTTACCTTTTACTTTATTTGGTCACTTCCTCTGACCTTTTGTGCCCACCAATTATAATCACTTAAAATCTATCTTTCTGTGGTTAATAAATCTGTTTTATATTTTACCTAAAACAGTGTGTTTTGGTTGAAGTGTTTGGGAAATCTTAGCTCAATTTGAAAAAGCTAGTGTGTGTCCTATCCACATTGAGGGAGGGGCAGACTGGGTAATAAACTCACCCTGGTCAGGCTTCTGACCAGGGCAAGACAGTGCAGCTTTGGGATACAAGGCTGGGAGCTGGGGGGAATTGGCTGGTGCCTTTCTCTGTGTGTTTCATGAGTGGCTCAGGGAGCATTCATGCAATTTGACTGGATGTGGGACTCCACATGTTGTTGTAATGAGTGATAACAGTGCCCGGAGGGGTTTGCCGCTTGTCACTAGCAAATCATTGTGAGACACAGCCCAGGGTGGAGAGTTTAAGAGGACACAGTGGTACCCCAGCTCCAGGTTGTACCCCAGGGATCCTATCACAAACAGCTGTCACTGGCCCAGGTCAGCTGACTCAGGCTCGTAGGGCTTGGGCTACAGGGCTATAAAAATGTGGCATAGACACTTGGACTTAGGCTGGCACTCAAGCTCGGAGACCACATGATAGAGCACAGTCCCAAAGTCCAGGTTACAGCCCAAGCCCAAATTTCTACATTCCAATTTTTACATCCCCACACCCCAAGTGTCACAAGCCCAAGTCAGCTGATATGGGTCAGCTGTGGGTGTTTTGTTGCAGTATAGAAGTCTCCTGGATATTTCTTGTGCCAAAGGCTGAGACAAGCCTGGGGTCTAAAGCCAGAACTGGATAGTCTTGAGACAGGAGGAAACCTGGGTGAGTGCACTCTGGGGCCAGAGGCAGATTGTCCTGAGCCAGGAGGATGCTGAAGACAGTGAATCCCAAGAGGTAGTGATGGTCAAGTCTAAGGGGTGCTTGGATTGGAATCTGAGATGCTGCAGAGAGAGAGGGAAGAACTCCATGGTCACTTTCTGGACACTAGACAGTGAAGATACAGGATTAGAACATGTTCCTGTGGCTGACCTGGGTAGGAACCAGAGCTCTGGGGAGAAGCCCTGGGAGTTGTTGCTCATTACAAAGAGTGCATGAAGAGGGTTGGGGGAAAAGCCTGAACAAAGGTTAACGATGGAACAAAGTCCAGGGAGGCTGTGGCAAAGTGTCTGCCAGAGTAGACTTTGATTATTCACCTTAGGGTGACTGGACTGGAACCCAAAGCAAAGGGAGGACCTGGGTTCCCCTACCAGCCACTGGGAAGGTAGCATGAAGTCTCTGATGTAAGTCAACTCAAAGCCCAGAGAAAAGAGTATAAGGATGACTGGGCCCAGAGTCAGGGACCTAAGGCCTGATAAAAGGTTGTACAATTATTTACTGGATTTTTGTATATTGGACTTTGTTACCCCAGAAGCAGTGGGATTAAAGTGTGACCTGGCTGGAGACCTGAGTCATGCCAGGACCACAACAGGGCCAGAGTGGTTGTTGATAAGGGTGTTAGATGAAGAGTGCCTGCTTGCCATGCCCAGTCATGAGGGGACACTCCAATGATGAATGCACTCTTCTATTCAGCATTTGATCCTTGACATTTTGAGGGTTTGAAATTCACACAGATTTACCAGCTACTGTGTAAATCTTTAAGAACCTACTGAAGCAGGAGTAGCTACATAGTTCAAAAGCAATAGGTTCTAGCAAGTTAGGCATAAGTTTGGAAGTCAGAGGGTCCCAGTTTCTATTCCCAAGTCTATTATGACTGGCCATTGCACTAAATGAGCACTCTTATTTAGTTATGAAGTAGATTAATATAATTACCCCCATTTTACAGGTAGAAACTCTGGCAGAGAGAAGTTCTTTAAATGTAATATTTCACCTAAATTTGATTTTTGATAGGAAGAAACAAAATCTTCTGACAAAAATTTGACAGCATTTGAGGGGTTTTAAATTAGCAAAATATTTAAATGATCTGAATTTGAAATTTTCAAAAAAAGATCAGCATTTGATAGCAACTCTGAATTTTCTACAACTTCTTGTTGAAAACATTCAGGTTTTTGCAGTTCAGCAATTCAGTCAATGAATCTTAAAACACATGAACATTTCTTTTGCTGAATGTAATTGAAAAAATGTGTGACTTTTCAAATGTAGCCTGACTTTAGCCACTGTATCTTCATATTTACTATCTATGCAGTAACTAAAGCAGTGTATTAAGATGCAAACTATTTTTCAAACAATAGATCTGACATAAGATTCACCATTATTACTAGGAAGGTAAGGAAATAACACTTGGATTATGCCGTCTAACACCCTGGATGAGATTCTCAACACTGTTCTGGCTTCTGTATGTTGGGTAAAGGGGCCAGATCCGGCTAAGAGAACTCCTCCTGTGCAGGAATTAATGAACACAGCCTCAAGTTAACTCCAGTATTGGGGCAAGCTAGAGGAAGGGCTGGTGGTCTGTTTCAAGACAGGGGTTGAGACACCTTGAGTGGCAGTTCTGCCAATAGACAGGTTTATTACCTTATTCAGCCCTTTGGGGGAGTGAGAAGTGCATTGGGGACTGCTCTGAGCTCAGAGCAGTTTGGAATTGTGAGAGTGTAAAGGGGCATTAGTCTGCTTCACCCTTTGGGCTGCAAATTCTGTATTGCATCTCTTAGGGGTATAGCACGGAATCTCACCCCTTGTATTATTGCAATATTTCCCAATATCCCATTCCCACTAAAAGTTCCTCTGATGTGTTCTTGAATGTTTTACTGTCAGTCTTCTTACTGTTAAGAACTTTTTTGTTACTATTGTCTACTGTAGATTTCCTTCCTTAGCTTTAGGCCATTGCTCCTTGTCCTACTGTCTGCTGAGTCTGAGTGAATTCCTTTCTTCATTTATATTGATACCCTGAAGGTATTAGTACACTGTGATCATATCCCCACTGAGTGTTCACTTTTCCAGTATATCAATGTATATAAATTAAAGTCTGTGTTGCCTTGTAGGTCTTATCTTTCAATCCCTGAATCATATACTTTGACTTTCTTTATATTTTCCTTTATAAAAAACGTTTCCATTTTAGCCAGTTGATGTAGACCAATGCTTTGTGTTATGTTTTATGTTTATTCATTTGTATCACCTCTCAGTACTCTGTATATTGTCATACAGTGTATTACATCCCCCTACATTCCTTACATATCTTGAAATGTTTATCTTGAAGAAGGCAATCACATTTGTTTGACATGGTATAATTTTCATAAATGCTTTTGATCACTTATTAGACATTTTTTTTCAAATGGTCACACTTCACAGTAGTGACATCCTTATCCTACTGAGTCCCTTCATCCATATAATGAATATTAGGATAGTTGGCTGATAATAGGAAGATCCAGGGAAGTGTTCTTAAATACAGATACCACATTTTTTTTTTTCAAATCAACCTATAGGGACTCCCAAAATTTAAAAAATATTATTTCCACTCACGGAAATATATTAAATTCTCCTGGTGTATTTCATCCAGACCAACGGATCTACAGTTGTCAAACTCTCTCACTATCTTATTGCCGTGCCTACCCTTTGCTCTAGATCTCCTCATGTTATTATCTCAAATAATCCCACTGCTTCTTGCACAAAGCTACTTGATGTTTACACTGTGTTATTCCTCTTAGTGAAAACGGAGTTAAAAAAGCAATTACCTGTGTTTTCTTCTAGTTTGCACTCCTTGTTTAAGGCTGAGCCCTGTAAGGGGATAGGCTCCCCTGTGGGATACTGAGTCCCTTCCATTTCCACTGACTTCAACAGAAGTAAAAAACATTCCGTTCCTAACAGATTACAAAAGATGTCAATGGGATTTATGATGACTTGGCCTATACTTTGACCCTTTTCCTATTTTTCTTCTTGAACCACTAGATGATTACTATAGAGAAACACTGACCAAAGTTATATTACACATTACAAAGTTATATCTAGACTTGGAAAGATTAGATTTTTATTGGTAAATATCAATTTCCCGATATATATATGAACTGTTAATTGTCACTGATAATCAAAATTTACAGATAGCCAAAGTAAAAAAAATGCTGCTTGAGAACATATTAGAGTTTGTTTGAAGGCTATTTATTTGATATATTTTGACATTTGATGACAATTTTTGTTTTAGCAATTACTATTTTGAATCTCAGCATCAACTATATTAATTTTTGTCTGACCCCTCCATAATTTCCTGCAATATGAAAATTTCAATATATAAATTGAAAATATTTTTAAATAAACATCTACACCTGTGAAAATTCTTAAAAAGCCAATTTTGCCAAGTCTAATTATATCATAATATGAGAAGGATTGAGTAGTCCAGCTACTTGATCACATTGCCAATGTATTCTTTTAAGTGCATTTTTAAGTGCTATACCAAGCTAACAGCAGGTTTCAGAGTAGCAGCCGTGTTAGTCTGTATTCGCAAAAAGAAAAGGAGGACTTGTGGCACCTTAGAGACTAACCAATTTATTAGAGCATAAGCTTTCGTGAGCTACAGCTCACTTCCTCAGATGCATATCGTGGAGACAGCAGTTCAAATGTGTCAAGCAATGGTGCTTACACCACTTCCCTGAGGAGACTATTTCAAAAATCTAATAGATCTTACTGTGAAAAAGACATCACTGATATTTAGTCAATACATTTCCTTTCTTATTGCACCTGTTTCTCCTAGTTATAATAATTGTAACTCTATAAGATTATCTCCCTCTTCTGGCATTTCCCTTTCAAATATTGAAAGATTCTTATATCTTCAAGTCACCATTTAATCTTGCAACTACTGTGTGTCCGTTACATATGTAGCCCATTAGTAAGTGTGTTACAGGTTCCTACAGTGTCCAGTCAACATGTTTTTGCAGCCTGCCTATTATACAGCATTCACTCTTAACCTCACACTGTCTGTAACATCTCTAGAGGTCTCAAATTCAGTTGCTGTTGTCAGTTAAGATGCTGATCATCACATAAACGGACCCATCTGAGATTTGAACCACTGTAGACTTCAGATCCTAAAAGCCAGTTTTACTTTTAAGCAGCGGAAGTATGGAAGCAACTGGTGAATGTGTTACAAATTCAAAAAAGGTTTGAGCTGTTACAACCTCAAGGTAGCAAGTACTGACTCTCTGACTCCAGCTGTAGCAACTCATGCTTGTAGTTCTGATGGTTCCCAGTTCCATCCTTGGTGTGTTGGCCAACATGATGGCTATCACACATGCAAAAATATATAAATAAAAGTATAATGGATATATAGTTACTATAGTATGTTAGTTCCTGATTATGAATTGAAGTGACTAAATTTCATGACATCTCGGTTTGAAATTGTTTGACTATGGATCAACAACAACACTGCATATATATAAATTACACACACAAAAATCTACATTACATAGATATTAAACTTGCAAAGTCAAGCACTCAAAAGTTAGGAAATATCAGAATGAAGTCTCCCCATGCAACCTTAATTTGACTACCTTGGGCAACTGCATTTTAACAGTTTTAAATTATGTGATCTTATTTTGTATTTTTTCCACAGGACCCTTGTCTTCTTCCGTATACAGTATGGAAGAATCACTGAATAAGAAGCTATACATATTTCATTTTATCCCTATGGAATCATAGAATATTAGGGTTGGAAGAGACCTCAGGAGGTCATCTAGTCCAATCCCCTGCTCAAAGCAGGACTAACACCAACTAAATCATCCCAGCCAAGGCTTTGTCAAGCCGGGCCTTAAAAACCTCTAAGGATGGAGATTCCACCACCTCCCTAGGTAACCCATCCCAGTGCTTCACCACCCTCCTAGTGAAATAGCGTTTCCTAATATCCAACGTAAACCACCCCCACTGCAACTTGAGACCATTGCTTCATGTTCTGTCATCTGCCACCACTTAGAACAACCAATCTCCATCGTCTTCGGAACCCCCCTTCAAGTAGTTGAAGGTGTCTATCAAATCCCCCCTTACTCTTCTGCAGACTAAATAACACCAGTTCCCTCAAACTCTCCTCATAAGCCATGTGCTCCAGCCCCCTAATCATTTTTCGTTGCCCTCTGCTGGACTATCTCCAGTTTGTCCACATCCCTCTGTAGTGGGGGGAACAAAACTGGATGCAGTACTCCAGGTGTGGCCTCACCAGTGCCGAATAGAGGGGAATAATCACTTCTCTTGATCTGCTGGCAATGCTCCTACTAATACAGCCCAATATGCCGTTGGCCTTCTTGGCAACAAGGGCACACTGCTGACTAACATCCTGTTTCTCATCCCCAGGTCCTTTTCTGCAGAACCGCTGCTTAGCCAGTAGGTCCCCAGCCTGTAGCAATGCATGGGATTCTTTCTTCCTAAGTGCAGGACTCTGCACTTGTCCTTGTTGAACCTCATCAGATTTTTTTCGCCCAATCCTCCAAGTTGTCTAGGTCACTCTGGACCCTACCCCTACCCTCCAGCGTATCTACCTCTCCCCCAAGCTTAGTGTCATCTGCAAACTTGCTCAGGGTGCAATTAATCCCATCATCTAGATCATTAATAAAGATGTTGAACAAACATCTTATTGTTCAGTGTGACACCACAGGCCTTGTTTACTGCACACTACTCAAACACTATTTTGGAGACAGAATTATTCATTTCTTCAGGGACATTTCTATCACACTCCTTACTATAACATCCGAGGGTTAGAACCACAAAGGGACTTAGGCACCTAAATTGTCCGTTAGGTGTCTAAATCCAACAATTAGATGCCCCATACATTTTTAAAGCTTCTAATCACTTGCTACTTAACTCTGCAAACATCTAAATTCCACTATGAAATTTCCCTAAGTTTCTGACAGTGAGCATGCACATGGCTACCTCAGTCTAATCCAGGGGTTCCCAAACTTTGTTCACAGGTTGTTCAGGGTAAGCCCCTGGTGGGCCGTGAGACGTTGTTTACCTGAGCATCTGCAGGTATGGCCGCTCGCAGCTCCCAGTGGCCGCAGTTTGCCGTTCCAGGCCAATGGAAGCTGTGGGAAGTAGTGGCCCGGCCCACGCCACTTCCTGCAGTTCCCATTGGCTGGGAATGGCAAACTGTGGCCAATGGGAGCTACAAGCTGCTGTACCTGTGGATGCTCAGGTAAACAAAGCGTCTCATGGCCCACAAGGGGCTTACCCTGAACAAGCCGCAAACCAAGTTTGGGAACCCCTGGTGTAATCCATCCTGTTCAGTAATATCGGTCCTGTGGGAAAATATTATGGGATGTAATTAAATATTGTATTATGCATATGCACATGGGGGCTGAACTAAGATTTCTCAGGCAACCATAATTCTGGCACTTCTTAACTTCTGAGTGCTTAGCTTTTCCATTAAATGTCCCTTGGCTCCCAGTCCTTAGCCCATCGCCATACCTCTCTTCGGGCTCCTAGTCTCCTTGCCCCATCTCTACTGAGTCCAAGTCCGCTTTGACCTCCCATTCCAACTCTCTACCCCACACCCTTCAGCTGGGTCCCCTGTCTCCCCGCACTCTCTCACATGTTCTTTGTTCCAATCTACTATCTTGGCTGCTTTCCCATACTGTTTTTGTCCTCTCTGAATTAATTTGAATTAGGTCACTTCCTACTCCTCACTGCTGGGCTCAGAGCACTAAGAGTACAGATGAGATAGTCTCATTGCTCTCAGGCCACAGCAGATGGTAGCAACATTTTCATTGAAAGTCCTGCTTCATTTCTCTGATCCTGGGCTGGAGTATGCCCAATAAAGATAGAATCTTCATAAAACTTAGCTGCCAAACTCTAACAAGCCTCCATTGAGCATGTGCAAACTGAAATTTTTCAGATGCTTATAACTTGGCCAAATTTTGTGATTTTTTTCCCATGGAACAGAACAAGGCACATCTGTAACCCTCTGACAAATTTCAGGACATTGCTCCACAGCATGGATGTACTAGCACGTCTCAATTAAATGGTTGTAAGAATTTATTTAACATACTCAAACAATGTACTTTCCCCTCATCTTATTTCCAGAAATGTCTGAAGCATTTTTTCCTTAAACATAAAAGCCTGAGGCAGACATGCAGCACGGGAAATTTCAGCCTGAATGGTTAAAGTTTGGCAAAGTTATCAGCAACTGGAAATAGTCTTATTGTGGGAAGTGTCAGGCAACCTTAGTTACTTACTACCACCTCTGCCTCTAATAACATTGGGTAAACGGAGTGAAACTGGGTTTACGTTCTGAAAATAGGCATTTAAATTCATAGTTATGAATCTTAAAAATCATTTTAGAAGTATTGAGGATTTTCTACTGCCTTAAATTCAAAGAAAGCTGCAGTTGCTCATTAGACTTGTCAAGGCACTAACATGTAAATTGAGTACCCTAACTTTAAGTTTGGAAATGTAGACCTTAGCCCTTTACTCAGAAATTCGCAGCTGGATGTTCCTCAGTGTTGTTCCTCTGAAATCTTTTCAACTTGTAAATGGTAATCAAGTATCCAGAAGCCAATGCTGTATTCCAGGTATGCTGAGACCAGAGCTATAGAGAGGAAATCTTAGCTTGCTGGCTTCTATGTGATACATCTTTGCCTATGCAATCCAAACACTGATTGACGCTTATGGATGCCACATCACAGTGTAAACACATCTAACTTACTGTCCACCAGTATTCTTACGTCTCTCTTACTATTGCCATTTTCCTGCTTTTTGCCTTCTCGTGAATATCTGTGTTCCGTTAGTATACTAACTTGCATTTTTCTAGCTGAATCTCATTTTGCTCCAATATTACTGATCTTTCTGCATCTTTGTCTATTTTGTTCCCTCCCATCTTCCCAGTTGCTCATATCTCCCAATTCAGTACTTAGAGGTGATAGTGGCATTTGATCTGATTACATTACGTAAGTGATAATAAATGAGATTGTTGCTGACTGTGGGTTAACATTTCACTTTTGGCATATTTATTAAGTCATGTACATTACTGGGAAAGTGTCCTAATTTCAGCTATATATACAGTGTAGCACATGTTTTGTTTCAACAGTGTACCATAGAGGGCTGTTTTTCAGGTGGGAAAAATCTGGTCTTTAAGTATAGGTCATTAATGTCATTTGGGAAATTGCACAGTTTAGTGCTCTGTATTAAACATTTGTAAAATGCTGTGCTGAAATGCATATAAAGACAACATTGACTCACAGGTCATTGAACCTATTGGTATTTGTCCATGGGTCATTGTTAGTAAGGCCATTTACATCTAACGTGATCTTTAAGTGCAGACATACAGTATATTTAACTCATATTTATTGCCATTATTAAATTGAAAAGAAATGTAGTGAAATAATTTCAGGTCTGGCTTAAGCTATAACAAGTTTAAAAAACCTCTCATCTTTAGCCTGACCCATTGTGGTTAGGTATTTCAGAGGTCTTTCTGATAAACTCAGTCTGCCCTATTCTTCTGGGGAGGTGCTTGCTTTGCCTTATGAATGTGTCAACATGCAGCATGTTATGGGAAAACCCCCACAGTTGAAGCAGACTTATGTCTGCCGTGAAGAGGCAACCCCGCCCACTTTTTTTTGAGGCTTGTCTAATTAAGGCTCACTCATGGTATTATTTTGTCATCTTTTTTCCATTTGATCATTATCATTGCACATTATCCTCACAGGCTGGTATTTGACAACCATAAAAGTTAATTGACAAAATTAATTGTTCATTGTGATGTTCATAGTGGACATCTGAGTCCTACCAGAGCTTCCTTCTAGGTTTGGAGAGACTATCACCTCACCTTAATATCAGAAGATCGGACTCTGTTCCCAGATTTGCCACAGGTGGCCTTTGTAATTGGATTATAATCATAATTATGCCTTTAATAGTAAAGTGGATTATGAGTCATTCAGGGCAAGATTATGCCACTTTTTAAAAAAAAAATATAGAAAAGAGTTCAAAAGAAATAAATCTTTAGTACTTTTAAGTTAATGTTGCTACTGCTCATGTATACCAAGGAATAGTGCAGTTTGTTTAAAACAGTGGTTCTCAACTAGGGGTACGCATACATCTGGGTGTACGCAGAGATTTTCCAGGGGGTACATCAACTCATCTAAATATTTGCTTAGTTTTACAGAAGGTACATGAAAAGCACTAGTAAAGTCAGTACAAACTAAAATTCCATACAGGTAATGACCTGTTTATACTGCTCTATATATTATACACTGAAATATAAGAGCAATATTTATATTCCAATTGGTAAAAATGAGAAAGTAAGCAATTTTTCAGTAGTAGTTGTGGCATTGTGTTCCATATTCTTCATAGTAATATTATTATGATATGATTATGGCATAACTATGATGTATTTTATGCAAGATAGGTCATGTAAGATATCATTGAAAAAGTTATGATTCATTGACTATGATTATACTATTTGTATGCATGCATCATTTTGGTATCTGAAGTTAGGAATATTGTCTATGCATCTATTATGAATGTGTTTACACCTGGGGAATGCCCACTAGACAGAATGCAATCAGTCTAGATGTCTGGCTGGGGAGGGCCATTAGGGAGAACAATAGGTCTTAGAAGATGCTGATCTCCCACAGGGGAGCCTTCCTGAGGACGCTACAAACAGTCTCTGACTCATGGCTGCTATGGCCCTACAGAGGCCTGTGACCAGGTCACCTCGTACTGGATTCCATTATAGAATATCAGTGTTTTTCCACTGAAAGGAGTGGGAACTAAAATTAGACCCAAACCGTTTCCTCCATATTCAAAAGCTATTTAAGGAAGGGGAATGACATCATCATGGTTCTTCTTCACAGACTCCCCACCCAAAAGAGACTGTTGGAAACACCTGAGAAACAAGGACTGAACTGGGGAGAAGGGCTGAACCCAGGCTACAGGAATTCTAAGCCTGTGAAAGGAGTACCTGGGGCCTTAAACAGCAAGAAAATGCAGCTTGCCTTCAAGAATCTCTACAAACTGCCTAAACCAACAATTAGGGTTAGAAAAACTGCCACTCATATCCAATTCCTTTAGTATATTAAGCTTAGAATGCATTTTTGTTTTATTTGCTAGATAATCTGCTTTGATCTGTTTGCTATCCCTTATAATCAATTAAAATCTATCTTTTGTGGTTAATAAATGTATTTTTGCTTTGCCTAAAACCTGTATGTGAGGGAGTCATTACTTGGAGTAGAAAGCTGTGTTATTCCTCTCCAAATTGAGGGAGGGGGTGAATTTCATGAGCTTGTGCTGTACAGATCTCTGTGCAGCGCAAGATGGTATAATTTTGGGCTTACCCTCCAGAAGGTGTGTGTGCCTGAGAAGCTGGTAAGTGCCCTAGCCTTCCCCTGCTGGGGCTGGTGTCTGCATGTTACAAAAGTTGGCTGTGCCCCTACATATTTGTATGCCGATTGAAAGAGCAAGCTTGGAGAGCTTAGCAACTTGTCACAGCAGCACAGTGTGAGCGGGAACCCAGGCTGATGGGTTGGGGGTCTCAGTGATACCACATTTCCAGGTGGCACCCTGGGGAGAACCTGTCACAATAGTGTGTTGTGACACATTTGTATTTGTGCCTGATTTTGTAAGCAAGTAGTTTTTAAGTGAGGTGAAACTTTGGGGTATGCAAGACAAATCAGACTCCTGAAAGGGGTACAGTAGTCTAGAAAGGTTGAGAGTCTCTGATTTAAAAAAAGAAAAACAATCCCTCAGTGCATTTAAAACTTTAGTAAATCAGCAATTATAGAAAGGTAGATGAATATGCAAATACCCTCACAGCTCATACAGTCACATAAAATATCACTTCTCACAAATCCTACTCTTAAAAGAGAGTCAAAAACTCAACTCTATTAACAGAAACCTACCATCAATCTCACATGGGTACACTAATATAACAACCACAGCTTTAGAAAATGTGTAAATTGACTACAAATAAACATGCAATGGCTTTTATAAACATAAAGTGTGATCAAAAGTCCACAAAAGTCAATGAAGAGGAACTCACTAACTTCAATGGGTTTTGGATATAGCCTATACTGACTCCCTCCTGTCCTCTATAAGAGAATAAATAATGTAATAGTTAATTGTTGAATGGGTCTCTGACGTCTTTGGCCTAAATAAGCAGAGTGGATTGGATGAAGATGGTTATAATGAAGTCAGGAATCTCTTCCAGGATGAAGGATACTTGCTCAAGTTGTGTTTAGGTCATGGCTTTGTAGTTCATAGACTAAGATCTACAGGGTTTCTTTGTGCTCAGCAGCCTGAATGAAGAATCACTCTTGTATTCAGTACAACTGTCATGTCTAGACCCAGGTGTCTCTGACACAGGTGGGTGAATAGGGAATGTATAATGGGAATTTCAAGTCTGAAAAGTGAGGGTGGATAGAGTAGACTTTATTTTCTGCTTTGTAGTAGAATGAAGGAAATATTGTTTCTATAAGGTATATTGAGAATAAGATGTGATATTGAGGTCTCTGGACTATAGTAGGTAGTTGTGATGGGTAAAGACTATCTTCTAAACTGTATATGTAGGGTATTATCTCTGGTTAAAACTAGGTCGGTGAACTGGAAGAGGGTCTCTAGCTGTCTGTAGTTCATATACTTTTTGTGTGGGTTTTTGAGAATTGCCAGCCCATATAGGAAAATTATAGAAAACCATGTGCATGGGTATAAGAAAGTTCTGATCTATGGGTTGAGGCTGGGTGGGGTTATGTAGGCAGAATTAGGGGCGCTTTAAAAATAGGGGAAATGCGGTGTTGTACAATGTACAATTATGCATTGGATTGTTTAAACTGTTAATGTATTTGAATATTCATCTACTATTAACTGTTCATGTTCATGCTTTAAAATACTTAGGTTCTTTAAACACTAACATTGTTTGGTATATAATCATAATACTATGCAACCTTAAGTTAAATTTAGTAATTTTTATCTGTTAATAGAAATAATGGATCACATCCTCAGCTGGTACAGATCAGTTTAGTTCCACTGAAATCAATGTACTCCTGAATATGATCTGGCCTATACAATCTAAGAACAAACATATATTTTTGCTTGGGTGGTATAAGAATATCACAGCAATTTCACTTTGAACAGGTTGAGGTTTGTAATTTTTTATAAAAATGGAACAATTAATTCGGATTAAAGAATAACCATGATAGTATAGCAAAGTTCACTTGTACACTTGACTATACAAATAATATTCTCAACATGTGTGTTTCATTTCTCCTTTGCAGGATTAAAGGAGAAGAATTCTGAAATCTAAATAAGTCTATAAATATTTTAGCTGCTGGTAACTTATGGCAGAGTGTATGAAAGACAATATTGAAAAGGTAGTATATGAAAGGATACGTTTTATGGCAAATCAGGGTCTCATCCATTAATACTGTAGCAAAATCAAAGAAACAGTTCTGAATAAGCTTTTTATATTTGTGAGTATATCCTAATTTATCTCTGTCTGAAAATTCTCATTCACAGACACATTTTCAGGAAGGTTGTCTGTCCACACATACATTTGTACCCAGAAACACAAGTAAATACTAACATGCATAACTATGATAATGCATATAGGTAAAATATTAAATGCACAAATAGCTTCTAAAATAGCTAATGGCTATTTGCATAGAGAAACATGAAATCTATGCAAGCAGCCATGGTAACTTCACTCTCATATGTAGGTGTAAACTTACACATCCCTTTCTGAAAAACAAAGCTCTAAGAATAAAGTGCTCATTTTCAACACTTCACCGAAGATATTTGTTCTCCTGTTAATAGCGGCACATTTCATATCAGTAGTATTATTCAATATTTTGAAAGGAGAACAGATCCCTATTTTATCAATACAGTATTAGCAAAGCCAAACTGAACAAAGAAATAAAAGTGATGGCTTTACCAAAGGACATGTTACCAGTGTTAAGCACCCAAAGAAACACATTTCAGGTGGGACTGGAAGAACCATAAACTTCAGTAGTGAAATCCAATTCCACTTCATCAGTGACTCATCTTTACTCAGATTTGGATAAAATGGTACTGTGATCCTCTGCCAAGGATCTAGCAATTGGCTCAGTGTATTTACTCCTAATTCTTCCTGTGAAACTGCTTACATGTTCTGCCTACTCATTTGTTATATTTACCTTTCTTATCAGACCTAATTAAAAGTAATAGGATGATTTGGCTTATTCAGTATAGAAAGTGGACTCCATGGGTATATCTTTCAAGATTTGACCCCAACAAAGATTTCAATATAAGCCATCTTCCAAATTAAAATGCATCTGTATCTATTCACAATGTATCAGGGAGAATGAGTAAATGATTTGTATGACAAAAGTCCTGAATCTTCAAATATATCTCAAGCTAAATCTTGAAGAAAAAAAACACTTCCAAAAGTCAATGGCCCATCCCTGTAAAAGAAAAGGAGATTGTACATTCCTGATAGGATGGTTTTTTCCACCTGGGTCTATCAATCCCCTTGGGAACCTACAGCCCATTTAATGGCCCTGCCCATTCTATCAATGGTTGAATTGTGGGTCACAAAACACTTGGAAATCTCTTTTGGGTTCTGACTGATATCAAAGCCAAGTCTTGTGTGATCTGTGATCACAGAGCATCTGAATTTTTACTTCAACGGCAGTGAAAGCAGAAGAGAGGCTTCTAGAGATATTGAGCCAGATAGCTGCCATTACAACAATTTGGAAAAAGATGTCACTGTGACACTATGTATCTCGGGGAAACACCCTGCACCCCCATGTTCATCCTTATAACAGGATGTGGTATCCAAAGCAAAGTGTATCATGTCGGATGTCTTCGGAAGGCTCGTGATGCACTGAGCGTTGTTGTTATAATGTTACAGGTTGTAATTTCATTTATGTAGTTATGAGGTTGAAAATGTGTCCTCGTGGCTTAAAACAAGCCCAGGCAAAACTCTCCAGGAATAGAGAGGCAGTTCACACCTCATCAGGGCATGTATGGGACAAACCCAACTCAGCCTCACAGGAACAAAGGACACTGGCTTAGGCAGCAAAAAAGGATCTGTTGGACTCTTCAGTGAGTCACTCCCCTTCCCTTGGTCAGTTTGGGGCTATGATGAGGTAACATTCACCTGTCCCTGAAGGGGGGGGGGGGGGACAAAAGCCAAGAGGGAAGAAAGAATATGATAAAAGGGAAAGATGTTTGCCATGCTCTTCCTCTCTCTTCCACCTAAGTCTACAGACACCAGTGCCAAGCAACTGAAGCGCTGATCAAAGGGGAGAGCCTGGCTGAAGTGCAACCAGCCAGCCTGTGGTGAGAAGCATCTAAGTTTATGAGGGCACTGCAAATGTTGAGATCAGCTTAGAATGTGTTTTTCTTTTATTTCATTTGACCAAATATGACTCCTTGTGCTTTGACTTATAATCACTTACAATCTATCTTTTATAGTTAATAAATGTGTTTGTTTATTCTACCTGAAGCAGTGAGTTTGTTTTGAAGCATGTCAGAGACTCCCCTTGGGATATCAAGCCTGGAACATATCAATTTCTTTGTTAGATTGACATACTCATATAAGCTTGCAGTGTCCAGTGGGCATAACTGGACACTGCAAGATGGAGGTTCATCGGGCTGTGTCTGGGACCAGAGATATTGGCTAGTGTCATTTGGCTGAACAATCCAAGCAGCGGCTGGCCAAAAGTGCTCACTCATGTAACTGGGAGCAGCTTACATGCTAGACGCGGTGCGTGAACAGCCCAGGAGTGTGGGTTCTCACAGCAGAGCAGGGTAAGGCTGGCTTCCAGAGTCGAGGATTGGAGTGACCTAGCAGATCACTGGTCCAGATAACACCAGAGGGGAATGTCACAGTCATCCCTTGAACAATAATTTGGTGCAAAATTATTAAATTAATATTCTGAGACAAATGTTCACAGACAGCTCAGGAGTTCAGTGATGTGGCAGAAAACTACAAAACAGAAAATGTGCCCGATATTGTAATATTTTCCACCAAGGACTCTTCTCAGACATCTCTCCAATATTCTCCAGTCCTGCATCTCCCTGGAACTGAGCCCTTAGTCTTTCTACATTAATTGTTACAATTAAAGATTGAGAAGTGATTTCTAGAAGGTACTGGTATCATACAATTTCATAATCAAGGAGTGATATATAGTGCCTTTATATGTACAATAGGTGAAACCTGGAACAGATATCAGATTGGTGAACTCAGACAGGCATTAGTTGTGGAATCTTATGTTTATTTATTTTCAGTTTTCTCCGTTCATTAACTTTGTAGTATTAAGTTCCATGCAACATACTTCTGCCGTAATTGATTGATATTTATCTTGAGATAATTACTAATCACACAGAGGTATATCAATTATTTTTTCAGTCTTAAATTACTTTTAAATGTATCAAACATAAGCCATCTTTCCTGATCCACAAGCTGCTGTTTCTAAAACTATTCTTAGACTGACACAGTTAAATTACTGTCACTGTCTGTTAGACCTGAGGAGGAATTGGGTTTCCCCATCTTCAAAAAAATTGATATAATAATCTTTCCCATCCCAAATCAGAATAAAAAGTCATACTCAAATTTCATAAACTGGAAATTCTCCCCAAATTTTTGGAATTTTGTTTCACTTTCAATCTTTATTTCAAAGTTTACTAAAATCAGCTTAATTTTCTAAGTAAAATGGTATTTGAAACTGGAAAACCAGAATTTTTCATTTAGAAAATGTCAAAATGAAATATTAAGAAAGAGCCAAAAATTAATTGAAACTGACCTGTGAAAAATCAGCCTTTTCTGATGAAAAATGTCCAGTTAGAAAATTCCTAATTCTGATCACTATCGACTGTTCAGGTTACTATGGTAGAAGTGACTACACATAAAATGAGTGTTAGGGTTGCGTTAGTGCTGCTTTTCCATTTATTGTGAACATCCAACCATGGATACCACAATTCAGAAAAATGTAGAGAGAAACAAATAAAACTAGTCTGCCAACTCCTACAAGTGTCTTCAATATGTGAGGTAGTTGCCAGTCATTAATAACCTTAGTGAATGTAATGCTGGCAAACTAGCAGGTATCATAGAATATCAGAGTTGGAAGGGACCTCAGGAGGTCATCTAGTCCAACCCCCTGCTCAAAGCAGGACCAATCCCCAATGTTTGCCCCAGATCCCTAAATGGCCCCCTCAAGGATTGAACTCACAACCCTGGGTTTAGCAGGCCAATGCTCAAACCACTGAGCAATCTCCCCTGGCCCCCATCATTGGCACTAATGCTTAGAAGAAATAGTTAATTGTTTTAATCTTGCTTCTTCATTCTGACAAGTTTCTAAAATACTTAGCCATCCATTCTTCTCACCATGTTAAGCTGAAGTCGTCTGTTCCTGCAGATAAGGATATTGCTCTTCCGCATAGGTGCCAAATTGAGAAAAGAAACAATGTTCAGTGACAAGGAATTATAATTCATGGGGATATCCATGATCAAAATTATGTAAAATTCCATGCTCTGAGCAACATCTACTCTGGTATTATGGGGCATATCTTCCCATAATCCTGGTCCCATTACACCATCTGAATAACTGGACTAGGTGTGATATCCCGAGTATTGTGGGGACAGGGAGAAATGTATCCTCTTTATAGGTCCTTAAGGAGCACTGAGCCACTCCAACATTTTACATGCTGCAATGTTTGGTTAGTCCATCCAGTGGTTAAGAGAGGATTTATTTTGTCTTCAGCGTATAGGGCTCTGTCACAGTTACAGGACAAACTGTACCTTAGCCCCTTTTAGTCCCTCTCAACTGAACCCCTCAGGGAACAGGACTGGCCTCCTGCACTGCTCTCAAGGGTGGACCTCACCCCTTCAATCTCACTGGTAATGGGTCTCTGAGAAGCATCCCCCATTTCCCAAATGTGTTCACATGACAGACCGACTGTGTTTGGTGCCCATAAGTCCTCTTCCTTCAGGGACATCTGACAACAATTGACTAAAGTGACTCAAACAATTTCTTCAAAACAAAGAACTACTTATTAACCCAAAGTCACATAGCATCCAGAGCAAAGTATAATAATGATAGATATACTTCTGTTTTCCTAAAACTCCACTCAGTCTAGTTACCTCCATTTCTGAGCTGGTAGAAACAGACTGCTGTTGCATCATGGTCTGTCAGACTCATCTCTAGACACTGCTAACAACCCAATCACTCTCCCTTTGTTTTCAAGACCTGAGGTTCTTCAATGGCTTAGCATCCTTGTATTGGGGTATACTGGGCCTTTATGTCTAGAGGGGGCCAGAAGACCCTGTTCCAGGAACTTATAATAAAAAAGGCCTAGGAAATAGCTGGAATTGGAAGAGAGAAGCAGACAATTGGAATTAGTGATGGGGAGGGTGGGGGAGCAGGGAAAGGAAAGGATGACTGTCTCTTTAAGAGACCAGGAACCCTGTAGTGTAGTGTAAGGAAGGCCTGCCCTCTCTTCCAGGGCATGAGCCCTAGGGAGAAGGGCAGTATATATGCTGCCTTCTCCCTCACAACAAGGGGATGCTAACAGGAGGAAGAAGCTTATCTGCTGACTGCTCCAAGGTAAAGGGGCTGAGTATAAAACGGGGTCAGCTTGAGAGATGCTGCCTCAGGTCTCAGCTGGCAGGAACTGCAACCCAGCCCAAGGAAGAAGGAAAGATTTATTATACTTGAACATGGTCCCAAGAGGAGGGGTGTAACCTCCTGGTCCAAGGAGGGAAACTGCTTCTGTTCTAATCCTACTCTGAGAGAGAGTGCTGTGGACTCCTGATGCAAAGGGAAAGAGGCTCATGTAGCTGAAACCCAGCTCCAAGAGGAGGATGGTGGTCTACTGCTCTCATGAGAGGGAGTTATTTGAATGTTGACCATGCCAAGGAGGAGGGCTGTAGACTCCTGGTTCCTGCAGTGTGAGACTGATGGAGTTACAACCAGGCAAGAAAGCCTACCTGAAACCTCACAACGACCCCCTAGACCAGTGGACTAAACAGGTAGAAGAGGGTAACTGAGGGAGAGCACCCTAAGGCACTCCCCTGTCATCCTAGACTCAGGGCTCGGAAGAATAAACCTTGCTGGCTTGGCTGGAGTCCGGCAGAGATTTTCCTCGGTTAATAGCTATCCCCATTGTTCCCTTAAGAAGCCTTATCTCTATCATTTTCATTTCCTGTTTGCTTCCTCCCAACACTCTCCTTTGATTTAACTCTATGTACTCAGGCAGGATAATATCAAAGAGGTAAACTGAGATGCATATGATATTTATATAAAAATACACAACTGTCTCATTCTTCACATGCTCCTTGTCTGTCAACAGAGGATCTTTCCTTGAACTTACAATGAGGACAGAGTGGTCATCTCAGTGTCTGGCCAGATACTCTCTTGTTCAATAGTGGGGAGCACTACAACCTAAACTTCTTAATTTGCTCTTAGACAGGTGGCAAGGATGGGTTTCCAGCACCTAGCAGAAAAGCAGTGCACCAAACTTAAGGGAATAAGCTGAGTGCCTGGGTTGTGGGTGGAGAGGTGAGCTCAGAAAAATGAATTTTTCATAGGAAATCCCCCTACTGGCTAATGATGTCCTGCCTTCTCCCCACCCCTAAATTTCTGATATTTGGGGAAGGACTGTAACCAATGGAGGAGTAACACGTTAGTCACTGAACCTTATTTTCCTATTACCCTTTTCCCTGGCATCACCTATACTCCCCCTACCCAGTTCGGCTAGGTACTTAAGCAGATGCCTAAATGTACGTGCATGAGTTGTCCCATTGACTCAGTGGGACTACTCATGTAATAAAAATTAGGCACCTGCTGAAGTACCTTGATGAAATATGGGCTGAGTGATTACACACATGCAAATTGTAATTGATGTTAACAGCAATGAGAGGATCCCATAGAATCTGGTGCTTTTGGAAGCCAGCTGGTTTGCCTATGCCTGAAAGCTGCTTCTGATTATTATCCTCATTCTACAGATGGGGAAACTGAGATTATGGGCTGTGGCCAAGTTCACACAGCTTGTTGGTGAAAAAGCAGATCCAGGAATAATTGTGCCATGACTGTAAGTGTTGACAGTTAGTAAATTCTTTATATTCATTTTTATTAAAAGATATCATGCTATAAATATCTCCTGAATGTTAGCAAAACAAACTGCTACGGCAACAATACAGTACCCCAAAATATAAAGAATGGATGTTTTAAAAATCATCATCAATTTCTTCATGAAGTGTACATACCACAGTGTTCTAAGAAACAAGAATTTAGAACAAACTGCAGACACTACTAATTGAATTATAAGTGCTGCCCAGGGGAACTTGTGAATTTGCAGTGAAATATCTGGAAGTAAAGCAACTTTAGAAGATGGCACCTGGAAAGCTCATCTTCACTTCAATCAAATTATATATTTTGTACTAGAATTTAAGAGGGATAAGAAATGTTTGGATGGCATGCAGTGGTAGGAAGCATGGAATAGTCTACAAACACATGCTGGCTTCACATTCTAACACTCATACTAAGAAATCAGTTGCACATTGTTTTGTCAGTATTGATTAATATTCCAAAGATTTCTTTTAATAATATATTGGAGAGTGGGTTAATGGATTTGCCTTTCACTGCTGAAGACAAGGGCTCATATCCTACAAGTCACAAGTGAAAAATAGTTTTATGCACTTTTGTTTGACCATTATCCAGACCATAAAGGCACTATACCAATTAGCACAACTGGCTAGCCATGGATCTTGCTATGTGCGTGGGCACTGGTATTCAAATAAACAAATATGCAGATTAGCTGCATCTTTATGAAAAAACTGTGAATCACACAATGTCTAACATTTAATAGAAACAATAATCTAAGATCCCAGTTCATAACTACTTTCTGTCATCAGTTTGTGTCTGGAGTCAAACCCTGGACGAACTGAAATCAATGAGAGTTTTGCCATAGACTTCAATGAGGCTAGAATTTCACTCCTGATCAATAAACAACAAAATTAGAACATAATATAATAATGGCCATACTGGTTCAGACCAAAGGTCCATCTAGCCCAATCTCCTGTACTCTGACAGTGGCCAATGCCAGGCGCTCCAGAGGGAACGAACAGAACAGGTAATCATCAAGTGATCCATACCCTGTTGCCCATTCCCAGCTTCTGGTAAACAGAGGCTAGGGTTACCATCCTTGCCTATCTTGGCTAATAGCCATTGATTGACCTATCCTCCATGAATATATCTAGTTCTTTTTTGAACTCTGTTATAGTGTATTAGTCCATTCAAAGAGTCATCAGTGATGGTATTATGAAAGTATTAAATGTAGGGAAAAATATGTGAATGGTTGGGTTAACTGAAATGTAGTTATGATCAAACAGAATACCACATATGGGCAACCAGAACCCTAAAATTGGTCTCCTGGAATACCAGATATGAAGAGGGGCTGATATATAATCAGATATGGATGTAAGTGGGTGGAATGAAAAAAGGTATATCAAAGGTTGTCAAACCTTTCTTTAGAGGGGACACCTGGACAACGGCATGAGACAACTGTGTAGGAGGTCTGGCTCAGCAACTTCTTCTCATGGTGTACTCCATTGACTGTTTCCTCCATCTGTGTTTCAGTGGTCTTCGTCAGATTAAGTATGCACAATATAACACTAAGTATGAACAATTCAGGAACCACTTTATTGTATTTTATATTTATTTTGATTTTTCTATTTTAATTTGTCTGTATTAATTACAACTCATAATGTGTGTGTTTGTGTGTGTGTGTGTGTGTGTGTCACTATCTGGAGTGGTTCATAACTGATTGTCAAAAAGTTGGGCAGACACCCCAAACTGGTTGTATGTTCTATAATTAGATTTCACCAACCCAGTCAGAAATGTGAATTTTTGAAGTACTATAACGGCCTTACTGTGCAGTCAAAGACAGTTCCCTTGGGCACTTCAGTCTATTTTGCCACCTGGACAAGCTGGTCTTAGTGGCAGTTCATTGCCGTCAACCCAAGATCACAAAATATTCACATTACTTCCATTCCCAAAAGACCAGTCACTCAACCCAGGTCAGTTTGTATCTCAGATCTCACACCACAGACAACACTTGTAGCAAGTCCTATAATCAACTAAGAAAGGATTTGTTGACTAAGAAAAAGGAGAGTTATTTACAGGTTAAAGCAGGCAACATATATATACAAATAGTTACCGTCTATGGTTCCAAATGTTGACAGTTCTAGTAATTTGCAGCACCGAAGGTCTTTTAGGGCTAACCAAGGTTATCCCTGGCGATCTCTGCTTCTGTTTGCTAGCTCCTGCCCTGTGAGGGTCCAAACAGCAAAAAAGAGAAAATGTTCTTGTGTACATTTTTTATCCCTTTCGTCCATCATTGAAATTCATGGGACAGGCTCTCTTGCACATATCATCTTCATACCTGTGAGAGGGCTATCATCAAAGACTGTATCATGATATTCCACAATGGTGCATTCAGTTTTGATAGTCCTTTGTGATGGGTAGGGGATTCCCCTATATCTGCCTGGTTCACAAGTTCAGAGCATGCATTTTATAAAACAAAACTTAGATCTTTTATAGCATGGGATATGAACATTACAAGAAAGATTAATGCCTGCAGCAATTTGTGAGCATTATAGAGAGTCAAAATACCTAAAACATTCTTACAAGTCTTGAACAATACTAACATAGGTGAGTTGATCTGGTTTCCAGCTATGAATTTCAGTGTTCAGCTGGTTTAGAATTTTTTCCAAAATTGTCATAAAACACTTTATATGGGGAATATTTAATAAAGTGCACAGTGTTAACTGTATCCATCTCTTTATGAATAATGGGCTATATTAGTTCAGGTGGGTAAGTGACTTCATGGCTACACAGCAATATAAGGCAATTTTGTTAATTCTTAGTACATAAGTAATTTCTTTGATTAATGCTTACACTATCAGTTATTCATAAACATAGTTTGGTAAAAATAAAGAGAACACATGTCCCAGTTTTGCCAGGACAAAGCCAAGTTTTCATGATTGTAAAAACTTCTTTTAAGACAGCTATGTCTGAAGTTTTTCATTTCAGCAATTGAAATTTTGGTTGTTTTATAACTAGAAGTTACTTGTTGAAGACATATTACTATGCAAAGCAGAATTTGCTCTGTGTTTACCAGGAAAAAAACAGTTCAATGGAATGAGTATTCAGTGTGATGAGTGCTGCCTGGAGTGAAGTGGAGTGAATGGTTTGATACTATCCAAGCTGATCTTTTGATCACTGTGAAAGCTGACGATGCTTATTCAGTGTTTCATTATAAACTCGTTCAGAAAACCAATGTCTGAAAAATTCCTCTACTCTAAGAAATATCACTTTGAGATAACAATGGCAGCAATGACACGAACACATTTTTAAAGCTTACACTTTGTCTTCCAGATGATCATTTTGCAACCTTAAAAAATGTCTCCAGACAAGATTTCCATGTGTTGATTTTGCAAACATGCTAAAAGTATACACTTTCAACTTACAAATCAAATAAGTTCTCATTTTAACTAAAATACTTTTAGGGTTTCTTGTTAAATGGCTGTTTACCAAAATCATCAAGAACGTGTCAGTTATTGTGAGGATAAGAACCTTCCGGGTCCATAAGGTGGGAAAAGAAAGTGAGGACTGGATGATAGAACAAAAATCTTACAACGATTATGCAAATCAAATGCACAGAACTAGACAAAGTGCAGGGAATTGCATGACTTGGGGGAAAGGGAGGAACCTCTTCACTTATGCTTTTGTAACAGTTCAGGTCCCTGCACTTTGACTGGTGGTGACAGCTCCATTTCAGTATAATTTTCTTTTAATGCCAGTATATTAAAATTTCTTATAATGATCCTGCATCATTAACTCCCTCTGAAAGACAATTTAGAGAATCAGTTGCAACTCCCCTGAATATGACAGGTTTCAGAGTAATAGCCATGTTAGTCTGTATTCGCAAAAAGAAAAGGAGTACTTGTGGCACCTTAGAGACTAACCAATTTATTTGAGCATAAGATTTCGTGAGCTACAGCTCAGTTCATCGGATGCATACCGTGGAAACTGCAGCAGACTTTATATACACACAGAGAATATGAAACAATACCTCCTCCCACCCCACTGTCCTGCTGGTAATAGCTTATCTAAAGTGATCATCAAGTTGGGCCATTTCCAGCACAAATCCAGGTTTTCTCACCTTCCACCCCCACACACAAATTCACTCTCCTGCTGGTGATAGCCCATCCAAAGTGACAACTCTCTACACAATGTGCATGATAATCAAGTTGGGCCATTTCCTGCACAAATCCAGGTTCTCTCACCCCCTCACCCCCCTCCCAAAAACCACACACACAAACTCACTCTCCTGCTGGTAATAGCTCATCCAAAGTGACCACTCTCCCTACAATGTGCATGATAATCAAGGTGGGCCATTTCCAGCACAAATTCAGATTTTCTCACCCCCAACCCCCAGACACACACAAACTCACTCTCCTGCTGGTAATAGCTCATCTAAAGTGACCACTCTCCCTACAATGTGCATGGTAATCGCCATGCACATTGTAGGGAGAGTGGTCACTTTGGATGAGCTATTACCAGCAGGAGAGTGAGTTTGTGTGTGTCTGGGCGTGGGTACCATGCACATCGTAGGGAGAGTGGTCACTTTGGATGAGCTATTACCAGCAGGAGAGTGAATTTGTGTGTGTCTGGGGGTGGGGGGGGGTGAGAAAATCTGAATTTGTGCTGGAAATGGCCCACCTTGATTATCATGCACATTGTAGGGAGAGTGGTCACTTTGGATGAGCTATTACCAGCAGGAGAGTGAGTTTGTGTGTGTGGTTTTTGGGAGGGGGGTGAGGGGGTGAGAGAACCTGGATTTGTGCAGGAAATGGCCCAACTTGATTATCATGCACATTGTGTAGAGAGTTGTCACTTTGGATGGGCTATCACCAGCAGGAGAGTGAATTTGTGTGTGGGGGGTGGAGGATGAGAAAACCTGGATTTGTGCTGGAAATGGCCCAACTTGATGATCACTTTAGATAAGCTATTACCAGCAGGACAGTGGGGTGGGAGGAGGTATTGTTTCATATTCTCTGTGTGTATATAAAGTCTGCTGCAGTTTCCACGGTATGCATCCGATGAACTGAGCTGTAGCTCACGAAAGCTCATGCTCAAATAAATTGGTTAGTCTCTAAGGTGCCACAAGTACTCCTTTTCTTTTTCCCCTGAATATGATACATAGAGGAAATGTGGCAAAGGCAGGTTAGTTTAAAAATACTCAATACAATCAGTGTGAGATGAAATAGAAGATAAAAGAGTAGAGTTGAGCTGACAGAGGATTATTGGCATCTGAAATGCCTTTTCATTCTTCTGGCTTTTCAGTTGTTTTTGGTCTAATGATATCTCATACTCAAAGGAGGACATAGAAATACTGAGATAGTTTACTGAGGAGTCTCTTGTGATTCTCATTCATATTACATGGGGATTTGATGACAAATTTATATTAATATCAGTGATTGAATCTGGAGCTTGGATTCAATCCTCATAGCCTGAACTAAGTTAGGTTTGAAATTTATCTCCAAACCCAAATATTTCAGCTCTGGCCCATCTAATTAATATTCAGGATTGCAAACTGGAAGTTTTAAAAGTGGACTTCAAAAGGCTGTGTGTTTCATCTGAAAGGATGTTCTTTGATACCACCAACTCCCCAGTCATGCTCCAGATTCCTAGAAGTCACATGGAACTGGCACTCTTGCTATTTCTTGGCAAAACACAAAGAGTTGTGGTCACTCCTTTCTTGAGATGGGTCCAAACTGGAACACGGATTCCAGCCACCTTTGCCCCATCGCCACCTGTCAGACGGCTTCAGGAACATTTGATTGAAAATATTGATCAGAATTACATGGCCTCTTTATGACTATTCCTATTCTTTCATTTGTTGTTTGCATTAGCTATATTTTAGCATGTGGGCATTTAGCTAGGGGTATCCCAGTGATATGAGAGTCCTGAGTACTACACTTTATAGAATTTATTCCAAAATATTAAACTATATAAAAATGAACAGCACATTTGGGATTGGAAATAGGAGTAGGCAGCTATCTGTTGACAGGCATCACTAAGTGTTCCATATAGGCCTTTGTAATATCTGGCAGTGACTTTCTGCAGGTCAGTCTGTGCTATTGTGAGATGAAATTATGCAGCTTGACACACACCATTAACACTGTACAAGGTTTTCCAGATGTCCAGGTGATTTGTTAAAAGTCTGTGGCATATAATGCCAAATTTTATTAATAAACTGTAGAGAAGACAGACAAAGACAGTAAATGGTCAGGCTCTCTGGAAACATTTGCTCTTACCTACAAGTGTGCGAGCCCACCGTGTCTATCACAGATGCAAACAACAGTTACAAGTGTCTAAACCTATTGCTTCCTGAAGGAGATGTTTGATTAACTCGCATTCTTAGCGCATACGGAAGATGTAAGCTTTGTTGATCTGACCAAGATATTTTCCTTGTAACAAAGTATTGCAATTCTATGTCCTCTGCAGTCATGTAATGAGAGTATTTCTGTTATAACTCTTCTGCTTTATACATAGTAAAAGGCTAAAACAACAACTTTTGAACAAAAAAAGAAAATCCAAGTCTATCCAGTGTCAAATGGCAAACAAAGAAATGGTTTACTGGCCAAAGAGTAGGCACATGGATGGGAAATGGTTGCATGATCAATACCAGCTATGTTACCTTCTTGTCTAAAAGGAGCTGGATAGCATTAAGGAGGGTGTGAAAAGAAGCAATGTTTTGGCAATACAATGAATAAAATGTTTTTTGTTGCTTCTGGATACTAGTGGATAGATCCACAAAAGAATTTAATCTCTTAAACCCAATATTTAGGCACCATTGAGATCCTCAACCCCCCTGCTTAGCTGCTACCTACTGTTGTAGGTGCCTAATATCTAAGTCTCAGTGCCAGTGAGCATGCCTATAGCAGCCCCTCTCAGACCTAAGCAGTATGCCCAAATCAGGCCTTCCTCCACCCATCTTGCCTACAGGGCCAAATCCAGTAGGCATGCTCTGAGCATTTCTAACCCCAGATGAAATGGCAACTGATCAGCATACTCACCCAGGATGTAAGAGAACCAGGTTCAATTCTGCTGTCTATCTGATGAGGCAAGAATTTGAACTTGGATCTTCCCCTTCTTAGGAGTAGACTTTTCTCAATCTCTTTTAGCCACTTCCAGTTTGGATACATAATTAAATGGTCATTGGATCAGTCATTAGAAGCTGGATCTCTAACTGCCTGGGTGAGTGCCCTAGCCATGGGGCTATAGAGTAAATTGTCTTGCTCTCTGACCAAATGATTATGGATTGTATATGCCTAACTCTGGGCTGTGGATTCCACCAGGTGCCTAAAAGTTAGATGCTGTAATACTGAGCATTCAACAGCTAACACCCTTTGTAGATTCAGGCTTTGGCACGCTCCTCCCTGTGAAGTTGGTGACAAATTTCTTATTTACTCCAGTGATGGAAGATCTGATCCTAGGATCTTCAGGATGTAGCCTACTTATTTTCTGCATTCTGCACTTACAGTGTTGTAATTAAAATTGTTGTAGGGGTAGAACAAATTTTTTTTTAGAAGTTCTCAAATTCCACTGGTTTTGTAAAGCATATCATATACCACCAACCACGCTGTCTTTGATTGCTATAGTTTACTTGTGCCTTTACTTCATATTATTTTCAGGGAAGAGAATTTATTTTTGTTTTGTATATATTAGTTGTATATATTAAATCATCTCAGATTCATGGACAATATTGTGTTGATCGCCAAAAATACTGTCAAACTATCGAAAATGCTGCGAGAACTCAACACAAAAAGCGGCCAAGTCGGATTGAAAATTAACCACTACAAAACAAAAATTATGTGGTCTGAGACCTTGCCAAAAGCCCAAGTAACAATCAAGGAAGAACAAATAGAAGAAGTTGAAAAATATGTCTGTTTATGCCAAGAAATTAACATGTGCCATGATCAAGAAGGTTATCTCTTGCAAAGAAAGAAAGCAGGTTGGTGGGCATTCAATTCTATTAAGGATGTCCTCCAAGGAAAAATCAACAAGGCAACATGTGCCAGCCTCTTTAACTCAACAGTACTGCCAGCAATATTGTACGGCAGCGAAACACAGGCGCTGACGAAGTCAGAGGAGCAGCAACTGTGTCACAGAGACGACTATGGGAAGAAGAATTCTGGGAATTTCAATCCGTGACCAAGTCCCCAGTGAAGTGATCAGACAGCAGAGTGGAGTGCAGGACGTTGTTGAGAGCAGGCATGGTAAAATGTGATGGGTTGGGCATATAACGAGGCTCACTGACAATCGATGGACTGCAGCTGTTGCCGAGTGGTACTCACTGGAACTGAAATGACCACTTGTTCAACCTCAAAAGAGATGGGAAGAGGGGTTTTTTTTGTGAAAAGGCATGGCTGCACATGGCCTGGAAGGCCAGAATATGAGAAGAATGGAAGACGTGTTGTGATCGGTGCAATCTATACAAGGACCGAAGGACCAGTCGATCAAGGTGATCAAGGTGATATATTAGTTCCAAAGTACCTTGTACTATTATAATGCCATATAAATAAATAACTTTCATCCCACAACAGACCTGCTGTAAGTCATTTTTCAGAAAGAAACATTATCTTGTCTTAAACTTATTTGACCTGAATTGAACATAGAAAAATATTGTTATAGCTTCTGAAATGTCAGACCCTCTATTTGAATGCATTTTCTCATGTGAAATAAAACTATTTATGAATATTGCCTGGCAACAGTATTTTAAGTGTTACATGTAAATTAACAAAGTAGGTGAAAAGGAGCATAATGAATTTGCGTGAGAAGATGATATTCCCATATGCAGAAAATGTCAACAAGAACCTAATCAGCAACTATAGCATATGGTGTATCAATTGCAATTTGTTTATATAGCCTTGAACTTCCCACTAAAAGGAAACCCCTCTCTGAACTATAGACAAAGAAAATATAGTCTAATTACACATTAGAAGTGGCATGTCCTAATCTAGGTTCAGACAGGACAAGGGGACAATGACAGATGAACCTTCTAAAGAAAGAGTAGCTGTTGTACAATCATAACAGTTATACTCCATATAAACCACTATGTCTTTCATTCATCATATAATATGGGATAAAAGGTTTCCTAGTTAAGCAGTGGCAGTTCAGAGTTTGTGGACCTGGACACCCAGTGAGACCCATACAGAGAGAGACCCTGACACACCCGACACCCCAGAGCTGAATTCAAACCTTCAAAGGCCAGATTCTCAGCTCTTGTTCTGATTCTATATTGCTGGCCTCTGGAGACAGAAGCTGGATTCTGGCCATTACTGGCCAGACAAAAATTTCCCCAGTGCTGGGGAAAGGGATCTTTCGACTTGCAGAGCTGTTTCCTGTGCCAAAACCACCCCTTCCCCATTGCACCCCAACCTAGGTGGTCTGCAGGGAGATAGGTAGTAGTAAGGGATAAGGAAAGGCTAAAGCCCACTGATTCTCAACTGGCCTTAAAGTACCATAGGATACAGAAGGACCTAGACCAATTGGAAGATTGGGCCAAAAGGAATCTGATGAGGTTCAATAAGGATAAGTGCAGGGTCCTGCACTTAGGACGGAAGAACCCAATGCACAGCTACAGACTAGGGACCGAATGGCTAGGCAGCAGTTCTGCAGAAAAGGACCTAGGGGTGACAGTGGACGAGAAGCTGGATATGAGCCAGCAGTGTGCCCTTGTTGCCAAGAAGGCCAATGGCATTTTGGGATGTATAAGTAGGGGCATAGCGAGCAGATCGAGGGACGTGATCGTTCCCCTCTATTCGACATTGGTGAGGCCTCATCTGGAGTACTGTGTCCAGTTTTGGGCCCCACACTTCAAGAAGGATGTGGATAAATTGGAGAGAGTCCAGCGAAGGGCAACAAAAATGATTAGGGGACTGGAACACATGACTTATGAGGAGAGGCTGAGGGAGCTGGGATTGTTTAGCCTGCAGAAGAGAAGAATGAGGGGGGATTTGATAGCTGCTTTCAACTACCTGAAAGGGGGTTCCAAAGAGGATGGCTCTAGACTGTTCTCAATGGTAGCAGATGACAGAACGAGGAGTAATGGTCTCAAGTTGCAGTGGGGGAGGTTTAGATTGGACATTAGGAAAAACTTTTTCACTAAGAGGGTGGTGAAACACTGGAATGCGTTACCTAGGGAGGTGGTAGAATCTCCTTCCTTAGAGGTTTTTAAGGTCAGGCTTGACAAAGCCCTGGCTGGGATGATTTAACTGGGAATTGGTCCTGCTTTGAGCAGGGGGTTGGACTAGATGACCTTCTGGGGTCCCTTCCAACCCTGATATTCTATGATTCTATGATTCTATACCATACACTACTGAGGTTTGTCACTACTGTAACAAATGCGAGGGCCAAGACAGATTGACCAAGAGAATCAGAACTATAAGTAGCCACTTGATAGTTGCCCCAACTATGCATTGAGAGATTGTTGGATGCAGGAGAGAATTAAGCCCTAAGGAGTGTTGCCAACTCTTGGAATTTTATTTTTAATCTTTTGATTTAGGGTTTGTCTTAAAACTCCAGCTTTTGGGGTCAAGTGATTTCATGAGAAACTGCTTTCATTATAAAAAGAAAAGGAGTACTTGTGGCACCTTAGAGACTAACCAATTTATTTGAGCGTAAGCTTTTGTGAGCTACAGCTCATTTCACGAAAGCTCATGCTCAAATAAATTGGTTAGTCTCTAAGGTGCCACAAGTACTCCTTTTCTTTTTGCAAATACAGACTAACACAGCTGTTACTCTGAAACCTGCTTTCATTATGTAAATACGTTTTCTTGGATTTTGAAATCTTCAAACTGAAAAGGTTTGCTTTTTCAACAAAACTCACCAAAAATCCCTGATTTATTTTCATTCAACATTTTCATGGATGGGATTTTGGGGAAGGCAAACAAACACCAGTTACTGACCAGCCCTATATAACATGAATAATGGAAAGCCTTTGGCACACTGGCTCTCCAATGATGCTAGTGAGTAAAGAAAGGAGAAAGGGCAAAGCCTCACAACAAAGGTATAATTACAGCACAGTAGTTTGCAAATCAAGCATTGGAAACTATGAGAAGTTCTGTCACCATGAAAAATGCCACTGGTATTGTAGAACATTATTCATCTTTTGCATCCAGAATTCCTGCAGTATTATGTAATATCTTATGGTTGCATTAAGACAACATAGAACATTAGAGCAGTTCTTGCTCATGCACCATGGTTATAATAAGTAGTCAGTGTCAATGACGACAAGCAAGTTCCTTTTTTCCCCTCCCCCTAACCTCCAGGGTGGGAGGCTATTCTTGGAAATATAGTGCAGCTTAACAGCACTCTGCACACTTAGGGATTCTCTGGTTTCCATTTCTTCCATAATCACAATTTATGAGAAATAAAAGAGAATCTCTGCCCTGACATAAAATTTCTCATTCAGTGAAATAGGAGAAATATGTGTCCATTCATTAAAAAAATAGAGACTGACTTTTCTTCAAAACACTTTGTGTCTCTGTGTCCATGAATCACTAGATTAAAGCCATTACTAAGTGTATGCCTCCTTCCTTTTAGCAGTTGTTAATGACACACTGATTACTTTCCTCTAGACATATAAGGACTTTTTGGTAATAGCACTGTTAAATGTGCTTTGGATGGTATCTATTAATAGCATTAGTAAAATATAGTGATTAGTTCTTACAAAAGCTATGTAGGCATCTCTGAGGATTGCTCAAGCACTTCCCAAAGGTTTGTTAGCTCTCCATGTGGACATGCAATGGGAACAATACATTTGCAATGTACCCCAAATAGCCCTGCCCAGGAAGTTTATTGACCAGAATTGCATTATTCTAAGTGATTTTACAAATATAGAAAAAAAATTCTCTACCACAATGAGCTTACAATCTAAAGTACAAAACCAAATAAAACCAATTGATACAGACAGATGAGGGACTATAAGGAAACAATAGGATAATATTGACAGCATGACAGGCAGTGGTATTAGCAGGGGATAGGATTTTGAAAGAGAATTTCAAGTCTACAACAGGTTTCAGAGTAGCAGCTGTGTTAGTCTGTATCTGCAAAAAGAAAAGGAGGACATGTGGCACCTTAGTCTCTAAGTCTACAACAGTAAGCCAGCCAATCAGTAACTAGATTTAGACTCTCAGTCATCTGATATCTGACATTTTAGTGTCAAACCAAAATGAAAAAATGGGGAAAATAAATGAGTTTATTTCTCCTTTCTGTTTCTTCCATTCATGCTACTGCCCTCTCGTAGCTCCTATTATTCCCCATAATTGTTTGGGTGTGCAACACACTCATAGAACAGGGTAGGAGACACTAGACACATTACTATCATTGATACATAGTTGTCTCTAAAATGGAACACAGCAGTTTAACAATGTACAATGTACAGCAACTAGAATAGATTAGATTAGATATTGAGAAGGAAAGAAATAAGAGAAAGAGATGACTATGTTATTCATGAATGGTGAAACCATAAATGAGTTAAGCATGTCATCCTAAATGAGAATGGGACGGGTGTGCCCTACTCATTTTTCAACTGGACTTTGAAAATGGTACCTAAATGTAAAAAGTGTCATAGGATCGTTAATGGCCCTAAGAGTTCAGGACCACCATTTTACATCTCATCTGAGAGAAGATATTTCTAATAGCATAGAATCACATTATGATGGGAGATTGGTTTAATAACAAGTCCAACAAAAGAATGTAATGACTATCATCACTTCCTAGAGCACTCAGGATTTTCCTTAGGAGGCATCCCATCCATATATGAACGATTGTGAGGTCTATCTATAATATATTGTGATATGGTTGTAAAATAAAAGTTACAATCTTCACTATATAGGGAACTCTACTTTGACAATTATTATGTATAGGGAATTAAAATATGTGACTGTGTATTTGGCATCACATCCAAAAGAGTTGTGAGGTAAATAATTAAACAGATAACTTCAGCATTTGCTCTTCGTATATTTTGTTGTTTCTAGCTACACCAAACCATGTGTAGGTAAACAAACGTAAACTGGCTCATTTTTAGCTTTCACAGTAGCCATCTTGAAAATAAAGTATCTTCCCTGAAAGATGGTGTGGTGAGCAGGAAATTCAGGAACTACAGTTGACATGCTCCATTACATCAGAGTACAGTGAAATATACAATCATACATGAAGAAATAATTCACAATAGATTTTGTTCCATATTAAACCAACTCACCTCCCCAAGAAAGGACCAGCAAAATGTAAATGAGTAATTCAGTCCAATTCATAACATTGGGCTCTTTTTCAGTACATGTGAATTTAATATCCTCTAAAATTATTATTGTAATAAAGGAGATAATTAAAAAGTGAATTTAAAGTGCAAGAGAGTGTCTTACCAACCTTCAAAAATATTCCCCACTGATTTACTGTGTATGCCTCTTACACTGTTGCCACTTTGAACTCTAGGGTACAGATGTGGGGACCTGCATGAAAACCTCCTAAGCTTACTTTTACCAGCTTAGGTTAAAACTTCCCCAAGGTACAAACTATTTTACCTTTTGCCCTTGGACTTCCACTGCCACCACCAAAAGACTGGGTTTATTTTATTAGGGAAGAGCCCGTTTGGAAACGTCTTTCCCCCCAAAATCCTCCCAACCCTTGCATCCCACTTCCTGGGGAAGGTTTGGTAAAAATCCTCACCAATTTGTATAGGTGACCACAGACCCAAACCCTTGGATCTTAAGAACAATAAAAAATGCATTCAGTTCTTACAAGAAGAATTTTAATAGAAGAAACAGTAAAAAAGAATCACCTCTGTAAAATCAGGATGGTAAATACCTTACAGGGTAATTAGATTCAAAACATAGAGAATCTCTCTAGGCAAAATCTTAAGTTACAAAAAGACACAAAGACTGGAATATCCATTCTATTCAGTACAGCTTATTTTCTCAGCCATTAAAAGAAGCCATAATCTAACGCATATCTAGCTAGATTATTTACTAAGTTCTAAGACTCCATTCCTGTTCTGTCCCTGGCAAAAGCATCACACAGACAGACTCTTTGTTTCTCCCTCCAGCTTTTGAAAGTATCTTGTCTCCTCATTGGTCATTTTGGTCAGGTGCCAGCGAAGTTATCCTAGCTTCTTAACCCTTTACAGGTGAAAGGGTTTTTCCTCTGGCCAGGAGGGATTTAAAGGTGTTTACCCTTTCCTTTATATTTATGACAACTGTCCATCATTTTAACTTGTCATAAAACTGCCTCTTATATCCCTATGTCACCCCTTGCCGTTTGAGAATCTTTGTTGGTGAGTTATGGGCTGTATATTAGATCTCTCTCTTCAGGAAAGAGTGCTCTATTATATAAATGTCACATGATTCCCTGCAGGATTGTGCAAGCTGACAATGCAGTGGTTTACAGTGTAAATATTTTGCTGCAAGCTAAATTAGTGTTTTATTTTCCTTGCGAGATCAAAAATAAATAAATAAATAAATAAATAAATACATGTGGGGAAAAGTAGACCACACTCAGCCCAACAAGAAAGCACAAAATGAGTTCAAAAAGATCTTAGCAGGTCTTGTTTCTATCTAAGACTATGACAAATCTGTATTTTTAGGGGATGGTGAACTCCAAATATGATGATCTCAATATAACCTCATATTAACCTAACACCAGAAAAGAAATCTTTCTTAAGGCTTATTCACATTATACCTCATGGAGTATTCATCATTATGGAATACTGGAAAGTTCCAGTTACAAATTGTAAGCCATCTCTGCCCCATTATGGAGACTCAGAGGATGTGCCATTGTTTTACAGAGTTCCTTGCAACCCTTTCCAATGGAGGGCTTGAAGACCTTGTGTTACGTACAATAGAACGAGTGGGATTTATGCACCATGTTTCCTTTCTGACCAAATATATGCAAATGTGAATCCTTGCACACAAATGTAACTCATCAGTGAAATAATATTCTAAAAACGTTATCCCTGTGCTCCTGAGCACATTCAAGTGAGGTATGTCACCTGCTCAAATCCAGATCAGAAATGGACAAGGAAAAGGGAGAGGCAATCAGAGATATTTAAGCATAATTCTGGATGCATGCATGACAAGGTTGCTGTAGAGTGAGGTAGTTAACATACTGCAAAGTTAAATTTGTTTAGAAGGTATGGCCTGTTACTCGGGTTGAAAGTCCTTTCTGTGTAACATCCCATTTCAGTGATTTATTCTGAACTAGGTTAATGTGGCAAAATGGATTATCTGACTCTTCAGTTCAGACTGTTCCTATACTATCTGAGTGGTTGTCTATAATTGGTTGATCCAAACTCTCTCTCTCCCTCTGCCAGTGGGTCTTTTTCTCTGTTTATTTTTGGATTATAAATTATGTTAAACATAAATACAAAGGCTGGCACCCTTAAAGTCAATGGGAGTTTTGCATTTTGTAAACTATTTTTGAGAAGCAGCTTTTGATAAAATAGCATGTTAAGTATTATAATGGCATACATAGTACATGGGCTTTGCAAAATAATGGTGCTCAAATCACACAGGGTATACTGACACAGACGTGTCACTGTGAAGACAAATAAAATAGGGAAAAATATTGCTTTGTCGGAACTTTTACAAAAGCTCACAAAGCAGGTGAATAAATAACACAAACCACTTTTATAGCATTTTTCATCCATTTGAACTCAAAGTATTTTACAAAGGAATATGAAGATACAGAAGCAGAACTGTTATATTAGAGTGTTTTTCATTCCAATCATAAATGACCAAGCTGCTGATCAAAAGTATTTCTTTCTCTTGTTTGTTTAGCTTACTTTTTTAAAGAATTATAACACAACTCTGAAACAGAGGGTTTTGTATGCTGTGCTATGAAAACTAAAAGTTTCTTCACAATTTACAAATAATGAATATCCATTTTATCCTTGTAAGTTGCATTTCAAGGGCTTTTTTGTTTGTTTTTTCTCAGATAAGCTATTTTGCATGCTATAAAATTCATTTAGGTACAACTACTTAAATTAAGAGGCCTCTTATTCAGTTTATGTCAATTGGCACTTATTTTCCAACAAATATGAAACGATATGGATAAATTCATTATTACTTTGATAGTAAATGGAATAGAACAATTTGGAATAAGGGTCAGGCCTGTAATACCATAATAAGCTCTCTACCAGTTTTTAAAGAGAGAAGCTAAAGGGATTGTGAAGAAAGAGGAAATTAATTCCTAGTCCAAAATTAAAGATACGTGGTTAATTACTAAATGATATGTAAAAAAATGTGGATATCTGTCTCTACAAGCTTATGAACTCTGGTTGAGATTATTAAGTGATTATCAAATGTTTCTATTAAAAACTGCTGTATCTTGAATGCCTATGTATCTTCACGAAGCTGCAAACTCCATTTTGAATATTCAGCTTTTTACCTTTTCTGTTGGTTGTTTGCCTCCATGTTGGGCTGAAATTCCAAAGACTGGTGACAAAAGAATAACAATAGAGTCATTAAACTTTGATGAGCAGCCACCCAAATGACAAGGGGATGGCTACTGCCAAGGGGATGGCTACTGCTTTCTCAAGTCTGAATTTAAGGGAGATATTGCCTAACAATGAAGTCACCTGGTAGGACTTAGTGATCAGCCTCTGTGAGGGTTTTTGGTTGGCTAGGACCCAGTACCAAAAGGAAGTGGAAGGGTTGATGGGAAACCAGGACTCTGAGACTGACAGTCCCCAAGGGAAATGGGGAGAGGCCAGTGCTTCAGGTCAGTCTGATTGACAGGACAGACAGGTTAGTGATGGAGTCAGGGGGTCAGAAAGGTCCTGTCCTCCGTGTAAGCTGGAAATGCCCTGCGTCAGACAGACAGAGTGGCCTCGCATAAGGTAGGGAGCCCTGACAGATTTCCTGACCCAAGAGCGTCTCCCAATGGATGAGTGAACTTGTAAAAAGCATTGTGGTTAGGGAGTTTATTGTTTTCTAAAGGATCAGTGCTTTACCTGTTTAAGTAAAGGAGCAAATGTGTTAGACGCATGTGCAAGGTTTCTGTGTATTTTACCTGCTTCATGATCCTCTGTATGTGTTACATGCTTCATGATTACTACAAGCCTTCAGAGACAGTTAAATTGTAAGCCAGAAGGATCACATCTTTCAGTGGGATTCTGGCCAGGTTGTGTTTAAGCAACTTAGGTATCTCGAGTGTCAGCACTAGTCTTGGGGGCCTTGGGCAGGTGGGCAGCGGAGCTCCATTTCTGTGAAGGGATGGCAGACTAAGGCTGCGTCTCTACTGGTGAGCATACTCAGCTATTAGAGCATCAGGTTTCCAAACTGTGCAGGAGCCATCTATAGCTCGCACATCCCAATACTTTGCCCACCAAAAGGGGTGAATGCGTATTTGAACCAAAAAAGGTTGCTATTCACTCATTCTGCAAGGCTTAGTGGACTACACAGGCATGTTCATGAATAACAATGTGGAAAACACTGGAAAAGTTCATGGCCCCAGGATGCTGAGGAGATCGCGTTTGTATTTGAAGGTGGAAGAAGGGATTTTATTCTCCAGAAATTATATGGTTCTCTACTGAATCTCTGTGCCAACTGTTATTTGGGAAGACCTCATGTATCCATTCCAAACTTGGCTCATGAAACCATACCCCAGCATCAATGACCCTGGAAAAAGGAAATTCAAATACAAACTTAGTAGCTGCAGAATGCTCATGGAGTGCACGTTTGGTAGGCTGAAATCTCATTGGTACTGCCTATGAATCTGTCTGGATTCCATTGGGGCCAATGCTGTTTGCATAGTCATATCATGCTGGACGCTCCATATTGTTTTCAAGAGTAAGGGGAGTGCTTCTTTCCCAAGTGCTCACAGGAGAAATCTATCTTACAGACCCTGCACAGGCAGCCAGATCCCACCCATGTGCACACTAGTCTTGGTTCTCATCAGGCCAGGGAAATTGAGGATGTTATATGGACACACATCTTTGCACAGCAGGGAGGCAAAGGATGATGTCTGCCTGTGTCAAGGGACACTTTCACATTCTGTGCAGCTCCTGGAAAAGCACATGATGTAATATTGGTGCCCGCTTGTGGGGCTGTATAGTTCTGTGAGGGTTTTCCTGTAGCCAAACATCATTAGCCCTTTTTTCTATGACAATTCACACATTACGGAAAAGTATAACAGGGCACCTCACTGGGTTATCTCCTTAGGGTTCGGTTCATGCTGTGGAAGGTGGTGGTCGAGTTGTAAAGTGGTCATTGTGCAGTGCTTTTGTCATATCTTTTACCATTATTTATAATCCTCTTATCAGGAGCACTCAGTCTCTCTTAATGACCTGATCAACATTTGCTTGGGGTGTGTGTGCACCCATTTTTTTTAATCATTGTTTGAAAGCTGTGCTAACCGCACTTAATGACTGTTATAGAGCATTAATATCAAGGCTGAACTTGGTCACATTTTGGAGGGGCAAGGGAAGAAGGGTCCATTTAATCACTGGGTAGTGGGGCATGCCCATGTTGTTACTTGAATTGTTTTCCGATTTTCTGCATGTGAACCAAGCCATAAAAACATTTCTCTATGCATTTTCTGTGTTGTGAGTTCTGCTGCTTTTATAACTAACAGTGCTTTCTATAAACCCTAAACGCTAACTACACTTTTCCCATCCCTCCTGTGTATCTTGAGGACTTTGGATTTCTTAACCTGGCGGACAAAGGGTTGTGGGTGTGGGACAATCAGGAAAGTGTCTGCAGTATGACAGCACCAGATAGTTAAACCATTCCAATATGAGTGCTGTGAATTATGGGGCCCAATCTCCACCTGAAAACATGTTACATTCATCTTACTTAGGAAGGAGGGTCCCCACTCAAGTCTAGGAAAGTCATTTATTAGAAGTACTATACAGAGCATGCAATTGAAATATTTTAAAAAAGAAATATAAATTAACCAAACAAATGGGACTGAATCCATGAAACAATGGCCAAATGTTAATGTCTCTGCACCGTCTCTTTGCATTTCCCATTGCTGAGACAAGGGGAGAATGATAAGTAAAATTGTTTTGGGGGACAATGTGATGTTTCCTGCATGGAGTTTGGGAGAGGGGCACTTGCTGGGCTTCAGGGACTCCTGCAAACTCATTGTTCCCCTCCTATATCCTCGGGAGGGTGGGTCCCCCTGTTTGGGGTCCTAATGGAGGGTGTGGTCATGGAAGCACTGCAGACTCTTCCCCATCACTTGTATGGGGGGGCAGGGGAGTTGGGTTCTCTGGTTCAGCAGAACCCTGTGGGGCAGATGAAGGAAGAGGAAGACATGGTGGCAGTTCATGGAGAGGTGCAGTGGCCACAGCTGCAGGCAAACTTCTAACTATTCGGCCACCAGTTCTCTCAGCCTCTCCATTACGGAATGCTCCCATTCCCTATAGCGTGCCTCCTGCTTCATGAACCAGTTCATCAGGGTCCCTTCCTGCTGAAGAGATTGATTCTCCCATGCCCTGATAAACTCCAACTTCTCCTGGTTCCCCCTGTCCATGCCAAGGAGCAGGTCTCTCTGTCTGTCTCTGCTGTCTATGGGGTGCTGCTCCCAACATCCTGAAGGAATGGTTTCCTTCTCCGGAGCCAAATGTCCTTCCGGTTCAAAGACAAGTGTACCATTATGTTTCTTTCCTTCAGAAGAAGCTGAGAAATCCCCTCACATAACATAACTGTGCTGCAGAAAACCAAAATTGATATTTTTCAGTATTCCAGGAATGTGGCTGTTAGACAACTTTTGCAGCCCGTTAGAAAGGAGCTGAGTCTTCTAATGGTACTACATTGATACATGTACTATTTAAAAAAAATACATATTCATAGTGATCATGGGGAGAGAAGGTTGTGGAGGTGGCAGTTTCTTCCAGAAGCTGCGTTACCAGTTTGCAATTTCTTCAGGTAGAAAAGGTTCAGAACATTGTAGGAATGGGGATGGAAGACTATTGAAACTGGAAACCTCATACCTTCACCTTGTCCCCATCCACACTGTCACTGTACAGGGTTGTGCCACAGCCTGAAGTGTGTACTTACCCTCAGCCCTCAGGTATGCTAGCTTACTCTCCCTGTCCTCACTTTCAGACATGTGCTTCTGTGTTTTAAATGTGGACAATATGGCGGTTACACATGCACATGGAGATTTGTACAGTTGCAAGTTTAGCCTGAGCCAGTCCCCAGGTAATGTTCCAGAGAGACCAGTGGAAGAAACAGGGCAGCAACCTGCTGCAACCCAGTGAGGCTTGAACTGTTAGGGGATTCAGGGACACAGAAGGTTGGATTCCCCTCACAGCAATCCAATGGGTGGTCAGCATGGGCACCAGATCTGTGACAATATGTAGGTTTGGTAAAAAAGTTGAAAGAAATCTAGATTTGTGCGATTTTTGGTTGGTATTTTAGATTTGCATTTTAATATGTTATGATGCATAATTGCATAAAAGGCCATAGATTTAAAGAAAATCTTCTAGTTGGCTCAGGATGTTGCCATACAGTTTAATATATAATCATACAAATATAGGGCTGGAAGGGACCCAAAGAGGTCATCAAGTCCAGCCCCCTGTTCTGAGGCAAGTCCAAGTAAACGTAGACCTTTTTGTCTCACCTGTTCTTAAAAACCTCAAATTATGGGGATTCCACAATAACCCTTGGAATAACCCTCTACTACAAAATTTAACTACTCTTATAGTTAGAAAGCACAGTATTTCCTAATATCTAGCTTAGTTCTCCACTAATGCAGAGTAAGCCCATTACTTTTTGTCCTACCTTCAGCGAACATAGAGAGCAACTGACTACTATCCTCTTCATAACAGCTCTTAACACATTTGAAGACTATCAGATCCCTCCTTAGTCTATTTTTCTCAAAACTAAACACAGATAGGTTTTTTTTACCCTAATAAGTCAGATTTTCTAACCCTCTTATTACTTTTGTTGTTCTACTCGGAATTCTCTCCAATTTGTCCACATATTTCCTAAAATGTGGAACCCAGAATTAGACACAATACTCCAGCTGTGGCCTCCCCAGTGCTGAATAGAGCAGGAGAATCACCTCCTGTGTCTCACATGAAGCACTCCTGTTAATACACACCAGAATGATATTAGCGTGTTTTGTAACTGCATCACATTGTTGACTCTAATTCAATTTGTGATCCAACAGAGCACCCAGATCCTTTTCAGCAGTACTACTGCCTAACCAATTATTCCCACTTTTGTAACTGTTCATTTGATTTTTCCTTCCTAAGTGAAGTACTTTGAACTTGTCTTTATTGAATTTCAGCTTGTTGATTTCAGACCAATTCTCTATTTTTTCAGGTTGTTTTGAATTCTACTCCTGTCCTCCAAAGTGCTTTCAGTTCCTCCGAGCTTGGTGTCATCCACACATTTCATAGGCAAACTTTCCAGTCCATTATCCAAGTTATTAATGAAAATATTCAATAGTACCAGACCCCTGCAGGACTCCACTAGCTACGCCCTCCTGGTTTGACAGCAGATAACTGCTCTTTGAGTATGTTCTTTCAACCAGGTGTGCACCCACCTTAAAATAATTTCATTTAGATTACATTTTCCTAATTTACTTATGAGAATGCTATGTGGGACTGTGTCAACAGCCTTACTAAAAATAAAGGCTTACTAAAATAAATATGCTATGATATAAAATTCCAGAAAAGATCACATAGTTAAAGAAAACTATCAGCTTGGACCAGTAACTGGTTAAAAGATAGGCAACAAAGGGTAGGAATAAATGGCCAGTTTTCAGAATGGAGAGAGGTACACAGTGGTGTCCCCTAGGGGTCTGTACTGGGACCAGTGCAGTTCAACATCTTCATAAATAATCTGGAGAAAGGGTTAAATAGTGAGGTGGCAAAATGTGCAGATGATACAAAACTACTCAAGATAGTTTAAGTCCAAGGCAGACTCTGAAGAGTTATAAAAGGATCTAACAAAATTGGGTGATTTGGCAATAAAATGGCAGATGAAAATGCAAAGTAATGCACATTGGAAAATGTAATCCCAACTATACATATAAAATGATGGGGTCTAAATTAGCTGTTAACACTCAAGAAAGAGATCTTGTAGTCGTGAATAGTTCTCTGAAAACATCCACTCAATGTGCAGTAGCAATCAAAAAAGCTAACAGAATATTGGGAATCATTAAGAAAGGGACAGATAAGAAGACAGAAAATATCACTTGGACTCTATATAAATCCATGGTACACCCACATCTTGAATACTGTGTGCAGCTCTGGTCACTCCATCTCAAAAAAGATATATTGGATTTGAAAAAGGTTCAGAAAAGGGCAACAAAAATGATTAGAGGTATGAAACAGCTTCCATATAAGGAGAGTTTAATAAGATTGGGATTTTCGTCTTGGAAAAAAGACAACCAAGGGGGGATATGTTAGAGGTCTATAAAATCATGACTGGTGTGGAGAAAATAAATAAGGAAATGTTATTTACTCCTTCTCATAATACAAGAACTAGGGATCACCAAATGAAATTAATAGGCAGCAGGTTTAAAACAAACAAAATGAAGTATTTCTTCACAATACACAGTCAACCTGTGCAACTCTTTGCCAGTGGATGTTGTGAAGGCCAAGACTATAACAGGGTTCAAAAAAGAACTAGATAAGTTCATGGAGGATACTTCCATTAATGGCTATTAGCTAGGGTGGGCACGGATGCAAAACCATGCTCTGAAGTGTCCCTAGCCTCTGTTTGCCAAATGCTGGGAATGTGTGACAGCGTAGGGTTGCCAACCCTCCAAGATTGTAGGAATTAATTAAAGATTATGCTATGTGTACCAGGGTGCTAGTGCAAAAGCACCTAATTATCCCCTGCCCAGACAGCTCCAATCAGGGGAAACAGATTGGGGCTGATGGAAAAGGCCTGATGCCGGCCTGAGAACTGGCAACACCTGCTGGCCTGACAAGCCAAGGGCTATAAAGGCTGGGAGGGAGCCAGAAGGCAGGGGGCAGCCAGGTGAGTCAGTGAGTGAGTGAGGGAGGAAACTGGAGGCCTCCTAGCTGAAGACTGACTCAGCCTGTCAAGCTTCTATATAGATAGATAATGGTGGTGGGATAACATTAAGTAAATAAAGACATGGGTGTTCCACAATCTTAACCTCTCTCAGCCTTATTGGGGGCTGCAAGTGGGCCCCAGGAAGAGGGATGGGTTGTGAACCCTGTTACACTATGATATAAAATTGTGATGAAACCTCCAGGAATATGTCCCACCAAAATTGGCAACCCTAGCACTTGATGATTACCTGTCCTGTTCATTCCATTTGAAGCATCTGGCATTGGCCAATGCTGGAAGACAGGATATTGGGCTAGATGAACCATTGGTCTGACCCAGTGTGGCCATTCCTATGTTCTTAACTTTTTATGTTCTTAAAACCTGGTAAATTGGTTGTATCAGCAAATGGAGCATGATTTTTTCTGAGGTCCCAGAACTAGGCTTTCTGTCATTAGGCTTGTGGCGCTCACTGAAGTTAGCGGTTTTCCTCTGGCGATAGATAGAAACACCAACATGCACACTCTTTTTTAGAGAATTATTAAATGAGGACTATATTTAACATATATTTTTATCTTAAATTATGCTATCAGCTTTCTGAAATGAATTAACTGAGTTTATTCAGAATTGTACTAACTTCATAAAAGAATAGTTTCCTTTAAAGATGAAGAAAATGCATGAAACAAAGAATACTTCCTATTTTTCCTCATCATTAGCCTTTTTGCACTTATTTAATATACCTTATTTAGAATTGTATTATCTATTTTGTGCAATTATTTCAGGTGTAGATTTATCACTACTCTTTTGCAATTGACTTCACCCTGAATATTTGCTGCTGATATTGATTAACCCAGGTTTGGTAAGCCTTTCATATGATGTTTGAACATTTTTTTGTGAGCATTGCCTTAAAATCAGGTAGCACAGGGAGGCTATTGATTAACAGCCAATTGTATATTTCACTGGCAAGGCAAATGACACTTTAACCTTTTTATTTTTCCTTTACTGCTTTCAAACTGTTGCTCTGATCTTCAAATTTGAAGAGTTGTCACCAGCATTGTAAAAGATAAACATGGCTGTGATGTTTGACATATAAAAATATCAGCACCTATTAGGGATCAACACTGTGCTCTTTCCTCTCCTGATGGATTATATGTACTTTCATTAAACGTAAAGGGAGGGTGACAAGGAGAAGCAATAATCTGTTTTTTTCCTCTTCCAGTGTTGCTGGCATCTGAAGTGGCTTTTTATATTTTTCTTAAGGAAAAAGTGTCAGTGGTAATTGATCCTGTTGGAGAAAATATGACAAAAAGAGCCTTTATTCCAGGAGCTAAGGGGACTGTCAAATTGTGATTCTATCAATTCTAACCCTGCCAAACAGAAGTGCTGACAAGAAAAAGGCTAAATAATATAAACATTTTAACTGCTACTTAAGAAAAGAAAGGTTGCAAGTGTCAGTACAGACAGTGCCAATAAGCCAGGAATGATGACTCATTAATTCACACATTTAGAACACCCAACAACAAACATCAAACTGAAAGAAATCACAACTGAGTTTCTTAATGATTATAATTGTGAAGATATACATTTACTACCTCATTATCTCTTTTTTGTTGTTGTTATCACTGTTGTCATGGCAGAAGTAGATAATCTTTTGTTTGTTCCTAAGAAAAGTTAGGAAATGCCATTCCTTGGGGGGAAAAAAGGGGAGATTATATTTTTCTACTCAAAGCATCTCTGCTAGTTTCATTAAGATAAAGCTTGCATAGCCTGATTTGCAATATCAAGCATAATGAAAAAAAATCTAATTCTTTATACAGCTTTGGCAATTACAATGCACTACAGTACAAAGAAGGTCATCAACAATATTTCTTTTAGTGTAATGGAAGTTTCATTCTACAGTGGTATCATTCACCTCTCTATTTACTCTAATTGAGGGCAGTTTGATTTGAATTAAATTTAGTTTTATGATGGAAGCAGTACTGCAGCAGCAAAGACAAGGCGAACAAAGTCATCTAGATTTGTTTACTTGACTAAAGTATGTTCCTGTGCAAATCAGAGATGAAGAATAGATAGAAATGCCTTATTCAGCACATTCCAAAGACAATATTAGTATAGCAGGAACCAATTCCTATTAAAGAAGGAAATCTTAAAGGAACATATTATCAGAATGTGCAGATCCTTCCTCAAAGAGTTGAGGCTGTTCACATAAGCAGAGGAGATGATTTCAAATAAATAATAATAATGATTTGAGCCTATATTAACAGATAGCACTGAAGAATTGCACCTCTTATTTCAGCTGAATTTATATATGGGCCAGATTTTTAAAGTATTTAGTGCCTAACTCCTGCTATTTAACCAATATTTCACAGTATTATCAAAGTGCCTAAATTAAGTAGCCAAGGACTCCTGTTATTGACAGTCTTTTACTTCCAAACTCCTTGTCCATCTTTGTCTGCTTCTTTGTTACGCACTCTCACTGTGCCATTTCTCAAATTAGATTGTAAGATCTTCATTGCTCTTCTCTTTTCCTTGTTTGGTAAAGCACTTAGCACACACAGGGGCATTAAGAACAATTACACACTTTTGGACAACCATGCCCAGCCACCAGTTCTCCCAGACACATGGATGAGAGAAAGAAGTATAGGAGTCCCCAAAGGCAAAACTAAGCTCTGGAAGCAAAGGATTCCTACTTTTTTGCCACCAGGAGCCAGGGAAAGCAGCAGCATGAAAGAAAGGCCCAAGGATAGAGAGACTCTCACGACTCCCATGACACAACTGATGTCATCATACTCTTATCTTTTCAGCTGGAACTCTGGACATGTTTTCCTCTTCCTGTATCTATTACTTCTTATTCATTATCAGCTGCACTTACTCTGTCCTGCATGTTCCTCACCATCCTCCCTTCCTCTTCACTATTCCCCCACACACACCTTCGTCCCAATTTTTCTCATCCATTCTCTCCTATTCCTTCACCTATCATTCTATTAACTCAACCCTTCCTGTGTCTTTCCACACACCTTTCTTGTACTATCGGTCTTGATCATGTTGTATATTGCACCCCTTTCTGCCACCTTTTTTTTGATTTTAGCTTGCAGGCTCTTTGTGCGGGACTCCACTTTTCCCTTACATGTTTGTATTGTGCCTAGCATAATAAAACCCCAATCCTGCTTGAGCCCCTTGCACGGTAAAGTAATATGAATAGTAAGGATTTATCTGTAAGATATTTTTTTCTGTCCTCATTTACTAGCTGAGTTCTGTACATCATTTTTTTAAAGTTTTATTCCTACTTTTGTTTAAAAAAAGTCATAAAATGTTAACATTTTCTGAACTAATTACAGGAACGTGTTACCTCTGGGAACAGAAAGTCCCTGAACACTGTGTTGGGTCATTGGTTCAGTTCTGAGGACAAGGGATTCAGGGCCTTCTATCGACTCATCGGTACCACTCCCCATTTTCCTTGCATATGTTCTACTGAAGTAATGACTCAGCCTGACACTGCTTAGTATGAGAGATCTGATAGGACCACAACACAAAAAGTTACATCTGAAGGTCATGCAATTAGATGTAAACTTTAATATTGTTTTAAGCTAAAGAGCTGGAATATGTATTAAGGGAAGCTGCTATGCCCACAATGGACACACATTCCTCTCATTTGTTAGCCTCAGACATTGAACAGACAAAATATGGGAACAATCTGTATATTTAATCAAAACACCAGTATCAAAATACCAGGTCCAATATCATTTGTACTGAGTCCTAGAGTCTGATCCAAAACCCGCAGATGTCAGTGGACATCTTCCCATGGATTTCAGTGGGCTCTAGTCCTTTAAGACATCCACACACAAAACTCCAATGAGCTGCAGCATGAGGCCAAGAAATGCTACAACATCTGCTATATAATGTAGCCAATGATTTTAGTCAATATGGTATATTACATATATTAATTGTATGTTAATTAGAATTAATTTGTAGGATTATAAAAGTATGAGATTGATCAGTATTTAGAGGAACCAAGTATACCAAGTATTAGGCATGAGTAGGACAAGCTGAAACGGAAGAACCTGTAGGCTGAGGCCTGCAAGACTTTAGCTTAGCTGTTTTAGGAAGAAAAATTTTCTGTCATCCAGAGAGCAATGGAAAGGTGAATGTGTAAGATATCACTTTGTGATCACATACTGAATGAGGAGATCAGAAGCAGTACAGAGGTGACTGTCAAGGTTCCTCCCCCACTCTGAACTCTAGGGTACAGATGTGGGGACCTGCATGAAAAACCTCCTAAGCTTATCTTTACCAGCTTAGGTCAAAACTTCCCCAAGGTACAAAATATTACACCCGTTATCCTTGGACTGGCCGCTACCACCACCAAACTAATACTGGTTACTGGGGAAGAGCTGTTTGGACGCGTCCTTCCCCCCAAAATACTTCCCAAAACCTTGCACCCCACTTCCTGGACAAGGTTTGGTAAAAAGCCTCACCAATTTGCCTAGGTGACTACAGATCCAGACCCTTGGATCTTAAGAACAATGAACAATCTTCCCAACACTTGCACCCCCCCTTTCCTGGGAAATGTTGGATAAAAAGCCTCACCAATTTGCATAGGTGACCACAGACCCAAACCCTTGGATCTGAGAACAATGAAAAAGGATTCAGTGTTTTACAAGAAGACTTTTAATAAAAAATAGAATAGAAATAAAGAAATCCCCCCTGTAAAATCAGGATGGTAGATATCTTACAGGGTAATTAGATTCAAAAACATAGAGAACCCCTCTAGGCAAAACCTTAAGTTACAAAAAAGATACACAGACAGAAATAGTTATTCTATTCAGCACAATTCTTTTCTCAGCCATTTAAAGAAATCATAATCTAACACATACCTAGCTAGATTACTTACTAAAAGTTCTAAGACTCCATTCCTGTTCTGTCCCTGGCCAAGACGACTACAGACAGACACAGACCCTTTGTTTCTCTCCCTCCTCCCAGCTTTTGAAAGTATCTTGTCTCCTCATTGGTCATTTTGGTCAGGTGCCAGCGAGGTTACCTTTAGCTTCTTAACCCTTTACAGGTGAGAGGAGCTTTCCCCTGGCCAGGAGGGATTTCAAAGGGGTTTACCCTTCCCTTTATATTTATGACACGCCCCCCAAATCTCAGCTAGGGTGAAACACTGGCTGGGATTTCTTCCTGGAGCTCTAGGAAAAACAGAGTTAATAAGACACATGCATCTCTAAATATACTACCAAGTACATAAAGACTAACAATATTTTCCACATCTCAAGGACGATTTTAACCAGTTGATTCTGGGAAACTTTCACGGGAGAGTGCATCAGACACTTTGTTAGAAGCTCCTGAGATGTGTTGGATGTCGAAATCAAAATCTTGGAGAGCTAAACTCCACCGAAGAAGTTTTTTGTTAGTTTCTTTGATGGTGTGAAGCCACTTTAGTGCAGCATGGTCGGTTTGCAGGTGGAAACGCCGTCCCCAAACATATGGGCGTAGCTTTTCCAGAGCGTAGACAATGGCATAACATTCTTTTTCAGTGACTGACCAGTTGCTTTCCCTCTCAGACAGTTTTTTGCTGAGAAACACTACAGGGTGGAATTCTTGATCAGGTCCTTTCTGCATTAAAACTGCTCCCACACCACGCTCGGATGCATCTGTGGTTACTAGGAACGGTTTGTCAAAGTCTGGGGCCCTTAGTACAGGGTCAGACATGAGTGTCGCTTTAAGCTTGTTAAAGGCCTTCTGACACTTTCCGGTCCACTGAACAGCATTTGGCTGTTTCTTTTTGGTTAGGTCTGTCAGTGGGGCAGCGATTTGGCTGTAGTGCGGTACAAATCGTCTGTAATAACCGGCCAAGCCTAAGAAGGATTGAATCTGTTTCTTTGACTTTGGGACAGGCCACTTTTGGATAGCATCCACTTTGGCCTGTAGAGGGCTGATAGTTCCTTGACCCCCCTGGTGTCCAAGGTAAGTCACTCTGTTTAGGCCTATTTGACACTTCTTAGCCTTAACAGTTAATCCTGCCTCCCTTATGCGCTCAAGGACTTTTTGTAGATGTTCCAGGTGGTCTGCCTAGGAATCCGAAAATATGGCCACATCGTCAAGGTAGGCGACTGAATATTCTCCTAATCCCACTAGGAGACCATCTACAAGTCTTTGGAAGGTGGCGGGTGCATTTCGCAGCCTGAAAGGGAGTACATTAAATTCATACAGCCCGAGATGTGTGGTGAAGGCTGACCTTTCCTTGGCAGATTCATCTAGCGGTACCTGCCAGTACCCCTTGGTTAAGTCCAAGGTAGAGATGAACTGGGCCCGTCCCAGTTTCTCTAATAGTTCATCTGTGCGTGGCATTGGATAGCTGTCTGGGCGAGTTACAGCATTTAGCTTACGGTAGTCCACGCAAAAAAGTATTTCCCCATCTGGTTTGGGAACTAGAACCACTGGAGATGCCCATGCACTTTCAGAGGGGCGGATTACCCCCATCTGTAACATATCCTGGATCTCCCGTTCTATAGCAGTTTTAGCTTGAGGAGACACCCGGTAAGGTTGGACCCTAATTGGGTGAGCATTACCTGTGTCAATGGAGTGGTATGCCCGTTCAGTCAGTCCTGGGGTGGCTGAGAAGGTTGGCGCATAGCTAGTGCACAGCTCCTGGATCTGCTGTCGCTGCATACGCCCAAGGGTCCTGGAGAGGTTCACCTCTTCCACACCACCAGCACATTTCCCTTCGTAATAGACACCTTCAGGCCACTCAGCGTCGTCTCCTCCCTGGGCTGTAAACTGACAAACCTTTAATTCTCTGGAATAAAAGGGCTTTAGAGAATTAATATGATACACATTAGGCTTTCGGTTGGAGGTGGGGAATGCTATGAGATAATTAACAGCTCCCAGGCGCTCCTAGACCATGGATGGCCCTTCCCACGATGCTTCCATTTTATGGGCCTGGAGCGCCTTTAAGACCATGACCTGGTCTCCTACTTTGAAGGAACGCTCTCTGGCATGTTTATCATACCAGGCTTTTTGCTCTTTTTGAGCATCCTGTAAGTTTTCTCTAGCAAGGGCTAAAGAGGTTCGGAGGGTGTTTTGTAGGTTGGTTACAAAGTCCAGAATGTTAGTTCCTGGAGAAGGTGTAAATCCCTCCCATTGCTGCTTCACCAACTGCAATGGCCCCTTAACCTCACGGCCATATACAAGTTCAAATGGGGAAAACCCTAAACTGGGATGTGGTACAGCTCTGTAGGCAAAGAGCAACTGCTGCAACACTAGGTCCCAATCATTGGAGTGCTCATTTACGAATTTACGTATCATGGCCCCCAAAGTTCCATTAAACTTCTCCACCATGCCATTTGTTTGATGGTGGTAAGGAGTGGCAACCAAGTGATTTACCCCATGAGCTTCCCAAAGGTTTTTCATAGTTCCTGCCAGGAAATTAGTCCCTGCATCTGTGAGGATGTCGGAGGGCCAACCTACCCTGGCAAAAATGTCTGCTAGTGCCTGGCACACACTTTTAGCCCTGGTGTTGCTTAGAGCTACTGCTTCCGGCCATCGGGTGGCAAAATCCTTGAAAGTCAGTATGTACTGCTTTCCTCTGGGTGTCTTTTTCGGAAAAGGACCCAGAATATCCACAGCTACTCGCTGAAATGGAACTTCAATGATGGGGAGTGGCTGGAGAGGGGCTTTGACCTGGTCTTGGGGTTTTCCCACTTTTTGGCACACCTCACAAGACTGGACATAGGTAGAAACATCCTTGCCCATTCCCTCCCAGTGGAATGACCCCCCCAAACGGTCTTTGGTCCTGTTCACCCCAGCATGGTGATCACTAGGGTGATCATGGGCTAAGCTCAAGAGCTTGGCCCGGTATTTAGTTGGAACTACCACCTGTCTCTGAGGATGCCAGTCTTCCTGGTGTCCACCAGAAAGAGTTTCCTTGTATAAAAGTCCTCTTTCTACAACAAACCTGGATCGATTAGAAGAGCTGAGAGGCGGTGGGTTGCTCCGTGCCGCCGTCCAAGCTCTCTGGAGGCTTTCATCTGCTTCCTGTTCGGTCTGGAACTGTTCCCTTGATGCTGGAGACATCAGTTCCTCATTGGATTGGGGACATAGGCTTGATCCCTCTGGAAGCGATATAGGGGATGGAGCTGTTTCTGTTGACTGTGAACCGCTCTCCGCTGGTGCACTATGTTGGGATTCAGGCTCCGGCTGAGCCTCTTGTGTAGGGTTATCGGCTGCTGCCAGTTCAGGTTCGGTGGGGCCCTCTGGTGTTGAGGTTGCAAGTACTGGATTCAGTGCTGGCACGGGGTCTGGTGTTGGTTGTTTGGCTGGTTCTGGTTCTGGGACTGGTTCCGTCTGGGTCTCTGGGACTGGATCCACTACTGCTGTTGCAGACATTGGCAAGGGTCCGGGTCCATCACCTCTGACTGGGTCCTGATAGAAGTTTCCGGAACAGAGCTAGGCCTCACGGCTTGTTTAGCCTGGCTGCGGGTGACCATTCCCACCCTCTTGGCCTGCTTCACATGATTGGCCAAGTCTTCCCCCAACAGCATGGGGATGGGATAATCATCATAGACTGCAAAAGTCCACATTCCTGACCAGCCCTTGTACTGGATAGGCAACTTGGCTGTAGGCAAATTGAAAGAGTTGGACTTGAAGGGTTGAATCGTCACTTGGATCTCTGGGTTGATTAAATTGGGGTCCACTAAGGAAGCATGGTTAGCTGACACTTGTGCTGCGGTGTCCCTCCACGCGGTGACCTTCTTCCCGCCCACACTCACAGTTTCCCTCCGCTCCAAGGGTATCTGGGAGGTATCTGGGCCTGTGGACCTCTGGTGTGATTCCGGTGCAATGAACTGTAATCTGTTGGGGTTCTTGGGGCAGTTGGCCTTTACATGCCCCAGCTCGTTACATTTAAAACATCGTCCAGCTGACGGGTCACTGGGGCGAGGTGGGTTGCTGGAGAACAGGGTGGTGGGACGATAAGGGGTCTGGAGGGTTCTTTGGGAGGTAGGTGGGGCTTTGGGCGGCCCCCGGTAATAGGGTGTGGTCTGGGGTGGTCCCTTCTGGTCTCCGCTCCAACTGCAACCAGTTTTCTTCTTCTCTGCCACCTCCACCCATCTGGCTCCAATCTCTCCTGCCTCAATTACAGTTTTGGGTTTCCCATCTAGGATGTATCTTTCTATTTCCTCAGGAACACCCTCTAAGAATTGTTCCATTTGCATTAGGAAGGGCAAATTTACTGGAGATTCAACACTTGCTCCTGATATCCAGGCATCCCAATGTTTCACAATGTGGTAGGCATGTCGGGTAAATGACATGTCTGGTTTCCACCTTAGGGCTCGGAACCTCCGACGAGACTGCTCGGGTGTTATCCCCATTCTGACTCTCGCCTTGGATTTAAACAGTTCATACCTGTTCATGTGTTCTTTTGGCATTTCAGCTGCCACCTCAGCTAAGGGTCCACTGAGCTGCGGCCTCAGCTCTACCATGTATTGGTCAGTAGAGATGTTGTACCCAAGGCAGGCCCTTTCGAAGTTTTCTAAGAAGGCCTCAGTATCATCACCTGCCTTGTAGGTGGGGAACTTTCTGGGATGGGAAGTGGTACCTGGAGAAGGATTGCTAGGGTTTGTTGGTATATTCTGCTGGGCCTTTATCCTCTCCATCTCCTCCACATGCTTCCTCTCTTTTTCCTTCTCCTCCTCCACATGCTTCCTCTCTTTTTCCCTCTCCTCCTCCACCTGCTTCCTTGCCTCCATTTCCCTCTTGTGGGCAGCCTCTTGGTGTTGTTCTGCCTCCCTTTCTTGTTCTTTCTTCAGCTGCATGAGTTCTATCTGTCTTTCATGTTCCCTTTGTTTTTCCTCAGCCTGAAATTTGGCTAATTCCAGTTGTAGTCGAGCTGAGGATTTGGCCATTCTAACCTCTCTGTTTTTAACTAACTTTACACCCGAGGTTTAGAAATAAACAAACAAAACTTGACTGTAAAATTTTGCTGTGCTGGAATACAATACCTATTCTCTGATAGTGATTGTCAGCCTACAGAAAAAGACAATTCCCTTGTCTCTGCTCTGGGCCCAAATTAAAGCAAAAAACCTCCAACTACTTGGAAACCTGCTTACCCAGCCCAAAGAAAAAAAATTCTTTTCAAACCTGTGCTCCTTGTAAAACAAAAACAAAAAAAATCAAAATCCTAAAAAAAACCCCTGCCACTTTTGTCTCCAGGCAAATGGGTAGAGCACACCCCCCCTATTTACTTTTAGGAAGAAAAGAAAAAAAAAAACCTCTGGGTTGGAAGACTGTGAATTTCCCTGCAGGAGTTAAGTACCCTGCCTCCAGGCAAAGAAAACCTGCAATTCACAAGATAATCCCCTTTTGTCTCTGCTTGGCCACAAAGCAGAGAGAAACCAAGCTGCTTTCAGTTTCAAAGCTGCTTTCTGGACTTTCTTTCCAAAGAAAAAAAAATTTCTTTTTTAAAATCTGTATTTCTAGTTCAAAAAATCTCAACTGGATCTCAAATGATTTCAGGTTAATCCCACCACTGTGCCACCATGTCAAGGTTCCTCCCCCACTCTGAACTCTAGGGTACAGATGTGGGGACCTGCATGAAAAACCTCCTAAGCTTATCTTTACCAGCTTAGGTCAAAACTTCCCCAAGGTACAAAATATTACACCCGTTATCCTTGGACTGGCCGCTACCACCACCAAACTAATACTGGTTACTGGGGAAGAGCTGTTTGGACGCGTCCTTCTCCCCAAAATACTTCCCAAAACCTTGCACCCCACTTCCTGGACAAGGTTTGGTAAAAAGCCTCACCAATTTGCTTAGGTGACTACAGACCCAGACCCTTGGATCTTAAGAACAATGAACAATCCTCCCAACACTTGCACCCCCCCTTTCCTGGGAAATGTTGGATAAAAAGCCTCACCAATTTGCATAGGTGACCACAGACCCAAACCCTTGGATCTGAGAACAATGAAAAAGCATTCAGTGTTTTACAAGAAGACTTTTAATAAAAAATAGAAGTAAATAGAAATAAAGAAATCCCCCCTGTAAAATCAGGATGGTAGATATCTTACAGGGTAATTAGATTCAAAAACATAGAGAACCCCTCGAGGCAAAACCTTAAGTTACAGAAAAGATACACAGACAGAAATAGTTATTCTATTCAGCACAATTCTTTTCTCAGCCATTTAAAGAAATCATAATCTAACACATACCTAGCTAGATTACTTACTAAAAGTTCTAAGACTCCATTCCTGTTCTGTCCCTGGCCAAGACGACTACAGACAGACACAGACCCTTTGTTTCTCTCCCTCCTCCCAGCTTTTGAAAGTATCTTGTCTCCTCATTGGTCATTTTGGTCAGGTGCCAGCGAGGTTACCTTTAGCTTCTTAACCCTTTACAGGTGAGAGGAGCTTTCCCCTGGCCAGGAGGGATTTCAAAGGGGTTTACCCTTCCCTTTATATTTATGACAGTGACTGATGTAGTGCAGGTGATGTATGACACAAAGTGAAGATGGGCGGGTCATGTAGTCCACAAGCAAGACAATAGGTAGTCAACCTGCTTCAGTGACTGGATCCCCAGAGACCACAAGCGACCACTGGGAAAATCAAAAACTCTCTGGGCTTTTCTCTGAGTGAGAAAACTCTTTGGTCAGAAATAGAAAGAACATACTTGTAACAAAACGGAATGGTGTGACATCGACTTGTGTTCGTGGAGGGATGGACGAGGTCAAGCCAGACAAAGGTATTATTTTAGGCCTTGGAGACAAGAAAATAATGACATATGTGACCAGAAAGTAACCCAATGCCCTAAGATTATGGGAAAAGTGGTAATAAGTGGTAATGTGAAAAATTAACCAGAAGATTAATATTAGATCATAAAAATACTGTAAAGGGGCATCTGTCTCCAACAAGTTGCTTAACCACAGGATACAGGTTGTGAAAATAAAGGGAACTTACACAGCCTGTAGAAAATTGCGGTCCCTTAAGTTTCCAGGGGACAAAAACCAATAAGAGAAAAGAGGGTTGACACTTATATGGACATGCACAGAATGTAGGTATAGACAGAATCACACTATGAAAAGGGGATGCCCAGAATGGGAAAATTGAGCTCCCTAAGGGAGACTCCAGCAGGAGCCATCTCTCTGCTGATGATCAAGCCATGAGAGACCCTAACACTATTGTTAAAGAAGTGAGTACATAGGTCTGTATGGGATTTCTATATGCTTGGGTAATCATAACGTTAATTGTAACTTTAATAAAAATTGTAAAACAGACTAGACCTTGTACTGGTGAATGTATGTGTGATCACAACCCTTGGTCTTTGTGTTCTAAATCTGAAGCAAGTAGCAGAGGTGACTTTCATTCTGTTAAGCTTGAACCTGTAGCAGCCAGAGCTGAACCCACAGTGGTGTAATACCACATTGTAAAATTTACTTTAAATAAAATAAAGGGCTACAATAATAATATCTATATTAATACAAAGGTAGATTTAGAGTGTTGTCTCATATGTATGGATACAATATTATCCTTACAAAGACCATTGTTCCTTGCTCCTTTTCTTGTCCTTAAACACAAATATGCTGCTGAAGAAGCTTTTTTGGTCAGATCACTGGAAGGTGACTAGAATGTGCATAATGCTTTCTTGAACACATTGATTTTTTTGATGCCACCATGCACAGAAATTGTTTCAGAGACCAACATGATCAGCATAATGTATACATCAGATAGCAGTGGTTTTCAACCTTTCCAGCCTATTGTACTCTTTTCAGAGGTCTGATATGTCTTTCATAACCCAAAGTTTCACCTCACTTAAAAACTACTTGCTTACAAAATTAAACGAAATACAAAAGTGTCACAGCACATTATTACTTAAAAATTGTTTACTTTCTCGTTTTGTCTGTATGAAATTTTAGTTTATACTGACTTTGGTAGTGTTTTTTATGTAGCCTGTTGTAAAACTAGGCAAATAGATAGATGAGTTGATGTACACCCTGGAAGACCTCTGTGTACCCCCACAGGTACGACGCGTACTCCTGGTTGAGAACCAATGAGCTACAGTATATCTTATTACAGGTTTTCCCAATGAACTACACGATCCAGGGATGAATTTCCTAGACCTGCTTCTACATCTCTTTGCAAAAAGAAATGGGGCATATTTTATTAACTGTGGCAGTACCCTTAAATGTGGATGTCCAGTAATAGGCACTGTTAACTGGGACAAGGAATACTAAGAGTCATCAATCCTTTTCCCTGGAAAATAAAAGGTATCTTCAAGACACTGGTGGAGGAGCGGGGGAAGGAGTGGTATTGTGGTTCCATGTACAGTGAATTACTTCTGGTGTTGAGGATCAAACATATTATTTTTTCTAACAAACTTTCTACTGGTGGAAAATCAGATTCTATTCAGTCACAGCTTTAATCAAAATAAATTAAAAATGAATATGTGCAGTGTGTGTCTACAATGAATCTAATAAACAGAAGTCTGAGAATTTGCCAGGATTACCTGATTTCTCAATCATTCAGTATACAGGAAAATCGATATACCAAATCCTTTGATACGATATCAGGGATGTCATGCCTTTTTTCAGCGATGCCAGATTCACCCTAGTGCAAAGAGCCAGCAGAAAGGCTGTGATATGCTGATGGGTATATCCAGAGCTAGTGAGCCACTGTGTTACCTCTCTGCCTCAGCAACAGTGAGTTTTACTGGCAGTTAGACTGTGAGTCAGTTCCCTGCTACACCAGTCTGTCTTCCTCACCAGCATACTCCCCAAGGCTCTTACGGCCCAAACCTTGCCCAGGTGGGAACAATCAGTGAACTCCAGCCCCCAAGCTCCTCATAGAAGTTTCTTTGAAGCACTTAGTCCCTACCACTGTACATTCACAGAATATATTCAGTTCGCTGCTCTGTTAAAGAGTCAGAACCTAAAATCTTATTAACTTAACTGGGGTAAATATACCCTTCCATTCAAAACCAGCACTGAATTGGTTTATAATAAAAGTAAAACAAATTTATGAACAAAACAGCATAGATTAAGTGACACCAAGTACAATAGATAAAGGTGAGGCGGTTATAAGAAAACAAAAGTGAAAAACTCTTTCCAGTGATTAAGACTTAATAAAACCACAGTCTTGGTTCAAGGTAAGGTTCTTACCACACTTCCTTCCAGCAAAATGGCTGACCACCTTCTTGGTTAGGATCTCCCACTAAGTACAAAAAGCTTAAAGAGAAAGATAGAGCCTCTTTCTGTATTCCCTATAGTCCCAGAGTGATTGCCTTTGTTTTACAATTCAGGATACCTCCTGGGATTCAGTCTCCTGTCTCTCTGGTGTGCAGAAGCCATGTGTATTCTCTGACTCTCAAGTTCAAGATCAGGATAACCCGCACTGGTTTAGCTTGATAGTGCTATTTACTGTTGATATGTAAATTGAGGTAAACTCACATTCCTTTGTCTAGGACAGACATCTTTATCATCTTTACCTACTCTAGGCTTTCTTATCTTAAACATCATACAGAGAGAATGAATAACTTCACATATAACATTAACACATGCATTTTATAATGAAATTAATAACCAGTGTATTGTTAACTTTGATATTATACCCCACAAGCCATATTTTGTTCAAATAAAGCAGAGGAAGAAGATGGAGCAGCAATGGAAAGGCGAATGTGGAAAGGAGAATGGAAAGGCTCCATGATCACATACCAAATGAGAAGATCAGAAGGCATACAGAGGTGGCCGATGTAGTGCAGGCAAAGCGAAGATGGGCAGGTCACGTAGTCTGAAGGCAAGACAATAGGTGGACAACCCACATCAGTGATTGGATCCCCAGAGACCACAAGCAACTGCTGGGCATACTAAAAATGCGCTGGGCCGATCCCATGAGAAAACTCTTTGGCCAGAGATGGAAAGAACGTGCTTGTAAGAAAATTGAATGCTGTAGCTTCCACTAACATTCATGGAGGGATTGATAGGGACAAACTGGACAAATGTGACAAAGGTGATTATTGGAGTAGTGTGCACGGTTTGGATATGGATGCCTGGGGTCCCAGAGACACCAGCTCTCTAAGTCTTGTCCTCAACCTCTGTGTGGACTGAATTTCATCCAGAAAGGTTAATCAAGGATCCTAAAAATTCCTGTGATAATTTGATTCTACTTGGTTGCAGTTTATATTAGTGAATTGTTCATAGAGCCATAAATGTCAGAGACAGAAAATATCTATTAGGTCCAGGATAAGCTACCTGGGACAGAGATTGTGCATTCATTTTATGTTTGTACAGTACCTAGCACATTGCGGGTATTCCAGGAAACAGACACTACATAATAATAACAGTAAAATAATAATAATGAAATAATAATAATTAATAATATTTAGTATCTATATCCAGTTGGCAGTAGCACTTAGTCATCACAGTAGAAACTCATCTTGGGGAGCGATTTAAGTAGGATACAATGGTGGCTTTATGGACCAGATGAGGAAGGTTGCTCCATAGAATCATGGGTCTGGAAGAGATCTTAATGTTTAGGCATCTTGCCACTAAGCTGAATCCATACTCTAGAATTAGGTACCCAGATTCCTTGTACAAGGCATGAGGAGAGTTATCATTTCAAAATGAGATTCACAAAAGCCAGCAAAGTGATCAGGGAGCCATCTAAGCTAGTCAATAGAAATGCCAAGGACAGGAGTGGGGCTTAGGCCACACCCCTTAACAAGAGTTCAGCCCCAAAGTGCAAACCAGAGGGATGCATTTCGCTCACTCAGGTTTTACAGCTTTGAACTGAGTGCATGCCTAGCTTCAGAAATTTAGACACTAGGAGGAATTTACCAACAGAAACTAAGGCACCTAGGGACTTTAGGTCTCTAGGGGGTTAAGCAGCAGCTGAGCACAGCTGAGCGGAGGTTTTGAGGAGCTAAATTTTGGATTTAGGTGCCTAAAGTGGCAGTTAGATACCTAAATCCCTTTGTAGATCTAGCCCATAGGACATGGAGTAGAACACTGTGTAAGCTGGAAAGCCTGTCTCTCTCACCAACAGCAGTTGATCCAATAAAATATCTCCCCACCTTGTCTTTCTAATGAAGTTGTCAGTCTTTCCATTGACTTCAATAAGCTTTAGATCAAGCCATTAATCTGCCTGTTCTTCAATTTATCCTTCTGAATAATGATGACTGGGCTCTGGGGACTGAGCTACACGCTTTCATTTAGAGGCCTTGCTGCCAGGTCAGGGTCAAGGCTTATGGTTAAAACACTGTGAGGACTTTTATATCATTACTGGAGTACCTGCTCCATATATGGAGGACTTCAATCCCATGGGTGTTGATCCAGCTGCTTTTAAGACCACTAAATTCACATTAAACTGTTACTCCTTGCTAATGGGCATGATTATACCTAACCTGCATGGCTGTTTTGTAGCTTATTAAAATTTGTAAAACACGTTGAGATCTTTATCTGAAGGGCACAGTATAAATACATTTCCCCCTTTTTTCTCTTCCTTTGTTTTTAATTGCTGAATGCATTTGCATAAGAACTGGATCTTTGTATTTTAAAAGTTCATCTGTTCCTGCTGCTTATTTCCCAAATGAAGTAATAATTCTCTGTTTCTGACCTCATCATTATTTCCACAGTAACCGATTCTGATGCCTTGAACATGGAGAGAATTATTACCTCACAAGGGAAATAAGCTGCAGGAGCAAGCAAATTGTTTGAGAAACAAATTTCCTGTCTTCATGAAAATGTCCCTAGTAACTAAAAACAGTGCAAGAGAAATACAGGGAATAGAGGATAGATAATCAGGATATCACAGAATAAAGATTTCCCCACCCACCCCCCGTGTGGTATCTGTGGGTTATTAACAGTATAAATGTTACAGTTAGATGTGAGGTTGTTGCTACATCTCTAAGGCAGGGGTTCTCAACCTTTTTCATTCTTAACCCCCCTCCCGACTCCCCATGAAATAAGAACTTCATGGCCCACCTGTGCTCCAACTGTTTTTCTACATACAAAAGCCCAGTGCCAGTGTTAGGGGATAGCAAGCAGGGCAGTTGCCCGGGGCCCCATGCCACAGGGGGCTCCACAAAGCTACATTGCTCAGGCTTTGGCTGCAGCCCTGAGTGGATACCTTTGTGGTATACCTTTGTGGATCTGGGCCTTTACGGCATGCCCAAGGTCACATGGCATGTTTGTTGCAGAGCTAGCAACTGAATCTGCATCTCCCAGGTCTCAGGATAGCATCTCAACCACTTCTCCATCCTTCCTCGGAGAAACAAACCCTATCCTCTGCAAAAGAATTTGGAGGAAACTCTCTGACATTCTTTATTCTCCCAGTTCTCTCTCTCATTTCTGGCCTCTTTTCTGTTACCATTTCTCATGTTCCTTCGCTTGTAATACTTTTACTTCATAGTCAACTTGTGATTAATTTAATTCCTGTATCACATACTACAGTGTGTACATAGCTGATAGCATCAATTATAAAGCTACTAATATATAACCTACTAATAAACATTTAAAGGTGGTTTAAGCTGTTCTATGTTTAAAAGCTGCTTCAAGATGAATGGTGTGATACAGTGGCAATGAATTTGACTGGCTTGTTATCCTGTATCTTATTTTTATGAAATGGAGACATATCTAGCAAATTCAAACTATACTTTATTGTATCTGCAACAGCAATTTTTCAGTGTTCTGTGGTTTCTTGATTAATGGGATACACTCTAATGTGACTGAATAAATATATCAGTTTGCTCTTATTAGTGTAGTCATAAACCCATGTTTACAACCCTCCCACAGCAGATGAGTGGCTGGCCCAAATGCTTCAGGGCCTGACTCAGCATGTATTTGTATAGGAGATTATTCACCTCATCTTGCCAGGTACCGCCAGTAGAGACAATCCCACCAATGCAGGGTAAATTTTAGCAGATGAGTCTAGACACTTATGAAATTTCACGAAAGCCTGATTATTTATTTACTTACTTATTTCAGTAGAAGGGTGAGAGGTAGGAGACAGTTTTTGCAGTTGTCATAAATATAAAGGGAAGGGTAAACCCCTTTGAAATCCCTCCTGGCCAGGGGAAAGCTCCTCTCACCTGTAAAGGGTTAAGAAGCTAAAGGTAACCTCGCTGGCACCTGACCAAAATGACCAATGAGGAGACAAGATACTTTCAAAAGCTGGGAGGAGGGAGAGAAACAAAGGGTCTGTGTCTGTCTGTAGTCGTCTTGGCCGGGGATAGACCAGGAATGGAGTCTTAGAACTTTTAGTAAGTAATCTAGCTAGGTATGTGTTAGATTATGATTTCTTTAAATGGCTGAGAAAAGAATTGTGCTGAATAGAATAACTACTTCTGTCTGTGTATCTTTTTTGTAACTTAAGATTTGCCTAGAGGGGTTCTCTATGTTTTTGAATCTAATTACCCTGTAAGATATCTACCATCCTGATTTTACAGGGGGGATTTCTTTATTTCTATTCTATTTTTTATTAAAAGTCTTCTTGTAAAACACTGAATGCTTTTTCATTGTTCTCAGATCCAAGGGTTTGGGTCTGTGGTCACCTATGCAAATTGGTGAGGCTTTTTATCCAACATTTCCCAGGAAAGGGGGGGTGCAAGTGTTGGGAGGATTGTTCATTATTCTTAAGATCCAAGGGTCTGGGTCTGTAGTCACCTAGGCAAATTGGTGAGGCTTTTTACCAAACCTTGTCCAGGAAGTGGGGTGCAAGGTTTTGGGAAGTATTTTGGGGGGAAGGACGCATCCAAACAGCTCTTCCCCAGTAACCAGTATTAGTTTGGTGGTGGTAGCGGCCAGTCCAAGGTGTAATATTTTGTACCTTGGGGAAGTTTTGACCTAAGCTGGTAAAGATAAGCTTAGGAGGTTTTTCATGCAGGTCCCCACATCTGTACCCTAGAGTTCAGAGTGGGGGAGGAACCGTGACATGGTGGCACAGTGGTGGGATTAACCTGAAATCATTTTGAGATCCAGTTGAGATTTTTTGAACTAGAAGTACAGATTTTAAAAAGGAATTTTTAAGAAGACCAGAAAGCAGCTTTGAAACTGAAAGCAGCTTGGTTTCTCTCTGCTTTGTGGCCAAGCAGAGACAAAAGGGGATTATCTTGTGAATTGCAGGTTTTCTTTGCCTGGAGGCAGGGTACTTAACTCCTGCAGGGAAATTCACAGTCTTCCAACCCAGAGGTTTTTTTTTCTTTTCTTCCTAAAAGTAAATAGGGGGTGTGTGCTCTACCCATTTGCCTGGAGACAAAAGTGGCAGGGTTTTTTTTAGGATTTTGATTTTTTTTTGTTTTACAAGGAGCACAGGTTTGAAAAGAATTTTTTTTTTCTTTGGGCTGGGTAAGCAGGTTTCCAAGTAGTTGGAGGTTTTTTGCTTTAATTTGGGCCCAGAGCAGAGACAAGGGAATTGTCTTTTTCTGTAGGCTGACAATCACTATCAGAGAATAGGTATTCTATTCCAGCACAGCAAAATTTTACAGCCAAGTTTTGTTTGTTTATTTCTAAACCTCGGGTGTAAAGTTAGTTAAAAACAGAGAGGTTAGAATGGCCAAATCCTTGGCTCGACTACAGCTGGAATTAGCCAAATTTCAGGCTGAGGAAAAACAAAGGGAACATGAAAGACAAATAGAACTCATGCGGCTGGAGAAGGAGGTACAGGAGGCTGCCCACAAGAGGGAAATGGAGGCAAGGAAGCATGTGGAGGAGATGGAGAGGATAAAGGCCCAGCAGAATATACCAACAAACCCTAGCAATCCTTCTCCAGGTACCACTTCCCATCCCAGAAAGTTCCCCACCTACAAGGCAGGTGATGATACTGAGGCCTTCTTAGAAAACTTCGAAAGGGCCTGCCTTGGGTACAACATCTCTACTGACCAATACATGGTAGAGCTGAGACCGCAGCTCAGTGGACCCTTAGCTGAGGTGGCAGCTGAAATGCCTAAAGAACATATGAACAAGTATGAACTGTTTAAATCCAAGGCGAGAGTCAGAATGGGGATAACACCCGAGCAGTCTCGTCGGAGGTTCCGAGCCCTAAGGTGGAAACCAGACATGTCATTTACCCGACATGCCTACCACATTGTGAAACATTGGGATGCCTGGATATCAGGAGCAAGTGTTGAATCTCCAGTAAATTTGCCCTTCCTAATGCAAATGGAACAATTCTTAGAGGGTGTTCCTGAGGAAATAGAAAGATACATCCTAGATGGGAAACCCAAAACTGTAATCGAGGCAGGAGAGATTGGAGCCAGATGGGTGGAGGTGGCAGAGAAGAAGAAAACTGGTCGCAGTTGGAGCGGAGACCAGAAGGGACCACCCCAGACCACACCCTATTACCGGGGGCCGCCCAAAGCCCCACCTACCTCCCAAAGAACCCTCCAGACCCCTTATCGTCCCACCACCCCGTTCTCCAGCAACCCACCTCGCCCCGGTGACCCGTCAGCTGGACGATGTTTTAAATGTAACGAGCTGGGGCATGTAAAGGCCAACTGCCCCAAGAACCCCAACAGATTACAGTTCATTGCACCGGAATCACACCAGAGGTCCACAGGCCCAGATACCTCCCAGATACCCTTGGAGCGGAGGGAAACTGTGAGTGTGGGCGGGAAGAAGGTCACCGCGTGGAGGGACACCGGAGCACAAGTGTCAGCTATCCATGCTTCCTTAGTGGACCCCAATTTAATCAACCCAGAGATCCAAGTGACGATTCAACCCTTCAAGTCCAACTCTTTCAATTTGCCTACAGCCAAGTTGCCTGTCCAGTACAAGGGCTGGTCAGGAATGTGGACTTTTGCAGTCTATGATGATTATCCCATCCCCATGCTGTTGGGGGAAGACTTGGCCAATCACGTGAAGCAGGCCAAAAGGGTGGGAACGGTCACCCGCAGCCAGGCTAAACAAGCCGTGAGGCCTAGCTCTGTTCCGGAAACTTCTATCAGGGCCCGGTCAGAGGTGATGGACCCGGACCCCAGGCCAATGTCTGCAACAGCAGTAGTGGATCCGGTCCCAGAGACCCAGACGGAACCAGTCCCAGAACCGGAACCAGCCAAACAACCAACACCAGACCCCGTGCCAGCACTGAATCCAGTACTTGCAACCTCAACACCAGAGGGACCCACCGAACCTGAACTGGCAGCAGCCAATAACCCTACACAAGAGGCTCAGCCGGAGCCTGAATTCCAACATAGTGCACCAGCGGAGAGCGGTTCACAGTCAACAGAAACAGCTCCATCCCCTATATCGGTTCCAGAGGGACCAAGCCTATGTCCCCAATCCAATGAGGAACTGATGTCTCCAGCATCAAGGGAACAGTTCCCGACCGAACAGGAAGCAGATGAAAGCCTCCAGAGAGCATGGACGGCGGCACGGAGCAACCCACCGCCTCTCAGCTCTTCTAATCGATCCAGGTTTGTTGTAGAAAGAGGACTTTTATACAAGGAAACTCTTTCTGGGGGACACCAGGAAGACTGGCATCCTCAGAGACAGTTGGTAGTTCCAACTAAATACCGGGCCAAGCTCTTGAGCTTAGCCCATGATCACCCTAGTGGCCATGCTGGGGTGAACAGGACCAAAGACCGTTTGGGGGGGTCATTCCACTGGGAGGGAATGGGCAAGGATGTTTCTACCTATGTCCAGTCTTGTGAGGTGTGCCAAAGAGTGGGAAAACCCCAAGACCAGGTCAAAGCTCCTCTCCAGCCACTCTTAGAGTACCCTAGAGTTCAGAGTGGGGGAGGAACCGTGACAGCAGTAGACTCAGGGAAACCAGCAATCCATATTAATGGGGTATATATCATTACGTAGCGAATCCTGTGAAATGTCACTTTATATGAAAAAGGGAGGAGAGAAAGGAGAATACGATGGGAAATAGGATGTGAAGATAAACAGCATGAAGAGAATCGAATCAGAGCATCTAGGATTTATAAGGCTTCTTGATATCTAAGCACCACAACTAATATGTATTTACACAAGTTACATCAAAATTGTTCTTACTGTTTAGTATTTTGTCTAGATACCTAGACTGATAACTTCATTGTTCCCTCTAACAGGAGAAGTTAGAAATAAAATTCCTAAAGACATGACAATCTTAGATGAGAATCCCATATCCCATTCAAATGTTTGCTGGAGTTCCCAGAGGAAGTGTAGCTAAGCCATTGCAAACGTGATTGTCTCATGTGGTAACTTTTAGTGAATATTACATTGCAATCCTCAGATCTGAGTCTCCTGGAAATCCAAGAAAAGTCTGACTTAGTCAGACTTCTTGGCAGTGGATATTCCTTTTCTATATCTTTACCCACTTTTCTGGCAGCACAGTGATGTCAGGAAAAGATTTAGCCAAGGAAGTATTGAATCAGTTATCTTGCATTTGGAAGTTTAAGGAGTTTATAGGAGACAGGTGAACTCATCATTTCTAGGCCATGACCGCATACCACCTATCCCAATCCTTACATCTCTCTTGATCCAGATGCCCAATAAAAGAAAATTGGCTTTTGACTTTACTTGCTATTTTCTTCTCTCTGGATTACAGCTCACATATAAAAATTGGCCTCAATCCATGTTAATTTGGTGAGTATGGTTAGTGAAAGTTCTAGAGTCCTCCACAAAACACCTTCTGTCACAATAGTGAAATATCTCTTTATCCTCAAGTAGAGATATTTCCTGCTAGATGAAGCCCAATTCAGAATTTTTAGCATTCCAGAGGTTTTTCTTTTTTTTTTTACTAACTGAAGAGATCCCAATAATTATCCCTATGTGCCTGCATCAAGTCTTTACTTTTGAGTGGCAGGCATAAATTCAAAATTTGTGGATGATACCAAAATTGAATGAGAAACAAACACATTGCAAACTGCAAACAGGCTGGAGTGACTAGATTAGGAAGTTTCAATATTAAGTAAAGTAAAATGCCAGAAAATGAATTAAACAGCACATGTACAAAATGGGGATATATACTAAAGCAATATCATCCATCAAATGAGGGGCCGTTTATTTAAATCTTGTCTCCTCAATATTTTCCATTACTGTTCTCATGTTGCAAAGCACTGCAATTGCCACAGGGAATTGTGAATTGGAACTGGGAGCAGAGATGACCCTATTTTAAGAAGTAGTCAGCAGTATGAACAAGTTTGAGAACCTCTGGACTAGAGAGTAGTTATTCCTTCCAGCAGGAAAATTTCTCCTCTCAGAACAACTGTAGGAACCCTTCTGTAGACCTTGGGGGACATTGACATCAGGGTTACAAAGGCAGTTTTAGTGATATTTGTTTTCCATCAAATTAGGAAGATTACAATAATGAAGGCAAGAGATTGTCAAGATCTAGCTTCATTTGGCTGGATTATTTTCCCTCTATGCATTTATTTTCTCTGTTTCTAAAGGCTGACTGTATATATGGGCCCAATGTTAAATGTGTCGGATTCACATTGTAAACATTCACATTGTAAAATCAGTGTGAGAGGAGAACCAGACCCAAAGTTTGACTTGTCATTTCCTGTTTTTCGTAGTACTACATTTGAAGAACTGGTTACCTTAAATATAATAATATCCCATTATAGGCAGCCTACATATTATATTAACTATAGGGCTTCTCCACAGAAGCCGTCAGTGGGTTTTGCTTCAGATCCTATATGTATAGCCCTCTCATCCCCTAAAAATTCCACCTTATGCAACATATGAATGGTAGCTGTGTACCCCTAGCTCAGGTATTTGGGACTTCTATTAGAAAGACTTGTTGTTAGTTCATGTAGTTTTTAGGACACTCCTGCAAACAAATGTATTGCTGAGGAACCTTATGCCTTTGCTTTAGATTTTAATGGGACTTTGTGCAGATGCAAAGGTCTTAACCAGCACAGCTATTTACAGAATTGGGACTGGAGAAAGTGTAGCTAAGAATATCTATGTGGTACATAGTGTATCATGTGTTAATAAAGCTAGGGAAGCAATTCTGACTGGATATATGGGCCCAATGTTAAATGTGGTAACAGTAGAATATAGTGAATCCAAGTCTGCACACATTTGGATTAGCTTTGTTGAAGGAGGGAGGAGTCTTTTAGTAGAAGCCAAGTAAGGCTGATGATAACTCCTTGTTGTTCCCTCAACCCTCTTATTGATATTTTCATGTGGTTTAATTAGAGATTTTAAAATTTCAATTTCTGATACAATTTTCTCTGACTTATCCAAATGTATAAATATATGTTATTTTAAACATTGCTTCAGGTCCTATATGTATAGCCCGCTCATCCCCTAAAAACTCCACCTTACACAACATTTGAGTAGTAGGTGTGTCCCCCTAGCACAGGTATTTGGGACTTCTATTAGAAAGACTAGTTGGTATTTCATGTAGTTTTTAGGCCATTCCTGCAGACAAATTCATTGGTGAAGAACCTTATGCCTTTGCTTTAGATTTTAATGGGGCTCTGTGCAGATGCAAAGGTATAATTATACATATGGGGAGAGACAGAGAGAAAGAGAGGTTCTAATATGAACCATTTCAAAATTACTGTGTGTTTGTCTATTACTGGCCTATATCACCATTATTTATTAAGTACCATGCCTGTCATGCCACAAAATTTCCGATAGCATCTGAACTACTCTGCCTTCCCCCCACCCTGGCATATTTTTTGCGTTTCACTGTACTTAAGTTTTTATATGTCCAGGCCCTCTTAGCCCCCCCCAAAATGTAAGGCAGTGGAATTTACTTTTACCTAACTGTCATTAACACTTTTTGGAAACAACTAAGTAATTTAACATAATTACTAGATATTTTATGGCTGTCATACTGTCTAGTACATGCACAGTTTGTCAAAGTGAAATTACAGGTGATTTCGGTTGTAATTTTTGATGGTAATAAAAATAACTCTCAAAGACTTTTTTTTCAAAAGGAAGGTGAAAAGTCCCTGAAACTGATAATGCTACTCTGTTTAAATGTATTTATATTGAGGGTATTATTTGGCTAAACAGAAGAATTGCCAGGTATTTTAAAAACATCATTCTTGGCAATGCCAACATTTTTAAAGTACTGAAGATGCTGCCTACCTTCTGTCCTTATGATAGGGACATAAATTACGCCCCAGAATTTCCATGTAGCAGCTACTTTATCATCAGCTCCAGCTTCACTGTTAACAATCAATGTACTAGAAAGACACTTCATTAATAACACAGATATAATCTAGACACAAAAGTGCTATAAAGCATTTTGAAATATTGTCTTAATTGAATGCTTGAGGTTCTGACTTTAGAGGGCCTCAGAGACTGACTGCTTCTGGTGACCACCTGGCTGGAAAATACCATTTTATGTAAGGATTGTTTAGACAGCAGCCAAGCATGAAGATAAAAACTAGCGGCTGCTGATGGGGCTGATTTAGCTTCCCTTGAGCATGTACCAGGGGATGATCTTAAGTTTTGTGAGTATGATCTGTAAGTAATGACAACTTAGTAGCTCTAAGTTGTGATGGCCTGGTTATCAATTATCAGAATGGAATCTTATTTTTTATATATCATGGTTTATTATTTTAATGAGTTCAATAAGATGTTTTTGGCTGAACATGTAAATTATTAATAGCATTTTAGCAGAGACCAGTAAAAAAAAAAGGTGGGTGTATATACAGCATGTGAATACAAGAGAAAGAAGGGATTTGGTCTGATTTAGTTTATCTAAATTCCAAGTAATATAAACTGCTATAGCACAGCAACATTAAAAAACAAACAAATAAAAAAATTGTTCTTCTTTTCAAATGCTAAAACTTTTTAATAGATTAAAAATGATGTACTATGTTTCATGATGAAGGGGCTAGAACAGGATTTTTTTAAAAATTGACAAAATGTACTAATAAATAGCATTCTTTCTTTGTATGGAGGTGGTATATAGACCACTGGTCTGGGAGTTAGGAAGAAGAGCTGAATTCTATGCCTGGCTCTTCCACTGACTTACTGTGTGACCTCGAACATGTTATTTCACCTTTCCGTGTCTCCATTTCCCCATCTGTGAAGTGATGATAACAATACTTGCCTTTCTTTGTAAGGTGCTAAGAGCTAAGTAATACTATTATTCCTAGCTACTTCAGGGATCTACCCAGACAGCTGCAGCAGCAGAGGAGCCAGCAAACAAAGTTGTAAACAGGAGAGTTTGAGTGGGAGTTCTGTTGGAGGAGTTTGGGGCGGAAGACTAAGAGAGCCAGGCAAAGGAACAGACAGGCTAGTGAAGGGAGTGTGTGGTGGTCTGGTAGTGTTTTGGTGCTCGTTGGGGGTTTGTTTTGCTGTGGGTGGTGGTGTTTTGATGCTCGTTGGGGGTTTGTTTTGCTGTGGGTGGTGGTGTTTTGGTTTGGTTTGTGTTTCCCAGACTAACAGGACTTAGGTGGGAAGGCTATGACAGACACAGAGGCAGCAGTGGTAGTGACCCAAGCAGTGGAAGACACAGTGCAGATGACTGGATGTACATGTGGCATGTACATGATCCTGGAGGGTGTACCTGAAAAGAATTTTGTCTGCATGAAGTGCTGCCTGATAGAGTTGATGGAAGAGAAGGTCCAAGGACTGGAGATGCAGGTGGAGACTCTGGTTGAGTTTACAAGGGGATTCTTACTTGCCCTCTCACCTTCAGTGACCACCTGCTGTGCCTCATTTTCATTTTCCAACTTCACAAACCTGTTCTTGAGCTCTATTTCTGCTTCATTGCCCCGTCTTTTCTCTACCTGGTTCTCTTAGTAACATGCTTCTACTATCCACTTTCCTCACCCAGCAGTATCCCCTCGGACTTCTTTGGTCCTGCTTCCATCTGCAACTCTGAGCTTTTCCCTTCAGCCTCCTCATGTCTTTGCTCCATCATCTGCTCAAACCCCCTTCTAAACTCAACCAGAGTCTCCACCTGCATCTCTAATTCTCAGATCTTCCCTTCCATCAGCTCTATCAGGTAGCACTTCATGCAGACAAAATTCTTTTCAGGTACACCCTCCAGGATCATGTACATGCCACAGCTTCTACATCCAGTCATCTTCATTGTGTCTTCCACTGCTTGGGTCACTACCACTGCTGCCTCTGTGTCTGTTATAGCCTTCCCACCTAAGTCCTGTTGGTCTGGGAAACACAAACCAAACCAAAACACCACCACCCACAGCAAAACAAACCCACAACAAGCAACAAAACACTGCCAGACCACCACACACTCCCTTCACTAGCCTGTCTGATCCTTTGCCTGGCTCTCATTCTTCCTCCCAAACTCCTCCAACAGAACTCCCACTCAAACTCCTCTGTTTACAGCTCTGTTTACTGGCTCCTCTGCCACTGCAGCAGTCTGTGCTGCTGTCTGACTGGCTGGCTACCTTTATAGGACCCCTAGTCAGAGAAGCCCCGCCCCCTAATCAGGGCTCAGCTTCTCTCCCAGCACACTGCTCCTACAAGCCTCTATAAATACCAATACAAAGACAAAGACAAATACTTACAAATACCTTCTCCTCGCAGAACTCCCACTTAGACTACATTTAAATTGAAGATGAGATTGGGCATGAAAATATGTTAGGGAAGATAGATACTGATGGGGTAAATCGCTAAAGTAATGCATGGGAGCTGTGTATTCCCTAGTAAACTTAACATTAAAGGTACTGGACATGCAAACTGTTTAAAGCAATAAGCCCCAGAAAATGCTTGAAACTAGTCCCATTCTTTATGCTTCCAGTTCTTGACTTTCAAAGCTGAAACACAGAAATCTGGAGAAACATTACTACTGAAAAATGATGCTTTACAACAAAGAAAAATGCATAGAAGTAATACACACAATTCTCCAATATAGTCTTATGGCTCTGACAGCACTCTCCCTCAATATACTACCTTTGTAGATGAAAAATATCAAAATTCCATCTCTCCAAACTGAAATTGCTACTGCTGTAATACTTGATTTCCCCTTGCTAAACAAGCCAGCAGTTCAAAGAACTTAAAGTTCAAATGATAATTTTAAAGTGACTGGTAAAATACAATTATTATGGCATCCACTGCAGTCTAGTGTCTTTTTGTGCTGATTAACTATAGAGAGATTTAACTAATTATTTGAGAAGATTAGGTACTGAACATAAGAAAACAGCTTATTTGCAACAGGGCATGTACAAATTTTATTTAAAACTGGATTCTTTGCCGATCATTGGAACAGTATATTTTGTACTAAACAGTATGTGTAACCTTAGCCTCCCAAAATGGAGAGAGTAGCAGAGAGACATATTGGAAGCAAAAGGTTTGCAAATAAGAAAAAGAGCTTCTTTTACTTGTAATAAGCACAAGAAAAGAGTGTGTAAAACATTAATGTATGTTGCAGATCAATTTATCTCTAGGAGCCTTTATTAAGTAGTTGAATGGTGGATGGATTTCATGCGGCACAGTAACTAGATTCTGCCCTGACCTGAGATATACAGTACTTGAAATTGTATGGCATTGTCCCAAATCATTAGTAATGGCAGCTTGTATGCAACAAACCCAGCATGTAGCAAATGATAGATAAGCTAAAATCTGGGCACCTGTCCATAGCTGAATTGTAAATACAAACCTCCTTCTGCCTTCAGGAAAACCTCATCTGTCTTATACCATCTAACATAGTACAATTAAGAGATGGCTTTTTAATTAATATCTCCCTTGGTATATTAAATTCCATAGCTTTACTGATAAATAGATCCTATAATTGAAGAATTTATGATGGAGTCAAACTGCATCGTAAAAGTGTTTATCATTAATATAGTCTATATTGACATTTCTGAAAGTGAGGTAGCCAGTATTATTAAAAATTACCCTTTTGGCATATATTTCACCAGTTCTCCACTTCAGGTTTTTCCCATGATGAAAACTCTTTTAAAATATTTTACACTAATGGCTGAACCAGCAATAGGCAAATAAAGGTCAGATCTGCAGTTGTTACTTAGGCAAGACTCCTTGACTGGGGCATTTTGTGTGAATAAAGACTATAGAATCAGGCCCTAAATTTGTAAGTGTTATTCACAAAAAAAAAAAAAGAAAAAAGAAAAAAGAAAAAAAAAAGTAAGTTTTGGTGCAATATTATCTTTTTGGGTGATTACATGTGTAGTGAGGCTCCGTAGATTTTAGCTAATTATACCGTGCATTGTCATATATTTTTCATAGTTTACAATATTTTACAAAATATATTGCTAATACAATATTACCATTCTATTCATTGCTCTGAGCTGGTTCTTATGCAAGTGATCTTCTGACCAGAAAATTACCCAAGGATATCAGTAGCTTCCAAGATCAGGCCGTAGACCTTCTGACCTATATTCAGAAAGGTTTCTATATGCGCTAGCCCCAGAGTTAGGTATCTAAATAAGGGTTTAGGTGCTTAAATCCCAGCGTTAGGCTTCACTGCAATTCACAAAACTCCCACTGAACCCTGTAGGTGCCTAAACTCACTAAGCAGCTTTTTTGTTTTCAATAAAAAGATCCTTCAATGCTTATGTGTCCTTACTCTAGGTGTCTGGATGCTTACATCCAATCTAAGCCCCAGAGCAATTGACAAACCAAAGGAAGATAGATGTTTGGAAACCTAATTCAACTGCAGAGCCTGATCTGGTAGGCATGCACAGAAGCTGATTACCAGATTGGGCCTGTGAAGTGAGTACACACAACATGGCTGGGGTGGGGGAAGAAGGGGGTGGGAAAGAAGGGATAGGACAGTGGTGGGAAGGAGGACCTCCCTCATAAATGACTGGGGGACATGGAAGACCAAACAAATATATTCACACTGGCCTTCATGGTATAAAAATAATTCAATCTAGCCCTTTCACCCAAGAGTACTACCTAAGTGTGGAGTAAGAGAATCTCCAAACATCTACTAGCCCAAAGGTCTGCAGGAGGCAGTTCAGTTTCCTGTCTGACTGAGGTGTGACTCCTCATGCTTCCTGTCTAAAACATAATCTACAGTGCAACTGAAATCCCCTCCCAGGACAATAATAGCATGAGCGTCACAGCCAGGCATGTCATGGCCAAGTGTCTGCAGAAAGGAGACACGATCTCACCCCAGAGTCAGGGCATAACAGTTCCAAGATTGAAAACAATAGTGCCAATAAGTGTCTCCACCTAGAGAAGCCGGCCATGCACAATCTCGTTCACAGAGGGGATCTGTGCCCCTGAATCCTGGGAAAACAGAACAATTACCCCACAGGGACATTGGAGCCGTGGCTTAAGAAAGCTTCCTATTCCCATTCCTTCAGCCAATTCCCCTGATTACCAGGGTCTGAGTGCATCTCTTGCAAAAGGACAACATCAGCCCATTTTTGTCTCAGAAATTAAAAAATGTGTTCCCTTTTATGACTATCCCAGCATCTATTAATAGTTAGAGAGCCAAAGTTGAGCAGCACCATAGAGTCTAGAGCAGTAGTCTCCAAAGTGGAGAGTGTGCAAGACCATCCGTGTGGGTGCGCGGCAGGAGGAGCGCCATCGAAGGAGCACTGCCGGCACGGGAGCAGCAGCGCTCCTGGACCTTTGATACTTTGGCAGCACACCGGCGGCAGCTCTTCTTTTTTTTTTTTGTTGCTTCCCCAGAACTGGCCCTGGGGTGCACGATTCAAAAAGTTTGGAGACCCCTGGTCAAGAGAGAACCAAGCAGCAGAGAGAAACAATGGAAAGTGGAAGTATTTTGAACAAAACAAGCCATGGGGAGGTCTATATATCTTGAAAATCCCTTCATTCTTCCTCACCTTGTCCAATAACTTTTGAGAAGGAAATGTTTCCTACAATCTGCTGAGGTATCTCTCAAGACAAGGGCAGCTGAGTGAACAAAGTGCTGTAAATCAGGGAAATAGGTCTCAACCGTAACTCCCTGCTTCCCTTTAGTGCTATCCAAAAAGCCACTAATCTCCTTCACACTGTACCTGCCTGTTGCGTATTTGGTTGTAGTGGTAATAGAACCTTGTTGCTATGGCAACTGAGTTAGATTATTAGGGGATAGACAGCCAGTTTGAGTTGGTTTGGTTAGTTCAGTGTGTGGCAATAAATGGCTGCTTTTAAGGTTTACAGCTCTCCGTGTCTCAAGTGATTTCTTCCTAAAACTGCTGCCCACAAGGATACAACAAAGTGGTGAAGAGGGTGGGATCCCAGTGCTGCCCCAGCAACAGAAGGAAGTAGAAGTCAAGGTAGAAAAAAAAATGCTGTTGGCCGGGGGTGAGAACTGTCTTGTTTGCACTGACTGTGCTGGCTTGTTTGCATTGACTGTGCAACCTGAAACTAAAACCATGGATGCACTTACTGGGTTGCTGGAACCTTTTGAAGAGACTATTGTGCAATGGCACATATATACTGAGCGTTTTGAGCTTTTTGTTATTGAAAATGACATTACAGAAGAGAAGAAGGTGCCAATATTCTTAAGTGTTGTAGGGGCTAAGTCCTACTCTGGGCTACACAGCTTACTACACCCTGTTAAGCCTGAGACCAAATTTTACAGTTACATTGTGGAAATCCTGGGGTCCCATTTTTCTCCAGACCCACTGGTAATTGCTGAAAGATATAGGTTGCACAAAAGAGATCAAAAAGAAAATTGAAGAGTTGTATAATTTGTAGCAACTTTGAAAAGGCTAGCAGAACACTGTGAATGTAAGGAGTTATTAAATGATGCCCTACATGATAGGTTAGTGTGTGGCCTGCACAGTAAAGCTAAATGGAAACGCCTATTGACAGAGGCTCAGCTTACCTTACAGAAGGCTGTTGATATTGTGGTCTCCATGGAACTGGCAACAAAGGGGGTTCAATACATCGGTGCATCCCCTAGGGTGCATAAGGTGTCACAAGAACCTATTCACAAAACTGTGCAGAGGCAGGAATGTTACCGCTGTGGTAAGCCGGGTCACCAGGCATCAGAATGCTGGTGTAAGGACCTGGTGTGTCAACACTGTGGCAAAAAGGTACACATTGAGTGTGCCTGTAAACAAAAGAAAAAGAAGCCTGTGGCCTGGCCGACCAAAAAGGGAAACCTGTATACCCTAGAGCAGACCCAGGATGACCAAGGAGACACCTCATTGCAAGAAGAAGTGCCACTGCATGTTTTGTCTTTGGCAGTGGGCTCACATGAATACTGGGTAACCCTGTTGTTTGATGGCAAACCTATACGCATGGAACTGGACACCGGTGCAACCGTCTTGCTGGTCTCTGAGACTGGGTATAAAGAAAAGCTACAGCATCTTCTGCTTAAGGCAACAAAAACTGTTCTGAAGACGTATATGGGAGAAGGTGTGCCCATGTTGGGCACTACTGATGTTAAGGTGGAGCTCAATGGACAGGCTGCTAAATTGCCACTGTTTGTGGTGAGAGGTAATTAGCCAGCCTTAATGGGTAGGTCTGGGCTTAGGAAGATTCAGCTGAACTGGAGAGACGTGCACCGAATGACTAAAGAAGAAACCGGTCTGCCCACTATACCAAGGAAACATTCTGCTGTGTTTGGAGAGCATCTGGGAAGTATGAAGGGAATCACTGTGACATTGAACATTAAACCTGATAGCCAACCAAAATATCTGAAAACCAGAACTGTGCCATATGCCATCAGGCCGAACGTTGAAGAGGATCTGGAGCTCCTGGATACAAATGGAGTCCTAATACCAGTTACCCATAGTCCATGGGCAACTCCTATCATTCCAATAGTGAAGAAAGATGGCTCCCTCCGGATTTGCGGTGATTTTAAAGTCACTGTCAACCTGGTGTTGTGTGCAGAGCAATACCCGCTTCCCCACATTGATGACCTCTTTGCGGGCCTGGCTGGGGGACAAAAGTTCAGTAAGATTGATCTGAGTCAAGCGTATTTACAGATGCACATCGATGAAAAGTCCCAAGAGCCGTTGACTATTATGAGTCATAAAGGGCTTTATTGATACTGTCACCTACCCTTCAGAATAACGTCTGCTCCCGCCTTGTTCCGCAGGGCTATGGACCAGATCTTGTGTGGCTTGCTAGGAGTCCCGTGCTATCTGGATGACATCCTGGTCACTGAAAGGAATGAGGATCACCTAAGGAATTTAGAGACTACCCTACAAAGACCTGGAAGAGTGTGGCCTATGAGTCTGCAAAGACAAGTGTGAATTCTTCCAGCCCTCTGTTGAATATTTGGGACACATCATTGATGCTATGGGTCTTTGTAAGGCCCCTGCAAAAGTTAAGACTATTGTGGAGGCTCCCCCTCCTTGAAATATTAGACAGCTTCACTTTTGTCTAGGACTATTGAAGTATTATGGAAAGTTCATCTCAGTTAGCCACACTGCTAAAACCACTTCATGAACTCCTTGGGCAGAACAAGGCCTGGAAGTGGACTGAAGCCTGTGATGTTGCATTTAACAGAGAAAAGGGTGCATTGCTAAATTCTGAAGTTGTGACGCACTTTAATCCATCCTTACCAGGACAGTTGGCCTGCAATACCTCCCCTTGTGGAGTGGAAGCACTCGTGTCACACATTATGCCTTCGGGAGAAGAGAGACCTATTGCTTTTGCTTCACACACTCTAAGCAAAGCAGAAACTAACTATACCCAAATTGAACGTGAGGCATTGGGAATCATTTTTGGAATTTAGAAGTTTCATTTGTACCTGTTCTGATGGAAGTTTACTCTTCTCACAGACCATCGACCTTTGACTTCAATTTTTGGACCCCACACAGGCATTCCTCCATTAGCTGCTAGTCGTATGCAATGTTGGGCATTGTTGCTTTCCATGCACACATATGAAATCAAATATCGGAAATCCACTCTGCGCAGCAATGCGGATGGTCTCCCAAGGTTGCCTTTGTCAGTCAAACATCAACATATTGCCCAGAAGGAAATCCTTTATTTTGAACAGGTAGAGAATACACCCATCACCGCTACTCAGGTAAAGAAGGCAACTTGCGTTGACCCAGTATTGTCCCAAGTTATGGACCTGGTGATGCTTGGAACATCTCGACGAACCTCTCCGGTCTCACCCAAGCTTGTTACCTACATGTCCAGGAGGACGGAGTTATCGATCCAATCTGGTTGTTTGTTGTGGGGGAGACGTGCCATTATCCCACCACCACTGAGATCACAGATGTTAGAACAGCTACATTCTGGTCACTGTGGAATAGTGTGCATGAAGGATATTGCATGAAGCTATTTTTGGTGGCCTGGATTGGTCAGTGCTATTGAAGAGAAGGCAAGAGCTTGCATGTCATGTCAGGGTGTGAGGAATGCACCCCAGTGGGCACCCCTACACCCATGGGACTGGCCTGAAAACCCATGGCAACGTATTCACTTTGACTTCGCTGGCCTCCTTGAAGGAAGCATGTTCTTGATGGTGGTAGATGCCCATTCTAAACGGACAGAAGTCTCTATAATGCAGTCCACTACTGCAGAGAGTACTATCCAAAAACTACGAGGACTCTTTAATCATTTCGGTCTGCCAGAACAACTTGTGAGCGACAACAGACTGCAGTTAGTCTCTCAGCAGTTTCAAAATTTTATGAAGGCAAATGTGATACACCACATTACTTCAGCACCATATCATCCATCCACCAGTGGATTAGTTGAAAGATTTGTGCAGACAATGAAACAAGCTTTGAAATCAGCAAGGAGACAATTATGCATTCAAAAGCATCTGGATATCTTCTTACTATCCTACAGAAACACACCTCATGCTATGACCAAGGCATCCCCGGCCTTTCTAATGATGGGATGACAGCTGCACACTTGCTTTGATCTGCTGAAACCTTCTGAACCCCAACAAATTGTGCAACATCAGCAGCAAGATCAAGTCATCAGGTGTGCACCCAGAGCAAAAGACCAAACCTTTAGTCCGCGACAGCCGGCTTTGGCTTGGAATTATACTTCTGGAGCTAAATGGGTCCCTGCCACTGTCATCGCTCAAACAGGGCCTGCCAAGTTTCCTTCCCCACTCTGAACTCTAGGGTAAAGATGTGGGGACCTGCATGAAAACCCCCTAAGCTTATTTTTACCAGCTTAGGTTAAAACTTCCCCAAGGTACAAACTATTTTACCTTTAGCCCTTGGACTTTATTGCTGCCACCATCAAGTGTCTAACAAATATATAACAGGGAAAGAGCCCGCTTGGAAATGTCTTTCCCCCCCAAATCCTCTCCAAACCCTACACCCCCTTTCCTGGGGAAGGCTTGATAAAAATCCTCACCAATTTGCATCGGTGAACACAGACCCAAACCCTTGGATCTTAAGAACAATGAAAAAGCAATCAGGTTCTTAAAAGATCAATTTTAATTGAAGAAAAACTAAAAGAATCACCTCTGTAAAATCAGGATGGTAAATATCTTACAGGGTAATCAGATTCAAAACATAGAGAATCCCTCTAGGCAAAACCTTAAGTTACAAAGAGACACAAAACCAGGAATATACATTCCATTCAGCACAGCTTATTTTATCAGCCATTTAAACAAAACAGAATCTAACGCATATCTAGCTAGATTACTTACTAAGGTCTAAGACTCCATTTCTTTTCTGTTCCCGGCAAAAGCATCACACAGACAGAGAGAATCTTTGTCCCCCCCTCCCCAGCTTTGAAAGTATCTTGTCTCCTCATTGGTCATTTTGGTTAGGTGCCAGCGAGGTTATCCTAGCTTCTTAACCTTTTACAGGTGAAAGGGTTTTCCCTCTGGCCAGGAGGGATTTTAAAGGTGTTTACCCTTCCCTTTATATTTATGACAGGGCCTGTTTCCTACACAGTCTGGACTGCAGAGGATCTCACCTGGTGATGACATGTAGATCAGCTGTTGTCAGGTCATACCAGTCCTCAGAACACATCTTCAGCTGAGTTGCCTGAATTCACCGGTTCCAGCGAGACACCGAATCAAGAGTCACCTGTTCCTAACTGTCCCCCTCCATTACTGCTAGCAGCTGAGATACCCCCTGCCTAAAACGAGCTGATACCACATCCTCACCCATTTGTGCTATGAACCTTGAGCCCATTGTCAGGCCTACGCCCAAAACACTTTCGGGTGCAACAACACCAGAAGTCCGCCATATTCCACCTAGAGACAGAAGGCCTCCTCAATGGCTGGATCTTTAGCTAGGGCAAATCCCTGGTTATGGGGCAAAATAATCCCTGGGGTTTAGCTGGGAACGGAGGCAGTCTACCCTCCTTCTCTAGTTTTGTGTTTGCTTTATTTAGGGGACATTCTCATTAAGTAGGGAGGAATATGTTGTGTATTTGGTTGTTGCGGTAATAGAACCTTGTTGTTACTATGGCAACTAAGTTGGGTTATTAGGAGATAGCCCACCCAGTTTTGGCTGGTTTGGTTAGTTCAGTGTGTGGCAATAAATGGCTGCTTTTAAGGTTTACAGCTCTCTGTGCCTCAAGTGATTTCCTAAAACTGCTGTCCCCAAGGATACAACACCACCCTTCCTCTCTGGCTGGGACATCAGGAACCAAAGAGGAGCAAGAGATCATTGTCATCCTTTTCATCTCTCTCACACTCCACCATCTCAGAACATTGAGCTTCCATTGTAACATTCTCATAATTCACGAAGGAGAGAGATTGAGCAGGAGCAGCTGGCATATCTATTTTCCCAAGGCTGGGATTGGGGACTTGAGAAATCACTATGCCAGGGAAGACAGTATACTACTCAGAGCTCCAGGCATGGAGCTACCACCCAACACAATGCTATTCTTCTGCTCAGACACTGCTAGCAGCTCAGGGCCCTCCAAAGCCTTAGTGCTTTTAGAAATAGTCCCACATAAATCCATAACATCGGTCTGTTCTTCACTCCCATATCTAGAACCTCTCTCCGCTTCTTCTGCAGTCAGGTGCCCCTCAACCTCCAGGACTCACTTGTCTAGGAACAAGTGATAGGGTCACAACAGACTGTTTCTCCGGGGGGGTCTGAACCCTGGACAATGGCAGACCACATATGGTGAAGTGGGGGAGATAGAATTTGGCCTGATTGAAATTGAAGATGCAGGCTCTGTTTCCTTGATGTCAAAGCCCACTCCCCACTACCCTGGGGTCCCACATTTTTACCAGGGACCACTGAGCCAGCCGTGCATGGGCAGGAACTCCTCAAATGACCATGGTCACCACACAAGAAACAAATCATGTTTTCAGAGGTAGCAAATACTGTATGATCTGTCCCATCTGTCTTTAAAACCAGGTTCAGGGGTTATTCAGGATTATTTAGAACCACATAAAACTGGCATCAGGACACCATAACGTGCCTTGCATCTGTGTTCTCACAGCTAAATGGAATCATCTTAACAACAGAAACTACCTTCCCGTAATGGGAGTTATCAGTCACTAGCAGCTCATTGTGAAGGAAGGTAAGGGACACTGTAAAAAAAAAACTATTTTCATAGCAGGAGTAAACAGAGGAAAAACTTGAACAAAAATTCCTTGATCCAGAGTCCCTCCTTTACCAAACAATTCACAAACTGCTCCTGGGTCAGGAAAATCACTATAGATTCATTCTTTTGAGTGGCAGATTTTATTTTCGCAGAGCCAATAGCTGTACCTACCCAGAGCAACAGAACACATCCTCCAAAGTGCAGGAGACAACAGGTACACACCGAACCCCTACTGCATGTCAAACCACTGCTAAACCCATCTGAAGTGGTCCCCATGGAAAAATCCTCCCCCAGGGGGAAGAAGGAGAGGAAACAATAAAACCCTGTAAAACAAAGAACAACATGTAACAACACAGAAACAGAAACCTATCTAGTGCACACAGCACCTAACAAACACAGTATCTCTTTCAGGTGATAGAGAGAGAGACTATAGCCTGGTGATTAGAACACTCATCTACAGTGTGAGAGACTCAAGGTCTAGCCCACTTGATGCAATGGCTCTTTATCAGTCTCTATTTAGACCCTGGGATTATATGTTGAATAAGGCATTTGTAAAATACCTTTACTAAAAATATTCAAGATTAAAGTTGTGTGTGTGTGGTGGGGTTGCAGGAGAAGACAGGATATCTATGGAGGATCATGGGCAAGAAATTCCCTTGTATTTAGTGAGATCAGAAGAAAATCCTCATACTTTTTCTGGTAGAGCACTAGATGGCATGACCAAGCATCTCTGGATCAAACTAAAAGGAATTTTCAGCAAGAAAGATCATCTTAAAACAATGAGGTGGAGACAAGGGTCATATGCCAAGTAAAAGGAACTGATTATTTCACTTGTCTGTGAAAGAAAGTATAGGTTAGACAGAAAGATAATTCTACAAGTACAAAACGTAGTAATGATACAATATAAGGGAAGCTAACATATTTTGTTCATCTGAAAGAATAAAAGGCACTTAATGGGGCAATGTCAGGATTGGATAATTTACAAAAAAGGAGTCGGGTGGCATGTAAACCATGATAGCAAAAGTGATGTGTATAACCATGTTCTCTGTTCAGGGGTTTTGCAGGTTTAGATATTGGATTATGGAGAAATACTATAATTAGCTTAGAAAGCCTTTTGTGGAAAATGTACTAGCACTTGTTTTTTAAGGCAGCCAGCAGTTTTCCTGTGATGTCAGTTGCATCTGCTTGCTTGCTTGGTAGCATGTAATGTCAACACTTTATTTTTGGTGGTTGTGGTGGCGACGGAGACTGATTGCTTCAGCAGCATTTAACTCTTTTAATTACAGTTCACAGTATAAAGTCAGATAGAGCAAGAATTTTAGAGGTACCAACTACAACAATTACAAGCCTAAGTAAGCAGAGCTAGCAAAATAAAATGGCATGCCAGCTGTGTAATGGCATCAAATGTAGGGATTGTAAGTATTCACCAGAGAATACTGCTGTCCTGGAGAGCTTTTGTGAGAAGTTTTTATTTCTAGTACTAAAGTTTTCTACCAACCAACCAACCAACCACAAAACAAATGTGCTTAAGTAGAAACAACAGCTGGAAGGAGCTAAAAGGGTGGATGTCACCGTGAGTGGCTCCTGAAGCACTCCACGGGAGTGATAAGGTAACCTCCACTGTGGTGGTAAAGAGGAGACCTTGGGGAGACAAGGGCTTTGAGTGGAGGCCTTGTGCTTCTGTGGCAGTTCTACAAATCCATGGCGTCCCCACGATACCCAGCAGCTTGATTACAACTGAACTTTACTGCCACAGCCCCCTTAACAGGCTCCAAAACTCCCTGTGTAGAAGGGTTCCCTTATGCAGGCATGAGTACAGAAAAGCTTATACATACAGGGGTTGTATTACGTATTCCGTGTAAGCTCTTTGGGAGCTTTGGGGGATGATGCAGGCCTTCCAAGAATACTCCTACTCACCATGGACTTATCAACACAATATGTGCATCTCTCCCGCCAACTTTTAGAGAGTCCTCTCTATGAAGAGACCTCAAGAAAATTATCTAGACCAAAGCTTTTACCAACTAGGAAGGCAGTTTTTGAATGCAAAAATTAAAGTTGCAAAAATGTTATGCTTTACATCCTATCTCTCTAGAAAACAAATAAGGAGAATGTGATATGTATGTGATTGCTTACAGTCAAGTTAGAAGGGTATCTTGAGTGGGGTCCTGCTGGGAATTTCCTGGGATTGATTCTCTTCAATATCTTCATAAATAAATTGAATAATGACATAGAGAATACACTTATAAAGTTTTGGGATGATACCAAGCTGGGAGGGATTGCAAAAACTTTCGAGGACAGGATTAGAATTCAAAATGATCTTGACAAACTGGAGAAATAAACAGGACAAAATTCAATAAGGACAAATGCAAAGTTCTACACTTCACAGGGAATAATCAATTGCACAAATACAAAATGGGAAATGAATCCTAGAAAGGAATATTGCAGAAAAGGATCTGGGATTATGGTGGATCACAAACTAAACATGAGCCAACAATGTAATACTATTGCAAAAAGAGTTAATATCATTCTGAGATGCATTATCAGGAGTGTTGTAAGCAAGAAACAAAAAGTAATTCTTACATGCTACTCAGCATTGTGCTCAGTTCTGGGCACCACACTTAGGGAAAGATGTGGACAAATTGGGGAAAGTCCAGAGAAGAGCAATAAAAATGATCAAAGGTCTAGAAAACATAACCTCTGAGGAAAGAGTGAAAAAAAATGGGTTTGTTTAATCTGGAGAATCATTGTTCTTGCTCTCTTCTGGACTTTCTCCAATTTGTCCACATCTTTCCCTAGGTGTGGCACCCAGAACTGGGCACAATACTCCAGTTAAGGCCTAATCAGTGCGGAGGAAGAATTACTTTTTGTGTCTTGTTTACCTCACTTCTTCTAAAACAGGGATCAGCAACCAGCAGTTCCTGGCCAATGGGAACTGTGAGGATGGTGCAGGGGCACACAGAGACGTGCCAACAGCCAACCGCTTCTGGTAGTGGCATGGAGCCGGAGCTGGGCTGCGCCGCTGGTGGAGAGCTACCAGTGGTAAGCGCCTCCCAGCCAGAGCCTGCACCTTGCACCCCATCCCTCACCCCAACCTCCCTGCCACAGGTTAGAACCTCCTCCTGCACCCAAACTCCCTCCCAGACTTTATAAATGTAAATCTCCATCCGCAAACTTTATAAATGTACTCTCTATGCCATTAAATAAATTATTGATGAAGATATTGAACAAAACTAAACCCAGAACTGATCCCTGTGGAACCTCACTCAATATGCCCTTCCAGCTTGACTGTGAACCACTGATACCTTCTCTATGGGAACAGTTTTCCAAACAGGTATGCACCCCACCTTATAGTAGTTCCATCTAAGTTGTACTTCCCTAGTTTGTTTATGAGAAGGTCATGTGAAATAGTATCAAAAGCCTTACTAATACCAAGATGTATCTACCACAAGGCTTGTTACCCTGTCAAGAGAGCTATTATGTTGGTGTGACATGCTTTGATAAAACCATGCTGAATGTTACTTATCACCTTATTATCTTCTAGGTGTTTGCAAATTGACTGCTTAATTATTTGCTCCATTATCTTTCTGGGTACATGAGTTAAGCTGACTGGACTGTAATTCCACTGGTTGTCCTTATTTCCCTTTTTATAGATTGACACTATATTTTCCCTTTTCCAGACTGTAGAATCTCTCCCATCTTCCATGACTTGTCAAAGATAATTGCTAATGGCTCAGATATTTCCTCAGTCAGCTGCTTGAGTATTCTAGGATGTGTTTCCATCAGGTTCTGATGACTTGAAGACATCTAAGTAATGTCTAAGTAATTTTTAACTTGTTCTTTACCTATTTTAGCTTCCGATCCTACCTCATTTGGACTGACATTCACTATGTTAGATATTCAATAGCTACTAATCTTTTTGGTGAAAACTGAAACCAAAAATTAATTTAGCACTTCTGCTATTTCCACATGTTCTGTTATTGTTTCTCCCCCTGTCATTGGGTGATGGGCCAACCCTCTCCTTGGTATTCCTCTTGCTTCTAATGTATTTGTAGACTATTATGGTTACCCTGTATGTCTCTAGCTAATTTAATGTTGTTTTGTTCCTTGGCATTTATAATTTTTTTCCTAAATATTTGTGCTATTTTTTTTATAATCATCCTTTGTAAATTGCCCTTGTTTCCACTTTTTGTAGGATTGTTTTTTTTTTATTTTCAGATCATTGAAGATCTCCTGGTTAAGCAAGGGTGGTCTCTTGCTATACTTCCTATCTTTCCTACACAGTGGTATAGTTGGCTCTTGTGCCCTTAATAATGTCTCTGAAAAACTGCCATCTCTCTTGAATTGTTTTCCCCTTAAACTTGCTTCCTAAGGGATCTTACCTACCAACTCCCTGAGTTTGCTAAAGGCTGCCTTCTTGAAATCTATTATCTTTATTGTGCTGTTTTCCCTCCTACCATTCCTTAGAATCATTAAATTATAAGAATCCACCCATGCTACCTTTCACTTTCAAATTCTCAACAGTTCCTCCCTATTTCTCAAAAGCAAATCTAGAACAGTCTCTCCACTAGTAGCGTTCTCCAACTTCTGAAATAAAAAAAATGTCTCAATGTAGTCCATTGTGAGCAGTAGCTCCTCTCTCTCTGGGTCTGTGGGTGGGCCAATCCACCCCCCTACGTCTCTGGGGGTCGCCTGACGTGAGGAATCAGTGGGGCAATGTGAGACTTGAGCTCGGACCTGTGATCAGGGCTGAACAACAAATACAGTTACGGAGCCCCAATCCCTGGTCGGGGCAGAGCAGCAAAGAGTCTCTGGCTCTGGCCTGCACTCAGGCTGAGCAGCAAACAGTTGGGCCTCCTAGCTCTGGCGGAGGTCCAACAAGCGAATTCTTCTTGCCTAAGAGAGGGGGAGACTGCCACCCACGGATTGCAGTCGCAGGGGGGAACACAGGCCCACCCACTCCATTGTGTCCCGGGGCAAGGCTCTAGCAGTGGCAGAGCAGTCTGCCATTGGGTCAGCGGGGATCCTGACTGCAAAGTGCTGACTTGCTTGCTGTCAGCGTTGCAGCCAGACAGGGGTCGGCTACCCCTGGGCCACTTCTCAACTCCTCCTCAGGGTTTATCTGGCTCTGTAGAGGGTCATCCTGGTCGTCGGGGAAGAAGGCCTCTGTCAGTGCTTGTAGCTCCTCCATGCTCAGGTCTATAAATGGTCCTGGCAGTCCTGGCCAGTCCTCAGCTCCCTCGGGGTCTGCAGCAGCCTCCCAGCTCAGGAGCTCACAGGAGGCATCTGGCTCCTCTGGCAGCTGCCTCCCAACTGAGTTCTCCAGCCCACCTTTTGTACTTCCGGTCTCGCCGACTAACTTCCGCTGGGAGGGTTGAGCGTGGTATGTCTCCTCCCCCTCCGGGTCTGTGGGTGGCCAGACCTAGGGTGACCCTAGTACACTCCAATACATTCTAAGAACTTGGTAGATAATCTGTGACCTGCTCTCTGACATGATAACAGTCTTCAAGTATGTAGAAGGCTGTAATAAAGAGGAAGGTGATAATTTTTTTTTCCTTAACCACTGAGGACAGGACAAGAAGTAATGGACTTAAATTGCAGGAAGGGAGGTTTAGGTTAGGCATTGGGGGAAAAAAGTCCTTGTAAGGATAGTTAAGCACTGGAACAAATTACCTTGGGAGGTTGTGGAATCTCCATCATTGGAGGTTTTTAAGAACAGGTTAGACATACTCCTATCAGGGATGGTCTAGATAATACTTAGTCCTGCCTCAGTGCAGAGGACTGGGCTATATGACTTATCAAGGTCTTTCCAGTCCTACCTTTCTATGATTCTGTGGTTCTATGATTTAGTAAAGCTAATGTGAAATCCTTTTTCTTGTTGCCCATTCCTGGATCATCTTTGATCCGCAAAGTTGGTAGAGACAAAATGGGGTTCTCTCCTATAGCTGCAGAATTAATCTCTTTCTGGGGCTGGAAGTTGATGCCCAGAATCCTTTCCTCAACATTGTGTCTGTTCACATTCAGTGCACATGCCTAGGCAGTCTTAGATATGTACAAGCTGTTAGGATCTGCAGTTGGTTTCCCGGGCATGTCTGTTAGGCCTCTTCTTGTCTGTCCCAGCCCGCATTGCTGGGATGCATCTCAAGCACAGGTTAAGCAGCCTTTTTCTTTGTTCTTCTGTCTGTGTGAGATGTTGGGAGCGGTGTCTCGAATCCTCAAATGGCAATGATGATATATATCGCTCATAATTCTGAGCTCTTACAAAATAATGATTAAAAATAGTAATGCTGTTCATATTTTGTTTAACTGGTACAGACTGGAGCATTTAGCAGAATACATTTAAGCTCTGACAGTGGTTTATTATAACTTTGAATGTAATTAACTGACTTTCTTCAAATGTGATCTATGTCATAGATCTCAGTGAGAACCAAATATCAAGCTGGGTCTGAACACTGTAGGGAAGTTGTGGATTTTAAGCCACAGCCATACATAGGGGAGAGTGACTATGCTGTAGCAGGCACCTCAGAAGTGATACCAGCTAGCTCAGCCAGAGTTCCTCTCAGATAGAGCTGACAGAATTATTTTAAAGTATGGAATTTCAACAAAATTTGTTTTAAGAAGGGAAACATATACTTCTCTGTATTTTACCATAAAACTGTCAAGAAAGTCCAGTTTGTATTATTATAGGGGGAGCTGGCAATGACCTCTGGCAATGACCTCTAACAATTTCCATGATTTTTTTAAATAAACTATGGTAACATTGTTTTCAGTAGGACTTTGATAGTTGGCAAAGAGATAGCCCTTGGGTCAGGGAAATGTTTTTTGCTGGGCCTATGAAATTCTGTTCACATTTGGACAGCTATAATATTCTGAAAACCATCATTTCCCATGTATGACTTGCATTGCCCAGCTTGATTATGGCAGCATGTCAAAAAGATTTTAACATTTTAAAGCCCTGCATGTGCATATTCCACACAGACTCAAACTCTGTACAGGCTACCAGAGCGACCTATGCTGCACAGGGACTAGAATTCAAGTTACGCTTTCTCTTTGAACTCTGCTTTCTTTGCTTTTTGAGTGCTTCATTTGGATTAACAGTAGGTTGTTCCCTTGGATGTTATTCATCTCTTCTCAATCACTAGCATGCAAAAATTGACACTGTAATATGAAAATGACAAATGTTTGTCTGTTAATTTGCACTTTTTAGCTTTTATTTGAGTAAATAGCTATACAACTTATACAAATCAAAAGAAAAACACACATTTCCAAGTTACCTTCATTTTCTGCTTTAATCTCAGTCTTCAGTTTTCTTTTTGCATAATGCCATTGCTCTGCATTTGTCAAACAGCTCTCATATAAAAACATAGACTATCAAATAACAAAGCACAGACACTCAGCGCTAGATTGTCACAGCCCTTGCTCCATCCCATGGCTCTACTCAGATTGTGACTCCAGTGGTGGGGAAGGCTCCAGCGGTGGCTACTCGCTCATTAACTCCCACCATCAACAAATGGGTGGGGAAAGAGCAGAGGGGGCAGGGAGTGGGAGGAACTTGGCCTCTGTCACCCTACTCACAGAGAAGGATGGGGACTGTGTGACACCCTGGCCGCCTTCCAACCCCCTGTTTACTCACCAGCCAGGGTAGCAGCCCAGGTGCAGAGGGCAAATAAGTTGGTCCACAACAAGGAGTTAAATCACTCCCCCCTCTGAGAGCAAAGAAGGAGCAGGAAAGCAATTGTGAATTTTTGTGTCTGCTTCTGGGGCACTGCAACTACAGGCTCCTGGGGCAAATCATAAAGTTAGATTCTAGCCCCACATTAATAAATCACATCCCGTATTGCAGGGCTAGTTTGTGACATGGACTACTTGTCTGTGCAAGACAGCCAACATCAGAACTCCCCTTTATACTCCTATACAGTCAATCCAGACCTCGGGTCCAGGTGTGCAGGCATATATCAAATTACTTGCCTTCTTGCTGCCTCCCTAAAGCAACTGATCAGAGAATAAGCTTATTTTCACTCCTACCTGATGCCCATAAAAGGTGTGTCTGAATCACAATGCCTACAGCACAACTCTTAGGTTGGTGTGGCTTCTACTCCATCTAAGATCACTATCTAGCCCATAGTGCCCAGTACTGATATTCTATAGCACAAAACAATCCTCTCATTGAAGATTGCCACACAAAATACCAATTAAACTTGCTTTCCAGGTTAACATTTCTATTAGGCACAAATCAGAAAATGAAACTAAATGGTTTTTTAAAAAATATATTTAAAAATATCACTATTCTCTGACAGAAAGAATCTTCTATTTCCTTCTGTACCAAGTTCATATATACTAGTACCTTTTGCAGTAAGATCACTATTGTTTGGCAGAACTGTGTGAGTTTGCAACTACCTGTGCCTCTGTGACTCAACCCCCGGTAGCACAAATCACATTGGTGCCCCCACGTGTGTTTTTTAAAAAGGTACTTTCTGGCTACAAAAAGGTAACAGGAATTATTCCTTGTCTCTTACTGAAAGCCTCCATAGAAGTATAATGAGAACAATTCTATCTACCTCAGTTGGTCAAGTAACCAAGGGTGGCAGGCTGTAACAGTCCACAATCTGTACATTATGGCCATTCAGCGGCATCACACTGCATGCTCAAAATAATAGAAAATGGAATAGCACAGTTGATAAATGATGATAGTTAAGAATAGAAATAGTGGGAAAGATATATTTGAGAAAATTATTGCAACTTTCCTGGGGAATGGAAATAACCTTTGGATTAATATTAAAGATTGTTCTGAAGTGTCAAGCAGAATGTACTGGACAAGTGGGGGAAGCTTTATTGTGAAAGACGATTTAGTTGTCCAACAGAGAGAGGATCCAGAGAAAACAAATGTAGGGGGAGTCATTCTTCCTTCTATGCTTAGATGGAAGAGGTAGCAGTGGGCATCATTTTTCCGTGCAAGACTGGACATCTCTCATGGTACTGTACTGGAATAGGAATTAAGTGCAACACTGAAAAAAATATGTAGAAAAGTTAGGAAACCAGTTATCCTTAGAAAGCATAGGAGTAAAAAAATAAGGCTGACAACCTGTGCACTATATTAATCTGATATTTAATAAAAATCAGATTATATATATATATATATATATATATATATATATATATATATATATATATATATATATATATATACATAGCTTGATTGTATCCCTGTAAGTATATTGCTTTTCTTCTTAGACTGTAAGCTTTTTGGCACAGAGACTGTGTCTTTCTGCATGTGTGAACAGTGCATTTACACCACTGTAATACAACAGTATGGCAACAATTTGCTTAATCAATATATGTTTCAAGCAACGGAGAAAGGGACTTGGAGTGAAATCCTGGTCTCATCTGAAGTCAGTGGAACAACTCTCATTGACTTCAATAGCACCAGAATTTCACCTACGGGGTAACAACAGAGGCTAAGATTGAAAACTTAAAAGTAGAACGGACTCTGACATAATCTAGTTAGATTGGGATAATAGACAAATCCTAAAGGAAGAAACAGGAATGTAGAGTTTGTCATATTCAGTCAGCTCTTGTTCCATTCATTTTGTTTGGTTTATTTTGTTTTATAACTGATAGTCCATTTATAGAAAGCAGGGACTGATAGTAGTCAAAAATAAAACAATGCTGGGGAAAGGCACAGAGTAGGCTAGGGTGGTGCTCAAGAAATGCAAACTGATTGTATGAAGGGGGTTAGTAATAAATACAGTGTAGGCCAACACTAAACATCTAGATGAATATAGAGGTTCACAAAACATCCAAAAAGAAATTGCTTGAGACAACATATAATACAGGAGAGAAAGGAGGGTGAAAAAGCACCTAGCCAATTTTCAGGGTTGATAACACTCAGGAAGGCTAAAAAAAATAAATGAATTTAAAATACTTTAATTATATAACAAGCTAACAGCTAGACAAGGAGTCAACTAGATTGTTGAAGGACAAGCGTGAGACGTTAATGACAGATGAGGTTGATATTGCCAAGAGGTTGAATGAATTCTCTGCTTTAGTATGTACGACAGAAGCTGAAGGTCACATTCCATAGCCTGGGATAAATGTTCCTGGGGAAGAAAGTGAAATGTTAAAAGGCTTTATGCTCACCATGGAATAGGTAGATAGGAAATTATAACTATTAAAAAACTGACATAGCATCTGGCTGGATGAATTTTACCCTGGACCTCTCCTGCTACATTATAAGTGAAATAGGAAAACTCTTGGATGAGATATTAAGCTGACCAAGGATGGAAAAGGAAAAGCCCAGGAGACTTACCATGAACAACTAATATAATTCAAGCAAAAGATCCAAACATGACCATGGACATTAAAGACTAAAACTTAACTTTAATTGTATCTAGTGCTCAGGAAACACTGATATGAGATACTTAGTAATATATTTTATAGCGAGAAATGATGGCGGGTAGGAATGGGTACATGTGACAATAAAGGGGATTAATTATCTTTGTGTGTATGTTGCATGTCAGTCTGTTTGGAAATATTTTTAATTTGCTTGTACTTCTTTCTTTAAAGTTCATATTTATACTCTTGCTAAGCCTGTTTAAGGTTTGCATTATGTTTTTGTAAGAGCTTCTGTTTCCCTGTTGAGGTTATTAAAGTTCTATTTATGTTTTAATCTCTGTGTTGAGCGAGAGTTATTAAAAGCTTGGACTGAGAATCTGCAAAAACCACCTCTAGAACCATATCCTACCAAATTCATAATAAAATAACTAATATTATTTTACTCATCTGCTAGGAAAAAAAATACATAACCAAGCAAGTGAGTAAATAGAACTTTATATGGCTCCTGTAACAAACACTCCAATTTAGTACCCTATGCAAATGCCTCAGTGCAGCAAAACAGCTTACACAGCTAGAACTTAACACTTTGACCACTGTGCTCATTGCCAGTAGCAGAGCAGCATGGAAAATTTAACATGTTTCAAAATGATGATGAAAAATGGAAACAATTTTGGAAGCCTCAGGTTTAGGGTTTTAGTTTTGCTGCATACAGAGACAGGAGTATTTGAAAAATTTAGCTCCGGATCCAGATTACAATTTTGAACACCCTACAACTTCAGATGGGCCTGGTTTGTGCCTACCTATACTGGAGTTTTAAACAAAATGCAGGCATGTTAATTTCTGCTCATTTGACATCTCTGGAGGGTGGATTGTTCAAGGCTGCCAAATGGAAAAGTAGCTTCCTGGGCCCCCAAACAGGGTCATGAGAAAGGTATGACCTCAGGATTCTCAGCATGGGCATTTAATTGTGACCAAGTCTCCAGCATAACACCGCTAGAGGGTGGTGCTGAGGTGGGATTAAGATACTCAATGCTCAATCTTGATTAGCAGATGAGAGGCAGAGATTCAGGGGCAAGGTCCATTTAAGGAGAAGCTTTTGGGAGGGTTTGGGGTCTGCCACCGCTATTGGGTGCAGCAAAACACCCAACCATATGTGTGGGCAGTATACTGAGGGAAAGCAAGTGGAAAAGGACAAGATTGGATTGAATCGCTGACACTTCCTGAATGGATGTGTGGTAATGTAAAAAAGTAGCATTGGTACTGTATTTGCACTTAAAGAGGCAACCTCGAGTTTGGGGACATGCCAGCTGTCAACTCCTGGGTCAGCTCAGCACTCACTACAACAGCAGGAGGGGGTGCAACTCACAACCTGATTCTCCCTCTGGCAGTTCAGGGCCTTCAAAGCTGGGCCAGCTCATTCACCAATTTTTACTAGGCACTTGTTTCAGATGCATTCAGGGAATATTTTTTCACAACTTCAAAAGTGGGGAAAACTAGTTTAAAAAGCAGCAAAACGTCTAGCTCATCTTAGAAATTGGAAGCCATCTGGAGACATAGCCGTCAGCCAGTGTATGCAAAGTCATGAACATTAGAGATAGATGGGTACTTAAAATCTTAACCTGCCTGAGAGAAAGAGACTAACCTTTTGAAAGGTCTCATTCCCATTCCAATCATATGAAACCACCTGGAAATGCACTTGTTTGCCCCTTGGTAACTTTTCCATTTTATTTTCTATGAGTTAGAGATGGTCACCGGCTTAAAGGCTCGAGAGTTGCTACTATTACAGAAATAACTATCCAGAGCAAGTCTATCTTAGAACCTACACATTATAACAACTAACTTTATACTTTATATAAAAATGTTTGTTTGTTACTTCTATTTGCTGGAAATGTGCTTGTAGACTATTTCAGAGTTAATGGTTTACAACTTTGCAGCAAGACTTCCTCTGGTTATTCTTTGTGTCACACTTGAAAATATATTCCTGATATAGTAAATGTAAACACAAAACCTAGGTGAACAAGACAGCATAAGAAAAAATAAAAAAACATTTTTAATCAGGCTTTGAGAGAGTCCATATTTCTACAGAACATTGTGTGAAAAAGACATACATATAGCTTTGACACCTTTTATTTTTCTTAAAAGCATTGATTTGTGTTTTAAAGTAGTAGTACAGATTGCTTAACATTCATTTATTATTATTTATCCAATGACCAAGTGTGCACTGAGCACTTTAAAACAAGACAAAGAAGTTCATAGTGTGACAAAGCTCTGTCCTTGTCTCCGTGGGTCCCACGTTTCCTGGCTGATTTCGCTAGCCTCAGAGCTCACTGTGACCTTCCACGTAACCCTTCTTTCTCTAGAGACAAGAGTCACAGTCTACTGAGCCATTTTCATCAGAAGCCAGCAAGGGAGATGAGGAGAAGCTATCCTCCCTTGCACAGTCTCTGTTGTCTCCCAGTCTCAGTGATTAACCAGAGGGGGACAAAAGAGGGAACCCGGGCCCACCCTCTGCTCTAGGCTCCAGCCCAGGGACCCTAATAGTATCAGCTATGGTAGCTGATGTTTTAGAAACATGACACACACAATTCCCTGGGCTACTTCCCCACAGCAGTCCCCACTTCCTCAAGCTCCACTACACCCTTACCTTGGGGCTTCCTTCCTTGTGCTTGACATGGTGTGTACTGCTCAGTCTCTCCAACAGCACAACTTCCTCCCACAGCTCCTGACATGCACCCCCATCTGACTAACTGGGAGGCTTTTAACTAGTTTCAGCCAGCCCGTGATTGGCTTCAGGTGTCCCAATCAACCTAGCCTTCTCCCTGCCTTCTGGAAAGTCCTTAATTGTCCCCAGGTGTCTTAATTCCCCTGGAGCAGCTGCCATTTAACTTATCCTGGTACCAGGGATTTGTTTAGCCTGGAACTAATATATCTTTCCCCCACTACTTTTCTATAACCATCTGGCCTTGCCCCGTCACAATAGTCAAAGGGCCTGACCCTATACACTCTTAGGTGTATTGTCCCTTTGACCTCAATATTGGAGTCATAGGCCCGAGCCAAATCCCATTCAAGTCAATGAGAGTCTTTTCATTATTATTATTTATATTATGGTAATGCCTGAGGGCCTCCAGAAAAATCAGAGACCCATTGTGCTAGACACTGTAAGACATAAATAGTAAGAGAATCCTTGCCCCAAAGTCCTTACAAACAAAGTAGACAACAGAAGTGTTATTATCCTGATTTTTTTAGTTGGGGAAACTGAGATTAAGTGATTTGCTCAATGTCATAGAGGAGGCTTTTAGCAGGGGCGGGAATCGATCCCAGAATTCCTCATCGGTGTCTTAACCACAAGTCCACCCTATCTCTTTTGCTCTATGGCTGTTTAGGACCCACATGAGTTAAGGGTTTGCAGATGTGGGACCTAAACAGCCACATACCGGCAAACACGTGGAGGAAAGGATACAGCACACATTTCTAAATATCCCAGTCTATTTTTTTCTCTATGTTTATTTTTTAACCTTTGCTTACTTTTTTCTTAGATATAATAAATAAATTTATATTTTAAAATAATTCTTCTTTGACTTAATGTTTAACCTTTACCCTCAACCATCATTTATCTAGTCATTAAGCTTCATTCACCAGAGTGTGGTTGCAGTTTTACATCTGTGGAATGTTACTGACGGGAGTAACACAATGATCTTTCAGACATGTCATTTGTAAATCTCTCCTGCAATTAAACTGCTATTTGTTTAGGTTGAGATTTTCAAAGCCAGCTAAAGGATTTGGATATCCATCTCCCATTAATTTTAGAACGAGAGATGATAAAAAATGTTCACCTTTGATGAGACTGGCAATAAATTCATATGTTGTACAGGTACGTGAAAAGATAAATATTTGGTACACAGTATGACGATGATGACAGTTTAGCTGTGCTCTTAATAGACCTGAGTCAACTTTCCCACTTCTAATATGTACTGGTGTCATTGGATTTCTTTGCAGTTTTAATATTGCATGGTTTGCCCCTATACAGTCTCGCTGCGAGAGTCAAATTCTTTCAAGCCCTGCATAAAAAAAGCAAAATTCAAAATGAAACAGAGTTTATTTAAGCTCTATGCACAGTATGGGTTTGTGAGCTTTTACAGGTGATTGTTTGGGTTAAATCTAACCTAGATGACATGTTGCATAACCAGTTTTCATATACTTCATTATGAGATGAAAAAGGAACCTACACAATTCCATGAACAATTAAAACCATAAAATTTATCATGAGGCAGCAATATGTTTTGTATGTGCTTTGAAGAAAGAATTCAGGGCAGCCATATCGATTTTCACAGTATTCAGGTAGCCTGGTTTCCATAGCTGAACCTCACACTAGCTAAACTTTGCATAGTTTCATTGTGAAAGAGTGACTTCACTTAAGAAACGCTTATATCTGAACACCATTTGCATCTGTTTTCTGGAATTGTGCAAGGAGATAGTTCCACAGGCGAGCCTTCCTAGGACACTTCTTTACCTGAGAATGGGTAGGACCTTTTCTTAAACTAGTCACGTTGAAATCTAATGATCAGGAAATAATAATAATAAAAAAAAAAAACCTACAATGCTTGTCTGTTTGCAGATTTGGAACATTATTTGCCTGTGAAGGAGCAGAGAAACTGCTGCCTGACACAGCAGGGGTTAAAGAAAACCTGTGGGTTCAGCTAGCACCACCCTGCTACACCTATAGCTAATGCCAGGCCCGGAGTGGGGAGAAAAGAAGAGAGCCTGACTTAGTTGGGGGCTGGCTGGCGAGGAGGCAGGAGTTCTCTATTTGCCTGTCTGAAGGGGCGGATCTGCAACCTGCTAGCCAATGCAGCCACTGGACGCAAATAAGCCTTCCCTTGCCAAGGAGAGCCTGCAGATAAGCCCCAACTGTGGGGCAATTAGACTAGTGGGGCCATGTCCCAAACTAAAGAGACTTTAGTAGGAAGTACTCCAGGGAAAAGGGTCATGGACCTCCCCTTCCCCCCTCACCCTCTTCCTTCCCCCTGGTCTGGAGGGAGACCCATCTCCCCTGTTTAGGGGTTAAACTACACAGTGCCCAGGGATGGCACCTGGTGGAAGGGGAAGTCCCAGGAACCCCTAAACCCCTATGCCCGCTCTGACCAACAAACTAGCCACTAGGTCACCCAGCCTAGAAGGCTCTATTACATGTCCTTTATTTAATACACTACTAGAAAGGCACTGAAGTTTTAAAAGAAAGAAAAGCCTAACACAAAATTAAAAAAAAATCTTATCTCAAATGATTATGCGTGTGTGTGTATCTTGGGAAATCATTGTGGTCATAAAATTTGTACTTCCATTTCTATGAAGCTGCTGCTTTTCTCTGTGTGTGTTTCTTTTGCTTTTACCTTCAAGAGCTATTCCACCTCAGGCCTGACAAAAAGTGAGTAACAAAGCTTATTATAGTCAGTGGGAGTCTTTTCATTGATTTCAGTGGGCTTTGGGCTGGGCCCCAATTGAACAGCTCCATCTCTTTCTGTTTCCCTGAAGTATTAGAGTCTTGCAAAACTATAGCTCGAAAAAGAAAACAGCTTGGCAATCTCCTGGGAACTAGCCGTTTTGCAAGATTTTAAATATGTACCAGGTTATAAATTATGTAACGGATCATCTGCATGCAGAGCCATGACTGGTTTAACTAAAAAGTGTGATATTTAATAGATTTAGTTAAACTGCTGCAGAAGGCTGCATAGACACTCATATTTTTGTATAAACCAGGCTTATTTCAGTTCAACTTAAACTGATTAGGAACAGGCTTAAATGCAAAGAAAATAAGCTTCTCTTAAATCAAAATAGGTGTAAGTGCATCCACACAGGAACTGACATCAATTTAACTGAACCAATTTAACAAAACCAACATAAATGTATGTAGACAACTGTGAATATTACCTTTCTGTGTATTTAATATGTCTGTTGTCTATCCTGGCTGAAATCAGGAAGTGCAGGAATATATGAAAAACTTTAAGAAATCTGAAAATGTTTCTTGAAAACTCAAAAGAGATCTGAGTTTGTCTTGGTTTCAAAGGACATACAAAGGTTTGGGTCAGTTTTTATTTTATCCAGATAAATGTGTCCATTCATTATAAAGTGCCAGATTCTAATATTGGGGCACAGTGAGGTGATGGGTACTTGATTCACCAGGTGGAATCATAGAAGCTTTTTGAAACAAAATCTATTAGTCAGCAAAATCAAAATGTAGAATTCTTTTCTCTATATTAGAATGTCCTTCTGTTGTGTTGTTCTATTTTCATTTTTATTCCCATCCTCTCTTCTGATTTTCTTCATTGTCACATGCATTTCCTGAGGATTTTTGTTCCTTATTTTTCACCTGAACGCTGTATATACTTCCCCCCGACACACACATTTTTTTCACAATTATAACTTTTTCATTGTAATTCTGTCTTGTTTCAGTCTAAGGAAGCTATTCTCTATTTATAACTTTTTCTTTGTTTTATGTCTGCAGAAAAAAATGCAGAATATCAGGCTAATATATTCATCCTTTTTATAGTGTTGCAAATAATTTTTTTTGGCCAAATTATATTCTCAGTCATAGCTATGCAATCTCAGCAGATTCAATTGAATGGACATAGCTGAGAGCAGAATTTGACCCTAGGCTTAGATTTATGTGACTCTTCCTTAGGTTCAACAGGAGTATCTGGCAGAAGCCTTCAAGCATTCCCTATAAGAGCTAAGCAATGGAGTAGTAGTCCGGGTTCACTTAGGGAAACCCATGCCACCCTCACACAAGAAAATGTGACACAGCTACTGTAGCAAAGGAAGTCATTTACTTATTAGGTGAGCAAGTCAGCTCCAGAATGAAGGAGTAAGAAAGAGCCCGCAATGAGATATCATAGAAATTGCCATCACATCTGTATATTTTAAATTGTTCATATCCTTTGTAGCTTGAAATGGTGGCTCTTGGGAGGATCAATTATTAAGTCAATCACTACATTCCTCCTTTACAATAATGTTAATCACAGGTTCCTGCTTTCATTAGAAAGGTCATAAACTGCTTCGCAACCATGCTGTCATCGCCCATTGGTGGTAGCAGGGGGCAGAGGTGCTGACCAAGGGTGGAAGTACAATAAATGACTCTTATGAATTAATACCTTCATGACAATTAGGAAATTGAAGACTTTGCCCTTAAGTGTTACCATATATTTTATTTTCTTCTCCTTCTCCTTGCTGTTTCAGGTGTATTTTTTTGTGGTACTTCCTATGAGGTCTTTAAAGGGATAGCCACTTTTCCCTCTATATGATGAAAGGACCGGTATGTCAGGGGAAGATGCTTGCTTTCAAGAAGTGATGCTTGTTTTGAAGCTCTGAGAAATATTGTTTATTATAGCATCAGTTTAATGCACTAGAAACAGACCCAGCAGGAACAATACAAGACTGTACCCCATGCTGGACTCAATGGACATTACAGGCACTAACTACTCAGAAGTGGGTCCATAAACCTATGTGCAGCTTGATGTTTTCAGTCTATTATCATTATAATTCCCCTTCCTTTGCCAGTCTTTTGTTCTTGTAGGTTCACATCAGTTTAATGCCAAAGTGCAACTCAGGTGAAATCATCAAATTTTACTCAGTTTTAGTTTTGAATTAAACTTGGTATTTGTAGGTGGTTGTATCAGGGAAAAAAATCAACAAAACTATAGTCTCTTAAGCATAAAAAACCTAGTGTTCTTTGGAGATATGACTCATTAGACAAAACTAACCAGTGGTAAAGAGTGTTGCAGATGAGTGCAAGAAAATGTGAAGATTTAAATATATTTAAATATATAGTGAGTGAAGGGACTGTAGAATCATGGTCTGAACCTATTTCCATAAATAAAAAGAATGATATGTCTAGGATTACAAGATTGAAGAAGTAAAGATAAATATCATCACACAGTTTAGGCCTGTGATAAAATATGTATTTTGTTCTCTTTGCCAGGTGGTTCATAAAAGAAAAGGCTGGATAATTTCTAGTGGGAGACTCACTGTTTCCACTGCATTAGTTGCTTGTACATCTCTTTGTTACATTTCCTTTCTTCCCTCACTGTTATTAGGAATAAATGGATATGCAGTCTATAGAGGAAAAAAATGTGGCTGGAATTTTAAGAGCTTGATGATGATAGGGATTTCAAATGAGAACAGAAGGAATACCTTAAAGTCTTCAAGCTTGGAAAAATACAAGCCATTTGGGGGGAACTAAAGCAGCAATAGATGGAAGACATTCAGGAGGCCATAGAAGTTGAATATACTAGCTACTGTAGTATCAGAAGGGAAACAAACCCACTACACAGGGTTAGGCAGCAAAAGGAATGTATTTATTCCTTTCCCAAGGTGGTTACTCCTTGCCTAGGTGAGAGCTGCCCAGAATGCACTGCAAGGGTAGCGCACAGGAATGTCCACAGAGGTTGTGCTTTAAGAGACAGCGTGCCTAATCTTCTACTGCCTTGCAAATCATGTAGTCATTTATCATTGCAAAGTGAGTGAAAATGGGTGGAGAACTGAATCATAACCTTTGCAGCAGTCTTCTCAATGGATATGAATTGGGCAAAATTGCATTTGTTGAGGCCAGAGAAAAGGATGTTACAGTAATTGAGGCATGAGATGAGGAGAGCCTGAACAAGAGTTTTAGCTCTGTGGTTGAACAAGAAAGACTGTATCATAGAGATGTTATGTAGAAAGAATCAGCAAGATTTAGACATCCTGATTGTGAGGACCTAGAGACAGGTCGGAATTAAAGGTGATGCCAGTTTACAGGCCAGAGTAACAGGCAGAATGGTGGCGTCATCTATGTTGATTGAGAAAGAAGGTAGCAATGCTGGTTTGGGGTGGGGGGAAAAGGAAAATTAAGAGCTCTGCTTTACCATGTTGAGCTTGTGCTAAAGGCTAGACATCCATGAGGAGTTGTCGGAAAGACAGACCAAGATTTTATTTTGGACAAAAGCATCTTCAGCAGAGAGATAGATCTTTGAGTCATCAGTAGAGATGGTGTGTGATGGATGTGTGATTGTGTTTGCAGATGAGATTACCCAGAGATAAGGTTTTTAAGGAGAGGAGAAGAGGACCAAGCACACAACCCTGTGGAACTCACACAGAAAGTTGGAGGAAAGAAGAGGAGGATTTTCTGAAGGACAAGCTCAAGGAGCATCTATAGAGATAGGAGGAGAACCTGGAGAGGAGAGTCACTGAAGCCAAGAGTGGACAAAATTTCAACAAGAAGACCATGACTGACTGTGCCAACGGAGACCGGAAGAAGAGCTCTGTGTAAGCTTAAAACTTATCTCTCTCACCAACAGAAGTTGGTCCAATAAAATATATTACCTCACCCACCTTGTCTTAATGTCAAAGGTAACTAACAGGCTAAGGGAGATGAGGATGGAGAATTATGTGTGTTTTACAGAGTATAAAAGGGAGAGAAAAAAGAAAGAAGAAAGAAGGAGAAGCAGCAAAACAGGGCAAATGCAAGAAAGTACGTGCTCACAAGTTCAACAATTAGAGACTAAGAGAGCTGGAGAATATTCACAGTATGTGTACAGGGTTCCCATCTATTATTTTAAAATGATGTAATTTATTCAATATTTTTAGCAGTGAAAGTTGGGGGTTCTAAAATCAGTCCGCACTAGGAATTGATCTCTCTGCCCTTCAACCAACCCAGACTTCAGAGTGGTTCCAAACATGGCAGCCTTAATGTATGGCACTGTTACTAGGCGTGACTTCAGATTTCTCCATACTGCTGACATGACAACCATGAAACAATTACATATGCTCTAAATAAATGTTCAGCATCATTTTTCTCCAAAGTACAGCTTTAAAATGACAAATTTACAAGATTTTTTTAATTCAACAAATAATGTAATGTCAGTGAATATTTTAAATATTTATCATATTTTGAAACAAATATAATTTCACTAGAGACCATTCCAACACTGAGGAAGGCATTTGATGTCCATCATTGCATGAGAAAATGCTAGCTTTTTCTGGATGGCACTGAAAGGGTTTGCTGCATATTTATCAAGGGTATTTATCAATATTTATTTGTCAGTCTTTCTACTTACCCTTTTGGGGAAAACTTATATTTATACATTTACACATAAGAAAACATCTCTCCAGGGTAAAGGAAAAAAAGCAAAAATATATAGCATGTGAAGATTATGCTGACAGAAAATATTCTCCTGCTGTAACCAGGGATGTTACTTCCCGCCCTGTTTCATTTCCATCTCCCATGTACTCCTGGATTTAAGGATTTAGTTCTTATTCTCTACATCTGCTGAAAGACAGTATACTGTATTTATTCTTCCAGCAATTATGATGTCTGGCAAGGAAAGAGGGGGAAAAGGATGTGTGATAAAAATGTTTGAATACACTCTCTGTTATACTCATTATGAATCTGATCTTGCAAAGGTGCTGAGTGCAACCAGCTTTTCAGTGAATTCACTGGTCCAAGGCCAACTATACATGTCTGCACCATGTACTAGTGTAATTTGATGGAGGAGAGGAAGAAAAAATCTACTTTCAGAGTGAAAGAATAACATTTTTTTCTAGCAGGTTGGTTTATTATTGTTTTTAATGACAGCAATTTGAAACTGCAGGGTGATAGTTTAGAGGTCAGAATTCAGGTGTGACAGTTAAATGTCCCTGACACAACAATTCCATTTATCCAGTCACATATACAGTGTATATAACCCCATCTCCTCATATCTCCTACGCAATCTCTCTTGTCTCAATCCTTCAAAGTGCATTAGTAGGTAGCTTGTTTATTGATTGTAATTACTGCTAGTGATGAAGCTGTAGGTGTTTTGCATGTTCACTTTAACATGGTCAAGTATTCAACTGAAAGGGGTCAGGAATTCTCACTATCATGTCTAGTATTTGTGTTTTTGTAAAAGACTGTGGTCAATTGATTGAAAAATGATCAATAAAGGCCTGTGGGAATGAAAGGATTTTGCAAAGACGGAACCAAATTGCTATTATATAAATACTATCGTAAAGTAATAGCATAAGCCTCTTTTGCACCAAGAGCTCACCAGTAAAAGGAATTCCTATTATTTAGCTAAGAAAGAGACAGAGCAAATGTAAATTTTTATTGTACAGCATATTAAAAAGATGATTTTTTAATTTTTTTAAATATACCTTTTTTTGTTTGTTGTATTTTTTAAGTCTCTTTACATATCCTTAGAAGATATAAATTAAAAGAATGAGAAATGTTGTATTCAGAATCTGATTCATGATGGTATAGTAGAATATAGCCAGCAGCTGGATCTGTCTGAACTTTGCTACCATTAGTATTTAATAACTGTATTACCATGTTACCCAGAGGCCTCGTGAAGTCTGGGGCATCATTGTACACTGTACACACACATAGTGCAATACAAGAACTTCCTACTCTAAAGAGTTTATAATCTATGTAGAGAAGACAGACAAAGGGTGTGAGGAAAGACAAATTATCATCTCCATTTTACAGCAGACAATCTGAGTCACAGAGATATAGATGGCTGGATTCTGACATGTTTACTCCTCCCAAGTGATATCTTTTTTCTGCAAGTAGCCCCACTGAAATTAATGGAACTACTTGTAGAGGATGTCACTATTCAATGTGACAAAAGGTCCTAACTGAATGAAGTGTGTGTCTAAACGGAAGTCTCCTAAAACCATTCTTCTGCTTGTTAACCAATCACACAGGAGTCGATCCTGTTTTCTGTAAGTGCACTAGTTATTTGCATGCATTAACAAAATAGTTTCACTGAATAATTTTCAGCCTATTTGCTGTTTGCATCGATATTGGAAATCATTTCTCTAATAAGTTTATTAAGGTTTAGTATGACTCAGCTTCCACACATGCATTACTTTATTAGTGTAAAGGCCTATTGGTTGGTTACATCAAAAATATCAGCATAAGGATACATATCCTTATACTGTGTATTCTAGCAACAATGCAGTTATAAGCATTGGTCAAAAAGATCAGGCCTGGGAGGTATCTTCCCATCATGGTGCGACTCCACAGGGGTAAATTAAAGCTCTGGGAAAGAACCCCTTCAAAAACGTTTCTTTTTATACACTGTAATAAATAAGTGATGTCATTATTGATTATTGTACCTTAGCTAAAACCAGATGAGGGAATGTTTGGGTTGTGCCCTGCTCTCTTTTAGGTTTAGTTCCTATCTTGTTTTGCTATGTTTCTCCCTAACTTCTAGACTAAGCATCTCTTTTAAAACTTCTATAAATAATTATTTACTTCCCCTAAATCCCAATTAACCCTATTTTCTTTATATCTATTACCTCAACCCAAACTTTAAAGTAAGATAACACTGGTGTTTTAAGGGTCATTACAAGTTTAAAACAAACAACCCTTCTTTCCCATTATCTCAGTTTTTCTGGACCATTCTTTGGGTCTATCACTTATGTTAATATCCAAATTCAATTTAAAACCATAGTTCACTCAGGCCCAATGCAAGCCTATATTGTTACAATGAAGCCTTATTGGAATGCTGAAAGATTTAAAAAGAAGAAGAAAGAATAATGAACTTTTGTATCAAATTTTCCATGAATTAGAAAATTCTTATTAAAATAAAATCCTTGGGGTTTTGAAACATGTTTATGACTCAGTTACAGAATATTCATAAATAACATATAATATGACCCCACAAGCCAGAATGAAGCCTAATTGGCACTTTTATTCCCAACACCATTCATCAATCAATTATTTATATAACTTTAACCAGATCTAACCATGAATTTGTATATATACTTTATGCTACAATGTAGTTCTCAGAATACCCCACAGTAGCCATTTGGAATAAAAGAAAATAAATGCAATCAAATGTACATTGCCTTGATGTATTTCATCTTACTGATAATGGTAGAAGTGTACTCATTTGTGAAAATACTGTATTGCTAATTTTACAAACTAATATTGTTGTTGTGGATATAAACCTTAATTGGAAAAAAATCTATTCATTCTGAATGGGAAAAAACCTTCCCACATCTTAGGTTGCAGGGGGTGGAGAGAAAAGGAATTTTCATTACAATTCATAGCAAATAGAAAGGAAAGATGGACTTGTGATTAAGGCACTGACTTCAGACTCAGGAAATATGGATTCAGTTCCTCACTCTGCTGCAGACTTCCTATGTGAGCTTGGGAAACCACTTAATTTTCAGGGTTGGTTGTGAAATATTTTTCATCTCCACAAAGTAATTAAAAAAAGAGAGAGAGACAATTTTGTGTATGTAAAAAAGAAAAAAAATTCAAAAGTTTAGGGGCTTTCATTGAAAATCACAACATAAAAAATATATATCTGTTTTCTGACAACATTTGTTTAGTTTTTAATTTAATTGCTGGAACCCTATGTTTTCAGGTTTTTGAGGGTTTGTCCTGTTTTTTTTTCTTTTTGTTTTGTTTTATCAAAACCCATAAAATACCATTGAAAATGGCCACTTCCCATGGAAATGTCCATTTTGATTAAAATTTGTCAAAAATATTTCAAATAAATTTTTGACTAGCCCTACTAATTGTTCTGTGCCTATGTTCTCCATCTGTAAAACAGAGATAATAATTCTTCCCTACATCATAGGGGTGCAATGAGAAAAACACAGTATATTGTAAAGTACTCAGGCATTATGGTCATGTAGACCTGCAGCAGCCTCGTTATATAGACAAATAATTATCTGATCACATTGTACCCTTTTTTCTGTTCAGGAATTATCCAAAGATATTGTTATTAAAAATTGTTCAAATAACATTTTATCCAGGTATATTTCAGCCAGGGGATTTTTTGCAAACTTTTCTTTTTGAATTTGTCTAAAACTATTGTTATTTGTCGTGTATGACTAGTCACCTGTCATATTCTGTTGTTTCAAATCACTGATAGTATCTCTTTTTTTAAAAAATGTGAGGAGGAAAACAGAACAAATTTCAAGAAGCCTTACAAACACTTTTCAAATGAACCTGTGCCCAACTGCAAAGCCAAACAAATATTGAGAATATATTTGCTTTCTATGAACATGCTTGGGAAAAAAAAAGAGAAAAAAAAAAACTTCCCTAAGACTTATTCCAAGAAAATAAATAAAAAGAGTTGCAAACAAAGTGAATATCTGTTTCTAGTCAAACAAATGTAAATATTTTACAGCATTCTCCAAGCTCTGTTGATAACTATGTTTTCACTGATAACATTACTGGTGCTGAAAATCCCTTGTGTATTTAAGTTTACCCTTCAGATCATATAATGTAGTAAATTGTGTATTTATTGTGCATATCACATCAGAACATCGGAACATAAGAATGGCCATATTGGATCAGACCAAAGGTCTATCTAGCCAAGTATCCTGTCTTCATACAGTGGCCAATGCCAGGTGAACCAGAAGGAATGAACAGAACAGGTAATAATCACCAAGTGATCCATCACCTGTCACCCATTTCCAACTCCTGGCAAACAGAAGCTAGGGACACCATCCTTGCCCATCCTGGCTAATAGCCATTGATGGACCTATCCTTCATGAATTTATCTAGTTCTTTTTTTTTTGAAACCTGTTATAGTCTAGACCTTTACAACATCCTCTGGCAAATAGTTCCACAGGTTGACTGTGCATTGTCTGGAGAAATACTTCCTTCTGTTTGTTTTAAACCTGCTACCTATTAATTTCATTTGGTGACCCCTAGTTCTTGTGTTATGAGGCATAAATAGCATTTCCTTATTTACTTTCTCCACACCCATCATGATTTTATAGACCTCTATCATATCCCCTCTTAATTTTCTTTTTCTCAAGATGAAACATCCCAATTTTATTAATCCCTCCTCATATGGAAGCTGTTCCATGCCCCTAATAATTTTTGTTGTCTTTTTCTGAACCTTTTCCAATCCCAATATATCTCTTTTGAGATAGTGCTGTGCAGTGTTTTCTTCTAAAATATGTTTACAACACTTAAGCATAGCACCATATCATATAGTTTAATTGATGGACTCATATTAGGATTTGCATAAAATATACTTAGTTGAACAGGCCAGTAATTGAATCATGTAATATCTCTCTTGAGTCATTTTACTCTGTCTTGCTTTAAGAACAGCTGACATTCAAAAACGTTCTGTGTACAAGCCATTCTGTTTATATAGTATATATTTATTCTATATTTCTTTTCCACTGTTCTTTATTACTAAGAACATTTGCATGAAAACCGAATCTTTGTTTCTCAAGAGTCCATCTGCTGCTACTGCTTATTCTCAGCCTAAAGTCATAATCTGATGTTTATGACATCATCATAATTTTCAGAGCAACCAAATGAACTGTCATAAATCAGATTCTGTCTTCAGATGTGGTAAAAGCAGTAGAAACCAATGGAGGCCCAACCACTGATCCTATTTTTATACAAATGCACATAGTGAACAGAAAGGAAAGAGGAATGAAAAATCAGAAGCTCTTTAAAAAGGTATCCACATAAATTAACTTTTGAGCTATGCCTACAGTGCAAGGTAGAGGTGTGATTCCCCTGCTCATGTACACATACTCACACTAGTTCCCATTGAGCTAACAGAGATATAAATAGCAGTTTAGCTGTGGTAGAATGAGTAGCAATAGAGGAGGCACATTTGAGCTGCTTTGAGTACATTCGAGTAGTTACAGCTACCTCTGTTCATGCCACCGCTACTTCACTGTTGTTTATACCCACCCAAGCAACAGCTAGGTGAGACATGGATTTTTTGTTTCATGGAACATACTGAGAATTTGAATTTTTTACCATTCTGAAATGGAACAAAAACAAAAAATACTAAATTTTCTACAAATCAAAATTTAAAAAAATGTTGTGGGTTAATAGGAAAGGATTTTTTCCAGCAGAATAAAAACAATAAAAAAAAAAGTTCTGATTTTGACTTTTATATATTATATTGGTGGCAGATAGGGCAACTTTCTGCACAATCTTTGGGAGACCATATTGTATAGGCCAGGGATTGTATGTACTCCATAGAGAAATGGTTACCACAGCTCATCCAGGAAGTGAAAACAGTAGGGGAAAATTAAGGCAAATTACTCACATGATAATACTCCCAGAGAGTAACCTCCTTCTGGGGAGGATTGCACAGTCAGTTTCAAATTGGGTTCTACAGAGACCACCAGTCAAAAAGAAAAAAAAAGGATTTCTGGGAGCTTAAACTGGTTTGGGACCTTCATTCTGGTTCCTGATTTAAAGAGAGTTATGACTGATATGAACTTGTGTCAAGGTTCTTCCCTCACTCTGAACTCTAGGGTAAAGATGTGGGGACCTGCATGAAAACCTCCTAAGCTTACTTTCACCAGCTTAGGTTAAAACTTCCCCAAGGTACAAATTAATGTTATCCTTTGTCCCTGGAACTCCACTGCCACCACCAAATTCTAACTGGGTTTACTGGGAAACGTAGTTTGGACACGTCTTTCCCCCAAAATCCTCCCAACCCTTGCACCCCACTTCCTGGGAAAGGTTTAGTAAAAATCCTCACCAATTTGCATAGGTGACCACAGACCCAAACCCTTGGATCTGAGAACAATGAAAAAGCATTCAGTTTTCTTACAAGAAGACTTTTAATAGAAGTAAAGAAATCTCCTCTGTAAAATCAGGATGGTAGATACCTTACAGGGTAATTAGATTCAAACCATAGAGAATCCCTCTAAGCAAAACCTTAAGTTACAAAAAAGACACACAGACAGGAATAGTCATTCTATTCAGCACAGTTCCTTTCTCAGCCATTTAAAGAAATCATAATCTAACACATACCTAGCTAGATTACTTACTAAAAGTTCTAAGACTCCATTCCTGTTCTATCCCTGGCAAAAGCAGCATGCAGATAGACATAGACCCCTTGTTTCTCTCCCTCCTCCCAGGTTTTGAAAGTATCTTGTCTCCTCATTGGTCATTTTGGTCAGGTGCCAGTGAGGTTACCTTTAGCTTCTTAACCCTTTACAGGTGAGAGGATTTTTCCTCTAACCAGGAGGGATTTTAAAGGGGTTTACCCTTCCCTTTATATTTATGACAACTTGTAACCACAGGAAAAACTCTGTTCTGGTGTTCGAAGGACTGACACCTACCAAAAAAAGAAAAGGAGGACTTGTGGCACCTTAGAGACTAACAAATTCATTTGAGCATAAGCTTTCGTGAGCTCCAGCTCACTTCATCGGATGCATTCAGTGGAACATACAGTGGGGAGATTTACATACACAGAGAACATGAAACAATGGGTGTTACCATACACACTGTAATGAGAGTGATCAAGTAAGGTGAGCTATTACCAGCAGGAGGGGGAGGGCGGCCCTTTTGTAGTGATAATCAAGGTGGGCCATTTCCAGCAGTTGACAAGAATGTCTGAGGAACAGCGGGGTGGGGGGGAAATAAAACTATTTCCCCATGTTTATTTCTCCCCTCCCCCCGCTGTTCCTCAGATGTTCTGGTCAACTGCTGGAAATGGCCCACCTTGATCATCACTACAAAAGGTTCCCCCCGCCCCCCGGCTCTCCTACTAGTAATAGCTCACCTTACCTGATCACTCTCCTTACAGTGTGTATGGAAACACCCATTGTTTCATGTTCTCTACGTATATAAATCTCCCCACTGTATTTTCCACTGATTGCATCTGATGAAGTGAGCTGGAGCTCATGGAAGCTTATGCTCAAATAAATTTGTTAGTCTCTATGGTGCCACAAGTCCTCCTTTACTTTTTGCGGATACAGACTAACACGGCTGCTACTCTGAAACCTGGTACCTACCAGAATCCTATGTTGCAGTTATAAATGATTTCTAGTAATCTTTTTAAATATATGTATAGGTTCTTTTATTGTTTTTATATGCTGTCTTTGTAATTTTTTTTACCTTAAGGATAAATGTGCTTGCTTAGAGAAAGCTGTGTGATAATTTGTAGCTTCTGGCAATACATAGTTCATAGTCATCACAGAGAAAGCAAAACAATGGCCTTTTTAGGCAGACTAGCTTGGGATATCACAGTATAGGGCAGGCAGCTGGGGAGCCTTAAAACCCCCTGCCCAAGGGGAGGCAGTGGGGAAGAGAGCAAAAATCCCTACAAAGAGACAGGATATGACTGGAGTCCTAGGACCTGACTGGAACACCTGAAATGGATCACAGTGGGGGAACTGTGGGGTGGTTGCCCTGAAACTGTGACAATATTATATTATAAAAAAATAAAAAGTCATTTTGAGACAGAAAATTGAAATATATTTGAAAAAAAAAGAGAAATGGACTGTTTTTGATATTACCAAAATACTTCTTTTCAATTTGACTTTGAAACAAACTTTCATCCAAATGGACACATTTCTGTGAGATGTTTGGCTTTTGGTGAACTGGCATTTTCTGGACATTTTCCAAACATCTGAAATTGTTTGCTGGCTAAAGAAAAGGTGCAATTAGCAGCTCTAAAAGTACCTATGCAAATGTCTTATTAGAACTGTTTTTTAAAAAGTGAGAAAATTGTGTAGGGAAGGGAGTATCAAGAAAAGTTTACTGGATATGTTTCCAGTTTCTTTTCATTGACCTTTCAATTTTTGAAAATGCCTTTTATATCAGAGAAACTGCTACCTTTGAAACTATACATACACTAAATTCCTGCAAGATAAGACACTGAGATATCTCTTGTATAAATTCCACAATTAATTGCAAGCTTATCATAAAATAAGCACACAGTCAATAATTTTTACAGCTGAGCAAATAGTTTGTACCAAGATAGTCTAGAATATAGTATGCCTTATTGGCCACCTTGCTCACATTGACTTGTACCTTGCAGTTCAAGTACTCAGTGCTACTTTTCACAGATTAAGCTGTTACTCTAAGTGAGAAACAGCAGCAGAATCATGCCAATAGCATATCCTTTAGATCATCAATGAAAACAAAACAGTACCAGATGATTTGCAGCCTCTTTTCCAGTCAGACAAATCAGGACTCATCTCCAGAGAATCATTTTAATTAGGATTGGTCAATTTTTTTTTGTCAAAATTGTTTTTCACCAGAAAATTGGGTTGTTGGTTAAACAAATTTTTTCATGAGAAGCATCTGCTTTCCATTGACATTTTTCATTTTTTTTAATTGAATAACCAAACATTCAAAACTGAAATATTTAAGCTGAAACCCAAAATATTTAGATTTGGATACTCTGCTTACTGTGCCTCTTGGGAAGTGTACTTTCATACCTCATGTCCCCATTATCCCTGGCCTGGGCTTCCTAGCTGACCTACATTTTCCATGATGAACTCCAGTCAGGGATTCCCATAATGTATTACCTCCTCTCAGAAGGGGAGATAATTATGCCTCATGGAAGATGTAACCTGACCAGGGAGTCTGGCCTATAGATGAGAAAGGGAGCATGAGATACCTAAACACCAGCTCCCATGAACACCATGGTAGCATTTCCAAACCAAAATATTTCAGCTTTTGACCAAAAGTTTTTGGTTTTGTCTAATATTTCAGTATTCACATTTTCACTGAAAAATCAAACTTTCATTGTGGGGGAGGGAAATTATTTTCCAACCTGTTCTTTTAATATTTTCATATTTTTCCATACCAGAAGGAGATTTAAGCTCCATTTCAGACAGGAATTTAGGGAATAAATATCTAGTTCCACTGATGTCAGTCTGAATCAGGGCCTTAATGAGCAAAGAACGCTTCTTAATTTTGGTTAGACCACTATTTCATCTCCTTATTTAAGAAATTTATGGTGTGAGCTGGGTAGATTTAGCAACTTGAGTTGGTTTTATGATTATTAAGAAACAGAAAAACAATGAAATAGTGTCCTGGCCTTGATTTATTCAAACAAGTCAAGACTGTCTCCTATATTTGTAAAGAATGCATATATAGAAGTTTAGATAGGAGAGAATAGGGAACTAGGATGACACTATTTAGGAAAAAGATAACTTAAAATAAGAGCCCCTTCAACCGAAAAAGAAGTTAAACTAAAAAATACGGTTAGAACTCTTACACCATACACATGACTGTATTTTCATCCATGCAGGGTTGTTTATAAGGGCACAATAAATAAAACTGTGTGAAAATAATGCCGTAGTATATTTAAAATTTCTTTGAAAGTGTAGTAAAGAGAAACTTAAAAGGGTTTATCCTGGAATAACAATGTTCTTACAGGGTCAGATCTTGCACCATTGAAATCCATGGGAACTTTGTAATTGATGTGATGAGTATAGACTCAGACTCACGGTCTGTATAAATAGAACTAAGACTATACAGATATTTCTGTATGCAAAGTTTATGGCAAAGGTTTTTTTTTCTGTTGACATAGGCTATGTTAATAAACTAGCACATTATCCGTTCTACTTTACACAACGTTAAAAAAGTTTAGCACTTTTATTTGTGCCCCTATCATGCAAACTTGTATATAGTTCACAAATATACTATCCTTCACAACTTTTCAGGTAAAATGGGTTAACTGGTCTAAGGATACAGCTAACAGACAATGATGGTACATTAGAGTTATTTCTACACATTTAAATATTATCATGCATTAGCTTGTTAAATGTAATGACACATTCCTCTAAATTTTCTCCTTTTCTCTATAGTACCTCTATCAGCATTTTTGCTCTCAACCAGAGGAAGGACTCTATAAATATAGTTAACTGCTTGACTAGGAAAAATAAATTAAACTCTAAAGCTGGTAATTTAAACTTCAGTTTATTTGATAGGAAAAACTAATGGAAGGAAATTAATCAGGAATCAGAAGTTACAGTCCTTATGTCTGCTGACTCAAATTCATTTGGCTTCACATGCTAACTTGGCCCAGGCATTCCTTCTCTTTGTCCTTCCCTTTTTCAATATGTGTGGGTATGATTTTACATACATATATCTTATTCTTTCATAACTGGAAGAACAAATCACAAGAAAAAATATATTAAACTTTAAAACATGAATTACGCTGGATGAAAACATTCACTGAAGGACTTCTGTGTATTTATCCAGGCATCATAATGCAAATGATTGGCAAATGTTGGTCTGAGAACTAGAGAACATAAGACTCCTTGTGGGAGCAAGATTGTATTTTGCTCTTGGAGTACATGTAATAGAGTAAGCTGATGGTTTTATCTTCTGGACAAGGAGAAACAGTAGGATCATGACTGGAACTGAGACATAAAGAGAAGGCTTGAAGTAGCAGGATTTTTTCCTAAAAATAGAAAGTTACAATCAAAGCCAAAATTTAAAATGTAAGTTATATATCTGGAGAAATTGGAGATAAAGATGGAAAGAGACTGTGAGAGTTTCAGAACAAATGCCTGTGAGGGAATCTAAGAAGTCAAGTGGAGTGGAAAATAAAAACTTAATTTATGGGGGAGGCAGAGATGGCTCATGGAGATTGCTGACAGATGTAATATAGATTAGGAAGCATTAATAAACCAATAGTTTGGATGGAGTAAGAGAGGCTGACAAGTCAGGTAATGAAAAGTGACCTGAAATACATCAGTGATATAAAGAATGTAAAAGAACAGATGAAGAGACTCAGTGGTGAAGGAACTAAAGGGGATGAAGAAAATACACTTCCCTGGAAGATCCTCTAAGATATCCTGATGATGATACGTAGATGGCACCCCAGATCTGCATACCGAGGTGACCCTCCATGTGTGGAACTAACCTTTGTTCCATGTGGAAAAGTTGCCCTAGTAGCACCTGGACATATGGTGTGGGGGCAGGAGTAGTGTGGGCAAGGAAGGACTGAATGGAGTGTGGGGAATGGAGGGAAAGGGATATGCTGTGAGGGAGTACAGCATTCCCTTCTCCAGCCTTGCAGAACTGACTAAGAAAAATAATACAACCTGTGACTGGATTGTCTTTTCCACCTCTACAGGGGTCTTCGGCATCCAGATGATCCTTGGTAGCATGATTCCCTTAGACTGCTGCTAGGAAGTGGAGAAGGGTGTGGAACTCCAGTGGCCAGAATTGATGCAAACCCATGGGGAATCTGCACAGAGGACCTTAGAGTCCCACAGATTCCCTAATGACTAGGGACTTTGAGAGTATGTCTGGTATGGTTCCATTGGGATAACCCTGATACAGATTTCCTCAGCTATTACTTTGTAATTATCTTAACTATGATTTTATTATTTAATGTGTACTTTTGTTTGCGGATACATATAGTAGCACAATGGCTGTTCTCTGACGTGACAATTCTGAAACTAGATCAGTTTTCAGTATAATTCACAAGTACAGACTCTTAAACTGAGGCGTTTCTTTCACACAGTTTGCAGCACACCTAATGAGCTCTTAATAAGCTGCCAATTCATATGCATTCTATGACAGAAGCATAGTTGTTGAAAACATGCTTTACATAATTTGAAAGAGCTCTGCCTGGAAATAGTATGACAAATTGTTCCTGACTGAAAATTCGTCAAAATGCCTCATGTCATGTGTAGGCCATTCCTTACTTCTTGATATATGACTTTTATTGTGTAAACAATATTTGAAAACTGATTCTAGTTCAAAGGTGAAAAAGAATTGTTATTGTGTGTATGTATATACTGTATTTTCATTATTTATATGCATAAATTACATTTAAATATGATTGTTTTCATTATAGAACAATTATATGATACTTGTGACAGGTACCTATTTGACACAAAAGCCAATTAACAGCCTGTCTCATACCAATTTTACAAAAATCTTTTCTTGAAAAATGTAAAGTCTCAAACACAAGTATTGAGGACATTAGCTTTTTCCACATCCTCTGTCACTCGGCTGCCTCCCCCATTCAGTAAGGGGCCCACACCTTCCTTGACCTTCTTCTTGCTGCTAACATACCTGTAGAAACCCTTCTTGTTACTCTTAATATCCCTTGCTAGTTGCAACTCCAAGTGTGATTTGGCCTTCCTGATTTCACTCCTGCATGCCTGGGCAATATTTTTATACTCCTCCCTGGTCATTTGCCCAATCTTCCACTTCTTGTAAGCCTCTTTTTTGTGTTTAAGATCAGCAAGGATTTCACTGTTAAGTCCCTTCCAACCCTGATATTCTATGACTCTATTATTCTTGACCATACACAGATCTTGAGTAAACCAGGGTAAGCTCACCTCTCTAAATAAGAAGATCAGGATTAAATGCAGGACTCTGTGCTTTACAGACTCTACCCTATTGTTTTGTCTTTAGGGGTTGGTTTTTACATTAATTCTATCCCACTTGAAAATATGCTTTGGTGTGTATTGTAGAAAACAAAGAAAAAGCAATTCCCTAGATTCCCAATTTATTATTGTCTATCTGTTTATTTTCCCCCTCCCATATGCAAACTCCTTGAGCACATTGCTTTAGCTCAGATATTTGTCTTTCCTTCAGGCACATGATCTAATCGGCCTCTCCATTCACTCTGGGTTTAGAACTGATGACTCTATTGAATAGCATTTTTAAAAGGGATTAATGACTCTGAATTTAAGTCTTAAGTTGCTGTAGTAGGTTGACTTTTTCCTGATCTACAGTAACACATTTTTTAAACTAAAATATTAAGTATACAATACATTTTCACCAACTGACCTCTCTAGATTTCTAGAGTTCTGGTATGGTACGGATGTGACTTTTCCGCATGCTTTATTTATGTTATTCATGAGCCTACTTTATTATTACCTGGCATCAACATTTTGATTTTGACTTTTTATGTTATATCATAATTTATATGAAAAAAAGTAATTTTGAAATGAAAAATCACACCATTCCATTACAAAAATATCGAAATGGAACATTTTGACATTATCAAAATGCTTCAATTTTATTTATTTATTTACTTTTTGTAAACAGAATTTTAACAAACTGACACACGTCCACAGAAAGTTTTGATTTGATGGGAAAACTTTCCACTGACATTTTTTTGATCAGCTTTACTTCCAGTAGATTTCCTGAGGAACTCTCTTTTGGTGCATCTCTGCTGCAGCCAGTCTCTGTGCCTCCCAGCATGTATAGTTTGGGTGTGTGCTGCACTCTGCTTCACCAAGAGGCCATTGACATATGGTCCGTTGAGGATCCTGCAGCAGGACACAACCAGGGCTGACTAGCTGCTTCTGCCCTGAGAATTAGGGAGCTATAGCTGGTTCACTGATAACCTCTTAGTTTCCCCTAGCCCTATCATTGGCTAGCAAAGTCATCTGCATTCCTCAATATCTAAAGTACTTGAATAATCTCCTGCATCTCTTTTCAATATTGAAACTTGCATCCTCCTCTTGTAAAATCCCAAATTTATAGGATATCACTTAGACTATTTCCTTCAACATGTGCATTTCAATCTCCTAAATAGAGAGGGGTATGGAAGTTAAATATATGATTATTTATTAGAGTTAAGTATATGACATTGTTTGAGGGTTGCACACATTATTGCTTCTACAAACTCAGTGTATATATCAGGGACTTCTTGCATCCCTCCATTCTTACCCATAATCACACCATATGTCCCCCATTTCTCCTTTCCAGTTTTCCAAATTTCTCCAGAAGCAACAAGATTCTGCCCATTGATGCTTAGCACATCCCCTGAAATTCTGGAATTGACAATCTGTGGTGCTCAAAAGTTATTGCATTACAGACAGACAGACAAACACCATCAAGTTGAGCGTAGGCTTTGCAAACTCAGCCAGTGATTTGGCAGGAGACAGTGATTAAATATGTTTGGCATTACAACAAGCTGTGCTAGTGAAGCTACAATGAAATTACAATGTAAAATCATGCAAAGATTGATTTGACTCCAGCACACTTGTTCAAATGTGGATGGCTGGATAATGATATGTGCTGGCAGTGTGTGAATCAAAGTGGTAATTTAACACAAATTATCTGGCAGTGCCATTCTATTTATATGTTAGAAATGGTATGATATTATAAATTACTAGATGACTCAGAACTATATTTTTTGCAACATTATTTTACCTAAATACATGTAGGTATGAAGTCTTTTATTAAATGCATTTCAATAGTCCTTGGCTGTGCAAGGACCTTGATCCTTAGAAGATGGAAAAGCTGGGTCTGTATGTCCTACTGAAAGAATGGTATGTTGGCATGGCAAAAATTGCTTCACATGAACATCCCACTTATAAAATTAATGAAAAAAATGAAGAAATGCATGTGATATAGGTAAAATTTATGTCTTATCTAAAAGGCTTCTTGACCTGGCTTTGCACGTAAGTGCATTGGCAAGGAACAGCTTTGTAGAAGAATGTGCAAGTGAGCAGTAAATGAAATCATTAATAAAGTATTTTTTGGAATAAGCATTCAGTTGATTTTTTATTGATTGTCTGTATTTTACAGCGTTATTATGTGTACCTTCATATAGCTGTCAAAGATAGTTTATCAAAGACCTTTTAAAGAATGTTTGTGGCCAAGCTCGTGATACACTTACTCATGTAGAGTGGTAGCTTACGCCCAGATTCACAAAGGTACTTCGCCACCTAAGTGTGTGTTTATATTCTTAAGTCCCAGTTTTAGGCTCCATTGCAATTCTACAAAATTTCAGCTGATTACTGTAGGCGCCTAAGGTTCTGCATATGTACTGCAGCCTCACTCTAGGTGTTGGATGCCCTTCCCTGCTCAAGTCCCAGAGTGATTCAAAAATCAGGGAAGATAGGCATTGCCTACCTAGTTTGCGTGCTGAGCCTGATCCAGTAGGTTACATACTAACAAACTTGTTTTTATAGTAAGAATAACTAATCTGGTTAATTTTTAGTTCCATTTGTTTAAGTTATCACCTTGAGGAGTTTTAACTGCATTGCAAGGCTTCAACTATTAATAGTAGTTCTTCAGCTTTATACCCATGATTCAAATGTATATTGTTTTCTGATGAGATCAACTACTGCATTCCTTGATGTCTGAGAAAGGTTTCATCTTGGTATGAAATATGTACAAAACTGAAACTTTGCTGCTTAGAGCTGATGATTGATGGGTCTGATGTATTGTGCTCCTGAGACTCATTGTGTGGATGATAGTTTTTCCTTAATTGAGCTGGATACTTCCAGATAGGAATCTGGTCAGAATTTTTTTGGATTCCAGTTTATCCTTTGTTGTCCATAAAAATGTCATGTCATTATCAGTTTGCTAATCTTTCCAAAAAAATGAAGATATTTTACAATGCCAGCTGGACAAATCCTTGCCTATGTGCTTGTCATCTCACATCTGGACTACTGTAACCATCTCTTGGCTGGTCTTCCTATTTAATCTATTTCCCATTTATAGTCCATTTGGAATACATCAGCATGCTTGATGTTTTGCACACCTCATGACTCCCATTTTGCACTGTTATTCAGTCAATTACCCTGGTAGCCTCAGGATAAATTTTAAACTTTTATTATTTGTATTCAATATTATTGATTCTTTGGTTCCATCTTATTTTCATAATTTGATTCATGTTTATGTTAGCTCCTTGAGCTCTAAGTTCTAGGTTGAATATATTGCTTGTTATGCCATCTGTACTATGTGTAATTTTCAGGTATAGGGCTTTTTGACAACTGGCTTCAAGATGATAGAATGTTCTTGCACTTAATTTCCAATCCAGTGATTATTTTAGTATTTTTATTAAGACTTTTCTCTTTCCTATTTTTTTTTTTGGTTTCATGTTGTAGTTGATGTTTACCTTGGTCAGCACCACGATGTAATAAGCAGCATGTGTGATAACTACATTTTTATGTCTATAAATAAAAGCAATAATGACTAGAACTATGAGGCTATTATGAGTTATAAACAAAGGAGGTTAATTAATTAACTGATAACCTGTTTAGCTAATTACATTATACTATTCAGTATATACTCCTGTACATAATCCATTTCATACTCTGTGTGTCTATACACATAGAGTATGGGATGATTTATGTACTTAAATATGAATTTTATAGTATATGCATAATGAACATGTCCTAACCTGCTCTTGGCTGATGTAAGACCTCTATCAATCTTGCAATAGTTGGAGAACATCTGAGAAGGAGACACACCATTAGACAATTAGACAATTACTTAGACAAGTTAGATGTCTCAAGACACCAGGGCCTGGTGGAATACATCCTAAAATACTGAAGAAGCTGACTGAGGAGATATCTGAGCCTTTAGTGATTATCTTCAAAAAGTCATGGAAGATGGAGAGATTCCAGAGGATTGGAAAAGGGCAAATCTAGTGCCAATCTAGAAAAAGGGAAATAAGGACAACCTGGGGAATCACTGACCAGTCAGCTTAGCTTCAGTACCCAGAAAGATAATGGAGTAAATAATTAAGCAATCAATTTGCAAACACCTAGAAAATAATACGGTGATAAGTAACATTCAACGTGGATTTGTCAAAAACAAAGCATGTCACACCAAGGTAATAGCTCTCTTTGACAGGGTAACAAGCCTTGTGAATAGGGGGAAGTGGTAGATGTGGTATATCTTGACTTTAGTAACGCTTTTGATACTGTCTCGAGTGACCTTCTCATGAAAAAAATAGAGAAATACAACCTAGATGGAGCTACTGTAAGGAGGGTGCATAATTGGTTGGAAAAACCATTCCCAGAGAGTAGTTATCCATGGTTCCCTGTCAAGCTGGAAGGGCATATCAAGTTGGGTAGCACAAGTTCTGAGTCTGGTCCTATTCAATATCTTCATCAATTATTTAGATAATGGCATAGAGAGTACACTTACAAAGTTTGCAGATTATTTGAAGTTGGGAGGTGTTGCAAGTGCTTTCGAGGATAGTATTAAAATTCAAAATGATCGGGACAAACTGCAGAAATGGTTTGAAGTAAATAGGATAAAATTCAATAAGGACAAATGCAAAGTACTCTATGTAGGAAGGAACAATCAGTTGCAAACATACAAAATGGGAAAAGACTGTCTAAGAAGGAGAACTGCAGAAAGGGATCTGGGGTTCATAGTGGATCACAAGGTAAATGTGAGCCAACAGAGTAACACTTGGGGTGCAAAACAAGCAAACATAATTCTGGGATGCATTAACAGGAGTGTTGTAAGCAAGACACAAGAAGTAATTTTCTTCTGCTCTGCGCTGATTAGTCCTCAACAGGAGTATGGTGTCCAGTTCTGGGTGCCATATATCAAGAAAGATGTGGACAAATTGGAGAAATTCCAAAGAGAAACGAAAATTATTAAAGGTCTAGAAAATATGAGCTGTGAGGGAAGATTGAAAAAATTGAGTTTGTTTAGTCTGGAGAAGAGAAGACTGAGAAGGACTGATAACATTTTTCAAGCACATAAAAGTTTGTTACAAGGAGGAGGCAGTTAAATTGTTCTCCTTAGCCTCTGAGGATAGGACAAGAAGCAATGGGCTTAAATGTTTAGGTTGGACATTAGGAAAAAACATCATAACTTTCATGGCGGCTAAGCTCTGGAATAAATTCCCTAGGGAGGTTTTGGAATCTCCGTCATTGAAGATTTTTAAGAGCAGGTTAGACAAATACCTGTTAGGGATGGTCTAGACCAGTGGTTCTCAAAGCCGGTCTGTCGCTTGTTCAGAGAAAGCCCCTGGTGCGCCGGATGGATTTGTTTACCTGCCACATCCACATGTTCGGCCAATCGTGGCTCCCACTGGCCGCAGTTCGTCACTCCAGGCCAATGGGGGCTGCAGGAAGCGGTGCGGGCCAAGGGACGTGCTGGCTGCCCTTCTTGTATGAGTGCAATGGATGGATTAGATGACCTCTCGAGGTCCCTTCCAGTCCTATGATTCTATGACCCTGACCACATCTCACAGTGTTCGGAGCATTTGGCATAATAGGCACTTATCACAGTGTAAGACTATTATTGTGTATAATATTCAAATTCACACAAGGGAAATATAAAATCACTAACACCCAGTATATCCAAATGCATGAGTTGTTTACATATTATCAAATATCCCACATACAGTGAATTGCTGAGTCCTGATGTCTTGCACTGATCCTTGAATTGTCCCCATTTTTTTTTTAAATGTCCAGAAAAGTATCCAGAAATCTTGTAGCAAGCTGAAAAGTTACAGCTGTCATTTGCAGGTGAACTGCTGGAAGTGGTTGTAAAGGCAATGAGACAGATGATAGATGATGGGTCCACAGAGGTTGTATTGGAGCTGTCCTTGTCATTGGAATTAATAGAACATATATATTATGGTATACATACACAATCATATAGAAGCAGCATATCCATTTGCATGTGTGTAGTTAAATATTATAGTGTTTACTTGTTATTGAATGTGACAGTGAAGGTTTATTTTAAAATTTCCAAGATGATTACCTGCTTTCCATATGGCTATAAATCTGAAACATTCTCCTTTTCATATAAATATTTGGAAGGTGAATACAAAATATTTTGATCTGGTTGCATTTTACACCAACCTTATGTAGGTGTAAAACACTCTACAAAGAAAACAGGAAAATTAAGCCCTTTCTCATAAAATACCTTACACATTGATTAGGCAACTGTTGTGCTGAGATCACTGTCTATCACACTGACCAATATAATCTCATTCTTTCTTTGTACTCCTCTATCAGCCTTTAAACATTTGTCGTTTGTCTTATACACCTGATTTATGTGCCTAACTCCCTATGAGGGGCAGGGCTTAGACTACAAAACAAGCAACTCTGTGTGAGCTCCCAGTACCATGCGATGGTAAAAAGGGCCAGTGATCACAGAAGTTATAAAGAGGGAAGTAGTAAGTAGTGGTAGAGAGATTCTTTTATCTCTGTATATAGCACTGGTGAAACCGATACTAGAATACTGCATATATTTCTTCTCTCCTCATTTTAAAAATTATGTTGAAAAATCGGAGGGTGCAGAAGAGAGCCCTAAAATGATTCGTGGGCTGGCAAAAGATTTCTCACTGTGAGACTTAAAAAGATCAATCTGTTTAGTTTATCAAAAAGAGGACCAAGAGATGGTTTGATTACAATGCATACGTACCTTCATGGGAGGGAAATAAGAGGTTTTAAAGGGATCTTTAACCTAAAAACATCATAACTGAAAAAGACTTAAGAATCCAGAGCTGGGAACTGAATCCAGACTAATTAGAATAATAAATAAGGCACACATTTTTAACAGTGAGGATGAGTCACTAGTAGAACAAATTAGCAAGGGAAGTAGTAGTTTTTCCAAATCAAGACTGGCTGCCTTTCTAGAAGATAAGTATTCACTAAACAAGAGTAATATTTTAGTCAAACTGAAGTTATGAACTCAATACAGGGGTGAGTGAAATTTAGTGGCCTGTGTTAGTCAAGAAATCAGATTAGATTATCGAATGGTGCCTTCTGGACTTAAGCTCCATGAATGAATCTATGACACAGGGATATAGCCACTGACTTCAATGAACATAGGATCAGGCCCTATAATACTTATCTTGATTAAGCAAGGAACAGAAACAATATCATGCAGCTTATGTATGTGAACCTCAGGAATCAAAACTCATAGCAATTTTTTTCCACAATGAATCTGTAGGGTAAAAATAAAATTCACAAAAATATTTTAAAAATGATACATCCAAGGAAATTGTAATCTTCTTGCAGATATTCTGCCATCAGAAAAAGGAGCTAATTATTTCTTGTGAAGTATTTACTCATCTGTATTAGCAGTAGTGCTTCTTGAAATACTTGCTGTACGTATATTTAGAGAAGTAAGCCACTTACCAGTTTGAATAGCCCAGAGAAGAAAAAGCCAACACAATGGTTAAAAGGAAACTTCTTGCAGCCAAACTGTAATGAATGAGAGGTTAAACAATGTGTGTAATAAAATATAAGTGATACCACAATATCAAGGTGCAGAACTGTAGTATAAAAGCAGACAAACTGTTCCTATTATGTATCCAGAACTCAAGTATTTTCTGCACAGTGTGATACAGAACAGGACTTTAAAGATGCTAGCTCAAATTTACTTGCAATAATGGCAGCTGCGAGAGACAACTTGTGTAATTTCCCAGTGGGAAGGAACATAATGCCTCATACCTTTATCACTTCAGTAAATAACTCTTATGGAGGAGATTTTGTTTTGCATGACTTTTCCCACCTAGCAGTATTAGATTTTAACATCCATATCTGACTATTAAAACAAGGTCAACATACATACAGAACCACTGACTGCAGATAAGATTACAGAGACAATGACCACACCTCACCTTTAGGTAGGGGATTATTTGTCTGGCTGGCCAAATGAACAGTGCTTTATTGCTGGGGGCATGGAGAGGAAAATTGCTACAAAAGGAAAGGAGGGGTCAGCTTGGTCACTGACTCATCCCCTGGGACAAGCAGGGATATGAACTTGCAATGGTCAACAACTGATCAAGGATGTTGGGGAGCATCTGTTATCCTCTAGGAAGGCAGTGAGCTTACAATCATAGAATATTAGGGTTGGAAGAGACCTCAGGAGGTCATCTAGTCCAAACCCCTGCTCAAACCAGGATCAACACCAACTAAATTATCCCAGCCAAGGCTTTGTCAAGCTGGGCCTTAAAAACCCATAAGGATGGAAATTCCACCACCTTTCCAGGTAACCCACTCCAGTGTTTCAGCACCACCTAGTGAAATAGTGTTTCCTAATGTCCAACCTAGACCTCCCTCACTGCAACTTGAGACCATTGCTTCTTGTTCTGTCATCTGCCACCACTGAGAACAGCCTAGCTCCATCGTCTTTGGAACCCCCCTTCAGGTAATTGAAGGCTGCTGTCAAATCCCTCCTCACTCTTCTCTTCTGCAGACTAAATAATCCCAGTTCCCTCAGCCTCTCCTCGTAAATTCTGTTCCCCAGCCCCCTGATCATTTTCATTGCCCTCCACTGGACTCTCTCCAATTTGTCCACATCCCTTCTGTAGTGGGGGAACCCAAACTGGATGCAATAGTCCAGGTGTGACCTCACCAGCGCTGAATAGAGGGGAAAAATCATTTCCCTCGATCTGCTGTCAATGTTCCTACTACTACAGCCCAGTATGCCACTGGCCTTCTTGGCAACAAGGGCACACTGCTGACTCATATCCAGCTTCTCATCCACTGTAATCCCCCAGTCCTTTTCTGCAGAACTGCTGCTTAGCCAGTCGGTTCCAGCCTGTAGCTGTGCATAGGATTCTTCCTTCCTAAGTGCAGAACTCTGCACTTGTCCTTGTTGAACCTCATCAAATTTCTTTTGGCCCAATCCTCCAATTTGTTTAGGTCACTCTGGACCCTATCCCTACCCTCCAGCATGTTTACCTCTCCCCCCAGCTTAGTGTCATCTGCAAATTTGCTGAGGTTGCAATTAATCCCATCATCGAGATCATTGATAAAGATGTTGAACAAAACCGGCCCCAGGACTGCCCCCTTGGGCACTCCTCTTGATACCAGTTTCCAACTAGACATCAAGCCACTGATCACTACCTGTTGAGCCTGACAATCTAGCCAGATTTCTATCCACCTTATAGTCCATTCATCCAATTCATACTTCTTTAACTTGCTGGCAAGAATACTGTGGGAGACTGTATCGAAAGCTTTGCTAAAGTCAAGATATATCACATCCACTGCTTTTTCCATATCCAGTTACATCATCATAGAAGGTAATCAGGTTGGTTCTGCCCCATGAAATTTGGTTCCTACTCATTTGGAATTGGGCCCACAACAGCAGCAGTACAGCTGGGTACAGGGGCAGTTCAGTTTTTTTTGCCTTCCCCACAATGGGCTCAGGAAGGGCTTTGTTCATGCATGGCACGAAGTGTGGTAGGCTGTATGTCGCAACTCATTATATAAGTGTAGGGTGGCTGTTCAGTGCAGGTACTCCATAGGGAAGGTATAGAGAGACAGAATAAATGACTTAGAAAAGGTCCTTAAAAAGAGGTGGCCGTTAAAGAAATAAAGAGGGGTGGGGGTTGGGACACCTCTGATTGGTATGGCAGGGAGCAACCCCCACTTTCTTATAGCCCTCCTTAACCCTCCTACAATGAGCAGTGGATGGTAAGGTCCCAGCAATGGCTTGGCTCAGACGGAACTGGGATGGAAAAAGAGAGCGAACTGGTGGAAGACCCCCGGGTAATTATGGGGAAAAATGTGGGGTTTCCAGCACTGTACACTTTTTTTTGCCAGTTAGTCCCAGACATCTAATAATAAAGTTGCAGGCTGATAAAATCCCTGTCAAATGTCTCGTACTTCTTTCAGTGTAGCTGGGAAATATATCTGTGACAGAAAAGGTGAGGCAGTAACCATTAAAAGTGGAGGTACTATTCTGGTTGGTTATAGTTCTGCAGATCCCTCAGGAGGAAAAAAAGACAGCAAAATTAAACTAAAGAGTGTTAGAGTCAGAGCTAAACTGTTTCACTAGTGATCACTACACTGGCCCAATAACTGTGCACATAAGTTTAAGAGAAAGAGTTAAAAGTCCAGGCTTCTTACAATGTGACAATTAAAGACCAGCATCATTAGCTTAAGAAATTAAATTGTAATCAAAGTCACTATGTAACACCAACACAGCCTGGTTGTTGGCAGGCAGGACTGAACCTGGGACTTCAGGAGCTAAATACACGAGCCTCTAATGTATGAGCTAAAGGCCATAGGCTACTTAGCTAAGGCTGTAGGGCAGACTCATTAATCTCTAAGTGGTCTCTTTGCCACTAGTTAGGACAAAATACCGCACCCAGGAGGTGGGTGGATTACATACTTCCCCTAGCTGAGGAAGTGTGTCCAGAGTTTCAAAGACTTCTCAGTTGAAATCCTGGGCGAGCCAGGAGGTGTGTGGGTTAGAACTAGTCACCATCCCCCCCCCACCCCCGCCGCATTCTTAACACCTACATATTGCCTTCTGAAGACACAGACTGAAAGTACAATATTGTTTACAGAAAAAAAACAGTTGTTTGCCTAATTTTGTGACCAGCCATATGAGCTCTAAAAAGGGCTGCTAAAACTAAGCAAGATACAATACCAAGACATAAGATGGTTCTGTGATAATGGAAATAAATTCATGATTTGTGTTTCATAAGTTCTTTATGAATGTGCTGCCTCAATTTGCTAGATCCAATTCTGTAAGTTTTCTGCTCACAGAGGCCTTGCAGGATTAGGCCCTAAGTTTATGAAATGGAACTTTAAAGACTTTTAATTTAGACCCATGGTTTTCAACCTTTTTTCATTAACAATTAACGTTGCATGTGCTCAGCATGGCATTTGACTCAGTAAACTGTGGGCTTTTATGGTAGCGACAATACTTCTGGGTTTTGACCGGTGTCGGGGTTTTCACATACTTTTGATTGATCAAAAAAACAGAATGCCTTTTCTGGGATCTGAAACTTTATTTTCATAAAAAGAAAAGGAGGACTTGTGGCACCTTAGAGACTAACCAATTTATTAGAGCATAAGCTTTCGTGAGCTACAGCTCACTTCAAGCTTATGCTCTAATAAATTGGTTAGTCTCTAAGGTGCCACAAGTCCTCCTTTTCTTTTTGCGAATACAGACTAACACGGCTGTTACTCTGAAACCTGTCTTTATTTTCATAGTCATCTTTTTCAGGCACCTTAGAGATAGTCTGCAGACCCACAGGGGTCCACAGACCACAGTTTGAAAACCACTGATTTAGACCATTTAGCTAGTAAAAGTAAAATACAATTCAGATATTATACTGGCCAAGTAAGAGTTCCCTGGCCCTATGTTACATGCATGCAGAGCTAATAAAAGCACTATACAATATGTTTGAATTGTGAGATAGTAAAATCTTAAGCAACAAGAACAAAGCTTTTTTTTTTTCTTCATGAGGAACCAATGAATTACCACAAATTAGAGTTTAAAAGAAATCCAGGGGACAATGATGATGAGTTACATTTATATTGTGATAAGTCTTGACTCTGTTGCGGCCCCATAGTGCTAGTCACTGTACAAACATATAATAAATGAAAGTCCTTGCTAAAAGAGTTTATAACCTAAGAAATAAAATGGGACAGATGAATAAACATACAAGTGGCTCAGAGTCAGTTGGAGACAAAGTGGTAACAAACAAATATTACAGGATTTGTATTGTTTTTGGCTAGGATTAACAAACTCTTACACTGCTCTATTATAGATTCATAGAACCATAGGGTTATAAGGGACCACAAGGGTCCTCTAGTCTAACCCCTACCAAGATACAGGATTTGTTGTGTTTAAACCATCCAAGATAGAATAATAGAAAAAGCACCCATTCATCCCAGATGAGACTCAAACCCATCACTCCCTGGTTGAGGAAGCTAATGCCTTATCCATTAGGCACTTGTATTGGGGAATGCTCATAATTGTTTAAGAGTACATGAGGTTTTCTTAGGTAGATGTCATGAAACAGAATGTAGAAGTTTTGCACACATCTAACCAACATCAAAATTAAAGTACCAGATTTTTACAAGTTCTTACCACCCATGATCCAGGCTATATTTTCAAGAGAGTTTGGCTCCAGTTAAAGGGCCAGATTACTTCAAGAGCTCAGCATCTGAAAATTTGGCTTTAGGTTTCATAGTTGGAGCTTCAGAGTGTGTGGGCTCCTTTGAAAATCAGTTCCTTATATAGTTGCCCATGCCAGAGCCAAGATTTTCTGAAATTCTGATCCCAATTGTGGGAGCGAAGCATTTGGAAATCTGTCATTGAGCTCTTTTGAAAATCTGGCCCTAAATGTCAGTTGAAACAAAACCCCAAAAGGCAAACAACCCACAATGTGAGCTATTTTGAATGTGGTTTGGATCAGAACTTTATGGCTCAAAACCATTCCTAAATAAAATGTCTCCATGATGAACCATGTCTATCCATTGCCAATAATGCTTGCTGCAATGTTTGACATATCTCTGATAAATGTTTTCCTCTCCTGCCTTCTATCACCTGTGGATGTTTAATGAATTTATGTCTAAATAAATGTAAGTAACACTAAATTATAAAACATGGTGTGTACTGGGACATTCATGCATTTAACATCTTCTAGCTGTGGTAATTCCACATTCAGGATCTATTCAAAGTGCAGCTGGGCTTTCAGACAGAGAAGGTAATATGCTACTTTTCAAATGATGGGATATTTCCCACACTGTTATAGTGAGACTAGTCTGGACCCATGCTTGAATCCATAGCACTTCACGTGGACAAGGAATGGAATTAAGGATGATAAAAATGGCATATATTAAAAACAAAACAACTGACAATGTATTGCCTGCCATTTGAAATTATCTTTTAAGGTTTAGAAAACTTCATTTGACATTTTCTGCTACTTTCCAATTTGTGGTTCTGCCTGGGATTAGACTCAGAAAATTGCAAATGGATTATTTAACTTTGATGTCTCAATCCTACTACTGGGAGAGGAGAGAGAAGGAGACGAGGTGTCAAGGTTCCTTCCCCACTGAACTCTAGGGTACAGATGTGGGGACCTGCATGAAAGACCCCCTAAGCTTATTCTTACCAGCTTAGGTTAAAACTTCCCCAAGGCACAGATTTCTCTCTTGCCTTGGGAACAAGCTTAGGTTAAAAACCTGGTACACTGCCACCACCAAGAGATTTAAACAAATAACAGGGAAAGAGCCCACTTGGAGACACCTTCCCCCAAAATATCCCCTCAAGCCCTACACCCCCTTTCCTGGGGAAGGCTTGATAATAATATCCTCACCAATTGGTACAGGTGAACTGTCAAGGTTCCTTCCCCACTCTGAATTTTAGGGTACAAATGTGGGGACCTGCATGAAAGACCCCCTAAGCTTATTCTTACCATCTTAGGTTAAAAACTTACCCAAGGTACAAACTTTTACCTTTTGTCCTTGAACCTTTATGCTGCCACCACCAAGCATCTAACAAAAATAACAGGGGAAGTGCCCACGTGGAAACGTCTCCCCCCCTTCCAAAATATCCCCCCAAGCACTACACCCCCTTTCCTGGGGAAGGCTTGATAAAAATCCTCACCAATTTACATAGGTGAACACAGACCCAAACCCTTGGATCTTAAGAACAATAAAAAAACAATCAGGTTCTTAAAAGAAGAATTTTAATTAAAGAAAAAGTAAAAGAATCACCTCTGTAAAATCAGGATGGTAAATACCTTACAGGGTAATCAGATTCAAAACATAGAGTATCCCTCTAGGCAAAACCTTAAGTTACAAAAAGACACAAAAACAGGAATATACAGTCCATTTAGCACAGCTTATTTAACAGCCATTTAAACGAAACAGAATCTAACGCATATTTAACTAGATTGCTTACTAGATCTTTAGAGGAGTTCTGACCTGCATTCCTGCTCTGGTCCCAGCAAAAGCATCACACGGACAGAGAGACGACCCTTTATTCCCCCCACCCCCAGCTTTGAAAGTATCTTGTCTCCTCATTGGTCATTTTGGTGAGGTGCCAGCGAGGTTGTCTTAGCTTCTTAACCCTTTACAGGTGAAAGGGTTTTTTCCTCTAGCCAGGAGGGATTTAAAGGTGTTTACCCTTCCCTTTATATTTGTGACATGAACACAGACCCAAACCCTTGGATCTTAAAAACAATGAAAATCAATCAGGTTCTTAAAAGAAGAATTTTATTTAAAGAAAAGGTAAAAGAATCATCTCTGTAAAATCAGGATGGTAAATACCTTACAGGGTAATCAGATTCAAAACATAGAGAATCCCTCTGGGGAAAACCTTAAGTTACAAAAAGACAGAAAAACAGGAATATGCATTTTCTAGCTAGATTATTTTCTAACTTTACAGGAGTTGGAGAGCTTGCATACTTGATCTGTTCCTGGCAAAGGTATCACACAGACAGCCAGATAAAAGCCTTTTCCCCTTCTCCAGATTTGAAAGAATCTTGTCCCATCATTGGCCATTTTTGGGTCAGGTGCCAGTGAGGTTACCTTAGCTTCTTAACGCTTTACAGGTTAAAGGATTTTGCCTCTGGCCAGGAGGGATTTTATAGCACAGTATACAGAAAGGTTGTTACCCTTCCCTTTATATTTATGACACAAGGGAAAGGGAAAAAAGATGTAAAGAGAAGGATGAGACAAGAATGGAAACTCCACCTTCACTCCAACCTATGAATTTTCCATGAGTACAAACTAACTCTTTCATACTGCCAGGAGGCAAATTCATATATAGGCATGGGAAGCAGATTTAGAGAAAGAAAAATCTAACCAATGAGGGTGGGAGAGAGAGAAATATAGATTCTATTTAAAGGAAGAGAGCAGGCGTATTTGAAACTTGGCTAATGAAAATACTCTATGAAGCACGTACAAGTAGTTCCACTGCTACCCCTTCCATGGAGGGTGGGCTGACAGATCTAGCTGCTGGCTGATATCTGCCAGGAAAGCTGTTAAGTTCTGAGAACAGCCTCCTCAGTGGGGCTGTGATTTTAAAGTTACTGTGTAATGGAGTGTATTGCCATTTACCATATGATGAGATGGCCTTGTCTGTCAGCCAGAGAGCCATTTGAAGTTATATATGGTTCAAATGAGCCAAAAAGAGAGAGAAAAAAGAAGATTCAAGAGCCTTGAGCCCTCTAGCAATCGGAGATGGTTCCCCTATGGCAAGAAGCCAGGTCATTTTTTAAAGATCTATTTGGTTCTGAAAATTGATTGAGCCACGTTAAAGAACTTAAGGAAACGGAATTCAAAGGCCATGGTGATTTTCTGCTGAATCAGCCATTGAGAAGCTGAGCCAATTTCCATGAGCTATTTTTATTTATTTATTTACCACTTTACTAATGAACAGACCCTGTGCTTGTAATATCTTGGATCTAAATGCTTTCCTGTGCTGCACAGATATTACTGCCTCTTCCAATCCCCAAAACAGAACTTGCTTACTATTTAATTAGTCAACTTGCTAAATAAATCATATATTTAAAGTGATTAACATAAAACACTTTTAATAGCTTGTGCAATTTCAACTTCCCTGAAACTACAGTTAGTGGACTAAATTCAAGTCTTTACCCTCAGACTTTCTGGGACCAAATTCTGTTCTCACATATTTGCTGGGAACTCCATGGATGTAACTGTTAGCAGAATGTGCCCCCACTCTGAGCTACTCACACTCACTCTAATGGTGTGTGAAACATTGTAAACTGGTGAAACCTTAAAATATTGCAACCTCTCATATGATGAAATAATAATAACAACAATAATAAAAATAATAATAATGTAAATTTAGGTTGGGTAATATATACACTGAGGACCTGGAAAATTTATATCCACTTCTTATTACTAGGCTTGTATGTTACACTAGCTCAAAGTCCTTAGACATCTATTCATTTTTATTATATTACACAATCAAAGATAGTGAGTGGGTTTAAATAGGTAAAAGTATAATAATCTAATATAAACGAAGGAGACAAAGTATAAGATATCTCTGCATTCAGCCCAATACCAATATAAATAAACAGTGGAGAAAGCCTTGCTGAGACTGAAATACCCAGCCAACAAGGAGTGTACTAAGGAATTTAATAGGGATGAGATCGGTAGGGTTTCCTAGAAACATAATAGGAGTCTCCAGAAACTTTTCCTAAAAAAATATAGAATATAATAAACACTGATATTGCTTGGATATAATTTTTATTTGGTAGGATTTCCTAGTAGGAGTCTATAGAAAATATTCTAAAAAATATAGAATATAATAAATAATGATATTGCTTGGATATATAATTTTTAGTTTGTAGGTTGTTTGCCTACTGTTGATTATGTGCTATTCATAATGAGAGATTGGTCATGTTATTGTTTTCTGTTCACTGACTGGATAATTGAAACCTTTAAAAAGAAGCAGAACAGAGGGTTGCAAATGCTCATGTTTCTGCAGACGAATCCATGAATATTTGCAAATACTGACATACAGAAGGGCCATTCTTGAAACATTTTTGCAAGCAAAAAGCTGTTCAAATGAATCGTTATGCATCACAGATAAAAAGGGACACTAACATAATCAAATCAAACAGTTGTTTAGCATTTGACTGCATATTCCCAAATACGTTTTGCAATGATCTACTAGCTCTGTTTGACACTATGAGATCATTCCCATTTTTTACCTGCCAGATCAGACGTAAGATAGAGCGGGTAAATGACCTACATAATTGCAGACACAGCTTAAGTAGTACAGTAGTTCAATGAACTAGTTTACCTCACCTCTGGCTTCGGGGCAGTAATTCTATTCATAGAGTATTTGGCAACTTTGATCTGAAATGCATCAAAAGTAAAACAGCCAGCAGAGTGGGATTCCTTTGAGAGAACAGTATAGTAAACTCAAATAGTACCAGATAGGCAAAACTTCAAGGCAATTAACTGTCTCTTTAGGCCCTAAGATCAATATTTAGGCACCAGTGACATTCACAAAACCACTATTCAGCTGCTACCTAACCCTGAAGGTACCTAAAATCCCTAGGCACCTAAGTTTCTAACAGTGAGCATGCACAAAAATCCTTAAATTCTGATACTGCTGAGCTGCTTGGTGCCCAAAGCCCAGGAGGTATTCTCAAACTAGGTGTTCCCCCACCTATCTCCTTTATGGGCCCGATCTAATAGGCATGCTTAGAATGTGTCTCATCCAAACAAAAGACAGCTGGGAGCAAGGATTTTGGGGCTGCCAGGTGTGTTCATAATAACTCCCAGTAGCCCAAGGGTAAGGGAACTTATGTGGCATGTGAAAGAACCCAGCCTGAATGCCCACTTTGCCTGATTGGAAGCAGTTACTTCAACCCAGATCTCCCACATGACAGATAAGTGCCCTCACCAGCAGTGAATAGGTGTGTCTCAATCTCTCTTGTAGAAGCGGTTCAATTTTGTATAAATAATTAAATATTTTTTGGAACAGGAATTAGAACCTGACTCTCCACTGGACTATGGCTATAGTGGAGAAAGAATCTCTCCCTCTCTTTTCCTCTCCCTCTCCCTGAGAGAAAGACCTGACTTGGCTTAGGCACCTAACTCCAGGAGAAGGTTCACAGCCGGGAAGCCCAAGCAGAGGGAGATGCCTCTCTCTGGCCCAGACTTACATGTCTAATTACCTTTGAGGGACAAGGCTTAGACTACTACTCCTTAGCAGTCACAGCTTCCCACTCAGCTTGCTGGCTTCTGTGAATCCTTTCTTTGGAACCTAACTCTCCCCACGCATTGTAGAGGGAGCCCAGGTGCCTAACTCTGGGCTGTGAATTCTGCTGGGTGGCAGGGAGACTAGGAGTTAGGCATTGAAACCCCTAAATCCCATTTGTGAATCTAGTTCTAAGTATGCAAGCCCGTATGCAAGCCTTTACTCTGACAAACACCCATGGAAATCACTGGGAGTTTGCCTGTGTAAAAACTTAGTGAGGACTTCAGGAACTGACCCATTATTTACAAGGGTTAAAACAGTCTATCTGCAGTGTCAGAATACTTTTTGTACCTCTATGGATTCTATTCATAGCCTTTTTCAAATATCATACTATATGCAGGATTCATCCAGAAGAAAACTATCCTTGTGAGTCAGGTCAGTAGCTCCCTCTTACTGAACGTTGGAATTGCAGCATAGACCAAATCTATCCATTACTTTATTTAAACCAACAGAGTTGCACCAGGGATGAATTTGACCCCTAGCTCTAATGTATTTTGCTTTCTATATAGGCTTTTAAAATAGATGCAGGCTTGTATGAAGTATCTACAGTGACAAGTTCAGTAATGCCCTGCATATGTTGTCCTAAGCGGGCTCTCTATATGGTGAGATCTGCATTGTGTCTTATACATAATCCTGATAGCTTTATCTCAAGCATACTTCTACTTCAAGTATAAAGAAGCCTCTAAAATTATGTTCTGAGCAGATCTAAAAATAACTTAAGACAATAAACAGGCCCTGGAGAAATCTGAAATAGACATGAACTGGAAACAAAACAAGCTGTACTTGCTAATTTCCCATGGATGTTTGCCAAAAGGACAACACACCTGCTTTCATCCAAACCTGATTCAGTCAGTCTGGTGCAGAATTGCCTTTCTTAGTGAAACCCAATCATATTTCTTTCAATCCACCAGCCAACCTGGCAATTCTCACTAGGACCAGAATTGCACTGAGGGGAAAATTGTGCGACATGACTCTCTCACTGGTGTGGGTTTGTCAATACCAAGTGAAAAGTAGACTACAGACCCCAAATCCATTGTGGTCCTGGGATTCACTGGAGACCCAGGGCCATACACACAAAGATCCTGTGGATTCTGCAATCCCTGCCCTTCCCCCATCCCTCTGTTTTCCTGGGACAATGGCTCCTATTGTTAGGCAGGGAACTAGCTGTGCAGGTTCTACATCTCCTCAAGCTGCAAGAATCCTATCCTGCTCACTTAGGGCAGCTCAAAGAAAGTGGTACTGATTAACCGAAACCAAACCTTTTGATGGGAAATGGTCCATTTCAATCACATTTTTGAGAAAAAATATTTTTTGAGCAAAAGGCTTTGAAATTGTCAAAATGAAACATTTTGACATTTCTATTTGAAAAAAAAAATCTTTTTTTAAATTTAAGTGACTTATAGTAAAACAATTAAAAATGGTCAAAACTGAAATACATTTTGAAATTGTCAAAAAAATGTTTCAATTCACCCAACTTAAGTTTTTCTTTAGATATTCTGTTCACGAAAATTTTAGAGGTTTCAACTTTTTGTCCCCATTCAAGATGGAAAAAGTTAATGGGATGGTATCAAGGTTCCTCCCCCACTCTGAACGCTAGGGTACAGATGTGGGGACCTGCATGAAAACCTCCTAAGCTTATCTTTACCAGCTTAGGTCAAAAAGTTCCCTAAGGTACAAAATATTCCACCCTTTGTCCTTGGATTGGCTGTTACCACCACCAAACAAATACTGGTTACTGGGGAAGAGCTGTTTGGAAACGTCTTTCCCCCCAAATACTTCCCAAAACCTTGCACCCCACTTCCTGGACAAGGTTTGGTAAAAAGCCTCACCAATTTGCCTAGGTGACTACAGACCCAGACCCTTGGATCTTAAGAACAATTAACAATCCTCCCAACACTTGCACCCCCCCTTTCCTGGGAAATGTTGGATAAAAAAGGCTCACCAATTTGCATAGGTGACCACAGACCCAAACCCTTGGATCTGAGAACAATGAAAAAGCATTCAGTTTTCTTACAAGAAGACTTTTAATAGAAATAGGAGTAAATAGAAGTAAAGAAATCCCCTCTGTAAAATCAGGATAGTAGATACCTTACAGGGTAATTAGATTCAAAACATAGAGAATCCCTCTAGGCAAAACCTTAAGTTACAAAAAAGATACACAGACAGAAATAGTTATTCTATTCAGCACAATTCTTTTCTCAGCCTTTTAAAGAAATCATAATCTAACACATACCTAGCTAGATTACTTACTAAAAGTTCTAAGACTCCATTCCTGGTCTATCCCTGGAAAGGCAGCATAAAGACAGACACACAGACCCTTTGCTTCTCTCACTCCTCCCAGCTTTTGAAAGTATCTTGTCTTCTCATTGGTCATTTTGGTCAGGTGCCAGCGAGGTTACCTTTAGCTTCTTAACCCTTTACAGGTGAGAGGAGTTTTCCTCTGGCCAGGAGGGATTTTAAAGGGGTTTACCCTTCCCTTTATATTTATGACAGATGGAAAAACCATTTCCTGCCCAGATCTAGGTAAAACTTGTTTTCCTTTCTTTGTGTTTCATTGTTTAAGCAAAATTTATGGAATGCTGGATTGGTTCACCAAGAAGTCTGTATAACTGTGTAAAATGCATAATCACAGGAATGGCTATTATTTAGGAGCCCATATAAATGGAGCGTGGCGGGGAGAATAAATAGGCCTATCTATACACTACACCATACAATATAAACACTGTCATTTTAATTACTGATTTTATTATTCTGAATATAACGAATGGTGGCAAGTTAAGAAAGTTGTCTGATCTGATAAAAACACAAGTTTTGGATGTGTTATCATACACCTGAGATACACTGTTCCTGTTTAATATTTTACAAGCCATCTTTATTATCCTCTCTCACAACATTAGAGCAAATCTGCATCTGTTAAGGTGAATTTTATTTGTCATTCTTGGGTTTAACTGTTCCCTTGTTCTGTTCTTGTATTGAAAAAATAATCCATTACACAACACGTGGTAAATACTTATTAAGATTTATTTTATTTTCATTCCCTTTGCAACATTTGCTTTTTAGCTCCGGTTATAAAATCTCAAATCTTCTTCAGTTGGGATCTTGACATCTTCCAATAAAAGGGCAAAATGAAATACTAATAGAAGAGAATAAGATATGGTAGACATATGTTTTCTGAAAAATCAAACAAAAGAAGATATCCTAGTGGCTATAGAATTTTTAAATTGGGCCACTCAATTACAATTATTCTCATCTAATATACCCAGACCAGTGTCTCTTTAGAGCCAGGTACCATGTTATGTTTATGCATACAGCTTTTCAAAGAAAATAAACTACACAGCAATACACATTCTTTTATCCAATTATAATCAGGCCCCAAGCATGGGACAAGAATAGTGTAAGGCCCAAATTTTCATAAGTGGCCTCTTATTTTGATTGCCTCAAATCTGGTGGGACTGATTTTCAAAACCTACTACTCCAACTGTAGTCGTTGGCAGTTGTGGAAGCTCAGTGCTTCTGAAAATCATTGGCTCTATCTATCTAAAGTTGGGAACCCAAAAATGAGCCCCAAAAATTGGAAACCCCTTTTGAACAGTTGTACGTAAACCTGCATTATTTTTTCTTATAATAGTCAATCAATATTACCACTTCTTTTGTCCCAGGATCTGCTGTCAGATTTTTCTGACCTTATTTTCAAAGAGATCTCAACATGGGTTTCCATTTTGCACCTATGTCTTTTGAGGGCCATCTGTTGTCATGTAGACCTCTAACTATCTTGTTTGTATCTCAGTCATCCAGTTAGATATGAAACTGACATTAATTGTGCCTGCAAATCATGGTGAGGGGAAAATTGAGATTGCTTCTCAAAATCACACCTTTAATGTCTTTTGTGTTTTGAGAACCAATATGAGGTGCACAATTTTTAATATAGCTTTTCAATATTTGGTGCTTTAGCAGAGCAGCTAATCACTGGAGTCTTAGCAAGCTAGCTATGAGAAGTAAAATGGCCACTCAAAATGCAGAAGACTGAAAGAGCAAAAATCCTATAATATTCCACCAGAATCTACAGAATATATTCAGCACTAAAACCTGCAAGATATTAACATTCCTTGCCTCATTTTTTGACAAACAACTTAATGAGAACAGAAAATAGCACAATATTAATCCATTCTGGTGATAACTCTTGTAACATAAATGGGAACTGGTATAATTGTTATCCATTCTTGCTCATATCTTCAGATGGTAATGTCATGTTCCTCTGTAGTTACCTGAGTGCAAAGTCATATAAACTATTAGCTTTCAAGTCAAATTTTACTGGTGGCAGTCAGTCCAGTTAACTGAAACTGCAGTTTCTACTTTACTAAAAATAGGCAAATACAGTAAGATACAATGTGCTGAGCAATTTGAATTCAGTCAACAGTAATGGATATTTCATAGTTATATAAGCGTCTCAGTTTTAACTATTGCATGGCTTGTGATTTGAAGCTTTATTTCCCTCTGTCATAAATATAAAGGGAAGGTTAAACACCTTTAAAATCCCTCCTGGCCAGAGGAAAAAACCTTTCATTTGTAAAGGGTTAAGAAGCTAAGGTAACCTTACTGGCACCTGACCAAAATGACCAGTGAGGGGACAAGATACTTTCTAAGCTGGAGGGGGCGGAGGAGAAACAAAGGTTCTCTCTGTGTGATGCTTTTGCCGGAGACAGAAAAGGAACAGAGGCTTAGAACTTAGTAAGTAATCTAGCTAGATATGCGTTAGATTCTGTTTTGTTTAAATGGCTGATAAAATAAGTTGTGCTGAATGGAATGTATATTCCTGTTTCTGTGTCTTTTTGTAACTTGAGGTTTTGCCTAGAGGGATTCTCTATGTTTTGAATCTGATTATCCTGTAAGGTATTTACCATCCTGATTTTACAGAGGTGATTCTTTTACTTTTTCTTCAATTAAAATTCTTCTTTTAAGAACTTGATTGCTTTTTCATTTTCTTAAGATCCAAGGGTTTGGGTCTGTGTTCACTGATGCAAATTGGTGAGGATTTTTATCAAGCCTTCCCCAGGAAAGGGGGTGTAGAGTTTGGGGGAATTTTCGGGTGAAAGATGTTTCCAAGCAGGCTCTTTCCCTGTTATATATTTGTTAGATGCTTGGTGGTGGCAGCAATAAAGTCCAAGGGAAAAAGGTAAAATAGTTTGTACCTTGGGGAAGTTTTAACCTAAGCTGGTAAAAATAAGATTAGTGGGTTTTCATGCATGTCCCTCACATCTGTACCCTAGAGTTCAGAGTGGGGAAGGAACCTTGATACCCTCCCAGAGGTTCTGTATATGCTACTGAATATCTGCAAGCTCTCGGTTAATTTTATTCTTTTGTAGTTAAGTACAAAGAAGATCTGTATGACACCACTTATGCTAATTCAGTGATGTGGGATGTAGTGAACATTTAAAAATAGACTATGTAGCTATATGTCACAGGCTTGGTGGATTCAAGGTTATTCCAATACACAGCAAGTAAAGTTCTGCTTAAATCCTGCATTATTACAGGTCAAGCTGATCAGCCCACTGCATGCCTCTAAAGCATTCCAGTTGATTAGATCTGCCCAGCTTTGCTCCCTCACCTACAGTCATTTCTAATGTTTTTCTGACACTAAAAGAAAACCTGACTATTAATCTCCTGTGAATCCCCTCCTACTCTATAGCAAAGGAAATCCCATCTCATAAAATATTCTTATTTTTTTAAAAAGAACATAGAGCATTTAGTGTTTTAATTCTGCCCTTCACAAGAAGAAATATTCCAAACATGCATTTTTTAATATTTTCACAGCAGTTCAGCAAAGCATGAAGTAGAGGTAAGTTAGGAAACCGAGTGGGGTTAAGAAAAAGAAATATACCTGCCTATTTGAAATATCAGGATTCTTTCAAACTCCTGAATTCATGGGCTGCAATAAAGAAAAAGGAACCCTGGTGCATACGCTATGGGACTGTCCAACAGTGAGGTGGCTGTGGAAAGAGGAGGACACAAGAGTGAAAATAGTGCTTGGTTTCACCAACAAAACCTCATCTGATAATTATATCCTAGGTTATATACCTACTACCCTGGGTTTAAATCCACCACAGAAACTTTGATTCTTGAGGGATGCAAGGATTTCCAAGCACACAATTTTAAAAATATGAAGGAGTATGCTTATGTCCAGAATAGTGGTATTCAGACCTCGCTGGAGTTAGCAGAAAAAGGAAGAATAGCTTCTTGATACAGAGAGAAATTATATGAATTTGAAGAAATTTGGACACTGTTTCTTGAAATATTTGGATAAAGGAAGCTGAAATAGCTTAAATAATACCAGACTTCCATTCCACCTGACCTCTCCACTTTTCCCTTCTCTCTTCTCACCTCCTACCCCCATCTCTTCCTTTCCATCTTTGTCTGTTTGTGCAATTTTTTTCATTATTAGTATTGTTACCCCCCACCCTAACTTGCTATGTCTGTGTAATATCTGATTTTGTATTGTCTGGTCTTGCAGCTTTGACAAGTTGTCAAGGTGAGTAACTGCATAATTTTATTGGCTACCTGCAAAATGTGTGGTGTGTGTTAACATACACAAGCTGTAAGTTGTTTACCTTTTTGTATTTTTATTGTTTCTTTATGGAAATTCATTTTAAAAAATCACATACAAACAGACAAGGCTCCTGAATTCATGAATCCCAGATACTACCGAGAAGGCTTTCAAAAGTGATCAGTGATTTTGAATGCCCTCATTTGAAACACCTTCAAGGGCCCTGATTTTCAGAAGATGGCGAGCATCTACAGTTCCTCCTCTAAAATAAGGACCGTTTTAAGATGTCTTATACACTGAGACACCAAAAATCCTAGTCACTTTTGAAAATATTGGTCTTTGCTCATTGAAGTAGTAAACATACAGATGAGATGAGAGATAGAATACCTGCATGTCTAAAAGAATAGCATAAGAATGATTGGGAGAACATATAAGGACATGGTATGAACTAATCCAAACAAGCCCTGTTTGAATTCTGAGGACCAAAGTTTAGTTTCTAAGGGTTCTCATCCAAGCAAAGCTAAGTTTCTGGGGTTCTTGTCCAGAAGATGAAATATATTTGCAACAATATAACAACAATCTGTGCTCACAGAGTTAACACAATTTAGCTACCATTTTAACCAGTCAAGTTCAATGATTTTTGACACTTGGTGTTAACATTTCAAAGACAAAAAAAAACAATTGACCAATTTAAATTAATTAAAATCAGGAAGTTCTGTGCAACTGTCTATAAACACTTCCGCTCTTTCCCTGTTGTCCATTTGTTCCCTTATTGATTGCTGAACTCCAAGAGGCATTAGTGGTAGCTTAAGCTCGATTACATGACTCGATTACACATTCATTATGTGCAATCAGAATAAAATACAAATTGGTAATTTTATTTTATCTGTGTATATGTGTTTGTGTGTGTGTGCCTAACTTCCTCTTTAGACTCCTAAGTCCAACATTTAAGCATCACTGGCATTCACAAAACCACTGCTCAGATGCCACCTAACCCTGAAAGTGCCTAAATTCTCTAGGCACCTAGGTTTTGCTGGTGGCATCCTGCCTAAGTACTGACACTGTGGAAAGAAAAGAAGTACTTGTGGCACCTTAGAGACTAACCAATTTATTTGAGCATGAGCTTTCGTGAGCTACAGCTCACTTCATCGGATGCATGCCATGGAAACTGCAGCAGACTTTATTTATGCACAGAGAATATGAAAAAATACCTCCTCCCACCCCACTGTCCTGCTGGTAATAGCTTATCTAAAGTGATCATCAGGTGGGCCATTTCCAGCACAAATCCAGGTTTTCTCACCCTCCACCCCCCCACACAAATTCACTCTCCTGCTGGTGATAGCCCATCCAAAGTGACAACTCTTTACACAATGTGCATGATAATCAAGTTGGGCCATTTCCTGCACAAATCCAGGTTCTCTCACCCCCTCACCCCCCTCCCAAAAACCACACACACAAACTCACTATCCTGCTGGTAATAGCTCATCCAAAGTGACCATTCTCCCTACAATGTGCATAATTAAGGTGGGCCATTTCCAGCACAAATCCAGGTTTTCTCACATCCCCCTCACCCCCATACACACACAAACTCACTCTCCTGCTGGTAATAGCTCATCCAAACTGACCACTCTCCAAGTTTAAATCCAAGTTAAACCAGAACATCTGGGGGGGGGGGTAGGAAAAAAACAAGAGGAAATAGGCTACCTTGCATAATGACTTAGCCACTCCCAGTCTCTATTTAAGCCTAAATTAATAGTATCCAATTTGCAAATGAATTCCAATTCAGCAGTTTCTCGCTGGAGTCTGGATTTGAAGTTTTTTTGTTTTAAGATAGCGACCTTCATGTCTGTGATTGCGTGACCAGAGAGATTGAAGTGTTCTCCGACTGGTTTATGAATGTTATAATTCTTGACATCTGATTTGTGTCCATTTATTCTTTTACGTAGAGACTGTCCATTTTGACCAATGTACATGGCAGAGGGGCATTGCTGGCACATGATGGCATATATCACATTGGTGGATGTGCAGGTATACGAACCTCTGATAGTGTGGCTGATGTTATTAGGCCCTGTGATGGTGTCCCCTGAATAGATATGTGGGCACAATTGGCAACGGGCTTTGTTGCAAGGATAAGTTCCTGGGTTAGTGGTTCTGTTGTGTGGTATGTGGTTGTTGGTGAGTATTTGCTTCAGGTTGCGGGGCTGTCTGTAGGCAAGGACTGGCCTGTCTCCCAAGATTTGTGGACAGACTGTGGAGATGATCAGCATCTAACTCACGCCAAAGCTGCAGTGGAGTTCACTAACTAGGCATTTCCCCACCCGTTTGCCTCTGGGGCCTGATCCAGTAGGGACGCTCAAAGCATGCCTAACCCATACAAACTATGAAAAAGGAGGTGCCTCTCTTATATGCCATATCTCAGTAGTTAGTGCACTTGGAAAGAATGTGGGAGACATAGGTTCAAATCCCTGGTCAACCTGATTAGGAATAGGAACTTGAACCTAGGTCCCCCATCTACCAAGTGAACAGATAGGCCATTGGATATCTGAGGTGGGGCTGTTTCAATCTGTCCTGTTGGAGTAGTTCCACTTCTTATAAATAATTAACTATTCAGTTTGCCAAAGAGACAGGAAAAATGACTCTATAGACCAGTAATTAGGACACTCACTTCAGAGATAAAAGACCTAGGTTTTCCGCTCCAAATCAGGCAGAGTGGGAAAGTGCTGTAACCACTGGGACATTGCATTTAAGGGCAGCGGTTGTAGCAGCACCATTACTGTAATGTTTCATGCCACAAGGCTAACCTGGTTTAGGCACTAACTTGAGGAGAGTATTCACAACTGGGAATCCCAAGCAGACGGAGCTGCCTAACTCCACTGGGGTGGGGCTCAGGCTTCACCCATTTTCTCAGCATTTCCTATGGGCTCCCTGCTCAGTTCGGCTTCTGTACATCCTTTCATTAGGTAACTAACTCTCCCCATGTACTGTACTGAGAAACTGGTTACTTATTAATAATGGCATGAGATCTTTTTATGATGATATAACAAGTTTGGTTGATAAAGGTAACTGTGCAGGTGTAATATACTTAGACTTCTGCAAGCCTTTTGACTTTGCACCACACAATATTTTGATGACAAAACTATTACAATACAAAGTTGACATGCTACACATTAAACAGGTTGAAAAACTGGCTTACTGACTGATCTCAACATGGAATTGTAAATGAGGAATCATTGAACTAGTGAATCTCTAATGGGGTCCTGCAGGTATTGTCTCTTGGTCCTACACTATTTAAAAATTTGATTAAGAACCTGAAAGAAGATATGAAGACATCACTGATAAAGTTTGCAGATGACACAAATTGGGGGAGTGGTAAAAAATAAAGAGTACAGTTCATTGAGAAAGAGTGAGCTGGATCATTTGGTAAGCTGGGCTCAAGCAAACAGTATGCATTTTAATTCAGCCAAATGTAAAGTTATACGTCAAGGAACAAAGAATGTAGACTATATTTAATTGAGGAGGGATTCTTTCCTGGGAAGCATTGACTCTGATAAAGATTTTGGGGTTGCAGTGGATAATCAGCTGAACATGACCTTCCACTGTAACACTGTGGCCAAAAGGACGAATGCTATCCTTGGTTGCTCAAACAGGGAATCTTGAGTAGAAGTAGAGCCATATTACCTTTGTATTTGGCACTGATATGACCACTACTGGAATTCTGTGTCCAGTTCTGATGTCCGCAGTTTAAGAAGGATGTTGATAAATTGGAGAGGGTGCAGAGAAGAGCCACAAGAATGATTAAATGATTGGAAAACATGCCCTATAGTGAAATATTCAAGGAGTGCAATATGTTTCGCTTAACAAAGAGACGGTTAAGGAGTTACTTGATTAGAGTCTGTATCTGCATAGGAATTAGAAATTTGATATCAGAAGGCTCTTAAAGCTAGCAGATAAAGGTATAAAAGGAGCAAAGGAAATTGAAACTAGACAAATTCAGACTAGAATAATAAGGTGCATGTTTTTAACAGTGAGGATAATTAAACATTGGAAGAATTTATCAGTATTGGTTCCATCATTAAAACTTTTTATAGGAAGATTGGATTTTTTTTCTAAAAAAATATGCTCTGGTTCACACAGGAATTAATTCAGAAATGTTCTATGGCTTGGTTTATACAGGAGATCAGATGAGATGATCACAGTGGTCCCTTCTAGCCTCATAATCTATGAATCCATGGCCACTGGCCCCTCAGATCAAGAAAAAAGTGGAGTCCAATATTTTCAAAAGTGATTATTGATTTTTTGTGGCTCAATTTTGGGGTGTCTAACTTGAACATATTATTGATTTTCAGAGGGTAGGTATTTGGTTCTTTTGAAAATCAAACTCCTTTATGATGGCTGAATCCGGGTATCCAAAAATTGAGACACTGAAAATTACTAGTCACTTTTGGAAACTCTGGCCACAGAGCATATACTAGATAGATTAGGCATTCTAAGCTGCCTGGACCAAGCATAGCTATTAATGGACTTAATATTTTCTTAAAGAGGTAACCCTTTAAATTTTCACCACTTTCCTACAATCTATAGAAACTTTTGGATGCCTGCTATTTTAACAGCCCCAGAATTTTCTGTTAAATTTTAAAAGTGCTATATTTAATCCATTTTTGGGCTCCTATATTCTTAGTCCAATCTCACAAAGTGATGGTCATTTAATTGGTGGCTGTGCATAACAGAAGGTTTTTACTGACTCCCATGGACTGGTTTCTCAGATTATAGTTTGACATTCCATTCCATGTATATATGTTGCATGTGACTAGGCCAAATACTCTACTTCCAGCTTTTAAGATGAATGTTGGCCTTATAATTTGCAATTCCCTTCAACCATACTTCAAATACACCCCGACCTGTGATATAAATAAAATTAACTGTACTTTTCCTGAAGTGACGCATCAATCCTACTGCACCAGTGTGTATTTGTAATAAAGTATTAATGAAAATGGTTTGGCACAACTGAGGTTAAAATTAACATATACAAATCCAAAGATAATAGAATTGAAATGGGAATGAAGCATGGCCGTGGTTTGTTTGATGTCATGGAAGAGAGTCGGATTTCCTTTTCTTATCAGTGGTAAGCAGTGTCAGAGCATATATGTAAGCGTAGAAAAATTGAAAAACATGCATGCAAATTTGGACTACTCTTGCAGGTTTCTAAGGCTTACATTATAAATCATCACCCCTGGAAAAGCTATTTTGTAGGCTACCATTTGCTTTCCTCCTTTTCATGTCAGATTTCTTTTTTGCTGACGTTTTTGGCATCTGACCGCAGAGCTCACCACACACAATACATCACAGAGGGCCAATCAGTGTGAGGATGGGAATGGACTGCTTTCATCTTTTTGAAGTCCTGTATAAGATTCATCTTATTCCAGATCAGCTCCTAGATAACAGTATGAGGCAGATATGAAATCAATATTATTAAAGATTAGTTTGTGGGTTTATTTATTTGTTTGTTGGTTGTTTGCCTGTTTGTTTCATTGAGTTTGGTTTCACAAATGTGCTTTTTAAAGTATTTTCCCCTCACACGGAAGTGATTGGGCTACAGCGTCAATTTATTCTTACAAATTATATAGGCAATATAATAAACCCTTGAAAGAATTTTGCTCATGTGACCCTCTAAAATTAACTTCATGGTATTGGTCCAGCCTACTCTCTAGTTTTTCTTTCTTCCTTTGTCTTCCCTCCCCTTACACACTTAATATTTCCTTGCCTGTTTCAGATTTGTGTGGATAAAAAAAAGCTTGCGTTTCTTTTTCTGTTTCTCTTTTATTCGATTACTATCCTTTCTTGAGCTGTGGTAACTTTGGAAAAGCCACCTAGCAGGAAAAATATTTTAAAGCATGCAGGGCCTGCTTTTTCCTTACCAGCTGTGCATACTACAATAGTCTTAATTGATTTTCTACCCTATCAGAGCATTAAGCAACTTGTTTCCTAGGGCAATGACACATTCACTCCCTATTGCTGCCCTTTTCCACAACCTTCATGCTTAGTTGTGTGCAGTTTTTATTTTCCACCTACGCTAATTCTACAGAACTTTGCTGTTTTTCCTAGCGATAACTGAACTTTGTCACACAAAGCAACTTGATCCTCCTGACTTAACATCACTTCCGTTTTGATGCTTTAACTCCTTTTCGTGATCTTAACAGCAATACTGAGAGCTAAGCCTGTTTTTTCTCTATAGATCTAGCAGCTTGTTGCGACTTTAGTGTACAACTCTCCACAGTTTCTGGGCGTTTCTCTTCAATTTGTTCACCTAATGCGATCTGTGTAATTCTGTTTTCATAATTATATTTTAGCATGCAAAAAGGAAGGCTAACAATGGGAGATAAAAGTCTCTTGAGACATTAGACAAAACCTGCAATAGATCTTGCTAAAATTTCCTGCCAATAATGATTTTGCTGATAAGCCTCATAATTACTAAGACAGTATGCCATTTAGCATCATGTGTAGAAAATCATAACAACTTGATTAAGATATTGACAGTGTAGCAATGCTACTCATGTTCATTACTGAGGCTGGACAAACCACCTCAGTAACATTTCACACATGATTGACAAATAATGCCATGACCTTTGTCAAGGGCAAGACCATGCATGGATCTTCTGTGGGTAGCCCTGACTTTCAGTGCCCGATACCAGAATCATATATAGTTGCAGTCCCTACATTAGGGGGATTGCTCACTCCATGCACTACTGAGGATACATGTTGTTTCACAAGGAGAGAGCGACTCCCCTTCTCTATCAACGGCTTGGCTTAACGGTGAAATCCTAGTGGATCTTAAACATAAAAAAGAAGCTTACAAGAAGTGGAAGGTTGGACACATGACCAGGGAAGAGTATAAAAATATTTCTCGGGCATGTAGGAATGAAATCAGGAGGGCCAAATCGCACCTGGAGCTGCAGCTAGCAAGAGATGTCAAAAGTAACAAGAAGGGTTTCTTCAGGTATGTTGGCAACAAGAAAAAAGCCAAGGAAAGTGTGGGCCTCTTAATGAATGAGGGAGGCAACCTAGTGACAGAGGATGTGGAAAAAGCTAATGTACTCAATGCTTTTTTTGCCTCTGTCTTTACTAACAAGGTCAGCTCCCAGACTGCTGCACGGGGCAGCACAACATGGGGAATAGATGGCCAGCCCTCTGTGGAGAAAGAGGTGGTTAGCGCTATTTAGAAAAGCTGGACGTGCACAAGTCCATGGGGCTGGACGAGTTGCATCCGAGAGTGCTGAAGGAATTGGTGGCTGTGATTGCAGAGCCATTGGCCATTATCTTTGAAAACTCGTGGCAAACGGGGGAAGTCCCGGATGACTGGAAAAATGCTAATGTAGTGCCAATCTTTAAAAAAGGGAAGAAGGAGGATCCTGGGAACTACAGGCCAGTCAGCCTCACCTCAGTCCCCGGAAAAATCATGGAGCAGGTTCTCAAAGAATCAATCCTGAAGCACTTACATGAGAGGAAAGTGATCAGGAACAGTCAGCATGGATTCACCAAGGGAAGGTCATGCTTGACTAATCTAATCGCCTTCTATGATGAGATTACTGGTTCTGTGGATGAAGGGAAAGCAGTGGATGTATTGTTTCTTGACTTTAGCAAAGCTTTTGACACGGTCTCCCACAGTATTCTTGTCAGCAAGTTAAAGAAGTATGGGCTGGATGAATGTACTATAAGGTGGATAGAAAGTTGGCTAGATTGTAGGGCTCAACGGGTAGTGATCAATGGCTCCATGTCTAGTTGGCAGCCGGTGTCAAGTGGAGTGCCCCAGGGGTCAGTCCTGGGGCCGGTTTGGTTCAATATCTTCATAAATGATCTGGAGGATGGTGTGGATTGCACTCTCAGCAAATTTGTGGATGAAACTAAACTGGGAGGAGTGGTAGATACGCTGGAGGGCAGGGATAGAATACAGAGGGACTTAGACAAATTGGAGGATTGGGCCAAAAGAAATCTGATGAGGTTCAATAAGGATAAGTGCAGGGTCCTGTATTTAGGACGGAAGAACCCAATGCACAGCTACAGACTAGTGACCGAATGGCTAGGCAGCAGTTCTGCGGAAAAGGACCTAGGGGTGACAGTGGACGAGAAGCTGGATATGAGTCAGCAGGGTGCCCTTGTTGCCAAGAAGGCCAATGGCATTTTGGGATGCATAAGTAGGGGCATAGCGAGCAGATCGAGGGACGTGATCGTCCCCCTCTAATCGACATTGGTGAGGCCTCATCTGGAGTACTGTGTCCAATTTTGGGCCCCACACTACAAGAAGGATGTGGATAAACTGGAGAGAGTCCAGCGAAGGGCAACAAAAACGATTAGGGGTCTGGAACACATGACTTATGAGGAGAGGCTGAGGGAACTGGGATTGTTTAGTCTGCAGAAGAGAAGAATGAGGGGGGATTTGATAGCTGCTTTGAACTACCTGAGAGGTGGTTCCAGAGAGGATGGCTCTAGACTATTCTCAGTGGTAGAAGAGGACAGGACAAGGAGTAATGGTCTCAAGTTGCAGTGGGGGAGGTTTAGGTTGGATATTAGGAAAAACTTTTTCACTAGGAGGGTGGTGAAACACTGGAATGTGTTACCTAGGGAGGTGGTAGAATCTCCTTCCTTAGAAGTTTTTAAGGTCAGGCTTGACAAAGCCCTGGCTGGGATGATTTAATTGGGGATTGGTCCTGCTTTGAGCAGGGGGTTGGACTAGATTACCTCCTGAAGTCCCTTCCAACCCTGATATTCTATGATTCTATGATTCTATGATTCAACCTGAAGAGCAGACAGGCAACTTTAATATTGTGCAGACTAGCCTCATCACCAGAGTGCTCAGGTAGGGATTGGGTCTCTAAAAGCAGTTGTCATGGCTGCTCTTCTGGTCACCACCTGAAGGACTTAAATAGTGAGGAGGGTCATGCATAAGAAACTTTGCCCAAGCCACAGAGGAGCTATTGACTGTATAAGAGAGTCTATGGTTTTAGTGAATATTGAGAAAGACTATGCCAGCAGTTCTTAACATAAAGAGAACAGACATGTATAAAGTATTGTTCTACCTGAAAACTGACATGAAGCTGGAAGGGGTACTAATTTACTCTGCTTATATACAGGGTGTAGCAGATTCTCCCACATGTAACTAGGTGAAATTTAATGGTGTGTAATATACAAGAGGCCAGACTACATGATCTAATAATCACTTTTGACTTTAAACTATATGGCTAACATGTCAGGGAGTGGGAAATAGGAGTGTTGGTGGGACTGGGAGCCAGAGCTCCACCATTTCCTGTCCACTCGCCTCCCATTTGCTCTTGGTGGAAAGAATCTGGCACGTAGCTTCTCAAGCACCCTAGCTGCAAATGTGCTCTTCCTTTATGAAGGCTGGCAGGAGATGATGGGGGGGAAGGGGCGGGAGACAGGGTACAATCTAGTTCTAAATTGGCAAACATGCAACAGGCAAAATGCCCTCAGATACCTAGTCAAAAAGCTACATGACGACTATGGTATGCAGGGCTGCACTCATATTAAATATGCTAAAACACTTCTCAGTTTTGCACCCCCAGAAACATAGGGCCAGATTCTGCTCACAAAAGTTTATCTCTTAGTAAGTGAGTGAGATTTGCCCTTAGTGTCCTCATGAAGATCACTGAATTACTGGTGGACTTGCAGGGTGTCCTTTGGGGCATGGTATGCTCAGGAGACATCTATCTGAATGTGTAGCTGATACACTTATTAGAGTGATTCTCTCCTCTGTAGTTAAGGTTCCAAAACATTTTCATTGTAACGGCTTCGTCTCAAGATGCTCATAACTTTAGGAAATATTTACCTTAAGGGCTAACATTTATCATGCCATTCTGTATTCCTTTCTTTTTTTTTTTTATTTGAGCAATATTCCTTTGACTGGGTTTGAATTATATGAGAAGGAAAAAATAGGTATTATTCCTATTGCTAAAAAAAAAAAAATCTAAACACTTTTTTTTTTGACAGATCCATAGCACAAATGGCTGGTGCTTGGCATTTCTACGTTGACTTAGATTTAGTTGGGGATTGGTCCTGCTCTGAGCAGGGGGTTGGACTAGATGACCTCCTGAGGTCCCTTCCAACCCTGATATTCTATGATTCTATGACACTGTCCTCACTGAGGTCTGCAGCTATTTAGAGGATAAATTTTAAAAGTGAAACTATTGTAACCAATTAAAAGAGAGCAATCTTATTAGGCACCCACTAAGATTTTAGTAGTGTTTAATGACTCTATCCCCATCACAATGAATATTTTCCCAACTAACATAAGCACAAAGAAGGGGCTGGGATGGAGGCTGCTGGAGGATATGAGCTTGTTGGAGGCTGTAAATATCCCAATGAATGACACAGGAAATTGCTCTTTAAAAACTTAACATCTGGTATGGGGAGCGAGAGGGGCGGGAAGTAGATAGGGTTGGGAAATGTTTGCACAAGTTTAGTATCACTCTGCAGTTTCTGCTCCATTCTTCTACTTCATACAAACTCCAGCTTTTTTTTTTTTTTGCATTTTTTTTTTAAGAAAAGTTGTCTGTTTTGGATATTTTTCTCCTTTAGAAATATACTGTCATCACTGTGAGCTTGATTGTGGAAGGGCCTAAGGCAGACATGGGCAGTGGGGAGTAAGCAAGGCATGTGTAGCTGTATTTGATCTCTTCTGAACGTGACTCTAGGATCATGGAGAAGAGCAGCGGCTGTGTATCCTAGCCACTACCTAGACATGAATGAGAAAGGAGGACTGTAGCAAAGGAGTCCCTCACAGAGCTAGGGTGGAGGAATTGTGCTTTTCAGAGCTATTTGCCCTTAGCCAAGGGTGGATTAAGATAATTTGGGGGCCTTAACACACTGGTTGTGTTTTACTTAAGGATGCTCCCAGCATGGGAAGCCTTCCCCGGATCTTGGTACTATCCCTGCTTGGAATGATAGTGAGCCCACACACAAGTCATCTGCTGGACTGGGAGAAAGGGATACTGCCTCTCTTCTTTGGATAAGTTGGGTCCCCCCCAATACCAATCAGAGGATCCTGTGAGTATGGCACCTTTGACCCTCTAAGGTGCCTCTCACACAAAGTCCTCTGCTATGGTAGACTTGGTGGAGACTCCCAATGCAATAAAACAAATGGGACAGTTCACAACTTTTACAGCTATTATTTCAAGGGCACTGGCAAACATCACCTTATCTGTTACACTCAAGTCATGTTCTGAAGCTTTTCTTTGCAGCCATGATGGTTAGATATTTTTTTAAACAAATGAAAGCTAAAATTCTGATATCATCATGTAAGTGTAGTTCCTATGCTTTAAAGTGCTCTTAACCTGTCAATTATGAAGGACATTCAAGAAATAGGGGGTCTCCACCTGCTCTTACAACAGCACCAGGTTCCTGAAAGATCACAAGATTTGGAGACCAGAGACTTCTACACTGTACCCAGTACCTTAAAACACCATTAAAGTATTGAAAGGGGAGCACAAACATTTAAATTATTAAGGAGTTTATTTCCTAATTTTCAGGAGCATTTGCCAGGTAATCTTACTCTACTACAACTACAGTACCATCCTGACTTGCGTGCCTTTGTAACCCCTTCAGCTAGCTCACTGGTACTTCACTGCTTGAGAGTTAGGTGCTGCTGTACTACCGGTGTTCTTGGTACACTGGGTGTGTTTTACTCTGCTGTTTTGCTGTCATTTACAAAGTTGAGTGGGCTTTTGACTTTGTGCAATTGTGGAAATGCTCCTACTTCCCTATGGTCTAAACAGCCTGCACTCACAGCCATCTGATGTCCTGCCTGCCCTGAAAGAAAGAAATGCAATCAAGATCAGAACTGTCTAAAATAATAGCATATTTGATCCAACTTATATGAGCAATCAGTATGGAATTTTCTGTTGGAAAATATTATTGCAAACCTCCCTTGTAGTATTTTATCTGAAGCCAAAGTGTCAATGTTCAGGAGGCTTCCAGAACAGACAGGAAAGCTTTGTTAAACAAAACAAAGCAAATTAATCCAAACGTGGAATTGGGAACCCCTGCAGCTACTGGTTCTATAAGTGCCTAAAGCTGTTTCTGTCTGAAAATGATATACCTTTTTATCAAACTTGGGGCACAAAGTCTACTTTGTTCAGATTTAGGACAGTGCTCACACTGAGATGTAGCCACAAGAACTAGATGCATTATTGATGAACAAAAACAGAATATTAATTCACAGAGGAGCATGGTTTTTTTTTTTATTTTCTTTTTAACTTGTTCAACCCCAAGTCAATGTTCTCTCCTTGGTGATAAAATATTCCATATCATTTTGGTATGAGGCCTCATTAAGTACCTGCATTCCGCATCTTTCAAAACCTGAGCCTGAATGCTTTCCAGCTCCTATTTAGGCCCCAAAGCCCCCAGTGAACTAAAGATACATGAATTATTAAATAAAAAGAATTTGCTCATATGACTAAGCCCCTCCACCTAGCACAGGCATGTTTTTCTGTTCATTCACTTTCTAACATTACAAAGATTATTACCAGGTATCCGTAACAATATTTGAAAGGTCTAGCTTCTGACTTGGGACAGCACAGTCATGCAAGGAAATAAGAACCTCCACATGATGGCTTCCCAGCCGTGGCTACTTGCCCACTTACTCTCTCCATGTAGCAAGAGGGAGAAGAGTGAGCTGGGAATGGGAAGAATCTGTATTCCACCCCCTTGCTGGCCGGAGTAGTTAAATCAGAATAGGACAGAAAGGAAGTGCTCGTATAGATCAGCAGTATATAAATCATCCCCATAAGAAAGATGGAAATAGTGAAGAAACAGTAACTCAGAGGTGTGACTGAGTAATACTGTCTCTTGGGGCTACCCTGAGGGTAATGGAGCTCACACAATCCTTTGCTCAGTGTTGTATTGAAAGTCATTATCTAGCCCGGCATGACTATAATGCTCAATACAAATGTTGAATGTTTCCCTCCACAAAACCTTATAAATGAGTGAAAACAAGAGTTTATTTTACTGTGTGTGACAACAAATTCTGTGCTTAAGGTTTAAACTACTCCCAATTCTTCAGCCTACTACTAGATGACACCATGCCACTGCCCCATCCCTCCTTCCATTTTAGCTATTTCTGTACCTTTCACATGACACCAATCGTATCTCCTCTCAGGTCACACATTTGGAGTCCCTGTAGTTTATTTGCCTTCTAAGCCTTTCTCTTTTAATCTGACTTCTTCTCTGTGGGTCCTAGGGACATTGGGTATAACCTTCTCCAAGTTCCCATTGGCCTTGCAAAGGTCAGAAAGGCCTTCATGCATTGAGGTTTGAAGGGGACAGAGTGCAGTGAATGCTACAATACACTCATGTGGGACAAGAACAAATTTAAGTTAAATGTGGTTGTGTGTACATATTGGAGAGAGAGAGAGAAAAAAGAAATCACCATAGTCCATCCTTTTGTGATTTATTAGCTGTTATATAAAACACTCCAAGCAAATGATTTCATTCTGTTTTTTCAAGCTTTTTGACAAAATTCTGACCTTACTATGTTAGAGAAAACCATAGCCATTTGTAACACTAATTTATTTTCCAAAAACCTTTTTAATTTAAGTAGTATAATCTTTGGAAAGTAGAAATATTGGACAGTGTAGAATTGCAATGAAAAAGAAGTATAAAATGTGTTCTTCCTTAGAATCTGTTGCTGGTAAAGGATATAAGGTTTGGCTCTGAATTATTAAACAAAAGGTATGGAAGGAAGTGTGAAGGCAGGGAGGAAAAACCATGTATTTAGAACTGATTGCAGTGTTCATTGCCAGATAGAGTGTGGCTGTGAATCACATCGACTCCTGTTTACAGCAAAACAAAAGGAGAAGTCAAGATTCATAATTATTTTTCCCAATAAAACATTTAAAATGACTAAATTCAAACATCTTCCTTGTCTGGTCACACAGGGCTAGATTTTGCCTTTAGGAATAACCCTAAGAAAACACAGTGCTACCTCAGTGTAGCCCTGGGAGATATTGGACCTTAGAGCCACCCTTCTGAAGCAAAATTCTTTCCTTGCTTACCCTGGCCTCAGGGTGGTGAGAGGTAATAATTCTGTGCCAGAAAGAACACGAGTACTTGTGGCACCTTAGAGACTAACAAGTTTATTAGAGTATAAGCTTTCGTGGGCTACAGCTCACTTCATCGGATGCATAGAATGGAACATGTAGTAAGAATATATATATATATATATATATATATATATATACAGAGAAGGTGGAAGTTGCCATACAAACTGTAAGAGGCTAATTAATTGAGTTATTATCAGCAGGAGAAAAAAAACTTTTGTAGTGATAATCAAGATGGTCCATTTAGGCAGTTGACAAGAAGGTGTGAGAATACTTAACGTAGGGAATTAGATTCAATATATGTAACACTCTTTGAGATGGCTCAACTGTTCTGGATGCAGTGTAGCATGAAGTAAAAAGGAAGAGCGTTAGTTCTCTTCATTCCTCAGCTGTTCTTGACTGACTCCTGCTTTGCAGGGTAGGACAGAGATAATCATGCACGAACTATTTGAATCCAAAGTCCATGTAGCCCACAAAGTCTTGGTAGCATACAGACAGTATCTTACTCCTTGTTTCTCCCTAGTGTGAACACATCGTTCAAGGCATGATGTAGCCCATAATTATCAAGTCAATTTGATATATATTTTTGATGAGATTACAAATTCATTTGATAAAGCTAATAGTGTTGATGTAATATATTTAAGCTTTTGTAAGATTTGATACCACATGACACTTTGATTAAAAAAAACCCTAGGACAATATAAAATTAATAAAGCATGCATTAAATGGATTAAAAGCTGGCTAACTGATAAGTCTCAATATGTAACTGTAAACAGGGAATCACCATCAAACAGGTGTGTTTCTAGCAGGTCCCACAGGGATCAGTTCCTGGCCCAATGTGGTTTAACAATATAAAAAAACATAAAATCATCACTGATAAAGTTCGCAGATGACAGAAAAAATTGGGGAATGGTATATAAGGAAAAGGTCATGATATAGAGTGATGTGGATCAATTGGTAAGCTGGGTGCAAGCAAACAATATGTGTTTTCATACGGCTAAATATAAATATATACATTTAGGCAGGGCCGGCTCCAGGCACCAGCATTCCAAGCAGGTGCCTGGGGCGGCAATCTTAAAGGGGTGGCAGTCCATGCGTTATTAGGGCAGCATGGGTTTTTTCACCATGGTGGTAATTCGGCGTCAGCTTGTATCTTCACAGTCCCGCAGTGGGTATTCGGCAGCAGCTCCCTAATTTGGCCGCCCGCGGCGGCAATTCAGCAGCAGCTCCCTTCTTCAGGCAGCATATTTTCCCCCTAGGCTAGTATAGAAATGTAGTATCTCCGAGTCCGCTGTGTGGTAAATGAAAAAAAAATTATTTTTTTTAGGAACAGTTTTACTTTCATTCTACTTCCTTTTGTCCTACTATATATTTTAAAACAATATAATATTCTTTCCTATATTTGAAAAATCTTTTAAAACAAGCTGCTCTATCAAACTTCATAAGAACTCCTGGAAGTTTCTCACATCATCACACAAAAACATACCAATTTACTATTTTTGATGGCTCATAAACAGTGGATATCCTTAGTTGTATATAAGCAGAAAGGGTACTAGAAAGAAAACAGTAAGTTAAATAGACTTTTCAAATTGATATAAGATTAGATCTTTGCAAGCACCCTTTTAAACTAGAATGAGCCAAGGCTCAATATAGTAGGACTATCTGCGAAACCAGAAGATGGATCTATCAGAGATAACAGTTCTTGGTTCAAAAAAGACCCTTCCCTTAAATGTTCCCTTTTTCTGTCATTTTTTAGATCACCACCTGTTCTTTTTCTCTCTCCCTTACTCCTCTACTATCCAATTACATACCTCTCATAGGTATAAAGAAAGTACATATTTACCGGCTAATAATTTATGTTTTATCAAGTATGCTAAATGGAGATTGATATTCCCACTATATTTGGGGACATGTACTTTCAAAATATCCTTTATTGACTGTCATTTCTTTTCTTAGTACATTCTTTTACATAGAAAGTAACAAAATGTTCCTGAACACATTAATTCCTACTGATTTGCTCCTCATTGTACCAAGCCTTTATATTTTTACAATCTGTAATTGGAAAATCAGCAGCATAGAATCATAGCCCTGGAAGGGACCTTGAGAGGTCATCTAGTCCAGTCCCCTGCACTCAGGGCAGGACTAAGTATTATCTAGATCATCCCTGACAGGTGTTTGTCTAACCTGTTCTTTAAAATTTCCAATGATGGAGATTCTACCACCTCCCTAGTTAATTTATTCAAGTGATTAACCACTCTGACAATTACGAAGTTTTTCCTAATGTCCAAACTAAACCGCCCTTGCTGCATTTTCAGCTCATTGCTTCTTGTCCTTCTTCAGAGGTTAAAGAGAATAATTTTTCTCTTTCCTCCTTGTAACAACCTTTTATGTACCTTTTGTTCAATATCTTCATAAATGATCTGGAGGATGGTGTGGTTTGCACTCTCAGCAAATTTGCGGATGAGACTAAACTGGGAGGAGTGGTAGATACGCTGGAGGGCAGGGATAGGATACAGAGGGACCTAGACAAATTGGAGGATTGGGCCAAAAGAAATCTGATGAGGTTCAATAAGGATAAGTGCAGGGTCCTGCACTTAGGACAGAAGAACCCAATGCACAGCTACAGACTAGGGACCGAATGGCTAGGCAGCAGTTCTGTGGAAAAGGACCTAGGGGTGACAGTGGACGAGAAGCTGGATATGAGTCAGCAGTGTGCCCTTGTTGCCAAGAAGGCCAATGGCATTTTGGGATGTATAAGTAGGGGCATAGCAAGCAGATAGAGGGACATGATCATCCCCCTCTATTCGACATTGGTGAGGCCTCATCTGGAGTACTGTGTACAATTTTGGGCCCCACACTACAAGAAGGATGTGGATAAACTGGAGAGAGTCCAGCGAAGGGCAACAAAAATGATTAGGGGTCTGGAACACATGACTTATGAGGAGAGGCTGAGGGAACTGGATTGTTTAGTCTGCAGAAGAGAAGAATGAGGGGGGATTTGATAGCTGCTTTCAACTACCTGAGAGGTGGTTCCAGAGAGGATGGTTCTAGACTATTCTCAGTGGTAGAAGAGGACAGGACAAGGAGTAATGTGTAAACTCAAGTTGCAGTGGGGGAGGTTTAGGTTGGATATTAGGAAAAACTTTTTCACTAGGAGGGTGGTGAAATACTGGAATGTGTTACCTAGGGAGGTGGTGGAATCTCCTTCCTTAGACATTTTTAAGGTCAGGCTTGACAAAGCCCTGGCTGGGATGATTTAATTGGGGATTGGTCCTGCTTTGAGCAGGGAGTTGGACTAGATGACCTCCTGAGGTCCCTTCCAACCCTGATATTCTATGATTCTATGTGCTTGAAAATTATCATGTCCCCTCTCATTGTTATCATGTCCCCTTCTCTTCTCCAGACTAAACAAACCCATTTTTTCAATCTTGTCTCAAAGTGCATGTTTTCTGGACCTTTAGTCATTTTTGTTGTTTTCTTAGGACTTTGTCCAAATTCTCCACATCTAAATGTGGCATGCACAACTGGACAAAATACTCCAGTTCAGGCCTAATCAGTCTGGAGTAGAACAGAAGAATTACTTCTTGTATCTTCCTTACAACATTCCTGCTAATACATCCCAGAATAATGTTTGCATTTTTACAACAGTGTTACAAAAATACGAGTTAACTCATATTTAGCTTGTGATGCAGTATAGCTCCCAGAACCCTTCTAAGGCAGTCATTTCACATTATGTATGTGCACAACTGATTGTTTCTTCCTAAGTGGAGTACTTAGCATTTGTCCTTATTGAATTTCATCCTATTTACTTCAAACCATTTCTCCAGTTTGTCCAGATCATTTTGAATTTTAATACTATCCTTGAAAGCACTTGCAACACCTCCCAACTTGGTATCATTTGCAAACTTTGTAAGTGTACTCTCTATGCCATTATCTAAATCATTGATTAATATATTGAACAGAATCTGACCCAGAGCCTATCCTTGTGCAACCCAACTTGATATGCCCTTCCAGCCTGACTGTGAAGCACTGATAACTACTCTCTGGGAACGGTTTTCCAACCGATTATGAACCCTCCTTAAAATAGGTTCATCTAAATTGTATTTCCCTAGTTTGTTAATGAGAAGGTCATGTGAGACGGTATCAAAAGCCTTACTAAAGTCAAGGTATATCACATCTACCACTTCCCCCCATCCACAAGACTTATTACCCTGCCAAAGAAAGGTAATAGGTTGGTTTGACATTATTTGTTTTTGACAAATCCATGCTTATTGTTACTTATCACCTTTTTAAGTTCTCTGTGTTTGCAAATTGATTGCTTAATTATATGCTCTATTATCAGTCCAGGTACTGAAGTTAAGCTGACTGGTCGATAATTCCTTTTTTATAGATTGGCACTATATTTGCCCTTTTCCAGTCATATGGAATCTCTCCCGTCTTCCATGACTTTCAAAGGTAATCCCTAATCATCAATCCCTAATGGCTCAGATACCTCTTTGGTCAGCTTCTTGAGTATTCTAGGATGTATATCATCAGGCCCTGGTGACTTGAAGATATCTAACTTGTCTAACTTGAATTAAGGTGATTTATTTGGGGTACTAGATTTCATATTATTTCATTTTTTATCTCACTAAATAAATAAAAAATGAAATTACAAAATGAAAGTATACTTGAGGTGTATCAATGACATTCATATGTACTCTTCTCAACTGTACTTGAGTTTCATTCAGAATAAAGTATTTTTCATTGGGCCTATTTGTGAATGTCAAAATTTATCTAACTTATCTATAGTTTATATTTTAACTACCAACTATGGAACATAATGTGTACTTACTAACATGTAAACAAGTTTTGTAAATAGTTGGCCACTATGTGTCTCCAGAACATATTGATTATGTACCTTAGAGGAACATCTGTATTGTGTTAACACAGGCAGGAGAAATAATTTCAATGAAGACAATACCAAAGAATCTAAGGCATTAGACAATAAAATGCATATTTACTAGGCAATATCATTCTGAGAATTTTGCAGTGATGTTTTCCAAAGGAATGAATTGCCTACATGGAGTGCAGTGATGTTAGCTAAAAGGCAACCCAAGACTTCTATTGTGCAGTCAGCATCAGCTTGTATTTAGCTGTGAGTGTTTTGATTTGTGCCAATAACTCTGTGGTGCAATAATTTTAGTTATGTAGTGTCAAACAGGATTCAAGTACTAAGCCGTGGTACCATTCTTATATTCTAAATAATTCCCAGAAGAGGAAAGGGAGAAGGAGGATGGCATGTTGGTTAATGATTTATCAAAAGAAGGTTAGCCATTTCAGAGCAATACTGCAGCCTCTTGGCAGAATGGTAAGTCCCTAGACTCTTTGCAAATAAATCTAGAACTCTAAGCTAGAAATGGGAACAATTTGCTCATGTAAATGATGCTCACAGTGCAAGGAAAAGAAGGCACTGGCTGTGTTGTGATTCCAACTGGTATTAATTGGCATATGCCAGAACTTCTGTGATTGTGGAGTTTTCAGTATACCTATAATGCAAGTAGAGCAGTAAAAATTATTCACACTGTACAATACAGCACATGTTCTACATCCTGTAGCTTAATTAAATGTAAGTATCTACTTGAGAATATTGAAGCATTGGCAAATTCAATTATTCCAAAAAAATGACATGAAGTACAATGAAAACTCAAACTGCAGGTTTTCTCAGATAAAAAAAATCAACTTAATAAATCCCTATTCAGCAAAAATTGTGTTTAATTATTCATACTTTGAGCTTGTCTGTTGCATAATGACACATCGTCTTGCACTGTCAGTCATAGCTGTATTTCATAATTGTATCAGACTGATGGAACCCAAGGTGATCTGTTACAGGGCCTGATCCCAAATCCCATTGATGTCAATAGAAAGTCTCACATGAATGTCAATAGGCTTTGGATCAGTCCAATACTGCATGGGAGGTTTTTGGTTTTTAAAAGGACACCTGATGGAAGTGTTGAAAAGTCAATATTTATTTAGCTGCTGCCCATAGATGGCCAACAGTAGAGGGTGTGTCCTTAATCCAGCCTATCTGTACATATGAGAATGCATAATGGCATTAAATGGCAGTCATGTAACCTCTTCCATTGCTTTCTGTTAGTAGTCATCAGGCTGTTAGATACTCCAGCCTTCTCTTTAGACCATTCTGAAGTCATGGTAAGTTATCAGTCCTCCTTTTTTTTTCTTCTTCTTTTTTTTTTTTTGCCTCAGTTGTTCTAATTCTAAGGAAACCATCATACTCATTGTAATTTCAATCTTTGTTTTTCAAAGAAAAAGATGAAATTGTCTTAGCTGTTTTGCAGCAGATGCATTATTCAGAAAAGGTTGCTGTACTGCTTCCAGCTGAGCCAGAATACCCAGTCTTGTTCTACCTTGTAAAAATAAGAATACATAAAGATTTCCCCACTGTACTGTACAAGTCTGCCGAACCCATACAGGCTGCAGCACATCCTCAGTACCCTTCCTAATGATTCTCTCCATAGCCAGACTAGAAACTTAAGGTTCTTTCATATTCCAGCTTCATTATTCTCATTTTCCATAATTTAACAACTTCTCATACGATACTTAATGGAAAAGTCATGCAATATTGAGCAGTAACTGCTGTTAATTTCCTGCTGTATATCATTTGCATTTTTGTTGCAAATGGAGAGTAATTAACATGCTCTAATTATCATTCTGATTGTCTTCTTTAGCTTATGAGAATATAGTCATCTCAACCCTCATTGATCTTACAGTAGTACATTTTATCCTTTCAATAACAGTATCTAGGGATATTCAAGACTTAATTTTTTTTAAAAATGGTGTGATCTAGCAGTAACAGGTTCCCTAAATGGTTCAGTTTGGAACAGAGTAATGTAAGTTTTTATAGTGCCTATCAAAAAAATATGGAGTCTTATTTCTGCAATAGTACAATGCTACCTTTTTAGTGAAGACAATTGCAGTGATATTATATTATTAGCACAAGAAAAAATGTTTTCTTGTATTCCATTCAGATTGTCTTTTATTCCTCTGCCTCCACAAACATTCAGCTGTGGCTGTGCTTACCATCAGTAATGAGTAGTAGTTCTTGCAAGACTATTTTTAGGGGAATAGACTTTTTTTCCCAAGAGAACAAAAGTTGTTTTCTTTAATCTAAAAGTTCTACCTAATCAAAGCCCTTAGTCAATTTTATATTAATCTCAACTGATTTACAAAATATAATCTGGAGAGGAAAAGCTGAGTGAAATCGTGTAGGTTTTTGAAATGTCCTACAGTAAAACACTACGGCTAGATTTATTTTAAGATGACACTTCAAATACGGTGAGTTGCAATTGCACATGCAAATAGGTAGTAATGTTTTCACAAGATCAAGTTCAAACAACTGGTGCAAATCTGTAGGCATCAGCTGAGCACTGGCAAATTCATAGCTGGAATCCACACCAGTTTACCTATATGCTAATACAGGGATCGGCAACCTTTGGCCCATGGCCGGCCAGGCTGCTTTTTTTACCTGCCATGTCCACATATTTGGCTGATTGTGGCTCCCATTGGCTGCGGTTCGCTGCTCCAGGCCAATGGGGGCTGCGGGAAGTGGTGGCCAGCACATCCCTCGGCCCACGCCACTTCCCGCAGTCTCCATTGGAACAAACCAGCCCGGCTTGCCAGGGGGCTTACCCTGGTAGGCCACATGCCAAAGGTTGCCGATCCCTGTGCTAATATTTTGCAAGATAGGTGTTAGACTCATAAGGATGTGTTTAGTCTCTATAAAATGCTTGTAACTTGCTGCATGCATTAATCTAACTTGTAATGTCTGTATTCCATGCTGCAAGATAAAATACAAGTTTCTTTTATAATTGTAAAAATACCTGTTTTGAACTTGTGAACTCAGACAGGAAGAGTGGCTCCCCCGCCCATCCAGGAAGACTATCAAAATTAAATGGGCCATCATAGGGCAAAAGCTTTGTTAATTGTTAATTGTTAATCCACCCATGGAGAAGTATGAGCAGAAGGCCTTGTCCCATCAGCTGGAATGCCAGAAGAGGGAAATCAAAATAGCTAAAGTGATTTTTTTTCATCTCTATTTACACTTTGAACTCTTACAAGGGTTGGAACTAGGTAACATAAAGCAGAGATCCCCAAGGTCAACCTGGATTAAGCCCTAAAAGACATTCAGTGCTGACAGATTACTACCTGTCTGTGTTCTTTTGAAACTCATATATATGCTTGCTAGCTTTAACCTGCAAATAACTCTTTTTTCTAGTTAATAAAACTTTAGTTAGCTTATCACATGATTGGCTACAGACATTGTCTTTGGTGTGAGATCTAAGGTACAAATTGATGTAAGGTAAATGGCTGGTTTCTTGGGACTAGAAACAATTTGAACATTTTATGATTTGGGGATAAATGACCATTTACGACTAAGTCCAGCATGCCTGGTTGCCAAGCAAGACTGGAGAGCCCAAGGGGACTGTCTGTGATTCCATGGTAAGACTGTTACAATGATCTAAGAGTTCACATTTGTTACTGGATTGCTGAAATCAATTATAGAACATACCATCAGTTTGGAGTGCCTGCCTCCTTTTGACAGTCTGTCCTGAGCTTGGCACTCATGGTCTTGACCCACTTCAGACAGTGTGACAGGGGAATTATTGCCTCCTGTGGATCTCCCCTTTCTCACGTCAGCTGCCTCCGCAGCACCAATCCTGCCTCCAGCCATTTCAGGTTCAATAGATCCAGAGTATGTGCAGGCAGGAGGTGAGAATGGAGTAGGCCAGGGTAGATTTGGTGCTATGTATATTAAATGAGCCGGTGCTGAGAGCATGTGGAGTCAGTTGTCACTATTCCTGGCTCATGAGATAGCTCACGGTGTCCAACACCATCAGGTGGTCCAGAGATAAATACATGGAGCACATCACGGGACACCGTCAGTACCAGGTCAAATAATCAAGAACGCCGGTCAGGGAAATAATCCACTTCTTTCCTTCCTTGACAAACCAAGGTACACACTCCACCCATGTACTTATTCACTACACCAATACTGACTTGGACTCTAAATACATTCTGTGGTGTCATACCTGAGATCACTTATCCACTGACGTCTTAAAAACTCCCGCACCCCAATCCAGGTCTATGCTGGTTATGTACTATGTATGTATCTTATGAACCCTGTAACCAACACTTGTAATCCCTCATAACTCAAGCCTGACCCCAGATGTACAGTACCTTCCTTCTTAACCCATGTAAATTTGATTTTAAACATCAACTTTAATAAAAAAAGATATTTTGAGCTGGCAAAGCCAACGCTGCAGCAGGGATCCCTGTATATGCTATCCCAGGACAGTCATGACCAAGCAGAGTGGCTCTAACAGTGCTAATGGCAGCACATGTGGGACAGGTGTTAGGAATAAAAAGCTGGTGTGAAGAAAAATAAAAGAAATCCCAAACCCTCACATATAGGCACCTTCCGTGAGCCTGCTGCATTCATGATATGGAATATGCTCCAGAGAGAAGTAATACAGTGCTATGTACAGCCCAACAAGCTCTCAGCTCAAAGGCCTCAGACATGCTTCATGCAATAGACACGGTTACAGAAGTTGAAGTCCCAGGGAAGCAGTGCTGAATAAATACTGAAGCCTTCCACAGAGAAAACCTGAGCACGTTCCAAATCCAAGACTAAAGAGGGAGGCAGACACAGCTATGGAGGGATGGGGCAGTCCTTGGCAAGTGTCACTCTGTTTATTCTTACTAGTAGTAATATTACATAGTAGAATCATAGGACTGGAAGGGACCTCGAGAAGTCATCTAGTCCAATTCCTGCACTCATGGCAGGACTAAGTATTATCTAGACCAATGTTTCCCAAACTTGGAATGCCGCTTGTTCAGGGAAAGCCCCTGGTGGGCCTGGCCGGTTTGTTTACCTGTTGCGTCCGGAGGTTCGGCTGATCGCAGCTCCCATTGGACACGATTCGCTGTGCCTGGCCAATGGGGACTGCAGGAAGTGGTGCGGGCCGAGGGACATACTGGCTGCCACTTCCCGCAGCCCCCATTGGCCAGGCACAGTGAACAGCGGCCAGTGGGAGCCGCGATTGGCCGAACCTGTGGATGCGGTAGGTAAACAAACCAGCCCGGCCCACCAGGGGCTTTCCCTGAACAAGCGACGTCCCAAGTTTGGGAAACACTGATCTAGACTATCCCTGACAGGTGTTTGTCTAACCTGCTCTTAAAAATCTCCAGTGATGGAGATTCCACCACCTCCCTAGGCAATTTATTCAAGTGCTTAACCACCCTGACAGTTAGGAAGTTTTTTCTAATGTTCAATCCAAACCACCCTTGCTGCAATTTAAGCCCATAGCTTCCTGTCCTATCCTGAGAGGTTAAGGAAAATATTTTTTTCTCTCTCCTCCTTGTAACAATCCCCGCTCAATCTTTTCTGCCCCAGATTAAACAACCCCCTCCCCTTTTTTTTCCATCTTCCCAGATCGTGCATGTTTTCTAGACCTCTGATCATTTTTGTTGCTCTTCTCTGGACTTTCTCCAATTTGGCCACATCTTTCCTGAAATGTGGTGCCCAGAACTGGACACAATACTCCAGCCAAGGCCTAATCAGCATGGAGCAGAGCAGAAGAATTACTTCTCTGGTCTTATTCATAGCACTCCTGCTAATACATACCAGAATGATGATTACTTTTTTTGCAACAGTGCCACACCATTGACTCATATATTTAGCTTGTGATCCACTATGACCCTCTAATCCTTTCTGCAGTACTCCTTCCTAGGCAGTCATGTCCTATTTTATATGTGTGCAACTGATTGTTCCTTCCTAAGTGGAGAACTTTGCATTTGTCCTTACTGAATTTCAACTTATTTACTTCAGGCCATTTCTCCAGTTTGTCCAGATTATTTTGAATTTGAATTCTATCCTCCAAATCACTTGCAACCCCTCCCATCTTGGTATTGTCCTTAAACTTTATGCCATTATCTAAATCTCTATGCTATTATCTATTGATGAAGATATTGAACAAAACTGGACCCAGAACTGATCCCTGCAGGACACAACTTGATATGCCCTCAAAGCTTGACTGTGAGCCACTAATAACTAATCTCTGGGAATGAATTATGACTATACTTGTAGTAGCTCCTTCTAGGATGTATTTCCCTGTTTGTTTGTTTTTTAATGAGAATGTCATGTGAGCATTGTGGCATCCCCTAAAGGCCTCAGTCATCACTGGCACCCCATTGTGCGAGATGCTGTCAAACACATAGGAAGACATGGTCCCCAGTGACAATCTGGGAAGTAAGAGAGTAGGGCTGGAAGGCCTTAACTTAAGTTTTGCACTCTCAGCAAAACTGGTTCTGGCTACGGTGAGCCCTAGGCGATTTCCATAATTAACTCTTGGAAGCATCTCCTGCATGCTAATGTTCTCCATGTGAACTGAGGAAGCCTTTAACCTTCATGCTCCAGGCTTCTGGGACCAGTAGTGGGAGCAGCATAGGCTAGAAGGTCTACAAGGTCCTGACATAAGAGGATGTTATCTGTGAAGTCTCTGTCTCATTATGTCAGCCTGTGACCTACCTGATCTGTCAAGAGCTGATTTAATTACATACGTTGAGCCTGTTAATACTCAGACACAATGTCACTCTGGTAGCTGTTGCCCTCAAACTACTTTGCCAATAATAATATCATTCTGATTCCTGCACAATAAAAAGATTTTACCCAATTGCTTTTCTATATACAAATCTGTGTCATTGGCAAAGGATGCTTTACAGTTAATATCCTTTTAGGTTGTGGAATAGTTTCCTAATATGGACGAGTGGCCAAATTCATTTCACAGAGGAGTAGAGGTTAAACACAAATCATGGTTTCAGATGTGAAAGGCCATGTTGTTCAACCACAAAACCTCAATTGAAACTGTGACTTTATGACATCTAAATCTTATTTCCATTCTGAATTATTCATCAAACTAATGTTTTATTATCTGAAGTTTTCTTGCCCTTTATAAGCAAAAAGCAAAGTTTGGATGGCTATATTTATAAAAAGTAATCTATTAGAGTGAAGTATCACAAACCTAACCTGCTTATGGTAGAATGGAAAGAAAAAAAACCCACTAGTTTTGAAGTAGAGTGCTATACAAATTCTATTCAATCAAAAATATTATGGTAGATGAAACAGCAGCAAATCACTGTTTCAGATATTTTAGCAGTAATTGCTTAATACTAGGACACATACTTTTATAATGTTAGTTTATAAAATAATCTGCTTAGTGATTCCAGAACATTTTTGCATGATATCATCTATAAGTCAGAAGAAAAGGTTTTATTCTGGATGCCTATAATGTGCTCATTTTATAGATGAGAAAGATGAACAGAAAATACTATGTGGAGGCCCAGATTGAACAAATTGTCATTTTTATAGCACATCTCATATCTTTCTCTGGAATACGATTCTGTGAACTGGTGGAATATCACCAGCCCCAGAGAGTTTGACAGATAGCGACTAAGGTTATGTGGCCTCTGGCTAAGCCCCAAATCACACACAGCACCAAATGTCACCAAGTCATTGCCTGGTGGGCCAGGATGACCTGACTACTACAGAAAGGATTCGGGGACAAAGGACACTAGAGAGAATGTAGGAGAACTTATAAAAGGGATGTATGAGTGTTTAGTTTATTGTTATCTACCCAGTATCTTTAGTACCAGTTTCCCTATGTTCCTTTCCCTCCCAAGCAAGTTCACAGTTTCCTAGAAACCCAGGCCCCAGCCTGTGCCCAACAATCCCCAAACTCAATACAGTAAAAGGTGTGTTATTTGGCACTTTATCAACCAGAAAGCTCTATTAACAGGTATTTCTGATATCTCCCAATACAAATTTTCAGTCTAATAACCCAGATTAGTACACAGCCCAGGAGGTTATGCAATTGCATATTCTGCACTCTACTTTTATGCAAAAGAGGCAGAATACAAGTAGGATGTGCCAGCAAGTAAGCAAGCTATTATCAGGGATTTATTCAAAAAAAGCAGCTTCCAAGGTGTGTCATAGGGTCATTACAGATTCAGCCCAATCTCCTACACCTTCTACATTTACAATGATAATTGATGTTGATAATTATGATCCTGAGACACTGCAAGATCCTGAAGTGCTTTCTGAATCATCAAAGAGAGATTACGTTATGTTCAGTATAATTTTACTGTTAAGTGTATTTTAGTGACCTGGGTGTATGCCATGTGCTGCCCACAGTGATATGTAGTGTCATAAAATAACATACTGTATAGAAAACTTTATCTGTATACACCTAAGGGCCTCAAGAAACCAACCACACTGCAGTACAGTACTACTACTAGATTGGTGAGTATACTATTTTATAATGTATTCATTTTATTGTATTCTAATTCTTTGAAAATTGGTATTCTATTAGTAAGTATAACTCTTATTTAACCGGAATTTTTGACTATCTGGCACTCCCCATTCCCTCAATATGTCAGATAACAAAGATTTTTCTGTACCTTCCCCCACTCCCCCAGGTGATTTCTGCCCCCTTGCTCCTTACTGGAACTGTTTTCCCCACTGGCTCTCATTCAGTCTGCAAAGTTACCTCTCCTCCTCTCAGGGTCTAGCTTATATAGACCTCAGATCCCTTCAATTTCCAGCAGCCTCTGAGAGGAATGGTTAATTGGAGTCAGCTGCTTTTGTTTTGTTTTTTTTCTTTTCTCCTGCATGTGATAGTTCACTCTGTCACAGGTTCCCCAATAAGCTACAGAAAAACATTTTTTTCCTAATGGCTTATTCGTATGATGGGTGAGAAACAAGAGAATGGTAGCTCTGAATGAAAAAAAACTCCCTCATGTAAATATGCAATTATGTCATTATTAATGATTTCCAACTCTTTACTAAACCAACACATGATAATTTCGTAGACACTCTACCAAACCTATATTGACACAAAACAAGCAAATGAATGAAGGAATGCATTGCCTAGGGAGGTGGTGGAATCTCCTTCCTTAGAAGTTTTTAAGGTCAGGCTTGACAAAGCCCTGGCTGGGATGATTTAATTGGGTATGGGTCCTGCTTTTGAGCAGGGGGTTGGACTAGATGACCTCCTGAGGTCCCTTCCAACCCTGATATTCTATGATTCTATGATAATACTTGGAAAAATTGAATAAAGTCAGCTGAATATAAATCAACAGATCCAGATGAGATTAAAACACTAGGATCTTAAGAGAATTAGATAATTAACTTATGGAACCACTAGCAATTCCTTTTTGTTTTAAATAAACAGATGATATGTTCAATGTGCTGGTGTTAAAGTTTCTGTAGGAACCTTTAGTGAAATCATGACACCACTGAAGTAGCTGGTTAAAGTTTCCTTTCACTTCAATAACTATTTCTGGGGGAATTCTGTGACAAAATATTGAAAATTCTGTGCACAGTATTTTAAAATTCTGCATATTTTATTTGTCAAAACAACACAGTATAATAATACCAATTTCAATTATGTTTCAAAATACAATTTAATTCAAAATATGTGCCAGCAAGTATGTCTGTAACAATACAGGAAAAAACAAAGATTCAGGATTTTTTTTCACAAATAAATAGCAGATTAATTTGAACAATAATTCATTTAAGCTGCGATACAGAAACATATTTCCTGCACCCCTAAGAAGCAATGCAAAGACTTGGGAGAGTCAAGGGCAATGGAGGAGCTAAGGGAGAGAGAAGTAATTGCTGGGAAGGAGCCTGGGAATGAACCTGAAGGGTTGTTGGGTGTGGGTGGGAGAAGTATGGAACAGGTTTTTTGGGTAAGGCAGGATTGTTAGGGAGTTGCGGAGCCTCCCCCATGCAGACCCTGGCTGTCTCCTAGCCTTTTCCATTTGGTCAGGCACATCTGCCCCTGTGTGTTCCTACAACCCCCTCCCCGGTCTCCCTGTGTGTCCCTGCAGCCCCTCCCCATCCCCATGTGTCCCTGAATCCCCTCTCCCCTACCCCCATGTGGCCCTGCAGCCCCTCCCATTCAGCCCCAGATGAATGCTGTCACACCACTAGCTTCTGAGCCCATGGCCCAGTCTGTCCCTCCCACTAGCCCTTCTAAACCCCAGTCTATGACACCCCCCCCAGCAGCTCAGTGTGCCCCGTTCTGTCAGTCCCATGCCTCCTCACCTGGCCCTGCCCTCTCTTCTGGCGCTTGGTGGGCAAAAGGAGTAACTGCAGTGCCACTCCAGCAGAAGCTATATTCTGTGGAGAAAAAATAAATCTGCAGGGGACATGAATTTTGCATAAGTGCAGCGGTGCAGAATTCCCCCTGGTGTAAATAGGGCTAGGATTTCTTCCCTGACTTTTCTGATGTGATTATAAATGAGCAACTTATTGTTGTATTATTGGATAACTATACATATGAAAATATCAGAGCTGGGTGAGAAATGGATTTCCTCTCCCAGGAAAATTTTTGACATTTCTTTCCCATTCAAGTGAGGATGAAAAAGGTGTACTCTTGAAAATGTCCTTTAACTAATAATCTGAAAAAAAAATGTTTCAAATATGTTGACATATTTTGTTTCAGTGTTTTCGGTTTACTATAAATTACATTTCAAAACAAAAAGTTGTTTTGAGTTGAAAAAAAACCAAACTTTAATTTTGAAAATATCAAAACAGGACATTTCAATAGTGTTGAAACTTTTTTCCCAAAGTGTTTTCAAAAGAGGCACTTTGTGAAAACTCCCTTTCATGCAAAAAAGTTTTGGTTTCAATGAATCACCTTTTTTGTAGTTGTTGTTTTTAACAGAAAAAAACATTTTTCTGTATTTAGCCATTCACTTTGTCATAAATTCCTTAATTAGAAAACATTAACATATAGTGGAATAAGCAGCCATCAAGTGTATATCCAGGTGACTTTTCGGGGAGAAAGAGTTTTCAAAGCAAAAGAATTTTTGTCAAAGTCAAAATTCCTTCCACCATGTCTTATTCTTCCCCAAGTCATTCGAGTTAACTTGGCAGAATACTTTTCCTGTTAGACAAGGAATGGGAAACAGTTGTAGCTTTATAAAATGTATTAGAGGACATCAGTATATCATAGAATCATAGAATTGCAGGACTGGAAGGGATCTCGAGAGATCATCTGGTCCAGTCCCCTACACTCATGGCAGGATTAAACTAAGTATTATCTAAACTATCCCTGACAAATATTTGACTAACCAGCTCTTAAACATCTCTAATGATGGAGATTCCACAATCTCTTTAGGTAATTTATTCCAGTGATTACCCACCATGACAGTTAGGAAGTTTTTCCTAATGTCCAGCCTAAACCTCCCTTGCTGCAATTTAAGCCCATTGCTTCTTCTCCTATCCTCAGAGATTAAGGAGAATATTGTAACATTTACATGAATATTGTAACATATTGTCCTCCTTGTAATAACCTTTTATGTACTTGAAATCTGCTATCATGTCCCCTCTCAGTCTTCTCTTCTCCAGACTAAACAAACCAATTATTTTCAATCTTCCCTGATAGGTCATGTTTTCTAGACCTTTAATAATTTTTGTTGCTCTTTTTTTTGAAAATGTCTAAGATATTTTTGCCCCATTAGCCAGAGGAAAGAATGTGTCTGTATCCACAAATGTCAAGTATCTTATAAAGGTGAGAAGATATAGCCTAAAAGACAGAAATACATTATTAGAGCCTGGCAACATTTTAGACAACCTTTTAGCCTCGTGGTTAGAGCACTCACTGATGATGTGAGAAACCTGGGTTCAATTGCCTCCTCTGCATGGTGTGGAGAAGGAATTTGAACTTGGCTCTTATGAAAGAGTGCCTTAACTCAAGACTATGCCCTCTCTCTCTCTCTCTCTCTCTCTCTCTCTCTCTCTCTCCCCTTGAAGCTATTCAACTGTTTATAAATAGTCACTAGAGGAGGACTTAAATGTGGGTCTTCTGCATTGCAGGGGAGTTTCCTAAACACCAAAGTAAGTGGTATGCTTGGGAAGGACTCTCTCAATCTCTTTCGCTGAAGGTTTTTTCCTATGTACAAAATTAAATAATCACTGGAGCAAGGATGTAACAATCACATTGGCGTGGGATCACCCTGTGGTTTTGGGGGTTATTGAAAGGATTCTCAGGGATAAACACTAAATTTAACTGATTCATTTTACATGACTGTGTTTGAGGGACTTTTTTAAATATAAAAATGATAAAAAAGTAAAAGCAAGGGGGAAAGTGGAGCAATTCTGTTTGCAGTGCTTATAAATTCTGCCAGATTTACCAGTAGAGCTTGTAAACTTCTAGCTCTACTATTTGGTTAGTAGTCCCAATAATCTATGCCAGCAGAGTCTGTAACTTCCTTGTTCCAGAGCACCTCACCTTGTATATTTTACAGGCTACATCAACAAAGCTTGTAAGAAACAAGGTATACACTCAGACTCCACTCCGCAAGGACTTGTGCACAAGTAACTGTTTGCTTCTGAATAATCTCATAGAATACAGTGGGTCTGCTCCTATGCATCCTGTAGCAGAATCAGGCACAGGGACTCTCTGAAATCAGGACATCTATTTATATGCCTAATTTCTGGGTGTTGAACACTTGCAGCTCCTATTAATTGGAATGGTTATTGTGGGTGTTCAGCACTTCTGAAAATCAGGGCATTTATTTATTTATATAAAAATGGATTCAGGTCCCTAATTTTAGGCATCCAGTTTAAAACTTTGACAAAAAAACTTTGACATAAATGACTTGTCAGAGACTATCAATATATGCTAACCACTGGACAAGTCTCCTTTCCTCTAGCATGCCTCCTTGATACCCCTGTCACACCTCTTTGCCACTCACTAGACCGGGGTCAGCAACCTTTGGCACACAGCCCCTCAGAAAATCCGCTGGTGGGCTGGGATGGTTTGTTTACCTGCAGCATCTGCAGGTTCGGCCGATCGCAGGTCCCACAGGCCACGGTTCACCATTCCAGGCCAATGGGGGCTGCGGGAAGTGGCACGGGCCGAGGGTTGCTGATCCCTGCACTAGACTGCTGTGAGGCGATCCAGACTCTGAATTCCCAATATCCTTTATGCCTCCAGAGTCTGAATAGAGTCCCACAGGGAGTTATATTTTTAAGAAATAATCTGAAATTATAGAGAAGGTGGGGGGAAATTACTGACCCCCCCCGCACTTGGTAAGGCCACTCCCATCTTTTCATGTTCTGTATATTTATACCTGCCTACTATATTTTTCACTCCATGCATCTGATGAAGTTGGTTATAGCCCACGAAAGCTTATGTCCAAATAAATTTGTTAGTCTCTAAAGTGCCACAAGGACTCTTTATTGTTTTTGTTGATACAGACTAACATGGCTATCCCTCTGAATACTATACTTAATTGCTTAGAAGGAGATAGTCTGTGTATTGAGGCACTCCTCATTTGCTATGTGCCATAAGATTCTTTTACTCTCTTACTTCAGGTAATTCTGCATTTTTATACTATTTACAATTACTTTTACTTCTCATTCAATACTATTTATACGTATTACATGTTTTATTGTTCATAATACAATCAGCACAGAGACAGCTCTGCCACTCAGCTTCAACAATGTCTGAGTGGTGCCAAAGCTGCCATTTTTCTTTGAAGAATCAACAGTTAATCTAAATATAATGAATTTAGTTAATGTATTCACTATAGCAGTGGTTCCCAAACTTATTCCGCCGCTTGTGCAGGGAAAGCCCCTGCCAGGCCGGGCCAGTTTGTTTACCTGCCGCGTCCACAGGTTTGACCAATCGCGGCTCCCACTGGCTGCAGTTTGCTGCTCCAGGCCAATGGGAGCCGCTGGAAGCAGCGGCCAGTAAGTCCCTCTGCCCATGCCACTTCCAGCACATCCCATTGGCCTGAAGCAGTGAACCGTGGCCACTGGGAGCCGCAATTGTCCAAACCTGCGGATGCGGCAGGTAAACAAACCAGCCCGGCCCGCCAGGGGCTTTCCCTGCACAAGCGGTGGAATAAGTTTGGGAACCACTGCACTATAGTAATGCACATTTTGCTTGCATGAGAAACAACTTATGGCATGCGTTTCATTATGTTCCTTGATCATGTCTACCATTTGTCATACCAGATAGATGACTAAACAAATTGCATTTATAGTCCATGTCCACTAAAGAGCTGTTACAGTAACAGGGAATGGAATGACTGATATCTGTTGCAAAAAAAATTGGCTGAGCGTTTGGGGCCAGATCCTCAGTCGTGTAGATCAGCAAAGAACTAAGCTGATTTACACTGGCTGAGAAAATGGCCCATTTTTCTTCAGAATCCAGGTCAGATATGCAAGATTCTGTAACCTTTGTAAGTACAGTTGGTAAATGTCATCCTTCATTCCTTTTCACTGACCCTGAACTCTTTGTTTCCTATATTACAAATGAATAAATATATTTAACAATGAAAAAAATACTGTAAATACATTTTAGAAGTCTGTATCCAACCCATCTCCTTTAAGAGCACACACAATTGCTAATTACTGACGGCCCTATACTCCAAACACTTCCTCTGTAGAACTCCTATTGAAGTCAGTAGGAATGCTACATGCAGAGCGCTTTCAGGAAAGGATTCTTTGATAGGATTAGGCAATTATGAGTTATTCTGTCCAAGGTTATTGGATCTCCTAATGAAATCCCTTTGTTTTATGCAGCCCCAATTGCTACAGAATTGCCCCATCATTTTGCTCTGTAGTACATTACAAGCAACCTCACCCTGTCGGCATGGAAGAGAATACCTTTCCCCATCACCATTCCTTTCCCCATCCTTGGTCTGCACGGAAGTCCTTGAACTTTAAGGATGAAATACTGAATCCACTGCAGTTGATAGGAAGCCTCTTCCTTCTGTCCTGGTAGCCTCCAAAGACACACCAGATTTCTATGTGGAGATACGGGAGACAGTTAATTCAGAGCTGAGCTATATATTATATATCAAGACTGGAGGAACTGTTTACCAGTGGGAGGATCCCTTTCCTGTTTATTCCAGGATCTACTGGGTTTCGAGACCTCTCATCCTCCAAACCCCATCGTTCCAGTAGTCTCTTTCTGTAGATGCCTCAACAGAAGCTCTCAGCTTTTCCTGCCTTTTAGTCTCCTCTGCTCCTCTCCTGAATTTCTCCATGAGTTGGGGCATACTGGCCATTGTTCCCAATGTACTCAACATTGATGGCTGGGACCCTGATACAGCAAAACACATAAGCATACATATAACTTTATTTCAACAGGACTCATCACAAGCTTAAAGTTCCATAGGTGCTCAAGTGCTTTGTTAGATCAGGTCATAGTGTTACCTGGGGTTTTCCTGAACCAAAGGTTTATGGTAACTTTACTCTTTGTGAGGTGATGGCAGGAAATAAATCATGGGACACGGCCATCTGGCTGATTGATAATTGATGCAAGGAAGCAAACAAAAGTGCTTTCACCCAAAGCTTCTATTTTATTTAGTCTCCAGTCTTTAGTCTCTTACTTACACACATCCACAACAGGTTAGTATAGCACCCCAGGGTCTTGAGGATGTCACGCTTGGATAACTGTAAACAGCCAGTGGCCAGCCTTTCATCTGCAGGGGAACTTGAGAGGTATCCAAATGTTCAAGTGTCCACCGAGCTCAGATTTCTTCCTCTTCTTATATCCAATTTGTTAGTATTACATAACTTGTTCATGTTTACTCCTTGTGGTCACTCACTTTACTCTCCCATCCTGGTCTGTTATTTGTGCTAAGGCTGTTACAAAGGTCTTACAGCCACTTTCAGCAATGACCATAACAATTGGTATTCCAGATGTGGGCAGTTGTTTAGGCATGTTTTCTCCTTACACTAGGACACTACACAGTTGCTGAATGTTAATTAGAAAAAAAAAAGCAGAAGTATTTATTGGAAGCATAATAAAAATTATAGTGATCTTTTACCTTTCCCCCTCCCCCTATCTGCCTTATGTTCCAAAACTCATTTCAGGAAGCTCCACTATAAATTTATTTCCTACACATATATCATATACCACATTAGAATGTTTGTGAGCTTGGAGATGCTGTAATGTCCCATACAGGAATTTTAGAGCTTGCACAATTCCATATTATAACTCACAGGAAATGTTGACACAAAGTATAATTCTGATATGCAGGCAAATCACTCCATAAATAATAAATAGAGGATATTAAAAATAAACAGCACCACAATGACCACTCTTTCTTTTTCATACATGCAGAAAGAATAGCATAAAAATGACTTAAGATATAATAGGCTGTTGCAAAGTCTAGACATAGATGTTGGTCTTACAGAAATGTAAATGACATGAGTTGTTTTGTGATGGTTTGTATTCAACTAAACTTTCCCTAAAGGCTTCACCTAAACCCCTGAAATACCTTTTGCAATTTTAAACTTTAATTCATGATGCTGATTAGCTGCAATCTTCCCTAACATAAATTAAGTTTCTTTTTCTCTAGGGGTCAGTAGATTGTGAGTGGCACAATTCAATGCAGTAGTACCAGGATACAAATAACTGAGAGAAACTCTCATTCAGGTGATTCATGTGCCTGTAATTAAACAATTAAATCAGTGCTGGAAGAAACAGGCATCACAAAAGTTACAGGGTGACAATAAAAAGTTTGTGGTTTGGCCCACATAGTTATTCTTAAATTCAGATCCTAACCATTCCAGCCTTTGAGGCTGTCATAAATATAAAGGGAAGGGTAAACCCCTTTGAAATCCCTCCTGGCCAGGGGAAAGCTCCTCTCACCTGTAAAGGGTTAAGAAGCTAAAGGTAACCTCGCTGGCACCTGACCAAAATGACCAATGAGGAGACAAGATACTTTCAAAAGCTGGGAGGAGGGAGAGAAACAAAGGGTCTGTGTGTCTGTCTATATGCTGGTTTCTGCCGGGGATAGACCAGGAATGGAGTGTTAGAACTTTTAGTAAGTAATCTAGCTAGGTATGTGTTAGATTATGATTTCTTTAAATGGCTGAGAAAAGAATTGTGCTGAATAGAATAACTATTTCTGTCTGTGTATCTTTTTTGTAACTTAAGGTTTTGCCTAGAGGGGTTCTCTATGTTTTTGAATCTAATTACCCTCTAAGATATCTACCATCCTGATTTTACAGGGGGGATTTCTTTATTTCTATTTACTTCTATTTTTATTAAAAGTCTTCTTGTAAGAAAACTGAATGCTTTTTCATTGTTCTCAGATCCAAGGGTTTGGGTCTGTGGTCACCTATGCAAATTGGTGAGGCTTTTTATCCAACATTTCCCAGGAAAGGGGGGGTGCAAGTGTTGGGAGGATTGTTCATTATTCTTAAGATCCAAGGGTCTGGGTCTGTAGTCACCTAGGCAAATTGGTGAGGCTTTTTACCAAACCTTGTCCAGGAAGTGGGGTGCAAGGTTTTGGGAAGTATTTTGGGGGGAAAGACGCGTCCAAACAGCTCTTCCCCAGTAACCAGTATTAGTTTGGTGGTGGTAGCGGCCAATCCAAGGACAACGGGTGGAATATTTTGTACCTTGGGGAAGTTTTGACCTAAGCTGGTAAAGATAAGCTTAGGAGGTTTTTCATGCAGGTCCCCACATCTGTACCCTAGAGTTCAGAGTGGGGGAGGAACCTTGAGAGAGGCTCACCCAATTATCACAGCCTTAATACACAATTAAGTCCACCCATCTCAGTAATCTTTAGGAAGAGTCCTAACACCGTGCCAGAAGATGTTGTGAAGGCCAAAACCATAACAGGGTTAAAAAAAGAAGTAGATAAATTCATGGAGGATAGGTCCATCAATGGCTATTAGCCAAGGTGGGTAGGAATGGTGTCTCTAGCCTCTGTCTGCGAGAAGCTGGGAATGAGCAACAGGGGATGGATCACTTGATGTTTACCTGTTCCGTTCATTCCCTCTGGGACACCTGGCTTTGGCCACTGTCAGAAGACAGGATACAAGATTATATGAGTCCGTCAATTTAACAAAGAAATTGATATGAACCAGGCTTGTTATCCCAAGGGGAATCTCTGATACGCTTAAAACCAAGCGTACTGCTTCAGGTAGAATAAACAAACAAATTTATTAACTACAAAAGATAGATTTTAAGTGATTATAAGTCAAAGCATAACAAGTCAGATTTGGTCAAATGAAATAACAGCAAAACACATTCTAATCTGATCTTAACACTTTCAGTGCCCTTAAAAACTTAGATGCTTCTCACCACAGGCTGGCTGGTTGCCCTTCAGCCGGGCTCTCCCCTTTCATCAGCACTTCAGTTGCTTGGTGGTGGTGTCTGTAGATGGAGGAGGAAGGGAGAGAGCATGGCAAACATCTCTCCCTTTTATCATGTTATTTCTTCCCTCTTGACTTTGTTGCACCCCCCTCCCTTAGAGTCAGGTGAGCATTACCTCATCATAGTCCCAAACTGACCAAGGGAAGGGGCGTGACTCACTGGAGAGTCCAACAGATCCCTTGTTGCTGCTTAGGCCAGTGTCCTTTGTTCCTGTGAGGCTGGGCTGGGTTTGTCCCACACATGCCATGATGAGGTGTGGACTGCCCCTCTGCTCCTGGAGCATTTTGCCTGAGCTTGTTTAAGCCATGAGGACACATTTTCAGCCTCATAATTGTATACATGAAATTACAACCTATAACATTACTATAACAACAGTGCATCATGAGCCTTCTGAAGACACCTGACATGACAAACTTTGCATTGGATACCACACAATTATATTATAAGGATGAACATGGGGGTGCAGGGTGTTCCTCCGAGGTACAGAGTGTCACACCCTCCCCGTCAGACCTCACACTGCAGTCATCTTGTCTTTCTTTGGACAGTGGTGGCCTGCATCTTTCTCCCTTCATTGTTATGAGGTCACCATATGGCCATTCTCTCCAAACTCAGAATTTTAGGGGCTGAGACTGCCAGGAAAGGGCCACCTTACCCACAGAGTCTTATGAGAAGAAAGTGGGAGGGCAGCATAGCCAGCTATCCATTTCAAAATTGCTTATTCTGTGCAGGACAGTCAGACCCTGTGAGGTAATGGCATGCAGCATGACCTGTGCCATCACAAAAGGCACAACACTGGGCATTAGCTGGCATAAGTGCTTTAAACTTCCCTTTTGACCTCCTGATTTCGGGCTGATCCAGTGTCTAAAACACTTCCTAATGTAACTTAGATAGCCCTGGAGGCTGCTCTAAGATATAGCAGCTTGTCCAAATTTGCCTGTGGCTTGAGAGCACAACCTGGAATGGCTGTAAAATCCTGTGTATGGGCCAACCCTTCACACTCCCTCTCTGATGCCCCAGCCATGTCCACTGCACACTGTTATAATCTGTATAACAAACCAGTCACTAGAGGGAATAGGCACATAGCTAAACAAGCAGATGTGCGGCTGTTCCCGGGTTGTGACGTTGGCAACAGTGATTATTGCCAAAATGTGTGTGTTGCCTGAATAAAAGATTGTTAATACTCAAAGAAATTGCAGTACATCTGGTTTACACTACAACACACAGCCTGTTCCAAGGCCTGTAGGAGGCCAGAATGCCCCTTGGCCTTATGCACAATATCTATAAAGCATGTACAGGCCAAAGCAAGGTGAAGAGGGAGGACGAATCCCACCCAAGTATTTTATTTTATTTGTCCACTACCTAGGTATGTATCAAACTCAGTAATAATGTATTTGAAATAATGGAAAAAATAGGGAGAAATATTTTTTAAAAACCCCTTGAATTTACAACTGAAAAAAACCCACAAAACCAAGAATTTGCATAGTGTGAATAGATCAAGGTAGATATAGATATTAAAGTAGGAAGTGAAATTATGGCCAGGGTAGTTAAATTCACCCAGAAGATGAAGAGAATATAAAATCCTATTTCCAATCCATTGGGTCCTGGTAAGAATGTAGAAAGTAGGCACATAACTAAATGCTGGACAGGTGAAGAAATGAATGGTGCATTAATATACGTATGATGGTAGAGTCATCCTCTGAATTATTATTGGGCATATGTTCTATATAGTCTTATTTGAATTCTGGATTTGGGCCTGCCTACAGATCCAATAATCTTTGTTGCTGGCTATGACAAGAACCTAACTGAGATATTTAACCTTGATAAAAGTTCCCATTAATAGCAGAACTAGTTGCAAAATGAATTGTCCTCCAGAATCAGAAAAATCCTGTATAGATCTCTCTGCCTCTTTCTCTGGTACATTATTCCCAGTGTCTTAGTGAAGAAATAAAATATTTTCAGCATTTGTAAGTTTATCAGTGTTTCAGAATGTTTTTGGTCAGCATTTCTAGAAATACATGTGTCAGTACAGAAGTCACATCCCCTTCCAGAATTTCAAGTGACTTCATTCACCTCATTCCAATTTCAACATTTTAGTCTTCTACCTCATTGCCATCCACTCCAACTGTATCCCCTTGTCAAGGTTCCTTCCCCACTCTGAACTCTAGGGTACAGATGTGGGGACCTGCATGAAAGACCCCCCTAAGCTTATTCTTACCAGCTTAGGTTAAAAACTTCCTCAAGGTACAAACTTTGACTTGTCCTTGAACCCTATGCTGCCACCACCAAGCGTGTTTAACAAAGAACAGGTAAAGAGCCCACTTGGAGATGTCGTCCCCCGAAAATATCCCCCCAAGCCCTACACCCCCTTTCCTGGGGAAGGCTTGATAAAAATCCTCACCAATTTGCATAGGTGAACCCAGACCCAAATCCTTGGGTCTTAAGAACAATGAAAAAGCAATCAGGTTCTTAAAAGAAGAATTTTAATTAAAGAAAAAGTAAAAGAATCACCTCTGTAAAATCAGGATGGTAAATACCTTACAGGGTAATCAGATTCAAAACACAGAGAATCCTTCGAGGCAAAACCTTAAGTTACAAAAAGACACAAAAACAGGAATATACATTCCATTCAGCACAACCTATTTTACCAGCCATTTAACAAAAGGTAATCTGACTCATTTCTAGCTAGATTACTTACTAATTTAACAGAAGTTCTGAAGAGCATTCCTAATCTGTTCCCAGCAAAAGCATCACACACAGAAAGACAGACCCTTTGTCCCTCACCCCCCCTCCAGCTTTGAAAGTAACTTGTCTCCTCATTCGTCATTTTGGTCAGGTTCCAGTGAGGTTATCTTAGCTTCTTAACCCTTTACAGGTGAAAGGATTTTGCCTCTGGCCAGGAGGGATTTTATAGTTCTGTGTACAGAAAGGTGGTACCCTTCCCTTTATATTTATGACACCTCTCAACACAAAAACACACACAAATTAGAGCTACCAAGATTAAGAAGAAACAACAGTAAGACAAATATTTGCAGTGTGTTGTAACTGTTGGTCCAGACATAAAAGATCTGAAGAAGAGCTCTGTGAAGCTTGAAAGCTTGTCTCTTCCGCCAACAGGAGCTCGTCCAATAAAAGATGTTGCTTCACCTACCTGATCTCTCAGATAAAACAAATCACATAGAGGGCTAAATGTTAATCCATTCTTTTTAATGGAGTTACAGCAGAGTTGAATTTGGCTCATTTTTAATCACTGTAATTAGGACTGTCAAGCAATTTAAAAAATTAATTGTGCTTAATCGCACTGTTAAACAATAATAGAATACCATTTATTTAAATATTTTTGGCTGTTTTCTGCATTTTCAAATATATTGATTTCAGTTACAACACAGGACATGACCTGTGCAGTGCTCATTTTATATATATTTTTATTACAAATATTTGCACTGTAAAAATGATAAAAGAAATACTATTTTTCAATTCACCTCAGATAAGTACTGTAGTGCAATCTCTTTATCATGATAGTGTAACTTAGAAATGTAGACTTTGTTACATAACTGCACTCAAAAACAAAACAATGTAAAACTTTAGAGCCTACAAGTCCATTCATTCCTACCCCTTGTTCAGCCAATCACTAAGACCAACAAGTTTGTTTACATTTATGGGAGATACTGCTGCCTGCTTCTTATTAACAATGTCATCTGAAAATGAGAACAGGTGTTCTCATGGCACTTTTGTAGCCGGAGTTGCAAGGTATTTATGTGCCAGATACACTAAATATTCGTATGCCCCTTCATGCTTAGGCAACCATTTCAGAGGACAAGTCACTGATACAGACTGATCTGAATCACTTTGTAAGCTAGGTGCAAGCAAAGATGTGTGTTTTAATATGGATAAATGTACAGGTATACATATAGGAACATACAGAATATAGTCCACACTTAAAGGATGGGGGACTCTATCCTGGGAAGCAGTGTTTCTAAAAGATAACTTGGTTGTCATGGTGGATAATCCACTGAACATGAGCTCCTAGAGTGATTCTGTGGTCAAAAGGGCTAATGCGGTCCTAAATGCATAAACAGGGAAATCTCAAGTAAGAGAAGAGAGATTATTTTACCTCTGTATTTGGCACTGGTACAACCATTGATGGAATACAGTGCGCAGTTATGGTGTCCACAATTCAAGAAGGATGTTGATAAACTATAGAGGGTTCAGAGAAGAACCACAAAAAATGGTTAAAGGATTAGAAAACATGCCTTTCAGTGATAAATTCAAGGAGCTCAATTCACCTAGCTTAACAAAGAGAAGGTTAAGGGGTGACTAGATTAGCCTATATGTACCTACACAGGGAACAAATACTTAAGGATGGACTCTTCAGTCTAACAGAGAAAGGTGTAAAATGATCCAATGGTTGCAAGTTGAAGCTAGACAAATTCAGATAGGAAATAAGGCCTACATTTTTATCAGTGAGAATAATTAACTGTTGACAGGTTCTTTCCCTGCACAGGTTCACAGACTCTTGAGCAAAAGAAGTAAGTGCTTATTTGCTGTTTCAGTGAGTGATCAGTCCACCAAAACAGGGCACAGCACAGGGTTAAATGCAAGAGCACACCCAGATCCAGGTGCTCACTTTATATACATTGTTAGAAAGTTATTATATATATATATTGTATAAACTCTTTCTCTACCTAGCACTAAGATTAGCTTGTAAACTCAGTTGGTTACCTGATTGAATTGCAGACTCAGCATTTTACTTGGCTCTTCTTTCCTTACCGAACAAGCAGGTATCTTTTCACATGTCCCAACAGCTAAAATATACATTCTACACATTACACCCTACATTAACTATTGGCACAATTTACCAAGTGATGTGGTGGATTCTCCATCAATGGTAATTTTTAAATCAAGAATTTTCTAAAAGATCTGTTTTAGGAATTATTGTGGGGAAGATCTATGGCCCCTGTGTGATATACAGGAGGTCAGAATAGACAATCACAATAGTCCCTCTGGCTTTATATTCTATGAAAATAACAAAACTCTACTTTCAATTTTCCTTCCATTGAGCTATTTCCCCCCCCTTGCTTTCCCCTCCCCCCTTACATTTATAAAATTTGGTGCTATTAACGTTGTCAATGCTTGTTATTATGTTGCTCTTGGAGGATTGTTTATTGGAAGTAAATGTGTCTTCATGCTTTCATAGTTTTGAAATTCAAATACAAAATAGTAAACCATATAACACATAACGAGACTGGCAGCTGGCACTTCAGGTGTGGCTGTGAATAGGATCACTGGAAATCTAGGGGGAGCTTGTGCCATTTTGTGCAGACTTTTCCTTGCACATTTTGCAAGAAGTTTAGGAGAAGAGGATTTTTTAAAAAGTAAATTCAACCACAACATATTCAAATAATCTAGCTATCTAAAGAATAAGAAGTTGGTTAGTACAGCTGCTCGATAATTTTCCAACAGAACAGTTTTCCATCAGAAAATGTTGATATGACAAAACTGAAACCTTACACAAAAACATGTTGATTATGACAAAATTCCATGCAGAAATAAATCAAATGATGCATTTTGATAAGTGTCAAAACATTTTATTTCAACTTTTTCATTTTAAAACACGATTTTGTTTTGACTTTATTGCATTATATTATGAATTATAATACAACAATATAATGTAATATCAAAGTCAAAATCAAAATAGAACAATTCCAGTAATCTGAAATGAAACATTTTAAAATCAAAGCCTCTTTTGAGATAGTAATGGGCACCACAAATATATATTGCTGCCCCACTGTATATCCAGAAAATACTGCAGTAAATATTATGGGCAAAAGACTTGTTTGTTTTCTTTTAATATTGCCCACCTCTAAACAATGTAAAGGATCTAACACTGGGGTTGGCAACCTATGGCATGAGTGCCAAAGATTGCACGCGAGCCGATTTTTAATGGCACGCTGCTGCCTGCCTGGTCCCAGCCGCCGGCCCCGCTCAGCCTGCTGCCGAACCCAGGCCGGGACCCCGGCAGGCAGCAGTGAGCCATTAAAAATCCTGCCCACCCTGGCCCGCTCTTCTCCGCCCCCGAGCGGGACAGGGTGAAGAAGCTTGGTCCTACCGGCTGCTGCTGCAGGGCAGGCAAGATCCCCCTCCCCCACCTTTTCCCCCACCGTGCTGGGGTCCTGCCCCTCCCCCTCTCTGCCACCCATCAGCTGATGGCCCTTGCACAGGATGGGGAGAAGCGGAGCCACAGCATGCTTGCTGCTCTGGGGAGGACATGGAGATGAGGTGGGGATGGGGCCGTGGGGATGGGGGGTGGAATCAGGGCATACCCCCTCCAGCCCCCTGCCATGAGCCTCTGGGCAGGGGGCTGGGAGCACCCCCATGACCCCAGCCCACACCCCCAGCCCTCTGCCCTGACCCCTGCACCCCCACACACACCCCAGACCTCTGCCCTCACCCCTGTACCCCCCCACGCACCCCAGCCCTCTGCCCTGACCCTGCACCCTACCACACGCACCCTGACTCCTGCACTCCCCCACACCCCAGCCCCCTGCCCTGACCCCTGCACCCCCACACACACTCCCAGCCCTCTGTCCTGACCCCTGCACCCTACTACACACACCCCAGCCCCCTGCCCTGACCCCTGCACCCTTCTCACACACACCCCAGCCCCTTCCCTGACCCTGCACCCCCCACACACTTCCAGCCCTCTGCCCAGACCCCTGCACCACCCCACAACCTCAGCCTTGACTCCAGCACTCCACACATATCCAGCCTCCCCAACACCCCATGCCCTGACTCCTGCACCCTCCTCACACACCCCCAACCCCCTGCCCTGACTCCTACACCCACATACCCAACCCCCACACACCCCGTGCCCTGACTCTTGCACCCCCCACATTCCCAACCCCATTCTAAGCAGCAAATGGGAACTCATGCACCCCCTCCCCCCACATTCCCACCTGCACCCCTCGCACAAAATGGGAGCTGCCTGTTAAGGAAAAGTTAGCACATGTGACTCCATTTTGGTTTGGGGCCCACCATTGTTTAAATGCCAGCACATCATACACCAGGAGGAGTGATCCTTAGATACTGAATCCCTGTGAAAATCCTCCTCCTTGTCTCCAGCCTGCCTTGACTCCCAGTATCTGGTTTTTGTCAGTCTCTAACTCCCTGTCTCTTGGCCTTGATGTGAGGCCTCCCATCCTGATAATAAAGGTTACTGATGCATAGCTTTAGGACCAAGCTGTGTAATTAACATACTGGTATTGCACGAGGAATGCACCAAGCAGGGATAGGTGGTAGATAATACAAGGGTTTGTTTATTGGCTAAGGTTTCCGATGCACGAGGCAACATACTTTGCTAAAAAGTATATAACCTTTGTATAATCTGTATTCAGGGTCCCCTCCTGGCTAGCAGGGGGACAGCACGCTCGAGCGTAATAAACTTAGTGTCTTTTTGGGAACTCTGCAGTTGTGGACTTTGTTTATGTGCCTCAGCCTAGATTCGAACTCTGCGTGTCCTATCAGGTATAATTCGCAGCATTGGTGTGCATGTCCTACCAGGTGTAATTCGCAGCAGTTGTGTGCGTGTCCTCTCAGGTGTAATTCGTAACAGTTTTGGCGACCACAAAGGGACTCTAGGCTCGCCCCAACAAGCGAGACTACACTCCTCCACTAGGACAGCTCCAGCCGGCACAGGGTGAGTTCACCCTTGAGAACTCTGAGGAGTGGGGGTGTGAGCCATCGCTTAGGCGATAAGGTGGCACATTTGGTGTCCTTTTGGTAGCCGATTATGGGTTCTGGGTAGATTGTAAGTAAGGGGACCCCTTTGGCTGAAATTCTCAAGAATTGGGGGAATATTTCTGGTACCCATGGGTTAGGTAAAAAAAAAGCTGTAATCTTGTGCAAGGTTGAGAGGCCAGCACTAACAACTCAAACAACTTTTGACTGGTCACCGGATGGTTCCTTTGCTGGAGAAAAATTAACAGCGCTTAGGAAAAGGCTGGAAATCAAAGCTCCAGCCCAGATGGATTATTGGTATGTATGGGAAAACTGGGCTTATGTGCATGCAAAAGGACATCCTCTTTCCTCCTCCTTTTCTTATTCATCTCAGGGGTCTCCAGCCCCGCTCTGTGCTATGCCTGCTTCTGCTCCTCCTCCGCTTACCCTCGGCTTTCTGACTTATGCCTGTCACCTCCTTGCTTGCTAATTAGCCGTGCTTTCTGTCCAGGTGACAAGCCTCATGGGGGGAGGACTCGGGTAGCCCTTGTAAGTGAAAATATTTTTAAAAAAGAGACCAGGAGGGCTGGGGGCTAGTTAAAAAGCCCACCCTCCTTGTTAATTTGGTAGTGAAACAAAGCTGGTGCTCATGGAAGGGACAGTTCAGAGAAAAAAAACAGGATCGGGCCCAAGCGGGCAGGCAACAGATAGACAGACTGGAAAACAGGTTGGAAACTTGGAGGTCATAGTAAAAAAAAGAGAAGTAAATAATTACAGGAATGTAAAACGTAAATCCCGGAATAATACTTGGAATGATAAAATCTAAGTTAATTGGGTGTCGTTTTGGGAAATAAGCAAGTGATTTAAGAAAGAAAAGTAAAAGGTTAACTCTTTAGTTGCTGGAAAGAATTAAGCAGTTAAACTTTGTGAAATACTGGAAAGAAAAAGAATTCTTGGTTTCTTTGCAGCCATTTTGGAAAAAAATGGGCCCTTTTCCAAAGAAATGCAATTATACAGTGCTACTTAATTAATATCTTATTAGGCTCCAAGGGGCTACAATAGGTGGTGTCTTCCTTTTCAGGTCACTGTGTGTTTGACAGCAGAAGTTAAAAGGAAAAGGCAATCAAAAGTCTGGTAAAGTTTATTGTGCCCTTTTTAAAGTAAGAATCTTTAACCTGTGGATCCAAAAGCAAGCCGGAAAGCATTTGTTTTAATGTAAATTACCTAACTGCTAAGGTAAAGGCCACTAAAACCTGGGCTGCCTATAAAACAAATACAAGAAAATATGGGTAATTCCTCTGTTTTGCCTGCAATTAACAAGGGTATTTGTATAAAAAGGAAATATTTTAAGCAATGACTGACTGCCCAAAAGGGGTAGGTCTGTGTTTTTTTTGTCTTTCAGAAAATCAGAAAAAACTGATGCCAGCTGAAAAGCAAGTCAACATCTCATGAATTTACTGGCACAATAGAAATTCTGTTCTGTGTTCTATGTCCTGTCTTGTGGTGTTTGTCTTGTGGCCAGAATTGCTGTGTTTAATTTTTCATAGGACAGTTTAGTTTAAAACTAAATAGAAGGGTTAAATCAAAATGCAGATACTTGTTTTATTCAACTTGAAATACAAAGTGTTTGGATAATATCAAAAACATGTGATATACTAAAGTTTAATACATTTGCTTAAGTAAAAAAAAAATTCATTGGCCAAATCTTTTAATTAAAAAAATTGTTGTTAAAATTTGCACACCAACAGTCTTTGGAAGCAAGGACATGAAAGGTTAACCCACTCCCCATATTATACATGAGATCCTTCTGGCTACCTCACATTTCTAGCCAGAGGGCTGGGAAGGGTGGAAAGCTATTAAACACCAGAGGTTGTACCAAGTGGACTCCTCAAAAGTGGGTGTGCTTGTCCTGTCTTGTTGCTCCAAAGCTCTGTAATAAAGTCATTTTCCTAGAAGGGTGTATGTGGCATACATTAAACAATAAGACTAAAGTGCTGTATAATGGGCAATGTACATGTGTTTCTTTTTAAACAAAGGTGTATAAGTAAAAAGTAAAAGTTTCCTTTGCAGGTTAATAAAAGCCAAGAAGGGGAAAAGAAATAAAATGGAGGACGAGCTAATTCAACGCTGTACCTGGCAGGCTCAGTCCAAAGATAAGACACTGGCCTGCCCAAGGACACTACTCACAGCTAGGATTTGGCTAACAGCCAAGAAAGAGTGGAGCTTAAATGTGCCCAAGCAGCTGTGAGATCTGCAACACACTGCCAGACATTAATAAAATGTGTTAGGTCTCTGTATTTACAGGTAAAAGAAGTCCTGCTTCAAGAATCCTAAGCAAACCCGCCATTTGTTAAAACCAGGTAACTGGGTCTACATAAAGGTCCATCAACAAAAGACTACTCTGGCCCCATGCTGAAAAGGCCCTTATTAAGTCCTGCTAGCTATCAACACCGCTGTGAAGTGCCAAGGACTGACTGCCTGGACCCATGCTTCTTACTGCAAAAAGACCCCACCACCTCGAGATGACTTCACTTCGACTACTGATCAGACTGTCCCTCCTTCTGTTTTTTTTTTCTTTCCTCCTTTTGGACAGCAGGAAAAAAAACCAAGGTAAAGTGGTAGTAACCTTTCCCTTGTCCACTGACAAAGCTAACCTGCATTCAGTATTTGCTAAAGAAACCAAAGCACTACAGGGTGACGTGGTAGTAACCTCTCCCCTGTATAATGTGAAACCATGACTGTTCCAAGAAAAAAGAAGAAACACCTGCTCTGCTAAAACCACCAAAATCCAAGGATTCCTGACTGCAAAGACACTGAGAATTGGCCTTGATGGCAAAGATGGAGCATTGTACATTGGCAGGGAAAAAGTTGCGGGATGTATTCTTGGGAATGTGAAGTGAAGTGGTGGGGTAGGTTTATTCCAGAGGCTGGAACCTGTGCTTGTAGGCAAGTATAAATACCAAAAACACCTTACAGCCACGAACATTACTCCCACCATCTGCCACCACTCCTTTGCAGGTAAAGGTTCCTGGATCCATCATAGCTATGTTAAGTTGGCACTGGGACCCCCACCTAACCCTAACAAGCCATTGGACTAGCCACTTCACGAATGAACACCACAACCAACCCATGGACTAAGCTTTACAGCTACTGGGACCTTCACAGCCCACCAGGACTTTTTGTGTTCCTGTTTATTGGACTTACATTGGGGGTAGTGTTTTTTGTATGGTACAGGGGAGGATGTCAACATTGGTATGGTTTGCCTGGGGGGTCCTCTCCCTATTCTCAAGTCCAGTACAAGGATGGGAGGGCAATAGCTTCTTAAATTTAACCCGCGCTATCAAACAGGGTGTAAATCGAACACAGTGTTGGGTTTGTATTCATACCCCCACATATTTAGGTCAGGGCATCCCATTGGTAGGGGTACCTATCCCCCTTAATCGAACACTCCAAACTAAGCTATGGGCAAACACTACATTTAACTGGAATGTTACAATCCAAATATGGTCTACTGATATGGTGGCCCAGAGTAATTATGCTTTATGTGTGTCAAGACGTAAGGGCATAGAAAATACAGTTTTTGTACGGAATTTTGTGGGTGCAAGGACACCACCCAAATCAGCTTTGGTGTGGGAGGCCCCTCTACCTACTCCAGGACCCCGTGGCCAGTCCCCGAGGGCTCTGGCTGGTATTGGTTATGCAATCATACAGCCTATAAGGTTCTCCCACCAGGATGGTGTGGTACATGTACCTTAGGGGCTATAGTACCCACCGTGACAGTACACCAGAACCTGACCCGGGGAGAGATCCTCAATCTAGTATGGAGGGACCGACAAAGTATTCCTTTAAACCCCCTTCCTCAACAGCCCAAAGGCTTTCACTCCTTTGTGCGTTGGTTTCTGCCATGGTTGGGAGTAAGCAAGCTGAAAAAAGCTATAGTTAACATTTCAGCTGCTTTGAAACTAATGGCAAATGCTACTGCAGATGCTCTATCTGCCCTTCAAATTGAAGTCACCCAGCTATCCCAAACTACATTGCAAAACCGCCTAGCTCGGATTATCTCCTTGCAAATCAGGGCAGGGTTTGTGCTCTGGTCAACTCAAGCTGTTGTGTATTTGTAAATTAGCACCATAGGGTGGAAACTAACATCCGCATCCTCAAGCAACAGGCAGCCCTATTCCACCACATCAGCCTCGACACTACCAACGCCGGATTCCAGGAGGTCTGGGACTGGCTCACCTCATGGCTACCGGATGTGGGGACGGCGTATTTTGTATTTACTTTTTTTTGACTGTTATTGTTTTTGTGTTATTTTTTGTATGCCTACAATTCTGCAGTATGTGCTGTCGGCAGCTGCTAACCCTGTAGCGCAGTTACTCAGCCCCAATATAGTTTACTGACGTACAAAAAGAAAGGGAGGACTGTTAAGGAAAAGTTAGCACATGTGACTCCATTTTGGTTTGGGGCCCTCCGTTGTTTAAATGCCAGCACATCATACACCAGGAGGAGTGATCCTTAGATACTGAATCCCTGTGAAAATCCTCCTCCTTGTCTCCAGCCTGCCTTGACTCCCAGTATCTGGTTTTTGTCAGTCGCTAACTCCCTGTCTCTTGGCCTTGATGTGAGGCCTCCCATCCTGATAATAAAGGTTACTGATGCATGGCTTTAGGACCATGCTGTGTAATTAACATACTGGTATTGCACGAGGAATGCACCAAGCAGGGATAGGTGGTAGATAATACAAGGGTTTGTTTATTGGCTAAGGTTTCCGATGCACGAGGGCAACATGCTTTGCTAAAAAGTATATAACCTGTATTCAGGGTCCCCTCCTGGCTAGCAAGGGGGCACCACGCTCGAGCGTAATAAACTTAGTGTCTTTTGGGAACTCTGCAGTTGTGGACTTTGTTTATGTGCCTCAGCCTAGATTTGAACTGTGCATGTCCTATCAGGTATAATTCGCAGCATTTGTGTGCGTGTCCTACCAGGTATAATTCGCAGCAGTTGTTGCGTGTCCTCTCAGGTGTAATTCGTAACACTGCCCAAGTAAGCACTCCACACCCAAACCTCCTGCCCCAGCCCTGAGTCCCCTTCCTCATTCTAGCTCCTGGCCAGACCCTACACCCCAACCCCCAGCCTGCTCCTTCACCCCCAGCCCTGTGCTCAGTGCACTCCCACCCTCAGCTCACTTCAGAGAGGAAGAGAATGGGCTAGAACCAGGGAGAAGGTAGGTACCCACTCTGTGTGGGCAGGGCTGGGATCCCAGACTGGCAGCAGGCTGAGCGGGGCCAGCAGCCATGACCCTGGTTGGCAGGAGCCAGCGGACGGAATCCCAGACCGGCAGCGGGCTGAGCCGCTCAGCCTGCTGCCAGTCTCGGGTCCCAGCTGCCGGTCCCTTGCCAGCCAGGGTCCCGGCCGCCGGCCCCGCTCAGCCTGCTGCCGGCCTAGGTGAGCGGAACCCCAGGCTGACAGCGGGCTGAGCAGGCCGGCGGCATAAGATCAGCATTTTAATTTAATTTTAAATGAAGCTTCTTAAACATTTTGAAAACCTTGTTTACTTTACATACGACAATAGTTTAGTTATATAATATATAGATTTATAGAGAGAGACCTTCTAAAAATGTTAAAATGTATTACTGGCACACGAAACCCTTAAGTTAAAGTGAATAAATGAAGACTCGGCACACCACTTCTGAAAGGCTGCCGACCCCTGGTCTAACAGCATTGAGTTTTTATTGAATTAACTTTAAAAATATTTCTCAGGAAATTACGTATGTTGATATTTTGTTCCAATTTGGAACAAAAGCAAATTTTGGCATCATGGACTTTCAGTGGGATGGACATTTGCGGTTTCACTCAGCTCTACTGAAGAGTTTATTATTGTGTCTTTACTGTATGTTTTAAATAAAATTGGTGTTTTATTTTGTTTAGTTTGAAGATAAGCCTTCCACTCTCCGAAAGATCATTGATTTTGCCTAACGATCTTCCCACATATCTGCCAACTACATGCCACCCCTCAGATCTTTCCATTTCCCTAAGTTTTCTCTATCCCTCTCCGATTTGAGAGACCATTTTAAATCCTGAAAATATATTCATGCAGAATGTTCCTCCATAATGAATCAAACAACTTGTATGAAGTGCATTAAATGAATGCTTCTGCTGGAATATACTATTGACTATTAATTGTTACCATTTAGGCTTCAGAGTAAAAACACCCATTTAGATTAATGGGACGTTTATACTTATTAAATATATCACTTCATTTTGTATGCTGTATCAGGAAAACAGCAATATACTGGTTTGCATATGAGAGGATATCTACCCAAGAAAAATAGATAGAAGATTTAATTTTAATTTAGGTAGAAGTTTTCACTTTGGAGAAAATATTATGAATACTAATATCCACAGAGACCCTAAATCGGCTCTATAGTGCAGAATTTCCACATCACATATTTCCATTGGCTCCTGCTATGAGTCCATTCTAAGCCAATTTTCTTTTTACAATTATATATTAATTTATAATACTTGTCTTAGCTGTACTATAATTGAAGTTTCCACAGGAATGATTCCATTCCAAATTGGCTTAAAAAGTTAATTCAATAAAAACTCAATGCCTGTTAGACCCTTTAAATTGTTTAGAGGTGGGCAATATTAACACAAAACAAAACACAAGTCTACTGCCTATAATATTTACTGCAGTATTTTCTGGATATCCTGCAAACACAGTGGGGCAGCAATATAAATTTGTGGTGCCCATTGCTATCTCAAAAGAGGCTTTGATTGTCCTGATTTCCAATAATTATTTATCTACCTCGCTGTATCTCCTGACTTGGTGTATTTTATTGTAAATGACTCTTGTCAGTTTCTCAGTGTCTTCAGTGTCACTATCTTTCTACTTCCAAATCTCTTGAACATGTTGATAAACACACTTTTGGATTCACTTCATCCTCATGTTACATGATTTTCTCACTGTCCTCTCAGATTGGAATTTTTTGAAAATGAAACTGTAGGGCCGCATCCTCAGGTATGCTCAAAGTGTAAGTCAGGGGATAATATACAAAATAGGCTTAAAGCTCCCACTTGCACTGCACTGATCCTGGTACTGCTCTGTGCACGTCTTTCATCTTGAGCTGTGCTAACGTACAAAGACTTATAATGGGCACAGGACCCTGAAAAAACCTAATGAAGGGTCAGCATAACACAGGACAGCTTGACCAAATGTCCCTTTTGCCACAATGAGTTGCAATCTGGTCCCAGGCCTATTCCTGAGCAGCCATGCACTGCCCCTTACACAGGTTTTGTGCCAAAGCCACAATGTAACCCCAAGATAATATTTTATAGGAAGAGCTGGTAGATTTGCCTATTATTAAGGTTGCCTGACACTTCCCGTTATGACACCCTGTTTTCAATATCTTATAACTTTGCTAAATTTTAATAGTTTGAGATGAAATTTTCTAGGCTGGGTGCCTAACTCGAACTGTAGTATTCTGAAAATTTTCAGTCAAACGGCTTATCAGTTTCCAAGAATAAGACTAGGGAATAACATGTAGTTTTGCAACTTCAAAAAAAAACCAAAAAAAAACCCCTGGAGACCTTTTATTAGAAAAGCTCTTGTTCTCTAATGCTTTGGAGTAGGGACTTGAAATTTGGCAGAGGATTGTGTCAAAGGATGTGTTTTTTCCGAGCTTACCCTTCTCTGTGTCTCTGGAATCATGCTATTTCCAGTGCGGTTTGCTGCTTTTGTGGAGCCATGTTTAGTGGAGTCATGCTCTGCCCAGCCTGTCCTGAGTGAAGGGGGAGAGGCCAGGTCCAACTGACCTTTTAAACCCAACATTCCTACGTGGTGAGTCATTTACCACGCTGACTGCTCTTTCCAGCAGATTTACGTCTTCCCTCCTCCCCGAAACCAGAAAGCATTGCCTTCTTCTCCCAGCCAGCCAGCCTGCCAAATGCCTCCCTGCTTAAGTGCAGAGTGGCGAGCCTCTCACAGCTCTTAGTGCTGACAAGACTACACATGCACCCCCCCACCCCCCACAGAGCAACTGAGTATGCTACGTTTCCTATCTTTGGTTGCTTGATTTTGTGACCTTTATAATGTTCTTTTAATATTGGTTGGGGTGTGTGTGTGTGAGAGAGAGAGAGAGCGAAACAGATAATCAAGTTTCTAGAGACTTGTGTGGGGTGCTATCAGGTTTGGTATTAACTTATTATTCACCATTTATGAAAGAGAATGATTGGCATTTGTCTGCTTCTGTACATTAGTCTTGTATAGACCAATATAGTAATTTTCTTCTAAAGCAAAACCAGTAAAAAGGACAAATCTGCTGAAAAAATTCACTTAAAGTGATTCAAACATTATATGTATTATATAGTTTGGTGTTGCAGCTGTTACCAATGCTGGGTAGCATTTTTTTCATTCTAGTAATTGCATTGGAGCTGATTTTGATATAATTTACATCAATTTAATGCAAAGAATCTGCACTGAAGTCAGTGGAAGTGGTACAAAACTGGTGTAATTGAGAGGAGAATCAGGTCCACTGAACTTAATATGACTAATCACTTGAAGAAGTGCTATAGGAGTTGCAGAATTAGGCCAAAATAAATTCTACCTGCAATTAACTTTGTCTCCCTGACAAAGTCTGGCAAACAATGACTTCAAAGTTCACCAGCTTAATGCTCTTTGCCCAGAAGCAAATGCAATGTTCACGTATTTTTTCAACATCCTATTCCCAAAGGACAAAAAAAATATCATCAACTTTCTTATGAGGGTCATTCTTCAGACTTTTAATATCAGGAAAAGTGCAGAACTCCAGTTCCAACACCCTCTAGGTGTGAGAGAAGAGGATTCAAAGTGCTTGAGTGAGTTTTTGTTTATTCTAAACAATGGCATTAATTGCTAGAGTTATTGACCTGATGGAGTGTCCAATTGATGCCCCTGTGGTTTAAAGTTGTTTTTGAACCACTTTTTAGCAATGTTTCTAAAAAGGCTGTGCTAGTGGTAAGGAACTGGCTGTTGAGGTGCAGGTTCAGGCCCAGCTCTACCACAGACTTCCTATCGAAGCTTGGACAAATCACTCTTGGTACCTCAGGTCCCCCCTGTAAAAGGAGCATAACAGTACTTCCCTATCTCACAGGTCTGTTGTGAGGATAAGTACATTTACAAGAGACTGTGGTAAGTACCTAAGATAGAAGAATATTTCCTATGGGAATTACTTTGTTACACCATTCTTTTGCATGAATGTCTAATTAAAAACGCAAGGAACAGTAAACCAATCAACTGTGTAAAAATGTGTGATCAAGGAAGAAGTGGTGAAAAGCAAAGCTTTAAAGCTAGTTGTTTACAATGGGTCTACACACAATATTTTACTGATTTAACTGTTGCAGTTAGAGGTGTGATTTTCTACTGAAATAGTGTGGGTGCTGCTATAGCATTAACAGGGCCTCATAGTTTATTTGTCTTCCGTTATAGGAATATGCTAAACAGCCATAAGCATCTTTATAATGGTATATCTGTGTCCACACTTCATGTGTGTGTTACTGCTTAAACTATACTGATATAGTTTAAGTAGTGCAATTTATGTATGCAGATAAACCTGTAGTGAGAATATCATGAGAAAGAAGGAAGTATCTGAAACCGCATGTGAAAAATCTGTTTATTAAATCTCTAGCCCAAGGTTGGATAATTCAGATTAGATTTGGAAATTCACCCAAGCTTTGAAAATATCTCTAAAACTTTTGAGATTCTTCTATGAGTAAGTGTATGCATTCATTATCCACTGAATGCATCCAATGAAGTGAGCTGTAGGTCACGAAAGCTTATGCTCAAATAAATTGGTTAGTCTCTAAGGTGCCACAAGTACTCCTATTCATTATCTGATATTGGTGTCCCATATTAGCAAGATGGTTTTCATGAAGAAAGACCCAGAAATATCAAACTACCTTGAAATGAAATTTGAAGATTATAAATACTAAGAGCTACATTTTATCATAGTAACTTTATGTCATTGAGAGAATTAGGTGAAATTATTTCCACTAATTTTGGGAGGTGGGGCAAAAAGTACAGATTTGGCAACACTGAAACACTTCATGTATTTGTGCTGATTTTGCTGAATTGTTTTAGTCAAAAAAGCCTTTTAAAAACCCCAGCAAAAAATCAAACATTTAATGTTTACATTTTCAAAATGAAACCTTTTGAATTTTTGGTTCAAAACCAATTATTTTGTTTCAAAATTTTCTTACATTTTATTTTTGAAAAATCAAAAACATTAAAAAATGTTCATATCTGCATATGACATTTCATTTTGGGTTGTATAAACTTTTCATTGACAAATATTTTTGTTTTCTTGCTGCTTTCCCAAAGTTGTTTTTTTTAAATTGTTTTTGGTTCAACCCAAAACACTTTTTTTGAATGGCCAGCGACCTAGGTGTAGTTGTTAACACAAACCAAATGAGTGTAGTTTTCTTTTAAGTAGCTGTCCTTTTCTTTTGCACTAGTTTTGTTGCTGAACAGATTTTTATACAAATGACAAACTTTCCATTTTGCAACAAAGTTCAGCATATCTGTATGCAGGTCTGTCTATTTATTGAGCAAATAAAATTTGTATATGACTGACCCTCTTATCTGTAATTGTCTAAGAATTGGCTACCACCTTATTAAAAACTCAAACAGAAACAGGTTGGGAAAAGAAATAAGATACACAGCTTCTGATGAGGCTTATAATTACATGTGAATATTATCTTTATGGGGTAAGAGCCAGAAAGAGGTACATGTCTTTTAAAACCTCTGTGGCATAGAATCCAGCAAGCTTTCAAACGCTCAGCAAGGTTCCAGAAAGAGATTCACAATCTTAAATGCACGTGGTATGACCTCGATGAAACAAAAAAACCCAAAAACCTTATGCTTTCTTGTGCCAGCAAGAAAGAAGTACTTAAACATCATCTGGAAAGTTCACACCTTTCAACTTTTATGTTTACTACGGACAACTTCCTACAAATGTTTCTGAAGGCATTTTATCGCTGCCTTACCATATAGCGTTAGGGAAAAATTATAATTAGATATTTAACATCTTAGGCAGATGTGTAGGAGATCATTTTAAATTACTACATAAAAACATTCACCATAAAACTATATTCTGTCTCTAATGTTTGTTTCATTTTTCTGTTTAATGAAGTATAAAAACAGTGATAAATTGTGTAATTCTTTTTAAAGAATGTTCATATTATTTGTACAATGCAGTTGATGAAATAACTGGATGGAAATGTAGGTTGCTGGTTAAGGATCAAAAAGCAAGGCAATAACATGATAGATCAATAATTAATTAAATGGAAATAATGATTATTTCATTTTAAGCAGTAGCTACTGTACAGTAATATCATTACACCACCCTGTAGATCTAATCCCAAGGCCATTAAGACAGATGTTGAAAGCGTGAATGCTACAGTCAGATGTCCACAGGCAGATCCTTGTGTCTATGCAGAGCTCCACTATCTTTAGCAAGACTCTTTTTGTGTCTCTGAACTTGGAGGAGATTCCAGGATTGTGACATAAGCAGAAACTGTATATTGCCATTATAACGGGTCAGATCAAAAAAGAAACTAGGCAGAGAGACTCCAGAATCCCTTGTGCTTTGCAGATGCAATTTTTGCAGCTGGTTTCCACAGAAGATGCGCAGGTGATAATGGGTGTGTGACTGACAATTTGGGAAATTTATCTGTGTAAAATTTACAAATTCTGTTTGATTTTCTGTAATAGGTGTATCATTGAACGCCTCTGTGTTTCCTGAATCAGCCAGTTCTAACTGGGATTTTGTCACATACTTCCCAGACCTGAAAAATCCGAAGCATTATAGAACAATGAGATGGATTAGGGAAAACCAGTTCTCCCAAATTGTCTGGAGGGCATGGGGGAAATGGAAAAGGCAAAAGATGTTAGTAGCTGCTGTTAAAAAGGGGCATGAGCTAAAGGAGAACTTTTTGGTCACAGGACCTGAACAAAGGGGAGCTTGTTGAAGTACTCAGAGAAGAGTCCAAGACCAGGAAAAGAAGTCTGAATCAGAGGCTTGGGATCCAAAAGATGTGTCCAGAGGCATATCATTTTGCCTAGATCTGTGTATGTCTTGTGCTTTGTCCATGGATACATCTAGACAGAAAAAAAAAAAACACCACAGCAGTGAGTCTCAGAGGCAGAGTCAACTGACTCAGGCTCATGGGGCTTGCACTATATGGCTACAAATAACCACAGAATCATCTAACCATGCAGAATTTGTTGTGTCTGAACCATCCAAGACAGATGGCTATCCAGCCTCCTTTTGAAACCCTCCAGTGAATGAGCTTCCACAACCTCCTGTGGCAGTCTGGTCCATTGTCCTAACTTCTTACAGTTAGGAAGTTTTTCCTGAGATTTAATCTAAATCTGCTATGCTGTAGTTTGAACCCATTGCCTCTTGTTCTACCCTCCGAGGCAAGAGAGAATAACTTTTCTCAATCTTGTTGTTATTCTGGCTGAGGCTGGAACCCTCGCCCTGAAACCCAGTAAGTGGGAAGGTTCTCAGAGCCCGAGCTCCAACCTGACCACAAGCATCTACATGGCTATTTTTAGCCACGGACCACGAGTCCTGTGAACCTAATGTCAATTGACCCAGACTCAAGACTCACAGCCATTTTGGTTTGGTTTAGTTTTTTGCTGAGTAGGCGTATACTAACAGGCAAGTGTGCTCGGATCAGAAATTTCTCCTCAGACTCCCTGTATGTTACTTGCTTCAACTGTCACATGTCTCTGAAGGGTTAAACTGTAAACTGGCAAATCCTCAAATGTGGAGATTCAGTGAGGGTGTGCTTGAGCAAGTAGGTGTCAGCCCTGGTCCTGGGAATGCAAGGCAGCTAGACCATAAGATCCCCATTCCCTAAAAATGGTACCAGACAGAAAATTTGTGTTAGAAAGTGTTCTCAAGATGCTAGAGCCAGAAACTGTGACTAGAGCCTGCCCAGTCCTTGGGGAGCTTAGAAGAATGCAGATCCAGCATGCAGGTCCAAACACATTTTACTCACATGTTGATTGCTATCTCTGGACTGTATCCTATGTTTTAAAACCCATGCCAGAAATGTTATTGGAGGGGTGGAGAGAACTGTTTGTTAAATTTACCTTTATTTGGCATCATATTTATATTTTTTTACAATGAAGACTTTGTTGAACAAAATTGTAATTTGTCACGAGTCTAGGGAAATAAATACAAAGTGCCATATTCTCAGCTGGCATACATTTTCTGAAGTTATCCAAAGTGAAGGCCCTCATGGCTATGTGACTCCATACAAGTGCAATCACACCTGGTATTTTGTGTTCACTTTTGGGCAACATATTACCAGATTGAGATTGACTAACTGGAAAGAATTCAGAGAAAAGTAACAACATTATTAGAAGTCCAGAGGGACTATTTTAAGAAGATACATTTTTAAAATGACAAATATATACAATTAAACTGACTAAGCGTAATATTGTTCAGTAAACCACACATACAGGCCATAGGATATACATGTGGAAAGAAGTTATTTAGGTTCATGTACAAGCATAAAAGCAAATTAAACATGGGAAACTTTAGGTTGAAAAATACAGGGAAAACTTCTTACAGTGAAGTGCATTGGGACTGTGGAATAATCTCCCACAAAACATACTGGAAGCTTCATTGCTTGGAACATACAAAACTAAGCCTGGACAAGAATTTCTATAGGGAACAATCTTTTGACATCAAGGAGGTTGACTGAATGCCCTAATAGACTTTTCCATCTGCTCTCTTTCAATATTTTATTAGTTATGGATAACTGTATTATTCTATCCAGAAGACACCTTCCACTCAAGCTGACTTTCAGTGATTACGAAGAACACAAGTTTATTCATGGATGCGATCAGAGGTTGCTGATTAACATTCGAGCAACTTGAACTCATATTCAAGACACAGTTCTTCCTGTTCCTTCTTTTCCACTATTATCTCTTATCAGGTGCCCCTCCTCCCCACTCCCAAAGTCCTGCTCTTCACTAATTGTATCAGCTTTATTTGCTAATCAACTTATCATATAAACATGTCTGTACCTTCTATCACAGTTCCGGAATAAATTGTCCCTTCTGAATACTTTCTTCTTTCTACTTGTAAGAGCTTACAATGTTTTCATTTGTGTTAATGCAGCCCATGCCAGATCCTGTTTGTGGCCTCTGATGTGACATAAAATTAAATATTTGTTTTAATCTGCTGCAGACATAACTCTCAAGGGTGGGTACACTAATTCTGTTGTCTTTAGATAATAAGTGGCACACTTAAGAACTAGTGTGAATGTTTTTTATAGAATCATAGGCCTGGAAGAGACCTCAAGAAGTCATCTAATCCCACCCCTTGCACTTATGGTAGGACTAAGTATTTGGTGGAGTATTTTTCATGATTGTATATGATATATGCATGGGATTCAGTAAAACTTAGATAAACCATGCCATAAGTTCTTGCAAATACCCCCCAGAGACATCCATGCCCTCAATTAAAAAAAAAAAAAAGTGAACCCAAATTATTGGGGACTCTTATTTTAAGCTGCTCCCTCAAAGGTATCATGTTATGCTTATTCTACATATTTTATGTTAGGTTTCACCCACCACATTCAGTTTCTGTTATGTTTAAATGAATACTACCCAGCATGAATTACCATCAAATCTGTTCAAACTGGAGACAGAAAAGTTATTAATTTAGGAAAGTATTTTCTCCCAGGCCTCATTAGAGAAAGATGCCAAGGATCTGCTCATGCTTTTTAAAAAAATGTTATTGGTATTAACATCATAACAAGATAAGTGTCAAAAGTGTTACATCCATCTCATATCCCAATCTATGGAACAAACAAGCTTAGCTACTAAGGACAAAATAAATGCCCAAGGGAAAAAAACTGTATGTGAGCGTTAATGTAATTTCTTAATTGTGACAAGGCCAAACATTGATTCTTTGGGAGGTCATGCCTTGTTTGCAGCTACTCAGATGATAGCAAAAGATTCCTTTAATACATATCCAGTAAACAAAAGGCACCATCTAGAAGTTTGTATGAGTTTAACACAAAGGTGGAATTTGACCCAATTTGTCCTTGTCTTTCCACTGCTGAAAGATTAAGTCTGGCCCTTCAAAACAGAGGAAAATGCTATTGTGGCTTTAAGAGAAGGGATTCCAAAATGACCATTAACCTTTGCATTTCCATCTAAATTCATAAGAAAGCAAGAAAAAATGTGAATCATACTTAATGCAGTCTGGTATGTTTTCCTTTTAGAACACCAAGAGGCCACTTAAGGGCTTAAAGTTTAAACTATTTCAAGAAACACCCAATGTTTTGTCTTATTAAAAATTACCTCTGCTTTGTGCAACAAAAGTGCTGCGTGGCTAAATGGATTAAATGTCCCTTTATTTGTATAAAATTTCTAATTTGGACAAGAAACGTCTGTAGCAAATACCTGCTTTCCATTGTTTTCAAGCACCTTTTCCTCTTTTCTTGATTCTGACCCTGAGTAGTTATAGAGAAAAGATGGGACTACAACTGTCCTGAGTAATTATATCATATGGAATTTAGACTGCATGTTCTTCAGGGCAGGGGACATATCTTTACTAGTTTTTTGTGAGCCAGTTAGCAGGTTCTGGGAGACTCAAAAGATAATAGGTAATAGTAATAAAAGAAACCATGGACTACTCAATCAGACCAATCAAGTAGTTGAAGGGGGCCAGCAGTTCCTAAGAGATATAATACTAGAGGCTAAAAATCAAGCTATTCCAAAACAGAGGAAAGATAAGAAGAGCCACAGGAGGCCAATGTGGCTGCACAAGGAGGTTTTTAGCTATCTAAGAACCAAAAGGGATACATACAGGAAATGGAAAGAGGGGCAATTCACCAAGGAAGTATACATGGGAATAGTGTGTGCGTGTAGGGTCAAAATCAGGGAAGCCAAGGCAAAGAATGCATTACAGCTGGCAAGGAATGTTAACAACAACAAGAAGAAAAGGAGTACTTGTGGCACCTTAGAGACTAACAAATTTATTTGAGCATAAGCTTTCATGAGTTACAGCTCACTAACAGCTGTTAGTCTCTTAGGTGCCACAAGTACTCCTTTTCTTTTTGCGAATACAGACTAACATGGCTGCTACTCTGAAACCTGACAACAAGAAGGGGTTCTTCAAATATGTCAGGAAAAAAAAAGAAAGATCAAAGATGTGGGTCCACTGGTCAGTGGAGAAGGTGAGCTGGTAATGGAAGACAATAGGAAGGCACAGTTACTCAATGCCTACTTTCCTTAAGTTATCTCACTAACATGTGACCAGACGACTAGCAAAGTTACCATAGACAATAAAGGGGAAGGGATAGAATCATAGAATATCAGGGTAGGAAGGGACCTCAGGAGGTCATCTAGGCCAACCCCCTGCTCAAAGCAGGACCAATCCCCAATTTTTTTGTCCCGGATCCCTAAATGGCCCCCTCAGGGATTGAACTCACAGCCCTGGGTTTAACAGGCCAATGCTCAAACCACTGAGCTATCCCTGATGCAGATTGGGTTAAGTAAATAACATTTCAGAGACCTTCTGACCCATTTGAATGAATTCAAATCAGTGGAGCCTGATGCTATTCACCTGAGTGTACTGAAAGAATTACCTGAAGAAATCTTGGAGCCACTGTCAATAATATTTTCAAACTTCTGGATGACAGGAGAGACCTGGAAGACTGGAAAAGGGCTAATGTAGCACCCATCTTTAAAAAGGGTAAACAGGAAGAGCAAACAAACTATAGACCTGACTTTGATAGCTGGGAAGCTCGTAGAGCAATGTATAAAGCATTCAATTTGCGAATACCTGGAGGATGAAGGGGTAATTACTAGGAGCCAGCATGGATTTACCAAGACCAAATCACACCAAACCAGGTTGATTTCCTTTTTTGACAGCGTAACTGGTTTGGTGGATAAGGGGAATGCAGCAGACATTATATACCTGGACTTCAGCAAGGCTTTTGATATAGTCCCACATGACATTATGATAAGTAAGCTGGAGAAATGCGGGGTTGGCAGAACTACCATTAGGTGGATACATAACTGGTTAAAAAAAACAAACCACAAACAAAGATGTAATGATGTCATATTAGAGGGAGGTCTCAAGTGGGGTTCCACAGGGATCCATTCTGGGTCCGGTATTGTTTAACATCTTTATTAATGACCTAGATGTAGGAATCCTGAGCATAATGATCATATTTGCAGATGACAGAAAGCTAGGAGGGATTCCCAACACTTTGAAAGATAGAGATAAAATTCAGGGGGATCTTGATAAATTGGAGAACTGACCTAGACAACAAAATGAAATTCAACAAAGACAAATGTAAAGTGCTACACTTAGGGAAGAAAAAACAAATGCACAAATACAGAATGGGGGAAACATTGACTTGGTAGCAGCACTGCTGAGAAGGATGTGGGAGTAGTGGTGGCTCACAACCTCAACATGAATCAGAAATGTGATGCTGTTGCAAAATTAGCAAATGTAATTTTAGGTTGCATTAACAGAGGCATAGCATGCAAGTTACGGGAAGGTGATAGTACCACTCTGCTCAGCATTTGTTAGGCCTCAGCTGGAGCACTGTGTCCAATTTTGGTTACCAATATATGGAAAAGATCCACAGGCAAGTGACAGAGAGGTTCAAAGGGATGGAATGCAAGCCATATGAACAAAGGCTAGAGGAAATGGGTACGCTGAGTTTGGAAAAGGGTAAACTAAGGGGGGGCATGATGGTGATCTCCAAATATTTGAAAGTTAGCAATTTTTCTCCATCTTTGTATGGCATTCTCTTGCCACAGAGGGCAGGACAAGAGGCAATGGGTTCAAACTACAGCATAGTAGATTTAGATTAAATCTCAGGAAAAACTTCCTAACTGTAAGAACAGTAGGACAATGGAGCATACTGCCTTGGGAGGTTGTGGAAGCTCCTTCACTGGAGGTATTCAAAAGGAGGTATTCAAAACCATCTGTCTTGGATAGTTTAGCCACAACAAATCTTGCATCTTGGCAGGTCCCTTCTTACCTTTGGATTCTATTATTCTAAATTAAGATGGATGAACATGTTCACTGTTCCTATTTCTCATATACCAACAAATGTAGGAGGTCAGCTGAAGTTTAAGGGAATGAAAAAGTTATCATATCAACTTTTTAAATCATACAATTGGCACAGCTTCCATTTGGTGTGAAATTTGAGTTGTTCAGATCAGTTCTATTTGAAACAAGACAGAGTACTCATCCCAAATACACTATGGTTTTGGTATCATCTCCACTACCCTCCCTCAATGCCTCTGTTAAAGGCTCAGATACTGATGATGACCATGGTGCATAAAGAGATAGATTGGTTGGGCAGAATAAAGAAGAATAGTGTTTAAGGGCATTTCAGATAAACTGGGGCCATAGGCTCTTAAGAAAAGGTACCTAATTTGACCCTGATCTAGAAAAAAACTCAAATATGTGATTCATTATGAGCGTAAGTCTATACCAATTCAGGAAAGCATTTAGGAATGTGGTAAGCTTTAAGCATGTAAATAAGTTCTTTGAGCCCCAATTCAACAAGGTCCTTAAGCATTTCCACAGTTTTAAGTAGGTGACTGACTGCATTCAAGATCTATTACATTGAAGTCAGGTGGATTAATCATGTATATAAAGTTATACACATGCTTAAAAACTTTGCTGAATCCTGAAAAATTAATTAACCTTAATTAAGATCTTAGATTGGGATCCACCTGAAATATGATATATATTCCTCTGTTCCACTCAACTAAATTTATATCAGAACTCTATAAGGTCAGATAATGACTTCATATTATATTCAAAGAGAACTGGATTGCATGGGTTATAATTCTAAATAATTCTATCCCATAGAGAGAGTTCATGAAAGGCAGTCTACTTGAATTGAAATTGTTGTGTATTTTAATCATAATGTAAAATAGTTTCAATATTATTAGCTAAAGTTCTTATAAAATAAATCCAGCTTCGAGAGAGAAATGGGACAATGGATAGATAGTTTTATACAATTTTTGGACATAAGACATTGTTATGAAAGCAGGGTTCTATGTGATGTATTTCTTTTATCAAATTTTAAGAAGTACAGTAGTTCTTGTTCTGGCATTCTTTCACATATACATGAGTGTTTGAATTGAGTCAGCGTGCACACACACACATAATCATCTTTTGGATTGTTCCTCTGACATAACTCTAGAAAAAAAATGTGGGTATCAGGATATGACTGAAAACCTTTACCTACACTTGGAAAGACTGCTTTATGAAAAAAATATTAAGAAAACAATCCACATTGTGTGACTGCATATCTAAATGGGAAAACTTTGATTTTATTTTTAACAGCTCGGTTTTAGGGGACTGGGTGGTTTAGGCAACTGTTAATGGGCTATGGAGCCTTTGAGGTCTAAGAAACAAATACAAATGCAACTCAGGTTAGTCACAACAGAACATTATTTCCACCCAATAACCCCTTCATTAGCCCATATGAAATTACTTGGTGTTCTAATACCTGCTTTACAGTTGTCCACATTAAAATGTACATTCATGTGGAAGTCTCATCAGAGACACCAAGTACAAAATGGGCCATAAAGAAGTACTCAGATACCTCAGTCTGGTTCTTCCACAAAAAGGTTGAAGCATTTTTATAATTACTAAAGAGGATGGAAGCTGGAGGAGGGCAGGAACTGTGCAATCCTGCTGCCCATAATATGTGTGTTCTAACCCCATAACTTTTCAAAGACATTACCAGCAACTACGCTTTTTAAAAAAAAGATACAGAGAGGATTCAGGTTCTCCCTGCAAATTTGTAGTCTGTGTTCTAATGACTAACGTTGAAAGTTTTCTTTTTGAGACTGAAAAACTAAAGGGCATCAATCATTTCAACTTTAAAAACTCACTTATTGTGTCCTGCAGTTCGATTTTAAAAGATAGCCATAGAAGGAAAAAAGGCTGCAGTGTAGAAAAAAGAAAGGATTCCATCATTTTCCCCCTACTTTCTGATCAGTCTGTGTTAAGTACAAACATTCCGAACAATTAGTATAACACTGACAAAATACTGTCTCTAGAATTATGTATCAGGTTTTTTTTTAAAATTAAAATATTTTTAGCGTTCTCTGTTCTTATGTTTATAGTTTCTTTTACAGTTGTTTCTGCTTTCTTATGTTTGTACAACTTTGTGGAGCTTTGTTTACTGCTATAACAAATTGGTTTATTTAATATTCACAGATTTTGCTATCTGTTATTTATGTGATCATCTTAGAAATAAAGAGGGATGTCTAGTCTGGTCATTTGCATGATATTACCCAGAATGCATCAAAAGAGGATAGCTATTTCATGACAAAGCAGTGAGCTTTTGGAACAAGTTACCATGTCCTTGTTTAGGTATTAAATGCTTTTGTGTTATGGTTATTCCTATATAAGGAATATTTTCTACTACAATTCAGAATTAATAAAGCACCAAAATAGAAATCATCATGAAAACCATTTGATAAAATTTGAAAACAGATAAATTACAGTTACAAAAAATATGGTGAAAATTTACAATGAAAAAGACCTACAATTAAAATTTCTTCTGTTTATCCCAGATTCCCATGTGAGACATAGTTGTTGTTTCTAATGATAAGAAAGGAGCTGTCTTCCTTGAGGTCTCTGCTAACCTAGAATGCTAGTGGATAATTAGATGTTTTTGACAGTACCTCAAAGATAAATGGAGTCATGTACTTATACAATTTTTCTCTGTAACCATCAGAACCTGAAGCCTTCCTGTTCAGTCCTTGTGTGGTCTCTAATCTTGGTTTCAGAAAGACAGATACAGTCGAATCATCCCTGTCCCTATCTGGATGGAGTAAGAAACTTTAGGCTTCCTAGAAAACTTTCAAGGGCATCAGTATTTTCACTTTCTAAAGGTGTAAAAATGTAGATAAGTGGCTGTGAATGTCTAACAATTTTGCTAAAACACATTTATTCCTCCACACACACCCAGAGTCTTAAATGACAGCTGTACAGATGGGATTACAGCAACCTTTTATATATTTTGCAGGTGGCCATCTTTGTCTACTGCTTTCATCAGAAGAAATGAGTTGTGATTCAAAACTATATTAATTCGAATAGAAAGCTTTCAATTCAGTCATGGTAGAAACCAAATTGATAACATCAGGGATAAAAAGAAAATAACTAAAAATCAAAACCAAATAAAAGATAAACAAAAGTGAAACCAAATCAATGTCTTGAACTGTGCACAGAAGCTTTCTTGGCAAGGTTCTGGTCATAGCTAAATGGAGCCGCTCAACAAGGCAAACCCCCAAATCGGGCCCAACCAATTCAACATCACCAAGAATGTACCAGTCAGTTTTAACTGTTATAAAGTAGAACAAGGTAAAAGATAATCTCATAGTTAAATGAGTCCCAGGCCATTCAGGAATTTAAAATCACTAAAAGATTGCATTACAAATAGAAGCAGCATGAATAGATTTGAGTATGGGTGTTATGAGCTCATGGTGGAACAAACCCATTCAGAAGATGGGCAGCTTCATTTCATGGTAGCTCCTTAGTGGATTCCAAAAGATATCCCTATGTAAAGAATCTGAAAGTTGTTGCAAAAATTCAGACGAGATCATAATGGTCACTTTGGACCTTAAAATCTCAGAATCTATTAACTAATCAAAAACTTGAAAATAAATTCCAGATACTGAATGAACAACTGAAAACTTTGCTACACGTCATAAAAAACCCCTAAGATATCTTTGCAATATCTACTAGAATAGTTTAGAAAATCAAATGTATAAAGATTGCCATCTGTTCACAAAAGACCGAAAAAAGGACTATGATCAGCAGATAAATTGCTTGCAATGAATAGTTTAGCCAGCGATAGATAAAAATACAGCTCAATATGTCTCGCAATTAGAGATGGCCAGAAAACAACAATTCTGTTTTGCAAAATAATTGAGGTTCCAAAGTTTGTTTCCTTTCTGATGTAGAATGACAAGACCATTTGAAATTTGTCATGAAAAAAAACACATACAAGTGAGACCCTGCAATAACCCAGTGGTTAGAGCACTTACTGGGGATGTTAGAAACCTAAACTTCAAGTTCCGACTTCCCTTGATTTGGAGCAGGGGCTTAATTAAGGGTCCTCCACCTCCCCAGTGAAAGACCCATCCACCAGCCTATTGGCAATTCAGTGGGGCAGGATGGGGAAGCGGTTACAGTCGCTCTGGTTTTGACCATAAATTCTACCCTGGAACTTAGAAACAGTCACAATCAATTTTTTTTATTGAAAGTGATATGTTTCCATGGAACATTTTGGATTAGACAAAATGGCATTTTTCAACAGATTTTTTTTAACTACATCTACTCACAATTATTCTTAGTGGTGTCATATCCATATTGAACAAAATGTGGGACCCCACATAGTTCTGACATTCCTAAGCCAAGAATGAAAATATGTGCATAGTGTGCGTACATATGTGTACGTATAACTCTATTCCATTTAGCAAAACATAAACAAAAGAGCAGGAACTGCTCCAGAAATGCTTACAGTCTAAATCAGAAAAACACAATTCAAATAATAAATCACAAAGATAGCAACTTCATCGGTGAGAAGATCATAATATTTGGTTTCTCTTTCAAGCAATCCCCTCTGGACAAAATTCATACAAACCCCTCTCTCTACCAAAAGATTCACCATAATGACTCTCTGTGCCCGGTGTGCTGAGGGAGGAGAGGGAATAGTGAAAACTATAAAGGGATTCCTAATGATACCCTCAACTTACAGAATGGGCTCCAAGCATTATATATTGCTGTAATGTCACATAGGATACAAGAATTCGATGTTCTGTGAGTACAGACATTATTGCAATTTTCACAGTGTTTTCCAAGGCAATATTAAAAATCTTTAACTATGGAGATTTGTATCTATAACCTGAGATTTTTATGGCACAGCATATTATCCATTTCATCTCTTGGGATAAAAGAAATAATGCAATACATATTAACGTTCTTTTAAAGTAGTTTTGGTGGGTGAATAGATTTCTGTTTTCAGTGCTTTATATAACGTCCTGTTATCTGTTAGTATGTGTGAAGCTATTATTACTTCATTACATTAGTGGCTTGACACATGCATTAAATCCACTGTGAACAGACACAAAGCAGCAAAGAAGGGACATGTAAATAGTAAAATTCACTTTTAATCATATTTCATGGAGAAAATCATTATACTCCTATGAGATAACATTAAACTGCCTTGTGACACTTCAAAACAATGTGTCTTATGGTTGTTATGAGTTATATACAGTAAGTGATAAGAAGCTCCATGCATAAGCATGTCATTATACTCAAGTGAAATATTAAAGTGACATTAGATGTTTACAAATCTGGGTTGTTAGAGTAGTGCTATGAAAAGTTTAGGGAAACTCAACTCCTGATCCTGACCTCTAGATTGGCATTAACATTCCAGTAAAATTTTCAAAAGCATCTAAATCCCATTTTCAAAAGGGACTTAGGCACTTACGAGTCTGTTTGAAAGTCAGTGGGACTTGGGTTCTTAAATTCCTAAATCTATTTTGAAAATAAGACATAGCTTCCTAAGTCACTTAGATACTTTTGAAAATATTAATTTCAATCTATGTTTTCCCCATATGCAAGCACTCCTGTATGAATGTTTTCCTTCATATTTTCAGGATTTTAATACTGGGCCTCAGTCATAAATATAAATCATACACAAAATGAAAGGATGATGCAATGAAGTGGAAGGGTAGTGAACATTTATTTGAAGATCTGCCTGTTCACCTCACAAAAATACTATGGGCCTAATTCCCCTCTTCTGTCAGAAAATCCACAGGAGAAGTAAAGGGAAGGAAATATTCACAAGGTTTTCATCACTGAGTACAGTATTCAACCAATGGAGATGGGATTTTCCTTCCTGTTCATGGCTACACCTACCATCATAGTTCTCTTTGCGGGCATCAGGTTGTGGTGTTGCAGGGGTCCTATTCTTCTAGCACCCCCTACTCCCACCTTACTAGTTCTGCTGCAGTCCGCATCTTCCATGTCCTAGCCCTACCAGCCAGGACATCTTTCAGTTCAGCTCCCTTCCAGGGTAACTAAATAAGTCCCAATGAAAACCCAAAGTCTTAGTGACAGTGTAACTGGCCTTCTGCCTCTGTCCAGGCTCAACAGTTGTCACCCATTTCCTGAGGCTTACACCCTCCAGCAAGCAGATGGCAAGGGAACCTGGGTCTACTCTCTCCCCTGGGTTTTGGCCCAAGACCCCTTTGGAAAGCAGCTTAAGATCTATTTCTTATGATCCTGCATGGGTCCTTGGGCTGCATCTTCCCTTTGCCTTCTTGCAGCCATCTATTATGGAATTACATTCTACAGTTCTCTATCTCCCTGGATTTTCATCTCTCCATGCAGTTTTTTTCTAGTCTGTTCCTAAGGATATTTCTCTGGGTGTCTCTTAGCTACTCTGGAGCTGCTTGGAACCCTTTGCCTTTGCTGCCCTCTCCCTTCAGAGCCAATCCCTGGGCATAAGCTTCCAATTCTCCCATATTGGCTCTGCAGACTTTCCTTTATAGGAAACAGACAGTCTTCTCCCAACCTGTCTCTCCTCCAGGTGCACAGAATAGGCTAATTAGGCCTTCCAAATCTCTGTTAACACTTTATTAGCCATTGTAGGGTGTAAAGGGGCTAGCTGGGGCTCAACCCTCTCCGGGGCAGCAGGGAGCCACACCAGGTCACTACACACAGCTGAGGATTGGGGAATTAGTTCAGCCACAGAAGTCTTCCCTGGCAGCTGTGGACACAGAAAATAAGTACCGTTATGCTGGGGCCCTAGGTCAGGGCAGGGCAGGGCAACAATGACTCACGCCCTGAGGCAGGGGCTGCAAAATAATACTACAGCAGTAGCAATATAAACAGTAGTAAGCCCCAGCCCTAGGTCAGGGTGGGGCAATACTGAGTCAGGAGCTCAGGCCCTCAAGCAGGGCTGAGCACTAACAGTACAAATAGTAGTGAGCCCAGGCCCCAGGTCAGGGCGGGCCAATAATGAGTCAGGAGCTCAGGCAGGGTTGAGCAGTTAACAGCAGGCCCAGGCCTCCAAACGGTTTGGGAGAGGGGGAGACTGCCACCCACGAGTTGGGCGGTCGGGGGTGTTGCCGGCACCCAGTGCCGAGAGGCTAAACGACAGGTTGGGGTGGTTCGCTACCCGGTGTGCTACACCCAATAATCACAACGGTGGAGAAGCAGAAAAGTTTATTTGCAGCTGCAAAAAGGTACAGGGAGAATAGAATCTCAAATCCTGCACACAGAGCAGGAAGTTACACAGGCTTTTATACATCCTTTTTCCCAGCTTACTTATCCAATAGCAAGCTGCCCTAAGTATCCATATAGCCAGCCAATCCGGTTCCCAGCTAGTTCCCTTGTTCTCTGTATCATTTGTTAAACTATACATAAAGTTGCTTTATTCAGCATTGTTCTTCCATATCTGCCCTGTTTGGCCTTGCTTAGTTTCAGGCAGTCTGACTCTGCAACATATTGTTGCAGATCCTCAGCATAACTGCTGTGAGTGCCTCCAGGCGGGAGGGGGGCCAAGGACACTTGGGCCTAGTGTGAGGGTGCTTCATCGACACTCGTGGTCTTCCATCGCCTTGAGTTACCTAGTGGCCGTGCCCCAGTGTCCCCAACAACTCCCTCCTTTGAGAACACTCAACAACCTTGGCTCTGAGTTTTCTCACTTGGGCTACTCATTTCTTTACAATAGGACTTTGCATAAGCACTTTGTGATAGCCCTGAAGAGAATGACTTATTAACTTTTGCAAAAGGGCCCTGACACATGATACTGCATAGCATAATACCAGTAATACAAGCAATACAGGACAGAGAAGTTTCAATAGCAGGCTAAATAAACCACCAAGCCAAATCAACAAACCCCAGCCTGAAAACAAGGTTTGCAACCAATCGCTCTCTGGGGCAGTATAGGCAAACTGTGCTCCGGCTCGGGCATGGGCCTCAGCCTGTACCACCTTTTCATAGATTTCATAACTGCTATCATTTACATATACACAACATTGGGGCCCGACGAGGACACAAACCCCTCCTTGGGGTGCCAAGAGGTAGTTCAAAGCCAGCTGTTTTGGAGGGAAAACGTCCTGAGCTGCTGTACCTTTTTATTTAATGTTTTTACTGCTGATTTTAAATTACTAACCGAGTCCTCTAACTCTAAGGCCACTTTCTCAAGTACCATTTGCAGCTTTACGTTATAGCGGCCTATGCATACCATGGCTGGCCCGGTAAACAGTGGCGCTATTCCCAGTACAGAGCACCATACAAGCTTCTCGGTTGTGAGGAAATTCTTCATATTGCCCTCCAATGCCGTAGTCAGGTGCCGCAGGGTCTTTTCTCGTGAATCAACAGAGGTGTCTCGGGCATTTCTAATCTTTCCTTTGGGCAGTGTGGCAGTTATTGACAAATGAGGAACTCCAGGAGCTATATAACAGCTACCTGTCCAGTTGGCTGGCAGCACCTTGTAAACCTTTCGGCCACATACAAAATAGTGACCCTGTAGGGCCCAGTAAGGACTGTTTCTTAAGTGGATTCCTGGGATATTTAAGACTGCTTTGGCTGTTTTTCCAAACAGTTCATATGCCCCTAAGGGGGCATCCCATCCTCCTGATTGGGTACAAGTGGGGGCGTTTCTAATTGTGCCATTCAAATTACACTCGCCATAGGGACCACTGCAAACCCACCATTGGCTTGCTACATTGGAGATATTAACTGGACGGCAAGTTATATTTCCAAACCTTTCTTTTTTTTGTGGTAAGATTATTTGTAAGAGTTTCCCTAAAAGGGGAGGAACCATTACACCCACACTGTTGGCCTCCCCTTTTGGTCTTTATCCAATACCTATCAGCCCACTGTGTAATAACACAGGAGCTTTTTCCCACAGGACGCCCATAGTGATCAGATTGGTTTCGGGTAAAACATAACACTCCCTCAGTAAGTACTGCAACTGAATGCTCCTGGTCCTTATAGGTGGCTTGCTGTAAAGAGGACTTATTCCAGAATGGCGAGTCCGTTCTTTCCTGCTCTTTGGTGGCGGCTAATTCTGCTAGGGTCAGGGGCAGCATGTCAAGGGGCATTCCTGTTTTGGGGGACAGTGGAGTTGGAGCACATACCCAGTAATCAGTCTGGTTTGTTAAAGTAGCAACATGGTGCGCAAGCGAAACAAAGGAGTTATGCTCCTGATATGCACAGTTTGGAAATACCAATACAGAGAATAACAATGTTACCCAATTAATTATCACCAGAGTCTTCCCAACCCAGGGTCTCCAGTACCTGGGTGGGCCCATTTTAGCATTAAGGTGCCCACTATTTGTGTCTTTTAAACAGTAGCTTTAGCCCAAGATCGTCACTAGATGAGGAGTCAGTAGGTTGGACGGTCCACTGTTCTGCTGACAAGGGGGCAGGTACTGCCTTCAGATGAGAGTGATGGATCCAGTTCTTGTGTCCCTCGATCTTTGCCACTGTATGGGAGATCAGTAGGACCGTATAGGTCCTTTCCACTTTTCCTGGAGAGGCTCATCTTTCCAGGTACGAACAAGCACAGAGTCACCAAGCTGTAAGGAGTGGACGGGAGACTCCAAGGGGAGAGGCTGGGAATCCTTGGTATACCTGTGAAGAGACAAGAGAACAGAAGACAGGGAACATATATACTGTGACAAAAAAACATTACCCAGCTCCCATTCCCCTGACAGAACCGGGGTGCCATTCATAGGCCATGCCCTTCCAAACATAATTTCAAAGGGACTAAGCCCTAATCTACCCTTAGGGAGAACAAGGATACGAAGTAGGACAAGGGGCAAAGCATCAGGCCATCGCAGTGAGGCTTCTTGGCACACTTTTGAGAGATGCCATTGAAGGGTCTGATTGGTACGCTTCACTACACCACTGGCTTGCGGTCTCCAGGGCGTATGGAGTTTCCAGGGGATCTGTAAGGCATGTGAGATGCTTTGAATGATTTTTTACATGAAATGTGTCCCGTTGTCAGATTCCATCCACAGGGGGAGTCCAAAGCGAAGAATGATCTCCTTAACAAACTTGAGGGCCACTGTTCTGGCAGTGCAATTATGGCATGGGAAGGCTTCTGGCCATCCGCTGAACCGATCCACTATGACAAGGAGATATTTGAACCCTTGGGTCCGGGAAAGCTCAGTAAAATCTATTTGCCACACTTGTCCGGGGCCCGGAGTGGGTTCCAGGGCAGCTGGTGGCACAGGATGTCCCGGTCGGGGGTTATTCTTTTGGCAGACTAAGCAGTCCGCTTGTACCTGGGCAGCCAGGGGTCGGAGTCTGGAAGTGATAAAGTATTTTCCCATTAGCTGGATAAGTGCTTCCCTGCCAGCATGAGTGGTTTGATGTAGTTTCTGCAGCACTGGCCGGATTAGGCCCTTTGGTAAGAGGACCTTCCCTTCCGGGGAATGGAGCCATCCCTCCTTTTCCCAGAGACCGAGTTTGTCAGTTAGCTGTCTCTCCTCCCCAGAGTACTGAGGGGTTGGAAGCGCCCCTACTGATGGGATAAGGACATGCATATGGGCATTGTCAGTCTGAGGGGATGGCAGGGTGGCAGCATGCTTAGCCTCTCTATCTGCCCTATCATTACCTCTGGCCACATCTTGATCTTCCCTTTGATGGGCTTTACAGTGTACCACCGCCACTTCTGAGGGAAGTTGTACGGCTTCTAAGAGCCGGAGGATTTGGGGCCTGTACTTCACTGGGGAGCCTTGGGCTGTCAGCATTCCTCTTTGCTTCCATAGGCCAGCATGAGCATGCAGCACACCAAAAGCATACTTTGAATCAGTAAAAATTTTGACCCGCTTTCCTTTTGACAGTTCAAGTGCATGGGTCAGGGCTATTAGTTCGGCAAGCTGGGCAGAGCTCCCAGCAGGCAAACCTTCAGCTTCCACAGTGTCATGGAGGGTCACAACAGCATAACCCGCCCTCCTTTGCCCATCTATTACAATACTGCTACCATCAGTGTACCACTCATAATCTGCATTTGGGAGGGGTACATCCTTTAAATCTGGACTGCTGGAGTACTGGGCATCTATGATCTCTAAACAGTCATGTTTTTGTTCCTCTGTTTCTGGCAAGAGAGTGGCTGAGTTAAGGGAGGGGCAAGGCTGTAAGGTGACTTCTGCTGAGACCGAGCAATCTGAGCCTGCGTGAGCCAAAGCCCTCCCTTTGCATCCAATAAGGCTCGGACCATATGGGGAGTATAGATTTGCATAACTCCTCCCAATGTTAGCTTCTCGGCTTCCTCAAGCACTAGGGCAGTAGCTGCGACCGCCCATAAACATGCCGGACAACCCTTTGCAACCTGATCCAGTTGCTTAGAAAAATAAGCCACGGGACATCTCCATGCTCCTAACAGCTGTGTGAGCACTCCTAGGGCCACCCCTTTTCGTTCATGTACATACAACTGAAATGGCTTAGAGAGATCCGGCAGGCCCAGAGCCGGGGCTTCCATCAACTTCCTTTTCAGGATTTTAAATGCCCTGTCAGCCTCTGGTGTCCAATAGAAGGGGTCATGATCTGCTCCTTTTACATAGTCGTACAGGGGTTTAGCCCACAGTCCAAACTCTGGGATCCATATCCTGCAAAAGCCTGCCATACCCAGAAATGCCCTGAGCCACTTATAAGTGCTTGGGGTAGGAACTTGACAGATAGCTTCCTTTCTTTTTTTTTTTTTTTTTTTGCTTGAAAGCTGACACTCCCCTTGCCTTAGCTGTAACCTGATCCCTCTAGCTCAGACAACAGGGTTCTCAGGAGGATATTACAGTTGTCTCAATCCGGCTTGTGACTACTGAGGCACTCCTCAAAGACTGAAATAAACCGGCTTGGGTTCGTTGACAATTCTCCAGCCTGTGTTTTAAAAGCTGCTAAGTTTATTGGATTGAATGGCACATGGGTGTAAACTTACATAGTGTTAGCCTGACATCCGTCTGCCCCTGGGCAAGCCACAACAGTCTCGGTAAGCAAAGAATAGAGTCCCACCGAGGGGGCAATCTCTGTAACCCGAGGCATCCTACCCTTATAAGGTGGGGGTGTGGGGGCCGAAGGGGACACCGGCTCTGCCATTACAGTGCGGGTGAGGGTCTGGGGACTAACATTAGCTACTACCGAACCAGTCGGAATCAAATTACAACTCTGTAGAATTACAGCTCTATTCTATTTCTTAAAGCCATAAACGCTTGCGCATACAAATATTCATACCATTTACCCATTCACTGACAAAACAAAACTAATTGGAGGATCGTGTTGTAATTAATTGACCCTCCTGGTGGCCACCACTCCTGGTCCTCTAGTTGATATTGAAGCCAGTCATAGAATCATAGAATATCAGGGTTGGAAGGGACCTCAGGAGGTCATCTATTCCAACCCGCTGCTCAAAAGCAGGACCCATCCCCAATTAAATCATCCCAGCCAGGGCTTTGTCAAGCCTGACCTTAAAAACTTCTAAGGAAGGAGATTCCACCACCTCCCTAGGCAACGCATTCCAGTGTTTCACCACCCTCCTAGTGAAAAAAGTTTTTCCTAATATTCAACCTAAACCTCCCCCACTGCAACTTGAGACCATTACTCCTTGTCCTGTCCTCTTCCACCACTGAGAATAGTCTAGAACCATCCTCTCTGGGACCACCTCTCAGGTAGTTGAAAGCAGCTATCAAATCCCCCCTCATTCTTCTCTTCCGCAGACTAAACAAGCCCAGTTCCCTCAGCCTCTCCTCATAAGTCATGTGTTCCAGACCCCTAATCATTTTTGTTGCCCTTCGCTGGACTCTCTCCAATTTATCCACATCCTTCTTGTAGTGTGGGGCCCAAAACTGGACACAGTACTCCAGATGAGGCCTCACCAATGTCGAATAGAGCAGAACGATCACGTCCCTCGATCTGCTCTCTATGCCCCTACTTATACATCCCAAAATGCCATTGGCCTTCTTGGCAACAAGGGCACACTGCTGACTCATATCCAGCTTCTCGTCCACTGTCACCCCTAGGTCCTTTTCCGCAGAACTGCTGCCTAGCCATTCGGTCCCTAGTCTGTAGCTGTGCATTGGGTTCTTCCGTCCTAAGTGCAGGACCCTGCACTTATCCTTAGTGAACCTCATCAGATTTCTTTTGGCCCAATCCTCCAATTTGTCTAGGTCCCTCTGTATCCTATCCCTGCCCTCCAGCGTATCTACCACTCCTCCCAGTTTAGTATCATCCACAAATTTGCTGAGAGTGCAATCCACACCATCCTCCAGATCATTTATGAGGATATTGAACAAAACCGGAATCGTTTTAATTGTCTCTTAGTCATGGGATCCGCACCAAATACCTTCCAGTTTGCTAAAATGCATTCTAGGGGCATACACCGTGCCCTAACCCCCGAGCTCTGTCCCTGTCCCATACCTACAGGGTAACTCTGGGTGTCCCCAGGTTCCAACAGAGCATACAATCCGGATTTCAAAAGGTTCCTACCTTATCCAAGGGACCGGTTCTTCACCGTCGTCCACAGCTGCTCCTCCCTTATGTCCAAGGGACCGGTTCCCCACCATCATCCACAACTGCTTCTCCACTATATGAGTGTGTTGCACTGTTGTGCCCTCCGAGGTCGATCAAATTGCATCTCCTCCGAGGCCCCCGATGAACTCACAGGTGCGCGCTGGGCGTCGGTTCTTGCCGCAATCCTCGACCACCAGGAGGGGTCCAGGCAAGGCTAAAATGCAGCCTCGTGGCCCACCCAGGGACACCAAAAGCTGTTGCCGGCACCCAGTGCCGAGAGGCTAAACAACAGCTTGGGTTGGTTTGCTACCCGTTGTGCTACATCCAATAATCACAACGGGGTGAAGAAGCAGAAAAGTTTATTTGCAGCTGCAAAAAGGTACAGGGAGAATAGAATCTCAAATCCTGCACACAGAGCAGGAAGTTACACAGGCTTTTATACATCCTTTTTCCCAGCATACTTATCCAATAGCAAGCTTCCCTAAGTATCCATATAGCCAGCCAATCCAGTTCCCAGCTAGTTCCCTTGTTCTCTGTATCATTTGTTAAACTCTACATAAAGCTGCTTTATTCAGCATTGTTCTTCCATATCTGCCCTGTTTGGCCTTGCTTAGTTTCAGGCAGTCTGACTCTGCAACATATTGTTGCAGATCCTCAGCATAACTGCTGTGTGTGCCTCCAGGCGGGGGGGCCAAGGACACTTGGGCCTAGTACGCAGAGCTGCTGCGAGTGCCTCCAGGTGGGAGGGGGGCCAAGAACACTTGGGCCTAATGCGAGGGGGCTTCATCGACATTCCATCCCCTCGAGTTACCTAGTGGCCATGCCCCAGTGTCCCCAACAGGGGAATGCAGGCCCTCCCACTCCACTGGGTCCCAGCACAAGCCCCTAGCAGTGGCAGAAGACCCGCTGCTGAGTCAGTGGGGATCCTGGCCGCAACACACTGACGTGGGCTCTGGCAGTGCTGCAGCCAGACTAGGGTCAGCTGCCCCCGGGCTACTTCCTGACTCCCCCTCTTGTGGTACCTGAGTCACGGTGGTGTCCTCCAGGGGGTCCAGCACCATGGGTTCCTCAGAGTAGAAGGCGAGCGGCAGGCCCAGCAACTCCTCCAGGTAGTGGGCACAGGGCAAGTTGGGCCAGTCCTGGCAGGCACCTTGGGTCACAGGGACTTCCCAGTCACAGGCCAGGCTGGAGGTGTCTGACCTCCTCGGCAACTGGCTATCCAGTGAGCTCTGAGGGCGAGCCTTTATACTTCCGGGTCGCCGCCTGACCCTCTGAGGGGCAGGCTCAGAGCTCCCTAGCTCTGCCCACCCCGGCCTCTGGATGGGCTTGTCCCTCTCTGGGGCGGCGGGGAGCCACACCACCTCACTACATTGGACATATGCCCCATCACAAATCCCTTGATCCTCTGGGAGCTGTGGGAGCCAACGGTCATCTATCTGGAGTTTGTCTACTGCCCTCTGGCATCACAGCTTGGAGCCACACTGCCACAGGTTTCCCAGTTGACCCAATTCTAGGGAGATTCCCACTGCAAGGGGGTAAAGGCATAGCACTATAATACAGCCTAAGACTTCTCAATGCATTGTGTAATGTAGTAAAAAGCAACCAGAGTGTAACTGTGAGTTTAGCTTCTACTTTGAATTTCCTTAATAGGTGGGAAAACTTTTAAAGTCTTCAATCCAAAGGTGGGAATCTGTGATGTTTACACACCCATGAACTGGGATGTTGATATTGTTTGTTTTGTATTTGCCGCTTACAGTGGCCATGCTGTATTTATTTTTTAAAAAATATTGTTGGGGGAAGCAGAGGTGGGAGGAAATATTCATCTTCTGAAGCAATAACTTCATATTATTCCTGACTTGGCTCAAGCTAAGAAATTCAGGAAATATAAATATGATTTAATGAAATAGGAATCTGTCTTCCCAGAATTTGAGCTGATGCCACTGGCTTCAGTTCTCTTTATTTTTGAATAAAATGTGTTAATACATATTTTTGGAGGATGCCAGAAGATTTTTGGATATGAAAATGTTGTCTTTTGGGAACAGGATAGAGCAACGGCAGCTGATTTCTCAGATGAGAATATTGCTGATCTTATCTCCCTGAATTCTAATGCGTTTCATCTTTCTGGATCAAAGTTCCAAGCATTCCTAATTTTTTTTCAACTTTGATATAGTGATGTAGAGTGAACCAGGAGCCTGATTCCTACACCCATGAACTCTGGTTGGCAGGGAGGGATTTCAAAAGCTGGAACTGGACCCAGATCTGAGTTTTTGCCCAGCTCTATTTACAAATTTTCTCAAGTGACAGATACTCCTCTTAGCAATGTTATTTGTTGGCAAAGAATTATATAAAAGGGCAGTATGAATTGAGTGCCCATCACTAAAATGGCATCCGACAACTATAGGAGATATGCTTCTGTGTGTGGCTTTATATGGATTTTTCATATGATTTCCCTCTTCTCTCAAGTTTAATACTAGTCTTATATTCTTGACTAAAACTGGAAGGTTATATTTTCTCTCTCTTTTTAATGATCTATTATGTTATTGTTTTATTTTATTTTTGTTCATTTATTATTTTGATTAACATTCAGAATAAATAAAATATTTAGAACAAGTTAAAAAAATGTTTCTAAATGCAGCGAGATTTTCACTTATCTAACTGGAGTGGCATCCAGAGGTTAAAGCAATGTTATCTCAATTTAATGCAACACTGTTAATGCATTTTAGAGCATTCAACGGTTCTATTGCTTGGGCCATAATTTCCGCTGGAAGCAATCACATTTTTGAAAGCTGCCACACATTCTTAGGTCAGATAACATGAAGTCTCCAATAAATATGATATTTATCATCCCTGAGTTATAGTGCATGGTTAATTATATTCATATTTTATATTTGTAGATTAAAACAAATTAAGGTGAGAACTGAACTATGTATAATGACAGTAGGAAAAAAGAACAGATTACTTTTGATTTTAAGAATGGGTAGTTCTGTTCATTGAGGGGAATGACAGCATATTTTTACATTTCAGTTATTACATACACCAGCTATTCTCAAGCAGTGGTCTGCTGAGCCCTTTTTCATGTTCTGTAACGTGACACATTTGTAGAATCATACAAAATTGTTCACATACTGAAAAAGCTGGAGAACTGCTGATCTATATCTTTCAAGGACAGATTGTATATGGCTTTTCCTGGTGTATGTAGTGAGGAGGAGGACGTAAGGGACTGAATCATCATTGTGATATTCCAGTTTTAATGCCAGTTTAAATCCCTTGATTTCAATGTGATGTGGCATAAAGGTTCTACTGATGCTCATTTGGATTACCTGTATAAATGACTCCAGCATCTCTACTTATGAGTAATGTGTGCATTTGAACTTACGTTGATAAAACTTTTATAACACATCATGTACTCCCTCTCTCAGTCCCTCTCGCTTATATTCTCCTCTTATGGCACATATTTGATCATTTACATATTTTGGGGCCTAATTAACCACTACATCACACTGAGTTTATGATGATATAATTTCACTGAATTAATTTCTGCATTTCAGCAGAGTAAAACTGGAATAATGCAAAATGCCTAAAGAATCAAGTGCATGACATAAAGCTGTGGCAACCTACTTAGCTTAAATGAGAGAAAATAAACAATAATCTATGCCGAACATCAGCAATGTATAAATGTTTTATCAGCATAAGTGTGTGATGGGCGCATTACTCACAAATGGCAAAGCCATAAGTGAGTTATGCTGGGCTGCTAAGCCTCACACATGTAGCATTTCACATGACGCTCACACATTTGACAGACGTGTCATGCCTGCTCTCAGCTCAGCCTGAATTTCACAAGTCAGACTGAGTTACAGGCAGGAGTTGCAGTTCCCCCAGGTTGGCCAAAAGATGTCTCTATGGAGCTTGTATTCAGGTAGTCATGTGGGCTACCCGCCTCCCATATGACATCCACAAGGGGGAGCAGTGAGAGGGGAGGAGGAGCAGTGAAAGGAAAGGCCGCAATAGGCTCCACAGTTGTGTCTTGCTGGTTTGCTTCTCCACTCTAGCTAAACCCAAACCCCTTAAGGATATTCTAGACCAGTGGTGGGCAACCTGTGCCCCACAGGCCGCAGACGGCCCATCAGGGTAATCTGATTGCAGGCCATGAGACATTTTGCTGATGTTGACCGTCTGTAGGCACGGCCCCCCGCAACTCCCAAGTGGCCGCGGTTCGCTGTTCCCAGCCACTGGAAGCTGCGGGGGGGGGCACGTGCCTGCAGACGGTCAACATCAGCAAAATGTCTCATAGCCTACAATGATTTTCAATTTTTTTACATTTCCTGACCCCTACAAAATTTCAAATGGAAGTGCAGACCCCTTTGGAAATCTCAGACAGTCTGCGGGCCCGCAGGGGTCCATGGACCACAGGTTGAAACCCTCTGTTCTATGGTAACCACAATTTTTTGCAAACCCTTTAGACATAGTCTGTGGACCCCCATGGGTCTGTGGAGCACAGGCTGAAAACCACTACTATAGACATTATCACTGCCCCTCCAGAGAGGCTCCTATTTTACAAAATATAGAGAAATTATATACAATTAAATATTACCACCTATCGTGCTGACCAATATTGTCTCATTGTTTTCTTGTACTCTGCCATATGTTGTGTCTTATATTATAGTTGGATTATAAACTTTATTTGTGTTCTGTGTTTGTACAGTGCCTGGCACAATGGAGCCCTCATCCATAAGTAGGACTTGTAGAAGCTACAGTATTTTTATAACTTTCATAACAATCTTCTGAACATAATATTAAAATGCACATGCTATAAATATACAAGTGTGTAACTCTGGACCATATGAAATAATGAACATTTCATAATTTTCAGGATAATAACCTACTTGTCTATTCTTGTACCCTCGTCAAATCTGGATATTTTAAATCCACACATATCTAGTAAAAGTGTCAGTTATAATCAATGGCGTCAAAAACTGGTGTGACACTGAGCCAGAAGGGATTAAGCATTAGCAGGCTAACTAAACCAGATTCATCCATTACAGACACATTAGGAGACAATGATTGTGTTTTTTGTAAAAAGAAAAGGAGTACTAGTGGCACCTTAGAGACTAACCAATTTATTTGAGCATAACTTTCGTGAGCTACAGCTCATTTCATCGGATGCATGTTATATTGTCAGAGGTTGACAATGTAACCAAACAGTTCCTGTCTGTCACTGTATTCTGTTAGTTCAGAGATCAAAAGGACATGTTAACATTTAGATGAACTCTGAATGTACTAATATCATTGTCTCCATATCTCTTTAAAGTATGTAGAAAACTATTTGTAAATGGCGGGAGATGGGCAGTTGCCTTATGCTAATCCATGCAGCTAATTACCGGTGGTGCTTAGGAAATAGAAGGTTTTACTTCAAACCCACAATGCTTCACTCAAGGATTACCTGCTATCAAGAAGCTGCCAGAGAACTATAAAAAGAACTCAAGGGCCCTGATCCTGTTATCTCAGATCTACTTAAGCTTCATCAGGGGAAGTTTGAGTCACAAGACTGAGGTTTCCAGCTCCAGTCTGGATCACCCTGATATTGTACATTGGACTATAACCTCTGCAACTAATTCTGAAAGAATTGTTTGCAGCTCTGAAGCTCAGAATCTCTACTATGAAGCAGACCTAAGAATTTTATTCATATTTCTATATATAGTGATCTTGAAACCTGTACTGTCTCTCTTTTCTTTTTTCATAAATTGCAGTTTAGTTAATAAGAATTGGATGTAAGTATGTATTTGGGTGAGATCTGAAATATTCATTGACCTGGTAGGATTGATCGAACTTTTTACGTGATGAACAAGATTCTCATCATGTTTGATTTGGTTGTCTGGGTGAGAGCCCAAGGCTGGGTTGCTTTAAGTAAGCTGTGTTTTTGGCTTCTGGGAAACCAGTAAGGTATTGTAGCTGTGATTGAACTGGAAAGAAAGAATATGCTTGAAAACTAAATTATAGAATAGAACTATGCTGGAATTTGCTACTCTATAGTATAATTCCCAGTGAAGTAGTATCTATAATGATTTGCTTCTTAAAGTAATGGTTGGTATTTAACATTCTGCATAAGATCCCTCAGTGCAGAGCAGACACTTTTTACTGTACTTCAGGGGTGAAGAACCAGCACAGAGTTTCCAAACCCCACCATCTGTTATCACTTTAGAGGTATGGCCAGAATGCCTATAACTGTACCAATCCCCAGTTGTGTTTTCAGCCCCTTTCAGGCCATTAGCAGCCATTGTAAGTTTCAACAGGACAAGCAAACTTATACCAGGGACTGATTGTGAACATAGCAACAGTAGGATTGGAGGAGTGAAAGATCATGCTTAATGGCACCTTCACATCACCTTCCAGTGTGTGATGAGTGCTCCTAGGTCATAATCAAGAAATGGGCCTATTGCATCTGGAAAATGAGAAGTTCAACCTAAGAGCTTCAGGATTAATCTTTCTAGATTTTTCATCATTCATAACACAGAATGTTTTCCTCTCATGGAGTAAAAAGACATAATAAATACCACTATATTCATTGTAAAATACCTTTTTCTCTACGTTATATGAAAGCAGTCAAATGGATCTATTGTAAAACCCCTATAGGTAATCTTACCGTACTAGGATTACGTAGCACTATACATTGGCATATAAACTACAATAAAGTGTGCAAATAATTAAATACATTAAGACACAGCTGACCTTTACTTATCTTACTTTAATGACGTTAAGTCTTTTTTTATTAACCTGCATATGCCGGTAACATAAAATATAGTAATTATATGTTCCAATTTCTAATGGTAATCTGTCTGTTGCTGAATCATATTATGGAGTCATAACTGATTATGACAGGTATGCATCCGATGAAGTGAGCTGTAGCTCACGAAAGCATAATAAATTGGTTATCTCTAAGGTGCCACAAGTACTCCTTTTCTATAAGTGATTATATAACTCTAAAATACACTTCAAAATTATTTGAAATAAATGTTTGGCAAGTTTTGGAAGAAAAACCTGAAGGAAAAGGAATCAGTAGCATGTCTCTGAAGCTGCTGAAAGTGTGGTGAACATCCCACAGTTAAAATAATCCCTAATTATTGAACTGTTTGAATTTTGAAGAGTTTTTTTTCTTCATTTTGAAGGGTTCAAAATGAAACTAATTTGTATGTATTAAAATATTTTTCTAATTATTGTGGGGGGGAATTTATCAAAAACATATTTGAATTGGTTATTGATTTGTTTTAGAGAAAACTGGGGTTTTGGTACACAAAGCATTTTGATAACATTTTAATATGTTTTCAATAAAAATGGGGAAAAATAAAAACATACATTTTGGTGAGATACATGAAAAATGTTGACAATGTCAATTTTCATTCCAACAAAAGGTTTTATTCAAAATATTTCAACCAGCTCTACTACTTATTTTGCTATTTACAAAATGGACCACATGCTGTAAATTATACATCTCCCAGTTAAATCAATAGGAGCCTTCAATGATGGCTGGATTGGACCCATTATGAGGAAATATTGATGCAGGTATAGGAACTGAAAATGCTACAGAAGAAAAGCAATGCACAAAATATCACTCTTAAAATAATGCATAGGGTACAAAGGGCAGCAACAATAGTCAGTCTCTTTTATCCACCCTTGCCCCTCTGCTGGTCTCTCAGAGAGTCCTAAAAAAAATGAGGAGTCCTTGTGGCACCTTAGAGACTAACACATTTATTTGGGCATAAGCTTTCGTGGGCTAGAACCCACTTCATCAGATGCATGAAGTAAAAGATACAAGAACAGATATAAATACATGAAAGGATGTGGGTTGCTTTACCAAGTGTGAGGTCAATCTAACGAGATAAATCAATTAACAGCAGGATACCAAGGGAGGAGAAATAACTTTTGAAGTGGTAAGAGAGTGTCCCATTGATTTATCTTGTTAGACTGACCTAACAGTTGGTAAAGCAACCCACATCCTTTCATGTATTTACACCTGCTCCTGTATCTTTTACTTCATGCATCCGATGAAGTGGGTTCTAGCCAACGAAAGCTTACGCCCAAATAAATGTGTTAGTCTCTAAGGTGCCACACGGACTCCTCACTTTTTTTTGCTGATACAGACTAACATGGCTGCCACTCGGAAACCAGAGATTCCTAGTTCATGGTTAGCTTCACATAATAAAAATTAGATAAAGTTTGGGCTTCAAGATTTACTTTTACTTTTCAGAGTCTTCTCTGTCTAGATGTTAAGTTTTGAAGAGAGTGAAGTTTCTAGGACACTGGGATCATCTGAGTACCTCAAATGAGTTCTTTTTCATGCCAATCTCTATCATATAAAAATATGTTACAAAATACATTCAGTAATGAACATAAGGAAATGTTGGATGGGAAAAGAACCAGAAAACTTATCCTTTATGTGTTTTAGCTCACCCTATTTTTCCTGTTTTGTCACTGTTTCTAATTCCCCCTCTAGCTCTATAAAAGCATTTAGCTGTCTCTTTAATTCATTTATAGTATGCACTTCAGTGGACTTACCTGACATCTTATTCCTCACGTTTAGTGCTTTTAGAGTGCAATACTTCTGCTTGAATTCTTCTGTTCTATTTTCACTTAAAGGGGCACTGTCAACTTGAATTTTTTTCAATTGACTAATTAAAAAATGTACTTTTTCCAATAGAGCACCCTTTAAACATTATGCCCTGATTTCTATATCTATAATTACATCTCTGCCCTGCTGCTCAGATGGATTTTTTTAGATGGGCTGAAGAGCAGCACTACTAAATATAATCAGAGCTGCTCTCCTCTTCCATCCTCCTGTGTTCTGGGTGCACAACTTTCTGCTGCTTCTTCGGTTTCAACTTTGTTGCTGCCATGAAATATCTTGCAGGTTTCTGGGATGTCATCGCTAGGCTCCATGTCTGTCACAGAGGTTGCGGAAGTCATGGATTCCTTGATTGTTCACAACCTCCGTGACTTCTGCAGCAGCCAGTGTGGCTGACCCCAGGGCCACCCAAACAGGTGTCTCCGGGGACAGCCAGACTGGCCACAGCTGGAGTGGCTGTGCAGCCAGCCGCTTGTGCCGACCCGCAGCCAGCCACTCCAGCTGTTGTTCAGGTAGTACTGGGCAACTGGCCCCAGGGATCTCCTGAGTAGGGGCCTGTGCAGCTGGCCCTGGGGACCGTTTGAGCAGCTGTCCCTGGGGTGGCCGGATCAGCCACGGTCAGTGGCCCCCAGGACCTGGTGATGCTGCCCCCTCCCAGCAACAGCGCCCCAGGTTACCCCCTTCAGCAGTGCCCCCCCCCCCGCAGATTTAGTCAGGAGTATATATAGTCTAAGTCATGGGCAGGTCACGACCTTGCATTTTTGTTTATTGCCCGTGACCTGTCATTGACTTTTACTAAAAATACCCATGACTAAATCGTAGCTGTCATAAATATAAAGGGAAGGGTAAACCCCTTTAAAATACCTCCTGGCCAGAGGAAAAATCCTCTCACCTGTAAAGGGTTAAGAAGCTAAAGGTAACCTCGCTGGCACCTGACCAAAGTGACCAATGAGGAGACAAGATACTTTCAAAAGCTGGGAGGAGGGAGAGAAACAAAGGGTCTGTGTCTGTCGGTATGCTGGTTTCTGCCGGGGATAGACCAGAAATGGAGTCTTAGAACTTTTAGTAAGTAATCTAGCTAGGTATGTGTTAGATTATGATTTCTTTAAATGGCTGAGAAAAGATCTGTGCTGAATAGAATGACTATTTCTGTCTGTGTGTCTTTTTTGTAACTTAAGGTTTTGCCTAGAGGGGTTCTCTAGGTTTTGAATCTAATTACCCTGTAAGGTATCTACCATCCTGATTTTACAGGGCTGATTCCTTTACTTCTATTTACTTCTATTTCTATTAAAATTCTTCTTGTAAGAAAACTGAATGTTTTTTCATTGTTCTCAGATCCAAGGGTTTGGGTCTGTGGTCACCTATGCAAATTGGTGAGGATTTTTACCAAACCTTTCCCAGGAAGTGGGGTGCAAGGGTTGGGAGGATTTTGGGGGGAAAGACGTGTCCAAACTACGTTTCCCAGTAAACCGAGTTAGAGTTTGGTGGTGGCAGTGGATATTCCAAGGACAAAGGATAAAATTAATTTGTACCTTGGGGAAGTTTTAACCTAAGCTGGTAAAAGTAAGCTTAGGAGGTTTTCATGCAGGTCCCCACATCTGTACCCTAGAGTTCAGAGTGGGGGAGGAACCTTGACAGTAGCCTTAGTCAGTGCCTCCTAGATCAGAGCATGAGTGCATGAGAGGTGGTGTCAACATGCTGGTGCATGAGAAAGGAAGTACAACTGACCATCAATAAAAAACAGTACACTGCCTTTACACAAAGTAAGGAAACTGACAGAAATATTTTTTCCTTTGTCTTTCAGTTCTAGTAATTCTAGTGATTTCTCACAGCAATAGTGGGAACAAATTTTTTTATTAACAATAAACTTCATTGTTTATTGATTCTCATCTAGGGGAACTGAGATTTAAGTAGGGATTAAAATGAGGAGAGTGTGCAAAAGTAGACAGTGTTCACTGGAGTTTCCTAATCCCCAGCTATGTGAGTTAAAATTACCAATATTTTTTTTCAAACATCTTTAAGTTTAGAAGTAGGAAGTGACTTGTGGTTTACTGGTGGTAGGGATGTTAGTGAAAAAAAAACCTTTAAAAACTTTAGTAAAGTCTTGGATTTACTTTTGGATGAAAACAAAACAGAGCTGGCAAAAGCAGAAATGATGGTCCCACCATTGAGGTGGATGAAGCTCAGAACTGTGGAATCTGTGTGAATTTATCTGTACATTTAGTGACATTGGCTACAGGAAGTTGAGGCATTATTTAAAATCTCATTTCAAAATACACACTATATAAACTATTCCAATTACATGATTCAGTGTAGTGGTCAAGAAATTGGGTGGTTAGTGTGCTTGCAGAAGCAACACCTGATAAAAGAGAAAAGGGATCAAATAAAGCTTTAGTTAACTTGCACAGCCATGTAATCAGAGATCACTTTCACAAGTTTACAGAAATAACTGATATGATGGAATAGGCACAACAGAGAAGAGGTTGACTGAGCTGAGAACCTTAGGACTGGATCTTACTGGACTACTATTTTGGGGGGGAAGGGATGATGCATTTAGTGCAATGAGTGGATATTTTCTGGAGCATGGATACTGTTGTATTAATTTTGACAGAGAAAAATGGGCCCAGAGAGTTAAAGATATTGTACAGTGACAGGGTTAACATTTTTTACAGTGAATAGTGAGTCGCACTATGTGTCCATTGTTCAAGTCATTGTCTAAACGTGATTATCGGTAAATCTAATGAGAATTTCAGATTGTAATTGTTTGGTACAATTGCAAATACAACGATGTTCATCAATAATTCAGCAAATACTGGGTCCGATGCATATCGGGCTTCACAGAGCATCCTGAGGAAAAATGGCACAGTTCTCTGCATTGGAGAGAGGGGACTGGGCCGTGTTGAGCTGCAAGGATTCAAGCTATAGTATGGATGAGGGACATTGCCTGGCTGGCACTTTCTAGTCAACCTCCTATCTTGGCCATATTTTGACAGGAGATCATTGATCTTGATACATAGTTCAATCAAGGCATTCAGAGCAGTCAGGTGTTCGACCCATGCCACTCATCCTTGAGCTCATTGAGCCAGAAGTGATAGCATTGCACAGTCTCACTCCATTCAGTGTCAGCCATCAGACTCCAAAATTCAGCAGCATAGTTACCCTCTGGCTGGCAACCCACCTCAGTGCCTGGAATGCCTGGACTCAGTCACTTGGGTTATCAACAATTACCACTAACGCTTAACAAAGTCCTCTAACTGGCCAAAGAGGGGAGTCTGACATTACAGACTCTCATTGGAGTCTGTTTTTGAAGTTTTTTTGTTGAAGAATTACCACTTTTAAGTCTGTTACTGAGTGTCCAGAGAGATTGAAATGTTCTACTGGTTTTTGAATGCTATAATTCTTGATATCAGATTTGTGTCCATTTATTCTTTAGTGTAGAGACTGTATGTTTGATGGTGTCACTTGAATAGATATGCGGACAGAGTTGGCACCAGGGTTTGTTGCAGGGTTTGGTTCCTAGGTTAGTGTTTTTGTTGTGTGGTGTGTAGTTGCTGGTGAGTATTTGCTTCAGGTTCGGGAGGCTGTCTGTAAGAGAGGACTGGCCTGTCTCCCAAGGTCTGTGAGAGTGAAGGATCATCCTTCAGGATAGGCTGTAGATCCTAGATGATGCGCTGGAGAGGTTTTAGTTGGGGGCTGTAGTTGATGGCTAGTGGCGTTCTGTTACTTTCTTTGTTGGGTACCCTTCTGGCTCTGTCAATCTGTTTCTTCACTTCACCAGGTGGGTATTGTAGTTTTAAGAATGCTTTGTCTTTTGTTTGTCTTTTGTTAGTCTCTCAGGTGCCACAAGGACTCCTCGTTGTTGTTGCTGATACAGACTAACACGGCTACCACTCTGAAACCTTCTGTTGATGATCACTATAGTCTTTTCACACCTTGAACTATTCAATGTACACCCTCAATTGGGCATTCATGTAGATACACTCATCTCAGACATGTCTCCATTTCATGGTATGAAATGTGCATCATTATGTCAGCTCTTAAATCTGCTGGGGTTACTTCTTGGTCCCCTTTAAAACAAAATGCCATCTTGCCCACACAGATCATCCCTCACTTGGTAGTATGGGGTACCTCCTGTGGCACTTGCCCCTTGCTATCTGACCAACCCTAGAGTACGAAATGAGTTACTGTCTGTAGAATCCCATCTTGTTCAGAGATTTCCTGGATTGCCTGGAACATCTCATCAGAGATTGCAGTATGTTAATTGATTGTATCTCCTGTTCCACAGAGCCATCTGTGTTGTACTCTGGAAGGTAAACCCTGCTCAGTATAATTACCAGCAGTAGTGACTTTTCTGGGCAGCATCTTATCCATTCCTCCTATCATAGTGCTGAAGCAGCAATAACGTGCGGTGGTCACTCAGTTGCACTCCTTAGTGGCTTCATGTTTTGTTGATCGGATTTCACATCCATCTTGTTCCCAGAGGTGAACTGGTGGAATCATTCCACTCCAAAGAGCACAGCCAGTAGGTACTTTTGTATCTGAGCATATCCTTTTTCTGTGTCTGTCAAGGCCCAACTAGCAAATACTACAGTCTGCTGAGTTTGCAAAAATGCAGTTCCTAGGCCTCTTTCTGAGGCATCTTGTAGCTGTAGCTGCTCTGCGGGATTGTAGTACTTTAGCACCATGTCTCTCTTACAATTTTCTTTGTTCTTTCAAATGCCTGTCATTAGGTGTATGAACATTCCCAAGCTGTATCATTGTGTGTTAAGTATCTCAAGGGACCACAGGCTTCTTATAAGAATCTTGAAAAATAGTTGGCCCTACCTATTCATCTCTGGACTCTACATCCTTTGGTCTTGGCATTTCCATAATGGATCTCAGTTTCTCAGGGTCCAGCCAGAGATGCTCAGAAGTCAACGGATGTCTGACATAGGAGACCCCAATTCTCTTCAGCCTCAGCTTGTCCACACTTAGTCTAATATTCCGCTCCTGGCACCTGCTTAGGAGTTGTCACAGCTTTGTATCATGGTTCTGCGTTGCCTCTTCCTTGACATCTCCTTCTCCTACAGAAAAAATGTCATCAGCTACAGTCTTAATGCCTGGGAGTCCCTCTAATGCTGTGTTCAGTTTACACTAGAACATTAGAACACCTCTTGCTGATGCCCACAGCCTTTCTACTAAAGATACCTGCCAAAGTTGCAGCAAAGGATGCTAGGTGGCTGAATGGTTTGGCTAACTCAGTATGCAGTATGCCATTCCTGACATCACAAACAGCGGCCCTGGATAAACTGGGTTGTATGTCCTCAAACACTGGTGATGGTTAGTAACTTCTTTTCAATGTGCTGTGCTTTTAGGCCAATGCACATCCTCAGTTAACCACCCCCAATGATGCTTCTTTTCAGGTTTGCGAGTACCTTCTGTAGTTAGTTCACTTGCTGTGCAAGGGGGTTTATTTCTATCTTCCTTCCCTCTGAATGTCCAGGGCCCAGATTTTCTGTTCTCCCTCCTCTCTCATATTGCATATATTCTAGTGTTTTATTACAATCAAGTACTCGGTTTGCAGTGCCCTGCTGCCCAGCAGTGGCTGGTACTCTAGTGTGTGAACTATTATGAATTCCATTAAATAATGTCTTATATATTTTGGGTTTCTTACTGGCAGCTTGACTTGCCTTACTGGCTACAGAATGGTTTTATTGTACAGTCCCAGCAGCAGGTCACATTTCCTCCATGTAATATTGTGCTTATCAGTGTTGCTGGGATTACACTGCAGCTGACTCCACAATCCAGATGGAATATATTTGGACATTGATCTAGTAGTATAGTTGCAGATATGGGATGGCTGGCAGCCTTCTTTCTGCAGTGCACTTATTGCAGATATCAGCCCATTCATTGAAAATCTCTTTGTGCTCAATCATTGTGCTGCTTTTTTTCTTCCTGGGGTAGCTGTGGCACTGGGACATAAAATAATTCTGTTCCTCACACCTCTTTCTCTGTTTCCCAAAGGCTGGGCATTTTCTTTCTGCCTTTCATGTTGCTTTCCACAATATAGACACTGGACCATGACACCTGCATTCTTGGTTGGACAGTCTATGTGCTGATTCCTAGGTTCCCTTAGCTTGAACCTCTGTATTTGTTCTGCACTAGGGGCTGTCACCGTTTTGATACTTTCTATGGAGAGTTCAATTGCCATTGTTATTTGGAAGCATTTCTCTATGGTTAGAGTTGTTTCTTTTAAGAGTCTCTCCTGTAAGATGAAATCACATGTCCCACAAATGATCCTGCCCCTAAGGGAATCCTGCATGTCTCCATAGTTATGTGTAGTTGTCAGAGTTCTCAGCTCTGGAACATAAGTATCTATTCACTTTTCTGCTTCTTGGTTTCTAATAATAATAAATAATAAATTAATAAAACCTATATCTCTCTATAGTCTCTCTCTCTGGGGACACAGTGCGCAAGAAACACCTATATCAGCTGTTCTGGTGTTTTAGCCATTATCCCTGGCCACATTGTCTTATTCACTTATCTTCCTTTTCAACAATGAGAGTAAAAAAAATATTTTCTCATATTTATCCCCATATGATGCAGTTGCAAAAAAGGCTAATATTCTTGTGTGCATTAACGGGAGTGTCCTATGTAAGATACAGCAGGCAACTGTCCCACTCTACTTGTCATTGGTGAGTCCTCAGCTGGAACACTGTGTCCAGTTCTGGGTACCACACTTTAAGAGATATGTGCACAAATTGGAGAGAGTCCTGAGGAGAGCAACACAAATGATATAAGGTGTAGAAACCCAGAATATGAAGAAAGGTTAAAAAAATGGGCATGTTGTTGTGTGTCTGAGTTAATGACCCAAGACTGTCAAATAACAGGCTCAATTTGAATTATATAATCTAAGATCAATCAGAGATTAGTACAGTACTATAAAGAATACAGAGTAAATAGATACATTTATTACCATTTGTTGTCAAATCAAGAGCTGGTTCAGTGTCTCTCATTCACTGTATCTGGAAGGAGGCAGTTTTCATTTCCTAACTATGTTCTCATACTAGTGTTATTATACAGGGTTTTAAACAAAGAAGACCTCTTTGACAAAGAAATATATGTTGTGATGTTATTTCTATACATTTTCAGTTTACCTGATTCATATGTGAAGGCATAGTTATTTACAGCTGATAGGACTAACAATTCTTCAAGATAATATCTGTCAGTGAGTCCTTCGTACCCCACAGTCATTCTTCCCTATTGATTCCCCATCAGAAAACATCTGCTGCAACAATAATCCCTTATTAGTTTCCCAAGTCTATATATTCTCATGTAAGTTCTGTGTGTGTGTGTGTTGTGTGTGTATGTATACTTTTGTATACATGGAGATGCCCAAGATGATTAAATACAGTGTAAGGCATAAAATTCCTGAATTGGGTTACTCATTGGTCAAGGACCAGTGTTCTGGGCCTAAGACATACTCTTAGTTGAAGATAAAGATTCTAAAGAATAGTTGATATATATAAATGAATCAAATATACAGAAAGAAATAACTAAAAGGGTTAATATTTACTAACAGATACTAACAGTCTGTAGTCCTGAGAAAAGAAGACTGGGAGGTGGGATCTGATAAGAGTCTTCAAATATGTGAAGGGCTGTTATATGGAAGATGATATTCAATTGTTCTCCATGTCTACTGAAGTTCTGAGAAGAAGTAATCAGCTTAATCTGCAACAAGAGAGATTTAGGTTTGATATTAGGAAATAACTGTAAGGAGAGTTAAGCACTGTAACAGGCATTGAGTGGAGGCTGTGGAATCCCTGTCATCTCTCCAAGTTCATTGCAGGTTGCTACACTGGAAGGGAACAAAATGCTCAGGGTTTACACTTGACACAGCATAGTCCAGCTCCAATTTCAGGTGTGTAGGGGGAGAAGTTACAGGTGTGTAGGGGGAGGAGTTAAGTTCCACCCACTCTGTCTCTTTTTGCCCACCTACTCAGGGTATGGCTGATATAATAGCTCCATCATGTTTCCTTCCCTCCCATGATGTTATTCTTGATGCAGGTACCTAAAACAAGGCACATTATTCCACCTTACTCCCTTGGACTGCTGCACAAGCCAGACCACTATTTGGCCATATTGATTTAATTAATTTTCAAAAATCAGGACCTATTCTAATTATTTTTATTTCACAAAACAGCTTTGAATAGCGTTGTGTGAGGGATAAAAAAGTGTCAGCACCGTGTTTACAGGATGCCATAAGTGACATCCTTGTGGCAAACAAGTGTATTGAAACGGTCAAATGGAGCTATCATGATTGGCCTCAAAATGAGAATAAACTTTTTGCAAAGTTCTGCAAACAGAATAGGAAGTTTGTTTTCCTAAAATTGCCATTATTTCATGTCAAGTAGCAACAAAAGTGGCAGAAGGTGCCATAAGACTTTGCAGAGCAATTGGATAGACTTCCACTATTTCTTCCATTTATACATGCTTTCCTCATGAAGCAATATCACAATTTTCAAGTAATGTCTCTTTCTGTTTTATTGTTTTGCTGCCTGTGCATTTAATCAAATACACGGCAGTGACCAGTTTATTGCCTACTACTAACCATATTTACCTAATGAAAATAAAGGTCAGAAATCTATCATGTATCAGAATTAAATGAAATATTGTCTGCGGAAAGACGATATAGCTACTTGTACTATTATTGAAAATCTGTCCCAATATGACCTAATATTATTTTGTACTGTTCACATACTGTTAAGACTATTTGTTATTCTACCTGTGACTACAGCTACTGGGCTCCACCCCCCCCCCCCCGTTTACCTGAAAAACTATCAATACATTAACATAGACTAGCTTTGATGTTTATTCATTGAGACCTCACTCAAGTCATGAAGAAACTAATAGAAATTACAATTCACCATATTGCAAGCCAGTCTGGATTTTGAAGATTATTTCTCATTGTAAACATTATCCTCTTTCCAAAAGATGCAAATGCTTTGCATATTGGTTCCATACATCCTACTGCAAAATCCTAGCTCTGCTATTGCTATAGTGTATATATTTGACTCCAACTTGCTTAAATGGAATTACAGGAAAATATTTGTCACTACTACTATGACCATCTGGGAGAAGAGGGATATACTTTCACCATTGATGGTTATCTCCTAAAATTTTACTTTTGGAGGAACAGTATTAGAAAGCTGCTTTTTCAAATTATTAAGGTGAATTTCCCATTAAGCCCAGCTAGCTAGCTTCTGGGCCAGTTCCCAAATATGACTGAAGTTATGCTGCATAAGAAGCCTTGTTCCCATCTGATAATGAGCACTAAGCTTGTTAATATTTTATTTATGTATTTGTTTTTGAGCACCCCTTCCCAAAAAAATAAGGGGAGAACAAAAACAAACAAAAAGGCAAATGGAACAAAAAAGTAAAGGAATGGAAAGAGAGGGAAAGGAAAGGAAGGAAAGGAGACAGAGTAGGAAAAGGTCAGTGACATCTCCATTCCATCCACTAAGGATTATTCAATGATTTCTAAAAAGTCAGACCAAATAACTTCACATTTGTCTGAGGTCTCTCTTCTCAGAAACATTACTTGTTCTTCATCAGCCACATCAGTTAAGTTGCTTTGCCAAGCTTCCAACCCTGGAGGCAACCTGATCTTCCATCTAAGCAATATCAGTTGTTTGTCTACAAGCACTACTCTAGAGAACCAAGCTTTCCATGAGCTGGACAGTTTCCAGGCATGCTAATACCTTAGAGTGGAAATGCTCTGAGGCACCTTCTCCACAAGATTGGTCTCATCATATTTGAGATGTTGTTGCCTTGGAAAATTTCTGTTTTGCTCAAAAGAATCTTTCACAAATTATTATCCTGTGGCGTTCCTTCATTGAACACAAGGAGGAAGGCAGTACACTCTTGGCTAAACCTAAAATGTATACGAATTTGAAATTCCAGTATATATCCAGACTGTACAGTGTTTGCACTTTATTATAGAGTCTACTGTTAAAAGATTCTACCCACCTGAGACTTACTCCCTGTACCTAAATGAGGAATACTATTGGAATCAGTTATGCCTCTAAAAATGGAAAGAAAATTTTATATATGTCTGTTACCTGGGGTTCTTTCAACCCAAAGCTCTTGGTAACTTTACTCTGTGTGAGGTGGTGTCAGGAAATAAAGCAAGGGAGATAAGGCCATCAAACCGATAGATGGTTGGCACAAACAGGACAACACAAGGGTGCTTTCACTTAAAGCTAAACTTTACTTAGTCTCAAGCACTTACACACGTCCACAACAGGTTAGTAAAATACACCCAACCCTCAATAATTACCAAAGTTGGAAGTTGGGTGTGGCTTTTGAGTGGCATAGCAACAGCCTTCCAATGGCCAATCTTCAGTCTGCTAGTGGGGACCACAAGCTGTGTCCAGAGGGAGAGTTCCTGATGAATTCCACTACTCCAAACTTTCTTCCCTTATTTATTCATTAGTATTACAAAACATGTCACTCAAAGAAAACTTGTTAAGCAGGCAATTTCAAAAGTTAAGCAAGAGGTTTCCTTCTGATCATCAATTAGCCAGATGTGTTTTTTCAGAGCTGGCATGCTTTGAGGACCTGGCAGACACATCTCTGAGGGCACATATAGACAAGCTTCCTGTTTTTCTAAAATGCATATCTCAGCAATTTCAACAGAGATCTCATCAGGGAGGAAGCGGGGTCAAGCTGCCCTTTCTTTGGCACCCAAACCCCTTCACCTCCTGACTCAGTCATACTAAGGCTCCTGCATAGGCCCACTTACAGCCTGCTAGCTTGACTATTTTTAGCAATAAGCAGTTGTGGTTCAGGCACATTACTGGTTTGCCAAGATCTCCCCGTACATGACCACTCTGTATCGGACATTAATTCATGAAACACATTTGGTTTTCCTATACTATTTATTATACGTATATGAATGGCATGCACATACAAACATTACATGAGGCTACTTGAGAATAAAATGCTGGAACAAGTCTCCAGCTGTGTTGTCATAAATATAAAGGGAAGGGTAACCACCTTTCTGTATACAGAACTATAAAATCCCTCCTGGCCAGAGGCAAAACCCTTTCACCTGTAAAGGGTTAAGAAGCTAGGATAACTTCACTGGCACCTGATCAAAATGACCAATGAGGAGACAAGTTACTTTCAAAGCTGGAGGGAGTGGGGAACAAAGGGTATGTCTGTCTGCGTGATGCTTTTGCCGGGAACAGATCAGGAATGCTCTTCAGAATTTCGGTTAAGTTAGAAAGTAATCTAGCTAGAAATGTGTTAGATTTCCTTTTGTGAAATGGCTGGTAAAATAGGTTGTGCTGAATGGAATGTATATTCCTCTTTTTGAGTATTTTTGTAACTTAAGGTTTTGCCTAGAGGGATTCTCTATGTTTTGAATCTGATTACCCTGTAAGGTATTTACCATCCTGATTTTACAGAGGTGATTCTTTTACTTTTTCTTTAATTAAAATTCTTCTTTTAAGAACCTGATTGCTTTTTCATTGTTCTTAAGACCCAAGGATTTGGGTCTGTGTTCACCTATGCAAATTGGTGAGGATTTTTATCAAGCCTTCCCCAGGAAAGGGGGTGTAGGGCTTGGGGGGATATTTTCGGGAGACTACGTCTCCAAGTGGGCTCTTTCCCTGTTCTTTGTTTAACACACTTGGTGATGGCAGCATAGGGTTCAAGGACAAGGCAAAGTTTGTACCCTGAGGAAGTTTTTAACCTAAGCTGGTAAAAATAAGCTTAGGGGGTCTTTCATGCAGGTCCCCACATCTGTACCCTAGAGTTCAGAGTGGGGAAGGGACCTTGACATGGTGGCACAGCAGTGGGATAAATTTGAGGGTTTTTTTTAGATCATTTTGAAGCAGAAGTACAGTAGGATTTTAAAAGGATATTTTTTCCCCTTTGGGCAGCTTGGAAACAAGTCTTAAGCTGAAAGCAGTTAGAGTTTTTTTTGTCTCTGCCTGGGGCCAAAGCAGCAAGCATAACAAAGGGATTTGTCTTTTTTGAGCTGGAGTTTTCTCTACCTCAAGGCAGGGTAAATAACCTCCTGCAGGGAAATTCACAAGTTTTTCACAGACTTGAAGAGGGGTTTTTGTTTTTGATTTTAGCTAAGAGCAACTGGAGGGTTTTTCTGTCTATTTGCCTGAGACAAAGGATTTTTCTGTAGGCTGAGAATAGCTATCAGAGAACATAGGTATCACATTACAGCACAAAAATTTTACAAGCCAGTTTTTTGTTTTGTTTTTTTAACTCCTGGGTGTAAAGTTAGTTAAAAACAGAGAGGCTAAGATGAAAGAACCCAAGGCAGAAAAAGCCAAAGAGGCTGCCCACAGGAGAGAAATGGAGGCAAAGGAAAAAGAGTGGAAGCATGCACTGGAGATGGAGAAGGCAAAGATTCAGCAGAATAGCAATCCTTCTCCAGGTACCGCTTCACATCCCAGGAAGTTCCCCACCTACAAGGCAGGCAATGATACTGAGGCCTTCTTAGAAAACTTTGAAAGGTCCTGCCTTGGGTACAGCATCTCTGCAGACTAGTACATCATAGAGCTGAGGCCGCAGCTCAGTGGACCCTTAGCAGAGGTGGTGGCTGAAATGCCAAAGGAACACATGAACAAGTATGAACTGTTTAAAACCAAGGCGAGAGTCAGAATGGGGCCAACAGCTGAGCATTCCCATCAGCGGTTCAGAGCCCTAAGGTAGAAACCAGACGTGTCATTTACCCAACATGCCTACCACATTGTGAAACATTGGGATGCCTGGATATCAGGAGCAAGTGTTAAATCTCCAGAAGAGTTGCCCTTCCTAATGCAAATGGAGCAGTTCTTAGAGGGTGTTCCTGAGGAAATAGAAAGATACATCCTAGATGGGAAGCCCACAAGTGTAATCGAGGTGGGGAAGATTGGAGCCAAATGGGTGGAGGTGGCAGAAAAGAAAAAAACTAGTAGCAGTTGGGGCGAATATCAGAAGGGCAAACCAGAACAAAATGGGTGGAGGGAGGAGAGAGGAACAATCCTGGTCACAGTTGGAGCAGAGACCAGAAGGGACAACCTCCGATCTCACCCTACTACTGGGGACAGCCCAAGGCCCCAACTACACACCAAGGAACACTCCACACACCTTATCGTCCTGCCACACTGTTCTCCAGCAACCCACCTCACCGCAGTGACCCGTCAGCTGGACGATGTTTTAACTGTAACAAGCTGGGCATGTAAAGGCCAACTGCCCCAAGAACCCCAACAGATTACAGTTCATTGCACCGGAATCACACCAGAGGTCCACAGGCCCAGGTGCCTCCCAGATACCCTCGGAACAGAGGGAAACTGTGAGTGTGGGCGGAAAGAAGGTCACCAAGTGGAGGGACACCGGAGCGCAAGTGTTGGCTATCCATGCTTCCTTAGTGGACCCCAATTTAATCGACCCAGAGATCCAAGTAACAATTCAACCCTTCAAGTCCAACTCTTTCACTTTGCCTACAGCCAAAGTTGCCTGTCCAGTATAAGGGCTGGTCAGGAATGTGGACTTTTGCAGTCTATGATGATTACCCCATTATCCCATGTATATTCCTGTTTTTGTGTCTTTTTGTAACAAGGTTTTGCCTAGAGGAATTCTCTATGTTTTGAATCTGATTACCCTGGAAGGTATTTACCATCCTGATTTTACAGAGGTGATTCTTTTACTTTTTCTTTAATTAAAATTCTTCTTTTTTTTAGAACCTGATTGCTTTTTCATTGTTCTTAAGATCCAAGGGTTTGGGTCTGTGTTCACCTATGCAAATGTGTCCAAGTGGGCTCTTTCCCTGTTCTCTGTTTAATATGCTTGGTGGTGGCAGCATAGGATTCAAGGACAAGGCAAAGTTTGTACCTTGAGGAAGTTTTTAACCTAAGCTGGTAAGAATAAGTTTAGGGGGTCTTTCATGCAGGTCCCCACATCTGTACCCTAGAGGTCAGAGTGGGGAAGGAACCTTGACATGTGTCAAAAGGTGTGGGGGCACAGCAAAGGATTCTTTGTGGTTCCCCTAGTCTGGAGTCCAGTTTTGTCCCTGAAGCAGCCTGGAAAAGCCTTATAGACATGTCCCCATCTTCCTAGCCACACCATGAATATTCCCCTTTTCCAAGGGTGTCAGGCAAGAGATGTCAGGGATTTCTACCTGTTACCATTTTTTCTGAACCAGAATGGAACATCAAAAATTAAATTGGATGATTTGACTCAATGACAACACAATAAAACTCAGTTGTAAGTGTAAAACGTGCATATACTTCCCCTTTTAAATTGCATTGTGTGCAATGACAGCAATATTTGCATTTTGAGTTTTTCTGAATGTTTCAGGGAACCTGAAAAAGATAAACTCAGTATTCTGCTACTTCAGTTTTCATATCTGAACCCAAATACTAACAGAACTTTGCATAATACAAAGATGAGAAACAAACTTTTATACTTTACTGATTAGAACTGTGAAAAATCTGGTGTGGTTATAATGACATCAATACTGTAATGAAAGGCTCCTATTTAGCAAAATACTTAAGCAAGTGCTGAAGTTTAAGCAAGTGTAAGCACTGACTTCAATGGAACTACTTATGTCCTTAAAACTAAGGAAGTGCTTACGTGCTTTGCTGAATCCAGGCCTGAGGAGAAATGAGTCAGGCCCAAAGTTGTCTTCATGTCCATCACAATCTTATTTTGCGGCTCATTAGGTCATATATATTTATAACTTGTTGGCCAATCACTTTTCTGCAGTACAAAGACTGTAGAAACAAAGAAATATAGTTTGTTTATTTTTGTTTTTTTTTAAAAAAAGGAAATTAACACCTTCTAGACAGTTTAAAAATATATTTCCGGCACTCCTGCTACATTTGAGACCGAAACACAGTTATCCCACCAGAAAGAATAAATGTTATTTTATTTATTGGCTATTTTGCGCAGGTTGAACACTGGATTTAGACTCAAAGTTTTGATACATGAGGTAAAATCAGTGTTCAAAATAGAGCTGGTACACAAAACATTTTTCATAATGGGTTTTTAACCTAAGTGAAAGTTTTCATGAAAAGCTTGGCTGAAAAATTTTAGGCTTTCAATTTTTGAAAAACAAACAATTTTAGTGAAAATATAAAGTGTATACCAAAAATAGTTTTCAAAAATCAACAATTTTAAAATAAACACAAGTAAAAATCATAGAAAATTTTATAAAAATTATAAATATAAAATTTATAATTTTATATAATTTTATATTGTATTATATATTTATGTAAGGGCTTTTAAAGTCCAGCTGGTTGAAATATGCCATTCATTTTACAAAGTAATAATAGAGCTATAATATACCTCCTATCTATGTGGAGGTATATTAGAGACACCTAGACATCTAAAAGAATAAGAAGTAGTTAATATTCTCTCTCAGGAGCCTGTCTGGGGGAGAATATTCAAACAGACACAATGAGGTCACCAGGTGTCTGCATTGGAGTCACTATGGCACATATGGATTTAAAGGAAATATGTGGTATTATGAACACCAAATTGAAAGTGCTCTAGAGAATGACGAGGCTAAGATTTTATGGGATCTGGCAATTGTAACAGATGGAATGGTCAGGGAAAGAGACTGGACATTGTTGTTATAGAAAAGAAGACAAGACCATGTCAATTGATATTGCCATACCAGTTGACAGACACAACAAAAAGAAGAAGAGAAGATGGCAAAGTATGAAGAACTCTGCCACAAAGTGGAATGATTATAGAAAACTAAAATAAAGATGATCCCAGTGATTACTGGAGCACGTAGAGTGATCACTGAGGGTATGAATGAGCAGCTCGAGAACACTTCAGGAGTGCCATGATCAGTGACCTCCAGAAAGCAGCACTCTTAAACACTGTGAAAATATTAAGGTAAGTCAAATTAGAATGAGTACATTTGAGCACCTAAATATTCTTGACTACCCAAATCTATGGAGTTGGTTCATGGTCAGGATTTGATGACTCATGGGGATACATTTTAGCCAGCAGCTTTCCCCATTTTTTGCTTAACGATTTTGTATGTTGGGAAGATTATTTGTTTTAAAAAATCCCCAAGATATAATGCTGAGGGGTGAAAATAAAATAAAATAAAATAATAAATACAGGCAGAATAGGCTGCAGCAAAAATCATGTAGCTTAAATTTTGCAAAAGACCATTTTCTTACATGTTGTTCTTGCTTATCTTTTGGAGGTTGGGTCCTTATCTACATTTCCGTATTAATAAAATACATTTTCTATCTAAATATAAGATGCATGTTGGAAAAAGACTCAGTAGCTTTTACAAGATTAGTTTTGACCCTGACCATTTCTGACAATGCAGCCAAGTGTCATTCAGGAAATTACAGATAGCATGAAGAAAAGGAGTACTTGTGGCACTTTAGAGACTAACAAATTTATTTGAGCATAAGCTTTCGTGAGCTACAGCTCACTTCATTGGATGCGTTCAGTGGAAAATACAGTGGGGAGATTTATATACATAGAGAACATGAAACAATGCATGTTACGACACACACTGTAACCAGAGTGATCACTTAAGGTGAGCTATTACCAGCAGAAGAGCCGGGGGCGGGGGGGGGAATCTTTTGTAGTGATAATCAAAGTGGGCCATTTCCAGCGGTTGACAAGAATGTCTGAGGAACGGGGGGGGGGGGGGGGTAGGGGGATAAACATGGGGAAATAGTTTTACTTTGTGTAATGACCCATCCACTCCCAGTCTCTATTAATTGTATCCAGTTTGCAAATTAATTCCAAACTGGATACAATTAACTTAGGCTTGAATAGAGACTGGGAGTGGATGGGTCATTACACAAAGTAAAACTATTTCCCCATGTTTATTTCCCCTCCCAACCCCCCACTGTTCCTCAGACGTTCTTGTCAACTGCTGGAAATGGCCTACCTTGATTATCACTACAAAAGGTTCCCCCCCCGCACTGCTCTTCTGCTGGTAATAGCTCACCTTATGTGATCACTCTGGTTACAGTGTGTATGGTAACACGCATTGTTTCATGTTCTCTATGTATATAAATCTCCCCACTGTATTTTCCACTGAATGCCTCCAATGAAGTGAGCTGTAGCTGTAATAAATTTGCTAGTCTCTAAGGTGCCACAAGTACTCCTTTTCTTTTGGCGAATACAGACTAACACGGCTGCTACTCTGAAACAGATAGCCTGGACACTGGATCACCTTCTCATCCTGAGGGCTCTCTTGTCAGATAAAGGATGAAGCACACTGGTGGGACATAATGGGGATGCTTTCATTACCACAGTATACCTATTTGAGGATACCTATATGGGGATCACAATGTAGGTGTATTAAAAAGATAAAGCTGAAATTAATTTCTCCAGTTCCACTCTTTCTGATATGTAATATTTCAGATCCAGACTCTTACTCATTTACAGTGATTGGACCACAGAATTTTTGTATGTTGCAATTTGAAGGCAAATATCAGACTATCCATGAATTTCTACATGAGAACATGAGGGACATGAGGGACGATTATCTTGTGGTTAAGGCACAGACTTCCTGCGGTTGTGGAAAAGCGTTAATGTCTCTCTGCCTGAGGTCTGCATGGGGATAATAATATTTTCTTTCTTCCACCATTTGTCTGCCTTGCTTACATGTGTATGCTCTTTGGGTCAGGGACCATCTCTTCCTATGTGTATACACACTATCTAGCACAATAGGGCTTTCATCTCAGAGCCTACACTACAAATTTATGTCTGCACAGCTGCACTGCTATAGCACTTCTGGTGAAGATGCTCTAAGCTGACATGAGAGTTCTTTTCCATCAGTTTAATATCCCCCACTCCATGAAAGGTGCTAGTTATGTTGGTGGGAGAAGCTCTCCCGCCAACATAGCTCTGTCTACACGTGGGGGTTAAGGTAAGTTTCTCAGGGGTGTTAAAAATCCACACTCCTGAGTTACGTAGTTATACCAAAGTAAGTATGTAGTGTAGACCAAGCCTTAGTTTGGAGGGTCATTAAGTTCAACTACAACACGAATAATAATACAATGAAACCAGCTTAGAAACTGGTTTAGATTCTTTTTCATTAGGAGTGAAGTGCTTTTAAGGGTATGCCTACATTTTGATCTGGGCGGTGTGATTCCTAACTCACGTACACATACGCACACTAGCTCTGAGCAAGCGAGTACTCTAAAAACAGAAGTGTGGCTGCAGCAGCACAAATGGCAGGACAGGCTAGCTGCCCCGAGTATTATCTGATCTGAAAACATAGGTTCATATGTCTACCCAAGCTGGAAACTACACAGCCAGCTCCAGCGTACACATATCCTAACAGAACTGGAGAAGAAGGTTAATTCAACATTAGCCAATAGGTTTGATTCTGACATGTGCTGTGCCGTGTCATACAATTACACAACCACTTACACCCTAATTCCATGCAATTAGCCAGGCCAGTAACCTTCCAGAGCTGTTTGTACAATAGGGGCCTTAAGTTTAACTGTGAAAAAGGCTAATGCAATCCTATGATACATCAGGCGAAGTATATCATACAGAGATAGGGAAGTGTTCATACCAGTATTCAAGGCACTGGTGAGACCTCATATGGAATACTGTGTGCAGTTCTGATATTCCATGTTTAAGAAAGTTGAATTCAAATTGGACAGGTCCTAACAAGGGCTACTAGGATGATCAGAGGAATGGAAAACCTACCTTTCAAGAGGAGACTCAAGGAACTTGGCTTGTTTACCTTAACAAAACAAATGCTGAGGAGAGATATGGTTGCTTTCTATGAAACTATCAGAGGGCTAAACACCATGGAGAGAGAAGAGTTACTTAAACAATGTGGACACAAGAACAAATAGATATAAACTGGCCATCAACAACTTTAGATTTGAAATTAGATGAAGGTTCCTAACCATCAGAGGGAGAAGTTCTGGAACAGCCTTCCAAGGGAATCACTGGGGGCAAAAAACCTAACTGGCTTCAAGACTGAGCTTGATAAGTTTATGGGGGGGATGGTATGATGAGACTGCCTACAATGGAATGTGGCCCATCATGACTTCTAGTAGCAAATATTCCCCAATGGCCAGTTGGGACAATAGGTTGGGACAATAGGTGGGGAGGACACTGAGTTACTACAGTGAATTCTTTCTCAGGTGTCTGGCTGGTGGGTGTTGCCAACATGCTCAGTGTCTAATTGATCACCACATTTGGGGTCAGGAAGGAATTTTCTTCCAGGTCAGATTGGAAGAGAGTCTGTGAGGGGTTCATTCTGCAGCATCGTGCATGGGTCACTTGCTGATTTAAACTAGGGTGAATTGTGGAGTCTCTGTAACTGAAGTCTTTAAAACATTATTTGAAGAATCCAGTAGCTCAGGCAGAGGTTCTGGGTCTATTACAGGAGTGGGTGGGTGAGATTTGATGGCCTTCAACGTGCAGGAGCTCAGACTAGATGTTCAGAATGGTCCCTTCTGGCCTTAGAGTCTCTGAGTCATGAACAAAGTACAAATTAAATATAATATCAATGTTATACAGATGAGGTGGGATTTTCAAAAGCACGTAGTTTTTGCTTAGCTCTGAAGTCAACAGGAAATATAAATGTTGAGGGCTTTTGTAAAAAAACCCATTTGACAGTATTAATTATAATGGCATGTCTCTTCGTTAGTCACCTGCATGGAAAAGAGTCTTTGGAAAAGCAAGAATTTTTTCAAGGGTTGTCGTTTACTATAACATTGGGAATATATGCTTCTACAGACTGAATGCATATATTTTAAGTGGTTATGAAAGAAAACCTAAATAAAGATAAGTGTAAATTAAAACAACAACAATGAAACAAACAAAACAAAAGCAAGCTGCACATATTCAAAAATGAATTCTAGTGTGCATTTATTCCTTATAAATTACCGTTTTACAACCTATCCTGAAGGACGATCCCTCACTCTCACAGATCTTGGGAGACAGGCCAGTCCTTGCTTACAGACAGCCCCCCAACCTGAAGCAAATACTCACCAGCAACCACACACCACACAACAAAAACACGAACCCAGAAACCTATCTTTGCAACAAAGCCCGTTGCCAACTCTGTCCACATATCTATTCAAGGGACACTATCATTGGACCTAATCACATCAGCCACACCATCAGGGGCTCGTTCACCTGCACATCTACCAATGTAATAGATGCCATCATGTGACAGCAATGCCCCTCTGCCATGTACATTGGCCAAACCGGACAGTCTCTATGCAAAAGAATAAATGGACACAAATCAGACGTCAAGAATTATAACATTCAGAAACCAGTCGGAGAACAGTTCAACCTCCCTGGTCATTCAATTGCAGACCTAAAAGTCGCAATTCTTCAACAAAAAAACTTCAAAAACAAACTTCAATGAGAAACTGTAGAACTGGAATTAATTTGCAAACTGGACACCATTAAATTAGGCTTGAATTAGACTGGGAGTGGATGGGTCATTACACAAACTAAAAACTATTTCCCCATGCTAATTTTTTCTCCCTACTGTTACTCACACCTTCTTGTCAACTGTTTGAAATGGGCCATCCTGATTATCAGTACAAAACATTTTTTTTTCCTCCTGGTGATAATAGCCCACCTTAATTGATTAGTTTTGTTACAGTTGGTATGGCAACCCCCATTTTTTCATGTTCTCGGCATATATATATCTTCCTACTGTATTTTCCACAGCATGCATCTGATAAAGTGGGTTTTAGCCCACGAAAGCTTATGCCCAAGTAAATGTGTTAGTCTCTAAGGTGCCACAAGTTCTCCTTGTTCTTTTTACAGTTTTACAGTCGTCACTTCAGAGCATTTCTGTTGTTGTGTAGACTGTAATGTACAAGAAGTTTGCGTTGCACTGAGGGCTTTATCTTGCCAAATGTATTCCCATAGATAGAAAATTCTTAAATAACTATGATATTATATGATTTTTTTAAACATTCTATGTCCACATAGAGACAATCACAATAAAAAGTAGATGAACACATGGACACTTTGGCAACTTGTGTACTGTATTACAGCTCCCAAATTAAGCTGCCTCCTACTAACCACATACACTGTGCATAATCTTGACTGATTTTGCAGATCCCCTTAATCAAAATAATGAAGGAATTCCCCATTTTCCCCAAAATCAAGCAATTCTTTTAGGCAGACATCTTACCTTGCTTTTTTTCCCCCTCATTTCATACGGCCCATAATGGAAACTTAATATAAGACAGCTGAACTAGTTAGTAAAGCAAATAATAATAATGTTTCATTGTAACTCTGTTCCGGATGAAAGTAGAAATCTCATTATCAAACTCATTTTCCCCAGAATTTAGTCTGGAATTATTTTGTTCTGTAAATTATCAGTATTAAAAGTTTTCTCACTATTACTAATTAAACTACACAGAGTCTCACTGATTTTAAAATATATTATACATCCCTGTTTTATTTCAGATGAACTACAATCCTTTTTCTTGAGGCTTATTTCCCCCCCTCTAATTTTTCTTTTCTTTAATCAAAGTACATAGTAGAAGGCAGGAATATGAATAACAGAAGATTGCTTATGTGCAACATCTTCTATAAGATGTTTTGCATTATGCACGTATTTAGTAACAAAGATAAAACATAAAGATCAATGAACCTCAGCGGGGTTTGGTTTTGATAAAATCCCCATAGTTCTGATGCTTATCTCAAACCTAAAGTGGATTACATAAAATTTGATTTAGCCAATAAACGTCATGATTTTTTTTCAGATAAAATATTGGATAAGTATGTTTTCCAGTGTCCATCCAGCTCTAATGTTAACTGTTCAAGAATCAAGAGTTTTGAATACGGGTCTTCAGCCCTAATGAGAACAGATTACTTGTCATATTTCTAGAAGCACTTATGCTTTTGTCTCAGACCAAAACCTAGAAATCTAGAGAACTTGAAAATAAATAAATATTCTGAGAATTAAAAAGGGTTAATTTCAAGTTGTGACTGAAGATTTGGGCTGATTCTCACTTTATCTGCTTTGGTGCCTTTAAATTCCTTTTTATACTACATACAGGGAGAAAGCTCCACTTCTGTTGCTGGCCTGGGACTTTGAAGACCGACATTCAATTTCATACTCCACTACAGACTTCTTGTGTGATCTTGAGCAAGTACCTTAGGGTATGTCTACACTTGAAGAGTTTTTGCGCTGTAAGTTTCACCGGTGATAGGGAACTGGCGAAAGTAAAGCGCTGATTTGTGTACTCACATAATTCCTCAGGCATCAGAGAATGTTTACATTAGCAGCACTTCCATCACCGATGAGAGCAGCGCTCTAGGGAAGCTATCCCACAAGTGGAGCTCTCTCCATTTTGACGATGGGTCTTGTGGGAAGGGGGTGGGTGATCATGGGGCATCCTGGGTCCCTGCACAGCCTCCTCTCCCCAAATACTGATAAGCTCCAGTAGCTCAGAATTGCTCCAAGCAAGGGGTCATTTGCTCTGTGCAGCAGGTATTGTCACCTGGCCAGATGATAAGTGATCACTTGCCAAGAAAACAGGAAGGGGAGTTTCAACGTTCCCTGGGCTTTACAGGGGAGGGGTGGATGTCTGTTTAGCTGGCAACAGAGCAGCAGAGCTGCTGGCCAGAGCGGTCACCTAGGCACTGTGGGATATCCTCAGGAGGTTAAAAGCTGTGGAAACAGGAAGAGCGTGTCTTCACTTGCACATCACCGCAAAAGCATCACCAGTAAGAGCTGTACGCCTCTCATGGAGGCGGTTTTCTTTTTGTGGTGAAACTTCTGCAAAAAGTCATTGGCAAGTGTAGATGCTCCCATGGTTTTTGCGCAAAAAAGGGACTTTTTCCACTTTGAATGGCAAGTGCAGACATACCCTTAGGCTATGGCTACACTACAGAGCTTATATTGGTGCAGCTGCTCCAATGTAGTTGAGCTGCTGTCGCGCTGCTACTGCAGATGCTCCAAGCTGATGGAAGAGAGCTTTCCTGTTGACATAATTACTTCAGACCCCGCAAGCAGCTGTAGCAATGTTGGAGGGAGACAATATATATACACTCATACATTTCACTAATTCAAATGACCTACAGAGTCAAATTACGGCCGTGCTATATAATAGTACATGATTTCCAGTATTAAGAAACATTAGAAAATGATACGGAAATTCTTGGAGTCAAAGATATAGAGAATTTTTGGGCTGTGCCTTTGGTAAAGTTATTGGGCATGTGGGGGAGAACTCAGGACCCCCTAGAGGGACTTGATTTTGAGAAGAGAGGTGCACATCCCTTTCTGAATATCAGACCACTGTCAGGTGTCTCAGGTTGTTTACCCCCAAACTCAAACACCCCAAACCATTAATTTTTTTACAAATCTTAGCCATAGCCAATGAAAATGCTGAATGGTATCAGTGAATCAGCAAACACCCACTTAGCCAACTGTTAGCTTTTTCAGTCTCTCTCCTTTTACAATTGTCTAATTTTATGATGTTTTGCTATCTTGAATAATGTTTGCTTGGAGATGTGTCCAGTATACTTTAAGAGTGGATTATAAAAGGATTATGTATAGATATTTAAAATAAATTAATTATTATAATCCTATTTCTAATTCAAATATATGTATATTGCAGTAAGTGTTTTCCTAATTTCACAGGAAGACATCCCTTGCCCTAACTGGAAGACACAAAAATACAGGTTCTTGGAAGTTCTTTCATATTAGCATTGTTGCTAGAGTGTCACTTTCATTTTCTTTTGAAAGCTTGAAGTTAATATCAGTTGAAATGTTCTCGTACTCTGAAACGTTTTAACTTTTTCCTAAACGTAACAAAATCCATCATTTGAGTTAGAAATATACAATAACAGTGAAATTTGCAATGCAGCACAGACAGAGGTTGAGCGTTCAGATGGCTTTAAGCCACCACCATTGCACCCTCCTGATCCTGGATTACTCTGGGGATGGAGTGGCCCCTGACATAGACGATTCTGCGGGCTTTCTAGGGGTATGTCTACACTTCAATCTGGAGGCATAATTTCCAGTTCAGGTAGATGTATGGGCACTAGCTTTGATTGAGATAGGGTGAGAAAAACAGAGGTATAGCTGCAGGAGTGGGCCTGTCAGACGGGCTAGCCACATTAAGTGCAGTTCTGTCTTGATAGCTAGATACTCACTGAAGTGGCTAGCCCATCCAGCTACCTGTGCTGCCATGGCTACATTTCTATTTTTAGTATGCTTGATCAAAGCTAGTGTGCATTGTCTATCTGAGCTGGAAATTACACCTCCAGCTTGAAGTGTAAATGTACCCTAAGTTACACCAGCACGCTCAGGCAGCCCTATAGGCCTTAGTGTTACATCTTAAGGCACCAACCTCAGCATGCCTTCCCCATTCACAGCACTCATCCTACTCCAGGATGTGCAAGAAGTTCCGGAGGAGGCAGGCTTATGACTGTCTCCCACAGTACATGAGCTGGGAGGATCTTCCTTTTGGCAGATACAGGGACTTTAGGATCTGCTCTTTGTTCCAGCTGTTCTACAAGGGTCCGAGCAGGGCTGCATCTTTGAGTCCAAAATATTGGGATTCTGCACAACGGTTGGTTATATTCAGAGTCTCCATTTCCCTCACCACTCTAGTTCTGTATATAACTGTGTTGTATCAGCATATATTCTCTCTTCTGCTGCAAGAATCAAAAACATAAAAGGGGAAGGGAATTTTTCATGGACATTAGCTCCATGCAAATGAACAGCAGCACTAAAATTGGAGACTTCTGCATGCATAATGTATCCATTGTTCTTTTCCTTTTTTGTTTTCTGCACAGTTCTGCTATGAACTTTCTTCCTCCACCCTATCAAAGGCTGCATCTCAAGCTACAATTGACATTTAGGTTAACTGCTTATGGGCACACAGCGGGCTAATCTCTGTGCCATGGTGTTGACCCTTTTTGCTGGTCCACCAGTACAAAGGAGCTCTACAGTCAGTGGATCCAGCCAGCTGGAGATTCTTTTTTGTTTGGAGGAGTTCTCCAGTAGCTGGCAGTGTGACATCCTTCAGACAGTGAAGTTTAATGTGGCCTTTAGGCTTCTCTAAACTATGCTAGGGACTAAGTCAGTGCAAAAGCAACCTCAGAATCAGGGAGCCACAAAAGGGTATTTTGTACACACTCAGCACTTCCTTTTCCTCTTGATCTACACATAGCTCACATTGGGTGTAGCTGAGAATCTACCTAGTCTAAGAGTCGGAAACAGAATTAAGGTGTCTTCACTCATGCCCCTTTTCTGACTGCCAAGACATGTGACATCTCAGTGGGCCCTGTGGTGTTAGTTCTCTTTGAATATTTGGTGCTGCTTGTTGAATTTTTTAGCAGGTCGGAAGCTGGTGTCAGCAGACACACTATTTTCTAATTGGAAATGCACATAGGTTGGATATTAGGAAAAACTTTTTCACTAAGAGGGTGGTGAAACACTGTAATGCATTACCTAGGGAGGTGGTAGAATCTCCTTCCTTAGAAGTTTTTAAGGTCAGGCTTGACAAAGCCCTGGCTGGGATGATTTAATTGGGGATTGGTCCTGCTTTGAGCAGGGGGTTGGACTAGATGACCTCCTGAGGTCCCTTCCAACTCTGATAGATTCTATGATTCTATAAGAGAAATAAAGAATAAAGGGACAGATTTTTTAATTTATTTAGGTTCCTACAGATGCAGATAGCAACTTAGTTGGATTTACAAAAGCACGTGGACATTGATTTCTGTGGGATTTAGTTGCTTCTGAAAAATCCCACTAAGCACCTATCTGCATCTTTAGGTGCCTAAATATCTTTACAAATTTGGCCCAAAGGCTGTAAATGCAGAAACAGCTGTTCACATATAGTTAACATTTTGATTGGACTTGGCAGAATTGCAAAGTCAGAGGTTAGCGACTTTAGAGCAGAGGTGGGCAAACTACGGCCAGCGGGACCCTCCTGCCCAGCCCCTGAGCTCCTGGCCCGGGAGGCTCGCCCCCGGCACTTCCCCCACTGTCCCCTCTCCCCCGCAGCACCAGCATGCTGAGCCGCCGGTGCAATCCTCTAAGCGGCCGGGCAGCGTAGTTGCAGAGCCCCGGTCTGACCTGGAGCTCCGGGTTGTGTGCCTGTAGTGCCGCCAGACACCGGTGCTCCAGGCAGCATGGTAAGGGGGCAGGGAGGGTTGGATAGAGGGCAGGGGAGTTGGGGGTGGTGGTCGGGGGCGGGGTGTGGATAGGGGTCGGGGCAGTCAGAGGGCAGGGAACAGGGGGGTTGGATAGGGCAGGGGTCTGGGGGGGCAGTGAGGAAGGTGGGGTGGATGGGGTGTGGGGGGCAGTCAGGGGCAGAGGTTCCGGAGGCGGTCAGGGGACAGGGAGAAGGGGGTTGGATGGGGCGGCAGGGGGCAGTCAGGGGTGGGGGGTCTGGGGGTGGTCAGGGGACAGGGAGAAGGGGGTGGTGGATGTGGTAGGAGTCCCAGGGGGCCATCAGGGGACCCGGGGGTTGGATGGGGCAGGAGTCCCCGGGGAGCCGTCAGGGGGCGAGAAGCAGGTGAATAGGAGGCAGGGGCCAGGCCATGCCTGACTGTTTGGGGAGACACAGCCTCCCCTAACCAGCCCTCCATACAATCTTGGAAACCCGATGTGGCCCTCAGGCCAAAAAGTTTGCCGCCCCTGCTTTAGAGCTTTCACTTATTAATTGGAGAGGAAAAAAGTTGCAATAGGGATGGGGATTGCTCCCAAGGTAATCAAACACATTCCTCAATGGCAAATTCAACCAAAAACTGGGGGGAAAAGATATGTATGTGAAATTAAGTTGGGTTTATAGCAGCACAAATGCCTATTTTTCTACAATCACTAAAAACCTTGTTAGGTGAGGGGAAAAAAAGAAGATGAAAAGTGAGTGTTTGTTGATATCACAACAACAACTTGGTTTTCTGATAAAGCAGTTTTCTTCATTATTTTTTATTTGTGGATTTCATTACTTCATTGTAATCACTGGTTAGCTGAGCAGAGGAGGGTTTAGTGGAGGAATGAGAGGAATAGGAGACAGCATTTTGAGACGAGACTGTGATGGAGCAGAGAAACCTCACACCCACAGGAAAAGGGAAAAAGAAAGCCTATTTGACCAGCTAGCCCTGCCCCACTATACCTGCAGCAATGCCAAGTCTACAGGGAGAAGAAAAGGAGGAGAAATAGCTCAGTTCAGGGCTGACTGGTGAAGAGGCAAGAAGTAGCTCTGCCTATCTATATGAGGGGGAGTGTGACTTACAAGCCTGACAGCTGCTGAGGGAGAAGCATTGCACCTTTGACTCAGAGACAGACTGCTGAGGACACTGGGGTATGCAGCATAGTTGTAGCTATGTTGGTCCCAGGATATTAAAGAGACAAGGTGGGGGCGGTAATAACTTTTAATAGAGCAACTTCTGTTTGTGAGAGAGACAAGCTTTTGACTTACACACAGCTCTTCTTCAGGTCTGGGAAAGGTCCTCTGAGTGTGGAACAGATTGTGTAGCATAAGTAGCTAGCACATATTCTAAGGGAGCATTCAAGGTAGAAGACACTGGGAAGCACCCAGCAGTGAGTGACTTGTACTATTTAACTGTAAGGACATTGTGGGGCAAGGCTCCTCAAGACTTACATCTGCCCCTGCCCAAAGGGAATTGAGGCTGTGGCAGGATGCTGCAAAAAGTCCACAAGGGGGCATTACTATAGAGTGCTTGGACTATAGAGGCAATGACTCAAACTGAAGGGAGGGAGGGAGGAAGTAGCCCAGGACAATGGTTTTAGACTCTCTGCTGGGACGACTCTGCTGGTGTTACTTCTCTTGGGCTGGACCTGGTGGAGACACAGCATGTCCCCCTACCATACCTGCTTAAGGGCTGAGGCCCAGATGTGAGTGGAGGCCAGAAGATTCCTGGCTAACTATTTGGAACCAGGTACCGCATCCAGGAAGGGAACTGAAAGTCAGGTGCACTATCTGCTAGATTGACTGGCCTTCCAAGCACTCTATCACAGAGACATTCTGGCATCCTTCTTTTATTATATACAAAAATACTATTACACTAATATTTTAAAAGGTCTTAAGCATTCCTAAACCAAATGATTGGTATTTTTTTTTATTAATGGAAAGAAATTAAGCTATCCTAGAATAACGGGCACATGGTATCTTCTGACTCTGTGTTAAAGAGCTACTAGACCTTGTATGGCTGCTACTTCAAATGTCTGGGAAAACATGAACAATCTTTCAGAAGAAGTCAGCAGTGCTCCCAGCTGTGTCAGTACTGTGCTGAATAAGACAGCAATTTCTGCAAATCAAGAACATCACCACCAATCCTATCAATAAAAAGCCAGTTTTAAGTGGGATCCACACTTTGAGTAACAATTTATACTTGAAAGATTTAGACTAAATTGCTTCATGTAAGGGAAGACCCAGTATGTAAGTGATAATGTGAGTGACCCCATTTACCACCAGTACTGACCTTCAGTACTACATAGCAGAGGATTTCATGTTCTCCCTGAGTTCTTCTCCTTAAGTGGGAAACATGGAACTAGCACCACTGTTGTAACACTCAGTAACTGCATATTCACCACCAACAGGACATGTGGTTTAGTCTTATGTTTTTTTATTTTTTTGTTTATTTTTAAAAACAGGCCTTCGTTTTGTCCCTGGGTTTATTTATTAGTGGGAGATTAAAAAAAAGGAATGGTAGGTTCCCTATGGCATTCAATAATATAGTTTGAATATCTTTCTTAGGTTAGTATGCTGTTTTCCACTAGATGTTTTTGATGGATGATACTCTAGTGATACAAGTAGAGCTGACGAAGCATCTTTCTAACTCAGAGTTGCTTGATAAACCAGAGGAACCTACAGAATCTGTACAAGTGGGACCCATAGGAATGTCTGGTTCCAGCTTTCTCATTTGCTATTTTTACTTTTCATTATGTTTGACATGATGAGACTGAGCTTTGATATTGACTGTCAGCCTATGGCAATATTCTTAGGAGAGAAGATTGCAATGAAATATAGAACACAAAAGCATGTATGAAAACCTGAAAGGGACAGGGTTGTGTTGGTAGATTATTACTGAACTAGCTTTTTGTCCAGAGTCAAGTGAAATATGTGCACGATGTGTTCAGACAAAACATTCAAACAAGAAATATTTTTTGTCTTTACTTATTGTAAACATTGTGTTAAGCAAAGATAGAACATGCTGTTAGAGATGGGCCCAGTCTATTCATTTGGCTTTAGAATCGGAAGACTCAACAAAATCAGAGATGCTTGAATGCACAAGGGTTTTTCTTTTTTTTAGCTCCATGTTAATATATGCATTACTTGTGTGTGTAATATAGTAATATAGACCGAAAGCAAATTGTTATGATTGTTTGAGACATTATAAATATCTGGGTCCAGAATCTCAACAGACTTAAATTAAACTAGCTTGATTTACTTAAATAGAGCTGCACTGATTTACACCTGCTGATTTGTCACTTCATTGGAACTATGATTGGATTCCCCTACGTGCACAACCAACTAAATACCTTAGTTCCAATCAGTTCAACTGAAAAAAAAACATAAAAAGAGCCAGAAACAAATTTTAAGACCCCAGTTATTCATTGGCATCTGCAGTATTAACTCTTGTGCCTGTGCAGAATCCTACTTAAAAAAAAAATAAAACATTAACTTGTATCATTTATTTATTTGTGTGTTTGTGTATATCTATATCTATACTGCATATATGGAGTTGATATCCATATAAAATTACAGAACATTGTGATAAATGGTGTAATCACCTAATAAATTGGTCTGTTGGTTACATCACCCACTCTCTACCCCCAAATCATGAATCAAATGATTATTCTAGCATCCAGATCTCCAAGTAGCTTCAAAAATTGCTATTTAAAAAAAAAATCTGTAAGGGAAGTTTTACTTAATCAAATTATCCTGGAACCATCCCCTTTAGCCTTAGGGCTCTGAGGGGCCATGAACTCTCAAGGTTCTAGGGGTCTACAGGGGAAAGGCAGGAGAGGATTTTGCAAATCTAGCAGGCATGACTACTGCTTTGTTCCTGCCCCTGCTCAAACATGCAGCAAAGTTTCAGCAGGAGCTGACCTGGCATTGGCTGGGACATAGGCAGCTCTGAAAAGGACCCAGAGGGAGATAACACACTTTGGAATGATATTACTGCCTGCCTGGCTTTCTCTGCAGACATCCTTGCTTCTGCAAGATATAGTGCTATGCAGACTTTGGCTCCTAGATGTTATGGTGATACAAATAATACATAACAATTCATAATAGAGATGTAGACAGTTGTTTCACAGAGATGATGCTCATTCCCTTCTGCATAACCAGGGAATGATCTGCTGAGAAGGGATCAATTCCATGCATTGATCCTCAGGGATAATCTAGAGCTTTTTAGTAAGTTATTACAAATTGTATTGACAACACCCACAGTTGTACAAACACGAAAATATGGCTCACCCCAAAATAATTTTTAATCTAATTCTATTTGGTAATAATAATGCAGTTACTCATATATGACACCTGCATGGCTTGATTCAGTTCAAAGGAGTTATATTTTTAAAATAATTGTTTTTGATTCTTCAGGGGACCACAGAAGTCATGACTCTTAAGGAGGGAATTCTATGAAGAGAGTGAAGTGGTTTGGTGGCTAGGAATTGGGAGGAATTCCACACACACGAAGCATTGTTGAAGAAAGCGTGGAGAGTGTTATGAAAGGATTGGACAAACGGACATCAAGGCTAGCACCTCTGATGGAGCAAAGGGTGAAGGAAGGGAGGGCATGATAAAAGTCTAGGCTGGATCTATAGGTAACATACAAGTTAGGGACTTGAAAGACATGAAAAACATTAAACTGAATGCAGTGGAGAAGGGGAGTCAGTACAAGAGTTCAAGGGTTAAGCAAGGGAAAGAATCACACCAATGTGCAAGAAGGTTATTCTAATGGACATATTAGAGGGACTGGTGGAAGGTCTTCATAGTGGTTAGGAGGTCGAGGATGGGGCTGTAATAATGAAGTTGAGAGATAATTTAGATGTGGATAGGATTATTTCATAGTCCCACAAATTGCATAGAGACTAGTGAAGGCTAATTTCCAGGCTATAATTCTATTCACCAGTTGAAGGTCGTATCCCATTGACACCAATGAGATTTCTGTGTGGGTGGAAGACATGGAATAGCAGGTGCTCAAACTTTAAAATGTAGCTGGTCTTCAATTATGAGTTCATGGGGGGAAAAGTAATTTTTTTTTTCTCAGCAAAAAACATTTCCTAATGTCATTCAACTTAATAATGATAAAGTGGATTTTGCTCAAACTTTCCAAAAATGCAACTAACTACCAACCACTTTCCACTAAAATTAATTCCGAAAACATTTCAGCCAAGACAAGAGAAGTTTTTTAGGAAGTTGTGCTGTGCATGTGAAAACAGGGGTTATAAAGACATTCTCAAACATAACCTTATCTGTAGCTTTTGCCATTCTGAACAAATATATTCATCTGATTTTCTTTGTGTAAAAGATTTTTACTGACTTTGTGGAATCACTGAAGCAAGTTATAAATGATATATGAAATGAAAGCTCTCTGCCCAGTGCACAGAAAGAATACAGACACCACTTTTCAATCACAGCTATCATATGCTTTATAATTTACTATACTGTTTTGTTCAGATGCAGTCAGAAAACATCACTGAGCATAGAAGTCTCAGACAAAAAAAAGTTAAAAATAAAATGAACTCTGAGGGATGTTTGGATTTGCACTTTTTATTTATTTTCTTTCTTCTGCTGGGCATGTCGAGAGCTAGATCTACTTTGAAATAATTTCTCTTCCCCCTGCTACCATGCCCCATGTACAGTTCACCACACACATATGCCTTCCAAAGACACTTAAATATAAGAGGGGTTTTCAAACAATGCCATTACAAATGTCAGAAGAAATAGCAAAATATTGTATCTAATTGTGGGGAATGTGACATTATCCACTTTGGAATAAATCCTATAGACAAACTGAATTGTGTCTCAGGGCTACAAACAGATTATATAATCCTTTAGAATAGACTCACAAATTATAATAACAAAATTACAAAATGGATTTTAATATAAGGGAAGGCTTTTACAAAGGGTCCTCCTTTAGGAACAATATAGAATAATAGCCCTAAATTCAGCTGTCCAGCAAAATACTGACACACATGTTGAAGTTCCACTGATTTCAATGCGACTTAAACATGTAATTCAGGTTAAGAAGATGTTGAAATGATTTGCTGAAGAGGGGTTTAAACATATTTGTATGCTTTGATGGATTAGGGCCATAGTCCAAACTATGAGTAATAGGCTAGCCCTTCTGAGTGTTTGACCACTTTTTAGAGATTCAAACAAAACTGAGCGTTTGACCACTCTTTCGAGATTCTCTGGGCCTGATTCACCATTTCCTTGCACTTTGTGCAAAGTGCACCAGAACAAAGGGAGTATGCAAGTGATGTAAAAAGGCTCCTGTATCAGACTAGTAGCTTTCACTTTCCACTAGTGTAAATTATTATACAAAGTGCACAGCAATGGTAAATCAGGCCCTATATTTATTCTGTTCCAAAGGTAAACTACACATCTTGTGTTAGTAGGAATATAGATGTGTTAACCAGGATCCTTTTACTCGTGTACTTATATTATGCTGTGACTAAGAATGTCAAAGATAAGGAAAATGTGTGTCCAAAGGACATGCAGTATTTCTTGAATATAGGAGTTCAAACTCTTCATTACCAAATTCTGCCCTCATTTAAGCAAGAGCAAATCCATAGTGACTCCATTTAAAATCTGTCACTGAAAACTGGATCTGGACCATTGTGTATAATTTGTTGTAGATCATATGTTGACTGAGCAAACTATTTACAGCAATTACATTAAATAGATATTATATTTGACATAAGTCAAATAATAGAGAATCATAGGATAAATCAATCATGCTACAATTTATCTGTGAAATAAATAGAATTCAGCTGGTATATATCAGGGATCCAGCTCCTCACCCACAGTACAAAAATAAATTGTTCTCGTCCCCCACTACCTATTTTAATTTGGGTTCTCAGATGTGTACGTGAGTTGCAAATATACTAACGTAGATGTGGCACTGGAAAGAGATTAATGTATTCATTCATAAATAACTACCTAATTCCATCATAACTAATCTCAGTCTAAAATTTATTATACAGTGTGTTATCATAATTTGGTTTGTCTAAGTCCAGTGGTAAAAATGAATTCAGGAGTGAAGACCAACTTCTTCAATGTACTGTGAAGTTTGAATATAGAATGGAGAACGAGATTAATGCACTCACCTACAGTTTATGAATTACTATCCAAAAGTGGAACATTGGATGCAATGTTTTATTTCTATTGCTGTACAAATCTAATTTATCCAGACAAAAAAATTGTTCAGGAAAGGACAATTAGGTCCAAACTCAACAAGATAACTAAGCAAGTGCATAGTTCCACTTTAGTGTATCTTTTAAAGGACATGCTTAAGTCTATCCTTATTCAGCACTTAAACTTGTATTTAAAGTTAAGCATATGCCTAAATCCCACTTTAATTGGATTCAAGCACATAGTGAAGTAGTTAACTGAACAGGGATGGTTGGCTGAATTGGAGCCTTTAAACACTACTTACCCCACTGAGTTAGGTGGGATTACTCAGGTTTCCAGTTAGGCCTTTGTGCTTAAGTATCTTGATGAACCAGGTCTTTAAACAGACTGGTTTGGTCTGTGATGATGATAGCTCTCTGTCATAAATACATAGGGAAATGTAAACCCCTTTAAAATCCCTCCTAGCCAGAGGAAAAACCCTCTCACCTGTAAAGGGTTAAGAAGCTAAAGGTAACCTCGCTGGCACCTGACCAAAATGACCAATGAGGAGACAAGATACTTTCAAAAGCTGGGAGGAGGGAGAGAAACAAAGGGTCTGTGTCTGTCGGTATGCTGGTTTCTGCCGGGGATAGACCAGGAATGGAGTCTTAGAACTTTTAGTAAGTAATCTAGCTAGGTATGTGTTAGATTATGATTTCTTTAAATGGCTAAGAAAAGAATTGTGCTGAATAGAATGACTATTTCTGTCTGTGTGTCTTTTTTGTAACTTAAGGTTTTGCCTAGAGGGGTTCTCTATGTTTTGAATCTAATTACCCTGTAAGGTATCTACCATCCTGATTTTTACACGGGTGATTCCTTTACTTCTATTTACTTCTATTTCTATTAAAAGTCTTCTTGTAAGAAAACTGAATGCTTTTTCATTGTTCTCAGATCCAAGGGTTTGGGTCTGTGGTCACCTATGCAAATTGGTGAGGATTTTTACCAAACCTTCCCCAGGAAGTGGCGTGCAAGGGTTGGGAGGATTCTGGGGGGAAAGACATGTCCAAACTACGTTTCCCAGTAAACCCAGTTAGAATTTGGTGGTGGCAGTGGATATTCCAAGGACAAAGGATAAAATTAATTTATACCTTGGGGAAGTTTAACCTAAGCTGGTAAAAGTAAGCTTAGGAGGTTTTCATGCAGATCCCTACATCTGTACCCTAGAATTCAGAGTGGGGGAGGAACCTTGTCATGGTAGCAGAGTGGTGGGATTAACCTGAAATCATTTTGAGATCAATTTGAGATTTTTTGAACTAGAAATACAGATTTTAAAAAGATTTTTTTTTCCTTTGGAGCTACTGGAAAGCAGCTTGTTTTTTCTCTTCTTTGGGGCCAGAGCGGAGACAAAGGGGGATTATCTTTGTGAATTGCAGGTTTTCTTTGCCTGGAGGTAGGGTACTTAACCTCCTGCAGGGAAATTCACAGTCTTGGTAAACCAGAAGTTTTTTTTTTTCCTATAGGTAAATAGGGGGTGTGGTGTTCTACCCATTTGCCTGGAGACAAAAGTGGCAGGGGCTTTTTTTTTTTTTAGGATTTTGATTTTTTTTACAAGGAGCACAAGTTTGAAAAGGAATTTTTTTTTCTTTTGGGCTGCTGGTAAGCAGGTTTCCAAGTAGTTGGAGGTTTTTTGCTTTGATTTGGGGCCAGAGCAGAGACAAGGGAATTGTGTTTTTCTGTAGGCTGACAATCACTATCAGATAATAGGTATTCTATTCCAGCACAGCAAAATTTTACAGCCAAGTTTTGTTTGTTTATTTCTAAACCTTGGGTGTAAAGTTAGTTAAAAACAGAGAGGTTAGGATGACAAAATCCACGGCTCGACAAAAGCTGGAATTAGCCAGATTTCAGGCTGAGGAAAAACAAAGGGAACATGAAAGGCAGCTAGAACTCATGCAGCTGAAGAAGGAGAAGAGGGAAAAAGAGAGGAAGCATGCACTGGAGATGGAGAAGGTAAAGGCTCAGCAGAATATACCAACAAACCCTAGCAACCCTTCTCCAGGTACCACTCCCCATCCCAGAAATTTCCCCACCTACAAGGCAGGCGATGATACTGAGGCCTTCTTAGAAAACTTCGAAAGGGCCTGCCTTGGGTACAACATCTCTATTGACCAATACATGGTAGAGCTGAGGCCACAGCTCAGTGGACCCTTAGCTGAGGTGGCAGCTGAAATGCCTAAAGAACACATGAACAAGTATGAACTGTTTAAATCCAAGGCGAGAGTCAGAATGGGGATAACACCCGAGCAGTCTCGTAGGAGGTTCAGAGCCCTCAGGTGGAAACCAAACATGTCATTTACACGACATGCCTACCACATTGTGAAACATTGGGATGCCTGGATATCAGGAGCAAGTGTTGAATCTCCAGTAAATTTGCCCTTCCTAGTGCAAATGGAACAATTCTTAGAGGGTGTTCCTGAGGAACTAGAAAGATACATCCTAGATGGGAAGCCCAAAACTGTAATCGAGGCAGGAGAGATTGGAGCCAGATGGGTGGAGGTAGCAGAGAAGAAGAAAACTGGTCACAGTTGGAGCAGAGACCAGAAGGGACAACCCCAGACCACACCCTATTACCAGGGGCCTACAGAGCTGTACCACACCCCAGTTTAGGGTTTTCCCCATTTGAACTTGTATATGGCCGTGAGGTTAAGAGGCCATTGCAGTTGGTGAAGCAGCAATGGGAGGGATTTACACCTTCTCCAGGAACTAACATTCTGGACTTTGTAACCAACCTACAAAACACCCTCTGAAACTCTTTAGCCCTTGCTAAAGAAAACTTACAGGATGCTCAAAAACAGCAAAAAGCCTGGTATGATAAACATGCCACAGAGAGTTCCTTCAAAGTAGGGGACCAGGTCATGGTCTTAAAGGTGCTCCAGGCCCATAAAATGGAAGCCTCGTGGGAAGGGCCATTCACGGTCCAGGAGCGCCTGGGAGCTGTTAATTATCTCATAGCATTCCCCACCTCCAACCGAAAGCCTAAGGTGTACCATATTAATTCTCTAAAGCCCTTTTATTCCAGAGAATTAAAGGTTTGTCAGTTTACAGCCCAGGGAGGAGACGACGCTGAGTGGCCTGAAGGTGTCTACTACGAAGGGAAATGTGCTGGTGGTGTGGAAGAGGTGAACCTCTCCATGACCCTTGGGTGTATGCAGCCACAGCAGATCAAGCAGCTGTGGACTAGCTACGCGCCAATGGTCTCAGCCACCCCAGGACTGACTGAACGGGCATACCACTCCATTGACACAGGTAATGCTCACCCAATTAGAGTCCAACCTTACCGGGTGTCTCCTCAAGCTAAAACTGCTATAGAACAAGAGATCCAGGATATGTTACAGATGGGTGAAATCCGCCCCTCTGGAAGTGCATGGGCGTCTCCAGCGGTTCCAGTTACCAAACCAGATGTGGAAATACGTTTTTGCATGGACTACCGTAAGCTAAATGCTGTAACTCGCCCAGACAACTATCCAATGCCACGCACAGATGAACTATTAGAGAAACTGGGACGGGCCCAGTTCATCTCTACCTTGGACTTAACCAAGGGGTACTGGCAGGTACTGCTAGATGAATCTGCCAAGAAAGGTCAGCCTTCACCACACATCTCGGGCTGTATGAATTTAATGTACTCCCTTTCAGGCTGCGAAATGCACCCGCCACCTTCCAAAGACTTGTAGATGGTCTCCTAGTGGGATTAGGAAAATATTCAGTCGCCTACCTTGACGATGTGGCCATATTTTCGGATTCCTGGGCAGACCACCTGGAACATCTACAAAAAGTCCTTGAGCGCATAAGGGAGGCAGGACTAACTGTTAAGGCTAAGAAGTGTCAAATAGTCCTAAACAGAGTGACTTACCTTGGACACCAGGTGGGTCAAGGAACTATCAGCTCCCTACAGGCCAAAGTGGATGCTATCCAAAAGTGGCTTGTCCCAAAGTCAAAGAAACAGATTCAATCCTTCTTGGGCTTGGCCGGTTATTACAGACGATTTGTATTGCAATACAGTCAAATCACCGCCCCACTGACAGACCTAACCAAAAAGAAACAGCCAAATGCCGTTCAGTGGACCGAAAAGTGTCAGAAGGCCTTTAACAAGCTTAAAGCGACACTCATGTCTGACCCTGTACTAAGGGCCCCAGTCTTTGACAAACCGTTCCTAGTAACCACCGATGCATCTGAGCGTGGTGTGGGAGCAGTTTTAATGCAGAAAGGACCTGATCAAGAATTCCACCCTGTAGTGTTTCTCAGCAAAAAACTGTCTGAGAGGGAAAGCAACTGGTCAGTCAGTGAAAAAGAATGTTACGCCATTGTCTACACTCTGGAAAAGCTACGCCCATATGTTTGGGGACGGCGTTTTCACCTGCAAACCGACCATGCTGCACTGAAGTGGCTTCACACCATCAAAGAAAATACCAAAAAACTTCTTCGGTGGAGTTTAGCTCTCCAAGATTTTGATTTCGACATCCAACACATCTCAGGAGCTTCTACAAAGTGGCTGATGCACTCTCCTGTGAAAGTTTCCCAGAATCAACTGGTTAAAATCGTCCTTGAGATGTGGAAAATATTGTTAGTCTTTATGTATTTGGTAGTATATTTAGAGATGCATGTGTGTCATAAATATAAAGGGAAGGGTAAACCGTTTGAAATCCCTCCTGGCAAGGGGAAAGCTCCTCTCACCTGTAAAAGGTTAAGAAGCTAAAGGTAACCTCGCTGGCACCTGACCAAAATGACCAATGAGGAGACAAGATACTTTCAAAAGCTGGGAGGAGGGAGAGAAACAAAGGGTCTGTGTGTCTGTCTATATGCTGGTTTCTGCCGGGGATAGACCAGGAATGGAGTCTTAGCACTTTTACTAAGTAATCTAGCTAGGTACGTGTTAGATTATGATTTCTTTAAATGGCTGAGAAAAGAACTGTGCTGAATAGAATAACTATTTCTGTCTGTGTATCTTTTTTGTAACTTAAGGTTTTGCCTAGAGGGGTTCTCTATGTTTTGAATCTAATTACCCTGTAAGATATCTACCATCCTGATTTTACAGGGGGGATTTCTTTATTTCTATTTACTTCTATTTCTATTAAAAGTCTTCTTGTAAGAAAACTGAATGCTTTTTCATTGTTCTCAGATCCAAGGGTTTGGGTCTGTGGTCACCTATGCAAATTGGTGAGGCTTTTTATCCAACATTTCCCAGGAAAGAGGGGGTTCAAGTGTTCGGAGGATTGTTCATTGTTCTTAAGATCTAAGGGTCTGTAGTCACCTAGGCAAATTGGTGAGTTTTTTTACCAAACATTGTCCAGGAAGTGGGGTGCAAGTTTTTGGGAAGTATTTTGGGGGGAAAGACGTGTCCAAACAGCTCTTCCTCAGTAACCAGTATTAGTTTGGTGGTGGTAGCAGCCAATCCAAGGACAAAGGGTGGAATATTTTGTACCTTGGGAAAGTTTTGACCTAAGCTGGTAAAGATAAGCTTCGGAGGTTTTTCATGCAGGTCCCCACATCTGTACCCTAGAGTTCAGAGTGGGGCAGGAACCTTGACAATGTGTCTTATTAACTCTGTTTTTTCTAGAGCTCCAGGAAGAAATCCCAGCCAGTGTTTCACCCTAGCTGAGATTTGGGGGGCGTGTCATAAATATAAAGGGAAGGGTAAACCCCTTTAAAATCCCTCCTAGCCAGAGGAAAAATCCTCTCACCTGTAAAGGGTTAAGAAGCTAAAGGTAACCTCGCTGGCACCTGACCAAAATGACCAATGAGGAGACAAGATACTTTCAAAAGCTGGGAGGAGGGAGAGAAACAAGGGTTCTGTGTCTGTCTGCATGCTGCTTTTGCCAGGGATAGAACAGGAATGGAGTCTTAGAATTTTTAGTAAGTAATCTAGCTAGGTATGTGTTAGATTATGATTTCTTTAAATGGGTGAGAAAGGAACTGTGCTGAATAGAATGACTTTTCCTGTCTGTGTGTCTTTTTTGTAACTTAAGGTTTGGCCTAGAGAGGTTCTCTATGTTTTGAATCTAATTACCCTGTAAGGTATCTACCATCCTGATTTTACAGAGGGGATTTCTTTACTTCTATTAAAAGTCTTCTTGTAATAAAACTGAATGCTTTTTCATTGTTCTCAGATCCAAGGGTTTGGGTCTGTGGTCACCTATGCAAATTGGTGAGGATTTTTACCAAACCTTTCCTAGGAAGTGGCGTGCAAGGGTTGCGAGGATTTTTTGGGGGAAAATGTGTCCAAACTACGTTTCCCAGTAAACCCAGTTAGAGTTTGGTGGTGGCAGTGGATATTCCAAGGACAAAAGATAAAATTAATTTGTACCTTGGGGAAGTTTAACCTAAGCTTGTAAAAGTAAGCTTCAGAGGTTTTCATGCAGGTCCCCACATCTGTACCCTAGAGTTCAGAGTGGGGGAGGAACCTTGACACTCTCCTTACTCATATACACAAAATGAACACTGTCAAGACAAACAGATCTTTTATATAGTATAACCCATATCCATCATACAGATTCAGTTAGTTGTAGTATATTTGTTTAATTGCTGAACAGATTATTATTCCAAAGTGGGATAAAATTAATACTAAACAAATTAGAAATTAGTCTGGACTTCTCTTTCCACATAAAAATCATTTGAAATGTAAAATTTTGCTTCATGAAAGAAAAAAAGACAAGAAAGTAAAATCATCCTTCTGAACCCCCATACTTGATGCACATTGTTTAAAATATAGAAAGAGAAATAAGAGTCTGATTAAAAAATAGGTAACACTAATTCTGTATATAGAACAATAGGTGTGCAAGGCTCCTTATTAGCAAGGGAACACACAATATGAAGGAGAATAGAAAGTAATGAGCGTTAAGATGTCAAGAGGAGCTGACTGGTTACGACAAGATGTGTGGATTTGATGTGAAGGTAGATGGAAGCCAGTAGGGGTTTCAAAACAGGCACATACCACAGACTGAGTACCAGTAGAGAAATATTTTTTCTCACTTGAACTTGGGTCATAATAAGTTTAGAGCAAATCTTGCAGGCTTATCAAAGAAGACTGGGAGAGAAAGAGAAAGACAAAGCACTTAGAAGCGGAGGGAGAAGCCGATGAAATTTTTAAATAAATATTATAAAATTCAGAGGGTAGCAATCAACCCACACAACTGCCTACCTGCCAAATAGAAGCGTATAATTGGGAGGCTTCTGTCTAAATTGAGTTCCTGGTACAGTTGTTCAATGCCCTTTTATTAACTGCTCTGAAATTACATCACTAAACCACCAAAGAATTTGCAACACAATAGCGGAGCTTTCTGTAAAAAGTGAAATTGTAATTGAGCATTTTACATAACAAAAACACTCCTGAAGGGAGATAAAATGTACACAGTAATTATTTTTTGTTTATGATACACATGGTGAATTTCAGCACTTGATTAATAGACACAAAATAAAATACTTCCGGTACAAGTCATTACGAAAGTAAGAAGACAGTAGGAGAAAATAAATCAACAAGGACCAAATTGCAATATTGACCATACGGACTTTGTAAAGTCTCCTATTTCTATTAAAACATTTGAGTGTCACAGAAGAGAGACTGAATAACTCCATTGTTAAACATCAGGAGGGCAATACAAAGTCAAAACATAACCAGGTGCTTCAAGGTTCAGTGCCAGAGCTCTTCATTTATTTCAGGAATTAAATTTGTCAGAGCAATGACTCATGTCCATTGTCTGGCACATCTCTTTCTTTCATTTGTTCAAACCATTAAATGAAAAATTTGACTTGAATCAAATCAAGGATCTTCAGCATGAGAAGAATCAAAACCAAGGGATTCATTTGGCTTTCAGGCTGATTAATTTCAGAAGCTCAGTGAGTTGTTGTTTGAAGGACTGAGGAATGTGGTGTTTAACTCAGACAGCACACTGCTATAAATTCCCATGGCAGACAATCATATCTTTATCAGACTTAATGTATCTTACGCTGGTTTTGGTTTGTATTGAATACTTAAGTGCACAACCGCATAATATTATTTATAGAATATGCTAGGCATAGAGAGGAAGAGCATGTGGTCTATAAAGTTATGCATTATTTGGATCCAAGTGGCCACTAAGCTATTTGAAGACTGGATGCTTTTTGTTAACTAGCTAAACATAGCACATGTTTAATATTTACAAAAATGCAGTACAGACAGAAAGGAATCATTGACTGAAAAGTAGGTACCACAATAACTGTCATGTGCTGCTTTAAAATATATATATATATATCTTCCTTGGAAGAAATGTCAAGGTTACTCATATTTTGTTATCCCTTATCTAACAAATATAATCCAGTTTTTTAGGGTGACTTTGACTATTACACTACCAGGGGAGTAGAAAAGTCCTCGATAGCATGGTTAATATATTTTCTATTAAGCTAATCTGCCTTCCAGTGATGAAGTATGATTGAGTGCCAGAGCATCTTTCATCTTGAATGGCCCAGTACTAAGCATAATGTATCCTATGTTTACAATGATCAATGACATTCCCATTGATCACCACAGATCATGTTCTGTTTCAGATGACTGGTCCCCATATCTCGGCAGTCAGTATTGATAATGCATTAAGTCAGTATCAGCTCAGAACAGAACAGCAGCTGGAAAGTAGCTGCTTTATTGTAAGCTCACAAATGAATCATTCTTTCTGCTTATTGCCCCTTCCAGTCTCTGTCACTCCACAATAAATTACCCAGTAACTCTTTTACAACTCACAAACTTTAATTGCTGAATAAATGGGCTAGATTTGCAATATTTTCTTCTTTAGAATCTCAGGAGATAGAGATTCTAAACTGGAAATTTAATAATGACCAAATGAAACTGAAAGGTAGTAATTTAACAAGATAATCATGAAGTTACATTACTTTGATTACATATTTCCTTATTAAGTTTCTTGTAAATGTAGAATGTGAAACTAACTGTGGTAAATTGCAAGGAGAAAAGTAGGAACTTTCTCCCCTCAGAAAGAGTAATAATGATAATGGATATAGTAAACTCTATTCTATTGCTTTAAGGTTCTTATACTGCACTCATCTCTGTAAATGCCTAAAAACAATCCCAAGCTCAGTACTTACTGTGGAAAAAGTATTTTGTTTACAATAAAACAGGTGTAAAAATTACTTTCCATTCTAAGGTATGGATCATGTACGACTTGACTATGTACCATTTAAGTCTCTAAGAGCTTTGCCATTGATTGTGTCCATAGACTGTCCTGGAATGATTTACCTGTGATCTAGAGAGCTTGTTCACTGTTTGCATCTAAGTAAAGTATTGAGAAGAGTCTCCAGAAAAGCACATAGAGTTTTACCACTATATAACACTTTTCTTCACTTCTGTCCCCTTTACATGCACACACAGATCTGAATAAATTTTGTGTGATCTTTTCTTTTCTATTACATACTATATTGCAGTTTCATGTTCTAAGCTTTTAAAAGAAAAGTTGAATGTTTTATTGGGAGTAAAGTCATCCTTGTTTGTGTGTATGTATATGAAGGGGACAGAGAAATTTTAAAATGTGTTATATGGTGGTATAACTGACTAACATATCATGGTCATCTCCATAGTTTCGCTCTGCAAATATAGGCATTGAGCCAATTCTCTTTGAAGTCAATGGATGTTTTTTCCAGCAGTTTTAATGAGAGTTGGATCAGATCCTGAAACAGAAAGACAGCTATGTGTAGAATAAACATGTTGGTTCACACTCTAATGAAATCTAATAGATAGGATAAAAAGGCAATATATAATGGAATGGATTTGTTTTTTGTTTGTATCTTTTCAGCAAAGAGTGGTAATATAAATAGCAAACCAGCAAAACACATCTTACCAGGTACGGTGTCAGAGAAAAAGTATCATGTATCTAAATTTTTCCAGTTACATCATATAATGAAACCTCTTTGAAAGACATACTTAATATGTAACAGATATTTAATGTGTTAGAGAAACCCCTGCGAAGAGTAATAGCTGTTCCAGTGTTTGCCCTTATTGGGTGAAGTAGGGCCTCAAACCACAGCATATAAATATAATGTGCATTATGTATGTTATGTTGTTTAGTACAATTCTAGAAGTAAAACAAATAAGAAAAAAAATAATGACATTCTTTAAATCAAGGCCAACTTTGCAACAGAATCCATTAATTAATGTAGTGGGAAGAAGGCTTGTTGTTACAATCTTCTTCAAGAAGAACTGAGCTGAATGGATTTTAAAGCAAGATCCTTTTTCTTCCATTATTTCTTTTCAAACACCGTATCATCTCCATTGAGCATGTCACTCCTACTACATATTCTAATGGTACAACTGCAGTGTTTTCTTGCTTGCTTTTAAAATATTTTTATTCTGTCTCAAATTTAAATTCAGTGGGTCAAATTCTAATCTTTATAGCACTGAATTCAGAGTGGTTGCAGAGGTGTAATAGAGAGATTATTTGGGCCAGTGTAAATGTTTTAGCATGTAAGAGATGTATAAAATAAAATATTTAAGTTAAAGTTCATCAGGGAGGCTTTCTATTGTAGTTTCTAAAGTCTTTCTGGAAATTGCTTATGTAAAGAATGCTTATTATTCCTCATCTCGATTTTTCTATTTATTACCTTTTCTGTTTAAAGATAATCTGTCAATCAGCTAGTAAACTCCTATTTGTTCCCTGTATGAGTAATTTTTGAATGTATGAAACCAATATATATATCTTTGGTGAGTGACAGTTTGTGACTTTAAAGGCATTGGTAATATCTCTAAGATATAGGTTTCTCTTCATTAAAACAAAATATTTTGTTACCCAGAAGTAAAAATATCTCTTACCACTAGTTGTACTTAAGATGATGACAAATACCACTATTTTCTCACTGAGTGTCTAAAATAATTCAGATCAGGTTTAAAACTTTCATTAAGTGTAAGATGCATAATATAAGCCTGAAAATGAGAAAAAGCAAAAGGTTTTTTTTAATGTCTTAAGTGTATCTAGTGCTCATGAAAGATGCAAGATTGTCAATCTTTGAAATAAGTTCTCTTTCCACAGACAAGGCGTAGTATAATCCTCTTCACACTACTCAGCTAATATATCTCAAGATTTACCTAGACTTCTAGAGATTATAGGGTAATTCAATCTATTTGACTATTTAATCCTGAAGATGGCTGGTAAGAATGCCAATTAATTCAAACAAATCTATATTTTTGATATCTATCAATTGTTCAATGGTTCATGTGCTGTGAGTTGCTGACAGTAATTTATATCACAAGTGTCCACAAAATCTATCTATCCTTTTAGGTATTTCAGGATTATCTTTCATTTAGTGCCTTCCAAGAGCCAGCCAGCCCATCACATAGAATCATAGAATCATAGAATAATAGAATCATAGAATATCAGAGTTGGAAGGGACCCCTGAAGGTCATCTAGTCCAACCCCCTGCTCGAAGCAGGACCAATTCCCAGTTAAATCCTCCCAGCCAGGGCTTTGCCAAGCCTGAACTTAAAAACTTCTAAGGAAGGAGATTCTACCATCTCCCTAGGTAACGCATTCCAGTGTTTCACCACCCTCATAGTGAAAAAGTTTTTCCTAATATCCAATCTAAACCTCCCCCACTGCAACTTGAGACCATTACTCCTCGTTCTGTCATCTGCTACCATTGAGAACAGTCTAGAGCCATCCTCTTTGGAACCCCCTTTCAGGTAGTTGAAAGCAGCTATCAAATCCCCCCTCATTCTTCTCTTCTGCAGGCTAAACAATCCCAGCTCCCTCAGCCTCTCCTCATAAGTCATGTGTTCTAGACCCCTAATCATTTTTCTTGCCCTTTGCTGGACTCTCTCCAATTTATCCACATCCTTATTGTAGTGTGGGGCCCAAAACTGGACACAGTACTCCAGATGAGGCCTCACCAATGTCGAATAGAGGGGAACGATCACGTCCCTCGATCTGCTCGCTATGCCCCTACTTATACATCCCAAAATGCCATTGGCCTTCTTGGCAACAAGGGCACACTGTTGACTCATATCCAGCTTCTCATCCACTGTCACCCTAGGTCCTTTTCCGCAGAACTGCTGCCTAGCCATTCGGCCCCTAGTCTGTAGCGGTGCATTGTATTCTTCCATCCTAAGTGCAGGACCCTGCACCTATCCTTATTGAACCTCATCAAATTTCTTTTGGCCCAATCCTCCAATTTGTCTAGGTCCTTCTGTATCCTATCCCTCCCCTACAGCGTATCTACCACTCCTCCCAGTTTAGTATCATCCGCAAATTTGCTGAGAGTGCAATCCACACCATCCTCCAGATCATTTATGAAGATATTGAACAAAACCGGCCCCAGGACCGACCCTTGGGGCACTCCACTTGATACCGGCTGCCAACTAGACATGGAGCCATTGATTACTACCCGTTGAGCCCGACAATCTAGCCAGCTTTCTACCCACCTTATAGTGCATTCATCCAGTCCATACTTCCTTAACTTGCTGACAAGAATACTGTGGGAGACCGTGTCAAAAGCTTTGCTAAAGTCAAGAAACAATACATCCACTGCTTTTCCTTCATCCACAGAACCAGTAATCTCATCATAAAAGGCGATTAGATTAGTCAGGCATGACTTTCCCTTGGTGAATCCATGCTGGCTGTTCCTGATCACTTTCCTCTCATGCAAGTGCATCAGGATTGATTCTTTGAGGACCTGCTCCATGATTTTTCCAGGGACTGAGGTGAGGCTGACTGGCCTGCAGTTCCCAGGATCCTCCTTCTTCCCTTTTTTAAAGATTGGCACTACATTAGCCTTTTTCCAGTCATCCGGGACTTCCGCGGTTCGCCACGAGTTTTCAAAGATAATGGCCAATGGCTCTGCAATCACAGCCGCCAATTCCTTCAGCACTCTCGGATGCAACTCGTCCGGCCCCATGGACTTGTGCATGTCCAGCTTTTCTAAATAGTCCCTAACCACCTCTATCTCCACAGAGGGCTGGCCATCTATTCCCCATTTTGTGATGCCCAGCGCAGCAGTCTGGGAGCTGACATTGTTAGTGAAGACAGAGGCAAAAAAAGCATTGAGTACATTAGCTTTTTCCACATCCTCTGTCACTAGGTTGCCTCCCTCATTCAGTAAGGGGCCCACACTTTCCTTGGCTTTCTTCTTGTTGCCAACATACGTGAAGAAACCCTTCTTGTTACTCTTGACATCTCTTGCTAGCTGCAGCTCCAGGTGCGATTTGGCCCTCCTGATATCATTCCTACATGCCCGAGCAATATTTTTATACTCTTCCCTGGTCATATGTCCAACCTTACACTTCTTGTAAGCTTCTTTTTTATGTTTAAGATCCGCTAGGATTTCACTATTAAGCCAAGCTGGTCGCCTGCCATATTTACTATTCTTTCGACTCATCGGGATGGTTTGTCCCTGTAACCTCAACAGGGATTCCTTGAAATACAGCCAGCTCTCCTGGACTCCTTTCCCCTTCAAGTTAGTCCCCCAGGGGATCCTGACCATCCGTTCCCTGAGGGAGTCGTAGTCTGCTTTCCTGAAGTCCAGGGTCCGTATCCTGCTGCTTACCTTTCTTCCCTGCGTCAGGATCCTGAACTCAACCAACTCATGGTCACTGCTTCCCAGATTCCCATCCACTTTTGCTTCCCCCACAAATTCTACCTGGTTTGTGAGCAGCAGGTCAAGAAAAGCGCCCCCCCCCAGTTGGCTCCTCTAGCACTTGCGCCAGGAAATTGTCCCCTACGCTTTCCAAAAACTTCCTGGATTGTCTATGCACCGCTGTATTGCTCTCCCAGCAGATATCAGGAAAATTAAAGTCACCCATGAGAATCAGGGCATGCGATCTAGTAGCTTCCGTGAGCTGCCGGAAGAAAGCCTCATCTACCTCATCCCCCTGGTCTGGTGGTCTATATCAGACTCCCACCACTACATCACTCTTGTTGCTCACACTTCTAAACTTAATCCAGAGACACTGAGGTTTTTCTACAGTTTCGTACCGGAGCTCTGAGCAGTCATACTGCTCCCTTACATACAGTGCTACTCCCCCACCTTTTCTGCCCTGCCTGTCCTTCCTGAACAGTTTATAACCATCCATGACAGTACTCCAGTCATGTGAGTTATCCCACCAAGTCTTTGTTATTCCAATCACGTCATAGTTCCTTGACATCACCAGGACCTCCAGTTCTCCCTGCTTGTTTCCAAAGCTTTGTGCATTTGTATATAAGCACTTGAGATAACCTGTTGATCGCCCCTCATTCCCAGTATGAGGCAGGAGCCCTCCCCTCACAGACATTCCTGCCTGAGCTTCCTCCCAGTATCCCGCTTTCCCACTTACCTCAGGGCTTTGGTCTTCTTCCCCCGGTGAACCTAGTTTAAAGCCCTCCTCACTAGGTTAGCCAGCCTGCTGGCAAAGATGCTCTTCCCTCTCTTCGTAAGATGGAGCCCGTCTCTGCCCAGCACTCCTCCTTCATGGAACACCATCCCATGGTCAAAGAATCCAAAGCCTTCTCTCCGACACCATCTACGTAGCCATTTGTTGACTTCCACGATTCGACGGTCCCTACCCAGGCCTTTTCCTTCCACGGGGAGGATGGACGAGTACACCACTTGCGCCTCCAACTCCTTTATCCTTCTTCCCAGAGCCACGTAGTCCGCAGTGATCTGCTCAAGGTCATTCTTGGCAGTATCATTGGTGCCCACGTGGAGAAGCAGGAAGGGGTAGCGATCCGAGGGCTTGATGAGTCTCGGCAGTCTCTCCGTCACATCGCGAATCTTAGCCCCTGGCAAGCAGCAGACTTCTCGGTTTTCCCGGTCAGGGCGGCAGATAGATGACTCAGTCCCCCGGAGGAGAGAGTCCCCAACCACCACCACCCGCCTTCTCCTCTTGGGAGTGGTGGTCGTGGAACCCCCAACCTCAGGACATCGCATCTCATGCCTTCCAACCAGCGGAGTCTCCTTCTGCTTTCTCGCCCCAGACATATCATCTGGTCCACTCTCCGCAATGGTACCTGTGGAGAGAACATGAAAGCGGTTAGTTACCTGTGTCTGTGTTACTGGAACCTGGACATTCCGCTTACCTCTTCTGGAGGTCACATGTTGCCAAGCTTCTTCACTGGCCTCTTGGCTCCTCTGTGCAACCTGCTCTATATCTTTAGAGCTTTGTGCCCCTAGAAGCCTATCCTGAGTTTTGTCCAGAAAATCCTCAGTTTCTCGTATGCAACGCAGGGTTGTTAATTAGGTATAATTTTTATTTTTTCCCCATCTGAAGTAAGTTCTATCCTTAATGCATTAGAGATCTAGACTTCACTAAAATTAGTGACACAGTAGCAATGAAAGCTGATACAGGTTAGTTATACATACATCGCTTGTCTATTGTCCATTTAAAACATACCATGATTGGTACAAAGGCAGCACTCCACACTCTTTTGTTTTTATAGCTGAGGCAGAGGGGAATAAAATAATTGTGTAAAAAGTATTATAGCATGAGGGTGTATTCAGTGTCATATATGGAATTAAGCTCCATGATGGAATAACTTTAAAGTTGCCATGCATTCTACAGGACACTATGCAGTGCCACACTTTTTATTGACTCTGACTCTCACAATGCATGGAGACAAGAGCCTGTTGCAGAGACCAAAACAAGTAATGTTTACAGGAGCAACAGTACTGGTTTTATTGACTAAGTTATTTTGTGTAGCTAGTTAAATAAATAGGTTATCTTAAGTGACTCAGTTCGATGAAATGAGCTGTAGCTCACGAAAGCTAATGCTCAAATAAATTGGTTAGTCTTTAAGGTGCCACTAATACTCCTTTTCTTTTTTTAGTTCTCACTGAAACACTGCACTCACAGTATGAATTAAAGTACAGCAAGAATCAGTAATTTAAGTAGACAACCTGATAGCTGTTACTGGTAGGCTTTTTATTACTTTGTACTTCTGGTTATTTCTTGGACAGCGAACCTTCTGTGAATGTTTTTATTTTCCAACCAGCTAGCTTCCCTTCTCTTCACAGATCTCGTTCCCTCAAATCCTGTAGATTTCATCTCTATGAGAATCATATAGCAGCTCCTGAACAGCATTGTTCTCAGAGGAACTGGCCTCATCTGAATACTGATGTGTAAAGTATCAGTGCAGGAATGCTACCCAGTGCTAATAAGCAGCACATGTTTTCCTTTGAACCAAGGAACATCTGGGGATGGGGATACATATAATAGAAAAGGGAGATGATGTACCAAAAATGTTGAGAGAATTTTGAAAAACCTGGAAAAGGAGGAGATATTTCAAATATCCAAATCCAATTTAGGAGTTGGAAGCAGCTGGGAACAACCTTGTGAAATATATTAACAATTTTCTGTCTGTGGCATCAAGTTTGGGTTTGTTTCATGTATATCTATGTAAATTAAACAATCTTAAATTTGAAAAACAACAACATCTGGTGTGAATGTATTTATACCAAGCAGACCATTTCCATTCAGATAGAGCAAGAAAATCTTCAGGGGTACCAGGAGACCTATGCCAAAGCCCCAATGGCAAGGAAATCTAAAATGAATAAACAGTTAGTCATTCCAAGTAGTTTTCTTGTTACACCTGCTCTCATACTAAGGCACTATACTCTGACAGCATCCGACTTCACTATTCAGGGGAATGATAACACAATGAAAATAGGAGAAGAGGGGGAAAAAGAAACTAAAGGATGTCAAAAAATACCCATCATTTACACAACTTCAGTCATTTGTCAAAGACACCTCTAAGGTGTCCTTTGATTAAGAAAGGTGACCCTTCTAACACAGTACCAAATATTCTTTGGCTTCTTCTCCACAGGATCAGCCCACTCATTTTATTGCTCATCTTTAGGGAAAACAGATTCTGGTAATCCTGAATCAATGTGCATTACAAAAACTAGATTCTATCAGCTTCTGGGAATGAAATGGGGTAATTTTTTTTTGGAGAAACTTCTGATGGAAAGGGACATGAAGAGTCAGAAGCTGGTTGCAGAGTAACAGCCGTGTTAGTCTGTATTCGCAAAAAGAAAATGAGTACTTGTGGCACCTTAGAGACTAACCAATTTATTTGAGCATGAGCTCTGAGGATTCCAGTGGTATGTCTCTCTGTTATTGTACCCTTCTGGAGGATGACCAGGTTCCAGTCTCAGTAAGTCACAAGACAGCTATCCATTGTTGTTTTAGGAAGTTCAGAAGTAAACCAGGAAGTAAAGTAAACCAGTTCAAGAAGTTTTAGGAAGTTCAGAAAGAGGTTGAGGATGTGTGTGTGTGTATCCTTTACACCAGGAATAAACTGCTATTTTTAGAGATACTTATAGGAATTGACCCTCTAGATTTGAAGAAGGTGGAGTAATATAAAGGAATATCTCACAATTTGCTGATGTAGATAGCATTGCTAAATACCCTTTCAAATACAGAAGATATGATTTAAAAATTCCCTGGAAGAATCATTCTGCATGTATGCGGGGGGCGAGGGGGGAGAGGGAGGGGGAAGGAGATCCTTGATTTTAAGAGTACTACCTCATATCTTGACACAACATTATGGGTCTTGTTTCCTAAGGCTTTTTCTTGCTACTCACAACTTTTTCACCTGAAGTGTCAACCACCCTGTGAATATCTGAGCAAGAAAACTGGTCTGTATATTCTGGGAAGAACAGCATGCCCTTCTGTAAAAACATTCTGTAAGCATCTGTGGAAGGTACTGATGGAGACCCCAGGGCATGGCCACTAGTTAAGTTGAGGGGATGGAAGGCCATAAGGGTCGAGGAGGTCTCCCTGCTGAAGGCTAAGGGCTTCTTCTCAACCCCCCTTAATAGAATTCAGGCCTGGCTGGTTTGAGTAAGCTCTTTTGCTCTTAAAACAATGTTGCAGTTGTAGATAAAGCCTTATAGTGTAAGGTTTGCTGACGCCAAGTTAAAGATAACAGGAGAGACAGCTACAAGGCCAGACAGGATGTGCTGGTTGTTTAAGTTGCTAGGAATGCTTGTTAGAGGTTGCAGGAAATAAATATTGTTATAACCCATATAAGGAAGGCAGAGTATTTGTGTAAAGTTTTAATTTGGCTGATGTGTAGTGCAGTAGCATTAAGGAATATAAAAGTGTGTGTAATGACCTGCTCTGATGTGCAGGATTTGAGATTCTATTCTCCCTGTACCTTGTTTGCAGCTGCAAATAAACTTTTCTGCTTCTCCACCCCGTTGTGATTATTGAGTGACGCACACCAGGTAACGAACCCCCTGCTGTTGTTCGCCTCTGGCACTGGGTGCCGGCAACAGTACAGTAAGATTTTAGCACGGTGGATTTTCTTTTTAGTCTTTCAAAGAACCCAGTATTGATTAACGATGTAATGTCATATATTTTTCACATGCAGTCTGGAGTTCTAAAGTATGAAAAACATTTTAATGCCCAGTACATGCAAATTATTACATAATCAGACAGGGACAGATTCTACTTGTTCTTATGATGTACACAGAAGTTCAATGGTCATAAACTAAATTCACTGTACTAACAGAAATGTAGGATTGGAAAGAAATTCTATAGATCATCTGGTCCAGTCCCCTGCACCAAGGCAGATTGAAGTATTCTCTAAACCATCCCTGACAGATGTTTTCTAACCTGTTCTTAAAAACCTCCAGCGATGAAATTCCATAACTTCCCTAGGTAATTTGTTCCAGTGTTTAACTACCCTTCCAGTTAGGAAGTTTTTCCTAAAGTCTAAGCTAAATCTTCGTAGCTGCAATTTAAGCCCATTACTTCTTGACCAGTGGTTAAGAAGAACAAGTTATCATCCTCCTCTTTATAAAAAAACTTTTATATACTGTTCTTAAACACTGTTATAATGTCTCCCTTCTGTCTCCTCTTCTCCTGACTAAACAAACCCAGTTTTTTCAATATTTCCTCATAGGGCATGTTTTCTAGACATCTAATAATTTTGTTACTTGCCTCTGGACATTCTCCAATTTGTCCACATCTTTCCTGAAGTGTAATGTCCAGAACTGCACAGAATACTCTAGTTATCAATGCTCAGTAGAGTGGAAGAATTACTTCTCATGTGTTGCTTACAACACTCCTGCTAATACATCCCATCATGATGTTCGCTTTTTGGGCAACAGTCTTACATTGTTGACTCATATTTAGTTTGTGATCTACTAGAATCCCCTGATCTTTTTCCGCAGTACTCCTTCCTAGGAAGTCATTTCCTATTTTCTATTTGTGCAATTAATTATTCCTTCCCAAGTGTAGTACTTTGCATTTGTCATCTTGAATTTCATCCTATTTATTTCAGACCATTCCTCCAGTTTGTCAAGATCATTGTGATCACATGATCACTAATCATGTCCTCCAAAGCACTTGTAACCCCTGCCAGGCTTGGTATCATCTTGCAAACTTTATAAGTGTACTCTCTGTGCTATTATCCAGATCATTTATGAAGATATTGAATAGAACCACACCCAGGGCAGATCCCTGCAGGACCCCAATTGATATGCCCCTCCAGCTTGACTATGAACCATAGAGAACTAATCTCTGAGTAGAGTTTTGTAACCATTTGTGGTCTTACCTTATGGTAGGTTTGTCTAGGCTATGTTTCCATAGTTTGCTTATGATAAGATCATGTGAGATTATCAAAAGCCTTACTAAAGTCAAGATATATTACATCTATCATTTTACCCCATCCACAAGGATTGTTTTCCCCCTGTCAAAGAAGGTTATTAGATTGGTCTGACATGATTCGTTCTTGACAAATCCATGTTGAATGTTACTTATCTTATTATCTTCCAGAGCTTACAAACTGATTGTATGATTATTTCCTCCTTTATCTTTCCAGATACCAAAATTAAGCTGACAGGTTTATAATTCCCTGGGTTGCCCTTATTCTTTTTTTTTTTTAATCAATGGACAATATATTTTCCCTTTTCCAGTCCTCTGGGATCTCTCCAATTCACCATGAGTTCTCATAACTAATGGCTCAGGGATCTCTACAGTCAGTGCCTTAGAATTCTAGGATGTATTTCATTGGGCCCTGACGACATGCAGACATCTAACTTGCCTAAGTAATTCTTAACTTGTTCTTTTCATATTTCAGCCTCAAATCCTACCCCATTTACACTGATGTTCACTATGTTAGACGTCCAATCATTGCTGACCTTTTTGGTGAAAATTGAAATAAAAAGGCATCTAACAGTTCAGTCATTGCTGCATTTTCCCTGGCTGTCTTTCCCTCCTCATTGAATGATGGGCTTATTCTGTCGTTGGTTTTCCTCTTGCTTTTAAAGTATTTGTAAAATATTTTCTTGTTACCCTTTATGAAGCTAGCTAGTTTAATCTCATGTTATGCTTTAGTCTTTCTAATTTTGTCCCTATGGGCTTGTGTTTTGTTTTGATTTTTTATATTCATTCTTCATAATTTGACCTAGTTTTCACATTCTGTATGAATCTTCTTTGAGTTTCTGGTCATTGAAAATCTCCTGGTTAAGTTGGGGTGGTCTCTGTCCATTCACACTGGGATAGTTTTCTCTAGCACCCTTAATAATGTCTCTTTCAAAAACTGACAAATCTCCTGAACTCTTTTTTCTTTTAGACTTGCTTCCCATGGAATATTTCCTACCAATTCACTAAGTTTCATAAAGTCTGCCATCTTGAAATCGATAGGCTTTATTCTGCTGTTTTCCCTTCTACCATTCCTTGGAATCATGAACTCTTTTATTTTGTGATAACATACTATTGGATCCACATGACCTCTGAGATATATTTCCCCCATATAAATACAAGTGTGCTGCAGCAAACTTCTAAAATAGCTATGCCTACAACTGTAACATCAGCTTATCACCAGTTACCATATACAGGTATCTGAGATACCACAGTGGCCCTATATTGTTAGAAGAAGATACATGTGGTAATTAGGTGTTAATATTTAACAAAGGTTATGTTTCTAACACTGTTCATTGCATGTTGGTACCAGTTGGTAAAAAGTTCCTGACATCAGGAAATCTCTTTTATTTTAAAGGTAAAGTATATCAGATGATAAGGCATCTAACAGGGCTAGTGCCATGGAGTCAAGGGGCAGCCGTGAGGTGGTGATTGGCAAGTAGGTGTCAGAAGAGTTGTGAGAGCTGAAATGAATAGGCAAGAGTAGGGTGACCACATAGCAAGTGTGAAAAATTGGGACTGGAGTGGGGAGTAATAGGACCCTATATAAGACACAGCCCCAAATATTGGGACTTTCCCTATACAATTGGGACATCTGGCCACCCTAGGCAAGAGTCAGGGTCAGATTCCAGCCAAGGTCAGAGATCCAGGAGTAGCTAGATTCAGTAGTCAAGTTCAAAGTCAGGACAAAGTCAGAGATGGGAGACCAAGGGTAAAAGCAAAGGGAGCCTGGAGCCCCAGCAAGCCAGAAGTATGCATAGTGGCCTGGACTGTTTCCTGGGCCGCCCTGTAGGGTTAAATATTAAGTGTGGGCCAATCATAGGGCCACATAGTGCTGACGCTCTGGTGCCTTTGGGTGGTACTTCCTGTGGTGCCTAATCTCCACAGTGCTCCTTGGAGACAACCTAGTCTAGCTGCCCAGTAGTCATGTGGTAACATCAGTACCCCAGGCTCTGCAGATCTAGGTTTCTGGTCCCATGGATCCTTAGGCCCAACTTGCTTATGACAAAATGGATTTTCTTGAGGAAAAGAGGATAATTTAACAAAAGAGCCACCAAAAAACAACCCACAGAATTTAATCTCAAAGGACCCAAACATAAGTCACAACAGTAACAATTATAAGTATTAGGATTTGGAAAGAAATAGATTGGCATTATAGTATTGGAAGAATGCTATAATTAATTGGATGTGAGAAGCAAAATACTTTCCCTACATTCACTTGTGATTCACCTTGAACTCGCTTAGGTTTTCCACTCTCCTGGGAGTCTGATATAAAACTTATTGGTCCACGTTACTTTTCTCCTGTGTTTTTTTTCTGACAAGAGAGTATAAAAATGGAGTTACGGGGGTATCCAAGTGTACCATCACTCATTAATGATGGAGTCTCCAGTCGAGTTTGATGGATGAACTACACTCAACTTATTGTGGGGCCTGAGGAGATAGCAAGGATTAAGGACTGCAGACCTTCACAAAGTGTTGCTTTAAGTGATGCTGGCTTGTGCATAACTAATCACATTCACTTTATTCTCGATGGACATTTTGTCCACTGGTGTGCAGAATGTCAGGCTGACAAACAAAAATGCAATTCCTTGTGAGGTGCAGGCAAGACAATTACCATTGAATGCAAAGGTAACCACTGCCCAGTGCCTGGGCTGTGCAGCAGTGACAAAGCTTGGTTGCCAATGCAGACTAAAACTTGGTTGCTGCTCCTCTGAAGTCCATAGGCCATAACAGTTTGAATACAAAGTGTGCCTTCTCCTAGACCAGCTGATCTCCTAGACCAGCTGATCTACCCCAACAATGGACTGCTTTTTGTCTGGTCTGACTCTTTGTCTGGCTGGGATGGCCCTACAAGGAGTTAGACACCTGCCAGCATAGCTGTCAAGGTCATTGTCTCTCAAGGTCAAATCTTCCCACCACATCAAGGGGCACCCCCCAAGGAAAGATCCCTGGATGACTTGCATACCAAATTTACTCGATTTACAGGTACAAAGAACCCAAATAGACATTTACATTCCAAACTATTTTCAGGGCTGGAAGTTAGGAAGAAACACCTTTTACTTTTTTTTCAGAGTATCTTTGTTCTGCTCCTAAAAATCTGTGCTAGAGAGGCCTCTTCTGTCTGACTTTCTATGTTCTAAGGGGTAGAGATTAAAGGAGCAGTGAGGGTGTAACATCATACATTTACATTTTTATCTCTCCTGGAGAGAAGGAGGCAACCTGCCTGTAGCAAACATGCTTATGTTTTGCATGGCTTTTTTAGCTTTTAAAGTCAAGTGACAGCCACTTTCCCAGCCAAAAGAGCTATATTCAGTCCCTTTAAATGCTCAGTAAGGAACCAGAGTTTTGTCTGTTAACTATGTCATATTGTTATGACATTTGATGACATATGCAATGACATGACTTACTGAGAGTGTGAAAAGTCATCTCTCAGCCAAAATGTGAAGCGGCATAGACTGCTTCTGCCACTGCTGCTTTTCCTCTTTTGTAATTGATGTTGCTGCAAGAGTGACACACTTACGTTTCTTTGCATACAGCTTCTCTCAGGTTCATATTATGACCAGTTGGTGCACTGCAATGAACCCTTTGTCCTTGAAAGAGTAAGGAGTTATGCTGCTAGATGCTCTCCTTTAGCATACTGGCCTCAATTTTGCCTGTACTTACACAAATGCAGTGCTCAGTGACAGCAAAGACAGAATCTTGCTCACTGTTCTTTTTTATTAATTATTTATTATTATTATTTTATTTTATTTATTTTCTCCTCCAAGCTCAATATTTTTAATACTTCAAAGCTAAAAGACAAACCATGTCCAGGATTTTCAAAGCTGCCTAAAGGAACTGGAGGCCCTGTTCACTGTAGGCGTCCAAGTACCATAAGTAGCTTCAGAAAAGTCAGCCTTAAGCTTAATGAAAAAGACAACAAGCTACAGATATTTCCTAAAGAGTTATGGAATGGTTTGATATCCTTGTCAATGTGAGAAAGTGAAATTTCTTCCTTTGTTGAGATTAGAGAATGGTTGAAGTGAGGGCCTTATTTTGCTCCCTTTAAAGTTAATAGGAACACTTAAATTGACTTTAATTGGAGAAAGAATTATCTTTATATCATAATGGAAGAATGGTGACAAAACAGCTTAAGGTGAATCAGTGTGAAATGTAGGTAACATTATCAGCATTACTGGAAAAACCCGGTTCTACCTGGAGAGGACTGCAGTTTTAATACAGCATTGTAATAAATATGTCATATGTCACATAGTTGAGAAGATAGATTGGCCAATAATTATATGTCACTTTAAAGATGTAGAACACTGGGTACCAAGTACTATATGTTGTTATTATTATTCATGTCACTTAGTACCATTACATCTTTCATAGTTAACTCAGTCTGGCTTCTATAATTCTTTCCCACACTGCTGACCATTGGGGTTTGCTTGTTTTCTGCTGCCTTACTTTTTCTTCTAGCTATTTCAAACCTCATGGGAAAAGTCCAGTTACTGGTTAGTGGACTAGTATCCTGTCATCATTACTATGCCATTTTCTGTGTTTGACTGAATTTGCAATTTTAGGGGAAATCTGCAAATAAAAAATCCCAAGGATGAAAACATATATGCTGTAGAGGAAATATTATAATCAATGCTAGCACCCTTACCAAGCCTTGTATTTTTACAGAGTGCTCTCTGAAGCTGGTGCATCATGTTTATATTGAGTGAGTTTGCTTTTCATGCTTTGGGGAAAATAATACTTGTAGCAGTGAAAGCAGCATGATTTTCATACTTATTACCAATGGTACTGGCTTTGAGACAGTGGAAATCCCATTGGCTAAGGGAACAGCACTGTCATTGTTCTTATTTTGTTTTTGTGTTTTCTGCCAAAGAGGAAATCATAGTTAGAGAGAAGTTCAGTGGAGACATACAGTAAATGAGTGTTGTCATTTTGATGAAAAGGGACTTATACACTAAAATACTTTTAGATGTCTCATTTTGTTCCTGAAAGAAACCTCAGCTAAAATGTAAAAAAATCACATTGAGATGCATAGCACACACCTATTTATATTTTAAAGAACAAAATGGTATAATTGAAATGCACAGGTATGCCTCATGTAACTTAATACATTTCATGTGTATTCTTTAGCTACCGTTGGCAACAAATGTATAAAAGACAAGAAAAATTATGGAAATTTTTACAAAGTGATTAAAAAAATCATTCCACTAAGAAAATACAACATAGACCAGCAAAATCTGATTATGGATCAATCCACTTAGAGGTAAAAGTGGCTGTTTGAAATATATCCACAAGAAGAACCCCAAAAACCTTTATTGTATGGCAGGCAAAAAAGAACACACAAAGAAAATGTATAAAAACTGCAAGTATGTTGCCCCTTTGCTGTCCCAGGCCTTTCTACCTCCTCCTGCTCTATACTCCCTCTTTTGTAGTAGGCCTTATCTCCTCCAGGGGGTGCAGTTGTGAGTATTATTGGCAGCTCTGGCAGCTGCCTGTGGGTGCAGCAGAGCTCCTTGTCTGAGACCGCATAGGCTTCCCTTCTCCTCCTACCTCAGCTCAGTATGGACTTGTAGCCCCCATTACAACCACTGCACTACAATCAGGCAATAGGGTTATTGTAGCATAAGGTATTGCTGGTTGTGAGTAAAGGTATTGAAATCAGGCCCAATTGTCCTAGCGCAGGACTCTATCTCTTGGCATCTTCATCAGCATATAGAAAAATGATCTACAAAAAAACCTGACAATTGATTGAAGATTCCTAATACTAACTAGAAAAGGAGTACTTGTGGCACCCTAGAAACTAACCAATTTATTTGAGCATAAGCTTTCGTGAGCTGCAGCTCACTGCATCAGATGCATACTGTGGAAAGTGTAGAAGATCTTTTTATATACACACAAAGCATGAAAAAATACCTCCTCCAACCCCACTCTCCTGCTGCTAATAGCTTATCTAAAGTGATCACTCTCCTTACAATGTGTATGATAATCAAGTTGGGCCATTTCCAGCACAAATCCAGGTTTTCTCACACCCCACCCCCACACACAAACCCACTCTCCTGCTGGTAATAGCTTATCTAAAGAGACCACTCTCCTTACAATGTTTATGATAATCAAGGTGGGCCATTTCCAGCACAAATCCAGGGTTTAACAAGAACGTCTGAGGGGGGAGGGGGGAGGAAAAAACAAGGGGAAATAGGCTACCTTGCATAATGACTTAGCCATTCCCAGTCTCTATTCAAGCCTAAGTTAATTGTATCCAATTTGCAAATGAATTCCAATTCAACAAAGGAGGTGCTGTTGTCATCATGAATAGGTTGGAATATGAACAAGAGGCTGCTCGGTAGCTCTCCAGCACCACTTTCTACAAGCCATTACCCTCTGATCCCACGAGAGTTACCAAAAGAAACTACAGCATTTGCTCAAGAAACTCCCTGAAAAAGCACAAGATCAAATCCGCACAGACACACCACTGGAACCCCGACCTGGGATATTCTATCTACTACCCATAATCCATAAACCTGGAAATCCTGGGTGCCCCATCATCTCAGGCATTGGCACCCTGACAGCAGGATTGTCTGGCTATGTAGACTCCCTCCTCAGGCCCTACGCTACCAGCACTCCCAGCTACCTTCGAGACACCACTGACTTCCTGAGGAGACTACAATCCATCGGTGATCTTCCTGACAACACCATCCTGGCCACTATGGATGTAGAAGCCCTCTACACCAACATTCCACACAAAGATGGACTACAAGCCGTCAAGAACACTATCCCCGATACTGTCACGGCTAACCTGGTGGCTGAACTTTGTGACTTTGTCCTTACCCATAACTATTTTACATTTGGGGACAATGTATACCTTCAGATCAGCGGCACTGCTATGGGTACCCGCATGGCCCCACAGTATGCCAACATTTTTAAGGCTGACTTAGAACAACGCTTCCTCAGCTCTCGTCCCCTAACGCCCCTACTCTACTTGCGCTATATTGATGACATCTTCATCATCTGGACCCATGGAAAAGAAGCCCTTGAGGAATTCCACCATGATTTCAAAAATTTCCATCCCACCATCAACCTCAGCCTGTTCCAGTCAACACAAGAGATCCACTTCCTGGACACTACAGTGCTAATAAACAATGGTCATATAAACACCACCATATACCAGAAACCTACTGACCGCTATTCCTACCTACATGCCTCCAGCTTTCACCCTGACCACACCACACGATCCATCGTCTACAGCCACGCTCTGCGATACAACCGCATTTGCTCCAACCCCTCAGACAGAGACAAACACCTACAAGATCTCTGTCAAGCTTTCTTACAACTACAATACCCACCTGCAGAAGTAAAGAAACAGATTGATAGAGCCAGAAGAGTTCCCAGAAGACACCTACTACAGGACAGGCCTAACAAAGAAAATAACAGAACGCCACTAGCCGTCACCTTCAGCCCCCAACTAAAACCCCTCCAACGCATTATTAAGGATCTACAACCTATCCTGCAGGATGACCCAACACTCTCACAAATCTTGGGAGACAGGCCAGTCCTTGCCTACAGACAGCCCCCCAACATGAAGCAAATACTCACTACCAACCACATACCACACAACAGAACCACTAACTCAGGAACCTATCCTTGCAACAAAGCCCGTTGCCAACTGTGCCCACATATCTGTTCAGGGGACACCATCACAGGGCCTACTAACATCAGCCACACTATCACCTGCACATCCACCAATGTGATATATGCCATCATGTGCCAGCAATGCCCCTCTGCCATGTACATTGGTCAAACTGGACAGTCTCTACATAAAAGAATAAATGGACACAAATCAAATGTCAAGAATTATAACATTCATAAACCAGTCGGAGAACACTTCAATCTCTCTGGTCACACGATTATAGACATGAAAGTTGCAATATTACAACAAAAAAACTTCAAATCCAGATTCCAGCGAGAAACTGTTGAATTGGAATTCATTTGCAAATTGGATACAATTAACTTAGGCTTGAATAGAGATGGGGAGTGGCTAAGTCATTATGCAAGGTAACCTATTTCCCCTTGTTTTTTCCTACCCACCCCCCCTCCTCAGACGTTCTTGTTAAACCCTGGATTTGTGCTGGAAATGGCCCAACTTGATTATTATACACATTGTAAGGAGAGTGATCGCTTTAGATAAGCTATTACCAGCAGGAGAGTGGAGTGGGAGGAGGTATTTTTTCATGCTTTGTGTGTATATAAAAAAATCTTCTACACTTTCCACAGTATGCATCCGATGAAGTGAGCTGTAGCTCACAAAAGCTTATGCTCAAATAAATTGGTTAGTCTCTAAGGTGCCACAAGTACTCATTTTCTTTTTGGGAATACAGACTAACACGGCTGCTACTCTGAAACCTAATACTAACTACAACATAAATACTAGGAAATACTAATTTAACAAAATATAAAGCCTTCAGAAAGCAAAAGTCACTTACTTAAGTACATTTTAAAAAATGTAAGTTCAGCTAAAATTACGCCATATTTTCTCTCTTATGTTTTATCTTAAATGTATTGCACAGTAAAAAACCCATGTTTTCGAGTACAAATCCATATGATACAAGATGTATCATGAAGGGGAAGGGGAAAGGACATGAAGGGGAAAGGAGTCCAGGAGAGCTGGCTGTATTTCAAGGAATCCCTGTTGAGGTTACAGGGACAAACCATCCCGATGTGTCGAAAGAATAGTAAATATGGCAAGCAACAAGCTTGGCTTAACCGTGAAATCCTAGCGGATCTTAAACATAAAAAAGAAGCTTACAAGAAGTGGAAGTTTGGACATATGATCAGGGAAGAGTATAAAAATATTGCTCGAGCATGTAGGAATGAAATCAGGAGGGCCAAATCGTACCTGGAGCTGCAGCTAGCGAGAGATGTCAAGAGTAACAAGAAGGGTTTCTTCTGGTATGTTGGCAACAAGAAGAAAGCCAAGGAAAGTGTGGGCCCCTTAATGAATGAGGGAGGCAACCTAGTGACAGAGGATGTGGAAAAAGCTAATGTACTCAATGCTTTTTTTGCCTCGGTCTTCACTAACAAGGTCAGCTCCCAGACTGCTGCGCTGGGCATCACAAAATGGGGAATAGATGGCTAGCCCTCTGTGGAGAAAGAGGTGGTTAGGGACTATTTAGAAAAGCTGGACGTGCACAAGTCCATGGAGCCGGACGACTTGCATCCGAGAGTGCTAAAGGAATTGGCGGCTGTGATTGCAGAGCCATTGGCCTTTATCTTTGAAAACTCGTGGCGAACGGGGGAAGTCCCGGATGACTGGAAAAAGGCTAATGTAGTGCCAATCTTTAAAAAGGGAAGAAGGAGGATCCTGGGAACTACAGGCCAGTCAGACTCACCTCAGTCCCCGGAAAAATCATGGAGCAGGTCCTCAAAGAATCAATCCTGAAGCACTTACATGAGAGGAAAGTGATCAGGAACAGTCAGCATGGATTCACCAAGGGAAGGTCATGCCTGACTAATCTAATCGCCTTCTGTGATGAGATTACTGGTTCTGTGGATGAAGGGAAAGCAGTGGATGTATTGTTTCTTGACTTTAGCAAAGCTTTTGACACAGTCTCCCACAGTATTCTTGTCAGCAAATTAAAGAAGTATGGGCTGGATGAATGCACTATAAGGTGGGTAGAAAGTTGGCTAAATTGTCGGGCTCAACGGGTAGTGATTGATGGCTCCATGTCTAGTTGGCAGCCGGTGTCAAGTGGAGTGCCCCAAGGGTCGGTCCTGGGGTCGGTTTTGTTCAATATCTTCATAAATGTTCTGGAGGATGGTTGGATTGCACTCTCAGCAAATTTGCGGATGAGACTAAACTGGTAGGAGTGGTAGATATGCTGGAGGGGAGGGATAGGATACAGAGGGACCTAGACAAATTGGAGGATTGGGCCAAAAGAAATCTGATGAGGTTCAATAAGGATAAGTGCAGGGTCCTGCACTTAGGACGGAAGAACCCAATGCACAGCTACAGACTAGGGACCGAATGGCGAGGCAGCAGTTCTGCGGAAAAGGACCTAGGGGTGACAGTGGACGAGAAGCTGGATATGAGTCAGCAGTGTGCCCTTGTTGCCAAGAAGGCCAATGACATTTTGGGATGTATAAGTAGGGGCATAGCGAGCAGATCGCGGGACGTGATCGTCCCCCTCTAATCGACATTGGTGAGGCCTCATCTGGAGTACTGTGTCCAGTTTTGGGCCCCACACTACAAGAAGGATGTGGATAAACTGGAGAGAGTCCAGCGAAGGACAACAAAAATGATTAGGGGTCTAGAACACATGACTTATGAGGAGAGGCTGAGGGAACTGGGATTGTTTAGTCTGCAGAAGAGAAGAATGAGGGGGGATTTGATAGCTGCTTTCAACTACCTGAGAGGTGGTTCCAGAGAGGATGGTTCTAGACTATTCTCAGTGGTAGAAGAGGACAGGACAAGGAGTAATGGTCTCAAGTTGCAGTGGGGGAGGTTTAGGTTGGATATTAGGAAAAACTTTTTCACTATGAGGGTGGTGAAACACTGGAATGCGTTACCTAGGGAGGTGGTAGAATCTCCTTCCTTAGAAGTTTTTAAGGTCAGGCTTGACAAAGCCCTGGCTGGGATGATTTAATTGGGGATTGGTCCTTCTTTGAGCAGGGGGTTGGACTAGATGACTTCCTGAGGTCCCTTCCAACCCTGATATTCTATGATTCTATGTATTAATCACAACTTATGTATAACTTACATATAGTAAAAAAAGAAGTCATATAAACTCTCATTAAAGTATCCCAAAAGACTTGCCTTAATATTTGCTCAAAGCAGGTACGTGACTTGCACAGGTCTGATTACAAGGTCAGAAAAGACCATTATGATTGTCCAGTCTAACCTCCTGCATCACACAGGTAATAGAACATTATTAAGTTGTTCATGCACCAAACCCATAATTTTCCCAGCTTCCGGTGAAGGCTAAGGCATGAATGAGACAGAACTGGGAGAAGCTATGGCTAAATAAGATGGAAGTGATATTGGTGGGGTAGGGGAAAAAACAACAGAATATATGGCAAAAACTATATCTGTCCCACCAAATGATGTTGTGTTCCTTCTAATTATTACTCATGTTTACAGCGTGGGAGACTGGTCTGATTCGCACTTAGAACTGGAAAATCATCTTTCAGCTGTAGCTGAAGATGTCGTTTCCGCTTATGTAATTTTTCCTTTCTGGCGCATACTTCGTCATTGACTTTCATATTTTTGTCAGCTTGAATCATAGGATCATAGAATCATAGAATATCAGGGTTGGAAGGGACCCCAGAAGGTCATCTAGTCCAACCCCCTGCTCGAAGCAGGACCAATTCCCAGTTAAATCACCCCAGCCAGGGCTTTGTCAAGCCTGACCTTAAAAACCTCTAAGGAAGGAGATTCTACCACCTCCCTAGGTAACGCATTCCAGTGTTTCACCACCCTCCTAGTGAAAAAGTTTTTCCTAATATCCAATCTAAACCTCCCCCACTGCAACTTGAGACCATTACTTCTCATTCTGTCATCTGCTACCATTGAGAACAGTCTAGAGCCATCCTCTTTGGAACCCCCTTTCAGGTAGTTGAAAGTAGCTATCAAATTCCCCCTCATTCTTCTCTTCTGCAGACTAAACAATCCCAGCTCCCTCAGCCTCTCCTCATAAGTCATGTGTTCTAGACCCCTAATCATTTTTGCTGCCCTTCGCTGGACTCTCTCCAATTTATCCACATCCTTCTTGTAGTGTGGGGCCCAAAACTGGACACAGTACTCCAGATGAGGCCTCACCAATGTCGATTAGAGGGGGACGATCACGTCCCGCGATCTGCTCGCTATGCCCCTACTTATACATCCCAAAATGCCATTGGCCTTCTTGGCAACAAGGGCACACTGTTGACTCATATCCAGCTTCTCATCCACTGTCACCCTAGGTCCTTTTCCGCAGAACTGCTGCCTAGCCATTCGGCCCCTAGTCTGTAGCGGTGCATTGGATTCTTCCGTCCTAAGTGCAGGACCCTGCACTTGAGACAACTGTTGCAAAGCACTTTACCTACTTGGAGTTATGGCTGAGATCTCTTCAGAAGTTAAACCTAGTGCAGAATGAGACAGTCTACAGATTGTGATGTATCTGCTAAGCAGGGGATTATAACTCCATCACCCCCTACCTCTGCTCTTTCCTCTCCCCGCACAGCTAAGGGGAAGGGTCTCAAAGCAGGAAATGGCCAGGCCCTGTGTGCAAGCAGTAGCTGCACAGGGAGCCAAGAGCTAGAGAAGTTAGATGCAGTCAGGAACCCCCAGGAAAAGAGATATATGTGAAACCATGCTCTGACTGCTGGAGCTGGGTGAAGGTCTGTGTGGGACTTGTTGGGGAGCAGCAGTGTCTGAGCAGGGAGCTAATGCAGAGGGGCCCCAATAAGAAACAAAGACTCATCTTAGCCTGGAAACCTGCAAGCTGCCATTTACTGGAATAAAGACTGGACTGGAGAAGACACCTCAGGCACTAGGCCTGAAGAGGCCTAACTCTCAGTTGGACTGCACAGAAGCTCAAACAAGAACCACTATTGCTCACTTTGAACTGGAACTGCTTAAACAAATATAGCTAGGGAATCTTCAGCCTTTCCCTTTCCTGACAACCCTAACAAAATATCCTTTTACTTAGCCATGTACCTGAGTGACTACTGAGACGCGCCAGGGCTAGCGCCTATGTGGCCTATCTGGTAAAATGCCTACAATGCTAGCTTGTCTCTGAGTTGCAGTATACCTGGCATAAGTATTATTGTTGCCTTAGGGGGTGGTGTACTCCAGCACTAAGCAGCCCTAATAATTTCAATATTCAACAAGTTTTCCATCATCTGCACTGGCTGCCTGGGTATTTTGGGCTGGAGATTAAGGTTTTAACATTAGTGTTCGTGTCAGTGGGAAATCATAAATATCTTGCATAAATATATTTTCAAATCTGACCCTTAGTTCCTGCCTACCACAAAAACCACGTATGGCCCTGTGCTGCGGTCCCACAGTTGAGTGTAGCAGAGGCATATGAGCTGGACCCCCACAGTATAAAAGAAAAGAGGTTGTGATGGCTGGGTGTTCTCCATAGGGGCCCCTTTAATTTTGAATGTATTTTCCTCTCTCCTACTCTATAGTAGCCTGAATCTCTTGACCTTCAGGACATGCTGCAAGGCACACTTTTTAAAAAGGAAGGTATGGGAAGTAAGGGGACACCTTATACCACTTTCTTTCTCTGCACTGTAACTAGTAACTAAATGTTACCACAAGGAGATCTTACTCAGGGCCAAATGAACTCTCCTGTGGGCCCGGGGCTATTATATTTTGTGGGGCCTCTGTATACAAGACTTTTTTCTAATTGAAAAAAATTATCACAATTATCATATGGAGGCTATTAATGCTATACTAAACTTGCCTTTTAATTAGTATAAAGCCATTCTGTGGTTACATTTCAGTCTTAAAACATGTAGAATATAGTTAAGTTAATTCAAAATAGCCTACTGCTTACCTTAGAACAGCTGTTTTATTAGTTTCTTTCTCAGAGAGTTTGGGTGCAGGAGGGGGCTCCAGGCTGGGGCAGAGTTTTGGGGTGCAGGAGAGGGATAAGGGAAGGGAGTTTGGTGCAGGAGGGGATTCTGACCTGGGGCAGGGGGTTGGGGTGCCAGAGGGGGTGTGAGGTGTAGGCTCTGTCTTGGAGGTGCTTACCACAGGCTGCTCCTGGCTGACAGCACAGCAGGGCTCAGACAGGCTGCCTGCCATAGTCCCACGCCGCTCCCAAAAGTGGACGGCTACTGGCATGTCTCTGCGCTCCCCTAGCGGAACAGGGACAGCATATCTCTATGCACTGCCCACGCCTGCAAGCAACGCCCCCGCAGCCAGACACTTCCAGCAGTGGCGTGGGGCCATGGCATGCAGGAAGCCTGCCTGAGCCCTGCTGCGCCGCTGGACTTTAGCAGCCGAGATATTGCAATCAGCTGGCAGAGGCTCCAGGACTGACACATCAATTGCGATCGACGGGTTGGTGGCCACTGAATTGTATATAATTATGGATTTATTTTTGTGGGTCCCCCCTTATCCTGAGGCCCTGGGCTGGAGCGTCTAAAGCCCCTGCGTTAACCTGGCCCTGATCTTACTCTGTGGAAATCGACTATCAAAAATTGTCAAGACATAATGGAATGGAGTGGAGAGGAGTTTTAGGGGGAGTGGCCAGATTAGAATGTGATCCAGCAGTCCTCAGTTGGTATATGGTCCCTTGGAAATTATACTAAACTGATGCAGCTGTATCCTGCTTCAGTACTGGGGCCAGGAGGAGTATCAGGAAATTGTAAACAGCTCCCTGAAAGCCTCAGCACTCTTTGCTCTACCCAGTGGAAGTGGGATACGACAGAGAATATGGCCCATAGCCCCTAATATGATTACCTGCTCAATCTAGTTAATGGAAGGTCACTAAACTGTTTCCTACAGGGCAATTCCAATGCCAAAATGTCCTTCACATGTCAGCATCCAAAAAAATTACAGACATGGCAATACTTGGCTTACTGATAGTAACTGAAAAAAAAAAACCCAAAAGATATCAACACACCTCAGAAAACACTGACTCTTAGTTAGGATTATTATAGTCTAGGCAGCAAACAATGTCTTGAATAATCCATACTGAAAGAGAAATTTGCTTAAAGAAAGCAGATAGGGATGCCTTATTATGTGAACTTTCCCATTGTGAAAGAAACCTGAACAATTAGGAGTGCTATATAAAATGACATTATCCATTTTCCCCTGACAAGAACGCACATTACATTTATACCATTTCTAATTAACAGATTAAGGCCATCATACATGTATCTCTGTGAAGTCAATGGGATGACTTAGATGCTTAAAGTTATGTATATGCTTAAATTCTTTGTGGGATCAGGAACTAAAGGTTTTTTTTGGTTTTTTTTGCTGATGTCATGTTTTGATTTTCTCTCTTTCCCCTTCCTATAGAATGCTGAGACAAGAGTGGTCCAGGCCTTTTTCTGGAGGGATGAGATCCATCTTGACTTCTCCAACAGGCCCACTTAGTTCACCCAAACCTCCCCTGCCCCACCTTATGTATTAAGGGCCTTAGGGCATGCTGAGAAGACCACTGGGGAATGCAATGCAAAAAGCCTGGGAGGTAAGTAGAACAGTGGGATATACTTGAGGGACTGGAGGGATTGCCTTGTGTATATGTGTAGATTCTTAGCAAGGTCTCTTTATCCAGTCCCTATTTTTTCCTATTCATACTCGAGGTGCAGGTGAAACTACTGTCTCTTGTGATACCAGTGTTGGCCCTCCTTCCCACAGGGAGTCTGCACACTGTGTAGGGTATACACATGGGGCTGTCATGTGTACTTACTGAACACTCTATCTTGTGTTTATGTTTTTCAGGAGCTCAGGGTTGCAAAACGTAAGGGAAAAATAAAATATTTTTAATTTTGAAAAATTTGTGGGGGTTAATTTTGAAAGGAATTTGTTAATGTTTTGAAATACATTTATACTGTAATAATGTGTACACTGGGTGAAGGAACCAGTCAAAGCCAATACCAGCCAAATACCACCTCAGTTGCTCTCAGGCTTACATGCAATCATAAGGTTAATGGTTCAATGGGTGACAGAGACAGTGTTCCAAGATGTCAAATTTGATGTTAAAGGGTGGACAGGAGCATTGTGGGATTGCCCTGGGAGGACTAATTTGCACAGTGACAACTATTACATCAGCACTTGTAGTCTACATTGGCAGTACAATGAAGTACAGTGACATGATGCTCAAAACAAGTGTGATAACAATGGTTATGTGAATTCTCAGGATTCATTCCAAGTGCTTTTGTATGGATGCATAGTATTGCATGTCAGGGGCTTACAACAGTTGTTCCAACACAGTCTTGTAGACTAGGCAGGGTTATTCAGTCTTCTCTTATCTAAACATAAATAGTTTGCACTACAGAATAACCCGTGGTGTCACTAGAATTCATTACAAAGTAAGCCATGTTAACCTTGCCTTTATATAACTTATTAATACAAGGCCTACAGCAATGCAAGAATTGGGCATATACAAAGAATTAATTCTAAAAGAGAAAAGTTAGATACGGTGTCTGAGTTTTGAGAATTATAAGATAAATGCCTATTTAACTTCATAGACTAGCAGAAAAATGTGATGTTCAACTGTAGCTAAACATGCATACGTCTGTTTATAGGGCATCAAGTAAACTTTTGGAACATATTAATTTTTACAATACTCTAGTGAAGACCCGAGAAGGATAGTCTGAAGATAACCTTCAGTAGGTGAAACATCTAGAGTTGATAACCTGCACCGGTTACCATTAAAACAGTTTAGAATCCATTCTAGTTATGAGTTCAAGGCAGTCATTGTACTGTCTTTTTTAGCATCTGTGCTAACCATTCTAGAATCTAAGCCAACCATTAATCCCGGAAGGCATTTCTGAGTACAATATGGATTTCATTGTTGCAATTTTGGTGTTAAATGTTGATGTGTGCTGGGTCACTGCCACAGAGAATTAGAATTAGTCTAGACAGGTTTTACAGACTCAAGCCTTGCAAAACTGATGCAAGAACACATCTACATACAAAAGTTTTACCATTTTAACTGTACCAGAGTAGTTAAAGCATTACAACTGTGTGAACACAGTCATACTAAGATAAAAGTGCATAGGTTTTTCACATATTGGTATAACTGCATCCATGCTAATGGTTGTACCAGTGGAATTATTTAGAGGTTAAACAAAAAATCACACCCTAACCAAAAATAGTTATACGGGTACAAAACCTGTGTGTAGGCCAGGCATAAGAAGTCAGAGCTTTGTCCTTGGCCAGCACAGATGGCATAATCAACATGATCCATTTCATTGCCTCTGGACAGGGGAATGAAAGTTCCTCCGGCAAACTGGGAACAGTGGTAATCATGAAGGTGTATTTGTTCAGGCTGTTCTGACATACCTAAATAAATATTATGTTCAAACACATTTTATGTGGCTGATCCCGAGGGGAAAATGCAAATGTTAGAAGCCTGGAACAAACATGTCGGGAGTATCCAGACTAACGTTTCCAAATGTGTTAACTGCCTTGAGTTAAATAACAATCAATTAACTTGAGGTAAAAAACCTCTAGTTTAGAAAAACAGTGATGGACCTCAGGAGATCTGTGCTGATTTACTCCAGCCAAGCATCTGGTTTTATAGCACAATAGTTATGCACCACATTGCACATGTCTTGTGCAGAGCCTACATTTTAAGGCATAAGCATGTATGTTATAATATCAACCAATGAAAAAGTAAATAAAAAAGAGTGGGAAATAGTCTATATTCATAAGTTTTTTCATAGAGTAGAGGGAAGGTGAAAAATGAATAACTTACTATCCCCCTCAATTGAAAAGATAGTTTTAGGCAATTCTTATCTGTCTCTTCAGAGAATGACTACATCTCCTATCTTGTCTCAAAAGTGTTGGTATAGTGGCATAATTACACATTAAGCAACAGGACAGGACAGTGAATTAATGTAAAGTCAATGTGATATTTGTATTTTATATACACTAGTGCCATACACTAATTTTTGCAATGTATTTGATAACATAAATAAATTGGCTCTGTATTGTTTGTTTCCTTGCTATATAAGGATTATTATAGTTTTTCCTCACCTATTTCTTTGTATTTCACAGAAATACCTAGGATTCGCCATTGATCAAAAATACAGATGTGTATGGTAAATTAGGCTTAGATTCACAAAAATACTTAGGAGCCTAAATCCCAGTTTTAGGTTACAGTGTGATTCACAAAACTTCCGCTGAACTAAGTTTTTGCAGTAAAAACTTTCTAGGTGCCTATGTTGCTGCCTGTGAGCATCTACACTGCTTCCTTCTGCTAGGTGTCCTGTTGCCTATCTCCTCCTTAGTCCCAGAGTGATGCACAAACTGGAGGAAAGATTAGCTGCCTTAATTGTATGCAGTGCCCAATCAGCTAGGTGCCCTTTGAGCAGCTCAGACAAGTTCACAAAAAACAGGCAGAGGGGAGGAGGACATTCCTTACAATTTTTAACCCAGTGATTAGGGTAGTCACCTGGAATATCAGAGACCCTTTGCTGAAGTTCCCGAAGGGAGAATAAGGATTTCAACAAGGAGTCTCCACTGCTGAAGGGAGTGCCCACACCACTTGGCTATTGGATAGTCTGATGTAGGGGGTCCCCAGTCTCTCCTGCTGAAGCTTTTTCCACTCTGGATAAATAGAGTCATTTGGGACAGAGAGAGAGAAAGTGAGTGAGAGCAAACAAAGCATGAGTGTGATTCTCTAGCCTATAGCTTACAGCACTCATCTGTGATGTGCATGACCCCAAATCCAGTCCCCCTGATTAAATGACTTTTTTCTCATTTATCCATAGTGCAATTCCTTCAAAAGGAAAGGCTGAAAGAGCCCCACATCAGAATATTGTATAACCCAGTGGTTAGGGCGCTTACTTGAAAGGTAACAGATCCCTGTACAAATTCCTTCCTTTCTCTAAGATGGGGGTGGGCACTTGAACTAGGAGTCTCCCACATCCCAGTATCCTAACCACTGGGCTAAAAGTTATGGGGGAAGTGGTCCTTCTCCTTGACCTCTTGCAAAAACAACATAGATGCCTAACTCCAAAGAGGGTTCCCAGTTGTGAATATTAAGCAGAAATTGTGCCTCCCTGCAACCCCGCTTTAGGTTCCTCTATGAGAGAGGGAAATGGCTTATCATGCACCTCTCTCACTGGCAGCTCTCACTGGCTAACATAGGTGGCTTTCTCTCAGCATCTGAGGAAATGCTGACTGTGTGGATCACAATCTAAGGTACAAAAAGAAAAGGAATACTTGTGGCACCTTAGAGACTAACCAATTTATTTGAGCATAAGCTGTAGCTCACGAAAGCTTATGCTCAAATAAATTGGTTAGTCTCTAAGGTGCCACAAGTACTCCTTTTCTTTTTGCGAATACAGACTAACATGGCTGTTACTCTGAAATCTAAGGTACCTATCTCGCACCATTTATTCCATAGGGAGACTAGGTGCCTAACTCAGGCTTTGTGAATCAGAGTGATTTTTCCAATTGCTGTGATGCTCAGCATCACACCGCTAACTTCTTTTGTGCATCCAGGCCTTAGCCATTTAAACTGAAGTTTCCCACAGATAGGAACAGCTATTTGGTCAATTCCCTTTCTAAACTCTATTAATCCCCCAGGATTTAACGGGTCATTCAGTAACTCCTCTTTTCACTTTTTCTGGTTCAAGCAGATTGAATACCATTATGTAAGACTAACACATTATGATACTCTGCATGAAGAAATAGTTCTTGGTCTTTGTTCAGTCTTTGTTTTTCTTTCATACAAATTTATGTCATTATCCTGTCCTCTGAATATATAACTCAACCTGACATCATCAGTACTAGAGAAGGGTCTTTGTTGCATAGTTCAATATTCTTCCAAATCCATTATTATTCTACGTGTTTTATAAAGAAGGACTAAACCAGTCATAAAAATTCAACTTCTCTTCCCACACTTTTCATACTCCCTGCCTTAGGCAGCTTATAATATAAGAAAACAAAGAAAGATACCAAAAATCTGAGGGATAGAGCAGGCTATATCTTAATTATTTGCTGATTTCTTAAGTTTTATATTATATAAATTAATAATAGCTAAAATGAACTTCCTTTCAGCCGAGCCATCATTCATGGCTGAATTTTAGTAGGTAGTAGAAGTGGGTTTGGAGAAGGGATTTGAAGGGGGAGTTATCAGAAATACTATTTATTCATAGATCTTATGTCAAAGCATGATTTTTCAGCATTGTAGGGCATTCATTTTGTACTATAGTGCCATACAGATTTATATTTACTTTCTTTTCTTTTCCCATTTTATCTTGGTGCAGCATCAGATTTAGAGCTTTTCACTTCTCTTGTATAGAAAAAGAATGCATATATAGTGACTAAGGCCCAAATCCAGCAAAATTTTACTTATGTTTAAATGTGCTCAATGTGCATAAAGTTAGGTGTGGACTTGAACCTTTGCATGACTAGAACCTAAAATTGTAATGTTCTCTCCTGTAGCTCTAACATTTTTGTAATAATTATCCATTTATTTTCTTCAATCATCTGGATAAGAGAAATCAAATAAAGCCCATTTTAATATCTACCATATTTAGACTGAAACTATGAATGCTTCAGAGATGGATGGCAAGAACAATTGTGGGCATGGAGAGAGAATGAAAAGATTGGAATAGGTTACCTGAAAGAGGAAATTAATACGAAGGAACATGGCAAGAATGTCTAAAATAATGAATGGTTATAGAGAAGGTAGGTGAGGGGAGATGGCCCCCACCTCGAAATTCTGGGGGCACAAGGACTCAAGTGATACCTCCCTTTTCTTCTTCTTGCCCTCCCCCGTCTCCCCCAAAAAAGGAGCCAGCCAAAAATGCTAGCTGATAGGGGCAGAAGCACGCAAAGCAGGAACCTTTGTACCCTGGACATTCGGAGAACTTTCTACAGTTTTGACTAGACTTTCTTTACCCTGTACTGATTGGCTGTACTGATTGCAGCAAGCCTCTCCTTCCCAGTCCCTTACAGTCTCTTCACTTCAGGTAAACTCTACGCCTGTCCCTCTTTTCCCGGCCCTGTCGTCCTAGCCTCTTCCCTTCCCTTTCCTGTCCATTTAGCTGGGGGGAAAATTGTGGAACTAATATGCTATTAGCTGCCATTACATTGTTCACTCTGCTTGTGTGTGAACCCTCTCCTAATATTTGTCTTGTCTATTTAGAGTGTAAGCTCTTTGGGACAGGGACTGTGATAATCTAAAATCAAGTAGACATTCAGTGAAAGTGAAAGGTATCCAATGAAAATCTGTTCAAGGAAATGCTTTTCACACACTGCACAATTTAACCTGTACAAATCATTGCAACAGGTTATCTATCACTGAGGCCAGGGACTCAAAAAGCTGATAGATATTTATAAAGGTAGTTAGAATGCCCAGAATTATTATAATAACTTTAAAAAGAAGTTTGGAAAGGAATATAAACTTATTTGCTTCACGGCACAAGACAACCTCTAATGTTTTGAGGTTAGAAAGAAATTTTCCCTGAGCACACGTTATTCCATGTTAACCAATTACAGAGTTTCTTGAACCTTCCTCTGAAGCAGCTGCCACTATCACAGACAAAAAAAGGATTAATTTGATTTGTGGTCTGGTCCACTATGGCATTCCTATGATTTTATAGTAGGAATCTCAGAATGCAACTCTCAGTATTTAAGAAAATTATAAACTGTTCTAAATAAATGTTAATTTAGAGCATAAATACAGTAGCAGGCCATACATCTTTGTAGATTTTTCTCTTTAAAAATAATAGTGTGTGTTAGTGGCATGAGGTTTTGGAAATTTGCTTTGGTGCAAATTGTGACAAACACTATTTATGTTTGCAGTATTGTGTTGGTCCCAGGATATTACAGAGACAAGGTGGGTGAGATATCTTTTACTGGACCAACTTCTGTTGTTGGAAAAGACAAGATTTTGGGCGTATGCAGAGTTTTTCTTCAGATCTAGGAAAAACACTAAGCCCTCGTCTACACTGGCGGGGGATCAATCTAAGTTACACAACTTCAGTTATGTGAATAACGTAGCTGAAGTTGATGTACTTAGATTGACTTACCGTGGTGTCTGCACTACGGTAAGTTGACTGCTGCCACACCCCCGTCAACTCTGCCTGCACCTCTCACAGCAGTGGAGTACAGGAGTCGACAGGAGAGCGCTCAGGGGTCGATTTATTGCATCTAGACTAGATACGATAAATCGATCCCCGCTGGATCAATTGTTGCCCGCCGATCTGGTGGGTGGTGAAGACATACCCTAAGTGTACCTCTTTCACCAGCAGAAGGTGATCCAATAAAACACATTACTCACACACCTTGTCTCTGTAATATCCTGGGACCAACATGGCTACAACATTGCAATAAACACAATTTAGACAGATTCACAAGTTTGTTGCCAGAAGTCACATTGGCATCAGTGGAACTACTTATGTATTTAAGTAATTTGCTAAACAGGGCCTGGATGCTGATTTACAACAGGTGTGGGTCTGGTCAGTAAATTTAGACTCTGAACTGCTATGAGAAGCAGATAGGTGTTATCCCAGTTTTACCACAGAATGTTGTCTGTGGTAAAGCCAGAACTGAATTTGCATCTCCTTAATCCCAGTCTTTTGCTTTAACCACAATACTGTACTTTCTCCCTAAAACCAAAATGTGATGTAGATTTTTACAAACAAATAAAATTATCTTAGCAATTGTTCTCTTATAAGTCTAACTTTTTCTTCATATTTTTTCTAATAAAATAATACAGCCACTGTTAAGGAAAAAATAAATACTAAAGATTTAGGGCCACATGAAGTAATATGAATTTGGTGCAAGCATGGTAATGGAACCATGAAGAACAAGCAGCATGTGTTTATGAAGACCATGTCATAGCAGAAAAAAATGGTTTTGTGTGTATGGAATTAGATAATTAGAAGATGAAGGAAATACAGTGGATGTGATACATTTGGTCTTAATAGAGAATTTGATAAAGTGTCTCATGAAATCTTACATAATTAATTCAAATTGAATTGGATATGAACACTCATTGAATTAAATTGGCTGAGGGACTGCAAACAAAGTATAATGTTGAACAACAATGTATCAAGTTAAGGGGAAGTGTCATGTATTGCCACAGAGGTCAGTGTTGGGTCTGGTCTTATTTAACAACTTCATTAAACATCTGAAAGTGCAAGTAAAGAGTGCATTAATGAAATTTGCAATTGGACGGTATAGTGAGCACCTCTGAGAACTGAGTCATAATACAAATGAAACTAAAGCGGATAGGAATACAGAGTGTTTTGTTTTGTTTTTGTTTTTTTTTAAAGAGAATTTTAACTTGAAAATACTGAAGTTTCATCCAGAGAAGAGCAATCCAAAACAGATAGTATGTTAGAGGGAACCAACTGGAAAACAGTAGAGTTGAAAAGTGGGACAACAATTAAATATGCCTTTGAAAAGTAATAGGGCTAGTCAAGACCTTTTCAAATAAACTCATTTGTCATTGGAAAACGAGAGTTCATAAAATCAAAACAGTTCACAGGATAGGGTCAGTTTTGATGAAGTTCTTGTTTTGAAATTTTTATGGAAAAATGTTTTGAAATTGGTGAAATGTCCCACTCTTTTTCAATATGAAAAATTCCATTTTTACAGTTTAGAATGAAATTTTGTTTAGAAAATTAAGCTAATAATATTAAAAAAAAATTAAATGTAAAAATCAAAACAAAATGTTTTGATTGACCCAAGCCAAAAATTCTTTCAGGCTGTGGGTTTACAATTTTGTTTGAAATGTAACCTTTTTGTCTCAATTGGTGTAGGATTTTTTTTTAATCTAAATTTATTTCCTATGATATGAAAACCATTTTATGCTTAGTTCTAAAGGAGATAACACAGAGGGGGAAAGGCCAATGCAATTTTGGATATCATATGCAGAAACATGAAGTAATTGATCAGAGAGGCATTTGTCACTATCTATGGGTATGTTTACCTTTCAGCCATGATTCCCACCATGGGTAGGCAGACTTGTGCTAGCTCTGCTCGAACAAGCACACTAAAACTGAACTCAGGCCCATGGGGTCCAGTGAGTTTGGACTCAGGAGGCTAGCTTGAGCCATCACTTGTGCCACAGCATCCACACTGCTATTTTTAGTTTCCTAGCTCAAGCAGAGGTAGTGTGAGTTTGTCTACCCACACTGGGAATCACACATCTCAGCCTCAGTGTAGACATATACTGTAAGACTCTGTTAAGACTACACGTAGAACACTATATTCATTTCTCAGCATCTCAATATCAGATTGGCAGGGAAAGAGGAGAAAGGGACAAATTGAGGGGGTGGGGTCAGAGAAGTGCAACTATCATGTTTAGATTGCTGCAGAAAATCATTTAAGAAACGTCAAAAAGAGCTAAATATGCATAACTTTACTAACAGAATGAATAGCTTAGTCGCAAATACAAAACTGATAAACAGAAACACCTATTTACACAATGTGTAATTAGCTTGTGGGACACATTGCCACATATACAATTGAGGCAAGGAGCTTAAGAGGATTCAAAAAAGGACTAGATATTTATATGGATAATGAGAATACCTACAAAGAAATCCATTAAGAGGGATTATTAAATAATAAAAACAAAAGTTTGGAAAGGCTATAAATGCTCCTGATTCAAGACATAAGACAGCCTCCAATGAGGGTTAAGAAGAAATTTCCTTTCTGGACAGTTTATCTCACAATGGTCTGTTCCAGGGGACTTGTATTTTGTATTGGTGTCATAAAAATAAAGGGAAGGGTAACCACCTTTCTGTATACAGTGCTATAAAACCCCTCCTGGCCAGAGGCAAAACCCTTTCACCTGTAAAGGGTTAAGAAGCTAAGATAACCTCACTGGCACCTGACCAAAATAACCAATGAGGAGACAAGATACTTTCAAATCGGGAGGGGGCAGGAGAAACAAAGGGACTGTTTGTCTGTGTAATGCTTTTGCCAGGAACAGATCAGGAATGCAGTCTCAGAACTTCTGTTAGTAAGTAATCTAGCTAGAAATGTGTTATATTTTCTTTTGTTTAATGGCTGGTAAAATAGCTGTGCTGGATGGAATGTATATTCCTGTTTTTGTGTCTTTTTGTAACTTAAGGTTTGCTTAGAGGGATTCTCTATGTTTTGAATCTGATTACCCTGTAAGTTATTTACCATCCTGATTTTACAGAGGTGATTCTTTTACCTTTTCTTTAATTAAAATTCTTCTTTTAAGAATCTGTTTGATTTTTCATTTTTCTTAAGGTGCAAGGGTTTGGGTCTGTGTTCACCGGTACAAATTGGTGAGGATTTTTATCAAGCCTTCCCCAGGAAAGGGGATTTAGGGTTTGGGGGGATATCTTGGGGAGAAGAGAAATTAGAGGATTGGGCCAAAAGAAATATGATGAGGTTCAACAAGGACAAGTGCAGAGTGCTGCACTTAGGACAGAAAAATCCCATGCACCGCTACAGACTAGGGACCGAATGGCTAGGCAGCCGTTCTGCAGAAAAGGACCTAGGGGTTACAGTGGATGAGAAACTGGATATGAGTCAACAGTGTGCCCTTGTTGCCAAGAAGGCCAATGGCATTTTGGGATGTGTAAGTAGGGGCATTGCCAGCAGATTGACGGACGTGATCGTTCCACTCTATTCAACATTGGTCAGGCCTCATCTGGAGTACTGTGTCCAGTTTTGGGCCCCACACTACAAGAAGGATGTGGAAAAATTGGAAAGAGTCCAGCGGAGGGCAACAAAAATGATTAGGGGACTGGAACACATGACTTATGAGGAGGGGCTGAGGGAACTGGGATTGTTTAGTCTGCAGAAGAGAAGAATGGGGGGGATTTGATATCTGCTTTCAACTACCTGAAAGGGGGTTCCAAAGAGGATGGATCTAGACTGTTCTCAGTGGTAACTGATGACAGAACAAGGAGTAATGGTATCAAGTTGCAGTGGGGGAGATTTAGGTTGGATATTAGGAAAAACATTTTTACTAGGAGGGTGGTGAAACACTGGAATGCCTTACCTAGGGAGGTGGTGGAATCTCCTTCCTTAGATATGTTTAAGATCAGGCTTGACAAAGCCCTGGCTGGGATGATTTAGTTGGGGATGGGTCCTGCTTTGAGCAGGGGTTTGGACTAGATGACCTCCTGAGGTCCCTTCCAACCATGATATTCTATGATTCTATGAAGATATCTCCAAGTGGGCTCTTTCCCGTTCTTTGTTTAACACGCTTGGTGGTGGCAGCATACGGTTCAAGGACAAGCCAAAGTTTGTACCTTGGGGAAGTTTTTAACTTAAGCTGGTAAGAATAAGCTTAGGGGGTCTTTCATGCAGGTCCCCACATCTGTACCCTAGAGTTCAGAGTGGGGAAGGAACCTTGACAATTGGCTACTGACAGGAAAAAGAAACTGGGCAAGATGTATCTTGCATTAATCTGGTATGGAATTTCCTGTGTTCCAAGCAATGAGCAAATGCCATAACAGTCTATAAGAATACAAGTGTTATCACCAAGGAAAGAGTTTAGGAGACTGTGAACTAAGAAAGGGAAAATGCAGTCTGGATATCAGTCAATAGGATTGCACGTGTGAATAAATGTTCTAATTGCAGAGACTCTAATTAAACTTTTTGAACATTTTTTTCTTAAAGCTGCTGTGATAAATTGTATTCAAAGTTGTAGTGATTGCAGATAAGTTAAAAACATTTATTATTGTTGTTATTTAATATTTATATTACATAGTGCCGAAATATTCCAAATTGTTTTGGAGTCCTGTGGTTCTAGGTGCTATACAAACACATAGGAAGAAAGTCCCTGAAACAATGGGTTTTATAATCCATATGGGAAGAAAGGGATAAAACACAGAGACTGAAGTGACGGTAGGTATACTTATTATTCTAGGTTTGCATTTTAAAAACTATTCCACTCTACCCCTTCTTACATGTTCTTCATACTAAGAAGGGATAGTAATGTCCTCCCTTTCTGGCTCCACATAATTTCTTTCCCTAAAGTCCACTCCTGTTACTCTTCTGTTTAAAACTTCCATCATCCAGTCACGGAGCAGAAACAATACTGTGAGAGTTAGGCGATTAGTCACACACAGCAAATAATGAACAGTGAAAACAATTGGTTCACAAACAACCAATGGGCTGAAATTTATTCTCAAAGTATTCACTGAATATATATAAATAAACAAATCAAGAAATCAGAAATGGTTCATGCATGGTTCTAACAGATGAAAAGTGTAAATCTGTCTGATAATATATTTGCAACAAATAATTCAATCAGTTATATCACCTAAGATGTTAAGAGTTTGGTGGAAGGTATCTGGCTCAGATATTTTCTTATAAAATAAAATAAATAAATAGCTTCTTTGGTCTAGTTATTTGGTGCTGCAAGTAGTACTTATCCCACTTGACTTCATAACTGGCAGCATTCATCTTCTTGCAATGTAATGCGTTAAGATTTTTCTCCCTTTCCTCCTCCAGTTTAGTTCACTCATGATCTCAAACTCCCTTCTTAACTATCCAGGCTTTCCATTACCTTAACTTTATCAAATGAATTTCTATTGTGTCCTTGACCTTGTTTTTCTGTGGTTAGCTGGATTTTAATTTTATAAATACTACAACTAGTTTCATCTGATAATTCTAGCCTTCATTCTGCAAGTTGTTCTGCACTGAGCATCTCTTACACCCAGGCAGAGCACCTGACTTCTGCACAGGTGCAGTAGTCTGGTCTTGTGGAACAACTTGCAAGATCAGGTCCTAAAACTTCACTACCACACTTTAGCCCTCAATGTATTTCCTATTTCTTCTACTTTTCCTTTTTTTTTTTGAAAAAGTATGCTTATCATGCTCTGTAAGCCCATATACAAAATGGAAAGTATGTTATTTACTACCAAGTGAGAATAATAGTTGACGTTTAGAGGCAGTGTGAACACTGCTATAGTTGAAGTTGAGTTGTCTATTATTTTATAAATATTTATCTTGTGATTAATATCTTGGCCATTTCTAATCTGAGTTGGAGGAAACTTGGAGTGAAAGTTGAAAATGCACCTGTAAATCTATTTAAAGTAAAAATAGTGTTCATTTCTCAACATTCCTAAGATCTGTCCAGACAGAGAACCCCTCATCCAGGTCCTTATCTCTCTGCCCTTTTACTTTCAACTCTTGGGACACTCTTGACATCCACACTGCCCTGCAATGTGCATCTGTATTGCTCCTGTCTCAAGTTGGACATACAACAATAGCCTCACCCAAAATTAGAACTCACTTTTGAAAATGTGGGCCTTAACTTTTCTGTTTCCCTGGAGAAAAAAGGGGAGACAATCATGCATGTTGACCTAACTCAGAGGGTTAATTCATGTTTGTAAATTCTTGGAAGAAGCATAGAGCATATAAGCATATGTGGCTTTTGTGACGAGATCATCTGTTCACAGGAAACTGACTGATACTATCACACAATCAAATAGCCATATGTTAATAAATGGTGAAATTCCTCCTCTCCTCATTTGATTCTATGTGGCTGAGTTCAGAGAAGTGATATGAGCTAATAGATTCTTAGTTTTGCCATGAAGGACTATCAGGCAAAGTATTTTTTCAAGAAAGGCACTCTACTTTAGAACTTGAGTCTTCTCTTGGTCTGAAAAAGCCTGAATCTGGTGACCTTTTGCCAAGCTGCAGAAGTCCAAGGCTAGTTGAGAAGGGTGTTGTTTAGGGGAGTATAGGTGTGTTGAAGGGGAATTATATTTAGTACTCCTTGTCAAGTGTTGGCGTGAGGATAGTTCATGATTTACTACTAGTTTATTTATAAGATTTGTTTTAATATATTCTCATTCAGAGCACTGGATAAGTAATTTAAAAATCATAGTAAAATAAATTAGTACCAAAATAAGAAGGATTTGAAGTGGCAACTAAGAGTTAGAGGGCTATCTCTGTATCACATTTTAAAATGTATAAGACACCCAGTCTCCCTTCAGAACTCTTTAATAAGAACACTGATCCCCATTTCACTTGAATAGAATTGTTACTTAAATCACAATCTCATGCAGATGAAGATGTTATTAAGCAGTCAAGACAAAGGGAAAAGAAATCACTGAAGGTGATTCAAGGGTGTGAAAATAAAATTGTGTAGGTGAGCATGAGGAGATGATCTGTTACTAGTTTGCAGTGATGTTTTTTAAAACTTTCAGTATTGGAAAGGGGAGGAAATAAGTCTCATGAAGGGTAGGGAAGTAATCATATAAACCACAGTAATCCTATAGATGCTGAAAACAGAAGCTTACACCAATCTTTTTCAGTCCTGTCTTCTACCTTTCCAGCTCCTCAAGCCTTTGAAGAGTCTGAGGTTTGACTTCTTCAAGGTACATAATTCCCTTATTAATTCCATTTCCCCTGTGTAGGAGGAAATGCAGACACAAATCTGAGATTTTGTGCTTCTATAAGTACCTAATTAAAGGTTCAGATTTGGTAGGTAGAAACACAGATGCTCCTATTTCTTTCCACAGTTCATTGGGTTGGCACAAAAGTACAGGTGCTATTTTTGAGGGTCCAGCTAAATCTCATCATATATGTCAAATGGAAGAATAATTTCCGTTTCCAGGATCTGAGCTTGCATCAGATCCTGAACAGTGGAGAGAAACCAAATCCCACAGTGGAAAAAAAGTTAGGTTTTTTTTGTTTATTTGTTTTAAATGCAGAAAAGGATTTAAAAAATATTCTATGTAAACATATCTTTCAGCACAATCCTCTCCCTTTCTAGATCCTTTAAATACAAACTATAGAAAAACAAATTCTTCATCAAACAAATTCTTTGCTATGGTGTGTGTGTGGGGGGGGGGTGTCTGAACCTACCAGAGAGAGGCACAAGGGATCTTGGGGAAGCGGGCAGCTGTGACTGCTAGCTTTGCAGCAGCCCTTACTTCTGCAGCTACAGGGGTGTTGACACTGCTGGAGGAAGGAGGGGTACAGCAGCAGCCAGGAGCTGTAGAGGCAGTGTCCCCTCTCATGCCCTGGAGAGCCTCAGGCCGGCTGCATTAGGAATGGCCAATTCTGAGATAGGCAAGGATTCCTTTACACAGCTTTGCCAGGCCACTGTGGGCCTAGGAGTGTCACACCATGAGGAGAGAGATTCTAGATGGGAACAGAACTTTGGAACAGATGAAGACCATTTGGTGGCAGCCACCTTTGGAGTGCAAAAAACGCATCATTACAGTGACCAGGGAAATTAACGAAGATTTTGAGGCATTGGAAACATTTCTTGAGCAATTTAATGAGATTTCAATTTGGTGATCGGAGTGGATGCTGCAGAGAAAGTTTCAAGTGCAATTCAATCCATCATGGTGAGTAGGTCTTTGGATGTACTATCAAGGAGAGTGGTTTGCTCAGAGGTAGCAAGAGGACTGGGTGGCTCAGGGTATTCCAATGTAAGGGGACGCTTGCCCCTTTACTAACATTCAGTGGGGGTGTTTTAGTTGCTAGCTCCCAGTACTAAAAAGGGGGAAGGATTGATGGGAAATCAGGACCCTGAGGCTGACAGCCCCAGGAACAATGGGGAGAGGCCAATGCTCCAAGTCAGCCTGAATTACAGGGCAGGCAGGCTAATCAGGGAGTCAGGAGGCCAGCGAGGTCCCGTCCTCTGCGTGAGCTGGATTTGCCTGGGTCAGACAGAGTGGGGCCGAGCTAAGGAGAAAGCAGGGCCCAAGTTGAGCTGGGTAGCAGAGCTGTGCCAGATCCAGAGGGATCAGAAAAGCAGCCCAGAGAGAGCAGACCCTCTCCTGGGAGCAGAGCTGCAGCCCCAAAGCCAGAGGCACAGCCCAGAGAGAGCAGACTTGCCCTGGGAGGAGAGCTGCAGCAACCAGAGCCAGAGGGGCCAGAAAAGCAGCCCAGGAAGCAGGTCAGTGCTGGGAGCAGAGTCACAGAAGCAGTCTGCAGAGCAGACCCGTCCTGGGAGCAGAGCTGTAGCAACAGGAGGCAGAGGGGCCAGAGAAGCAGCCCAGGGAGCTGGAGGCAGAGCAGCAGCAGCAGCAGCGCTGAGACAGAGTGGTGGAGCTGGGGCTGGAGCAGTCTGGAGCTGGGTGCGATGAGCAGCTGGGGAGACCAAGGGGGACCCTGGGCCGCAGGCCCAGTACAGAGAGACACCTCAGCCAAGAGGCTCGGCAGGCCATGCTTGGATCGTAACCCCGACAGGGTGGGGGCGACACTGGGAAGAAGGGTCCTACCACTTTGAGCCTGAGCAAGTGTCCAATCCAGAGCATCCCTGCAGCACAGCCAGGGCCTGAGAAGAAGGCCTGGGACTTACAACTGTGAAGTCTTCAGACTTGCGAACTGGCCTGACATTCCAGAGACACTGTTTGTGATGTTCCCTGCCACAGAGCGGGGTGATGTGTTTCCTTTAACCGTTCCCATTTTTCCTTATTCTTTTTAAAATTAATTGTTGATTAAATAACTTGCATTTGCTTTAAATTGTATGTAATGGTCAGTGGGTCAGAGGAGTGCCCAGTGCAGAGAGAGTACCCGGAGTGGGGACACCCTAGCTCCTGTCCTAGGTCACCACAGCAGGGTTGGAGTTCGAGCCCCCCAGGAATCCTGGGTCCAGCCTTGTTGGGGTTACGAGGACTCTGCCAGACAGGAGAGTGGAAGGGGAGTCCTCAAGGACAGGGAGGCCACTGGGTAAAGGAAGTGGGAGCGAGAACTCAGATTCTTCGCTTGCCCACTTCAGCGGGGTAGTGCAGAAGCCAGGAAAGTTCCCCACAATAGCGGGACTATTCCCCCGCTTACACAAGAGACATTACATTGTTTTTTTTCAGTATTGGTGGCAGTGACTATGTGGGGAGACACATTCAGGACTAAAAAAGGTTGGTTTCTGGTATGACAACAAGGCTATTGTTGATATAGTGATTAAACAAGTGGCTAAGTCTGTTCAGGTAATGAAGCTAGGGAGGACTTTCATATTGCACTGTCTGTTGTTTAACATTCTTTTCTGTGCAGTACATGTTGCAGCTATAGGCAATGGAATGGCCAACTCTCTGTCTTGATTTCAGGATGGCTGATTCCAGGAGCTTGCCCCATTTGCCACCCACACGTGATTCCCCACCTAGCTGGGGAATCCTGACTTCTCACAGCCATATAACTAGTCAAGAACACAATTGTCTTGAGGATGTACAAACTATAGAGCCTGCCTTACAGAGTTCATGGAAATGGGGAAATTGGGTCCAGCATCTGTGGCCCATCTGGTGGTAAGAAAAATGGTGTCAGAGGTGCATCATGTGTTATTTGCCTTCACTATATCAGGTTGACTAGCTGGCTAGTCTTTTGGCATAAGCTAGCAAGTTTCCCAGATGTTGAAGAGATTTCATAGTACGGAAGCCCTTGTAGGGCAGGTCAAGAGGTGATGGGAACAGGATGGATGTCAAGCACGCCATAACCATAGAAATTCTTACAAGATTATTGAATACTCTGCCCAGGTTATGCAGTTTGGGCATGGAGGCCATTTTGTTTAAGGCAGCATTCAGTGTGGCCTTCTTTGGTGCTTTCAAGGTAAGTGAGCTCATGCCTCAGGCAACAACGGACATGTTCAGGCAGACACTGGAATTAACAGGTGCACAGTTGCCACCCAGAGCAGTATTTCTGCATTTATGGAATCTAAAATGGTTATATGGTAGGAGATTTGTGACCTCTGAATAGGAGCCACTTAAACTGCTTGGTATATGAGAGTGTGGGTGACAGGGTGGGTAGTGCCCCTCCATTGTGTTAAGTTCAAAACAGTTGTGGCCTGCACTTAAAATCCATTCCTCTGTCTGCCTTTGTGGCCATCATGTCTGGATCAATACTTACTTTTTCAGTGACTGCAACTTGTTTCCTATTCTAACCCATCTTAAAATTGAAATAGATAAATCAGTGACGATGCAATGAAATTTACATACAGTATTTTACTAACAAAAGTCCATTGAAACACAAGAGCAAAGCTCTGCTTTAAAGGACAGAATATAAGATAATTCTGACAGCATTTCACTGGTGACTAATGGGGCTCTGTCTCCGCTGGTCACTCAAAATGTCAATTAGTGATAATAGTTATAAGGAGCCTTTCATTTGGGCTCTGAGTAAGCATTAGATTAGCTATTTCTCTTTCACATATTAACAGGTATATCTCTGAGAGAAAGTAATTCCTGCAAAGGTCTTTGTCTGGACTGGTGGGGAAAAAAGGGTCCTCAGACACTGGGAGAGAGGCAAGGCATCAGCTAAGCAAGGCATCAGCTGAGCAAGTGAGAGGACCTGTGGGGCTTAGATAAGCCACTGGTCACTCTGCACCTGGGAGAAAGTGTATAAACTCTGTCCCTTGTGCTTGACCCCCCTCACATTTGGATTAGAAGCAGAAAATCGGTAATTATCCATGAAAAATATCGTATTTGGTATCTGAGGAGCATAAATAATTTTTGTCCAGTACTGGGGAGGGAATTGTTAACTGTCTGTGAACGAGGCTTGGGATGTGGAAAAAGTGGTCAAAGCTAAACACTGGCATTTCCTTGGGCAGGTGTCCAGTGCAGGTACTCATTCCATCCCGAGTCCAATTCCCTATAAACCATAATTGGAAGTGGATGTAAGAACACAGAACTGGAAGGAATCTCCTGTGTAAATCCAGTACTTGGCTATTGCAGAGAACCTTGGCATTCATAAATATATCAAGCTCCCTCTGGAAACCTATTTTTTTTGACCCAACTACTCTTATTGGAATAGGGGAAGACATCCTCTAAAGAAGCTGAAAAATGGTATTGGGGCTTCTAATGTCTGGTTCTTCAGCCCCTTATTCCTTTTACAAGAGGAGTGCTAAGGGAGCCAGCAATGGTCTGAAACTAGCTGTGGTGGGGCCAGGGGAATGATGGCAGCCACCAAAAAGGTAGAAATGATTAAAGAAGAACTCATGACCTGAACGGTATAAAACATTGCTGGTTAGTTTCCGTATGAGTTAAGTTAATTAAGTTGCAGACTATTTAACCATATCCCTTACATCTTGTCTGTCTCACTACATGTCCAAGACAAAGAAACCAAGATTCAAGCTTTATTGTGTGATATTCTTGTTGTTTTGGATGGTCAGAAGTTTAGGACAAACATTCTGGACAAAAGTGTTGAAGAGAATGTATTTGCTTGTACTATATTAAATAAACAGGTTGTTAATCAACTTAATCTCAAGTCAGGAGGAAAAATAACATTGAAAATCCTATTTTAATTTAACTCTGATAAAAGATTGATTTAGATTTACAATGGGCTGCTTCTTCCTAAAAAATCCCTCAAAATAATTCTGAAAGAAAGAAAGAAAGAAAGAAAGAAAGAAAGAAAGAAAGAAAGAAAGAAAGAAAGAAAGAAAGAAAGAAAGAAAGCATTTTCTTAAATATGTAAGCAATACAATATCTTTGTATCTGAATTTCATCATTCCTAAAAGAATCATTGAAATATACATTCACAGAAAATTACAGCTTGCAAGTAATTAAAAAAACAAACAAACAACTTTTCAGAACTTTGTGGCTGTGGTATGTCAGTACCAATCTTTAAGAGAATTGTAGGAGGAGTCCTGGAAGCTAAATGTAAATTATTAGGAAAAAGATTTAAAGGTAGGTCCTCTAAGATGCTTACCTGGGAAATGCAAAGTCTTCTAAGCTCAAGGCTAATTGAACAAGGGAACCAAATGACCCATATGCAAGGGTAAGTAAATAATTTATATAGAAGTGGCTTAGAGTAGGCCTGAGACCCACCCCCAAATCTTAGCCAGACTCATAATCATTGTCCATCATTCACTGGATGAGGGAGGGGTCCTGTATAAATAGTAGCATGTGGTTATGTAATTAAAAACTGTATCGTAATCCATAGGCACAAGAGGGAAAAAATAAGGTTTTATGGACAACCTTAATTTTGGCATTTCCTAACATTTGAATGATTGACTTTGCCTGCCTTAATGTTCTTTTAGAGTAATTGGATTTTTTTTTGTTTGATTTTGGGGGGATATTACATATTCTATATACATGTTGGATAGTTGAGGACATTAAAAGTAGTAACACAATAAGAGATCCAAGTATTCTAGTCATCTAACTAAACAGACATAGTGAGAGACAAATTTATCAATATTGGAGTTCAATGCACTGGAGCTAACTTGGTTGTGGTAAACAGCTATATTGAGGTGGCTAAAATGGATCTTTGAAGAATCACATCAAATTAAAATGAATTTGACAAATGCTTGGGAAAAGCAAAACAAATGGAAACTGATGGCCCACTGCTTTCACACTACCATCATCATCAGCCACACCATCTGTATGTAAATATTATGTTCACTGTATCTTCTATGGATGCTTTAATCATTTGGCTAAATGACAGATTTGCCACTTACAGTAAAATTGCCCCCAATTTTAATATTTTTGTTGTCTATGCATTTCAGCTTATAAAACTGCTGTGATGTTGAAAATCAGTTAGCCACACATAGATATATTTTCTGATGCAGCCATCTTTTTGTTTGTTTGTTTGTTTCCAAGGAGAGTTGTGACAAAAAGAGAAAAGTTTATATTGTCTTTAAAAGTCTTCAGGCTTTCAAAAGAAACCCCAAAAATGCTGGGTGAAAACTTTCAGTGGAAAAGTTATTTTAATATTTTTAGTGGCTTTGTTTTTGTAACTGAAAACATTTTTCACTGAAAGTTTTTCAAACAAAAATTTTGAACCAACTCTAATTTTCAAACTCAAGCATTCTGTAGACTCCTTGTCTACCTCTAACTGGTCCTTACTTTTAGAGCCATGGTTTGCAAGAGACTGGCAGCCCAGCTTAGTGTCCCTTTATTGTTGTGGGGAACTCAAAAGTTCCATGGGAATCCTATTCTCTACTCCAACTCCTTATCTGCATAGATGTGGAAAATGCTGTTGTAATAATTGGGCTTACCTTAACTGTGAGCTCAACTCTAAAAAGTATATGAAAGACCATAAGATGACACAAAAACCTATAGCAATAAATTAGTCCAAACAAAGGTATAACTCAAGGACTGTTAAGATCATGCTTGATAAATAGAAGGGTGGAACAGAAATCAGTGAATCAAAATTGGTGTATCAGAAACTAGGCCCAACTGGTAGACAGAATAATGAGGGGAATGGGATATCCCACTCCCCATTCCTTTTTGGGATCTTTAAAGAAAAACTTTAAGGAGAAAAATTGGCTACTGCAGTGAACTTGAGCATATTGGCCGCATGCACCCTATCTCCCACTCCCATCTCTTGGAATCCCCCAACCATCTTCATCCTGACCCTGAGAGATGTCCTGACCACGTAGGCCAGAGAGAAGGACTCAGTGACATCACTATCTCTGACTTCAACAACAACAGTTCCAGCCCATCTCAGCTAACTTCTTCTTTTCCCCTAATGAATAGTTATTACCATCTTAGATATCATCTAAGAGACTGTAAACATTGGGGGGGTTCCTTCTAAAAACTCTCTCCAGTTAAAGGGAAAGGAAACAAGGGACGTTGTTCAAATGAAAGCCATATTTAAAACTTCACATTTCAAAATCTTTAACTGTTTTTCCTTCTTTACTTTATCTTTAATCAAGGTTAAAATATTTTTAATAGTGCAGAATAGGCTGAGGTCTCTGTATAGCAAACCCTGAACCTTGTTTAACACTGTTTAATGTTGGACAGTGCCTGTATTATGTTAACACCTTTAGCCCATATATTTAATCTAAATTAATACAACAGTGCATGTGGGGCTATGGAGATACTTAAAAGTTGCATCACTCACCAGAACAATGTTTAATAAATAAGTGGTTTTAAATATTTTTAAATATCCTGTTTCAGTAGATCTAATTGTTAGTAAGATTTGAAATATTAAAAATCAAGTGATTTTTTTTCAATCAGGAGAGGGTACCTCCCAAGAAGTAGCATACTAAGTCAAATTGAATTAGTGTCATTTTAAAGCATCCATAATGGTTCAGTTATTTAATGAACTAACTTTATATTCAGTGTACACTACAGTTTTATTTTATTTAGTAAAGTTAATCATCACAAATGGTTAAAAGTAGCTACAAGTACTTTGTTCCCCATACAGCAGTGTAGGAAGTGTGAAGACAAGGCTTATATTGGAATACCATTTCATAGTTTAACTACAATATATCTCCTTCAGGCATCTTTGTTGTAAGGTTAATTTCAATAGCCTGTACTCAGCAAGCATTTGACCTGTTTTCTTCAAACTGAAAAAGTAAGAAGAACAGCAAAACCAGATGCGTAAATCTCCACAGTTGGATTAGAATGTGATCCCGCAGCTTCAAAATTTTACCAGTTGAGTTTAAAGGAAGATCTTTGTCAGTTGTTTCCAATGAAAGGCCCTTTTCTTCTCTGTAGGCTAAAACCAACAACATACATAAGAAAATAAGAACTGTCATACTGTGTCAGACCAATTTTCAGAGTAACAGCTGTGTTAGTCTGTATTCGCAAAAAGAAAAGGAGTACTTGTGGCACCTTAGAGATTAACCAATTTATTTGAGCATAAGTTTTCGTGAGCTACAGCTCACTTATGCTCAAATAAATTGGTTAGTCTCTAAGGTGCCACAAGTACTCCTTTTTTTGTGTGTCAGACCAATGTTCCATCTACCCCAATACCAGACCTTCAGGTGGAGTGTACAGAAGAGGCCAGATGGAGTGATGCACCCCGTCTTCTGCTGCTGAATTCTGGAAGTCAGAGGTTTAGGGTTGCCCTGAGCATGGGATTGCATATCTGACCATCTTGGCTATTAGCCATTGATGGGCCTATCCTCCATGAACTTATCTATTCCTTTTTTGAACCCAGTTATACTTTGGCCATCAGAACTTCCCATAGCAATAAGTTCCATGGTTAATTGTCTTGTGTGAAACAGCACTTTCCTTGTTTGTATTAAATCTGCTGCCTATTAATTTCATTGGATGACACCTGTTTTTTTTTATGGGAAAGGGAAAATAATGCTACTCTATTCATTTTTTATACACTACACATTATGTTATAGACTGCTCTCATATCCCCCCCTAGTTGTCTCTTTTTTTAAGCTGAAAACCGTACTATTTTTAGTCTTTCTGCATATGGAAGCTGTTACATCTTTTGATCATCTTTGTTGCCCTTCTTTGAACCTTTAACAGTTCCACTCTATCCTTTTTTAGATGGGTCAAGGCAAACTGGACACAGTACCCCAAGTGTAGGAGAACCATGGATTTATATCATGGTATTATGATATTATCTGACTTAATTTATATCTGTTTTCTAACAGTTCCGAACATGCTGCTGGCATTTTTGACCACTGCAGCACACTGAGCTGAAGTTTTCAGAGAACTATGCATGGTGACCCAATGTCTCCTTCTTGGGTGGTAATTAGGATCCATAATTGCATAGGTGTATTGGGGATTATTTTTTTCCAATATGCATTACTTTGCACCTATCAATGTTGAATTTCATCTACTATTTTGTTGCTCAGTCACCCAGTTTTGTAAGATTCTCCCTCTACCTCTTCTCATCAGCTTTGGATTTAACTATTTTGAATAATTTTGTATCATCTGCAAACTTTGCCAGTTCACTGTTCACTCCCTTTTTCTTATCGTTTATGAATATGTTGAATAGCTCAAGTCCCAATACAGATCTTTGGGTCACCCCACTGTTTACCTCTCTCTATTGTGAAAACTATCTATTCCTACGCTTTGTTTCCTGTCTTTTAACTAGTTACTAATCCATGAGAGTACCTTCCCTCTCATCCCATGACTACTTAGTGTCATTAAGAGCTTCTGGTGAGGGACCTCATTTTTTTCTGAAAATCCAAGTACACTGTTTCAGCTGGATCACTCTTATGCACATGCTTGGTGACCCCCTCAAAGAACTGTAATCAATTTCTTGCTAACATACCACAACATTGTCCCACATAATGCACACAGGCAATATGGTCTTGCCCCATTTTAAGGGTTTGCCTTTATTCTGCAAACTTTCCCTGGAAGTCTTCCTGTCTCTCCTATGGTTCTTTCCCCTCAAACAACTATTCATCTCTTTCACTTGCTGAGTTAGTTTTCAGTAGGGCTGAGCAGCACGGTAAGTAAAGCAGAATAGATCCATCTCCACAAAGTGTCCTAAAACACAACTATTTTTTGTCCCTCGGCCCACGCCACTTTTTGTCCAGTACATCCCTTGGCCCTCACTGCTTTTTTGTCCCTCAGCCCACACCGTTTTTTGTCCAGTACGTCCCTCAGCCCGCACAACTTCCAGCAGGCCTGGAGCAGCGAACCATGGCCACTGGGAGCTGTGATCGGCTGAACCTGTGGACGCGGCAGGTAAACAAACTGGCCCAGCCTGTCAGGGGCTTTCCCTGTACAAGCGGCGGAACAAGTTTGGGAACCACTGCTCTAGAATAAACATAATTAATAGTAGTTTAAATTTGATTCTATCTCTTCTAGTAAAGAACCTGGCTTGCCATAAAAATTTTCTTTATATGAATCGCTAAGATTTTAAAGTAAAGAAATATTTGTAGTAAATAGAACCTTTATCTACTTGTGGACATGGGGGCTACCTGGGTTCCGCTAGGTTGTAACATTATATTTATAAGTGCTTTGAGGGATGCTACTGCTATGTCAGTGGGTCAGACTCACATTCTGACTTTACAAGCTACCTATATTTTCTTTGATTTCCCCTCTCCTCTCCCACCCACATGTGCATGTGTGTGCGCACACAAACACACACCTGGTATATTTTATTCCCTGTGTGAAGGAAAACTATCAAAATGGATGTCTCAACATTTAGTTCTAAACAACATTTAGGCACCACTGGCATTCACAGAACCTCTGCTCAGCAGCTACCCAACCACGCTAGGTGCCCAAAGTTCCTAGGGGATACATCCACAAAAGGACCTAGACATATAACTGCCATTTTGCATGCCTAAGTTGGACATTGCCATTCACAAACCTGCTGCTCATCTGCTGCCTAACCCTAACATCCATGCCACCACTAATATCCCTTAGGTGCCTATGTTCTGCCAGTGACCAAGCACACAGTGTCCTCAGTTCTAGACTGGCAGATGCCTACCTCACATGTGCCCCAATGGGATCATCATACGAGGCATTCTCCCCAGATCTATTTTGCCTGCAGGGCCTGATCCTGTAAGTGTATTCTGAGCATACCTAAGCCTGTACAAAGACACCAAAGGAGGGGGGAGAGTCATACACCGCACATGCTGTAATGTTTAGCCCTGTGATAAGGGCAGTCCCCTGGGAGACTGGAGAGCCAAGTTCAAGTTCCTGATTTGCATCAGTGCTGAGCATTGCAGCTGCTATGTGAATCTTACCAGGAGACGGCCTATGGAACACCACGAGTGGAGGGAGGATCTTTGGAGAGACAAAGCAGGGGCAGAAGTCAAACAGCATGTACGTCATTATTGAAGACATTTGGTCATTATTGAAGATATTTGATGAAATATGAAAGAAGAAGCAGAGAATCGGGTTCTTGCTCCTGGCTGCTTTCAGTGAGACACAAATTCCCTGAAGAAAACGACTAGGGAGAGTTTAAAAGAGGAAAGACCCTTCACTTACCACCCTTGCTTTTTCCTCTACTATTCCCTACACAGAGATTTTGTTCCAAGCCAATGTCAGTTAAATTTGTTTTTTCTCTTTTCTGATTTAGGCCTTGTCATTTCAATAATTTGTTTCAGGCTTTTGTGGGGGAGGTAGAATTCAGGTAACAGAGGTTGGGATTTATTTTATACTCTTTATAAGTGGTAGATATTTATTTATATTCAAAAATAGGGTGCATAGTCCTTTAATATTGTGTGTTTTATTTAAACGGCTATGCTGTAGGAGAATGTAATGAGCACCAATACAATATAAATGTATATACATGAAAATATATATGTCTTTATTACTTCTAGTCTAGGCTATTTTAACATGTTCTACCTGGAACTAATCCTGAAGATGCATCATCTTCCCATCCATGTGCTGAAACTCTGAATTTCTCCCTGTTTAGATGGTTCTATATATGAAACTAGATATAATTCTGAGAAAACTACTTAAAAGTCCTTGGATCTAGTCTTTTTTTTAAATTTACCTTCAAAATCTTAAGTGGTTTTGTTTTAGTATCCATTACTTTATGATTTGGGAAAAATGGTTGAAAAATAACAATAAAAATTTAGAAAACGGAAAGAAAATTTGAGCAACATGCTTTTATTCTTCAGGGCTTCTCCTATGCTCTGAAGGGTTAGGTGGAAGAATGGAGTAATTTTAGGGGAAAGAAGAAAAAAAACAACATTTCTTTTGTGATGGCTTTTCCTAAATATAATAAGACTCCACAACCATTTATACTTCAAATAATGTCACATATCCTGAAGCTGCATCACCACACACACATTTAAGATATGGGTGTAACATTTTCATATGTTCTTTACAGCAAGCTTTGGGATCCATCAAAGTTGCTATACACAGGACATATTTATATTGTTTATCTTGGTCAGTACTTCAATTCTCTAAACAGTAAATTTGTAGGAATAAATGTAGTTTTGAGAAACTTGAAATGATTGTCAAGAAAAATATGGCTCAACCCAAACATTGCACCTCTAACTAGTGTTTTTCAGATACTATCAGTGACAAATGCAGCCTTGAATATATACTAAAGCTAAACAATAAACAGCAAATCATGTGCAAGACAGCCACACTTATAGTAGCTCTTGGCCATTTTCTCATCTTCCCTTGCTCCTATAATTTTTTCATCACCCTGGAAATGTAACAACATGATAGAAACAGATTCAGTGTCTGTTGATAATGTTCTCTCACTTTCTGAAGGTGTCAAGAGTTCCAAAGTATAGTGTCTGTTCAGTCTATCATTTCTAAGTGCAGGACTATCACTTACTTACGTTGGTACTGTCACTCTGCCTGTTGACCACTGTGTAGCACTACATATAGTCTTATATTTGGTATTTTCATTACAATTTTTCAGGAGAGGCAGGAAAGAGGTTGTTTGCATCTGATATTTTTTCCTGTGTTATCAGGCAACAGTTTTCTGCTCTTAAGATATTATTTTGTGGAATTCAAGCCAAGGAATACAGCAAAAAGCAGAAGCAAAACTGCTAATTACATTACCAGTAGCTCTATCAAATAATATATGCCAAAGTAGAATGATCAATAAGGCCGGCTAGAAAAGGATCTTCTGTTCGCTTTCTGTTTGTCATTTAAAATATGTTTCTGATCTTTGAGCCTTGTTCTCTAAGATAAAGCAAACACAAAAACAAAATAAGTGAAGTAGACAATGGAGAATGTTTTCCAACCTACCCATAAAAATCTTTCTAAGAAGCTCATTTTAAGGAAAGATGATCAAAAAGAGGAGTGATGTTTGCAAATGCAATGCCATAGGTGGTTATGGTTTGGAATTCATGACATACACGAATAAAATTATGGAATATTTTCTCCTTCTCACTTGAAATTCTGCCTCCACAATAGCTAGAAGAAAGGATGAATGCAGGGAGAGTGAAAGGTCTTGAATAGGGCATTGAAGATCTTTCTCACACCCCTTACTCTTATGACAAAGTTTGGCATGTCTCAGTTCTTATCTTCAAAATGGTCCATGATGTGGGCTCAGGATATCTAAAAGATTGTCTAAAGCTCTGGACACAGATAATGATTGACATCTCTGCTCCTTTGGCACGATAGAATTCTCAACAATAAGAGTAAATCTCATCTGTGATGGAGCTACAATATTCTCAATTTCATTTCATTGAATTTCATCTGCTATATATTTACTCAGTCACCCAAGTTTGTGAGATCCCTTTTTAGTCTACAGTCTGCTTTAGACTGAAGATGGTCATGATATGTGAGAGTTGTATCTAACGTGACACCTAGATAGACCGGGAGTGAATCATGCTTTATTCTCTGACCATTGAGAATTATATTCAGCTCTTTGCCCTCTTGTGCAGGATGTAAGTAGAAGACACAGTCTTACTTCCACTTGGTATCAGGCTCCATTAACAACAATAATTGTCCATAGCCACCATATCTGCATTCAAAACACTCTCAAGTATGGGAATGTGACTGAGTGCCAAAATATATGTTGTCTACATAAACAAACTTCTGAGACCAGGTATATGGTAGTTCATTTGAATATAAGTTGAATAACATTGGAGATAATATTGATCCTTGTGGGAGGCTGTTTTTCTGGTGCCTCCAAGCACTTGTTCTATCATCAATATGCACGTGGAAATGGCAGTTTCTCAAAAATAGAGCCATTGCACATCCAAACCAACTTGGCATCGTTCTAGACAATTTCACCAAAAGGCTTGTATGCCAGACTGTATTGTATCCTGCGGTCAGGTCAAGAAAAATTGAACCATTCTTCAGCTTATGTTGGAATCCATTTCTGATGAAAGCTGTAAGTGCCAGCACTTGATCACATATAATAAGACCACAGCAAAAACCAGCTTGCTCTGTGCCAGCACGCCTTCCACACATGGTGAAATTCTTTGTGAAATCAGACACTCAAGCATCTTTTCACAGACACTCAGTGAAATTGGTCTGTAGCTTAAAGGCAAGTGTGGATCTTTCCCAGGTTTCAGCAAGGCAATGATCTTTACTTGACAGCAGTTCAAGGCAGTTTTGATTCCAGCAAAACTCTGTTGAAAAAATGAGCAAGCAATTCCCAAGTGCCAGGACCCAGCTGTTTCACGAATTCAGGTGCAATTCTATCATATCTGGGGGTTACACCTGTTTACAAATCATTCAGCACTTTATCCAACTGCAGACTAGTGAATGGCTCCATCTTACTTTTGGCTCGATTACTTCTTAGGGAACTCCACCACTCTTCATGTACAGGTCATTTGACACCTCTCTTAACAGGAGCTTTGGCAGTCTGATTTGGATTAACTGCCAGCCTGCTTTGTGCACAAGGAGGTTGAGCCGCATGTAGTTGATGAATTAAACTCCCGCTTCTCTGTCTTGACTGTGTAAAGTCAAGCACCATTGCTACTTCCTTCCATCGAGCCCGGAGAGTGGCATCCCCTGAGTCTAAAAGATGGTCTGCAATCTCCAGATCACCTGACAATTCATATTGCCTCAGTGAGTCTGCATAATCTCATTCAAAAATGGAATGTATAGTGGTTGGAAGCTGTGTGGAGTTGTTTCACTTGCAGCTTTAAAAATGACACAACAGAAATGACAGTATGCATCTTCCATGGCGATAATGTTTAGTGGGATGGTTACAACGCTCTGTTCTAAATACTCTGTAAAGGAGTCCAATCGGCCTTCCAGGAGTTCTGGATATGTACTCACATTGCTTAATGCACTAATGGAAGATACTCAGAAACTACAGTGGTGAGCACAATATAAAAACCTATCTAGAATTGAATGAAAAATCCATTTTTCTTGCATTGTATTATGGGGCACATGGCTTTTCCATTGTACAAGTAGAGAAGGATTTTGGGAGGGGGGTGTTTTCTATAAGAAGTGGTTAAAATATTATCTTTTTCACTCTGGATTAATGGATAGAATATTGTTTTTAACAGTAAAATAGAGAGTTCTTTGACTATAGCAGATATAGAAGTGGCTGAACACCATTAAAATCAATGGGAGTTAGGTGCCTAAATACTTTTTAAAATCTTGCCTTCAGTATCTTGATTAGTGCTTAGCCTCATTATGTTGTCCTCAAATAAGACCACTAAAAACAAATAGGCACCGTGGTTGTCAATTCAGTATTTTCTTGGAACATCACTTTTGTTAAAAAAAAAATGCTAAAAATTGACAAATATATTTTTTCTTAAATTTAACCATCTCTACACATCACATTGTATTTCATAATTCCTGGGGACAATTGATATCATTTAGACTAATCTCTAAATTCCATTTTATTTATGTCAGTTCTGAAGCTATGCGCTTAACTTTTATCTACTGGAAGTGATAAAAGGGTATATTTGTGAGGAGGGGTATGGAGTGGATACAAATGTACTGAAGGAATTAGAAACTCCTCAGAAATGCCTCAGGCATCAGTTTCTTAGTTATGTTGGTTTAAATTCAATTTGCAGCCTACAAATATGGGAATTTACCAGGAAAATGTAATACTGAAGATAATGGAGAAAACATAAATCTGATGGATATTTGACGAACCTCTGCATAGTAGAAAGAATATGGGTAAGTTATTATCAGTGTTTTGCTGAGAATAGAACAGTTTTGACTTCTAAAATATTTGTTAAGCAAAGACTTTACATTTGGTAAAGATGGGATCTCAAACCTTTATCCTAAAATCTGATGTTTTAAATCTATGATCTACATGCCACAGTTGGGTCCATCTCTACTTGTGAACCATTATTTTAAAGAAAATTAATTATCGCTAACTTCTCTAGTTGATTTTAGCACTTTCTGAACTTCTTTCCTTTTCCCATCCTCCAGTCCCTCAATACGAAAGATGTTATGACAACTGAAGACTAGCAAGATCTATTTCTAAAATGAACTTCTGTGTGTTATAATTAGAGCTTTGGTTAGAGCCATAAATATTTTATACAGAATTATATAGACCGTAAAGATGCATAAGATTCACTAAAGCATCTAGTAGTCCATCCTCCTATCACAGTATGATGTATAACTCTAAAAAACTGATTTTGTATGTTACAAGCAATACTGTATTCAATAAATGGAAACTCAACTCTCACACACAATGAAAGTGTTTCCTGCAAAACAAACGTGCAAACGCACAAGAGATTTTTTAAAGAAAGTCTTCCTGATCTTTCTGTCTCTGAATTCCCCCTTTCTGACCACCATTGCCTCATTCAGTCACTCGCTGCTTTAATACTCTTGAGTTACGAAACATCTCTGATTGCTCTGTTGCTCTCAACCTTCTTTTGTCCCAGAACTCACTTCTTTCTGATAAATCCATGTTGTCTCCTTTGACTCATATCCTTCTCTTCAATCTTGACTTTTTGTTTCTTACTCATATCATGCTGCCCCCCACACCCAATTCATAATCTAGGTTCTTCCACCTCATTTGGCAGCCGGTATCAAGTGGAGTGCCCCAAGGGTTGGTCCTCGGGCCGGTTTTGTTCAATATCTTCATAAATGATCTGGAGGATGGTGTGGATTGCATCCTCAGCAAGTTTGCAGATGACACTAAATTGGGAGGAGAGGAAGATACGCTGGAGGGTAGGGATAGGATAAAGAGGGCCCTAGACAAATTAGAGGATTGGGTCAAAAGAAATCTGATGAGGTTCAACAAGGACAAGTGCAGAGTCCTGTACTTAGGACAGAAGAATTCCATGCACCGCTACAGACTAGGGACCGAATGGCTCGGCAGCAGTTCTGCGGAAAAGGACCTAGGGGTTACAGTGGACAAGAAGCTGGATATGAGTCAACAGTGTGCCCTTGTTGCCAAGAAGGCCAGTGTCATTTTGGGATGTACAGGTAGGGGCATTGCCGGCAGATTGAGGGACGTGACCGTTCCCCTCTATTCGACATTGGTGAGGCCTCATCTGGAGTACTGTGTCCAGTTTTGGGCCCCACACTACAAGAAGGATGTGGAAAAATTGGAAAGAGTCCAGCAGAGGGCAAAAAAAAATTGATTAGGGGACTGGAACGCATGACTTATGAGGAGAGGCTGAGGGAACTGGGATTGTTTAGTCTGCGGAAAAGAAGAATGAGGGAGGATTTGATAGCTTCTTTCAACTACCTGAAAGGGGGGTCTCAAGAGGATGGATCTAGACTGTTCTCAGTGGTAGCAGATGACAGAACAAGGAGTAATGGTCTCAAGTTGCAGTGGGGAAGGTTTAGGTTGGATATTAGGAAAAACTTTTTCACTAGGAGGGTGGTGAAACACTGGAATGTGTTACCTAGGGAGGTGGTGGAATCTCCTTCCTTAGATATTTTTTAAGGTCAGGCTTGACAAAGCCCTGGCTGGGATGATTTAGTTGGGGATTGGTCCTGCTTTGAGCAGGGGGTTGGACTAGATGTGACCTCCTGAGGTCCCTTCCAACCCTGATATTCTATGATTCTATGATTCTGTGATTTGCTGCCTCCATTCCTATTCTTGGACCACTGAGGAAATCTGGGGGCTATGCAGATTTCCTACATTTTAGGTTTATGTTCTCTTCCCATATATATGCCCCCCATTTCTTTCTAAACAACATTCCTTCCTCTTTCTAATCTTCTGTTAAACTACCAACCCCATCAACTATTCTCAACAATTAAAACCTTTCAAAGTAACCCAACTTTGCAACCCTTGTTTTCATATTTTTCTGCCAAGTGTTCTATACAGAGATGCCACAGTTATATATTTAGCTTTAAAGTGGGGTTAATTGTTCAAGTTTTTGAAGAGTTTTACTAAATTCTGCTCTGCCCTCTTCCTTCCCCCCTCCAACTTCCTACTTCATTTCCACTATCATATACCCCTTCGTCTACTTCCACCTGAATGAATGGTCGAATCATAAGATAAGTGAAGAAACTAGATTGGTAGACAAATCAGTCAGCTAGTTCTTTGTGGACACTGCATAAGAAGCAGGTTATGTCTACACTACAAGTGCTGCAACAACACTGCTGCAGCATTGCATTTACACTGCTGTCATGCTGTTGAGTGGACACTTGCAACAGAAGGGGGTTTCCATTATCATAGTAAATCCCCCTCTTCAAGAAAAGGTAAATATGTAAGTGAAAGAATTCTTCCATCGATCTAGCTACACAAGGGCTTAGGTCAATCTACCTACATTTTTCAAGGAATTTTCCAGACCTTTGAGCTACGTAGTTAGATCATCCTAAATTTTAAGTGTAGACCAGGCTATACATCTTCAGAAGGAATTCAAAAGAGTTTGTGGACCAGCTCAGGTGAAAGAAAGCACAGTCAAGTCTCAGTTCAGGAAATTACTTAAATTCCATTACTCATATGCTTAAAGTTAGGTATATTCTTAAACACTTTGCTTGCTTGGGAGTACCAAGAGAACAGTGCAGATTGTGTATCAAGCTCTAGAAATAAAAATACACATATGAAGCTGTAGCTATGGAAACATATTTCTCAAGTACCATATTTGAATGAATTCAGGTACCTCAGGGAATGGCTTGACCTTTATTTTAGTTCTGAATGTCAAATATGTTGAATGAATTTGTTCACCAAAAGTTGATAGAATTGCTTTAAAAGTAGTTTAGTCTGCTCTTTTGACCATGATACATACAAAACTGTGTTCAGTGCTGCAGGGAAAGTTATATCATGGAGTTGAACTGTGATTTATGATAAGTTACACACCTTTATTCTCAAATTAAAATTCTTTCAGCATTGTGAAATGTCTGGGAGATTTTATTTGGAATTTGCTCAGTAGCAGATTCCACCCATGACTGAGATTCTTATATAAACGTATCTATTAAGGATGCAGTTTTCCAGTCCACTGGCATAGTGGGAGTTTGGTCTGAATAAGGACTGCAGAATCAGACCACACTCAAGAGGATTTTTTTGCAGAATTTGTGTACATGTTAGCATTATTAGATGCACTTAATAAATTACAGTATATTGATAGTTATGTCAAGATTAAGAAATATTTTAACTCTTTTGCGCAAGTAATCCCACACCAGTTTCTCAACAAAGTGCTCTCCACATCCTCTTAATGAACGTATTGGTTCTCTATGAAGTTTAGTTGTAGCCCTGTTGGTACCGCAGCATTATCTTGGAACTAGGTCAGATTTCAGGGGAAAAGGTTTCCAAATCCGTTTGAAATCCCAAATACCAGGAAATGAAGTTTCTGGTGAGTGCTCCACCCTCTTCATGAGGCCCACCCTGTTTTCCCATGTACTTAAATACATTTGTACATTAAGTACACACTTAAGTATTTCGAAGCACTCTACATGACTTGTACTTTAAATAATCTGCACTTAGCATTTGCACATAAGTACATTTTTAAAGTACTTCAAACAGAAGTAACTTTTTTTATCTACAACTTCTTTTTCAAAAAAAATTTTTTTTTAAATCACATCCCTTCCAAATGTCCTGAATTCTGGTTGGCCCTCACTACCCACTACATGCAGCTTGGGAGCTTCAGGCCATGAGTTCCTGCTGCCATGGCTTTTTTTTTTTTCCCTCCTGTTGGCTCTGTTGTTGCACTGGCAAGGATGTGATGGCCCCACACTGGTCATTGCAACCAGCCTTAGAGAGACTCACTCCCCAGCACAGCTGCAGTGAGGAAATTCACTGTGTGGCCAGACCCAGCCCGGTGAGTCAATGCAGGAGGGTGGAGACCGAGGAAGCAGATACTTACCTCCCAGTGTCCCACATGGAGAGAACAAGCCCAGTAGCTGCATCCCCTGCAAGGTGAGGTAGGAAACTCCAACCAGCCACTAGTATATAGTAGAAATGAAATTTATAAATCTATTCACTTTTGTAAGAGTTTTTTTCATTGTTATTCCATTCTTACCTGTGTATATGGAAAAAAAATAATTGTTGATCTTTTTCTTTCTCTTCCATTATGTTTATTATTTATTTTATTTATTTATTATATATTAACCAGAGAATTGTAGAAAATACAGGAATTTAAAGTATTTGCACTTTTATGTATAAATACTATTTCTGCAGTAGTCTTACATTTGTACTTATAAGTACTTCTGTAATGATGTACTTGGCACTAAAAGTTAAGTTCTTTTTATCAGTACTTACAGCAACACTGGCCCTGCCCTCTCCCCTACCTTCCAATCAGTCTTCCAACATATTTAATTACACATTCCTTTCCCTCCTCAACAGTGATTCCACAATGTCTTCAATTCCTGCTCTTCCATGTGCCTGAGACCCTTTCTTAACCCAGCTTGTTTCCAACTACTGGATACTCTATCTTGCTGCCAGGCCACAGTGCTCCCAACACCCTTGCTCTCAACACTTATATTCAACTAGACTCAGATTCACAACACCTCAGCTGCTGTTGCCTCAAACTCCAGACACCATGGCACAGCATCCATATGGTCCTAAGTCTCTTCCTTCCTCATGACCCCAAATCTTTTCTTCAGGGAGCTCTATTTACAGAAATAAAGCCCTTGCCGCATGATAAATAAAGCCCTCCCAATTCTCCACTTCCCAGCCCTTTTAGACCATAGCCCAACTGAATCTCCAGAGATTAATTAAGACATTTTCTCATCCCTGTCTTCCATTTGCGTTTTCTTCTATTTCCACCCACTTGCACCTTCTTCCAGTGGGATGAAATTCACAGGTAAGAGGTCTCTATTTTCTGCTTCTAGTGATGATTGAAACAGATTTTAGCTTATTTCATCTATTTACTTAAACTAACCACACACACACACACACACACACTCACACAAAGAGTCCAGTACTGATTCTGCCATAATCTAGTCTGGTTATACTGTCTCTCTCTCTGTCTCATTATCTACTACTGATTCTTGTCTCTGTGTGAGCCAACAGGAAGAGAGCACCACAAAGATGTACAGGATGCAAATCAACTTTAAACTCCTACTTAGGTTTAAAACTTTATAGCACAATGAGATCCCTCTTTCCTTCCTAATGACAGGTTTCAGAGTAGCAGCCATGTTAGTCTGTATCCGCAAAAAGAAAAGGAGTACTTGTGGCACCTTAGAGACTAACCAATTTATTTGAGCATAAGCTTTCGAGAGCTACAGCATGCATCCGATGAAGTGAGCTGTAGCTCACAAAAGCTTATGCTCACATAAATTTGTTAGTCTCTAAGTGCCACAAGTACTCCTGTCAAGGTTCCTTCCCCACTCTGAACTCTAGGGTACAGATGTGGGGACCTGCATAAAAAAAACCCTAAACTTATTTTTTACCAGCTGAGGTTAAAACTTCCCCAAGGTACAAACTATTTTACCTTTTGTCCCTGGACCTTATTGCTGCCACCACCAAGCGTCTAACAAATATAACACGGAAAGAGCCCTGTCAAGGTTCCTTCCCCACTCTGAACTCTAGGGTACAAATGTTGGGACCTGCATGAAAACCTCCTAAGCTTACTTTTACCAGCTTAGGTTAAAACTTCCCCAAGGTACAAACTATTTTACCTTTTGCTCTTGGACTTTGCTGCCACCACCAAACGTCTAACCAGTTTTATTTTATTAGGAAAGAGCCCGTTTGGAAACGTCTTTCCCCCCAAAATCCTCACCAAAACCTTGCATCCCCCTTCCTGGGGAAGGTTTGATAAAAATTCTCACCAATTTGCATAGGTGAACACAGACCCAAACCCTTGGATCTTAAAAACAATGAAAAAGCTTTCAGTTTTCTTACAAGAAGAATTTTAATTGAAGGAAAAGTAAAAAGAATCACCTCTGTAAAATCAGGATTGTAAATACCTTACAGGGTTATCAGATTCAAAACATAGAGAATCCCTCTAGGCAAAATCTTAAGTTACAAAAAGACACAAAGACAGGACTATCCATTCCATTCAGCAGATCTTATTTTCTCAGCCATTTAAACAAACAGAATCTAACACATATCTAACAAGAATGCTTATTAACTCTTTACAGGAGTTCTGACCTGCATTTCTGCTCTGATCCCGGCAAAAGCAACACACAGACAGAAAGAATCCTTTGTTCCCCCCCGCCCAGCTTTGAAAGTATCTTGTCTCCTCATTGGTCATTTTGGTCAGGTGCCAGTGAGGTTATCTTAGCTTCTTAAACGTTTACAGGTGAAAGGATTTTTCCTCTGGCCAGGAGGGATTTAAAGGTGTTTACCCTTCCCTTTATATTTATGACAACTCCTTTTCTTTTTACTTTGTGTAACGACACATGCGCTCCAAGTCTTTATTCAAGCCTAAATTAATTGTATCCAGTTTGCAAATTAATTCCAATTCAGCAGTCTCTCATTAGACTCTGTTTTTGAAGTTTTGTTGTTGAAGAATTGCCACTTTTAGGTCTGTAATTGAGTGACCAAAGAGATTGAAGTGTTCTCCGACTGTTTTTTTAATGTTATAATCATAGGGCCTAATCACATCAACCACACTATCAGAGGCTCGTTCATCTGCACATCTACCAATGTGATATATGCCATCATGTGCAAACAATGCCCCTCTGCCATTTACATTGGCCAAACTGGACAGTCTCTACATAAAAGTATAAATGGATACAAATCAGATGTCAAGAATTATAACATTCAAAAATCAGTCGGAGATCACTTCAATCTCTTTGATCACTCGATTACAGACCTAAAAGTGGGAATTCTTCAACAAAAAAACTTCAAAAACAGACTCCAACAAGAGACTGCTGAATTGGAATTAATTTGCAAATTGGACACCATTAAATTAGGCTTGAATAAAGACTGGGAGTGGAGGGGTCATTACACAAAGGAAAACTATTTCCCCTTGTTTATTTCCCCTCCTACTGTTCCTCACATGTTCTTGTAAACTGCTGGAAATGGCCCACCTTGATTATCACTACAAAAGGTCCCTCCCCCCCACTCTCCTACTGGTATTAGCTCAGCTTACCTGATCACTGTCATTACAGTGTGTATGGTAACACCCATTGTTTCATGTTCTCTATGTATATAAAATCTCCCCACTGTATTTTCCACTGAATGCATCCGATGAAGTGAGCTGCTCAAATAAATTTGTTAGTCTCTAAGGTGCCACAAGCACTCCTTTTCTTTCCTTCCTGTGACTCGGAGATGGGGATCTCTGGATCTGGATCTCTTCACTCTTTCTGAACCACCCTTCACCTCCACAGAACTCTAGAGCCTAGCATGTGAGTAGTCCCAGTGAACTGAATGGGAATGCTCATGTGCATAAAATTACTCAGGTGTGCACATGTTTACAGGATCAGGGCTTTAAGGTGTACATTTATTTGTTGGGAACTTATTTCTATAACTCTTTCCTTTAAAAATCATCCCTTATCAGAAAAGAGGCAAGTCTATCACAACTGAAATGCTGTACTTCCATTTGCACAGACTAGACAACAATCCTACAGTAACAGTTTCCCTTGCAGGCCTTATGCACAGCAATTTAATCTTGGCAGGGTCTTACTTGGTTCACAAACCAATCAGCAGCAATCAGCAGTACTTTTTATAAAGCCTCTCACTCTTGAAGCACCTGTAGCTCCCACAGAAAATTCAGGTAGCAGTTCTCTTCTTAATGATAATTCCAGTCTCACATGACAGGGTCTTGGCTTGCATTCAAAATATTTTTTCATGGAAGTGTTAGTTATAAGCAAAATTCTGCTACTTTGAAGATGAAAAAACAATTAAGAAAATGGTATAGGACCTCTGGATGCTAAAAGGGTTGCAAAATCAATACTGTATAGGATTGTCCTTTTTAAGTTTTGTAGGTCTGTGTTTGTTTATAATTTGTATTATCATAGCACCTATAATCCCTGCTCATGGACCAGGACCCGACTGTGGTAGGCACTGTACAGACACAGAACAAAAAGACAGTCCCTTCCCCACGGAGCTTATAAATAAGACAAGCGACAGAAGATTAATACAAACATATGGAATAAAGATACCATGAAACAATATCAGTCAGCATGAAGGATTTGGTTTTCAGCACACTAGGAGCCAGGCTATGGACCCTCTTGGAATTTCTTGTAAATATAGTCCATGTTTAAACCCTCCCTATCTCCTCACGTGCTTTTGGGCCTAGTACATTCTGGCTGTTCATTCCAAAATGTTCTTCAATGGACAATTACATACCATAACTACACCACTACCAACACAGGGCTGTGCTCTGTGTGTACGGTGATCAGTGTCAGTACTTTCATTAGCTGTTAATGTCAAGGTGTATTTACTTCATCATTCTTCTGAGATGATTAATGAATTGCTGTGGCAGTTGAGTGATTTTCTTGTGTTTACACTGGAGTTTCTCCACAAAATGTAACAATGTCAGGTAAATAATAATAGCTAGATCTTATATAGTGTTTCATTAGTAAATCTCAAACCATTTTACAAAGGAGGCCAGTATCATTATCCCCATTTTAAGAGGGGTAAACTGAGACACAGAGGAGTGAAGTGATTTTCCTAAGATCGCCCAACATGTCATTGCAGATCCAGGAACAGAACCTGGGTTTCCTGAGTACTAGCTACTTCGCAACACTGCCTATCTAATTGTTTTGAAAGGACATATACCAGCATTTTTTTCCTGTAGATACAAAAAAAGATGAAGCCAGTTTGTCAGACACTTTTACCCATTGACTTCTGCAGAATGCTTTTTTTGAATGTTAGGGATGCTTTATAGTAATCAGAAAAGAGGGAGTCCCCTATATTTTATCGTTTGTTTGAAAACATGCTAAAACTCATCCTTTTCCCCACTCAGTCCTCCAGCAATGTGATTCATAGGAGATACACTATTCTCGTAATAATACTATAGTTTATGTGAGGTGTGTGAGACATGAGCTAATGCTAGGACGTTGCTGTGATTAGAAGATCTTTCTTGTAGTCGCCACCCCCACTTGTTAGGGTATTTCTTCACTGGAGCTGGAAGATGTAATTTCCTGCTTGAGGAGACATACCCATCCCAGCTCTGATGGAGCCAGTGCACTAAAAATAACAGTGTAAGCCTCCCAGTTAAGTACCTCACATCTTGGACAGGTTCGTACTCAGGGAAACTAGCCAATCCCACAGCTTACGTCACCATGACTAGTTGGTGAGAAGCTAGTGAGGAGATGTATATTGGAGCTGGAAATTACACCTTCTAGCTCTAGTGAAGACATAACTTTAGTCTTATACAGCAGACTAATCTTTTTCCAGCCTAGATTTGCTAGTTGTGCAGTCATTATGTTCAGCCTGGAAGACTGAATAGGGTCATACTATTTTTTCAGCAGATAGTTATTCACCTATCTCACAGAGACACAGGCAAGTTGCTAGCACAAACTGAGCACCTAGTTCTTCATGTTCAGCTCAATAACTTATTGTATTGTTATTTATGCTAACAGGCTATTGCACATAATAAAAAGCATGTGTGAAAATATTAGATTACATGTCTGCAAACGTATTCAAAGAAAGCCTGAATCCCATAACATGCCAACTTTTATCTGGGCTTGCCCTATGGGCCACAGCACCACTGTACCTGAACCTCTTGTAAACATTAATTTAAGCTTACAATATCCCTGTATTATCCCAATAGGGAAACTGAGTAACAAAAATAAAATTATTTGTCCAAGTTCAAAGTCTGTGGAAGAGCCAGGAATTAAACAAGATCTTCTGAAACTCACTTGAGTGTCTTAACAATGAGACTTGTTCTCATTGAATTAGTAAAGTAGACCATTCCCAAATGCATAGAGCAAACATATGAGCGAAGGATGATGGTAGGAATGTCTGTAATGGGAATAATGATGGGGTACAACACTTTATTAGAAATATATTGCATTAGGTGAGTATAATATTAGTAGTTGGGTCTAGCATCTAAAAATATCCTCATGGAATGGGATGGTGTGGCTCTAGGGATCCTGAGCCCTGTGCACTCCAACACTGTACTTCCTACTCCAAAAGTGAGCAGCATGTATCTCCAATCTGCTAACTGCAACATGCAGTTAGGAGGCTGGTGGTTTGTCAGCCAGCTGGCAGGCATAAACCACACACATTTAGGTGTATGTAGCACTAGCAGCTGTGTTAGTCAAGCCCAATCACTTTTCTGAGTGGACTTCCATGTTTTCTGTGGGTTTCTATGTTTATTATCCTCATTTTACAGATAGCAAATGCCCCCCCCCCATCTTCTATCTGCCAGCCCTGCAGACTCAATCTGTCCTCCACGAATCAAACTGAGTTCTTCTCACATATTATCATCAGTACCAAAGTTTCAGTAGGCCATATTATTTCCACAGTGATTCCTATGTAATTGTCTTTAATAGGATTGCACAGGTGAAACTGACTGAAATGTAGTAAGTGATCTGTTGATGAAGTATTCAATGGAATAGACTCTAGAAAGCTCAGCTTTAGCTGTGTTGGCTCTCCAGCAATAAGAGGATGAAAAGCAGTAAAACTTTTGTGTCGCTGTGAATTAATACAAGGAGCAGATTCACTGAGTAAAATGATATTTCTCCAGTAGTTTTAGAGTTCTGTCCTACTCCCCATTGAGTGCACTAATGAGAATCCATCTCAGTCTCTGTGGAACACAGAACAGGATTTTCCCTAATTCATTAATTCTCACAGAACTCACACTGGAGATGTTGGTTAAATTCCACTTTTAGCAAAATTTCACAAACAAAATGGAAATGAACCCTCTCCCAAATTTCATACTCATCAAGGCCAAAGATTCAGAAAACTGGAAATTATATGCAAATAGCTAAGTGTCGTATTTTGCATATTGGATGCGTATGTCTTACCTTATTTACACAAATGTCCTAATGCCCAGAACTTGAACGTGACAAGCCTGTGGCACGGAATGGGCTTTAGAACCACAGGAATGGATGTGTCTCTGGTTGGCCCTGGTCTCTTCTTGGGTTAGGCTCTGCCTTCAGAAGCACATTGCCCTGGATTGGGTGAAGGGCTGTGGCTGCCCTGAGCTGGGATGGGGATCAGGTTGCTTTCTGATAGAGAGTCTCTGGTGGGACTGCTTGACCCTAGCTGTACAACAAAAAATGGGAGGCAACAGTATTCAAGAAACTTGCACATCAGTTTTTAACACAGTCAATAATAGCAACCAGGCTTAATTCATTAGTGTTTATAAATTGCTTTGAGTTCCTCTGATTGGAGGATACTACACAAGAGTTAGAATATATATTTTTATGGCTTATCTATTAAATCTATTATCTACACATCATATATTTAAGTTTTATATATGATGTGTTTGAACTAGACAAGAGTTCTATCATTCTAAACTGCAAGAGGGAAAGGTCCCCTAGTGCCATCTTTTTATTCCCTAGGTCTTGGACTGGCTGACACCAGTTAGGTTCCTGGCATAATGTAGAGGAGTCAGAGGGCTGGTCTAAGTTAAGTTGGTTGCAAAAGTACCATAGAGACCACTATACTGTTCAAGATCAGGTGGAGGGACATGCACTCCACTCCAACTCCTCCTGCTGCCTACATGTGTGGGAAAGCCAGTCACATAGAGCCACTTATGGTGTCTCAACGCCACCTGAAGGTTCCTCGGTGTCTGGGAGAATCTTCATCTGCCTCTGGAGGGCAGTTTTCCATGAGTTTTGTGCTGCTTTTGTAACCCAATATGACTGTACAAGGGCTAAGAATTTGGCCCCAAATTTTCAGTGCAATATATGTTTATTTACAAGCCTGTGCTAAACATGATCCTGCTATTATTGTTCTGTGTTAAGGATACAACTGTGTCAGTGAGAGTTCTCCAAATGGTACACGTTCAAATGACCCATGGTGAGAGTGGGCCACAAAATGACCTGTATCACAATGAAAATAATTAATTTCAGCTTTTAAATGAGTATGATTTTGCTCTCCCTGCACAGGAAATAGTGAATATAGAAATATTGAATCAGAAAACTCTTTAACAAAAATGCAATTTTATTAATTTACATGAAATAGAGAGACCCAAAGAGGTTAATATAACCCTGTTACTGTCCAACATTAAACAATGTCAACCAAGGTTCAAGGTTTTGTATTCATCAGCCTGCTTAATACCACACCAAACACACCATTAAAATCTTTAAAACCTTTTATTAAAGACAAAGAAAAGAAGAAAAAAAACTGTTAAAACTTTTGAAGTGCAAAGTATTATATAAAGCTTTCATTTTAACAACATCCCTTGTTCCCTCTCCCTTTAGCTGGAGAGAGTTTAGAAGGAACCGCCACCCTTGTTTGACAGTCTCTTAGATGGTATCAAAGATGGTAACAACTGTCCTTTGGGGCCAAAAGAAGAAGTGAGTTGAGATGGGCTGGAGCCTTTGTTGGTACTGTTGTTGTTAAAGTCCAATCCCATTTCATCTCAGGTGGTGATTGGGAGGGTAGAGGCCCACTCTGCTGAGGACCGATTAAGACAAAGAAGATTCAGGTGGTCGGGATGGCAGCCATCATGATTAAGCTTGCTCCAGTAACCTTTCTGTTCTTTCATATTTTCCCTCCAAAGTCTCTTTCTTTAGGGATCCACAAAGACAATGGTAGGTGGAATAGCCCATCCCATCATTATTTTGTTCCACAATTAATCCCATTCCCATAAAACCAAACTTGGCATAGGTAACTTTGTTCCCACATTTTCTTATTTATTAAGTCTGACCTCTACACAGTCTTTGAGCCATATCAATATGTCTTTTTGTTTGACTTAATTCAGTCTCTTTTTCTGATTCTCTTGCACCTGTTTATAACATTCATTACTGAAAACATCTTGACCTACTTTCCATAGTTACTTTCCAAGCAAGCAAAAATTACAGGCCCAACGGTCACAATGTGCTTTTTTACTCTGCTGCTTTTAAGAAGTGGATGCTGGGGTAGGAATATTGTCTTCCATTTAAAAAAAACAACCTCTTATCTAGTCAAGTAAAAACAAAGTATTCTGAAACTTAAATCACAATAATGTATTATTTTCTTTTCTCAAAAATACCAGAACTTTTAAGGATTAATTATTACTAATTTGCATTGTAATGGTATCTAGAGGTCCCAAATGAGACTACTATGCTAAGCAATCTGAAGAAACAACCATCCCTGCCGAAAGAATTTGAAATCTGAATAGGTAAGATAGAAAAATGGTGGGAGAAAGAAGTAGCATTCCCCCCATTTACAGAACAAAAGCACAGAGAGATCAAGGCCCATATTCTCACAAGTGTTTAGGTTCCTAACTTCCATTATAATCAATAGAAGCTAGGGGTCTAAATACTTTTCTAGAGTATGTGCCCATATGACTTGCTTAAGGTCATACAGAGAGCACGATGTAAAGCCTGGAATTGAACCCAGATCATTTTAGTCCTAAACCAGTGTCTTAACTACACAACCATCCTTTCTGGCTAGACCAACCTTCCTAAAAAGTTTAGCTGTTTTTCAAGAATTACAAGGGGAGAAAAAGATCACGCACTACAAATTGTTTTTTGTTTTCAGTCCTGTGTTATTCACACAATATTTAATTTTCTGAGGATGCTCTCCACATTTCTTATACCAAGTGCTAAATGATAAAGGGAGTTTTCCTCCCTTTCATACTACGCTTCATCAGAGCCAAAAGATAGATGAGAGCAATTCTTCCACACCACTTTGTTTCTGAGGTCTTTGTTTTTATGAGAGACTGACAATTTACATTCACCTTTCACATGATTGAGTTATAATGGTTTTCCTAGCATAATATTAGGTTTAACACTAGAGAGTTAGGTTGTATTTAAACATTAGAAAAGTCATTATTTGAGTGAATAATGGTCAAATTATACATAAACATTAAATTGTAAGGCTCTTTATAAGAGTCTAGCTATTTTCTAGAGAAACATGAGTCAGATATGATTTTCACAATATGCCTTATAAAGTGGTGTTTATATTCTGATTCAGACATAAAAAAGCCAAAGCTGTATATCACAGTTTGATTTGTGAATGACTAAAGGGATCACCTAATAGCAGTGGTAAGCTAGAGATGCTCTGGTATTTAAACTGAAGACCAATAAAATAAGACTAAAAAACAATAAAACAGTACATGATAAAAAAGGATTGATTTTCCCAGAAATAGTCATCAGAAAGTTTGTACAAAGTTCATATATAGTTACATTTAAATAGGCATTCATTTAAGATGTAGTTATTTTTCTAAAATCTTAATGGTAATAAACTCTTTGACATACATTTTCATCAGACTTTGAAACAAGTATCCTTTCAATTGGAAAGGTAAAAGAGTTCATCCTCAGAACTAAATTCTGTAAGGTTTTAATTATCCTAGTGTAATGTAGGTACAATTCCGTCCCTGTTAGCTAATGCAGATGTGATAAATATAACACCATGTGTTCTAATTCTCTTCTTGTATTAATCAGTCATATGCCACTTTTGAGACAGCAAGATAATAGAGTATTTTCCTCACCAGAAAACATCCTGCAGAGATTCATTGCTAGTCTCTGACTACTACAGTGTACCTGGCTAGTACACGCTCTGACAAACTTTAAAATTAATCAAATTCATCTCAGAGGAGTGGCAGACATCCTTCTGGAAAATGAGGTAGGATCAGATGCTAAAATACGGAAAGAACAAGTTAACAATTACTTAGACAAGTTAGATATTTCCAAGACACCAGGTCCTGATGAAATGCATACTAGACTACTCAAAGAGCTGACTGAGGAGATATGAGCCATTAGTGAATATCTTTGAAAAGACATGTAAGATTGGAGAGAGTCCAGAGGACTGGAAAAGGGCAAATATAGTGCCCATCTATAAAAAGAAAAATAAGGACAACCCATGGAATTACAGACCTGTCTGCTTAACTTCAGTATCTGGAAAGATAATGGAGCAAATAATTAAGCAATCAATTTGCAGACACCTACAAGATAATAAGGTGATTAGTAACAGTCAGCATGGATTTGTCAAGAACAAATTGTGTCAAATCAACGTAATAGCTTTCTTTGACAGTGTAATAAGCCTTGTGGATGGTGGAGGAAGCAGGAGATGTGGTATATCTTAACTGTAGTAAGACTTTTAATATTATCTCTCATGACCTTCTCATAAACAAACTAGAGGAATATAACCTAAATGGAGCTACTATAAGGTGGCTGCATAAATGGTTGGAAAACCATTACAGAGAGTATTTTTCAGTGGTTCACAGTCAAGCTGGAAGGGCATATCAAGTGGGGTCCCACAGGGATCAATTCTGGGTCTGGTTCTGTTCAATAACTTCATCAATGATTTAGATAATGGCATAGAGAGTACACTTATAAAGTTTGTGGACAATTGCTGAGTTGGGTTGCATGTGCTTTGGAGATAGGATTAAAATTCAGAATGATCCGGACAAACTGGATAAATGGTCTGAAGTAAAGACGATGAAATTCAATAAGGACGAATGCAAAGTATTACACTTGGAAGGAACAACCAGTTGCAGCATACCAAATGGGAAATGACTGCCTAGGAAGGAGTACTGCGGAAAGGGATCTGGGGGTCATAGTGGATCACAAGCTACATGTCAGCCAACAGTGTAATATTTGGGTACAAAAAAAGCAAACATCATTCTGGGATGTATTAACAGAGGTGTTGTAAGCATGACATGAGACGTAATTCCCAACTGCAATATTGTGTCCAGTTCTGGGCACCACAATTCAGGAGAGATGTGAACAAATAGGAGAAAGTCCACAGAAGAGCAGCAAAAATGATTAAAAGTCTAGGAAACATAACCTATGAGGGAAGATTGAAAAAAACTGAGTTTATTTAGTCTGGAGAAGAGAGGATTGAGAAGGGACATAACAATTTTCAAGTACATAAAAAGTTGTCACAAGGAAGGAGAAAAATTGTTCTTGTTAACCTCTGAGGATAGAACAAGAAGCAATGGTCTTAAATTGCACCAAGGGCAGTTTAGGTTGGAGATTAGGAAAAACTTCCAGTCAGAGTGGTTAAGCACTGGAATAAATTGCCTAGGAAGGTTGTGGCATTGGGGATTTTTAAGAACAGGCTAGACAGACACCAGTCAGGAATGTTCTAGATAATACTTAGTCCTGTCTGATGAGAAGGACAAGGAATAATATGCATGAGCCACATATGATATCATCAGTAGAGTATCCACTCACAACATTATCATTATGGTATGAGATGCCAGTGCCATTCTAGAAACCAGTGCTAGAACAGCTTGGCTGGAAAGCATCGGGCATTTCTTTATAGATGTGACCACTAATGATAACAGTGAGCGAATGCTGAAGCTCTGTATTGCAACTAGATTCCATGTTTCTGATATCGATTCCCAATGGAATACATACATTCACGGACTTGGTCTTCAAATGATGGGTGAACCCACAAAGCACTAGATCACATTCTTATGTCCAGTTGGTGGAGAGGCTATACTGATTGCTATATTGACCTCAGGTTGCTCATGGCCATGGTGAAACTGAAGCAGAAGGCAACTCAAACCAAATCTTTCATTAGTTGTTTAGACTAAGGCTCGTCTACTCTAGAGAACTTTTCGGGGTACAGTTGTACCAATGCAGCTGCTCTGCTGTAAGATTTATCATGTAGCTGCTCTGTGCCAACAGAAGAGAGTTCTCACATCGACATAATTAAACTATCCCCAATGCATGGTGGTATCAGCTCACCCATTGACATAGCATTGTGCGCACTACCACTTATGCTAGTGAAATGTATGTTGCTTGGGGGTGTGTTTTTTCACACCCCTGAGTGACATACGTTTTGCCGCCATAAGTGATAGTGTAGATGGATGCAGTAACATACTGACCACCAAGGGAGAATGTCTGAGTAGATGAAAAGGACACTTTTAGAAGCTTTGTAACTACCCATCAGACTTGCAGCTCTAGAAGGATGTGAAGAGTTCAGTGTAATGTAGAGAATGTCATGTCAAGAAGTTTCAAAGTTCAAGAATCGCCATGCTGCCAATATTTGTGGTCTAGCTGATGAGCTGTTGAGCTGATCAAGCACAGCAGGGATTTCATCTTGGAGTTGCTGACCCACATCAGCAACAAAGTATGGATTCATGAGAAAATACCCAGTGACCGGAGTCATGGGATTATTCTCCCATTTTGGAAAGATGGCATATTCCAGTCACTGTGTTATCATTTGGCTTTCCATTCCATGCTGGTTCTTCTTGAGCACATTAACCCTGCCACAAGGAATCTACCCTGTCTACGGCAACCTGGGTTTATGCTTGCCTGATCAACACACAGCAAATTTTTACCATTAAATTATTGAAAAAGCCCAAGAATTTCAGTGAAGCAACAATGAGATGTATGCAATCTTATTGATTAAAAACTGTCTTTCACTCTGTTGATTGTTGCTCCTCTGGCTCAGCCTGCAAGTGCTGGTTTGCCTAGCAAGCTCCTCAACCTTCTGATAGAACTATTGCCCAAATGAGAGCCATGTCTGCTTAGGATGTCCAACTGGTTTGAGTACAACAGCAGTGTTCATTAAAGGTGCATGGATGACCTGATTTGTTCAACACTGTTATTGACCAAATGATGGGAATCCAATAGTAGCCACATACTGAAGGTGGTGCTGCATGAATTCTGCATAACAGAAGTGGAATATGCAGATAACAAGGCTATATTCACATCCTTACAAACTAATCTCATCAATGCCCTGAATAAATAAACTTGGTCTTCAAGTCAATTGAAAGAACACCAAACTGATAAAAGGGGCTGATGGACCTCTACACTTTCCCATCATAATCAATGGACAAGAACTTGAATTTATCCCCAAGGAAGGAGGTTGCCTTGCTGACCTGAAACATCGAATCAGCAAGGCTACAGGTGTCATGCATGTTCTTTGGAAGTCTCTATGGCATCAAAGCCACATATCAACCTGAACTAAGATGCCTATCTCTCAAGCAGCAGTGAATTCTGTCCTTTTGTATGGCTCTGAAACCTGGGCCATCACAGAGATGTAAATACTCCAGAAGTACACTTTCACCATGAAACAGAAATGATGTATTAAAGGCATATAGTAGTCTCATCACATTACAAACGAAGATATTGGGCTTTGGACTAACGAGCTTCCAATGTCTTCCCAGTTGACTCAATATCAGCTCAGAGGGTTTGGCTATCTGCTCCATATGCCAGAATCTATACCAGCCTGCAAGTTTTATATGTTCAATCCAACGAAAGCTGGATGGAGAAGACCCTGAAGATAGCCTCACATTCACTGGAGGGATGTTGCAGCTTCCAACCTTGCCCACCTCAGCTTTAATGAACCAAGTCTCAACATTGGTAGGAGATGAGGCTATCTGGAAATGTGTGATCTGAAATGTTCCACAAGCAGGAGAATGAATGAATGTTTTATAAAAACTCAAAGATAATGTATTTTGGGGGGCAATTGCAGTTTTTAGGCGCAAAGTTATCTTCACTAAAAATGAGAAATCTCTACCATAGTTGTAGTTTAGTTTCTTCTTTGGTAGTGAGCTGGGTTGGGTTTGTCTAATAAACACTTCAGTAAATGTGTCATAGTGTCAGTAGGTACAAAAGTGAAGTACAGTAAATATTTTGGCTGAGATTTTCAAAATAGGTGCCAAAAACCAATGGGAGCTGCAGGGTACTCAATACTTGTGAATTATCAGAGTACTTAATCATTGGCTTAGGAGCCTAACTTTCAGCACTCATTTTTTAAAGTTTTGGGCATTGATTAGATTGTGATTCCTTCAAGTTATGGACTTCACATAGCATTTATAATCATAAATGCCAATCCACTGTATTAAGAAAGTAGGACTGCGGATAACCATAATAAGAGGTGAATTGAAGAACCTGCTTTAATTCTTCTATAAATAAATGAATATAATGATTTACAGACTCCACATGGACTCCTCCTGAGGGTCGAAATGACAGTCTGGACCTATTCATAGAATGCTTCCGCCAATGTGCGCAGGCAGAAATTGTGGAAAAACAACATTGCTCGCCTCATAATTTAAGTCATGCAGAACGCAATGCCATCCACAGCCTCAGAAACAACCCGACATTATAATCAAAGAGGCTGGTAAAGAAGGTGCTGTTGTCATCATGAACAGGCCTGACTACCAAAAGGAGGCTGCCAGATAACTCTCCAATACCAAATTCTACAGGCCACTTTCCTCAGATCCCACTGAGGAATACACTAAGAAACTGCACCATCTACTCAGGACACTCCCTACACTAACACAGGAACAAATCAACATACCCTTAGAATAACCCCAGTCAGGGCTCTATCTACTACCCAAGATCCACAAACCCAGAAACCCTGGATGCCCCATCATCTCGGGCATTGGTACTCTCACTGAAGGACTGTATGGATATTTGGACTCTCTACACAGACTCAACGCCACCAGCACTCCCAGCTATCTCCGTGACACCAGTGATTACCTGAGAAAATCACAATGCATTGGTGATCTTCCAGAAAACACCATCCTAACCACCATGGATGTAGAGATTCTCTACAGAAACATCCCACACACAGATGGAATACAAGCTATCAGAAACAGTATCCCTGATGATGCTACAGCGCAACTGGTTGCTGAGCTCTGTAACTTTATCCTCACGCACAATTTATTTCAAATTTGGTGACAATATATACCTCCAGACCAGTGGCACTCCTATGGGCACCCGCATGGCCCCACAATATGCCAACATTTTTATGGCTGACCTGGAACAACGCTTCCTCAGCTCTCGTCCACTCACACTGCTTCTCTAGCTACGTTACATTGATGACACTTTCATCATCTGGACTCATGGGAAGGAAACCCTGGAAGAATTCCACCATGATTTCAACAGCTTCCACCCCACCATCAACCCCAACCTGGACTAATCTACACGGGAGGTCCACATCCTAGACACCACGGTGCAAATAAGTGATGGTCACATTAACACCACCCTATACCGAAAACCCACCAACCGCTATGCCTACCTTCATGCCTCCAGCTTCCACCCCAGAGACACCACACGATCCATTGTCTACAGCCAAGTGCTGAGGTACAACCGCATTTGCTTCAACCCCTCAGACAGAGACCAACACCTACAAGATCTTCACCAAGTATTCTCAAAACTATGATACCCACATGAGGAAATAAAGAAACAGATCAACAGAGCCAGACATGTACCCAGAAGCCGCCTGCTGCAAGACAAGCCCAAAAAAGAAACCAACAGAACTCCACTAGCCATCACATACAGTCCTCAGCTAAAACCACTCCAACACATCACTGATCTACAACCCATCCTGGACAACAATCCCTCACTTTCACAGGCCTTGGGAGGCAGGCCAGTCCTCGCCCACAGACAACCTGCCACCCTGAAGCATATTCTCACCAGCAACTACACACTGCACCATAGTAACTCTAACTCAGGAACCAATCAATGCAACAAACCTCGATGCCAACTCTGCCCACATATCTACACCAGCGACACCATCACAGGACCTAACCAGATCAGCCACACCATCACCGGTTCATTCACCTGCACGTCCGCCAATGTAATATACGCCATCATGTGCCAGCAATGCCCCTCTGCTATGATCGTCGGCCAAATGGGACAGTCCCTACATAAAAGGATAAATGGACACAAATCTGATATTAGGAATGGCAATATACAAAAACCTGTAGGAGAACACTTCAATCTTGATGCACACACAATAGCAGATTTAAAGGTAGCCATCCTGCAGCAAAAAAAAAAAAAAACTTCAGGACCAGACATCAAAGAGAAACTGCTGAGATTCAGTTCATTTGCAAATTTGACACCATCGCTCAGGATTAAACAAAGACTGTGAATGGCTAGCCAACTATAAAAGCAGTTTCCCCTCCCTTGGTGTTCACAACTCAACTGGTAGAAGAGGGCCTCATCCTCCCTGGCTGAACTAACCTCGTTGTCCCTAGCCTGATTCTTGCTTGCATATTTATACCTGCCTCCGGAAATTTCCACTACATACATCTGACAAAGTCGGTATTCACCCACGAAAGTTCACGCTCCAGTACATCTGTTAGTCTATAAGGTGCCACAGGACTCTTTGCCGCTTTTACAAATACATTGTATGCCTTTCAATAATGGTAATATCAGTACAATGTATTAGAGTTAGAACATCTAAATAATGTACTGTACTACAAAACACACACAGGAAGCAGTAATGCTACATTCATTGATGCTACAGTGCCAGAAGTGATATTGCATTCAAGGTAACTGTGACTTTTATGTAACAACTTGATTACAATCTGTTAAACCTGCCAGAAAACCTACCCCCCAAGTAACACAGAGACATCAGAGTGTCTCCTCTGACCACTGTTTCTGCCAACTTATTTTTTGAAGATGACAAGAATCTTCAGTTGGGCTTTGTATTCAACTTTCAACAGAGCTGATGCAGTTCCAAATTTGATAATCTGTTAAATGTCACTCCTTGGTTATCCGGCTCCACCATGTCATTGACAGCATAAGCCAATATAGGGTAATTTACTGAATTCTAATTTGCACAGTAAGTTTGTATTAATTAACAACAGAAGGAAAGGCAGCCATACAATTAAAGCTCATAAGCATAGTAGACACTTGCTTTTACCCTTCACTTGAGCCTACTACTTGTATTTAAGGATGGATAGTCACTGTCCAGCTGATGGGAGGTATCTGATTTGAAAACCGATTTTTCACATCATGGCATATTATAACCTCTGCCTAACTAAGAGACTATTACATGGTATAATAATGTGTTTCAGGCGCTTTACATAAAACATATTCTGAATACCTTCTATGGCAATAGATTACCAACATTTGATCCAAATGTTTGGCAGGTGAATAGTGTGGATAGTGTGAATTACTCATGAATTTTAATTCATGGATCATTTATTTTCTGCTCGGTACAATTCTAAGTATTTAACAAGAAGCTGTCATTTATTTTTTCTGAGCAAGGGGTCAAATGACATCTTTCCTTTAAAAACGAAGGTTTTTTGTTTGGGTCTAAACAAACCAGAATTGCAAGCCCACAGTAAGAAAGCTATTGTATCTGCAACCTGCAATGAGAATGTTACAATTTTCAAGTATTCTTGTACAGCTTCCAATTTCTATCCTTAATGGATCATAAGATTTTGGACTTCATAATTATCCAGAACTAAATATTGCCCATCTTCCATGTAAGATCAGTTAAATTATGGAAGGAAATGCCACAGCTGAGAGAAAAAAAATACTCTGGTTGCTGTTTTGTGTGGTTTTTTAAAATTAATTAATTCTTACTACTATTCTATTTTAATCATAACTATTTGAAAGCTCTCTGATTTGGAATGTTAGTCCAGTGAGAGAGAGATTAGTGCGCAGAGTGGTGGCATGGAAATTACAAGTTCATTGTAAACACAATTTATATCATAGATACAAAATGTAACACATGAGCATCACTTTCACATGTGGTATAGATAGCTGTAGATACAAAAGTATATATAACAGTGTGACAAGGCACGATTCACCACTGTGGTGCCTCCTGCTGGCTATCCTGGGAATTAGCTTAGTTCTCCAGTGCACCCTCATCTTGTGACGTCTCGCTGCCATCACATCTGCTCCAGGAAGCATATTGTCTGCAAAGAACACAGTGTCTTCTTCAGGACAGAGCCCTCCGGTTGTGTCACAGTCTGTTCTCCCCCCTTCCAGGGGAACCATAGTCCACTGTCCAGCCACTTTGTCGGTGGTAAGTGGGGATTAGGGGAGGGGATCTGGGCTCGCCCACTACTCTGGGTCCTGGCCCAGGGACCCTGTAGATGGCAGCCACGTTCTGCATCACCTCCAACCCCCGTCTACTTCCTTGGACCACTTCCCCATAGCCCCAGCACCTTCTCCAGCGTTGTCTCACCCTTGCTCCCCTGATCCTGCCCAGCACTGCTCTATCCAAGGTGCTAGCTGCCCTCTGCCTGCAAGGCAGCCAGTCCTCCTCCTTCCCAAGCTCCAGGGAGTGACTGACTGCTCTGTCCTGCTGCTCTTCTTATAAGGGCCTGCCCAGCCCTGATTGGCTGCTTCTCATAGCCCTCTCCATTTGGCTGTCTCCTTCACAGCCTCCCAAGGGTTTTCTCCAATTGGCTGCCTGTTGTGCAGCCTCCCTAGGGTCCTATTAATCCTTTTATGGGCTAGTGTAGGGAAGATGCCCCATCACAAACAGGGTTCTAAAGTGACTCTGCAGTGCTGATATTCAACAATTATTTCCTATCTTTATGGGCCTGATCCTGCTTTCATTTAACTCAATATATTAAAACTAACATTGACTTCAATGGAGCAGAATTCAATACACCTTTAAAAGCTACTCCACATTCTGGCCCCAATCCAGAAAATCACTAAAGCACATGCTTAATTTTAAGGACATGAGGTCTGAGCCTGTCTCCATTGAAATCAATAACAAAACTCCGATTGAGTTAAATGAGTTTAGGATTGAACCCAGGAATCATCTTCACTGCTCAAGTGATTAAAGTCAAACATGTGGTTCACCAGATCAGAACCAGAACGCTCAGCACCTTGCAGGATTGAACCCTAAATCAGGAAAAGCCATGGTACCTCAGATACAAATATGTGTGGTTGACTTTAATGTCAACCACTCTATATCAACGTAGACATTTGTACAGTTGCCATAATTAAAAGGTTCCCAATTGCCTCTGAATTCGATTACTGCATTAAATGTTACCTGAGTATTGTAGTATTCCCTGTAGTAACTATAGATAGCAACAAGGCAATACCTCCAAACTCTGAGGTAACTATTTTTTTAAAGGAAATATTAGCAAATTTTTAAATATGACCCCTGAATATAGCCACTATGTTGTGATAATGTATTGGCAAAATTACTTATTTCTTCACACAATGCACAGCCAACCCATGAAACTCCTTGCTAGAGAATTTTGTGAAGGCCAACACTATAACAGGGCTCAAAAAAGAACTAGATAAATTCATGGAGGATAGGTCCATCAATGGCTATTATCCAGGGTGGGCAGGGATGGTGTCCCTAGCCTCAGTTTGCCAGAAGCTGAGAATGGGTGACATAGGATGGATCACTTTGTGATTCTCTGTTCTGTTCATGCCCTCTGGGGCACCTGGCATTGGCCACTGTCAGAAGACAGAGCTATATGGACCTTTGGTTTGACCCAGTATGGTGGTTCTTATGTTCTTATGGCAAGAAGTGAACCTAACTTTCTTTAGAAAGCTGAAGTGGCATCTGGGAGTTTCACAGGAATCTATGGAGGCTCTCAGACAGCAAGGGCCCAATCCTTACTCACAGAACTCCTTCACATAGCATTAAATGAGACAAATTGTACAGCTTTGCAGGATCAGACTGAAAGGAATTGAAAGAAAGACCTAATTTCAAATAAGATGGATATTTCAGACAGTGACTTGTGGGAGAAAAAACGTAAAGATTTCCTTCATGCTTTCTGATTACATATTAAAAGAACTCTGCAGTGTAATATAAAATATATTCTAAACCTACATTTAATTACAAAGATCTGATAAAATTAGTGTAAGGATAATAAAAAAAAAGCAATTAACAATCAACTAAGTAGCTATCATCCTGGCAGTCTGATGAGACAAAGTACTTTCCATCATCAGAAATTGGGCTTCTTTTAGAAAGGAGAATACTGTGTTAGTAGAATTATTGCTTCCTCTCAAAGACCATTTTACATCAGTGAAAATATTCCAAAGAGCTCTATATTCCTATTTAGATTTATTCTAGAAGTTACTAGATAAATTAGAGCAGGAGTGTACTATGATTATCTACGGTCATCCTCCTCCTCCTCATCATCACTCCAACAACTGCATTGGTTGTTGGGGCACCATCATTGATAAGCAATCAACCAATTGTCTCCACCCCTGACGATTATGTGTCAGTGCTTGAGTATCCATGAAGTCCATTCCTGTCCATTTTTTTATGTTGTCAATCCATCTCTCCTTCTGTCTACCTCTTCTTCTCTTCCCCTGTACTGTCCCTTGGAGGATGATCTTGTTACAGGGCCGTACCCCTTAAGCTTGTGCTTCTTCATGGTCGTCAAGAGGCCTTCATATGACCCAGCGTGTAGGGTGATGATGTTGCAGACCTCTTCATTAGTGACGTGGTCGAAGTAGGAGATGCCCAGGATTTTACAGAAGTATCTCATCTCTACTACCTGTATTTTTCATTCAAGTTCTGCCATAAGGGTCCATGTCTCACACACATACAGAAAAATGGAAATGACCAGTGCGTGCAGCAGTTTCTGTTTAGATTCCAGGGAGATGTTCTTGTTCCTCTAAATTGGCTTTAGCTTTGCCACTGTTGCTGGTTTTTGTGCAGTTCTTCCCAGAATTTCTGCCTTTGACCCTTCATCAGTGATGACTGCCCCCAAATACTTGAACTTTTCACTATCTCCAGCTCTTGTCCACTGATAGTGATATGTGAGCTGATCCCATCACATTTGTTTGTCATCACCTTGGTTTTCTCTGCACTGATTTCCATATTATATTTTGTGGAGGTTTCATCCAGTGGTTTCACAAGGTTGGCAAGTTCATCTTTGCTACCTGCCAGTCCATCATTGTCATCAACAAACCGAAGATTTGAGATTGTTTGCTCCCCAATGCTGACTGTGTATATGTGATATTGCAGGGCATCAGTCATTATGCGCTCCAAGTAGATGTTGAACTGTGTGGGCGAAAGAAGGAACTCTCCTATTGTGCCATTGACGAGAATTGCACTGCTGGCCTTGGCATACAGTTGTTGAATGGTAAGAATAAGCTTACAACCAACACTTTACTTCTTTATGGTCGCCCAGAAAGCTTTGTGCCCTGCTCTGTCAAATGCCTCCTTGAAGTCAACAAAGACATAGTAGATGTCCTGCTGGTGTTGTAAGTACTTCTCACATAGAACACAAAGATTGAAAATCTGTTCTGTGATATTTTTTCCAGCATTAAAGCCAGTCTGTTCTTCAGTGATGATATTCTCTGTTTGTGGCTTCAATCTGTTCAATATGACTTTTAACATAACTTTGCTGGGATGGCTAATTAAGCTTATGGTCCAGAAATTTTGACACAGTTGCAGGTTGCCTTTCTTTGGCAGAGTGATGATTAGTGACTGTGTCCACGTGGAGGGCCACTCACTGGTCTGCCAAATCTTGTTGCAGAGCTTGGTGAGTACATCTATTACTATTTCTCCTCTGAATTTCATCAGTTTGGCTGGGATGTTGTCTATACCTGTAGCCTTTCCATTCTTGAGTGATTTCACAGCTGTCTCCACTTCTTCATGCAGTACTGGAAAGTCATCCTCCTCTACTGAATCCGGACAGTCTAGGACACTAGGATCTCCATTTTTCTGGTGATTGTATAAATCAGAGCAGTAATTTGTCCACTTATTGATGATGTCCTTATTTTCTATAAGACTGTTCCCTTCTTTGTCTTGAATTGCATTAGCTTTGGTCCATCTTTCCTTTTTCAGATCTTTTACAATCTGGAAGGCTCATTTGCTATTTTTATTATTGATAAACTCTTCAATTTTTAGAGCATTGTTTTTCAATCCATATCTCCTTGGCTACATTCATTCCTTTTTTGATCTTTCTGCCAATCTCTCTGTATTTATCAGCTCCCTTAGTGCTATTCTTATTTCTTCCATGGATCCTCTTTGTTGAGGTTACACCACGAGCATACAAGTTGCATCTGCCCTGGTGGGAGACAGTTGGCATAGTCATTATTAACTCGGGCTACAACCAATCCGGTAGGGACATGGTTGACTTGATCATCACATGTTGTGTCTTGGGAAAATTTCTAACCTGGCAGAAAATTATCTACAGTGCTTAAAACCAAATCTAATGAGAAACTTTTGAAACTCTCAAACATTGTAATTTAGGCTTTATTAAACATTAGAGAAGGTATTATTTGAATGCAGTTCCAAATATGAAAACATATTTTGCACTGAAATTAATTCTATTTGTAACTACCACATCAGTGGGAGAATATTACCTGGACGCTGGATTATGCTTTTAGACACTGGTCTAACCAAAGCGACAGTTAGACTCCACCCCAGAAGTATATCTGGGAAGCACTGTTCCTCAAACATTCCTCAAACATGAGGAATAATTCCTTCCCTGTTTTCCTCTTGGTCTGAGGAGGGTAGTAAGTTTCCTGTTAATCTATACCATTAATCATCTAGTGTATATATTAGCCCCTGGACTAGGCTGTGCTCATTTCCAATCCCTAAATACACACTCACTTGTTTTCTCATGCATGCCTGGACCCAAGATCCAGATATCCAATCAAGTTTGAACTCCTCTTATTCCTCTATACAATTATGTAGTCCAAGTTATAATTTAGTTCTTACATGTCAGAAAAGGTAACATTCAGTAAGGGACTTATCTACTACTCTTATTTGTTTGTAGTATCTTACTATTGTTATTATATTAATATTTAACATGTATTTTGTGGTCGTGGCTAAAGGCCACAACTAAGTAAGGCCCTATTATTCTAGGCACTGTACAAACACTATAACTCCACTACAACCAATGGGGCTACCCACAGAGTAAAATAATTCTCAAAATTCAGAAAAGTTGCAAAATCTGGTCTTTACTTTGTGCCTGACTCCCATTCCTGGTCATCCTTTAACTTGCATACATTTTTTTTAAAGTTTCAGCATTTTTCTAACTTTAACACATATGAAATGAGTATAGCCCATGGAAATGTAAACTAGTGGTTAAACTAGATATGGAAAACTGTGACCCTAGATTCCCTTAAATGGTCAGGCCAAAATTTTCAGATTTGGTTTCCTAGCATTAGGAACCTAGATCCATATTTAGACACCAATATGTGGATTTTGGCACCTAACTTTAGACACCAAAGTTTTTTGACTTCAGTTTATAAAGATGATACCTTTTTTCCATTAAGAAATGAATCACTTCTTAAGTGCAGTGACATCATCATTGACGTGTCATTTGTGGAGAGTGTGCTTGTATTTGTTCACTGTTTGAATACCACTGCCTGCAATTTCAAAGGGGAAGAAAAATACATTGGACCAATTCTACTTTTAGCTAGTGCAAATACTGAATTGTTCCATTGACTATAGTGGAATTATTCTAAATTTACAAGAGCATAACTGTGTTCGGAATCTGGATCATTATCTATATTATGAAAGAAGTGACTGTATCTCATCATCCTGAAATATTATTTGCCCCAATTCTTTATTTCACTTATGAATATACTTTATTTGCTATAAAAGGAGTCCTAAACTGCATTTCTAATTATCAATTTAAGTCACTTAATTTTCAAGACGTTATCATATCCCAATGTAGCATTTATGATCTCCCAATACAAACCAGACTAAAGAATGCAGGAAGCAGATGGAAGAAAAAATGGCAGCTGCTCAGTACCCCAATATATTACTCTCTCTTACTGTAGAATGGTTGCCTGAAGTATTTGTTCATCTAAATCAGCACAACTGACAGGCTAGCATGAAGGTTCATGAAGATGAAAACCAGAGAGGCGCTAGAAGGAGAACAGTGATTTTGTTTTATTGTAATGTGATCATTTGGCTTTAGATGTAATAGAAATGACTGATCTTAAATTGTCTTTTATTGTCTGTGCTCTCCCTGAAATAAAAGCTTGAGTCCACAACTGTTTGCCATAGAAAACAATGTACTGAACTTGTTAGTACTCTTATTTTGTTCTGAATTTTCTCAGAACTCTGTCAGCCTTCTTTAGAACATCTAGTCCCCTCTGACTATCTCCAGCACCACCAGTCATATGGGAAACAGTCAGTAACCCAAACCATCCTTCTGCTCTTTACAGTGTATTTATTGCACTGCATGAAGTTTGGTTCAAATACACCATCTCATCTTAATGCCAGCACCATAGTAAAAATCATACCTACCACTTTGTGTCCCTGTAGAAGTAGATACACTTCTCTTGTCTACAGTGGTCTCCCTTGGAATTATCTGTACATTCCTGAAGGGGAAATGGACCTTCATATAATTTCATAGCATGGGGGGAAAGTTCCAAGCTTGTTTTGAAAGATTACCACTTTTTCACCATTTTCTATGCTTGCTTCCCTTATGTTAAGTACTAGTTTTGTTAGCCAGCTCAGACATTCTCTATCTGATTCAGAAATTAGACACCCAGAAGGTAGAGGTGGCCTTCAAAACTGGTGACTGTCATAACTAAGTGAAAACACTACACATTTTGCAGTTGTTACAGGTGAAGAAATGGCAGAACATGATGGTGAGAAGTCATGACTGGGTTCACAGATCTAAAAATAGAATCTGTGTAGAAAACTTCAATTTTAAAACTTCTGTCATCTACTGAGTTAACCTAGACATATTATTAAAAAGTGCATAAGATAGTAAAAGTAAAGATAAAAATGAATATTTGATGGATTCACTCATCTTAACCAACTGCTCAGCGCAGTATAACGGAGGTTTGCTGACCTTCAGTGTATGATATGAAGCCTATCTTTTGATACAGACATGGTGGAAAAATGAGAATAGACACAGGCATGGAATTAACCAGGAGGTCACAGGTTTTATTAATTTTTAGCACAGAGGAGGAGGTTGCTACCCACACATCAGTCATATTCCTCTATAGTGGGCATTTAATCTGTTCCAGTTTGGAGGTTACAGGACTCCTTACCATATCACCCATAGCTCAGGGTAGGCTCTCCTCAGCACTGGCCCCACAGGACTAGGCTTTCTCTAAGTCCTAGTGTAATGCTGACAGACCCCGGTCATCAGTGGGCAGGATCAAACTGGGGACCTCAGTGCATGAGCCTCTACAGCATGAGCTAAAAGCTGGCTGGCTGTTAGCTAAGGCTGTAGAGCAGACTCGTTTTATCTCTCTTTAAGTGGTCTTGGTGACACTATAGGGGACAGAACACCACACCCAGAAGGTGTGTGGGTTACACTAGCACCTTCCCCCCATAAGGGGGACAGAGGGTGCAAAAAGGTGGGGAACTCAGCCCATAAGGGTCACAAGGTCTGACCTTGGCCCAGGAAGACCACAAGGTCTTACCCTATCCTATGAGCCTCAGGTCCATCACCAAATGCCAGGTCTTTCACCCCTGCGGACTGTTCATTTTATCGTTTGAATTGCACTGGAAACTGGCTGCAAGTTGTGACAAATTAATAATTCAACCCAAGTCTCAGGTACTAAGCATATTTCTACTTAACCCACTGTGGCTTGAAGGTGCTGCAAGGAAGGTGAAAAAACTCCCTGGTCATCTTCCAATAGGCCTAGGGGAGAAAAACATCCTTTCTGACCCCAGAACAGGTGATTGTCTAGACCTGCATCATCAGTCACACTGGGTTCCCACTCCTAGTTTGGGTGGGACTGCTGGAACAGAGCCAAAAGAGGCTCCACATGGTTCCCTCTCCAAGCTAAATCCTAGGACTGAAGAATGTTGTCCAGTCAGCACTCATCTCCTCCTCACCCCCCAGCCAGCAGATGGATGCTTGAGACCCATGGAGGGAGAAGCTAGCTGGTGTTCCTTAATGAGTGTCCCATTCCTCCATGCTGGGACTGTCCGTCTTCACTTCTGGCCCCCTCAATTTCCCCACCAATTGAGGCAAATAGAGGGCATTTCTTCAGGCTTTACAGAGAGGAAGATTTGAAAGATTTAAAGGAGACTCTGGTGGAAGGGGGAAAGGCTTAATCCATGTATAATGGTGTCACTGTGATAACTGTACCCCTGACTCTTTCAAGAACTCGAGGGCATCCCGCTTAAATCACAAGCCTCTAATCTAACACCAAATTAAAGACACCAAAGTTTTTTGGCTTCAGTTTATAAAGATGATACCTTTTCTCCCCCCAACAAACCCCAGGATGAGAACCACTGCTTTAGCTCACTCATTGAGCCAGAAATACAATTACTAGCCAGTTCATAAAGATACATATAACATTTATGAAGTTGTTACAATAATCTTTGAATACTGCTTATGTCCAAAGCATTACATCTATTACAAATACAAATGCTAATCAGTTGCTAACTGAAATTTAACAAGGAAGTCTGTTAACTTAATAGGATAATTGTCTATTTACAAATTGTCAGGGACACAGAGAGCTTTGGGATGGCTGATTTTAGTAGTTCAATATGGATCAAAAGGAATTAAATAAATAGATACCTACTTCTCTTTGTCCAGCTATACTGAAAGAAGGACAGGAAACATTTGATATGTGTTTAATCAGGTCACAAATTTACTATTAGATGCCTGGGACTACCCAGCAGATAAAAGTGTACAGTGCAGCTAACTCCATGTTTATTCCATAATTACCCGGGGGGCTTCCGCCAGCTCCCCTTGTTTTTCCATCCAGGTCCCCCCCAGCCAAATCATTGCTGGGACCTTACCATCCACCGCCCCCCCCCCTTGTAGAAGGGTTAAGGTGGACTATAAGAAAAGGGGTTGGCTCCCTTCCGTACCAATTATAGGAGTCCCCAATTCCCCCACCTCATTCCGTTCCTTTAATGAACACCTCCTTTTTAAGTCCTTTTCCAATCCATTTATCTGGTCACTGTATACCTTCCCTATGGAGTACCTGCACTGGGCATCTGCCACAAAGAGGCACCAACAATTAATGTGGCTGCCTCTCCCCCAAACCCAGTCAGGTTCCCAGACATGTCTTACTGTCCCCTTTTACATCAGCCAACAGATTGGCACGAATCCTGACAGGGGAACCTCATTCTTCCTGAATAATTCTGATGTTCCGGGATGCCCAAATTGTCTAGCCTCTTGTGACCCCAAAGAATTCAGCCATACCCCTGTTCAAATCTGCCTGGCCTTGTCCACCCAGGTGGTGCCCCCTGGGTGCCAGACCCTGCATCAATGCATATCTGACCACACCATTTTTATTTTCTCCTGGAAAATTGAAGGATCTGCTTTAATTCCCTCTTTGTTCTGGGAAGTAATTCAACCCCTTTACACATCCCAAACAGTGTTTTCCAAGGTGTGCCACATTATGTTGGAGATTGCTGACAGGCCCCTATGGCCACAGAAGTGTCACCAGCTGGTCCAATAACATGCTCCTTCTTTCATGCCAACTCAGGCTTGTCCTGTCACTGGACCTTGGTTGCCACTCCTCACGGCCACTAGGATGCACGCCTTTGTGTATAAAAAACAATCCTGTGCCCTCAGATCCACATCACCGTCTTCATGGCTGGTCTTCCAACATCTGGAATGAAATCACAACAAATTAGTGTTGACTCACCACCCAAGGTTGCACACACATATTGTATGCTTCCAAATGCCAATGCCCAATTGTCAGAATTGTCACTGCTCCCATACCCAGCTGTACGGCTGCTATTGGGGCCCTAATTCTGAATGATTGGGAACCAAATTCCATGGGGCAGAACCAAGCTCACTGCCTTCCCGGAGGATAACAGATTCTCTCCAGCTTCCTTGATCAGTCGTTGACCATCGCAAGTTTAATATCCATGCTTGCCCCTGCTAGTGTACATCACACAGTTCCAAGCCCGCACCCCACCCAGCAATACCCCTAGATTCCTGAGAATGTGAACTGTGATGTGCCTGAGGTCCCTTCCAACCCTGATATGATTCTACAATTCTATAACTGCTCCATGGGGCCACCGAAATAGAACCATCCCACCAGAAACCTTTGAGTTAAAACTGCCCTGTGGACATGGATAACCATTTAGCCCACTGACAAATGTAACTGCTGGGAGGTGATTCCAAGATTATTGAGGATACCAGTTGACAGGTTGCCAGTGACACCATGTACCGCAGCACTTGCTCCTCTGTAATGGGCCATTTGGTGACCGGCCTTCCCACTACCAGAGCACTCACTCCTTTCTAATGGGCCACTTGGTGACTGGCTTTCCCACTCCTGTAATTGCATAAATTAATTCAAATTGTCCCATAGCTCTGCCATGTGAATGGAGGCAGTGGCTCTCCCTCCATACTAATAACCATCCTATCCCAAGGTTCCATGTAGCTAGCAGAATCCAATCAGGTTCTTGGCTGGCTGCTGGTACCGGCTCCCAAAACCTGTTATCTAAAAATGAGACAACGTGTCTTCTATGGCAGTATCAACCCCAGAAAAGGTAATAAAGTAACTGATATTATCCTGGAGCCTATTTAAGGACCAAGCCCCAGGGAGAAAAACCACAAGTTCTGTACAGGACATTCTGTGAAGGGTTCTGCTACCCTACCCTCAATTCATTCCTATGGAATCCTCTTTTTTTTCCCAAAAACCACATAACCCATACACGACCATGATTTGTAACATGCATGCTTGATGGCACATTATATAGCCCATCCATACCCATGACTTGGAGACAGAAAGCCTTGGGATGGCTGGTTTTAGTAGTTCAATATGAATCAAAAGGAATTAACTACAGAGACAGCCACCTCTTTCTCTTAGAGAAGCAAAATATCATATATTATGACATCCTCTTAAGGGCTGTTACCAGAGCTTGTTATAAAATGCCAATTCTTCCACAGGATTTTTAAAAATTCATATCCCCCCCCGCCCAAAAAAAAATTCCTGGGAAATTTGTTTCAGATAGTCAATGGAAAAACAAGACTGAAAAACAAACAAACAAATAATCAGTTTTGAAAACCATTTTCAGGGGGAAAAATAGTTTTTTTTAAAAAATTATCAGAAAACTTAAAGCTAAAAATATTTACAGAAAGTATTTCAGTTTTCAGTTTCTGAAAACTAGAAAAATGTGACCAAAATGAAAAAAAGCAGTGAAAAATGTCAGTTTTTTGAATGGCTGTATTAACCACTGTATGTGATTCTAACACTCATTAACTACTGTATGTGATTCTAATACTCATTAACTAAAGTTTCCATTCAAAAATTGTATCAATGTTATAAAAGAGGGTAATATTTCTCAAGGGTCAGGAAGGAAATATTCCAAAGGGATAAGGATTTTTCTTTTTTTACTAACCGAGCTTATAATAGCTAAAGTACTTCAAACACTATATAACTATCCATTTTACCAAATAGATTCTCAGATTATCATCAAGATTCACAACAAGAAAATCAGAGGTATCTGGACAGTATTGTCAAACCCTTGTTCTTTGCATTAGATGAGTTCTAATTAAATGAAGCTCTTTCCTTAAAAATAACTTTTTTGACATAACATAAAAGGCTCATGCCGGCAGGCAGGAAATTCTTGCCTCTTCATGTAAGTGAGTCTTTAAAGAACTTTTCATCCTTTAAGAGGCTGTTCTCTACTCCAGATATGCAGAGACTATGGTTGTGCCTTTTTTAAATATTTTATAGCAATGAAAGGATTCTACACTAAACACTTTCATATTAAGGAACTGGATTTTTTTCCATTGTTTAGGAACATAAACTAAATTCTCTGTTGATGTAGACTCCATGCAATTCCTCTCGACAATCTGATACCATTATTATGCAGATCTTGCACACAACATTGTATTTATCATAAGTAATGTCTATTTGAATAAACAAGGATTGTTTTTGTCCATGGTATTTTATTCACAGGATATAGAATACTCTTGCGTTTTTTGGTATTGTTTCATTCAAAGGATAATAACTAAGCATGTGGGGCAAAAATTGTACAAAGGCTATGTCTACAGTTGGACCTGGGGTGTATGATTTCCAGATCATATTCATATTATATACACACACACACTCATGCTAGTTCTCATTTAGCTAGTGTGATAGAATAATACTTTAACCATGGTAGCATGGGCAGTGATAAGCTGGACATGCAACATACCATTACTAAGGACCTGATCTAATGTCAATTGAAGTCAATGGAAAGATTCTACTGACTTCAATGGGGGTTGGATTTGGCCCTAACCTGGACTGAACTACTTAATAATATTGTCAGTTTAATAGGTGTACCTGTCACAATAGCCAACATTTTAAAATGTTTGATCCAAATGGAACAACTTCTGTAAATAAAGTGAATGGAATTTGATTTTTTTATCAACATTTTTCCATGGATTGTCACCAGTAACGTAAAAAATGAAAGTAAACATAATTGTTTGCCTATGAAAAGTATGCATATTTATGCAAATATACATGCAAAGAAATACTAAAATGGATTGCTTAAACATTTATCTCCTGTAATAAAGATGTTAGAGGAATGTATCTTATTTTATAACAAATAATTGTGGCTCTGATGCAGCAAACCACTTAAGCAAATGCTTAACTTTAAGCATGAGGGTCAAAGCATGTTTTAGTGCTTTGCTGAATCAGGGCCTGTGACTGCATTTATGACAGTGATGACCAATAAAATCAATTTTCAATTAAAAAGTATATAGTGAAAAATATAGATTTGATAATATATTTATTCAGGATAATGTGGAAAGCTCATGGGAGGAACATTTTTTTTAAAAGGTTACAGTTAAATAATAAGTAGTTTTCATGCAGTCTGAATAGAAAAAAGTCCCAATTAATCACATTCCTGTGAATGAAAAGAAAAAGCTCAGAAGAGTCTGCAAAAGCTAGGTTAATAAAATAAGGCTTGTGATTGCCTTATGTTTTAAATAAATTCATTCACAGGCATCTATACAAGTCCAATAATGTCTGAGAGTTTAAAAAAGATTTAGAGTTTGAGTTTTGAAGGTTATTCAATTGCATATAGATACCAAGACTACAGTGTAACAGGAGGAGAACCAAGAAGCAAGATAAGACTTGTTTATTATGAGTATGACAATTGACAGCCAAGCCATTTATTTTCAATAGTCTGGGAAATTAAAAACGTACTAGCATTGGAGTTAGGAAATTGCTGAAGTTATTAAATTATTTTTTTCCAAAATATAGCATAATAAATATTGGCATTACCATTACTTATGTTTGTTACTATTAAATCACAACAGGATGCATCATTCTACCCCATCCAAACTCAGGGACTGTGAAAGACTCAAGGATAATAGGCTGAATGTGTTGAAGTGACAGCTTCTAGACAAACTCAGTTGAAAATATTGCGGCTTTATTGATTATCTATATGTCTATCTCTGCACATACATTCTTTACATCAGATGTACTCAGCACTGAACAGCTGAAAAGCCATTTCACTGTCAAATGGAGGTACACAGACTTACAATATAATCTCAGTGTAACATTTTCACACTGTTTCAACAAACTGGTATTATTACACTGTGCAATGTCTTTATGCTAAGTTTCTTCTTTGTCTTGACTCAGATTCCTCACATATTGATGCAACTTCATGTAAATCGTCAGAGGACACCACACCAGGACTAGTGTGGGTCTGTGACTTTATCCAGTACAAGTATTACTTCTCTCTCTCCTTTCTCTACAACTTTATTTACCTCTCTTTTTGGGAGATAATTTTTGTTAGTTTGAGTTTTACCTGGTTTCTGGAGGAAAGAGCAGTCCCAGATCTCTCTTCCTTGAATCGGTGTGAATGGGTGGAAGTCCTTGTCCAGATCCCTAACTCCTGTTGGGTTCCATTTGAGCTGCTGCTTAAAGCGGCCTTCATGCACTAATTGAATATTTGCTTGTCACAGGTTGTCATAAATATAAAGGGAAGGGTAAACCCCTTTGAAATCCCTCCTGGCCAGGGGAAAGCTCCTCTCACCTGTAAAGGGTTAAGAAGCTAAAGGTAACCTCGCTGGCACCTGACCAAAATGACCAATGAGGAGACAAGATACTTTCAAAAGCTGGGAGGAGGGAGAGAAACAAAGGGTTTGTGTGTCTGTCTGTAGTCGTCTTGGCCGGGGACAGAACAGGAATGGAGTCTTAGAACTTTTAGTAAGTAATCTAGCTAGGTATGTGTTAGATTATGATTTCTTTAAATGGCTGAGAAAAGAATTGTGCTGAATAGAATAACTATTTCTGTCTGTGTATCTTTTTTGTAACTTAAGGTTTTGCCTAGAGGGGTTCTCTATGTTTTTGAATCTAATTACCCTGTAAGAGATATACCATCCTGATTTTACAGGGGGGATTTCTTTATTTCTATTTACTTCTATTTTTTATTAAAAGTCTTCTTGTAAAACACTGAATGCTTTTTCATTGTTCTCAGATCCAAGGGTTTGGGTCTGTGGTCACCTATGCAAATTGGTGAGGCTTTTTATCCAACATTTCCCAGGAAAGGGGGGGTGCAAGTGTTGGGAGGATTGTTCATTGTTCTTAAGATCCAAGGGTCTGGGTCTGTAGTCACCTAGGCAAATTGGTGAGGCTTTTTACCAAACCTTGTCCAGGAAGTGGGGTGCAAGGTTTTGGGAAGTATTTTGGGGGGAAGGACGCGTCCAAACAGCTCTTCCCCAGTAACCAGTATTAGTTTGGTGGTGGTAGCGGCCATTCCAAGGATAACGGGGGTAATACTTTGTACCTTGGGGAAGTTTTGACCTAAGCTGGTAAAGATAAGCTTAGGAGGTTTTTCATGCAGGTCCCCACATCTGTACCCTAGAGTTCAGAGTGGGGGAGGAACCTTGACATGGTGGCACAGTGGTGGGATTAACCTGAAATCATTTTGAGATCCAGTTGAGATTTTTTGAACTAGAAATACAGATTTTAAAAAGGAATTTTTAGGAAGTCCAGAAGGCAGCTTTGAAACTGAAAGCAGCTTGGTTTCTCTCTGCTTTGTGGCCAAGCAGAGACAAAAGGGGATTATCTTGTGAATTGCAGGTTTTCTTGCCTGGAGGCAGGGTACTTAACTCCTGCAGGGAAATTCACAGTCTTCCAACCCAGAGGTTTTTTTTTTTTTTCTTTTCTTCCTAAAAGTAAATAGGGGGTGTGTGCTCTACCCATTTGCCTGGAGACAAAAGTGGCAGGGGTTTTTTTTAGGATTTTGATTTTTTTTTGTTTTACAAGGAGCACAGGTTTGAAAAGAAATTTTTTTTTTCTTTGGGCTGGGTAAGCAGTTTTCCAAGTAGTTGGAGGTTTTTTGCTTTAATTTGGGCCCAGAGCAGAGACCAGGGAATTGTCTTTTTCTGTAGGCTGACAATCACTATCAGAGAATAGGTATTCTATTCCAGCACAGCAAAATTTTACAGCCAAGTTTTGTTTGTTTATTTCTAAACCTTGGGTGTAAAGTTAGTTAAAAACAGAGAGGTTAGAATGGCCAAATCCTCAGCTCGACTACAGCTGGAATTAGCCAAATTTCAGGCTGAGGAAAAACAAAGGGAACATGAAAGACAGATAGAACTCATGCGGCTGAAGGAGGAGGAGAAGGAAAAAGAGAGGAAGCATGTGGAGGAGATGGAGAGGATAAAGGCCCAGCAGAATATACCAACAAACCCTAGCAATCCTTCTCCAGGTACCACTTCCCATCCCAGAAAGTTCCCCACCTACAAGGCAGGTGATGATACTGAGGCCTTCTTAGAAAACTTCGAAAGGGCCTGCCTTGGGTACAACATCTCTACTGACCAATACATGGTAGAGCTGAGGCCGCAGCTCAGTGGACCCTTAGCTGAGGTGGCAGCTGAAATGCCTAAAGAACACATGAACAGGTATGAACTGTTTAAATCCAGGGCGAGAGTCAGAATGGGGATAACACCCGAGCAGTCTCGTCGGAGGTTCAGAGCCCTAAGGTGGAAACCAGACATGTCATTTACCCGACATGCCTACCACATTGTAAAACATTGGGATGCCTGGATATCAGGAGCAAGTGTTGAATCTCCAGTAAATTTGCCCTTCCTAATGCAAATGGAACAATTCTTAGAGGGTGTTCCTGAGGAAATAGAAAGATACATCCTAGATGGGAAACCCAAAACTGTAATTGAGGCAGGAGAGATTGGAGCCAGATGGGTGGAGGTGGCAGAGAAGAAGAAAACTGGTCGCAGTTGGAGCGGAGACCAGAAGGGACCACCCCAGACCACACCCTATTACCGGGGGCCGCCCAAAGCCCCACCTACCTCCCAAAGAACCCTCCAGACCCCTTATCGTCCCACCACCCCGTTCTCCAGCAACCCTCCTCGCCCCAGTGACCCGTCAGCTGGACGATGTTTTAAGTGTAACGAGCTGGGGCATGTAAAGGCCAACTGCCCCAAGAACCCCAACAGATTACAGTTCATTGCACCGGAATCACACCAGAGGTCCACAGGCCCAGATACCTCCCAGATACCCTTGGAGCGGAGGGAAACTGTGAGTGTGGGCGGGAAGAAGGTCACCGCGTGGAGGGACACCGGAGCACAAGTGTCAGCTATCCATGCTTCCTTAGTGGACCCCAATTTAATCAACCCAGAGATCCAAGTGACGATTCAACCCTTCAAGTCCAACTCTTTCAATTTGCCTACAGCCAAGTTGCCTGTCCAGTACAAGGGCTGGTCAGGAATGTGGACTTTTGCAGTCTATGATGATTATCCCATCCCCATGCTGTTGGGGGAAGACTTGGCCAATCATGTGAAGCAGGCCAAGAGGGTGGGAATGGTCACCCGCAACCAGGCTAAACAAGCCGTGAGGCCTAGCTCTGTTCCGGAAACTTCTATCAGGACCCAGTCAGAGGTGATGGACCTGGACCCCAGGCCAATGTCTGCAACAGCAGTAGTGGATCCAGTCCCAGAGACCCAGACGGAACCAGTCCCAGAACCGGAACCAGCCGAACAACCAACACCAGACCCCGTGTCAGCACTGAATCCAGTACTTGCAACCTCAACACCAGAGGGCCCCACCGAACCTGAACTGGCAGCAGCTGATAACCCTACACAAGAGGCTCAGCCGGAGCCTGAATCCCAACATAGTGCACCAGCGGAGAGCGGTTCACAGTCAACAGAAACAGCTCCATCCCCTATATCGCTTCCAGAGGGACCAAGCCTAGGTCCACAATCCCATGAGGAACTGATGTCTCCAGCATCAAGGGAACAGTTCCAGACCGAACAGGAAGCAGATGAAAGCCTCCAGAGAGCTTGGACGGCGGCACGGAGCAACCCACCGCCTCTCAGCTCTTCTAATCGATCCAGGTTTGTTGTAGAAAGAGGACTTTTATACAAGGAAACTCTTTCTGGGGGACACCAGGAAGACTGGCATCCTCAGAGACAGTTGGTAGTTCCAACTAAATACCGGGCCAAGCTCTTGAGCTTAGCCCATGATCACCCTAGTGGCCATGCTGGGGTGAACAGGACCAAAGACCGTTTGGGGGGGTCATTCCACTGGGAGGGAATGGGCAAGGATGTTTCTACCTATGTCCAGTCTTGTGAGGTGTGCCAAAGAGTGGGAAAACCCCAAGACCAGGTCAAAGCTCCTCTCCAGCCACTCCCCATCATTGAAGTTCCATTTCAGCGAGTAGCTGTGGATATTCTGGGTCCTTTTCCGAAAAAGACACCCAGAGGAAAGCAGTACATACTGACTTTCATGGATTTTGCCACCCGATGGCCGGACGCAGTAGCTCTAAGCAACACCAGGGCTAAAAGTGTGTGCCAGGCACTAGCAGACATTTTTGCCAGGGTAGGTTGGCCCTCCGACATCCTCACAGATGCAGGGACTAATTTCCTGGCAGGAACTATGAAAAACCTTTGGGAAGCTCATAGGGTAAATCACTTGGTTGCCACTCCTTACCATCATCAAACAAATGGCATGGTGGAGAAGTTTAATGGAACTTTGGGGGCCATGATACGTAAATTCGTAAATGAGCACTCCAATGATTGGGACCTAGTATTGCAGCAGTTGCTCTTTGCCTACAGAGCTGTACCACATCCCAGTTTAGGGTTTTCCCCATTTGAACTTGTATATGGCCGTGAGGTTAAGGGGCCATTGCAGTTGGTGAAGCAGCAATGGGAGGGATTTACACCTTCTCCAGGAACTAACATTCTGGACTTTGTAACCAACCTACAAAACACCCTCCGAACCTCTTTAGCCCTTGCTAGAGAAAACTTACAGGATGCTCAAAAAGAGCAAAAAGCCTGGTATGATAAACATGCCAGAGAGCGTTCCTTCAAAGTAGGAGACCAGGTCATGGTCTTAAAGGCGCTCCAGGCCCATAAAATGGAAGCATCGTGGGAAGGGCCATTCGTGGTCCAGGAGCGCCTGGGAGCTGTTAATTATCTCATAGCATTCCCCACCTCCAACCGAAAGCCTAAGGTGTATCATATTAATTCTCTAAAGCCCTTTTATTCCAGAGAATTAAAGGTTTGTCAGTTTACAGCCCAGGGAGGAGACGACGCTGAGTGGCCTGAAGGTGTCTACTACGAAGGGAAATGTGCTGGTGGTGTGGAAGAGGTGAACCTCTCCATGACCCTTGGGCGTATGCAGCGACAGCAGATCCAGGAGCTGTGCACTAGCTACGCGCCAACGTTCTCAGCCACCCCAGGACTGACTGAACGGGCATACCACTCCATTGACACAGGTAATGCTCACCCAATTAGGGTCCAACCTTACCGGGTGTCTCCTCAAGCTAAAACTGCTATAGAACGGGAGATCCAGGATATGTTACAGATGGGGGTAATCCGCCCCTCTGAAAGTGCATGGGCATCTCCAGTGGTTCTAGTTCCCAAACCAGATGGGGAAATACGTTTTTGCGTGGACTACCGTAAGCTAAATGCTGTAACTCGCCCAGACAACTATCCCATGCCACGCACAGATGAACTATTAGAGAAACTGGGAAGGGCCCAGTTCATCTCTACCTTGGACTTAACCAAGGGGTACTGGCAGGTACCGCTAGATGAATCTGCCAAGGAAAGGTCAGCCTTCATCACACATCTCGGGCTGTATGAATTTAATGTACTCCCTTTCGGGCTGCGAAATGCACCCGCCACTTTCCAAAGACTTGTAGATGGTCTCCTAGCGGGATTAGGAGAATATGCAGTCACCTACCTTGACGATGTGGCCATATTTTCGGATTCCTGGGCAGACCACCTGGAACATCTACAAAAAGTCCTTGAGCGCATAAGGGAGGCAGGACTAACTGTTAAGGCTAAGAAGTGTCAAATAGGCCTAAACAGAGTGACTTACCTTGGACACCAGGTGGGTCAAGGAACTATCAGCCCCCTACAGGCCAAAGTGGATGCTATCCAAAAGTGGCCTGTCCCAAAGTCAAAGAAACAGGTTCAGTCCTTCTTAGGCTTGGCCGGTTATTACAGACGATTTGTACCGCACTACAGCCAAATCGCTGCCCCACTGACAGACCTAACCAAAAAGAAACAGCCAAATGCTGTTCAGTGGACCGGAAAGTGTCAGAAGGCCTTTAACAAGCTTAAAGCGACACTCATGTCTGACCCTGTACTAAGGGCCCCAGACTTTGACAAACCGTTCCTAGTAACCACAGATGCATCCGAGCGTGGTGTGGGAGCAGTTTTAATGCAGAAAGGACCTGATCAAGAATTCCACCCTGTAGTGTTTCTCAGCAAAAAACTGTCTGAGAGGGAAAGCAACTGGTCAGTCACTGAAAAAGAATGTTATGCCATTGTCTACGCTCTGGAAAAGCTACGCCCATATGTTTGGGGACGGCGTTTCCACCTGCAAACCGACCATGCTGCACTAAAGTGGCTTCACACCGTCAAAGAAACTAACAGAAAACTTCTTCGGTGGAGTTTAGCTCTCCAAGATTTTGATTTCGACATCCAACACATCTCAGGAGCTTCTAACAAAGTGGCTGATGCACTCTCCCGTGAAAGTTTCCCAGAATCAACTGGTTAAAATCGTCCTTGAGATGTGGAAAATATTGTTAGTCTTTATGTACTTGGTAGTATATTTAGAGATGCATGTGTCTTATTAACTCTGTTTTCCTAGAGCTCCAGGAAGAAATCCCAGCCAGTGTTTCACCCTAGCTGAGATTTGGGGGGCGTGTCATAAATATAAAGGGAAGGGTAAACCCCTTTGAAATCCCTCCTGGCCAGGGGAAAGCTCCTCTCACCTGTAAAGGGTTAAGAAGCTAAAGGTAACCTCGCTGGCACCTGACCAAAATGACCAATGAGGAGACAAGATACTTTCAAAAGCTGGGAGGAGGGAGAGAAACAAAGGGTTTGTGTGTCTGTCTGTAGTCGTCTTGGCCGGGGACAGAACAGGAATGGAGTCTTAGAACTTTTAGTAAGTAATCTAGCTAGGTATGTGTTAGATTATGATTTCTTTAAATGGCTGAGAAAAGAATTGTGCTGAATAGAATAACTATTTCTGTCTGTGTATCTTTTTTGTAACTTAAGGTTTTGCCTAGAGGGGTTCTCTATGTTTTTGAATCTAATTACCCTGTAAGAGATATACCATCCTGATTTTACAGGGGGGATTTCTTTATTTCTATTTACTTCTATTTTTTATTAAAAGTCTTCTTGTAAAACACTGAATGCTTTTTCATTGTTCTCAGATCCAAGGGTTTGGGTCTGTGGTCACCTATGCAAATTGGTGAGGCTTTTTATCCAACATTTCCCAGGAAAGGGGGGGTGCAAGTGTTGGGAGGATTGTTCATTGTTCTTAAGATCCAAGGGTCTGGGTCTGTAGTCACCTAGGCAAATTGGTGAGGCTTTTTACCAAACCTTGTCCAGGAAGTGGGGTGCAAGGTTTTGGGAAGTATTTTGGGGGGAAGGACGCGTCCAAACAGCTCTTCCCCAGTGACCAGTATTAGTTTGGTGGTGGTAGCGGCCATTCCAAGGATAACGGGGGTAATACTTTGTACCTTGGGGAAGTTTTGACCTAAGCTGGTAAAGATAAGCTTAGGAGGTTTTTCATGCAGGTCCCCACATCTGTACCCTAGAGTTCAGAGTGGGGGAGGAACCTTGACACAGGTGAAGCAATCCTTAGCTGGTTTAGAGTAGAAGAAAGTGATGAGAATGGGAGAAAGACATGAAGGGTCAACAAGTCTCCATCTCACACTTCCTGGGAGAAGTACTTTGCCCATTGAAATCAATGGCAAAATTCCTGTTGTTATCAATGTATCCAGGATTTCATCCTGTTCCTTCAAATTCTCAGAGCAATCCATCACAGCACATAAGAGTATTATGACCCCAGACAGAGGGAATCCATTTTCTAAGTGACTAGTATTATTATTGAAATATGAAGAGTAAAACATTTTGCTACACTCATCACCACTCAACTCTTGTGGCTGAAAAGGACCACATCACTGGTCTCCCTCATCTCTGAGGTTTTTAGGAGGAAATTAATCCTCAAACCAATTTTTTCCTCTTGCTGGCCTCCCTCAAGGAAAAAAGGCTGCCAGCTTCTTTAAAATTTTGCTCTCAATCAGCTGAGAAAAAAAGTGCCTTTTTCTGTCAAGAGGCTCACTGGGGCTGTGCCTAGGGAAGGGGGCTTCCTTCTTAGCTGGCTGATCCTGCCTTGTTGAAATCAGTGGGAGCTGTACCATTGATTACAGTGAGTGCAAGATCAAGCCTTGAAACAAGGCACAGAGTAGCCTGTGGAGTTTCAGTTCCTTCACCTATTTTTAGATAGAGCAAGCCCTGGGAGTATGAGTTAGCAGGATAACTAACTAGAGTGGCTCTCTTAACCATGACATAGTAGAAGAAGAATAGGAGACACAACTATAGATCAGAAAGGAAAAAGATTGACAAAGTTATTTATTGTTTGTAACCTGTAAAATTAAAAATGTTCACACAATCTAACCTGTCAATTAATGATATCATATAGCAAATGTCCCTTAAACATAATGCAATGAATGTTAGAATCAAGCTAAATTGAAAGCTACAAGTGAAAATGTAACTGTGTATTACCCTGGATGGGATGTAAATACGTTCAAAAAAGAAAAGATGTCGTACTTATGTTTTCAATGTGGATGAAATTAATTTAAAACTAATTTCATCCTTTGTCTCTTCTTATTTGAACTTTTTAAAGACTTTTCTTTTATTTTTTTTAAATCAAGATGTAAGAAACCAGAGGAAAATACTGAGGCCTTGATACTGCAATTGGATCCATGTGGGCAAATGCTTGTGGCATTGCAGACGCCCATTTAATTCAGCAGTGCTTTGTGTGGGCACTGGAGTCACCCCACACAGATCCAGCTCAAGATGAATCCCTCACTCCCACCAAAAAATGATTATATGAATAGAAATTATGTATTTTAATTCAATATTAAAAGAACTCTTTAAATGTGAAGTATGATTATTGAACTTGTAAACCCACTTACTGTCCACTATCCATGTTACATACCCTTTCTGGCTTTAAGATTCAAAGGGGACAGAACATCCTTCTTGGTTGCCAGACCGTCTTCTGCAGGAGCAAGTTAAGAATAACAATAAATTACTTTAAACTAATAAACAAATGATCAGTGGGCCAAAGATAATTTTGCAATTTAACAGTAATGTAAATGCATATAGAAACGCAATCAACCCTGACCTCATTGCATGAATTTGATTAGAATGTACATTCCATTTGGAAAAAAAACCACAACAATGTACACGCAAAGATCAAGAGAGCCTCTTTGCCCACAAGTCCTACTGTACATAGGGCCTGATCCAAAGACCATTGAGCAAAATGGGATTCTCAGCTCTAGCTCAGGTCCACAGACTGGGTTGGAGCAATGTATTCTTTACAAAATGCACTGTGGTTGTTCAGTCTATCTACCTGCAGGGATTGCATACTAATTACCAGATAGTCCCAATCCCCATTAGTGTAAGTGGTCAGTGATGCATCCTTTAATAGTGTCCTTTTTTCTTTATGTACCTCTCTTCCTGGACTGTTCCAGTACCAAATAACCCCAGCCTGGATTACACAGTTTTGTTTCATTACTGCTAATCCACAAATCAGCTTGCTCCATTGAAATAGTGCCTAGCACATAATTTCTTCAGATTTTCTTCAACTTCATTTTCCCTAATAGAATTTCAAATTTTCAAAAAAAAATGTTTCCCCCAAGTTTGGTGGTAAGTTAATTTCTTTTTTGTTCACAGACCCTTTCTGTGGAAAAAAATGGACAAAAAGATGGCTCCAAGTTCAGAGTTCATCTACCACTTCCATAATTTAATATGTTTTAAAGAACATCTTATAAATTCAAAGAGTGCACTTAGGAATCATCTTTAAAGAGCAAAACCCTTCCCAAAATTCCATACTCAGAAGAATAAACTCATGCCAGGTTTATGGTATGCTAATGCTCCAGCAGAGAATCCCTATGGCTTTTGTTATACAGAAAGTCAGACTAGATGATCATACTGGTCCCTTCTGGCTTTATAATCTATGAATCTGGGTGAAGATGGAGCAGCCAGAAAGTAGTCTCCACCTCCTCTCCACAGCCACTGAAGGAGGAGAGGAGGTACAGTAGATGTGCCTCTAGGACACCTCTGCTCTAGCCTCCATTGGCAGAGCTCCTATGGAGCTCTTAGTGGAGACTAACTTTATGAGCTGTGAGTAGTGTCAGGTCTAAAGCTCTTTCCCTCAGTGTAACTTCACAAAGAATGAGGCAGTTAGAATGTAGTTTATAGGAAACCTTTTCTTTATCTGCCTATTTTTTTTTACAATAGAAATTTTAAAACTTCCAAAAAAAATTACATCGTGTCCTTAACCACATAGACTAGACAGCAGAAGATACTTTTGAGCAAATCATATATTTTTAATTTTTATTATACTCTGTTTTACTGCAGGGTAAGTCGGAAACACGTGATCTCATTCCAGTGATGATGCAGTGACAAAAAGAATGTGTGCTTAAATATTTTATTAACAAGATATAGAAATCGGAATTCATAAAAGATGAACTTTTGAAAATATAACATATAGATAGATACAAAAGACCTACACAGAATGCTAGCCAAGTGCACATATCCCTATCTATGTTCAATAAATAATTAAATATATTCATAACGGCTTAAGATGTAATATATAATAGGATTCATTACTCAGGCTTTTCATTGTTTTGACCATTGTAGAGCATCTCTTTTTTTAAAGGGCCAAATCTTGCTCCTATTTAATACAGTCAGGTGTACTTTTTCAAAAAGTTTCTGTGCAGAGGTTGCTAATCACATTATTAAATGCATACACCAATAAGGTGAGCTTGTGAATTTATGAAGGTATGCTTAAATCACTGATTTCCATGTAGTCATTGAATGTTTTGCATGTACACACTTAAAGCTTTGACCCCCAAAGCAGACCCAAAGTGAACAGGTCACCAAATATAGAATCATAGAAGATTAGGGTTGGAAGAGACCTCAGGAGGTCATCTAGTCCAGCCCCCTGCTCAACAGAATTTCAAATATGTATAACCATATTTTACCCATAGAAGATGGGTAAACCCTCATTCTTTCAAGACTTTGTTTTTTTTAAAAAAAAGATGTACGATGTTCTGAAAGGTAGCTCAGTGCTTTTAAAATTATTATATCGAGCAGAGGTATTTTTAGTTTTTAAAAAGCGTTTCCTCTTCACATCTCTATCAACAAGCCATCCTCTTCACTCACTTACAATCTGTAGATCACAGACCAATGTGGGAATGTGACTGAAGATCAGTGGACTGCAAATCAAGGGTTGGGGTTGGTAGGGGAATCCCACCTTTGCCTTCTGATTCTGGTGCAGCCTCTGTACAGGAAGAGTCTCCCTATGCCATGTTAGAGTCGTCTGGTGTCTTAATCATCCCAAATGGCTGAAACAACAGTAGAGGATCAACATGGTTCAGGGGCATCCCTGCCATATCCATTGCCTCCATCTATTTTTACCTGCTCTCCAACAGCAAGGAAGGCAAATACTACAGTAACCCTTGTGCTGGCTCTGTATCCCTGAAGGTTCTCCTTACATTCAGGTTCTTTGGATCAATTAAGTTAGCTAAAGAGGCAGATTTGGTGGGTGGATTCAGTGTAAATCAGCCACACCATGCTGGAAGTTCTATCCCATATCATTTAGTTGAATGTGTGTAGATATAATCATTTTCTACACAAAAGTAAATCTGATTCATCCTTTTTAAAAAAAAAATCTCTATACCAATCATGCATACAGCTCTTTTCTGGAAGAAATGTAGCCACATGTGTAATGGCTAGTTATGGGGAAGCGAGGCTGAAGTATAAAAGACAAACAATGTCTGAATATAAAACTGGGGAGGTACCAGCACTCCAGTGAATTCTACACTGGCATCCTACTCAATAAGAAAAGATCAGAGAGGATCCCTCTTTTACATATGGCAGAAATGACCACGGCAGAAATTACCATGAACTGACAAGGATATTCATTGGACCAGAGATTCTCAAAGTTTTCACAGTGTGATTCACATTGTGACAGTTTTGAGACCTTAGAAGCATAAAAACTTCAGAGACTATTGTACCTAGAGATGCCAGATGCCATTGGCACATTGCATATTCATGACTATTGTATCAATAAATACATATATCTTTGTGTTCCTGGTTCACTGAGTGGGTTTTCTGTGGAAGCCGGAATGGGGGAGTATTTAATGTGAATTCCCAGTGCAAGACATGCAGATAACCAGACCTTTGAAGGTTCATCCCTTTGGGAAATGGGGTCTTAACTTGTTTTACCTGTTTCAGGAGACTAAGGCCCCAAACTCTACATAGGGTCTGCCAGAGCTGACTCTGGGGAGATTCGTTGTGGAACAAAGAACTGACTAGTTTGTGTCCAGACTTATCAGGATCTCATGCTGATGATGGGTAACACCTGGTAAGCTTAGCAAGTGTGTAGACTATTTACTGCTTTATGATACTTTTACCTTGTAAACACTTTTGTCCTAAACAAATGCATTGTGCTTTGTGAAAGCTGGCTGTTAACTGGTAAACCTTGTTATTGTTCCTGACAAATAAGGGGACCACAAGTCCTGAAGTAACCTTAGATTTACCAAATTTATCACAGGAAGAATTGCAATCTAAATCTCCAGCCCAAAGGGAGAGGGATGTGAGTTCCTGACCCCAGAGGGGTGATGGGTAGAGGCAGGGTCAGCTCCAGGCACCAGCTTTCCAAGCAGGTGCTTGGGGTGGCATTCAGAATGGGGTGGCAGTCCGTGTCCTGCTGCGGCAATTCGGCAGCAGCCCCAGCGCTGTTGCAGCGGCGGCAATTCGGCGGCAACTGCTTGGGGCAGCAAAATTGGTAGAGCCGCCCCTGGGTAGAGGTCTGAGATCTGAGGAAGGGAACTGTCAAGGAGAGAATGAAGAGGTCAGAATGCAGTTCGCTTGGGAACTGTGATATGTATTTCTACAGAGAGATTGCCTGATAAGTGGCACCTTATGTTCACAGTCCTGTGGCCCTGGCTCTTCCCATTTATGATCATATAACTTTCCTGTGGAAACTACAGCAATTGATTGCATGAAAAAGTGATGGACATAGTTTTGGCTTCCTTTAATGTAATTTATCTGCTGGAAATAAAGAGGAGAGCCAGCACCACAGGATCAGTCAGCTCTCTGTAGATCACCTGAGATTCAAAGTGAAGAGCTGGAGAGCTGTTCAGCTAAGTCAGTAGTCTCAAACCAGGGTCCACAGCGCCCAAGGAGCTGTAAGAACTTCCCAGGAGTTTTCCTGCACATCCTCTCTGGTCCTTTTGTTTGAGACAGAAAAGGGAAGATTTCATTTTTTCCAGATCCTACTAATCCCTTCCTGCACAGTAGTTAGCCATTTCTAAACAGTAGTTTAAAATATTATGTATTTATTTATTTGTTTACTTATTTTTGTGCTGCCTTTGGAATGAACCACATTGGACCAAATAGCAGATGCCCAAAATTCTCTGAACTCTCATAAATTGTTCAAAAGACCAAGCCACTTTGCAGATGCCCAAAATGACCCCTTCTCTCTCTCTCTCTTTTTTTTAAAGCACTTCTGTAGCTGAGGCTTTACATCCGCACCAATAAGACTGGAAAAGGAGGGGGGTGCTACATAATTTTGCTGGCCAATAATAAAAGTGGGAAACTGTGAAAAGATAAAAGTTCCCAATGCTTGGGAAGTTCGGGAAGCACTGGGCCAGGTACCCTCAACTGTAAATTCTCTGGTTTTGAGAATTTGTGGCATTCCTGCTGTGTTTTCTGTTCTTCTAATGAAAAAAATGGTAGTAAAAAGAAAAGGAGACTTGCGGCACCTTATAGACTAACAAATTTATTTGAGCATAAGCTTCCGTGAGCTACAGCTCACTTCATCAGATGCTTATGCTCAAATAAATTTGTTAGTCTAAGGTGCCACAAGTATCCCTTTTCTTTTTGCGGATACAGACTGACATAGCTGTCAATGGTAGTAATGTTATTCAGATATATGAACAGTTTAGCAAATCTAAATTCAACGGTACAAACAAATTTGATCCTAATGGTATAACTCTTATGATGTTTCTGAGGGATAATTGTTAATATTGAATCTCACTGTAGGGCTCAGTGGCGTAGATTAAGGGGAAAGCATAGGGTTTTTTTTACTTAGAACTTCACTGTTTGAAAGTTTACTGTTTAGAACTGTTACAAATTGCGTTACAATTACAATCAATGGTGTATTAACACACTAGTACAAGGCAGTGTTATGAGCTCTTAAAATGTCCAGACACTATTGTTAGTAGAGAAATTATGCATGCTTGATGATGGCAAATCAACAGCTGTAGACTAAATAGCTAATTAAAATGTTTTAAAACCATTATGCTTTTTAAGGCACATTTTGCAATTTCATAAAATCTCATTTATCTAGTAAGAATGATGCTTGTTTGAAAATGCGCTCCATAAAGCATCAAGAATTCAGTTTCTGCATACAGATGAGTCTCACCGGGGGGCTCAAACTATTTTGGCCTAATAGTGGACAACAGTGAGAAAATGATTTACTTTACCTAATATAGAATATATCCATTGTGAAAAAAACAGATTCCCATAATGTATTCAATGTGCCTTTAAAAATAAAATATATCTGAGCATCTCTTTGTACTTACATGGGAGCATTTATGTTCCAGCTGATGAAAAAATGAGTTGTGTGAAGATTTTAAATGGCCAGGAAAAGGAAAAAACAAACACACCAAACTGAATTAAGTTAAAAATTCTATATCCATCCAACAAAACATAGCTTTCACTTTCAGTAAGAATAGTTGTGTAATAGTTATCCTTTATCTAGCACTTTGCATCTTCATAGCACTCATCTAACAATGATTAATCAATCTTCTCAATAGCCTTGCAAATGGGAAATTAATGGCCCCATTTTACAGGCTGGGGAAAAGACAGAATGCAGAGGAACATGTTTACTCATGCCTGTGAGTAAGTAGGTGAATTTGCTGGAAATATGCCAATTTACACCAAGGCTAAATTTAGTCCAGAAATTTTAAAGTGACTTGACGGAAAGACAGCAAGCAAGTCAGTAGTAGTGGTGGGATTGGAACTTCTATGGCCTCATTTTCAGCTGTCTGAGTTCAATAAAGTGATGTCACTTTACAGAAGCAGAGGGGCTGGTCCTGCCATGCTTTATCTAGTAGATCAGGCTGCCTGTCTGCAAGGTCTCAAATTTAACTTTAAGTTAGAGCATCAAACAGTTTGTATGTTAGGACTTGAAAACTGGGTTGTTTCCATTAGAAAATATGAGTGCACAGTGCACATGAAATTTTATTATCCTAATCTACTTTTATTTACAAATATATCATTCTTGCTTACAGAATTTGAACAGAGGGTGGAAATACCACCAAAATTCATGCTTGCATATTCACTGAATTACAACAAAGATTTCCCTTCCAAATTAACCTTGGATAAACTCAGTGTTCTCTTTCCAACACAAAACAGTCATTTTCCCCTCATCTGTTTATCGCTTCTTTTCTTCCATTTGCTAAATTCTTCTCTTAAGGCTAAACAAGCTACCACAACTCATAATATAGGGCTTGATTTTGTAAACATTTAGGAGACATCTACACTTCTGAGCATATATGGGTAGTCGTCCATATACTGATAGCGCACTTAATCCGAAGCTGTGCCAAGTGACCGCATATGCTGTGCTGGGCACGTGTGCAAACTAAATACATGCATATACCGATGTTCACACTGCTGATAGTTGGTAAGTGATGTTAGTGTTACCATTTCAGGGGCAATATCCCAGACTTCTATGTATCACAGGAGACACTCTAGGAACCACCTTGCTGCATGTCACTGAACTTATCTGCTGCCTTCACACATTTGGTGTTGACAACTCCCACTCACCTTTCTCTTCTGGCAGAAGATGTGGATCCAGTGCTGGATGATGTGATTCTGCTTCTGCTATTTGTCATGGGGAAAATATTCATGAGGTCTTGTACTTTATACACTAGATACGTGATGGAATCATGTCAGAACTTTGACATGCCTCAAATGGCTGACCAAAAGGGTGAGTGATAATACACTGTGGTCCCATGGAGCCAATGTTGTCACTGCCAAAATTGCCATGGTGTGCCCATAGGTGGATCATTGCTTCCGGTTCAGGAGAACTGGCATGGTGTAATGTGATCACATCATTTGGGAAATATGTCAGTTGCAAAGCAGTTTGGGGTCAGGAAACTCACTCTCAGCATCAGCATGATGGTTGTACAAGTTTGCCAAGCTATCAGTACTCATCAGCCTATGGGTGATTGCTATAACACAGGTACCAGAAATTATAGCTCTGTTGCAGTGAATGGGGTTTCCAAAGTGTGTAGGAGCTATGGATGGCATGAATAGCCCCATACTTTGCCCACCTAAATAAAAAAATAAATATGTGAACCAAAAAAGTTACTATTCACTCATTCTGCAAGGCTTTGTGGACCACAGGTGTCAGTGCAGAAACATCAATGTTGGACACCCACAAAAATTCCATATGACACCAGGGTGCTCAGGAGATCAGTATTGTAGTTGTAGTTTAATCCCCAGGAAAAAAAAAACCATGGTTATGTACAGTGTGCCAGTTATTTTGGGGTACCCTGAATACCTGCTCCTAATTTGGCTTATGGAGCCATACCCTGGCATCAATGACCAGCCAAAATGGAATTCAACTACAGCATACCTGCAGAATGGTTGTTGAGTGTGCTTTTGGGTGGCTGAAAGCTTGTTGGTGATGCCTGAGCACCAATGTGGTTTGCATAATTGTGGTGTGCTGTGCCCATCTTAATATATGTGAAGGAAAAGGGGAATACTTCTGAATAGAGTGGGCACATGACCAAATGGGTTTGCAGAGCTTGTACAAAGAACAAGATTCCACCCACATGCACAATGATCCTGCTTCCCAGCAGGCAAGGGAAATATGGGAAGCTGTATGCTCAGCCAGGAACAAGAAGGCAACTTCTATAAGTGTGCTGAGGGACATGTCACCCTATGCTGCAGTGGGGAAAGTGGAAGATTACACTGGCACATTATGTGCCCACATACCTTTGTATTTTGAGCCTCTGCAACTGATGTTTACACATATTCACTGCAGACAATTGTGTGAGGGTGCCTCCACTAGAGCATTAGCTTTGGTTATGGGTTTGGGCTTTGGCTGGTTTTGACACAGTTCCATAGCTATCCTGCCAAAGCCCACAATATTAATAACTTTTTTTAGCATTTCAGGAATGCAACTGTTACACTCTCCTTCATTCTCAAACAACTTTTGCAGCCTGCAAGAAAGGAGCAGAGAGTAATAATGGTAAGATACCTATAGTAATTACAATATATATATATATATATATATATTGCTTGCACTGTATCAAGACCGTGGCTGGAGTGGGGTTCAATTATTTCTAAAAGTTACATTAACAGTTATGATTTCTTCTTTAAAGCTTGCCATCATTTGGAGAACATAGCAGTTTTCATGGTACCAGAATGGAAAAGAGAGGTGCTTTCCAGCCCTGGGGGGGGCAGATTTGGAAATCTATGTCAGAGAGATGTTTCTGCTAATGGTCACAACCTGTACATAAAGCTGAATGGAGCGGTATGGTCACCTATGAAGTTGGACCAATCACATTTGAACTGCCATTTAACTTGAAGAACCAGTTGAATTTCTGTTCCATCAAAAATTAGCTGAGATATGGTTACAGGACTGGGAGGCAATTAGAATAAAATAACGGTTTTCTGAACTAGTAAACAGAGTTCCCATGGATAAGGAAAAGCAAACTATTAAGAACATCCCCCGACCCACTGCCTAACCTCCCCCCACATCACCAGAAAATCCAGTCCCTTTGTCCAGAGAACAATGGTAAAAGGGACAGGAAAAAGTCACACCACAATTGTATTGTGTTCCCTGAATTTTTCAATGAACACTGGAAGCCATTTGTCTCTTCACTGCAAAGGGAAACAGCATTGTGTTTCTACAGTCTGACTCAGAGAAGGGAGCAGCCAGACATCAGGCACTGGGAACCATAAAACGCACACATTTCTAATGTTCACAGGAAGAAAAGACTGCTGTGATGTTCATCGGACAACCAAAGGGTTCCCTTTCCCTTCCCTGACCTAAGTGAGCTCACACCTAACCCACTCAGCCCCTACCCCACAAATTCCATGAAGCTCCTGCTCATAAGAGACAGGAAGACAGAGGTGAGGGGAGAGTCAATTTTTGAACAACCACAAGTTTTCTACAACTGTCCTACAACCAGAGCCTTTCCAAACTGACCTCCTCCCTCCCTTTTCCTTGGCCCACACAGCCCCAGGACCATTGCTACTTGCATGCAGGCCAAGAAATGCACAGACACAGGGGAAAAAATGACTGTTCATCAATAATATTTGTTATAGTTTCCACTAAATGCACAAGAGTGGTTCATGGGATTTCTACAAAATAATTGATTTATAGCAGAGTCTTGCTCAGGAATCATTTTGCGATTGAACAGAGGGTGGCTGCACTTCATGAATGCAGCATCAGAGCAAGAAGTGATATTGGCAGGGAGAGTGGGGCTCTATTGTAAAACTTACCAGTCTCAGATTCTAGTTCCTGCAGTGGCTCAGAGGTCTCCTTGGGCTCCTGGAGGGAGGGAAAGGGCTGCTCAATCAGCTCCACAAGGTAGAGATGTAGAATCACATGCTTCTCTTCTTCCAGATTTCCCGGGACTTCCTCTGAGGTCCTTTCTGGCTGGTGGGGTTGCGGAGAAGGTCATATGCCACTTCAAGCTTTGTATTGGGAGTCCTAGAGAGTACCTGGTTCATCTTGTTGTATCATGGGTGTATAAGAAGATCCCTCCTGGAGTCCTTCATCTTCAGGTACAGGAGCCTCAGGTTCTTCATGACTTCCTGGAACTTGTATGGAGTTCAATAAATGCCTATCTCTTCCAGCCTCTGTGAAATCTTCTGGTACATGGGAATATTCCTGATGCATTGGACAAAGTTTTGGAGGACAGTGTACTCCAATCACACACTGATAAGCACTTGGGTGTGTCTGGTGGACCAGGCAGCAGCTCTGGGAACATGATCCCTGTTAACTGTACTGATCAGAGTGTAGCAGAAAACTGTTCTGAAGTAGTCGGTGCAACTCGTTACTGACACTGACAATGGGGCGGGGAGGGTGAGAGATTTTATACATTGGGTAAGAGTCAGGCAGGAAATGATTCAATGCATTGTGATAATAGGCCTTTAGACTATCTGGACCTGGTATATGCCCTTTGCCACTATCCACGCTGCACTGCAGCAGGGACACAGGACCATACCACAGTAGAGGCGTGTACATACCTACACCCCTGATGCATGCTAGCTTTTTTGTGACACACTCTCCTCCACACTGAAGCTACAGGGGTTCAGATGTGGACAATAGAAGGCTTATGGCACAATAATGCACGTGTCAGCATGTATAGTCACTAGTGTAGACCTAGCTTTACACATGTAGGTTGCTTTAATCGTGTTAGTACTCATATTGACTTAATTGGGATTGCTAGTATTCATATGTGGGTGTTCGTAGGATTGGCTGCATACAGAAGAGAACATGATTTCAAAAGTCTTGATGGGTGAAGTAAGACAAACATCATCCTATCCCATAAATTAACCCTCCACTTAAAACAACTGCCTAGAGTTTCAAAAAGAAGGAACCATTCAAGACGTTGATAGTTCATTGTACTGTAATTGACCTCCTCCTCATGTAATCAAAAGAGGATTTACATGTTTATTATTGGCCAAATACTCAAAACTTGTTATTGAATATACTATTACTATAGGAAGGATGTGACCTGATCTGTCAGTTTTCCATGTGTTTACTGTCTTAACATAAGAACATAAGAATGGTCATACTGGGTCAGACCAAAGGTCCATCTTACCCAGTATCCTGTCTTCTGACAGTGGACAGTGCCAGGTGCCCCAGAGGGAATGAACAGAACATGTAATCATTAAGTGATCCATGCCCTGTCGCCCATTCCCAGCTTTTGGCAAAAATCTTATATAAAACTTTATTTGTAATAAGTCTGCTACCAGTTTTTTGGTCACACAGGTATAATAAAGCAGAGCAAATATACTATGGCTATTAGAAGGTGGAATAAATCAAGAATTCACCAGGCTTTCTAGTAAAATGTATCAATTACTAATTTATTTTAACCCATTTCTAATCTTGCCAATCACTGTAAAAGAATCAGATAAATAAGAATGTAACCAGACACACAAAGTGGGGGTGTTAACATTGCAATATATTTTCAATCTATTTTATTTCCTATAAACTCTGTCCTGATGTCTCCTCTCCTTCCCACAAAGAGAAAAAATACCTAAACTATCAGTGATGGCAGAAAAGTCTCATATCTGAATGCAGATATGGTTCAAATATGCATTTATAGGCTGGTACAATACAGTCTTGATTTTTCTATATCTGGCAGAACTTAAAACATATAAGTAATTACTTGTAGTAATGGAACAGCTTTTTTATTTTTTTTTTGGTTGCTTTAAAAACAAAACAAAAGAGAATGTGCGTGGTGTGCCTGCCATTAGAACAATTAGTGCGTTGGTGGATGACGTACATGCAACTGAAACCTCCTTGAACTGATAGCTATAGCAGGTCATTCTCACACATTTTTCTTTCTCTGTCCTTGCTCACACATCTTATGTCTGGCTTAATTAACTGAAACTTTTTTAAGGCCTCAATAGTTTCTATATAATGGACATACAGGACAATGTATTTGATCTGTTAGTCTTATGTTCATTCTAATTAAAATGTACTTATTTCTTTTCCAAGAGGTTGCTTTTTTTATTCCTCACTCAAGCTCTAATAGAACTATATTTTCATGCCACAGAGGCACAGGTTTTAATAACTTAAAATTTGAAAAAGCTATTCAAGTATGCTTTCAAGGTGATCGATGCGTCATGAGTGTCAGATTGCCCAATGAGTATCAGAACAAAACAATAGTCTCAAATAGACTTGTATTTTTAAATTAGGTTTTCATGTTGATTTTTCCTGTGTTGGGGGATTACAAGAATGGTGAGATGAGGTATTACAAACCTTAATGACATGCTTAATCTTGGGGAGATCTTTTCATATTGATAATACATGTATTTTAACTCCAGAGCTCAATCACAAATTTGTGTGAATTGGTGAATTTTGTAGTATAATTGTTTTTTTTTCGATTGATAGAGGTTAGTGCATTATCAAATTAAAGTTTCCTAAAGTCTTACGTTCTTCACAACATTCTGAGCTGACACAAAGATTTGACAAAATTATATATATTCAAATTAAACATTTGAGATTCTGACTGAACACATGAGGTTTAGAATTTGGAATATCTTGATTATATAGCTATGGTTACCTTTTGTTGTCTGTGTGAGTTAAGGACAACTCAAGATTGTCAAATAGGCTGAACTGGAATTATTTAATGAAAGATTATCAGAGATTAGCACAGCACTATACAAAATAGACAAAACAGATACCTTTCCACCCTGATTTTTAAGATAAAAAGCTGTCTGTATCTCTTCTTCACTGAATCTGGTGGGACGCGGCAATTCATTCCCCAACTAAGTTGCCACACCAGTGTCATTATATAGGGATTTTAAACAAATGTGTTCTGATGTCATTTCTATACGTTCTCAATTGAATAGGGCTACCTAGTGGTCAAGGACCAGTGTTCTGGGTCTTAGAATTCAACATACTCTGTTAATATCACAAAAATTCTAAAGCATAGACAAAAAAAAACAACACAGGACTAAAAGGATTAATATTTACTAACAGGTACTAACACTTTGATGCAGTAACTTAAGTCACCACCAAATTATTTACCTCCTTTCCTAGAAGTCTCAGTTATATTGTGCCTCGGGACCAGATCCTGCAAGGTACTGAGTGTTAGATGGTAAGCCTATTTAGTTCCCAATGATTTCAGTGGGAGTTGCAGGTGCTAAGCTCTCAGCAGCTTAAATCATTAGACTCTGGCTGAGCAGAATCTTGGAGTGTTAGATAATGCTTCTCAGTAGGATTGGTGGAAAATTTTCTGGTGAAATTGTTTTGACAGAGAATTGTTTTTTCAATAAAACACTTTTTTCCAGTGCCTGCTTAGCACAGAAAATCTCAACTTTTCAACAAAAAATTGAAAACTCAAAAGTTTTTAGATGAATACAGAAAACGTTTGGGGTTTGATTTTCCAATGAAAAATCAAAGTTTTCCAAGGGGGCGGGGCTGAGAGAGAAAAACTTTCTGAACAGCACTGCTTATTGGCTGAGGACTGGATTTCAGTTCAGTTCAGAGCCTCTGTTTGAGATAGATAGAGAGATAGATTTTAGAAAGGAGCCCCCAATGGGTGTAACTGCCCTCGTGTAGGACATGTGAGTATCTATACCAGTTCTTGCCTTGTACTTCAGATATAAGGAAATACTGTAGGTTAGGTGATTTGAAAGTTTGTCTACTATTAGGGCAGACTGTAGACTAGAAATTAAATATTATGGTCCTGACCCTGGCTTGTGGCAGAAGAGAATAATTTGCAACTCAGGAGGAGGGGTATAAAGGTGGCTTTAACTCTGGGCCAGGTATGCAATTTCCAACTCCCCCACTATAGATACAACATCCTGAAATCTGTTTTTAGTGGTGCCAGTTGCCAATGACTCCTTAATACCATCACCAGGGCACAGGCACAAGAAGCCATATCAGCCACAGATAGGGGGTTGTGTAAGAGCAATTATGCCAGCTTTATACCATCAAAGGCTTAAACCATCATCCTGGGGTGATCTTCCTTTGGCAGCTTACTCATGCTTCCAGGTTGATTTGCACTGGTGACGCAGCATAAAAGTTATGTCTTTACTAAAGGGTTAACCCAGGTTCTTTCTCAAGTGTTGCCCCTAACCCCCCTCCCATACACACACACACAAAACTCTCTCACCAAATTTTCAACCTGGACAGAGGGTACAGGCTAAAAAACAGTGAAGTTTTCACTCAGACTGGTAACCCATCCACTTTCCAGGAAAGAGGCAGGCTAAACAGTCTTCCAGTGCCTTCCTGCAATCCCCCCCGCCCCTCCAAGTACCCAGAGAGACAGACAAGTTCTCCCACAATTCACTGGGAAAGAATCAGAGCAACTCAGCTTACTGCCGCACAAAACACCATGGAATATGCCCCCACAAGCCTTAACATCTAACTGGAGTTCAGCACCAGTAAGGACAAAAACCACTGCTTATCATGCTGATTGATATGACCTCATTGTTTATTTGTACTTCCATTCTATAGCCATGTGATTGTCTTTGAAAAATTATGGAAGATGTGGTTCCCCATAGCCCCCATTTGTTCTCTTGTTTTTTACATGGATGTAGGCCCCTTGAGGCAGGCACTGTCTTTTATTCTGTGTCTGTACAGTGCCTAGCACACAGTGTCCTGGTATGACTAGGGGCCCTAGATGCTAGGATAATACAAGTAATAATTAACTCAGGTGTGGCTTTGTAGTGTGGCTGCTCACCCTCAGGCTATACTAATCCAGGAGCTCAGACTCAGAGTGAACTCTTCAGAGAAGACATACCTAAATAGATTACAGTACAGCCAAAAGTAAGGTTGGGATCACTATATAAACACTAACTGTTGATTTCAAACAGTGAGACCAGTTTTTTTAGTCCAGTGAAATCAGTTCACCACATGATTTGATTAAGGCTCTAATGGAATATTTAGGGTCTTAAATCTTAAAAATAGTCTTGAAAACATCAGATTCACAATAAATCTCTTAACGGGGAAGAAATTCTTCTGATAATCTGAATCTGTTAAAACATGCTGACAGGTTAGCAGACTGATCCACAATGATCAGTAAAAATGATTACCAAGTTCTGATTGAGGGAAAGCTCTGTACATCAACAAAAACCTATAGAAAGCCATATTTACACTAGGAAATTGAACCACTGCTGAAAATGTTTTCAGCACCACCCTACTGCACTGATACTAAAAATGGTTTAAGAGTCACTTAAAGAGATAGGACAAAACTATTTCAATCGTAATTCAGAAAGTAGGTAGTCTCAAAGGTCCTTAAGGTTTCTGTTTTGATCCTTTCCCTACAGAACATTTACTATCATTCCTGAAGCATTTTGTCAATATCTAGCTAACATTGTACCCAACAAGCTTTTCAAGAATTCTTTGCTTTTGTTACTGATAACATGATCAAGAGTTTAAGTGACAGGTGAGCATAAAACCTCTATGTTTAGGTTGTCAGGCAGTGTCTGTGTATATAGATGTTCATCCACAGCTGAAATATTTCATAGATTCATAGATATTTAGGTCAGAAGGGACCATTATGATCAATTATATTTTTTTTGTTGGTATACTTTAGCAGTGGCTTTGAGACAACTAAATTCCAAACAAACCTCACTCCATTGGACTTTTCTACCTGATGGATGTGATATCTGAAATATTCTTTTTGAACTTCTACCATAGAATGTTGCGCAGAGGCATGTTGTCCAGTTCAGAAAAGAAGATAGGTCTCTTATAAAAAAAGAAAGATTACTACAGTTTTATGCTGTTAATGGTCCAAAACATACCACTAAAATAATGCTACCGTAGGGATTGGTGTGATTGCTGTAGTATTTTTGAAATAATAATTAGCTGTTTTTAGTTTTACATCTTACTAGATACCTGTATACAGAATCTGTTAAGACTTTAGAGAAATTGATGAAAGGCCCTTGTTCTCTTGCTTCATGAAGAGCCTACCTCAAGTCTCAAAACATGCTTCTTTGAATAAGTCTTCAGTATCCCCTAGAGTTCAGCTGAGACACTGATAAGTGAGAATATAATACTGTTTTAGGCTTAGTACCCATCAAGCTATTTGTTCTTTGTGATTATAGAATTTCTAAAGACACTAAGATTGCATGACCGGTTTGAATAATTAACTTTCTTCTATAGAGCTATTAATAGAAGATTTCTATCACTTAATGATGGACAATAACATTCTCCTACTTTTAAAAGAGATTCTATCTAAAATAAGAGAACAATCTCATTGTACCATATTTCTACAATATAGCAGCACTCCCATCTCTACAATACTTAGCTGGAATCAGTGCAGGCAGACAGATTTCCAGGTACCTGTTATATGCACAGTGATTCTTTCAACAAGTGCCATATAAAAGCTGAGACTTACAACGTCACGGGTCTTAACTTATCAATGACTTCTCTTTCTGAGCCTCATTCTGTGCTAGAAACAACCTTCTTCAGCCCACACTGTAGATACCAAAAGTTGCTCTCATCAGATGAGAGTCTTAGTATTGTTCTCTGTGGATAAGCTTCCACACAGGGAAACCATCTCTACTATTAGCACTAACAAGTGACCTAGATAACATGAATCGGTCCTGGCGTCTCCATTTTCTTGGAGTCAGAGTGGATGATTCAATGATCCCTTCTGGCCTTAAACTCTCTGAAAAAATTGTTGGCAACCTCAGCCTAAAGGTCAATGGCTGAGAGAAGTGCAGTAAAGACAGTGTGGACTCTCCTGTTGAGTGTACAGGTACATTGGTGAAGCTATGTTACAGATCCTGAACATTCTATGTCTATTCCGCACTTGACATACTTGTTCTGTGAATAAAGAGAACCCAGAAGAGTAGCTCCAGTTCCTTTTCAAAGCACTACGTTTGCACAAAATTGAAAAAAAAAAACCCACAAAACAAGAAGCTACCTTCACTCCAAATGAACTGATGCCTTCCTTCCTGAAGTTTCATAATTAGAGACAAATTCGAGAAAAATCCAGTGGGGCAAATCCTGTTCCCTACACAGAACCCAAGTAATCTGTTATTGTGCTGTGGACTTCAACAATAATTCCCTGAAAGGAATCTTCCTTGGAGGCAGTGGAGAATAATTGGAGACAATTCATATGAAATAAGGAGCTTTAAAGTAGTGCAGCAACTGTGTGGGGTTATTGCTTATAAGCTGGAATGTTTTTGACTGGCAGAGTTCAAAAGGCTTGTCAATTGGTAGCAGTTGCACCAGGAGCTGGATTTCTGAGCATGAACCCAAGAATAGTGGAGTTCAGTGCAGCATTCTGCAAGAGCTGCTACCATAAAAACCAAACAGAGCTGGGAGCTGTGTTCTTCGGTGTTCTGTATGATTCCATCTATTTTTGATCATAGCAGTTAAATAAAGAAAGGAATGGATTTTTTTAAAAAAAAACTCCATCAAGTTATAACATTTAAGTATACATGTGAATTTTGTTAACAATTAAGATTCTTTGAAAGGTTTCTTTTAAGGCCAGTTTAGTTCATATGCAAATAAAAGCACCTGCTTTTTAAAATGACAGTATTTTAGCAGTATTTTTAAAATTAGCTGCTTGAGTGTGTCAAATGTTAATCAGAATATGATGGTTCTTTCTTAAATACCTTAAATTTTACGCAAGTGATATTAAGGTAAATGAAGCATAATAACTATGTAATGGTGTCCAGAATATTGTTTAATAACCTCTGAAAAAGTCACAAGGGACATTACATAGTCCAAAGGGCATTATAGAAAGCTCCTTTGTTTGGCACTCAAGTCAGACTCCTTTGAGTCCCTAGCCTCTGCTTCCTTCTAAACAGGAATAGAATCTAACATGGAAAACCCAACTGCTTTGAGAGACAAAAAATAATTAATGTCATAATAATTTTATTGTGTCACAAATGCTGTTGTAAACAGCTAAGTATGCATCGAACATCTCTGTCATTTCACAGAGAAAATACATGTGTCATTTCATTCACTTCTTTGAATAAGTCTTCAGTATTGCCATGAGTTCAGCTGGGACACTGATAAGTGTGAATATAATACTGTTTTTGGTTTAGTACCCATCAAGCTATTTGTTCTTTGTGATTATAGAATCACAACCTATAGAATCATAACCAAATATTCTATTTCTGTCTCAAGTAAAATTGCATTCCAGTAAAGTGTAATGATTTCAGAAATATTATTCACAAATTACAGAACATCATGTTATTTGCATTGAACAACCAATATAAATGGAGACATAATACAGGCTCCCCTCCACCCCCCGCCATTTGAAGAATAAAATGCAGGGATTGTGAATGTGTGTTAGAATGGCTCACATTTTAGTCTGTTGTCAAACATTTTGTAAAAAGTGTCTAAGTTCAAACAAAAGGTAATTTTGGAGGTGGGAGGAGTCTCCTTTTCACATATACATGCAGCCCTCACAGGTGCACTAGCCTCAGACAATGCAGGCAGCTCCTAGCAAAGATTCCTCAAGCAGTTTCAGGATTCTCTCATCTAGCCACTATAGTTCCTGGAGCGGGGCCATTGGAGCACGTAGGAGCTGGAGGGGGGCCATGCCAGACCCTGCTCCCCAGAAGAAGCTTGAGGGCTGGCTTCAAGTGGCTGGCGAGCCAGATGCGGCCTGTGGGCCGTAGTTCCCACCTCTAGATTAAACTATCAATGAACCCTCATAGACTAAGTGCACAGGCATTTGAGCTTCCTCTCTTTCACAACCTCCTTCATTCCACCCAGTCATTCTGGATGATCACACTGGATCTGATGCTTTTCCAACACAATATATCAACAGAGGTGCAAGTCCTTCTCCATAAAATTATAGTCCCCTCTAGCTAATGAAATACACATTGACTCACAAAGTCTTATAAAAGTTTCCCATATAAAAATGTTTGTTCATATAGACAATTATGAAAGAATCAAAGAACAGATAACATGTAAAGATGTATTAGTCTCATTTGTGTACAACACCAACAAAGCCAACACAAAACAAACACTAAAATCAGATGAAGCAGGGGAAGCCTTAGAAAGTTTTGGTTTTGCTAAAATATAGAGTTAATGCTATTACTTTTCATAAATGTGCTAATTTTATTAATCTCAGACTATACAATTGTAACAAAGAAATCAAGAGCAATAGATCTGAATGAATACATTCAAAAAGGTAAATTTCATCAATTAATGAGATCTTCTGGGGAGTTCATCATATGCAATATTTTATATACAACTAATTGCACCTGTTCAGCCTCATTTGCCCTTTGGAATCTGCAAGTGGTTCTATTACTTCTCACTTTCTTTGTGGCTTTGGCATTTAATCTTTTTTTAAAGCCTGATCACAACCTGAATCTAACTGAAGTTCAGCAAGACTTTTCCATTGTAACTATTATTTATTCTTTGCATCACTGTCAAGGAACCCTAGTCATGGGCCAGCACCCTATTGTGCTATCTGTGTTGTGGTGTTTTCTGGCAGTTCATGTAATACCATATTTTTCCTAATATATCTGCCGTAATTTAAAAAAAGAAACAAATCTTTAGAGGTGTGGTTGATACTCACCCTAGTAACGTATCTGATACAGATAGTAAAGAAATGGATTATGGAAATTAAATAAAAATCTCCATAAAATGGTTAAATGTAAGAGAAATAGCTGAATGTCTGAATGGGTTGGCCGTAATAATTCAAGCTAAACGGTTGGAAAAGTTGAACATTGTGTCAAAAAGCAAAGGCTTCTTTCAAATATAATAAGTTGTAATAGTTTTCTTTTACTAGGCCAGGCAGCCTGGCACCAGGTTTTGAGTGACAGACCAAGTGCCCTTTTAATGTATTTGGGACAGGGGTAAAATGGAAAGTGACAAAGCAGACAAGAAGGAACTTTGGGTAAGTAGAGAAGCAATTTTTTTCTGGAGATTTTGAATAGGTCTGTCAGTGTATTTCTCTCCCATCAAGAATTAATCCACTTCAGCAGCCTAACCCTTTCAGTTTGGAACAGTAATATATTTGTGACATGATGAGACAAAATCTGCTTTGCAGTTCAAGAGTGAAATCCTGCCCCCCCTGAAATCAATAATAAAATTCCCATTAACTTAAACAGAGTCAGGATTTCACCACAAACCATGGTCAGATAGAACCGTATTATCTTTTCCTAAAAGCTCAGTGGAAAAAGGAATAATAATAATAATAATAATAATAATACTTATTTTTTAAAAAGCGATTTTCATCAGTTAATATTCTGGTGTGTACTAAAGATTCCCCAGAGTACTTTAATGTAGTACTGTTTCAAACAGTGCTATGCTAAAGCACACCAGCATGGTCTACATGGACCAATTAATGTGCATCACAGTGTGCTTTAGAAATCCCTGCCATAGAGCACATACTTCACCATGAAAACAAGCCCGAAAAGGATAACAACAACAATGAGGTAACCTAACAATTTAAGCCTCTGTCATGTGACCAAATCATCCACCCAATTATATTATTTGGTTGAGATTTTCAGAATAGAGAACTACTCACTTTAAGCAAGGGTGGCAGAATCTGGCCAAATACTATTTGTTTAGTATCAACAATGAGCCTGGCACTTTACAGCATTTCAGGGAAACAAGTCATTGCCCTGGAGAACTCAAATAAAAGGTATTTACAGAAAAGATAGATTCATTGAAATCCATGCCTGGGAACACCAATATTTTAATTCTAAGTTATTTGTATAAGCTTGTGTGGTGTTTGCACTGGAGACAGTGAGGTTTTAAGAGGGACTTAAGTGAGAATAAGATGGTAGCTCAGTAAATCTGAGTGGCTGGTGGCTGCTTTGCCAAAATCCAGTCAATTGCTTGCCTATATTTATTGAAGCTAACTTTTTATGCAAAGGAGAAGGTAGAAAAAATAGAAAATGGATTTCAACTAATCAATAATTTTTTAAAAAATACTCTTCTCTTAAAAATGTGATGAGCTTGGTTATACTAAAAACAGCCATTTCATATGGAAGACTTAGTTGTGCAATTCAGTACATTATCTAAGGGTTAGCACACAGAAGATTTACGAACAAATCACAAGAATGAGTGCATATATGAGCAGCCTGGGAATTTCAGTTTAACATTAATTGCTTCAGTGACTTAACAAGCAGAGTGGTTTAATGCAATGGACTTTTGGCTCATCTCAAATCTAGTACAAACTAGTGTCTGCCTTCACCTTACCTTAAACAATTTTCAACTTTGTGAAATATGATAGCAATTGCCAGGGGTGAAAGTAAGTTAGAGGACTTACCGGTACACCGGAGTCCTGAGCAGGGGGCGGGGCCTCAACTGGAAGAGGCGTGGCCTCAACCGGAAGAGGCAGGGCCTTAAATCCCCAGGCCCTTTAAATCTTGATTTAAAGGGCCAGGGCTCCAGCTGCGGTAGTGGCGGCTGGGAGCCTGGGGCCCTTTAAATCACCCCCGAGCTATCAGCTGCAGAGGTGGCTGGGAGCCCCGGGGCTTGGGGGTGATTTAAAGGGCCCAGGGCTTCAGCTGCTGCTACCGCAGCAGAGCTCAGGACCCTTTAAATCACTGAGGAGCCCTGGGGGCTCCCGGCTGCCACCGCTACCCCGGGGCTCTGGGCTCTGGCAGAGCTTTAAAGGGCCTGGGGCTCTGCTGTGGTTGCAGCTGCCGGAGCCCCAAGCCCTTTAAATCCCCGCTGGAGCCTTGCTGCCCAAGCCCTGGGGTAGTGGTGGCCGGGCTCCACTGGGGATTTAAAGGGTCCTGGGGCTCCAGCCGCCTCCCCGGCCCTTTAAATGCCTGCCAAAGCCCACTGCCGCTACCTCAGGGCTTTGGCAGCAGGGCTCCAGCAGGGATTTAAAGGGCCAGGGCAGTAGGGGTGGCTGGAGCTCCGGGGCTCTTTAAATCCCCACCAGAGCCCTCCTACCCCATCCCAGGGCTCGGGCAGTAGGGCTCTGGCAGGGATTTAAAGGGCCCCGGAGCTTCAACCGCTGCTACCCCCCCCCAAGGCCCTTTAAATCCCAGCCTGAGCCCTGCTGCCTGAGCCCTGGGGTAGTGGCGGCGGGGCTCTGGCAGGGATTTAAAGGGCCCCAGGGCAGTAGTGGCGGCTGGAGCTCCGGGGCCCTTTAAATCCCTGCCAGACCCCGCCGCCATTGCCCCAGGACTCGGGCAGCAGGGCTCAGGCCGGGATTTAAAGGGCCCTGGGGGGGAGGTAGCAGCGGTTGAAGCTCCGGGACCCTTTAAATCCCCACTGCAGCCCCGCCACCGCTACCCCAGGGCTTTAAATCGCCCTCTCTGAAAGCCGGCCCTGGTTCGGCGCACCAGCTCTTACCGGTACACCGTACTGGGGCGTACCGGCTTACTTTCACCTCTGGCAATTGCTAGAGCATCACAAAATGCTAAAGGCACAGATGTATGCTGACCCTCATTGTTTGCATTCACATATGATTATACGTATCTAGTGCAATCCCCAATAGTTACTGTGTTTCAACAAATATTCACATTTGTACTAAAACAAGTTGCTTATGGTCCTGTGTGTGTCGAGCACTCAGGATTACAACCACAGCACCAGTGGTGGCTATAATTTATGACGGTAAGCCTTCATAACTCAAAGCACCAGGCAAAGAAATTTCTCCTAAGAGCATTGCTTCCTGTCATGAAGCACTATTGTGCTATTCAGCCAAAAGCTGCTGTTGTTTTTTTTAAACTATATTTGGCTAAAGGCCTCTGTAACAAGAAGGAGGCATCACCATTAGCAATGGAGAATGGGTAAGGAAAATTTTAGCTGACTGAAAGCAGCCTTCACTAATCCTCATTTATGTTTAAAATGCATCAGGTCTCAGATACTTTATTTGTTTCAGAGTGTTAAAAACACTAAACCTGCATTATTGAGGTGTTGCTTCTACATACTATTCACCCAGATTAGAGCTCTGAATTAAGTTGAAATTCACAAATGAGGAACTTGCTTCTCCTTCCATTCCAACTTTACACTGATACACCACCATTAATTATAATGGAAGTACTCTTGCTTGGAGAATCAGATCTATACTATGGAGATGCATAGGACATATGGGAGAACAAAAGGGAACAGGGATGGATTTTAAAGTTGAAGGCCACTTAGTGTGAGTGGAGGGCTAATGGTCACTGCCCCTCTTACCTCTGCCAAATTCCAGGCATTTATTAGGGTTCTGTCCAATGACTTCAATACCAAATAAACAATATTCAGAGTTGGTCCCCTTCAGTCTAACCCTTAGGAATCACATGATCTCCAAATTTCTGTCACCCTCCCGTCACAAGGAGGAAGGAAGGAATACAAGAAGGGCACCTAAATCAGTAAAGTCTTAGGTCTCCCCTTCTTCCTCTTGGCTAGCAGGCTTCACCACTCATCCACCACTCACCAAGTCTCATATTTACCTCTAAGATTCAGTCCCTTTGAGACTATTTTCAGCACTAGATACCAGCCACAAGTTACAATGAAACTACAGACTCACTTACAACTTTTAAATCCTGCCATTATTTCTAATTAACCTAAACCTGGGTCTCTAGGAGGTTGGGAGGGAGGTAAAAAAGTCAACCTTGCCCAGAGGGAAAAATTCCTTCCTGATCTCAAAACACTGGAGACTGATCAGATCCACACCATCTTAGACATTCAGATCAAACTGTATCTCCATTATAGGGCAGGGAGAGTGAGGCAGCAACTGTAGCAAAATGGCTGCAAGGGGAATGAACATTGCAAAATATAATCACTTGTTCCCTTAGCCTTCCTTTCCTTCCCCCTACCCACTCCCAGGGAGAAGCAGAGAATTCTACCCTCCTCTTCCCCTTCCTTTCTCCAGCAGAAGATCCATACACATTCTGTGCTGGTGGTAAGGAGAGGAAGGCCTGGGAACAGACCAGCCTCCCAACCTCTCAGTGGAATCACACATGTCCTGCACTGAGAGGTAGATAAGGAGGTATCATCTATGGAAGTAGACTGTGTGGTGGGGCATGCAGATGCCACACTCACCAGGAAGGGGATATTGAGAGTCTTTGGGCTCAATCAGTCTCACCCTATGTGATGGGTTGCACTCACCTCTTGACTGCCCTCTTGATATCTGGGCAAGCTGCTGTCATTTTCTTCAGAGCCCAGTACCTCCTGCTGGCTATCAACCTGCCTCTGCAGGTCTTCACTGGCTCTGCCCTCTCAGGTAGTCCAAAACCTCTTTTGGGTATAATGCACTCAAAATAGAAATACTTCCTGGCTCTTCAGGGCCAATTATAAACAAAATAGTTCCTTACCCAGATGGGCTAAATTCCCTCTCTAGAATTGAATCAGCAGAGTCCCTTTAGAACTCTTGTCACTGCTTGTGGCTAGCAGTGGGTCCTAGCCCACCCTGGCTCCCTTTGCACCTCTCCTTGTTCCTCTGGCTCCTACCAGGAATTGCCTTTCTGACAGCAGGCAGTTTATTTTATTTCATGCTGCTGCATCTTGATTGGCTGTTGCTGATCTCCAGCCCTTCGAGCTGCTGGAGGACCAGATTTCACTGGTTCCCAAGATGGCTGTTATTTTCCTCTCAGAGAGTTTTTTCCTGGGACAGGGTGCAGCAGAGTAGAAGGGCCTCCAGGAGTGGGCCACAAAGGCCTGGTATATCCATCACACGCCATTACACTAGTGAGAGGTTTCAAGCCTGAAGGGAGGGGTAAAAAGCTCATCTCGGTTATGTCCGACTGGAAGGAGGCCTCTCATGTTTGCCCTGAAAAGAAGGCCTGACTAGGGTCTAGTGGACATCCAGAGACTTTCTAAATGTAGACCAAGCAGGAGCCAGGATCTCCCTAGATGCTGTTAGATGCAACAGCCTCATGTAAAGGAGTGGGGAAAGGAAGGTAGAGCTGGTGGGACTTTTACAATTTCTAAGAACATAAGAAAAAAAATGGCCATACTGGGTCAGACCAAAGGTCCATCTAGCCCAGTATTCTATCTTCCAATAGTGGCCAGTGCCAGGTGCCCAAGAGGGAATGAACGTAATCAATAAGTGATCCATCCCCTGTCACCCACTCCCAGCTTCTGGCAAACAGAGGTAAGGAACAGCATCCTTGCCCATACTGGCTAATAGTCATTGATGGACCTATCCTCTATTAACCTATCTAGTTCTTTTTTGAACCCTGTTATCATCTTGGCCTTCACAACGTCCTCTGGCACGGAGCTGACTTGAAGATCTTGCCCAAAGTACTGAGCCAAATAGGATGTGTATAAATCTGGGTTCCTGCAGTAATTCCACATAAAATACCAATTTCACATTCTAATTATGTGGGTTAGGAAAGCTGTTAAAATTCTTGTTATTGGCAAAACCTCAGAAGAAAAAAATAATGTTTTTCCAAATATATATAAAAAATATTTGTGACATGTTTATACTTCAACTGTCTTTGCCTTCTCCAGTATATTGCAAAGCAGTTTTTCAGAAACAAACCAACCCTTTTTCTCACATATCCTTTTTTCTAAGGAGGCGTTTTGCAAAATAGATATGTTAGTCTTCCAAAGTACTAAGAATCCAGAATTCCCCACCCCAAATTAATATAGAAATTGCTTTAATGGGAGACTCTTGTGGTCCACATTTTCTGGTATATTGTGTCTTTAGCAGTGACAATGCCATATACTTCAGAGTTAGGTGCAAATCTTCTACAATCCACCTAACTGTGCAATAATATGGAAAGAAGAAATTTCTTCTGAGCCCCAGTTGGTAATAAATTTAAGCCCTGAAGTATGAGATATGTTAGACCCTGTAATTGTAATCTAGGAAGTGTAATTGCAGTTACTTCTAATTCATATAAAATGAAACCATAAACAAACCTTAGCTGTTTGCCTAAATAATAACTTTAAATAATATTTAGAGCTGGAATAATTATCTTGAGGAATTTTATTATTCCTTTTATCTGTTTGTTTTTAAGAGGAATTATCAACTTGAGTCCTGGTCATTTTTTAAAAAAAGTAGTTTTGTGGTTTTACAGCAATATCTTCCTGTTTTGTTTTGATTTCTCTGTCCCTTGTGGCTATATAAAAAAGTAACATACATAACAGAGATACACACTTATACCCAGTAGGGTATATCATGGAAAGTGTTCTGAAGCACTTATCCCCTTTTTAGGCATATACATCACAGAAAATAAACAGCAACAACTGTCTCCCCTCATAGACTGTTGCTTCTTGCTGTCCCATGACATGTGTGTAGGAGCCCCAGAGGTGTAATATTTTGGTTCCAAGTAATGTTTTCTTTGTTTGTTTGTGTGAGTATAACCTGTAGGAAACTGCTGTAACTAAACATGATTCATAGAGAAAGAGACTGGCAGAACAGAGTTTACCAGTAATATGCTCATCTTGTACAAAGAACTGTATCACAGCTGATAATAAGAATTTCTCCAAGACCTAACTCTGTGCATTCAGATAAGGAGAATTATTGATAATAGCACCTTCTACTCTATCCCAGGAATGTTACACAGGGAGGGGGAGAAATAGAGGAAATTGCGGCATGGCTAAACCAGCAAACAAGATGATGGCTTAATCCAGCTCTCTGCAATAAAGGAGAATAAATTAAAGTGATTTAAGAAGATAAAAAAAAAACAACCAAGCCTTTCCCTTAAATATGAAAAGCCACCAGTGAACCAAGATTTTAAAAGAAGGTTGAAAAAGCTGACGGATCTCAGTCCCAGAATGTAGGCTCTGGACGAGAAAATTCAGCAACAGAATCCAGTGCCATCAGCCTACAGAACATATTAAAAATGAATCTGCAAACCCAGAGATGTTGAACTGTACCTTCGTTATCCGATGACGAGACAATGGGTGAATGTAATGAGATTTTAAATAAATAAATAAATAAATACATAATAAAGTGTACTACTTTGGGTGGAGGAGATAGTGAGGAGTGGGCATTTTGTAAAGGTCAGACAAATAAAGGAGAAATGTGGTGGCAGCCATCTTTAGAGATCTCTGCAGGAGAAAGGAAGCATGCTTGCAGCCATCTTGAGAGAGAGGCGCAACAAGCAAGGAGGAAAGACAAAATCTAGATGTCTAGGAAAGGAAATAAAACCTCCAATATAAAGATCTATCCACCCAAAGAAAGTAACCGCAACAGAAAGTAACCCCCAATCAGCAAACTGACTACAGAGGCAAGTGGAGAAATGGTCATACAGGCTGACGTGGAGGACCTGCTGTTAGAAATTGGAAATATGCATGAGGATTTGAGGGAAGAATCCAGGTTTGCATTAAAAATATAGATAATTAAATTAATGAGATTTATCAGATGTGGAAAGACAATTAAACATACAATCAAACAGCATTATTAATATAGGTGAAAGAATCCAAATAATTGCAAAAAAGCAATAAAAAAAGAAAAGAAATAAGAAATAGAATTAAAGCTGAGGCCACAGAAAATAGAGAATGTAGGAACAACATAAGAATTAAAGGTTTCCAAAGGAGACTGAAGGGAGAAATCTGCTGGACTCATTGAATAATATTTTCCATGACATACTGAAACTGGACAACAAATAACAAATTCATATTGAGAAGTTCACACATCTCTTTTCCACAGGCCTCCAGCAAGCTCCAGATGAAGAGTTGTGATTATCCATCTGTACTACTATCAAGACAAGGATAAAATACTGAGCACAATTAGGGAGAATTCTGAACGACTGATGATTCTCAACAAGCCTGTACAATTTGTTTTCCCAGATCTGGCAATTTCAATCCTTAGAAAATTATAAGAATTATACCAGGTGACCATAATCATTAGAAAGATTATATTATATTGATAATACCTTATATTGATAAGGTAAAAAGGAGGGTTTCTGTTTAAATTGTCCTTTAAATAGAAGAACAGATATGTCTATCTGAGATCCATAAGAGGGAAAGTGGGAATATGTGAATCAGCTCATGAACAATCTGAATGGGATCAAAGGCATTGCTCTCACAGTTCACCAAGAAATCGCCTGGAGTCAATGAGATCAAAAAGAGCCAGAATAGTTCAAAAATAAGCATCATCAAAACAATAGGACAGGCATGAGAAAAGAAGAACCAGTCTAGATGTAGAAGAACATAATTAATATATGGGCTAATCTATTACAATAAATAATGGAAATTATATTCATGTAGTTAAAATGATAAAGAGATGTTAATTTTAAGGGGATTGTCACAGGCTGGCTGACTTTTTAAGACAAGCTGGGTTCAGCCTGGCCCAGGACCTAGCAGATATCCCTCAGTCTTGGGGAAAGTAGGAATCCCAGCTGGGCATAACAGAGTTAGTGTGACTGACCTCATATGTGGAGGAGTACTTAAACAGAGCTGAACTCAGCTGAGGTTGAAGACCCAGGAGAGATGATATAGGGTGTTCCCTCCCTCTCTCCGGAAAAAGCCTGGGGTTGGCAGACTGAGGAAGCTTTCCAGTTAGAACTGATCCCTGTGACAGGCCCTGGAAAGTGGGAAAGATCCAGGGAGAGACTCTAAAGGAGGCATGACTCTCTACTGAATATAAACCAACAGGGATCAGAGTAGGCGCCTGTGTGAGGGACCCCTGAGACAATGTTTGCAAGTTGAAGCAGAAACCTTCAGTAGCCTCAGGGAGCAGCAGAATTATTTGGATTTGTTTGGATTTTCATTTGGACCTTTGGTTACCCCAGCATTGGTTTGAATATAATGTGGCTTGGCCCTCACAGAAGACCATGTGATATGCAGAAGGCCTGCAGGAAGTGCTAGAGTGAAGGATACCAGTGATATTACTCACACATGCATGGCAATGCTCCAAGGGTGAGTGTGCCCCTACTGCTGGGATGGACAATCGAACAAAAAGGAAAAGGGTTTTCTGCTCCATGAAAAAGAATTTTACTAGTATGATATAGTTACAGGAAACTCACTTAAAGAAAAAAATAATAAATACCTGAATACATCTATGATATGTCTCTCCAGGACAATCTAACAGAAGAGGGTTGGCAAGACTCTTTGCTAACAGTTTCAGCACAACTTATAGATACAAAGGACAGATATATTTCAATTAAGATAAGTTTCTCACTTTAGCCTACGCATGCTCCCAGTCAAGGCCAAGCTTTTTTGAGTGTTTCTTTACCGACATTTTAAACAGATCAAAACATTAATTTCATCTTTTGTTTTGCTTTGTTTTCGTTAGCAGCTAGCCTTCATATTGTACATTATTGGAAAAATGTGACCCTTCCTCCTATGGAATTGTGGTCTGGTAGAACATGGACTATCCTTGTAATGATAAAACTTTTACACAAGTACATACACATGAGAAGTGCCAAAAAGAGGATGGGTATTTAGAAATTTGGTCCCTCTTTCTAGCATACTCAGAGGAGGAGGGCTCTCCAGCCAGCAAGCTGGAATCTTTAGCCAGGTTCTTTTGAATATTAACCTGATCGTGAATAACTAATTGACAGTCTAGTATGTTAGTGTTTTATTTTAACTTTGTTTTAATAAAAAGTTTTTAAAATAGGCAAAAATTGTCTCTACAAAATATTTCAGAACATTGCAGTTTAATTTCAGAAAGCAACATTTCAATATTGACTTTATAAGAAATGGTTATAAATTAAGTTTCTTGGGTAGCTTTAAAACATGAGTGTTTCATAATCCTTTTTGTTTCTTTCTTTCTTTCTGGATTCTGGTAACAAATTTTTTGGTGTGATCAGAGGTATTGACAGATTCTTCTAACACCTGGCCAGGAAATAAGGCTCCATGAATTGTAATTAGAACCAAATGGATTAAATTCACTTCCTAAATGTGAGCAACTGTCTATGATAAGAGCTAAACATTCTCCCATCATCCAACTGTACCAAATAGAATCTCTACATGTAAGTTGGGTTTAACAGTGTTCGGTAGTCACCTGCTATCAGGATTCAATATACACAATCTTGCTTCTTCCTGGAGAAAATGTAGGGCCTTCACAACTAAGGGTACGTCTACAGTACAAAATTATTTTGAAATTATTCTATTCGAATTTTCAGAAGCAATTTTATACATTCGGTCTTGTGTGTCCCCACTAAAGCACGTGAATTCGGAGGAGTGTGTCCACAGTACCGAGACTAGCATTGAATATCGGAGTGGTGCACTGTGGGCAGCTATCCCACAGTTCCCGCAGTCCCCGCCACCCACTGGAATTCTGTGTTAAGCTCCCAGTGCATGATGGGGCAAAAACATTCTCGTGAATGTTTCAGGATGTGTGTCATCAGTCACTCCTCCCACCATGAAAGCTACGGCAGACAATCGTTTCACACCTTTTTTGGTGTGCAGACGCCATACTGCTTTCAGCAGGTGGTGCAGTTCGGTGCACCGCTTCTCTCCTGGTACTATGAATCCACCTCGCATGTCCTCTCATCTTTCTATGTAATCTCTGTAAGTATCTACTCCTTCTCTTCCTCATCAACTGCTTCCGCTGCCAACTCTGCTCGGCCATTGTGAACTGAGCAGCACAGCTTCTGCCGCCAACTCTGCTCTCCTGCTCTTGCCACACTACCGAGCTTCTCCATGTTGTCTGTCCTGGGCTCCTGCCTCCGTGAAAACTACACAAGACAACCATTTCCTGCCTTTTTTCAGCTCTCGTGAACCGAACAGCACCTCTTCCACTGCCACGCTGCTCTCCTATGTTTCACATCCTTTTTCCAGGATTATCCATGTAGGCGCCATAGCATGGCAAGCATGGAGCCCGCTCAGATCTCCACTGCAGTTTTGACCATTGTAAATACCTCATGCATTATCCAGCAGTATGTGCAGTACCAGCAAAACTGGGCGAGGAAGCGATGACAGCGTGATTACGATAATGATGAGGACATGGACAAAGACATTCCTAGAAGCATGGCATGTGGCGATTGGGAGATCATGGTGGCGTTGAGCCAAGTTCATGCCATGGAACGCCCATTCTGGGCCCAGGAAACAAGCACAGTCTGGTGGGACAGCATAGTGTTGCAAGTATGGGATGATTCCCAGTGGCTGAGAAACTTTCATATGTGTAGGGCCACTTTCATGGAACTTTGTGACTTGCTGTCCCCTGCCCTGATGCACAAAGACACCAAAATGAGAGCAGCACTCACAGTTGAGAAGCAAGTGGCCATAGCCCTGTGGAAGCTTGCAATGCCCAACAGCTACCGGTCAGTCGAGAATCAGTTTGGAGTGGGCAAATCTACTGTGAGGGCTGCTATGCTGCAAGTAGCCAATGCAATCATAGACCAGCTGCTATCGAGGGTAGTGACTTTGAGAAATGTGCAGATCATTGTGGATGGCTTTAATGCACTGGGGTTCCCTAACTGCGGCAGGGCAATGGATGGAACTCATATCCTATCTTGACCCCAGAACACTGGGGCGGCCAGTACATAAACCGCAAGGGATACTTTTCCATGATGCTGCAAGCACTGGTGGAACGCAAGGGACATTTCACCGACATCAAAGTGGGATGGCTGGGAAAGGTGCATGACGCTCGCATCTTCAGGAACTCTGATCTGTTTGAACAGCTGCAGGAAGGGACTTACTTCCCAGACCAGAAAATTACTGTTGGGGACGTTGAAATGTCTATAGTTATCCTTGGGGATACCTACCCCTTAATACCATGGCTCATGAAGCCATACACAGGCACCCTGGACACTAGAAAGGAGCAGTTCAACTATAGACTGAGCAAGTGCAGAATAGTGGTAGAATGTGCTTTTGGATGTATGAAAGCTCGCTGGCGCAGTATACTGACTCAGTTAGATCTCAGCACAACCAATATTCCAATTGTAATTGCTGCTTGTTGTGTGCTCCACAATATCTGTGAGAGTAAGGGGGAGATGTGTATGGTAGGGTGGGAGGTTGAGGCAACTCGCCTGGCAGCCAATTTCACACAGCCAGACAACAGGGCAATTAGAAGAGCGCAGCAGGGCACTCTGCGCATCAGAGAAGCTTTGAAAGCCAGTTTCATGACTGGCCAGGTTACAGTGTGACAGTTGTGTTTGTTTCTCTTGAAGTTACCCACCCCCTATATATATGAAAGGAAATAAAGTCACGATTGTTTAAAAACTGTTCTTTATTATTTGTTGCACAACACATTGAGAGAAATGAGAAGGTAGACCAGGGGAGGGAGGAGGGTAGTGGGGTAGGGGGTGGAGGAGGAGGGAATGACAAGTCCAGAAACCAAATCAACATTTCGGATATGCCAGCTTTCTGCTGTTTGTGCAATCCTCTGGGGTTGTGTGTGTGGGACCCCATAGCCTCCTCCCCCCCCCCCCCGTGTTCTTGGGCATTTGGATGAGGAAGCTATGGAACTTAGGGAGGAGGGAGGGTGGTTATACAGGGGCTGAAGCGGCAGTCTGTGGTCTTGCTGCCTTTCCTGCATTAGATATACCATACAGCAGAGCATGTCAGTTTGTTCCCTCATGAGCTTGACCATAGAATCCTGCCTGCTCTCATCGCGCACATCCCTCCTCTCTTTGTGTTCATTTAACACTTTAAGGGACTCTGCAATTGTTTGCCTCCACGCATTCAACTGCGCCCTATCAGTGCGGGAGGACTCCATGAGTTCGGTGAATATGTCGTCCTGAGTTCATTTTTTTCGCCTTCTAATCTGGACCAGCCTCTGGGACGGAGTAGATTGAGGCCGCGTTGAAATATTTGTACCTGTGGGAGGAGAAAAAGGGAGGGTAGTATTTTAAAAGATACATTTTAGAGAAGAAAGGGGACACTTTCTCAGTGAAACAAGCAATTCATAGTACACAGCACATGTTCTTTCTGTACAAGGTTGCATTTTGCCTCTTATACTGAAGTGCCTGCCACTCTGGTGTGAGTAAGCCATCATACGCGGCCAGGCAACAGAATTCAGCTTGTGGGCAGCCATGATAAGCCCTAGGGGCATGCGGGGTTCTGCTTCTTCCACATTCATTTCAATGCTTTCAAACTGCCAGGCCCCCTTTCCCATAGCAAGCAATGCCTTGTGGGTTTGCCATATAAAAGGAGGGCCCACGGGCTCTCTGGGATGATCGCTTCACACAGCACCACCACCAGCCCCCGCACCCATCGCATGGCTCCGATGAGGCTCTGAGCAGGGATGAGCCCTTTAAACTAAATGTGAACAACCCAGGGTGGCTTAGTTCCCCAGCCCGCCCCCACCTCATGGCTCCAATCAGGCTCTCACTCACCAGACATGCTTTATCCAGGGTTGTCAAGATTCCTTCCCCACTCTGAACTCTAGGGTACAGATGTGGGGACCCACATGAAAGACCCCCAAGCTTATTTCTACCAGTTTAGGTTAAAAAATTCCCCAAGGCACAAAGTCTTTGCCCTTGAATTAGGTAAAACGCTGCCACCACCAAGTGATTTAGACAAAGAGCAGGGAAAGGACCACTTGGAGTTTCTATTTCTGCAAAATATCCCCCCAACCCCTTACACCACCTTTCCTGGGGAGGCTTGAGAATAAACAGATGAGCACAAACCAGCCTTGGATTTTTAAGACCCCCAAAAACAATCAGATTCTTAAAAATCAGAACTTTATTAGAAGAACAAGAAAAAGATAAGAGAACAACTCTGTAAGACCAGAATGGAAGATAATCTTACAGGCAGTCAGATTCAAAACATAGAGAATCCCTCTAGACAAAACCTTAAGTTACAAAAAGACACAAAAACAGGAATAGACATTCCCTCCAGCACAGCAAGTTTACAAGCCAAAACACAAAGAAAAGCTAATGCATTTTCTAGCTAGATTACTTACTAACTCTACAGGAGTTGGAGAGCTTGTATCCTCGATCTGTTCCTGGCAAAGGTATCACAAAGATAGACAGAAAAAAGCCTTTCCCCCCTGCTCCAGCTCTGAAAGAATCTTGTCCCCTCATTGGCCATTTTGGGTCAGGTGCCAGCGAGATTACCTTAGCTTCTTAACCCTTTACAGATGAAAGGATTTTGCCTCTGGCCAGGAGGGATTTTATAGCACTGTATACAGAAAGTTGGCTACCCTTCCCTTTATATTTATTACAAGGGTCATGGTCCAGGACCCTGCATTGGGAGTGGGGGGAGGCTATTGGGTCCAGCGTTAAGAACAGTTCCTGGCTAGGGGGGGAAACGGGTTCCCCACTTGCTGCCTGTGCACTGTCTTCCTTCTCCTCCTCCTCCTCTTCGTCCTCCAATAACTCATCCTCCTTGCTCCATGCAACTCCCCCCTTGCAGGTGTCCACGGACAGTGGTGGGGAAGTGGTGGCATCACCCCCCATAATTGCATGCAGCTCACAGCATGTATGGGGCTGTGACCCAGAGCACCCATTTTCCTCCCTGGCTTTTTGATACCTTTGCCTGAGCTCCTTGATTTTTGTACAACACTGCTCTGTGTCCCTGGAGTAGCCTCTTTCTGTCATGGCCCTGGAGACTTTAGCGTACGTATTTGCGGGGGTTTTTTTTTTTGGAATGTAGTTCTGCCACAACAGATTCTTCTCCCCAAGATGCAATGAGATCCAGTACCTCCCGTTCAGACCATGCTGGAGCTCGTCTATGAATCCGGGACTGCATGGTCTCTTGTGATGGTGGGCTCTACATGGTCGCCTGTGATGGTGGACTGTGCTGATAGTCTCCAGTGCTGATGGGGCTTTTACTTCCTACCTGGCTAGTGCATCGGAGTTGAGAGTGTTGTCCAGAGAGGTCAGGGATAGCTCCCAGAGGGAGCATTCTGGTATAGCTCCCAGAGGCCAATAACTTTGAATTGCGTCCACGGTACCTGTAAGCTGGAACTGTGATCTCAATTTTAGTGCTACTCCACTTGCCGAGGTGGGATACAGAAATTGGATTAAAGAGCGCTTTAAATCGAAAAAAAATGGTGTTGTCATCTGGACGGAATCCGTTTTATTTCAAATTAACTCGGCTAATTCTGAAATAACCACATACTGTAGACCAGACCTTGAAGTCTAAGCTCTGTGAAAATTATGTCCATAGGAGTATTATAATTTCATTGTCATTTGTAATTCAAGCATCTTTTATTTGGTTTAAACTAGCAATTACCAGTTAATGTTTCACTGAAATTAAGCACAGAATTTATCTAATACTTCTTCATATACAATATTTTTCAGCTACTATGGTTTGTCTTATAAACATTCTTATAACTAATTAACCAATTAACTAATAATAGTGTGGAACTATGCAATGCATGATCCCAAATAAAAGCTGAAAATGGTCTGGAAAATTGTGCTTTTTAGCCAGAATTATCTTCCTATCCCCCAGTTTATCTGGAAATATACACAAAAGGAAGCCTTTAATTACTAAAAATAACTTTCTAAAAGGCTGTATGTCCTTTGCAGAAATCTGCACATTTGTTACATAGCCAGCAGTGTTCCTATTGCGTCCCTCTTTCACAATCTTTTCTTTTTTTTTTAATCAGAAGTAAAATTCATTATTTAGAACCCCAGTAAAATCTTGCATAGTGGTGTATGATACAAATACTGTACTTTTCTTAAAGAAAACAGCAGCAGAATGAACATTACTTTTAGTTTTGCAAATTTAGATTATCAGATTCCGAAGTCTGATGTTGGATTCATTCATATAATTTCTAACCCCCAGTTATTTTTACTATTACAATGTTTGTCATAGACTTCAAGTTTTATGTTAACATACACAATAAATAAAATGTATAATAATAATAATAATAATAATAATAATTTCAAAGGTGTTTATATGCAAGTTGCCTGAACATTTGAAATGATATAATTGAACAAAAAATCCTGGCTGATGTGATTGAACCTTTCACCATTTAGTGACCAATTTGAACCCACCCAGCTCAGTAGTGAGTGAATGTAAGTGAGTGACTCTGATGCCTGTTCAATGGTATGTCTGAAATGAGTGGTGGTGTTGTCCACATACCAGAAGCATAAAATAAAATCAGAAACCTACCAATCAAATAAACAATGTAGTCATATGATTTAGTCTTCCAAATACTGTCATTGTCACTTGTAGTTTAACTCTTTCAAAAGCAAAGAATTAAAGCTTGTCTACACGGTGCATTAGTCTACCCTTGAGGTATGTAAATTCCAGTAGGGTCCATACTGGCTGGTTAGTATGCAGCATATTAGTGTGCACTAGAATGTACATACCTCTAGTATGGACTAATGCACTGTGTAGAGTATCAGGGGGGAGCCGTGTCAGTCTGTATCCACAAAAAACAACAAGGAGTCTGGTGGCACCTTAAGACTAACAGATTTATTTGGGCATAAGCTTTCATGGGTAAAACACCCTCAACACCTGGTTGTTTTACCCACGAAAGCTTATGCCCAAATAAATCTGTTAGTTTTTAAGGTGCCACCAGACTCCTTGTTGCACTGTGTAGACAAACCCTTAGATATTAATTGTGACCTCTTTGTGAGAAATAAATTGAGCAATCGTAGCTAAAACAAGGACATAATAGACTAGAGATTTCCTTTAAATGGTTATATTTTAATGTGGCTGTCTCTTAGTCAGTGAGGAGAAGGCAATAAAGAGATTTGATGTACATTCTGATAAGATGTTAATGGTGCTGGAGAAACTGGGAAATATAGCATGGTTTATTTTAGGTAGAAAGAAAAGGAGTACTTGTGGCACCTTAGAGACTAACCAATTTATTTGAGCATGAGCTTTCGTGAGCTACAGCTCACTTCATCGGATGCATACTGTGGAAACTGCAGAAGACATTATATACACAGAGACCATGAAACAATACCTCCTCCCACCCCACTCTCCTGCTGGTAATAGCTTATTTAAAGTGATCATCAAGTTGGGCCATTTCCAGCACAAATCCAGGTTTTCTCACCCTCCGCCCCGGGACTGTCCCCTATTTTAATGGGACTGTCCCCTATTTAAGCACTCAGGCAGGTGTCCTGGGGGGGCGGAGGGTGAGAAAACCTGGATTTGTGCTGGAAATGGCCCAACTTGATGATCACTTTAGATAAGCTATTACCAGCCGCTCCCCCCACTGATCACTTTACAAGTGGTGCCTTAGGTTCCAACTCCATGGGGGCTCTGGGGCTGGAGCACCCACAGGGAAAATTTGGTGGGTGCAGAGCACCCACCAGCAGCTCCACGCCCCACGCACAGCCCCAGCTCACCTCCACTCCGCCTCCGCCCCTGAACGCACTGCCCCGCTCTGCTTCTCTGCCCCACCCCCTCGGCTTCCGGCGAATCAGCTGTTCTTGCGGGAAGCCTGGGAGGGCTGAGAAGCAGGCGGACGCTTCACGCTCAGGCCCAGGGAGGTGGAGGTGAGCTGGGGCAGGGAGCGGTTCCCCTGCTTGCCCCCCCCGGTTATCTGCTGCGGCACAGGCAGCCCTCCTAGTGACTCCCTGCCCCAGCCTCCCTGGGCCTGAGCGCGAAGCCGCCGCCTGCTTCTCAGCCCCCGCAGCTGGGACTGGGCGCTGGGCGGGGCGGGGAGCTGCCGGTGGGTGCTCTGCACCCATCAAATTTTCCCTGTGGGTGCTCCAGCCCCGGAGAACGCATGGAGTCGGTACCTAAGTCACCACTTTTGGAAGTTGTTAAATGTCCCACAAGGACAACGGGTTCTAAAAGGGCTTCTACATTTAACAACCGGTTCTAGTGAACCGGTGCGAACTGGCTCCAGCTCACCACTGCATACTATACATATCACTGCAGGAAACATAGCCCAAGAAGGTTTACTCCTGAAAATGAGGGACGACTTATCTTCTTTAAGGTCAATCAAAATGGATTCTTCTATAATCCAAGACAGAAACCATAAACTAAAAAGCAAGGATGAGCATCCCCAAGGCACAACTATAAACAGTTTACTATTTTGGTGACTCTTGACATTAATGGCACTGACATTTACCTCTGAAGTTCTTAGGTTGCAGGTATCTGCATAGCACTTAAACTGCCCCATGACCCAGGGGTGCAGAAGAATTACAAAGGCACCATATATGCATCTCAATTAGACTGGAAAATCAGATCTTGTTGAAAATTTCCAACCAATCACTTTTCTGTTGGAAAATACCATTTCATCAAACTCAGAACGTCCTGTGGAAATGTTCTCATTGTGCATTAAGCAGTGGGGCTCTTTGTCCATCTGAACAAAGAAAGTAAGTTGCCCCCTTTATCTTCAGGGATGGGGGCTTGTCTGGTAGGAAGGGGGTTGTTGCCTTTTTAAGGCCTTCCTCCTCAGAGGATTACCTGTTCAGGTGAAGAAGCAGGAAGCAGTATGCCTAACCAGGGTGGGGAAAGTGTAGGGATGCTGCACCCCCCCCAGCTGACTGGAGGAGAGGGTGGTATCCAGTTCAGTTCCAGAAAAGCTCTCTTTAACCCAGATCATGTTAGCAGCAACAACAGCCAATCTGCATCCATGGCTGTGCCTGGCATCTGTGACAGAATGGTGAGATAGGGAGAGGGAAGAGAATACACCCCCTTCCAGACACAGGAGGGTAGTTAGAGCAGGAAAAAGGGGGAGGAATCTCCAACCCCAGCGTGTGCAGGACAGAGTGGGGCTTGGGGAGCCAGTTGAGCCTGGGGTGGTGGACTTCTCTCAGCATGGGCAAGAGGAAGCATCCAGGACCAGGTTGGCAGGTCACAGGGTGGTCTGTCCTCCCACCAAGAGGATTCTCCTCTACTAGGGAGTAACATGGGTCCTGGGGAGGAATACCCTTCCAGTGCTGAACTAACTCCTAGGCATTGCAGGGAGGAGGGAAGCCAAGAATTAATTCAAGTTGTGCATGCTGTTGATTCAGAGGTTTCATCAGCAGCACTACCAGGTTTGCAGAGTGCTGTGGGTTTCACACAGCCAGGAGGTTTGAAGGATCTCCCTGCAGGACAGAGATGGGGGAAGAGGACAACATCTGTGATAGACAATGCTGACATGGGTGAGTGTGCTCAATGCCATGGATGGTTGCAGAACAGCAGATTTTAATAGCTGGTGGAAACATGATTTTGCACTGAAGTGAGAGCTCTGGGCATGGGGAATGTAATGGAGGCTGGAGGAGGCTAAGCCTCTCCAAAACTTGTGCTGCGGGGGTCGGGGGGAGTCGTCAGGGGGGTAAGTGGCATTGTGTCTGTGCCCAGGGTCCCTGGCCAATTTGGGACCACTTGAAAAATCTCCCCCCATTATGGCCCCGGGGCTGGAGGAACTCTCTTTCCCCACCCAGGGCCCTGCAGCCATGGTGGGGGGCACAGAGCTTTTCCGGTTTCAGGGCAGCAGTGGAGTAGAAGGGTGGAAAGGAGCGAGTGGAGGCTGGGCCTCGGAGGGAAGCGGCACAGTGGGGGTGGAATGGGGGTGGGACACCATGGAAGGGGTGGAATGGGGTGGGGACAAGGGTGGATTGGTGGTCCTGGAATGGCACCACAGTCCCAACTGGGGCTGAGAGCTGGATCCTGGCTGGGGCTGAGCCTCTCATCCCACCTCCGTGGCCCCGACTGAGCTCTCAGTTCCCACCCACTTCCACCCTGGCCGGAGCTTCCACCATGGCTTCGACCAGAAGAGTTAGGGCAGGAGATTAGCCTCCTCAAGGGGAAGCTTCACCTGCCATCCATGACTCTGGGGTTGGGGAAGCACATGATTGTGAAGTGATCCCATCACCTCCAATGCAGCAGTTGGTGAATGTAGAGAGTTTGTCAGTGGGGCTCACAGAGTATTCACTTCTCCACGCAGGGGAACTAAGCAGGAGAGTGGATAGCAGCTGTTTAACCCTCCCTGAAGGACCGGAGACACCAAAGCAAGTGGGGCAGCAGACTTAGCAATTAGGTTAAGGGAGGCAACTGGTGTCCTCGGAGCTGGGTCTGCAACGAATGGGATAGGCACATCCTCTACTGAGGTAAATGGCATTACACAGCTGTTGCGGGCTAACCTCCAGTGGTTGCAGAAGCTGGAATTTCCATTGGTCAGGACTCTGGAAGGGGTAGTCATGGACATCCAGAAATGGCAGGAGTTTGGGACACAGGCAACAGTCAGATGGGGCAGACCCCTTGCCATGGGGTAGGAGACCTTAATGTTGGGGAGGTGGCTGAGCAACCTACGAATCACCCGCCAATGTGAATTGGTGGGAATGTGAATTGGTGGGATAAAATCTCTGCTCCAGAAGTATCTGAGGGCAGCATGGCACTGAAGTTTCCATGGTGGTTAGTCAGGAGTGTGGTTATGCCAGGGTGTCTGACCTGATAGGAAATCACCTTCTCAATCCCACTGAAGACAAGATTTTGAGAGCTGAATATATAGACATGTGTTCACTGTTAAACAGGAGCTGCTGATGGAGAGTAAGCCGGGATAGGGTAAGCCAGATAATGAAACATCTGAACTGCCAAGGGAGGCTAGAATGTGGGGAAATTGGGTTACTGCCTTTCTTATTCTATGCAGGTGTTATTGCTGAGGCATACTCAGACAGATGCCCAGCATTATTCAAAGGTATTATATGCCTGCCTTATTATATCCATATATTTGGGGGCATGGCCTGGTTCAAATTGTGATGAACAGCTTAGGCTGAGGGCTGCAACCCAAACTGGAATTCAGTGGGACTCACCACATCATATACTTTGGTTGGAGTGCATGACACCATGGGGGCACAGGGTTCACACTGACAGTGGTCTGTCAGAGCTGCCCCAGGTAAGCACCACCGGGACTCCCCACCTTGCCCCCCGGCAAGTCCCTCTGGCTCTTAGGGGTGGGGTGGGCACCCACTACAGTGGCCCACGAGACCCTCCTGCCCAGTTCTGGGGGCAGTCAGGGGAAAGGGGAGGAGGATGGATGGGGTAGGGGTCCAGGGCAGGGCATCAAGGAACGCGGGGGGTTGGATGGGGCAGGAGTCCCCGGGGGGCGGAGGTGGGCCACGACCTCCTCGTGGGGTGAGGAGGCAACCGATTGTTAAGATTTTGGCAGCTCATCACTGATAGTACGCATTCACAATTTACCATAGTGGCTGAAGAGCTGACAGTCTTTGCATTATATATGAAGGTTGGATTTTCTTCCTTTGCTTCTAGCATTCAGATGAATAATCTGAAAAGTTAACAAGTAATTCTCCCAGGTAGCCCTCCATTATGGCAGCTAAAGTCAGGAAAGATTGTTCAATATAAAGTTTATCAGTTGCATTATTTAAGACCAAAATCTGTCACACACATGAACTGCAATTTCAGATGAATTTTTAGAAGACTGTGAACATCAAGTTTCTGTCAAATGACTATTTAATGTTGATGAATTCTACCTACAATCACAGTAAGGAACCTGATTTGTTTGGGGTTTCTGAATGAAGTTTTGAACATCATATCTGGAAAATTCTCAATAGCTCATATCCTTTGAAGATTATTGCTAGACTTCAATTATCTTTATTTTAGCAGACTGTGAACAGCTCATTACTGAATTCCATTTCCATTGGGCTGGATCCCTGCAATACCATGTTAGCTTGTCTACAAACACATTTAGTTTTAAACTTCAGTTTCCTCCTATTTTCACTGCAAAGGAGTTATTAGTAAATTGAACCATAATGCACCATTATTTAGCACCTATACGCTACTTGCCTTTGTAGGCAAGGATAGAATTTAGACTCTGCTAAGGAAGAATTTAAAAAGATTGTCATCTAAATAGAACAAAATAGCTATTGGTTAGCATGAAAACCTTTTAAAAATCTTTTTATCTACCTGTTTTTGCCCAAAACATAAAATTAAAATGGTTCTAGATTTTTAAAGCAGATTGTGGATTAATCATTCAGTCCCTATTTAATATCAATGGATCTAATCCAATGATTACAATTAAACATGTCCTTATGTACTCTACTGGATCAGGACTTTAACGCAAAATCCAGGTAAAGCACCTCATGAGATATTTTGGCTCACTACTTAATCTAAAAATGCTGTCTTTACACAATCCAGATATCTTTTTTGTGGACAGGTACATTGCCCTTGGCATCCCTAGGCAGAAGTGCAATGTTGTCTTGTAGGCAATCCATGGTTACAGTTCACATTTAATATAACATTCAAAAGAGACTTTTAAAAAAATATCATTTTTTGCATTATTTTTTTTGTGTCCTCTTACTTTTTGCCTGAATACTAATTTCTGTTTAATAAACAATGCTTACCCCTTTAACTCAAAGGCATTTAGTGGAAAGGAAGCGACCAGCAGGTGGTTCATATAAAATTTCATTAGCCTCTCTTTTGGTACATCTTTGAATAAATTGCCTCATTTCTATGCAAATTGACATAGACCCTGTTTCCTGGCTAATTTTAGTCTAACATAATGTATATTTTAAAACACAATATCTAATTCTCCAAGATTTATGCAGCATGAAGAATTCATAATGAGTAAGAAGATACCCACCATTACATAATCCTATTTAGATGCACACACAAAATGGGGCAACAGTTCAAATATGGAATGTATGGAACTACCATCTGTGTGGAGAAAACTTTGGAAATCTTCATGAAAGAAATGGGTTTCAAGGACAGATATGTGAAGAACATGTTATAAAATAAGTTTCTCTGATGCAAACAAAAAAACATAAAGAACCAAAGAAATACCACCATAAACACAAAAATATAGTTAAACCAGAAAGCTAACCATGAACAAGGCCAAACACAACAACCAGCGCAACTACAGGAGATCTTATAGATACTAGTGTTTAAGGGCTAAAAGCTCCCTTGGCCCAGGAAACATGTCTCCAGGCCAGAGAAGCAGAACCCCGTGCAGAAATGCAATATTTCTTCCTCAATGCAATATTTCTTCCTCAATGCAAAAAGAAATGCAATATTTCTTCCTCAATCTCTCTTTACAATCAACTTCTATATGAATAAATGGAAGGTGTGGACACAGTCTGAGAGAGGGTGAAGTTGTACACACCCTGCTTCACTGTTGATGGTAGTGATGGTAGTGATAGGAAGGGGGTCAGTGAGACATGCTGAGTATGTTTGGGACAGTGGGAGATGAAGCCAAAGGCTATAGAGATTTAGGGTGGACCGAGATGTCATATTTGCCATGAATATGGGGTAAATGAAGAAGGGGAGAAATTAGCTAAAATGGGGTGGAAGTGATAATAATAATAATAATAATAATAATAGGAAGTGATACTGAGATGTGGAATTTGTATTCAACAGTAGTAACTCACAAATTGAGATTGTAAGGCCTTTGCTTCTCTTCTTTGACTATTGTTCATTATGTATATGTATAGTGCCTAGCACAAGGAGGCCCTGAAATGGGCTTAAGATGCTACCACAATAAATAACATGTTACTGTCCTGTGTGAAGAATTATCTAGTGTTCCATTAAACTCCTTCAGAAAGACAGACTCCCACTGCAGATAAATTAGACTTTAAGGTGATCCCTATTCTATTTAATGTCACATAGCTTTTATAGTCAACAATTTTGACAGAATTTTTTGTTATAAAGTTTTAATGAGATAGACACAAAAGGCCAAATGTTGCACTGAGTTGGAGTACATATGCTCCCGTTGAATTCACTGGGGTTGCACAAAGTATATGGCAGGGCAACATTTGTTCCAGTGTTTAATTTTTTTCCAAATGTGTTTTATGAAGACACTTTGCTTGGAAGCTGCAGCGTGACAATGAAGGTTAAATAATGTAGGAATTAGGAAATATGAGCTGCACATACCACTTCTGGGGAAGGATTAAGGGTCCGATCCAAGGCATCCAAGGTGCTAGCGAGAACCCTAACCAAACCATACCAGATCCAAACCAAAGTGAAAGACCTGATATAAACCAAACCAAACGCTCTAGTTCTGAACCCCCTAGAGTTCCAAAACCTGGGACCCACCCCCAGATCCAAATGTTGCATTTTAAGTCTATCTCTGCTGAAAACATGGTATGGCTAACAAAATATAAGAAAGGCCATTAAATGTAAATAGACACCGAATATGTCACATGTCAAAATGTGGGTTAGTTATTACAGAAAGAAATGGTAAATAGTTTGTCTGAGGTCAGGAACTAGAATAAAGTTTTGATCAATAGCATGCCAGATTTGATTCTATCATTTCACTATTCATGACTCTGCTACTACATACAATAGCCAGGTGAGAGTTCAGAACAGCTGAGTTAATAAAGAGAGAGATTTTTTTTAAAATATATGAAAGTCTTGCTGCTCTTAAGGTTTCTCTTGAATCATGTAACAAGAGATAATTTAAGTATGCAAATTAATGACAGAATTATTAGCTTAAGGAATTGAAGGTTGGTGTTGTACAAATTCTTGTCTAGCTGCATCTCTATTAAATATGACAAATGGTAAAACTTAAAAGTGTGTGAGCAGCTGTTCATTATTCTATTTGTAATCTGTGGCATTTATTTTTACAAGATATTTGCAAGATATTTTTAAAACAATTAACAGAACAGCCTTTTAGCTAAGCAATGTCATACATATGTATATTAAAAGGGAAAAGATTCACTCTTGCTTGACTTCAACTACCTTCTGTGGTGAGACTAATTATTTTTATTTAACATTTTTCGTAAATACAGATTATGAGAAAATTGCCATTTTAATCCATATGAACAAATTGTATATTCACAGTGGAGATGGGCCTGATCTATAAAATCCAAATGTACTCCTAGAACAGGATTTTAAATGCTCACAATTCAGAGGGTGAACCCCAGTGGCAAAACCTTAGTGTCGCAGGTTCTAATCCATTTAGGGCTGGTCAGAATTTTTCACATGAAAAAATTTCCTGTTGGATAATGTGATTCTGTCAAAACTGATTTTTGTTGTGGGAAAATGTTGATTTATGTGAAATTAATTTATTTTTTCCAGAAATCAATCAGGAAAATTGATTTTTTTTGTTATGTCTATTCAAAATGAGAATTACTTTTTGACATGTTCAATCATTTCATTTTGATAAAAATTGTCAACATTTTCTGTTTTGATATTTTGGATTCAAGTCTTTTCAGAATTTTCATTGAAAATATAGATATTCTGATTTTCCATTGCAAATTGCAGAGTTCAAATTTGTTTAATTTTTCAAAGACAGAAACAGCTTTAATGCCTCCTCTTCCCTGTGCAGTGGGCATTCTTGGACTAGGAAGAAGTGTGATTAGAATGCCTCTCTGGCCGAATTTTGTGCCTCTGGCCACTTGAAATTGTGTCCTCAGGATTGGTGTAGTGAAGGGAAGGTGTGGGGTGGCAAAATTCCACCTATGCTCCCCCAATCCTATATCAGCTGAACCCAAGGATCTGAACAAAGGTGTTTAGATATAGGGCCAAAAGTTTTTAAAGGCCTCTAATTTTTCATCTGATAATTAATTAAGAGGTCCCTCTAATCTGTAAATGCAAAACACATTTGAATCTGCATTTCAAGTTGTTACAGGTTACATTTTCAAAATTAGCCTCGAAGTTTGGGTACCCCTATTCTTGGATATCTATTAGTAAAAGCCAGGGGATTGATTTGCAGCGCTGCTGAACATTCTTAATGAACATTCTAATCTGAGAATGTTGGACACCCAAAAATGAAGGTAACTATTCTATCTTCATATATTCAAGGTGTAACCCAATAATATTGCATGCACATATCCAAAGACAGAACTTGGTACATAGCTTTTATTTCTACATTTTGTTCTTACAATGAGTCTTATGCTACCTTTCATACACAGATCCTGCATTTTAGTAATTCTTTCATATGCAGTGCCATTGACCACTTTACTGATTGAATGGCAGTACTGAAGAATAATCAATGTTCAGTTGAAATTCCAGGATCCTAACAGTTAATAACTGATAGACAGAAATTGTGGAACTTTGGAAATATATCAACTATCAGGTAAACCATTTTCATGGTTCTCCATCCAATCATGCTATTTAACATTAGCAGTAGGGGCCCTAGCGTTTCAGACAAATATTGATTATTTGTCAGATTATGTTAATATGGTCAGTGTTATGGCAGATAAATATTTGTACTGTGAAATAACACTTGACAGCAAATACATGCATTTTGTTTAAGACATAAATGTCAATGAATTCATTTTTGGTGATTGACAAGGAAGTATACAGATCAATAAGATGCACCCTTCTCTAGCCATACTGGAAATGCAAGATACAGAATGTGATCAAATTGTCATTTTGTAATCAAGTCTCATTTGAAATCAGGAGAACTGAACCCTACTTTTATGATTCAGATTCATTAGAGTTAAAATGAAGCTCTAGTTAATAATTTCTCTCTTTGCATTATGGTACATTCAATTTAAGTATACTAAATGGTTCTTTAAAGACAGTTATCTATTATGGCCCTAAACATCTCCAATTACATTGATTCTATAACCTCCTGTAAAAGCTTGTTCCATTGCCTATTATTTCTATTTCTATTTTTAAAAATCTATTAAATGAATGCAATCATTCATACTTAATATTCTTGTAACAGGTTTTTGAATTTTTGTAAGGGAATTTCTTACGTACATATTTTGAAAGAAAAATATTTCAGAAATGATTGGCCAATGGTGGACCATACAGGACCATTCCAAAATGCACGAGGTGCTGTTGCATATGGAGCCCTGTCTTCCTGTGTATGCTGTTCACTAAATAATGAGGGAGCTTGCCTCATTGCCTATACAGTATTGCATAATCTGGGCTATTTATTTCATTCATTAACTATGATGAATGAGGCAAGGTACACAGTGAACAAAACCGTGCTTTATTTATTTTACACCAGCTAACATTATGCACAGTGAATGAAAGATGGCTGCACGTCTGACCTCTAATAATATTTTTTAGTTCCTCAGGAGGATTGTAGTGGCTTTGAACTAGAGATGGGGGAGTAACTGATTTTCAGTTTGTGGCAAGTCTGAAAAATTGAAAAAAAAAATTGAATTAAACCCAATCTGAAATTGCTCTGATTTTGGTGAATTGAAAAAGTCCACAGCAAGTCTATTCTAGAGAAGAGGTTTGAACCTGAGCCTTCTACATCCCCAGTGAGTGTCCTAACTACCCTAATGTTGAAGAGGGAGAGACAACAGCACCACCACTTCCTACAGCCATTTTGTGACTGGCTGAAACTATTCATGTCAAATTTGCAATTAGTTTTGGGTCAACAAAAACTTTATTTTTCAATGAGTTATTTGTCTGAATTTTTTCCCCAAATTTTACTTTGTTTGGAGAGTGAGGGTGGGATCCCAGCTATAGTCTATTTCAACAATTATTTACATATCACCACTAGTTTTAATATTATCCTTTAATGTATTTGTGGTTCAAACTACATATCAAAACAGTGGATTCATATTTTTTTCCTATCCATCTTCCAAATAATTGAAATACCAACTGGTACTGGACCCTGAACAGACTATTGTGGGATACCATTCAGTGTTTTCTATCTATCCATGTTCTTTTTGGATTCCATCAATGAGTGCCTCCTCCCAATTTAACATATAATTAAATAATATTTATTCTCCTTATGTTTATATTTCTGGAGCAGGGACTCTCTTACTCTGTGTCTACACAGCACCAAACATAGTGTTGCCAAGACCTTGACCAAGGACTATTGATGACAATAATGTTAAAAATAACTGTTGTGTCTTTTGCTCTTTACACAACAATATTAGTATGAAGAAGTCACTTGTATATGATGGGTCCACATAACTATGTTTACTAAATATGCAAAACATGCAAATACTAGTTACATAGATATACTGTTGTTCTGGCTAGCTTCTAAAACATACAACACTGTGAATACCACAAGAGGTCTCACAAACTATTTAAAAGGATACTACCCAATTCCTATAAAATACAATAATAATAATTTTTGTCCCAGGTATGTCTATTTTCTGACAATTCTGTCTAAGCCACATTTTAAAATTTCCCTCATAAAAAGTTCATTTTTAAAGTTAAGGCTTTCTAGTTCCCTGGTGTCATCCATTTTTCAAGGTCAATTTCTGGCCTGCTGCTCTATAAACACACAGCTTTAATTTAAAAGGGGTTTTGGCTTCCAATAAGCAGTGAGTATGGTGTTACTATGATGCTGCCCAGCTCTGCCTCTTCCCATATAGGTGAAGTCCATGATTTTGTCCTCCACTGCCATATTGGAGAAAGGGTGACAGGTGAGAGTGGTAGTGGGAGGCAGTGTCCTCGAATGGCTAATATAAAGAGTTTTTCCTAATTCTAGGTAGGTGGGGGGCCGGAGGGGGAAATCCTAAAATTATGGTGCAGATCCTCAACTGGCATAAATTTGTACAGCTCCATTGATGCAGCAGAGGTTCTGGCAAAATGAATTGTATTTGTCTTCTTAGTTCTCATTAAAATGAAATACATCAATTTTGGAGCTGAAAACATGTATGCAATTTAGGAAATATTTTACTATGAATACATAAGTAAATGGAAACACTGCCATATTCCTAAGTATATTATTGCAAATGTGTTGATATTATTTTAAATGATTATTTAAAGGGGACTTTGATTTTACGCTTCATAACGAGTCTTGCATTGGAGAAATTTACTATGAATTTTACGGAGTTAGAACTCATCATTCTGCAAATTATTATTTGTGTTTAGTCTATCTAGGAACCCTCCTTGAAAGAATGTCTTTGATTTCTATAGATGATACAGAATAGAACCATACAACTATTCCAGTTCTTGAAGAAAGATGTTAGTTTAACTTGGTGTATTAGTGACTTAGCAATACCTCTTTTGGCAAAAGAACAGATACATTAATTACATTAAATCCTTTTTAGAAAAGAGTTGTACTTTATTACGTGTCCTACAGTAGTTAGCAGAAAAGGTATTAAACATTTAGTGCACTAATTATCAAATGTGATCACCAGTTAATAGGGAACTCAGAGTGGAAAAGAAGTAAAGTAGCATGGTCATTAGAGTACATACACACACTAATTATAGCTTCTGTGAGAAGCCAGAAGTCTTAAAAAATTTAAGAAATTATGAAACATGACAAATCAAGATGCAGCTCACAGAGATTAGTTTCACAGAGAAAAAAGCTAAAATGGTTGTAATGGTAATAAAAAAAAGTCACAAAAATGAGCCTAATCCTGTATATTGCAGAAATAAACAAGACAAATTTATTCAGATTTAATCAGAAGGAGCACTGGTGCCTCCTTGGTGGCTTACTATATCTATCTATTCATTTGACTTACAATGAGCACATTGTAGCTCTCTATGAGCACTACATCAGAACTTTCCAACACATGGAGCATAACCTGCATGTTGCTTGTAAGGCATGGCCTGCTGGGTCACAGCCCACCAGCTGAGACTATAGAGAAAAAATATCCATCAAAATCCAGTGGCTGCTTCGATCTAGCATGAGTATAAGCAGAGGGAGTAGGGATCATTTGGCTCCCTTCCCTCTGCTCCTGTTGCAGCTCACTCCTGCTCCATAAGCAAATGCTTTTTATAGAATTTGAATCCAACCTTTTCTGGAATACATAGGGGTATTACTCAAGGGTGCCAATTAATTTCCACAGAAATAAAGAATAAGCTCTAAACTATGCAGGTCACAGATGATAATGGGATTTCCTATGGCAAAAAAAAATTAAATTTCTCCAAAATCAACTGGAGGCTATGGAAGTCTTGGGGCATAGGTGAAATACACTACATGTGAGAGGTAAGCATTATTAGACAGCTGCCTTCTGTATGAGCTGAAATATCTGAGTGAACTTTAAATGTAGCCCTAGGAAGAATGCATTGCAATGAACTACTGTAATCTGGTTAGCGTATATACCTGTGGTAAAGTCTATATTCTAGAGATTAACTGTCACAACCTCTGAATCAAGCACAGATGGCCAACAAGCAATCTCAACCATTGCTTCTACCAATACATCCAGAAACAGCTGAGGATCAGACTCCTAAGTTGTCAACATAATTAACAAAATTGTTCAGACACTACAAATTATTTTGCAAACACTTATGCATATGCATAACTTTATACATGGGAGTAATTCACCTTCCTCTGCAGCATGGGGCACGGGTCACTTGCTGGAGGATTCTCTGAAACTTGACGTCTTTGAACCACGATGTGAAGACTTCAATAGCTCAGACATAAGTTAGGAGTTTGTTACAGGAGTTGGTGGGTGAGATTCCGTGGTCTGTGTTGTGCAGGAGGTCAGACTAGATGATCATAATGGTCCCTTCTGACCTTAAAGTCTATGATTCTATGAATTCTGATGTATGTAAAGTTAAGCATTGGCATAAATGTTGGCAGGATTGTAGCCGTATTAAAGTATTTTCGCAGATCTAAATACATCAGCACAGACACCTTGAACTTCACCCACTGCCAGAAAGAGATTGATCAAACTGACTAATCAAACCAGCATAATTACTGTTTCAAAACCAGACATGAAAACCAGATTGAAGAAGTCAAGCGAATAAAACTCAAGGGAATCTTTACTTTGCAACAACCTTCTCGATAATCTTCCCTAAGAAAGGGGGATGTGCAACAAGAGGAATGTAATCCAAGTGGTTTTATATGTGTAGCAATACAAAAACTGATTATCTATGTTTACAAGAAAATACAGTTCCTTCCATTATACGAAAATACCAGATTATTAAAATAGATTTGTTTATATTTATCTAAAGGTTTAAAGGATTTTAAAAGGTACATTGTGACCTTTTCATGAAAATTTAACAGATCTTCCGATAATGATGAAATTAATATGTAGTTTAAATAGATTATCCTTTTGTTTTGTTCTGTTTTCATTGAGATTCAAGTTCTTTTAAACCTAATGATTTCAGTAGTTGAATCATATTTCCCTAAGCTAAGTATCCTCACACCTTCTTGTCAACTGTCTAAATGGGCCATCTTGATTATCAGTACAAAAGTTTTTTTTTTCTCCTGCTGATAATAGTTCATCTTAACTAATTAGCCTCTCACAGTTTGTATGGTAACTTCCAACTTATCTGTATATATATTGTGACAGGGCAAGGCCAGATGGCTATAGAAAAGTAGTGGGAGATAGATATATTAGCTCCAGGCTAAACAAATCCCTGGTAGCAGGATAAGTGAAATGGCAGCTGCTCCAGGTCAATTAAGACACCTGGGGCCAATTAAGAACCTTCCAGAAGGCAGGGAGAATGCTAGATTGATTGGGACACCTGAAGCCAATCAGGGGCTGGCTGAAACTAGTTAAAAGCCTCCCAGTTAGTCAGGTGAGGGTGAATGTCAGAAGCTGTGGGAGGAAGTTGTGCTGTTGGAGAGGCTGAGTAGTACACACCATATCAGGCACAAGGAAGGAGGCCCTGAGGTAAGGGTGAAGTGGAGCTTGAGGAAGTGAGGGCTGCTGTGGGGGAAGTAGCCCAGGGAATTGTACTTGTCATGTTTCTAAAAGGTCAGCTACCATAGCTGATACTATTAGGGTCCCTGGGCTGGAGCCCAGAGTAGAGGGTGGGCCTTAGCTCCCCACCCCGACACCTTTGCCTCCTGATTAATCACTGAGACTGGGAGTCAACAGAGACTGTGCAAGGAAGGATAACTTCTCCTTACCTCCCTCGCTGGCTTATGATGAAAATGGCTCAGTAGACTGTGACCCTTGTCTCTAGAGAGAGAAGGGTTACGTGGAGGGTCACAGTGAGCCTCCGAGGCTAGCGAAATCTGCCAGGAAACGTGGGACCCACGGCGGCAAGGACAGAGCTTTGTCACTATATATATATATATCTTACGATATGTTCCATTCTATGCATCCGATGAAGTGAGCTGTAGCTCATGAAAGCTTATGCTCTAATAAATTTGTTAGTCTCTAAGGTGCCACAAGTACTCCTGTTCTTTTTGTGGATACAGACTAACACAGCTGCTACTCTGAAACCAGTAGTTGGATCAACTGCCTCATTAAACCAACTTCTTAGCTCAGATCATTTTAGGGTTTGCCAAGAGCATTCCTACTCAGCTGTGTCAGATTTGGCATCTATGGGTTCAGTTCTATGGGTTCAGCTAGAACAGGGACTATTCCTACACACCTCTATCACTTTAGATGGGATTGTTCAATATATAGAATCCTGTCCCTAGTCAGGCAAGTTGTCATAGGGAAGTAACTGTTTGTGCTCAAGTCTCACCACTGGACAAGTAAAACATTAGGATTGGTGTGCAAAATGATTTTACTGAACACAAAATTAGATGGCAGGAGTATGTTGCTCGTGGCTAGATCAGGTTAACATTTTTTTTTTGAAAATTTTCATTGACACCTCACCTTTTTATTTCAGATTTTGAAACAATGGCTAAAACTTTCAAAAAATTGTTCGAATTTTTAATTGCTTTTTAAACCAACACTAGTGGATGTGTTTGAGTGCTGAGGCCTAAATGAGCTCTTCCATGGCTGCCTTGTCAGAGACTTGGGAGCGGACCAGAAATCTGGCCCAAATGAAAATCCAGGCCGCTCGAAGTGTAAATCTCTGTTAGGTTACACCTAGGGCTCTCAATCAATCACAGTTCACTCAGTGATTAGTTCAAAACAAATTAATCACAATAAAAAAAATAAACATGATTAATTGCAGTTTTGATTGCCCTGTTAGTACTAATTACTGTTAAACATGGGAGACCAGAATTGCTCCCAGTATTCCAGATGAGGTCTCACAAGGTAAGTTCCCTTGAAGCTGCACGGCCATGCAGCCGCACAGCTGCGTATTAAGCCCCACACAGGTGCTCATGACTGCGGCGGGGAGAGATGCCGCTCCTCACCGGCCCCAGCACAGATCTGCTGCAGGGGTGGGAGATGCCCCTCCTCACAGGCCCCAGTACGGACTTGCCACAGCCGGGATAGAGGCACCTCTCGCAGCTGGCCCAAGCATGGACCTGCCCCGGACTTGCTGCAGCCAGGGTAGAGGAGCCCCTCCCTCAGCCTTGCCCAGACCCCGGAGCTGCTGGAGAGAGGAGCCCCTCCCTCGGCCCACCCCAGCACCTCAGGAGTTACCACAGCTAGGAAGAGGTGACTCTCCCCCAACCCTAAGCTGCTGCAGTGAGAGAGAGCCGGGGGAAGTCCTCTCTCCCCACTGCAGCCCCTAGGCAGTCTGCACCCAAACCCCTCATCCCCAGCCCCACACCAGAGCCCTCACCCCCTGCACCCAACCCTCTGCCCCAGCCCTGAGCCCCTTCCCACACTCCGAACGCCTTATCACCAGCCCCACCCCAGAGCCTTGACCCCTAGATGGAGCCCTCACCCCCTGCACTCAACCTTCTGCCCCAGCCCTGAGCCCCCTCCCTCACCCCAAACCTCTAATCCCTGACCCCACTCCAGAGCTCACCCCCCCAGCCAGAGCTCTCATCCCCCTCACAAACCCCAACCCTCTGCCCCATCCCTGAGCACCTCCCACACTCCAAACCCCTCAGCTCCACCCCCACCACATGAATTTTGTTACCTGCACCAACATGAAGGTGATGTGTCACACACATCACCTCTATTTGTTCACATAACAAAATTTATTCCGCACATGGAGGTAAAAAATTAGAGATAACACTGCTCACAAGTGCCTTGTTCAGCGGTACCAACACTTCCCTATCTCAACTGGAAATACCTTGCCTGATGCATCCTAGGATAAAATTAGCCTTTTTCACATCTGCATCACATTGGCATCTCACAGTCATCAACCAATACACCCAGGTCTTACTCCTCCTCTTTTACTTCCAACTGATAAGTCCCCATGACCTTTCACTTTGCACTAGGGCTGACAATTAAGGATGAATTCACAGCTTGATTAACACGTAGACTTTTTTCATGAGTTAATTACACTCCAGAATCAGCGGGGAGACTGGAGCCTCAGACACAGCACTCTGGGTGTGGGGAGGGCTGAAGCCCTGGAAATGGAGCTCATGGTCAGCTGGGGAGCTGGAGCCCCAGCCTTGGAGTTCTGGGGGGGGGTCTGGAGTCCCGACCCCCATGCCTCAAGTAGGGCTGAAGCCTGGAGACCTGAGAAGGGCTGAAGGCTGGAACCCCAGCCCTGAGCAGGGCTGAAGTATACAGACACAAGGGGGACTGAAACCCCGAGCCCTGGAGGCGGGGGGTAGGGGAGCTAACACCCAGGGCTCCATGCCTCGAGGGGGGTTGAAGGCCAGAGCCCCTCACCCTGATGGGGGCTGAAGCCCTCATCCCAGGATCTCTGGAGGCAGTGGGGGAGATGAAGGTTGGAGCCCTGCAGGAGGATGAAGTCCAGAGCACAGTGCCCCAAGTGGGGGCAGGTGAAGCCCCAAGCCCCACGGGGCTGAAGGTAGAGGATCACAATTTTCGGGGGGGGGGTCATGATTTTTTTAAAGTGAAAATGGGGTTACAAGTGCAAAAACTTTGAGAAACACTGCTCTGAAGTTTTTTTGAATGCAGTTATGTAAAAAAAAGCCCTAAAACCTACGTTTGTAAGGTGCACTGTCACAATAAAGATATTGCACTATAGCACTTGTATGAGGTGAAATACTTTCTTTTGTTAACCTTTTTTACAGTATAAATATTTGTAATAAAAATAATGTAGAGTGAGCACTGTACACTTGGTATTCTGTGTTATAATTGTAATCAACATTGTGATGCTGCGCCCCATATTCTTCATAAAATATTGTTGTAACATGAACATGGCATAACTAAGACAAGTTTTATATGAGATGGGTCATGTAAGGTATCACTGGAAAGGTTATGTTTTACTGAATATGATTATCCTCTTTGTATACATGTATTGTTTCTGTATCGGAAGTAAGGAATATTGACTGTGTAACAATTACAACTATGTGTGTACTTGGGGGAACGCCCACCAGACAGTAGACAATCAGCCTGAATGGGCCATTTAAGAAGGATGATAGAACTCTGAAGTTACTAATCTTCCACTTTCCTGAGAAGCTTCTTGAGATGTTGCTTTGACAATGCAGGGTCATGTCATGATGTCACCTAGTATGGAGTACCACCTTGGACACTGCTGATATTTTCCCACTGGAAACAAAGGAGTCCCACCTTATATAAATTCTATTTTAGGCTGGGAAGTGAGTCAATCAGCACTCTTCTCCATTTGCTTCACCGCCCAAGAAGGAAGGACCTGAAGAGAAAAAGGAACTGAGCTGGGGAAAGAGACAGGAGTCCAGCCTGTGAAGAGAAATAACTGGAACTCTAAGGTGCAGAAACTCTGCAACCTGCGTAAAACAACAATTAGGGTGAGAAATTACTAATTGTAATGTGTTTCTTTAGTGAATTAAACTTAGTTTGCATGTTTTGTTTTATTTGCTCAGTAATCTGCTTTGTTCTGTTTACTTATTCCTTATAATCACTTAAAATTTACCTTTTTTGGTTAATAAATGTATTTCTTCTTTATACTAAAACCTAGTTTGTGCAATTTATATGTGGAGTGAGGGGGTGGGGGGGCAAAAAGTTGTGCATATCTTCCTCCACATTGAGGGAGGGGGTGATTTTTATAAGCTTGCATGGTAGAGATCTCTCTATACAGCGCAAGACAATGTAATTTTGGGTTTATACTCCAGAATATGTGTACACAGGAGAACTGGACATTCCCCTAGCTCAGCCTTCCCACAGAAAGCTAATAGCAGACTCTGTGTGATTCCGCAGCTGGGTGTGTCCCTACCTGTGCGTCTGCTAGAAAGGGGCTTGAGAGCTCTTCACAGCAGCACACAGTGAGGGAAACCCAGGCTGGTAGACCAGGTGGGCTCAGTGGGCCCCAGAACAAATGGTGGCACCCCGAAGGGGGGTCCAAACCATCACAGATATATTTGAAAATGTAGAAAATATCCAAAGTGTTTAAATACATGGTATTTGATTATAGTTTAACAGTGTGATTAAAACTGTGATTAATTGCAATTATTTTTTTTAAATTTCCCGATTAATCATGATTAATTTTTGAATCACTTGACAGTCCTACTTACACCATTAAGTAGCCATCGATAGAGGTTCCTGCTTGTGAGTTTTTTGCTGTTTTGTTGTTGTTGTTGTTGTTGTTTTTGCTATCACATGAGGAGAAAAAAGATCAGTAGGTAAAATAATAATATCTCTTATACATGCAGGAGGATATGAAGCTAGCACTTTGTTATCACACAACTGGGAACAGGACTCTCTCTTGCTGTAATTGGGATGCAATGACAGCTATGACCAATATGAAAACATAATGGGACATAAATCCCCCGAAGATGGCAACATCTTATAAACATCCACTGTAGCTTTGCCTTTACCTAGCATCTTCCTACAAAGGATCGCAAAACACTTCACAAACATGAATAAATTTAGCCTCTGCCCTTGACAATTTGGCAACTAGAGTCTACTGAATGGAATGGGCACAGAGGAGACTAAGCATTTAACCAGAAGAAGCACTGCTACCTCTGCAATCTCTTCACTGCTTCTCTGCACCTTAGGCCCCAAGAACTGCAAATATTTGGGGACTTGACTAGAGACATTGGGGATATATTTATATGTACCCAAATACCACAACTTTGGGGTATATTTGGATCCACATAAAATCTGAATGGACATCAACAGTAAATAAACTGCAATAATGCCCATATTTTCCAAAGAGATTTTCGGTGCCCAACTTGAGGCATCTTAAAGGGGCCTGATGTTCGGAAAGTGCTGATCACCTAGGCTCAGAACCTCAAAGGCATCTAAACGGTCCACCTTTCACTGGGAGTTAGACTCCTAAATAATTTTAAGGAGCTGGGTCCTTCCCTATAAAATTCAGGCTCCTTTAAGAGAATTGAAATGGGGTACCCTAAAAATAAGGTGCCCAATAATACTTGTTTTTTAGAAGTTAGACCTAAATTCTGAAGAGTACATTCTATTTTGAAATGTAACTAATTAGCAGTATTCCAAAGTATTATTAGTAACAGCCATTATTTTAATTTGACATTATCCTTTGAGATGTTCCTACTTATCGACACAACTCCAGTCTTAGAGCTAGATGACTCCCCCGGTCTGAGTTGAGGCACATTGTCATGGAGGCACAAGGAAGCTTGTATGACTGCAGCCTCTGTTGAACCTTTGATGTGGATAAACAGAAGACTTCAGAGCTGTCAGCATAACACCTCTTCCACGTACTAAATTCCCTAATTAAAAAAAAAAAAAACAGTGACTTCACAAACAGAAGATAAATGCCTAGAAAATAGCTTCCCTACATATTTTAGTTTCTCTGACCCATTTTACAGGAAGACAATGACTCCATGTGAAGTAGATCTTTAGTATTTCTGTCATGCTGATTAATGTAATTGGAGAAATATGGCCAAGCCTTGCCTTAGGAAGAAGCAAGTACAACCTTAATGAGTTTCCTTGATAAACAACTAGCTTAAATAAAATAGGAACACAATTAAGTTTATTCAAATGTAAGACTAAATCCGAATGCTATAAACTATTGTTTAATGCACTGAAGTGTGAAGAATATGCCTTTATGCTGGCTGCAAAAAAACATACATTTTTAACATGAAAGGTCTGGGATTGAATAAAGAAAGAAAGTTAAATAGATAAAAATAACTACTGCTGTTGGGTGTGGGTTTTTTTTACTAATATGCATAATATAAAAATGTGAATGCACATGCATGCTAGAACACTTAGATATGAAATGATTTCTGCAAAAAATATTGTAAAAATCTCAAATGAATTATATGGCAAACTAAGTCTCTGATCCTCCAAGTGATGTCATGTGGGTGAACATCTCTACAGATATGATTTCAGCACAGCAGGAGGCATGAAATAGCTCTTATAGAAAGCAACAATGAAACAGATGAAAAGTTGATCATTGAACTAAAGACACAGAAATCCTTTTTATAGGCCAGTTTTGAAGACAAATGGAAAAAAAAATGTTCAGGAAACTCCCTGAGGTAATTAGGAGATAACCGTCTTCATCAAAGGCCCATGGGTATACATGTAATGTCACCTTGATATGATAATGCACTCTAACACCTGAAAGATACATGAAGCATGCACAAGGTAATGCCTAGACATGGAAGCTGATTCTATTAGAGGGACTTAAAAAGCAGCTCCAGGACACAGCAAGAGTTAGTTAATTGATATCTGGGCAGCAAGAGCTGCTGGCAGGCCAGCCAAAGAGTGTTGAGAGAGGATCGCTTTTAAGATATGCAAACTATTTACTTTTTTTCTCTTAGTTGGGAATGCCTTATCATGTTTAGCTTATGACAGGTGCAATTCTAGATATGTTCAGTAAATCATGTCTATATCTTTAATTCCATTAGCTCTATATTTTAATACATCTTGGTTTGGTTAACTTGGTACATCTTGGTTTGGGTAACTTTGCATAGATATCCCAAGAGAAACTATGAACTCCAGAGTTTCTGAAATCTGCATACCTCTTCTGATCTTATTTATATTTCTTTTATCATTGATAAATTTCAAGGCCAGAAGGGATTGCTGTGATCACCTAGTCTGACCTCATGTAAAACAGTCCAAAGAACTACCCCAAAAATAATTCCTAGAACATATATATATTTGAAAAAAATCCAGTCTTGCTTTAAACCTTGTTAGTGATGGAGAATCTGCCACAAACCTTGATGAATTGTTCCAGTGGTTAATTAGTCCCGCTGTTGAAAATGTATGCCTTATTTCCAGTTTGCATTTATCTAGCTTCAACTTCCAGCCACTGGATCATGTTAAACCTTTCTCTCCTACACTGAAGATCCATTTATTAAATATTTCTTCCCCATGCAGGTACTTATAGACTCTAATCAAGTTAAACCTTCTCTTTGTTGAACTAAATAGATTGATCTCCTTAAGTTATGTTTTCTAACCCTTTAATAATTCTCATGGCTCTTCTCTGAATGCTTTTCTATCATGTGATATCAAATCTGGGAAAAGAAACAATATCATATAATTTAAATGATGAGGCATCAATAATTCTGGACTTGGCCATGGCTTTATGCAGTTGCACAGGAAGGTATGGGAGAAAGGTGTCAAATATCACCCCTGCATGGCCATGTGAGACCTTTTCACATTGCAGCTGTGAGTGGGGAGGAAAGCGCATGGACTCTTTGTCCAGTAATTCTCCATCCTGAGCAAGTGACCAAAGTGTTCAAAAAGAACAGGAGTACTTGTGGCACCTTAGAGACTAACAAATTTATTAGAGCATAAGCTTTCGTGGGCTACAGCCCACTTCATTGGATGCATAGAATGGAACATATAGTAAGAAGATATATTTGTATATACATACTGAGAAGTTGGAAGTTTCCATACAAACTGTAAGAGGCTAATTAGTTAAGATGAACTTTTATCAGCAGGAGAAAAAAACTTATGTAGTGATAATCAAGAGGGCCCATTTAGACAGTTGACAAGAAGGTGTGAGGATACTTAACATGGGGAAAGAGATTCAATATGTGTAATGACCAAGCCACTCCCAGTCTGTATTCAAACCCAAGTTAATGTTATCTAGTTTTCATATTAATTGAAGCTCAGCAGTTTCTCATTGGAGTCTGATATTGAAGCTTTTCTGTTGAAAAATTGTTCAGAGAGTCATGAGGAGAGTTGGAGTCATGCTCCCTCTCCCCTGATAGAATGGCTACAGATAGCTGCGAATTATGGAGGGTGTCATAACTATAAAGGGAAGGATAACCACCTTTCTGTATACAGTGCTATAAAATCCCTCCTGGCCAGAAGAAAACCCTTTCACCTGTAAAGGGTCAAGAAGCTAAGGTAACCTTGCTGGCACCTGACCCAAAATGACCAATGAGGGGACAAGATACTTTTAAATCTGGAGGGTGGGGAACAAAGGGTCTGTCTGTCTGTGTGATGCTTTTGCCAGGAACAGATCAGGAATGCAGCCTTACAACTCCTATAAAGTTAGTAAGTAATCTAACTAGAACATGCTTTAGATTTTCTTTTGTTTAATGGCTGGTAAAATAAGCTGTGTCTTTTTGTAACTTAAAGTTTTGCCTAGAGTGATTCCCTATGTTTTGAATCTGATTACCCTGTAAGGTATTTAGCATCCTGATTTTACAGAGGTGATTCTTTTACTTTTTCTTTAATTAAAATTATTCAAGAACCTGATTGATTTTTCATTGTTCTTAAGATCCAAGGGTTTGGGTTTGTGTTCACCTGTACCAATGGGTGAGGATTCTTATCAAGCCTTCCCCAGGAAAGGGGGTGTAGGGTTTGGGGGGATATTTTGGGGGAAGACGTCTCCAAGTGGCTTTTTCCCTGTTCTTTGCTTAAAACACTTGGTGGTGGCAGCATACAGCTCAAGGACGAGGCAAAGTTTGTACCTTGGGGAAGTTTTCAACTTAAGCTGATAAGAATAAGCTTAGGGGATCTTTCATGCAGGTCCCCACATCTGTACCCTAGAGTTCAGAGTGGGGAAGCAACCTTGACATGGTGGCAGAGCGGTGGGATCATTTTGAACCAGAAGCACAGCAGGATTTTAAAAGGTTTTGTAAAAGGTGATTGCAGCTGTAGATTCTGTCTCTCTGCCTGGGGGACAGAGCAGCAGGCATAACAAAAGGATTTTTCTGTAGGCTGAGAAAACTATGAGAGAAAAAGGGTATCAGGTTACAGCACAGCACCATTTTACAAGCCAGATTTCTTTTTGTTTTGTTTTCTTTCTAACTCTTGGGTGTAAAGTTAGTTAAAAACAGAGAGGTTAGGATGACAGAATGCAATGTTCAACAGAAACTGGAATGAGCCAGATTTGAGGCTGAGGAGAGACAAAAGGTACATGAAAGATGGATAGAATTCAGACAGATGGAAATGGAGGCAAAAGAAAATCTAACACATGTTCTAGCTAAATTACTTACTAACTTTACAGGAGTTGTAAGACTGCATTCTTGATCTGTTCCCAGCAAAACCATCACACAGACAGACAGACCCTTTGTTTCCACCTCCTCCAGATTTGAAAGTATCTTGTGCCCTCATTGGTCATTTTGGATCAGGTGCCAGCGAGGTTACCTTAGCTTCTTGACCCTTTACAGGTGAAAGGGTTTTGCCTCTGGCCAGGAGGGATTTTATAGCACTGTATACAGAAAGGTGGTTACCCTTCCCTTTATGTTTATGACAGAGAGGATTAAGTTACATCCTGTAAAAGTCTATAATAAAATATAAAAAGATCCTCTTCCCTGCCAGTACAACGGGGGAGTGCAGGAGACATTGGAGGGATACTTCTGACTGTAAGGCCTAATATTTTCTCAGTATCATCCTAAAGTAGCGAGTGCCCTTTATTAAGACTGAAGCAAGGTTCAGTTCAATGCCCACTAATGCCAGTAGGAGTTTTTCTGTTGACTTTACTGTGGGTTGGTTCAGGATTGAAGTGAATAGCTGAGATAGTGACAAAAGTGAATAGTTTGCAAGCTGCCCATAGACTGAAATATGTTTATTTAAAAATTAATCAGAAAATAAACAAAATGAAAATCCCATTGAACCAAAGGTTACCTGAACTCCAAACATGTTCAGTTCTTTAAAACTCTTCTGTATAGTTTCAGCTGAAGTGTGCAAGGGGCAAATATATAATCTGAAGCAGTTTGGTCATTCCAACCACTTAATAGTTTTCAGCACCCAAAATAAAGCAGGTGCAACACTGGCCAATATAGTCCTTCATATTCTTTACCTGTAAGATTCAATGTGCACGTTTGTCTTTTGATTGAGCAATGTTGATTTTCCTTTAATTTTCGAGATGCTTGCCCAATAAAGAATTCTGAAGGGTATATAGCTTTATGTTTTTTCTGTGTTCAAATGGTAGGAACTAATTAAGCTCTGATTCTCTCTTCAAAATTCTCCCCTTTCACCTCTCACAAAAGGCCAAAATGTTAATCATTCATCAAACTTGAATACGCATTTCTAAGTCTAAGTCATACATTTAATTATTATCTATTCTTTATTGAATTGTAACATCTTCTAAAATCAGTGTTGTATTGTATAGCTCATGCATAAGTTACAGAACCTCCTTCCCAAAACAATGAAATTATTATAGTTCTCAATCAGCTTCTCTGTTGTGAAAATGAATTAAAACCAATATCCATTTTTTTGCTCATGTCTTATTAACTCATAACTTGAAAGATAAGGTGGGTGAGATAATATCTTTTATTAGACCAACTTCTGTTGGTGAAAGAGATAAGCTTTCGAGCTACACAGAGCTCTTCTTCAGGTGTAGCCCGAAAGCTTGTCTCTCACCAACAGCAGTTGGTCCAATAAAAGATATTATTCACACAACTTGTCTCTCTAATATCCTGGGACCAACACTGCTACAATAAAACTCATAACTTGAAAATTACTTTTATAGGTACTTTGTTCTTATAAAACTAGCTTCTATGCAATAACACTGGAAGCTATGAATGAGAAGACAAAACTGAGGTGTAGCAAAAGTTGAGAATTTCAACACTGCCAGGTAAAGTTCACGGAAAAGAATGGAATGACCATACAAGTTGACAGCAAGACTCTATTTGGGAATATATATGAGTTCAGAAGACAGACAAGTGAAAAGATTATTGGACAGGAACTTGTTAATGACAAGGAATAGACGTGTGAGAAGAAACATTTCCTGCCTTTATACAGCAGCTGGAGAGATTCCAGGAACTCCCCAGCAACACCAGCTCCTGTTATTAGAATATTGGAATTGAAAGATGATGAGGGCAGCCATTGTTTTTGGCACAGGAGGATCTGAATTCTGTCTGAATTCTACTTTTGCAGCAATGGAGTTCTGGCTGGGCCTGGTGTACAGACAGTGACAACCATAAAATACCCAAGTGACTCCAAATTTGTTACAGTACACATCTGGTTATCATATTATTAGAATAGGACATTAAAGTTGTCTCCAAATACTGAAAGAGTATCAGCAGTAGATCAGAATCATGTTTTAGGCAGAGCAAGGAGGCATAACCAGTAATAACAAAGGGATTCCCTGGAACAAACTTCCACAGGAGATTAGACTAAGCCAAAATCTGACTATTAGAACACTCTGCAGAATCTTACTCTTTCAGAAACCAGGATGATATTAACTCTGTCAACATCCCTCTCTCTATCCCCTTAAATAAGAATATTAAAAAAAAAAACCTACACTATGCAAAGCTTTCTATTATCCAAACAGGGAGAAGAGTGAGGAACTCCAAGCAGCTCAATGGAGACTTCACTCCTTGACAGTTTATTTTAAAAGGAACTAATTGGCGATGGGCAGCAGTATAAAACACTAAAATAAATGTGATACAATTAAAAATAGGAAATTGAAACTAAATATCAGGAAAAACCCAATGATGATGATCTCTGTTAGAATGTAGAAGTATCCTCCCAGGAATTTGTGGATGGCTGATCACTAAGAATAGCTCAAACTGTTTAAAATGTATACAGGGAATATTTCTTGCTTAGGTGGAGAAATTGACTGGATGGGTTAATAGTTTGGAGAAAAACAATCTCTATCTTCTATTGCAACACAGGGAAAAGAGAGCAGGGAGTTCACTGCTTGGTGAACTCATTATGCTTTTGTAGGGCACTCACTCAAGTATGGGATTTTTCAAATGTTCACATATGTTGATGCATCCTGATAAACACAGGACATTGCTGGGTGAGAATCCTTGCCAAGATGTTCTAAAAGGGAACTACTTCAGTTTTAGTAATATACATAATTTGTGACTCCGATATAGGTCCAATCATCATAGTCATGATGAAGGGATGGCTAGGCTAAACCTTAGCAGCACTTCAATCCAATGAGCCAGGTCATGATGTCCGGAGCAGAGTGTTGAGCCCACCCAGACTGCGGGACAGAAACCACAGGAGCCACCATTGTGGGATGTGCATCACCCTCCTGTCCCATCCGTTCAAACCTAATGGCCCATTGCCACCTCAGTTGCAAAACTGGCTCCACCATTTCCTCTTCCCACCTCTCTGCTCTACTGCAGCATGGTTGCACAGATATTTCCCTCTTTCCAATGATTATTTTCCCCACATTGTAGCTGTCTTCTCTGTACTGACAATCTTCCCACATAAGTAGCAGATTGTGCTGCTGTTGTGGTTTGGACTAAGAGAAAGGGAGGGAAATGTTACAGACACCAAAAATACACATTTCCTTTTTCAGGCTGCATGCCCTTGGTGCAAGTGAATTACAATAGCCCAAGTCTCTTCCCTTTTCTCAATCGTAGTTCTGCTAATAGTACGGATGCATACAAATGCTTCTAGACTTGAGGGAACTTTCTACTTTCATCTCCTACTATTTTAATCTGATCCTTAGTGTTTTGAACTTTGCTTTGCAATTACTCTACTCTGGCTATGACATATGTTTTCTTCGTCATCCCCCAATACATAATCCTCTCCCCTCATCAATATTAGAGAGACTGAAGTGAAAAGAGAAAACTCACCTGTACAACAAAATTGAGAGGAAGAGTGGTCCAGGGGCTTAAAACACAGGAGTGATATTTAAACATTTTTTGGCCTGTGTTCCTGGTTTTGCCACTGTCTTGCTCTGTGGCTTTGTATAAGCCACTTAATCTTTCTATCCTTCAGTTTCATTCTCTGAATAATGGAGGAGATACTTACCTCACAGGGGAGTTGTGGGGCTTACTTTATTGGAGTTTAGAGGCTATTGGACAGCCATGTTCTGTATAGCTATGTCTACGCTGCAACTTAAAACCCACAGCTGGCCTGTGCCAGCTGACTCAGGCTCATAGGGCTCAGACTAAGGGGCTGTTTAATTGCGGTGTCGACGTTCAGGCTTGGGTTGGAGCCTGGCTGTAGAGATGGGACGGACCAAAGGCTCAGGCTGCAGTCCAAACCCAAATGTGTACACCGCAATTAAACAGATCCTTAGCCCGAACTCACAAACTTGAGTCAGTTGCATGGGCCAGCCACGGGTATCTCGTAACAGTGTAAACTGACCCCTCTGGTCCTATAGATAGCCCTTTTAGATATGTAACTTTCACACTTGATATGAAAATTACAGAACCATTATTTTTCAGCGATACTGTTAAATTGCCAGAAATGGCACTGGCAGTATTAAAATGGGCAACTGGTATCACCCAGTATAATTAGGATTGCAAACCGATAAAAGATAAAAAAAAAGGAAAAAAATAGCCAAGATATATATATCTATATATAGGGCTGATATGGTCTGACTTTTTCTATGCTTGATCTTTGCCTAAAGGTGATTTTATTTTCTTTTTTAAGTTTGTCCAAAGTCCCTTCAAAATTTGTTTTGAGTTATGAGAGTGGAAAAAAACATTTAATTCCCTTTGCAAAAATTATCTCAATCACATTACTCTGAACAAGGCTACAGCAAAAACATCTGAAGTTTGAAACTCGAAAAGGACATAATCCTTGCTGGTGATTCTTGGATTGGTTCAGGTTGAAGAATAAAATAATAAGAGATTTAAAACAATACTTCTGTGTATGCTAAATTTTTATCTTTAAAATTTTCATAGAATCATAGAATGGTAAGGCTGGAAGGGACACTGAGAGGTCATCTAGTCAAGCCCCCTCCACTTAGACAGGACCAACTATACCTAGACCATTCCTGATAGCTGTTTGTCTAACCTGTTCTTAAAAACCTCCAGTGATGGGGATTCCAGAAACTCGCTTGGAAGTCTACTCTAGTGTTTAACTATCCTTATAGTTTGAAAGTTTTTTTTTCTAATATCTAACCTAAATCTCCCAGGCAGGAGATTAACCTGATTACTTCTTATCCTACCTTGAGAGGACATGGAGAACAATTAATTGCAGTCCTCCTTATAACAGCCCTTAACAGATCTGAAGACTATTACTAGGTTCCTGGTCAGTCTTCTTTTCTTACAACTAAACATGCCCAGTTTTTTTTTAAATCTTTCCTCAATTGTCACATTTTCAAACCTTTCATCATTTTTGTTGCTCTTCTCTGGAATCTCTCCAACCTGTCTCTATCTTTTTAAAGATATGGCACACAGAGTCATGTAACCCAGCTGAGTCGTCACCAATGCCAAGTAGAGTGGGACAATTACCTCTTGTGTCTTACATATGATATTCCTGTAAATACACCCCAGAACAATATTAGCCTTCTTTCCAACTTCATCACATTGCTGACATATTCTATTAGTGAGCCACTATAAACTTCAGATACTCTTAATCAGTAGTACTGTCTAACCTGTTATTCCCCATTTTGTAGTTTGTTTGATTTGATTTGTTTTTCCTAAGTGTAGTACTTTTCACTTGCCATTATTGATTTTTATCTTGTTGATTTCAGACCGATTCTCCAATTTATCAAGGTCATTTTGAATTCTAATCTTGTCCTCCAAACTACTTGCAACCCCTCCCAGCACAATGTCATTCACAAATTGTATAAGTGAACTTTCCAATCCATTATTAGAGTCATTAATGAAAATATTGATTAGTTCTAGATCCAGGACACACCCTTTCTGGACCCCACCACCTACATTCTTCCCATTTAATGATGAACCATTGACAACTACCTTTTAAATACAGTCTTTCAATCAATTTTTCACCTACTTTATAGTAATTTCATCTAGTCCACATTTTCCTAGTTTGTGTATAAGAATGTCATGTGGGACTCTCAATGCCTTGGGAAAATCAAGATATATTATGTCTACAGCTTCCCCCAACCTACATATTCAGTAAATCAGTAATCCTGTCAAAGAAGGCAATTATGCTGGTTTTGCATAAATTGTTCTTGACAGATCCACAGTGGCTATTATTTATAACCCCATTATTTTATAGATGCATACAAACTGATTGAAGTTAGGCAGTCTGGTCTATAATTCCTCAAGTCCTTCTTTTTTCCCCTTTTTAAAGATAGGTACTATGTTTGCCGTCTCCCTCTAGGCCAGTGGTGGGCAACTGCCCATCAGGGTAATCCGCTGGCAGGTCGCCAGTTTGTTTACATTTGCACGGCCGTCCGCAGCTCCCAGTGGCCACAGTTCGCCATTCCCAGCCAATGGTCTCTCCCATTCTCCATAAGTTCTCAAAGATAATTGCTAATGGTTCTAAGATAAAACCTAATAAAGCCCCATCCTTACTGGAAACCTCATAGCACACATTCAGCCTGCCAGCCTGGGAGGTATGTGTGTTTCCCTTCAAGTTGCTGTCAGGACAGTATACATGAGGGATAAATTGGGATTGCCATTGAAATACATAAATTGAAATTCCTTCCAATGAGTTAATGTTGATTTTGAGGATTTAACTTTGCATTTCCTGCATTTTTGTGACTTTACTCATGAAAACTGAATGTAACATAGCTTGTCCCTAGTCCTTTTACAGGTGTACCATGTGGGCAGAGTTTCATGACCGGGACATGGGCAGTTTGACCTAGTGGTTAGAGCTGGAGTCAGGCCAGTGCAGAGGCCAGGAGGTCAGAGTCAGTGCTTACTTTGTAATGAAAGAAGTGCCAGGGTACAAACAATTAGGGTAAGGCTTATGCAATTTTTTTACAATCATAACTGATGGGACAAACCCAGAGGTGTAAGGCCTAGGAACTGCCAAGCCTAGACGTGCCAGGGCTTAGCCCTGGCAAGGCCTGGCACAGATTAAGCACTGGTCAGAGTCTAAGACACGCCTGAGGGCAGACCAAAAGTCAGGTGTCAGGAGGCAGACAGGATGAGGTTACTGGGAGGTCAGAGTTTGAGACAGGCCAGAGGGCAAATCAAGAACCAGGCAACAGGAGGCAGGTGGGGTCAGGTTACCGGGTTACAGACAGTGATTAAATAGTGGAGTCAAGCAGAAACCAGGGTCAGAAGCCGGAGTCTAGGGTCTATCTCAGGCAGGATCTGGAACAGAGACAGGCAGATAGTCCATGTTGTTGCTCAGAGAGCTCTGCTTCATGGAATCCTGGTGTAAGTACTGCTACCAGTCAATCAGTGGGCTGTAAGGGGCTACCACTTGGGTCCTGTTGGGCAGTAATTCTTGCTGAGTCCTGCCTCACAGGATCCTCCCATAGGAGCCTAACCTAAGCCTCCAGTGGTTATGCAGAGGCATCAGCAGCTCAGAACCCAATACTTCCATCCCTGCAGGCCCTTACAGGGAGAGAGGAAGAAGCATCCCAGCCTGTTGCAAAACCTGGATAATGTTCCTGAAAACTGCAGATCCTGGACTTTGGAGAAGGTGCTGTTGAGTAAAATTTCAAAACTCTATCAAGGCTGGTGATCTGAATTTACAAGTTTCTGGTTGTTTTTTTGCTACCTTTGGTTTTTGTTTTGTTTTGCTTTGTTTCTTTGCTTTCAGACTAACATGTCTTTCAATAGCTAACATAATACATTTCTTGAACATTCTGTGATAGACTCCTATGGAGTGTTATTGATTAATGTTCAATTTAGGCCTGATCCTGGACCATTGAAATCAATGGGAATTTTACCACAGTGGCAGCAGAAGCTGATATTCATTTTGATATTCTGTACAGGTTAATTTGTTTTGTGTACACTTCCAGTTTAAATATTGAACTTTGTTACATGGCTGATTTTTTTAAGGATCAACTTTAGACAGGATTTGAGCCAGAGTAAGCATCCCTCTCTTCATTACAATTAAGTTGTTTAACATATAGAGTATCAGATAGAGCCAAGGGACAGTGAATTTTTCTTTGTGATTCGTATTTTTTCTTTCCATTTGACTCCTTGGTATTTCTATTGCCATTTAATCATTTTAAGCTGCTGAAGTCATGGGCTTTGTAAGAAGCTGAAGAAATAGGCTGCCTGGACATATACACACACAGACTCTTGCAATTGATTGGAATTGATTTTTTGTATGTGTAATATTTGTGGTAGCAAAAACTCCATCAGACACAAATACCTAAACAAGAAGATGCAATGACTCACAGGGCTGGCTCAGGTGCATATCCTGCACAAAGGGAAAGATTCCCTCCTCCTTGCACAAAGCCTGGTTACTTATGTTTTGTGCAGGGAACTAAGCAACCAGTGGGGAAACTTTCTAAATCTGTGGATAGTCTGCAAGGCTAAAACACTGCTCTGCAGGGGCTTGGGGGCATTCACCAATCCTAATTTTCCCTCCCCTCAAACCTTTATAAGCTTATGGATTCAGAGCCAGTGTAACAACGACGCAGGTGGGATTGAACCTGGGACCTCTGGAGCTTAGTGCATGAGCCTCTAGGGTATGAGCTAAAAGCCAACTGCCTGTTAGCTAAGGCTGTAGAGCAGACTCAATCTCTCTGTCTAAGTGGTCTTGGTGCCACTAGATGGGACACAACACCACCCCCAGAAGGTGTATGGGTTACACCAGTGCAAGCTTTTCCATGGTATATGAAGTGTACAGAGAACTTGCTTTGTGGCTGCTACTCTATGAAAGGATTTAAGAGGTGCAAAGGAACCTTAGATGTTCCACCTTTATTAGTACAAATTAGGGCTGTCAAGTGATTAAAAAAATCACACTGTTAATAATAGAATACCATTTATTAAAATATTTTGGATGTTTTCTACATTTTTAAATATATTGATTTCAATTATAACGCAGAATACAAAGTATACAGTGCTCACTTTATATTTATTTTTATTGCAAATATTTTCACTGTTAAAAAACAAAAGAAATAGTATTTTTCAATTCATCTAATACAAGTACTGTAGTACAATCTCTTTATCATAAAAGTTGAACTTACAAACATAGACTTATGTACAAAGAAAACTGCATTCAAAAAATACAACAATGTAAAATGTTAGAGCTTACAAGTCCACTCAGTCCTATTTCTTGTTCGGCCATTCGCTCAGACAAACACGTTTGTTTATATATGCAGGAGATAATGCTGCTTCTTGTTCACAATGTCACCTGAAAGTGAGAACAGGTGTTCGCATGGCACTGTTGTAGCTGGTGTCACAAGATATTTACATGCCAGATGCGCTAAAGATTCATATGTCCCTTCATTCTTCAACCACCATTCCAGAGAACATGTGTTTATGCTGATGATGGGTTCCACTTAATAACAATCCAAAGCAGGGCGGACCGACACACGTTCATTTTCATCATCTGAGTCAGATGCCACCAGCAGAAGGCTGATTTTCTTTTTTGGTGGTTCAGGTTCTGTAGTTTCCGCATCAGAGTGTTGCAGTTTTAAGACTTCTGAAAGCATGCTCCACACCTCATTCCTCTCAGATTTTGGAAGGCACTTCAGATTCTTAACTCTTGGATCGAGTGCTGTAGCTATCTTTAGAAATCTCACATCGGTACCTTCTTTGCATTTTGTTAAATCTGCAGAGAAAGTGGTCTTAAAATGAACAACATGCGCTGGGTCATCATCCGAGACTGCTATAACATAAAATATATGGCAGAATGTGGGTAAAATAGAGCCGGAGACATACAATTCTCTCCCAAAGAATTCAGTCACAAATTTAATTCACACATTATTTTTTTAATGAGCATCATCAGATGGAAGAATGTCCTCTGGAATGCTGGCCAAAGCATGAAGGGGCATACAAATGTTTAGCATATCTGGCACATAAATACCTCGCAATACCAGCTACAAAAGTCCCATGTGAATGCCTGTTCTCACTTTCTGGTGACATTGTAAATAAGAAGAGGGCTGCACTGTCTCCTGTAAATGTAAACAAACTTGTTTGTTTTAGCAATTGGCTGAAAAAGAAGTAGGACTGAGTGGACTTGTAGGCTCTAAAGTTTTGCATATTTTGGTTTTTGAGTGCAGCTATGTAACAAAAAAAGTCTACATCTGTAAGTTTCACTTTCACAATAAAGCTATTGCACTACAGTACTTGTAGGAGGAGAATTGAAAAATATTGTTTCTTTTATTTATAATTTTTACAGTGCAAATATTTGTAAACAAAAATAATATGAACAGTGTACACTTTGCATTCTGTGTTGTAATTGAAATAAATATATTTGAAAATGTAGAAAAACATCCAAAATATTTAATAAATTTCAATTGATATTCTATTGTTTAACAGTGTGATTAAAACTGTGATGAATCATGACTAAAAAATTAATCACAATTATTTTGTTTTAGTTAGTCGCGTGAGTTAACAGCGATTAATCAACAGCCCTAGTACAAATCTGTCCATAAGTGACTGGAACTGCTCATCTCCCAGCATGCTCAAGCCCTTTCTGACTAAAAATTAGGTGGTTGTTTCTTTAAGAAACAGTCACATGTATAACAGATCAACAAACTGGTATCCAGAACCTTGTTTTATGTTTTTCTTATCGTGCAATGCACCACATTAGACTGCTTATAGCCTTTGCTACTATCTGTGGAGAGTACAGTGGTTCCCTGAGTGACTTTTATTCATTCTTTGTGAGGAAAACCTCATCTTCTTATGCTTGACATTTCCATCAGAAAGAACATTAAAAACAATACATTGGATTCTCAAATACACTACTTTAATTTTTCACTTGTGAAACTCCACTGAGTCCAATCAAATTACACCAACATAAAATTGGAGTAATACAGTGAAGAACCAGGCCCAAAGTATTGTTTGCCAGGAAATGGAGTCATTAAGATTTAGATAAACTCTCCAAATGTGCTCTCAGAAAACATCCGTAGTAGTGTACATCCCACTTTGCAGCAGTGCCACTATGCTGGAGGGAAAAGAAACAGTTTTTAAATGTGAAAACAGTTTTTTTTTCTTACTTCAGCTCGGTTGAATACTACATTTTACTGATATTCACCCAGTGGATGACGTATCTAAATTTTACCTTTAATTTTCATCACAGTAAGCTTTGTTCCAGGCTGTGATAAATAACTATCCATCTATCCAAATTTGGATACTGTGTTCATCATTAGAGTATTTGATTACCTCTTGGCAGGCATAAAAAAAAACAACTATTTTCTGTTTTCTCATTCTGTCTTTTTCAGCACCCACCCTTCATTGCCGTTGCAATAGTGGCTTTGGAGTTATGATTTGCTGTGGTGTATGGTTGAGAATATCAGTTGGAACAAACTAACAAACTTATTAGAGCTGCCACTCAACCCTGCTGAATAGCTACTTATACTAAAGGAGATGACAGCATTAATGCATAAGTGTTCTATCATCCTTCTATCTATGTTCAATTACTGACCCCTACCATCGTAGTATTTAAGTGCCTCATTAACACCACACCTTCTCTGTGTTACTGTTGGTGAGAGAGATGAGCTTTTGAGCTTACACAGAGATCTTCATCAGGTCTGTGTAAGCTCAAAAGCTTGTCTCTCTCACCGACAGAGGTTGGTCCAATAAAACATCATGTCTCGCCCACCGAGTCTCTCTAATACCCTGAGACAAACACGACTAGAACAACACTGCAATGTCCATACTATGGCATTAGTACTGAATGACCTTGGACCAGATTCTGATCTCACACCAGTTTTACTCCAACAGAGTTATGCCTGGTTAATATGGATGTAAGTAAGATCAGAAATAGGCCTCCTAATATTGTTTTCTTTTCACATGCCCCAGTCACATGCAATACTAAGTTTTGACTCCTTGATATTCCACTTATTGATCCACAGAAATCTAGCTATTATGTATAAAAGCAATGTTATTGCTTAAGTGGAACCTAATAGATGGGAAAATTTTGGGGAGATGGGCACTTATGGGGATGATAATGCAGAGATTTTAAATGATAAAAAGGATTTTGTTTGTTTTGTTTGTCAACAAAATGAAACTCTTAGAATAAAATTACCCTTAATTCAATACAACATTGTAATTACATTTAACAAGAAGTCCAAAACGATTTCATGAGACAGAAAGAAATATTTTGTACTGTTGGACAGATTTTTACATAATATTTTCTATTGACTTTCAGAACAATCGGAGGACTGACATTAAGCGAGAAAAGGAATATAGTATGGTGTATTACTGTTCTACTCCTAGTAGCCTTCTCCCCTTCCCCCACTCAATAATAAGTTGTGTTGAATCAGTCAGTTCAGTTAATGATAGATGGCAGTAAAACAGAGGTCTGCCCTTTAAGGTTGATATTCTTTGTGAGAAAAAATGATACTTAAAACCATTTCTTTATGTTAAAAGAACTGTGTCATACTGCAAAGAATGGAGGGGAGAAAGCATGGCAATAAGCAGCTAGTCAGTTAGTTCTTACACACCCCTTGCCTGGGGAAATGTAAAAACAAATGAGTGTATCTGCTCAATATCCTTCAAGTAATGAGAGTGTCATTTGAGTTCTTGGTCTGTGGAGAATACAACTTGAGCAAATGAAGAAGGTCAAGAAAATCTTCAACAAAAGAAATACTAGCTGTTTTAAAAGCCGGCTGTGTGGTGTTGTTTATACCCAGACTGTGCAACCCTTACTCATGCAAGCAATCCCTTTAGCGTAATGAGACAACTTGCATGAGTAAATGCAGCTCATCACCTTCTCTACAACTTCCACTATCAGGTCCTTAATATTTCATTGCTACATTTAGGGCCACTTTCAGATCTAATACCAGGGCAGATCTGGAATATCTGTACTAAAATCAACCTTTATTCCAGTTTTACACTGTTGTAAATGAGAGCACTGACTCACAATCATCAGGACTGGAGACAATTGGTTGACTGCTCATCAATGATGGTGCCCCAGCGACGAATGTGGTTATGGGAGTGATGATGGTGGTGATGATAAAACGAGAGCACAATCCTGCCCTTAATATTGTGTGATGCTGATACCTCTAAGTAAACAGCATGATTTGACTGAGAAACTCATTGCTCTTCTGCAGCTAGGCATAGGTAGAACTTCTTTTTTGTGTCTCATGGAAACAGCACAAACATGAAAGAGCAGGCGGCATAGAGCAGCGTTCACATTGCACTCCCCGTTAGTACCTGGCCCAAACCAGGGAAGCTAATAATCCAACCAGTGGACCAGATTTGATGATGAATCTTGGTCACATGCCATCTGAGGTACATTGTGCATATGCTAAGAAGAACGGCAAGAGCAGAAACTCTGAATTGGTGTCACTACTGCTGCAAAATGTCTCCATTAAAGTCTCAGTCCAATCCAAATTTTCATTTAGGTCTCACTTAGAGACTTTGAAGTTTTAACAGAGATAAGATTTTATAGCAGAGTTTTGGAAAATAGAATGTCACTTTTTTTTAATGCATTGATTTTAATGATAACTCCTGTCTAAATTACCTCTTAGCTCTTTAGTTATAGAAGAGCTTTGTAATCTGGTGAGCTCACTGATTATTATCTTCTCTCCCTGTATAACTGGATCCTCATAACTGTGATCTTTCTCACTCTTTGCCCTCTCCCCCATCCATTGCAATTCCATAATTTGAAGGTTGAAGATGTATTTCATAATAACCTTCCTTCTCTCTCTGCCTCTCTTCTCCCAAAATAGACAAATACTTTTTTGAAACAAACAAACAAAACAATGAAAAAAAGAAACCCAACCAAAAAACAGGAAATGGTAGTTTGTTCTAGTTAAAAATAATTATTCTCAGTATTTCTCAAAGGGTTTGTTGTACCTGAAAACAACTTCCATCTTCAATCGCCATATGCCATGACACATGGAACTTACCACACAGCAAATGGAACAGTTCTCCTTGCATCCGCATTGACACTGACCCACCAGGATCAAAATCAGCAGTCCACATCAGGGCTAACTCTTAATCACAAACACTCTCTCTAGCACCAGGAATCTTTACTAGGACCAGAATCTTCATCTCCCAACACACCAATTGGGCCTACTTGCACACACATGCCAACATCACTACTTCCCCTGCTCCCTGACCCGCAAAATGAGCATGGAGAGAACCTCTTCCACACCAGGGCCAGCACTACTCCACACTCCTAGCAAGGTCAACACCCTTGTCACTCCCTCACCATGATTATTACCATCTTTGATGGGGTCAGCCAGGACCACTTGTACTTGGGTGGGAGTGAAGAATGAGGCTGGCTAGGTGGCTGGCTGCATTGGAATTTGGTTCTCAGAAAGGGGAATCTGGACAGTTATGTTAGTTGTGGCCTGTGTTTGTATCTGGACTATGTATCTGTATCTGGACTGTGAACCACCAGTGCATCATATATTCATGTCTAAAATGTAAGGCTTGGTCTATACTAGACAATTAGGTCAGTTTAACTATGTTAGTCAGAGGTGTGAAAAATCCATACCCCTGAGCGACACAGTTAAACCAACCTAAATCGCTATGTAGACAGTGCTAGCTTCTTCTGTCAACCTAACTATCACCTCTCAGAGAGGTGAATTACCTATGCTGATGGGAGAACCCCTCCTATTCTCAAAGGTAGTGTCTACACTGAAACACTACAGCTGTGGCACTCCAGCATTGCAGCTATGCCACTGTAGCATTTTAAGTGTAGACAAGCCCTAAGTTCTCCACATGTGTCATGTTGTCTAAATGTGTTGTGTATTTCTCAAGAGAGGATTGAAGACATGATAAAGACCTACTACTGCTTCTAGCTAATGGAGACAGCTCCTGGAGTTGTAGTGGTAGAGACCTATGTTCTGGAATTGAAAGGCTCAAGGTTTCCACCCCATTAAGGAGCTATGGTGTCGGATTATTACAATAGCAATATACAGGGTAAAAAACAAGCAAAAATCTACCACAAGAATACATAATTATAGATGTGTATATATATAGATGTGTATATATATATATATATATATATATATATATATATTTGGTATCTTAGAAGTGCTATGCATCCCCTTGAAAGGTATTATCAGAGCATTTTGAATCTCCAAGTTAACTCAAAAAGCCAGTAATTTTTACAACATGTGGTTTCAAAGCAATGGGTGCTATAATTCCCTTTGTCTTTTGGGACCATGAAGAATATATAGTAGATTTCCCGTTCAAACTGAAAGTGTTAAATATTTAACACCAATAAATATTTTAACACATATCTGTTCCAAAAATTATGTAGCTCCTTGTTAATGAATATATCCTATACAGTCTCTGAGGGATGCTTCTGTATTCACTTCAGAGCAATTCTGCATCAGATTGATAATTCAATTTAGAACTTTGCAACATAGTTCCTAACTACTCCAATTGAAGCAAGATGCCAATAAGCATGGCTTAGTTTTCTAAAAGCATGATAGTTATAGCACCTGTTAGTTGTCCCAAGATTATTTTTTATCATTGTCTGTGTAGAAAAGTAGTTTTGGAAGGCTGGTAGTTTATAATGTCACTGAAAATAGAAAAGGAGTACATCTCTACAGTCACAAAAAAGAAGATCAATTTAAGCTTTCTACTGAAGATGCCTTTTCCCAGGTGGTCAATTGCACTTGTCATCTGTTATTTTGGAAAATGCACAGGATTTAATAGATGAGGTATATCAAACTAACTACATTAGGAACATACCAGCTGTCAATATGGCTTCAGCCCAACAGCATCTTTTGGGAAAAGCAAATTCTGAAATGCAGACAGTATACTATTAGTCTGATAGAATGATTATAAGTTCCACCATCTGTTGCATATTTCACAATTAATTGTGATTTGTGTCAACAAATATTTTCAAAAAATTTATATTTTCTCTTTTATATGAGAAACAATAAAGCATAACATCAACACATTATATCAAGTAATGACATACCAATGCTGGAGCTAAATCAGATAAGTTTCAGGATGGTGTTACAAGGTAGCTATCCAGGGTAGGTACTAATTATAGAAAACAGATCTAAAAATATCAGTGTTAGAACACAAAAATTACAAGATGGAATTATTTATTTGTCTTAAAAATCTTTACAACACTGCTTTTCAAAGCTATACCATTGTGTCTGGCTCAGTCATATACAATTCATGTTTAACTTTTCAGAGTTCATTTTAGAGTAAGTTTAATTATACCCATGTGTTTAACAATAAATGTAAAGGCTAAAAAGTTTACTAATCACTCTAGATCCACATGCATTACATAGAAATGTTTTACTTGTAAGATCAAATCTCCAATTGCTGCATTTAATTCATAATATCATGAACACATTTCAAGTTGGGTGACAGATGAAAATAGACAAAATTCCATGAAATACAGCTCCAGATGATGTTTAAATTTTAAAGAGTGAACCTTAAGTAAAAACTTATAATGTTTAAGGTTTGTCTCTTGGCCTGTCAGTGCTCTATCCTGGTCTTTTCATTGTTGTTCTTGTTGTTTTGTCTAACATGATCCCCATCTGTTGCTAAGTGAAAGGCCTGGTTCTAGTCCCAGCTACAATTCTGCAATCTTGGCGTGCTGCCTGCAGCCTTAACGTCTCTGTACAGTGCTGTGGGTCTGGTCTACTGAGTTCATTTAAAAATGTTATAAGACTTTGGTAGAAACAACTTCATTGAATGAGGAGTCTAGATCTACAGACAATAATATCAAAAAGATATTAGAACAAATGGCATGAGGGAAAAACTAAAAAAAGACGGGTATAAATTAGAAGTTTAATAAGACCTTTACCAAGTAGTATTTCACTAGTTTACAGTTATTCGTGACTTTCAGACAACTTCTGATAGAATGGGATTGTGCACCACCAATCTCTTAAAATAATGTTTTCCACTGGCCACTAATTCCAATAAAATAACAATTTAGCATGAAGACAAAACCAAAAGCAAACTTGACCATATACAATAGTAACCAGCCAGACGTTACAGCAAAAGAAAGAAAAATAGTTTTCCAAAAGCCTTAGCCATGGTGGATAGAACAGTTTTATGAAAGTTGCTATCCCACTACAGAACCCCTCAGAAATTTGTGATCATTAAGAGCTCCTATGAAAATATGACATGCCAAGTAAAACTTAACAGTGGACTAAGCCATTCAAGATTACTAGAGGCATCAGACAAGGGTGCTTTTTTGTCTTTTTGCTGGTAGTGGAGTGGGTAATTATAAAATTGTAGGACTGGAAGGAACCTCAAGAGGTCATCTAGTCCAATCCCTTGCACTCATGGCAGTACTAAATATTATCTAAACTATCCCTAACAGGCGTTTCTCTAAACTGCTCTTAAAAATCTCCAATGATGGAGAATCCACAATCTCCCTAGGAAATTTATCACTACCCTGATAGGAAATCTTTCCTACTGTCCAACCTAAACCTCCCATGCTGCAATTTAAGCCCATTGCTTCTTATCCTATCCTCAGAGGCTAAGGATAATTTTTTTTCTCCCTCCTCCTTTTTTGTATTTGAAAACTGTTATCATGTCCCCTTCCAGTCTCCTCTTCTCCAGACTAAACAAACCTATTTTTTTCAGTCTTCCCTCATAGGTAATTTTGTCTAGACCTTTAATAATTTTTGTGGCTCTTCCTTGGATTTCTCCAATTTGTTCACATCTTTCCTGAAATTTGGCACCCACAACTGGACACAATATTCCATCTGAGGCATAATCTGTGTGGAGTAGCGTGGAATAATTACTTCTCTTCTCTTGCTTACAACACTCCTGTTAATACATCCCAGAATATTTTCTTTTTTTGCAGTAGTGTTACACCATTGACTCATATTGAGCTTCTGATCCACTATGACCCCTAGATCTCTTTTTGAAGTACTACTTTCTAGGCAATCAGTTCCCATTTTCAATGTGTGCAACTGATTGTTCGTTCTTAAGTGGAGTACTTTGCATTCATCCTTATTGAATTTCATACTTTCTAAATGCTCCTATGAAGAGGATTAACTTTGCCAGTTTTCCTGAAGAGCAAGAAACATAGGCTACATCAGTCATAGTTTGGGGCAGAGAGCAAACTCCAACCCCAAAGGTTCCCTTGCAGATGACATCCTGCTAGCAGCCCCCTCTTATGCCAACAGAGCTCCATATCAGGTGCTAGCACTGATCTCAACTTCAACACTATGGCACAGTCTCTCAGGAAAGTAGGTCCAAGTCATGAGGGTTTTATAGAACGTTTTAAAACAAATTAGATGCCACCCATTAATCTATAGGCAACCAGTGCATACCATGGGATGTTCTGATATAAATCTCTCAATCTCTCGTGTTGAAGCTGGATGAATAATTGAACAGTCATTGAAAGAGGGAACTGGATCTTGAGACTCCCAGGTAGGTGACCTAATCACCAGCTATAAAACTATTCTTTTTCTTTGACTATTTCAGTATTTATCCAAATTGGAAAGCTTCAACAGGAGGGACTGAGTGAGCCTCATATCAAAATATCCCATAGCCAGTGGTTAGGACACTCTCCTTAGGGGCGGGAGATCCCCATTCAACTTCTTTCTCCCCATCAACCAGAAGTGGGAATTGAATCTGGGTCTCCCACATCCCAGATGAGTGATCTAGCCACTAGGTTAACAGTTATAACGCAGGCACTACTGCATCCTCCTCATCCAACTGCACTTTGAATGTGGTCTGATCCAGTAGGAATGCTCAGAGAATGCTCACCAGAATGGGCCCTGAAGGCTAATATCTTTCCAGGTGTGTGGATTGTGGGGGTTTAGGCATGAGCTAAGTATCCGGATGCCTAGAGTGAGACAGCAGTGCAAATTCCCAGAGGCAGAAACTTAGGTACCCAGGGACATTTTATAGTGAAAATGTAGGCACCAATTAAGTTTAGGTGCCTACAGGGTTAGGCAGCAGCCAAGCAGGTTTTTAGGTGCCTAAATCTGGCGTTTAGGTATCTAGGCTCCTTTGTGGATCTGTGCTGAAGCCAGCTTATATATGTATATATGCACACACACACACATATTAGTAGAAACTCTGTGTTGTTGCATAGGTGTGGCATTTGGGCCAAGTAATCTACTATCTGTGCAGTCTCCCTCATACAACCAATGAAATTGTTGCTTGCAAGTTAACTGTAGAGTAGTGATCATGATTGCTTGAGTTACTTCTGAAAGTGCAATGGACTAAGGCTCTTTTCATGACAATAGATACATGATTTCCTGTTGCTGTACACTACACAGGTGTAAAGTCAAAATGGCTGAGGACCTAAAAATTGAAGGGTAAGAATATGTGAATCTCAGTAATGACTGAATCTGGTGATTTCTTAACCAAAAGAGCCCTCAGTCATGCTTATAGCTGTTTCCATCACTTCACATTGAGTCATCAGATATTCTAGGGTTCTGAGTGACACACAGAGTGACAATCCTTGAATCTTACTATAGGGCTTAATTTCCTTCTACTTGCTGAGCTAGTGGGTTTACTCCTTTAGTTCACTGAGTAAACACTTTTGTTTTTTGGATCCAAAGCCCATGTGAGTTCCATTTTAGAGGCTATATGAATTTTGAGGGGATAGTCAGCTGACTGCCTTTGGTTTCTGAATACACATTGCCACTGTTCATTACAAATACACAGCACATTTTGTCAAGAAAGGAAGACAGCACATATCACAACCGTATTGCCAAGGTTATGATGCTGGGAGACAATCAAAAAGCTCCATTTGTGTTCAGTGCTATAATGCCATTTCATAATATTGATTATTAAACTACATTAAGAAATAAAAGCCCTTATATGGATATTTATGTTTAGGAGAAAACATTTATAGACAATATTGAACAATTTTATATCCCGATGACAAATACTATGGATAATATACTTGATAAGCATCTGTTCTGTGAAGGCATTTTGAAGGTAGTATTGCATTCTTTTATTATAATTATTATGCATTTAAAATAGTACTTTAATTCCTGGTCATTATAAATGATACATTAATTGAGAGGAGATTCATTGCTTGACAAGGCGCTTCTCCATCCCCACACAAGCTTTAGAGATCAAAGTCATTTGTTGATAACATTTTCATGATGATTACATTAATCTGATCCTTTTGGATACATATAACAGATTTCTGCAGACATTCACACTGAGAATGAAGGTGTGGCCACCTGCTAGGAACTGGTTCCAGCTTCCTCACTTTATAGTTGCACCTGCTGTCAGTAACTATTCTGTGTTCCACATTTCTGGTTTTCTTCCCTCATCAAACAGAAGCTCCAACAATGTCCTCTTTAGCTCAGTATTTTACCCATCTTTCTCCCTAGAGTCACCATTCTCATTTTACCTCTGGCATTTACATGCGGCCCACTGAATCCCATTACTATGCTACATCTCCATCTTCACACATGTACCATTCTAGTTACTTTGCATAGAAAGTACAGAGCGTACTTCTTGAGAGACTCTGCACCAGTGCAAGGGTCCACAGTAGCAGATTTTGATGCAAGATCAGGGCCTTAATTAGAATCTGTTTACAAAATGATCCATTAAATTGAGCCCTGTGCTACCTTATTGCCTCTTACTAGCCACCTGCTAACTCACTCTCTATTCCTAGATCTCTAGCCTGATGTTTCAAAGGGCTATTTCTAATGCAACTTTGTCCTTTTCCCTTTTTTCTTGCTTATTTTCCATTGAAATAGCTGAACCTAATTACCTCACTTGCCTATCCATTAATTATACTATGAGTGGTTATTGATCCTCTTTATACTTCTTACCAGTATCACTGCCAGCCATCAGGGCTCCTGATTCTAAAGGTTCCCATTACTTAGATCCTCAGAGGTGCAGCAAAGCACATTTCTCATGGTAAATCTCAGCCTCTTATTGCCTTCTCCTTCTTCCCTATCTCACCGTGATTCTAGCATTATGTTCCTATGTAAGAACTGCCCTGGTCACACTCACAACTCTTTCCTTGTGTCTCCTTCTGTAGCTACAGCACCAATTTATACCACAGTCATTCCTTTAATTAGTCAGTAGCAGCTCAATTTTCAGCATGAAACACACGTTTAATGTCTTTTAGAGAAGTTGTAAAACCAGGGTCCTGGTCACTCATGGTAATTAAAGATCCTATGATATTTCTTTGCAAGAGCAGAAGTGTCCTGCTGCCGTACTGGCCAAATTCCAATTTTAGGAATGGATTATGCTGTCATTTAAAATCTTGCAGTTTCAAGTAGATATGTTATTCATCTTGACTTCCTTTCCTAAGTTACTGTGTAGTGCTGCAGTATGTTGTTAAGACTTGTTGAGTTTCACGCCAGTAGTGAAATATTTCATACTATATTATACATTTTACATGATAACTTGCAAAGCATTTTTAGTCCTTATGAATAAAAGACACTCTGCAAATGTAAGTTAATATGTACAATTAACTTGCTTCCCTGCCATCCAAATGGAAAAAATACTTATACTGTAGGGCTCTAGCAACACTTATTCTGGTGCTTTCTGACACCCCAGACTGCCTTCAACTTCAGTAGCAGATGCTAACTAGAAAGAGCCCAGGGGAAAGAAAAACAAAACACAGAACCTATGGAATTTGTGAAAGACAGAACTGGAAGCCACTGATGGACATATACGTAGTATACATTCTTTTGGTCTCCAAATAGCTCTGAACATTGACAAAAATCCTGTTTGCCCTCATTTGTTTGACTTCTTTTCCAAATGCCTTTGTTTTATGAAGAGGCATGTGGGTGAAAAAACTTCATAGAGGGAAATGCTGTGTAAGCAAATAGAATGTCTTGTTTGTTGCATATGTAGAATCATAGAATATCAGGGTTGCAAGGACTGTCAGAAGGTCACAACCCTCATTTTTTTTTATTTTTTGCCCCAGATCTCTAAATGGCCCCCTCAGGGATTGAACTCACAACCCTGGGTTGAGCAAACCAATGCTCAAACCACTGAGCTATCCCTCCCCCTTTGATGTAGCTTCCAGGGTGTTATTCCAAGTCCTACAGACAGTGAATCCTCTATCTTCCTTATTTCTATAGTTATGTTGTGGGATGCACTGTCTCTTCCCCTACAACTCACCTCTTCTATGCACTACTATTACTGTTGCTCCAGTAGGTGAATACAGAGTTGTTTAGTTCCAGTATAAAATATTTTTATACTGTGGAGAACTAAGTTAGGATACTGTAATCATTCCAAGTAGTCAGGTAAATTTAAAGTGAAGAAGTGGATTATTTCATTTTAGGAAAGAAAATAAGGTGAAAAAAGATTAATTTATCAGAAAACATTGTATTTCATCCCTGTTGATATACTGTAATTTAAAAGCAACTACAACAACAGGGGTCTGTACTTGATTTGCTGCAGTAAATGTCTTACTCACATGGGTTCTCAGAATGTGCTCTTTGTTGTGTTTCTAGCCCACGCCATTTATTTCAGGTCTTTCAGGGCTGTAATAGGCACCATTTAACTTAACTCGTAACACTGTACTATTCTTGTACTTCATGCTCGCTGTGTTTCTTGGCAAGGAAATCAGGAGGCTGTGAATATGAGGGGACATAAAAACATAAGACTGGCCATTCTAATTCAGACCAATGGTCCATCTATCCCAGTATCCTGTCTTCCGACAGTAGCCAATGCTAGATGCTTCAGAGGGAGTGGACAGAATAGGGCAATTTATCAAGTGATCCATGCCTGTCATCTAGTCTTAGCTTTTAGCAGTTAAAGTTCTAGAGACCCTCCTCCCACCAACATGAGGTTGTATTCCTGACCATCTTGGCTAATAGCCATTCGTAGACCTATCTTCCATGAACATATCTAATTCTTTTCTGAACACAGTTATAGTTTTGGCCTTCACAACATCTCCTGGCAACGAGTTCCACAGGGTGACTCTGTGCTGTGTGAAGAAATACTTCCTTATGATTGTTTTAAACCTGCTCCCTATTAATTTTATTGGGTGACCCGCATTCATATGTGATGAGAAGGGGTAAAAAACAGTTCCGTATTCACTTTCTTCATATCAGTCATTATTTTATAGACCTCTATCATATCATCCTTAAGTTATCTCTTTGCAAGCTGAACAGTACCAATCTTTTTAATCTCTCATCATATGGAAGTTGTTATACACCCCTAATCATTTTTGTTGTTCTTCTCTGTATATTTTCCAATTCTAATATATCTTTTTGAGTTGAGGCAAACAGAACTGTATGCAGGATTCAAGGTGTGGGTATACCATGGATTGATCTAGTTATATTATGATATGACCATTATAATATCTCCTGGGCTGGCACTTCTGTGTCTCAAGTTGCCTTTCAACCAAGAAGAAATAATCTCTCTGTTAAAAGGCTCCTTCCATGTAAAAGAAAAAAAAACTATTTGAAAATGTCCATTACTTCTGATGGCTAGTGTAAATCACACAGAGGCTAAAGACCTGTGGATAGAGACTTCCCACCAATTTGTATCCCAAGATACATATGTGCCTCTGTCATGCTTCCAAACAGTCAGGAGTCTCCCCCACCCCATGCATTAGTAGAATACTTGCGCAACTGCCATGCTGCCACTAGCTTTCTTCAGGTGCCTGCCCTGCTTTTAGTGATCTCTCTGTTTGTCACCCCCTCTTGTGGGCTCAGGGCAATTGTGCTAATTGGAATAGCATTAATTCAGTATTTTCCAGCCTAAGTAACCGCCACAATGTTTAGGGGACATCATATGGAGTGCAGCTCTGTGGGGTTCTCCACTCCAGAATTTCTACAAATCTATATGCATTCCATGGGATACAGAGTATGCCCTGCCACAGCCATTGCACTTTGGGTGCTACTACTCATGCAGCAAGTTCCTACAAACTCTTTCCCTTTGCACTGAGTAAGAGAATGGAGCATATGATCCAGAAACAATAGCTCATATATCTGCTATTTAACTTCCCAGCTGGTCTGAAAACATTGTGATACCAGCACCTCACACTATTTACACATTTCTGTGTCTGGTCCTGGCTGGAATTAGGAAGTGGTCAGTCGTGAAAATGAAAACCAACGTACAGTCTGAAGGCTAGCTGAACAACTATGAATTTGAAAAGTGGCTCAGTTTGGGACTGACTTGAGTTTAGATAATGATTTGTGTCAGTTCTTACTTTTTCCCAAACCAGTTTGCCTGAATTCTTGCCACTTCTTGTCCTGCCCCCCCCCCCCCCCCCGAGTATGCCCTTCCCTGCCTTTGACCCATATATCACATTGCCCGAAAAAATGAAACTGTTATCACTGCACATGATTGCACATGGGCTGATGATTAAAGGAAGTGGATTTTTAAATGAAGAAGCATCTTATAAATTGTTTACTACTGCTCCTTTAACTACTTCTGGAAGGTGGAAATTATCCACAAAATTGGTACAGAACAGGCACCACTCATATGCACTCTTTCATATTGCCCCACAGCAGCAGCATGCTTCAAGCCTCCATGGAATCTCCATGGACATTGACTTCTGATCAGTCAATACCAATGTGGGATGGTTGTGAACCAAACACATATACATTTGGTTATTCTTAATCCTCCATAGCCTATTAGCAACCATCCATCCTGGGCACAGCAGTGTGAGGGAGTCAATTATGATTATCTGCTTCTTTGTCCCTGTCCCAGTGCAAGTTAGTGTAGCCTGGAAGCTGTGTCAGTTTGTGCCAATTAGGTATGATCTCTTAGGGAACAAACACCAGCTGGGCATAGCCAGAGCACACCATGCTCTTGCCACTCCTTGTCCTACCCCCACCCTCCCCGTATGCCCTTCCCTGCCTTTGACATGCCACATGTGCCATGGCTTCAGGGAGAGTGCCAGAGGATCCTGCTCCATGAGCTTTTTGCCTGCTGGAAAGTCTTGCACAGGGGACTTACGGGTTGTTTACATTCCCTTTGTCTCATTGAGGGACCTGGGTCAGGCAATGTGCTCTCTAATGTCTGATCAATGCTTTGATGCACTGACAAATGTCTCATTTCAAATGTTGTGATTCTCAATTCTCATTTTTGTTATTTCTAAAGTTTCAGCTATTATCCACATTGAAAGTTGCAGAGCTAGCTGCAAGCTGGGCACTAAACTTTTCTAACTGAAATTCTGTATAAGTACAGTATCCTTTGCCTGGTTTACAAAGTCACATTTATGAGAATAGTATTGCAAATTAATGAAAAACTAATTGCTATTTGTAGAAACCTCATTATATATATTCATTTGAATAATCTGTGTAAATGACATGTTAAAAAATTGAATGTGAAGTAGCATATTATTCATTAGTTTAAGTTACTATAAAGCTAATTAGATAATATTCCATACACTTTTAGTGAATACATTGTATATACAGAGTGACAATTCTGATCATATGAAGAGATTTTTTTTTTGAAAGCCTGGTTATACCTTTAACGAAGTGTTGAAGCATTATTTATCTATTTTATTTATACAGGATGTGATTTATCTGTTTCCTGGAAACTGTTCTATGATGAGTCAATAATTTTCAATGGAGATCTTAGGGATATCATCAGTATGTCAAGAATTGAAATTATAAAGATGTCTGACACACCTAAATAAGGTCTCTTTAGTATTGATGATGGCAGCTGGAATAGAGCTGTCAGATCCAAATTTATGAAAAGCACTTCAGAGGGTAGTGGAACTACACTTTAAATATATAATAAACTCTCCTCAAAGATGAAGAACAAGCTGATGCTGCTGCACTGACAAAGCAAATAGGTTGCTGCTTTTGTCATATTAGAGCTGGCTGCTGTAACTGGAATGGCCCCACCAACACTGTAGATATATCTGTGGAAATGGAAGTAGATATGAGAACACTCACATACAAACACAACAAAAAGAAAAGAAAAGAAAAGAAAAACTCATTTCAAATTAATAAGCTCTTCCAGGGTTAAAAAGGAAGCATAATATACATGATACACTGCATGAGGGCAGCTCTGATAAAACAGAAAGGCTACATTTAGCCTACAGCTACATGTTTGAGTTGAAAGATGAGCAGTGCATCCTCCTCCTGACACAGATAGAATGATACAGCCTGTACTATCTTTTATGGACTTTACTGAAACAGGCTTACCACCAAACTCAGTTAATAACTCCAGTAATGGAACCAAGAAAGTGTCAAATAAATAGGTTAAATTTCTCTAGTAATACATATTATTTTATATTTTAAAACTAAGCCACTACTATTTTCTGACCATTCCCTTGCGCACAGTACATCACATGCAAGGGAAAGAGTATAAATATCTAACATGTACATATCAACCGAGTTAGCAAACCTGCTGATGTTTAATTTGTATGAAATGACAAAGCAATTGCTCATTTTTTTCTGTTGTACAAGTCTGTAGTGTCTATGACGTGGTACAACAGCCAGTATCTGAGCTTTTCATTTCCTCAAGGTTAAATTTAAGTTTCCGTCAGGCATGTCAGCTAGTGATTGACCCTATCCATCTGCCTATTCAAGTTCTTATCTCGGTGCTCACTAGCATAGAATCTGAGACCATCTACATTTGATCTGGGAGGTGTGACTGCTAGCTTGCCTAGAGGTGCTCAAGCTAGCATCTAAAAATAGCACTGTGTCTGCAGCGGTACAGGGGGCCCCTCGGGCCAGCTGCCCTGTGTATAATACCACCTGACCCCTGGATACATACTTGCACAGGTACATTTCTCTGTGGTAGTATGGGGGTAAAGCTTGGGTGGGGACTGGGTTTTTCATTTAACTTTGAATAGTGAATTCCATTTTTCTTAAATATGACTTTGTTCATTGGCGATTTTGCAGAAACAGAGACAACCAGAAAAAGAAGAGGTTTATACACCAACCTGCCTAAGCACATACTATAGAAAGTATTCTCATACTAGCACTAAAATTGAGTTTACCAGCATTGAAAAATTACCTGGATTTGCAGCATGGTAAAAGTTTGTATATATTTTGAGCCCTCTTGAGGAAACAACAATATGACAGTTCTCCAAAAGATCTATCATAGATTAGAAACTAGTTAGATAGAAAGTAAGATAGAAAACAAAGGTGTATGAATAAGTGGGAAATTTTCAACAAGAAGAGAGGTTAATGATGAGATGCCCCAAGGATTTATTTGTTCGTCATTTATTTAGATTTAACTACAACACAAAATGACACTTCTATGAGCTCAAGGCTCCACATGACATTAATTCAAAAATAATTACTGAGACAAAACAGCAATAAATCTCATCTCCCATCACCAAATAATAATTCCCACTTAGAAACTCCTGCCTCTCACATTACCACCAAGAAAAAGCAAAAAGATATTTATCAATGATCTGCAGTAGGGTTGCAAACAATGAGGTGGCAAAATTTGCCTGTGACAAAATGAGTTTGTTTTGTCAAGACTAGAGAGGACTGTGAGAACCTCAGAATTCCAGCACAGTAAGGCAAATAGCCAGCACAATGACAGATGAAGTTCAATATAGACAAGTGCAAAGTAATGCACATTAGAGTGATTTAAACTATTGATACACATTTAATGGTTTCTAAATTGGCTAGAGCTCTGATCCTGCAAACTGTTCCAAAACAGACACTGGATTGGATCTCAGCCTAAATTCCATTCCCATATTTTCCAACTGGCATGCAAGGTAATCACATCACCTCTCATTCCTCAGTTTCTCCTTCTGTAAAATGGTCATATCACCTGATACTCAATGCTAGACCAGGATGACCAGCCAGCCACAGAAGGAATTCTTAAAAACATATAGATATTTATTACTCCAGTTGCATTCAACCCCATTTTCCCACATATTTTAGTGAATAGTATGTCCAAAGCCTTTTTACTTCAGAAGAGTCCATAGTCTCTTCAAATAGGCAAACCCTAGCCTATGTGTCCAAAGACTCCCAAGTCCAGTGCTTTCTTTCTCTGGTACTACCTCTCCTCACACCCCTCTCTGGTGTTGTTTCTCCTTACACAAAGGGAGGTGGATGAGGCTGAATTTTATAGGTTCCAGATCCTTGCACTCACAGCATGGTGTGTTAAAATTATACTAATTGCTCCCCTCTCTTTCTGTCAGCAGGACATGCCCCACCAGGTAACAGGAACAATGCTCAAAGACAGACAGGCCAACTTTCTAAAGCCTGTTTCCTGGGAAGGACAGCTTCTCACAGAGCTTGGGTTTTCCTTTTTTTCCTCCTTTTTTCACCAGTGACAGTTTACTCTGTCCCAGGTGATGATGATTTTTGCCTCCTTTGTAAACTATTTGAGATCTGCAAATGAAGAAGCACTAGGTACATAAGATCCAAGTATTATTGTCTCTTCTCACAATCTCCTTGTGTGCTTGCACAGAGGCAGCCAGCACCTAGCCTTATGTGCCATTCTTTTACTTAACTACTAATCCTCCTTACAGAATAGAAGACATATTATTAGAGTATTTCTATTAGAGAGCACTGGTTCAAAAGGAAAATATCAACTACCACTCACAGTAATACAAGCTCTACAGACACTGGCTTATCCAGAGGTACACTGAACCCACTTGGTGTAATAAAACTGAGATTGAGACTGGCTTTAGATTTAACAGTTATAGGAACAATGTCTAAGGCCCTGATCCTTCAAACTGCTCAGTGTGAATGGACTTCACATGGGCTCCAGTATCTACCCACACCCAGTAATTTACAGGATCAGGGTCTGAGTTCCTGACAGGAAGAACTTTTGCTAGAATAACATTCTCAATAGTGCTGTTTAGAGAAATTGACACAACAAAACATTTTGTTTCTGACTATGGGATTCATATAATTGTGAGCAGCAGAACATCCACATTCATCCAACCGTTCACTCACATAGCCAAACCCCAAAGTGCATGAGAGCCAGGATTGCAATTAAACTTCTTCAGGTCCTATATTTATGTGGTTCTAAAGATGCCTTGGATCGCTCATCTCAGCTTTGCAAAAACTGAATAGGCAGCTGACAGGAGTGGTTTTGTACCATCCTATACACAAAAGACCGCTGATTTATTCCTGTTAAAGCCACATTTCAAAATGTTGAACCGTCACATTAATCTGATGTCTCAGGGTTATTCATTATAATAGTCTGTCATCAGCATCTAATGTGATCTTAACAACTTCCTTAGTTTAATTTCCATTTTTCAATACTCGTGGGCTCTATTATAAAGTCCAGTTGCAAAGGTGACCGGGGGTAGCCCTGTTAAACCCTTAAAGAGTAAATAAATGGGAAATGAGTTAGCTAAATGTAATTATGAACCCTTAGGTTAACTCTATAATTCTATAATTTTCATCATGTCAGAAACAAGGAATTGGATTTTTTTAAAAAAATACATATCAGGAAGGCCAGGCAGAAAAAGTTGCACTTGTGGGACCTCTGCTATGTGATAACAGAGAACTTCATTCTCCAGAACTGTTAATTTGGCAAATTTCAGGAGCACTACACCCAGGTACCAGTTTATATATAGATACATATATAACAGAATACCTTGCACACAGAGTTATTTCATTAACATCATTTAACACTAGCTGAGGATCTGGCACCTAATTTTAAGGACTGAAGAAAAATCAAAGTGTAGTATTTTTCATTAAAATAATATCATGAAAAATTATAATGATATAGGTCAAGTTCAAATGCTATCCTAGGACAGGAAGAATGATCAGGTGCTTATCGCACTAGTCTGGGTTTGGAGAGCCCTTGTTCAAATTCCTGCTTTGCCATAGCTTTTATGTGTGCCTGAGTTCCCCATGCATAAAATGGGAATAATAGCACTTCCCTACAACACAAGGAAATAAATACACTACCATTTGTGAGGTGTTCAGATATGATGGATAATGGGGGCCAGATGAGTCCTTTCAAAGGATAAGAACATTAATTGTATTTTATAATAATAATAATAATTATGAACCTCAGTTCTTAAAAAAATGAGGACAGCCACCTTATGGTACAACATTTTGCATTTCAAACTAAGATTCTTGTACAATTGTGTAGAGATGGGAAAATCTATGTGGGTTAAAACAAAATTTTGGCATGAAATGTGAAATGAAACATTTTTTTTAAGAATCAGAGAATGTTGCTTAAACTTTTTTTTAATGTGTGTTTGGTTTGCTTGGGGGTTTGCTTTGTAGTGTACAGAGTGTGGTCTAGGGATTACAGCAGGCGACTGCAAGTCCAAATGCCTGGGGTGAAATTATGGCTCCACTGAAATCAATGATAAAACTCCCATTGACTTCAGTGGGGCCAGAATTTAATACCTGTTTCTTTTTCCTCAGCTTTGCCATTGATTTACTGTAAAGTCTCTTGCAAATCACTTCAATTCCATGTACTTCAATTTTGCACATCTATGAAATGGATATATACTAGTCTATCCAACTTCTTATCATTTTAAAAGTATTTTGAGCACATTGGAAGACAATTGCTGCATAGTATCAATGTACAGATACCACAGAAAAGCCAGCAGTTACCAACAGAAGTGCCAGAGAAGCCACAAATATTTCCCTGAGCATAGAAGCATAAGCATAAGGAAATACTTGGGGTATTTCAGATACCGCTGTCTGGTTACTATTAGTAAATGCTGACTCTTTAAGAATGGCCACCATATTCTTTCATTCTTTACATTTCTTAATTCCTGTCAGGAGAGGAGCTATAAAGCCAAAAGTACCTCTAGAAAGGCTGTTATTGTAACACTAAAAGTCAGTACAATGACATGTTTTTTCTTCCAGACTTTATGGAAACTGTAAATAAAGAAGAAAATTGTTTAAATAGATAAAAGGAACTGGGAGCTCATGTTCCTTTTTAAGTACCTTTACTGATACTTAAACTGTTTTACAACAGTTTTAATTTAATTGAACAATTTACACAACATGATAACAAGCAGAGATGTGCCAGGAATGCTATGTTTATATTGGCCACCAGTTGGATTTTTGTTTTGTGAAACCAAAAATAGGGATGGTTTACTTGGCTCCTAATTAATAGACAATAGATAAAAGGTACCTGAACCACCAGCTTTCCAATTTTGTGCCCTCTCTATGTCAGTGGCAAATAATGTACATATTGAGTTTGCATACTTCATAGCATCTGTAGTACAATCACATTGCTCGCATCAGAGATTCCCTATATCCCCATATCCAGGGACTCTCTATGTCCCTCATGGCAGGAACGCTATGTGTGCCCTCATTCTCCCCTCCCCAAATACCAGAGGGCTATCTTTGTCTCCCCTCATGCCAGGGTCTCTTTGTTCCCACCCATTTCCCCCCTTCCACCCCATGGCAAGGTCTCTGCTTCCCCCTCTCCATCTCCATGCTTCCCCTTGGATCCCCTCTTTCCCCTCCCTAACTCCTCTTCTCCCAAATCTGGGTCCATCCATCCATGCCCATCCAACCAGTTCCCCCACTCTAGGTCCCTGATTCCCTCATCACTACCACTCCCCACACCCCCATTCTGTTGTAGGTCTCTGATTTGCCCACCATTCGCCCCTTTTTGTGCCCAGGTCAGTAATAAAAAGATTAAATAAGATTCGTCCCAAAACTGATCCTTGAGGAACTCCACTGGTAACCTCCCTCCAGCCTGACAGTTCACCTTTCAGTAGGACCCATTGTAGTCTCCCCTTTAACCAATTCCTTATCCACCTTTCAATTTTCATATTGATCCCCATCTTTTCCAATTTAACTAATAATTCCCCATGTGGCACGGTATCAAACGCCTTACTGAAATCTATGTAAATTAGATCCACTGTGTTTCCTTTGTCTAAAAAATCTGTTACTTTCTCAAAGAAGAAGATCAGGTTGGTTTGGCACGATCTACCTTTTGTAAAACCATGTTGTATTTTGTCCCATTTACCATTGACTTCAATGTCCTTAACTACTTTCTCCTTCAAAATATTTTCCAAGACCTTGCATACTACAGATGTCAAACTAACAGGCCTGTAGTTACCCGGATCACTTTTATTCCCTTTCTTAAAAATAGGAACTATGTTAGCAATTCTCCAATCATACGGTATAACTCCTGAGTTTACAGATTCATTAAAAATTCTTGCTAATGGGCTTGAATTTCGGATGCCAATTCCTTTAATATTCTTGGATGAAGATTATCTGGGCCCCTTGATTTAGTCCCTTTAAGCTGTTTGAGTTTTGCTTCTACCTCAGATATGGTAATATCTACCTCCATATCCTTATTCTCATTTGTCATGCTACCATTATCCCTAAGATCCAGACTTAACCTTTGAAACTTTGGGGATACTTTCTGAAAAAACAGCACCTCAGTTGAACTCATAACATTTGTGCATGCACATGAAAATAGGAAATGAAGTGTACAATGCATTTGTGCATATGTGCATGCATACCTTGTGAGTCCAGTTTCAACTGGAAATTAGAACTTGAAAATTTACCCATTCAATATATGGCAAACAATTTACATTTCATCTCTGTGTGCAAGGAGTTACATAAGTAAATCCTTGTCCCTCTTGAAATGTGAAAAGGATATGTTCACATCTTAAGCATAGATGTTTAAAGCTAGTAACCACATTTTTTCACTAAGATTTTTTAAAAAATGAATGAAAAGCATCATATCAAACCATAAAAGAGGAAAATATTACCTTAATCAAAAACTGAGTTAAATCAGACAAAAACCCAGTCCAATAATACTATGACAGGAGGAAAAACACAAATGCTGGGCATCATTTTGATTCATATAAAGCTTCCATTTTAACCTCTTCATTTGCAAGTTAATTGGAATACCATATAAAAAAGTAAATGATCAGCTCTCAAAAATATCAACATATCACTGTCAAAATCTGAATAATTGCGGGATTGACTCTACAACTGTTGTTCATGCTGTCTTACTTATGGTTCTATTAAGTATGAACAAGGATTGCACAATCAGGGAAATTCACAGATTCATAGATTCCAAAGCTAGAAGGAACCACTGTGATCACCTAGTCTGCCCTCCCATATATGCCATAGAGCTTCCCCAAAATAATTGTGAGAGCATATCTTTGAGAAAAAAAAAATCCCTGTTTGATTTAAAAATTGTCAGCGATGAAGAATCCACCACAAACCTTGGTAAAGAGTTCCAATAGCTAATTACTCTCATTGATTTTAAAAAATGCCTAATTGTTGCCAGCAAGTCATGCAAACTTCTCCTGGTCTTTCATCACCTTTATTTTTCTTCTATATGGAGTCTCTTAGGGCTTTCTAGCCACTTCTCTTTGACTTCTCCAGGGGACATTTTTATGGTCTGGTCCACCATCCCAGTTCTTTTAGGGTCAGTGGGTCCAGTCTCTTTTAATTTCCTATTCAATATATGCTGGGTACCTATCTGCTCATTTTGAAACAGCGAGGCTGGAAACACTCCTGTTCCTGCTGTCACTCCTGTTTCACTCCTCCTTCTTGAACTCTAGGGTAGAAAGATATCACACAATACACTTAACCTGAGAAAATCCTTTTTCTCACATGAGTGTTATTAGCTAACATACATTTTCTGACTTCCCATTAAATTCAGATTAGTTGTATGGCTAAATTTCCATAGTTATCTTTAAATATGTATCAGAGTTAAAATATTAGCTATGCATGTAACTAAATTTTAAACGCCCATAAGCTGATTCAATTTTTGAACAGAAATACCATGTAATTCCCATGAAAAGCAGCTTTATATTAACCTAACTTTAAAAAAAAATGCCTTTAGAAATAATTCTTGCAACAGCAAAGTATACCATCTTCACTGTGAGTTTCATCTGGTTCCAAATATATATTGCTTACATGTGCTGGGGCAGCTGCAGGCTATGACCTACAAGGTGAACCCATTTCACTCATGGACGGTCATGAGCTGATTAATAGCAGAGATTGTTCATGTTTATCTCCATAAGAGCAAAATTTCAACCACCCAAAATGAAGCTGTGGTTATACTCTTGCTCAAAAAGCCATCAATTCACGTTAAAGACTGCCATCTATAATCCTCCTTCAAACATTGCTTACTGGAGAAGGCTATTGAGAGGGTGAAAACATAGCCAATTAAGGTTCACTTCATTTTTTTCTGACTCCCTTCAGGATTAGAACTCAAAACAATCTTGAAAATTTGGAGAATTAGTCTAAAGTCAAGAGGATAAATTTGAGTAAAGACAGGTGCAAAGTACTATGCTTAAGAAAGAAAAAAAAAACTCACGTGAACTACAAAATGGGGAACAACTGGCTAGGCAGTATCACTGCTGAAAAGGATCTGGGGGTTATAGTGGATCACAAATTGAATATGATCCAACAAAGTATGCAGTTGTGGAAAAGGCTAATATCATTGTGGGGTGTATTAACAGGAGTGCTATATGTAATACACAAGAGAACACTGACCCATTTTAGTCAGCACTGATAAGGCCTCAGCTGGTGTATTGTATCCAGTTCTGGGCACCACACTTTAAGAAAGATGTGGACTATCTGGAAAAATTCCAGAGGAAAGCAACAAAAGTGATAACAAGTTTGGAAAACCTGATTTATAAGGAAAGGATTTATAAAAACTAGGCATGTTAATCTTGAGAAAAGGCTGAGTCTTCACATAAGTTAAGAGCTGTTATAAAAAGGATGGTGATCAACTGTTCTCCCAGTTCATAGATAGTAAAACAAGTAGTAGTGGTCTTAATCTGCAGCAAGTGACATATAGGTTAGATATTAGGAAAAACTTTCTAACTATAAGGCTACTTAACATCTGGAATATGCTTCCAACGAACTTTGTGGAATCCCCAACATTGTATGTTTTTAAAAAAAAGTTAGAAAAACACCTGTTGTGGATGGTCTAGGTATAGTTGGTCCTGCCTCTCTGCAGGGGGCTGGACTAAAAGATCTTTTGAGGTCCTTCCCAGCTCGCCATTTCTATGCTTCTGTGATTATTAATCTGGTTTAAGGTCTGGGAAACATACACAGAGAATATTAATATCTTGAATGATTATTCTCTTCTGGCAATGGTCAAGGGTCCCAACTGAGTAAGTAAGATATAACAGTAATCTTAGACAAAATTGATCATAACATATTGCTGTGGAGTATAGAGGGGTGTATGAGGTCATCCTTCACATACTCATTTCCTTCTTTTTTGAGTGAGCTCACAGTGCAGAGTCTTTGAGAGACCATTGTGTCATTCTTCTTGCTTAATGCTTCTGTACAGTTAGTAGGGGATATTCTGAGTCTTTTGGAGATACAATATCACTAATTAGAGTAAAGATACTATGTTGTGTGTGTGCTTAATATCATTCTATTTTCATCAGATCTGAACTGTACAAATTCCTTGCTTTCTCAAAGTCTATCCAATATAGAGAGCTAGATTGGAATTAAATGGCTCAGACACCACCTGAAAAGGATGCTGGTGATGCTGGCTTGAAGGGAAGCAACTAGAGGAAAGGATATAATAAGGATATAATATGTATCCTGACATAGTTATTCATTGCATTATAATCTCCTGGTTAGACTGCTGCAACAATCTCTTCTTGTGGTTACCTCTGAAGAAACTTCAGCTAGAGCAGCAGACCATCAATTTTATAGAGTGAGCTGACGAGAGAATATTGCGCCTATGTTCCTATGATCTGTACTACCTGTAGTTTCCCATCTATTTCTGCATACAGCTCACAATGCTGGTTCTACTCTATAATCCAACATGATCTGAGATGCAGTTGAAAATAAGATGAGGTGCTCTCATTGACATCTCTTACATGTGCACATTTGTAGGCGTGAGGAAGGGAATTCTGAGTGGAGTGCCCTCACCTCTAGAACTGTCTCCCGGTGAGGCACCAGAACGTTGAAGTATTATCTTTCAGATAAATGTGCAAGAATGTATTTGACATATTTGTAGTAGCATATTTGTTTTATTTATTATTGGTTGGAGCGATATATGGAAAGGAGCTTCTCAATAGCAGCTTCCAGCTGTTCCAGAGACCTTAAAACAGCTATTTTTTACTTTCTTTTTCTGGTTAACCTCATACATATTTTTGAAGACAGATGTAATTTTTTCATAAAAGGAGAAACTGAATTACCACACATAATTGTTGTATCATCTTGAAAAGAGATGCCACTTGCTCTATTTTTAGTTATCCTTTCCAAACCCTCTTTGAACAAAGTCTTTGGAATATATTCCTGCTACAGTTTAGTATGGTCAATATTTGTATTTTAACAGCCATATTTTCCCTCAAAAATGCATCAAGTTCTGATATCAAAGGTATTTGATATTGATACCGAATAAATGGATAGAGACATGTTTTGTCCTATTTAAAAAAAAAATCCATTGCCCCATAGCACTCAGCTGCAGTGGATACTCGGCTGAACAGTATTTATTTAAGAAGAAGCATAAGGCAGCAGGATTCAACGGTATTACCTACATTTTTGAAAGAGAATTTAAGAATTCTATTCATAGGATGTCATCTTAGTTTTTTCAGTATATATGCTGGAGCCATGACACAGGCAATGGACACTTTGGCCCAAAGAGCTAGAACTACATGTCAGTTACATCCCATTGCTAAGTAGGAGCCATACATGACTATTTGTACAGGAGTTAAAGACAACAACTTTAGTTGCCTTGTAATTTATAAAAATATCTAAACTACTGCAAGCTTAAAGAAAAAAAAATAAACATTTGTAGTTTGCTGCAGGCCTACTGGCGATAAAGGAAGTAAAACTGTATCATCCATGTAAAATAAGAGAGTAATGTAAGTCATTACACAGCTGTAGATAGAAATAAAACAAGAAATATCTCATAACACTTGTACTTATATGCTATTAAACTTCAATTTCTATGTAAATGATAAGAAACCTGCATGAGGTAGTTACAGATGTGGAAACATGCAGCACTGAAGAATTTGTGAGGAAACAATATAGCAAACCAGTTCCCAAACCTAAATACTTCAATTACTGGACAATAAAGTCTAGCACAGTTAAAGTCATATCAAAATGCCTCTCTTAAATACAACATGTTGTAGCTCCACAGTACTCACAAGTCTTTTTGTTGTTCTTTGCAGTCTGTCAGGTTTTACCCTCTTTCTGTTTGCCACTTGTCTATGAATAAATTATGGGTCTGATTTTCAGAGGAGCTGAGCACCTGTAGCTCCCAGTGAAGTCAATGGGAAATACAGGTCTCAACTTCTCTGAAAATCAGGCCCTATGTTAGAGATCAATTTGTCCAATGTTTGTAGTTCTTCAGTGAATACTTTCATGATCATATATTTGGACTTGGTTATTCAATTTGTAGGCTGACTAGATTCCTAAATCACATCATCTGGGTTTTGTTGCTTGTTTGAGGATACTTTACCTTTATAAACAGGAGTGCCTGAAGAACTCAAAGATGCACTGAATGTTTTGAGGACAGGATGTGAAGCATTTTAGACAGAAACATGATAGGAAAGAAACAAAATTTTCCTGTCCTAATTTGCATAAGAAACACAATTACCTCTGGCTATACATGGACTCCATATTTAGATATTCTACATGTAAAGGAAAATACAACAATAGGGTCAGGTCTACCCTACAGACCTATATCAGTATAACTACGTCATTCATGGGTGTAAATCCACACCCCAGAGAGACGTAGTTATACTGACCTAATACCCCACGTAGAAAGCACTATGTTGACAGGAGAGCTTCTCCCATTGACATAGCTACTGCCTCTTAGAGAGGCAGATTAACTACACCAATGGGAGAAGCTCTCCTGTCGGTGTAGTAGTGTCTTCACTAGAACACTACAGCTGATGCATCATACAGGTAGACAAGCCCTAAACAAAGGATGTGGAAAAGAAGGGTTGGAATAAATATTAGTCACTCTCCAGTAGGTGAATCATATACATTTTGATAACTGAGCTACAGTGAGATAGGAGGAGTAAACAGACAGGAGTGGAAGGCAATAGTGGGAAGTAAAGGTGATAAAAATGTCTAGGGGAAAAGATATGATGAGATCCTTCACATGATCTGAGCTGACGTAGTGGCAAACTGCTCTCTACATGGTCAGAATAGGATTTTGTGCTACATTATGCATTGTTCTGTCCTACTGCAGTGTAGATGACTCATGCCTGCTGCTTTTACCTCTCAGGTTTTGTTTTCCTCTGCATTGCTGTTATTGTGAGCACTTGCCATTATTTTCTGTTAAAGACTGGATTAGAGTAATTGTTCCACCAGTGATGATAATTATTTCACCACAGGCTGTGAATTATGTTTTTCTAAATAAGTATATCAGAAATCAGGCAGCATTTATTGCTTCTTTGTTGGCTTTTTGGATAGCTTCTTACTCATTTGTTGACCTCTCCTATAGACCAAGAAGACCTTTCCTCCAGTGTTTTATTATCCAGAGATGGTGTGTGTGTGTTGGGACTGTCCCCTTAAATTTCAGACTGGAGGTAAGCACTGCCTTCCTTTAGCATAGGAGTGGGGGGAAACATTCACCACTTCTTACATTGGTGAGGGAATTTACTTTGTTTTATTTAGTCTCTACTTTTTAATCTTTTATTTTTCTTGCATACTGTACCAATGGTTAAGCTTGCTTTTTGGTGTTCATAATTAAAAAACACAATGAAAGGAAATGTGCCTATTGATTAGTGAATAACATATTCTGCCTAATATTGGTATTAAAACTCAATCTAAAAATACAAACTATGGCCCTGATCCTACAAATACTTACTATTCTATATATGTTCTAATATAACCTCATCATCATAATATCTGAGCACCCTCCAGTATTGCATAAAGTAATGTGACTTACATCTGTTACATGGGGTTCATTCTTTCTCTCATCCTTTCCCCATGGAGAGAATTGTGTGCACAGGGTAGTGTGTTGATTTGAGAGATTTTTTTAAAACGTATGTGTTGCTATGTGTTCATATTAGAAAAGGCAAGGTCAAAGAAGTGCACCTTGTACTCGAAGCATAAGGGATCAGGTTTGTGTTGACCCTTATATGTTTAACTTTTACTGCTGTGAATAGTCCTATTGATTTCAGTGGAATTACTCATGGTAGTAAAGTTAGGAGCTGTGTAAGCGTTTGCAGGATTGGGGCCTAAGTTTCTGAAAAGTTCCTATAGAGCAGTAACTACTTCTCAAGGACAATACATTTTACTATGCTTCATATGCATGTATACAGTAGCAAGCATGAAAGACAGAAATTGTTGAAATTTAAAAAAAAACCTGTATATTTTGCTGATTTTTTTGTGAAAAAATGTTTGGAAAACTTTTTTTGAAATATCTTTCCAATTGTTTTCTGTTTATTTTACAGCTGATAGAGTGCTCGACATATCTTGAAAACTCAAAATTTTAAACAAATTGTTTCAAAATTAATTGCTATATTACATGAATGAAAACATTTACTGGGTAAACTATTTTACAAGAATTTGACACAGGCTTTTTGGCATAGAACTCCTCCCCCACTTCTTTTCTTTCCTCCCAGTTGACATTTTCCCCCTCACTATTTCCTGCCTTTATTTTTCCTTTTCATTTATAATTATTAAAAACTAGAAAAAAAAACAAGAAAACCATTTAACTAAAATAAATGCAATAAATCAGTTTTAAATTAATCCCACCTCTCAACCTGATGCCTGACAATAATTACAGACAGTGCAAAAATATCTTGACCAACTTCACTAACATGTCCACTGAAGTGAAAAAGTTCTGATGTTAGCAGATGTAGTTTGAACTCAGAGAAATGTGGATTTTGACTCCTTTTTTTTTTAGTTTGTGTTGAATATTTCATAAAACCCTAGTATGGCAGCACACTGGTGTGTAAAATCACTCATGATTTGGAGAGCACAGAAATGTCCAAACACAATGAATGGATAATAGATACAATTTCTGCCTTAGCTCTAAATTTATAGTCTATTTTTTTTGTTAAAGCTAGACATTTAATGTTATTTTAATGTTGCTTTTCCGCAAGAATATATATCAGTGACAAGAGAGTGTACAAAATACCACTTTAACATAAGGGCTTCTTGAACATATTGCTCCTAATAAAAGAGTCATGCAATCACTCCTAATAAAATATTGATGGTTTTATAAAAGAATTAAAGAAATGAGATATGGTACAATGTCTTAAATATTCCATTAGTGGTAATATCTTTTTTGTCTGTTATTGTTAAAAATCATATGCTAAAGAATGGATTATCACATCTCCATTTCATTGTGCTTTTTACTGATTACTTCATTATAGCATTTTACTATTGTTGACAGTTATTTTTTTAATAATGTCAATGATATTTGATTGCTGGTTCTTGGAAAATAATTTCTATGCACACAAGGACATTTAGTGACCTTTTTAATATATTTTTCTGCTTGCAATGTAAAGGTTGTAGTATTTAGTTTAGAAATCATAGGACCAAATATGATATCATTGTATCTTTCATGTGCAATACAGGTGATTACTATAAATTATAAGGTATTACAGTAGAGCAAAATAAAAAAGAAAGTACTTTTGCATGAGCAGTAATAAATTCAGATGACCCTCAAAGTTATATTAAACTTTAAGCAGCTTCAGGTCTTCCTCTGCTCCTAATAATGGAAGATGTTGGGAGCTCACAAGTCTTTTGAGAATCAGGATACTTATTTAGGTGCCCAAATCTAAATTTAAAAGCCTAAATTTAGGCATTTGTGTTCAAAAATCTTGGCCTTTACCCAAATTTACCTCTACTGAGGCTTTGGCTTTACTGGTAATCTTTCTGTCTATACACACCTCTTCCTACGTGTCTCCCCATGTTTCAGTACTCCTAGGATTTTCCTCTGCCCCTGAAACAGAGTACAACCTCTTTTGTTTCCTGGTTGGAGCTAACTAAATACACCTAAAATTCTATTCCAGGGTTTAAGCAGATTATAACAAGATGTCTCAACTGAGGTATCCTGCATCTGATTGCAGGGTACCAAAATCTCCATCCTGTTGCATACCATTTTTCTTAGAGCAATGCCTAGGTTGTGCTCTCTTTTTGTTTTTCCCCCTCCAAGCCATTCAATACCCAAAGTCCTGTGCTGCTACCAAAGGATTTAGTTTCCTTGCTCTCAGCTACTATTACCTTTTTCAGTCCACAGACAAGTTCCAAGATCCCGGGATGGGCCACTGCAGCACAGGAGGAGCTAAAAGTCTGCCCTGTCTCCCACAAAACAACTGGACAGGATAATGATTGGGATACTCCCCACTCAGAGTCCGCACACCTGACACCTTACTCAGAAGTAGATTGTAGTTTAGGTATATGCCCTGAGGTAATTGTGGACACAGTTGATCAGAATAAGTTCTGATCTCATGCTTGAAGCAACTCAGCCCAAGTCCAATAGGACAGATATGAGTCCTCCACCTATCTGTATGGGCATAATGCAACCTCTGAAAGATCAGACCTCAACAGGAGCACAGATGTTGTTACAAAAGGTATGCTATTTTTGTATATACCCCTGTCACTTTCAAATAATTCCCCAACTCAATAATTCAATATCAATAAAACTATTAGAACTTACTATACCATCAGTTACTTCATCTATATAATCTATCTCTACTTCATAAATATCAAAAGCCTAAAGAAAACTCGTCAGAATGCAGTATCATTTTTTCGTTAAACAAAACGTGGGAATTACTGCATAAGAATTATTAAAACAATTCACAACAAACTTCAAATAGCAAAATTCACTGAAAAATCGCAATGCTGCATTAACTAAATATCACTGTATGTCTCTTTTCATCATTTCAAACCAAGTATATACTGGTATTCTAAATTTGTGCTCATCACATAACGTGATAATGATAGGCACTACAATTCAGAACATGAACATTAATCTGAGAATCTTTGTGAAGGTAGTGAGATCACTTTAATCTGCCTAACTCTACCCCGTACAATGAAAGTAGTACAAAGTCTAATAGAGAAACAAATTATTGTGCATCGCATCCAATTTTTGCCTCACTATATCACAAGTCACATAAAAAATCAGCATAATCTAATAATGGCAAAATAATGAAAATCTGGTTGTTCATCTATCTCAGTAAATGTTTTTCAAAAGCAGCTAAATGGAATATTTTCTATGTGGAATCTGAAAGTGAAGTGCATGTTGTATATTTTATACAGTTATATACTGGAATGTAGTCAGTGTTATCTTACAAACATATTTCTATATATGTGGAATTAAAGAATCAACATAGGACTCATTTTTATTACCCTGCCATACGCTCTGTCTGTATAATATTTTTCTAATGGAATATATATTTTTCTTTCCTGGAAATTTATTAAGGAATTATGGACATTTAGTATCAAAAAGTTTTTTCCCCAAGAACCTGGAAGGAGATATCAAATTATAAGCACTTGCAAGTCAGAAGCAACTTCAAAATGCTTTGCAAGTAACGTATTTATAACCAGGGAAAGTAAACATTTTCAGTTGCCCCTAGGGTGGAGGGAACAGTAGCATGTTTTTGGACTCTTGCTAGAAATTTCTAGGTTTGGAAAGGTGCAATAGCCCTTCCCAGCAGCACTCCTAAAACTCCTCAAAATGGAAAGGATCACTGAGTACCCCCCAGGGCCCAGGCAGAGATAGTAAGGAGGGTTTGTTGAGCGCAGTTGTAGGAATGAAACAGGAGAAGGGATTTTCCCGTGGAGGTCTGAGTTAGCTGAGCACAAGCTTTCAAGTACAGTTGAGAGACATTACTAACATTTTGAGACCTGAACTATAGGTCTCAAATGCTGTTATAAACCCAACCCTTTGGGCCAGATCCTCATCTGGTTTAAAATGCCAAATTCTTATTGACATCAATTTTAAAAAAATATTCACAGCCATTCATTTTTATGCATCACACATATATCCTGGCAATAACTTCAGTTTCCTGTCATATGTAATTCTACTACTTCATACAAGTACTTATTGGTCATGAGATCCTCAGCTATTGTAAACTGATGTGTGACCACTGACTTCCATACATCCTCTTAAAGATACGGCACTTTTTAAAATATCCTTTTATATTCCTACCCAACTGCAAGATTGCATATTTCACCATTATTCAAAATTATTCTAAAACTGAGCTTTAATTGAACTAAGTTAAATTTCCACCAGCTGAAGATTATGAGCTTGTTTTTTCCCCAAAATATGCAAGCTCTGCTCAGATGTAGTGGAGAGGGGGTCCACCAGGCAGGCTTTATGGAGCTCTATTCAGTATTATTAAACTGGTGCCCCTATGCCCGATGGCAGCCCAGGCTCGCATATGTATTTTAGATAAGGGTGGTATTTTGAAGGATTTATTTAAAAAACTATGTCTGAAGGTCCAAGCATTTAAGTCGAAAGATGAATACTCAGATTGTGCATCTAAAAATCTATGCAAGGATTTTTTAGAGATGTGATTTAATAATCTTCAGCAACACACTAATGAAATATTTTTAAAGCAAATTTTATACTAAGGTCCTGTAGACTAACTTGTTCCAAGTAAATATTACAGTAATGCACAACTGTTTTTGTCAGTAAATTCAGAAACTGACAGTATGTTCTTGGGGCTTGGCAAATGCCTGTTAAACGGCTTCATTACCACTCGAATGGCTCTTTAACAGTTTCAGTGTTGTGCTAATAGGTTTGGCAGGCTGGAAGGCTTTTTCACTTTTAAGTACTAGATCCCCTCCAGAGGAAGACTCACCAGGCTGCAGCAGTCAGCTGTGGTGGGAGCCTGCAGGAAGGGTCAGAACAGGGATAGGAACAGAAGGGAAAGTACACACTAGGACCCAGGGGTGCCCCAAATTTTCAGGTGCCTTATGCAGCCAAGTATGTTGCCTATGCCTAAGGACAGCCCTGCCACCATGAGGTCCCTAATACTCCACCACTCAGACCTGTATTGTGTATTGAAAACTGTATTAAAAGTATAAGCTATTACTTGAAATGCTGAGTTTTTCCTAGTTCTGCTTGCAAGCAGGGGACTCAGTATGGATGTATGCGATCTGGGCTCAGCAGAGTCAGTCTACAGACAAACCCCATAGAGAAAGATCAAGGGAAAATTTTCCATTCTGTTTTAGGGAACAGCCTGCTTTGTTTCTCTTTGGTTTGAGTTTCAGAATTCCATTCTGAATTCTAAGAAATAAAGTACTATCACACTGAAACCTTCCAGCAAGTGCATTTTATGTTTTTAGATAACTTCTCTGTGTGTATACTGTAAAATAACACCCTGGCATGAGCTAAAACTTGTAGGAGAGCAGTTTTCATTTATACTAGGATCCTTATGGTCCTTATAGTAGTGGAGAATCTGGTGTAGCAAAGCTCTGCTCTATCGTGCCCTCTCCCCATCCTACCAATGCCTCACACTTAGGATGTCCCTGACACACACTCTTCTCTCTTCTCACACTGGCACCAGGACATGATGGAGCCATGTCTGCCAGTTTTCCACCAGCACAGAATTCCATTAGACAAGGGAAATTCCCTACTGGCAATCACTGGTCACTTTAAGGTAGTTCAAAGTCACTTTGTGATGTTTATATGATCTTAGTGGACCAGAAAATCCTACCCCTTGTATCTGATATCTGCTTGGATGAAGAGCTAGATATACTTATTACAGAAAACTCAAATATTGTCAGTAGACATGGAGCATATATGTGAATGAATGGTTGTAAATGGTTTTTATTGTTTCAGGGGATGTCCCTGAGAAACATTGAAACATGAAAGTTCTTATCTTCAGGCAGGGAGAACTAAAACATGTTTACAAATCTTTGTAACTTTCTTTTGGAGAAAAAGTCAATAAATAACCAGATTGTAAAATTAATGTTATATCATGCTGGAGAAATGGTATACAATATAATGATTTATTTATTCCTAAATGTCATTTTATTGTGTTTGTGGTAAACTATGGCTTTACTTATGGAATGAATAATAGTTTTCAATGTGATGGGAAGCTGGAATATACCCTTATTGCCGTCCTTGCAGCCAAGCACTCTGTATAATGGAGATATGATCAGAAACTGGGACTTTTTACATTTTTGAGGGTAGTCGGGTCTTAGGTCTGTGGCTTTCTTGAAAATATAATTTTGTCACTTGTAGGCCATTTTGTTACAGGCACTGGTGGTTATGGGTGGTGGGTATATTAAAGATTATAGGTTTCAGAGTAACAGCCGTGTTAGTCTGTATGCGCAAAAAGAAAAAGGAATACTTGTGGCACCTTAGAGACTAACCAATTTATTTGAGCATAAGATTTCGTGAGCTACAGCTCACTTCATCGGATGCATACTGTGGAAAGTGTAGAAGATCTTTTTATACACACAAAGCATGAAAAAATACCTTCCCCCACCCCACTCTCCTGATGGTAATAGCTTATCTAAAGTGACCACTCTCCTTACAATGTGTATGATAATCAAGGTGGGCCATTTCCAGCACAAATCCAGGGTTTAACAAGAACTTCTGAGGGGGGGGGGTAGGAAAAAACAAGGGGAAATAGGTTACCTTGCATAATGACTTAGCCACACCCAGTCTCTATTCAAGCCTAATTGTATCCAATTTGCAAATGTGTCCTCAGGAAGTGGTGTCTCGAAGGTAGCTGGGGGTAGACTCCCTCCTCAGACCCTACGCTACCAGCACTCCCAGCTACCTTCGAGACACCACTGACTTTCTGAGGAAACTACAATCCATCGGTGATCTTCCTGATAACACCATCCTGGCCACTATGGATGTAGAAGCCCTCTACACCAACATTCCACACAAAGATGGACTACAAGCTGTCAAGAACACTATACCCGATAATGTCACGGCTAACCTGGTGGCTGAACTTTGTGACTTCGTCCTTACCCATAACTATTTTACATTTGGGGACAATGTATACCTTCAGATCAGCGGCACTGCTATGGGTACCCGCATGGCCCCACAGTATGCCAACATTTTTATGGCTGATTTAGAACAACGCTTCCTCAGCTCTCGTCCCCTAAAGCCCCTACTCTACTTGCGCTATATTGATGACATCTTCATCATCTGGACCCATGGAAAAGAAGCCCTTGAGGAATTCCATCATGATCTCAACAATTTCAATCCCAACATCAACCTCAGCCTGGTCCAGTCCACACAAGAGATCCACTTCCTGGACACTACAGTGCTAATAAACAATGGTCACATAAACACCACCCTATACCGGAAATCTACTGCCGCTATTCCTACCTACATGCCTCCAGCTTGCACCCTGACCACACCACACGATCCATCGTCTACAGCCAAGCTCTGCGATACAACCGCATTTGCTCCAACCCCTCAGACAGAGACAAACACCTACAAGATCTCTATCAAGCTTTCTTACAACTACAATACCCACCTGTGGAAGTGAAGAAACAGATTGATAGAGCCAGAAGAGTTCCCAGAAGTCACCTACTACAGGACAAGCCTAACAAAGAAAATAAGAGAATGCCACTAGCCGTCATCTTCAGCCCCCAACTAAAACCCCTCCAACGCATTATTAAGGATCTACAACCTATCCTGAAGGATGACCCAACACTCTCACAAATCTTGGGAGACAGGCCAGTCCTTGCCTACAGACAGCCCCCCAACCTGAAGCAAATACTCACCAGCAACCACATACCACACAACACAACCACTAACCCAGGAACCTATTCTTGCAACAAAGCCCGTTGCCAACTGTGCCTACATATCTGTTCAGGGGACACCATCACAGGGCCTAATAACATCAGCCACACTATCAGAGGCTCGTTCACCTGCACATCCACCAATGTGATATATGCCATCATGTGGCTACAGACTAGGGACCGAATGGCTAGTCAGCAGTTCTGCAGAAAAGGACCTAGGGGTGACAGTGGACAAGAAGCTGGATATGAGTCAGGAGTGTGCCCTTGTTGCCAAGAAGGCCAATGGCATTTTGGGATGTATAAGTAGGGGCATAGCGAGCAGATCGAGGGACGTGATCGTTCCCCTCTATTCGACATTGGTGAGACCTCATCTGGAGTACTGTGTCCAGTTTTGGGCCCCACACTACAAGAAGGATGTGGATAAATTGGAGAGAGTCCAGCGAAGGGCAACAAAAATGATTAGGGGTCTGGAACACATGACTTATGAGGAGAGGCTGAGGGAACTGGGATTGTTTAGCCTGCAGAAGAGAAGAATGAGGGGGGATTTGATAGCTGCTTTCAACTACCTGAAAGGGGGTTCCAAAGAGGATGGCTCTAGACTGTTCTCAATGGTAGCAGATGACAGAATGAGGAGTAATGGTCTCAAGTTGCAGTGGGGGAGGTTTAGGTTGGATATTAGGAAAAACTTTTTCACTAGGAGGGTGGTGAAACACTGGAATGGGTTACCTAGGGAGGTGGTAGAATCTCCTTCCTTAGAGGTTTTTAAGGTCAGGCTTGACAAAGCCCTGGCTGGGATGATTTAACTGGGAATTGGTCCTGCTTCGAGCAGGGGGTTGGACTAGATGACCTTCTGGGGTCCCTTCCAACCCTGATATTCTATGATTCTATGTGCCAGCAATGCCCCTCTGCCATGTACATTGGTCAAACTGGACAGTCTCTATGTAAAAGAATAAATGGACACAAATCAGATGTCAAGAATTATAACATTCATAAACCAGTCGGAGAACACTTCAATCTCTCTGGTCACGCGATTACAGACATGAAAGTTGTGATATTACAACAAAAAACTTCAAATCCAGACTCCAGGGAGAAACTGTTGAAATGGAATTCATTTGCAAATTGGATACAATTAACTTAGACTTGAATAGAAACCGGGAGTGGCTAAGTCATTATGCAAGGTAAACTGTTTCCCCTTGTTTTTTCCTACCCCCCCACCCCTCCTCAGACGTTCTTGTTAAACCCTGGATTTGTGCTGGAAATGGCCCAACTTGATTATCATACACATTGTAAGGAGAGTGGTCACTTTAGATAAGCTATTACCATCAGGAGAGTGGGGTGGGGGGAGGTATTTCTTCATGCTTTGTGTGTATAAAAGGATCTTCTACACTTTCCACAGTATGCATCTGATGAAGTGAGCTGTAGCTCATGAAAGCTTATGCTCAAATAAATTGGTTAGTCTCTAAGGTGCCACAAGTACTCCTTTTTCTTTTTAAAGATTATAGTTTGATTAAGGGAAATTATTTTTTAATTAAAGAGGGGTGAGGAATTACCCTTGCAGTGTACAGCACATGCAAGTTAATGGGGAGGGATGACTGGATGATGAGGAATATTTAAATTACAGATAATTTCCTCCTATAAATGCACATGGCAGAACAGCAAGTGGGGGCATCTCTTACAAGAGTTTAGCCACTACCCTAGTTAATATGGGAGCAATACATCAATGGGATTTCGTTACCACACACCAGGGTAAACTGTTGTAACTGAGTGAGACTCAGGCTCTTGATTTAACAGCAGAGGCAACCAACTGCTTTCAGAATTTTCCCATTTTTGGATGAGATGATTTTTCTGGGTAGAGGCTACTGGTTTGTACATCCTATTTACTATGCATAGATACTGTGGTAAAACATGTTTTAGAAATACTGATAAAGCGACTGGTATGCATTATAATTTAGTTTTTAAATTTATAATCACGTATTATCTTAGACACACATTTGCTAGAGGGCAGAGTTAAGGCTCTTCATTTTACCTGAATTTCATATTTTCTGACTTCAAACTTAACTTAAATATATACTATGAAATTGGCAGTGTGAAGACATTTATCATTCTACATTGTGAGGGTGATATCTACATATCCTGGGTTACTGTTATGTATGTTTTTTAGCAGCTTATACACACCTGCCTTGTTTTTTCTTTTGTTCTATTTTAGCTGCTTTCAATTTAAAACTTAGTTTCCAATGTACCAAATCAAAGAATGACATCCTACTTTGAGCAGGGGGTTGGACTAGATGACCTCCTGAGGTCTGTTCAAACCCTATTCTTCCATGATTCTATGATCTCCGATTAGCAAAATTGTCAGGAATAGGTCTCAGAGAGCATATAATTCAGATACAGCACACGGCAACATAGTCCTAAAATAAAGTAAATCTTTAAAATATAAATATTTTGTTATTAAATAATATTAATTAATTTAAAATGGCTCATGTCAGAAGGGGAATTGCTGACTGTTAAACAAATAGCCTCTAATATTTGCTCATCCCCTGGTAACAAGTCAACTACTGCAGCTCATAAATAGCTGTTAGGGTGCATCAGTGCCCTCTGCTGAGTTGAAAGTCAGACCTGCCTACGTGCACTGATTATATTGTCCTCTAATGACTGGCTTACAAAGACAGAGGAGAGAGATCAATTTCCTGAAAATCAACATGTTTAAATACTTGAGATGTTGAATCATTTAAAATATAAATCATGGACAGAAACTGAGGATAGGACTGAATATATATAAAAGACTACAGTCCTCAAAGGCAATAAGGGAATAAATAATATTCTGTTGAACGTAACAGGGCTTAACCTGTTTGACAGATAAAGCGGAACTGATCACAGAACTAAAAAATTAATGGTAACTTAAGTATCCATGATCATGACTTGATCACATTTATAATGTGCAAACACATGGTGCTTTGAAAGTGGCCAGTTTCATAAAACTGAAAACAATCGTAAGTCAAACCATCTGGGAAGAAGAATGTACTCAGTAAAATGTGAATGATAATTGGGAATTGTTTAAGAACACTCTATTGCAGTGGTGGGCAATCTGTGGCCTCAGGGCTGCATGTGGCCCATCAGGGTAATTCGCTGGCGGGCTGACAGACAGTTTGTTTACATTTGCATGGCCGCCTGCAGCTCCCAGTGGCTGCAGTTCACTGTTCCTGGCCAATGGGAGATGTGGGAAGCCTGCGGACCGCAGGTTGCCCGCCACTGCTCTATTGGATGCCCAAAAAGCCACAATTCACAATTGAGAAATAAGGCCATATTGGTTAAAAAACAGACCTGGTTTAGGCCGGAAGTGAAGGCAGCTATAAAAATAATATATAACTAATGGAAGAAAGGTGAAGTTGATAGTTTTGAATATAAATTGGAAACTAGGAACTGTAGAACATTGGGAAGGGAAGGAAGGGAACGCAAGGAGAAATCTATGGCCAGGATAGTTAAGGACAATAAGGAGTTGTTTAAGTATATTAGGGGAAAAAAGTATCCTCACAATGGTATTGATACATTAGTAGATGGAATTGGTAGAACTATCAATAATAATGCAGAAAAAGTGGAAGTGTCAATAAATATTTCTGTTCTCTGTTTGGAAAAAAAAACAGATGATGTAGTCATATCATATAACACTTTCCATTCTACTAGTGTCTCAGGAGGATGTTAAGCAACAGCTACTAAAATCAGACATTTCTAAATCAGCAGGTCCAAATAACTTCCATTCAAGAGTTTTAAAAGAGCTGTTTAAAGAGCTCAATGGACCATTGGTGTTCAATAAGTTTTGGAACACTGGAGAAGTTCTTGAAGACCAGAAGAAAGCTAATGTTGTGCCAATATTTATAAAGGCTAAACCATTATAGGCCTATCAATCTGACATCAGTAATGGACAAGAAAATAGGCAGGCTGATATGACATTCAATTAATAAAGAATTAAAGGAGGGTAATATAATTAATGCCAATCAACATGGCTTTATGGAAAATGGATTCTGTCAAATTAACTTGATGTTTATGAGATTAGAAGTTTGATTGACAAAGGCATTTTGTTGATGTAATGCACTTAGGCTTCTGTAAGGCATTTGACTTGGTAACACACAACATTTTGATTAAACAACTAGAACGGCCTGCCTATAAAATGAACAGGGCACATGTTCAATAGATTAAAAGTTGGATAAATGATAGGTCTGAGAATGTAAACAAGGGCTCACTGAACAGATGTGTTTGTAAGGGGGTCGTACATGTATTGGTTCTTAGCCCTATGCTAGTTACTATTTTTATTAATGACCCAGGAACTTAAAATCATCACTGACAAAGTCTGCAGATGACACAAAATTTGGGGAAGAGGTAAAAAACGAAGAGGACACGTCACTGTTACAGAGCAATCTGGATTGCTTGGTAAGCAGGGTGCAAGCAAATAATATGCATTTTAATATGGCTTAATGCAAATGTATACATGTAGGATCAAAGACTGTAGGGTCTACTTTCACAATAGGGGACTCTATCCTAGGAAGCAGTGTTTCTAAAAAAAACATTTGGGAGTCATAATGGATAATCAGCTGAACATGAACTCTGTGGCCAAAAGAGCTAATTCGATCCTGATGAAATACTATGCCCAGTTCTGGTCTTCCCAGTTCAAGAAAGATGTTGATAAATTGGAAAGGGTTCAGAGAAGAGCCACAAAAATGTTCAAAGGACTAAAAAATATAATTTATAGGGATAGACTCAAGGAGCTCAACCTATTTAGTTTAACAAAGAGAAGGTTAGGGAATGACTTGATTACAGTATATAAGTACCTGCATGTGGAACAAAAAACATTTAATAATAGGATCTTCAATCAAGCAGAGAAAGGAGCTACTCAATCCAATGACTGAAAGTTGAGGCTAGACAAATTCAGACTGGAAATAAGGAGTAAATTTTTAATGGAGAGGGTTATTAACCATTGGAACAACTTTCCTAGAGTTGCGATGAATTCTCCATCACTGGAAATTTTTAAAACAAGATTAGATTTTTTTTCTAAAGACCTGTTCTAGGAATTATTTTTGGGAGGTTCTATGGCCTTTGTTATATAGGTCAGACTAGATGATCATGATTTGTGGTGGGTCATGTGCCAGGCCTGAAGCAGGTTGATAGAGCACTTTAGTCTTCTCAATATTGAATTAAAGTCCTAGGCTTCGGTAAACTTGTGCAAAAAAGTCCAGTTTGGACTGAAAGTCATTCTGAGTGTGTGTGAGGATAGGTCAGTGATCAGCATACCGAAGGTCAGTAATGGGCACCCTGAGGACATTAGACTTTGAGCAGACATGTCAAAGATTAAAGAGCTGCCCATCCATTCTGTACTGAATGTCAACTCTGCTGGGGAGGTGCTCTTTAATGAGGACCAAAATGACTGCTAAATAGATGGAAAACAGGGTTGGGGCAATAATACATCCTTGCTTTACCCCATTTTTAATGATAAAAGGCTCCATCTCTAGGCCATTACAGAGAACTGTGGCACTCATCTGATCATGGAGAAGACTTTGGAGGGCAGCCAGATCTGGCTTGCATCTTCCACAGGGCTTCATGATTGACAGAGACAAAGGCCTTTGTCAAAGTAATGAAGGCCATGTACAGGTCCTGATTTTGCTCTCGAGACTTTTTCTGGATTTGGCGGGTAACGAAGATCATGTTGATTGTCCCACAGGATGGTCTAAAACTTCTCTAAGATTCTGGCAATATTTCCTCAGCAGGGGGGAGTAATCAGTTTAAGAGGATACGGGCAAGAATTTTCCCAGCTGTAGATAGCATGGCAATGCCTCGATAGTTTCCATACTCCGACTTATCTCTTTTCTTAAAGATTAAGAGATAAGATTAAGATTAAGATTAAGATTTCTTAAAGAGAAGGCCCTTACACCGGCAGACAGTGATTTTGATTCTTTCTTTTATACCTCTCTAACTAGCTAAGTGATAAAAATACACCTAAATTAGAGAATAGGCGTTTACAGACAGGCCTGAATATCTATATCCTAACAGCATACACACTGATGACAGCAGCAAACTGGTTGTTGCTGAGCTCAAGATGCAGAGTCAGAAGACATTCATTGATTCCTACAAGAAATTCTGTAAACTGACTGGCAAACTTATTCCTAATTGCAAAAACAATAACATGAATGTTCCTGTGCTCTGCAGATTTTCCTTTCCAGAAAAAGGTGTAGCCTCCACCTTCTTCTCTCAGTTGACCTTCATCTGGGCACCTTGTCTCTCTCAGGGCATCGACATTTATGTTATATCTCACAGGTTCCCTGGCGAAGATAGCAGTTCTTCCTTCTGGTCATACATTATCGTTGTTATCCATCAGGGTGAGAACATTCCATATACAAAAGCCACTATCTTTTTATAGCTTCGACTGCAGGCAGCATCCCACAGCATGCGCTCATCCAGCCAGGAGTGTCTGAGGCAGCCTAGGTTTAGGACACCTTTTCTAGTGCTCTCTCCTTGTGTGGTGAGCAGAGGGGATCCTAAAGAGGGCTGCTTAGTTGCAACAGTAGCTGCCAAATTGCACCCCGTCTCAATCCAGGTGCCAGATGACTATCTAACTACTACTGCCTACACGCAGATTTGTGGCTAAGGACGGCCAGATTCAGTAATCCTGTCCCTGTCACCACCAGTCCATCGCCACAGGGCTTGGAAGGTTGGAAAGATGTTATTTCCTGTGGTAGAAGCCTGTCTGTAATTTCTTTTAACATGGTGAAGCTGGTGCACCTACAGCAACCACACGAACATGACAAGCTGGAGGTCTGGGATCCAGTGGCAGGGAAAGTCCAAGACAAATGGAGATCTCCAGTTTGCTGCATCCTTCATCCACTTGCACAGCTGTTGAGATCCGAGGACCCTCTTCCTTGTGACACGCCATTGAGGACTTGGGGATTGGACTGTGCTTTGTCTGGGACCTCCCCTCAGACCTGTTTGGCTTAAGAGACCCTACCAGGAACGTGAAGCTCCCAACAACTTATCTCTGAGTTTCATCGGAATATGCAAGCCCCTTCACCACAACAAGGTGATGGTCCCCAAATCACCTTCGAGGGACAGACTTTGGAGACAGTCGAGCACTTTTGCTACCTCGGTAGCCAACTTTCTCAAAAGCAAAAATTGACAATGAGATGCAGCACAGGATCCAGCGTGAAAGTGATTCCTTTGGGAAATTGCTCCAACACATTTTCATGGTCTGTGACCTACAGCAGAACACCAAGATCCAGGTCTATAAGACAATTGCTGTTCCTACACTCCTCTATGGATGCGAAACTTGGGTGACCTATCACAGTACCTCAAGAGTCTGGAGAGGTACCACCAACGATGCCTCCAGAAGATCCTTTGCGTCAAGTGGCAAGATCACTGCACTAACACCAGCATCCTTGATGAAGCCAATGTCACCAGCATTGAAGCAATGATCCTCCTGCACCAACTTCTCTGGTCTGGACATTGTGTATGGATGCCACACTCTTGCCTCCCAAAACAAGTGCTGTACTCTCAGCTCACCCATGGTCAAAGATCCCGTGGTGGTCAGAGGAAACGCTACAAAGACACACTGAAAGCATATCTTAAGAAAACTGATGTGGACATCACAAGCTAAGAGGAGCAAGCCACCAACCGACTCCAATGGAGCTATATACTCCATCAGGCAGTGGCCTACTTCGAGGAGTAGCACCTTGACCTTGAAGCTGAAAAAAGAGAAGGAAGGAAAAAGAAAAAACTTTCCTCTAGCAGGCAGTTGGCCTGCCACAAAATGTTTGTACCTACTGCGGGCAGATTTGAGGTTCCAGGATTGGATTCCTGAGTCATCTTAGGACACAGATGTAAATCCATGGTAGAGATCATCCTCGAATTGAGGAATCGCCAATCAATCATCAAATGATCATAAAGGTCCCCTCTGGCCTTAGAATCTGTGAATCTGTGAATCCATATTTAATGTTTATTATGTAAAAATCTGATAATTGCATGTATCTTACTATATCATTTGTATTACAGAAAAACAGCAAAAGTGCCTCTACATTCTTTAGGAGTAGGATCCAGCAAAACTTTAGATTATTAGGTGTGGGTTGTCCAGTGATCAGGGCCTGAAAAGTTTCCCCACACTTAGGAGCATACAGACTAACCTTTATAGCTAGGGTAAAAAAAAATATCTGTGCCTACATGTTCTCTATAATCCTGTAACTTAAAGGAATTAAACAGTAGTGTGTTTTTAAATATGCGCTGTGCTTAATTGTAACACATTGTCCAGCAACTGTCTAATATTTGTTTTTAAATGTAATTTACAATGAGATTTGGTGAAATAGCAGAAAAATATTTGTTTTCAGTTCTAGTATTCAACACATTTCCAAAAAGGATTTATTAAATAATTTGGTTACTGTAGATGGAGAAAATGTGGTCTAGTGGTTGGGTCCCTGCCCTACAATTTAGGAGACTGGTGTTCAAATCCCTGTGCCACTATGGGTAAGTTAATTAGTCTTTCTGTGCCTCAGTTTCCCATCTGTGAAATAGGGGTAATCATGTTTCCCTTCCTCACAAAAGTGTTGTGAAAATAAATGCATTACAGATTTTGAGGCACTCAGTACTGGGGCTATGTATGCACCTAAGAAAAGTAGTTTGGCCAGATGTTGATATGACTGAATATTGTAAAACTGAGTAAGTAATATTGGTGAATTATGCCAAATAATATATGAGCAGGTCTATTACTATACCCCTTGGGTTTTTTATTCTTGGCCACACTCCATCTTTTCTTTGTTTTTCCCATGGTTATGATGTATATTTTCCTGAGTTACCATCAATGCCTACAACCCATCTTAATTTTCTCTTTCATACTTTTCCCTAGTTACACCCCTCTATTTTATCCCTTCCTTTTTCTCCCATTTCTTCTCCCCAAATCTCTCTGACTATGTTATACTTCTGTTTTGTAATTTATCCTATTAATCCCTTCTATCATCTTATGTGGCCACCCTCAGCATCCATCCACATACTCTCCTGACACTTAGCCAGATAGAGGGCTTGGGAAATTTATCAACTGCCTATTATCAAGAGGACCTGCCATTGTCCAAAGGCAATGCCCAGGTGCGAAGCTAACACTCCTCTTCTCCTCCCCCCATATACACATACAACTGGGAAATGGATAAATATTGGGATTTTACCTGTCCCTAGTCTCTGCACAAGGGCTAAGGCCCAAATTCAGAAAGAGACTGGGATGTAGGAGAGTACAATTCAATTCCCACCTATACTTAAGAAGGAAATGGGGTTAAAACTTGGATTTCCTATCTCTGGAGGTGAGCCTTCTAATCACTGGAATATAGAGTCCCTCTGGCCTAAATGCATACTTAATTATTTCTACACAGTGGAACAGTTTCAACAGGAGAGTTTGAGAGTGTAGCATCTCAGAATAGGTGGTAGTTAAGGCACATATCTGAGAAGAGAGAAACCCAACCTCAGAGCCCTTTACCTCATTAGGAAGAGGGGAAGACTGAATCAGTGGCTCCCATAGCCTGGCTAAGTGCCCTAACCACTAGGTAAAAGTTTATAAGGGAGACATGCTCAGTCTCCGCCTCTCCCTTTTGGACTCAGGCATGCGTTTGAGAATCTCTGTCATATTGTGCCCCTCAGGTGCGATATGCAGGAGAACACCTATCTTCACCTGATTTGTAGCAATTTACACATCAGATTGGTGCCCCGCTGCCTAGACTGAGTCATGCATATGCCCAGAGGCAGACACATAGGAAGCCAGACTTTCATGGTGAAAATGTAGGTGCTGAGGGACTTTATGCACCTCCATGGTTGAGCAGCAGCTGAGCAACAGCTCTGAGAATCTCAGAGGTGCCTAAATTTTGGACTTAGGTGCCTAAGTCCTTTTGTGGATCTGGGTCTCAATCTTTTGTAGCATTTCCTGGCTAGTGGGCATTTAAGAAATTTGAAAGCTTTTCCTTTCCTCCACAAAAAAGACCATTGTTTCTCTCTCTTGTCCTGTTCTCCCTAATCCATCCCAGAGCATCTCCATTTCTACTCCTAGCCCTATCAGGCCTGGCTCCTGTAGGAGGATTGTTACTGGTATTTTATATCTGCTCAAGGCTCCAGTTTTGGGTCCTCCTTCCAAATGAATAGCTTTACTGCCTGCCTCTGCTTCTGCCCAAGAAGCAGTAAAGTGAAAGCGACAGGAGTCTTGTCACTTTCAAAGCTGCCCACAAGCTTCTGAATCACACCAGTGAAAAGGGATGACTGGTCAGTTTTCAAGGGGCTGCAGCACTTGAAAGGTAGGAGCAAGAGCAGAGGTACTGCTGCTATGTGTCTGCAAGCTAATGATGACAACACTGGATTGGTTTGTTCTTGGTTCATATTTGGAAGGTGTTCTTCGCAACCGTAAGGACTTGAAATATAAAATTTTAAATTAAAGCTTAGATTCTGCAGAAGCTGATGGCACTTCCTTATGCAAGTGGAGGTTTTCAAACCCTGTCAAGAATATCATTCAGGTTGATTTGTATTTTCCTTGTATTGACCTTATTTTCTCTCTTTGCTCTCACAATTCCTGCTTTGCCCTTTCTATATACTGGACAAGATGGCAGAAATATTTTTAATTAGTCAGGTTCTATGATTGTGTTAGAATTCTATTTGCTGGTCTCCAGAGACTTAACATTCCATGTTCAATTAATGAAGATTAAGGAGTACCAGTGATGAAAACAATGATTGCTTATTTAAAGAAAATATGAAAGTAATTTATCATAGAATGTTCAAGCATTTTATCTTAATTCATTGCACTTAGTTATATGGCTTTCCTAAACTAGAAGAGAGACAATGTGCTGTTATCAGCCAGATGATCCTTTTGTTCATATATCTTGTTTATTAAGACACTTTTTCAATTATTTTTATTGGCATATTAATTGTGAGTTGTAAAATTAGACCATATGTATTGATTGCTAAAGTTGCCTACAGTTTCAAATGATTGGAAGTGAGTGATCAATGTACACTGAGTATTTGTGAAAAGAAACATTCCTCTCACCTATAACCCCACATGATTTGCTGCATGCAAGAACTGCTTGTGAATTAATTATATTTGTTAGATTTATAATGATGCAGTTCATCTTAATTGTAAAGCTTCCTTTTATGTATGTATAACAGATATTCTAGGGTAACATATCTAAAACCATTCTTCTACGTAATCCTCAAAAGACTTAGCTCCAGCATATGAAGTTCCAGGGCTTGATCCAAAGTCTATTTAAGTTAATGGAACAACTCCTCTCAACTTCAGTGGGGTTTAGTATTATATCCAAAATGAAGCCCTGTTCTATATAACACCACTTCTTTTTTCATATGGCAACTTGGAAAGCAACAATAAAGGTCAACATCCAAGTGTGTCATCTACTCTATGCCTGCCGGTGACATGGAATGAATGAAGGCTGACACTCCAAAGAAGGACCTTAGAGGGCAGTGGTTAACTATGTGTTCCATGGTTTGGATGTCTTCTCCACATTCACATAATGGGGTGATCTTTATTTTTCATTTGTGTAGTAGGTGTTTGCAATGCTCATGTGAGGTTCTGATGCACTTCACTGTGATCCTTATCTTAAATGGCATGGTGAAGCCAGGTGGTTGGTTTGTAGGATCTGTAATCAGGTCTTGATTCGTGATCCTGCTGTTTTCCCAATGCCTCTGTCACTTGTCTTTTAGTGACAGTACCAAGGTTTTAAGAACTTTGGCTGCTAACCAGAATGGGTTTCTGGACTTAAGGTGGCATCTTGGGGTAGGTTGGAGATCTTCATAGATGGGAAAGTCCATGTTTGTTATGACATGGTCCTATTCTCATATTATTGCTGCTTCACTTTGGAGAGATGATGGTTAGATATGGGCAAGGATAGGGAGCCAGATTGTCTGTGTTGACTTCAGCATTCCTGTGACAATTGTTATAGCACTGTTCAATTGCACATCAAAAAGTTTTGTATGTAAGCTGCCTGCCCATACTGGCAAGCAATATTCAGTAGCTGAATAGGCTAAGGTGGCTGTCTGCAAGGTGTGAACATCTGCTCCCCAGCTGGCTCTGGCTTGTTTCTGTGTTATATTGTTCCTAGCCTTTACCTTGGCAGTGGTCTTCATCAGATGTTGGCAGTATGTGAGGCTGTGATCCAGAGCCATTCCAAGATATTTCAGAAAATCCTCATACTTGACTTTGATGTTGCAGAAAGTGACATTCAAGCACTTCTTGTGTCTTCATTGATCAGGTAGAATGTGGAGGCAGCTGGTTTCTGAGGGCTTCATGAGGGTTTCCAGCACCAATATTATGCTTCCATTTTTATCCAATTGTCTATGAGGATACATTCCGTGTGGGTAAAAGTACTTGCTTGGATAGTCTGTGTATCCAAATTTCTGTAACTGAGTTGATGATATAAATCTTAAAGAAGGCAGATGGTGGAAGGGCCGATCCCTGTGGGAGCCTGTTGTTAAGTAATGAGGTCTGGTGGTCTCTTGCATTAGTATTATGTGAAATTTGTGTTTGGTGAGCGTAACTGTCAATAGGTAAAGTGTCAAACCATGTCGTATGCTGAAGACTAATTCCCAAAGGCTGCTGCTGTTTTGAACCTGTGTTGATAGCCAGTTTTGATGTAGGTAGTCTGTGTAATTACCTACTTGTAGGTGCTTCATCCCAATCTAAGCCCAGATTGCTCTCCTCTTTAGGGATGTAGTCCTTAAAGATACTCACCTCAACTCATCTCTGGAGTAGCATCCTTTCCACTAACTTGTGCAGTATGCATATTAGTGATAGTGAGGGTAGTTTCTTGGCTCCTTTCCCTGGTTTCAGGATGACATGGACCTTTGCCTCTTCCTATACCTTATGTGCTTGACCAAGCACATTGGAAAAGAAATGAGTCAGCCAGTCTTGACTTGCTGATTTAGGTTTTTCAGAAATTCTGGGAACATGTCACCTAGGCTGCAGCCTTGCCAGGGTTTGTGAGTGTTAAGGCCTTGTCCATTTCTTCTCTAGTAAATGGCTTTGATAGATTTGATGTTGCTGTGCAGTCAGATAGTGCTTTATTGTTCCCTTTCTTCACTTTCCTTTTGTGAGGCTGATCTGTTTGAGCCTTGGAATTCAGGAGCCTTTGGGTAACAATGGCATTGGCTGTGACCTATGGCATTTGGCTTTGGGTGGAGGAAGCAACTCCAATATTACAGAGAAGCCTCCAGGCTTTCCTGTTTGAGTAACTGAAATCTAGGCTCTCCATAGCTTTTACCCATCTCTCTCATCTGGTAGAGTTCAGTGATTTCAGAAGTATGATTGCAGCAACATGGTTATCTGTTGACCTGTACTTCTTTAAGAGTGCCTCACTGGTTGCCAACCACTAGAGAGAGTAGACTTTCCTGTAGCTATGGGAATTTTTCTTTTTTCAACCACTTTAAGGAGGTTGATGAACCTGTCATAATTGGCTATGTTTGCTAGTATTTGGAAAACCCCTTTTTCTTTGGTTTCCATGTAGCCATTCCAAGTAACCTTTCTAAAGTTCCAGCGCAGTTTTGGTAGTGATATAATCAGGAAGACCTGGAGGCCAATAGGTATGATGACAAGACAGTACTTGAAATGAGGAAAATCATAAAGGACAGTTTGTGCTGTCACTAGAGGTCATGCATTCCAGTCACAGGACACAAATCACAAGTCCCATGAATAGTCTTCTCTCCATCTCATGGAATGAAATGTTCCCGGCTGCTTAGGATCAAACAGTAGTTGCTTCTCCTGCTTTGAGGCCCATTCAAGAAGTTGTTCACATGCAACATTGTCTTTATAATTCCAGGATGTCTGATGGCTATTGAAGTCTCTAACCCATATGGAAGGGTGGCTGTGATTTGGTAGAATCAGTTTAGGCCAGACAACATTGGGTGGCTGATAGATGTTGGTAAGCACACTGTATGTTATAGCATATAGTATTTAAGAGTTTGATTCCATCAAGCAGATGTTCCAGAGCTCTTCCCTCAGAAATGTTTCCAATCCATGTGTTGGGTGGTGTTGGCTTGCCACTTAGTGGTATGCTGGAATGTGACATTTTTATGCTTGTTTGTTATCTGTACAAGGGCATCAACCTTCTGTTTGCATAGCAGCTTGGCTAAGTACTCACATTGGCATACACGTAAGTATGAGCCTATGTTTCAATGCTTGCCCACAAAAAAGACCCATTTTGCTCAAGATCATCAGTTGAGTTGCTTTTTAGACCATGATGCTGTCAATTGGTGGTCGGTCACCATGTTGATGTCATTGGTTGTACTGAAGCGCTTAACAGGGAGGCCCACTAGGACATCTAGAATTAGGGGTCTGCTAATATCTCTTCTGCAAACATCTAGGTCCACAACGATATATATGTCAGGATATGTAATACAGTGCATGGAAATGTTAAAACATATGCACAGTTGTAGCTCTTTGCATCGTGAATCTTAAATATTTACACTAGTAGATAATTTGTCTCCGCATTTTCAATATTGGGCTGTTATGTAGCCCAATTACTGTGAATCAGGGAGAAGAGTGCATAGATGTAACAACTAGTCATCTGTGGACAAAACATATGTCTAATTTTATTTTATTTTTTGGTGAGCAATGGACTTTTTGATTGAGCAATTCTTGATAAATGAAACTTATGACTAATAATTAGTAAGATTTACTTGATACATACAGAATTTTTCCTGGAATGTATTTGGATTAGTGCAGTGGTTTTCAAACTTTTTTATTGGTGACCCCTTTCACACAGCAAGCCTATGAGTGCAAGCCCCCCTTACAAATTAAAACTCTTTTTTTTATATTTAACACTATTATACATGTTGGAGGCAAAGTGGCATTTGGGTGTGGAGGCTGACATCTCACGACCCCCCATTTAATAGTCTACTGATTTCCTGAGGGGTCACAACCCCCAGTTTGAGAACCCCTTAGCAAAAGAAAAATCTTAAAAGACTCAGATGGCAATATCCCATGGGACAAAGAAACTAGCTAATGTATTCCTGAATGTGGATTCTAATGCTAAGAATTTACAAAGTGCTTTGTGCCTTGCTAATATTGCAAACTCAAATAGCCCTCACAAGATCCTTTTCATATAGGTAAGTAAATATTATAGGAAATCTGAAACAGAGGAGGTAAGTGATTTGCCAAAGTCCACAAAGATTAGACTGGAACTTGGAACTGTAATCACAACAATATGCATCTCTTTAGTCTGGCCTTGAGACTGAGGGATGTCTCTGCCCAGAATCTTAAGAAAGCTCCATTGACATCCTGATCAGCATGCTATAACACTAATTGGAATTGCTCTAGCAGATTGAGGGGAAAATGTAGTGCTAAGAGCTGAAAGGACGTATTATTAAACCTGCCCATCATCACAACTGTCCATCTTTTGAATAATCCCTGAAGCTCTAGCTTCTAATAGCCACTAGAACAGGTCACACAGATTTGCACAAGCAGCGTGAGATTTTCTTCACTCCACAGTAAGCTGATTATAGCTTTTGTGATGATATGTCCATATTTTTATGCATGCAAATTTATACACAATATATAGTAACCAGGAAAAATTGACTTCTCAGGCTTATCTAATATTCAGTAACTTTCCTTTTGTGGTTTAAATCTGGAACTTTAATCTTTAACTTTAATCTTTAGGGATCGTACTCTACCTTATTCCATGAATGGAAAATCCACTGAAGTAACTGGGATTTTTAGACAGGCATCTAGAGCATGGTCCTTTATGAAGGAATTATGCTTTACTTTTCAATATTTTACATTTGTCATCCTAGTTCATCTCTGTGTCCGTTTCTTTCTTTCTTTCTTTCTTTCTTTCTTTCTTTCTTTCTTTCTTTCTTTCTTTCTTTCTTTCTTTCTTTCTTTCTTTCTTTCTTTCTTAACTTGCCAAATTGTACACCACGAGGAATCCTAAAGTCTCCAAAAGATCAGATCCAACAATTCTATGATTAATCTCTTTCTTTCACAATTTTCTCTAGTTTCATGCTCATTTATTGAACTCAGGAATTGAAATCCAACACATTTTGGGGATAGTGCTATACTGAGAATTAAAGACATACAGCACTAAGCATAATTTTTCATACAGAAATATATATATATCTCAAGCTTTGTTTTTGCAATAACTTCAAGATTTTTGACCTTGACATTTCTTGAGCAGAAATCTAGGAAGTGCTCAGTAAATTATAGAATTCTCCGGCAGTCTTATGTATCAGCACAATTAGGAAGAGATCAGTTATTGTTGATTTAGTATTTGATAATATATGTTGGAGTATGAATCAGTGATGGTTACTCTAGAGAACATTGAAATCCATGTATATAAATAGCTGATTTAAGAATAAACTTGTTAGTGCAAAAAATCTGCTATACACAAATCACCAGTCCTGTGTTCAAAATTAAAATATTTTAAATGAATATGGAAGAGAAATAAACCTGTTAAATGGAGTAAAAACCATATACAACATATAACAGTCACTGGCGTTGATAGATAAATAAATAAATATATGTTCTGTGTAAGAGGAATTACATTAGCATCTTCCCTACTCCTAGAGAGGTTGCATACAGTCTCACAGTAACACATAAAAAAATATTTTTAATACAATGGTTCCAAAGGTATTGTCCAGGGTATTGCAGGATATTGTTATGTTTGTCACATTTCCCTCCTAAAAAAGTGGGTGTAAGCAGGCTGCTTGACAGGCATCTTAGGAGAACCCTTAACCTATTTCTTGGATAGGTTTATTCCCCTGATGATGTTTCTGCCGTTTCCTTTCATAAATTCATATTTCAAGTATGTACATAATAAACATTCTGCTAGCAAGACAGCATATACCCTTCAAAAATCCATACAGAGTCATTTGTCAGACCATCCTGCATGATTTCTTTTTAGAACCTCTGGGGCCGAATTTTCACATACTTCTTACCCTTGTTACCCCAAAACCTTTGGGTGTAAACTTGAAACCTTGCCCTTTCATGCTGTTTCTACGGAGTGTACGTGGTGTCCCTTTGTTTCCCAAGAGGTCAGCTCTCTCAGTGATGAGTTGAGGTTCCCCAGCCTCCCTGAAAGTATTACAAGCAGCCATTCTTTGGAGCAAAGGGAAACAAAAAATAGGGCTGCCGCCCTGTGAAGTGGCTCTCAACCATGCACTGCTTTTCAAAGCAGAGGTGTCAGGCAAGGGACAGTCTTCGGACATCGCCCTTAACCAAATTTCTTTCTCTGTCCCACCTCCCATGAGGTTTGAACCTAAGGACTCCTCTCTCCTAACCTCAATTTCTCCAGAGGAAAGGGAAGTATTGATCCCCCATTCCGCTGGGGTGGCCTTTCATTCCCCACACACTGAGTCAAGGTGAGCAGCATTCTCTCTTCCACTTGGTTCAGGATCCTTTTCACTTTCATAGACTATCAAGCACTTGGAGACAACGGGAAGAAGACCCCCCTCCTTCATGGCTGTAGTTACCTTTCTCATCTCCCAAGCAACTGTCTTACACTCTGCTCAGGCATCTCCCACCCAGGGATGGGTGCCTCAGAATTGGTAGTGGACTGCAACTGCCTCAATGTCTTTTCTTTTCTCTGGAAACACTTCCATCACCATGCTGATACTGCCCCTGGGTCCTGGTAATGTTGAGAAAAGAACTTATTCCCTTGGTGTGGGCTTTAGGACCTTGCAAATTCCCCTTAAAGTCAGTAGGTCTTGTCCTTTCTCCAGACAAGGAAGTAATCTCAGCTCCCTTCACAAAGTCCAGAATTTGTCTGCATATACTAGGAATATAATTTGATTCTGCTTTGTTTCTGATAGGGGGAATCCACCCCTCCTGTTCCCTGGCAGGGCTTCCAATTGCATTTTTGGCTAATACAGTCCCTTGTCACCTGGAAGCCTCCTGAAGAGGTCTGATTCACCTATTCTGCTTTCAAAGCCACAGTGTCATTTCCCAAAAGCAAACAATATGGAATATCTGACAACATACCTACAACCAGCACCCTGACTTTTCCTGAGTCTGTAGAGAAATCTGTGCGGTAGTTAGAGTGAAGGCTTTCACACCAGGAATTTTAACCCACATTTCATATCCTGGGAACATTTAATGGAATTTAAAAACATGGGGCTTACCTGTTATCTTTCCACTGATTTCAATGGGTTTTGGATTAGGCCCATTGAGCTTTAAAGTTGTCACTGACATTTTTGAAGAGACAAAAAAGATGATAGTCTATTTTGGTCACTTAATCGTGAAACTCCTAAAAGTGAATTAGCCCCATCCCTCAGTGGAAGTCTGGGATGGAGGATTTGGATTGCAAAGCAAAGAAGGACAAATGAATGCCGAAGAGAAGAAAAAGGCCAAGCCCAAAGTCAATAACAATTAACTATATGTGGATGTTGGAAACCTCTGGAGAACCAGCTCTTCTAAACTGAAGTATAAGTCAGTACCTTGGAGAAATTGAAAAAAACAAGGAGAAAAAGAAATAATTGAAATAAAAAAAAATACTCTGGCTTGGTGTAAAGATAAACTTAATGACCTGGAGAACAGGTCAAATAGAAATAATATGTGTCTTTTAGGTCTGCCTGAGGGCTCAAAATCTATAGGATAACCTTACAGTACAAAAAAATATGTTTCAGGAGACATTTCCCACGCAATTACTATAGACAGGGCACCCACTTATCCCAAACCCAGCACTGGACCAGTCAAAAAAGGCAGTAATTCTACAATGCGATTATGATAGAGTTCTAGAAAAATTTTCTAGAGAACCAGATTTATGGGCAAAACTAGTGATCATGTATCCATTCTGTTATTGTATCTCAAACTCTTTAAACATGCAAACAAGGCACTTCATAGAGCTAAAAGGAAAATGTGAGAAATCATGGATATCATATTTTTCTCTAACAAAAATCTTCCAGCAAGTGGGGGGAAGGGAAATACCTCTCCTTTCCCTGTTTTATTCCTGATGGGAAAACTGGCACTACCAGAATCTTATGAAAAAACAAACAAAATATTTTTTTAAGTAAGCGAATGCAGTGATTGTACAAATGAGGAAATAAATTAATATCCCTACTGATCTGCACATTAAAAGAGAGACCAGCCCCAGGTTATTCCTGAGGTTGAAAAATTTGCAAGTCTTTCCAAGATCAAGAAAATGTAAATTAGCAAATAAAATAAATATCACATAGGTTCCTTGAAGTTCTTTTTTTTTCTTTTTCTTTTTAATGTGAAACTCAAATATCTTCCATATTATCTGGGATGTATCAGGAATGAAAAGGGTCAAGCCCGGAGACTGGGGTTGCCAACCTCCTGGATTGGCCAGTAGTCTACTGGAATTGGCATCAATGTCCTGGTGACTACTGAAAGCAATCTAGGAGATTTTAATAGGCTGTTACAAGTCCGGTCAGCGGCACAGCGGAGTAAAGGCAGGTTCCCTGCATCTCCCAGAAACGACCGTTATGTCCAGCTCCTAGGTGCAGGGTCAGCCAGGTCTCTGCATTCTGCCCCTGCCCTGAGCACCAACTCCGCAGCTCCAATTGGTGGGGAACCATGGCCAATGGGATCTGCAGGGGCAGTGCCTACGGCAAGGGCAGTGTACAGAGCCACTGGGATGCCTCTGAGCCTAAGAGCGGAACATGCTGGTCACTTCTGGGAGCTGCCTGAGGTAAGCACCACCAGGCCTCAGCCTGAACCCTGAACCCATTCCTGCATCCCCTGCCCAGCCCTGAGCCCCCTCCTGCACCCCTAACCCTCATCACCAGCCCCATTCCAGAGCCCGCACCCCCAGCTGAAGCCTTCACCCCCTCCCACACACCAATCCCCAGCCCCAGCTGCCTCCACACTCCAAACTCCTTGGCCCGATCCAGGAGCCCCCTCCTTCACCTCAACCCCCTCATCCGCACCTCCACCCCACAACCCGCACCCGCATCCCGAGCCCTCTCCCACTCCCGCATCCCAACCCCCAGCCCAAGCCCAGGTAAAGTGAGTGAAGTTGAGGGGAAGTGAGTGATGGAAGGAGGAAGGATGGAGTGAGTGGGGTTGGGGTCTCAGAGAAGGGGCAGGACAGGGGGCATGGCAAGGGTGTTTGGGTTTGTGAGATTAGAAAGTTGGCAACCCTACTGGAGTCACTTAAGGAAGACACAATTTCAGTACTACTAAAACGAGCCATGTACTCTCTGCCTTCTTCATTTTACTCCTCAATTATTATTTTAATACTTTACCTAAAGTGTTGGTCAGAGAGGTAGAAAAACATTTGTCCACTTTGTTACAGCAATTAATGTTGGTTTAAATGGGAATTTTTAATGTTAATATTCTTAAAGTGATTGTTCCATGTCACAGGAACGGTAAGGAAGCCAAGGAGCTTTATATGGTGAACTTGCTCAGGAGAGAGAAAGCCTTTGATCATGTTGAGGATCTACCTGTCAGAAATGCTGCACTAGATAGGAGCTGATACTCCTTGTGATATGGTCATCTACTCTGTACAAAGAACAAGCAAAAATTATTAATAGATTTCAAGGTTAGAAGGAACAACTGTGATCATCTCATCTGACCTCGTGTATAACACAGGCCATAGAATTTTCCCAAAATAATTCTATAAACATATCCTTTAGAAAAACATCCATGCTTGATTTAAAAGCTGTCAGTGATGAAGAATCAACCACAACCATTGGAAGTTGTTCAGTGCTTATTTACTGTCTCACCATTAAAAATTTGCACCTTATTTCCAGGCTGAATTTCTCTAGTTTCAACTTCCAGCCACTGGCTCATGTTATCCCAGGGATCGGCAACCTTTGGCACATGGCCCGCCAGATATGCCCCCTGGTGGTCTGGGCCGGTTTGTTTACCTGCTGCATATGCAGGTTCGGCTGATCGTGGCTCCCACTGGCCATGGTTCGCCGCTTCAGGTCAATGGGGGCTGCGGGAAGTGGTGGCCAGCACATTCCTTGGCCCACACCGCTTCCTGGAGCACCCATTGGCCTGGAACGGTGAACCACAGCCAGTGGGAGCCACGATCGGCCGAACCTGCGGACACGGTAGGTAAACCAACCGGCACAGTCCACCAGAGGGCTTACCCTGATAGACTGCATGCCAAAGGTTGCCGATCCCTGTGTTATACCTTTCTCTGCTATATTGAAGAACCCACTATTAAATGCTTGTTCCTCATCTATGTACTTATAGACTATAAGCAAGTCACCCCTTAACCTTCTCTTGGTTAAGCTAAATACATTGAGCTCTTTGAGTCTATCACTATAAGGCATATTTTCCTTTAAACATTCTCATTGCTCTGCTCCGAATTGTCTTATCAGGACCCTGGCTAAGGGCGTGGGTCAAGGCCGGGGCCTGGGTTGGAGGGGATGTAGTCCAAGTTCAGTCTATAGGGTCAAAGTCAGGAGCAGCAGTCAGTACTAATGTTATATTGTAGGATGAGGTCATAGTCAAGGTCATGATCCATACTGGTTCAAAGACTCATAGACTCATAGACATTAAGGTCAGAAGTGAGCATTATGATCATCTAGTCTGACCTCCTGCACAATGCAGGCCACAGAATCTCACTCACCCACTCCTGCAATAAACCTCTCACCTATGTCTGAGTTATTGAAGTCCTCAAATCGTGGTTTAAAGACTTCAAGGTGCAGAGAGTGACCTGTGCCCCATGCTGCAGAGGAAGGCAAAAAAAACCACAGGGCCTCTTCAAATCTGCCCTGGAGGAAAATTCCTTCCTGATCCCAGATATGGCGAGCAGCTGAACCCTGAGCATGTGAGCAAGATTCACCAGCCAGATACCCAGGAAAGAATTCTTTGTAGTCACTCAGATCCCACCCCATCTAGCATCCCATCACAGGCCATTGGGCCTATTTATCATGAATAGGTAAAGACCAATTAATTGCCAAAATCATGTTATCCCATCATACCATCTCCTCCATAAACTTATCGAGCTTAATCTTGAAGCCAGATAATTCTTTTGCCCCCACTGCTTCCCTTGGAAGGCTGTTCCAGAATTTCACTCCTCTGATGGTTAGAAACTTTTGTCTAATTTCCAGTCTAAACTTCCTGATGGCCAGTTTATATCCATTTGTTCTTGTGTCCACATTGGTACTGAGCTTAAATAATTCCTTTCTCTCCCTGGTATTTATCCCTCTGATATATTTATAGAGAGCACTCATATCTCCCCTCAGCGTTCTTTTGGTTAGGCTAAACAAGCCAAGCTCCTTGAGTCTCCTTTCATAAGACAGGTTTTCCATTCCTCAAGTAAGTCAGCTGAAGTAGGTTTAGTAGAACAAAAACAGGGTGAGGTGTCAGGACCAGAGCAGGGTACCAGGAACTAGGTGTAAAGCTAGATATTAGGAGCAGGACTGATATCAGAAACCAAGAGGAAGGCAAAGTATCAGGAGTGTGCAGTAGGATACCTTAGCAGCAGCAAGCCAGGAATCCATCTAACTGCACAGACAATCTTCAAGTGTTTTCCCTAGGCCTTAAATAGCATGTGTGGGCTAATCAGTGAGTGCAGTAGGCTCCTCCAATTAGAGCCTCTGTGGGTGGAACATGTAGTGATACTTGAACTCATAGGCTGTTGTTTCCCACTTCACCAGAGATGTCAGGTGGTTGTATGTACATGGCAGTCACCCAAGCATCAGCAAATCTAGCTTCCAGATCCACAGATCCTCATACTTCTCCAATTTACCAGCATCCTCCATTAACTATAGACACCAGAACTTGACAAACTATTCTGGCAGCGATTGCACTAGAGCTAAATACAGAGGTAAGGTAACTTCTGTACTCCTGTTTGAGATTCCCCTGTTTATGCATCCAAGGATTGCATTAGCCGTTTTGGCCACAGTCTTATATTGGGAGTTCTTGTTCAGCAACACCTACATCTTTTTCAGACTCACTACTTCCCAGGATACCCCCCTCCCGCCCCTGATTGTGTAAATAGGGCATACAATCTTTGTTCCTAGATGTATACATTTGCATTTATATATTTAAATTATAATCAGTTTATTGGTCTCTAAAGGAGTCTCCCTTTTCAAGGAACCCATCCAGAATACCCATTATCACTGTTACCAGCTGTGCCAATAGAACAATTAGCTCATACATCGGGAGCCAGGGTGCATTTTGACAGCTTCCTGGTATCCTCTCTTCATAACTGTGCTGTTGAATCTACCCCTATGGCTCTCCAGGAAAGGGTCAGTCCAATACTAAAGAGCCCTAATTCTAAAAAAGATCAAAGGAAATGGGCATAATTGGCCATATCAGTGCTACTGAAACAAATGTTTTGCCTATATGCCCCTATCCATTTTGATGTCTTCCGTTCATATCCTGAATCATATATTCCATAGGTCAGGCAACACTGTAAACCTAATAAAATGGAACAATAAAATACCAAGGGTACATTTTAAAAAACAACTATTCTTTCCCCTTATAGAAGTTACGTAGCAGCCTTTTTAAATATTATTTTTGGGTGGCTCATTTATAATCCTTTGTAGGCCATGTTCAAAGAGAACAGAAAATATGTGCTTAATTTCATGGTACAGGAATGTCTAAAACCCGATTAATCTTTATATTTTCCATTATAATCATTCTTGCTGGCATTATTGGTTTGTCAGCAACTCAGCACAAGGATCTGGCATTTTATTTATTTATATAACACTGTACATACCACATATGTTGCTGTTAAAGCAATAATCATTTATAGGTGGGAAAACTGAGGTACAAAGATGTGGTGTGACTAGCTCACGCTCAACCAGTGGCAGAGTTCAGAATAGAGTTCAAGTCTTCTGAGTCCTAGTTCAATACTCTATCCATTAGGTCACACTGCCTCTTTTTAATAATATATTATACACATTTAAAACAAGATTTATATCAGTTCATACTTGACAAGCATTAAGATCGGAGAAGGAAGTGGAATTTTCACTGGGAGCGATCTTTCCACACAGAATGTCCCCAAAATATCTGTACAGATCTTTGAAGAAAATAAGACCAGATCTATTAATGCAAGACACTGGATCAGATCCTCATCTGGTGTAAACCGGTGTAGCTGAACGGGGAGATCTTGATGGATCAATAAATTGCCTGGACTACTACTGGTAGCTGGAATATCAGTTATCATGCTTATTGGCAAAAGCAATCAAGTAAATCTTTAGTGGGCTTCTGAAGCAGCCTTAGCATAACTAAGCCATGGGGGAGAGGGGGCAGGGAGAGTGTTGAGCGACCACAAGAAGGGAGCCTGCATCCTTCTTGATAAGATCTCTGTTGAAATTGCTGAGGAATGTGTTTTAGAAAACAGAAAACTTATCTATATTTGCCCTCTGGGATATGTTTGTCAGGCCCTTAAGCATGGGGACTTTGCAAAAACACATCTGTCTAATTAACAGTCTGAGGTAATCTCTTGATTAGTCTATGAAATTGCTTGCTTAACAATTTTTTTATTGACATGTTATTGTCATACTAGCAAGAATAAATAAGGGAGGAGAAGTTTGAGCTAATGAATCACTTTGTGGACACATCTTAGGGTCCCCACCAGCAGACTAAAGATTGGCCAGCAAATGGCTGTCACTGTACCACTCCAGACTTTGGTAATTATTGAGGGTTGGGGTGTTTTACTAACGTGTTGTGGATGTGTGTAAGTGCTTGAGACTAAATAAAGTGTAGATTTAAGTAAGAGTATTCTTCTACTGCTTAAGTAAGAGTACTCATCTGTAAGCAGAGTCAGGATGAGCTCTACCCGGACATCTGGTGGCGAGTCATGGTGGGTTGTGGAAAAGCAGTTCAGGGTCTGATATAATTTGCATAGGCACACCCACCCTGCCTAGATGGTCACTTTGGCTGCTGTAGGAGCCCCAGTTTCTCTGTTATTGGGGCAGGAAGAATAAACTGTTATTATCCTGATTATGTGAATCAAGGACAGTGGAACTGTACTTGGCCTTTTGTTATGATGGAGGCACTCACCATCAACTACGCAGCACTTGCTAGGCAAGGGTCCTGGGTACCCAAACCCAGTGAATTGAGAGAGGCTGGAGATAGGTATTAATACCTGGTGGTATGGGCCATCTGTTGAGGGTACTATGTGTCAATTGAACCGTCTCCTCTCTCCATGGTGGAATATCAGAGCTAGTTTTGATTTCACTATGAGTCTAGTTACAGGCTGCTGAGCTGAATTCACTTTGGGCCAATGGTGTACCAGCACTGAGGCTCCCCTATTGCAAGCTGAAATCACTAAAGAGTTAAAATTACTAAGAGCTGAAATCACTGAGTGTTCTGTTAAGTAGTCGGGGGGCCTGAAGATATACTGCAGAGCAGTTCATGAGAAAGCTGATGGAGTAGAGCAGTTCGTGGGATGGTGGGAGCGGCTCACAGGATGGCTGGCAGAGTGGAGCGGCTGGCAGAACAGAGCAATTCGTGGGGCGGCTGGTGGAGCGGAGCAGAGTGGAGCCCCACGGAGAAGTTGGGCAGTCAGCTTTGGACCACATAAGGTGCCCCTTAACCCCTCCCCCCCATTTCCACCCAGGTTGGGAGGTAAAACTCTGCAGATAAACTTTTGACCAGGGACAGAGACTTTTGGGTTGTTGGACTTTTGGGACTTCGGGTGACTTTTGGGTTGCTGGACTCAAGAGCCAAAGGGAAAGGACATGGCCCAATTTGCTTTGGGTGGGTTTTGGCTCATGGGTTGTGTTATGAATCCTGTTAGTGGTGTTTCCCCAACATAATGCCACATTGTTTCTCTCTGTTATTAAAAGGCTTTTGTTACACTCAGACTCTGTGCTCGCAAGAGGGGAAGTAGTGCCTTTTTGAGGCACCCAGCGGGATGGTATATTTTTGTCCCAGGTCACTGGGTGGGGGCTCGAGCCGGTTTTGCATTGTGTTATTGGAATGGAACCCCTAGATACTGAACCCAGCCCTTGTTGCTGCCAACTCTGATGGGCAGAAGGCTTACACATCTATGAGTTGGATGGCTGTTTCCCCATTGGTTTAGTTCCTGCCACCACCTCACTAAGAGTAAAAGTTACCAAGAGCTTTGGGTTCAGAAAACTTTGAGTTACAGAGCTCCATTGACTTCAGTGGAACTAAGCCAATTTATATAATCTGTGGATGTGAATTCATAGTCTACACAACAGCCTTAAGGTTCCATACAACAAATATTGAAGATAATGAGACATTTAATAAAAACCGTACTGACCCTGCATATAAGGTGACTTTATGGTGGTCCAGGGAATGTTTCAGCAGATCCAAATGTATATAAAACCAGTTACACCAACACCTAAGAAAAGTGGGGAGGAGTAGCAGCACTCTTAATCCAGCCCATAAAATAGACGAGTGACTACAAGGAAACTGTGCTGCAGACCTACCCTAACACAAGGGTGGAGAAAAGGGCAGATTTCACCTCCCTAACCAACTTGTCTTTCATTTGTATACAAATTAATTACTCAAGATTTATGCTGGTGAAGTGAATTTCTGAGCTTGGTGATTGGGGGCAAGTATGATGAGCCATTGGGCGATTCTGAAAAAAACGCCCATTGATTTCAAATTGAACTGAGCTAGGCCAACACTGAATGCTTTAGAAAATCCCTCTCCAAATCCCTGTTTGTTTATTGGAGTCTCCAATGATCCCCAAAATGAGTTTCATATCATTGCCAATGGAAATAAAGTTATGCTGAACACTTTTGAACAAGAATGTTCAAATAAAGTTATGCTTAAACAAGAATTAAACTCACTTGACATGTTGCTCAGATCTTTATTAAGTTCCACTGATACAACTGTATTAAAAGTGATTTGATAATATTTTGACTATGATAATAAGACTATGGCCTTCTTCTGTTGAGCAGTACTGTGCACCTTCAATGCCAAATGACTGTAATGAGAACTGAAAGTGCTTAAAACCTCACAGGAGGCAGTCATAGGTTTAGGCCCCACATGCAGGTCTTTGAAGCTTTATTTATACAGTACATGTTTTACATTGGTGTAATATTTGTTATTACGAACATTTAACAAGCATTAGGAGAGGAAGACTACAATTGCATTAAAATAGCTCTACTCTGGCATGCTGAAAGTTCCCCTTTCCAGTAAAAGCTACTTTCCACTTTTCTTCCTTTCATTTTCAAAGTAATGTAGTATTAAATTATTTCAATTAAAAAGATCATGTTAAAAAAGCAAGAAGGATAAGATGACTGACAGACTATTAAAACCCACAGGCTTTTCAAAATGTATATAATTATATTTGTGACAGGAGAAGTTGAAAAATGTCAAAAAGTGATTCTAGAAATTTGATGGTGCCATCTTGAAAGGTTCCATGTTCTCTCTTTAGAATTTATTTTGTATTTAAAGCACTATAATATTGTATCCAGGACATATGATATATTATATTATTTAAATGTCTTAATAGCAGGATGTTGGTTTGCAAAATGAATATGCAGAGGTGGATTCTGATCTGTTGCTTTGGTTTAAATACAGAGGATCTCCATTGGAGTTATTCCATATTTTACTGGTGTAAATAAGATCAAAATTTGCTCCATAGACTTGAAAAAGCAGATTAATTTGTATTTGACTTTATTAATTTTCTATATCTGTTATTAGGAAACATGTCTGAAAATTGATTCTTGTGTCTTCCTCCCAAGACAAAAAACAAATTTTGTTTTCATTTATTTAGATTTATTATCCCTGTACAGGTGCCCATCTAATACTATAGGCAGCCATCCCAAGAATTAAAATGTACAACAAAATGTAATAGAAAAGATTTCTGTTCCCACATTAACACATAAATAGACACCACCAAATATAAGCAAAACTCCCAGGCCACAAAGGACCAGGAAAAAAGATGGACTTTGTAGCATGCACAGAAGGTAAACCGAGCTCTAGTGAACAATTGCGGTGAATGAGCTCTGACTGTGAGGACCCATCACAGAGAACACCCTGTCAGCAGGTGCATCTCATCTGTACTGAGGGAGCACCACCTCATGCACTTCAACTGATCTCAGCTAAAGCAACATGTCCGGGGTGGATAGGTAATCTCTCAGATAAACTGGTCAAAAACCAGTTAGGGTTTTATAGACTAACATCAAGACTTTGAACTAACTCTGAGGCTTTTTGGAAGCCAGCACAGATCCCAGATCTCTGTGTTATGTGCTCCAGTCCTAATTCGAAGCTCCATTTAATAAGCATGCTGTCAAATTTTGTCCTAGCTTCAGTCTTGAAGTTGTCTCAAGGTGAAGACCCATGTAGTGCTCTTCATAGCAATCTAATCTCAGGGTGACAAGGGCAGGGATAATAGTGGCAAGGTCTGCAAAGGAGGGAAAGGTTGCATTCTTCTCTCTGGAAGCAGAAGAAAAAGGTATTCTTGACCACAGCCATTATCTTAGGTGTCAGTATGTTTTGGCTGGGACAGTGCCCTTTTTAAGTCCTGTCCAGAAAGACCTGACAGTTTTGGCTAAAATAGGCATTTTTCTATTTTTTCCAAAAAGTGGGATATGTCCCCCTCGGGGAGGGAGGGGGTGCGGAACATGGGGCGACAGACGGACGATGCAGAGGGATGTTTTTTGGGGGGTGAGTGGTGATGAGACGTGCAGGGCAGCAGGGCTAAGGCTGTCAGCCCCAGACAGCCTGGGGCTCGGGCAGTCAGCCCTGGGTGGCACAGACAGTGAGTTCCAGCCCTAGATGACACAGGGTTTGGGCAGTCAGCCCTGGGAGGTGTGGGGCTTGGGTGGTCAGCCCCATCCCCAGATGGCATTGGGCTTGGGCCAGCCCAGCCCTGTGCAGAGGAGGAACTTGGGCCAGCCCTGAACGTGGGGGGACCCTCACACAGCCCCATGTGGGGACTGAGACTTGCTTAGGCAAGTAGTGATGCCAGATGGCTCAGGCTGGCCCTGCTCAGTGTCCCATTTTTACTTTTGGAAATATGGTCATCCTATATTATCTGGTCTTCCAGGAGCAGACCAGCATCTAAAATCACTTCAAGGTGGGAACCTGATTTACACATGGTAGTCAGAGTTTCAGTAGTGCAGTAACATTATAAAAGCTACCAATTCTTCTGGCAGTTTTCCCCAAAGTACCCAACATTATCTCAGTCTTCTCTGAATAGAATCACAGATCTCATCTATATTTAGATCTATATTTCATCTAAGTTGTGCCCCCTACACCACCACCCCCACCCACTCTGTTCAGGTCAGATAGGATGAAAGACAAAACTGTATGTCATCAACATAGTATGTGCATCATACTGATCCTGGCAAAGTAATCCTGCCTCTGTCCTGCTAGGAGACTACCTAAAGGACTGACACTTATTGTTTGCTCAGTCCCAGTTAATAGAGAGGCCCAGGCCAGACCAACACTTTGACTAATTATCAAATCCCTTAAAATTACCTCCCTCACCCATCCACCTAATCCCACCTATTACTTACTATGCAATCATCTCTCTCCACCCCACCTCAGTCCTGCAATAAGATCCACACATACCTGTCATAAATATAAAGGGAAGGGTAAACCCCTTTGAAATCCCTCCTGGCCAGGGGAAAGCTCCTCTCACCTGTAAAGGGTTAAGAAGCTAAAGGTAACCTCGCTGGCACCTGACCAAAATGACCAATGAGGAGACAAGATACTTTCAAAAGCTGGGAGGAGGGAGAGAAACAAAGGGTCTGTGTGTCTGTCTGTATGCTGCTCTTGCCAGGGACAGAACAGGAATGGAGTCTTAGAACTTTTAGTAAGTAATCTAGCTAGGTATGTGTTAGATTATGATTTCTTTAAATGGCTGAGAAAAGAATTGTGCTGAATAGAATAACTATTTCTGTCTGTGTATCTTTTTTGTAACTTAAGGTTTTGCCTAGAGGGGTTCTCTAAGTTTTTGAATCTAATTACCCTGTAAGATATCTACCATCCTGATTTTACAGGGGGGATTTCTTTATTTCTATTTACTTCTATTTTTTATTAAAAGTCTTCTTGTAAAAAACTGAATGCTTTTTCCTTGTTTTCAGATCCAAGGGTTTGGGTCTGTGGTCACCTATGCAAATTGGTGAGGCTTTTTATCCAACATTTCCCAGGAAAGGGGGGGTGCAAGTGTTGGGAGGATTGTTCATTGTTCTTAAGATCCAAGGGTCTGGGTCTGTAGTCACCTAGGCAAATTGGTGAGGCTTTTTACCAAACCTTGTCCAGGAAGTGAGGTGCAAGGTTTTGGGAAGTATTTTGGGGGGAAGGACGCGTCCAAACAGCTCTTCCCCAGTAACCAGTATTAGTTTGGTGGTGGTAGCGGCCAGTCCAAGGACAACGGGTGTAATATTTTGTACCTTGGGGAAGTTTTGACCTAAGCTGGTAAAGATAAGCTTAGGAGGTTTTTCATGCAGGTCCCCACATCTGTACCCTAGAGTTCAGAGTGGGGGAGGAACCTTGACAATACCAATCCCTGTATTTATATAGATCCCTTTTCAGAGTCAGGGCCTAGTTTCTAGAATCAAAACGTCCATCAACAACCCATTTTTCTTTGACCAACAAACCAGTGCAATGTACACGAACCAATGTCATTTTCATAACTATAATAAATTAAACATTCAGTATACTACATTATGGACACATATCAATTCACTTCATAAACAACCAAACTGCCATACAAAGCTTGGTTTTCCTCATGTTAATTGACCTGTCACAAGCCATTAGACCTGACTCATGGGAGGTAGTGCAACATAGGGGATTGATTGCAAGGCAGTGAGTTGCACTTCGAGCTAGGCCACTTGCTCACTGTGTAGTTTCAGATTTGTCGCTTAGATCAAAATGTTCAAACTTTCAAATTAAAGTTAGCCACTCAATCCATATTTAGGCACCAAGATTTTAAAGCACCCTGATTTGCAGAGTTGCTGAGCCCTGCAGAAACTAATGGCTTCAGTATGACTTCTGTTTGACTTTCTACTCTCTACTTTCTAGCCATTCAGAAGCTGCAGGTTTTCAATATGTTGGTGATTCAAACCATTTGTCTGCCAAAAATATGGATTTAGGTGTCTAAAATGAGACAGTTTTGAAAATGTTTCTCTTTACTTCTGATGATAACTATTTTACGTACCACTGAGGGATGTTGAGAGGATTAATTGCTTGTTTACTTTATATTTTATTTAATATTTGTGTAACGTTGCAAAAATGTATTGTGCTAAGCATTATTATTATATAAAACAACATGTTTAATTTACAAATCACTGCATTTCAGGTGAAAAAAAAAACAATTAATATGAATATAGAATCACAAACAAATGCTAATCAAGTACCTCAAAATATTTTCAAGTAGGTGCTTGCAATTTAAAAATGAGGTCTCATCTATTTTCATGTCTCTTTTGTGTTTGTTTTTCATGAATATTCAACCAATTGAGTTTTACTCACATGAATGCTCATAAAAATGAAGTTTAACCCTTCATGATTGCATATTCAAGGCCAAGGATCAGACTGCACCTGGTTACTTTGTGACACAGAGTGTGGTGATAAAAGAAAATTACAGACCATTAAATGCAATGCAGTGTAATTGAACACTGCTGTCACAGCATGAGCACAGGGTTCCCAAAACCCCTTGCCAGAGCCTTACAGAGAGGTACACAAATGAGCTAAACAAGAATGTGTGACTGCATTTTGTTAAGCGGATATGCACATGCAATTACTTTTTGTGACTGTGAATAAAGACAATCACATTTCTCTGTATTGACATTTTACAGTGGCCAAGTTTTTCTAGGAATTATACCTATATGTCTGTAGTGAGGAGTTGTGGCCTCCCTCAGAGAGTGAGTGGGAGGGACCACAACACACGCCCTGGTGGGCTGAACCAGGAGAGCCCTGTCTGCCCCACCAGAAGCCGAGGGGTGGGACAGGAAGGGGAAGTACAAAAGGTGGGCCCTGCAGCTCAGTTGAGCTGGAGCCGCCACAGGAGACGAATGCATCCTGCCTGGTGCTGGATCCTGCATAGGAGCTGCCAGGGCTGCCTCCTGAGGACTGGCCAGAGCTTCCAGGACTGCTGGCCAACCAAGACACTGGGGAATTGCCAGGGCTGCCGCCTGAGGACTGGCTGGATCTCCCTGGGCTGCTGGTTTACCGAGATGCTGAGGAACTGCTGGGGCTGCCACTTGTGGAGTGGCCAGAGCTCCCTGAGATGACAGACCCTGAGGGGGAGAGTAGGAAGCAGCCCAGGGAAACCAGGCAAGAGTCTGGTTGGGAACTGGACTAATACAAGGTTAGTGTGTTGCAGGCAAATCACCGGTGATCCAGCAGCAGACTACTCCACCACTGTTAGTGCCCGGGGCTGGGATGCAGTGGAGTTGGGCAGGCCTGCATGCCCCCTACCACCCGACCCCTAGGGTGGCAGTAGTCCCCTCCTTAGGCAAGGAGGCCTGCGCTCCTCAGGCACCCCGTCTGAGCCTTTACACTTTCTTAGTGCTCACCCTTACTGGGGGCTCCCAGACTGCGTAGCTGCTCTGCCCTGATTGCAGGCAAGAGCCTACTAACTGCTGTCGTGCCCTGACCAAGGGCCCGGGGCTCATAGACTGCCTTACTGTTCTGCCCGTCTGGAGGACCAGAGCACTAGGTGTAGCTAATTCCACCTTTGGGCTCACCTTTACAGGTATGTGACAGCGAAGAGGCATGGCCTCCCTCAGAGACTGAAAGGGAGGGACAGCCATGCAGCCTACAATGTCCCAGGCAGGAACATATTTAAAATTCCCTAATTCTGTTTACTTGCTGCCTCTTCATGTGAACTGAACATCCCAGTTCTTTCTTTAAACCCCTTCCAGACTACAAGAGTTAGACCCTTTCATTTAGCAAACAGCTAATATATGATTCATGTGACCAATTACAACTAATCAACATAATTTGAATTTTGAATATCAGCTATTGAATATTCAGAGCAAACTGTTGGCAAGAAATCACATGAATATATTTGAATAATGAATATATCTGAGAAAACTGTGATGTTTGCAGATATTCCACAAGAAGAAAAAATGCTACAGATGATAATAGTCTATGAGAACAGTGATTGTGATAATAATTGACAGTGTTACCTTTTTCCTAGGTAACATTTGTGTCATTTGTTATATTTCCTTTATTTATTAATAGGGAATTCCACAGTAAAGTTAATTACAGTAAATTAATTACAGTTAATTCCACAGTAAAGTTAATTACAAATAATTGTAAAGATTCTAATGGCTACTACTGCGTACAACATTCAGTGAACTGGAAATGCAGTTGGAATATTCCTATAGAAACAAATAATGTGTGTCTTTGTAAATAATTAAACTTCATAATCCTGACTCAATGCTTTTCTGTGCACCTAGTTAAAATTATTTTATTTTTATATGAATATTATTTACTTCCTTTTCTCATTGTTTTATCTTATTTGTTTGTAAATTGAATACATATGGAACAATATTGATTAATTTATCCTGATGCTGGCTTGAGCTTTGCACAGAGAATCATTGGTCTTAGAATAAATTGTAGTTTTATCTTAATAAACTGAATGATGAATAAAATACCAAGAGATCTTCCTTACAATCCAAGAGATTAGCTTCTTTTTTATGTTGTTTCATTCATTTTTATATACTATGGGTCCGAACACAAGTCAGATTCTCTCTTCAATTACACTAATGTAAATTCAGAGTAAATACATTGGGTCAGAATCCTCAGCATAGTTCCCCTGAAGTCAAATATGAGTATCTTGTTCATTGACTTAAGCAGAACTAATCCAGGTTTACACGGGGTTAACTCGATAACAAATCTGTCCCTCTTAGACATACAGTGCTGCTCATTTCATATCTGAGCTGTTCACTCTCAGCCACTTGTGGCAAGAAAGTAATTAACACAGTGAAGCAGTGGCTTCTATATATGCTTCAGTGAACTGCACAGGGTTTGCTCATCCCATGATCTTTCCCCACTTAATATGCTCAATATAGCTAAAAAAGGATGGAAGTGAGTACACAGAGGGAGAATGGCAAGGCTTAAACACTATTACTTTACACTGGTGTAAATGAGGGTACAGTCTGGCTCACAATCTCCCAAGACAGCCATTCATAAGTTTGCCATCCTAACAGATCTGGAGTTTTGGAAGATAAAATACATCTACTCCCAGCTTCATTCATGTGCTAATAAATCAACTTCCATCTCCTGAGATGTACATTATATATCAGAGAACATAAATGTGTACCTGGGAAAACAACTCTTTTCTCATTTTTGACAAAAACTTCATTTTTTATTGTCGAGGGAGAAAAAAGAACCAGTGAGAGTATGAATCTGAGGCAACTTCTTTTCTATATAGCCTCTAATACCATCCTTACCACTGTACCATATAAAGTGATGTGACTAACATCTGTCACATGTGGTTCATCCTACTCCATGCAATCGTTACTACTCAAACAATTGGCAACCCTTAGATCTGAAATCCTTGCTGCAGCTGTAAAAGTGGCTCAAGTACTGAATCCCCCCAAAAAACACATATATCTAATAATCATGGGATATTGACATCTGGGACTTCACACTCCAAATCTTCTTGAATACCCATAATTCAGCACTTCCCTGAAGTTGTTTTCTATTTATGTTCTTGTGTGCAACCTAGTACTCTGAGTCACTGCTTTAAAACTTTCAATCTCCTGTTACACTGTTTGTAAGCCTTTGAGAAGTATCAACAGAACCTTCAATTTTCAAGACTTGGAATGAGAACATCTCTCTCACTTTCCACATCCTTAAATGACTATAAATACAATCATTTCAGCAGACTCACCACCTTCAGAAATCAGACAGATTTCTGTATTTATCTCAGGCTTTTAGTCTGGTCTATAAAAAGATGAAGTTTTTTTTAAAAAAAAAAAACAACGGAAATTACCTACCCTCCCTGATATTTAGGACCAACGTTTGACAAACAAAAAAATCCTCTGTCAAGTTGTCTACATGATGAAAATCCAAACGAATTCTGAAAATAAAATCAATTGTAAGGTTCATAAAGGACATTATTTATTGTAGCCGAATTGTAATGCTTTTCATATCCTTGCCACTACTGTAAGTTGCTAAGGGATGCAATTTCCATTCACAACAAATGTAGGAGTTATACACTTTCTCTCATGAGTTTGGAAGAGTATTTGTCTTAAAGTCTAAGGCCTGATGCTGCTACTATTGAAGAAATGTGAGAACTCCCATTAACATCAGTGGGGTCAGGATCAAGCCCTACACTGTAAATTAATTCATAAGATTTTACAGACAACCTGTATAACTCCCACTTTACTGCCAAACTACCTGCAGATAAAACTAGCATGGGTTAGGAGTTGACCAGAAAAGAAGCTTTTGGATGCACGCTATTCTTTATAAATGTTGTTACATGTTCTCAAGTCTGTGAATATCCATGGGTGAATATATGGTTTTTGTCTTCCAAATCAGAGAAGAACTGGAATATCATGGATTTTACCATCCCTTTCATAGTAGGTACAAGATTTACTGTTATTATTTATTTGTATTACTGTATCACCCAGGAGCCTGGGTCATGGATCAAGATTCCATTGTGCTAGGCACTGCACAAATACAGAACAAAAAGACACTGTGCCAACAAGCTTACAAGGTAAGTATAAGATTAGATAGCAGATGGATACAGACAAACAGACAGTGAAGTACAAGAAAACAATGAGTCAGAGATGGTCAGAATGACAGTCAGTAGTCTCACCACACTTGTGGCCTAACCGCTGTAAGATTTTTGTAGGCATCATAGCAAAGGACATTTTTGAGGAGGGATTTAAAGGTGGATAATGAGACATCTTTATGCATGTTTATCGAGAGCTTCTCCCAAGCATGAGGGGCAGCATGGGAAACAGCACAAAGGTCATGTCAGGGACAGGGCATAGGCATTCTTGAAACTGCCTAGTAGTCGCAGCTGGGCTGGGGTTAACACATCAGGGACTGTAGTCAGATGACTCACTAGAACAGGATTCAGTAAGCAAGAGTTGGAGTTAAAGTCAGGCTAAGGTCAAAGACCAGAGAGCCGATGTTGTACAAGGCTGGAACCATGAGTAAGTCAGGAGGCAAGAGTCAGGCATCAGGAGACAAAGTAAGGTCTCGAGCCACCAGAGCCTCAAAGCCTGTGTGTTGCCCATACAACTTGCTGGGCCACCCTCCAGGATTAAATAGGGGGCTTGGCCAATCAGACGCCTGCAGGGTGCTGTCATTTTGAGTCTCTTTGGCAGTACTTCCTGTGTCACCTACTCTCCACATTGCTCCTTAGCTGTAGCTTTGTATAGCCTCCTAGTGGCAGTGTGGGAACATCAGTTCTCCCTGGATCCTTACAGGTCAGTCTGACAATTTAACAAGTGGGTGATAGAGGCTGGCCTCCTGAACTGATTGGAGGTGAGAGTTGTCATCTTGATAGTGAATGAAAGATGATAGGTAGGTTGGGCATAGACCATTAAGGGCCTTGAAGTGTAGGCATGCAACTGATGTTTGATGACATAGAGAATGGGGAGGAAGAAGAGGGATGTGAAGAAAAGTGAGTCTGTCAAAGCAATGGGCTAGGACAGTGATCTTCACAGCAGTATTGATTATTTGTATGTATATGTGTGTATATATTGTGATAGGGTCAGGCCAGATGGCAAGGAGATGGGAGCAAGAGGCGCAAGAAGCTGAGAGTGAGAAGGCATAGTACTAGAAGACTGAGAAGTATAAGCATTATCAGACATCAGGAGGAAGGTCCTGTGGTAAGAATAAAGAAGGTGTTGGGAGGAGGCCATGGGGAAGTAGCCCAGGGAGTTGTAGCTGCCACACAGCTTTTACAGGAGCCACTGTAGACAGCTGTAATCCACAGGGCCCTGGGCTGGAACCCGGAATAGAGGGCGGGCCCAGGTTTCCCCTATCCCCCCATCCCCCAACTCCCTACTTGATACTGGAGGAGCTGACCTGGACTGTGGGTTCCACCAGAGGGGAAGGTCTCTGTCCTGTTCCCCGATCCACTAGGTGGATCAGCAGAGACTGCGGGGATTGTTCTTCTTCCTTTTCCCCAGGCTGGCCAGTGATGAGGCTAACTGAGTGAACGGCAGATTTGAGCCATGAAAGTGGCCAAACCGAGGGCTGCCGTGAACCTCTGAGGCGAGAAAATCCACATATAAGCGCAGGACCGACCAAGGTAGAGGAGCAATTTTGTCACTATATATATATATATATATATATATATATATATATATATATATATATAAATAATAGATTTACAGTCTGAAGTAGTATACTCAATACTATTAATATACAAGTATCACTTAATGGGAAAATCTCAAAAGGTTTGGAGTTCTGCTTTGGTTTGAAGTAAATTTTACAGGTTTGGATGCTATCTGAAATTTATTTGAATCTCCTGAGACTAACAAAATTGGTCTGTTCATTTCAGGAAGACAATGTTTATTGCAGGATTCTAATACCCTCTAGACCATGGGTATGGAAGAAAAAAGTATCCAAACATTTCTAGAATTAAAAAAAATTCATTCAGATTGGTTTGTAGAAATAGGAGAATGTTGATGGGCTTTGCTTGTTTGTTTTTGCCTCTTACCCCTGAGCTGGTTCATCCTTCACAGTAGACACGTCTTTAAGACTTCAACTAGAAGTAGTTGAAAGTTTTCTGTTGACACTTTATAAACTTTCAAAGATTGCTTTTCTATGAAGCTGCAAAGAATTTTCAAATAATTTTTAAATTAAAAAAAATGAAAGTTTTTCTTTCTTATCAAATGTTTTTCACTGGAAAACTTACTTCCTGACAAGCTCTGGTTCCAACACAATTTACTCAGATGTTATGGAATATGACAGGTCAGAGAATCAGGCCTGCTGCACATTTACTTTGCTATATTAGTCCTTCAGAAAAAGGCAGGTAAGCAAGAATGTTTTTTACTGTAAATTAATATCAAACTTTACTGGAATAACATGCTTTTCAGTACCCCTACATGTGTAGTCACTTGGAGTTTTCAAGTTATATCAGAGATCTAAATGGAAAATGTATCATTCAGAAACATTTGTCCTGATTCACCACTGTGTTACTCCACTAGTATGCCAGTGTAATTCCACTGATACCAACAGAGATACACTGACATGAAATTGCAAAGTTGAACTTGGCCTATTATGTGTATTTGTGATGCTTTCTGGAGAATGTTGCTTCTGTATTGTAATCAAGTGGATTATACAGAGGCATGTAGATACTGTCAGTATTTTCATCTGTGACAAATATAAAATTGATCCAATATTTTTCATGTTATAGGAAGGAAAATTATTTCCATTTTCTTCAGAACTGCAGTTTGGATTTTTTTTAAAATAAAATAAGCTTTCTTAAGACTGAATAAACAGAGAACTATCTTTGACAGTTAACTGATGCCATCCTTTAAAACTCATACTCCATGCTAGTCATGGGACAAATGCCCAAATCAGATTATTGTTCTTATTATTTAAGGAATAGAGTATGATAGGTGTGCATGACATAAATTCACAGTTTAATTTAGCCTCTCAGGCTGTTTGGAATCACTGCTATAATAAAATAAAAATGTATAGAATGAGATTTCAAATCAGTGTAGCTCCTTAAAGCATTGCAGACAGGGGGTGAAACCCTAACCTTATTGATATAAACAGCCAAGCTCCCATTGACTTCAAGCCGGCCAGAACCTCACTGAGACAATTTAAATCCTTAAATCATATTATGCAGATTAATATTTGGGATTCAATCAATGTTTAGACTTCTGTTTTTGAAAGTAGCAGAATCATCCCACATCTCTACATCACAGTAACTATTAGAAAATATATAAAAAGAAAAAGGAGTACTAGTTGCACCTTAGATACTAAGGTGCAACTAGTACTCCTTTACTTTTTGCGAATACAGACTAATATGGCTGCTACTCTGAAACCAGAAAATATATATGTACTCATCATAAGTAAATCTATGTTTGTATTTGTGAAGTAAATGTATTTACTATTTACTAGCTTCATCCTTCTGAAAACTATTGCAACCCCATAAACACACACAGAACACATTTGATTAATTTAGTTTACTGGATATTGGAAAAGTGGAAAAGAGCCACATCTGAACTAATACGGCAATATGAAAATTGAGGAGTAAGGGAGGATGCATTGTAGAATCCACTTTTACCTTAATTCTAGATAGCTTATGATATCTTGTTTACCTGAAATTGAAGGCACCAATGACGTAGTATGTAATGCTAATGAAGTTATATTGCATAGTTTTATGCCTTATAACTTTTCCAAGAATCAAAGTTATAATCTGATCCTTCTCTACAACTATATTTATATTTATTAAATGGCAATGGGTTGAATTTATTAATTCTTTTCAAGCATACTGTACATAAATGATTGGTTTGCATTAGGGCTTCATGCTGAATGATTTATGGACTTCATCCGAATATGGTCCATACATAGCAAATCACTGAAGGTCAGATTGTCTCTCCTGCTTAAGTAAATACAAGCACAAAATGTCCTTAAAATGGTCAGAGATTCACAGTGGAGAATTCTCCATTTCAAGAGGGAATTTCCACTTGCATAAAAATATTGGTGGTGACAGAGCTGCACAAGCTGTGCTTGTATGTAGTTGAGACTCTGGAACTCATTTCAGAAAAAAGGGAATGCAATTCCTTGATTGGGTTATATTCAGATTATGGGCCTGATACTCAGTTGCCCTACATCTTGAATAGTCATTTATATCAGTCCAAAGTTAGTGCAGAGTAGGTTAAAATTGCTACCATTCTAATGTATTAAGGATTTACACCCACTATCAAATCCCTTTGTTTGGTGTAAATGACACAGGTCTATGGAGAATCAGGCCTTAATCTCCACTTATTTTGCTTTTTTCCTAGATTTGAGACTGCTCAAAAATGGACAAGAAGAGGAAATGCCAACCAAACCAATGAGGTTCCCTCTAGGTTCCACAGCCTATTTTATTGCCTCTCAAGCCATTATCAAAACTCCCATGATTGGACATCTTGTGAAGATACTTAATGTACTCCTAATTGAGATCCTTACAGTTAGACTTCCCAGTTCATTAACCAACTAGGTCTATATTTGTTCATCTCTAGCGTCCTACGGCTTTTGATAATTAAGGTGTAACGTTAACGATAGTTTCACTGTAGAGATCATATCCAGATGATAATGTAAAACTCTATATTTTCATATACTTCAAACATTTCTTTGACTGTTCTTTTCAAAACAATTTTACACCACACTAATTAAATTATTCTTTGTTAATGTATGGGTGCCAAGCACAATCTGATCTTCATGGAAGCAATCCATGTACCTGGCTTTCTTTTTCAGTTTCCCCTGTAATTATCTACAGTTGTCTGATTTTATAGAAGCTGCAAATCTTGTCACTTTTATGTCCAAAACATTGGATACCTCAAACAAACAGTTTGTCAGTAAACATCTGATATGTGCAGAAGAGAAATAAGCTGCAGAGCAAGTATTCATTTTCACTTACCATTTGCAAAAGATTAATTTGAGAAGAGATTACATCATTTGTCACATGTACTTGGTTCTCTAGCATAAATACCATAGCCACTGAGCATTCTTCTCAGTGCAGGTCATGCTCTGTCAAAGGATGAAAACAGAATTTACTATTCTCTTGGCTCCTTTTTATGATTCTAGAAATTCTGCTGGTGGTAATGAACTATTCTAGGGAATCCCAGACATGACTTTTTCTTCAAGTGGCTGACACTCAGCTCAAAGTATCCATAGCTCCCACAACGTGGACCAACAGGAGGCTGGAAGCAGACTGGAAGATATTATTTTCTCCATTTCTTCCAGCATAAAAGAGTGAAAGCCCTAAATGGAGATGTGGGGGGATAGTTTCCCTGTCTTGAAGAAATAGTTTGAGGATCCTGAGGAAAAATAGACAGAGGCAAGGGTTCATGAGTGAAGGGATGTGCTGCTTTAGGGAGCACTAAGAGGAGGAAGATGCTCCCCAACTAGAGGGAATTGCAGCTAAAGGGCTCTGAATGGACAAAGATATGGGGTTGTCTCAGGAGAGGGAGTAGCAGACTGGGTCTTGAGGGAATGAGAACTGATTGAGTGGTGTGGCACTTTTAATTACACTTATTTCAACCACTTATTGAAAATTTCAGCATTCAGAGCAGGAGTAGGATAAGCTTGAAAAGTGAACCATCATCTTAAACCTCAAGGTGGAAGCTCCTGGCCAGGACTGAAGTATCTTAGTAGGACAATGCAGAGAAGCACGCACTATCAATACTGGGCTGCGTATATTGTAGGGATTGAGGACAGTAGTGGACCCAAATCTGCAAAAAAGAATCATAAGACCAGATCAACATGCCCACATATAAATCCACCACAGTAAATGGGGCTTAATGTAGGGGCACAGATCTACTCATGAGTCAGTTGCAACATTGGGGCTTATGGCAGTCAGACACCCAAACACTACATTCTCAGGAAAATTGTATAAAAATATAAGTGAAAATAAAAGGGAAAAAATAAAATGAACAGTGATTTTTTTTAAAACCTCTGAAACGTTCTGCCTTTTAAACTGAATTCCCACTGTAAAATTTTCCAAATCATAATAACTTTGGCTTTACTATCACTTTTCTACATTGATCTGTTTCTTAGCTTACCATTGTAAGTGCACTCAAAACAGAGAGTAATAGGACTGTATCCAGGGCTTTATTTACTTCTGCATGAGCAGCTTCTGCATCTTCCTATCATGTATCATTGAATGCTGGTACTCCTATAAACTATAGTGGTGAGGAAAGCATTATAGTTCTGTGTCATTGTACTTGGATTATATAACTTAATTGTTTCAGCCTAGTGTTTTTGTGAGGATTTGATAATTTGACTCTCTCTGTATTAACCAAAAAGAAAAGGAGTACTTGTGGCACCTTAGAGACTAACCAGTTTATTTGAGCATGAGCTTTCGTGAGCTACAGCTCACTTCATCGGATGCATACCGTGGAAACTGCAGCAGACATTATGTACACACAGAGATCATGAAACAATACCTCCTCCCACCCCACTGTCCTGCTGGTAATAACTTATCTAAAGTGATCATCAAGTTGGGCCATTTCCAGCACAAATCCAGGTTTTCTCACCCTCTGCCCCCACCCCCCCCCCCACACACACACAAACTCACTCTCCTGCTGGTAATAGCCCATCCAAAGTGACAACTCTCTTCACAATGTGTATGATAATCAAGGTGGGACATTTCCAGCACAAATCCAGGTTCTCTCACCTCCTCACCCCCCTCCAAAAACCACACACACAAACTCACTCTCCTGCTGGTAATAGCTTATCCAAAGTGACCACTCTCCCTACAATGTGCATGATAATCAAGGTGGGCCATTTCCAACACAAATCCAGGTTTTCTCACCCCCCCACCCCCATACACACACAAACTCACTCTCCTGCTGGTAATAGTTCATCCAAAGTGACCACTCTCCCTACAATGTGCATGGTAATCAAGGTGGGCCATTTCCAGCACAAATCCAGGCTTTCTCACCCCCCTCCCTTTTTCCCGGGAACACACACACACACACACACAAACTCACTCTCCTGCTGGCAATAGCTTATCCAAACTGACCACTCTCCAAGTTTAAATCCAAGTTTAACCAGAACGTCGGGGGAGGGAGGAAAAAAAAGGGGGAAATAGGCTACCTTACATAATGACTTAGCCACTCCCAGTCTCTATTTAAGCCTAAATTAATAGTATCCAATTTGCAAATGAATTCCAGTTCAGCAGTTTCTCGCTGGAGTCTGGATTTGAAGGTTTTTTGTTTTAAGATAGCGACCTTCATGTCTGTGATTGCGTGACCAGAGAGATTGAAGTGTTCTCCGACTGGTTTATGAATGTTATAATTCTTGACATCTGATTTGTGTCCATTTATTCTTTTACGTAGAGACTGTCCAGTTTGACCAATGTACATGGCAGAGGGGCATTGCTGGCACTTGATGGCATATATCACATTGGTGGATGTGCAGGTGAATGAGCCTCTGATAGTGTGGCTGATGTTATTAGGCCCTGTGATGGTGTCCCCTGAATAGATATGTGGACACAGTTGGCAACGGGCTTTGTTGCAAGGATAAGTTCCTGGGTTAGTGGTTCTGTTGTGTGGTATGTGGTTGTTGGTGAGTATTTGCTTCAGGTTGCGGGGCTGTCTGTAGGCAAGGACTGGCCTGTCTCCCAAGATTTGTGAGAGTGTTGGGTCATCCTTCAGGATAGGTTGTAGATCCTTAATAATGCGTTGGAGGGGTTTTAGTTGGGGGCTGAAGGTGACGGTTAGTGGCGTTCTGTTATTTTCTTTGTTAGGCCTGTCCTGTAGTAGGTGACTTCTGGGAACTCTTCTAGCTCTATCAATCTGTTTCTTCACTTCCGCAGGTGGGTATTGTAGTTGTAAGAAAGCTTGACAGAGATCTTGTAGATGTTTGTCTCTGTCTGAGGGGTTGGAGCAAATGCAGTTGTATCGCAGAGCTTGGCTGTAGACGATGGATCGTGTGGTGTGGTCAGGGTGCAAGCTGGAGGCATTTAGGTAGGAATAGCGGTCAGCAGGTTTCCGGTATAGGGTGGTGTTTATGTGACCATTGTTTATTAGCACTGTAGTGTCCAGGAAGTGGATCTCTTGTGTGGACTGGACCAGGCTGAGTTTGATGGTGGGATGGAAGTTGTTGAAATCATGGTGGAATTCCTCAAGGGCTTCTTTTCCATGGGTCCAGATGATGAAGATGTCATCAATAGAGCACAAGTAGAGTAGGGGCTTTAGGGGACGAGAGCTGAGGAAGCGTTGTTCTAAATCAGCCATAAAAATGTTGGCATACTGTGGGGCCATGCGGGTACCCATAGCAGTGCTGCTGATCTGAAGGTATACATTGTCCCCAAATGTAAAACCATGATTACAACAAAGTATGTTGCATTTGACCAAAGTATTTTGTCTCTTATTAATAGGCTTTGCAAAAATTAAGTATGCCTTAAAAACATGAGTACTACAATCTAAATACAGCTCTGATCAAACATTTTAAATAATGTAGCTCAAATACCTCTTGACATATTTTTTGGTTGCTAGTTTCAAAGGTTTAATTTAATGAGATCTGATACTAACAGTACATCTATTGTAGGCACACAGAAGACAGAGCATGAATAAATTACATTATTGCAAGAGAATTTTGAAATAGTTAAAATGTTAAAATATGCAGTTGTATTTTGTTATGATTACTTCCAGCTCTGATGGTATTAACATATATCTTAACTTGACTTGAACTTCTTTACCTAGTCACAAATGAATTTATAGCATATTGTTTTTTTTAAAAAAAATCTGACAATATTACTAAAGAGGTTCAAGCACAAAAATAAATACATATGGATTTTTCAGCTGTAAAAAATATTTCTGGTATAACTCGGGTAGTTAATAAAATTAAATGTGTGTACATGTGAAAGTAAAACTATGAATCTCCTAAATTATATTAGGCTGAAAAAATGCAAACACAAAGCAAAGTTATCAATCTCCAAAGATAAAGCTGGCACTGAAAAAATTGTGTTTTCAGCCAGAACAGCATGGGGCCATTTAGTTTTGATTTGCAGTACATGCAGTTACAGATACAAAGACACACCAGAAAGGATTGGAGGTTTTTTATTTCATTCTATAGTGCAAAAACAAATGACAGACTGCTATGAAAGATCTGATAGATATAATTATAATGCTTTTTTCTATTACATGGAGAACTTCTTATATTCAAGTATTAATTAATCCTTACCATAGCAAGTAGGAAGCAAAAGTAAAATGTTGAAATTTATATATTTTTGAAGCACAGCAAGACTGCACTCCTAGTAGATAAAATGTGTATTTGTAGTCATTTAGCCAGATAGCTTGGTTAAAGAAAAAACAAAGACTGGGTCAGGGAGAAGATGACACAATATGGGCTATATCCTACAGTTGGAAGTCAGTGGGATGCCACATGAGTGCAGGAGTCTGTGCAAGCAGATTTAATGGCATGATCTAGGCCTAAACTAATAACAGTACAACATAATACTATTGACAGTAATTTAGCAGTGCCACATGCACTCCACTACTGTGTTTGGTCATATAAATAAGACATAGACACATGAATATGTGATGAATGGCCATCAACCAACCACAAGTTTATTTAGAAACAATGAAACCTACAATACAAAATGGTCATATTTCTGGTAGACAAATACCTGTGATTCCCAAGCCAGCTTCAGGCCCTGGCCTGGCACAGTGGTGCACATCACTGGGTTAAGGTGCAACCGAAAAGTCTGACAGAGTCCACTTTGAATGGAAATGGGGAATCTTCCACAACCAGCATGTCAGAAATGTATTATAATTTCATAGAGTTCCAACTGTAAGAATATAAATCTGATTAGTTTCTCTCTTATGTAGGTATCGGGAATTTGCCCTTTTCTCTAAGGGTAAAATCAGGATAATTAAAAATTCCTTAACCTCTTGTGTCTCATCTAAAGGAATAAACTGTCAGTTTACATGAGACTCTGTTTAGTCAGATTCCAGCGATTGCATCTTATGTGATACAGCACTGAAACTGAAAATCCTTAGTACAGAACTATATCAAGTAACCTGGCAGTTTATTCCTGTAAAAGAGACATGGGGAGGGAAGTTAATGAATTTTCAATTATTCTGATCCTTAGAGAAAAGGGCAAATGCCTCATATCTATCCGGAGATGCAGTCTGAACTGTCCCTTTACTGACCTTAGGAAAAAAGAACTGATCTGAGTTTTTAAATAAGATTCAGGGATTTTCTCTCAATCTATCAACCATGATAGCGGAATACTAACTATCTCTTACCACCTTCATTGTCTTTCTCTATTCATTATAGTATTTAGAAATAACATTGCAATTCGATGTACTATCAGGACAATTGCAAGACATTAGTGCTTAAGTTTGTGCGCTGTCATCGCCAGAGCTCAGTTGCCTATTAAAAACCAGAGAGTAGACAAATCTATTTAACTGGTTTAAGTGTGACTGGGGCAATCACTATATTAGTTAAAAAAACATTCTGGAGTTCTGCTGAACACCCCACCTTTCTTACAAAAGAAATGATCCATAAGAAGGAAGAGATTCTATCAGAGAGATCTCTGGAGATTCATTTATCCTTTGGAAGGCAGTTAATGTATTGATGTGTAACTGAAGGTACAAGACAAGGCACACACACACACTTTAACAGTAATGAAGTGATTTGATATAGTAATGTTCTAAGTTTTAAGGTGGAGGACTTTCAACCATGAGCAGTTAAAATAGCCAAAGTATATCAGTACTTGTGTGTGGGGGAAGTAATTCACTGGGGAAACCCAGAAAAATCTAAGGGAGTCAAAAATCAGTAGCCATGAAAAAAGGAGAGAAAAACCAACATGTAAATTAAAGTCCCTTCATTTCATGAGTAATTCCTTTTAACATAGGGGTACATCATTTACTCTATTTAATTGAATTAGCTTCTGTCATTCTGAGTCAAACTTAACTACTTCATTGATGCTCATGGTTGTAGAGCAACAGTGCCAATGGACCTGAGCTGGGAGGCTTGCTTCCAGATGCAGCATAAACATAGCCTACAGGCATCAGAATCTGATCTTTAGTCATCTCTGTCTGCCATCTCTTTTTCTATGCAGAAACACAAAAGTTTTGATATCCAAGCTGAGGATTTGACCCTGCGAAGTTTACTTTTGTGTAAACCCATTGACGACTTATTTAACTCTGTAGAGAGAAAGCAGCAAGTAAGTTTTGGTATAGTGGTTTTTTACAAGGTTTTGAGAATTAAGAAAATTTATTTAAAGGAGAAACCATCCCTTGCCCCATAAAATAATCAAGCCATGTATGTATTGTTGTATGCATGGCATGGGCATAACTTTTAATGCAGTCCACTACAAACTAGAAGGTTGAAAGTCCATGTTAGGATATAGATATTCAGGCCTGCCTGTAAAAGCCTATACTTTAAGAATGCAGGTATATGTTTATCATTTAGCTAGTAATAGAGGTATACAAGAAAGAATCTGTATAAGGGTCTTCTCTCACTGTGACAGTCTGAGGCCCTGTTCTTAGGCCAATGCCTTTGGCTAAGCAGCAGAGGCAGCCATAAACTGGGAAGCGACCAGTCACATCCTCACATTCCAAACTAGTCAATCTGGGGCTGTTAGGAAGGTGATCCAATCTATCACCTCCAGAGAAAGGGAAGAGCCTAGAAGATGTAAAAGGAAATTTAGGCTGATAGTTTTCTGCTGGTAAGAACTCACTTATCAATAGACACAGCTGGGAAACCTTTATGTCTTTATAGATGTAGTTGTGAAATCCTCACTTCTGTATTGTTTTGTCATTATAGTTCCCACTTAGCTATTGTTTATTTGCTTGGTCTCTGTTTGGTTCTGTGATTGTTTCTGTCAGCTGTATAATTAATTTTGCTGGGTGTAAACTAATTAAGATGGTGGGATATAATTGGTTAGCTAACCATGTTATAATATGCTAGGATTGGTTAAGTAAATTTCAGTAGAATGATTGGTTAAGGTATAGCTAAGATTATTACTATGTAAATTAGGGGCAAACAGGAAGTAAGGTGGGATTCGAAAATAAGGAAAAAGGAACTTGGATTTAAGCTTCCTGGAAGTTCACCCCAATAAACATTGAATTGTTTGCACCTTCGGACTTCGGGTATTGTTGCTCTCTGTTCATGCAAGAAGGACCAGGGAAGTGGGAAAGTGAAGGAATAAGCTCTGCAACAGTCCAGACCACTATATAAATTTCACACCAGTGTAACACCATGGGATTCAAAGGAATTATATAAAATCAGTCCAGTGAAGTGGAGAATTAGCCCCGTTGAGTTTAATTTTAGGCTTGATCTTACATACTGTTGCTCATAAATAGTCCTATGCACCAACAGTAGTGCCAGTTGGAGTCAGTGGAACTGCTTGCATGAGTAAGCAGTATTTATATTAGCAAGGTTCTGTGGGATCGAGCCTAAGTCTATTGACATTTCAGCAACAATGAGTGCTGTCCTTTTCTTACACCATACTGAAACTCAGTGGAGAAGGGGTCAATATCATGGGTCTGGAGTTTGATCTGCTCCACATCCTTTGTCAGGTTTATAGTATTATTTATTGCTTAATGAATCATCCCTCCTCTAGATTTCTAAAGATATTGGAGAACAGCCATCTAGGTGTTCCCCAATATTATTTGATGTTTCGGTGAATCCTATCTAACCCTTGGGTTTGTGTAACTTTAGATATTTTGATTGACCAAGGCTTAGTTTTGATCCTGATTTTCCTCTGTTTCTTCCCATGCTCCTGGGAAATGTAAACCTGCTTTTGCACTGTTCTTCTATGTTAACAATTAAGTAAAGAATTTATGTAATTTTTTAGTGAAGTTACTTCTCCTGACAATTGACTGTTCTCATATCTCAAAAGTGCTGAAGGATCTGTACCTGGCCCTTTGTTCTTTACAGATTACAATTTTTTATTTTAACCTTTTAGACATCTGATAAATCTCTGTCTTTGTCTTTCTGAACATTTTTCCACTGTCAGATTTAATTCTGTATTATTAAATTTTATTAATTATTTAATTGTTACGTAATTTTCTTTATGAGCATTGCTGAATGCTATTTGTTCCTCCCCAGTAGTTAAGAAGTTCTATTGCTAGACTGCAAGTGTTAGCCAATACATATATACTATAAACCACATTAATATACATTATATATTGGTGTTAGGAAGTTACGTTCACTAACTAATTACTCTCTTCCCACATTTTTGTTCACCCATGTCAAGCATCCCACAACACTTTGCAAAGCTGAAGTAAGCTTTGGCATTAGAAAATAGGGACCTTGTCAAAGCGAAGATGCATGAATACTTTGTATCAAGTACAAACAGGAGGAGTGCTTTCATGGCTCATCAACACTTGGAATGTAGTATTCAAAATAAGATATGGGAGGTACTAGGACATAGGAAGGTACTAAGGACAAATCTGGCACAAACTACTGGGTTAAATTTAAACTTTTAGTGATATACAAAAGTTTTGTAACATGTAAAATCAAATTATAAATACTATTAGCTGAAATCTGTATCTTTGAAGCACACCTTCTGTGTAAGAGGAACACTCTGTGAGACTTTGCTTCCCAGAAGGAGGTCTGTAACAGAATATATCCCTGTGTCCATTATTGTAATAATCTTTGTACAAAGTATGCCTTGTGAGGTATCATTTGAAAACTAATAATTGGCTGATCATTACTGTTCTGGTAAAATGTATCTGGAAACATTGTATGTAAAGCTATAAGAATTCCACTGCATGATGTTAATGCAACATATTCAAGTCTGGGGAATGGTCAAACCAGTTTCTCACAGACAAAGGGCAAGCTAACTCTTCAGCCAAGTGTAAACAAGGTCAATGGGCCATTACCTGGTCTATGGCCATTTGTTGGCAGGAAAGGGGGCACAGGAAAAAAAATCACAGTTTAGAAAAGAAACAGCATTTGGTTCCTGTCCACACAAACTGCCTGTTGCCATGCTCCCAGCTGAAGATGCTTCTCAAAGGGGATGGAGAGGATTACAAAAAGAATGGTGACATACTGCAAGAGCACCCCTCTCCTTCCATCTGCCCACAGCACCTGAAGGACAAAGGAAGCAATGTTAGACTGGGGAAGGGGTCCTGACCATAGAATTTGGCATGTAAGCAACTAAAGGATGTGTTGAGAAACCCTTTCTTTGAATTTAACATAGTTTGTTACATTAAAACACAAGTAGTGTTTTATCTTTATTTTACTTGTAACAATTTCTGACTTGTATGCCTCATTACTTGTACTCACTTAAAAGCTCTCTATAATTAATACACTTGTTTTATTTTTTTATCTAATACAATGTGTTTGAATCAAAGTGTTTGGGGTAACAGTACATGAGCATATCATTTCTATTAACTAAATGACAGATTTATATAAGCTTGTATTGTCCAGGAGAGGGCTGGGCAGTATAGGACACACATTTCTTGGTGGAAATCCAGGACTGGCAGTGTGTTGGTGATCACCCTGCAATACAATCAAGGCTGGTGAGAGCCAGAGTGTAACCCAAATGTGACTAGCAGGCTGCAGCTATACACAGATACTCAGGATATGGCTTGCATGCTGGAAAGCTGTTTGTGAGCAGCCCAGGTGGGAGATCCTTCAGCAGGGCATTGTAAGTCACCAAGGTTGTAGGGCAAGGGTGATACAAATACTCATTAGTCTGGATTGATCCCTGAGTATGTCACAAAGGTGTGTATATCTCCTTTTTGTATTATACTGTTTTGTCTTTAGACAATACATTTGGATAAGTTTGGTAATATGGTCTTTTGAACATTTTTAGAAACTAACCATGAGTGTAATCAAACAATTGGCTGCATATTTCAGTCAATATAGATCAGACTAAATAATCACAATAGCTCTGAGTCTCCTTCAGGCATGCATTGATCTTTCATTGACCAGCTTGCATTTTCCCTTGTTTTTTTTTTTTTTTTTTCTGAGACAACTCTTCTCTTTTTCCTCATGGAAAGTCCATAAAGCTCCTAGACACTCAACAAGAGCCAAGATTTTCAAAAGTGACTGATTTGGGATGCTTCCATTTATGGTTACCCAAATGGAGACATTGTGGAGACTGAATGGCAGAAAGTACAGAGCATCCACACTGAAAACCAGGCCCTTTGAAGCTGTGCCAGTTTGGACACCCAAAAATTGAGGCATCCAAAAAATCAAAATTGTGGCTAAATTTTTAAATGTTTACTTTGACATAAGTGAGAGAAGCATTTCTAGATCAAATAAATAAAATATACAGTGAGGGACAATAGTTTGAGTCACCTTTAATAAATAATTTAAAAGTGTTACATCTGGTGTTTGTTGGTACTGTACTTCATAATATAATAAGTTATATTCCTATCCTGTACACTTTAATACTGTATAGGACTTCACTGTTACGTTTCCGCATTAGTGTTGTGATGATAAAGTGTCTAACCCATTGACGCGTTGCTCTCTTGATTTATATTGCCGACAGAAATCCCTAAAAATCTTGCCTTATTATACAGCTAAAAATGGATTTTGCTGTAGGTCTCCATGCTTTCTGTACATATTGTATCTGTCTGTCCATGTAGGTTTTTACTGTGGTCAAGTTGCCAAGGAAAATTATATATTTATACACACACCGGCTCCCTAGCATGTATTTATTTATACTACTGTTTATTCATTTTGGCTTTGATTCAGCAAAAGTACTTAAGTGTGTTTATAACTTGGAGCACATGTGTATTCCCACTGAAGTCAATGGGACTGAAGACTGTTTAAAGTTATACGTGCAGTGAAGTATATTCCTGAACTGGGGACATGGGGCCAGTTTGTGACAATTCTCGGTGCAGATGTGCAAGGAGGGAGGGGAAAGGCTTTCTGTGTATGAGCCAGACAAAAACCGCACTCCATGAGAGCAAGAATTGCTCCTAGCTCGTGGCACTAACTACTCTACAATGGGACAGCAGGGAGTCAGTGGGGCCTTAGCCTGACCTCGCCTATGCCATAGAAAGGATTGTAAACTCCACTCCTTATTGGGTAATAGCAATGGGCATGCTCCCTGGTGGTTCCTGGACTCATTTTGCTCTGTTATTCCCCGACACTGGGAAGTGTCTCAAAAGGTTGATTGAACCCATCATTGGTATACACTTGTTTTTCATCTGCTTAGTTTTGAAGCACTAATTTATTCAATATCTGTCCGGACATATAAGGCATAATTCCGCTAAAAGTCTGGAGTGGCAAAGGGTAAAAAAGTATCTGATTAAATTATTCTGTGGTGTGCTCCTTTCCCAGTCACCTGTAGTAGAGTGTTCTCACACAGTTTGTTAATGAATCAGATTGACCTCTGATAGTTTAAACAAATTTGTTCCGTGTCCTCCCTGCAGCTTTCAGTTATTGGATTTTTCTTCCTGCAAGCTAGTTGGAACCTCCTATTTGGCAGGGTACATCATGTATCTAGATACTTTATAGTAATTAATGTAACTTATTTTTTTTCTGGTTATCATTTCAGGTTCAAGGTCACTCTATTAGTAGGAACATATTTAATGTCAGCAGCAGCTACAGCTGACAGCACAGATTGTACCAACTATGATAGCTTGTTTCAACATCTTTTCAGAAAAGGTATTAGTGAACATTTCTTTTTATCAGATTAAAAAAAGAATCTGTAGGTGGCCACATGTATAGACACATCCGTTAGCTCAGTGTTCAAACTCTGTCTGAAACTCTTTGTTGTACTTGTAAATCCAGAGTAACACTTACCTTCTTTTGAAGTTTTAGGAGGGAATTCTCCCACAGGAGAACCACCCTTTTCTTTACCTCTTCACTATTATCTGAGAGTTTATGGTATTAGTATAAGAAATCATTGTAGTCCAAATCTCAAACTTTGTAGCAGTGTTATAATTTAAACTCATTCCCTAGACAGTGACTAGTTTAATTTCCTAGCACAAAACTATATGAATCTCTTGATATTAAATCAGTTTAACCTCTTTAAATAAGTGTACAATGTTGGGAAAACCCAAACAATTATTTAATTGACCTCTAACAGAAAAAAATAATGTCTTCTGTCTTAAATTCACATCAATATATTACAGAGTCTTAGGCAAAAGCAGCCCACATGGATTTTCAGCATTTATGAGCCTTCTTTATTAGGTGGGGGGAGGGAATGTAGTTAGTACAAATTAAGAAAGAGGGTATAATTTAGCTGCCACTGTGGGAAAGGCAAAGTGTATTTAGTGAAATTTATGTGTTAATTTTAATTATAAAATGGACAAGAGTTTTTAATAAACCTTTTATATTACACAAAATGATAAACAAATCCTAAACATTATTTTGGGTTATCTGTTTTTCCAGGACTTGATAGACATCCCCATAAGGACATATCTTTTTGACTGGGAATGATGCACAAAACAGTCCTGAATAGTTAAGTGAATGCTTGCCTTACCCATAAATATTAGATACTCCTATCTTTGGAGACAACATGTAAGGGAAGCATGAGGTTTCAAGAATCCCCCGCCCCCAATTGGCCTACCAGGATCGGGAGGGAGAGGGGCACTCTCTGGCAGCCAGGCAGGGAGTGGGACAGAGCCGCTTCTGCCTAAGAGAGACTGGCAGGGAGGCAGTGGCAGCCTGCTTCCTGCCTGGGCTTGGCTCCAGCTCAGTCAGCCCCTGTCTCCAGCAGCTGGAGAGACAGCGGGTTGCCCCCCAACCGGGCCCTGCTGTGGGACAGGGGCCAAGTGAGCTGGAGCCCTCTCCCATCCCCAGCAGCTGAGCCCAGGCAGGGAGTGGGCTACCACTGCCTCCCTCTCAGGCTGTCTCAGGCAGAAGCAGCTCAGTCGCACTCCCCATCCCCACCTGGCTGTCAGGGAGAGCAGCCGAACAAGCCAGGTGGCAGGGAGGCACAGGGAGAGGACAGAACCCACACACTCACAGGCAATGTGGGGTGGGAAGAGTGCAGCGGCCCTGAGCTGGACACAAGATGGGGGAGGGTGGGCGTATAACTGGGCAGGGGAGTCACATGTGACGATCATGTGTCCTCCCCTTTAGATTATGTCCCTCTAGTATACGGACGCACCAATCGTCTATGGAAATACACACATTTGATATTCTGTGAGGAACACAACCAAGGTAACTTTTACATGAATGTAATTAAGACAGCACTGGAAGATATATAATGATCCAGACAATGTATTTTCACCAGGTTACAACATAGTGAAACTTTCTCCCAGCCAGTTTCCACCCTCATCACCTGAACCTGACATGAAACTTCTCTTTCCAAGCCCCAGGCATTCCTGTTCTCCAAACTCCTTTTTTCCACAATCAAGCAGGAGAACAGAAACAATGAGAGCACTATCCTTTAGTGCAGCTGAGAAAGTACTATCATTAATCCCCTTTCAATTAACAAAAACCATTTGTGTATAACAGGTACATAGTGGCATAAAATTCTGATAACTGAAGGTGACATAGGGTAGAATGGCATGGACCCTTCAAAAGAATATAAGTATACATCAGAAATTAGGATTTGTTTATCTATCACAAAATATGGCATTCATAATCATTAACTAAAGTGTTAAATGAGCTTCCTTTTCTGCCTGCTTTTCTTCTTCCTCTTCTCTTTCAGTTCTTTCCTTCTACTTTTTTAGTATCTCCAGCAGTGACCTCTTGCCTGAGATGGATCAGTCACTATAAGCCTGGATTTCATGTTCAGTGAGTACTTTTGTACTTTCGTGATCATTTACTGGAATCTAGATGGTCCTTTGCACAATGAGTTCTTTAAAATGGATTAGGGTCTTTTCTCTTCATCTGATTTCTGCCCAGAAACATATTTGTTTGTGAATTGTTTCATAAATAGCCAGTACCACTGGTCAGAAAAACTTTGATGTCAGAGAATGCAATTCCATTGTAATCAAAATGCCTCATGAAAGCATGTGAATTTCACCAAAATTTTGTTTAGAAGAAAGTGGAAAACTTTCCAACAATGTCAACATCCCTTTTGACTTTCTGGAACACATTTTTAATTAATTTTTAATTTTTGTATTTGTATATATTAGAATATAAAGTATAAATAGAGATGAAACAGCAGGGAGCATCTTTTTGCTCTGTATTTATACCTACTACAATGGGGTCATGGTACATGACTAGGGCTCCTCAGTGATAAACCAAATAGAAAAATCCCTAGATTACATAAGACATGCTGGCCATTAGCGCTCAGCAGAGGGTGGATATTCCAATTTGTAAAGAACTGAGATTCTGAAATTTGGCTTTCTCTAAACAGGAATGAGACAAGATTTCAAAATTCTCCATGAAATAAAATTAAGAAAAAAAGTTGGTTTTGATCAATCAAAAAGGTATAGTGGAAGTGTTAGGATCATGCTACTGAAACCAAGCTCACCAGATCTTGATATAGAAGTCTTAACTGCTGCCCCAACCAACAGCCTTGGAACAACAGACCCACAGTAGCTTTGCCCCAGGCCTAATTAGATGGACAGGCAGCACTCTCGTGGGTAACTGGACAATACAAAGGCCCCAACAGGTAGACGAAGCTGTCTGAGCAATAGACCATTGCCTTCTGGGCTACATGAGCAGCCACACACATTTGACTTCTGCTCTGGACTACCCCCTAGCCTATCTCAGCCTCCAGGCATTAGAGAGAGATTCCTAGTGAGATTTTCAAAAGCACCTATCTGCATCTTTAGGTACTTAGGGACATATTTTTGAAGGCATTTAAGTCACTTGTGAAAATGGCACAAAAGTGTAATGACTTGCCAGAACAAGCTCAGAGGGTGAGCGGAAAGTAGACCTCTGGTCTTCTTACTTCAAGAGCTATGTCCTATCTGCTAGAACCAGTGGTTCTCAACCAGGGGTACATGTACCCCTGAAGGTACGTAGAAGTCTTCCAGGGGGTACAACAACACATCTAGATAGTTGCCTAGTTTTACAACAGACTACATAAAAATATTATTGACATCAGCACAAACTAAAATTTCATAGACAATGATTTGTTTGTACTGCTCTGTATACTATACACTGAAATATAAGTACAGTATTTATATTCCAATTGATTTATTTTTATAATTATATGGTAAAAATTAGAAAGTAAGCACTGTTTAGTAATAGTGTGCTGTGACTTGTATTTTTATATCTCATTTTGTAAGTTGTTAAGTGAGGTGAAATTTGGTGGTGCACAAGACAAATTAAACACTTGAAAGGAGTTCAGTAGTCTGGAAAAGTTGAGAGCCACTGTTCTAGACCACACTGCATCACTGTACTCTTATCTGTTCTCCTGGTGACACATAAATTTCCATATGTATAGAAGAGAATTCAGAGTTAACTAAGAACGGGCTATAATGCCTAGATCTGTAGTCTATATATCAAATCCTACCTGGCATATATGCAGAAGTACAGTCCAGAAAACGAGCAGACAGAAGAAGAAGTGTACAACAGAAGTTATCCACCCTGGTTCTGGAACTCCACAATTTGCTCATAATGCCCAGAATCAAGCATAAAATATTCTTCACAGGATTGTAGCCATAGTTTTTAATATAATTTTAATTTTACATAATTGCTGAATCTGATGTTATGTTACTTTTCTCAACTGTGCCTATGGGATATAAATGTATTGATCTTCCATTTCAGCCATATTTGGTCCTATCCTAAAGAGGACATTATTGTATTACTTTGCTTTTTCTTATTTCTGTTCTGTGCCATATCAGTATCCATATATAGTTAATTTCTTTTTTTTTTCTATTCTATCCTTTGTATATTTTATCCAAATGTATTTATGTATGAATCTAGATATAGTTATTTTAATACTTTGTGGGGTAGGTTTCTGTTGTGTAAAGCTCAAACAGCACAGCAGAGCTCCCAATTCAGGGATTCCCAGTTCAGCTATGCAGGTATGCAGTTTTCATTGGTTTATGGGATGGCAGAATTTGTCCATGTTCTGAGGATATACTACTGTAATAAATAGAAAGAAAAATAACTAAAACCCTTCATTTTGTTTTCAAGAAAGTTTGTGTCTTAATCCTCTTGTTACATAACTGTTTTGTTCTTTTACAATTAGATTTATAGTACAGATGCTCCCTGGGTTATTCAAGATCCAATTTACGCAAATTCGCACTTATGAAAAACGTTTCATAAGCTAGAAATAAGAGTTCTTTCTTTCTTTCTTTCTTTCTTTCTTACTTGGAGTAACGTTCGGGTATACATTTCCGACTTACGCAAAATTTGAGTTATGCAAGGCTTTCCAGAATGGAACGATTGCGTAAGTCGGGAAGCGCCTGTAAATCAGAGTAGCCCAAATATATGGTCCTTTGCTTGTGTGTTTTGCAAAATGTAAGTAGTCTGACCTTCTTAGGAAATTAGTATTGTATGCAGCATGTTTTATTTGCAAAAAAATTATGTTATTGTGGAAATTCAAATAGCCACTAAAGCAATAAATACTTAAAATTTTGCTTTTTATAGTGCCTCAGAGGTATTACATCTTGTGCTAACTAAATGGTTTTAAAATAAAGCACACATGAACATACTAACAGCTATCATTGGTAGATTACAACGTCCCTGGGTATTCTTGGGTTGAATGTAAAATGATACATCTCATCATTTGTTACTTTCAACCTCACAGTGTATTATGTATTTCTGTTCCAGGAATGGAAAATCAATGCATGCTTTTTAAAAAAAAATCTATGCTTTTAAGAATATGCAACTGAACCTTCATACAGCTTCCTTATGACAGTCAGTTGAAAACAACATATCTCTAGCTCCAAAACACAATAGGTTGGACTGATAGAGTTCCTCAGCATTGTAACTTTTTTCAAAATGTCAGTAATTCTATTTGTGCCAGACCAATTACCCTTGAGTCTTTTGTGCATTGCATCACCCATCACTAATAACCTTACATATATTCCTTTCATCCCCAAAGAATCCAAAGTGTTTATTTTTTTAAATACTGACCAGACTTTAGCAGGAAATCTGTATAGGCTGTCTCCAGGAAAAAAAGTGAATGCGGAAAACAGCTAATAATGGATCTACCTTAAACAAAACTTGAGAGCTCAGTTGTGCACATGTATCAGAGGAGGCTGGTGAGAAAAAAGTGAGATGTTGGCTGTTGAGGAGAGTGCACATTCTCCCTCTCAGTGCTCCCCTTTGAAATGCACAGTTCTACTACCAACCCCCAATGCATGTTTATGCCTCACTGGCACAATTCCACCCTAAATTTGAACCTTACAGTGGAAGACAAAGAAGCAATGTGTGGGTATTACCAACATTTGAATGAGCACAAATAGGTCCTTGTTAACAGACTTTACCCTATTCTCTCTGCAAAATGGTTAAATAATCTGCCTTTGTTATATGGAGTAATGAATGTGCATAAGTAAATTTTGTAGCTGTCACATGCAAACAGCTTTTTTTCTAGGAGTCAGGATTAGGAAGAGAAGAGAAGACAATGGCTACTGAGGCAGCACAACAAGTGCACAAGGATGAGAGGAGACAAAGAAGGTAGTTGGATGCAGAAGTTGGGGTGTACATTATTCTTCAATGGGTATCTGATGCTACATATGCATGATAGAGCTCATGGTAGAGAAGGATTAGAGATGCAGCTGAAAATAATGAAATTCAGACAGAGATTTGAAAGTATAAGGGCAGAGAGGAGAGTGGAGGTGGTAAAGACAACTCAAGATTTGCAGACACCAAGATTTGTAAAACCAAAAGGACTTGGAGGGAAGACTTCGAGAAGAGGGTGATCCACAGAAGAATAGGAGTACTTGTGGCACCTTAGAGACTAACCAATTTATTTGAGCATAAGCTTTCGTGAGCTACAGCTCACTTCACATCCGATGAAGTGAGCTGTAGCTCACGAAAGCTTATGCTCAAATAAATTGGTTAGTCTCTAAGGTGCCACAAGTACTCCTTTTCTTTTTGCGAATACAGACTAACACGGCTGTTACTCTGAAACCACAGAAGAATGTGACCACAAATATAGGGCAGAGGAAGAGACTGGCTAAGGAAGGGGAAAGAGTTGGTTAGTAGATTATCACATGCCAGGGTGAAATCCATACTTTTGAGGGGCTGTGTCACCATCTAGCCTGCAACCTTAGGTGCCTCACAATGATTTGCTGCTGTAGCTCCCAACCTGGGCCCCTCACAAACAGCCAGCCAGCATGGAGGTCACATCTTGAGTGTCTGTGAATAACTGCAGCCTGCCGGCACCCTGCAGTCACACTCTGGCTTCCACTAACTTTGGTTACCACTTGCACGGTGACTCTAACATACTCCCAGTCATGGATATTCCCCCAAAAAACATGTGTTCTCCTGGACAGTTCAGATTTTAGGTCTGTTATCCCTCTAATGGGTCAAAATACAACAGTTTGCTCTTTTAATTAGAGTTAACAAACAATTCAGTTAAAACACAACACTGGATTAGTTTTGATAAAAAAAATTAAACTAGTTTATTCAATTACAAAGAAAGAGATATTTTAAGAGTACAATCATAAAACATTAAAGTCAGAAATGGTTACAAGAGAAATAAAGGTAAAGCTCTTTCTAGTAACTAAATTTAAAAAACTAGACTAAGGTCAAACTAAAATTCTTGCCACATGTTTCCAGCAACAGGGCTGACCAAATTCTTAGGTCAGAACCCCTACCAAAGGCCAAAGGCTGGTTCCTTTATCTTCTCACGTGAAGGAGATAGAGAGAGAGAGAGAGAGAGCATGGATGGGGTGTTTTTCCCCTCCCCTTTATATTCCAGTCACTTTTTGAAATAAATGTATTTTCTTGAGGATTATCCCTAAAGTTTCTTCCAGCTGTGAAGATGGAGACACAAGGTCTGTGGTGAAAAAGGTTCCAAATTGATGTCTTCCTGTCCTCCTTTGTTGCCAAAGAATGGCCACTTGACCAGTGATTGCCAGTCAACACTGATGACACCTGGCTAGAGGCTTGTCCTTTGTCTTCCAGAAACTGGTTTACTCATCCCCCAGATATGTCTGGTAAAAATATTTTAGTCATAACTTCATCTCAAGTTCATGAATTTACATATATTGTTTCTACATTCATCATTTCAACATGATATTATTGACCAGTGAGTTTTTCGTTTTCAAACGATACCTCACAGTGTGTAGGATGTGATCAAGGATGCTTTCTGTCACAGAGGTTTGCTGCACTGGGGAACAAGGAGGATAAAGAGGAGGAAGATGGGGTGGCAAGGAAGAAAAGAAGGGAAGCCAGTTCCTGCAGAAGAGAAAAAGAGGTGATGGAGATAACTAGGGAACAGAACCCAAGGCAAAATGTGGGTTATGTATAGGCAACTGCAAGAGAAAAAAAGGCTGATGCAGGTCAACACCAGGAAGAGACAGGTCTATGGGACTGAGGACTTCATAGTAAATAAGAATGAACAGGCCAGTCACCACACCATATTCAAAGAAGAGTACCCGGTGTGCCAGGAACAAGATATGATTTGTGGGCGTGAGGCTGAAAAGGGTTGTGAGAGGACTCAGGAAAAATCCACTGACTGTGCTCCACGCTGTGGCCAATGACACTGCTAGAGTCTAGCTGGAATGGACCAAGGATGGGTAAGATGCTCATGAGGAAATTTTGTGGGCGATCAACCTTTGGGAGACATTCACAGAAAGACTATTCTTGACTGATGAACTCCACTACCGCAGCTGAGGTATTAACCTTCTGTGATCAAGGTTAGCATGATTGAGAAGAAGGTCTTTAATTAGAGGTGAGAGGAGAAAGTTGGGAAAGACTCATGTAATCTCCATGCCTTGACTTTAATACACAGAAGGAAAATCTGCTAAACAAAGATGTAGTGAGTGGTAAAGAAAATGCAGCAGTACTGGCAAGATGCAGCAGTAAAGGTAAGAATACTGGCAGCACAGAGAGCAGAAATATTGATTGGAGTAATACTCAGGTAGAAGATACAGTTAGTGAAAGCACTGTAACTAACCTAGCTGGAAAACTGGGTGATGTCCAAGGGAAACTGCTGATACTAGTACACAAATGAAAGGAGTCTGGGCAATAAAATGGATGAACTGGAACTACCAATTCAGGAGGTAAAAACATATATTATAGGGATTGAAGAAACATGGTGGAATGGTTCTCATGACTGGAATAGAGGTATTGAAGGGTATGTGCTGTTTAGGAGAGATAGCAATAAGGGATTGGTAGGGTGATGGTGTAAATCAGCGAGGCAGTAAGCTGTAAAGAAATAAGTGATAATATCAACAAAACTGAATCTGCTTGAGTCAAAATCACTTTGGGGAAGGATTATAAAGGACATTCTATTGGGATAGTGATAACAGTCTGCAATAGACTCCCAAGTTTAGACTCTGCTATGGATGGAGAGCTTTTTAATAATATTAAAGAAATAAATACCTCTTGGAATTGCATCATAATGGGGGAATAAATGCTACTAATACTAGTGGGGCCCAGTTATTCCTGGATGTGATAGAAGACAGTCTTCTTCATCAAAAGCCACTGAACCAGCAAGAGGCTAAGTGACTTTAGACTTGGTATTAGTAAGTAATGGGGACATCATAGAAGATCTGGTCATAGGAAATAACTTTGGATAGCACACCCAAGCATTGATTCAATTTAAATTAAATGGAAGGATAATCAAAACCATGTAATGAACTATGTTTTTTTTATTTCAAAAGCACAGCCTTCAGGAAATTAATTGAGGACTCTTTGAATGTCTTTAAAATCAACCATACAAAAACTATTTGCAATTTGCATCCCAAGCAAGAGGAAAAGAACCTGTAGGGAAAGGCTCCAGACCCAACTGGATGAGTAACCACCTCAAAACAAAAAAGTTTAGGAGAAAGCAGAGAGCCTATAAGGAATGGAAAAAGGGATTGATCAGCAGAGTTCCTACAGGGAATGGGGAAAGGAATTGATCAGCATAGTTAGCTATATCTTGAGAATTAAGAAATGTAGGAATAAAGTGAGCATTGCTAAATGCATGGGAGATGGGTATAATAGGCCAGGGGAGGTGCAGGGCACCTTGCCTGATGGGTGCAGGGTAGTGGTGGTGGCCTTCTGACCTTAAATTCTCTGACTAAGTTAGCAGAGGCATGGCTCCCCTTGATACACACAACCTGATGCTGGCCAGAATTTATGCACAAATCAAGCTGTGTTTTGGTGGATATTCTTGCATTCCCATTTTCGGGACAAGCAGGTTTTTCTCATGTTAAAAGAAGAAGTTGGATATATGATACACATAAATAAAGAGAAGAATTACTTCACTAATCACTTAAAGACAATGGCGTTAGGCATAATGGCCGACTCCATGCGTGTTCCGGGGCTGGAGCACCACAGGAAAAAAATGGTGGGTGCTGAGCACCCACCAGCAGCCTTCCTATCAGCACCTCTCCCTCCTTCCAGCGCCTCCTGCCCCCCAGTGGGCCCCGCAGATCAGCACCTCCCTGTTCCTTACAGCGCCTCTCGCAGATCAGCTGTTTTGCGGTGTCTTCAGGCGCTGGGGGGGACAAAGGAGGAGCGAGGGTGCAGCGTGCTGGTGGAGGGGGCGGAACTGGGCAGGGTTGGAAAGAGGAGGGGCGGGATGGGGCCTTACAAGAAGGGGTGGAATGGGGGCAGAGCCTGGGCAGAGCCGGTGGGGGGAGCACCCCACAGCAGATTAGAAACTCATCACCTATGGCCTTAGAAACCCAGTAGCATTAGAACAGAGCATAGAAACACAGCTCAAAACTTTGGGGCAAAAACTAAGGAGCACTTTATCCAAATATTCAGGCAGAATCCCTTTACCCAGTCAGAAATGAGACCACGCCAGTACAACCTCCCCCACAACATCATAACAAAGTGCTAAGTAATCTTTAAAAGCACACGTGATCACAACTTCAGTTTTATGACTCACCTATCTATAGTACCTTAAGCAATACATTATCTTCAGTGCTGTCATACTGGAGCACTGGTTGAGTACTTAGAGAAAGAGTGGGCTTGCTGAATCAATTGCACCTCTGCTCGGAGTGCCTTGGATGATTCCAGTCTAACTAATGGCCATGCCTGGCTCTGCTTAAATCACAACCCAAAGTGACATAAGGTGTCTAGTCTCAGTCTCACAGACTTAGTCCAAGTATTGTCATCATTTCTATGACTTTGCAGCAGTCATGTGTCAGGACTCTAAGGGATACTGTCTTTTGTAATTTTGTTGCTAACATTGCTTTCTTGGATGCAGGCAGTCTGTGTGTGCTGCACCAGGAAGAACTTATCCTTTGAACAAGATCAGAGCTCATTACTTTACATTTTGCCAGCTTGTGATGGGATCAAACACCTCTTATCAAAATTCGATAACCTTTATATGAATCACCACAGTTATGAAAATTGATAAAACACCTTGGATTGGAAAAAAAGGGCAATTCCTTTTGATACGTCTGTATACTTCTTTCAAACCATACCGCATATACTATATATAGCAACTCACTATTTGTCTTCCGCAACAAAGTTGCCAATTTAATGATATTGTTTATTTTGCTGTGAGAATAATTTTTTCCCTAGAATAAATATTGAAGTATAAAATGCTTGATGTCACTATACAGCATGAAAGGTACAGCAAATCTGGGAAACAATCCAAACTGCTTCATACTGATTTTCTGCCAAGCTAAGGCTTTTTACCTGAAGCTCTCCATTCCCCAAAACACAGTCATCTTTGAAGATAATGCAGGTGCAGTCTGAAAAGATTAGACTTATGCAATATGTCAGCCCCTTTCATCACAATAGAAACAACCTTTCCAGAACCCTTTGCTTAATAATTATATAGTCATTTATCATCTAGAAACATAATTTATGTTTCCTTGTGCTCTTTCATCAAAAGCAGTTCTTTATGAACCTTTCCCCAGAAGTATGCATATTTCAATAAAAGTGGGGGTGGGGATCGTTCTAACTGGTTCTCTCCGTTGGGAAATATTTTAAAATTATAACCTTGTAATCAATGACAGAGGCAGACAGATGTTTAAATACTGCAGTCAGCACTGGGGGACGGGCCTGGCAAGCAAGGGTGTCCAAGGAAAGGGTGGAACAGGGAAGTTCTGTGATGATGGATATAGAGATATTTCCAATTTGAGACAGAATTATAAAAGACTGACAGTATGTGACTTATGAAGGCTGAATTGGTTTTAAAACAACTTCTGCATTTGTTGAAACCTGTAGTATGAGAAAGCAATAAGACTCACATTATGCAGGGTTTAGTTCAGAATTTTTTTAGAGCTTGGTCATTGCCTGACCAATGGCAAAAATAAACCCCAAAGGGACAATATGTAAAAAATATTGGGCCATAGCCAAATTTGATGAGACAAACACATTGCCATAACACAGAGCTCCAAACAGCTGTTTTCCAGTGAGTGGGAAGGGGGCTGCTGCTATCACTGCCCTTCTCCTAAATTCTTCTGCTAAGGCCCTGATAATACTACTGGGACTTCACAGCAAGCATTTTTGGTCCCAGCACCACAGGGCCTTTCGTCGGTACTCCTCTCATTGCCAGCAGTGGCACAGTGAGGAATCAGGTGCCAGTTTCAGAGACAGCAAAGAGACATACGTGTCACAGGAGGATATTTTTAAAACTATATTTAGTTTGTGTTGGAGCATCATGGAAGTATCAGTATTTCTGCATGACAATCCAACCTCTACTGTAGTTTAACAATTGACAGCAAGGAATATTTCAGTTTAACCCAAAGGTAACTGAAGTTATGAGCTTGATACAGGAATTACTGGGTAAGGTTCTGTACAGAAAGTCAGTCTTATAAATCAAATATTATTCTGTTTTCAGTCAGACATATTACTGCTTCACTCCTGGATTAAAATTAGTGATGGGTTTAGAGATTCAATTTATTTCCAGGTAACAGACAATAGTAAATATACTTCTGTTCACTGTGGATTTGAGCCTACATGCATCAAGACTCAGAAAGATGTATAAAGATGAAAAACTGGACCTGCTCTTTTTTTTGGCTTCTTTATGATGAATAACAAAGAAGGCCCGGAATTATTTTTTTCTTTTTCTTTTTTTTGCTTGACCTTTAAATTATAAAATCAGGTCCTATTTATTCTACGAGACGTTCTAGTAACTGGTTAATGACATCACAAGAGCAAAGGAGTTGAACAACTGTAAATGGACGTGAGTTTTAGTCAGGCTGTTTGAAATACTTTTTGCTTGTGTTAACAACTATTTGCCTTTAGTGGCTAATCAACAATGTGGAAAAAGAAAGTTAAAGATTCAAAAGCCCATCTCAAATTAAGTAGCAAGAGCTCACAATGTACATGCTCTGAAACCCAGAAGTTGTCCTCCAGCAATACCAGGGTAGGCCAGAATTAGCATACATGATATTTTTAAGGTAGATAAGAAGCCAAAAAATCAAATACCTCTTTACAAAAATAATAAAAATTAGGTTCTCTTTATACATTGTAAAAAAAATCCCCCAAATGGCAGAAGCCCAATTTTTAAAAAGTCCATTGTAGGTCACCTTTAGCCTCTTGTATCTGTAAAATTAATGTGGAAATCTCACTTGGACAGGCTTTTCTGATAGATTTCCATTACTTTTTCTATTGTTTGGTTCAGAAATAACAAAAGAACAATCTATTTCGAAGTATATTAGAATTTCTGGTTTTGACTCCAGCCCAAAACAGGGAATAGAGAGGCACACAAAACTGAAAAAATAACAGGATCAAAGAAGTTAAAGACTTGTTCTTTAACCTCAAAAATAGTTTAGTTAGCATTTTAGATAAAGGTCATTTTACTCTGGCTCTGATCCTGCAACCCCTCTCTCATGTAAGTGACCCCTACCATACTCTCCCTTTCCAGTAACCCTGTAAGGATGTCCTGTTAATTCAGCTAATACCCTGAGGTTTGGGAATTAATTCCCCAGTCAGATATCAGAATCAGCTCAAGGAGGCATGGTCATCTGGGAGCTAATTAAGTGAAAATGAGCCAAATAGGCTCAGTGCCTCAAAAGGAGGGTGTTATGTTCAGTAGATGGAAGGTTGGTACCTTTGTTCTGCTGATCAGAAGTGAGGATGACTGCTCTGGAGGGAAAAACCATTAGAAGCTCTTCTGTAGGATTCTGACTTTTGCTTTGTATTTTTGATTTTTCTGCTCTTAAAACTGCTAAGAATGCAGCTACAGTGCTTTGCCAAATAGTTATTAGTTTGGATTGACCCCTCCAATCCTCAGAGTATGCCTACAGGATGAAAGCCCATTCAAAATCTGGCTAGAGGAGGTAGATCAGCAGCTACTGAAAATCCAGCCAGAGAAGTAGTTGTCTTTGGAGCAGGGGGATTACTGGACCTTGGCTCTTCCACCATCCGGATGAGTGCCCTAACTACCAGACTGCAGGGACATTCTCACTCTTTGGCCCAATAACTCTGATTATTTATCTAAAGAGGAACAGCTGCAACAGAAGAGACCGAGAGAGAGTCTGACATCTCAATATCCCATAGTTCAATAATAAGAGTGGAGTGGGATGGGAGACCCCTGTTCAGATCTTTTACTGATCATGCAGAAGGGGAAATTTCACCCAGGTCTCTCACATTATGGGTGAATGCTCTTACCACTTGGCCAAGTTATAAGGGAGGCGTTACTTCCAGGCAAATTTTTGAATGAGCCCTGGTTTGCTAGGCCTGCTCCCTGATCTGGTAGGTGTGCTCCTGTACATTCCCTCACCTAACTACCTCTGACTAGAGGCTCACCCTGGGAATTAGGCATGAAATAGGTATCCAGATGTCTAGAGTGAGGCGTTATGTACATGTACAGAGGGAGAAACTTAGGTGCCTTGAAGACTTTTTCAATGAAAATTTAGGCACCCGCAGGATTAGGCAGTAGATGAGCAGAGGTTTTGTGTATTACAATAATGCCTAAATCTGTGGTTTAGGTGTCCATGTCCCTTTGTGGATCTGAGTCTACCTACAAAAGTGTTGCAAGATTAGGCACCTTCTCTATATACATACTGGATCTTACTTCAGTGAAAATCAAGTCAATGAAGTGCACTTTAAGATATAGTGACCCTTCTGATTATTTCAAATGAATAATTGGGAATGGGTGTTGGCCATTCCAAGTGGATTTCTGTTTTTGTTTTAAGTTGGTGACTTGTTACATGAAGCATTATGTGATACACTAAAGCTCTATCAAATTTATTTCTTCCTATTCTAAAGTGATATATTTCACTAGCACTGAAAGTGATCAAAAATGTTCTAAATTTTCTTAAGATTCTGTCTGGCAGTTTAGAACATCAAAGCCTGCTGAGGTTTGGTTTGGTTTTGTTTATTTTTTGCCTGCAGGCAAAAATAGGTGTTACTTTAGAAAAGAAACATGTTCAGGTATTTGGTAAGTGTTTTTCCTGCAGGCTAATTGTGACATTCTCCAGGGTATAATCTTGACTTTAGGACAGCTTTATCACCTCAAATCTCCAACCTGGGGTGACTTTTACACTGCTTTGCTGTGAGATTAACCACTCCTGGTCCTGCTCACACACAGTGACATGCAAAATCACTCCCAGCTGAATTACATGAATGCCCTGGCCAGCCACTCTTGAATTACATACAGTGTGATACCAGAAACTTCCCAGTCCCAGACCTTCCTCCAGAAATGTGCATCTTGTACTATCCAGCAGCCTCCTAGACAATACAGGCTCATAGAAAGTCCATTATTTCATCAGTAGAAAATGATATACACAGACCCTGATCTCAAGTGGAGGTTCTCAAATACTTCAATTCAAACACACTGGTCTAGATAAAATAAACAAAAAAGTTTATTAACTACAGAAATATAGATTTTAAATGATTACAAGTAATGAGGCATAAAAGTCTGAATTGGTTACAAAGAAAATAAAAAAGTTAAATCACAAACTAATGTCTAATTTAACAAGTCAAATGGACTTTAAAGCAAAAAGGGTTTTCTCACAAAAAGCTTACAGCAGTCTGGCGGAATTGCTTCAGCCAAGGGCACCGCCCCCCTTCAGTTCAATGACTTTTAAATATTGTTCCTCCCATGAGGGGAAATGAGAGGAGAGAGGTAATTTGTGTTGTGTGTGTCTTCAGTTCTTCTCCCCAGTATCAGGATTATCTCCCTGGGGGTTCAGGAGACAGGTAGTCAGCTTATATTGAAGCTCCCAGCTGTTCTATTGTCAATATTCAACGTTCTTGCTTACACCTTTCTTCCTACCACAGAGTGGCCACTTAACTAGGTGATAGTCTATCATAGTTCATTTGATTACACTGATATTGGGCTGGCGCACCAGTGTGTCTTTCTCTTTGAAAAACTGGTTTAGGCCTGCTTTTCCTAAACTTGGACCATGTTATAGCAATGTTATAAAATAAAACCTTATAACTTTACATACAGTGTTGTCATGCATATTTTACCAGGATGGTGATGTTCAGTGAGTTATGAGTTTTCGAATGATACCTCACAGTACAAGATTTATCATAGTCTTGTAAAAGGGATTGTCATAAGAGTACAGTCTGTTACACCCATGGAAGGACACAGGATCCCTGTCTGTTCATGGCACAAGAAGGATTGTGTAACTTTTCATCAGCCAGTATCATACAGTATCATACACCATTTCTAATGAAATTATGGTGTTTTAGGCCAAGACCCAGCCAAGCTGTGGAGTACATGACATTTCAAAAATGTTCCAGGAATCAGTTCAAAAGGTGAAATGAAAAAAAGTCAGAAAACTATTATTACTAGTTCACTTCGAGTCAGTTCCAAGAATTCTTTAAAAATGTTCTGTAATTCCTTAAAGGGATTCTTCCATATATTTGAATGACATTCCAGACAAATTCTACAAACTCCACTGCCCACACTGATGACGGGCCTTGTCACAATCAGTGGGGGGGTTTGGGGTTTTTTTTTTTTGCTACTCTTTCTGCTCAGTGAGAGCCCTATGTGCTTTTCAATGCTTGCGTCCTTGTTTGATTTAGAGTCTGAATTGCATTGTATTTATTTAGATTTATGAAATAACTAGAAATACCTTTCTGAACATTCTAGGTACCTCTGACAGATACTCAGAAATGTAATGAATCATGATTGTTTTTCTTAACCTTAAAAGTACTGAAACTGAGATGAAACTTGATGGACAGCTGGAATGTAAGTGAGTTTGCCTAAAGCATTGGCTACCAGTGTCTGGCTGCCTACTTTAAATATGAAATTCCAGAAACAGATCGTGGCACTGCTTGCAAAAAACAGGTGCAGGGCCAAATTACTCTGGTGTAAATCAGGAGTAACTCCATGCAGTGGAATACTCTTGATTTACAGCCAGCAGCACAAGTAAGAAATTAATTTGGCTTACAGTCTGTGCCTCTGAATAGATCGGGTACAGATTAATCCCTATAACAAGTGAATGGAATGACTTTCAAATACATGCTGACATTTCTCAGATCACAAAAGAACAAAAAATGCCAACGTGAAAAAACAAATAATCCTGATCTCACATTAATCTTAATATTCAAAGTCTACCTAAGCTTGTTTACTAAACAAAAATTGTTCCACAGATTCTCAGTAATTTATTTTGATGATGTGCATCAGTCTGCTACTTTGGAACATTCAACAAATATGCCATTGAAAAGATTATGCAGATGCCTTAGAGCATCCTGTTAACAAATCATTGTGCTGTATATGGTGAGCCCAAAAAATAGCCTTTTCTAATTTTGCAGGTCTCAATGATGTTATAAAGAAGTGGTTCTCAAACTTTTTGGACTCAGGACCCATTTGTATATGTTTATGGCCTGTCATAACCCAGTAAATAGTCTGGAGGTGGAGTCCGTGGGTGGTTTTGGTTGGCTCCTGCTCTCCCTCCAGTGGGGTGGTTGGGTCCTGCCTGGCACTCACCCAACAGTAGCAGCAACTGCAGCTGCTGTGCTGTGTGGCTGGCTGGGCTTGGCTTTTGGTTCTGGGCATTGCAACCTCTAGAGTTGCAGCATCACTTTGATTTGGCCCTGTCCCCCTGTCTGGACCAAAATTGTGTGAGTGGAGTTGTGACCTGGCTCATGGGGTTGCAGTGCCACTCACTCACATTTGGCCTACCCGGACTCACATCATCATGACAGCTGGGCCAAAACTGAGTGTCTCTGGGACCCCAGAGGTTGCAGTGCCTGGAGCAGGGTAGCCAGCCAGCCTTGTGGGATAGGACCTGCCACGCGACTCTTAGAAACATTCTGGTGACTCAATTTTGGGTTCCGACCCACAGGTTGAGAAACCCCATTGTAAAGGATCCAACTTTATCTGTAGTTTGTCTGTACCCCCACTGTAACTTTAATCTTTTTTGCAAGGAACTGTTTTGACTGTTAAACAGTACCTATTTTGAACAGAAACTCAGATTATAACCTGTTTTCAGATTCCAGTTGGTGTTTAAGATTCAGGGGAAGGTGTTAAATGCCCTTTAAAAAATATTTTCTCATCTCCACTTTGTCAAATAACTATGAGCCTATTAGTATCCCTCTTACTTTGAAGAGACATCTTGTAGGGCAACAAAAATGATTAGGGGTATGGAACAGCTTCTGTATGAGGAGAGATTAATAAAACTGGGACTTTTCAGCTTGGAAAAGAGATGGCTAAGGGGAGATATAATTGAGGTCTATACAATCATGACTGGTGTAGAGAAAGTAGATAAGGAAGTGTTGTTTACTACTTCTCATAACACAAGAACTAGGGGTCACCAAATAAAATTAATAGGCAGCAGGTTTAAAACAAATAAAACGAAGTATTTCTTCATACAACACACTGTCAACCGTTGGAACTCCTTGCCAGAGGATGTTGTGAAGGCCAAGACCATAAGAGGGTTAAAAAAAAGAACTAGATAAATTCATGGAGGATAGGTCCATCAATGGCTATTAGCCAGGATGGGCAGGAATGCTGTCCCTAGCCTTCTGTTTGCCAAAAGCTGGGAATGAGCGACAGGGGATGGATCACTTGATGATTACCTGTTCTGTTCATTCCCTCTGGGTCACCTGGCACTGGACACTGTCGGAAGACAGGATACTGGGCTGGATGGACCTTTGGTCTGACCAAGTAGGGCCATTCTTATGTTCTTATGTTCTAGTCCTAGCTCATTTTCTATGAACCTCTCTTATCATGCCGAGGAGATAGGTGTGTTTTAATTCCCACCCTTCTAACAGACACCTTCAGACAACCTGGATTTAGACATCAGATTCTATCTTTGCTTTCAGTCCACAGCTGGGAATTCTCATCAGGTGATTTAGGTGCCTGTGACATACCGGGGCATAATGTAGACTAGTGGGGAACTGTGTCACCCCTGCCCTGTAATCTGGGGTGCCTTGCAATGCCTTACTGTTACAGCTTCCAACCTGAACTGCTCACAACAAGTCACCAGCATGCAGCTCACTCCTAAATGTGTTTGTGTAACTGTCCCCCTGCAATATAACCAAGGATGGTGAGATGCAAGGTATGACTGTCAGGCTGTAGTTCCACAAACACATTTGGGATTGGCCTGCATGCTGGTGGCTGGTTGTAAGCAGTCCACGTTGAAGACTATAATCATAAGGAATTGCAATGCACCCAGGTCACAGGGCAGGCGTGACACAGCTCCACACTGGTCTGGATTGTACCCTGATATGTCACAGTGGCACAGTGAACTAGGGTTTATGGACAGATTGTTATTTTAAATGAGATATAGACTCTAAGCACTGGAATAGCAATTTTAAGTGAGTCTCAAGTGTGGTGGCTGGAAACAGTCAAAGAGAGGTTACAATTTGTTGTTTTCTGTTTGCTTATTTCAGCTAAGGGACATATGTCAAGGTTCCTCCCCCACTCTGAACTCTAGGGTACAGATGTGGGGACCTGCATGAAAAACCTCCTAAGCTTATCTTTACCAGCTTAGGTCAAAACTTCCCCAAGGTACAAAATATTACACCCGCTGTCCTTGGACTGGCCGCTACCACCACCAAACTAATACTGGTTACTGGGGAAGAGCTGTTTGGACGCGTCCTTCCCCCCAAAATACTTCCCAAAACCTTGCACCCCACTTCTTGGACAAGGTTTGGTAAAAAGCCTCACCAATTTGCCTAGGTGACTACAGACCCAGACCCTTGGATCTTAAGAACAATGAACAATCCTCCCAACACTTGCACCCCCCCTTTCCTGGGAAATGTTGGATAAAAAGCCTCACCAATTTGCATAGGTGACCACAGACCCAAACCCTTGCATCTGAGAACAATGAAAAAGCATTCAGTTTTTACAAGAAGACTTTTAATAAAAAATAGAAGTAAATAGAAATAAAGAAATCCCCCCTGTAAAATCAGGATGGTAGATATCTTACAGGGTAATTAGATTCAAAAACATAGAGAACCCCTCTAGGCAAAACCTTAAGTTACAAAAAAGATACACAGACAGAAATAGTTATTCTATTCAGCACAATTCTTTTCTCAGCCATTTAAAGAAATCATAATCTAACACATACCTAGCTAGATTACTTACTAAAAGTTCTAAGACTCCATTCCTGGTCTATCCCCGGTAAAGACCAGCATATAGACAGACACACAGACCCTTTGTTTCTCTCCCTCCTCCCAGCTTTTGAAAGTATCTTGTCTCCTCATTGGTCATTTTGGTCAGGTGCCAGCGAGGTTACCTTTAGCTTCTTAACCCTTTACAGGTGAGAGGAGCTTTCCCCTGGCCAGGAGGGATTTCAAAGGGGTTTACCCTTCCCTTTATATTTATGACAACATAGAAAGAGTAAAGTATAGTCATGAGCATCAGCGAATTGACTGCTAAGCTAGAACTGGCCAGATCGAAGAAGGAAGAAAAAGACAAAGAACATGAACACCAAAAGTGGCAAGCAGAGATGAAAATCAAAGAAAGGCAGACAGAAGAGCAGCAGCAGAAAGCTAACAATTGGCAAGCCATGGAGCTGAAAGAAAAAGTAACAGCTTTCCTCTCTCTTTCCCTGCCCACCATATTCTCGGCACCTAAGAAGACAAAGAAAATAGCTGTTGGATTTGGGGTGGGGGGCATCAAGTGAAGTTTAGGCAGCAACTCAGTGGGGGCTTGGTGAAGACCAGTGGCACCTAAATCTGGGACCTAGGCATAGAAGTCCTTTTGTGAATGTAGCCCTAGATGCTTAAGTACTTTTGTGTATCTGGAATTAACTGAGTTGCCCAAAGTCACCCAGGAGGTCTTAGTAGAGTAGGGAGCTGAAGCCAGGTCTTTCATGTCCTGGGCTAGTTCCCTTACCACTAGGCCATCCTGCCTCAGTCCTACTTAAAACATTAAAATAAAGGATAAAGGGCTGACCATATGTGCAGCAGGGAATTTCACATTTTGGTTGTTTTTAGATGTGGACTTCCTATGGTTCTGTCCCACTGATGAATTTACAGACAGAAATCTGATTCCTATCTTCACTTACACTAGTGTAAACGACATGTAACTTTAGTGACTTCAGTGGAGATACTACTGATTTATACTGTCATTTATTATCATTGTTGATCCCTGCATTTTGTTTTACAAGAAAACAATAGTAGTGCAATTTCTAAGTATGGTACCATTAAATCAGACCCATCGATGATGCCAAAAACTAATTACACTAGAGAAAGTGGTAGACAGAATCCTCGAAAGTGCTTTTGCTGCTTTTTTTCAGAATCTACATCAGTAAAAATATCTGTTATTGTTGCAAAGAAAATAGAGAGTATGAAATATATATAATTTTCAGTGCAAAATGTTGGTTTTTTTTAGTAAGCAATTTTAGGGTAATGAATGTTTTCATTTTCATTGCCTAAGCACGTAAAATAATAGCACATTGGATTATACGTTCAGTATGTTTTTTATAGTCTTGCAATTTATATCATGACTTATTTTTTTTTTAAGATTTCAAGATGTAAAATATAATTTCTGCATTTAGTAACAAAACAACTTGCATTAAAAATTAATTATTAGTAAAATGTGTAGAAATCCTGCATACAGTGTTTAGTACAAAAAAGGGGCATTGAGCATAAATTTGATTTTAAATATAAATTGCTATTACTGTAAATCAGTTAGACCTTGATCTAGAAAAGCACTTATCAAGTGCTTACCATCAAGCCCATAGTCCCACTGAAGTTATTACAGTTAAGCATGTGCTTAAGTGCTTTGCTGGAGCAGGGACTTACAATATTTCTATTAATATTAAAATGAATATTATGAGAATTGGAGTTTCCCCATCTAAATTCCTTTTAATTATGTAGAGATGAACAAGTCATTGTTTATCAAAGCCAGTTTTAAACTGGCTTGGCAAATCTAGCTTCTAAAGAATGATAGAAACACTTCTTTTTCTACCTTCAGCGGACATAGAATCATAGGGATAGAAGGGATCATAAGTCTACCTCCAGCCAAGATACAGGATTTATTGTGTCTAAACCAGGGATCGGCAATCTTTGGCATGCGGCCCACTAGGGTAAGCCCACTGACAGGCAGGGCTGGTTTGTTTACCTACTTGTCTGCAGGTTTGGCCAATCACAGCTCCCACTGGCCACTGTTTGCTGCTCCAGGCCAATTGGGGCTGCGGGAAGTTGTGTGGGTCGAGGGATGTACTGGCCACCGCTTCCCAGAGCCCTCATTGGCCTGGAGTGGTGAACTGCGGCCAGTGGGAGCCGCGATTGGCCAAACCTGCAGATGCGGCAGGTAAACAAACTGGCCCAGCCCTCCAGGGGCTTACCCTGGCGGCCACATGCCAAAAGTTGCCAAACCCTGGTCTAAACCATCCAAGACAGAGGGTTATCTGGACTCATTTTGAAAACCTCCAGTGAAGGAGCTTCCACAACCTCCCTAGGCAGTCTGTTCCATTGTCATATTGTTCTTACAGTTTGGAGCTTTTTCCTGAGATTTAATCTAAACCTGCTGGAGAACCATTCACTTTATAACATCCCTAACCAATCTGAAGACTATTATCAGCTCTCCGTCCCCCAGTTTTTGTTTCTCTAGACTAATCATACAGTGTTTTTAACCTTTACTCCTGGCAGAATTTTGCATCACTACATGTGCACAGATTTAATGTCCCCCGCAGATTTCTTTGCTTCCCTGCAGAAAAATGACTTCTGATAGAGAAGCAAAGGAAACCAGAAGAGCAGTCATGCACTCCTCCCCGGCAGCATAGGCAGGTCAGTTTGGTACCTGGAACAGCCAGTAGAGGTGTAAATCACTGTCAGGGTATGTGTGGAGGGGTGGACAGTTGTGTTTGTGAGAGAGAGTGATACTATGACCTTCTTGCTTGCTATTGTGGCATATTCAAGTGGAGGGGCAGGGATTCCGGATCTCTCTGAGAAGGTAGGCATGGGGCAAGCTGTTCCCTCTGGCAGAGCGGAAGTAGCAGCCTGCCTGCTTAGTGAATTGCTCCCATTGTCTTCGTGAATTCCCCCAGGAGTATAAAACAGATGTAAAAGTTTTAAGGCTCCTTTACATGGCCAGAGTGGTGTAAAGGACAGCGTGGCCTTTTAAATGTTTATGGTGCTTTAGTGATTAGAACCAGTCTAAATATTTGAGCTGAAAAAAATTCTTATCAAAATGTGATCCATGAACTGTGGCCCAGCCCTCACTTGATCTTCAGTTGCCTATGATGTAACACTGAGCATATGGCTTCATATATTTTTGACTAATAATTAGAAATAAAGGTTCAAACCTAGCTACATTACTATTAAGCAAGGGAATTTGGATATTTCCTCCAGTGCTCCCCACTCCCATTCTGCATCCATTGTATTGTGGTTTAAATAAATTACCTAAATAATTGAAACCAGTGTGGATATATTGCCTTTTTTTGACAAATAAAATATGCCAAAATTTATAGAATTTTAAAATGTTGTATGTAGAATTTTTAATTTGTTGGTGCAGAATTCTCCCAGGATTAAACCTTGTAGGACAGGTTTTCTAACCTTTTTTTTTTTTTTTTGGTCTCCGCTGGATTCTCTCTAAACTGTCCATATCTTTCTTAAAGTGTGTTGCTTAAAACTGGACACAATACTCCAGTTGAGATCTCACCAGTATCAAGTAGAGTGAGACTATCACCTCCTGCGTCTTACATACAATAATCCTTTTAATTCACTCCAGAATTATATTAGCCTTTTTTCTCACTGCATCACATTGTTGACTCATATTCAGTTTGTGATCCAACATAATCCACAGATCCTTTTCATCAATATTACTGTCTAATCAGTTATTCCCCATTTTGTAGTTGTACAATTGATTTTTCTTTCCTACATGTAATATTTTGCAATTGTTGGTATTAAATTTCATCCTGTTGATTTCAGATCAATTCTCCAATTTGTCAACGTCATTTTGAATATTAATCCTGTCCTCCAAAGTGCTAGCAACCCCTCCCATCTTGGTATCATCTACAGATGTTATGGGCACACTCTCCACTCCATTATCCAAATCACTAGTGGAAATGCTGAGTAGTACCCTACATACATCCTCCCAGTATGATGGAGAACCATTAATAACTATTCTTTGAATATGGTCTTTCAACCAGTTTTGCACCCACCTTAGTAATTTCATCGAGGCCTCATTTCCCTAGTCATGTGGGACTGTGTCAGAAGCCTTACTAAAAATAATATATAATTTCTACTGCTTCCCCCACATCCACCAGGTGAGTAATCCTGTCAAAAAAAGAAATTAGTTTGGTCTGACTTGATTATTGTCAACAAAAGTGAAAACAGGGTTTAGAAAACCTGACCTATGAGGAAAGGTTAAAAAACCTGCTCATGTTTAGTCTTGAGTAAAGAAGGCTGAGGGAGACCTGCTAACCATCTTGAGATATGTTAGAGCTGTTATAAAGAGGATGGTGATCAATTGTTCTCCAGGTCCACTGAAAATAGGACAAGAAGTAATGGGCTTAATCTACAGCAAGCAAGTTATTAGGAAAAACTTTTGAACTGTAAGAGTACTTAAATTCTGGAATTAGCTTCCAAGTGAGACTGTGGAATCTCCATCATTGGAGGTTTTTAAAAACATGTTGGAAAAACACCTACCAGGAACAGTCTAGGTTTGCTTTGTCCTGCTACAGCATGGGGGTGGGGGGTGGACTTAAAGACTTCTTGAGGTCCTTTCCAGCTCTACATTTCTGTGCTTCGTTTTTGACAAATACATGTTGGCTATTACTTATTACTCTATTATGCTGATTATAGAATAATCTGTTCCAGTATCTTTACAAGTATTGAAGTTAGTCTGTTTAGTCTATAATTCTTTGTTCCCCTTTTAAAGATAGGTACTATCTTTTCCCTTCTGCAGTCCTCTGGGATCTCACCTGTCCTCCATGACTTCTTAAAGATAATCATAATTGTTCCAAGATTGCTTCCACTAGTTCCTTAAGTCCTCAAGGGTGAATTTCATCAGGCCATGTGACTTGAATATAGATAACTTATCTAAATTTTCTTTACTATGTTCTTTCTCTATTCTAGCTTGTGTTGTTTTTCCCTTGTTGTTAATATAAAATGTGTTAAGTATCTGAGCACAATAAACCTTTTAAGTGAAGACTGAAGCAAAATAAACAGTCAACACCTCAGTCTTTTTGATGCCATCTATTATTAGTTGTCCTTCGCCATTAAGCAGTGGACCTCTATTTTCCTTTTTTTCCTCCTAATATCAGTATAGAACCTCTTCTTATTGTCTATGATGTCTCTTGATAGGTGTAACTCATTTTGTGCCTTAGCCTTTTTTCACTTTCTCCATACATGCTTGTGCTATAATTTTATATTCATCCTTAGCAAAAAGAGAATGTTTGGCATTCCCATCAAATTAAAAAATAAATAATAAAATTTGAGTGCATAATTTCTTTCAGGAAATAAATACACTACAGCAATTTCTTTTAAAAATAGTTTTCTATCTATAATAGTTATAGAGGATATTTTCCTAGCAAGAATCAATGTTAGCTCTGATTAACTGAAGTTTTAAGAAATGAAGTGATACTGTGAATATTCAGGGTTTGACTTAAATAATAAGAAAATATTCGGAAAAAAGTTTGCAAAAGCACACCCACCTAACAAATTAAAATAATTTTCAGATTAGAAAATATTAGAAATTAGAACCGTTAGATAGGTATTAGAAATATTATTTTCGTGTCCTTTTAATTATATCATCTGCATAGCTTCTTGTATATCCTAGAAGTCAATCAAAAGCACTGTATCTTGGAGTTAAGAAATCACAGATTTGTTTCTTTAATTTTCCACTGTCAATTATAATGTCTGAAAGCCTATTCATGCCCTGAAGCATGACCTAGACATCAAAGGGTAAATTGTCAGTGCAATGTGCAGGAAATCACACCACCATTTCCATTAACAATAATAGGAGTTTCTCATCTAATTCCCCATTCATCACCCTGAAAATTTTCTCCTTAAGAGTCATGAAAGCCATGAAACGTACCATGAGAGTGAAACTCTTGTAATGGACTACTTAACTAGATTTTGATACCTGGAGAGAAAAGAAAAATGAAATTTCAGGAACTGTATTTAACTGATAACATGCTACATTCCAAAGAAGGCTCTACATGAATAAGCAATAATGTTAGAAAAAACTGCTAGAAGCAGCAGTTGTACAGAAAGATAAAACATAAGGGATAAAAGGAACAGGTTGTCACCTCTCGGATTGGAAGGGAACATTAAATTGCTGAGGGCTAGAAGTAAGATCAGCTGTTCTTGGATTACCATTAATAGAAGGCTTCCCTTAAGACATTTTTTTCTTGAAAGACAAGGAAAAGATGGAAATTTCGGAATGGATGTATACAGCACCATATAATATCTATTTATCTAAGCCCAGTTGAAAAGTTTGGAAGTGTGACTACTGCTTTGAACTTTTCTAGTATAAGTTATTGTTTCTGAAGGAACAAAATATGGACACCGTGTAGAATCAAGCACTTGGGTTTATTATGCACAGCGAAGGCGGAATGTCACCTTGCTTATTAGGCTCAGAGACACTGCCAAACAACTGATTACAATGGATTATATGGATTTTCCATGGGCGGAGGGAAATGACGGGGTAGGCAGTCCCAAACCCCTGGATAGGTCTAGCAGCAAGACAAGATAAGCACAGTAGCCAATGGTCAAAAGGTTACATAATGTCTCCACCCATGGTTTCAGGTTAACACATGACAATTAGTACACAGGTGTTTTCCATTAAACAATATATAGACTGTGTTAGTATAAAATATATATGTTGAATTCTGATTTGGGATCCATAGGAATGAAGTAGCTCCCTTGATTGTCCGACAGGTACACACCTAGGAGTTAAAGCAAAAGGACAAATGAAAAGCATATAGCAATAAAGATTGTCTTTTAATTGTTCATTTGTGTTTTTAAGATAGGCACTGGCAATGGCTTGGAGGAGAGGTGCACATCTGTGAGAGGGAGGATATCATATCTCATACTGATATGTCTGAACCTCTTCCATAACTCAAGGCTGGTGTGTAGGAAGGCACCTCTTCTACAGAAGAAACAGGGCCCCTTTCATTCCTTTGGTCTGTTTGCAACTTTGAGATAAAGCCCCCAATTATAATTTCTACCTGGCTTCTTGCTGACCAAGCTTATCTTAGCAAAAAACAAGGTTGTCCTTTGTTTCTTCTGCTTCTTAGCTAATATTGTTCACTATTTGCTAGGCCTCTGTCTTCTTGACCAAACTCTGGATTTTGGGGCCTGTAAAAAGAGCTGACACAGTCTATATATTAGGTTGTAACATAAACAGCATATGGATTTTAGCCCTTCAGTTTCTTAATGTAAGCAGTGTCAGGATGAGCTCCACCCTGACATCTGGTGGTGAGGTGTAGCAAGTTGTGGAAAAGAACTTCAGGGGCCGATCTCATTTGCATAGGCACACCCACCACGCCTAGAATGAGACCATAGCTGCCCAAATGGTCACTTTGGCTGCTGTGGGATCCCCAGTGTCTCTGTTATTGGGGCAGGAAGAATAAATTGTTATTACCCTGATTATGGGAACTGTGCTTGGAACTGCACGTGGCCTTTTGTTATGATGGAGGGATTCACCATCAACTAAGTAGCACTCGCTAGGCAAGGGTCATGGGTTCCAAAACTGTGTGAATGGCAAGAGGCTGGGGACAAGTATTAATACTTGGTGGCATGGGCCCCTTGGTGAGGGCCTTACATGCTAATTGCACTTCCTCCTCTCTCCACTGTGGAATATCAGACCTAATTTTGATTTCATTAGAAGTCTAGTTATAGGCTGCTGAGCTTACTTTGGGCTGACAGTGCACCAGCACTGGGGCTCCCCTATTATAAGCTGAATTCACCTAAGAGCTGAAATCACTGAGTGTTGTGTTAAGTAGTGGGGGAGCCTGAAGATATATTGTGGAGCAGTTTGCGGGACGGCTGGTGAAGCAGTTCGACGCGGCGCAGTGTGTGGATGGCAGGAGCTGCTTGTGGGCCGTGGAGCTGAGTGAAGGAGTTCGTGGGGCGGCTGGCGGAGCGAAGCGGAGCGGAGCGCAGCTGAGCGAAGGAGTTCGTGGGGCGACTGGCGGAGCGGAGCGCAGCTGAGCGAAGGAGTTCGTGGGGCGGCTGGCGGAGCGGAGCACAGCTGAGCGAAGGAGTTTGTGGGGCGGCTGGCGGAGCGGAGCACCGCTATGGAGCTATGGGGCGGTCAGCTTCAGATCACGTAAGGTGCCTCTTACCCCTGTCCCATTTCCACCCAGGTTGGGAGGTAAAGCTCCGCAGATAAACTTTCGAACTCTGGGGCTGCCCTGACCAGGGACAGAGACTTTTGGGGCATTGGACTTTTGGGACTTTGGGTGATTTGGGGTTGCTGGACTCAAGAACCAAAGGGAAAAGGGCATGCCCCAATTTGCCTGGGGTGGGTTTTTTTTTGCTCATGGGTTGTGTTATGAATCCTGTTGGTGGTGTTTCCCCAACATAATGCCACATTGTTTCTCTCTGTTATTAAAAGACTTTTGCTACACTCAGACTATGTGTTTGCGAGAGGGGAAGTATTGCCTCTTGGAGGCGCCCAGCGGGGGTGGTATATATTTGTCCCAGGTCACTGGGTGGGGGCTCGAGCCGGTTTGCATTGTGTTATTGGAATGGAACCCCTAGATATCGAACCCGGCCCTTGTTGCTGCCAACTCTGACAGGCAGAAGGGTTACATTTATCACAATCTATTCAGAACTTCATATCTCCAGAACAGTGTGCAAAATATTGCATGTTACATTCCTTGTAATTTAGCATTCCTTAAGCAAATGTAATGAGCGAAATTCACTTGATGTGTAGTTCCATTGACCTCACTAAATTTACATCAGGTATAAATTTGTAAAAATATCACTGGTTCTGCTTCCATTCCAGTTCTCATCTCAGCATTCATAGTTCTTTGTCCCAACACTTTTTCAGGTACACAATGATTTAGTTACTGATTCTTTGGTCCATGATGCAACATCCTAGAGATATTACCTCTGGGGATAGAACTGGATATATTTATTCTGAAAATATCTGTGCAAGATTTATGAGCAAGATTTTGGAAAACACAAAGTAAGGCCTGTCTTTAAAGAAGTCCATCCTACCTTTAACACTAATAGTCTATTGCATACTAGGTCACGACTTTTGCAATTTAGGAAGTGCTGTTTGAATGATTCTACAGTGTAAACATGAACTATAAAACTTATAGTTTTATGCCTTATTGTTGCCTCTTGGTGCCTTGGTTGAAGGAGTTTTTAGAAACCAGGGACACAACACTTGATACATTCAATATCTAATGTTTTTATACATGTACTCAATGCTTGTTTCAGTCATACAAGTTATTTTCCACAACCTTCTGTCTTTTTTGAAAAATCTAAAACAGTTACACATTGCTGTTAATCACAAAAAAATTCTTTAAGATTAAAATTTTGTTTTGGTTTTAAATTAAGAAAAACACATCTTACCCTAAGATTAGGTCACCCTGAGTTTTTTCCCCAGATACTGGGCTTTCAGTGTTGTGAAAAGGAATAGGTTGGTTTAACTGTGTTTTTTTAGTATTCTTCATTCCATAATTTCTCTGAGTGACATTCTGACATTCTTGCAGTTGATGGGCATTTTTCCATTTACTTTAATGGGGCCAGGATTTCACCCCCTATGTCTAACGTAGGATTAACAGATAAGGCATAATCCTTCTTCCACTGAAGTCAAGCACAAAGCTCCCATGGACTTCTCTGGGATCTGGGTGGAGCTCAATATGTATTTTTTCATTGATTTTGGAAGATATTACTGAAACAATTATGTTTTTGTTATACATTCTTCTGATTCCACCTATACCACTGAGTTTTCATCAACCATAAAGAATGCATCTGTGCCAGAGGAAAAGTGAATGGGCATTATTTTATTGAGGCAAATACTATACAATCAATTTCATTAGTTTTAGCATGAGGCAGGTTCTAACTTCGTCACAGAAAGGGCAAAAAGTTTTATTATGTCTATAAAATAAATGTTTTGGTATCATCTGTATTAGGGAATTAAGCTGTAAAGATGATACTGTTGCCTTTTTTTAAAGTAAGCCATGAAATGAAAATGATTATAAACCAGTACAGTGTAGTCCCATGAGCTGCTGATAATTGGGATGATTATTTAATTGGCACTCTCTATTTCCACTGGGACGTGCCAATTAAAAGGATTCTAGTACTGTTACAGGACATTTTATATAAGCTCTGCTACTATTCCTTGTATTGGAAACAATAATGAAAAGAGATGTGGACTTTTTCGTCTTTATTTTGTCCACTTCACAAACTTTGGAAGCTTCAATCCTAATCCTGATCTGGCAGGTAAAAAGAGGCAATTATGCTGGTAGGATGGAAATTCTGAATGTATATGTTCTACTGTGTTAAGAAAGTTCTCTAGTGCTTTCAGACTCTTGTGCAGTAAATTCAGCCGTAGCTGTTTGATGGGGAGATGAATAGGGTAAAACATAAAGGAATTGTAATGTGAGGGAGAAATGAATGGAAAAATCAATAATTTAAGGTAAGTCCTTTTTCTTGTGCATGGGAACATTTTAGTTAGAAATTCAATTTTAAAATGTTGTAAATGCCAAAACGTATTTTCCGTATTTTAGGGAGACAAGGTGGGTCTTTTATTGACCAATATCTGTTGGTGAGAGAGAGAACCTTTCAAGTTACACAGAGCTCTTCTTCAGGTCTGGAAAAGGTACTCAAGAGTGTCAGAAATTAAGTTGAACAGATAGTTTAGCATAAGTAGCTAGCACATAGTCTAAGGGACCATTCAAGGAGAAGTTATGGATTTATGTACCTAAGATTAGTCTCCTAAAGTTGAAAAAATTGACCAAAGGTCTTTAAAATGAGTTTTTAAAAAATTAAAAGCAGAGCACAGCAAAACAATTACCTTGTTTCTTATTTCATATTCCCCAGTCTCCTTCACTTCTTCTTGCCTTTTCTAGTGTTATTGAACTTGTCATCCTTGTTGCTTCTATGTTTAGATTACAAGTTCTTCAGGTTTATGGCCATATCATTTATTTGTCTGTAAAACACCTAGCCTTCTGTTGGTGCACTAGAAACAATAATAATAAATAATAATGGAAAAAACTATAATTAGATAGATGAAATGAAATGAAATGAAATGGTGAACTCCTAACAGTAAATGAATAAAAATAAGTCCATCCTACATTGTATTTACATTTTTGTAATAAACAAGAAGGAAATGATTTTTAAATGCATTTTTCAGGTGAACCAATGATAATAAATAAATAAATTAGGAAGCACACATATTTGTATTTTAAAATAAAATACACGAGTGGAATTTTTTTTGGTGATCATTCATTAAAAGTACTCAGGTTAACAGAAATGGAAATGTAATCAAACAGACTAAGTCAAAAATTAATCAAATGTTGATACAACCATCAACCATAATTAGACAATGATGTTGCTTTTGGACCACTGGAAGAAGAAATAATGCTTACTTTAACTATTTACACTTTCACTAATTTCCTATGATGTCGAATTTTCTAAGTTGACTATTAGCAGGCATATATTTTTGCTTTTACTGTGAATAAATGAGAAGTTTGTCATTTATGAATCGTTTACAAACTTAAAAATTATTTTAATTATTCTTAAATGAGTTCTCAGAAACCTATTTTAATGTATATAGTAAGGTTATCAGAAATTCTGTCATCATATCTTATTGACTTTGATAGACCTCCATTATTTTCACAGAAATAACTGTCCAGTCAAATTCACTTATTCAGTGCAATGTATTATATAATTATTCACTTTACTGCATCTAATACTATTCAATGATAGACATCAGTCACTGTTGGCAGCTGCAGCATTGCATGCCAGTCTCAAACAGTCTCATTTTGCACCTGCCACCACATTCCTCCATACAGGCACATTTCAGTAACTTTCTAAGGATGTATGTGTTTCTTCATTTTGATGCGTAGTGAGCAGACCAGGAGACAGCAACATCATCAAGAACATTTTCAGCATGGTTCATTTTTACAAGTGCTCTCATTTTAAAGTCGATTGGGTTGAAGTGGAGGACAGCAGCCAAAGGGCAGGACAAACTTGACTTATTATTTTAGCAGTGAAATGGTGTGTGCAAGTGTTGCGGATTGAAAAGTGAGGCTAAAAAATTAATATTGGACAGCTGCCTCCTTATCCGGCTTTACCGAAAGAAGGACAGGAGACTCTTGATATGATTTTAATCAGGCCACAACTTTATTATTAGATGTCTGGGACTACCTGGCAGATAAAAGTGTACAGTGCAGGCAACTCCATGTTCATTCAGGTAACTACCTGGGGTTTCCACCAGTCCCCCTTCATTTTCCATCCAGATCCTCCAGCCAACCCATGGCTTGTACCTTCCTATGCACCTCCCTTCTTAGGCGGGTTAAGATGTGCTATAAGACAGGGGGGTTGGCTCCCTGCCATATCAGTCATAGGAGCCCGACTCCCCCACCCCATTCCATTCCTTTAACCAGCAAGTCCTTTACCAGACCATTTATCTGGTCACTGGATGCCTTCCCTATGGAGTACCTGTACTGGACATCTGTCTCAAGGAGGCACCAACAATTAGCTTGGCTGCCTGCCCCTTCAACCCAGTTGTGTTGCCAGACAACTCCCAATAGCTTTTGATATAGCAGCCAAAAACATGTCAGCCCCCAGGTCTGACAGGTGAACCCCCATCCTCCTGAAAGAACTTGGCTGCCCTTTTGCTCTATGTCAGGATAATTGAAGATGCCAGCAACTGGGTTGCCAATGACCATGTACCATAGCACCCACCCCTCTGTGATGGGCCACATCGGTGACCAGCATTCCAGATCCTGAAACTGGAAGAACTCATTCAAATTTCCTTCATAGCTCAGCCATCTGCCCATACACAAAGATCTCCATTCCACCAACAACATCATATGGCAAGACTCCATATCACCAGTGGCATCCACTCCGGTTCATTGCTCGCTCCTGGTGCAAGCTCCTGACATCTGTCAATCTGAAGATGAGACAAGGCATCGACTATGCCATTATCCACCCCGGGCACATGCTTGGGAAAAAAAAATCAGATTTTAAGGCTTAAACATTGCAGCACATCAGAAGCACACTCTTTTATTAGCCAACTCTGGTCCCCAAGTAATCACTGCAACTAAAATGGGGAAAAAAATCTAGGAAAGTCATGTCACGCACTACTCTGCTTTGCTACCAGATGGCAAGCAATTTCTGGACACACCATCTGTCTTTGTAAAACACCGCAAAACCCATACCCTTTAATCATCCAAATGGATTTTCAAATTTGCCTCTAATAGCCATTCATTCCGCTGCAACAACACCCAATTAAATTGACTCAAAAACTGTTCCACACCTTCAAGTCTTCCTTCATCTCTCTGTTAACTCATACGTAATGGTGTGACCTGGCTTTTTTCCGCTGTTGTCACGGCAAGCCAGGCACAGAATGGTGTGTTTCTTGTATCCTACAGCTCTCCTGAGCAATCCCATTAGCTCCCAAAACTTATCCTGAGGGAGCTGTGATATGCCCTGCCTTGAGTTCAGCTCAACTCCCAGATATGTCAGTGTAGTGGAAAGGCCCTATGTTTTCTCTTATGCTATGGGTACCCTCAGCTGTTTAGCCAGGCCCTGAAATGTGTCCAAGAGATGAACACACTCATCTGACCCAGATTGTCCCGCTAACAAAAAGTCATCTAAACAGTACACTACTGGGTATAGTCTAGCTGCCCGCACCACTGCCCAGTGCAACATGGTTCTAAAGTTTTCAAATGCTGAACTGGATACCGCACAGCCTTGTGAAAATAAAATTTTCTTTCAAAAGAGAAATCTGAAAGTTTGAAGTCCTACAGATGCTCTAGCAGCAGTTGAAAAGCAAACTTGATATCACACTTAGCCATTAGTGGCCCTGGGCCACGACACCAACGATACAAACAGCTTTGTCAATGGAGGAATAGTGTATAGAAAACAGCACTGGATCTATCCCATCATTAACAGAGCCACCTCATGGGTGCGACAGGTGATGAATTAATCAATATTCCCCTGGAGTCTCCTTGGGGACCAAACCCAGGGGGGGAAACCTATATGTTCTCTATAGGTAATTGATCAAATGGCCCTGCCACCCTGCCCTCATTTAATTCCCATGTAATCTTTTCTTGAACAATGTCCCATCCCAACAACTGACTTCAAATTTTTTGACATCACATGAGTCCTACTCCCCAAAAAGGGGATCCAAAATCCCACAGTAAACCTCTTCCACAAATCCGCCCCATCTCCTCTGTTAGGTAATCCCATAGAAAAACGCTTAACACCTATGACCGAACTTGCGATGGTGCCTGTCCCCATTGCATCACCCCCAGCTTGTCCCCCCTCCCCTGCTTGTGTTGTGCACCCCATAACCTGCTCCAGCTGAGCCAAACCTGTGGTTGGCACTTGACCCACCCCCAATCCTGTATACCCCATGTGACCGTCCCCTAACACTCTGGCAAGAACAGGCTGAATGGGCCAAATGGAGCCCAGACCCCACACCTCACTGTTGCCCCGCTACTGCCTCCAGCTGCCACACTGTGTGGCAGAGTATCACCTGTCCCCTCAAACTCTGTCTGTTGCAGATCACACTCACCCTCAAAATCAGCATTACCCCCATCTCCTGCATTCAGTGGAGAAGACTGTCCCGGTTCTGGGTTACCCAGTACACTTTGGGAGCTCTGTAATGCTATTGAAACAACCTCAGAAACTACATCACTGACCACTTGCATCAAATCACTGTTGATTGTCCCACTAGCAAATTCAGCCAGCTCACATACATGTGCGGTTGCTTCCCCTGGAGCATCCCCAGTGCTCACTCCATGAGGCTGCCAATTATCCAACATACTACCACTACCCTGGTCTCCATCAGCCCCCATGCTGGGACCAATCCCTTGTCCCTGTCATGATGACCCTACCCCTGGGTTACCATCTGCCCCTTCAACCCCACTTGGACTCCCTGTGCAGTGTTTGTTCCCCCCTCCTAGTGAAGGTACATTTCCCCCCAGCCCTAACCTGCACATAGCAGGAAAAAAAGTGAAACCTGGTCCCCCATGCTTCTACTCACAGCAGGGTTGCAGCACAGAGGAACTAAGCTCCTTCCCCTCTCCCTCTGCTTCCCAGTGATCATATCCAGTGCCAAGCAATCTCACTCACTGACTCATCCCTCTCTGTCTGCCACTTCTACCCTGACTCTGGCTGTCCCTCTCTGCACGGGAAGGGGGGATGTTACCCTGCTTCCTCCCCACTCTCACCGTCCATGTGTAACCATGCTGCCTAGTGTGCTTGAATGCTCAGCTTCCCTTCTGCTGCTGCCTTGCTTGCTGCCTGTCTCTAACACCCTGGCTTGCACCTTTTAAACCTTCTGCCCTTACATCCCAGGGGATGAGTCAGCATTGCCAAGCTTGTTCCCCCCCCCACACACACACACCTTTTTGCAGCAATTTCTAACCTCCTTCCCCCACACACCCGTAAAACACTGCTACCTTCCTCCAGCAATCCTGGACAACATTCCCCCATTTAGGTACAGTGCAGACATCGACTGTCCACTGTCTAGTCTTTAACATGAAAGTGGCAGTGGTCCTGAAGAAAAATAGAACCCATTAATTAAAGAATGTTTCATAATGTATATGCACAAGGGGGCAGGATTAACACTCCATGGGCAACCGTGATTCTGCCATTTCCTGATCTCTGGGTGTTTAATTTTGCAACCATAATGTTCTTGTAATAAAAATTTTTGGTGTGTAATTTCCTAGGTTGTGTTTTTGTTTGTTTGTTTGTTCTTTTCACTTTTTCTTTTTAAAAATATCCAGAAATGCCTTCAGATGTACTTATATTGAAACCCCCATCCCTCACATGGGACATCAGCAGGATGTGAAGCTAGTATCTTTATATCTGCAACACCATTTCTTCCTTTTCAGCTAAAGTAACCTTTTGCAACCTCTCTCACAGAACAATGTTTGCTCCCTAAACAATATCTGGGTATGAGGAGTTGTTCAGTGATAAAGGCTATGAAGCACATAGAATTATGAATACTGCCAGCAAAACAGCTGACTTGAGAGTTTGGGTTTCTTCCTTGGGATACCCCAGCATGCTCAAGCAATATTTTTATACTCCTCCCTAGTCATCTGTCCAAGTTTCCACTTCTTGTAAGCTTCCTTTATGTTTTTAAGCTCATCAAAGATTTCTCTGTTAAGCCAAACTGGTCACCTGCCATATTTGTTATTCTTCTTGCACAATGGGATGATTTGTTCCTGCACCCTCAATAAGGCCTCTTTAAAATAAAGCCAGCTCTCCTGGACTCTTTTCCCCATCTTGTTCCTCCACATTGCTAGCAATCAATGCTCATCCCCAGATCAGTCCTGAGAGTCTTTCCTTACTGGTCCATAGATGTCCCACTAACCTTCACCTAATATACTTTGCATTGGTATTAGAGCTTATTATCTTATCAGGGTGAGGTCACATCAATATTTCTACAAGAAGTTTGATCAGGAGTACCACCTGGAGGCACTGCAACAGTCTTGATGTCCCCCATACATGGACTATTGTCCCCTAATCATCCTCTAGGAGGTTCCCCTAGCTTCATGTCTCCAAGTCTAGCATTTCACAAGCCGCTTTGCCCTACACTTCCTTAGACACCATATTATTCAACATAGGGGTTTATACTACCAGTCATCACCATAGCAGCTTAGCACCTTCCACATAAAATCTGTTCCAATAGCAAAGTCCCTAGTGGACTTCACAGGGTCTGTGGCATTTTTCCTGTTTAAGGTAAAAATTCTGCTTGGGGTAGGGTATGTTTTGTGGGTATATCTACTGTGGGATATTGGGGCAGTAGGGGGTGTAAACATTGTCAGTATCATCCCTATGGTGGAAAGACCTTTTAGGTAAGGAAGGTTTCCCAGCATTTTTAAAGATGATCTGGATTCACCTTCTCTTCTGAGCGAAGTTTGTTCCATAGCCAAATCACTTCAACTGAGAAAGCTTTGTCCTGAGCTCTCACACACTTTATCCTGGTCTTCTGTGCATTGGCTCAGAAGAGCACATCTGACATACTGATTCATAGGCAGAAATTTGGTCATTAATGTGTCTGGGGCTTGATCCTTTAATTGCTTTGAAAAAGACAGCCCCAGTCAAATTGATTGACTTTTCACATTAGTATTCTTTTAATTTATGTGTAAGAGTCAGATCACGCCCTCTAGCTGGATGTATCCAGTTTCTATTTCAGCTGATCACAGAAGTAGTGTACATATATCAAGTTCCCATGCCATAAAATTACTGATATTCCCCAGGCCCTCTGCCATAGGTTGTATGGGGGTAAATGAGGGCATACATTGCACTGCCAAACCTTTAAAACTAGATGATGATGCATAAGAAAGAAACAACTAAGCTTAATTTTTAGATATTAGGTTGAGTTTGCAGTCCTGTCAATTAGGAAAATAACATCTAACTCAACCTTTTTACTGTAAAGAGATACTAAATATGAAACTACATGATATTTTAAAAGTCTCTTTTCAGGGAAGAACAAAACTTGAGGAAGAAAGTTGAGCTACCAACTCAACTTTCTGTGACCGTGAAAGGTGCTGATTGTCAGTGAGATGACCTTTTCCCACTGAAGTGGTACAGATTGGGCAGAGGCAATGAGAGTTCCTTCTTTCTTACTTGAAAAAGAATGGCACTATCCTTCCAAGTATATACAAAGTACCAACTTCATTAAAAAAATCAGAAGGCTCATGTTAAGGCCGAATCCCCACTCTGTCACTCTGCTTGCAGAAGTGGGGGACAACAAGAATTTTAAAAATTAATACTGGCCACTCCAGGCTTGTATTACACCCCAAGGTTACAGCTTTTCTCTGATCTTGGCTTAGTTAATGCTGCCACCACCCAAATGCAAAAAAAAAAAAACAATCCTTTTGTCATATTTATAAAGGGAAGGGTAACTACCTTCTGTATACAGTGCTATAAAATCCCTCCTGGCCAGAGGCAAAACCCTTTCACCTGTAAAGGGTTAAGAAGCTAAGGTAACCTCGATAGCACCTGACCCAAAATGACCAATGCGGGGACAAGATACTTTCAAATCTGGAGTCGGGGAAAAAGGCTTTTGTCTGTCTGTCTGTGTGATACCTTTGCTGGGAACGGATCAAGGATGCAGGCTCTCCAACTCCTGTAGAGTTAGTAAGTAATCTAGCTAGAAAAATCATTAGGTTTTTCTTTGTTTTTTGGCTTGTAAATTCGCTGTGCTGGAGGGAATGCGTATTCCTGTTTATGTGTCTTTTTGTAACTTAAGGTTTTGCCTAGAGGGATTCTCTATGTTTTGAATCTGATTACCCTGTGAAGTATTTACCATTCTGATTTTACAGAGGTGGTTCTTTTACCTTTTCTTGAAATAAAATTCTTCTTTTAAGAACCTGATTGATTTTTTCATTGTTCTTAAGAGCCAATGCATCTGGGTCTGTGTTCACCTGTACCAATTGGTGAGGATATTATTATCAAGCTTTCCCCAGGAAAGGGGGTGTAGCGTTTGGGGGGATATTTTGAGGGGAAGACGTCTCCAAGTGGGCTCTTTCCCTGTTCTTTATTTAAATCTCTTGGTGGTGGCAGTGTACCAGGTTTTTAACCTAAGCTGGTTCCCAAGGCAAGAGAGAAATCTGTGCCTTGGGGAAGTTTTAACCTAAGCTGATAAGAATAAGCTTAGGGGGTCTTTCATGCTGGTCCCCACGTCTGTACTCTAGAGTTCAGAGTGGGGAGGGAACCTTGACACCTTTGAACCCAGGAAGGAGCACTTGGGAATTCCATCCTGTTGGGTACCCTCAAGCCCTTTCATGCCCCCTCCAGGGAAGAGCTGAGAAAGAAAACAGAGGAAATTAGTTGGGGCTATTAGCTAGTCAAATAACATGCACAAACCTCTTAGGACACCAAAAATCCAATCCTGTTCTTAAAAAAGGTAAATTTTATTAAAAACAAAAAGGAAAAAATTGCATCTGGTACTTAGGCTTTTGCTAGATTTTAAAAGAGCAATTCCAAAAACCAAGCACCCAAAATTGCTTTCTTGGGGGTTCAGCTTAAAGGTTACAATCAAATAAAAGCATCTGGGGTTAGCACAGAGGAGATCCACAAGCCAAAATTAAAAATAAACCTGATTATGTCTAACTAAACATTTTCTATCCAAATAATTTTTTCTAGGTATGGAAGATGAATTTTCATACCTGGTTCAAGGCTTACGCAGCATTGCTGTTCCGTCCCTGCAGCCAAGAGAACAACGGACAGAGGGAAAATTTCTTTCCCAATTTTAAAAAGTTCTACCTTCCCATTGGCTCTTTTGGTCAGGTGCCCACTGCTTTTCTTTTACCTGTGGGCTTGTTAACCCTTTACAGGTAAAGCAAGCAGAGAAGAGAGCAAGAGGGATTTTACAGCTAACTGGCTGGCTGGGTGTTCATCAAAGGGAGCTACTCCCCTCCCCATCATGTATCACAGCTCATCAGCAATTTAGCTTATCTTAGAAGCCTTCTGAAAATTCCTAACTATTAATAGCTTAGCACTTTCACAGGCCACTCATCTTACACTTTCAATATCACACACACTCCCACACCAATCCCAGGACTACTCTAATACTCAACATACAATCTCCTTTTACCTTCACTTCAGAAAGTAATTTATCATCTTACCAAAACTAAAATGGCAATATGATTCCTATAGACTATTGGCTGCTGATTGTTAAGTGTTCGTGAGAAACTGACAAGTTCCACACAAAAAATAATATGTCATACTGTGTAACAAATAAGCACCTTTTCTTCAATAGAGTCATGCTGCAGGCAAGCACGAGAAAGACAAAAGCACAAATGGTTCTGATCCTCCTGAAAAGAGAAAACACATAAAAGAAAAGCAATTCAGTATCAATGTGTATGTATCCAGTTTTGGTTTGTCCTACCCTTGTTTATCACAGTCCTGGGTAAAATTCACAGCTGTCTATCCTTAAGCTATGGCTCTGAGATGCAGGGAGTTGTGAGATTTTTTTTCAAACCCTCAAGAGTGCATCACAACACTCAGGATTTCAGCAGTGGCAGAACTGTAAGCAACACAACAGTCTTATTCAGTTGCATAAGAGAAACTGAAGATTTCCTGGACAGACATCAGGATATGCTTCTCGGACACAACATTCTGAAGATTCAGAGGAGGCTTCACAGAGGGAACAGAAGGACGGTGAAGAAATTTGGCAACTTGTGACCTCCAGAAGAAGAAAGAGGAGTGTCCATGTACCAGCAATGCAGATACAGGTAAGCAACTGTTTTCATGTTCTCTCCACAGGTACTAATGCGGAGAGTGGACTACATGATACGTCTGAGGGAAGGGAGCAGAACGAGACTCCGCCGATTGGAAGGTATGAGATGCACTATCCTAGGGATAGGGGTTCCACAACCACTGCTCCCAAGAGGAGGAGATGGGTGGTAGTGGTCAGGGACTCCCTCCTCGGGGGGACTGAGTCATCTATCTGCCGTTCTGACCAGGAAAACCGAGAAGTCTGCTGCTTGCCAGGAGCTAGGATTCACGATGTGATGGAGTGACTGCCGAGGCTCATCAAGCCCTCAGATTGCTACCCCTTCCTACTTTTTCACGTGGGCACCAATGATACTGCCAAGAATGACCTTGAGTGGATCACTGCAGAGTACGTGGCTCATGGAAGAAGGAAAAAGGAGTTTGAGGCATTAGTGGTGTTCTCATCCATCCTCCCTGTGGAAGGAAAAGGACCGGGTAGAGACCGTAGAATTGTGGAAGTCAACAGGTTGTGTCGGAGAGAAGGATTTGGATTCTTTGACTTTGGGATGGTATTCCAAGAAGGAGGAGTGCTAGGCAGAGACGGGCTCCACCTAATGAAGAGAGGGAAGAGCATCTTTGCAAGCAGGCTGGCTAACGTAGTGAGGAGGGCTTTAAACGAGATTCACTGGGGGAAGGAGACCAAAGCCCTGAGGTAAGTGGGGAAGTGGTATCCCGGAAGGAAGCACGAGCAGGAGAGTGCAGGAGGGGAGGACTCCTGCCTCACACTGAGGAAGAGGGACGATCAGCGAGTTATCTTAAGTGCCTATACACAAATGCAAGAAGCCTGGGAAACAAGCAGGGAGAACTGGAAGTCCTGGCACAGTGAAGGAATTATGATGTGATTGGAATAACAGTGACTTGGTGGGATAACTCACATGACTGGAATACTGTCATGGATGGATATAAACTGTTCAGGAAGGACAGGCAGGGCAGAAAAGGTGGGGGAGTTGCATTGTACGTAAGAGAGCAGTATGACTGCTCAGAGTTCTGGTATGAAATCACAGAAAAAGTTGAGAGTCTCTGGATTAAGTTTAGAAGTGTGAGCAACAAAGGTGATGTCATGGTGGGAGTCTGCTATAGACCACCAGACGAGGGGGATGAGGTGGACGAGGCTTTCTTCCGGCAGCTAATGGAAGTTACTAGATTGCACTCCCTGGTTCTCATGGGAGACTTCAATCACCCTGATATCTGCTGGGAGAGCAATACAGTGGTGCACAGACAATCCAGGAAGTTTTTGGAAAGTTTAGGGGACAATTTCCTGGTGCAAGTGCTGGAGGAATCAACTAGGGGCAGAGCTCTTCTTGACCTGCTGCTCACAAACTGGGAAGAATTAGTAGGGGAAGCAAAAGTGGATGGGAACCTGAGAGGCAGTGACCATGAGATGGTCGAGTTCAGGATCCTGACACAAGGAAGAAAGGAGAGCAGCAGAATACGGACCCTGGACTTCAGAAAAGCAGAGTTTGACTCCCTCAAGGAACTGATGGGCAGGATCCCCTGGGAGAATAACATGAGGGGGAAAGGAGTCCAGGAGAGCTGGCTGTATTTAAAGAATCCTTATTGAGGTTACAGGAACAAACCATGCTGATGTGTAGAAAGAATAGTAAATATGGCAGGCGACCAGCTTGGCTTAACAGTGAAATCCTTGCTGATCTTAAACACAAAAAAAGAAGCTTACAAGAAGTGGAAGATTGGACAAATGACGAGGGAGGAGTATAAAAATATTGCTCAGGCATGCAGGAGTGAAATCAGGAAGGCCAAATCACACTTGGAGTTGCAGCTAGCAAGAGATGTTAAGAGAAACAAGAAGGGTTTCTTCAGGTATGTTAGCAACAAGAAGAAAGTCAAAGAAAGTGTGGGCCCCTTACTGAGTGAGGGAGGCAACCTAGTGACAGAGCATGTGGAAAAAGCTAATGTACTCAACGCTTTTTTTGCCTCTGTCTTCATGAACAAGGTCAGCTCCCAAACTACTGCACTGGGCAGCACAGCTTGGAGGGAAAGATTTCTGTTTCTCCAGATCAGCTTTTGAGTTACAAAGACATGTCTGGCTTTTGCTATTCTGGCTTCAGTGTCTTTGTGTGTTCCACCAAGAATGCCACCAAGATATGTGAAATAGTGGACCTCTTTTATGTCAGTCCCAAAAAGTATTATTGTTGTGTAACTATAGCACCCTTGTGGCCAAGATGGAGTCTGCTCTGCTGGCAGCTACAGCCAAAAAAAGGCATGCACAGGAATGCAGCAGGGAAACTCCTTTTCACCCTAGGAGCACTTGTTCCAACCCCCCCGGAATAAACACACAGACACTCTAGAATAGTACATTGAGTATAGGAAAGAGAAATACTTATTTACAGAGGGATTAATGAAGTAAAACAACAGTAGGAGAAGATAGGGTAAGCAGTAAACAGGGTCACATTCAACACAATGACCCACGGGCCCAGTGGTACCACAATATAAAAAGGTAGTTGCTGAGCACTGCATCTAGAGTTCAGACTCAGAGTTCAGAAATCCTGGGCAGAGTTCCTGTCTCACAGTGAGTCTTGGGTGCTCCTAGTCATCTTCGCGCCATTAAACTTTTTCCAAAAAAACCCTGTTTCCATCTTCTGCCGCTCTCTGCGAACTCATGCAGAGCAACAGCTTCCCACCTTATTCTCAATGCAAGGTACCCCAGTACTCTTACTCATGGCCCCATACAGCTCTGGGTGATGGTGATACTGGCTACAGGTCCAATTTACCCTTTTCACAGTGCTTCTTCTGGCTCCTGTCCTGGGACGTCTCTGGTCTGCTGCTTTTTCCTCATAGGCTTCAGGTTGGTGTTCGACTGCTTCACTTCATGAGGGGCCTGTAGGGGCCACTGTAGGCCTTCCTGTCTGAAGCTACAGACACACACACTGTTTCTCTCCTGCTCTCCACTCTTCCGGCCCTGGAACAATGAGCACTTCCTCTTCCTAGCACTTCTTCTGCCTCAGGATGAGGTTTTAAAGGGGTTGTGTCTCTAAATCCCAAGAGCATTACAGGTGTTTTTTGCTGTGTGTTGAATCTCTTGGTTTTAGTTTTCTTGATGTTGATTTTCAAGCCTACTAATTGTGCATTTGCCTGGAGATCATCTTTTTTGGTTGCATGTCTTCAGGGACATGGGATAGCAAGTCAATGTCATCTGCAAAGTCAAGGTCCTCTAAGTTCTGTGAGAAAGTCCATTGTATGTTTTGTGGTCTTTCTCGTTACTCAATCCACTGCCAGTAAAAAGATCATGGATGACATAAGACTGACACTCATCATAACCTCAAATGGCTTAGTTAGTTCACTGTTATACTTGGCTTGTCATTTTTTTCATAGAAGCTCTGAATGATGTTCAGACTGAGTTGTCTATTTCTGACCATTTGGGCCTAGCCATTATTGTGGGATGTCTTGTCTAATGTCTCATTGTGATAAGGATATGGATAAGAGTTTGCTGGCTGAATCTCAATCCTGAAAACACTTTCGCCAACCAGAAAAGATTATCTCAGTATCTGATAAAAAGTGCCCCAAAATTATATCGACACAATTAATTGATGAAGTGTTCTCCATATCACTTCAGTTTGAAACTGAGGGTTTTGTTGAAATTTAAAGTGTTGATTTTGATCCATGAAGCCCAAAGCAGTTAGAGTCCTGCCTACTTCTTCCCAAGTGACACCTTGGCAGTAGCAATTGTCTGAGGCACTTGAGCTGACCGCCATGTTGTTTAAATTGACACGGGCAGGCAGAAGGGTGTTCTCAGTGAACAGTCCCAAGATCTGTAACACATCAAACCCTGGTTCATCAGTGCTAGAGTGCCAAGCCCTGGAAGACCCATCAAGGTCAGCTGGCAGCCTGCAGGGGGCTCCAGAGGTGAGAAAAGGACTGAAGTACCACACCCAGCTGATAGAAGTTTCTCAAGTGGTGAGTCCCCTGCATTACACTTGGCTTCAATTCCCATGTGAATTGCAAGATTTGAAACTTCTCAGTATGAACCCAGAGACAGCAGTTGTATTTGCAGTAGTCAGTAGGGATTGTGACACATCTGTAACCCATTAATCTGGAGACAGAGCTTCCATTAAATATCACTGGAGATCCCCAGACAAACACAGCTTGACAGCTATGAGTCACAGATACTGAAAGCTGTTGCTTTCTATGAAGTATATATTCAAATAGTGTAGCATTTCTAATGGACAAAACAGATTACCATTCATTTTAAAAATAAGTAATTCTGGGAACATAGGAAATGCCATACTGGATCAGGTCAGTCATTCAGTGGTAAAAACCTAGTCCAGTCTCCAGTAATAGCCAGTACCAGCTACTCCAAAGGGAAGTGCAAGAAAGCTTAAATTGTGCAGTTATATGACAAACTGCTCCCAGAGAAAATTTCCTCCTAACTCCCAATAGTTGAAGGTAAACTTTGTTCCCTGAAATTGAGCTAGCTTGAGAATTAGCAAAATATTACCCATGAGTCTCCTGAAATTGTTTAGTGTTTTGGTTCCTTTTTAAAACTTGAAAAACATCAAAATTTCAATGAAACATTTCAGTTATAGAAAAATTACAACTGGTTTGCTTTATTTGATAGAATTATAAAATGAGTGTAATTCTGTGCCTCTTTAAAAGACATGGGGAAAAGAAATGGCAGAGTTACATGGCACAACAGGGGACTGCAGAAAATTTAATGCAGAATCAGCATAGCCTGCTTATGCAACTTGGGGCAATCTGTGTAGCCTGGACCTCCAAGCAAACTGGAATAAAGAACACCCTTCTAGGGTGTCTCACTGAATTTCAGAAGGTGACTGAAAAGTGCATAAAGAAAACTGAACTGTGTATAGTTCACATTAAAGACACGCACTTTCCCCAGGCTGAGAAGAAGATTAGAGGGTCAGAACTGTACAAAAATCATTCAGTACAAGTATACAGTATTTTTACAGGACAAGAGAAAATCAAATGTACCAATTATCATTTAAATATTCCCTAAACATAAGCTAAATCAATACTAAATGGGACTACCCTTTTCCCTTACACCAGTAGCACAATATAAATTAACAAGAGATTGAATTAGAAATTGTTCCTTGGTTTCATTATTAAGTTCAGCCAGTTGTTAATTCAGTTTCTTTCCTTGGTTGCCTAGCAAAGACTTTAAAAGGTTTACAATACACTCGCTGAGATAATGATCCTGAAGTGTTGGAATGGTAGTAGTTCCTGATCATAATCATGCTGAGGATATTTGGAGGTGTGAATTCCTAAAATCTCAGTCTCTTTTCTGTCCTGATTTTCCCTCTTTATCACAGGTTTAATACTCACCATTAAATTTTAACACTTGCCAGTAGATACCGTGGAGTTACCACAGTTTTTGATCCAAGAGCCAGAATAGAGAAAACCATGATATCTCAAATATCAGTGTGTGGTAGATGATGACTTTGTAATAATGATTAGTTACCTAGTAGCAACACACAATTCAGTGTTTATAGATGAGTTGGGGAGTGTTTTTATGGAACTAAGTTGTGCTGCTGGTACTTTCCAAAGTGACAGTAGAAACCATTAAAAATGTTTGTTCATTGCTCCCTATTGTTTCCCTTTACCTGTATATTTGCAGTTTTCCCTTATTTTAGTATAGAAATTTGACTAGTTTAGGAGGTTAGTTTCCATTTTGATGGTGCCCACTCCAGATTTCCTCTGGTGGCAACACATTTTTACCAAACAGACAGGTTTACCTATTCCATGTTTATTTAGATAATTATTAGACCGGTTTTGTTTTTAACTCTTCCTTTCCTTATCCATCCCTACTTTGTTGTCTTCTTTATCCACCTCTTATGTTCTCTTCTATGTACATTGACTATAAGGTGGATAGAAGGTTGGCTAGATTGTCAGGCTTAACGGGTAGTGATCAATGGCTCCATGTCTAGTTGGCAGCCGGTATCAAGTGGAATGCCCCAAGGGTCGGTCCTTGGGTCGGTTTTGTTCAATATCTTCATAAATGATCTGGAGGATGGTGTGGATTGAACCCTCAGCAAGTTTGCAGATGACACTTAACTGGGAGGAGAGGTAGATATGCTGGAAGGTAGGGATAGGGTACAGAGGGCCCTAGACAAATTAGAGGATTGGGCCAAAAGAAATCTGATAAGGTTCAACAAGGACAAATGCAGAGTCCTGCACGTAGGACGGAAGAATCCCATGCACCGCTACAGACTCGGGACCAAATGGCTAGGCAGCAGTTCTGCAGAAAAGGACCTAGGGATTACAGTGGAGGAGAAGCTGGATATGAGTCAGCAGTGTGCCCTTGTTGCCAAGAAGGCCAATGGAATTTTGGGATGTATATATAGGGTATTGCCAGCAGATCGAGGGACGTGATTGTTCCCCTCTATTTGACATTGGTGAGGCCTCATCTGGAGTACTGTGTCCAGTTTTTGGCCCCACACTACAAGAAGGATGTGTAAAAATTGGAAAGAGTCCAGCGGAGGGCAACAAAACTGATTAGGGGACTGGAACACATGACTTATGAGGAGAGGCTGAGGGAACTGGGATTGTTTAGTCTGCGGAAGAGAAGAATGAGGTGGGATTGGGTAGCTGCTTTCAACTACCTGAAAGGGGGTTCCAAAGAGGATGGATCTAGACTGTTCTCAGTGGTAGCTGATGACAGAACAAGAAGTAATGGTCTCAAGTTGCAGTGGGAGAGGTTTGGGTTGGATATTAGGAAAAACTTTTTCACTAGGAGCGTGGTGAAACACTGGAATGCGTTACCTAGGGAGGTGGTGGAATCTCCTTCCTTAGATATTTTTAAGGTCAGGCTTGACAAAGCTCTGGCTGGGATGCTTTAGTTGGGGATTGGTCCTGCTTTGAGCAGGGGGTTGGACTAGATGACCTCCTGAGGTCCCTTCCAACCCTGATATTCTATGATTCTATGATTCTCCTTGCCATAACAATTTGCCAGGAAGTCACCTTCTTCAGGATCTTCATATTTACAAACTAATCTAAATGTCAATGCTTGAGCCATCTCTCAGACAACATACTGTATTTTGGACTCTCTCTGAACTTAGGGTCGAACTATTTTTATTTTCCTCATCACTGACAGCAGGGTCAATGGACTGTGCCACTAAATTAATCAGTATGGACTTAATGGTGTGCACACTCTGCAGTGGGGTATCAGCAGGTTGAGCCTGAGGTGCAAGGCAATGACTTGGCAGATTACCCCTTTGCTTCCATGTTAGCTTGTCAGCCCTCTTATTCAAAAAGAGACACTAATAAATTATACTAGTACTGACAGCTGCTTCTGCCCACTGCTAGGCGTGTTATATCACTGTCAGATAAAAGAACTCTACAGTTTTCCATAAAGTTTCCTCCAGATAGAAATCATCCACAACCTCCCACTCCTTGTTCCCCTACTTCTCACCCACAAACAAAGTGAACAGGCACAAGTGCAAAACTGTATGGCAGTTGGGTTGAGGCTGAGGTTTCTTCTGAGCCATTTAGAGCTATAGAGAATGACTTCTTAGAAAATGGCAGATTTTGGAAAAAGACTGTCTGACATTTACTGAACTTGAAGAGTGGGGCTGTGTGTGTGTGTGTGTGAGAGAGAGAGAGAGAGGGTGCAGCACAGACAGAAGGGAAAAAAAGAACTATATGTGCTTCACAAAATAGGGTTTTTAAGATTAATAGTAAATTTAGTGCTTTTGAAAGCAGAAAAGACAGACATTTCTCTTTTACAGATCCCATAAGCCTTTTTAAAAAATAACACATTGCTGTGTGTGGCAAGCTATTCTTTTTATCCTTTAGAATTTCAGAATCTTTTTCATCAGACCATTAGTGCAACATCTGAGATTTTAGGTACATTTTCATCCTAAATTCTTCTGAAACCCTGACTTAAAAGCAGTCATTTAAAAGTTCCTGCAGATCTGAATTACATTTGTGAATTTGATAGAAACAATCTTCAAGTGAGTGGGACAGATGGCCTGGGGAAATTATGTGTAATTTCTAAGGGCCAGATTCTGTCATGCTTACTCATGTCAACTATTAGCTTACACTGGGAGTAGTCTTGAATTCAGTGGTTCAGTGATATAGATAGCAGAATCGGGCTTAGGTGAGACTTTTTGTTTAATTCTCCCCCTATGCTGTGCTAAAATGAATGCTTATATCCTTTCATTCAATTAGATATGAAACAGATGCTCATATTATTTTTTTTCTTTGCTTTCCATATTTACATTCTTGTTTTTATGAGTTAGGTTCTTTGATTTCCTTGAGTACATGATAGGCATTAAGAGCAGCCTAGCCCAATTAATAATTTCTAGCTTATTTATCAGTTTCACATATCCTTTGAGAATCTGATCCATCTCCTAGAGCAAACACTAGCAGGAAAAGAAGGATGAGTTGATTGGCGGAACCACCGGCACACAGGAGGTACTGGGGGGAAGAGGGAGAGATGGCTACCAGTGGGTGCTAAGAACCCACCAATTTTTTTTTCTGTGGGTGCTCCAGGGCTGAAGCATCCATGGAGTCAGCACCTATGGTAATATCTGTTATTAGACCAAATTCTGCTGATAGAAGAAACAAGATTTTGAGCTTCACAGAGCTCTTCAGGTCTGGAAAATGTAACCAGAGACTCACAGCTAAATACAAGATAGGACAGATTGTTAAGCATAAGGGATTAACACATGTTGCAAGAAGCCACTTGACATGAAGTAGACAATTAACATCTCTGCAGTCATAGTCTAGTAGGTTACAAATTTTGTAACAAGTCATAAAACCAGTGTCTGAGACCACAATTTTTAGTGTCTAGCAGACTTATGACCTCAAATTCCCATTCTAGTCTTTGGAAGGTACTATGCAGGTTTTCCTTGAGGATGAGGACTGATAGGTCATATATAGAGTGATCATTTTGTGAAAAATATTCTCTCATGGGTGATAGGGTGTTTTTGTATTATAATTTTTCTTTGTGTGTTCATTCGAGAGTGTAGCGATTGTCTGGCTTCACCCATATACTTGCTCTTGGTGCGTTTAGTGCACTGGATTAGATACATCATATGTTGTGATAGGCATTCATAGGACCTAGGTATCTGGAAAGGTTTGTTGGGGAGATATTGATCATCTTGCAGGGGTGGGGTGGGGTGGGGCGTGGAATGCCAGAGGAAGGGATTCAGGAAAGATTTCTTTTTAGGATGTGGTCCCCATCAAGTATGGTTGTTTGATACTCCACAGGGGTTCCAGTGTGGGGTGGTTGATGACAACTAGAGGAATGTGGTCTCCGCGGGGTTCTCTTTTCTCTATTGAAACAGGTCTTTTGGGTGGCTGTGAAGGGGTTCACTCCGCACAAGTGCGCCTCCTTCTGTCTACTTTTGGGAATTAGCTCTCACTACTATCTGGTGCCCCCTTCTGCTAGTTGCTTGCACCATGGCACCTCTGTCTGTGACTTGGCCCTCTAATAAGGTCACTATCTAGTCCCCCCCTTCAGATAATATGGGAGGATAATATGTTTTTTTGTATGTTTGTTTAACAATATCCTGATTTTTGGTAAACAACAAATTGCAGTAACAGTTTTGATAGAACTTCTTACTACAGTTTTACTCATCCATGCTCCTTTTTTTTTTTTTCTTATTCTAATATATGGTCTGCAACTTGTTTTTTGTTTTCAAGGAGACTCCTTAAAAATCACATCTTACAAAAAAAGCTTTGTTATTAGGACATTTGCATTCCTAAAGTGTGAATGTTTTTGCAGATAAGAAATTAGGGTTCCATGCTTGTTAATTAATTAACAACTAATAAAAATGTCCCAATTTTATCACATAAAACTTACTTATACTTCAGTAAGTTTTGTGGATTGCTGTTCTGTGATTTTTGTTAACTGAGCAGCAGGATAATGAATAATAATTAGAGACAATTATGTTCAAATAAGAGCAAATGTCCTTTTATTAATCAAGAAGACTTACTCTTAGAAGGAAACAAGATAAAGTTCTGTCTTGGATGGTATCAAATATGTTGTGAAACATTAAATATTTTAGGAGTTTTTCATCAGAACTGTATGTAATCCACAGAGTTTTACATAGACTGGTAATTAGGAAAAGTAATATTTATTGTGGTCTTGTGTACACCAAAAAGTAATAACTTGTAATTACAAAGTTTCATATGGGGACAATTTGTACCTGTAATGTAATATAAAAGTTTATTCTCAAGAAAGTAAAATCTTGGTTTATCTCTCTTCCCCACAAAAAACTGCTACATCATTAACTTAAGATTCATTCACTGTTTAATTTTATTTACCTTCCCTTCCAATATTCAGATATGTTTTCAAGCGTGTCAACTTAATAATATGAGGCATTTTGGGAATCAGTTTCATTGCTGTGTAGAGAAAACACATGCTGATGTGGCATGGTGTAAAGGTTATAGGCTCTTTTCTCAATTGCCCTACTTCTTGTGTAGTTATTTACACCATTGCAAATTCAGTCTGAAGTGGGTGTGAAATGCCATCAGATCAAAATGGTAGTCTTTTGCACTCACTTTCCACTGATTTAAATGACTATGGAAGTCTCAGGGCAATGATGTGTCTGAGCCTTTATCAGCATAAGTAGAGCTGGCTGGGAATTTTTTAACAAGAAAAATTTTCATGGGGGAATCTGGATTTGTCAAGACCTAACCTTTTAGTGGAAATGTATCAGTATAGACAAAAGTTTCTTAGGTCCAGCATGACCAAAGTGGACATAGATAGACAACACCTAAATAGTAATGGCATTCACCTGAAATATGAGAAACCCAGGTTCAAATCCCTGCTCTGACTCAGATATTTGAATCTAAGTCTTCTACTGCCAAGGTCAGTGGGGTGTTGGGGTCTCTTTCTTAAAATATTGAAGGGACTTACTTTTGTTATTCACTGGAATGAAAAGAAAAATTGAAAACACTTTTTTTTTTTCCTTTGTAAAACAGAATTCAGTTTTCTGACCAGCCTTAAACAAGGGTTCAGGATCAGTCATGTTACTCACAAGTGGTAAAGCCATGAGTAAGTACACAAGTCATTTTGAAAGCATACAAATAAAAGCCTTAAACCATGCCACATCATCATATATGCTGTATTCAGCACCACATGTTATAGAAATAGTATTATGGTATTCTGTAACTTCAATATGTTTGGTTGGCATACTGATCTTCCCTAGGTGCACCAGCTTGCATTTTGCTTTGAAGAGCTCTTTGCGCTCTATAGAACATCTTTTCTGATATCTGAAGGCCAGATTCTGACATTGGTTTTCATTCTAAGTGACACTTTACTTACTCCATTAAAATAAATGAAACCACTCAAGGAGCAAGGTGCAGCAGCATGAGCAAGTGTATTGGAATCTCACTCAAAGCAAATACAATCACATGGTTGATCCAAAGAAGGAAGGAGAAAGAGTATTGAAACTTTCATACAATAGGTTTCGGAGTAGCAGCCGTGTTAGTCTGTATTCGCAAAAAGAAAAGCTCATAGTAGGAAGGTGATATGGAAGGGGGGGGGGTCAGCTGTTGTGACCTACACTGGATGTGCCATGTTTGTCTTTCTTCCACAGGACAGAAGCGACTTTGTCTGTACAAAGTGCAAGCTGGTCTCCATATTGGAAGAGAAGATTGAAGGTCTGGAGCAACAGATAACAACCCTGCGTTGCATATGAGAAACTGAGGATTTTCTGGACAAAACTCAGGATATGCTTCTAGGGGCACAAAGCTCTAAAGATATAGAGCAGGTTGCACAGAGGAGCCAAGAGGCCAGTGAAGAAGCTTGGCAACATGTGACCTCCAGAAGAGGTAAGCGCAATGTCCGGGTTCCAGTAACACAGACACAGGTAACTAACCACTTTCCTGTTCTCTCCACAGGTACCGTTGAGGAGAGTGGACCAGATGATATGTCTGGAGCGAGAAAGCAGAAGGAGACTCCGCTGGTTGGAAGGCATGAGATGCGATGTCCTGAGGTTGGGGGTTCCACGACCACCACTCCCAAGAGGAGAAGGCGGGTGGTGGTGGTCGGGGACTCTCTCCTCCGGGGGACTGAGTCATCTATCTGCCGCCCTGACCGGGAAAACCGAGAAGTCTGCTGCTTGCCAGGGGCTAGGATTCGCGATGTGACGGAGAGACTGCCGAGACTCATCAAGCCCTCGGATCGCTACCCCTTCCTGCTTCTCCACGTGGGCACCAATGATACTGCCAAGAATGACCTTGAGCGGATCACTGCGGACTACGTGGCTCTGGGAAGAAGGATAAAGGAGTTGGAGGCGCAAGTGGTGTTCTCGTCCATCCTTCCCGTGGAAGGAAAAGGCCTGGGTAGGGACCGTCGAATCGTGGAAGTCAACGAATGGCTACGCAGGTGGTGTCGGAGAGAAGGCTTTGGATTCTTTGACCATGGGATGGTGTTCCATGAAGGAGGAGTGCTGGGCACAGACGGGCTCCATCTTACGAAGAGAGGGAAGAGCATCTTTGCCAGCAGGCTGGCTAACCTAGTGAGGAGGGCTTTAAACTAGGTTCACCGGGGGAAGGAGACCAAAGCCCTGAGGTAAGTGGGAAAGCGGGATACCGGGAGGAAGCACAGGCAGGAATGTCTGTGAGGGGAGGGCTCCTGCCTCATACTGGGAATGAGGGGCGATCAGCAGGTTATCTCAAGTGCTTATATACGAATGCACAAAGCCTTGGAAACAAGCAGGGAGAACTGGAGGTCCTGGTGATGTCAAGGAACTATGATGTGATTGGAATAACAGAGACTTGGTGGGATAACTCACATGACTGGAGTACTCTCATGGATGGTTATAAACTGTTCAGGAAGGACAGGCAGGGCAGAAAAGGTGGGGGAGTAGCACTGTATGTAAGGGAGCAGTATGACTCCTCAGAGCTCCGGTATGAAACTGTAGAAAAACCTGAGTGTCTCTGGATTAAGTTTAGAAGTGTGTGCAACAAGAGTGATGAAGTGGTGGGAGTCTGCTATAGACCACCAGACCAGGGGGATGAGGTAGATGAGGCTTTCTTCCGGCAGCTCACGGAAGCTACTAGATCGCATGCCCTGATTCTCATGTGTGACTTTAATTTTCCTGATATCTGCTGGGAGAGCAATACAGCGGTGCATAGACAATCCAGGAAGTTTTTGGAAAGCGTAGGGGACAATTTCCTGGCGCAAGTGCTAGAGGAGCCAACTAGGGGGGGTGCTTTTCTTGACCTGCTGCTCACAAACCGGGTAGAATTAGTGGGGGAAGCAAAAGTGGATGGGAATCTGGGAGGCAGTGACCATGAGTTGGTTGAGTTCAGGATCCTGACGCAGGGAAGAAAGGTAAGCAGCAGGATACGGACCCTGGACTTCAGGAAAGCAGACTTCGACTCCCTCAGGGAATGGATGGCCAGGATCCCCTGGGGGACTAACATGAAGGGGAAAGGAGTCCAGGAGAGCTGGCTGTATTTCAAGGAATCCCTGTTGAGGTTACAGGGACAAACCATCCCGATGAGTCAAAAGAATAGTAAATATGGCAGGCGACCAGCTTGGCTTAATGGTGAAATCCTAGCGGATCTTAAACATAAAAAAGAAGCTTACAAGAAGTGGAAGGTTGGACATATGACCAGGGAAGAGTATAAAAATTTTGCTCGGGCATGTAGGAATGATATCAGAAGGGCCAAATCGCACCTGGAGCTGCAGCTAGCAAGTCATGTCAAGAGTAACAAGAAGGGTTTCTTCAGGTATGTTGGCAACAAGAAGAAAGCCAAGGAAAGTGTGGGCCCCTTACTGAATGAGGGAGGCAACCTAGTGACAGAGGATGTGGAAAAAGCTAATGTACTCAATGCTTTTTTTGCCTCTGTCTTCACTAACAAGTTCAGCTCCCAGACTGCTGCGCTGGGCATCACAAAATGGGGAAGAGATGACCAGCCCTCTGTGGAGATAGAGGTGGTTAGGGACTATTTAGAAAAGCTGGATGTGCACAAGTCCATGGGGCCGGACGAGTTGCATCCGAGAGTGCTGAAGGAATTGGCGGCTTGGAAGAAGGAGGATCCTGGGATCTACAGGCCAGTCAGCCTCACCTCAGTCCCTGGAAAAATCATGGAGCAGGTCCTCAAAGAATCAATCCTGAAGCACTTGCATGAGAGGAAAGTGATCAGGAACAGCCAGCATGGATTCACCAAGGGAAGGTCATGCCTGACTAATCTAATTGCCTTTTATGATGAGATTACTGGTTCTGTGGATGAAGGGAAAGCAGTGGATGTATTGTTTCTTGACTTTAGCAAAGCTTTTGACATGGTCTCCCACAGTATTCTTGTCAGCAAGTTAAGGAAGTATGGGCTGGATGAATGCACTATAAGGTGGGTAGAAAGCTGGCTAGATTGTCGGGCTCAACGGGTAGTGATCAATGGCTCCATGTCTAGTTGGCAGCCGGTGTCAAGTGGAGTGCCCCAGGGGTCGGTCCTGGGGCCGGTTTTGTTCAATATCTTCATAAATGATCTGGAGGATGGTGTAGATTGCACTCTCAGCAAATTTGCGGATGATACTAAACTAGGAGGAGTGGTAGATACGCTGGAGGGGAGGGATAGGATACAGAAGGACCTAAACAAATTGGAGGATTGGGCCAAAAGAAATCTGATGAGGTTCAATGAGGATAAGTGCAGGGTTCTGCACTTAGGACGGAAGAATCCCATGCACCGCTACAGACTAGGGGCCGAATGGCTAGGCAGCAGTTCTGCGGAAAAGGACCTAGGGGTGACAGTGGATGAGAAGCTGGATATGAGTCAGCAGTGTGCCCTTGTTGCCAAGAAGGCCAATGGCATTTTGGGATGTATAAGTAGGGGCATAGCGAGCAGATGAGGGACGTGATCGTTCCCCTCTATTCAACATTGGTGAGGCCTCATCTGGAGTACTGTGTCCAGTTTTGGGCCCCACACTACAAGAAGGATGTGGATAAATTGGCGGGAGAGTCCAGCGAAGGGCAACAAAAATGATTAGGGGTCTAGAACACATGACTTATGAGGAGAGGCTGAGGGAGCTGGGATTGTTTAGCCTGCAGAAGAGAAGAATGAGGGGGGATTTGATAGCTGCTTTCAGCTACCTGAAAGGGGGTTCCAAAGAGGATGGCTCTAGACTGTTCTCAATGGTAGCAGATGACAGAACGAGGAGTAATGGTCTCAAGTTGCAGGGGGGGAGGTTTAGATTGGATATTAGGAAAAACTTTTTCACTATGAGGGTGGTGAACCACTGGAATGCGTTACCTAGGGAGGTGGTAGAATCTCCTTCCTTAGAGGTTTTTAAGGTCAGGCTTGACAAAGCCCTGGCTGGGATGATTTAACTGGGAATTGGTCCTGCTTCGAGCAGGGGGTTGGACTAGATGACCTTCTGGGGTCCCTTCCAAGCCTGATATTCTATGATTCTATGATACTAGTGGCACCTTAGAAACTAACCAATTTATTTGAGCATAAGCTTTCGTGAGCTACAGCTCACTTCATCGGATGCATTCAGTGGAAAATACAGTGAGGAGATTTATATACACACAGAACATGAAAAAATGGTGTTATCATACACACTGTAAGGAGAGTGATCACTTAAGATGAGCTATTACCTGCAGGAGAACGGGGGGCGGGAGAGGAGAAAACCTTTTGTAGTGATAGTCAAGGTGGGCCATTTCCAGCAGTTAACAGGAATGTCTGCTGGAAATGGCCCACCTTGATTATCACTACAAAAGGTTTTCTTCTCCTCCCCACCCCTTCCCCCCACTCTCCTGCTGGTAATAGCTCATCTTAAGTGATCACTCTCCTTACAGTGTGTATGATAACACCATTTTTTCATGTTCTGTGTGTATATAAATCTCCTCACTGTATTTTCCACTGAATGCATCCGATGAAGTGAGCTGTAGCTCACGAAAGCTTATGTTCAAATAAATTGGTTAGTCTCTAAGGTGCCACTAGTACTCTTTTTCTTTTTTCATACAATAGATCATTTAAGATAGATCATGATTTTATAGAACAATATACTCCATTTGGAAAACATATTAATTAGCAGGAGTAATTTTGCATGCTTGCAATAGCACTAATTTTGGGATGGACCTTGTGACAGGACAGGTTTCTGCTCCTGTCTCTTTCAAGTCACAAACAGCTTGGAGACCTTCTTCTAGTAACCACCTTATGTGGCTTATTTCACACCGTCCTCCCCGATACTTTTACAGACTTGGGCAGCCCTGCATCTACAATACACAATCCCTAGCTTCCTTTAGCAAGGAAGGGAGAGACGGAAACAGCCTTCCCCCAGGAAATCCTTTGAACTGTGACTCATTCTGCCTGCCTTTTTCTCTCTCTATAATTTCACTCATTGTACTTCCTTCCTATATCTTTTCTACCTTCGGCCTAATGGGCTAATTAGCCTCTCAGGTCTCCTCAGTCCATGCCAATCCATCTATTAGGCACAGGTCTTCTTAATCAGGTCTACTCTAGAACAGCTAATTGGAGTTCCAGTTACCAGAGTGCTGAATCAGTGGCTACTGCTCAGCACTCTGTCACACACATATAAAGTAAGTATTTAAGTGTCAAGATCAACTCACCTTCAGTTCTATACAGATTTTACACTTACAGATTGGAGTATATATATCAGAAAGCTATACTTCAGACAGGGGTAGATGTGCCCAGCATGTTTATCAGGCAAGTTACAGGGGTGCAGAGGGACTGCTGCTGATATCCTGAGCGTAGATAAACAAGTTTCCAGAACAAACCACAGAAGCTGTGATATGTGCAGGTACACACCATCTACATTCAGAATGGCTTACAGGCCAGGCAGAGACAGGTGTATTATTCCTAGATCTTATTACTGTGTATGACACAATTTAGCATACAGGCCTCTTGTACCAACTGTTATTGGTCCTACAGCAATGGGTTGTCATGGCTCTGGAACTGCTGCTGAGAGGTTGCCAGTTTCAAGTTTCACTTGGACAAAAATCAGCTTCTGGAGTTCCCAAACAATGGTCTGCCTGGGGGATTCGTTCTAACACCAATACTTCAGCCTCTTCACAAGTGACCTTCCCTACACTACTGCCAAGTATTTTACCTACACAGATGACATCTGCCTGGCAGTACAGGATAAGGATTTCACTCACTTAAGAGAAGTCCTGAATGCAGATGTAAGAGAAACGGCCCACTATTGTAAAAGAGGAAGACTTAAACCAAGTACCAAAAAGACAGTTTCTAGGTGCTTCCATCTAAACCACACACAGGCCAATAAAGAGCTCAACATCTTCTTGAACATCCAGAGGCTGGACCATGACCCAAAGCCTGTCTATCTAGGTGTTACACTTGACCTCAGCTGGACTTCAAACAAACACATTATCAAGACCTTACTGAAAATGAAGACGAGAAACAACCAGATCAGCAAACTACAAGCAGGGGAGCCAACAGCAGACAATAAGAAACTCTGGAATTGTCTTGTGCTATTCTGTAGCAGAGCATTGCTCCCCAGTATGTCTCCTTTCACTCAGGACTAGTAGACACTCATCTGAATGAAATCATGTGTATAATAACTTGTACAGTGAGACCAACCAACCTGGCCTGGCTGCTGGTCCTTTACTACATTGCCTTTTCTGACATCAGGTGACAAGTCACCTTGCAGAATCTGCTCATTAAGGTGCAAGACATGCCACATGTACCCCTGTTTAAAGATGTGTCTAATCCATCAATCTACTCTCTTAGGTCAAGGCACACTATTTAGACAATTCCTTTAAAGAACCTCAGTGTCATCTCCAGGTGTACTAGGTGGCAAAAATAAGTTTCAAATATAACCAATACCTATCTCATGACAGATCAACATCTCCCTGGTTTTGACCTTCCACACTGTTGTGTATTTGATTGTCGTGGTAATAGAATCTTGTTGTTGCTATTGCAACTGAGTTAGATTATTAGGGAATAGCCCAGCCAGTTTTGGCTGGTTTTTGGTTAGTTCAGTGTGTGGCAATAAATGGCTGCTTTTAAGGGATACAGCTCTCTGTGTCTCCAGTGATTTCTTCCTAAAACTGTTGCCTCCAAGGATATAACAATGTGGCAACGAGGATGGGATATCTGTGTTGCCCCAGCAACAGAAGAAAGTAGAAGTCAAGGTACAAAAAAAAACCTTTTTGCTGCTGGAAGGGGGCTTGTTTGCACTGAGTGTGCAGACTGAAACTAAAACCATGGCCACTGGAACCTTTTGAGGAGACTCTAGGGCAATGGTATATATATACTGAGCATTTTTAGCTTTTTGTTATTGAAAATGACATTAAAGAATAGAAGAAGTTGCCAATATTCTTAAGTGTTGTAGGGGCTAAGACCTACTCCCTGCTTCGCAGCTTACTACACCCTGTTAAGACAGAGAACAAATTTTACACTGACATTGTGGAAATCCTGGGGTCCCATTTTTCTCCAAAAACATTGGTAATTGCTGAAAGATATAGGTTCCACAAAAGAGACCAGAAAGAAGATGAAACAATTGTACAATTTGTAGCAATTTTGAAAAAGCTTGCAGAACATTGTGAATTTAAGGAGATATTAAATGACGCCCTATGTGACAGGCTAGTGTATGACCTGTACAGTGAAGCTATATGGAAGCGCCTATTGACAGAGGCTCAGCTTACCTTACAGAAGGCTGTTGATATTGTGGTCTCCATGGAACTGGCAACAAAGGAGGCTCAATACATTGGTGCATCCCCTAGGGTGCATAAAGTGTCACAAGAACATACCCACAAAACTGTGCGGAGGCAGGAATGTTACCGCTGTGGTAAGCCGGGTCACCAGGCATCAGAATGCTGGTGTAAGGACCTGGTGTGTTGACACTGTGGCAAAAAGGGACACATTGAGTGTGCCTGTAAACAAAAGAAAAAGAAGCCTGTGGCCTGGCCGACCAAAAGGGGAACCAGTATACCCTAGAGCAGACCCAGGATGACCAAGGAGACACCTCATCACAAGAAGAAGTGCCACTGCACGTTTTGTCTTTGGCAGTGGGCTCACTTGAATACTGGGTAATCCGTTGTTGGATGGCAAACCTATACGCATGGAATTGGACACTGGTGCAGCCATCTCACTGGTCCCCGAGTCTGTGTATAAAAAGAAAAGTTACAGCATCTTCCGCTTAAAGCAACAAAAACTGTTCTGAAGACATATACGGGAGAATCTGTGCCCATGTTGGGCACTACTGATGTTAAGGTGGAGCTCAATGGACAGGCTGCTAAATTGCCACTGTTTTTGGTGAGAGGTAATTACCCAGCCTTAATGGGTAGGTCTGGGCTTGGGAAGCTTCAGCTGAACTGGGCAGAAGTGCACCGAATGACTAAAGAAGAAACCGGTCTGCCCACTATACTAAGGAAACATGCTGTTGTTTTTGGAGAGGATCTGGGAAGTATGAAGGGAATCACTGTGACATTGAACATTAAACCTGACAGTCAACCAAAATATCTGAAAGCCCGAACTGTGCCATATGCCATCAGGCTGAAGGTTGAAGCGGACCTGGAGCGTCTGGTCACAAATGGAGTCCTAATACCAGTTACCCATAGCCCCTGGGCAACTCCTATTGTTCCAAAAGTGAAGAAAGATGGCTCCCTCCGGATTTGCGGTGATTTTAAAATCACTGTCAACCTGGTGTTGTGTGCACAGCAATACCCGCTTCCCCGCATTGATGACCTCTTTGCAGGCCTGGCTGGGGGACAAAAGTTCAGTAAGATTGATCAGAGTCAAGCGTACTTACAGACGCATGTTGATGAAAAGTCCCAAGAGCTGTTGTGGTGCATAAGGGGCTTTATCAATACTGTCGTCTACCTTTCGGAATAATGTCTGCTCCCACCCTATTCCAGAGGGCTATGGATCAGATCTTGTGTGGCTTGCCAGGAGTCCAGTGCTATCTGAACGACATCCTGGTCACTGGAAGGAATGAGGAGGATCACCTAAACAATTTAGAGGCTACCCTTCAAAGACTGGAAGAGTATGGCCTACAAGTCCGCAAAGACAAGGGTGAATTCTTCCAGCCCTCTGTTGAAAATTTGGGACACATTGTTGATGATACAGGTCTTTGTAAGACCCCCACAAATGTTTAGGCTATTGGGAAGGCTCCCAATCCTCAAAATGTTAGCCAGATTTGCTCATTTCTGGGACTATTGAACTATTATGGAAAGTTCATCTCACAGTTAGCCACACTGCTAAAACCACTTCACGAACAAATTGGGCAGAACAAGGCCTGGAAGTGGACTGAAGCCTGTGATGTTGCATTTAACAAAGCTAAGGATGCATTGCTAAATTCTGAAGTTCTGACACACTTTGATCCATCCTTACCCCTACAATTGGCCTGTGATGCCTCCCCTTATGGAGTGGGAGCAGTTGTGTCACACGTTATGCCTTCGGGAGAAAGAGACCTATTGCTTTTGCTTCATGCACTCTAAGCAAAGCAGAAACTAACTATGCCCAAATCAAATGCGAGGCATTGGGAATCATTTTTGGAATTCGGAAGTTTTATCAGTTCCTGTTCGGACAGAAGTTTACTGCTCTCACAGACCATTGACCTCTGACTTTAATTGTTGTATCCCACACAGCCATTCCCGCATTAGCTGCTAGTCATATGCAATGTTGGGCATTGTTGCTTTCCGCACACATATATGAAATCAAATATAGGAAATCCACTCTGCACAGCAATGTGGATGGTCTCTCAAGGCTGCCTTTGCCAGTCCAAATGTCAAGATATTGCCCAGAAGGAAATCTTTTATTTTGAACAGGTAGAGAATACACCCATCACCTCTACTCAGGTAAAGAAAGCAACTCGAGTTGACTCAGTATTGTCCCAAGTTATGGACCTGCTGATGCATGGAACATCTCAACAAACCTCTCTGGTATCATCTGACCTTGTTACCAACATGTCCAGGAGGATAGAGTTATTGATCCAATCTGGTTGTTTGTTGTGCGGGAGACATGTCATTATCCCACCACCACTGAGATCGCAGATGTTAGAACAGCTACATTCCGGTCACTGTGGAATAGTGTGCATGAAGGAAATTGCACAAAGCTATTTTTAGTGGTCTGGATTGGACAGTGCTATTGAAGAGAAGGCAAGAGCTTGTATGTCATGTCAGGGTGTGAGGAATGCACCCCAGTGAGCACCCCTACACCCATGGGACTGGCCTGAAAACCCATGACAACGTATTCACGTTAACTTTGCTGGCCCCCTTGAAGGAAGCATATTCTTGGTGGTGGTAGATGCCCATTCTAATTGGCCAGAAGTCTCTATAATGCAGTCCACTACTGCAGAGAGTACTATCCAAAAACTACGAGGACTCTTTAGTCGTTTTGGTCTGCCAGAACGACTTGTGAGTGACAACGGACCGCAGTTAGTCTTTCACCAGTTTCAAAATTTTATGAAGGCAAATGGGATACACCACATCACTTCAGCACCATATCATCCATCCACCAGTGGATTAGCTGAATGATTTGTGCAGACAATGAAACAAGCTTTGAAATGAGCAAGGAGACAATTATGCATTCAAAAGCTTCCGGACACCTTCTCACTATCCTACAGAAACACACCTCATGCTACAACCAAGGCATCCCTGGCCTTTCTAATGATGGGACAACAGCTGCACACTTGCTTTGATCTGCTGAAACTGTCTGAACCCCGACAAATTGTGCAACGTCATCAGCAAGATCAAGTCATCAGGCATACACCCAGAGCAAAAGACCCAACCTTTAGCCCGGCAGCCGGTTTTGGATCAGAATTATACTTCTGGAGCTAAATGGGTCCCTGCCACTGTCATCACTCAAACAGGGCCTGTTTCCTACACAGTCTGGACTACAGAGGATCTCACCTGGCGGCGACATGTAAATCAACTGCTGCCAGGTCATACCAGTCCTCAGGACACATCTTCAGTTGAGTTGCCTGACTTCACCACTTCTGGTGAGACACGGAATCAAAAGTCACCTATTCCTGACTTTCTCCCTCCATTACTGCTGGTGGCAGAGATAACCCCCTGCCTGGAACAAGCTGATACCACATCCACGCCCATTCACCCTATGAACCCTAAGCCCATTGTCTGACCTGCGCCCAGGACACTTTTGGGAGCAACAACACCAGAAGTCCACCGTAATCCACCTAGAGACAGAAGGCCTCCTCAATGGCTGGATCTTTGAGAAGGGGGTTGGACTAGATGACCTCCTGAGGTCCCTTCCAACCCTGATATTCTATGATTCTATGATCTTTAGCTAGGGCGAACCCATGGTTATGGGGCAAAATAATCCCCAGGGTTTAGCCGGGAACAGAGACAGTCTACCCTCCTTCTCTAGTTTAGTGTTTGTTTTATTTAGGAGACATTCTCATTAAGGGGGGAGGAATATGTTTTGTCTTTGGTTGTCGTGGTAATAGAATCTTGTTGTTGCTATAGCAACTGAGTTAGATTATTAGGGGGTAGCCCAGCCAGTTTTGGCTGGTTTTTGGTTAGTTCAGTGTGTGGCAATAAATGCCTGCTTTTAAGGGATACAGCTCTCTGTGTGTCCAGTGATTTCTTCCTAAAACTGTTGCTCCCAAGGATATAACACACATCATCTAAGGACAAAGATCAATTGCTTCTGATGTATAGTGATTGGATGTGATTCAAATGACTATAATTAGTGCTTCTGTGACTCTCCCCTTTGCTGCTGTGGACAGTTAGAAGATGCAGATCACATACTTGCAGACTTCATCTGTTGACAAGGGCTTCCTGGCTCCTTCATGGACTATTACAATGCCATTCCCTTATGTTATGACATTTAGACTAACATTCTTGATTTGAATGGTTATGTAAGTACAACTGCAATTTTTTTTTAAAGAAGGATTGTCCAGAAGCTGGAGGGCTCAAGTGAGATTCTAGCTGATGCAGCCAGAATTGCTTCCCAGGCAGTATATACCACCTTCAAGAGGGTTGTCACAAGAGCCCAAATCCACCAAGGGACTTAAGTGTGAAAACACCTAACATTTAGGCACCTTAAAAATCACTGGAATCCACAATGCCTGGGTTAGGTGTATAGTCTCCCAATACAATATGTGGGGAGAGAGAGGTGCCTGCGAATGGGACTGTTACAGCCAGCATACTAGGTGACTCCCTCCCTAAACTAGCCAATGGGAGATGCCAAAAAGACAGGTCACCCTGCTTCTCAAAGTGAAGGCTGAAGAGAAGCACACATCTTTGCTTGTGGTCAGAAGCTGGGAATCCCTCTTAGATTCAGGGAGTGGAGGTGTTTTAAGCCATTCTTGCAAGAAATGCAGAAGCACAAGATGCCTTAACTTTCAACCCAGTAGTTATATCTCTCACTGGCAGTGTGGGAGACCTCTGTTTTCATTCCCTCCTCCACCTGCAGGGGAGCAGGGATTTCAACAAGGGTCTCCCATCTTTCAGACAAGTACACTAACCACTGAGCAATTGGTGGCTTCGGTATATACCTCCCTAGGTCTCTCCCATTGAGTCTATTGCACATGGGATAATAATTCAAGAGCCACTGGAACTGAGAGAAAGTGACGATGACTATAGCCTGGTATGTAGGGTGCATATCCTGAGGAAGGAGACCTAGACAGTTAGAAGCCTAAATACCTTTGAGGATATGAGCGTAGGAGCTTCTCATAAAGAAAAGCATTCAGCTTTGTAAATGAAAGCTACTGGGAGAGCAAGGACAGTCTCTGCAGGCCCTCTCTGGAGTAGTGAAGGTCAAGCTGGGGCAATGGGGGAGGGCTGACAGATTTCCCCAGATGAGTGAGCAAGCAGGAGGTAGTTGCTGGAAGATTTCTGGGGAGGACTAAGGGAAGTAGAGAAGTGCTGCTGAGAAAATGTGAGAAAAAAAGACTCTAGGGAAACTGCCGTAGAATCTGCTCTGCTGGCCATGGGACTGGATAGTAAAAGACCCTGAAACGGGAAAGGTCCAGTGGAATTACCCTGGAGCCTGCTGCCCTGCATAAAGACAGGGTACAGGGGGAAACCAGGTTAGAATTAAAAAGGCGCTCAAGAGGGGTGGATATTAAGTATGTGGGACTTGTTTAACTCTAGGAGGGGGATGATGTTTAAGCTTCTTCACTTATGAGGGAAATTGGGTGATTCTCTACCCAGAAGGGCAAGCTGTATGAGCTCTGGGAAAAGTCTGGGTGGACAGCAAACAACTAGAGTCATATAAGAACCTTTAAGTTTTGGCAGTTGGACCTTTCTTGAAGACTAAGGTCTGGGCAGGCTTGAAGCTTGTATGGAAACAAAGGAGTCCTCAACAAGAGTGAGTGTGTGTTTTGTTTTGTTCTTTATTGAAAGTATGATTGGGAGTACCTGTAGTGGAACTGTCCTTCCCCAAGGGGCATCAGGTGGCCTTAACTCCTTCCCTTTCCAAAGCTGAGCCGCAGAGTAGAGGGAAAAGGAACCAATGCCCTTCACTCACCTCATCTTCCTCACTCATTTCAGGTACTCAGCTTCTGAAAGGAGCACTAGGAGGATGAAGGGACTACTCCCTGAAACAGGATCCTGGCCAGCTCTTGCACATAGTAGAATTGTGTATAAGTTGTTGCAGCCTCTCCCCTTGCAAAACTGTATAGAGGCTGACTAGCATCTGATCTAAAATAAGTGTGCTATGAAGCTACTGGTGTGTATGTAGTGATGAAGTTCCCTAAGGGTATCATTTAGGCAAATAGAAAGCTGATCAACGAATCCATGATGTGTTTTAGGAAAGTTAACTTCCTATCATCCACTGTGGGAAGAACAGGTTTTTTAAAAAAAACAAAACAAAACACAAAGTGGACCACTTTTTGGAACTTAGAAAACATATGGAAGCCTCGGCAGCAGCTTTTTCTGAATAAGGATTTATTGTCTGTGACCCAGGATGTTTCTCTCGGTAGGGGAGGTGTCATATTTAGTACAATATTAAAATAATCAATATCCCATAAAATGTATACCCCATCTTCCACCATGCCATGTTCTGTAATAGACAAGTTTTGAGTGAGTTCTTTAAGATAACATCCACAACCACTCTTGTGTTAAAATTAGGGCATTCCACAGATCCAGTGGCACAGAAGCAGTGTTCCTTCCTCCTCTCCCTAACACTGCGATCATTACATATGCCCTTTAAAAAAAACACTAAATATAGATGATGCAGTACCACTAGGAACCCTACTGTTTTGTTCAATTATTTAGCTTGAAGTTTTCACATTTTCCAAACTGTCTCTGCACAAACATAGTCATCAACTTTTAGGCCCAACATCTTCAGTTTAAGAGAAAAAGAAACTAAGCAACGTACCGAAGAACATTTTGGGCTTTAATAGCTAGTTCCTGTGTCCATTCATGAAAGTTGTTCTCCCTCTGCAGGAAACAAGAATAAGGCCCATGAACTATAAACTCAACATACATCAACCAATGTAGCACCAGCATGGAGCCAGTGCAGGCATGGCAACACGCAGGGAGAATCTCATCCTCACCCCTTGAGCCATACCCTCAACCTCACTATCATCCCTGACAGCAAGCATGCTCTCTGCATTCAGCGAAGTCACAGGGGCAAGTTTTTAGGTAACTTGTTAGAATGCAGTGCAGTAATCCAACTTCCATCTCTAAGGCATGTGCTGACTGGATAAATAATTATGTAAGTGGAAGGGGTTAAAAACTTGTTTTTAATGTGTTTGGTAATTTGCTTTCTAAGTCTATATTTAGCAGCATTTTCTCTTACTCTTCTGATATTATTCCAGTAGTCATGATGCTCCAGATCCTCAGCTGATGTAAATCAATGTCATTCCATTTTTAATAGTTACATCAATTTACACCAGAAAGGAATCTGACCTATAGATTCCAACTGTTTCCTTGGCATCTGAGATATCTTGCAAGTCTACAGTTGTCCCTCCATTCTTGGGGAAATAAACCCATATTAATATATTAGCTTGCCAAAAATCTCCCAATATCAAACGATTCCATGCATCTTAGTAAAGTTTTCAGAAGAAAGGGGATGCTGCAAGTGGATAACCAATCTTACTAAGAATCAATTATTTAGTATATTTCAGTCTAGTTTGAAGTCTAGTCATAACACTAAGGGGAATCTCAATGGGGTTTGTAATAACTTGAGGCTTCATGCTGATTTTGTGGTTCATGCAGCTTTGATTTTGTTGATCTACTACTACATTTGCTTCTGTTCATCACTGAGGATGATCCAGCCCTGTGTATCTTCTAAAATTCTATCCAGACTCAATTATGCTAAAGTTCATTTTACTAGTAGTTTTAACTGTGAAGTTATCTTTGCATGATTTGGAGTCTGTGCCTTCTACAGTACAAGTTACCTCTCATTTTAAACATGGAAAAATCAGCGAGTTTACACATAATTTTGAAGATAGAAATGTTGCTTCTTGTTCCTAAACTCATTTCCAGCTGCTTGTTGCTGCTCATTATTTATCTGTGGTGTGGTTGACAAATTGTTCCTGTTTTAGTAGTAAGACTCCTGGGAGTTGCATTAACTCATGCTCTATCTTTTATGAAAATGTCTGTTTTCTAATCACCTCTTCATGACCCTAGTTCTGTGTATGAGGACTTCTGTGTATTAATTTCCATCTCATTCACAATTTTCTGCCCATGGCGCTGTCATTTCTCTGATGGACTACTACAAGTGGGCAGAACCAGCTCAGTTCATGAGGGAACCAAACAGCTACTGATTTTTGTCTGCCTTTGAAATGTGACTGAAGAAATGCAGGCAGAATACCCATCCAAAACATGCACAGACTTTGCCCGCTAACATTTTTTCATATGTGCAAGCATCACATTCTGTAGTGATCTTTGGTGGTTGGCTAAAGTATGTGCTTGGAGGGGAGTGGGGTCTACGCCGACAAGTGACATGGAACAAACAGTACCTTCTTACTCATTAAATTGGCTCATTGTATTATTTATTACAGTAGCTCCCAAAATGTCCTAGATAGTGTGAAGGGAACATAGAAAAATACAGACCCTACCCTGAATGTCTTACAATCTAAAAAGCCACATGTGCCTATTTTGTTGAAAAATATTTTACTATCTTTCGCTCCTGAGCCAACAAAAGTCTGTAACAGAGGGAATAAACTGGATTCTATTCCTCTCTCAACATCAGCAGCAGTATTGTTTACTAAATTCTAATTACAAGGCCAATCACTTACACCTGTGCAAATCCATTAAAAGCAATGGGTTTGCACAGCTGTTGCAGAAGCCATAATCTGAAGACCATATGGTTGCACAGGTGCCATTGAAGGTATTACTGGGCTTGCACAAGCTTTGTTACTGCTGATGATGGGTAAGAGGGAATGACACAGCTTGACCCACAATCCCAGGTTCATTTTGCAAGGCTGCCAGATAGTAAAGACATCTTTTTACCTGGAAATTGTTGCGACATTAAACATGGAACCCTACACTGTCATTATTGGTCACTTTTAAGTCAGAACTGCATTCTAACAAATCTGCACATGACTGCAACTTCTTGGTAGCTGGCTCTAACAAAAAACCCTAAAGATTAGCTCATACAGAAAGCAGCTACTAGTTTCTTCATGAAAAGTTAGACATCTGCCCACTCCAGAAATAATTTTTGTGATTGTTTGTCTAAAATGTAATATTCAAAATTAGGAATCAAATCCTGGAGTATGTAAACATTGGAGTAAGTTATATCTAGTGTAGAAGTTTGCCAGTTACGAGGTGTAGCTATGAAAGGAAGGTATGTTCAGGGATCAGTGAGTGTGCAAAATGATCATAATGTACATGTCAAAAGGCAGAAACAGAGGGGGTGTATCAGGATGAGCAACCAATAGGTAGGTGTAAGATAGCATCACATGAGTAATTTAGTGCAACAGAAGATTGTAAGGAGTATTGGGAATGATGCCAAAATTAAGTACGAGTGACTCACCTTTATCTTCAACCTCTTTTTAGTTGTTTTTTTTCTGTCCAACCATCCCTTTAGCTCCCTTATGTGTATATTAGTCATTTTGCAAATCCACTGAATTCCAAATGATTACCAGTGTTGATATTTTAACCATTTGTGCCCCTCATTTTACTAACTTACATCTGACTCGTGGTACAGCAGTCCTATTATTAATACTGTAGTATTGCTAATTAAGCAAAAGGAAAAATCAACAAGATTTTAATGGTGGCCACCACACTGTACTTCTGTGTATGTCACCAATAAATTTGGACTAAGGTCTTCTGTGGGAAATCTATTTGTTCCAGCTTGAATTTGGCAGAAATGCTCACACTACAGTAACCTGTAAATACTCCATGGTCTCCTTCTTTTATACTGCTGTAATAAATATAAAGGGAAGGGTAACCACCTTTCTGTATAGAGTGCTATAAAATCCCTCCTGGCCAGAGGCAAAACCCTTTCACCTGTAAAGGGTTAAGAAGCTAAGGTAACCTCACTGGCACCTGACCCAAAATGACCAATGAGGGAACAAGATATTTTCAAATCTGGAGCGGGGGAAAAGGCTTTTGTCTGTCTGTCTGTGTGATACCTTTGCCGGGAATGGATCAAGGATGCAAGCCTTCCAACTCCTGTAAAGTTAGTAAGTAATCTAGCTAGAAAATGCATTAGGTTTTCTTTGTTTTTTTGGCTTGTGAAAATTGTTATGCTGGAGGGAATGTGTATTCCTGTTTTTGTGTCTTTTTGTAACTTAAGGTTTTGCCTAGAGGGATTCTCTATGTTTTGAATCTGATTACTCTGAAAGATATTTACCATCCTCATTTTACAGAGGTGATTCTTTTACATTTTCTTGAAATAAAATTCTCCTTCTAAGAACCTGATTGATTTTTTCATTGTTCTTAAGACAAGGGTTTGGGTCTGTGTTCACCTGTACCAATTGGTGAGGATATTATTATCAAGCTTTCCCCAGGAAAGGGGGTGTAGGGTTTGGGAGGAAGACGTCTCCAAGTGGGCTCTTTCCCTGTTCTTTGTTTAAATCACTTGGTGGTGGCAGTGTACCAGGTTTTTAACCTAAGCTGGTTCCCAAGGCAAGAGAGAAATCTGTGCCTTGGGGAAGTTTTAACCTAAGCTGGTAAGAATAAGCTTAGGGGGTCTTTCATGCAGGTCCCCACATCTGTACCCTAGAGTTCAGAGTGGGGAAGGAACCTTGACGCCTGCTCTGACTTTTAATGTTTGTGGGTAAAAGCTGAGATCTGCAGAGACAAATCTATTGGCTTTTCCAAGGTTTGCCTGTAAGCTTTAAGTACCACCACCAGAAGAGGTTTCCTAACAAAGACAGGAAACCAGTATTGTGTGGAAAAACCTAGAAGAGGACCTTCTTTCAGATCTAGAGAGATGAAGGGGATCAGTGGAACCACCTGGAGAGGCTTCAGATAACATTGCAGAGAACAAGCTCCCCTTTCTGAAGGCACAGGCTCTACACAATCTTGTTTTACATACTCTAGATGAGTGCATGGTTACATGCTTCAGCACTGGATAGCTTTACTTAAAAACAAAAAAATCCCTCATCTCATATCATAGATGACAAATTTAACTCTCCATGAAATTTAGTATTGTCCACTAAGGCAGACATATCCTAAATTACTGCTGCCTTTTCTTGATGAATGCCATAGCTTTTTGTGGGATTTTATATCAATTTATCATTTAATGTATTATTGATAATGCAACACATGTAAAATGATTAGTCAACTTGAAATTATAAGAATAAGTTTGACTGTTCTTATTATTTCAACAATACACTCCATCAGCTGTCTACTGATTGTGAATTATTGCTTGGCCAGAGCCAATTAAATGACTCTAATCTATTTTGTAGTGAAATCCTATCCTACTGTTTGGAGAAGAACTTTCTACAGTATAGATGTAGAATAAATTGATGAGATTTTATTGACTATTCTGAACAAAAGCAAAGGGGAAAGGGAAAAAAATAGCAACTAGTCAATATTTGATTACTTCATTCTTCAACCTCTCTCTTCCCATGAATGAATTTACTGCTAGATTTGCAAAAGGGTCTGGGAAGGAGTGGCAAAGGAGCGTGGAGATTAATTGGGATGGAATGATATCATTCCTACCTCTCAGTTATCCAGTGTAGGCCTGTAGGGAGCTACAGTCACTATCCCCTTATACCTATCAGTGGGGTAGTAGGACTGTAATGTTTTGCTTAGTACCCATATCAAGCTACACAATTAAGACTAAATTCACAAAGGGACTTAGGTGCCTAAGTGCTACTTTGGGTACCTAAGTCCAAGGTTTATCTGCCACCAATATTCATAAAACCCTCTCTCATCTGAGGCCTAATGTTGTAGGTACATAAGCTCACTCAGCACTTATTTTTTTCAGTAAAAGTTCTCCAGGTGCTTGTGTTTCTGCCTCTGGGCATGCGCACCTCTGTCTTGCTATAGGCATCCAGATACCTAAGCTCCAGTATGATTCTTGAACTGGGAGAAGATAGGCACTGCTTTGCTTATCTCACCAGCAGAGCTCGATCTGGTGGCTGTGGTTAGAGGTTGCCTATGCCACGCAAAACAACTCCCCCATTGGTTGATGAGAAGGGATTTGAAATGGGCTCCACCACCTCAGTGCCCTAACCACAGGTTATAGAATCATAGGACTGGAAGGGACCTCGAGAGGTCATACAGTCCAGTCCCCTGCACTCATGGCAGGACTAAGTATTATCTAAACAGGTGTTTGTCTAATGTGCTCTTAAAAATCTCCAAATGATGGAGATTCCACAACCTCCCTAGGCAATTTATTCCAGTGCTTAACCACCCTGATAGTTAGGAAGTTTTCCCTGATGTCCAACCTAAACCTCCCTCGCTGCAATTTAAGCCCATTGCTTCTTGTCCTGTCCGCAGAAGTTAAGAAGAACAATTCTTCTCCTGCCTCCTTGTAACAACCTTTTATGTACCTGGAAACTGTTATCATGTCCCCTCTCTGTCTTCTCTTCACCAGACTAAACAAACCCAATTTTTCAATCTTCCCTCACAGGTCATGTTTTCTAGACCTTTGATCATTTTTGTTGCTCTTCTCTGGAATTTCTCCAATTTGTTCACATGTTTCCTGAAATATGACACCCAGAACTGGACAAAATACTCCAGTTGAGGCCTAATCAGCATGGAGTACAGTGGAAGAATTACTTATCGTGTCTTGCTTACAACATTCCTGCTAATACATCACAGAATAATGTTCATGTTTTTGCAACAGTGTTACACTGTTGACTCAAACTTGTGGTCCACTATGACCCCCAGATCCCTTTCCACAGTACTGTTTCCTAGGTAGTCATTTCCCATTTTTTATATGTGCAACTAACTGTTCCTTCTTAAATGAAGTACTTTCCATTTTTCCTTATTGAATTTCATCCTATTTACTTCAGACCATTTCTCCAGTCTGTCCAAATCATTTTCAATTTTAATCCTATCTTCAAAACACTTGCAACCGCTCCCAGCTTGGTATCCTCTGCAAACTTTATAAATTTACTCTCTATGCCATTATCTAAATCATTGATGAAGATATTGAACAGAACCGGACCCAAAACTGATCTGTGTGGGGCCCCACTCATTATGCCCTTCCAGCATGACTGTGATAACCACTGATAACCATTCTCTGGGAACAGTTTTCCAAACAGTTTTGCACCCACCTTATAGTAGCTCCATGTACGTTGCATTTCCTGAGTTCATTTATGAGGAGGTCATGCAAGACAGTATAAAAAGCTTTACTAAAGTCAAGAAATACTACCTCTAGTGCTTCCCCCTCCCCCCATCCACAAGGCTTGTAATCTGTCAAAGAAAGCTATCAGGTTGATTTGACACAATTTGTTTTTGATAAATCCATGCTGACTGTTACTTACCACCTTATTATCTTCTAGCTTCTTATTATCTGCTGGAAGCGACGCGGGCTGAGGGACGTACTGGCTGCCGCTTCCAGCGGCCCCCATTGGCTTGGAGCAGCGAACCGCGGCCAGTGGGAGCCGCGATCGGCTGAACCTGTGGACGCGGCAGGTAAACAAACCGGCCTGGCCCAGCAGGGGCTTTCCCTGCACAAGCGGCGGAACAAGTTTGGGAACCACTGTTCTAGATGTTTGTAAATGTATTGCTTAATTATTTGCTCAGTTATCTTTCTGGTCATAGAAGTTAAGCTGACTGATCTGTAATTCCATGGGTTGTCCTTATTTCCCTTTTTATAGATTGGCACTATATTGCCCTTTTCCAGTCTTTGGGAATCTCTCCCGTCTTCCATGACTTTTCAAAAATAATTACTAATGGCTCAGATATCTCCTCAGTCAGCTCCTTGAGTATTCTAGGATGCATTTCATCAGACCCTGGTGACTTGAAGACATCTAATATGTGTAAGTAATTTTTAACTTGTTCTGTTCCCATTTTAGCTTCTGATCCTACCTCATTATGGGATATTCTGATGGGGAGCTCCCTCAGTTTTTCCTGTTGAAGCTCTTTGTGACATCTATGGAGCAAGTCCTTCATCTGGTATTTATCCCCCATTCTAAGGAGGAATACGGATCCTCTCTTAGTTGGGAAGCACATCAAAGCAGTGATCTGAGGGAAATGCTTCCCTTCAATGTCCCACTTAAACAAGACAAAAATTAAAAGACAATTACTTAAATACAGCACATCTGACAATTGGAGAAAGCTCATAAAGAAAGTAAGGGGGAGTGGATAGATCTACAAAAATGCTTCAGACAGCCCCAGGAAACTGGCAATTCTCCAAATCTCTGAAACAGAAAAATCAATTAGATACACCAATCAGAGACACTAGGCACATGGGGACAAGGGAAAATATTCCTGTCCTACACAGAAGGACAAAGATGCACAAGCATCTCTGTCATCAGGTGCAGTTTGAGGCAAATCCACACAAATCATTCCAAAAATAATCATATCTTTGTGGATACCAGCATGACTTTTACTAAACTCACAAGTCAAGATTTCAGACTCTGAAATGAAGGTGTTCTTGTAAGCCTTTAACTGTCTATACTCATAAGCTACAAAAAGATAAGCTAAACTCCATACATGTGGAGGAAGAGATAAAGGTAACTAAATCAAGGTAGGCAGAAAAATCATGAAGTTGGATAGCAGGCAGAATTCTGTTTAAGTCATTTTTATATGCTGAAGCTTAATCTTATCAGGCCTGTGATTGCCCTAAACCTAAAAAAGGACAAAGAGCTGCTAGATTGTGGATCATTAAGACCTATAGTACTGAACTTTGAGTAGAGCTGGGGGAGCAATTTGCAATTAATTTATTTAGTGAAATTAGCATGCTTTTATGTATATAAATTATCTGCAAGGAAGTGCTTTAAAATCTAACCTTTAATAAGAGGTGCATTGCCCCAGGAAGAGCCCAGGAAAGGAACTGTGCCCTCTTGATCTTGAGGAAAATAATCTACTACTGGTCCTGATCATTAGCTGTATGAGGTATAATGCTTTCTGGATCTCCTGAAGTGAGGGAGCGGGGTGGGAAGGGGGTGAGAGTGCAGATCACATTTTGCCCAGTATGGGCCTCTACTTAATAGGCACAATTATACTTTATATAATCTTCAGGGCAGGGACTATACAGCCTGGGATTTTCAAAAGAGCCGATGGGAGTTAGATGCCTAATTCTCTTGGAAGTCTGTATGCAAGCTGGTGCCTAACTTCCCATTTTTGCCTTTGAAAATCTCCCCCTTAATATACTTAGGGCAGTATATAAATATGAATTATTAATGGTAATAGCTTTTGGCTCAGTTGCACATATATGCAATGCATTAGGAAATATACAGCAGGGAACAATTCTGTACTGGCAGCATAATAGACTAGGTTACTTTCTAGGTCCTTTTTTTTTTCTCTATTTATATGATAATATGCTACATAATAGATACAAAAATATACATTTAGCTGACCTGTGCATCTAATTGGTGTCTAGGTGGCCTCCAAAATTAATGAATATATTTTCCCAGGTCATAATAATAAGGATGATAACCTGTAGCATTTACAAAAAGCAGAGAATTATATTTTTCAAGTACATTACAAACATTAGCTAATTAATAATTCCTAAAAGGAAATGTGTTGTTTTGCTAGACCTAATAACAAATCCGTTTCCTGTTGTCTTTTTCCTTCTTAGGCATATAATATATACATGTATTTCTTGCTGGTTGTCTGGGCAATTTCTTTTTGAGACAGATACCATACATCTCTTTATTAGGCATCTGAAAAATAGACAACAGTATCGATACTGAGAATAAGGCTATGAAGGTGCTCAGCACTTTTCAGGATAAATCCAAAATGGAGCATAATACACTAGGTCAGACACAGAGAAAACTTTTGTTTCCCATCTTTTCTTATATTTTTTCTACCAACATGTAGTGTGTCTTTATAGTGTCTTTTTGTCAAATAAATGACTAATGTGGATTTTTGCAGATAATTTGAGTTGACCTGCCAGCTGTGAGTAAACATTCAGTACCTGCTCTGCAAATGTGGTTATTACCTGCACAGCTTTAGTTGTGTAGTGTGAGTAAGATATAATGTGGCAGTTGGTTAGAGTAACCAGAGTATGATTATTTCATAACTTGTGAGGAAACTAGGAGCATAAAATCACATATAAATCAAGGGATTAGTTACAGAAGCTTCAGGCTGAAGAAACTTTTATAACCAACTTTTGTCATGATTTTTTTTCCACATACTGTATGTAGGAGGGAGAGCTTCATCCATTTGTGGTATTTCACAATCACATGTTTCATAGATGACAAGTGCATATGCGATTTGCATAACTGGTGAAGATAATTACATTCTGAACTCTGATAAATAATGAAGGGATCAAACATATGGTTTTAGTGATTCATAGTTTATGCCTTATTCAATTAAATGAGTATGATTCACCAAAAACACCTAATTAAATTAAATGTTTACAAAGTTGTGGGGGTATTATACATGGGACTACTTCCAATCTGCTTGGCATAGAATCCTGCATGAGAATGAATATCTGTTCTCAAGATGCACTCAGAAACTGAACAGTCACAAAAAGAAACCCAAACAGCCATAATACTGGTGTGATTGAAGGCTTGTACTTGAACTGTGGGCATTCACTTGCTCTTTGACTCCCTGTCACGAAGATTTCCAATGAACATAAAATGTTGAGTATTGTCTTTAATTCCTTTGGTTTAGTTGTCCATACTGCATGTAAATCGATCTTGGGTGCAGGCTGGGATTCTACTTTGTCCTCTGCTGTTTTAGATTGGATGATGGGGATGGGGAGAGGGAAACATCCTTTCTTTCATGCTTGGTTGTTTCCCATTTGGCATTGTCCCAAAGTTTAAATTTAATTGTGCACTATCAAAGCTGAATATCTTGTTTATGGGGAAGAACAAAATCTAGCACAGAGACCTACTTTATGAAGAAGCTTCCTGAAGTTCCATATCCAGTAAGCTGACTAGTGCATGTCCATTGTTTGGATTGGAAGGTAAATAAGGAAAAAGTGGGACTCATGGTAGAGAAGTCAGAGTTTTTGAGTACTCCTTATAATTGCTAGCCCTTCAAACAGCTATTTCCATGGTACACATGGTGCATTTACTCTAAAGAACATTACACTTTCAAAGTGAAAGTCAGGAATTGGTGAAATTAAGACAGTGTGTTCAACATTAACTCTTCACTCTTTTCCCACATGCAATATGATTTAGGCTATGTCTGCACTACATAGGGGTGTGATTTCCCTGCCTATGTACACAGACTGATGCTAGCTTGAAGAGAACTAGTGTGTGTATAAATAGCCATGTAGCCTTGGTAACACGGGTAGAGGAAGAGGAGGCATGGCTTAGCTGTGCTGAGTACGTACCTACCTGAAATCAGTAGATACATACTTGATATATCCTAGCCATGCCTTCGCTGCTGCTACACTGCTATTCATACTCACACTAGCTCTATGAGAGCCAACATGAGTATGTGTACACACGCAGGGAAATCAAACCCCTAACTCATAGTGTAGACATAGTGTTAGCTCTTTATTATATGAGTACATTCTGTTTTTCAAATAACACGATAATATCATAGAGTTGATTTATTTTTAAATAAAACCTTGGATAAACATTTGAGCATGGTGGAGATATGTTCATAAGCTTTTTCATAGATTATGGTGTATCTCCCAGTCCCTACGGAGGTTTCACTGGGTCTCTCAATTGCTTCTCCTCTTTAATGATTTCATCTCTTCCAATAGTTTTTACTTCAGTCTCTCTGTTGATGACTCACATTTCTATCTTCCCTCTCCTCACCTGTCTCCTTCTAACCAAACCCACATCTCAGCCTGTCTCTCTGATATTGCCTCTTGCCTGACTCACTGTCAGCTCAAACGTAACATGGGCCAAACTATCGTTCTTATTCTTCCTCTTAAATCCTTCATACTCCCTCTACTTCTGTGCCACTCCTGACTGTACCACACTTTCCTGTCACCTGGAAGTCACTTTTGCTGCAAACTCTAAGATGGTGTCCTAATCCTGTCCTAATTTCTGCACAGCATGTCTAAGAACCTACCTTTTTCTTTCTGTCCAAACAGCCTTGTCTTGTCAAGGCCCTCATCATGTTCATCTAGGTTACTGAAATCTCCACCTCTGTGGCTTCCCTGCTATCCACATCACCCACTATTCCACCAAAATAGAGAAAACAGCTGCTAGGTTATTGTGTCTGGCCCATTGTTCTGGCCCCATTTTTAAATACTTGCATTGGCTCCGGTGTCTCTACCACATCAAATTTAAATTTCCTTTCCCTGCTTTTCAGACGCTTTGTAACTCTACCTCTCCTGTTTAGGCCACTGTGTCCATTATTGTGTTGCTCCCGACATGCTCTTTGCTTTGCAGATTCCAGCCTTGGCATTCTGCTTGTCACTTTCTCCATCAATTATCACTGTGGGTTTTTTTCCTTGCCACCCCTATGCAATGAATGCCTTTACTGACTTCCTGAGGAAACTTCAATCCATCGGTGATCTTCCTGATAACACCATCCTGGCCACTATGGATGTAGAAGCCCTCTACACCAACATTCCACACAAAGATGGACTACAAGCCGTCAAGAACACTATCCCCGATAATGTCACGGCTAACCTGGTGGCTGAACTTTGTGACTTTGTCCTTACCCATAACTACTTCACATTTGGGGACAATGTATACCTTCAGATCAGCGGCACTGCTATGGGTACCCGCATGGCCCCACAGTATGCCAACATTTTTATGGCTGATTTAGAACAACGCTTCCTCAGCTCTCTTCCCCTAAAGCCCCTACTCTACTTGCGCTATATTGATGACATCTTCATCATCTGGACCCATGGAAAAGAAGCCCTTGAGGAATTCCACCATGATTTCAACAATTTCCATCCCACCACCAACCTCAGCCTGGTCCAGTCCACACAAGAGATCCACTTCCTGGACACTACAGTGCTAATAAACAATGGTCACATAAACACCACCCTATACCGGAAACCTACTGACCGCTATTCCTACCTGCATGCCTCCAGCTTTCACCCTGACCACACCACACGATCCATCGTCTACAGCCAAGCTCTGCGATACAACCACATTTGCTCCAACCCCTCAGACAGAGACAAACACCTACAAGATCTCTGTCAAGCTTTCTTACAACTACAATACCCACCTGCAGAAGTAAAGAAACAGATTGATAGAGCCAGAAGAGTTCCCAGAAGTTACCTACTACAGGACAGGCCTAACAAAGAAAATAACAGAATGCCACTAGCCATCACCTTCAGCCCCCAACTAAAACCCCTTCAACGCATTATTAAGGATCTACAACCTATCCTAAAGGATGACCCAACACTCTCACAAATCTTGGGAGACAGGCCAGTCCTTGCCTACAGACAGCCCCGCAACCTGAAGCAAATACTCACCAACAACCACATACCACACAACAGAACCACTAACCCAGGAACTTATCCTTGCAACAAAGCCCGTTGCCAATTGTGCCCACATATCTATTCAGGGGACACCATCACAGGGCCTAATAACATCAGCCACACTATCAGAGGCTCGTTCACCTGCACATCCACCAATGTGATATATGCCATCAAGTGCCAGCAATGCCCCTCTGCCATGTACATTGGTCAAACTGGACAGTCTCTACGTAAAAGAATAAATGGACACAAATCAGATGTCAAGAATTATAACATTCATAAACCAGTCGGAGAACACTTCAATCTCTCTGGTCACGCAATCACAGACATGAAGGTCGCTATCTTAAAACAAAAAAACTTCAAATCCAGACTCCAGCGAGAAACTGCTGAATTGGAATTCATTTGTAAATTGGATACTATTAATTTAGGCTTAAATAGAGACTTGGAGTGGCTAAGTCATTATGCAGGGTAGCCTGTTTCCTCTTGTTTTTTCCTACCCCCCGCCCAGATGTTCTGGTTTAACTTGGATTTAAACTTGAAGAGTGGTCAGTTTGGATGAGCTATTACCAGCAGGAGAGTGAGTTTGTGTGTGTATGGGGGTGGGGGGGATGTGAGAAAACCTGGATTTGTGCAGGAAATAGCCCAACTTGATTGTCATGCACATTGTGTAAAGAGTTGTCACTTTGGATGGGCTATCACCAGCAGGAGAGTGAATTTGTGTGGGGGGGTGGAGGGTGAGAAAACCTGGATTTGTGCTGGAAATGGCCCACCTGATGATCACTTTAGATAAGCTATTACCAGCAGGACAGTGGGGTGGGAGGAGGTATTGGTTCATATTCTCTCTGTATATATAAAGTCTGCTGCAGTTTCCACGATATGCATCTGATGAAGTGAGCTGTAGCTCACGAAAGCTTATGCTCAAATAAATTGGTTAGTCTCTAAGGTGCCACAAGTACCCCTTTTCTTTTTGTGAATACAGACTAACACGGCTGTTACTCTGAAACCTGTCCCAGGAATGGCTTAGGTTGTCACTGTGACACTTTGAAAACAGGAGTTCAGTTCTCTGCTTTACCACAGACTTCTTCCTATCACCACAGAGAAGTCATTTATTCTCTTTATACTTGTCTGTAAAATGGGGATGTATAGTTCTTCCCTACCTCATAGGGATGTTGTGCTGTGTTGGGAGGATAAATATGTTAAGGTCATCAGGCAATCATATGCTATGGTGCTGTGGGCCATATACGGGTACTTTACTTTAGTATGTAAGTACTTTAGATTGACAGACAAACTTCACTTCACTCAAATCCCTCCTTAAAATCCTTGTCTGCCATGACATATACTCAAAATGGGTCAACAACAACATTAATTCCTATATTGATTTATACCAAAATAAACTACAATTACCAAGATGGCCCGATCATTCCCCTATCCATGTTGCTGGTTTGTTGTATTCTCCTTCCACAGCTTTGGTTTTGTTGTCTGTTTTTATCTTTACACAATAGACTGCAGTGGAATGGCATGGCATTGGCTGTTTATTTATGTCTGGACACTGCCTAGATTATTTTGGGTGCTACTGCTAGATAAATAATACCATTCTTCCCATCTATATGGGCACTTGTCTGGTTTGTGGACTGTGTATGACTGTTTTTAAGCACCTTTTATAAGTATCTGAAGAGCTGCAAGGATTGTTACTATTGTGTAAAGATAAAAATACAGACAACAAAACCAAAGCTGTGGAAGGAGAATACAGCAAACCAGCAACGTGGATAGGGGGATGATTGAACCATCTTTTTGTTTTCGTTTTTGTGTTTTTCTTCTGTTACTCTCAGTTTAGCTACCTACCTGTCACAACCATATTTATATTCTGTTCTGCAATTATTTCTCCCTGACTCAGTTGCCCAAGACATATTGTACATTGTGTCTAGTTTTGGTCCCCCCACTACTGAAGGGATGTGGACAAATTGGAGAGAGTCCAGCGGAGGGCAACAAAAATTATTAGGGGGCTGGGGAACATGACTTACGAGGAGAGGCTGAGGGAACTGGGGTTATTTAGTCTGCAGAAAAGAAGAGTGAGGGGAGATTTGATAGCAGCCTTCAACTACCTGAAGGGGGAGTTCCAAAGAGGATGGAGCTCGGCTGTTCTCAGTAGTGGCATAAGAATAAGGAGCAATGGTCTCAAGTTGCAGTGGGGGAGGTCTAGGTTGGATATTAGGAAACACTATTTCACTAGGAGGGTGGTGAAGCACTGGAATGGGTTACCTAGGGAGGTGGTGGAATCTCCATCCTTAGAGGTTTTTAAGGCCCAGCTTGACAAAGCCTTGTCTGGGATGATTTAGTTGGTGTTGGTCCTGCTTTGAGCAGGGGATTGGATTAGATGACCTCCTGAGGTGTCTTTCAACCCTAATCTTCTATGATTGTATAATTGCTCACATTTTTCTCTCCCACTCTCCAGATGTACAAAGAGGAAGATGGCTTTGCCCCATTCTGCCCCTTTTGCATTTATCAGACAAGCCCTCTGCTGTGGACTTCCCCCAGTGTGTGGGAGATTTCAGAAGACAGTGAGCCAGAATAAATGGCTCCCATGCCTACCTCTCCACAAATCCTAGTACAAAGGGTGGGGAGGAGGTGCCCAAGGGCAAGGAGGTGGAATGGCCAGGGGGCACTGCACTATAGCTAAACCAGCTGGTGTATGGCCTCTTGGGATATAGCCAGCTGATGCAATTTAAAGAGCATAGCTTGAAAAATCTGGGGCCCATAATTTGACAGTTCTCCTACTCTGCTGAAGCTGGGTGCAGCATGGAATCTAACATCTGGACCAAATAGCCATCTTATCTTGTGCTTTTTACATCATAGAATTCCAGCATTTCTTTACAAGAAAAAAAAAACAAAAACCTAAGTTACACTTCCTGGGAAGCATAATGAGCTGGTAACCTGACCTAGTGTTGAGTATCCATGCACATAAGACTTTTCACAAACCTGTAAAAAGATGAAAGAGTAAGTTCTCAGAAAGAATTAAGGACAATCCAATAAATGCTAATTTGCTAATGAAAAAAGATTTGCAATTATTGCCCACTATTTCCATGACTTCTTGAGAGAATACCTCAAAACAGAGAATTTTTCTGATATTTCTATAATTGTTCATGACATTTAGCTTTTTACTGGAAAGCTACTTCAAAGGACTGAAATGGGAATTTGCACTCCTTAATACATTCTTAATCTGCCATTATTTAGTACATAAATTAAATGAGTATTAGTTACTGTATTTGCTCTCAAAAATTAGATAATTAATTCTACAATGAAACAACTTATTGTAAGAATGAAAAAAAAAAAAAAACCCTCAGTATAAAATGTACCTAATACTTTCTTAGTCAAGAAACTAACATGTCTGGAGTTATCAGCATGTTATACAGGTATTATATTGTACTAATACATCTACCTAAATCATACTTACACAGACAGCCTTAAGAACAGACCTGAATTGTACTAGGAACAAAGGATGCTTCAGATCTTGGAGGGTTATAATTTTCCTTTAAAACTATTTATCTTTATTTATAAAGATAGGAGAAAAAAGTGTCCCCCCTCCATTCCTGCCCCCCCTCCCAATTTATTACCGCAGAGAGTTAAAATTCATGTTTTCATCTTATTGTTCAAGCTAATTCAGCAATGATTCTCACCTCCCACCTTCATATTTTTCCTTCTTCCAACTACCGTCTCCTATCAAAGACGTCATTGTAAGTTGTTCCTCCTGAAAGCCCACAAACACTCATTCTCTGGAACATCAAATGGAGAAAAAGAAAGAGCTCTTTAAAAAGGATCTAAAGTTGAATCTTAGGCCCTGACACTGCATTCAGCTCCATGTGAGGGGTGTCTCATTGACTTAAATAGGTCTCTATTCATGTGTAAATATTTACCCAAATTAATTCAGTTAAAGGATCAAGGCCTGTCTTTAGGAGTCCCTATGGGTTTTGTGTTTTTATCTGTTTAGGTTGAGAGCTCCTTCAGATAAGGATTATGTACAGCACAGACCATGTTTTCAGTCCTCAACAAAAAACTAATAATAATAATAATAATAATTAATAAACAACAACAACAACAACAGGAAACATTAACCCTTCCATTCCAATAGTGAGATTCTTTATTCTCCTGATGAGCATGCTAGTATAAATGATGTCTCCCTGTAAGAGCCAACAATAAAGCAATGAGATGACCGCCCTTCATTTAGGTTAGACTGTCAACAGCTTTAGTATTTTAACAACTTGATGACATTAGAGAACAAGTTTACTGTGCAGTGATAAATGATTGTGTAATATCTTCCCATCAGAACCACTGTAGAGTGTAATGGTTTCAGATTGCTTATCAGAAATTTCTATGGGTTTTCCCACAGTGTGTGTGGAGTAGTATCAGGCATTTTAGTTTTAAAAAAATTACTTTTGTGATCACTTTTGTTTATCTGGGTGGAAGAAGGGAGGAGAAAAAAGGGTAATGGTCTGAAAGGAACAAGCATGCCAGAAGCAGAAATTCAACAAAGTAGTACATTTTTTAAATCCCTCAAGGAAACCACTGCCTGCATTTATTAAGTTACATATTATTCCAGTACATGGAATAAAAATGTGCTTTTGTTTTAGTCAGTCTCTACTGGTATGCAGGCCAGTTCCTTTTTCTTTTTTGTTCTTTGTTTGTCTTTACTCTTGTCTGTCAAACAGTGTCAGAGTCCATTCTGATGACCCGTTTCCAGATTGTCCTTTGCTTGGCAGATTTGATATGCCACGTCACATAAAAAGCTCATAAAACTGAAGTGGCATTCACTCTATACAATGCTTTGATTATCAGCATACATCCAGGGAATGGCACAGCATTTCACTGCCAAGCACTAAGTGCCCATTGGTTCTATCATTGAAGTTCAGTTCAACCGTTTAACATTTTAAGCCTTTTGTCACTCATGTAGCTGCTTGGCCTCTCTGAATCTGAGGATATATATCTGTGGATAAATGTTTAGTGTGCAAACAATCATAAGAGGAGTACGGTACTTAAATTATCCATTTTTTAAAAGAATTGGGAATTGAGATTTCAAATGAACAAGAAGTTTTTGCTGCCACAATTTTGACTTTAATTTAAATTTTTAAGGGCAACATTACATGATATTCACATTTTAGTTGTCCCAGATAAAATCCATCTTCTGCAAACTTTTGTAAACAACAGCTATCTTTATTAAAGAATTTATTATTTTTACAGGTGAAACTGGTATTAATATTTCAACAAACTATAGCAGTAAATCTTATCTTCTTTTTGTTGACTTAAGCACCATCAGCACTAGGCTGGTTCAAGCAGCCTGAAATTGTTTAAGTAGTATAATTCACTTCAAACAGTTTAAAAATGTAAGCTCACTTTAATATGCAGAAGCAATATTCTGAATCTGCTGTAAGAACTGCAGCTGATTTACCTTAAACAGTCTTAATACAATCAGCATCATCTGTACTTGCTTTGGCAAAGCACACAAGAATTAGAATGGCTCTGAAAACTTGCCCTGCTTGTAAGTACCTTACTGCATGTGAGTTTCCCTTGTCTCATCTGCTAGGCTTGCTCTATGTAGGTTCAACCAAAAATGCAAGACTGAAGAAAAAGTGTTCATATACTGTATGAGATGCACCACCTAGGAATGTAGGTACATAGATGGAGACTCTAAAGAGAAGAAAATGTAAAGCTTGGATATATAGGGCTAGATCCACAAAGGAATTTAGGTTCCATAATGCTACTTTAGGGGCCTATGTCCAAAATTTAGATCCCCACAACCACTGTTAAGCTGCCATCTAACCCTGTAGGTGCCTAAAGTCCCAAGACTCTTAAGTTTCCACCAGTAAAGTCCCTAGGAACTTTTTAGAGTGCTTTGCTCATGTGCACCAGCAGAAATTTAAGTCCAGCCAAAACTGCTCCATGCCAAACTCACCTGAGATATAGTGACCAGCATTCAAATCCCCAATTTGCCAGATTTGGAGGAGGGATTTGAACCCAGATTGCTTGCCTCCTTGGTGAGTGATCTAACACTGGGCTAACACTCCTCTTCTGGAAGGAGACCCTCTCAGCTCTACTTCTGAAGTTATTCTACTGTGTATGAACTACTTCAATAGTCACTGGGCCAGAGAGAGTGAGAATGACTTTATAGCTCAGTGGTTAGCAAACTCTTGGAAGATGCAGATTCTAATCTCTGCTCTAATATTTAATTATTTAATACAAAGGGGCAATCCCAGGGGAGTTCTCTAACCACTGGGATACTGGGTATATGCGAGCTTACTCCCTTCTCCTCCTCTGTTTTTCACGAGAAAGGACGGACCTGATTTAGGTGCCTAAACCAGAAGAGGGGCCTAACTTGGGGCTGAGGACCGTAGATGTGAGTGTTCGTCCCTACCTCTCTCCCATGTTCTAGGGAGCATTGTTCATTTGCCTTGACATTTCAATTGGGATGGTTAAGGGTTTGTTTTTTTAAGTATTAAACTAATAATGATCTTATAGTTAGCCAGACCCGTTCATACAGGTGGATCCCAAAGCATTTACAAATGTTATTGAATAGTTTTTGTTAATTACCAGAACTATTACTATTACTCTTACTCTTATTGTTGCTCTTTTTTCTTCAGCACACATGCTGTAATATCTTCACCATAGTCAAATGCAAAAATACATAATCAGTACCTAGGGGTAGAAAGGTAAATCACTATTATAGCTCACCAGGTGTCTTTTTGTGTCATAAAGGGGCACTTTCACAATGAAAGTTAAAAAAACATAGCAAATAAGTAATCTTTACGTTATGTCCAGGTCCTATTACAAATGGGTTCTTTCAGATCATTTGTGGTAAGTATGTTCCACAGGTTTGGGCTTCTACAGGGAGTCCTCTGCTACCAGCCTGGAAAGACTTCAGACAAAACTGGAATCCAGACTAAAGCTTAAAAACAACATGAGAGCAGGAGTCTGAACATGGAAACATATCCTGTAGTGCTTACTCAGGCAAAACACCCACTGAAATCAATGGGACTCTTTCTGCTGGAAGTGCTGAACTAAGCCCACTGAGTTTTGTTTGAGTAAGGATTTCAGAGACTGACGCATAATGAAAAAGGGAAAGCTGCAAAAAAGAAAGCTGATCACAGCCACTTCAGGGTTTTGTAACAACAAACTTGTGATAGTCTTTACTTTTCCACTTCCACTCCTGGTGTCCTTGCTGCTGTATTCTTATGGAGATGTCTACCACAGTGTTTGTGCTGAATATCATCTTGAACAGACAATAGACACATTAAGGATACATTGTCCGTTTCTCTTCCTCTTGTATTATTGAATGAATGGCAAAAGACCCAAACCTCTTGGAGGGCCAACAAGAATGAAGAAATGGCCAGATGGCAGTACCTGTAACAAATAGGGCAATTTCTTGCCATCACATTGAAAGACCTTATTCTACTAAATTTAAGGTATTAGTCTATGTAACCTCTTTAGGGGGGAGATATGGCAGATGTAAGATATGGGAGATCAAAAGATTATATTGAAAATCTAGCAGACAAGTATGAAGTTTTGGGACAGTAAATGTTAAGTTAATTTCCTGGGGGATCCCTGGGGAGAGGTTAATGCAAATTACCCAGCTCCAGTTATGCAAAAAACTAGGCTTTTGAAGCTATACCCAAAGGAGATCGGTCTGCTGATTATTTGTTACAGAAGGCCAAGATCAAAGACCCAAGCTGTATAAATAAATGGATGTTCTTCCCAGACCTCATTCTCATTCTGGATCTAAGACAGATGAACTTATAACCGTGAGGAATATCCAGTTGTGGATTTTGAAGCACTAAAACCTATCAGAGACCCAGATTGGAGTTGGAGGTTGATTCTGGTAAGCTTTTTAGCATTTGTGCGGGGTCTTTTATTGTTTTAATATGTTTTCTCCACAAAGCTTTTTCATTAAGAATAAATGTGCTTGTTTGAAAGGATCTGTCTGATAACCTACAACTGCAGGCAATATGCAGGTCACAACTGTCAGAAAGAAAACGGAGCATGGGCACTGGCCTGTTTAGACAATCTGGTTTGCTGGGGATATCACAGTGTAAATCCAAGGAGCTGTTGAGCCTTAAAATCACTGGTCAGGAGAGAGGGATATCAGAAACCTGTAAGTCTGCCTTCGAGGGACCGTGGAGGGGGAATACAAGTGCAGTTACCCTATAACTGTGACAGTACCATCTGTATTCATCAACTTCCAGTCAGACTAAATCTTTTCCAAAGAGACTTCAGTTGTGGATAATGGAAGGCAGTCTGATAGTGACTCAGAGCCAGGTGCAGAATGTAAGAGCAGTGGCCTTGGCTCAAGAACACAGCTTCTTGTTGATGAGAATTATTACAGTTACTGTCAGTAGACAAGGCTTGGACTCTCTACAACAGCTCCTCCTCCAAAATTTGTCAGTGTAGCAAGTTGAAGATCAAACAACTATACGCCAAATACTTACAGCTGTATGGGTGCCACTGCTGACTCATCTGTAGATCCAGCAATAAGCTAGTTGCTTTCTATAGGTTGGGTTTGGGATCAGGAGCCATAAGAGACATTTAATTTCAGTTTTCTTTTCGCTCCTTTTTATTTATTGTTTGTATCAGGTGCTTATAGTAGCTGACTTGCTGTAGCTTCTTATGATGATAGGTTCAACTGTGACAGACAATTCTGGCCACACTGGATTATAATATCATAATATATTATGGGTTCTTTTTCCGCACTTTCTTCTCATTGACTGTAGATCAAATTTAAGCATTAATTATAGTTGGTCAAAGAATAAAGCGAAAGAGTACCCTTGCTAGCCAAGTTGGCACATGAGAAATTTTTACATTCCTATCAATGATATCAATCAGCAAGGGAAACACTTAAGCCCGTCTACAATTGTTTATATTGCTGTTAGAAGCTAGGCAACCACATTCCTTTGCTGGCTAATTATAATTCCCACATGGCCTTACCTATCTTTAATATATCTCTTGACTTGCATCAATGATGTCTGTCTTCAGATGCCTCAGGCTTTCCTTGAACTGCTTTCAATTACTCTTTTTTTCCTTTTTACTATTCTGAATTTTTCATGACTTTCAAATCATCCATTGACTTTAATTCAGTACGTTTAGGCTAATGAGGAAAAATATTTTTTGTTGTATATGCTACAACAATGCACCAGACTGCTCTTGTCAACATTTCCTTTACAAATCTGCTTAAGAAAGAATATAAAGTAGAATCGAGTAACCTGTATATTGCGAGGTGTTTCAACAGAGAATGATACTGAATGTGAGAGAAATATCAGACCTTTCAAAGTCAATTCAAGCAAGAGGAGAAGAAGCCAACAATGAAGTCTTCAAGACTACATCCAACAATGTGCAAAGCTAAGTACCACACATCCAAATGATCATCACATATGATGACAGTTCATTTTCACACATCTAAGCAATAATCCAAAAAAAAAGATGTGCCAAAAACAACTAGTAACATTACATCAGCAATATTTTCCAAAACCTTTAAGATGTAGACATGTCCATTATATATGTAGGAAAAAGAATGATCACTATTTTTAGGATATATAGTTCTGCCTATATTTAAGAGTATATTCTTAAGAGTATAGTGAAACTATGGGGAAGTTATGCAAGTAACTGTTATGACAGTGTCTCGATGCAGGAATTACTGTGTGAATTTCTATGGCCTGTACCATAGAATTAGATGATCATAATGGTCCACCCTAATCGAAAAATGTATGCAAATAGAGTCCTATTTATCCTATTGTTGGTTCACTTAGATCATAAGAAGAATCTGTGGAAAATACTGAAGAAAGGAAATTAATGAAATGCAGCTTCAACCAAATATTATTACTATTCATTTAGACTATGATAATATCTAAAGGACTCCATTGGGTATAACTGCCCCATTGTGCTAGACACTGTACATACTTATGAGAATATAGTCTGTGCCTCAAAGAGATCAGAATTTAAGAATATAAGATGGGGGTTGGGTTCATACAAGAAACAGGTGGTGAGATCACCAGTTATCCGTGAGACAGTTACGATTAAGGTAAGAAGCAAAGGTCATAGCATTCCAGCTGCAAAGCCATAGTTATACAAGTTTTCTTCCCCTCAGTTTCCTTATCTATGTTTTTAAATTAAAAATAAGTGGCCTGTAATGGGTAATAGACTAAGCCAGCTCTCCTGGATCAGAGCAGGTGAGCCTAATCCAGCAAATTAAAGAAAGCTGGGCTACACCTGTGCGTATAAAGGGCTGCTAGTAGGCAGTTTGGAGAGGAAGGATTGAAACAGGTTGAGCCCTGAGGAGGGAAAACCATGCTAGAGTGGAACTGACTTGTGGGGTGAGTCCCCAGTGCAAGGGGACAGAGAAGAAACTCTGTGGCTGCTGATCCAATAAGGGAGCAGAGCTGACTAGGAAGATGCCAGTAGCTGTGTCAAGGTTCCTTCCCCACTCCCAACTCTAGAGTACAGATGTGGGGGCATGCATGAAAACCTCCTCAGCTTACTTTTACCAGCTTAGGTTAAAACTTCCCCAAGGTACAAACTATTTTACCCTTTGCCCTTGGATTTCCACTGCCACCACCAAACTTTATCTGGGTTCCTGAAAAAACTGAGTTTGGACATGTCTTTCCCCCCAAAATCCTCCCAACCTTTGCACCCCACTTCCTGGGGAAGGTTTGGTAAAAATCCTCACCAATTTGCATAGGTGACCGCAGACCCAAACCCTTGGATCTTAGAACAATGAAAAAGCATTCAGTTTCCTTACAAGAAGACTTTTAATAGAAGTAAAAAGAAAAGAATCACCTCTGTAAAATCAGGATGGTGAATACCTTACAGGGTAATTAGATTCAAAACATAGAGAATCCCTCTAGGTAAAACCTTAAGTTACAAAAAAGACACACAGACAGGAATATTCATTCTATTCAGCACAGCTATTTTCTCAGCCATTTAAAGAAATCATAATCTAACGCATACCTAGACTCCATTCCTGTTCTGTCTCCGGCAAAAGCATCCCACAGACAGACACAGACCCTTTGTTTTTCTCCCTCCTCCCAGCTTTTTAAAGTATCATAGAATCATAGAATATCAGGGTTGGAAGGGACCCCAGAAGGTCATCTAGTCCAACCCCCTGCTCGAAGCAGGACCAATTCCCAGTTAAATCATCCCAGCCAGGGCTTTGTCAAGCTTGACCTTAAAAACCTCTAAGGAAGGAGATTCTACCACCTCCCTAGGTAACGCATTCCAGTGTTTCACCACCCTCTTAGTGAAAAAGTTTTTCCTAATATCCAATCTAAACCTCCCCCACTGCAACTTGAGACCATTACTCCTCGTTCTGTCATCTGCTACCATTGAGAACAGTCTAGAGCCATCCTCTTTGGAACCCCCTTTCAGGTAGTTGAAAGCAGCTATCAAATCCCCCCTCATTCTTCTCTTCTGCAGGCTAAACAATCCCAGCTCCCTCAGCCTCTCCTCATAACTCATGTGTTCCAGTCCCCTAATAATTTTTGTTGCCCTTCGCTGGACTCTCTCCAATTTATCCACATCCTTCTTGTAGTGTGGGGCCCAAAACTGGACACAGTTCTCCAGATGAGGCCTCACCAATGTTGAATAGAGGGGGACGATCACGTCCCTCGATCTGCTCGCTATGCCCCTACTTATACATCCCAAAATGCCATTGGCCTTCTTGGCAACAAGGGCACACTGCTGACTCATATCCAGCTTCTCGTCCACTGTCACCCCTAGGTCCTTTTCCGCAGAACTGCTGCCTAGCCATTCGGTCCCTAGTCTGTAGCAGTGCATGGGATTCTTCCGTCCTAAGTGCAGGACCCTGCACTTATCCTTATTGAATCTCATCAGATTTCTTTTGGCCCAATCCTCCAATTTGTCTAGGTCCTTCTGTATCCTATCCCTCCCCTCCAGCGTATCTACCACTCCTCCCAGTTTAGTATCATCCGCAAATTTGCTGAGAGTGCAATCCACACCATCCTCCAGATCATTTATGAAGATATTGAACAAAACCGGCCCCAGGACCGACCCTTGGGGCACTCCACTTGATACCGGTATCTTGTCTCCTCATTGGTCATTTTGGTCAGGTGCCAGCGAGGTTGTCTTAGCTTCTTAACCCTTTACAGGTGAGAGGATTTTTCCTCTGGTCAGGAGGGATTTTAAAGGGGTTTCTCCTTCCCTTTATTTTTATGACAAGCTGAAGTGCCAGAGACCCTTGGGAGGGATGGCCCTGAAGCTCGGAGCTAATGATGAAGTTAAAGCTGTTTCCTGTTTGCTTGATAGCCTCTGATAAAGAACTAAACCTTCTTGACTGAGACTGTGTGTGGCAGTGCATGTTTTGGGGCTGAAGAGAAGCTCAGTGGTACGGCCTGAAAATCCAGAGCTCCAATTGATTTCAGTGGGAGATGTGGGTGTCAGCACTTTTTAAAAATAGACTAAAAGTATTTGTATCCATTGAAACTTCATACGATTCGGCTTCTGAATGTGAGAGTATAAAGGGAAAGATGAGACCTATTTAGCTTAGAGGAGTGCAATGGTGTAGCTTTTTGAAAAGCACTGTAAAATCAGTATACTATAGGTTTCTTTCTGTTGACTCTACCGCTGTCTTGTCCATCTGCACTGCCATTGCATCTCATTCTTTCCCCCTTTGACTGAGGAAAGATGCAGAGAAAATCTCAGTGAGGATCCCCTCGTGGAGTTTTCCATAATCATTGTGTTATATGAGTGATCTTGTTTGCTCTCCCACAGGAATTGCAAGGCCTACCCCCAGCTTGGAGGATCCTGGGGGATCCACAGGAGTTCAGCGCTGTGAACATAAATCCCCTGTGCTACCTGAACCCCTGCTGATACTCCTTGACAGAGCAGATCCAATGGAACTGTGCTACCAGAAACTCCTCTGGCCAATGCTGCCCCTAGGACCCACCTTAAAGAGAGAGACCCACCATAAGTGGGATAACACCATAAAGATGGTGCAGTTGCCTAAGAAACAAGGTACCAATCTTTATCTACATCCCATTTCAGGCTGCCCAACCCCTAGTCCTCTCCCCACATGTATTCTGGCCCTTGCAGAGATCCTTCCAAGGTTATAGGAAGTTGGGAAGGGAGGATATCTGTATTTGGAAGGTCTATTCAACTTGGGAATCTGGGAGGCCACAATCTGGCCCCGGTATAAATGGAAATTTTCTCTTCTTCTCCTCAGTAAGTCTGGATCCACTGAGGAATCGGTGACTTCCTGACAGCAACTGCCATGAGACACTGTAAATAATTATAGATGGAGCAGTAAGGATTCAACAGGAACTGAAGCACTATGGGTAATTCTGCTTAGTAGAAAATCAGAAGCAATAGCCTGAGGAGGACTTTTGGTAGGAACTCTGTGGAGGCTGAGGAGTTTCAGGAGTTGAAGTCATAGCTATTGTCTCCAGGGCTTTTGTCCCACTGGGGAGTCTGAGCCCCTCTCCATCCCCTGTTATGTGTTCTGGGGGCCCATGCCCATCTACAGATCTGACACTCCACTTCCAGCCCCCAGCCCTTTCATGTGAGCCTGGATCTTAGGGGCATTGCCCTTCTGAGGCCCTCTTCCTGTTCCTCCTGCAATGATTGAAAATTAGCTTGTTGTCAGATATGATGGCTAATAGATCACTCTCATACAAAGAACACACCAAAAGCAGGGAAGTTGTGCCTTTTCTGACAACTCAACTCGTTTCTCTTTGTGCTTAAAAAATTGTTAATGTAATTGCATTCTAGTCTCCTCTCAGAATTGCCTTATACCACTATTTCTGGCACATGGGTACACTTTATACCTTGGCTTCCAACTACAGTAAATATAAAACATTTTGGGATGTTCAACCAATTAGATTGCTAGATTATTGAATGCTCTTAATACTATAATTTTGCATATCTGGTGCCTCATATGTGGAACTAACTGATAGATTGTTCTACTGTTCCAATTTAACATTACACTGACAGGGAGAAAACAATCTTAACTTTAACTAATTATTTTATTTCATCAGGGTTTTACTTAATAATGATTTATATTTCATTGTGTAATATGTATGGTGCCCTGAGCCTACATATACCCTATTAGTATCTAGTGTCTGATATTAGTAACAGTACTACTGATCACAGGTCGACTTTTATTTCCCCCTGGGGTGCTCCACCTCCACTCCACCCTGAGGCTCTGCCCTCACTCCACCCCCTCCCCCAAGGCCCCATCTCTTCCTGACACTGCTCCGCCCCCTCCCCGAGGCCCAGCCCACTGCTTGCTGCCCCCAAGCTCCTCCATGAGCCACCAACCAGCTATTTGGCAGTGCCCCCAATTATCTGATCAGGGGTGCCACTGAATATCTGTGACTGGTGGGAGCTGAGCACCCACTATTTTTCTTCCATGGATGTTCCAGCCCCAGAACACCCACTGAGTCGGCACTTATCCCACTGATACTAATATTAGTTCTAAACTATGTTAGTATATTAATTTGTTCATTCATAGTTTGTTAGGGCAAGAATCTTTTATAAGCTTCCCATACCCTACACTGGAACCATTCATCTGATTGCCTATATTAAAAATAAAGATTCCCTCAGGACATCATATACTTTTTCTAAATACTAGAATTGAGTGAATGCTGACAGTCTATGTCCGTGAATGTTCATTTAAGTAAAACAAATACATTCACTTCAGCTGTGCTTGTGCGCCTTTGTGTTCACTTTCTGTGAACATCTGAGTGATTGCTCATTGATCAGTCTCTGACTGACAATAGTTATGGATAACCTGTCTAGAAATGGGGAAGAGATGCATATTTAAGTATCAGGATTTTCACCTATGCTGTGTTTTCATGTTAATTGATTTTACAGTATCTAATTTATCTGTATAGCCTTATCTCAGATACATTACAGCCATTTAAGCTGATTAAATAAATAATATTTAGTTCATTGGCTTGGGAAATCTGAGTACTGTGTGCCTTTAGTTTCTGTAATTAAGGAAAGAGCATGTGTCTCCATGGTCTTTAATTGACAAATATGCAAATCAGTGGCTAAGGTGAAAATGTCCCTTTTTAATATAAGCTGTCCCAACCTGCTGTAAAGTATGTTTAGTCAATAGTTTTTAATATTGGCCTGAAAATTAGGTAAAGTCAAGGAAATGAGCATAAGTGACCATACAACATTAGTTTTAATTATAATAAAACTTTTTACATTGTTCTCTACTCAGAAATTAAATGTCATAATATGCCAGTTCTCATTACATATTTGATTTTTTCTTTTTCATCTTAACTCCAAACAGGATATGTTGAAAAGGTCAGAGAAATCAGCTGATCAGCATTACCAAAGGCCAATTTAATTCTTTTTGCAGTCAAATGAACTTAGAAAAGGATGGTATTTAAAGACTATAACCATTTGCAATTTTTCAGCCATCTAAATGAGCACCAACTGCTTTTCATCCAGCAAATAGTGGAGTCTTAGCTACAATTTTAAAAAATTCTTGGTTCAACACGTTGAATATTCCCTTGAATGAAATATCAGAAATCCAGACAAAGTCACAAATAAATTAAACCTATATGTTCCATCTCATGTCTTTCTGAGTAATAAGAATAGATGACACTGAGTTCACTTTGATTCATAAATCATAATACAATGACAGTAGCCCTAGAACAGCAAAGACAGGCTGACACTTTCATGGTAAACCCTAAAATTTCTATAGGACTCATCGTGATATAATGACATTTTGCCAGCTTCAGCCTTTTACATCCCCCATCCGCCATGAAAAACTAAAAGGTGATTAACAAGTGGGATTAATTGGTATTATATTATACCATGGTATAACTGTGTCTGCAAAGTAGACTGGGAAGTATTTAGTAAAAACTAATGTATAACAAAAAGGATATTTGTTTTATTTGTTGACACCGTATTCTAGAACATTAACTTAGTGAAGTCCTTGGAATGTCAAAGAGATTGTTGATGGGATGGGGAATTACAATCAGCCATCACCTTTTGCAGATAGCTTTAGTATTTTGAAATACAAACAGCTGATGCAGACTGGTATATTGTCTCAATATATTACCCTGCCCTGGTGAGTCTACAGGGAGGGTCCCCACTGCATACAAAACTTTCTCTCCTCATATGTCATGGGCCCCTGTGGGTTTGGAAATGGTGTGTGGGCAGAGGGTGGACAAGGCTAGGTGTGGGCATGTGTGGTAGCATCAGTGAGTTGACACACATTGTCAGCACCCAAACGATTATAGACAATACTGTATTAGCTTTCCTGAGGAGCAGTCACTTCTCTGGGCTTTTCCCTTAACTAGACTCCCCAAGGCAGATTCCAGCTGCAAAATCCCAGCAGTATGATTTCAGTGGAGTTATCCTGATAGGATGATGGGACAAAGCAGGTAGGGGACTCAAAGGGCATTCACAACTCAAATTCACAAAAGGCGTTAGGCACCTTTCAAAATTCCCTGGGATTTACAAACCCCTGTTCAGGTGCCACCGACCACTGTAGGTGTCTAAACTCAATCAGTGTCTAAATAGTTGAAGTAAAATAGGTAGTAAAATGAGGTGCCTGTGTTTCTGCCTCTGGGCATGCATGCAGCAGCCCCACACTAGGGCTGGGTCTACAAAGTTAGGTCCATGTAAGGCAGCTTACATTGACCTAATTATGTCATTGTCTACACTAGAATGCTGTTTCCGCCAAAGTAAATGACTTGCTACACTGACATAATAACTCCACCTCCATGAGAAGCATAGGGACTATGTGGGTGTAGTGAGGGCGATGCAGTGTCCGTGTAGACAACACTTTACTTACATTGGCTGTTGGCTGTCATTCTTGTCAGTTTCTTGGCTTCAGCTGTGAACCTCCTGCTGCTCCTCTGAGCCAGAGGCTGCCAAGAAACTGACAAGATTGTCAGTTTCACAGCTGGAAGGCTCCCTGCTATGAAATTGAGCCTGCACCAGGCTCACAACTTGGGCTGCCACCCTGGGGGTGGGACAGGTTCTCCACCGGTGAGCCACACTTGGCTATCAGTGCCCCCACAATGCCCCACTTCAGGAGGTCTGTTGGCAGGCAGGATTGTACCGGGGACCTATTGAGCTTAGTGCATGAGTGTCTACAGCATGAGCTAAAAACCAACTTGCTGTTAGCTAAGGCTGTAGAGCAAACTCATTAATCTCTCTCTCTCTAAGTGGTCTTGGTACTACTAGATAGGACAGAACACCACACCCACAAGGTGTGTGGGTTACATACTTCCCCTAGCTGAGAAACCACGTCCCGAGCTTCAGAGTCTTACCACTTAAAATCCTGGATGAGTCCCCATTTTGTAATGCCAACAGACCCTGGGCATCAGTGGGCAGGATTGAACCTGGGTCCTCTGGAGTTCAGTGAGAGAGCCTCTACCGCATGAGCTAAAGGCCAACTGGCTGTTAGCTAAGGCTGTAAAGCAGACTGTCTCTCTCTAAGTGGTCTCGGTGCCACTAGATAGGACAGAACACCACACCCAGAAGAAGTGTGTGTCACAGAAGAGCTCTTGGTGAGGACACCAACAGCTGTGGCTGCAGGTTGACCTAAATTAAGTTACCTAATCATGTTGTGTAAACAAGCCCTAGGAGTCCAGACACCTATACCTCAGTGCAATGCATGAACTGGGGGAAGATGAAAATTCCTCTTTCTAGCTCACCTGAGGGATTCAATCTGGTAAGCGTGCTCCACGTTTGCCTACAGGATTGGGACCCTTCTTCAAACTTGCACAAAACAGCTGGGGGGAGAGGAAGACTACCTCCCTCAAGCTTTCAGCCTAATGGTGAGGGATTCACCCATGATTCAAGTCCCCCCCTTTACCTGATGGAAAGAGAGTATTTGAAGAGGGATCTCACACCCTCAGGGGGTGCCCTAACCATTGGGCAAAGGGATATTCTGATGTAGGGATCCTTCAGTCTCTCCTGTTGAAGCTGTTTCATTATGAATAAATAATTTAAAAAGACATTAGAGCAGGGGTTCTGGGTCTCCCACCTCCCAAGTGAGTGCTCTAACCAGCAGGCTACACTCATGCTTTTGCTTTTTCTCTCTTTCCCTCTCTCTGGCCCAGTGACTCTCAATGTTTATCCCCAGTTCAGAACCTCATCTGTGGGGTAGCAGATCTATGTTCAAATCCTTTCTTGCCCTCATACATAAGGGGGACTTGAACTAGGTGCGTCTGACATCCCCAGTGAGTACCCTAGCCACTGGGCTAAAACTTATGAGGGATTGTTCTCTACCACCACCCCCCCCACACACACACACACACACTCTTCTTGCAAAATCGGTATGGGCTCCTAATGCCAAGAGACGATTTTCAGTTGAGTATCCCAAGCAGAGTGAGACATCTTCCTGCAACCAAGTTTTAGGTGCCAAACTCAGAGAGGAGAGGGGAGTCAAGACACACCCCTTCCCTTGGCATCTCCCATGGAGTAGTTTAGGATGGGAGCCTACTAGTTGGCTGGCTTTTCTGAATCCCATTCTGAAAACCCTACATCCCTCCATTAATTGTATAAGAAACCTGATTGCCTAACTCAGGCTTTGTGAATCCCAGTGATTTTCTACGTGACTATGTTCCTTTGTGGCACAGCCCAAAGTCAGTGTAGATATACAGGGCTTCCACAAAACTACTAAGTGACCCCAGCAAATCTCAGGAAGGGCATATGGTTTGAGCGCCAGAATCTAATGTATTTCTTTCCTCAGACAGAATATTATGCCTCCCCCTTCCCCAAAATCTCAGAAATGGAGAGAGAACTTTGTAGTGGGAACCTTATGGAGTGTCCTGGTGCCTATCAAGCATTTCCATGCAGGGACATAATTTGTTTCTGATAAATAGTGACTATAGATAAACACTTTACAAATCTATGCTGTATTTTCTGCCCTGGAGGGCCACAGCTATTTGCATTCCCACCTGGGTTTGTCCCTAGGGTGGCATACTTCCCTCACAGCAGTTAGACACATCACTGGTGTCACACACTATTTTGAATGGAGAGGAGACTAGTGCTACATTGCAACTGGGCATTTGACTCATGCATCTTTTACTCTTGGAATTTTGAAAAGTATTAATCATAAATTTAGAAACTAACTCAGGGTTTGAACATATGCAGAGTGTTTGGAATATATAAGGTTCAGGCTGCATCATTTGTTTATTAGCTCTTCAAGTTTGATTAGGGATGTGGACTTGAACTAAACTACAGTATTTAAAATTACTGGAGCACTTCAAATTCTTAAGTGTGTTATAATTTGGAAGATGTATATGTACAATGCAGCACCGATATTTCACAGTAGACCTTAATGTGTTTTGGATGGACTAAATTAGGACTCAGTCCAAATAGTTTAGAAGAACAATTATAAAGTAGTGACCAAGCTATACAAAACAATACACACTTCTAGTGAAACTGGAGACATTCATCCTTTTCACCAGCTAAACAAGCACAGGTCTGGTTATTGCTTGCTTGAAAACCAACCAACCCTGCTATACCTGACTGTGAACAGTGTGAGTTCAGAAGTTTGACTTAAACATTATTGCTTTTGACTTCCACTTAAAAGAGACTGTGAAAAAAGGAACAGGGAGTGGAGGGAAGAAAAATTTAATTAAAAAAGTAGGGTGACTAAATGGAGCAGTGAGCAGATGGAATAAAATAATATAGAGACTGGGTGAGAATGGAGGGAAGTGGGTATAAAGAGAGATTCCAATGAAGAAAATAAGCCTGTGTCTGCTATCAAAGCAGGGTCCGTGGTACTAGCTCTCAGAGGTCACTTAATAGAACCTAGCATCCCTGTGCCTTATTTCTGGAATGTCCTTCTTTGAGCCTATGCTAAATATGGAGAAAACCTCATATGTTCGCCATCTTCCACTTGAGGCTTTGTTATCCCACTCCTACGTCCATAGGAAAGACTCTCAGATGGGTCCCCATCACACCCTGCCTTCCCTTATGATATTGCTCCACAACCTCCTCAATGGACCATTGCTCTCCCTTCCCCATAATGGGCACTTAAACTGAGGTTCAACAAACTAGCAATCTCCCTTTTCAAGTCTTTGTGCATTTCCAGGAATAGGCCTTCCCAGCTCTTCCTTTTCCTGGCCTTCAAGTTCGTCAGCTGCTCTACTACTATGGCTCCCATATACCTGTCCCCTCACCTTGTCTGGGACATCTATAGTGATTTGTGGCTTCTACAATGGAAAAGAAGGAATGAAGGAGTTGAAAGCTCTTGTAATTCGCTACCCAATTCTTGTAATATCAAGGAATACAACAAAAGTAACAATTTCAGTTCCATTTAGACTTTCTCCAGTGTAGACTTGACCAGAGGCTTATACATATCATTAAGCCTCTGGCCAAGTTAACAGAAACAGATGTGATCTGCCTCTATGAAGATTTATCTGCTTTGTACCAAAAGGCACAAGCAGAGATGAGAGATGTTCAAATGAGCAACAATATCTTTGCTTGGTTTAATTTGGATTATAATTCCTCCTTTTTCTTGTTCTTTTGCAGTTTTCCATTCTATTTAACTGAGTAATAGGACAGTTCTGAGAACTTTCCTCCTTAGTGTCATAATCAATATCAAGAAGAAAATTAAGTCTTACTGCTGGTATACTATGAATGCAGAAATTCTTGAATGTATTTTAAAGGTATATATGCTATCAACAAGAGTGGTTACTTTTTGGACTCTTTGCCAGAATCTTTAGCTTTGAGAATCAGGCTGATATTGTAAATGACACAGTGATGTATGAAGTGTGCTCAATTTACTTTCTGTTATCAAGTTAAAGCTACTATAAAGTGTTCAAGATTTGATGATGATCATAAATAATTATGTTATGGCAGGGATTCAATCAATACAGTACTGTGCCACTGTCTGGCTTGTCTTAACATTATTGGCTTCAGTTGGTTCATTTACTCACTTCTATATTTTGGTCATAGTGTACTTCAGTACCAGTAGCCAGTAATATGCTGCATATTCCTTTTCTCCAATATTTTTCATGCCTCTCATGAGCAAGCACTTTTGTGAAGGATTGTCCCCCTGCAGCTCAGCACCATTCTGGTTTCTAATATCTGGAAGTCTCCTGGATCTGTGTGGATTCTTCCTTTTATTCACACCTGTCAAGGTTCCTTCCCCACTCTGAACTCTAGGGTGCAGATGTGGGGACCTGCATGAAAACCTCCTAAGCTTACTTTTACCAGCTTAGGTTAAAACTTCCCCAAGGTACAAACTATTTTACCGTTTGCCCTTGGACTTCCACTGCCACTACCAAACATTTATCTGGGTTTATTTATTAGGAAAGCGTTGTTTGGAAATGTCTTTCCCCCCAAAATCCTCCCAACCCTTGCACCCCACTTCCTGGGGAAGGTTTGGTAAAATCCTCACCAATTTGCATAGGTGACCACAGACCCAAACCCTTGGATTTTAAGAACAATGAAAAAGCATTCAGTTTCTGAAAAGAAGGATTTTAATAGAAGTAAAAAGTCAAAAAGAATCACCTCTGTAAAATCATGGTAAATACCTTACAGGGTAATTAGATTAAAAACATAGAGAATCCCTCTAGGCAAAACCTTAAGTTACAAAAAGACACACAGACAAGAATATCCATTCTATTCAGCACACTTAATTTCTCAGCCATTTAAAGAAATCATAATCTAACACATATCTAGCTAGATTATTTACTAAATTCTAATACTCCATTCCTGTTCTGTCCCCGGCCAAAGCATCACACAGACAGACACAGAGCCTTTGTTTTTCTCCTTCCTCCCAACTTTTGAAAGTATTTTTTCTCCTCATTGGTCATTTTGGTCAGGTGCCAGCGAGGTTGTCTTAGCTTCTTAACCCTTTACAGGTGAAAGGATTTTTCCTCTGGCCAGGAGGGATTTTAAAGGTGTTTACCATTCCCTTTATATATATGACAAAACTTCTTAGCCCTTGCATGGCTTTCTGCTGAATGACTGGGACCAAGAGCAGCAAAAAGACTTTGCATTTGGTAACAATTGCCATGGCCTCCCTTGACAGTTGACTTCTGAATATTCCCCTGACTGAGCAAACATCTCAATTATGAGTGCCAAGGCATCTTGCCCATCCAGAGCTGTGGTCCAATTTTTCAAACTAATATTGACCAACCTCATCATTAAAATGTCTCCAAATTCGCAGAGTGCACTCCCAGATTTTCTCCTTTAAAAAAATTTCTCCTTTAAGGGAATCAGAGAAAGACAACTCCAATTATTTGGGTCTCTTATGCTTCATTTTTTTAAAGCATTTAGATACTAAAGTGATAGACCCATTACAAATACCAAAACAATGTATTAGAGAGACAAGGTGGATGAGGTAATTATTTTTTATTGGCCTAACCAATAAAAGATGTTTTCGAATTGACAGTACTGAAAAAGAGCCCCAAGTGAGCTCGAAGGTTTGTTTCTCTCACCAATAGATGTTGGTCCAATAAAACATTACCTCGCCCACCTTGTCTCTCTAATATCCTGAGACCAACACGCCTACCACAACACTGCATAAAACAATGCATGTCTGGAATAGATTAAATAGTAAGCAAGGTGCTGTATAACACACACTGGCATGAAGAGTGAGAGTACACATCACTCTGAGGTGATATCAGTTGGTAGTCAGTATTTTTGTCACATTTACCTCACATTTTACCCATTGATATGTGTTTAATTATATTAATTATATGCAGTCACATTATGGGTATGTTTGTGATCTAACTTCAATTTTACAGACTGTCATAAGTGGAATTCCTCCTAATCTACATTGCTAGGAGAGGAGACTCATAGAATCCATGTTGATGAAGGTTGAGATTTTTTTTCTGCCTAGTTCTCGAATCATTGTAATGTACCTCGCTTTGTGTTAATGCTGCTTGTTCTTTGTCCCACTTCTTTAATATTAGCTTCCCTAGTGCACAATGTAATGAATGTTCCCTTTAAGTTCAGCTTACTGACTTACTTGCAAACTTTTGCAAAAGTTGAAACTTCTTTGGATTCCATGGTTTTCAAAATAATAGTCTCACTTCAAACAAATTGAACAACAGTGATCATTAATGTACAAGAATAGTTATTCAGTTTTACAGAGATCCTAAACTGATGAATTACTTTTCTTGAAATGTTCCTACAAGATGACGGAATGATTTTTGCACGGCTTCTAAAATATCAAGCTGTGTGTATTATTGAGTCTGAGAGCTACAACACTTTGCACAATTTTCCTGTCTGAAAAAATCAGTGGTTTTTTATCCGCTGTTTCACCTTACTACTTTTCATTATACATACCTTCTTATAACTAGCATCATCATTACATAGAAAATGAATATGAGGACATTATAAATCCTGATAAATACATTGCACCACAAGTACTTGGATGATGTCCAACATATACTTACTTTAAATCTTACTTTAAATCCTTACTTTAAATGTTCCAAAACATTTATTCTTAGTGAAACATTTGTTTTCACATAGCTACTCACAGTGAGTGATTAGAGTGAGGCTCATTAATGCTGATAAAGTAAAAGGTCAGTTTGTCATTTCCATTGTGAAGCCTGCTTTTCAAAAGTTTATAACCTGACTTTTTCATTTGAGATCATACTAGTTGTCAGCTCTTCCCAAAACATGTCTGAAAATGGATAAAACTTTCTGTAGACATGGAGCAATAAAACATTTTCCTTCTAATATTTTTTTTAATTAATATAAGTAAAAGAGAGGTCTTTATTAGTTGTTTTAATTCAGATTTCAGCTATTTAGCCATGTCGTATAAACCTGATTTTTACCTTTAAAAGTAATTGCAAAGTTTGTTGTGTTGCTTTGAAAAGCAGCTACTGGGAATAGAGAGTAGATACTTTTTTTTATTATGCTTTAGCTTTAGCTTTAGCTTTAATGGTGATAACACATCACAATGAAATTGAAATAATTCCATTGACATAGTGTTATGTTAAAATTACCCACTCACTCAGACCCTCAATGAAAAACAAACTGTTGTCATTTTAAGGTGCCATTATATTGATAAATGTGAAATAGTTGCACTGACAGGCTGATTATGCTGTCAATAAAAATACAGCATATTGACATGTTGGTTGAAGAGTAGCCATTATCTTAACAATAAACAGAACTCATTTTTGTACTGACATGTTAACAGTTACTGCAAGAGCTTCCGTGATGTGGAATAGTCCATTGATTTCTGTATTTGTTTTATAGCTCTGTACCTTTTAAAGGCAGATGAAATTAAATTAAGAGAACACAGTTGTGAAATAAGGTTATCTGTTTTTGAAAGAAAATGAAGGAAAATATTCAGAGTAACCTATTTAACTTACTTCATATCTTACACTACAGTCCCTAGGCATAGATGCCTAGATACCATGGTGACTGGTGCCTTAGCAAAACCTTAGCTAGGCAGTCCAACATATTAATGTGTGTTTGACCTGTGTTTTTTTTTCTTTTTTTTTTCCTTTTTTTTTATTTTTCCACAACTCTTTTCTGTCTACTGAAAATAGAAAAGTTCCCTACATCATGTACAGGTACTGTACCTAAGCTCATTATAGTTCTCATCCTCCTTATCTCCTTGCAGAGCTTATAGAAGTCAAACTGTGAAGATATTTTTCCTAAGCAAAACAGTTTTGGCTCCCTGGCAGAATTCTCCAGCATCTGGGCTGGCAGCTTGGGAGTTGTCACTCAGATTGTCATGCAGATACATTGCTGATGAGTTCTCTGAGCTGCAGTATCCACCTACATGTCACAGTCATTTGATTCATAAATGTCATTTTCCTTTGAATGTAACTTGTGTACTTTCATTCCCTGGTGAGTGTTTCTTTGCAACCACACCCTCATGAGATCTGTATTTGTATTTGGGTCCTTTAATAGCTTCATAACAGCCAAACTCTTGTACATGGGTCAGTTGCTCACCTAGGTTTTATTTTATTGTTTCATTTTTTGACAATAGAAATTAAAAGGTTCTCCACTGTACATTGAAATGCCCATTTATTCATGTGTGCATGAAAAATCCATTTTGTTGTGACTAGAATCCCTACAGCTAATATATGTGTGTATTTAAATTCACATTTGGGGCTAGGTGAATAGTTTGATGTGATTCTGAACTCATCCAGTTGTTTTTTAAACCTGTTAATATTTGACTTTGTGTTATCATTTGTAGGGAAAGACTGATACCACACTGAATGATCGAAAGAAGGAAAGTTTTCCTACTGTGAGTGCCATAGCTAAGAGAAAACATCACACTCTATTGCATAAAAAAGGAAAACAACATGAGGGGGAAAGGAGTCCAGGAGAGCTGGCTGTATTTTAAAGAATCCTTATTGAGGTTACAGGGACAAACCATCCCAATGTGTAGAAAGAATAGTAAATATGGCAGGCGACCAGCTTGGCTTAACAGTGAAATCCTTGCTGATCTTAAATACAAAAAAAGAAGCTTACAAGAAGTGGAAGATTGGACAAATGACGAGGGAGGAGTATAAAAATATGGCTCAGGCATGCAGGAGTGAAATCAGGGGGGGCAAATCACACTTGGAGTTGCAGCTAGCAAGAGATGTTAAGAGTAACAAGAAGGGTTTCTTCAGGTATGTTAGCAACAAGAAGAAAGTCAAGGAAAGTGTGGGCCCCTTACTGAATGAGGGAGGCAACCTAGTGACAGAGGATGTGGAAAAAGCTAATGTACTCAGTGCTTTTTTAGCCTCTGTCTTCACGAACAAGGTCAGCTCCCAGACTACTGCACTGGGCAGCACAGCATGGGGAGGAGGTGACCAGCCCGCTGTGGAAAAAGAAGTGGTTCGGGACTATTTAGCAAAGCTGGATGAGCACAAGTCCCTGGGGCCAGATGCGCTGTGTCTGAGAGTGCTAAAGGGGTTGGCGGATGTGATTGCAGAGCCATTGGCCATTATCTTTGAAAACTCATGGCGATCCGGGGAAGTCCCGGAGGACTGGAAAAAGGCTAATGTAGTGCCCATCTTTAAAAAGGGAAGAAGGAGGATCCTGGGAACTACAGGCCAGTCAGCCTCACCACAGTCCCTGGAACAATCATGGAGCAGGTCCTCAAGGAATCAATTCTGAAGCACTTAGAGGAGAGGAAAGAGATTAGGAACAGTTAGCATGGATTCACCAAGGGCAAGTCATGCCTGACTAATCTAATTGCCTTCTATGATGAGATAACTGGCTCTGTGGATGAGGGTAAAGCAGTGGACGTGTTATTTCTTGACTTTAGCAAAGCTTTTGACACAGTCTCCCACAGTATTCTTGCCAGCAAGTTAAACAAGTATGCTCTGGATGAATGGACTATAAGGTGGATAGAAATCTGGCTAGATCATCGGGTTCAATGGGTAGTGATCAATGGCTCCATGTCTAGTTGGCAGCCAGTATAAAGCAGAGTGCCCCAAGGGTCGGTCCTGGGGCTGGTTTTGTTCAATATCTTCATTAATGATCTGGAGGATGCTGTGGATTGCACCCTCGGCAAGTCTGCAGATGACACTAAGCTGGGAGGAGTGGTAGATATGCTGGAGGGTAGAGATAAGACACAAAGGACCTAGACAAATTAGAAGATTGGGCCAAAAGAAATCTGATGAGGTTCAACAAGGACAAGTGCAGAGTCCTGCACTTAGAACAGAAGAATTCCATCCACCGCTACAGACTAGGTAGGGACCGAATGGCTAGGCAGCAGTTCTGCAGAAAAGGACCTAAGGGTTACAGTGGATGAGAAGCTGGATATGAGTCAACAGGGTGCCCTTGTTGCCAAGAAGGCCAATGGCATTTTGGGATGCATAAGTAGGGGCATTGTCAGCAGATCGAGGGATGTGATCGTTCCCCTCTATTCGACATTGGTGTGGCCTCATCTGGAGTACTGTGTGCAGTTTGGGGCCCCGCACTGCAAGAAGGATGTGAAAAAATTGGAAAGCGTCCAGCAGAGGGCAACAAAAATGATTATGGGACTGGAACACATGACTTATGAGGAGAGGCTGAGGGAAGTGGGATTGTTTAGGCTGCGGAAGAGAAGAATGAGGGGGGATTTGATAACTGCTTTCAAGTAACCTGAAAGGAGGTTCCAAAAAGGATGGATCTAAACTGTTCTCAGTGGTAGGAGATGACAGAACAAGGAGTAATGGTCTCAAGTTGCAGTGGGGGAGGTTTAGGTTGGATATTAGGAAAAAATGTTTCAGTAGGAGGGTGGTGAAGCACTGGAATGCATTACCTAGGGAGGTGGTGGAATCTCCTTGCTTAGAGGTTTTTAAGGTCAGGCTTGCAAAGCCCTGGCTGGGATGATTTAGTTGGGGATTGGTCCTGCTTTGAGCAGGGGGTTGGACTAGATTACCTCCTGAGGTATCTTCCAACCCTGTTATTCTATGATTCTATGAAAATATACCAAGGTAAATAAGCAAAATATTGTTTTCTTGACTTTCACTCAAATTCTCAGGTGTCTCAGTCATTCATCTAACTAGGTTAGGTCCCTCACAGTCTTCTCTAATCTTCACTCATTTAAATAGTTTTGTGTGATCCACAAATGTTGCTACTTCACCATTCCCTCTCCTTTAATATATATATATATATATATATATATATATATATATATATATATATATATATATATATATATATATATATATATATATATATATTGTCAAGGTTCCTCCCCCACTCTGAACTCTAGGGTACAGATGTGGGGACCTGCATGAAAACCCTCCTAAGCTTATCTTTACCAGCTTAGGTCAAAACTTCCCCAAGGTACAAAATATTACCCCCGTTATCCTTGGACTGGCCGCTACCACCACCAAACTAATACTGGTTACTGGGGAAGAGCTGTTTGGACGCGTCCTTCCCCCCAAAATACTTCCCAAAACCTTGCACCCCACTTCCTGGACAAGGTTTGGTAAAAAGCCTCACCAATTTGCCTAGGTGACTACAGACCCAGACCCTTGGATCTTAAGAACAATGAACAATCCTCCCAACACTTGCACCCCCCCTTTCCTGGGAAATGTTGGATAAAAAGCCTCACCAATTTGCATAGGTGACCACAGACCCAAACCCTTGGATCTGAGAACAATGAAAAAGCATTCAGTTTTTTACAAGAAGACTTTTAATAAAAAATAGAAGTAAATAGAAATAAAGAAATCCCCCCTGTAAAATCAGGATGGTAGATATCTTACAGGGTAATTAGATTAAAAAAACATAGAGAACCCCTCTAGGCAAAACCTTAAGTTACAAAAAAGATACACAGACAGAAATAGTTATTCTATTCAGCACAATTCTTTTCTCAGCCATTTAAAGAAATCATAATCTAACACATACCTAGCTAGATTACTTACTAAAAGTTCTAAGACTCCATTCCTGTTCTGTCCCTGGCCAAGACGACTACAGACAGACACAGACCCTTTGTTTCTTTCCCTCCTCCCAGCTTTTGAAAGTATCTTGTCTCCTCATTGGTCATTTTGGTCAGGTGCCAGCGAGGTTACCTTTAGCTTCTTAACCCTTTACAGGTGAGAGGAGCTTTCCCCTGGCCAGGAGGGATTTCAAAGGGGTTTACCCTTCCCTTTATATTTATGACATATATATATATATATATATATATTACAACTAAATTGCTCACAACTACCCCAGACTAAGGGGTAACACGTTGCCCTGCTGCTCCAGGAGCAGCCCAACATGTTAATTCCAACAGTTTCTTCCTTTCTTGCTCCCAGGAGGCAGTAATCTGTGACCAGTAATACTGCCAGATTATGATACATTCATTACGGATTCAGATAACAGAGCAGCACCTTAACAGAAGTCCCTTTGCCATGCTCAGAAGAGGCAACAATGGTGGAAAAGCAAAGGAGTCTGGACCCCACACGCCTCATTCCCTCACTTAAAAATACCCCCTTCCTTCTCTATATTATGGCCTACCTGTCATCCGCAGATAGATTGCTAGCTGCAAGTACCAGCATAACAATTAGACCTGGTCAAAAATCAGAATCTCTGGCCTGGAGGATAGTCTAATATTTTAGCAATGTCAGTATTTGCTTGAGGGAGTATGGCTAGGGAGGCATCATCAAGGGATGGCAAAATAATGGGCCAATGCTGCTGAGAGAGCAATGGAGTAGTGTTAGAAAAGGGGCTCAGCCAATAAACCACAGTTGGTTCATCAGGCTAGGACAAGGGAAGGAGAGACATTTTCTGATAAAGTGTTTTGTTGTGGGGGGAGAGCATGGCCTATAGAAGACAGTGTAAGGAGACATGCTGTGATGATGCCGAATTATTATGAATTACTATGATTGATATGAATCAATATGGTGAACATGAGTTTGGTATGGCTTGATAGGTCTGAACTGGCTAGAAGATTCTGGGAGCAGGTTTCTCTTAGTATCAGACCATTTGTCTGGAAATTTACTAAGTGCTGAAATTGCATTTGAATAGTTAATCAGAGATTTTGGATGTGTGTATGTGTGTGTGCCTATTTCAGCTTGGAAATTTTGATCATGGTCAGTCGATGACCAGTTCACTAAGTAAATATGCAGGAAATATATAAACAATGAGCTTGGTACTAACTGACCTGGGTCATAATGACCCCTTTAGGATGGCACCACATTAAGAGCTGAAGTGAATGATTGATGAGTAAGTACACGTCAACTGATCTTTGGTCTGTTCTTCATTGTCCCTTCCAAAATATTAATTAGGAACACAATTAATGAAACACACACAGGGCATATTTTGGGGACATGTGATTCCTTTGAGAACAAAAGGTATAAGTACTAACAATATCATATGTGCAGTGTTAGTTCAATTAATATCTGAAGAGGTCTGTGACACTGTAAGACAGAGAGTCTCAAGGTCACCAACACCCTACTATGAGGGACTTTTGTAGGACTTTTGAACCAGAGGGCCTCGGGGTAACCAAAGCCCTGCTTCAGGGAACATTTGACAGACCAAGTACTTGAAAAGAAAAGAAAAGAAAAGAAAAGAAAAGAAAAGAAAAGAAAAGAAAAGAAAAGAAAAGAAAAGAAAAGAAAAGAAAAGAAAAGAAAAGAAGTCTCCATCTAGGACTGGTAGCTATGCTTGCTTTGTTTGCCAATCAGGCTACTGTGTAGGGCCAACATAGTTATTGAGAGTTTATGCTTTAGGAATTGAGGCAAATTAGGAAGACATATTATAACCTTTTACTGCTTGTGTGATTCTTTCTCAAATGAATTGGATTCAGTTGGCTCAATGCACAGCATATTTTCACTAGTACTGGTAACAATCTGCCCAGCCATAGGCCATTAAAGATCTGTTTCAACAGGACACAGCCAGGATGGCATGGCTAAAAGGGGCTTTTTGAGATGGAAATAATGTGGAAGGCTGGGAGACTACAGAGTGATCTGGATTGCTTGGTAAACTGTTCCCACTGAAATAAACTGTGTTTAGCAAGGCCAAATGCAAAGTCCTATATCTAAGTACAAAGAATGCTGGATATACCTACAGAATGAGGGACTGTATCCTGGAAAGCAGCGAACATGATTTCAGGATCATAATGGACAAGCAATTCCCAGTGTGATGCTGTAGCAAAAAGGACTAATGTGATCTTGGATGTATAAATAGGGGAGTAGTGACTAGGAAAAGGGAGATGATTTTACCTCTGTATGTGGCATTGGTGAGATGGATATTGAAATACTACATACAGCTCTGGTATCTACATTTTAAAAAGGATGTTAAGAAATTGAAGCAGGTGCAAAAAAAAGCCACAAAAATTATTTGAGGGCTAGAGAAAATGTCTTATAATGAGAAACTTAAAGAGCTCAATCTGTTTAGCTTATTAAAAAGAAGAATTAGAAGTGACTTGATTTACCTTCACAGGGAGAAATACTGGTTACTAAAGGGTGTTTTAATCTAGTGGAGAATGACATGAGAACCAATGTTGAAGCTGACACCAGACAAATTCAAGTTAGAAATAAAAACACGTTTTTGAACAGTGAGAGGGATTAACCATTGAAACATGTTACCAAGAGAAATGATAGATTCTCCATCTCTTGGTGTCTTCAGATCAATCTTTCTAAAAGATATGCTTTAGTCAAACACCAATCGTTGGGCCCAGTGCAGGAGTAGTGGGGTGAAATGCTCTGGCCTGTTATTCAGTAGATCAGGCTAGATAAGCTGATGGTTTCTTCTCACCTTAAAGCTATGAATATATATACACATATATACATGTCCAACATAATCTACTCTGAGTCCATCTGAATAAAGACCAACTGAGGAAATGGCCAGTTTGTCAAATAAATCTTCATTATAAACCATCACCTCTTTATTTAACCTGGAAATGCTATCTGGAAATAAGCTAATGATTGACTAATACCTGGCTCTTAACAGCTCTCTTCATTTTTAGATCTCAAAGTGCTTTACTAAAGAGGTCAGTATAATTATCCCCATTTTACAGGTGAGAATACTGTGACACAATTATCTTTCTAAAGATTTATCTTTATCATTATAAAATCCAGTTATCTTGGGTTCTTGCTGCTTTCAATATTTTCACCTAAATATAGTTTTGCACATCATTAAAAAATGAATGGGACTTCAAGTAGTCAGATCTTTTTTGATAGGGATCCTCCTGGCTAAATACATTTATATGCTATCTCCTGAGGAATCTATTAATATAATTCACCTGAGCTTACCCTGAAATAGATGAATTTCCTAAATTTCTAATTCTAGTGATTTTCTTGTGAGTTATGCCCATTGGTCACCCTTCTGTATTGCTTCCAAACTTCTTCCCTGATTGCATCATATCCTCAGGCAGTCCAAATCAGCCATCATCTTTTTCACCTTTTAAACTTTTTATCAGTTAGGTGTGCTGATTCAAGCATATGTCAAAATGCTAGAGCAGCATCTCTAAGTTGCGTGTCACTACGGCTGCAAAATTAGAAAGTGTAGTCTTTAAAGAAAGTATAACAAGCCCCAGAGAAGAGGATAAAGGAAATGGCCAAGTGCCATTTTTTATTTCTTTTTTGTGAGGTTTTAAAAATAACTCCTGGAACATATGGATTTAGAGTAGAGTCTCCTTGCACCGAATGATCTCTAAAACAGGATCTGAATTATTAAAAGTCTCTAAGGGGCAAAAGAACAAAGAAACATCAATAGAATTCACAGTCCAAAGACCCAGAAAGATGTGTCCTGCAACGCATATATCTCCAATTTTTAAAACAGAATATGTATTCATTATTATTAATAAATGTTAATAATATAAGTAGGGATCTCTATTAATCACAGTTAACTCATGTGATTAACTAAAAAAAAAATCATGATTAATTGTCCTGTTAAACAATAGAATACCAATTGAAATGTATTACATATTTTTGCATATTTTCTACATTTTCAAATATATTGATTTCTATCACAACACAGAATACAAAATATATAGTGCTGACTTCATATTATTATTGTATTACAAATATTTGCACTGTAAACATCATAAACAAAACAGGCTTCCATCCTGATGATGCTCAGTAAAAAAAAAAAGTGCATTAATTAAATTTGTGACTGAACTTCTTGGTGGAGAATTGTATGTCTCCTGTTCTGGTTACCCACATTCTGCCATATATTTCATGTTATAGCAGCCTCGGATGATGACCCAGCACATGTTCGTTTTAAGAACACTTTAACTGCAGACTTGACAAAATGCAAAGAAGGTATCAATATGGGATTTCTAAAAATAGCTACAGCACTCAACTCAAAGTTTAAGAATCCGAAGTGCCATCCAAAATCTGAGAGGGATGAGGAGTGGAGCATGATTTCAGAAGTCTTAAAAGAGCAACACTCTAATGCAGAAACTACAGAACCCGAATCACCAAAAAAGAAAATCAAACCTTTTGCTGGTGGCATATGACTCAGATGATGAAAATGAATATGCATCAGTCTGCTTTGCTTTGGATTGTTATCGAGCAGAAACCCACCATCATCCTGGATGCATGTCCTCTGGAATGATGGTCAAAGCATGAAGGGACATATGAAGCTTTAGAGCATCTGGCACATAAATACCTTGCAACGCCAGCTACAAAAGTGCCATGTGAAAGCCTGTTCTCACTTTAGGTGACATTGTAAATAAGAAGCAGGCAGCAGTATCTCCCATAAATGTAAACAAACTTGTTTGTCTTAGCAATTGGCTGAACAAGAAATAAGACTGAGTGGACTTGTAGACGCTAAAGTTTTAAATTGTTTTCTTTTTGAGTGCAGTTTTTTTGCACATAATTCTACATTTGTAAGTTCAACTTTCATGATAAAGAGACTGCACTATAGTACATATATTAGGTGAATTGAAAAATACTATTTCTTTTTTGGTTTTTACTGTGCAAATATTTGTAATAAAAATAAATATAAAGTGAGCACTGTACACTTTTTATTCTGTGTTGTAATTGAAATCAAAATATTTCAAAATGTGGAAAACATCCAAAAATATTTAAATAAATGGTATTCTCTTATTGTTTAACAGTGCAATTAATCACAATTATTTTTTTTTATTCATGCGATTAATTTTTTTAATCACTTGACAGCCCTAAATATAAGATGTTAGGTACCCAAAGATCTCAATGAAGATTGTGCTGTTTACTGTACAAATACAGATAAAAAGACAGTTCTCATCCTACAGAGCTTCAGTCTAGAAAGTACAAAAAAATGGAAGGTTGGAGATAGGGATATACCACACAAGCAAATGAACATAGTGATGATTGGCAAAGTTTTGTTCGTTCATTATTTCTCTCTTTGTTTAATTCAGTTAGAGGTCATGTGAAGGGGAATGACAGGAATATGGGGGGAGGGAGTAGGAAAAGAAAGTAAAGGGATGAGAAATAATCATAGATTGCAATGTGCTTAGTTATGATTGACAGGTTGGGTTTAGTAGGCATCACAACTGAAGTGAGTCAAAAGGAAAGATTTGAAAGAGGATATTAACATTTGGGTATCTAGATTTGATCAGGGACTTTTCCCCATGCACTTCTTCCTTTAAAATTTTGGGGAGATGAGGGGGGAAAGTCCCTGATCAAATCCTGATGCTCTAGGCACTTATAAATATATATTTTAGAATATATAACTATTCCAAATTAAAGTAAATCATTTTTCCAGATAGGCCCTGTGATGGGTTCCCTGGGGTGCAACTTGGAACTGGGTTACTGCTGAGCCCTCTGTCTTACCAACCTGGGCTCCCTCTCACACTGTGATTATGTGACATGCTACAAACCCCTCCAGGTCCTGCACTTACAATGTACAGGCAGTGTCACACCCAGCTGAGTTACATGAATGCTTTCGACAGCCACTCATGAACCAACAATAGAAAGGCTCCAGCCAATTTCCCACAGCTCCCCAGCCCAGGACCCCAGAGCTGTACCATTTTGCCTTGGTGAGAAGCCTGACCAGTATAAGTTTATTACCCAGTTTCCCTCAGAGTGGAGAGGACAATGCACCAGCCCCTGTTCCTGAGCAGATTTCCCTCTCCCATTCAAAGTCTTTTTCCTCCAGCCATGCTTCCAGGTGTTCAGTTGGGGAGGGAGGGAGGCCAAAATGATGATATCACTTCCCCCTTTTATAGCTTCTTCCAGCTTGCTGGAAAGATCCATTGCAGTGATATGAGACAAACAGCCTCCATTGTGTACGTGCTATCTCTGAGAGGTTTCCATTGTATAGTTCCTGGGTTAATACTTGTGAGTGTGTGTATTCCCCTTAATGGGCCACCAGCACCAACTGGCTTCTTCATTGTTGTAACTGAAAGGCTGCTTATGTGTGTTTCCAACCACACATCGTATTTCAGTAATTCTCCACCAAGAAGTTCATTTACAAATTTAATTAATGCATTTTTTTTACATACAATTCAGTAACACATATATAGCAAAACTTCACATACAATAACACATACAATCCAACAGGATATTAATACTTAACAAATCAAGACTTTTAAAATCATACCTCACAAGGCATACCTTGTACAAAACATAATTATATGACAGTGGTGTATATGGGGGGGCCAGGGTATTGCTTTGGGGTGCAGAGTGTCACAGGCCCTCAACCACTAAGAGATCCCAAGCACTGGACTACTAACTCTTATTCCTTCTGCACATACTGCACCTTCACCTTAAAGCACTCTTCCAGCCCTTTTTGTCTCCTCTCCATAATGATGTGTTTCTTTATAAAAAGAAGAGGAGTACTTGTGGCACCTTAGAGACTAACCAATTTATTTGAGCATGAGCTTTCGTGAGCTTCACGAAAGCTCATGCTCAAATAAATTGTTTAGTCTCTAAGGTGCCACAAGTACTCCTTTTCTTTTTGCGAATACAGAGTAACACGGCTGTTACTCTGAAACCTGTTTCTTTATAATGTCACCACCCCTCACTATTCCAGAAGTTTTTAGGTTCCAGGCTTAAACAGGCAAAGGAGGCGAGTAAGAGACAAGCTCCCAACCCAGGAAAGAACTCATTCAACTTCCCCATCTTTTGTGACTGTTTCCACCTGTGTCCAGCACATGCACTGGGACCCAAGAGGATAGAAGACACAGCTCCTTGCGCCCTTTCCCATCACTTATCCACCTGTTCAGGACAGAGCATAAACATTACTAGTATAGAGTGATTAGATTACATTACTATGTAATCGTTCAGGGAGTACTGATCTACTACTGTTCTCAATTTATCTGCTTGTTCCTCAGTCCCTCTTTTAAAATAAATTGGAAATAAAAAAGTGACATGTATCAGATTATCTACAAATACACATTTCCATCTGCTGTGGTTAGAGTCCACCTCCCAGAGGGAAAATGATGCAGCTAACTCCAAAGTAAGCACATCAGTCAATTTATGACTTCAGTTAATATTTGTAAAATACACACAACAGAAATAATAAAGGCAGAAATAAAGGCAGTGGGCAGCAGGTGGATTAAAGGAGCAGAATTGGTGATAAGGGGCATGATTCTGAATGAATTTAACGAACTGAAAGATTTACCCATGTCTCCAATGGATGCTTGATCAGGTATTAGATATTTACCATTTCATGATTTTCTATGTTCTAAAAATGTTTCCCAGATTCTATTGAGTATTTTTGTTTTTCTTATGATCTGTAAGCTACCCCCTCCTAAGCAGCAGTTTCTGACAATACTAATATCCATTCCTTTTGAGGAGGTAAAAACAGGTCTTGACAGGGTCTAAGAATTATTTTTTTGCTGCCAGGAAGCTTATTTTTGATCAGTTTTATCACCCATCTTGCAACTGTTTTCAAATGAGTTGTAATTGTCTGGTACACAGAGGGACTGTGACATGCATATGTTTCAGTTCAATATGTGTCTCATTTTATCTGGCAAATTGTCCCAGAAATTATTTACTTCCTTACAAGATTAAAATGTATGACTATGTTCTGGGGTTTTAGGAGTAATGTCAGCACAAATTGATAATTCTAAACCCCAATTTACTCATCTTCTCAGGTGTCCAGTGTAATATAATCAGCTCACTCTCAAAATGTGTCAGCTTCCAGTTTGCATCCCAAACAGCTTTGTAGTTCACATTTAATAGGTTGCTCCATTCACCTTCGGAGTAGGATGAATTTAAATCACCACCACAAAACTGCCTTGTGCTATGTGATATATTTGAGTTTAGATCTAATAACCAGTTATACCAAAATGATGCTCCTTATAGCATCTTCAGTATAGATCCTGGCTAGACTCTTCTGGGCAAAGACAAGAATTCAAAGGTCCTGCTGTAGACCCACTTGGTTAGATTTTGCTTCTTCTAAGTCTGTGAAGATCACAAATATGATACCTTTTCAGATATCAAAAATAATTAACAGGCATTTAATTATCCGTTGCTTCCAAACAATTTTCTTTCTTGAAATGTACAAATTTCTTGATGTGTGAGAGTATAGATTAATTCCCCATGATACTTTTAATAAATGATGAAATTTATTCTATGCTTTCAAGGTTTGGTAGATTAAACTAGTAGTCCAGATAAGAGTCATCTTCTTCGGTTTTCATTGTCTTTTTTGACCTAAGGCATATAGGTTAAATTACTATACCACCAACTGTGGTCTTTCAGTGGATTGAAGACCACTTGACCTAGCTGAATTTAAGAGTACCAATACAAAGATATGAGATTGGTAATCTAGGTGGTTTATAATTTCACAAGAAGATCTAAAATTTGTTTAGATGTTTAAAATATGTTGACCCAATATGTCAGCATTTGGAATAGAACAGACATTATCAAGCTGTGGTCCATGTGCCATCAGTGGTCTAGTGAGATTTTCTTAATAGTCACAGGATGAAATGCTTTGGGAACCAAACAGTGTAAGGGGAGGTGATCCATAAACTTGTCTTTCTTTTATGAAATAGTCTGCAGAATGAGAACTACTGAAACAGACTCTTTAGATATGGAGCTACAACCATCTTTAGTGCACTAATTCATCTACAAAGGCTAAGATTCAATATATTCCATTTCATGAGGACCTCTTTACATTTTAGGATAATTGGGCCCACACTACCCTTGTTTATGTTTTTTAGAATAATGTTCAGTTTACTGCCTAAGTAAGTCATAATTTTATTTCCAAACTCATTTTCCAGTTTTCAAAGGATTTATAGTCTGAAACTCTGCCAAAGACTGTTGCTACTAAGGACCTCATAAAACTGTTTATTTGAGTTTACAAGTAAATATGTAGTTGGGTAAATGTGTGTGGATGTGTAATATATATGTAGGCATATACAGGTTTTGAGCTCTGTTTCCATCTCTGCACTGGGCACTATGTGACCTGGAGAAAATTCATTTAAATGGTAAGGTTACAAGAGTTTCCTCATTTTAAGAAGTTGTCCTTCAAAATGTCCATAGGCAGGTTCACTGATGCCAATAAAAAATACACTATAGTGGTTAAAAGATAAGATAGAAATTAAGAGGGCCAAAGAGAATTTGAAGAGCAATAGCAAAAGCCAACAACCCCTGTCATAAATATAAAGGGAAGGGTAAACCCCTTTAAAATCCCTCCTGGCCAGAGGAAAAATCCTCTCACCTGTAAAGAGTTAAGAAGCTAAAGGTAACCTCGCTGGCACCTGACCAAAATGACCAATGAGGAGACAAGATACTTTCAAAAGCTGGGAGGAGGGAGAGAAACAAAGGGTCTGTGTCTGTCTATATGCTGCTTTTGCTGGGGATAGAACAGGAATGGAATCTTAGAACTTTTAGTAAGTAATCTAGCTAGGTATGTGTTAGATTATGATTTCTTTAAATGGCTGAGAAAAGAACTGTGCTGAATAGAATGACTATTTCTGTCTGTGTGTCTTTTTTGTAACTTAAGGTTTTGCCTAGAGGGATTCTCTATGTTTTGAATCTAATTACCCTGTAAGGTATCTACCATCCTGATTTTACAGAGGTGATTCCTTTACTTCTATTTACTTCTATTTCTATTAAAAGTCTTCTTGTAAGAAAACTGAATGCTTTTTTCATTGTTCTCAGATCCAAGGGTTTGGGTCTGTGGTCACCTATGCAAATTAGTGAGGATTTTTACCAAACCTTTCCCAGGAAGTGGGGTGCAAGGGTTGGGAGGATTCTGGGGGGAAAGACGTGTCCAAACTACGTTTCCCAGTAAACCCAGTTAGAGTTTGGTGGTGGCAGTGGATATTCCAAGGACAGAGGATAAAATTAATTTGTACCTTGGGGAAGTTTTAACCTAAGCTGGTAAAAGTAAGCTTAAGAGGTTTTCATGCAGGCCCCCACATCTGTACCCTAGAGTTCAGAGTGGGGGAGGAACCTTGACACCCCCACCCCAAACATATTCCTTTTAAATATCAGAAGTTGGTAGCCTGAGAGAGAATCTGTTGCTCATTTAGGCTACTAGGAAGTAAAATGAAAATCACAAAGTATAAGGATATTACAGTGAAGAGAAACAATGTCTTGGCATCACCCAGGTCTCCAACATGAGTGTTCTAAGTACCTGGCTACAGAGTCAGTAGGTCGCTTTCTCTCACGCTTTCTCTCTCTGAGCCAATTATTACCCTATCCTAGGTGAATGCCCTAACCACTTGGCTGTTGACTATAATTAAGCTTGGAAGAATTCATTTTTTGGTCAGTAAATGTTGATTTCACTGTATACAAAAAAACAATGATAAATATTTCCATTGACAGCCAAAATTTAGAGATAGTTAAAGTAAGAAAAATGCTGTTTGAGAGTTTGAGAACTTATTAGAGTTTGATTTAAGGATATTTACTTTGTATATGTTGACATAACTATTGACAAGTTGTGTTTTAACTGTAACAAAGTTTTGTCTTTTAAAATATCAACATCTACTGTAAGTTATCATTGTCTGAGCCCCTCATTGTCTGACCTCCTCCGTAATTACCCACAAGTGTGATAATTTTAATTGATAAAAACCCATAATTTTGTGCAACTATAATTTTGTGCAACCATAAAAAAATAAAGCTGATAAAAACACAAAAAAATGCTTTAAAATAATGATATTATCTGTCAAAATTATAAAAATAAATAAAAAAACTAGTTATAATGGGGTCAGGGTCTCTCTCTGTTTTTTCATGAGAGAAAGGATGACCTGGCTTAGGTTCCTAACTCCAGGAGAGGGTTCATGGCTGAGAATGTGGAATGGATATGTGCCTAAGGTCCCAATTGATGGGAGTTAGTCACTTAAGAACCTTAGTGCATCTGGGCCCTAAGCCCTGCCCCTTTCTTCTCCCCCATTTGTGGCTAGCTTAGGTGCTCCCTGCTCAGCGTAATGGCTTCTGAGAATCCCTTTCTTGGGGCCTAACTCTTAGCCTGGGCACCTAACTCAGGGCTGTGAATTCTTCTGGGAGTTAGGTGATGCAATGCTGAGCTTTGCAATGCCTGAAGTTCCTCCGTGTCTTTTAGAGCTGATGCCAGTATGGCTGTCTTAACACTTGGGGTTACATTTCCAATGGTTATTATTTCATGATGACTCAAAGGACTATTCCTCCCTTCCTGAACACAGATGGCCCCACAAGGACTTCCATGGGAAGAGTGAGATAGTGAAGGACATTGCATTTAGGATGTGTATTGTTCCAAATTATTTGTATTTTTTATGCTTTATTCTGTGCACAGTGTCTTTGTATGTTACACACTTCACAACTATCAAGTGCCTTTTGAGAGAGTTGAATTGTAAACTAAAAGGCTCAGACCTTTGGTGTGGAGTTCTGGGAGAGGGAGTGTTTAAGCTGCAGGGGAGTCTGAAGGGTCAGCACTGAGCCTGGGGGCTAGCCAGCTAGATATCAGGGTGCAGCTGTCAGAAGGGGATGCGAAATAGAAGGTCTGTTTCCCAAGAGCGTGCTTAGGGGCACGAAAGACTAAGGCAGTGGCTGAGCTGTGTTCAGGCTGAGGAGGGATAAAACACCTAGGGACTCTGTGCCTGTGTTCCCTGATAGCAGTCTAAGTAGCCAACAGGGGGCTCTTGACTGGGAGCTGTGAGACACACACACACACACACACAGCCCCATTCTTCATGGAGACTAACTGTATCATTTCTCTTATATACCTATTTTCTATGAGACCAAATATGGGATCCTGAGTTCATGTACCTGAAATAAAGTTAACCAACTGGGCTTTTTTCAGTTTACAGTACAACTTAGTTTGTGTATTGGGCTGTTAACTTTTACACCCAGGCACATACTTTTGTAAAACTCAATGCATTTCTATTCCCAAAGGTCACATGTTTAATGGGAAATAATTTATTTTGTTCCAGGCAGCTGTGCCAACTAGAAGTAAGCCATCCAAGATGCTTGCTGCAAAGTTTTTCATCTAAGTATATTGATTTTAATGCTTGCACAGATTTTTCCCAAATTAACCTTTTATGATCTTTAGTTATATTAAAAAAAGTTGGAGTGGGAAGATGGTAAAACTGCACACCAACAGAATTGCTCTGAGATCTCTACAAGGAATAAACATTTCTAGGGCTGTGTATCTCATTTTCCTGTTAGAACCGTCAGTTTTACTGATTCCAATAATATGAACCTGACCAAAATCTAACAAAAATAAATAGAGGAAACACATACATATGTGCGCATAATAAATATATATCCTTCCCAGCTGGAAATCTTTCATTTTGATATAAATCTATGATATTCCTTAAGGTGTTCATTTCAAATGTGAAACAGATACAGAATTTATGATCAAAAGGTTTAAACTATTCCTCCTGTGTCCTCTGATATATATATATATATATAAAGAACTGGTTAGCAAAACGTAAGCTTGAAATATTCACTGATATGTAAACAATCTACTCAATCCTATGTCCAGGTGGTGCTGCAAATTCTAGCCATAAAGGAGAATGTAGATCTACATTCAAAAACAGAAAAAAAATTATAACCTCCCTGGAGGTCAAATGGAGTTGATATGGCCACTATGTCTTACTGGCACGTTTGCAAGCAGGGTGTACCAACTATACTAGCAAAATGACTCCTATCCCTTCCCTTTACTTGTGTGATGGCTCCATAGCTCCTCTCACTGGAATTCTCGGCTCCTGCTTCTCCTTCCACAGTTGCTTAACCCTTCCCTTATAAGAGAGCCACTCAATCAGACACTGTCTTTCTCTCTCTCTCTCTCTCTCTCTTTTTTTCTTTTTTTTGCTTTTTTTGTTTAAGTGAGCTATGTTACTGTAAGTATACGCATAAGCCGAGGTGCCCCATGCTTTTCTGATAAAATATGACTCAGTAGAAAGATGGGAGGCACTTTCATAGCTGTTAGTGCATTAGCACCTCTACTCTAAGTAAGGGGAGGGAGATACTGTAAAACTAGAGAGGACAGCTCCCTCTCACGCCACCCAACTACATTCATCTTGTACAAAGATATGGCAAGAAACAGGGAATGGGGGTTGGGGCAGGAGGAAGAACATTGCCCTAGAGAACAGCAAGATTTCTAGAGGCCAGCTTAGTGGGAAATAGGAGATCAAGAGATTATCGTGGAGAGAAAGAAGGGATGGGGCAGCTGAAAAAGAAAAAAAAAAAGGAAACAGGGTTACTGCTTACCTAAGACTTTCTCATGTCCTATTATTTTTATTATCCCATCTCTCCCCACACCGAGGCTGGCCTACTTGTTTGTGTCATCCACCAATTATGTCTTATCTTTTAAAACTGTAAACTCTCTGAGGCAAGGGCTATCCTTTTCCATAGGTTTGTGCAACACCTCACACAATGGGGGCCCCATCCTTGTCTGGCTTGGTTGACACCAAGAGATTGTTTTAGTGGCTCTGTAATGTCCTTATGCTCTGTGTTTGTTCCTATTACCCCCTGGTAAAGAACAGTTGTTGGGAAAAGCAAGATAATATCAGAACAGACGACAGGAAAGAGTACAAGAGCACAGGGATTGCAGGGAGGATGAGAAAGGAGAAGAAGAATGAGGGAAAAGAAAGAATGTGGGAGGGAATTTTTTTTCCGGAGACAGTATTTTGAAAATGTGCTCCTTAATATACTATCAACCCCTCTTTTAATTACCTTCCAACATCAACAGCTGTGTGTAATGTCAGCACAATTCTACATTTGATGCTTTCAGCTGGGCTGTTTACTATTCTTACTTGTAATATAAACATGATGCATTCTGTATCCTAATGTAAAAATTCTGTCATGGACCTTAATTCTTTAAAATGCCATATTGCTTTAAGCCTTAAATATCTTGGGATTAATTCACTGGCTCTTGTGTAAACTGATGCATGCTTGAATAGCATCTTTACAGTAGGCCTCTTAGCCTGATCGATGTCTAAAATTATAAATAAAAATATGAGACTGCTGCAAAAGGCCTTCCACTTCACTGACATGACGTGAACACTGCTGGGCTATCCCCATAAACTGCTAAAACTATAAATTATATCAGCTTGTACACCTTTTATTTGTTAGTATGCAAGTTAATCAAGCATCATGCTAGTAAAAAATAATTTGAAGTACTTCCAGTGCCAATAACTATCTCAGATAAGACATGGCTGTATTTAATGTTAAATACATTTTTATAATGATTGCAGAGATCAAGTTGACTCAATAATGATTGTTGCTTTTCTGACATTTGATTGGCTACTTAACAGCAGACAAAAATATTTCAGACAGGGGGAATGATGATGTGGTGGAGCAGAGAAATCTCACACGAGCAGAAAAGGGCCCAGCTAGCCCCATCCTGTTATGCCTGCAGCCAATGCCAGGCCTGAGGGGGAAGAAAAGGAGAGAACATGGATCAGTTCAGGGCTGACCGGTGAAGAGGCAGGAGGCAATTCTTCTGGGGGAGAAGTACTGCATCTCTGTTTGAGAGAGAGACTGGGGAGCACTCAGCAGTAAGTGAACTGTACAATTTCACTGTAAGGACATTGTGGGGGTAGGCCTCTCCAATCTTTCCACTCTTGCCCAGGGGGACCTGAGGTCATGGCAGGATGCTTCAAAAGTTGCACAAGGGGGTACTACTTGAGTTGAGCCAGTACAGACTGTTTGGACTATAGGGGCCATGCCCCATACTAAAGATACATAGGTAGGAAGTAGCATAGGGCAGAGGGCTTAGACTTTCTGATGGGAAGACCCCATTGATATTGCTTCCTACAGGTCTCTGGGTTGGGTCCTGGTGGAGAAGGAGGCCTGCATCCTCCTACCCCTTAAGTGCTGAGGCCCACATGTGGGTGGAGGCCAGAAGATCTGAGCCTAAGGTCTGGAAGGATGCACCTCTGCCACCTGCTCTGAGAAGCAAGAGGCTGGAAGCCAGGTGCCCTAACTGGTAGGCCACTTGGCCTCTGAGCACACTATTGCAAGGGACCTTATTGTAGAAAGTAAAATTGTTTCCCTGTCTGTATCAATTCTGGCAACACAATCTATAATACATGAAACTGCCAAGTCTTTAAATTGTCTGTGCAAGCAATATCTGGTCTCCCTCCTACAAAGTACAGATCGTTTCCTGCAGGTTCTGATTATCCTCCCCTCTTATAAAAGTCAATGGGAGGAAAATGAACTCAGCTCCCTGGAGGAGGTGCTCTGCACCTTGTAGAACTGGCCTCTAGTCCCTGCCGTTTTTGTAACTACCCAACTTTAGTTTCTCAAGAGACAATCATGTGTTTCCACTTCATGCTGGAAAAGATTGTATTGCTTTTATAGACTGATCTCGTATATACAGAGGGACTGCTTATCAGGACAAATTAAGAACAAAATGTTAGGACAGCCCAGGAGCCTGATCCATATTGGTAAGGGTGCTCTGTGCCACTCTGGCAATGTTAAGCAGCCTTGGGGTGACTATAAATGTGGGTATAAATCTTTAACAACCAGTTTTGAAACAGGGTAGTCCACAAGGGCAGCACTAATGGGGAAATCCTGTCCCCTCCTCCACAGAAGGCTGTGGAACCAGAGGACCCTTTGTGCTGCCACTAAGCAGGCAAACCACTGAAGTACCATGATCTTTAGGGGCTCTCTGTGTGCTGTCATGCAGGAAAGTATAGAGAGGAGGCTGGTAGATTTGCTAGTACAAAGCTCCACCAGCCCTGGGAGGTGGATTTCTCTGTACTAGCAAAGATAATTCATCCACCACCAGCTCCACCATCTACCACCATCCAGCTCCAGGGGCTTGCTCCTTTCCCCACCTCCTAGGCATTGCAATAAACCCCAATGCACAGTTCACCTGATCAGGCTGTGCACTGATTTACAGAATCTTAAATGATTCCCTGCTGGGACTATTAGGTATGAAGAGTCAGGCTGAAGATTATTAATTTTATTTATAATGACAAAAATTGATCTTTTAAACACACTGCTTCAGTGAGCAAAACAATTGAAAGCAAGGTGTAAGGCCAAGAGCTGGTTGTGAATGGGATTCGGTGAACAGGACTTTGCCCAAAGGAAGGATGACAATTAGTAACTCTAGTAGTGGGGGATACAGTTTTGAACACATACAGTAACTCATCACTTAACATTGTAGTTATGTTCCTGAAATAGTGACTTTAAGTGAAACAATGTTAAGCGAATCCAATTTCCCCATAAGAATTAATGTAAATAGGGGGGGTTAGTTTCCAGGGACATTTTTTTTTGGTCAGACAAAAGACTATATTATATATATATATAGAGAGAGAGAGTCTTTTGTCTATATATATATATATATATATATATATATATATATATATATATATATATATATATATATATACACACACACACAGTATAAGTCTTTTGTCTATAGTGTTTTGTCTATATATATATATATATATATATATATATATATATATATATATATACACACACACAGTATAAGTTTTAAATAAACAATTTAATACTGTACATAGCAATGATGATTGTGAAGCTTGGTTGAGGTGGTGAAGTCAGAGGGTGGGATATTTCCCAGGGAATGTCTTACTGCTAAATGATGAACTAGCACTTGGCTGAGCCCTCAAGGGTTAACACATTGTTGTTAATGTAGCCTCACACTCTACAGAGCATCACAAATGGAGGGAGGGCAGACAGCGTGGCAGACAGAGACACACACCCTGTGTGTGAGAGAGATGCACATTGCCCCTTTAAGTACACTGACCCCACTCTAAGTACATTGCCTTTTAAAGTAGATCAGCAAGTTGAGACAGCAACTGATGCCAGTAAGCTCCCTCTGTCCTGAGCCCTGTCATGTCCCCCTGCTCTATGGAGATGGAGTAAGCAGGAGGCAGGAGCAGGGAGGAGTGGGACACCCTGACATTAGCCCCTCCCCCCCCCCACCTGCACAGCAAGCAGGAGGCTCCCAGCAGCAGCTCCAAGGCAGAGGGCAGGAGCAGCACATGGCAGTGCAGGGGCGGGACAGCTGAACTGCTGGTAATTGATAGCCTGCTGGGAGGCTGCTGCACAGGGAACTTAGGGGAGCGGGGAGCTGATAGGAGAGCTGCCGGTCCACCCTGGTTCCAAGCCCCCACCAGCTAGCTCCAACAGGCTGCTCTTCCTGCAAGCAGTGGACAAAGCAGGTGGCTGCCAAACAGTGTTATAAGGGAACACTGTGCAACTTCAAAATAGCATCTTATCTAACTGATCAGCAACGTAACAATGAAACAACGTTAACCAGGATGACTTTAAGTGAGCAGTCTCTCGTTGGAGTCTGTTTTTGAAATTTTTTTGTTGAAGAATTGCGACTTTTTGGTCTGTAATCAAGTGACCAAAGAGATTGAAGTGTTCTCCGACTGGTTTTTGAATGTTATAATTCTTGACATCTGATTTATGTCCATTTATTCTTTTATGTAGAGACTGTCCAGTTTGACCAATGTACATGGCAGAGGGGCATTGCTGGCACATGATGGCTTCTATCACATTGGTAGATGTGCAGGTGAACGAGCCTCTGATAGTGTGGCTGATGTGATTAGGCCCTATGATGGTATCCCCTGAATAGATATGTGGGCACAGTTGGCAACGGGCTTTGTTGCAAGGATAGATTCCTGGGTTAGTGCTTCTGTTGTGTGGTGTGTGGTTGCTGGTGAGTATTTGCTTCAGGTTGGGGGCTTGTCTGTAAGCAAGGACTGGCCTGTCTACCAAGATCTGTGAGAGTGATGGGTCGTCCTTCAGGATAGGTTGTAGATCCTTGATGATGCGTTGGAGAGGGTTTAGTTGGCTAGTGGCGTTTTAGGTGATGGCTAGTGGCGTTCTGTTATTTTGTTTGTTGGGCCTGTCCTGTAGTAGGTGACTTCTGGATACTCTTCTGGCTCTGTCAATCTGTTTCTTCACTTCAGCAGGTGGGTATTGTAGTTGTGGATACAATTAACTTAGGCTTGAATAGAGACTGGGAGTGGATGGGTCATTACACAAAGTAAGACTATTTCCCATGTTTATCCCCCACCCCCACTGTTCCTCAGACATTCTTGTCAACTGCTGGAAATGGCCCACCTTGATTATCACTACAAAAGGTTTCCCGCCCCTCCCCCTCGTGCTCTCCTGCTGGTAATAGCTCACCTTAAGTGATCACTCTTGTTACAGTGTGTATGGTAACACCCATTGTTTTATGTTCTCTATGTATATAAATCTCCCCACTGTATTTTCCACTGAATGCATCCGATGAAGTGAGCTGTAGCTCACGAAAGCTTATGCTCAAATAAATTGGTTAGTCTCTAAGATGCCACAAGTCCTCCTTTTCTTATTAAGTGAGGAGTTACTGTAGTTTATTGTATTTGCCATATCTTCAAGCATCTCTACAAATAGTGAGTAATTAATTCTCTCACCCACCCTGTGAATTAGGTAAGCAGACCCATATAGGTAGGGAAACTTGATACAGAGAGGGAGTCAGTGTACAGGCCAGGATTAAGAATTCAGTAGTCCCTGTCTCTTCTGTTCTTCTGCTTAGACCATTTGAAATACTACTGTCATTTGTGAACAAATTTTGATTAAATAAGAAATTATTAAATAATAAACCATATATGATCCCAAAGTTTTTCATGTTCATATGTCTCAGAGCCAACAAGTTTCCAAAAAGGAATGAAGATATGTATTTATATAAGGCTATTAAGACATAAGTGACTACAAAATTGCACACACAAATAGTTTCTATTCCACAACATATATATCTCCATATCCAGAAAACAGCTATTGTGAATGCATGCACCATGGCCTATAATCATCCAACCATTTCAACACATGCTTAGGTTCCACTGCCAAAGTTAAGCAGGTAGCAGCACAGAAGTAAGGGTGGCTATACCATACCAGGCCATCCCTACTTCTATGCTGATGGTGGCTCTGCCTTCAGAGCTGAGCACCCATCCAGCAGCTGCTGCTCTCTGGCCACCGAGCTCTGAAGGCAGTGCCGCCACCAGCAGCAACCGGAAGTAAGGGTGTCCGTACTTCAACTCCCCTACAATAACTTTGTGACCCCTCCCCCCAACCTTTTTTGGGTCAGGACTCCCACAATTACAACACCATGAAATTTCAGATGTAAATAGCTGTAATCATGACGTAATCATGACAATTTATTATTTTTAAAATCCTATGACCGTGAAATTGACCACAATGGACCATGAATTTGGTAGGGCCCTAATCATATGTATGCTTCAGAATCATTCTCATCCTATTAAATAAGCATGATGTTACAGGTGACTGCTCTCCTCGAGTTACTATATTTTGGATAAAAGATAAATCTGAGGTCTTGTGGTCCACTGGCACTGTTGTAGAGACAGTGTGTTGATTGTGGTCTCCAGGCAAAACTCTAGATCACATTGTTATTGTCTGGCTAACGTTTCCATTCCATGGAACATGGTTTTCTTGATTTCTTGCCCTTTACTATTGTGTGGTGTTGCTATGCAGTTAGAAAACAGCCATGCACCATACCACATTTGGCCACACTTCCATAATAAGTGATAATCACTTATCATAATAATTCACTTATTTAGTCCATAAGGACATTTGAAGGTTTTGATTAAGTAATGTTAATAAGTGACTGAGATCATTAGATGAATGGAACTCATATGTTATATGAGGTCAAAGAATTATTATATTTTCATAACAGATTTAAATACAAAGGAATATGTTACATGCATAGCCTTTGCTGCATTTGTTTATCTGATCAGACTTCTTAGTCCTTTGTTTACAGGGTGGAAATGATATATTAGTATATGTTATATTCATTTCACCTATTAAATTTCTTAGGGTCAGGTTTTCAAAAGAGCCACCATAGTGGATTGCACGAAGTTGGCAAAAGCTGAAACTGCATTTGCAAGTACAGAGTTGTACATGTGTAATTTCTTGTCCATTTCTGTCTAGATGAAGGTGTGGCCCAGGCACAAAAATATATTTATGCTTCATAATCACTCATGAATTTATCCTCATAACTCTACTCTGTGTGAGGGAAGTAGCATTCTGACCATTCAAGATATGGCAACTGGGGCACTCAGAAATACAGTAAGGTATTTCAGTGTGTGCCTCATTTTAAGCATGTGAATAATCCTATTGACTTCAATTGACAATTCATGCCTAATTTTAGGCACATGTGCTTAAGCACCTGGTTGAATCAGGACCAAAATAACTTACAAACTCCCATAGTCATTCTGTGGAAGATCTGTGAAGCCTGTTTATAGTAGGAATGGCCCCATCACCATAGTATCTGAGCTCCTCACACTCTGTAATATATTTATCCCCACAGCATGCCTGTGTGTTAGGAAAAACTACCATTGTCCTCATTTATAAGATGGGGAAATGAGGCAGAGAGAAGCACTGAAGGTAGAATTCACTAGGGGAATGTAGGACCCTAGCTGCCACTTTAGGTTCCCAAATCCAACATTTAGGTGTTACTGACTTTTATAAATTCACCACTTAGCTGCCACCTGTAGGTTCCTAAAGTCCGTAGATGCCTAGATTTCCACTGTTAAAGTCCACAAGGTGCTTACATTTAGAAAACGGGGAATGAGCACAGCTACCTTAGTCATGACAGTGCCTACCAGCTTGGCACCTAACTCATGCCTAAGCCCCAGTTTACAAACTTGGTATTCCCTTTTATCTTGCCTTTTACCCTGATCTGGTAGGTATTCTCAAAACATGTCGAAACCCCCACAAAATGGCTGGACACGGAGGTGGTAGAGTCCCCACCACACCCCCCACCCTTAGTCTTTCAACTAAGTGATTAGTGTATTCACCCAGGCTGTGGGAGGCCCGAGTTCTAATCCTTTCTCGCCATCAGGCAGAGAGGGAAATTGAGCCCATATCAACCACATGGGTGATTGCTGTAACAGCGAGCTAAAGGTTATTGTGGGAGGGGCACAGCACCAGAACCACCTCAGGTTTTCTTCAGAAGAAAATAACTTGATTTAGGTGCCTACATTCAGGAGAGGGTTCACAGCTGGGAATCGTGGCCAGCGATAGTGCCGCCCTCCGATCTGGATGTAAGTACCTAACCCTCTTGAAGATGCAAAGTTTAGGATACACCCCCCTCCTCAGCATTTCCTACTACCTAGCTTAGATGGATTCCCACTAGCTTTTTGTAGATCCCATTCTCAGGTGCCTGTGTCTCCCCATGCACTGAATAGAGAGTTTGGACTCCTGACTCAGGACTGTGAATTCCACTTGGTAGCAGGATGCCTAAGTCCCCCACATGAATCCCACTCTAAGTGAATTGCCCAGGGTCATGCAGGGAATCTGTGGCAAAGCAAGGAATTGAACCAATTCTCCTAATTCCTAGTCTTGTGCTTTAATCACAAAACCTTCTTCCCTCAAGACCATTCTTCCCCCTTTAGTAAACACACTCAGATTTATTAAACAAGTTATATGAACCAGGAAATAATGGTGATTTAGACTGTGACTGGAATATGACCAACACTATTCCGAACACACACAAGTATGTTTTGATACTTTTTTAATTCTTGTATATTGCAGGGCAATAAAGTGGGGAAAACTTCCCTTGTTCTCATATTGTATCTTCGTATGCTTAGACCTCCTCCAGAAATGCCATTAAAATGTTTTTGAATATTTTAATTAATACCACATGTCAGCCTTGGTGCCTCGCTGATGCTCTTGCTCTTTACCTGATGACTGGAGAACTTATATTTAAAGACGACATTTTAAGATTTGTGCCCTAATGCTGTCCTTTGCTATTTACCTCTATCAACCATGCTTCATTAAATAAAATGTTTTGAGAGGGTGCCAATGTCCCTGTGATAAAATATCTGCTGCCATTTCCCCCCTTTACAGACTATTCTTGTATGGGTAAGGTCAAGACATCATTAAATTAGAAATGTGTTGAAAATTGTCTTGTACTTTTCAAAGACTGTAGCATATAGAAAGTTGTGTGGGAGGATCAATTACAGACTCACTTAGTTCTGAGATACCTAGTCTGTTCCATATCTCAGTCATACTCATATATAAGAAACAACTCCTTTTAAGTCAATTGATTTATATAGTGTAAAACCCATGTAAAAGGAGAAGAGAATCAGGCTCACTCTTTCTAATCCTCTCATTATTTTACATGCTGTCTCAACAACGAAAGGAGATACTACGTTTTTCTCCTGGATTTTGAGACAATAATACAGCTTCTGATGTGTTAGTCATAAGGATCACTCAAGCCCTCCTTCAGAATCTGAAGAATTATTAATCATGTCACAGAATCTTCTTAAAAAAGTATAATTTATAGGTGGCTGCTTTAAGATGTATGACTCTAATGGAATAAAGTTAAAGTGCTTGGGATTTTATTTATTTAATTTATTTATTTATATATTTTGGTAGTACAATGTCAACAACATTTTCACAAATTTCTTTAAATTGTTTTTTCTGGCCTCTTCATTTTTGCAGTAGTATGGATGATAATTGTACTGTTTATATTGTGTTCATATTTTCCTGAGGAGATATGAAGAGAGAATTTTAGCCTTGATCACAGTCAATTTTGGATCTCGAGAACCCCTTTAAGAGGTTTTTAACATAATTCAGTAGTGATTTCTGGGGTGTGTTTGCCTAATTGGATACGTCTGCCTTGACTCTAAGTAGCACAGAGCAATGACTGAAAAGAACAGTGTTCAAAGCCTGAATGTGGGAATATGCCAAAGACACTTTTGGAGGAGGGGAGAGAAGGATTAGCCCAGGAAAATACAGGTAAAGATGTGTGATTATAAAGTGCAAAACTATACACAGAGAAAAAAGAGGGGATGGAGAATTGCAAATGTAAATTTATAGCACATCGTTCCAAGAGATGTGAGAGAAGCTTATTTATAACATGCCACTTCCTGACCATCCTGGTGGTCCTACAAATAACATTTAAATAATGGGTTACAAAGTGCTTCCATTTACCCTAGGAATATCTCGCACATGAATTATTCCCTTGGCACTTAGCATCTGACCAGACAGCTGCTAGTATCTGGGTACACAACTATGTGATTGGATTTTCAGAAAATCCTTTCAAGTTCCTACCCAAGATGATTCATGGATATCTATAAGCTAATCGGCTAGTTTAGGCACACAATGTATGGAGTTTGAAAATCTGGCTGCTAGTTTCTAAATTATCCTCAGATTGCAGAATTAGTATAATGCTTGGAGTGGAAGAATATATGTTGACAATATTACTTGGAGGACAGAATTTGTATCCTATATTCACCCCATATAGTTATTGATAATTTGAAATATGTTCTTTTAAACAAAGTGTGGGAAAGTATCTCATCCTCCTGGTCTTTTTCTGAAGCTTTTAAACCAGATACACCTCATAAAATGAAATGCTCTCTAGGAAAATTAGGGAGGATAAAATAAACTAGTGAAACATAAATTCACTGAAACCACACAAACCTGTAGGAGCATCAGAAGCAGCAAAAATTTAGTGCTTCCAGGAGAATTCTGATGAGTTTTAGAGAGCATATGGATATCTTAGGGGTCTTGCCGTACCTCACAAGGGTGTAGAACTACCTCGGCAAACTCCAGCTGTGTCTAATCTGTAATGAAAGAAAGGGCTAAAAGGTGTAATGGATAGCTCTATATATTGGAAGCTAAAAAGCTGGCTATGAGCCACCTGACAATGACTGTTATTTTGCTTGAGTTATCCACTAACCAGCAGCTACTCAGCATGTATCTTCAATGCTAGTAAAGGCAATTATGTTCTCTTTTTGCCACAAGTGTTGTGTCTCACTTTCCAGAAGAAAAATCAGGAAAACTTCCTGAGCTGTCCTACAGGTGTCCTTCTAGTTTACATGTCATAAGACGAAACAAACAAGGAGTCTATGAAAATGACTGGTGGTCTCATAAAGCTGGTTTGTCAATTTTTTTGGTGAGATATGTGTTTGGGGGGGGTTGTATTTGTTTTTCCAGAAAATGCTGAAACTTTTTTGTGGAAATGCATTGTTTTCAATGAAACTTTAATCCGGAAGGTGTTTCTGGTCGGGATGGAATCTCTGGCCAACACTAGAGGCCAGCCCATTCTGGAATAGCCAGTAGCCCGGTGATTAAGTCTCTTAGAAGGCATGTAGAGTACTAGGTTCAAGTGGCTGCTCTGACTTAGACAAAAGAGATACCGCACCCTGGGTCTCCCCCACCCTCATTGCATGCGCTCGTTGTTTGGCTATGGAGTCTCTCTGTAGTGCTGTGGCCCAATACATATTTATTTATTTATACAAAGTGGAACAGCTCCAACAGGAGAGCTTGAGAGAGGTAGTGGTGATTCAATAGTTTCATGTTGAGCGCATGCACCTGAGATGTGGAATGTGCAGGTTCAATTCCCTGCTTTGTCTAATACTAACCAAGGATGTGAATGTGGATCTCCTACAGCCCAGGTGAGTTCCCTAACCATCACAGTAGTGGCTACTCTGGGGTGGGGCCCTCTTTGCCTTCTGAAAAGGGCTCAGTTTTCTTCCAGGATGAAACAAATTCCAAATCCTCAATTTTTTCTATGAAAAGGAAATGTTGTGTTTTGGCCAGCCTCCATTGTAAATGATCTCCCTCCAACACATGAAAATCTAGATTCTCTCTGCCTAAAATATGGCTGAGGCAAACATTATAGCTTTCTTACATTATGGATGCCTCTACCAATATGTCTGTAGAATATCCTGTGGCATATCACTTGCTTGATTTAGAATGAAGGGTGCATGGGGTTGGGGGGCGGGGGGATGGCGGGAGTGTCAATAAGAGAGAGAACCACAAGTATAGTTGAAATTATCTTTTCCTAATGTTTGTTTTTGTTTCTTTGTATGGCTTTTCTCTTTTATTCTTTGGAGTTTGAAGTTGATGATGCAAACAGAGGCCAGGTGTATAACAGAAATTTTGCTGATAAAAGAATGTTAATTAGGGGTGTGATTCTTTGACACTTTTATACCAGTAAAATACCTAACACAGTTATATTAACAAAAATATTTAGTTGGTATAGTTTTTGTTCAGGGCACTGGTATCCGCTATACAGGCAAAAAAAAACCTTTGCCATGTAAGTTGTATCTCTGCCAGTGGAGTTTGCCTGTATAGTTATACAGGTAATCCCTTTCTAGTATAGACCTGGTCTTAAAGCCCAGTCCTGCAAACACTTATGCCCATGAATAACTTTATAGGGTTGGTCCTGTTGAACTCAAGAGGACTCATGTATATGAATACTTTTACATGTGTTAGTGTTTGCAGGATTGAGAGTGTACTTCAGTACACTCATTTTTGTACTTTTAGGGTAACACTTATAAAATACCAATAGGTAATTTCTGGCACTTCAACAGATTAGATATTTCAATACACATCCACCACCATTACAAATTGGGGGGGGGGGGGAGAGTAGATAATACCTTACTCTTACATAAATGTCTGTCCCACTATCCATTGGCCTTCTATTTGTTGTTCTGTTATGACCAATAGTTTTCACAAATTAATTTGAATCCCCACAGAGATCATATTGATCCCAGTTCACTGTTAAACTCTTAAACAAAAGAATGTTTAGAAAGCGCAACTAGCGTAAAGTAAGGTATCACTAATAACCCTGTGGGGCTTGTATCAGAGCAGTATGTGTGATGATAGCTGCAATCTTGTATATGGCCACAACTAAACAATTAATATCCTTCCAAAAGTTTTTTTTATAATTTTTGTGTTTAAATATTAACTTTCTCCCACTTTTCCCTCATTCAGAGATGAACTGAGCCAATTTCCCTATTCTACTTAGAACATGGCTGCCTTGCATGAAGACTAGACCTATTTTATTATTTTAGTTCGGTACAAGATCACAGTGTTTGACAAATAGTTTTCTCAATTTGCCATAGTCAATCTTTCTTTTTTATGTACACGTAAACAATACAGGTTTTTATATATTCTTCGTCTCATATAATTAACAACGTGAGGGTGGGAAGTGTATTAACTCTTTATAGTCAATGTCACTTAACTGACATTTTGGGAAAGAATCATTTTTGACTCAATAAGTTTATGAATGGAAAAATACAATAAAATTCCACTTGTGTCTAATATAAACTTATAAAATAGTAAAATGAGGACAATATTTAAGATTGCTATTCTTTTTATTAATCCTAAGCTGTAGAAGCTTCTCAATTGTTTATGGTTTTACATACTGTAGAGACAGCAGACTTCATTGTAGGGCTTTTTCAATCAATTTCTCTGATATAAAAGTGTTAATTTTCCTGTTTTGTATGATCAGTGCCAACAGCAGGGCAGTGAGAAGAAAGACAGTGAGAACGAAATGTTAACATTTTCAAAGACATGACCTGATTCTACAGCCACACTCAGGCAAATACCTGCTAGAACCAATGTGACACAAGTCTCAGACCAGGGCTGCAGACTCAGTCCCACCAGAGGACAGAAGGAGGAGCTGCCAGTATTACCTGGTTTGAATACTCAACCTCTGGCAACTGCTTCAGAAGCAATTGCCTCTCCCTGCACAAATGAATAAAAATAAGCATTTGAGAGCCATTTGAAGAATCCACCCCTCCATTCAAAGACACACACCACCACTTCTGTGTAAAGATACACATATATTACATTGAAAAATATACTTCAAAGACAGAACCATCTTCAAATTATTCTAAATATACATACTATTGATTGATTCTAGGACCACAGTGATCAGGTCCCAGACACACTGGTGGAGTGATATCTGCCTCCCACATGCTTCCACAATCGTAGAAAGGGAAAGTAGGAAAGCCTGCATGATTTGAACCCCCATAAATGTCTTGACTTACTGGAAAAATGCACAGGACAGGGAAACTGTTTCCACAACTATTAATGGTCAAGGTTGAAATCCCACTAAGGTCAAGAACAAGGTCAATGAGATTTAGGCCTGAGTATGTTGCCAGACAGTCTCTACATAAAAGAATAAATGGACACAAATCAGACATCAGGAATGGTAACATACAAAAACCAGTAGGAGAACTCTTCAATCTCCCTGGACATTCTATAACAGATTTAAAAGTAGCCATACTTCAACAAAAAACCTTCAAAAACATACTTCAAAGAGAAATTGCAGAGCTACAATTAATTTGCAAATTTAACACCATTAATTTGGGCTTGAATAGGGACTGGGAGTGGCTGGCTCACTACAAAAGCAATTTTCCCTCTCTTGGTATTGACACCTCTTGATTGAACTGGCCCTGTCAACATTTGTTCTCCAATTGTAGGGTAACTCCCTTCTCTTCATGTGTGAATATATTTATGCCTGTATCTGTAATTTTCACTCCATGTATCTGAAGAAGTGGGTTTTTTACCCACAAAAGCTTATGCACAAATATATCTGCTAGTCTTTAAAGTACCACCGGACTCCTTGGTTTTTTTGTGGATACAGACTAACACGGCTACCCCTCTGATACTTGACACCCTTCACCGTATGTCTGTAGTCCTGTACACCCATATGCAGTATGCTAATAATGCAAGATTGTTAAAAATGTCTCATTGTGACTTACAGTCACAGACAGGAGGAAAGCAGTCCTTGCCATTATTTGTGAGAGGCATTATTTGTGAGTCATTAGCCTCACATGGCTACCCATGATTCTATCGAGAGCTAGATGGAGAAGTTTGTAATCATGCAAAACAAATACATGGGTTTTTTTATGTTTCTGTAAAATTCTGCTATTAACTATCAGTAATTAAACTGTATATCTATCGATATTTCCTGAAATATTTTATTAAAGCTAATAATGTACTATATATGGTCTTTGCTATTCTCTACCAGGTATTTAATCCAAATGATGTATTTTCATCGGCAAATATTATCTGTTAGTAAATCTTTAAATAAAATGAAATTATTAACATTGCAATATCTCCAGCTCCCACGCACCCTCACACAAAAATATCGCATACAACTAACAAGAGCCTGATTCAGTAATATATTCGTAATGTCTGGATGTAAAAAAAAAAAATAGTGATTGATCCTTTGGATATTTTTTACCCAACCTTTAATGACAGCACTTTATGTGTGCAGCCACTAGGAACTCTCTCTCTTCCTCTCTCTGTCTCTCTTCCCTTTACTTTGAAGATATAACACAGTCTCTGTGAGCCTGCCTGACTCAAAGCCTATTGAAATCAATAGAAATATTCTCATTGACTACAGACAACTTTGGATCAGGCCCTGTATGTTCCAGATACAGAAAAATAGTTGATATTTAATAAAAACTAGCATAAAGTTTTTAATAATTATCATAATATGTTATGCAAACCTAAAATGATTATATAAATCTAGTGAATCAATATTCCTTTTCCACACTTGTATAAACTACATTTGGCCGGATAGTTAATTGAGGAAGTGAAAGCTACCACCTTCCTAACCCATCCAACTGCAGTGTCAGAGCTCTGACTTTTCACAGTTTGTGGTCCCTTTTATAAATTATTTTGATTCCCACCCTATCCAGTGAACTTTGAAATTCTCTGCCATAAGCACTACTGAAAAAAAGTTACCCCATGTTAGGCAGCTAATCTGTTCAAATTTTGGACTAACTGAGTATTGCAGCCAGTTGACTACAGCTTCAGATTAGCTCAGAAAATTGAACATTTCAGCTGCCCAGTGTAATCTGTAGTTGGGATATTTTTAGGTTGTTTTTAATTAAACATTTTGCTACATGCTTGGGTACAAATTTAGTCCAATCTGGGGGCAAATTTATTGAGGTTTACTCATTTCTACTGAAATCGAACCTATATATATATACACACACACTGAATATATATACTGAAAGCACCACAGCCAGCAGGTAAATATGTCAGACTAATATTCTCCTAAAACTTTATTTTGTACATATTCAGCATTTGTTTAATCAAAGTATGTAAACATTATTTTAAAAAAAATTATTCCTCTACCATTTGTCACAAGTGGTAAAGAAAGAGACAAATTATCAGAGTAGAATGTTGCCAACCCTGCGCAATGTACTGAACCAATGGCAGCAGCAAAACTTTACTGTAAAGCATTAGTCAGACCCCTGGTTCTTATAAACTCTGGCAAAACACAATTTTTCATGCCATGACACTGATATACTGTCTTTATTTTTAGCTCTTGTGCTATAACAAAAAGCCACAAATGTTAAAAGTTCCCTGCTTGATATTAGGGTGTCTGCAGGTTTGATTTAGATTACTACTGACACATGTCAGGCAGTGAAGTAGACCGCGGTCAGGTCATCCAGTCAGCTGGCCTCTTTCTTACCTTTGTGCTCTAAAGAAATATGAATCAATTCGGACCATACTGTATTGTGATGGAAATCATTTCTAATGGACTGTGGTTACAGGATGTTGTGGAATATATACATCATTCAGCACCAGTAATACATCTTCTTTCCATATAGCAAACAGTGCCCCATTTAGCGAGAATGGCCACATTCATCTTGCTCTGCCTGTACTTTATACATCACATGGCTGCAATACTGATTTGCTACCAGAAAGTAGCAGAACATTGAAAAGGGGTATCTGAAAATGACATAAAAATAATTGGAGTCTCACTTACAGAAAAGATCGAATGCCAGGGCTCATCCTTTGCATTTAAGTATCTGATGGTTGCGGGTGGGGGATTTTTTTTTTTTTGAAAGCAGCTATGAAAGATAATATGATTTGTACAAATTGCGCTAATAGGATAACCAAACTGGCTAGAATCATATGTATAAAATTCCCAACTAAACTGCTTGCATTCCACTTTGATTAGTGTCTAACCTTTGTGCCAAGCAAGGTTGTAAAACTGTCTTTTCTTCAAGTCATCATGACATGCTGATGTGAGTGATAAGAAAATACGTGCCATCTTGTTCACTGAAGAATCCTTCTGCACATGGCTGTCTTCATCAGGATTTATTTCTCCCTCAGATCTGCAGGCTGATGACAATAGCCCACTCTATAAACCCAGCCCCCTCCCCCTCCCACTACCCTCTGCTTCCTGCCCACCACCACCACTAAGCTCTGCAGTTTGGAATAGTAAAAACAACATTTTTTTTCAGCATGATCTGATATCTTGGCCTTTATTTAACATGAAATTTACATGCAGATTCATGGGTGACCTTGATATTTTGGCTTTTCATTTTATTCCCACAGTTCCTGTACAGATTTTTAAACATAACTAATTAATTTCCCAGTTATTTTCCAATGGCATTAAACTTTTCTGTAGCTTGAAGTCCTATAGGAAAATCAATTTGCTTAAACTAAAGTAAAAGGCAAACATAAATTAGGCTGAAGAATTGCAATGATGAATCAGAGATTTAAAGGAAATATTGAAAAAAGACTATGATTAATTGTGATGGCTGATTCAGTATGAAATGTAAACTTAAGTTAGGCAACAATATTTTTGCAATCTGAAAGTTCCTCATCAAGTGCTAGTCCATATACTTATTCCACAGTTGGTGAACACATGTCTCATGTGTACACATAGAATTTTCTAGTCAGCAGTATCTGTCAGGACAGTGCATGCACCTTCCTTTTCCTTGTGTACTTCATTAAGGTATAAAGGGTGGAGCTATGCTGCTTCACCCAGTTCCTTCTCTCCCACCCATGTATTGAAGCAACTCTCTTCAGGATTTACATCTACTTTAGTGTTATTAGTTAGCAGTTCAGTTCAGTTAGTTAGTTAGGTCTATGGGACTTCGCAGGGGGAAAAGGGCTTTTCCCCTCCATCATCACTGGCAAGTCCCCAGGCTTTAAGAACTGCTGATCCTGCAAGGTGGGTGTACCTCTGAATGATGGACATATGAGGTGTCTGTTCTGCTTCAGTGAGGGGCATGTGCCAGAGTGCCATGAAATCTACTGGTCCTTCTTGAAGCAAACCCAATGCTGAAGGGATGCTCACCTGAGAGAGACCATCCTCATGCAGCAGGCAATCAGACCTGTCTCTGGCCCTGGGGTCCACACACCAGACTCCTTGGGAGATTGGAGACTGTTGAAATCTTCTCCTGCTTCAGCATCAAAACCAGCTGAAAGATCACTAAGGCCTGCAGCTTCCTTATCCTTGAAGCACAGAAAAAAATGGATGCAGCACAATCCTTGAAGGAGAAGAGGCAACGATTGCCTTCCCCAGATCCAATTCTGAGGCTGAATAAGATTACCAGGCTGTTAGACTATAAAGTTACCTCAAAACTTAGGAAAAGTTCCCTGAACACTGGAGATGGTACCAGCTGAGTGAATCTCGCAATAATAGAGGCTCCATATAATGCAAACCTGGCTGTTCTAGCAGCTTCTGTACTGAGGCAATTTGAGAGACTGCTGACTAATGCAGTACTGAGTAGAAGCCTGCCTCTGGTACTAGTCTGTCTATTGCCTCTGGCATCAGTTCCAGTGCAGTCTCCCTTGCATCAATCTGCAGGTGCTCCACTGCCTGGGGCCACGTCATAAGGACCAGCACCTCTACAACTACTGGAGCAGCATTCACCACTGATGATTCCCAGATTCATGGGCCCAGCAATTTCATTTCTCCAACCATCCAGTCAGGCTCCTCCTACACCCACATGGTGAACATGACCCTTCCCATGTTCTTTCATGCCTTCTGACTCACAAGATGATGAGTACCTGTTCTTTGATGATTATCTGTTCTGTTCATTCCCTCTGGGGCACCTGGCATTGGCCACAGTTGTCGGACAGGATACTGGGCTAGATGGACCTTTGGTCTGACCCAGTATGGCCATTCGTATGTTCTTAAGAAAACCATCAGCCATCCCCATCCAGGTCCCAGGGCTTGGTGGTATCAGTCTCGTCTTGGGAGATAAGAGATGAATACCAATAGTTGATGGCAGAGTGTGATACTGACCCACTCTGGTACCAGGACTGGTGTCTGGTGCCATATGATGAAAGTATGTGGAGCTCAGTGCCATCCAAGACCAGCCTCTCCACTGCATTTGTGACACACACCTGCACCAGATATTGGATACTTCCCTGCTGCTTCTCCCAGATTAGAACCAGGAGCACGCTGCTCCAGTGCAACAGGTCCAGGATGAGGGAAAGATAGTACTGGCCATGACCTTGTCATCTCGCTTGCCCCAGATCAGCTGACTACTAACACTGAGGACTACAAGTTGCTCCAAGACCTCACGAGAAAGGGAGCAAAGGCTTTGGCAATACTACTGAGGAGGTGCAGGATATGTCTTACAAGCTCCTTGACATCCTGCACTCTGAGGTACTCACTGATCTTGATCAATGAAGGGCTATTGGAGCCCATGAAAGCCCTATGGCACAGGCCAGCATCATTGGCACCAATGTCCAAACAGGCAGGTAGATGGTACCAGATCCCAGCTACAGGATATGAACAGTTCTATTCATACCTTGTACCAGATGGTAGTGGTGGCCAATGAGAGAACCTGTCAGGGCCACCAGAAATCAACCCTCAAGGACAAGGAGGTACAGTGCCATGATCTAGTTTTATTGGAAAACCCTGGAGGTGGGCAGGTGCAAGCCTGCCCACTTCTAAAGGCCCCTCCCCCAGCCTAGCGAGAGGGACCACTGGACCCAGGGACCAAATGAATGCGGGGAACAACTAATGAGAAAAACAGGGACTGAGGTGAAGGTCAGAGGTCCAAAACAAGGGTGGAGGGGCTTGATCTAGTGGGCCTGAAATCCTACTCCACTTTGGGCCTCTGGATGCAGATCTCAAACTACCAGGCAATCTTGCCAAAATACAGCCACATTAGTTGATGTGCTTTACAACTGTTTATTGACAAGCAGACACAAGATTGCAGGCATGATTTCCAGACTATCATGGTGGAAGATCACAGCAGGTTGCTTCAGATGAAGCAGACACTGCCTCCTAGGTGATGGCTAGGGTGGTCACATGCACCACTTCTTCTGGCTGGGTTCTACAGGCATATCTTGGGAACTAAAAACAACTATTAAGGATTTACCATTTGAGGGTTTCTCATTTTTCCATGAAAAGATTGACAAGGCAATGAGATCTCTCAACGATTCTATAGCCACCCTTAGATTTCTGGGGATTGATTCCCTGGCCACTAGAAGAATGAATTTTAGACCACAACCCCATAAACAACAGCAATTATTCCAGTATAGACCTCCTAATCCCTGGGCTGCAGGCAGAGGTCTTCAAGAAGAAAGTCCATCTAAAGGTCTACCTCTCAGCTGCAGCACCCTACTTTGGCACCAACCAGGCAGCAGATTTGATTTGGTGCCTGAGGACAACATACCATTCATTCCCTAATCCTTGCCTTCCATTTGACAACCATCCGGCTCACTTCCAACAGACCTGATGCAACATCACCTTAGACCTTTGAGTATTGCTGGTGGTTCAGAAAGGCTATGCCATCCAGTTAATTTGTCTTTCTCCTCCCCTGCACCCTCCATCTCTGTCCCTCTGATAGATACCTTCCATGAGAGCCTGCTTTAACAAGAAGTGCAATTCCCCTTTGCTGTGGGCGTGATAGAGGAGGTGCCTTCAAAAGGGAAGGGTGTTCTATTCAAGGCACTTCCTCATTCCCAAGAAGGCAAGAGGGCTTCTTCCCATATTAGATGTCAGAGACCTCAACAGCTAAGCTCGGGTTCAAGATGGTCTCCCTCACATCCATCAACCCCTCCCTAGACCAGAAAGACTGGTATGTTGTGCTTGGCTTCAAGGGTGCGCACTTCCACCTCACAGTCACATAAATGCTTCCTGAGGTCTGTGTTGGACAACAATCACTACCAATACTGGATTTTGCCCTTTGGTCTCTCTACAACTCCCCATGTATTTATGAAGTGCTTTGCAGTGGGGCGGCCTACTTCAGAAGGATGGGTATCCAGATCTTCCTGATGATTGGGTGGTGGGGGGTCAACTCAGAGTTTCAGATCCAGATCAGTACTGCATCAGCTCTCCAGCTGTTCATATGCTCTCCGCCTGCTGGTGAACAAGAAGAAATCCACATTAAACCCTGAGGAACACATAGAGTTAATTGGGGCCATATTCAATGTGGAGACAGTTCTTGCCTATCTACTACTTAACATGTTTCATGGCAGACGGTGGAAGTATACCACAGGAAGCTGAATGCATTTCACCAGATTTGTTTGAGACAAATCTTGGGAATTTATTGGAGAGATTCTGTAACCAATAAAGAAATGCTCCATTCTCTGAATCCACAGCTTGGGGTAACAGTACTCTTTTCATGGCAGTATCAGGAATAAATCAAAGGGAGACACAATGCATCCGTCTGATTAAGGATTGCAACAAACCCAAAGTGCTTTCATCCAAATTTACTGTTTTATTAGATCTCAAGCACACACAGATATGCAAAACGGTTAGAGTGCCCCCAAATAATAGTTACCCATGGTCTGGAGGGGTCTTGAGTGGTCAAACGACAAGGTTCAAGTGGCCAGCTATCTGCCAGTCACCGAGAAGTCCAAGAGATGTCCAGAAGGTCAAATCCAAATCACTAAGACCTCTTTACTTTTCTGTGCTCAAAATGTCACATAGCTTGTCAATCACCAATAACCACTGAAGAAGCAGTTTGTTAAGCAAGAAGTTTCAAGCTGTTAGTTATATATATGTGTTTTTGCAGAATCTGAAGTCTCATGGGTCCCAACACACACACACACATTTCAGCAGTTTTAAAGAAGCAAGACAGGATGACGCAGGATGATGCTCAATTCTCATGGCCACTCCTGCTCCTCTCCTGCCTTGCCTAGTTATGCTAAGGATGCTACAAAGGCCTTACAGGTGTTTTTTGCCAATAAGTTTAATAATTTATATTCTAGTACTGGCAGTGGCCTAGGCATTCTGCTGTGCTTCCAGTGTCTTCCATAACAACGTCACACAGGTCAGCAGACTGAACTCTCAGTGATGAGGCAGACAGTTCTAGTGACTCAGTCATATGATCAGGTTACTCCCTGGGCAGAAGCACAAGGTATATCTTAGACTAGATTCCCCCTGGAGGGATGAGAAGACTTGGAGGGCAAATAATTGACTTATCACAAGATAAGTGGAAAAGGATGCTGCCATCATGGAGATGACTTATGATGGAGTAAGACATCTTGCTCTGGACAGACAGTGGGGAAAAATGGGTTAACCATGTGCCACTAGTCACAGGAGATTCTAACTAACTGTATTCCCATCCTATCACACAAGTGAGATCCTGCCTCAGGCTGCTGGGTCTCATGGCAGCATGCACATTTGTTAGTCTAAATGCAAGGCTCCACTTCCAGCATTTTCAGGCAATGCTTTCTTCAGTTTACCATGCCACAAGACCTCACCTCAACAAAGGTGGTGGGTCTTCCACCCCAGTAGCCCACTGGTTGCTAGACCGGTGGAAGGACCTGGGCAATATTTGCAAGATACAGTTTACCATCACAAATCATGATCTCCAATGCTGCCATGTGAGGATGAGGGGCTCAAATTGGCAATCTCCCAGTTCAGGGCTTGTTCAAAATGGAACAGGCCTTACACATCTATGTCCTAGATCTCAAGCCATATACAGGGCATGTGCAGCCTTCCTTCCAGACATTTTCAGCCAGAGAATTTTCATAAGGTAAGACAATTTGGCAACAGTCTTCTACCTAAACAGGCAGGGAGGAGCCAGGTCATATGACTTGTGCCATCCAGCTTTGGGATTTTGCCATACGGCACCTTACCAAAGCTCTGTCTCTCTATGGTGGACAGCGTGAATGTACACAACCTGAGCAGGCATTTCTACAACAATCATGCATGGTTAATTGATTTAAGAGTCCTTCAGGACATTCTCCAGCAATGGGGGGGTTCCCCACATGGACATTTTCATGCCAGTGAAGAACAACAAGTCTCACCACTTCTGTTCATAGATGGAGGCAAAATCATTGTTCTCTCTCTGGTGCCTTTCTCCTCCCATAAATGGACAGATTGTTCTGCACATTCACTCTCATTCCCATTTTGCCCAATATGCTGTGGAAGATGAAGCAGGAGAAAGCCAGAGTAATCCTCATAGCCCTTCCCTGGTTGAGGGAAACTTGGCTCAGGGGTCCGCATAACCTCTCTGCAGTATTAGCAATCTCCCTACCCTTGATACCTCACCTCCTAGTTTGAAATGGGGGCTCAGTCTTGCACCTGAACCTGAACTTCGTCCACTTCACAGTGCAGATGCCCACTGGTTGACACAAGTGGACACAGCCTGCTCGTGAGATGTTCCTCAGATCCGTATTAGTAGCAGGAAAAACTCCACTAGGTTATCCTACTTCAGTAAATGGATGACATTCACAAACTGGATACCACAGCACCGGGTATTTACCATACATGCTGGAATACAAGAGGTCCTGGACTAATTGTTGCACCTGAACCACTCTGGCCTCTCACTGAGCTCATTCCAGTTTCAGCTAGCAGCCATTTCCATTATCCACGCACTGATGGACCAGTCCTTGGTCTTCTCCCACCCATGGGAAAGAGGTTCATGAAGAGCATCTCAAGATTGTACCCACCAGTCAGGGACCTAGCCCCAGGGTGAGACCTTAACCTGGTCATCTCAAAACTGATAGATGCTCCTTTTGAACCTATGGCTACCTTCTCGTTGCCCTATCTCTCCATAAAAATGACCTCTTTCTTGGCAATCACATCTGTCAGGAGAGTTGGGAAGTTGCGAGCTCTAAAGGAGGAGCAACCTTATACAGTCATTCAAGGTGACAAAATATCCATGAGACCACATCCCAGAATGTTTTTCATAGTGGTGTCAGAATTCCCAAGCCCCATGTGCAGAGAACAGAACAAAAGCTTCACATGCTGGAAGTGCACAGAGCCATATTTTCCTACCTGGACAGGACAAGACTCTTCCAGAAAACTCCCTGGCTGTTTCTGGGTTACATGGAGAGTATCAAAGGTCAAGCTGTGTCTATGCAAAGAAATTGAACTGGTTTGCCCAGTGCATCAGGTCATGTTACTGGCTAGTAGACAGGTAGCCTCTGACAGAATCTGAGCATACGCAGCAGGGCACAATCCACCTCTGTGACCTCTCAACAGAACCTATAAATCCAAGATATTTGCAAAACAGCAACCTTGTTGTCCATACACACATTCACAATGCTCTACACATTGGTAAAAGCAGTCAGGGCTGATGGAAGATATGGAAGGTGTTTCTTACAATCCATGTTTATAGAGACTCCTCGTACCTACCCCCAATGTGGGCTATTGCTTAGATGTTGCCAGCAGTGGGAAATGATAGAGACTAGCACTCAGAGAACAAAAATAGGTTATGGATGTTTACCAGTAATGGATGTGTTTTCAGATGTGTAGTCGACATACATATACCAAACCCATCCCTGCTACTTCAGAGTCCTGATGTCACACAGTGGTGAAGGAACTGGTTGTGGCTGGTTGACTCTGCCCTTCATACCCTCACAAAATGCACAAGGAAAAGAAGGGGACTTCAAAGAAATTTAATGAAATTAGTAACAGAATTGTATTGTATTGTTTTGAGGTCATCCTTTGCAGGTTTGGAGGTTCCCTTTACCTTTAGAGGGGAATTCTAATTCTTCAAACAGATAAATTTTAAGTTGTCAGCCCTAATTTTCATATTTTTAAACCCTTCACACGAATGCATAAGAACTAGTAGAGAGAACTAAAGTGGTACATGCCTGTCATAAATATAAAGGGAAGGGTAAACCCCTTTGAAATCCCTCCTGGCCAGGGGAAAGCTCCTCTCACCTGTAAAGGGTTAAGAAGCTAAAGGTAACCTCGCTGGCACCTGACCAAAATGACCAATGAGGAGACAAGATACTTTCAAAAGCTGGGAGGAGGGAGAGAAACAAAGGGTCTGTCTGTGTCTGTCTGTAGTCGTCTTGGCCAGGGACAGAACAGGAATGGAGTCTTAGAACTTTTAGTAAGTAATCTAGCTAGGTACGTGTTAGATTATGATTTCTTTAAATGGCTGAGAAAAGAATTGTGCTGAATAGAATAACTATTTCTGTCTGTGTATCTTTTTTGTAACTTAAGGTTTTGCCTAGAGGGGTTCTCTATGTTTTTGTGTCTAATTACCCTGTAAGATATATACCATCCTGATTTTACAGGGGGAATTTCTTTATTTCTATTTACTTCTATTTTTTATTAAAAGTCTTCTTGTAAAACACTGAATGCTTTTTCATTGTTCTCAGATCCAAGGATTTGGGTTTGTGGTCACCTATGCAAATTGGTGAGGCTTTTTATCCAACATTTCCCAGGAAAGGGGGGGTGCAAGTGTTGGGAGGATTGTTCATTGTTCTTAAGATCCAAGGGTCTGGGTCTGTAGTCACCTAGACAAATTGGTGAGGCTTTTTACCAAACCTTGTCCAGGAAGTGGGGTGCAAGGTTTTGGGAAGTATTTTGGGGGGAAGGACGCGTCCAAACAGCTCTTCCCCAGTAACCAGTATTAGTTTGGTGGTGGTAGCGGCCTGTCCAAGGTGTAATATTTTGTACCTTGGGGAAGTTTTGACCTAAGCTGGTAAAGATAAGCTTAGGAGGTTTTTCATGCAGGTCCCCACATCTGTACCCTAGAGTTCAGAGTGGGGGAGGAACCGTGACAATGCCCATGAAGAATTGTGGTCCCAATCATTCCAACTTCTTCTGCAAGCAACGGGGACTCTCCTCAAACACATTTTTCCCAAGTAACCAGAAAACAGGATACATTTCCTGTTTTCCACAAACACCTAAAATTCCCTCCTCAGGTTCATGATGGAGGATCAGGCTCCAGAGACTTTGAGAAGGAATCACTTTCCGAGCATTCACCTTTTTTTTTTTTTTCAGAAGATAATCTGTTGGATATCTGCACCTAAATTAATGCTTCTTGGCACAGTATTATAGTAGAGTTTGTCCCTGCACCTACTATTTTCTCCACAGGTGCAGGTACCTGGGTCAGTGGAAGCAAGGTTTCTGTAGGACTGTGCATTTTACTCCAGGTAACTCCAAAATGTTCCACTTCAGATTGGTATCACTTTCTGAACTGAGCTGTCACTAAGCTCTTTTCAAAACAGTCCTTGCCTTGACACTTGTGGTATCCAACAAGGAGTTAGGTGTATCTACATTGTCTCTCCCCTTCTTCAGATTCCCATCTCCTTTTGAGGTTGACCTGCTTGTAGGATATGATAGACTGAGTAGTCTTTTCTTGTTCAAAAGACTTCAGATGTGCCTTTGAATCATTTTTTGTAGAACACCACCAGGAAAAATTATCAGTCTGAGAAAATCTTTACGTGGAAGATAATTGAGATGGAATTGAGTCTTCATTTAACATACCCCCAAAGTATTATTTCTTGCATATCCAAAATATTCCCCCTCCTGTACAGAGTGCTGCATAGTTATACAGTAACTGTATTTTGATTTGGGCTGCACATTCATGCAAGGGAGTAATAAGGAATAAGAATCATTAAATAGCAAGCAACTTTACATAGTTGCATACAGAAATAACTGATATCACTGACTCTATTTACTAATAAATCTATTTAATAACAAAACAAGTGAAATAAGTATACTTATAATGAACTGACTTGTGCCAAAAAAGTCAACACCGAAGCTACCATTCCACCTTTCACTCAATTTTGCTATCAATTAATAATTTTCTTAGTATTGCTTTCTTTTCTCAGTAGCAAACACAAAAAAGCTGTGGTTTCTGTAATGAAGAATTCACTTCCTATGCAAACAGCAAAGGAAAGAAGAAAGTGCAATAAACTATGAGTGCAGTGATCAGGGTGGTTGTTAATTTGTTAAAGTTACAATCTGACTTTTTGGTGCATAAACTGTGCTGTCCCAGGAGGATTTTGACTCAGAGATATCCTGTGTGTCAGAATTCCAGTTAGGCTTCCTCCTTGATCTCAAGGGGTAGTAATTTACTACTGGCCTATACCAACAGTAAATCACTACCAACCCCCCCCCCATCTCTCTCCCCGCCCCCCCCAACACAGACCCGCACACACAAAATATACTGGCTCAGTTACTCTGGCCTGAGCAGAGATGGTGGAGACTATGCTTCTCCCATTCCTCACTCACTTCCCACCTGCCTGCTCCAGGGAGGGATTGAATGTGTGATAGTCCCAGTGACTCCTGCACACCTGGACCTGAGGGTGTAAGTGTGATTCTTTTTCCCTCTGTCTCCCCTGCATGAATGTGTAGCCCAAATCAAAGTCCAGCCTTTCGGTAATATAGCATTTTACTAACACCATACATATTTTGTGTGTGAAATATATAGATTATACCCAAATACAGCCATACTCATCCTTTTGTTGTGGATTTCCCAACAGTAAAATTTCTTCCGTTGGTGCTATATGAAGTAATGGCAGTAAGTACATAAGAAAATAAGAACACAAGAACAGCCATACTGGGTCAAACCAATGGTCCATCTAACCCAGTATCCTGTTTTCCAGCAGTGGCCAAAGCTAGGTGCTTCAGTGGGAATGAACAGAACAGGTAATCATCAAGTGACCCACCCCCTGTCACCCATTCCCAGCTTCTGGGAATCAGAGGCTAGGGACACCATCCCTGCCCAACCTGAGTTGCTATATTAAGTCAGGCCATAGGCTATCTTCCCCAGTAACCTGTCTCTGATAAAGGCCCACCAGAGCTTCATGGGGAGCGTACCAAACAGGGCAATTATGGGGTGATCCACCCCTGTCTTCCTTTCTTAGCTTCTTGTAGTCAGAGGTTTGTGTTGCACTGAATATGGGGTTGCATCCCTGTCTATTTTGGCTAATAACCATTGATGGACCTATCCTCCATGAATTTATGTAATTCTTTTCTTAATCCAGTCATACTTTTGGCCATCACAATATCCCATGCCAATGAGAGGTTAGATGTGTGTTGTGTAAAAAAAAAAATTCCTCTTGTTTCTGTTAAACCTACTGCCTATTAATTTCAGTGGGTGACCGCTGCTTTTTGTATTGTGTAAAAGGGTACATAACACTACTCTATTCAATTTCTCAACACCATTCTTGATTTTTATAGACATGTATCACTTCTAGCCTTAGTCTTCTCTTGTGTAAGATGAAAAGCCTAAATCTTTTTCAGAGTAACAGCCGTGTTAGTCTGTATTCGCAAAAAGAAAAGGAGGACTTGTGGCACCTTACATCAGATGCATCCGATGAAGTGAGCTGTAGCTCACGAAAGCTTATGCTCAAATAAATTGGTTAGTCTCTAAGGTGCCACAAGTCCTCCTTTTCTTTTTTCTAAATCTTTTTAGTATCTCATCATATGGAAGCCATTCCATACTCTTGATCATCTTTGTTGCCCTTCTTTAAACCTTTTCCAATTCCACAATATCCTTTTTGCGATGGGATGACCAGAACTGGATACAATATTCAAGGTGTGGGCACACCATGGATTTATATATTATGATTTTTTGTCTTATTATTTCTCCCTTTCCTAATAGTTCCTACCATTCTGTTAGCCTTTTTCACTGCTGCTGTGCATTGACCAGAATTTTTCAGAATGATGACATCAGAATACTAACACCTAATTTAGACCTCATCTTGTATGTATAGTTGGCATTATTTTTTCAAATGTAAATTACTTTGCATTTACCAACATTGAATTTCATCTGCCATTTTGTTGCCCAGTCACCCAGTTTTGTGAGCTCATTTGTAACTCTTCACAATTTGATTTGGATTTAACTGTCTTGAAAAAGTTTGTATTGTCTGCAAATTTTGCTCCTTCGGTGTTCACCCCCCTTTCCAGATCATTAATGAATATGTTGAACAGCACAGATACCAGTACTGATTCCTAGGGGGACCCAGTTGTTCACCTCTCTCCATTTTGAAAACTGGCCATTTATTCCTACCCTTTGTTTCCTATCTTTCAATCAATTACTGATCCATGAGAGGACCTTCTCTCGTATCCCATAGCTACTTAATTTCCTTAAGAGCCTTTGGGAAGTCCCCTGTCAAATACTTTCTGAAAATCCAAGTACATTATATTGACTAGATCAGTGGTGGGCAACCTGAGGCCTGCAGACTGCATGCGGCCCATCAGGGTTTACCGTTCCCGGCCAATGGGAGCTGTAGTAAGCAGTGGGCTGCGGTCACTGGGAGCTGCGTGGGGGCTATATCTGCAGACAGTCAATGTCAGCAAAATGTCTCACAGCCCGCAATCAGATTACCCTCATGGGCTGCATGCAGCCCAGGTTGCCCACCACTGGATTAGATGATCCCTATCTGTATGCTTGTTGACACCCTCAAAGAACTCTAATAGATTGTCGAGACATGACTTCTCTTTACAAAAGCAGTGCTGACTGTTCCCCAACATATCATGATTATTTATGGGTCTGATGATTCTGTTCTTTACTATAGTTTCTACCAGTTTGCTTGGTACTAAAGATACACTTACTGGCCTGTCATTGCCAGGATCTCCTCTGGAGCCTTTTTTAAAAAATCAGCCTTACATTAGCTACTTTCCAGTAATCTGGTACAGAGGATCATTTCACTGATAAGTTACTTACTACAGTTAGTAGTTCTGCAATTTCATATTTGAGTTGCTTCAGAACTCTTGGATGAATATAATTTGGTCCTGATGACTTATTACTGTTTAGTTTATCATTTTTTTCTAAATCCTCTTCTATTGATCCATCAATTTGGGACAGTATTTCAGATTTGTCACTGAAAAAGAATATCTCTGATAAGGGTATCTCTGATGTAGAAACATCTGTGCCTTCTTTTTTACCAGGGATGAATAAATGGACTCAGACACAGTAAATACTTTTGCCCATCACCTGAATGGAATCCAACCCTTTTTTGAGGCTAGCATAGTCCTATAGTCTTTCTTATTCAGTCCCAGCCTACTTCTGGTTCCACTCACAACCTTATTCCAGAACTCTCCCTTTTACTTCTTTCCCCCTACCTCTATCTGTTATGATGGGCACCCAGCAGATTTATTGGCAACTTTCAATGCTAGGCCCCAGTGTACCACTGACTCTAAATTTACTAGCACTTTGGGAATTCAGTATTACTTCTGCCCAAGACTACACCACGTCCCACGCTGGTAAGAATCCCTGGAGTGGGAAATCTTGTGCACAGGAGAATTCCCTATCAGAGGCAAAATTATGCTCTGTGGGGATCAGTTATTAGGGAATTCAGAGTTTCAAGAGACTGGCAGTGAGTGGTCCACTTGGGCTCCACTGAGAAACTTCCAGACTTGTTGGGCCCCTATTTTATAAGTTTCAGAGTAGCAGCCAAGTTAGTCTGTATCCGCAAAAAGAACAGGAGTACTTGTGGCACCTTAGAGACTAACAAATTTATTAGAGCATAAGCTTTCATGGGCTACAGCCCACTTCATTGGATGCATAGCTTCATGAAGTTGATGGATTTCCATTTGATACCGCTAAATTCAGTGCCTTGCATAATGACAGGTTTCTGGGCTGTAGCCCACGAAAGCTTATGCTCTAATAAATTTGTTAGTCTCTAAGGTGCCACAAGTACTCCTATTTTATAAGTGTGAGGAATGGGGACCAGGTGGGAGGAAGACAAGAGGAAAGTCTTACAACCCTTGCAGGAAGGGGAGAAAGGGGAAGTTTCACATGTTCTGTGATCTGAATTCAGCGCATTAGGTATATCCCTTGGGATAAATAGCAAATGAGAAGTTTGGCCCATCTAAATGTCATGTGACATTTCAGCTAAGAGACAATATTTATGACTGAGTTACAACCCCCTGAAAACAGGATTTACATAAGGAAAGTACTGACACAACACAAATGTAATAATAGCAAAGCAAAAAGGATGTTATTTATAATATCACTTCAAAGCCAGTTGTTATTTTTGTTTGCTGATTCATTCAATGAATTCATTTTTCATGATAAAGAAAAGCTGTCAGCAATCTGGCATTTGAAAGAGTTATAGACATATTGTACAAAGGCATTTAATAGTTCTAATCCCATATCTTGTATTTGATCCCAATCCTTCTTTGATAGCTGACACTGCATTATACAAAGATCAGTCAAAGAAAGAACTTTCAAAGGCTCAATTTCTACTCCCTAAAGTGTCAATTCTCCCCTTGATACACATGTGTAATTCCATGTGTAAATCCAAGTTTAACCAGAACGTCTGGGGGGGGGGGTGTAGGAAAAAACAAGGGGAAATAGGCTACCTTGCATAATGACTTAGAATCATAGAATCATAGAATATCAGGGTTGGAAGGGACCCCAGAAGGTCATCTAGTCCAACCCCCTGCTCAAAGCAGGACCAATTCCCAGTTAGTGGGACTTAGCCACTCCCAGTCTCTATTTAAGCCTAAATTAATAGTATCCAATTTGCAAATGAATTCCAATTCAGCAGTTTCTCGCTGGAGTCTGGATTTGAAGTTAAATCCAGACTCCAGCGAGAAACTGCTGAATTGGAATTCATTTGCAAATTGGATACTATTAATTTAGGCTTAAATAGAGACTGGGAGTGGCTAAGTCATTATGCAAGGTAGCCTGTTTCCTCTTGTTTTTTCCTACCCCCCCGCCCCTCAGATGTTCTAGTTTAACTTGGATTTAAACTTGAAGAGTGGTCAGTTTGGATGAGCTATTACCAGCAGGAGAGTGAGTTTGTGTGTGTATGGGGGTGTGGGGGGGATGTGAGAAAACCTGGATTTGTGCAGGAAATAGCCCAACTTGATTGTCATGCACATTGTGTAAAGAGTTGTCACTTTGGATGGGCTATCACCAGCAGGAGAGTGAATTTGTGTGGGGGGGTGGAGGGTGAGAAAACCTGGATTTGTGCTGGAAATGGCCCACCTGATGATCACTTTAGATAAGCTATTACCAGCAGGACAGTGGGGTGGGAGAAGGTATTGTTTCATATTCTCTGTGTATATATAAAGCCTGCTGCAGTTTCCACGATATGCATCTGAGGAAGTGAGCTGTAGCTCACGAAAGCTTATGCTCTAATAAATTGGTTAGTCTCTAAGGTGCCACAAGTACTCCTTTTCTTTTTGACCAAATAAAGGAATATAAGGCTTCATCTCACATAGCTGTTTTCTATTTGTAATATATATTCAACATCCAACTTTTTCTAAATGCAGACTAAGGCTGATTGTATTTGACATTACATCCACCTACAAAAATCAACCTATTGCAAGTATCTGAATGGCTAGAATTATTTTTTAAAGATATTTAGAAAAGTGAGTGTTTGAGGCTGTCCTTTGTTCTTATACTGCAATAAAATTACCCTCCTCCTCACTATTCTTTTTTCATACTCTGGTGGGAGAATTACTATCAATTGTAAGATGTGGTGATAGAAACAATATAAAATGCAAATGTGTAACACAATAATTAGTATCCACAAATCAAACTGTTAGTGAGGTTTTGTGTTAATCAATAGAGGTACTTTACATAGTACAGCCCTATATAGAACTGAAAGTATTACAATACATTACAGTCTTTGTTAATTATAGGATTTTAAAGTTCTCTTGTGATACATTCTTCTACACAAAACACTATCTTATTCTTGATGTCCATTAGCACTGCTGTATTCCAGGGTCTTTCAGTCTTGCCATCATAAACCAACGTCCTTCCTGGGGTTTATGACTCAACTGTATAAATTCATTCCAAGTTGAAACTTGGCTTAAAAAGCCTCAGTATGCAGGGAAATTGCTTGTTCTTGTTGATATTACTAAAATTGGTTTACATTTCTTACTTTAGGGCCCAATTCTACCACTCTTACTCATCTTGAATAGTATCTTCCTATGTGAGTAGGTTAATTTCAATTTAATTTATAAACTGTTGGAAGGAATTAATTTTGTTGTTGCATGCACTTCTTTGGTGCTTTTGTAACATGAAAATGACTGATGTAAAAAACAGGATATTTCTGGACTTTAGGTAATCCTCTCCCCCACTAAAGCTACTCTTTTTGACCACCATTGCATTTGGATGGCTTTATCACAAGAAATCTTTAATCACACCTGTAATTAACAAAGACTGTAAATTATTGCCAGTGAGCTCAGGTCTCTGTAAGACAGCACTGTAAACCCCATTTCCCAATCTTGGCTCCCTTAGTCCATAATCAAAGGTGAACAAATTACTGCAGACTTGGTTGTGCTCCACTGTTTTTGCAAGGGCCAGGTGAATATGGCAGAGAATGGCCAGCCCCCAGGCTCCCTCATTCCCTCACCAGGTACAGAATACCCACAGAGGAGCTTCCAAAGAAAAGGAGCAGGGGACACTTTTATTGACCTCTCCAGAGCCTGCAGGAAGTGGAGAGGTGCCTCTTAGAGTGCAAAGGGCAGGTCATGGAGACCCACTGTCCCAGGAAGCCTCTCAAAGCACCACTTGGTGGAGTAAAAAAGAGGAGTTGGTCAACACAGTTCTCTCCACCAGCTACTGCTGCTATTTGCAGTTGGGTAACATAACAATTCCTCTGTATACACAGCACCATGCATGTATGTGCTATACTGATTACATATTGTACTACTTTAAAAATATTCAGTTTTCAATTGACAAAATGCTGTACTATGTAACGATTTGTAGATTACAGGTGTTTCATGCTGTGCATTTGGAAATATTTTTTAAACTACTATTAAAACCCTCCGTATGAACACCCATATTCTATTCCAGTAAAACTGGGAGCCTCAATCCACAAAATTAAGATGGCAACATTTTCAAATTCCCCTTGCGTCCGTACTCCATCCCTTTGTGTTTAGCAATTACACTACAACATGAAATGTCTTTCCTCTGGTGGATTTCAGCCAGACCTATTCTATTACAGTTATTCAGCAAAGTTTTTGTTCTGATAACAATATCCAGTATTATATAATTTAAACGTGGTCTTTTTTAGTGCCTTTCTGCCTGAAATATCTGTTATAGATGTGTAATATCTGTCAAAAATTGCCACATTCTCTTACCGTGAGTCTCCTTTTGTTAATGCGAACTATAGTTTTGAGGTTTAGCACAACTGTAATTTCTAGTTGGTAATTTTCTTCAGTCTGAAAACTCTTTGTTGAAATCTATTGACTGAATACTAATGGAGTAACTACAAAAGGATATTTATCAATAGTTACAATCCAATAGCCTTTTGATTCCAAGAGTGTAATTCTCATAAGGCTATGTCAAGGTTCCTCCCCCACTCTGAACTCTAGGGTACAGATGTGGGGACCTGCATGAAAAACCTCCTAAGCTTATCTTTACCAGCTTAGGTCAAAACTTCCCCAAGGTACAAAATATTACACCTTGGACAGGCCGCTACCACCACCAAACTAATACTGGTTACTGGGGAAGAGCTGTTTGGACGCGTCCTTCCCCCCAAAATACTTCCCAAAACCTTGCACCCCACTTCCTGGACAAGGTTTGGTAAAAAGCCTCACCAATTTGTCTAGGTGACTACAGACCCAGACCCTTGGATCTTAAGAACAATGAACAATCCTCCCAACACTTGCACCCCCCCTTTCCTGGGAAATGTTGGATAAAAAGCCTCACCAATTTGCATAGGTGACCACAAACCCAAACCCTTGGATCTGAGAACAATGAAAAAGCATTCAGTGTTTTACAAGAAGACTTTTAATAAAAAATAGAAGTAAATAGAAATAAAGAAATCCCCCCTGTAAAATCAGGATGGTATATACCTTACAGGGTAATTAGATTCAAAAACATAGAGAACCCCTCTAGGCAAAACCTTAAGTTACAAAAAAGATACACAGACAGAAATAGTTATTCTATTCAGCACAATTCTTTTCTCAGCCATTTAAAGAAATCATAATCTAACACATACCTAGCTAGATTACTTACTAAAAGTTCTAAGACTCCATTCCTGTTCTGTCCCCGGCCAAGACGACTACAGACAGACCCAGACCCTTTGTTTCTCTCCCTCCTCCCAGCTTTTGAAAGTATCTTGTCTCCTCATTGGTCATTTTGGTCAGGTGCCAGCGAGGTTACCTTTAGCTTCTTAACCCTTTACAGGTGAGAGGAGCTTTCCCCTGGCCAGGAGGGATTTCAAAGGGGTTTACCCTTCCCTTTATATTTATGACACGCCCCCCAAATCTCAGCTAGCGTGAAACACTGGCTGGGATTTCTTCCTGGAGCTCTAGGAAAACAGAGTTAATAAGACACATGCATCTCTAAATATACTACCAAGTACATAAAGACTAACAATATTTTCCACATCTCAAGGACGATTTTAACCAGGTGATTCTGGGAAACTTTCACGGGAGAGTGCATCAGCCACTTTGTTAGAAGCTCCTGAGATGTGTTGGATGTCGAAATCAAAATCTTGGAGAGCTAAACTCCACCGAAGAAGTTTTTTGTTAGTTTCTTTGACGGTGTGAAGCCACTTTAGTGCAGCATGGTCGGTTTGCAGGTGGAAACGCCGTCCCCAAACATATGGGCGTAGCTTTTCCAGAGCGTAGACAATGGCATAACATTCTTTTTCAGTGACTGACCAGTTGCTTTCCCTCTCAGACAGTTTTTTGCTGAGAAACACTACAGGGTGGAATTCTTGATCAGGTCCTTTCTGCATTAAAACTGCTCCCACACCACGCTCGGATGCATCTGTGGTTACTAGGAACGGTTTGTCAAAGTCTGGGGCCCTTAGTACAGGGTCAGACATGAGTGTCGCTTTAAGCTTGTTAAAGGCCTTCTGACACTTTCCGGTCCACTGAACAGCATTTGGCTGTTTCTTTTTGGTTAGGTCTGTCAGTGGGGCAGCGATTTGGCTGTAGTGCGGTACAAATCGTCTGTAATAACCGGCCAAGCCTAAGAAGGATTGAACCTGTTTCTTTGACTTTGGGACAGGCCACTTTTGGATAGCATCCACTTTGGCCTGTAGGGGGCTGATAGTTCCTTGACCCACCTGGTGTCCAAGGTAAGTCACTCTGTTTAGGCCTATTTGACACTTCTTAGCCTTAACAGTTAGTCCTGCCTCCCTTATGCGCTCAAGGACCTTTTGTAGATGTTCCAGGTGGTCTGCCCAGGAATCCGAAAATATGGCCACATCGTCAAGGTAGGCGACTGCATATTCTCCTAATCCCGCTAGGAGACCATCTACAAGTCTTTGGAAAGTGGCGGGTGCATTTCGCAGCCCGAAAGGGAGTACATTAAATTCATACAGCCCGAGATGTGTGATGAAGGCTGACCTTTCCTTGGCAGATTCATCTAGCGGTACCTGCCAGTACCCCTTGGTTAAGTCCAAGGTAGAGATGAACTGGGCCCTTCCCAGTTTCTCTAATAGTTCATCTGTGCGTGGCATGGGATAGTTGTCTGGGCGAGTTACAGTATTTAGCTTACGGTAGTCCACGCAAAAACGTATTTCCCCATCTGGTTTGGGAACTAGAACCACTGGAGATGCCCATGCACTTTCAGAGGGGCGGATTACACCCATCTGTAACATATCCTGGATCTCCCGTTCTATAGCAGTTTTAGCTTGAGGAGACACAAGGTTTGGTAAAAAGCCTCACCAATTTGTCTAGGTGACTACAGACCCAGACCCTTGGATCTTAAGAACAATGAACAATCCTCCCAACACTTGCACCCCCCCTTTCCTGGGAAATGTTGGATAAAAAGCCTCACCAATTTGCATAGGTGACCACAAACCCAAACCCTTGGATCTGAGAACAATGAAAAAGCATTCAGTGTTTTACAAGAAGACTTTTAATAAAAAATAGAAGTAAATAGAAATAAAGAAATCCCCCCTGTAAAATCAGGATGGTATATACCTTACAGGGTAATTAGATTCAAAAACATAGAGAACCCCTCTAGGCAAAACCTTAAGTTACAAAAAAGATACACAGACAGAAATAGTTATTCTATTCAGCACAATTCTTTTCTCAGCCATTTAAAGAAATCATAATCTAACACATACCTAGCTAGATTACTTACTAAAAGTTCTAAGACTCCATTCCTGTTCTGTCCCCGGCCAAGACGACTACAGACAGACCCAGACCCTTTGTTTCTCTCCCTCCTCCCAGCTTTTGAAAGTATCTTGTCTCCTCATTGGTCATTTTGGTCAGGTGCCAGCGAGGTTACCTTTAGCTTCTTAACCCTTTACAGGTGAGAGGAGCTTTCCCCTGGCCAGGAGGGATTTCAAAGGGGTTTACCCTTCCCTTTATATTTATGACAGGCTATCAATGAGACTTCCCATAAAGAGGAGACCCAGTAATGAGATCATAACTAGCAACATGTGACTTACATAGTAATGGCTGCATTGCAATAGGAAACAAATGACCCCCAGAAAATGTGAATGCTGATCAAAATGTTCATCAGGGTGAGTGAACCAGAAGAGATTTGAGATCTTGTAGCTTTTGTACTGACAATAAAAAAAAATACTATGCAAAAATTAGAAATTAAAGAAGCAATTCAATTTATTTGAAAATGTATAATGTTAAAAACACATGTCTCCTTCCCCTTTCTCTTTCTCTCTGTTTCCCTTCCTTATCCTCTTCCCCTCCACTTCTGTCTTTTCTCTCTATCCCTGTTGTCCTGTAGTAATAAAAGTCATACTAAGAAATATGCCCTGTTTTTAGTAATTTGCACCTACTCTTCACAGTACCACTACTCATAGGTACTGGAAGCTCAGTGCTCCTGTTTTACTGCTAAGTAAACTTCCTGCAACTCTTTAAAACTGGCCCCTGAATCTCCCCTCATTGGACTCACAGGTAGCAAACTCTCTGGGTTATTTCCCCATGATGAAGCCTCACTACACCCTGCTTTCCCATAGATATGATCCTGGAGCATGGACAGCTCTGACCCCAGCCCCCAACTCACAAAGTTTAGGCTTTGCTGACTTGAATGTCACTGGTTTGAGGCGGATTAAACTAATGACTAATAATCCAGCATAATCAATTGCCCATAAATCCATATCAAACAAAACTTCTTCCCTTACCTCAATCTTCCCTCTCTCACTTATGACCTTATGGTTAGTCACCTAACAATTCCGATTCTTTCCTTCAGTACTGTTAGTTCTCTGTTTAATCTCCAAACCCACGGACTCCCATTTTCCTCTTATTCCATCACACATACCCTTCTTCATGCCTGCTCTCTCCCTAGGTTCCAAAAACCTCTTCCCTCCAATATGTACTGGTATTCTTATCATCATGTACTAGCAAATACTCACATCACAGTCAAATGGTAAAGGCCATGCTAGCAATTTGCCTTTGAATTTTGAGTTGACCCTTAGTGGAATAACCCATCATATTTGATTGAGCTTCTTTTCAGAGAGATTCCCAAAGATTGCTATGGTCTGAGTTAACTGGCTATTTAATATGCCCTGAATATAATCTTGAAGCACTTCAAACAGCAGGAGCAAGGGCTTTTTTGTAAATATGCCCATCAGCTGTGGAACAGACTTCTCCTATTATCTATAATTTCCAGTCTGTGTTAAAATTTGAAAGTAGAATGATATGTTTGCTATTGCATTTAAGTGTTCTTGATCACTGACAATTTACATTATGCAGTGCTCCAAGGCACAAAATGTGAGTGGCACTTTATACATTCAGTGTTGTTGTTGTATTTCATGGCCAGATATGAGATTGGTAGAAAAACAGATAATCTAGCAAACACTGACAGACATGCTGAAACAGCAGAGATTACAGAGACAAAGGAAAGGGTGGTTGGACTTGGTGTGTAGGTCAGACTGTCTTTAATTCCTATTTACATAGACTTACTGCCTTACTATATGGTTCCTACTGGCCACTTTGAGTAGTGGCTCTAACATGATAGACACAGTAAACTTTGTGGAATATAAGAAGGGGCTATATCAATTCTATGAGACTGTAGTTTCTGCTTACTGAGAAGTACAAGAAAAGAGAAGCATAAGGGAGAGGAGGATTCATTTATTACAGGCCATAGAGATCTTCTAGAGAAATTATCGAGTGGGTGTGTTTCCATTGGGGTCCCAGAGGGATCAGTTCTTGGCCTTATTCTATTTAATGTTTGGGTTTTTTTTAATCAATGATCTGGAAGAAAACATAAAATCATCACTGTTAAGATGACAAAAATTGGAGAAGTGGTAGATGTTAGGGGGCTTATTCCTTCACCCACTTACTTCCCTGGTCCTTCTCGCGTGAACAGAGAGCAACAATACCTGAAGTCCAAAGGTGCAAACAATTCGATGTTTATTGGGGTGAACTTCCAGCAAGCATGATTCCAGTTTCCTTCCTTAGTATCCTCCTTCCCAGCTCTGACACCACAGAGCCTTACACCTGTGTCCCTGTTCCCATTCCTACCCTTAGCCAAACATGATTCCAACTTCCTTACTCCCATTCCCTGTTCCCATTTCCCCCTTTAGCAAAACATGATTCCAATTTTCTTACCCCCATTCCCTGTTCCCATCTCCCCCTTTAGCAAAACATGATTCCAATTTTCTTACCCCCATGCCCACCCCCACCCACACCCAGTCACTTCCTCATTGACTACAGATTATATAGTAAAACTTGAGTTCTGCTTAGCTATACCTTAACCAATCATTTTCCTGAAATTTAACTAACCAATCCTAACATATTGTAACATGATTATGTAACCAATTATATCCCACCACCTCAATTAGTTTACACCCAGCAAAATTAATTATACAGCAGACAGGAACAATCACAGATCAGACAGAGATTATACAGACAAACAACAGCAAAGTGGGAACTATAATGACAAAACAATACAGAAGTGAGGATTTCACATCCCAGCTATTGATAAGTGAGTTCTTGCCAGACAGGATGCTATCAAACTAAGTTTCCTTTTACATTTTCTAGGCACTTCCCTTTCTCTGGAGGTGATAGGCACTATCAGGACAGGATTGTATTCCTATCACCTCCAGAGAAAGGGAAGTGCCTAGAAAATGTAAAAGGAAACTTAGTTTGATAGCATCCTGTCTGGCAAGAACTCACTTATCAATAGCTGGGATGTGAAATCCTCACTTCTGTATTGTTTTGTCATTATAGTTCCCACTTTGCTGTTGTTTGTCTGTATAATCTCTGTCTGGTTCTGTGATTGTTCCTGTCTGCTGTATAATTAATTTTGCTGGGTGTAAACTAATTGAGGTGGTGGGATATAATTGGTTACATAATCATGTTACAATATGTTAGGATTGGTTAGTTAAATTTCAGGAAAATGATTGGTTAAGGTATAGCTAAGCAGAACTCAAGTTTTACTATATAATCTGTAGTCAATGAGGAAGTGACTGGGTGTGGGTGGGCATGGGGGTAAGAAAATTGGAATCATGTTTTGCTAAAGGGGGAGATGGGAACAGGGAATGGGGGTAAGAAAATTGGAATCATGTTTTGCTAAAGGGGGAAATGGGAACAGGGAATGGGAGTAAGGAAGTTGGAATCATGTTTGGCTAAGGGTAGGAATGGGAACAGGGACACAGGTGTAAGGCTCTGTGGTGTCAGAGCTGGGAAGGAGGATACTAAGGAAGGAAACTGGAATCATGCTTGCTGGAAGTTCACCCCAATAAACATCAAATTGTTTGCACCTTTGGACTTCGGGTATTGTTGCTCTCTGTTCATGCGAGAAGGACCAGGGAAGTAAGTGGGTGAAGGAATAAGTCCCCTAACAGTAAATAATGAAGAGTACAGGTCACTAATTCAAAGCAATCTGGATTGCTTGGTAAACTGGGTGCAAGTAAACAATGTTCATTTTAATATGGCTAAATGTAAATGTATAAATCTAGGAATAAAGAAGGTAGGCGATGCTTACACAACAGGGGACTCTAAATAGGGAAGCAGTGACACTGAAAAAGATTTGGGGGTTGTAGTGGATAGTCAGTTGAACATGAGCTCCCCATGTGACACTTTGGCAAAAGAGCTAATGTGTCATAGAGTGCATAAAGAGGGGACTCTCGAGTAGGAACAGAGAGGTTATTTTACTTCTATATTGGGCACTGGAACAACCGCTGCTGGGATAATGTTCTGTTGTTCATAATTCAAGAAGTATGGTGGAGAGGGTTCAGAGAAGAGCCATGCAAATGATCAAAGGACTGGAAACATAAGTACACAAAAATGGTCATACTGGATGTGACCAATGGTCCATCTAACCCAGTATCCTGTCTTTCAGCAGTGGCCAGTGCCAGACATTTCAGAGGGAATGAAAAGAACAGGGCAATTAGTAAATGATCCATCCTCCATCTTACAATCACAGCTTCTGGTTCAGAGATTTAGGGACATCCAGACCATGGGGTTGTGTCCCTGACCATCTTGGAAAATAGCCACTGATGGACCTATCCTCCATGAATTTATCTAATTCTTTTTTGAAACCAGTTATACTTTCTCCACACCATTCTTAATTTTATATACCTCCATCATATCTGCTCTTTGTGTGTTTTCTAAGATGACCATTACAAGTCTTCTTAATCTGTCCCCATATGGAATTCTAATAGACTGGTGAAACATCATTTCCTTTTACAAAATCAGTGTTGACTCTTTTCCAAGTTATCATTTTCAGCCAAGTGTCTGATCATTCTATTGTTTACTATATAAAACAGGCCTTATAGTGACAGATTCAAAGAACTCAATTTATTTAGATTAACAAATGGAAGATTAAGGGTTACTTGATTACAATCTATCAACATCTATATGGGGAAGAAATATTTAATAATGAGCTCTTCAGTCGAGCAGAGAAAGGCATAACACAATCTAGTGGCTGGAAGTTAAAGCTAGACAAATTCAGATTAGAAATAAGGAGTACATTTTTAACAGTGAAAATACTTAACCACTGGAACAGTTGCCAAGGGATTGTGATGGATTATCCACCCCAACAAATCCAGATATAAAATCCAGATTCGATGCTTTTCTAAAATATATGCTATAGAAATTATTTTGGGGAATTTCTATGGCCTGTGTTATACAGGAGATCAGACTAGATGCTCACAATGGTCTCTTCTGGCATTGGAAACTATGAATTATAGTATATTGAGGGAGAGAAGAAAAAGAAATTTCAAGGATGAAGGAGGAGTTGTGGGAATTGAAAGTATTAGAGTCAGAGTAAGGAAACCAGATTAAACTGAGAGGTAGGAGCAATAGAGAAGCATTATCAGAAATACAGATTGGTATTTGGGGGTTGTAGATTTGTGAGAATTATGGGAACTAAAGTAAACCTCTGAAATACTTAAAGTGATTTGCCCATCAAAATTATGATGTGGGACAGCTTAGCAGGAAAGTATGGAACAGGCACTGTGAATATAGAAACAGTGTTAAATAAAAATGCCTGGCTTTTGCTCAGTTATGAATAGAGGTGAATGTATAATTCAGAAAGAATAGTTTATTCGATTAATGTTAGTGTTTCTGTTCCTTGACTGGCTCCTTCTAGCAAAGCACTTAATCATTTCTTTAAATTGAATCATGTTAGTCCCGGTGTCTTCATTGTCTTTGATGGGACAACTCATGTGCCTAAAGTTAAGCACATACTTAAGTGGGGTAGGGTCTGGATGAGCATTACTCTTATAATCAGGAAGACTTAAAGAAGCCATCAGGACTTTGACTCTTTCATAAAGATGAAACAGATAAGACATAATTAGACATGTTTAGAAAAATGTACTTGTTTCTTTCTGGCCCATACAGCCCTAACACCAGGAATCATTTCTACAAAAATGGGTCTTGTTGTAGGGCGTTCAGAGGTTCAGAAGGGCTTGTGGTTAGCATATCTGGTTTCCAGTCTCTCAGCCCAGAAAAGGAACGGGGGTTGTTAAGGTTCCCTCCCCACTCTGAACTCTAGGGTATAGATGTGGGGATCCGCATGAAAGACCCCCTAAGCTTATTTCTACCAGCTTAGGTTAAAACTTCCCCAAGGAACAAATCTCTATTTGTCCTTGGACTGAGGTATGCTGCCACCACCAAGTGATTTAGACAAAGAATCAGGGAAAGAACCACTTGGAGTTCCTATTCCCAGAAAATATCCCCCCAAGCCTACACCCTCTTTCCTGGGGAGGCTTGAAAAATAAACAAGGTGAGCACAAACCAGACACTTGGGTTTGTAGGACACTAAAAACCCAATCAGATTCTTAAAAAAACAGAACTTTATTATAAAGAAAAAAAAGTAAAAGAAGCACCCCTGTAAAATCAGGATGGAAGGTAATTTTACAGGACTATCAGATTCAAAACACAGAGGATTTCCCTCTAGGCAAAACTTAAAAGTTACAAAAAACCAGGAATAAACCTCCCTCTAGTACAGGGAAAATTCACAAGCTAAAACAAAAGATAAACTAATGCATCTCCTCGCTTTACTTACAGTTTTTGTAATCTAGATGCTTAGTTCAAGTAGGGCTTTGGGAGATGTATTTTCCCTGTCCTGATTGCTCGCTGACCCAGAGAGAACCAACAAAGAGAACAAAGCAAAAACCTTCCCCCACAGATTTGAAAGTATCTTCTCCCCTTATTGGTCCTTTTGGTCAGGTGCCAACTGGGTTACCTGAGCTTCTTAACCTTTTTCAGGTAAGGAGGGATTTTATGATACTGTATGTTTATGACAGGGGTAAAGGTACCTGGCCCCTTCCCTAGGCCAGAGTCATCACTGTCTTGGCCCACCTCAGGGCCTAGCTCTCAAGTGGGGCATGGTAGGAAGGATTCATACCTACCCTCTCCACCAGTCCCAGCCCAGGGCCCTGTGGGAAGCAGCACCACCCAATTCCGTCATACCAAGAATCCAGGTCTGCTACCCTGGGCCACTTCTAGCCTATACTCACCTTCAGCTTGGGGTATGGTCCCCTACAGTTCAAACAATCAGGAGTTTAACAGAGTTCAAATGAGAAGAGCCTTGTATGACCTTGTGATGGGGTGTGTGCCCCACACTGGCCCATAAAGGGTTAATAGATCCCTAGGGAGGCTGCTCAGGAGGCAGCTAATCACAGAAGGACTTATAGGAGTATCCAGTCATGGCCCGGCAGGCTCATATAAGAAGGGCTGCAGGGCAAAGCATGGTTCAGTATCTGACTAGAGCTTGAGGAAAGAAGATCAGGCTCCTAGCTGGAGGAAGGACTACCGGCACCTGGGACAAAGCAGGGCTGCAAGCAGGGAGCGGGGGAGCTCGAGAGAGCTCGAGAGAGCTCCTGGCTGGCTGCTAGGGCTTGCAGGCTGAGGCCCTGAGGTAAGGGCAGAAGAGGGTGCTGGAGCCATATGGGAAGTGGCCCCAGGACAAAGGACTGAAATTACCACGGAGGTAGTCACTGGAGGGAAATAGAGGTACCCAGAAAGGGGAGAACAGCCAGAGGGCAGTGTCACTGAAGGGGACTCTGCAGTCCTGGGAGTGGTGCAGGTCCTGATACAAAAGTGATGGCAGCAAGACACCACCAGAGGAGGGCGCATTGGTGAACAGAACTAATCTCCAGGACAGCCAGCAGGAGGTGCCACAGTGGTGAGTCACACCCCATCACAGACCCACCAGCTCTAGAAAAAAAGGGAGGAGGGATGGAGAAGGCACTATCTATGGGGCTCGTCATCACTGTGATCCCATCTCTGGCTAAACCTTATATGTGGCTTTCAGGAGAAAGGCCTGTCTTCTCCCCTAGCCTATTCACTCTTTCCCCCATGTCTGGTCTTCTGAGTTGCTTTTAACCTGCTCCTCCAGTTGGAGCATGCTCTGCAGGCCCAAAGGGGTAGGGCTACCTAGGCCCAATATTGTCCTTTAATCCCTTCAGGCCCACTATGGGGTTTATATACCCTATCCCAGAGCTACTACCAGAATTTCTGGCTCAGACCATAATATACATTTAATTTTGTCTAATCCAATTTACAGAGTAATAGTTTATGCATGTGTTTTCTCAGATATGAGGGTGCAGGAAGATTTAATTGTTTATTTAAATTCTTCTGTGCCAGGGCCCTGGTGAGGGGTACCACACAAGATTCCAGACTCCATGAAATATTGCGTATATTAGTCTGTAAATTTCTGTCACTACCAGAGGCTTTCTCATAAAATAATTGAATGTGGGTATACTGCCTAAATTGGGAATGTCACAGTCAGATGCCTCTCTGTTTCAAATGGATCTTTTTTTAGATACTTGCATGTGCAAATGTGTTATTTTCTTTCTGGTGATATATGGGTGAGAAGAACATGATTTCCTGAATGTTCATGGAAATTTAATATGCTTGGGACATAAACACAGCCAAAGAGAATTCAATTTTATTTTTGGACAGAAATTTATGGGGGTTTTATTTATTCAGAATTCATGTATGAGGCCAACAAAGCAACAGCTATGCCAATGAAAATATCCTGGCATAACTTCTTAGCAGTCATGGTGATCAGATTGCTTTATATTCCCCCCCTTTTCATTTGTGTACAGTCAGTCCCTGTAGTTTGGCATGTGTTTTGGTTCATAGATTTTTTTACTCCAGCTTCAACTTTTCTGGCATGCACCAGTCATTTTGAAAGATTTTTTTTAACAGCAGTCAAATAAACAGGAGGGGGTATGAAAAGTGAGCATTCTAAGGCCTCAAAATATGTAAGTTGTTAGAGTTAATAATACAGCCATGTAAAATGTAATAATATTTAGTAGTTACAAAAATTTTTACATATTTAAAGCACTTTGTAGATGTTAGTTAACTAAGTAACTAATCAGGTTCAAAACTGACTGATATTTATGATTCTTGTAGAATAACAAAACGTTCAAAGCATTCTTTCACTTAAGATTATATGGGAATCCCAATTTCACATTAAATTACATAGAAAAGAGGGAAGTAACAAATGAGCATTGACATTCAACATATCTTCCTAAAGAGAGTTACAGAGCAGACATAAAAGTCCCAATTCAGACCCACTATCTATTAATGGAGTTGCACCTGATTACTCCACATATGAATTTGGCCTGCAGTACAAGAGACTGCTCGAGCTCCTCAATCGGGTTCATTTATTTTGGCTGGAATTTTCAAAGGAGTCTAGGGAGCTGGATACTTCATTCCCATTGAATTTCAAAAAGAGTGGATGTCTAATTCCAGTAGGCTCCTTTGAAAACCCCAGCCTTTCCCACAAAGGAAGGATGGTCCGGTGGTTACAATTCTAGCCTGGAATTTGGGAGATGCTAGTACTAGGCCCTGTTCTGCCACATACTTCCTTAGGCCTAACTCAATGTGAGTTAGGCACCTAAATACTTTTGAGAATCTGAATCTTTCTTTCTGTGTCTCAGTTATCCATCCATTAAATGGGGATAATAGTACTTTCCTATCTCGCAGAGATATTGTGATTCACTCACATATACTGGCACTGGGGACTATAAAGGAAGATGGCTTTTGAGCCTAACTATCAGCGAATATTTGTTGCAAAGAAGTCACTCAAAGACAGAAAAATGGGGTCAAGCCACAAATACTGGGCAAACTATTGTATATTTTAACCACCTATATCACTTGCAAAGCACAGGAGAAAATAATTCACTGCACACACAGGCATACCACATCTTCCAATTTATTTTCAGAAACCCAAGACTAGATCCTCAGACACTTCTAAGGTCCCTTTGCACCACCAAGGGAGTTAATTGCAAAATTCAAGAACATCGACTGCAGAAATTATTTGTAGCATGTTTAAAAAGCTGTCTCCCTGTCTGTTTATCTGAGCATCCTTATAACTACTTCAGTGATGCCCTTCTAGTTGGATATCAGGTGGGGATTCAAAAGGGAAAGGGTCGGCAACCTATGGCACACGTGCCAAAGACGGCACATGAGCCAATTTTTAATGGCCCACTGCTGCCTGCTGGGTCCCAGCTGCTGGACCCGCTCAGCCCGCTGCCGAACCCAGGCCGGGACCCCGGCAGGCAGCAGTGGGCCATTAAAAATCCTGCCTGCCCCGGCTTGCTTTTCTCCGCCCCCCCGTGGGGGCAGGGTGAAGAAGCTTGGTCCTGCCAGCTGCTGCTGCAGGGCAGGCAAGCTCCCTCTTCCCTCAGTGTGCTGGGTTCCCCACAACCCCAGCCCTGACTCCTGCACCATCCTCACACACCCCCAGCCCCCTGCCCTGACTCCTGCACCCCCACACTTACCTGGCCCCCCATGCCCTGACTCTTGCATCTCACTCATTCCCACCCCCACCCTTAGCACCAAACGGGAGCTCCTGCACCCCCTGCCAATTCCCACCTGCATCCTCGCACCAAATGGGAGTAAGCACTCCACACCCAAACCTCCTGCCCCAACCCTGAGCCCCCTCCTTCATTCTAGCTCCTGGATAGACCCTACACCCCAACTCCCAGCCTGCTTCTTCACCCCCAATCCTGTGCTCAGTGCACTCCCACCCTCAGCTCAGTGCAGAGAGAGAAGAAGAGAATGGGCTAGAACCAGGGAGAAGGTAGGTAACCCACTCTGTGTGGGCAGGGCTGGGATCCCAGACCGGCAGGGGGCTGAGCGGGCCGGCAGCGTAAGATCAGCATTTTAAATTAATTTTAAATGAAGCTTCTTAAACATTTTGAAAACCTTGTTTACTTTACATACGACAATAGTTCAGTTATATAATATATAGACCTATGGAGAGACCTTCTAAAAAACATTAAAATGTATTACTGGCACACAAAACCTTCAATTAAAGTGAATAAATGAAGACTCAGCACACCACTTCTGAAAGGTTGCCGACCCCTGCAATAGGGTATAGTAAAGTAATAACAGTTTACTGAAGATTGTTTGTCACTTGCGTATACTTCTTATAATGCTCTCTTCCTCTAGCATTATTTATTATTTTACTTATTATTAATTTGTATTACCATAGAACCTAGAAGTTCTTGTCATGACCAGGACCACATTGTGCTAGGTGCTGCACAAACACAAAACAAAAAGATGGTCCCTGCCCCAAGGAGCTTGCAATCTAAGTATAATACAAGAATAATAAATTAATAAGGAAACAATGAGACAGTATTGGTCAGCATGATAGGCAGTGATCTCAGTGCGCTACTGGCATCATGGCAAAGGAGAGTTTTGTGGAAGGTTCTGAAGGAGGATAATGAGTGAATGTCAGATGTCTATGGGGAGTTCCTCCCAAGCATGAGTAGCAGCATGGGAGAAAGCATAAAGGTGCTTGTTTGAAAATGTAATGAGTGGGAGGCATCAGAGGCAAGACTTGACAACTTGATAGCCAAGGAGAGGTGGTAGGTAAAAGTGGTGACGGAGTGTGAAGGGGCTTGAAAGGACCTAGACAAATTGGAGGATTGGGCCAAAAAAAATCTGATGAGGTTCAATAAGGATAAGTGCAGGGTCCTGCACTTAGGACGGAAGAATCCAATGCACCGCTACAGACTAGGGACCGAATGGCTAGGCAGCAGTTCTGCGGAAAAGGACCTAGGGGTGACAGTGGACGAGAAGCTGGATATGAGTCAGCAGTGTGCCCTTGTTGCCAAGAAGGCCAATGGCATTTTGGGATGTATAAGTAGGGGCATAGCGAGCAGATCGAGGGACGTGATCGTTCCCCTCTATTCGACATTGGTGAGGCCTCATCTGGAGTACTGTGTCCAGTTTTGGGCCCCACACTACAAGAAGGATGTGGATAAATTGGAGAGAGTCCAGCGAAGGGCAACAAAAATGATTAGGGGTCTAGAACACATGAGTGATGAGGAGAGGCTGAGGGAGCTGGGATTGTTTAGCCTGCAGAAGAGAAGAATGAGGGGGGATTTGATAGCTGCTTTCAACTACCTGAAAGGGGGTTCCAAAGAGGATGGCTCTAGACTGTTCTCAATGGTAGCAGATGACAGAACGAGGAGTAATGGTCTCAAGTTGCAGTGGGGGAGGTTTAGATTGGATATTAGGAAAAACTTTTTCACTAAGAGGGTGGTGAAACACTGGAATGCGTTACCTAGGGAGGTGGTAGAATCTCCTTCCTTAGAGGTTTTTAAGGTCAGGCTTGACAAAGCCCTGGCTGGGATGATTTAACTGGGATTTGGCCCTGCTTCGAGCAGGGGGTTGGACTAGATGACCTTCTGGGGTCCCTTCCAACCCTGATAGTCTATGATTCTATGAAGACAAGCAGTTTGATGCAATAGAGAAGAGGGAGCAGTGAAGGAATGCAAAGAGAGGGATGATATGGTCAAAGTGCTGTCTCAGGAAAATGATCATTACACCAGTATTCTGAATGGATATCAGCAGGGCAAGACTGCCTTTGCCAAGGTCAGAGAGAAGGAGTTGCACTAAGTGAGACACAAGATGATGAGTGCTTAGATGAGAGACTTAGCCATGCAGAGAGTAAGAAGGGCTGTACCTTAAAGATGTTATGCAGAAAATATTGGCAAGATTTACACGGCCTGGATTTAAGGACTTACTTCTGTACAGAATATTGTTATAGAGTCTATGTGTAAGATACTACATAAAATAAAGTTGTATAGTTTGAATACTTTGGACCTGATTCATACTTGTATTATATTGGTATGAATTTGGGGTAACTCCACTGAAGCTAGAGCAGAGAAACAGTTGTAATCAGAATCTGCCAAACAAAGCTCTTCTCTGATCCACACTGAGCATTTCTTGTCCCTATTGTAAGTGTGTAGAGCAGGGATCAGCAACCTTTGGCACACAGCCCATCAGGGAAATCCTCTGGCAGGCCGGGACAGTTTGTTTACCTGCAGCGTCCGCAGGTTCGGCTGATTGCGCCTCCCACTGGCTGCGGTTCACCATTCTAGGCAAAGGGGTGGGGGGGCTGCGGGAAGTGGTGTGGGCTGGCTGCTGCTTCCTTCAGCCCCCATTGGCCTGGAACAGCGAACTGCTGCCAGAGGGACCTGATTGGCTGAACCTGTGGATGCTGCAAGTAAACAAATCATTCTGGACCATCAGCAGATTTCCCTGACAGGTCACAGGCCAAAGGTTGCCAATCCCTGGTGTAAAGCATAGTCTGTCCTCATTCTGAATATACCATTTCAATCAATGCCAGCAGGGCTTTTATTTTTGGGATTAGTTGGATAATGGACACTCCACTGATGTCAGCACGAGTTATAAGTTTGAAACAAGTGAAGAACATGCAAAAGGAAAATTTGGCCATGACTTAGGTGCAGATATTCTTATTATGTAAAAAAAAAACCTACTTACAAAGATCCAGAGTACAATGTATTGTGTATACAGGGTAAACTCTCAACAGTTATAATCCACCTATCCACAATAGCAGACAGAAAGTCAGGTCTTCATCTACCTATATCTATATGATTTAGCACTATGGGGGTTATTACAGGATATTCTATGTCTGTATTTATGTAAATAGCTAAATTGTCAATATATGGGGCTCAAGAATATGTAGTATAGTTCCAGGGTTTGGGAGGACCAATATACTTTGTTGTGCACTGCAAATGTATTCTTGTGAGCAGCTCTTTGTATGGCGCTCATAACAGGATTGGAGATCAAACTTCAAAAGTCTGAATTGCAGTTTTCAAAAACGTAAGTCAATTTCATCTTATTCTATCGTCCATCACAAAAATACATTGATGAGCCAGCCAAGACATCTGTCTAATATTATGGTTAAATATATTAGTTTTGGCAGGTTTATTTATATATATATATTATAAAGTAGTCTGTCAACTAAATCTGTAATTAGAACTTTTTTGGCAATTAAAAGGATGCTGCTGTAAATTACATAAATTAGGACATTTGCTGCTAGTAAAACAAATAAACCAAATTCATTCTGCATACACAGTATGTAATTATCTTGACTTAGTTGCTCTGATACTAGTCAAATGTAACTCAGAGTAAATCAGGAGTAAATCCACTGAATTCAGTAATTAATATCAGAATTAGACTCTGGAAGAGTGGGTAGATTTGGAGATATATTGCCAGAATTGTCTGGTATGAAATGTACTTTAACAGAATGACAGTTTTCCTCTTGGAAAACCAAAGTTGTCTGAATTATAAAATATTGGCTCCAAAAGGGTTTTAAATAGGTAAAGCACTTTTGTTTGTTTGTTTTAATTTTGTTTGTGTCTGTTTTCTTCCTTTGCCTGAAATAAGAAAATCTAAAAATAGTAATTTAGCTTGTTAAACAAATTTTCTTTCACATCACTTTGTATCGATTTTTCCATGAGTACTCCAGTAAACAGTTTACTCACAGGTATGTTCATGGCAAAAGGGTATTGAAAGCAAACACTGGAGAATATTCATTGTGAAAAGTTACTTATGAATCCATAAACACAAATATTGGCACTGAAAATTTGATGTTAAGGGTAATGCTAATCCTATCGGACCACAAACATAACATGTGACCTCTCAAAACTAACCAATGAAATCTGAATAGGCACAAAATATTTTTATATTAAATAGACTATAATACAATTATCAAGAAAATAATTGTCAACAATGTATACATTTGTTTCAAGTTGTTGATGGACAGTTTGCAAGCTGAAAATAAGGACATTTCATGAAATAAATGATTCATTATAAATTATTTATCCAGCTCTACATTTGATGCACCCCACTAATGGGACACCTCCAGAGTGGGTTGTAATAAGTTAATCAATTTTACTTCAAAACTTTCACAATTCATTGGGTTTTACCATGGCAAATCTCCAGATTTAAATGTAATAACAAACCTATTCTGTATAACAGGTGACTAAGCAAGGGAACAATGAGTGACATTATACATAAATGGCCATTCATTTATTATGCTGTCATAAATGTAAAGGGAAGGGGAAAGCCCTTTAAAATCCCTCCTGGCCAGAAGAAAATCCTCTCACCTGTAAAGGGTTAAGAAGCTAAAGGTAACCTTGCTGGCACCTGACCAAAATGACCAATGAGGAGACAAGATACTTTCAAAAGCTGGGAGGAGGGAGAGAAACAAAGGGTCTGTGTCTCTCTGTTGGTATGCTGCTTTGCCGGGGATAGAACAGGAATGGAGTCTTAGAACTTTTAGAAAGTAATCTAGCTAGGTATGCGTTAGATTATGATTTCTTTAAATGGCTGAGAAAAGAATTGTGCTGAATAGAATGACTATTTCTGTCTGTGTGTCTTTTTTGTAACTTAAGGTTTTGCCTAGAGGGATTCTCTGTTTTGAATCTAATTACCCTGTAAGGTATTTACCATCCTGATTTTACAGGGGTGATTCCTTTAATTCTATCTACTTCTATTTCTATTAAAAGTCTTCTTGTAAGAAAACTGAATGCTTTTTCATTGTTCTCAGATCAAAGGGTTTGGGTCTGTGGTCACCTATGCAAGTTGGTGAGGATTTTTACCAAACCTTTCCCAGGAAGTGGGGTGCAAGGTTTGGGAGGATTTTGGGGGGAAAGACGTGTCCAAACTACATTTCCCAGTAAACCCAGTTAGAGTTTGGTGGTGGCAGTGGTTATTCCAAGGACAAAGGATAAAATTAATTTGTATCTTTGGGAAGTTTTAACCTAAGATGGTAAAAGTAAGCTTTTATGCAGGTCCCCACATCTGTACCCTAGAGTTCAGAGTGGGGGAGGAACCTTGACATATGCTTTAGGAGAAAAATAAGTGTCCCAGATGAGAGAGATTGGATCATATTTTAATCTCAGTTACATCAGTGTAGATCGGGAGTAAATTAATTTGAAATGATTAATTCCAGATTTACATCAGAAAGGGAAACCCTTCTACAGAAGACATTGAAAATAAATTTGACAACCTGTTTTTATTTTTTCTACGAAACTTACAATGGTCTTCTTCAAAAAGTTAGGGAAAGTTTGGGACCTCAGCATCACTTTAGAATAAAAAAAAGGGGGGGGTGATTTTGTGAAACACCTGGGTCAACTAACTAATACTGTAATACTTCCTTGTATGCAGAACTGCTTATAGCTCTGATAAAATGGCTAATGCAAAGACATGATCTGCTTGTATGTTGTGTCTGCTCAAAAGAGCCTGGAACATTGTTATATGCTTCTCAATTGTCTTTTGGTATTTCTTTTTCCGTCTTGAGTCTATTCGAAGATGAGTTCTATAATTGGATTTCTGTTGGCGTCTTCCCTTTCTTTCCTTATTCTAAAATCATTAACCTCAGCCACCTAAACTGACTCTCATAAAAAGAAGCTACTGTAAGCTATCTACTAGAAGCTATATACTACCTAGTAAAAATTGGATATTTCCTCATTATACTTTTCAGAGATCCTTGGTGTGTCTTTGAGAGTAGAATCCAGCAGCAAGTAAGGTCATCAAAACTCAGGACAGCGGATTAACTACTACTAAGGTGACATGTACTGCATGGAACTGTGGGAAGCAACTGAATGGCTCCAAAAATATGTTAGCATTCATGAGTCATACAGCACAACAGTAACAGTGTCCTGCCATATTTTGATTCTGGAAAACAGACAATTTTACAACACCAAATTCAATAAATGTATACTATGAATGATAATGTCTTAAATATTATCACTTATTTCATTGCAAGCATTTATTCCAATCCCTGTTCTTAGTTTGTGCTTCACTTTTTTGATCAATATTTTTCTTCATGTTTTACTTGCATTGAGCTTTTCATAAACCGAGGTTTGTGGCAATTTTTTCTTGTTCAAGCAGGCTATAAATCCATCCTGAATCATCTAAGAGCTATCTTCACATCAAAGTCAGACTTAGTCAGAAACAAAACTTCAAAGTCTCACTTTCCCAGTTTCTCAAATCATACTAATACTCTCTTGTTAGAGAAAAATAAAGCACTTTTACTGATTCTTCAAGCATTTCTTCCTTTCTAAGTTTCTTTTGACCAGGGTCTCCTTTTGACAATATATTTGTTACAATTCCCACTGCAAAGACTTAGAGAAAAAAAATAACGAACATAGTACAAAAGTGTAACTTCTACACGGAGTACCTGAGACTTACAGCACATATTGTTGACACTCTACAAACAATACACACGAGTAGGAACATACAACTGCTCTTTAATATAATGAGTTAATATAACTGGTCTTAAAAACGTTTCTTAATTTATTATGTACTATTTGTGTTTTAGTAGCACCTCTGATCCCTAGTTGTAGACCAGGGCTCCTTTGTGCTAAGCGCTAAACAAAAAGACAGTTGTTCCAAAGAGCTTACACAAAGAAAAGGAGTACTTTTGGCACCTTACTAACTAACAAATTAGTTAGTCTCTAAGGTGCCACAAGTACTCCTTTTCTTTTTGCGAATACAGACTAACATGGCTGCTAGTCTGAAAAGAGCTTACAGTTGGTCTCAAGATCTGTGCAATTTCGGAAGCATTTCAGTATCTGAATGGCGTTAAAATACTACTTAACTGATCATGAGACATAATGGGAAAAGTGCATGTGGGGTCCTATTCTTTCCCTCTGTGACTGGAGTAACTTCTACAACGGAAGTGGATGTAGGCTGGGAGGAAGTAGAATTTTGTGGAAAGTACATGGGGAAGAGAAACATAGTTGGGGAGAACTGGATGGAAGGAGGAAAGAGACATTTGAGAGAGAGGTGGAGGAAGTCTTGTAGGAGTGCAGAAAGAGTGATTGGTAGCTAAAAGAGGAAGATGGAAAGAAGGAAGTGGCAATGGTCTGAGAGTACAAAAAAGAAAGAAAAGGATGGGCAGAAAGTAAAGGAAAGACACTGACAAAGATAAAGTTGGAATATTCCATTTTACTTTCATTTACAATAAATAAATAAATATAATTATGTTAGGCCAAAACGGAAGGGATTTATTTCAATATTCAGCAAATTCTGAAGTCACTGGAAAGTCACTAGAATGTCAACTGGAAGTCACTGAGGCACCAGCCCCTTTTTAAATTATAACTGCACTATCAGAGGACTCAGCTATACCATTCTGGAAGTACTGCTGGCCTATGCACTGCTTATGTTTAGTTAAAGATACAGACAAGAAAACATCTGATCTGGAAAATTCATGAAGAATGTAAAGGTTGGACTAGACTACAAGGAGAGATACTTTACTACACAAATTATCCATCTGACTTCAGCCAGGCTGCTGCTTGATGTAATATATTAGTCAATATGAGCAAAGGGATCAAATCTGGTCAAAAGATGCCATACTGAATTTAAGGAAGAAAATTTTTTAAATTTCATGGTGAGTTATGGAGAGTAACTTGTCACTAATACTGTCTGGTTCATGTGGTGCTAATTTTGGCCTGGCTAGCATGGCTTCCTTATGTTCCTTTATTGGGTACCTACCAATGGTAGCTACACAGGCCAAGCTGCTATGTTCCCCTCCCGGGGCAAGTGGCAGGCAGCAGTGGGGAAGAGCTTTGGTTTATCTTCCCCAATATACCTGTTAATGTAGCTGCAATGACATGTCAAGGAGCATATGCTGTGTTGAATATAGACCTGTCCTTGTTTACTCTCTCCACAGAGCAGCTAGGAAAGCAATCACAATCTCAAGTCACAATTTCCCTCCTGGGCGGTTCCAGGGACAATGTGAAAATGTGATGCGCCTTTCACTGGAAAACTCATAATCTCACAATCTAGTCAATTGGAAATTAATAGAATTGGGTGCATATTCAACAATGTCTTCTGTGAGTATTAGCATGCATTTATAAATGGTCATGTCCCCATTTGAAGGAATATTCACAGATATAGTGAATTTTAAGCAACTATTAAATATTGTGCAAGGAAAGTGAATACTGAATTCATCAATTTGTGTTTGTAATGCAAACTCCCTTCTAAGAGTTATGCACATCAAATTAGGGAAGAAAAATATGTCAAGTGGCCTAATGTCTAATCAAATTAGCCAATGTGCATCAAATTCTGAGTACTAAACTGAATTCAAATGATCTACAACCCCAAGAATTATTCACCAGAATTATTCAGTACATTTCAAATAGCACATATATTTGAGAAACTAATAAGCTAATTGTAGACAACTTTAGAACAAAAATATGGTGAAATTCATCAAATATGTTGTGAATTGTTAACTCAGATATAAAAATTAATTAATAGCCCTATTGTTCCACAGCAACTTTAAATATTATTGACATCTTTGAATGCAGAAAAGAAAACACATGGCTTAAACTGCTTGACTGATCTGACCTACTCATTATTAATGGGCTGTTTTTTAATGAAACATACTGTCCAAAAACAACAAAGAAGAGAAGTGATCCAAAGATTATAGTTCAGAAGTCTGAGCATGGATGTCTGTCTTTGTGATAAACAAAATTAAACTACTCTGTAAGTATTGTATAAGCCAAGAAGTATTTTTATAAATGCACTAGGATATCATGCAATGCAAGGAAGCCTTAAGAGAAAATCACTAAAGGGCTTTGACTTTGTGAATATTGTAGGATTTTGGATTCTTTGTAGATGCACAGACAGTCTGTTTGTTTTCCCCTCAGTGAAGTAAGATGTGTTTCTCACCTAGCTTTAAACAGGTCTCTTGATAGAGAGAACCTACATTGGATGGCACTATCCTAAATGATTTCTCATTAGTTTTTTGCCATGAATTAAAAGTATTTAACAAACAATGACCACATTTTATTTTATTCTCAGCAAGCAAAGTGGTTTAGTTTTGGTTAACATACTATATGGTAATGTGTCTTCAAAGCTCTGAATCAAAATAAAAATAGCAGGATTTTGATCCCTGACTGTTAAGTAAACTCAGCTGCATATTTATTCACAATATGACAAGAACATAAAACTAGCTTTTTGGACATTAATAGTGTGTGATTACAGGTGAGACACTTCAAACTCCTACATTTTATTATACTCAGTCTAGCTACTTTTTGTAATAAATCTGGTTGAAATTCTAAGAGCTATGTTATCATTTCAATGCATGGGGAGTTTCAGAAATAAATTCTCACACATTGAGCTGAGAAAAAATAAAAGCTCTTGCCAGATTTTGTTCACAGTTACTCCAGTGGAATTTCCAGTAAAGTCAGTGGAGTTTCTTCAGGTTTACATCATTTTAAGTAGGAGCAAAATTTGGTCTTACAATATACTAATACACACACAAAGAGTTAATATGTAAATTCTGGTCTCATTTATACTGGTTTAAACCAGAGGACCTACATTTGTTTATATGATTTTGAGTTGCCATTTAAGTTTGTCATCTTATAACTTTGGTCTACCTCAGTAGCTCTTTACTTTAACAGAATTGCTTAGCCATATGTTTACTAAATCATGTTCCCATTGTGAATGCCCACATTTATTAATTCGTCATTCATTTCCTTTGACTGATCTTTGTTTTCCTGGAATTAAATAGTATCTAAAGGATTCATATGATAAAATTACCTGTTGGAAATCAGGTCTCTATTCAGTGACACTACTTTGGCATTAGGGGAGTAAGTATTCTCTATACACTTGCCCAAGAAATGGAAGAAAAATACATGTGGACAAATCACTGGTTTATACAGTCTCACAAATATCTTCCTCCTTTTTATTAATTTATTTTAAATTGAAATTAAACAGAAAAGAATGAATACATGATATAAAGGACATGAAAAACAGAGCAGTCAGAAGATGACAAGGTATTGTATATACTTCAGTGTCTACTTGGGGATAACTTTACCCTGTCTTGCGATGAAGAAAGGAAAAGTGCTTCTCAAAAGATATTGAATGTCATTGATTGATTTGCTGAAGTGAAAGTGATGATATATCTGCCTCTACAGATAAAAATGATGATTACAAGTACTGGAGAAATGACTCATTAAAAGAACAAGGAAGAATAGTTTAGGTGGCCACAAGTAGCTTTTTAACTAATGATGACTAAAAACAGTCAGTTACCTCTGAGGCATACATAAAAGACATAAGGAGCAAATTCTTTTGCATATATAATTTTTAATGAGTAGAGTTCAGATAAATTATTTAGCATACTAAGTTACTGATGATCTTTAACTCATTATTTACTCTCTATTTACATTATTCTAACAATACCAAAAGATTAGAACAGCTTGGTCCTATAGTAATAGCATTAGAGTGACCACATGTCCCAGTTTTATAGGGACAGTCCTGATATTTAGGGCTTTTTCTTATATAAGCTTCTATTACCCCTCCATCCCCTGTCCTGATTTTTCACACTTGCTGTCTGGTCACCCTAAATAGCATTGAAGTGTGTATTATTCAGAGATGCTCTGCTCTCTATAGACGTTATTTAGCATTACTTTTCTGAGGCAGCCGTCACTGCTATATTTGAGAATATTCAAATAAATATTCATAATATCTCTAAAATCAATATTGACCTGATCCTGTAACATTAAAGTTAATGGGAGTTTGATTATTGCCTTCGGGGGAGTAGGACTGTGGTTGGTGTGACGAATGGTGACTTGACACCACAGAAAACAGAGTTTTGTTTATTGTTTGAATAATTGGTATTCTGGCTTTGCTAAAAAAATAGGCTCAGCAGCCAGTGACAAGCAGTTTTTAGTTAGTTTGTAAGGTTACAAATAAGATATTTTAATGATGAGTTCAAGGAATTTTAGTTTAGCTGCAGGTGAGAGTATTCAAATTATTTTGAGAGCTTTATATGGAAATCATTTTGATTAATATCTCAGTATTGGTTTGCCATTAAACATGTATATTGTTCTTTAGGTATTTCTGAGACACCTTATGGGCAATTGAGCAATACTGGTAGAAAGGTGTTTATATTGGGAAAACTGCTCCCCACCCGGGTATTTCATGATTTAACTATAGCAGTTTCTAAATCAGTTAAATTAAATCAGTACAAAAAGTATGTGTAGAACAGCCCTAACTCAGCAGGAGACCCTGCAAAGTGATTTGCCTTTACTGCATGGTGCTTAAAGGATGGCTTGATCTTGGTTTTCTTCCTTTTATATATCCCATCCTTCTTCTCATGTCTCCACTACAATGAGTATTTCCAGAACTGTCTCTGCAGAAACTAGATGAAACTTTTGATTTTGGTGATTAAGAAGGAAGTTCCCTTTCTTCTTGCCTGTGTTGATTTTTGTATGGCGCTAAGAGACCACCATCCAAGGACATCTTCTCTATCCAAAGTAAATTGTTACTGCACTATTCATGTGCCAGGCATTATACATTGTTTATAATCTGATAAACTTGATATGATTTTGATCGAAGTGGAATATAAGCAGAAGCAGACTTACTGAAGCTAGCCAATTTGATTTGGGGGAAGCGGGGGTTTCTCTCCACATTTTACTAGCGCCATGAATTATTAGAGAGCACAAAGAATCTACCTGTGGCTGTTTTTCTATGTGTTATCAACTGTACTAATCAATGGGGCTAATAGATGTTTGAAAAAAGTTTGGAATGCAGGAGTGAGGAAAGGAATGTGTCATACACTCACGCAATGATAGGAATAAAAGTGGGGAAAAAAAGGATAGAAGACCTGTCACATCTATTTACATTATCTGTTAGGTAAGTGAGATGGTAAAACAAATATAGTAGTTAAACAATGATTTGTCCCCTTACTATATTCTTTTTGTAATTAAAAAAAAAAAAACCAACCCCCCCCAAGTGTTATAGCTTTTTAACAGCAAAAGCAGTCAAAGCCCAAAATTATTCTGTTGCTTCCCTTCTGAGACTTCTCTTTTATCCTACCCCATTCAATTGTTGAGATGGACAACACATTCCTATAAGTATTAAATTTAGCTGTCTGCAGTGTGTCCAGTGTGGTTTCTTATGGAAAAAATCAGCATACAAAGCACTGGTGAGCACAATAGCTGAAGAAAGGTAGATACACTTTAACTTCAGGCACATATGAAGTGCATTGATGAAAGTGAATGGCCAAATTCCAATAAAACTCACTTTGTTTCTAATTCAACCTAGCCACTAAGTTCATCAGTGCTTTGCAAACAGTCAGCCCTCTTTGAATTTTAAATTTCACTTCAGAATATAGGAATCTTATTGAGCCAATACCAGCTGGGATTGGTATTAGCAGCATCTCACCTGGCATCTCATTCTGGTGTCCACAGCTTTCACACACTGGTCTTCTCTGTGCTACACAGACTATTCAGTATAGCACATTGGAAGCATTTTCCATGGCTAGCAGGTAGGCAGGTAGCTATCTGATATTCTCAGTTTATATGAAAAATCTGGCTTTTCTACTTCCACATTCTGTATAGCACTACACCTTATATTCTTGCAGAGATCAGGAACAGAAGAATTGGGAAGCCACCTGAACTATGTTCCTCCACAAATATAGGAGATGGGGGAAACTAAACATCAGAAAGAAAGAGATGTGACTGTGACCCTGCAGATGAGAAAGAAAAACAGATAAGGTAGGATGATCATGAACCTGCAGTGCCCTGTTGATGGGGGGGAAAAAAAGGAGATTATGTGGTTATCCAAAACTTTACATAATCTCGGGCCAAAATTTCATGTGACTATCAGTGCAATGTTTGTTTGTTATTATTTATATAAAGAATTCTCCATTATTATAAAACCATCTTAGGACAGTTTTCAATAAAGAATTTAGATAAAATCTTCCCTAAAATATTCTGGCCTAATGAAAGTAAATCAAGAGCTCTGAAAGACAGTAATGCCCACCGTGCATGTGACAAAAAGGCAGAAAGAAAATAGAGTAGCACTGACATTTTGCTGTCTAGTACAGAGGAATCTGTATCTTCTGTAAGCATGCATTGATTGCACTGGCATATCTATACAATTTCATGCTTCATTGTCCTGCCTAAAAAGACCAGTTCCAACTTCATTGTCCCATACAAAATAACAGTCTACCTTTCCAAACATGACAAATGGCCTTTAGCACTTGCTGTGAGTATAGGCAGTAAAGATACTGGCTGGTGTGTATTTGTGGAGCAGCACAAATAAATTAGTCATCCCCTAAAGTGGGTTGACAGTAGTTGCTAAACATGCATATATTATGAAAGTCAATCCCAATTCTCTTAGGTGACTGGTGTGCCATGACCACTGTCTATCATGTTGACCAATATTACCTCACTGTTTCCTTGTACTTGCCCATCTGTCGGTATCCACCTGTTGTTGTCTCTCGTCTTACACGGACATCATAAACTCTTTGGGGCATGGCTCATCTTTTGGTTCTGTGTTTGTACAGCCCCTAGCACAGTGGAGTTCTAGTCCGTGACCACAGCTCTTAGGTGCTTTAACAATACAAAAGAATAATAATAATAATAATAATTAATAATAGCAGTGACAACAGTCTGAAATGAAATCTGTCTCAAGTTCAGATATACCAACAAGGAACAAGAGAACACAGAGAAAAATACGGAAAATGTGACAATGCCAGTTGTCTGGGAATATGTATTTCCCTCCCCCGCCCAGTGCAGTTAATCTCTTACAGGATGCAGATTAGAGCTGGTTGGGGATTTTTTTTTCTTTCTTTTTTGGTGAGACAAAGACAATTTGCTGAAACTCAAGCTTTTAGTGGAAATGTATCAGTTTCAACAAAACTTTCTTCAGAAAAGTTGTCTCAGTTTTAGGATGCAATTTCTGGTCAAAATCATAGAGGGAGACACCCCAGTATGGCCAGGATATAGAGTCTGTTTCTCTTGCTCTCTCTCTGGCCTAATGAATAACTATTTATTCAAAGTGGAACAATTGCACCAGGAGCAATTGAGACTGCTTTACACCCCAGTGGATTGGACATTCATGTGGGAGACCCCTGTTCAAGTCCCTGCTTTGAATCAGGCAGAACAAGGACTGGAACCTGTGTTTCCCACATAGTAGGTGAGTGCCTTTACCACAGCATATAATGTTTAAAGGGGATAATTTTCATTCCAATGGAAACAAATGTCAAAACCTCCAAATTTTTTTATGAGAAACAGAATTTTTGTTTTGTAGTCAATACTGCTACAGTTATAACTCATTACCAAATTCACAAAGGGTTACAATCCAGGACCAACAAAGCCAATCAGTGATGCCAGCAGTTCTACTCAGTGACTCCTGTTGATCCATAGGTATAACGTCAAATGAGTGGTTAGAACAAAACTGTTATGCCACTGACATGCAAAGAAATTTCTGTGATCTCTGTCAATCCAATCCATGCTGTGCTGAATGCAGTGTGTGAAATGAAGCCTGATCCGAAGCCCATTGGAGTCAATGGGAGTCTTTTTATTGATGTCAGTGCTTTTTGGAGCACATCCTGGGTCAATGAGGGAAGGTGATCATGATACTCCACCTTTAATCTATCCTCTCAGGCAAGTGCTTACAAGCATGTGGAAGACACACGAAGTTACATGTTGCTGCAGAGGAGGAAGCAGAGAATGGTGCAGCACTAGTCTGGCAAGTCATCTTGTGGTGACATCAAAACATTTCTTGCCAGTCAGATGGGATGAGTGGGTGATACTGCAGCCACAACTCCACATCTGTTTCTTCTGCTGGCAGTTCACTGGTTGTCCACATACAACATCTGATGTCACTTCTTAACATCTTAGCAACCTTGAATGGACTAATACTCAGCAGAAGTATCAACATAAAGATAGAGCAGCTAACTCTGCAAGTGTCCAGAAGGATGGGAAGGAAATACAACCTAAATTATCCTTTCACAAAACAAGTTACACTCTTCAAGAATAAGAGAAAACAGTTTCTTATTTTTACTTCTTGAGAACCCAGAATACACAAGCACTTTTTCATTTTAGTGAATCCAAGGACTCTTGGCAGTAGTTCACATGTGCAAATTCCATTCATTTCAGCAACCGTTTCACAAAAGCAGTAGAGGCCCATGGAGTCTCTTTCAGTCTAAATAGCTTGTAACACCAGGGACAGAAGAGCCCAGTCACAATAAGCGTGGAACCATGAGATTGCTATTCTTAAGTAAAGAAGATAATGTAAACAGTGAAGTGTGAGTGAGCAGCAAATGAGAAAAAATGCATAAACCAAAGCATGGGGAAAGGTTCCAGATTGTAAGTTTCCATAAACCAAAATACGTGTGGTTCAGAAAATCCAAATATTTCATATCATTCCTCCCCAGTAGACAATATACCACAGTAATTATTCAAAGTGCTGAAGAACTTCTATTAAAAGTTTTAGAATATTGGACCTTTATTGCATACTGCTGTGGTACTTCCTAAGGGCAGAGATCTGTAAATACCCACTCAGAAACATATTTCTGTGCCTAGAGCAATGAATAAAGGAGACTGAGAGCATAAATCATGCAACATATATGGGTGAAGCAGTTTTATGTCTTCAGGAGAGTGTGAGACCATATATAGCAACTAAAGAAATGATGTTTTGTACAAGGAACTGTGTGGCACTCAATGTGACTCCTCATAGAAGACAAAGGAAGAGGAAAAGTAAATTAGCCAGTACCAGACAGGTGAAAAGCAGAAAAAAGAGAGAGGGAGGAGGCCTGAGGGATTGAACAGCAAATGGCATGAGAATGCATGGGCTGGGCTAACACTGACAGAATGTATCCATGGACATCTGTTTGATTTTTTTAAATGAATTTACTTTGATAGTCCCATTTTTGTGTTCACTGTTTTGCAAATGTTCACAGAAACACTGATCTCCATTGCGGTCAGTTTGATCAACATCAGGCTTTGGCCCGCAGTGTTTCACTTGCATTACCATTTACTTAGGGATGGTTGAAATGCTGGTAAAAGATCAAGCACTTTATTAAAATATTTGTTGTCAAAATGCAAAGTTTTATTGGTAATTTTGCAATTTGATTTTTTACAACTAGCACTTTCTTTGAAAAATGGCCAGAAGAAGGCATGAAAATGTCAAAAGTTTGCTATATTCAGACATTTCCATGAAAATTTTCATTAGAATTGCAAAATTTGAGAGGGGGGAGGGAACATTCCCAGCCCTTTTGTTTACATCACTGCAGAATTTTGACCAGAGACTTCCCGGGGAGATGTGCCAATTCACAAAAGGACAGAATTCAATGCTCAGTTTTGATGGTTCTGTTTCAGGGCTCTGGGTCTAACTTTCTCTTCTGACTACACAAGGGTGCAGGCTCCTTCGCTGTTGAATAACATATAAAATATATAGTTTACATTTAAATGTAAGTGTTTACAAAAACGAAAGTATTTCATGCCTGGAATTCACATACAAGCGTATGTTCCACCAAAGTCTGCCAACAGAGCAGCACACTGCCCACACACATTTTTTAATTTCTTCATGATCAGTATTATGCAGCCAATGCACCCATATGTTGTGTAAAAGAAAAATTGCATGATATGAAGATATGTTTGAATAAATAAAATATTGAGAGCTTCAACTTACATTGGGTCAGATATTGTATGGTATTCCACACTCAGCCCTGCCAGTGCATTTGGTTCTTCTGACCTATTCACAAATGCTAGTCAGCTTTTGACTCTCAAATCAATGATGATTGACAGTCATACTAAATTGCATATGCCAGAAGGTAGTTCTGTAATCCGATTACACCCACCATATTGAGTTCTATGTTCATTGTGAGTTTTGCTGTATTTCATCATTTCAGTGACATAAAATATACTTTTGTTTCTGCAGTGTACCACAATGTTGGTAGGCTAATTTTCAACTGGGAGCTATTTGGTATACTCTTTAAATATGGGTCATTAGTGTCATTCAGGAACTAGCACAGTTTAGTGCTCTGTACAAACGTTTATAAAAATCCTATTCTGCAAAGCATATAAAGCCAATATTGACTCACAGCTCATTGAGCTCATTGGTGTTTGTCCATGGGTCATTGCTAGTAAAGCCACTTACATAGAATCATCATAGAATATCAGGGTTGGGAGGGACCTCAGGAGGTCATCTAGTCCAATCCCCTACTCAAAGCAGGACCAATCCCCAACTAAATCATTCCAGCCAGGGTTTTGTCAAGCTTGACCTTAAAAACCTCAAAGGAAGGAGATTCCACCACCTCCCTAGGTAACACATTCCAGTGCTTCACCACCCTCCTAGTGAAAAAGTTGTTCCTAATATCCAACCTAAACCTCCCCCACTGCAACTTGAGACCATTACTCCTTGTTCTGTCATTAGCTACCACTGAGAACAGTCTAGATCCATCCTCTTTGGAACCCCCTTTCAGGTGGTTGAAAGCAGCTATCAAATCACCCCCTCATTCTTCTTTTCCACAGACTAAGCAATCCCAGTTCCCTCAGCCTCTCCTCATAAGTCATGTGTTCCAGTCCCATAATCATTTTTGTTGCCCTCCGCGGGACGCTTTCCAGTTTTTCCACATCCTTCTTGTACTGTGGGACCCAAAACTGGACACAGTACTCCAGATGAGGCCTCACCAATGTCGAATAGAAGGGAAGGATCACGTCCCTCGATCTTCTGGCAATGCCCCTACTTATACATCCCAAAATGCCGTTAGCCTTCTTGGCTACAAGGGCACACTGTTGACTCATATCCAGCTTCTCGTCCACTGTAACCCCTAGGTCCTTTTCTGCAGAACTGCTGCCTAGCCATTCGGTCCCTAGTCTGTAACGATGCATGGGATTCTTCCATCCTAAATGCAGGACTCTGCACTTGTCCTTGTTGAACCTCATCAGATTTCTTTTGGCCCAATCCTCTAATTTGTCTAGGTCAGTGGTTCTCAAAGCTGGTCCATCGTTAGTTCAGAGAAAGCCCCTGGCAGGCCAGACCGGTTTGTTTACCTGCCACGTCTGCAGGTTCGGCCAATCGCGGCTCCCACTGGCTGCGGTTCGCCACTCCAGGCCAATGGGGACTGCCCACAGACAGCGAACTGCGAGCCAGTGGGAGCAGCGAACTGCGGCCAGTGGGAGCCGCGATCGGTCGAACCTGTGGACGCGGTAGGTAAACAAACCGGTCTGGTCCACCAGGGGCTTACCCTGAATAAGCGGCAGACCGGCTTTGAGAACCACTGGTCTCGGTCCCTCTGTATACTATCCCTACCCTCCAGCGTATCTACCTCTCCTCCCAGATTAGTGTCATCTGCAAACTTGCTGAGGGTGCAGTCCACGCCATCCTCCAGATAATTAATTATCTAGCCTGATCTGTGACTTTAGACACATTTTTGTATGTAATAGGAGTTTATTGTTACAATTAAATACAAAATTGCATTCAAATTACATTGAGTCTAACTAAAACTGCCACCGGTTAGGAAATTCAGAATAAAAAGCAAAAATTCCATCCTTAATCCAGCCCCATTCTCCTTGTTGCTACTCAAGGTTCCTCCTACTTTGGTGTAATTCTCAAGGGACCTGTTATAACCCTTTTAAGTCTGCTGTGCCCTAAGGATATGTCTACATAGCAATTAGACATTCTCAGCTGGTCTGTGCCAGCTGATTAAGCCTTGCTGGGCTTGGGCTAAGGTGGTATAGATGATCAGCCTCAGGCTGCAGCCTGAGCTCTAGGACCCTCCCTTTTCACAGGGTCCTAGAACCCATGCTCCTGACCAAGCCTAAATTTCTACACTGCGAACAGACCATTAGCCTGAGACCCCTGAGTCCAAGTCAGCTGGCACAGACAAGCCACGAGTTTAATTGCATTAATTGCAGTTTAATTGTAGATATACCCTAAGAGATCAGTACAAAGGAGAGTTAGGGCTTGTCTATACTTCCCACCCCGCAATACAGGGGTGTGAATAGCAGTGTGCACCAAAGTGCTGTGCAGTAGCTCCCCTGTGTCAATACTGTGGGGATGAACTGAGATGTTCCTAGTTTGCATTAATATAATTAATTGCATTAATTGACTGAAGAGAACTCTGTGAGCCTGAATTAACGCTAACCCTAACCCCACCCCCCATTTTAAGAATTAGTTATGCTTAGCTAAAGTGGTAGGAACAGGTTAACCTATCTGTTGCCAAATTGTAGTAACAATATCAGCAATATTAATATCCGCCTAAAAGCCTTGTCTTCATTTACAAGGATTGTGCAGTAATTCTTCACCAGTGCAACTCCACCAATGGTATCAATGGAGGAAGTTGTAGCATAGATTAGACAACCTGAGCGCTGTCTGATGAGTTGGTAGCAAAACACAATCACTTTGCTTACAGCACAATTTTCACAATTACTACTACTAGATGGAGAATTAATACAACAAAGTTTACTATTGTAAATACAGCCAAATTTGTTTTCTATGCTCCTGTTTTGCAAAATGTTGGTTTAAAGACATGTGGTTCCTCAACTGCTATTTGCAGCACTCTACACATCCTGTGCCACTTAGAGATGAAACCATGGTGCACAAAGCTATGTCCTCTTCTGTTTTCACCTGTGTGAGACTTTGTGAGTGTGAATGTAATACATAAATGTGTGCAAAACTTTCTGAGAGCTACCATATACCTCCTTGTCTCCTCTTCACAAGCCCAAATTGCCAAGGATGGCTGCCATGCTAAAACTTCAAATCATCAATGCTCCCTTAAAATTCTGTGGAAACAAAATGTTGAAGACTGAAAAATCATATAAAAGGAATTGGCCTCCAATCCCCTACTCTCCGTCTTAGGGTCTTTATGAAGGAGCAGTAGGCTTCTTATGCCCTCTGGCATCTTTAAGTGCCACTTTCTACATTTCTCCCCCTTCAAGGATGGTGGAGAGTAGAGCATCTCCCTAGTTCCCTTCAACAGGAAATTATTCAGGCTCTTTGTTTCTCTCCTAGGAGTTGGAGAAAAGTGGGGTTTGCCATCCCTAAGGACCTCCCCAAGTCTCTCTTCATCCATCTGTCAGCCCATATGCTCCCTGCTCATCTCCAAGTATCCCTCTTTGTATTCCCTATCCCCAAGATGTCACTCTGTCTCAATTAACTCTGTTCCCTCCCCCAAAAAAGTAATTTCCTGAATTAATTCTGAATCCCTGCACTCTCCAAATTTACCATTTATTTGGTGCAATAGCTGACATTCAAAGTAGGAGTTCTGAAAGACAGAGCTGGCTCCCTTTCACCAAATCCCCCACCAGCCTTTCAGGACCCATCATAGGAACATTTCTGCTACCTGAATAACAACCCCATTAAAGGCCTACTATGCACAGGAGGTACAGAATTATAACAATAATAATAATCTAGCAAAAAAGTAAAAATATCTCTCTTTCTCACATTCTCTCCTGAGGTTTATAGGGGAAAACATGTCAGTGTTTTCACTATGAAGCCCTCTTTTCAAAGGTTTGTTCTTTCAGAGTAAAAATTCCCCCTAGGCTGAGACTTGGCACACAGGTTTTCAGTCCAGATGGAAAAGTATTTTTAAAAACTAAAGTATCATTCATTACAAATGAGCACAGAAAATCTTTGTTGTTTCAAACAACTTTGTGCTTAAAATCTACAGAACAAAAAGTTCTTCCCCCCCCACACACACACAACCTCCAGATTCATAGGCCCTTTGGTCTTATGCCAGGTTGGTGCCCCTGTGGTGTTTTAAAATTGATTTTAATAAGGGTATGTCTACACTACGGAATAAGGTCGAATTTATAGAAGTCGTTTTTTTAGAAATCGGTTTTATATATTCGAGTGTGTGTGTCCCCACAGAAAATGCTCTAAGTGCATTAAGTGCATTAACTCGGCGGAGCGCTTCCACAGTACCGAGGCTAGAGTCGAGTTCCGGAGCGTTGCACTGTGGGTAGCTATCCCACAGTTCCCGCAGTCTCCGCTGCCCATTGGAATTCTGGGTTGAGAGCCCAATGCCTGATGGGGCTAAAACATTGTTGCGGGTGGTTCTGGGTACATATCGTCAGGCCCCCCTTCCCTCCCTCTCTCCTTGAAAGCAAGGGCAGACAATTGTTTCGCACCTTTTTACCTGAGTTACCTGTGCAGACGCTGGAACCCGCCCAGGTAACCATCACCGTATGTCTCCTGGGTGCTGGCAGACGCGGTACGGCATTGCTACACAGTAGCAGCAACCCATTGCCTTCTGGCAGCAGACAGTGCAGTACGACTGGTAGCTGCCCTCGTCGTGTCCGAGGTGCTCCTGGCCACGTCGGCTGAGAGCGCCTGGGCAGACATGGGTGCAGGGACTAAATTTGGAGTGACTTGACCAGGTCATTCTCTTTAGTCCTGCAGTCAGTCCTATTGAACCGTCTTATGGTGTGCAGGCAGGCGATACGGATTGCTAGCAGTCGTACTGTACCATCTTCTGCTGGGCAGGCAAGAGATGAGGATGGCTAGCAGTCGTACTGTACCATCTTCTGCCGAGCAGCCATGAGATGTGGATGGCATGCAGTCCTTCTGCACCGTCTGCTGCCAGCCAAAGATGTAAAAGATAGATGGAGTGGATCAAAACAAGAAATAGACCAGATTTGTTTTGTACTCATTTGCTTCCCCCCCTCCCTTGTCTAGGGGACTCATTCCTCTAGGTCACACTGCAGTTACTCACAGAGAAGGTGCAACGAGGTAAATCTAGCCATGTATCAATCAGAGGCCAGGCTAACCTCCTTGTTCAATAAGAACAATAACTTAGGTGCACCATTTCTTATTGGAACCCTCCATGAAGTCCTGCCTGAAATACTCCTTGATGTAAAGCCACCCCCTTTGTTGATTTTAGCTCCCTGAAGACAACCCTGTAAGCCGTGTCGTCAGTCGCCCCTCCCTCCGTCAGAGCAACGGCAGACAATCGTTCCTCACCTTTTTTCTGTGCAGACGCCATACCAAGGCAAGCATGGAGGCTGTTCAGCTCACTTTGGCAATTAGGAGCACATTAAACACCACACGCATTATCCAGCAGTATATGCACCACCAGAACCTGGCAGAGCGATACCGGGCGAGGAGGCGACGTCAGCGCGGTCACGTGAATGATCAGGACATGGACACAGATTTCTCTGAAAGCATGGGCCCTGCCAATGCATGCATCATGGTGCTAATGGGGCAGGCTCATGCTGTGGAACACCGATTCTGGGCTCGGGAAACAAGCACAGACTGGTGGGACCGCATAGTGTTGCGGGTCTGGGACGATTCCCAGTGGCTGCGAAATTTTTGCATGCGTAAGGGCTCTTTCATGGAACTTTGTGACTTGCTTTCCCCTGCCCTGAGGCGCATGAATACCAAGATGAGAGCAGCCCTCACAGTTGAGAAGCGAGTGGCGATAGTCCTGTGGAAGCTTGCAACGCCAGACAACCTCCGGTCAGTTGGGAATCAATTTGGAGTGGGCAAATCTACTGTTGGGGCTGCTGTGATGCAAGTAGCCCACGCAATCAAAGATCTGCTGATATCAAGGGTAGTGACCCTGGGAAATGTGCAGGTCATAGTGGATGGCTTTGCTGCAATGGGATTCCCTAACTGTGGAACCCATATCTCTATCTTGGCACCGGAGCACCGAGCCGGTGAGTACATAAACCGCAAGTGATACTTTTCAATAGTGCTGCAAGCTCTGGTGTATCACAAGGGACGTTTCACCAACATCAACGTGGGATGGCCGGGAAAGGTACATGACGCTCACATCTTCAGGAACTCTGGTCTGTTTCAAAAGCTGCAGGAAGGGACTTTCTTCCCAGACCAGAAAATAACTGTTGGGGCTGTTGAAATGCCTATATGTATCCTTGGGGACCCAGCCTACCCCTTAATGCCATGGCTCATGAAGCCGTACACAGGCATCCTGGACAGTAGTCAGGAGCTGTTCAACTACAGGCTGAACAAGTGCAGAATGGTGGTAGAATGTGCATTTGGATGTTTAAAGGCGCGCTGGCGCAGTTTACTGACTTGCTTAGACCTCAGCTAAACCAATATTCCCACCGTTATTACTGCTTGCTGTGTGCTCCACAATATCTGTGAGAGTAAGGGGGAGACGTTTATTGCCGGTTGGGAGGTTGAGGCAAATCGCCTGGCTGCTGGTTACGCGCAGCCAGACACCAGGGCGGTTAGAAGAGCACAGGAGGGCATGGTACGCATCAGAGAAGCATTGAAAACCAGTTTCATGACTGGCCAGGCTATGGTGTGAAAGTTCTGTTTGTTTCTCCTTGATGAAACTCCCCGCCCCTTGGTTCACTCTACTTCCCTGTAAGCTAACCTCCCCTCCTCCCTTCGATCACCGCTTGCAGAGGCAATAAAGTCATTGTTGCTTCACATTCATGCATTCTTTATTCATTCATCACACAAATAGCGGGATGACTACCAAGGTAGCCCAGGAGGGGTGGTGGAGGAGGGAAGGAAAATGCCACACAGCACTTTAAAAGTTTACAACTTTAAAATTTATTGAATGACAGCCTTCTTTTTTGGGGGCAATCCTCTGTGGCGGAGTGGCTGGTTGGCCGGTGGCCCCTCCACCGTGCTCTTGGGCGTCTGGGTGTGGAGGCTATGGAACTTGGGGAGGAGGGCGGTTGGTTACACAGGGGCTGTAGTGGCAGTCTGTGCTCCAGCTGCCTTTGCTACAGCTCAACCATACACTGGAGCATACTGGTTTGGTCCTCCAGCAGCCTCAGCATTGAATCCTGCCTCCTCTCATCACGCTGCCGCCACATTTGAGCTTCAGCCCTGTCTTCAGCCCACCACTTACTCTCTTCAGCCTCCCACCTCTCCTCCCGGTCATTTTGTGCTTTCCTGCACTCTGACATTCTTTGCCTCCACGCATTCGTCTGTGCTCTGTCTGTGTGGGAGGACAGCATGAGCTCGGAGAACATTTCATCTCGAGTGTGGGGTTTTTTTTCTTTCTAAGCTTCACTAGCCTCTGGGAAGGAGAAGATCCTGTGATCACTGAAACACATGCAGCTGGTGGAGAAAAAAAAGAGACAGCGGTATTTAAAAAGACACATTTTATAAAACAGTGGCTACACTCTTTCAGGGTAAACCTTGCTGTTAACATTACATACGTAGCACATGTGCTTTTGTTACAAGGTCGCATTTTGCCTCCCCCCACCGCGTGGCTACCCCCTCAATCTTCCCCCCTCCCTGTAGCTAACAGTGGGGAACATTTCTGTTTAGCCACAGGCAAACAGCCCAGCAGGAATGGGCTCCTCTGAGTGTCCCCTGAAGAAAAGCACTCTATTTCAACCAGGTGACCATGAATTATATCTCACTCTCCTGAGGATAACACAGAGAGATAAAGAACGGATGTTGTTTGAACGCCAGCAAACATACACTGCAATGCTTTGTTGTACAATGATTCCCGAGTACGTGTTACTGGCCTGGAGTGGTAAAGTGTCCTACCATGAAGGATGCAATAAGGCTGCCCTCCCCAGAAACCTTTTCAAAGGCTTTGGGAGTACATCCAGGAGAGCCGCGAATGCCAGGGCAAAGTAATCCTTTCACATGCTTGCTTTTAAACCATGTATAGTATTTTAAAAGGTACATTCACCGGAGGTCCCTTCTCCGCCTGCTGGGTCCAGGAGGCAGCCTTGGGTGGGTTCGGGCGGTACTGGCTCCAGGTCCGGGTAAGAAAAAGTTCCTGGCTGTCGGGAAACTTGGTTTCTCCGCTTGCTTGCTGTGAGCTATCTTCAACCTCATCATCATCATCTTCTTCGTCCCCAAAACCTGCTTCCGTATTGCCTCCATCTCCATTGAAGGAGTCAAACAACACGGCTGGGGTAGTGGTGGCTGAACCCCCTAAAATGGCATTCAGCTCATCACAGAAGCGGCATGTTTGGGGCTCTGACCCGGAGCGGCCATTCGCCTCTCTGAGGTAGGCTTGCCTCAGCTCCTTCAGTTTCACGCGGCACTGCTTCGGGTCCCTGTTATGGCCTCTGTCCTTCATGCCCTGGGAGATTTTGACAAAGGTTTTGGCATTTCGAAAACTGGAACGGAGTTCTGATAGCACGGATTCCTCTCCCCATACAGCGATCAGATCCCGTACCTTCTGTTCGGTCCATGCTGGAGCTCTTTTGTGATTCTGGGACTCCATCATGGTCACCTCTGCTGATGAGCTCTGCATGGTCACCTGCAGCTTGCCACGCTGGCCAAACAGGAAATAAGATTCAAAAGTTCGCAGTTCTTTTCCTGTCTACCTGGCCAGTGTATCTGAGTTGAGAGTGCTTTCCAGAGCGGTCACAATGGAGCACTCTGGGATAGCTCCCGGAGGCCAATACCGTCAAATTGTGTCCACAGTACCCCAAATTCGAGCTGGCAAGGCCGATTTAAGCGCTAATCCACTTGTCAGGGGTGGAGTAAGGAAATGGATTTTAAGAGCCCTTTAAGTCGAAATAAAGGGCTTCATCGTGTGGACGGGTGCAGGTTTACATCGATTTAATGCTGCTAAATTCGACCTAAAGTCCTAGTGTAGACCAGGGATAATAATGACAATGTAATGTCATGGTGGCTACTATGACTGTGAAACTCTTAGCAGATGTCCAGGATCCTGTCTCTTAATTCCCCTCCTTTTGCCTACATATGCAAATATTATAATTTCTATTCATTAGTATTATTAAGTACTTAGATTGTGGTAGCACCCAGAAGCTGGAGGGCACTTTTCAAACAGAGAGGTAGACATATTCTCTGACTCAAAGTTCATGTGCGATCTATACAAATGCTACTTTTACAATGCATCTGTTTTTAGGATTGAACACCATGTCATTTTTAAACAAGAACTGACCTGTCCCCTCAGATAACCAGCTCCATGCACATAAATTACTTCAGGGATTTAAGTCTAGCATTTTCAATCCCCAGTTCCCTCCCAGCCTAAGGGCTAGACTGAGCAACCCTCACTCATGTAAGCATTTTCCATCTACTTCTCTGAGGCTACCTGTGCCCTTCATGGCTTGCCAACAAGATGTAAGTTTGGATAAGCTAGCCCTTAGTGAGAGCAGTGAAAGATTTCTAACATTCATTTCATAAATCCAGGGGATCCCCAGATCCATTTAATTTAGTTCATTTCATTTTAAAAAATCTAATCTAGATTATTCATACTTCAAAGAATAAGCAGAGATAAATACAGTTTAAACTGCACTAGGAGTACAAAATGAAAGCAAAAGAAAGATATTTATGAACAATAACTACATTAAGTATCTACTTAACTAAATACAACAGCCATGAGAATAATTAATGGATGGAAAACCATGCCTTATAGTGATATGCTAAATAGACTGAACTCCTTAAGTCTAACGAAAAGAAAAGGTTAAGGTGTGACATCATCATAGACTGTAAGCACCTACTTGGGGAACAAATATTTGATAATGGGCTCTTCAATCTAGCAGATAAAAGTGTCAAAAGAAGTTGAACCTAGACAAATTCAGACTGGAAATAAGGCTACGTTTATAACAGTGAGAGTACAATTTATGAAGGGTTGTGGTGTTCTCCATTACTGGATATTTAAATCAAGATTGCACGTTATTCTAAAAAAAATATGCTTTGAGTTCAAACAGGAGTTCATTTGGAGATGTCCTGTGGCCTGTGTTATGAAGGAGGTGAGACTACAGGCTCACAGTGGTCCTTTCTGGCTTTGGAATCTATTACAACTGCATAGTCAAGTATAGCAAGTGTGCATATTTAAAATGTATATAGAAAGTGTTTATTGTTCATGTACAGTAAGTCTTCCTCAGCAAAATATCTAATCCCTTCCCTCCCCTTTCCCCCCGGCTAAACATTTTTATTGAAGTCATAATCTCAGGGGTCTGCCCTTAGAAAGCAATTTGGGGAATCAGGGCCCATGTGTGTATGTATTTTTTCCTTTCCCCTTTTTTATTTCCATCTTTAATTTTTAAAAATGCTGACACCTGCTTTGAAAGCTCTTCTGCATACAGCTAAACATTGTTTGAAAGAAAGTTGAAACTATTCAATACAGTGTTTTTTTTTTAAATTACCAAATCTGCACAGTTTGCTTTTACAAATGTATACAGATGAACATTAATAGATTATATATTTTCTGAAGACTCCCTAGTTCAAACACATCCAATGTATATTGATCCTGCCTTAGCACCGAGAGAAAACACTTACACGGGTTATAGCATTGTTAAGCATCACAAATAAAATTAGAAAATTAGTAGCATTGCTTCTGTAGGTTGTAAATTAGATGATTCTCTGCATATGGAAAATTACTCCATGGTGATTGGTTTGTACATAATTTAAATTATGAGTTGGGTGGTTTTGTCATGTTTCATATTACAAAATTCATGACCTGGCACTAGATTATATGGTCTTAACTCACATGAGCCTGACATAAAGAATGCAAAGAATGAATTTGTCTAGTGAATGTAATTTGAAATACAGGAGCTGGCTGTTCTCCAAATTATAGCAGCATTCAGCATTGCTTCTATAGTGTAAGGGCTGTAAGCCTTCTCATTAAAATTCTCCAGTGCTACATTTTGCCCATTACTAGTCATAGGGCCTTAAATGTGATGAGTAATACATGCTGCCAAACCAACTTGAGAGTTTTTTTTTAATGTTTAAAATAATCAAAATTCTTGAAGTTGAAAAAGTAAAAGAAATAATAGTATTACAAGAAGATATGTTTGCCATGATATTTACAAAATCTGGAATTAAGTATTAAAAATGAATTTGTCAATGAACTATTGTGGCCAGTGTGACCATTTCCATATCACTTTTCATTCCTAGATCTATGAGTTCATTCCAGAGGTGGGTATGTATTATTATCCCCATTTTACAGATGAGGAAAGTATGGCACAGAGAAATGAAGTCACTTTCCCAAGGTCAAAGAGCAGATCAGTGGCAGAGCTAGAACAGAACCCAGACTCCTTGAGTTCCTAATCCAGTGTCCTCCCTAGAACAATTGTCAAAACCATATTAAAAATAGACACCAGGACTATCCAGTAAATTCTTGTAAATGAATACCTTCAGTTTGTTTAACTGTAACTATATCATGTGGAAGATATGACTGGACCACTTACTCAAAAGTAATGTAATTGAAATCAGAATAAAAGAGAAGTGAGGGGGAAAAGACCTAGCGTTTTTTGTTTTTTTTTCCAGTTCTCAGCCTCACTGGATGAAATCCTAGCTTCATTGAGGTCAATGGGCATTTTGCCGTTGGTGTCAATGTGATTTCACCCACTGATTTCAGTATGAATTTGATTATGAATTGAGGCCCTTTCCTCAGTGGTATGGGCTTTAGAGGGATTAAAACACAGTGAGAAGATGTGAAGGGCAAGATGGGAACAAGAGTAGAAAAAAAATTCTTGAATGTATTGGAGAGCACAGTTTTGCACTTGCAGAGGTGGGACAGATATACTAGAATAATGGGCCAGATTCTGCCCTGACATGGACTGTATGTGAGCTCACTTACTATACCAGGTTTGCACTTGATGTAAATCAGCACCAGATTTGGCCCAACAGGTCTTTCCCATCCCTAATTATCTTGTGCATCTCCTCACTAGTACTGTATTGTTCTCTCCAATGTATTCTGGGAATGCTTTGCACAGCCTAGTTTTAAATAACTCAAATAATAGGACTTCTACCTCCTCCCTGGGGAGGTTATTTTACAGTCTAATACATCTCTTGCTGTTCAGAAATGTTTCTTTATAGTCAGTCTAAAACTTTTCTTTGCTCAGATTTATCCCATTATTCCTAGTTATAACCCCTGGGCAATCCTAAATAATTCCTTTCTCTCTTTCCCACTTTGGTGTTTATAACTTCAATTACATGCCACCCTTAACTCATCATATTATGCCAAGGTTTCATGGCTCACGTAATATATATACAATAAAATTGCCTGCTGTTCTGATAGTCCTGTGTTAATAATATGTTATCTCCAAGGCACAGTACAAATATTAATAGATTATTCCTCACAACACTCCGTACAATAGGTAAGTAAATACTATCCTTCTCATTTTACAGATAGGAAAACTGAGACTAAGAGCTTGCCTACAGGATGCTTTTGCCCCTCCAGACTGGTATAAATTTTAGCCCGCACAAGCATGTTGTGCACTTAGTGGCCAATGTAGACCCTGCTGGTGCACATTCAAAAATGTCTAGTACATGTTAACAGTACTGCATTAATGCACACTTTTAGCACATGCCAGCAGAGTTCACAAGGGCCAGTTAGTGTACAACACGCTAGGTCAGGCTAAAATTTACACCATTCTGGTGCGGTTAAGGCACCTGTCATAAATATAAAGGGAAGGGTAAATCCTTTTAAAATCCCTCCTGGCCAGAGGAAAAATCCTCTCACCTGTAAAGGGTTAAGAAGCTAGGATAACCTCGCTGGCACCTGACCAAAATGACCAATGAGGAGACAAGATACTTTCAAAACCTGGGAGGAGGGAGAAAAACAAAGGGTCTGTGTCTGTCTGTGTGATGCTTTTGCCAGGGACAGAACAGGAATGGAGTCTTAGACCTTAGTAAGAGTAATCTAGCTAGATATGCATTAAATTATGATTTCTTTAAATGGCTGAGAAATTAAGTTGTGCTGAATAGAATGAATAGTCCTGTGTGTCTTTTTGTAACTTAAGGTTTTGCCTAGAGCGATTCTCTGTTTTGAATCTAATTATCCTGTAAGGTATTTACCATGATTTTACAGAGGTGATTTTTTTTTTACTTCTATTAAAATCCTTCTTTTCAGAAACTGAATGCTTTTTCATTGTTCTTAAGATCCAAGGGTTTGAGTCTGTGGTAACCTATGCAAATTGGTGAGGATTTTTACCAAACCTTCCCCAGGAAGTGGGGTGCAAGGTTTGGGAGGATTTGAGGAGGAAAGACGTTTCCAAACAATGCTTTCCTAATAAATAAACCCAGATAAACGTTTGGTGGTGGCAGTGGAAGTCCAAGGGCAAAGGGTAAAATAGTTCGTACCTTGGGGAAGTTTTAGCCTAAGTTGGTAAAAGTAAGCTTCGGAGGTTTTCATGCAGGTCCCCACATCTGTATCCTAGAGTTCAGAGTGGGGAAGGAACCTTGACAGCGCCATATAGACAATCCCAGAGAGGGCCAGATACTGCGCTCAGTTGAACTGGTACAACAGAGTTGCTCCTAATTTATGCTGGTGTAAATTCCATTAGACCATTCCCCCTCTTAGTGAGATTATATAGAAACACCTACCAATGGGAATTGTGATTTTTTGAAAAAAGGGAGGGATGATGATACATTTTGGTTTACCTCTTCTGAATTGATTTCCTTCCATTCCAGAAAGCACTGATGTTTCCTTATTTCCAAAGGGCTTTGTGTGATTCATGAAACCTGACTGAGGATATATTTTCTTGTTTTTAAGTGTTCTTTTTGAGTACAAATTGGATCATAGAAAGCATGTCAAAAACTATCCAAATTACCTTTGGCTGGCCTCAGATGACTTGGAAACTGAGCCAAGGTAACGGATGAGCCCTAACAGTATGCTTAGTTAGTTAGTTAGTTGTTTTTGTTTTACTTTTTAAAAGTAGTTTTGCAGAGAAACGGAAGTTCTCCAGCTGTCAGACTTTGATTTCCAAAGGAGTTATGGTGGTTCGTTGTGCCAATAATTTGCAAATTAAAATGCCCCTGTGCAGGCTATTACATAATAGATCATAACAGTTTATTTTATTGTGCTAATGATTGGTACATTAAGGACTCCCCAAGTGGACCTTTTCAATGCAGACTGGAACTGTTCATTTGTCTACATATTAATGAGTTTTCACATTACACTTCCACATGACAGTACTTTGAAAATCAGTTGCACTTCCTGAAATGAGGAGGTTCTCACCACCAGGAGGAAGAGGTATACTGACAGAATGTAGGGAGGGGATCCTACACAACAGTAGGTGAGGAAAAAATGGTAATCCCTCAGCTGAATCTTGTGTTATAAAATTCTGAGAATTTTAACTATCCGCCTATTGATTGGGGAATGTCACCTCAGGACTGAATTCAGAGATAATATTTCTAGACATCATTATTGACTGCTTCCTGGAGCCCCTAGGTCTGCAAACCACAAGGAGAATGGCAATTCTTGGTTTAGTCCTAAGCGGACCACAGGATCTGGTCCAAGAGATGAATATAGCTGAACCGTTCAGTAATAAAGATCACAATGTAATTAAATTTAACATCCTTGTAAGGGGGGATGGGGCAAAGAAATCCACCACAGTAGTATTTAACTTCAAAATGGGGAACTTCATAAAAATGAGGAAGCTAGATAAGTGGAAATTAAAAGGAACAGTCATGAACAATCAGTGAAATGCCTGAAAGCTTCATGGAAACTATTTAAAAACACCATAATAAAGGCTCAAACAAAATGCATACACCATATCCAAAAACAGAAAGAGGACCAAAAAAAAATGCCATCATGGGTAAATAACAGATTAAAAGAGGTAGTTAGAGGCAAAAAGGCATTGCTTTTAAAAAATGGAAGTCAAATTCTACTGAGGAAAATAGAAAGCAGCATAAATTCAAGCAAGTCAAGCGTAAAAGTATAATTAGGTAGGCCAAAAAACAATTTGAAGAGCAATCTGGTAAAGAGGCACAAACTAACTTAAAAAAAAAATAATTACATCAGAAGCAAGCAGCCTGCCAAACACTCAGTGGGGCCTACAGGCCAATCGAGATACTAAAGGAGTACGCAAAGAAGCCAAGGAGGTGCAGTGAAGCTAAATGAATTAGTTGCATCAGTCTTCACATCAGGGAATGTGAGGGAGATTCCCGTATATGACCCATTCTTTTTAGGTGACAAATCTGAGAACTTTCCCAGACTGAAGTGTCAACACAGGAGGTTTTGAAGCAAATTGATAAATTAAACAGTAATAAGTCATCAAGACCAGGTGGTATTCTAGAGAACTCAAAGATGAAATTGCAGAACTACTAAATGTGGTATTTAACCTAGCACTTAAATCAGCCTCTGTATAGCTAATGAAACACTGATTTTTAAAAAAGGCCAGAGGCAAGCATGGCAATTAGAGGCTGTTAAGGCTAACTTCAGTACCAGACAAATTGGTTCAAACTGCTGTAACAAATAAAATTATCATACACATAGCTGCACATTGTATGTGTCAAGGTTTATTGGTATCTAAGGTATAAGTAGGTTCAAAAAATAATTAAACAAATTCATGGAGGATAGGTCCATCAATGGTTATTAGCCAAGATGACCAGGGACACAACCCCATACTCTGGGTGTCCCTAAACCTCTGGCTGTCAGGAGCTGGGACTAGATGACAGGGGATGGATCATTAGCTAATTGTCCTGTTCTATTCATTTCTTCTGAAGCATCTGGCATTAGCTAGTGGAAGACAGATACTGGACTAGATGGACCATTGGTTTGACCCAGTTTGGCCATTCTTATGTGTCTAAAATCACTGTGGATGGAAGACTTTGTGCAGCAAAAAAATGGAGAAAAGGTGGTCCTGAGCTGAAGAATATTCTTACTGTTGTTATTACAGTAACATTTAGAGGCCCCAACCAATTGTGCTAGGCATGGTACTTGCACATAGTAAGACAGAGGTAAGTTTATAGCATTGATATTTTAACTTACAACTGGAATGAATTTCAGAGTAACAGCCGTGTTAGTCTGTATTCGCAAAAAGAAAAGGAGTACTTGTGGCACCTTAGAGACTAACCAATTTATTTGAGCATAAGCTTTCGTGAGCTACAGCTCACTTCATCGGATGCATACTGTTGAAAGTGTAGAAGATCTTTTTATACAAACAAAGGCATTTTTTTAACAGTGCATTGGTGGGAGTTTTCCATCATGTGGATTTTTCAGTCCAATCTGTGTGCCACTTTAAATTCCTCTGCAGTTCTGTAGCTACGCCTTCTGTCTGTGAATATTTCTATACCTGTGTATAAGTACTGCAGAATGAAAAATGATCTTTCAAGGTTTACTTCATTGTTTTATCTATTGTGTTGTTATGCTGTTGATTTTAAAAAATCCCCAACATGCTTTTAAATAAATTCTCCTTTCATGCTTTGTGTGTATAAAAAGATCTTTTACACTTTCCACAGTATGCATCCGATGAAGTGAGCTGTAGCTCACGAAAGCTTATGCTCAAATAAATCGGTTAGTCTCTAAGGTGCCACAAGTATTCTTTTTCTTTTTGGAATGAATTTATTTACTTGAAAATAAAAGAAACAATAATATTAGAAATATTAGGCCAAATCTTGCAGTTCTTACTAGTCAAAACTCTCAAGTTATTGTGGGAACCTATTAAGTCCCACTGCAAGATCTGACCCACAAATAAATTATAATTATGCCTGTGTGAATGCAATGGAGTTCAAGGTGCTATAAGCATTAAACTTATCCTTCCCCATAGAAAACACCGAAATTGTCCATCAAAGGAGAATTTATTTAAAAGCATGTTGGGGATTTTTTTAAATCAACAGCATAACAACACAATAGATAAAACAATGAAGTAAACCTTGAAAGATCATTTTTCATTCTGCGGTACTTATACACAGGTATAGAAATATTCACAGACAGAAGGCGTAGCTACAGAACTGCAGAGGAATTTAAAGTGGCACACAGATTGGACTGAAAAATCCACATGATGGAAAACTCCCACCAATGCACTGTTTAAAAAATGCCTTTGTTTTTAAGAACACAAAAGTCTGTTTATTTGATGGGAATAAAAACTTTTTATTTTTTTTTAAATCTGGGTATCACCGTGGGTGAAATTCACTCCATTCTTACATTGCTAGTAATTGGGCTCCATGTGACTGGAATGCAGAGGGAAGGTAGAAGTGATTGCCATTACTTCGACCCCCAAAACAAAACAATAGAAAACAAAACAGAAAGGGCTACCAACCCCGCCTCCCACAACCATTGCTAATCTAGTCTATGTGCCACAGCCAGTGGTGAGCTGGAGCCGGTTTGCACCGGTTCGCTAGAACCGGTTGTTAAATTTAGAAGCCCTTTTAGAACTGGCTGTTCCGCGGGGAACAACCAGTTCTAAAAGGGCTTCTAAATTTAACCGGCCAAAAGTGGCACCTCAGGCGCCGACTCCACGGGTGCTCCAGCTCTGGAGCACCCAAGGGAAAAATTTGGTGGGTGCAGAGCACCCACTGGCAGCTCCCTGCCCCGCCCCACCCCCGGCCCCAGCTCACCTCACCTCCACTCTGCCTCCACCTCCTCCCCTGAACGCGCCGCCCCGCTCTGCTTCTCCACCCCCCAAGCTTCTTGTGAATCAGCTGTTCTCGCGGGAAGCCAGGGCAGGCTGAGAAGCAAGCGGCCGCTTCCCGCTCAGGCCCAGGGAGGCAGAGGTGAGCTCAGGCGGGGGGGTGAGGTGGGGGGGGCGCAAGGAGGGCCGCCCGCACTGCAGCAGGTAACCGAGCGGGGGGGGCTCGCAAGGGAACCGCTCCCCACCCCAGCTCACCTCCTCCACCCTTGGCCTGAGTGGGAAGCCACAGCCTGCTTCTCAGTCCTTCCCGGCTTCCCGCCAAACAGCTGATTCGCAGGAAGCCGGGGGGAGAGGGGCGCGGAGAAGCAGAGCGGGGTAGTCCGTTCAGGGGAGGAGGTGGAGGTGAACTGGGGCTGGGCGCGGGGCTGGGAGCTGCAGGTGGGGGCTCTGCACCCACCAAATTTTCTCTGTGGGTGCTCCAGCCCCGGAGCACCCAAGGAGTCGGTGCCTAAGGCGCCACTTTTGATGTGATCAGTGGGGGAGCGGCTGCTCTCCCTACTCCCCCCCAGCTATGCTCCCCCACCCCTAGGAGCCAGAGGAACCTTCCGGATGCTTCCTGGGAGCTGCCCCAGGTAAGCACTGCTGGGACTCCCCACCTCACTCCCAGGCAGGTGCCTCTGGCTCTTAGGGGGTGGGGTGGGCACCCACTACAGTGGCCCACGAGATCCTCCTGCCCGGTTCTGGGGAGAGGGGTGGATGGGGCAGGTGTCCTGGGGGGGCATCAAGGAATGCAGGGGGGTTGGATGGGGCAGGAGTCCTGGGGGCAGGGGTGGGCAATGACCCCCTCGTGGGGTGAGGAGGGAACCGATTGTTAAGATTTTGGCAGCTCATCACTAGCCACAGCCCTTCTTTTGTTCCAAGAACCGAATGCAAAGACCATTGAAGTCAGTGGAGAGACTCTCTTTGGATTCAGAGCTGCACTTGTGCGGTGTTTTAGAACCACTGTGTGTGGCCCCTTTGTGCTCCTCTGTGTCCGTCTATGCAGAGATGGCACAGAGACTTTCCCTCAGCACAAAAGACATGCACAGACACCCCACCAATCATCTCCCTAAAGAGGTGTAAAGTCCTTCTGTTGGAGAATTTCATCCCTTACCTTTAAGTCTATCACTCTGGTAGATAGACCGTGCTCCTACAATGAACTTCTTTGGACATTCACTATAAATAGGTCTTCTCTTCTACTCTTCTCTGATTTCTCTGTATGTAGTGCTGAATGGAAAACACCAAAGGTACTTTTCAAAGAAGGTTCTAACGGATTTGTTTATGTTTAAGATTTCTAATTGTTTGCCATAATTGAGGAATTGTTACCCTGATGGTAAAATAATCATCATTTGTTGTTCTGCAAATAGAGTTATCGTACAGCCTTGTGTAAAAGTGAATGGGCAAATGATGATAGGGGACCAACTTCATCTTTCAAATTGTTCCAGCATCATGGCAAATTATTCTGTGTTCCACATGGAACAAAGACATAGAAGAGACCAATCTGTGCCACACAGTGTAACCTATTTTAGTCATCCTTGGATTCATTAGACAGAGACACAGTGTCTCCAGGAGGTGTAAACTTCTATGTGTAATTAAAACTTGGCAGGTTCAATTTTAAAAATGCCAGACATGCATTTTCTGGTAGGAATTTGTCTGTCTGGTCTGTTGTAGTATATCCTGTCACTCAAAACTTCTATTTGGAACACTTGTTGGTGAGCTGTCTAGTACTTCAAAAGCTAAATCTTATCTCTATTAGCATTTTAAGCATGCATTGTGTTGATTTCATTATTATTAAAAATAATATATTAATATGTAGTCTCTAGAGGCCCCAACCAAGCTTGAGACCCCATTATGCTAAGTGCTGTGCAAACACACACAGTAATAGACAGTCCCTGCAGCAAAAAGCTTACAGTCTAACTAGACAGAGACAGGGTGAATTTACAGATGGGGAACTAAAGTGTAAACAAATTAACTTGGAATCGCCAAGGTCAAATAGAAATTCTATGCCCTGATCTCCTGTATTTCACTTCACTGCTTTAACCACAAGATCACTCTTCGTCTCCATTTCTCCTAACTTTATATCATCCCACACCCAGTCAATCATTTTCTAATCTATTATATTTTGCTTCTTCATATATACTTGGCTTCTCAAATGGTTTAAGTAAAAGAAGCATTTCATGTTACAGAAGATTTAGGAGTGGCATGACTTGATGGGGATGAGGCTGACTCTGCAGATTTATCTCTTGTGGTGGTCTAAGAGAGATCCAGGATCCAGCCCTAAATTCCTTTGAGCTGAAAATAGTGGGGAAATTTTTAAAAAGCATTCTTTCTTTTGAGGGAATAATTTTTTTCTGCCACATTTTTTGAAAAGGAAATGTTGGGTTTGCAGGGTTATAATCTAATGTATATTAAAGTTTATTCATGTTTTTTTTTCCTATACACAGTACTCTGCACGTTCTTCAAGGTAGACATTGCACCCATTTAGCTTTATAACTTAATTTATTTGTTTCCAGCTCTCCATATGAATTTCTAACACTAATAAAGTTTGGGAGGGTTCACATTGGAGTTTTGGTTTATGCCTATGTGGAAAACAGCATCTGAAAAATATTATTTTATGTAGCAGATTGATCATCTTTCAAAAGTCAAACCTTACCCACATTTAGCATGCTGTGGTATCTGAGTTACCATAGATATTTAATCTTTGGTATGGTCAACTACTCAGTATATCAGTACCACTATGTGGCAAATCTGGGTAAATACTGTTTTTTGTCTTTGATTTGTTTCATGTCAGAAGGTATATTTCATATGCAATGATATATGTATATTGCAGCATGTCTTAGTTCTGTTGTAATATATCGTTTTAAATAGTTGCCAAGTATGCTTCCAAAATGGAATAGGCACTTTTCCTGGTTTCCTTCCCCCTCCCGTCATCTCCCATATAAATAAAATGTCCCTAACACAAACATATAGAATCTGGTCCAGCTCCCATTGATTTCAGTGGGGACAGGAGAAAGCCCATTATATCTTTCCGTGTATTAAAAGTTTATATTACTTCTGTTTGAATATCTCCTGTTTTCTACTTCATAACCCTTCAAGAAAAATGGGGTCTGAGCTATAGTTATCAGATATGATGGTAGGTTATTTTGCTGATTATGATGCATATAGACCTTTAAAAAATAATGTTTCACCTACATCACCTCAGAGGACTGCATTAACCAGTATCCATTATAAAGGGCTCTTAAAGGAGACAGAATATGAATCCCTGTTCTTCTGGGAAGCTGATTGTATAATGGTGAAAATGTCTGACATAATTAAGATGCATGATTGTGTTACCTAATCAAACAAATTTTATCTTTGTAAATTTGACATTTTTCCTATACTCTTCATGATTCTAATAGGAACAAATCAAATGCACATCTTCTTAGCAGGAGTCAGAGGGAGAATAAAGCACAGATCATTTCTAAATAATTGTTAGAAGCACTGGGAGTCTGAAAGCTTCCTTCAGATAGAATCCTCTCCCCTTTTTCTTTTCAGCATAAATTCTTAAGGGCCAGATTCTGTCTTTTATGACTTATATGCGACTTGTGCAGAAAACTTTGGCAGATCTCTCTGTTCACTGAAGAAAGTACAAATCCTAATAAATTGCAGCATCTACTCTCACTGTGACATTAATAACTTGGTGGAAAAGTCAAACACAGAGTTATATGATATTTGGCATCTCCTTGGGGATGGATGAATAGTACAGAACATTTTCCCTGTTCATTTAAATTTTTTTTAGTGGATTTGCTTTGGCCATGTACATGCCCTTTTTCTCCACACGTAAGCAATCCAGTCTGTTATCATGATACTTATAGAAAGTGAATTTCAAAGCAAATGTCAGCACTCATGTTGAAAGTGCTTGCATGCTCATCCACTGAGGAAATAGAAACTATAGCATATAATTGATGTTATCAGTCACTATGAGGAACACAGCTCATATTTTGAATATTTGCCATCAGTTCATGATCTCAGATCAGTATAATTCTATTGATTTTAGTAGAGTAATGCCAGTTTATACCAACCAGGATTTGAGAATTCACGTGTAGAAAATTAGATTATATTTCAGTGAAATCAGTTTAGTCTTTACATAGGGATAGATCCACAAAGGAATTTAGGCACCTACCTACCATTTTCTATCCATAAGCCCAAAATTTACTTCTTCAAAACCCCTGCTAATCTGCCACTTAGCGCTGCACGGTTTAAGTTTCCACTGATAAAGTCTCCTAGACACCTAAATTTCTCCCAGTGGGCATGTGCACAGCAACCTAAATCCTGACACCATCAAGTTACTCAGTACCTGTCAGCCAAGTGGGACAAAGATGGTCTAGCCTAATGGTCAGAGCATGCATCAGTAACCAACAACTAGGGCCAGAGCCAAAGTCAGTAGTTGGAAACTGGAGCTAAGCATCAAGCTGGATATCAGGAGCTAGATACTGGAGCCAAGGGTGAAGCCAGAGTCAGAAGCCAGAGCCAAGGATCAAGCTGAAGCCAAAAGCCAGAGCCCTGGGTCAAACCAGTGTTCAGGAACTGGAGCAAGCAGGATAGCAGGCAAGAAGGACTTCAAGGCAGCAGCAGCAGGAGGAGCAAGGTTACACAAATGAAGCCACAGTGGTAGTAGTGGACATAGTCAGGAAGTTGCTTTTACTGCTGCAGGCTTGAGAATCATCCCACTGGCTGGCCCAGCCAATCAGTTGATGGATCCAATCAGGCAGCCTGCTGCAGGCCAGCTGTACTGATGAAGCTGCTTGGAGACTAGCTCTGGTGCAGTCCCTGATTCCTGACAGCACCTAAGCAGGTTCCTCAAATTAGGTGTTCCCCTGCTGGGCCCAATCCAGTAGGCATTCTTAGAGTTTTCCTAGGAGCTCACCTACTGGAACAGGCCCTGCACAATACACAGCTGGAGGAGGAGCACAGCCCCCATAAACCAGTGGTTAGAGCATTAACCTAGGATATGGATTTGGGAGACCCAGGTTTAGGTCACTACTCTATGTGCTTCACCTTCTGGGTGAGTGCCCTAACCATTGAGCTATAGGAGTCAGTGCTTCTCAGTCTTTCCTGTTGAAGCGGTTCCACTTTGTATAAAATACTTAAAGAATCATTGAGCAAGAGAGTGTGAGAATGAGTGTATAACTCAGTGATTAGCATAGTCTCTTGGACCACTGGTGGAACAGCTTCAACAGGAGAGACTGACAGAGCTGCCCCGCACCCCACCCCAGGATACTCTATAGCCTAGTGGTTAGACCACTTACCTGAGAGAGATTTGGATTTAACTCAGGTCTTCTATTTCCCAAGTGAGGTCTTCAACCACTAGGCTGCGGGGGAGGAGGGGGCAATACCACCACTGGTTTTGTTTTATAAAACAGGGCTGACCTGCTCTAAGCAGGAGTGGGTTCATGGCTCTGAATCCCAAGTGGATGCAGGTGCCTAGCTCCCTTTGAGGGGTGGGGTTTAGGCTTCTATTGAATCCATTCTTAGGTACCTAACTATCCCCATGCATTGCAAAATAAGTGTGGACAGCTAAGTCAGGGCTGATGATGTGACTGAGTGGCCAGGTGCCAAAAGTTAGGCATTGCAATGCTGAGCCTGAGTCCTCTTTGTGGAAAGAAAAGGAGTACTTGTGGCACCTTAGAGACTAACCAATTTATTTGAGCATAAGCTTTCGTGAGCAACAGCTCACTTCATCGGATGCATACTGTGGAACTCGCCCTTAGTACCTAGTGATATTTGGTCATATAACACTTAATAACATAGTGTGGTTCTTTGTCCCCCTCTAGAGGTTGGGCCACATACAGAGGTTTATCAGTCTACCGTGGATCCCAAACTAGTGGCACTGGTATCTTTGACTGAGGCAGTGGTGCCTCATGGTTCTAGTTTCTCAGTACCTGTAGGTGATCCAATCAGCAGCATTGTTATATTCACATCATGAAACTATCTCAGAATGGCCGTCTCTGCTCAGAACTGGAAAAGCAGCTGCAGCTAAGATTCACTGGGAGTTTGAAGTGGCCTGGGGAGTGATAAACAAATACTTTGAACCAGGTGTTCAGCTTACTTCAGCGGAAAAACTCCCACTGAGCAATTTCCTTTCGTTGTAAGTTTTGGCAGGGTCAGGCCCAAGCTTGTACAGGGCTTTCCATGTGCAGTTTGGGCTCAGCCCCTCATATACATAAGCATTAAAATAAAACAGCATGGAAGTTAAAATAAAAATACAAAGACTGCAATAACTTGCAACACTGCTTGCCTTTTACCTCCTGCTCTCTGTTGTGTGGTTCAGGTGACAAATTCCGCCTGGTTATCGCCAGCACCTTGTATGAAGATGGGACTCTGGATGATGGGGAGTATATCCCCACTGACGACAGGCCGTCCAGGTAATGGGGCAGTCCTCAGCCATAACAGATTTAGTAGCATGCATGTTTTAAAAAATCTTGTTATAAGAGTGATGGAAGAAAATTACGGCCAGATTGCCAATCTCCTTACATGCCCTTGCAGAGAAATTAAGGGGCCATAAAGCACCTTTTGTTTCCCCCATGGGTTACATACCCCATGGCTCTGAATGCAGGGCAACTTTGCAGAGTCTGTAGTTAAGCTGCCACAGACAGGGAAATAATCTACTACTGGTATATATCAGTAGCAGATTACTTCCTCCCTGGAACAGGGGGGAACCAGAAAATGAATTGTGCCTCTGAGCCACAATTCATTCCTTAGCCTGCTCCAGGGGCAGCACAACTATGAGACCCACAAAAGGAAGATTGTTATGTCACAATCTAGCCCTTAGAAAGAAGATAAGGGGAAAGAGGGCCTGTTATATATGTCCTGATAAAAGATGAGAGTAGATATTTGACTACATCTGAAATCAGATTTATGGAGATGGATGATAGGGAATTAAGATAGGTACAGCTTGCATCAGACATGGTTATTAAAAGGTAAAATGACTTTTGAAATTTATAGGGCCATGACCAAACAATATATGTGTACGAAGGGTTACGGAAATAAGGATGGAAACTGAAGAAGCTTTGGCAGACATTTTTATATACTTGTGCTCTTCAAAATAGATCAAGAGAAATCTGTGAGGACTGGAAGGTAGCCAACATAATGCCATTATTTAAAAAGGGTCTAAAGAGAGACAAGGGAACTAAAGATGCATTGGAATTCTCAGAGGATATGGCTGTCAGCCTAGACAAAGGAGATGTGCACACCACACACTTACATTTTCCGAAAATGTTCAACAAAATTCTGTATTGGAGGTTACTGTCTAAATTGCAGAGTCAGGAAATAAATTGAAAGTGGGCATATTAAATTGAATGCAGTAAAGGGGTATCATAAATGCTTTCTGAAAATAGAAAATAAAACTAATGAGGAGGTTTCTGACCAGGAAGCCTTCTCGGAAAACATATAAATGAAAAGATATGATGCTAGCCTGCCAGCTATACTTCTCCCTTTAAAGATTGTTTGAGATCTAATGGTTAATGTATTTCTCTTTCCAAGGTGTTTTTCTCATCACTGTATTGTGCTATTTGCTGCTCTCAAAAAAAAAGGGAGTTGTTGTGCTTGAGATATTGGTTCAACAGCTAAATTCCTGTTTATTTACGGTATGGGTAGCTGTCGGCCAAGCTTCTTGGATTGTCCTTCAAATTTGCCTCCAACTTCACATTGAGGCTCTCTTCTCTGGACGAAAGAGTAGTTCAGTTTCCACCTCCATTCAGCCCATGGCTGCTTTGTTGACACTGCCAACAAGGGTGCAAATATGTTATAGTTTTGGGACAGGGATGTGAAATGGATAGAGGCCACTCATAGACATATGCCATCAGAAAGCATCAAGGGAAAACATTTGGACACCACTCACGCTAGATTTGAATTGATGAATAACCAATATATGAAAGGCTCTGTAGCTAATCACAAAACACCTGAGCCTTCCAATCCCCCAGTTGTTATATAACTATTTTTCTAGAAAATACATTCATATTGTTAATGGAAAGGCTCTAGAAATGATCTGTTGAAAGCATATATCTAAACCTTCACTACCCGGCATCACTACTTCCAACACAACTCACCAAGGGCATTCAGGATGGGGACTGGAACTCACTATTTACAGTTCCCATCACCTTTAGCTTTTACTAGGGCTTCTAGAACATTGAGATAAACCAGTGTTGAGAGTCTTATGGGAATGAGCTGTGTTTGTAGCATGCCCTGATCTCAATAGAGGCTCTGAGAAATGCCTTTAAAGAACTTGAACACTTTTTATCCCCAGAATTTTGTCATTTTGATAAGTCAAGGTTTGTGTAGGACACCTACACCATTACCCTCATGTCCCATTGCATTGATGCTTGACTTTTAATATTACATTTGACTTTACAAGATCTATTTTCTGATGCCATTAACAGTATTTTTTTAGGTTGCTTGTGCAGCTCCATGAGATCTGGGGCAAGGGTCTAGAGGTCACTTTTATAGGAATATTGTTTAGCAGGGGAATAGATTTATGTTGTGCCACTTCCTGAACAGGTCATAATCCTTGCTGAACTTGAATTTGAGCTTGCTTAACTCTTTTTGTGACAGAGATTGTGGCAAGGTCAGACAGCAACACAACATAAATCAGTTCCCCTGCTAATGATAATTCATATGTGCTTGTTCCACCCACAAAGAAGCTGTAATGAGGGACCAGTTCACTGGCCCAGTGATCTGTGGGGATGCCATTTATTTTCCCCATGGAGTCCTAGTCTCTTTGGTGTTTCCAGATCCTATCAAAGGTGATGGAACAATTTTTATAGTGGGGGTGCTGAAGATTGAAACCATGTATTTGGTGTCTATTATTACTACTGCAAGCAAAGGGGTGTGGGAGCAACCCTAGTTCCAGAACCATTGGGTCCTATATCCAAAACTCATCCCTATTGAACTCCATGGAATTTCCAGCAAACTCTTTCCATCCAACATGTTGTTTCCCTGGGGAAGGGAGACCTGAACCCCTGAGTACTTTGCAGATATAAGTATTTATTATTTATTTAGTTGAGTTGAGTTAGTTAGACACATTAAATACTCAATGTAATATTAACACATACATTTGATATGCCACCCATGAGATGATGGCATTCCTCCTATCAACACCATGACTGTCCCTCACATATTACAATGCTGAGGGCTACTATTTTGGAGAGCACTGCACCCAGAGTTGGGGCTGGACTTTTAAAAGAGCTCAGGTGCCAAAATGGGAGTTGCTGGGTGCTGGGTGCCTTTGCAAATGTTGTCATTATTTTGGTCTAAATGGGTGAGCTCTTTTGAAAATTTGCAGTTGTAGGTTCTGGATATTAGAAAATGAGGCCCGGAGCTCTTTTGTAATTTGTCTCCACAGGTTAATGCAAAACTCCCCAACATAACAAGCAAAATGTTAAATAAATAAAGCAGAACAATCAGTAAAATGAATACAAACTGACACTAAATACAAACAATAACTAAATGCTAAACAAATTCATTTATCAAACTGCTTGACTTTGATGAGAAGCTCATAATTTCCTTTGGGGGGACCCATCTCCCACAGCTTGCTCAAACAATTACCTACTCGTGGCACACGTAACCTTTTATAATACAGATAACTTTTAAAAAGTAACTGCTCTGCATTTTTCTTCTGGACTGGATATCACCCATGACCCTGCTGCGCATTTTGGATCACATATTGCATTGCAGCATTATGTCATAACACAAAGTCATGTGTGATGTTATCAAAGTCAAGCAAATGCAGGAGCCAGAGATTGGTCTCTCTATTTGACTGCAGTGGTAAAGTTGAAACAAACAGGTAAAACTCATACATGGTCTTGTAGTTAAGGCACTGTACTTAGAAGATCTGGGTTCTGTTCCTAGATCTGCCGCATCCTTCCTGTAGGAGCTCTCTCTTCCCCCACAGTAGTACAGCTATGACCTTCTCTTCCTAAAGCCCTGCATCCAAGATTTACTTTCTGTATGTATACATTTAGAGACTGTGTCACTCTGTGTGCACATGACCAGTACTTAGTATACTGTACGTACTAGCTGAATAATAAAACTATTAATAATAATCACACATGCCTCAGTTTCCCATATTTAATATGGTGCAACAATATTTGCCTACCTAAGGGATGTTATGAGGCTAAATTCATTAATGTAATGAGGTACTACATTGATAAATGCTATAAGAAAGGCAGTAAATAATTAAATACCTTGTAGCCTATAACAGAGAATATATGCTAAGTTGAAAAATTCGATAGTCTACTGACTGAGAAAGATACTCAGGGATCATAGAAAAAAAAAAAGATGGGCCTTCAGGCCCAACAAGTTGCTGCAGTCAAGAAAAAAAATGCTGTAGATTTGTGTTGTTGTTAAAGCAAGGGAATATCAGGTACAAGGGTCAAAGCTGCAGGAAAATTGAGGGTTCCGCTAAAAAATGGTAAACGCTAAAAGATTTCCATTTTAGTCCAGTGTTCAGTCATTAACTCCCCTTGGGGAGTAGGGATATTGCTAGAGCCTCAGAGCACTGCACTTTTTTTTTTTCTATTTACCAACAAGTGCTTCAAAACGTAGCTACAAATAGCTGAGATCATAGTGGTAGTATCAAGTTGGGATTCCTTTGCTTTCATTGGTTTAAATCAGATTTTCAGATCATGGACATTCAGTACGTGTTGACCCATTGTTAGGTGCACACTTCAACCTTGCTGGCTCACCCACCCACAGAGGTGGCACCATGGGTTTGTGTCCAGTTTCCAGATGTATCATCCCCTGCAGACAGAATCCCTGGGCATGTTTTTACACCACAGGCACTGCTGAATCAGTAGTGCTGTAATTTCTTCAAAGAATAAAATGTTAGAAGGGAAGAGGCAAAAAATATTTAAGTTGGGAAGGGATTAATAATTCTACTTCAAAGAGAAAATACTGCAGAATTGTGTCACCTCAGGCCAGCTTGGTACTTGTATTATTAAAATATATATTATGATTCATAATACAAAGGAACAGAGTTCGGTCAGCTATAGTTATCCCAAAAGGGCTAGTAGTGTAGGCAGTTTAAACTTTGTCTATTCCTTTCACATGTACATAATTCTGTCCCCCATTATATTTATAGACCACTCACTCATAAACACAGACTGTGCAAATACAAGAAAGAAGCAATTTTTTTCATTCTCTATTGCGTAAAATTAAATGTTGGTCCATTTACTACTATGTGTCATCTTAAAGTATTGGGTACTTAAAATTTTACTTTGACTTTAACCACTGTATAATAAATAATATCATAGGGCTTAAGAAAATATTCACTTGTCTTTTTGGTATGACATCGTACATTCTAACTGAAATGACCAGACAATGATGTCATCAACTTAATGGAAATTGGAATAACTGGATTACAAATATTGCTGCAGAATGAAAAGTATCATTCATGGGGAATTTAAATCGTCAGCTTTTCAGCATTATTTGTATTGTGTCACAATCAGGAATTCCCGCCTCCCCAGTGCTAGGCACAGTGCAAATATATATAATGTCAAGACAAGCCTTGCCCCAAAGAGCCCATAATGTAAGTATAATGTTGAGAGTTAGTGATAAACTAAAGCAATGAAGGACCGGAAAAATGCTGCAGTTGGAGCTGAGTGATATCCATTTTACGTACTGAGATAGGTAGAACTCCTCTATTTATAATTGATCTGGACACTTAGAAGGCAACAGCCACTGTGATCTCTAGGTACCAGGGTTCTCTGTTTACGTTACCTGAGAGCTTAAGGCAGAAGTGGGCAAACTACAGCCCGTGGGCCACCTCCTGGGACCGTCCTGCCCGGCCCCTGAGCTCCTGGCCGGGGAGGCTCGCCCCCAGCCCCACCCCTGCTGTCTCCTCTCCCCTGCAGTTACGCTGCTGCGCGGACAGCACAGCTGGCTCCGTCAGGGCAGTGGGGCTGCGAGCTCCTGCCGCTCTGAGCGGCATGGTAAGGGGGCGGTGGCGTCATGCATGTGGCAGCGGGGTTGGGTAAGGGATCCCGGGGGGCAGTCAGGGGACAGGAAGCGGGGGGGGGGGTTGGATGGGGCAGAGGTTTTGGGGGGGCAGTCAGGGGTCAGGGAAGGGGGGGGTTGGATAGGGCGTGGGAGTCCCGAGGGGCCTGTCAGGGGGCAGGGATGTGGATAGGGGTCAGGGCAGTCCGGGGACAGGGAGCAGGGGGGGTTGGATAAGGGGCGGGGTCCCGGGGGGCAGTTAGGGGCGGTGGATGCTGGGAGGCAGTGGTCAGGGGACAAGGAGTGGGGGGCGGGGGTGGATGGATCGGAGGTTCTGAGGGGGGCAGTCAGGGGGCGGGAAGTGGGTGGGGGCAGATGGGGGTGGAGACAGGCTGTTTGAAGGGCACAGCCTTTCCTACCCGGCCCTTCATACAGTTTGGCCCTTGGGCCAAAAAGTTTGCCCGCCCCGGGCTTAAGGCTACATCTATCCTTCATCAGTTAACCTGGGCAATTGGCACCCAGGTCTGAGCACCAGGGTTAGTTTAGCCCAGGTGTGAAAGGACGTAGTGCAGTGATGGGCAACCTGTAGCCCGCAGGCTGCGTGCGACCCATCAGGGTAAGCTCATTGCGGGCCGCGAGATGTTTTGTTTACATTGACTGTCCGCAGGCACTGCCCCCTGCAGCTGCCAGTGGACTTGAAAAGTGAACCACGGCCACTGGGAGCTGCAGGGGGCTGTGCCTGCGGACGGTCAACATCAGCAAAATGTCTCATGGCCTACAATCAGCTTACCCTGATGGGCCACATGTGGCCCACAGACCCCAGGTTGCCCTAGTGCAAAGCCCTACCCATGTTATCATTGTTTCTGCAATTCCCAGTTCTTTGTGCTGAGATGCTTCAGGAATCTTTCCCAGTCAATTGCAGGAGAACTTGTCTGTCCTTTGGGGGAAATTGTGGGAAGGGCACTGTAGGACTATCCACACTAGGGTGACTTTGTCTGCATCCTCACTGCAAAGTGTGTGGGCTACTACCCAAGATAAAACAGAGCCCAGGTTTTAACCTACTGCCCATGGGTTAATTGTGCAGTAGATGTACCCCCTGTGGCATATAAGCAGTGTATAAGCTTTGTGCTGACCCTCTACATATGTGTGAATTCCAGCAAAACTCCACAAATTAGATAAGCCTTTATTGAAACAATTTTTAAGCAATGTGCCTTCAATAAATAACTCTAAATTTCACTTTGAGGCTAGGAATGAACTTTTTCAACTCCACCCATTTTTCCCTGCACATACTACGGAAAGATCAGGGGAGATAAGTGAACTATGACGCGTGATGATTTTATGAGCAATCATAAAGAGGGTCTGTGGGGGAAACCCTCTGAAAAGTTTACTATTAGAATTATTCCCTTGTTGAAATTATTCAAAATACTAAGCAACGGTTATTAACTGTATTCTGCTGGGTGCTACATACAAGCATTCTTTTAGTAGAAATAATGATACCCACAACACACCAGTCTATAAATTGCAACCAACTTAGCAAATATCTACTTGACTTGGGAAACATGAATGCACACTACAATGAGAGAACTATTTTTCTTTAAATGTGTTTGCTGAAATAGAACTAAATGAGAAATACAGATGGAAATAAATTGATCCACGATGGCTTCCTCTGATGGGATTGGCCAGATACCCAAAAATTAGGTGAGGGGAGGATCAAACTGGAACCTAACATTCAACATAATCTTTCAAATGTTATAGCTGGCAAGAATGCCATTTGCTTATGTAACCCATTGTTCAGTGTGTTATCTATTCTCCTCTGTGCCTGCACACTTAGTGCGTAAGTATATTATAACACCCATCTGTGCTGCTGGATCCTTTGTCTCAAGCTGTAGAGTCTCATGCTTTAACTCTGGAGGTCCCTGAGCCAAGTCCTGGGGTTGGCCAAGATAACAGTCTTCATATTTACAATAAGCATGGTTTTGTTTACATAACATCTGCCAGTATAGTGCTTTGGTTAACAATTTAAATATATCTATGCAATCTATAAAAAGAAAAGGAGGACTTGTGGCACCTTAGAGACTAACAAAATTATTTGAGCATAAGCTTTCGTGAGCTACAGCTCACTTCATCGGATGCAATCAGTGGAAAATACAGTGGTGGAGATTTATATACATAGAGAACATGAAACAATGGGTGTTACCATACACACTGTAAGGAGAGTTATCAGGTAAGGTGAACTATTACCAGCATGAGAGCGGGGGGTGGGGGGTGGGGAGGAGCCTTTTGTAGTGATAATCAAGGTGGGCCATTTCCAGCAGTGCAATCTATATATTTATAATATTCTGCTCATCACAGCTTCTGAATTCTCTATAAAAAGATACTGTCAAGTATTTTTCATAGGGCTTTTTTTATTTAACTTTTGCAAAATTCTTTCTTTCTTTCTCTTTCTTTCTTTCTCTCTCTCTTTCTTTCTTTCTTTCATCCTGTAGTAACTCTTAAATCATTATTTGATTTTTGGTTCATTTCTTTGTTTTTGCACCTGAATCTGGTAATGACATTATTTCTCTGAGCTCTTGACAAGTTTTCTGCTGATACCGCACAGCCAGAAAAGTGAAGATAAGCTGCCATCAAAGCAGTGGCAGCTTTGCCCAAGTAAGAAAGGCCAATGAGGGACCTCAGAGTAGTTTCCATGGTCTAGATCATTGGTTCACAAACTAGGGCCGCCGCTTGTTCAGGGAAAGCCCCTGGCGGGCCGGGCCGGTTTGTTTACCTGCCGCGTCGGCAGGTTCAGCCGACCACGGCTTCCACTGGCCGCGGTTCGCCACTCCAGGCCAATGGGGGCTGCGGGTAGGGGTGCAGGCCGAGGGATGTGCTGGCCGCCCTTCCTGCAGCCCCCATTGGCCTGAAGCGGCGAACCGCGGCTAGTGGGAGCCGCGATCAGCTGAACCTGCAGACGTGGAAGGTAAACAAACCGGCCCAGCCCGCCAGTGGCTTTCCCTGAACAAGCGGCGGCCCTAGTTTGAGAACTACTGGTCTAGATTGTGACTTTACAATCTACCCTGAAAGGCACAGGAGCACACCGGAGAACAAATAATGACTCAGTAGAATTTCCTACCTTGTTCCCATCTTTTTCTGAGAGTGGAGTAAGTTACTTCACCTCTTTTCATGGAACAATTTGTGCCACCACTATGTGGCTTGCCAGGCAATATGGCCAATCAATAGGAGATCCTCCCAGGCCCCACCCCTTTCACCCACTCCCTGCCTACTAGCTCACAGGGAGGAGCATTCAGTGAAGAGTCCCACTCTCCCCCTAGCATCAAAGTCCCAGATCTTCAAAGTTATAGGCATCTAGGTCCCATTGACTGATTAGGAGTTGGGCATCTAAATACCTTTGAGGATTTGGCCCCCAAACTACAGTCTGAGCAAGGCCAAAACATAAAAGTGTGGAGGGTTAATGGAAGGCCTAACCATTCCACACAGCAGAGTAAGGACTGTGGCAATCTATCCCTATATGAAGAGAGGCTAGTGTGCATACTTCAAAAATATTTCTTAATAACAAAGTAGTAGCTTTTCTAAAAGGTATTTTGAAGTCTGGGGAGATTCCTCAGCAGACTTGTGTGAAAGTCACTGGAAAGTATTATTTCAACCACTACCTTAGAAAACAACTAACTAGTATTATGGGAATAAAATGTCAATGATTTATTGTCTGGAACTACAAATTGGAACAGCAAGTAGATACTCTCCTGGGACTTAGTGTATACATTTTGGGCATCCAGCTATGTACTTAAACACTGAACTTTGGTCAAAAATATGTATCAGTGGCAGGTCTTGTATAGGGGCATTGGGGCCCTTCCCCACCATATACAAATTGCAAACACAGCAAATCTATAGCAGTCTGCTGTGTTTACAATTCACATTTCATAGCAGAACATTCTTTTCCAGTACTCCTGTGGTACATGTTCAGTTTTGATTTCCAGGGTTTGACAGGAGGTAAAACCACAATGATTTTCAGTGGGGTTTGGGGTGCTGGATTCACTACCCAAGCCAGAGACTGTAGCAATTGTAGAGTGCTCTAACATTCAGTTCTCTGAATGCCCAGTGTAGATCCTGCTGACACACTCTGTAAGCCGGGCTGAAAGTAAGTTAAAGGACTTACCGGTACGCCGAAGTCCTGAGCAAGGGGCGTGGCTTCAACTGGAAGAGGCATGGCCTCAACTGGAAGAGTCGGGGCCTTAAATCCCCAGGCCCTTTATATCTTGATTTAAGATGTAAAAGGCCGGGGCGGTAGCGGTGGCTAGAGCTCTGGGGCCCTTTAAATCCCTGTCAGACCCTGCTGCCACTTCTCCAGGGCTTTAAATTGCCCTCTGGGAAAGCTGGTCCTGGTACGGCGCACTGGCACTTGCCGGTACGCCATACCGGGGTGTACCATCTTACTTTCACCGCTGTCTGTAAGGTACCTAGACCAAGTACCTTTTAGAGAATACCAGCCAGGTCTACATGGGACAGTTAGAGCTTAACATGTTAGAGTGCTCTACAACACCAGACACAGACTGTAGGGACCAGCTTTCATATGCCCCAAGTGCAATTAGCACAGGCTCCAGGGCCCAGGTTGGTAGTTACCCAGGCACCAGCCTTCTTCTTTTTTTTCTGCTACATCCTATTTTTCCCAAAGTTCACCAGCCACCACTGTACCAACGTTGATAATGAGCATCTATCATGGATTTCCATGCTTCTGGATATATTGTCCTAATTTCCTAACAAGAGTCACTTGGCACTCTCCAATCAATAAAATCCTGGATTCTACAGTTCTTAATCATCTGTGTAATTTCCAGGCCTTCTCCACTGTCCAAATATAGCAATTCAATTTAAACCATTAAAACTGCCACACACCACCTTTCCTCCTCTGGCATTGACTGCCTGTTCTGAAAGCTGTGCCTTTCTCCCATCACAAGTGAGCAGTCACCTGCTGAGAGGTGGTGGGGCTTTTAAAAGCTGGTTCAGCACAACATGAAGACAAGAGGAAAGTAACACTGGCTGTAACTGCCAGACACTCTAGTAACCTGCTTTTAAAATGTGACAGAGACAAGCAGGAAAGAAGAACAGAACAGAAGTTAGGAGAGTAGGAGTGAAATGGAAAAAGATATCTGAGAAAAGTGGCAGAAGGGGGAAAAAAGAAGCAAACTGAAACTCTCATAATAAGTTGCTAAAAAAAGGTGTGCCAAAAATGTTCTCTAGGCATTGCAAAAGAAGTTCTAAAGTTCCGTGGAATGGGCAGTGCCTCTAAAATCAGAATAAATTGTGAAGTGCAACTACATGGGCTTGATCCAAACCTACTGAAGTCAATGGGATTCTTTCCATCTACTTTCAAAACGTGTAGGTCCAGCCCCTTTTCAGCATTAGAGCTGGAGCAATAATGTAAAAATATTTCTGTTAATATTCATTTGAATTGGTTTATGAATTTGATTTGGCTCCTTTCTGTTTGAGTACCATGAACAATCCAGTGATCAAGCTTTACTGGCACATATATTTGTTGCATCTGATGAAGTGAGCTGTAGCTCACGAAAGCTTATGCTCAAATAAATTGGTTAGTCTCTAAGGTGCACTAGTACTCCTTATATTTGCAGAAGGTAAATTTCAAAGTCATGTGTGAATATTCAAAAAATGATCTATTGCTTATTAAATATCTGAATGTTTCAACATTGTATATGTACAATATGGTTCTCCTTTATGTAGTACATATTTTAAATTATCTCTTTGGAAAGTTGAAAGAAGAATTCTGTGGCCTGAACTTTTGTGCAGGCTGAGATATGTAAAAGTGCAATTTATTTCCATGCTCCTCAGTGAGGTGTGCATTTTCATTCATTTATGTTAAAGCTCCTTAGTGCCTGTAAACCAGTGAAACTACTTCTATGAAACAGGAAAAACATATTAATGTGCAGATGAAAGTGGGACAAATAAGTCCTAACAAATATTCCATTTGATAAAAGCAGAAAAGGGACTACATTTGGAATATATTTGGGGAAATTGCAACTTCGTTTGATGTATCTGTTAGTCAAATATATTCCACAAATATATTTTTGACTTTGTTAACGTACAGCTTGACTATGAAAAATTGAACACAAATCATGTCTGCCTCAGGATCGGTCTACACCAGGGGTTCTCAAACTTCATTGCACCGCAATCCCCTTCTGACAACAAAAATTACTACATGACCCCAGGAGGGGGCACCGAAGCCTGAGTTTGCCCGAGCCCCACTGCCCTGGGTGAGGGAGCCAAAGGCCAAGCCCCACCACCCCAGGCGGTGGGACCAAAGCAGAAGCCAAGGGCTTCAGCCCCAAACGGGGCCAGTAACCTGAACCCCACTACCCAGGGCTGAAGTCCTTGAGCCTTGGCTTTGGCCCCGGGAGGTGGGCCTCAGGCTTTGGCCCCAGGCCCCAGCAGGTCTGAGCCTGTCCTGGTGACCCCATTAAAACAGGGTTGCAACCCACTTTGGGGTCCCGACCCACAGTTTGAGAACTGCTAGTCTACACACACCCTAAATCCTCTCCGCCCCAGTAAAGTGTTCCACTTCTCCTATAACTTCGTGAGTTAACAAGGTACCTACACCAGTGAGGCAGCAGAGACCATTTCCCAATTTCGTAGCAGGATGGACACCTGTAAACAAGGTAGCATGTTTAAGGCAAACATTGTCAACTTCCTATTCTGGTGGTGTAAAATATTGCACCGAAAAAGAGAAAGAAGGAGAAAATGAAGAAACACAAAACAGAAGCCTAGTAGTGATCCAGCAAAACATGTTTAATGCTGTGTACCCTTACAATACAGCTGAAAATATCATTCAAAATGACACGGCCAACGGGCATGGCACCTGGGGAGTTAACAAAGTTATATGTTATATCTGTGTAATTTACTTACATTTGCAAAGCTTTCAGTCTGCACTTTATCTATAATTGGTCACTCTCCCCTCTAACCTAGATTTACTGTCTAGCATGGTTTCTCTGAACTTCCTGTAAAAAAAAAAAATACTGATAAGTCAAGCACTCTGACGCTTGATATTGGAACATTTAGTCTTATATTTTCAGTTTGATATTAATAAAACCCTGCATATTCTTATGGGTGGAAATTCTTTATCATTGAGGAGAGAACAAAATCAATAATGTAGGGAAGATATTTAGAAAACAGGATCAAAATGCAGGGGCAAATTCGGACTGGTGTAAGCTGCTTTGGAGGACGCACTGATAGGATAGTCACGTCATACCTTTGATTTTTAAGCCGGATTTTCCAGTGAGTTATTTCACTGGGCAGTTCTGCTTAAAAGTCAATAGCTCAATATGGCTCTGGGAGTTCAAAACTGACTACAAAACAGAAAATATGGAACATAACTGTTGATTCAATTAACATCATATGATAATGAAATAGGAAAAGAAAGGGGGAAATTGTGCAATGACACTCCTTGGTCTACTCCTCCCTCTCTCCATGTGACCAAATGCAATGACTGTAATATCAGGGTTGGAACCGGAATAGCCTGGTCAAATTTCATGAGGGACCTAGGTTGGTGAGGATGGGACCCAGGTCTCTCATTACAAGCCCCTGTGTAAAAATGGCCCCTAGCCATGTTTAATAAAGTTCTGTTTTATGCAGCTCCACCTGCCTGCTATGTCGCTGCAAATGAAACAAGGACAATTGCAACCTGAGCACAGGGACTGCACCCTCTCAGGAGCTTGGGGACAAAGATCACCCCAGAGGGGCCAGAGATGGGTGGAAGAGTCAAAAGACCCCTCATTAAAAACTGTTCTCATGTAACACTGATTCTTTCGTTTGCTGTGAATTCACAGGAGTGAAGCAGTTATTAAATAATCTCCTGCTTCCTTTTCCTAAATATCACAGGGTTTAGTTCCTGAGCCCTAGCAGCGCTCCAAAGGCACATTTGTGGTGGTTTAAATATTTAAGAGCAGGTGAAGAGAATATTGAATTGTTACATATAGATTGTTTTAATCTAATAATGATAATTTCTGTACGTGGATATTATCCTTCCCAGACATTAGTACATTAGTACAAATATATACCAACTCGCAGGCTACATTAAATTTTTAAGTGTGTTCTATTTCATTACTAAGAGGGAAAGCTGTTTATGAACAGATTGCACTGCACAAATTAAGGGAGTTATAGATAATAAGACAAACAAACATTTTTTTGGTAATAAAGAAATCATCCTCATAAAATGCTGGCCCTATTTACAGTGAAAAAGCTAGAAGATTATTAAGAAGAAATAAAACTATCTCTGTTTACAGACATTGTGAGATATTAAACATACACCACAATTTTAGGATTTTTTGTACAGGTGTTCGTGCTGAAACAAATCAAAAATAGAGCGCCAGCCAATAATTCCTAAATGAAAACAGCTATTGGTTTATGGAAAGAAACATTAAGAATTAAAATGTACCATAAGCATGACCAAATCAACCATGACACTTTCAAAATGGACTTTCTCTGGGGCAAAGCCTGCACACTCCATGTCTGGGAGGATCTTTGACTACAAAGGTTGCCAACCATACATCCCAGCATAAAGAAGGGCATGACTTGTGGAGAGGCTATTGACTGTGCTACCATTCTGTGGCTTAGAAGGGAGGATTTTTTGCCATCAGACCCTCTTGTGCCATGCTCTGCTGGGATTGCTACATTGGGAAATGTTGGCCAATTTCCTGTATGCATACATAGTGATACTGGTTACATGATGCATGGTATACCAAAAACTGACCTTTGCACTATATGAGCCTGAAAAATACTTCTTTAAAAAAATCTTCACTTAGTCAGATTTAAAGTATGCTTTAGCTCAGCTGTCTTTTTGCTCATACATACGGTACAGGACTGAGCTCCACGAATCATGTAAGCACTCTACATTTGCATCTCCCTTTAAAATCAATGGCAGTTCTATACCCAGAGTGTTTACGGGAACAGGTCTTATGCAGAATTTTCTGTAGATGAGTCAGATCTCTGTAAATAGTCATTACATTGTTGCAATGAGAAAATGGAGGCATGAAAAGTATAATACCAAATTGCACAGAGACTATCAATAGTTATGACTAGCCTATACTCCTTTTTTGTCTACTGTAAATCCTCTTCATTTTTTTCTAACAATCATATTAGTTTACCAAACAAAAATACAATTTTGTTTTTATATAGTAATTTTCACCTTTGGAGAGCTTTGCCAACATTAAATAATTAATCCTCACAACACTCTAGTGAGGCAGGTCTAAACTTGCACTAAGAAAAAAGGTTAGTACCCAATCAAAAGCCATCTGTGTAAAAATAGGAAAATGTGTGATAATCTTCTAGGATCAGTGTTTCTTTTACAGTACATTATTTTTACACATTGTGATACAGCATGGCCAGAGGGCAGCAGGAGGGTGATGGAGGGAAGATATGTAAGCCCCAGGATGATGACAGCCTTATTCCCTGTAGAGGGAAGAGAGGTTGCTATAGATTAATTAGAGCACCTGAAGCCAGTCATCTGATAAACCCCCCCTGCTTCAATCAGACAGTTGGAGGAGTTGAAGCAGAGTGGTTTGGTGTTGGAGCAGAGAGCAGTTTGAAAGACAGCAGTTTGAAGGGAAGCAGTGGAGAGTTTGGGGAAGTGCTGTGCCTGGCCAGAAGACCAAGACCCTAGGAAAAGAGAAACCCGGCTTGTGCAGAGCAGAGGGACTCCACAGGCCATGGGTTGGGGAAAACCTGGCCCAAGCAAAGAGAGAGGGCAGGAAGCCCCACAAACTGAAGGGCAGGAGTGGGAAGTAGCCCAGGGGAAGGAATCGCTAGTTCAAGTGGTTTGGTGCTATCCCTAGGGCCCCTGGGCTGGGACCCGGAATAGAGGGCAGGCCCGGGTCCCTCCCTCTCCACTCCCCTTCTCTGGGATACTAGTGGGACAGTGAATATCCCAGATCAGGGGCGAGAAACGGCACCCTGACCCCCCCCACACACACAAGAAGAGAAAACGCGGGACCCATCACAGGAGTGTCGGCAATTTGCCAGAACATAAACATTTCAAAGACTGCTTACGGTGCCTAATAAGTCTGGATGCTTCAGATATTTTGAGCCATCTGTTTTTTGGTTACAAATGCAAAAATATAGATGCCAATAATAGATACTCGCAAGTGAGCACTTCTTCTCCACCCACTATTTAAAATATTTGTGAGATCCAGACTTTAGATATTATGCGCTTTACATGTTTGGAGTCAAATGAGTCCCCAGTTAAAGAAAAAAACCTATCGTGATGGATCTTGTTCCCATTCACCCTAGATCCTTCATGATTCTGAAGATCCTCCTAAACCCACACTGGTAGCCCAGCAGGTTTCAAAGCCACAAGTCTAAAACAAAACATTGTAGACCCATGGAGAATCTTAGCCACCTCAAGTGTACTAGGTGGACCAAGTGACTTCCCTCATATCCTGAATTTGCCTAGTAGTTTTGAAGTACCTTACAAGGCTAAGCCTTTGAACTGAAAAATAATTAATAATGAAAACAGAAACTTCCATTGGCTGGTCAGAAGAAAGTAGCACCATCTCCTTTTTCTGACTTGTCCTGGAACACATCCAACCTAAATCAAGTGACATTCGAGTGTCTGTACCAGTTTCCATGGAAAACAACCAATAAACGTGTTAAACATAGATAGAGTAAATTGTCATTATTTAAATTGACTCATCCCCTGAAGTTGAAAATATATTTCTGAAAAGTGTTACAAGATTTGAATTCCAAATATACATATTAAAAATGAACACTCCAGTATAGTATACTTGGTACTCATGCATGGAACATTCTTCATAGGTCTTCTGACCTGCCTTCCTCTGAGTCATTTCTCAAGACTCATTTTGACAGTGAGGCTTATAGTAAACTGCCAGCTGATAATGACTAGACAGTTGGCCTGCACATTTATTTCTCAGCTTTTGTTTACTTATCTTTAACAATTATTTGGAACCATCAGGAACCAATAAATTCAACAACTAACTTAGGCAACTGCATTATTTTCATTATTTCTGTCCTCCTTCCACCCCATTCTCTCCTTTTTTACAGTCACATTCACTTGTGGCTTGTTTAAAATGAGGATGCAATCTTGTCAGGATATACATTGTCTCTTACTACTGCTGCTACTAATGTAATTTCAAAATGTAACCTCCTAAATCAAACATTATACACTGGAGGGAAAATCCTCTGAAGTCTAAGATTTGTTATCCATTCACCTCTTCTTCAGTGCAAATAATCCTTGTTAATACAAATGGCTGTTATATGCGTGTGTGTATTGAAAATATAATAGAACCAACGGGGATGTGGTGGATTCTCCCTCCCTTGAATCATTTAAATCAAGAATGGATGTTTGTTTTTTTTCTAAAAGATATGCTCTACCTTAATGGAGATTAACGAGTTCATGTAGAAATGGCTAGATGAAATTCTATGGCCTGTGCTATGCAGGGGGTCAGACTAGGACAGCACAATGGTTCCTTCTGGTCTTAAAATCTAAGAATCAATTAAAATCTGCCTTCAGTTGCATGCAATGAATTCCCATTGAAGTTAATAAGAGACAAATAGGCCACTTGTCAAGGTTCCTCCCCCACTCTGAACTCTAGGGTACAGATGTGGGGACCTGCATGAAAACCTCCTAAGCTTACTTTTACCAGCTTAGGTTAAAACTTCCCCAAGGTACAAATTAATTTTATCCTTTGTCCTTGGAATATCCACTGCCACCACCAAACTCTAACTGGGTTTACTGGGAAACGTAGTTTGGACACGTCTTTCCCCCCAAAATCCTCCCAACCCTTGCACCCCACTTCCTGGGAAAGGTTTGGTAAAAATCCTCACCAACTTGCATAGGTGACCACAGACCCAAACCCTTGGATCTGAGAACAAGAATGAAAAAGCATTCAGTTTTCTTACAAGAAGACTTTTAATAGAAATAGAAGTAAATAGAGGTAAAGGAATCACCTCTGTAAAATCAGGATGGTAGATACCTTACAGGGTAATTAGATTCAAAACATAGAGAATCCCTCTAGGCAAAACCTTAAGTTACAAAAAAGACACACAGACAGAAATAGTCATTCTATTCAGCACAATTCCTTTCTCAGCCATTTAAAGAAATCATAATCTAACACATACCTAGCTAGATTACTTACTAAAAGTTCTAAGACTCCATTCCTGTTCTATCCCCAGCAAAAGCAGCATATAGACAGACACAGACTTTTTGTTTCTCTCCCTCCTCCCAGCTTTTGAAAGTATCTTGTCTCCTCATTGATCATTTTGGTCAGGTGCCAGCGAGGTTACCTTTAGCTTCTTAACCCTTTACAGGTGAAAGGATTTTTCCTCTGGCCAGGAGGGATTTTAAAGGGGGTTACCCTTCCCTTTATATTTATCACAGCACTTAATATTTATTTTTTATTTAGATTTATGCATTGTACCTATTAAAATTTTAGGGCCTAAATCCTCTCCTGTCAAAGACAACAAAAGAATTCCTACTAGCATAAATGGATATTGGATCAGGCCATAGGTGCATAGAAAATGAACAACATAAAGAGTGAATGAATTATTTGCAGATCAAAAAGACATTAAAATATATTTTAAAAAAAGACATTCCTACCTCTGAGAACAAATACATCCCTGCCATTCACCCCACAACCTAATCATCCCTGACCTATGAAAAGCAGTCAAGTCCACCACTATGATCTAAAGTTCACCAGATCTGGGCTCTGCCAGATCAAGTTGGGAAGTGAATTCCAGACTGGTTATCCTTCTCCGAGAATACTAGCACTCCTTCATTTTAAACCAGGGGACTGTTAAGTTCAGTGCCCCAAATTACTGCAATTACCACAGTATCACAATGAGAGAGAGGTAGTTCCTCAGTTATCTAGGACCCAACTGTTGTGTTCATGGCATTAGAGACGTTAGGTTAAAAACATAAAGTGCCCTTGCTGGAAGCGTTCAGCATAACATAACTTTATTTCTTAGAATTCAGAATCCTAACACACAAAAATCCAAAACCAGAGAGAGACAAAGAAGGCTGCTCCCCAAAACTGATAGGTACAACTTTCGTCACCTCTTTCTAGGCTAGCTTTTTCCAGACTGATTGTTGCTCCCAGATCACACACTTCACTTTGGGGCTTCCCACCCAAGACTGCAAGAAGGACCAGGAAACCCACACACATACTCTTAAAGAAAGAGCTTGCAATTCCAATACAGTCCTTAGTACACCACACTAACATATTTTAGGCTTCATAGAACAAAGCTAACATTTTAAACTTTATTTGGAAATCAACTGAAAGCCAGTGCAGATAAGCAGCTACATTCTTCTGATTGCTTTGCAGACATATATCCACTACAGAAATCTAATCTTGAGGTGACAAAGGTAAAGATAACTTTAGCAAAGTCTCATATTTGAAAGAAAAGGTCACAACCTTCCTTCCATACAAATAATGAAAAGCTCTATTGGCAACTATCCCTACCTGGTTCTCTGCAAACTGATGAGGATCTAACAAGACACTCAGGTTGTGAACCTTAACAGTAAATGGTGGACACAAGGCCTCAGTCATTGATATTCATATAATCTCCGCTATTTCTTTCAGTTATTTTCCCCTTCAGTAAGAATGATTGTATTCCAAAGTCACCATTTCTGAGGGGTCAACAAATAAGTAATGTCTCAACAACAGTGGGTAACAAAAAATGACTAACATGAGACATGAGACAGAGACATGCTGTTGTCATCAGTGATGCTATACTTCAAATAACCATAATAGCCACTGATTTTAGACCATAACTACATTGTACTCTGATGAGTAAGTAAGAGCAGACTCAGATCTTTGATTTCTACAGATGTTTTTGAAGGGCTGGAATCTGCACATTAGAATGAAATATGAATTATATTTGATGGGACAAATTTGGTTTTCTGATGAATGTGCAAAGCAAGGCCCACTTACTTGATTGTCATTTACGCACACACATGCGCACACATACACATTCAATTGCAGTATTTCATCCAAGGGGCACACAATGGGCTTCAGTCGGCCACAATACAATAACCTGTGATTAGTGTAAAAATGATCATCACAGCCTTATTCCAGAGCACCATTTATAAAAAAAAAATCCATATGGATGACAGAAACATGTTTTAATATTCTGTAGATTTTTTCACTAAACAAGTGAAAAAGGGTGAAAAGAACACCCAAGAAATAAGTCTGTACTCCTGTGATGAAGGCTATATTTAAGCATAATTATTGCTTATGCACCATAACTAATGACTTGTAAGTATTCATTATACACATTATTTACTCAGCTTCTTTTTCCTAGCAAAACTAACCACCTATTCCTTGCTTTCAAAAAAAAAAAAAATACATGGATTCTTCTTTTAATTATAATGTATTTCTGATGCAGTGGGTTAGGTTGTGTCAGAACTGCTATTATGGAAGCTGGTACACATCTGCTTGTTGCAAATGTTCTCCCAAATGAAATTAAAATGTATTGTACACGGTCTAAGAGTTTGGGGGGAAATGTGAAAAAAATAGCTAAGGGTATATAAATGATACAAGTATAAAATAATAATAATGGACCTGGTTCTCAGTTGCTGTAGATTGGCATAGCTCCATTGACTTCTGTTCCTATATGTCAGAACTGCAGTATATTTCATTTATAATTTCAACATGGTCTGGATTGATTTGTTTCTTAACTATTGGAACTCGCATTTAAACTAAAATATGTGGGGTTCTATGTATTAATAGTGGGCCTGTGGTTAGTGCTCTGCATTGCCATATGAGATCCACATTCAATTCCCCAGTCGGATCACTCATTCCCCAGTCCATCATGGGTTGGAAGATTTATTGTGACAGCATATTCAGCCCTTCAGATAGAGGGAGCATCCTGAATCTACTCCTCTCTAACATCTATAGGAGTGGCAGCACTGATGGACTCCAAAAGGGAAAGCCTTCTCCTCCTGGCCAAATGAAAGGCACCAGGATGTGAGGCCTTTAGAGGAGAAGAGCCAAAAATGGAAAACCTGTATAAAAGTGTGCCTAGCAAACATGAAATAACTATCTGTCCATGTGTAGCAATTTAATGGTCCATGGGTTATTTATACAGTAGCAAATTCTGGCCCCAATGATCAATCCAAGTAATTGAGCTACGGAAGCAAGAGCCAATGAAGGTGGAAATGAAATTGAATGTTCTCCACCACCAGCTGTGAAAGCAGTATCAGGGCCCCATAATAAGGAAATGCTGCATTCTGGCCCGCTCTGCATGAGGACTGGAAGATGGACACCTATTTTTGCAAATTCACCAGACCATTCCTCTCCTCAAGCCTACTCCTGACCCCTCGCACAGGCTCATATGATCATGTCCCCTTTCAAGTGCCCATGAAGAGTGAAAGACAATATTTTAACTCTGGTATTTTGACAGACAGAATTGATTCTGTGGACTAAAATATATATAGTACACTGTGTTTTAGGGAAATATTCTTTTCTTTATGTAGGCACAAAACTCTCAACAACACTACTTGGAGTTAGATGTGCTAATCAGGAGAACAATTCAACTCTGGGAACAAAGGCTTCTATTCTGCTCTTAATAATACATAATTTCCATTTACAGCAACAGAAGACTAGAGAAAACTTTAAGTTAGAAGAAACATCATGCACAGACTGAACATGTACTTACAGTAAACTGTACACCATATGAAAAACATTTGCCTGATTTTGTGTGGTTAAGTTCCTCTGAACCCCACCCCACAAATACACCCAACCAAAATAATGAGCACAGGTATTAAAGGAAAACTAATGTTACAATATCAAATAATAATACTTACTATTATATCACACTGTATGTTCAAAGCATTAACAGACATTACTAATGAATCCTCAAAACACCATTCTGAGGTTTTTTGAGGATTTCAATTTTGCGGATGACACTAAATTGGGAGGAGTGGTAGATATGCTGGAGGGTAGTATAGAATACAGAGGGACCTAGACAAATTAGAAGATTGAGCCAAAATAAATCTGATGAGGTTCAAAAAGGACAAGTGCAGAGTCCTGCACTTAGGACGGAAGAATCCCATGCACTGCTACAGACTAGGGACCGAGTGGCTAGGCAACAGTTCTGCAGAAAAGGACCTAGGGGTTACAGTGGACAAGAAGCTGGATATGAATCAACAGGGTGCCCTTGTCGCCAAGAAGGCTAACAGCATTTTGGGCTGTATTCGTAGCAGCATTGCCAGCAGATCGAGGGATGTGATCATTCTCCTCTATTTGGCATTGTTGAGGCCTCATCTGGAGTACTGTGTCCAGTTTTGGGCCCCACACTACAAGAAGGATGTGGAAAAATTGGTCAGAGTCCAGCTGAGGGCAACAAAAATGATTAGGGGGCTGGGGCACATGATTTATGAGGAGAGGCTGAGGGAACTGGGATTATTTAGTCTGCAGAAGAGAAAAATGATGGGGGGATTTGATAGCCACTTTCAACTACCTGAAAGGGGGTTCCAAAGAGGATGGATCTAGACTGTTCTCAGTAGTAGCAGATGACAGAACAAGGAGTAATGGTCTCAAGTTGCAGTCAGGGAGGTTTATTTTGGATATTAGGAAAAACTGTTTCACTAGGAGGGTGGTGAAGCACTGGAATGTGTTACCTAGGGAGGGGGTGGAATATCATTCCTTAGAGGTTTTTAAGATCAGGCTTGACAAAGCCCTGGCTGGGATGATTTAGTTGGGGATTGGTCCTGCTTTGAGCAGGGGGTTGGACTTGATGTCCTCCTGAGGTCCCTTCCAACACTGATATTCTATGATTCTTTGAGCTAACTGGGTAATTCCCATTTTAAAGAAAGGGAAAGTGTCACAGAAAGTGTGCTACAGTCACACAGGCATGTCCGTGGCAGAAGCAGACATAGAAACCAGAACCTTCTGACACCTCTTGCTCCAGACCACGCTGCTTTCTCATAATTGCAGGCAAAGCCAACGTAAAAACATGTATTTAACTCATCCCCATATCAACCAGTATCCAAGCACAGCAGACTATCAGGTTATTGAATTTGGTAATGTGTCTAGTGGCCCAGGTGGATTAGAAGACATATGTGGTGTTTCATTCAAGGCTAAATGTCCCTGCTTTTATGATATAGTTTTAACAGTTTCCCATTGTGGTTTTTACTATGTGAATATAATTACAGTCAGTCTTTGTCACCTGAGTCTTTTATTTCATATTCTGTAATGCAGTTCAATTTACAGTTCCTAACAGCAAGTGGTAGGTTTTCTCAGTGACTAAGTAAAGATGATTACTCCTGAGGAGAAGGGGGAAAGAGAGATAAATGATCTGGTTTGCAATTCCATTTGTTTCTAAACAAAATAATTAAGGATCAGTAAGAATGATGGTCCACTTTCAAACAAAATTTACTTATGATGCAAACATAGATTTTAGCATGTTTATGGAGAGGTTGCATTGCAACTTGGTCAGAAAACATAAATTATAATCTCACAGCCTTGGGGGAAGAAGATGGGAGCATTGTCCATTACAAACTACAGGAAAGGATTATCACCTCAGAGGTACTTTGGCTACATGACGGTGGTGTCCCAATCAGTCTGTTGCTCATGTGGCAGATGTGCCGGACTGGTGATATTCTGCAGTGTCCTGGACAAACCTTATGGAAATAAAATAAACTTTACTGAATTAAGTTAAACCTTGTTCATTGAGGTTTAATACCTCTGGGGTCCATTTTATTAAAAATGTAATTGTGTATGTGTTATTATAGAATTATACATAACTCCTTTAGAAGGAGGGGAATGCTAATGTAATTCCTCCAGTTATCAGCCCCTTTGAAACTATCCCCTGGAGAGATTTGCATATACTAGCTCAGACTGGATTCTCCAGGGACCAACAGTCAAAGAAAGGATTTTTAGATGAATAGCCTGGTTTTACACAGGGTCAAGGCTTTCTTCTGGATCCAGAAAATGGATAGAACCCCTGGTCCACAGAGGACCCCAATCCTTAGGAAAGGATTGGGAGTACTGGGCCTACGGAGGCCCCATAAGACCGCATACTTGTTCTGAGCTGAAGGCGTGATGAACTTGAAACCACTTGGGTGGGGTGTTGAAAGAATGCTACCACCAGAGTCCATGTTAGGGTTGGAGTGCTCTCTGATAAGCTGATTAACATGTGTTTACATTCCTTTATTGTTTTTTATATACATTCTCTGTAATGTTTTATGTTAAGAAAAAGTAGGCTTGCATAAAAAGAACTGCGTGGTAACTGTAACTGTGGGAAGTCACACTGTTAACCATCCTTGAAGTGAAAGCAAGCAGGCCTGCTTACGTGGCCTATCTTTTTCTGGGATATCACAATATAGTCAGGGGACTATGCAGCCTAGAAATAAACTGGTCAGAAGGGAGTGAGACGTAGTTCTCCACCCAAGAAAAGCAGTGGCTGAGGAGCCAGAAGCCGGAGAGTGGGTGCACTTGCTGAACCACTTAGGAGAAATCCAGGTGTAGTGCCTTTAGCTGTGACAGTATACTCATCCCAAGTTGTGATTCTGATTTTAACTCAACTCGTGCTGGAGTCAATGGAGCATGGCTGCCATGGTGAGTTACTTGGCTTGTCCCTATACTGGCATCTTTTGGTCTCCTTTTGCTTTATTTCTTCTCTACTGTGGGGAAAGAAAAAGAGTTGTGGAACTGTGCCATTTACTACCCACTCACTGCACCAAACTCACAGCAGATAATGCATATAATAATACAATAATCCTTTTTCTTTCTTTCATGCTTTGATTAGCATTGAAATAGTTAATAATATTTACATTACATAATTAGGCAGCTGACTTAACAGCTCATTGAGAGGAGAAGAGGCAGCTTAAACCTATTATTTCCGGCTTTCTGAAATCACAGCATATAGTACCCTTGAATTCACAGTATAAAGGGTTTCTTTACAAGCATAAGGTCCAGAAAATTCCTTTTAAAAACATTGAAGCTGAGATTCTGGAGCACATGATGGCTGATTGGGGGAAGTTACAATATAATGAAACCCACATAAAACCAAGTATGCTCCCTATTCAACGCCCAGGTCTACCATTGATTGGTCTTAATAAGATTTTGCACTTATATAAAACTTTACAAATGTTATTTAATTATGCTTCACAACAGCTGTAGGAGGTAAGTCAACTTCATTAATCCCATTTTATTAGTGGTGAAACTGAGAGGTTAAGTGACTTGCTCAACGTCCCATATCAAGTCAGTGTCAGGGATAATATTGGAACCACAGTCTGCTAGACTGCAGTGTCTACTAGGCAACCCACTGTGACCTTATTAACAAATTTCCACATAATTAAAACAGGGTTAATGATATCTACCATGCTCATGGGGCATTGTGAGGCATAACCAAATCATGCCTCCCTTAAAGTGCTATACAAATACAAAGTATTATTTGAGACAGTGGGGGAGACAGGATTAGATCAGGTTCCAAGTTCTGTGCTGTGGGCCACTAGATTATTCTGCCTCTTTGAGAGATGCAAACACAGAACAAATTTCACTTTAGTCCATGGTAAATAATTTAAACTTTCTGTTAACAGTATTGCATGAAAAAAATTGAACAGCCATTTTTGTTAGAAATACTGTCCAGGCCCACAAAATCCAGAGGATGCTAAATGACATAAAATGAAATAGTTGCAAATTTCAAACCAGTGTTGAGAATTTGGCCTGGTTTTGCCTAATTCTAGTTGCTGTATGGTGGGAATGATAGGGAGCTTTAAACAGAGTCACATTTTCACAAACATCCTCTGATTTTGTGCCCCAAACATTGCAAATACAATCAAATCAAGCATAAATGACAGAATTACCCACTTTAGGAGTGCAGCTATAGTTTCATTTGCAATTCAGGTGGTTGGTGTCTAAATTATAACATTTATGCCCATTACTGAGTTTTCCAGTTATCTTGTACCATCCATTGACTGCAAGAACAACATTGTGAATACAAGCTTAGGGGCTGGATTTTTCCGGTTGAGCCAATTATTGAATGTGGCACCCATTTGAAAGTTAGCCAAGCTCACATGCTCACTGGACATATACTTCATAAATTAATAATCCTATACCTTTCAATGGCTGTGTTGTACTTATTTGCTTGCTGGAAAGGAGCCAGAACTATCTAATCTCTAAGCAGAAGGAAGAGGCTCCTCCTTATCTCTGGGTAAATATGTAAGTCTCATGTTTTGAAGAATTTAAACCTCTCCAACCTTCTGTACCTCTCTAATATTTATCTTGAACTAGACTGTGCTGTCCTTTGTACCCTGATCTATAAACTGATATTTAAATTTATCTACTGTGAAGGGACTGAGCGTGTTCTGCCTCCATCTCAGCTTGAGTGTTGAGGTTGTCATTAGAATGAGGCCCTCAAGGAGCAACAATCCACTGTGTATTCTCTGACTAGCTAAGTTATAATCTTTATTAGGAAAACAAAAAAATCACAAGCACAATAAAGAATGCACTTGCATTACACACAACATCCCTTGAGGTCCATCCCCAATGTAGGTAAGGTGAAAAATAAAGCTTGCATAAGGCAGTGTGTTCCAGTGTATTCCACTGCTTACAGGCTAGGTTTCACATTTTATAAGGGGTTATCCACTGTACTTTATACATATTCAGTTATGGTTTCAGACTCTTTTCCTTACACATACTTCCGCACTTCAGTAATACTGGGTTTCCTAACATCAATGGGTCAATTAGCCATTTATGTTATACTCATTAGCATTTATTTCAATTAATTGCCATGCTATGTCCGCAGTTAGTACGTGTAAGTCTCAATTAAGCTCAACATCCTTTAAACTCTCCCTAAAATTCCAGAAATATATTTTTGCAGTTCCATACCCCTCCTTTTCCCAGCACATAACAATTTTGTTTACTGTCATACTCATCTTGTGATGTAGGATCTTTTAATGGTTAGTTCCTATGGCATGCTACTTGAAGATGCTATTCCTTGAAGATGCTAAGGTAATTATCATATAAGCCCAAAGGTCCTTGTGTTACACCTTTAGAATACCTCTGCCCTACCTATATATATGGCTTTTATACATATGACCAGCTACACCCAACTCATTTGGAGTAGTACCTCACTTCTTGAGCAGTCCTGCTCTAGTTAACAGGATGATGTGTGGAGTAAGGTGCTATTCAATGAGAGTAAGGTTGGTACACTCTGGTCCAATTAAATTACATACCAGGAAAATACTTGAAAGTGCATTTCAAATTAAGCACTAATCATAACAACAAAACAAGGTATAATCAAAACATTCCATCACCTTAGTTTCTGGTATTTGCCTTTAGTTTTATTGCACTTTGTTTTTATGAATGCTAGTAGAACTATCGGGTACATCTACACTGAAAAAAAACCCAACCCTTCGTCAGTGAGTCTCAGAACCTGGGACAAATGAGTTGGGCTCTCAGGCCTTGCGCTACAGGGCTAAAAACAATAGTGTAGACATTCTTTCTCATTCTGGAGCCCAGGATCTGAGACCACCCCCTCTCCTCAGGTTTCAGAGCCCAGGCTGCAGCCCGAGCTAGAATGTCTACACTGCTGTTTTTGGCTCTGTAGTGCAAGCCCTACAAGCCTGACTCAATAGACCTGGGTTGTGAAACTCACTGCTGTGGTTTGTTTGATTGGTGTTGCAGTGTAGATATATCCAGAGTACATTTTTCAAGGGTAGCAAGGGTATGGTGAACAGTGATACTTGCTATAATATCCCTTGGCCTAATAGCTATTTCTGTCCTCACCACTGTTCCAATGTTTTCTACCTGCAGTATGTATCTGTGGCTTTGATCCACATTTTAGACATTCTGAATGTAGGCCCAAGAATCCTAACGAAATGTAAGATGAAGATTTGAAGGTTTCGCTTAAGTCTGATCCAAACTTTGGTATATTGGTATAGAGAAATTCCAGAAGCTACACAAGAGAAATACTGAAGTGAAGTAAATTCGGAGGATTTGGGTGGGAGTCAGTTTGTGTTATATTTATGCTGTCACTCAATTGATTTGGCCTGAGTGAAGTGATGGGTCTGATTATTTATTTTGTGTATTTTTAAAACTTTTGTACTTTTTAAACCCCCGCCCCCCAAAAAAGAAGAAAGTACATAAATAAATAATAAAGGAAGATGACTAGTATATTCATTTCATACTCGTACCCCAAATGTGTTTTACAGTTTATTTCTATTTTGTAACAGTGATGATATCTGAATTCTGATCTGCATGTGCTTGTGGATGATCTAAATTCTTTCCCATAATTTTATTAAGTTACATTGTTTTTTGATGAAAGAGCAAAACACTGAGCATATGCCTATAAGACAATGCAAAGACATTCAGGAGATGCACTTAAAATTCTGTTTAGGAATAGGGAGAAGGACCCATCTCTGAATATATTACACTGGTTAAGTAAACGAGCTACAATCCAAAGTCTACATCAATTGTAAGATACAAAGTTAAAGAGAAAGACTTTGGATTGTAGCTCTTTCACTAAACCAATATAATAAATTTCAGAGATGTGATGTCAGCAGAAAAGTCCTACCTGATGCCATAAGCTTCTGTAAAGTATTTATTAAATTAGGGAGCACCTGTCTTTTTGACAAAATTTAAGACTCCATTTAAAAAATATTCAAGCCTTTCAAGCTAAGTTTCCATATTTTATTCAGAAAAATTGTACAATATGATATGCTCAGTACAGACTGCCTATTGTAAATCAGCATCCCATCTTATCACATCCTCACACAACAGGGATGAGTAGCTCTAAGGAGTGGAATTGGGTGGACAAGGTGACTTCCCAATTTTTTACATATTAACTATTTCCCATTAAAAGCTGGGCTTTCTTATACTGTTAATAAATGGAGGGGCAGATTGCCAGTCTGGCTCCTTTCATGAGCACTGTCCATACTTCAGAAAGAAGCTGGTGTTCCCTGATGTAAATTAATTATTGGCAATGGGATATGCCACTGTCATTGACACAAAGGGTAAGAAAAAGAAGTCATATTTTATACACGTCAGAAAGTGGTATACAGCAAGGGGCCATGGCAATTTAACACAGCGTTGTTCATTTATAATAGAATGTCTGGATCTGCATCTACAGAGCCATAAACTTGCACTTTACTGGATGTACATTCTATTTCCCTAGATCACTGAAGCTATTAAACATCTGTAGACCAAGTTATTGATATGGAAATGGAAGACAACTACCCTGTTGCATTCTTGTATCTATCTCTGTCTCTTTCTCATTCATAATTTTTGAAGGACTTAGCCTGGCAAGTTTGTTACTTTTTAAATCTTTATTGCTGTGAAGGAATAAGGGATACCTTTCCTTTGGGGACAGAGGCCTGGAGCTGGCCTGGCTGTCTGATTATTCCTACCCTCTGCACCTGAGAAAGAGGTGAAATGTAATTAGCTCAGCCTTATATAAAGAGAGCAGTAGGAAGGGGTGGAAGGAGAGAAATTCAACATCCTCCAGGAAATTGAGGGGCCAGAGGTGTTCCCCCAGTGACTTGCTCCTAGAATTCCTGCTGAGGGAAGCTGCTCCAGAAAACCAAACATGAGAGGAGACGGGTTGGGAATTCTGTATTGCTGAGGCTCTGAGGTGAGCGCGAGGAAATCTGGTTACTGGCATTACTGCTGTGAGAGACTAATCTGGGGGAAAGGGCTGCTGTGCTTGCACAGACCTTGGAGAGTCGGCAAGGGCTGGATGATGGGTTTTTTAAGAAGGGAGGAAAAGCCTGTGCCTGTGCCAGAACTAACTGCATGGAGTCTGCAGAGGAACCTTCCCGAGGAGTTGAAGTTCAGAAGGGAACATCCCAATGATCTGCAGCTTACCCTTCACCCATGGACACTTCAGATCCCCTTCCCATCCTAGACTACAGTGTCTTGAGTGGCACCTTTGACATTATGCTAGCCCAACAAGAAAATCAAACACTCCAGGAATTTTTCAACTCAGTGGCTGCTATAAACAGAGTGGTGACTCCTGAACACACATCTCATCAGTTTCTCACTTTGAATTATGGGATAAGATTTTTGTACTGAGTAGAGAGACAACCCCAAACTAAAGATCCCAAATATCAAGTCCTGGTCCTAAACCTGTCCAGAGGGATCTCTTATGGTTAGCCCATTCTCTTCCCTGGCAAGACACTTAGGTAAAGTGAAAACCCCAGAAAGTTTGTTGGCCCAATTTTTTAGGTCAGAAATGTATAAAGAAGAAGCTGATTTTCTGCTTGTCATGCCTCAATTGCCAAAAAGTAGGCCCAAGGGGATGGGACTGGGAACCTCTAATCCCCCTGCGTCTCATCGCCACCCCCTTTGAGAGGATAGGGATTGAAATAATAGGCCCACTAGAGAAGATCATAAAGGTCAGAAGTTCATTTTGGTGTTTGTGGACAATGCCACATGATATCCAGAGGAAATCCACTTATGAAACACCTTTGTCTCCATTATAGTGCAAGATCTACTCCAAGTGTTTTCATGAGCTAGTCTTCCCTCAGCAGTTTTCACCGACCGAGAGAAGAATTTCTTATCCCAGATGTTCCAACAAGTTTGGGCACTATTGAAAGTATGACTACTCCAGACCGCAGTCTATACCCCCAGACTGATGGTCTGGTGGAGCAGTTCAATAAGACCTTCTAGAATATGATAAGATGTTTGTAGAGACAGAGGCCAAAGACAGGAACCATCTGCTCCCCTGTCTCTTGTTTGCAGTATGAGAAATATTATAGATCTCTATGGGCTTCTCTCCTTTTGAGCTTCTCTATAGGAGACAGAGACCATCATCTGGTGGTGGGCCAGGAGACAGTGTTTACATTGACCATCCACAGGCATGGCCGCCCACAGCTCCCAGTGGTTGTGGTTCGCCATTCCCGGCCAATGGGAGCTGAGGGAAACAGCGGCTAGCACATCCTTGTGGCCTGCACTGCTTCCCTGAGCTCTCATTGGCTGGGATATCCTAGTCTGGTGCAGACTTTGAGGTAAGAGTCTGCAAGGGTTTGACTATGCTTTGTTAAAAAGGCTCAATTAAAGTAACTACCCCTGTTAAGAAATAGCTACCCTGAATTCCTTGGAAATAAACTTCAGAGATTGAGCTGACCCAGCAGAACAAACCTTAGGGCTGGTCTACACTGAAAACTTACATTGGCATCAGAAAAATTCACACTGTGAGAGACGTACCTATGTTGACTTTACCCCCAGTGTTGACAGCACTAAGCTAACAGAAGAATTCTTCCATCAACCTAGCTACCATCTCTCCAGGAGGTGGATTAACTATAGTGATGGGAGAAACTCTGTGGCATTTTAAATGTAGACATAACCTTAGTCCGATAGGAGAAGGCTGTTATTATATAGACCTAATCCATTACAACTGTATAGTCAAAAGCTTGTCATTTAATCAACACAGTTTCTTATTGATGATGTAACTGAGAAAATATAAATAAAATGACTACATGAGGACCCAGCATGTTTAAGAATAATACAAAATGTATAAATTTGCTAGAGAGATTTTCTCTCACAGATGTCATAATTGCTACAAGTACTAAGAATTAACATATAACTGTCATCAGTATATTAACAAGACTCATGTTAAGTAACACCTGAGAAACAACTGAGAAAACCAGTCAAAATATAGCCCTGTCATTTATCAACCCGTTCATACTATTCAAAACACATATTCTAATTATATGTCCTACTACTTAAACACTCAGTAAAATTAGAGAGCACTTTTCTAGGGATGTGAGAAGAAGAGAAATGAGCTATGATTCCTGATATTTTAGAGCTGACCTCTAAATTCTCATTGGGTGATAAACTATGGTTGCACCCATTGCATCACCTTTGATAAGATTTAGGTAAAGAGGCACAATGGATAAAGTGGTCTGTTGTTCCATTATTTGAACACTATAAATTTCTACAGTTCAAGTATTTGGGGGCAATCATCACTGATGAAGTATCCAAGGCAGAAATTCGGGCAAGAATTGTGCAAACAACAGCAGCAGCGGCAAAGCTAAATCCAATTTGGAGGAATTAGAATATGTCCCTGGAATCCAGACTGAAACTGCTGCACGCATTGATCATCTCCATGTTTCTGTATGTGTGCAAGACATGGACCCTTACGGCAAAACTTGAATGGAAAATTCAGGTAGTAGAGATGAGATGCTTCCCTAAAATCCTGGGCATCTCCTATATCGACCATGTCACTAATGAAGAGGTCTGCAACATCATCACCCAATGTGCTGGGTCATATGAAGACCTCTTCATGACGGTAAAGAAGCACAAGCTGAAGTGGTACGGCCATGTAACAAGATCATATAGCCCGTCCAAGATCATCCTACAAGGGAAGAGAAGAAGAGGTAGCCAGAGGAAAAGATGGATTGACAACATAATAAAACGGACAGGAATGGACTTCATGGAGACTCAAGTACTGACACACAATCGTCAGGGGTGGAGACAATTGCTTGATTGCTCATCAGTGATGGTGCCCCAATGACCAATGTGGTAATGGGAGTGATGATGATGATGATGATGAGATACCTAGTGCCATGAAAATTCTTTTTCTTTTCCCTGCATTTGCAAGGATGCTTGCTATATCAGCTCAAAGTTTTTTTGCCTCAGTACATCACATAAATAATACTAATATTTATAAAACACCTATCTGAAAAACAGAATCTGGAGCATTGTACATAATATATAAAACTTTCACTGAATGCCCAGAGAAACCAGCCATCCCAACAAAACTGATCATAACTGGAAAAGTTCTAGACAGTGGAAGAATTGGTGAGAAAAGAGAGGAAAAAGGTCAGTGATGTACTGGCCTTATAGATTTATAACAGGTTTACTTGGGGTCTTGAAGACAATTACAGAGGAACTCACTACATTTGATGTTCTCACCACTAATACATTGATGATAGTTACACATCATTCTCTCAACTTTGGTACAGTACCTAAAAGGTGAGGGATAAAAAGCACCTTGTGCCAATTCAACTTTGACAACACAGGAGGATACAATTTGAGGATCTGGCCAAAACATTGATCTCACTCTCCACTGAGTGCACCCACCTTCTGATCATGTAGTTGGTGCAGTGCTGGGGCTCTATTGGACTCATCATTAATTCTGAACATGGAGATTACAACAGAGTTAAGAAGAGCCAGAAGATGTTTAGATTTTATAAGTAGTCAGAGTTTGTTGTTTGCTGTTACAGTATCATTTATTAGTTATTATGTTATACATAGAGTTTATAATGTGTCTCTTTCTTCTTTGATTAAGGGCTTTTTTCTCTGTTCAGGATATTGAACTTATTGGACCAAGTTAATCTCTAGTGTTTGCCCACTGAAAATAGTAGATTTATTACAAGAATAAATATGATAAACATTTTAAAGATCCAAGTCTTGTGCATGAGTCTGGGTCATGAACAGCTGTCATTAGAGAAGCAGAGCTCTGATTTTTGTCATGTGGGTTCTGTTGGCCCTCACCCAACATCGTGCTGAAGGTACAGGTGAATATTCATGATTAGAAAAATATTGTTGAATTATTCCCCCCAATCAACAAAACTGCCTTTTCATAAAAGCAATGGTAATCTGTTTTTATGTTCTGTCAGCACATGTCCTTTGCTGGTGGCTATAACTCAGCCACCATGACTGGAAAAAAAAGTAACATATACCATTACATAGGAATGATTTCTTTATAAATTAGAACCAGATTCTCAGATGGTGTAAATTATATCCACTGAACTAATTCTATTTACATCAGCTGAGGATCTGGTGTTATATGTATTATGATGTCCCCAAAGGCAATCATATTATATGTGAGTTAAGAATGGGATCCATTCATGTAAGTTTATTTTCACTAGTAGAACTAATGAAGAAAATGTGCTTTATGTACCTCTTGACAGGTCTGTTGTGATTGCTATGACATTAACAATGAGAAAGAAAGACAAATAGAAATTATACTTCATCAGTCATACAAAAAGAAACCTTGTTTTAAAAAGAAATCTTTTAAAAAGAGTTTTTAGTGGACAGATATCCATATGATAAAAACCACCTTCAAATTTGTCATTAATTGTTAGTAGTATCAACAGGAAGGTCAAGATTTGAACAGGCATAAAAATTGCTTCTTATTTTTGCATTTGGTCTATCCAGATCAGGACGGAGGTATTTTTTCATGGTGGGATAGGGAAGTTTGCAGTGCTTTTGACTTTACTGTGCCTGTTCTATGGATAAACAGAGATACACATGCTTTGGTGTTGTCTGTATGGATTTGTTGCCCCTCCCTCACCTGAAGGGGCAGGTCTTTCATTGCTTCAGGAGGTTGCACTCTCCAAGCCCAGTTATCAAGTAAGCTCAACATCTCTTTACAAGAAAAAGGACAGGGTGATATATGCATATAGTTGGTGCTCAGCTTTTGAAGAACCCCTGGGTCAAATTCAGCCTCTGGGTAATTGAGGGCAACTCCATTCAATTCAATTTGGCTCTTCGACTGTTATGGTAAGAGCCTTCACCATTACTACCCTTGCACCAAAGTGAATGAGGAGGTGCAAAACGGTTAGTGTCCTATCTATGTGTAAGGGGTGAGGTTTTCAAATGTGCTCAGGTTTGGCCTCACTCTGCTCCCATTTTAAAGCTTCCATTGGCTTCATTGGGAGTAGAGGTAGGCTTTTGAAAATCCATTCTAATCGTCTTCAAGAGTGGGAGTTTCTCACAAGAGCATCAATCTAGTATGGGATTCAATAGAGCAGGATGTGCAGAATGAGAGAGGTGAAAGTTGCGGACTCCATGAGTGGGGCCTTGTGCAAATTCATAACCTAGTGTCAAGAGGAGGCTGCAAAGAGCCTTCCTCTCTTCCACTCTCTGCACATGGAGCAGGCATAGGTATAGCCCCTTGGCCAAATTTACAAAGTTATTTCAATGCCTAAAGGTGCAGAGACATACCTAGGGGGATTTACAAAAGTGCCTAGGTGAGTTGGGCACCTAACTCCCATTGACTGAAATGAGAGTTAGGCATCTAACCTGTTTGGGCACTTTTGTAAATTGCTCTAGATGCCGCTCTGCAACTTTAGGCATTGAAATACCTTTGTAAAGCTGGCCCCTATGCTTCCCTGAGGCATTCACCACCAAAAAAAGTACATTATAGAGTGTGTGTATCAGTTCTATATATTTCGTATCAAGTTTAGAGTCAGACTGAGTCATTAGGCCAGGGACATGTCCCATAACCATTTCAGACCCTGAGTAGTCCCCAGCAGACTTCTTTGTGCAGTTTGCTAGGGGAGGAATCCTTTTCCAAAACCACCAACTGGCTGGAACGGTATCCATGGATGCCCGTGTGGGTGAGGACCAGATGTTCTACATAACAGCAGCTTGTAGGATCTACCTAAACCCTTGTGAATCTTGGCCAGGCCCTGTTCCAACCCACTGCCTGTGATCTCTGATGTAAAGAGGGCAGGAAAGGAGGTAGGAAAAATGCAGGCAGACTTTGACCCTTAAGGCACTGACTCCGGCTGAAATCCTAAGGTGTTTGGCCTCAGTAATTAGGCCCAAAACATATGTCGTAATTAATGCAAATAGAAAGGTCTCAGCATAATACATCCTCTCAGTCTTGAAATTTCCCAATATATTTTCAAATATTGTAGGTTAGTCTTTTGTGCAGTTGGAGGGTTTTGGATAGCATAGGTCAACAGGGTCTGGTATTGAAAACCATTTTGCTCATCCTTAACTGAAAATGAATTAGCATGTGCATCTTTAATTTTAGGAGAAGCATGTAATAATTCTGTAGTCAAAGTTACTACAAAGAATAATTCTAACTATTTAACAATAAACACCACAATCAGTATTATAATTTTAAAGACTACAGACAACTGCTTTCCTTCAAAATTTCTTTTGAACACAAAGGAAGATGTTAATAAAGAAAAGGGAAAAAAAGCAGTTAAAAATCAATGCCTGTCTAATTTTGAGAAACTATTGGGTTCTCTCAGTAGTTTGATACTTTATGCACTAAGTTACTCAAAAAAGACTGCAGTGCTTTGTGGGAAGTTTCAAGGACATGGTGAAGGAGAATTAAATTATCAAGTAATGTTACAGCTTGTTCTTATATTTACATTTATCTTGAATGAAGGTAATTTATTTTGGGGGCAAAGAGAATCATATATCACACTAATGCAGACTCTAAAAATTTGCCCTTCATGCTGTGACTGGACACTGTCAAGCAAGGTTTACAACCTTTCTATCTACATCCAAGCAAAGTTGCAGTATTTAGTTACCAACATTGCTACCAGTTACAATATATTTCCCTTGTTTGTATTTATGAGGAAATGGAGGAAAACAATTCATTTGTTAAAAGAAATAACTTCTAAAGAATAACCTCCAGAATCTGATGTATTGATTTTCTTATGCTTCCCCAGCTGGCAAACAGGTTAAACAGAACCAAGAACACCCAGAGGCAGTTACTGCTGCTTCTCTGAGGAGAATTTCAGGATGGAGAAGCGTATTCTGTCATTGTCCATAATATTGCTTGGGTTCCCTGTACATTACATGCATACAGATCTCTGAGTGAAACCTGTAAGAAATCAGATTTAAAATATACTGCAGTCATGACTGAGGAGCTGTCCGTGAAACACCGAGTCATGTCCCTTTCCATTGGCACCAGTGCCATACAGTATGTGTTCAGAGCTAAGATTTTAATCTCACAGATGCAGTACAAGAGTCTGCCTGACAGTTAGATACTGGCAGGTTTAAAAGATGGGCTCTTTCTTCAACAAGGAGTTAATTTAGAATTCTTAATGGAGGAAGCTTACTGAAGGCAAACTTTTTTTTAAAAGCCTTGTTCTTCTACCTGATTAAAGACCTACAAATTGAGGTCTGATCCTGGAAAGATTTATGCACATACTTACCTTTAAGCATAGTGAGTAGTCATAGAATCATAGAATATTCGGGTTGGAAGGGACCTCAGGAGGTCATCTAGTCCAACCCCCTGCTCAAAGCAGGACCAATCCCCAACTAAAGCATCCCAGACAGGACTTTGTCAAGCCTGACCTTAAAAATATCTAAGGAAGGAGATTCCACCACCTCCCTAGGTAACTCATTCCAGTGTTTCACCACCCTCCTAGTGAAAAAGTTTTTTCCTAATATAGAAACCTAAACCTCCCCCACTGCAACTTGAGACCATTATTCCTTGTTCTGTCATCAGCTACCACTGAGAACAGTCTAGATCCATCCTCTTTGGAACCCCCTTTCAGGTAGTTGAAAGCAGCTATCAAATCCCCCCTCATTCTTCTCTTCTGTAGACTAAAAATTCCCATTTCCCTCAGCCTCTCCTCATAACTCATGTGTTCCAGTCCCCTAATCATTTTTGTTGCCCTCCACTGGACTCTTTCCAATTTTTCCACATCCTTCTTGTAGTGTGGGGCCCAAAACTGGACACAGTACTCCAGATGAGGCCTCACCAGTGTCAAATAGAGGGGAACGATCACGTCCCTCAATCTGCTGACAATGCCCCTACTTATGCATCCCAAAATGCCATTAGCCTTCTTGGCAACAAGGGCACACTGTTGACTCATATCCAGCTTCTCGTCCACTGTAACCCCTAGGTCCTTTTCTGCAGAACTGCTGCCTAGCCATTCGGTCCCTAGTCTGTAGCAGTGCACTGGATTCTTCCGTCCTAAGTGCAGGACTCTGCCCTTGTCCTTGTTGAACCTCATCAGATTTCTTTTGGCCCAATCCTCTAATTTGTCTAGGTCCCTCTGTATTCTATACTACCCTCCAGCGTATCTACCTCTCCTCCCAGTATACTGTCATCTGCAAACTTGCTGAGGGTGCAATCCACGCCATCCTCCTGATCATTAATGAAGATGTTCAACAAAACCGGCCCCAGGACTGACCCCTGGGGCACTCCACTTGATACTGGCTGCCAACTAGACATGGAACCATTGATCACTGCCCGTTGAGCCCGACAATCTAGCCAGCTTTCTACCCACCTTATAGTGCATTCATCCAGCCCATACTTCCTTAACTTGGTGACAAGAATACTGTGGGAGACTGTGTCAAAAGCTTTGCTAAAGTCAAGAAACAAAACATCCACTGCTTTCCCTTCATCCACAGAACCAGTAATCTCATCATAAAAGGCAATTAGATTAGTCAGGCATGACTTTCCCTTGGTGAATCCATGCTGACTGTTCCTGATCACTTTCCTCTCCTCTAAGTGCTTCAGAATTGATACCTTGAGGACCTGCTCCATGATTTTTCCAGGGACTGAGGTGAGGCTGACTGGCCTGTAGTTCCCAGGATCCTCCTTCTTCCCTTTTTAAAGATGGACACTACATTAGCCTTTTTCCAGTCGTCCAGGACTTCCCCGGATCGCCATGAGTTTTCAAAGATAATGGCCAATGGCTCTGCAATCACATCCGCCAACTCCTTTAGCACTCTCAGATGCAGCGCATCCGGCCCCAGGGACTTGTGCTCGTCCAGCTTTTCTAAATAGTCCCGAACCACTTATTTTTCCACAGAGGGCTGGTCACCTCCTCCCCATGCTGTGCTGCCCAGTGCAGTAGTCTGGGAGCTGACCTTGTTCATGAAGACAGAGGCAAAAAAAGCACTGAGTACATTAGCTTTTTCCACATCCTCTGTCACTAGGTTGCCTCCCTCATTCAGTAAGGGGCCCACACTTTCCTTGACTTTCTTCTTGTTGCTAACATACCTGAAGAAACCCTTCTTGTTACTCTTAACATCTCTTGCTAGCTGCAACTCCAAGTGTGATTTGCCCCCCCTGATTTCACTCCTGCAAGCCTGAGCAATATTTTTATACTCTTCCCTGGTCATTTGTCCAATCTTCCACTTCTTGTAAACTTCTTTTTTTGTGTTTAAGATCAGCAAGGATTTCACTGTTAAGCCAAGCTGGTCGCCTGCCATATTTACCATTCTTTCTATACATTGGGATGGTTTGTCCCTGTAACCTCAATAAGGATTCTTTAAAATACAGCCAGCTCTTCTGGACTCCTTTCCCCCTCATGTTATTCTCCCAGGGGATCCTGCCCATCAGTTCCTTGAGGTTGTCAAAGTCTGCTTTTCTGAAGTCCAGGGTCCATATTCTGCTGCTCTCCTTTCTTCCCTGTGTCAGGATCCTGAACTCGACCATCTCATGGTCACTGCCTCCCAGGTTCCCATCCACTTTAGCTTCTCCTACTAATTCTTCCCGGTTTGTGAGCAGCAGGTCAAGAAGAGCTCTGTCCCTACTTGGTTTCTCCAGCACTTGCACCAGGAAATTGTCCCCTACACTTTCCAAAAACTTCCTGGATTGTCTGTGCACCACTGTATTGCTCTCCCAGCAGATATCAGGGTGATTGAAGTCTCCCATGAGAACAAGGGCCTGCGATCTAGTAACTTCTGTGTTTGCCAGATCCACCTCATCCCCCTGGTCCGGTGGTCTATAGCAGACTCCCACCACGACATCACCCTTGTTGCTCACACTTCTAAACTTAATCCAGAGACACTCAGGTTTTTCTGCAGTTTCATACTTGAGCTCTGAGCAGTCAGACTGATCCCTTACATACAGTGCAACTCCCCCACCTTTTCTGCCCTGGCTAGTCCAATGGTGTTCAAAATTTCAGCATGTGAGTCTTTCCAAGATTGGGTCTCCACTATCTTCCCGCTATTGTGAACTGGGAAAGGACCAAATAAAAGTGAAACTGGCCTGAAAAAACTCTGTGAAAGGACAGGAAGATGCGTAGCGAGAATTAATACTGCTTTTCACGACATTATTTCCCCCTATTTTTTCCAGCAGGATTTCAATCTCTGTCATTTTATCTCAATAGTTCTCTCTTTTTCAGTGGGAACAATGCTGTTTTTTGCCTGCTGCCCCTGAACCACAGTGCTCTAGCCATTTGGGTTGTCCCACAGAGACCTCTATAGGCTCAGAAAGGCTCTGAAGCCCTATATCTGCTCATTTGTGAGCTTCCTTGCTCCATAATATAACTACCTGGCTCATGGCCAAAGTGAGTTTTGGGCCTGTAAATAAATCTTGCTATAGATTAAAAATGAATCTTAAACACAGGGGCTGAAGAGGCCAATTCTGTTTGCATTTATGAGGAAGAGTGGCAGTAGTAAAAACAGTGCTGCTAGTGAAAGACCTGGAAAACCTTTTGATTTTTTACAAAACAGGGCAAGGAATGTGGTAGCACTAGTGAGATAACATTTAAAAGCTATTCACCAGATAATATTTTCTGGCCAGAACCATTACACAGCTCTAAGCAAAGCCAATTAAAATGTGGGAAAAGGACCAAAAATATACAATATATCTTGTGAAAATACTCAGAGGAGATTTATTTTTTTAAAAGGGCTTTCAATAAAGTTAGGATTACCTTTAATTGAAGCATCACTGTTTGGCATATTTTTATGTCTAAATTTAATGTAGAACACTACCTTTAGAAATGGAGCATATTATAGCTGGATATTAAAATAAGGAACATAGGGAAATAGATTACTTAGGGAGTCAGCTATAGATCATAACAAACCCTGGCATTCCTTAGGTATATGGCACTCCCTTTGCACACATTAGCCCTCACTAACTTAATTGCACACATTTCTCTATGACTAGATGGTCACCGCTTCTCAGATCAGAATTTACGTTCTGTCTCTCTGAGGCACCCAGTACCATTGAATCTCCAGTAATGGAAAAAGGAGGTTTGTATGTACTTAAGTTCAATTTTAATAAAGAAAGTCACAGAAGAGAAATATTTTAAAGAAAGAGAAATATTTTATTTTTGTATGTCATTATCCAAGAACCTTTGTAAAAGTATTTTTTTAATTATATCAGTAAAGGTCAACATTTTATTATTATATCATCTTAGATAATGTTTATGTGTAAAAATTAGGTTATCAGTCATTCTCAGAGTCAAAATAACGTATGTATTGTCTATAACTTCAGGTGCTTGACACAAATATGGGGTGAGGAGGAGAGAGAGTGGCATGGTAGGTGGAACATCGGTGGTTTCACAAGGCCATTTGTACAAACACACATGCACAAGTCCTGAGGACAACCAGGGGCCAGTTCAACTCCTGGCTCAAATTAAAGCAGCCTCAGGCTTTTTCAAACTGTCAGTAGTAACAACTCACTAGAGGTATTGTTCCAGCACAGGACTACCAGAGAGCAACCATGTCCCCTTCACTAGCCACATCACCTACACTGTAAGAGAGCCACACTATCTCTAAGTCATCCTTTATGTTATCTCTAGGCAACAGGGCCGGCCCACAATATTTTGGCACCTGAGACGGGGAGCTCAAATGATTCCCCCATGCCTCCTTGCTTGGGCCAAAACTTTGAAAGGTCTCAATTCTGCCTTCTTCCTGTTCTACTCCTCTACTGCTCTGCTACCTACCCCAATAAAGGAGAACTAACAACTTAAAATGCCTTGTTCAAAATTTTTAAGTAACACTTAACTTTCAAACGCCTGAACAGGAAATGTAGCTTTTCTTGTCTGCATAGTAAATACTGGCATTTTTATCTGTTTGAATAATCAAAGTGGTGTTTACCATGCCTTCCTGGTTGCAGATTTGAACTGCTTCCTGAAGGTCCACAGTCTGGGCCAGCCCATGCTCTGTTGAGATGGTTGCAAGGCCAACCAGCCTCTCCTGTGTCATTGTGGAGCGTAGATGTGTTTTTATTAACCTCAGTTTGGAGAAGCTGCGTTCTCCACTGGCACTTGTTATAGGAAGTGTTAGAAGTATGCGCAGAGCAACAAAAGCATTTGGAAAGAGGGTGGTCATCTTATTTGTGCACATATATTCCAGAACAGTCTTTGGAGTTGATCCTGCTGAAATGTATCTTGAAAGGGCTTTCAGTTCATCACCTAAATCACTCGCATCAATATTGCGCATGTCATCATGTGTCAACACTATCTCTAGTGCCCTGCATTGCTGGTGTAGGTCTTCTTCAGGTATAATGAGGAGTTTTGGAATATCATACAACATCCCAAATATACTGCTGTGTCCCTTGAGCTGCATGAAAGGTTCTTCAGCTGAGTGTTTTGCACAATTTAGCACCTGGTTAAAGAATTCAACTTTGAATTGTAGTTTGGGGTTTCTTATGGGATTATCCCATGCCTCAAAATAAAAATGTCATCTTCTTCGGTGACTCTTGTATTCTTGAATGGGTGGGAAAATAGCTTCAGTGTGAAGTTCCTCTGCCAACTTCTGTACACTCTTCAGAACATTTTGAAATCCCTCATCTGACCGGTAAGACTGTAGGTATGACTTTGCTTTGTCCAGTTGTTACATTGCTCCAGATATATCAAGGTCAACACCTTGGAGTCTCTTGCTTACAACATTTATTTCAAACAGTATGTCATGCCACAATACTAAGCCACACAGAAATTTGAAGTTATGTATGTTTCTGGTGATTCCATTTCCCTCTGCCACTGTTCTCCCATGAACAGTTCCTGTCATAGCATTATCCTCCATAATGGCAACTATGGCATCATCTATCTTCTCAGTTTGGAGTTTGACAGGCTTTATCGCCTCCACTCAACTTTCCCATTGTGTGGCACTCAGTGGTTTCAGTGTCAGAGAGGATGTTCCCAGATGTTGCTTCAAAATTTGGCATTGATGAGTTGATGCAGAGAAAAATACATAGATGCTTTGAATTACGTTAAAAAATTCAGCAACCTCACTAGAAGCTGATGCTGCATCACTAACCACCAAGTTCAATGAACGAGAACTGCATGGGACAAAAAAAGCTCGAGGGTTTAACTCTTGGATCCGTGTCTGCACTCCTCTGTTCTTTCCTCTCATGTTGGCACCATTATTATAGCCCTGACCTCTTGTGTCAGCTATCGCAATTCCCCATCTTCCAGCTCTTTAAGAAGCACATTTGTCAAACCAGCTCCTGTAATATCATCAATGTCAATAAATTCTAGAAAATGCTCTCTGACAGTCACCATTGCAGGGACATTTTCACTAGGTTCTATTGTTGTTACAAAATGCATCATTAAAGTTATTTGTTCCATATGGCTGATGTCAGGTGTGCAGTCCAGAATAACAGAGTAATATCTTGCTGACTTCAGATCTGCCACAATCTTCTGTTTGACTTTTGTTACCAGTAACTGTATGATCTCATTTTGAATTGTTTTTCCAAGGTAGTGGTGTATGTACATTTCTTGGGTGGTGACTCTTCTTAGATGCTCCTGGAGTACAGCATCAGACTCATCCATCAGCTCCACAATTTTAAGAAAGTTTCCATTGTTTGTCACATACAGCTGATCTGAAGTGCCACGCAGTGCTAGGTTTTAGGTAGCAAGCATTCTCACAATGGCAATGAGCCTTTTTCAGAACATTTTGCCAGTAAAGAGACACTGATGCAATCTTCTCTTGGTGCTGATCATCTATGGTGGCCTTTAACCTTAGTATCATCCCAAGTTCTTTCCACCTATGGAATGCTCTCTGGTGATTTGCTGCCTTCTCATGGCATGCCAGATTTCTAGCCAGATTCTTCCAGTCCTTTGTTCCTGTAGAATGAAATGTGGCTGGAACATTAGACTGGAAGAGTTTGCAACAAAAACAGTATGCAGCATTCTGGGTTTCTGAGTACATAAGCCATGGCCTCTCCACTTTGTCACCATTGGGGATTTCACGCCAGTAATGTGTTGGATGGAAACTTTTATTTTCATTTTCTTTGGGGAACATGAAGTTTTTCACTTGCTGTGGCCCATGCAGTACAAGGAAGTCCATCAGGCTACTGCTCAAGTGGGTCCACAGTCCTGGATCATCTAGACTTGAGGAACTAAACTCAGCAGCAGCTGTTTCTTGTGCCTCCACCATACTCTTCTCTGATCTACACTTTTCTTCAGGACTGTGCATGGTTACATCCATTTGAGAAGGAGATATGGATGCTGCAGTAGCTGCCAGGTCACCTGCACTCTGACTAACTGGAAGATCAGGCATTTCCTCACCACTCACATCCTCACTGGGGCTGGAAGGCTCACCGTGAACGTTTGTGTCTATGTATCTCAGGAGAGCTCCTTCCTGCTTAGATAGAAAAGCTTCCTTTGCTTTCTTTTTCTGAATGCTGCCCCAGAGGGGCGTTTTCTCCTTTCACTGATGACTGCTGTTCTATGCCAGCTATAGGGGCTCTCAAACACTCAGTTGAAGGGGACAAATAAGCAGGCTGCTATCAGAGCCTAAGTGAGGGAAGATATCAGCATCCCTAAGGGCCTAACTGGCTCCTACTACTTTAGTAGACTGCCTGTTCTCCTCAAGAGGGTTCAGGGAAGCAGCAGGAAACAGGAAGCTCCCTGAGAAGCTGGTGTTAATCAGTCCAGGCTCCTGAGGGTGTTAGAGAGGTACATAAGAGTCTCCTCCTTCTCTCTCTCCCTGCAGCTCCTGCTGCTTTCTGTTATTCCCTCTCACCTTTTCTCCTGCCTGCCTCTTATGTTTCTTGTGCCCTCCTTCCTACAGCACAGCACTCCACCATCTCTGTGCGTCTAGAGCAGAGAGAATAAACATGCGCCAGCAGCAGACACAATTTTCTACACTCTGGGTCCTCGTGGAGCCTCCCTCCCCCCCGACTTCCCCCCCCACCGCCCTAGTCTGGCACCTGAGGTGGCCACCTCCATTCGCCTCATGGTAAGGCCAGCCCTGCTAGGCAAGAAGAATCCACAGTTGTTTCATTCAGACACGGAATGCGCTGGGTCCGCACCCCATATTCAGCAGAGTGCACAAACCCTGCAGTAGTGCTCAAACTCGTACCCCTGTCGGGTTGGCTCAGTTGTATCACTTAAACAACACCCTAAGTTTCCTCCCTGCACGTGGCAGTCCCTAGGTTTTATATAATTATGAATGTGTTAAATATGAATCCCTGCTTCATCTTGGATTTTAATAAATGTTATTGAAGTGTCTCCCATAGAATTATATTCACACTGGATGTGATTACTGCTGGTGCTTGGTGCAAGCCAGAACTCAGATCTGAAACACACACATCAAGTTTTTAAAAAGTAACAATTCTGATCCAATAATTAATGGCCTGTATCTGTCTCCAGAATGAGCCCAGTCCAGAACTGTGAATCTCAGCTAACCCATTCTGCCTGAAGTTGCAGAACATTTGCATCTGGATCTGATTTCATGGCTTGGACCCCTCTCTAATTATGCCTAATTAGGGGGCATACTCATGCGAAGTTTCCATTGTTTTGGGTGGGGGTTTTGCCTGAGTAAACAGTGCAAGAATAGACCCTAAAGTTAACATGTTAGGGCTGATCACAGGTACATTATGTTTCTTTCAAAGAGTCACAGTGAGATCACATCCTGACACAAGAGAAGTTTCAGAGTAGCAGCCGGGTTACTCTGTATCCGCAAAAAGAAAAGGAGGACTTGTGGCACCTTAGAGACTAACAAATGTATTTGAGCATAAGCTTTCTTGAGCTACAGCTCACTTCATCGATGCATGCAGTGGAAAATACAGTGGGGAGATTTATATACACAGAGAACATGAAACAATGGGTGTTACCATACACACTGTAAGGAGAATGATCAGGTAAGGTGAGCTATTACCAGCAGGAGAGCTGAGAGGGAGGGGGCGGCTTTTGTAGCGATAATCAAGGTGGGCCATTTCCAGCAGTTGACAAGAACGTGTGAGGAAAAGTGTGTGCGGGGGGGGAATAAACATGGGGAAATAATTTTACTTTGTGTAATGACACATCCACTCCCAATCTTTATTCAAGCCTCAGTTAATTGTATCCAGTTTGCAAATTAATTCCAATTCAGCAGTCTCTCATTGGAGTCTGTTTTTGAAGTTTTTTTTGTTGAATAATTGCCACTTTTAGGTCTGTAATCTAGTGACCAAAGAGATTGAAGTGTTCTCCGACTGGTTTTTGAATGTTATAATTCTTGACATCTGATTTGTGTCCATTTATTCTTTTACATAGAGACAGTCCAGTTTGGCCAATGTACATGGCAGAGGGGCATTGCTGGCACATGATGGCATCTATCACATTGGTAGATGTGCAGGTGAATGAGCCTCTGATAGTGCGGCTGATGTGATTAGGCCCTATCATGGTGTCCTCTGAATAGATATGTGGACACAGTTGGCAATGGGCTTTGTTGCAAGGATAGGTTCCTGGGTTAGTGGTTTTGTTGTGTGGTTGCTGGTGAGTATTTGCTTCAGGTAGGGGGGCTGTCTGTAAGCAAGGACAGACCTGTCTCCCAAGAAAAGTATCCAGATGCCTTAGCAGCAATGAAGTAGTGTCAGGTTCTACTATAACCATAAGTTATAGTGAAATGTCTTAGTTTTGTCTTCTAAACTTACAGTGGGATCCCATTTGGTAACCGATAACCACTCTGGGTACAGAATTTTAGTAGGAACTGGGTAGTTTACCAGTTTCATTAGGAGTCTTTATTATTAACTACAGTAACATTTTCCTGAGGCCTGTTAAAATATCATGCAAAAATATTTAAAGTGCAATTGATATTTTAACCTGCATTCTTCTGTTTTATTTGGAACACATGTAATATATAGATATAGATAGTTTAAATAATTTCAAAACAAAGTGAATATTTTATACTTGGCTCTTAACAATTGAATAAAGGAGGTTTGGCTTGTATTTTATATTTGGCTCAGCCTTAATTACACAAAACCATAGCTGAGGTTACATCCAAGGTGAAATCTCTAATTCATTGTTGTGAGATACTAAAATAATTGCAGAAATATTTTTCCTCACTCATTCTTTATGGAAAATGCTAAACTGCAGTCAGTAGGATACCACTTTTTCAGTCCAGCCTACTGTGCTTTTCAATCAGGCATGAAAATCTACATGTTATCTTCAGTGGAAATTCTTCACTGTAGATTAAAGCACTGGATCGCTCATTGGTTGGTGATCAGTCTTCACTTTTGTCCTAGATTAAAAGGATTTTTAGATTCCATTCTGATGTGTTTTTGTTAGCTGAAGTGTTCACATGAATAAACTCTTAAAAATCCACTACTGATCCAGAGGCTATAAGTACTAAACCTTGTCAGGGCCTAGCTTATGTACATTTTTATTCTGTGTTTAATACTGTCAGTTGCTAGGTTGCACAAATTGGCTCAAACAAAGGAAAAAACATCAAACTTGTCAATTTGAGACGATCCTCACTTCTAAACCTCCAGCAGTCTCATGATTTTCAATACCTGAACAGGATTCATATAATTCAGCTGTGCTCCTTTATATATACTCCAAAAAATCTTGTTGCAAAATAATTCAGTCTCTGAAAAATATAGTACGTATCTTCCATTTTGCTCTTTTGAATGAATACATAGAAATGGTGCTATAAACATTCAGATAGCACTTTCCATATACAAACGGTGTTGATTAATTTACTGAAGGTGTAAAAAGGACCTATCTAGATGAACCATTTGGGAGGAATAGGGTAATACTGGTTCTATGTAACACAGAGACTCCTACTTCACTGGCAGAATTTCTAGATTCCACTGGCTTTATGACCCCTTTTTTCCTGTGTAAAAAGGTTAGGGGCAATGGTGAATCAGACTGAGTGTCCAGACAATTATCTCAAGTAATATATGTAACAGGCCTTTGTGTTATGGAGTAATTTGTTACAGGTGCTTAAGGGATGTGTCTGCACAGCACATTCATAGCAATGCACAAATACACCTACTGCATCATTTATTTAGGGAAAGATCTGCCATCCTTGTTCCTGTTGAATAGTATCTTATCTAGTAAGGGCTCTGGATCTTCAGTTTCACTTTGGAGGAAGGCAGGCTGAGAGGTTTCTGGGAGTAATGACTTCACCAGCTCTCCCTGACTCTTCAACTTTTGGCATTATGCACCTGAACTCAAAAAACTGCAAGTGAACATTGCTGCTGCAGTGGTTGGGGGAGGCTCCTGGGTTCTCCGCTCCCCTAGGGCATCTGAGCAAGAACGGGCACAGTCAGACACTTAATATGCATATGTGCTCCGGACTTCAGTTTTAAATCTTATCCAAAAGACAGTGCCTTATGCAGCATTGTCATTTTAATGCCATGCTGGGGCATTAAGTTAGTACTGAGTTAGAAGAAAGGGTATGACCTTCCAATCACCATCTGCTGCAGCTAGGTGGTTTCTTCAGAGATTTCACTGCTTTACTGAACCTTTCTGCCCCTGCTCAGTTTGTAATGTCTGAAATGTCACAGCATAAGGGGTGCAGACCATTCAGGATAACTCTCTCACAATTTATCTCTAAGTCATATGTCTTACTGGAAATTCAAACTCTGCATTTTCTTTATCCCTTATATTTGTATTTACAACAAAAGAGGGCTAAACATTTGTTTTGTATTACTCATTTTTAATCATTTAATGTATGTTGATTATAAAGCACCTTTGCTCAAAGTTTTATATGCTATGCAAAATTTTCTTATTTATTATGCCAATGGAAATCATGATTAAATCCCCTAAATTTAATGGCACTACTTTACAGAGAAGAGAATTTAGTTTAATGAATAACTCTACAGATGGGCAGCTATTTAATTTGCTATTTATTTGTTTATTTATTTAATTCTGGTTCTACAATATATTTCTTCTGGTCCTGGTAATATGCAGTGTATGACACTTTTTAGATGCCTAAATGTGCATACAAGTTTGCAAATGATGGCCTAATTGACTTGCCTAATAACCTAGCAGATATCACTTGAATATTTGAGAATACAGTTTAGGAGTATTGACTTCCAGTTCTCCACTAAATCCTCTATTGCCATTTTATAACTGCTCTGATAAGCCCCAGTTCTAAAACTGGCTTCAGCCAGGCAAAGGAGTCCACCTGAAGCCAGTTGCAGATTTGGGGCCTCAAACTACTAAAAATGTCCCAAACTCTCTATTAAGCAGAAATTTGTCACTTACAGAGTCTAATCTTTTGGAATTTTAATACAATCAGTGATCACCCTTCTCTAAACTAGCTAGATCTTTTCTGTTTGCCCATTTTGACTATTTAAAGCAAAACTCAAATATCATTTGAAAAGATATTTCTAAAACTAGATCTAATCACACAGAAGAACAAGTCACCAGAAAAAATAAGAGTCCTACTATCATAGAACCATAGAATCATAAAAGATTAGGGTTGGATGAGACCTCAGGAGGTCATCTAGTACAACCCCCTGCTCAAAGCAGGACCAGCCCCAACTAAATCATCCCAGCCAGCGCTTTGTCAAGCTGGGCCTGAAAAACCTCTAAGGATGAAGATTCCATCACCTCCTTAGGTAACACATTCCAGTGCTTCACCACCCTCCTAGTGAAATAATGTTTCCTAATATCCAACCTAGACCTCCCCCACTGCAACTTGAGACCATTACTTCTTGTTGCGTCATCTTCCACCTCTGAGAACAGCCTATCTCCATCCTCTTTGGAACCCCCCTTCAGGTAGTTGAAGGCTGCTATCAAATCCTGCCTCACTCTTCTCTTCTGCAGACTAAATAAATCTACTTCCCTCAGCCTCTCCTCGTAAGTCATGTGCCCCAGCTCCCTAATCATTTTTGTTGCCCTTCACTGGGCTCTCCAATTTGTCCACATCCTTTCTGTAGTGGGGGGCCCAAAACTGGATGCAATACTACAGATGTGGCCTCACCAGTACCGAATAGAGGGGGAAAATCACTTCCCTTGATCTGCTGGCAATGCTCCTACTAATGCAGCCCAATATGTCATTAGCCTTTTCGGCTACAAGGGCACACGGTTGACTCATATCCAGTTTCTTGTTCACTGTAATCCTTGGGTCCTTTTCTGCAGAACTGCCACTTAGCCAGTTGGTCCCCAGCCTGTAGCAGTGCATGAGATTCTTTCCTCCTAAGTTCAGGACTCTGCACTTGTCCTTGTTAGAACTTCATCAGATTTCTTTTGGCCCAATCCTCAAATTTGTTAAGGTCACCCTGGACCTTATCCCTGCCTTCCAGCCTATCTACCTCCCCCAATCTTAGTGTCATCTGCAAACTTGCTGAGGGTGCAATCCATCCCATCATCCAGATTGTTAATGAAGATGTTGAACAAAACTGGCCCCAGGACAGATCCTCTGAGCACTCTGCTTGATACCGGCTGCCAACTAGACATGGAGCCATTGATCACTACCCATTGAGCCCGACGATCTACCCAGCTTTCTATCCACCTTACAGTCCATTCATCCAATCCATACTTTTTTAACATGCTGGCAAGAATACTGTGGGAGACCATATCAAAAGCTTTGCTAAAGTCGAGATATATTATGTCCACTGCTTTCCTCATATCCACAGAGCCAGTTATCTCATTATAGAAATGAGATTAGTCTCATTTGAGGTTAGTCAGACATGACTTGCCCTTGGTGAATCCGTGTTGACTGTTCCTGATCACCTTCCTCTCATCCAAGTGCTTCAAAATGGATTCCTTGAGAAACTGCTCCATGATTTTTCCAGGGACTAAGGTGAGGCTGACTGATCTGTAGTTCCCTGGGTTCTCCTTCTTCCCTTTTTTAAAGATGGGCATTATATTCTCCTTTTTCCTGTCATCCAGGACGTCACCTGATTGCCACAAATTTTCAAAGTTATTGGTCAATGTCTCTGCCATCACATCAGCCAACTCCCTCAGCACTCTTGGAAGCATTAGATCCAGACCCATGGACTTGTGCATGTCCAGCAATTCTAAATAGTCCGTAATCTGTTCACCACTGAGGGCTGATCATCTCTTCCCCGCACTGTGCTGCCCAGTGCAGCAGTCTGGGAGCTAACCTTGTCTGTGCAGACTGAGATAAAAAAAGTGTTGAGTACTTCAGCTTTTTCCATATAATTGGTCACTAGCCTCCCCCATTCAGGGAGGGTTCCACACTTCCCCTGACCTTTTTTTTTTGTTGCTAACCCTTCTTGTTACTCTTCATATCCCTTGCTAGCTGCAACTCCAGTTGTGCTTTGGCCTTTCTGATTACACCCCCTTCATGCTCGAGCAATATTTTTATACTCCTCCCTAGCCATCTGTCCAAGTGTCCACTTCTTGTAAGCTTCCTTTTTGTGTTTAAGCTCACCGAAGATTTCACTGTTAAGCCAAGCTGGTCGCCTGCCATATTTGCTATTCTTTCTGCACATCAGGGTGGTTTGTTCCTGCACCATTAATAGTACTTCTTTAAAATACAGCCAGTTCTCCTGGACTCCTTTTCCTGTCATATTAGCCTCCCGGGGATCCTGCCCATTAGGTCCCTGAGGGAGTCTAAGTCTGCTTTTCTGAAGACCAGGTTCCATGTTCTGCTGCTCTCCTTTCTTCCTTTAGTCAGGATCCTGAACTCAACCATCTCTTGGTCACTGCTGCCCAGGTTGCCACCCACTTCTAATTTCCCTACCAATTCTTCCCTGTTTGTGAGCGCCAGTTCAAGAGGAGCACAGCCCCTAGTGGGTTCCTCCAGCACATGCACCAGGAAGTTGTCCCCAACACTCTATGAAAACTTCCTGGACTGTCTGTGCACAGGACCAGTGCAACCACTAGGCGAACTAGGTGGTTGCCTTGGGCGCCAAGTGGTTGGGAGGCACCAAAAAGCGTCGGCTTGCGTGGGGACGGCGAGCCACAGCCATGGAAGAGCCAGCACAGTGCAGGGGGGTCACCAGCCCTGCAGAGGCAGCGGCACCACTAGCGGGGAACAGCCACGCCCCCACCCCTCCTGCCCAGGATGCAGCTCGGCACCCCCCCAGGTGGCTCCTGCAGGCTGCAGGAGATGCATGCAGGCGCCAGCCCCTATGCGCCCCCGGGCTTTCCCCTCACCGCGCTCGGGCTCTGTGGCTCCCGGTCATGTGAGCCGCCGCCAGGGCGCGGGGCCCTGAGCCTGCTCCAGGAGGGGTAGCGGTGGCAGCAGCAGCTCACACTCCCGGGAGCCGCAGAGCCCAAGCTCGGTGAGGGGAGAGCTGGGGGGCGCATGGGGACCACCGGCTGCATGCATCCTCTGCAGGAGCCGCTGGGGGAGAGGGGCACCAGGCTGCAGCCAGGGCAGGCGTGCCCCCAGCTCCCCCCTCACTGAGCTTGGGTTTTGCGGCTCCCGCTGCTGCCCCTCCCGCTGCCTCAGCAGCCTTTGCAGAGGAGGGGCTGTGCACATGGAGCCAGCGGCTCGAGCAACATGGGCACGGTAAGGGGAGTCCCGGGGGCCAGTCGGGAGCAGGGGGGTTGGATGGGTCAGGAGTTCTGGGGGGGGCCTGTCAGAGGGCAGGGGTGTGGAGAGGGATCGGGGCAGTCGAGAGACAGGTAGCAGGGGGTTTGGATGGGTCAGGAGTTCTGGGGGTCCTGTCAGGGGGCGGGGAGTGGTTGGATGGGGCGTGGGAGTCCCGGGGGTCTGTCTGGGGGCGGGGGTGTGGATAAGGGTTGGGGCAGTCAGGGGACAGGTAGGGGCTAGGGTCCTGTGGGGCAGTTAGGGTTGGGGAGTCTCAGGAGGGGGCAGTCAGGGGACAAGGTACAGGGAGGCTTAGGTAGGGGGTGGGGTTCTTGGGGCAGTTAGGGGCAGGGGTCCCAAGAGGGGGCAGTCAGGGGACAAGGAGCGGGGGGGTTGGAGGTTCTGAGGGGGGCAGTCAGGGGGTGGGAAGGGGGAAGGAGTGGATTGGGGCAGGGCTAGGGTGGGGCTCTCCACCCCAATGGGGGGCATGGCTGCTCCCTGCTAGTGGCCCGGCCACCTTTGCAGGGCTGCTGCCCCTGCACCGCGCCGGCTCCTCCATGGCTGGGGCTCGCCATCTCTGCAAGGATCTGGATCTCCAGTGCCTCCGGAAGGCAGCTCCTCCCTGCCAAGCTGCTGCAGCGTCCTAAGCCTGGCAAAGCCAGTGAGTGGATGCGGGGTGGGGGCCGCCAGGGTGGGGTGGGCTCAGCTTGGCTCGCGGGGGGAGGGCTGTGCACTCTCCAGGGGATTTCAGGGGGTGGGGAGGTGGGGACCTCCTGGTTTGGGGAGCAGACCCTGGGCACAGCTGGCCCCGGGCTCTCTAAAGGCTCATTGGGATGTGCCCCTCAATGAACCAATGTGCAGGGGAGGCGGGAGGGGGGTGGGGCGCAAGGTGGAAGTTTCACCTAGGGCACAAAATATCCTTGCACCAGCCATGTCTGTGCACTGCTGTATTGTTCTCCCAGCAGATATCAGCATGATTGAAGTCCCCCATGAGAACCGGGGCCTGTGATCTGGAAAATTCTCTTAATTTTCTGAAGAAAGCCTCGTCTACCTCATCCTCCTGGTCTGGTGGTCTATAGCAGATGCCCACCACGACATCACTCTTGGTGCTCTCACCTCTAAACTTATTCCAAAGACTCTCAACATGCTTTTCTGCAGTTTGATACTGGAGCTCTGAGCAATCATACTGCTCTCTTACATACAGTGAAACTCCTCCACCTTTTCTCCCCACCTGTCCTTCCTGAACAGTTTATACCCATCCATGACAGAGCTCCAGTCATTTGATTTACCCCACCAAATCTCTGTTATTCCAATTACATCAGTTCCTTGACTGTGCCAGGCCTTCCAATTCTTCCTGTTTATTTCCCAGGCTTCTTGTGTTTGTGTACAGATACCTAAGATAACTAGGTGATTGCCCTACTTTCTACACCCCCCTCCTTGTGTTTCCTCCGGTATCCCACTTTCCCACTACCTCTGGGCTTAGTTCACCATCCCCCAGCAAACCAAGTTTAAAGCCCTCCTCGTTAGGTTAGCAAGCCTGCCTGCGAAGATGCTCTTCCCTCTCTTCATTAGGTGGATCCTATCTCTTCCTAGCAATCCTTCTTCCTGGAAAAACATTCTTCGGTTCAAGAATCCAAAGCCCTCTCTCCAGCACCATCACTATAATAAAGAACAATCATTGTCATCAACAGGAAGCTGCTATCTTGAAATATAATGAAGGACACAAGAAATGCAGCTCAAAAAGTGAATGAATGACAAATGCGGAAAACAACCAAGGTTGTTGTACAGTAAATTTTAATTAATTAAACAACTGGCGGGAGGAGATTAGTAAAGCACGTACTGCTATATTAATCAATAAAAATTTGATTTTCTGAAAAGTTCTGCAACAACTTCTAAACTTGTGCTTAGTCACATATTCAGATGGTGAGATGTTTATTCTGTTTCCTAAATCACATCATCAGATTGAACCGTCTACTGGAGAAGTATTAAACTGGCAGCTCTCATACGTGACAACATTATTTTCCAGTTATGAAAAATTGCAATGGTGGCAGGTGTTTCTTACACTTGTTTAGAAAATTTATATTTTAATAAATTCATTCTGCCAAATATTGCCCTTGAAAGTATGCTCAGCTCTCTTGGAGATAAATGCAAATTTTGGCTAATTCTGAGGATATAAATAGAGCCTTATTTAGTAAAAGATTCTGTTCTACTCATACTCATGTTGAGTACCACAAAGAATACAAGAAGTGGTCCCACTGAAGATGAGGAAGAGTATCAGCACCTAGTCTCATACATTTATTTAGCTATTTTATCAACAATCTCTTCAGTTTTACTAATCTAAGAGGACTATATAGATTGCTGATAGCTTCTACGTGATCTACTCACTAAACTTCGTTCCTAAGAATTTCCTGATGTAGGCCTTGATTTAGCAAAGTACTTAAGCATGTGCCTAACTTTAAGCAGGTGAGGAATCCCATCATATTAACATCTTGATGAATCATGGCCATAATTACAAAGATTGGCTCTCCCTGCCTCAGTGGATTCTTTGGTTACTTGTTATTATTGGGTGGAAACCTTATCTTTAGAGGATTAACATTAGGGTTTTTTAAATATATTATTAATAGACAGTGTTTCTTATTACTTCATAATCATAATGCTCACCTGTCTCAGGAGATGAAGACATACTATTAGGCAGAACTGCACAATCAGATTCTGCCTAAAAGTATCTTTTTAATTTTCTGATGATTGGTTTTCATTATTCATTATGGCACTAATTAGTGTCACTGTATATAGAAATACTTAGTTTATCTCTGACGTAAGCTTTTCCCACCAGTCCCAAGTAACTTCTATACTGAAAATGCCATTGATGCAATACAGAGGACTGGCAGCAATACACATTAGTCCACCCAGACTCTGATGTCAGCACTTTATGTTTCTGAAGTGGTACAGGAATTTCATTGTTTTACTGAATGGATTTCTTTCATTGTAGAAGAATAAACACTGGTATTTTATATTTTGCGTTATAGAGATAGCCAGATCTGCTGCATTTTGTAAGGCTCTCCCAAGCTGGAACATGAGTTGCTAGCAATCAGTTCCATGACAAAACTCAAATGATAATTCTATTGCCAATAAGGATGTTGAGTCCATGATTAGTAAGGAGAAGACATCCAGAGACCTCCAGGCCTTAGAGATGGGGCAGTTACACCAGGTCTCCTACTAAAATCAAGATGATATAGGGTTACATTAGTGCATTAAGCCTTCAGCTGTAAAGCCTTTACCTTTAAATAATAATTGCTGTACAGATCAAATTGTTAATCATTGGGTGACTAAAGCATAAAGGCCTGTAGAGACAATGAACTCATTGGCATGAGCACTTTACCCTTTTGCAGCTCCCTGCAGGCAGTACATGCAGAACTTCACAACTAAGTACTGTAGTCCAAATGACCTTGATGCCCAGTAGGTTCAACCAACCATAATTGCTGCAGCTTCTGTGGGCTTGTGCAGCTAGAAGGCTTGGCTCATTTTTGAAAGAGAGAACGTTTAGTTATTTGCATGACAGACTTTATATGGAAATTAACTTTCAGAGATTCTGTATCAAATTGCTGCATAAAATATTCTTCAAATACCAGCAATATTCTAAGAAGTTGGTTTATAAACTAGTTCATGTCTGCAGCACAGGACAACAGAAAAGGGATTCATACCCTTGTGTGGTCTGATTCTTCACTCCATCTTGTGCAGACATATCAACCCCTCTTCAGGACAGTTACTGGATCAGGTCTCACATCTGTGCAAAGTGGGGGTAAGTACTACTGTATCAGATTGGTAGCATTTTATACCCACTCTGTGCCCGTTTTCAGAGAGTTAATGATTACACAAGGTGCAAGGCAATGGAGAATCAGACTCTTGTTGCTTTGTTATCTAGTCAAGATGTGTGCACTCATCTGAACTGCTTAGAATGCACAGTGAAAGAGAAACTCCTAAAGAAACATTTAGATTTTGCAAATGAGATTTCAGTGCTTTTCTAAGATAAGATGAATGATCCTCTAATGTGTCACCGGGTGTTATGTTTCATTTAATTGTACCAAGGATAGGTTATTTCCATTTCAACATACCTCTCAAGCTTCAGCAAGGCATTTTGTCAGCCTTGTATATTCAAAGCATGGTGAATTGGTTTTCAGAGTGCAGCTATTTAATTTACAAGGTCCCACATTACACAGGAAATACAATCAGGGTAGAAGTATGTGAAATTGTAAAGTAAACCTCTGACAATGTTAGCATTAATCAAAGAATGACCCCTTGTAATTTTTTCTTAGCTCTTGTATGTTCAGTCCATCATTGTTGCCTCCTAATGAACACTAATGAGTGGCATTTTATTCAATGTTATATCTGTACTCTTCCCCTCATAATACACCTTTATGAAGCCATTAATCTGGTTTTCTTTAATATTGTATGACTAAAATCATGTAGATTCAGTGCAGCAACTCAGTAGAGTTAATAAAAAAACCCAGTCCTCTGACTGAATACTGCAAATGCAATACTGCTTCATGTGTATTTCACTGGTATCATCATGTAAACCTTTTCCCTTTGTAATCAGGACTGTATCAGAATTCTTTTCTTTTGTTGTTCATTGCGGCTTATCCTAATCATTCAAGCTTTTTAGTATTCAGAGATCTAATTTAATGTTTAGTTCATGCCAGATAAAAGGAAATGGATTTCAGTTTGTTTCTCAGATGCCAACCTAATTAAACACCTACTGCAGAAAATTAAAGTGACATATGTAACAGAGCATAGAGGTGTTTATGTAGTTTACATAGCAGTTTTCAGGTGTATAACAACGATGATTAAAGTAGTGGATTGTTTATTTACTCATTATAAAGCAACTGAGCTTAGTGCTATGCAAAGCAAAGACAGACTTTCAGTTTAAATGACTCTTATGGGAGTTAAGTATCATTCAGTAACGAGAGATGAGAAAAAGAGCAGCTAAAACGATCCAGCTGAAAATTAAACAATTCAATTACCTAGTACAGTAGCTGGGGCAAGCCCAAATGCTAATGTGCACGAAATGAGAAGGTGACTTTCTCTGGGTTTGTTCTGTATAATCAGCTGCTCTTGCACTTTGCCACTTCCGGAACTAAGCCCCCCCAGAGCTTAGTCCTTGAGGCGAGGTCCTTTGGTTTTGGTGGCAAGATAGAACATATGGGATACAGTGCATTTTTATTATAATAAAAAAAAACCCATAATCAATATATATAATATAATAAAAAACAGCTAGTTCCCCTTAGCAGTGGGAACAAGGATCCACTGGAAGTCTGAAAGCATCAGTATTAATTTACTTGCAGAAGTCCAGAAGATTCTGAGTAATAAGATATCTTCGTCGAGAGCCAAACTCCATCTTCATTTTTGAGCCAACCCTTTGCCAGAACCAAAGTGAAGTCTCTGTAAAGCTTAATTTAAGATCCTTTTAAAATTACATTATAGAGATTAATTCCTGTCCTGTCATCTTTTCTTTTAACTGGATAACTAAAGATCATCTCTTGTCTTTTCACCATATTCTACCTTTCTTCTTTATGTATTATATGGTATAGCACCTTCATAGTATATTAGCTCAGAGATGATGTGTGGATACTAAGACATTTGAATAAATATGTGAGTGGGAGAAATCTTTCTTGACTATGGGCCAATTCGTAGAATCTTCGGATGTTGCGTACAATTAGTTGTGTGCAGTGGAGTGCCACTGGAGTTAGGGAGGAGACTCAGGTCATCAGATGGCACTGCTAATGCTCTGGTAGCAGCTGTGTGCAGGTTGGGGTTGGCTGGTGGACCTGGATGTGCAGGTTGGGGTTGGCTGGTGGATCCGCATAGTTGCAGACCCACTCACTATACCTGTCCCAGTTTTTCCTAACCACATGGCTATGGGGTTCTTTCTCAGTGTCTCCTGTTGAAGCTGTTCCTCTTTATATACTACTGTCACTGGGACAGAGAATGAACACGTTCTATAGCGTGGTGGTTAGGGCAGTCACCTGGGATGTGGGAGACCCAACTTCAAGTACCTGCTTTTAGTGACTAATTAGTTCTATACTGTGGAACAGCTTCAACAAGAGAGACTGAGAGAAATCTGCTCCAGAATATCCCATAGTCCAGTGGCTGGGCCACTCCTGGGAGGTTGGAGACCGAAGTTAGAATTGCTGCTCCACATTAAGCAGAGGGGATGGGAAGTGAATGGGGGTCTCCCACATCCTAGGTGAGTGCTCTAACCACTGAGCTAATAGTTATAAAGTGGGCACCACTTTCTCCTCTGGCCATTTTGGGAATCTAGCCTGAAATTTTTTTTGACTAAAACTATATAGTGAGGTTACGTCAAATTCACAAACGGTTTTGGGTTGACTGAAACTGCATTTTTCAGTAAATAAACTATTTGTCTGAAAAAAATTTGGCCCGTTCTAATTCTGATGTCATATGCCAAACTTCTTCATAGGAGCCTCATGGAGTCATTCACCAGTACTTAGTGTTGCAAGCATCTCAACAGTTTGTTCAAGCACGAGTCCACTTCTGATGTCTGAAAAAGAACTCTCATCACACACTGTTCCCGTGGCACTGCCTTAGGTCTTCACATCAATCAAGTTGAAGATAGTTAGTATATCATCAACTGTCACCACTTTAAAAAAAAAACAAAAACATAAATATTGTTTGGAAAGAGAGAGAATCTCTATCACATTTTCTACAGTGTTGCAGACTGGAAGTGGAGCCTTCCAAAAAGTATACCTAAGCTGTAGGAAGGGTATGAGCAAAATCCTTTATTCCATCACTACCCTCAGGCCAGGCCTACATTGCAAACTTACATCAGTATAACTACATCGCTCAGGGTTGTGAAAAACCCACATCCCTGAGTGATGCAGTTATACCGATTTAACCCCTGAAGTAGACAACGCTATGGGGTGGCTTTTACTGGTGACATAGCTACCACCTCTTGCAGAGACCGATTAACTATGATGACGGAAGAAGCTCTCATGTAAGAGTAGTAGCGTCTTCACTGAAGTGCTACAGTGTCACAGCAACACTGGTGTAGCTGCAGTGTTTTAAGTGTAGATCTGCCCTAAGAGATTGTAAGGAGTACAGTTCCTGAAATCAGATAATAGAATTTATCTTGCAGTTGCTAACATACATATGTTTTGGAAAATTAGATGGAATGAATGTGAAATGTAAAGCAATTGTGTGTGAGTTTAATACACTGAAGAAGTTGTTCAAAGGTAGCCTGGCCAAGAAAAAGAGAAACACATCTAAAACTGTGAAAGTCTAGAAAATATACCGTATCCCGCAAAGTAGAGTAAATACTTTGTAGAGTAACACAGGCATCACTGATGGCAATATTTGGCCATTACCATTTACCAACAGATTGTAAGTAGGCTTTGGAGATTTTTATGAGTAAATGTTGACTTCACCTACACACACAAACTGATGAAAAAATATTTCCACTGATAGTAATAAAAATTTACAGTAAGGCAAAGTAAGAAAAATACTACTAGAGAACTTATTACTGTTTTATTCAAGGGTATTTACTCTGTATATTTTGACATACAATGTTTACAATTTGTGTTTAATGGTTATCAAACTTTAACTTTTAACAGCGTTTTCTGTCATTAAATAATTGTTGTGTGTCCCCCGATTGCGGATCTCCCCCTAATTTCCTGCAATTGTGAACATTTACATTGATAAAAACCAAAAAAGGTTAAAAGCAAACATTGATATTATCTGTTGAAATTATAAAAAAAGAAAATTTCATTTTGCCAAACCTATTTGTAAGAGGTAAATACATCCTTGCAAAATTCTTTTTGCCCACTTGTCCTGAGCAGGTGTTTTCAAAAAAATTGTCAGCTGAGTCGATGTCAATTAATTTTTTCAGTATCTTTATTCATTGTAGTCAATTTTTTTCATTTTCATTGTAGTCAAAATTTTGTGTCGGCTTCAGTTAAATAAAAAAAAGGGGGGGGGGAGCTAATGAATTAATTAAGAAATAGATCATACCATCAGTATAGCAGCCTCTGTTTTAATGACTGTAGTGTTACATTCAAAATAGTTCATGTTCTTCCACATTTCCATTTGTTAATATGGCGCATATGTATATAAAAACCAGTACACGGTTACACTGTGAAAGTTTGCAGAGGGAAACCGGAGGTTGTGCCACCTGGGTAGGGGCTGGTTTAAATTATTGGCTCCTGAGGAGGTTTGGGAGGCAGTTTGGGATTGAGAGATAAGCACATAATCCATCTGTTCCTGCTAAAATGATCCACAGTAAAATAGTTAACATGGACATTTATATTGTTATTGTGAAGAATGTGGAAATTATCTGCATTAGTTTTATGAATGTTATATATATATATATATATATGTTTAGAGGTTATTGTGTTGCTGGGTAATGGGTAACTAAAAGTTAAATCAGCCTTAGTTAACTTGGATCTGCAGGATCCAAAAGTTAATGGCTGTAGACAGCTCCAGTGGCCAGCACTCAGACAATGGAGCTAATAATTCATTGTAGGTTTACCTCCACTAATGTGGAATCAGGGGCTGGCTGGCCCCATGATGAATGTGGGTGAGTTTCCAATCTTGAAGTTTCCAGGGTTTCAAGGTGAGAATCTTCAAAGAGCTTGAAAGCAGTTAAAAAGCTGATCCTCTGGTGAGCCAGTCAGTCAGAGACAGAGGGCTTACAGAGAAACAGAGAGTAAGGGCACGGCTACACTAGAGTTTACAGGAGTGGATGCAGTTGCACTGCTGTAAGCTCTCTAATGTAGCCACTCTAAGCTGATGGAAGAGAACTCTCCCGTCAGCTTAACTACTTCCAGCTTCCCCTCTCCCCCCAAAGCAGCAAAAGCTATGTCAGTGGGAGAAACTCTACTGCCAACATAACACTGTCTACACTGGCATTTATGATGGTGTAACTTATGTTGATCAGGAGGGTGATTTATTCACGCCTCAGAGCGACATAAGTTATGTCAAGATAAACTGAAGTGTAGACATAGCTTAATTTAGTGCCCAGAAAAGTGGGGGATACCCAGGCTAAATCAGGCCTACCTACTTGCATGAGGCAAATGCTAAATATAAGTAAGAAAACATGCATCTATTCTTTTGTTATTTTAACTCCTTTCTCTCTGCTTCTGATATTCCTATGGATAACTAAAGCATAATATGTCACTATGTTTACCAGCTGGTCACAGCTCTTGGAGAGAAGTCAACAGAAGGAGGCCAAACCCAGCTAGACCTGCTGAGGAAACACAGTTGGTAAACAGAGGGTACTGTAAACTGGTGATGGAGAAAAAGTGGGGTGAATTTCATGATTCCACTCTGGGCCAAGACATCATTGATTTGGTTCACATTTTATTCGATTTTCATTAACTTCGAAAATGAACCAATCGTGGATTCCACAGCAGCAGAATAAGAGAATTGATGGGTCCCTGATTTTGAAAAAAGTCAACTGACCGGATTTTGTGTTTGGGCTGGTAAATTTTTGTGTAAGTTTTGCAAAGTTGTGTTAGTGCCTGGACCAATGGTACTATTGTTAGCACTCTGTACCAGAGAAGAGAACTGAGTTCAGTTTTCAGATCTTGCTTCTTTTGTCTCTTGAATATATTTCAGGATGTGTGTGACGGGTTGGATCACAGACTCTCCCTGGGAGTTGCCACCTGATGTGCCAAGACTACTTTTGCTCCTGCTTTCCGGCCCTGTCAGCTTAGGACTTCAGCACCCTGCCTGGTTTGAGACAGACCCGCTAGCCTGCTACAAACCCAGACCCAGGTCTGAACCACATCCCCTAACAGCTGTAGGCTTCAGTGAAAGCAAATTAAGAAGTGTGCCTGTCTTTAACACTCAGATGCCCAACTCCCAATGGAGTCCAAACCCCAAGTAAATCCGTTTTACCCTGTATAAGCTTTATACAGGGTAAACTCAAATTGTTTGCCCTCTATAACAGATAGAGAGAGATACACAGCTGCTCCCCTTCCCCCCTCCCCGCCAAATATTAATATATACTCTGGGTTAATTAATAAGTAAAAAGTGATGTTATTAAATACAGAAGGTAAGATTTAAGTGGTTCCAAGTAGTAACAGACAGAACAAAGTGAATTACCAAGCAAAATAAAATAAAACATGCAAGTCTAAGTCTAGTACAGTAATAAAACTGAATACAGATAAAATCTCACCCTTAGGGATGTTTCAATAAGTTTCTTTCACAGACAGGATGCCTTCCTAGTCTGGGCACAATCCTTTCCACTGGTACAGCCCTTGTTCCAGCTCAGGTGGTAGCTAGGGGATTTCTCATGATGGCTGCCTCCCTTTGTTCTGTTCCATTCACTTATATATCTTTTGCATAAGGCAGGAATCCTTTGTCCCTCTGGGTTCCCACTCTCCTTCTCAATGGAAAAGCACTAGGTTAAAGATGGATTCCATTTTAGGTGGCATGATAACATGTCACTGTAAGACTTCCAGTATCCACTTGCCAGCACACAGGTATACAGGAAGACTTACAAGTAAAACAAAAAGAAAAGGAGTACTTGTGGCACCTTAGAGACTAACAAATTTATTTGAGCATAAGCTTTCATGAGCTACACCTCACTTCATCATATGCATTCTCATCCGATGAAGTGAGCTGTAGCTCACGAAAGCTTATGCTCAAATAAATTGGTTAGTCTCTAAGGTGCCACAAGTACTCCTTTTCTTTTTGTGAATACAGACTAACATGGCTGCTACTCTGAAACAAGTAAAACAAAGCCATCTATAGTCAATTGTCCTGCTGATTGGGAGCCATCAAGATTCCAAACCACCATTAGTGGCCCACACTTTGCATAATTACGATAGGCCCTCAGAGTTATATTTCATATTTCTAGTTTCAGGTACAAGAATGATACATTCATACAAATAGGATGACCACACTCAGTAGATTATACGCTTTGTAATGATACCTTACAAGAGACCTTTTGCATGAAGCATATTCCAGTTACATTATAGTCACACTCATTAGCATATTTTTATAAAATCATATAGAGTATGTCACAATGTGCTATTCTGTTACATGATTCCCATGCAATGCATGATTCCCTTGCAATCACTTGCAACAGTGATGTCATAGTCTATGAAATTTTCAGAAAACCAGGAAGAACCAATAATATTGCACTCTGGTGGAAGGAGGGAAATTATATTTAAAATAATTGGGACTTTTTCTCAGTTACATTAAGGCTTCTTTATACACCTCTGGAAGAATTAAAAAATGTAAAGGAAGTAGATATTATCTCCCGATAATACCCTCTGTGCAGGAGATCTCCCTGGCTTCTACAGAGTTACCATAAGGGCTTCATGCTGGCTCTTCTTCCAGCCATCAGAGCAGGGAGGGGGCGCTTGCCCAAGCATACCACACATAGGTTATTCTTTGCTTCCCACGGTTCACAGAGGGCTATGGGAAACAAAGCATAAATTAGAGGAGTGTCTTGACTACTCTTAACTTACACTGGGGTTCAAACAAATTCCTTGCTGCCCCAAAATACCCCAAGTATGAGAATGGAGTAATGAGAATCAGGTCTATTATTTCTGTGCTAAATACTTCAAAAGCCTGTTTAATTGAGGCATTCAGCAAAGAAAACTGGGTTCAACTCAACTTTTATTTCTGCTTTGAAGTCACTTTTAAGGGATTCTAAACCATCCCAAAGGAGTGAATATTCTAACTTCCATTTTCCAGACGATGTGTGACTCAGAAGTATACAACCTGAAGAGAGAGAGACAGTGAACTGTGAAGTTTTTTGGATTACGTTAGAGTGAACCTCATTCAAGTTATTACCGTTTTAGTAATTCTTATAATTTTGTTACACTGTTTCTGTGAGCATCACTGAGCTAACAGATGGAAAGGGGGCTTTATCGGAGCAATGAGGCCTTTCAAACAGTTCTAGCATAGGATAGATAAATGCCACTAGCATTTAAGGACTAAATTCACAAGGGGATTTATACACTTACCTGCCCCTTTAGGCACCTAAAATCTAAAATTATATCATCAAAACAATTGCTCAGCTGCTACTTAACCCTATAGATGCTTAAAATGCCTAAGTTTCTGCTGATAAAGTCCCCTAGACACCTAAAAATCTGTTAGTGAGCATGTGGACAGCTGCCTAAATCCTAATGCCTGGCTGCCTAGCTCATGCCTAAGCCCCAGTATGATCGTTAAACTGAGCAGGCTGTAGAGCCCAGTATAGTTGGCCACTTTAGAACACACGTACTAGATCAGGCCCAGCACAAAACACAGCTGGAGGAAGAGGTAACAGTGGTGCCCACTTTATAATCTTTGGCCCGAAGACTGGAACACTCACTCAGGATGTGGAAAACCCATATCTCCCATGTCTCAGGAAAGTACCCTAGTCACTGAGTTATGGGATTTTGAGGGTGGGTGTCTCTCCTGCTGAAGCTGTTCTACTTTGTATAAATAATTAAAGAGTCATCGGGCAAAAGAAAAAGTGAGAGTGACTCTGTTCAACCATGGACCTGGGTTAAAGTATCTAGTCCAAATCAGGAAGACAGGGTCTCCCACATCCTCTAACTATTGGATAAAGATGATAAGAAGTGCACCTGCTCCTCAGCCTTTTTGTGAGAAGGGGCTCTGCCTATAACCCCCAGAGAGGGTTCACAGTGTAGAATCCTGAGCAGAAGTAGACACCTACACCTCTTTGAGGAGCAGGGCTTAGCACACACTGTCAAGCTGCCTGGAGTGGCTCAAAGGCATGGATACCAACTAAGAAGCAGGCTACGCATCCCACATTGTTTGCGGATACAGACTAACACGACTGCTACTCTGAAACCTGTCAAATTCGTTGTGAGTTCTACACAGATTTCACCAACAGAGCAACAGGTGTGTGTCACATTGTCTGGACTAGGGCATGAACTCCTTAGACTAGGGGCGGGCAAACTTTTTAGCCTGAGGGCCACATCGGGTTTCTGAAATTGTATGGAGGGCTGGTTAGGAGAGGCTGTGCCCCCCCAAACATCCAGGTGTGGCCCGGCCCCCACCCCCTATCTGACCACCCCTGCTTCTCGCCCCCTGATGGCCCCCCCAGCACTCCTGCCGCATCCACCCCTCCTTGTCCCCTGACCACGCCTGGACCCCCCGCTCCTGACTGCCCCCGCTGCCCCATCCTATCCCCCCTCTCTTCCTGACTGCCCCCCCAGGATCCCTGCCCCCATTCAACCCCCCTGTTCCCTGCCCTCTGACTGCCCGACCCCTTGCAGCCCCACCTCCCAAGCATTGCACTGGCAGCGCAGTGAGCTGAGGCTGCTGGGAGAGGAGGAACAGCAGGGGAGGGGCTGGGGGCTAGCCAGGAGCTCAGGGGACTGGCAGGAGGGTCCCGCGGACCGGATGTGGCCTGCGGGCCGTAGTTTGCCCACCTCTGCCTTAGACACTACCACACCCTTAACATGGAGCCACAGACAGTCCCCTTGGATATTCTGGTCTATCTTGCGACACAGGTAAGCTTGCCTTTGGGATAGATGGTCCCTTACACCAATGACAACAATATTCATGTTACTCCCAAAGGGCCAGTCACTTACCCCAGGTCAATTGCACTCTAGATCTTACACCAAAGACAGTGCTTGTAGCCAATCCTGTAATACACTATCTAAAAATTTACTAACTAAGAAAAAGAAATAATAGGGTTATTTACAAGATTGAGGCAGGCGAACATACACATACAAGTTAAAGTCTTAGATTTCAAAAGATGGTAGAAACTTCTCTAATAAGCATGCTCTATATGTCGTTTATGGCTAGCCAGGCCAGCACTGCATATCTTTTGCTTATGCTTAGTAATCCTTGCCCCTCAGAGACCAAGATACAGTTTCTTCTTGTCAGGGATGTTGTAAAGGTTCCTCCCCCACTCTGAACTCTAGGGTACAGATGTGGGGACCTGCATGAAAAACCGCCTAAGCTTATCTTTACCAGCTTAGGTCAAAACTTCCCCAAGGTACAAAATATTACACCCGTTGTCCTTGGACTGGCCGCTACCACCACCAAACTAATACTGGTTACTGGGGAAGAGCTGTTTGGACGCGTCCTTCCCCCCAAAATACTTCCCAAAACCTTGCACCCCACTTCCTGGACAAGGTTTGGTAAAAAGCCTCACCAATTTGCCTAGGTGACTACAGACCCAGACCCTTGGATCTTAAGAACAATGAACAATCCTCCCAACACTTGCACGCCCCCTTTCCTGGGAAATGTTGGATAAAAAGCCTCACCAATTTGCATAGGTGACCACAGACCCAAACCCTTGGATCTGAGAACAATGAAAAAGCATTCAGTTTCTTACAAGAAGACTTTTAATAAAAATAGAAGTAAGTAGAAATAAAGAAATCCCCCCCCCCCCCGTAAAATCAGGATGGTAGATATCTTACAGGGTAATTAGATTCAAAAACATAGAGAACCCCTCTAGGCAAAACCTTAAGTTACAAAAAAGATACACCGACAGAAATAGTTATTCTATTCAGCACAATTCTTTTTTCAGCCATTTAAAGAAATCATAATCTAACACATACCTAGCTAGATTACTTACTAAAAGTTCTAAGGCTCCATTCCTGGTCTATCCCTAGCAGAAACCAGCATACAGACAGACACAGACCCTTTGTTTCTCTCCCTCCTCCCAGCTTTTGAGAGTATCTGGTCTCCTCATTGGTCATTTTGGTCAGGTGCCAGCGAGGTTACCTTTAGCTTCTTAACCCTTTACAGGTGAGAGGAGCTTTCCCCTGGCCCGGAGGGATTTCAAAGGGGTTTACCTTTCCCTTTATATTTATGACAGATGTTGATTCCCTTCCCCCAGAGTTCAAGCTGATGGGATGAGTCCACATGCACATCTCCTCTTCATAGGTGTGGTGGGCAGTAATTAACAAAGTCTTTGTTCTTTGCTATTTCACAATGGCACATTTGGTTTCAATGGGTTTTCTTGATGGGCAGGACCTAACAACTTCTCTAGCAAGACAGAATTTTACATTAGTTAATGCTTCTTTCCTGTTTGGTGAGTTCACCGGTACAGAGGTTTACAATACAAACATTCAATATAACCTTATAACATGGGGCACAGATGTAATAAGTGAGATAATACATGCAGCAACATATACGAATTTCATAAAGACTAAACACATTTTTACAAATCTAATAATTATTTTAACAATACTTTCACACAGGTGAGCCAAACTGGTTTCCAGCTATGCATTTGTCAGTGTTCAGTTGAGACCTAGGGGCCTTGGCATGAGCTGGCACCTGGTCTGCCAATGTCACACACACCTCTCTCCTTAACATCTCCTCTTGGCTAGCATAGGCAGCTCCCTGATCAGTGTGCTGGCTTTTGTAAGTGCATAACTCTCCCCACACCTGTATGGCATATAACTCAGGGATGTGGATTCTATTAGGTGGCAGAGCACTTCAAGTTACAAAGTGCATTTGAGGATCAAGCCTAAATGTTTTCACCTGGTCAAATATAGGGAAGTTTTGCTTTGTATCACACCTCTTTAAAATTCAAGTATATCAGGCTACATCCACAGGGCTGGATAGTTCACACATTTATGCACTGCACTAGAGCGTGTAAAAACTTAAAGAACACAGAATTTACAGGAAAGAAGCATCAAGTCAATCCCTCTCTGTCTCACAAATTTGTTAAGGTTTTTTGAACCTCTTGAAAAGTTCACAAGCCTTTGAGCCAGGCTTGCACAGCTCTATGTCCCTGCTGTGTAGAGCATGTCAAAATGCATTGAACAGCTGACTGCAGCTGGCTTGATAAACCGAGATATTTGTTTCTGTGAATTTTATGCCTTTGACCAGTTTTGCATTTTTAATGAAATGCCTATGGCTCAACACAGCAGACAACAATGAAGAGGCTCTGATTCTCCTGTCTCTTACACCAGTTTTATAGCAGTGTGACTCCACAGATGTCAGTGGAATTAATCCTGATTTACAATGGTGTAACTGAGATCAGAATCAGGACAGTCTTTTATAATAAAAGAATCGATTGTATTTAAAAAAATCTCTTCCATGGTATTTACTCAAATGCATTAAATACATAGCTAAACACACTAAGCTAATAGCACATCGTATTGTTCTTTCAAGCTCTGGTTCAATTTTCTCAGTCTGATTAGCTAGCAATTTGAACAATTATACGTAAATGGATGCAATGCTGATTTCACTGCTTATTTTATTATAGCACTAAAACAGGTACAGTGCTATCGCAATGCTTATTTACAATATTACTCATAAACAATTTTTTACACACTCTATTTCAATTTCCCAGCTTGATTAGCTACCAATCTGCACTAAAACACTCAAGCTAAAAGGAAAGGCTAATTGCTTGGAGTTTTTTTAGCTCATTTGCATGCAACAGGATTTATTGGTGCTAATGAAGTTCCAAAACTGTATGACTTCTCTCTCACTCTCTTTCTACCTCTCTGATAATTCTCTCTGCTAATTAAAAATGCACAGTTTCATAATGAGGAGGAGCTTTAGATCCTGGAAACAGATCCACATGAGAGGAACTGTATGTCCCCACTGAAGTAATGTAGGACTCCATTAGCCTGGATCAGTTTGCATGACCAGGGACTTAAGAGGTACAGATGAATCCTCTACAGGCTCCAGTGTGAAGATGGTCTTCTCAGTAAAATAGCTTTATTTTTTGTGCCAATCACACGTTACTGATTCAATGATAGGCTGAAATCATTTCAGAATGCTCAAAATAAAAGGATATGGAAAGATGACTTCTTGAGGTCAGATGCATTGCCTAAGACTGGCACCAATATATAATTTGTCATTAAATTGTTCTTGTTACTTACTTCTCAGTAGTCATGGCTCCATTTTATAATAAAGCTGAAAAATTGTAAATGCTATAAGGAATGGCTAATTATAGATGTAATGATAAAATATAATATTGCAGAAAATATGCTATCCCCTGTGTTATGCAGGACATCAGACTAATTTAATGATCAGACTAATGGTCCCTCCTGGGCTTAAACTCTATGAATCTACAATGAAATGTAGCAGGAACCTAAAGATCTTGTGTGAGATGTAGTGGGGAGTGTTTTTAGTTAACACATAGGAAAGTAATGGAAGCTGATGCTCCTTTGTAAGCCATTTGTTACTAGTTCAATAAAGCAGAGGTAACTTGATTTCTGGTTTTATTCAACATAGCGTTGAAGTAAATACTACATAATAATTATAAGAATTATTAAGAAAAGTTGAAAGAAGGGGACTATAAAAGGAATATTTGACTGCAAAAGGATATAAAACATGACTTTTCATGCTAGCCATTCAGGGAGTTGCATTTGTTGGAATCTGTGCTTTGTTCACTACAGGAGCTCAATGAAGTTGAATATGGAGTTGGGAAATACAGGTTTGTGGCTTAATTCTTCTTGCCATAGGAAGGCAGAACAAATATTTTAATGCTTATTTAAGAGTAAAGACAACGACGCTGATAAATAGTAATGGAGAAGACGGATGGATATTTTATCTCCAAAGAGAACCTGGTTCATGAGAGAGCATGTTTATACCAGACAAACCATAAGCCTGGGGGATACAAAATAAATATTTTTAAAGGTTCTGCATGTATTAGCTGACAACTGTGAGATGGGAAAGTAGGAACATGTCAAGAACTGGGGTCTCAGAACAAGAACTTTCCTAGAAATTACAATTAGCATTTTGCAGGCCACATGGCCAAAAGCTGCAAGTTGGATAAGATATCCTTTTCAAGAACAGGTCCTTTCATAGCTGTATATCACATACAGGAAGTGAGAGAAGTTAGGCCGTGTGGAAGGGATGATATCATTCTTTCATGCATCAATTGACCAGATTATTTAGTGAGTCATGACTCAGTGTGTAAACTGGTGGGCTATCTCACCAGCCCAGGAAAGGATCAGTGGCGTGCCTGAGTCTATTTCAGGCCCTTGCCTCAGAGCACAATATATTATTGAAACACAAAAACTCATGAAGCAACATAAGACAAAGGATTCTCCTGTGTAGAACAGACTGCAGTCCCCAAAGCCTTTCCTCTTGCTTCCCTCGTCAATCTCCTGCTACATCAAACGGGCTGCCCATAACCATTTCCTAGTTGTTCACACAGTTATATTGAAATTTGATTTAAAGTTGCTGCAAAAACTGATGCTATTACTATATCCAAATTAATGCATCAAAATCTGCATAATCTTCCTAGTTTAAACCTTCTTTGAGTCTATCTTAGACAGTCCAAGGGAGAACATTAATTATAAAGGGTAGTATCTAACCAAAACTAAAGATAAATGTATCAGTTCTCAAATTACCAAGTTTTGTTGTGGCACCTTAGAGACTAACCAATTTATTTGAGCATAAGCTTTCGTGAGCAACAGCATGCATCCGATGAAGTGAGCTGTAGCTCATGAAAGCTTATGCTCAAATAAATTGGTTAGTCTCTAAGGTGCCACAAGTCCTCCTTTTCTTTTTGTGAATACAGACTAACACAGCTGCTACTCTAAAACAAGTTTTGTTGATTAGTATCTAGGCAGATATATACCAACCTGTCTGAAACATTACATACTTTGATGAAACTTGTGAAAGGACCTAGTATTTCAGTACAACAAACTCCCACCCATTCAACAGAGTGAAACTCCTCTTATCTAATATACTCATAACTACCTTCTGTGATCCCTTCTAGGCTAACAGCAAACCTTTGGAAGTGCATGTTCCTGTATCTGTGTATTAGGACTAGTACTATTGCACACTCATAATATTAATTTAATCATAGTAGTTATATGTGGATAATAAATTTTAGATAACATTTCTCATCCTCTAGGTATACAGGATCCTTCCCGATGAAACATCTTGTAGTGTTTTGTGCAGTCTAATTCTAAAAGTGGCAAGCACCGGGCTTCCTCCATAGTGGACATGCAGAAATATATTAAGGAACTGTAGAGATGTCTTCCAGTCCTAGCAGACACTGGGATTTCATAGAGTGTCTGCATTCATTTGAGTGGTGGTTATATATATATGCAGATAGTGAAGTGGTCTGGGATATTTCAGAATGAAAGGAGCTGTGTGAAATATGTCCATGTCTGGATTCTCCAATCATTCAGAGGCCCAGTGAGTCAGCCAAAATGACTAATATCACCGGAGTGACTTGGAGTTATTCGGATGCAGAAATGCAGTGATTAGCTTTCTCAACTCCATTAAGTTTAAGCATTTTAGTTCACTGTTTTTTTCCCAATTCTTCTTTCCACAAATTCAGCTGAAGCAAGCTGCATGTTGCTGAGATTCATTATAATCAGATTCTGAGGTGTTTTGCTGGAGAATGGACATGCAAATTTGCAAAATATTTGAGGACTAAGGGCCAAATTTCAAAAGGTATTCAGAGGCCTAAAGCTACAACTAGCTTAGTGATTTCAATGGCTGTTAGGTGCCAATGTGCTTTTGTAAATCACACTAGGCACTGTCTTTAGGCTCCTAAATATCTTAAAATATCCTGCTCTAGGTTCTTTAATTTTTTTTTTTTTTACTAACTGCAAAGCACTTGTTCCCCTGATAAGTAGAAGAGCTTAAATGTGTGCCAGTGTGATGATAAAGACTACTTTGCATGATTAGGTGCAATTTCCAAGAAGAACATGTGTCTAATAAGACCTTGGTAGTTGCTGTTCCATGTTTAGACAACCTTTAAATATGACTGATGCAGGAACATTATAAATAACTGTGGAAACTGACAATTATGGAAGAGCTTTGTCCAATTCACTGTGACACCAAATCAGAGAAAAAACACTGCCAAAAATATGGAACTCCAGAATGTGTTAAGGATTGGAAAAAGAGATTGGCAGACTCAATGCTTTCTGCTTCCCTAGAGCAAAACTAACCTTTCAGGATGTAATGTAAAATTAGTTTGTAGAATCAGAGTAATCATTCCAGCAGAAATGTAGCAAAATATCTTTATATCTACATGACTATTAAATATTAGAGATAGTTGGGAGAGAAAGAGACAGGAAGGGTGAAAAATTCACAGAAATGTTTTCATTTTTTCCCACTTTAAAAAAAAAATTCTAAATTGTGTTGAAATATCAAGAACCAGCAAATTTTTGTTTATTGGAGACAGACTGGAAAAGAAGTCTAAATAATCAGAGTACTATGCACTGTGTCAAGAAACTGAGTGTATCAAGTGAAATCAGCCATGAGAGTAGCAGATGATGTGGCAAATATAGAAGTGTTTGTCCACAGCTGACTATTTTCCCCACATACAAATACCTTGAAAGGACCTATTTACTTTGAGGCAAGCTGGACCTAAATTGTGTGACAGGGTCCCTGGATTCTGCATCCCTCTAGTGCAGAAAATTGGAAATTCTGACACCATTTTACAAACTTGGGGTAGGAGGAGGAAGAGTAAGGGATGTAATTAATGAATTTCATGTGAAAATGAATTATACAACTGGTAGAGCAGCTGGGCTATTTACTTTCATATTAAATTCAGTATTTTTATTGTTTCATATTTACAGTCTGATATACTGTAGATTTTATATTGACAGTGCAGAACTGCATCAGAGAAGCTTGTGGGGTTGCTGGCAACTGGGTAAGAAAGAGTTCTAGGGTTTTTGGAAACCCAGGGAAGCGTGAAAAGCAATTTAGGATTATGGGAAAAGTACATTAAGTTGATGTTCCTGTTAAATTGATCAGCAGTGAAATAGTTAACAGTGTTAAAACTCATGGGTGAGATTTTCATAAAGGGGAATTAGGCACTCAACTCCCGTGTGCCCAGCTTTCTTCACTGCTTTTGAAAACCCCACTCTATAAGTTCATCTTTATGCTTCAGAGTTTAACAAACTATTGAAAAGAATGAGGCAGTTCACATCTCCCAAAGGTCGTGTTTCAGGCTGGTTGCATTCTCAGAAAGGCTGTACTCCATTGGTTTACACTTTCAATGTTCTCTTCATAACCAGGAGGGATAGAAGTATCTTTAAAAAAAGAAAAGGAAAGAAAATTTCAGAGTGGAGTTATTTAGGAATAGCTCTTCTAAAAAACCCATGGATAGATATGCTTTTAGATCCTGGAAGCACAATTCTGTGACAACCTCCCCACTCCCTCACCACAGGGCTCCATGAATTCTCCCCTTCCCTTGTGGCAGCCAGGGACATGTCTACATATACTGTGCCACAGCGGCACAGTTGTACCGATGCAGCTGCCCCACCCCACCGTGTCTGGTGAAGACCCTCTATGCTGACAGGAGACAGCGCTCTCCCATCGGCATAATAAAACCACCTCTGTGAATGGCAGAAGCTATGTTGGCAGGAGAAGCTCCCACCAACATAGCACTCTGCACATGAGCACTTATTTCAGTGTAACTTATGTCGCTCAGAGGGGTGGTTTATTTACACCCCCGAGTGACATAAATTATGCCAACATAAACTGTAGTGTAGACATAGCCTTAATCCCTCCCTCCTCAGAGAGGAGACGTGTTATTCCTTGCCTTTAGCAAAGCTTTTGACACGGTCTCCCACAGTATTCTTGCCAACAAGTTAAAGACGTATAGCCTGGATGAATGGACTATAAGGTGGATAGAAAGTTGGCTAGATCATTGGGCTCAACAGGTAGTGATCAATGGCTCCATGTCTAGTTGGCAGCCGGTATCAAATGGCGTGCCCCAAGGGTCAGTCCTGGGGCCAGTTTTGTTCAATATCTTCATTAATGATCTGGAGGATGGTGTGGATTGCACCCTTAGAAAGTTCACAGATAACACTAAACTGGGAGGAGTGGTAGATAGGCTGGAGGGTAGGGATAGGATATAGAGGGACCTAGACAAATTAGAGGATTGGGCCAAAAGAAATCTGATGAGGTTCAACAAGGACAAGTGCAGATTCCTGCACTTAGGACGGAAGAATCCCATGCACTGCTACAGACTAAGGACCGAGCGGCTAGGCAGCAGTTCTGCAGAAAAGGACCTAGGGGTTACAGTGAGCAAGAAGCTGGATATGAGTGAACAGTGTGCCCTTGTTGCCAAGAAGGCTGTCATAAACATACAGCTAAGGGTAGCCTAGAATTCATCTTTACCTGTAAGGGGTTAAGAAACTCAAATAGCCTGGTTGGCACCTGACCAACAGGACCAATGGGGAAAGAAGATACTTTCAAATCTTGGGAAGGGGGAAGGTTTTGTTTGTGCTCTTTGTTTTGTGTGGGGGTTCTCTCTTGGGACTGAGAGGGGCCAGACAGAAATGCATCTTCTCCAACCCATCCAAATCCAAGTCTCCAATATTGCAGCCAGCATAGGTAAGCCAGGCAAGGTGGATTAGTTTATCTTTTGTTTTTCTTGTGAATTTTCTTTGTGCTAAGAGGGAGGTTTATTCCTGTTTTCTGTAACTTTAAGGTTTTGCCCAGAGGCGAATCTCTGTGTTTTGAATCTGAATACCCTGTAAAGTATTTTCCATCCTGATTTTACAGAGATGATTTCTACCTTTCTTTTTTTTTTTAAATCAAATCCTTCTTTTAAGAACCTGACTGATTTTTCCATTGTTCCAAGACCCAGGAGTTTGGGTCTTTGATCATTTTGTAACCAATTGGTTAGGATATTATCCTCAAGCCTCCCCAGAAAAGGGGGTGTAAAGGCTTGGGGGGATTGCTGGGGGAAGAGGAACTCCGGGTGGTCCTTTTCCCTGGTTCTTTGTTAAATCACTTGGTGGTGTCAGCGTTACTTTAATCCAAGGTACAAGGGAGAATTTGTGCCTGGGGAGTTTTTAACCTAAGGTGGTAGAAATCAGCTTAGGGGGTCTTTCATGTGGGTCCCCACATATGTACCCTAGAGTTCAGAGTGGGGAGGAAATCCTGACAAAGACTAACAGCATTTTGGGCTGTATAAGTAGGGACATTGCCATCAGATCAAGGGACATGATCATTCCCCTCTATTTGGCATTGGTGAGGCCTTATCTGGAGTACTGTGTCCAGTTTTGGGCCCCACACTACAAGAAGGATGTGGAAAAATTGGAAAGAGTCCAGCGGAGGGCAACAAAAATTATTAGGGGGCTGAAGCACATGACTTATGAGGAAAGGCTGAGGGAACTGGGATTATTTAGTCTGCAGAGGAGAAGAATGAGGGGGGATTTGATAGCTGCTTTCAGGTAGAAAGGGGGTTTCAAAGAGGATGGATCTACACTGTTTTCAGTGGTAGCAGATGACAGAACAAGGAATGATGGTCTCAAGTTGCAGTGGGGGAGGTATAGGTTGGATATTAGGAAAAACTTTTTTTCACTAGGAAGGTGGTGAAACGCTGGAATATGTTACCTAGGGAGGTGGTGGAATTTCCTTCCTTAGAGGTTTTTAAGATCAGGCTTGACAAAGCCCTGGCTGGGTTCTATTTAGTTGGGGATTGGTTCTGCTTTGAGCAGGGGGTTCGACTAGATGACCTCCTGAGGTCTCTTCCAACCCTGATATTCTATGATTCTATGACCCTGCATCAGCAGAGCTGGGATGAACAGCCTCTGTGACTTCTGGACCCCAGTAATAATTTCAGCACAACACACATTCCATAATTAGTTCAGAATATCTATCTGCTCTGATGATATATCATCCTCTCTGACTTTCTCTCTCCCTGGTTGATTCAAGTACCACAGTCCCTCTGTGTCTGCAACAGCAACTTTACCAGGAACTGGAGAGCTCAGGGCATGCTATCCCCTTTCCTCTGCCCTCACGAGACCACTTTCATTCAGCACGGGAAGGCATAGGAAGAGCAATGAGAGAAAAGTTGTCTTCATTGTCATGAGAGAGGACAACATGGAGTGGAGAGAAGATCAAGGATAAGTGGTTATTTTAGCAGGGTTTCAGTATGGTGAAAAAGGTAAATAATTAAATAGAATGTGGTATTTTGGAAAATAGAAATAGGCAAAATTAAAAAAAAATGGTTTGGATCTATAACATTGTGCACCTGGCTAGACTATTGAATCATTTGATTTTATTCCTGATATATTTGTCCTCCTTTACTTTTTCCACCTATGGTTTGTTACAATAATTTGTGATGTCTTTTCATTAATTAAACTGTAAACTCTGAGGACTTGGGGAGTTATCTCAATAGAAATAAATACTAATAGTAGTGCAGTGTTCCCAAACCACAGGCCTTCAGAAATCACTAATCATTATTCCCAAAATAATGAGAGTGGGCTTGAAAAATCACAAGAATTGTAAAAATAACTCTTGGGTCCTTTTATTTGCCTCCGGTGTGTCAACTTTTAGGGTTCATATTTTCCTGATCTTTCTCCACAACCACGAGGACTAAAAACTTACTTTTTATTTTTTTAAAGAAAGCTGAGATTCAGGTTTATTCATGACTTCAGGAACTGGCAGGGAGAGGCGGGAAAATAAAACATATGAGCACAATGACCAGGGTGATGTCAGGCATGTGTCTTGTTAGTATGCCTTTTTATTATTTTTATATAAACTATTCCATAACGTCCTTCTTCCCAAATATTGTTAAGTGTCTGATTGCTTTTCTTACCCCTACTTGTAACTTTTACCCCAATATTGCTTTAAACAGAAGTTATTGCCCAGGTTATTATATGCTCATTGATTAATGTTTTAGTATTTTTTTAAAATTGACAACACAATTTCCCCTCTTACACCAAAGTCAACTCCATGGATAGCATACCCCAATATCACTCTACGGGCTTCTTTAATGCACCTTCCTGTCAGCAGAAATGAACAGAAGACTCTCCACTCTTCAGCGTGAGAGCAAGGATCACTCAGGTCCATCTGTCAGGTCCATCACTATCATGTATCCCCTTCTGCTCTATTCACTACTGTTGGCACAGAATATTCCCTGCAAAGCAGCCTTTTATCAGGGAGAGAGCAGTTCTTCAGGGAGCTGTTAGCTCCAATTGGGTGAGTTGCAGGCAAATTGGCTTTCCATCAATAAGACACATGAGCTGACCATGAACCAATTCAATGATTCTCCTGCTTCAGCTGGATCTGTAAACAGGCGGCTCCAATCCAAAAATCCAAGAACTGACCAGAAAAGAAGTAAAATTCAGGATTTTCCATGCAGGTGAAGAGGCCTGAATTGGCCTATATACACTGAAGCATAGATTGGAGGTGAACCATGAGAATTGAGGGCTGTGGAATACATTGCATTTTTTATGCACTTTTGACCACCACACTTGTACTCTGTGCATTCATCCAACTCCTCCAAGACTATTTCCAGTATTCCATACCTTTGGGAACATATTCTCTGGCATTCACCAACATTTCCTTCTTGTCCTCCACATATGGATATCCTCCTGAAAAATTACACTGATCTGAGGTGCAGGGTGGACCATATTCAGTCCTTTACCAGCAGTAGGTTAAGACATCTCCCAAACCCACCAACTCCACTATGGGACATCACAGAAGAACAAACTTTAAGGAGTGAAAGTTTTCGCATCCCTAATTTGGAAACAGAGTCTGTAGGGCTGAGACCTCGAAGCAGTGTTTCAACCTTAGAGGTTGAATCCAGGCACTACTGCTTTGTAAATGTATGGCATAAGGATGATGTGACTGCTTTGCAGACATCTATAATGGAAATATCCCTGAGGCATGCAATGAAGTGCCTCAGTTCTAATCTTCCTTGACATGGTTCTCAGCTTTACGCCAATCAGACAATAATTTAGACCTGGTCTTCTTGGTAATGGCATTGCCCATGAAACTGGTGTCAAATGAAGTGAAACGTTGGTTGACAAAGGCTTTCAAAATAGCACCCGAGCACCTTTCAGCCTTAAGCGCATGAAGAAAGGTAGCATGGGCATGGGCATTTGCGCAGGAAAATATGCTCATTAAGGAGCATGTCTGAAACCACTTTGGAGAGGAATCTTGGAGAAATCTGTGGTGCCACCTTAGCCTTGTAAAATTTGGTATAAAATAGGTCAATCACTAGGGCCTGAAGCTCACTCACTCTGAAAGTTGAAGTTATTGCATGATCCTCCATGTAAGAAACTGGAGCTCACGGGTACTGAGTTAGGTAGGAATCCTTTAGCAAGATGGGTAGAGAACAATGTAGAAGAGAGCATTTTTATGAACAGGATCCTAATATACATGGCAGCACTATATGTTTGTGTATATATATATATATATATATATATATATACACACACAACTTTTAAACTGAAGAAGCCAGGACTCATCAATTCAGTGCAAACATATCCTAGTCCTAAGAATGAAAAAAGGGCCATGAAAAACATATCTAAAGGCGGGTCCACAAAACACTCTCACAAAAGGACAGGGTTTGTACACATAGGTCCCAATCCAATTGTACATATAGGTCCCAATCCAATTCTTCATTCAATAAGTGAGTGAGTGATTGTCTTGCAGTGTATACTGCAGGAGTTTCAGTTGGGAAGAAATGAAAGAGAGTCTCAGATCAGTAAGCAAGATGCAGGCTTTCCTGAGGTAACGAATGCTATTATATAGAGTACAAGTGCTGAAAGCCTGTGGCATCATGCACATTCCACTTGTATGAAACTTACAGAGTACTTCAGTGATGTAGTGTCTAGAAGATGACTGGACTAAATAGAAAATCACCAGCAGAAATTTTGAAAAATATTTATCTTATAAATACAATAAATCTCTTAACTGGGAATGATCGATAATAACATTTATAGCCAAAAGAGAATGTAGATGGTAATTCCAGTGCTTCTAACTAAAAGCAAAATATGACTTTGTGGAGTAAAGCAAGACTAGCTCTTAGGTATATTAAGAGACCTGGGTTTGGTTCTCAACTCTGATATTGACTTATGGTGTAAACTTGGGCAAGTCACTTAGGCCAAGATTTTCAAGTGACTAGTGGTTGTGGGTGCTTGAGGGGGGCTTTTGGGTGCCTATCTTTAAATATATAGAAGGAGCCTGTATTTCAGAGGATAGTGCTTGGCACTATCTGGAAATCAAACTACTATAAGATGTTTCAAATTTGGCACCCAAAATCACTAATCATTTGAGAAAATAATAGCTTTCAATAACATCCTCCTTGCTGATGCCCTGCAGTTCTCTCTAATGCTCCCTGCCCCTCTCCCAAGCTCCTGCTTGGTCCACATAGCTGTTCCTTGATCATCTTCAATGCTTGATTGATCTTCACAGCTACTCCCCTTTGCCTTCTGTGACAGTCCTCTATCCCTCTTCTTTTTTGTGATATTCTTCTCTCCTCTGCTCACATTTGTTGCTTTCTCTCCAGTTCTCTCAGGGACTAACATTTCTTCACAGAATCTATCAAAATGGATTTAAAGTTTGGTTTCAAAGGAAATGATGCTTAAATGAAGCTGAAGCATCACTTAAGCTCTGTACACCAGAGTTTACACATGTATAAAATGGGATATTTTTACTGAATGGGAGCCTTAGTAAACACTGAAATGTCTAAAATATCTGTCAGTATATTAAAAAGTAACATATCTAAAGCATTAGAAAACCTGTGCATACAGCTTAAGAACTACACCATGCAGTAGAAAATCTACATTTACTAATTGTCAGAAAAATCTCAAATATTTTGGAAGCCATCTCTGTTTTTTCTAATTATCATTATCATTTGTCTTTTCTTTTGAACAGAGAAAACATTTCACACCAGCACTGTAATCTTATGCAAGCAAGCTAAGGAATCAATATCTTTCTCTTTTTGTCTAGCCTTTCCAACTTCTCCAGACTGTCATGATCATGTTGCTTCCTCATCTGCAGTCTTCAATTATTTACGGGCAAACTCAGCCCCACAAAATGGTTATTATTGTGGATCAGCCTGGGCCCAGGGTAATGTTAAAAATACCACAGGGGATTGTTTTTATTTTGTCAAGAAAACATAACTAATTGTAGCATTGTTTACTGTGTCAGGTGCCATGTCCAATCAGTGTCAAAGAGAATCTTAGGTCCTCTGCTGGAAAGAAGGATTGCTTACATAGTCTATCTTATTGCTGCCAGCTACAAGCTCAGTTTGCCTCCCTTGTAAATAACAACTATACCTGTACTTGAAATTTCTTCATGAAAGAGACAGACCTTTTTTTTTTTGGCCTTGACCTACTTTAACACTTAGGGAAATTAATAACTTCTCAATATTCCCTAGAGTTTGTTACTACCACCCAGCTCGTGACAAAGACTTATTGCATCTGCTAAACTTCAGCTGAACTTGCATTGTTTGCTGTACTTCAAATAATTGTTAAAGCTTGAAAGATCAAACAAGGGTTTATGCAGAAGCATGGTGTTCTTTTCTTCAAAAAAAACTTGGCAGCACTACATGTTTGTAATGTAGTGTACAAAGAATTATAAAAGTTAACTATGGCTCCTTTTTAGTAATTTTTAAACTTAATTTGTTCCTTTTTCAGTGCTGCAACTTGGCATCATAATGCTGCAGGTCTTATTCTTTGCATTCAAAATTCCCAGTGACTCTCACAGGAGTTCTTAGTGCGCAAGGAATGTAAAATTGGGCTCTGTAAGTTACCTCAGATATTTAAACAAAAAAAAAAAAATACCATCAGCATATTATAACAGCAACAACACTGCTCCAGGAACATGCTATTTTTAAAATGGAAATTACCTATAATTGACACAACAATAGATAAGTTGTTAAGTACAAAAGTTTAGTGGAATTTCTGATATCTGAATAATTTAGCTCACCTTAATTTCAGCACCATATGGCTAACTGAAAACCAGTATAAAATGCCCAAAGTAGGGCTTGAGGTGCCAATATAAATGGGGAATCTTGATTAACTGAAAGGATGCTAACAAACAGAGTAAATAATAGCAATTGAAGGGGCCTCAGGAGGGCCTGTAAAACAGAAGGAGACAGGGCTTTTTCCTTAGTCTATACCTCTCACATGATTGCCTACACTATGGGCTGCATCCTTCAGGCTATGCTCCACCAAGCTGGAGAAAATCAGGTTCCTTCTTCCTTGAGCTCTGCCACTGTAGGCGCATCTTTCTTGGTCCAGTGTCACCATGCACCTTAGACTCTGCTTCTTCCTTATGTGAGCTCCCAGGCTATCCAGCCAAATAGAAGCTGCCATTTTGCTGCTACTGTTAGTCTTGTATCTCAGTCTTCTCTTCAAACATCTGCTGCATTCTCAACTGACGACTGTAGGTGGATATTTTTCAATGATTTTCCTAGGTTGCTTTTGTTGGGCCTCCACATCTCTCATTGCAAGACATTTTATCTCCCTTTTTAAATGAATACCCTACAGATATTTGTAATCAGTTATTGTCTCCTTCCTTAGAAGTCATTTGGCTAAACTGTATGCATATTTAGGATCTGATCCTGAAATCACTATCTCTCACAACTGTGTGGGTTCTTGTCAAGGTTCCTTCCCCACTCTGAACTCTAGGGTACAGATGTGGGGACCTGCATGAAAGACCCCCCTAAGCTTATTCTTACCAGCTTAGGTTAAAAACTTCCTCAAGGTACAAACTTTGCCTTGTCCTTGAACCCTATGCTGCTACCACCAAGCATGTTAAACAAAGAACAGGGAAAGAGCCCACTTGGAGATGTCTTCCCCCCAAAATATACCCCCAAGCACTACACCCCCTTTTCTGGGGAAGGCTTGGTAAAAATCCTCACCAATTTGCATAGGTGAACACAGACCCAAACCTTGCATCTTAAGAACAATGAAAAAACAATCAGGTTCTTAAAAGAAGAATTTTAATTAAAGAAAAAATAAAAGAATCACCTCTCTAAAATCAGGATGGTAAATACCTTACAATCAGATTCAAAACACAGAGAATCCCTCTAGGCAAAAACTTAAGTTACAAAAAGACACAAAACCAGGAATATACATTCCATTCAGCACAACCTATTTTACCAGCCATTTAACAAAAGGAAATCTAATGCATTTCTAGCTAGATTACTTACGAACTTAACAGAAGTTCTGAAGAGCATTCCTGACCTGGTCCCGGAAAAATCATCACACAGGCATACAGAGCCTTTGTTTCCGCCCCCCACCCCCACCATCCAGCTTTGAAAGTATCTTGTCTCCTCATTGGTCATTTTGGTCAGGTGCCAGCGAGGTTATCTTAGCTTCTTAACCCTTTACAGGTGAAAGGGTTTTTTCCTCTGGCCAGGAGGGATTTTATAGTTCTGTATACAGAAACGTGGTTACCCTTCCCTTTATATATATGACAGTTCTCAAAACCAGTTCTGTTTTGTATTGTTACGAGGAACCTCTAGATATTGAATCCAACCTTTGTTGCTGCCGACTGGGGCTGGGGCACATGCCAACTTGGGCTGGGGCACATGACTTACAAGGAGAGCCTGAGGGAACTGGGGTTATTTAGTCTGTAGAAGAGAAGAGTGAGGGGGGATTTGATAGCAGCCTTCAACTACCTGAAGGGGGTTCCAAAGAGGATGGAGCTAGGCTGTTCTCAGTGGTGGCAGATGACAGAAGAAGAAGGAATGGTTTCAAGTTGCAGTGAGAGAGGTCTAGGTTGGATATTAGGAAACACTATTTCACTAGGAGGGTGGTGAAGCACTGGAATGGACCTAGGGAGGTGGTGCAATCTCCATCATTAGAGGTTTTTAAAGCCTGGCTTGACAAAGCCTTGGCTGGGATGATTTAGTTGGTCCTGCTTTGAGCAGGGGATTGGACTAGATGACCTCCTGAGGTCTCTTCCAACCCTAATCTTCTATGATTTTCACCTGGCAGATGAGTTACATTTCAGACCACCACTTTGGCTCCATTCCTACAATTGGCTCCATTTAGGCAACTTTCTGTGCCTGTGGAAAACCCCACAAACTGAAATGGTTCTCTATGCACAGATCCAATGATGGGATTAGGGTCTTTGTTTCCTCGCCTGTAGAGTGGAAGTTATAATTGTTGGAAAGCACAGCAAGTGCTTTCAAGATAAAAAATGCTTTAAAAGTACTTCAAAAGTAAATACATATGATTTTTTAAAGCTATACATACGTTGACAAGCTTTGCCAACAGTAACAGCGTGATAACGGAGAGAGCTTTTGTAAGTCACCAAAGCTCAGAATCCTGAGATGATTATAGAACAGCCTTATTCTGTGTGTGTTTGTGTGTGTGTGTGTGTTGCATTTTCTCAGACTTTTAAAAATGGACTTTTAAAATATTTATTTTTTAAAATATATTTTTTTTCCTTTTAGCCCGCTTGATTTTTTTTCTGAGCTTTTATTTATTTAAAATTTAGCATGGAAAGAGAAAATGATTGTTTCCTACTAAAAGGGCTCTAAGTTCCTGTGACTATCATAGCATGCTATGTAGTAACCCTTGCAATATGATATCATGCCTAAGCAAAATTCTGAAATGGGAACAGCTACAACATTTGCAATACTGCAGATTGTTAAAAAATTAGGGCTGTCAATTAATCACAGTTAACTCATAAGGTTAACTCTAAAAAAAATGGCAATTAAAACAATCATGATTAATTGCAGTTTTAATCACACTGTTAAACAATAGAATACCAATTGAAATTTATTCAATATTTTGGATGTTTTTCTACATTTTCAAATATATTTATTTAAATTACAACACAGAATACAAAGTACACATTGCTCACTTTATATTATTATTTTTATTACAAATATTTGCACTGTAAAAATGATAAACAAAGGAAATAGTATTTTTCAGTTCACCTCATACAAGTACTGTAGTGCTATCTTTTTATCATGAAAATGCAACTTACAAATGTAGAATTATGTACAAAAAATAACTTCATTCAAAAACAAAACAATGTAAAACTTTAGAGTCTACAAGTTCACTCAGTCCTACTTCTTGTTCAGCCAATCACTAAGACAAACAAGTTTGTTTACATTTATGGGAGATAATGCTGCCCACTTCTTATTTACAATGTCACCAGAATGTAAGAACTGGTGTTCGAATGACACTTTTATAGCCAGCATTGCAAGGTATTTACATGCCAGATATGCTAAACATTCATATGCCCCTTCATGCTTCAGCCACCATTCCACCAGCTTCCAGGTTGATGACACTCATTATAAACACATAATGCATTAATTAAATTTGGGACTGAACTCCCTGGGAGAGAATTGTATGTCTCCTGCTTTGTTTTACCCACATTCTGCCATATATTTCATGTAGTCTCGGATGATGACTCAGCACATGTTGTTCATTTTAAGAACACTTTTGCTGCAGATTTGACAAAACGCAAAGAAGGTACCAATGCGAGATTTCTAAAGATAGTTATAGCACTACACTAAACCTTAAACCACAGGTTTAAGAATCTGAAGTGCCTTCCAAAATCTGAGACAGATGAGGTGTGGAGCATGCTTTCAGAAGTCTTAAAAGAGCAACACTCCATTGCAGAAATTACAGAACCCGAACCACCAAAAAAGAAAATGAACCTTCTGCTGGAGGCATCTGACTCAGATTATGAAAATGAACATGAGTCGGTCCACACTGCTTTGGATTGTTATCGAGCAGAATCTGTCATCAGTCTGGATTCATGTCCTCTGGAATGCTGGATGAAGCATGAAGAGACATGAATCTTTATTGCACCTGGCATGTAAATATCTTGCAACGCCAGCTGCAACAGTGCCTTGTAAATGCCTGTTCTCACTTTCAGGTGACATTTTCAACAAGAAGCAGGCAGCATTATCTCCTTTAATGTAAACAAACTTGTTTGTCTGAGCGATTGGTTGAACAAGAAATAGGACTGAATGGACTTGTACGCTCTAAAGTTTTACATTGTTTTATTTTTGAATGCAGTTATTTTTTGCACATAAGTCTACATTTGTAAGTTCAACTTTCATGATAAAGAGATTGCATTACAGTACTTGTATTATGTGAATAGAAAAATATTATTACTTTTGTTTTTACAGTGCAAATATTTGTAATAAAATAAATATAAAGTGAGCACTGTACACTGTGTATTCCATGTTGTAATTTAAATCAATATATTTGAAAATGTAGAAAACATCCAAAATATTTAAATAAATGGTATTCTATTATTGTTTAGCAGGTGATTAATCACACAATTAATCGTGCGATTAATTACAATTAATTTTTTTCATCATTTAACAGCACTATATAAAATATATACATTTTATTGGCCCAAATTCCACTGATGAAAGAGACAAGCTTTTGAACAAAACAAAGCTCTTCTTCTGGTTTGGGAAAGGTAGAAGAAGAGCTCTTGTCTCTCTCTCCAAGAGGAGTTGGTCCAATTAAAGATATTGCCTCAACTACCTTGTATCTCAATATCCTGGGACCAACACAGCTACAGTTGCACTGCATACTTAAAAAAAATTATGACACCAGCTCAAAAAGTGGACACAGATCTTCCTCGGGACAATATATGAGATATTTGACCTTCCAACAAGTTATTTTTCTCACCACCCATTGCACTCAATTCAATAATATAAACCCATCTGGCTTTTATGGAATCCCACTCAACCCACAGCAAACTCAGAGACTTTAATTTCACACGTTGTCTGAAGGATGATTGCTCCAAGAAGCTTTTGCTGAATGTGGCTATTAGTCATCTTTTGGCACCGGGTGTGGTCTCTGCTGCTTTATGGTGGCAGTGGAGAGTTCAGCGATAAGGACAGTCAAATTGATGTTAAATCTCAGAGGAAGAAAATATGTAAGACTTACCACAAGAAGCAAAGATGAGAAAAAACGGTGTGATATCTTTTGTTGTTCTTGGGCTTCCCCTCCTCCCCCTTTTGACAATACCATGCTACTTCCTCATAAATAAAAGTAATAAATCTCATTGCAGTGACTCTGTCAAGCAGGCTGACAGGCTGAACACACATATATAATGCAGTTTCTGAAAAATAATCCATCTGATGCCAGGTCACATGAATGAGCCATGAGCATTTATCAGCAGTGTCTGAATATTTAGAGTAGAAAAAAACAAGATTTGCCTTAAAAGTTACTGTGCTTTGTGACAAATATATTTATGAAGCTTGTAGACAATCAAATGTTGTAAGTGCTGTACAAACACCTAATTTGATAGACCAAGTACATGAGCCAATATACATTAGAAATAGCTCTCTACTGTTTTGCTTTAGATACAACATCTATCATAGCCTGTAATGAAACTGTGAGAACCCGGTATGTCCCTTCCTTTATTCCAGCAGCAATCATAAAATATCTCACGTCAAGTATGTTCAGAGTCCTTTGTGGGTTTCATTTAATTATTTGGCTGAATATAGTCCTGCAGCACAAGTCATGTTCAGTTACCTGGGGTCATTTTGATTTATAGTTGTTCTGCAGATCTGTCATTTATAAATACAAGGGGTCCTCGTATACTCAATCATAAATTGTTCGTTATAGCTTCAATGACTTCACACTTGCTAAAGTCAATAAAATATGAGATATTGTCTTAGAAAAATGCACAGCTTTCAAAAAATTAAACTTATTTGTATCATCTTCTTAAACATTCAACTGTGCTCTCCGTTCTTGAATTAAATAGACTTCTGATAGAGTTTTAGAGAATTTTAAAAGCCATTGTATGAAAAGCTGTGAAACTTCTTACTTCAGATTTGTTTATGCACTAGTTCTCCAGATTTGCCTTTAGCTAAAAAAAGTAATGATTCTAAATCATAGTCAACTGAATAACGTTTGGATAGTTCAATTCAAACAACAGACACAAAAGACAGTGAAATTAAGGTCATAAGGATACACTTACAGTTTTATATATTTTTGGAAACCCATTACCCTAAAATACACAATGGACTAGATTTTCAAAACAATGTGTTTTGTTTGCACATATACAAAGATGAAATTTTGAATCGAAGTGTCTGCATAAGCAGGTATGCCAAATTTTTAAATGGGATACATATACAAATCTGTGGGACTTGCCCTGCATTGGCTAGCAAGGGACTAAATGGGTACAGACAATACCTACTATCTTAACTCTCCAGGTGAGGAGTAAAGAACATTGGCAGAGCAAGATCCGGATGATTACTCATGGCTATTACTAAGCTTCATGAGCTCCATGGACAAATAAGATAGAGGGCTAATAGTCTGGTATTTTCCATGATGACTACATTCAAGAAAGAAAGTCTCTCAGTTCAAGTATATCAGATGGTTGCTAAGGAGAACAGTGAGGGGAAGAAGAAAGGAATCCTCTTACTGTGCCTATGGAGTGGCAATGGAGCCTCTCTGTGTAGGTTACTCCAGCCAAATAGTATTTTATATAGCTATAGTGCCTCCCTCAGCATAGGAGGACTCAGAAGGTCTACCTAATAGCAGTTCCTCTGACCCTTCACTCTCCTTTTTCTTCTGCCACTGAAATAGCCTAGCCAACACTACTTGCTTTACAAATAAGAAAGAATCTACACCTTAAAAAAGAATAACATTTAAGTGGAAAAGTGTATGAACAGGCTTACTTATTTGTAGACCAGAAATAAGCCATAGACACGCTTTCTCCAAGGTATCTTAAAACACATACTCCTTCAGACTTTGTACAATCCCCTAAACAGTGTCATTTTTTAAATAAAGCACAACACTTTTGTTTTATACTCATCCCTACCTCTGGTTGAAAGCATAAACCTTTCACATGGCTCAGATTGTATTCATGACAGAGTGCTGATAATTGCCTATTCCCTCTCTTCACAGATTTATGTTTAACAGCAAATTTTTAAAAGAACGAAAGATAAAAAAAATCTGTCACGTCAACAGGCAGTTTACTGCTTTCATAGACGATAATCATGTTAAAGGACTATTCACTATAAAGGACTATAATGGTCATTCACCATTGTAAATTGCCCACCCAGTAAATAATATTTCAGTTGTTTTTAAGGGGCATTTTATGGAAACTCATTCCTTCTACAATAGCACAGTTTTGTTCTCTTGATAACAACTGCTTTGTTGCTAAATAAAACAAGTTACACATCACCTTCAAATACCAGGTTTAATATTACACCAATACATATGTCCAAAGCCTCTGTTTGAATGAGAAATGAGAAATTAAACTCTAAGCTCCTAAGTACCATTTCTGAGCATAATTTTTGTTCCATGACTGAAAAAGTCTTGTCACAGCTCGTTCTGTTGTATTTTATTTGGTTTATTTTTTTTTCTTAATGTGTCTGTCAGAGCAGAGTATAAAATGTGGGTATAAAATGGAACACATTTTCTGTAATATCTTGTGATTCAAAAGAGAGACCTCATCTGTTCCTTATTTTGTGGGGATGGTCAGTCATAGATAGCCATAATTTTTGCCAGACCATGGCCTACCACAATTTATATACTGAGTTTCTTACAGTCCAAATTATATTTTCCTGCATGTGCAGTTTGCCATTGGCTGCACTGAGTTAACAGCCAGATGTTCAATATGCTCTTGCCAGGTTTTACATAAGGTGATAATGACAACTCGCGAACTGTTGCATAAACTTCAGCACCTACTAAAATAGTATACACGAGCCCTTGCTAAATTCCTGGGAGTTCAGATGGAATTATTTTTAAATGTTGTAAGCTGAGTGGACTGAAGAATGCCGTTACAAATTTTAATTTTCTCATAATAAAATTTCTAACGGCATTCTTCAGTCCACTCAGCTTACAATATTTAAAAATAATTCCATCTGAACTCCCAGGAATTTAGCAAGGGCTCATGTATACTATCATCATGATTTTCTGGTACAATGCAAAATCTTTGGTTATTGTGGGCTAGCAGCAGCCTCTGTATTAAGCAACTATTATTTGTTCTTAGCTAAAATTTCAAATGTGGTTGTCTGACAAGAAAATGTGGTTGTCCCATTTTCATGCTGGGGGCTTATTGTCTCATGTAAATTGAAATGAAATATTGTTGCTGCTTAATCTATCTAAAGGCATCTCTCGATTCTAGTTTGACCGTTTTGCCATAGATTATTTTTTTACTCTATTGTTTTTAGACTGCCTGACTCTCCCTTGCTGTTAAATATTTCCTTTTGTCTGCACATTAACCTGAGTTTAAATGCATCTGCTGCAACAAGTCTGAGAATATGGGTAAAAACTGAGATTAGTTTATTTCAAATGCAATTAAAAATTCTAGTACCTAAAGTATCATTGTGGAAAATATCTATTTGGTTTGAACCCTAAATCTAATTATGTAGAGTAGCACTGATCTAGGGTCTCTGGTTGTGCTGCCTACTACGAATGTGTTTTGTTCCCCTTGAAGCCAGTGAATAGCCTGATGGGGCTGGAAAGTATCAACATTTGTTCTTTCAATCCAAGGGAATTTATTACTGCCAAACAAACACGACAGGAGTTAAAATGATATACATAGAGACATTATTCAGGCTCGCTGTCTCTCTCTTTCTTATATGCACACACATACACACACTCTGGACAGTCCTTATCTACTCCCACAGATGAATGCCCCCACCTCCAGCCTCAGCATAAATAAGCTTTCCTTAAATAAATAAGCTATGCTTGCCCAGAGCGCCAGTGTAAATCAATGCTACTAGGGTCAGACCCTGGCTTCTCAAAGGTGAACCTTTTTCTCCAGCTCCACCACTCAATAATCACATGTATGCGTGAGCCTCCTCACTCTTGGAGAAATCAGTCCAATCCTGCTGCTGTAGCAGGAGGGACTGAACCTCCCTCCAAAGCAAATTTTCACACAAGGAGATAAAAGTCCAGGAGAACTGCTTTTTTAAGTAATGAAGAGTGTCTGTTGTCATAGATGCCTCAGGAAATGTCTATGTGGCCCAAAAAGGAACAGATAGAAAATTTTCTAATCTTCTCTCTCTCCCTCTCTCTCTCTCTCTCAGAAATTCAGTGCTTTCGTGATTTCTTCAACTTCCCTTCTGATTATGAGGTACATGGAACCAGTTAGGAAACAGTCTAATATATGTAGCTACCCTACGTAATTGTTGAGAAGGCTGAGAAAATTGTTGATTTTATGGAGATATTTGGCGAGTGTGCATTACCTTGTTTACATAACGACAGCAAATGTCATGGGTGGGAAATGCTGTTTTGTCCCAAAAGACTCTTTGAGATTTTAATATGTTCCTGTCCCACATTGGGACAATCCCAAGACCTTTTCAATTTTTGGAAAAAAAAAAAAAACAGAGCATTGTGTGAGGAACTGTTTACGTCCCTTGGTGAGAACACACATGTGGTATGTGAGAAACCCTGGTTCAAGTTCCTTTGCCAGTCAATATTTAGTTATTTATAAAAAAAAGTAAAACTTTAACTGAAGAGACCCACTCCAGAATAGCCAATATCCTGGTGGGCGGTCAGGATACTCCCCTATGTGAGTCTCAACAGGATATTGGGGGGATATTTTAGAGTCTCTCTCTCTCTCTGAGCAGAAATTCCATCCTGGACCTGAAGGTTTCATCAAGCCTGGTATGTTCCTGTGAAAAGGTTTGGTTCCAACAATAAACTTTTTTTTTTTTAACAATTCCCGACCAGCTCTAATCCTGATCAGCAGGCAGCAGTCTGACAAGGAACAAGCTTTAGGAACACGGAAATTTCTATGCTGCTGGTTAGCCCTGGTCCCTCATTGGCTTAGTGTTCAGATAACTCTGGTGACTCCTTGATGTCTTGATTCTGCACTGTCCTATATTGTGGTTGGGTTGCTAGTCCTGCCCTGGTGGTTGCTTGTCCTGAGCTGGAAGGAGACTCTAGCTGCTTCCTTCCATCAGCTGGAAGAATGTGCTGACTGGACTGCTGGCTCTTGCTCTTCCGCTGCGGGGGCTCTGGCTGCCCCTTATTCCAAGCTTACTGCTGGCACACTCTGCAACTAGAGAGGTAAATGGCTAGTACATAGCCCAGCATTGCTCTAGATATAGGTCCATTCTATGGCACGGATAGATTGCTCTAGGCTATGAGTCTTCCTGGCTGGCTCTCTAAAATTAGGAGCTATAGGACTCTCTCTAATCCCAGATATCACACTTAGAGCAATTCTAACCACAGCAAAGCAACTTTGAGTGTCTCTTTAGCTATGAAAATCAGGAGATTTAATCTCCTAAACAGTAGCAGTGCTGAGAATAGAAGCCTATGGGCCCAATCAGGAAGCTTAACAAGTCTGTGCAACTGTTTTGGTTTTCTATTCTGTGCCACTCCAGCTGTAAACATCTAAGAGTCAGCTGTTTGCCAAAGGCAGCTGCCATTTAGGAAAGCAGCATGTTACAGAGGAGACACCCTCTGTGCTTTCTGATGGTGACCTTATTTGCGCTCTTTAGTGTTTTGTTGCACCACTTCCTCTAAATAATAGGCAATCAACTATTATGGAAATGGGTGTCAGTGCAAACCCCAAAGATAGAAGTCATTCATATTCAAATTTGCCCTCAGTGTATGGGAATACTTCAGATTACACATGGTGAGGAAGGGATTGTAAAAAACACAAGAGACATCAGAGAAAGTGAAGAACCAGTGAAGAGGTTTCCTGGGTTGGTGGGGCGGGGAGGGGGGAAATAATAAAAAAAGGAACCAGGTGAGATGGAGTATAAATATTAAATAGAGGTTTTTAAAAATGTTCCATGTACCAAAATCAAACTTCCTAGCTGAAAGGTGTTTCATGTAAAAAAACAAATAGAAGGAGTGCATACCTGAATTTCTAGCCAGTTTAGAACTTACCACTCCCTGTCATTTTGGTAAACTTTTGTGAGATGCCCTCCCACAACGTGTTGTTATAGTGATAAGCAATCCTGAATTGAGAGAGGCTGCTCAATACTTTTCATATAAAACCCTGACCCTGGAATTACCTGTGAATACAGTTTTAGGCTAGATTATGCCTTGTGGCACAGACCTGAACAAGGGGTGCTGCATTTTATGCCCCACTGCTGGAGTAGACATTGAAGGCACTGAGACATAGACACATCTGTCTGAAACATGTTTCCTTTCCTGTTTTGTCGGTCCTCCCAGAGGTGAGTAATTTACTGCTTGCCTACATTGTAAATTCCAAACTGCTTTCTTGCTAGCTAGGCTGCTGTTGCCAGTGAAATGAAAGGGCTGGAACTAAAGCTTGACCCATTCCCACACCTCCCTTCCCTCCTGCTCTGGGACTAATCAGGTGAGGAACCCCATGCACAATCTAGCCCCTGGCGTTTAAGTCCAGAAAGCAAAATTACAGCTCCGGAGCAGAAAACAGAATCATAGCATGTCCTCATCAATTACTTAGCTACATACACTATACTCCATCTCAGGGGGTGGGCGTGGGGGGTTGGGTTTTGTTTGTTCGTTTGTTTGTCTTTGAGGCCAGGACTACATTATAAACACACATCAGTATAACGATGTCAGCCAGGGGTGTGAACAATTCACACCCCTGACTCATGAGGTTAGACGGACCTAACTCAGGGGTGTAGACAGCGCTATGTCAATGGGAAGTTGTCTCTCATCGACATAGCTACCACCTCTCGAGGAGGTCGATTAACTGCGCTGATGGGAGACCCCTCCCGTAGGCACAGTAGCTTTTTCACCGAAGTGCTACGGCAGCACGGCTGTGCCCCTGCAGAGCTTTAAGTGTTGACCTGCCATTTCTTCAAATTGTTCTTGGCGGTACCTATCAGGACGGTCATCCTGCCCTTCCTCTTCCTCCAGTTTCTTTTCCATATTATTAAATTTATCTTCCTGAGCAACATCTTTATGTATTTCATTAGGACAATGAAAAAGCAAAGTCATTTTCTTTTCCAGTGATTGCATTGTCATCAGTTTCAATTTCCTCGCCTTTTATCCTTTCTGAACCTTTGTCTTGCGATAGCTGGTCAATAAGATTCTTCATTAGCTCCCTTTAACCTCTGCTCGGTAAACTACAAATCCCAGTACCCTCTATACAACACCTTTTCCACATACACATGCACATATACACACTTCCTTTTCTCCTGTAATTTCATAGAAAGTCCCTTTGGTCTCTGCACAAAACTCTGGATGGCGACATCCTGGGTCTGTGCTGTTTTTCATCTGGTTCTTCTATTAAATCTGATCAAAATAAATCAAATCTATTAATTCATAACTGGCATTTAAGAAATAACTCAGCTGGAGTTTTCTGAGTAATGTAGGACCTATATATGATAACAGAACATTTGCCACATAATATTGCAGGGTTCTACCTTCACTTTTTTCATAATGCCCTTTTAAGTAACTGCACAAAGCATTCTTTTAATATACTTGATGCTTGGTAAATCTACGATGCTTTTTCAGGAGTAATTTAAATTTCTCAAAAATAAATTGTGGGCCTTATTAGAAATGGTCTTCTCTGGTTGAGGACAGAGGAAGTGAACACTGCTCACTTTTTCAAAGGGCATAACATTGACTGCACTCCTCAAAGCTTCGCTGAGGCAGTGTGCCTGCCACAGGAGCAGTATCTTTGGGAGCTCCCACTGAGCTGAAGAACTGTCATATCATCCCAAAGGCTGTAGTTTAAAGCTATGATTCATCTCAAAGAGGTTAAATTACTCACCCAAGGCCACAAAATAAATCAGTGTCCAAGTCATGATTAGAACTCCAAGTTCCCCACTCTTGTTCTTATGCTCCTCCCATTCCTCATTCAAGGTGAGATGATGTAGCTATCAATAATAATTTTAATTAGACTCTCAAGTCTGCAATATACTGTATGGGTAACAAAGATATCTAGACCTTGCACTCTGTATTACACAGTTTAAAGTGACAGTGCCAAAATCCTATTTCTAACTGCATCTTAAAAACAGATTTGCAACTCAGCATAATATGGAAATAACATAACAGTGTTTCTTTTCCCTTTCTGAACATCCATTGGACATTGGTCAGAGTTTGCAATTGCCTCCAAAATCACAAATGCCTCTCAGAGATGTGTCTTTTTTGTGGCACTTCAGGTGGCCTGACCTCATAGATTTTTTTCCTACCCTCAAAGAAACAAGCGAAGACAAAGATTTTGATGCTGGTGTTCAGAAGCTAATGGGATATTTTCGACCACAGAAATATATTCCCTGTGATAAACATGTGTTCAAGTCAGATATCAGAACAACAGGGTAACTCTGCTGATTATTTGGACCCAGTTTTGGCCCCTGCTATTTAAGCACACCCTGGGATATTAGATATTCAGAAAATTGAACATAAGGCGGTGCTTCCATCAAATCAAACTGGCACAAAATTTCAGAATTGTAACCGCAGTCTGTGATACCCATGCCTTTAGCAATAGTGACTACTGCAGTATACAAATGGAAACATTAATATACCAGCCTATGGTCAAGCAGTTTACTAAGGATTGAAGGCATTCAGGATTATTTTTGGCAAGACCATAATTGGAAGGGGCACCGGAGGAAGTATTCTGAAAACTAAAGACAAAAGGGTGTACTCTTCATGTAGAAACTGAAACATCAGAGATGGAATGTAAAAATTGTATCCTTTTAAAATATATCAGAGCACTAAAGTACAAGGCTGAAATGTTAGGAAATGTTAAACTGTTAATGGGTGAAAAGTGTGTATGATTCAACAACAGAGCAAGTTATAGGTAATTAAGACGTGTACCAAAGAAAAGGTAATCATAAATGGATTTCTGAATCCCGAAGAACATTTCAGCATACGTTTCAAATAGCTAGCTAAAATCCAAGACCTACAATAGGTTGTGATCAAGGTTTTACTAGCTCTGAAGATAGTAGTATACCAAAAACTGGGAAGCAAGTTTTGATAACATAAGGGAATGCATACTTTCTGCCATTTCTTGCTCTCCCACATCGTTTAATCCCTTCTCTGACTTCCCATTGCCCTTTTTATCAAACTCAAACTTCTTGTTCTCTCATTCCAAATACTCCTCCAGTTTGCCTCAGGCTACATCTCTGCCATGTCTTATTGCATTCCCCTCAGTCCACGTTGCCTGTAAAGCCAGTCTCAAAGCCCCTCTCTTTTTTTCCCCACCGACTCTAATCTCTATGCCTTTTTCCGCACTGCCTGTAGTGCATGGAATACCCTCATAAACTGTTCTCCAAGCCAACACCATCTCTTCATTCAAAAAATGCCTCCCTCAATATTCTCTACAAAAAATGAGGTAAAGGATCTTAAAATATTTAACTTAATGGGGTGATTAAAATGTGTACATACCATTAATGAAAAATTATTACTGCACCTCAGGTCCTTCTCCTTGCTTTCTGCCACACTAGATAGCACTCCAATTCTGCCTGGGAAAGCGGCATCAATTTTACATTACTACTATTAGCTTCTTCTTCCTTGGAATCAGCTTTAAATTCCACAGTTTGATGCAGGGGAGTGTAGGGAGCCAGGGTGGCTCCCCTCCGAACCAGAGGGTAAAGAGCCACCCTCTGAGCCTGAGTGGGCGGGGCCAGGCCAAGCTTCCGCCAATCCCCGGAAGGGGAAGGGTGGGACAGGAAGTACAAAGGGCAGGGCCCTCTGCCCAGTGAGGAGAGCACCAGGGAGGGAGACAGACACAGGCTGCTCCCTCGCGATCCTGCTGCTGACCCAGGCGAAGCCTTGGGCAAGGAGGAGCCTGACTGGGGGGAAGGCCTGTGGCAACCAGGGCTGCCGGCTGCTGAATACCCAGAGGACCTGGAGGGGCCTGACTGCAGCCTGGGCCAGCGTGAGTCCGATACCGAGGGGGAGCGGGGGTGGCCCGCTGTGGAATACCTGGAGGAATCGGAGCTGCCCGCTGTGGAATACCTGGAGGATCCGGAGCTGCCCGCAGCGGATTACCCGGAGGAGATGGAGGGACCGGAGCGACCTGCCTGAGAGAGACCGGTAGGAAGTAGCCCAGGGGCCCAACTACACTGTGGGGTGCGTGTGTTTGGTCAGCGGGTGCGGATTGCCCCGCTGACCCAGCGGCGGGACCTTTGCCTCCCGCCACTGTCAGGGCCCTGGGCTGGAACGCAGTGGAGTTGGGTGGGCCTGTGTTCCCCTATCCTGGCGCTCCCCTGCCTGAGAGGCTGTCATAAATATAAAGGGAAGGGTAAACCCCTTTGAAATCCCTCCTGGCCAGGGGAAAGCTCCTCTCACCTGTAAAGGGTTAAGAAGCTAAAGGTAACCTCGCTGGCACCTGACCAAAATGACCAATGAGGAGACAAGATACTTTCAAAAGCTGGGAGGAGGGAGAGAAACAAAGGGTTTGTGTGTCTGTCTGTAGTCGTCTTGGCCAGGGACAGAACAGGAATGGAGTCTTAGAACTTTTAGTAAGTAATCTAGCTAGGTATGTGTTAGATTATGATTTCTTTAAATGGCTGAGAAAAGAATTGTGCTGAATAGAATAACTATTTCTGTCTGTGTATCTTTTTTGTAACTTAAGGTTTTGCCTAGAGGGGTTCTCTATGTTTTTGAATCTAATTACCCTGTAAGATATATACCATCCTGATTTTACAGGGGGGATTTCTTTATTTCTATTTACTTCTATTTTTTATTAAAAGTCTTCTTGTAAAACACTGAATGCTTTTTCATTGTTCTCAGATCCAAGGGTTTGGGTTTGTGGTCACCTATGCAAATTGGTGAGGCTTTTTATCCAACATTTCCCAGGAAAGGGGGGGTGCAAGTGTTGGGAGGATTGTTCATTGTTCTTAAGATCCAAGGGTCTGGGTCTGTAGTCACCTAGGCAAATTGGTGAGGCTTTTTACCAAACCTTGTCCAGGAAGTGGGGTGCAAGGTTTTGGGAAGTATTTTGGGGGGAAGGACGCGTCCAAACAGCTCTTCCCCAGTAACCAGTATTAGTTTGGTGGTGGTAGCGGCCTGTCCAAGGGGTAATATTTTGTACCTTGGAGAAGTTTTGACCTAAGCTGGTAAAGATAAGCTTAGGAGGTTTTTCATGCAGGTCCCCACATCTGTACCCTAGAGTTCAGAGTGGGGGAGGAACCTTGACATGGTGGCACAGTGGTGGGATTAACCTGAAATCATTTTGAGATCCAGTTGAGATTTTTTGAACTAGAAATACAGATTTTAAAAAGGAATTTTTAGGAAGTCCAGAAGGCAGCTTTGAAACTGAAAGCAGCTTGGTTTCTCTCTGCTTTGTGGCCAAGCAGAGACAAAAGGGGATTATCTTGTGAATTGCAGATTTTCTTTGCCTGGAGGCAGGGTACTTAACTCCTGCAGGGAAATTCACAGTCTTCCAACCCAGAGGTTTTTTTTTTTCTCTTTTCTTCCTAAAAGTAAATAGGGGGTGTGTGCTCTACCCATTTGCCTGGAGACAAAAGTGGCAGGGTTTTTTTTTTGGATTTTGATTTTTTTTTTTTTTTGTTTTACAAGGAGCACAGGTTTGAAAAGAAATTTTTTTCTTCTTTGGGCTGGGTAAGCAGGTTTCCAAGTAGTTGGAGGTTTTTTGCTTTAATTTGGGCCCAGAGCAGAGACAAGGGAATTGTCTTTTTCTGTAGGCTGACAATCACTATCAGAGAATAGGTATTCTATTCCAGCACAGCAAAATTTTACAGCCAAGTTTTGTTTGTTTATTTCTAAACCTCGGGTGTAAAGTTAGTTAAAAACAGAGAGGTTAGAATGGCCAAATCCTCAGCTCGACTACAGCTGGAATTAGCCAAATTTCAGGCTGAGGAAAAACAAAGGGAACATGAAAGACAGATAGAACTCATGCAGCTGAAGAAGGAACAAGAAAGGGAGGCAGAACAACACCAAGAGGCTGCCCACAAGAGGGAAATGGAGGCAAGGAAGCATGTGGAGGAGGAGAGGGAAAAAGAGAGGAAGCATGTGGAGGAGGAGAAGGAAAAAGAGAGGAAGCATGTGGAGGAGATGGAGAGGATAAAGGCCCAGCAGAATATACCAACAAACCCTAGCAATCCTTCTCCAGGTACCACTTCCCATCCCAGAAAGTTCCCCACCTACAAGGCAGGTGATGATACTGAGGCCTTCTTAGAAAACTTCGAAAGGGCCTGCCTTGGGTACAACATCTCTACTGACCAATACATGGTAGAGCTGAGGCCGCAGCTCAGTGGACCCTTAGCTGAGGTGGCAGCTGAAATGCCTAAAGAACACATGAACAAGTATGAACTGTTTAAATCCAAGGCGAGAGTCAGAATGGGGATAACACCCGAGCAGTCTCGTCGGAGGTTCAGAGCCCTAAGGTGGAAACCAGACATGTCATTTACCCGACATGTCTACCACATTGTAAAACATTGGGATGCCTGGATATCAGGAGCAAGTGTTGAATCTCCAGTAAATTTGCCCTTCCTAATGCAAATGGAACAATTCTTAGAGGGTGTTCCTGAGGAAATAGAAAGATACATCCTAGATGGGAAACCCAAAACTGTAATTGAGGCAGGAGAGATTGGAGCCAGATGGGTGGAGGTGGCAGAGAAGAAGAAAACTGGTCGCAGTTGGAGCGGAGACCAGAAGGGACCACCCCAGACCACACCCTATTACCGGGGGCCGCCCAAAGCCCCACCTACCTCCCAAAGAACCCTCCAGACCCCTTATCGTCCCACCACCCCGTTCTCCAGCAACCCTCCTCGCCCCAGTGACCCGTCAGCTGGACGATGTTTTAAGTGTAACGAGCTGGGGCATGTAAAGGCCAACTGCCCCAAGAACCCCAACAGATTACAGTTCATTGCACCGGAATCACACCAGAGGTCCACAGGCCCAGATACCTCCCAGATACCCTTGGAGCGGAGGGAAACTGTGAGTGTGGGCGGGAAGAAGGTCACCGCGTGGAGGGACACCGGAGCACAAGTGTCAGCTATCCATGCTTCCTTAGTGGACCCCAATTTAATCAACCCAGAGATCCAAGTGACGATTCAACCCTTCAAGTCCAACTCTTTCAATTTGCCTACAGCCAAGTTGCCTGTCCAGTACAAGGGCTGGTCAGGAATGTGGACTTTTGCAGTCTATGATGATTATCCCATCCCCATGCTGTTGGGGGAAGACTTGGCCAATCATGTGAAGCAGGCCAAGAGGGTGGGAATGGTCACCCGCAACCAGGCTAAACAAGCCGTGAGGCCTAGCTCTGTTCCGGAAACTTCTATAAGGACCCAGTCAGAGGTGATGGACCTGGACCCCAGGCCAATGTCTGCAACAGCAGTAGTGGATCCAGAGACCCAGACGGAACCAGTCCCAGAACCGGAACCAGCCGAACAACCAACACCAGACCCCGTGTCAGCACTGAATCCAGTACTTGCAACCTCAACACCAGAGGGCCCCACCGAACCTGAACTGGCAGCAGCCGATAACCCTACACAAGAGGCTCAGCCGGAGCCTGAATCCCAACATAGTACACCAGCGGAGAGCGGTTCACAGTCAACAGAAACAGCTCCATCCCCTATATCGCTTCCAGAGGGACCAAGCCTAGGTCCACAATCCCATGAGGAACTGATGTCTCCAGCATCAAGGGAACAGTTCCAGACTGAACAGGAAGCAGATGAAAGCCTCCAGAGAGCTTGGACGGCGGCACGGAGCAACCCACCGCCTCTCAGCTCTTCTAATCGATCCAGGTTTGTTGTAGAAAGAGGACTTTTATACAAGGAAACTCTTTCTGGTGGACACCAGGAAGACTGGCATCCTCAGAGACAGTTGGTAGTTCCAACTAAATACCGGGCCAAGCTCTTGAGCTTAGCCCATGATCACCCTAGTGGCCATGCTGGGGTGAACAGGACCAAAGACCGTTTGGGGGGGTCATTCCACTGGGAGGGAATGGGCAAGGATGTTTCTACCTATGTCCAGTCTTGTGAGGTGTGCCAAAGAGTGGGAAAACCCCAAGACCAGGTCAAAGCTCCTCTCCAGCCACTCCCCATCATTAAAGTTCCATTTCAGCGAGTAGCTGTGGATATTCTGGGTCCTTTTCCGAAAAAGACACCCAGAGGAAAGCAGTACATACTGACTTTCATGGATTTTGCCACCCGATGGCCGGAAGCAGTAGCTCTAAGCAACACCAGGGCTAAAAGTGTGTGCCAGGCACTAGCAGACATTTTTGCCAGGGTAGGTTGGCCCTCCGACATCCTCACAGATGCAGGGACTAGTTTCCTGGCAGGAACTATGAAAAACCTTTGGGAAGCTCATGGGGTAAATCACTTGGTTGCCACTCCTTACCATCATCAAACAAATGGCATGGTGGAGAAGTTTAATGGAACTTTGGGGGCCATGATACGTAAATTCGTAAATGAGCACTCCAATGATTGGGACCTAGTATTGCAGCAGTTGCTCTTTGCCTACAGAGCTGTACCACATCCCAGTTTAGGGTTTTCCCCATTTGAACTTGTATATGGCCGTGAGGTTAAGGGGCCATTGCAGTTGGTGAAGCAGCAATGGGAGGGATTTACACCTTCTCCAGGAACTAACATTCTGGACTTTGTAACCAACCTACAAAACACCCTCCGAACCTCTTTAGCCCTTGCTAGAGAAAACTTACAGGATGCTCAAAAAGAGCAAAAAGCCTGGTATGATAAACATGCCAGAGAGCGTTCCTTCAAAGTAGGAGACCAGGTCATGGTCTTAAAGGCGCTCCAGGCCCATAAAATGGAAGCATCGTGGGAAGGGCCATCCATGGTCTAGGAGCGCCTGGGAGCTGTTAATTATCTCATAGCATTCCCCACCTCCAACCGAAAGCCTAAGGTGTATCATATTAATTCTCTAAAGCCCTTTTATTCCAGAGAATTAAAGGTTTGTCAGTTTACAGCCCAGGGAGGAGACGACGCTGAGTGGCCTGAAGGTGTCTACTACGAAGGGAAATGTGCTGGTGGTGTGGAAGAGGTGAACCTCTCCATGACCCTTGGGCGTATGCAGCGACAGCAGATCCAGGAGCTGTGCACTAGCTACGCGCCAACGTTCTCAGCCACCCCAGGACTGACTGAACGGGCATACCACTCCATTGACACAGGTAATGCTCACCCAATTAGGGTCCAACCTTACCGGGTGTCTCCTCAAGCTAAAACTGCTATAGAACGGGAGATCCAGGATATGTTACAGATGGGTGTAATCCGCCCCTCTGAAAGTGCATGGGCATCTCCAGTGGTTCTAGTTCCCAAACCAGATGGGGAAATACGTTTTTGCGTGGACTACCGTAAGCTAAATGCTGTAACTCGCCCAGACAACTATCCCATGCCACGCACAGATGAACTATTAGAGAAACTGGGAAGGGCCCAGTTCATCTCTACCTTGGACTTAACCAAGGGGTACTGGCAGGTACCGCTAGATGAATCTGCCAAGGAAAGGTCAGCCTTCATCACACATCTCGGGCTGTATGAATTTAATGTACTCCCTTTCGGGCTGCGAAATGCACCCGCCACTTTCCAAAGACTTGTAGATGGTCTCCTAGCGGGATTAGGAGAATATGCAGTCGCCTACCTTGACGATGTGGCCATATTTTCGGATTCCTGGGCAGACCACCTGGAACATCTACAAAAAGTCCTTGAGCGCATAAGGGAGGCAGGACTAACTGTTAAGGCTAAGAAGTGTCAAATAGGCCTAAACAGAGTGACTTACCTTGGACACCAGGTGGGTCAAGGAACTATCAGCCCCCTACAGGCCAAAGTGGATGCTATCCAAAAGTGGCCTGTCCCAAAGTCAAAGAAACAGGTTCAATCCTTCTTAGGCTTGGCCGGTTATTACAGACGATTTGTACCGCACTACAGCCAAATCGCTGCCCCACTGACAGACCTAACCAAAAAGAAACAGCCAAATGCTGTTCAGTGGACCGGAAAGTGTCAGAAGGCCTTTAACAAGCTTAAAGCGACACTCATGTCTGACCCTGTACTAAGGGCCCCAGACTTTGACAAACCGTTCCTAGTAACCACAGATGCATCCAAGCGTGGTGTGGGAGCAGTTTTAATGCAGAAAGGACCTGATCAAGAATTCCACCCTGTAGTGTTTCTCAGCAAAAAACTGTCTGAGAGGGAAAGCAACTGGTCAGTCACTGAAAAAGAATGTTATGCCATTGTCTACGCTCTGGAAAAGCTACGCCCATATGTTTGGGGACGGCGTTTCCACCTGCAAACCGACCATGCTGCACTAAAGTGGCTTCACACCGTCAAAGAAACTAACAAAAAACTTCTTCGGTGGAGTTTAGCTCTCCAAGATTTTGATTTCGACATCCAACACATCTCAGGAGCTTCTAACAAAGTGGCTGATGCACTCTCCCGTGAAAGTTTCCCAGAATCAACTGGTTAAAATCGTCCTTGAGATGTGGAAAATATTGTTAGTCTTTATGTACTTGGTAGTATATTTAGAGATGCATGTGTCTTATTAACTCTGTTTTCCTAGAGCTCCAGGAAGAAATCCCAGCCAGTGTTTCACCCTAGCTGAGATTTGGGGGGCGTGTCATAAATATAAAGGGAAGGGTAAACCCCTTTGAAATCCCTCCTGGCCAGGGGAAAGCTCCTCTCACCTGTAAAGGGTTAAGAAGCTAAAGGTAACCTCGCTGGCACCTGACCAAAATGACCAATGAGGAGACAAGATACTTTCAAAAGCTGGGAGGAGGGAGAGAAACAAAGGGTTTGTGTGTCTGTCTGTAGTCGTCTTGGCCGGGGACAGAACAGGAATGGAGTCTTAGAACTTTTAGTAAGTAATCTAGCTAGGTATGTGTTAGATTATGATTTCTTTAAATGGCTGAGAAAAGAATTGTGCTGAATAGAATAACTATTTCTGTCTGTGTATCTTTTTTGTAACTTAAGGTTTTGCCTAGAGGGGTTCTCTATGTTTTTGAATCTAATTACCCTGTAAGATATATACCATCCTGATTTTACAGGGGGGATTTCTTTATTTCTATTTACTTCTATTTTTTATTAAAAGTCTTCTTGTAAAACACTGAATGCTTTTTCATTGTTCTCAGATCCAAGGGTTTGGGTTTGTGGTCACCTATGCAAATTGGTGAGGCTTTTTATCCAACATTTCCCAGGAAAGGGGGGGTGCAAGTGTTGGGAGGATTGTTCATTGTTCTTAAGATCCAAGGGTCTGGGTCTGTAGTCACCTAGGCAAATTGGTGAGGCTTTTTACCAAACCTTGTCCAGGAAGTGGGGTGCAAGGTTTTGGGAAGTATTTTGGGGGGAAGGACGCGTCCAAACAGCTCTTCCCCAGTAACCAGTATTAGTTTGGTGGTGGTAGCGGCCTGTCCAAGGGGTAATATTTTGTACCTTGGGGAAGTTTTGACCTAAGCTGGTAAAGATAAGCTTAGGAGGTTTTTCATGCAGGTCCCCACATCTGTACCCTAGAGTTCAGAGTGGGGGAGGAACCTTGACAGAGGCGCTCTACTGACTCCAGCCGGCACACCTTCCTGCTAATTCCCCAACACCCGGGAGGTGGGGCCGAGGCCTGCCATGGAGACCATTGCTCTCCATCACCCCTAGGGGCTCAGAGGACCGACCAACGCCTGTCACAGGGAGCATGTTGCACCCATTGCAGCCTCTCCATCAACATGGCTTGGCCTGAGATTGGACCCTCAATGCTGTTATCTATAATTCTCATTTTAAAGAAATTAATATTCTGAAAACATGCACTATCTAGACTGACACATATTTTAGAAGGCATTTTGTCTTGCTGGTTTTTATATTTTTCAACAGCAAGTGTCAAAATGGAAAAAAATGCACTTTAATCTTTACAATAAATCATACAATTAAAATATGTTTAATTGAAATCTACCCCTCAGCTTTATCAAAGATCTCTTACCTCAATTGCAAAGGAAGCTGGCAGCATACAATAATAAATCTGGCTCTGCTGTAAGCTGACTGGATACTTACAAATAAAGGCAAAATTGTGATTGTCATGAACTCTTCAGCAATTTTATCTCAGCCACACCAAAATCTGAGTTAAGAAAGACAAACTTTCTGGAACATTACATTGAAACAGTAGGATTCTACTCACTAGAATTCTTTGTTCTACAGTAGCTGATGCTTGAGTTGTTCCAGAAACAAAGTTACAGCATTCATCAATATTTCTGGAAATGCAGGATCAGCTTAATGTGCTTCATCATAATTTTAAACCAGTCTGATTAGTCTCTTCTGATAGGGAATTCAGTTATTTGTTACCTCTGTGTCATATGCTGTCATTTTTCAGGTACTTCCATCAGGTATCTGATGGACATGAAATATTTGATCAACTGTACAGCATCATAAAAGCGAAGGAGATACTGCCACAGTAGCAGTCTGAGAAGACTTTGAAGCTGCCAGCCAAACTCAGCTTAAGTAAAATGCCTGCAAGGACTGAATGAGCTGGTAACATTTCTCAAAAGAGAAGACAAGAGAAACTTTGAAGCAATGCTCCATAGCTATGTCCTGCAGGTCACTAGAAGGATGTTCTCATAAATTCCCTGCTTTTCAATTTCAGGCCAAATTTGTAGGCAAAAGATACTGCTGAATTACAATTCTACAAGGTTATGAAATGTTATGCCCCCAACTACCACAATTTTACCAGCAAAAATAATTTACAAGAATAAATGATCATATGAAAATCCTACCAAAATTGCTATGAATGTATTGTTGCTCAATCTGAGCAGCTTCTGTATATGATTATAATATTTTAAGAATATAATGTTATAATTATTGGACCAAATGGAGACCTAATCATTTAATTAGATGCACAGTGCCAATTGGCAATATCGTTTGTAAAGCACTCCCTCCAAACCAGCACATTATTCAGTGGGCAAGAGGCCAAAGTTAACCATCAAGTGCAGACTGAATGTCCATTTATTAATGTTTCTATTGTCATGATGTCTGGAGTGCAGTGCCTACCTCAGAGCAGACTGTGAGAAAACAGGGCAGACACCCCAAACTGGTGATGTGTTCTATAATTAGATTTCACCAAGCCAGTAATAAATGTGAACTTCTGGATTGCTATACTAGTCTTACCATGGAGTCACAGACAGTCCCTTTAGACTCTCCAGTCTATCTTGCCATCCAGACAAACTGGACTTTGTGATAAAATGTCACTTACTGCAAAAATCACGCTAAATTCAGATTGCTCCCAGTCCCAAGACACCAGTCACTTACCCTGGATATCAGTTGGTATCTGAGATCTGACACCAAAAAGAATTCTGGTAGCCAATTCTATAGTAAACTAACTAAATGGTTATTAGCTAAGAAAAGAAATGAGAGTTACTGAGAGGTTTAGAGAGGGTAAAATATATGTACATGTGAGTCACCAGTTTGTAATTCCAAATGGTGGTGGTGATGTAATCAACTACCACTTTCCCAAAAGTCTTTTTGGCATTCCCAGGTTGTCTATGGGGATCTCCGCTTTGACTCTGTTACCCTCCCCTATAAGAGTCCAAACAGCCAAGAGATGAAAGATCTTTCCCTGAAGCCACACATACAGCTTTTTCACACAGAAAACAAGCTGTTAGGGTCACTGTTCATGTGGGCTCTTCTTTTGAGGACAGTGGGTGAGGAATGAATTTAGAGTCTTTGATCAACCCACACAGTGACCACATGCTTTGAAATCAGCACTTTTCTGTTAAAGTTCCTCATTTGCATTCCACAAGGCTTCTTCCTTCTTTGATGGGTTATTTAGTTACAGAGGTATATACAATGTAAATATTTGCTACTACATTATAACAGGATACAGGTAATTGAAAACAATGCATGCAACATCCCATTAGTTTTCATGATGTTTAACACCAGAAACTCTTTCCTTTTATATATTAACAAGCACTTTGGTCTATACTGAGACACAAGTGAATTGGCCTGGGTTCAAGCTATGCATCTGTAAGTATTCAGTGACACATGGGACTTTGGCATGAACTGTCACCTGGTCTGCCAGCATCATAGCTATTTTAATAAAGCTATATTACAGTGTGGAAAGGCTCGCCATCAGGACTGCAGCCTCATTTTGCTAGCCCATCCCCAAATCACCCTTTGTAAAGATAATTGGAATTAAGGAGGAGAAAATAGGTAAAAGAGCCAATTCCCTGTCCCTCTGTCTTTTCCCATGCGTGCTTCTGATGCTGCATTTGTCCAATAGCCAAAATAACACATTTTTCACCCCCAGCAGGTGGAAATGAAAGGGTCAGGCTAGATGCAGGGATACTTCTTAGTCATCTAGTTCATTGTATCTATCTGCCTAACCTCTAACATGGCTCCTATCACCATTGCATCTGTTTTCTGTCCTGATTTTCAGAGGTACTGAGCACCTATAATTTAATGGAAGCTATGGATGTTCAGTACTTCTGAATGTCAGGACTTCAGTGTGTTGCAACTGCTTTAGGGATGGCGTCTGGACAAAGATGGCCTTTGAGGCCCAAAGAACTCCTTGATTTTCTCAACTGTCTGTGAGACTGATTTTAGCTTTATCTTTAAAAAAAAATCAGGCCCTGTCCATTGTGATGTCAACCTTAAAAATTTAAATCAATTCATAAGGTTAAAATGTGTCACTTTTTCTTTTTCAAAAATATCATGAGTTATTCATTCCCAGTCTTCTTTTGCATATCACTGCCCAGTAGCATCCTTTGGGGCCTGTTAAATCCATGGTGTGTTGTTTTGATTTTGGATGAATAAAGATCTCAGACCAATATATATCTCTGGTGTGGGAAATGGGACACATGAGGCTGCTGCTGATACTAGTACAGCCACTACTCGCTCCCTGAGCAGCCAATATGGATCACCTTGAAGAAATGGTAGGTCAGTGCAATGAGAGGCAAAGCTATGCGTGAGCCATGACAATGTAGTGTGGCACTTTGTCCCAATCTAGTAGAAAGACTACATACTGTGGTTCATGTATCTGCTACTTTCTCCAAGATAATGCAACTAGTCCTTTAATTCAGGCAGTAGAGTCAGAGGTCCCATGTTCAATCTATGCCTATGGCTGAGTATCATTACATAACCACAGCACTGAGCACAAGACTTGCCTTATGCCTAGTGTACAATTTAAGAGACAAGGTAGGTGAGGTAATATCTTTTATTGCACCAACTTCTGTTGGTGAAAGAGACAAGTTTTCAAGCTACACAGAGTAAAAAGAAGAGCTTTTCTCTTTCTCCAACAGAAGTTGGTGCAAAAAAAGATATTACCTCACCCATCTTGCATTTCCAATAGCCTGGGACCAATATGACTACAACAACACTGCAGTGGTACAACAGTCATAGATAGTAGTTGGTAATGTTTGCGAGATAGAGGGGAGAAAATGATTCAACCCAACTGTGCGCCTTAGGAAATTATGTTTAATTGGCCTTACTATAGGATTGCTGTCCCAATATTTAAACTATTTTTTTCTTTGTCTAGTTGCAGACAGCTATTTCATCTTGTGCCATCTTAACAACATAAAATAATTCTTCCCCTATTCTGTGTCTGTTAGCTCTCAGTTATTTACAGAGGGATATATTATCACTCATATGGAAGGCCCAGGTTTAGGGTAGCTGAAAGGTGCCCTCAACGAGCAGATTGGATGAGAAAAACCTGGAGTTTTGATTTATTTTCTCTTGTGACTCAAAAGCATCAGAGTTATGTGTCATCAGCCACTTTCCACCTCCTGTAGCTCACAATGACTAAGCTGAAATTAAAACATTTGAACAGTATTGAACTCAAATGGTTCACTATGGTTTCTATGAACAAGAAGCTGGTAAAAATAGATCAGCATGTTCCTGTTGCTATTTCTCACTTCTGATTCCAGACATGCCTTAGTTCTATGTTAGCTGGGAAAAAAAAAACAACACACATAAGCGTGCCCAGTTAGGCTGACCAAACTACTTACACTCCAATTCAACAAAGCACTTTAGCACATGCTTAAGTCCCATTTAGTCCAAGTTAAGCATTTGGGCTGATGGAAAATTTCCCATCAACTTTTAAAATAGGGTTGTTGAGCAAGCAAAAATTTTCATGGAAAGTATCTGCTTTAGTCAAAAATTACTAATTATGTTCCTTAGTTTCTTTTCATAAATCACACCTTTTAACAGATTTGACATATTTCTTTCAGTTTTCTCTAGTTTATGAATGTGTGTTTCTTAGGAATAATCCCAGCCTGCACACAAATGAGCATAGTACCCCCGTGTATATCTGAAATAACTCTACTGATATATATGAAGTTACTATGGATTTACATCATTGTAACAAAGAGCAGATGTTTTTGATGTCCCATGAAGGCTTCCTTGCCTAACACATATTTCACCTGTAAAATGGTGGATTTTCACAGGAATTTTGAAAAGTCTTTTTTATCTAATGTGTTCTGGTGTCATCCTTGGTGCAAAAAGAAAATAAGACATGTTTGTTACATGTTATATGTATCAGACATATAGATTTTCATCACACTCAAACTACCAGAGAAAATGCCTATTTTTAAAAAAACCTAAACAGCTTTTCAAAAATTTTCAAGCTAGCAAGATCAAAGCTAGCTCTCCTATGTAATGTTCTTCAGTTACACCCCTGGTTGCAGTATAGGCCTGGTCTACACTACGGGGTTAGGTCAAATTTAGCCACATTAGATAGATTTAAAAATGACCGCATCCACACAACCAACACCATTCCATCGACCTAAAGGGCTCTTAAAATCGACTTCTGTACTCCTCCCTGATGAGGGGAGTAGCGCTAAAATTGACCTCGCTGGGTCGAATTTCGGGTAGTGCAGATGCAAATTGACAGTATTGGCCTCTAGGAACTATCCCAGAGTGCTCCATTGTGACCGCTCTGGACAGTACTTTGAACTCCAATTCACTAGCCAGGAACACAGGAAAATCCCCATGAACTTCTGAATTTCATTTCCTGTTTAGTCAGCATGGTGAACTCAGCAGCACTTAGCAGCACAGGTGACCATGTAGTACCCCCAGAATCGTAGAGTGAAAAATGTTTCTATGCTGCCCCTATCATCTCCATCCCTGAGGTTATCACAGATTAGGAGGCGATGACATGTTTTCCAAGATCATGCAGTCCTTCCGCACTGATAGGGCACAGCTTAATGCATGGAGGCATTCAGTGGCAGAGGCCTGGAAAGAGCATGAAGAGTGGAGGCAGGACACGATGCTGAGGCTAATGGGGGAGCAAACGGACATGATGAAGCATCTGTTGGAGCTGCAGGAAAGCCAGCAAGAGCACAGACCCCCACTTCTTCCACTGTATAACCGCCTACCCTCCTCCCCATGGTCCATAGCCTCCTCGGCCAGACATCCAAGAACGTTGGGGGGAGGGGGGGAGAAGAGGCTCTGGGCACCCAGGCACTCCACTCCAGAGGATGGCCCAAGCAACAGAAGGCTGTCATTCAAACAGTTTGATTTTTAGTGTGGCTGCACTTCCTTGTCCTTCCCTCCTCCCCGACCCCACCCAGGCTACCTTGTCCGTTATCTCTTTTTTAAAAAAAAAAAAAAAAATTAATAAAGAAAGAATGCATGGTTTCAAAAAAATAGTTACTTTATTTCAAAGGGGGGGGGATGGGTTACAGGGAATTAAAATCAACAAAGGGGGTGGGTTTGCATCAAGGAGAAACACACACAACTGTCACACTGAAGCCTGGCCAGTCATGAAACTGGTTTTCAAAGCCTCTCTGATGCACAGCGCACCTTGCTGTGTTCTTCTAATCGCCCTGGTGTCAGGCTGCTCAAAATTGGATGCCAAACACCAGGGCGATTTACCTCAACCTCCCACCCCACCATAAACGTCTCCCCCTTACTCTCACAGATATTATGGAGAACACAGCAAGCAGCAATAACAACAGGAATGTTGGTTGTGCTGAGGTCTGACCTAGTCAGCAAACAGCACCAGCAAGCTTTTAAATGCCCAAAGGCACATTCTACCACCATTCTGCACTTGTTCAGCCTATAGTTGAACTGCTCTTTATTACTGTCCAGGCTTCGTGAGTCATGAGAGCAAGGGGTAGGCTGGGGTAGGTGCGACCATGCGGTGCTGCTGGCTGGGAGAGCAGCCTGAGGCAGAAGCCTCCAGCTCGCATGATATTCCAGGCAGGACTGAATCGCCATGAGACGAAACTTAAAGAAGAGAATGACCTGGAGTCTGTAGCTCCCATTCAGTGCTCTAAGAGGAGGATAGCCATGTCTGTCTAGGTGCCTCTGATCAACCTCACTGCGGACTGCCAGGAGCACCCAGGAGATGTGCGAAGGCAAGGAGCTGCTGCCGTGTAGCATGCAGTACCGCGTCTGCCAGCAGCACCCAGGAGACATCCGGTGACGGTGAGCTGAGCGGGCTCCATTCTTGCTGTAATATGGTGTCTGCATGGGTAACCCAGGAAAAAGGGCACAAAATGATTGTCTGCCATCGTTTTCATGGAAAGATGGGGGGCCTGACGACATGTACCCAAAACCACCTGCAACAATGTTTTTGCCCCATCAGGCATTGGGAGCTTAACCCAAAATTCCAATGGGCAGCAGAGACTGTGGGAACTATGGAACAGCTACCCACAGTGCACCGCTCTGTAAGTCGATGCTAGCCACGGTAGTGAGGACGCACTCCGCCGACTTAATGTGCTTTGTGTGGACATACGTAATCAACTGTATAAAATCGGTTTATAAAAATTGACTTCTATAAAATTGACCTAATTTTGTAGTGTAGACAAGGCCTTAGTGTTTGACTAACAACCTGAAGCATGAGGGTTTATATTCCTAATTGTTTTCTTTTATCCAATCTAATCTAACTATGAATATTTTTATTAGCTGTATGAATGTTTAACTCTTCTTAAATGCCTGGTGTAAATGATGCAATGAGTCCCAAAGATTAATTAGTATTTTGTTGAAAAAAATGTATATCATTTTAAAATTTGTTACCTTTTTGTTTCATTCCCCTTTGCTCCTGCATTACGAGAGCATAAATACAAGTATCCAATTTACCTTCTCTACAACATTTATTATTTTGTACACCTCTATCATGCCCTATTTTATTTGTCTTGTCCTTAAACTGAACAATCCCAGTCTTCATGAATCAGAGAGCAATAACATTTAAACACCATTAATCTTTTTCTTAAAATGCAATAAAAATATCTCCACATACCGGTCAAGAGCAATCTGGTTATACACTTAATACACAAGGTCATGAATGTTTTCATTTTGTAATCACAGAACAGCTTTTCGTTACCATATGGTGCTGTCCAGAATGTAGTAGTTTGGGTAAACAACGTAGATGGTCACTGTTTAAAAAATAAAAAAGCCACTTTCATGTCCCCTGGCCTGCAATGGAGCAGGGTTAGAGAACAATTTTCCACTTAGAATCCAAATATTTGTTTCTGATTAAGCTAGCCTAACTTGTGGAAGCTAACAGGGGCAAAGCCATTATTCAAATCTTAGGTTTCACTAGCAGAATGTTTTTATTTAGAATGGAAAATAAATCATTTGCCAACAAAGTAGTGTTTTAAACTAATTAACAGCTGAATATATTCATATTTGTACTAGAAATAATTTTGCATAGTGGAGAAATCTATCTGGTTTTTTTTGCTTGTCTCCAAATGGACATTGGCTTTGTGCTCTCCTGTGATGCTCTGAAAATAAAATACCAGCAACACTGATAAAACCCCTCAAGCATTCACATCCTAAGTGCACTATAATAAAGTACCCAAGTTTTCTTTTTTCATTTGTCAAGTAAAAAGCATATTTTAGTTCTTTATTGTGCTTGCAGTAAAACAGTAATTGATGAACACCAGAAGGGTTTTCTGGGGCATATTCTACATTTGACAAAGTCTAAGTAAGCTGACGAAGAAACCACAAGGATATTGATTTTCCATGAAAGGGCAAGACTGATCTTTCTTCATTTGAAAGGTTCTACTTTACCACTGAACGCTACAAAGAAAATCCAGAGTATAAGTAAAGAACACAAGAAAACAGTACAGCAAGGAAAAAAATGAATGATATCAGGACTAAACTGTTCTGCTTGCCATTCTACTGCCCATTTGTGGGGAGGGGGTGGGAAGCCCATTAAATCCTTAAAAGAAGTCCACTTAATACAGATGAATAAAGCCATTCAAAACTTGTAAAAATAAATGTTACCCTCTTCTTCTCTACTGTATAACCCCCTCTACATGTGGACAGAGAGGCAGGGAGATCGCTACATGGGACAAAATTCAGGAAACATTTGTTTACCTCTAAATAGATCTGGCCAGAACATTTGAGACTAAATGAAATTTTGTTGAAGACAGAACATTTCCAGAGACATATCGAAAGTTTTGATCAGGAAGGAGGAGAGACAGAGAGACTCTCACATTCTGCACCCTGGTGATTAGGCCACAGTTCTGGATGTGGGAGACTCAAAGCAGGACCAACCCCAACTAAATCATCCCAGCCAGGGCTTTGTCAAACCGGGCCTTAAAAACCTCTAAGGATGGAGATTCCACCCCTTCCCTAGGCAATCCATTCCAATGCTTCACCACCCTCCTAGTGAAATACTTTTTGGCTTTAAACAATGGTTGGCATTAAACATACACTCGCTATGTGATGAGACTGAAGCAGAGGTGCAAAAAATTGTTGTGGTGATGCAGCAATACGTCTTGGACAAATATTTGTAGTTATGAAAAAGAGCCAAATGTTTAGATTGGTGAAAATCTAAGTCAGGACATTTCAAGTGTCCCAGCAGAGTTTTTCAGGACACTGGGATGCCTTATGAAAAACGGGGACTGTCCCAATAAAACTGGGACATAAGTTCTCTTTGCCTATAAAGTCTTTTAGCTTCATTACAATTTTACTACCTGACCTGTTTTCAAACCAAAGGCTGCTGCCTTCTTGAATGACCTGATTCCTACAGAGTTTCACCTCCTAATGTGATATATGCTCTAGCATGATAGCAAAGCTATGTTGATTGGCTAATGCAGAGAAGTTACTTCCAGGAAGATAAATAAAAACATACTGATCCTTTTGTACCTGACAATACAATACATACAATTAGAACAGATATTTTACTTACGAGCATTTACAGGGCTGGAGTTCAGTGTATTTTTATGGTCACCTTCTAATATATCGTGCTTTTCAAACTTTAAATCTCTCTTGGACATGTGACTAGAACAAATTCCTTTATTGGTGCCCCAAATTTATTATTATTGTAATATAATATGATGTGTAACTATATGGAATCTGAGTTAGTCTGTATTCTCAAAAAGAAAAGGAGTACTTGTGGCACCTTAGAGACTAACCAATTTATTTGAGCATAAGCTCATATGCATCCGATGAAGTGAGCTGTAGCTCACGAAAGCTTATGCTCAAATAAATTGGTTAGTCTCTAAGGTGCCACAAGTACTCCTTTTCTATATGGAATCTATAACTAAGAATTACAGAAAAAGGATTGTCCATTAACCTTTGATCACTGTCTTCTGCTTTGGCGTGGTTCTGCTAATGTTTTTGAACAAGAAAAGCACTTTCCTTATTATATTGACCTTTGTTGACTCTGTGCCTAATACTAGAATACTCATTGCATACATTTTACCCTTTTAAAGCTTTCTGGTGGTGGCATTCTGTCATTATTGAAAGTGTATTAAAATGAAAATTCTAAATTATAATCTCTGTGGTTTGTAATCCATAAATCTATCTGAAACAAGAAGAAACTCAGAATGAAAAACTCATTAAAATTCCAAGAAGAAACATCCGATGAAGTGAGCTGTAGCTCACGAAAGCTTATGCTCAAATAAATTGGTTAGTCTCTAAGGTGCCACAAGTCCTCCTTTTCTTTTTGTGAATACAGACTAACACGGCTGCTACTCCGAAACCTGTTAAAATTCCAAAGACTAACTTACTTTCAGAACTGAAGAACAGACTGCACTTCATGCTGTTATAATGTTTACAGGGTTTTCTTTAAAACTCACAACATCTGTTGAGTGCTTATGAGGATTTTCAAAGCTGTGCTCAGCCTTATAACTGAAATATCATTGATTTTTATCTTTCTTAAAACTTATTTCAGTATGTTGTGTATATGTAAATACACACACTTTATAGAATATGTATACAGAAATTCTTTATTGACTGAAATAGGAAAAGGTGGGAATTATACAGTTTCTAAAAAAGTCAACGGGTTAAATTATAGAAGTGATTATAGGGTAATATTATAGTGGTTTTACATCAGAGATGAGATAATCAAAGAGAACAAATTGCCTAAAGAATCTGGGTTTGAGCACATTTTGTGTAATTTCTATGTAGGAAATGAAGTGCAGCTATAATTTAGCATAGTTGTTGTAGCTCTGTATCTAACTCTGTTTTCACTCTGGACACATTCCCTATCTTTGAATATATTTTTACTTGAAAATCTGTCAAGATTCATGCATAACATTATGTGCACCTGATGATCTTTCACTAGTCTAGCACTTTTACTCCCATTCTCATCCTTGTTTATGCTAGAATCATAGAAATGTTGGGCTGGAAGGAAACTTGAGAAATCATCAAGTCCAGCCCCCAGTGCTGAGGCAAAACCATTATTCTCATGCTGTGTTATACCTGAGGGATTTTGTCTCTCCTCATGCCATACTGTATATCCACAGTCAGCAGAGGCATACAAACCAATCCTCATTATTCTCTAAGACAGCTCTAAGTGTCACATGCCAGTAGGCAGTGCAACCTAGCATTTGGAATGGGAGTCAGACTCGGTAGTCAGAGCAGAGTTGGAGGGAGAAAATGGAGCCATGATTTGGAGACAAACCCAAGGTCAGAACAAGGAAGCAAGAATCACAGCACAACCCAAGTCATGGTCAGAAGACAAGCCAGTAGTTAGAACCAATAGTCAGGAGGTTTGGTAGAGACTGGTGCTGAAGAGGGAACAAACACAGTTTGGATCAAGGACCAATACAAGAAGCAGGTCTGGCACTGCTATGGGCATGGAATGTATTGAGCAGCCATTGTGTTGCTATTGCAACAAGGTTTAAATGATCTGCTGGCTGTTCTGTCCAATCAGGGAGAAGAGTCACTTAGTGAGAACTTATTGGCCCCAGCTGAGCATATGCTGTTGTCAGGTGACTACGCTGAAGCCAGATGAATTCCTGACACTAAGACTCTGAAACTTGCACCCCATGGCACGTTTAGTCCAAACTAGCCCAAATTTTGTGATTGTCCAGGCATACTGCAAAATACACTGATTTTTAGGGGCTTTGGAAAAGGCTAAGGATATGCTTCCTAGATAGTGAATGGGATAAGTAACCATCTGGCTGAGTTTGAGCTGCTGATAATTAATTACACAGTAAATACAATTAAGTATGTTAGGGCACCTACATCCTTGGATAAGCATCTTTATTATTTTAAATCTAAATAAATAAATACCTAGATTGGATGGTAAACTTTTTGGGATAGAATTTGGCCCATTCAGTGGTCTGTAAAGTGCCACCTATGGCACAATATAAATAATCATCAGATCCAGCTCACCTTCCTGCAAGCCTCTCTTATAGACCAGTCTATTCAGAGCTGGTATAGACCCCTCTTCTTTGGCATATAGGAAGTGAAGTGAAGAAACCCTCTCCCAGCTACACAAGTATTGCAGAGATTCCCTCCCTGCATGCTTCCTGTACCTGCAAACACATGCCAAGAACTACCCCTTTGCAGATCTTAAGTGGCACCTGGGGCCTTTCCCAGATTCTCTGCACTCCCCATGAATTTCAATTTCAGTGTTTAAAGAATTTGCTAATAGCTTGTTAAAGGGAAAAGGAGAATCTTCATTTACTGGAATAACTTTTCTAAGATTCAGATAGTGGTGAAAGGGTAAATCATGATTATTTTAGTTTTACAATTAGGTTTGAAAGACAAGACTTCTCAATCAGTTGCATGGCAAAATTGAGTTCTGCACACACAATGACCACGTGCTTTGAAATAGGGTGACCAAATAGCAAGTGTGAAAAATCGGGACGGGGGTGAGGGCTAATAGGAGCCTGTATAAGAGAGAGACCCAAAAATTGGGACTGATCCTATAAAATCAGGGCATCTGGTCATCCTACTTTGTAATGAAAACCTTCATGTGAATTAAGTATATATGTGGAATATATGTGCTCTGTACAGGGGTCAAAGGGGGAAAATGAAGAGGGATAATTAAGAAAGCCTTATAACACCTTTCCACATATTTACTGAAGTGTATATAAGATATTACCACCTATCTAATGCAGGGGCGCCATTTCAGATGCAGGGGAGGGGGCAACTTTAACCGTGATTCCAAAGGCTACTTGGGCACCTGAAAACGTTCTTGGTTTTTTTTGCAGATAATAACTTAAATACAGTGCTCCTGTCAGATAATAATGTCTAATTCCTATATAAAGAAAGAAAAATAAATATTAGACCCACTCAGCTCTAATACTTGTTCTGACATCTTGTGTCAATTCACTTAAGGAACACTGGTTAGATTTTAAAACATTATGTATATTTTTACTTTGTTACTGACTCTTGAATACAACAATTGAAACAATTCTAGAAAAACCTAGATTACTTTCTATCACTTTTTTGCAATTCATCAAGCTTGGAACAGATTGTTTAACATTTGGAAACATCCTAATAGGGCAAGACCCCCGTGAGTTTATACTTCACCTGCCTGGGGCTCCAGGGGTGTTACCCCACTACAAATAATAGACTAGAAAATGACTTTAAACAGGAGTGAAACTGACACTTTCAAGTCACATTCATATTATTGCCAACCCCAAAAAATTAAGAATCAGGCTCACCAAAAATCATGAGATTGGCTTTAAAATAATGAGATTATGTAAAAATAATAGATCTGGTGTTCTTTTTATTTACATTCTACTTTTTGAGCCTTTAAGGTGCACTGGGGTCACATTTTGAAGCTTTCTCCACAGCCACAAGGGCTAGACACTTCATTTTTTTTAAAGAATGAAGGCTGAAATCATCACATACCACTTGACTCCAGGAGCTGGAGCTTTAAGGAAAACAATAATTATCATGAGACTCATGACAAAATCATGACAGTTGGCAACACTGCACTTCCATTTAAAGGTTATTTACTTTCCAGAAGGCTCTTAACACAACAGGACGTGATTGAGTTGCAGTTTTCACAGGAGAATATTTTAAATCAAACACTAAGAAAATTCAGCATTTAAAGTTGAGGAAAAAATTGAGACTTCTGAGATATATCAGGGCCACTGCAGGCAGGAAAGGAAAATAAACAGGCACAGGAGCTCTGGGCAGCTCTTCCTCTTGAAAGAAAGTTAAAGAGTCAAATCTTCTAGTCCTTAATCAAGTACAACTTCTATTTCCATCAGTGCCTCCACTCATAGATATAAATAAACATCACAGTGAACATGTGATAACATGTGTGGTCAATAACTATACACTTCATACTTAAATATCTGAGCCATCTTATCCAGAGTTACACATCTTATATGCATTGGCTCAGGGACTACATTTTCTGGCATATTCTGAACAGTGCTGAGCACACAGATCTTGCCCAGTGAATAACACAGATCATGACAAAAACGGTTGATTTATGGACTCTGTGGTTGCAATTTCTGTTCTTTGTTCTGGAAATGGCCTCAATACAGCTGAAACCCTAAGAGTTTGATGTATAATCACATCTGATACGCATATGACACTTTCTCATTCCTTCCTTTTCTCAGACGCAGACCAAAAAATGACAAAACAAAATGGTTTTCAGTTAAAATCTAAAATTGCGTAGCGGGCATTGCTGTACAACTCAGCCTGGGGCAGAACCTGCAACCCACTGGCGGTTAAGTGCTCTTCTCTCATCTGATTCTCATGGTCTCTCTTTCTTCATTTTTCCTGACCTCTGTGCTACTTTTGATACTGACACTGATACATGACATTGTTCCCAATCATCTCAGACCGTGTGCTGGAGTCTCAGAGAACTAGCCTTCTTGATTTTGCTCCCATCCATCAGAGGCCTCTTTTGCAGCAGGCAGCAGAGAGAAAGGCTGGTCCAGTGGATAGGGAGCTAGTCCTGAAAGACTTGGGTTCTACTCTCCCCCTTCCCACCCCCCAGTCCCCATGGACTTCCTGTATGACCTCAGGTCAGTGCCTTAGGGACAGAGCTTGGCACTCAAAGATGTGGCTAGGCACCTAGTGGGGTTTATAAAGCACCTAAATTTCTAGGCAAGGGGTGAGCAAACATTTTGACCCGAGGGCCACATCTGGGTGGGAAAATTGTATGCAGGGCTGTCAAGGTTCCTCCCCCACTCTGAACTCTAGGGTACAGATGTGGGGACCTGCATGAAAAACCTCCTAAGCTTATCTTTACCAGCTTAGGTCAAAACTTCCCCAAGGTACAAAATATTCCACCCGTCGTCCTTGGATTGGCCGCTACCACCACCAAACTAATACTGGTTACTGGGGAAGAGCTGTTTGGACGCGTCTTTCCCCCCAGAATACTTCCCAAAACCTTGCACCCCACTTCCTGGACAAGGTTTGATAAAAAGCCTCACCAATTTGCCTAGGTGACTACAGACCCAGACCCTTGGATCTTCAGAACAATGAACAATCCTCCCAACACTTGCACCCCCCCCCTTTCCTGGGAAATGTTGGATAAAAAGCCTCACCAATTTGCATAGGTGACCACAGACCCAAACCCTTGGATCTGAGAACAATGAAAAAGCATTCAGTTTCTTACAAGAAGACTTTTAATAAAAATAGAAGTAAATAGAAATAAAGAAATCCCCCCCCTGTAAAATCAGGATGGTAGATATCTTACAGGGTAATTAGATTCAAAAACATAGAGAACCCCTCTAGGCAAAACCTTAAGTTACAAAAAAGATACACAGACAGAAATAGTTATTCTATTCAGCACAATTCTTTTCTCAGCCATTTAAAGAAATCATAATCTAACACATACCTAGCTAGATTACTTACTAAAAGTTCCAAGACTCCATTCCTGGTCTATCCCCGGCAGAAAACCAGTATATAGACAGACACACAGACCCCTTGTTTCTCTCCCTCCTCCCAGCTTTTGAAAGTATCTTGTCTCCTCATTGGTCATTTTGGTCAGGTGCCAGCGAGGTTACCTTTAGCTTCTTAACCCTTTACAGTGAGAGGAGCTTTCCCCTGGCCAGGAGGGATTTCAAAGGGGTTTACCCTTCCCTTTATATTTATGACAAGGGCCATGAATGTAGGGCTGGAGCAGAGGGTTGGGGTACAGCAGGGAGTGTGAGGTTTGGGAGGGGGTACAGTGTGCAGGAAGGGGCTCAGGGCAGTGGATTAGGGTGCAAGAGGGGTGCACAGTGTGGCAGGGGGCTCAGGGTTGGGGCTTGGGGTACGGGGTTCAGGAGGGGTTCAGGGTGTGGGTTCTGGCCTGGCGCCGCTTACCTCGATTGGCTCTGGGGTGGCAGCAGTGCGCAGTGAGGCTATGACAGGCTCCCTTCCTGCCCTGGCCCCACACTTCTCCCAGAAGTGGTCAGCATGTTGGGCAGCTCCTGGAGGTGGGGTAGGGCAGGTGGCTCCGCCATATGCTGCCCTTCCCTGAGGGTACCAATCCCGAAGCTCCCACTGGCCGCAGTTTGCTGTTCCCAGCCAATGAGAGCTGTGGGGGGTGGTGCCAGCAGGTGAGGGCAGCTGACGGAGCCCTCTGCCCCCCTTCCCCCAGAGGCCACAGGGACATGGTGCTGGCCATTTCTGGGAGCAGCGCAGGGCCAGGGCAGGCAAGGAGCCTGCCTTAGCCCCACTGCACCATGGGACTGGCAATCCCGCTTCCGGATTGAAAGCTGTGACGGGCTGGATCCAGCCTGTCGGGCGTAGTTTGCCCTCCCCTGTTCTAGGTGCTTTTGAAAATCACACTAGGTGCCTAAATACCTTTGAAAATCTGACTGTTATTCTCTCTGTGCCTCAGTGCCCCATTAGTACACTGGGGATAACAAAAAGAAAAGGAGGACTTGTGGCACCTTAGAGACTAACCAATTTATTAGAGCATAAGCTTTCGTGAGCTACAGCTCACTTCCTCAGATGCATATCGTGGAAACTGCAGCAGGCTTTATATATACACAGAGAATATGAAACAATACCTATTCCCACCCCACTGTCCTGCTGGTAATAGCTTATCTAAAGTGATTTCCAGCACAAATCCAGGTTTTCTCACCCTCCACCCCCCCACACAAATTCACTCTCCTGCTGGTGATAGCCCATCCAAAGTGACAACTCTTTACACAATGTGCATGACAATCAAGCTGGGCTATTTCCTGCACAAATCCAGGTTCTCACATCCCCCCCACCCCCATACACACACAAACTCACTCTCCTGCTGGTAATAGCTCATCCAAACTGACCACTCTTCAAGTTAAAATCCAAGTTAAACCAGAACATCTGGGGGGGGGGGGTAGGAAAAAACAAGAGGAAACAGGCTACCTTGCATAATGACTTAGCCACTCCAAGTCTCTATTTAAGCCTAAATTAATAGTATCCAATTTGCAAATGAATTCCAATTCAGCAGTTTCTCGCTGGAGTCTGGATTAGAAGTTTTTTTGTTTTAAGATAGCGACCTTCATGTCTGTGATCGCGTGACCGGAGAGATTGAAGTGTTCTCCGACTGGTTTATGAATGTTATAATTCTTGACATCTGATTTGTGTCCATTTATTCTTTTACGTAGAGACTGTCCAGTTTGACCAATGTACATGGCAGAGGGGCATTGCTGGCACATGATGGCATATATCACATTGGTGGATGTGCAGGTGAACGAGCCTCTGATAGTGTGGCTGATGTTATTAGGCCCTGTGATGGTGTCCCCTGAATAGATATGTGGGCACAGTTGGCAACGGGCTTTGTTGCAAGGATAAGTTCCTGGGTTAGTGGTTCTGTTGTGTGGTATGTGGTTGTTGGTGAGTATTTGCTTCAGGTTGCGGGGCTGTCTGTAGGCAAGGACTGGCCTGTCTCCCAAGATTTGTGAGAGTGTTGGGTCATCCTTTAGGATAGGTTGTAGATCCTTAATAATGCGTTGGAGGGGTTTTAGTTGGGGGCTGAAGGTGACGGCTAGTGGCGTTCTGTTATTTTCTTTGTTAGGCCTGTCCTGTAGTAGGTAACTTCTGGGAACTCTTCTGGCTCTATCAATCTGTTTCTTTACTTCTGCAGGTGGGTATTGTAGTTGTAAGAAAGCTTGACAGAGATCTTGTAGGTGTTTGTCTCTGTCTGAGGGGTTGGAGCAAATGCGGTTGTATCGCAGAGCTTGGCTGTAGACGATGGATCGTGTGGTGTGGTCAGGGTGAAAGCTGGAGGCATGCAGGTAGGAATAGCGGTCAGTAGGTTTCCGGTATAGGGTGGTGTTTATGTGACCATTGTTTATTAGCACTGTAGTGTCCAGGAAGTGGATCTCTTGTGTGGACTGGACCAGGCTGAGGTTGGTGGTGGGATGGAAATTGTTGAAATCATGGTGGAATTCCTCAAGGGCTTCTTTTCCATGGGTCCAGATGATGAAGATGTCATCAATATAGCGCAAGTAGAGTAGGGGCTTTAGGGGACGAGAGCTGAGGAAGCGTTGTTCTAAATCAGCCATAAAAATGTTGGCATACTGTGGGGCCATGCGGGTACCCATAGCAGTGCTGCTGATCTGAAGGTATACATTGTCCCCAAATGTGAAGTAGTTATGGGTAAGGACAAAGTCACAAAGTTCAGCCACCAGGTTAGCCGTGACATTATCGGGGATAGTGTTCTTGACGGCTTGTAGTCCATCTTTGTGTGGAATGTTCGTGTAGAGGGCTTCTACATCCATAGTGGCCAGGATGGTGTTATCAGGAAGATCACCGATGGATTGTAGTTTCCTCAGGAAGTCAGTGGTGTCTCGAAGGTAGCTGGGAGTGCTGGTAGCGTAGGGCCTGAGGAGGGAGTCTACATAGCCAGACAATCCTGCTGTCAGGGTGCCAATGCCTGAGATGATGGGGCGCCCAGGATTTCCAGGTTTATGGATCTTGGGTAGTAGATAGAATATCCCAGGTCGGGGTTCCAGGGGTGTGTCTGTGCGGATTTGATCTTGTGCTTTTTCAGGAAGTTTCTTGAGCAAATGCTGTAGTTGCTTTTGGTAACTCTCAGTGGGATCAGAGGGTAATGGCTTGTAGAAACTCGTGTTGGAGAGCTGCCGAGCAGCCTCTTGTTCATATTCCGACCTATTCATGACGACAACAGCACCTCCTTTGTCAGCCTTTTTGATTATGATGTCAGAGTTTTTTCTGAGGCTGTGCACCACTAACCCAGGAACTTATCCTTGCAACAAAGCCCGTTGCCAACTGTGCCCACATATCTATTCAGGGGACACCATCACAGGGCCTAATAACATCAGCCACACTATCAGAGGCTCGTTCACCTGCACATCCACCAATGTGATATATGCCATCATGTGCCAGCAATGCCCCTCTGCCATGTACATTGGTCAAACTGGACAGTCTCTACGTAAAAGAATAAATGGACACAAATCAGATGTCAAGAATTATAACATTCATAAACCAGTCGGAGAACACTTCAATCTCTCCGGTCACGCGATCACAGACATGAAGGTCGCTATCTTAAAACAAAAAAACTTCTAATCCAGACTCCAGCGAGAAACTGCTGAATTGGAATTCATTTGCAAATTGGATACTATTAATTTAGGCTTAAATAGAGACTTGGAGTGGCTAAGTCATTATGCAAGGTAGCCTGTTTCCTCTTGTTTTTTCCTACCCCCCCCCCCCCCAGATGTTCTGGTTTAACTTGGATTTTAACTTGAAGAGTGGTCAGTTTGGATGAGCTATTACCAGCAGGAGAGTGAGTTTGTGTGTGTATGGGGGTGGGGGGGATGTGAGAACCTGGATTTGTGCAGGAAATAGCCCAGCTTGATTGTCATGCACATTGTGTAAAGAGTTGTCACTTTGGATGGGCTATCACCAGCAGGAGAGTGAATTTGTGTGGGGGGGTGGAGGGTGAGAAAACCTGGATTTGTGCTGGAAATCACTTTAGATAAGCTATTACCAGCAGGACAGTGGGGTGGGAATAGGTATTGTTTCATATTCTCTGTGTATATATAAAGCCTGCTGCAGTTTCCACGATATGCATCTGAGGAAGTGAGCTGTAGCTCACGAAAGCTTATGCTCTAATAAATTGGTTAGTCTCTAAGGTGCCACAAGTCCTCCTTTTCTTTTTGCGAATACAGACTAACACGGCTGTTACTCTGAAACCTGGGGATAACAGCACTGCTCTACTGCACCAACGGGCTGTGATGTGAGGTGCTCAGAAACTACAGTGATGGGGCCAGGGCCATCCTTAGGCATACGCAGCATACGCAGCTGCATAAGATACCCAAAAATTTGGGGTAACTCTGGGTCTTAGTTTCAGAGTAACAGCCGTGTTAGTCTGTATTCGCAAAAAGAAAAGGAGTACTTGTGGCACCTTAGAGACTAACCAATTTATTTGAGCATAAGCTTTCGTGAGCTACAGCTCACTTCATCGGATGCATACTGTGGAAAATAGTAACTGATATAGTAACTGAAATAGTAATAGAAACTGTTATTTTCTTTGTTAGGCCTGTCCTGTAGTAGGTGACTTCTGATTATCATACACATTGTAAGGAGAGTGATCGCTTTAGATAAGCTGTTACCAACAGGAGAGTGGGGTGGGGGGAGAGAATACCTTCTGTAGTGATAAACACCCATTTTTTCATGGTCTGTGTGTCCAAAAACATCTTCTGTATTTTCCACAGTATGCATCCGATGAAGTGAGCTGTAGCTTATGAAAGCTTATGCTCAAATAAATTGGGTAGTCTCTAAGGTGCCACAAGTCCTCTTTTTCTTTCTGGGTCTTAGTGCCCACTCTCCCACTTCTTCCTATCCCTGTTCTGACCCTTCCTGCAGGTTCCCACCACAGCTGGCCCTTGCAGCCTGGTGAGTCTTCCTCTGGAGGGGATCTAGTAACTTAAAAGTGAAAAAGTCTCCCAGCTTGCCAAACCTATTAGCACAACACTGAAACTGTTAAAGAGCCATTCAAGTGGTAATGAAGCCATTTAACAGGCATTTGCCAACCCCCAGGTTCATACAGTCAGTTTCTGAATTTACTGACAAAAACAGTTGTGCATCACTGTAATATTTACACAGAACATGTTAGTCTACAGAGCCTTAGTTTAAAATTTGCTTTAAAAATATTTCATGAGTGTGCTGCTGAAGATTATAAAATCACATCTCTAAAAAATCCTTGCACAGATTTTTAGATGCACATTCTGAGTATTCATCTTTAGCCTTATATGCTTGGATCTTCAGGCATATAGATTTTTAAATAAATCCTTCAAGAGACCCCACTTATCTGAAATACACATGCGAGTCTGGGCTGCTGTCAGGCATAGGGGCACCAGTTTAATAATACTGCATAGGACCCCATAAATCCTAAGGAAGACCCTGGATGGGGCCATATATGTACCAGAGGTAGAGTGGGAACTTCTCTATACCACTACTATCCCTTCCCTGGGTTTTGGCCCCTTCTTTTCACTTATGCCCCTCACATCTTCCTCTTTTCGGAATATATGGATGGGTCAGAAGGTTCAGCTGTATTTCTTCTAAGTCCCCTGCTTTGCTCTTCAACCCCACCCTGCAGAGGTTTCCTGTTTTACAGGTTCATCTAAAGACATCCAGATCCTTAATTTAATTATCAGCCTTTTCTTATCTTAATCACCCTGCCTCTGTTTGTAAACAAAACACTGACTCCCTGCCCCACTCTGCAGAACTCACATTCCACACTAATGATGAGCAGTTAAGAGCTCCATCTGGGAGCACACCTCCTGTCTGAAACTTGGGATGGAGGGGCAGCCCCCCTCTGCCCTACCTAATTGGTGCCCTTGAGCTGATGAGATGAGTAAATGGAATGTACCTCACAAGGAGCCAACCAAATGTGATCATGATAGGGCTCAATGCTTTGAGTGCTCAGCGCTTACAACTCAATTTGAAGACAATAAGGAGCTCTGCATGCTGAGGACCCTCTGGATTGGGATTCCAGTATTGCTGCAAAGGGAAATTATACTACTTTGCTAAGGCCTAATCTAAAACCCATTGAAATCAGTCAACGGAAAGACTCCCAAAGACAGCTCCACAACTTAAGTAAATTGTTTAGGCTCAATTGAAGCCAATGGAGCTATGGCAATTTACAACAGCTGAGGATCTGGCTTCAACTGTTTTTAATAGTCTTTGGATCAGGTTCATAAATGAGGTTTTAGGTATCAAACAATAAGAAATTCAGAAGGGGAAATCCTCCAGTTTTCTTCAGTTTGTTTCAGCATTTCCATAACAAGTTTTGCCTGGTTGCTTGACCAAATATATTTTATAGCATGCTTAGGTCATTTTCTGGAAGAAAAGTAAAGTTAAGTATTGCAATAGGCAGATTCCATTCCAGTAGGCTAAGTATTAAAACAAATATTCTCTACAAAAGAAATTCACCCCGGTATAGAGAGAGCATACACCAATTTAAGTCCCATTTAAACCTGACACCAGTGTAGTATTTTTGCCGAATTTGGGTCTGGAGCAGGTATGATTTCATGTGAAAATTTTCTTTTGAGGTCTTAAGTGGGATTGAATGTCACACAGGTATTATGCTGTCAAGTATCAAAGCAGTAGCCGTGTTAGTCTATATTCACAAAAACAACAAGGAGTCCGGTGATACAGACTAACAGATTTATCTCTGCATTAGCTTTCATGGGTAAGCTATTTTTTACCCACAAAAGCTTATGCTCAAATAAATCTATTAGTCTTTAAGGTATTATGCTGTCTTTCTGCATAGGAGTGGATTTAGGGAATACATAATAATCATTTTAGTGAATAATAGGCTCTTCTGGAATCCACAGCAAGTGTTATTAATGGGGTTTTCTTCATTTAGAAAGAGTGAAAGGTATTCAGTGCTATTGTATTATCTGCCACATAGCTATTTATTTCTTATAAATCCTACATGGGCTTTGGGCATAAACTTGGGGAAATGTTTTCCAGCCTTATTGCTATAATTTTGCCAAGACTTTTATATCTGAATTCAGCAAAGACTTAGGGCTAAAAGAGCCCTCATTGATCTTATCTTTCCCCTTTTTATGTATTATGGATATAAAAGTCAGCATCATAGTTGATGGAAGTTCTTATAGGTCAAGTACTTCACTGAAAGCGTCACCCTGTCCAAGGAAGAGTAAGTGTTTATTTTATTGTGAAATTCTGGTAAACAGCAGGCAGCTTATGAGATGGAAGAAGACTTATGGCTTCTCACATCTCTTCTTTTATAATGGGTTTGACTGCACCTGCCAGATTTTGAAATCTTTCTATAAGTAAATTAATATTATTGAGGAATCCTGGGGTGTTACTGAGACTATCCTTTGCATCAAGTGTCTATATTTTTTGTAATATTTCAATGGTTATTTTTATATGCCAGGTTCATTTTTGTCAAAACTAATTTTTGATTTTTGTACTTTTTGTATTCTGTAATCAGTCACATAAGAGCTTTAACTTCCTTTCTGCATTTACAATAATATCCTTGTTTAGTCCATATAAGCCATGTCTGTATGTTCAGTCACAAGTGCTTTTAGTTTGTCTCAAGCATTAACTAATATCCTGTATGTACATTAACTTCCAGTTTTATGAACTTTATCAAGTTTAAAGTTTTCTTGTTGAAATGTTCTCTCTTTTTCAATCATACATTTTATTGTATGATATAGTAATACAATATGATATCTCTAGCTGATCCCCTATTCAGTTCAATGGAACCACTCATGTTAGTAAGATTATCAAGATCCAGCCAATCAACTGTCTTCTAACATCTGCCTATTGTATTACCCAGTGAATTTGGGGGCAAATATCATAGAAGTCATCTTATTTGTGGTACTACTGATTATTTTAGATTTTTTTCCCCCCTGCTTGTATGGCACACTCTAGTGTAGATGGTACATTGATGTGGCAGGGATATCCATGTGCTGAATTGCAGAACCATGTGACAGACTTTAGAACTATAGATCAAATATTACTACATGATTTTGCAACTTATCATTAAGGTTATGATTTTGTCACAGGTATTTTTGGTAAAAGTCATGGACAGGTCACAGGCAATAAACAAAAATTCACAGCCCATGACCTGTCCATGACTTGTACTATAAATAGTCCTGACTAAATCTTAGATGCTCTGGGAGGTTACAGGGTGCTGTAGGTGATTGGGGGGGGGCTCCGACAGATGGTGCTGCTGCCAGGGCGGGAGGGGAGCGATGGGTGCTCTGGCATTCCACCGCTGCTGTAGGAGGATGGCTCGGGGCCCTGCTGCTGCTGCTGCTGGGAGAGTGGGGGGTGGCCCGGGGTCATATCAGTGCTGCTCCAGGGCAGCACCTGGGACCAGCTGCCCAGGACTGCCCGAGCAGCAGCCAGTGCGGCTGGCCATGGGCTGCCCCAGCTGCTAGGGCGCCCCTGGGGTCAGCTGCCCCAGCCACTGCAGAAGTCACAGATATCCTGGAAAGTCACGTAATCCGTGACTTCTGTGACCTCCATGAAAGACTCACAGCCTTACTTATCACACACTTTCAACTGCCTACTAGTTCATTATCCTTGGGACTTATTTCCAGCATTCCAAACCACATAAGAATGGTCATATTTGGTCAGACCGATGGTTCATCCAGCCCGATTTCCTGCCTTCTGACATAAGCCAGTGCCAGATAATGAACAGATCATGGCAATTAGCATGTGACCCATCCCCTGTCATCCAATCTCAGCTTCTGGCAGTCAGAGGTTTAGGGTTATATTGATAGCATGAGGTTGCATCCCTCGCCATCTTGGCTAATAGCCATTGATGGAACTATCCTCCAGGAATTTATCTAATTCTTTTTTGACCCCAGGTATACTTTTGGCCTTCAGAAAATATCCTGACAATGAGGTCCACAGATTCATTGTGTATTATGTGAAGAAGTACTTCCTATGTTAGTTGTAAACGAGCCATCTATTAATTTTGTTGGTTGCCCCTTGGTTCACTTTCTTCACATCATTCATGATTTTATAGACATCTATCATATCCCCCCTTACTAATCTCTTTTCTAAGATGAACAGTCCCAGTCTTTTTAATCTTCCCTCATACTGAAGTTGTTCCATAACCCTAATCATTTTTGTTGCCCTTCTCTGGACCTTTTCTAATTCTAATATATCTTTTTTGAAATGGGGCAACCAGAACTGCATATAGTATTCAAGGCATACTATGGATTTATGAAGTGGCATTATGGTATTTTTGAATTATTATCTATCCCTTTCCTGATACTTCCTAACATTCTGTTGCCATTTTTGACTGCAGCTCCATGTCAAGTGGATATTTTCTGACAACTATCTACGATGACTCCAAGATCTTTTTCTAGAGTGGTAACAGCTAATTTAAACCCCCTCATTTTGTATGTATAGTTGGGAATATGTTTTCCATTGTGCATTTCTTTACACTTAGCAACATTAAATTTCATTTGCCATTTTGTTGTGCATATCCTGTTTAGTGATATCCCTTTGTAACTCTTCATAGGCAGTTTGGGTCTTAACTATCTTAAGTAATTTTGGATCATCTACAAATATGATTTCATTGTTTACCCTGTTTTTGCTGATCATTTATGAATATGCTGAACAGCACAGGTCCCAGAACTGATCCTCTCTCCATTGGAAAACCTGATCATTTATTCCTACCCTTTGTTTCCTATCTTTTAACTACTTACTGATCCATGAAAGGACTTTCCCTCTTATCCCGTTACTGCTTAGTTTGCTCAAGAGCCTTTGGTGTGGGATATTGTTAAAGGCTTTCTGAAAGTCCAAGGACACTACATCAGTTGGATCACCCTTGTCCACATGCATGTTGACTCCCACAAAGAATTCTAATAGAATGGTGAGGCATGATTTCCCTTTACAAAAGCCTTGTTGACTCTTCCCCAGCATAGCATGTTAATCTAGGTGTCTGATAGTTCTATTCCTTACTACAATGTGATGGTTGTTCACCCCATACCAGCCCTGAAGGCATTAAGGTAGCTCAGAAATGTACAATTAACTTTGTAGACCATACTTGGGGGAGACTCAGGCTTGACTGATAAGGCAAATTGAAGATGAACCCTAGGTGGACAGGGAAAGGCACAGCTTGTATACAGCTAGGCTGTTGAGGGCAGTAGGGCACTGCAAGGAGAGAGAATGGAGCCACTCTCTGGACACAGAGAGGTGGGAAGGAGCAAACCTATGGGGGAGAATAAGTCCTGGGATCCTAGCCCTGGACGAAGTGTCAACACCAGAGGAGTTGAAGGGAAGGAAAGTCTGAGAAGGCAAGGTAGGAATAAGCCCAAGGAAACAGCAGCAAGCAGGGACTGTGTAGACCTTGGCTGCTAGTTATAGGGTCCCTGGGCTGGAACCCAGTGTAGCGGGAGGGCCTGGCTCCGCCTATCAGCCACTGGGAAGTGGTGCAGGACTGTAGGAGGTGCTATCTGGACAGCTGGTCCAGAGAGACTTTGATACCCCAAAAGGGGAGACTGTATAATGATCTAGCTGGAACACCATCTGTTCCTGGTGACTTATTACTGTTTAGTTTGTCAATTTGTTCCAAAACTCCTCTATTGATACTTCAGTCTGGGACAGTTCCTCAGATTTGTCACCTAAAAAGAATCAATCAATTGTGGGAATCTCCTTGACATCCTCTGCCAGGAAGACCAATGCAAATAATTCATTTAGCTTCTGTATCATAGACTCTATGGATAGAAATTCAATAATATTGAATAATAAGAGGATAGCAGCAGGAATATACTCCCCACTGCCTAACCAAGATGGTGATAGTGACTATGAAATGGTCAGGGATATTAGAAAGGCTTTTTTAAAAAAAAGAAAACACAGTAAAAATGGCGGATTTCAACTATCCCCATATTGACTGGGTTCATGTCACCCCAGGATGGCATGAAGAAATAAAATCTCTCGATGCTATTAATGATTGCTTCTTGGAGCAGGTAGTCTTGGATTCCCAAAGGTAGAGGCAATTCTTGATTTAGTTCTGAGTTGCCCCACTGATTGTTTCGCAGGCTTCCTGCTTCTGATGTACTTATTAAAAAATGTGTTAGTTTTTGTGTCTTTTGCTAGTTACTCTTCACATTGTTTTTTGGCCTGCCTAATTATACTTTTACACTTGACTTCCAAGGGTTATGCTCCTTTCTATTTTCCTCGATAGGGTTTGACTTCCAACTTTTAAACTATGCCTTTTTACCTCTAATCTCTTCTTTTCCTCTGTTTTTTTAGTCATGGAGGCTTTTTTTTTTTTGTCTTCTTACGTTTTTTTTTAATTGGGGTGCACATTTTGTTTGAGCTTATATTATGGTGTTTTTAAAGAGTTTCCATACAGATTTCAGTTATTTCACTCTTATGACTGTTCCTTTTACTTTTCATTTAACTAGCATCCTCATTTTTGTATCGGTCTGCTTTTTGAACTGTACCCACTGTGGTGGGTTTCTTTGGTATCTCTCCCCCCCCCCCCCCGCCTCCCCACCAGAATGTTAAATTTAATTACATTATCATCTCTATTAATGAGCGGTTCAGCTATATTCATTTCTTGGACCAGATCCTGGGCTCTACTGAGGACTAAATCAAGAATTACCTCTTCTCTTATGGGTTCCAAGACTAGCTGCTTCATAGTAATTAATGTGGGTACATTAGATTGGGATTTTATCTCTGCATCCCACCCTTAGGTGATATGTACTCAGTCAATATGTGGATAGTTAAAATCCCCCATTATTATTGTGTTTTCTGATTTTGTAGTCTCTCTAATCTCACTTAGCATTTCACAATCATCATGACCATCCTGTTCAGGTGGTCATTAGTATATTCCTTTTGCTATACTCTTTTGTTATTCAAGGATGGAATTTCTATCCACAGATTCTATGGTACAGTTTGATTAATTTAAGATTTTTACTTTATGTGACTCTACACTTTCTTTCACATATAGTTCCACTTCCCCACCACTGTAACCTACTCTACCTTCCCTATATATACTGTACCTTGCTATCATCATGTTACATTGATTTTCATCATTCCATCAAGTTTCTGTGATGCCTGTTATATCAATATCCTAATATAATACCAGGCACACAAGTTCACCCATCTTAATAGACTTCTCGCATTTGTATACTAGCATTTATAAAATTTGACAATATTTAGTTGTCTGTCTTCATATGATGTAATAGAATGGGACTCTTTCTCTTCAGTTCCTACCTCTACTTTATCAACTTCAATCCTCTCCTTTTTACTAGGATATCAAGTATCCCCTTGTAGTGAGGCGATATAGCCTCCCTCTGAACCTGATGGGGAGAAACTACACCAGCTCTGCCCCTCCCACCAGAAGCAGGGGTGGGACAGGAATCTGAAAAGGTGGGCCCTATAACTCAGTTGTGAGAGAGCCAGGGAAAGAAGCAGATGTGTATCGCCTACTGCCAAGCCCTCAGCCCGAGACAGAGCTCTAGAGCACCTAGGACCAAGAGGAGTTGCTTGGACTGCCGACTGATGAGTCCTTGGAGGAGTTGCTGGTACTGCCACTGGCCATGTACCCAGGGGAGACCATGTTTTACCCCCCACCCTACCTATCAGCTCTGTGTTCTTGGGGAACCGGGGTGCAGCATCCAGCCTGTCTGACTCATGAAAGATCTCCCCCCACCCCCCTGCTTGAACGAAAACCAATCAGAAGAAAGACTTACAAAAAACAATGAAAAGACAGTGGGAGACACACCTGAAGCCCTCCAGACAAGGATGACAGGATTAAGGAAACTCCCCTAGCCTTATTTGCATTGAAGATGCTACAGGGAGGCATCTCCATGAGCATACAGAATGGAGAACAGAGATCCCAAGGCAAGAAGCACACTGAACGGTGGGACCAGAAAAGCAGGGAAGTACTGCATGATAAGGGATCTCTGCTCCAGATGTTAATAAACCCACCCTTGCACACACCCAGCTCAGTAGTTATCAGACCAATTCTAGTAATAAATCCCTTGTTGGTATTCAAAATACTGAAGATGCCTAATTGCATTGTGAGCTCCCTCCAAGGAATACCACCCATAGCCAGGAATGAGCAGCTCCTGTTGTCTAGCCTGAACAAAACATCTTTGGTATACTCTCTTAAGCCATCAGTTTACCCACAAACAAATCTGTGTTCTCCCTTGAACCATTGCTCTTTCCCTACAAAAACCCCTACCCATGCTCAAGTAAGCATTCTGATGCCTGGATCCAACATCTGCATCAGTTCTGTTGGGACTTCATCTTCTCCTGACTGATCGTGCTGGGGGCTCTGCCTGTCTCCAGCATTCCGGACCCTCAGCTACCACCACATCTAGGAACCCTGATCAATTCAAGCTTTATGGGGTGGTGAGAACCAGCTCTCTCTCTCTCTCTGTATAGCCTTCTGACCATGACTTGTGTGATCAGTTATAGTTTTCTAAACCTGACCTTTATAATCAAAGTTAAGTTAGATTTAATATTATAACTGTGTTATTTGTTTGGTTCCCCTATGGTTATCACAAGGCAATAAATAACTTTCATGGTTAAGCTGGTTGCTTCTCTCTCTCTCCCCCCCAGTGGGTGTTTTTTGGCTTCCTTATTCGCTCTGCTGCAACACTCTTCATACCTAAGCTAAAGATCCCTGCAGCACCCAAAAGTCCTGTGGGGTTTGCTCCTCAAGTGGGTTACTACCAGAACAATTGTAACGTGGAAGTGAGGATAGGGATGTGCTGAACCTGGGACATAGGAAGGTGACAGCTTGGAAGCGCTGATTGACCCAGCCTGCTGAATCATAGAATATCAGGGTTGGAAGGGACCTCAAGAAGTCATCTAGTCCAACCCCCTGCTCAAAGCAGGACCAATCCCCAATTTTTGGCCCAGATTCCTAAATGGCCCCCTCACAACCCTGGGCTGAGCAGGCCAATGCTCAAACCACTGAGCTATCCTTCCCCCCACGAATCCAAGGGCCTATGAGGATGACAGTTTGGAAATGCTGCCCAACCCAGCCCACCAAGTCCAGGGACATACAAGGGGTCAGTTTGGGAGCGCTGATTAACCCAGTCCTCTCAGATGTGTTCTGTTAATGTGTGTGTCTGATTCTGGCACTGGAAGAACCCAACCCTGGAGAACCTAGGTCCTGCAGGATAGCTCCAGTGGGAGGGAACTTGCAAACAGAAGAAGTGAAGCTCCGTATGAGAACACAAGTGACACAAGCAATACGTTGATAGAATTACAGAACACCCTCCCCTCCCAGAAGAGTAACCCTAATAAATGAGCATACCCCAAAGTAACGGGCAAATATGGAAACAACCAAGGAACCCTAGGAGATGGAGGTACACTTAAAAGGGGTAGTAAGAAGTAGCCCAGGGAAATCAAACAGTAGTCTGATAGTGTTGTCACAGTCTAGGTCAGACTATTTTGGTGGGACCCCCCCCTCACCAAACTCAATGGAGGAACCCTCTGCCACTGTTAGGGCCCTGGGCTGGGACCCAGTGGAGTAGGGTGAACCTGGGTCCCACTGTCTCCCTGTTGCTGATCCCACCCCTGGGGTTGCTCCCTATCTACCATAGACAAAGAGGCCTGTGTTTGCTGCTGTCTGCCTGAGCTAGGAGACCAGGCAAAGAAATATTGATTGCTCTTCCCCATCTAGAGAGCCAGAGCCCTTAGACTGTGTATCGTTCTGCTCTGCCCAAAGGACCAGAGCCCTTAGACTGCATATTGCTCTGCTCTGCCTAGAGGGCCATAGCCCTTAGATTGCATATCACTCTTCACTGTCCAGAGGGCTGGAGCCCTTAGACTGCTAATTCCCCTGTTGATCATTGAATTTATAAGCACAATGTAGTGAAGTGGCATGTCCTGTCTCGGAGCCTGATGAGGCCACAGAACTACTACACTGCTTCAATAAAACTTCCCCTAAGGCTTGTCTCTGTCTGAACTGTGTGCTCCTCCACACCTGTCAGCTTTCCCCCAGCCTTTAGTTTAAGGACTCCTCTTCAAGCTTTCTTAATTTTATACGTCAGCAATCTTTTGTTTTATGTCACAAGAGGTCTGCAGCCTCCACACCCAGGAGGTAATTCACCATGCAGTTCTCCCGGTCATCATAAATCCAGGTTTCAGAGTAACAGCCGTGTTAGTCTGTATTCACAAAAAGAAAAGGAGTACTTGTGGCACCTTAGAGACTAACCAATTTATTTGAGCATAAGCTTTCGTGAGCTACAGCTCACTTCATCGGATGCATACTGTGGAAACTGCAGAAGACATTATATACACAGAGACCATGAAACAATACCTCCTCCCACCCCACTCTCCTGCTGGTAATAGCTTATCTAAAGTGATCACTCTCTTTACAATGTGTATGATAATCAAGGTGGGCCATTTCCAGCACAAATCCAGGTTTGTAAATGGCCCACCTTGATTTTCATACACATTGTAAGGAGAATGGTCACTTTGGATAAGCTATTACCAGCAGAAGAGTGAGTTTGTGTGTGTGGTTTTTGGGGAAAAAAAAAAGGGGGGGGGGGAGAAAACCTGGATTTGTGCTGGAAATGGCCCACCTTGATTATCATACACATTGTAAAGAGAGTGGTCACTTTGAATGGGCTATTACCAGCAGGAGAGTGAGTTTGGGGCGTGGGGGGGGGGGGGGAGGGTGAGAAAACCTGGATTTGTGCTGGAAATGGCCCAACTTGATTATCATACACATTGTAAGGAGAGTGATCACTTTAGATAAGCTATTACCAGCAGGAGAGTGGGGTGGGAGGAGGTATTGTTTCATGGTCTCTGTGTATATAATGTCTTTTGCAGTTTCCACAGTATGCATCCAATGAAGTGAGCTGTAGCTCACGAAAGCTTACGCTCAAATAAATTGGTTAGTCTCTAAGGTGCCACAAGTACTCCTTTTCTTATCACAAATCCAGATATCTATATTTCTAATAATTTACTCCCCCATTTACTGTTACCTGTTTCTTCCTAATACTGGGTCCCCTCCCCCCAGAGAGGTATCCTTAGTGTGAGAGGATACCATGACATCGTCTGGAAGGAGGGTCACATCCCTGTGATCATTTACCTCTGCTCCAGCTTGATGGTCTCCTTCTCTGAGACTTTAATCCTCCTCAACAGCACAGAGGTGTCCGACTGGAGGTGCAACCACTCTACTATGTCCCTGAAAGTCTCATTCATGTACCTCTCTGTCTCTCTTAGCTCATCCAGTTCAGCTACTCTGGTATCAAGAGCCTGTAGGGCCATGAGTTGTTTGCACTGAATGCACATATATGTCACCTGCCCACATGGTATGCTGCATTCAGTGCAATAAGCTGAATAGCCTCCACTCTGATGCTGGATCGTTGGTTGCTTTGCTTTGGGTTTTTTTTGTTTTTTTTGTTTTTTTTTTTGGGGGGGGGGGAGTTGGCAGGGGAGGTGGGGGTTATTGGCCTAAGTTTGGAATATGTTTGTTAGGTGTATTTGTCTCTTGTGCTCGCTCTCTAAACTCCCTCACAGAACTCCCTTCTTTGCTACTCCTCTGATCACTTAGGATATGACTTTTGAAACTCCTGTTCTCCCTTAGCTAGCCCCACCCCTTGTCAAGGGATCCTAAATGGATTAAGGATCCAACCTCTCAGTGGTTTCAGACTGCTGACTGGTGTCAACCTGCCCCACAAGTGTTTCCTTCTTTCCTCCAGAAGATGGAATTTATCTGGAAACTCACACCTGTCTTAGTCTCAAGGCAGTCAATATTCAATCCTGCACTAGTGAAAGGGTTACGTTTTATTATCTCACAAATCTGCAAGGTAGAGTGATCTTTTTAACACTGGCAAGAGGCGATTCCTTGCTTATCACACAGTATAGATAGACTCCTATCAGTGGAAGATCCTGAGATATCAGACACTTCTATTTATGATAGTTTTTCTATATTTAAAACTCATCTATGTTCTCTTTGCCCTCAATAATTAGAACAATGGGACTTGAAACAACACACAATGAAGTCAATGGAAAGATTCCAGTGGTCAGTCAATGTTGTCAGTGCTAACTATGGCATCCGGCCTTACATGTGTAAGGCATGAAATGTAGTCCAAATAAAAACTCTCTAAAACACGTATTCTTCTTCAAATAGTATCCCCATGGATGCTCTACTTCAGATGTGCATGCAACCCATGCACCTGCCATGAGAGATTGTCATTAGCAGTGTCCCATGAATGCACTGTTAATATCCTCATGCCCTACACCAAGGCTGTATCAGGCTGCGTGGGCGAACTGCCCTTAGTTCCTTCTCAGCTGCCTCAGCCTGAGATGGGGCTTAGTGTGTCCTCGTGCATGCGTTGGCTACTTGATAACTATGGTCTAGCTTAGTTATTAGTTAGTTGCTCATTTGGAAGATTGTTTTATTTCCTCCCAAGAGGTCCTCTCTGAGAGGGGCATGCTCGGTTCACCAGAGTTTAAATGCTGCCTCATGTATAGAGAGGCCAGCCCGGTCAGTGATGCACGGTCTTAATGTATTCACTGAGTAGGGGAGTTGCATCTCCCACAGAAGTGTAAATTCTGTTTAGCCCTGAAATTAAGGGCATGAAAGAACTGGGAAAACAAACTGCAACTCTTAATGATGGAGAACTTCCTTCACCCCACTTCAAAGCCAGGTCAAGCAAACCCCTCCACCCCCATATACTAATCTCCAGTGGTATCTAGCACCTCTTCAACTTCTGTGCAACACCCCCCTCAGAAAGGGTGCAAAGGGTGCAACTGCCCAGGGGCCTGGGTGATTGAGAAGGGCCCCTGGCCACTACCGCTGCCGCAGTAGCAGTGACTAGGAGCCTCGGGCGCTTTTAAATCGCCCAGGTGGGCCACAGGGCTCCTAGGTATAGGCACTGACTGGGTGTTGAGCACCCACCGGTGGGCCCCTCCTCCCCCTCAAGTGCCTCCTGGCAGCGGCAGGCCCCGCCAATCAACTAAGCCCCATTCCTTCCCCTGTGCCTCCCACCAGCTGCCATTAGCTGTTTGGAGGCACTGGAGGGAGGGGGACATGCGGGGGTGGGGGGAGAAGTGGCGAGGCGGGGGCAGGTCTGGGTGACGCATGGCCCAGATGCTGGGAATGGAAGGGATGGGACAAGCCCCTTCCAGCCACTGAGATGCTGCTCTGCAGCCCTGCACAGCGACTGCCTGAGACAGCCTGGCTGGGAAGGTGACTTCCGCTTCCTGCCTGAGCTCAGGTGCCAGGGTCCCTGGCAACCAAGCAGCAGAAGCCACCCGCCTCAGCCAGGCTCTCTTAGGCAGCTGTCGGGCAGGGCTGCAGAGCAGTGACTGGGAGGGGACGACGTTAAAGACAGCTCCCTCCTGCTCCCTGCCTGGGCTCCTGCCTGCCAGGGAGAGCAGCAGAACATGCTGGGTGGGGGGTGGGGGGCAAGGGAAGATAGCAGGCACAGCAGGGGGACAATGGGGCGCCCATTGGGAAACAGTGGGAACAGGGGTGCGAAGAGGTGGGGTGAGGGTTGGGTATTGGGGGAAGGGGCCTAGGACAGAGTAGGTGTCAAGCATCCCTGGGAAATCTGGAAGTCTGAGCCTACGCTCCTAGGAGCACGCGGGGTGGTACTGGTGGCAGCAAAACCACCTTGGTGGGCATGCGGAAGCGCTGGCCATTCTGGAAGAGCGCACCCAGCAACATAGTGGCAGCTCGCTGGGCACCAGCAGGAGCCCATTGACTGTTCTGCCCTGGGCTGGAATTGCGGTTGGTAGGCCTGATTCCAGGGCAACATGACATTCATTGGGAATTTACATTCCTGTGAGAAAAAGAATATTCAGTAGATTTCAAATGTCCCAAAGATCCCACCCAGTGCAATTTCTTGGTTTAAGAGTCCAGAGGAACCTCCAGTTCAAGAGAAAGATTTTCCTAACTCACACAACACAAGTTCACAGCACGCTTCATCTCTGAAGCACCAGTTTTGATGGGATAGTGAAGGGTTCAGATTATTCCCTTTCTTTAGCCTCTCAGCTGCATCTATTTGCTCGCCTCCACTTGAAGTCTGACTGTTCCATTTCCAGCAAACATAGGAGCATTCGGACAAGGGGGGTGCTGGAATTAATACCATTAGTCTACACCATCCATTTTACCTCCCTCCTTCCTTGTCATCCCTCTTCCGCATTCCTCTTCAGGGATCCCTCTCATGAGCTCTTACTAAGATGGAAAATAAATTATCTTCTTTGTATTGGAATGATAGAGCCATTCCCCATTCACTACAAGGGAGGGGGTTTCTATTCAAAGTACTTCCTCAAGCCAAAGGAAAACATCTTAGATTTAAGACTCTTCAATAAATTTGTGAGGTCCCAAAAGTTCTGACAGCTATAATTACTTGTCTAAATTCAGGGATTTGGTTTTCAGCCCTTGACCTTCAAGACTCACTTCCACATACCAGTACTCCCTTCCCACAGAAGATTCCTGTGTTTTGTCATAGGGCAGGATCATTTACAGTACTGGGTACTCCCATTTGGACTATCTTCAGCTCCGAGAGTGTTCTCAAAGGTTCTGTTGGCAACGGCTGCTTATCTGTGTCATCAGGCAATCATAGTATCCCCACACCTTGACAACTGATTGCTCAAGAGTTGTCATACTAAGGGCTGTTGGCTGCTACATGGAGCGTACTGTTTCTACTCTTGGCCTTGGGTCTTCAGTTGAACATGGGAAAATCCATACTGCCTCCTATATAGAGCATACAAGGTATAGGGGCATCCAGGGCTTTCCTTCTGATGGACAGATTCATAACACAGTCAAACCTTGTCAGAACTGTTTAACTAAGCCCCCAGACTTCAGTAAGAAACTTTCTTCAACTTCTGGGTCACATGGAAGCTTGCACTTTTGTGACAGATTATGTGAGATTACTCCTTCACTGTTTCCAGGGATGCCTCAGATCAGTTTATTCACCAAACAGACACAGCCTAGACAAATAGATGTAAGGTCATCTGCAGTGAAACTCTCACTAGGCTGGTAGAAGGATCATTGCAATGTAGGTGTGGGAGTTCCCTTCCTCCAACCAATGCCAACAGTAACCTTAACTTTGGATGCATCTCTTCTAGGATGGGCAGTGTACCTTAATGCTCTGATGGTATAGGGCAGATGGCCACCCCAAGAAACCACCCTCCATATCAACCTGTTGGAACTCAAAGCAGTCAGAAATGTCTGCCTTCATTTTCTGCCTCTCATCAAACACAGGTCTATCAGAGTCATGACAGACAATGTGGCCTTCCCTCTGCACCAAAGCAGTAAGGTTATGGAAATGATGCATAAAAACACAGAAGAATTTTAGCAATGTATCTGACCAGGCAAAATGTCATAGCCAATGTTCTCCGCAGTTGGTTTTCCCAAGATTACGAGTGAGTTGGACTCCCAGATTCTTGTTGGCATATTTCAAATGTGGGGATTTCCAGAAATGGACCTCTTTGTTAGGATAAAGATACTCAGGCCTGTCTGTAAAGGCCTATACTCTAAGAATTTAGGTGTATTCTTATCACTTGGCTAGTTATAGAGGTATAAAAGAAAGAATCAAAATCACTGTCTACTGGTGTAAGGTCCTTCTCTTACTGTGACAGTCTGAGGCCCTGTTCTTAGGCTAAGGCCTTTGGCTAAACAGCAGAGGCATCCATAAACTGGGAAGCGATCGGTAACATCCTCACATTCCAAACTAGTCACATTGAAATAAGGTGCTATTGGGCTGTTAGGAATACAATCCTGTCCTGATAATGCCTATCACTTCCAGAGAAAGGGAAGTGCCTAGAAAATGTAAAAGGAAACTTAGTTTGATAGCATCCTGGCAAGAACTCAATTATCAATAGCTGGGATGTGAAATCCTCACTTCTGTATTGTTTTGTCATTATAGTTCCCACTTTGCTATTGTTTGTCTGTATAATCTCTGTCTGGTTCTGTGATTGATCCTGTCTGCTGTATAATTAATTTTGCTGGGTGTAAACTAATTAAGGTGGTGGGATATAATTGATTACATAATCATGTTAGAATATGTTAGGATTGGTTAGTTAAATTTCAGGAAAATGATTGGTTATGATATAGCTAAGCAGAACTCAAGTTTTACTATATAGTCTGCAGTCAGGAAGTGTGTGTGTGGGGGGGAATGGGAACAGGAAATGGGGGTGGGGAAATTGGAATCATGTTTGGCTAAGGGCAGGAATAGGAACAGAGACACAGGTAAGGCTCTGTGGTGTCAGAGCTGGGAAGGGGGACACTAAGGAAGGAAACTGGAATCATGCTTGCTGGAAGTTCACCCCAATAAACATCGAATTGTTTGCACCTTTGGACTTCGGGTATTGTTGCTCTGTCATGCGAGAAGGACCAGGGAAGTAAGTGGGTGAAGGAATAAGCACCCTAACACCCTAACACCACAGCTAAAACAAAAAATGCCTTCTATTCTGTTCAATGCAGTGTGTAGTCCCAATTCCTGGGGGGATGCCTTCCTCCTCCCTTGGACTAAGAGGCTGTTTTCAGCCTTCATCACCTCTGATTCTGAGAGTAGAGAACAAAATCAGACAGGACAAGGCCAGAGTTAACCTAATAGTCCCAACTTGATCAAGGTAGGTGTGGTTTCCTTACCTAGATCTTTGTCCAGCAATAAATTTTCCAACCGCTCCTCAGTTCCTTTCCCAGGACACCAGTCGACAGCTGCATCCCAATCTGACTAGTCTCCACCTCTAGGTGTGGCTCCTCGATGGTACACTGAGGTAGAGTCAGCAGAGGTACAGCAGATATTACTAAATACTCAGAAAGGTTCTACCAGAAATACTTACATTCAAAAGTGGAGAAAATTTAGTCACTGATGCAAATGCCAGAAAGTTGTTCACAAATCTGCCTCACATCTGCTTGCTCAGGAGTACCTGCTATAACTAAAGAAAACGGGATTGTAAATTAGTTCTCTCAAGTTCTGTTTGGCCACATTAACTGCTTTTCATTCCACAAGTGAGGGGTTCTTTCTGTTTGTCACCCTGCAACTGTAGGGTTCATGAGAGGTCTGGGAAATCTTTTCCTGCTGATACATGCCCCCACCCCAGTTTGGAACCATAATTTAGTTCTTAAAAATCTCATGAAACCTCCTTTTGAACCAATGGCAACCTGCTTCTTATTGTCTATGAAGACAAATTTCTTAATGGCTGTTACATGAGCCCTCAGAGTCAGAGAAATTGGGGCATTAATAGCAAACCTTCCTTTCACAATATTCTACAAGGACAAGGTTTTCTTACAGCCAGACCCCATGTTTCCTTCTAAAGTGATTTCTGAGTTTTATCTGAATCAGATCATTTACCTACCAGTTTTCTGTCCAAAACCACATAATTCCAATCTGACATTAGCCTTTTACCTAAATAGTTCTATATCATTTTGAAAATCTCCTGAACCGTTTGTTTCTTTTGCAGACAGACCTAAAGATTTTGCTATCTCTACCCAAAGATTATCAGAAATGGATTTCTGGTTGTATTATTGCTTGTTACAGTGCTGCCAGCATTCCATGTCCTTCTACCTCCTCCAACTCATTCTACAAAGTCATAGTTTGTACCTATGGCACTACTTAAAAATGTCCCAGTATCTGAGATCTGCAGAGCTGCTACGTACCTTCTCCAGGAGCTACATCCTAATCAATGTCAGTAAATCACATGTGGCAACTGGCAATGCAGTTCTTTCCTCTGTATTGGGCTTGATTCCAAAGCTCCCTCTTCCTTATAAGGATACTGCTCAGGAGTTGCCTGCAGTCATAGGGACACTACTTGAAGAAGGAAAAGTTATTCACCCTGTACAGTAATAGTAGTTCAAGATGTATTCCCCCTGGCTGCTCCACTACTCGTTCTTCCCCTCTGCTTTGGAGTTTCCTTCTGAGACTCGGCAATGGAGGAGGAAATGAGGGCACTTCTCCTGCACAGCCTGCATATAGCCTCACTATGGGGCATAAGGAAATTAACAGCACATGTGTGGGCCAAACAGACCCTGCTAATGAAAATCTCTGATTGCATGGGATTCATGCACATCTAAAGTGGAACACCCATAGGGGACACACCTCAAAAAAACGAAATTCACTGCACATTGTGAAATTCACTGCACATTGTTAGGTTTCAGAGTCTTCAGGAAGAAAAACCCTTGACTCATACAGGATGTGGGCTGGTAATATAAAATTACTATAACATTATTCATTTTCAATTTCTGTATGAAATTGCAAAACCTAACAGTGCTGAATGATAACTGCTAGCACTTCTCATGCTTAGTTTATTTAGAAGATGCATTATATAAGTTGTAGATCACAATGACCTAATCAGAGCTGTGGCCTGCCATCAGGTTGGCACACAGTAATTTTTTTAAGTTGTATTTTACTAGTAGACTAGACTAGCTTGTAAGGAGTACTATGGCACAGAATCTGGACTTCAGATCCACACACAGGCAACTTTTAGAAATGTGGCCTAGATCACTTCCTCCCATGGTGAAAAAAACCTATAGTGTGCTAATGTGGGAGGACAAATCTGCATGTTCCCCAATGGACTTTTCCAGTTAATACTTTCTTCTGAATGCTTCTAATGGGAAGGACAGTGTATGCCCTCTTGTTGAAGGAGGGTTTCCCCCTCCCCAGGCATGGCAGTTCTTGGAGGATTCACCCAGCAATTCTGTGTTTCTATGTCAGCACTGGCTCCATTGGAACTCATCAGGATTTCATGTATCTCTCTGCTCCTGGAATACCCCTTCAAATGGAGGTTGTTCCTCAGTAAAATGTATGCCGTGTTAACTGCATTTATCTTCCTGAAGATTTTCCATGGATTTTTTTTTTTTAAAAACTAAATTCAGTCTACTTATCTGACCTTCTTCACTGTAGCAACTGGGCACCTCACAATCACTTGTGGATTTTATTCCCACCTGTGTGGTTGGTGTGACTCAGGAACCTGGTCATCATAATAACTCTAAAATGTAAGTAGGATAATATTTAAGGAGTTATGTACCTATACTGAAAATTGTGCTCTTAAGGTATGAGCGGTAAGCCACGTCACCAGCAATTCACTCCACAGATATGTTGTTTTCATACAGAAGTTAATGGACACCTGTTTTCCTGTCTCGGCATATGTATCGTGCACTATAGGTCTTACAATGGATGCCTATTGCATACCGAGCCAAATACCAGGCATCAGATTGCAAAATCTACAAGAGAGAAAGCCTACATGAAAAAACAGTTATCAAGGAGGTGTCCTGTTTATTACTAAGATCAAAGGATTAGTCTGGTATATCAGGTAATGCAAGGAAAGACACAGTATCCTTCACTTAGGAGACAAGCTGTCAGCATGTCTTGCCTCATGAAAAAGGGATCACAGCCTGCCTGGCTAGAAAGCGCTGATGAGTAATAGTTTATTAGACATGAGAGTATCTTGTAAATTAAATCTAGGCTCTAGAATGTGTTATGATTTTATTTTACATGTAACCATTTGTGTCCAATAATTCTACTTGCTATCACTCCAATTGCTACACTTTATTAAATAAACTTTTACTTGTTTTCGCTATAAACTTACTGAAGTGCTGTGTATTAAACAGAGTGGTGATCTGGGGAATAACTGGTAAGCTAGTGTGTCCTGTTCCTTCGGGAGCAGCGAATCTGTGAATACTGTGAGTGTCCAGTCGACAAGGAGCTGGACAGACCAAGAGTTGGTGTGTGCTAGTCGCTAACCTGTAGAAAGAGAACAAGGCTGGCACAGGCCTAGAGGGGAGTGCTTGTGTTGCCCATGGCCAGCAGAGTTGAGGAGCTGATTCCCGCACAAGGCTTCCTTACTCTAAGGGCAGCTGGTAGTGAGGTGCATCACAAACCTGAGAACCTCCAGGAAATGTCATAGTGGTGTAGTTTGCAGAATCTACCCCCTTTCCTGATTAGCCAAGGGTCATGCTTCAGGCAATTATCTATCAGATAACACAGATACTCAGAGATTTAAAGTGAGAAGGTTGGAAACAGTTAAAGAAAAAGATTATGGTTCGTTATTTTCTATTTGTTTATATCAGGTAAGGGAGCTAGAGCAAAGGAAAGGACAAGATGAGTAAGCCAGAGACATATGCTAACTATACCAAGCAGCAGTTGGAAAAAAACGTTTGTTGAATGTGGCTTGAATGTTGCAGGGGAAAAAATATAGAGAAGATGAGATTTGCTCATGGCAGATAAGCGTAAGGGAGATCTGAGTGATCCACCAAAAGTCTCCAGAGGGTGCACACATTGGAAACATGCATGGCATGGGTCCCAGGAACATAGCAATGCAATTAGAACTGGCCAGAATAGCAGTCCAAAATCTGGAAGTAGCAGAAAAGGAAAGGGAGATGCTGGTCCAGGAAAACAAGCTGGAATCAGAGTAAGTAAAACTTGAAGCAGAAGCCCAAGAAAGGGAGAGGACACTCCCAGAACGAGAAGGAAAGGGAGTCCAAGATAAAAAAAACCTTTGAAATACAAAGACTGAAGCTTTTGCTGGTACTTCTCCCCAGGGACTGTACACTTGGATAAACTGAGCACAAGTTACAGAGAAACAGATTGCATCAAAAAATATTTGACCACCTTCAGAAGGATACGCAGGGTACACAAAATCGCTGATGACCAGAGAATGACTGTCTGTTCCCCAAACTGTCTGGTAAAGCTTACAAGCATTTAATCATATGCATGTAAATGATGCTATATTATATGATTGGTTTAAAGGGTCTGTGGTAAAAAAAAGATTCAAATTATTCCAGAGGCATGTTGCCTAAAGTTTAGAAACCTCAAAAAACTTGATAAGTTACAGGAAATATGTTCTTAAAATGGCTCATTATTGAAGAAAATTGATAAATAAAAAGTAGAGGGGCAGAAACTTATGACATTGGTAGATCTCCTTGCTCAGGAGCAGTTCTTTGATGTCTGCTCTGATGAAGTGAAGTCATCAGTGAGAGAAAAATCCTCCACAACTGTAGACGAGGCAGGCGACTGATACATACAGGTGAGACTATTCAGAGAGTGCAGGTCCCAAAGAAAATAGCAAAAGCTTGACATAAAAGGGTGTTCCTGCTATGTTCCTGAGAAGAAGGAGAAGGAATTAAGTACACATAAGAGGGGGTTCTAGTTAAGGTTGTCAGGTCTGACCTCCTGGAGGTAGACAAAGAGTTTATTTACAAGGCCAAGGTAAATGGCACAGGGTGTCAAGGTGAAGAGGCACTGATGTCCAGATTTCTCTAGTCAGGAAAGATGTGATTAAGGAGGTTGATATGCTCCCAGGGGAAGAGGTAAAACTCCTTGCCCTGGGACAATTTATAACCAGGATGCCGTTAGCCCATATTGCATTAAAGTGGGAAGGTTTAAGAGGTACTTTAAATGTTGGTGGGAAATGACATAGTATCACTGCCCAAAGCTGTTAATCTTGTGAACTGTAGCAGGAGGGAATGTGTCTGAGTTTCCAGAGGTAAATCCTGAGGAAGGGGAGGCAGTGGAGAGGGGAACTATACACCTAGTCTTACCAGATACTGAGGTGCCTCACAGCCTTGGGCACTCCCAGGAAGCATCACACTAGGGAAATACTAGTACTGTTTACAACCAGGGAGCTAATATATAGGAGAGATTAAATGGTTAGTCTAACGTCACAGAGGAAGTCTGTGGTTATGCTAGGAATTGAACTCAGGGTTTCAAAATCTCAGGTTAATACCTTAACCACTGGATCAACCCTCCTTTTAAGGAAGGGTAGAAGGGATTTGTAGGGGAAATAAATGTCACATTTAACATAATCCTGGCCCACAACTTTCTTCATATTTTATTCCCTATATCTTTCTTCAGGATCCAAAGCAGGGCTGCAGAGACAGCTAAACATGCATCCCCTGAGTGAAGGGGAAAGTCTGTGTATCAGCTGGGCATGGGTGGAGGATTGTTTGTTTATTTTTAACATGTTTGAAAGTATTGGCTCCAAATTGAGCAAATCCTTCTTAGTTCATGGATCATTGACTGGGTAGATTGTAACAGTTCCTTTGGAGCTATTATGGTTTGTCATTTCAATCCAGCCACTGAGTGTGTGTACTGAGCCTATGCACTCAAAATCCCCCAAAAATGTTTCTTGAAAATCATTAGTCTGTCCTCCACATATTGTCCTCAATCTAATGTTTTGTTTTTTAAAAATACCAAAAGCAGTTAGACCAAATTATTGAATAAACCCTTAAAAATATTTACTTAAAAAACAAAATAAGTTATACCAGTGCAAAAAGTATCTGTAAATTAAAAAGTTTTAAAAACATTTTAGTTAAACCAGGATTAATTTGCTACTGAAAGTAATATCTTATCTGGCCATGCTCAGGTACCCTATGACAAGATGGAGATATAGAACTGGGTTCCATTAGTATAAGGAAAACACCATAGCCTGTCCCATCTTACTATCCGTCAGAATAGTCTTGTATGTAAAACTATATGCTAGCCTACATTAAAGAGCTGTCAGGGTAGAATCGGGACTTCTCAAGAAAGGAACTGACCCAAACAAAACAACTCCATATCCACTGGAGATGTGTCCACAATACTTCATGGTCAACAAAAATAGTAATTAATGGTGGGGGCCATATCCTTAGTTAGTGTAAACGGGCAAAGCTCCATTGAAATCAAAGAAGTTATGCTAATTTACACCACCCAAAGCTACAGTGCCTAATCTTCATCTAGCACCTATAGATGAAGTGCAGTTTCTGTGCATACCCAGGTGTGAATTTATATTAAGTTGGGACGCCAGATACCACCAGAGTTCCTTTGCAACACTCTTCTCCATGATCTTTAACAAGGATGTGAAGTTCTGCACAGGTCAACAGTTAACAAGAGTGTCCATATCAAGATACAGTATTTTGTCTTAAGCGGAGGCCTTAACACTGTCTCCTTGAGGATATCTGGCACCCCAGCCTCCTGAAAGAGGTATTCGCAGATTCTCTGACAGCACATTAGGGTGCAGACCTATCTCACAAGCTGTAACAAGAAGCTCCCCAACTCCTCCAGTACCCCAGTCAGTGTTAGTGGCCCTGCTTCAAGCAGAAAAGACATATTTATCCCCATTGTTCTACCTTCCAAAGCAGATAGCTCAGTCTAGCGTTGAGTACTATTATGTGCAAAATAAGTTGTGTATAATAATAATTTCAGGTTTTAAAGACAGCTTTCTCGGTTCCCAAAACGTCTATTTAAAGGCATTGCTGTTCATGGAATAAGCTTTATCATAATACAGTAAATCAAACTTCATGTTATGATGGAAAAGTCAATTATGGTCCAGAATTTTGATGAAAAATTTCAAATTTGAATACACATTCACTTCAGGGCCCTTTCAATATGGCAGTGTAGTTTAAGGGTACTGTATCCTAGATAAAAAAGCTGCTATACACAAAAGGAAGAGCAATATTACCAGGATATGTGTAGTAATTATGTTGTGCATTATACGTGTTAATTTTTTCACCTGCAGATGGAGCCTAGTGTTTCACTGGCTGACATTTCCCAGTGTTAAAAGAATCTGTAAAATGACAAGCTGTAATGTGGATATAAATCACAGAAGAATATACATTCAAACAACACTGATAGAAACATTTACAAAAAAGATCAAATTTAAAACGTTACAGTCCACAAAAAACAAGAGCCTGATCCAAAGCCCATTGAAATCAATGCAAAGACTCAGAGTTAGGATCACAGTCCTAATCAGCCAGGATGTCAAAGAAAAGTTCTTCCTTTTTCTCGCTCCATTTTTTTACACTTTTAACGAGTAATTAGTTGTGTGAACTGTATTTAAAGTTCCAAGTTTGTTTTATTGACTATAAAAAGCTTGCTGATATAGTCATTGTGAAACATCGAGATGTGTGAAAAGGTACTCAGAATAATAAGTACACATACTGTCTGACTCCTACCTTTTCCCTCAATTCCCCTCCCTCACACTCCATCATCAGACAAAAACAACACCACTAGCTTCATATTCCAAAGTGGTTAACAGTAAGACATAATGCTATGCCCTCAGAAAATCCAGGGATTTTATTGATATGGAATTTAGAACTGTGTTTTAAACTGTGCTGCTGTTTCTAAGCTTTTACAGATACAGCCTTCAATATACCTTAGGGACTAATGCTTTATATCTGCTACATCTTAGATCTGGAGCTCTGAATCATTCATCATTTCTCAAAGCAGTGGTATGACATCTCTCTGACCAATAAGTCACTTATACGGTCTCCCAGCTGATAGGCACTATTAGCGCAGAGAGGGCAAAAAAGTAAACACGAGAGGGAAAACAGATTTCCGTTCCACCTCCACACACACACTCCTGCTGCCCCCTTCTCCTCTTGTCTAAGAAGCATAGATTGCCTGGAATACAGTTTTTAGGCATTGGTAATTGAATGTGAGATGAACTTTCACAAGCTTTAATGAGGAGTAATATTACTGCCCATGCAGCAGAAGTTAGTTTGCTGGCCTGCCTATGTCCCAAATTATTTCATTACTATTAACCAAGGTTCCCAGCGCTCCTCAGGCAAGAATACTGTAGCAGGGAGGAAAGATGCAAATGAGAATGCTCACGATCTCCCAACTAATGATTAGGACATGAAGGAATATCAAGAATATGGAAGTATTTTTGTCATGTGAGGGAAAAAGATCTCTTCCGCTGGGAAAACATAGTTTCTCTTCAGAGAGAAAAAAAAAACTGTTATATGTAAAATTCCTCTGTACAGTGATATACTATTAAATTTGTAGGTTCCTTCTTTTTGCCTTTGGTGCTTTTTAAAAAGAAAAATATTGCAAAACAACAAGGCATTAATATTACAAACTCCTTCACATTGGAGACTCAAGAGAAGAAAAATAATATTCTTTGCCTTTGCCTGCCAAAGTATTCAGTTTGAAAGCTAAATTAGTATAAACTTAGAGCAAGCAATGATGGTTTAATTTAAGAAGACAGGCAATGATGTAATGATAATACTACTGAATCCTTAGAACATTTCCAAACTAGTCATAAGGCAGATCTATTGTACTGGATATTGGGAATCACAATAAGATTTTACAGCGGCTCTATGTGCACATTTATTCAAAGCCCTCTATATAGTTTAAGTTCTTACCACTGGCAGATATTTGTTTTTAAACATGTCTAATTGTGAATCATTTTTCAGTTTATTTAAAATTGTATTATTGCAACTCAGTAACATTTGATGTTGTAGATGACTAAACCACAGATATGAGAAACAGATATACTGCAAATGAAATCTCATGCCCAGCACCTCCTTTCTATAGGTTTATGGATAGATGCAAAGTATATGTTTATATGTATAGTGTGTGCACCTGTGTGTATACAGGAGAAGAATATATTGTCCAAAGCTGAATGTGAGCTGTTGGTGAGTGCATAGTGACTAACCTACTTTTCATATAGTCACTTAGCTCATTACTTTATATAGTGCTTTGCAATACCTTACATGTAATTAAAAACATACTTTGGCATGCAAACACACATGAAGGGAGAGAGAAAATTTCCTCTCATGTATATATATATCTACAGCACACAGATTTGATCCTTTAATTTTGTTCTCTAGTTTGTGTATTTTCTTTCCTTATGTTTCTAAAATGTTTTGTTTTCCTTTAATGCTAATTGCAATAAATGCCAAAGGCATTGCGTATCAGTCAATTTGAGTAATATGTAGTATACCAGAGCTACCCTTTTTCTAATTCCAGGTAGCTAGGAGTCTCCAATCATCCATCTCTAGTTGACTGTTTTTCACTGATTGTGCTGATTTTCCTCAGTGTGGGTGTGTTTTTTAATTCACTGTGCAATGACTAATAGTTTTCACTTCAATTAAGCTGCATGGCATGAAGCAACTTTGTCAACAAATAAAGGGGAGAATGTCACCAGCTTAAAGTGCTTTCTAATAGTTGGCATTGAGAGGCTTTGACCTTGATCTGACAGTGTTGTTTTGTGCATTACTGTGACACACGTCATGGTGTGTAATAAATATGACACTTTCCCCAGGCCACAAATCTTACCAGAACAAATGTCTGTGCATTGCTTAAGTAAGCTATCTGTGGGACAAAGAGTTGCCTGTCAATGCCACTTATATTATTCAATACCATTGCCATTTACTACGGAAACTCTTTGAAATGCAGACCTCTGAAGGAGCTGACAAATATTGAAGATACTCTAGTTTTAAAAATGTCATGCTAGTTACTACAGTATAATTTATCTTTTAACACTGCTCATATCCCTTCCAACCACTGCAACTCAAATTCCACAGTGATAGGCACTATATCAGACCCTAGGTAGAAATTCTGGTCTAAGAAGCATAAAACTCCACTGAAGTAAATGGAATTGTGCACATTTAGACCATCGGTTAATTGGTTCTTGTTCTCGAAGGCCTCATTGAAAGCCCAGTCAAGCTATAGTCAATTGAAATCCCCACCATGCTTCTTCTCTGTCCCTTCACACAGTTTTGCATCTTTTGATTCAAGAATTTCCCCCTTTACAGCTCCATGGGATATCCTCTTTGCACCATTTCACCTCATGTATCACAGAATCATAGAAGATTAGGCTTGGAAGAGACCTAAGGAGGTCATCTACTCCAACACCCTGCTCAAAGCAGGACCAACCCCAACTAAATCATCCCAGCCAGGGCTTTGTCAAGCCAGGCCTTAAAAATATCTAAGGATGCAGATTCTACCACCTCCCTATGTAACCTATTCCAGTGCTTCACCACCCTCCTAGTGATATAGTTTTTCCTAATATCCAACCAAGACTAGCCCCAATGCAACTTGAGACCATTGCTCCGTGTTCTGTCATCTGCCACCACTGAGAACAGCCTAGCTCCATCCTCTTTGGAATCCCCCTTCAGGTAGTCGAAGGCTGCCATCAAAGAGGCCTCCCTCACTCTTCTCTTCTGCAGACTAAATAACGCCGGTTCCCTCAGTCTCTCCTCATACGTCACGTGCCCAAGCCCCCTAATCATTTTCATTGCCTTTCACTAGGCTCTCCAATTTGTCCACATCCTTTCCGTAGTGGGAGACCCAAAACTGGACACTATACTACAGATATGGCCTCACTAGTGCCAAATAGAGGGGAATAATCACTTCCCTCGATCTGCTGGCAATGCTCCTACTAATTCAGCTCAGCATGCTGTTAGCCTTCTTGGCAATAAAGGCACAGTGTTGACTCATATCCAGCTTCTCATCCACTATAATGCCCAGGTCCTTTTCTGCAGAACTGCCACTTAGCCAGTTGGTTCCCAGCCTCTAGCAATGGATGGGATTCTTCCGTCCTAAGTTCAGGAGTCTGCACTTCTTGTTGAACCTCATCAGATTTCTTTTGGCCCAATCCTCCAACATGTCTATGACACTCTGGATCCTATCTACCTCTCCCCCCAGTTTAGTGTCATCCGCAAACTTGCTGAAGGTGCAATCCATCCCATCATCCAGATCATTAATGAAGATTTTGAACAAAACCAGCCTCAGGACAGACCCCCCGGGGCACTCAGCTTGATACCGGCTGCCAACCAGACATCAAGCCATTGACCACTACCCATGGAGCCTGATGACCTAGCCAGCTTTCTATCCACCTTATAGTCCATTCATCCAATCCATACTTTTTTAACTTGCTGGAAAGAATACTGTGGGAGACCATATCAATAGCTTTGCTATAGTCAAGATATATCATGTCCACCGCTTTCCCCATATCCACAAGGCCAGTTATCTCATTATGGAAGTCACTCAGGTTGGTCAGGTATGACTTGCCTTTGTTGAATCCATGTTGACTGTTCCTGATCACTTTCCCCTCCTCCAAGTGCTTCAGAATAGATACCTTCAGGACCTGCTCCATGATTTTTCCAGGGACTGAGGTGAGGCTGACTAGTTTGTAGTTCCCTGGATTCTCCTTCTTCCCTTTTTTAAAGATGGGCACTGTATTTGCCTTTTTCCAATTGTATGGGACCTTCCCTGATTGCCACGAGTTTTCAAAGATATTGACCAATGGCTCTGCAATCGCATCAGCCAACTGCACCATATATGCTATTCTGTGTGCACATTGCGATGGTTTGTTCCTATGCCCTCAATAAGACTTCTTTAAAATACAGCCAGTTCTCCTGGACTCCTTTCCACCTCATATTAGCCTCCCAGGGGATCTTGCCCATCAGTTCCCTGAGGGAGTCTAAGTCTGCTTTTCTGAAGACCAGAGTCTGTATTCTGTTGTCCTTCTTTCTTCCTTTTGTCAGGATCCTGACCTCGACCATCTCTTGCTGCTCAGGTTGCCACCCACTTCTACTTCCCCAATTCTTCCCAGTTTGTGAGCTCCAGGTTAAGGGGAGAATGGCCCCTAATTGATTCCTCCAGCATTCGCACCAGGAAGTTCTCCCCAACACTCTCCATAAACTTCCTGAATTGTCTGTGCACTGCTGTATTGCTCTCCCAGCAGATGTCAGGGTGATTGAAGTCCCCTGTGAGAACCAGGGCCTGTTATCTGGAAACTTCTGTTTGTTGTCCGAAGAAAGCATAGTCTACCTCATCCTCCTGGTTTGGTGGTCTATAACAGATGCCCACCATGGCACCACCCTCATTGCTCTCACCTCTAAACTTAACCCAAAGACTCTCATTCTAAATCTGAGATGAAAACATCTCATTTTTCCCCTCATATCCTTTTAAACTATTTATTTATTGTTTCACCACATAACTATATTATTTAGAAATTTTCTGGAAGCCAGGTGGCCTGGCAGCACAGTCTGAGCACCGGACAGGTAGCACGGCTCCAGCGCCAACGGCCCCGAGTCCCTGCAGGAGGCAGGCCAGCCAGCTCCAGACCCAGCCAACCTGGCCAGGACAGAGTACCCAGGAACTGAAGGAGGGGATCTGGGGTGGGGCCATACCAGCCCGTTTGGGGAGGCACAGCTTCCCGCTGCCCAGGGGTGCTCTTTTATACTAGCTTTGGCCCACAGTATTTTTTTAAACTGTCTACTTACCTGTGCTAAAAATGACAGTTTATTAAAACTCAATCATTTTTTTAAAAAAATCTAATTTACTTGTCACACTGTATGCAGTTTACTTCTTGTGATTTACTCTACTTGGAGAGGGAAAGTAAACTAGTTTATTTCCCAATGAGGCAATGTTCTTGTGCTCATGCCGTAGCACAATGCTGCCGTGTTATTGGAACAAACACAACAGGGAAATGTAATAACCATCTGTAATATCTTTTTTTTCAAATGTTTCTAAAAATTCTTATGTCAGTGAGGACTTTCTGTCTACATATTGCCTACTCCTCTGATTCGCAAACAGTGTGCCGATAAGGACAATATCAAGCCCGATGTAGCTGTGATTGCTTACGTAATTAAAATGATTTGGGGTGCCTTAATTTTTAGGTGCTCAAATTGAGACATCTTAAAGAGACCGGGTTCCCTGGAAAATGAAGCTGAACAAATGCACATTAGAAATAAGGATCATATTTTAACAGTGAGGATAATTAACAGTTGGAACATTTTGCCAAGGACGGACATGGATTGTCCATCAATGGCAAGTTTTTTAAAATAAAAATTTCATGTTTTTTTTCCCCTAAAACATATGCTCTATTTCAAATGAGAATTAATTCAGTGAAGTCCTATGGCTTGCTAGGCAGATCAGAGTTGATAATCACTGTGGTCCCTTCTGGCTTTATAATCTACAAATCTATGAAAAGTGCATTGCTGGCCCAGGGCCTCAGTCAGGGATGAGAGGCTTAGATTTGCTGGACTCTGGCAGCCTGAATTGGCTAGCTCTGTGGTTTAACCTTTTCTGGAAGGGGACATGAGTCTGGTTGAGACTAGGATGGGGTGGAGCTGCCTACTTTGCATCTGACCTTAAGTGCAGAAGGTATGATTAATATTGCCTTTTCTTAATATTTTTAAAATTTCATTAATTTTATTTCTATACAGTTTATAGATGATCTTGCTATCTATGCACAGCTGATTGATGGAATAAATGCTTGATTGACTGATTGCCTGTAAATTACTGCTGCACCAGGCTGCCACAAATTACCCACCAGCAGCATATTAATGTTCTCTTGAATGCAGACTATAGCATATTGTTTCCATGTCTGAAGAGAGTTTATATCTCATCAACCAAATCAACTATATTTTAAAATGTCTGCCACTGGAGAGGTAGTTAATTATCATTTCTAGAAAGAGACAACATTGAAGTATAAATGAAGGCTTGCAGTGATGGTATAGTTCAGGCATTTATATATACAGGTCAGAGTTAAGGTGCATGGGGCTAGCTATCAAAGCAGCAGCATCCATGGTTTAAGATGCTGAACTAAGGCTTGGAGGAGCTGGGTTCTGTTCTTGGCTTTACTACAAACCAGCTGAAAAGCTTGGGTAAGTCACTTCATCTCCTTTTCCCCTTGCATAATTTGTCTGTTTTGCCTATTTACTCTGTAAACTCGGTGGGGGCAAGAATTGCCTTTTAGAATCATAGAATCATAGAACCATAGAATCATAGAATATCAAGGTTGGAAGGGACCCCAGAAGGTCATCTAGTCCAACCCCCTGCTCAAAGCAGGACCAATTCCCAGTTAAATCATCCCAGCCAGGGCTTTGTCAAGCCTGACCTTAAAAACCTCCAAGGAAGGAGATTCTACCACCTCCCTAGGTAACGCATTCCAGTGTTTCACCACCCTCTTAGTGAAAAAGTTTTTCCTAATATCCAATCTAAACCTCCCCCACTGCAACTTGAGACCATTACTCCTCATTCTGTCATCTGCTACCATTGAGAACAGTCCAGATCCGTCCTCTTTGGAACCCCCTTTCAGGTAGTTGAAAGCAGCTATCAAATCCCCCCTCATTCTTCTCTTCTGCAGGCTAAACAATCCCAGCTCCCTCAGCCTCTCCTCATAACTCATGTGTTCCAGTCCCCTAATCATTTTTGTTGCCCTTCGCTGGACTCTCTCCAATTTATCCACATCCTTCTTGAAGTGCGGGGCCCAAAACTGGACACAGTACTCCAGATGAGGCCTCACCAATGTCGAATAGAGGGGAACGATCACGTCCCTCGATCTGCTCGCTATGCCCCTACTTATACATCCCAAAATGCCATTGGCCTTCTTGGCAACAAGGGCACACTGCTGACTCATATCCAGCTTCTCGTCCACTGTCACCCCTAGGTCCTTTTCCGCAGAACTGCTGCCTAGCCATTCGGTCCCTAGTCTGTAGCTGTGCATTGGGTTCTTCCGTCCTAAGTGCAGGACCCTGCACTTATCCTTATTGAACCTCATCAGATTCCTTTTGGCCCAATCCTTCAATTTGTCTAGGTCCTTCTGTATCCTATCCCTCCCCTCCAGCGTATCTACCACTCCTCCCAGTTTAGTATCATCTGCAAATTTGCTGAGAGTGCAATCCTGTATGTTTACTGTATGTTTGGATAAAGCCCAGAACAATGGGGCCCTGTGAGTGCTAATCCCTAGATGCAGCCAGAAGAAGACACTCCAGCAGTGAGTAGAACACCCCATGACAGGCCCCAATCTCAGTTTGGTCTCTAGGTGCTACTATAATATAAATTATGATAACAGTACAGGCCAAACTTATCTGTGCTGTAACTCCACCAGAGTCATTCATCTGGCTCATGTTGGCCCCAAGGATGATTTTGGTCCATGATATCTGGAGCCCAAAATAGTATATTATTAAAAAAAATAGTGTCTACCTAGTCTTAATTAATGGTTGATTAAAGCAGAATATCTAAAAAGAGACATGTGGGAGCAACTTGAATACAAAATTATATCAGTCAGATAAGTGCTTTTGCAGTGAATGCAAAATGAATTCATCATAACAGGACACTTAAAATAAATTGTAACCAAAATATTTCTGAACCTGACTAAATACACTGAGTAAACATACTGTAGCAAATGTATTGAGTACTAATTTAAAATTTCTCACTAAAAAAAGAATGAAAAGAGCATAGGTCTAGTCTCTGCTTCATTTACACTACATTAAAACCAGAATAACTACACTGACTTCAGTGTCTCATTGTTATGTGTATTTTTACACAGCATAAACACGGGCAAATGCAGTATAAAAATACAATTAGGAAGGCCAAAAAAGAATTTGAGGAACAGTTAGCCAAAGACTCAAAAAGTAATAACAAATTATTTTTTTAACTACTGTGGAAGTATAACATTGTATAAGTATAGCGCTGTATAAGGGGACATGCTGGATACATTGTATATGAGAGGGCATGCCAAAACATGTTACAAAGTATCTGAGGGAGCACATGTAGGGACAGTTAGCTTTTGAATGGAGAAGCAATTAAGATAGAGCCAGCATGTCTAAGAAGCAGGCATCAGAATGGAAGGTGTGAAGGGCAATTAGTTAAGTTAACTGGAAGCTGTTAAAGGAGATTGTTAAGGGTGGCAGGTAATTGAAGATAGGTGACTGGTCTCAGGGATCTCTTTAAGGGTGGTGACTAAAATATTTTTTCTTCTTTTGTCTGTAACTTCTCTGTAACTTGTTCTCCAAAAACTGTATGAATTAAGAGACACAAGCCCCACTCGGGGGGCTCACTTCTAAATGTATTAGCAGAGCAGCTATGCTAATAAAACAGAGTGGTCTGATAAATTGTGAGTCTGAGTCAAACTTTGACAATTCATCAGAAGCAGGAAGCCTGTTAAACTACCACTGGGGCCACTGGATGATTGAGGTGTTAAAGGAGCACTCAAGGACAATAAGGCCATTGCAGAGAAACTAAATGAATTCTTTGCATCAGTCTTCACGGCTGAGGATGTAAGAGAGATTCCCAAACCTGTGCCATTCTTTTTAGGTGACAGATCTGAGGAACTGTCCCAGATTGAGGTATCATTAGAGGAGGTTTTTGAACAAATTGATAAATTAAACAGCAATAAGTCACCAGGACCAGATGGAATTCACCCAGAAGTTCTGAAGGAACTCAGATGTGAAATTGCAGAACTACTAACTTTAGTCTCAGAGTAACAGCCGTGTTAGTCTGTATTCGCAAAAAGAAAAGGAGTACTTGTGGCACCTTAGAGACTAACCAATTTATTTGAGCATAAGCTTTCGTGAGCTACAGCTCACTTCATCGGATGCATACAGTGGAAAGTTTAGAAGATCTTATTATATACACAGAGACCATGAAACAATACCTCCTCCCACCCCACTCTCCTGCTGGTAATAGCTTATCTAAAGTGATCACTCTCCTTACAATGTGTATGATAATCAAGTTGGGCCTGTAACCTATCATTTAAAATCAGCTTCTGTACCAGATGACTGGAGGATAGCTAATGTGACACCAATTTTTAAAAAGGGCTTCAGATGTGATCCCAGCAGTTACTGGCCAGTAAGCCTGACTTCAGTACTGGACAAACTGGTTGAAACTATAATAAAGAACAAAATTGTCACACACATAGATGAACATAATTTGTTGGGAAAGACGCAACATCGTTTTTGTAAAGGGAAATCATGCCTCACCAATCTACTAGAATTCTTTGAGGGGGTCAACAAGCATTTGGACAAGGGGGATCCAGTGGATACAGTGTACTCAGATTTTCAGAAAGCCTATGACATGGTCCCTTGCCAAAGGCTCTTAAGCAAAGCAAGCTGTCATGGGATAAGAGGGAAGGTTCTCTCATGGCTTGGTAACTGGTTAAAAGATAGGAAACAAAGGGTGGGAATAAATGGTCAGTTTTCAGAATGGAGAGAGGTAAATAGTGGTGTCGCCCAGGGATTTGTACTGGGACCAGTCCTATTCAACATATTCATAAATGATGTGGAAAAAGGGGTAGACAGTGAGGTGGCAAAATTTGTAGATGATACAAAATTACTCACGATAGTTAAGTCCCAGACAGACTAAAAAGAGCTACAAAAGGATCTCTCAAACCTGGGTGACTGAGCAATAAAATGACAGATGAAATTCAAATAAATGATGATAAATGCAAAGTAATGCACATTGGAAAGCATAATCCCAACTACACATATAAAATGATGGGGTCTAAATTAGCTGTTAGCACTCAAGAAAGAGATCTTGGAGTCATTGTGGATACTTCTCTGAAAACATCCACTCAATGTGCACCGGCAGTCAAAAAAGCGAACAGAATGCTGGGAATAACTAAGAAAGGGATAGATAGTAGGGCAGAAAATATCATGTCGCCTCTATATAAATGCATGGCACACCCACATCTTGAATACTGTGTGCAGATGTGGTCATCCCATCTCAAAAAAGATATATTGGAATTGGAAAAGGTTAGAAAAGGGCAACAAAAATTATTAGTGGTATGGAACTGCTTCCGTATGAGGAGAGATTAATAAGACTAGGACTTTTCAGCTTGGAAAAGAGACAGCTAAGGAGGGATATGATTGAGGTCTATAAAATCATGACTGATGTAGAGAAAGTAAATAAGGAGGTGATGTTTACTACTTCTCATAACACAAGTACTAGGGGTCATCAATAGAAATTCATAGGCAGCATATTTAAAACAAACAAAAGTAAGTATTTCTTCACACAACATATAGTGAACCTGTGGAACTCCTCGCCAGAGGATGTTGTGAAGGCCAAGACCATAACAGGGTTCAAAAAAGAACTAGATACATTCATGGAGGATCGGTCCATCAATGTCTATTAGCCAGGATGGGCAGGAATGGTGTCCCTAGCCTCTGTTTGCCAGAAGCTGGGAATGAGTGACAGGGGATGGATCACTTGATGGTTACCTGTTCTGTTCATTCCCTCTGGGGCACCTGGCACTGGCCACTGTTGGAAGACAGGATACTGGGCTGGATGGACCTTTGGCCTGACCCAATAGGGCCATTCTTATGTTATGTATTATAGTAGTGCATAAATGAGGATTCCATTTTGCTAAGCACCATACAAACACACAGTAAAACAGAGGCTGTGAAACATTTACAGTCTAAATAGATCAGACAAACAAAGAAAACATTATTAGTCCCAATTTACAGATAGAGACTGAGGCAGAGTATGAGCAAGTGAATTTCCAAAGGTCAGCCTTGATATCTGTGGTTAATCCAGGAACTGAACCTCAAGCTTCTGGGTTGCAAATTGGTATCTTTGCCACAAGACCATCCTCCATACCCCTGTAATAGTGCCTGGTGTGTTCAATGATTTTTCCTTATTCCAAATTCTCTTTTTCAGCATAATGAAATATTGACGATCAAATTCCTCTCCCTCTCCCCCTCCCGGGGTTTTGGGAGCACAGCTCCCCCAAAAGACTATTTCCCATTCATATCGAGTGGAACCTTTTTTGTGGTTTTCAATTTTGACTATAACTATAAAGCTCTGATAATGGGGATTGGCAAAGTCAACTTTGACACAAGTTTAATTATATTGGCACTGAAAGAGCCACAGACTACACAAATGGCTGTAAACCGAAACTAGATTTACTCCGCTCTCACTGTAATTGTATTTTAAAGCCCACTCTGCGACAGTCATTAAGTCTCTGAAAATGAGTTTTAATAACAAGAGAAAGAACACAATAGCACAAAGGAAACACTAAATTTGGCTTCAGATGGGCAGTTTCTGCTCAAATAGAGGCCCAAAACTAGGAGTACCCTGGGTGTTTTTAACCATAACTGAGGAGCACTGACTGTGGTGTCTGAGTTTCACATGCCTGCCTGTGCCATGGCTGATTCCACAATAGTATTCACTTTTAGGGTGAGTTTCCAAAGAAGCTTCAGAATGACCTCATAGTATGCCCCTGCAATTCTGCATGAGAAGTAATTTGCTCAGAACTCTGTTCATGTAAAATCTCAGAATTGTACAAATAGGCAGTATTAACACATTCAAACCCCTTGTATGTAATACAACAAAATAAAAGGGCTGTTTGCCAGTGGGAATCCAGGGTTTTTGTATGTGAAATATTTATGTGTAAAAATTGCACATAGAATTCATAGGCATGCATAGCTGCATGTTCTACTTAGAGAAGCCAGTTTGAAAATGTAGCATTTGAATGCAAAATTCATACCAAAATATTCTTTTTACTTGTTTATTTTCATCTGATTTATCAACTGTTGTGTTGGTTAAAAATAGATAGGCACGCATTTGCATAAAAGCCACTTTAGCTCTGACCCTGACTCATGTTACTTTGGTTACTCTTAATGTACTACTTTTGGATTTTCGGGCTTCAGTTGGTGATGGAATTGATAACTTATTATGTCAGGTGACATTTCCTTAGCCCAAGTCATTGCAAAAAGCTCACTGTACTCAAGCAAATAAGTTATATTGAAAAGTTAGCTTTCAAAAACTGCAGCATATGATTATACACATGCTACCTCTCAGTCACTAACTACCAGCATACATAGCACTCACTGGAAAGCCATTTTGCACTTGAAAAACATGATTACCACAGAATTAAGGACCTGGTCCTCTCATTTGAAACCAATATCAAAACTCCCACTGACATTAATGGGAGCAGGATTGGGCCCTAAATCTCCTGCCTAAGAGATTGGCTGGCTTCCAGGAGCTACTTTGTGGGATAGATAATAAAGTTGAAGTGATTTTAAAAGACTGCAGGGAGTTGAATTCTGAATCACTGGCTTAGAAAATACTGCCTTTGGGCATGGCATGCTTTGTACTAGTTTGGTTAAGGAGAATAAATCTCTGGTAAATAAAATGGATATGCTTGAAAACTGAGCAAGAGGAACAAATTTATGCCTGGTTGGATTCTGAGAAGAAACTGAAAAGGGAGAACTGGAGATCTTTTGTATTATTTTTTTTTTTTTAGCTCAGTGGTTTAGTGAATTATTTGTTCCACATATTTCATCCGATTCTCTCCCTCCCTTTCCTGATTAGTCCTTGGAGAAAAATCCTCTTTGTTCACATTGTACAGATAGTTATTTGCATCAGTTTTTATAGAAGAATAACAGTCATCCTGGATTTTGAACAAAACAGATTGTAAGTGAACCAATACCATACAACGGTGATCAGCAACCTTTGGCATGCGGCCCGCCAGGGTAAGCCCCCTGGCGGGCCAGGCCAGTTTGTTTACCTGCTGCGTCCACAGGTTCGGCCGATCACAGCTCCCACTGGCTGGAGTTTGCCACTCCAGGCCAATGGGAGCTGTGGGAAGTGGCGGCGAGCACATCCCTCGGCCAGTGCCACTTCCCGCAGCCCCCATTGGCCTGGGGCGGTGAACCGTGGCCAGTGGGAGCTGAGATCGGCCGAACCTGCAGATGTGGCAGGTAAACAAACTGGCCTGGCCTGCCAGGGGGCTTACCCTGGAGGGCCATGGGCCAAAATTTGCCGATACCTGGCATACAATGTGCATTACCCCACATTTCTTAAAACAAGATAAAGCTCTCCCAGTGTCAAGAGAACTTTTTAGATTTTGCTGTTGCCAGCTTGTAGGCTGGCAGGGCCATCCCTCCGTGTCTGTGTCTGAAAGGGTCCATGTCTCCTTGTGAGTTAGGCCTGATAAAGCCTTTTCAAAGCAGAACAAGAGTGGGGGGATTAGAAATTCACAAGGGGACCCGTCCTTCAAGCAGGGCGGGCTGTACACAGTCTGGGCTCAGGCTTACAATCAGGGAGAGCTGTAGCAGTCTATTTCCCTGGCCCTTAAGCTGGGTGGGGTAGCCAACAGTTAGGGCTCTGGCCTACATTCAGGCAGCCCCAGTCCAGTCTATGGGGCTTAGGTTTGGGGATGGGCACCGTACAGTCTATGAGGCTCAGATTTGGGGGGGAGGGGGGAGGGGCACTGCATGCAGTCTATGGGGCTCAGGCAAGGAGTGGAGCTGAGGAGCACTGGCCTCCTGGCCTACAGAGGTGGAGTACTGCCACTCAAGAGGTAGGTGGCAGGGGGCATGCAGGCCTGCCCAACTCCACCGCGTTCCAAGCCAGGGCCCCATCAGTGCCAGAGTAGTCCACCACTGGGTCAGCGGGGATCCGCCACAACCCACTGACCTGGTTTCAGGTTTGCTCTCCACCAGACTACTGCTTTGTTCCCCTGGATTACTTCCTTCTCTCCCCCTCGGGTATACCTGGATCCAGCAGTCATCCTCAGTCTCCTCCGGGTACCCTGCCAAGAATAGCGATAGCAGCTCTTCTACGTTGAGAGTAGCAGGGCTCCCTGGAAGCTTCTTCTTGTCCCTGGGGCAACAGTGGTTCTCCTTGGTGCTCACCTCCAGCAGTGGGGAAGAAGCATCCATCACCTCCAGCAGCTCCCTCTCAACTAAGCAGCTGGGCCAGCCTTTTATAGTTCCTCGTCCTGTCCCACCCCCTCTGCTTCCAGTGTGTGCGGCATGGCCCTCTTGGCTCCTCTCACCAGGTGGCCTGCGGCATTCCCTCTGTGCCTGCAGGGGACATACCTCCTCGCCACACAACACTTTTGACTTTAACATGAGTCTTGTGATAGTTGGTGTTTTTATTAAAAGCCCCAACCCCTGGAGTCATATGAATACATGAGAATATCAGCTTTCATTTTTTTTAAAAAAAGTTTCTATACCTCATGCTTGCAGAGAAAATCTCAAAAATGTGAACCCAAAGGCTTGCAAACTAGAAGACAAATAAAAATATTCTTCCTTTTAAAAATCTTATGATTTTTAAGCCAATCCCATGATTTAGAGGGGCTTGACTCATGGTTTTGTAATGTTTGGATTTGACAATGCTGGATGTTGGTTGCTGAGTTCTTTTCCCCTCCAAATTTATAAGAGAGAATGAAGGGGTTTGGAATGTAAATATTTGGGGTGGAGGGTTTAGGGTAACTTGGTTATGAGAGAAGATGAACATGAAAATCCATCATCAAGAAGATCTGCTGTTTCTGGCAAAAATTCCAGTGGGATTGACTTGATTTACTTTTTTAAAATTATTAGTTGTTCCGTTGTTTTAGGTGGTTATGTATGAAAGTTTGGTATTTTGTTCACGTGAATATAGAAAATATGGGCATGTTAAAGAATTCTTGGGTAAATTGTCTCAAGACTTTATTATCTTATTCAAGTTTAAATATTTGGATTTGCTACATGAATCTTTGTGAGATGTCTTGTTACACATGTAGCTCAGTTACTAATATAGTGCTGCTACTTAGAAAAAGTGGCCAGCTTGGCTAATATGAACCATTGCAGAAATATCCTCTTCTTGCAATACTGAAGGGAAACACAGACCCTCTGTGCCACTAAAGGTCCTCTTCCCACAAAAGACTTAGTACACTCTTTATAAGCCCTGGTCTACACTAGGACTTTAGGTCGAATTTAGCAGCATTAAATCGATGTAAACCTGCACCCGTCCACACGATGAAGCCCTTTATTTCGACTTAAAGGGCTCTTAATATCGATTTCCTTACTCCACCCCTGACAAGTGGATTAGCGCTTAAATTGGCCTTGCCGGCTCGAATTTGGGGTACTGTGGACACAATTCGATGGTATTGGCCTCCGGGAGCTATCCCAGAGTGCTCCATTGTGACCGCTCTGGACAGCACTCTCAACTCAGATGAACTGGCCAGGTAGACAGGAAAAGAACCGCAAACTTTTGAATCTCATTTCCTGTTTGGCCAGCATGGTAAGCTGCAGGTGACCATGCAGAGCTCATCAGCAGAGGTGACCATGATGGAGTCCCAGAACCGCAAAAGAGCTCCAGCATGGACCGAACGGGAGGTACGGGATCTGATCGCTGTTTGGGGAGAGGAATCCGGGCTATCAGAACTATGTTCCAGTTTTCAAAATGCCAAAACCTTTGTCAAAATCTCCCAGGGCATGAAGGACAGAGGCCATAACAGGGACCCGAAGCAGTGCCGCGTGAAACTGAAGGAGCTGAGGCAAGCCTACCAGAAAACCAGAGAGGCGAACGGCCGCTCCGGGTCAGAGCCCCAAACATGCCGCTTCTATGATGAGCTGCATGCCATTTTAGGGGGTTCAGCCACCACTACCCCAGCCATGTTGTTTGACTCCTTCAATGAAGATGGAGGCAATATGGAAGCAGATTTTGGGGATGAAGAAGATGATGATGATGAGGTTGTAGATAGCTCACAGCAAGCAAGTGGAGAAACCGGTTTTCCCAACAGCCAGGAACTGTTTCTCACCCTGGACCTGGAGCCAGTACCCCCCAAACCCACCCAAGGCTGCCTCCTGGACCCAGCAGGCAGAGAAGGGACCTCCGGTGAGTGTACCTTTTAAAATACTATACATGGTTTAAAAGCAAGCATGTGAAAGGATTACTTTGCCCTGGCATTCGCGGCTCTCCTGGATGTACTCCCAAAGCCTTTGCAAAAGGTTTCTGGGGAGGGCAGCCTTATTGCGTCCTTCATGGTAGGACACTTTACCACTCCAGGCCAGTAACACATACTCGGGAATCATTGTACAACAAAGCATTGCAGTGTATGTTTGCTGGCGTTCAAACAACATCCGTTCTTTATCTCTCTATGTTATCCTCAGGAGAGTGGTCACCTGGTTGAAATAGAGTGCTTTTCTTCAGGGGACACTCAGAGGAGCCCATTCCTGCTGGGCTGTTTGCCTGTGGCTAAACAGAAATGTTCCCCGCTGTTAGCTACAGGGAGGGGGGAAGGTTGAGGGGGTAGCCACGTGGTGGGGGGAGGCAAAATGCGACCTTGTAATGAAAGCACATGTGCTATGTATGTAATGTTAACAGCAAGGTTTACCCTGAAAGAGTGTAGCCACTGTTTTATAAAATGTGTCTTTTTAAATACCGCTGTCCCTTTTTTTTTCTCCACCAGCTGCATGTGTTTCAATGATCGTAGGATCTTCTCCTTCCCAGAGCCTAGTGAAGCTTAGAAAGAAAAAAAAAACGCACTCGCGATGAAATGTTCTCCGAGCTCATGCTGTCCTCCCACACTGACAGAGCACAGACGAATGTGTGGAGGCAAAGAATGTCAGAGTGCAGGAAAGCACAAAATGACCGGGAGGAGACGTGGCGGGCTGAAGAGAGTAAGTGGCGGGCTGAAGAGAGTAAGTGGTGGGCTCAAGACAGGGCTGAAGCTCAAATGTGGCGGCAGCGTGATGAGAGGAAGCAGGATTCAATGCTAAGGCTGCTGGAGGACCAAACCAGTATGCTCCAGTGTATGGTTGAGCTGCAGCAAAGGCAGCTGGAGCACGGACTGCCACTACAGCCCCTGTGTAACCAACCGCCCTCCTCCCCAAGTTCCATAGCCTCCACACCCAGATGCCCAAGAACATGGTGGGGGGGCCTCCGGCCAACCAGCCACTCCACCACAGAGGATTGCCCAAAAAAAAGAAGGCTGGCATTCAATAAATTTTAAAGTTGTAAACTTTTAAAGTGCTGTGTGGCATTTTTCTTCCCTCCTCCACCACCCCTCCTGGGCTACCTTGGTAGTCATCCCCCTATTTGTGTGATGAATGAATAACGAACGCATGAATGTGAAGCAACAATGACTTTTTTGCCTCTGCAAGCGGTGATTGAAGGGAGGAGGGGGGGTGGTTAGCTTACAGGGAAGTAGAGTGAACCAAGGGGCGGCGGGTTTCATCAAGGAGAAACAAACAGAACTTTCACACTGTAGCCTGGCCAGTCATGAAACTGGTTTTCAAAGCTTCTCTGATGCGTACCGCGCCCTCCTGTGCTCTTCTAACCGCCCTGGTGTCTGGCTGCGCGTAACCAGCAGCCACGTGATTTGCCTCAACCTCCCATCCCGCCGTAAATTTCTCCCCCTTACTCTCACAGATATTGTCGAGGACACAGCAAGCAGTAAATAACAGTGGGAATATTGGTTTTGCTGAGGTCTAGGTGAGTCAGTAAACTGCGCCAGCGCACCTTTAAACGTCCAAATGCACATTCTACCACCTTTCTGCACTTGCTCAGCCTGTAGTTGAACAGCTCCTGACTACTGTCCAGGCTGCCTGTGTACGGCTTCATGATCCATGGCATTAAGGGGTAGGCTGGGTCCCCAAGGATACATATAAGCATTTCAACAGCCCCAACAGTTATTTTCTGGTCTGGGAATAAAGTCCCTTCCTGCAGCTTTTGAAACAGACCAGAGTTCCTGAAGATGTGAGCGTCATGTACCTTTCCTGGCCATCCCACGTTGATGTTGGTGAAACGTCCCTTGTGATACACCAGAGCTTGCAGCACTATTGCAAAGTATCCCTTGCGGTTTATGTACTCGCCGGCTTGGTGTTTCGGTGCCAAGATAGAGATATGGGTTCCGTCTATGGCCCCACCACAGTTAGGGAATCCTATTGCAGCAAAGCCATCCACTATGACCTGCACATTTCTCAGGGTCACTACCCTTGATATCAGCAGATCATTGATTGCGTGGGCTACTTGCATCACAGCAGCCCCAACAGTAGATTTGCCCACTCCAAATTGATTCCCAACTGACCGGTAGCTGTCTGGCGTTGCAAGCTTCCACAGGGCTATCGCCACTCGCTTCTCAACTGTGAGGGCTGCTCACATCTTGGTATTCATGCGCCTCAGGGCAGGGGAAAGCAAGTCACAAAGTTCCATGAAAGTGCCCTTACGTATGCTAAAGTTTCGCAGCCATTGGGAATCGTCCCAGACCTGCAACACTATGCGGTCCCACCAGTCTGTGCTTGTTTCCCGAGCCCAGAATCGGTGTTCCACAGCATGAACGTGCCCCATTAGTACCATGATGCATGCATTGGCAGGGCCCATGCTTTCAGAGAAATCTGTGTCCATGTCCTGATCACTCACGTGACCGCACTGACGTCGCCTCCTTGCCCGGTATCGCTTTGCCAGGTTCTTGTGCTGCATATACTGCTGGATAATGCGTGTTGTGTTTAATGTGCTCCTAATTGCCAAAGTGAGCTGAGCAGCCTCCATGCTTGCCTTGGTATGGCGTCCGCACAGAAAAAAGGCACGGAATGATTGTGTGCCGTTGCTCTGACGGAGGGAGGGGCAACTGATGACATGGCTTACGGGGTTGGCTTCAGGGAGCTAAAATCAACAAAGGGGGTGTCTTTACATCAAGGAGTATTTCAGGCAGGACTTCACGGAGGGTTCCAATAAGAAATGGTGCACCTAAGTTATTGTTCTTATTGGAACAAGGAGGTTAGCCTGGCCTCTGATTGATACATGGCTAGATTTACTTCGCTGCACCTTCTCTGTGAGTGACTGCAGTGTGACCTAGAGGAATGAGTCCCTTAGACGGGGAAGGGGGGGGAAGCAAATGAATACAAAACAAATCTGGTCTATTTCTTGTTTTGATCCACTCCATCTATCTTTTACATCTTTGGCTGGCAGCAGACGGTGCAGAAGGACTGCATGCCATCCACATCTCATGGCTGCTCGGCAGAAGATGGTACAGTACGACTGCTAGCCATCCTCATCTCTTGCCTGCCCGGCAGAAGATGGTCCAGTACGACTGCCAGCAATCCGTATCGCCTGCCTGCTCATCATAAGATGGTTCAATAGGACTGACTGCAGGACTAAAGAGAATGACCTGGTCAAGTCACTTTAAATTTAGTCCCTGCGCCCATGTCTGTCCAGGCACTCCCAGCCGACGTGGCCAGGAGCACCTCGGACATGACGATGACGGCTACCAGTCGTATTGTACCGTCTGCTGCCACAAGGCAAGGGGTTGCTGCTACTGTGTAGCAATGCCATACCGCGTCTGCCAGCACCCAGGAGACATAGGGTGATGGTTACCTGAGCGGGCTCCATGCTTGCCGTGGTATGGCGTCTACACAGATAACTCAGGAAAAAAGGCGCGAAATGATTGTGTGCCCTTGCTTTCACGGAGGGAGGGAGAGAAGGAAGGGGGGCCTGACGATATGTACCCAGAACCACCCGCGACAATGTTTTAGCCCCATCAGGCATTGGGATCTCAACCCAGAATTCCAATGGGCAGCGGAGACTGCGGGAACTGTGGGATGGTTATCCACAGTGCAATGCTCTGGAAGACGACTCTAGCCTTGGTACTGTGGATAACTATCCCACAGTTCCCGCAGTCTCCGCTGCCCATTGGAATTCTGGGTTGAGATCGAATATATAAAACCGATTTCTAAAAAACCGACTTCTATAAATTCGACCTTATTCCGTAGTGTAGACATACCCTAAGGTTCCTCTTCCAAGAAAAGACTTAGTACACTTTTTATAGGGTTAAAAGTAGAAATGGCCAAGAGCTTTCTGTCAGAGTGTTTCAGACAGAAAGTGTGGCTTACAAAAAATTGAAATGTTCAATGCAAAAATTGCTGAAATTTGTCAGTTTTCCATTGGAAAAATCTAAACAAAACATTTAGTTTGGGTCAGGACAACCTGAATTGAATCATTTCAGTTTGTTGAACTGAATCAAAATGTTTTGCTTCAAGTGAGTTAAACTTTAATCTGTGTCTGTCTGAGCTGCCGCCGTGCCTTGTAGGAGTTGGAGTTCCAATGTATCATGCCCCCATTCTCCCCTGTGGGCCAGGCTCCATGGACAGACTTCATCTCCCATTACGCACTTGGTATTCTCTATTTCTGAGACACCACAGTGAATCATATAAGATGTACTTTGGGTGCCTCCTTCCCACATTCTTCCCTGTAGGCTGGCCTCCCCGGCCACACTAAAACTCCCATGAAACATTGCAGCAGCCAAAGAAGATGCAGTTTAATGTTTAACTGATCTGAAATTAAATATTTTGATTCAGCTGGACAGCCCAAAGTTAACCATTTTTATTTAGGAATGTAAAAAAGTTTTCTTTTGATCAAAAATTAAAAAAAAATGTTTTCTGTATGATTTCGCTCCAAAAAAAGTTTAGATATTTTGATTTTTCATCCAAAATCTGAATTTCTCATAGGACAGATATTCTGATTTTCCATCAAGCCTAGTTAAATTGAACATGTTCCAGGGTTACATAAGAACATAAGAATGACTATACTGGGTCAGACCAAAGGTCCATCTATCCCAGTATACTGTCTTCCGACAGTGGCCAATGCCAGGTTTTGACGTTATTGGCATAAACATATCAATCATTGTTGCAACCACTGTTATATATCTGCATCAAATATTATACAAAGGTTGTTGTGTGAGATGTCTATGATTTGCTGGTTATGAATATGTTATTTGTACGTGTGTACCATTTTTGTAGCTGAAGTTATGAATATTGGCTATATACTTGTATCTCAAAGTGTTTGATTCTAAATAGCATTAGTGAAGCATTTGGTCAGCTTCTTGAGAAAGAAATTTGCAAATTAGGTGCCCAATCAAGAAACACTTGACTGACAGTGAACATTGGAAGACTCCAATCCACATAAGAAGTCTTCCTGGGATGTTCAAGGTAGCATGTGAGCAATGGCTCACAAAGTCACTGCAAAGTGAGTCATGCATGGACATGTAACCATAGGGACCGACTCTGTGGGTGCTCCGGGGCTGGAGCACCCACAGGAAAAATTAGTGGGTTCTCTGCACCCACTGGCAGCCAAGCCAAACAACTGTTTGGTGGCGTGCTGGAAGAAGGGAGGAATGGGAACGGGGCGTGCTCAGGTGAGGAGGCGGGGAAGAGGCAGGTACAGGACTGGGATTTGAGGAAGGGGTTGGAATAGGGGCAGGGAGTGGGAAGAGTTGGGGTGGGGACTTTGGGGAAGGGGTTGGAATGGGGGTGGGGCAAGGGTGGGAAGAGGCAGGGCAGGGGCGGGGCCACATGGAAGGGGTGAAGTGGGGGTGGGGGTAAAGGTGGGGTTAAGCACCCAGAGGAAAGCAGGGAAGTCGGCACCTATGCATGTGACTTGCCCATATGATTCCAAACTTCATATTACTGCTGTGATTTTCCATAGTAAGAACAAAGGGGTGTCCTTCCACAGGTCATAGAATATAAAAGGCCCTGGAAACCCCTCCATTTTGTCTTAAATCCTGCTTCTTACTTCTGGAGGAACCTTGCTACAAACTGAAGCTCTGAACAAAGGACTGAATGACCCATCCAAGCTGTGGATGTACTCCAGAGACTTGATTTGAACCTGCAGTTTTTCCATCACTGCTACAATCTTGAACCAAGAACTTTGCCATTACTGTATGTAATTGATTCAATTTAACCAATTTTAGCTCTCATCTATATTTTTTTCTCTTTATGAATAAACCTTTAGATTTTAGATTCTAAAGGACTGGCAACAGCATGATTTGTGGGTAAGATCTGACTTATATATTGACCTGGGTCTGGGGCTTGGTCCTTTGGGATCGGGAGAAGTTTTTTCTTTTACTGGGGTATTTGTTTTCACAACCATTCATCCCCATAATGAGTGGCACTGGTGGCGATACTAGGAAACTGGAGTGTCAAAGGGAATTGCTTGTATGACATGGTTAGCCAGTGGGGTAAGACCAAAGTCCTCTCTGTTTGGCTGGTTTGGTGTCCCTTAGAGGTGGAGAACCACCAGTCTGGGGCTGTGACTGCCCTGCTCTAAGCAATTTGTCCTGAATTGGTACTCACAGTTGTGTCCCACCAAAGGCAGCATCATTACACAGGTGCCCGTGAGGGGATGAACAGAACAGGTAATCATCAAGTGATCCATTCCCTCTCGCTCATTCCCAGCTTCTGGCAAACAGAGGACACCACCACTGCCCATCCTGGCTAAGCCATTGATGGACCTATCCACCATGAATTTATCTGGTTCTTTTTTTGAACCCTGGTATAGTCTTGGCCTTCACAACATCCTCTGGCAAAGAGTTCCCAGGTTGACTGTGAGTTTTGTGATGAAATACTTCCTTTTGTTTGTTTTAAACCTGCTGCCTCTTAATTTCAATAGGCGACCCCTACTTTTTGTGTTATGAGAAGGAGTAAATAACACTTCCTTATTTACTGTCTCCACACCAGTCATGATTTTATAGACCTTAATCATATCCCCCCTTAGGCATCTCTTTTCCAAGCTGAAAAGTCCCAGTCTTATTAATCTCTCCTCATACGGAAGCAGTTCCATACCACTAATCATTTTGTTGCCTTTTCTGAATCTTTTCCAATGCCAATATATCTTTTTTGAGCGACCACATCTGCATTCACTATTCAAGATGTGTGCATACCATGGATTTATATAGAGGTAATATGATATTTTCTGTCTTATTATCTATTCCTTTCTTAATGATGCCCAACATTCTGTTCGCTTTTTTGACTGCCACTGCACATTGAGTAGATGTTTTCAGAGAACTATCCACAATAATTCCAAGATCTCCTTCTGTGTATTAACAGATAATTTAGATCCCATCATTTTATATGTACAGTTGGGTTTATGCTGTCCAATGTGCATTACTTTGCATTTGTCATCATTGAAGTTCATCTGCCATTTTGTTGCCCAGTCACCTAGTTTTGAGATATCCTTTTGTTGCTCTTTTCAGTCTCCCTGGAATTTAACTGTCATGAGTAATTTTGTATCATCTGCAAATTTTGCCACCTCACTGTTTACCCCTTTTTCCACATAATTTATGAATATGTTGAATAGGACTGGTCCCAGTACAGATCCCTGGGCGACACCACTATTTACCTCTCTCCATTCTGAAAACTGACCATTTATTCCCACCCTTTGTTTCCTATCTTTTAACCAGTTACCAAGCCATGAGAGAACCTTCCCTCTTATCCCATGACAGCTTGCTTTGCTTAAGAGCCTTTGGTGAGGGACCATGTCACAGGCTTTCTGAAAATCTGAGTACACTATATCCACTGGATCCCCCTTGTCCAAATGCTTGTTGACCCTCTCAAAGAATTCTAGTACATTATTGAGACATGATTTCCCTTTACAAAAACCATGTTGAGTCTTCCCCAACAAATTATGTTCATCTATGTGTCTGACAATTTTGTTCTTTATTATAGTTTCAACCAGTTTGTCCGGTACTGAAGTCAGGTTTACCAGCCTGTAATTGCTGGGATCACCTCTGGAGCCCTTTTTAAAAATTGGTATTAAAATTCATTTGGCTTATACTGGAGTTTGTTTAGTTTGAGTTACCTTACGTAATAAAGCCAAACAAACTGCCTGAGTGTTTCTATCTTAGGACCATTCTATCCTCGGCCTTATGTCAGCCTTTAGAGGACTACTCTCACTTCCTTTATATTGATAGTGGAGTTTAATGATCCGCATGTTCCTCATTAAGACAGCAGAAATCAACCTGTAGTTCCTTTCATGATTTCAGTACAAGGAGACCAGGTGAAAACTGCCTTCCCCTTAAACTTCTCCTATGGCCAATGGTATAAAAAGGTAATTCTTGTATTTTATCATATTCTTTCAAGAAAGACACACTCTTAATAATATTGGTGAGAAACTGTCAAGCAAAAAAAAAAAAGTCAGAACAATGAGCAGATTGGTCTGGAATGCCATACAAAAGCAGTGTCTTGTTCTCCTTACGATGAACTAAAAAAGGGAAGTACAGAATGAAAAAATAAATATTCAGAAATTCCCACACAGTACCAAATGAAGCAATGAATTCACTAGTTATCTAAATATGCTCCTATTAAAACATACATTCATTCGTGTACAATATGCTCATTATGAATTCCTCGAATTTCTTGCAGTTAATGGTCAGGAAAAATACGCAGACTGGATTTCTAATTTGGGAGGGCGGAAGGACCAGAGTTGGGCATGGTGGTTAGCTGTTAATTTTGGAGACTTTTTATTTACCATTAAAGAATAAGAACACCCCTGGGACCTTTGACAGACAGCATCTCTATTTTTTCTGTTTCTCTCATGTTTATTTCACAATAAAATTAAGATGCTAAACCAAAAAATTGTTCATAAATATGTTCACTGGATCTCAAATCCAACAATTGCCAAATGCAAATATATCTATCCAGGAACAAAGACTGCAGGTCATAGTTAAAAGATGGGGGAATCTATCTTGGGAAAGTGTGACTCTTAAAAAGGGGGGAAGGTCTATGTACTGTGTTATACTGGAAGCCAGAGATGATCACAATGGTCCTTTGTGGCCTTAGAATCTATGACTTTATGAATTTCACCCTCCCGTAATAAATTCTGCCTAATGGTACTTTAGCTTTTCCAGTCTTCAGGTGTTATTCACCTTATTTGTTCTTATGGCAATTTGTTTGTCTCTTTAACTGATACCAAACACATAGCTTTTCCTGCTGCAGTTTTTTTTTCTTTAAATTCTGCTGCATATTCTTGGAGAATTAGTGTTACATGATGAAGAAACAGTTCCTAGAACCAGACAGGCAGAAGGCAGTAGCATAGCCAATATGTTTTGAGTGGCCCAGAAAATTCTTCCTTGCTCAGCTTACAAAACTGATTGAGTACTGGAGTGCTAGCAACAGGAGCGGCTAACAGAGGAATTTTGTGACGGGGTTCTCCAGGTGAAGGAGGAGTTTACAGGGAGGAGTGTGGGGGGGTGGAGGGATGGGAGGGGAGATAAACTTAACATTCTTTAAACTTAAAGCCCAAAACACTCCCTGATAAAAATAAAGCATCAACAAAGGAACAAGCTTCAGGAGTAAAAAGAGAATGCAGGCGGAAGTCCAATAACAGAGTGGGGACTATCCAGGTTATTGCACCCAATGCAGCATGTATGATTACCTGCTTTATGGGCAGGTGGTGTATGTGTGCAGACAGTGCAAGGAGCTCCTGGCCCTCAGAGACCATGTACAGGCTTTGGAGACCAGAGTGGCTGAACTGGAGGAGCTGAGGGACACAGAGCAGCACACAGATGAGACTTTCCAGGACACAGTAGACTTTCCAGGACACAGACCTGGGTCTGACAGCCTTTGTGCTGTTGAGCAGGATGAAAGTCCCAGGGAAGGTGAGCATCTAACTGAAGCAGAGGGAAACAATCCCATAGTTGGAAACCTCCTTCCGGATGATGTTGTGGTATCCTCTTGCACTGAGGATACCTCTCTGGGGGAGGAAACTCTAGCTATTAGAAAGAGACGGTATTAGTTTGGGGCGATTCAATCATTAGAAACATAGATAGCTGGGTTTGCAATGACCGGGAGAACGGCATGGTGACTTGCCTGCCTGGTGCAAAGGTTGTGGATGTCTCAAGACATCTAGATAGACTTATGTGTAGTGCTGGGGAAGAACCGGTGGTCGTCGTACATGTAGGAACCAATGACATAGGGAGAGAGGCCCTGGAGGCCAAATTTAGGCTTCTAGGTAAGAAATTGAAGTCCAGGACCTCCATGGTAGCATTCTCTGAAATGCTTCCAGTTCCACGCACAGGGCCAGTGAGACAGGCAGAACTGAAGGGTCTCAATGCATGGATGAGACCATTGTGTAGGGAGGAGGGGTTTAGATTTATTAGGAACTGGGGAAACTTTTGGGAAAGGGGGAGCCTATACAGGAATGACGGGATCCACCTAAACCAAAATGGAACCAGACTGCTGCACTTAAAGTTAAAAAGGTCATTGAGCAGTTTTTAAACTAAGGGCTGGGGGAAAGTTGACAGGTGCAGAGGAGCATGTGGTTTGGACAGAGACATCTCCTCTGGAAGAATCTTTTAATGGAGATTCTCTGTGTCCTAGTAAGGAGGAGAGGATGGAAGGGAAGATGATAAAATACAGGTAGGATCTGATCAGAAACAGTCAAATGAAAAAAAGTCTCATGTAATGGTAGGCAGCTAAAAAGTGACAAGTGACAAGTACTACAAGTCTAAATAATAAAATGGGTGAACTATAATGCCTCACATTAAATGAGGATATTGATATAGTAGACATCGCAGAAACTTGGTGGAATGTGGATAATCAATGGGACACAGTAATACCAAGAACAAAATATATCCGGAGGACAGAACAAGTCACGCTGGTGGGGGAGTGGCACTATACATGAAAGAAAGCATAGAATCAAATGAAGTGAAATCTTAAATGAACCAAACTGTACCATAGAATCTCTATGGATAGTAATTCCATACTCTAATAATAAGAATATAGAAGTAGGGATATATTACCGACCACCTGACCAGGATGGTAATAGTGACTGTGAAATGCTCAGGGAGATGTTGATAAATGCAAAGTAATGCACATTGGAAAACATAATCCCAACTATACATAATAAAATGATGGGGGTCTAAATTATATGTTTCCACTCAAGAAAGAGATCTTGGAGTGATTGTGGATATTTCTCTGAAAACAACCACTCAATGTGCAGTGGCAGTCAAAAAAGTGAACAGAATGTTGGGCATCATGAAAAAAGGGCTAGATAATAAAACAGAAAATATCATTTTACCTCTAAATCCATGGTATGCCCACATTTTGAATAGTGAATGCAGAGATTAGGAGAGATTAATAAAACTGGGACTTTTCAGCTTGGAAAAGAGATGCCTAAGGGGGGATAAGGAGGTCTATAAAATCATGACTGGTGTGGCAAAAGTAAATAAGGAAGTGTTACTTACTCCTCATAACACAAAAACTAGGGGTCACCTAATGAAATTAAGAGGCAGCAGGTTTAAAACAAACAAAAGGAAGTATTGCTTCACGCAACGCACAGCCTGTGGAACTCTTTACCAGAGGATATTGTGAAGGCCAAGACTATAACAGGGTTCAAAAAAGGAAGTAGATGAATTCATGGAGGATAGGTCCATCAATGGCTATTAGCCAGGATGGGCAGGGATGGTGTCCCTAGCCTCTATTTGCCAGAAGCTGAGAATGGGCGACAGTAGGTGGATCACTTGATGATTACCTGTTCTGTTCAATCCCTCAGGGGCACCTGGCATTGGCCACTGCCAGAAGACAGGATACTAGGCTAGATGGACCTTTGGTCTGACCCAGTATGGCCATTCTTATGGTCTTATGTTCTTATGTGCAGGTGCATGAATTCACAGATTAAGGGCCCAGATTTCTCCTCAGGTTTATGCTGGCTTCCTCTGACCTCTATTCTGGCAGAGAATCCTTGCAGAATAGTCAGTCAGCGAAGGAAGATAATGTGATAGGAAGCAATTGCAACTTCCTCTCTACAAGGAGTCTTAGGCCCAGTGCAATTCAAAATGACTTGTGTTAGGAAGGTAGGGCTCCTGTGACTTGTGTTGAGTTTTATATTGTAAATGTGTTGTTTCCAAAGGTATTGATATAGAAATCAAGATATTCAATATAAATGTCTCCTGTTGTTTTTGTTGTTGTTGTTTTTTTTAATCTATGGTGAGATTGACTTCAGTTAAGGCAAAGTTATGTGCTTCTGGAAAAAAAATGAACTGGGACATTAAAATATGGAGGTGTCAGAGCCATAAGCAAAAGTATACAAGTAGCACCTTAATGACTTTGGAACACAATTCCTATTGAAAGTGAATGAGCCTTGGGTTTCTGATCACTTCGACACTTTTGAAAATGGTCCCCAATGTACACAAAAACACATCTACAAGTGTGCAAACAAGATGGCAGTTCCAGATGCAAGCTAATTAAATGCTCATGCAGGTTCAGATTAGACAGCTAACTAGCAAGTATTATTGTTATTATTATTAATATTTATTATTATTTCAGTAACACTGAGGAGCCCCAGCCATGGACCAGGACCCCATTGTGCTAGGCAGTGTACAAGCATTGATTCCATATACAGTCATAGGTGCAGTTTTGCACAGATCTGGGGTGAGATATTCATCCCATTCTGGGATTGCAACATAAATAGGCCGGAGTGGCATAAAGTGACCCTAAAAGCCCTGGTTCATGCCTGGCAGGATTTTCCCAGTGCAGGCATTGCAGTTCACAGCCATTAGGCTAATTTCCAAGGATCCCTTCACAAGCCCCGGCACAAGAGCTGCAACAAAGTCTGGGAATTGCTGAGGCCCATAGTATAGTCCCAGGAAGCTATGTTTCAGTGTTTAGCTATACATGGAAATTAACACAGAATATGGCTGTGAGTTTTAGCTTGGGTTTGAATCCATTTTTCAAGTGGATTAAGCTAAATTACTCTTAGCCCTTGTCTACACTAGGAGTTGAGGTCGAATTTAGCAGCGTTAAATCGATTTAACCCTGCACCCATCCACACGATGAAGCCTTTTTTTCGACTTAAAGGGCTCTTAAAATCGATTTCTTTACTCAACCCCCGACAAGGGGATTAGCACTGAAATCGGCCTTGCTGGGTTGAATTTGGGGTACTGTGGACACAATTAGACAGTATTAGCCCCCGGGAGCTATCCCAGAGTGCTCCATTGTGGCCGCTCTGGACAGCACTCTCAACTCAGATGCACTGGCCAGGTAGACAGGAAAAGGCCCGTGAACTTTTGAATTTCAATTTCCTGTTTGGCAAGTGTGGCAAGCTTCAGGTGACCATGCAGAGCTCATCAGCAGAGGTGACCATGCAGAGCTCATCAGTAGAGGTGACCATGATGGAGTCCCAGAATCGCAAAAGAGCTCCAGCATGGACCGAACGGGAGGTACAGGATCTGATCGCTGTTTGGGGAGAGGAATCCATGCTATCAGAACTATGTTCCAGTTTTCAAAATGCCAAAACCTTTGTCAAAATCTCCCAGGGCATGAAGGACAGAGGCCATAACAGAGACCCGAAGCAGTGCCGCGTGAAACTTAAGGAGCTGAGGCAAGCCTACCAGAAAACCAGAGAGGCAAACGGCCGCTCCGGGTCAGAGCCCAAAACATAGCGCTTCTATGTTGAGCTGCATGCCATTTTAGGGGGTTCAGCCACCACTACCCCAGCCGTGTTGTTTGACTCGTTCAATGGAGATGGAGGCAACACGGAAGCAGGTTTTGGGGATGAGGAAGATGATGATGATGAGGTTGTAGATAGCTCACAGCAAGTAAGTGAAGAAACCGGTTTTCCCGACAGCCAGGAACTGTTTCTCACCCTGGACCTGGAGCCAGCACCCCACAAACCCACCCAAGACTGCCTCCCGGACCCGGCAGGCGGAGAAGGGACTTCTGGTGAGTGTACATTTTAAAATATGATACATGGTTTAAAAGCAAACATGTTTAATGATTAATTTGCCCTGGCATTCGCGGCTCTCCTGGATATTCTCCCAAAGCCTTTGCAAAAGGTTTCTGGGGAGGGCAGCCTTATTCCATCCACCATGGTAGGAAACTTTACCACTCCAGGCCAGTAGCACGTACTCGGGAATCATTGTAGAACAAAGCATTGCAGTGTATGTTTGCTGGCGTTCAAACATCCATTCTTTATCTCTCTGTGTTATCCTCAGGAGAGTGATATCATTCATGGTCACCTGGTTGAAATAGGGTGCTTTTCTTAAGGGGACATTCAGATGTGCCCATTCCTGCTGGGCTGTTTGCCTGTGGCTGAACAGAAATGTTCCCCACTGTTAGCCATGGGGATGGGTGAGGGGCTAGCCACGTGCTGTGGGGAGACAAAATGCGACCTTGTAATGAAAGCACATGTGCTATGTATATAATATTAACAGCAAGGTTTACCATGAAAGAGTGTACCCATTGTTCTATAAAATGTGTCTTTTTAAATACCACTGTCCCTATTTTTTTCTCCACCAGCTGCATGTGTTTCAAGGATCACAGGATCTTCTCCTTCCCAGAGGCTAGCGAAGATTAGAAGGTGAAAAAAACACATTCGCGATGAAACGTTCTCCGAGCTCATGCTGACCTCCCACACTGACATAGCACAGATGAATGCATGGAGGCAGACAGTGTCAGAGTGCAGGAAAGCACAAAATGACCGGGAGGAGAGGTGGCAGGCTGAAGAGAGTAAGTGGCGGGCTGAAGAGAGGGCTGAAGCTGAAAGGTGGCAGCAGCGTGATGAGAGGAGGCACGATTCAATGCTGGGGCTGCTGGAGGATCAAACTAATATGCTCCAGCATATGGTTGAGCTGCAGGAAAGGCAGCAGGAGCACAGACCGCCGCTACAGCCCCTATGTAACCAACCGCCCTCCTCCCCAAGTTCCATAGCCTCTTCACCCAGATGGCCAAGAACGCGGTGGGGGGGGGCCTCCAGCCACCCAGCCACTTCACCCCAGAGGATTGCCCAAGCAACAGAAGACTGGCTTTCAATAAGTTTTAAAGTTGTAATCTTTTAAAGTGCTGTGTGGTATTTTCCTTCCCTCCTCCACCACCCCTCCTGGGCTACCTTGGTAGTTATCCCCCTATTTGTGTGATGAATTAATAAAGAATGCATGAATGTGAAGCAACAATGACTTTATTGCCTCTGCAAGCAGTGATCCGAAGGGAGGTGGGGAGGGTGGTTAGCTTACAGGGAAGTAGAGTGAACCAAGGGGGGGGGGAGAAACAAAGAGAAGAGAAACAAACAGAACTTTCAAGGAGAAACAAACAGAACTTTCACACCGTAGCCTGGCCAGTCATGAAACTGGTTTTCAAACCTTCTCTGATGTGCACCTCACCCTCCTGTGCTCTTCTAACCGCCCTTGTGTTTGTCTGTGCATAACCAGCAGCCAGGTGATTTGCCTCAACCTCCCAACCCGCCATAAACGTCTCCCCCTTACTCTCACAGATATTGTGGAGCACACAGCAAGCAGTAATAACTGTGGGAATATTGGTTTTGCTGAGGTCTAACCAAGTCAGTAAACTGCGCCAGCGTGCCTTTAAACGTCCAAATGCACATTCTACCACCATTCTGCACTTGCTCAGCCTGTAGTTGAACAGCTCCTGACTACTGTCCAGGCTGCCTGGGTACAGCTTCATGAGCCATGGCATTAAGGGGTAGGCTGAGTCCCCAAGGATAACTATAGGCATTTCAACATCCCCAGTGGTTATTTTCTGGTCTGGGAAGAAAGTCCCTTCCTGCAGCTTTTGAAACAGACCAGAGTTCCTGAAGATGCGAGTGTCATGTACCTTTCCCGGCCATCCCACGTTGATATTGGTGTAACGTCCCTTGTGATACACCAGAGCTTGCAGCACTATTGAAAAGTATCCCTTGCGGTTTATGTACTCGCCGGCTAGGTGTTTCGGTGCCAAGATAGAGATACGGGTTCCATCTATGGCCCCACCACAGTTAGGGAATCCCATTGCAGCAAAGCCATCATTATGACCTGCACATTTCCCAGGGTCACTACCCTTGATATCAGCGGATCTTTGATTGTGTGGGCTACTTGCATCACAGCAGCCCCCACAGTAGATTTGCCCACTCCAAATTGATTCACGACTGACCGGTAGCTGTCTGGCGTTGCAAGCTTCCACAGGGCTATTGCTACTCGTTTTTCATCTGTGAGGGCTGCTCTCATCTTGGTATTCTTGCACCTCAGGGCAGGGGAAAGCAAGTCACAAAGTTCCATGAAAGTGCCCTTACGCATGCGGAAGTTTCGCAACCATTGGGAATCGTCCCAGACCTGCAACACTTTGCAGTCCCACCAATCTGTGCTTGTTTCTTGAGCCCAGAATCGGCGTTCCACCGCATTAACCTGCCTCATTAGCACCATGATGCCCACATTGCCAGGGCCTGTGCTTTGAGAGAAGTCTGTGTCCATGTCCTCATCACTCTCGTCACCGCACTGATATCGCCTACTCGCTCGGTTTTGCTTTGGCAGGTTCTGGTGCTGCATATACTGCTGGATAATGCGTGTTGTGTTTAATGTGCTCCTAATTGCCAAAGTAATCTGAGCAGGCTCCATGCTTGCCGGTATGGCGTCTGCACAGAAAAAAGGAGCAAAACGATTGTCTGCTGTTGCCCTGACGGAGGGAGGGGCGACTGATGACATGGCTTACAGGGTTGGCTTACAGGGAATTAAAATCAACAAAGGGAGTGGCATTGAGAGAAGCAGAATGGCCTCCTCAAGGATAGAACTCAAAACTGGATTTAGCAGGCCATTGATTTCACGGAGGGAGGGAGGAGAAAATGAATACAAAACAAAACTGGTCTATTTCTTGTTTTGAGCCACTTCATCTATCTTTATACATCTTGCTGGCAGCAGACTGTGCAGTACGATCGCTAGCCATCGTCATCTCCTGGGTGCTCGGCAGAAGACGGTGCAGTATGACTGCTGCCCATCATCTTCTGCTGGCTGCTGATTAAAAGATAGTGCACTGCCGTTAGGACTGAACCACCATGAGACGAAACTTAAAAGGGAAATGACCTGGCTGAGTCACTCCCATGTTTTCCCAGGCACCCCTGACCTCATTGAGATCGGTTAAAAGAGCGCCCAGAACTACGTTGATGAGAGCTACCAGTCATACTGCACTGTCTGCTGCCAAAAGGCAATGAACTGCTGCTGTATAGCAATACAGAACTGCGTCTGCCAGCACCCAGGAGTCATACGGTGACTTTTAGCTGAGTGGGCTCCATGCTTGCCATGGTATGGCGTCTGCACAGGTAACTCAAGAAAAAAGGCGCAAAACGATTGTCTGTCCTTGCTTTCACGGAAGGAGGGAGGGAAGGGGGGCCTGACGATATGTACCCAGAAGAACCTGCAACAATGTTTTAGCCCCATCAGGCACTGGTGAATTCTACCCAGAATTCAAATGGGCACCAGAGACTGCGGGAACTGTGGGATAGCTACCCACAGCACAACGCTCCGGAAGTTGACGGTTGCCTCGGTACTGTGGACACACTCCGCCGACTACATGCACTTAGAGCATTTGTGTGGGGACACACAAAATTGACTGTATAAAAATACTTTCTACAAAACCGACTTCTATAAATTCGACCTAATTTCATAGTGTAGACATACCCTTAATCCAGAAAAAGAGCATCCACACATAGAGTTAATTAAGAAAAGGAAGAATTACCCCCTGTGTAGACAAGCCCCTATGTCACAACCCAATGGCCCCCTCCTTCAAGGTGTCCCCTGGGGAGGCAGATTGGCACTGTATGTTGCTAACGCTGTTGTAGGCATTGCAAGGCATTTTGGGAAGGGTTAAAAGTGTGAGTGTGGAGTGAAATATTCCTTTGCAGGTTGCGAGAGGCCAAAGTGGGAGGAAAAGAGAGACAGGAATGGGTTACCTCAACGTTCCAGCTAGGTCCAAAAATAAGACGCTAACTCCAGCCCAAGGCCACCGCACACAACTGACTCTCAGCTGCCTGCCAAGAAAGATGAGGGCCTGGATTCCAACCCTGACCAGCCATGAGAAAGGAGGATTCAGCTGAACAGAACTGCAGGGGCTGCAATAACTAGTAAAACAGTGAAGGCCAACGAGGGGGAAAACAGCGGTTTTCACGTCCCAAACAACAGTTTTCATGTCCCTGAAGCAGGTGTGTTTTGGGCAAGCTGAGAAAGCCATGGAAAGCCAGTTTGGACTGATACAAAGAGCACGGGGGACAGAGGTCCCTGAATGAGATGCTCCCCAAAAACCCCCAAACTTAAAACCCTCCTGGAAGCTAAAACAAATAAAAAATCAACAGCGGACCCTGGACAACCTGTGCACAAAACAGAACTCCCATCCACCTCTCCCCCTCTTCTTACGTTATACCTGAGCTTGGCCAGCCTTGGGTACCATAGAATCATAGAATCATACAATAGCAGGGTTGGAAGGGACCTCAGGAAGTCATCTAGTCCAACCCCCTGCTCAAAGCAGGACCAATCCCCAACTAAAGCATCCCAGACAGGGATTTGTCAAGTCTGACCTTAAAAACTTCCAAGGAAGGAAATTCCACCCCCTCCCTAGGTAACACATTCCAGTGTTTCACCACCCTCCTAGTGAAAAAGTATTTCCTAATATCCAACCTAAACCTCCCCCATTGCAACTTGAGACCATTGCTCCTTGTTCTGTCATCTGTTACCACTGTGAACAGTCTAGATCCATCCTCTTTGGAACCTCCTTTCAGGTAGTTGAAAGCAGCTATAAAATCCCCCCTCATTCTTCTCTTCTGCAGACTAAACAATCCCAGTTCCCTCAGCCTCTCCTCATAAGTCATGTGTTCCAGTCCCCTAATCATTTTTGTTGCCCTCTGCTGGACTCTTTCCAATTTTTCCACATCCTTTTTGTACTGTGGGGCCCAAAACTGGACACAGTACTCCTGATGAGGCCTCACCAGTGTCGAATAGAGGGGAACGATCACATCCCTCGATCTACTGGCAATGCCCCTACTTATACATCCCAAAATGCCATTGGCCTTCTTGGCAACAAGGGCACCCTGTTGACTCTTATCCAGCTTTTCGTCCACTGTAACCCCTAGGTCCTTTTCTGAAGGACTGCTGCCGAGCCATTCGGTCCCTAGTCTGTAGCGGTGCATAGTATTCTTCTGTCCTAAGTACAGGACTCTGTACTTGTCCTTATTGAACCTCATCAGATTTCTTTTGGCCCAGTCCTCTAATTTGCCTAGGTCCCTCTGTATCCTATCCCTACCCTCCAGTGTATCTACCTCTCCTCCCAGTTTAGTGTCATCTGCAAACTTGCTGAGGGTGCAATCCACACCATCCTCCAGATCATTAATGAAGATATTGAACAAAACTGGCCCAAGAACCGACCCCTGGGGCACTTGATACTGGATGCCAACTAGACATGGAGCCATTGATCACTACCCGTTGAGCCCGACAATCTAGCCAGCTTTCTATCCACCTTATAGTCCATTCATCCAGCCTATACTTCTTTAACTTGCTGGCAAGAATACTGTGGGAGACAGTGTCAAAAGCTTTGCTGAAGTCAAGGAACAACACGTCCACTGCTTTCCCTTCATCCACAGAACCAGTTATTTCATCATAGAAGGTAATTAGATTAGTCAGGCATGACTTGCCCTTGGTGAATCCATGCTGACTGTTTCTGATCACTTTCCTCTCCTGTAAGGCTTCAGAATTGATTCCTTGAGGACCTGCTCCATGATTTTTCCAGGAACTGAGGTGAGGCTGACTGGCCTGCAGTTCCCAGGATCCTCCCTCTTCCCTTTTTTAAAGATGGGCACTATATTAGCCTTTTTCAAGTTGTCTGGGACCTCCCCCAATCGCCATGAGTTTTCAAAGATAATGGTCAATGGCTCTGCAATCACATCCGCCAACTCCTTTAGCACTCTGGGATGCAGTGCATCTGGCTTGTGCTCGTCCAGCTTTTCTAAATAGTCCCGAACCACTTCTTTCTCCACAGAGGGCTGGTCACCTCCTCCCCATGCTGTGCTGCCCAGTGCAGTAGTATGGGAGCTGACCTTGTTCGTGAAGACAGAGGCAAAAAAAAGCACTGAGTACATTAGCTTTTTCCACATCCTCTGTCACTAGATTGCCTCCCTCATTCAGTAAGGGACCCACACTTTCCTTGACTTTCTTCTTGTTGCTAACATACCTGAAGAAACCCTTCTTGTTACTCTTAACATCTCTTGCTAGCTGCAACTCCAAGTGTGATTTGGCCTACCTGATTAAATACAGCCAGCTCTCCTGGACTCCTTTCTCCCTCATGTTATTCTCCCAGGGGATCCTGCCCATCAATTCCCTGAGGGAGTCAAAGTCTGCTTTTCTGAAGTCCAGGGTCCATATTCTGCTGCTCTCCTTTCTTCCTTGTGTCAGGATCCTGAACTCCACTATCTCATGGTCACTGCCTCCCAGGTTCCCATCCACTTTTGCTTCCCCTACTAATTCTTGCCAGTTTGTGAGCAGCAGGTCAAGAAGAGCTCTTCCCCTGGTCAGTTCCTCCAGCACTTCCACCAGGAAATTGTCCTCTACACTTTCCAAAAACTTCCTGGATTGTCTGTGCACTGCTGTATTGCTCTCCCAGCAGCTGTCAAGGTGATTGAAGTCTCCCATGAGGACCAGGGCCTGCGATCTAGTAACTTCTGTTAGTTGCCGGAATTAAGCCTCGTCCACCTCACCTCCCTGGTCCAGTGGTCTATAGCAGACTCCCACCATGACATCACCCTTGTTGCTCACAATTCTAAACTTAATCCAGAGACTCTCAGGTTTTTCTGCAGTTTCATACCGGAGCTCTGAGCAGTCATACTGCTCTCTTACATACAATGCAACTCCCCCACCTTTTCTGCCCTGCCTGTCCTTCCTGAACAGTTTATATGCATCCATGACAGTACTCCAGCCATGTGAGTTATCCCACCAAGTCTCTGTTGTTCCAATCACATCATAATTCTTTGACTGTGCCAGGACTTCCAGTTCTCCCTGCTTGTTTCCCAGGCTTCTTACATTTGTGTATAGGCACTTGAGATAACTTGCTGTTTGTCCTGCTTTCTTAGTATGAGGCTAGGAGCCCTCCCCCCCCCCATGCTCTCCTGCTCTTGCTTCCTCCCGGTATCCCACATCCCCACTTACCTGAGGGCTTTGGTCTCCTTCCCCAGATGAACCTAATTTAAAGCCCTCCTCACTAGGTTAGCTAGCCTGCTTGCAAAGATGCTCTTCCCTCTCTTCATTAGGTGGAGCCCATCTCTGCCCAGCACTCCTCCATCTTGGAACACTATCCCATGGTCAAAGAATCCAAAGTAGTTGTGCGTGTGTAAGTATTAAAGTGGGTTACCGCTTGGGGCACTAACGCTTTCTTCCTTCCTCTGAGTGACGTGAAAAACCTCCAGCACTCTCCACTGTTATTTTACTTTATTTTATGAATAAAACTTTAAACTTAATCACTTGGTTTGCTCCTTCATCTCCTTCCCTAATGATCCTGCGGCCTCAGCCTGATCACCTGACACCTCAGGCAGGTTGGTCACTTAAATCTGTCACAGTTTTGGTGGAGAATTGCAGAGGAGAGGGGCCCTGCAGAGCACACCAACTGTTCTGCCCTTGGTATTTCATATTTGCTCTGTCCGGCACTGTTGGTATTTCATGTTGAGGATTTTATGATTAAAGGTGTACCCACCCTCAGCTGTAGTATGCCTGAGAAGCAGAAAGAGGTTTAGCGTTCCTCTCTCCACCCCAGTCCACTTCGGGCAACAGGGGAAGTCGTTGCAGGTGTGTACACTCCCGGGTGTAAAAGTCCCGGGTAATAGGAGGAGGAGGACTTAAAGATTCTCTGTCCAAGCAAGCAATTCTTGGTGCATACACCCTCATCCATAGCATGCCTGAGTTAAAAAGAAAACCTTAGGGTGTCTCGCTCTGCCCAGAAAGGGTTTTATTTGGTGTATGGACCCTCGGTGGTGTTAAACCAAGGGAGGGAGGCTTAGTGTCTCTCCCTCTGGCTCAGTGGCGGGTAAACATTGTAAGCCCTGGTGCCATCATGGGCAACGTAAAAATTTCACATAACTAAAAAAACCTTAAAAGCTGTACTAAGAAATTGTAACAAAAAAGTTATAAAAATAAAAATAAAATCACACTGGTGTGACAGATTTATGTTACCAACCTGCCCTGTTAGCAACATACAATGCCAATTTGCCTTTCCAGGGATATTGCCTGAACATGTTTTTTATGATTTTATTTTTATTTTCCCTGTGGATCAGCAGCTGATTAATTTTTTTTAATTTGGGCCATAAATTACAATTACAAAATTATTCCCGGGACCTGAACGCAGCACAGGATCGCAAATGTGCAAAGGCAGTTTAAAGTCCCTCTTCCACTGTGCTATGAGGCTGTTCTGCTCCTCTTAGAGGCACAAAACAGAATTTCATCCCTGCCCTCTATCTTTCTAATTTGCCAAAGTGTGACCCATTATAGATTAGGGCATTATTGAAAATGTGATAGTTGATACATTTTAATGATGACTTTACATGTAATACAGACACCATTTAACATATTTTCAAAGGACAATTTTACACATGGTGGCCACCCTGCCCGAATATCCCCTACTGCTGAAAGCTGTGCCGTGAGCTGGTTCTAGTCCTACAAGTCCACTTTACTTTCAAGTTGACAGTCAGAAACCAGAGTTTTTTAAATATAAATTTACTCATACCACACTCATTTTCTTCTCTTATTAGCCGTAATATTTCTTCTCCTAATTTAATTCCTGTATAACAATGAAAATTCTCAGGTTTCCTTGAGGAACCTTCTGAAATATTGATCTTCTGTCTAGCTAAAATTAATATAATATTGATTAATCTCCAAGTAAATTAATGGTATCAGGCACCAACTCCTTAACCCAACCTGTTTCTGAGTATATTGACTTGTATTTTAACTCACTTGTAAATTATCCTCATATGACACACAAGTTTACTCAAAAATAGCCATTTGATCAACTGCAGTGAAACTCTGTATTTGTGGGACTAAAGGTACATGGATTTTATTCCTCCTGATTAAAGCTGATAAAATAATTCCTGAACACTGAACAATATGAAGTTACTCCAAGAACATACATGGCACTACACTACCAATGAATCTACCACAAAATCTATATTAGGTTGGAATACAATTGTTGGATCATAGTAAAGAAGTTCTGTATTAAAATCGCAAGTAAGTTTGACTCCCCATAGTTTAAATTCCAGGGCATTGCTAATTAAGAGGTCTCTTGGTTTGGTGTTTTTTGTTGTTGTTGTTGTTACTGTTTCTCTCCCTCTCTGTGTGAAACTTGCAAGCTGCTAATTGTGTTAGTACATCCTAAGACAGAGAAAGACTCAAAGCGATATTTTGTAACAACAGAAACAGCACCCAGAGACTCCCCACCCTTTTGTCGTATTTATCTCGCTTTGTTAACAATTGTGATTAAAATAGAGATAGAGGATGTATGTGGATGGATGCTTGGTGTAGATAATAAATGAATGATCAGGGAGGTTCCAGCCTAGGAGTTCAGTATCGATTGGCCGAAGAATGAGCAGAGTGGAGACAACCAGAGGACCCCCGGAGGGCAGACTGGAATCCACCCAACAGTCTCAAGGATGGGAGAACCGAAGAACAAGATAACATCTGGCAGCACAGAGCCATCAGGAATGTGCCAACTGCTGATTGATTCAGAAACAGCATGATGAAGCAATTCCCGTAGACTGGCATAGGAATAAATTCCTATAAAAATGGACTCTAGAAACTAAAAACTTTGAGTCTGGTTCTGCTACCACCCTCCAGGAGCATCGGATGTGCATCTGACAAAGACTCGGCTCCACCCTCATGCCCAAGTAACCTGGCCAGTAACTTGGCATGAGCAACCTCTAGCCTGGTAACTATAACAAATTTGCAGAACCTGTGTGTGTGTGTGAATGAACGTGTGAATGAATGTGAAACTGAATGAAATATTATAGCTATAACTGACTACCTACTATGATTCTTTTTGTATTCACAATAACTGTGACATTTTGTCTTATCCCCTTTAATAAGATCCTGCTGGTTTTTATTTTATTGGTATAACACAATTTCTGTTTACCAAAACAATGCACAGTAACAACAAACAAAGAAAAAGGATACAAGCAATAGTATGATATTGTTGTGTGTAATAAATGAGTTGATTGATTTTTAGTGACAAATTTTGTCATTTTATCAATATTCATTGCATATTCTGATATTATTAATAGCCAATATAAATCAAAATATATAGTGAAACGCAATACAAATCAATGCAAGTTATTTGTTTTCTGGAGATCAAATTGAATAAAACTGTGGGTTGGATTAGACATCACTGTATATATGACCACCATAACATTTTAGACATATGACTAGATTTTGATACTTACATTAAGTTGTTCCTTACTTCAAAAGAAATCTCACTGAAACCTATTAGACTATTCCCAGGAGCAAGTATTGGACTTTAGCCTATAATATATTTGTATCTGGTACTGTGGGATCCAAGGCAGCTATAAAAAAGAAAAAGGTTATCTAACCCTTAAAACAAATATAACTTCCTCTGTTAGACAAACATAGTCTATAGGCAGAAGTTCCTATTATCTGTGAAGCTCCTCACAGTCATATTTGCATAGATGAGTAGTCTGAAAAGATCATTTCTCAAAGGAGTGACTTGATCTTGCAAAGCTTTAAGTGCCTTTTGAGAGGTACTAAACCCCCTCCAGTCCCTGTGATCTTAAAAGAGATGCTCAGAACCTTGTCAGATAGAGCCATAATTATGCAATGAATCCTTGATATATTATACAACATCGGAAATAAGGTTACAGTGTATAGATTGGACTATACATAAGCTCCCTTGAACAAGTACCAGAAAGTTTCTGCTTTTTCAATTCAAAACATTTAGACCATGTGTTTTCCATTCCCACTCTCCCACTTTAACAACTAATGGGTAACTGACTTTTTATTTTCCATCTGAAACTATACAAAATGAGAACATCAGTGTTCAGAAGGAACATCATCAAAAGTTTTTTTATCTTGAAGCATGTGTTTCTGAGACATTGTTAGAGTTGAAGATGCTTCTGTAAACACATTTTAAATTGAAAGTTTAGGTTAATAAAATTGGTTAATTAAGCAGCCATCTAGTCACATGGGTCAGCAAGTGCTAAATCATAAATGGTTGATAATCCTACAGGTTAGCCAAATCAAGGGAAGGAAATGGTATTTTAAATGTTTATGTTCAGCAAACTATTGTTGGGAGCTGAGTTGGCCATGCTAGAAGTGTTTCCAGGCATGGGCACATAGCTTACGCTACAGCACATGTAACAGGCCTGCAAGGTGGAAGGGGGGAAATATTGGAGGTATTCCCCAGGTGTGTCTGGAACACAACTGACATAATGGCCCTTTAAGGTCATTACAAATTCCTGTAATTTAAAGCAGGATGGGGACTGCTCTCAGTGCTTCTTTTGCAGCTGCCCCAACTCAGTGGTGATTAGTGCTACAAAGCAGTTTACCACAGAGACTTGTTTGCTTAACGTATTAAGTCACTGCAGAAAATCAAGCTCTTCACAATAAGCAATCTGCAACATCGTGAAATGGTAAAATTATTATTGTTATTTTTAATAATAATTATATTTCTTATTGGATAAGCAAATAGCTTGTCGCTATGATAGATTTGTTTATCAATACAGAGAATGAATTTAATGAATTGTAAAATAGTTGAAGCCTCCAAATCATAAAATCCTTATACAAAAGAAGTTTGCAAGTACCCTTAACACTGAAGATATTAAAGATACTCAAATTCTAACTGAGAAATGTCACACACAAAAAGGAAAAATGCATAGGAAAATAAGGCAAAAGAAACTATTAGGCCTTCAATTATTGATTCTTATCCTTCAAAGAGAAAAAAAATCTTTAAAAATGTGTCTTTGTCATGAGTACAAAATCACTACCAAGAAAAATCTTGCATCTTTGAAAAAATAAGTTTATATTTTTTTCTGAAAATTATGAACTTTTTTAGAAAATGCTGCTATAGGAATCTACACTTTACAAGGAAATATTTAAGTTTTATGATTGCCAAAAGTGGAGAGCTAACGATTTCATTTACTTAAGAATTTTGTTAAATTTCAGAACTCTAGCCCATAGGGCTAACTTGTCTTTATTATATTCACTACCTTATCTTCATTATATTCTACCTTTATTATGCTCAGCAGTAATGCAAGGAACCTACAGGTCTGTAACCTGTATGACATTAGCTTCAGCATAGAATAAGGCTTGAGGCCTATGAACTTTGGCACAGCTAAACGGCACAATGGTAACTCCCAAGTTTGGGGGAATTGAAAATAAAATGTGTAAGAGAGAATTTTGTTGGAATTTACCATAATGACACCAGCCAACCACAGGAACGTGAGATAACAGCCACAGATATCTGACCAAAAGACTTTCATGGCAATAAATTAACATATATGATAATAAGTTGAGATCATTCCTACACTAACTTATAAAAGAAAAGCACCCCAACATTAGTAGAGTGAGGAAATACAAATCAGGAAGATGGGAGAAACCTCTACTGAATATATTGAATATGCATCAGACATATTGTACCATCAGCTAACATATAAAAGTTGTATCCCAGCCTGGCTGCAAGAGAGAGAGAAACATAACCCTTGGGAGTTGCAAGAATGATGACCACTAGTGATAATGGGGAAGGTGATGGTGATGAGAAAGATGATGGCTAACATTTCAGGTTGATCTGCAAGGGATGGTGTGAGTATATGGATGTTCTGATGTACATTCTATAGTATCTCTACCTACCTTACTGAATTAGATTGTCTGTGGCTTTCCTAATGTATTAATAAACTGTTGTATAGAAAGTTTCCTAGTGTAAGTGTTGCAATTGTACACATTGAGGTTCCCAACTATACAGTGATTTTAATAATACTGGGCCTGATCTTGGGACAAGAACCTGTCAACCCTCAAGGTAATAACTGGGAATTCTTAAGTAATCAATATAATTTATACATAATCTATGGATTTGGCTACAATACTATATAATTTTAACTCTATAAAATATAGTATTTTTTCTCAGCATTAAAAAACAGTATTTTAACATATTATGTCTCTGTCCCTATCTATCTTGCATATTGCTCCTATGTATATTGTATTTAATACAACCACATATCAAAAATGATTTGCAAAAGAAAAAAATCATCTTCAAAAGGGACTTCTGTCTTGAAGTGCTGATTACTTTCCTGAAACTTGCAGTTTCTTATGCAAATTTTCTTATCTAATAAATTCTATTATATTTTAAACTTTTAAATACATTCCCTATATTTATACACATATATTGTCAATTTTTTCACTTGCCCTGTGGCAAGTGGGAATTTCACATGTGGAAAATTTCGAAATATGCTTCAGAAGTAATAAAACATAGACTGTCCTAGTTCTTCTTCTACCTTTAGCTAATAATCACCAAAGACCAAATTCTTCTCAAATTACACATTTGAGTCCAAAGAGACTGCATGAACATAATACAGTACAAGTTAGCCCATTATTTTGAAATATGCAGAGAAGTAACAATGCTGAATTTGTGCCTTTCTATTAAAATAAATGTGTGCCTTTCTATTAAATTGTTCTCAGAAGTAAAACCAGTGTAAATTCAGAGTAACTCAGTCTTCAACAGAGTTACTAGATTTACAGCTGTATAACTGAAGTCAAAATCTGGCCAACATATTTTTAAGAGGTTTTAGTTGAAATTAATAAAAAACATTCTTAAGTGAACTTTGAGAAACTCATTTGGTTTTCATGGAAGTCTTATGCACCTCTTGTTGCACTACTATATGAACATATTTCACAAAATGAAATCCAACTATCCCAGGTAGAACTTGAAAAGTTTGGTTTCTTCGGCAACCGATGCATCTTTTTTCTTTCCACATTTCTGCTCCATAAAAACAGTACCCTTTGATTTTCACTGGTTAAGTATGTATAAAAACTGGTTAATAATTTAAGTTAAAAGGCTTATCTGATGTCTGGTTTCTATGATCTTATTTGAGAAAAACTTTTCCGACCAAGGGCATAGATTTGAAGAGCAGTCTCAGGAGACCTGCCTAGATAGAAGCAAACATTGCTATGCACCTGTGTCATACTGAAAGAATGGGATTTACAGGTATTAATTAATCCTTCACAGCCACACTAGTAAATGGACACTGTTGTATTTTTGTAATTGTAATTTATGGCCCAAGTCAAAAAATTAATCAGCTGCTGATCCATAGGGAAAGGATTGTGTAGTGCTTTAGAACTTTAATTTAAGCTTACTAGTTGGAAGCTGATACATGTTGTTAAAGACCTGTGGCTATATTGCTGTTAAGATGCTTACATAGACAAGTTCATATGGAGTCGAAAATGAGTGCTGTCAAAGATTGTCTTGACTAAAAATAACTAGCTAAAATGGATGAACAAAGTCTAACAGACTTTTACTAAGTTAACACGTAGCTATGGAAACCACTGGAATGTTCTAGAGGAATGCACAATATGTTGTTATATGAAAAAAGAGAACCACTTAGGAAGGCCTTCTACTCTGTGACTAGGAGGACTTGGCACTTGGCAGGAGGACTTGGCACTACATTACAAAGAAGACCCCATGGCACCAAATGTCAGAGATCAGATCAATTGAATTGGGTTTGGGCTGAGGGGCTAACAATAGCAATGTAAACATTCCCACTCAGGTTGGACCCTTGATCTGAGACCCTACCCCATGCTGAGTTTCAGAACCTGGGCTCCAGTACAAGCAGGAACATCTACACTGCTATTTTTAGACCTGGAGCCTGAGCCCTGGACCCCAGGTCAATTAACCCAGGTTTTAAAACTCAGCACCACAGAGGTTTTCTTTGCAGTTTAGATATACCCCCCAAAAAACAGGTTCCCTCTGCAGGGGCCTGAGCTAAATAGGTTGAGCAAAATAGTAATAACAAAGATAAAGTCATCTTCCAAATGCAACCATGTTACTGACAGCCAGCACAAGGCTATCTTCAGGCTGAGTTCCTGTTCATACATTCCTTTAAAATACTATTATTTCACACTATTTCTTCCCCTCTTTCCTATCCTTTTGTTGTCTTTTATAGATTTCATACAGTTTAAGATTGTAGATCATCTAGTCTGACCTCATGTGTAACACAGGCCACTAAATTTCACCCAGATATCCCTATACCCCCATATTAAACCCAACAATGTTAGTTAGACTAAAGAATTTCTGTCCTCCAGAGATTAAACTGCTGTGTGCTAGAGGCAGAGAACAGGAGAGACTGAAATGCCACCAAAGCCCACGGTGCCTGAAATGGCAAGGAATGGATTAGACCAGATATGCCTAGATGGTTCTAGCCAGGGATCCATGCCCCATGATGCAGAGGAAGGCCAAAATAAAAAAAAAGATCCCTGCCAATCTGACCTGGGGAAAATTCCTTCCCAACCCCAAATCTGGCGATCAGTTTGATCTGAAGAATGAGAGCAAGACACATCAGCCCAGCATCTAAGAAAAAGGATTCTTGGTTCCACCTCAGAGCACTGGTGCAGTCTGCCCAATGTTCCATCTCCAGCTGTGGACAATCTTTAATGTTTCAGAGGAAGGGAAGGTGTGAGTGAGGTAGGGGAAATAAACTCAGAATACATCTGGCTAATTGTGAATTGGGGCAGGAGACCAGCTGAAGTCTTTCTGTCTAACTGATCTCAAACCTGGACAGGAGGGGATTAATTCATCATTGTTATAGTACTGGAAGCAGTGTGGAAGGCAGAAAATGGTGAAAGCAACCCTGATTCTGGTGTGAAAGAGCCTGGTGGTGAAAAGACCAGGACACACCAAAGCTCAAATGCTTTCCTAATCTGGAAGACAGCTACTTGATATTCCTTCCCTGCCATCCTCAAGTTCATGAAACAAGCCTAATGACAGAGCTCACAGAAACTGCCAAGCTGTCAAGGCAACTCCACTGTTGCTTCCAGCCCATTGCAAAGGGTTGGTCTAACTACCCCTTTTGGAACGATGCCAAGGAAATATTCAGTTGGCCCAGGATCACAGAAATGCATTGCAGTCTAGCTCTACACCACATGCACCTGACATGCCCTTCTCTAGCCTGAAACATCCTTACACCAAGGGAGGGGAATAGATGGTGCAAAGATGCAATGAGGGAATCTTCAGATGCCTGTTTAAGGATGTTTTAGATCTCCTTTATACCACTGGAGTAGCACAAACAGATTTCAACTGTTTCGCTTTCTCATTGATTGACCTATCCTCTATAAATTTATCTAATTCTTGTTTGAACCCAATTGTACCTTCACAACATCTCCTGGAAACAAGTTCCACAGGTATGTGCAGAAGTACTTCCTTTTGTTTGTTTGAAACCTGCTGCCTATTCATTTCATTGGGTGACACCTGGTTCTTATGTGAAGGAGTAAATAACACTTCCTTATTCACTTTCTCCACACCATTCATGATTTTATAGACCCCTCTCATATCCCCCTTTCCTTGAGTGGTAATGGGTAATTTAGAACCCAGCATTTTATATGTATAGTTGGGATTGTTTTCCAATGTGCATTACTTTGCATTTATCAACACTGAATTTCATCTGCCATTTTCCCGCTTAGTCACCCAATTTTGTGAGATTCCTGTGTAACTCTTCACAGTCTGCTTTGGACTAATCTTGAGTAATTTTGTAAATTTTGCTATCTCACTGTTTACCCCTTTTTTCCAGATCATTTGTGAATATGTTGAACAATATGTATGCCCCAATACAGATCCCTGGGGGACACCACTATTCCCCTCTCTCTATTGTGAAAAATGATAATTTAATTCTACTCTTTGTTTTCTATCTTTTAATCAGTTAGTGAACCATGACAGGAACTTCCCTCTCATTGCATGACTTCTTACTTTGCTTAAGAGCCTTTGATTAGACACCTTGTCAAAGGATTTCAGAAAAAAAAACACAATCTTTTTATGATGTTTTATGATGTTTCAAATAAAAGAAATTTTGTTCAATTGCTATCACTTTTACCCCAAATATTCTACTACAGGCCCAAATATTACCTAAAAGTTTTGATACCAACCAATGTGTCTTTTTGGTGTTAATTTTAGAATAGAGAGGTAAAATCAAGCTTTAAACAAAAACCCAGCTGAAACTTGACTATGCATCAACTATGCTCTACTCATCTGAATATGGACCTGTTTCATATTGTTCTTTTGTTCACAGTAATTAACGTTTGTATTTCATAGATCTGGAATTATCATGAACAAGGATCTAGCAAAAGTGGGCATCCTGGTCTAGAATCGCTCTGGCATATAAAAGGATGAAAGTGACTTCCATTCACTGTCTGTACTGTCTGAAAATGATAGCAAATAGCTTTCACCCAAATAATAAATTATTGGCATATCTCAAATATTGACAGAGCTGTTTTCAACTATCTGCACTCTACCCACTCAAAGGCTTTCTCTGAATTTAGAGAGAGAAGTACCAGAGGTTTATTTCTGGTTGGATGGCCTGGAATATCCCTAAAACTCATATATTATCTTTTATATTATTCTCTCTTTTACAGGCTAGCTGGTCTTTGTTTAAACTACATTTTGGTTAATATTTTTACATCTATATAGAGAAAAGAAAGATGAGTGCATTGGTAGGTTCTTTGCAGGTATATCTATGCTAGTGATTCATAGAATCATAGAAGATTAGCATTGGAATAGACTTCAGGAGATCATCTAGTCCAACCCCCAGCTCAAAGCAGTACCAATCCCAACTAAATCATCTCAGCCAGGGCTTTGTCAAGCCAGGCCTTAAAAACCTCTAAGGATGGAGATTCCACTGCTTCCTTAAGGGTATGTCTACACTAAGAAATTAGATCAAATTTATAGAAGTTGGATTTTTAGAAAACGTTTTTATGTAGTCGATTGTGTGTCCCCCCACACAAAATGCTCTAAGTACATTAAGTGCATTAACTCGGCGGAGTGCTTCCACAGTACTGAGGCTAGCATCAACTTCCGGAGCATTGCACTGTGGGTAGCTATCCCACAGTTCCTGCAGTCTCCACCACCCATTGGAATTCTGGGTTGAGATCCCAATGCCTAATGGGGCAAAAACATTGTTGCAGGTGGTTCTGGTTACACATTGTCAGGCCCTCCCTCCATGAAAGCAACTGCAGACAATCATTTTGCACCTTTTTTCCTGAGTTACCTGTACAGACACCATACCACGGCAAGCTTGGAGCCCGCTCAGCTCACTGTCACCGTATGTCTCCTGGGTGCTGGCAGACATGGTACTGCATTGCTACACAGCAGCAGCTCATTGCCTTTTGGCAGCAGGCAGTGCAATAGGCCTGATAACGATTGTCATCATGTCTGAGGTGCTCTTGGCCACCTCGGTAAGGTTGGTCAGGACCGCCTGGGCAGACATGGGCACAAGGACTAAAATAGGAGTGACTCGACCAGGTCATTCTCTTTAGTCTTGCCGGCAGTCCTATTGCACCGTCTTCTGCTGAGCAGCCAGGAAATGAGGATGGCTAGTAATCCTACTGCACCATCTGCTGCCAGCCAAATATGTAAAAGATAGATGGAGTGGATCAAAACAAGAAATAGACCAGATTTTTTTGTATTCATTTGCTCCCTCCTCCCTTCGTGAAATCAATGGCTGAAAATTGTTTCAGTGAGGTCTGTCAGGGGCACCTTGAAAAATTTAATGGAGATTCAGTCCTGCCTGAAATACCAGGGGGAGGGAGAGCTCAGTGGGTTGAGCATTGGTCTGCTAAACCCAGGGTTTTGAGTTCAATCCTTGAGGGGGCCATTCTGTGTGACAGTTGTTTTTGTTTCTCCTTGATGTAAAGCTACCCCCTTTGTTGATTTTAATTCCCTGTAAGCCAACCCAGTAAGCCATGTGGTCAGTCGCTCCTCACTCCGTCAGAGCAATGGCAGACAATCGTTCCATGCCTTTTTTCCCATGCAGACGCCATACCACAGCAAGCATGGAGCCCGCTCAGATCACTGTGGCAATTATGAACACATTAAACACCACACGCATTATCCAGCAGTGTATGCAGCACCAGAACCTGCTAAAGCGAAACCAGGCAAGTAGGTGACGTCAGTGCGGTGACAAGAGTGATGAGGACATGGACACAGACTTCTCTCAAAGCACAGGCCTGGCAATGTGGGCATCATGGTGCTAATGGGGCAGGTTCATGCCATGGAACGCCGATTCTGGACCCGGGAAACAAGCACAGACTGGTGGGACCTCATAGAGTTGCGGGTCTGGGACGATTCCCAGTGGCTGCGAAACTTTCGCATGCGTAAGGGCACTTTCATGGAACTTTGTGACTTGCTTTCCCCTGCCCTAAAGCACCAGAATACCAAGATGAGAGCAGCCCTCACAGTTGAGAAGCGAGTGGCAATAGCCCTGTGGAAGCAGCAGGGAACATTTCTGCTCAGCCACAGGCAAACAGCCCAGCAGGAACGGGCACCTCGGAATGTCCCCTTAAGAAAAGCATCCTATTTCAACTGTGTGACCATGAATGATATCACTCTCCTGAGGATAACACAGAGAGATAAAGAACGGATGTTGTTTGAACGCCAGCAAACATACGCTGCAGTGCTTTGTTCTGCAATGATTCCTGGCTATGTGCTATTGGCCTGGTGTGCTAAACTGTCCTACCATGGTGGACGGAATAAGGCTGCCCTCCCCAGAAACCTTTTGATAAGACTTTGGGAGTACATCCAGGAGAGCTTTATGGAGATGTCCCTGGAGGATTTCCGCTCCATCCCCAGACACGTTAACAGACTTTTCCAGGAGCTGTACTGGCCGCGAATGCCAGGGCAAATTAATCATTAAACACGCTTGCTTTTAAACCATGTATACTATTTAAGAAGGTACACTCACCAGAGGTCCCTTCTCTGCCTGGCAGGTCCAGGAGGCAGCCTTGGGTGGGTTCGGGGGGTACTGGCTCCAGGTCCAGGGTGAGAAACAGTTCCTGGCTGTCAGGAAAACCGGTTTCTCCACTTGCTTGCTGTGAGCTATCTACAACCTCATCATCATCATCTTCCTCGTCCCTAAAACCTGCTTCCGTGTTGCCTCCGTCTCCATTGAAGGAGTCAAAGCACACAGTTGGGGTAATGGTGGCTGAACCCTTAAAATGGCATGCAGCTCAACATAGAAGCGGCATGTTTTGGGCTCTGACCCGGAGAGGCCGTTTGCCTCTCTGGTTTTCTGGTAGGCTTACCTCAGCTCCTTAAGTTTCACGTGGCACTGCTTTGGGTCCCTGTTATGGCCTCTGCCCTTCATGCCCTGGGAGATTTTGACAAATGTTTTGGCATTTTGAAAACTAGAACAGAGTTCTGATAGCATGGATTCCTCTCCTCACAAAGTGATCAGATCCCATACCTCCTGTTGGGTCCATGCTGGAGCTCTTTTGCGTTTCTGGGACTCCATCATGGTCACCTCTGCTGATGAGCTCTGCGTGGTCACCTCTGCTGATGTGCTCTACACTCACCTGCAGCTTGCCATGCTGGCCAAACAGGAAATGAAATTCAAAAGTTCACGGGCCTTTTCCTGTTTACCTGGCCAGTGCATCTGAGTTGAGAGTGCTGTCCAGAGCGGTCACAATGGAGCACTCTGGGATAGCTCCCAGAGGCCAATACTGTCAAATTGCATCCACATTATCCCAAATTGAACCTGGCAAGGCCAATTTCAGCTAATCCCCTTGTCGGGGGTCGAGTAAAGAAATCAATTTTAAGAGCCCTTTAAGTCGAAAAAAAGGGCTTCGTCTTGTGGAAAGGTGCAGGGTTAAATCGATTTAACGCTTCTAAATTCAACCTCAACTTCTAGTGTAGACCAGGGCTAAGTAACCCATTCCAGTGCTTCACCACCTCCTAGTGAAATAGTACTATAAAAGTTGTCAAATACTTCTTTGGTTTAGCTAGGGTGAGTCATAATTTGGCCCTGTTCACCCTGTTCTGGCAGAACAACGTAACTTTAATTTTCTAGCTATTGGTATCTCATTTATTCCAATTTCTGTACATCTTAGAGCTTTTTCTGTTATATGTGTAAGGTAATTAGTTTGGCTCATTTATAAATCCTTTTAGAATTTTAAATCTGTTATGGATTATTTCTCATGTAGCAACTGTTTGTTCTAGTTACAACTTGTGCTATGGTCTCTCTTTTTGAAGTTAATAAAATTCATTTTCATAACTGCTTTCATATAATAATCTTCTTTGTATACTCTGTATCATTTTTTCCATAGTAATGTGTAAGATTTCAATTAAATAATTCAATGATTTCATGGTATAGCAGTAGAAGGCTGTCAAGTCTTCCAGCTTTTTATTCAGAAGTCTCTTCTTAATTTTTATTCACAGTATTAATTGGGGTGTGATCTAACCAAGTGACAATCCTTATATTTACTGTATGTGTTTGCTAGTTGAGGGCGTTCAGGATGAGGTTCATGTCTGTTTTGTATTATTATTATTGTTTTATGAAACTAGGATAAGAGAAATCTTATTGGTGATAATTTCTTTTTTCAGATAACTTTCAGTCTTAATCATAGTGTATATGAGAGGAAACAGCTGGCCTTTTGTCTACCTGTATTCTAATATACAAGCAGCTTAATCTAACAATTAAATTCTTCTGTCTCCAATGACTTTTGCATTGAATGTATTAAATGGTATGGAAAATTTAAACAATATTTACAATTTTGGTTTGGACATATACTGAGCTCATTGTTCTTCTCTCATCATTTTCAGCTCATTCTTGCACTATGTCCACCCACACAGATAACAAAAATGCAATATCAGGGTCTAAATCCCCTTTAAGTATGATATTTTCTGGTTTTTAATATGATCATTTAACTGAATGTTGATCATTTATGTTTAGAGTAGAAAAATATCCCTTCCTTTATTTTTTGTAATATAAGCAAGTATTATATATATATATAATGCAATTAAAGCATTCTTCCTGAGCTCCTTTGAAGTGAATTTCTTGGAGATCTTTTGTGCTAGGAGATTATATATATTTTTAAAGCCCTGTGCTTTCTTTTTGTATTTCAGTATTTTGATAATCCCTTAATAGTGAGTAAATTCTAATTTACTTTTAATTGCCATCAGTTTGTCATGAATGTCTGTACTCAGTGCCTTATTCTGCCCTCCTGAAATCAACAGAAGCTTTACTATTGATTTCAGTGGGCACAGGACCAACCCCATACTGCTTATTTGAGAAAATAATTCCTCTAGTCTGCTTTGGTTACTGGTAGTACTTTTTCCTCACTCTGTTTTGTCTGATTTGGGCACCATCTAGATTTCCTGTTCTCACTGAATGTCTTCTCCCCATTCTCTCTATTTAATCTGTTTATTTGTGAAACTAGTTCTTGACCTCTTGAAATAATTCAGAGTGGTCATCAGATATTCAGATTCCAACACTTTGAAGAAATAGGTAACAGAGGTGTGGGAGCTTCAGGAGGGATCTTCACAGGGATAGATTGTGAGTTAATAACCTTCCTTGAATAAAAGGCTATATAAAACTGCTGGCCCATGCTGAACTACATCCCACAATATCTTCCAATACTACAACTCAGTATTTGGCATAAGCAAGTAACAAACTTGTCAAAATCAAGATACTTCCCTAGCTTGTACTAAGACATAGAATGAATGTATCTTCATGGACCAGTATCTAGATGGCTAGTGTCCAAAACAAAGATAAGGAAGGTAATGGTACAGAACAACAAATTAAGGAACTGGGCAAACTGATGGGTTGGATTTTAATGATATGTAAAGAGTTTTGTAGCTAGTAAAATCATCCTATAAATACTTCTTGCCTAAATTTGGGAGTGCATTTGCTGTGTAAGGTGACTGTAACAATGTTGCACAAGACAGCTACCCAGAAACTGGTGTCATATTGACTTGTCTTTCTGTACTACACTATTATTGACCTTTAGCAATAAACCTTACTGATATTGATTTGGTCTCTTGAATATATTTCATAATGAACCAAAGTGTGGTCAAGCAACAGACTATACAATTTATCAATACAGCCCTTTACCTAAAATAGATTAATTCCCTATCCATGGTGGCTCAGCTGTGCTGCCTTAGGTGCAGAGTTAAATGTCTCCCCATACTCTTAACCATCCTCCCCACACCCACCTGTGCAGGATCTCCCCTTGAACTGTAACCCATGATGCAGATAGAACACAGAGAGACGTGTAACTGAGAGCAGAATTTGGCCGTTTTTAGAGACAGTTAATTTTATTTGACCAGAAATGCAAATACTCTAGTAAAATTAAGTCATGAATATTTGTCAGTGCTCTGGTAAATAAGGCATGCATAGCAAAATGCCACAAACCAAATTTGGCATACAGCGTGCCCAGTCCTGATCCCATTGGGTCAAATTCTGTTCACTCACACCACTGTAAATCCAGAATGATTCCAGAGACAATAAAGCTAGTCCAGATTTAGAACATTGTATATGAGAGCATAATCTGACCTATTAAATTAAATGGGAAGACTTATATTGGTTTCAGTGAAAGCAGAATTGTCCCCAGTATCAGCAAAAACCAAAAATGAGACATGCAAGAAAAATACTTACTCAGGAAGCTTAATTTAATGGGGAATAGATTTATTTCATAAAAATACAGTTTTCTATACTCTAAGGGTGCATCTACACAGTCCACAGCAGCAAGCCTCTGGAGCCTGGGTTAACAGACTTGGACTTGTGCAGCTGGGCTTATCACACTAAAAATAGCTTGGGCTGGAGCTCTGTTTCTGAAGCCCATTCTCCCACCCTCGTGTTCAGAGCCCAAGCTCCAGCCTGAGCTGCAAGTTAAAAGCAATGTCTACAAAACTATTTTTAGCAGTGGAGTGCAAGCCCCACAAGCCTGAATCTCTCAGCCTGGGCTCGGAGGGTCACTGCCACTGGCTGTGTCGACGTACTCATAGAGTCCTGACTCAGTGTTTCTGCTGTAAATAACATTAAATAGTAACAAACATGTAGGTCTAACTAAACTACATTTAGTTCTAAAATGAGGAAACATCCCTGGTAACTTGGGACATTTGAGAGAGATGATTTTTATGGTGTACATTCTTATCTCATAATGCACAGGGATTTATGTATAGAACTCCCAATAATGCTAATGGCAGTTAAACACGCCAACCCCTGCTCGCTGAAATGAATGACTACTTTAAAGTCGATTATGGCTGAATGCAAAGAGCAAAATAAAACATTTTCTGCAATTAGCCACCCCCAAACTGATCATATCTATTGTAGTCACATAGTTAGAGAAGACAAGTTTGAAAAATCTGAAAACTGACCATGACAAGTTTTACTGTTTGTTAAGCAGAAAAAAAGAATACAAAACCAGCATAACAGATTTTTCTATTACATCTCACTAAGGTTAATTAAAAAAGAAAATAGAAAACAACATGTTAAAGATATTTAATTAAAAAAATATTTATGCCTACAACAGGGTTTCTATAATTTCCATCATCATAGCAGCACAGCTGTTTGCAGGTAACAAATGTACAGGAACTAGGCCCAAGTAGAGGTTTTTGCTTTGTTTCCTTCCCTGGTTCAGAAGGCTCCATTTTGTATATATACACAATATAGATACAGAAAAGATGAAATCCACAGCCCTGAGTAATTAAAAAATGTGAACTGGCAACTGTCCCAAAAATGGCCAAAAAACCTCAACCCCTGTAGAACACCTTGAGACGTTACTGACATAACCTGTGACCGTATAGATCATTGTTGCAACCACTGTCATATATTTGCAGCAAATATTGTACAAAGGTTGTCGTGTAAGGTGTCTATGGAAAGGTTATGATTTGCTGATTATGATTATGCTATCAGTATGTGTGTATCATTTTTGTAGCTGAAGTTATGAATATTGGCCATGTACTTGTATCTTAATATGTTTTGATTCTAAGTAGCCTCAGTGAAGTATTTGATCAGCTTCTTGAGAAGGGACTATTCTCAGTCAGTGCCCAATTAAGAAACACTTAACAGACAATGGACTTTGGGAGATGCCAATCCACATCTGAGCTTTCCTGTGAATGTTCAAACTAACATGTAAACAATGGCGTCGGCCTGTAAAGAACTGAATCATGCATGGACATGTGACTTGCCCATGTGACTCCAAACTCCATCTTGCTGTGATCTTGCACAGGAGAACCAAGGGGTTTCACCCTCAAGAGAAAGAATATAAAAGGCTGCTGCATCTCCTTGATTTTGTCTTCAAACCTGCTTCTTATTTCTGGAGGAACCTTGTTGCAAACTGAAGCTCTGAACAAAGGACTGAATGACCCATCCCAGCTGTGGATGTACTCCAGAGACTTGATTTGAACTTGCAGTTTATTCTATCACTGCTACAAGCCTGAACCAAGAATTTTACCATTACTGTATGTAATTGATTCCATTTGATCAATTCTAGCTCTCATCTATATCTTTTTCCTTTTATGAATAAACCTTTAGATTTTAGATTCTAAAGGATTGGCAACAGCATGATTTGTGGGTAACATCTGATTGGTATATTGACCTTGGTCCTTTGGGATCGGGAGAAGCTTTTTCTTTTACTGGGGTATTGGTTTTCATAACAATTTATCCCCATAATGAGTGGCACTGGTGGTGATACTGGGAAACTGGAGTGTCTAAGGGAATTGCTTGTATCACTTCTGAATAACCAGTGGGGTAAAATTGAAGTCTTCTGTTTGGCAGGTTTGGTTTACCTTGGAGTGCAAAGGAACCCCATCCTGGGGCTGTATCTGCCCTGCTCTAAGCAATTTGTCCTGAATTTGTACTCTCAGTTGTGTCCCACCAGAGGCAGTAACGCTACACACCTACAAAACTGGACTCCCCCACAAAGACCTAACTCCAATCAAATCTTTCCTTCTCCAACAGGAAATAGATGCAACTTCCAGGATGCCTTGAAAATCAGTCACTGCTCCAAAGATAAATGAATTATCTTTTTATTATATATATTTATTAGCACAAGGGGCTCATGATCCCCTATTAGGGTTTGGAGGCAATAGATGTAAAAATAATGTATATATACACACATGTCATAATTATGCTAATTATGATGGAAAGACATGTCTTACCATGTGACCTAAAGGTGGTCAGAGGAGATTTGTATTTCCACTGGAATCTTGTTCCACCTCCAAACCCCATTGACTGAGAATGCTTTAACTCCAGCTTTCACATGCTTTATCGGGAGCTTTGTAATATGCATAATACCAGAGGAAATCAGCTCTCTAGGTGGATCATCAGCTGGTTCCGGACACACTGATGAGCCTGAAGATCCAAAGCTTTGAATGGACAGTAGAAATGGACTGGGAGCTAGTGAAAGGTTTCAAAGCACAGATGAGAGGCATTGGAGAGGTCCTGTTGTAGATGAATCTGGCACTTGTGCTATCTCCTCTATTTCATGCATGCAAGTCAGTAGCATTTCACAATCAACTGCCAAAAGCTGTGGAGTAGATAAATAGACTGAGTTCTAAGGTGTGGCCCTATACTATATGGTGGATTTTAATATATACTTCTAAAAAGCCTGAAATACATAAATGACAAAATATTACTGCTCCCACTTATACACACACTCTTGCACAGAAAATAATATTTACAAGGCAATATTATTTAAAGGTGATCTACAGATGTAGTCCTAAATATAGATTTAGGGGAATAATAAAGCAGAATTTGCTTCTGTGACTGAATCTGCAGAGGACAGTGTTGTAATGGCTACATTGATCCCAGGATATGAGAGAGACAAGGTGGGTGATGTAACATCTTTTCTTGGACCAGCTTCTGTTGGTGAGAGAGAATCATAGAACCATAGAATATCAGGGTTGGAAGGGACCTCAGGAGGTCATCTAGTCCAACCCCCTGCTCAAAGCAGGACCGATCCCCAATTAAATCATCCCAGCCAAGGCTTTGTCAAGCCTGACCTTAAAAACTTCTAAGGAAGGAGATTCCACCACCTCCCTAGGTAACGCATTCCAGTGTTTCACCACCCTCCTAGTGAAAAAGTTTTTCCTAATATACAACCTAAATCTCCCCCATTACAACTTGAGACCATTACTCCTTGTTGTGTCATCTGCAACTACTGAGAACAGTCTAGAGCCATCCTCTTTGGAACCTCCTTTCAGGTAGTTGAAAGCAGCTATCAAATCCTCCCTCATTCTTCTCTTCCGTAGACTAAAAATCCCCATTTCCCTCAGCCTCTCCTCATAACTCATGTGTTCCAATCCCCTAATCATTTTTGTTGCCCTACGCTGGACTCTTTCTAATTTTTCCACATTCTTCTTGTAGTGTGGAGCCCAAAACTGGACACAGTACTCCAGATGAGGCCTGACCAATGTCGAATAGAGGGGAACGATCACGTCCCTCGATCTGCTGGCAATGCCCCTACTTATACATCCCAAAATGCCATTGGCCTTCTTGGCAACAAGGGCACCCTGTTGACTCATATCCAGCTTCTCGTCCACTGTAAACCCTAGGTCCTTTTCTGCAGAACTGCTGCCGAGCCATTTGATCCCTAGTCTGTAGCAGTGCATTGGATTCTTCCGTCCGAAGTGCAGGACTCTGCACTTGTCCTTGTTGAATCTCAGATTTCTTTTGGCCCAATCCTCAAATTTGTCTAAGTCCCTCTGTATCCTATCCCTACCCTCCAGCGTATCTACCTCTCCTCCCAGTTTAGTGTCATCTGCAAACTTGCTGAGGGTGCAATCTACACCATCCTCCAGATCATTTATGAAGATATTGAACAAAACCGGCCTCAGGACTCACCCTTGGGGCACTCCACTCGATACCGGCTGCCAACTAGACATGGAGCCATTGATCACTACCCGTTGAGCCCGACAATCTAGCAAGCTTTCTATCCACCTTATAGTCCATTCATCCAGCCTATACTTCTTTAACTTGCTGGCAAGAATACTGTGGGAGACAGTGTCAAAAGCTTTGCTGAAGTCAAGGAACAACATGTCCACTGCTTTCCCTTCATCCACAGAACCAGTTATTTCATCATAGAAGGTAGTTAGATTAGTCAGGCATGACTTGCCCTTGGTGAATCCATGCTGACTGTTTCTGATCACTTTCCTCTCCTCTAAGGCTTCAGAATTGATTCCTTGAGGACATGCTCCATAATTTTTCCAGGGACTGAGTTGAGGCTGACTGGCCTGCAGTTCCCAGGATACTCCTTCTTCCCTTTTTTAAAGATGGGCACTACATTAGCCCTTTTCCAGTCATCCGGGACTTCCCCGATCGCCATGAGTTTTCAAAGATAATGGCCAATGGCTCTGCAATCACATCCGCCAACTCCTTTAGCACTCTCGGATGCAACGCATCCAGCCCCATGGACTTGTGCACGTCCAGCTTTTCTAAATAGTCAAGCTTTCAAATGCCACATAGCTCCTCTTTAGGACCTGACCTGAAGGTGTGCTGGTGTGTAATAGCCTATTATGGGCCATTACATTATGTAGTCCACTGGGGGCAGTGGCTCCTCTCCCTGGTCTGTGGGCGGGTTAATCCACCCCACTACAGCTCCAGGGGTCGCCTGACAATAAAGGCGTATTGCTGGAACATAAGGTACCAGTGTGTCAGCCTGGTGTTAGAGTTTCTCTTGGTGTTTAGCCACTTCAGGGTTGTGTGGTCGGTGATCAGGATGAAGGGGGCCCCCAGAAGATAGTATCTGAGCGTGTTGATGGCCCACTTGATGGTGAGGACCTCATTCTCAATGACTGAATATTTGCACTTGCGAGGAAAAAGCTTGCGGCTGAGGTAGAGGATGGGATGTTCTTCTCTGTCCACCTCCTGGTAGCGGACGGCCCCAAGCCTCACCTCTGAGGTGTTCATTTGCACCAAAAAAAACTCCTGGCTGAAGTCAGGGCTGAATAAGACATGTTCCTGACATAGACTTCCCTTAAGAGTCTGGAAGGAGTCTTCACACTTCAATGACCAGTGTACCCGGTGGGGGCTGTCCTTGGTGAGGAAGCCCATGAGGGGGGCTGCAATGGATTGGGGCACAAAGCATCAGTAGTATCCAGCCAGGCCTAAGAACTGTCATACATGTCCTTGGAGCTGTGCATGCTTGCAGTGCCTGGACCTTTCCTATGAGGGGGCAGACGAGGCCCCGGCCAAGGGTGTATCCCAGGTACCTAGTCTCCTGCCAGCCCATTGGACATTTTTTGGGGTTGGCCATGAGCTAGGTCCCTTGCAGGGTCCGGAGGATGGCGGCCACCTGATTTAAATGTTTCTCCCACTGGCGGCTGTAGACCACAACGTTGTCCAGGTATGACATGGCATACTCTGTATGAGGGTTCAGAAAGCAGTCCATCAGGCACTGGAAGGTCGCCGGGGCTCCATGGAGGCTGAAGGGCATCCAGGTGAAGTAGTAGAGCCCACTCGGCATAGTGAATGCGGTCTTCTCTTTGGAGTCTGGGTCCAAGGGGATCTGCCAGTAGCACTTCGTGAGGACAAGGGTCATGATGTAGCTGGCGGTCCCCAGACAATCGAGGAGTTCATCGATCCTTAGCATTGGGTATGCTTCGAACTTTGATATCACGTTCACTCTTGGAAATCTATGCAGAATTAGAGGGTCCCATTGAGCTTTGGAACCAACACAATGGGACTACACCACTCGCTCTGCAATAGTTCCATGACTCCCAGCTCCATCATCACTTGGGCTTCCCTTTCAACAACTTTCTGTGTCTGTCGTGGGAGTGGGCGAGTGGTTTCCCGAATCACCTTCCTGGGGTTCATCTTAATGGTGTGCTGGACGATGCTAATCTGTCCTGGGAGGACAGTGAAAGTTGTACGAAAGGCAGCCAGCAGGCACTGAGCCTGTTCCTGTTGTTCTGGGAAGAGAGTGTCCCCAAGTTGAGGCACCTTGGTGTTGGCCATATCCGGAACTTGGGGACCTAAGGCCATCTTGGGTGTGTGAGGGGTAACTAGCAACCCACCCCATCAGTTGTGTAGCCAGGTGGAGAAAACAGGGGGAGCGGAGCTAAAAAAGGCGCCCCCTGCTTGTACTCAGGTGCTCCAGGTCTTCAACGGTGGGTCAGGCGGCACTCCTGGTCTTCAGTGGCACTTCGGCATCGAGTCCTTCACTCGCTCCAGTCTTCAGTGGGACTGAAGGACCCCCCACCGCCACCGAAATGCTGCTGAAGACCGGAGCAAGTGAAGGACTCGACGCCGAAGTGCTGCTGAAGACCTGGAGTGCCGCCTGACTCGCCTCTGAAGTGGGGGGATTCCCGTGGCCTCATCTGGGGCCAGACTAGGTCGGGGCAGCAGGTTTGTGAGCTGCTGGAGGCACTGTTGCTGTTGCTCTTTGTGCTGGGCCCCCAACTCCTGTGCCTGCAGCTGCTGCACCAGTAGCTGTTGACGCTGGCTCTCAGCCAGATATTTGATGAGTTTCTCAAGCTTCATTTTTATTTTCTCTTTTTTTCTCTTTTCTGTTAAGGTTCCCAACAGCAGGCTGTTGCGGCGGGGCCCCTTACTGCAGGGTTCGGGACAATGTCTGCGTTCTCCACCAAGTGTACTCCATTGGTGGGAGTGGCTCCTCCCCCTCCGGGTCTGCGGGCAGGCCAATCTGCCCCACTACGTCTCAAGGGGTCGCCTGACATGGGGAATCAACAGGGCAATGGGAGACATGAGCTCAGGCCTGTGGTCAGGGCCAAACAATAAACACAGTTACAGAGCCCCAGCCCCTGGTCGGTGGAGGACAGCAAAGAGTCTCAGGCTCCAGCCTGTACTCAGGCTGAGCAGCAAACAGTCAGTTAGCCCAGGACTTTGAGCAAGGTGGGGCAGTAGAGAGTCTAAGGGCTCAGGCCTGCACTCAAGTCGATCAGCAAACAGTCAGGCCTCCTAGCTCTGGCAGAGGGCCAACAAGCACAGGTTTCTTGCCTAAGAAAGGGGGAAACTGCCACCCATAGATTGAGGTGGCAGAGGGTGGGGGAATGCAGGCCCATCCACTCCACTGTGTCCTGGCCCAGGGCCCTAGCAGTGGCAGAACAGTCTGCCACTGAGTCAGCGGGGATCCTGACTGCAACACGCTGACTTGTTTACTGTCAGCGTTGAAGCCAAATAGGGGTTGGCTACCCCAGGGCCTCTTGCCAATTCCCCCTCAGTCTGTACTGGCTCTGTAGAGGTTTGTCCTGGTTGTCGGGGAAGAAGGCCTCTGTCAGGGCTTGGAGCTTCTCTGTGCTCAGGTCCATAAATGCCCCTGTCGGTGCTGGCCAATCCTTGGCTCCCTTCGGGTCTGCAGTGGCCTCCCAGCTCTGGAGCTCACAGGAGGCATCTGGCGACTGCCTCCCAACTGAGTTCTCCGGCCCGCCGTTTATACTTCTGGTCCCACCCACTGACTTCTTGTGGGAGGGTTGAGTGTGGGGTGGCTCCCCAACCAAGGTTCAATGAGGGGCTCCTCCCCCTCCTGGTCTGTGGGTAGGCAACCCACCCCACTACACCTACAAAAGAACCAGAGCACAGTGAACACTGACCATACCTCCACAGCTCCTATGACAGAAGCAGGGGGCCAGAATAGAGCCATTATACTGGCTGTACTTTGGCTGGAAGACCCTCCAAAATCAGCCATCACTGGAATGGTGTAAAGTGACAAAATAACTTTGTAATAAAGTGACAAAATAACATGTACAGTAAGAAGTATGTTTTTGAAGCTTTTGTAGGGGGAGGTGGGTGATTCTATCTATTATCTAGTTATTTTTCGGCATTTCATAGACCTCAAAACTAGCATCTGCCACGTAGAAGACATCGTGATTTCTCTACAACTCTGAATAGTTTCTTGAGCTTTACAATCACCTCGAGTGAGTCATTCCATCTTATCACAGCAGACGTCAGTGGGAGTAAGCATCACTAAAGAGGACAACCAGATTTTACAGAAGTTAGACACATGCACCAAATTAGCTCACCTAAAAATGAATTAATAGTTAAAGAGTTAGGGAACAACTTGAATTCCGCTACATAGTTTGTAAGGGGATTTAAGACATGAGTATTCACGATACTGCCTGATGGCAACAGTAAATGGCATAGACAGCAACAAGAACATCAAAATTATATCTCCTGGTCTGTCTCCTCAAAGCATACTAAGCTAGATTCACAAGGGGAATTTAGGTGCCTAACTGCTACTTTACTAGCCTAAGTCCAATATTTGGGTCCCATCAACATTCACAATTCCCCCTACTCAACTGCTGCTTAACCCTATAGGCACCTGAAGTCTTGGCCATGTAAGTTTCTACTGGCAAGGCTCCCTAGGTGCCTACATTTCTCCAAGTGGGCATAGAATCATAGAATCATAGAATATCAGGGTTGGAAGGGACCTCAGGAGGTCATCTAGTCCAACCCCCTGCTCAAAAGCAGGACCCATCCCCAATTAAATCATCCCAGCCAGGGCTTTGTCAAGCCTGACCTTAAAAACTTCTAAGGAAGGAGATTCCACCACCTCCCTAGGCAACACATTCCAGTGTTTCACCACCCTCCTAGTGAAAAAGTTTTTCCTAATATCCAACCTAAACCTCCCTCACTGCAACTTGAGACCATTACTCCTTGTCCTGTCCTCTTCCACCACTGAGAATAGTCTAGAACCATCCTCTCTGGAACCACCTCTCAGGTAGTTGAAAGCAGCTATCAAATCCCCCCTCATTCTTCTCTTCCGCAGACTAAACAATCCCAGTTCCCTCAGCCTCTCCTCATAACTCATGTGTTCCAGACCCCTAATCATTTTTGTTGCCCTTCGCTGGACTCTTTCCAATTTATCCACATCCTTCTTGTAGTGTGGGGCCCAAAACTGGACACAGTACTCCAGATGAGGCCTCACCAATGTCGAATAGAGGGGGACAATCACGTCCCTCGATCTGCTCGCTATGCCCCTACTTATACATCCCAAAATGCCATTGGCCTTCTTGGCAACAAGGGCACACTGCTGACTCATATCCAGCTTCTCGTCCACTGTCACCCCTAGGTCCTTTTCCACAGAACTGCTGCCTAGCCATTCGGTCCCTAGTCTGTAGCTGTGCATTGGGTTCTTCCGTCCTAAGTGCAGGACTCTGCACTTATCCTTATTGAACCTCATCAGATTTCTTTTGGCCCAATCCTCCAATTTGTCTAGGTCCCTCTGTATCCTATCCCTGCCCTCCAGCGTATCTACCACTCCTCCCAGTTTAGTATCATCCGCAAATTTGCTGAGAGTGGAATCCACACCATCCTCCAGATCATTTATGGAGATGTTGAACAAAACCGGCCCCAGGACCGACCCCTGGGGCACTCCACTTGACACCGGCTGCCAACTAGACATGGAGCCATTGATCACTACCCGTTGAGCCCGACAATCTAGCCAACTTTCTACCCACCTTATAGTGCATTCATCCAGCCCGTACTTCTTTAACTTGCTGACAAGAATACTGTGGGAGACAGTGTCAAAAGCTTTGCTAAAGTCAAGATACAATACATCCACTGCTTTCCCTTCATCCACAGAACCAGTAATCTCATCATAGAAGGCGATTAGATTAGTCAGGCATGACCTTCCCTTGGTGAATCCATGCTGACTGTTCCTGATCACTTTCCTCTCATGTAAGTGCTTCAGGATTGATTCTTTGAGGGCCTGCTCCATGATTTTTCCGGGGACTGAGGTGAGGCTGACTGGCCTGTAGTTCCCAGGATCCTCCTTCTTCCCTTTTTTAAAGATTGGCACCACATTAGCCTTTTTCCAGTCATCCGGGACTTCCCCCGTTCGCCACGAGTTTTCAAAGATAATGGCCAATGGCTCTGCAATCACAGCCGCCAGTTTCTTTAGCACTCTCGGATGCAACTCGTCCGGCTTTTCTAAATAGTCCCTAACCACCTCTTTCTCCACAGAGGGCTGGCCATCTATTCCCCATGTTGTGATGCCCAGCGCAGCAGTCTGGGAGCTGACCTTGTTCGTGAAGACAGAGGCAAAAAAAGCATTGAGTACATTAGCTTTTTCCACATCCTCTGTCACTAGGTTGCCTCCCTCATTCATTAAGAAGCCTACACTTTCCTTGGCATGCACAAGGCCAACTAAGTTTTACAACCACTGAGCTTCTCAGTGCCTAGCTCATGCCTAATCCTGGTGGGATTCACAAATGAGGCATTCCCTCACCTGTTTGGCCTGCTTGGCCAGTTGAGATAGGCTTGCCCCTAGAGCCCAATGGTTAGTGCACTCAGCCAGAATATGGGAAATTGAGGTTCGTAGCTCATTCTGCCTAGTATGAAACAAAGACTTAAACCCAGGTCTCCCACCTCCCAGAGAGTGCCCTAAACACTGGACTTTAGGAAGGTATCCTGGGAAGCTGTTGTATGACATATTTAAATAGTCATTGGATCAACAAAAGAATAAGAATGACTCTTAGCCCAGTGGTTAGTGCACTTACATGGAAGACCTGGGTTCCAGTCCTTGCTCCACATCTGGCATAGTGGGGAGTTGAATCTGGATCTTCCACTCCTTGGTGAGTGCTCTAAATACTGGATATAGGGGAGGGGAGGTAACACCCCATCCTCCTTGTTTTTTCTTGAGAAAGGCATCTAAACCAACTCATCCCTAACTCCAGGAAAGGATTCAGTGCTCTGAATCCCTAGTGGAGATAGGTTGCAAACTCCCTTTGAGGAGTGGGGCTTAGTCCACACACCTCTCCAGCATTTCCTACCAGCTAGCTCAGACAGCTTCCTGCTCCGTGTGCTGGCTTCTGTGAATACCTTTTTAGGCACCATACATTGTATTGGGAGCCTGGGCACCTAACTTTGGGTTGTGAATTTCAGGAGGTGGTAGGGAACCTAAAAATTAGGTATTGCAATGCTTAAGTCCTTCTTATGAATCTAGCCCCCTGGCTCCATCTCTTCGTGCTGGGTGACTTCCACCAATGTTTCCCTACTGCTTCCTTCCTCCCTCCTGCCATTGTTGAACCAACCACTGCAATCAGATTAGTGACACTTTATTCACCATCTGTCAACCAAATTCCCTTACCTAATATTCATATCAGCAAACGTGGTGGGGCAGTGATTAAGCAGAATTCAAGCATGAAGATGGTCTGGTTGTATTGCAAGTTCTGAACTCACTGTGCTCAGATGGGAGTGGAAATTTCCCATGTCATTCCTACCAACTCTGGTTGTGCTGTTTAGTTTGATTTATAGAAGGCACACCAGAGCCCCAGAGCACTCTGACAAAACTTAAATTATAACAATTCATATAAAAATGGCAAAGTAACAAATAAGCAAGCAATAAATAATCCAGCCAAACAACTCAACAAGCCAGCAGAATAAATAACCAATCAAACAGTATTAAAAATATTGACTCTCTCAAGTCTGGGTTCCTCTACCAGTCAGCATTCTTCAGACTTTACCCCAATAAGTCAGCTTTTTGGGGCAGGAACCATGCCTTCTTTTGTGCTTGGAAAGTGGCTACCAAAAACCAGAAAATAAATAGATATGATTATTATTAGCCAAGATTTTCAAAAGTAAATAGGGATTGTCTCAGTTTTTGGGTGCCTAACTAGAGATCTTAAAAATGGCCTGGTTTTCAGAAACCATCCACTTTCAGAAAATTAGGTCTCTTAAGGTGTCTCAGATTGGTTACCCAAAAATGGAAGCATCCTAAAGTAAACACTTTGAAACTCTTGGTTAGCATGAAAGTCTCAAATCATGTCTATAGATTTGCTTAATAAAATATAAACATGTCTGACACCTCAGGGCATGAGGTAATTACTATGTGTCGGGAAGGCATTTTTTCTCCAGACAGCAATGCACAGTTTCATTGTGTTTGTGTTTTTTTAAAGCTACCTCTAATGGTGAGTGATCACTACTAAAGACAGGACTCTGATCTTAATGAACTAAAGTGTGATCCAGTACAACAAATCCAATGTTGTTTCAATACTTGTGTCAATTCATTATAAATAGTTTATTAGTTTAGGTGAAAATCCAGTCACACCCTCTACAGATGAGGGTCTGTCCATGCAACTGAATGCATGTGGTTATTCAGCTCAGGGTAAGGCTACCTATAGGTTTTATGCAGGGGATATGCCCCTTTTATAGTAGTACACCATATATCCATAGATTTTAAGGCTAGAAGTAGAATTCAAAAATTTTCTGGAGGAACATTTTGCCAGCAGAAAATGTCAATTTGGTGACATGAAAACAGTCTGTGGTAATCTGTCGGTTTCAATGACATTTTCTTTGAAAAAGAAAAGAAAAGGGATTTTGATAAGATCAGCTTTATGGGAATGAAACATTTCCATGTTTTGTTTCAAAATGACTTGTTTCCCAGCCCACACCGATTCCTGCAGGTCCCATTGGCCAGGAACTGTGAACTGCGGCCACTGGGAGCTGCGAGTGGCCATACCTGCGGCCACTCAGGTAAACAAAGCATCTCGCGGCCCGCCGGGGCTTACCCTGAACAAGCTGCAAACCAAGTTTGGGAACCCCTGCATTAGAAGGGGAAGTTGATGATGGTCAGGTATTACTCTGGTAAACCCTGTTTATTTACAAAGAATATACACAGACCTGTTTCCTAGACTAACGTAGGAACAAAGAGAAGGTAGTTTTCTTGCTGAGAAATCCGTGTCTGCTTCCAAACAGCACTCTGCCGAAAATAAGCTTTCTTTCTTGGGCTTCCACCCAATGGCAGGCTATCAGAGCTTCCTTGGCTTTCTCTTGGCATTTATGGCTGTTCCTTTGCTGGCTTTTCCACACACATATACACTTTTGCTGTGTTTGCAACCAGCCCCCAGGAAAGCCCTTCCATCCACATAACTCCACTTCTGATTAACTTTGCATGTGGCCTCATCCCTTGGGTTGAATTTTCTATTGTTTCAGCTATTTTACTTCATAAATAAGCTTAATTATTTCTTAAATATATCCTGAAGAAAAGGGGGCTAGGATGCCCATCAGTCTCACAAGGTCTGTGATTGCCTATAGATTAAAGACAGGCCTGTTTGTAGCTACCAGCACCCTTCAGATGCAGACTAATAGAATTTGATTGACTCTGAGATCACTAATAATTTATAGTTTTATCTAACATACTGACTCTCCATTTCATCCCTAACACTACTTCTTCTAGCTCTTTCCCCTATGAGTGTTGTGGAAAGTGTGCTAGATTTTCTCTTTTATCACTTTTCTGACCATCTTCTTCAGTTCACCTTTCTTGATCACGTTAAACCTTTTTTCCCTTTTCTTAGTACTAAGGATGCCCTTCCCCACATGATTAATGAACTACAGCTTGCCTTGCACCCTGCACTTATAGAGCTCTCTTCTATTGTTCCCACATCATTGTAGTATGTGACTGCCTTGCCAGTCTACTTGGAGTAAGTATTGCTGTGGATATAATCAAAGAAGATATCCTAGAGATAGCCCCAAACTGAAACTTGAATGAAAACCTCTTGGAATATAGGGTATGCTTTGGAGTCATATCTCTAGATCTGAATCCATGCCTATAGGTCATTGTTTTTTCCCCAAATCAAATCCCAAAGATCAATCACAGATGCCAGACCTCACTAGAACAGATGATATTGTGAGATCACTATTGTTCAAAAGAGGGGATTTTTCTTTCCAGATGTGGGCTCTAATTTTACTTATAAAACTATAGCATAAATTACTGTGACATGACAAAATAGATTTCCTGCTCCGCCAATCTTTATAAATCTGTATATACACAGTATACTAACACCTTTTCTGAATGACTATCTAATAAATCATCATTCTAACTAATAACATCTGCTCTATAATAATTTATATCAATGCTGTTTGCTCATACCTGGGGAAATGGTCTGAAATGGCCACATCATTTTGCTTAAGCGTGAATTTGCTCAAGTTGGAAAAAAGAGCTATTTTGATAATTAGATTTAGGATGGTTTTGTGGTTAAAGCACTGAATTGGAACTAGGAGATGTGTTCAGTTCATAGTTCTTCCTTTATAGCTTTAGACAAGCCACAGTTCCCCATGGAATATGGAAATACCTCCCTCTCGCAAAGTGTCATGTATTAATGTTTTGATAGCACATCCATGAAAAGTAATGTGAAAAGTATTGTACCCCTCTAAATGTTTTATTACGGTTAAAAAAATCTTTGACTTTAATTGAGCTTAAATTGTAATACAATACAATAATAAATGTGCCTTTTGTGCTTTTTTTTATTCCTCTTATTTTGCACAAATGACAGTTCAGAAACATATTCTTGTTTTCACTTGCTAAAATTCAAAATGATTATTTAAGAAATACCAGCCTCCAGTTGCAGCCTAGACACATATGGTGTGTATAAATTAAATAACTAATTGTGTGATTATTCCTAAGATGTCAAATGTAACAGGGTTAATACACCATTGCAAGATGACAGGGGTGATAAAACATTTATAAACTCTTATAAATCACTGACTCATCCCCTTCCCCTCATTCAGTGCTGTTAAATGTCTAATATTCTCATGTACTTTCTTGCCTTAAGTGCCATCTCGTGCTGCTCTCAGAAAGTTCAGAAATTGAGAGTGATGATTTGCTCTGTGGAATAGGAAACAAACAAACAAAAAAGAAAGAAAGAAACGTCAGTGATTAAGACAGAGGGGGTGTATAAAGAGGAAATATTTCATTCTTGTTTAGGGGAGTTCAAGTAAAGTTTAAACAGAAGACAGGAAATGTGAAAAGCCATTATGATTTAGAAAATATACATGAGAGCATAAGGTAGGGGTATATCTTATGAGGGTGTTGTCTTCTGTTACACAGCAGAGCAAGGTACACAGGCAGTATGCCATTGCATATTTAATCCTTTATACAAAATTGAACAACTTAACTGGAGGAGAGATTGAGGGAAAACTCACTCTAGAATACCCAAAAGCCTTGTGGTTAGGGAAATAACTGGAACATTGGAGACCTGGGTTCAACTTGCTGCTCTAGATGAGGCAGAGCAGCAATTTGAACGTGAGTTTCCCCCATCCCTACGGAGTGCCTTAACCACTTGATTACTGGAAGAGGAGGGGTCCTCTCATTTTTCACGAGAAAGGGCTGACCTGGTTTAGATGCCTAACTACAGGAGAAGATTCACAGCTGAGAATCCCTCCACTCAGGATCAGTCAGGCACCTAAGGCCCAGATCGATGGAAGTTTTGGTGCTTATGTACCATTATCGATCTGGCCCCCCTTCTTCTGAATTTCACTCCTGGATAGGTGAAGTGGCAGCCTCCTGCTCAGCATGCTGGGTTTTGAGAATCCTTTTCCTTGGTGCCTAATGGTCTCCTTGCATTGTATGGAGATGACTAACTTGAGGCTGTGAATTCCACTGGGTGGCAGGGCACCTAGAGTTAGGCATTGCAACATTGAGAACTTCAACACCTATGTGCCTAAGCCACCTTTAAAAATAGGATTTAGGTGCTTAAGTCAGTCAGGTGTTTTTTGAAAAATAAATTCCCTTTGGCTAAATTGCAGTAAGTATTCTCCAAGGGCAGGAGTGTGCCATGCAGAGAGAAATGAGGAAGGGAGAGGAAAGTACTGTGTGTCTCCTGCAGATGGCTGGCATACTGTTCTCACTGAAAAAACAACAACATATAAGATGCTCCTTTTCTTATTGGTGATGGAAGGGAACAAGTAGGTAGAATGAGGAAGGAAGAGGGTAGGTTGGATGCTTTGTGCTTGTGTGGATATGTGATAAGTTGGGATGTCATTAAAAATCTAGGTAATGACTAGGAAAAAATGCCTTATTGTTCTCCATTTCCCTCCCTACGCCCAGACACTTTTTCACAATAAACTGATGACAGTATAAGGAGCTAGCTGCTAATTTACATCAAAACGAGAGTTAAAACTCCTTTTCGATAGCTGTTTCCTGTACCCAGGCTTCTGCCTGCTCCTGTGTTACGTCAAGCAGTGCCAAACGTATGTGCCACAGCTATTCAGCTCACATTCTATTTATAGATATGCCTATGACCCCAGCTTTATATCCCATTCCGAGCAGATGAAATCAATGCTGCCACACAGTGATCACAGCACCTATATGGGATAAGCACCTGGATGAAACAGGCTGAAACTCAGCCAGGAAAGACAAAAGCAATGCTTCTAGTAAGCAGAAGCACTTCAGGGAGCATGCTTAGAGCCTGAGAATGCCCTCCACAGAAGGCATGACTGCATTCCTCTTCCATTCTAACCTCCACCCCAGCACCGTGTTATCAAGGCTGAGAAAGTTGGGAGCTCACTATTGACACCTGGCAGTGAAATGGGAACGAGCATCCCAGACCTGCTTGAGAACTCCTGAAGGACAGAGGCGGAACTGGGGAGGGAGCTCTCTGCCAGCACCAATTGGAGAGCAAAGGAAATAGACTGAATGGGCCAGGTCTCATTTGCATTGCAATTTGTGACAGTTTGGGTCATTTTGGTTAAAAATACAATTATGTTTGAGTTTGGGGGCCATAAATTGCCACTGACCCTATTGGGAAATGAAGGAACAAGAGTTTCCCTATGCAATGTTCCTCTGGTCACCCTGACTGAGACTGCAGTCTGCACACTGGAGTGAGGGAGCCTGGGTAAGGCTAACGAGAGAGAAGGGAAGGAGGCTTCTGCTGAGAGTAGCTCTCTAGGGGTAAGGACTCTGTTAAGGGTCTTAGATACCACTAATCACTCTAAAAAGCTGATTAGGCAGAACAGCTAAAGAAGAGTAGATGGTACAGAGCTGAGATTGCTTTGAGGCAGTAGATAGTACAGAAGTGAGGCAGCTTGGGCTAAAGCCCCAGCAAGAGCAGCGGTTTATCTAAGGCAGTGTTTCTCAAATTGGTGTCCGTGGACCCCTGGGGGGGTCAATGAGGATACTCCAGGAGATCCATGGGCCCTGCTGATCAACTCCTCTCCCTCCCTCCCAGCACTTCCTGCATGCTGTGGAACAGCTGGGAGGGAGGGGGAAGAGCGGGGATGGGATGCACTCAAGGGAGGGGACAGAAAGAGGCTGGGAAGAGGTGGATGGGGTGGGGCCTTGGGGGAAAGGGTGGAGTGGGGGTGGGGTCTGGGGCTGAGTGGGGGACTTGGGGGTCTGAAAATTTTTAAATCAAAATGGGGTTCCTTGAGTTGCTAAAGTTTGAGAAGCGCGGATCTAAAGGGACTTTGGTGCAGGTTTCCCTGTCTAGCAATCAAAGCTTAAAACACTTCAGGTGGGCCACGTGGTAAAGCCCTCAGAGCAGCCTTAGCAGCACTGACCTGCTAGAATCCTTGGACTCCACCAATCCAGGGCTGCTAACAGGGAGGGAAGAGCTGGAGAGGAGGGAAGTGTCAAGAATGTGTTAGCCACTCACAGCTGCTGGAGGTTGGGACTATTGTTTAGACAACATGGTGTGGGGAGTCTAACCCAATAGATATTGCTAATGGATTAATTGCTGCTGTTTAAGATTTCAAGAAGAAATCCTTGAAAATTGAACGCAGCCTTTTTTGCTGCTGACAACACCTGGCAAAAGGGTAAAAACAGTACCAGTTGTGGGTAATCATACTAGGTTGAAGCGTGCTGGCAGAATGAAGAAAAGCATCACCTGCGAAGAAGGTAGTTGATCTGGGACCTTGGACACACAGGCTGGGACTTACCTACTTAAAGGATTAAAGAAATTAGAAAGGATGAGGTAACAGAAAAATAAAAAATTTTGCCATTGTCTCAGCTCTAGGGTTGCTAGGCATCTGGTTTATGACCAGAACACCTGATTAAAAAGGGACCATGGCAGCTCCAGTCAGCACAGCTGACCTGGCCACTAAAAGTCCAGTTGGCAGCACAGTGCGGCTAAGCTCTGTGTAGCTCCTAGTAGTGGTCGGCATGTCCAGCTCCTAGGTGCAGGGGCAGCCACATGCTGCCCCCATCCCAAGCTGCAGGGGCAGTGCTTGTGGGCATAGGCAGTGCACAGAGCCCCCTGGTCCCTCTGCCTAGGAGCCAGACATGCTGGTCCCTTCTGGGAGCTGCCTGAGGTAAGCAGTGCCCAGCTGGAGCCTGCAACCTGAGCCCCGTCCCACACCCCAAACCGTCATCCCCAGCCCCACCCCAGATCCTACACCCCCAGCTGGTGCCCACACCCTGTCCTGCACCTTAACACCCTGTCCCAGCCCTGAGCCTCCTCCCACACTCCGAACCCTTGAGCCCCAGCCAGAGCCACCTCCTAAACCCAAACACCTCATCCCTGGCCCCACCCCAGTCCACACCCCCAGACAGAGCCCTCAACCCCTCCCACACCCCAACCCCATGTCCCAACCTGGAGCCCCCTGCTGCACCCTGAACCCCTCATTTCTGGCCCCCAACTTGGAGCTAGCACCCCCAGCCAGAGCCCTCACCGCCTCCTGTACCCCAACCCCAGCCCAGTGAAATAGTGTGATGGTGCAGGAGAGTGAGCAATGGAGGGAGTAGGGATGGAATGGGCAGGGGACAGGGCCTCGGAGAAGGGGCAGGACATGGATGGTCAGTTTTGTGCAATTAGAAATTCTGCAACCCTACTCAGCTCCCCACCAACCCATTTTTCATTAGAGCTGCGTGACATCCCTTTGTCACTTGGGTCCTCTATATCTTAGAGGATGTGGGCTATTCAAAAGTGTTTAAATTACTTCAGAGTGCAGGTCTCATTATAGTCACTGGAACTTGTGCTTCTAAATCTCCCAGACACTTTTGAAAATCCCCCGCCCCCCCCCCCCACTCTTGCTTTCTGTTTTACCTTAGTTCCTAGCTGTATTACTTTGGAAGATGGCAGGAACAGGACATTTTCCTTGGAAAACCCGAGTCTGAAGCTTGGTCTGATAGATGCATACAAAACCTATTCCTCCAGGCCTTTATTGAATAGGTGGGTTGAGGAGAATGTGATTTTTTTTTTTAATGTTAGGGTGTATTTATATTGCTATGGGATCAACCTGATGTTTTTAGCATGCGTTTTTGAAAGCTCAAACTGTATATATGCCCAGAACTTTTGGAAAGGCACTTTTTTTCTTACAAATCTAAATACAGGTTTAGTTCACCCAGTACTATAGTTTTGAGGCACCTATAACAAAGCTGCAGTCATTACCCATACACAAATTGACTTTCCTTCAATGCATCTGCTACATGGAAAGGAAAAAAAATCATATTACCCTGAGTTTTATGCATAGCCATAAACAAAAGTTCAGTAACTTTTGAACACTGTTTCCAGGCATGGAACTTTTTTATATAAAGCAGCAATTATACCTTTGTAACATTTGACTATGTTTTTTCATTTAAGAGTCTTTCTGAAATGTATATCCTGTGCTTTATATAATAGTGAACAAAAGCAATTCACTTCAGAGTTTAGTATTCTAAGTGAAACAATCAATTTGAATGACAATCTGTTATTCAACCATAAAATGTATTAACTAATGAAAAATACACATTTCTCTAGAATATTAGTCACACTTCAGTGAGAGGTTTAAAATAACTGGGACCTCATAATCTTTAGACACAATTAAATATATGTGTGGCTAAATCAGCACTAAGTGAAGAATCTGAAATCTATCCAGGTTCAGTGAAATAACTACATTACTAGAAGCAGAGATTTGACATTAAGGTAGACAAAAACATGAAGATTTAAGTTAATTCTTAGGGGGCAGGGAGAATAGATTCCAGTCACTTAATTGTTTTTATTTATCCAAAAACTAGACTTACGACATTTCTATTTGTTTAGAATATGATCTCTATTAATCAAAGAAGCTATTCATTCAGACTGGCATGTATGCCAAAGAGCAGTATTCATAAAATGCAGCGTAGGCTGGTGACAACGGGTAAGCAAATCTGTCATCTAAAGATACATTCAGAGTCAATTTACAGCTTTGGGAAATGATTGTACTGTATTTGACTCAAAACTGGATAGACAATATCTACCCTGATTACACCAGGGAGCTTCTAGTGGTAAATTGCAAATATCCAAATCTTTACACGAAGATGTTAAGTTACAGTATAAGAACTATCCAGAAATAATTTGTGTCATAAAATGCATTCAAACTCCATGATTTTTTAAAGCCAACATCACAATAGGCTCTAATTAGCAGCTTCATTGGCCATCTCACAGACAAGACAAAGATAGAAGAAACATGGAGAATGTGTTAGCTTACCTCAGAGGTGAAAAAGAAAGATGCATTGGCAAGGAAGCATGGAAAAGGCAGTCCATGCAATATCTCTTTTGTGAATAGAGAAAAAATAAAAAAAACAAAAGTTCTCTTAAGTGTGTTCACTCTCTGATTCTTTTGTGGATAGAAAAAGAGAGCATAGGAGAAGTCTTATTTCATGTATGTGAATTACTCCTCCTCATGAGAGCCCAGTTAAACTCCCACTGAAATCAAATCATTGGCTTCAATAGAATTTGGATCAGATCTAAACTCATTTGTGCGTCTTCCACATAGCAGCACAGTACCTCTTCTGTAATTTAAAAAATATTTCTACCGGGGTTTTCTTTGAGAAGCAAGAAGCTTATCATAATAGTGTTATCCATGTGAACTGTGTCCATCATGAGCAGAATCAGAAGGATAATGAGTCAAATCTTTACTTAGTGTAAATCAGTGTCGCTTCATTGACTTCAACAGAGCTATGCTGACTTACACTGGCTGAGGTTCTGACCCAGTATTTTTAGGACTGAGCCCATACACAACTGCTAGTTGACAAATTGGCAAAAATGGATACATATTTTGGCATCAATGTACTAATGATTTGACATAGTCAAGACTCTCACCATTTGGTTCCCACTTTCGAATATATGTGGTCTGAGATTCATAACAACCCTAAAACCATTAATTACCAGCCATCCAAAAATCAATACATAAAAAGTTGGTCTTGCAGCTGTGGCCTCCCTGAGCCCTCAGAAACTCTGGTAAATTGCACCATTATTCTGTGTCAATATACTGAGCCAATGCAGAGAAGTTCTTACAGAGAAGCTCTTCAGATGAGAGATCTTTCTATATTTATCAGTAAAGCAGGCAGCACAATCCTATCACTACATCAGTAAATAATCATATAAATCCATAGAAGAATGTATGCCCTGCACTGTGATATTTTGGTGTCCTAAGAACAGTGTATAAAATGCTAGATGGAGTTTGTTCAACATTTTGAAAAACTTGATTCTGATCTCATTTAGATCAGTTTTATTAAATGAAATTACTTCCTGTTTTCACTGGGGGAAGTGAAATCAGAATCAGGCCCCTTGTTTTTATTTTTGAACTGTTACAATAGTAATGAAATAATCTGATAAATCTTCCCATACTTTGGAAATAGCCATCATATATGAACATTTAGAGTTGACCCACACAGGAGACCTAAATTTAGCATTGCAATACCTGATGTTAGGTGTCCTGCCACCAGTCAGAATGTGCAGCCCTGAGTTAGGCACCCAGATTCCCCATATATGCACGGGGAGAGATAGGTGCCTATGAATGGGATTCACAAAAGCCAGTACACTGAGCAGTGAGTTGCCTAAACTATTGAGGAGAGGAGTATCTAACTCTGAGCCAGAGAGAGTCACTGTGCTATAGAGTAAGTCCTCCAGGAAGGTGGGAGATGTACACTTCATTTATGTACATTATTTCCATGATTAATTTATCTACCTTGGGACCAGTCTGCTCTTCAGTAAGATACTACAAGGTGCCAGAAGTGGAAGGCAGGGCATGGTGGAAGACCCAGTGAGAGAGGTAACATTGAGATGGAGGCTATAGAGCCTGGGCACCTGGCTCTCAGAATAAGGAAAAGTGCTAACTATTCCTGGAAGAGACAACATGGACTATATATGAAAGCCAAGGCAGGGGTAAAAACACTGGAGGCTGAACAAAATATTTTTGCTCATAACAGTGGCAGGCTAAGAAGCCCTAAATATGCACAATGCATTCCATATAAATAGTTGTGGAGACTGTCATAAATATAAAGGGAAGGGTAAAAACCTTTAAAATCCCTCCTGGCCAGAGGAAAAAACTCTTTCACCTGTTAAGGGTTAAGAAGCTAGGATAACCTCGCTGGCACCTGACCACAATGACCAATGAGGAGACAAGATACTCTCAAAGCTGGAGGGGGGCAGAAACAAAGGGCATGGGTCTGTCTGTGTGATGCTTTTGCCGGGAACAGAACAGGAATGGAGTCTTAGAACTTTGTAAGTAGTCTAAACAAACAGAATCTAATGCATATCTAGGTAAATGCCTGAGAAAATAAGCTGTGCTGAATGGAATGTATATTCCTGTTTTTGAGCCTTTTTGTAACTTAAGGCTTTGCCTAGAGGGATTCTCTATGTTTTGAATCTGATTACCCTGTAAGGTATTTACCATCCTGATTTTACAGAGGTGATTCTTTTTACTTTTTCTTCTATTAAAATTCTTCTTTTAAGAACCTGATTGCTTTTTTCATTGTTCTTGAGGTCCAAGGGTTTGGGTCTGTATTCACCTATGCAAATTGGTGAGGATTTTTATGAAGCCTTCCCCAGGAAATGGGGTGTAGGGTTTGGGGGAATTTTGGATGGAAAGATGTTTCCAAGCGGGCTCTTTCTCTGTTATATATTTGTTAGACGCTTGGTGGTGGCAGCAATAAAGTCCAAGGGCAAAAGGTAAAATAGTTTGTACCTTGGGGAAGCTTTAACCTAAGCTGGTAAAAGTAAGCTTAGGAGGTTTTCATGCAGGTCCCCACATTTGTACCCTAGAGTTCAGAGTGGGGAAGGAATCTTGATAGGGACAGAGAGGAAAGTTTGCAGAAATAATTCAAATGTTTGAGGATCATTGTATTCCTAGAAAAATATATGCTCAAATTGAGAATACAAAATGAAGGGGAAACAGCAGTTTGTCACATTTAAAAGTAGTCAGCCCTGCAGATAGGCAATATTAAAACAGTCTCATTAAATACCAGCTTGTCCTGGGGTGTAACAATAAAAAAGTCCATAAACAGTTACTAAGGGAAATGGATCTGACACTAGAAAGGGCAACATATATTTGCAAAGCAGAAGAATGAACAAACAAATAAGAATCCTACAGAAAGGTTGAGCATATGACTGAGTGCCATATCTAAACCAGAAAGGAAAAAAATTGCAGCAATGAAATTGGTAAGGATATGGACAGAAACATGGAAAGCAGCGAACAATATCTGTGATGTTGTAAACAGCATGAGAGAGAAATGCCCAGCATTCAGACAAATATGTAGAAATGGTAATAAACCAAACTATTAAGCTAAAATGTGTAGAGAAAGCAGGAAAGTGTATGTATTAAATGCAGAAATTCTTAAGTGCAATAATGGCAGAGCCTGAAAACTCAAAAGATTGGCTAATTTAAAAAAATTGCACAAATGGCACTTATGTGACATACAAAATAGGCACTGGGACATCAGTAAATGTAAAATCAGAAATTGTAATCAGAGCACATAAAAATGGAAGAGCCAAAATAATCTGAAAGATTGTAGTGGAAGAACAATTCCAGTGTTGGGACACCACACTGACACTTAAATACAAAGGAAAAATGATAAAATCAAGATTTTGTGGTGGTTCACAGAGATAAGCAATTAGTCCTGGGCCAACACACATGAGGTACTTGGTCTTATCAAGAGGATATTTACCACAGAGCGTTAGAAGGACAAAAGAATCAGATATGAAAGTATTTATACCATCAGATGAAGATGCTTTCACACAAAATGGGCGTCTTCCAGTAATATACAAGATACAGAACCATTAGTATATGCATGGATAGCGTCACACATTTTAAGAAAGATACTAGAAGAAGGGCTGTGAAAAGTGACAGCAGAGGATATCATTTGGAGAACAGGAGAACCAACAGATTTAGATTCACTTCTTGCTAATCAGAGAGAAAAAAGCAAGGGGATTATAGTTGTGTGTGGACCCTAAGGAGCCTAACAAAAACATAGAGACCATTTCCATTTGCGTACAATAAATGAAATATTGTCCGAGATGACAGGAGCCAAATTTTCCAGCAAATTAAATGCATTGGTGGGATTTTGGCAGAAGTCCTTGGACACAGAGAGCTCTAAGATCTGCACTTTCAACACACCATTTGGCAGATACTGCTTCCTAAGACTGCTTCTTGGCATATGTTCAGCTCCAGAAGTATTTCACCATACAGTGAGACAGATGCTAGAAAGTCTAGCAGAAGCAAAAGTGCTCATTGATGACATAATTTGGCACAGTGCCACTATGAAACATCAGGAACAACTGGGGAGAGTAATGGAAATTGTAAGACTTATTAACCTTGTACTGAACAAGGCCAAATGTCAATTTTAAACAATGAGAGTAGCTGGAAGTTTGTGATGCTAGCAGACCAGATTCCAGCTCTTGTCAAGACTTTAGGCCTCAGCTGAGCACTGACAAATTCATTGCTGGAAACCAGTCCAGCTCACCTGTGTGCTAATATGGTTAAGATGGGTATTGGACTTATAACAATGTGCTTAGACTTTATGAAATACTTGTAAATTTTTATATGTATTAATCCTGCATATAATGTTTGTATCCCATGTTTTAAGGTATGGCAAATTGCCAGCACTACTATGATGGGTCTCACACTCTCTTCTTGAATGCAGGTTCAGGGCACCATTTCTTGCCCCTGAACTTGGGTATTAACTGCCCCACTAGTGTGCTAGAGAAGGAGAGTGAGGGACCCAGGCCCACCCTCTTCTCCGAGTCCCAGCCAAGGGGCCCTAAGGATAGCAGTAAACCACTAGAACTAGTGGTTCCTTCCCCTGGGCTACTTCCCTCTCCTGCCCTTCAGCTTGTGGGGCTTCCTGCCCTCCCTCTGAACAAACCAGGTGTCCCTTTACCTAGGGTTTTGGTCTTCTTAGCCCACCACGGCACTTCTCCAAACCCTCCTCTACTTCCCTCCAAACTACTCTCTGCTCCAACACCAATCCACTCTGCTCCAACTCCTTCTCTTGTCTGATTGAAGCAGGGGGTTTTTATCATGTGACTGGCTTCAGGTGCTTTAATTAATTTATAGCAAACTTTCTTCCCTCTACGCGGAATAAGGCTCCTTTCTAACAGTCTCCTACTGCTTGTTGGCCATGCTGTATCACAAAGGTAAGACTTAATTGTTTGCTGTATAGCTGTAAAATGTTTTTTTTCCTCTTCTGAACTACGTAACTGTATACCTCAATAAATAAGAATTTTTTTTTTACATAGTACAAAATGCTAAATCCCTATGAATGGTATTACCTTTTTCCTATTCAGAAGGTCTATCAAAATTAAATGTGCCATTGAGGGACATCACAATACAAAGACTTTGCTAGTTGCCTCTGCACACTCATGAAGGGGCTATATGTAAAAGGACTCATCCCATCAGCTTGAATTCTGGAAGAAGAAAATAAAAATAGCTATTGAGAAAAATTTTCATCTCTTTTGCCCTTTAATTTCCACAGAGCAGGAGCTACAAACAGAAGCAGAGATCCCCAGGGTCAAGTTGACACTCATGGCTCTGAACTCCTCCAGTGTGACAGTTTTAGTACCATATTTCTGTACACAGTTACCATTCTTAATAAAGTCTTTATCTTGAAGCTGCTTTGTTCATCAGTAAGATGCTACAGGCGCCTCCCTCCGCACAGGATTCACAGTACCATATCCTGGACTTGGGCATCTAAATCAGGTTAGCCTTCTCTTATAAAAAGGTGAGAAGGTGCCCCCCTTATATATAAATCCAGTGATTAGAGCACTTGTTCTGATTTTGAGCATGGACTTTAACTCAGGTCTCCTACTCTGCGTATGTCCACTAACTACAGGGTTGTAGGATATTCTGAGGTGGACCCCTCTCCTTTTGAAGCTGGTCCACCATGTGTAAAATATTTAGTCACTGGGTCACATGGATGCAAGGGGGGTTAGGCTCGAGGCCAGGCTCAAGCCTGGGGTTGCATTGTTATGTAGACATACCCTTTGTGACTCCAGACCCTTTTATTACAATTTTTATTCAGCATCTTTACTCTGGGTGGGCTCTTCTTTTTCCTTTTCTTCTCTTTATTCCTCCTGTTTTCTTGTCTCACTTTTTCTTGCTTTCTCTATCACTTTTTTTGTAGTGAATTGCAACCCTTTTTCTTAGGCTCTTTTTACCTATTGGTTACCTATTGCATTACATGAACTGCTGAAACATGTGAAGAAGGAGAAGAAATTTTGAGAACATTCATGTGTGTCTCAATGCTTGAAAAAATCATCCCTAAGTACGGTTCTATTCAACTCATCCGTTGCATTCTGTCTGCCACACTTTGAAACAAACTTTCGGGCAGAGCTTCAGGTTTGAGCATAAAGATATAGAGGGAAACTAACTCACACTATGGAGTCTGTACACACACACAACTAGAAAAGGCTCAGGTACAAATACATGAGCAGGCATTTATAGCTCTTCCACTTTATTATGTGTTACCTTGCTAGAGTTGATACAACTGTACACTGAAATGTATCTGTGCAATTTGGTGACAATAGGTGCGACTAAAAAAAAAAAATATTTAGGATCTGATCCAAAGTTCACTGAACTCATAGGGGGGATTAGATCAGGGCCTTATTATGTTATGGAATTTGATGCTACCCTGGTATTTGTGCTATATAATATACACAGAATTATTGTTTTTGTTTGTGTTAGTGCCCACAATGTGCCCAGGTGCTTTTTTCTAGATATTCAAGAAGTGACACCCACAAAAAAAAGTAAAAAAGTACATCATGGTAAACACTGCTTTTTCTCTTTGATAACTCTCAATGTATTCATAAGGCTGCTCTTTTTAGGTTTGAGAGGTATCAGAGTAGCAGCCATGTTAGTCTGTATTCACAAAAAGAAAAGGAGTACTTCTGGCACCTTAGAGACTAACCAATTTATTTGAGCGTAAGCTTTAGGTTTGAGAGTGCATCAAAATATCCGTATCCACGTTATAAGGATTTTTCAATCTACTTCTACCCATCAAAAAAGATTTTTTTAAAAATAATTGCAATTTGCAGCATCTCTTCATATACAGGAGATGAGATCAATGTAACCCCCTGGAAAGGGACGAGCTTTAAGGTGAAGCAATACAAGTTCAACAACCATACTTTTCCCACTAGAATCAGAAATATGCCATGGATGGGTAATTAGTGCTTTCTACCTGTTTTTCAACTATCTGAACTACTGCTGTGTAATTTGGAGCAGTTTAATTAGCCTAGTGGGTTAAAACATTGCTAATGGCATTTCCTTATTGAATCTCAGAAAGAGATGATACCTCTATAAGGTGTAGGTTGTAGAGTTGTTTTCAGGGGCAAGCAACACACAACATGAGGTGCTTCACAGCTGGAGGCCCATCAGAAACAACTATCATCATCTTTCTTACCAAGTGAAATTCACAAGGTTACAGAATTGCAAGGCACAGTTGAAATGGTAGAAAAATATTTTTAAAATGTCAATGGTCAAAAAATGTAACTTTTCAAAAAATGGGGATTAGCCTATTTTGGATCCTGGCAACATGTATCCACCAAGGGTTTTGCATGTATGTTTCTAGTAGGGCATCTCAGATGCTAATCCCAATTCATACAATTTGGAGGTTGAATTGTGCCTTTAAGGCATAGTCCTGCTTTAGTCACACTTCCTCTGCTGAAGCTTGGGAGGAATTCTCACGGAAGCAGAATTCCTTTCAGAGCTCTGTGTCATGGAAGATTCTATGGTTGCTAAGCCCCCGTGAGGGTGCAAGGTATTCCATCTCACATTTCCAATCAGCTCTTCTGCATGGTGCATAGGGATGTGGATGTTTCTCTTCTCCACCTTTCTTCCTCGCTTTGGGGAGTCTTGCACACCAGGCCACAGCAAAGAGATAGTCCTTGAACTCCAGGGAGTGTACAGACTGCAGCTATCCACCCCATACCAATACCAATTCCAATACCAGTGCACAATTATTCCCTAGAGTTTTGTCTCCCTTGGTTTGCTTAGCCTACCTTTAAAGGGATACTTTCAATTTGAATTTTCCTAGCTGGTTTAATTTTAAAAACTTTGAGTTTCTGATTGCACGTTGTTTAAATAGCATGTTCTGATTGTTTAAATATATTACTTTAATAATATTAGTTTTTGTTCTAATCCCCTGTTGATGTTCATAAAGGTATTTTTTGCAAGGGAGGAATTTACTGATTAATTACACAGTGAAACAATCTATACACCAAGTACTATCAACTACACAAATGAACTGAAAAAAAATAAAGAAAATATATTTTCTTAACTTTTCAGTTCTAGTAATCCTAGGGATTGTTTGTAATTCAATCTCCATTGATCTTGATGGAATTTTTTTCACTCACTTCTTTGGACATTGATTTGGACCCCAAAATAGGTGTACATTTTCCATGCAAAAATGTGATTTTTTCACATTGATGATGTATTCATGCAAAGAGTTAAATGATGCAATTTAATTTACAGTGTGATATAAGTAATCTGATGTGACAATTCCATACAAAATTTCCACTTAGGTACTTAGATGATTACATCATACATTTTGACCAGAGAATATTCATTTCTCTGTTGTCATTCAGGTATTATGTAATGATTTAGTTGCCGACAGCTAAGGGAAGGTGTTTATTACTCCTAAAACAAATGGCAAATGGATTTAGACTTATTAACAATGTGAATTTACCATATTGTGATTTTAGTGTTGTCAGTGCTAAATGATGTCAGTGAAAGTGCTATGAATGTGACTATTGTACAAACCTTTCAAAGCAGATTTTTCTTTTTGTGTAGAATATGAATTACAGATGGATGAAGAAGATAGTTTCTGAGTCTAGGTCAAGACTGGTTATGCATTGATTTGGAGTCCCAGTTTGAAGCTGAATAAGGACTAGTGTTCATGTTTAGGGTCAAGGTTCAGAGGCAACAGTTTTGAAATCTTTTCAGTTTTTCTTACAAGATTCCCCTCCCCACCCCTGAATAGCAGAAAGTGATTACATCAGTTGATCTTGTGATCTCACATTGTTCTGAAAGGTGGAAATCTCATGAGATTAGATTTCTTATAAAATATCTACTATCATGGACCAAATCTCTTGCTCTTGGTCATCTGAATACCTGTGTGCCTAGATTCCCTTTATCTCCATGGTTCCTGGTGGCTTCATTTCCACTCTTAACAATCCTTGATATCTAGAATCCCTTCCTCCAAACTTCATATAACTTTGGGTGGCCTGAATTCTTGCAATCTCCAAATGTAGCTCCTGGTGCCCTGATACCCCAGAGTCTGCTCTTCTTCCCTTCTGAGATAGATGGCTTCAAGCTGATCCATATGTTTAGTGGAAAGATTTATTAATATACAATTGTATGGCCAAGGAAACAGAGGACAGAAGCTGGGCAGCAGCATGGGTGGTCAGTTCATAGCTGCCTAAGCAGCATATGGCACTGACCTTCTGCCTCCAACGCAATCCACAAAACTAGAGGACAAAAGGAGCAATGGCAGGAGAAGGAAAATAGGTCAGTATTATTAAGTGAGCTGGCAGCCCCTTCCTCCATTCCCTGTTATCAGCCCAGCTGGAAAGCACTGAGTTTAAAAACACTTTCTCAGCTGGTGGGAGTGCAGCACCTCTTCAAGTGTGATGTCTATTAGGCCTATGCCTATGTACAATTGTAATTGGTACAATGTTCTCATTTTACCTACCCCTCGGTATAATGGAGTGTAACTAAAAGAAATGAGATGAAATTAGGAAGAAGAAAATTTAGGATGAATATCATTAAAAACTGCTTGAGACTAAAATCTATTAGAATGTGGAATAGTTTTTGAAGAGAGGTTTTGGAAGCCCCAACTATTGAGACATGTAAAACAATGTTGGACAAATCTCTGGAAAAAGAACATTCTAAAGGGCACAATTCTGCACTGACAGGGGCATGGAGTAATTATCCTAAAAATAATTTCGATTTCTCTCCTTTATGGTTTATATTAAATTGAATTGCAAAGATAAATGAATATTTATCCCCGAGGTCACTTTCACTACATTTAAGCACACCCACACAAGTTCCACTTGCTTTTTAAAAGGACGTTGAAGGTTAACCTTATAAACATATTTTTAGATTTTTCTAAAGGTTTCCATGAAAGCTATATATTATTGACAGATGTTTTCATAAATAAAATTACTGTAGGGACCTTTTTAATTGGTACATTCTGACCTAAGCTGAAAATGTGTAATGACTGAGAATAACAACAAGGTATGTTGAGAGAGGCTGACTGAAAAAAAAATAAAATAAAGACATTGGTGGGAAGTGTGCACATGTCATTTAATACTCTGTGTGTGTGTGTTTCTTTTACTTGAGAACCTGGAGTGAATTCCAGCTTTTGTGAAGGCTGAAAAGCACAGTTAAGGAGAGGCTAGAATAACTTTAGAGACACTTGGGAAAATATATCAGTGGAAGCCCATACAAACCACAGTTACTGCTGGGAAGTGATTATGAAGTAATGGATAAAGGCTGGCTGCAAATCCAGATCTTAAAACTGGTTTAATTTACCAAAATCACTTAGCTTCTTGAGAGGCTTCTAGATATCTCACTAGTTGGAAATTTTTGGGAATTGTGCAGTTACATTTATATTTGCATACAAAATATTATAGTAAACAAACTGTATACAACAATAACAAATCAAATATAATTATGAATAGAAAATCTTAGGAATTAAAGCATAAGGCAAGTCTACTAATAATATGGGACCATATGTCACAAAACACAATACAAACAGCCACTGCAAGGAAAACAGCCTTTGTCTATGTTTTTGCATCTGTAAATGGTTCTAAATTATATAAATTGCAGCTTATCTTTGTACTGGAACAGCCTGCAGAAATTCTTACATTAACATATGAAACCAAATAAAAGTCTAGGGGTTAAATCTTGGTCTACTGTATGAGGCTGGCAAACCAGGCACCAGCTTCTGTCAAGGTCCCCGTTCCTCACTTGGATACTAAGAAATATGTGGTTGGAATTAGTCTGGCTTCCCTGTGTATGAGAATTGTTAAAATAGGTATTAGAATTATAAAAATGTCTTTAGATGTTACTGAATGCTTGTAAGGTGCTGTATTCATTAATCTCATTTATAACATCTGTATCCCATGTTATAAGGTAATACTTGAATGTTCGAATTGGAAGCCTCTGTAATTGTGTAAATCACCCAGACATAAGAGAAGCATTAACTAGTGTGAAATACTAGTCTCCAGCAGAAGGTGGTATCTCCTGCCCCACAAAGAAGGCCCATCAACACCAGACAAGCTATTGGGGAACATCAGAAGACAAAAAAACTTTGATTGTTCTGCCCATCATGAATTCCTCCCATCACCTAAGTTTGGAACTCCAAGCAGAAGTGAGGAATGAATAAAAAGCCTTAACTTCTGGAGGACTCTGGAGGGCAAGATTTCGAGGCATAAGCAAGAGATCTTCAGCTTCTTAGCCTAGGTTAGTCCTAAAGAACAGACAGAGGTTGCTTATCATAGAATCTTCTATTATTTTTTTAAATTTAAGATTGGAATTAATTTATGTGTACATATGTTTACCTGCTCTAACCTTGTAAATAACTCTATTTCCTTTTCCTATATAATAAGTCTTTAGATTATTATAGGATTGACTTCAAGTGTAGTAGTTTGGTTTGAGATGTAAGGTGCAACTGACCTGGGGTAAGTGACTGGACCTTTGGGACCAACCTGAATATTGCTGCGATCTTTGGTGTTAGGGACCATCTATCACAAAAGTAAGCTTACCTGGGTGTCAAAATAGATTGGAGTACCCAAAGGGACAGCCTGTGACTCCATTAAGGTTTTTATAATGCATGAGGAGTTTTCACTTGACAGTTTATTGGTCAAATCTATGTGGTTTGTGTCCTGTTCCCTAACTGTCTGTCCTGAGGTTGCTACTGCAGGACAGCTTGATGTACTGAGATCAATGGAAAAACTTCCATTGACTTCAAGGGAGCTAGAATGTGACCCATGAGTCTGATTATATTACTTACCTCACTGTTAATGAGTCAATGTATTTTACCTGTAACTTTTCAGTGTTGGCTTCTAAAATAGTGTTGTTCGTGGCTATATATACTTTCACAGGAAAAAAAAGAGAGAGAGCAAAAGACTGGAAGAATGACAAAGTTAAGAGCATGATAAGGTCCAGGCCAATACACCTCGTTTCATTCCCATAGGTACTGGAGAGGTTTTTGTTAGGCACACTTTTTTTGAGAATTGCCCATTGTCTTTTCCAGAAAACGTACAAATATGAGCCTATAGTCATTAAGTTTAGAGATTATACAGACACTCAGATATTAGTGATGAGGTACCTAGTAGATTCATATCTTCACCTAGAATCTGGAGTAGCTCCTGTCATAAATATAAAGGGAAGGGTAAACACCTTTAAAATCCCTCCTGGCCAGAGGAAAAACCCTTTTACCTCTAAAGGTTAAGAAGCTAGGATAACCTCACTGGCACCTGACCACAATGACCAATGAGGAGACAAGATACTCTCAAAGCTGGAGGGGGGCAGAAACAAAGGGCATGGGTCTGTCTGTGTGATGCTTTTGCCGGGAACAGAACAGGAATGGAGTCTTAGAACTTTGTAAGTAGTCTAAACAAACAGAATCTAACGCATATCTAGGTAAATGCCTGAGAAAATAAGCTGTGCTGAATGGAATGTATATTCCTGTTTTTGAGTCTTTTTGTAACTTAAGGCTTTGCCTAGAGGGATTCTCTATGTTTTGAATCTGATTACCCTGTAAGGTATTTACCATCCTGATTTTACAGAGGTGATTCTTTTTACTTCTATTAAAATTCTTCTTTTAAGAACCTGATTGCTTTTTTCATTGTTCTTGAGATCCAAGGGTTTGGGTCTGTGTTCACCTATGCAAATTGGTGAGGATTTTTATGAAGCCTTCCCCAGGAAAGGGGGTGTAGGGTTTGGGGGAATTTTGGGCGGAAAGATGTTTCTAAGCGGGCTCTTTCCCTGTTATGTATTTGTTAGACGCTTGGTGGTGGCAGCAATAAAGTCCAAGGGCAAAAAGTAAAATAGTTTGTACCTTGGGGAAGTTTTAACCTAAGCTGGTAAAAGTAAGCTTAGGAGGTTTTCATGCAGATCCCCACATCTGTACCCTAGAGTTCAGAGTGGGGAAGGAACCTTGACAGCTCCATTCATATAAATCAGTTTTCACTGGTGTAACATTGGTGTGGCTTTAACCCCAATATGCTCAAAAGCTGCTAGTTAACCAAACTGACCAATCTTTAGCAGTGAAGAAACTGGGGTCCTTTTTTCTTACACACAAATAGTCTACAGGCACATAAAAATATAGATTATTCGCTACATTTTGGAAGTAAATACATGTGATAGAACTTATTGAGGTAATCAGGATAGCGGGCATACCTAAAATTGTATCTATTTCTTCCAAAAATTAACTTCTGATTTCATTAGCTTTTAGAATTAGTACTCATCTTTGACTTTAAATAGACTACAGGCTTTGTACCTTGCATTTAAATGTTCAGTCTGTCTGTTGAATCACTCCGTTTCAGTATTTTGCATGATGCCATAAGGTCTTGTGATTAAACAGTCTGCATTCAAGCAACTTTTAATATCTGAGGTCTTTGAGAGCTGAGGTTTCTTTACCAAGAGTGCCATTTTCCTTTCACCCTGGTCTATGAACATTAGATCAACCATCAGTGTTTATATTTTCTGTATCATAAAAGAACCAGTGGAGATGCATTTAATTTCTTATTTTTCTGAACACCTCTTCCTAAGCCAAGAAGCTTTATTTTTTTTTAATGATCATATGTTGGGTTTAAATAAATGTGTGGTATTTCAGTGAGAGCTGGTTCAGTCAGGAACATGCTGTTTGCTCTCATAAAATCTATTTCTACCTAGCTTCCCTTTCCCTTTATAAACCACAGTTATGAAATCATGGTAAAAGTTTACATGATTACTTCAGATTATGTAAACTTTGTTTTAATTATAATAGAGTATTAGAAATTCACAAATAAAATGGTCATCAATGGAAAAAGTCAACCACCATCAGCAGTTACTTGAGATAACACACCATTTCCATGTTCTGTGTTTTTAATGGGAAATAACTGGAGTATCACATATACCACTGTGTTGTATTATTTGAATTACTGCACACTCAGTGCAGCAGTACACAAGGGGAGACATACGTGACTGTAACCCATTGTTATGCTTTTCCTAGTCTTGAGCCAGACGGGAAACCAAACTGATCTTCAGCAGAAGTTAGAGCAGTCATGGAGCCATTTTGCCAGGCACTTGGGTATGGCAGGGTGTAACAAGGTGCAGGATCTGGCCCATAGTCTTTTTTAATGGACACCATTATAAGCAATCCTTACCTTAGCACATACAAGATATTAAATAATTGGTGAATATGCTGCTTCAAATGATTAAATTAATCAGCCTAGTTTAATACCTACTGTAGGGAGCCAGGGTGGCTTCCCTCTGAACCAGAGGGTAAAGAGCCACCCTCTCAGCCTGAGTGGGCGGGGCCAGACCAAGCTTCTGCCAATCCTCGGAAGGGGAGGGGTGGGACAGGAAGTACAAAGGGCAGGGCCCTTTGTCCAGTGAAGAGAGCACCAGGGAGGGAGGGAGACAGGTTTCTGGCTGCTCCCTCGCGATCCTGCTGCCGACCCAGGGGAGGACCTGGGCCAGGAGGAACCTGACCGGGAGGAAGGCCTGTGGCGACCAGGACTGCCAGCCGCTGAGTACCCGGAGGACCTGGAGGGGCCCAGCTGTAACCTGGGCCAGCGTGTGTCCGACACACGGGGGGAGCTGGATCTGCCAGCAGCGGAATACCCGGACGAGCTGGAGGGACCGGAGAGACCCGCTTGAGAGACTGGGTAGGAAGTAGCCCAGGGGCAGAACTGCACTATGGGGTGGGTGTGTTTGGTCAGCGGGAGTGGATGGCCCCCTGCTGACCCAGCGGCGGGACCTTCGCCTCCCACCACTGTCAGGGCCCTGGGCTGGAACGCAGTGGAGTTGGGTGGGCCTGCGTTCCTCTACCCCGGCCAACCTGCCTTGGGTAGCAGAATTGTGCGCAACAAACCCATACCAGCGCTCCCCCGCACGAGGGGCGCGCTGTGGACTCGTGCCGGCAACCCCCCCCCCCCGCCCGAGGGGTGCGCTGCGGACTCGTGCTGGCAGCCCCCTCCCCCTGCCCGAGGGGCGCGCTGTGGACTCCGGCCGGCACACCTTCCCCACTAATTCCCCAGTACCCAAAAGGTGTGACTAAGGCCTGCCAGTGAGACCATAGCTCTCCATCGGCCCCTAGGGGCTCAGAGGACTGACTGAAACCTGTCACAAGTGGTGGAGAATGCGGGCAGGCAATCCCTATCCCTGCAGAAAGCCCTACCTCTGAAGCTCCCCTACTGGAAAGATGGAGATGGAAAGGCTTATCAAGTTCCTGGCTGAGAGCCAGCAACAGCAGCAGCACCAACTCGTACAGCAGCTGGGCGCCCACCAGCAGCAATTGCTTCAAACCCTGGGGGCCCAGCACCATGAACAACAAACCCAATGCTTCCAGCAGCTTGCAACCCTGTGGCCTGGCCATTGTGGTGCTCAACCGGAGAGGGCAGCCACCCCGCCCCCTCCTGCCCCACCTATCCGTCTGGCCAAGATGGGGCCTGAGGATGACCCGGAGGCCTATCTGGTGACCTTCGAGCGGGTTGCCTCAGTGGCTGGTTGGGTACCTGACCAATGGGCAACCCTCCTCACCCCATATCTGAAAGGGCTGGCCCAGAAGGCTTACCGTGGGCTCCCAGATGATGAGGCCCGCATTTATGCTCGAGTGAAAACAGCTATCTTGGATGCCTTTGACATTACCCCAGAGACTTTTTGGCAATGGTTTCGGGAAAAGGTCTACCCACCAGGCGCCAGACCCCGGGTCGTGGCCCAGGAACTGAAGGACGCAGGTACCCGATGACTCCAACCCGAGTGTCGAACCGCAGCTGAGGTGACTGAACAGGTCATCCTCGAACAATTCGTGCACATCCTCCCACCCCAGGGGAGGGCTTGGGTGTTGCCGCACCGGCTGCAAAGTCTGAGCACGGCCGTCGCGCTTATGGAGGACTTTCTCGAGGCAGAGGCCCCGATAGGACCGGCCGCCCGCCCCCCAAACCCTGGACCCAATGCACAGAAACTTGAATGGAGGGGGCCCACCTCCCAAACCAACGCACCCCACCGTACCTGATGACCAGATGGCGGCAGGACCGAGTTTTCCCGATGCCCCAAGTCCACACCACTCTCTGACCCTGGACGCTTAACCCGACCATCCGGCCCCAGCCCACTCTGCAACCCCACTGGTGCCCCCCACATGACCGGCGTGCCCAGAGGTAGGACCTTGTTTCCGATGTGGCAAGTATGGTCATCTGCAACGGGGCTGTCCTGCAATGGACTGCAACTTTGGCCTGGTGTGTGCCGGGGAGCGACGGGCCCATCCGCCCTCTGTGGCCAAACTGACAGCTCCCATGGAAGTTGCCAGGATCCCCATGGTGGGTCTAGTTGATTCGGGCTCTGGGCAGACCCTTGTCCGCCAGGCGCTCCTCTCGGACACCAAGCGGACCATTGGGGAAGTATGGATTCAGTGCATCCATGGAGATGTAAAATCGTACCCCACAGTTCGGGTCCCCATCATGGTGAACGGAGCAACTCAGTTAATGAATGTGGCGGTGGCGTCATCCCTCGCCTATCCAGTGATCCTGGGCCATGACTGGCCAGACTTCATCGAGGTGCTCCAATCCCTACCCACCAAAGAGGCATTCGAGGGAGCCCCGCCTGAGAAGAAGACAGGACCTGACTCGAGCTCCGACCCTGGAGCTGACCCAGGACCCACCCCCGGGCAGGATGGCCTGGAAATGGCTGGTTTCCCTCCTGACCTGGTGGACTTTAGCCGGGATCAAAGCAAGGACCCTACGCTCCGGTTTGCCTATGAACAGCTGGCCCGGGTGGATGGTGAGGTCGTGGAGGCGCGGCGCACCACCCAATGGCCCAGGTTCAAACTCAACCACGAGCGGCTCTACCGCCTTGACCGAGACCCCCAGACCCAAGAGGTCTGGACCCAACTCGTGGTCCCACGCATTCATCGTCGGGCTGTCCTGAAGCTTGCACATGACATCCCGGCTGCTGGCCATTTAGGGCAGGAAAAAACTGTGGCCAGGGTCCTGGACAGGTTCTTCTGGCCCAGCGTCCACCATAAGGTGAAGGATTATTGTGGGTCGTGCCCAGACTGCCAACATGCAGCCCCGGCAGGGGCACGGAAGGCCCCCTCTGGTCCCTTTACCAGTCGTAGGTGTACCATTTGAGCGGGTAGCAATGGACCTGGTTGGGCCTTTTCCAAAAAGTAAGGTGGGCCATCAATACATCCTCATCCTGATGGACTATGCCACCCGCTTCCTCGAGGCCATCCCCTTAAGAACTATCACCGCTCGCGCTATCGCTGCAGAGCTCGTGAAGATCTTCTCAAGGGAGATATTCACTGATCAAGGGACCAATTTCACATCTAAGCTGTTCCATCTGGTATGTGCCCTATTGGGGATTAAGAAATTGCAGACCTCGGTCTACCATCCCCAGACTGACGGATTGGTTGAACGGTTTAACCAGACCCTGAACGGAATGTTGTGGCGTTTCCACATCCAGGACGTCCTGCCAGTGGGACCAGCTACTCCCTCCTTTACTACTGGCAATTCGAGAAGTCCCCCAGGCATCCATGAAGTTCTCCCCGTTTGAGCTCCTCTATGGGCGGTGACCCCGCGGGGTGTTGGACCTCTTGAGGGAGACTTGGGAACACAACCCGTCCACAACACAGGGTCTCTTGCAACACGTCTTACAACTGCAGGGGCGGCTGGTGCGGGCGGGCGAGCTCGCGAGGGAGAACTTAAACACAGCCCAAAGAGCCCAGGAGCAGCACTACAATCGGGGCGCCCAGGCTCGATCATTTGGGCCAGGGGATCAAGTACTCCTCCTGCTCCCCTCAGAGGAATCAAAGCTTTTTGCCCGCTGGCAGGGTTCGTATGAGGTCCTCCGCCAGGTAGGGCCTGTCACCTACGAAATTCAGCAACCTAGTCGCCGTAAGGAAAAGCAGATTTATCATGTAAATCTCTTAAAACCCTGGCAGGACCGGGAAGGGCTCCTAGTTGCCCCATATCCCCCTGAACCGGACCTGGGGCCCCAACCGCCCGAGGAGTCAGATAATGGTGAGCCCCAGCTAGAAGAGACACTCACAATTGAGCAGAAAGAACAGGCACTCTACTTAATAAGGGCATTCCCCAAGACGTTCACCACGAAACCCGGGCGGACTACGCTCGCCTACCATGTGATCCAGATGGAACCGGGGTGGTGGTCTGAGAGACAACCTGGCCATTGCCTAGGTGAATGCGGGAGGCCGTAGAGGAGGAAGTCCAGGCGACGTTGGATCTGGGTGTTATTGAGCGCTCCCAGAGTGAGTGGCGGAGCCCCATCATCCTCGTACCAAAGCCAGATGGGAGCCGGCGGTTTTGCATTGACTTCCGGAGGGTAAACGCCATTTCAAAATTTGACGCCTATCCGATGCCCCGCGTCGATGAGCTCCTTGACCGGCTTGGGGAGGCCTGTTATATCACCACTTTAGATCTCACCAAGGGATACTGGCAGATCCCCTTGGATCCCAGGTCCAAGGAGAAGACTGCGTTTGCCACCCCTTCAGGGTTATACCATTTCATCCGGATGCCTTTCGGCCTACATGGGGCCCCGGCAACCTTCCAACGTTTGATGGACCGGGTATTGCAACCACACACAAAGTACGCTGCGGCCTACCTGGACGATGTGGTCATCTATGGCAATAACTGGGAGGAGCATCTTAACCAAGTAGCGGCGGTCCTCCGGGACCTCCGCACAACTGGGCTTACGGCCAATCCAAAAAAATGCCATATCGGGTGGGAGGAAACCACTTACCTGGGGTACACCTTGGGCCGGGGACAGGTCCACCCCCTCATCGGGAAAGTCCAAGCACTCCAGGAATGTCCGGCGCCGACCACGAAGAGGCAGGTGCGTCAATTCTTGGGCTTAGCTCGTTATTACCAGCGGTTTGTACCCCACTTCGCAGGCATTACAGCCCCGCTAACGGAGCTCCTGACCAAGGACAGTCCCCGCCGGGTGCATTGGTCCAACGAGTGCGAGATGGCCTTTCGAACTATAAAAGAACAGCTGTGTAGCGATCCAGTACTCTTCAGCCCTGACTTTCATCGTGACTTTATCATTCAGACTGATGCCTCAGGTGTAGGGCTTGGGGCGGTCCTCTCACAGGAGGTGGATGGGGAGGAACACCCTATTGTTTACCTCAGTCGGAAGCTGTTCCCCAGAGAATGGAACTACTCCGTCGTGGAGAAAGAGGCCCGAGCAGTTAAATGGGCGGTCGACGCTCTCCGCTACTACATCCTCGGGGGGCCCCCCTTTATACTGGTTATGGACCACGCACCCCTGAAGTGGCTTAATAAGATGAAGGACAATAATGCCAGGCTGATGCGGTGGTATCTAGCTCTGCAGTCCTATGCCTTCATGATTCACCATCGGGCGGGATGGGACAATGCCAATGCGGATTTCCTATCCTGCCTCGGAGAGGGTGAGGATGCCAGCTCCGAGGATCGGGAGCTGGATTTGAGGGGTGGGGTATGTAGGGAGCCAGGGTGGCTTCCCTCCGAACCAGAGGGTAAAGAGCCACCCTCTCAGCCTGAGTGGGCGGGGCCAGACCAAGCTTCCGCCAATCCCCGAAGGGGAGGGGTGGGACGGGAAGTACAAAGGGCGGGGCCCTTAATCCAGTGAAGAGAGCACCAGGGAGGGAGACACACACAGGCTGCTGGCTGCTCCCTCGCGATCCTACTGCCGACCCAGGAGAGGACTGGGCCAGGAGGAACCTGACCGGGAGGAAGGCCTGTGGCAACCAGGACTGCCAGCCGCTGAGTACCCGGAGGACCTAGAGGGGCCCGGCTGTAGCCCGGGCCAGCGTGAGTCCGACACAGCGGGGGAGCTGGAGCTGCCAGCAGCGGAATACCCGGATGAGCTGGAGGGACCAGAGAGACCCGCTTGAGAGACCGGGTAAGAAGTAGCCCAGGGGCAGAACTGCATCATGGGGTGGGTGTGTTTGGTCAGCGGGCGCGGATGGCCCCCCACTGACCCAGCGGCGGGACCTTCGCCTCCTGCCACTGTCAGGGCCCTGGGCTGGAACACAGTGGAGTTGGATGGGCCTGCGTTCCCCTACCCCGGCCAACCTGCCTTGGGTAGCAGAACTGTGCACTGCAGACTCGTGCCGGCCCGTGCCCCCCCCCCCAGCCCGAGGGGGCGCGCTGCAGACTCGTGCCGGCCCGTGCCCCCCCCCCCAGCCCGAGGGGGCGCGCTGCAGACTCGTGCCGGCCCGTGCCCCCCTCCCCCCAGCCCGAGGGGGCGCGCTGCAGACTCGTGCCGGCCCGTGCCCCCCTCCCCCCAGCCCGAGGGGGCGCGCTGCAGACTCGTGCCGGCCCGTGCCCCCCTCCCCCCAGCCCAAGGGGGCGCGCTGCAGACTCGTGCCGGCCCGTGCCCCCCCCCCCAGCCCGAGGGGGTGTGCTGCAGACTCGTGCTTGCGTACCCCCCCCAGTGCCCGAAAGGGTGACTAAGCCTTCCAGTGGGACCATAGCTCTCCATCACCCCCTAGGTGCTCGGAGGACCAACTGAAACCTGTCACACCTACCCACATATTTCTCCTTAAAAATAAAATATATTTGAACCTCAATGATAGTGTATATATATCTACATAGTGACAGAAGTCACTTTTTTCATTTTTAGACTTAAATATAGATCCATATAATATAGATACACACAGAGAGAATTCTAGAAATGAAAAACTCACATTAGTTTTTTTTTTTTATGGCCTCTAACTATGTTCTGAGAAAAGCAAAGCCAGCCAAGTTCATGAGCACTGTAGAAGGGAGAAGGTTGTTTTATGATCAGAGGTAGTTTATTCGCTAAAGACTGAATTCACACATTCCTTTCTATAATTAAATTCAAACATACATTGCTAAGGCTCATTAGACCAACTAATGTGATGTTTTCCTAATTTAAACTACTACTGATTATCTCTTAATATAATTTTTCAGAACTTTTTGGCTTTCGTTGTCCAGAAAAATCAATTCCTGGTTTTTACAATACTTGATTCACTAGCAATGTCATGTGAAGTGCAGCTTTAGTTCCTATGTTGGATTTAAGAGCTACACTTAGTGTCTCAGTTAACTTGTAAAATTCAGCTACTTCACTGCCAATCGATTCATCCCCCTGCTTCTGTGCCCTGTGAAGTCTCAGTAAATCTGGCCCATTGCCTTTTCTATAACTCTTTGAGTAGAAGGATGGCCCAGTGGGTAAGGCACTAAGTTAATACTTAGGAGCTCTCCACTTAAGTCCCTATTTCACCATAGACCTGTTTAATGTTTAATTAGCCACCCTGTGCCTTGGTTCCCCATCTGTTATATATACATTCACAACCATATAGATATGGCTGAGTGGAAGTAGTGTTTTCCTACTTCACAGGGGTATTATGAGGCATACGATACTGTGTTAAAGATTGTGAGGGGTGCTCAGATAGTCTGGGAATGGGGGCCATATAAGTACCTAAAATGGATTCTGTGGGAGTATGATTTATTAATTTTGAATGCCTCATTTTTTCAGAGGTGCTGATAAACTCCATTTGACTTCAGTGAGAGCAAGGGATATTCAGTGCCTCTGGAACTCAGGTCAAAGATGTCTCAAGATTTGCAAACAAAAATTTAACCACCCACTTTTAGAAGTCACTTTTAACAATTTGTGCCTAATATAATAACATGCCAAGTTTAAAAAAAAAAAAACACCCCACAATTAAGGCTACCTTAACACCTGGGCTTTTTAAAGAGCTATTTCATTAACCCACACATTAGAGCTATGGCTTGGGTAAGGTGAATGGAGCAAATTATTTATTGTTTATCCTGTATATTCAAAGGCCAAATCCATAGATTTGAATTTGGTCCAGTGAGTTCAGCTGAGTTTGTATTTTTATTAAAATATCAATTAATTTTCTTCCAAAATATGATAGATCAATTACCACTTTTTAAAAGGAAATCTCTGCTCCAAAGCATGGGATGAGTTTAAGAAAAGTTAGGAGGGGAAACACAAAAGCAGTCGACGGTGAGTTTTATAAAGATGTGATATTTTTAAAAACAGAGCTAGCCATTTAGGCCTTATTCTTCCTCAAATATGAGTGCTCCAATTTAGGTGCACATGTGACCCTGTGCCTTTGATTGGAGATTTTTTTGGTGGCATTGTCTCATTGTGACCATATCCTAAGTTTCTACCTAAGATGTCTTTGGAATTTCCTATTAACCAGACCATCCACATTCCTGTCTTTTTCCCAAAACCACATCAGACTAGCAGAAGCTGCCTTCCATACCTTGGATGTCAGAAGGGTATTTGCCTTCCATCTGGACAGAACCAAACCATTCAGACAGTCTTCTAAACTGTTTGTTTCAATTGCAGGCAGATCCAAAGGATTCAGTCTCCACCCAATGACTTTCAAAGTGACTCTCTGGATGAATTACCGTGTACTATGTGTCCACTAACATTCAAACTCCTTCTAGTGTCAGCCCATTCTACGAGGTCTCTGCCTAAGTCTGTGGCATTACTCAAGAATGTTCCACTCACTGGAATTTGCAGAACTGCAATCTGTACCTCAGTACATAATTTCTCTAAGCACTATGCTTTGGTTCATGCCTCTAGATCAGATGCTACAGTTGGTAAGCAGTTCTATCATCAGGATTAGAGTCTCTCCAATGCTCCCTTCTCCCTATAGCGATACTGCTTGGGAGTCACCTGAAGTGGAGCACCCATAGGGACATTACTCGAAGAAGAAGAGTACAGTAAGTGGAGTTCCAGATGTGTCCCAATATGGGTGCTTCACTATCCGCCTTCCTTCCTCTCTACTTCGGAATTTCCTTTGTGGGACTTTGCAGTAGAGGAAGAACTGAGGGTGGTTTGCCTGAGCAGCCCTATGTATCCTCAGTAGGTAGTATGAGGCTGTGTAAAGCACATGTGCATGCTGAACGGGCAGTGTTACTGAAAATATCTGATCAAGTGTGCATGGGCACATGCACTCCTGAAGTGGCGCACCTTTAGGGACAGACATCTTGAAGAATTCCAGTTACTGCACAAGGTGAGTAATCTCTCCTTCCTTATGCACTGAAAACCTGTAGTGGACTAAGCAGAGAGAAATTAGGGACAAACTTGATCCACTATGTACTAAGTTACATGGTTTTCAGCAAAATTTCCTGTTAACTTTGAGGTATTGTTCTCCACATAATAGCTCCCACATTTTCACTTGTTTATTGAAAATATATTGAGAGCCAGATTCTGATACCTTATGCAGGTTGGGTAGCATCCTATTCCACAAGTAGTTCCATTCACTTCAGTGGGACTATTTGGGAAGTAAGTTGTTCCATACAAGCAAGACTATCAGAATCTGTGACTAAAACTGACTTGCAACATTTAATTTAAGGATCGTGAAATTCAAACCAAGTGCTTTAAGTAGTTCACATAAAGACCTATGTGCTTGCAAGCTTTCCTGAATATTGGACTTAAATCTGAATGTTTTCTATTTCACTGAAGTGTTGTTTAAATATTTTAATTGGGTGAAGTCTATTTATAGAAGATAAGATAACTCAGTGCTGAAAATATGACACATTTGAAACTAACAGCCAAATACTCAATGCAGTGCCAAATCCAAGCAAGTGGGCTGAAGAACTGGCCCTTACTTTCAAATATTGAATTCCTGGACACCAATGAGACACATAAAGGAGAACAGGGAGATGTCCTCCCTGCCAAGTCGGGAGGCAGCTTCAAGCTACTTCAACTTAACCCTAGCACAACCTTCTCCCTTCCCTGTTGCCCATCCCCCAACACTCAAGGTGGAAGGAAACAGAACCCTTTAGCTCTTTTGGCTGCAGTGGGAGTTTTAGATGCAAAAGGAATTTAGACTGAGCACAAACGTGTCGAACAGTAAAAAACATTCATAACTATATTGTAAGGTTTCTCTGAAGAATCTTCCAGACCAAACGGTCCACCAGTCTGCTATGATATGACAATTCTGGTGTTCCTACGAACAATGTTATAGGTTTGTAGGACGTATCCTGTCTGAAAGGTAAAGCTTGTTTTTGTATTTATTTTAATAAGAGATGTGACATGCCATATAAGAGATTTTCTTCTTTGGATGTCTGTTCCTTAATTCAGTCTTTGCATGACTGATTTTGAAGATTACGATCTGTTGTGTATTGGTGATTTGTTCCTTCTGTAACATTGGATGTGTTAATATTCATTCTAACTTGGTTCATATTTGCTATGAGTAAAATTACTTTCTTCTTTTGTTGTTTGCTGCTGCCTTTTGGAAAAGGAAACAAAAATAAGAGTTATTTCAAATAAAACTGTTTTTTAGTTTGTGGGGAAGTGAAGTAAGATATTGCATATTCAATAAGGGTTTGCAGTGTCTGTTTAAAAGGATTAGTGCTTCTATGTAAAACGTGTGTTACATTTTTTTAAAACAACACTAACCAGGAGATGAAGTGAGCAACACTGGAAGATGACACAATATTATCTAGAAAGTACCAATCCAACTGGAGACTGTAATATGCACTGATGTACAAATGTCTCAGCATCTCAAGCTCTAAATTCAGTGCCTGCCAAACCAATTAAGTGCTTGGCAAGAAGAAAGGTGCTGATGAAACAGAGCAGTGTTACTCAAATTGTTGTCTATGTACCACCACTGGGCCATGGAGGGCAGTGATCAGAAAACTGGCTGATCACATGGTGCCAGTTCTTTCTCCTTGTTTACATCTACATTAAAAATCACTAACAGTATGATACTTTCCTATTACTCTTTCTCATTAGCAATTGTAAGGGGAGGTAGTCCATGACCAGAAATGGGAGGGGAGGTGGTCTATGAGATAATCTCCTTATCACTATGTGGTCCACACTATTAGAAATAGAAAATATATATATAGCCCTTGTGATGGAGGAATAGAAGCTGTAAGGGAGTTTTCATCATACTGCAGAAAACAGGGAAAATATCTAGATGCTGAATTGAGAGGTTTCAGTAAACGTGATGGACTGAAAAATTGAGAGTATTCTTTTAGAAAATGTGGGGAGTCATGAGGATAAGAGAAGAATGGGAGACCTGTTGTGATCAGCGCAATAAATATGAGAGCTGAAGGACCAATCAATAAAGGTGATCAAGGGGAGTCATGAGAAATGGAAGAAGTCAGCTAATGGTAGTGGCAAATGCCTGAATAAGGTATAGAGCCAGTACTTTATGCAATTGTGTCTCAGCCAGTTCTTGGCCTTCCAGGTGTTATCACAGGCTGACTGGCCCTTTACAAGAAGCCAGACTCATCCTTGCCTATGACCAGCCAGCTATCCCCCAGCTGAATATAATGGTGTCCTAATTACAATAACTTTCCCCAGCTGCAGGGGATGAAAGAGAGGACTACTTAAACAGAGCTGTGAACTCAGTTGTGAGGAAGGAGACTAGTAGAGAAGATTAAAGGGAGTTCCTTCTCTGGTAAGGGCCTGAAGAAGTCAATATGGAAGAGACCCAGAGGGAACTTCTTTTGGGGCAGCCCTGAAATAGGGCCTGTAAGGCGCAGGAAGCTCCTTGGGAATCCCTGGGAAAGAAAGGCCCCAGGGAATCCTGCTGGGGAAGAAGTTGTGTAGGAAGAACTCGATGATGCCCAGGTGTGGCAGCAAAAGAAGAAGACTTCAAAATAGCCCAAGAGGGGCAGAAGAATTCTTAATTTGAATTTATTTGGATTTATAGGCAGGGCAGAAAAGGTAGGGGAGTTGCATTATACATAAGAGAGCAGTATGACTGCTCAGAGCTCCGGTATGAAACGGCAGAAAAACCTGAGAGTCTCTGGATTAAGTTTAGAAGTGTGAGGAACAAGGGTGATGTCGTAGTGGGAGTCCATTATAGACCACCAGACCACAGGGATGAGGTAGACGAGGCTTTATTCCAGCAACTAACAGAAATTACTAGATCACAGGCCCTGGTTCTCATGGGGGACTTCAATCACCTTGATAGTTGCTGGGAGAGTAATACAGCAGTGCACAGACAATCCAGGAAGTTTTTGGAAAGTATAGGGGACAATCTCCTGGTGCAAGTATGGAGGAACCAACTAGGGGCAGAGTTCTTCTTCACCTGTTGCTCTCAAACAGGTAAGAATTAATAGCGGAAGCAAAAGTGGATGGGAACCTGAGAGGCAGTGATGGTCAAGTGACCTGGGAGGCATGAGATGGCTGAGTTCAGGATCCTGACACAAGGAAGAAAGGAGAGCAGCAGAATATGGACCCTGGACTTCAGAAAAGCAGACGTTGACTCCTTCAGGGAACTGATGGGCAGGATCCCCTGGGAGAATAACATGAAGGGGAAAGCAGTCCAGGAGAGCTGGCTGTATTTTAAAGAATCCTTATTGAGGTTGCAGGAACAAACCATCCCGATGTGTAGAAAGAATAGTAAATATGGCAGGCGACCAGCTTGGCTTAACAGTGAAATCCTTGCTGATCTTAAACACAAAAAAAGAAGCTTACAAGAAGTGCAAGATTGGACAAATGACCAGGGAGGAGTATAAAAATATTGCTCAGGCATGCAGGAGTGAAATCAGGAAGGCCAAATCACACTTGAAGTTGCAGCTAGCAAGAGATGTTAAGAGTAACAAGAAGGGTTTTTTCAGGTGTGTTAGCAACAAGAAGAAGGTCAAGGAAAGTGTGGTCCCCTTACTGAATGAGGGAGGCAACCTAATGTACTCAATATCTTTTTGCCTCTGTCTTCACAAACAAGGTCAGCTCCCAGACTACACTGGGCAGCACAATATGGGGAGGAGGTGACCAGCCCTCTGTGGAGAAAGAAGTGGTTCAGGACTATTTAAAAAAGCTGGACGAGCACAAGTCCATGGGGCCAGATGCGCTGCATCCGAGGGCTCTAAAGGAGTTGGCAGATGTGATTGCAGAGCCATTGGCCATTATCTTTGAAAACTCATGGTGATTGGGGAAGGTCCTGGATGACTGAAAAAAGGCTAATGCAGTGCCCATCTTTAAAAAAGGGAAGAAGGGAGAATCCTGGGAACTACAGGCCAGTCAGCCTCACCTCAGTCCCTGGAAAAATCATGGAGCAGGTCCTCAAGGAATCAATTCTGAAGCACTTAGAGGAGAGGAAAGTGATCAGGAACAGTCGGCATGGATTCACCAAGGGCAAGTCATGCCTGACTAATCTAATTGCCTTCTCTGATGAGATGACTGGCTCTGTGGATGAGGGGAAAGCAGTGGACGTGTTGTTCCTTGACTTTAGCAAAGCTTTTGACACGGTCTCCCACAGTATTCTTGCCAGCAAGTTAAAGAAGTATGGGCTGGATGTATGGACTATAAGGTTGATAGAAACCTGGCTAGATTGTCGGGCTCAATGGGTAGTGATCAATGGCACCATGTCTAGTTGGCAGCCGGTATCAAGCGGAGTGCCCCAAAAATCTGTCTTGGGGCCGGTTTTGTTCAAGATCTTCATTAATGATCTGGAGGATGGCGTGGATTGTACCCTCTGCAAATTTGCAGATTACACTAAACTGGGAGGAGTGATAGATACACTGGAGGGTAGGGATAGGATACAGAGGGACCTAGACAAATTAGTGGATTGGGCCAAAAGAAATCTGATGAGGTTCAACAAGGACAAGTGCAGAATCCTGCGTTTAGGATGGAAGAATCCCATGCACTGCTACAGATTAGGGACCGAGTGGCTAGGCTGCAGTTCTTCAGAAAAGGACCTAGCGGTTACAGTGGATGAGAAGCTGGATATGAGTCAACAGGGTGCCCTTGTTGCCAATAAGGCCAATGGCATTTTGGGATGTATAAGTAGGGACATTGCCAGCAGATCGAGGGACGTGATTGTTCCCCTCTATTCAACACTAGTGAGGCCTCATCTGAAGTACTGTGTCCAGGTTTGGGCCCCACACTACAAGGATGTGGAAAAATTGGAAAGAGTCCTGCAGAGGGCAACAAAAATTATTAGGGGGTTGGAGCACGTGACTTATGAGGGGAGGCTGAGGGAACTGGGATTATTTAGTCTGCAGAAGAGAAGAATGAGGGGGGATTTGATAGCTGCTTTCAACTACCTGAAATGGGGTTCCAAAGAGAATGGCTCTAGACTGTTCTCAGTGGTAGCTGATGACAGAACAAGGAGTAGTGGTCTCAAGTTGAAGTGCGGGAGGTTTAGGATGGATATTAGGAAAAAAATTTTCACTAGGAGGGTGGTGAATCACTGGAATGGGTTACTTAGGGAAGTGGTGGAATCTCCTTCCTTAGAGGTTTTTAAGGTCAGGCTTGACAAAGCCCTGGCTGGGGTGATTTAGTTGGGGACCGGTCCTGCGTTGAGCAGGGGGTTGGACTAGATCTCCTGAGGTCCCTTCCAACCCTGATATTCTATGATAGTTGGACCTTTGTTAATGCAGAAGGGGATAGAACTTTTAAGTGTCCTGGCTGGAGGACCAGGCCACAAAAGATCAAGACAGAGATAGGCCATCACTGAGCCAAAGAAGAGGCCACCAGAAAGTGTTAAAAGTGAAGACTCCTATAACATCACATTCTGACACCAGTGGGTGGTCTGCTGGTTAATGTACATCTTTATAATTGTCTATAATAAAAACATTTAGATGAGCAAACTCTTAACGGGGGCTGGGAAGGTCCATTCTGCATTATTGTAATTATTTGTCTTGAAAGAAATAGCCTGGATGTCCAGCAAAACAAATTTACAGAATAAGCCACCTTAGTAACACAAATTCTAGGATGTATTTCCTCTCTCAAGCTATAATGTGACTTGCTGAGGAACCAGACAGGCAAACACTTATTAGAAAGCTGGATGAGTCATTTGAGTGACAGTATGACAGGTTGAAGTACACTTGTGTGGGGTGTTAGATATAATTAGAGTTCCTTAACTGACGAGACTGGTTAAAGCTTAACAAAGGAGATGATGCTATTCTAGCGGGAAAAATAAGACATCATTTTCTAATGGAGGAGCAGTTTCTGTTAGGGTTTGCAGCAAGGAGAATCAGATGTGAAAAGCTACATGATTGGGTACTAGATAGTCATGAAATCTGATTTCAGCTCCCAGCTCTGACACTGATTCACTGTGTAACCTTGGAGAAATTATTTCATCTCTTTGACTGTCTCCCTTATGTGTACAATAGGAATAATTATTCTTAACATCCTTTGCAAAGCACTTTGACATCAATGAAAAGAGCTATGTGAATTCTAATTATTACTAATAATACACACGGAAGGAAAAGGAGAATGAAATATGTATTAAGGGTTGGATGACAGAGGTAAAAGAACATGTAGAAATTATATTAAAATGGGATTTATAGACACTGATATACAAAGAAAATATGCTTAAAAACAAGAGGGATAGTAAATTGCCTATACAAACCATAGAAGAAGTTTTCAAAGAAAATTGGAATTACAGCCATATGCCTATAGAGAGAAGTATATTAGAGAAATACCTGAAACCTGCCTGGAAGATGACAGATCATTTAGATTAGGGCTGATGAATGTAGAGGAGGAGAAATATCCTTATTTATGAAGATTCTGAGAGGAGATTTATGAGAAACTGTTGTTTTAGACTTTGGTTAGAGTAATTTCAGAGCATGAGGAAGTACAAGGATGGTGCTCCTCCATTTACCTCCCTAATCCTGTCTCCCAAGAAATGAGGCCTCACCAATGTCCAATTACTCATGTCAAGCCAGGCTTACAGTATTAAAAATTAAAGTAGTGAGATGGTAAGTGAGTTGGTATAAATGCTAATAATAAGGACACTTTATTTGTCTTGGATATGAAGTACATGATCTTGGGAAGGATGTAAATATATATAATCTTCAATAACGATAATGTTTGTGTGAAGCTATTGTGTCATTTATCTAATAGGATCCCAATATGCTTTGGAAATTCCAGACTTACATTATATCAATACTGCTATTCTTGCTATTCTGATGTGGTGTATGTCCTTTAGCGCTAACAGCAAATAAAGATTCAGGGTCCTGCAGTTTTCTCATATTTATTCATCATTTAAAATTTGATTAAATTACTTGTGCATCTATTTTGTTCTATCTTGCTGTTCAATATCGAATTTTTGAAATTTGAATAGTTTCTTAGTTCTGATTGGTCACAGAAACCAAACTCAAAAGAGATGTCAATGTGGCCAGAGTCAATTATTATTGGTATTGAAGTGACTTTATTATTATTATTTTATTTTATTATTTGGATTGTTTGACAAGCTGCTGTCATAGCAAAAGGGAAAGCTCATGATCCAAACATAAATTCCACAAACTATGACATGTTTTCTCAAAATGCAACTTACATTCATGATGAGAAATACAGACACTGACAATCGGACAGCTTGGAAAGTAAAGAGAGAGGTCTGTAGTATCTTGAAAATAACCCTTTAAGGAATGCACAAATTTGTTATAACATTGTTAAAATTGAACAAATTGGCAACATGACTAGTTTCTGCTCATGATACATGCAGATCGAGTTGTGCGCAGAAGTTGCAAAACACCTATTGGTAGAGTATGTGTGGCCAGCCAGTGTGTTAGACCCATACTTTCTAAGTAATAAATACAGTGCACCACAATTTTTATATAACATCATTTGTAGATATTACCACAAAACACACAGAGCCAAACAAAAGTTTAGCAGAAAAAGGTTTTAAGGTGAGACTTAAAGAGAGGGGAATGATTCAATGGCTCAGATGTTGGAAAGGGAAATATTGCAAAGAGAAAGGGCAGCAGTTGTGAAATAGTGATACCCAACTGAGATTTTACAAAAGAAGGGATGAGAAAGGAAGCTAAAACTGCAAAAACAGATTAGATATATAGGTAGGGAAATAGGTATATTATCTATGATTTTAAAAAAAGAGTAGCAACTCCATGAAAGCTATTGATAATCAGGAAGTAATCATGAATTAGATTTTGAGATGGTTAGGAAGAATAGGAAGCCAACAAAGTTGACAGGAAATGTAGTTTCATTTCTCTGATGTGAGCAAATTGTCTGGTCATGGCAATCTGGATTCACTAAAGTTTTAAAAAATAGGGATTTATGGAGACCATAAAACACAAGGCTGCAGTGCTTACAGCAGGTGGTGACTAGTGTTTGAAATCAAAGATGAAACCAAGATCTGTGGAAAATAGGAGGAAAATAGAAAGGGGCGGGTGGAGAGAGATGGTCCGAAGGAAAGCAGAGGAATGGGAAAAGATATCATTTGATTACCAGGTTCAGATAAACATCTGAACTAAGAGATGTTCACTGAAACCATAATGGTTAACTATTTAGTAATCTGAGCAGCTGTGTTTGCTGAGGCAGAGCCCAGTGGTACTTTTAGCACGGTTAGTGATGATGCAGCAAAGAAAAAAATTGTAGCAGCAGTGAGTCACAGTGATGAATGACAGAATATGTCAGACAGAGTCTGGCATTGCAAATATTAGTTTGCAATGACAATGACTGCCAGAAACACCCAGACCATCAGAGAAAAAGAAAAGCACAACTTGTTTTCGAACATGTTGCTATAAGTACAAACTGCAAATTATTTTGCCTGCTATTAGGCATTGTTAGGCCTTTAAACAAAAACATACTGGCTACTGCTAATGTTCTTAGTTCAAAAACTTTTATTTCCATAATAGATACTTTAGTATAACACAAATATATACAAAAAAAGCAAACGCCTTTCATTTTGAGTGGACCTAATAGGTGATATGTGTATAGCAATTGCCAAAGTCAGGTTTTGTTAACAGGTTTAACCCCATGTGAATATTTGCTGTTAAATTTTGCTTTTGGTTTTGAAAGCTTGTTTACATTATATGTGTGTTGTAAGACCATGGAATCTTTTTACTCTCAACCCAAACTAAAATTGATGACTTTCCCCTCTTATCATTTGTCCTGCCACTTGTCCCAATATAATAGTCACCAGGCTCCTCTTTCTTGTGTCTGAAAATGTGGACTAAGAGTAGGAAGATGAACACATTGTCACGTGGCACCCCTACGGAGTCCTGTCCCTTGCCTCCTCTATGTTTTTTTTGTCCCCTCTGATTAAATTCTTCCTATTGGTTCTGCATTCTGGACAGCTTGAAGTTGTTCATGTTTTGTAACCCACTGTATTTGCTGCATTAAGTATCAGCTAAGCACTCTTGTCAAAGTAAAAACATAGCCTTTGGTCCTCACAAAATATATGTTAACTAGCAGGAGATGGTCAGAGTTTTAGTAGGGCTATTGATTAATCTCAGTTAACTCATGTGATTAACTCAAAAAAAGGAATTGTGATAAAAAAATTAATCATGATTAATCTCAGTTTTAATTGCACTGTTACAAAATAGAATACCAATTGAAATTTATTAAATATTTTGGATGTTTTTCTACCTTTTCATATATATTCTATCTTGTAATTGAAATCAAAGTGTATATTTTTTATTCTAAATAAAATAAAATATTAAAAAAAAGAAATAGTATTTTTCAATTCACCTCATACAAGTACTCTAGGGCTATCTTTGTCATGAAAGTGTAGTTTACAAATGTAGAATTTTTTTGGTACATAACTGCACTCAAAAATAAAACAATGAAACTTCAGAGCCTACAAGTCCACTCAGTCCTACTTCTTCAGCCAATTGCTAAGACAAACAAGTTTGTTCACATTTACAGGAGATAATGCTGTCCTCTTCTTATTTACAATATCACCAGAAAGTGAAAACAGGCATTTGCATGGCACTTTTGTAGCTGGCTTTGCAAGGGATTTATGTGCCAGATATGCTAAACATTTATATGCCCCTTCATGCTTTGGCCACCATTCCAAAGGACAGCTTCCATGCCGATGTTTGTTAAAATAAATGCATTAATTAAATTTGTGATTGAACTCCTTGGGGGAGAATTGTATGTCCTTGCTCTGTTTTACTCGCATTCTACTCTATATTTTATGTTATAGTGTAACCCACACACCTCCTGGGTGTAGTGCTCTGTCCCATCTAGTGGCACTGAGACCACTTAGAGAGATTAATGAGTCTGCTCTACAGCCCTAGATAAAAGCAGTTGGCTTTTACCTCATGCAGTAGAGGATCATGCACTAAGCTCCAGAGGTCCCCAGTTCAATCCAATCACAGATGACCAGAGTTGGTCAGCGTTACAAGTGGGGGCTCGTCCAGGATTTCAACTGGGAAGACTCTGAAGCTCGGGGCATGCTTCCTCAGCTAGGGGAAGTATGTAACCCACACACCTCCTGGGTGTTGTGTTCTATACCATCTAGTGGCACCAAGACCACTTAGAGAGAGAGGTAGCTAAGGCTGTAGAGCAGACTCATTTTAACAGCCAGTTGGGTTTTAGGTCATGCGGTAGAGGCTAATGCACTAAGCTCCAGAGGTCCCAGATTCGACCCCACCCGCTGATGACCGGGATCTGTCAGCGTTACAATAACAGTCTCAGATGATGACTCAGCACACATTGTTCATTTTAAGAACACTTTCACTGCAGATTTCACAACACACAAAGATGGTACCAATGTGAGATTTCTAAAGATAGCTATAGATTTAAGAATCTGAAGTGCCTACCAAAACCTGAGAGGAATGAGGTGTAGAGCATGCTCTCAGAAGTCTTAAAAGAGCAACACTCTGATGTGGACACTACAGAACCCAAACCACCAAAAAAGCTGCTTTGGATTGTTATTGAGCAGAACCCATCATCAGCATGGATGCAAGTCCCCGAAATTGTGGTTGAAGAATAAAAGGATATTTTATTTTTGAATGCAGTTTTTTTGTACGTAATTCTACATTTGTAAGTTCAACTTTCACAATAAACAGATTGCACTACAGTACTCATATTAGGTGAATTGAAAAATACTATTTCTTTCAGTTTTTACAGTGCAAATACTAGTAATCAAAAATAAATATAAAGTGAGCACTGTACACTTTGTATTCTGTGTTGTAATTGAATCAATATATTTGAAAACGTAGAAAACATCAAAAATATTTAAATAAAAGGTATTCTATTATTTCACAGTGCAATTAATAACAAATATTTTTTAATTGCTTGACAGCCCTAATTTTTAGGTTAACTGGCTTATATCCACCTAGGTCCCCAAGGTTCTGGACCACTTTGCTTACTAAAAGAGATATAACTCAGTATGAGTTTATAAATTTGATTAAAGCTAGTAAAAAAACAAAATAAAATCAAGAAAACATATCACTAAAGCTAAGATACTATTAAAACTACTCAACTGAGAACAAAGCAGTACAACTATCAGATCAAGATAAACTCAACAAGTGATCTTTAATATTGGATTTAATTACATCAGTTTACTTAAGTCATCAGATTAATACAACACAAATCAATCCTTGTAAATTCTATGGGATCTCAGGAGGTGGCTGTCTGTTTGTTTATGAACCCCCAACTAAAGAATTTTAGCAAAGTCATTCAAAATATTTCGATCCTGAAACCAAATTATTTGGTTAATGTACAAACAACATCCTCAAAGTCAATAAAAACTTCCTCCTTAGATATCAGTTCTTGAGTGATAGCTAACTCTTTTTTTCCACCCACTCCCAACAGAGATTATAATACAGGCCTTAACAGGAAATTCTAAATGGAAGTTTGACAGCTCTTGCTTAAGTTTTATAGCGGGCAGCTTCAAGTTGCTTAGGATTCTTAGGCCTGGTCTACACTGGGGGGGTTATCAATCTAAGATATGCAACTTCAGCTACGAGACTAGCGTAGCTGAAGTCAACGTATCTTAGATCAACTTAGAATCACTTACTTCGCGTCCTCGTGGCGCGGGATCAACGGCAGCCGCTCCCCCGTTGACTCCACTTCCACCTCTCACCATGGTGGAGTTCCGGAGTCGAGGGCAGAGCGATCGGGGATCGATTTATCGCGTCTACACTAGATGCGATAAATCGATCCCCACCCGCCGATCCGGCGGGTAGTGTAGACATGGCCTTAGGGTATGTCTGCAATTAAACATCCACAGCTGGCCCTTTGTCAGCTGACTTGGACTAGAGGAGCTTGGGTAAAGGGGATGCATAGGGGTTGGAACTAGGAGTGCTGGGGATGCTGCTGCTGCACCCCCTGGCTTGAAGTGGTTTCCATCATATACAGGGTTTAGAGTTTGATTCAATGGCTCTAAGCACCCGCACAATATAAATTGTTCCAGCACCCCTGAAGGGCTGTGTAATTGCAGTGTAGATATTCAGGCTTGGTCTGCAATCCAGGATCTAGGATCCTCCTCCCCTGTGGAAGACTTCTCAGCTTTACCCTTGATTCTTATGGTTTGTGAGCTTTGCTCACATTGTATTGCAGCACCTCCATCCAATGCCTCTGGATAAATCAGATGAAGACTTACCTTGGAGCCCAATCAGATTTGAATTAGGTCACCTTACCTAGTGTTAACTTGGAAAAGTCCTGCTTAAATTAGCAACTTTAAAAATATTCAGTGTTTACATATCAGAGATTGAAAAGGCTGCGATCCCCACTCCCCATCTTCACTGCTTCACAAAAATCAAGACCACTTTTGAGGAAGATGAAATGTCCTTATCTAGGTGAAAGTCTTATGATGGCATTATATTGACACTTTACAGAAAGTACACCCAAAAACCTGTAAATTGAAAAGGCCTATCAACAGTCAATCAACATTCATCCATCAGAAAGATTTGAAATAATTCTGAACATCTTATAACCGGCTGTTACCATTCTTTTTACATACAAGACAATTTAAAATAATCTTTATATTTAGGAACTAGGCTATAAATCATATAGCTTATCTTGGAAAGTTTTCATCTTGATAGAGAAAAGTTACTTTAAAGCATATCAGCTCATAAAAATAATTAATATTTGCATAGAATTTGTATGCCCATAACTGCTTTTTATCTCACAGTGCCTTTCTCCTTTCCTGCTGGCTACAGATAGTTATGCAAAATAAAGAGTAAACTCTAGGTTACTTTAACAGTATCTTTTGTCCTGTTAAACAAAGAATAATACAGAAAATGAGCCAATTTCAAGGTGTACCAAGTGAGGTTGTTTTAGGAAAGGAGACTACTTTTTGCCAATCACCCACATAGCAAATGTACATAATAGAAAATACAATGTTATCACAAATGTATCCCTTAATGTAGATGTACAACAAATTATGCTTGTTGAAGAAATAACTCTGAATTTCTTACTTTTTGTGCATTTAAATTCTCAATCATAATGTTTCATTAACATTTTTAACTGTTCTGTCTTTATTTCTGATTTTTTCAAAGTGAAAAAAATTTGCATGATTGCTCATTGAAATAAATTATTAGAGGTGTATAGTTCAGATAGAAATATAAAGGGAAGAAACAGAAATAAAAACAAAACTGTTTATTGAAATAAAAGTTTCAGTGTGAGATTTGAGATTCATATGTGCATGCTCCATCTGGAATTCTGAGTCTGTGTTTATGAAAGGCATTATGGCTGAATGAGCATGGGTTTGCGAGTCAGGCAATCCTGACTCTGCCATGGACTCACTATATGGCCTTGGACAAATCACTTCATCTTTCTTTCTCTGTAAAATGGGAATAATAATGTTCATCCTACTAGCTCAGAGAGCTGCTAATTTGTTGGTGCATGTCTGTAGATTAGTTTGGTCATATTGGTCAATCTAAAAATGCTAAATATTTTTGAAATTGTCCCACTGAAGTAGGCCAATGTCATACATATATTTTCATGGAATGTATTAAATATAATGTATTTTCATGTACATATTTAAAGTATATTCATATAGGGCCTTATCCAGCTCCAACAGAAGTCACTGGGCATTGCATAGTTTCTATAAATGCATTCTGTAGAGGTTCAACTGTATACATGGTGGCATATATATGTAACCCTTCTGCCAGGTGGAACCAGCAGCCACAAGGTCTGGGTTCAATGTCTAGGGGTTCCTTTTCAACAACACAACACAAAACCACCTCGAGCCCCCACCCACTGACCTGGGACAATTACACACCACCCCCTAGGTGCCTCTAAGAGGCAATATTTACCTTCTCACAAGTGCGGAGTCTGAGTGTGGCAAAAACTTTTATTAAAAGGAGAGAAGTAACTCAGCATTTAATTTGGGAAAACATTGCAACTAGGGTTCATAAACACAAACCATGAACAAAAAGACCCACCCCCCAAGTATGTTGCGCAGTGTCCTTTTCCCCTCAGGTTCTTAAGTCCAGCAACCCAAAAGTCCCTTTAACATGCCATCCCTTCTCTGTAACCCACTCACAGTTGGTGTCCTTGGCCAGTGCAGCCCCAGGGTTCAAGGTTCATCCACAGAGTTCACCTCCCACCCTGCGTGGAGGGGGAGTGTGTAAAGTGTAATACTTGGGTATCAGTGATTTCAGCTCTGCAGCATGTAACAAGACTCTCAATTCAATCTAAATTAGCTCTTTTATTATATCATGGAGAGAGGAGGAGTCAAACAGTGTCTGGGACCATTAAAGAAGACCCACACCACCGAGTCCCCACCCTCTCTCAACTCATTGGGCTTTGGAACCCAAGTCCCCTGCCTAGCGAGTACCATTCAGTTGAGGGTGAGTCCCTCCATCGAGGTATGCCAGGTACAGGTCTGCTGCCCTCGGTTCACACAACAAGGATAACAACTCTTTATTACTCTTGCCCCAGTAAGAAGACGGGATCCAACATCAGCCACAAGTCATTATTTTGGCAAGCAATCCCATCATGCTGAGCTCCTAGGCAGGATGGGTGTGTCAATGCAAATGAGATCAGCCTCTGAAGTCTTTTTCCACAGTTCACCACTAGATGTGAGGGGAGAGCTCATTCAGACTCTGCTTACATATATGTAAGCAGGGTAATAGTCCTGCTATTGTGCAGAACTTTCCTGGCTTCTGTACTACCCCAGTGAAGTGGGCTAGCGAAAGGATCTCAGTCCTTGCACCCACTTCCTTTACTCAGTGGCCTCCCTGCCCTTGAGGGCTCTCCTTCCACTTTCCTGTATGGCAGTCCTCGTAACCCCAACAAGGCTGGGCCCAGGATTCCTGGGGGGCTCAACCCTCAACCCTGCTGTGGTCACCTAGGACAGGGGCTAGGGTGTCCCCACTCCGGGTACTCTCTCTGCACTGGGCACTCCTCTGACCCACTGACCATTACATACAAGTCAAAGCATATGCAAGTTATTTAATCAACATTTAATTCTTAGAAGAATAAGGAAAAATGGGAAAGGTTAAAGGAAACACATCAACCCGCTCTGGCACGGAACATCACAAACAGTCTCTCTGGAATGTCAGGGCAGTTCACAGTCTGTCCCTTGTAAGTCCCAGGCCTCCTTCTCAGGCCCTGGCTGTGCTGCAGGGATGCTGTGGGTTGGACACTTGCTCTGGTGGTGGCCACATGCTCTCAGGCTCTAAGTGGTAGGATCCTTCTTCCCAGTGTTACCCCCGCCCTGTTGGGGTTACGATCCAAGCCTGGCCTGCAGAGCCTCTTGGCTGAGGCATCTCCCTGTGCTGGGCCCACTGCCCAGGGTCCCCCTCGGTCTCCCCAGATGCTCACCACACCCAGCTCCAGACTGCTCCAGCCCCAGCTCCACCACTCTGTCTCAGCCCTGCTGCTGCTGCTGCTCTGCCTCCAGCTCCCTGGGCTGCTTCTTTGGCCCCTCTGGCTCTGGTTGCTACAGCTCTGCTCCCAGGACGGGTCTGCTCTGCAGACTGCTTCTGTGACTCTGCTCCCAGCACTGACCTGCTTCGTGGGCTGCTTTTCTGGCCCCTCTGGCTCTGGTTGATGCAGCTCTCCTCCCAGGGCACGTCTGCTCTCTCTGGGCTGTGCCTCTGGCTGCGGGGCTGCAGCTCTGCTCCCAGGAGAGGGTCTGCTCTCTCTGGGCTGCTTTTCTGATCCCTCTGGATCTGGCACAGCTCTGCTACCCAGCTCAACTTGGGCCCTGCTTTCTCCTTAGCTCGGCCCCACTCTGTCTGACCCAGGCAAATCCAGCTCACACGAAGGACGGGACCTCCCTGGCCTCCTGACTCTCTGATTAGCCTGCCCACCCTGTCATTCAGGTTGATCTGGAGCATTGGCCTCTCCCCATTGTTCCTGGGGGCTGTCAGTCTCAGGGTCCTGATTCCACATCGACCCTTCCCCCTTTTTAGTACTGGGAGCTAGCCAACCAAAACACCCCACTGAATGTTAGTAAGGGGCCACAGTCCCCTTACATATACATAATCAAGAGTTCTATACTTCACTATGTATGCATAGTGTCGGAAGGTGAGGGGAATGCATCATCCTCTCCAGATTTCAGAAGTAAGTTGTGCAAAAGGAAATGCAATGGAAGTCTCTCACTTTTTGAACGGACCTACCTACATGCTGAGATAGCTGCTTATGAAAGATTTCCTTACAATGTGGGCCGTCCTGCCAAAGAGATAGAAAGTGAAGGGAGGCAGTTGGTGCAGATGTGCAAATGTCCCACGTTCATAGTTGTTTGTCTTCAGAAAGTTCCCAGAGATTTACAGAGTTTGGGGGATGCACATGGGTGACATCCTGCCCCTTATCTCCCCAAAGAAAAATGTGATTGAAACTCCTTTCGGGAATATCAGAGAATTTACCTCCTGTCAGTCTCCATCCTGATACGCATAGCAATGGGGTGTAAATTGGCCCAAGAAAAATTCTGAAAAATTTGATTCAAGTGTCAAACCCAACCTTTTCTCTGAAACACTTAAATAACTCAGAATGGACCAAACAATATATTAGCAAATCAAATAATCGCTAGGATGAGCATAAGCATGAGAAATTTCTGCTTATTTCAGGGAATAGCTTTTCCCCAGAAAGTTATAAGTACCTGAAGATAATAGCCTACAATGAGAGTGCCTCTGAACCACAACTGTGCATCATGGTTGCCCTTTAGTAATCTGTCAGTGACGACACCTTTTAAAAAGTAGTGGATAAAGCAACAAATATGATAATTTCTGAAAAAAAGACGACCTTATCTCACATAAGCAAATAGAGTATACCTTACAGCAATCACTAGTGCAACCACTAATCCGCTGATTTAGGTAGACATATATCTTGTGGATTCTGCATGTGTGTACAATGATTGAGAATAGCTCCTTAAATGTAACAATTATGTAAATTCACTTTCCGTGGAGACTGGGGTGGAATCAGACTGCTTATAGTGACACCACTGATGGTAAAGTCAATACATAATGATAGGGTATCAAAATAACCTTCATTTAGATAACATCAAGTCAGCTTGATTTTATTGCTTCTTTGTCTTTATAACACTAATTTATATGTCATCAATCTGTCAGCATTTATCAGTTTCAAGAACTTGTAAAAAGCCCTGTGACACGCAACAGGCCTATTTTCAGTTACTCAAGTGTAAAATTTTGTCAACTTGTTTTTGTCTAATTAGCAAACTACTTCCATCTCAAAGCATTCCAACAGGAAAGTGGTCATATTTGTCCTTTTCTACTCCTAACTGGAGCTTTTATTGATCAGTCGGCAGATAAAAGGTTTCTGGAAACCAAGCAAGGTCAGATACACCTATTGTACTGCAGAAATTATGACTTCACTTGGAGTGTCGTCATTCAATTATCTATTATTCTGTTCTCAGTGTAAAGACGTTAACAGTACTCTGATATAAATAATGTATATTAAATAAACAAAAAGATTTGTCTTATATGACTGACACACAAGCCAGGCAAGCTGTTCCATGTGAACCAAAACTTAATGGGCTAGATCCACAAAGGGATTTAGGCACTATTTTAGGCATGTATATTCAAAATTTAGATCATTAAAACCCTTTCTCGGTAGCTGCCTAATCCTGTAAGGGTCTAAAGTCCCTATGTGCCTATATTTCTGCCAGTGTCTAAATTCTGATGCCACTGAGCTGCTCCAGCAGGATCCTCAAGGTAGGCATTCCCCCTTATCTTGACTGCAGGCCCCAATCTGGTAGGTGTACTCAGAGGCCGCCTAAAAGCATGCTCATCAGGTTGGGCCCTGCACAAAATACAGCCAGTAAAGGAGGTAGTGCTGTTCTATTTTGTATAAATACTTAAGTATTCACTAGGCCAGAGCAAGAGTAAGAATGAATCTATAGCCCAGTGGCTAGGGCACTTACATTGGGAGACCAAGGGTCAAGTTTCTGCTTCACTGAATATTTAAGTAGGCCATGCAAAGTGGAACAAGTTTTAACAGGAGAGACTGAGATAGTGTCACCCCAGAATACCCTGTAACCAATGCTTAGGATGGTGTCCTGTGAGGTTGGAGATGTCGGTTCAAGTCACTGGTCCAGGTCAATATTAAGAGAAGAATGCTCTGGAAAAAAAAATCAGCCCCAATGTACTATAATAAGTGTTGTAGTGGTTTCAATAGATGTTACCCTTCTCGCTGTATGTGGTGTTGATTTAGCTTTGTTGGTCCCAGGATATTAGAGAGACAAGGTGGGTGAGGTAATACCTTTTATTGGACCAACTTCTGCTGGAGACAGAATCAAGCATACAAAATGGAAGCTTGTCTTTCTCACCAACAATACTCCAATAAAAGACATTCCCTCACCCACATTGTCTTCTCCCTGTGTCTGTCTTGAATCAACATCCCTGAATAGTGTTGCAGGGTAAGATGCTGTGTATAGAATGATATGTACAGTAACACTTAAGGCTCATGTCATAAATATAACGGGAAGGATAACCATCTTTCTGTATACAGTGCTATAAAATCCCGCCTGGCCACAGGCAAAACCCTTTCACGTGTAAATGGTTAAGAAGCTAAGGTAACCTCACTGGCACCTGACTCAAAATGACCAATTAGGGGACAAGATACTTTCAAATCTGGAGCGGGGGAGAACAAAGGGTTCTGTCTGTGTGTTGCTTTTGCCGGGAACAGATCAGGAATGCATCCTTCCAACTCCTGTTAAGTTACTAAGTAATCTAGATAGACAATGTATTAGATTTCCTTTTGTTTAATGGCTGGTAAAATAAGCTGTGCTGGAGGGAATATATATTCCTGTTTTTGTGTCTTTTTGTAATTTAAGGTTTTGCCTAGAGGGATTTGAATCTGATTACCCTGTAAGGTATTTACCATCCTGATTTTACAGAGGTGGTTCTTTTACCTTTTCTTTAATTAATTTTTTTTCTTTTAAGAACCTGATTGCTTTTTCATTGTTCTTAAGATCCAAGGGTTTGGGTCTGTGTTCACCTGTACAAAGTGGTGAGGATTATTATCAAGCCTTCCCCAGGAAAGGGAGTGTAGGGCTTGGGGGGATTTTTGGGGGAAGACATTTCCAGGTGGGCTCTTTCCCTGTTCTTTGTTTAACACGCTTGGTGGTGGCAGCATAGGATTCAAGGCCAAGGCAAAGTTTGTACCTTGAGGAAGTTTTTAACCTAAGCTGGTAAGAATACGCTTGGGGGTCTTTCATGCAGGTCCCTACATCTGTACTCTAGAGTTCAGAGTGGGGAAGGAACCTTGACAGCTCCTGATCATTGACAAAGTTCCAATCTCACTACAGTGAAGGTGTTAGTACTGGTGTCCCAGCTGATTGCCAATGTGGGTAATTATATTTTCCTAACCTGAAAGTCATTAAATATAGCATTTTTCATTACTTGCTGTCCCAAACAGTTGTGGAGAAAATGCATAAAAATTAATGTATTCACCTTAGAAGCGGCTGTACTGAAATGGTGGACAAACAGATTTCTCTAGCTACATATTAAAAATCCAGTGTTTCAGATATAGGTCCTTTTCCTAAACTGCATGGACTGACCCCAGCTCCCATCTGGAATCCCACTGACTTCTCATTAATTCTTTGACTGTCACAAGCCTTGAACCAACCTGAAATTTTCTGGATGCATTTGTTAAGGTTTTATAAGTTGGAGACTAATTTGCTGATTTAATATGTTCTCTACAAAACTTGGCTTGTGTTATCAATGTAATTGAGATTTGAAAGCAAACAAGGCTAGAGGAAAATTAGGCCATTTGAAAATTATGAACCTTTAAAAATGACAAACTGGAATTGTTCCAAATTCCACACAGCTACAAAAAGAGCAGCTAGTAATATACAAATGAACATGCAAAAACATGGCATCTTTAAACACTTGAAATTTTAAAACTGTAAACTAATTTTCCTCACATTTGACATGAACATTAAATCACCAAGAGAGTTTGAGGTTTCTAGTTTAATCTCTTTGAACTATCAGAGTGCAAAATTCCTAATCAGAACATATGAAGAAAGAGAGTAGTTTTCATCTTGACATAAATTAAAATTTGACAAGCCAATATTCCTGAACTTTTCCAGAGGGGTCAAGAATCACCTGTGATCTGAGAACAAATATTGAAATTTGTTCAGGGAAATTATGAGCCACTGAAAAAGAATGTAAGGACGGAAGTTGCACTCAATTTTCATTGTGTACACCCCTGACTTGCTGTAATAAATTTAAGCTAAAAATATTACAGTAGGTAGGTTTGTATGTCAGCCGTGAACTGTGCATAGGACTGGGAATCAGGGGAAATTGGTTCTAGTTCTGACTCTGATATTAACTTACTCTGTGGCCTGAGAGAACTCAATTAACCTTCCTGTGACTCAACTACCCAGTCTGAGAAATTGGGATAAAGTTTAGTGATCTTTTTAAAGTATGTTGAGATCTATAGATGAAAAAGCTGTGTAAGTGCATAGATCATGCTCGCTGTTCTATATAAGTGGACCTCTGCACTTCCACAGAGTCACAGAAATCTAGAAATTGGGCTTATAACTGTCTTGCTTGCCCCAGTGTTAAGTTGTAGAATGATTTTAAAAAAATGAATGCAAAACCCATTTTTTCAGTTATATTTTGTAATTACTCAACTTATTAGGTTGCTGCAAAAAGTGACAGATCATTTGTTCTACACATCTTATATTAAATCTCTCATGTCCTGTGAACTTCTTTAACAAGATGCATAATTCACATAAGCAACTAATTAGTGCTGATTTATGTAAATGTCCTTTCCCTGTTGTCGGAGATTACTTTTACTCTTCAACAGTTTTTTGTTAATAATAGGTAATATTACCATTAACTCATTGGCTAAAAGCTAGTTAAAGAGAATGTCTTTCCCCCCTCCTTTAACAATTTTATATTTTAAGTTTCTTATTAAAAACCAATCCACACTCTATTTTTTTTCACAACTGTTCAATTAATTAAGCATATTATAGCATGTGTGATGCCATAAAGCAACCAAGATTATAGACCTTATTGTATTAAAGACCATATCCTATCCTCTTCATGAAGGTGAAGAGGACAGGATATGGCTGTTAGTACAATAAGGATCAATTGTTGAAACATTTTCTTAAGTTAATGATCCTTCTGGATGCCTATCTTAAAAAGAGGCACCTTGCCCTGTATTCTGATATGTGAGGAGCAAGATTTTGCATATTGAATGGGGAAGGTCTACACTTCCTTGCTGAAGTTTCTGGATTCTGCTTGTGGATGACCCTGTCTAACCTTCCATGAGGTGGTAAGTACTGAAAGGTGATTTTCCTGTGGGAAGAGGATACAATACAGGAATGTGATCGGTTTGTTCAGTACTTTGTGTGTGCTTAAGATTTGCTACTGTTGATTAGTACCAGTAACTTCAAAGTTAATGAAACAACAAACTGGGTTTGTCAGTAGGTATTTCATCACCAGGAAGTGTCAGGCAGGTGTGATTAAAGAAAATTAAGTGTTAAATGGTCATTTCCTGGTATGATGGCTGTCCAACCCACACAGGACTGGAAGGGGGTGAAGGCGGACGGGTATGTAGGTCTATTAACTGCACAGGCAGCACCTGGGGAGCAGAGAATTGATTGCAAGCAGACTCAACTGTGCTGGGATAGGTGAGGCCTATAAAGCCAGGAAGCTGGAAACACACAGGGGTTGCTGCTGGAAATGACAATCACTCCCTGGGAAGAGGGAGGAGTATTTGGAGGCTGCAGGGATGTGAAGGCTGCAGTCACTCCCTGAGAAGAGGGAGTAGGGTTTGGAGCTGGTAATCCCAGGGCAAGGGGGGAACCAGGAGTGGAAGAAAGCAGTCCAGGAAGGACCAGTGGTGGCTGGGAGAGTAGAGCCTAGACTTCCTGGGTTGAGGGTCCCTGGACTGGAACCCAGAGTAGAGGGTGGGCCCAGATTCCCCTACCAGCCACTGAAGGAGTGGCACCTGAGGCAACAAATGGGAAAACTGCCTAGGGATGCTGAAGGAAAGACTTTGACTTACCCCAGAATGGGGGAATGCTGAGTGACTTGGCCAGAGGATTGAGTCATGAAGAGGATGCTGTGGTTCCTGGAGTGAGAGAGGGGCTGCAGACCAGAAAGAGACAGAGTGACAGCATGCAGCCGCAGGAATAGGCATCAACCTGATGAGCAATTCCCAGATCAGCCAGAGGAGGGACCAGACAAGCGATGATTGGTGCATCCCGTGACACTGGAAAATCAGACTTCAAAGTTATTGGGCAATGAAGGCTGTTTATATTGCCTTGTGAGAGGCCAGTACTATGGTGACCTCTGTTATGAAGAGTAGTATGGTTAATTTATGTGTTGTTTGATTATATGAATTATTTCCTTTTAAGAAAGCTGTGCCATTTCCAATACAATCAAATTTATTTGGTCTCTCTTAAATGAAATATTTACTGAATCAAAACTGTTCATATGAGGCTCTCAAAGCACTTCATAAGCATTAATTAATTTAGCCTTACATCAGATGTGGTAAATATTATTAACTTCATATTACAGGTAGGTAAACTGAGGCCCAAGATCAGAAAAGAGTCAATTGTAGAGTTAGGAAAACTCTGAAATCTTTCTGGACTCTGAAGCCCCTGCTCTAACTACTAGGTCTGATTTAAAATATCCTAAATATTTCTGGTTTTAGGAGTAGTACTAATAAGATTAGGGCGCCCTTGTATTACACAGACAACCTACAAAAAAGGAAATCCCTGCTCTATACTTCTGTATAGTACTAATTGTTTGAAAGTGTAATATAACAATATGAATATGACTTGGTGGTTATAAAACAAGATTTTTTATTAGAAAAGTCTTCCAACTTTCATTGGAAGAAGTACATATTAATGACATGAATTGCCAGTACTGATATGGTACATTTACAAAGCACATTCGGGGATTTAGCCTCATTGCTTCCATTTACATTAAGTCTGAGGTGCACACTGCATGTGGTAGCAAATGGATGAGTGGGCTCAGAAGAACCATTTAACTAAATCCCTGTATGTAGATTTGAAAATGTAGAGGATGGGTAAATTTGTTTTGCTGTGTGTAGCAAATCAGTTAAATAACTAGTGTTGCTGTTAACAGGAATTTTGCAGCTAATTCCCTGTTCAGTGAGCTGAAAAGCAGTCCTAGTCTATTTTTTAAAAATAATCCCGTATATTGGCACTACTAATTACAAAGAACCTATCTTAAAAAGTGTAGTATGATATGTAACAAGTGGGGAATGGAATCCAAGGAGTTAATTCTGCTTAAAATTGTTACCCCTATTCCTATGTCATTTTACTGAACATTTATGTGCAAATGCCATCACCATTTTCAGCTTCTTTCAGTCCATTGCTGGTCAATTGCTCTTCTGTAGAGGATTGTTCACATCACTGCAGAATCCCATGCATTTAATTTTCCACTTAGCATCTCTATTGAACTTTCTAGGCTTTGGCATTCAACCTAAGACTATCTATGACCACCTGTTCTCTGTTCTTCTGGCATTGGGGAAACATTATTTAAGGTTATTAAGAGTGATATAACAAAGTAATGGCTTGAATCTCAAAAAGGAAAATTCGAAGCTAGTGATTTGGAAAACTTCCTTTTCTAACAAAGAAGTCAATTAGGCAATGGAATAACTTCCCCGAGAGTTCACTGAACCAGTAGCACTAGAGTTGTTTGACAACAGGCAAGATGGTACTGTTAGGATATTATCATACTTGACTAAGAGGTCATTCTCAGCCTTGTTATTTATGCTTATTTATTCTTGGTTTTCCCCATGATGGCAGTTATTTTATTGATTTGACATTGGAGTTCGATCTCAATGTACATTATTTCCCTATTTATGGAGCTTTGGTTGGTGATAAGTTTCCTCAACAATTTCTCACTGATATTTCTTTAGACATGCTAGCAGGGCACACAACTGTTCTGTCTGAATGGAATGGAATACTTTAAGCAAACTAAAAGCAGTCATTTCTAGTATCAAAAGTAAGGAAACTTACCTTAAAGCTGCAGTTTATGTACAGCATAGATGTATCAGTGTGATTCATCTGATCCAAATCTCACTGCTGCATTAGACATTTGCAGGTCCTAATATTGTATTGGCACCTGGATTTAAACTCACTGGTAATGGAATACTAAGGGAAGGGCTGATGTTGTTTTAGATGGGCAGTAGTCCGGATGAGACATTAAACTGCAGAAGAATTTGTCTGGAAACAGTGGATCATAGATAGGCCTCATATATGTGATAAAGAGAGGATCTGAACTGTGAAAAGAAACAAAACGCCCAAAATTTTGCAGTGAATTCCTGGTCATAGTTAATATGGCACCATTAACAGATGCAGATTGGGGTCTAATGGGACTTTCAAAGGCTCCTAGGCACCTACCTCCCATTGATTTCAAAGTAAGCAGGATTTGGTCCCATGGCAGCTGTTCTAATAATTTAGGTAACATATTAAATAAGGCGTTCATTTTTAAAATAGCTTGTGATACCTTTCTCGCTAGATGGAGAGAGTTTTTAGAAAGAAACTCCCCTTGTTTGATAGTCTCTTAGAAGATGTCAAAGATGGTCATACCTGTCCTTTCAGGGAAAAGAGAAGAAGTAAGTTGAGATGGGTTGGAACTTTTGTTACCGCTGCTGTTAAAGTCCACTCTTGATTCATCCCAGGTGGTGTTTGGTATTCAACTGGAGTCAGTTGAAGTGGCAATGTTATCTGGATCCCTTTCTCTGGCCTGGTCTGATCAGGACTTCTCTCAGGATCAGGATGGCCAGGGTCCCAGGCCACAGTGAGGATGGCAGTCATGATGGTTCAGTAGCCACATTTTCTCCCAAAGTCTCTGTTTTAAGGACTCCAAAAGGAAGTAATGGGTGGAATTATTTTATCTACCACTGAGGCCTAGTTTCCAGCACACCAATTTAGTTCATTGATTTCTGGTTCCACACTTTTCTTATTTACCAAGCACTATCTTAACACAGTCCTTGAGTTATATCAATAGGCACTTTTGTTTGGACTAATTCATACCTTTTCCCATCAGTATTTGTTGTTGTGACATCTTACGAACATTCACTTACTTTTTACAGTTGAGCTCATAATTAGGGTGAATTTCTAGGCCCAGTTATCACAACACAGGCCTTGGTGGCTAAATACCAGCATATGAGTTACAGTACTGACATGGCTAATATTTTGTTACATAAGCGTAAATCTGAAGTAACTGTGTTGACTTCATTTGAGTTAATTCAGATTTACCCTGAAGTCAGAGTTACTCTGCATTTACCCTGGTGTAACTGAATATGGTTCTCTATAATCAGATTACATTCTAGTAATTGCAATTTAGAGGATGTAACCCCTAAAATTCTACAATTTAGGTGTCCGACAGGACATGAGAGCTAGGCAAAACAAATGATATAGAGAAGGGAAGGAGATGAATTAACAGAATGAACAGAGCTGAGCAAAGAAATGGAAGTTTTGGTTTACCACTTATCTTACCAATACCAGACAGTATGATTTACTGGCATTGCAGTCTTTTTACAGCTAAAATATAGAGTATTATTAAAGTCAGTGTTACAAAAAGCGGTATTGTTTGGAGAGTGAAGATGAGTAAAAGTCTCTTCCTCAGCTTCTCTAATTCACTCAAGGTTCTGTCTGATCTGAGAGCAGCTCAGTATGCAGGGACAGAGAGAAAGGAAGTATATGCAATTTTATAGCAAGGCACTGGACTGGGAATCAGGAGATCTGGATTTAATTCCTGCCTCTGCCAAAGGTTTTCTATATAATCTTTGGTGAATCATTCATTAACCTGTTTATGCCCCAGTTCCGTACCCTATAAAACAGGGATAATATTTCCTTTCTCACACTCTGTCTGTCTTGTTTGTTTAGAATATAAACTTTGGGGTGGGGAGGCAGAGTCTGTCTTTTATTATGATTATGTACGGCATTATAAACCAGTGGGGCTTTGATTTAGATTGGAGCCTGTAAGCACGATTGTAATATAAATGTAATTAATGTATGGTATGCTTCCATTTTAAGAGTCAGCCCTCTGCATATCTGTAAATAGAGTTTATATTTGTGATCAAGGTATATGCAGGCTCATTTTTCATCTCTGTCTTGTGTGTTTCATTGAGTTTTTATATCATTTGCTGTTCTCTCCTTATTGCATTCATATATTCATTTTAATCTTTCCTTTGTCAACATTATACAGAAAATAGGGTGTACAGGGCCATTTTAATGTGTATTTCTTAGAAGCTTAATGTAAACTTTTTCTGTGACTTAGATCAGTATGGCTCATTATGGTTATTTATTTACAAAACCATAAAAAGGCACTGAATATGTGCCAGCAAAGGTGGTTTTATTAATTTGACCTTGCTAATAGTTCTAGTTCATTTATTGGATGAAGATGTGCCTATTACCACAGAATACTAACTCAGGGCTTTACAGTTCTTTTGATTCAAATTCATTGTGACAGGGAGATGATCAATCAGTCCATTGCTGACAATAATACAGATTTGATACAACCATTATAAAAGTGTTTTTACTTTCTGATGTCTCTCTTTTTCTAAAATGACATTCATGTTTTTCGAGCTCTCCAGGGTCCTCTGCTTGCTAATGGAATACACGGAGAGCTTTATTTGTCTAACATTGTCTGAGTTCTTGCTTCCTGATCTCCATAGTAATATTCTCCTCCAAAGCTGTAGCTTGTATGTTTGTCATACTTCATTCCTTACTCTGACTTTCCAAAGTAGACAGAGTATGCAGGGAGTAGCTTTCTATTTGTTCCTTGGTTAAAATATGTTCTATGCCAGTCAAACATTTATGAGCAATAGGTAATCCTGACGCAAGATCAGGAAAGTACCTCTATTTACATTCTATCTCAGTTCTTAGGGGGGCAGGCATTTTACAGCAGAAAATATCACTACAAAACTTTGATTACGAGATTAATCAAATAATATACAAATAAGCTATTAATTGGGGCCTTAATTGTAAGTCCCGTTATGTACCTGAGCATAAGTATAAGGCACCTTAAATTCCCCTTGACAGGGTCTCCACATAATAAGGAGAAGAGCAGTCCCAACAGTGCTGCTGCTACTTCTACATGTAAGGGCAAGGAGTGGACAAAGCCTGGCTCCACCTTTCAATGTGCCATCTAGCTGAGCTGAGCTGGCAGACCAGAGAACCAATTTGTACCAGGTATAGGCCTGCGCAGATTACCACCTGCTGGAGCATGGGGAGACTTGGATCCAGAGTGCGCTTTCAAAGCCACAGTGATTCCTGGCCTGCTTCTGTGTGCTGACACTTACTCAGGGCTTGTGGCAAATAGTGTTTGTTTTTTTTTTCCTTCAGGACCCTGCCCCCATTCAGTGCACAAGGTAAAAGATATGTTTACCACACCATTTTTAACAGGGCAAAATCCTGTGAGAGAAGACTGAACAAAACGTATCAAAGCTGCTTCATTGAAACTCCTGTCTGCATACTATTAAGACATATTTTTCCCAAACAACACATTTTTAGCACTTTATTCAACGTAAGCAAAAAATGAATGTGCAGTAAGCCTAGGAAACAATTGAAATGCACATATATAATATTCAGCTCTTTATTAATAAATGCCAGTCTCCATATTTTTTCATCCACGCATGCCTTACCTATATTTTGCTGGTCATTGATTGATTGTTCATGTACTGATACAAATCAGTACCCTGTCTATATTTTTCATCTCATTAATAACAGAGGATACAAGTGGAGAAAATAAAGTTTTTATTATCAAATGAATCACAGCAGGGTACAATTTGATGAATAGAACATTTTATTTTACCACATGGGCCTTCCCAACTGCAGTCCATGATCTCCTGAGCAATTTAATGATCTGTGATAGTTGAACTGATGCCAGTTTAATACTCCACATTTTAATCATCCAGCAAAATAAGTTGTAATTGAACACTTGAATGTGTAAAGAACTATGTTATTGAGAGTGATGGAAGTGACTCAGGTTGAATTAGAGAAAAGTGCTACCATTCCTATCTCTACTGGACTAAACACATGGGGGATTTGGAGGGACTTATTATTATTACCCCAACATCAATTATGTTAATTTTATTGTTTTTTGCATTTTTGCACTGACACAGTAAGTACATCATAGGTAAGGTTACATTTTAGTCATGGGTATTTTTAATAAAAGTCATGGACAGCTCATGGGCAGTAAACAATAATTCATGGCCTGTGACCTGTCCATGACTTGTACTATCCATCCCTAAATAAAACTTGGGTCAAAGAACCGGGGATGCTCTGGCTGGAGAGCGGGGGTCACAGAACGTCACGAAATCCATGACTTCCATAACCTCCGAGACAGACTCATAATCATATGGCCTTAATCATAGGTGATTGAGATGTTGCTGATGCTTCTTATTAAGAAAATTAGGATTAGTTTCCTTTTACTTTTCCCTCCTTCCCCATTTATGTTGTATCCATCTGTTGTTGTCTTGTCATATGCATAGATGAAAGGTGGGCAACCTATGGCCCGCGGGTCACATCCGGCCCGCAGGACCCTCCTGCCCAGCCCCTGAGCTCCTGGCCCGGGAGGCTGGCCCCTCCCCTGCTGTTCCCCTCACCCCGCAGCCTCAGCTCACTGCGCCACCGGCACAATGCTCTGGGTGGCGGAGTAGCAAGGTCTTGTCGGGCAGCGCAGCTGCAGAGCCGCGGCCTAACCCGGTGCTCTGTGTTGCTCGGTGCTGTGGCTGGCTCCAGCCGGGCAGCGCGGCTGCCTGTTCTGGTGCTCTGGGCGGAGTGGCTGTAGCGCCAGCCACTGGTGCTCCGGGCAGCACGGTCAGGGGGCAGGGAGCGGGGAGGTTGGATAGAGGGCAGGGGATTTTGGGGTGGTGATCAGTGGGTGGGGGTGAGAAGAGGGGTCGGGGCGGTCAGAGAGCAGGGAACGGGGGGGGTTGAATGGGGGCAGGGGTCCCGGAGGGGCAGTCAGGAAGGAGAGGGGGGGTTGGATGGGGCAGCGGGGGGCAGTCAGGAGCAGAGGTTCCAGGGGAGGTCAGGGAGAAGGGGTGGTTGGATGGGGCGGGGGTCCTGGGAGGGGCAGTCAGGAAGGAGGGGGAGGGTTGGATGGGCTGGCGGGGGGTGGTCAGGAGTGGGGGGACCAGGGGTGGTCAGGGGACAGGGAACGGGGGGGTTGGATGGAGCAGGAGTCATGGGGGGGGTCAGCAGGGGGCGAGAAGGGGTGGAGGCCGGGCCATGCCTGGATGTTTGGGGAGGCACAGTCTCCCCTAACCATCCCTCCATACAATTTCGGAAACCCGATTTGGCCCTCAGGCTAAAAAGTTTGCCCACCCTGGCATAGATTGTAAGCAATCTGGGATAGTGTCTGACTCCTTTATTATATGTACATACAGTGCCTCTTGTAATGGTGCCCAGATCCAAGTCTCTATATGCCACCATAACAGAAACAATACTACTCATACTCCAAATACATTTTAATGAAGGCCACATTTATGGAGAAATATATCTTCTACTTGTAGGGAAAAAATAGTCTGCACATTTTAGGTGAACAAGCAAAATACATAGGTTGACAAACCTATGAATTTTGCTTGTTCACCTTCCAGGAGTGGCCCAGAGTCTCCAGGAATTAATTAAAGATTATGTCATGTGATGAAATCTCCAGAAATACGGCCAACCAAAATTGGCAACCCTAAAAATACATAGGGTGAGTCACCCCAGTGTGTTGGGCACACACAAGGCCTTTCCTGTAACTTTCTCCAGTACCCCTCCAATGGGACAGGTGTGAGAGAGGAAGCAGCATAGTTGCATACACCCAGCACCCTGTGCAGCAGAGCTCAATATTGGCACTAAATAGGCCAGTGAGGAGGATGCCTTTGGGGCCATCACAGAGAAGGGCTACTGGATCTTTACTTAATTATAAGGGGACACAAAGAGTAGCAGTCACTATTCCAGTCTCTTTGCTGGCGTAGCCTGGGCTGCCAACAAATTAGAAGATGGATTATGTCTGTCTGTAATGAGTCATCTCTGAGTCTGATTACCTGAGGGTTCCACATCAATCAACCAGGAATGAGCCAATCCAGAGGTGAAGGTCTAACCAGAAGGTCTAACCAGCCATGCCAGGTCAGGCTAGTCTCCCAGTGAGAGCAGCTGCTCCAGTCTGCTCAGTATTGCTACCTCATTGGGATAATCTCCTCCTGCTTGGTGGTTTTGACAGACTGCTCCTGCTCCAGCCTTGTTCCAGTCCCATACTTGATTCCTGCTCTGACCCTGGGCGCCTCTCCCTTGTGCAACTATTAGGCCTGACCACCACTGCTTCGACCATTATGTCTGACCATCCACTTATCAGTTGTTGACATTGTCTTTCCCATAACCCATTCATTTAATCTTATGTAAAAAGCTATCAAAGTGACCTAGAGCCTGTCACATTCCACTTGATGTTACAGAAAATTGCTCTGCGTTCCCTCTTGTCTAGTTTGTTTTTAGAGAAGAATCTGAAAAATGATCTGAGAAGATGGCATCTGTATTCCCACATGAGAAATGACAAGATGAAGTTTACTAAGCTACTTTCTTCCTTACCTCTGAGGCACTCCAGCAAAAAAACAGCTTTGATCAAAACTAAACTAAACCAGATTATAATAAATGCATCCTCTTTATTTCTAATGGGGAAATGGTAGAATTAGGGAAATAAAACTGAATTAATGAATCTAGTTGCACTGAGGATCATGATTTCCCTGTTGAGAAGAATAAGTGTTGGTCAGATACTACTGCACTTGCAGTTAGCTTTGGTATATCCCAAATTCCTATAATCACTGAGATTTACTGTGGAGTTACTTTAAATATTTATTTCTCATGATGTCAGGTACTGACTGATTGCACTGCACATTTGTACAGCTGCTTGGCATGTGCAATAAAATGTGGTTGTTTTATGTTGTTGTACACACTTTCACTTGTAAAAGGCTTATGTAATGCAGTAACGTAAGTGATTCTACCTGTTAGTTCACTTCAGAGAGTCATAAAAATAATATATCAGAACTGAACTTATTTTATGTATTTTAAAAATAGCTTTTTGGGCCCAATCTTGAAACCTTTATTCGTATAGAACTCCCCTTGTATCTATTCCCCTTCTTATTTATTCTGAATAAGCTCTTCCATTGCCTTTTCCTACCCTGATATTTTCTGTATGTAGTTTATGTTCCATGGGCCCAGTACAATGTCTAATGTCCCACTGAAATCAATGGAAGGATTCCCATTGCTTTTGACGGGTGTTGAATTGGGTCTGATGCCTGTATTTGTGTACACAAACGCATAAGAGAAATAAGGATGATAGTGCTTTCATTTTGTTTATAAATCAATTTCTAAAAAGCTTAATGCCAAAAAAGGCTGCGAGTAAAACAGTACTTGTTATAAATAAGCACATGAGTTGGTTGAGTTCAGGATCCTGACGCAGGGAAGAAAGGTAAGCAGCAGGATATAGACCCTGGACTTCAGGAAAGCAGATTTCGACTCCCTCAGGGAACAGATGGCCAGGATCCCCTGGGGGACTAACTTGAAGGGGAAAGGAGTCCAGGAGAGCTGGCTGTATTTCAAGGAATCCCTGTTGAGGTTACAGGGACAAACCATCCCGATGAGTCGAAAGAATAGTAAATATGGCAGGCGACCAGCTTGGCTTAATGGTGAAATCCTAGCAGATCTTAAACATAAAAAAGAAGCTTACAAGAAGTGGAAGGTTGGACATATGACCAGGGAAGAATATAAAAATATTGCTCGGGCATGTAGGAATGATATCAGGAGGGCCAAATCGCACCTGGAGCTGCAGCTAGCCAGAGATGTCAAGAGTAACAAGAAGGCTTTCTTCAGGTATGTTGGCAACAAGAAGAAAGCCAAGGAAAGTGTGGGCCCCTTACTGAATGAGGGAGGCAACCTAGTGACAGAGGATGTGGAAAAAGCTAATGTACTCAATGCTTTTTTTGCCTCTGTTTTCACTAACAAGGTCAGCTCCCAGACTGCTGCGCTGGGCATCACAAAATGGGGAAGAGATGGCCAGCCCTCTGTGGAGACAGAGGTGGTTAGGGACTATTTAGAAAAGCTGGACGTGCACAAATCCATGGGGCCGGACGAGTTGCATCCGAGAGTGCTGAAGGAATTGGCGGCTGTGATTGCAGAGCCATTGGCTATTATCTTTGAAAACTCGTGGCGAACCGGGGAAGTCCCGGATGACTGGAAAAAGGCTAATGTAGTGCCAATCTTTAAAAAAGGGAAGAAGGAGGATCCTGGGAACTACAGGCCAGTCAGCCTCACCTCAGTCCCTGGAAAAATCATGGAGCAGGTCCTCAAAGAATCAGTCCTGAAGCACTTGCATGAGAGGAAAGTGATCAGGAACAGCCAGCATGGATTCACCAAGGGAAGGTCATGCCTGACTAATCTAATCACCTTTTATGATGAGATTACTGGTTCTGTGGATGAAGGGAAAGCAGTGGATGTATTGTTTCTTGACTTTAGCAAAGCTTTTGACACGGTCTCCCACAGTATTCTTGTCAGCAAGTTAAGGAAGTATGGGCTGGATGAATGCACTATAAGGTGGGTAGAAAGCTGGCTAGATTGTCGGGCTCAACGGGTAGTGATCAATGGCTCCATGTCTAGTTGGCAGCCGGTATCGAGTGGAGTGCCCCAGGGGTCGGTCCTGGGGCCGGTTTTGTTCAATATCTTCATAAATGATCTGGAGGATGGTGTGGATTGCACTCTCAGCAAATTTGCGGATGATACTAAACTGGGAGGAGTGGTAGATATGCTGGAGGGGAGGGATAGGATACAGAAGGACCTAGACAAATTGGAGGATTGGGCCAAAAGAAATCTGATGAGGTTCAATAAGGATAAGTGCAAGGTCCTGCACTTAGGACGGAAGAACCCAATGCACAGCTACAGACTAGGGACCGAATGGCTAGGCAGCAGTTCTGCGGAAAAGGACCTAGGGGTGACAGTGGACGAGAAGCTCAATATGAGTCAGCAGTGTGCCCTTGTTGCCAAGAAGGCCAATGGCATTTTGGGATGTATAAGTAGGGGCATAGCGAGCAGATCGAGGGACGTGATCGTTCCCCTCTATTCGACATTGGTGAGGCCTCATCTGGAGTACTGTGTCCAGTTTTGGGCCCCACACTTCAAGAAGGATGTGGATAAATTGGAGAGAGTCCAGCGAAGGGCAACAAAAATTATTAGGGGTCTAGAACACATGACTTATGAGGAGAGGCTGAGGGAGCTGGGATTGTTTAGCCTGCAGAAGAGAAGAATGAGGGGGGATTTGATAGCTGCTTTCAACTACCTGAAAGGGGGTTCCAAAGAGGATGGCTCTAGACTGTTCTCAATGGTAGCAGATGACAGAACGAGGAGTAATGGTCTCAAGTTGCAGTGGGGGAGGTTTAGATTGGATATTAGGAAAAACTTTTTCACTAAGAGGGTGGTGAAACACTGGAATGCGTTACCTAAGGAGGTGGTAGAATCTCCTTCCTTAGAGGTTTTTAAGGTCAGGCTTGTCAAAGCCCTGGCTGGGATGATTTAACTGGGAATTGGTCCTGCTTCGAGCAGGGGGTTGGACTAGATGACCTTCTGGGGTCCCTTCCAACCCTGATATTCTATGATTCTATGATTCTATGATTCTATGACACCAGAGTGAGGTTATTATCCCTCCTTACTTACTCATTTGCTACCCCATGGCTGAGTCAGAGAAGAAATACCCATTTTCAGTGTTGTGCTGATCCATAGTTTGAAACATAATTGCAATTTTTTTTCAAATTTTCTTGTGTGGGTGCTTTGGAGCACGCAGATAACTAGAGGGGTTCTACTGTCAACTGAAATCTTTTGCATATGACTAACTTAAAAATTAGTCATGATGCTTAAAAAAATCTTGACAATGCTTAGGGGCAGCTGGGGTGTTGAGACCCCTGCTTATCAGGCTGATCAATATTGTCTCATTGTTTTATTGTACTCCACCTCCTGTCTGTCTGTCTCCATCTGTTGTCTCTTGTGTTATACTTAGATTATAAACTCTTTGGGGCAGCGAACGTCTTTGTTCTGTCTATGTACACTCTCAAACAGAATAGGCTCTTGGTCCAGGTGTGAACTGAAGCTCAATACAGATAAACAATAACAAAATAAACTACCATTTCAAAGAACCAGTTCCTGCAACTTGATTCAAGTGGACACTGTGGCCCACATAGCACCACTGACTTCAGTTAGACTGCAAATAGGTGGGTCCTGTTGCAGGATGTGGCTCTTAAATAGTAGGTTGTGAGTTCATTTCTCATATACGCATTTAACGGAGTATGCCTGTGCACCGTATAAAAAGACCTCACAATTTACTCCAAAACAACGAAGTTGAGAAATGCTGGGACTATGAGGGATGTTTCTGAGAAACACTTCTCCCAGTGCTTCATTTGACGCAGCATGCCTATCTACGACTTCTTAAAGGCTATGTGCAAATAGCATGATCCAGTCCTTCATTTCTTGGCTAACCTAGAAAGTGGTGAAGGAGGAACTGGAGGTACTAGAAAAGGCAGGTGGGATTAATATGAGTTGAAAGGAATAACATTCTGGATTTAAGGGGGAGAAAAACAATGTTAGTAGCCAGTAGTACTGTATATAATTTTGCAACAAACACTTTCTACCAATACTTTTCTTAAACAAAATAAGCAGAACAAAATGCATGTATCCATTATTTTCTAAAATAGTAAAACATTGTGTTAAGGAATGTGTGCAATCTATTCTGTGAGGAAAGAGTAGAAGATAAATTAACAAAGCATATTGTAAAACTCCTAGCAGATTCCTTGATATCATTTATAAACTGTTTACTAAGATATTAAACCTTTTTATCTTGGAAGATTAAAGACAGCCACATTATGTTCTGCCACACAGACTTGTAGAAGAATTAGATAGCTTTGTTATTGTAATGAGGTCAGAAAAAGTGTTTCTTGGTTTTTGTAAATCATTAATTCTTGATAGCAGTTGGCAGTCAAGAAGGTTTCCATAGTTTCATTTTAATGCTGTAAACAAAAAATATTTTATTCTCCTTCATAATAAAATCAGTGCTGGTATAATTTATTATTGGTTATTATTAATTAATTTATCATAAATAACATGCAATCTTTATTGGATAGGATCTTTATTGGATTTACTTGTCAACTTTTGGTGAGGGAATGCCCATGATTATTTAGCAGTAAAATAACATACAGCTACTCTGAGAAATAAGGTGGATTTTATTAAGCATTTTTGTTATAAAATTGGCTAAACTTTCAAGGCAACCAAAACAGATATATCATTGAAATATCATCTTTGAGTTTTGTATTCCAAGTATAAGATAGATGTTTTTACCTTTTGGTTTTGTACTGGAGCTCGTACTTTGCTTCAAACATTATTAGCTGAGAAAACACAGATCCAATTGTCCTTTCTCTCACCTCACCCCAGGTTATCTCCCAGGGCTCTTTCTGCAGCAGGATGAGAAATATGAGGATTTTTTGTGAAGTTTTCTCCAATTCTCTTTTGAAAGAAGCAAATGGACTGGCACCCTTAACAGTCAGGCTGTATGTCCATGCTGCTTCCCAGCTCCCTGCCTCTTTTGTCAGCATGAAGCCTTCAAACACTTGGGGGCAATTAAGCCAGTTCCCTCAGAGTTCAGCAGAAGAGGGTGCTATTCCAACAATATCCTAGTTCCCAAGAGGGGAAATCTGAACACCAATATCCTTTCCCAGCACTTTGGGACGGTGACACTAGCCACTATAATCCCATCCCTAGATCCTAGAGAATGGTTTGTCGCCCTTGACCGCCAAGAAACCTACTTTCATTTAGCTATCCATCCCAAAAATGTTTCCAAGGCTTCAAATGAGGCTTACAACCCTACTAGTACAGAGTCCTTCCCTTTGGGATCTCTGCAGTCCTAAGAAACTTTGCAAAGATTCTTTCACCAAACCTGATAATACCGTGGCCCCATACTTGACTATATGCTTTCCTGCCTCTACCTCTAATCCTAAAGACTTTACTCAAACTATGCCAGGAAACAGTAATGTTATTCTCATAGTGCATTCCTCAGCAAGACAAGTGTGGTACTCAAATCTTCTTCACATCTCTGTAGCAATACTGTGGCCCATATTCTTCATAGTAATATTATTATGATATGATTACGGCATAACTATGATGTACTTTATGTAAGTTAGGTCATGTAAGATATAATTGAAAAGATTATGATTTACTGAATATGATTATCCTATTTGTATGCATGTATCATTTTGGTATCTAAAGTTAGGAATATTGTCTATGCATCTATTGCAAATGTGTTTACACTGGGGAATGCCCACTAGGCAGAATGCAAATAGTCTAGATGGCTGGCTGGGAAGGGCCATTAGGGAGAACAATAGGTCTTAGAAGATGCTAATCTCCCACTGGGGAGTCTTCCTGAGAACCCCTACACACAGCCTCCAGACATGGCTGACCAAGACATCTGCTACTGGATGCCATCATAGAATACAAGTGTTTTTCCACTGAAAGGTGTGAGAACTAAAGTTGGAGACAAAGGGTTCCTGCCACATGCAAAAGCTATTTAAGGCCGGGACGTGGTTCTTCACTGACTCCCTACCCAAGAAGATTGCTGGAAACACCTGAGGAATGAAGACTGGACTAGGTGAGAAGGGCTGAACCCAGGCTAGAGGGATTTCTAGCCTGTGAAAGAAATACCTGGGGTTTTAAGCTTCAAGCAAGTGCAGCTTGCCTTCAAGAATCTCTGAAAACCTCCTAAATAAACAATTAGGGTGAGAATTTGCTACTCATATCCAATCTCTTTAGTATATTAAGCTTACATTTCGTTTTTCTTTATTTGCTGGGTAATCTGCATTGATCTGTTTGCTATCCCTTATCACTTTAAATCTATCTTTTGTAATTAATAAACTTGTTTTGCTTTGTTTTGTCTAAAAGCAGTGTGTGGAATTTATAAATGGAGGCAGAAAGGTGTGTATATTCCTCTCCACATTGAGGGAGGGGGCGAATTTCATGAGCTAACACTGTACACTTCTCTGTGCAGCTCAAGACAGTATAATTCTGAGTTTACGCTCCAGAGGGGGGTGCATGCCTTAGGAACTGGGAGGTGCCTTAGCTGAGCCTTCCCATGCAGAGCTGATCTCAGCATCTGTGTGTAGTTACAGCTGCACAGATAGGTACACAGACAGGTGTATCCCTACCTGTATGTGTGCTGGAGAGGACTTGAGGATCTGTCACAGCAGGACAGTGTAAAGGGACCCCAAGCTGGTGGGTCAAGTGGGCTCAGTGATGCTCCAGTTCCAAGTGGCACCCAGGTGGGAACCTGTCACAAATACCTCTTTGACTTCCTTGAAGGAAGGATCTTCTGTCACAGAACATAGGGACCTTGATCCACCCAACATCTTCTCCTTGAACCTGAGCACATGGTTCCTAGACAATTCTCGAATATGGTGCTAACCTGTTCAGATAAGAACCACTCCGTTCTGCTATCAAGCAAAAAACCTAGAATTCAGAAAACTTACCTTCAAAAGAGGAAACACTCTCTTTCCTGGTGTTTTCTTCACTCCTCCCAAGCCTCACTCCCAAGCCTTCACTCCTCCCAAGGTTCTACTTTCCAAAACCCTGGAACACCTGTTGCATTTAAAGATGAAAGGTCTATCGATGAGCTCAGTCAGAGTACATTCAGCTGCTATCACAGCCTTCAACGCAACCGTTGAAGGCATCTCATTTTTTTCTAGCCTACTATAGCCAGATTCCTCAAGGGCTTATTCAACTTGTTTCCCTCCCCTGTACAGAACCGAGCCACAAGTGGACCTTAATTTTGTTCTCAGTGCCCTGAGAAAACCCGACTTTGAATCAATGGCTACCTGCTCTCTCCTCCACCTCTCCCTCATGCCTTCATTCCTCACAGCCATCCCTTCAACTAAGCAAATGTGAGAGCTCAGTGCTCTTATGGCTGATCCACCATATACAACCTTCTGTAATAAGAAGGTTACACTGTGCCTCATCCTCGTTTCCTCCTGAAGGTGTCTATGCAATACCACATTAACCAAGAGATTTGCCAGTCAGTATTCTACCCAAAACCTCATGCCTCCAGAGAGGAGACCAGCCTATGTACACTAGATGTCATAAGGGCTCTTGCCTTCTACATTGACAGGACTAAGAACTTCAGGCTTCTCCAAGGCTATTTGTATCACTTGCAGAGTGGAGGAAGGGTCAACTTATTTCCACTCAAAAACTGCCAAAGTGGGTTTTGGGTTGCGTTTTAACCTACTGTGAATCCACTGGGATGCAGTTCTGTCACTGAGCAGGCCTTCTTCCCAGATGTCAAATATATACTGTCACACCCAAGGTGATTTATTTTCTTGACAAAAGCAAAGTAAACAAACAGAAAAACAGTCTTTTAACTCAATCCTCACTTTCAGCTCTATCCCCCTCAGGACTTCTGGCAACTTCCTAGTTCTAACTAGCTCTGTCTCCTCTCTGGGACAGCAGCCTCAGGGCTATCCCCTGAGCACCTGACCCTTTGCTTCAAGAGACCTACCATGGGCGTTTATTCCATTTCCCTGTGGCTTTCACTCCCCAGGCACAGCTTGTCCCAATCAATCATCCTTCTTCCTGCTCACTAGCAGCCCTTTTTAAGCAGAATATCTGGGTTGGAAGGGACCTCAGTAGGTCATCTAGTCTAACCCCCTACTCAAAGCAGGACCAATCCCCAATTTTTGCCCAGGATCCCTAAATGGCCCCCTCAAGGATTGAACTCCTAACCCTGGGTTTAGTAGGCCAATGCTCAAACCACTGAGCTATCCCTCCCCCCAGGTCCCTTTAACTGTCTGGATTGGACTCACATGCTCTGATGCAGGGGAGCTGGGCCTACTCTGTCCACAGGGACCAGCTATCCTGTGACAAGCCCTGTTACAGAATGACAGCACATTCAGTCCACATCTATAGCTCTATATTCCCATAATCAACATTTGTAGGACTGTAATTTGGACTTCCATTCATGCCTTTGCCAAATATTATGCCATCTTACCTGCTTCCAGGGATGACACTACCTTTGGTGATACAGTTCTCTGGACTGTCCTGGGCTTGCATCCTTAGCACCCACCTCCTCCTTGGGGTATTTCCTATGGTGGAGGACCCACAGGGACATATAGAAGGAGAGGGTACTCACCTTACTGTAATTTGAGTTCATTGAGATGTTTTGTCCCTATGAGTGCTCCACTTCCTGCCCTCCTTCCCCTCAGATCCGGTGGCTCTGCTTCACAGTCAAGAAGGAACTGAGTGGCGGTGGGTCCACACCTCCTTATGTGCTCTTGTTGGGAAACATGAGGCACTGCTCTTTGCAGGCTTGGGCCTGCAGAGTCTGCATTGCATTTTTCAGTTGAGGGTGTACACATACCCACAGTAGAGCACCCATAGGGACAAAAAAAACCTCTTGAAGAACTCAAACTACTGAAAGGCAAGTAGCTTCTTCACCCATTCAGTAGAGACATTCTTAGAGTTTAACAGCTAAAATCTCCAACGATTCTATCCACACTGGACATGCTCCAGCCTTGGTGCGTATATTATGACACAGTCTTTTATTATATGATCACACTTCCCCCCCTCCTCCCACGCCCCCAGGATCCCTGCCCTAATCAGTCCATATCATGGCCCTGCTCTGGGGATGAATCAGGGCTGTGTAGTGAAGGAAACTGTCTGTAGGAGCTCTGCTTCTTTTGTTGCAGAAGTTGAAAGGTGTGTAGCAAATGAAGCAGGGGACTGTAGGAAGAGAAAGGATGGTCTTGTGGTTAAGGCAGTTGACTGCCACATATGTGGGTAGGTATGTGACTTAAGCCAAATTCTTTCCACAAGTGGTCACTAATCGTGTACTCCTCATTTTCTGACTGGAGACTCTGAAGTTTTATTTGCAGAAGTGGTGATCTGCACAACTGCAATTAAAGCCAATGGAAGCTTTGCTTTGTACTATAAAGTTCTATAAAATGCTAAGTACTCTGAAAAATCAGGTCCAAGTTATCTCAAATTGGGCACCCAAAATTAGTGGAATCTTTTGAACTTAAACTCTCTGTACCTCTGTTCCCCATCTGTAAAATGTTGATAATAATACTCTCTCATCTCACAGGGCACTAGGAAAAATAAATTAATGTTTGTGAAGCACTCAGATGCTACCATGATGAGCGTTTAAAAAATATTTATGAGGAAATTAATAATTCTGTCCTCAGAGTAAGGTTTGAATATTGTGCAGTAAATGTGGCCAAGGAACATATATTAAAGAATGAGAAAAAAACAAAATATTGACTTGATACTTATTAAGGGTATCATCCATTCTTTGCAGTCAATGAGGCCCTGTGGAAAAAAACAGTATATGATCACATATTTTAAAATGATCAAAATGCATATGCACCAGGGTGCAAGGAGTGGCAAATTAAGGTTGCACAGGCAACCTTAATTCTAGCATTTCCAAACTTCTGAGTGCTTGACTTTGCAACCTTAATTTTATTTTATTGTAGATTTTTTGTTTGTAATATAAGAAAAAGTTGATGATACTTTAAACATAATTTCAAAGAACTTCACTGTGCAGAATGAAAATCCCCAATCAATTCTTTTGCTATTTTGGGACTTTCACCTTAAAAATCTTACACTCTATCTGAGATTATTAAGCCTGTGATTTACATGAAAAACATCACATCACATGCATTTCACATTTAACCTAAAATCAGTATTCACCAGCACAGATTCCTCAGCATGTAATAGTGCATTGAACTGAGTCACAAAAGTGCAGCCCAAAGTCATACTCAAGAATGGTGGGGGAAAGGCAGCATTGAGCAAAATAACTTAAGAAATAAAGATAGAGTTAACTGTCTCAAAGCAAAAGCTCTGTTCAAACCAGTATTAAATTACAATAAACACATTGAAACTTCATCTATGACAAAGTCCACACCTTTTTTGCACCAACCATCTTTGCTACTGCCACATGTTTCTTCAAACTCTGTTCATTTTTCTTTACACATCCAAAACTGGAGGCTGCTTTCTACATTCATTGCATTAGAGTTACAGTCCATTTTCTAGCTTATAAAAGAGACTTTTGCAATATCATTTTTTTCAGTCATCAAAATGACTTCATCTTGGATTACTTTCTTCCCTTTTGTAATGTCTGTGATCCCAAACATACTTCATTCCATATTTTGATGTTCTGCTTTTGTCCTATGCTCCATTTTCTTGTGCTGTATCATTATTACTGTGTATCAAGTCTTACAGTCCATAGAAAGTCTTTGTCTTTCCATAGATTTTAGAGCAATTTCCATACCATCCTATTTATCTGATCCCTATTAAATTCTGAGACTTTCTATAAGCTCCAACTAATTTGTTTTCTTAAGAATGTTTGAAAGACCATACTCTGAAACCAATGGTCCATCTGACATAGAATTCTGTCTCTGATTTTGACTAATACTAGATTCTTCAGCACAATGTGTAAATTCAGCCTACCCCACTTCATTCCACATTCATTTAATTATATAATGATAAATATACAATATTTTCTATTACATGAATGGATATAGAGGCAGCAAAGTTTGGGGAATCTTAAATGGTCATGTCACAGTAGCTGTAAGAACTGTCTATTGTCTGGCAGTTCTTCCACATTCTGTTATGAAACCAACCTATGCATTTTGCAGTAGAGGAAATGCCACTTTTCTAAAGATTACATGGTGTTAAAGAGATTTGCTCACTTTTCTCATCCAGTCCAAAGATAAGAAATGTCTCTTTTTACCTATCTTATTTAAAATTGTCAATAAAGGAGCTGGTCGTCAAGTCTCCCACCCACTCCCATTACAGATTTCAGTAAATTGACCAATATTCCAGGTATCCTTTTGTATTACAGCTAACACACCTATTCATCCATGTAGCAAACTTGCACAGAAGTAGAAATACAGGCAGTTATGTCAAATATTGACGAATAAGGCTCTTAATGTTCTTTCCTAGAAAAGGGTGTTTTCTTAAAGCGAAGTACATCAATATTTTTAAATTAAATAATCTCTTGGGTCAAAAGTATTCTTCTATTTGAGATGACTTCCTGAGCAAAATATACTTTGTTACAACTCAAATGAGACAAAATCTTGCAATTTCCAAAACTTTTGGCACAGTTAAGTAGGACTGCCTTTAAAAGAAGGATTTTTGGAGCTGATATTTTTTTTATAATTGTTCAGGTTCAGGTGGCAGGGGGTAGGGGGGGGGGTGTTTTGTTTTCACATACATGACCATGGTGATATTTTGAAAGGAAGGCACTGAATTTAGCCATATGGAATGGAAATCTATCAACTTCATGAAAAAACTCGTACAGATACAGACAGACGTGTATGGTAACACCCATTGTTTCATGTTCTCTATGTATATAAATCTCCCGACTGTATTTTCCACTGAATGCATCCGATGAAGTGAGCTGTAGCTCACGAAAGCTTATGCTCAAATAAATTTGTTAGTCTCTAAGGTACCACAAGTACTCCTTTTCTTTAAACAAAAATGAAGTAGATCCTTCTCTTAAACAACTTACTCACTCACTCAAAGTGAGTATCCCTGCACAAACCACCCACTCTTCATCCCTGAGTTAGAACCCTTTTCACAGCTACTGCAAGGGAGCTAGGGTGTGGTGGGCTGGAGTGAGGGGGATTGGTCAACAAATAGCCACAAATGAACTGCCTGATTTCTTTCTGTGCTTTCTTGAAACAGTGGGACTTTTGCAGTAGTGACTTAGGATGAGGGTTTGCCATCTTCTGTACTACTTGTAGGACTTTCCCTTCTCCTGCAAGCCAGGCGAGAGAAGATACAAGGTGCAGTTCCTGCAAGGCATCCCAGTTTCCAACTGCATGGAATTTATATCCCTGTTTTTGTAGCAAATATGGTAAGGAAAGCGGTCAAAAGTAATTTACTTTATGGCCAAATTTCAGTCTATTGGGGAAAATAACCCCAAACCAATATGCATTAAAAATACAAAAGCAGAATACCATACAATCTGTTCTCTGACTGATAGTACTCCCTCCTACAGCCCCCACTGCAAGGAATAGTTCTGCTCAGAGCATTAATAGTCTGCACAACTGCATCTATAATTGCCATTGCTGAGGCAGGGGCATAGTGGACAAAAACACAGACTATGAGGTCTTGCCTTAAACTCATTCCAGATTGTGTCTTGGAAACTCCTCTCTTCAGGACTGCAGGAAGACTTCTGAGCTACTTTTGGGGAGACCCAAACTTAGTCTGGGAAAATAGTCATGCCACCAATTTCACTGGTGGATTTCTTGACATGCTTAAAAGGTGCATGTGACAACCAAAACTTGGCCTAGCTTTTAAGGTACATGTTTTTTAATGGATGGACATGCTAATGTGTCCTAATCATAATACCTAACCATTTTATTTAGCACCTTTTAATCTGTTGATCTGAAAGAACTTTACAAACATGTAATTAATTAAGTCTTACAACACCCCTGTGAATCATGTAATAAATCATTTTACAGGTGAGGAATCTGAAGTGCCAAGTTGTAAAATGATTTGCTCAGAGTCACACAGCAAATCAGTGATAAAGTGGGGAATAAAACCCACTATTATCAAATCTCAGTCTATGTTCCAAGCACCAGACTCACACTTTCATAATGATGCACACAAACTCAGATCAATAGGTGTATTTGAATTGAATAAGTTTGAAAACACTTTAGAAGTATTTTTAGTTATGCATAACTTTTCTCTTGCTGTATATATAAATAATTATATACTATTTTTCTCTTTATTAAATTGGAGTGTTTCTGTTCTAAGATATATACCTTACATGACAGGATGGATGTAGGAAAACCCTGCTTGAGAAATGTATTGTGCCTTTAAGAATGAAAACAATATTATGTTCCATATCTTTGAGGCAAATAAACTCGCTAAAGATATACCATTTATGGGTTTACCACAGAAACCATTTTAATACTACTTTCCATATTATAGTCTGTGGAAAAACCTGCTTCTCTCAATAGCAATACTACATTATTGTGAACATTCAGATAGTTATTGTTTTAAAAAAGCATTTGTTTTCTTCCTTCATGTTGGAAGCTTATGGTTATTGTGATCCAGTCTTATCTTTAGTGCAGCAGATTTTAGTTTTACCAGTCATTATTGGTATTTGAGCCAACAGTTTCAGGATCAAACTCACTGGAGTCAGAACATTTTAAAAGACTTTGGCAAAATCCAAGTTTATTGGCAACCCTAAATAGACAGTGAGACTCATACAATCTGATCTTTTTTTCCCCTGAGTTGAGGCCTAGAAATGGTTTGAATAAGATTTTCTGAGACTTTATATTTTACTTGCTGAGCAATTATAATGTGGCATGACTGGTTCACATTGTGCATGTCTAAATTAATAATGTTCTATTCTCTATAGTATATCACCACCAGTAATGGAACATCCAGGCTTAGCACCAGTTACAGTAGAAAGTTATAAGCTGCTCTAAAAATGAACTAGATTATTGAATACTGTAACAGTGGCAGTGAGGTGACTAAATCACACCTAGAACGTACTGTATCTTTGCTGTTTCTAATTTGTGCACTGAATGGGTCAATATTGTGCAGTTTTTATTTCTTATAACAACCTTCGCCATCTGAATATATTAAATGTCATTTTCTTTTCTCATTAAAAATCTTATGAGTTTGCAGAGTACGACATATTGTAAAATATGTGAATTACAGTAATGTGTTATAGAATTTAGGTTTTGATTATACTGCATTTTCATTTACTTTCTCATTTACTCTATTCCCACATGGCTGAAAGGCAGTAAATGGAAAGGTAACATCTGCAAAACCAAAGATATTTTGAAACAGAGATAATGTTTTGTTAACTTCCTTTTTATTGAGATTTTTATGTAAAATGCAAAATATGTTGTGTTTTGCTTATTTTAACCATAAAACAGAAGTACACATTTTGTAGCTCTCTAGTACTGTTAATTATTTGCCTTCTCTTGCTATCTGCCTCTGTGTTTTCATCATCACTCCTTATTACTCATGAACACAGAACATTGTTACTAAGTATTTTCCTCACTGTAGAAAACATAGAATTCTAAACCTTGTTCCCCATGGAACTCACAATTTTTAAACTTGTTCTGATTATATTTTAATTTTAATACCACATTCTCAGTTAAACAGTTTCCACTGACATGCAGTGCTTTAGAATTTTTCATCTTTGGAGTTTTCACTTGAACGCAAGAAGGAAAAACTTTGAGGATGATCGCATCAGATACAACAATTTAGAGGGAAAATGAATCATTGAAAGGTTATGTTTCCTTTGTTCTCACAGCTAGTTAGTGAAGGGTTGTTAGCTTTGTGAAAAATAATATGGTTACTCGGGCAAGTAAGGGGTTAGGGACAAATCCTAAGCTGGCAAGGGAAAGCAACGATGATAATAGATGCATTCCTCGTTTCATGAATATTCCTAGCCAGGGTAGAATCCCTCCAAGTGGCCCCTGGGGAATTCACAATGACATGATTAATTGCTGTTGTGAAGAGGAGCAGCACTGCTACTGACTAGCACATGCTATGACTCCAGAATACATGTTAGCTGGCTTGGCATGGAGCTGCACTATGTGGGTCAGTGTGATAGACAGAGATGACTGTTATTGTTTTCTTGACCACCATAGAAAGATACTGCCCTGCTGTTTGCAGACACCGTAAGCCCTTATTTCTCTTCACATCATCCCCAACCGAACAGATCTAGGGGCAGGTCTAACTCTTAAAGTATTTTTATAACTTTTTTTTATTTTAACACGGTGAGATAGAAACAAAATATTATAGTAATAATGCACGTACCAGATAACAATTACCCAGACTGCACTTCTGTTATAGTTCACTGCAACAAATCTTTGTTAATGAATAGTTAAGGTTGCCTATCACTCCCTTGTTCCCTTCCCAGATGCGGACAGTGCCTACATTTAAACCACTGGAGCCCAGGAAACAGTCTTCAGTTAATACTTCCTGCACTACTTTGCGGCTCTGGAGATGGTGAGAGGTACTGGAAACATAACATTTTCTGTGTGCCCAGTACAGTTCCAGATAATTAATCCTATTCATACATTCTCACTGACACTTACTGTGCCCTGGTCTACACTAGGACTTTAGGTCGAATTTAGCAGCATTAAATCGATGTAAACCTGTACCCATCCACACGATGAAGCCCTTTATTTCGACTTAAAGGGCTCTTAAAATTGATTTCCTTACTCCACCCCTGACAAGTGGATTAGCGCTTAAATCGGCCTTGCTGGCTCGAATTTGGGGTACTGTGGACACAATTCGACGGTATTGGCCTCCGGGAGATATCCCAGAGTGCTCCATTGTGACTGCTCTGGACAGCACTCTCAACTCAGGTGCATGATTGTTTGCCGTTGCTCTGATGCAGGGAGGGGCGACTGAGGACACGGCTTACAGGGTTGGCTTCAGGGAGCTAAAATCAGCAAAGGGGGTGGCTTTACATCAAGGAGTATTTCAGGCAGGACTTCATGGAGGGTTCCAATAAGAAATGGTGCACCTAAGTTATTGTTCTTATTGGAACAAGGAGGTTAGCCTGGCCTCTGATTGATACATGGCTAGATTTACCTCGCTGCACCTTCTCTGTGAGTGACTGCAGTGTGACCTAGAGGAATGAGTCCCCTAGACAGGGGAGGGGGGGAAGCAAATGAGTACAAAACAAGTCTGGTCTATTTCTTGTTTTGATCCACTCCATCTATCTTTTACATCTTTGGCTGGCAGCAGACGGTGCAGAAGGACTGCATGCCATCCACATCTCATGGCTGCTCGGCAGAAGATGGTACAGTACGACTGCTAGCCATCCTCATCTCTTGCCTGCCCGGAAGAAGATGGTACAGTACGACTGCTAGCAATCCGTATTGCCTGCCTGCTCACCATAAGACGGTTCAATAGGACTGACTGCAGGACTAAAGAGAATGACCTGGTCAAGTCACTCCAAATTTAGTCCCTGCGCCCATGTCTGCCCAGGCGCTCCCAGCCAACGTGGCCAGGAGCACCTCAGACACGACGAGGACGGCTACCAGTCGTATTGCACCGTCTGCTGCCAGAAGGCAATGGGTTGCTGCTACTGTGTAGCAATGCCGTACCGCGTCTGCCAGCACCCAGGAGACATACGGTGACGGTTACCTGAGCAGGCTCCATGCTTGCCATGGTATGGCGTCTGCACAGGTAATTCAGGAAAAAAGGCGCAAAATGATTGCCTGCCCTTCCTTTCACGGAGAGAGGGAGGGAGGGAAGGGGGGCCTGACGATATGTACCCAGAACCACCCGCGACAATGTTTTAGCCCCATCAGGCATTGGGATCTCAACCCAGAATTCCAATGGGCAGCGGAGACTGCGAGAACTGTGGGATAGCCACCCACAGTGCAACACTCCGGAAGTCGACGCTAGCCTCGGTACTGTGGAAGCACTCTGCCGAGTTAATGCACGTAATGCACTTAGAGCATTTTCTGTGGGGACACACACACTCGAATATATAAAACCGATTTCTAAAAAACCGACTTCTATAAATTCGACCTTATTCCATAGTGTAGACATACCTGTGTTACATATAACTGTATTGATCCTGGGATTAGTTGCAACAGGTGGCCAAAGCTTGCAGTGCTCTCTCAGGAGGTTTTCAACTGCAGCTAGAGGAGCTTAAAGCTTTCTAGGCTGTGTTATGCAGGAGGAGATGATCACACTGTCCCTTTGTATGAATCTGTGGAAAAGTTCCTTAAAATTTCCCCAACAGGGCTTTTCTTCATCCTGCCATATCTTCCCCCATCATGTGTGAGGGAGGGATGTGTGCTGTGATTGCCTGAAAGACTCCTTATGGTAGTGATTAAAGGAAGGCAAAGTTCGGGAACTTTCCCCAGGGACTATGCCTTGATGTGGTGGAATGCTTGCATGTTCCAGTGACCTTGAGAGCTATGCTGGCAGGAGTATAACTCCTTGTAGGGCCACCAAAGCTAGACAGTTCAAAGGATAGAAGCCAGACTAAAGGCAGCCCACCTGTCCTCCTGGTAGGGGGTTGTAAGGTAGGTTAACAACCTGTCCATGTAAAAATGTTTTGTGTTATAGAAACAACCCAGAGAAAAAACAACCCATGGGAGAGCTCAATGCACAGGCTGGTGATAACACTGGATATGAACACATTATTTGCCGACATGGCATCTGAGAACAGGATGAGAGTGAAGAACATTTTTTTGGACTCTGTGGCCTATACACTCTTTGAATTGCGGGAACACTATTTCTACACAAGGAAAGGCATGAACTGATAGAGATCAAGTGATGGTTTCATTCAGAAACAGCTTGACCAGGTTGCTATTAGTAGGTGCCGGAGAAAATCACTGTTTGACACCGGGGTGTATAAATGTGCTTACGTCAGAAGCGACCACCATCTTCTTATTGTGACAGTCAAAATAAAACTAAGGAAGGCAACACCATGTAAGGCAGAGGGTATGTATGATACTAGTAAGTTAGTAGATCCAGCAATGAAGGCACATTTCATGTTGCAGCTGAATAGTTTTAAAGAGTTAAAGACACTGACAGATGACATAAAAGAACAATGGCAGATTTTCAAAGAAGCAAGCATTGATGCAGCCAGTCTCCCTGAGGTGAGAAGATCTAAGAAACAAGAATGGCTCGAACCAAATGCACAGAGGTTTGTTGAATAGAGGGAAGAACTAAAGAAACAATTCAATAAGAATGAGACAGCATTAAAAGAACTATTCTTCAACAAGAATATGTGGACAAAGACAAGGAATTTAAGAGATCAGCCAGAAAAGAAGAGAGAATGGATGGAAAATAAAGTAAGAGAAACTGAGGATGCGTACAAGAGGGGATCCTAAAAAGTTTCTTCTAGTATCCAAACCACTGACATTACAATTCTCAAACCATTGTGGCATGGTGAAGGCTCAAGATGGTACAATTTTAACCACAAAGAAAGGACAGAGAGCCTGTCAGATGGAATATTTCCAGGCTGTGCTCAACCAGCCAGAACTAGTAACACACATTAAGAGATGTGAAGAATTAGTGGCTTTACTTATATCATTAGAAGTAATTGCCTTTGAGGAAGTAACTAGGGCCATAAAACAACTGAAAAGTGGTAAAGTACCAGGCTATGACAAGATAGATGCTGAAATGTTAAAAGTTGAAGAGGAAGTGATGGTGAATTACATGTGCAGGCTACATAGAATGGCTTGAGAAAAAGATTGGAGAAGATTGTGTTACCTACAAGATCCTTATTAATGAAAACTGAAGAGGGGTGACAGTCCTATCTCTACCCGGAAAAGAGTTTTTTGCATTATTATTTTGAATAGGATGAAAACTGCTGTCAACTAAGTACTTAGGGAAGGACAGGCTGGATTTTGATCCATTAAGTCACTTTCAGTTCAGAATTTCACCTTGAGGAGACTTACTGAGAAAGATCAGTACCAGATCATTTTTAACTGCAATGATTTTATGACAGCTTTTGATAGTGTCCACAGAGAAGCCCTCTGGTTGACCCTGAGACACTATGGAATTCCAGCAAAGATTGTTAATTTAATAAAAACTTTTATGACAAGTTCATGTGCTGTGTCAGGACACAGAGTGGAGACATGGAATAGTTTCAGATCCTTACTGGTGAAAGACAAAGTTGTGTGCTATCCCCACTTCTCCTACATTATCACAGACTTTGTAATGAGAAGAGTGACACCTGCTGCCAAGGACACTGGTATTGTCTGGGCAAGAGATAAAGTGTGAGAACTAGATTTTGCAGATGATATAGTCATACTGGATACCAACTTGGATGGAAGGAAACAATTCTTTATGAGCCTAAAAGCACAAGCTACCAAAGTGGGACTTCATGTCACAATGCAGAAGACCAAGATAATTGAGATTGGAGAGATTGCTCTCAACACTGGACAACATGTGATTGATGGAGAAGAGTATGAAAGATTTGATAACTTTGTTTATCTTGGAAGTACAATATCTCCTAATGGCCAGCTCACTAAAGAGGTGAAGGCAATAACTGGTAAAGCCAGTGAATCATTTTCCCATCAGTCAAATATCTGGAAGAGTAAAAAGATACATCTGTACAGTAAAAATGAGATTGTACAAGGTATTGCCCTTCCAACACTCCATCAGAAACAGGGCAGATGGTGGAAATACACAACAAAAAGCTGAATGCATTTTAACAGCATCGTTTAAGAAGAAATTTGGGAATTTATTGGCGAGATCTGTAACCAATGTGGAAACGTTGTTCCACATGGGTCAGCAGACAGAGTACTCAATAATCAGACAGATGGCTGCCGGGGTTTGATCATGTCATCAGGCTACCCAGTGGCAGAAGCACAAGGTACTTCTTAGATTAGATTCAACCTGAAGAGAAGAGAAGTTGTGTCACAGGACAATCCAAAAGGATGTTGCCACCATGGAGACAACTTATGGTAGAGTCAAACATCTTGCTTTGGACAGACAGCACTGGGCAAAGTGGGTTACCTCATGTGCCACTAGGCACAGGAGACTCTTTAAGGGTATGTCTATACGTAAATATATATACGTATATATATATATTATATGCAGCAGCGAGTCTTAGAGCCTGGGTCAACTGACTTTGGCTCACAAAACTCATGGTAGGGTCTAAAAATAGCAGTGTAGATGTTCCCACTCAGGCTCTGAAACCTTGAAAAGGGGTGAATCTCAGAGCATGGGCTCCAGCTTGAGGGAATGTCTACACTGTTATTATTATCCCTGTGATGGGGTGGACTAGGCCCAGAGACACCCCCCCCCCACTGGAGGCCTCAGGGTCTTGCCAAACCCATCTCAGGAAAGAACTAGTAGAGGAGTCCTCCAAGCAGCCTAGAATGACTGCTGGAGAAGCATCCAATCAGGGAGCCTGCAAGGGGTTAGCCAATCAGAGGATTGCAGGCTAGTATAAAAGGAGCTATAATGCAGACCACAGTCAGTTCCTTGGTGGAGCTGGAAGAGTGTAGATGATGCTTCTGACTGGCCAAAGGAAACTGCAGCCAGTGAACAGCTCAGTGCTGGCAGGGATCAGGGGAATAAGAAAGAGCTCCTGGCTGGCTGCTGGGCCTGAACATAGAAGAGCCTTGAGGTAAGGGTGAAGCATTGGTCAAGGCTGGACCTGTGGTGAAGTAGCCCAGGGTACTGAAAGCAGTTTGTTAAAGGGATGTGGTGGTGCATGGCTGCTATTCTTAGGGTCCCTCAGCTGGGACCTGGAGTAGTGGGAAGGCCCAGGTCCGTCCCCCACCCCCACTGGCCACTGGGGAAGTGGCCTACAGTTGGACAGCTATAAATCCCAGGAAGGGCATCTGAACTACATAATGGCCCAGCTGAAGAACTGGGGCCAGAACAGACCAAGAGGGCAAAATCACTGCCTACATGGTGGAAGTTTTGGGGGCTACAGCCTGATACCAGGGCCAGGATGGTTTAAAGACTGCAAACACACATGACTAGAAGAAGCATTCCTGAGAGGTGGATGCCATGCCATTACAGTTGGTGCCAGAAGTGGGGATCTTTCAGACTGATACCTGATCAATATGGAAGAGATGATTTGCATGTTGGTGGCAAGCTGCTATGCAGCAGCAAAAACAGCAGCAGCAGAACCCAGACCCTACTGATGCAATTGATGTAGAACCCATGGAAGCAACAGGAATCCCAGTTTGAGGCACAGAAATGGTGGCAGGAGATCCACTCCAGCCAGCAGGAATGGTTACAGGGATAGTTGGGTCACACCACACGAGAAAACCCAGTTGGTGATGGAACTGGTGGTCAGTTGGCTCCTGGCCTGGGGAAGATCAGGTCAGAAGATGACCCTGAGGCCTTCCTCTGGACCTTTTGAGTGGGTATCAAAGGCAGCAGACTGGAAAGAGTCAACTTGGGCATCCCGCACAGCATCATTCCTGACGGGTGAGGCCCAGGCAACTTATCATGTGGTAAGCAATGAGCAGGTGAATTCCTACCCTGTGGTGAAGGCAGCAATCTTGGATTAGCTAGGGATGACATTAGAGGTGTATAGGCAAAAGTTCCAGATAGAATCATTCACACGAGGGGCATGACCACTGGTAGTGGTGCAGAAGCTACAGGACCTGGCGACATGCTGGCTTTGCCCAGAGACCATCTTGGTGGAGAAGCTTCTAGATCAGGTGGTCCTAGAGCAGGGGTCAGCAACCTTCAGCACATGTCCCATCAGGGTAATCCGCTGGTGGGCCACAAGACATTTTGTTTACTTTGACCATCCCTAGGCACACACCCCTCAGCTCCCAGTGGCTGTGGTTCGACCCTAGGATAAGGAAGGGAGTGGACCAAGTAGTCATTGTGAGCTCCCTCCTAAGAGAGGAGGACCTGGCAAAATGACTGGAGACAGCCAAACCAGAACTGGAAGATCTCAAGTTCAGGAAGGAACAGCTGACCGAAGATCTTCAATTCAGAGGATAAAAAAGAGTGCTTGCTCTACCCAGTATAAGATTATGAAACACAGCTAGAGGCTCCTTAGACAGAGACCTTGAAATACGGGAGAAAAAAGTGAGTCAAGGGACCAGACACTCTCCAGATAAGAAAGTCCTGGGAGAGTAGACCCTGAGAGACCAGGACAAAGACTGCTTAGATGTTCTCTAGACATAGGGCTGGGAGGGAGAGGACCCTGCTAAAATCAGAGTAAATATGGTGTAAGAAGAGAAATTACCCCCACAGAACTACCACCCCAATCCTGTCAGGGAGGGAGGGGTGTGACAGGGTGTAGTAGGCCCAGAAGGGTGGAGGCCTCAGGGTCCTGCCACACCTGTCCCAGGAAAGAACTAGTACAGGAGTCCTCCAAACAGCCTAGAGTCCTCCAATCAGGGAGGTTGCAAGGGATTAGCCCGTTAGAGGGTTGCAGGCTAGTATAAAAAGCACCACAGTGCAAACTGCAGGCAGTTCCTTGGTGGAGTCAGAGGAGTACAGTGGTGCTCCTGGCTGGCCAAAGAGAACTACAGCACCATGGACAGCTCAGTGCGGCAGGGATCTGGGGAGACAGAAAGCGTTCCTGGCTGGGTGCTAGGCCTGAACATAGAAGAACTCTGAGGTAAGGGTGAAGCATTGGTCAAGGCTCAAGCCGCAGGAAAGTGGCCGAGGGAACTGAAAGCAGTTTTGTTAAAGGGATGTGGCAGTGCATGGCTGCTATTCTTTGTCATGGGGCAAATACACCCCGTCACCTTTTGGGGTGTGGGGAAGGGTGTTATAGCACCACAGCTGAGTCCAAATGACCACCCTTAGGCTCAGGGCAGTATTACCTAACAGCCAGAGTGAATAAGGGGGGCCTCCTATGCAGGGCTTTGTGGTCAGCAGTGGTTAGGCAGGACTGCATGGCCCAGTGGCCAGTTAGGAAGTGGGCTGCCACACAGCAGTGAGTGATGGTTGGGGTAGGGGGATGCAGGTCCTCCCTGATCCACTGGGTCCCAAATGAGGGCCCTGATAGCAGCAAATAGCTTTGCCACTAGATCAGCGGGGATCCATCTGAAACTCACTGCCTTAGTCCAGGTTCCACAACTGGACCAATGTCTAATTCCCCTTTGTTACTTTCTACCTTGTCTTCCAGTGTTGCTGTGCACAAGTCTCCTGTGCCTCTGGGGCCATTGGCTTGCGAAGCTCTCTGTGACTCAGTCTCTTCTTGGGCTTCCACAAGCAGTCAGGGTATCATCTGGGCCTCAGCACACTTAGCCTCTACAATCTGGGACTTCAACAGCTCCCGAAAGGGAGCTGGCAATGTGTGTCCTCTCTCCTTGGCGGTCAGCCACGACTGAGCTGAGCTGCTTCCTTTTATACTGAAGTTCCAGTTCCAGTATGCCCAGTGGTGGAAAGGTGGTGTGGCTTCCTCTGCCTACAATATGGCGTTAAGCCCCTCTTCTCCAGGGAGGGGCAAGTACATCCCATTACAGGGTCCCTGGGCAGGGACTTGGAATAGTGGGCAGACGTGGATCCCTCTCAAATGTCACTGGTGAAGTGGCCTACAATTGGACAGCAATAAATCCTCAGAAGGGGATCTGAACTACTTAGTGGCCCAGCTTGTGACTGAGGCCAGAACAGTCCAAGGGGACAAAACCATTGCCTTCAGGGAAGACAGTTTAAAGACTGCAGACACGCTTGACCAGAAGGGGTGCTCACAAGGGGTAGGTGCCACACCATTTCAAGCCCCATAATGCAAGCCCCATGAGCCTGAGTCAGTTGACCTGAGCTCTGAGACTTGATGCTCCAGGGTTTTGTTTGATTTTTGCCATGTAGATGTACCCTAAGTCTAAGTAAAGTTAGAGGAGAATGTTTCAATCCTTAGAAATAACATGAAAGTGTGTTAACAGCTGTACAGTGTTTGGGGAAACTGTTATACACCTGCCTTCATTCCTTTCCTCACTTCCATTCACCTTTTTGTGAAGGTATGCTTCCAGGATCAGTTACAGGGAGTCACTTGGGCATTAATGGAAGTGGCTCTGCCTGCCTCATCCTCACTGATAAATACAGTGGGTTTGTCTTGGTGCTTATCTCAACACTTACCTCTGAATAGTGATAGATGCTCTATAGATAAATGCTACCTAGGTCTAACTGATCTTGGCAGAATGAGGAGCAACAATGTGGTGCAAAACACAGATGCCAGGGGGTTTCAGATTTCTTATAAAAGGGATCCAAAAAAGTGAGACAAAATTGCCAAAAGGTGTAATTTTTGGGGACTATTATTGTCTTTGTATCAATCCATTTTTCATTAAATCATGCAAAATTCAAATAGCATACAAAGTTTTCATTCTGTGTTTTTGATTTTTTTTGCCACTTTTGTGAGATTTTTACAAAATAAAGATTTAAACCACCTGTCAAAATGTAATCTCAAAGGCCACTTTAGCTAATCTTTGCTGCCATGACTATAATACTTAGAAATATTAATGTATTTTGTGGATCTTTATAAAGGTAAAGAACTCCATCAATCCAACTATATAGAAGTAGAAGATGAAATAAAACCCATATGAAGGAAGGAAAAACATAACTGTGATGACACCAGTACAGTAAGGATTTTAATATTAATACTGCTGTTAATGTTCTTCATATCATTGGATTATAGGTCTTGAACCTGTGATAGCGCAAACAGAAGCTGCATTCTGTGGTTTAAAGAAAGAGATCAGCATAAGGAACAGTTAATCTATTAAAAAAAAAAACTCCTGGTTATTTGTGAATGAACTTCCTCTTTTTTCTCCTTGTGGTCTGATTTACATTGAAATATAGATGATGGTTTTAAGGTGTCATGTGACTCTTTTATGTTACAGGGGTCTAATTAAATACACTTTCTATAAAGAAAAGGATCAATAAACTATATGGAGAACTAAGTCTATTTAAAATATTCCGGACATAAATCCCTAGAATGACAACTCATTGTAAGAGAAAGTTCTGTTGCTAGGAGATCATAACCAGGAGTGTCAGGTGCTGTTTTCTTCTTTTTTAAAAAAGAAAAGTTGGCTGATGAATATACATAACAGATTAGGAACAAAGGTATCTATGTTATATTAATTACTGAGTGAACCATTCAATTTATATGTTGAAAAGCCAATGTGAAGGGGAAATCTTAAAATAAACCCCATCAAAGTGTACCATAAGAAGTGAATGGCCACAAGGCTTGTTTATTCCTTGACTGGAAGTACACAGGCATGCAGCTCACAAGTATTTCCAGCATACAAGTCAAATAGAGGTAGATAGTTTGTTAGTTATTTCATCCTATGGTGCTGCACACATCTCAACCTGTTGGGGAATACAAGTGACCGATGGCAAAACTTCAATTGACTTCAATGGGCACAGATTTGGCCACATAATTTGTAATGGTTAACTAGTTTCAATAATGGAAAGAGAGAGATCAAAGTGGTACAAGCACTGCTTCTCAACTAAAGCATGTTTTGGGGTGAAATCTTGGCTCCAATGAAATCACTAGCAACATTTCCATTGACTTCAGGTGGGACGTGTTGTCACCCCCAGCATTCTGATACCTCATTTTTGTAGCAAAGCCAGAGATCCGCAAAGGGATGAGGTGTCCTAGTCCCACACTGAGGCACCACTGTGAGCCACAAAATCCTTAGCTCAGTCGCTGCCTCAATTCACTGTGTGCCTAAAGCTTCACTCTAAGTTTCTGCCTCTGAGCTTGCACACTGCTGTGTTAGGTTTCCTGGCTATTCAGTCCAAAGCCCCAGCACCACCCTCAAACCAGGAGAAGATAAGTGTTGCACCACCTATGTTGCCTCTAGGGCCTGCTTCGGTAGGTGAGCTCTGAGCATACTGAAATCCACACAAAACAACCCAGTGGGTAGGGGATAGAGGGAATGGCATTCACCCAGGATATGGGAGACTCCAGTTCAATTCCCCATCTGACTGATGAGACTGGATTTGAACTGGGCTCTCCCACCTCTCAGGTGAGTGTTCAAATCACTGGACTATACTGATTTGCATCTGAATCTCTCTTGCTGAAGCTGTTCCACTGTGTATAAATAATACGCATTGGACCACAAAGAGATCATGACAATGACTCTCGAGTCCTGTGGCTAGGGTTTCTCCTCATCAGGCAGAGGTGAGAACTGAACTTATCCCACATCCCAGGAAAGTGCCCTAACCACTCAGCTAAAAGTTATAAGGGAGACCTTCTCCTTCCCCAGGGCTGTTTTTGTGTGGAATAGGCCTGGACTGCTGCTGTCTTTGCAAGAATGGCTTAGGTGCCTGACTCCAGGAAATGATTTCCAGTTGTGGATTGCAAGCAGAGATAAGGAACCTCCCTCCAGCCCAGACTTCAGAGAGGAGTGGGGTTTAAGACACCCCCTCTTGTCAGTGTCTGCTATTGGCTAGTTTAGGCAGTTCCCCTCTTAACATGCCAGCTTTTCTGGATCCCACTCTCAGGCAATAATCTCTTCCCAAGCACTGTACAGGACAGTGGTTTTCAAACTTTTTTTCTGGGGACCCAGTTGAAGAAAATTTTTGAGGCTTATGACACAACAGAGCTGGGAATGAGGAGTTTTGGAGGGGCTCTGGGCTGGGGCAAGGGATTGGGATGCGGGAGGTCAGGATTCTGGGCTGGGGGTACAGGTTCTGGGGTGGGACTGGGAATGAGGGTCTTGGGGTGCAGGAAGAGGTTTGGGGGGACTCAGGGCTGAGGCAGGGTATTGGGGTGCAGATTTACCTCCGGTGGCTCCCAGTCAGCCATGCAGTGGGGGTGCTAAGGCAGGCTTCCCAGCTGTCCTGGAAGCGGCCAGCAACAGGTCTGGCTCCTAGGCAGAGGTGCGCAAGCAGTTTTGTGCAACTCTCGCCATCCCCCCCACCCCAGTTCAGAGTGCAGAGACAGTGCTGGCAGGGGGCAGCACATGGAGTTCCGCGGCCTCCCTGCCTAGAAGCCAGACCCACTGCTGGCCACTTCCAGGGCTCAGTGCAGTGTCAAAGCGGTAGTCACTAGCCTGCCTTAGCTGGGCAGCACCAACAACAGGACTTTTAATATCCCGGTCCGCAGTGCTGACCAGAGCGACCCAGTGCCTGACATGCTGCAACCCAATACTGGGTCGCTACCAAAACTTTTAAAAATGCTGGTATAGGGAGTCTAGATACCTAAGGTTTTGTGGCTTCCATTAGGGGGCAGGGTGCCTAACAGTTTAGTGTTGCAGCGCTCAATGTTGGAATGCACATATCCCTCCATGGATCTGGGCCAAAGGCTATAGTAAGAGCAAAACACTTCACAAAGATGATCAGTTTGTATGCCAAATATTCTAATGTGAGTGAGGAATAGTGCAAAGGTATTTTCTTCTAATTAAAATTTTAATGCTGTCATCAGATCATCCTTTGAGGGAGCAATAACAAGCTTTCTGTGCAATTTTACAACATTTAAATGGTCTTTTTTTTTTCTGAATGTCCAATCATTTTAGTTTGAGGCCTTTCTTCCAGGCATGTTTACTGTTTCTATAATTAATCTTATTTAGTATAATAAAGAACCCTCCCCCCCACTAAACTCTAAGAGTGAATCACATAGCTTTATACTATTCTTCAGCTAATGTTAAAAACAAATCTGAAAGTTATTTAAAATATAAAATAATTGTAATTTAAGTATAGGACTGGCTTTTTTTCTTATGAAGCCCCCAATGCATGTGTATCAGTTCTCTCCTCATTTGTCTTCCATGTGCTCACATTCAATTTCTTCTCGTGTTTTTGCTACATACAATGGCAATATCTTGCTTCTAAGAAGAACTCAAGACCTTCAGACTTTTATTGGTTTCCATCTAAATTACAGGTGAAAGTGACTCAGGGATCCCAGTTGCAGCCGAATTAAAAGTTGACCTATCGATGAGAAAGAAGGCACATTTACAGTGGCACACTTAAGTCTTACCCTACCTGGTACTATGTATGGTCCTGAGGGCAGTAGTGTGTTAGTGCAGGTCCAAGGTTTTAATTATAGGACCAGGATTAATCATGTTGCAATTATGTCCCCTGTAGAGCTGGTCAAAACTCAGAATTTCATACCCCAGGCAATTCCAACATTCTAAAATTTCCTTTCATCTTAAATCAGAAGAAAAAATAAATTTCACACAAAATGGAATTTCCAAAACTTTTATTTCAGAAATACCAAAATAACATAATCAAAATGCTTTGTTTTGATAAGGTTAAAGAACTGCACTTCAACTTTTATATCTTGCATTATAATATATGCCAAAATGAAAAGCTTTGACACATTTTTATGTAAATTTTCAACTATATGAAATGTTTCAATGTGAAATGTTTCAATTTAATGAAATCATCATTTTCTAATGGTACACTATTCCACCAAAAAAATGTTGACCACCTCTAGGCTCCTGATTGCGCCATAGTCATCAAAAACTATGAGAAAATGGTCAGTATCAAGGATTATGTTTATCTGAGTGGGAGAATGAACTTCCTCAGCAGCCGGTCTAAGACCATATGGCCCTTATCCTCATTTGTGTTATGATTTTGCCTAAAACAGCTTTTGTCATTCAGTCTCTTCCAAGACCACTTTGATAACCAGATCAAGTTTCAGAAAAAGTGTGTTATTTGGCCTTGCTTAATTTTCTTCAGAAAGGTCTGAGGAAGTAAAAATGAGGGTCATTGCAGTGTGGCTCCCTGCTGCCCCGGAGAGGGTCGAGCCCCTCCAGACACCAGAGTGGACAGAGCCAGGAAGCTCTGAGCCCGCCCCTCAGAGGGACAGGCGGTGACCCGGAAGTAGAAAGGCGTGATCTGGAAGTATAAAGGCAGGCCCTCGGAGCTTACTAGAGGACCAGCTGCTGGGGAGGCCAGACGTAGCCAGCTTAGTCTGTGACTGGGAAAACCCTGCAGCCCCAGGGCACGCCAAGACTGGCTGGACCTGCCCTGCACCAGCAATCCAGAGGAGTTACCAGGCCTGGTGCTTGTCCACTACCCCGAGGAACCCATGGTGCTGGACCCCTCCCCGGAGAACACCACCGTCATCCAGGTACCAGAAGGATGGGAGTTAGAAAGTAGCCCAGGGACAACTGAGCCTAGTCTGGCTGTAACTCTGCCAGAACCCATGTCAGTGTGTTGCAGTCAGGATCCCCACTGACACAGCAGCGGGTTGTTTGCCGCTGCTAGGGCCCCGGGCTGGGACGCAGTGGAGTGGGTGGGCCTGCATCCCTCCCAGCCACCCAACTCATGGGTGGCAGTCTCCCCCTCTCCCAGGTCCTTGGAGGCCTGGGCTAATTCACACATGCTGTGTTGCTCAGCCCCCGCCTGAGGGCCTGACCTATTGATTGTTTGGTGCCCCACCCTGACCTAAGGCCTGGGCCTGTTAACACTGAACTATTTGCTCAGCCCCTACCTGAGGGCCTGAGCTACTGACTGTTTGGTGCCCCATCCTGACTCAGGGCCTGGGCCTACAGTGCTTGTTCCAGTTACTGCAAGGGCTGCCGAGGGAGTCTCCGGTGGCCAGACAAATTCCCCCAAAGTCAACTGTGTGTAGCGAGCCGATGTGGCTCCCCGCAGCCTCGGAGAGGGTCGAGCCCCAGCCTAGCCCCTTTACAGTCATAATGAAAATATCTGAACCCCAATTATAATGCTTGCTGTTGTGAGCACTATAATATGATAGATGGAAAGGTGAACACAAAGGTAAACACAACACAAAGAAGACAGAGAAGAGAAAAACTTGCACCACAGAAGATTACAGGTGTATTGCTGTTTAACCTATTTATAACTGCCTAGAAAAGTGATAACCCATTCATTTCCAAATAACTTGCATAGTCTGTCCAGAATCAATAAATAAACAAAAGGTCTGAAAGGGTTAGGGCTGTTGCCTTTATTTGTTTAAAGAGACTGCAAGAACTACTGAAAGTCTAATTTACATAGAGTTCAGCCAAATTTGCTTCCACGTAGACCTTACAGTGTATTCAATCAGATGAAGGAGACACTACCAGTGAATTAATCTTCTTCTGACTTCATTCTTCCACAAAGTGAGGATGAGTTTTTTGGCAAGCTTAGATGAGAAACCATAGTTTTCCATGTGTATCTAAGCTTAACAGTTGCCTTAATATAAGCAGGAGTGAAGTATTCAGAATCAAAACAAGGCTCTTGCTGCATGATTAACTCTTGGTTAATTCTGGATTATATGTCTTTCCTCTAAGTACTTTACAACATCTGTTATAGCCAGGAAGTGTCAAAACACCAGAATGTGCCTTGGCTGCTGAGAGAATGTCAGTATATATTAGATGCTACAAGAGTAGATGCTTTTTATAGAACTGTTCTGGAATTCTGTATGCCCTATGTATAGTACTATAGTATCTGGCCTGAGCGCTTCAGCTTATAGAAATCCTCCAGATGCTCCTGAAGTTGATTCTCCAACATGATTCAGAAATCTTTCCTCAGATGACATCATAATAGTACCTAGCTTTTATATAGCACTTCTGATCAGTAAGTCTCAATATGCTTTAGAAAGAAGGTCAGTCTCATTACCTTAATTTTAAAAATGGGGAAACTGAGGCACATGGAGGGTGCATGACTCATCCAGCATCACCCTTACTACCCAAATAATTGGCGCTCAGAGTATCCTATATGCAATTAATTTGAAACAATGTTTTGAGTTGATTAGAAATTGTTTTCCAATACAGACATTCTGGGGGGTATCCACTACCTAGTTAAGACTTTAGTGCTTCACTCATGCTGTTGTTTAGTAGTATGCTTCTCCACACCTGGTCTGGTGACTCAAAAATGCTCCCTGGATTTTCTTTTGACCAGCTTAAAATGGACACTACACTATGCAAACTGGACAAAGCTAGAGGCTTTCCAGACAAAATGTCAATGTTGTATATTGGACATAAAGTGGAATTACTTCATCTGTAATGCAGATGTTTATGGTCATTTGGGTCTACAGACTACTGGGGCCATTGTCTGAAAAGCGTAAGGTGCTGCCTGCAGACATGTCAGAATGATGCCACAAGATGTTCCAGTGAACCTGTTCTCCGCGTGGCTTGTAACTTCCAGGATAAAATTCCACCAACTGAGGGGTGGAGGCACCAAGAGGCAGACCCCCTAATACATGGGTTCATCAAATCCGTTCTGATGTTGGACTCTCAGGCTGTCAAGTCTTTGCGGTTGTGCAGGGCCAGACCAAAATGGCGAACAAATGCTATGGCTAAGCATTGAAGAAGAACCTTAAAATGTGGTTCTATCCTGGAAAAACTGTCCTAATTTTTTTTTTTATAATTAGGGGTGTTATGACTCACTAATTTCACATCTAATTTGCTTTGCTGTGTTGATCTAAGCGCCGGGCCTGAAACTCAGCCTAGGTTTTGAGACTCAAACTGTGTTTCTTCCTTCTCACACATCATCTGAAAAGGCATTCTCCTTTCTCTGTTATAGTCTTTAGAGTTCAGAATCTGGAGTAGGTAAAAGAAAGTTCTTTTCTGCTCTCCTCCAAGAACAGTTCAAAGTCCAGAAAGACTGAGCTACTTCCTTTCTCTCAGTCTACACAGCAGATTCAATATCAAAATGAAAATTGTCTATTTATTCCTCCTATTGTATTATGTCTCTTGCAATTGTGCGATCTCACATGTTAATTGAGACATATAGCAGCACAGCCTAGCAATTTAATACGGTTCCTGGGTTTCTCAATACCTACTGCAACTCTTTAAAAACATGTACAAGGGAAACTATCTGTAACACACTCTCACCTTGGGATGAGGGTGCCATGTACTGAACAAGATTTAATAACTATTGCCATTATGGGCAACTGGGCTCCACCACTCTGGGTTCCAGATCATTCTTTCCTCCTTTCGTCCATAAAGGTCATCATTGGCCCTTTCTCTTTACTGAAGAAAGACTACCTGCTAAAAGAGAGTCTGAATGCCTGTCCAAATTATGCACATGGATGAAAAGTAGCTAGTGAAGTGAGACACTTAAAGTAACTGGTACCATATGCAGCAGCCAGAGCACCTTCAGAGCACATGAATGAAAAATAGCTGGCCCAAGATCTATATAGGCAAAACAGAGATGAAAATGTTTGTAGCAGAGAATTTCACAGCCATGGGCTTTCATCTTGAGCTGGGTCAAGCACAATGTTTCCATAGAGCATTACCAGTCTGAGTAATGGAGAGGAAAGTGCTCGTTAAGACAGCTAGGCCCCAACCCAGTAAGCATTTTAAAAATGAAGACTGGGACCTTGAAGCGGACACAAAATAGAGTGGGGAGCCAGTGGAATGTAGAGCTCACTAGCAAGATGTACTTTCTTTTCTGGTCAGTCTTGCTTGGGAGGTAGGCAGATGCACATTGTACCAGCTGGGACTTCTGTGTGCCTTCACCATCGGCTTCAAGCAGAGTGTATTGCAACAATCTAACCTGGAGATGACAATATCTGGATTGCTATGGATAGGTCTCAGCCATGAGGAATAGGTGCAGTCCCCTGGCCATTCAAAGATGGAAGAAGGAATTCGTTATTGTTGCCTGATCTATTGATTATGTGTTAATTCCCAGTTAGCATTCAATGGTTTGGCTAGGTTCTGCCTCATGACCAGACCCAGAAATATTAATGGTATTATGAGGACCCCAGTGTGTATGAAGGTATAGCCTTTTATTTTATTTTATTTAAAGTGAATTTTGTAATGTGGTATTACACCACGGTGAGTTCAGCTCTAGCAGCTACTGTTTCAATCTTAATAGAAGCGGCAAAGAGTCCTGCATGCATCTGATGAAGTGGGTATTCACCCACAAAAGCTTATGCTCAAATACGTCTTTTAGTCTATAAGGTGCCATAAGACTCTTTGCCGCTTTTACAGATCCAGACTAACATGGCTACCCCTCTGAAGCTTAATAGAGTGAACATCACCCCTGCTACTTGCTTCAGATTTAGAGACTCTAGTAACACATAAAGACCAAGGGTTGTGACCACACATACATTCACAAGTACAAGATCTAGTCTGTTTTACTAGTTTTAGTAAAATTACAATTAAAATTGTAGAATGTAGAAATCCTATACATCGTGTAGAAATCCAATACAGATTTATGCATAAGTTTAAAATGTAGTTTACTCACATCCTTAACAACAGTGTCTGTTGTTGGGTCTGATTGGTCTCTCATGGCTTGATCATCAGTAGAGGGATAGTTCCTGCTGGATTCTCCCATAGGGAGCTCAATTTTCCCGTTCTGGGCATCCCCTTTTTTATAATGTGATTCTGTCTATACCTACATTCTGCACATGTCCATAAAAGTGTCAAACCTTTGGTCTGTGTCCCCTGGAAACTTAAGGGACTGCAATTTTCTATAGGTTGTGTAAATTCCCTTTATTCTCATTAGCATTAATGCACAACCTGTATCCTGTGGTTAAGACACATGTCTGAGACAGATGCACGTTTACAATATTTTTGATCTAATATTAATTTTGTGCAATATTACCAGTTAATACCTCTTATCCCATAATCTTACAGCATCGGGTTATTTTCCAGGCAATTATGTCACCATTTCTTGTCTCCAAGGCCTAAAATAGCTAAGCTAAACTCTTGCAGGCCTCATCCTATAGGTTCTTGCATTTCAGCTTGTTTTACTCATGTCTAATACATGTTTCTTCTAAATACTGATCAATCTTAGGCTTCTATAATCCTACAAATTAACTCCAATTAACATACAATTAATAGATGTAATATAGCACATAAGGAATGAACAATAAAATAAAATCATTGGCTACAAAGGAGACAATTACATTTACGAAAGGAATTCTGTCCTTGTAATAAGAAAAGGAGTACTAGTGGCACCTTAGACTAACCAATTTATTTGGGCATAAGCTTTCGTGAGCTACAGCTCACGAAATTGGTTAGTCTCTAAGGTGCCACTAGTACTCTTTTTTTTTTTTTTTTTTTTTTTTCTTTTTGCAAATACAGACTAACACGGCTGCTACTCCGAAACCTGTCCTTGTAATATATTTATGAGCACAGTTAGCAAAATCACAAACGCTCCAGTGCAGCAAAGTGTATTGATAATACAAGACGCTCAAAACATCCCATATTTGAGCATTCATATACTCACACCCACTCTTGCAGAAAAACCCAAAGTGTTAGTCATGATCCTCATCATCCTGACCATCAGTGGACATCTTCCTGTCATCTCCCAAGGCATGAAGGCTGGAAAACAGCTTTTATAATGTGTTATGCTGATGCATATTAAGTCCCTTTTCCTTTTCTGTGTTTCCTCACCCTCCCAATGTTGGGGTTCCCTTTTCCCATGGGTTACTAGGCCTTTTACCTCAAACTCATTAGCCTTTACATCTGTTAACTACTATGGCATTCTTGTAGTCAGATGATAATAATAATAAATATACACATACAAACATATATTATTTAAAAGGAAGAAGAGAACTAGCCAGCTGTATGCCTATCCTCACCTTAATCACTTTGGTTATATGTTTTACCCTTTATCTGGTTTTGGTAATCATATTTCCTTCCCTGAAGAATTTAGTCTATGGTTTTCTGTGTGATTGAACACAATAGAAAATTATGATTCAGATTTCAAATGTCCTCAGCATTTGGGAATTTGATGTAGTCTATTAAAAAGCTATTCACAAATATTGAGTTTTGATTTTGAAAGCCTTTAACATTTATGGGTATTTGGATCTGGAAGTTTTGGTTTGAGCCAATCTCTGATTATAAGGCTTGCATCTGCTACACTGTATGTTTCAATAGATGACTACACTTTCCTAAAAACCCTGTTTTTATTTAGGAAAACAGCTTTCATGGCTAGAACCAATGGGGAAATCATCACTCTGTCTTATATTTATACAATATTTTACACTTCTTAGGCGCTTCTGTAATATAAATAATAACCAACCAATAACCTTTGGAACATGGTATGGAACATGTGGAATTGCACATTCAGTGAGGCACACAATGGACAACTGTTCACATACTAATATTTCTGGAAATTTAGCTCACTATTTCAGTGGCAGTCCAATTCAATTGTAGTGCGATACAATGGGCCCCCCTTTACCGAGCAACAATTTCTAGCAAAACCACTGCACCTATTTTTTTTTCCTGTTAAATGTTAGTGATTGGCTCTGGGGTTTAATTGAAAGTGATTCAGTTCCTTGATTTAAATTTGCACTCAGTTGAGCCTTTAGCCACAGAACAGTGGCAGACATTGCTTAATACTAACAATAACTGAATTTATATCATCTACACTAACTAGAAGTTGAATCTTAATATACTTGGACAGACTCTAATCACTTTCCCTTCCTCTCTAGTTGGGTTGCAAGTGGACAGGGCTAGAAAGGTGCTAAGGGAATAGAAAGTGAAAACAGTGTATTTGTTTGTGATATTGCCTGTTGCCAGCTCTAGAGGAAGTAGGTATTGCTGTGTAAGTGCTCTGGCTCTATTACAAGATTGTCTTCAAATCCAACAATGTGATCTCACTTCATTCATTTGGATACTCCTGTTATTTCAGTATTACTTGTTTACAGAGTGTGCTGAGTACCTAGTAAGTTTCTAGTGTTTAACAGCAGCATCCAATATGCCTACAAAGACACTACTAGTGTAAGAGCTGTCTGTATGTGAAGTCTAATGGGCTGGAAAATCTTAATGAAATTGTAAGGCATATTTTTGAGGTTTTAGGCAACATGCAGCATTGCCAGTGGATAAAGGATTTAAAAATAAATTATGTTTGGCAACTTCCAGTTCCTGCTTGCCCGGTTGGATAGGAGCAGGTTGATAAGGATAAAGCAAATAACCATTTTTGGCATTGCTTTTCACTCTGATTTTCTACATATTATTGCTTGATGATAGGTTACCCTAAATATTGCTTTACATCAGGACTCCGGGGTTGTCCCCTTTATTCACTGATGAGGGTTCTTAGCCACAAGCGCTGTCATTCCTCTGCAATCAGAGAATGGCTTCACCAACATTAACCATACCATTGCCTAGTTAGGATTAGTAAAAAATATTGCAGTTTATAGCCTTCAACCCAGTCATAAGATGTTTTTGACATTCTTCCTTAAATGGTGCATTGTGCTGAACTGTATGATTGAGAAGCATCACTGCCAAAGGAATCAGACACCAGAATAAAACACTTGTCTCTTTTTTGCCGAGCTGCAAATTTAGGGCCCAATTCAGTTACAGAACAGTCAGTTTTCTCACTGCAGAAGCTGGCTATCATTTCTACTGAAATAAATCCTTTGTTCCCAGTGAACAGATTAGAATTCAGGACAACCTAATTAACTGAAAACAATTTCATTAATGTTTTTAGTGGTTTTTTTTTTCCTTTTCTTCCTCTTGATGTGATTTACTGTCAGGTAGCCTTGAACCTCAGAGCTCTTCTAGAAGTCTGGTTCCAAGTCTTATTCCACTCAAGCTTCTTTCTTGGTCACTCCCTTAGTTCCTTTTGCCCTCACCTGACTTCCTGTATACTTCCACTTTGCACATGTCCATTTGGAAGAGCTTCACAACCAGTTTACAGCAAGTCCTTTTACTTGCTTCCTTCAAAACCTCTCCCCGTCAGTAAAACACTTCCATCCACAAAGACTGCTGCCTGCTGTTTGTTTCATCTGTACTGTAGTATCTTTTATTCCCCTATTTATAAGCCCGTAGGGACCAGAACTTTGTTTGACACAGCTCACCCATTGCAAAATGATAGGGCTATAATAATGGGGGAGATGTGTAATTCTGGAATTTTTTTTCATGTTGGCTTGACAGAATTTTGGCCAAGAAGAAGCTTTCTACTTCTTTAATCTTCCCCACTGCAACCAGAGGAAAGAATGTGGTCCATAAAAAAGATAATATAACCATTAAGTGTTTAATATTGACATTTGGTGGTATACTGGGCAAGAAGTAGGCCAAGGAGACAAATATCCTCTCTGCAGATCAAGGTGCACTTCGGTGTTTCAAACATAAGACTATTTCAAAAAATACAACATCCATTAAAATATTTTATACAAGTCTTCACCTAAATTATGAACATAAACCAGACATCAAAATCAGCAAATGAATATTCTCTGACTTCATTGCATCCTTTGTCTTTTTTGTACTATTCTGTATATGTAATTTCTCATGCAGAACACAGAGCAGAAAACATACAACAGAAAAATGGAGCCTGAAATATAATTGAAACAAACATATAAGGCTCAATCCTTGGCTCCTGATCTGGCTGTTTTGCATCACCTCAGCAGCACAAAGCAGCCAATGATTACTCTGGACTGAAAGCAATCCTAGGGCTGCATAGTGATGCAGAGGGAGTCAAATCAAGATCAGGATAAAATTAGGGGTAGGCAGGATGCATGGACCTCTACTTTAGCTGGTACAGGGGTCCCAATGAGACTACTCCAACTAACATAATTTAGAACAGCCCATGGGCTCCAAGTTACACCAAGGGATAAATTACCCCCTGGTCAGCTGAGGAGATAGCTAGCTAAGAGTTACAATTTCCAATAATTAAGCCCACTGTTTACAAATGTAAGGAAAAATCTCCAGGGTTGGTTTTTGTTTTTGTTTTTGTTTTTTTTTCAAATGTTGATTTAGAGCTAACAAGTTCAGGTCATTATTGGTGTATATTTTATGCTCTACACATTTAAATTATTCTTGATGATTAGGTGTATAGAATTCACTACAACTGGGTGCTAGCAATTGTTTGTGCTAATCAATTCAGAAGATCCATTTCACTAGCTCTAATGCAAACGAAGTACACTTTCAAAACTTTTGACTCATATTACAATATAAGATCTAAAAGTTGAAATGAAGATTTCTGACCTTATCAGAACAAAGCACTTTAATGTTTTGATATTTCTGAAATAATTTGGGGGGGAAATTTCATTTTATGGGCAATTTACTTTGCCCTCAACAGAAATATTAGAATATCAATTTTTTGAGATATTTTACTGAAATATTCCACATACATTACACTAATAGATAAAAATTAAATGCATCAAATTTTAAACAGTGCAGTTTTGTGATCTCATTGATGAGTGGAAAACTGATTCAATTGAACAATTGTGTGTTATGTCATTTTGCTTGCATAATGTAATAACTGGCTTATGGAAAATAAGTCAGGAATCTCATTACTTGACCTAGATTTACAGTGGAACTTGTAAATGTATTTGCTTTTAATAAAGCTGACAGAGATTGACTACTGTCCTTGTTAACATTTTGATAGCTATTCTCTTTCAATTGCAACTAATGGCAAAATAACCAGTGCAAAGACACTATTGAAATCAAACTTTGGGACAAATAGCAATAACTGTCAAAATTAACTGGTGATCAGAAATAGCACTCCACTTTTCTGACATTTAGATTAGGAAAGCTACTCAAAAAGATCAGAAAAAATATCTGAAAAGAGGAAAACTGTCTTGGCTACATGCCTAAAAGAGTTCTAAGGAATGTACTTCCTTGGTACCTAAGGGTTAAAGATTCCCAGGCCTGTTTCTTTAGTCTTCTCATTGGGGTGATCCAGAATACTGCAGTCCACAAGTGAACAGTTCTTGAAATTGGCAAAACAGCACAAGTAATATATCACTTATAATATTAGACATTGGAGTCAATGTTTTTATATTCTAAAGACAAATGCAGTTTTATTTTATTGTCTCAATTATTTTCCCCCATATGTTTTACTATCCCCTAGTAGGGCTGTAGCATGCCCCGATCCACATGACAGCTCCCATTGGTGTTGTTAAATTCTCCTTTGTATGTAACCTTTACATTAGCAAATATACAATTTCATATATACAAAATTCCAATTAGTAAATCATTTGTGAGCATGTTATATTGTTCCTGGTTTTTATGTCAGAGAGTGCTACATTCTATTAAGAGGTATCAAGAGAATTCAGGATGAGATATGCATTGGACAATTAAACACAGTTGAGATATGTGAAAACCAAGATAAAGTCACTTACGTAACGTTTGGAATTCCTTCATAAATCATACATTTTATAATTCCATGTTTCATTGATCCATTGGGCAAAGGATCAGTGTAAATTGCCAATTGTTGTTTTTTGTTTAAAGTGAAACAGCATTTACATTTAGTTTTATTTTTTTGATGCATTGTTCTATTTATAAGTCTCTTTCTTGTCTGACTCTTTTAGATATGATAAAGTGCTCTTGTGAGCCATTTGGATGATGCTAGATATCCTAAACCACAGGTGAGCAGTTATTAGAAATCCCATAATGGTACATAAGAGCTCTTTAGAATACTCAAAAGCAAGAGCACACCTAAAATACATTGTAAAGCACATATGAATTTTAAAAACCTATTGGTGCTTTATAATAAACATATATGCAGCTTTTCCTAAGCTACATTCCAGACCCCAAAGCAGAAACAACGCAAAAAGGCAGTCCTAGTGACCAGCATCCAGTAGAAGGCTGCCTTCAATTCAGTCAGTGGCATGATCTGATTACTATTATTTTTATTATTTAGCACTGAACATTTAAGGTTATTACTATAAAAATGCTCTGTTCCTCTTCCTCTACTTTAGCCATGCCTGTTACCTATTCCTAAGAAGGAATTGTTTTCTGTTTTTCATGACCATATTTTTAAACTGGGCTATATTTTCCAAAATATCCAAACTCCAATGCACACTTAAACACTGGTTGACATGTGCCTACAAATTAGGGTTGCCAGGTGTCCGGTTTTCATCTGGAACACCCGGTTGAAAAGGGTCAGCACAGCTGACCGGGCCATTAAGTCTGATTGGTGGCGCAGCAGGGCTAAGGTAGGCTCACTGCCTGCCATGGCTCTGCGCGGCTCCTAGAAACAGTGGCATGTACCCCCTCTGGCTCCTACACATAGGGGCAGCCAGGGTGCTCTCTGCACTGCCTCTGCCCCAAGCGCCAGCTCTGCAGCTCCCGTTGGCCAGGAACTTGTGCCCGCACCTTCATGTAGTAGCCAGACGGGGGACATGCCAGCTGCTTCTGGGAGCTGCCTGAGGCAAGCACTGCCCTGAGCCTGCACCCCTGACCCTCTCCCGCACACCAACCCTCTACCCCAGCCCTGATCCCCCCTCACACTCTGAACTCCTCAGCCCGAGACTGGAGAAGGGGTGGGATATGGGTGGGGCCTCAGATAAGAGGTGAGCAGGAGGCAGGGCAAGAGTGTTCTGTTTTGTGCGAGTAGAAAGTTGGTCACTCTACTACAAATCTGAGGTTTTGTGGGCAGTTTTGAAAATCTACCTGTATTGTTAACATCAGAATATCAACTTATCCTCTTTTAAATTAGTTGGATGAAATTTTTCAAGTTTTAAATTTGGAAAAAAAAAAATCAAGGGCAATTAAAAAAAAAATTCTGACCAGCTTTGTTTTTAAATCTCTCAGGAAAACCTATCTCTGCCACAATGCCAACTGTCTGGCACTGGTTTTATGCTAAATTCTGTTAGACCTTGTTTATACAACAGAAGCTACTTGGTTTAACTTAAATTTATTTTAAAAATTATTTAGTTAAACCAGTGCAATTTTGTGTTTAGACATTTTTATGGAGGTTTGAGCCTGGCTTAAATCAATTTAGCTTGCGCCTGTTAACTAAATGGATATAACATTACAATACTCCTTTAGTTATATCAGTACAACTTTATATGTAGACAAGGCCTTAGTTTTATTGTTACTTTTTTCTTCCAGAACCCCGCTAGCCTTTGCATTCTGTGTGACACCTAGATTGTAAAGTCTCTGGGGCAGAGACTGTCTTCCTTGTTACTTGTGTTGGATCATATTAAAGAAGTTCTGTATTAAAATCACAAATGAGTTTGATTCCCCAGAGTTTAAATTCCAGGGTATTACTAATTAAGAGGTCTCTTGGTTTTTGGTACTGTTTCTCTCCCTCTGTGTGAAACTTGCAAGCTGCTAATTGTGTTAGTACATTCTAAGACAGAGTCTGTTCTCAAAGCAATTCACAGAGAGAGAGACTCAAAGCAATACTCTAACAACAGAAACAGCACCCAGAGACTCCCCGCCCTTTTGTTGTATTAACAATTGTGATTAAAATAGAGATAGAGGATGTATGTGGATGGATGCTTGGTGTGGATAATAACTGAATGATCAGGGAGGTGCCAGCCTAAGAATCCAGTGTCCATCGGCTGAAGAAGGCGTCAATTGGAAATAACCAGAGGACCCCCCCCCCCGGAGGGCAGACTGGAATCCACCCAACAGCCTCAAGGATGGGAGAACCAAAGAACAAGATAACATCTTGGAGCCGTCAGGAATGTGCTATCTGCTGATTGATTCAGCAACAGCATGATGAAGCAATTCCCATAGACTGGCATAGGAAGAAATTCCTATAAAAATAGACTCTAAAAAGTGAGAACTTTGGGGTCTGATTCTGCAAACCAACTTCCAGGAGCATCAGATAAGCATCTGACAAGGCCCTGCTCCCTCCTCATGTCCAGGCCACCTGGCCAGTGGCTTGGCATGAGCAACTCTAAGGCTGGTAACTATGATAACAACCTTGCAGAACCTGTGTGTGTTTGTATGAATGAATGTGTGAATAAATATGAGATTGAATGGAATGTTATAGCTATAACTAACTGCTTACTATGATTCTTTCTGTATTCACAATAAATGTGGTATTTTGCCTTTTTCCCTTTAATAAGATCCTGCTGGTTTTTATTTTATTGGTACAACATTTTGGTGGAGAATTGCGAAAGGGGGAATATTGGTAAAAAACCTCAGTTATTGTAAATATTGGTGTGCACACTGCCAGCTCTAGTGAGCTAGGCATTTCTATTAGGTTAACCAGACCTGCTGGCCTCCGGGAAGGTAAGCAGGGGACCTGCTGGCCTCCGGGAAGGTAAGCAGGGGACCTGCTGGCCTCCGGGAAGGTAAGCAGGGGACCTGCTGGCCTCCGGGAAGGTAAGCAGGGGACCTGCTGGCCTCCGGGAAGGTAAGCAGGGGACCTGCTGGCCTCCGGGAAGGTAAGCAGGGGACCTGCTGGCCTCCGGGAAGGTAAGCAGGGGACCTGCTGGCCTCCGGGAAGGTAAGCAGGGGACCTGCTGGCCTCCGGGAAGGTAAGCAGGGGACCTGCTGGCCTCCGGGAAGGTAAGCAGGGGACCTGCTGGCCTCCGGGAAGGTAAGCAGGGGACCTGCTGGCCTCCGGGAAGGTAAGCAGGGGACCTGCTGGCCTCCGGGAAGGTAAGCAGGGGACCTGCTGGCCTCCGGGAAGGTAAGCAGGGGACCTGCTGGCCTCCGGGAAGGTAAGCAGGGGACCTGCTGGCCTCCGGGAAGGTAAGCAGGGGACCTGCTGGCCTCCGGGAAGGTAAGCAGGGGACCTGCTGGCCTCCGGGAAGGTAAGCAGGGGACCTGCTGGCCTCCGGGAAGGTAAGCAGGGGACCTGCTGGCCTCCGGGAAGGTAAGCAGGGGACCTGCTGGCCTCCGGGAAGGTAAGCAGGGGACCTGCTGGCCTCCGGGAAGGTAAGCAGGGGACCTGCTGGCCTCCGGGAAGGTAAGCAGGGGACCTGCTGGCCTCCGGGAAGGTAAGCAGGGGACCTGCTGGCCTCCGGGAAGGTAAGCAGGGGACCTGCTGGCCTCCGGGAAGGTAAGCAGGGGACCTGCTGGCCTCCGGGAAGGTAAGCAGGGGACCTGCTGGCCTCCGGGAAGGTAAGCAGGGGACCTGCTGGCCTCCGGGAAGGTAAGCAGGGGACCTGCTGGCCTCCGGGAAGGTAAGCAGGGGACCTGCTGGCCTCCGGGAAGGTAAGCAGGGGACCTGCTGGCCTCCGGGAAGGTAAGCAGGGGACCTGCTGGCCTCCGGGAAGGTAAGCAGGGGACCTGCTGGCCTCCGGGAAGGTAAGCAGGGGACCTGCTGGCCTCCGGGAAGGTAAGCAGGGGACCTGCTGGCCTCCGGGAAGGTAAGCAGGGGACCTGCTGGCCTCCGGGAAGGTAAGCAGGGGACCTGCTGGCCTCCGGGAAGGTAAGCAGGGGACCTGCTGGCCTCCGGGAAGGTAAGCAGGGGACCTGCTGGCCTCCGGGAAGGTAAGCAGGGGACCTGCTGGCCTCCGGGAAGGTAAGCAGGGGACCTGCTGGCCTCCGGGAAGGTAAGCAGGGGACCTGCTGGCCTCCGGGAAGGTAAGCAGGGGACCTGCTGGCCTCCGGGAAGGTAAGCAGGGGACCTGCTGGCCTCCGGGAAGGTAAGCAGGGGACCTGCTGGCCTCCGGGAAGGTAAGCAGGGGACCTGCTGGCCTCCGGGAAGGTAAGCAGGGGACCTGCTGGCCTCCGGGAAGGTAAGCAGGGGACCTGCTGGCCTCCGGGAAGGTAAGCAGGGGACCTGCTGGCCTCCGGGAAGGTAAGCAGGGGACCTGCTGGCCTCCGGGAAGGTAAGCAGGGGACCTGCTGGCCTCCGGGAAGGTAAGCAGGGGACCTGCTGGCCTCCGGGAAGGTAAGCAGGGGACCTGCTGGCCTCCGGGAAGGTAAGCAGGGGACCTGCTGGCCTCCGGGAAGGTAAGCAGGGGACCTGCTGGCCTCCGGGAAGGTAAGCAGGGGACCTGCTGGCCTCCGGGAAGGTAAGCAGGGGACCTGCTGGCCTCCGGGAAGGTAAGCAGGGGACCTGCTGGCCTCCGGGAAGGTAAGCAGGGGACCTGCTGGCCTCCGGGAAGGTAAGCAGGGGACCTGCTGGCCTCCGGGAAGGTAAGCAGGGGACCTGCTGGCCTCCGGGAAGGTAAGCAGGGGACCTGCTGGCCTCCGGGAAGGTAAGCAGGGGACCTGCTGGCCTCCGGGAAGGTAAGCAGGGGACCTGCTGGCCTCCGGGAAGGTAAGCAGGGGACCTGCTGGCCTCCGGGAAGGTAAGCAGGGGACCTGCTGGCCTCCGGGAAGGTAAGCAGGGGACCTGCTGGCCTCCGGGAAGGTAAGCAGGGGACCTGCTGGCCTCCGGGAAGGTAAGCAGGGGACCTGCTGGCCTCCGGGAAGGTAAGCAGGGGACCTGCTGGCCTCCGGGAAGGTAAGCAGGGGACCTGCTGGCCTCCGGGAAGGTAAGCAGGGGACCTGCTGGCCTCCGGGAAGGTAAGCAGGGGACCTGCTGGCCTCCGGGAAGGTAAGCAGGGGACCTGCTGGCCTCCGGGAAGGTAAGCAGGGGACCTGCTGGCCTCCGGGAAGGTAAGCAGGGGACCTGCTGGCCTCCGGGAAGGTAAGCAGGGGACCTGCTGGCCTCCGGGAAGGTAAGCAGGGGACCTGCTGGCCTCCGGGAAGGTAAGCAGGGGACCTGCTGGCCTCCGGGAAGGTAAGCAGGGGACCTGCTGGCCTCCGGGAAGGTAAGCAGGGGACCTGCTGGCCTCCGGGAAGGTAAGCAGGGGACCTGCTGGCCTCCGGGAAGGTAAGCAGGGGACCTGCTGGCCTCCGGGAAGGTAAGCAGGGGACCTGCTGGCCTCCGGGAAGGTAAGCAGGGGACCTGCTGGCCTCCGGGAAGGTAAGCAGGGGACCTGCTGGCCTCCGGGAAGGTAAGCAGGGGGAAAACGCATAGATTAAGCTATGATTTCAGAATCTAGGCTGTGTCACTTGCTAAGTAATACCAGCAGTGACAAAGAGATTGAAATATCCATGTTAAGATGTTTAAAAGAAAACAGGGTAAGCCAGTCCTAGAGGGAGGAATGGAGTCAGAAGGAACTCCAAACTCACCTTTTGTTAAAGAAATTACACCTTTTAAACAAATCCTTCAAAAATTTGGGCACAGTCCTTGGACTAAACAAGCCCTAGCTGATGTCTGCACTATTTCGGACTTAGAGGATAGATTGGCTCAGTATATCCTCATATACAAACCTTCTAGTGCTGCCAAAAGAGATGCAGCAGCAATCTGGTTGTTGTGGGAGGCATGTAAGGATTCTTCCCTCCGCTTGTCTTCATGTAAAGAGGAAAAGGCACAAATGGAAAAGGGAGCAGACAATTGGAAGGTGCTGGCTACAAATATCCAAAGCCAGCTGAAAATAGTGAAAGAGGCACTCCAGGAATACAAAAAGGGTGAAAAAGTTAACTCTGCAGAGGCTGGAAGGAATTAAGCAGTTAAACTTTGTATTTCACCCAAACAACTTTTAACCGAAAATGTTAAAAAGGAAAAGTGTTAGAGCATTCTTGGTTTCTTTGCAGCCATTCTGAAAGAAAAATGGGCCCTTTTCCAAAGGAATGTCTGTAAATTAGCCAGGCAAAAATAAACTATCTGATTAAAATCATTTGACTGGACAATTTAGTCAAATTTGATAAAAGAACATAAGAGGGTTCTATTCGAACTTAACTGCCTCAAATGTATAAAGGGAATGTAAGATGTAAAAAACAGAGCAGTGTGGAAGGGATGTTAAGGAAAAGAAAACGTGTATGTATCTGTCTCTGTGTGTGTAAATATGTAAAGTTCTAAGGACCAGTTAGTTTTTGTTTTTGTTTTAAATAATGCCACTAAAAATCCATTTGACTCTTTAATTCAAAGTTGCAAAACTGACAGACCTTTTTGCTAGACACAGGTAATTAGTGTTGTTTGGCTTTGGGATTTGGCATTTAACCCTTAAAAGGTAACTCAATGCTTTACAAAATTTAAAATGTTTTTAAGTTGTGGCTGCAGCAGGGCAGTCAAAATCAGGAGAATATAAAAAAAAAATTTTGGATTCTTTTTGTTTGTTTTTTGTTTGTTTGTTTTTGTAACAAAATAGCAGATGAGAGTTGTAGTAAAAAAAAATTAAAAAAAGACAGTGCCTCTCTGAAGCAATAGCAGGGGTGAGGTGCACAAAACAAAAAGAAGCAATGTTAGAAACACTGAGTCTTAAAATGGCTCTGAGTAATCAGACTGTCACTTTGATAAAGGTACATGAAAACTCTGTAAGCAAAAAAAAGAAATAGTGACACCTTATGTAAAAATGGATCTGGATAATGTTATAGAAGTTAAACTATGGAAGAAATGTGCATTTGCCCCAGAACATGTGCAGGGTATATTGTAGAAGGGGCAAAAGAAATGCAAACATACCATGCTACTTAATTAAAATGCTATTAGGGCTCCAAAGGGAGCCACAATAGGTTGGGTTTTCTTTTTCAGATTGCTGTGTGTTTTGGAAGCAGAAGTTAAAAGTAATCAAAACTCTGGTGAAAGTTGATTGTGTCCCTTTTAAGATAGAGTCTCTGAGCTGCTGATGGCTTTAAATCCAAAAGCAGGAAGTTTCTGTGAAAATGCAAATTACCTAAATGATAAAGGAAGGAAAGAACTAGCAGCACAAAGGAGCTGCAGATAAAGGACATACCTGGTCAGCAAACAAATTGTCTAAATAAAAGGCATGGGATAACAAGATAATTTTAATAAATTTAATGATAATAAGTATCCCTGTAACAACGTATAGTATGTATGATTTTTGGAAAAATCCTTTAAGGTCGTATGGTAATGATGCTTCTCAGTTATTACCTGTAAATAAAACTTAAAGCTTAACACAGCAGGAAAAACATTATAAACTTGGTCTGCTGTATAAGAAGGAAAACTCAGGGATTTAATGACTAAACAGTGGGATAATTTCCCCATAACCCTTAAAAGATAAAAGCCATTGAAACCTGGCCTGCCTATAGAACAAAAACAGGAAAATATGGGGGCAATTTCTCTGTTTTGCCTGCAATCAGCAAGGGTATTTGTAAAAGAAATATTTTAAGCAATAATCTGCCACCCCAAAAGGGGTAGAAACATGTTCTTTTTGTCTTTCAGAAAATCAGGAAAAGCTGCCAGCTGAAAAGCAACCCAATACCATGAATCTACTGTCACAATAGAAATTGTGTTCTGTGTTCTATGTTTTGTCTTGTGTTTTGTGTTGTTGCTAGCACTGTTGTGTTTTTAAAAAAAAAAAAATACTGAAGACCTGCAGGAACTTAAAAATAAATTAAGCTTTCTGTCCCAGCTACAGGACAGCCTGATACAAAAACAAGTATATGCCAATGTAGACTTGGTCCAAATTGGTCTGGGTAACCTAAAAGGCCAATGGAATCTTTAGTAATGGCTTAATACTACCACATGGCTTATCCATAAGAAAAAAAAATATTAGAAATAGGAAACTACACAGCCATAGCTATGGGATGCACTGAAATGCAGATACTTGCACTAGCTACTTTGGAACACAAAATGTTCTGGGTCATATTGGGAAATATTAAGGGTTTGATGCATTTGTTAAAAAAGAAAGAGATCATTGTTTGACACTTATCAATATGAATGGATGCAATATGTTTCCACTATTGTAAACCAGACTTGTTAATGGGAGAAATTGTTGTCAAAATTGCACACCAACAGTCCCTGGAGGCAAAGGTATTGAAGGTTAACCCACTCCCCATATTACACATGGGATCCTTTTGGCTACCCTGGACCTTGAGCCAGTGGGCTGGGGAGGGAGGGAAGCTATTGGACACTAGAGGTTGTACCGAATGGACTCCTCAAAAGTGGGTGTGCCTCACCTTGCCTGTTGCCCCAGAACCTTGTAGTAAAGATACATCACTAGGATCATGTATGTGGCATGAATTGGAATCACAAACTCAAATTGTCTCACAGTACTTTCTCTTGGATAGGCTACATAGAAAGTGACACTGACGATTATAAATCTTAGTGTCAAAAGGGGGATTATGTTGGATCATATTAAAGAAGTTCTGTATTAAAATCACAAATGAGTTTGATTCCCCAGAGTTTAAATTCCAGGGTATTACTAATTAAGAGGTCTCTTGGTTTTTGGTACTGTTTCTCTCCCTCTATGTGTGAAACTTGCAAGCTGCTAATTGTGTTAGTACATTCTAAGACAGAGTCTGTTCTCAAAGCAATTCACAGAGAGAGAGACTCAAAGCAATACTCTAACAACAGAAACAGCACCCAGAGACTCCCCGCCCTTTTGTTGTATTAACAATTGTGATTAAAATAGAGATAGAGGATGTATGTGGATGGATGCTTGGTGTGGATAATAACTGAATGATCAGGGAGGTGCCAGCCTAAGAATCCAGTGTCCATCGGCTGAAGAAGGCGTCAATTGGAAATAACCAGAGGACCCCCCCCCCCCCGGAGGGCAGACTGGAATCCACCCAACAGCCTCAAGGATGGGAGAACCAAAGAACAAGATAGCACATTCCTGACGGCTCCAAGATGTTATCTGCTGATTGATTCAGCAACAGCATGATGAAGCAATTCCCATAGACTGGCATAGGAAGAAATTCCTATAAAAATAGACTCTAAAAAGTGAGAACTTTGGGGTCTGATTCTGCAAACCAACTTCCAGGAGCATCAGATGAGCATCTGACAAGGCCCTGCTCCCTCCTCATGTCCAGGCCACCTGGCCAGTGGCTTGGCATGAGCAACTCTAAGGCTGGTAACTATGATAACAACCTTGCAGAACCTGTGTGTGTTTGTATGAATGAATGTGTGAATAAATATGAGATTGAATGGAATGTTATAGCTATAACTAACTGCTTACTATGATTCTTTCTGTATTCACAATAAATGTGGTATTTTGCCTTTTTCCCTTTAATAAGATCCTGCTGGTTTTTATTTTATTGGTACAACACTTGTCTGTGCAGTGCTTATCACAATAGGCCCTAGTACGTGATTGATTGTTCTAGAATAATTTAACGGAAATTCTTCTTTGAGTGATAGCTTCTATGAGTGCTCCATTTCATGTGCGCACGCAGCACCTGCATCTTCAATCCAGAATTTCTTGCCAGCAATGCCTGCATAGTCTGCTCATGTGGCCTGGTTATCTTCATGACCTGTATCAAGTATTTATAGGGTAGTGCCAGACCAACCAATGGTTCAGCTCCTTCTCAATTGCCTCTGGTTTAAGACAAAGTGATGCAGTGTCCACATAGCTAGTTTTAAATAGTCAAGTGTTGTGTGTAGTTAGGTTGTTAGTGATAGTGTTAGGCTTATTCTATAACTATTGTAGGGTTTAGGGAAGTCCATGTTTTTATGCTTGATTTTCCTCATCCTCTTTCCCTTCCCCCTGTACTCCCTTGGAGAGAATACCCTTGGTTACTTACTATGCCAGTTTGGGGGATACTTAGCTTTATTTGCTATTTCGGGGTGAAACTTTTTTGAAATTTTAGGGAGGGAATGCCTAAATCTCCCAGCTTAAAGGTGTGGGACATGTGTAGGAAAGCTATCCCCTTGAGCAACAGTCATACAACCTGCCTTATTCTTTAGACTCTAAAGTTTAGAGGAATCTCATATCTCTAAGTGCAGCATCCATAGGTCCTTCTAAAGGAGGACTTGGAAAATTAGGGAGACAAAGCTGCATATGTTTCTCATGGAGGAATCCCTGATGGGTTTGTTGACTCCTGGTCTGTCTAACCCCACTGTACAAGGGAACAAGAGGGCTCAGAGGGCCCCATTAGGATCTGGAACAACAGGACAACTCATAGCAATAAGGTTGAGGGTGGAAACTCACTGAGGGAAGCAAAGTAGTCAGATTCCATAAGAAGGTCAGTCACCTCGGGAATCCATTCAGAGGGAAATCCTTCAGTTGAGGTTCCAAAGTCTGTTGGCACTGAGCTGTCAGTACCTAGAAAAAACATGAACTCCACCCTGACTGCTGATATGCAGGTCTGTACAGTACCATTTTCTAAACACATGGTGTGTCGGTAGCTACCGCTGTGGTGCTCCACTCTTGTTCGATAACAGTCAGCTGTATGATGTTCCATCTGTGTGCTGCCCCAGCTCTGTACAGATAGCTAACACAGCAGACCTTGAGAGAACCCCCAAAAACCACAGACTCTAGTAAGGTACAAAGGAACCCAAGCCAGGCTTATTGTCAAACGAAACACAGTAATAGTTCCCTATAGACTCTACAGGGCATACTACGAATTTGTGCTCCCTGGCAATAGACACAGCTCAGTCAGTGGCAGGACACACCACTGCCCCCTAAGCTGGTCAAAGATATGTGCTCCGGATCTACTTTTATACCATTGTAGGACAGATTACTCATCATAGTTCAAACAAATCTATCCATCATGTTGTCCTTTTGACCCTGTCTTTAAGATGCACCTGCCTGTTCCTTGTTATGTCTATGGAGTGTCTTGCCGCTGTCTTGGCACAAGTTCCTCTCATTAGCCCATGTGTGTGCACGTGCCTCTTACAACCTTTTCTTGCCAACTTCTGTGAGTGGGACCTGCCTCTGGCTCACAGCCCAGCTTTGCTTATCACTGCCTGGAAGTACTTTGGTTCAGGCTTCAGGCCTTAGACTGGGCCTCTGATACAAAAATGTATGTTTCAGGGCCTCCTCTTACTACACATGGTACCACATAAGACTCTTCATAAGCCTAAATTGGTTGTTTATTCAAGACTTTGATACCCATGAAATATTGAATACTGAACAAGACTCAAGCATTCAGTACAGTCTGTGGCTAGACCTAAAGGTACAGTACCATTTCAAACAGTGGCTCTCCTAGAGCCAAGTTTGGTACAAGGAGTTAAGGGAAAAAATGAATACCTACTCCATTCCTTTTACTAGTAACAGTTAGGTTTCTGTTACTAAGGGAGTTGATGGTACTGGAAGAGTGTCACTCCGTTTTTAGATACACATATGGGATTGCTGTAAAGGGGAAGTACATCTCTAGTACCACCAGACTTTCTGGTACCAATGGGGTTGAGGATGCCTAGAGATTCTGAAGAAGACATTTAATCAGGTTGACTACCGAGCATACCAGGCTCACTATCAGATTCACAGGAAACCACCCCCTTCAAAATAATATCTGGAGCCTGAATACTCTAAGCAGTCACAAGGGAAAAATTCTAGGTACTAGTCATGTAAACCCTGGTATGGTGCCCCAAGGGGACCCTCTCCCTCTCCCTTTGCATGTGGGATTCTCCAGTGGAACTTTTGGAACTGAGAGCCTTGTGGGGATAGGGCTGGTCATCCTTTGTACAGAGACACAAGATAAACAACTTCCTTCACCACCAACAGCAATCTCCTCAACAAGAGGAGGATGCAGGAGAATTATCAGCAGATAACAGAAGGGGAAATATTCCTACAGGGAATATTTCTTCTTCCTCCCAAAATGAGGCTGATTCTTCAAGCAGTTCCAAGAGATTGTTTGCAATTCTCTTCATAATCTACAAATTCAATTGGACCCATTCAAGAGTCTCAGTATAAACTATTAGATATTCTTCCATCATCAACACTAGGATGAGTAGCTCTTCTAATAAATTGGAATTTACAAAAGCCATATGGAGCTTCTATATAGTATGTATAGTACTATAGTAGTTCATATAGTACCTTCTAAGGGCAAAGGGGCTGATAAGAGATATATCTCCTAAAGGGTCAGAATTTGTAGTTTATCATCCACCTCCAAATTTTCTAGTCATAGATGCTGCCAGTGAAAGAACAAAACAGCATAATTCTAGATGAACACCACAGGATAAGGAACACAATCAACTAGATCCGTTTGGTAGAAAAAGTTTCAGAGTAGCAGCCATGTTACTCTGTATCTGCAAAAAGAACAGGAGTACTTGTAGCACCTTAGTTTTATTTATTTACAGCCCACTTCATCAGATGCATAGAATGGAACCTATAGTAAGAAGATGTAGTTACACAGAGAGAGAGAGAGAGAGAGAGAGAAGTTGGAAGTTACCATACAAACTATGAGGCTAATTAGTTAAGATCTTAGGTGCCTCAAGTACTTAACTAATTAGCCTCCCACAGTCTGTATGGTAACTTCCAATGTATGTAATCTTACTATATGTTCCATTGTCTGCATCTGATGAAGTGGGCTATAGCCCACAAAAGCTTATGCTCTAATAAATGTTAGATGCCCAAGATGCCACAACTACTTCTGTTCTTTTTTTTGGTAGAAAAGTTACTGGTCAGCTAGTCTTCTCTTTAATGTAGCTAACTACTAGGCTTTGATGGTGTGGTACAACTATGTAAACAACATTTTTTTTTTAACTTCAGGGGCTTAGAATATCAGGGTTGGAAGGGACCTCAGGAGGTCATCTAGTCTAACCCCCTGATCAAAGCAGGACCAATCCCCAATTTTTTCCCCAAATCCCTAAATGGCCCCCTCAAGGATTGAACTCACAGCCCTGGGTTTAGCAGGCCAATGCTCAAACCACTGAGCTATCCCTCCCCAGCAAAATCAGGTGGGCTGTGAAAAATGTTCATGTTTCTGTATTTAACAGTATCCCTTTCTTATTTTAATTTTTTTATATATTTATTTGCACTGCCATCAGTCAACAGTGATTTGCTTTTAAAGTGGCTTACTTTTTATGCAGCTAATCCTTCATGAAAAAATGAACCATGACAATTTTGAAAACATCTTATTTGGAAGTATGTTAACATTTGAATTTCCTGGTCTATTTAGCTGTGTCGCCTTTGATTATTCATAGTGACAGATTTCCTAATGTGCACCAAGCGCTCATGCATCTCATGTTTGTTGGCGTGCACATCTTGTAATGTTCAGAGCTGCACGGATTTGAGCATTCTTATTGATGCTACTGATTCAGAAAGCTGTTACAGTTTGGGGGAAAAGAGGGAGGTGAAGAGGTTGCAGTGATTTCATCCAGGCAGTTTTTCAACAAGCTCATAAATACAGACAAAGTTTCTACATCCTCTAAAGAATCTGGCCACAAGACTATCAGTCTCCGTTACTTACTTCCGACCTTTAAGGTATTTTTTCTGTTACAGAATCAGCACAAAATGCAGATAACAAGAGAAAAATGGCCCATTTGATATAAAGCAGGAAAAGAGTCTCCAGATAGACTATATATTAATTGAAGGCATTTAATCATAAGGATATACATAAAAAAACCTTAAAGTAAATATTCACTCAGTAAAAACATTAGTGTTGGAAACCCTGCTGCTCAAAACATGATAGTTAACATATACAATAAAAATAAAGCAAAATGTCTAGAATACTTAGCCACAACAGTACTTAGTTCATACATCCTACTGTATATTCATTGTGTTTATAATCAAAATATATCCCAAGCTAGATAAACTAGAAGAAATCTAAAGATTCTAAGTGGCTTTTTCTAGAGGAAGAATCATGACTAATTCCCATCTTGTTCATCACGGATGCAGTATGTCCTCAATACCCTGTTGTAGAGGCACAAGTATTACTATTCTGTAATTGACAGAGTGCACACATAGAGTGCGCCTGCAGAGAGCCACTGAAGTCACTAGGGTGCAATGAAGGTTCAGCACTGCCTGTCCACATGCTATTGATTGCAGGATCCGGGCCTAAATAATATTTCAAGGGGAAGCAGTTAGTTACTTCACAAATAGATATAGCATGAACACCTAGTGTTTTGGGTTTGTTGATTCTCCGTGATAACTGGAATTGACTCCTAAGATCTGATCTTGTCAGAACTCAATCAAATCATAATTTGAATGGTGGATCCTTGGAAAGTTCATGGAAGACCTCTGTGACAGTCCCCATGGGAACCAAGGGCTGTGAGAGACACCACCATTACCTGTTCTTAGTGTGTAGCAGTCTTGTTTGTGCTCACTATTGCTCAGCTCCCTGAAACCAACAGCCTCTGACCACACAAACGGTACCATCCAGACCTCTGCAGACCTTGCTTCCTCAGTCCAGGTTACTATTTGGCACACACCAACTCCTGATACCTCAGAGTATTCCCTCTGTAGTATCCAGACCCTGTTGCTGGATGCTCACAGAAATTACCAGGTAAGCCATCCCTGAAGGAATGTGAGGTGTAATGAGCTGGTCAAGTCTGAAAGGAGTTGGCATTGAGGAGTTCCTAGGATCACAAACCTCCAAAAAGGAAAAAAAAACACCTATAGATTATATATTTTGATGTATCGCACTACAAACACTAGTCCTGTAGTTCTCACTGGACTCCTTCCCACTTCTTACTGCATTTATTTATGATAAAATTCATATCTGGGAAAGAATGCAGAAAAGGATGGGATTGGGACTTTATGTGCAACTACATAGCAGTTTTCACTTGGAATTGTTGGTCTAAAATAACACAATGAAGGGAATCCCATCCCCATCAGCAGGCTTCATCAATACAAATATATTAAGTCTCAGACCTTAAAAACAAGAAAGTGAGGGCATTTTCATTTAAGATCCTGATATTCATTCTTTTTCTTGCATGTATACATTATGGTAGGTTCTCTTTTTAGATTATCACACAACACATATAAAATCATGAAAATGCTATATGGACCTGATCCTGGAGCTGTGGTACAAAGGACTTGCCTTGACTGGAGGCACACATGGGACTCAACAAGAAATGTTAATGAGGCCTGTGGCTGTATTATTGTGCTGGGGATTCTCCATTGGGTCAGATAGTATTGATGTGCTTCTTCCTGGCCTACTTAGTTTCCTCCCCTTACCATTGCACATCTGGGCATCTGCAGGGTCCAGGTGTGTTATGGCACAATAGAGTTATCTAAGCCACTCTTTCATTTATGGAAGTGACCCTCTTTCATTAGCAAAGAGTGAAGAAGAATGCAGGTTAAGATGAACAAGTAGAACATCATTGAACCCCCCCTGTGGACTGCTGTGTTCATGTGGCTGAGTTGCTTCCATCCTATCTCTGTTTCCTTTTCCACAGGTGTGCCGTCAATAACAGTCCCTCCAGGGAATATGGGCCCTCTGACTCCAGTTCCATTGATCATGATACAGTCCCCTCACAACAGTCTAGTGAGGAGCAATCCTGCCTCATTTAATAATCAGGCTTCCTTAAAATCACCAATAATCCCACCAACCTAATTTCCCACTATTCAACAGCAGGAAATCCAATCAGCCACCATTGTATATCAAAAGCCTGTACATTCTCACTGTATCAATCACACTTCTAAGTAAACATAAACATTACTAAAATATATCAATAAAATACCAACTTCTCATTAAGGAATACCTGTAGTATGTACAGCTGTGTAAGCACATGTAACATTGGCAATTGTCAACCCCTTTGTTACCAATAGAACACACCATTGTCTGTAAAAGCTTTATAAAAACATCATAAAGTAATAAAAATGAAACGGGAAATATCTGTTAAAGAAAAATATGTATTTAGGACACAGGCAGAAAAGTTTAAGAACCCTTACATTATTATATACATTTTAACTTTTTAATTTGTAAAACTTTGAAGAAATTGAACTGCAACCAATCTGAGGAATGTGTTTGAAAGTCTAATAGGAAAAATATATTTATAGTGGTAGTCATGCCACCACTGACAACCATTACTAGCAACTGATCCTTCTTGTTCCTGTACCTATTTTGAAAACCTACTGTAGCACTTCCATGACTGTATTCTCAACCATGCCCAACCAGCTCTTATGGGTGAGTAGACCATCAGGGAGCTGTTTATAGCTCCCTGGTCACAAGCCATTGCAGACTGGAGAATCTGGCCTTTAGGATTAAATTATGAGAGGTTCTTGCAAGGCTGTACAGAGAAACACTAGATCCCTTGCATGGCTGCACAGGGCATTTCATGACAGTGGTCCCTATGCTCCCTGTGCACAGGGGAGTTCACTATTCTACCCAGGGAGGAAGCTAACAAAAAACGGTCAACAAAATTGCCACGGTCTCCCTATGCACTGGCCCATCTATATTGTGCAAGGAGTGCAATCCCTTTGATGTTCCTCCTGGGGTGAGGCAGGATGGGGTGGATTTGCTTGACTTACTCAGGTCTGTGGTATAAACACCACCATTATTTCTTACTGTTTTCAAAACAGCATGCTTCTCCTTTTGTTTATTCTGTTATATTTACTTAAAAACACTCCCCTACTCTGACTCACACACTCCATTTTCACAGGCTCTTTTATATTTATGGAGCTATATCAGTAATAATTTTGGGTGATCCAAATGTCTGTTTCTGCAGAAAACAGTGGCAGCGTTGGGGAACATTTATACCTTCCAGTGGCTGATATTGAGAAATGCAAATGTCTTCTCAGTAAGTCCAGGTGGCTTCTGACGTCTGCTGGTTTAAAACTCTGAATTAAAAGAAAGTATTGAAAATTACAGCCTTTTCTTAGGAATTCTTTCTAATGTTATTTCAGGGGGTAAAAGTTACAATGGCTAGTAAATCTGCATGTGCATAGTAATATTGGGCATCATTACAATCAGAATCTTCACTGCCTATTCCTATCCCTCCCATAATGTTATTCACTGTATCTATAACAGAGTGTTATAACTTTATATAATACTGTTATGTATGGAGCTATGAAACCAGGATACCTTTTATTCCATGTACTGCACCTTTAAATAACTCAGACTTTTCCCTACCTATTTTATTGTTTTCTACAGTACTGTCCAAGCACTCTATGAAGAGTTCAGTTGCCATTTTATTTGCAGAGTTGCTGCAGCCGTAAAAGAAGACACAAATCCTGTGCTCACTCTTAGGCTGCAACTACAGTAGCAAAGTTTGTCCTTGTTTTTCAGTACTGGTGTAATTGCTAGAAACAGCATAAGGCCCCTTGTAGATAGCGCTCAGGCATTTTGACTGCCATGTTATGAAAATTCTGTTCTATCACAGAATACACATACAGTGTTGCTAGCACCAGTGCTGAAAAAATGGCATCACATTTGTAAGTGCAGATGCAGCCCTGGAGACTTTTCTTTTATGTTTTATTATTTTCCTTAAATCTAAAAGAGTGCATGCTTGGTTCTTTGTGTATGGAAACAAAAAAGAGGACATTCCAAGAACAGTACATGTAGAATTGGCAGTAACAATTACTGAATAAGTTTACTCTGCATGCCTACCTTTTAAGAGATATTTTTGTAACCATAGTTTACTAGAAGGCAGTAAAACCTTGATCTTCACAGTGAAAGACTGTGTCAAACTTCATTTGCATCCCTGTAGGGGCTATAATATTGCACACTTGGATCTGGGAACTCTTTCTTCTTGCCAACTATTAAGGTTTATCTCAGTGATAACCTTAGATCTATGACATTAGAAGGACTCTTGTTGCTTTGTGTCAACTCTTGTGCTCCTAAACATCTGGATTAATATATGTATAGAACTAAAACCCTGCAGTAGCATTTTTTTCCTGACTAACCTAGCTTGCTTTCTATTATGTACTGAAACACCATTTCATCAAATTGATTTTATTTATGAAATAAAAAGTGTCAGTGAACAGGGTTTTTTTGTTTTGTTTTTGTTTTTTAATGTTTCACATAGCCTGAAAGGGGTTTATCCTCAAACTACATGATTCAAAGATGCAAAAGGAATATGGACTTTATAAAGCCAGCTTAGCTCTGTTTGTCCTTTTGGTCCTAAAATATTGCATGACTTTATTAGTCAAATTCAAATACAACAGCCCTAATACAAAAAACTTTAAGAAACTTCTGCTAATTGGTTGTCCTACACTGACAGAACATGTTCAGATATCCATGACACTTTTCTCCACAGTAAAGCTAAGTCTCTAATTATACATTGCGTAATGCTGTTTCATCCTAAACATACAGCAAGTCACTAAAAGAAAAAAGTCAATAATGTAACATTATTAGTAAGAAAGGTCCCTTTAAAGAGCATTTGGTTGCTTAGCAACTACTGCAGAAGGTAACATAGTAAAACTTTCTACTACCACTCCTTTTAAAAAAAAAAAAGTGTAATGCTTATACAACAGTACATTAGATCAGCGTGCTTTGTTAAAAGGATTTTAACAGTCAGGAGATGTGACTGTGTTTAAGATTCCTTTTTCCAGTCACTAGTTCATTGTCAGCAGCAGCTAAAGAGCAGCTTTATGTGCATTCAGATACAGCCACAAAATTAGTTCTGCATGATTGACTCAGCACTGTAGTACTGAGACCAACTATCACCCATTTCCTTAAACTATTGTTTATTTCTTGGGGTGAGAACAATGTTAAATATCACAATTCTGACAAGAACAAAATCCAGCAACTTCATTTAGCTTTTATGTGAATAATAAAAGCACTAGCAAGGTAATGTCCAGGTTTGCTGTTACCATTTTGTGGTATAGGCAAACTTTTTTTTTTTAATCTAAAGTTCTTGATAACACCTAATAGTTTATTTGGTGTTCTCTTTAGAACTAAATGAAATCAGAAAGCCAAATGTCAGCTAAATGAATCCTAGTGAAATTTGAAGCTAAAAAAACATTTTTCTTGATTTAAGTATTATTGCATCTTTTGTGATGTGAAAACAAATTTGCTCTTTTAGTGAGCAATGGCTATAGAGGCAGATGTCTTTTTGTTAAGGCAATGAGTTAGGCATGAGAATATTTGGGGGTCAACTCCCATCTCTGCCACTGACTTTCTGGGTGACTTTTGTCAAATCACTTAATCAATTTCTGCTTCCATTCCCCACTTTCTTATGAAATGGGAATGGTAATAATAATCCCTTTTCCCTGTAATTTGTCTCTTTTGTTAGAGTAAATTCTAAGCTCTTCAAGGCAGAGTATGTCTCTCATTATGTGCTTATTATGTGCCCGATATCAGTTGGGGCCTCTAGGCACTACACCAGGGATCGGCAACCTTTGGCATACAACCCATCAGTGAAATCTGTTGGTAGGATAGGATGGTTTGTTTACCTGCAGCGTCCGCAGGTTCGGCTGTTCGCAGCTCCCACTGGGCACGGTTCACCGTTCCAGGCCTATAGGGTCTGTGGAAAGCGGCAGCCAGTACATCCCTCGGCCCACGCCGCAGTCCCCACTGGCCTGGAATGGCGAACCGTGGCCAGTGGGAGCTGCGATTGACCAATCCTGCAAATGCTGAAGATAAACTGTCCTGGCCCACCAGTGGATTTCCCTGATAGGCCACGTGCCAAAGGTTGCCGATCCCTGCACTACACCAATATAAATTATAGCAAAGATCACTATGAATAAGTAAGTGTACCTTGAGCCCTCTACAGAACATTTTCAACTGCTTGTTTCCTGGCAAAAACAAATATTCTCTTTTTTAATTAATCAATTGATTTATCTATTGAATTCGGTAAGTTTGCTCTTGTAGCAATGTGCATTGTTTATTGCTGTGAAATGAAAGAATACAGCTTGCTACTGACATAACTGTATTTTCTTTGATGCTTGATAAGAGAATTTTCTCATCTATGTACAGCTTGTACAGTGAGATAACGTTCTATCAATACCATGCTGCTAGTAAAATGCTGAAAAAGGAATTGCTTATGTTTTTTTCCTCTATGTTGAAAAAAAATCTGATCCATAAATATAGATTGTGTGAAAAACAGAGAATATTAGAGCATCTGATTTATGTGAAAAAATGGTGGTGGTGTTTTGGTTTGTTTTTTTAATGCATTTTACCAGTATGAATAGCTGAGTAACTTCTGTTTTCAATCTTAAATGGGTCAGTGAGAACCAATGAGTGATGCTGTAAGAGTGATGTGTGAGTTATGAAAAATGTTCTATGTAAGAAAAATGCATTATGTGGCAGAGTGAAGCTAGCAATTTGAAAATTGTATGCACTCTGGCCAATCCATTGCCTCTTGTCTGCAGTGTGCCTATAATCTTCCCCAAAGAAGACAAGCCATTACAAGCAATGTGACTGCTAACACAGGTGGTGCAGTTAGAGGTAGCTATCTGGCAGTGTGTTAATAAAAAATCTGATGGAGAAAAACTTTTCCAGCTCCAGCTAAGTATTATCTCAGACTCAAGATTAGAAGGCACCATCATCATCATCAAGTCTGATCTCTTGCACGTTGCAGGCCACAGACCCTCACCCACCCACTCCTGGAATAGATCTCTAACCGCTCTGAGGTCCTTAAATCATAGTTTAAAGACTTCGAGTTAAAGAGAATTCACTATTTATACCAGTTTAAACCTGCAAGTGACCTGTGCCCCAGGCTGCAGAGGAAGTTGAACCCCCACCAGGGTCTCTGCCAATCTGACCTGGGGGGGATATTCCTTCCCAACCCCAAATATGGCAATCAGTTAGAGGCTGAGCATGTGGACAAGACCCACCAGGCAGATATCTGGTAAAGAAATCTCAGTAGTAACTCAGAGCCCTTCCCATCTAGTGTTCTGCCTCCAGCCATTGGGGATTTTTGCCAGTGGGCCACATACCATCATAGGTAGTCCCATCATACCTTACCTTCTGAAAACTAAATCTTGAACACTGTGCCTTCTCCTGTGTAACCATATGTGCTAATGTGTCCAGGGTGCTGCAGCACCACCAGCACCCCTAGTTCCAGCACCTATGTCCTCTCATTCCCTTCAGCTTCTCTTTAGGCAATGTACACTCCCAGGCTGCATGGAGGGAGCATACTCTGCACTGTCGACATGTGGGATTGAGATTGTGATAAGCTCTTGTACGGGGTTCAAGGTAGTGATGAGGTGTATTTGTACAAGGACCAGCCACAATTTGGGTCTTATGTGCTTTACTGGACTGGGTTTTGGACAGCCTGGATTTAACAAGAAATTACAGTTATTGTCAAAACATGACTTGAATAATAAGAATATAGCAGTAGGGATACTCTACTGACCACCTGACCAGGATGGGGATAGTGATTGTGAAATGCTCAAGGACATTAGAGAGGCTATAATTTAAAAAAACAAAACAATAATGGGGGATTTCAGCTATCCCCATATTGACTGGGTACATGTCACCTCAGGACAAGATGCAGAGAAAGTTTGACACCTTAAATGACTGCTTCTTGGAGTAGCTAATTCTGGAATCCATAAGAGGAAAGGAAATTCTTGATTTAGTCCTAAATGGAGCTTAGGATCTAGTCCAAGAGGTGAATATAGCTGAACCACTCGATAAGTGACCATAATATAATAATATTTAATATTCCGGGGAGGGCAGGGGAGAAGAGAACACACCAAAGCAGCCCACCATGGTAGCATTTAATTTCAGAAAAGGAACTACACAAAAATCAGGACATTTCTTTAACAGAAATTAAAAGATAGCGCGCCAAAGGTGAAATCTCTGCAAGCTGCATGGAAACTTTTTAAAGACACCAAAATAGAGGCTCAACTTAAAGGTTGACACTAAATTACAAAACATAGTAAGAGGCCAAAAAAGTGCCATTGTCACTGTCAGGGTTCCCTCCCCACTCTGAACTCTTGTGCAGGTCCCCATGTCTGTACCCTAAAGACCCCCTAAGCTTATTTCTACCAACTTAAGTTAAAAACTCCTCAAGGCACAAATTCTCCCTTGTACCTTGGATTAGGTGATGCTGCCACCACCAAGTGATTTACACAAACTCATGGAAAGGACCACTGGAGTTCCTACTCCCCCTAATATCCCCCGAAGCCCCCACACCCCCTTTCCTGGGGAGGCTTGAGAATAAACAAGATGAGTACAGACCAACCTTGGGGTTTTTTAGGACACTAAAAAAATACCCAGCCAGATTCTAAAAGAAACAGAACTTTATTATAAAGAAAAAAGGTAAAAGAAGCACCTCTGTAAAATTAGAATGGAAGATAATCTTACAGGGCAATGAGATTGAAAAACAGAGGATTTTCCCCTGGGCCAAACTTTAAAGTTACAAAAAGAAAACCAGGAATACACCTTCCTCTCAGCACAGAGAAAAATCACAATCCAAAACAAAAATAAGCTAATGCATTCCCTTGCTAGTACTTACTAATTCTAATGGAGTTGGATTGCTTGCTTCCTTGATCTTGTCTCCAGCAAACACGCAGAACAGGCAGACCAAATCCTCCCTCCCCACCCCCGCCCCAAGATTTGAAAGTATCTTGTCCCCTTATTGGTCCTTTAGGTCAGGTGCCAGCCAGGTTACCTGAGCTTCTTAACCCTTTAAAAGTAAAAGGATTTTGTGCCTCTGGCCAGGAGGGATTTTATAGTACTGTATACAGGAAGGTTGTTATCCTTCCCTTTATATTTATGACAGTCACTAAACAACAAAGTAAAAGAAACAGAGGCAAACAGGCATCCTTTAAAAAGTGGATGTTAAATCCTATTTAAGGCAGAGTATGTCTGGTATGAGAGAAAGGAGCATAAACTCTGACAAGTGAAGCTGTGGTGTGCTTGCTTCTGGACTGAAATATACCGTATGGTCTGTTTGTCTGGGGGACTGTATGCTGACCACATGTGTGCTGAGCCTAGCAGCCTGCTAGGTAAGGCTGAGAGCTTCTTAATGAGGCTTTGATCCCTAAATCCATTAACATCTATCAATCCTTAACCAAGGAGTGGGGCTACTCAGGAAGATCAGGGCTTTAAAAAGCCTGCTCCTAAGCAACCAGAAGAGCTAGCGAACAGGAGTGGCTAACACAGGAGTTTTGCGAGGGAGTTTTACAGGGGGAATGTGCGGGGGTGCTACATACACTTAGCATTCCTTAATCTTCTTTAAACTTAAAGCCAAAAACACACCCTGGTAAAAACAAAGGAACAAGTTTCAGGAGTAAAAAGAGAATGCAGGAAGAAGTCCAGCAACAGAGTGGGAGCTACTCAGTTTATTGCACCCAATGCAGCATGTATGATTACCTGCCCTATGGGCAGGTGGCATGTGTGCATTCAGTGCAAAGAGCTCCTGGCCCTCATAGACCGTGTACGGGCTTTGGAGACTAGGGTGGCTGAGCTGCAGGAGCTAAGGGAGACAGGGAGGTACACAGATGAGACTTTCCAGGACACAGTAGAATGGTCCCACCCCAGGTTTGCCAGCCTCTGTGCTGCTGAGGAGGATGAAAGCCTCAGGGAAGGAGAACATCCAACTAGAGCAGAGGGAAATGATACCATAGTTGGGACCCTCTTTCCAGATGATGTTGTGGTTTCCTCTTGCACTCAGGTTACCTCTCCGGGGGAGGGAACTCCAGTTATTAGAAAGAGACAGGTATTAGTAATGGGTTAGTCAAACATTAGAAACATAGATAGCTGGGTTTGTGATGATTGGGAGAACGGCATGGTGATTTGCCTGCCTGGTGCAAAGGTTGTGGATCTCTCAAGACATCTAGATAGGCTTATGTGTAGTGCTGGGGAGGAGCCAGTGGTCATGGTACATGTAGGTACCAATGACATAGGGAAGGATAGGAAAGAGGTCAAGGATAGGATGGGAGGCCAAATTTAGGCTACTAGGTAAGAGTTGAAGTTCAGGATTTCCATAGTAGCATTCTCTGAAATGCTTCCAGTTCCACGCACAGGGCCAGTTAGACAGGCAGAATGGAAGGGTCTCAATGTGTGGATGAGACAATGGTGTAGGGAGGAGGGGTTTATATTTATTAGTAAGTAGGGAAACTTTTAGGAAAGGGAAGGATTGGTTCCACCTAAACTAAAATGGAACCAGATTGCTGGCACTTCAAATTAAAATGGTTGTAGGGCTGGGGGAAAGCCAACAGGTGCTGAGGAGCACATGGTTCAGACATCCCTTAGGGGAGAATCTATAAATGGAGATTCCCTACGTCCTAATAAGGAGAAGAGCATGGAAGATGATAAAATACAGGTAGGATCTGATGAGAAACAGTCAAATGAAAAAAAGTCCCATTCAATTACATCATGTAATGGCAGGCAGCTAAAAAGTGACAAGTGTTTAAAGTGCTTATAAACCAGTACTAGAATTCTAAGATGGGTGAACTAGAGTGCCTCATATTAAATGAGGATATTGATAGAATAGGCTGCACAGAAACTTGGTAGAATGAGGATAATCAATGGAACACAGTAATACCCGAGTACAAAATATACTGGAAGGACAGAACAGGTCGTGCTGGTGGGGAAGTGGCACTATGTGAAAGAAAGCTTAGAATCAAATGAAGTAAAAATCATAAATGAACCAAACTGTATCATAGAATCTCTATGGATAGTAATTCCATGCTGGAATAATAAGAATATAGCAGAAGGGATGTATTACCAACCACCTGATGGTGATAGTGACTGTGAAATGCTCAGGGAGATTAGAGAGGCTATTTAAAAAACCTCAGTAATAATGGGGGATCTCAACTATCCCCTGTGACAGTTCTTCCTCTGCCTTGGTGGGTCCTGTGTTTTTGGGCAGATTTGCTCACCTCAGAGGTTCACAGCAGCCCTCAGTTTGGCTGCTTCTACTAGAGGCTCAAACCTGCCATTCACTCAGCTAACCTCATCAACCTAACCAGTATGGGGGAAATGGAGAACAATCCCTGCAGTCTCTGTGTCCCACCTAATGGGTCAGGGACAGGCCAAATCCCTTTCCAAATTAGACTTTCCCTTCTGGTGTTGCTCACAGACCAGGTCAACTCCTCCTGTGTCTGATCAGGAGTTGGGGGGAGGATGGGGGAAACCTAGGCCCACTCTCTACACCAGGTTCCAGCCCAGGGCCCTGTGAATAGAAGCTATCTACAATGTCCCTGTATCAGCTACGTGACAGCTACAACTCCCTGGGCTACTTCCCCATGGTCTTCCCCCAGCACCTTTTTTATCCTCACTGCAGGGTCTTCCTCCTGAAGGCTGATCATACTTGTACTCTTCAGTCCTCTAGCAGCACACCTTCTCCATATATATATGGACACATAAACACACACACATAATTGACGGGAGGTCCTTTTTAAACCAGGTGTCCTGATTAGCCTGCCTGCCATAATTGATTCTAGTAAGTTCATAATTGGCTCCAGGTGTCTTAATTAGCTTGCCTGTCTTAATTGGTTCTAGCAGGTTCCTGATTGCTCAAGGGCAGCCCTTGCCCTGGTCACTCAGGGAACAGAAAACCGTTCATCCAGTGGCCAGTATATTTCCCAATAGGACCAGACTCCTGTAACTGGGTCTCTGCAGGGGTTCTCCATCTGCCCCTGGAGGAGGGAGGGCAGGGCCTGAAGTGTCTCCGCACTCAGGTCCACGTCTTCCGCCTCCAAGCCCTGCAGAGGCTCCTTTATGGTGCAGGTAGTCCGGCGTGGAGCGCATTGGCACACGCCTTCCTGCGCCGCCTCTGAGGGCTCCGATATGACCGGCAGCTCCTTTATCTCCACCCGAGGGGTCTTCCGCGAGACCTCTCCGGGCTGCCGGTCTTCTACCAGGACCTCCTCCGGACCTGGAAACTGTTCGCAGCGACCAGGTCCGTGGCGGCCTCCCTGGGGGTAGACCTCCTCGCGGAGCCCCTGCTACACAACCCCCAGCTCCGTGTGCAGGTGGCGGAGTCCCCCTCGGTGCGCCAGAGGTTGGTCCTGGCGGAAGTCACCAGAGTCGGAGACCTCCTGGACTATGACCGGGGAGACTGGCTGGATCCCCTGACGCTCGCTCAGCGCATGGGGCTCTCCAGACCGCGTACTGCCCTGCGCGTACTTCAGGAGGTGAGGGCCGCTTTACCGCCCGCTGCTCGGGTTTACCTCGACCGGGTCCTGCGAGAGGGCGCGCCCCGCCCACCCTCCACCCCAGGCCCTCCGGACCTTCTCATCGGGCCCCTGCCCCGTGGACCCGACTGCCCCCCCCGCCCCTTCACCGTGAGCCGGCTCCGCGAGCTGCAGCCGGTCCGGTTCCAGACCGCGCCAAAACGACATCTCTACACGCTCGTGCTCCACACCCTTCATGTCCTCACCCTCGCGTCCCGCCCTGACACAAAGTGGCGGGACCTTCTGCCACCTCTAGAGGGTGAGGAGCCCCGGTGGGCCAGCCTCTATTCCACCTTAGTGCCGAGGCCCGCCGGGGATATCAGTTGGCGGCTCCTTCACGGGGCCGTGAGCACGGGCGTGTATTTGGCGCGGTTCACCCCGATTCCGGACACCTGCCCCTTTTGCGGCGTGAGGGAAACCCTGGCGCACGTCTATCTGGAGTGCGCCAGGTTGCAGCCCCTATTCCGGCTCCTCACCAATCTTTTGTTACGGTTTTGGTTGCACTTTTCTCCTCACCTTCTCATCTACGCACTCCCTGTCCGTGGCCCCACTAAGTCGCGGGACCTCCTGGTCAACCTCCTCCTGGCCCTGGCTAAAGCGGCCATCTATAAAACCAGGGTGAGGAGGTTGGCCGATGGAGTCTCCTGCGACTGCGGGGCCTATTTCCGATCCTCTGTCCATTCACGTCTCCGAGCGGAGTTCCTCTGGGCGGCGTCCACCGACTCCCTTGACGCCTTTGAGGAGCGGTGGGCGCTGTCCGGGGTTCTCTGCTCGGTGTCCCCGTCCGGTTCCCTTCGTTTGACCCTTTGACCGCACTCCCGTCCCTGTTTTTCATTAGTTGTCCCCCGTAATTAGTTGGCTCTCCAGGCCCTGTGGATCTCCCCCTTAGGCTGGGGGGGGCTCCTTTCGTAGTGGACGAGCTCCGCCCGCCCACTTCCTGGATCCCAATAGGACCAGACTCCTGTACCCCCTAGTCTGGAGTGAGGAGGGAGACTGCTGCTCCTGCTGCTGCGGGGCCTTGGCCCTTGCTGCTGCCCCTGCCCCTGCTCCAGCTGCTCCCCTGGCTGGGCTAAACGCCATCTCCCCTACCTGGTTGCTGGCTAGCTACTGGACCCGCCCGCCCTTGGGTGCTGCCGCTACTTTCCAACTGCAGCCCCTTGGGGGGGGCTGCTGGCCCGCTCCCCAGAGGGAGGGGAGTGCGGGGCCCCTACCCCAGCCGTCGGTGCTACCGCTGCTGCGACTACCATCAACATCAACACCACCTGTGAGGGGTCCCCTCTGCCTGCCTGGCCACCGGGTTGCTGCCTGGAGCTGCTGCTGCTGCCTGAGAGCTGCCGAACCCCGAAGGAGGGAGGGACGAGGCCATCTGCTGCTGGGGGAGCGCACACGGACTCTGTAGACCACTGTGGAGGGGGCCAGGAAGCTGAGTAACTCTTGGACTGTGCTCTTGTGGTGGGGGTTTTGACTGTTTGCGGGGACACAGGGGGTGTGGCGTGGAGCCTTCCCCCCTAGTCCATCAGCATGTCTCCCCCCCTCCAACCTCCCCCCCCCCCCACCACCGTCGGCGCTGCCCCCTCCACCACCCCAGCGGACACTCACCATCTGCCTCAAGCTCCTGCTTCTGGGATTCCACTGCTTGCTGGGCCTGCTGCCCCTTTCACCACCTTTGGGGCCTGCAGCAGCAGCCAGCCTGCACTGACTTTGTTCGCAAGCGCACGTGAGCCAGGTAGGGGCCGGGGTTCTCTGCTCGGTGTCCCCATCCGGTTCCCTTCGTTTGACCCTTTGACCGCACTCCCGTCCCTGTTCTTCATTAGTAGTCCCCTGTAATTATTTGGCTTCCCAGGTCCTGTGGATCTCCCCCTTAGGCTGGGGGGGGATCCTTTAGCAGTGGGCAAGCTTTGCCCCACCCACTTCCTGGATCCCAACAAGACCAGACTCCTGTACCCCACTGGTCTGTCTGTCACACCCCATATTGACTGGGTACAGTTCACCTCATGTACACAGGGATGCAGAGATAAAGTTTCTTGACACCTTAAATGACTGCTTATTGGAGCAGCTGGTCCTGGAACCCACAAGAGGTGAGGCAATTCTTGATTTAGGCCTAAGTGGAGCACAGGATTAGGTCCAAGAGGTGAATATAGCTGGACCACTTGGTAATAGTGACCATAATGTAATTAAATTTAACATCGCTGTGGCAGGGAAAACACCACAGTGTCCCAGTACAGTAGCATTTAATTTCAGAAAGGGAACTACACAAAAATGAAGAGGTTAGTTAAACAGAAATTAAAAGGTACAGAACCAAAGTAAAATCAGTGCAAGCCACATGGAAACTTTCAAAAGACGCCATAATAAAGGCTCAACTTAAATGTATTAAAAAAACATAGTAATAACCAAAAGAGCCACCATGGCTAAACAAAGTAAAAGAAGCTGTGAGAGGCAAAAAGGCATCTTTGAAAATGGAAGTTAAATCCTAATGAGGAAAATAGAAAGGAGCATAAACTCTGGCAAATGAAGTGTAAAAATATAATTAGGAAGGCCAAAAAATAATTTTAAGAACAGCTAGCTAAAGACTCAAAAAGTAATAGTAAAAAGATTAAGTACATCAGAAGCAGGAAGTCTGCTAAACAATCAGTGGCACCAATTTTTTAAAAAGGCTCCAAAGGTGAGTCCGGCAATTTTACAGGCCGGTAAATCTAATTTCAGTACAAGGCAAATTGGTTCAAACTATAGTAAAGAACAGAATTATCAGACACATAGATGAAGGCAATTTCTTGGGGAATAGTCAACATGTTTTTTGTAAAGGGAAATCATGCCTCACCAATCTGTTCTTTGAGGGGGTCAACAAGCATGTGGACAAGGGGGATCCAGTGAATATAGTGTACTAAGATATTCAGAAAGCTGTTGACAAAGTCCCTCACTAAAGACTTTTGAACAAAGTAAGCTGTCATGGGATAAGAGGGAAGGTCCTCTCATGGATCAGTAACTGGTTAAAAGATAAGAAACAAAGGGTAGGAATAAATGGTCAGTTTTCAGAATGGAGAGCGGAAAATAGTGGTGTCCTCCAGGGGGAGACCAGTACTAGTCAACATATTCATAAATGGTTTGGAAAAAAGGAGTAAATAGTGAGGTAGCAAACTTTGCAGATGATACAGTAGTAGAAAGAGAGCCTGAAACATGGGCCTGCTGCAAGGCCTGAGGCCTGAGCCAAAGTCAGCATAAGTTATGCTCTGTGCAACAGTCTGGACTTGTCAAAAGCAAATGCTTGCCTGCAAGTCAGTGACCGGTACACGAACTTGGCACTGTTTTTGCGAGCATTGATAAAACACACTGAGTACGTAAATGCATTCCAGCAGGCCAGCATAAGAACACCCTAACCTAGCACACGATAAAATGGTTTGACAAAATTGATTAATAGTGATATTTTGTCTGAAACGTCAGGAGTAAAAGAACAAACAGGTGGTGAATAGGAATGTTTTTTTCTGAAACATCAGGAGGAAGGTACAAGGGGAGGTAACAAACATATCATGAAACACGTAAGGTGATACATAAATTGTTTATCCCAGATTGTTTGTCTCAATCTATAAATGTTGGGATCCCTTGCTTTAATCCTTCATCTGGCCTATGGGACAGGGGAAAGTCCTGCCACTGATTGAGCTAGTCCATTGTCACGGGAATACATGTGTTAGTGTACCTGTAACCATTGACCTGGGGCATTGGCACCATGTTTCGTCAGCAATAAACCTCGCCAGGTTTTGACTTCTGAACAAGGTCTTGTGGTTTTATTGGGCAGTTCAGCTGGAGTCTGCTGTATGGGCTATCTGTCCAGAGCTAGTGCAGCATGCAGAAAGAACACACACACTCAGCTGAACTTCTGATGACAGTTAAACTATTCCATATAGCAAAGTCAAAATAAGACTGTGAAGAGATACAAAAGTGTTGGGAACACTGGGGCATGGCCACTAGGTAACTTGAGGGGATGAAAGACCACAAGTGTCGATGAAGCCCCCTTGCACTAGGCCCCTGTGTCCTTGGGCCTTCTCCCTTTTGCCTGGAGGCACTTGCAGCAGCTCTGTGTGCTAGGCCCAAGTGTCCTTGGCCCCCCCGCCTGGAGGCACACACAGCAGTTATGCTGAGAATCTGCAACAGTATGTTGCAGAGTCAGACTGCTTGAAACTAAGCAAGGCCAAATAGGGGAGATATAAAAAAACAATGCTGAATAAAGCAGCTTTATGTATAGTTTAACAAATAATATAAAGAATTAGGGAACTAGCTGGAAACTGGATTGGCTGGCTATATGGATACTTGGGGCAGCTTGCTATTGAATAAATATGCTAAAAAAAAGAATGTATAAAAGCCTGTGTAACTTCCTGCTCTGTTGTGCAGAATTTGAGATTTTATTCTCCCTGTACCTTTTTGCAGCTGCAAATAAACTTTTCTGCTTCTCCACCCCGTTGTAATTATTGGGTGTAGCACACCGGGTAACAAACCACTCAAGCTGTTGTTCAGCCTCTCGGCACTGGGTGCCGGCAACAGCTTTTGGCGTCCCTGGGTGGGCTCGAGGCTGCAATTTAGCCTTGCCCGGACCCCTCCTGGAGGCCGAGGATTGCGGCGAGAACCGACGCCCAGCGCGCACCGGTGAGTTCATCGGAGGCCTCGGAGGAGACGCGATTTGATCGACCCCAGAGGGCACAACGGTGCAACGCACTCATATAGTGGAGAAGCTGTTGTGGACCACGGTGAACAACCGGTCCCTTAGACGTGGGGGAGGAGCAGCTGCAGGCCACGGTGAAGAACCGGTTCCTTGGATCAGGTAGGATCCTTTTAAAATCCGGATTATATGCTCTGTTGGAACCTGGGGATGCCCAGAGTTACCCTGTAGGTATGGGACAGGGACAGAGCTCAGAGGTTAGGGCACGGTGTACGCCCCTAGAGTGCATTCTAGCAAACTGGAAGGTATTTGGTGCGGATCCGATGACTAAGAGCCAATTAAAACGATTCTGTACAGTTGACTGGCCTCAATATCAACTAGAGGACCAGGAGTGGTGGCCACCAGGAGGGTCAATTAATTACAACACGATCCTTCAGTTACTCCTGTTCTGTCAGAGAACAAGGAAATGGAATGAACATATGTATGCGCATTTGTTTCTGACTTTATGTACTCGACCAGATATTTTACAGCGCTGTAATCTGACTCCAACTGGTTTGGTAGCAGCTAATGTTAGTCCCCAGACCCCCACCCCCACTGTAATGGCAGAGCCGGTGTCCCCTTCGGCCCCCACACTCCCACCTTATAAGGGTAGGATGCCTCGGGTTACAGAGATTGCCCCCTCGGTGGGACTCTATTCTTTGCTTACCGAGACGGTTGTGGCTTGCCCAGGGGCAGACGGACGTCAGGCTACCACTATGCAAGTTTACACCCATGTGCCATTCAATCCAATAGACTTAGCAGCTTTTAAAACACAGGCTGGGGAATTCTCAACGAACGCAAGCAGGTTTATTTCAGTCTTTAAGGGGTGCCTCAGTAGTTACAAGCCAATTGAGACGACTGTAATATCCTCCGGAGAACCTTGTTGTCTGAGGTGGAGAGGAATCAGGTTACAGCTAAGGCAAGGGGAGCGTCAGCGTTCAAACAAAAAGAAAGGAATCTATCTGTCAAGTTCCTCTCCAAATATTGTAAGCGGCTCAGGGCATTTCTGGGTATAACAGGCTTTTGCAAAATATGAATCCCAGAGTTTGGACTGTGGGCTAAACCCCTGTACGACTGTGTAAAAGGAGCAGACCATGACCCCTTCTATTGGACCCCAGAGGCTGACAGGGCATTTAAAATCCTAAAAAAAAAAATTGATGGAAGCCCCGGCTCTGGGCCTGCCAGATCTCTCTAAGCCGTTTCAGTTGTATGTACATAAACTTCTAGGGCCATCCCCCTTTGTGCTTACACATCTGTTAGGAGCATGGAAGCGTCCTGTGGCTTATTTTTCTAAGCAATTGAATCAGGTTGCAAAGGGTTGGCCGGCATGTTTACGGGCGGTTGCAGCTACTGCCCTATTGCTTAAGAAAGCCGAGAAGCTAACATTGGGAGGGGTTATGCAAATCTATACTCCCCATATGGTCCGAGCCTTATTGAATGCAAAGGGAGGGCTTTGGCTCACCCAGGCTCGGATTGCTCGGTACCAGGCTAAGCTGTTAAACTCTAAAATCACCCTACAGCCTTGCCCCTCCCTTAACCCAGCCACTCTCTTGCCAAAAACAAAAACATGACTGTTTAAAAATCATAAATGTCCAGTACTCCAGCCGTCCGGATTTAAAGAATGTACCCCTCCCAAATGCAAATTGAGTGGTACACTGATGGTAGCAGTACTGTAATAAATGGGCAAAGGAGGGCGGGTTATGCTGTTGTGACCCTCCATGACACTGTGGAAGCTGAAGGTTTGCCTGCTGGGACCTCTGCCCAGCTTGCCGAACTAATAGCCCTGACCCGTGCACTTAAACTGTCAAAAGGAAAGCGGGTCAACATTTTTACTAATTCAAAGTATGCTTTTGGTGTGCTGCATGCTCATGCTGGCCTATGGAAGCAAAGGGGAATGCTGACAGCCCAAGGCTCCCCAGTCAAGTACGGGCCCCAAATCCTCCAGCTCCTAGAAGCTGTACAACTTCCCTCGGAAGTGGCGGTGGTACACTGTAAAGCCCATCAAAGGAAGAATCAAGATGTGGCCAGAGGTAACGCCTGGGCAGATAAAAAGGCTAAGCATGCTGCCACCCTGCCATCCCCTCAGACTGAGAACGCCCATATGCATGCCCTTATCCCATCAGTAGGGGAGCTTCCAACCCCTCAGTACTCTGGGGAGGAGAGACAGCTAACTGACAAACTCGGTCTCCGGAAAAAGGAGGAATGGCTCCATTCCCCAGAAGGGAAGGTCCTCTTACCAAAGGGCCTATTCCGGCCAGTGCTGCAGAAACTACATCAAACCACTCATGCTGGCAGGGAAACACTTATCCAGCCAATGGGAACATACTTTATCACTTCCAGACTCCGACCCCTGGCTGCCCAGGTACAAGCGGACTGCTTAGTCTGCCAAAAAAATAACCCCCGACCGGGACATCCTGTGCCACCAGCTGCCCTAGAACCCACTCCAGGCCCCGAACAAGTGTGGCAAATAGACTTTACTGAGTTTCCCCGGACTCAAGGGTTCAAACATCTCCTTGTTATAGTAAATTGGTTCAGCGGATGGCCAGAAGCCTTCCCATGCCGTAACTGCACTGCCAGGACAGTGGCCCTCAAGTTTGTTAAGAAGCTCATTCCTCGCTTTGGACTCCCCCTGTAAATAAAATCTGACAATGGGACACACTTCACGTCAAAAATCATTCAAAGCATCTCACATGCCTTACAGATCCCTTGGAAACTCCATACGCCCTGGAGACCGCAAGCCAGTGGTGTAGTAAAGCATACCAATCAGACCCTTAAACGGCATCTCTCAAAAGTGTGCCAAGAAGCCTCACTGCGATGGCCTGATGCTTTGCCCCTCGTCATACTCCGTATCCGCGTTCTCCCAAAGGGTAGATTAGGGCTCAGTCCCTTTAAAATTATGTTTAAAAGGGCATGGCCCATGAATGGCACCCCGGTTCTGTCAGGGGAATGAAAGTTGGGTAATGTTTTTTTGTCACAGTATATGTGTTCCCTGTCTGCTGTTCTCTTGTCTCTTCACAGGTATACCAAGGATTCCCAGCCTCTCCCCTTGGACTCTCCCGTTCACTCCCCCGTTCACTCCTTACAGCCCGGTGACTCTGTGCTTGTTCGCACCTGAAAAGACGAGCCTCTCCAGGAAAAGTGGAAAGGACCCTATACCGTCCTGCTGATCTCCCATACAGCGGCAAAAATCAAGGGACACAAGAACTGGATCCATCACTCTCGTCTGAAGGCAGTACCCGCCCCCTCGTCAGCAGAACAGTGGACCGTTCAACCTGCTGACTCCTCATCTAGTGACAATCTCGGGCTAAAGCTACTGTTTAAAAGACACAACTAGCGGGCACCTTAATGCTAAAATGAGCCCACCCAGGTACTAAAGACCCTGGGTTAAAAAAACTCTGGTAATAATTAATTGGGTAACATTGTTATTCTTTATATTGGTATTTCCAAATTGTGCATATCGGGAGCATAACTCCTTTGTTTTGCTTGCGCACCATGTTGCTACTTTAACAAACCAGACTGATTGCTGGGTATGTGCTCCAACTCCACTATCCCCCAAAACGGGAATGCCCCTTAACATGCTGCCCTTGACCCTAGCAGAATTAGCCACCACCAAAGAGCAGGAAAAAACGAACTCACCGTTCTGGAACAAGACCTCTTTACAGCAAGCCACCTATCAGGACCAGGAGTATTCAGCTGCAGTACTCACTAAGGGAGTGTTATGTTTTACCCGAAACCAATCTGATCCCTATGGGCATCCTGTAAAAAAAAAAGCTCCTGTGTTATTACACAGTGGGCTAATAAGTATTAAATAAAAACCAACAGGGAAGGCCAACGGTGTGGGTGTAATGGTTCCTCCCCTTTTAAAAAAACACTTACAAATAATCTTACCACAAAAAAGGGGTTTAAAAATGTAACTTGCCGTCCAGTTAATATCTCCAATGTAGCAAGCCAATGGTGGGTTTGTAATGGTCCCTATAGCAAGTGTAATTTAAACGGCACAATTAAAAATGCCCCCACTTGTACCCAATCAAAAAAATGGGATGCCCCCCTTAGGGGCATATAAACTGTTTAAAAAAGCAGCCTTAAATATCCCAGGAATCCCCTTAAGAAACAGTCCTTATTAGGCCCTACAGGGTCACTATTTTGTATGTGGCCAAAAGGCTTACAAGGTGCTGCCAGCCAACTGGACAGGTAGCTGTTATATAGCTCATGAAGTTCCTCATCTTTCCATAACTGCCACACTGCCCAAAAAAAAAATTAAAAATGCCCGAGACACCTCTGTTAAGTCACAAAAAAAAAACCCTGCGGCAACTGACTAAGGCATTGGCGGGCAATATAAAAAATCCCCTCACAACCAAAAAGCTAGTAGGGTGCTCTGTACTGGGAATAGCGCCACTATTTACCGGGCCAGCCCTGGCATGCATAGGCCGCTATACTGTAAGGCTGCAAATGGTACTTAAAGTAGCCTTAAAGTTAAAAAACTCGGTTAATAATTTAGAATCAGCAGTAAAAACATTAAATAAAAAGGTACAGCAGCTCAGAACGTTTTCCCTCCAAAACAGGCTGGCTTTGGACTATCTCTTGGCATCCCAAAAAAGGGTTTGTGCCCTCATTGGGCCCCAATGTTGTATATATATAAATAATAGCAGTTATAAAATCTATAAAAAAAATGGTACAGGCTAAGGCCCATGCCCAAGCCGGAGCACAGGTTGCCTATACTGCCCCAAAAAATAATTGGTTGCAAACCTTGTTTTCAGGCTGGGGTTTGTCGTCTTGGCTTGGTGGTTTATTTAGCCTGCTATTAAAAATTCTCTTTCCTGTATTGCTTGTATTACTGGTATTATGCTGTGCGGTATCATGTGTCAGAGCCCTTTTGCAAAAGTTAATAAGTCATTCTCTTCAGAGCTATCACAAAGTGCTTATGCAAAATCATATTATAAAAAAATAAATAGCCCAAGTGAAAAAACTCAGAGCCAAGGCTGTTGAGTGTTCTCAAAGGGGGGAGTTGTTGGGAACACTGGGGCATGGCCACTAGGTAACTCGAGGGGATGAAAGACCACAAGTGTCGATGAAGCCCCCTCACACTAGGCCCCTGTGTCCTTGGGCCCCCCGCCTGGAGGCACTCGCAGCAGCTCTGTGTGCTAGGCCCAAGTGTCCTTGGCCCCCCCGCCTGGAGGCACACAGCAGTTATGCTGAGAATCTGCAACAGTATGTTGCAGAGTCAGACTGCCTGAAACTAAGCAAGGCCAAACAGGGGAGATATAAAAAAACAATGCTGAATAAAGCAGCTTTATGTATAGTTTAACAAATAATACAAAGAATCAGGGAACTAGCTGGAAACTGGATTGGCTGGCTATATGGATACTTGGGGCAGCTTGCTATTGAATAAATATGCTAAAAAAAAGAATGTATAAAAGCCTGTGTAACTTCCTGCTCTGTTGTGCAGAATTTGAGATTTTATTCTCCCTGTACCTTTTTGCAGCTGCAAATAAACTTTTCTGCTTCTCCACCCCGTTGTAATTATTGGGTGTAGCACACCGGGTAACAAACCACTCAAGCTGTTGTTCAGCCTCTCGGCACTGGGTGCCGGCAACAAAAGGATCTCACAAAACTAGGTTACTGGGCAACAAAATGGCACATGAAATTCAATCCTGATAACTGCAAAGTAATGCACACTGGAAAACTTAATCCCAAATATACATATAAAATGATGGGGTCTTGTAGAGGGGTTTGGCCAGGGCTCATCCCTCTCTGGGGCGGTGGGGAACCACACCGCCTCACTACTGCCTTCCAGTTGTTGACGGGGAATTAGCCTGGCCATGAGAGTCTCTTGGTGTGGCATCAATAAAGGCAAACACAGAGAGTTATTCGTGCCAGCCTGCGGTCAGTGGCAATAGCGAGTCAAGGACTCAGGTCCTTAGGCAGGAGCTGAGCAACAGTTTATGCAATTAGCAGGCCCAGGCCCTGGGTTGGGGGGGGGGGAGGCAGGGAGGGGGCAGCAGAGAGTCAATGGCTCAGGCCTCAGGCAGGGGCTGAGCAAAGGCAGGTAAACAACCAGCCCAGGCTCTTGGCTCAGAAGGGCCTGGGACAGGGGGAGACTGCCACGCACAAGTTGGGTGGCAGGGGGGACACAGGCCCACCCACTCCACTGCGTCCCAACCCGGGGCCCTAGCAGCAACAGAAGGCCTGCTGCTGAGTCAGTGGGGATCCTGTCCACAACATAGGGATCCTGACATAGGCTCTAACAGTGCTGCAGCCAGACAAGGGTTGGCTGCTCCCAGGCTACTTCCTGACCCCCAGGGGACACCATCTGGACCCAGGTACCTCTAGAGGGGGAGTTAAGTACCATGGGCTCCTCTGGGTAACTGGTGAGAGGAAGGCTTGATTGCTCCTCTGGGCTGTGGTCAGCATCAGGCATTGGTCGGGCAGGCCAATCTTTGGGTCTGCTGCTGGTTGCCAGGGTCTCCCAACTGGGAGCTAGGCTGCAGGCGACTGGCCTCTGATGACTACTCCTCCAGTGAGCTCTGGGGTTGGGCTTTTATATTTCCTGTCCTGTGCCTTGACATCTTGGGGGGCGGGGGTGTGTGGAGGACTCACTGGCTCCGCCCACTTCGGTGTCCGGAGGGGCTCGTCCCTCTCTGGGGTGGCGGGGGACAACACCACCTCACTACAGGTCTAAGTTAGCTTTTACCACTCAAGAAAGAGATCTTAGAGTCATTATTGATAGTTCTCTGAAAACATCCACTCAATGTGCAGCAGCGGTTGAAAAAAAGCTAATAGAATGTTGGGAATCATTAAGAAAGGGATAGATAATAAGACAGAAAATATCATGTTGCCTCTGTAGAAATCCATGGTATGCCACATCTTGAATACTGTGTGCAGATCTGTTCTCCCCATCTCAAAAAAGATATTGGAATTGGAAGGGGTACAGAAAGGGCAACAAAAATGGTATGGAATAGCTTCCATATAAGGAGAGATTAAGAAGACTGGGACTTTTCAGCTTAGAAAAGAGACGAGTAAGGGGGAATATGATAGAAGTCTATAAAATCATGACTGGTGTGGAGAAAGTAAATAAGGAAGTGTAATTTACTCCTTCTCATAACACAAGAACTAGGGGTCACTGAATGAAATTAATAGGCAACAGGTTTAAAAACAACACACAAGGAAGTATTTCTTCACACAATGCCGAGTCAACCTGTGGAACTCCTTGCCAAAGGATATTGTGAAGGCCAAGACACTAACAGGATTAAAAAAAACTAGACATGTTCATTAAGGATAGATCCATCAATGGCTATTAATAGTGGCGGATTAATGATTTTGCTGCCCCTAGGCCCAGAAATAATTGCCCCCACACCCGCTCAGCCGCTCCCCTGCCCCACCTCACCTCCATTCTGCCTCCTCCCCTGAGTGTGCCTCCGGGTCCTACTTCTCCCCGCTCTCTGCCAGTGCTTGTGCGTGAAACAGCTTCGCAAAGGAGGGGAAATGCAGCGCGCTCAGGAAAGGAGGCGGGGCTGGGGTGGGGAATGGGGGTGGAGTTGGGGTGGGGCCGGGGTCAGAGGGCACGAACCGGCACCAGGGGAAGCAGCCTCTGGCTGCTATTATAAATTTGCCGCTCCTGCAAATTTGTCGGCCTAGGCGTTAATACACCACTGGCTATTAGCCAGCATAGGCAGGGATGGTGTCCCTAGCCTCTGTTTGCCAGAAGCTGGTAATGGGAGACAGGGGTTGGATCACTTGATGATCAACTGTTCTGTTCATTCCCTGTGAAGTACCTGGCATTGGCCACTTTTGGAAGACAGGTTACTGGGCTAGATGGACCATTAGTCTAACCCCATATAGCCATTCTTATATTCTTAAATTGAGACAACTGTACAAACTCCCCATAACCTGTGTGGCAGAACTACACTAAGTCTTCTGTGTCTAGAGCCCCCCATAAAGGGGAAGCAAGAGGCATGATTTGACCCCGAACACATCAGGTTCTCATCCTTTTAAGATAGCGCTGGAAAGTTCTAGATCTGGTAAACTATCACTGCTAACCCTAATCAGCTGTTTACTTAGTGATTCCCTCCTGAATTCCCAGTAAACAGGGCTGCAGCTTGTTTACAGAAAATAAGTGATACATAAAGGTACCCCAATGTGTCAGACTGGAAAATGAGAGCAAAGAAAAGAATGATTTTTTTTCCTGGCATTCTACATATTCAAAAGAGGGGGAAAAAATCATATTCTTTGGAATTCTACAGCCAACACAGACAAACCATACAAATGTCATAGAATGCATCCATAAAAAGCTGCTTTATAATTCCCTTGCTATTTCCACTGAAATTGCCAGTCGTGTGTTACAAAATAGTTCTTTGAATGTTTTATGGATCAGTGTGAAAAAGCAAGAATCACGCCAACCATGTTCGTGAGCATGAAGAAGGTGAAATGTCTTGAAATCTGGTATATTAAGATATTTTGACCTGCCACTATCCTACAAGAACATGTTCTATTATACAATGCACCTTGAATTTTGCATTGTAATTTAGAGACTTACTGAGGTGTAAATTGGCAATAACTGAAAGTTTCTAGATGTTCAAAATAAACACTTTTTTCTTTCACAGGTTCCTTATTCACTCTCTGGAACTTCTTGTTGAGTTCTCATCCATTACAGGAATGAATGGTGGAAATAATTCCTTGTTTTGTCTTTGGTAAGTGCCCTAATGGACATGTAATAGACTCATAACCCTTGAAAGTAATGGTGTGAGACTGCTCTAAACCTTGCTTGAAAAATAGATATTACATTTCAGCACTGATCTCCCAGTATTCACAACCTGTATGTTTTCTCTATCATAGAACAAAGCTGGCTTTGTTGCTAATGAAAGTCGCTGGTTCTTGCCCATTGTGGGGGTTTTTAACATTGTAATCCAGTAATTTACAATGTAATTTTGAACTGCCATTTACGCAGTTTACTAAGTAAAACTGAAAGGTTTTTAATATGTGCATAAATTCTTTAATGTTGGTGATTGTTTATCTGGCTAATCCATAAGGGATAAGGGTAATTGTGAGAAGAAATTAGCTAGAGTGGGCTGAGTAGCTGGCAGAGCTGTAAATATTGTGCCTACATGTACATGAGAACATGGTCAACAAATCTGCAGCCATTCCTAAGAAGCTCTCCTCTTATATGTTTATAAACATAAGTCTATATGTTTAGACTTTCTAAAGGAAGAGTGTTTTTGTTGGAAATATTGAAAATAATAAACTGCAACAAAGATAATTTTGTGAAATATTTTAATTTATGCATATCTCTTTTATGGGAATTCAGTAAACAAGAATTTACAAAACATCTTTGTCAGCATGCTTTTATCATCTCTTTAGGGCAAGCCTGATGCTGCTGCTTCAACGTAGCAATTATAATTTAACACTTTTCTCTACATGCCTCTATATTTTCATATTATTGTAAAACTTGAGTATGTTTTTGCGCTCATTTCCTTTTTCCTGTTTCAGAGTAGCAGCCGTGTTAGTCTGTATCCGCAAAAAGGACAGGAGTACTCGTGGCACCTTAGAGACTAACAAATTTATTTGAGCATAAGCTTTTGTGGGCTACAGCCCACTTCATCGGATGCACAGAATGGAACATATAGTAAGAAGATTGTGTGTGTGTGTTTGTGTGCGTATACACACACAGAGAACATGAAAAGGTGGAGTAAGAGGCTAATTAATTAAGATGAGCTATTATCAGCAGGAGAAAAACTTCTGTAGTGATAATCAAGATGGCCCATTTAGACAGTTGACAAGAAGGTGTGAGAATACTTAACATAGGGAAATAGATTCAATATGTGTAATGACTCAGCCACTCCCAGTCTCTATTCAAACCCAAGTTAATGGTATCTAGTTTGCATATTAATTCAAGCTCAGCATTTTCTCATTGGAGTCTGTTTTTGAAGCTTTTCTGTTGCAAAATTGCCACCTTTAAGTCTGTTACTGAGTGACCAGAGAGGTTGAAGTGTTCTCCTACCAGTTTTTGAATGTTATGATTCCTGATGTCAGATTTGTGTCCATTTATTCTTTTGCATAGAGACTGTCCGATTTGACCAGTGTACATGGCAAAGGGGCATTGCTGGCACATGATGGCATATATCACATTAGAAGATGTGTAGGTGAACAAAGGCTATTTCCCCATATTATGTGTCCTCACACCTTCTTGTCAACTGTCTAAATGGGCCATCTTGATTATCACTACAGAAGTTTTTCTCCTGCTGATAATAGCTCATCTTAATTAATTAGCCTCTTACTCTACCTTTTCATGTTCTCTGTATATATATATATATCTTCTTACTATATGCTCCATTCTATGCATCCGATGAAGTGGGCTGTAGCCCATGAAAGCTTATGCTCAAATAAATGGGTTAGTCTCTAAGGTGCCACAAGTACTCCTAAAAGAAAAGGAGTACTTGTGGCACCTTAGAGACTAACCAATTTATTAGAGCACAAGCCTGAGGAAGTGAGCTGTAGCTCACGAAAGCTTATGCTCTAATAAATTGGTTAGTCTCTAAGGTGCCACAAGTACTCCTTTTCTTTTTGCGAATACAGACTAACACGGCTGTTACTCTGAAACAAGTACTCCTGTTCTTTTTTTCCTTTTCCCTGACATTATGAATGAGTAACAAGGACAGATCCCTGATAATGCTTTAATCCAGGAATCTGCTGAAGCCTGTGTGGCAGGAATGAAGATGATTTGGGTTTCAGAGAGTGATGATAAAACTTTTTAATATGTGTAACCTGTACCCCAACTATGTTATAAATTGTGAAAAACACAAGTGAGGAAAAATTAGAGCCCTGATCCATCACCACTGAAATTAATAGGAGTGTTGCCACTGACTTCAATGGTTGCAGGATTTGGTCCTCAAGGCATTTAACTGTAAAACCAACAGCAGGGGAGTGTCATTAGGAGAAATAAGCAATAGAGGACAAAATATGTTTTTAAGATTTGGAGAGTCTAAGTTAGAGAGAAATGGGCAGACTGTTCTAATGGTCAGAAGCTAGAGAGGAGGTTTTTGCACCAGCAGTAGTGAAATTGTGGGATTTAATAGTGGGAAGAGAAGGAATTCTAAGCCCCTCTTGGAAAGTCATCTGCATTTTCAACTCTCATGTAAGACAGCGATGGTTCAAATCACCTTTCAAAAGGCACTTGGTACTGTGCTTGGCCTTCACTTGATGAAAGTTCAGATTAAACCATATATTTAGACAGTTTTCAGATATGTGAAAAGAGAGATTTGTTAACGATCTTATGCAGAAAGGAGCAACTACTAAAAATCTTGATTGGATGTTTTTCTTTATCCTCCATGTTGTTTTAACTTCAGCATGCAGATATGGAAGAAGTGGCTTTTTTTTGTGAGAGAACTGTACTACAAAGGTAAGAAAACATAAACATGCCAATATTTTGACTCTGACCATGTGAGGAAACAAGCAATTATATGTGTCAGTGTTTCATTTAGAATACAAAATCTCTAGGCCAGCTTCATTGATATGAATGGAGTTGTACAGCTTACGTCAGCAGTGAGTTTGATGTGATACCTGTCCTTAAATAAACTTTATATTACTTCTGAAAAAAAAAGTGTAGGATTTTACTGTAAATCTATTACCATTCTGCCACTCAGACATGCACATTAATGATGCACAAAAAAACTCTAGAAGTATCTGTTGCAGCAGAAATTTCAGTCAGTTGTATAAAGACACAAAAGAATGTATTATTTCACATACATAAGTTTGAAAATTATTTTTTCCTATTGTATCTTATGTTATTATTGCTATTTATGTCTTAATATTTTTATGGAGGCATCCACAGTGGACTAAAGTGATTTCCAAACAGTCAATGAAGGATGGTCCCTCATCCCAAGATCTCACAATTTAGAGCAGACAAGTAGAGAGAAGTTAGGGAAATAGGTACCTCAACACAAAATGTCTATGCAAGTCAACTTGATTAATTACAAACAAAATGGTTCAAAAATATGTTTTGTTCACCATTCTATGTGCCCCTCATAACTATGCCTATTCTAGTAGTAAGAACATAAAAAACTTCAATGGTCTGGTTATCATTTGAGTTGATGTTTTAACATAAAAATTTTCTTTAATCAAAACCAAACGTTATAATTATGCACTCTAATGGTAAAATGGAACACAGACATAACATGCTAGCAAAATAGGTCATACCTATTGCAACTCGAGTGCTTCAATTTATGTAAATTGTGTCTTTAAAATCACCAAGACATTTGAAGAAAATGCTTAGAGAACATTAAATTATTACTAACACAGAAAAAATATTCTAACAAATTTAAAGCAGATTTGAGACCTCCCCTTGTAACATACACATTCCTTTGGCCTTTATTAATTATTTTTATTAGTAGTATTATTATATTATGAGTTTATTGAAAAACTTCTGAGATTAATTATAAGCTGTTGTGTAACTCTGCACTGCTTCTCACCATTGTGTTGTGGCCTTGCAAGTCACATGGACCAAACTGTGATCACCTTATCACAATGAACTGGCTCATTGATGTCAGTAAGACTACTTGCATGAGTAAGGGAATAATAACTTGGCACTAAATTAGAAAAAATATATTTAAGTTTGAAATCAGTTGTAGTACTGCAGCTCCACACTAACTAGGTTTTTTTTTTTTTTTTTTTTTTTAAATCTGCCAGTCAAGGACTGACCTTACAATAGTACTGCTAATACTGTGCTCTCTAAAAGGCTTTTATTAAATTACATTTATTTAGACACTTTATGAAACTGAACATAGGGTTATTATTATTATTATAATAATAAGGGAGTCTGGCACTTAGACATGCCGAAGACAAGGCCACTGTGTAACACCAAAGCTGGGACCTCTGGAGCTTAGCTCATGTGATACAAGCACATGCACTAAAAGCCATATGGCTTTTAGCTAAGGCTGTACAGCAGACTCATCTCTGTCTCTAAGTGGTCTCGGTGCTACTAGATGGTGTGTGGGTTACATACTTCCCCTAGCTGAGGGGGCACATCCCGAGCTTCAGAGACTGCCCAGTTCAAATCCTGGACGAGCCCCGACTCGTAACGCCAACAGACTCCAGTTGTTGGCTGGCGGTATCAAACCTGGAGCCTCTGGAGCTTAGTGCATGAGCCTCTATTGCATGAGCTAAAAGCCAACTGGCCCTTAGCTAAGGCTGTAGAGCAGACTCATTAATCTCTCTGGGCAGGTCTTCACTACCCACCGGATCAGTGGGTAGTGATAGATCTATCAGGGATCGATTTATCGTGTCTCATCTAGATACAATAAATCAATCCCCAAATGTGCTCCCCATCGAATTCAGAACTCCAGCTTGCAAGAGGCAGAAGTGGAGTAGATGGGGAAGTAGCAGCGGTCAACTCACCACCGTCCTCACGACCAGGTAAGTCAACCTAAGATATGCAGACTTCAGCTACCCTATTCATGTAGCTGAAGTTGCTTAGGTTGACACCCCCACCCACCCCCCTCCAAATGTAGACCAGGGCTCGGTCTCTCTAAGTGGTTTCGGTGCCACTAGATGTAACAGAACACCGCACCCAGAATGTGTGTGGGTTACAACTGCACCCAAGAGTTTACAGTCTAAATAGTCATAATACTGATAAAGGATGGAAGAAGAAAAGAGTTGGGATATATACGCACATACACACTAACCAGTACACCACTAACAGTTAATAAATATGCACTTACACACTAACGAGGTATATTTACTGTTTTGGTTTCTCTCACAGTTTTGGTATGTTATAACGTATTGGTTAGGGTGAATGTATACTGCTTCCTTGTACAAGAAGGATTCAGTATTGCTAAACTGTGTGTTATAGGCCCTATCATGGTAGCAGCTAATGGAGAGTCTCCTATAATTCAAGTGGCACGGCTCTGTGCCTCTTGAGTAAGAATTGTTGAGCACTATCCCTCTGGCTATTCCATAATGTTCTGGTTATGGATAGTGTACACAGCTATAAAGTTTTGCAGGAACAATTGAGCAGAACCAGAATGAAGAGGGGTGATACATTTAGTATTTTTAATTCTCAGATATCTAATCTGTAGGAATTAGAGGTAGAAGTGAATTATCCTAAGGCCGAGATGGTGAGCAGTCAGACATGGAGGCAAAGAGGTAATATTCAGCTGCAAACTTACAACTATTTTTAATATTTCTTAACCAGCCCACACTTACCTCAATAAGAGATAATAAAAGCCAAGACCCAGTTTACATTTTACAAATGGCCAGAATACAAATAGATCTGGCCTCAGTTTGTAAATTCCCTTTCTATTCAGATTTAAAATATCCAAAATAACAGATTACCCATGTTTTAGATCTAGTAAGTTAAAATTTTTGGACACTGAGCCATATGGGTGTCCTTGACCAAAATACTGATGCTATTCTAGATATGGTCTCATTTCATTCTAGGCCTAGTTCACCAGTCCCCAAGCGATGAAAAAAATTAATCACAGTTAATTGCACTGTTAAATAGAATACCACTTATATTGATTTCAATTACAACACAGAATACAAAGTGTACAGTGCTCACTTCATATTTATTTTTATTACAAGCATTTGCATTGTAAAAAATAGTAGTTTTCAATATACCTCATACAAGTACTGTAGTGCAATCTCTTTATCATGAAAGTTGAACTTACAAATGTAGAAATATGTACAAAAAATGCTGCATTGAAAAATAAAACAATGTAAAATTTTAGAGTCAGTAAGTTCACCCAGTCCTACTTCTTGTAAAGCTAATCGCTCAGACAAACAAGTTTGTTTGCATTTGCAGAAGATAATGCTGCACGTTTCTTGTTGACAATGTCACCTGAAAGTGACAACAGGAATTCTCATGGCACTGTTGTAGCCGGCGTTGCAAGATATTTACGTGCTAGATGCGCTAAAGATTCACGTGTCCCTTCATTCTTCAACCATTCCAGGGGACATGTGTCCATGCTGATGACGGGTTCTGCTCAATAACAATCCAAAGCAGCTTTCTTTTTTGGTGGTTTGGGTTCTGTAGTTTCCACATAAGACTGCTGCTCTTTTTAGACTTTTGAGAGCATGCTCTGTACCTCATCCCTCTCAGATTTAGGAAGGTACTTCAGATTCTTAAACCTTGGGTCAAGCACTATCACTATCTTTAGAAATCTCAATTGGTACCTTCTTTCTGTTTTGTAAAACCTTCAGTGAAAGGGTTCTTAAAAATGAACAACATGTGCTGAGTCATCATCCAAGACTGCTATAACATGAAATATATGGCAGAAAAACAGAGCAGGGGACATAAAATTCTCCCACAAGGAGTTCAATCACAAATTTAATTAACGCATTTTTTTAAACGAGCATCATCAGCATGGAAGTATGTTCTCTGGAATGGTGGCTGAAGCATGAAGAGGCATACAAATGTTTAGCATATCTGGCACATAAATACCTTGCAATGCCAGCTACAAAATTGCCATGCAAATGCATGTTCTCACTTTCTGGTGACACTGTAAATAAGAAGAGGGCAGCATTATCTCCTGTAAATGTGAACAAACTTCTTTGTCTTAGCAGTTGGCTGAACAAGAACTAGGACTAAGTGGACTTGTAGGCTCTGAAGTTTTACATTGTTTGGTTTCTGAGTGCAGTTAGGTAACAAAAAAAAATTCTACATTTGTAAGTTGCACTTTCATGACAAAGATTGCACTACAATATTTGTATGAGGTGAATTGAAAAATACTATTTCTTTTGTTTATAAATTTTACAGTGCAAATATTTAGAATCAAAAATATACACTTTGATTTGAATTACAACACAGAATACAATATATATAAAAATGTAGAAAAACATCCACAACATTTAATACATTTCAGTTGGCATTCTATTGTTTAACAGTGCGATTAAAAGTGCAATTAATCATGATTAATTTTTTATTTAATTGCATAAGTTAACTGTGATTTATGCGACAGCCCTCATACATATATATGCGGGGGGTGAGGTAGAGGCAAAACCCCATTTTTATGTCCTCTCCAGATCCTATTTTTGATTAATCCCTCAAGGGTTTAGTTGAAATCAGATCCAGAGTTCTGACCAGAAACTTCTCACTAATCCCAAGGTCTTTAAGGAGGACTTGCTGTCAGTCCTAGATATTTTTCTATAGAGCACCTTCCTGTCTTGTGCAGTAATACAACAAAACTACTGAAACTGCCCCTCCTTCCTCCGCTTTGATCACTATTGAAAGCAGCAAGACTTTGTCTCTTATTGTCAAGATGGATGAGCAAAATGGATTCCATTCCCCTCCACCCTTCATTTAAGACTCGACTGAGACATACCTCTGCTGCTGCAGCACTCCACTCTGTCCTCCCTGTCAATAGAAGAAAATTATATCAGATGCCAGCAGCTAAATAAATGCTATGGTGCCCTAGCACTAATGCTAAATGTAACAGTGGCAAACTGCTCCAATAAATCCTACCCATTGAGGGCAATGCCATGCCTCAGGACACCATCAATAAACAGGTGGATAGCATTCTAAATACTGTAGTCTCTAAGGTGCCACAAGTACTCCTCGTTCTTTTTGCTGATACAGACTAACACGGCTACAACTCTAAATAGATCTATACATTTTTCAACATCTACTCAACCCTTTCAATATATACCTTATATGTGGCAAGGTACCTTACAGAGTGTCTGGAAGAATTTCTAGAACTAACCTTTTACAATGAAATTGGCTGTCGTATTTTCCAAGAAACTGCAGTGTTTGATCCTTTTACATATAATTTCAGTTATTTCTTCTTTCCTGTACCATTCTAGTCATAAGATTTGCTTTTATTCTCTATCTACATATTAAAACTTAAAATATATTTTTTATAAATGTCCAGTACTTAGGAACAAAAGGGGGCATTCACATTATTTTTATGTTTGTCTGCGATGTTTCACTTTATTCTAATGAAGTTTTGGTTTCACACTTTTTCTTGCATTTAGTAAAAATAGAGCAAGAAAATCAGTAATTTCAACTCCCAAGATAGTGTAAAAGCTAATTTAGATTTTTTGAAAATTGAGGCTTCAAAATGAAAAAAACCATGTAAATAGGCCTCCCATATCACACATACACAATAAGAAAGAAGTTTTATATTCTGCCTGTATATCAGTCCAATATCTTTACACATCACTGGACATCTTGTGTATTTGTTTAAAGGAACATTGGATTAGTTTTGTTTCAGCAGAAGGGGTCTTTCACAGAGATCTGTCCAATATATTTAATGTACTTTTGAGGAGCACTTCAAGAAATGAAGCTATATCTGCAAAGCTGTGATATGAATAAAAAGACAAATAAATGCACATTCATACCTCTCAAGTGCAAAAAGGGAAAAATATCATATGCTAGAAATGAGTCTTATCAAATTGCTATGAGATAAAAGAAAAAAAGTTAAAAAAAAAACCATTGTCAGTAATCCAGAAAAGTTCATGATGTTTGTTTACATTCAAGTTAGACTAAGGAAATATAACATGTAAATATTAAGAACTGTAAATATGGTTGGATCTTACATGTTTTCAGGCTTCCCTGAAGTTAGAGCACTTTTTAATTAATAAAGAGACAGAGGGCTAGATTCTCCAGTCCACTCCTTTGTGTCATGTAAGCGACAGGTGGTCAGCAAAGAATTCCCCCTGTGTAAGGCAACTCTCCAACAACATAAAGCTCGTGAAAGCAGCATAGCCTCTTCTGCATCTGTCACCCCATCCCCACCCTCAACATAAGAGGAGAGGTGGGGGAAAGGATGTGGCTATGCCCCATCCTCCTTTGATGAAAGGTTCTTGAAGGACTTTACATTAGTGGCATAAATTAGAGCTGCTCCCACACAGCTGCTCTAACTTGAGTCAGAGCATCGACTGGTTCCCTTTGGCCCCTCCTCTCACCACTGATTACTTATCTCCTCTTGGTGCTTCATAACAAACTGGATGTTGGGGTACCATCATCCCCCACCTCTTACACAAATACACACAAACATTTGAAAGAGACATTTTCCATCTCTCTCCTAAAATTACACCCATGCACAGACTAATGGAAACTAGAAATGGAAAAGACCTATTAAATCATCTTTTGCAAGTGCAAGATTTTTATTTACAGTATATTTTCTACTGCTTTGTCCTTCCTAGTTCTAAAGATTTCATGAAATGAGGCACCCACAAACTAGTAGATATTGCCCTGACTTGAGAAAGCTATCCTTCATATTCAGTCTAATTTTTCCTTTTCATAATTTCATACTATCACTCCTTTTAATCTCTTTTATTACCATCTGAAATAGTACTTCCTCCTTCTAGGAATTTGCACTTTCAAATACTTAGACAGATAGGACCATCCTTTAGTAAGCCTAATAATTAATGGCCCAAATTAATCCATTATGTAAGAACCATGACCCCAATCCATTCTGTATGGCCTGTAATGCGTTAGCAGTCATCCCTCCCCATCTGGCTCCATGGGAGGCCACTCTGCCTCACTATCACCCTTGAGTACTGCCCTGTTTCAGGGGAGTAGCGATTCAAGTAGTGGAGTTGAGGAGTCTCTGGCAGGATAGAGTAGAGCAAACAGTCTCAGGGCACTGGGCCTCAGGTAGGACAGAGGAATCAAATAGTCTTGTGGCTCAGATACTCAGGCAGGACAGAGCAAACAGTCTTAAGATTCAGGCCCTCGAGCAGGATGGAGCCACAAACACTCTATGAGCTGAGGCCCTCAGACAGGGCAGAGCACCAAACAGTCTAAGGGCTCAGCCAAGGTGGAGCAATAAACAGTCTAGGCGCTCAGACCCTCAGGCAGGATGGAGCACTAACTGGTTTGTTATCCTAGCTCTGGGAGATGGAGGACAAATGCAGGCCCCTTGGTTGAAGATGGGGAGGCTTGGCAGCAGGGGGTAGGCGGTCCCCAAGGATGGGATTGGCAGCAGGGGATGGAGGTCCCCAGACCCACCCTTCTCTTCTGGGTCCAAGCCCAGGGCCTTAAGAGTGGCAGAGTGTCCCACCACTGGCTCAGCAGGAGCCCAGCCATGTTGCCTGGATTCAGGCAGCAACACAACTGGACTACCGTAAGTTGTGCCTGGGCTACTTCCTACTCTCCCACCATCATGTACCTGCAGCTTGGGGTCATCCCCTGCCTCTTCAGAGTATGTGGCAAGCAGCAGTTCTGGCAGCTCTTCTCCTGAGTCAGTCTCCTGCAGGGACAGGGCGTGGCACAGCATGGGTTCTGCTCCAGGGATCTGCAGCATCCTAGAGACATGTGCTCCCTTCCCCAGCTCAGACTCAACTGGGTTAGGGCCTCCACCTTTTATACTTCCTATCCCACCCCTTAGATTCTGGAGGGAGGGGCGAGCCCAGTCTGGCTCCACCCACCAGGGATTACAGAGTGGTTCCTCCCTCTCTGACTCAGTGGAAGGCTACTCCATCTCACTACAGGCCCCAATCCAACAAAGCATTTCAACATGTGCAAAATGCTAAGTACATGTTTAATTGGTTTTCTGGACCAGGGCCTAACTGAATAAAGGTGCATAACCTTCATCTTTATTAAGAACTGACTCCTGCCTCTTAAGATCACACAGCACGCTAAAGTCAATGTATTTTCTCTCATACATGCTGTATTCTGTATTGCTAAAAATGGATTATCTACTAATGTTGTATTGGGAACATTACACCCTGACATCATGATTCTGCCATCAACACTCAACTCTCATTTCCGAATTTGGAAAAACTTTTCTGTTTGAGCTGAAAGCAGCTCCATGCTTAATTGTTGATCCACCTCATTCTGTCATGCACCAGAGAGCAAGAGAGTCTCTTTATCTCCATGTCATCTGAATTCGTGATGGCAGATCTCCTAAAAGAAGCATAATTTGGCCAAAGGTAAGTGAATTCAGCATAAAACCTTGTTCTTGTGATAGCATCTGAAACAGGCAGATCTGGAACCAATTTACTGAGTGTAAATTACTGCCAACTTTGACTGCAATAATATTATTCTCATGAGATTTCTCAGATGTGTAGCCATAGGTAACAGTAAGGCTACATGAGGGTTTCTTTTTTTTAATCACATCTTTCAACTAAATCAGAGCCACAAATGCAGAACCTGGTACTCAGGGACATGATGTGGATTTGTTACACTCCCTGAAGGATTTTGGGATCCATGAACCAATGAAGGGATTACACTGAACCATGACTGTAATTTGCTCATCTGTGAAAGATACAATATAAAGATTATTCATATTAAAGTTCAATACTCTCTGTTTAATAAATAACTCTAGTATAACTGAAAGCATATTTATCATTATACATTAAAAATATTCTTTATGTTCTGAAGCAGCCAAGAAAAATGTTGTGAGTGAACACAATGGACTATAAATTGCTGTATATAGAAAAAGGAATGAAACACACAGTCACAAGGGGACTCAGATACCTACTTCAGGACACAGTTGCCAACTTCCACGTGGTAAATAAGCACCCTGACTTTCACAATAAACCAAAAATCAAGCTAATCCCATTTCAAAATAAGGCCAGAAAACAAGCCAATCTCTAAGAACCCCAACACTCTATGTGACTAGATCCCCCCGGCGTGCAGCCTGGGACTGTGATGGGCCCACTGTGCACTCCTGACTCTCTCCCCTCTTGCCCCTGCTTGCCCCACCTTGCCCCTGCTTGCTGGGAGCCAATAAAAAAAAAGAAGCAACAAACTACAACAAGCAACAAACCAAACTAGTAATACGCTACATGCAAAAAACTAGCCAACAAGCAACTCACAAGCCAATTAAGCCAAAAACAAGACCAATTTCTGCATTTTTTCCACGGGTTTGGAATGTTTGCTTCAGGAGCCTAAGTCCAACATTTAGGTCCCACTGCATTCCCAAAACCCCTTCTTCTCTGACATCTAGCTGTGTAGGTACATAAAGTCCTTAGGTGCCTACATTTCCACCATTAAAGTCCCTAAGGTGCCTAAATTTCGGCAGCTAGGCATGCACACAGTGCCCAAAAGCTCAGTGCCTCAGTCACACCTAAGCTCCAAAAGGCTTCATCCCAGGCCCAACACAAGAGACCTACTCCGAGACCCCCTAACAGATGGAGGCCAGCAAAAAACACAGCTGGAGGAAGGGATAGAGACCCACCCCCTTATAATTTTTAGCCCAGTGTGGAAGTGGTACACCCAGGATCAGCTCCCCCCTCTGCCTAATAGGGAGCAGGGATTTGAACTTGTGTCTACTACCTCTCACAATTATAGCATTGAACCATTAGATCAGTGGTTCCCAAACTTGTTCCACGGCTTGTGCAGGGAAAGCCCCCGGCTGGCTGGGCCGGTTTGTTTACCTGCCGCGTCCACAGGTTTGGCCGATCGTGGCTCCCAGTGGCCGTGGTTCACTGCTCCAGGCCAATGGGAGCTGCTGAAAGCGGCGGCCAGTACATCCCTCAGCCCGCACTGCTTCCAGCAGCTCTCATTGGCCTGGAGCAGCAAATCACGGCCACTGGGAGCCGCGATCGGCCAAACCTGCGGACGCGGCAGGTAAACAAACTGGCCCAGCCCGCCAGGGGCTTTCCCTGCACAAGCCGCGGAACAACTTTGGGAACCACTGCATTAGATTATCTGTCTTGACCTCCTGTATATCACAGGCCACCAACACCACACAGCACCCACACATTAAACCCAACAGTGGAAATGAGAGACCAAAGTAAATGAGACATACAAGAAATGTATTATGTGCCACAGGCAGAGAATAGGAGACAATGAGGTGCATCCGTGGTTGAGCACCCTGCAATAGCAGGGAAATGATTAAATGAGATATACCTAGATAATCGTGGCAAGTGACCTGCACCCACAAACTGCAGAGGAAGGCAAAACCTTCCCAACCTCACATATGATGATCAGTTAAACCCTAAGCATGTGAGCAAAAACCAGCCAACCAAGCACTTGAGAGAGAAAATGCTTGGTGCCACATCAGATCCTTGGCCCACCGTGTCCAGTGTTCCACCTCTGGTCATGGACATCCCTAATGCTTCAGAGGAAGGAGATAAAAAAACCTTTCAGAATACACTGAGGGAAAAAATATCCCTTTCTGATCCCTGCTGGTAGCCAATTGAAACCCTGAAGCATGAGCTTTAGGGACATAAGATAAAAACTGGAAATGAGCCTCAGGGTAGTTCAGACCTGCCCCCAACTATCACAAGCAACACTGTCATACAATTGCACTCATAAATTTGTCCAGCTCTCACTAAAAACTAATTAAGTTGTTTCCCCAACAATTCCTATTGGGATGCTGTTCCAGAACCTCACCCCACTGATGCTTAGAAACTTTATTCTAATTTTGAGCCTGAATTTGTTTGTGGCCAGTTTATATCCATTTGTTCTTGTGCCAACATTGTCCTTTAGATTAAATAGCTCTTTACCCACCCTGGTCTTTACCCCTCTGATGTATACAGAACAATCATATCCCCTCTCAGCTTTCTTTTTGTTAGACTAAACAAGCCAGGCTCTTCGAATATCCGCTCATAAGATAGGTCCTCCATTTCCCTGGTTATCCGAGCTGCCCTTCTCTGCACCTATTCCAGTTTTAATTCCTCTTTCTTGAACATGGGTGACAAGAATTGTACACAGTTGTCCAAATGCCTTGTACAATGGCATTAATACTTTATCGCTGCTGGAAATGTCTTGCCTAAGACATCCTAATACTGTACCTTAACTGTTGGACTATGTGATATTCTGGGCAGTTTTCTCCCAATCTTTCCTGTTGAAGATGCTCCACTGTGTATAAATGATTAGTCATTGGGCCAGTGAGAACATGAATGACTGTCTAACCCAGTGGCTAAGGTATTCACCAGGTATGTAGGAGACCCTGGTTCCAGTGCCCCACCATCAATGATTATTTAACAATTATACAAAGTACAACAGCTCCAAAAGAAGAGAGCCCTGCCCCAGAATACTCCACACCTCAATGGTTATGACCTCTTCTATGAGGTGGGAGACTCATGTTCAAGTCCCTGCTCCTCACCAGGCAGAAAGAGGAACTGCACCTTGGTCTCCAACATCCTCAGTGAGTGCTCTGACCACTGGGCTAAAAGTTACAATGCAGCCTTGTCAAGGTTCCTTCCCCACTCTGAACTCTAGGGTACAGATGTGGGGACCTGCATGAAAGCCTCCTAAGCTTATCTTTACCAGCTTAGGTCAAAACTTCCCCAAGGTACAAATTAATTTTACCCTTTGCCCTTGGATTTCCACTGCCACCACCAAACTTTATCTGGGTTCCTGAAAAAAACGGAGTTTGGACACGTCTTTCCCCCCAAAATCCTCCCAATCCTTGCACCCCACTTCCTGGGGAAGGTTTGGTAAAAATCCTCACCAATTTGCATAGGTGACCACAGACCCAAACCCTTGGATCTTAGAACAATGAAAAAAGCATTCAGTTTTCTTACAAGAAGACTTTTAATAGAAGTAAAGGAATCACCTCTGTAAAATCAGGATGATAGATACCTTACAGGGTAATTGGATTCAAAACAACAGAGAATCCCTCTAGGCAAAACCTTAAGTTGCAAAAAAGACACACAGACAGGAATATTCATTCTATTCAGCACAGCTGTTTTCTCAGCCATTTAAAGGAATCATAATCTAACACATATCTAGCTAGATTACTTACTAAGTTCTAAGACTCCATTCCTGTTCTGTCCCCGGCAAAAGCATCACACAGACAGACCAGACCCTTTGTTTTTCTCCCTCCTCCCAGCTTTTGAAAGTATCTTGTCTCCTCATTGGTCATTTTGGTCAGGTGTCAGCGAGGTTACCTTTAGCTTCTTAACCCTTTACAGGTGAGAAGATTTTTCCTCTGGCTAGGAGGGATTTTAAAGCGGTTTATCCTTCCCTTTATATTTATGACAAGCCTCCACTTGGTCTTTCTTCAAAACAACAGTGACCTGGTTTAAGTGCCTAACTGCAGGAGAGCGTTCACAGCTGTGAATCCTAAGCAAAGATAGATGCCTCCCTCCACCCCGGATTTAGGTGCTGAACTCCCTTAGAGAGATGGGTCTTAGGCCTCACTCCTCTCTATGGTATTTCCTACTGGGTAATGTAGGCAGCTCTCTACTCAGAATGTTGGCTTCTGTGAATCCCATTTTTAGGCACTTACCTCCCCGCAGGCATTGTACAGGGAACCTGGATATCGAACTCAGAGCTGTTAATTCCACTAGGTGGCAAGACACCTAAAGTTAGGCATTGCAATACCTAAGTCCCCTTTGTGAATTTAGCCCTTAGTAGCCAGGCAAATTGTATTGCTGAGTTATATATATCTTGTGACTGTAATAACCAAAAATCAGGTTAAAAAATGAAAATGTGTTATATCCACTAAATTTCCTGGTAAAACATATTGGCTGAGTTGTTTGGGTCCCACAGTCCCTGCTGAGCACTGCTTATATCTGATACAATGCTAATCACAGTTGTGTGCTGGTCTATGGCATCTCAAATAAAGAAATGTTCTGAGTTGCACAGTCTAAGGCCTATAGTAGATTTTTAAAAGTGCACAGAGATAAGGTGGTAGTTAACCATCTAGTTCAGTAGTACAAAAAAATAAAAATATTTCACCAAACAGTTTTTTTCCTCAGAGGCTTTATTTTTGAGGTTTAGGGTGCATAAGTTATAACAAGAAAAGACAAAAGGCACCGCTCAGTCTACAACCTGCCATCTTCAAGAACCTGGCATGGAATTTTGCCTCTTTCCCCTCCTCCCAAATGACCTGGGAGCCAGTATTATAGAGTGCCCTGCCTTGCCTCTGAATGGATGTTCATTCTTCAGCCCTGCTTTGAGATGCCATTCTGAAAACTGTAGGTTGATCTGGTTGAACTGCTCATTATGAATAATATTTGCCCTGGATTTTGCCACTGTGTTAGTGAATTATTCATGAGTTGATCCTGATTTTCTTCAAATATTGTTCAGAAGAATTTGCCCCATTGTTTGGATGTATAATTTTCAGACTGTACAGAATGTTCACAAACTACTTGCTCCAACTATTTGCTGTTGGTGATGTATGGTTGGTCACCTATGTCACATGATATTGTCTCTGGCTCTGCTCCCAGTTGATGACTGGTACTTTCCAAACAGGAGAATAACAAGTAATGCATGATTTGTATGAATTACAGGGCTAGCAGTCATTTGTTCTGAAATGCTAGCAGTCAAATGTTCCGAAAGTTTTCTTTTTCACTTTATTATTACTTTTAAGCTCTGCTAGGTCTAAACCAAGAGTGACCAGGGCCCTGGTCTGCTGGTATAGGAAGATGAGACTTGTGCAACCTGTTACATACTGACTGCAATACTTCCACAATGTCAGCCTTCCCATAGTTTCCCCTCTGCATTCCAACATAGAAGGTGAAACTCTTTTGTGGCATGTAAGGCATTGGGAATCCCCTATACAGGTTCTTTGTATTCCAGCTCAATCAGGCAACACATTTTTGCTGTGCTGGATTCTTCTGCAGCTGTGTGGGAGGCTGGGGGTTGGAGTGGGTTTGGTCTTTGAATACTTAGTAATTACTAGAGGTGGGGCTATACAAATTAAAAGTTCCACATGTATTGGTATGAATTATGAACTGAATTTCCTTTAGCTGATCTCATGTTCTTTTTTGTATTTTGCTTTGCTTGCACATTTGAGCAAATGTTAATTATGGGCCTGATCCTAAACCTTGGAGACTGAAGTCAGTACTCAGAGGAAGGGCACAGCTGACAGTAGTGACTGATTTTAATAGTCTTTTGATCAAGCTCTGTATTGGACACATAAAGGCACTTAATAGTGGAACACAGCTCAAGCAGAGTGAATGGACTTGTTCAACTCCATTGGCTTGGCAGCAGTATAATTATGGGGATCTGATGGCTTCTTTCCAAGTTGTACTGCACATATGTACAGTATAAAATACACTTACTATGGGTCAATGACCCTGATGAAATGGGCTGAATGGAGGAAAATACAGAAAACAGTAAATGCAGTGCTTTAGGTATATTTCATATGGACATGAGCAACATTTATTAACATTGCCGGGGTAAAGTCTTGTTATAAATGTTCTGCAAACATTAATAACAAAACCCTGGCTCTGAAATTATTGTTGTGATCGGACCTCACCATTCCCAATGAAGACATATACATATACACTTTGCAGTTACTTTGTGTCAATGACCATCATGATGAAGACAGAAAATTAGATACCAATAAATGCAAAGCATCTGGAACATAATCCCTTCACAGAGCAAAGGAACAATCTTACGATGTATCACAAACTCCTGGATAGAGCCCTGGGGCACATTCTATTATCAGACCTTTCTCAACTATGACTGGGCTCTTACACAAACATTCAATTATTTACATTATTTCTTGAGTCCTCTTTCTAGAATGCTCTCCCCTAGAGAGAAACAAAACTCCAGTGACTTACGGAAGACCAGTTCACAACATTTAGGGTCATTTAATAAGAGAACAGAAACTATACCATTTTGGTCTCTAAATAAATCAGACAGCTTACTTTTTGAATTCTGTTTATTGAATGCTTACACCAAACTCAGACCAATCCATATGCTAAACATGTGAATAACATGAATAACAAACAAATTTGAGAATTTTCACCGACACTGTGCAAGGAGATAAATGTGTGAGATTTGACTAATATATATTACAATAGAACCCCGTTTTACTGAGCCTCCATTATCCAGCTCTCCGTATTAACCGAACCACCAACTGCCCGGGGCTGACAGTGGCAGAGCTCAGACTGTCAGTCCCAGATTTCTGGGGTTCAGGCTGTCAGCCTCAGGCAGCTGGAATTGAGGCTATCAGCCCCGAACAGCAGGGCTTCGGCTGTCTGCCCCAGGCATGACTAGGGCTTCTGCTGTTAGCTCGGAGGATGGGGCTGACAGCTGGAGTCCCGCCACCCAGGGCTACAGCGGGAGCCCCACTCTTCAGTTTATCTGGATTTTTGGCCTCAATCCCAGTTAGATCAGATAATCAGGGTTCCACTGTATCTGTAGCGTATCATTCACGCAGCTCTTTCTTCTCTCATATGATTTTGCCATCATTTTTATTAAGTGGACTTTCAGTCTTGCTGCATAAATCTGATTAAAACTTTCCCTGACACATTTGACAAATAGGATCCATTTACCCTGTGGTAAATCAAGATGTTCTCCATTGAAGTCAACAGTGTTAAAGTAATGGAAAATCAGCATAAGTGACATCAGAATTAGGCCCATACATAGAGTTGTTTGGAAATTTTCCAATGAAAGTTTTTTTTCCCATCAGAAAATGCCCATTAGTCAACAGAAAACACTTAATAGAAATGTGTCACCTTTACAAAAATTCATTTTGAACCAAATTGAAAAAAATATTTTAATAAGGTTGAAATGTTGCAACTTGACTTTTTTGGAATGGAACATTCTGATTTTCATTTCAATTTTTTTATTTTATATTATAAAATATAATGTAAATTGTATGAAAATTTAAACCAGATCAAAATGTTTAGATTTTGTCAAAACAAAACATTTCGATCAACCTAAAATGATTTTTTTTTTCCTGGAATTTCTATTCCAGAAGTGATTGTGAAACTCACTCTGAAATTAAAAATCTACTTCCTGCACAGTTCTATCCATAAAATTTTAAAGACTTTCTTTTCTGCTGAAATAATGAAATGTCTATGTCTATTTCATCTGTTATATTTAGCTATTTCAGCTGCTATATTTTAATCGTTTGTTAATATACTGAATTTAATCACTTTGTGTTCCACAATTACTTTGTGTTATCATTTAATCTTATAGGTCAGGGAGAAAATTAAAAATAACTTCTTTTAGTAATTTCTAAAACCTCTTTGGATAATCACACTGGTTCAAGGGGTTTAAAAATGCTTTTAACATAGTCCTTGAGCTTTTCTACATCAGAACACATTTTGAATCTTAGTCATCATGCTTGTCTGTAACCAAGGCCATCTTCAAAGACTGGATGTACAGAACTGAAATGAGAGAATCTTATACATGTTCTCATAAAGGTTTAGCATCAACTCTCCACAGCAGCATATGTGTGCACAAAAGTAATGTAGAGAAAAAAAAAACTTGCCCCACCTGGAAAATAAAACTGTAAAATGAAACTCTGAGGAAATACACAATAGTCTCAGATGTAGCAAACGAATGCACATGCACACGTGCACACACACACTAAAATTCTGCCTGCCCTTTATGCAAGTGCACCATAGAGGGTGGAAGCAATCCTTCTGCCCATCTTTCATGTGTCCCTTAAAATCCTGGAAGAATTGCAGTCCCTGCACTAAAGGAAGAAAAGGAACTGCAATTCCCCTATTCCCCAGGGGGTAAATAGAGCATGGGGAGGGACTGAACAATGCTACGAAATCTTGGTCCCATTGAAGTCCATGTCAAAACATCCATTGATTTCAGTGGGTTAAGGATTTTGCCCATGGCCTCACCCTCCTCTACATTAGTCCATGGAACAGGACCTAAGGTAAGGAAGAACCAAAGGCATGCAGCAGTGGGTGTTCTCCTTTTCTGTCCCAGGAAACTGTCTGAGGCAGAATGCCTGCTAGTGCTTTTCCTGGGGTAGCGCAGCTCTGGACCATTCCGTACTATGGGCTATGCCTAACAGACATGATCTAGCCCCCCAAAAAGCAGGGGGGAAAAAGGTTGAAAATACACCATTCTATTAAAGAATATAAAAAATATTCCATCTCCTTCCCCAAAGTATAACTGTGTTTCATCAAAGCACCAAATAGAGTAAAAATGGCTGACATCAGATCACGGGTATAAAAAAAGAACAGATGTACAAAATAGGTGTATATTTAAAGTTATTACAAAGGAGCAACTAACCATGCAAAGTCTGGAATTCTTAGTCAAACTAACAAAAAATTATTTTTTTAAAAACTTGACTTTTAAGAGAAATGACAAAACTGATATCAAAGTGTCAAGCTGTACAGGTTGAAAAATGGAAACTGATTGGTAGGACTCTGCTGCTTTGTGCTGAAGAGTTACAATGTAATAAAAGTGCAAAATCTGAGGTTATCTATTTTAATGGGGATACGCAGGAGATGAATTAATATTAAGGGCCCCAAACAGTGAAAAATATAGGGCCAGGTCCTCAGCTGCAGTAAATCAGCCCTGCTATTCCAATTTCATATTAATTGAGGATCTGGATAATCTCAAGTTGTAGGATCCCAAAGCTCTTCAAAAACATTACCATAGAAATACAGCCATCTCTGGGTCAGACAGTAAGTGCAAAACATGCTGCATAATAGTGGAGATATTAGGAAAATGTGAGTCAAGCACACCAGATTTAATTGCTATACACAAAGCAAATAGGTTCTCAATTTTGTAAGGCTTTATGCAAAAGGCCCACACATCATAAACTCAATTGCATTCAATTTATCTACTCTAAAAGCATAGAAGGCTGAGACGACTTCAGGGACTTGAACTTTTAGGTCTAGAAGTCAAGGTATTCCAAACCTGAGGCTTAGACTCTTACTCAATATCCCCTCCAACCTCCCATATAAATGATTAATACAAAATTAAAATCTCATTGCCAAAAGCTAGACAATAGTTACTTTTTAAACATTCCACTGATCTTGCCTTTGGCTAGCTGTTCATCATCAGTCTGTATGATATTCCACAAACCGAAAAAGATGCTAAATTTGTTAAGTCATATTATTTGCTGTGACTCCTTCATTGCTTTCTGTGTACAAGTCAAGCAAGATAACTGGCTCTGGACAGACAGTGTTGGAACATGAGAGAAATTGGACCAAACCAAGAGAGATCTCATCAATGTGGGAGAGACTGCTGAGAGACACGTTTGGCACAACCCCAATTGAAGACAAAAATACCAAAGTGACTGTCATAGACCAAAGCTAAAGCCAGTGAAGAGACAGAGAAAATTAGACCCTTTTGGGGATAATGCTAGAACTGGGCAAAACCAGGATGGTTTGGGGTTTGACTTCTGCAAAAAGCTGACTAGTCATATATTAGTTTTGCATGAATAGAGATCATTTGGAGTTTAATTTTAGACTCATGGTCTATAGGTATATGGAATTTGTTGTTGCTGCTGTTTTACAAGTGTTTTCCCACTCGAATATTTATTTTTTCCCATTAAAGGAGTTTTTGCCCTGTTTCGAAGACTATCAGTAGAATACAAAACAAATCAACACTTTAAGAGTAGACGATAGATCTAATATTAAAGTGATACCGCTGGTAGGTTGTCAGCAGTGAGGAATGAGCATAGAATCTCCTGGATCTGGGACCATCGTGGAATGTTCTACTGCCTCAGTTCAAAGACCAAGCTCTATTAGCTCAGAGCCAGAACCAGATTCATAAACCCCATGTGATTGAGCTACTAGAGGAGGCCAGAGAGTGCACACCTGCCTTATACTTTGCTATTTAGAGTCCCAGATTCATAAAGGTATTTAGGTGCCTTCACTCCATTGATTTCAATTGGAGTTAAGTGCATAAATATCTCTGTGAATCTGGGCCCAAATTCTCCATCTACAGCAGGGATCGCCAACCTTTGGCACGTGGCCTGTCAGGGTGAGCCCTCTGGCGAGCCAGGCTGGTTTGTTTACCTGCCGCGTCCGCAGGTTCAGCCGATTGTGGCTCCCACTGGTTTGCTGCTCCAGGCCAATGTGAGCTGCGGGAAGTGGCACGGGCCGAGGGATGTGCTGGCCGCTGCTTCCCACAGCACCCATTGGCCAGGAGCAGCGAACCGTGGCCAGTGGGAGCTGCAATTGGCCAAACCTGCAGACACAGCAGGTAAACAAAGTGGCCCAGCCTGCCAGAGGGCTTATCCTGGTGGGCCACGTGGCAAAGGTTGCCAATCCCTGATCTAAAGGATGAACATACATGCCATTGTTGGTTCTAAGTACAAGCTTATCTCTATATCTCTAATCTCTATAGATTCTACAAAATCTTTATAAATCAGTCAAAATCAAAATAAAAATCACTTGTATAACTTGTCTTCTTCCTCTCTCACTACAAGTTTAACCTGCTGAGTTCTGGGCCAAAACAGATTTTTCTTTTATAGCTAATTCATCTGCATCATGATAATGCATTTGGTTCAGTATATTCAATTCTAGCAATCAGGTTATACGTCCATGCAGTATCACTTACTGTACTGATCCATCTGACTGTGTAAACAAACAATCTGGACTAGATTGTGACTAGGGAGCAGAAGAGGTCTTCCTCCTATCCTTCTCTATGTAGTCACAATCTCAGTATAAGGGCTTCACTATGCTAAGAGTGGTGCTCTCCTCCATCAAAAGAGTCTGAGGTCCATGGCATTGTACCCCCTCACATCAGAAAACAGAGTGTAGAGCAGTGGTGGGCAATCTGCGGCCACAGGCCACATGCGGCCAGTCAGGATAATCCACTGGCAGGCCATGAGACAGTTTGCTTACATTGACCATTCGCAGGCACAGCTGCCCGTAGCTCCCAGGGGCTGCGGTTCACTGTTCCCAGCCAATGGGAGCTGCAGACGGTCAGTGGTTGCCAACCCCGGGTGTAGAGTGTGCATACAGAACCCTGTCCAAGGTTTCAACAAGTGCCAGTTTGGCCAATGGTGAAGGAATTTCATTCTCAAAGAGTGATGCTCAATGCCAGTTAAATTGAACAAGTGGAACTTTATTAAACCTGTGGACATCTCTATGCCTGTGCTAAATCACTTCCAGCTTAATTCCAACTGTTCCATTCCATTGTTGTCCCATCAATAAGAGCCCCTCCAGGGAACACAGGCCATCTGATTCTAGTTCCACTGATCATGGTACATCTTCCCTAATTTATAAATACTAATATAAACATTAAAAGCAAATAATTGTTGGTCAGGCCTTCCCATCCCACATCCTTTCAGATAGAGCTTGCTAGCACATAGACAAATTGGAGGCTGGTCTTTACCACAGATTCAGCTGGTTACCTAGTAATTTAGACAGTTTGGTCTGCTCAATAGGCTACCACACTGGAAGTGATCTATCTCTGTCTCCCTGTCACCTGTCTCTGAGTCTAGCAAACTAATTCTCTGTGGAGTCTCCTCCCTCCCTTTGAGGTTGGTTCTCTGTCTCTTCATTCTGTGATGATCTCTTTATTACTATAGGTTCGCTGGGAGTTGTATCGCTGGCTCATAAGTGTCTCCTGTACCTTCGGCTCACTTATCCCTCTTGTGTAGTTATCCCATATGACCTGGATGTCACTGCACCTCTTGAGACTCCTTTAGTCCTCTCCTGGTGTCCCTCTAATGACAGGAGTACCTGTCTCCAGGGCTGGTAGCTCTTTGGCTGACCTGACCTACTCTAGTGCCTGCTTTCTCTGACTGTTACCTATGTTTTCTTGGCAGTTTCTCCATCCTTCTGGCTGTAACAGGTCTGTCCTCATTGGGAGCAGTGTTTTGGTCCTTTGCTCCATTAATGCCAATGATACACTGTTTTGGCACCCCTGTGATGGAGTATTCTTATGTGCCAAAAATGCTAACATGGGGTCTGAACCAGAAGAAACAGACTTGCATAACTGTCTCTTAGCTGTTTTTGCAGCTGATTTCACCTTACAGGGTGAGCTGTGGAGAAGGTGTGGTGGTCAAACTCCTATTTGTGTTCTAATTCCTTTAACTCTTGTGAGGCAAACTGGGCCATTATTGGTGAATACAGTGTCTGGAATGCCATAGTTCACAAAGTGGGCCCTTATCTTGCCAATCTTTTATCAGGCAGGGCATCCACCTCCCAAAAATTTGAATAGGAGTCCACTTTAATCAATACTGTCTTTTCTTGAGGGTAAATAAGTCTGCTCCCACCTTTTTCTAAAGTCCGGTGAGCAGCTCATGCAGTAACAGTCTCTTTCTGATGACAGTTATCACATAACTGGCAGGTTTAACACCCTTCTATCAAGAAGCAGAGTTGTGTATTCATTCCCAGACAGAACGAATACAAGCCCATCTAAGACAGCTGTCAAATCCTAGGTGTGAGAAATGTATTTTTTGCATGACAGCCTTCTGCAATGACGTGGAGACAACAGCTCTCTCGCCTCAAAATATGATTCCATCCTGCTCACTCAGCTCATCTTTAATTTGAAAATATTGTTCTGCTACTACTTGGCTTTTGTCATCTGGCCACCCGGCTACTTGCTGTCTTGACTGCCTGTAACTGCATGTAGCTTCTTTGATTTCCAACAGCTTAGCTGTTGAAACTGGGAGATTGAAGCCATTAACATTAACAAAAATGATTAACGGTCTAGGAAACATGACCTATGAGGGAAGATTGAAAAAATTGGGTTTGTTTAGTCTGGAGAAGAGAAGACTGAGAGGGGACATGATAACAGTTTTCAAGTACATAAAAGGTTGTTACAAAGAGGAGGGAGAAAAATTGTTCTTCTTAATCTCTGAGTACAGGACAAGACGCAATGGGCTTAAATTGTAGCAAGGGTAGTTTAGGTTGGACATCAGGAAAAACTTCCTAACTGTCAGAGTGGTTAAGCACTGGAAAAAATTGCCTAGAGAGATTCTGGAATCTCCATCATTGGAGATTTTTAAGAACAGGTTGGACAAACACCTGTCAGGGATGGTCTAGATCAGGGTGGCCAACCGGAACCTGAGAAGGAGCCAGAATTTACCAGTGTACATTGCCAAAGAGCCACAGTAATATGTCAGCAGCCCCCCATCAGCTCCCCACCCTGCTCCCAGCACCTCCCACCCAATGGCAGCTCTACCGAACAGCGCCTCCCTGTCCCTTCCCACACCTCCCGATCAGCTGTTTCGTGGTGTGCAGGAGACTCTGGGGCGGGGGGGTGGAGAGTGAGGGCATGGCAGGCTCAAGGGAGGGGATGGAAAAGGGTGGAGTGGGGGCAGGGCCTCTCAAGGTTCCTTCCCCACTCTGAACTCTAGGGTACAGATGTGGGAACCTGCATGAAAGACCCCCTAAGCTTATTCTTACCAGCTTAGGTTAAACACTGCCACCACCAAAGTATTACACAAAGAACAGGGGAAGTGCTCACTTGGAAATGTCTCCCCCCCCAAAATATCCCCCCAAGCACTACACCCCTTCTTGGGGAGGGGTTGATAAAGATCCTCACCAATTTGCATAGGTGAACACAGACCCAACCCCTTGGATCTTAAGAACAATGAAAAGCAACCAGGTTCTTAAAGGAAGAATTTTAATAGAAGAAAAAGTAAAAGAATCACCTCTGTAAAATTAGGATGGTAAATACCTTACAGGGTAATCAGATTCAAAACATAGAGAATCCCTCTAGGCAAAACCTTACGTTACAAAAAGATACAAAAAACAGGAATATACATTCTATTCAGCACAACTTATTTTATCAGCCATTGAAACAAAACAGAATCTAGCACATATCTAACTAGATTGCTTACTGCCTTTTTACAGGAGTTCTGACCTGCATTCCTGCTCTGGTCCTGGCAAAAGCATCACACAGACAGAGAGAACCCTTTGTTTTTCTCCCCCTCCAGCTTTGAAAGTATCTTGTCTCCTCATTGGTCATTTTGGTCAGGTGCCAGCGAGGTTACTTTAGCTTCTTAACCCTTTACAGGTGAAAGGGTTTTTCCTCTGGCCAGGAGGGATTTAAAGGTGTTTACCCTTCCCTTTATATTTATGACAGGGCCTGAGGCAGAGCCAGAGGTTGAGCAGTGAACACCCCCTAGCCCATTGGAAAGTTGGTGCTTGTAGCTCCAGCCCTGGAGTCGGTGCCTATAAAGGAGCCGCATATTAACTTCTGAAGAGCCGCATATGGCTCTGGAGCCACAGGTTGGCCACCCCGGTCTAGATAATAGTTAATACTGCCTTGAGTGCAAGGGACTGGACTAGATGACCTCTCAAGGTCCCTTCCAGTTCTATGATTCTAATATTCTATGCTGCACTATGTCCTGATTCACTCCCCCCAACTTCCTGATGCTGGGTATGTATACTTATGGTGTCAACTAACACCAGTAGTCATTTTGGACATTATCTGATCTCTTATAGTGCTGGTGATGCATCAACATGTGCTGCAATATGCTTGGAGCATTAAAGGGCTTTGCTCTAATTGTCTCCAGGGGTTTGTGGTCTGCTTGCATTATTACTGAGTGGTTGTAGTTAAGGCTAAGATTTTGTCATGGCAAAATGGGGAGCCTAAGCAGCTGCAGGTAGGCTGGGAGCTCCAGGGGTCCCCACCACCCCTGGGGGCTTGGACTTCCAGGGTCCCCCTCTGCTTACAGCTCCAAGCTGTGGGGGTTCCCCCTGCCACTTGCAGCCACCAGGAGCTCTGGGGATCCCCTCTGGCACCGATGGAGTTGGAGAGCTGCATTTGTCCCCCTGCTGCCCATGGCGGTGGAGAGCTGCGAGGGTCCCCCCGCCGCCCATGGCGGATAGGAGCGGCGGGAGGCTTCCTCCCCCTGGGGCAGCAGGCATACCCTGCAGCTCCCTACTTCTGCAGGCAGCAGGGGACCCGGCAGCTCTCAGCTGGAGCTGGCTGTAGTCATGGAGGTCTTTGGAATTCACAGATTCTGTTACTTCCCTGAACTTTGTGACTAAATCGCAACCTTAGTCATAGTGCACTGATGCATCTTAGTGCACTTCAAATACCACACCGAGAAGCTCATTTCTATTTTGGTATATCCATATTCAGTCTCTGACAGGGCTGCCCCTGCAAAAATTCCAGTGCTTTCTCTGATGCATCACACTGGAGTGTCAATGGCTCTCCTGCCTGGTAGTACTTCAGGACAAGAACATCCGTTATCTTTTGTTTCAGCATGTCAGATGCTTGCTGTTGGGGATTGCTCACTCTCACTCAACATCCTGCCTTGTGAGTTGACATATGGGTTTCACTACTGCAGCCAGATGTGTACAGAACTTGAACAGAAAATTTATCATTCCTATGAAGCAGTGTACCCCTTTCACATCCACTGGAGCTGGCATGTCAGTGTCTGCCTGGATCTTTTGGGATCTGCTTTGAGCCCTTCTGCTGTAAGCAGATATCCAATGTATGTCATCTCATTGTCATCATCTAGTCTGATCTACTGTATAACAAGACTATAGAACTTTTCCAAAATAATTCCTAGATCATATCTTTTAGAAAACACCCAATCTTGATTTCAAAATTGCCAATGATGGAGAGTCCACGATAGCCCTAGGTAAATTGCTCCAAAGGTTAATTATCCTCACTGTTTAAAATTTACACCATAACCACTCTGAATTTGTCTAGATTCAACATCCAGACATTGGATCATGTTATACCTTTCTCTGCTAGATTGAAGATCTTAATATAAAATATTTGTTCCCCATGTAGGTAATTATACACTGTATTTACAGACCAGACAACCCTTCCAGCACTTAGATCAGTCTTCTCTAGAACATCTGTGGTGCTGGGTTTATCCCCATCAGCATGCACAGCCATCTGTAATGACCAAATTGTGTTGCAAAGGTTGTCAGCATGCAGGACTCTTTATCCAGGTTTATATGACAAAACCACATTCCACACATCACAGACCCTACAGAGTCTGGCTTTGGAAAGTTTTGGCAAGATGTCATCACTTGTAAGCAGTGGATACAGTGGCATCTTTCAATGCCCAGAACAGTGACTTTGTGTATGTGTAGATTTGTAATGTGCCTGATGGCTTCTTTAACATCACCATGCTGTTTACCCAGGCTGTACTGACCTCTGCAGGTGCTATGATACCCCTATTCTGCAGACTTCTGAGCTCCTTGCATACCAGATTATATAATGCCACTGATGTATTCCTTTGTGGTAAGCACACTGGTTCTACTGGTCTACTTCCGGTCACAGCTTTCCTTCAAGACACCTATCACCCGTGAAAACATCCCCATGTGCTTTTAAAATTGTCTTAATGGATCATGGGATTTCCCCTTTTGTTTCTTGCACTGCAGTTGTCATAAAGGGAAGGGTAAACACCTTTAAAATCCCTCCTGGCCAGAGGAAAAATGCTTTCACCTGTAAAGGGTTAAGAAGCTAGGATAAACTCGCTGGCACCTGACCAAAATGACCAATGAGGAAATAAGATACTTTCAAAGCTGGAGGTGGGGAGAAACAAAGGCTCACTCTGTCTGTGTGATGCTTTTGCCGGGAACAGAAAAGGAATGGAGTCTTAGAATTTAGTAAGTAATCTAGCTAGATATGCGTTAGATTCTGTTTTGTTTAAATGGCTGATAAAATAAGCTGTGCTGAATGGAATGTATATTCCTGGTTTTGTGTCTTTTTGTAACTTAAGGTTCTGCCTAGAGGGATTCTCTATGTTTTGAATCTGATTACCCTGTAAGGTATTTACCATCCTGATTTTACAGAGGTGATTCTTTTACTTTTTTTCTTCAATTAAAATTCTTCTTTTAAGAACCTGATTGCTTTTTCATTGTTCTTAAGATCCAAGGGTTTGGGTCTGTGTTCATCTATGCAAATTGGTGAGGATTTTTATCAAGCCTTTCCCAGGAAAGGCGGTGTAGGGTTTGGGGAGGATTTTGGGGGGAAAGACGTTTCCAAGCGGGCTCTTTCCCTGTTATATATTTGTTAGACGCTTGGTGGTGGCAGCAATAAAGTCCAAGGGCAAAAGGTAAAATAGTTTGTACCTTGGGGAAATTTTAATCTAAGCTGGTAAAAATAAGTTTAGGGGGTTTTCATGCAGGTCCCCACATCTGTACCCTAGAGTTCAGAGTGGGGAAGGAACCTTGACAGCAGCTATAAAATTCTGGTGCTGCACTTTGATCAAATCCATCGCTTAGAAGACTGTATTCCCCAAGAGGTGTCTGTGGTACTTACCATCTACCATGAAAAATTTTAGTTCGTACTGTCTGTCATTTTCCAGGTTAGTTAATTTCAAGCTGCATTTTCCTAGAGGCTGCATTATGCTTTCATTGTATATTGTTAGATTATGCCTGCTGTTTATAATGGGTGTGTTCAAGTCCAATTCACACTAAGGAATCACGTTGCAGGAGGCCCCACTATCCAGCTGTAATCACACAGGGTGATTCCCTATTAAATTGTTGCATGCACTGAGGTTGGTATTGTCCCTTGTTGCTTTCTGTCCAGACAGACTGAACCTGAAATGCTTTCATACTCAAAGTTGAGACTCCTGACCAGGCAGTCCCGAGCCATTTTGGTGCCCGACGCAGCCCCAGGCCTCTGCGGGGGTGAGGGGCAGGAGCAGGCGTGGGGAACAGGGGGGAAACCGCCCCCCCCAGCACGAGCTGGCAGAGTGGGTTGGGGATGGGTCGCTCCATTTCCTGCCGCCCGGTGATTGCGGGGCAGGCCCAACCCCACACTCACAGGGCAACGGGAATTGGAGTGACCCGGCCGCAACCCACTCAGCCTGCTCCGCTCTCCTCCCCTGGCTCCCAGTCTTGGGACTTGGGGGGCAGGGGGAACCACCCCCCAGCACTTCCTGGCAGCGTGGAGAGGACTGGGTCTCTCCACTTACCACCGCCCAGTGAGTGCAGGGTAGGCCTGACCCCTGCTGCAATCCTCAGGGAAAGGGGTGGAGTTAGGGCAGGGCTGGGGCAGAGCAGGGCTGGGAAGAGCCAGGGCATGGGGTGGAACGAGGCTGGGGGCTTTAGAGAAGGAGTGGAACGGGGGTGGGGCTGGGGCGGGGCAGGGGCCATGGGGAAGAGGTGGAGCAGGGCCTGGAGCAGCACGCAGCTGTGTAGGGCACCAGGAAATTTGGTGCCCCACATTTCCTGGTACCCTACGCAGCTGCGTACTTTGCATATAGGTAAGGATAGCCCTGCTCCTGATGTCATCACCGATGTCTGATGTGTCATCCCCCTCCTGTGCAAGTCTGGCTGAATCTCTCTGAGACCTTCTTCTGCTCTCGGACACCCTGCTAAAATGGTTCAAATTGCCACAATTCGCAATGCTATCCTAGTGCAGGTCACTTCTTCGTTACTTGCTCATGCTGTCTCCCACAGTAACTGCATCTCATCATGGGTATGGAACCTGGGCCACCTGCTCTCCTTTGCTGTTGTCTCACTCCACATACTTCTGGGGGTGTTGTGACTTCTAGGGCTTTTATTCTTGATGTAGAGGCTTCTGCTGCATGCCCCAGGTGCAAGCATCTGTCTAACGTGAGAGCACCTTCCCAGAGCAGCCTCTCCCACTGGTGGTGATCCCAAGTTCCACAAACTATCCTGGCCTGAATTGGGGAGTATTGTCATATCCCCAAAATTGCATATAGTAGCCATTCTACATAACTCTGTTACATAGGGCAGGGTCTCATCTCCCCTTCATATTAGTCTTTAATGAAAAAAACAGTGTTGCTCTAGAGTTTTATTCTGCTTTGGGGAGCAATAGGTACCCAGGGCACTTAGGACTGCTATGAGGCTTGAGACAGTGGTGACCTTCAGAGTGATGCAGAGCTTTCTGCCTTGTTCTCCTATATGGTAACATAATAGTTTTGCCTTCTCATTGCTGTTGTCCTCCTGCATGGCCAGGGCTCCAGGAGGTTTCAGCTCAAGTCCCACGACTCACATTGTCAGCTGCTGAACTTCAGAGAACTTACAGCTCACCCACTCTCACCTTGTTTCATTAGCAAAGAGCAAAGCTGGATGCAGGTTGTTAAGCTGAATAAGTGGAATTTTATTAAACCTAGTGGACTGCTCTGTCCATGTGGCTGAGCTGCTTCCAGCCTCACTTCTTATACTCCCTGTGCCACTGGTGTCCCTTCAATAACAGTCCTGTCAGGGAACATGGGCTCTCTGAGTCCAGTTCCACTGATCATGATGCAGCAGGCACTCCCTCCGGGCACTGTGCCTCTTCACCATCCACCACCACAAAACTGTGGGTGGCGTAACAACCACAACCTAGCAGTCACAGATGATGAATAGGTTCTACAAAAACATGTTCAATGACATAGGAGCACAAGACCCACAGACTTTTGATTAGACTTGTGCTCCTATGTCATTTAGCAGCTTATGAAAATCCCAATCAATGTGCCTCAAAAATCATATTATACAAATCTTTCATTAAGTTAAATATTTTATCAGTTATATTTGCCTGTTGAGATCATGGGCAGAATTCAGTGAGGTGCTGCATGCCTCCCGTGGAGTCTGATCCCCTTCAAATCCTACAGAAAGCAAGAGGTTTTGAGTGTCCTACAAAAATGCTGTGTCTCTTAGAATTGGGTCCTTTGGGCCATTATAGAGAACTGAAAAGCAAGGCACATCTATTCACAAAATGAATCACAATCACTATATTGAATTGTTAATTTAGTTTGATGTACACTTAATTCCATAGAAATACTGTCATTTAGTTTTGTATCTGTACTTTTTCTAATAGCCACATACCAGATGGTGTTCCCTTAAAACTGTCCATTTTAAACCACTTACGTATAATCTTTTCAAAGGTATATTTACCTGCACCAATTTTTACCCCGCAAAATAATCTGCAAAGGTACTACAGTAATAAGACCTTTCAAATTAACAAAAAAGAAAACGAGAGTTCAATAAAAATGGTTAATGTATGTGTATTAAGTAAGACTTCTATTTATGAACCAGATAGTAAGAGATTTGATATTTTTAAAATAGTGTGTAAATGCATCATAGCTTTCAAGTGTTCTGGCTATCACAGTGTGGAAGTGGAAAAAGGGATAAAGGGAACTTGAATGCAGATATTTTGGTTTTCTTAGGAACAGAGCCAGAGTCAGGCTAACTAACTCTAATAACTCGAGACTTTAAGGCAGGGCCAGGGCGATTGGGAAGCAAGTAGGAAAACTGTAAGAGATGCTGTTTTGACCTTGTGTTAGAGAAGAATGGAATGCAGACTGTAGCAGGAACTGCTGAGAAAAGTAAGATATCAGGATATGGAATATGTATAAACAAGAAACAGCTGTTGATCATTATTGTATGCAACAAAAGGTATAAATGCTTGCCCTAATTGTTTATCTGGCAGAGACCTGCCTAGGAAGGGGGAATCCCTGTCCGTGCACACTCTCCCCCTTGCAATTGTTTGAGAATAAACTTTCTCTGATTTGTTGCAAACAACCTAAGAGTGAAGACTGCATTTTTCTTCCACAACAGCATACTCTATTCATCTTACTATAAGTTTCCTCCTATATTGGGCCAAAGTATGCTCACTTTGTGAATAAGGCAAGCATCATTTGTCCCTTTCTCTTGTAGCGGTTCTTGAAGAGAGGCATTCAGTAACAAACAAAAAATTAAAATCAGAATTAAATGTAAAGGGTCTGGGCATAGAGAGGGAATAGAAAACAGCTTTGAAAATGTGAATCTTTTCCAAAATAAGCCCCCAGTCCTGCAAACACTTAAACATATATTTAACATATGTTTAACTTTACTCACATGAACAGTCCCATTGAGTTCAATGAGACTACTCCCAGGCAGAATATTAAGCTTGTGCGTGAATATTTGCTGGATCAGGGCACTGAAATCCTTTCTGTTACTGAAGATTTTCATGGGCTTAAAAGGCCTCTTTTACTCACATCCCAACTTTCTCTTCTGTTTGATCCTACTGTAAAGTCACATTTATTTTTACTAACAGAGCCAGAAATTACATCTATGGAATAACAGGAAATCTGGGATCTATTTCCAGCTCTGTCACCAGTGCTGGGTGACTTTGGGCAAGTCAGTGACCTCCCCTGTAAAGTGCATTGAGATCTACTGATGAGAATTGCTATATAAAAGCTAAGTGTTATTATTATTTATTAAATGACAATAAGATAAATACATTATTAGAACTGATGGATCAAACAGATCAATTATGAGAAATGAAGGTCTGATGTAAAAACAAACAATCACAAAAAAAGAAGATGAAAGGTAAAAGGATTTAAATTTGACTCCTACATGATATTTGATGTGTCAATGGGGCGACCAGTGGAGTAAAGTTCTGCTCAGTATGAACAAGGAACAGTGAGGTCCTGAAGTAGGGGATTTCAGTCTCCAGGACTGCTATGATAGCATTTTTCACCGGAACTAATTGTGCATAGCTATTTTTTGAAAGGCTTGTTCTTCTGTAATAAGCTTCAAATGTTCTAAATGATCCTTTTTTCCGACTGCTATCAGAATGTGCACTATAGTACTTTACTTGTATGTCTGTCTAGCTGGACCTGTGGCATCCTCCCTTGTGAGTTCTGCAGTGCAGAAATCTCTGTGTATCCAATGGTTGGCAATTTACTTTTCTACTGATATAGCATAGTCACGCAGCAGGTGGCCAATCAAACAGTGAGGTACAATAGTCTGCTAATTCCGTGATGTGGCTTGAATGGGCAATTTTCAGTTTTCAATTGCCGACTTTGCAGGACTTAGCAGGAGAGAGGGAAGTCCTGTCGTTCTTGCCTTAATGAAATTATCCTGATCTACCCTAAAACCAACCACCACATCCTATTCCCCTGAGTTGGCACCCTCTTTCAGTTTGACTGGGAACATTAGGATGTTGGGCATATTCCATAAAGATTTTGCAGACCCCAGTTTCAAAGACTATCTCAGATTTTGCTCTCACTCTTATTTTTACTTTACTGTCAACCAGATGAGTAGAATCAAAATCAAATGGGCAGTTGGTATTAACCAGTGGGTCTCAACTGGGGGTACACAGAAGTCTTCCAGGAGGTTCATCAACTCATCTAGATATTTGTGTAATTTTACAACAGGCTACATAAAAAGCACTAGTGAAGTCCATGCAAACTAAAATTTCATACACACAATTAATTGTTTATACTGCTCTATATACTAAAATGTAAGTACAATATTTATATTCCAATTGATTTATTTTATAATTATATGGAAAAAATGAGAAAGTAAGCAATTTTTCAGTAATAGTGCGCTGTGACACTTTTGTATTTTTATGTCTGATTTTGTAAGCAAGTAGTTTTTAAGTGAGGTGAAACTTGGGGATATGCAAGACAAATCAGATTCCTGAAAGCGGTATGGTAGTCTAGAAAGGTTGAGAGCCACTGGTATAAATGACCATATGATAGATTAAGACAGCAATGTGAAAAACGCTTTGCTCCAAAATAAGACAAAACAAACACATTCAAATGGATGATATTAAAACAAAATACTTCAAAAGTGAAATAACTGAAGTTTATTGTGGCAAGTTATGACTTCTGCATTATGACACCATATGTGTTATATTAAATGGCCTTGTACTGTAATAATTGGCTTTTTCCATTTTTAATGGATTTTAATACACACCAAGTTGTAATAGAAAATATATGTGATCATTTTCATTGGTAACGTTATTACCATATTAAAATCACAGAGGTATCAGTTTAATGCAAAAAGATCAAGCTGGTAATTAAGGCTGAGGGGTACCATATAGGATACTGCATTTACATAACCCACCTATATTCTAACTTTTAAATGCCCTACATAAGGTATTTTATTAACATTAAATTCTCAAATGAGTTTTAAATAATGAAGATGTGACTCAAGAAAAACCTTGAAATTCAAAGTCAATGAACTGAGGTGCAAACAAAACAATGAGTCAATGCCAACTATTGTGTCAAAAACTAAAAAATTTAAAGGGCCTAAATAGGGATTTATTTTAAAGTTTTTACCTTCTACCCAATCAAATGTATAGTGTCAACATTATCACACATAAGATATATAGTTAAAAGGCTAGACCTTTGCAGCCAATACAGTTTATTGTGTGAGTACTGAGTCTGATTCTGACCTCAGACCAGCACTTGCGACCATGGAGATAAACTAAAATTCTGCACTCAATATCTCACTAATATATGTCAGAAATCACTTCTATTGAACATGCCAAACTGAAACAAGACATGCCCCAAGACATGCCCAAAGGGCTTACAGATAAAAAGACATAACAAGACAAGTTGGTGGTTAGCACTTCTGGAGAGGGAAAGTTTGCATCATATAAATGAAGACAAGTAGACAGGAAAGAGTGCTTGTGGAGGTGAGATTTAAGAAGTAATTAACGGTTGGAAAATAGCACCTAGTAGATGAAGATAGGGAGAATGTCTCAGGCATGTGAGGCAGCATAGCAAAAGTTTCAAGCCAAGAATGAGAAAAGGAAACAATGACACAAAGCGAAAAGTTTGATGAGCACTGGAAGTAGGAGGATGAGTAGAAATGACTGCAAGGATGTAGGTGTAACAACGCAAGGTGTGAGGCAGCATATGATAAAATTAAACATTTTCAAATCAACTGGCCCCGATAACTTGCTCCCAGGAGTGTTAAAGGAACTAGCTGAGGAGCTCTCTGAACCATTAATGTTCATTTTTAATAAATCTTGGAAAAGTTGGAAATATCCAAAGAATTGGATGACTACCAATGAAGTGTCAATATTTTAAAAGGGTAGAAAGGATGAGCCAGGGAACTATAGACTGGTTAGCCAGATGTCAATCCCAATAAAACAATTATGAGTTATTTCAGGACTCTATCAACAAAGACTTTGAAGCTAAAACTATAATTAATGCCAATCTGTATGGTTCCATTGCAGCAAAGTCATCTGTGGAGGTCTATGGTTGTGTTCTGAGGCTGATAAGTGAGTCACCTGACAGAGGGGACTGGAAGTTATTAAAGACAGGATCTCTCAGCAGACATTTTGGAGAGGAGAAGCAGGAAGGAGGAAGATGATTATGATGAAGTTGACAAGGGATCCCATGTTCTGGACAAGAACCCATGTGGATGAGGGCAGAGGGAAAAGGAAGGAGCCCAGATTCCTTAGAGGACTCTGGTTTAATCCAAAGAACTCTCCAGAGAGTTGAGAATACTGAGGTAAGGAGATGTGTATCAATGTTATCATTATTTTGATATTTGTATTTCTCATGCTATCTAAGTAAGCAGCAATGGTGTTTTAGAATCCTGTGCAAAGTCTGCCTGTCAGCTTTCACTATTGTGTACCCCTGAAGCGGTGAAGTGTAAACCAGAAGGCTCACACCTTCTATGGTATTCTGGGGAATGTGCAAGAACTGCAGGGGAAGATTGGGGGAAGACTATGCTAGTTTCAGGACCAAAGCAAATGGACCAAGGGATTCCCCCCTCCCCCAAGAGGAGTGTCAGGCATGAGGTCTGTACCCACAGTGTATGCCTAGAGGCACAAGGGCACAGTGCCTAAACTTTGCCCAGCCCCAGGAAGCTAAGGCCATGTGGAATTCAGTGTTTAGGATCCCCTCACTGCAGTCTGGTGGGTGTTCAGCAGGAGGTGTTTGATAAGATTGGTGACCCTAAAGTCTTGTGGACTTTGTCCCTTCTATGAAATTACTAAACATTTGTCATGATATGTGCTCTCCAAGCAGAAAAAAATCCAGAATTGAATGATCAAGGATATTGGAAGTTACTATTATACTGAGACCCAATGACAGAGTTGTGCATGGGAAGCTTGCAGAATGCCTCTTAGATCACAATACCATCTCATCAGATTTTTTTAATATGAACAAAACATTTATTTAAATACCATAGTAAATGAGCCATTAGTGTGTAGGTTAGTGCTGTTTAGTAACTTCAGCTCTGGGTGAGGCAGAGGAAAATATTCCCCAGATTCTGGGGCCACTTTGCCCTGGGCTGGTCCTAGCACACTAGAATTAGCTGAAGGCTGCACCAATTTGTATCAGCTGCCAGTAGGCCCCCAGGGGACCCTTAATAGGAACTGGCAGGTTCAGGGACTCGTCGACGCACATCATGTTTTGGCCACCCAGTTCCCACAGCAGAGGAGTTGCTATTGCACCTCTGTGATCCAGAACTTAAATACTACTGAGGATCTGCACCTATGTCACCTTAAGCACTTATCTTTGTGGGAACAGTGGTGATTATCCTTTTGTTAGCTAAGCCTGCCAAGCATTAAGGCAATTTTCATAGATTCCAAGGCCAGTAGGGACCAATGTGACCACCTAGTTTGATCTCTTGTATAACAGGCCACAGCACTTCCCCAAAATAATCCTAGAGCATAATTTTTAGAAAAAAAAATCCATTCTTGATTTTAAAGTTGCCTGTGATGGAGAATCCACCACAACTTTTGGTAAATTGTTCCAATAGTTAATTGCCCTCATTGTTAAAAAAAAAATACACCTTATTTCTAGTCTGAATTTGTCTAGCTTCAACTTCCAAACATTGGATTGTGTTATAATTTTTCCCTCTCATGTGTGTGTGTCTCATGTGTGAGTGTTGTACCTCTCTCTCCTAGGCTGAAGAGCCTATTAAATATTTGTTCTCCATGTAGGTACTTACAAATTGTAATCAAGTCACCACTTAACCTTGTCTTTATTAAGCTAAGTAGATTGAGCTCCTTGAGTCTTACTATAAGGCATCTTTAATCAGCCTTGTGGCTCTTGTCTAAACCCTCTCTAATTTATCAATATCCTTCTTGAATTGTGGACACTAGCGCTGGACACAGTATTCCAGCATGGTTGCACCGGTGTCAAATACAGAAGTAAAATAACCTCTCTACCCTTCTTCAGATTCCCCTATTTATGTGCCCAAGGTTTGCATTAGCCCTTTTGGCCACATCATTGCACTGGGAGCTCATGGACAGCTGATTATTCACCATGCCCCTAAAATCTTTTTCAGAGTCCCCATTCCTGTAAGTATGCTAGATTCTTTGTTCCTAGTACATTTTTCCCATAGTACATTTACATTTAGTTGTATTAAAATATACCTTAAGGATCACACCAATGTTATCAGTCCCTCACTTTCACTAATATACGTGAAACAGCAATCTGAGACTCCATTTGTAATACTCCTCTTCGTGATTAGAAATCTCAGTGACACAGAGGGCATAAAATCACTCACTGATCAGCCTTCCACCATACATAACCAAAATGAAGGGACTTAAGCACAGATTCAGAATTAACTCTGATTTCCTCACCTTTTGCTGAAGTGAGCCAAACTAACACAGGTTGGGTATTTTTGGATGTATTATTGTTCAGTTTGATGAATAGCTGGGCAAGATTTGAGAATAATATCAGATGAAAGGGTATTTTTTAAAATTGCCCTCCTATTATAAAGAGAATTTTGATGCATTTAGATAATTAACACTAAAATAGTTGCTTGCTTTTATCTGTGCATAAATGTTCTTCAGTTAATTTGGTAAGGTTTAAGGCACAGCCCACATCTAACGACTGTGAACTGTCCATCTGCAGGTCCATGCTAGCATGAAGAATGTAGCTAGTTACAATCTCATTACTGGAGAATAATTTATCACCAGTTCACTATGCACAATTTTAGACACCTTGATACAATAGCTTAAATGGTCAATTGAGAAAGGCACAGTATTGAAAACTTAGACTTTAAGGCCAGAAGGGATCATTATAATCATCTGATAGGAGCCAAGGAACACAAGACCGAAAGAAATATTTTTCAAGGATGTCAGTCATACAAAGATATTCAAGCATCCAATGAACAATGACACAAAACACAAATGAATTAATGAAAACGGAAAAGATCAGAGGGGAAATATCCATGAAATCAGCACAGATGTCATATTAAGGAGGTAAATAAAAATAGGCACTTGGTCAAAAACAACAATAAATGTTTATATACAATTTCAAGAAACTTAAAATCATAAACAGGTGAAATAGAATGCCATGCAGTGTAATGGGATATTGATATAGTAGGCATTATGGAAATGATAAAAATCAGTGAGATAAGGGGATACCTAGTTATAAACTATATCAGACAGAAACATGTAAGCCAAACATGTATGGGAGTAGCACTATATGTCAAAGATACCATAGAATCTAGTGAGATTAAACTTCTGAGCAGAGAGGACCACAGGTGAATCTGTAAATATAAATCTCAAGCTGTAAGAATGTAAATATATTACTAGGGCTATCCGAGTGGCCTATGGATCAAGAAATTGAGTCTGAGCACACAATGTTGAGAGAGAAGAAAGAGGCAGCAAAATGTAACAAAATGATGATAACAGGAGACTTTAACTGCTTGCATACAAACTGGTCAAAGGTCACAAAAGGACAGCATTTAGAGAAGCAATTTCTCAAAACTTTAAATAATTGCTGCTTGGGACAGCGAGTTCTAGAATACACAAGAGGAGAGACAATTCTGAGTTTAAGAATAACAAACAGGAGTTAATTCAAGTTTTAACAGTAGCTGAGCCTCTAAGTAATAGTGACCATAACATCATTAGGTTCAACATCCTAGCAGGAGGTAAGGTTCCAAAAATTGACATAACGGCACTAAACTTTAGAAAAATAGGTTTAAAAAAAAAAAGAGACAGCTGGTCAAAGGTTCTAAAGCCAAAAGTAAAGGAAGTAAAATCTTTAGATGTGGCGTGGATGCTGCTTAAGGAAAAAATAATAGTCTCAGAAAGCACGTGTACCTCTGAACAAAAAGGGAATCAGGAAGGCAAGAAGCAAATTAATGATTTGAGAGTCAAACAGGGATCTTTAAAAATCTGGAACTCTAACTCTAAGGAAACTGAGCATAAATGAGCATAAATTACAGCAGACAATATGTAAGAGGGAAATTCAGAGGGCTGAAAGGGATTTTTGAAAAGCAAACAATTAACAGCATAAAAACAAAGAAGAAAACACCATCAACCTGTCAAACTCATTACCAGGAGATGCTGTGAAGGCCGAAAGTCTAACTGCGTTCAAAAACTAATTGAACACATTCATGGAGGATAGGTCAATCAATGGCTATTAGCCAAGATGGTCAAGGATGCAATCCCATGCTCTGCGTGTCCCTTTTATTGTAGGAAGCTGGGACTGGATGACAGGGGATGGATCGCTCTAACTGCCCTATTCTAAAGCATCTGGCATTGGCTACTGGAGGAAAGTAGGATACTGGGCTAGATGCATAGGTGCTGACTGACATAGGTGCAGGACTGGAGCACCCACGGAAAAAAGTTAGCAGGTGCTTAGCACCCACTGGCAGCCAAGCTCCCCCTAACCCACAATGCCTCCTGCCTGGTGGCAGCCCTACCAATCAATTCCTCCCCCTCCATCACAGCACATCCCACCCACCACACATCAGCTGTTTCATGGCATGCAGGAGGCGCTGGGAGGAAGGGGGAGGAATGGGGATGGGGCACACTCGTGGGAGGGAGTGGGGAAGAAGCAAGGCAGGGGTGTAGTGAGGGCAGGATGGGGGTTTGGAGAAGGGATGGAGTGGGTGCAAGGCCTGGGACTGAGCAGGCGTTCAGCACCCCTGGGGAAAATTGGAAGCCAGGCACCTGTGGTTAGATGAACTATTGGTCTGACCCAGTATGGTCATTCTTATCTGCTTATGTTCTTAAATTCTTTAAGTATATCAGAAGCAGGAAATGCTGCAAAAGAATCAGTGGGTCTCCTGGGTCACAAGGGAATAAAGGGAGCAATTGTGGAAGATAAGGACATTGCTAAGAAGCTAAATGATTCCTTTGCATCAGTCTTCACTGAAAAAAATGTTAAGGAGATACCTGATCTTTTCTGGTAATAAGGATGAGGCGCTCTCAGATTGAGGTGCCAGATTAAGAGGTGCTGGAACATACTGATAATTTAAAAAACAAGAAATCTCTAGGCCCATATGGCATTGTGACAGGGTATGACTCATCACTGCAGTGCCTCCTACTAGCTGTCTTGGGATTTAGCTCTGCACCCTCTTCTGGTGTTGTCTTACACACATAGAATCATAGAATCATAGAATATCAGGGTTGGAAGGGACCCCAGAAGGTCATCTAGTCCAACCCCCTGCTCGAAGCAGGACCAATTCCCAGTTAAATCATCCCAGCCAGGGCTTTGTCAAGCCTGACCTTACTCCAGATGAGGCCTCACCAATGCCGAATAGAGGGGAACGATCACGTCCCTCGATCTGCTCGCTATGCCCCTACTTATACATCCCAAAATGCCATTGGCCTTCTTGGCAACAAGGGCACACTGCTGACTCATATCCAGCTTCTCGTCCACAGTCACCCCTAGGTCCTTTTCCGCAGAACTGCTGCCTAGCCATTCGGTCCCTAGTCTGTAGCTGTGCATTGGGTTCTTCCGTCCTAAGTGCAGGACCCTACACTTATCCTTAGTGAACCTCATCAGATTTCTTTTGGCCCAATCCTCCAATTTGTCTAGGTCCTTCTGTATCCTATCCCTCCCCTCCAGCGTATCTACCACTCCTCCCAGTTTAGTATCATCCGCAAATTTGCTGAGAGTGCAATCCACACCATCCTCCAGATCATTTATGAAGATATTGAACAAAACCGGCCCCAGGACCGACCCTTGGGGCACTCCACTTGATACCGGCTGCCAACTAGACATGGAGCCATTGATCACTACCCGTTGAGCCCGACAATCTAGCCAGCTTTCTACCCACCTTATAGTGCATTCATCCAGCCCATACTTCTTTAACTTGCTGACAAGAATACTGTGGGAGACCGTGTCAAAAGCTTTGCTAAAGTCAAGAAACAATACATCCACTGCTTTCCCTTCATCCACAGAACCAGTAATCTCATCATAAAAGGCAATTAGATTAGTCAGGCATGACCTTCCCTTGGTGAATCCATGCTGGCTGTTCCTGATCACTTTCCTCTCATGCAAGTGCTTCAGGATTGATTCTTTGAGGACCTGCTCCATGATTTTTCCAGGGACTGAGGTGAGGCTGACTGGCCTGTAGTTCCCAGGATCCTCCTTCTTCCCTTTTTTAAAGATTGGCACTACATTAGCCTTTTTCCAGTCATCCGGGACTTCCCCGGTTCGCCACGAGTTTTCAAAGATAATGGCCAATGGCTCTGCAATCACAGCCGCCAATTCCTTCAGCACTCTCGGATGCAACTCGTCTGGCCCCATGGACTTGTGCACGTCCAGCTTTTCTAAATAGTCCCTAACCACCTCTATCTCCACAGAGGGCTGGCCATCTCTTCCCCACTTTGTGATGCCCAGCGCAGCAGTCTGGGAGCTGACCTTATTAGTGAAAACAGAGGCAAAAAGAGCATTGAGTACATTAGCTTTTTCCACATCCTCTGTCACTAGGTTGCCTCCCTCATTCAGTAAGGGGCCCACACATTCCTTGGCTTTCTTCTTGTTGCCAACATACCTGAAGAAACCCTTCTTGTTACTCCTGACATCTCTGGCTAGCTGCAGCTCCAGGTGCTATTTGGCCCTCCTGATATCATTCCTACATGCCCGAGCAATATTTTTATACTCTTCCCTGGTCATAAGTCCAACCTTCCACTTCTTGTAAGCTTCTTTTTTATGTTTAAGATCTGCTAGGATTTCACCATTAAGCCAAGCTGGTCGCCTGCCATATTTACTATTCTTTCGACTCATCGGGATGGTTTGTCCCTGTAACCTCAACAGGGATTCCTTGAAATACAGCCAGCTCTCCTGGACTCCTTTCCCCTTCAAGTTAGTCCCCCAGGGGATCCTGGTCATCCGTTCCCTGAGGGAGTCAAAGTCTGCTTTCCTGAAGTCCAGGGTCCGTATCCTGCTGCTTACCTTTCTTCCCTGCGTCAGGATCCTGAACTCAACCAACTCATGGTCACTGCCTCCCAGATTCCCATCCACTTTTGCTTCCCCCACTAATTCTACCCGGTTTGTGAGCAGCAGGTCAAGAAAAGCGCCCCCCCTAGTTGGCTCCTCTAGCACTTGCGCCAGGAAATTGTCCCCTATGCTTTCCAAAAACTTCCTGGATTGTCTATGCACCGCTGTATTGCTCTCCCAGCAGATATCAGGAAAATTAAAGTCACCCATGAGAATCAGGGCATGTGATCTAGTAGCTTCCGTGAGCTGCCGGAAGAAAGCCTCATCTACCACATCCCCCTGGTCCGGTGGTCTATAGCAGACTCCTACCACTACATCACTCTTGTTGCACACACTTCTAAACTTAATCCAGAGACACTCAGGTTTTTCTGCAGTTTCGTACCGGAGCTCTGAGCAGTCATACTGCTCCCTTACATACAGTGCTACTCCCCCACCTTTTCTGCCCTGCCTGTCCTTCCTGAACAGTTTATAACCATCCATGAGAGTACTCCAGTCATGTGAGTTATCCCACCAAGTCTCTGTTATTCCGATCACGTCATAGTTCCTTGACATCACCAGGACCTCCAGTTCTCCCTGCTTGTTTCCAAGGCTTTGTGCATTTGTATATAAGCACTTGAGATAACCTGTTGATCGCCCCTCATTCCCAGTATGAGGCAGGAGCCCTCCCCTCACAGACATTCCTGCCTGTGCTTCCTCCCGGTATCCCGCTTTCCCACTTACCTCAGGGCTTTGGTCTCCTTCCCCCGGTGAACCTAGTTTAAAGCCCTCCTCACTAGGTTAGCCAGCCTGCTGGCAAAGATGCTCTTCCCTCTCTTCGTAAGATGGAGCCCGTCTCTGCCCAGCACTCCTCCTTCATGGAACACCATCCCATGGTCAAAGAAACCAAAGCCTTCTCTCCGACACCACCTGCGTAGCCATTCGTTGACTTCCACAATTCGACAGTCCCTACCTAGGCCTTTTCCTTCCATGGGGAGGATGGACGAGAACACCACTTGCGCCTCCAACTCCTTTATCCTTCTTCCTAGAGCCACATAGTCCGCAGTGATCCGCTCAAGGTCATTCTTGGCAGTATCATTGGTGCCCACGTGGAGAAGCAGGAAGGGGTAGCGATCCGAGGGCTTGATGAGTCTCGGCAGTCTCTCCGTCACATCGTGAATCTTAGCCCCTGGCAAGCAGCAGACTTCTCGGTTTTCCCGGTCAGGGCGGCAGATAGATGACTCAGTCCCCCGGAGGAGAGAGTCCCCGACCACCACCACCCGCCTTCTCCTCTTGGGAGTGGTGGTCGTGGAACTCCCAACCTCAGGACATAGCATCTCATGCCTTCCAACCAGCGGAGTCTCCTTCTGCTTCACACCATCATCTCTGCTTCTGGACCCACATCACTCCCAGGAATGCAGCATCCTCTTCATCACACTGCCCTCTGGCTGTGCCACACTCTGGGTTCTCCTCTTCCAGGGGACCTACAACCTCCACTCAGCCACTTCCATCAGTGGCAACTGCAGTCCATTGTCTCAGGGCTGCTCCCCATGCAGCTCCAGGACCCTCTTCTGCCCTTACCTCAGGGCCTCAGCCTGCAGGCCCTAGCAGCCAGCCGGCCCTAGCAGCCAGCCAGGAGCTCTCTCTAGCTCTCCTGTCCCTGCCTGCAGCACTGAATTGTCCCAGGTGCTGGGGCTTCTTCTCCACTAGGAGCATGATCTTCTCCCCTCAAGTTCCAGTCAGCTACTGAACTCTGTTCTGCTGGCAGCCCTTCTTATATGGGCCTGCTGGGCCATGACTGGCTACTCCTCTCAGCCCCTTTCTGATTGGATGCCTCAGGCACAGCCTCCTTAGGGCTGCTTTTAACCCCTTTACTGCCAGTGAAGGGAAGCCGCCCCATTACAGGTATATATCCAAAAATTCTGAAGGAGGTCAAGTATGAAGTGGCTGAGCTATGCAATCTGTGGTTAAAAGCAGCTACTATACCAGAGGATGAGAGGATAGCAAATGTTGTATCTATATGTAATAAAGTCTCTTAGGGTGATCCAGGATTTACAGCTCAGTATGCCTTACATCTGGCAAATTTATTGAAATGATGTTTTATTTTTCTATTTTTAAATTATTTGGAAAATCATGATAGGTTATGATGATATGATATGGTTTCTGAAAAGCAAAATCATGTGTCACTAATCTATTAGAATTTTTTGAACATGTCAATAAAATAGTGAAGAAGGAGAACCAGTTTACATAATTTATTTAGATTTTGAAAAGGCCTTTGACAAAGTCCCTCACAAAAAACTAATAAAGCAAGCTCACTGGAGACCTCTGCTTAATGTGTAGACGCATTTTAAAAAACCAAACAATATATTAGGATGCATAAGGAATAGGATGAAAACTATACAGAGAAACTATAATGTCATTATAGTAGATGACTCAATTTCAGTCTCATCTGGAATACTGTGCACAGTACTGGTCATCCCATCTCTACAAGAATATTGCAGAATTAGAGGTGATGCAGAGAAGGGCAACAAGAATGACTTGAGGGCATAGGATTACTCTGATATGGAGAAAGATCGAAAAACTGGGATTATTTTCCAAAGGAAACAAATAAAAGGGAACATGATAATAAATGCATTGGAAAAGGCAGATCTGTTTTCCTCCATGTCTCATAATACAAGATAAAGGGTATAGTCAATTAAATTGAAAGGTGAAAAATTCAAAAATGGTAGTGGGAAGTACTTTTTCACACAATGTGTAATTAGATTGTGGGACTCATTGCCACAGAATGTCATTGAGGGCAGACCATATTAAGATTTAGAGAGATTGGATGGTTATATGGGTTACAAGACTATTCAGAGTTATAATAGTTAATGTTAGCTAAAAGAGTACTGGAAGAGAGATGAAACCTCATGTTCAAGATTTAAAGCAATCTCTACTTGGGATTAGGATGAGAAATTCATGGTGGCCAGATTAGCCCACATCTGCCTATTATGAGGTCTCTTTGCATCTACCTCAGAGGTGTCTTGTGCTTGCCACTGTTAGAAATAGGATAGTGGACTAGATGGACGTTGGGTCTGCTTCATCATGACAATGTCTATGTTCCTAGTGTGACTTCCTGCATTACTTAGGCCCTTGAACTTCTTCCAGTGATTCCTGAATCTAGCCCAACAACTTATGACTGAACTAGAGTATATCACCTAGAGTAGCAGAGTTTAACAGCACTCTAAGTAACAAGCTGTAAGCCATTTGGATGGCACAAGTTTAACTGGTTCTACAAAATCCAAGAACAGAGGTGGCCAGAAAGTGAAGGGAGGGGTGTACATGAAAAATTTTACATAAACAAAAACAAAAATAATTTTCACTGGAATTTTCAGCTGAAAACTTCAACTTTTCATCAAAAAAACTCCCCAACTGTTTCAGCTGAAAATTTCCAAAAGCAAAAAGAACAGGTTCTGGATGACAATTTGGGGGTGAGGGAGTTGATTTTCCTGTGAACAATCCATTTTTCTTGAGGAAAACAGATACTGTCTGTGAAAGTTTTTATTTAATCAAAAACCTGATTATCCTTTGGGAACAAAAAAGTTTGGAAGAAAAACTCACCCAGCCGTATGCTGGAGCTACGCTACATATTCTTGAGTGCCATCTGCTGACAATTTATCTGTTAACTATTTATAAATATGCAGATACAGAGCACTCCTGTGACATATTTCAAATGCCACCAGACATCCTCCTAGTTCAAAAGATATTGAAAATGAGGCTGGCACAATATAACTCATTATTTTTTAAATTCATACTCTCCCTTGATTAGAAAGAGAGAAATAACCTAGAAGTGCTCTAGTCTAAACAGGTCAACTTAAATGGGAAGGGGAGTATTTCCTGAACAGCTAACAAAACACGGAACAAGATGACATATGATGACTCAAAATAATTTCCTCTTCAATGTTTGCTATCAACTTGTATAGGCACCTACTATTTTATTTAATTTGCTGATATTCATAATATGTCCAATACCTTCTGTTAAAGTTAAAATAACTGAATTCAAAACTTCTTTGGTACAGAATAACTCAAATAATTTTTAAAATTTTCCCTGCCCAGCTTTTATAAGGATTCAGTATTATTCAGTGGAATTCACCCTGTCAGGGAAGGAAATCCACACATAACGGGGGATTTAAAAAAGCCATGCATATCTGTGCATGGCCATATATGCAGAGTAGCATATAGTGCAAAGGGAAAAATGTCAGTACCACCACTACTTGAACAAACTGGCTAAAAAAAAATTAGCACTTACCTCCTCCCGAGCACATCATCGGCGTACGCCAACAGGACCAGCCACAACTCTGGCTCATGGAGCACCAACCCCGTCAACCTCCAACAGAGGAGACAGAGGAAGCGTTCGATTGCCAGACCATACAGCTGGCCAGTTTGGTCAGGGTCCAGTTGAGCCTGACCAGACACTCCGCAAAGGCATAAAGCACCTGCAGAAAACCCACAAACTGGGGCCTGAAACCGAACGCCTGCAGAGTGCTCAGGAGATACTCAGGGTCCACCCTGTTGAATACCTTCTCCCAGTCCAGCGACAGGAGGGCAAACAACAGACCATCCATACACCTGAGCTCCAGGAGATCCTGGACCAAGTACAAATTGTTAAAGGTGGCATGGCCCGGGACAGTGTAGGTCTGGTCGGGGTGGACCACGTCCGCCAGCACAGACCCCAGTTGCAGCGAGATGGCCTTCATTATGACCTTGTAGTCCATGCTGAGGAGCGAGATGGGATGCCAATTCCGAAGGCTGCAGAGGTCCCCCTTCCTCGCCTTGCTTCTGAACATGGCTCGCCTGCATGACTGGGGGAGGACCCCACTCCCCAAGGACTCGGCCCAGACGGTGACAAAGTCTGGGCCGGGGATGTCCCAGAACATGCGGTAGAACTCCATGGTCAGCCCGTCTATGCCCAGAGATTTATTAGTGGGCATGACATGGAGGGCTTCTGAGAACTTGGCCAGAGTCAGAGGTAGCTCTAGCTGGTCCTGGTTACCTCTGCTGATCATCAGGAGTTCTTCCTAGAGCACTTTACAGGCATCGGCATCAGTCAGATCCAGGGAGAAGAGGCTGGCGTAGAAGGCCCTGGTCCTTCCATGCATCTCCTCTGGATCTGTGAGGGGGCTGCTGTCTTCTGCCAAAAGTCAGGTGACATTCTTCTTAGCCTCCCTCTTTTTCTCCAGGGCATAGAAGAAGCAAGAGCCGTGATCTATCTCTCGAAGCAGACAGATGCGGAATCGAATGAACGCACCCTGGGCCAGATGGCCCTTGAGGACCCGGAGCTCCTCCTGCTTCTCCCAGCATGCTCCGCAGAGGGATGGATCCCTGGGGCTGGTGGCCAGACACCTCTCCAGCTCCAAGACCTCCCGCTCCAACTGCTCTCTCACCACATCCCTTTGCCAGCTGGCAGCCCGGGTGTAGTTGTGTCAGAAGAGCGGGGTGCACAGCTTCCCCATATCCCACTACTGCTGAGTCAAGGGAAAGGTGCACCTCTGCCCTTGCCAGGCCAGAAGATCTCCTGGAAGGAGGCCACAAAGCCCACGTCCTCCAGCAAGCTGTTATTAAAATGCCAATAGGCTGGCCCCGGCCTCTCTGAGGTGAGAGAGGCCGTCACAGTCACCAAATGGCGATCTGAGAATGGGGCCGGCTGGATGCTGGAGGAGTGGGCCCATGAAAGATGATAGTGAGATAAGTAGATGTGGTCCAACTGGGAGTGATGAGACTGATGTGCCTCCACCAGGACATAGGTGAACATTGACACATTGTTCGGGTGGTGGTCATACCAGACGTCCACCAAGGAATGATGGTCAACAATCGACCAGAGGATGTCCGTGGTGGCTGGGCACTCCTCGGTCCCCGAGCGGTCCCACGCTTCAAGGGTGGTGTTAAAATCCCCGCCCAGAACCAGGCACTCGTGAGGCTCCAAAGAGCCGAAGAAGGCAGACACCTGCTGGAAAAAGCGCACCCGCTCCGGACAGTCAATATAAACAAACTGTGTCGTGGCCCATCAGCAAATTACCCTGATGGGCTGCATGCGACTGTTCTAAAGCCTGGATGTGCCCCTTTTAACGCTTCTGCCCTTACATTCCTAGAGGATGAGTCAGCATTGCCATGCTGACCCCCAACTCCCTTTTTTCAGCAGCATCTGACCTTCTTCCCTTCCGGCACCATGTAGCACTGTTACCCTTCCTCCAGCAAACCTGAACAATGTCCCCCTGCATACGGTGCAGTGTAGTCATCCACCCTAGAGTATGACTGTGCCACATAAAACCTTTTTAGCAAAGTTTTTATAAACTATATTGGCTGTAATATAGATGGGACCATATGTGTCTGGGAAATTTGACAGCAAATGTGTTTTTTTTTTAAAAAAAGTGAGATTGCAGCTAGCATCTCATTCCTCAAATATATGATGAAGGTATCCAGGTAAATTAGTACTGCTCTTGATAATATGTAGATGCTCAATCTACAAATGCACAGCAGTATCTTGCATTCACTTCTGTTTCTGTTCTTTAACACTCAAAATCACACTTTTCCAGGTGCAATCTTAAAAGCTTTAATAATAGAAGATCAGACTGTGGTTGCTTAATGAGACTTTTTTTTTCAATTGAAAGAGAAAAGTTTGCAATACCAAACATATCCTGAGCTTCACCTTTATTTTGTCAAGCCTTGAGGTTTCAGTTAGCCAATTTCTGTTTAATTTAATCTGAGATATATGTATGTAGGAAAGTCTTGTTTTGTGACTCTGAGCAGTTCTTTCAGGTAGGCACATACATGTGATTAATTGATATCTATTGTGACAGGGTCGAGCCAGATGGCTATAGCAGAGTAATTTTTGAAGCAAAAGATGTTTTTATTTGCATAACACACTTACAAAGTAAAAACAGCAGCATATGCAATGTGTAACACAGCAAGCAATCACAATTGTTTACTCATTAGCTTCAGGGGAGGGAAGTGTTCAAGCTTGCCTGGGCCCAGAGCGGGGGGCTTCCTCGACTCTTGTGGTCTTGCACCCTTCCGAGTTACGTGGTGGTCCAGAGCGAGGGGGCTTCATCGACTCTCAAGGTCTGCCATCCCCTCGAGTTACCTGGCACCACGCCCGAGTGTCACCAACAGTTCCCTCCTCTGAAAGCACCCAACAAGAGGGGCAGGCTGTGGGGTGGACAATCCGGGGGGGGGGGTGTCACATGCACCCACGTGTAAAAGGACCCCTCTAGGGTGGTGGTGTCCGCAGCAGCAATGGCTGGGGCTGGGGTCCCTTACTCTCTCCCCCAATCAAAGGGTCAGGCAAAGGGACCCAGACGGGGACACCGAGCAGAGAACCTCAGACAGTGCCCACCGCTCCTCAAAAGCATCAAGGGAGTCGGTGGACGCCACCCAGAGGAACTCCGCCTGGATACGGGAATGGGCCGAGGATCGGAAAACGGCCCCACAGTCACCGGAAACTCCATCAGCCAACCTCCTCTCTCTGGTTTTATAGATGACCGTTTTAGCCAGGGCCAGGAGGAGATTAACTAGGAGATCCCGTGACTTTGTGAGGCCACGGATGGGGAGTGCATAAATAAAAAGGTGAGGGGAAAAATGCAACCAAAAATGTAACAGGAGATTTGTGAGGAACTGGAACAGGGGCTGCAGCCTGGCGGATATACGTGTGCCAGGGTTTCCCTTACACCACAAAAGGGACAAGTATCTGGGATGTGGGTGAACCGCGCCAAGTACGTGCCCGTGCTCACAGCTCCGTGAAGGAGCCGCCAACTGATGTCCCCGATGGGCCTCGGAACCAAGGTGGAATATAGGCTGGCCCACCGGCGCTGCTCACCCTCCAAAGGTGGCAGAAGGTCTCGCTACTTTGTGTCGGGGCGGGACACTAGGGTGAGGGTGTGAAAGGTGTGGAGTGCGAGCATGTATAGATGTTTCCTTGGCACGGTTTGGAAGCGTACCGGCTGCAGTTCATGCAGCTGGCTTGCAGTGAAGGGGTGGGGGGGTCGATTGGATCTGTGGGTCAGAGGTCCAATTAAAAAGTCCGTTGGGCCTGGGGTAGAGGGTGGGCGGGGCGTGCCCTCGAGCAGGACCCGGTTGAGGTAAGCTCGAGCAGCGGGCGGCAAAGCGGCCTTCACCTCCTGAATTACGTGCCGGGGGGTATGAGGTCTGGAGAGCCCCATGCGCCGGGCGAGCATCAGGGGATCCAGCCAGTCTCCCTGGTCGTAGTCCAGGAGGTCTCCGACTCTCGTGACTTCTGAGAGGATCAAGCTCTGGCGCACCAAGCAGGACTCCGCCACCTGCACCACTCCCATCGGTGGCCGCCATGGACCTGGTCGTTAAAAACAGTTTCCAAGTCCGGAGGAGGTCCTGGTAGAAGACCGACAGCCTGGAGAGGTCTCACGGAAGACTTCCTGGATGGAGATAAAAGAGCTGCCGGTCATATCGGAGCCCTTGGATGTGGTGCAGGATGGCGTGCGCCAGTGTGCTCCACGCCGAACTGCCTGCACCATAGAGGAGCCTCTGTAGGGCCTGGAGGCGGAAGACTTGGACCTGAGTGTGTAGACACTTCAGGCCCTGTCCTCCTTCCTTCAGGGGTAGATGAAGGACCCCTGCAGGGGCCCAGTGTGTTCCTGACCAAAAGAACCCCAGAATCGATGTCCGGAGGTTGGTCAGGAAACCCGGGGCCGGGACCAGGGTGTTGAGCCGGTACCAGAGTTTGGACAGGACTAGTTGATTAAGGAGCAGTGCTCTCCCTCGGACAAACAGACATCGGAGTAGTCCCGTCAATTTCTGGAGCCGCTCTATCACTCCGCCCTCTAAATTTTCCCAGTTCTTTGGCGGAGAGGGATGTGTGGCAGAAAGGTAAATGCCGAGGTAGAGCAGCGGACCCGTGCTCCACCGGATGGTCTGAAGTGAGGGTGGGAGGGAGCTCACCTGCCACCAGTCTCCTACCGCCAAGCCAGAGCACTTGACCCAGTTGACCCGGATGGAGGAGGCTGCCAAATAGATGGCCTGGCAAGCCTCCACCCATGCCAAGTCACCGGGGTCCTGGATCACGAGGAGCACGTCATCAGCATACACCAACAGGAACAGCTGCAGCTCCGGCTCCAGCAGCACCAACCCTGTCAACCTCCTGCGGAGGAGACAGAGGAAGGGCTCCATCCATCCAAAGCGTAGAGCTGGCCTGAGAGGGGGCACCCCTGCCGTACTCCTCGCCCGAAGCTGACTGGTTCGGTCAGGGTCCAGTTGAGCTTAACCAGACACTCTGCGGAAGCATACAGCACCTGGAGAAAACCCACAAACTGGGGTCCGAAGCCAGACACCTGCTGTATTCAGGCGGTATCCGTGGTCCACCCTATTGAACGCCTTCTCCTGATCTAGGGACAGGAGGGCGAATGACAGACCGTCTCTATGCCAGAGTTCAAAAAGGTCCCAAACCAGAAATAGGTTATCAAATACACTGCGGTCCAGGATGGTGTAGGTCTGGTCTGGGTGGATCACGTCCGCCAGCACAGACCCTAGCCGCAGCGAGATTGCTTTCACTATGATTTTGTAGTCCGTGCTGAGGAGTGAGACGGGACACGAATTTCATAAATCGCGGAGGTCCCCCTTCTTCGGCAATAAGGCGAGCACAGCTCGCCTGCACGAGAGAGGGAGGACCCCGCTCTGCAGAGACTCGGCCCAGACGGTGACTAGGTCTGGCCGAGGACGTCCCAAAACACGCGGTAGAATTCCACGGTCAGCCCGTCCATTCCTGGAGACTTATTAGTGGGCATACGACGGAGGGCTTCCGAGAACTCGGCCAGGGTGAGAGGCAACTCTAGCCGGTCTCGGTCGCTTGCGCTGACCGTAGGGAGCTCCTCCCAAAGCACTCTGCAAGCGCTAGGGTCTGTCGGATCCGTGGAGAAAAGACTTGCGTAGAAGGCTCGGTCCCTCCCGCACATCTCCGCTGGTTCCGTGAGGGGGGTGCCATCTTCTGCCAGGAGGCAGGAGACGTGTTTCTTGGCCCCCCTCGTTTTCTCCAGGGTATAGAAGAAGCAGGAGCCATGATCCATCTCCCAAAGGATGAGAATGCGGGATCGAACAAAGGCGCCACAGGACCGATGGTCCTCGAGGGCCCGGAGCTCCTCCTGCTTCTCCCGGCACGCTCTGCAGAGGACCGGGTCTTCGGGGTTGGTGGCCAGACGCCTCTCCAACTCTAAGACCTCCCATTCCAACTGCTCTATCGCTGCATTTCTCCGTCGGCTGGTGCCCCGGGTGTAGTCGTGGCAGAAAAGCCAGGCGTGCACCTTCCCCAGGTCCCACCATCGCCACGCCGAGGGTAAGGCATGCCGCTGCCCTTGCCAGGCCAGCCAGAATTCCTGGAAGGACGTCACGAAGCCCTCATCCTCCAACAGGCTGTTGTAAAAATGCCAGTAGGCCAACCCTGAACTCTCCTCACAGAGGGAGGCTGTCACGGTGGCTAGGTGATGGTCAGAAAATGGGGCCAGCCGAATGTTGGAGGAGTGGGCTCGTGAGAGATGGAAGCATGATAAATAAATGCAGTCCAACCGGGAGTGGCTCAACCGATGCACTTGCACCCGGACAAAGGTGAACGTGGAAGTGTCATCCGGGTGGTGGTCGTGCCAGATGTCCACTAGGGAGTGATGTTTAACTATCTCCCGGAGGGTGTCCGCGGCAGCCGGGCACTGCTCGGTCCCTGAGCGGTCTCGTTCCTCAAGGGTGGTATTAAAATCCCCTCCCAGAACCAGGCACTCATGAGAATCTAAGGTGCCGAGGAAGGCGGACGCCTGTTGATAGAATTGCAGCCACTCCGGGCCCGATGTCGGGGCATAGATGTTAATGAGGTTAACCACGAGCCCCTCTATACAGACCCAAAGTTGCAGCAGGCGATGCTGCACGGCCTCGGCGACCCCTAGCACCTCGGGCCGCAGGTTGGGGGAGAACAGGGTTGCCACTCCAGCCTGCCGAATCGTGGCATGGCTAAAGTAGACCCTGTCCCCCCACTCCAGCTGCCAACTATCTTTGGTGGTTGGATCCGTATGGGTCTCCTGCAGGAAAATCACAGAGTACCCTCCCTCCCGAAGGAAGGAGAGCACCTGGGACCTGCGGAGAGCCATCCTACAACCCCGGGTGTTCAACGTTGCGATGGTGACAGGTGTCATGGGGAGGGCCGGGGGGATCCTCACTGGCAGGGATGCTCGCATCCCCCAGCGGGCCACGCGACAGTCCCTGACCCATCCCGTAGGTGAGTAATTGGTCACGGAAGACACAGACCCGCCAGGAGGCCGCGGCATCCTGCTTCCCCATCCCTTTACCTTCCCCCATGAGGGCTCTTTTGGCCCAGAGGATTTCAAAAAAAAAAACCCCATCGCTGGAGAGCAAGCTATACCTTATTGCGGGAGCCACGGACATCCTCTAAAAACTTCTGCAGCTCTCCTCACAGCTCATGGGGGGGTGGGGTTATGGTTTCCCAGTTGTTCCCCTGCAGAGCCCTTGGTGCAGCCCCGTGGCCCACTAAAATGGGCAAGCAGGGTGCGGACCCCCGATGGGGTGCCTGATGAGCTGGAGCTTTTAGGCCCGCCTCAAACCCTGGGGCGATAGGGGGCGGTGGAGGGAAAATAGCAGCCCCTAATGGGTTGGGGCAGGAGAACACAAACGCCGCTCCCTGGGGGTCATTGGTTGGAAAAGGGAAGGAGACAGCCCCGGGGGCAGCAATAACATCTCAGGAGGTAAATTGGATAGGGGTAGGGGCAGAGGCAGGGGCAGAGGCGAGGTTCTGGGTTTCGGGAGGCAAGCAGCTGGATGGTGGCGCCTCCCGATCAGGCTCGAGGGTTAAGGGGGCAGGAAGAGAGCACTCAGTGATACCAGGTGCGGGCTCTATGGTGGATTTAGCGGCTACAGCATCAGGAGGTGGATTATCTTCTGTTGGGCCCCCGCCTGGGAAGGAAATCAATTGCTCCGCACCAAGGGGGGGTGCCCCTGGCGGCTTATGTCCCGGCTGCGTGGCGCCGGCTGTCACCTGAGCAGGCTCGGTGGTCATCAGCAGGGTGTCATCAGCAGCCAGGATGATGGAGGAGTACAGGGGCTCCTCGGAGGTGGGAACAGAAACAGCAGTTAGGGGGAGGGAGCATGGGGAAAAGAGGGGTGGAGTGAGGTCGCTGAAATCGAGGTTTGCTGGCAAAAAGTCGTCCTCCCCCTGGGTGGCCGGGGTCAGATCTAGGGCCTCGATCTCCTCGAACATGGAGGAGAGGACACGTTCCGTCACCCCAGGGTTCTCCCCACTGGCACCCACCACGACGGTTGCCTCAGGGTTCATGGGGGCTTTGGGTAGTCTCAGGACAGAAGGGACTTCCTTGAGGGTCTCGGAGGGGAGGGTCTCCCATGGAGGGGAGACACTACCTTCCAGTGCTACCACGTCTTTCCTGGCTGACACCGGTGGGTGGGATGCACTTGTGGGCAAAGCGGATGGTTCGGCATCGGTGCCCCCCTTCCTGGTCTTCCGGGGGACCTCCACCTCAGGTAGATGAGGCAGAGCTCGAGCCTTCCGCTTGCCTCGCTTCCCCTGGACTAGGGCCCAGCGCTCCATGGCATCATCTGGGGGATGGTTAGCAGGGGTCTTATCAGGGGGTAAAGACAATGGCTCAGGGGCTTGCGGTGGATGTTGGGGCGGCATAAGGGAGGGAAGATTCTCCCTGGGGCAGGCTCTCTCCCATGCCTGGTGGTATCTCTGCCACACCCTCCTCCATAGGCCCCGCCAGATTGTCAGCAGCGAGGGCGGGGTTCTCCCTCTCGTCTGGGCATTGTAGGGGAGGTGCCCCTTGGGCCTGAGCGGGAGAAGTGGTCGTCCGAAGAGGAGGGGGGGCGGGTTCTTGTACCGGGCATCCAGGGGCGTCGGCAATGACGGGGCCAATGTCCTGCTGGATCTCAGGGATCCCAGGTGCCCCTCCTTGCCGGGCTAAGGGGCAGTGTCTCCGGACATGCCCCGACACCCGGCAGAGGTAGCACCGGGCTTCCCCTGTGGAAAAGTACACCCGCTAACGGGCCCCCTGGTGGGGGACTAGGAAGGACCCTTCGAGCACCACTCCGTCACACGCCACCGATGGCAGTAAAAGTTGCGCTTGTTGGCAGAAGGAAAAAATGTGACAGAGGGTGGGGTCCTTGCAGCCCAACGGGAGAGGGCTGATAACAGAAACAGGTTTCCCCAGGGTGGAAAGGGCGGGTAGCAGGGCAGCACTGGGGAGAAAAGGAGGGACAGAGGTCAGGACCAGGCGGACGCCCAGGTCCTCTAGCAGCTCTGGGGGGACAAACACCCCCCCACCACCAGGCCCCTCTCCACTGCTGCCTGGACAGCAGCCTCCGATGCTAAGAAGAAAACGACCTTCCCATACATTTTGGAGGCCACCACAATTGCCGAGGGCCCCACCACCCTCGCCAACGCCCGCACGTAGGTCTCCACGTGGGGCGAGGTGGGCACCAGGAGGCATCGGACTCCGTGCTTCCTTGTCATGGTGGGGAAGGGGCCGTGGCCGCTGTTGATGGAGGCGGTAGGTGGGAGAGATGATGAGGCGGCAGGCGGGGGGGCTGCCGCCACCCGGATATACGTCCTGGGGGCTGAGGGAGGGATACCCGCAGAGCCGGTGGAGTGGGTAGTGGGGAGGGATGCCGTGGTCGGTGGCGGGGCCGCAGCAGTGGGGATGGCCCCTGCCACGGAGGGCCTGGTGGTTTTAGCGGGCCCCTTCCCCTTCTTCTTGCCCTGGCCTTTCCCACCGGCTGGGGGGGCTCCCCTAGAGTCTGGGGAGGCAGTGGGCATAGCAGCAGTGGAGGTCACCCCGGTGCCCTCCATTGCCGATGCCCCAGTGGGGGCGGTGGCAGGTGGTTAACTGGAGTTGGGGTCAGGTAAAAAGGGACAGACTGTGGGGTGGGCAGTTCGGGGGGGGGCCGCACATGAACCACCGTACGCTTGTCCAGAGAGTCCTGTTTGGTTGGTTGGTGCTTCTGGCCCACACAGTGGAATCAGGGCGAGCAGCTAAGTCCAGAGGCAGATGTTAAACAGCCAGCAATGACGATGGAGGGAGCAGTGATGAGGATAGTAGTGTGTGTGGGGGGGGGACACACAGATGGATCGGGGGGCAGCTCCGTGCCATACCCCCTGTGTCCCTACAAACACAGTCACGACACAGTCAAGGTCTCCCCCCACACGAGAGCACAATTCGAAAGTTACTCGGTCTTGGGCCCCCTCCACGGCGATTTGTAGATTACCCAGGAGGTGTTTCTCCGGTAGACGGCTGTTTCCCTTCCTTGTCCGGGCTTTCTTTTTCGCAGCACCAACATTCCAGGGATGCCGGAGCAGGTGATAAGAAATTCTCTCAGCCAGAGATGGGTCCACAAACAAACAGCAAGCAGCTGGGTCTGGGGGCTGGGTCCTTCCACTCCCCCCCTCCAGGGAGTGGGTCAGCATGCCCCCCCTCTCTCAGGGCGGGGGGTTTCAGCTAGAGCGGCAGCAGCGTCCGAGGGTGGGCTGGGGGCAGGGCTAATAGCCGACCAGCACTCTAGCAACAGCAGAGAAAGAAAAAAAAACAAAAAGAAAAGAAAGGGGGAGAGCATCTGGCTCGGTTGGGGGGGAAGCCAAAGCAGGGGCAAAAAGCAAGAAAAGCCCAGGCTAGAGGGCAGCAGTAGGAGAGCAGGCTAAGTAGGTCCCTTTTCCCTGGGTAAGGTAACAGGGAAGGTTTTTTGTTTTTTTTTTAAAAACAGAAAAGAATTTTATTGTGTAACACTTACAAAGAGTTACCAATGAAAACAAAACAAACTATGCAACAAAACAACGCAAACAGAAGGTATAACACAGCAGCTTTCAGGAGGGAGAAGTGTTCAGGCTAGCCTGGGCCCAGAGCGGGGGGGCTTCCTCGACACTCGTGGTCTTTCACCCTCCTGAGTTACCTGGTGGCCTAGAACGGGGGGGCTTCCTCAACACTCGTGGTCTTCCACTCCCTCGAGTTACCTAGTGCCACGCCCAGTGTCACCGAGAGACTCCTGAGAGTGCCTGGCAAGATGGGCATGGCTGTGGGGTGGGCGGTTTGGGGGGGGGTAGACACCCATGTATTATAGGACCCCTCCTAGATGACAGTAATGATGGTATCCACAGCGGCAACGGCTGGGGCTAGCGTCTCTTGCTCTTCCCCTCAATCAAAGGGTCAGACGGAGGGAACCAGACAGGGTCACCGAGCAGAGAACCCCGGACAGTGCCCACCGCTCCTCAAAGGCGTCAAGGGAGTCGGTGGACGCCGCCCAGAGGAACTCCGCCCAGATACGTGAATGTACTGAGGATCGGAAAAAGGCCCTACAATCACTGGACGCTTCATGGGCCAACCTCTCCTCTCTGATTTTATAGATGGCTGTTTTAGCCAAGGCTAGCAGGAGGTTAACCAGGAGATCTCGCGATTTTGTGGGGCCATGGATGGGGAGTGTATAGATAAAAAGGTGAGGGGAGAAATGAAGCCAAAAGCGCAATAGAATATTTGTGAGGAGCCGGAAAAGGGACTGCAATCTAGCACATTCTAAATATACGTGCGCCAGGGTTTCCCTCACATTACAAAAAGGGCAAGTATCCGGGATGGGGGTAAACCGTGTCAGAAACACGCCCGTGCTCACAGCTCCATGAAGGAGCCGCCAACTGATGTCCCCGTCAGGCCTTGGGACCAAGGTGGAATACAGGCTGGCCCACCGAGGTTGCTCACCCTCCAAAGGTGGCAGGAGGTCCCGCCACTTTGTATCGGGGCGGGACACCAGGGTGTGGGCGTGAAGGGTGTGAAGCGTGAGTGTGTATAAATATTTCCGTGGTGCGATTTGAAAACTGACTGGCTGCAGTTCATGCAGCCGGATTGCAGTGAAAGGGTGAGGGGTTTGTTGGGATCGGCAGGGTAGGGGCCCAATGGAAAGGTCCGGCAGGCCTGGGGTAGAGGATGGGCGGTGTGCACCCTCACGCAAGGCTTGGTTGACATAAGCCTGAGCAGCGGGGGTCAAGGCGGCCTTCACCTCCTGAAGTACGCGCCGGGGGGTACGAGGGCTGCAAAGCCCCATGCACTGAGCGAGCGTCAGGGGATCCAGCCAGTCTCTCCGGTCGTAGTCCAGGAGGTCTCCGACCCTTGTGACTTCCGCCAGGACCAACCTCTGGTGCACCGAGCAGGACTCCGCCACCTGCACACGGAGTTGGGGATTGTGTAGCAGGGGCTCCGTGAGGAGATCTGCTCCCGTGGTGGCCGCCACGGACCTGGTCGTTAGAAACAGTTTCCAGGTCCGGAGGAGGTCCTGGTAGAAGACCGGCAGCCCGGAGAGGTCTCGCGGAAAACCTCCCAGACAGAGATAAAAGAGCTGCCGGTCGTATCGGAGCCCTTGGAAGCGGCGCAGGAAGGCGTGTGCCAATATGCTCCACATTGAACTACCTGCACTATAAAGGAGCCTCTGCAGGGCCTGGAGGTGGAAAACGCGGACCTGAGTGTACAGACACTTCAGGCCCTGCCCTCCTTCCTTCAGGGGTAAATGAAGAACTCCAACAGGAGCCCAGTGCATTCCTGACCAAAAGAACTCTAGAATCAATCTCCGGAGGTGGGTCAGGAAACCCGGGGCCGGGGCCAGGGTGTTGAGCCGGTACCAGAGTGTGGACAGGACTAGTTGGTTAAGCACCAGTGCTCTCCCTCGGAGGGAGAGACATTGGAGTAGCCTCGTCCATTTCCGGATCTGCTCTCTCACCCCGCCCTCTAAATTTTGCCAGTTCTCCGGCGGGGAAGGGTGCGTAGCAGAAAGGTAAACGCCGAGATAGAGCAGTGGACCCGCACTCCACCGGATGGTCTGAAGCGCGGGTGGGAGGGCGCTTACCTGCCGCCAGTCTCCCACCGCCAAGCCAGAGCTCTTGACCCAGTTGACTCGGGCAGAGGAGGCTGCTGAATAGATGGCTTGGCATGCCTCCACTCGCACCAAGTCGCCCGGGTCCTGGACCACGAGGAGTACGTCATCGGCGTACACCGACAGGACCAGCCGCAGTTCCGGCTCCCGCAGCACCAACCCTGTCAACCTCCTACGGAGGAGACAGAGGAAAGTCTCGATCGCCAGAGCGTACAGCTGGCCCGAGAGGGGGCACCCCTGCCGCACTCCTCGCCCGAAGCTGACCGGTTCGGTCAGGGTCCAGTTGAGCCTAACCAAACACTATGCGGAGGCATACAGCACCCGGAGAAAACTCACAAACTGAGGTCTGAATCCAAATGCCTGCAGAGTGCTCAGGAGGTACCCATGGTCTACTCTATCGAACACCTTCTCCTGATCAAGAGACAGGAGGGCTAATGACAGACCATCTCTCTGCCCGAGTTCCAAAAGGTCTTGGACTAGAAAGAGGTTGTCAAAAATGCTGCGACCCGGGACAGTATAGGTCTGGTCTGGGTGGATCACGTCCGCCATCACGGACCCTAGCCACAGCGAGATTGCTTTCGCTACGATTTTGTAATCCGTGCTAAGGAGTGAGACGGGACGCCAGTTTCGTAGGTCGCGGAGGTCCCCCTTTTTCGGCAGCAAAGCGAGCACCGCTCGCCTGCACGACAGAGGGAGGACCCCGCTCTGCAAGGACTCAGCCCAGACGGTGACTAGGTCTGGGCTGAGAATGTCCCAGAACGCGCGGTAAAACTCCACGGTCAGCCCATCCATGCCCGGAGATTTATTGGTGGGCATGCGACGGAGGGCTTCCGAGAACTCGGCCAGGGTGAGAGGCAGCTCTAGTCGGTCTCGGTTGCCCACGCTGACCGTGGGGAGTTCCTCCCAGAGCACCCGCAAGCGCCAGGATCGGTCGGGTCCGGGGAGAAAAGGCTTGTGTAGAAGTCACGGGCCCTCCCACACATCTCCTCCGGATCCGTGAGGGGGGTGCCGTCTTCCGCAAGAAGGCAGGTGACGTGTTTCTTGGCCCCCCTCGTTTTCTCCAGGGCATAGAAGAAGCGGGAGCCGCGGTCCATCTCCCGAAGGAGGCGGATGCGGGACCGAACGAAGGCACCTCAGGCCCGGTGGTCCTCAAGGGCCCGGAGTTCCTCCCGCTTCTCCCGGCACGCTCCGCAGAGGGACGGGTCCTCGGGATCGGCGGCCAGGCGCCTCTCCATCTCTAAGACCTCCCGTTCCAACTGCTCTATCGCCGCATTTCGCCGTCGGCTGGTGCCCCGAGTGTAGTCACGGCAGAAGAGCTTGGCGCGCACCTTCCCGAGATCCCACCATCGCCGCACCGAGGGAAAGGCACGCCACTGCTCTCGCCAGGCCAGCCAAAACTCCCGGAAGGACATCACAAAGCTCTCGTCCTCCAACAGGCTGTTATTAAAGTGCCAATAGGCCGGCCCCGGTCTCTCTGCATGGAGGGAGACCGTTACAGTGACTAAATGATGATCGGAGAATGCGGCCGGCCGAATGGCGGAGGAGTGGGCCTCTGAAAGATGGAAACGGGATAAGTAAATACGGTCCAACCGAGAGTGGTGTGACCGATGGGCCTCCACCCAGACAAAGGTGAACCTGGAAGTGTCATCTGGGTGATGGTCACGCCAGACGTCCACTAGGGAGTGATGTTCGACTATTCCTCGGAGAATGTTCGCAGCGGCCGGGCTCGGCTCAGCCCCTGAGCAGTCCCGTTCCTCGAGGGTGGTGTTGAAGTCCCCTCCCAGGACCAGGCACTCGTGCGAATCTAGGGTGCCGAGAAAGTCGGACACCCGCTGATAGAATTCTGGCCGCTTTGGGCTCGTTTGCGGTGCATAGATGTTAACAAGATTGACCACAAGCCCCTCCATACAAACTCGAAGGTGCAGCAGGTGGCCCAGCATGGCCTCAGTGACCCCTAGCACCTCGGGCCATAGGGTGGGGGAGAACAGGGTCGCCACTCCAGCTTGCCAAGTCGTGAAGTGGCTAAAGTATACCCCGTCCTCCCACTCCAGCCGCCACCTGTCCTCGACGGTCGGGTCCATATGGGTCTCCTGCAGGAAAGCTACAGAGTACCCCCCTTCTTGAAGGTAAGAGAGCACCTGGGACCGGCGGAGAGCCATCCTACAGCCGCTGGTATTCAGGGTTGCAATAATAAGAGGCGTCATGAGGAGGGCTAGGGGGGGTGAGGGTTTCTTGTTGGTGGGGGTGTTTGTGGCCCCCGGCGGGTTGCACAGCAACCCGTGACCCATCCAGTGGATGAGTAGATTGTTTCGGAAGCCGCAGGCCCACTCGTAGGCCGCAGCACCGCGCTTTCCTTGCCCCCTGCCCTCCTGTATAAGGGCCCTTGTGGCCTGGAGGATTTGGTCAAAGTCCCCCCATAGCTGAAGAGCCAGCTGTACCCTATTGCGGGCACCATGGGTGTGTTCTAGGAACTTCCATAGTGCATGCCGCAGCTCATGGGGGGGTGGGGTTACGATTTCCAGGGTATTCCCTGGTGGGGCTCTGAATGCAGCCTCGTGGTCCACTAAGGCAGGTAGACAGGGTGCCGACCACCGACGGGGCGTCTGACAGGCTCGGGTTATTAAATCCATTTCACGCCTTGGGGTGGAAGGGGATGGCAGGGAAAAAATTGCAATTCCTAATGGGTCGCGACTAGAAAGTGCAAAGACTGCTCCCTGGGGGGAATCTGCAAAAGGCGGGAAAGAAATAACCCCAGGGGAGGCATTAGCATTGCAGGAGGAAGGGAATTGGGCAGGGACAGGGGTGGGGACAGGGGCAGAGGTAAGGCTCTGGACTTCATGAGGCGAGCAGCTAAAAGAAGGTGCCTCCTGAGCAGAGTCGAGGGTTAAGGGGTAAGGGAGGGGGCTCCCAGTGACGCTAGGCGCTGGCTCCGTGGTGGTCTTGGTGGCCATGGCATCAGGTGGTGGATCACCTTCTGCGGTGCGCTCGCCCGGGAAGGCAATTAGCGGGAGGGAGCATGGGGAAAGGGGGGCTGGAGTGAGGCTACCCAGATCGAGGCCAGCCGGCAGTAGATCATCTTCTCCCTGGGTGACCGGGGTCAAATCTAGGGCCTCAATCTCCGCATACATGGAGGAGAGGCCAACTCCTGCTACCACAGGGGCCTCTCCTCTAGGGCCCGCCTCAACGGTCGCCTCGGGGTTCAGGGGGGTTCGGGTGGTATCCGGGCAAAAGGAGCTTCCTCAGGGGTCTTGGAGGGGAGGGTCTCTCGTGGAGGGGGGATTCTGCCCTCCAATGCCAGTCTGTCTTCCCCTCCCGACACCAGCGGATGGATCTCACTCGTGGCCGTAGCAGAAGGCTCGATATCAGTGCCTCCCTCCATGGTCTTCCAGGGGGCTTCCGCGTCGGATGGGTGCAGCGGAACTCGAGCCTTCCGCTTGCCTCGCTTCCCCTGGACTAGGGTCCAGCCCTCCATAGCGTCGTCTGGGGGTTGGTTAGCAGGGGTCGTGTCGGGGGGCGGAGGCGATGGTTCAGGGGTTCGGGGGGGTAACGGTAAGGCAGCATGAGGGGCGGGGGGTTCTCCTTGGGGCGGGCCCTCTCCTATACCCGGTAATATCTTTGTCACACCCTCCTCCATAGGTTCTATCAGATTGGTAATAGCAAGGGTGGGACTCCCTTGCTTGCCTGGGCGTTGTAGGGAAGGTGTTTCTTGGGCCTGGATGGGAGCAGCGGTGGATCGAGTAGGAGGAGGGTTGGTTTCAGGTGCCGGGCGGCCAGGGGTGTCAGCAACGACGGGGCCGATGTCCTGCCGGGTCTCAGGGGACTCGGGTGCCCCTCCCCCCTGGGCCAAAGGGCAGTCTCTGCGGACATGCCCCGCTGAGAGGCAGAGGTAGCACCGGGCCTCTCCAGTGGAGTAAAAGACCCGATAGCGGGCTCCTTGGTAGGGAACTAGGAAGGACCCCTCAAGCGCCTCTCTGTCATGCACCGCCACCGGCGGTAGAAGCTGCACTTGCCAGCAGAATGAAAGGATGTGACGGAGGGTAGGGTCCTTGCAGCCCAACGGGAGAGGGCTGATGACAGAGACAAGTTTCCCCAGGGTGGAGAGAGCGGGTAACAGGGCAGCATTGGGTAGAAAGGGAGGAAGAGAGGTGAGGACGAGGCGAACGCCCAGGTCTTCTAGCGGCTCTAGGGGGACAAACACCCCCCCCACCGCCAGGCCCTTCTCCACTGCCTCCTGGGCGGTAGCCTCCGAAGCTAAGAAGAAAAGACCTTCCCATACATTTTGGAGGCCGCCACAATAGCCGTGGGTCCTACCACCTTCACCAACGCCTGCACGTATGTCTCCACATGGGGCGAGGTGGGTACTAGGAGGCAACGGACACTGTGCCTCCTGGTCAAGGTGGGGAAGGGGCCCCGGCCGCTGGTGATGGTAGTGGGGGCAGTGGGTGGGCGAGATGACGAGGCAGCAGGCAGGGGGGAGCCTGCCATCGCCCGGGCATACGTCCTGGGGGCCGGGGGAGGGACGTTCGCAGAGCTGGTGGAGGGACCAGCAGGGGGGGGACGCCGCGGTCGATGACGGGGCCACAGCGGTGGCGGCAACCCCTGCCATGGAGGGCCTGGTGGTTTTAGCGGGGCCCTTTCCTTTCTTCCCGCCCTGGCCTTTTCGGCCAGCTGTGGGGGTTCCCAGAATCTGGGGGGGCGGTGGACATAGCAGTGGCAGTAATCGCCCCAGTGCCTCCTGCTGCCGGTGCCCCAGCGGGGGCGGTGGCAGGTATTTTGACAGTGGTGGTGGGTGGGGGGGCTCGGAGGTTGGGTGGAGGGGGCGGGGGAGGAACAACTGATATTGGTAAAGGGGCCTTGCCCCTCTCATTCCCCGCCATTGTGAGCAGGGAGAGACTGGGAGACACCGGAAGGAGCAGGGGGCAGGGGGAAGAAGATTAACCGCTCCTCTCTGCTGGGCTGCAGGTGGGGGGGGGGTTACCAAATGGGTTGGACTGGAAGGGGGGGGAAACAGGAATCGGGGTCCAGTGATAGGGGCAAGCTGTGGGATAAACAGTCCGGGGGGGGTTGTGGACCCACGCACGTTTGTCCAAAGAGTCTCGTTTGGTCGGCTGTTATGTCCAGTCCGAAAGGCAGAGTTCAAAGCAAACAGCTGGATCCGAGGCAGACGGCAGGTTGCCAGCAGGGACGGATGGTGGGGGGGGCCGTGACAGTTGTAATAATGTTGGGGGGGGCACCGATGGATCGGGGGGCAGCTCCATGCCACACCCCCTGTGCCACCACAAATGCAATTAAGCCACAGTCAGACTCCCCCCCACGAGAGTATAATTCAAAAAATTACTCAGTCTTACGGCCCCCTCCACGATGATTTGTAGCTTCCCTGGGTGATTTCTTCTGTCTGCTATCTTCTTCTTCTCCAGCTGTGTTGGCTGTGTTCCAAGGCTTTCGGCAGGCCGAAAAAAATTGCAGAAATAAGCTGACAGCAAAACGGCTGGGTCTGGGGGCTTCCACTCCCCTCTCCGGATAGCGGGTCGGCAATCTTCCCCCCCTCCTCCGGGGATTTCAGCTGAGGCAAATAGCTGCACCCGGGAGCAGGCGTGTTGGGGGGTGCTGGCGGCAAGTTGGCAGCTGACCAGCACTCAGCGGCAGCAAAAAAAAACGGCAGAAAGACGAAACAAAACAAAAAGGCGTCTGGCCCAGTTGGGGGGGAGACTAAGGCAGGCTCAAAAAGTAAGAAAAATCCAGGCCAGGGGGCTTTAGGAAAGAATAGAAAGCAGATAGCTAAGGAGCAAGCGAGGGATGTCCCGTTTCCCAACAGGGAAGGTTCGAGAACAATCAGGAACCTTCTGGAGATAATTAAGACAGACAGGCTGATTGGCTGCAGGTGTTCTAATCAAGAAGCTGCTGGAATTAATTAAGGCAGGCTAATCAGGGCACCTGGGTTTTAAAAGGAGCTCACTTCAGTTTGTGGTGTGCGTGTGAGGAGCTGGGAGCAAGAGGCGCTAGGAGCTGAGAGTGAGAATGCGGACTGTTGGAGGACTGAGGTGTACAAGCATTATCAGACACCAGGAGGAAGGTCCTGTGGTGAGGATAAAGAAGGTGTTGGGAGGAAGCCATGGGGAAGTAGCCCAGGGAGTTGTAGCTGTCGCACAGCTGTTCCAGGAGGCACTCTAGACAGCTGCATTCCACAGGGTCCTGGGCTGGAGCCTGGAGTAGAGGGCGGGCCCGGGTTCCCCCCAAATCCTCCCAACTCCTGGTCAGACACAGGAGGAGTTGACCTGGACTGTGGGTTCAGAAAAACGGCCAAGCTGAGGGCTGCCGTGAAGCTCCAAGGTGAGCAAATCCGCCAATAAGTGCAAGACCCACCAAGGTAGAGCAGGAACTTTGTCACAGTATGTATTAACAAAGAGTGCGACATGATATTTTAGAATATGTTCCAGCAATTAATAACTGGATCACCCAAGCCTGACCATACTGAACATCCTGAAAGAGTCTACTTAATGTTATGCTCTGCCATCCCAGACTTCTGTTCTTAAAGTTAACCTCGATGTTACTTCTGCAACATTCTTCCTTACCTTGGAGTCACATGCAGGAGATCAAGGAATAGCTTTCCTCACAGTTCCTCTCCAGCTCAGCCATATCTTCACTTGACCTTAATCTTCACCAGTTGTTCGTTATTGATTATTCACTCAGAGGTTTTCAAAGCTGACTTCTTTGTGGAAATTAATTAAAGGCTTGTAATATATAGGGGTTTCCTAGAGACTAATGGCTTATCCACTCCATATTTATAAATAGTGTTATATAAATACACCTCATTTTGTTCACAATCAAGGGACCTGCTATTTGCAAAGGCCACAGGAATCAGTGTAAAGAATGAACTGGTTCATTATGGGTGGCTTGCTTTTCTGACCTATCGTGTCCCACATCTAATGTAAATGAGGGGAAAAAATGAATTTAAGATGCTTGTATTGTACATGCACCTCTGTGATTGTTATGCTTCGGTCAGCATGACAGTGAACCAAGCTATTCCTGAAGACTTTCAGAACAGTGTGATGGTCATCATTCACAGACAATGTGGAGTGCAACTGTATGTGAAGGAGTATAGTTATTTCTAAACCAGTAGTAGCCTTATTTCCTTTGTATTATATTTGATAGGAGTAGATCATTCAAAAATTTCTGGTAGGAGGTGGGTCAAAGGACCAATTTGATATTGGATGCTAATTTGGAGCCCTCTTTAATTTTTATTCTTGGATATATTCCTGATACCTGGCGATAACTTGATAGCGGGGCTGCATGGTTCCAACATGCAACTTTGGTCACTAAAAAGCTAATCTTGCAAAAATGGAAAAATCTATCCCCACCAAATATTGATGCATGGCTCAGCAATATGGCTGACCTCGCAGGTAACTAATGACTGGCATTCTGCAGAAGGGGAATACCCAAAAAATTAAAAGCAATTTGTGCTGACTTTTTAGAGGTCTATGATTAATGTACACCCTGAAAATAGACATGTTGCTTCCCCTCCCCTCCCTTTATCTTACCATCTTTATTTACTTTGTGTGTGATGATGAACCTGCTATTTTGGTATATTTGCTGTATTTGGAAACAAATAATAAAAATATAAATACAATGGAGTAGATCATGCAAACCTTGCACTTTATTGTTTTTACAAGAATGGTATAAAGTATTCATGTATGTATACCTCTATATTATTTGAATTCAAGTCTTTTGTGAGGTGAAAAAAATCCAGTTTGCGTTAAGAACTGATTGGCTCGGATGGTGGCCAGAAGTTTAAACTTCTGTTCATGTTCCTTCCATGGGCGGGGGAGGGGGCGGAGAGTACATCTAAAACCATGCATTTTTCATATGAACTTTCAAACTGAGTGGGATTGTAACATGTAGTTGGACCACACCGTGTTGAGAAGTGCTTTGTTCCCTTTGCAGAATGTAAATGGTGTGTGATAGTTACAGAACAAATATTCAAGTTAGGGGCTGGATTGGTACTAAAACTTATTTAAATGTAACCCCCCCCCATTATCTTACCATGTATCTGATGTCGAATATAAGACACCTTTCTCTCACTGACACCCCTGGGCACTAGCCAAAGGATAACCCAGCTCACCAACAGGGAACGGGAGAGAAACAAGAGAAGGAGACAGCTTACTCAACTCTACCGAGCTACACCAACAAAGCAGGTGTTTCTTCGGGTGATCAGGAGACAGCCCCGTGCTCACCATTATTCTCCATTCCGACCCCCACCCCTCGAGCCCTTGTGCTATCTGGCCACTTGCCTTACAAACTCCAGCCTGAGCAAGGGGCAGCTAAAGGTGGGGCTCTTCGGCCATCTGACTGCATAGCCACCCACTCCAACCCGCCACCCCCAAGCGGCAGCAGGCGGAGAGTCCACCGCGGCCCTCGGGCATCGCCAACGAAACGCAGCCAACCCAGCTGCGCTAAGATGGAACTTTAAAAAAAAAAAAAAAAAAACCCAGAGAATAGCCGCTTCCCAGGGTCACTAAGCCCCGCTGAGCGATTTAATGTGATCCCAACCGGCGCCCTATCTCTGGCGAGGAACAAATAAGGTGTTAATTGCAGCCTCGCTGAGAAAATCGCTATTGTTCCAGTCAGAGGCAGGCGGCAGTTTGAAAGCGAGGAGATGTGTTTTCCTTGCAGCGCTATATCACTTAATCTGCATCGCGGTGGCACATTGACAGCTCCGGGAGGCGGAAGGGGGGGGGGGGAGGTTATGCTTTAAAAGAAAGAACCAGAGGAAGGAGATCAAGTGCTGGATGTACTTCTCCCTCGCAGCCTGTGAGTTTCTCTCACACTCGGTCGCAGCCAGCTCCCGCGGTGGGAAGTGAGGCTGGAAAAACCTCTCCGCCGCAGAAAATAACGTTTCTCGGACGTGCTTGGTTTTGAGTAGCCGTGACGTGCAGAACGCACCGCGGGCCCGGTCGCTGGAGCCGAGAGGAGAGCCTCACACGCAGTGAGGAAGGCGAGGGGAGAGCAGAGCGCCCGGGCTGGAGCGGGGGAGCGGGGCGCGCAGCGCGCGCGCGCGCGGACACACACACACGGCGGAGAAGGCGAGCGGGGCGCGCACAGTCCACTCCCCCCCCCGCCCCCCGCGCGCTGGAGAGGGACTGCGGGGCGCGCACACCCCACCGGAGGGGCTCCGAGGCGGGAGCCGAGCGCACAGGCGCACACGGGAGCGCGCACACGCGCGCACACACACACTCTCTCTGTCTCACACGCTGACTTGCTCTCTTTCTAACACACACACACACACACACACACACAGAGCTTTACTATCGCTCTCCCGCTGTACTCCCTCCTCACTCAGCATTCAAACAGCTTGCCGGCATCACCAGCCAAGGATTTTTCCCCCCGGCCGCTGTCCGTCCATCAGTACCTGAGGGGGGAGGAGGAGCAGGGAGAAAAGAGGAATAAGTATATTCATAATAATAACAACAGCCAAAACCCACCACCACATCTGCGTTAGGGCGGCAGTATCCTGTAGGTCTCCTCTCGGCTCATCGCTTGCCTGGTATCTCCGCTGATCGGTTTGTTGGGTTAGACTTTGGTTCAAGTTAAAAAAACAAAACAAAACAAAAAAAAACCTTCGCTGTTCAGCCAGGTCCATTTTTCCCCCCCTGCAGTCTCTCTGGTTTGGGGCTTTTTCTTTTCCTTCACATGGTGGATTTGGTGGATCCGGAGCCAAAGCCTTGCGCGGTGCTGGGGTTTCCTCTGTGCCTGTGTTTTTTTGTTGTTGTTTTTTCCCCCCCCTTTCTTCTTCTCTCCTTTAAATCTTGGTTTTGAACCTGAGCCTGGGAAAATGGGAAACGGTGCTTCCGACAGAAGGGGAATCGCTCCATCGCTGTTGTTGGGACGCGTGCCTGTGGCGCTAGTGTTTTAGAGAAATAGCCTGACAGCTATCGGAGTGGAAGGTAAGGGTGTCCAGGGGCATTTTCCATTTCCCATTTCCCGGGATTATGACTGTAGAGCTGTTAGCTCGGGATTCCGGGGAGGAGGAGGCGGCGGCGGCGGCGAAGGAGGCGGAGGACAGGCTGTTGCTGAACGATAAAGAGAGCCTACACACGCAGAATTGTCTCTGCATTTAGTTGTACCCTGCCGTTTAAAAGTTAGAGAAGTCTGGCTTGCGACAGGTCTGCTTCCCTGAGAGTAATTTCCAGCGAGACCAAGAAAACCTGAGGTTTGTGCATGGCTGGGGTAATTTTATGGGAAGGGGGGTTCTTAGCTTAATAGGAAGTTAAAATAAGGGAAGTCAGTGGGTCTTCTGTTGGGGAAAAAAATAAGTGGAGTGATGGCGCCGTCTATGTTCGACCAAACTACAGTGTCACCTAGAAAATCAGTTGGGGATTATCCAAACTAGACGCCTGTTTGCTTTTCAGCAGAAGATATTTCTTCCAAAACGGGCAACCTTAAACCTTGGGGGCCGTTCTTTAACCTCACCCCCCTCCCCCGAAAAGAAAGATCTGTTTAATCTGAGTGCTTGATCCTTCTTCCCCTGAGCAGCTTCACTTTTGTGTTTAGCACTATTGTAAACGAAATGAAATCCTGCCTATTCATGCAGAGAGCGATAATTTAAAGTAGTATTTTGTTTCAATAGGTTTGCATGAACAAACGTAACTAAAATGATGGTATTAGACTTGGTTTCCTCATGGAAAACAGCCTAGCACTGCGGACGTCTTTATTTTTCTATTGCAAATATTGCACAGAGGAAAAGTCAGGGGCTTTTATTTTTAAAATAATTAGGAAAAAACCCTCTTTGGTCTCCAGATGATAAAATGAATAGTTTTTCATGGGTAGAATTCCTCATTTAGACACTTATTGTCACATTGGCTTTCAACGCCTACACCATCCTGAATAATACTGCGCAGGGCTGCATTGCCTGCAAAGTGCTACAGCAAATTTTGTAGAGAGGAAATTATTTCCAGAACTGCCTATACATTTCTATTTTAAAAAACGATAAACGCTCTCTCCACCTTTTTCCCGGAAGGATGAATTTGTTACTCAGTGAGATGCATTTTCGGAAAAGGGAAAATCCAATAGTTTGGATAGATCCGGCGGCAGCTCTGATTTTGTTTTAAAGCTCAGCTATAAAGAGGGTTGGAGTTGGTGCTGCTTTGCCCATCTCAAGATTTAGAGTTTGAATTATAATCTGGGAAATACAAAAATCTCTTACAGGGTATTTAATCCGCCGATTTGTTCTGTGTTATGCAATGGGGGACGAAAGATGCCTTGCCATTTGGTGGGGGAGATGAAAGCTAGGCAAAGACACACGTCAAAACTCAGTAACTGTGTATGTGTCTGTATGTCTATCTCTGTTTACAGAGCAACAGTGGAAGAGGCTGCAATCTAAAGAGTTTTTTAAATTAACTTGGCATCACTTTTGTCTGCTCACACTTGTAAACAGAAAGCGAAAAGACACTCATTGATAAGAGATAAGCAACTTCTCAAAGGTTAAAGCTGAAAACATTCAAGTTTTATTTTTTGGATAACAGAGGTAAATATAACCAAAGGTTCACTTTATTATCCTAGGCCACTATTAGAGAACAGAAGATGTGAAGGCTGATTCCGCGGAGGGGGCCAATAAAAGAGCTTTAGTTGGAGATACTAGCAGAGAAAATGTAATCTATCTTTCACCATTCAAGCGCACATCTGCAAAATACAGTAGATAACCATACTGTACAACACATTCTTAATAAAGGGCAACTTAGAGACCCAGTTCGGTCAGTTACACAGATCCTACTATAGCATTGCTCTCTATACAGCTCCCTTGGTTATAAATACTAATATACTTATCCACATTATCTACTTCAAGAGGTTATATCACATTGAAATGATTGCCTTTAAAATGATTGGTCTCAATGGCGATGTCAGGCAACCACAATTTCCATCTATCTAACCATCTATACTTCTTTCCCGGATAACAGTTTCAAGATTTTATTAACACATATTAATCTCAGTGTTTCCTCTCCGGATTTTCTTTTTACAGAGACCTTTGTATACCAGGTGGCCACTGCAGAGGCATGTAGACATATGGGAGATAATGTTCCATCTGTAGCAAATAATAATTTGTGCATTTTTAAATTATGGCTGTAATTCATCACAATTACTTCTCAGACGTAACAGGAAAAAAATAATATGTAACAACAGCTGTTACCAGCTTTTCTGATCTAGTCTAGTGAAATTCTGTGCAGATATATATAAACGGTGCCCAGGTTGTTGATTTACTTTTTAATAAATAAATAAATACTCCTTCTTCTGGCCCACCAGATGAAAGTCTCTGGCTTTTATCTAAATTTGATAGTTCCAGATCACGCCAAATACATGCTAGATAACTGAGGGCATTCCACTTAATAATCTAATAAATATGTTTTTTTTTTATTTGAATTTAGGAAATTTGACTGTTGTGATGGCCACGTGATGGCGCTGTTCACACAGCATCAAACAATTTCCTTGTGTTAAAAAATAAATTACTTGCCCTTCTTTTTGAGAAAGGTTCTAACTGGAATCTTGAAAACAGCTGGCTGGAATATTGGAAGGAGTTTGATTTTCAATGTGTGAAGAATTCTACTTGCATTTTTATTTCATTTCATTTCCTACAGGCCAAATGACATAGGATGAAGGCTGTTCGTAATTTGCTGATTTATATATTTTCCACCTATCTACTGGTTATGTTTGGATTTAATGCTGCCCAAGACTTCTGGTGTTCCACGCTGGTGAAGGGGGTCATTTATGGATCGTATTCTCTAAATGAAATGTTTCCTAAAAACTTTACAAACTGCACTTGGACGCTGGAAAATCCAGATCCGACCAAATATAGTATTTACCTGAAATTTTCCAAAAAGGACTTCAGCTGCTCCAACTTTTCCCTTTTGGCTTATCAGTTTGATCATTTTTCCCATGAAAAAATAAAGGATCTTTTAAAAAATAACCATTCTATAATGCAGCTCTGCGATTCCAAGAATGCTTTTGTATTTCTGCAATATGATAAAAATTTTATTCAGATACGCCGGGTTTTTCCCATCGATTTCCCAGGATTACACAAAAAGGAAGAAGACCAAAAATCTTTCTTTGAGTTTTTGGTGTTGAATAAGGTGAGCCCAAGCCAGTTTGGTTGCCATGTATTATGCACTTGGCTAGAGAACTGCCTGAAATCCGAGAACGGGAGAACCGAGTCCTGTGGGATCATGTATACAAAATGTACCTGCCCTCAACATTTGGGAGAATGGGGAATAGACGACCAGTCCCTGGTGTTGCTCAGCAATGTGGTGCTGCCCCTCAATGAGCAGACGGAGGGGTGTCTGACCCAGGAGCTGCAAACTACCCAGGTCTGCAACCTTAGCAAAGAAGCTAAACGGCCGCCAAAAGAAGGTAGGTGTTTCTAATGGGGTCTCAAAGGTCTATTTTAATCTCAAATCACTATCTAGGGTTCTGCTCTTGCCTCTCGTTTATACTTAAACTTAACTGACTTGCACTACACACTAGTTGTGGGGTCTGCTAACCTTCAGCCCCCATGAAAGGGCTAGGGAGAATGGTAGACACATCCTCAAACCACTTACATGGGGGAGGATATTTTAAATTTAATCTCATCGCCAGCATACAGTTCTGAATCCTACTAAGAGATAGCTTGTACTTCAATGGGGATTTAAGCTGTCGCTGTTCTCAGCTCTCACTTATAATAATGCGGACACGCTGTGAGCCAGTTCTCCCTTTTTTATTGCAACCACCCAGCAATAAAATATTATTCCTTTTGATGCTACTCCTTGACTTTCCAAGGAAGAGATTGAGGACCCTAAACACCAACAGAGTCTGACCTCAGAACTGTGCAAGTACCAAGCGAATAGCAAATCCTGCCCCAATTTGTGGCTCAGGGAAACATATTGCACCCTGCAATGTCACCCACGTGCTCCCTTGGTCAGTAGAGAGACACACGTGGGTGGCCCCAGCTCCAGGGGAGATGATGGCTTTGCACGTGTGCTAATAACACGGGGCTGATATCTTAATCACTTGAGTTTGGAAAAGCGGGAGGGTGTAGAAGATCTGGAAGCTGTGGATCCGGTCATCAGAGCAGCCTCCTAATTATAAAAATTAGGGTCTAAATTCTCTTTTCGTCTTTTTTAATACCTGCTGTTCTGGTCCCATCAATGCTTGCTGTTCAGAGCAAGGGCAAGCTGATTTATTAAGGAAGATCTTAGGGGCACACCACGGTTTGGAAGATGTAGGGAAAGGGAGACACGTGAGGTCAAAATACAGTTATCAAATGAGAAATGCAAAACAGAGAAATCTCTAGAGATAAGGAGAAAAGCCGCCGTCTGGCTGGGAATTGGAGCTCGGGGGCAGCTATTTGAGAGGGGTTGAATTTGCCCCCTGCACAGGCATGAATCACTGAGCCAGGCTCTTGCATTTTAATGCAGGAAATGGTTCCTCTCTCCCTGGTTTCTGCATGGCCACAAAGCTCCCTGTCTAGGAGCCAAGCTCCCAGCCCCTCTAATAGAAGTTGCCTTTGTGGAGGAGTGTAACATTGACACGTTGTTAGGAGAGGATTTTCTTTAAGGGCAGCCAAGCCCGAGTGGTGTGGGAGAAGAAAAGCTGAACTGCTCGCTTTCGTTGTGGACTGCCAAAGGCACTGAAGGAACAGGGAAGAAGTGGTGGTGGCGGGGGCGAGGGGGGCTAGGTTCTCCCGTGGTTGTCCTGCGGGTCAGTGTTTTTCCAAACGGTTAACAGCTGGGAGAAGAAAACAAAGTGATTTTAAATTACCGGGATGCTTGTCTCTTGTAAAAGTCCCAGAGAAGCCCTTGCAACGGTAGGGATGGTATTTAGTTAGCATCATTTAAAGCTAATTAGTGTCCCTTAGAATCAGAAACTTCCCCAACAATGTGATGTTAGAAGCTGACTATTAAGACAATTAAGCCGCAGAAAGTGTCTCGGCTTCAATATGCGCGGTGGTTGGGGAACCTCTTAAGGTTTCCAGGCGCTAATTGTTAGGAGCATTGCGGACTTTAACTCACTCCTGCGAGCAACGGAACAAGTCCCCCGCGTCCAGTTTGCTCACTGAGCTTCTCCAAAGGCAGCAGCTGTCAGGCAAAGTTGCTGCCTGCGCAGTGGGAGTGATTTACTGAGAATTCGCTTGTCAGGGTGGCGAGAGACGCCTGACGATAGCGCTAGGATTTAGAGGGGCTGTAATGGGCCTCCCAGCATGTTTCTAAACGAGTACTAGCAGTTGTATTTGAGACTGCAGAGATAGGTTTGCTGTTTTCTGGACAGAGGAAAGTAGGAGACTGAATGCAATAAAACTGCTGGGCCAAAGAGAAGGGCCTAAGAATAGCAATCCTGGGGTTCAGGTTGCCCCCATTTTAATGGACCTGAACAAGTCAACTTTAAAGGTCAATGGGCAAACATATTTGAGGCTACTCCAATAACTAGCATGGCCCCCAGGCTTGGCTTTCCATCTGAGAAAGTCCAGGCTTTCTAGACAGGAGTAATAACCTGACTGAAGGGGTCACACAAGAAGAGCATTTGTGGTATCATTCCTCAGCTACTGCATTTTGCACATAATTAAATTTTAATTATGAAAGAGATGACACTTCCCGTGCCATATTTTTATAATCCATTGACTGCTGCATCTTATGGGATAGAAGGGGTGAGAAATTCAAGCATAGAGATGTCAAAATCATGTTTGCAAAATCTGTCCAGGGGTTTTTCAAAATATGCTGAACATCAGAGGAATGTATGTGTAATATACTCAACAAAGATGTTTGTCAAACTGTGCTTAGTGGACGGAAGAGAGAAAGCTAGGGACAACTATGTTTTATTTCTGCATCTTGGAATATGAATGTCTAGAACATGCCTCAAAGTGTCTTTCAATTTCAAACATATTTTATTTTAATTCTTACCCTATTTATGTCATTTCTGGATCATTATATTAGTAGGTTAAACTTCATTATTAAAGGGGAAAACTCCCTAAATGTTTTGTAGAAAGAGAAATATTCTTATTTTTTCCAGTGTAGATGGCAGCTTGTTTACTTTATGTTGTTGAGATATTTAACAGAATAATATTTTTTAATAATTTCATTACTTTTGTACAATTGGATTTGATTCATTGGACCGTTATCTTAAAGTTGTAATGTATTTTATCAACTACAAAATTAAGGTTTTGAGGTAACTTTTAATAGCAGTAGACTGCTTATTTTGTATTTAGTTTAAAGCATTTATTTACCAGCTTTTCCCATGGATAAATAATCTACATGAAAGGTATTATTTCTACATAGAAACCATACACACAAGTTGTACCAATGACTCACCACTGAGTTAAGTCTATGTCTCTTAAATATATTTTTATGTAAAATTGTGATTGATAGGCTCTGTGTGACATCATTTTAAGATTCAAAACGTAAATTATTCTTTGAATGAACATTATGAATTTTGCCACTTATATCTGAAAACATCTACACATGAGATGTCAAGTATGTTTCTGTGGGTGAGCTGATGCAGGTTAGATCAGCACTGTTAAAAATATTTATGTTGACCAACCCAGACAAAGGGAAACACTGTTAACAACTGTGGCGGTAAGATACACTAACAAAACTATTGTTGGTACTAACTTAGAACTTAGTGGGAATTGAGGTTGCTTAGCATTTCTTGGGATGAGGTCAGGGCCTTGCAGGATTCGGCGTCAAGGCCTTGATCTTCAAAGGTATTGAGGCTCCTCACTTCCACTGGAATCCTTTCTCATAGCATTGTCTCTTGTCTCATAGCATTCTCAGAAGTTTATAATAGTACTAAAATATTTAAATGCTGACTTTATAGGACAGATTTTGAAAAGGGCTGACAGCCTTCTGCATTATGATAAGTACTCTCAAGTTTTTCAGATTCTCCTCTGTTGGGTCTGACCATATGAGGTGATAAGCCAAACTGTTCTTTATGACTACAATTTAGAATACAAGAATGATCATATTGGGTCAGACCAATGATCCATCTAGCCCGTATCCTATCTTCCAACAATGGCCAGTGCTAAGTGCTTCAGAGGGAATGAACAGAACAGGTAATCATCTGTTTGTTGTCTATGCCCAGCTCCTGGCAAACAGAAGCTATGGACACTCAGAGCATGGTTTTGCATCCCTGCTCATCCTGGCTAAAAGCCATTGATGGGCCCCCTATCCTCCATTTAGAAGCATATTGTATCCTCCATTTAGAAGAACCTAGAAAAGAATGCAACTGTTTTCACCTCTGAAGTTTTTCACTATTTTGAAAATTCTAAATGACTTACTAAAAGCGATTAAAGCCAGAATTTTCCCCTCCTAGAGCTTGGTGTATTTCACCTGACAACCACACAATGGGTAGTTTGTCCAACAGGGTGGGGGAGATGTTCAGCAATAGGAGGAACTAATTCAAACAAGGAAGCTGTACCCGTTGTCTTCCAAACAATATACTTCTGGAAACACATAGTATAACCAGTACTTCTGCAATACATAGATTATCTCTGGTGTCACTCATCCTAGCAACATGAAGATGGGTCACATTTTTGTTATGATGCAAATCCATTGTATTGGAAGGTATGTAATGTACAATCAGGCTTTTCCTTAGTACTACTTTTGAGTAGTAGCACTACTACTATTTAGACTTGACAAAGCAAATATACTGTTATGTCAGTTCCTGCCCTGGAGGTGGACTGAACTAAACGACCTAATAGAGTTTCTTCTCTTGATCTTGTGTGTTACACATCCAAGTTTTCAGTCAACACACATAGGACCCTATTCCACAATTGTTTCATACACGAGTAGGCACCCCTATACATTCAGCAGGAATAACTTGCATTAATGAGGGTGGCAGGCTCAGGACTATATCATTATGGTTACTACAAGAAAATATATTATTTTGTGGTTTATAATACTTATGTGATAGTGACTAAAGTTTACAATCTTATTCCACATTCTTGTCTTATTACAAACAATTTCCTTCAGTACTCTATTGCCATAGAGTAACTATAGGCATTTACTGCTCTTCTCCAAAGTAATTCTAGTTAAGGGGGGGGATTAGACATTCAGAATAATTGGGTCTTGGCAATTGGCAGTCCAGGGCTGCCCTTTGGCCTGATTTTGCATTACTTGCTCATCCACTGTGAAATGATTTCAATGGGATTTCTGAGTATGCAGGAAATGTAGTGTTGGTCACTTTGTCACAAATTCCAATAGCATATGCACTGGCATCTGAACACATCAGCGGCAGGCTCTATTCTGATTTCAGACATGAAGATACCGAGAGCATCAGAAAGGGAAGACTTATTGTACCACACTTCTCCTTAAATTCACACATTTGTGACACTTTCTACCACTGAATAATGCAAGTGTGCAAATTACTTGTAAAGTTTACACAGAATATTTATACACTCTTCCTTCTATGACAACATTTTCATTTCCATATTTGAGAAATAAATGAAATGCAGTACTGGTGAAACCTGCCTCAATGCCAACACAAGATCGCTACTATATAACAATAATTCTGTATTATATCATAATATGGCTTCATCAAAGAATTAAAATGTAAAGTTATAATATACAAAAGGTCTAGAGCAAGGGAAATATGCCCATGCAGGACAAAAAAGGCAGAATAGAGACTAATAAGACTAATATATGTATATTGTGATATGCAATATTTAATGTGTAACTAGTATTCCAGTCTAGATTGATATTTAGAAGGAACTAAAATGACTAATTCTATCTTCCAAAGCACTGAGTCAGTACAAAGAACTACTTCTGGGCTTGTCTACACTACGCAGCTTTTAGCGACAAGGCTGTGTCGACACAGCCTTGTTGCTAAAAGTCAGCAAGTGTAAACGCTCTCTGTTGGTATTTTGTTGGCACTTTTGCAGACAAAATACTTCCAGCCCCATGAGCGGCATTAGCTTTGTCGGCAGGAAAGCGCTCCTGCCGACAAAGCCGCGTTCACAATGCCACTTGCAGTCGGCAAAACTTTTATCTTTCGTGGGAGGGCTTTTTTAAGTACCTGTGAAAGACAAAAGTTTTGTCAACAAGGTCGCAGTGTAGACAAGCCTTATAGGAAAAGAGTGTGTGTGTGTGTGTGTGTGTGTGTACAGTAGTTCTTTCATCCATGACCTAAGAATGCAAGTTGCAATAGGAAGATAAATATAGATGGAACACTACACTTTTCAGCTTTACATGGATAGTTACTAGGAGAATTAAATAAACATTTGTATCAAATTTAATACAAAATATTTAAAAACAAAACAAAACAAAAAATCCTACCCTGGCATGTTGTTGTTTACAAGTAGCTTCATCTCACCAAGAATATAAAATACAAAGAAAGAAGTGATTTTTTTATACATGAGGCTGATTCTTGATAAAATGAGCATCCAGCTTATTTTATTCAAAAATTAATGACAGATGAATTTTTCTGCTCACTTGGTCTGGTCCAAAGCCCACAAGTCAATTAAGGGGTTCCTGTTGACTTCAATAGGCTTTGGATCAGGCCTATTATGAGTTATTTCAGTAGGCAGTGATAAGCAACTCAACTCCTTATGATTTCAATGGATGCTGCACCTCTCACGATCAGAACCTTGAAAGTTTGATTTCAGATATTCTTTGAAGTAAATGATAGCTCTGTGAAAGAAATACTTAATTATCATAATCTCTTTTAATTAGTAACACCTACGTTTTTTGTCAAGGATTACATGCTGTTATTGCTAATTATTGTATTTTAGTCTGTAATATATTGATCATTTCCATTCCTTTTATTTTAGCAGCTTATAAATCTTACTTCTTGTATTTTTTTGTTTGTTTGTTTAAAGTTGCGAAAGTCTGCCTATAAAAATACACTCACACTTTTGCACAGACACTGACTTCAGTGGACCTTGGGTCAGCCCTTGAAAGATCTTCCTCACACCACTGAAAAAGAGAATAACCCTGCACTCATCATCCATCACCACAGGAAAAGCCTGAATTAATAGATATACTCTGCAGTATTATTAGTGATTAATTATTTACTAGTTTATATAAATCTGAATACCAAGTCTGTGGTGGCAGAGATTCAATTTTGTGTCTTGTTTGGCAGTGCTCATGTGAAGAAGATGGGCAGCATGTAGTTTCTATAGGCTCAATCCTCCTGTTGGAGTCAATGTAATTTCTGCCATTGACTCAATGGAAGCAGAATCAGGTCTATATTACTGGTACAATAACTGAATATTTTAGTCTTTCAATAAGCTAATTAACTGTAAAGTGGATTTGGTGGGCCTAGTAAAACAATACAGTGTAAGTCTGGCAACCACACCACCAGAGCCTCCCAGAAATTGGCTTCTATTGTCTGCCTCAGAAGCTAGACCTTTTAATTTTGTGCTTGAGTCAAATCTTTAATAATAAAAAAAAAGTATTTATTTGTATTTCAGTAGTGCAACTGGGACTAGGACCCACATTATAAGAGACTGTCCCTACCCCAAATAGTTTGCATCTCAATAGAAAAGGTAGACAAAGGGTGGGAAGGGAAACAATGACAGAGAGGTTAAGTGTCTTGCCCAAGTTACAGCCTGGGAGCTGCATGAATAAAACTCAGGTCATCTAGCTCCTAATCCAGCAACGTACCCACTAGATAACTCTGCCTCTCCTACAATACATTCATGTATCTCAGGCCAGTAATGGAATCTTAATTAATTCTCCCCCTAGTTATTTTAAAATATTTTATTATCTCATCTTGACATCTATCAGTATTGCCGTTTTGTTTAATTTATACTTTGTAAAAATACATAGGCTGCTCTATTTAACATTTCAAGATACACAAAGCAATTTATTCTGAGTTCTTCTTGGGGAATTAATTTTATGAAGTTTATTCAATCATGTTATGGGCTTTATCAAAGGATTCAAACTCAAAGTTGTTGTGGCTCTGAAATTTCAAACTGAAGTTTAGCTGTTCATCTATAAATATGCAGTAATTGTAATAAAACAGAGGTCACTGTAGAATTCCTCTGAGCTTCATTTGCATTCTCTGTTAACAAAAAATATAAAATGTTCTGTAGGACAGACAAAGCTGTATATGAGATATAGTGCAAGTTTACAAATTATGCATAATTGATTTATAAATATTAGAGTGTCTGAACCACTTTTGTTTCTAGTTAAGTCCCATGGGGGAAGAAAATAGGGTTTTTCAGGTTTGTATTCAGTTTTGTTAAACTATTTGAGGCGATATAAATAAAGTTAATGTGAAATTAATAACACAATTTTCTGATGGGCTAAACTTCATTAGAATCAATGAAAACAGCTTATAATAAACAATATATAATGTGGGTGTTGGTACTTTATTTTGAGGCCAATATTACAGTTCTTACTCAAGACAAATTCTATCTATTGTCAGCAGGAATTTTACCTGAATAAGGACATAATTATTATTCATAATGTTTATGACAGTAGTGCCTATGGACCAGACAGAAATGGGGCCCCACTGTGCTAGACACTGCTCAAGGACAGAGTACTAGATGTCCAAGCCCTAAAGAGCTTACAATCTGAACAGACCAGGCAGACAGAACATGGGGCAAGGGGCATAATTCATAAGCGGAATGAACACATTAGCTCCATTTTTTCATCTTTTTTAGAGGTGGGCTTAGCTAGGAAGGAATAAGATAAATGGACAGATAAAAAGAGGAAAAGGAGTGTGATGCTTCCTGGGGATACCCAAGGCTGTGTCTCTGCCTGACAGGGGTCACCTCCCTGACAGTACTAGCCACAGACAAAAGCACTCTTTTCTCAGCCCATGTAGGCTCCACTGTCCCTCTGGAGGTTAGTGATAGGCCAACCCCCAAGCCTTCCGAGCATCTCTCTGGTGTGTCTCGCCTCTGTTCCACTGGACTGTCAATGTATTCCCTGATCTTCTGTTCCCAAAGGAACAGTACACCACAGTTCACCAGTTACACATTGGAATACAGCTTTGCATAATGCTCAACACTTAAATTTGTTTATCGTAGAAACAAGAGGAAATGTATTTAACAAAGAACAGAGATTTGAGAAGAAGCAAGTAGAATGAATGAAAACAAATGGTTTCAGAGTAACAGCCATGTAAGTCTGTATTTGCAAAAAGAAAAGGAGTACTTGTGGCACCTTAGAGACTAACCAATTTATTTGAGCATAAGCTTTCGTGAGCATCCGATGAAGTGAGCTGTAGTTCACGAAAGCTTATGCTCAAATAAATTGGTTAGTCTCTAAGATGTCACAAGTACTCCTTTTCTTTTTGAAAACAAATGGTTACATATCAAATAAAATCACAACACACTTTCTAGAGCCTAAACAAAATTAACAAGATATCGTCATGCCCTATAAAGCAACAAATAAAATCACAACACACTTTCTGGAGCTTAAATAAAATTAACAAGATATCGTCATGCCCTATAAAGCAAAAAAGCTCACCCCAAATCCTTCCAGCATATTGTAGCCAGGCTGGGCTGTGGTCTTCTGTTCATAAATTGACTCATGCTGTCCTCTTGTCTCATCAGTGGAAAGATCCAGAGTTTTTCCTCTGTCTCTACAGTTATGGTCCAAAAAGCCATTGTCTGCACTTGAAAACAGGATAACCCCCACTACTTGTGTTTGCTTGTCTAGAATTCCCTAGAGACTTTGCAATCACTTGAATAGCATTTTGTTCAGACTATAAATGGGTGCCCATTGTGAACCATACAATACTCAATTTATATGTAGACAGACAGACATACAGTTAAAATATCTCTTGCCTGAAATAAACCTGTTTCTCACCTTTTTGGTGACCAGTCCCAATTCACAGACCTTAAGAAGATAATTTTCAGTATGTATACATAATTCCTTACATATTATCCCACATACATTTGCCATAATTGTGAGGACTAGCATGACACAGGTTTTCAGTAGAGACCCTATACAACACTCTTTAAAAACCAGTATGTAGATACCAGGTCCAGAAATATCCCTGTAACCCCCTTTCCTCCCATGCATCCCTGTGCCCTCTGCCAACTAGTACCAAGAAATCCCTGAGTCACAAGGAGACACTGAAGGGAATTCGTGTGTGAGGGGGAGGATTAGGAGGATAGGACAGGAGAGAGGAGAGGTGGGTGTAGAGTGAAGCTGAAGTGTAGAGACTGTGAGAGAGGGGGAAGGAGAGCATTGGAGCAAACAGCCAATCAGCACCAGGCAGAGAAAGTCCAATCAGAACTGTAGAAAGTTCTCTAAGTTTCCAAAGACCTTTGCTTTGGTATCTTTTACAGCTATTCCTGCCGGTTGGAGTCTCAGGCTGGTTCCTCTCTATAACATTTCCCCAGGGCCATATGACAAAGAGGCACCACCTAGGGTCTGCTTTCTCCAGAGAGGGTAGGAAATCTCCCCTTCACAATTCTGGATCCAGGGGTGCTTGACCTCATTTTACTCCTTCCCTACCAGTGAAGCAATTCCTACTCTGGCTACCTCTACCAGCGGGAGTCTTATAAAGCAGACATAATAGACAGTTCACAATCCCCCTGTCAGGAGCACATGACTTCATAGTTCCTATTAAACTTGTCCAGGCTGCCCTCTTACAAGAACTTTTTCCCCAGCGTTTCTTTCTGGATCCAACCATATACATTTGTCAAAACAAAGCTGCTGCAGCCTGGAAGTAGCCATTTTGTAACTGATTTCTACCTGGTGTATCTTCCTCTCTTCCAGCAGGTAGGTACTCTGTAACTCCTGTTATGTTTTCCCCCAATATCTCCTTTCTCGTTCTTGAGAAGGTGGTACATAATTTAAACAGAGACATTCATGGTACTGGGTTTTCTTTAATGTTTATGTTAATGGACAGTGCAGAACATTGCAAATCAAATTGTATACATGACACCATAGCTATTTCTTTAACAGTCTTCTAAATGTATACAGTGGAAGCTTAGAAGTGGGCCATTTTCAGTTAATTAGAAAAGGCACTTGAGAGTTGAGTCCCTAGTGCTCAGTTTAATGAGAGTTTTAAACTTATTGTAAAAATCTTTGATATGACAGAAAAACAAAATATCTGATATAAACTTTGAGCACTATTTGAATTTTTCATGGTGTTTTGATGAAAAATGAGTTCATACAGAGAGGATAATAAGAGTTTTAAAAATCACCCCTTTTGGTAATTTTTCACTGAATTTGTCTCGCTATTTTTTTTTTACTTCAAGAAATCTAAACCACTCTGGGATTTATTCTTTATCCATGTTATTGCTCAACTATCAGTTACCCAAGGATAGTGATTGTCTATAGAGCATTTTATAACTGAAAGGCTGAAAATTTGTGCGATAAGCTAAATCTGATGAATTTGATAATGAATCTGATAAGCTAAATCTGATGAATTTGACAACAAATCTACTGTTGTGAGAATGCCTCATGGAGGGTTGGGGGGAGAGAAGTGTGAAAGGCTCTGTCACTAACTACTGTCTATGGCTCCCAACAAAGTTCTCTAAAATGTGAAAAAGTAGATTAGGAGTTCAAATCTCACCTCTTCTAATGGCTGTATAAAGTATTATTGACTAAGGCTATTAGCTCCAACCTAGAAAGCAGTCAGGGAAGAGCTGCTGAAAAACTCTTCCACTCCATTTTTTAAATTAGTTAGCAGTTGGTCATCCCCACTGCTTTTCACTGCCTTTCAAAATGACTACACCAGTTTTGGCTATCCTGTCTTTAACCATTATTAATCACACTCCTCCCCCACAGCCTGGGGTAGAATCCAGTGTTCCTGATCACCACTATTCTACAGCTGACTAACAAATAGTTGTATTAACTCTCTGTGAAAGTTTGGTAGGCCTCCTCCAGTGACTAGTTCACAAAACAGCTAACAATTACTTCTTTAGATCAAATAGTAAGGAAGCTAGGGATGTGAAGTTCTAGGGCAGTGTTTCCCAAACTTGGGACGCCACTTGTTCAGGGAAAGGCCTTGGCGGGCCGGGCCAGTTTGTTTACCTGCCGCGTCCGCAGGTTCAGCCGATCGCGGCTCCCACTGTCCGCAGTTCGCCGCTGCAGGCCAATGGGGGCTGCAGGAAGCAGCGCGGGCTGAGGGATGTACTGGCTGCTGCTTCCCGCAGCCCCCATTGGCCTAAAACCTCTCCAGCGCATCATCAAGGATCTACAACCTATTCTGAAGGACGACCCATCACTCTCACAGATCTTAGGAGACAAGCTAGTCCTTGCTTACAGACAGCCCCCCAACCTGAAGCAAATACTCACCAGCAGCCATACACCACACAACAAAAACACTAACCCAGGAACCTGTCCTTGCAACAAAGCCCGTTGCCAACTGTGTCCACATATCTATTCAGGGGACACCATCATAGGGCCTAATCACATCAGACACACTATCAGAAGCTCGTTCACCTGCACATCTACCAATGTGATATATGCCATCATGTGCCAGCCATGGCCCTCTGCCATGTACATTGGCCAAACTGGATGGTCTCTATGTAAAAGAATAAATGGACACAAATCAGTCATCAAGAATTATAACATTCAAAAACCAGTCGGAGAACACTTCAATCTCTTTTGTCCCTTGATTACAGACCTAAAAGTGGCAATTCTTCAACAAAAAAACTTCAAAAACGGACTCCAACGAGAGCCTGCTGAATTGGAATTAATTTGCAAACTGGATACAATTAACATAGGCTTGAATAAAGACTGGGAGAGGATGTGTCATTACACAAAGTAAAATTATTTCCCCATGTTTATTTCCCCCCACCACTGTTCCTCACATGTTTTTGTCAACTGCTGGAAATGGCCCACCTTGATTATCACTACAAAAGGTTCCCCCCACCCTCCTACTGGTAATAGCTCACCTTTCCTGATCACTCTTGTTACAGTGTGTATGGTAACACCCATTGTTTCATGTTCTCTGTGTATATAAAATCTCCCCATTGTATTTTCCACTACATGCATCCGATGAAGTGAGCTGTAGCTCATGAAAGCTGATGCTCTAATAAATTTCTTAGTCTCTAAGGTGCCACAAGTACTCCTTTTCTTTTTGCTGATACAGACTAACACGGCTGCTACTCTGAAATGCTGGAGAAGACATACTATGGTTATTGCAGAATACTACATCTTCATACCAGCTTGGTGGATAGCTATGCACTTTGCCATCCACAAGACTACCACCCTCATGATCTGGAGTGCATACCAACATATTTGCAGGCCACAAATCATAGCACACATTTGGGTGTACTGGAGCTATGCTGCTTGACCACTGCTCATGTATGGCTCTTTGGGGCTTGGAGGTGGGAGCTATCTACACCCTTTTGCCCCTCTGTGCATCAGAAACCTCCTAAGTCAGGATTCAGCTCTTTGAATTGATTATGCTGTGCATTGGTTTACTCTTTCCAAGCTTCTGGGGATTGGTGTTCTCAATTTCTTACTACGCTGATTATAATTTTATCAGATTGTCTGGCTGTAGAGTAGAAATATTACATGACACAGGCTCCTTGCATATGTTCAGGATCTCTTTATTCCCCAGTCCACTGCCAGAGAGACCTAATGATTTAAGGGAAAAATATTTTGAAAAACTTTTGCTTTTTATTCACTGAAGGTGATATGTAACTCCCTGCCCCCCTGCATAAATCCTGGGCTTTGTGCAGTGTATCACACTGGGGTGTGGGTACACAATCCACATTCAGCAGAGGGGAAAGGCATCAGGAAGTCCCCAAATCCCCGTGCAACTGTTACTGTAGCCAATGGGCTGGAACAGGGATTTTGACTTCTCTGCACCTCTTATATTTGAGTTTGTGGTCAGTGAACTGATGTAACCAAGGACTCTGTGGTCATTTCCCCATTGTTCATGGTGGCTTATGGTAGTTCATAGTGCCTGCCCACTCCATGGTTACCCAGGCAACCACACATGTAGAAAGCATAAAAGACTGTTTTGAAAGCCACTGGTAAGCTTTAATAGCACACACAACTGGATTTTAAATTAGAAGAGGATATAGATGTATGTGAATGGTGATGGACATACACGCTTTACTTTTCTGTGAGCTCTCTTCCCCTTAATAGGTTCACTCTATTTTTTGTGGTGAACTGGAGAATTATTTGGTTATTTTTAGCTTAAGTAGCAAGCCAGGCTATCTCTTGGATAGTTTGTCTGATCATAGAGTCAGCTTTTATGTCACAGAAAGGCATTTACATACTTTGCTAGATTAGGTCCTTTAAAGGACAGACACAAACAAGACATATTTCATTGTAACATACAAAGATGTATCATTTCAGGATTTAGAGCTCAATCCTGCAAGGTGCTCAATACCTTTTCTGAATATCCTGAATTCATCTTAGTCTATGAGAGTTGAGGGAGCTTGACACTTCACATGGAGCACCAACTGCAGGATCAGGCCCATAATGTCACTATGGTAACTAATACTTTTAAGGAAATAAAATTGCTATACTGCAACAGTGTTTTTACAAGAACCTGGACTTGGTGTTTGATTTTCAGAATGGAGAGAGAAATGTAGAGAAGAGAAAACAAATTAAAGTCATGAGGGCAACAGTACAATTTAAATTTAATGAAAATGTAGGAACTTTAGAGTATCTGCCTTTTGAATAGTTGAGTGTAATAAAAAAGCAGCTACCAACCAAATTATGATAAATCTGTTGGCCAAATGCTTGCTTTAGTGATATTAGTAAGTTCCACTGACTTCAGTAGGACTTGAATGAGTAAGGTGAGCAGGATTTTGCATCATTATGTCTGTGCCATTGAATCCTGGTGGTGGCATATGTATATAAAAGAGTAGTAACTTGAACTACACACTTGTCACTTACACTGTAACATGAAATTCTCAGTGAAAATATAGCCTATTGTGTAGTAGGCACACTTCATTCCCTCATTCTTATTCTCTCTTTATATAATAGATATGGTTGAAATGCCGCTGCTGACTAGCACAAAAAAGACAAATTTATGTCTCTGACTTCATCAGATACCATATTAACTATCACAGTGTTGTCACTGTTATCTTTTTTGCTAATACATTTGCAGTAATAATACTCTGAAGTCAATTATGTTTGAATTGGCGGTGTCAACTCAAATGTCACAATGCCATCAGTTAAGGTGTTTCAGGAGCCTATTAAAATAAAATTTAATGTAAAGAAGTCTAAAAATCTTTTATTAATAAAAATCTATAAATGGAATGTTTCAAAATTTCTAAAGAAGAACAGAAGGAAATATTTTAATTAAAACAATATATTCTTAATTTTCTGTAATTAATATAAACTGAAAAAATTCCAAATTATTCTAAATACCTACCACTGGTTCTAATATCACTTTTCTTTTGTAAACGTGTTATCAGAAACCTTTGATGTCAGTGTCACCTTACCTGACAGCGACTCTGTTCCTTTCTATCACAATGTATTTGTAATAACAAAGAGTGGTTTATGCAGTTTTATAGGGTTGATTCTATTTGGTTTGAAGATTACAGAATGTTAAATATTGCTAGGAAGAAGTAACCAATGTGGACAGGTTGTCACCTCTCTCTGCAGGTGGACTGATGACCTTTTCAGGGCAGGATCTTAGATGGTTTTGCTTTTGACTGGCCAGTCTCTGATGTCTTTATTATATTTCATAAATCTCCACTTATTTACCTACTTAGTTTACATATCTCAGTATTTATCACATCTGTTACTTCATATAGTCAAGAAAATACTAAATTCATACTTTATGTAATTCCACTGACTGCAGTGGCATTCATGGATGAGTTTGTACTAGTAGTTTAACATACAATTCAAAGAATATCATAGGAATGCAATAGCATGAATTTCTAGCTTTGTTTATTGCCAGGTCATAAATGCTATTCTCAAGAATTTTAAGTGTAATACCTTAAGGCGAAAATCTACATTCAGAATGATTTGTATGGGTGGATCTCCCAAATATTTGCTGATCCCTGTGTGAAATGAGGGCACTAGAAAGTATTCAGAACCTTTCTACCTGCCACATAGTTCTGAGTTGCAGTCTAGTCTTTGGGACATGTGGGGGGTGGGATGGACTCAAAATCTTAATCATTTGAGCACATGTCAGTATTCAGTCAATAGTTAAACACGCAAGTGGAGTTATGTGTATGTGTGTATATTTCAATCAGTTTGTTCTGCTGTCAATCACATAAAAGGTCCTTAATTATTCTTTAACTGGGCTTTAGGACACAATATCCTAACTGTGATTAAAATGATCTGAAGGACATTGATTTTTCTGGAAGATCAGGCTCATAACAGTTGAACTGAAAAATTGTTGCATAACGTATTATCCTAGGCAAAGATCTTCAAGAATGGTATTTATATATCAAGCATAGGATGTGGATTTTGTAACTGTCTTGCAAAAAACTTCCATTAAGTAATGGTCACTATTAACCAAGAGGTTAGGTAAAAGCAGTAGTTTCTGCAGTGTCATTCTGAATGTATGCCATTCACGTAAGTGAAGTGAAAAGCATTTTACGTGTCTTCTTTTTTTGCCTGTGATATGTCATCCAGGCTGTTCCATGCCTTTGGTAGCTTCTGGCACTGAGAGACAAGAAAAGAAATCACTATTAAATCCTATTCTTGAAATGGAAAAGAGGAGGCAACCAAACAATAATATTCAGAGTCAGTTAAGACTTGCAGGAAAAAGATAAGGCAGCAAAAAAGAAAAATGAGCAAATGGTACCCAAAGGGGTTAAGATAATAAGGGTTTTCATAATAACATCTGAAGGAAAAATAAAATTGCATAGATAGAAGAGGACGAAATTAATGACTAAACATGGCTAAGATATTAAACTCCTTTTTAAAATTAAGAAAATAAAAGAAACAATTAAGAAGCAAGCAATTAGAATAATTAAGAAATAAGGAAGACTGAGCAAGAGCAAATAAGGGAATACTTGGAAAATTTGAATATAAACAAATCAAATGGTCCTGATGATATGCATCCTAGGGCATTAGGAGAAGTAGCTAACATAAGAACTATACCACTAATAATGCTATTTCACAAAATCATGTGTAACTTGGTAGAATTGGAAAACTACAGAAAAGCAAACATACTACAGTTTTTTTTAACAAAGGAAAGAATAGTGAGATTTGCAATTACTGTTCCATGATTCTAATTTCTAATACTAATAAAATTATGGAAGAGCATTGAGAGAATATTACTACATCTGAGGATAACAAAACTATTTAATAGTCAGCATTAGCTTCTAAATTCAAAAATTTATTCTGAAACAAAATATATTTCCTGACAAACTTGATTGTTGTCTTTTTATGGAGTTACAAAATGAGTGGCTGAAGTGAATTCAATAAATGTGTATATGGATTTTAGTGAAGTTTATATCAAAGTGTCCCATAAAATTTTGTTTTAAAACGTATTTCAAATTGTCTGTGATTGGAACTCTATCAAAAAGTCCATAAGCAAAGGTTAAAGGTACCGAATTCTGGGACCATGCAGAAATTGGTTTCTGGTTTGGTCTTACATCTTCATTAATTATCTAGAAAAGAAAATAATCTGCTCCTTAATGAAATTCACAGCTGATAATGCACATACTAAGGAGGATAGAGAGATAATACAGAAGGACTTAGAAAGATTAGAAATATGGGCAGAAAATAAAATGAGAATCCACTTGGAAGAATATTAGGTAATACATTTGTGGGAAATAATATGAAATACAATAGGAGGAAGAAACCTGGAAAGTGGTAATAATGAATGTCATCATGTAACAGGAAGCTAATATGACCTTTTAAATGATTCTGGCGCAGCCTTTCCTGGAAGACTGTTTAGTTCTGTGCAACTTGTTACCAAAACATAGATAGATGAATGGAGGCAGCTCAGAGAAGAGCAACCAAAATGAAGAGGAGGTTAAAATAGGGTAACTAGATGTCCTGATTTTATAGGGGTAGTCCCGATATTTGGGGTTTTGTCCTATATAGGCACCTATTATCCACCACCCCCTTATCTAGATTTTTCATACTTGCTATATGGTCAGCCTAGGTTAAAGTGATAAATTATAAGGAAAGATTAAATGTGCTTGTGGATCGGTGAGTGAGTGAAGCTTGGCTAAGAGAAATCTAAGGAGGGTAAATGGTAAGTCCAGAAATATTTTAAGGGTATTGGGATCAAGAATGGAGAGAAATTACCTACCGTGCCTCAAAGGGTAGAACTAGGAGTAATCAAATAAAACTATAAGAAAATATAGGCTGAATGTCAGGAAAAACTTCCTGACAGTAAGATCTATAGGCTGCGGTATAGTTGTCTAAGGGAACGGTGGAAGCCACATTGCTTGGTCCATTTATTATTAATTATCTGTACAGTGCCAGCAGTGAGCGAGGTACTTAGGAAGGGAAAATAGGAAGACAAGGACCCTGCCTTGTAGAGTTTACTCTGTGGGTGTGTGGGAAGAGATGGAAACTGAAAAGGCAGTATGTCCGAGTGGTACAATTTAGTATGCTGTTTTCAAGGATTTTTTTTTATATGTGGGCTTTTTTTAAAATAAAGTAGTAAATATCACTAGGAAATGTACAATAATTTGGGCTTGGTGGTGAGAAGTGTCACAGTTTAGGACAACTTCACCTGTACTCCTCTAAAGGTAGAAGCATTACAGAGAAAACATATTAAAAACAATAAAATAACTTGCATGCTAATAAGCTTACCAGAGATCACCCCAACTCTATCAAGGCACCTGGCTGGTGAATAGTCCTTCAAATCCCACCAGGGATTTTTGCCCCCTTCTGTGGTCACAAGTTCATAGCAGCTGTTAGCTCAGAACAAGCACACCTGTGAATCTGTGAGAGTCAATCTTCTATCGATGTTGGGCCCCTGGTCTTATCCTCATGTAACAGGTGATCAGCAGACAATGGGTTTCTCCTCAAAGCGCAGCTTCAAAAGGATAGGTCTGGGGGTGGGTAATTTGCATTCTCCCCCAAGTATCTTCTAAGAAACCCACTCAACTAAAAGTTCAGTCTTGTGTGGCCCATTGTTTTAAAAAAGTCCTTTAAAGCTCACAGTTCTTCCCAGGGTTTACATTAATCCTGCCTCTTCCTTAAAGAAGTTCCATGCAATTTCACAGTAAACATTTGCGTTTTCAATACAATGAACTGTTAAAACACTTAAGTTAAAATTCATTGAACTAAGTTTAATTCAGTAAGGCTTGTGCAGGATACTGCAGGAACTTGCAATGTCTGTCACAAGAAGGACTGGATGAACTCACAGGTCCTTTCCACTTCTAATTTCTGTGATACATAAGTGCACATCTAGAAGTGACATTTCAGTGTAGTCCCTTACTAACATCACTTAGTCTTGACTCTATTCACTTGCAATTTCTATCTTTTGCGATAATCACTCTGTCTGGGCTAAACACTATTTCTATTTTATGCAGGACCATTTTTATTATTTGTTTTGGATGTCTGTGTGTGTGCTGCTCAAAACCTAGAGGGAAGCATCATCTCCATCCAAGGAGTTTAAAATCTAATATATTTACAGTGTACACATTTTTGTTTAGAAAGTACAACATTAAAGAAAGCACACTGTAAAATCCAAACCAAAAAAATTAACATGCTGAATAAAATTGACCTAACCCAGAAGCACTGGATTGGTCTGAACAAGTGTTTTTCAGTTTTTCTTTTATTGATTATATACTGATATCTGTGCACAGAGCAGAATGTGTCTCACAGATTGATAGTTTTTAAAACCAGAAAAGGACCACTACGATCTAATCCTGATTAACACAGGACACAAACTCCTCACCCAATAACTTCTGCATCACATCCTCAACTTCTGTTTGAGCTACAGCAGTGGTTCCCAAACTTGTTCCACAGCTTGTACAGGGAAAGCCCCTGCCGGGCCAGGCCAGTTTGTTTACCTGCCGCGTCCACAGGTTCGGCCGATCGTGGCTCCCACTGGCCGCGGTTCACTGCTCCAGGCCAATGGGGGCAGCTGGAAGTGGCGGCCAGTATGTCCCTCGGCCCGCGCTGCTTCCAGCAGCTCCCATTGGCCTGCAGCAGCGAGCCACGGCCAGTTGGAGCCACGATCGGCCGAACCTGCGGACGCGGCAGATAAACAAACTGGCCCAGCCCAGCAGAGCCTTTCCCTGCACAAGCGGCGGAACAAGTTTGGGAACCACTGAGCTACAGCATAACTTTTAAAAGGAGTTTGACGTCTGATTTCAAGAACTCAAGTAATGTAGAATCCAACACATCCTTAATTGTTCAAATGATTAATTACCCTCACTGTTTAAAACAAATAAACAAACTGTCCCCTTATTTCTAATCTGAACTTGTCTATCTTTAACTACCAACTACTGGAACTCTCTGGATTTTTTCCCCCTTGCTGGATTATGTCTTCCCCATGTAGATATTTGTAGACTCTAACTACGTCACCTCTTAGCCTTCTCGTGGACAAACAAAATTGATTGAGCTTTTTAAGTCTTTCATTCAGGCATTTTTTCCAAATTCAAATAATTCTTGTAGCTCTCTTCTGAGCCCTTTCCAGTTTGTTTTAAAGGTATGGACATCAGAAGTGGACACAGTACTCTAGTAACGGTCTCACCAATGCAGTATGCAGAGATAATAATACCTTCCTACTCTTCCTTGATATTCCCAAGATAATACCGCCAAAGGATTGCATTCATTCATATCTTTCTTTCATGTAGCATCTCTTGAATAAGGGCTACATCAAGCTATATGTATCTTTGTTTATACTTTTTCCACATAGAACGTCGTCACTTGTCAATATAAAAAAAAAGACTTTTGTACATATCAGTAATTACAAATATTAACCAAAAGAGAGAGACAATATGGAACAACTAAAATAGATAAACAAAATATGCAAACTTAACACTAATGCTAATTAACCAGCTTCAGAAAAGAAGAACTTATTTCAGTTCTCTAAAAGTGAAATTTCCCCCTGTGCAGAGGTTCCGCACAAGACTCATGTACCAGTTAAATCATCAGAATAGGGCTTAAGTGGTCACAGGATTTGTGCTGGCTCTCCTTTGTACTCAGTTGTCATATCTCTAAACCAGGTTTCTTTCACCCCTGAGAGGCTCCTCAGGAATATAGGATGGGATATACTGAACTCCTACTCCACTTTCCCTGAGTTTCTTTTGTAGAATTAAGGCAAGACCCAATCTTCAAATCAGCCTCCAGCACTTTTTCTTGTTGTCTTGTCAATTCCCCATTCTAGGATTGACTCCTCCAAGAGTAATGAGGAGTGAGCAATTACTCTTGATGTTGCCTCTAGACTGTCTTAGGGCTAAAGAGACCAGGTGTGTCACACCAAAGCAAAGAATTAATTCATTGAGGGCAAGAATTTAGTAGTATTACAAGAAAGAATTAGACAGTTCTAGGAATAATGAGAGAACATTCACAGTTATATCAGATAGAAGTTTAAAACTGTATTTTAAAAGGCTCAAAGGATGAAAGTTAGTAAGAAATTCCCCTGATGGGAAGGTTATTTAATAACTTTTCACTATGGGTTTCTTGTACCATCATCAGGTTCGTCTTGACTAGGATTTAAAATAGGGCTGTTGATTAATCGCAATTAACTCACCCGATTAACTAAAAAAATTAATTGCAATTAAAAAAAATCATGATTAATCACAGCTTTTATTGCGCTGTTAAACAATAGAATACCAATGAAAATTTATTAAATATTTTGGATGTATTTCTACATTTTCTAATATATTGATTTCAATTACAACACAAAATACGAAGTATACAGTGCTCACTTAATATTATTATTTTTTTATTACAAATATTTGCCCTGTAAAAATGATAAGCAAGAGAAATTGTATTTTTCAATTCACCTCATACAGGTACTGTAGTGCAACCTCTTTATCGTGAAAGTGCAACTTTCAAATGTAGATTTTTTATTCTTCTTACATAACTGCACTCAAAAACAAAACAATGTAAAACTCTAGAGTCTACAAGTCCACTCAGTCCTACTTCTTGTTCAGCCAATTGCTAAGACAAACACATTTGTTCACATTTACTGGAGATGATGCAGCCCTCTTCTTATTTACAATGTCACCAGAAAGTGAGAACATGCATTTGCATGGCACTTTTGTAGCTGGCATTGCAAGATATTTATGTGCCAGATATGCTAAACATTCATATGCCCTTTCATGCTTCGGCTGCCATTCCGGAGGACATGCTGCCATGCTGATAATGCTTGTTAAAAAAAAAAAGTAATGTGTTAATTAATTTTGTGACTGAACTGCTTGGGGGAGAATTGTAAGTCTCCTGCTCTGTTTTACCCGCATTCTGCCATATATTCTATGTTATAGCAGTCTTGGATGATGACCTAGCACATATTGTTTGTTTTAAGAACACTTTAACTGCAGATTTGACAAAATGCAAGGAGGTACCAATGTGAGATTTCTAAGATAACTACAGCACTTGACCCAAGGTTTTCACAATAGATTGTACTACTATCAAGAGATTGCACCTGTATGAGGTGAATTGAAAAAATACTATTTCTTTTGTTTTTTTACAGTGCAAATGTTTGTAACCAAAGATAAATATAAAGTGAGCGCTGTACACTTTTTATTCTGTATTGTAATTGAAATCAATATATTTGAAAATTTAGAAAACATCCAAAAATATTTAAATAAATTGTATTCTATTATTGTTTAACAGCGCAATTAATCGCATGATTAATCACGATTATTTTTTTAAATCTCTTGATAGCCCTAATTTAAAGGTGTGTTTGTTAGAAAGTATTAATAAACATCTTCTAAAACAGTGGTTCTCAACCTTTTCTTACCTAGGGACCCCAAAACTTAAATAGACAAACCTGTGGAACCCCAACTAGATGCAATGTATGCGAGGACACATGGGGTCACTTGACACCCCTCCAAATTTTGCCTTCCATTTGGCCCTGATCCTTGAAGTGCTGATATAGCAGGGCAGAGCAGTGGTGTGTCTCCTTGGCTAGCTGCTGCCTGCTTGTGGAGTCAATGGCTGTGAGGCAACACCTTCTGATAGCAGGGGGAGATCTCTCTTGTGCAGTGACACTGTAATTTTTAGTTGTGCCTCCCCCATGCCAGACAGACTGGGTGGCCCAATGAGGTGAATTGGAAGTGGAGGTGGTGCACCCTTCCCAAGTCCCACATCCCTGGGCTGGTCTTTAGTGGACCCCCTGAAACCTGCTTGCAGACCCCCAATTGAGAAGACAGTGTTCTAAAACTCTAGAAAGAAAAGGAGTACTTGTGGCACCTTAGAGACTAACAAATTTATTTGAGCATAAGCTTTCATGAGCTACAGCTCACTTCATCAGATGCATCCGATGAAGTGAGCTGTAGCTCATGAAAGCTTATGCTCAAATAAATTTGTTCGTTTCTAAGGTGATTGGATGAAGTGAGCTGTAGCTCACAAAAGCTTATGCTCAACTAAATTTGTTAGTCTCTAAGGTGCCACAAGTCCTCCTTTTCTTTTTGCGAATACAGACTAACACGGCTGCTACTCTAAAACTCTAGAGTAGACAAGGCAAGTAGATTTCAGTGTGTGCTAAATGAGCTGAGAGGGAGGAGGGGTATTTCTACTCCTAGTTAGCATATCTTAAGTTCTAAAAATCTATTTTAGACTTAGTAATCAGAAGGTGTTAGCTAGTACTTAACACACCATTAAATCCTAGTCAAGACAAAACTAATGACAAGATACTGAATTATAGACAACATCAATTAGATCTGATATGGCACTTCCTTTGTTTCTATGAATCAATGTTTATAAAACTATATTAGAGGGAAAATAAATCTTTATTAGAAAAAATACTAAAATGCATTAAAATCATGTATTTGTCATTGAAGATATGGCATTAAGTGCTTTTTTCTAATGGATTACAAAATACCATTTATGAAGACAGAATGGCCTTTGAAATGAAAGAGGTATAAAAGGATGGAAGAATGAGTCCTAGAAAAGAAGCTATTCTGATATTGTAAGCACAGTGAGAGGTGATTTCTGTAGAAAATTTTGAACTCTATAGTTATTTTTATAGCACAGCATTCTAAGGGCCTGTATAATTTTCGGCTTACTTATACACAAAAAACAAACAAGCAATACTGGCTTTTTTTCAAGAAAAAACTGGAGCCATTTGCACAGTAGTTTCCTGTGGAGACAGTTAAAATGAACTCTGTGCCTGGAGGGATTTGTGAGAGTGGGCAGAAAATCAAGGAAATCTACATTAAAATGCATTGTTTCCTGCTGGGTCCTGTAGAGAAAAAATGTACAGAGACTGCAGAATCCAAAAGAAAATACAGAACTTTCAGTAGTTGCCACTTTAGATAAATGTCATAGGTCTCTCCATAACAGGTCCATAACAGTTGTTAAGAGAATTATTGTTCATATTGCCACTATCTTTTAGGTCTGTAGCTAATGGTTTAGGCCACAGTAGAAACGCTGTGATTCTCCATGCTATATATAGTATTAAATTGTACATGAGGGTATGTCATGTTTATGTTGGGTGGTCGCATTGTATATTCCCTTACATCTAAATGTAACAAGTCACCAGGGTAAGCTGAAGCCAAAAATAAATTATTTATAAACTTTGAGAACATATTTTGGTGAACCAGGAAAGAAATGTAAAAAAATAAAATTCCAGGAATGGTAAAAACAAACACAGTCAAACACAACATATATACAGGAAAGCTAATATACAAAACTTCAAAGTTTTCCATAACAAGTAATAAAATAAACTTGTTCTTTCAATACTTCACCACCATTAAGTGTGTTTCAGGGGAATCAGGACTGCCCACAGTTGCCTCTTCTCAGATTTTCCTTCCAGTTCTTAAAATTACAAGCTATTTTTTTCTCGGTACTGTGAGGATTGCTTGTTGCTAGAACCCCACTTCCTCACTGAGTTAACTGATAAGATTTCTCCAGTCATGACCTTTTAAGATCAGGTACAAATGACTTCCCTCAGTGTTTTGTCTATCACTGAACTTTCCTTTTCACTTTAAATGCCAAGAGTGTCACAAGCTTTCTTACCTTGACATGCTCAGGATTTCATCTTTTAGCATCATGAGTCTATAGTCCCTTATTCCATTGCAAAAAGGCAGTAAAACATTGATTATTTAAATTTGTAATATTCTTGTCATATATATAGAACACTGTTTATCGGCTATCAAAGGTCCAGCTTCAATAAAAATACTCTGAGCTACTTCAACAGATATTCAAAGCTAAGTAGGTCCTGAAATATCAGACTGAGAGGTTATATAAATTCTTGTTAGAGAAAGTGGATGGATTTAAGAAAAAATATTGAAGATTGCAAAACACAGTAGGTAAACCACAAACTGGTCATCAAGATAATGAAAATTTAGAGATTTTAAGGTCATGTAATATATAAAGTCTGTTTGCACCATTTATTTCTGGATAGAGTTTTTATTGAATCTATTTGTAAATTATCATCTCATGACAATGTTTGATTCATAAACCATTGGTGGAAAATTATTCAGCAGTTTATGAATCATGTTTTTGAAATGTAAAACTTTCAGAAGAAATAAGTTCCTTCTTCTGAATAAATCCCAAGGCTATTATAGACTGGCCATTCATCTCACTAGCTTCTGAACAAAACTGATATATTATGTGATTTGGATATTATAAGATGCCAATGATTTGTAAACATCACCTACTACCTTCTTCTTAAATGGTATTCATTAGCAAACGTGAATGAATAACTTGCAATGAATAGGTTCTTTGTTTAATTTAGCCACTTTCTCTCCTCAAAGAATACCTGTGAGCACATTATAGAATTAATTAAATGTAGGGCTGGCAGGGACTTCAGGAGATCATCTAGTTTAGCCCCCCACCTCCATACTGAGGCAGGATCAAGTAAACGTAGACCATCCCTGACAGGTGTTTGTCTAACCTATTCTTAAAACCTCCAAGTACTCCAACGGAGGTCTCACGAGTGCCAAGCAGAATGACAATTACCTCCCATGTGTTACATATGACACTCATGTATACACCCCCAAATGACTTTAGCCTTTTTTGCAACTGCTTCACATTGTTGACTCTTACTCAATTTTTGATCCACTATAACCGCCAGATCCTTTTCACCAGTCATTTCCCCATTTTGTATTTGTGTATTTGATTTTTTCCCCCTTCCTAAATGTAGTATTTTGCACTTTGTTGATTTCAGACCAGCTCACAATTTGTCAAGGTCACCTTGAATTCTAATCCTGTCCTTTAAAGTGCTTTCAACCCCTCCTTGCTTTGTGTAATGTGCAGATTTTATAAGCATACTCTCCACTCCATTATTCAAGTCATTCATGAAAATGTTGACTAGTTCCAGATCCCTGTTGGACTCCACTAGATACAACCTCCCAGTTTGACAGTGAACGTTTACTACTTTTTGAATTCAGTCTCTAACCAAGTTTTGTACCCACTTTATAGTAATTTAATCTAAACCACATTTCCCTACTTTGAGAATGTCATGTTGAACTGTTGTCAACAGCCTTATTAAATCAAGATGTATGTACCTCTACTGCTCTACTAAGGGGGGGGGTATGATAGAGGTCTATAAAATCATGACAGGTGTGGAGAAAGTAAATAAGGAAGTATTATTTACTCCTTCTTATAACAGAAGAACTATGGGTCACCAAATAAAATTAATAGGCAGCAGGTTTAAAACATACAAAAGGAAGTATTTCTTCACACAACACACAGTCAACTGGTGGAACTCTGCTAGAGGATTTTGTGAAGGTCAAGACTATAACAAGGTTAAAAAAAGAACTAGATAAATTCATGGAGGATAGGTCCATCAGTGGCTATTAGGCAAGATGGGCAGGGATGGTGTCCCTAGCCTCTGTTTGCCAGAAGCTGGGAATGGGCAACAGGGATGGTCACTTGACGATTACCTGTTCTGTTCATTCTGAAGCACCTGGCATTGGCTACTGTTAGAAGACTGGATACTGGCCTAGATGGATCTTTGGTCTAACCCCGTATGGCCGTTCTTAAGTTCTTATATAAACACTTCAACCTTCTTGATAACATCCATTATTAGCTCTCCTTCCCCACTAAGTAGAGGACCTACACTTTCCTTTGTGTTTCTTTTTCTCTTAATGTATTTTAAAGGACCTCCTCATATTGCCTTTTATATCCCTTGCTCGGTATAACTTATTTTCTGCCTTAGCCTTTTTGATTTTGCCTTTCATCCATGTGCTATTCTATCATACTCATCCTTAGCAACTTTTCCCTATTTCCATTTTCTGTAGGATTATTTTTTGATTTTTCAAGTTACTAAAGAGCCCCTGATGAAGCCATATTGGCCTCTTACTATTCTTCCTGTTTTTCCTCCTCAGCAAGATAATTTGCTGTTATTCCTTGAATAAAGGCTCTTTGAGAAATTGCCAGCTCTTCTGAACTTCTTTTATTTTAGATTTTTGTAACATTGGGTCTTATTTACCACTTCTCTGAGTTTTGTTAAAGTCTGCTTTTTTAATCCATTGTCCTTATTTGGCTGCTTTCACTCCTCCCTTTCCTTAGAATTATGAAAACTGTTATTTTGTGATCACTTTCACCCAAATTGCCTTCTACCTTCACTTTCACAAACAATTCCGCCTTGTTTGTCAGAATCAAGTCTAAAATAGCTGCCCCCCTGGCTACTACTGTCACCTTCTGAAACAAGAAGTTTCCCCAATACATTCCAAGAACTTACTGGAGGTTGGATATTACTTTTTCAACAGCTATCTAGGTAGTTAAAGTCCCCTATTACTGTCAGAGCTTATGTTTTGGAGATTCTTATTATTCTAGAAATGCCTCATCCACCACCTCCTGATTTGGTGGTCTGTTGTATACCCCTACTATGATGTCACTCCCCCCCCCCTTTTTTTTGTTCCTTTCACCCAAAGACTTTAAACTGGTCTGCTTCTCACATCCTTCTGGACCTCAGAACAAATATACATAGTCTTGAAGTATAACGCAACCACCCCTCCTCCCCGTTTTTCCCCGCCTGTTCTTCATGAACAAGCTATATCTCTCTATACTAATATTTCAGTCAGGAGATTTATCCAACCAAGTCTCAGTGATGCTAATAAAGTAATAATTTAGCTTATGTACAAATACTTCTAGTTCTTCCTTTTTAGCCCCCATACTCCTTGCATTTGTGTATAGACATGTAAGGTGTTGAGCAGATTCCTCCAGTGATTTCCTTCTTATTGCTCTTATGACCCAACTGTAATTTTCCATGTCTCCCCTCTCCTGCCCAAGATCTAGCCCTCTGTTAAGGTTGCCTTTTTTAATTCTTGTCTGTGGGCTTTTGTCACCTGCCCCTTTGAACCTAGTTTAAAGTCCTCCTCACAAGGCTAGTGAGTTAGTGCATGAAGATGCTTTTCCCTGTCTTGGTCAGATGGACCCCATTGCTTCAAGCAGACCTCCTGTCTGGAACAGCATCCCATGTCCAGAAAGCCAAAGCCCTCCTGCTGATCATGACTTCCTTAAATGCATTCTTCCAACTATATTAGATGAACAGTTTTTCAAAATTTTCACTCTTTGGATTGATCACAAATATTCAAAAACTGAGTTTTGTTGGTTAGTTATAATTGGTCAGGTGCTGTGGTATTTTTTTCTGTTCACTGCATGGATGATAGTGAAGACATTTCCAGTATAAATAGTTGCACATATGAGTTTAAATGTAAGTCAGTGAAGCTGCACTAATTTATATCAGCAGAGAATTTAGCCCTTTCTGTCCAAATGAGAAGTTTTGTGAGTCAGTGTTTGGCTATGAAAGGAAAGAAATTTCTGTTGCTATTGGTATGCTATGAAAATCTAGCAGCCTGTAAATAAACTAATCAGGGCATTGAGAGTTTGAAATACTATGTTGGACTTAAGTACTAGTGACAAAATCACTGGAGGCTTGTGAATTGAAATCTGTACCTGACTTGAAGATAAGGAATTTTTCAGGTTGGCATTTTCCCAAAAGTTAAAAAAGCTAAGACTACTGAAACAAAAAGTAACTTTTGTAGTTTCACAAAGGAACCTATGGAACCCCTATTGGATCAATTTATTTTATTTTTTACACCCAATTTTCATTTCTATGTTTGTAGTACTCACCTTTTATTTATTTGAAGCTGTAGCGTGAGGTCTCAAGGCTATCATTCTGTCCAACTGATTGTAGAGAGATGATGAGAGAAGAAAATCTATAGTCCAACCTTAAATCTTTTAGAGTGAAGTTACAGTACAGTTCTTCTTCAGAACCCTCTCTCCTTTTAAAGTCAATTTTATTTCACTGAGTTCTCTATATCTGCATAATAAAATCAATGTGAATAACTGATCCTTATTTTGAAAACTAGACAGGCTAGTATATGGACTTCTATACATAGCTCTCCCAGTATGACATTTGTTTCTATGTTTTCAGTAGATCAGTTTCTAATGCCTGATTTAGACAGCTAGGAATGTGGAGTCATTTTGGACCCAATACTGGATGGCGTTGTCTCCTGTGAAACTATGCACTCTGAACTCCTAGTCAATGGGGACCAATTTCTGATGACCTTATTCAAACCATCCAATTGAGTGTGTATGTGTGTTCATTCATTGGGCATTTGTCCCTTGGAGTTCTTGGTTTCTGCCTTTGTCCTCAGACCGAGTATTTGTGGGGTTTGTGCTCAGAGAGATATATTCTTAACCACAAGAACCAGACACATTTTAAAAAAAATGAAAGCTTCAGTTCTGCGTACGCTAATGAGTTGAGGGAGGAGAGGGAGAAAACAGAGTGGCACCAGAGGGAGAGGTTTTTATTGTGTATCATTGCAAGCTGTCTCAGTCTGACTTCTAGTTCCAACCAAGTATACAGTTTTGAGCCAGGCTGAAATGACATTTTTTTTTTTTGAGCCATCTCTTTCTCTTGCAATGTGTATGGGATATAGCCGTTCAATATAAAAAATAATTTGTCAATGTTTGACAAATGTAGGGATATTTATGTAAACTTGGTTTGATATTCTGTGCATCAGAATATACTAGTATATTACTGTTTCCATTCTTATCTGCAGATATTAAACCTGGTAACTGATCATACATTTTAATTTTTCCTAGATACATTTGCAATACAATAGTAGGTGGCATGTCAGGATGTTTTGATAGATAATACAAAGCTTATAATAGTCACACTGGACTCTAATTTTCCCATGCTTAAAAAAAGGGGGATAAAATTTACCATTTTCTGTGTTTTTTACTGATGTGCAACCAAAAAAGGCATTTAAAATAATTTTGAAAAAAAGTATTAATCATTTTAGGCCTTCATACCCTAATATTTGTTTGGTCTATGTCTTCTGTGAAAGTGTGTGTTTGTGTATGTGTGTATATACATATTTCAAACTGACAATTTTGTTGCTGAGAAATGAAAAAATCCCTGGCTGATGCAGAATTTATAATGTTTTCTTTTCTGCTATTGCTGCAGACCCTGCCAGCCATGTTGAGAATAAGCACAGATCAACTGAACACCAAATAGACCACTTTTTTTTCCTTCTGGAATACTGTACATTAATAACCATTTAAAAACATAAATACTGAAGACTGTACTGACCACTTTATTAATAGAAGCCCTTCTGTTGCATTTTATTATGTGTTAAACATAAAAAGGTAAGATCTGAATTCACATTCTGTAAATTTTCTTGCTCCATATTCCCAATTCAGAGAGATCATGGAGGACAAAATGCCATAACAAACACTACAGTTGTTCTAAAGGTATCACTCAGCAAAGTTAGTTGACAAACGGAACTACTGGCTTTGTTTCTTTTGGTTTAGGGTACGAGATCAGCTTACAGAGAGCTGCCTACGTTTTGACATTTTTAATTGTTGTCAAACAGTTTGAAATCCCCCTCCTCCCTCTTGGATCATTACATTTAGTGCAGTGAAATAAGCGACATGTAGAATGGCATACCAATTAAATAAGAGAAATCGTATTCAATTTAATAATACAGTTTGAACTTGAAGAAAGAGACAGTCTTCTCATCAATTGTATCTTGTATAATTGTATTTTCATATAATGGGTATCCATTTGTCATAGTACTGCTGTTGTGATAAGTAACAATTAATCTATTATTAATTTCAGAACAGTTAAATAGCCCTAGATATACTCTAATTTATGTATTGTTTGAGCTTTAATGGTTATCCATTTTAGTGAAATAAATTATAGAACAACCTCTACTCATAATTTTGAAGCAGATGATTTCTGATAATCTGAATAGGACTTTTACTGACCGTCTGCACTAAGGTTTTATTGTACCCTCTTTGTTCTTCTGGAGAAAAAACTTCAATCATCAGGTCAAGAAGCAGAACCAATGTCATTGGACCAGCCACCGACTTTGAATAATTAATTGGGAAAAGAAAAAAATAGTTTGCAAACAACATATAGGCTGAATGTAATTTGTGAAAAGTGTTAACTAAATGCTTATGAGCAAGGGTCAAACTTTGGGAGAAAATGGTGATGGTAGTCTTCCATGCCCTACTCACAAAATAAGCTCTGCCATGGTGAGTTACCAAAATGAGATACTGCTCAGAGTAGATAGCATAGATGTTCACAATATAATCATGCATGATTTCTGAATTCCACTGGGCTACTTGAGCTTCACATTCCTACAGTGGGAATTGAATATGACCACTGGCTATGCTAGCCTCCTTCGGCTTGACTTCTTGGCTGGGGAAAAAGTAAGTTGTAGTAGCTCCCAAATGCCATCCCCTTATGAGCAACATCTCATTTTGGTGCCACAGAAAATGTGCAGATATGTGATCCTTCCTCTCCTTTATTACCTGAGGTGTGAAATAGGTAACAATGCTGACATTTAGATTATTATTACTGGGTATCTGACTTAACACCTCACTGACATAAATAGGGCAGTTCACACCTCTCTGAGCTATTGGTCCCGGTTCTCTACAGATTCAGGTAGACCTCACTGGATTGGTTGCATTTGGTTAACTTTTGGCAATCATAGTAGTGTTTTGTTGTTTAAATGAAAGATGAAACTTTAGAGAACAAGATGACTGCTTCAGAGAGGTGCCAGTGTGGCATATCATCATGCATTGGCCCGATCCCAGCCCTGTTTATGAATATATTCAGAGAAAATCAGGCTTAATAAACAAATGACCTGCTAAATTAAAAAGGGGGTAGGGAGCTACATTTGTATTAAATATTTTGGGTAGCTAAAGGCTTGATAGGAAGGATAGATTATGGCTCTGATTAACCTAATCCTACAGTTTTTTTCCTCCATGTTATGGACTGGGAAGTGTATGTCTGAATTTTTGAAAGAGAAATATTATCTGAAGAATCCAGCCTTTAAGAACTTCCTTAGAATGTCTTTTACCTGTTACATATATGAATGAGGGATTACTGTGACTTTGGCTAAAATCAGAGGTAATGGATGATTGTTTAGATAACATCATTGAAAAAAAGTTACAATTCTCCTGATTGGTTTATGCTCCGAAAGCTTTGTTTTCCTTAGAAAGGTATGTAAACACTTTTTTAATGACAAATTTGGGTAAATGCTAGTGACTTTTGGTAGCTATTCCATGGAATTTATAATGCAAAAGAGGACCAAAAATATCTATCCTTTAAGAACTATAGCCTTTTCCATTTCAATTTGGTAAAAATAATTCTACGTCCTAATTGTCATGGATGATTAATGTATAAAACAATTTGGAAGCTTTTATGGCAAATAAGTTATTAATTCATTTTAAAAGAAAGAGTTTTCAAAAAGGAAATCCATATTTTCAAAGCTTCATAAATTTAAATGACTTGTTCAGTTAACCTTAAATTATTTTTTAGAAAGCAATCTTGCTAGAGGCTACACATGAAGAAATCTATGCAAAAATATTTTTTTCCTCAGAAAATTAGACAGGCATGTCGAAATTGGCCTGGTGGTGTCTTGAGTCTTGGGAAGTGCTCAGCACGCTCAAGTCTTACTGAAATCCAGCTCTTTCTAGGAGTTGCTTATAACCCATCAGGCCTATAATTATAGAGTGGGAAGGACTGTCTGACTAGTGGAGGGATGTTGTGAGCACCTCTGCATTGTAATTGATTGGGAAAACCCGGCCCCCAAAACCTAAACAACATTTCATTGTACTCTACCTCTCCTGAACATATGCTCAGCAGCTGAAATGAATGAATATTAAATATCTATCACTTCTTCCACTTGCAGAACAAACTGGTAGAAAGAAGAAGACTGATAAGAGTGGGATTTTAAGTTTACCTTTCTCCTTTCTTCTTGGATGCCCAAATCTGAACTTGCCTTCCACAATTTCCCAATACCTGCAGCAAACAGTAGTTTTTTAAAAAGTTTATATTTATATAAAGGAGAAAAGAGTTTCAATCAACTCTTGGAATCACAGTTATCAAAGCCGCATATACCATAGACATATTAGACCTTACATTTATACAGGGAAGCCCCCTGATATATGCTTCAGAGCTGCACTGAGTTATTCAACAGTTTATGAAAGTGAAGCTTTGCTCTTGCAGTGCTCATGAGGCACTTATATTGAAGCCACTTCTTACTGCTGCCCTCCCCATCTTCCTACAACTTCTGTTACAGGCTGTCATTTCCCCATTCCTAATGTCAGCTACTAAGACCTTAGGATGGGAGTAGCTTGGAAGCTGCTGTATGTCTACCTGGCCTAGAGAGTAAAACTCAGCATATACATAGATACATACTCTACCACTGACAGATGGCCCAAACAGGCTGGGGATATCCTTAGTGCTGTGCTCTCTCCAGAGGCATTCCCCTCTCAGTGCCTTCCATTGTATCTTTTTAAGGATATCTGGGAGACAGCAGCACAGACAATGCAGAAATGGCAGCACATTGAAAGACCTGTCCAAAAAAAAAGGTAGGAAGGGAAGCTCAAGAGCAAAAGTCAGTTTTTGTGATAAAAGTTCCTGTTTGGATGCATATATATCACATGATGAAGATAAATTCCTCATCCATTTGAGGAGTGCATGATCCTGGGAACTTGATTTATTATTTGTTTAGTGCACAACAGTACACACAGCACTTTACAGTAGATCAAATATGTTAAGCAGAAACCACAGAATCTCTGCTCAAAGGATTTACAATCTGAAGACATGAAGGGGCACTCTTCAGGAGAGTGGATAAGCAGAGTGACTGTGAACATCATTGCTCATATGTTTTGTGGAATTAGGTGGGATTTCAGGTGTAATTTGAAGAAGGAGAAAGAGATGGCACTTGGTGCACATTAGTTGGGGAGGGGACCTTTCTTTTCAGCTGTAAGGTTTCGAATGAAAGAAGCCACAATGTAGGTAAAGTAAGGAAAAGAAAAAGAGAGAAGCAAGGAGAGAGAGGCTTAGGCAGAGTATAAACATGCCATATATCCTGTTTTTTGTTTGTTTGTTTGTTTTTTGTTTTTTTAATAAGTTTTTTTAATAAGTTTGATAAGTCAAGCACTCTGTCTAAGCAGTTCAAAACGATTGTTCTGAACCAGGAGGAAGTGGCTACCTGGTGGTTGCTCTATCACTTCCTTGCCCTCTTTTCAGAACCATAGAAAGGAGGGAAGACAAGGTTACTGGGAGCCAGTTGTGCCTTTGAGACGCATTTAATTAGTCCAAAATGGAAATCAGAAATTTAATTAATTACATCCTTTATTGCGCATCTAGAAGCGTCATTGATAAATCTGTAAATAAAATATAACAAAAGTTTAAAAGATTTTAGTGCATTGTGACCTATTTTATCTTCTATACCTAATAATTTTTATAAATTACAAAGTAGACTGAATAAAACATTTGTAGTAGAGAGTTTTCAATGTAATTTAATTTTCTCTGAAAGCATAAGAGTCAATAGAAAAGTTGCACTGTAAGTAAGTTTTTTGCTCAAAAAATCATTTCAAGAGATCAAAGGATTGTAGAGGAATTAGAAGATACTTTTTTTTCTTTTTTTCAAGAGAGAATTCTAGTCATGTGGCCTAATTTGCTAAAGTACCGAACACAGAAAATGCTATGACTAACAATAAGGTGCATTTTTTATATTTTCAGTTTTGCCACAAAATAAACTCATGTCATGCCAATGTGTTCTCACTAACTCAGAATACAACCTAAACACTTTATAAACTAAGTTTTAAAAACCTGCTAATATATAATGCTGTGGCTGCCACTAAAAAAGTTAGCTTTTCATTTTTTGTATTAAAGTACAGGAGATAGTGGTATATCCGGGGAAGTCCCGGATGACTGGAAAAAGGCTAATGTAATGCCAATCTTTAAAAAAGGGAAGAAGGAAGATCCTGGGAACTACAGGCCAGTCAGCCTCACCTCAGTCCCTGGAAAAATCATGGAGCAGGTCCTCAAAGAATCAATCCTGAAGCACTTGCATGAGAGGAAAGTGATCAGGAACAGCCAGCATGGATTCACCAAGGGAAGGTCATGCCTGACTAATCTAATCGCCTTTTATGATGAGATTACTGGTTCTGTGGATGAAGGGAAAGCAGTGGATGTATTGTTTCTTGACTTTAGCAAAGCTTTTGACACGGTCTCCCATAGTATTCTTGTCAGCAAGTTAAGGAAGTATGGGCTGGATGAATGCACTATAAGGTGGGTAGAAAGCTGGCTAGATTGTCGGGCTCAACGGGTAGTGATCAATGGCTCCATGTCTAGTTGGCAGCCGGTATCAAGTGGAGTGCCCCAAGGGTCGGTCCTGGGGCCGGTTTTATTCAATATCTTCATAAATGATCTGGAGGATGGTGTGGATTGCACTCTCAGCAAATTTGCGGATGATACTAAACTGGGAGGAGTGGTAGATACGCTGGAGGGGAGGGATAGGATACAGAAGGATCTAGACCAATTGGAAGATTGGGCCAAAAGGAATCTGATGAGGTTCAATAAGGATAAGTGCAGGGTCCTGCACTTAGGACGGAAGAACCCAATGCACAGCTACAGACTAGGGACCGAATGGCTAGGCAGCAGTTCTGCGGAAAAGGACCTAGGGGTGACAGTGGACGAGAAGCTGGATATGAGTCAGCAGTGTGCCCTTGTTGCCAAGAAGGCCAATGGCATTTTGGGATGTATAAGTAGGGGCATAGCGAGCAGATCGAGGGACGTGATCGTTCCCCTCTATTCAACATTGGTGAGGCCTCATCTGGAGTACTGTGTCCAGTTTTGGGCCCCACACTTCAAGAAGGATATGGATAAATTGGAGAGAGTCCAGCGAAGGGCAACAAAAATTATTAGGGGACTGGAACACATGAGTTATGAGGAGAGGCTGAGGGAGCTGGGATTGTTTAGCCTGCAGAAGAGAAGAATGAGGGGGGATTTGATAGCTGCTTTCAACTACCTGAAAGGGGGTTCCAAAGAGGATGGCTCTAGACTGTTCTCAATGGTAGCAGATGACAGAACGAGGAGTAATGGTCTCAAGTTGCAGGGGGGGAGGTTTGGATTGGATGTTAGGAAAAACTTTTTCACTAAGAGGGTGGTGAAACACTGGAATGCGTTACCTAGGGAGGTGGTAGAATCTCCTTCCTTAGAGGTTTTTAAGGTCAGGCTTGACAAAGCCCTGGCTGGGATGATTTAACTGGGAATTGGTCCTGCTTTGGGCAGGGGGTTGGACTGGATGACCTTCTGGGGTCCCTTCCAACCCTGATATTCTATGATTCTATGATTCTATGATTCTATGATCAGATCCCATATAGGATAACTTTTGATAAAAGCTGACTTTTTAATGGCAGCCTCTTTATGGAATAAAATGTGTTGTGTGAAAGGCTTTAACCTTCTTTTGTGTTATTCTTCTATGCCCTTATCGGCTTTAGACTACCCTAGGCAGTAGCAGGATAATTTCCAACTCTGTGCCCCTTCTCTGCCAGATGAGTGATACAACAGTTAATACTTCGGTCTTAATTGGAAAGCCATGTTTAATTGGGACACTTTTTGTCAGGGATTTCTGATTAACAGAGGACAGCATTTTAATACCATTGCTGCTGTATAAGGAGCTCCAGATTTGTGGTGAGGCTTCTGGATTTTGGAGGAGGCACTGAATGCATTGATAAGGATCTGAGCTTGCTACCTACCAAGAAACAGGGAGCCACTGTGAGATTGCTATGGCCCAGCATGTAATTACTGGCTTGGCAGGAGCAAACTAAGTCAGATACAGGCAGTGGTAAAATAATTCATATTCTACCAGACTGAATCACAGCTATGGAAGCTGTTTTCAGAGGAGCAAACAGACCGAACCAGCACAAGACCAGAAAACCTCAGCATCATTAAATCACCTAAAGGTATTGCCATTAAATGGAATTACAATCCCTATTAATCAGTCGCTGCTATATCATTAGGTTTAAATCTTTTCACTGGGAGATGTCCTGATAAAATGGCCTTCTTGATTTGGGGACAAATCCTGAGAAGTGCTGAAGTGCTCTCATTGATTTTAATGGCAGTTTCAAGTTCTCATCTCTCAGAAATTAGCTAGTGTATGCTGTACTCCCTTTCTCTGAACTCTGGTTCCTGAATTGGAGAATGGGAAAGAATGTTTTCTTTGCAAATGGCGTAGACATCACTTCTACAAAAATGGAAGTAGGCATCAGTTTGGGCTTGGTAAGAACAAACAAGTCATTAAAGAGCATAAGAAAAATACAAGTTGGTTAGATCTTGAAATAAAACATCAGAAAAGGATCTGAGCTTTTTATATTGCAAAAGAAATATTAATTAGTGAATCCCCTAATCTTAACTACTAGTTTACCTCTGCCAAGGATAGCTCTTCAGATGCATTCTCTGTTCCCAGTTCCCAGGTGGCTGGGGAAATCAAACTAGAATGGGCTCCTAAACAGCTATCCAATAGGACCACTTAAACTTCATAATTTTAGTATTTTTGAGGTAAACTGAATCAGCACACCTGCAAACCTGTGGTCTGGGTGATATAATGAACCCTCTCTTGCTTTTCTGACTTCAGTCTGTCTGTGAACCAGTAAAAGTCTCTGTTTTGTTGAGTTTGTAAGGCAATTCAGGGCAAAGGATTCATACCTGGAATGGGATTAAATGTCAAGATCTATTTCAATTTATAACTAGCTAAGAGAAAACAGAGTAAGAACAAACAGTGAGTAGTGGGTTATCCAAGGTTGTGCTAAGACCAATATTGTTTAATGCAGTGCACCCTGGGGGTCCACAGACTGTGTCTCAGAGATCTGCAAAAGGTTGTCATTACCATAGAACAGTGGTTTTCAACCTGTAGTCTGTGTACCCCTAGGGGTCTGCAGACTATGTCTAAGATTTCCAAAGGGGTCCATACCTCCATTCAAAATGGTTAGGGGTCCGCAAATGAAAAACATTTGAAAATCACTGGTTTATGAATGACCAGGAAAATGGAGTGGCATGTGAGGTGGCATGGTTGCCTGCAAATTTTGCTGGCTAAGTCTTCTCCTTTCTCCAGAAGTCTCCCAAATTTGGTTGCTCTTTCCTGTACTCCTGAGCAACTACTTGCACCTCCTTTTTTTCCAGGTCAATGTTCTTGCTCAGAACTCAGAAACAAGCTCAGAACTACTGCAAAGGTTTTCCCCTGCCTCATTCCCCTGCAGATTTTTTCTCATCAGCTGTTGTCATTGCTGGGCAGCACAGATGTAGCTCTCTTTCTGAGCAGCTGGCCAGCAGGGAGATCGAGAGGGCGGCAGGAGTCCATCCACAGCAGGCTGCAGAGGGAGTAAGATTCTGGCTCCCTGCATCTAGGAGGGAGACCCTTTATCTCTTCACCAGAACTCAAGGGACATAGGTACTGCTCTCCTGGTGGCAGGGGTAACATGGGAAAGGAGGGGCCAAGGGTTAGGTTATGGGGACTCTACAGGGGGAAGATGGAACTCAGGAGAATGAAGAGGGGAAGATCAAGATGTGGATGGACAGATGGGTGATCATATATTTGATTGGGAGAATTTTGGATTTTACAAGAGGAGAAAGGGGAATCAATTGTGGGAGGGAGGAGGAGATAGAGCAGGATTTTGGATTAAAAATATAGGACTGTTCACTGCAAAATGAGAGATTAGGTAAAGATTAACATGAATTACATTGCAGGGCATTTCTCTGTGTCTCCCTGCTTGCAGAAAGCTTCAAATTGTGCTATGAGGCTTACATTTTGGTAATAAGGATAAATGATATAATGCATCTTCATCAAACATGCAAATGAAGGCATTAAGTCATTTGCATACAATCTCAAAAACTCCCGTCCATAGCCTTAAACAGGGATGGGTGACCCAATACTTTGGGTTACGCAAAACAAGAGAAGAATCTGAGGAACTTCAGAGGGATTTAAAGCTAGTAGAATAAGCATGATACTAAATCAAATTACCTGCTAGCAGATGCATACTAATGAACACTGGAAGAAATAATTTGAACTATTCATACACTTTGTTGGTTTCTGAATTAACTGTAGCCACTCAAGAAAAAAGACCTGGACAGCTCAATGTAAGGATTAGATATTTATATGAAAAAGTAAGAACTTCCACAGTTAAATTATAATGAGATGTAAACTCTCATGCTTCAGCGTTCAAACCCCAATGCTATCTGTAGAAGGTTAGGAAGAAACTTTTCGTTCATATCTCCATGTGATTTCTTACACTTTCTTCTGAAGCATCTAGTACTGTTTATTGTCAGACAGGATACTAGAATAGACTGGTTTGATATGGTATGAGAACTCTTGTGTTCCTAAAGTCTTCCTCTGGATTTTCAGACCTTTCCCCTAAGGACAATGCAGTAATTTGAGGCTCTTTCTTTTTTTCTCAAGTTCTTCTGTGTCACACTTTGGGAGCTCTTCTACCAATCCCACAACTAAACTATCATGAGTCAGGCCTCAAAAACCATGAATTTGGCTTAAAATTGAGATAAAAATTAGCTTGGGTTCTTATCTGCCTTCTGGTTTTTGAGACCTTAAGTTGCATTTGGGACACATTTTAAGCTTCTCTCTGCAGCCATCAGGTTTACAAATGAAAGCTGAGATTTGAAATGAAAGCTGAGAAAGATTCTCTCTCAAACAGTTGTTTCTAGGAGTTGAAGCTTTATGTAAAAAGAGGTTGTAACACTGATGGACTGTAATCAGCTGGAGAAGAGAGAGGTAAAAGGCCACATGCTCTTGATCAAGGTTGTCTAATCTAAGTTTTAGGCTCCTGTCCCATTTGTTTCTTCCCTTTTGATCGCCATCTTCAAGGAAACATTATATGAATGGGCAGCTTTCCTCTTCTTGGCTGCCAACTCATGACAGAGCTGTCAGGCAGAGGGAAAAAGTTCATCCTCTTAAAGGGGCATTTTGTGGTGGTTTCTAAACAGGAGGAGTTTCCCTCTTCACATAAGGAAAGGTTTCTACTGCTGCATGGCTTGCAGGTTACATGCACTGAGAAACATTTGTCTTTAATAGAGCCCACAATAATTTCTTTATATCTTTTCCACATGGTACTCATGTTTTATACCCAGTGTTTTAATAACAGATGTAAATGCAAAATAGACCAAAATATAATATACCTAATACTGTTTACCAAACTTAATGAGATTTCTTACTGATGAATTTTCTGACAAGTGCACTATTGAGTGGTGCTTCAATTATATTTCAATTTAAATACTAGATGTAATATGCAAACATTTCATTTGTATTGTATACTGATCTCTCATTTGAAAGCTTCCCTCATCTTTAAAATGGTTTGAATTAACAAAATATTTTTTTCCTAAAGGGCATATAGTTGTGTTTCATTGAAAAGTGTATCTTGCCAACACCAATTTTGTTTTATTTTTTGGAAAGCTAATTGTGTTAATTTACCAGATAATCTAAAAGAACCGTCTCTAATAACTAAAATGATTATTTTTGTTATGCAGTCTTTAAGAATGTGTGCTCTCAAGAGGTATTCAAATTTTGTTTGACAGATTCTCATGTTTGTTTAAACTTTTGATTAAATTTGTTTATAACGTTGGGTATGTTTGCTTTTCTTTTGCTTTTATAGTTTTATTTACTGTGGACTACAAGTGTTCTTTTTATTACTTTAATCTTTCTACCATTTGATCAGTTGCAACACCTAACTGCATAAATATTATATTGTTAAGATGTGATAAAAGCTTATGTGATGAAAAAATATCAAAGATTTGTACTTGATCTTCCTGATTTTGTTAAAAAATAATTTCTAGTTATATGTATAACAGACTGTATACTTCTGCAGATTATATACTGAGGTTAAACACCATCCTGTGAATTGTGTTCAGCAGATATTTCCAGTGTCTGCAACCTCTGGTTCTAAGACTACATCATAGTCTTTGAGGACTCTAACATCAAAATCATGGAGGTAGTTCAACCAATGACAACAGACTATATAAAAATTCCTAATTATAATACAGATGCCTCATGCTGCTGAAAAACGATGCAATCAATAACTCTTGTCTAATAATCATTCTTAAAAACACTGAACTATCCCATTTGGTTAAATTTTGGAGATGCCTGTGTTAATTTAGGTATAAATAAAATTTTCTGGCCTTTGCTTTTACCATTCTTACCTTAGCATCCTTCCCAGTAAATATATAAGTGCCTGCTCAGGTTCAATTAGTTTGTGTTTCACACACAGTTCTGACATGGGTAAAGAAAAGAATTTTCTTCACTTTGTGGTACTTACAGCCCTTTGCTAGGACTTCTAATTAAACATCCTGATATAATTACAATAAAAGAACTTTGGAGGCACTTATAAACACACACACAAAATCTGTCCTGACTGAGCAAATCCAGATGCTAACATTTGATTCTTCTCTAAGCTATTATGTCATAGTTGCTCCAAAGCATCAAAACAGTATACAGTACCACATGCAGTACTGTGTATTTAGCATTGTGATGTTAGATGTACTTAAATTAACATACACTGAGAGTATTGATATTGACACTGATAAAAGGAATAATTAAGAACTATGACAGGTTTCAGAGTAGCAGCCGTGTTAGTCTGTATCCACAAAAAGAAAAGGAGGACTTGTGGCACCTTAAAGACTAACACATTTATTTGAGCATGAGCTTTCGTGAGTTACAGCTCACTTTATGCATCCGATGAAGTGAGCTTTAGCTCATGAAAGCTCATGCTCAAATAAATGTGTTAGTCTCTAAGGTGCCACAAGTCCTCCTTTTCTTTTTAATTAAGAACTGTATAACTTAATTCATTTTTAAAAGAAGATGTGTTGAGATGGGAGAAGTGAATTGCTGTTGTCCTACCCAGAGCTTTTCAAAATTTACTTAATTTAAATTTTCTTAATGAGGTTTACTTTGGGCCTGACCTAACTCCCATTCAAGGCAATCACAATCTTTCCATTTATTTCTATAATAGTTGGATTGACCCCTTAGGGCTCACTGTCATAAGGGTCTGAATGTCTCTTGAGAGCTGCTGAATACCTTCCACGATCACTGAATTCAGTGGGAGTTGAGGGTACTTGGCACCTAGCAGAATTGGGCACATGCTACATCTGGTAATGCACAATGGGTTGTATCAGAGGGCACTCAGTCAGCTACCTAGTGTGCCACGCTGTCTAGCCTGTTTCTGTCACCTCCTGGTCACAAACATGTCCAGGCTATTTCCCTTTTACCGTGTGTCCCTTTTATTCTTCTGCTCTACACACAACATAACACAGGTATCTTGTAGCAGGAGCTTTCCAGTTAGCCTCCTGCCTTAACACAGGCCTTCTGAGATTCCCTCTTGCTTCCTTTTCTTTCTACTTAGCCTCCCAATTACATCATTAACCCAGTAATTACCACACAGGCACTCATAATCCCCCAGCAAAACGCATGTAATGGCTCACAGCTGAGCCTACAGCATTCTTCATGCTGCAGCAGCAGCCGCAGCAGCAGTGTCAGTGATCAGAGTGCTGCTGCTAGCTCTCGGTCAGGGGATGTCTCATTCTTATCTGAAAACCGAAGTTCCTCTTTTAGTTTATACATCTCAAGAATAAAGATGCAGATAAGAACATTGGTTTATTTTGGTTTATAAAACATTAAACAGCACCAACTTCACAGAATCAATATTTAATTCAAAATCTAGAACATATGGCTCCCCTGATAGAGATAAATATTTAAGATGCAAAAAACATTCCTATAAGATAAATTTTCAAGTGCCCCAGACATACTGGCTTTCAGTGGCGTGCAGGCTCCTCAGTGCTTTTGAAAATGGACTTACGTGCCAAAGTCACTTACAAGAGTTGGAAAATTGTACCCATAATAGAACTGTGCTGTTTGCTTTTCAGAAGGACTTATGCAGATCGCTGGAGGCTGGGTTTTTGCCACAGCCCCGTATTTGAAACTGCACAGAGCTGTACTACTCCAGTTGGAGCACAACATGGCATTCTCCTTTGAGAGGCACAATGCTTCCCGGAGCTCCCTCACTGCATTTGGGGGAGAGAAATTTGTGAGAACTTTTTAAGGAGAAAGGATGCAGCAAACTCCTCTCCAGTATGGTAGGCCTGCAATGCTGGCAGCAGAAGGGCAGAGGAGAGGCATGGTTCCACTTATTCTTTGTCACTCCCAGTCACCTTGTAACTGAATTGCTCCTGAGTACAGAACTTGGTAGTAGTCCTTGTGCTATCTCAAATGCAGGGACAGTGATTCTGTATTGCCTTTGCACAGGCTTCAGAAAGTTAGGATGCCCCTTTCTCCCTCCTCACTTGCAGTCACTTTAGGGCTGGCCGTACTCCAGACCAATGCATTAATAATGTTTATTGTTTTTATTAAGTTTAACCATGCCTCATATAATATTTTAGTTGTCTTTACAGTTACATTTGAAATAATCTTGAGACTGCTTGCAACTAAAATGTTAAGTATGTTTCCTCGTATCCATTATAAAAGTATTGTCCAGCAACTACCAACTCCTCAAGACAAGGATTGGAGGGGAAAGGGCACTTAACAATATTGAAGCTAAAGAAAGAGCATTGGTTCTAAACAAAAATCATTAATCGTTACATAAAAGATAACGTAGTATGAGACCCCTGCCAAGACCATGTGATTAACACCTAAACCTGCCCTGTGTTTTGTAACTGAATTCTTTATTTATATTGATGAGAAATAGATGGAACGAGTGAATGTCATAAATCTGAATAAAGAGAATTTATTTTTACAAAATTCATCATTCAGACTGATCTCTGTAATCAGCCACATGATATTTCCCAAGAGCACTTCATGTACAACTTCTGTCCCTTTTACATACGTAAAAATCAGTTAAACTGAACTAACTTTGTGGATAGCAATATCCATGAAGTTTTTAAAGACAGATTTTTCTGTTTAGCTGGGAACAAAACTATTTTTTCTCTAATTCATTTTGTTAGTTTTGTGTCTCCACTGACTTGCTCTACATTTGAATTTTGTTTTATGGCCCACAAAGGAGACAAGGTGGCCCTTATCCATAACTTTTAATTGTTAAAAATAATTTTATTTTAAGTGTAGCAAAGCTATTGATGAGAGCGACAAAAGGTTTGGTTCTATTTCAACACTGTCCAGAGTTCTCTCCCAGTAAAATGGGAGCTCTCATTCCGATGATTTAGGAGGTGAAAGTTAAGATTTGTTTTACCCAGGGAACTGTGCTATCATTACTGCATATTGTCACTTATTTCTGAAATACTACAACAGAGCTCAAATCCTGGTGTAACTCTGTTGTTAAGTGTGAGTGTAAATACATACCGATGTGGGGTGGTATAACTGTTTTATTAGCATGAATTTGGGATGGTTGAATCACCCAGGCTCACGGTGACAAAAACATTTATACCTCGCCGATGCCATCATGTATTCTGTTTATGACACTTATGTTACAGAGAGACTATTTTACAAATAGAGTTTTAAAAACTGTAACTGGGACAACTTTATTTATCTATCTTTCTTCTGTAATGTGCTAGGTGCACCATTTACCATGAAGGTAGCCATATAGGGCTCAGAGAGAGCCATAAAAACCTTTATGGATAACCTAAAATTTCTATACCTAGAATATTTCATAGTTTTAAGGTCTGATATCTCAGAATTTTCAGGACTGTGGGAAGCTGGGATGTCTCCTTTTCCCAATGACCTAAACCTCCTATTTTAAGCCTTGAAGGGTCATGAGATCTCAGACTTGTCACTGGATAAGGTGTGAAGACTGTCTACTCTTGCAATTTAGGCTTGTGAAACTTTTTGGGAGGAAATTCCATAGGTTAGGAGAAAGATGGAAACATTTTGTTACTCCTCCCCTCCCCCCCCCCCGCAAAAAATGGTGTCTCTTTTAAAAGTTGTTCAGAGGTTTTGAGTGTTAGAAATTGTTACAGTAGGGATGAATTAGTTGATAGGCTGCAGTAAGTAAAAACCAACCAAACATGGCATTCCAGCAAATACTTGAAAGAAAAGGCACCATACAAATTAACTCATTTAAAATTATAGTTAGAAGAACAGGGGAGGAAAATTACAGCTGCTCTTGGGATTTCTCAGGTTGTGCTTCGGCTGGCCAAAGCATTGTTTTTTCCATAAAACATTTATTCAGATTACATATTCATTATCTCTTTAGTATTTCACAGTGGGAACTTGTAGAATGAGAGGTAAAAGTCTTCCACAGCATGCTCATTTTTAATAAGCACAGAGTACTTATATTTTATATCACAATCCAATCCCTTGTCAAACTATAATAGGACAACTGTCAGTTGAGTCATGCTTACACATATAACTCTTTCCTCAGGGCTAGGAGGTAATCTGTTTAAATCCCTCATCAGGACTTGACTCATACCCAATATTAATATAAAAGTGTGCAACTAGACGGGTACTGTCATAAAAATAAACGGAAGGGTAACTAAGATAACCTCACTGGCACCTAACCAAAATGACCAAAATGACCAATGAGGAGACAAGATACTTTCAAAGCTGGAGGGGGGTGGGGGGACAAAGGGTCTATCTGTCTGTGTGATGCTTTTGCCGGGAACAGATCAGGAATGCAGTCTCAGAAACTCTGTTAAGTTAGTAAGTAATCTAGCTAGAAATGCGCTAGATTTCCTTTTGTTAAATGGCTGGTAAAATACGCTGTGCTGAATGGAATGTATATTCCTCTTTTTGTGTCTTTTTGTAACTTAAGGTTTTGCCTAGAGGGATTCTCTATGTTTTGAATCTGATTACCCTGTAAGGAATTTACCATCCTAATTTTACAGAGGTGATTCTTTTACATTTTCTTTAATTAAAATTATTCTTTTAAGAACCTGATTGCTTGTTCATTGTTCTTAAGATCCAAGTTTTGGCTCTGTGTTCACCTGTACAAATTGGTGAGGATTTTTATCAAGCCTTCCACAGGAAAGAGGGTGTAGGGCTTGGGGGGATATTTTGGGGGAAGATGTCTCCAAGTGGGCTCTTTCCCTGTTCTTTGTTTAACATGCTTGGTGGTGGCAACATAGGGTTCAAGGACAAGGCAAAGTTTGTACATGGGGGAAGTTTTTAACCTAAGCTGGTAAGAATGAAGCTTAGGGGGGCTTTCATGCAAGTCACCACATCTGTACCCTAGAGTTCAGAGTGGGGAAGGAACCATGACAGGTACCATACTGTCAAACTCGCTTCCTCTTTGCTAGTTGTCTATGGTTGCCCAGATAGAAATTCTTATGTCATTGTTTGAGTTGTGAATCTCTCAGAATGGACTGAGAATGTTAAAAAGACAATCTAATGGCCCAGGATGCTTAAGGACTATTTCTAAGTGTTTATCAGCTATGTTAGGTCACACATTAATAGTATGAGCAGGGTCAGACAAGCTGATATAAATTGGTATAGCTCCATTGATTCAGGGGAGCTTATGCTCATTTTATACCAGCTGAGAAGCTGCATTTACTTCATTGTTCAGTCAAAGTATCCAAAACACTTTATGAATGTGAGAAGTAGATTACAAATCCAAATTATCTTCAGAAGAGTTAAAAAGATAGCAACAGAGGATCTCTTTAAATATTTAGCTGTCTGAGAAAACATCAAAACCCTAAATTTTCTTAAAAAGAAATTAAGGGATTATCAAAACATAATAGAAAAACAACCCTTCTCTAAATACTATTGTTTCATTTAATTTAGATTTTATTTTATACTTGATTAGTAAGATCCCAGATCAATCAGATGTACATTAATTACAAGACTGATATGTTACATTCTGTCTTTACTTTTGGAATCATAAAACAAGCAAAGCAAAAAGCAAAGCTTTTGACACGGTCTCCCATAGTATTCTTGTCACCAAGTTAAGGAAGTATGGGCTGGATGAATGCACTATAAGGTGGGTAGAAAGCTGGCTAGATTGTCGGGCTCAACGGGTAGTGATCAATGGCTCCATGTCTAGTTGGCAGCCGGTATCAAGTGGAGTGCCCCAAGGGTCGGTCCTGGGGCCGGTTTTATTCAATATCTTCATAAATGATCTGGAGGATGGTGTGGATTGCACTCTCAGCAAACTTGCGGATGATATTAAACTGGGAGGAGTGGTAGATACGCTGGAGGGGAGGGATAGGATACAGAAGGACCTAGACCAATTGGAAGATTGGGCCAAAAGGAATCTGATGAGGTTCAATAAGGATAAGTGCAGGGTCCTGCACTTAGGACGGAAGAACCCAATGCACAGCTACAGACTAGGGACCGAATGGCTAGGCAGCAGTTCTGCGGAAAAGGACCTAGGGGTGACAGTGGACGAGAAGCTGGATATGAGTCAGCAGTGTGCCCTTGTTGCCAAGAAGGCCAATGGCATTTTGGGATGTATAAGTAGGGGCATAGCGAGCAGATCGAGGGATGTGATCATTCCCCTCTATTCGACATTGGTGAGGCCTCATCTGGAGTACTGTGTCCAGTTTTGGGCCCCACACTTCAAGAAGGATGTGGATAAATTGGAGAGAGTCCAGCGAAGGGCAACAAAAATGATTAGGGGACTGGAACACATGACTTATGAGGAGAGGCTGAGGGAGCTGGGATTGTTTAGCCTGCAGAAGAGAAGAATGAGGGGGGATTTGATAGCTGCTTTCAACTACCTGAAAGGGGGTTCCAAAGAGGATGGCTCTAGACTGTTCTCAATGGTAGCAGATGACAGAACGAGGAGTAATGGTCTCAAGTTGCAGTGGGGGAGGTTTAGATTGGATATTAGGAAAAACTTTTTCACTAAGAGGGGGGTGAAACACTGGAATGAGTTACCTAGGGAGGTGGTAGAATCTCCTTCCTTAGAGGTTTTTAAGGTCAGGCTTGACAAAGCCCTGGCTGGGATGATTTAACTGGGAATTGGTCCTGCTTTGAGCAGGGGGTTGGACTAGATGACCTTCTGGGGTCCCTTCCAACCCTGATATTCTATGATTCTATGATTCTATGATTCTAAGTCTGATCTAATTCTAGGGGAACAAAATTGCCCTAGTAACAGTTTTTACAATTCTATTTTACATTATATTTTTACTTTTTAAAATTTGTGAAATCAGTATGATATAATTTCTAGGACCATATCCGTTAGAAATGGGAAAAAAAACAGTAAAGGGTAATTAGTCACCCTCCTACTCATGCAGAATTATTCTGTATATGCTATTTTCCAGTGTTTTGTACAGCAATAGTAGGAACTGTATCCAGTTTAAAATATTTTTTAAAAGTCATCTTCATTGTCCTAGTAACAGAAATTTGATTTACTCATGGAATTCTAAAATAGCTATTGGTGGAAGAATGTTTTTGTGGTAAAGGCAGTGGAGTGAGACTCAGATCTGGCTCTTATTCCCACTCTGTCACAGAATTCTCGGCTCTGCCACAATTTCTTTGTGGCCTTTGACAAATGGCTTATTGTTTGGGTACACCACAAGAAGGACAGGAGACTTGTTATGGGTTTTAATCAGACCTCAACTTTATTATATAGATGTCTGGGACTACCCGGCAGATAAAGTTTTCAGTGCAGGCAAATCCATGCTTATTCAAATCAATTCCCTGGGATTCCACCAGCCCCCATTTGTTTAATCCATGCTTATTCAAATCGGTTATCTGGGGCTTCCACCAACCCCCCTTTGTTTCCATCCAGGTCCCTCAGCCGACCCATGGCTTGGACCTTACCATCTGCAACCCTTGTAAGAGGGTTAAGGAGGGCTATGAGAACAGGGCGGGAGTTGGCTCCCTGCCGTACCAGTCAGAGGAGTCCCTAACTTCCTCCCCTGTTCTGTTAGTTTATCCAGTACCTCCTTTTAAGTCCTTTACTAGACTATTTATCTGGTCACTGGCTGCCCTCCCTATGGAGTATCTGCACTGAACATCTGCCACAAGGAGGCACCAGCAATTTGCTTGTCTGTCTCCCCCACAGCCCCGCCAGGTTCCCAGACGTCTCCAAATGGCCTCTTGTCTAGCAGCCCTACTGGGGAGAAAGAACCCATTATCCCATGGGGGCACCAGCAGTTGCATTGTAGGTTTCATACCTTTATGCACATTCCTGGAGGCAAGGGGGAGTCATTGCTGCAAAGCTGATCACCGAGCACCTTTTTTACAGCAGTTTCTGACCTCCTTCCTTCCACCTCCACCCCCACCACAAAGCAGAGCTGCCCTTCCTGGGTAAGCCCAGACATACTCTGCACCACCTTAGTTGTGGTGCAGCCGTTCTCTCTATGCCTTCGTTTCCCATCAATAAGATGAGATAATGATACATACTTAAAAGGTAAATTCTGAAGATTCCTTCATGGGAAGTGCTCAGGTCCTATTGTGATGAAGCCATAAAAGTATATAAATGTTAAGAAAAGTATGAGAAGCAGAATCATCATTAATAGATCACAAATTCTTCCTTGTAGGCTCACGAGAGTGCTTATTCCATTGTTAACATCTGTTTTCAGAGGTTTGTAAATAAATTGGGAATAAAAATTACTATAATTGGAAATTTAGCATAGAAGTATCTACTCATTTTAGTCTCCATTTCCAAGTCAAACAAGAATTTTCTGCCATTAGAGATGAGCTGAGTCATTTAATTACATAGCTGCTGTAGTTATAGACAGTCCCTGGCCAGAGAAGCCCATTCTTTGGGCTGAGCTTGCCTTCGCTTGTTGCTCCCAGATGATGGAAGCTTGTACTTGTTTTTTGCCACTGTAGCCTTCCCAGTAATGTGCCATGCTTGGGTGCACATATGTGAAGACAGAACATATCCAAACTGAGTTTGTAATCTTGGCATTAGCGTTGAAGGTTTATGGCTTTCTGACACCTTCATTTGTGAATGTAAATATTTTCAACAGTTTAGTAGTGAATAGCCCAGAATATATTATCGCTAACTCCTGAACTATTACATCCTCATTCATACAGATGTTGCAAAAGCACTATGCATTAATGCCTAAATCTTGAGATCTTTTTATTCAATCTTTACTCAAGCAAAGCCTCATGGATTCCAGTAGGAGTTTATCATAGTTCAATATCTTCATAAATGATCTGGAGGATGGTGTGGATTGCACTCTCAGCAAATTTGCGGATGATACTAAACTGGGAGGAGTGGTAGATACGCTGGAGGGGAGGGGTAGGATACAGAAAGACCTAGACAAATTGGAGGATTGGGCCAAAAGAAATCTGATGAGGTTCAATAAGGATAAGTGCAGGGTCCTGCACTTAGGACGGAAGAACCCAATGCACAGCTACAGACTAGGGACCGAATGGCTAGGCAGCAGTTCTGCAGAAAAGGACCTAGGGGTGACAGTGGACGAGAAGCTGGATATGAGTCAACAGTGTGCCCTTGTTGCCAAGAAGTCCAATGGCATTTTGGGATGTATAAGTAGGGGCATAGCGAGCAGATCAAGGGACGTGATCGTTCCCCTCTATTCGACATTGGTGAGGCCTCATCTGGAGTACTGTGTCCAGTTTTGGGCCCCACACTTCAAGAAGGATGTGGATAAATTGGAGAGAGTCCAGCGAAGGGCAACAAAAATGATTAGGGGACTGGAACACATGAGTTATGAGGAGAGGCTGAGGGAGCTGGGATTGTTTAGCCTGCAGAAGAGAAGAATGAGGGGGGATTTGATAGCTGCTTTCAACTACCTGAAAGGGGGTTCCAAAGAGGATGGCTCTAGACTGTTCTCAATGGTAGCAGATGACAGAACGAGGAGTAATGGTCTCAAGTTGCAGGGGGGGAGGTTTAGATTGGATATTAGGAAAAACTTTTTCACTAAGAGGGTGGTGAAACACTGGAATGCGTTACCTAGGGAGGTGGTAGAATCTCCTTCCTTAGAGGTTTTTAAGGTCAGGCTTGACAAAGCCCTGGCTGGGATGATTTAACTGGGAATTGGTCCTGCTTTGAGCAGGGGGTTGGACTAGATGACCTTCTGGGGTCCCTTCCAACCCTGATATTCTATGATTCTATAGTAAAGATTTCAGGATGGCGTTAAAAAGTAGCCCTTCCTTGGATATTTGAGAAGTTACTCAATATGTTAGATTAATAAAACTCATAACAATGCGTTGCCTAAAATATAATTTTTGGAAGATTTTTTCCAGAGTTTGGTATTTTTGTACAATGGCTAATATTGCTTCATTGTAAGGAGACTGCATCCTAAGGTACTTTGTCCTTCTGAGTTGTGTGTCAGAATGTTGATCCAAAAAATCTTGCTATTGCTTGAAACGTTGCTAATGTAAATGACACAATTTTAGCTGATTGGTGTGTTTCTACCATAGTGTCTGAGCAATATAATTGATGTACAATATTAAAAGGGTGAGTTCTGAGCCAGGTAGCTACTCACAGTGAGAAATAGGAAAGAAATTCTGGAGGAAGATGTGGCAGTTGATGACTTGGCAGCTATATTTTTTAATAACCTAGTTATTAAGAGTTTTTTATCTTAACATATCCATTAATGCATTGTAAACATAACTCACTGATGACAGGCAGACAAATGCTTTGGAAGACAACACACAATAATTATTGAGACACACAATAATCAGACAGGAAGATAAGCATCGGTTACCCCTGCCTGAAAGGAACCTGTCTGAGGCAATGTCACCTCCTGGTTACCTGACTTAAGCACATAATTTTCAGTATAGACATGTAATTTCTTAAACATTATCCATATATACATTTCACAATGATCATGATGACCGGTGGGCTACTGGCTCTCAGTAGAGTGCTCACATGCCATCCTTTAGTGAATAATTGCGCATATATCTGACCCGGGGGATCCCTGTAAAACTCTATGCACCCCTTGTGCCCTCTGCCAGTTGGTCCCTGGGTCACAGTAGTGTTATAATGTATGAAACAATTTTAAGACTTCCCTCTAGATATGCTCTGCATGAAAGTTATAATAAGCTGTACAAGGTATGCATGAGTTACTATCTGTGACTAATAGTAAATCTGTGAATCAGAGTTCCATTGCAAATGGTAATAAATTTTCATAAGGGCAATATATAAAGTATTTTGACTTGTTCAGAGGACAGTCTTAGATATACAACAAAGCTATAGTAGATATTAGACATCCCAGAGAACATATAGAAGAACAGATGGATTTCAAACAGCTTTCAGAAATAGCATTCTGTTTTATACTTTGGCTGTGATGTCATTGTCACTTTCAAAATATTTTGTCCTATTGCCTTAGTTTCACGAAACTCACCCAGCTCTGTACTGTGACAAAGAACTCATACTGTAAGATAAAAATAATTTCCTTCATATAGCTTCTTTTCCCTTTTTGTCCCGGTGACTAGATGGGGAAACACGTCTACTTGAGTTACTGTCTCAAAATAGAGAAGCAATACAGCTTCCAAAGTTAATTTCTCTCTGAGGAAAGAAACTTCATTACTAAAGTGGTAGTCAGGTCAAAACTCTCCTGTCATCCTATCAGTCACCAGTAGATATCCTTTCAAAATCTGAACGAAACCAGCTGCTAGATCCTTTCTTCAGTAATGTAGATTATGGGATCTATCAGGAGCAAATAAGTAATAATTAATATCTGCTGATTTTGCCTGATTAGCAGAGAGATCAGCAGTAAGGGGTGAAATACAAATTCACCCTGTATCTGAATACCATTTACTTCAGTTTTCTTGATGTATTAATAATGAACAAGACAAACATATTGTTAAGTTTTCAGTAGAGCTGAGAGTGGCTATCTTCCTGAGATTTAATCTGAGTTTGCATTTTTTTTCCCTTTGATTCTATGTTGTTGAGTCTTCACTGGTATGTGTGTTTTATTTTAGCAAAATATAGTGAAAACACTTGAAGTCCCATATGCATTAAACATTTTAGTGTAGTGATCTTAAAAAAAGGCTTACTTCTTGGTCAGGCCTCTTGAAGTACTCACAGTTCTAAATTTAATTTCTATAAGCAGATGCAGTTTGAGACAGGAATGACATATCCAGAATATATTTTACCTTCATTTATTTGCTTCCATTAGGAGATAGCATCCCTATATATTTGCAAGTAGATGATCCACTCTTGAAGATTTAACAAAGTAAGACATTACTTTAGTTTTGAGTCTTCTTTTTCCAGAATAGGAAATTAAATTACTTGACAACTTTTGCAGAAACTCCAGTGTTATTTTTTATGGGCTGACTGAGTCCCTTAACTGACACTCAGAAGAGCACATAGATTCTAAATTAGTGTTCAAGCTCAATCCCTCCTTCGAGTTTGGTTTTATTGTAGCTCCAATATATAACACATCATTAACCTTCTACTGAATTCTTGCCTTTCCCTTGTCTATTTATAGGGCTTCCTTTCAGGACTGCCTGTGTCTTAGCTTCCTAGTTACCTGTGGTCTCCACAGACCCTCGCCCCAGGGTCAGTCTTCTGTGGAAGAGTTGAACTAGGCCACTGTGGCATGTTCCCCCCTGCCAGCTGGCACTGTGAAAGCAACCCCTATGCATGATTTGTGGAGTTGAGGCTCAGTAGTTAAAGAGTGGGCATTGCAGGGCAAGAATTGAGGGAGAGAGAGAGAGAGAGAGAGAGAGAAGCTGCTGGACATGGCACACTGCCTTCCACATAGTATGGAATTCCCAGCTGAAATTTGCATGGGAGTTGCTATTGGTGGAACAGCAAATACTCTTTTCATTTTGAGACATGATAAGCAGGGGTCAGCCCTTGCTGTTTTTGACACTGTATGTTGAAAGCCACATAAGGGATTTTTTTTCCACTGGCAAGTTATTGAAATTATGGCCTCAGGATAGTTAGAAGAAAACATACCACTAGATCCAATGACTGTTATCCTTCCCTTTTTAAGGACAGAGCTCTCCTGGTTAGTTTTCTTTGTTTCTTGTTTCCAGATCTTGTCTTGATCTAGCTCCACACTGAATTATTTCCCTAAATGTTGAAGCAATAGTAACCTAAATTAAGATGGCTAATGCTGCTTTCTTTGGGGTATATAGTTTGAGTTTTCATCCTATGGTTTCCTCTTTGATATCATCATGGACATAGTGATTTTCCTCCTCCATGGGAAGATTCCTTGGATTCATTGCCGTTTTTTACTGCAGGGTGAAACAGTGACCAGAGCATGCTCTGAGGTTATAACTGAGGCTGAATCATTCTGTAGGACAGGAGAAGAGGGGATAGATCGGCCAGGATCAAGGAAGGAACAAGAATTACTTGGAGTGAAAAGGTGATGAGGCTTCAAAATCTATGGGGACAAGAACCTTGAAATATTTTGAAGCATGAAGAAGTTATCTGGAGCTTTGGCTCCTTCATACTGGTGCTCTGATCCCATTGACCTTCCTGAAAGCATGGCTTCAGCAGCAGCCCTGTTACCAGTGACTAAGTTCCAAGTAGTATCAGCCATGGAGTCCATAAGTGTTAATGCCACCTTAAATGTAATTTATTCATTAATTCCTGATAGGACATCTACAGAAAGATCCTTGGCGGCAGCTGGAAGAAAACTACAGAGAAGAATGGTCCCTTTCTTCTTTCTTGCAGTCCTCCATCCCTAAAATTCTTGAGTTCACTCCCCACACTGCCTCAAAGGAGGGGCTTCTGCAAGGGTGGGGAAGGGTTGGAAAATGCTGCAGGGGTGGCACTCCCCCCTGTACCTTCATTGACATGTTTTTTGTCCCAACTGCCTGCAGAGATGATTATCTGGTCCCTGTTGAATATAGTTCTATTTAATTTCTCTGAAAACATTTCACTTTGTGTATAATGTAGTAGATCTGACACAGCGTTTATTCATACCCCTTTGAAACTTGAATCATTTATATGAATGCCTTTCAGCATGGACTCCTCCTTCAAATATAAGGAAAATGAGTTTTGTAAACCACAAACTACCTCCTGTGACAGGGTCAGGCCAGATGGCTACAGGAGAGTGATAGAAGGCAGATATATTAGCCCCAGGTTAAGCAGGTCCCTTTTCCCTGAGTAAGGTAACAGGAGCAGTTCCAGAACAATCAGGAACTTGCTGGAACCAGTTAAGACAGGCAGGCTAATTAGGACACCTGGAGCCAATTAAGAAGCTTCTTGAATCAATTAAGACAGGCAAGCTAATCAGGCACCTGGTTTAAAAAGGACCTCACTTCAGTCAGTTGGGGGTGTGCAAGGAGCTGAGAGTGAGAGGGTGTGCTGCTGGAGGACTGAGGAGTACAAACACTGTCTGGCATCAGGAGGAAGATCCTGTGGTGAGGATACAGAATGTGTTGGGAGGAGGCCATGCGGAAGTAACCCAGGGAATTGTAGCTATCACACATGTTACAGGTGTTAAATGAAACACTGTGGAAAGCTGTGATCCACAGGGCCCTGGGCTGGAACCCGGAGTAGAGGGTGGGTCCAGGTTCCTCCCATTCCCCCAACTCCCTATTGGATACAGGAGGAACTGACCTGGACTGTGGGTCCCACCAGAGGGGAAGGTCCCTGGTCTGTTCCCCGACCCACTAGGTGGACCAGCAGAGACTGCTGGGTTTGTTCTCCTTTCTTTCCCCCATGCTGGCCAGTGATGAGCTTAGCTGAGTGAATGGCAGGTTTAAGCCACTAGCAAAAGGGGCCAAACTGAGGGGGCCAAACTGTCATGAATCTCTGAGGCAAGCAAATCCACCAATAAGTGCCAGACCCACCAAGGCAGAGGAGGAATTTTGTCACATTCCCTACATAGTATTTGTTCACCTTAAAAAAATGAAAAGTCCCTTTCCATCTTCTCCGATTCTTCCTCCGTCCAAAAAATCTGACATTTGAAAACATATCAGATTGCTCACTCTGCTTATATTCCATATCATTTCCTTCCTCTTCCCCTCTCTCTGTTTTGTCTGTTTAGACTATAAGCTCTTTTGAGCAGGACTCTCTCTTACTCTCGTTCTAGTTGCTAGTATGATGGGTCCCCAATCTCATTTGAGACCTCTAAGTATTACAAATAATAAATAATAGATGTCCTAGTTTGACATAATTAACAGTTTCTGCTCTGATGAGGCCAGGATTGGACATCTGGGTGACAAAAATCTGGAATATTGACACATATGTGTGAGGAAGCATATTTAGCACTTACTTGGACTTTCTATCATTCTAGCCAGTGCTATCAGCTCTTGTCTTTCATTCTCACCAAAGTCACTCAGTTAAAATAATGTGCATTGTGACTGGTAGATACACATCTGGTACAGTGTACTCCTTCCAGCTACATTATAGTTAATGGGAGTTTTGCCATTGAATTCAGTGGTGCCAGGATTTCACTCATCTTACTTATAAAATTTATATTATCATTTGTATTTGTGAGAGATGTGACCATGCTCTCAATTTTAGGCTGTGATACTGCGATCAGATTCATGCTGGTGAATTCAGGCACCCGTTCAGTCTCATTTACTTCAGTAGGACTCTGGGCATATGAGTCTATCTGCACAGTTTAGATTGCAGGACTGGGGTCAAATTCTACCTATGTTTCTATTGATTACTGTTAATTCTCTAATAACATGTAATTCCAGAACTACACTAGCAATCTGGGACAAGAACATTGTCTTTTTCTGTGTTTGGAATGTGCCTGGAATTTTTGGAGTCTACCACAATCTAAATAATAAATTATTAGAAGTGGCACAATCATTGGCATGTTGATTTGCGCCTGTTCTCAGGTCTTAAAGGCAATTTTTACTTAAGTAAAGGAAGGGTTAACTAAAAAAAGGATTTGATTCTCTGTGTTTTAATGTTGGATGTTCCATGACACTTTTGTTTAAACAGGTGGATAAAATGGGACAAAGAAGGGGTCAGGGGAAACCATATCCCAAAAGTTTCATTTTAAAAGAAAGTCAATATATGTTGTGTAAAAGGAAACTGAAAATGCATCAACAATACAAGATTGTGTTAAAGGAAAGCTGGTCTACATTTCTGGGAAAATATAACACCTTTTGTAATTGTTACCTTTAGGCATCAAAATATCAATATGTGATGTCTAAGTGTGGAGGAGACATTTATCTAGGAGAATCTCATGCCCAGAAGTATCGCAGCTCTGACAGGCTGAGAGAGACATTCTGAATCAAACAGGGACACTTACCATCATAAAAGCTGAAATTAATTTTTTTTCTTCTTCTTTCCTAAGTCCTGTTTGAAGGACCTTTTTGGAGGTATCCACTCTCATGCATTTCTAATTATATGTTGTTTCTGTGTTTTTTTCTTGTAAGTTGAAGTCAAACACCACTCTAAGAATTAGAGACATGCATATGAGTAGGTAACTAGCTGGTATTCCTGAAATCAACACTTTAGGGAGTCAGAAAAGGATGATTTTATCAGCCAACTTAGGGATCAAAGACAAGGAGAAGTCTGTAAACTTCTTTGGGAGCCATACCATGAAGTGCCTGTGTGGTTGCAGGAGGGACCCAGAATTGAGGTTGCTCTTTCCAACTCTGCTACTGTATATACTTGCACTGCAGCCAATTACAATGTCATTGTTTAAACTTGGAAGGATTCCAGTGAGGAAGACATTTAAAATACTTAACATTTCTTTGCATGAAAAACAGAATATAGAGGTAATTGCCTAAGACAACAGTAGAAGAAAGTAGCAAACATTCTATGCTATTCTGGCTCTTATACCACTCCTACCGCTGTGGAATCTGATCATAGTGTAGTATCTTCTGTCTCATATAAGCACTTAATAGAAGGGTATTAATGTTGCCAACTTAACAAAACACAAAGCATCCTCTGTTATGTTTATTGCCTTATGGGATCTGTGTACAAAAGCCTGCTAGGATATTGGAACTCATAGAATACTCATTGAAACAGAAGTGCATTATTATACTTAAATTGTCTAAAGGCTATTTTTTGTATATAATGTTCTAAAATATGAATATAACTTTTTTAGTAAAATCCTTTTAAAATGAAATCTCAAAGAAATAACATTTAAGTTTTCAATTAAGCTGCAGAACAAGCAAGTATACGGAGAGCAGCAGAATACGGACCCTGGACTTCAGAATAGCAGACTTTCACTCCCTCAGGGAACTGACGGGCAGGATCCCCTGGGAGAATAACATGAGGGGGAAAGGAGTCCAGGACAGTTGGCTGTATTTTAAAGAATCCTTATTGAGGTTACAGGGACAAACCATCCCGATGTGTAGAAAGAATAGTAAATATGGCAGACAACCAGCTTGGCTTAACAGTGAAATCCTTGCTGATCTTCAACACAAAAAAGAAGCTTACAAGAAGTGGAAGATTGGACAGATGACCAGCGAAGAGTATAAAAATATTGCTCGGGTATGCAGGAGTGAAATCAGGAAGGCCAAATTACACCTGCAGCTGCAGCTAGCAAGAGATGTTAAGAGTAACAAGAAGGGTTTCTTCAGGTATGTTAGCTACAAGAAGAAAGTCAAGGAAAGTGTGGGCCCCTTACTGAATGAGGGAAGCAACCTAGTGACAGAGGATGTGGAAAAAGCTAATGTACTCAATGCTTTTTTTGCCTCTGTCTTCACGAACAAGGTCAGCTCCCAGGCTACGGCACTGGGCAGCACAACATGGGGAGGAGATGACCAGCCCTCTGTGGAGAAAGAAGTGGTTTGGGACTATTTAGAAAAGTTGGACAAGCACAAGTCCCTGGGGCCGGATTCACTGCATCCGAGAGTGCTAAAGGAGTTGGCGGATGTGATTGCAGAGCCATTGGCCATTATCTTTGAAAACTCATGGCGATTGGGAGAAGTCCCGGACGACTGGAAAAAGGCTAATGTAGTGCCCATCTTTAAAAAAGGGAAGAAGGAGGATCCTGGGAACTACAGGCCAGTCAGCCTCACCTCAGTCCCTGGAAAAATCATGGAGCAGGTCCTCAGGGAATCAATTCTGAAGCACTTAGAGGAGAGGAAAGTGATCAGGAACAGTCAGCATGGATTCACCAAGGGCAAGTCATGCCTAACTAATCTAATTGCCTTCTGTGACGAGATAACTGGCTCTGTGGATAAGGGGAAAGCAGTGGACGTGTTGTTCCTTGACTTTAGCAAAGCTTTTGACACGGTCTCCCACAGTATTCTTGCCAGCAAGTTAAAGAAGTATGGGCTAGATGAATGGACTATAGGGTGGATAGAAAGTTGGCTAGATTGTCGGGCTCAAAGGGTAGTGATCAATGGCTCCATGTCTAGTTGGCAGCCGGTATCAAACAGAGTGCCCCAAGGGTCGATCCTTGGGCCGGTTTTGTTCAATATCTTCATAAATGATCTGGAGGATGGTGTGGATTGCACCCTTAGCAAGTTTGCAGATGATACTAAACTGGGCGGAGAGGTAGATACGCTGAAGGGTAGGGATAGGATACAGAGGGCCCTAGACAAATTAGAGGATTGGGCCAAAAGAAATCTGATGAGGTTCAACAAGGACAAGTGCAGAGTCCTGCACTTAGGGCGGAGGAATCCCATGCACCGCTACAGACTAGGGACCGAATGGCTCGGCAGCAGTTCTGCAGAAAAGGACCTAGGGGTTACAGTGGACGAGAAGCTGGATATGAGTCAACTGTGTGCCCTTGTTGCCAAGAAGGCCAATGGCATTTTGGGATGTATAAGTAGAGGCATTGCCAGCAGATCGAGGGATGTGATCTTTCCCCTCTATTCGACATTGGTGAGGCCTCATCTGGAGTACTGTGTGCAGCTTTGGGCCCACACTACAAGAAGGATGTGGAAAAATTGGAAACAGTCCAGCGGAGGGCAACAAAAATGATTAGGGGACTGGAACACATGACTTAATAGGAGAGGCTGAGGGAACTGGGCTTGTTTAGTCTGCGGAAGAGAAGAATGAGGGGGGATTTGATAGCTGCTTTCAACTACCTGAAAGGGGGTTTCAAAGAGGATGGATCTAGACTGTTCTCAGTGGTAGCAGATGACAGAACAAGGAGTAATGGTCTCAAGTTGCAGTGGGGGAGGTTTAGGTTGGATATTAGGAAAAACTTTTTCACGAGGAGGGTGGTGAAACACTGAATGTGTTACCTAGGGAGGTGGTGGAATCTCCTTCCTTAGAAGTTTTTAAGGTCAGGCTTGACAAAGCCCTGGCTGGGATGCTTTAGTTTGGGATTGGTCCTGCTTTGAGCAGGGGGTTGGACTAGATGGCCTCCTGAGGTCCCTTCCAACCCTGATATTGTATATTCAAGTATTGGAATTATACTCATATTTTTTAAATTTGTGAGACATGTATCAATGTTATAGCTGATTTTTAAAATGAGCACAGCCAGTTGTTTTGCATGGGCTATTACAAATGCAAGGCTGACGTCTGACTCCTAGAACTTGACTTTATTATGTGTCAGGAGAAGGCCTATCAACAGTGTGCTTGGCATGGTACAGCCCACAGAAAAAGATTTGGTTTCTGCTGCATTCTCTCCACGGAATAAAAATTAATGTAATGAAAAGAAGGGCCAGATTTCTACTATTTTCTAATCTATAGTTGCACAACACCAAGGAGACTGCTGCTAATTTCCATGCGTAATATACGTGAAAGTTGGTAAGTGTGGGCCAGATTTTGATCCCAATTATACTGGTTCAGTTCAGTTTGTCTAATTTTCATACTGCAGGGAATAGAAGGAGGTGCACATTAAATCAAGTTGAGTTTGTAGCAGCTCTATTTGTCTGTCTTCTCTTTATCACCTCTCCCAGTACATGTTCTACCTCTCCAGTAATTAACTTCCATGGTCATTTAATTTAGTTCTCTTTGTCAGCCTTCCCACAGTATTGTTTTTCCAATATTTATTCCCTCTATCATAGCAGCACTTGCTTGTTCAATTATAAGGGTGTGTCAGTTTCTCCAACTTTTTTGCAGGTGAGCAAATATAAGTTTAATTGGGCAGTGACTTGGCCATGACTCATTTATAGGCTTCATGCATTTTTTCTCTCTCACTTTTTTCAATCTTCAGTTCATCAGTGCGCACTAGGGAGCTTGTTAGAGCACAGCAACTGGGTCCAGACAGACAGTTAGTGCACATCATGCTGCACAGGAAGTGTTGATGTAGACATCCCTTAATCTTTACATAAGCAAAATTTCAGTTGAAGTAAATGGGTGTTTGGGGCACTAAATATTACAAGACTTGTATATAAATCCACTGGATTTTTCATGCACAAACGGCAGATGCTCATTAAGAATAGTGAAATAAAATACAGTTGCAAACAACTAAAAAATAACATCTGTACTGTATTTTAAAGGGTAATGCAATATTTTTCCCATTTTATGTTGGCATAAATCTTAGCAGAGGTCCATGATGGTGAAAAGCCCAGCAGAGGGTTAAATTGGAGCAGTGCAAAGTGGTCACAAAAGGGGTGACCATCCTTCTAGAATTACTGTCTCAGGCTGTTGTAAATTTGAGTCATCTTGTATTTCTTGTTTGAGCTTGTTTCTGAAACAGGCAGTATTTGAGTCCATATTTTCTTCAAATTCCTTTCCTTCCTTCCTTCCTTCCTTCCTTCCTACCCAGTGGCTTCTTCTGACAGAACTCCTACAGTGCTCTGATGGGAGTTAATGTAGCTCCCCTTCCCTTGCAGAGGAAATCCTGGAATAGGGCACTGATGGAACCATTCACTAGTCAACACTTCTCTGGAATAAAGAGGTATAATTTATACCTTCTTGAGTCAGATTTTCTGAACCTGGGCCGTCATGTTCAAGTAAAAACAAGGGGTCTGATTATCTTCTCACTTAACCCAGAGTAAATCAGGAGCAATGCCAAAGAAGAAAATGGAGGTACAAAAGGCATAAATGAGAAGGGAATCAGGCCTAGAATTTTTCAGCCATTGAGCTGAGTTATTAATTAGATGGTACTAGGTGTTTTGGTGCAATATATCTGTTAAAGGATTAAGTATATCGCTTAGCTCAGAATTGATTTCCTTTTGTTGTGTTTTTAGTTTTCTAGATTGTTTACATAGCTGTGTTTTTTATTTCTGTGTTCACCGTCTGCCTTAGGTTTGATGAATGCTGATAGTTTTGCACTCTTTTTAACATCGAAAAATTTCTTCTCAGTTTGCAAGGGTCACATCTGTTTGGAGAGTCAGAGGCTTACGATAATGACTTAGCGTTAGGTTGATTGGTAGATGAATGCTGAATGACTGAACCACTGCCCCTTAAGTAAAATACTGGGATACTGCAGATGTAGCTGTTGGCAGTTATGACTTTCAGATATTCCTTGGGACTCCTGTGCATCCAAATGCAATTGTCAACTGACCTAGAAATGTTATGGCTTTGAACATAATTACGCAGTTCACTCATTTGATAGTGCTACAGCAAGCAAATACACTAGCCTACAAATTTCAGTTCAGTTTGTAGTTTAAGTAATTTAAGTCTAGCAATGTATCGTTCAAGTAGTGTACAGAAGTAAAATATTTTTACTTACACATTATTCAGTTGCAAATCCTTACAAAATGCATATGTATAACTTCCACGTACAACTCCCTTGGCTGACTTTTTTTTTCCAGACTGTATAGGAGTGCTGTACAGGGGACAGAAGTTCTATTTTGCAAAGGATTTTGAGATTTTGAAATTTTGCTTCTTTTATACCCCAGAACTTTGAAATTCTCCAAAGGAAAAATTTAAAAACAACAACAACAAACTTCTGGTCATTTGAAATGTTTTATTCTGATAAAATCAAAACATTTTATTTTGTTTTTCACTTTTTTGTATTATATTGTAATGCACAATAAAAAAAACTTTGAAAACAAGTCATTTCAAAATGAAAATATCTAAACATTCCATTCCAGAATTGTTGAAGCATTCTGTTTTGACATTGTCAAACTTTTTCTTGTTTTCTTCCAAAATGAAATTCTAATGAAATGGACCTGATCTTGCAAAACATTTTGATAGTCATGTATTCCAACAGAATATGGTTCAATCAAAACTTCTCTAACCAGCTCTCCTCTACAGGAACTAACATGCCTTCTCAATGGTAGTGTTAATACCCAGATGCAGTAATAATGAACTCTGCACTTTCAAAGCAAAGGAAATCAGTACAAAGAAAGAACCCATGGGTAATATTGAGCTCTGATATTGTCATAAATATAAAGGGAAGGGTAAACCCCTTTGAAATCCCTCCTGGCCAGGGGAAAGCTCCTCTCACCTGTAAAGGGTTAAGAAGCTAAAGGTAACCTCGCTGGCACCTGACCAAAATGACCAATGAGGAGACAAGATACTTTCAAAAGCTGGGAGGAGAGAGAGAAACAAAGGGTCTGTGTCTGTCTGTATGCTGGTTTCTGCCAGGGATAGACCAGGAATGGAGCCTTAGAACTTTTAGTAAGTAATCTAGCTAGGTATGTGTTAGATTATGATTTCTTTAAATGGCTGAGAAAAGAATTGTGCTGAATAGAATAACTATTTCTGTCTGTGTATCTTTTTTGTAACTTAAGGTTTTGCCTAGAGGGGTTCTCTATGTTTTTGAATCTAATTACCCTGTAAGATATCTACCATCCTGATTTTACAGGGGGGATTTCTTTATTTCTATTTACTTCTATTTTTTATCAAAAGTCTTCTTGTAAAACACTGAATGCTTTTTCATTGTTCTCAGATGCAAGGGTTTGGGTCTGTGGTCACCTATGCAAATTGGTGAGGCTTTTTATCCAACATTTCCCAGGAAAGGGGGGGTGCAAGTGTTGGGAGGATTGTTCATTGTTCTTAAGATCCAAGGGTCTGGGTCTGTAGTCACCTAGGCAAATTGGTAAGGCTTTTTACCAAACCTTGTCCAGGAAGTGGGGTGCAAGGTTTTGGGAAGTATTTTGGGGGGAAGGACGCGTCCAAACAGCTCTTCCCCAGTAACCAGTATTAGTTTGGTGGTGGTAGCCGCCAGTCCAAGGATAACGGGTGTAATATTTTGTACCTTGGGGAAGTTTTGACCTAAGCTGGTAAAGATAAGCTTAGGAGGTTTTTCATGCAGGTCCCCACATCTGTACCCTAGAGTTCAGAGTGGGGGAGGAACCTTGACAGATATAAATGGGTCCCTTAGCACTTCTGTGGAATTGCATTGCTAATAAGTAGTTAGAAATTGCCCAAAGCTTTTAAAAAGTTATTATCACAAGGCAGAAATGTATGTAAGATTGCGCGTATGTTTTTTAAAAGAATGTTAAATTAAGAACTAATGTGTGTGTGTGTGTGTGTGTGTGCTCATGCTGTAACACTGTAAGCCTATTACAGAATGCAGCTCTCAGGCGATGCTTATGTGACAGCTGTCATCTTCACCAATATACTAGGGCTTGAACCAGGACCTCCAGAGCTAAAAGCACTGCTGCTGATTAAGCTAAAGAGCCAAGGCTCTCTAGTTGACACTGCAACAGACTCATCCTCTGAAGGTCAGGCACAGGAGGAACCTGTAGCACACTCACCAGTGGGTTATACCTGTTATAAATGTGTAGTTAGTGACTTCTTAGAATGGCCAATAAATTAAAAGATTTAGGAAGTATCTCTCATGACAGGACTTAAAGGCTAAAAAGGAGTATCTCAGCAAACCACAGGATCCCTGTGGCTCTCTGGGGTTACAAGACCTAAGCAAGTAAGATCCAAGCAGGATCAGTATTGCTCAATCTAAGCATTCAAAACTGAATCAGGCCCCTCCAAATAATATTGGTTTAGAATCATGAGATTTTAAAAATAGCACATTGAATATTTTTTATTTGCCTGATGTTTTTTAAGTCTTTAGGTTCACATTTTCAAGCTGTTTCCACAATTACAAGGGCTAGAATCTTACTTTATTTTAATTGAAAATAGAGACTTTCATGTACTCGCAGCTTCTGGACTCCTGTAACTTTAAGAAAAAACACCAGCTATTGTGAGATTGTAAATTCAGAATTGTCAAAGTGCTGGTCAACAGTATAAAATGAACTAGAAGAGCCAGTGAAATAAAAGCTGATATTTATTAAATATTCTGAGTTATGGAGCAGTGATGTTCAAGACTAATCCTCTTTCCCCATCACTCAACAAAACAACCCTCTACTTGCCTTTTGCATTGGCAGGGCAGGAATGGTATCTCATTCTCCTCCTCTTTGGTGATGCTCCCAACAGTTGAGCCAAACTTTATGGGTCCATGAGCTACTCCCAGGCCTTGGTTTGGATCTGTGGATCCTGCCTTTTATCTACATTTGTCTAAAAAGTGTCTGGTATGTCAAAATGTGGTACTTCCCTGGGTGAGCTCTTGTGGCCTCTTTTACATATCTGTTCTAAGCTCTGTGTTGGCCCAACAACCCATCTGACTGCTAATGGCTAAGTCCAATTCCCTCTAGAAACCATCAATGTTTCTTTTTCAAGCAGAGGTATTTGTTAAGGGTTTGGGGATAAATGTTCAAAAGATAATGGTCAAGACAGCTTGCTAAATGCATATATCTGGAATATGTGCAACTTTTGTTTGATTTGGGAGAAAAAGAGGATTTAAAAGAATTTTAGATACATTTATTGAGTACTGAATGTTCTCCTATTGCAGTGTTTCCCAAACTTGGGATGCTGCTTGTTCAGGAAAAGCCCCTGGCGAGCCCAATCAGTTTCTTTACGTGCCGCATCCACAGGGTCGGCTGATCGCGGCTCCCACTGGCCGCGGTTCACTGTGCCTGGCCAATGGGGGCTTCGGGAAGCGGCAGCCAGTACGTCCCTCGGCCCGCACCGCTTCCCATACAAGTGGAGTCCCAAGTTTGGGAAACACTGTCCTATTGCATATTAAGAGACCTAATTTTAGTACCAAACCACATATATCCTGTATGTTTATTTTCTTGAAGTTTAAAAGACTTCAAGCAGGTAGCTATAATCATGCACAATAGACTTAATTGTGTAACCCTTACATTGTGTAACCCTTAATACTTATTCACATTAGTAGTCTAATTGACTTTAAGGGTTGCACAATAAAGCCCACAATTTCTTGTTGCTTTGCCCTTCTATATTGAAATCATCAGCATATACTGTACGAGAAATTTCTGTGTTTTGTCTTCATAGTGTCATCTTAGTACATTGATGACTTTGGACCAGTTTCTGGCATCAATATGAGAACACCTGCAGAGTAAATTACTACTTAGTTTGAGACTTTATAAGTTCCTTTACCTGCCCTCCCTGTCCATATAACATATTGTTGGAGATATGGTTTCATATATATTTTAAATATTGTACATATTCCAAAAAACAAATTACATCTTTGCTTCATTTTCATAAAGAATTAAAATATTCTGTTATGTTTAGTGTTGAGAAGCTCAGGCAGTACCTAAATGGGTGCATCTAGAATTCCTATACCGAAGGTATTTTAGCAAATATATACAGTATTTCCATCTACTTCTCTCTGTCAAAAGGGATTACAAATATGACCCATTCCTGTAATCCTGGTACAGTCAAAAGCTCCATCAACTTTGAAAGAGTTTTGCCTGCATCAAGCTGCAGGATCAGGCCTATGGTAACTTATTCTCCTCAGGATAGAATACCTAAGGGCCAGTCTATATGGACAAAATGATATTGGACATTTGGAAATTGTTACTGCACAGTAGTCTTTACATCATGTTATTACACAGTTTGGTCTTGCCTGTGTAGATAAGACCAGATCATACAATGACATTTTGTAACAGTTTTAGTCTTATGAATCATAAATTTGATCCCTTAATATATTGCCTCCTGAACTGTACAAGGGCTCTTTCTGATAATCCAACTGCAAGAGATGTTTTAGCAACTAATATGGATTAAGTCAGTCCTTCATGCTGTGTGTGATTAGTTTTTGTCAAGTCTATTGTTGCTGTTTTCTGCTGTTTAGAATGTCTTGTCCAGAATGGCCCCGTACATACAAAGAATTTATTAGAAAATTTATTTCTAGATGTGTAATACTATCTGGCACTGAGATGGCCCCATCACTGTAGTATTAAAGTCATTGTATTAATTTAGATGGAATAAATGGGTGAAAGAGTCAAAGGTGTTTACATGACCTGTAACTGTCCAACATTAAACAGCTTTAAACAAGGTTTGAGGTTTGGTATACAGAGATCTTTAGTACCATGGCAAACATGCTATTAAAAATCCTTTTAAACCTTTTATTAAAGATACTGAAAAGGGGGTGGGAGAGTTAAAGCATTTGACATGTAAAGTATTAAGTAAGGCTTTTATTTTAATACCATCTTTTGTTCCCTTTAGCTATAGAGAGGTTTTTATAACGAAAAACCTTGTGTTTGACAGTCTTTTGGATGATATTAAAGATGGTAATAACTCTCCTTTTTGGGACAAGAGAAGAAGTTAGTTCACATGGAGCTATTGCTGTTGAAGTCCAATCCTGTTTTCTAGAAAACAAAACAAGAAAACACCCATACAGAAGGGGAAAGAAAAGAACAGCAAGGATAGAAAATGCAAATTCTGTGTCTGGTGTTGACTCTTAACATGCAGTCTGGCTGCTGGAAAAACACAGGCACGGCACAGTGACTTATAATCCACTTTGAGACCTGGCAAAATTGTATCAGCATCAAGCTGTTTAGGCATTGCATTTAGCTGCCTTTCTGGTCACAGGCTTACAGCAGTGATGCAAAACAGGCAATCTTGGTCAACTAAGCCAGACTCTCATTAGACAAAAGGCAAAAGGAGAGTGATAGAAAAGAGAAGTAAGGTAGGGAAGGAAAAAGATGGATTTTTGAGATGGAGAAGAGGGCAGGAGATGAAGTTTCACATCCTAAGTGTTAGTTAGGATTTAGCTGGAGGTGGTGGTATTATCTGGATCCATCTCTATGGCCTGGTCTGGTCAGGACATCTCATAGGATTAGGAAGAAGAAAATTTGAAATCCCAGAATATGGTGAAGTTGACAACCATGATGGTGATGCTTCCTCCTTCCCCTTCTCTCATATTTGTCAGCCAGTGTTGCAGTACCCAGCTTCCTTCCAACGTCTTTTTTTAAGGACCCGAAAAGGGAGTGATGGGTGGAACAACTCATTTCCTTGATGTTTTGTCCACCAATTGATTTCCTATGTCATGCTGTTCTTACTTACGAGGCATGAACTTAAAAAACTTCTTGAATTACAGTAGTAGGCCTTTTGAGCTGATTTGATCTCTTCTTGTATGTGTTTTTCCCATTAACATTTTGTTATTATAGGTTATTGCGACATTTTATAAACTTTTACAGTTGAGCTCACATTTAGGGTAGATTTGTAGGCCCAATTATTACAACAAAATGCAGCCCAAGTATATAATAATAATAATAAATAATAAAAGCAACCTCTCCCATTTTCTTCCTTCCCAGCCTATAAGAGAAGTTTAATCAGTTTATAGGATTTTTTTTTTAATGTATGGTTTTGTGGGTGAATGGATGTGTTTCAAGTCTGTGGAAAAGGGAAAGGAAAAGCTAAGTGCAAGAAATGAGTACAATGTTTACTTGTGAGTGTCGTGTGGTCCATGATCATTCTTACCGTTTGGAGTTGTAAGCTCCAAAGTATAAAGTCAGCTCTTGTGACAGTTGTCTCCTGCACTCATCAGCTTCCCCCTGCTTGTGGACAATTTTTCAGTGTTGCAGTTGAATGTAGTTTTCCCTGGAAATTATGGTTCCAAATATGGAGATAATCTCTCAGGTAGCTAAAAGAAATCCCCTGAAGGGCTATGAATAACAGGGCATAGACCTTGAACTCAACACAACTCTGCTGTACAAACAGGACAACACTGAAGTGATACGTCTATGGACACCCATTTTGATAAGCAGACAGGCAGGTATTTAGGAGCTTTATCAGAAAATTTGCCTTGATTCCTGCATATAAGTAGCAGTAATCCAGCCTAGAGGCATAAGTGCATGGATTATCTAGCTCAGGTGTATGTCCAATAAATAGGGGTATAATCCTCTGGCCAATCACAGATGGAAGAGGGATGTTTTTGCTAACATGGCTATTTGGGTGTCCAATGCCAATGAGGAGTCCAAGACTTCATACTGCTTTAACAGTTTAGGGGCAAATTCCCTCAATAATGGAGACTTTCATAGAGGAGGCAAGTTCTTTGTATCACTTGGCAATTCCTCCCAACCTCACCTCTGTCTTACTTGGCTTCAGCTTAGTTGGCAGCTCTTGATCCAGATGCTGATTTTTTGCCTAGGTATTGATAAAGCTGAGGGCTGATGATGAATGTTTGACACAATGACAGTAGTTCTGCACACTGTTGGCACTTAAGCTCCTATAGTCTGACTAGTTCTCTCACTGAAAATCTACACGGCAGTTTAAAAACCTGTGGTTAGCCCATGGCAGCTAACTCAGGCTCACAGGGTTTGGGCTCACAGGGCTGTTTAATTGTGGTGTAGATGTTGAGTTCAGGTTAGAGTTCAGGTCAGGGGACCTGTGAGATGGGAGGTTCCCAGAACTTGGGCTGTAGCCTGACCCCAAATGTTTACACAGTAGTTATACAGCCCCTTAGCCCAAGCCACAGTTAGCGGGTATGGGACAGCTGTGGGTGTCTAACTGCAGTGTAGACATACCTTCAGTGGTTCCTGTATTTACTCTACCCATTTTGGAAATGCACTAAGTTAAGAGTTTCACCATCTTTTGAAACAAGCTGTCCCTGTTCACTTAAATACCTTTGTTGGAGTTTGTGGGTTTGCACCTAAATTTTGTTTTAATCACAATTGGCTCTTAGCACACTGAAAATCTTCCCTTTCATGTTTTATTGTCAACTCAATGCCATTTATGTACAGAATTATTTATTTGTTATCTATCCATGCTGTTCCTCTAGATAACAATAATAATCAAGTTCAGTATACTGTTGAATGAATAATATTCAGTTTAAATGTTACTCAGCCAAAATGCAACAGATGTAATTAAGGTTGCCATGTGTCTAGTTTTCGACTGGAAAGTCTGATCAAAAAGACAGGTTTCAGAGTAACAGCCGTGTTAGTCTGTATTCGCAAAAAGAAAAGGAGTATTTGTGGCACCTTAGAGACTAACCAATTTATTTGAGCATAAGCTTTCATGAGCTACAGCTCACTTCATCGGATGCATACTGTGGAAACTGCAGAAGACATTATATACACAGAGACCATGAAACAATACCTCTTCCCACCCCACTCTCCTGCTGGTAATAGCTTATCTAAAGTGATCACTCTCCTTACAATGTGTATGATAATCAAGTTGGGCCATTTCCAGCACAAATCCAGGTTTTCTCACCCCCCCTCCCTTTTCCAAAAACCACACACACAAACTCACTCTCCTGCTGGTAATAGCTTATCCAAAGTGACCACTCTTCTTATAATGTGTATGAAAATCAAGGTGGGCCATTTCCAGCACAAATCCAGGTTTTCTCACCCACCCCCAACCCAAAACACACACACACACAAACTCACTCTCCTGCTGGTAATAGCTTATCCAAAGTGACCACATTGTAGGGAGAGTGGTCACTTTGGATAAGCTATTACCAGCAGGAGAGTGAGTTTGTGTGTGTGGTTTTTGGAAAAAGGGGGGGGGGTAAGAAAACCTGGATTTGTGCTGGAAATGGCCCACCTTGATTATCATACACATTGTAAAGAGAGTGGTCACTTTGGATGGGCTATTACCAGCAGGAGAGTGAGTTTGTGTGGGGGGAGGCGGAGGGTGAGAAAACCTGGATTTGTGCTGGAAATGGCCCAACTTGATTATCATACACATTGTAAGGAGAGTGATCACTTTAGATAAGCTATTACCAGCAGGAGAGTGGGGTGGGAGGAGGTATTGTTTCATGGTCTCTGTGTATATAATGTCTTCTGCAGTTTCCACAGTATGCATCCGATGAAGTGAGCTGTAGCTCACGAAAGCTCATGCTCAAATAAATTGGTTAGTCTCTAAGGTGCCACAAGTACTCCTTTTCTTTCTGATTAAAAAGGAACCTGGCTAAAAGTCTAGTTACCTGCAGTAACTAGTCTCTGTCACCAAAGGGAGGAAAGAGCAGCAGGTGCTGCTGGAACCTGGAGGAGCAGTGGAGTACTCAGGAACAGCTCCGTCAGAGAGGTGCCGGTGGCTTCCCCGTCCTGCCCTGAGCTCTGCTTGTCCTGCCCCACTGACCCTCTACACCCGGAGCCCCGCTCTCCTTCCCTCATCCTGCCCCACTCACCCCTCCATCCCTAGAGTCCTGCTAACTGGCAGGAGGAGGGTGGTAGAAAGAGCAGCAAGTGACAGTGTGCGGGGAAGAGGAATGGGGAGCAGGGCCCCGGGAGAAAAGGCAGAACAGGGGACGGAGGGAGGTTCCAGCGCTTAATGTCCAATTTTCATAAATGAGAAAGCTGCCTAGAAATAATCAGTGGGTAGTGAACAGAAACTGTTTGAATTCATTGGGAAATAGGTGTCTACTGTATGTCCTGCTGCCGCTTTTGCTGCCTAAAGCATACTACATCCATGTTGTCTGCTGCTGATATCCCACGGGGAAAGGGACATGCAATGGATCTTTTACATGCCAAAATAATTACTCTAAGTCTCATTAGAAATCGAGCTTATTTGGATGATGTGACACTGGAGTGAAGTGTCCAAAAATATGCATTGTGCTAAAACCTGGAGATGTCACACAGTGTGCTCTGATAATGTACAGAAAAGGAGAGCCAAATCTCAACACAGAATAGTGTTTCCTTGATGCACTTAAAACCATGTTTATTGAGGGTAAAAAAACAACAACTAGAAAGTAAGTAAGTACATGCATTCATAATACAGAAGAAGTCACTATATGTCTAATTGAAGAAATTGCTCAAGAATATGTCATGTGTATGCAAATATGACCCCGATATAGCTGCCAAGGTCAATGAGACCTAGAGTAATTGCTGTGTAAGAGCAAATCTTTCAAGTTAAAGCTGCCTGCAGCAGGCCTCCTGTGGCTTAAAATATGCACAGACTATTTCAAAGATTTCAAAAATATTAGACAGAAAAATATGTACAAGTAGATTGTTTGGGATAATTTCCTTCTCCAGTTACTTTCTTCATTTGCAATGCATGTTCTCTTTGCTCTTCACCTATATCCAGTCACACACATTTTGGAAGGTTTCCAATGTCTGCAACACATTCTAGAAGGACAAATGCCGCTATTGTTTTGTTCAAACAGACAGCCACGTTGTACTCATTTTCATTTAAATTATACTAAAATCCTAGTTATTTGGGGCATAGGGACCACACAGAATATGTTCCTTGATGTCTAAAATTCACTATATATTTCAATTAAAACTACCTAAGCAGTGACTTTAAAACATTTTTTAAAGAAAAAAAGTAAATTTACAGATCATGAAAGGTGCCACTTTGACAATTTGGGAGAATGAAGAGCTATGTTTAACCACTGAACAGGAGCAACAAAGAGGTTTTGTTTGGGAGGGGGAATTAAATTTTTCATTGTAAATTTTTGAAAATGATTTTTGGTTTTTTTTTTGCTCACATTTTTTGGAAACATATTTTGTTAAATATTTGGGGTTTGTTTTCACTTTTCACATTATCCCTGCTCTTTCCCCCTTATCCTTTTGTTTTCTTTTTTCCACTGAGAAAGAGAAAAATATGGGAAAAGTGGATTGGTTGGTGAGAGGGGGACGGATGGACTGAAAAACATTTTTTTTAAAGCAAACTTTTTTTTTTATTTTAATAAAAAATAGAACCATTTTTCACAACCATTTTCAAATGAAGTCATTTTTAATTACAAAAAGTATTGTTTGAAAATTTTGGCCTGCTATATGAGGCATATCTCACTAATTTAAATCTACATCAGCATTGCATGGCTATCTGGAAAAGCATACAATAAACTAGCCTTATTGGTATGTAAAAAAGTAAATAACTACAGTGTGTAGATGGGCTACATTCTACCCTCATTGCACGTATGGAACTTGCACTGAATCCACGTTATTTTCTTGTCTATCACTTTGAAAATATACATTTATTTACTTTGTATAGGTTATAGAACAGTTAGAGCAAGAAATGCATGGAGTAGTCATTTTGTTTATTCTTATACAATACGTGACTTAGGAGCAGCTGTGTACAACCATTATTTATGTCTGCCTCTTGAATTAAAATAATCTATTAGGGCAAAATTTCAAAATTACCCAGAGAATAATATGCTCTTGGAGATGCACTCCTGAGGCAAAGTGAAGACTCAGTTCAGTCAAAAGGAGAAAAAGTGGTAGAGCCATGGGAAAAGATTACATCAAGAGAAGGAAAGAGCCTAGAGACAATACTAGAACCTTGCTATCTTAGTAATGAGTATGTATTCAAGACTGGTTTATGCTTTTGTTTTTGTTTTAGTTACAAATAACAAAGCAATTGAACTTCTGAATTTCCCTTATTATAGCCCTGTTATGATTATGTTGTGGTAAGCAAAAGCTCACTTAAGGTCCTATTCAGAATAAAAGGTAAATGGCCTTTTGGACACTGGGCAGTCCTGAGGAGTTTGTGAATTGGGGTTGCTCAGAGGATTGACCTATTTAGAGGAAATGTTGGCTCAGTGTCACAGCAAATGAACAAAACTGGAGGGAGGGTTAGGGAAAAGAAAGAACATTGTAGCTTTGAGCGTCAAAACTACCTACCCTCCATATACTGTTAATCCTTATTTACATTCAGGTTCTTTGCCTCTCCTACCTGAATAGGATCTTAAGTGAAAATGTATGCAGTAGCAATCATTCTAGAACTAAGATTCCATAATGGAGCTGTCAGTTAGACTAGTTCAGCTTTGTGTGCCAAGCTCCTCTCAGTTAGCCAGAAAAGTTCTGTAGAGTTAGTCAATAAGGAAAAAGTTACTTTCCTTCCCGGATGTCAGGCTGTAATAAAGGTTTGTAATAAGAAAGTCCTAGTAAGAAACTGATCTTTATTTCCTGGCTGAGGTCACATATTTTTGAAAGGTGAGATGGCAGAGCTAAATATCCTTTCTTAAAAACCACAAATGCAAGTAACACATAAAGTGAACAAAAAACAGCCACAAATTGATTCAGCCTGTTAATAAAATAGACACCTAGGATGGAGGTCAGGATAAATGACTCAAACGTTGTGACAGATGAAAGGATTAATCTGCCTCTGGCTGAACGTCTGGCCTGAGCTGCTTCTGTTGATCGTCATTCTAGAATTCGTATTTCAGGCTGTTGTACATTTGAGTCATCTTGTATTTCGTTTGAGGTTGTTTCTGAAGCAGATAGTATTTGAGTCCATATTTCCCTCAAACTCCTCCTCTTCTCTCAGCAACTTGCTTGTAACTATATATAGGTACTCTTTAAAACATTAGAAGAGCCTTTCTGAAGTCCATGTGATGCTTTGTACAATTGTTTCTGCAAGACTGTTTCCAACAGTTTATGATCTATCTCAATTGATTGTGGTACTCAAAAAGAAGTTAAGGAAATTGCTTGTAACTAAAAATAATTGCCAGCATTTAAATTTTTATCTGAGTATAGTTCTGCTGTATATTGGTCAGAGGTTTTTTTTGAAAGTATGTAATCAGTTAGCAAGGAGATAGACGCTAAAGAATGTGAACTTTATATCTAGTTCCCTGCTGGGTTCCAAGTGACTACTTTTACTCAGTTTTTGCCAAACAATTTTTTCTGACAATTTGTAATACAGATGTGATACATGCTGGTAAAAGAATGGTCTTTGTTTCTTGGCTCTAGTCAACTGATATTTGTCGGGGCTCTGTTTGAAATTTATTTTTATTTGATGGGAAATTTTTGATTTTGCTGAAATGTTTCAATTTTCCATTAAGAAAGTCTGAATGAAAGAACTTTATTTTCAAGTCAGGTCAACTCGAATTAAAACATTTGGGTTTTTCAGACTGAAGTGAAATGTTTTCTTTTAGGTCAGTTGGGAGTTAATCTGCGTTCACCAGAAATGCCATGATGCTTGATGAGAGTGGTAGTTTGGATGCTCATGCCCCCATCCTCATCTATAAACTAGGCTCCCTTCAGATTACCTCTCTCATGATACACCATTGTCTCCTATCTGTTTGAATCACTGTTTTGCATTTGGGGGATATGTTGTTGGTTCCGGTGTTTGGCCTGCAGAGGAGAATGAAAGCATGAAGCACCATGGCAGCTCAGGTGGATGCAGTTCAGTATTGAATCAAACTTGTTTGAAATGAAACATTTTGATTCAGGAATGTTGAAATGTTTCACTTTAATAAAAAATAGCAAAATGAAGCATTTTAACATTTTCAAACTGAAATTTGTCAAAACTTTCTGTTCCATGAAAAATTTCAACTTTTCATCCTCCTTTGAGATGAAATCTAATTTTGAAATACTAGAATTTCCCATGGGACAGTCCAATTTTTGACCATTCTAATACCTCTGTCCTGCAATGGGACCAATAGCTGCAGACTCCAGTGGCTCCTTTAACAATCCCCATTTACAGCAGTGGTTAGGACAAGCTGGCCTTAAGAAATTGGCCTGCCAACTAAAAACTTGATTATCTTACTTTGTGTATGTTACTTGTATTAGGTAGTATAATTATGACATTTGATATCTTTTCAGAATGTGGAAAAATCTGCCTTTTGATTTTCTTTTGGTGGTCTGATGTTAAAATTATTAATGTGCAGTTTATGAAATACATGGAACTTTCAAAAGTGACTAATGGTGTAAGCTTTTGGAAAAACAAATGTATCACTTTGATTATCTGTTTGGACAATCATGTGAGATCAATACCTTCAGTGTTTTTTGGTTTTGTTTTAAGACCTGTTTCTTAGTAATTTTGGGGAATAATCACAAACATGCTAGGAGAATTTTTGACATTATATGCATATCATTGTAGAGGAGAGATACAAAATCAGTTTATCGAATACAGATTGCTGAACAGCTTTTTAAAAGAGATATGGTCAAGAATTAGTTATTACAATAGAAAGGCATGAATTGAACTTGCATGAAGGTTTCTAGCTTCCAGATAGAGCACTCAGTCTCCCGCACTATCAAGCCATAGAATAGCTGCTGTATGTACAGTTGGAGTGTAGGCTTCTCTAGGGTGTACTAACAGTGTTCCTCAACTCTGATCTGGAGGGACCACACCTAGGGATGAGAGAATAATTCCATCATTGTGCCCATTCAATACTTGTCTGTCCTTGAGATTAAAAGAGAGTCATCTGGTAGGAGTGGTTTCTGCTATATGAACCGCTGCCCGTTGTGAATTTAATTACAAGCACCAAACTCATTTCATGTAGATTAGCAAAGAGCGTTTAGCGTGCAGCCACATCCAATCATTACTTAGTCATCTAGGCTCAATTTGAATTACTGGCTTAAGCCGGTGGTTCTCAACCAGGGCCACACATATCCCTGGGGATACACAGAGGTCTTCCAAGGCGTACATTAACTCATCTAGATATTTGCATAGTTTTACAACAGGCTACATAAAAAGCATTAGTGAAGTCAGTACAAACTAAAATTTCATATAGACAAAATAAGAAATTAAGCAATTTTTTAGTCAGTGTGCTGTGACACTTTTGTATTGTTATGTCTGATTTTGTAAGCAAGTGAGGTGAAATTTGGGGCATGCAAGACATATCAGACTCCAAGGGATACAGTAGTCTGGAAAGGTTGAGAATCACTGTCTTAAGCGCTATATCACGTTGCCAGTATTCTACTCTACATCCATAGACCTAAAATTAAGTCTATTTCTTTACTCGTGTGTGCATGTGTATGTACACATTCATCTCTTAAAAAGAAAAAAAAAAGTCAATTTCCCAAAGAAGGGCTGCAATGTGGTTAAAATGTCTACCTCATGGAGGAGGCCTATTTTCAGCAGACTGTTGTGCTGGAATATGCATTTTGCTCTGACAGGTCTGCTTACCTGCTCTCTTCTTGTGAAAGAGGAAGATTTCAGTAAAACCCAGTAACTGAACAAGAAGGCAGGGTTGAAAGCTGCTGTAATACCCTTGAACCAAATCAAAGCTTCTAGGCTCACTGTAAGACTGGCAGCCTTAACTGTGACCCTTTAACATAATGTCACAAAACTTGACAATGTATAATCGGCTTAACGTAATGTTACTATAAAAATTAGCTTTAAGAGACAATAGCAAGTTTTTAGACCATAAATTTGACCTTTTAAAATTAAATGGTCTAGACCAGGGATCGGCAACCTTTGGCATGCAGCCCATTAGAGAATTCCGCTGGCAGGCCAGGATGGTTTGTTTAGTTGCAGCTCCCACTGGCCGTGGTTCACTGTTCCAGTCCAATGGGGGCTGCGGGAAGCGGCGCAGGCTGAGGGATGTGCTGGCCGCCGCTTCCCGCATTCCCCATTGGAATGGAGTGGCGAACCGCGGCCAGTGGGAGCTGCTATCGGCCAAATCTGCAGATGCTGCAGGTAAACAAACCATCCCGGCATGCCAGCGGATTTCCCTGATGGGCTGCGTGCCAAAGGTTGCTGATCCCTGGTCTAGGCATTCATCTTTTTAAAAAAAAAAAGAAAAGAAAAGAAAAATGATCAGGGCCTTCAGCATATGAGTCCCTCTGTTTGCTTTGGATCATCTGTAAAGTAACACTCCTCCCAGACTTGTGTTGACATCACCAGTGGTGGCTTATGTACAAGATATGATTGAATGGAGGTTTCCTATTAAGGCACAAAAACCTTTTTAGATTTTTTTTTTTTACACTCAAACTGCCAAGATGCAACACAATACACCCACAGCCTTTCTGTGCAAAGAGGAGAATTTGGCTTTTCATGAAAAGCAAAAAACAAAACAAAACAAAGCCAAAGAAGTACAGTGAGAGGGGGAGTTTTGGAACTGTCCAGAAAAGAACTCTGGCAAACAAGTGCTTCTCACGCTCTGTCTGTTTTACTCCTTCTGCCCACTCCACTGGAGAGAAACAACCCACAGGAGTTACAGTCCTTGGATGGCTTGTGAGTAGTGTACATGAAGAGGTGGTGGTGTTGAAGGAGGTTGGGTTATTTCATTGAAAAACCAAAGGGGGGATTATGGAAAAATTACTTTATGTGAACATTAAATAAAGGGAAAAATTATCAAAATGCAAAAATGAACTACTATGACTCTATTTAAGGAGTTACCTACCAGCCTGCAGAACAAAAGTGCATTAAAACTCTTAGCCCAGGGTTTACTATTACAGCCAAAATTCTACCATCTCCCAAGTTACCTGTGGCCTTAAGTAATTTCTACTAGAAGTTTCTCTGACTGTTTCATGCAGCCTCCTTTGTATGAGTAAATCATCCATATTCTCCAAGACAAAAAGTATAATCTTTCTGCCCATTCAGAGGAGGGTAAGAGAAGGGAAGAAAAAAGCCTTGATGTGTAGAAAACAGATGATGTTACTGATTTCCACCCTCTAATATAAAATTCCCTTTAGGAAAACAACATTCTTTAGTGTAACCAATAACAAACAGCAATGTAAACAATAACATGGCCACCCATTTATTAAACTATAGGTTTAAGATCAACATTCTAATTGCCCTTCCAAGGATAAATAGCCCCAGTTTGATTGTGCTTGCAGTATAGGACACTCTAAATTGAACTGGGGACAGCTAGTGCCAGTAGCAGGTTTCCATCTCACTTAACTATTGGGTTGTTGCTCTGGATTTGTCGGGTGTTTATACCCCAGAATGTGATCAAGCCAATTGCAACCATATTATGTGCATTCAGCCTGAATTAATGAAATAGAACACTACATAGTTAAGGGTTAATTTGTAGAGAGGCTTTCAGAAGCAAGGTCAAAAAGAGCTACAGTTTCTGCTAATCAGAATGGGAGGAGGGGTCAGACAAGTAAACAACTGAGTCTGAAACTCTTGGTGGTTGGAATCTAGATGCTTCTGATGTTAAAAGTTTATTGAAAGTTAGAAAAGTGATGATCCAGTAGTGGTCATTGTGACCTATGTGTTTTGTAGAAGTTAGTTATAAAAGATTAGCTAACAGAGTGTACTTTGGAGCAGTTCTCTGAAGCCATCTTGAGAGATGTTTTTCCTGACACCCTTTCTCCCCGGTGGGTGAGCAACTGGCGGCTGTGAACCTGTTGTTAATTACTCAATACCAGACATTCCAGACATTAGGCAAATATATGGGACTCTAAACCTATTGCTTATGTTTGTGTGTGCTTAAATCTAATAAACTTCAGTTTTAGATAGAGCATGCTTACTTATATGAATCTTATGAGACAGAAGTGCTGTATTCCTGTTGATTTATTCCTTACACTGCCTGGAGTGAAATAGTTAAGTTGCCCCCGGTTGGAGTTCTGAAAACCACAGGTAACAGGGCTGGATGAGCAAACCCACGTTTTAACAAATAGTCACTTTTTGTGAGTTTATATGGTGGTTAATTTTTAACATTTAAATGTTCATGTAAAGCAGACATGAAAATGTTGAATGAAGTGAAATCAAAATTTTGGTTCTGAATTTGAATTAACATTTATGGAAATTTTTCGACTACTTATTTTGTTCAGATTTCTAGAATCCAGTCACATCAAAAGAAGGGAAATACATAGTTAAAGCACCCAGACAATGTTAACTCTGTCCTTTCGTACACCGGTGACACAAAGAGAGAGAATCAACATCCATTTAAAATTATTTTTATCTAATTTGGAATTACAAACACTAAAAATCTAATTACAACCATATAGATTTTGCATAGTGTAACTACAGGGAAGGAGTTAGGGTTGTTTGGGTGCCCTAACTATGCATTCCCATATTCTAACAAGGTGAAATTTAAAGAAATACAAATATTTTGAAAAAAGGAAATGTGGGATTTATAATTATACCTTCCCTGTAATATATGTGTCATATATTACTGATATATACTCTCATCCTAAATTCCCACCATAAGCAGCTTTTGTGTGGGAAGAAATCATTAATGAAGGTTCTATTTGAACTGGAAAGAGAGGATCAGATTTCATGAAGGACCTTTATTGCTGAGGGACTAGGGGTGTAATTGGGGTTGTTTGTAGGTGTGATATGGAAAGTATGTAATATTGGTGTCCAGGTTCCTTCCCCACTCTGAACTTTAGGGTACAGATGTGGGGACCCGCATGAAAGATCCCCTAAGCTTTTTCTTACCATCTTAGGTTAAAATCTTCCCAAAGGTACAAACTTTGCCTTGTCCTTGAACCCTATGCTGCCACCACCAAGCGTGTTAAACAAAGAACAGGGAAAGAGCCCACTTGTAGCCATCTTTCCCCAAAATATTCCCCAAAACCTTACACCCCTTTTCCTGGGGAAGGCTTGATAAAAATCCTCACCAATTTGTACAGGTGAACACAGAGCCAAACCCTTGGATCTTAAGAACAATGAAAAAGCAATCAGGTTCTTAAAAGAAGAATTTTAATTAAAGAAAAAGTAAAAGAATCACCTCTGTAAAATCAGGATGGTAAATACCTTACAGGGTAATCAGATTCAAAACATAGAGAATCCCTCCAGGCAAAACCTTAAGTTACAAAAAGACACAAAAAGAGGAATATACATTCCATTCAGCACAACCTATTTTACCAGCCATTTAACAAAAGGAAATCTAACACATTTCTAGCTAGATTACTTACTAACTTAACAGAAATTCTGAAGAGTATTCCTGATCTGTTCCCGGCAAAAGCATCATACAGACAGACATACCCTTTGTTCCCCACTCCCTCCAGCTTTGAAAGTAACTTGTCTCCTCATTGGTCATTTTGGTCAGGTGCCAGCGAAGTTATCCTAGCTTCTTAACCTTTTACAGGTGAAAGGGTTTTGCCTCTGGCCAGGAGGGATTTTATAGTGGTTACCCTTCCCTTTATATTTATGATACAAGTGGTTACCCTTCCCTTTATTTTTATGACAATTGGCCATACAGAATTTGTATTAAATCTCTGTTTCTTACAACTCTGGTTTTACATCACTAACTGCTAATGAAACATGGTGGGCTGAAAGATGGCTATAAGGTGCTCCAGAGTGCAGCAGCAGTCAACATGAATCATGGGACATAGCCTGAAGCCCTGAGGCACTCTGGATTTTGCTGAAAAGAATGTAGCCAAGACACAGCCTCACTGGAAGTAAAAGTTTAGAGCTCACACATCTCTCGCAACACAGGAACTATTTTGTTTCATCAGGGAGCAGGATAAAGAAGTATCTGCCTCTCCAAACACAGCATTGGCAATTCACAACTTTAAGGACTTTTTTTATTTTCCAAAGCACAGCAGAACTGTGGACAAGTACAAGTTCTTTAAGGATCTGATACAAGGGAGAAGAGAGAGATCCTTATGTGACAGCATTGTGAACAGTTATGGTGTCATGCAGTTTTGGAAATCTGAGTGTGTTCTAGGGAATGCCACCAGTATGAATAGTGTTCCGGAAAGGGAATTTTAGCTTAAATAGATTCCTACACATGGGTGTACAGCAGCAGCAAGATGAAAATTCAGGGATGCTTACCACCCTATCCATGTAGTATTTCATAGTATGCACAATGAGAACAGACCAGGACTTGTATAATCAGGAATCTATACCCAGAGTAAGTTGCATTTACTGTGGCAGATGGCGTGAACAGATGGAAGAAGTGCCGTGAACTTGCATTGAGTGTGGAAAATAGAATTGCTTTACTCACAATGTAAGAATGGAGACAGGCCAGGGAAGGATTTTGCCAGAATTGTTAAAGATGATCAGACAGTGGCCTGAGTCCTAGAGCATATAAGGATCAGACCTTCTAGACAGAAAAACAATTGGGCACAATACCAGCACCAGTGCATGAGCAATATTGGTAGGAAGCCATATGGCTAGATCTCAGCTAGACAATCCAATGTGATTCCCAAGGTTGAACTGGATCCAAACACAACCATTAGAGAAATCACTCTTTGATAATATACAATGTAGTAAAATGCAATCTCAATAACAATTCAATCCAGCTAAGCAAACCTTGTGGTAGTTGATGGCAAGTCCTAGAGATGCCCCTGTGGAAATATCTCTTCAGGCCATGTATCTGATCAGAGTACATCTCATGAACTTCAAATGCACAATACAAGAAAGTCAGGGCTAGTCCTGTCAATAAAAATATGATCCTAAGATGATATATAGTGCTTTCAAGGTTGATGACTGTTTAGAGGCAAAGCAGTGGTTTGAAGTCTTCAAAGCAAAAGAGAACATAGAATGAGAAGATAATATTACTGCTTAGCTAAGCAACATGGTAGTGTAAAATAATGGTCAGGCAAATTACAGAGCTGCATTAGACAGAAAGGTATTGAACTGGGTGCCAAGAAGATGTCACTATGTACTTTATATATTGATGATAATTCTGCCAGACCTTTCCAGAGAGAGAATATTTATACTCTGTGATGTGAGGAATACATTTAATGCTTGGGTTCTGGCACATAAAGCAGGATGAAGTGTTGAGAAAGCTGGTGATTTTTGCAACAACATTTTGTCACTACAGATGGCTGCTCATGCCCATTGAGGAAAAAGTTAGCACTGTTGTATTCCAGAGAATAGTGGTTGGTATTGAAGAGGCTTCATGTTGAGAAAGTCATTGCAGCCAACATCCTCATTGCAGGTGAGAACAGCAGCACAGAGACAGAAAACATTCTTGATGACAAAATACAGGGATTCTTGCAACAATGAAAAGACAAAAACATAAAGTGAGCCCCTCTTATCCCCACTCTCCACCAAAAAACTCATAAATCATTTGTTCAGAGTGAAGGAGCTGAAGGCAGACTGCAGTAAAGACAGGGCAGTCAAGGACATGTCTGCCCCAGTAATGTAAATGGTGTGCAGCACTTAGTAGGGATGATAAACTTCTTGTCAAACTTCTGGCCTGATCTGGGGGCAATAGCAGAACACATATGCCAGCATACGAGGAAGAACATGGAGTGGCACAGTGCAGTAACATAGCATTAAGTATTTGAAACAGTGAAGAAGCTGATTTTGGATGCCCTTGTTGTAAAGCTAATGATGACCAGGGGATACACTTACCAACCGGAGAAAAGTTTTGGGGGGCAGCTTAATTAAAGGGACAGTCAGCTGATTTACATAAGCAGAGTCCTATTGGAAATTGACCCTGTGTGGCTATGACCAACAGAAAAAGAACTCTGTTTTGTTTCGGTTAAGTGATTCCATCAATAAACCAATGGTTACTGTGTACTAGTGAAATCAGATCACAAACCACTAGAGACCATTATGGCTAAATACCTTTTGGGCCCTGTCATAAATATAAAGGGAAGGGTAAACCCCTTTAAAATCCCTCCTGGCCAGAGGAAAAATCCTCTCACCTGTAAAGGGTTAAGAAGCTAAAGGTAACCTCTCTGGCACCTGACCAAAATGACCAATGAGGAGACAAGATACTTTCAAAAGCTGGGAGGAGGGAGAGAAACAAAGGGTCTGTGTCTCTCTGTCGGTATGCTGCTTTGCCGGGGATAGAACAGGAATGTAGTCTTAGAACTTTTAGTAAGTAATCTAGCTAGGTATGCGTTAGATTATGATTTCTTTAAATGGCTGAGAAAAGAATTGTGCTGAATAGAATGACTATTTCTGTCTGTGTGTCTTTTTTGTAACTTAAGGTTTTGCCTAGAGGGATTCTCTATGTTTTGAATCTAATTACCCTGTAAGGTACCTACCATCCTGATTTTACAGGGGTGATTCCTTTACTTCTATTTACTTCTATTTCTATTAAAAGTCTTCTTGTAAGACAACTGAATGCTTTTTCATTGTTCTCAGATTCAAGGGTTTGGGTCTGTGGTCACCTATGCAAATTGGTGAGGATTTTTACCAAACCTTTCCCAGGAAGTGGGGTGCAAGGGTTGGGAGGATTTTGGGGGGAAAGACATGTCCAAACTACGTTTCCCATTAAACCCAGTTAGAGTTTGGTGGTGGCAGTGGTTATTCCAAGGACAAAAGATAAAATTAATTTGTACCTTGGGGAAGTTTTAACCTAAGCTGGTAAAAGTAAGCTTAGGAGGTTTTCATGCAGGTCCCCACATCTGTACCCTAGAGTTCAGAGTGGGGGAGGAACCTGGACAGGCCCCCAACAAGACTGCAGAGCACACTGATGCACCTTAAGTGCTATGAGTTACCAATCAGATACTGTCCTGTATGATTATTATTGTTGCTCAACATCCTAAACAAGACACATGTCAGATATTGGTAAGTTGGTGCAAGGACGTCAGAACATTGTGCAACATGTTGATTGACTCAATCTGTCAATTTTAACAGCAAAGCAGAGGGAAACCAAAGAAGCTATGGAATAAGACACAAAGATAAGGTGGTGAGTAGGTTGATAAAAGGTGGGTGGCCATCAGACAAAATCCAGATAGAGCTGAATATGCAGGAAAGTTACATTTCTCAAACAGAAAGCTGTAATTTTGGTTACCTTGATCAAGGAGGTATTGCAAAAAATATATGTCACACTTGGGTAATGACAGTTGTCAGTAACAGCTCCAAGAATGAGGTTACTGACTTGGCATGAATGCATGTGTCACTCCTATATGGGAAAAGAGTAAGGCTGGAAGGTTTTGTGGTTTGCAACTGCAGAAAGAAAACTTACTGACAATGAGAGATGTGCTATAGCCAGAAGTAGTAGGAAAATGCAAAATGGAAATAGTCAACAATCAGAGGAAGCATGTGATTGTAGCCTGTCAACCAAACATCTGTTTGCTCTGAGAGAGGGCACCTCATTGTGGATCTAGCCTTTAGAAAACCACAAGGTGGATTAAAGAAGTGATAAAGAGAATGGTGGACCTACATTTTTAAGAGGTGATCACTTAGGAAGGATATGTAGTATGCAGAAACCACAGACATCTATAAGGCAGTAGACTCAAGAAGGAAGAATGGGAAATCACTTATCAATAGTCATCTTAGATACCAGACATGACATTGATGAATAATAATATTGAGGCTAATACTTCAGCGTGGGAAGAGACTCTGGGAAGAAACAGGTTTCTAGATACCGAATGAGTGACAGTGGACAAGTGAAGCTGAACTACACTATTTTTGACTAAGTAAACTGGAATATCATAAAGAGTATGTATCTACTTGAATTGCTAGTAAAGACTTAATTCCAGCTAGTAACTTCTGGCTTATGGATGTTGTATAGAGATGAAAGTTAAACTATTTGTTGTTATAATTGGAATGTTGTACAATGAGAACGACTGAAGAAGGATGATAAAATTTTGGGGAGGACTAAAGGCTAAGGGGATGTATGCCTGGGGTTTACTCCTGAATGTGGCATGGAGCACATGTATTTAATTAAACACTGTGTATTTAATAAAGATACCCTTTTTAATAGTTTTAGCTGCATGTTGTCCCACCTATTGCTAATGAAACAAAGATTATAGCACTTTCTATGTAAGCCTGAATTATTCATCATTTGATGTGTTATATTGCCATTAAAGTTGGTTTAAAAAATGGGAAAATTCATTCAATTTTTGGTCAAAATGCTGAAAACTTTGAGCAGTTCTAATTGCCAGGTAGAAACTGTGAACTTGAAAAAATGCTAAGACTTCTGTTGTGTGTGTCAGTAAGCTAGTACAGTTCAGCCTTTATTCCTCAAACGGATCTCTTCAGTACTATCTAGTACATCTGATTGTGATGTGGTTTATTTATTAATTATAGAATGAGAGACTGCATAGAAGCCAATATTTTGCTTTGCTAAGGAATGTCTTTCCCTTTGCCCATCCATTATATGTTAGAAGGGTAGGGTAGAATAGCATGGGGGCTGTCACATATCTCTGTATGAACAATATGTCGTGTTTTGTTTTTGTAAATTTACATTTTATTTTTTATTTTTTAAATTGTTCCACATTCAAGTGAGGATGCTTGATACTGTCTAACTTATAAAGTGGCGATATGCATATTTTATAAATATGTGAAATAGAATAATATTTACAAATCTTTAGAGAAAAATATATAAAACAAAATCAATTATGAAATCACAAACATTTTAGTACAGTCTTAATTTTATGGATGCACATATTGTAATACAAGTTAATTATAAAAGAAATTAAAATATTAATGTTCATACACAGTATGAGTGAAAGAATTACTAGTGTTTTTGTAGGTTACTTTTTGGTCAGATACATTTATAAATAGGCCAGTGTAGTTTTTTGTGTGCAATAGATATCAAGTTTTGTTCAGTCATAGATTTGTATGTTTTTTTAAAAAACAGCACATTAAATAAGCACTTACATTTTAAAATTGTGGCTTGACACAGTCTGACAGGCAACGTTTAAAAAAATTATTCATGGCAGCACTTATCATCAGTTTTTTGTCTTACATAATTTTTCACTTAACAGCATTGTGATTTGCAAAAATCATTATAAATCACTTGGGTGTATACTAAGCATTTGGGAGAATGAAAATGTATTCAACTTGAGCTGAAGACCAATTAATAAATAGTTTATTTTACTTTAAAACTTGATGCTGTGAACATTTTCAACCTTTTGCTTCATTAACTGCATTCATAATAAAATAGCTCTCTATTTAAATGAGAAGATAATTGTAATACCTCAAAGCAAATGAGATGTTTTTGTAATAATTAAATCCAAAATGAGATGCAGATAATTTAGACCTGCTGCTGGCTTGGCTAGTTAAAAGCAAATATCATTTCCATTGGTCATACTGAATTTTTTTTCAGTTGAATTACATTATTGCATACTAATAACTTCCTAATACATGTTAGATTAAAATTGCTTATAGAGACTGTTAGATGGAAATGTATTGACCCCTGAAAATGTTGTATTATTAATCACTTACAGTGTGCCACATTTTCCTCCCTGTGTCCACTTGGAGCTCTATGATCTCTCTCTACATCTGAGAGAGAGGATTTGTCACTTAGCAATTTACACATACACATTTTACCTGAAGTTGTATATAGCATAGAGCCATATCTGGATATATTTATGGAGTCTATATGTTAAGTTTACCTACTTATAGTCATTAGCAGAGATCCTAGTTTTCTCTGATTAAAAACAACAAAATTCTCTGATTAAAAAAACATAAAAATCTATGTTTTTCCATGATTAAATTGAAATGCTGAACTTTAGTTTCTCTAGCCACAATATATATAGTTAACAGTTGAACACAATGTTTTATTGCTATATTTACAATTTTTAAGCAAGGTTGAAGCTTACCTGTGCCATCAATCATTAGAATAAAATAAAATTTTATTTTTCAGCCCCGGTTCAATTAATATGGAGAGCCAGGTAATGGAGGATTGGATAAACGGGGTTCTACTGTATATATATTTATTTTTTTCATCAAATGTAAAAACTAAAGATTCCCTGTAAAAATGAAAATTTCATGTTTTTCTATGGCAAATAGATTTCAAGAATCTCTGGTAATTAGTGTGCTACTCATCACCATGGCATAAGAATATCTTCAAAGCATCTCAATCCTTGGTTTACATGGGTGTCTTAGGAACAAATTTGTATGATGTAATATGATAGTGTGTTGATTTAAAAAGTATTGCTATCTTAATGTCTGATTGCAAACTGTAACTTTCTATAAGTTTAGTTGCTTAACTCTTATTACAGTTCAGAGACAGATACAAAGAAAAATTATCTTGCTCTGTGTGTGTGTGTGTGTGTGTTTTTTTTTTTTAATAAAAAAGCACCATTCTTATCTGTATGTAGTCTAGTGCTGGATGTCTATCAGTATTATCTTTTGACACTCAGGGCATTACTGTTTGGTATGAAAAGTAAGAAAATATAAGAGAAGATTATATGGACAATACAGAAGGGATTTTCAGTAATGTGATTTCTGTTTAGCAGAAGGCTATTGCATGAACAAAATATTTGACTTTCCCAAAGGTATTCTGTCATAAAATCAATGTTTGTAAAAGTTTTATTAATTACACAGCTCATGTTGGAATTTCAGATGCAGAGGTGGTGTATTAACCACAGACAGTACAACTTATAGCGTTTTAACTAATGCCCAATCTGGTGACTATCAAAGTGAAATTCAGATCAGGTACTCAAGCACAGCACGCCTGAGTTCCCTAGTGGCACAATGTAAATGGCACACTGAGATTTCATACTGAAATTGCTTTCAGATTAGAATCCAGTTACACTATAAGAATGACTCTAAGCATTGTGGCTTAAAAAGGGGCAAACATGAAGATATCTTTCATTTACCAGAGAGTTTAATTTGTCTTTTGCCTCCATTCCCTTTATTTTGAACAGCTTGAGAGGTATATATGGGTAAACTAATAAAGCATGTTGAGAGAGACAGTCTTATCAAAATGTAGGATGGCCATTTTTAACTTAGGTAGGCATGCACATACACATGCAAACCTCACATTGGTCACAGGGAGCCTTATTCTCCCGCTGATGTAAAGTTTGAGTTTTTAGGATATGCTCGAATGCTGATTTTAGGACGCTGTCACAAGGAGGCAGGATTCGCCAGTCTGGAGTGGTTAACTGAAAATGAGTGATGGAACTGCTTTTCCATGTGCTGTTCCCATTCTAATACTTTTAATGCTGCCACTTTTGATGCCTGGAAGTCAGTGACATTCACATCTTTCACTTTCAGTACCCACTGCATGCCCTTTAGGAGATGGAACTGATCAATGAGCGAATTCTGAACTGAACCCCTGAACTTTTTTTTAGTATTTTTATGTCCCAAATATGAAAATCAAATGAGCATCAAAATAACATAACACAAAATTATTAGAAAAACTAAGACATTAACCATTTATAAGAAAATGTTCTTAAACTTTCTTAAATTTATCCATTTGTTTGTTTAAATAGAATGGAAGCCCTAATGTGGCTGTTCTGCCTACAGCAGAGCTACAATGAGGATTCCAAAACATGTGGAGCCACTGACAATGGGCTGAATTTCAGCTAACTAGCATTCAGCCCTGCACAACTGGATGGTAGGAATAGTGTCCAGAGTGACCTAGACAAATTGGAGGATTGGGCCAAAAGAAATCCAATGAGGTTCAACAGAATCCCATGCGTCGCTACAGAAGGGGGACCAACTGGCTAAGCAGCAGTTCTGCAGAAAAGGACGTGGGGATTACAGTGGATGAGAAGCTGGATATGAGTCAGCAGTATGCCCTCGTTGCCAAGAAGGCTAACTGCATATTGGGCTGTATTAGTAGGAATATTGCCAGCAAATCGAGGAAAGTGATTATTCCCCTCTATTCGGCACCGGTGAGGCCACATCTGGAGTATTCCATCCAGTTTTGGGTCCCCCGCTACAGAAGGGGTGTGGAAAAATTGGAGAGCGTCCAGCAGAGGGCAACGAAAATGATCAGGGGGCTGGGGCACATGACTTATGAGGAGAGGCTGAGGGAACTGGACTTGTTTAGTCTGCAGAAGAGAAGAGTGAGGGGGTATTTGATAGCAGCCTTCAACTACCTGAAGGGGAGTTCTAAAGAGGATGGAGCTCGGCTGTTCTCAGTGGTGGCAGATGACAGAACACGGAGCAATGGTATCAAGTTGCTGTGGGGGAGGTCTAGGTTGGATATTAGGAAACACTATTTCACTAGGAGGGTGGTGAAGCACTGGAATGGGTTACCTACAGAGGTGGTGGAATCTCCATTGTTAGAGGTTTTTAAGGCCCAGCTTGACAAAGCCCTGACTGGGATGATTTAGTTGGTGTTGGTCCTGCTTTGAGCAGGGGGATTGAACTAGATGACCTCCTGAGGTCTCTTCTAACCCTAATCTGCTATGATTCTATGAACTCCATTGCTTCTAAGATGAGTCCTTTAAACAAGACATACTTTAGCACAAGAAATACTGTCCAGCTGAATAACATGTGGAGCAAGGAAAACACTCTGTGGCAAGACAGGAGAATTTCTTTTTATTTGAATATTAAAAGCATACACATTCTGAGACATATACAACTTGGCAGTATAATACACTTTTGCCAATACTAACCTAATATGTATTTGAAAAATGAAAGATATATTAGAGCTCTTAATATTGAATTACAAATGTTGGAGTATAATGGTATCAGCGTTTTGAGGTCAGAACAAGGGGTTGGGAGGAAGGAGTCTTGGAGTTTCTTCCCTTCAGTGCTATTTTTGAACTATCTTAGTTTTGATAATTCACATCTCTGCATAACTCTTTTCACCGCACAATTTAAACCATCTGTTAATTTAGTACAGCTTACCCATCTTGAAGGTAGGTTATATATGTAAACCACTTTGAACATCCCCCTATTAAAATGTTATATAAGTGTAAATGATTATTTTAATTAGGTTTATATGTATCATGATGAGCTGAAATACCCAAATAATAAGAGCAAGTGGGGCATTTGGCACATAACTAATTTTAAACTGACTTTTCTCCCCTTCATTTAGTTTCCTCAGTGTAAGGCAGTTGGCTGTAACATCCCACAATGCATCATTCTGTGACTTCATAGTTACCATCAAAGATCTACTGAAGTATGTAATAGGCTCATAGAGGATCAAATAAATGTTTTTTTCTAATTAATGTAATGTGTTTCTAATGTAGGATTTACCTATTTGAAACCCTTTAAAACTAAATTTATAATTAATACCTTAAAAACTGCATTATGTAAACAAAAGCTTCCAGTTACCTGCATCTCTAAAGATCAGCTCTAGGCCTCATGGTAGCTGTTATAGTGGAATTCCAATGATTGGGCTCCAGTGGTAGCAGTGACATTAAAAGAATGATCCATGTTGGGGTACCACAATAAAGCAGGAAGTGACCAACTCAGTTTTGTGGAGTTGAAATCCTGATGCATGTAGCAATATGTAAATGTTATGATTGTCTTCTCTGTTGTGCACTTTTAAATTTCCAAGAATCTGCAGTCTGCAGAAACAGTGCCATTTATGAAGAAAAGTTAATCCTTCATATTACATGCTGTGCTCTTTCACAGAGAGATTTCTTGTTTGGTTGTTTCCCTTAATCTAAAATTAGTAGTTCACATTTAAACATATGTCATTGCTTTTTGTGTATGGAAAAAATATCACAAGGAAGGAGAAAATAATGTTAGTTTAAAACATATTACGTGCCAAATGCCTGTTGGCCTTTGATGCTTGTTTTTATTCTACTCACGTTTCAGGAGATGTAAAAACTTCTTCACTAGCTAAGTTGTCAATCTGTTTTTACTACCATCTCTTATTGCTTAATTCAATGTTTTGTCTTTCATTTTTCAGTTTAATCGCTTACTGTTTAGGATATCTCTGCTGTTTTTTGTTTGTTTGCTTTAATTCAGAGACTGATAAAAGCTTTTTTAAGGTTAATGGATTCAAAAATTCTCCATGAAATTTCAGAAACTTGAATGTCAGAAGTTCCTCAGGCAGAATCTCTGGTAAACAGTGATATAATAACCCTCAGCCTTAAGGATAATCAGAATAATACAATTTGGGGTCTGAATCAGAAATAATAATCCCATTGCAGTGCTCAAATCATTTTCTTTCTACCATCTGGGATTTCTTTCTTTTCTTCACTTCATCAGTTTCCAGTTATCCATTTTTCACCATTCATTACTAATCTGTGACAGAGTTATTTTTGCTACCTAAGTATTAATATGACCTGAGAGTTTTTCCTGACCCATAGTCAGTGCTGGATAGATTGCGCTGGGACCTCATAATTACTGAAGTCCTTACCATTCATAGGTTCTGCAGAATTTAGGATTTATTAAATTAGGTCAGCTCCCAGACTGGGTGCATTGGTACTATGCATGTTATATACATAAAAAAAAAACAACCAAAATCCTAAAGCAGAGATATTTTGAATATCATAAAATAGCATAGGATAGCTGGTTATAATGACATTGGGATGAGGATATGACTTTATTGTTGCCAAAATTATTCATGTGGAATATTTGGTATTTTCAGTTCTGTCATACTGTTAGCTTCCATATAAAATTTCCATTGACTTCACTGGCAGCAGGCCCAGATCCTATGTAGACTCCTAGTCTTTAAGGTCAGAAGGGATCATCACGATCATTTAGCCTGACCTCCTGCACATTGCAGGCCATAGAACCTCACCTATCCACTCCTGTAATAGACTTCAAACCTCTGTTTGAGTTACTAAAGTCCTCAAATCATGATTTAAAGATTTCAAGTTACAGAGTATCCACCATTTACACTTGTTTAAACGTGCAAGTGACCTGTGCTCCATGCTGCAGAGGAAGGCGAAAACCCCCAGGGTCTCTGCCAATCTGACCTGGGGGAAAATTCCTTCCCAACCCCAACATGGTGATGAGTTAGACGCAGACCATGTGGGCAAGATCCACCAGCCAGACACCTGGGAAAGAATTTGCTGTAATAACTCAGAGCCCTCCCCATCTAGTGTCCCATTACCAGCCATTGGAGATATTTGCTGCTAGGAGTCACAGTTCCGCAACACGCTATAGCAGGCAGTCTCATCATACCATCCTCTTCATAAACTTATCAAACTCCATCTTGAAGTCAGTTAAGGGTTTTTTTTCCCCCCCACTGCTCCCCTTGGAAGGTTGTTCCAGAACTTCACTCATCTGATGGTTAGAAACCTTTTCATACCTAACTTGTTGATGGCCAGTTTATATATCTATTTGTTCTTGTGTCCACATTGGTGCTTAACTTAAATAACTCCTCTCCCTTCCTGGTATTTATCCCTCTGATGTATTTATAGAAAGAAATGATATTTTCCCCTGAGCCTTCTTTGGAATAAGCAAGACAAGACAAGCTCTTTGAGTCTTCTCTCATAAGGTAGATAGATATAGTTATCTTAACATGTTGTGATATGTACCACTTTTTACCCTAATATGTGTCATAAATAAAATGTTTTGTGATAAAATTGTAGGTAGATAATTATTAGGTTCCCATCACAGTTGTTATATTGGTGCCTAAAAGCTAAAAAATTAGTAGCATCTATATAATATACATAAAGTCACAAAAGGATGCTTATGTGATGTGAGGTTATCCCTAAAATGTAAAAACATTTGTAATATCACGCTCCCTGCCTCTCCATCACTGAAGTTCTGTGATTGTACACCACCAACCATAAATGAGGTCCTAGTGCATGACTGAGTGCTTCTCTGCACTATTATAATAAAAATAATAATTCTGGACCAACCTTAAAAATGTCTGGAGGCCTTGTTCAAATAAGGAGCCAGCACAGAGCTCACACCCTAGGGGCAGGGGACCTGAGGATGCTTTAAGCAATCCTTATGCCCTCGTGATGCTGGTCTGTTCTGGGAACTGAAGAGGCCTGGCATAACTTACATAGCTCTGAGGCCTTACAGAAGTTACAGAAGTCTCTCCAGACACCTTATGGACTATCCAGAGCCCTGCATGCTGCAGCCCTTCCCTTGATACACCCTTCCTGTCCCCACATCACACCACCACCAAGCCCTCCATTTTAACTGTCCCTTACCTTATTATCACATCCCCATCTGTATATTCTTTCTCCTTTTGTGTATCTCATACTGTGTGCATAGGATATATGTCTCCTTTTTAATTCTAAAAATTCGTATACTGCATAATCACATATGAAGTTATTAATGCTTAATCAGATCTAATTATTGGTGTGGATAGAGAGTATTTCTCCATACATACTACAATGAAGCTACTGGTACTGATTGGAGGAGGGAAACTTCTGAGAATGATCCTGAAACCTACTGTGGTAATAGGCTGTGTTCAGGCTGATTGCTGTATCCACTTGTTAATGTCTAAGGAGCCTTGTTTTACCTCTATAGCTACAGTATACTGAATTCATATATCTATATAAGCTGAATATTAGTGATGTAATGGATGGGCATACCAGTGAGCCAGAAATAAGCTTTGAATGTCAACAAGCCCTAGAAGTTAAAAACAAAAAGGAGAGTCAATCACAGAGACCTTTTAGGTTCACTAAAAGGAAAGATGATTGACATAGCCACTTCCTCATGACAACCAAGTCTGTTCTTCATCATTTAAGGCATTTTCAAGATAGGCTCCTGGAAGCCCGATCCTTAATCCATTGTCACACAAGGGTAATACTCTAGCCCAGAACCAAAGTAAATTCTAAGCCTGGAAATATTGTTGTACAACCTCAAACTAAGCTAAAGAAATTAAATTGAATCCTGTATTTAGAGCTGGAGTTTGGTCCAAATCCAGGTCACCTCTACGCCTCTTTATGGCATGCTGCCATATAAAGATGTGTTTTATTTTATAAGGCCTTGCGGAATCAACTGACCGTATGTAAAGCTAATATTTGCTGCTTTTGCAGCAGTGCAGGTAGAGCCCTTAGAACTAATAATACACAGAAAAAAGCATCTTGCTATGCTTTATCAATACTATTTAATATAAATAAGATTGCTTTGCTGTGGATGTTGGGTGTGTGAGAGGGGGGCACAGCGAGACAGACCAAGCAAGACGGCGCATTAATTCATCCAACTTTTTGTGTCATAATGTAGCAGTGGGTTCAGTCAATCCAGACTTCAGCTTTACTTTGAGAGTGAAAAAACTCAGGTCCAATAGAATGATGGGTGGAGCCCCCCAAATCTGTAAAAGTCTCTGGGCTGGTTGTGACTGTGTGAGAGAGAACATCAAGTCTGGTAATTCTTTGAGTGATGGTCCCTATATTTATTTCACACATGGATACACATGCGCCATGTGCCTGAGTCCAGAAGTTGTTGAAAATAGTATACATTGGTCCACACATGCGAAATGGCTCTCCTCATGCTCCCAACCAAGGGTATAACCGGCAGTTTGTGTCAACGCCTCTCCAGTTCCTTCTTACTGCCACATGGCCTGAGTCAGAATTGTATCCTCCTTCACTTCATTGTATAACCGATATAGAACACATTTGTCAACAGTAATATTCTTAGATTAGTAGCTGAAAAGTATATAGAATAATACAGAGTACTTCTTTCTCCCCATTTGGGGAACCCCTCACCTGGCTCCAGGACTATGCCCAGAGTCCCAGGATTCAAGAATTGTGTCTCCTGCCCTCAATCCTCTCCATCAGTGATAAGTATCAACACTGCCTGTAATGTCTGGATGAGGCTCATATATATGCAAAGTGCACTATCTGTCACTCCTTCTCATGCAGAACTCAAGAAGCCCAGAAGTTTTGCCTACAGAAGCACCTGATGGAGAAGGATGTGGAGCACCTCTCCTGTCTGGGAGAGGGAGACCCTCTTTCCCCCATACATCAGTCTCAACCGTTTAGCAGTGTCCCTCCAAGCATGTGCCTTGGAGTGGAGCTCTCAACATCTAAGCCAAAGGACCCTTCTTCCAGGGCTCCTTAGGAGAGTAGAGGGTGCACTCATGAGTGCAAGGACAGATCCCCATTGAGGACTGTCCATAAGAAATGAATTTCTTCCCTGAGCCAGTACAGGTTGGGTGAGACTTCATGAACGGAACCTAGGCACTTGCTCCGATGAATACCAGGTCAGAGGGCAAGATATGTAAAAGGAAAGATCTGCTGCTTCCGTTGGTCACCTTGGTACCGAAGCATAAAAATAAGTGCTTGTTTATTTTTGGTCCAGGCCCATTGTCGGTAATGCCTCATCCACCTAAAAACTGTCTGATCACTGCTAATGCATCAGAGCCCTTTGGACACTAGGGTGAATCCAGACTTATATAACAACAGAGGGTATATGCCTCCCTTATATGCAGTCTCCACTTCTTTTCTGCCTGGCCCTCCTAAGGGATGTTCTTCCTCCAGAGGAATCTACATCACTATTGTAGGACCTGTCTCACCTACAATGATCCAGCAGAAGTGCCCCAGTACTGACGGCACCACTACCAATGGAATAGTTCTCGGACTTGGATGAATCAGATAAGATGGCCACGCTGGTATCTCCACAGAGGCAGTTGATGGGTGACACTCGCCATTCTGCCAGGTATGAACCCTGCAGGACTGGTGGTACTGATTCCCTAGGGGTCCCCTACAACTGATTGATTCCTCTTTTTGGGATTCACAGGATCCTTATGGCAGGTGTTCAGGCCCTGGTCAGGAGTCAGTGTACAAGGAAGAAGAGATGGAACTGGATCTGCAGGTACCAGTGGTTCAAATGGTTACCTCTTCATCTTCCCTGGACAAAGCAGTCACTCCTTGTTCACCTTCTCCATCCAATGACCATTGCTAGTACCAGTAGCTGTTACAAAACGTGGCCAGTGACCTACAGATACCATTAGAGGAGGTCCAGGACCCTCACCACCAGCTCCTGGACATCTTGCAGCCACAGGGACTGTGTAAGGTGGCTTTACCCATCAATGAGACCATACTAGAACTGCCATGACACTGAAAAAGGCTGAGAGATGGTATTTTATACCTGCAAAAAGGGCTCAATTCTTATTCTCCCAGCCTGCCCCCAACTTGATGGTTGTACAGCCAATACTGAAAGGACTAGGTCGTACTGTCAAAGGGACACCCTGGCAATAAAGGCCCTAAGAGATTGGACCTCCTCAGAAGGAATGTCTTCTCTTCCTCAGGCCTTCAATTTCGTGTTGCCAACTACCAAGCGCTGTTAGTAAAATACAATTTTAATACCTATTCCAGGCTGGCAGACTTCAGACAAGTTTCCCACAGAGGACAGTGGCCCAATGTCAGTCTCTCTTAGATCAGGGGAAGCTAGTGGCAAAGGTAGCCCTCCAGGGTGCAGTAGATGCAGCAAACAGCTTCCAGAAATTTGGCCTCTGTTCTAGCTGTTTCATCAGCTGAAATCATCATTCCTAGAGAGGTCCAAACACTATCCAGTACCTCCCTTTTGATGAGTCAGAATTCTTCAGTGAGAAAACAGATGAGTCCCTGCATTCGCTAAAAGACTCAAAATCATCTCTGTATTCTCTGAAAATTTATACTCCAGCCCTCAGGAGGAAACACCAGATGCAACCCTATAGACCGAGGCCACCCGAGGTAATTCTTCAATGGGAAGTAGAATCTCTCTTATACCGAGGGGCAATAGAGCCTATTCCACCTCATTACCATGGGAGAGGATTCGACTCCCCATGTTTCCTAATTTTCAAAAAAGAGTGGGTGGAGACCCATCCTGGACCTTTTGTCATCTCAACATCTTTGAAATGTGTGGTCCCTATCTGTATTCCACTACCCACCACCCATTCCTTCTGCTTTGGATCCTGTTGGATTGCAGTAAGAAGAGGAACTGGACTCAGGCACATGACTCACACATGTACCCACGTGCAGAATACAGATAGGGACCACACATCTTGAAGAACCTCCTGTCACAGTAAGTAAACTGGATATCTAACAGAGACCTAGGCTCCCGATAAGAGTAAACAGGAAGGAAATGGCAGAAGTAATGTTCTTTTAACCACAGTGTGTAAATGATAACTAAACTGTTACATTAGTTCTGTTGCAACAGCAAGTTTATTTAGTATTTATTTAGCTATTTTGGAAAGATTAAGACCCAAACAGAAAGAGACTTTTAATTACTGCTGTTTAATATTTATAAAGGTAGTAGCAGTTATCACAGTGTTTTCCTGGTGCTTTCAAATGTACAATCTGGCAATATCTGCTTTGACAGACACCAAGAGAGGAAACATTTTTTGTTGTTTTTTTTTTAAGGGGGGGGAGAAATAAGTGACTTTAAAATCAATTTGATGAAATTTAGGTCCACAAATGCTAAAATACCCTAATCAAAATCACATGGTGATTGTATGGCTTCACTATAAAGTAGGATTAAGGTTACCTTAACTGTGCATTTTTATACTTTAATATATATGGATTTCTTTCAATGTAATGGTGACGGGTTAGATCACATAAACCCCCTTGGAAACTGCCAACTGATGTGCCAAGACTACTTCTGCCCCTGCTTTCCTTGCCAGTTTGGGACTCCAGCAACCTGTCTTGCTGAGCTAGACACACCAGTCTGCTCCAGCACAGACCCAGAGTCTGAACCATGTGCCCCAAAGCTGCAGACTTAACTGAAGGCAATTTAAGAAGTGTTCCTGTCTTTAACACTCAGATGCCCAATTTCCAATGGGGTCCAAACCCCAAATAAATCTGTTTTACCCTGTATAAAGTTTATACATGGTAAACTCATAAATTGTTTGCTCTCTATAACACTGTTAGAGAGATATGCACAGCTGTTCCCTCCCCCCCGCAAGGAATTAATACATACTCTGGGTCAATTAATAAGTAAAAATGATTTTATTAAATATAGAAAGTAGGATTTAAGTGGTTCCAAGTAGTAACAGACAGAACAAAGTGAATTACAAAGCAAAATAAAATAAAACACACAAGTCTAAGTCTAGTACAGTAATAAAACTGAATACCGATAAAATCTCACCCTCAGAGATGTTTCAATAAGTTTCTTTCACAGACTGGACACCTTCCTAGTCTGGGCACAATCCTTTCCCCTGGTACGACCCTTGTTCCAGCTCAGGTAGTAGCTAGGGGATTTCTCAAGATGGCCGCCCCCTTTGTTCTGTTCCACCCACTTATATATCTTTTGCATTAGGCAGGAATCCTTTGTCCCTCTGGGTTCCCACCCCTCCTTCTCAATGGAAAAGCACCAGGTTAAAGATGGATTCCAGTTCGGGTGACATGATCACATGTCACTGTAAGACTTCATTACCCACTTGCAAGCTCACAGGTATACAGGAAGACTTACAAGTAAAACAGAGCCATCTACAGGTAATTGTCCTGGTTAATGGGAGCCATTAAGATTCCAAACCACCATTTGTGGCCCATACTTTGCATAACTACAGTAGGAACTCAGAGTTATATTTCATATTTCTAGTTTCAGATACAAGAGTGATACATTTATACAAATAGGATGATCACACTCAGTAGATTATAAGCTTTTTAATGATACCTTACAAGAGACCTTTTGCATGAAGCATATTCCAATTACATTATAGTCACACTCATTAGCGTATTTTTTATAAAATCATATAGAGTGCAACGTCACAGTAACCTTGATTCTGAATTTATTTGGTTTGTAATGCTTGATATTGGGATAACTAAACATCTTTTTTACCATGTAAATTACTGATCAGTACTCTTCATCTAAACTCTATGTTAATATAGCTCTTTGGGAATAGGTTACTGTTTTTAGTAGGTAGCTTTGTCCTCACTTTGCTGATAAATATTTTATGTATATATAACTGTCCGGCATTGAAAAGACATGGTTAATAATCAGTTAATGGGGCAACAAATCTAATGACAACCTGAGCAACTCTCAACTCAAGCATTATGTTATCAGGCAAAGGAATACAAAAGATGAGTCAATTCATATATCTTGGCAGATACATGCAAGCCAGTGGGTATGTCCAGAAGGAAACAATGTCACAAACTGACAAGATGGCAGCTTTATTCAGCAGCTTAAACAAGATCTGGTTATCAAAAATCTACAGTTTATAGACCAGACTATGAATCTTAAACTCAAATTTGATTTTCATCTTAACATATGGATATAAAAGCTGGAAATGCCTCAAACATACTTTTTTGTTGTTAGTCCTTCATAATTGAGAGTGGTACTGCTGACTGTATTATATCTTGTGCATAAGGTTATAGATAAAAAGGTTGGTGTGCAAGTGATAGTCATTTCCACATGCAGTGCATAGATAACTTGATGCCTAGGAAGAGATTACAATCTCTGCCTGCTGAGTCTCGGCCTCTGTGCCTCAAGATCCATACAGCTATGAATCTCAAACTGGGTAATCCCATTGACAACTGCTTGCTAGCATGATCTATCAGTTGCTGATGACGCCTAGCTGTCAACATCAATGTTGCAGTCTTTCAAGTTATTCTCATGAGGCAGCCAGAAGAAACACTTATGTGGTTGCCCACTTTCAGTTACCATACAGCTACTGCTTTGGAGTTCTGGTGTTGTACAGCCTCAACACACGACCAGCTCAGCCTAACCACTATGCGATAAGCATGATTTCAATATCTGTGAAGAGACTATGTTCCAGAAACTCATTATTCATTCTTTATCCTGCCATTTGATGCAGAGTATGGTACGCAAATGTCATACATGGAATTGATCCAGAAGCTTAATAGGATGCCAGTAGAATGTCCAGGTCTTACTCCCATACAACAAGTAGGGCAGCACAACTGCTTTATAGACTTTTAGCTTGGTTTGAAGCTTAATACAATGTTGCTGCCAGACTCTGGCTGATCATCTGCCAAATAATGAACTGGTTTTGTTGATATGACTTGTCAGTTGATATGACTTTGAGGATATACTACCAAGATAGCAGAAGTCTGTCACAACATTCAGCTGTGTTTCAGAGTAGCAGCCGTGTTAGTCTGTATCTGCAAAAAGAAAAGGAGGACTTGTGGCACCTTAGAGACTAACAAATTTATTTGAGCATAAGCTTTTGTGAGCTACAGCTCACTTCATCGGATGCATGCAGTGGAAAATACAGTGGGGAGATTTATATACATAGAGAACATGAAACAATGGGTGTTACCATACACACTGTAACGAGAGTGATTGCTCACCTTACCTGATCATTCTCGTTACAGTGTGTATAGTAACACCCATTGTTTCATGTTCTCTGTGTATATAAATCTCCCCACTGTATTTTCACTGAATGCATCCGATGAAGTGAGCTGTAGCTCACAAAAGCTTATGCTCAAATAAATTTGTTAGTCTCTAAGGTGCCACAAGTACTCCTTTTCATTCAGCTGTGTGTTACTGATGGTGACTTTTGGTTTTGTGTAGGGTTTCCTTGGCTAGGTTGATACATAACGGCTATCTTTTTCAGATTATCAGTCTGTACCTTTCTGCAGAGACTCTGCAAATCTGTCCAAAATCAGTTGTATCTCTTCTAGAGTATGTGCCTATAGAGTACAATCATTTAACACAGAGTAGCTCATGAGCAATTGCTTCAGAGACCTATGGGGAAGATCACAACTTGCTTACTGTAAATAGTTTTCCAGATAATCTGAAATGTGTCCTGATACCAACATTCAAGTCTCTTGTAGCATCATCAAGCATTGCTGTATAGAAAAGATTAAACAAAATTGGACCAATTACACAACGCTGCTTAATCCATTAGTGATAGGAAATGGGTCAGACTGAGCACCATCTATGCAGATTCATCTATGCATTCCATCAGAAAATAACCTAAGAATGTTGAAGATTTTGTGCAAAACCAAACTTACATAATAATTAAGGCTACCATTTAGTCATGGGTATTTTTAGTAAAAGTTATAGACAGGTCACGGGCAATAAACAAAAAATCTCTGCCCGTGATCTGTCCATGACTTATACTGTAAATACCCCTGACTAAATCTTGGGGGGCCATGGTTGGGGGGGCGGCGCCGAGGGGGCACTGCTGGGGGGCGCGGGGCAAGCGGCTGGTCTGGCCCTCCGGGGGCCGCCGACAGTGTCTGTTCCAGCTGACCCAGGGACCACTAGTCAAGCGGTCTCCAGGGCCAGCTGCACTGGCTGCTGCTCAGGTGGTCCCGGGGACAGTTGCCTAGGGCTGCCTGAGCAGCAGCCAGTGCGGTAGCCAAGCCCAGGTCTACTGAGGGAGTCAAATGCTTTAGTCTGGTCAATAAAAACAGCATAGATGTCCTGTTTCTGTTCTGCTACAAATATCATATTTGCCATTTCTTGCATTGGCCTAAAACCACATTGTGACTCTGGTAGCATGCAATTAGCAATGCTGCATGGCAGACGATCAGAGAGTACTCTGGTCAGAACTTTTCTAGCAACGGAGAGTAATGAGATACCGCAATAGTTACTACAGTCCGACTTTCCCCCTTTTCTTTTGTATTTGGTGACAGTGGTGGTGTCTTTGAAGTCCTGTGGTACATTTTCAGTACTTTGTATATTGCAAAATAGTTTTTGTGCAGTCACCTCAGCACGATCTCCCTCCATATTTGACTATTTCTGCAAGAATGTCATTAGAACTGGGAGTCCTGCAGTTCTTCATGGCACTGTTTCCAGCGCTGATTTCATCAAGGGATAAGGCTGCATCCACAATATGATTACATGTTGTCTGATACACTACTCTTACTAATTCCTCATCTGTGATGTTAGTGTGTTCAAAAGATCAGTGAAATGCTGTCATCACCGCTGAAGGATTTCTCAGTGATCAGTTTTAGGCCATCCACACTCTTCAAAAGCACTATAGTGATATGTGTGGGACCATATATGTCTCTCAAAGCAGCATGGAGGTCTTTGGACAGTTAGCATAGCCCTGGATTTCATCTGCCTTGGCATTCCACCATTGATCTTGCATGTCTCTAAGCTTAGATTGCCTATCATGACGTAAATTCCTGTGTGTTATAACAGTGCCTACAGGGACATGTGACACAACAATATGAGAATGCATCTCATGTTTTTCAGTGACGTAGCTGTTGAATTTCTGGATTAACGCTCATCAAAGCAATTTTGCTGTACCCCGAGTTGGCGAGAGCAGCCTGAAAAATCACCAACTCACGGTTTACATTAGCACTAGTAGTCAAGCCAGGAGGCTGCCATAATGTTACTGCAAAGCTGTGCTCATCTAGCTTCATCCTACGATTGATCTATGTTGATCCATCTGATTGATTTAGATGACAACCTGTGAATTACTAATAACAGTTTGGAGCAGATCTGTCTGCCCCTCATAAGACTGCACTGATTTTTCTACATGGTATGGACTTTCACATCAGACGATGATGTAGTCAATGAGATACCATTGTTGGGATCCTTGACATTTTCTTTTTGTTGCTTATTGCCACTTGATGCACTGATTAAGTAGCAGAGTTCAGTTGCTAAGGAATACAAGAGATGAGTCAATTCACATACCTTGGCAGTAGCATGCAAGCCATTGGTGATGTCTCGAAGGAAATAATGTCATGAATTGGCAAGACAGCAAATTCTTTTTTCTGTTTTCACTAGCTTAAACAAGATCTGGTCATCAAAAAGCAAAAGTGTAAAAGCAAAACTTATGAATCTTCATAGAATCATAGAATGTCAGGGTTGGAAGGGACCTCAGGAGGTCATCTAGTCCAACCCCCTGCTCAAAGCAGGAACAATCCCCAATTAAATCATCCCAGCCAGGGCTTTGTCAAGCCTGACCTTAAAAACTTCTAAGGAAGGAGATTCCATCACCTCCCTAGGTAATGCATTCCAGTGTTTCACCACCCTCCTAGTGAAAAAGTGTTTCCTAATATCCAACCTAAATCTCCTCAACTGCAACTTGAGACCATTACTCCTTGTTCTGTCATCTGCTACCACTGAGAACAGTCTAGAGCCATCCTCTTTGGAACCCTCTTTCAGGTAGTTGAAAGCAGCTATCAAGCCCTCATTCTTCTCTTCCGCAGACTAAACAATCCCAGTCCCCTCAGCCTCTCCTCATAACTCTTGTGTTCCAGTCCCCTAATCATTTTTGTTGCCCTCCGCTGGACTCTTTCCAATTTTTCCACATTCTTCTTGTAGTGTGGGGCCCAAAACTGTACACAGTACTCTAGATGAGGCCTCACCAATGTCGAATAGAGGGGAACGATCATGTCCCTTGATCTGCTGGCAATGCCCCTACTTATACATCCCAAAATGCCATTGGCCTTCTTGGCAACAAGGGTACACTGTTGACTTATATCCAGCTTCTCATCCACTGTAACCCCTAGGTCCTTTTCTGCAGAACTGCTGTCTAACCATTCGGTCCCTAGTCTGTAGCGGTGCGTTGGATTCTTCCATCCTAAGTGCAGGACTCTGCACTTGTCCTTGTTGAACTTCATCAGATTTATTTTGGCGCAATCCTCCAATTTGTCTAGGTCCCTCTGTATCCTATTCCTACCCTCCAGTGTATTTACCTCTCCTCCCAGTTTATTGTCATCTGCAAACTTGCTGAGGGTGCAATCCACACCATCCTCCAGATCATTGATGAAGATATTGAACAAAACCGGCCCCAGGACCGACCCTTGGGGCATTCCACTTGATACCAGCTGCCAACTAGACATGGAGCCATTGATCACTACCCGTTGAGCCCGACAATCCAGCCAGCTTTCTATCCACCTTATAGTCCATTCATCTAGCCCATACTTCTTTAACTTGCTGGCAAGAATACTGTGGGAGACCCTGTCAAAAGCTTTGCTAAAGTCAAGGAACAACACGTCCACTGCTTTCCCTTCATCCACAGAGCCAGTTATCTCATCACAGAAGGCAATTAGATTAGTCAGGCATGACTTGCCCTCGGTGAATCCATGCTGACTGTTCCTGATCACTTTCCTCTCCTCGAAGTGCTTCAGAATTGATTCCTTGAGGACCTGCTCCATGATTTTTCCAGGGACTGAGGTGAGGCTGACTGGCCTGCAGTTCCCAGGATACTCCTTCTTCCCTTTTTTAAAGATGGGCACTACATTAGCCTTTTTCCAGTCGTCCGGGACCTGCCCTGCTCGCCATGAGTTTTCAAAGATAATGGCCAATGGCTCTGCAATCACATCTGCCAACTCCTTTAGCACTCTCGGATGCAACACATCCGGCCCCATGGACTTGTGCACGTCCAGCTTTTCTAAATAGTCCCGAACCACTTCTTTCTCCACAGAGGGCTGGTCACCGCCACCCCATGCTGTGCTGCCCAGTGCAGTAGTCTGGGAGCTGACCTTGTTCATGAAGACAGAGGCAAAAAAAGCACTGAGTACATTAGCTTTTTCCTGTCATCTTCTGTCACTAGGTTGCCTCCCTCATTCAGTAAGGAGCCCACACTTTCCTTGACTTTTTTCTTGTTGCTAACATACCTGAAGAAACCCTTCTTGTTACTCTTAACATCTCTTGCTAGCTGCAGCTCCAGGTGTGATTTGGCCTTCCTGATTTCAGTTCAAATGTGAATTCCACCTTAACATGTGGATATGAAAGCTGGAAGTCCAAAGCTATAGAGGCATATAAATGCTTTTGGAAGCAAATACCTTAGAAAAATACTAGGTATTAAATGAAATGAGTTTATAACAAATGCTGAGATTTGTCAGAGAGTTCCAAAGCTACACAGAATATAAGATGAAAATATCGGGGACATATTACAAAATGAAGCCAGAATGTCTGCCAAAGCAGGTATGCCGTTTGCTAGCTGGAACAAGCAAAATGGACTGACTGAAAAAATCCTTCCATCACACAGTAGTTGGAGAGGGAAAATTTATAGAACTTAATGACACAGAGGATATGCAGAGAGCAGCTCAGGATAGACACAGATGGCAGAGCCTTTTTCATGCCGTAAGTGATATGACAGCACGGGAAGAATTCAGATTCAGATAGCACCATTTGTATGCACAGTTCTTTTCAGTTGTCCACCAGGAGTAAGTCAATAGTTAATAACTACAGCATAAAATAATTTTTAGTTATTTCTTCCTTGGCACTTAAAAATGTGTCCTGTTTTCTCTGACTGCCTTGTAGGCCTCAATCTTGCATTGTGCTCTGCTCAGGCATGATGGTCTACTTCAGTGGAGCTCACTGGAGGATTTGGGGCCCTAGATGGTAACTTGTTTGAGGAAGAAACCATCTTTATTTTGAGTCTAGTACAGTGCCATATATGTTGTTGGCATACTGTGATAGTTATTATTAATAAGAAATACAATAAAATAAGACAACTCCTTTATATTTATTGAGGCAACTATTATAAGAAAAAATATGTAGATAAGGTAGAAAAAAGCAGGCAACTAACTCAGTTTTTTTGGGTGAGACTTAATCAATATGATGTATCATGGTTACATTGTAGATTGATTCCATGAGTGACACCAACTGAGGGAAGTTCAAAAGGTGGTGTTATAGTTGATCCCAACTACTAGTGGGTTTAAAGAAGAAAACATAATGGAAAAGAAATGTCCTGAACTATTAGATACTACAGAAGTTAGGAATGAAATTTGAACCATTTTACAAAATCTTTCTATGAGGGCAACAGAACGGAAAAAAACTTGCAATCTGGAATATTGAAGAAAGAAAGAAAGAAAGAAAGAAAGAAAAACTGATCAAGGCAGTGCAGAGTATCTAGAAAAGAAGTGTAGATGTATAATACTGAAACAGTTGAATCAGCAGAGGGAGGAAATCCATCTAAATTTGTGACGTTTAAACGTCATTAATTCATTAGTTTTCCGCCCCCCTGAATTTGATTCAATGTTGACTGAGTACATCGCTTCCTTGCACCAAGGCAGTGAGCACCTGCTTTTATGGTTAAGTGGCCAGTGTAGAACACTAAGCAACTAATTTGGCAAGTGGGTAGAGAAAAAATAAGTAAATAATGATTATTTTCCAGGACTGCAGATCCTGGGCAAAGAATGAAGTCTAAAATAGGCAAAAATGTAGATTTAAAAACAAGTGTCCTCTGATGATACAAGAAGGGAATCAGCTCCATACTTTCTTTGTGTGTAATGCTTCCATTAATTTTATTTTATACCATGCTTTTATGGCAGAGCAAAAAATGTAATCTTTTTTGAAGTATTTTAACAAGATTGCAGAACAGGAAATAAATATGATATTTTCCACTTTAAGAACACCACGGCTTTTTGGCAGGCTTCAGTGTTTGTAATTTGATCTTTTTTATTTATTGTTGGCTTCTGATTTATAGCTTTACCTGGAGAAATTTCACACTGTACAGTAGCTGAATGGCCAACAGAAGAAGCTAAGCTACCATTCTGTAACAGTAAATTTCAAATAGATTGGGGAATGTTGGGGTGTGCTCACAGATATTCAACAGGTCATGCCTGTCCAAAGTTGTTAGGGAGTATTTGGTTGAGGGAGTTATATTTTTTCTATGGATTTCTGTCATCTAATCTTTTTCTAATAATTTGACAGTGCAGTGGACTGATGATTGAGTATTTTATTGTGTGAGATACTAGTAATAAAGCAAATCATATAATGGTATGAATTTAACATTTGCTGAAGTTTTAGGAGTTGTTGAACCTTTGTTTCTTGTTTGGGCTTTTGCTTTTCCTCAAGGTCCTACAATTTCCCTTCTAGTTGCCTGGCATCACAACTCCAACCAAACTTCATTGCCCATAATATTTCCTCTGCCCATAATATTTCTTAAGAGGACAGGGAAGGCAACTCCATGACATGGAAGGGGAACTTCAGAAAATGTAAAGCAACATCAATCTGCTGGAAGTAGAGTAGGAGGTAAGATGTACATCCTCTTGCTCTCTACGTGTAAATATTTGACCCATGGAGGGTTTCCAATAGGCATTATGGGCTGGTAGAGATAGTTATGAGGGAAAAGTGAGATCTTATCTCTTCTGCAGATCTAAATCAGGTTTTCTAGCCTCCTCTCCAGGCTCAAATATCCACTCCTGATGTCATGGTGTCAGATTTATTATGGAAAGAAGGTCATATTTTCCGTTGGTGACCATGAATACACATGATGTACAAGCCAGAGTAGATCATGACTCTCCTATAAGGCCCCCTTTTAAAAGCAAAATAAACACACACTGTAGTATGGCTCATTAACTATATTCCTGGCTGCTTTCCAATAAAATTTAAGGTCTAATGTTTGATATCTGAAGAAGTTGACAAACTACTTTGCAATAATGGAACCTTCTAAAAACAAATTGGTACCAGTAGAGACTATTATGCTTAGTGCAAACAAATATAAACATATTTAGATTTTGGAAATTTAGTATTTTTTTTAAGAAAGCACAGTTTAGATTTCATAGATTCCAAGGCCAGAAGGGACCATTGCTATCATCTTATCTGACCTCCTGTATAACATACACCATAGAGCTTCCCCAAAATAACTTGTAGAGTACATCTGGTAGAAAAACATCCAAGCTGGATTTAAGAATTGTCAGTGATGGGGAATCCACCACCATGCTTGGTAAATTGTTCCAATGGTCAATTACGGTTGCCCTTAAAATGTGTGCCTTATTTCCAGTCTGAATTTGTCTAACTTCAGCTTCCAGCCATTAGATCACATTATACCTTTGTCTGTTACACTGAAGAGCCCATCATAAAATATCTGTACCCAATGTACATACTTACAGACTGTAATCAAGTCACTCCTTAACATTCTCTTTGTTAAATTAAATAGATTGAGCTCCTTGAATCTATCACTAAAATAGATTTTAATCATTTAATCATTCTCATGACCCTTCCCTGAATCCTCTCCAGTTATCTACATTATTTTTGAACTGTGGGCATCAGAACTGGACAGTTTTCCAGCAGCAGTTGCACCAGTGCCAAATATAGAGGCAAAACAACCTCTCATCTCCTATCTGAGATTCCCCTGTTTATGCACTTGTCAAGGTTCCTTCCCCACTCTGAACTCTAGGGTACAGATGTGGGGACCTGCATGAAAACCTCCGAAGCTTACTTTTACCAGCTTAGGTTAAAACTTTCCCAAGGTACAAACTATTTTACCCTTTGCCCTTGGACTTCCACTGCCACCACCAAACATTTATCTGGGTTTAATAGGAAAACGTTGTTTGGAAACGTCTTTCCCCCCAAAATCCTCCCAACCCTTGCACCCCACTTCCTGGGGAAAGTTTGGTAAAAATCCTCACCAATTTGCATAGGTGACCACAGACCCAAACCTTTGGATCTTAGAACAATGAAAAAAACCACCAGTTCTTGAAAAGAACCATTTTAATAGAAGAAACAGTAAAAAGAATCACCTCTGTAAAATCAGGATGGTAAATACCTTACAGGGTAATTAGATTCAAAGCATAGAGAATCCCTCTAGGCAAAACCAGAAGTTACAAAAAAGACACACAGACAGGAATATTCATTCTATTCAGCTCAGCTTAATTTTCTCAACCATTTAAAGAAATCATAAGCATATCTAGCTAGATTACTTACTAAGTTCTAAGACTCCATTCCTGTTCTGTCCCCAGCAAAAGCATCACACAGACAGACACAGACCCTTTGTTTTTCTCCCTCCTCCCAGCTTTTGAAAGTATCTTGTCTCCTCATTGGTCATTGTGGTCAGGTCCCAGCGAGGTTATCCTAGCTTCTTAACCCTTTACAGGTGAAAGGATTTTTCCTCTGGCCAGGAGGGATTTTAAAGGTGATTACCCTTCCCTTTATATTTATGACAGAACTGAAGGATTGTATTAGCTCCTTTGGCCACAGCATCACACTGGGAGCTCACATGCAGCTGTCTATCCACCTCCCCTCCCTAAATCTTTTTCAGAGTTACTGCTTCCTAATATCACATCCCCCATCATGTAAGAATGGCCTGCACTGTTTGTTCCTAGGTGTATACATTTACACTTATCCATATTAAAACCCCAAATGTCTTTTGCTTTACCCAGTTTGCAAAGTGATCCAGGTTGCTCTGTATAAGTGAACTGTTCTCTTCATTATTTGCCACTCCCCCAATATTTGTGTCAACTACAAACATTCAGTGATGATTTTATGTTTTCTTCCATGTCATTGATAAAAATGTTAAATAGTGTAGGGATAAGAACTAATTCCTGCGAGACCGCATTGGAAACACACCCACTCAATAATAATTCCCCATTTACCTTTTGAGACCTATCATTTTAGTCAGTTTTTAATCGATGCAACATATGCCATGTTAATTTTATATCATTCTATTTTTATAAATCAAAATCTCATGTTAGTACCAAGTCAAACACCTTACAGAAGTCTAAGTATATTACATTAACATTATTACCTTTATCATCTAAACTTGTAATCTGATTAAAAATAAAAAAAGATATCAAGTTAGTTTGATGAAATCTATTTTCCATAAACCTGTGTTGATTTGCATTAATTATTTTACCCTCCTTTAATTCTTTATTAATCAGTTGCCATTTCTGCCACTCCATTATCTTGCCCATATCCATGTCAGGCTGACAGGCCTAAAATTACCCAGGTCATCCTTTTGCCCTTTTTAAAAAGTGGCAGAATATTAGTTTTCTTCCAGACCTCTGGAACTTCCCAAGTGCTCAAAGATTTACTGAAAATCAACATTAACCATCCAGTGAGCTCCTGAGCCAGCTCTTTTAAAACTCTGGTATGCAAGTCATCTGCACCATCTGATTTAAAAATGTCTAACTTTAGTAGCGTCTGTCTAACACCCTCCAGAGAGTAGTCGGATGGAGAGTATTATCATCACCATATGATGAGACTGTATTATCTGTTTTTCCCCAAAATACAATTGCTGTTACTAATTTTGTCTATATTTTCTCAGTTATAGATAGCACATTAAGTCATCTTGCTTACCACAGGCCCTTACACTGACTAGCATATTTACTGCACAAATAGCACTGCTGAAGAAAATGAGACTGGTCATGAATGGGAATATGGGTATTAAGTTCAGGCCTCTATAGTCTATCCTTTATCTTTTTTACCATATTGGTGCATGACATTTCTTTGACCTAAAGTAACTAGCATTGCACACTTTTCTGTTTATATGTAATTATAAGTATATTGAAATTTCTTTTTAAACAAGGGACATTGTTTATCAATGAACGTCAGTAATTATTCTCTTTGAAATCTCTCTTCATGTGATCTCAAATCTGTCTCATTCCCCTTGTATCCCTATTCTTTTGACTTTCTAGTCAACTAATGATATTGGATGGCTTCCTAATCCTTTCTATTATCCTTATCTCCGTTATTCTATTAGGTCCCTATTGGGCCAAATACAAACATTTTCTTGGCCTTATAAAGCCAATTTCCCAGCCTCTATATATTCAGTTTGCTACCTATACTGAATTTTAAGGAGGAAAGAAATATGTATTTGGTTTATCAAAGACAAACAGAACACAGGGCACATTGCAACACTGCACAAATGATAAAAATACCATTTTTAGTAATGTCATAAAAAAGTTGTGATCAATTTAGAGGAACATACATAGGAAATAATCTTCAATTATAAGCATCTCCCAAAATAACATTGTCTTCAGTGTGAGTTCTGGGGAGATTCAAAGATTGCAGCATTAGGTCCATAAAGTAGACATTGCTCTTCTAAAAGATGTGCATTTACTGGATTCTGAAAAGAACATAACTAATAAAGATTGGGTGGGTAAGTCATAAATAATTCAGTTTCCTCTAAATTTAAAGAAGGTTAACAGAGAAATTAGTTCGTTCTTGACTGACTGAATGTAAGTTAACCAGGAAAGCATGGCTCTGACTGATAGTTTTGTTTAGCCCAGAAGACTACATTACTTCTAAAAATATGCTGAAATCTAGCAACTGTGGGGAGTAATAATAATTCTACTGGGCTATGCAGACCTATCTGGCACTCATGGTCATGAGAATTGAGTTAGCAAGAGTTCATGCCCTTCAACTCACTTACTCTGAGCTGGTCTGTTCTTAAAAAAGAGTGAATTGTTTTGAGGTGACATTCTGATGTTTTGGTTGAATAGTTTGACCTGCTGTGGAGCTAGCCTTTGCAGTGTTCAAGGGCTTGTATAACTCAGAAAATTATATACATATTTGGATGGATTGGGCCCTAAAATATGTTGCCAGTAAGCTTTAAAATATAGTTTGTCATAGAGCTGAACTTGGAAATAAGCAGTTCAAGCTATGGGTATTATGGCTATGTTTTATAAATAATTTATACGAGAACACATTTTTGAAAAAGGGAAAAGCTTTCTAGCTGATGTGAATATAGCTCAGTAAGTGGAGCCCACTGGTTAAAGAAATGAATCACAGAAATGAATCACCCAAAGCTCTCCCTTCCCTTGACTCAAGCTTTTCCTTTTTCTGAGAATGCTAAAGATAACTCAGAACCAGACAAGGGATAAATATTCAAAAGATTGTCTGGAAATTGTTAAAAACAGATATTTAACAGTCTACAAGATTCCATATGAAGTTTATTTGCAATAATTTTACAATTGCCAGACCACTTTTGCTTTAGTTTGTATACTATACATCCATTTAGCTTACCATTACTATCATAAAACAACATGCTAGGCAATATGCTGACATGTCACCGGGCTTATTAAATATGAGACAGATTCTGGTTACCCTTGTTTCGTGGTTCTGTGCCCCACCAGTAGTTAGAATCTAGTTCTAAATGAAAAAAAAGGAAAGGCATTTCACAAGCAAATCATAAAAAGATGAAGGTACTTCCTTCCTCTGGTTACTTTAATCAAGGTTCCCCAGAGGTTTGGACTAGTATTGATATGTGCTCCAGATACTATTATATCTATCTCAGGAATTGAAAATACATGACAAAGGAGTCTCTACCTCTCGCTGGAGTCCCTAATCACTCTTCCGGCACATCCTCCCACTCCAAAATTAATTGAAGCACTGTTCTTTTTAGGAGACGTCTGAGAGCAAAGTCTGTTGATGTACATTTAGTTCCCAAATGCCTCAGATCAAGTCTCATATCTTATTTGGCCTCTTCCTCAAGATACATACCACATTTTGCATTTGCAATTTTTCCTTTGCCTGTCTAAAATAATAAAACAAAGAAAAAAAACCTTCCTAAACTTCAACAGCAATATTCTTTTTGCACCTTTGGTTCCAGTCATTGCCACTCCAAGGACACTGGAAATCCAGTCAGGAATAATTCTGGCAATTCATCATCTTCCTCAAAGGTCTCAGACATGATAGGACCTGGGAGAAGATAGGTGGTGGGAAAACTATTTTTCTCAAAGATTGAACAAATGTCACAATATTTAATCTTGTTTAGCATGTCTCCCATCTTCTTATGGTGTTCATGTCCCAATCACCTGAGACTTCTTTCTTTGATATTTTTTGATATGTCCTGCTCCCGTATTCTCATAATTGTTTTGTCTTTCCATGAAATGTGTAGCATCTTCCTCAGCCATCTGTGATGGGCAGCCTCCAATCCCTCTTTGTTAGTTTTACTTCTCTCTAGTAGCTATTTCCCCATGTTTATTTCCAAACACCTCCCCCCGCCCACTGTTCCTCACACGTTCTTTTCAACTGCTGGAAATGGCCCATCTTGATTATCACTACAAAAGGTTTTTTTTCTCTCCTGCTGGTAATAGCTCACCTTAACTGATCACTCTCATTATAGTGTGTATGGTAACACCCATTGTTTCATGTTCTCTGTGTATATAAAATCATCCTACTGTATTTTCCATTGCATGCATCCGATGAAGTGGGCTGTAGCCCACAAAAGCTTATGTGCAAATAAATTTGTTAGTCTCTAAGGTGCCACAAGTACTCTTGTTCTTTTTGTGGATACAGACTAACACGGATGCTACTCTGAAAGGTGGGTGAGATATTATCCTTTATTTGACCAACTTGCGTTTGTGAGAAGACAAGCTTTCAACTAGCTACTGTCATTGGCCAAATCTCTGTTCTGTACAGTATGTGCTCAGTACAATCACATGGTATAATCTGACCTTTAGTTTGGTGTGGAGACCTCTGTTTGACCGGATGTTGCTCATCCTTCCAAAAGAGGTATTTGCTTTTTCTCATCTCATATGAATATCTTTATCTCAGCCATTTGCAAACATCATCACACTCCCCAGATAGCAGAACTTGTCCTTCTGTTTGATTTTATTTCGATCCATGTACAACTTTGCATCTGTTGTCCAGTTTTCTATTATCATAAACTTTGTTTTCTCTGCACTTACTTTCAATCCAATTTTTATTTATTGGATGATTTATTATTAGTTATTTATTGCTTCCCGTTCTACCTCTGATGTAAGTGCTATCATTCTGTTCCATGTTGTACTTAGTATAGCAATGTCATTGGCTAAATAAAGGAAACATCACCTTTCACACCAAAAAAAAAATCCTTCTGACTATTCAGAATCTCCTCAGTGTCAAAGCCTCACAATGGAATTTGGAAGACATACTCTAGCAGCAAACAGTGAGGTATGTTAAGTGGTATTTCTTGAACTCAGAAATGCATCTCTCCACTCCATTAACCGGAGTCATCAAGAATTCTTGAGGATTAGTGATGGGCATTTACACTTTGAATGCAAGCGTCTCTCTCTTTAGATTAGCATAATCTCTCCTCTAGCTTCACACGAATGACAAGTTGGTGATTGTGATGGCACCAAGGAAAACAGTGCACATGTAACTCAAACTAATTCATATGGTCAAAATCACATGAAGGAAACAAACCTGGCTATATTACATATGTTTGCAGATGTTCCGAGCCTTAGCCTTTGTAGTTCGCTGTGGGGAGAAAGATCAAAAGATCACATATCTGGGAACAGAGAGATACAATGAAAGGTAGCCTTCAAATCCTCAGACTGTCTACAAATAGAAGCTCTGACACTAGAGCTTGTAGCCTGATCTATAGATTATGTATTAATTATATTGATTACTTAAGAATTTTCAGTTCTGACTTTGCGGGTTGACAGGTCCTGGTCCCAGTATCAGGCCCAGTATTATTAAAATTACTATATAGTTGGGAATCCCAGTGTGCACGGTTGCAACATGATAGGAACTTTTCTATATTTACAAATAGTTTATTAATACATTTAGCAAAGTCACAAACAAACTAACTCATAGAGAGACTACAGAATGTATATTTGAACGCCCATATACTCTCACCATCAACCTGAAGTGTTAGCCATTGTCTTCCTCATCACCATCACCTTCCTCATCATCACTAGTGGACATTATTCTGGCACCTCCCAAGGGCTGCATCTCTCTCTCTCCTACTACCAACAGGCTGGGATGTAACTTTTGTAATATGTTACACTGACACCACTATGTCTAATGCATATTCAGGGATATTTCCCCTCTTTGTTATTTGTATTTCCTCAATCTACTAGTATTGAGGTGTCCTCCTTCTACAGGTTAGTATATTAATATGTGTAACTTCCATTTCAGCTCATGATCATATCCATCAGCCCTTGCTTAAGTAGATTTACAGTTATTACTTTTGTGTTCCTTGCAATAGCACTTACTGGAACATTCTACCTCCTACCGTTGAGCAACCTCTTCTTAGTTCCCAAATCTAAAGGGAACCATTAATCTATGCCAAGGGTTACGGCCGACTTAACTACACTCACGCTAACATATGCTTCAGCTAATATCTTACAGGATACAGACCTGTAGGTTTCTTGTGTTATGGCTGAATATAATGAAAGCAGCTAAATATAATGAAGGCAAGGCAAAGAATATAGTAAAGGCAAGCTCGCCCTATGGGCTACAAGCTGAGAACTGAATTATTTAAGCCTGCATATCTCTCATGGGAATTCAGGTCTTATATCAAAACCTCATCTGAATTTCACTCAAAGGCATTAACTCAAATCCCTCAAAGGTGACTCCTTAGCACAATTGGCAGCCTGTCAGCTTCATGATCTGACAGTCCTGAGTTCAAGTCTCACAAAGGGTAGCAGTGTCAGGGGGTTGTGGTAGATATTCATTTGAACATGAGCTCCCAGAATTATCTCATGGTCAAAAGAGCTAATGTAATCCTGGGATGCATGTAAGCAGGGGAATCTCTAGTAGGAGTGACTGCTGCTAGAATACTGTGGCCAGTTTTGGTGCCCACAATTCAAGAAGGATGTTACGTTGGAGAGGGTTCAGAGAAAAACCAGAAGAATGATTGAAGGATTAGAAAACTTGTATTCAACTTAAGGAGCTCAATCTATTTAATTTAACAAAGAAAAGGTTAAAGGGTGACTTGATTAGTATATAAGGATCTAGATGAGAAACAAATATTTAATAAAGGGCTCTTCAATCTAGCAGAGAATGATATAATACTGTCCAATGACGGAAAGTTGAAGCTAGACAAATTCAGACTGGAAATAGGAATAAAATTTTAATGGTGAAAGTAATTAACCATTGGAACAATTTACCAAGGCCTTGGTGGATTCTCCATCACTGACAATTTTTAAATCCAGACTGGATATTTTTTCTAAAAAATCTGCTCTAGAAATTATTTTGGGGAAGTTCTGTGGTTTGCGTTATATAGAAGGTCAGACTAGATGATAACAATTGTCTCTTCAGGCCTTCAAAACTGTGAAATAGTTATTTCAAGCCAATGAGTCAAAAGAAAATCTGCAAATCAAAGTGACTATCCCCATGTGTAAAAAATTATTTGAAGTCATCCTGAGCTTGGGGGAACAAAACTTCAGAGAAGAGCCAGTTTGGGGCAGACTCAACTGGCAGGAGTAGACACATAAGCAGCTGCAGCAGGGAGCATTGAAAACTGATGTCATCAGGCTTCTATCTATAGATTTTTTTACCCTGAATATTTTTCTCCCCCGTTGACAAGCTATTTATTCCAGTCATTCCCCTTGCCAGTCTGATTCTTCCTGCGTTTCCTTCCTTCCCATTTCATTTAACTCTCTTTCCAGTCTCTCACAGGAGCTCCAACACAACCCTTGATTCTTTTTGTCCCTGGGTGGAGATTTGGTGCCTTGTCCCACCTGTCTGCTTGCAGTTTTCTAGAACAGCCTCCACAGATATCCATGTCTTTTGCCTGGATGAAGGCAAAGGTTCTCATTTTGTCCAAACTTATGTATCCACCTTACTCATGACATGGCCTACTCTGCTTTTATTTCCCTGTTGCTCTTTTTGTTATATTTTTTTTAATCTCACCCATAGATTAATAGTCTCACATTAAAATAAAAGAAAACCAACCAGTTCAGTCTTTTGCATTTATAAGTACAGTGCCAAATATATATTTAAGGGAGGAAGAATATAATAGAATACTAAAGTATAGGGGGAATTTTGATAGCCTATAAAATCTAAAATGTTCAGGGCTAGCCAATGAAAAGTTGCATTGGCAGCAGAGAGCATTCAGGGTTTATGCTGCCATTTGGCAAAAATCACAATTTCCGGTATTTAAATTTTATTGTCAATGTTCTATCCATATTGTGAAATACTATAGTGCTGAATGAAAGTGGTTTAAAATGCCTGCGTCATGATTCAGTTTTGTAATAATGTGAATTTGGCCAATTTAGTTGCGACAGCCAAGGGGAAAAATAGTATAAAAACTATAATAAATCACCGCAGTTTAATCACTATGGTAAGTTACTATGATCTTTTGCAGAAATGATAATGTCACTGGTGCTGCATGCTTTAAAAATAAGGTATTTAAGATTCAGCACTGATGTCTATTGAGGATTGAACAAGAGTATTAAATGTACTAAAACTTTTATGTAAAACTAGGGGTTGTGGCTAGTAAAAGTGATCATATTGGTTACAACATTGAACTAAAGAGTGATTCAACATGTTTTTCATAATAACAGTGGTGTAAATGGAGATGCAGAGTTAGGAAGTTTTGAAGCAGCTTTTTTGGTTCTCGGTCATTTCAGTTTTAGGACAATCCACATCTTTTGCACTGTCCCTTTTCAGATGGATCATATGATCAGAGGGATTCACTAGAACTCTGGAGAAGGACTGCATGATTTAGCTGGGGTTGGTCCTGCTTTGAGCAGGGGGCTGGACTAAATGACCTCCTGATGTCTCTTCCAACCATAATTTTCTATGATTCTATGTCATCAAGAGAAAAGAATGAATTCTTACCTAGCTGGAGAAATATGAAAAATATTTTTAATCATTCATAGTTTTTTTAAAAAATATATTAACAAAACTTCCTCTCCCACCACCTCAGTGGGTATCTCCCTTCCTCCCATGACAATTTGTTTTGGCAGAGAAGTGGAGATGAAACTCCAGCCTCCTGGGCATCTCTTCCCCTCTGGTTGAGTTCTAAAATGGGGTTCTCAGCCAGGGAGGAGTCTTTAGACCATGCTGTCCCTTTAAAAATTCTTTCTTGGTTGATTGAGCCAGGGAAGAATTAAACCCTGTTGAGATATCATATATAACAGCTATGCTGGACATGGTCCTAGTCATGTTCCAGAGAAGTGTGACCCCAGCATTCCATAGCCACAGCAAAGAGGGAAGGGGAGTGGGAGGGAAGAAGACTTCAGCTGGACTCGAGAGCAGTTTCTACAACATTTCATACTTGGAAACTTGTAGAATATCTGCTTCCAACTGTCGTCAGTTGTGGATGTTAATTAGAGCTAGATAGATAATTCTAAAATGCTGTCCAGACTACTTATATATATGCCATCTTCTTGTAATATTTAAAACAGTAGTAACAGTGGCATTATTAATGGTGAAGACAACATTTTTATCTTAACTAGCATGTTACATACGAGGCAAGAGATAACACTTTTAATAGAGAAGTAAACTCTATATTGCACTTGACAAATGAAAAGGCGATTACAGCTTTGTTTACTCTTCATCAAAGAACACTCCTGCTTTAGAAGATTCTTGAGATCTGTGCATTGAAGGGTCATTTGTGCTATATCACATTCCCAACTTTTGAAATTGGGAATATTTTTGACTCCTGAAAAAAAACAAAATATTAGAATAAGTTGGAATCCCAGAGTCAACTTAAACCATGGTGTAATTCAATTGATGCCCACTCATTGATTTGCATTCATCTTTTCCCCTTTTGTGCAGCTGAGCTCTTCAGTCTGGGCCAAATTTTTTGTTACAGCAAACAATGGAATAGTAGTCAGAACCCTTGTAGCTTTGCACAGTCTTCAGTAGTATGGAATTCAAATGGAGGATTTTTATTGTTATCACCTGTAGTGATTAAATTGCCTGTAGCATTCAAAGAGAGCCTTTCATTTATGCCTAGACTTTTTCATCAGCTGCACACAAATGATGGATCTCAACATGCACTGTGTAATGTACAGTGTGATTAATGAATGTACCACAAACCCACTGTTTTTTACCACCATGGTTTAAAGTAAATGATTAGTGGGTGAAATTCACTAATAATGCAGAGCTCCTTTGCTTAAGCTGTTTGTGCCACTTAAGGCCACCAGCATGGCTGGGCTACGCTGATGGAACAGCTGTGCAGGAATCTCCACATTCCCTATGTTCTGTTGAAAGGAATCCAATGCTGTATATGCACAAATTGGTCCATGGGCCTGACTACATGTATGATTTACATGGATCCTGTGGTGCACACCCCCTCTGTAGAGGACAGTGAAATCATTTTTGACCTGGAGTAGCAAGTGAGGAAAGGTACACTGCCTTTCTAGGAGGCTTGCATTTTGATATGGGAATTTAAGCTATGCAAGTATCCAAGCATTGCATAGGAGGAGTGAATTTCACTCAACATGAATAATGAGTACAAATATAAAACCACTATGAAATGGATATCAAAACGCAGGATGATCGTATTTAGATAAAATTCAATTGAATTTTATTTTGCAGAGTTGTCTGCATTTAAAATATTTTTATTGCATAGATTAACACATGTATTAATTTTCCTGTCTCGGGCACCATACTTTCTTTTTTCCCCTTCTAATTGTTGATAAAGTGAAATGAACCAAATACAATTTGTGGTGATCTAAAGGAATTAGACACATTTAGTTTAGACAATCATCCAGACCATATGCTGTTACATCCACAGAAATTCTTTCCTATACTGTATAGTTTATCACTTTGCTATTTAATATTTTTGAATTTTAAAATGATCCCCACGCTTCTTTGAATTTGTTCATTTGCTATTGATCTATAAATACAAATGATCCTATCACTTTTATTATGAACATATATTATTCACTAAACATACAGCTCTGCACATGTTTTTCGTTCTGTTTGTAAAAAAAATTTACTACTCTGTATGCCTGCGCGCTCAATATAAAAACAATGAGGACCGATGTCTGACAAGCTGAATCCTCCTTCACTAACCACAGCAATCCACTTATCCCTTCCCTTCAGGGAAAGCCTAAGGGAATAAGAAATGGGTCTTGAATTTATAAATGGAAGGCTTTGGTGAACCACCAAGGAAATCAGAATCTATCTTAAATGAAAGACCAAGCACTGAAAATGTCTTGCTTGCAGCACCCTCACAATTGAATCAGAGGGTGGTTTGCATTTATGTTTGTTCATACCAATTGCTGTTTTATAGGGAGACTTGTCTCAACAGCAACCTCTGGACTGCAGTCCCACCCAGTCATTAATTCTCTGAACTATTGTTACGCTCCATGAGTTGATTTTCATTTTAAAGTATTTTATGTATCCAGCATATTAGATGATGCAGTATATTCTTATTTATTTCTAAATAAACATTGTTAAAACAGATGGTTTTGTTACCCTATATTCCTTATCAAGAAAATGGATACCTGTAGTATGTTTATCATAGTTTTTTTTTTTTAACTGAAAGTCTTATTTACATGCATATTTGATTTAAGTACATACATGAATAAGCTAATTTTGCAAGGGAAAATACTATAATCATCAGAGACATGTCAAAAAAGAAAAAAATATTTCTTTAAAAGACTTTGATATCCTGGGATGGAAGCAGCTGTTATTTATATAAAAGAGCCAGCATTAGAGAGTATAACTAGTTTCTTTTCTTGTTTTTTTTTCCCTTTTTCTTGCAAGAAGATAAATATATCGCCTTTTTGTCTTTCTTGAAGTATCCGAACATCATTTTTATATGTATTAAAGATTATCTGGTGTATTGTGTCTTTAGTTATAAATAGTTCAGAATTCATTACACCATCTCAGTTGAAGGGATAAGCTGAGATGCATATTCGTTTGTTTGACTCTTTTATAAAGCTGCCACTTTAACACACAAATCTCAAGGACATGCATCCCCAGGGGTGGTTGTCTTATGCTTCAGTAATGGAGATTACATTTGTGGTATTTAGCTAGCTAGCTCTTTTTCTAACAAGGAAACTAAAATTCATTAAAAACTAATTAGGAATGTATAGGAGGTTAATACTCCATGTTAAGCCTTATTAATGTGAGATAAGTAATTCATAAAGTATCAAAGAACTGCAATGGACAGAATTAAAGAGAATTATGCCACCAAAAACTACATTAAAGTAACATTAAGGGTCTTGCTTAAGCCTGCAAAAGGCAGGAAAATCAGAAGTAAAGTTAAATCTATTTTTTAATTCACTGTTTCATGCTTGGGCTGTTGGTATGGTCCTGTATTAAGGAGAGTTCAGCATTAGGTGATTTTTTTCCCCCTGCAAGTTAAATTGAAGTATTAATTAATTAATCTCTAAGAAACTATGGATTATTGACCTAGTGGTGTCATGTATTTAGGAAGCTTTTATCAGGCAAGTTACTGACTTGATTTCAGAAATATCTTGAGATCATATTACTAAAGCTGTTTTTAATCCATTATGACTTTCACTTTTAGCAATGAAATAAAATAATTGGACCACACTATTCATGCAAAATTTTATTTTCTAAAATGTATTCATTTTGGAAATTTGATTTCTAAAAGAAGGGTTTTTAAATTTGTAAATAACTGCTTGTGGGTTTGGGTGGTTTTTTTTAAGGCTACCAGGCTAAGACTTTAACTGCACATAAAAAGTGTACCATGTTCCTAAGATCAGTACACTTCCATATATAAATACATTTTTACATGATCCTCAAATAAATGTTAGTGAAATTCAGCCCACTTTCCCCCTGAAATCTGGGGTCAGAATGAGGAGGTGCAGCACCAGCCGCATAAGGTTACCCTAGGAGACCCTCTACACCACTTACATAAGATGTGAGTGCACTGGATCTCACAGCTCCTCTCTTGAGCTACCCCAACAGCATGTCCACGCCACACACAGTGCAGAGACCATCCTTGCACAACAGATCTCCCCACAGGGTGTAAGTGGTACGGAGCATCTTGTACAGACCCTCTACACCAAAGTGAGTTTCACAGAGTATGCATTTACATAAAAGACTTGAAAAAGGCATTAGCAGATTCGTATAACTAGGGGGTTGTGCACACACGCCAGGGGCTTTTTGCATCTCTCTATTCTCCCCATCCCTCTTTTACAGGAATTCCCCTTAATATTTCTCCTGCTGGGGGTCTGTGTGCCATCGCCCATAGCAGAGTTCCTGGTTCTCCCTCCATACCAGTAGCTCTATGGGCACACCCATTCCATAGATTCATAGATTCATAGAAGGTTAGGGTTGGAAGGGACCTCAGGAGGTCATCTAGTCCAACCCCCTGCTTGAAGCAGGACCAATCCCCAATCCCCTCTTTCTCCTGTGGTAGGGACCCTCTGTGTTCCCTAATACATTCCTCCAATCCTCCTCCCCCTCCCTACAAGGGGTTCCCCATTCTCCCTCTATGGCAGGGGTTCTGCGTGTGCCTCACTTTCCACCCTTCTTCCCATACCAATGTCTCCCAATCTCCCTCACTGCTAGGAGTTCTGTATACTCCATTCCCCCTCTACCCATACCAGTTTTCCCCCATATTCCCCTCCATCCTGTGGCTGTGTGCATACCTTCTTCCCCCAAAGAGATAAGTCATTCAGGGTATCAACATGTTAAACTCTTTTAGGAGGACCCCCAACAATGATATTGAGTATTGCTATGCTGTAAGATACTGAGTGCTATCAACCAGTTGTTTGAAGATGAGATTGAAACTGTGACAGTGCTAAAGAGCTAGCAGAGGCTTCATGTGTCCATTTTCCCTCTTTTGGTTTTGTGATTTTCCCCCAAAATCAATAGGATTCTAACTATTGATGTCTGGACTATTGCCTGAAATTTTGAAATGGATCAGATGCTGCATTCAAAAGCACTATCGAGAGATCAACAGAGAAATTCCATCAGTGTTGAGAATACAGCCTTCCCAAGGTTAAGGTCAGTTAGTTCAACTCCTTGCCAAATGAGTGAACATTAAATGGAGGAATGGATGTAAGCACAGAGAGGAAACTTTATGTGTTAAGTGTGCTCATTCTGGTTGAGCAACTTAGGTGGATGATACTCCAAAATGAAAAAATGGTTAGAGCATTGGACTTAGTATTATTATTTCCTTAAACATGATTAGTGTCAGCATGTTCCAACAGTCTTTCCTTTATTCACCTCTAGGTATTTGTTTTAGGGTGAGAAGGTCCCTTACAAGGCTTAGGGAAAAGTGGACACAAAATGTGTACTGTTGATCCATAAAGAAGTGGTAGATAAACATAAACAGATAGTGGACATGCTTCACTCAGAGGATGGCATTTGCAGAAGCAGGCATAGACCCTGAAACAGAACCGCTGCCACTAGAGGTGCCACAGCAAAGAAGGCCACAGTGGTACAAGGCTTGAAGCAGATACTTGCAGGCTCTGTGTTAGAGCACATATGCTATATACAGGTAGTGGGAGGGCGATAGCATTTTAATTATAATGAGTTAGCATTTGCAGGCTTCACTGAAGTGAGTTTTACAGCAGGACTGGAATGAAGAGAGAATGAGATTTGACAAGTTAAATGCATAAGAAACAATATCTTACATTTTAAGTGCTTTTTATCCCAGAGGAACTCTAAGTGCTTTATGAACTACATAAGTGGATTACCTCACACACCTCTGGGGGAAGAACATGGTAGCTGTTTCACAGTGCACAGAAACATGACACAGTAGTATCACACTGGCAATGAATAAGTCTCAGTAGAGCCTGGATTTGTTTCCCCTTGTCTCAGGATCCTCTACTGCAGATTTCCTCCTTCTCCCACAAGACCATCAAGGTCTCACTTGGTCCAGTGTGCATGCTAGGGGAATGATTTGAGACTGGGAAGGCTCAGATGAGGAATGTATGGGTCAGGGAAAATGTACACTGCGCTACTTCTGGCATTGTGAGACATCTCTGGAAAGAATAATATGGCCTGGAGACCTTCCCACCAGGGATCCCACGGGCAGCAACAGTCAGGAAGAGTCTCCCAGTCACTTTATGCTTCCTGCTATCTATGAAAGTCAGAACTGGTGCAAAGGCCCAGGGCTTTAGTTGCAGATGACCTTGGCCTCCCTTGAAGATTTCTGGAAATCCCCAAACGTTGTGTGCAAGCAACATATCTTGCCAGGCTCTTCTAAGCATCTCCTAATTTGTGACAAACTCAAACCAAAGGATGTTAAGTATAAGCTGTAAACTCTGACACTGATAACTGTTTAGTTTCCTCTCCTCCGCTGTTTTGTACAGCCATGTTTCTGCTCCAGATAACAGGGTTGTCATCACTACTGCATTGATTGTTTGAATGCATACAAGTCAGAGCTGTGCTATTGGTGTTCTGATTCTACCATGTCTCCTGCATGCCACTCATATCAGTATTTCACCTTTCGAATTCTTCAACCAGGAGAGTAGTTTTTCAAATTACTCTTGTTGATCGAACATTCCACGGTCCTATCCTCAGATACTGGCATTGTTGCAGAAATGGACATGTTGTACCATCTTTATATCAGGCATTTCCCCGCCATCTCTGGTTTATGGAAGATGCACTTCTATCTCATTTTTTCATATATATGCACGCTCAGAATTTTGTCTTTTAAAATACTTTGACCACACAATGTAAAACAATATAGAAAAGATAGAGGAGTTAAGAGTTATGGTTAGCAATTTGATATGAAGCTATTACAACTTGGAAAGTGAGAGAATGTGTGACTAAAAATTACTGTAATGTGAAGAATCTCAAGCTGGTCATAAAACAAAACACACATTTTGCAAGAACATTAGTTAAAAGTTAATTTAATTTTTTGATCATTTTGAAATTTTGACAAAAATCTGTATTGAAATTTTTCCACCAGCCCCAGAAGATTCCCTGAAACATTGTAGGGACAGAATATGCTAGGTTCCTAGTATTATTGCCAATGTAAATTTGTCCTGTTAGATACATAGATCTTCACATATCCATTAATTAATATTATGACGTTTAAAAAGAAAGCAGTTTCATAGATCTTTTACGGCTGCGAGGGATCATTATGCTCAATTGTCTACCCTCTATCATAATATAAGCAATGGAATTTGTCTCAGGATTGAGCCCAATTACTTGTGGTTTAGCAAGTGTATATCTTTAGAAATATATCTAATCTTGATTTAAAGACTTCAAATGGAGAATCCAACTCATCTCTGGGTGAACTCTTCCAATGATTAATTACATGTTAAAATCTGAGCCTTATTTTCAGCTTCTTGCCATTGAATCTTGTTACTAGATTAAAGAGCCCTCTAATGTCTCCTATATTCCTGTGTTGCCACTTACAGACTGTGATCAAATAACCTCTAAAACTTCTTTTGAGATCTTCAGATCTGTTCTACGGCATGCATTCTAGAATAATTCTTACGGCATTTCTTTCAACACTCTCCAATTTTTTGACCTCTATTTTAAAGTATAATCATTGGAACTGAAGGAGGGTGGCAAGATAGCAAATATGAAAAATCGGGACAGGAGCTGGTGGGGGTGGTGGGGTGGAGAGAGAGTTAATAAGCACCTATTTAAGAAAAAGCTCCAAATATCAGGACTGTACCTATAAAATCAGGACATTTGGTCACCCTAAACTGGACACACTGGTCCAGTGGTATCACCAATTCTGTATACAGACATAATTATGCTGCTTCTCCCTGATATTCCCCTATTTATACACCCACGGATTGCCTTAGCCCTTTTAGCTTCATACAAAATTATGTATTATACACACACACATACGTTAGTCCCAATGATTTTACTATTGTCTGTGGGTTTGTTAAATTTAAGACTGAACCATGAGTCTGAGATTTGCAACCCTCGAGTGTATACTTAATAAATAACTGCTCTACAGCTAGATGTTTTCCTGCAGTACAGAGAAGTGCAAAAGAGTCGGAAAGCAGCTAGCTCTTGTCAGCTGAGAATTCCTCCAGCATGGGGGAGGTTTTCAGCTGACATAGAGCCACTGTACTCATCTTCTGTTCCACCTGGATGCACTTAGGGCTACCTACGAGAGGCCTGGCCAGAGTGTGTTGTGCTCCAGCAATCCTTAACTGATGTATGGTCCCTTAGGAACTATTACCAGCTGGTAGAGTTTGAAAAGCCCCACACACTACTTAAAATTTCATGGGTTGTGCTGGGGCAGACTGGACTACAGCATCAGGGCTCTGTCCTCCCTCCCTTCCATCTTTCCAAGACCTCCAAGGACATTTGTCATCCAGGACCTGCAGTCACATCTATTGAGCCATTCACCAGGGCCTAATGAGCTATTATGAAAACAGGTAGTGCAGAGCTGAGAGTTTTTGCCTCACTGTGGTGGTTTTTATTCCCTCTTTATAAAAGTGATTCACTCACCTCACTATGACACTAGGCTGCTTTTAAAATCCATTTTTGGCATGGAGTATCTATGGTATTTATAAATGACACTTCTGGTATTCTTGTCCAGATTTTATACCACTATGAGTTTGAATATAGCACTAGTAGTGCAAGATCCCCACAAGAAAAAGTTGAAAGAAGTTTCCAGACCATTAAAGGGCTGGTAAAACAGAGTGCTCTGTATTGAATTGTCTTGCTATAGAAAGCTATGCCATTTTCAAATATAGACTGACAAACAGAGCCATGGACCATAAATGATGTTCTTTGTTGCCCATCCACTCCAACAGCCTCTGCATCACATTGCCATTGAAAAGAAATTGGTGCTATGGGAAACAAATCACATCAAGCCCAAAGCACACACTGCATACGTTTGAACTGAAACACAGGCTTATAAAGGTGCAGATTATAAATCATGCTGGGTGTCTAGCTGGATTTTTATGTGCCTAAATACCTTCGTATATCCAATCCAAAGTCTGCAACTTGCCACAGTTTTATTCAGGCCAGTAAGTTTGGATATCTGACAGTAGCACTAACAGAAGTTGTAGTGTTGTTTTGCTCCACGATTATACTTTTTCAAGTGTCCACAAGGTAGATCCTTGACTGCCTTATTTAATTGCCTCTGCATTAAGGGCTTTTAGGAACCCTGATATCAAGTGGTTTACTGCCCCATATAATATATCCATTTCAGTGTAGCTACTCAAGTGTCCAAGTTTAAAATTTGTTTTCTGTAAACATTTGTGGGGGTAAAACACAATTGCTTGAAAATTTTGAAGAACACTGCTGACAGTGAGTATTTCTGGGAATTGTTTGTGGTATGAACACAGTTCTGTTTATAACCAACCTACATTACCAGTTTACCAGAGTAGAAACCAAGACATTGAGGCCAGATTGGCTCTTCTGGGAGGTGAAAAGAACAACTGTTTGTTTAGGTCGTTGTCTGTCCAGCCAAGAAGATTGGACCTACAAAGTGGAACCGAAAGTCAAGGTGGAATGTTGCATTACTAGCTATGCTTTCTGATGCTAACATAAAAATGGATGTTAAATGCCTGTTTGGAGTTGTCATGACAGATGATATCCATGGTCCTCCTTAAACAGGAAGCATCAATTTAAAGATTACTGCTATAGCTACAGACAGAACCAGGTTTCCACACAAATTAAGCTCCAGATTTGCTTCCCTCTCTCACCGTGAGCCAAACCCCATTGGGAACTCTATAGAGCACACAAAGACAAGTAAACTATAATTATTACAAATGATCACCAGGTGCACATTTCAGACAAGGAAAAAGTACTCGTAGGTAAGTACATTTTACCTTTCTTCCTCGCAGACACTTGGTCTCTGTGATCCATTACAACTAGGAAGCAACCAACAGTAAAATCTTCACAAATGGAATGAAAACTTAATACATCAAGAAAACTGATTCAAGAGGAAAAACCGCTCTTATTTCCGGCTGGATTTTTCTGTTTGCTTGTTTTTTGTTGGTTTTTGCTCTTCTTCCTTTCCCCACCATATGAAGGGTTTTAATGAAGGAAAACCAAGAGAAACGGCAGAACCTTTTTGTCTGAAAGTCATCTCAGACAAAGATCACGTATGTTTTAAGGTGGTAAGGAGCAGAATGCACTGGAGACCAGATACATTTATAGCAAAATTACTTGATTGAAGCAGTTTGCTGTTCTGCACAGGAAATGGTCACATGGTCAGTTCAGTGATCCTTCATAGAAGAAGGGAAGTCTCTCATGAACAATATTTAAGCCTGACAGACTCCTGGATGTATCCACCTGGAAACAGTGGATGTCCATATTTGGTGATTCCTGTAATCCTAAAACTGTGTCTGATTTTCTTCAAGGGTTTGTTTAGCCAAAATAGAATTTCAATGTCCTGAGCACATCTAAAGCGTACAACTGATTCTTTTAGTTGTGGAGGGGCTTTACAAAACAAGGAAGGCAAAAAAATGTGTTTTTGTGAAAGCCATAATTTTGGGAGAAAACAAATTCTGGTGCAGGCCTGAGAATCACCTCATCTGCATGGAAGCATTCAAGATGGATAAGACTCCCAAACTTACAAACTTTCCCAGCTAATGTAATTGTAATTGCTATTGCTAGCAGGAAAACATTTAATTGAAAGTACAGAAAAGACAGCCATATATTCCAAAACAAGTCTCAGATTACCTGAAGCATCAAGTCATTCTGTCAGTCTCTTGACAGTGACTCTGTAGAGATGCTCTAAGGAATTGGGAACTATGAGGCTGCTGAAAATAGGGCTAGAAGTGGAAGGAATAGGCTATAAGGTTCATAACATCATGACTTGGAATCAGTAGACTCAGATCCAATCAAGAACTCATCTAGAAGAAACTTGAGTGTATCCCTGGATTTGAGACAAAATGCCTGTCCTTTCAGGAGCACAATGAGGATCAAGGTCTCAGAATCTCTTGAAATAACTAGATTGGTGGAGAGTTTCTGAATCTGAGCAGGAAGCCCACACCCTTTCCTGAATATTTATGCTCTAAAGGGTGAAAACCCTCTCAGGTTCCTGGGGCTTCTGGTCTAGGAGTTAGACAAGATCCTGGAATACAAATCTTCCTCCAGTCCAGGAGGTTCAAAGATGCTGGACTGACATCTGCAGGAGTCAGAGATACTGTAGGTGCCTGAGCCATTAGGTTTCTGTTAATTGCTTGAGAAGTCAATGATTTAGTTCTCATATTCATTCATCCAACTGGTGTCTGTTTAGTCAGTTGACCTATGGACTGCTCTTTTGCTCAAATGTAGGTGGTTTTAATCATTAGATGCCTTAAGCTGTCAGCTCCTCTGAGCAGAAGCTGTTCTTAATGAGGTCTTAGAAAGCAGCCAGCACACAGTGTACACTATTATAAAGAAATAATGTAAGTAATAAGTAATCAACAAATTTCCTGCTCTAGGAGCAAGAGAATTTCCCTTACTTCATTATTCATTTGTACTTTCTTGTTCCAGCCTAGAAGTGTAAGTATGTCATGGAGGTCTTGTTGTTTTTTCATGTGAATGGCAACCAAATGCAGAGGGAATCATGAGAATAAAGAATGAAGCACTTTCTGAACTGTTTAATCATCTTCTTAATTCTAGAAAGTTGTTCTGGTGCACAACGGTTTGCCTTGAATTCATAAATTAATAGATTCCTAGATTCCAAGGCCAGAAGAGACCATTATGATCATCTAGTCTGACATTCTGTGTAACACAGGCCATTGAATGTGGCCTATCTGAGATCCCTCAATGGTGTAGAAGGTTATGTGGTTCATGATTCCAGAAATTTCACTGATTATCTGGAAAATTTGTAGAATACAGAGGTGTATCAAAATCATGCAACAGTTTACACATCCAGTCATCATCATAAAAAGTAACTGAAATTCCTGGAGGGCAAATACTTGGTGTTCCGAGGAGAAATACAAACTGCAGGAATGCTTGACAGAAGGCATGGGGTTTGGACAAATCTTGAAAGAACAGAGAGGAAAAGTAGATGAAGCTGGGGCACTCAAGATGTTGAAAAGTCCAGTCAGTATGTACAGATACTATTTTTGCACAAGTAGATTATAACAAGTCATCTGTCACCTTCCTTTCATAGACTGGCAATCAGGAGTTACCATCAGACTTGTGAGAATACAGGGAACAGAAAAGAAGCCAAAGGGCATTGCCTAGAATTGGAAGTGGGTCTGCAAGTGTGACCATCATTGTATAAGAACAGAGACTAGAATGTTGCAAAGTTCAGGGATCATTGGTGGCACAGATATATTGGTACACAGAGACATCGTTAGTTATAGGACAATGAAAATCCTAAGGAGAGATCTCCCACAGTATTCTTGACAGCAAGTTAAAGAAGTATGGATTGGATGAATGGACTATAAGGTGGATAGAAAGCTGGCTATATCGTTGGGCTGAACAGGTAGTTATCAATGGCACAATGTCTAGTTGGCAGTCAGTATCAAGTGGAGTGCCCAAGGGGTCGGTCCTGGGGCCAATTTTGTTCAACATCTTCATTAATGATCTGGATGACAGGATGGATTTCACCCTCAGCAAGTTTGTGGATGACACTAAGATGCAGGGAGAGGTAGATACACTGGAGCATAGGGATAGCATCCAGAGTGATCTAGGCAAATTGGAGGATTGGACCAAAAGAAATCTGATGAGGTTCAACAAGGACAAGTGCAGAGTCCTGTACTTAGGACGGAAGAATCCCCTGCATTGCTACAGGCTGGGGACCGACTGGCTAAGCGGAAGTTCTGCAGAAAAGGACCTGGGGATTACACTGGATGAGAAGCTGGATATGAGTCAGCAGTGTGCCCTTGTTGCCAAGAAGGCTGTCAAGGTTTCTTCCCCACTCTGAACTCTAGGGTACAGATGTAGGGACCTGCATGAAACCCCCCCCCCCAAGCTTATTTTTACTAGCTTAGGTTAAAACTTCCCCAACGTTCAAACTTATTTTACCTTTTGTCCCTGGACTTTATTGCTGCCACCATGAAGCGTCTAACAAATATAACAGGGAAAGAGACTGCTTGGAAACGTCTTTCCCCCCCAAATCCCCCGAAGCCCTACACCCCCTTTCCTGGGGAAGGCTTGATAAAAATCCTCACCAATTTGCATAGGTGAACACAGAGCCAAACCCTTGGATCTTAAGAACAATGAAAAAGCAATCAGGTTCTTAAAAGAAGAATTTTAATAGAAGAAAAAGTAAAAGAATCACCTCTGTAAAATCAGGATGGTAAATACCTTACAGGGTAATCAGATTCAAAACATAGAGAATCCCTCTAGGCAAAACCTTAAGTTACAAAAAGACACAGATATCGGAATATACATTCCATTCAGCACAACTTATTTTATCATCCATTTAAACAAAACAGAATCTAACGCATATCTAACTAGATTGTTTATTAACCCTTTACAGGAGTTCTGACCTGCATTCCTGCTCTGGTCCCAGCAAAAGACAAAACACACACAGACAGAGAGAACCCTTTGTATCCGCCCCCTCCCCCTCCAGCTTTGAAAGTATCTTGTCTCCTGATTGGTCACTGTGGTCAGGTGCCAGCGAGGTTATCTTTAGCTTCTTAACCCTTTACAGGTGAAGGGGTTTTTCCTCTGGCCAGGAGGGATTTAAAGGTGGTTAGCCTTCCCTTTATATTTATGACAAAGGCTAATGGCATATTGGGCTGCATTAGTAGGAGCATTGCCAGCCGATCGAGGGAAGTGATTATTCCCCTCTATTCGGCACTGGCGAGGCCATATCTGGAGTACTATGTCCAGTTTTGGGCCTCCCACTACAGAAAGGATGTGGACAAATTGGAGAGAGTCCAGTGGAGAGCAAAAAAATGATTAGGGGACTGGAACACACGAGTTATGAGGAGAGGCTGAGGGAACTGGGCTTATTTAGTCTGCAGAAGAGAAGAGTGAGGGGGGATTTGATAGCAGCCTTCAACTACCTGAAGGGGTGGTTCCAAAGAGAATGGAGCTTGACTGTTCTCAGTGGTGGCAGATGACAGAACAAGTAGCAATGGTCCCAAGTTGCAGTGGGGGAGATCTAGGTTGGATATTAGGAAAAACTATTTCACTAGGAGGGTGGTAAAGCTCTGGAATGGGTTACCTATGGAGGTTATGGAATCTCCATCTTTAGAGGTTTTTAAGGCCCAGCTTGACAAAGCCCTGACTGGGATGATTTAGTTGGGGTTGGTCCTGCTTTGAGCAGGGGTTTGGACAAGATGACCTCCTGAGGTCTCTTCCAACCCTAATCTTCTATGATTCTATTATCTCTATCAGAAAGACCTGGACTCCATGCAGAAATGGGCCTTGCATGCTGTCAGGATGGACAGAACCTGTGCTGGGTAAAATTTGCTTGTTCTCTTTCCTGCTAGGAAGAATCTTGAATGAACAACCCCAAAAAATCTTCAGGAAAAGTAGTAACTATTTCTGGTGAAATGAGGTTTGCAATGCTGTCCTTCATTGCCTATTTGTTACTGGTCTAGAGGAAGGAAGGTTAACAGGATGGGCGAAAGAGAGAAACTTGAAAATATGGCAAGCATCTCAGGTGGTTTTGAGAACTCATCTGTCTGATATGTGTTTTTCTAAATTGATTTGGAAAGCTTAAAATCTTTGGAAGAAAGATCTGTTCTAAGGGGGAAAATGGTAGGAGCCCAAGATCATGGTTTTTCTCCTTTCTTTCCATTTCACTTACCCTTTGGGATGCACTTTGTGTCATTGTACAAAAAGGTATCTTAGGCTTGAAGGCTTGAACTAACCACCTCAGAAATTGTAGAGCAAACCCCCTGTAATACACTGGCCACTTCTGAGTTCACAAAGGACTCACTGCCACATGCAGAGTCTCTTTCTGGGCAGTTTTATTTTCCACAAAATAAGCAAAATCAAAACAGTTCTTCAGTCCACCCTGGGCTACAGCTGCCATGTTTTCCCCCCCTTCACCTGTCAGTCCTTCCCATTTTAGGGCTTCCTGCAGGAATCATCCATGCTCCATTCTTTGAGCACAGCCTCCCTGGGCTTCCACCCATGAGGGACTATATTTTCCCCCCAGCAGGTTTCCATTGACTCCCATCCCAGGGAGTCACTCTCAGGGAACTTCCTGCTTCTGGCCTGTCTCCCTATTCCCAGGGAGCAGTCACTCAGAGCCCCATGTCTGCATGTTCTCACTCTTTCTCTCCCTGCCCCTTTCCTGACAGACTGTCAGGCCTGATTCAGCCAGGCTTCCCCCTATAGGGCCCAGGTGCCTTCTCATTTAGCCCAGTTGGTGTCAGCTGACCACACACAGGTGCAGTGGCCCAGCCCCTTCTTAAAGGGACAGTGTCAATCTGTGATACTCCCAGTCCACTGCGCAGCTCTGCTGCTGATAAGGAGGGAGGTGGGAGAGCAAAGCTGGGCTGGAGTACTCATGCTTGATGCCCTTGCTCAGGCAGAATTTTTTTGTGAGCTTTAAAACTTTGCAGAAGTTATTTTACAGCTGTTTAACTTTTCTTCCTTTAAAGCTGATATTTTAATGCAGGGTCACTGCCATTCAGATTGTCCATTAGAGTTGGCAGGCTGATAGCATTAGCATCTGTACGTTCTTAGCAATGTTGCTCATATGAAAGTTGCGACCTTGTTCAATGTAATCGAAGGCTAGGCAAATCTGGCACACATGAAGGGAGACTAGAAGGAGAAGTGCTTAATCAAACCTCTGCCTGCAGATTCCAATTCTGGCAGTATTCTCTAGGCTGCTCTACTGCAATATGAAAAGGCATTGGTAGGAGTGGCTAGGTTAGACCACACTAACTGAAATGGGGCCAACCAGAAAGTTTATTGGCAACTGATAGGCTAGTAAGAGAATGGTGTAGAAAAAGGTAATAGTATTTCATGGAGGATTTAGATATGCTGACATTTTGGTTTAGTTCTGATTTGGAACCAAAATCAAAAAATCTGAAGTTCTCAGCAAAAGGCAAGCCAAGACGCCTGGGAGTAGGAGCCGGGAAGCCTACTTTTTTAGGATTCAAATTGACTGAAAGAGGTGAAGGATTTTCCTGCCTTTCTGATTTGCCAGCCTCCTTGAAACACTCCTGGACACTATATTTCACCCCTGCCAGAATAGAAAAAAAAAAACAGTCAAGTACCTCTGGCTTGTTGCTTCCACATGCCAGGTCCTGCTGCTGAATTTCCACCCCAAACATTTTAAGGCTAGTCTGCCACACTGTGGCTGTTGGAGTCAGCTCTTGCTGCAACCTTCATTTTGGCATGAGAGCACTGAGCAGCTCGGGAGAACCGGGCAGAGTGAAGCTCCAAAACCAGCTCCTGCAGCTGCATTTTTGCCACAAACAGATACCAATGAGAGAGAATGAATTTTCATTTTTTTCTCTCAGCTTTTAGCACATACACTTTGGTAATTACATACAGATTCACGTCTGATCTTGTTGTTTTTCTGCTATCAATTGATTGCCTGCCATTGGTGACAGTCACTCACATTGCATTAAAGAAACACTTTGTTACATTGACAAGATTATTGTTCACCAAACCCATTGAAATTAGACACATCCTTAGTTGGTGTAAAATGCTGTATCTTCTTTGAGTATCTGGCACTGGAGATTATAGCAAGCATCTGCATTGCCTTTATAATGATGAATGTCATTATTTCATCCTGGCTAACACTGCTGAATCACTTCCTAGCCATTAAAATGCAGGCACTCCTGTGTGTGACTTCAGACACACCATTTATGTTTGAAGTCAGGGACGTGATAGTTTTTCTTAATACATTACAGAAGAAATAAGGGTAAGCTAGCCTGTATGGATTTCCTAAGAATGCAATTATGACCTCAAGATTAGAACATTATAATTTAGTTCTACGAGAGCCAGAGTAGACAGCACCTTAGTTTAACAATAGATCTCATCTGATGGATGGTACTTCCAATATGTAATGTGCTTGGACTCAATACTACTTATAAGGAATAGTGCCTTCCTTGAATTCCCAACACCAGCTTTTGAAAACTTAATGATGCATAATGATGCACCGTGACCTACCAGAACCAAACTGGCTTGCCCTCATTTAGTAGTGGTTCTTAAGGTTTAACAATGTCAGTGAACAAAGTGGCATGGTGTGACGGAATCCCTGAGATACAACTTGGAACTGGGATACCGCTGTGCCCCCTTAATTGTCCCCTATTTTATATCCTCAATAGATGTGTCTGGAAAACTGTAGCCCAGAGAGCTCCTTGTGGGCTTTGCAGAGTCACGGAGTTGAGCAATCCCCTATTGTATGATGCTTGACCAGTAGGGTGACCGATGTCTTAATTTTACAGGGACGGTCCAGATTTTGGGGTCTTTTTCTTATGTAGGCTCCTATTACCCTTCACCCCCTGTCCTGATTTTTCACACTTGCTGTCTGATCACCCTATTGAGCAGTCCTCTTACAGCACTGTAAATACTTTGATTACAACTCCCCTGCTGATTAATGGTAATTTAACACCCTCCTGGGAGTGTGTCACCTCCTTTGTTGTCACTGAAGAATTAGAGTGGAGACTCTCAAACTTACAACGTATTTCAGTAACAACCATATAGCAAAATCTGATAATTTTATACACATGAATGAGATACATACTTTGACAGAACAATGGGTTTCAGCAGATCATGACCTGTCGTATGATATCTTACATGGCAAACTTTGTATGAAATATCTCATAATTATATGATGGGTAAATATGGAGGTTCCAGGGTGCTGCTTTGAGGGACAGAGTTCCACACATGGCTGCAGTTACATAACAGTATGGCTCCTAAAGGGACCATTTGTGATGTGTTACATTCGTTCATATTCATCTCCTTTGGGTATATTTTCTCTTATAAATGCTGCTGCCTCTTTCCCTAAGCACAAATGTTAATCTTGTTGTTATACAATAATCTCCTAATTTTTCTGATGTGCTTTCATTCCTCCCATCCCCCACTAAACCTATAGTAATGAACTCAGGGTTTTATAAAGTAAATATAGCTAGTCTACTTGCATTCTGTAACTTCATATGGTTTCATTTTGTGCATCACTAGGTTTATAATCTTGTCTTTATTTATTACATACCAGTGAAATTTCTGCCTTAGAACTAATGTGATAATTTTAGAGTTATAGTTTTAAATAGTGGCATCTTATGCCAATAATTTATGTGTGAGAGCACAGACCTATAAAGTTGTCCTATTTAATAATAAGTAGTTACTACTCATTTTAAAAGGCAGGTGTAGTTTTATGTTTCTGTTAGGACTGTTAGAAATATATCTCCTATTGGCACTTAATAATTACAGAGATAAAAACGTTGTTCTAAAAAAAAACAGTTGCATAACATGTCATTTGTGTGTCATTTGCATTGATTTTATTTATTTTTATTTTTATGACAAATGTTATGATACTCTATTAAAAATAATCGGGATGAAGAAAGTACATGCCAAAATCCCTTGAATCCTAGTAATATATACTTCCAGAATTATTGTAAGGTAGTTTATCTTCTCCCACCTCCCACTGTGTAATACAACTCTAATTCAGCAGATAGCTGAGTCTGCTAGTTTTCTGTTGCTGTCTTATTCTTAAAGTACTAAAATCCATGTGTGCATACTGCCTAGGATTAGGGAGCTCTCTTTCAATGCTAATCTAAGCAAGTACAGTATGCTTTCAGGCACTTACTGTGTCAGGATGAATCTGGGATGCTTTTTCATACTGGTGTTCCACTTAAAATTACTTTTGTGCGAGTGAATGGAAAAAACTATACCCTTCAGTTTTTCAGTAGGATAATCTCTGTGGTTTTAATTATGGACCTTATACTTATCCATTGTTCCAGAAATTGGTTTGTGTCACTTAAAACTAAAATTGCTTGGGCTCAGATTTTACCTGCACTGACAAGAGTTGCATACTTAACATAGATAGCTAGCCTCATCTCAGTGCTTGAAAATGTATATGTGAAACTTCACAAATGGTGAGATGAGAATATACCCTCCTCTCCTCCTTTGTGTAACATGAAGGAGATATATACTCAATTGGCACTGCAATTCCAGGTAACAAAGATCTGGAAGATGTCATTTATTTTTAATGATATATTTCAGCTAGCCAAGAGCCATTTCAGTCATGTTCATTCCTGCGGCTCGACCCATAAGAATGGCCATACTGGGTTGGAACAATGGTCGATCTAGCCCAGTAACTTGTCTTCTGACAGTGGCCAATGCTAGGTGCTTCAGAGAGAATGAACAGAACAGGCAATCATCAACTAATCCCTCTCCTGTCGCCCGTTCGCACCCAGCTTCTGGTAAACAGAGGCTCTGGGATACTCAGAGGACGGTGTTGTATCCCTGCCTATCCTATTTTATAGCCATTGATGAACTTATTCTCTATGAATTTATCTAGTTCTTTTTTGAACCCTGTCATAGTTTTAGCCTTCACAACATTCCCTGGCCAAGAGTTCCACAGGTTGACTGTGCATTGTGTGAAGAAATACTTCCTTTTGTTTGTTCACACAATGCACAGGCAACACACAGATCCAACTTCCATGAAAATGAATGGAAAGACTTGCATCGATTTCCAAGGGAGTTAGATTGGTCTCTAATGACAATACTAACTAAACCGCCTTGGTCAAATTAGCAGAGCTAATTTTAAAGAATGGAAGAGGAACAAAACTGAAAAAAAACATTATCTAGCATAACAATGAAAAGTCTTCGATCAAGCACATACCACATTCTTTTAAGTTATGCTGAATGCCATATCTGTTAAAGTGCATTGATTTTCCTGTGAATTCCAATACTTTCTAATCACAAAGAAATTATTTTGCTTTCCTCTGTGAGTAACACAAATAGGTGGGAGTAAGATTAAAGAGCTATATACAGTGTTGGAATTAAGTCTCATTTTTAAATGGCCCATAAACTAATAAGATATAGTGACCCACTTAAGCTGCTTTTGTTAGAGAAAATCTTGCAAAAATTCAGCAGAATCCCATTTTGTTGCTGAAATTATAGCTGTAGCATGCTAAGCCAGTTTTTTACAATAATACAGACTTCTTAAAAAGCCAGAAGGCCTGGATAAACTGGGTCTGGAAGTTTTTTACATGCAAGCTATGGAATTAGGCTACCTGACGCACTCATGATATAAAGGTTTTCTTTTCAAATTGGGATATAATTAAGACAGTTTAGATTTAAATACTGCCTATATAGTTTAAATAAAATATTTGTCCTTAATAATGTCATTTAGTTTATGAGCCTTCTGTAATTTATCTTACCATATATGTATGATGAATGATGCCCATACTTTGAGTACGAAATAATATTGTCTATACTCTATGCAGGAAGTCAGACTAGATGATAACAACAATGGTACTTTCCCATCTGAAAAGCTGTGAGTCTATATACTGAGATGAGAATATGCCCCATAGGTTTCTGAGCTCAAGGTGAAGTAACAAGTTGCAGCAAAAGAGTTTTGTGTTGTCGCAAATGAAGATAATCTGAACAAACAAACAAAAACACCAAAAATCAAGTAGTGAGTGATTTTCAGATGGTGAAGTATAAATTTTGAGGAATTGAAAACAACAATAGGATTTTAAAGGTGAATAAAAGAGACAAAACTTAAACTTACTTAAAGATCAGTCGAGTAAGAAGACATGAGTTGGTCTGTCATTGCCTCCGGAATATATCTTTTTTAAAAAAAAAAAAATCTCTCATTCTCTAATGTGTGACTTATGAACAGCTTCTTTAAACAATGTGTCTTAAGGGTTATATCTTTAGCTTGGTGCATAGAGAATTGGACATGAAAATCCCATTAACAGTAATAGTTGTTTTAACTCCCCATACACACTTCTGCTTGGTATATAATCCCTAAATGTTAAATTATTTGAAGGCATCACCTCCTTTAATTACACAATGCCCTATACATGAGTGCAACTTTTTAAAGCATTAACCTTTTCTAAACAATGCATCCTCAGCAGGACATCATGTCTACAGTGAACAGTATTTTCCATGCTTGTGTGGCATAAGAGAGTACATAACCTTAAATACTGCATGCAGATAGTGGAGAGTTTGGTTTTAACAATGTGCGATAGTGCTAAAAAGCTTAAGCCCAAAACAACTCTCGTTCTGGATAAAGCTGTATGCTATTTGTAATTTCTAGATTGTGTTGCATATTATCCTTGTAAAATGCTACATACCTTTTTTTGAAAAACACTGTAAATGGTAAAACCATGTTAACTATTGTCTTTCATGAGTGCACACAACTCAAAGTTAGTGGGAATTATGCACTTGAAATGAAAGGAGAATATGCATTTAAGAAGCTTAACTGACATAAATAGAATATAACCTTTAATATTTTTCCTTCAAAGTTTTTGATCTAGTCATAGAAAGTTAAGGTTTACCACCAAACACTTAACACTTAAATCCATGTGGAAGTTGTTTTTTTTTTTTTTTTTTTAATTTATGTGTATTTATGCTGGCTTCCAAACACTTGTAAGTTTGGGTTTTTTTGGAATGTGTTGATTTTAAGCTGGAAGAAAAATGAGTGGGTGCAGACTTAAGACTAGTGTAGGAAAAACTATCCTATGTAGAATATGCATTTTTAAAGATAGCTACCTAAAGTTAGTCACCTTTTTCCACATTTAGGCACAGGCTCAGGCAGATTAAGAGAGGCTTTGCTCCACTGCAATGTACCGATTTTGCTGTATGTACCACTGCAAAGTAAATTCATTTAAACCACCCTAGGGGTAAATCAATGGCCTGGGTTTTTGGAGGAGTTGCCCAGGTTACCAAGTCACCATCTCTCCTTTCAGAGAAAAAGTCAGGTCAGAAGTACCATAACGACTAGAGTGTTGGCGTATGTGCTGTGTTAACCCTGATATTTATCCAGAAAGCTGTGAAGTTAATTTTTTACACTGATTTTCAGCCATTTTTTATTTTTGTAATAAACACCAATAAATTTCCAGCAACTTATAAACAAAATAAAAAAAGAAAATGAAGGGCCTTAGTTATAGGATAATATTGCACTGGTCATTTATCTAGCTTGGTTCAGAAGAACTGATTTGTGAATTTGATACCTTTAGAAAGTTGGCACCATCTTGGCACCATCACAGCCAGACACTTTCAGCACAGGTGGAAAGTATGAGCCAACCTGGAAGGCCTAATGGTGCCTTCCATGAAGATCAACAGAGAAATATATTACTAAAATTCACAGACATCAAATCTTTTAAAATACATGGGTGGGGGGTATTTTTGTCTTCAAGAAATCTTGTTCAAATAGGGACTCTCTATCCTCCATCAGCCTGCCACTAGATACTAATCAGAGTTTAAGCAAAATCTATTTTAGGTACTGCCAGTTGTCAACCTGGCACAGACATATCTAGTATTAATGAATCAAGCTGTGCACTTCTCACAGTAAAGGTCTTTTTTATGATGCCCTTGTAACCCATATATACACTTACTATCTATTGGGTCTTTGAAAACACATTTTTGATAATATGCAGAGTCTTCAGTTTCCTGGAAGACTCATATAGAATAGATACTTTGTTTAATAATACATTGTAAATGGAAATGCAAAGTAAAGTTTCACATATAATTATTTTAGTTTTGTAGTATCCTCCTCAGTACATTAAAATTTAATATATGCTGTACAAAAAGATAAGATTAGCATAAAATTTATTTTGCACTCTTAGGTACCTAGCTGTTCCAAAGAGCATGATCCAAAGCCCATTGAAAGACTCACATTGACTTTAATGGGCTTTTGACCAATCCCATCCTCTATTGGATATGAACAATTTGGAACATTTAACTGGCAACAGTATAATGTTTCATGGTTGAAGAAATGGCCTAGTCACTTCTACAGGGATAATAAGAGCTCATAACAAGTAATTGTATTATCCCATTTTTTATCTAAACAGTAGAAAGAGGAAGTCTTGTAATTACCAGAATTGCAGAAGAATGTAATAAGTGCTAAATTTCATTTTGTTTGTCCTGTGATAATAGCAAAATGTCTACTAAACAAGCTGTGACAGACTGTAGCGAAAATATCTAAGTATAAATATGTAAGTTCCAGGGATGCGCTCTGATGTACTGTACTTACGCAGTTACATATGGATGACTCTTGAAGTATGTACAGTAGATATAGTAGGCATATTCTGATAGAGATGTTTAATGTTTAAACTTCATAGACCCTGGTTCCTGGTAATTATTACATACCAGAATTAACATGCATTAAGACCCTAATTAAAGGAAGCATCCTTGTGCAAATTGGCAGTTTAGCATGTGCTTAAGTTTCACTGAAGTCAATGGGACTTAAGCATTTGTTTAAAGTAAACACATTTAAGTTCTTAATGTTAAGTTCTTATGTTCTTAATGTGATGTATTTAAGCATTGCTTAAGTACAGATCTGAATTGGAACCTAAAGGTGGTAAAACTGGTGTGGCCAATGTGATGATGACCAGATTAGCTGTTTTCCCCATGTCTTGAACTGTGCCAGAACTTTTTGAAGGTAAATGGTTGGTTTTGTTAAATCCTCATCTTTCTAACTTTTGCTCACCATGTCTGTACTGCTGTGGCTGATCTCAGGGGCATTTTTCTTGCTTCTGTCCACTAGTAGAAATCGTCACAGAAGAAACCCCACACCCTTTTCTTTCCTTTCTCCCCCATAACGTTCTAATTGGTGTTGTGGTGAAGTGTTCAGGGAATGTGGCTGATGCACTTCCCACAACAGATCTATTACTGGTGGATAGGTCACCACATGAAAACTTCTCCTAATGGCAGGAGGACACACAACCTCTGATGAGGAAGCGCCAATGGTAGGTAGTAGGAAAGCTGACGTTCTCAAAGTATGCTGTTGCCAGATGTGGGAAACATCTCCACAACAAGGCAGACTCTCTAGCTGCATCATTAACATATGTCACAAATATTTCCATCTTATTTTTTGAATAACTTTTAAGATGGGGGATTGTTAAATTCTCCAACAAATCTTGACATTTGTTACTCATTCTATTACCTGGTATTTTTCTAAGGCATTTGAACATCTTATTTTTGGTGGTTTTCCAGCTTTCACATCCTAATGTTAAGATGGAGATAGTATTTGAGTTGAAGATTAATAGGTTAGTGTTTAAGTTTTACATTTTGGATGACCAGATCTTCTTTAAGTTGGTAAATGTAGCTTCTGCCTTGATAATGTGTGACATTATTTCCTACTGGACATTGCCTTTGGCTTGTATGTTATTGCCAAGATATGTAAATTGACTTCTACTGTATTCCTTTGCTTTCTAAAGTAATGTTGGAATTAGGCATTGCTGGGGTTATCATTACATTTGTTTTCTTGTAACTGATTATTATGGGATCACACATCTTTTATGTGATGCTGGACAGTTATTTGGTCTTTGTGTGTTGCTTGAGCTATCACTTAGAAGAGCTATGTTGTCAGCAAAATCTTGATCTTGTACTGTGTTGAGTCATGCGATCCCAGTTTTGTATACCCATATTCTTCTTCTCATAATGACAATGCCAAACAGTAGAGGTGAGAGTTGTTGGACACCAGTGTCTATTTTGAACCATTTAGTCAAATCTGTGTTTACCTCAACTGTGTATGTTGCACTTTGATATAAATTCTTAATGCTGTTACATGGGATAGTGCCTTTTAAAATATTTGAAAGTGAATTTGGGTTCTTATCCGAAATTAATGCACTCTTCAAACTAATTGCACTCACCAATTAGTACAAACAATGCAATGTGGTAACATTAAAGTCAGTATGATATTGGGCTTATATTTTCAGGCAATATATCACAGGTTGGTGATATAGAACTAGTGAGACCGAATCTAGAACACCGCTAACCATACTGGGAACTTTAGTACTCAAGAGATTCAAACAATTACAGAGAATTAAGAAAGAAGGATTATCAAATTATTAAGATGCTAGAGAAATCTTTTTACGAGGAAAGTTTAAAAGAACCAAATTATTTCTACATTGCTGTGAAAAACTGTACTTTCTGATGATTCATAACAAAAGTTGTCCTGCTGCAAACTCACAAGGAAAGATAATGGTTTTGAGTAGTATGCTGCATTAAATCTGACCTAGGATAATATATATCTATATCTATAGATATAGATATGGAAATAAACATCAAATATAAGTAGGAACCTAGGAATTGTCAAACTGGCTCAGAACAGTGATCCATCTAGTCCTGTATCCTGTCTCTGATAGTAACCAATATCAAATGCATCAAAGAAAGATGCAAGAAACCTCACAGTAGATAAGTGCAGAATAACCTGTCTTGTAAGCTCTTCATGAAGATGGATATGTTTTCATATATGTGTGTACAGCAACTAGCACAATGGTGTCATGATTCTTTTCTCTCTCTACACTGGCTTCCCATAGAATATTCAGTCAAATTCAAGGTCTGAGTCTTTATCTTCAAGACACTCAATGGCCTGGCCCCATGATATCTAAAAGACTACCTAAAGCTCAAAGATAAAGACCCTGGTTGACAACACCTATTCTCAGGCACCATGGAACTTTCTACAAGAGTAAAGCTCATTTGTGCAGAATACAGAGTTTTTTCAGGGGGCAGTTCAAGAGTGTGGAATGAACTCCCTTAGGAACTAAGAATCATTACAAACCTCACCACCTTCCATTCCAAATGCAAGATGTGCTTCCTTGACCTTTCCTTAACATATAATATGCACATAGCAACATGTACACAAACAAAAAGAGCCTGCAACTGCAAACAATGAGTAACTATTGATGGATGGTGTCCGATTGCAAGGAGGTCTCGAGTGGGGTTCCACAGGGATATGTTCTGTGTCCGGTGTTATTTAATGTATTTATTAATGACCTGGATGTCGGAATACAGAGCATACTGATTGAATATGCAGATGACACAAAGCTAGGTGGGGCTGCAAACATTTGGAGGATAGAGCTAAAATTCAAAGTGATCATGATAAATTGGAGAACTGGGCTATAGACAACAAAATGAAACTCAGCAAAGAGAAATGTAAGGTGCTATACTTAGGGAAGAAAAAACAAATGCATAAATACAGAATGGGGGAAAACTGGCCTGGCTGCAGGACTGCTGAGAAGTATCTGGGAGTTGTGGTGGATCACATCCTCAATATGAGTCAACAGTGTGATGCTGTTGCAAAAAAAGCAAAAGAAATTTTAGCTTGCATTAACGGAGGCATAACATACAAGTCACATGAGGTGATAGAACCACTCTGTTCATTGCTGGTTAGGCCTCTGCTGGAGTGCTTGTCCAATTTTAATCAACAATGTATAGAAAGGATGTAGAGAAACTGGAAAGGATCCAGAGGCAAGTGACAAATATGATCAAAGGTATGGAATGCAAACCATATGAGCAAAGGCTAAAGGAAACAGGTATGTTCAGTTTGCACAATAGGAGATTAAGGTGGGGACACACATGATAGCAGTCTTCAAATAGTTGAAAGGCTGTGTAAAGGGGCTAGCCGGGGCTTGACCCTCTCCAGGGAGGCAGGGAGCCACACCGGCTCACTACACATAGCTGAGGATTAGGGAATTAGTTCGGTCACGGAAGTCTTCCCTGGCGGCTCTTGTAGAGGCAGAAAATAAGTACAGTTATGCCAGGGCCCTAGGTCAGGGCAGGACAATAATGCTTCAGGAGCTCAGGCCCTCAGGCAGGACTGAGCAGTGGCAGTACAAACAGTAGTAAGCCCAGGCCCTAGGTCAGGGCAGGACAATAATGCTTCAGGAGCTCAGGCCCTCAGGCAGGGCTGAGCAGTAACAGTCAAACAGTAGTGAGCCCAGGCATGCAAATGGGTTGGGAGAGGGGGAGACTGCCACCCACAAGTTGGGTGACGGGGGGATGCAGACCCTCCCACTCCACTGCGTCCCAGCCCAGGGCCTTAGCAGTGGTAGAAGACCCGCTGCTGTGTCAGTGGGGATCCTGGCTGCAACACACTGACGTGGGCTCTGGCAGTGCTCCAGCCAGACTAGGGTCAGCTGCCCCCAGGCTACTTCCTGACTCCCCCTCTTGTGGTACCTGAGTCACGGTGGTGTCCTCCAGGGGGTCCAGCAGGCGAGGTTCCTTGGGGTAGCAGGCGAGCGGCAGGCCCAGCAACTCCTCCAGGTAGTGGGCACAGGGCAGGTCCGGCAACTCCTCCGGGTAACACGCACATGGCAAGTCGGGCCAGTCCTGGCATGCACCTTGGGCCACAAGGGCTTCTCAGTCACAGGCTAGGCTGGAGGCAGCTGGCCTCTCCGGTGGCTGGCCCTCCAATGAGCTCTGAGGGCGAGCCTTTATACTTCCGGATCGCCGACTGACACTCTGAGGGGCAGGCTCAGAGCTCCCTAGCTCCGCCCACCCCGGCCTGCGGATGGGCTCGTCCCTCTCCGGGGCAGCAGGGAACCACACTGCCTCACTACAGGCTGCCATAAAAAAGATGGAGAAAAGTTGTTCTCTCTTGCCAGAGAGGACAGGACAAGAGACAGTGGTTCAAACTACAGCATAGCAGATTTAGATTAAATCTCAGGAAAAACTTCCTAACTGTAAAAACAGTAGGACAATGGAACAGACTGACCAGGGAGGTTGCAGAAGCTTCTTCACTGAAGGTTTTCAAAAGGAGGCTGGATAGCCATCTGTCTTGGATGTTTAGACACAACAAATCCTGCATTTTGGTAGGGAGTTAAACTAGATGACTCTTGTGCTCCCTTCTAATCCTGTGGTTCTATGAAACACCTTATGAGGCTGGGTCTGTTTTAAAAGTCAAATTCTCAGCACAAGCATATTATGTTAATCTGGTCAATTTTTTCCAAGCTCTGAAAGTGTAATGTCAGAAAATTCATATTTTAGCATAAATTATTTAGTGAAAAGTTCAATTTCTTTGTATCAGTGGGGCCTGAGGCATCAGAATGTGGGCATTTTGTCTGGCCATGGCTAAAGTCTATGCCATGGGAGATTATACTTCCTCACAGTAATTAATTTCAAGCTTTTTAGTAGTTGCCCCTAACTTTCATAGCACAACTTTTTCCCATTAGACTCTCCTTCTCTCTTCAATTTCCATGTGTTATCACATAGCATCATCTAATTCCATGGACAAGAGGGCTGACATTCACATCCCAGACTCTTCAGGCACTTTCAAGGCAATTGCTAGGGCATTGGATATCTCTCCATAGAGGTCTAAGAAGAAACCTCTACACTGCTATCAGTCCCACCTTCTGTACTACCAAGAAGAAATAAATCAATCTTAGCTGTAAGTCAAACTATGTGTTACTGAAATAAGATTTATGTTTTTATTTTACGCACAGAAGCAAGCCTTGAATCTCTGGAATTATAACCGTTATATTTGGTTGGGTTATTTTTAGTCACAATAGAATTACAACCAAGAAGGAAATTTAGTATAAATCTTTGGTTTATATATATATTTTTAATGAATAGAAATGTAAAAAAATGCAGAATTCCAATTCCAGGGCAATTTCCCCAGTGGTGTAAGTTAAAAACAAAGAATTATTACACTTTATGGGATTCTTTGGAACTGTTCTGGTGCATGTGGGGATAGGTCATGAAACACTATAACCAGATATTATAGAGCTATATAATTAGGATTGCTTTCTTCTTATTATTTATTTTATTGTAGTTCTCAGTGAATTTAATCAGGATCAGGCCCCTGTTGTGTCATGTGCCATACAAATATAAAGGTAGTTCTTCTTCGAGAGATGTCCCTGTGGGTGCTCCACTTCAAGGTGCGTCCCAGCATCTTCAGAGATTTCTACAGCAGTACCCCTACAGGATGTGCGCGCGCTATGCCTGCCTCTCGAGCTGTCAGTGTTCTCATAGCGCGTGCACAGCCCGGGCTCTTCGGTTCCTTCTCTACCATCCCCTGGAGAGTGCTCTTTGAGACTAGCTAGTTTGTTTGTTTCTCAGTTTAGTTAGATAGTTTGAGTCATTAGAATTACTACTTGGTTAAGTTACATTAGCTGTTTTATTTCTTTAAAAAAACAAAAAACAAAAACGAAAAAAAAAACCTCTCCACAGTTTCTGACATGCCTGGCTCCCCAGGCTTCAAGAGATGCACCTCCTGTAAGGATGCCATCCCCATCTTGGACAGCCATTCACAGTGCGTACACTGTTTGGGGGAGTCTCATGTATCCCAAAAATGCATCCACTGTAACAAATTGAAAGTGCAGACCCGCAAGGACAGGGAGCTCAGGCTTAAAATGCTGCTCCTGGAAAACTCCCTCAGACCTGCCTCTGACCCTGGCCAGCAAACCTCTGTGACACCCACCAGAGGCAAAGGAAAAGCAAAAAAATGGCCTGCTTCCTCTCCCCTCAGGAGTCGTTCCTCAGGGAAAAAGTTAAAACCGGCTCTCCGGTCTCCACTGACTCCAGCTCCACGGCTCAGCACCTTCCAAGCACCAGGCATCTCGGGCACCGACTGTGAGTCGGCTTCCCCACTACACAGTGCCAAGGCTCAGGGCTTCCAGTTGCCTGCCTTTTTCATCTCTCCTATGGCCACCTTTGCTAGTATGGTGCCGAGAGCTGCTACGGTGCCAACAGCACAAGCGGCGGCTGCGGCACCGTCCTTTGAACTTGCAGTGCCGCTTTTACAGCCACCGCTCTCGGCACTGAGCCTCCTGAGGTCTCCTGCCTCCCTTGCAGTGCCTACCTCAGGGGCTCCTACTCCACTGAGCCAGCTTGCACCCCTGGGATAACTTTCAATGCTCCAGCAGACATCCCAGCAGACTCTGCCTCCACCAACTACACCGGCACTGAATCCTGGTCACTCAGCTCCACAGCAGAGGATTCAAGGGTGTCCCATGCTCCTGACTCTCCGCTTCTCAGCACCAGCCTATCACCAAGATCTTTAGCACCCTACCTGCAGTACTCTCCTACCACTTCAAGCCCCTCCAATGAAATGTGGGAGGATGAGGAGGAGGAAGAGGAAAAGGAATACAATGACCAGATGTTTTCCTCTCAATACTCTCCTCAGACTCAGTTACCTACAACTGGGAGACACATTACAGTACGATCTCCATATCTTCAAGGCTATCCACACTGGGATGGCAATCCCTGGATGGGCCCACCTATGCCCCCACCCGGGGCAATGGCCACACTGGGGTCCATGGACCTACACCACACCACACTCAGGTCTTCCACGGGCTGCTCGGAGAAAAGCTGTCAGACCCTCCCCACTGTCTGCTTACACTGAAACCCAGATAAGACCTGAAGTGGCCGCCACCCCTACAGAAGACACTGTCCCACACACCTCTTCGATAGCGATAACACCACAAGATGCCATGGTACCCCCACCACCTCCCGCTACTGATGAACTCGCTCACTTTCAAGAGTTGTTTCACAGAGTAGTAGAAGAGCTCAAGATTACCCTGGAGGAGGGACCTGAAACACACCACGAGCTTACCAACATCCTGCAAGCTACGACCTCCTCCAAAATAGTCTTACCAATTAATGGGGCCATTATGGAATCTGCTAAAACTATTTGGCAGTCCCCAGCTACAATAACTCCAACTAGCAAGAGATTGGACCAAAAATATTTTGTTCCATCTAAGGGTCCTGAGTTTCTATTTATGCACCCCTCAACTAATTCCCTAGTGGTCGACGCGGCCAATCAGAAAAACAAATACCAACATGTCCACTGCACTCCATCAGACAAAGATAACAAGAGACTGGACTCTTTGGGCCGCAAAGTGTGTTCTTCTTCCACTTTGCAATTTAGAGTAGCGAACTATGCGGCACTCTTAGCAAAATATGACACAAAAATTATGCTAAGGTAATGCAATTTTATTGATGATGTGTCAGAGGATAAACGAAACAATTTAAAGCAGTGGTGTCCAAGGGCCAATTGATCTCCTGCACAGCTCTACAAGCTGCCCTCGATGCTGCAGACGCAGCAGCCAGATCCACAGCCACGGCCGTCGTCATGCGGCAGTCCTCATGGCTTGCTTCTTCCTCCTTTCCGAAGGAGATACAGAATACAGTCGAAGATCTCCCTTTCGATGGAGACAAGCTCTTCGCCACTACAAACAATGAGGATTCCTGTGCCACTCTTTGATCCTTAGGCATCCAAACACCTGCTTCAAAGAAGAGACAATATAGATATCAGCCATACCAACGACCATGTTACCATACCTTTGCGCAACATCCACCTTTCAGACAATATGATACGCAACTACAACAATAACATAGGCCCAGGAACCAATGATGTCGCCCTCTGCAAACAACAGTGACCCACCCTCCTAACCCAAATAAATAAATTTGAAGTCTTGGTCGAGGGTATAGTAAACCTTGCACCCTCTCCAGCCCCAACTCCAACCAACCATTTCTTTGGACAGTTTGCATCCGTTCCTAGCCAACTGAAAAACCATCACTATGGACAGATGGGTCCTAGAAATTGTCAAATTGGGTTATGCCATCCCCTTCCTCTCCTTACTTCCCACCTACCCTCCCACCCCATCCGTCTTCAGGGACCCCTCTGATGAACAATTGCTCTGTTGGGAGGTACAATATCCCATACATCTCACAGCAATAGAGGAGGTACCCCCTCAACACAGAAAGAAAGGGTTTTACTCCCACTGCTTCTTGACGGAAAAGAAAAGTGGTGGTTGGCGCCCGATCCTCGATCTTTGACCTTTGAACAAGTTTGTCAAGAAACAGAAATTCCGGATGGTTACTCTCCCAATGTTAATTCCGATGCTGGAGCAAGGAGATTGGTTTTCAATCCTTGACCTCCAAGATGCATATTTCCATGTCTCTATCCACCCTGCCCATTGATGTTTCCTCAGGTTTGCTGTGGGAGTGCAACACTACCAATACAGGGTCCTCCCTTTTGGCCTTTCCACCGCACCACATGTCTTCTCCAAGGTGCTAGCAGTTGTAATAGCACATCTCAGGAAAAAAGGAATCCTCATATTTCCTTACCTGGACGATTGTCTCCTCAAGTCTCCCACTCAGTTAGAAGCGAACCACACAACTCTTGAAACCCTTCACTGCTTCCATACCTTGGGCCTGCAAATAAACAAAAACAAATCTACCTTATAATCTACCCAACAATTCGACTTCATCAGTGCCCACCTCGATACCACCACCAGTCTTGCATCTCTTCCGCAGGACAGATTCCACACAAAGGGCATCCTTATTACCCAGATACGTGCCAGCCCACAGACTACAGTCCAAGACTCCCTACAGCTCTTAGGACATATGGCCGTTTGCACATTTGTGGTCGCAAATGCTCGCCTGTACATGCAATGCCTTCAGAGTTGGCTAGTTATGGTATACAAACCAAACGAGCACAGGCTAAGCAGGTTACTAACTATGCCCCGGAAAGTCAAGGACTCACTTCTCTGGTGGACCTCTCCTATCAACCTCTGCACTGGGATTCCCTTCCAACAAGATCCCCCTTCAATTACCATCACCACAGATGCATCCCTCACAGGATGGAGTGCACACATCGGCCACCTCACCACTCAGAGTCTATTGGCCACTTCAGAAACCAGGCTTCACATAAATTTGCTGGAGCTCCGGGCTGTATGCAATGCCTGCCTCCATTTCCTTCCCATCATCCAAAACTGCCAAATTCAAATAATGACCAACAACATCACATGCATGTTTTATGTCAACAGACTGGGGGGAGCCCAATCACACTCCCTTTGCACAGAGGCAGTAAAACTTTGGAACTGGTGCCTTCAACACAACATACATATCTCTGCCTCATACCTGCCAGGTTCTTAGAATACTACCGCAGATGAGCTCAGCCGGTCACTCCCGTTACAGCACAAGTGGGAACTCAACAACACCATTCTTTCCAACATTTTCCAGACCTGGGGTTATCCCCAACTGGATCTCTTCACCACAGCAACAAACAAGAAATGCCCAACTGTCTGCTCCAGAGCAGGCCTGGGGAAACACTCATGGAGGGGCGCCTTTATGCTCCTTTGGACCAAGACTCTCATGTACACATTCCCACCAATGCCTCTATTGCACAGAGTAATTCAGAAGATACAAACAGACAGAACCAACATCATTCTCATAGCCCCAGCATAGCCCAGACAACCACGGTACCCCTTTCTTCAGCACACGTCGGTCAAGCCACCCATTCCCCTTCCACCACTGAGTAATCTCCTATCACAATGCAGGGGACAACTATTTCACCCGAAGTACAACGTCTCCACCTGAGAGCCTGGCTGATCAATGGTTCTCTAATGCAGAGTTACCATGTTCAGACCAAGTACACACTGTCTTGATACACAGCAGAACACATAACACGCGAACTACCTACCTGCATAAATGGAAACAGTTCACATCTTGGTGCACTGGTAAACAGACCTCTCCAGTTTCTGCTTCACTCCCACTGATACTGGATTACCTGTTACACCTTAAAACATCTGGCCTCTCTACGAGCTCACTCAGGGTCCACCTCGCGGCCATCACTGCCTTCTACCATAAGGTTGACAACGTAATGGTCTTTGCCCATCCAATCACCAAAAGGTTCCTGAAGGGCATCCAGACCATTATACCCAGATGTGAAACTGCCTGCTGCACCTTGGGATTTACACCTAGTCCTCAAAGCCCTGATGGATACACCATTTGAACCGATGGCTACCTGCTCCCTTCTCCACCTATCCATGAAGACCGCCTTCCTCATAACAATCTCATCTGCCAGAAGAGTAAGAGAAATGGGGGCACTTATGGCAGACCGTCCGTATATCGTGTTCTTCCACAATAAGGTCACACTCCGCACTCATCCAAGGTTCTTACCTAAAATACACTCTTCCTTTCACCTTAATGAACTGATACACTTTCGAACATTTTCCCCAAAACCTCACGCTAATGCCTTTGAAACGACAATGAACACTCTTGATGTTTGCAGATCATTATCCTTTTACCTGGGTAGAACAAAACCATTTAGGAAAAACCCCAGACTTTTTGTCTCTACTACTCAGCGCTCACAAGTAAATGCTATCTCTAAACAGGGACTTTCCAAATGGATTGCTGACGGCATATGCCTTTGTTACCAACTCAGGCAAATACAACCTGCTACATCAATTAGAACACTCTACCAGAGCTGTTTCCACCTCCACGGCCTTTCTCCATAATGTTCCACTGTCTGACATATGCAAGGCAGCTACCTGGACATCAAACCTTTACCTTCGCTAATCACTATGCTCTCATCCACGCTGCAGCGTCTGACACCAGATTGGGTAGAGCTGTCTTGTCATCAGCCTTCTGAAGTCCCAACCATCCTAACGGATACTGCTTTTCAGTCACCTGAAGTGGAGCATCTCTCGAAGAAGAAGAAGAAGAGGAGGTTACTCACCCTGTGCAGTAACTGACGTTCTTCGAGATGAGTGTCCCTGTGGGTGCTCCACTACCCACCCTCTTTCCCTCTACTTCGGAATTTGTAATACACTCCATTGTCAAGAAGGAACTGAGACGCCTGGGCTGTGCACGCACTGTTAGAACACTGACAGCTCAAGAGGCAGGCACAATGCGTGCACAGCCCATAGGGGTACTGTCGTAGAAATCTCCCATCAAAGGCAATGGGACGCACCTTGACCTGAAGTGGAGCACCCACAGGGACCCTCATCTTGAAGAATATCAGTTACTGCACAGGGTGAGTAACCTCATCTTCTCCCTGCCCAAAAGAGTTTCCTATTAATAAAATTCACAGATTGTAATCAAACTAATACTTTGCACTTTACAATCAGAATTATATTGTGGAATTCCATAAGTCCATACTTTGCACTAGTACTGTATAATTATACTTTAAATCCTATGATTTCAAAGCATTTTGCAGAAACTAGACAATATCACTCCTCTGAACAAATCCAAAAAGTGAATCATGCTGTGCTTGCCTACTGAGAATCACTTAAAATCTAAGGTGAAAAGGTGTAAAGTCATGATATCTGAGTGTGAAAAAGCATCAGACCTCACTGAATAATGCTAGCATAACTTGTTTATTTTTTTAGTGTTAAATTCTACAAAGGTAGTAAGCCTTTGTTTTGAATCTTACTCATTTCTTCTGATGATTAAATTATCTTCTGTAAAGCAGGGACATGTTAACTTTAATTTTATTAGCTCCTGTAAGACTGTCAAGATAACTGTAGCCAAAACTATAAAAGCACTGACGTGCAAAATAATGCATATTTAGAGCTGTGAATAGCTTTCTGAAATTACAGTTAAAAGATTCATAAAATAAATAAAAAACGGTGGATTTTTCTGGGATAAAATGATACAGTTTAAAACAGCATATCTACAAAGTGGTGATAAAGCTGGGTTGGAAATTAAGTTCTAAAATATATTTAGTCAGATATTAATATTTATACTGAATGTAGGGGCATGAAAGATGCCCCAAGCAAAATTTCAGCTTAAATTTTTGTCCTAAAGTACCTCCTGCAAGGTAGGGTAAAAGACATTACTTTGCCTCCACACTTAATGATATTAAATGTGACAGAATAAATTATGATCAATTGTAATGTTAGTGTAATAATATAGAAATATTGAGGGTGCTTTTTCCTTTTTTATTGGTATAAATCACAAGTAACTCCACTGAAGTTAGGAGATTTATATCACTGTAAAATCACTGAGAGACCAGAAATAGACCAGTGTTTGACTTTATATGGTAAATACCTTTTATGGAACATTCTTGAAGCATATTTTCATTCTCTGAAATACTTACAGAGATGTAACTTTTTAATAAAGAAAAAAATTAAAGAAACAATACATTACATATTCTGTATTGCCATTCATCCTGAATGTTGTATAACTGTATTTAAAAAAAGAACTGGATTAATTCATGGAGGATAGGTCCATCTATAGCTGTTAACGAAAATGGTCAGAGATGCAACCACATGCTTGGGAAACCCTAACCTCTGTCTGTCAGAAGCCAGAATTGGAAGATGGGTGGATCATTCTACAATTGCCCTGCTCTGTACACTTCCCTTGAAAGCTTTGGTATGTGCCACTGTTGAAGGCAGTATACTGGGGCAAGATGAGCCATGGTCTGACGCAGTATGGCAGCTCTGGTGTACTTATAGGTTCTCAGAGTACCTTGTACACTGCATATATACAAAGGAATCCCTTTACCTACCATGGAAATTAAGCCATCTCTGGGATAACACTTGTTTAACAGTACAGAGCTACAGTAAACAAAAGGTTGAGAACAGAATGTGAAGAATACAGTGTTCCAAATAAATTGCAAGAAGAATATGATGAGGACAACTGTACCCTTGGAAAAGCCACCACAAGAGTTTGGAAATATCTTTATTAACAGGTCATAGTGGAAATATTCTTAGAATTTTCCCTTTGTGTATATCTACTCATTTTAGCCTTATATTTACTAACATAGTACAAGGTATTAAATATACAGTTTCAGCATATCAGACTTATTTGAGGTTAATGCTATACAGAATTTGTCCCAGATATTTGAAATATGTTTTATTTATTAAGAGAAGACATGTAATAGAAAAGCATGCTTACTACATTGTACATAACATATCATCTTGACCCTGTTACGTTAAAATCTTCTCCTACAACAAATTGTCTCTGAGAAATCTTATGGGTAAATAGTGCTATAATTACTAGTGATAGCTATACAACATGTTTCTGCTCTCATTTACACAAATGTAAATAAGGAGTAGCTTCATCAAAGTTAGTAATTTAATGTGTGCAAAACCAGGGTGACATCAGAATCAGGAACAATACATGCTGGAGTTAAAAAGCAGTGCAATGAGTTAGAAATTGCCTATGCAACCTTTTACCATGTAGGATTTTATGTGGTTGCACCAAGCCAAGATGTATATTTTCTTTTAAATCCCAAAAATGCACAGCAATTTAGAATCCAGTCAGATGGAATTATATAAATGATCCAAGGGCTGAAAATCAAAGCAAGGCAAACTGAAATTCCAAATAGTCACAACTCTTTAAGTGAAGGTGATTAACCATTAGAACAGCCTACCAAAGGAAGCAGTAAATTCATCATCTCTCGGAGTCTTTTTAGGTAGGATAGGAGATGCTTCTAACATATATGATCTAGTTCATCACCAGTTTGTTGGGCTTGACATTGTTATGATATAGTAAAGAAAAATATTTCTCTCCACTGTAGGAATTATTGAGCAAAATTTGATGGTTTATGTTATGTAGGGGATAAGACTAGATTATTTTAGGGGCTCCTGCTGGTCTTAAAATCTATGTATCTATGAGTCTACTGATGCACTTGGATTAGATTAAGAACTTTTTAAAAAAATGAGTTGTTTCTTGGTAGCTTGGGTCCTTCTTTGGGCTCGTAGTTGCATTTTTATTATTAACCATCTTATTCTCAATTACATTGTACATATGGTTTTCCAAGGATATGTTATTGATCACTGAAACATTTATACGTGCTAACTTTTTTCCCAGATGGTAAATATGGTAATGATGGCATTTAGTGGCTTATCTTTTCTTTAAACACTATAGCACTTTGTATAATCTGTAAAGTAATTGGTGACTTTCCATAGTATCATAGAATCTCAGGGTTGGAAGGGACCTTAGGAGATCATCTAGTCCAACCCCCTGCTCAAAGCAGGACCAATCCCCAATTTTTGCCCCCGATCCCTAAATGGCCCCCTCAAGGATTGAACTTACAACCCTGGGTTTAGCAGGCCAATGCTCAAACCACTGAGCTATCCCTCCCCCCTATAAATTCTCTCAACAGGCCAGCCTGGGAAGTGCTATTTTCTCCGTTTAATCGATGAGAGAACTGAGGAAGAGATGTTAAGTGACTTGCCTAGGGACAGTCAGAGCAGGGATTAGAACTCAGCAGCAGTTACCATATGCCATTGGTTTGATAGTATCTTTACATCAGTGGCATGGCTTTTCAGGAGAATATGCAATGGAACGTTAATGCGGAATATTTTACTATGTCTCGTCTGATGTTGCAGAATATTTTATTTTTCAAGCTAATGATACCCCAATAGATACCTACATTTTCTTTTAATTTTTAAAGGCAGTGGTATAGCTATCACTAGTAATTATAGCACTATTTACCCATAAGATTTCTCAGAGACAATTTGTTGTAGGAGAAGATGTTAACGTGACAGGGTCAAGATGATATGTTATGTACAATGCAGTAAGCATGCTTTTCTATTACATGTCTTCTCTTAATAAATAAAACATATTTCAAATATCTGGGACAAATTCTGTATAGCATTAACCTCAAATAAGTCTGATATGCTGAAACTGTATATTTAATACCTTGTAATATGTTAGTAAATATAAGGCTAAAAATAATATTGCTCTCTAAATTTTGGGGGAAAAAAGGTTGGAATGATTCTGAAATGTCTCTTTTGGTCCTCTGAAATTCTCACATAGCTGTAGATGACCACAAGGCTTATTACAATAAAATAAAAAAGCCTCTACAATTATATTTTCAGATATTAAGGCCAGATTCTGCAACCCCTACTATTGCTGAATGAATAACACCTTAAGCAAATACTCCCATGTGCTTCTCACTGCAAATAAAGGTTGCAGACTCTAGCCCATGGTGATTAAAAGTCTCTGTTGAACAATGACACTGTTAACTTAAGAGTTATTAGAAAATATTACTGAGGTTATTACTATCTAATTATACTAAACTGATTCATAATTAACTCTACAGGAGTGCGAGAATAATTCCTGCAGAATTAATTAGGACACAATTAGATAGGACACTTCTTTCCTTGCTCTGATTTATTTGGTTTATAGAGTCTGGTTTAAGAAATCAATATATTTATTTTAGTCTGTTTAGATGTTTTTCTTTCTTGAACTCTGAGTTTTACAGCAATGCCAGCTATGGTGGAAAGTTCATTTTTACCCTTTATTTCTTACGCTCCTATTTTGAATCAAACAATTATTATGATCTTTTACTTTAATTAAAGATTCTTCTGGTCTCTCAGTAAATGTCCCTCAATTTATCCTGTGTGAAATAACAGCCAATTAGGACTGTGGCAAACCTAATGGACCTTCTGAGCTGTTCTGTTGGGCTGTTTAGCTTGATACAAATGCAGTTAAGTTTGGCCTAATTTACCTCTAGTGGAAATAGTAAATGGTAGCATGATGTCAGACCTTTATTTGGCCAGTTTGTATGCCAATTTTTACTTTTTTCTTAATTGTTGACGTTGAAGATCGTACTGCCATGCCCTATGTCTTTAGCCAGCCTTTTCAAAAAGGATGAGGAGAAAGCTTTTAATAAAGGACTGGAAAGGATCTTCATTTCTGTGTATTAGGGAGGGATTTAACTGGCATTTGTCCAGCTCACAGCACATTCAGGATCCTGTGTATGTGTGAGGCTTTAAGCCACCTTGGTGACCTCCCAATCCTATATTGACTTCCCTAATTCATCCCAGCTCCCAGCAAGGGATCAGCAGAGTGCATTGAAGTCCTGATCCAGAAGTCCCTTGTTCCAGCCACTCTATACCACAAGTGGATGCCCAATTTAGAGCTGCTTTGTCCCAGCGGTGCAATACAAAACAGCTGCAGAACATCCCAGGATATGAGCCAACTGGTCAATTTACATTAATTTAGTTTTACAAAATATGATTCCATAACCAGTTTTCATGAAATCTAGTGTTCCAGTAAAGTGCAGTATATTTTTATTTATTTGTATTACAGTAGTGCCTAGATGCCCAACCTATATCAGAGCCCCATTGTGCCACACACACACAGCCTATATCAAAGCTAGATGACACATGCACACAGAAAGTCTCTTCTCTGCGGAGAAACTTACAATCCAATGTTATATATATAATATTATACGAATAAATAATAAATGCATTGTATTTCTTTGTATTTGGATATAAACACGCTTTTTCTTTATCATATTTTTTTCTCCTTTGCCAAGTGTTAGCAGATTTTGGGTACTGGCATGTCAGTTCCCAGTTTGGAGCAGAAATCGGTGACAGAGGCTCAGGCATGTGCTTAGTGAAATATGCAGCGTAGTTGTTGCCATGCCAGTCCCAGGATATTAGAGAGCCAAGGTGGGTGAGGTAATATATTTTATTGGACCAACTTCTGTTGGTAAGAGAGACAATTTAATGAAAGATATTCCGTTACCCACCATGTGTCTCTTAGTGTAATATGTTTATTTGCAAACTATACACAAGTCCTGTTTCCTGGAACAGGGGTGATAACAAACTGCACATAGGTAACTCCCATTTGAAGAATCTTCAGGTCAGGCACAACAGTTCTTTCCCAAGAAGCAACTGCCTTGGACCTCTGTTTCTCTTGAGGACTCACACCAATCCCAGACAGATTCAACTGCTTAAAAACACAGTGTACCCCTTTTGCTCCCTCAGTTCCTGTATGTTTACACCTCGGAAGCCCCTTGTCCAAGACTCCCCTCAGACCTCATAGCCCAGAAGGTAGTTTGGCCATTAAGACTTCTTGTGAGCACTTGTTCTGCAATAGGAAGTAGTCTTAGAAAGGTCTAATGACCCAGATAAAGAAGAGAGATTTAGCCCAGGTAATGCCTTTTCATGACTCTCTGAAGGTGGTTATTGCATGGCATCCTTAACTCTTTCTATGGAGAGTTTCATTCTGTTTTTATACATCAGTGACCCCTATGTGCATATTAATTTTTGTTTCTTCTCTTCTGTGTTTTCTTTTCCCAATTGACTATACTGCAGTCAGAAAATGTACAAATGTTAAAATTCCATGATGCTAAAATATAGAGAAGTTGCTTACTTATGGTTCCTGTAACATTTTTTGTATGAATTTTATCCTGTAGTCTGACTCATATTTGTACAAGTATCTTTAAATGGGAATAATATTCACCTCACATGGATGCTGTGAAGATTAGTTAAAATTGTAAAGTACTATGTAGGTGAACAGATTAATGGTAGAATGTTTTAGAGAGGTTTCATGGCAGTAAGAATTCATCACTTTTACAAAATTTGCCAGCAATTTCACTAGCTACTGCAGATCAAACTATCTAACGTATCCCATTTTAATGTACCCAACACAATAGTATTTAGATGCCAGATACGTAGTTAAAAAGAATAATTGTCATCCGTAACTGAATGCTTTCTCTACTCCTCCATCAAACAAAAATACTTCTTGAATGATATAAGGAGATAGGTATAAGAGAAAGGGAAAGTCTGGCTCTTTGGGCAGGGAGGGAGAGAAAGAAGCACATCTAGGATGGAAGTTCTGTATCTGGTCAAAACTACCTTATTCCAGATTCCAAGAAATCCACCCTGGGCACCATCTGAAGTAATAATCCCACTGCTGATATGTCCCCAGAGGTCATATTGTTCTTGGTGGATTACATAAGGAGAGGCAATCCCTAACACTGTCAGACTCACACCCATCAAGGTCATCGTAGATGAGGAACAGAACCTTAAAGTGGATCTGGAATTTAATATACCCTCAATGACTGATTATAAGGAGATAAGCTGTGGCATACAGGAGCCACTAATGGTCTCCTGTCTTCATCACAATCTGCCTAACAATGGCATAGTTTAGCCTAGGAATGATGATGTTACTGGTCCCTGTATGCAAATCTTCATTTTTGAGAAAGAAACAGCATTTCCTTGGTAATTGCACAAGGGAAAAATATTGAGCCATTGGGTGTCTAACTAGAAAGGAGTCAGGTAGGACTTTTTTAAAATTTTAGGCACAGGATTTGACAGAGGAGAGATGGCCATGGTTTCTGCTAATATACTAAAATACTTTCAACTATTTACAAACATCTGGATTAAGCTCATGACAACTGCCTTTCTTATAAGTGTTTTTCTTTTAAATTTTGTGACAGCTTTTCCTGTTCTGCATGAGAAGGAAATATACAGCTGGGCAAGATAAAAAATAATTCTGAATATTACCATAGACAATCAAAACTGAACTACGTGTCTCCAATAAATATGTTTTGAAATGCTTTATCCAGTATCATTGTATTGTTCATTTCCTCAATAATTTGCAATCGATCACCTCATCATTAGTGTGAATTAGAGTGGTTTTGTTATCATATTGTTTGGGGTTTTTTTGAACTTGAATTTAAACACCTGAAATTTGTGGGACTTCTGCCATTATTTATTCTTCCTAGTCACAAGTTGAATGAGCTAGTCAGATTCTTTTCAGAGTTGTTTTCTCAGCGTGTGAGTAGTAGCAACTAGGTAGTCAAGAAGTTCACCTGCAGGTGGATACAACTGTATTTTGAGGGCCAGGAGCAATGAAGAAAGACTCCAATTCTTTATATTTTTCTTTGTCCTGCAAAAGCATTTCTAATATTTAGGGGACTTTAGAATAGACATAATTTCTTGCTTTATTTTGGAGATTGATATTATACATTGTGGTAGATAGACGGTGTTAGTGGTTGAGCCATTGCTCCTTGTAGTACTTAAGGACCTGATATTTCTCCCACTGAAGTCAGCGAGAATTTTGCCATTAATTTCAGTGGAAGCAGAATGAGGTCTTAATCTTGAATCCTATATTTTAATTTACAGTGAATTTCCATCAGGTCAGAGAACAGAGCTTAAAACTGGAGCTTCATGGCTTGTGTATATTTTATATAAAACATCTTTTTCTATAAACATTTGAAAGAAAAGAATAAGAAAAATGTGATATATATATATATATATATATACGTATATATATTTTTAAATGAAAGCTTAAAGGAAAATCGTCATGTCTGTTAGGTCTCAAAATCAACATAGAATATCTTTAGCACTATATTATTTTAAAAATGTGTGCTTCTGTTCCATATGAGTGTCCTTAAAAACATAAATCTATCTAGCTGATACAGTAATTGCTCTATTTGGTGTGGTTTATTATTTGATTTTGGAGAAATACATTGAATAGAAACCACTAAAGTTAAATAAAGACCCATTTTCTACCATGTACAATAAATATTACTTTATATGTAAGTTAAATTTGTGATCTAAACAACTTGTCTTTTAAAATGAGTATGTTTCATTCAAAAACCATTTCCAGGATTAGTATGATATCAATGAGGACTGTAAAATAATCTCAGATTTGGGACTTCATTTTATTATGAGAGAGTTCTGAGTACATGTCTGGATAGTCTGTAGTTGTCTGTGCATAAGTCATTGCCTTGACTACAATAAAAGTTTGCTGTGCTGATCCAGCAGTAAAAGATGTTTCAGATCATCGCTGCTCAAACACATGATCAGTATTAATCCAATTTAACTAGTGTAATTACCAAATAATTCTATAAAGCTCTTCTTTGTGTTTGTCTAAACCATACCCCTTACAAAGATTTGTTTGCCCACCCCAAAGCAGTAAACATACAGTTCTAGAATAAAATAATAGTTTGTATAGGAGAATCTCATGGATTTCCCATATGAACATTCCAGACTAAAAATACCTCAATTAAAAAGTAATACATTTAAACTAATCACTGCATTACCAAGTTGATTATAAAATCTGTATCATAGTGTTTGTTAGTGTGGGAGGGAATAATGAATGAGCGATGACCTAGAAACTTGGTCTGTCTTAAAACAAGCCATGAGGTGAAGGTAATCCTTAAAGACAATTAAGAACTATTAGAAATATTGTCAGATATGCAGCCTCTCAGTCCTACATCCATTCAGAAGGATACATACAAATGGAACTGAGACATTCTTCTCTGACAGTGAAAGTTCAGCTGCTGAGAACTATATAACACTTTCCCCAGTAGTTTGGTTCAGTCCCCCATTCTACCAGTAATTCAGTCTTCTGAAACTTCTCTTTCCTGCAGTTCAGAGAATTCAAGGAAGACTAAAGGCTATCTGGAAGATTGATTTTTCAATTTAAAGATCATTTGAGTTAAATGGAGAAATCTATAAGGCTGGTATTTATATAGTTTGCACTTTTATAGCTGTCAGCTCTTGTACCAAGGAACTCCAAACCTCTCTGACCTCATGAATCATCTTGCTTGCAGATATGGGATGTGATATGATCTTCCTTTTAGTAACACATTGCTTTGGGGGATGGAGCAAGTTGCTTACTGGCTAAAGTAGTGAGTGATTAGATATTACATCAAAAGTTTAACTAGTCTTTTTTAACAGGGATTTAGCTTTTTGGTAGACTTCATGTAATAGATAAATATTTTTAAATTTGGTAACAATCTTAGTGGTTAGCATACACTAATATGAATAGCTTTTCAGAATAGAGAAACAAAGTGGGTCATCCACTTCTCTATGTCTTTTCCAAAAGTTTCCAGGAGGAAATTGACTAAAAAATTATGGAAGTCTTTTACTAGTGCAACTAATTATTTGAAACTTTTCAAACAAAATTTGAAACTTCCTCATCCCTTAACAGCCAAATTGCAATGTACTAACTGTAATCATGTAAACATAATTAATAAAAAAATGGGCCAGGAGAGTATGTGAGGAAAAAGAGACCACAACACCTCTCAGAAACAGAAACATGGAATAAAGTGTGAGGGGAAGAGACAAAAATGTGGTATAAAGCAGTTTTTCAATGCACATGAAATGTTATCTCATTTCATAATAATTATTGTCATTTTTTGTCAAACACTGGCTAATGTACCATTTTTTCTTTTCTCTCTTTTTTCTTTTCTTTCATATATTTTTCTTCACAATGTTTTTCTAAAAATCTTTTATAAATTTCTGAATTGCTCTTTATGTTGTCCAACTCCATTCTTATAATCTTTTTTATTTTTCCCCTGTTGTTATGTTTTCCTTCATTTTATTATTACTTTTCCTCTGTCTTCCACTCTTTCCTTTATTTTCACTCTAATCTTCTTGTTTCACTCTAATCTTTTATTTACCTGATAGTGTTTACCTTTCCTTCTCTGGCACTCTTTCTTACGTGAACCCCTCCCTGCTTTCTTCAGTCCAAGACATGAAACATTGTAGGCACAGCTCCTCTCACTCGTCTTTCCTTATCTTTTCTCCCTCTTCCCCTTCTTCTTTCTTTCCCAGTTTTCACTGTGTTTTCTATGTTCATCTTTCCTTTTCTTTTTAGTATGCTTCTCTACTACAGTACTCACAGCCTCAGACTACTCTCTGCTGCCTACTTAGGCTAGAGGATTCTGCCTCTGCTGCCTGCCCCTTCTTTTGGCAGATCCTAGGTTATTCCTCCCATGCTGCATCCAATCTCCAGACTCCTCTTTGCTCCATTCTCCCTAAATGTAGGGTTAGGGCTGGCTGGAAAACAACAATTCTGGTTTTTTACCAAAAAAGTTGAGGTTTTGAAATTTTTGTCCTGGATCAAGAAAAGCAGGGACTTGAATGTGGAGCTCCTGCATCCCAGGGACCAATCACTGGGCTATAGAGCCTCTCTCTCTTTCTTTGGCCCAGTGAATAGTTATTTATTTACAAAGAGCTCCAACAGGAGAGACTAACTACATCTGAATCAGGCAGAACAGGCACTTGAGCCTCTGTCTTCCCTAGCTGAAGTATGTGCCTTAACCACCGGTTTTGGTAATATTCTCTCTTACTCTCACTCTGATTTTAAACAGAAACTCCTTCCTGCACCTGAGAAACCTTCCTGACTAAATTTTCATTGTAATCAATGTGTCCATGAAACATTTTGGTTTCAACAAATTTTTGGATGGAAAATTTGTTTCAACATTTTTTGTCCAGCTCTCCACAAGATTCCCTTCACCTCTTGCTGCTTCTACCAACCCCATTTGACATACCCCCTCACCCATTCCCAGACCTCAGATTCCTTCCTGATGCTGCCCCTTGCAGCTCAGTCAGGATCTCCCAGCCAGGCCCATGATGGCTGCCATTGCTCTGGGGATTTTGTTACTCCCCCTTCCCCTTTTGGAGTGCAAGGTATGGAGGCAGCAGACTATGCTGCTAAGGGTCTCTACAGCCTCACCAATGAGACAGAGAGCACAGCAGAAGGGGATGTAGTAAGTGGTTGTTCCCACCTAGAAACCCAGATGTTGTTAGCAATTAAGTTCAGGGAGAAGTAATTGAGCAAGTTGAAAGATATGGACAACTGCCATCAATATGGTTCCCTGGGCAACTCTTCATATATATCTTCTGAGCGTATGAGGAATGTAGAATTCTAGCTATCAAGTCAGTCACTTCATCTTTTCACTGGTAGATAACAGTACACATTAAAAACAAATTCCATCCTGTCTTCCACAATAACTTTTAAAATATGGAAGCAAATCTTAATTGTGAAAGTGCTGTCGAGGGGCATTATGTCAGGAAGTGACAGCACCACATCTTTAAGCAGGGGCGGGAGGGGGAATTTGTCTGGCTGGCCGAATGAAGGGAACAATGTTTTATGGGGGGAGGGGGGGGGAAAGGGCCAGTGTGGTGACACTGACTCATCCCCTGGGAATGAAGGGAACAGTACCTTTTGGCTTGCTGGGGGAGAGGTCAAACTGAAGCAAAAGAGGTCAAGAGGCCAGTGTGGCAACACTGACTCATCTCCTAGGGTCTGGATGGGCAGAAGGATTTAAAAGAAGCATCCCTGTGCATGAAGCCCCTTTTATATGGAGCAGGCTGAGGCAGGGTCTATCCTCCCTCCCCTTTAGGTGGTGAAATACCAGGTTTGGTCAAAACCTGCTGGGGGAATTACACCAGCTGCCCCTTGTTTAGGGGGGCTGGGAAGGAATTTTTATCTTACCACCAGATTGGCCTAGGTGGAGTTCGGGGGTTTTCACCTTCCCACAGTGGGTTTGCAGAGAGCTTTGTTGATGTGTGGCATGAAGGAAGGTAGGCTATATGTTGCAGCTCATATAAGTGTGTGGCAGATGTCCTGTGCAGGTACTCCACAGGGAAGTTTATACAGTAACCAGATAAATGGTTTTGAAAAGGACTTAAAAATGAGGTGTTTATGAAAGGAATGGAATGGGAGGAGGGGTTGGGGGTCCTATGAATGATCTGGCAAGGAGCCAACACCCTTTCTTATACCCCAGCTTAGCCCTCCCACAAGCGGGGGTAGCTGATAAGGTCTCAGCAATGGTTAGGCTGGGGGGACCTGGATGGAAAAAATAGGGGAAGCTGGCGGAACCCCCCGGGTAATTATTGAATTAGCATTACCTGCTACCTGCACTGTACACTTTTATCTGCTGGGTGGTCCAGACATCTAATAATAAAGTTGCAACCTGATTAAAATTATATCAAATGTCTCCTGTCCTTCTTTTGGTATAGTTGGACAAAGGTTTATTGGGGTTTTATGTCATCCTCTAAAATTTTATCTGATAATCGCCACTGCCAAATGCAGAATATCAGACTTAGAGGAACCTTTGGTCTGACCCAATAGGGCCATTCCTATATTCCAGTCTTTGAACAATTCACTCTCTGTGTTGCAGGTGCCTTATTAGTGGTCTACTGGTTCTGCAATGCTAGTTAGGATAGGAGAAAATCTGAAACTTCATGCCCATCAAACTGTGTATTAAAAGGAAAGCAGTTTCATATCACACCAATAAAAGAGGTCAGATTCCCTCAATTAATTTAGCCTTCTATGTTCAGTTAAAGCTGTTTCTAACTTGAGACATTGGATCAGGACTTCAGCCTTCTTGGGATTTAAATATTTTCTACAAACCTCTTATGGATTCTTCATTTAAGACGCTTAACTCAGCATTAAGTGAATTTCTGAGCTTTAAAACTTGTAGCAATTTTCTCAGCCTTGAGTGTAAGTGAGTTGCAAGTCCCTTTTACTAATCTACCATGTCTTTTGTGTTCTCCCCCGCGCAGCTGAAATTGCAACAGTTCTGTTCTAAATGAAGTGAACACAAATTTTCATATAATTTAAAAGTAATCCTGAAGCCCTGTAATTCTTGAGAGTTGAAGCTGAAGTCTCTGGATATTTTGAGCTTGGAAAATTTACTATCTCATTTATCAGGACTGTCTCACTTCAAAAAAATGTTTTCTTTGTTTGTACCCAACCAAAAAAATTCTAACAACCTTTAAAGGATGTATTGGTAAAATGGAATAGATATCACAATACCACAATTTAAAAGGACAACAAACATTCTCCCAAGAATTAATTCTAGTGAAACAGTAAATCTTATTGAGAAAAGCAGCTTGATTTACACTGTTTTTCTCATTTAGAAAAAAAAGCATAGGCTCTCTTTGGCAGATGCAGCATTCAGCAAGGAGTGGTTCTGCTTAGAGCTGGCTGAGAATTTTTTGACTAAACTTTTTTTTTTGTCAGAAAATGCTGATGCATTCAAACAGAAACTTTTAATGGGAAAGGATCAGTTTTGATAAATTGTTTTTACTCTAAATATATTTTTTGGGAAAAAAGTTTTAAAATAGTTTAAACTCTTTTTTTGACATTTTCAAAATGAAAAGTTCTTGTTCTCCAGTTTGAAATGACTTTTTGTTTAAAAATTTCAGCTATTTATCATTAATAATTAAAAATAGAAATGGTTGAAATTGAATTGAAATGTTTCAAAATTATGCAAACAAACCATTTTGATTGACCCACTCCAGTTTGCAAAAAAAAAAAAAAAAATCGGTTTTGCATGAGAAAATTCTGCAATATTTCAAAAAATCTTGCAAGATGGAAAAACCCTTTCCGCCTCAGCTCTATTGCAGATAGCTAACATAAGCTTCTATAAGCATTGATTTATAAGTTTCTCTTCCAAACTAGTGTGGTAATGATATGGAAGTTGTTTGACCTTATCTATATATGATATTTAATTCCTATTTCCAAAATGGACTGAATCAAGCTATACTAGAATAATGTGGGAAGAGGTTATTATGAGATTATATATTAGGTTGTTAAGATTACGGATGGAGCAACAAGGTGGGTATATTTTATGCTTCCTATCTGAATGAGCATCTCTTCGCTTAAAAAAAGCTGACTTTTTTTGTCAACTGTGTATATTTGTATATCATATACATTTGTTTCTTTTAATGTTTACTCTTTCAGTACTAAGCAGTTTTAGGACCTAAATGATAGTCGCCAACACAACCTTTTATGTGTGTTTCAGAGGTATAAATTTCAGTGGCAATACCATGTAGCACTGTTTTTTCTGCTTTGAGAATCTGGCTATGGAGAATTATGTTGTTATGACAGTTAGTGCTAGGTTATTGGGGAGTGTTCACACATAGATGATTGCTTAGTCGAATGACAGGTTTCAGAGTAACATCCGTGTTAGTCTGTATTCGCAAAAAGAAAAGGAGTACTTGTGGCACCTTAGAGACTAACCAATTTATTAGAGCATAAGCTTTCGTGAGCTACAGCTCACTTCATCAGATGCATCTGATGAAGTGAGCTGTAGCTCACGAAAGCTTATGCTCTAATAAATTGGTTAGTCTCTAAGGTGCCACAAGTACTCCTTTTCCTTTAGTCGAATGAGTAATCAAAGAAAGGATTTTCCTCTGAGGTCTGTCCATGTGCTTGAGGTACAGCCTCTAGGCTCTGTAGATTAAGTACTATGTATATTATATATATATGAGTACATTTATATGAGGTATTAGAGTGTGTTTACATTGCCAAAGGAAGGCTTTGATACAGATTTTCAAGTCTTTAAGAGGGTCAGAACCCAGCTACATCAATGATCATATCTATGTCCCAGATCCATCTGTGCTCCTCTGGAACTATCCAGCTCACAAAACTCAAAGTGCGTAAGAACCAGAGAAAAAAACACTCACAGTCAATAGTTTGACAACTGAATTAACTTCTAGAGGAGATTAGATTAGTTTAAAATGTCTTAGTTTAGAGTTTACCCAAAGTTAAAGTAACCTAAACTCACTCTTAGAAAGAAGTGCAAGTTCCTCCTTTTCAATGAAGAATCTCTCCCACCGTAACAGGAAGGATTTGCAGAATCTCTTAGTACCTAGGAAGTGCTTAGCACTATGTTGATGTGGTATTGTATAACTGTCCAAGGTAGGTAGGTAGATCCAGTGAAAGACAGAAATTGCATGAAGTAACACAAACTTCAAGGATTTAAAAAAAAAGTTTTTGGGGAGAAAACAATGTAGCAATTTATGGGGAATATTAAAACTGGAAATAGTCTTGATTACGCTGATCATTGGTGGAATATTGGATGATATTGGACTGTGGTGAAACTAGGGTGGGGACAGAAATAATCTATTGTAAAAAAAATAGTGGTGATTGTTTAATAATCAGAGGTGAAGAAAATGCCATTGGAATGTCAGAGATTCTCCCTAAACTAAGAGATACATTGAATGAATGATAAATCACCGAAGAGAAAACAAGATATATGGTTTGAAATACTGGCAGTTTCTGAATCAAGCAGCTTACCTCTGAGTTTTGAACCCCTTGCCCTCAAAAATAAAGTTTGTTTGAAAAAAATTGTGAAGATTGGCATTTAAGTTTAAAGAAAAATACTTTATGTAGAGTGCTATACTGACAAATATACTCTTCCTTTGTAGAGTAGATTTGTTATTTTTAAATACTGTTATTGCTATAATATTTGTTTTAATTTTTTTGCCAAAAATGGAAATATTTCATGGGAAAAAACCCATTTTCTGACCATCTCTAGACACTATATGATGATTTTATGGCAGTAACATTAACACAAGTAATGAAGGTTGTCTCATTGCTGTTCCAGTAATATTATAGTGCCTAGGTGCTTCAGTTAAGGATCAGTACTATGCACTCTACAGACAACTAATCAAGAAGACAGTCCCTTCTCCAGAGTGTTTACGGACCGAGCATCAGACAAATTTGTCACAGTTTTCTCCCTTTTTAAAGTTTGTTATGAAAGAGACTGAAAATAAGAAAAAAAATCCATATTAGGGGTGTCTAGTGTGCTATAGAATTAATCTCAAATGGTGATAAGGTAGAAAGAACAGTTAAGGGATATTTTAAAAATAATTATATCTCCTACCGCCCGACACAGACAACGTGACTCATGGTATGAAATAATATACAAACTCGCTAAGAGAAATGTGCAATAAGGAAAATGCCTATTTAAAAAAAAAGAATTTTCAGATAAAACCTGTAAGACATTGCTTAGCTTTGTGCTTTGCTCAGCTTTCAGTAAAAATGTTAACGGTAGGAAATGTTTTTTGAATGTTAGTTTTCTCTTTCTAGTTCAATCCATATAGGTTCTTATATCACACTCATCAATTGTAGTTAATCTGAGCATCTTCCAGTAGTGTATTAGCAACGTGACTACCATCTGTCACCTGTTTGTTCTCTCATCCTCCCTTCAGGGAGAGAAGTGTGTGCAGTCAAATGTTTTGTTTTGGAATTTGTTTAACAATATATATGCACACACTTATTGCTACATGATTATGTTAGGGAAGGCAAGGTCAAAGAAATGTGCTTTCCACTTAGATTGGAATGTGATGAGGCTTGTGCTGGTTCTTAGCTGCAGTGTGAGTTCGTTCCACTGTTTTGGCCCAGCCCCTGAGAAAGCTCCTGCCCAGATGAGCTTTACCCTTACTGTAGAAAGTTGCATTATGCTGTTCACCATACCCATTCTATGAACCATTTTTAACTATTGTATCATGAAACAACAGCCTTATCTTGAAATTGTTCTGAGAAAAATAGAAAACCCCATTTTACAATGAGATTCACCATAACAAGCAAAATTGTCTTGTATCAGAAGTAATACTGCTAGTTTCTCTTTTAAGATCTTGGGATACACACAATTATATTATATACTTGATCCAAATGGTTGTCGTAGGAAAAGTATACCTTGCTGAAGAACAAGATATGAGCGACACAGTAGCTCCTGAGATGCATATTGTAAAAGCAGCTGCGTTTAAAAGCACTTAAACTTTGTCCTTCAAAAAGAATAGTGACAGATGAGGCTTTTATTTATAATAAAAGACTTGATTTGTTATGAATCAGATGTATTATCATAATCAGCATCAGCTAGCAGTCTCCATTAGGAAACATTATTTTTGACATTTCCAGGACTAGCATGATATCAATGAGAATTGAAAAGACCTTGTCCTTTACTGCCATCTGAAGAACAAAATATCAGAGTAAAAAAATGTATGAAAAGTGACTTAAAATAAACAAATGAATTAACCTTACTTAAATGCACTTCTTGCTCTTCCTGTTAAAGCAATGACTTATCATTCAGCGTTTCAGTGAATATAATACACACAAAAGTGTTCTGAAGCCCAGAGCTATCAATCCAAATTTATAGATATCGGTCATTTAAATGTAGTCAATAGGATTTGAGGTGTTTTTTTTAAAAAAACAATGTGGGTGACTGTATTTCACTAGGAAACCGCAGTTAACCATTTTGATTTCAAGAAGAGTATCTGTTTGTTATTTCAGTTTTTATATTCCCAACAAAGTTTAATTTAAGAAAAAATTAAGGCAACTGTCTTTCTTGTTGGGTTAGCAAAATCACTATTTTTATTTCACTCACAGAATAATTCACAATTAGATGACAAAATGTTGAATTGAAGAAGGAAAAGCAAAGACAGATCACAAAAGTTGGAATGTTGGGCACTCTGCCCACTCAGATAAAAAGAAAGTAATAAGATTTGAAGCTTCAGTACCCTTTTTTCTGTATAAGGAGTAAATGAGTAGCTTGACTGATAAATTGAAATAGAATTAGAATTCACTGTGATTTTTTTACTTGGTCATTCTCTTAAAATGTAGGTAATTTGTACTTGAAGAGATGAATTGTCATAAATATAAAGGGAAGGGTAAACCCCTTTGAAATCCCTCCTGGCCAGGGGAAAGCTCCTCTCACCTGTAAAGGGTTAAGAAGCTAAAGATAACCTCGCTGGCACCTGACCAAAATGACCAATGAGGAGACAAGATACTTTCAAAAGCTGGGAGGAGGGAGAGAAACAAAGGGTCAGTGTCTGTCTGTAGTCGTCTTGGCCAGGGACAGAACAGGAATGGAGTCTTAGAACTTTTAGTAAGTAATCTAGCTAGGTATGTGTTAGATTATGATTTCTTTAAATGGCTGAGAAAAGAATTGTGCTGAATAGAATAACTATTTCTGTCTGTGTATCTTTTTTGTAACTTAAGGTTTTGCCTAGAGGGGTTCTCTATGTTTTTGAATCTAATTACCCTGTAAGATATATACCATCCTGATTTTACAGGGGGGATTTCTTTATTTCTATTTACTTCTATTTTTTATTAAAAGTCTTCTTGTAAAACACTGAATGCTTTTTCATTGTTCTCAGATCCAAGGGTTTGGGTTTGTGGTCACCTATGCAAATTGGTGAGGCTTTTTATCCAACATTTCCCAGGAAAGGGGGGGTGCAAGTGTTGGGAGGATTGTTCATTGTTCTTAAGATCCAAGGGTCTGGGTCTGTAGTCACCTAGGCAAATTGGTGAGGCTTTTTACCAAACCTTGTCCAGGAAGTGGGGTGCAAGGTTTTGGGAAGTATTTTGGGGGGAAGGACGCGTCCAAACAGCTCTTCCCCAGTAACCAGTATTAGTTTGGTGGTGGTAGCGGCCTGTCCAAGGGGTAATATTTTGTACCTTGGGGAAGTTTTGACCTAAGCTGGTAAAGATAAGCTTAGGAGGTTTTTCATGCAGGTCCCCACATCTGTACCCTAGAGTTCAGAGTGGGGGAGGAACCTTGACATGAATAAAGACTGAACTTTACATGCTTATAAGTGTTTAATTAGTTTCCATTGTGGACTTTATAAATCATCTGTGTCTTACACACATATGCATGAATGAGCCTGGCTTAAAGGTGTCAGCAGGTTGTTGTGCCACATTTGGTATGAGGTGACTGCAACTCCATTAATTTGTACTACATGGCACCAATCAGTCTAGGTTGTCGAAAGAGTCTTACATTCTTAGAACATTGAGAAAGGATTAAAAGGGCAAGCTCCAGTTTTCTTGCCTTCAGGATGAAATAAAACTCCTGCAAATAAAACTGTCAGTCTTCAGATTTTTTTTTTCAAAGGGCCGGGGGAGACAAATAAACAGTTCTATCCTAACTTTCTTTAGGTTGGTTAACAAACAATTTCATTGTTGGCTGGTTAGTTAGCAAGCCTTAACAAAAAGAAAGCCCCCAAACTAGTTCTCTTTTTACATATGATGCCTAATTGTTCCACACCATTTCTTGAGAGAGAATTCTTGAGCTACACCTGGAGGTTTCTTCCTTCCTGAGCGAGACAAAGATCTTTATGTGGCTTTTCCCTTTACCTTTGTGAAGGGGTGTAACCTCTTTACTGTGCAGCACAGTACAGACAGTGGCAAATATAGGAACAGGGGAATTGACATAAAATCAGATCCAGTGCTCCATTTATTTTGACACTCTGCTTCCAGCAGTGGTCAATACCAGATGCTTTAGATGAGAGAAACCTTGTTATGAAAAATTATGGAATAACTTGCCCATAGGAAAAGTATTTCTAACTGAAATGCTTATGTCTCATCACATATAGTATGATCTTTTTCTTATTTCTTAAATAATGTAACCATCTGAAAGTATTTGAAGGATATAAAAGACTACTTGAATCTGTCCAGGGACTTGTAACTAGAAGTAATGGAACAAGAACAAAGACATTTTTCTTCCTATGCATGCTAAATTTTCCTAAGTTAGGTCTATTAGAGTAGTCTCCCAAAGCACATAGGAAACACACTGTCACCAGAGAGATGTGAAGAAACATTATTGTACTCTCTTCTGCCTACTTAAAAAATAAGAAACACTAGATGAACTACAAGAAATTCAAGCCACTGTAAATGGGCTTAGACCAGTAGTCCCCAAACTTTTTAAGTCATGCTCCCCCTTACTTCTAATGCAGGGGTTCCCAAACTTGGTTCGCGGCTCATTCAGGGTAAGCTCCTGGCGGGCCATGAGCTGCTTTGTTTACCTGAGCATCCGCAGGTACAACCACTCGCAGCTCCCAGTGGGCACAGTTTGCCGTTCCCGGCCAATAGGCGCTGCAGGAAGCAGTGGCCCAGCCCGTGCCGCTTCCTGCAGCTCCCATTGGCCAAGAATGGCAAACTGCAGCCACTGGGAGCTGCAAGCGGCCGTATCTACGGATGCTCAGGTAAACAAAGCATCTCATGGCCTGCCAGGGGCTCACCCTGAACAAGCCACAAACCAAGTTTGGGAACTCCTGCTCTACTGTAATCTGCCAGCTCCATGCCCCACAGTTTGGGGATCTCTGGCTTAGATCAGGCCCCTCGTAGTTAATATGAGATGCCCAAGATCCTATTACTGCAGCTCACAATGCTTGGGAACAGATGCCCCAACGTTAAAATAGCTTCAGCTCAGTCCAGAATACATCAGTCTAACTCTTGAGCAATTCCAGCTGTCATGAGCATGTTAACCCAGCCCACTGCTCACCAAGTAGAATACTGGCTTAATTTCAAGAAGTCTTCATTGTTAATCCATGAGATTGGACCAAGTTACCTGAAACAATGCCTCTTGCTAAGGGACCAAGACTTCTTTCAGTTGTTACATTCACAGGAATGAGGAAACAGTCCATCTCCAAGGGCCAAACTCATGAAAGCAGGCAACAGAGCTTTCTCAGCATCTTCTCCAGAAGTGGTAACAATGGCCACTGAGCTCAGTGCAGTGAGGTCACAACATTCAAAATTCTCTCTCCTTTACCATTATTTTTCCTCCGCAACAGTAACAACAACTAAGAAATTTATTATAGAAGGGTGGCATTATGCAAATATGTGTGCACCTATACATACACAAACACTCTTTGAAAGAAGAAGAGGAAGAAAAATTCCAGCAACCTTCCTCCGAGGAGGAGGAGGATATAAACTACACTTATTGGACATTGTCCTATTTTCATTCTCTTGTGGGAGACACTGAGACATTACCATGATGGGCACCTGAAAAGAACCTAAGTAAATAGATAACCATTTAAAACTAGGTTTCATAGAGTGCTCATTTAAAGTCACAAACCACCATAAGGAGTACATTGTGACTCTAGAAATGGTGAGTGTTATTTCTCCATCGCTGTAGACAGATGATGCAGCAAGTGCTCTTCCCAGAATGGGATTGCAACCTGTGCAGGAATAGGAAATACCTATACATTTGAGTGACTAGCCTCTGGAGAAGCTAATATTAGCAGCAGAGCTATTGAAGATAAGTCCCTGTACTCAAGTGAGTTCAAAAACTATCTTTGAACCTGTTTCCCAGGTACAAAAGAAAAGAGGGCACTCATTGTGTGCCTTCCTCAGCTTGTAGCTGATGGGCAGAATTAAGACCATAGCATAGATAACAATTCTGATCTCACAGGGAGAAGGAAAAGAATAGCAAAAGGGATTGTGGAGTCTGCATGTTCTCCATGCATACTGGTGAGCTGAGGGAGGAACTGAGTCCTAACTGGGCCAAGAGATCGCTCAAGGGAACAGAGCCCATAAATGTTCTCAGATCAATGATGAGCAAATTATTTTAGGGTGCAGAGACACAATGCACACACACAGCTGACAGCAGAGCTTAGACACAGCACAGGCTGTTCCCAACCAGTGTCCCACATACACACTTCTTTCAGTATGTCACCACTTTCTTTCACATATGTCAAGATACTCTTTTATACTCATCATCCTCTCTGGTCATAGTTAGTCAGCATGCCAGACAAACAAAAGTAAAGGCAGAAAATTAAGGAGTTTATTGACAATAAAATTGAGCTACTCCTACCTGCCCTGGTAAAGTTTACTTTTGTAAAAATGCAAACAAAAACAGGAGGGGAGAGAGTGTGTAGCATAGAACACTGCAGATATAATAACTGTACCCCTTCTCACAGTGCAAATTTCTCCCCACCCCACAAACAGTAAAACATTTTTGTTCAGTGAATGGTCAGTCTAACCACTGAATATGGCCACACTGCTTTTAGGCAGATGGTTGAATATTCACAACAGTGATACTAAGTGTGTGTACTTTATGCCAAATACACATCACTACATGAAGACCAGCTAGGTACTGCCTGGTACTGTGGCAGATGTGTGAGCCCATATCTTAGCATACACTGAACACATCCTCCATGAAGGAAATGTCCTGATAGAGCACAAGATTTGTGTACCTCCTGGTTTCATAACATAACATTCCCGGCTCATACTGCTTAAAGTCTCTTGCAGTTTTAATTGATTAAATATGATGGTGTGAATACCCCACTCACATCAGCAGATATTCACACATGGAGAATGAAGTTCAAGAATGCAGTCCGATGCAGAACGTTATTTCAAAAATATCAACTGCTTGAGTCAGTAGCCATCTCAGCAGGCAGCGACATCTAAGACTTCCATAATATGGCTGCTAGAAGACTCCAGCAACAAACCACACCCAGGAAGCACAGTGGGAACTTACTGACATTTGGTGGAGCATATTCTGTACAATTTAAATAAATCAGAAGCTTTAAAATAAATGAATGAACCCACTTGCAGCCATGTGAAAGAAAATGTAATATTTTAAAAACAGAGTAAGATGGATGATACAAATGAAACAGAGGGAGCATGAATGGTGAGGATTTTGTGGACAAGAGATATTACTGCATCTTCTAATGTCTCTTTTTTTCTGCCCTTACTAGTTTTCTAGTTATCCTCCGCTGCCACCTCTAACCCTAAAGTAATGAAGCATGTCCAATCACTGCATTCTCTGTCCAGAGAACGGACAGATGGCCTTTCCCCCCAGACTTCTGTGGCACCAGCACTCCAGATTCATAAAGTGGGTGGGAATGCATTGAGATTACACAAGAGAATATTAAAAACGTGGTATATTGAGAATTTGGATTTTGGCCACAAGCCTTATGAGCCAGCTCAGGCTTGGCTGTTGCTGCTTTGCGTCAATCCATCATGGCAAAGCAATTGTGAAGATTTCTTTGCTGTCTGCTTGAGGGTTCTCCCGGCATGGGGAAGATTGGCTCCATACCATCCCTCCCAGCCCTCATCTCCCAACATAAGGGACAGGCCAGAGTGGTGCATTCCAGTAATCCCTTAGGGACTGTTACTGCTGGCCCAGCCATGAACCTGAACTAAGTTGCTCATGCAGACAAAACTGTAGGGAGCCGGGGTGGTCTCCCTCCGAACCAGAGGATAAGGAGCCACTCTCTCAGCCTGAGTGGGAAGAGCCAGGTCAAGCTTACTCCATCCCCCAGAAGGGCAGGGGTGGAACAGGAAGTACAAAAGATGGGGCCCTTAGCCCAGTGAGGGGAGGACCAAGGAGAGAGACAGACACAGGCTGCTGGCTGTTTCCTTTAGACCCTACTGCCGAACCAGGAGACACCCTGGACCAGGGGAAACCTGACCCAGAGGAAGGACTAAGGCTACCAGGACTACCGAGGAACTGGAGGAGCCGGGCAGCAACCCGAGCCCGAGTGAGCCCAACATTGAGGGCGAGCTGGAGCTACTAGGGCTACCGGCAGCTTAATACCCCGGCGCATTGGAGGAACCAGAGGGACCCACTCGAGAGACAGGGTAGGAAGTAGTTCAGGAACTGAACTGGACAGTGCGGTGAGTTAGTGTTCAGTTAGAATGTTGCAGACAGATCCGCGCTGACCCAGTGGCAGGACCTTCTCCTCCTGCCACTGTCAGGACCCTGGGCTGGAACGCAATGGAGTTGGGTGGACCTGCATTCCCCTACCCTTGCCACCCCCAATAAAGTATTAAGGATTCTTGTTGGCATTCCCCTGCCTGAGGGGTGCGCCACAGACTCTTGCCAGCGCTCTCTGGCCTGAGGGGCATGCCATGAACTTGGGCCAGTACTCCCGTGTCGTGCCAACTGCGATGGCACACCTCCCTCTGCTAATTTCCTGTTGATGGAGAGGTGTGACGAAGGCCTTACAGCTAGGCAGTAGCTCCCCACCGACCCCCAGTGGCTTGGCAGACCAACTGAGACCTTGCTCCTTGATCCCTCAAACTGTGGGGTGATGGTTTGTGTAGCAACTGGTATAACGTAAAGTCAACTTCCTCTCCATCCCAGTGATCTGCATCAGGCTTCAAATGAATGGTCCTTGGGACCTAGTGCTGTATGTGTTCTCCCCGTCGCTGTAGCCAGTGAGGAGGAAAGCATTTGTAAGGTGTAGATAATAGAGATGCACAAGCACACAATTTGCAGCAGAGTACATACATATTGCTCAGCCAGTTCCCAACTAGGCCTTGCACATGCAAATGGGAAGCTTTTCTTTTTCCCTCCGTGAAGTGTTCTAACTGTGAAGGTTTACCTGGGCATAGCAAGGATGTTAAAATGCTCTTTAACCATGGATCTAACATGGTTGCAGGTAGTAATTCTCATACTACAGCATCCTTTTTATCTTCTCAACACACACCCACACCCTGGGAACTGACCAGATTTTTTTGGTTAACACGGGCCCATGTGATTAGGTTGCACTGTCATCCAACTGTGTAGGTGTTTTCAGTACATAGTTCACAGTGCAAAGATGCTCGAGTTACTCTTTTCCCATTAAAGACTCATGTATCATTCTTCCTAAGGCAATTACTGTTTTCCTGTGGCTCTGATTTTCCTAAATCAATCTCATACAAAGTTGGACAAATATTCATGTAAATGAACCAGTGGCTTGAAAGGATTACTGAACCTCAGTTGATGGCAGTAATGCGATATACAATTAGTGTGAGCACAGAGTCAGTAGAAGGACCCTGCTAGAGATAGGAAAATATTGTACTAATGGTGCAAGAAAATACCACTACCAAAATGAAGAATACACTACATAAGAACGGCCATACTGGGTCAGACCAAAGCTCCATCTACTCCAGTATCCTGTCTTCCAACAGTGGCCAATGCCAGGTGCCCCAGAGGGAATGAATAGAACAGGTAATCATCAAATCATCCATCCCCTGTCATCCATTCCCAGCTTCTGGCAAACAGAGACATCATCCCTGCCCATCCTGGCTAATAGCTAGGGCCCTACCAAATTCACAGTCCATTTTTGTCAATTTCATCATGGGCATAGGATTTTAAAAATCATAAATTTCATGATTTCAAATCTTTAAATCTGAAAATTCGTGGTGTTGTATCTATAGGGGTCCTGAACCAACTCTGAAGGCAGCAGTGCAGAAGTAAGGATGAAAGATATGGTATTGCTACCCTTACTTCTGTGCTGCTGCTGACAGGACACTACCTTCAGAACCGGGTGCCTGGCCAGCAGCTGCTGCTCTCTGGACTCCCAGCTCTGAAAACAGTGCAGAACTAAGGGTGGCAATACCGTGACCCCCGCTAAAATAACCGCACAACTCCCTACAACCCTCTTTTGAGTCAGGATCCCCATTTTCAGAAATGCTGGTCTCCTCCCTGAAATCTGTATAGTATAGGGTGAAAATACACAAAAGACCAGACTTCACAGGGAAGACCAGATTTCATGGTCCGTAACATGTTTTTCATGGCCGTGAATTTGGTAGGGCCCTACTAATAGCCATTGATGGACCTATCCTCCATGAATTTATCTAGTTCTTTTTTGAATCCTGTTATAGTCTTGGTCTTTACAACATCCTCTGCCAAAGAGTTCCACAGGTTGACTGTGTGTTGTGCGAAGTACATCAGTGAGGCACGAAAATGCCTGTATTACAATGACAGGTTTCAGAGTAACAGCCGTGTTAGTCTGTATTCGCAAAAAGAAAAGGAGTACTTGTGGCACCTTAGGGAATAACCAATTTATTTAAGCATAAGCCTTCGTGAGCTACAGCTCACTTCATCGGATGCATACTGTGGAAAGTATAGAAGATCTTTTTATACACACAAAGCACGAAAAAATGGGTGTTTACCACTACAAAAGGTTTTCTCTCCTCCCACCCCACTCTCCTGCTGGTAACAGCTTATCTAAAGTGATCACTCTCCTTACAATGTGTATGGTAATCAAGTTGGGCCATTTTCAGCACAAATCCAGGTTTTCTACCCCCCCTACACACACAAACCCGCTCTCCTGTTGGTAATAGCTTATCTAAAGTGCATGCTTTGTGTGTATAAAAAGATCTTCTATACTTTCCGCAGTATGCATCCGATGAAGTGAGCTGTAGCTCACGAAAACTTATGCTCAAATAAATGTATTACAATGTGGAATGCAGTTTGTTAATGGTGGAATAAGAGGCCTTTTTTGTAATCTGGAATAGAGTGTGTAAGTAAAGGGTCTCTGCTATTCTAAAGAAGAGTGCTTTATGTAGACCACAATGCTGAAATGTTATAAACCTGAGTGCTGAACAGATTGAGATTTCCCAGAACCCCATTTGTACAGGATTGTTAAAGCTACTTGTATATTTCTTTCAGTGCACAGCTCTCTGCAAGCAGGAATGGATGAAACTGGGCAGCACTCACCTGCTCTTTCTACTCATGTGGAGAGCAAGAGTCATCTCCTCTTTCTCATCTCTCCTGCCCTTTTCCCTCTAAACCATAAAATATTTGGCTGTGATAGCTGTGCGTTTCACTCCTGGTCCTCACTCCTAGACTGCTGTTTGTGGGATGCTGCCTCCCCTAATTCAGCAGCTGTAACATCATACTGGTCTTTTGGGGCAGAGGTTTGAATCCTCTCAAGCTGTCTGCACACGTTTTCTGCACAAGTTGGCCAAACTTTTACAAGACCAACTGTTCTCATGAAATTTTGGTCCTCTTGCCTGGTGCAGAACCAGGCCAGGATTCCAATCTCCCTCTCTGTGTGATTTTTGGATCTGAGCTAAATACAGAATGAGGAGCTCTGAGTTTTGGTTTGAGCCTATCTCTAATATCTTGAAAATCTTTCCTTCAAGGGGAGAAGTCTGTTTAGGGGGAATATTGGACAGCACTTAAAAAAAACCTGGAACAAAAGAATTTTTGAAGGCTTCAACCCATAATGGAAAGGGGAGAGAGTTTCTCCCTGACATACTGTGGAGGACTAAACCTTTGAAAGATTCCAGGCCAGCCATTATTACAAATTTTTGTTTTCTGCTAGGTTATAACCAATGTAGAGCTGCAGTGCTATGAGAAGTCTTTAATCTTGTTGTGATTACATGTCAGATTAAAGGGTTAACCAGGTAAACCTCTCTATTTTGGATTGATTTTTTCCCTTTTATTAAATTAAGTTTTCATATAAGAAATTACTCCTTCATGGATCCATGCAAAGCAAATTTAAATGCCTTAGAGTCTGGACAGTAAGTTTAAAAAATTCTATAATTAACTGTGTTTTATTAAAATAGCAATAATGAAAAATAATTAGATTCTTAGGGATAATTGCCCTATATTGTAAAAATAAGTTAAACATGTGTTTGGAATGAATGGGTGAAAATCAGTCTAATTATTTTTTCATGAACTACATGGTGTGTAATAAAATGAGAACACTCCATGCTTATAAAACTAAACTGGCCCTTTATTAAGAGAACTATTTACAGAGGTGCTGTATCTGCAGCTAACATTTAAGCCAGGTGCATACAAACTAATTCCTGGTACCTCCTCCAAAATCTTTCCTCCTGCAAGTTGTTCTCCTTCCAACTTCCAGGCAGGTTGCTAAAGTTATTGCATCATCATCGCATTATTGAAAAAAACAAACAAACATAGATTGTAAAAGCCCAGTTTTGCATACACTTACATGATTAATTTCAAACATGTGAGAAATCACTGACTTAAGTGGAGCTTCTCATATGCTTAATGCTCAATGTCTGTGTGTTTAATCGGGGCCTAAGAACCTGCCTTGAATAGGAGTTTAAACCATAGTAAGAACAGGGACTTCAGCATTTGGTTTTTAATGACTAAAACCTTTTTAGATTGTAGACATTGTTTAACACAAAGCATATTGCATATTAAACATAAGTATAGTATAGCAATAACCAGTAAACAAGCTATATTGATTTGCTTATTTTTTCTTTCTCTTCTTCACCTATGTACTGTAGAAATCCATCTAACTTAAAATCCTGTGTTCAAAAGTGATTGAGCTGTTTGTTCCAAGTTAGTAGTAAAAATACACCACTATTCATGCTTTAATAAATAAAATATGATTGGGTGTAAATGTTTGTTCTAAACCCCTCAAAAAAAACCCCAATATTTCAGTAATTAAGTGATAGCATTTCTTTTCAACTCACAAAAATAAAGAAATTCATAGTTAAAAGGGGGCTGGTTAGGGGCTTAGTAAACAAAGATAGTGTTGACAATGCTAAGAGGTGTGGGACAGAGAGTAAAGAGATATTTAAATAAAGGTCCTCAGCATTTGACTATGTGGATCATGCACAGCAGCCACATAGTGGGAAAGGGCACCAGAGGGGGATATCCATTAATTCAGAAGTCATATAATCTAATAAAATTAGGAACTTGGGCCTACAAAAGGGACATACTTAGGAGGAAGGGTTAGTGGCAGGCAATAAAAGAATGTAATGGGTCCTCCATAATTTTAAATTACTTTGGTTGCCATCAAATATCTGTGACATTTCATCATTTTTACTCTAGACTTCAATCATTCTCCCCTAGATATATCACAATACATTAGGAGGAATCCAAATTGGTGTTGTAAAACAAGGTAATGGCCTGCATCTCATTTTGGATACATGAGAGTCTTATGCTCAAAGTATTATAGAGTAGTGAAGGCTTATAGATAAACTAAGTGGCATCTGCACTTCCTAGAAAAGAAAAGAAATTAATTTCATTTTTACTTAGAATTTTTACAGAATCAGATAAGTTCACTTCATAAAAAAAAATTCAATACATTTCCTGCTTAAATGACTTGAATTTTAGCTGATAGCTTTCAATGCTTCAATGTCTGCTCAAAGTGCTGATAAAAATTAGCTACTTCTCTGCAATATCGAGGAGAGCTGAAATGTTCAGGTCTGGATCCACCTGCACAGGAAATTGCTTCTTTCCATTTTGAAGTGGTATTTGGTATCTGTTTTTCATTAAGATCATTTCCACTTCTGATGTGCTGATAATATTCTTGTGAAAGGATGAGCAAAGACATATAAATTAATGATGTTGGGTTGGTACTTACATACCACAGCACAGTAGTCCTAATGAATTGTATCCATTGAAGCTAAATGCAAATGTGTGTCATGTAGTAGCCCTTTCTCATCTGGCTTTGTCACAGGATGTTGATCCTTATTCTAATCACATAATCACATTGGTCCCAGTCCAGAAAACATTGCTCAAGCAAAACTCCACCTGATTTCAACGGGAGTTCTGTGTGAGTAAAGATTTTTGTATTGAGCCCTCACTATCTTATGCCTACTATCTGTAAAATGGTGATCACAATATCTGCAGAGATGCTGGGAGGCCTAACTTTAGACCCAGAAATGTTGGAGAACTATAGGTCAACAAGCTGTGATATAGAACTTCTCTAGTATACTGCTTTTGTGATACTGACTTCCAGTACCAAGCACTTGAGCACTGACTGATTTAGCAAATGGAAATTTATTCTGTGCACAGCCTAGAACTTCAGTCATTGCAAAATATAATGGAGTGCTTAATTTCTCTTGCATCATGTCCCAGAACTATCATACCTTGGGCAATCCCATCATGTAGCCAAAATAATTATTTTTATATAATATTTGCCCTTGATATAAAACTAGAAATGACTAGTTCAGAATCTTTTATATGAGAAATTATTATACAGAACAATAGAAATCTAATGGTATTTATTATATTTATTTATTTACAATGCTTCCTTATCTGTTTGTTCTTGTTTTACTTCTGGAAAACATCTGGTGTTATAGAAGAGATTGAAAAATTCTGAAAGCATTTTCACATCTTCTTCAGCCACATACTTCAAGAAATCTTCATTTTCCATAAATGTGTTCCTGACATGCTTTAGAAATTCATATGCCAAATCTCTTTCTGAAATCAGCAGAACACTAGATCTAAATGGAGAAAAGTATCTCAATGTATTAACACCCATTGGTTTAAAAAATAGTATGTCCAGTTTCTTTTCAACATTCATTTTTGTCTTCATATTGAAATCTGTCAGGGTTTATTTTAACTAAGATAAGTCACTCCTTTATTGACACCAGATATATTTCTTGCTTGAGCAACATCACCAGTAATACAGATGAACTCTAAGTACATTCCTGAACATTTATAGCTCAGTTCATAAGAAACCGTTCTAAGCACCAGTGGTCAGATCTTTGATTTGTCTCCCCAGTAAAGAAAAAGGTCATAATTGAGACCTGTAGGAGATCAAAGAAGAAAATTCTATAGATTGCTGTCTACATGATTGATAAAAATTAAGTGTCTGCTCAGTACCATAATCAATCTCAGGAGGTAACAAAAGCATTTGTGAAAAAATTGTTTAAGTAGAAGCAAGGTGAAATGGAATCCTGTTGCTCTAAATCTGGCTACTTTGATTTTGAGACTGAGAAATACTTGGTACTTGAAAGAAAAGGGTCGACTTAAAACCAATGTGGACCTTAAATAATATAAGTTCTTCCTCCAGCAGTAGTTTGTGTAACTCTTCTGCCAGGTAGTGTCAGCAGCAAGAAGGGTAGGGTTCAATATCTGAGAGGGGGGGGGTGTTCCCCTTAATGTTACAAAACAAAACCAGCTCAAGCCCCCACCAGAAAAATAAACACCACCCTTGGTTGCCTCAAACAGACAATACTTCCCCACTTCCTAGCACTGAGTTTACTAAGAGGGGAGGAAACACATAATTAATTTGGGAAAACACTGCAACAATTATTCAAAAGTATGCAAACACTAAGTAAACACCTGCTCGACAGAATCTTGGGCAGTAATCCTTTGCCTCAGTTTCCCTTTCACACACCACTCCTCTGCACCTGACTCACTGATTTGTTGTCCAAGGTCAATGAAGTCCCAGGGTCCAGTGGTGGGAAAGGAGAGGAAGAGTGATGCCTCTACTTCTGCCCTGCTTGCAGCTGGTCATCGCTGTCACCTCTCTTTGCCGCTGCCTTTACCTGCCATGCTGTGTTTTGAGGTTCCCACACCCCGCCCAGTTCTTAGTGATTTTAGTTCTTACTGATGTCACTGGGTAGTGAGGAACCTCAAGGTTGCTGCCTTCTCTGCACTGCTTTTCACTGCAGCATTGCCCCCACACCAGGTGTAAGGTCAGCCCCCTAGACTGGCCTATTAGTGATCTCAGCTCTAATGATTTCTAGCTCAATAAGTCTAATCAGCTCTGTCTTTACCCATTAAAGGTCAAATGTTCTCTGTTCTTCACTTCAGTTTGCCATCACTACCCCATGCTCAGCGAGTGAGGTTACATTTATAGCGACATTCCCTCCCCTTCCCCCCAACCAGTTAGGGCATATTAAATACAGTTCTGCTGTCCTTTAGTCATACAATAAAGATATCATTTAATTACCCCTACACCCAATACTTAAGTGAATGTTAACTTAAAAGAGCCACAATTGATCACTTTAGTAAAGTAGGTACATCTGTGGATCATGTCAGCAAAATAGTGCGTCTATACAAATATGGTCTTGTCCTGAGGTCTTTTCCCCCAGCTCATCAATAGATGGCAGTAGAGAGCTCATTCAAGCTACTTGCTTACATCTGTAATTTCTTTTTATCTTAGAATATCCTTTTTCAGTTGTGAGGATTTAAAGTCAGGGTCCAAGAGACAGGTCAGCATGTTAAGGTTAACCAGTAAATTACTGCTGAATTTCTCATTTTTTTTAGTAAAGCTTCCATCTGCACTTAAAACAAACCATAGTGTAACATTTAATATCTTTTTCATAATCTTTCAGTCTGGGCAGGTAATGCATTCAAATTTTAGGAAAGGAATTACTTGACATATATATTATTAGAAATATCTGAAGATATGTCAGAAATGTCTTTCTCAGTTGGTGACAGAGTGAAAAACAGGCCTTTTCTCTATGTGCTGCAGTGCTAATATTATATCTACTCAGCAATCACATACTGTACTCTGTCCCATAATCATATGCTGCCACATGCTTCCTCCTGGTTTCTTTGCCTATCATTTGAAAGGGAGTTCCTGACATCCAGAGTTTTGGAGCTGTGCTCCAGCTCCGCTCCACCTCCAGGCAAAAACCTGCAGCTCCGCTGCTCCGGAGCTGCTCCGTGCTCCAGCTCCAGGCTCTGCTCCAAAGCCCTGCTGACATCTTAGGAATTAACTCACCTTTCATCACCTTTTTGCTTTTCAAGATTCACTTGTGAAATTAAGGAGAGTATAAGTCATTTACTATCGTTTTAATATGTGATAGTTAGCTTTGAGCCTGAAGGGATCTCCATTTTTTGATAACTTGGCCAGTTGCGATCTGTATCAGTTTTCTTTTTGAAGTTCAGATGAGGCTTGTGTTAATCCAGCTGCCTACGCACCTTATTAATAAGTACTGTCCGTTCAGTGGACAACAGAGATGCTCTTTTCCTTAGTGTTTATTATGGTTGCTGTTAATTGTACAGGCTCAGCAGTGTTCTAGATAATTTACAGTATGCTATGCACACAGTTTCATTTTAGAGACTAACCAATTTATTTGAGCATAAGCTTTCGTGAGCTACAGATCACTTCATCGGATGCATACTGTGGAAAGTTTAGAAGATCTTATATACACACAAAGCATGAAAAAATACCTCCTCCCACCCCACTCTCCTGCTGGTAATAGCTTATCTAAAGTGATCACTCTCCTTACAACGTGTATGATAATCAAGTTGGGCCATTTCCAGCACAAATCCAGGTTTTCTCAGCCCCCCCCTCCCGCCCCCCCCCCCCCACACAAACTCACTCTCCTGCTGGTAATAGCTTATCTAAAGTGACCACTCTCCTTACAATGTGTATGATAATCGAGGTGGGCCATTTCCAACACAAATCCAGGTTTTCTCACCCCCCCCCCATTTTTGCTAATACAGACTAACACGGCTGTTACTCTGAAACAGTTTCATTTGTAATCTGCATGTGTCAGCCTACAAAACCTTTGACATAATTTGTTGACCCTCCAGTACACATGGTCCTTCTGGAGAAAGAGCATTGTGGATTTTGCAGACCTGTTCTAACATTTTGTTTCTGCCACATACCTCTTGATTTCGTTCTGAATGTGTCTGTGTAGGAATTGTGTTACATCTGGGCTGCCGAATGCTTCATAACTGGGAGTGAGGACACCCAAGGATGGAGCGTGGGTTGGTTGGTGTAAGCTAATGGCATAGTTAGTATTACTTTAAGTTCCAATGGAAATAGAAAGGTAGAAGCCAACTGCAAGGTATGATCCGCAGACTTGATTTCTCCTTTCTTCTGATTTAATACATTTGGGAAGTGTATTCATGTTAGAATTCTCCTTGACCAAAGGAAGCTTCACTCTTTGCTGTTAGCTGGAGAATTTCATTTTGTGTCAGGTGCACAGGTTGATAGGCCAGAGCCTATTATTGCCAACCCTAAGCATTGAAAATAATGAATCAGGCATCCAAACATCATGAGATTGCCTTAAACATCATGAGATTTATAAAACAAATATAGATTTGGAGTTTTTTATTTCCTTCTGGGTTTAGAACTTTAGGGTATGCTTGGGTCATAATTTCAATCTTTTCTCCGCGGCTATGAGGAATAGAACCTTAATGTTTTTTCAAATGATATCTGACAGTCTCATGTAGGCAAATAGTTGCAGGAACTTTGGCTTTAAGAAAAATGCCAAAGGGGCTCTGGAACTGAACCCTAACTATGTCTTGAAAGATTCAATCTTTTTGGAAGCTTAATTTATGCAAAGGTCTGTTCCACGTTGGGAAAACTGAATTTAGCCTGGAAGCCTGGCAGAGGCCTGGACTGTCCTGAAAATAATTTGTTTAATTTTGACAAGGGCTTGTTATAACAAAGGAAGGTTTTATTTGAGCAGGGTGCTATATTGTTATGAGTTGCTAAGAGACTTGTTGGGATAACTCACATGACTGGAGTACTGTCATGGATGGTTATAAACTGTTCAGGAAGGACAGGCAGGGCAGAAAAGGTCGGGGAGTAGCACTGTATGTAAGGGAGCAGTATGACTGCTCAGAGCTCCGGTACGAAACTGCAGAAAAACCTGAGTGTCTCTGGATTAAGTTTAGAAGTGTGAGCAACAAGAGTGATGTAGTGGTGGGAGTCTGCTATAGACCACCGGACCAGGGGGATGAGGTAGATGAGGCTTTCTTCCGGCAGCTCACAGAAGCTACTAGATCGCATGCCCTGATTCTCATGGGTGACTTTAATTTTCCTGATATCTGCTGGGAGAGCAATACAGCGGTGCATAGACAATCCAGGAAGTTTTTGGAAAGCGTAGGGGACAATTTCCTGGCGCAAGTGCTAGAGGAGCCAACTAGGGGGGGCGCTTTTCTTGACCTGCTGCTCACAAACCGGGTAGAATTAGTGGGGGAAGCAAAAGTGGATGGGAATCTGGGAGGCAGTGACCATGAGTTGGTTGAGTTCAGGATCCTGACGCAGGGAAAAATAGTAAGCAGCAGGATACGGACCCTGGACTTCAGGAAAGCAGACTTTGACTCCCTCAGGGAACGGATGGCCAGGATCACCTGGGGGACTAACTTGAAGGGGAAAGGAGTCCAGAAGAGCTGGCTGTATTTCAAGGAATCCCTGTTGAGGTTACAGGGACAAACCATCCCAATGAGTCGAAAGAATAGTAAATATGGCAGGCGACCAGCTTGGCTTAATGGTGAAATCCTAGCGGATCTTAAACATAAAAAAGAAGCTTACAAGAAGTGGAAGGTTGGACATATGACCGGGGAAGAGTATAAAAATATTGCTCGGGCATGTAGGAATGACATCAGGAGGGCCAAATCGCACCTGGAGCTGCAGCTAGCAAGAGATGTTAAGAGTAACAAGAAGGGTTTCTTCAGGTATGTTGGCAACAAGAAGAAAGCCAAGGAAAGTGTGGGCCCCTTACTGAATGAGGGAGGCAACCTAGTGACAGAGGATGTGGAAAAAGCTAATGTACTCAATGCTTTTTTTGCCTCTGTTTTCACTAACAAGGTCAGCTCCCAGACTGCTGCGCTGGGCATCACAAAATGGGGAAGAGATGGCCAGCCCTCTGTGGAGATAGAGGTGGTTAGGGACTATTTAGAAAAGCTGGACGTGCACAAGTCCATGGGGCCGGACGACTTGCATCCGAGAGTGCTGAAGGAATTGGCGGCTGTGATTGCAGAGCCATTGGCCATTATCTTTGAAAACTCGTGGCGAACCGGGAAAGTCCCGGATGACTGGAAAAAGGCTAATGTAGTGCCAATCTTTAAAAAAGGGAACAAGGAGGATCCTGGGAACTACAGGCCAGTCAGCCTCACCTCAGTCTCTGGAAAAATCATGGAGCAGGTCCTCAAGGAATCAATTCTGAAGCACTTGCATGAGAGGAAAGTGATCAGGAGCAGCCAGCATGGATTCACCAAGGGAAGGTCATGCCTGACTAATCTAATCGCCTTTTATGATGAGATTACTGGTTCTGTGGATGAAGGGAAAGCAGTGGATGTATTGTTTCTTGACTTTAGCAAAGCTTTTGACACGGTCTCCCACAGTATTCTTGTCAGCAAGTTAAGGAAGTATGGGCTGGATGAATGCACTATAAGGTGGGTAGAAAGCTGGCTAGATTGTCGGGCTCAACGGGTAGTGATCAATGGCTCCATGTCTAGTTGGCAGCCGGTATCAAGTGGAGTGCCCCAAGGGTCAGTCCTGGGGCCGGTTTTGTTCAATATCTTCATAAATGATCTGGAGGATGGTGTGGATTGCACTCTCAGCAAATTTGCGGATGATACTAAACTGGGAGAAGTGGTAGATACGCTGGAGGGGAGGGATAGGATACAGAAGGACCTAGACAAATTGGAGGATTGGGCCAAAAGAAATCTGATGAGGTTCAATAAGGATAAGTGCAGGGTCCTGCACTTAGGACGGAAGAACCCAATGCACAGCTACAGACTAGGGACCGAATGGCTAGGCAGCAGTTCTGCAGAAAAGGACCTAGGGGTGACAGTGGACGAGAAGCTGGATATGAGTCAGCAGTGTGCCCTTGTTGCCAAGAAGGCCAATGGCATTTTGGGATGTATAAGTAGGGGCATAGCGAGCAGATCGAGGGACGTGATCGTTCCCCTCTATTCGACATTGGTGAGGCCTCATCTGGAGTACTGTGTCCAGTTTTGGGCCCCACACTACAAGAAGGATGTGGATAAATTGGAGAGAGTCCAGCGAAGGGCAACAAAAATGATTAGGGGTCTGGAACACATGGCTTATGAGGAGAGGCTGAGGGAGCTGGGATTGTTTAGCCTGCAGAAGAGAAGAATGAGGGGGGATTTGATAACTGCTTTCAACTACCTGAAAGGGGGTTCCAAAGAGGATGGCTCTAGACTGTTCTCAATGGTAGCAGATGACAGAACGAGGAGTAATGGTCTCAAGTTGCAGTGGGGGAGGTTTAGATTGGATATTAGGAAAAACTTTTTCACTAAGAGGGTGGTGAAACACTGGAATGCGTTACCTAGGGAGGTGGTAGAATCTCCTTCCTTAGAGGTTTTTAAGGTCAGGCTTGACAAAGCCCTGGCTGGGATGATTTAACTGGGAATTGGTCCTGCTTCAAGCAGGGGGTTGGACTAGATGACCTTCTGGGGTCCCTTCCAACCCTGATATTCTATGATTCTATGATTCTATGAATCTTTGTAACCAGTGATGAGCTTCCAAAATCTTAACAACCGGTTCCCTATAAAAAGTTCTGATTTAAGGCATATGCCACAGTATGTATTTTTTGTACCAGCAGGTTACCATACGTTGGTATTTTGCTGGGAGAAATTTTTAAAATTTAAAAATTCCTCCCAGACGGCAATTTAAGAACCAAAAAGTATGACATGTCTGGGAAAATACGGATGTATGTTAACCCTACCTAAAGTTCTTTTTTAAAAAGATGGGCCTGAACTAGAAATGAGCTCCGTTTCACATGTGTGAGTCCCCGCCACTCCCTGGGGGGCGTGCTAGGGTGACCAGATGTCCCGATTTTATAGGGACAGTCCCAATTTTGGGGTCTTTTTCTTATATGGGCTCCTATTACCCTCCACCCCCTGTCCTGATTTTTCACACTTACTGTCTGGTCACCCTAGGGTGTGCACACGTGTGGGTCCCAGCTGCTCCCTGCCCCCCTCATTGAAGCAGGTGTGCAGGCATCCTTGAAAAAGTATATTTTTTCAGTTCTAGTATTTCTTTTTTATACTAGTAGAGTTTAGAATATTGGAGTCTTTTTATCTTGTTCTGTGCTTTAAGATACCCTTTTATTATGTTGTCAGATCTGAAATATTGTAGCAACCATTGCCATACTTCATGTATTCACTAAGTTTGCATTGGCTTGTTATATCTCCTTGTACACTATACGGTACTGATGACCTCTGAGATTCTTGACTTTGTAGTGCATAAGAATTTCTCAGCTATCTCCTCTGTATTTGTGTACACTGTTGTGCTATGATTGTAGGGATTGCAAATCACATTAATTCGAGGCCTGAGGCTTCCAATATTCAGTTATGGCCAACTGCCAAAAAGCTGGGGGACCAATGACTAGTTTAGGATTCAAAATATTTAAGAGTTCCATGAATAGAAACAAATGTTTTATTTGGAAGTGAGGATTTCTGGATCTCCAGTAATATAAAGCATTAATTTTTTGCCCTGGCATCTTCTTGATATACCGTACCTTAACGACCCATCATTCAAATTACAATCTTATTTTTGTTCCATTTCAGTACAGTCATGATTTCAACAATGTATATTTTGAGAAGTATTAGTGCTAATGACTACTTATATACCATCTGCAAGTTTGGAGCTTGGAAAATCAGCTTTCAAAATGTACTAATCCTGTACTGCCATTAACATGTTGTATGGCCTAAGGGAAGTCATTTAACCCTCTTCCTTAGCTTCCCCATCTGTGATTGAGACTTCAACTTTACCAGGGGTATTGAGAGAACTGATTAATTAGCCATGACTAAACTGTAAACATCAGACATTTTTTTTTCATCTAGCAGAACAACTATTCTTTGGGAGAAACCAAAATTGCATTATTAAGCTGAAATATACAGGATCAATCTATATAAGCAAATGTTATCTGTGTAGGAATTTGACCAAGACACTCTGGCTGACTCTTTTATTTATGTAAAATGTACCAGTGGAATTTAATTAAGAACCCTCTGGTTTTATTTCATCCTGGTTTTTATTTGCCCTTAGCACAGTGCTGGTGCATTGGTTTGTTATTAAATTGGAGAGAAAAGTTCTGTATCAAGAGGCATTAACATAATATTTTGCATAAAATTTGGCTGTTCCTTCAGGTTTCACATTCTAATATGGATCAGACCTCACCCTGCTTCTTTCATGAGATATAGTAAGAGTACTGAAACAATTTGATTTGTCTGCATTAACATTTTTATTTAGTTACTTAGGAATGTTCACCTGAGATGTGGCATCTCATTTTCACTGAGGTTTTGTTTTTCCCATTTTCCAATGAGTTAACGAAGACATAAGGAAGTAAATATAAGAAATGTAGATTCTTTGGCTTTTTGCTTGTTATAATCAGTTAGTGACACATAAACTCTAATAAATTATCCATCTTAACAGCCATGTCTTCAAAGGGTAGCACTTTAATTTCATTTTTCATGTAGTCTTATGTAGACAGTCTCCGTGGGGTGTTTGAGTTCCATAGTTAAACTTGAATGTTTTTCATGATAGACTGGTTAGTTGCTATTTTGTTTATCATTTGGATAACATGCTCAACAAGAAATCTTTGAGATAAAAACAAAACGGCAAATATTATTAAAGACATTCTTGTTACTCTTCACATTAGCATGTCATATTTTTGTAGTACAAGCATTTGAAGTGTGTAAAAAGCTTATTGTTTATTTCCCACCAATGTGGTCTTGAGGGAACAATGGAAAGAATAGATGTCCCTCTGGTTGAGACAGGTGAACGATCACACTTAATAAAAATGTGCAAAAATCATTCAGATATCAGTGATGGGAAAGGTAAGGTTGAAAAATGTCAGGCTATACATGCAGAATGTTTATTGTGTGATTTGGGAAAACTAGTACTCATCAAATGCCATATATGTGTCCATTATTTTTAAAATTTTAGTTTATTTTAAGATATCAGTAAAGAGAAAATCTTAATTTGTATGTGTTTGCCAGAAGAATCTCACAACAGCTACCAGGAATTCAATGTGATTGGAGTTAAATAAATGTGTTTAAGCCTTCATCCAAAGTGAGTAGTATGGATTTTCTTTTAATAAAATTTGAAATGTGGTTAAAATCCACTTGTTCTAGGACTGATGCCAAAAAAATCAGCTCTGACATCTTTTTAAAGTACATTGCTCTGCCCGTAGTGCTGTCTGTGCATATTATAATGGTAAAAAGGTTCCCTTGCCTTTTTTTTTTTTTTTTTACTTTGAAAAACTCTGTTGCCTGCAGCGTTGCATGCTGGAACAATGCACGCTGTCAAAGACTAGATAACCAATTTACTTGGAAAAGGAATTAATGCTTTCCTTATCTGACATTAATTGTGTTGGAATCATTTCTCAAGTGGAAACTGTTGGCTTTGAGTGTAGAATAATAAGAGTTACTACTTTTAGCTCAACAGGCTGAAATGCCAAGAAATACGAAGCCATGTCACCAGACTGGAATATCAAGTAACAAGCCTGGTGGGTTGCGTTACATACATGGTTTCGTCCTGTGTGTGCAATAATGAGCATGTTGAACAGGTATTAAAACTTGTGCTTATTAAAAAAATTAACTGTAGGAAGCATCTATATGGATTATTTGATTAAACCAAGAACATATTAACTGGACTGTCACTAATATTTTGTGTTGGGTCTCCAGTTTGCATTTTCTCTGTAAAGACATTATCTGATTTCTGAATACACTGCTGTTTAAATACTACTCTGGTGGCAGTTGGTCTGGTCTGATGGGTTGTCCTGAGGGCCTATGAGTGTCCCCCAGCTTGCCTGCTTTGAGCTGGATATATAGCCCTTTAAATATTGCAGCACTGGGTAACAAGGGACAGTTTTTCTCCCTTGCATATATCGCTGTTGGGAGGTTCTTCCCATCCATGTACTGATGTGTACTTCTGAAGCATAACCACTAAGCATTCTGTTTGCACAAACCTGTTACATTTTATTTTTGAATCAGGCCCAGCTTAGCTTTTGCAATGTATTGTATAGAAGTTGCATCTTTTAACACCGAATTCTGTTCAAGTTTGTAGCTTCATATTCCCTTTTCACTAATGTGGATAATATTTCATGGGCTATTTGGTAGTGAAGAAAAATAGTTATTGTCTCACACATTAGGTAATTTAGAGAAGGAGTAGTTCTTGACATCACAAAGCAGTGAAAGCCACAGTAGAGATGCCAGATCTTGAACCTGTAGCATTATCTAACTTTCTTTCCTAATGTGGAACATTTACTGACTTTGTGGTTGAACAGCGCAGTCCAGCAGGGTGCTGAGTATGGCATATAAAGTGCTAAATCTTCAACTTTGATTGACTTTAATGGCTCAGTACCTTCCAGCAGCTACTCATCATCTCATAGGAATGGGTCCTAGGCAATCAGCAAGGTCTTGGTATCTTATTGGCTGAGGTGGCCATGGGACTATTGGAGGAACCTTCAGGTCTGTCTAATTTGATTAGGTCCTAAAAGTGATGTTGGGAGAGGAAAGAAACAGCAGCCCTCGCTTTCTATAAGAATTATTATGTTCATCCCTTTACCTGTTATTTTGATACGTTCAATAAAGTTCTGGCTCCAGTTTTTCACCTTAGATCTGTGTTGTGTCATAGAAAACTCTGGGGATTCTTTTTACCTGAAAGTAAAATATAGCTTCATCCATTCCTTTTCACAATGTGGCTTAGAATGCTAAAGAACTTTCAGTTTCACTTGTGCAGATGTATAATGTATCAATTATTGTGTGTAGTGGTTAATTTGAAACTTGTCACAAGCTAACAACCATCAGAAGCAATAACATGGCTACTTGTTTATTACATCTTTTCTAAACTGTTATTTTACTTGATTCATTTTAAAAACGTTAAAAACATTGGCCACCCTTCAAATTTTGACATTAAACTCTTTAGAGTAATCCTAGGGAAGAGAAAGAGAATAAAACAGTGTTTCACAAATGTAATTGTTACAACTAAAGCTGGCACATATATTAATTGTGAAAAAATATATTTCAGATTTGGCCCTTTCTTTCAATGTTTTAATAAAAATCATAATCAATTTATATCAGGCCCAGCTTAGCCTTTGCAATGTATTGTATACCCTGATGTCCTAGCTAAATTTCAGTAGAGTATTTATTTACACTGGGCCAGACATTTAAAGATATTTTGGCACCTATAGATGCAGATAGGCTCACCTTTCAATAGGAGTTGGGCACATGGGCATTTTGAAAATCCCAGTAGGCACCTGTCTGTATCTTTAAAAACTGCCCCAAAGTCCCTATCTAAAATTCCTTGAGATAGAGGAGATAGAGCAGCTTGAGATAGAGGAGATAGTTTTCCCTTTTCATTCTGAATTGCTGTTGTGTGCAGTTTAAAGGGTACTACTATTCTCCATAGAGGTGGTTGTAGATATTCCTGCATATGCACAGGCAGATCCTGGGGCAAAGTTAATCTGCACAAAGTGCAACGTGAGGTAGATAACAGGTGTGTATGTCTGTGTGCACGCAGTGTGCACCTGTGTGCTCACACATGCATATGCAGTGATTTTAAACTCACCTTTGCTTCTCCCTGATCCTGGTGCTATTCAATGTAGAGCTGATCTCTTTGTGTTGTGGCAGAACAGTCTTGAGAGCTGCAACTACCATGGGAGGCCAAAAACTCATCCAAGGATTGGTGTAGTATAGGGGCATCCTAGCCGCGCCTTATTGTGTTCCTTCTTTCCTATTTATGTTCGCAAGGAGTATAAGTAGCATAAAATCCCTTTCATCTGGTCTGTGCCATCTGGGTATACTGGGGTGATCCTCTGTATGCTTAAATCAGAGTTAAGGCCAGATTATTTTGCAGAACACTCCGCCAGAGGATTTGACTCATAATTTATAATCAGTTTTTGTAGTTTGTCCAGTGCCTTTGATGTACTAAGTAAATGTCAATTTTTATCAAGACAATATCAGAGGATAACTCAGCCCACACTGAGAGATCGTAAATCCAAATTTAGAAAGTCTGAATTGAGGAGAACTCAGTTAGCTCAAATTGTGCCTTGTTCTTATGACAATTTGGACAGCTAATATTTTTTCTACTTCAGCCATTTTGCTAAATATGAGATCTTAAATGTCTGCACTTTTCTACTCCCGCTTTGATCTTTGTACCATGCATTTATTTTACCTTGTGGTCTTTTGCTCCCCACTGATTCCAGCAGTGTCAAATCTCTCGTGTTTAATATTAAAAATTCTAGTGGTTCCACTCTCTGTATTCTCTGCTGAGTTGAAGAGACTAGTAACCACTGAAATTGACTAAAGCACATGATCCTGCAGAGCAGGATTGGGGGTCCTAAGAGTTGAGGCCTTCGTAACTTGCAGAATTGGGCCCTTGGTTACTCTGCTTCTAGATTTAAACAAAATACCCACCTTTTTCTAATAAGATAGGCTTAGGTTTCATGGTCAGTTACTAAACAGGAATTGTTCCAACAATGCATGACACATTCATTTAATTAACTATTTAAATTATTTTAAAACTATCAAAACCGAATACGAGTTCAAATCTGGAGATTAGGCAAACTAAATACTTGTGCATGTGCCCTCTAAGCCTAGCTTTTTAAAGAACCTTCAAAGCATTCTAATTAGCTTGGAAACATTTTTTAATAAACCAAATTGAGAAAGATCAAGTACTCAGTAGTGTGTTTCAGTAGCATTCATATTTTCTCTTAGAGCATTCACATAATCTTTGTCCTTTATTATCGTTGGAATAATATATTTATAATATATTAGGTACTCAACAATTTTATTTGTCATTTGCAATGACAACATGCAAGTACTGTACCAAACAACATACTGTTCTTAATAGTGAAGAAATCAAAATGACATATGCAAGGTTTTGTTTAGAAATTGTATTTTTTTCATATTGTTGAGATACAAATGTCAACAAAGTATAATGTCACCTTCTTAATACTTGGAGGCATGATTTTTTTTTCAAGTGAATTTAGCTTTAAAGAAAGGTGTGAGCACTGGAAAGGGAAACTTTATCTTGTATTTATCCTTGGAACAGATACAGTAGTCTCTCAGCCATGTCCCTAAAATACCATTGATAAAAATGAGAAGATAGTTGCCTCTGCTAGTGGTCACTGTTTGCAGTGGTATAGTCATGTTGGTCCTATGATAGGAGAGAGACAAGGGGGGTGAGGTAATATCTTTTGTTGAGCCAACTTCTGTTGGTGAAAGAGACAAGCCTTCAAGCTCCGTAGAACTGTTCTTCAGGAGCCTAAACCCCCTTGTCTTTCAAAGATATTTAAGTGCCTATTGATGCAGTTAGGCGCCTAGTGGGCTTTTCCAAAGCACTTAGGGACCAAACTCCCATTGAAATCAGTGAGCAGTTCCTAGGCACTTTGGAAAATCCCATTAGGCACCCGCCTGCATCTGTGACTAAATGCCTTTTAAAATCTGGGTTTTAGTCTATCTGTCCTTCAATTCCCTTTCTATGAAGTTGGGATAATAGTACTTAATAAGGATAAATGCATTAAAGATTGGGAAGTGCTCAGATGATATGATAATGGGGGCCGGGCTGGATTAACTATCCTGTGGGCCCAGGGCTATTAGATTTTGTGGGGCCCCTAAATAAAAGTCTTTTTCCTGGGAGGGAGTTTGGTGCAGCAGGGGGCTGAGGCAGGGGATTGGGGTGCAGGAGGGGGTGTGGGGTCTGGGAGGGAGTTTGGTTGCAGGAGGGGGATTCTGATCTGTGGCAGGGGGCTGGGGTGCAGGAGGGGGGTGCGAGGTGCAGGCTCCGGCCGGGAAGCACTTACCACAGGTGGCTCCCAGCCAGCAGCACAGCAGGGCTCAGGCTGCCTTCTTGCCTGCCACAGCCCCATGCTGCTCCCAGAAGCGGCTGGCTCCTAGCATATCACTGCAGCCCTTGAGGGAGGGGGACAGCATGTCTCTGTGCACTGCCTGTGTCTGCAAGCACCACCCCCGTAGCTCCCATTGGCCGGTTTTTGGCCAATGGGAGCTGTGAGGACAGTGCTGGAGGTGGGGGGCACCGCATGGAACTGCCTCCCACCCGCCAGGGGCCACAGAGTCATGCTAGCAGCCAGCCGCTTCCAGGAGTGGTGTGGGGCCATAGCATGCTGGCAGCCTGCCTGAGCACCCCGCTGCACTGCGGGATTTTTAGCAGCCTGGAGTTGGAGACTGCTGTCTGTGATTTATTTTTGTGGGTCCCCCCTTGATCGGGGGCCCTGGGCTACAGCTACTAAAGCCCCTGCCTTAATCTGACCCTGAATGGGGGCCATATAAATGCCTAAAGATGGATATAGATCGGATTGCTCAAGAGCTTTGTAATAATAGATTGAGCCTTCCATGTCTAGTTTAAAAGTTTGAATCCAACTCTGAGTGATTCACTATTACCATTCTGTGTCTGTTGAAGTCATATGTGAAATTCATTTACATTCTTTGTGTGTGATCCTTCAAAGCCTTAATAACCCAAGTAGTTCTTACTCAAATAATCCAATTTAAATCAATAGGATTATGCACATGAGTAAGACCTGGTCTACACACCGGTATAACTATTTTGGATAGCTGTGTGGTGGTTGTGTTTTTTGTTTTGTTTATTTTAACGAAATAGTCATACCAGTACAATCCCAGGTGTGGATGCAGCTATACCAGTATATTTTATTCCCTTCCCTTACGGGATCATTTTCTATCAGTATAAACCCATTTATACTAATATAACTGCTTCTACACTGCTTTAACGATACCAGTTTGGTCAATGTGATAGTACTTTTTTGTATAGACAAACCCTAGATGTTTACAGCATTATAATTCAATCCCTAATGATTTGGAGTTCTCATTACTAAAATTAGTAGCTTTGCAGGTAATCTTAGCAAATGGCCAAAGTACTGAGTGCACACTATAAATGAACTTCCTTTGTACAACTTAGTGTGATCTCTCCAGGTCAGGGTTTGAAATGCATTAGTGGAGAAGTTCATACTGCCACAATTCAGGATGCAATTTTCTGCTGATAAATAAGGTGACTTCACTGTCCAAGGCTGTCAGTTCAGCAATTTTCCATGAAATAAAAGAAAAATATTGGCACACTGACCTTAACCATGTCCCTTTCAAGATACATCAACTGATTTTTTTTCAGTCCTTTTTTATACAGAAGAAAGCAGAAAGGTGATATCAAAGAAAGAACTTACAACAAGGTTTTTTTATACTTTATTTACTTATTTAATATATATTTAGTACTTCAAAATGAGCATTTGCAAACAGCTAATCATTAGTATGCATTTCTTTATGAAGGAAATATTATATATTAAGGGATCTGTTTTCTTCTAAATACAGGTGTGGATCCCATTATTGATAGTGTAAGTTACACAAAGTGCACATCAAGAACAGAATAAACCCATGTGTTCTTTTTGACTTACTAAATAATGACAAATGAACATCTGTCAGGTCTACCAGATAAATAATAATGATGAGAAAGAATATACGCAAATGAGCCATTCTCCTCACACCAGAATTCTGGGAAGAGACAGCCAGTTATTAGTAAACCTAAAATGTTAACCTAATTATTGATAATACACTCAATCTGTAAGAGGTATTTAGCTGGATATGTTTGATAAAATCAATTTTCTAATAAAAATTAAGAGAAATAGTAAAAGAAACCAAAGGCATAAAAAATGAGGTAGTTATATCTGATGAGAAAAAGAAGACCTTTATGTTGGGATAAGGATAATTATATGCTGTGTGTATCAAAAGGTTCCAGGAAAAGCTTTATAGTATGCTTCAGACCCCAGAAGAGCTCTGTAAAATTGTAGCTGAATATAAATCAAGTATGCTAAAATGACTTCAATATTGAGGGCCAAGTCCTTTTTCTCTGTATTGAAGGCAACTGAGTGAAGGAAGCATTGTGCATATTGATGTACTTATGGAGCTGGCGAGACATCCCCTTCTCCCTACTTTCTCCTCCGCCCCCTTCCACCGCTACTCTGCACAAAACTGATTGGCTGGGGAGGGGGAGTGCCGCTCCAAAACAAGGGCACGAAATTAACTCTGACCCCCAGGAGGGTTTGAGTGAAGGAGCAGATGTGATGTGGGACGGCAGACCAGCCCAGGAAAATTTGGAGAGAAAACAAAGAGGCAGGAGCCTTGAGCTACAGCAGGGAGGAGGAGGGAACTGCTTGGAGGAGAGCCAGCTGCTTGCAAAAGCAGATTGTTATAAATTCCTAGCCTGGAGGTTACAGAACACCTGAGACCACACATAAGAACTCACCATTCTGAGTTCACACCTCACGTCATCAGAGTGTGTGGACAGGATGGACTAGCCCAAAGGTGGGACAGAATTGCATTGGCTGGAACAGAGGATATGTGTGTGTCGAGACAGGCATGAGGGGCAGTGAATGAAAGCTTATCTTGCTGTATGCTGTGCTATGGGCAAGGGAGTCTATGAAGCCCCTGCTAGAGAGCCTGACATGGGTCTACTCCTTGCTTTGCCTGGGTTAGATAAAAGTGTTGTTCCATTGTTGTGTGTGGTACTTTCTCCAGGGGTAACTCTGACTCCCCCCCACACCCCAGGAAGGAGGGCTGGTGTTTGTGTAGAGGTGAGGGGCTTGGACCTGGGACCACTTCCCAATCCTGCAAACCCCCTACCTGACATACTATTACTGCTCTAACACACAAGTAACAATGTGAAGAAGAAAAGATCAACTACATTTCATAATTTAGACCATCTTGAGGTTCTTGGGCGAGATAAGCTTCCACTCGGGTAGGAAAAGGAACCAAATGGCCCCTTGCTGCCACACTATTTCAAGAGCTGTGCTGTGAAGCCTTAGAGAGCTAATTGGGTGATGATCCTTTTTGGTCCTTCAGGGCAGCTCAGCAGTCAAATTCTGCAGATGACAACAGCATTCATTGCAAAAATTAGAGGACCGTCTGTTTGTATCAAATAGCAGAAGCGTGAGGATATGCAGCCAAGAGATGACAGGAAAGTATCTGTGCCAAAGACAACTTCTGAAAAAGAGTCATTGTATCTCCCATCTGGCAGTGGGACAGCAAGGGAAAATGCACACCCCTCTTTAAAGTGAATGTACCAAGGAGCAGACTCAGTTCTGTGACAGGGTCGGGCCAGATGGCTGTAGGAGAGTAATAGAAGGCAGATATATTAGCCCTAGGCTCAGTAGGTCCCTTTTCCCTGGGTAAGGTAACAGGGAAGGTTCGAGAACAATCAGGAACCTTCTGGAGACAATTAAGGCAGGCTGATTAGAACACCTGCAGCCAATCAAGAAGCTGCTAGAATCAATTAAGGAAGGCTAATCAGGACACCTGGGTTTTAAAAAGGAGCTCGCTTCAGTTTGTGGTGTGCGTGTGAGGAGCTGGGAGCAAGAGGTACTAGGAGCTGAGAGTGAGAATGCGGACTGTTGGAGGACTGAGGTGTACAAGCATTATCAGACACCAGGAGGAAGGACCTATGGTGAGGATAAAGAAGGTGTTGGGAGGAGGCCATGGGGAAGTAGTCCAGGGAGTTGTAGCTGTTGCACAGCTGTTCCAGGAGGCACTCTAGACAGCGGCATTCCACAGGGCCCTGGGCTGGAACCCGGAGTAGAGGGCGGGCCCGGGTTCCCCCCAAATCCTCCCAACTCCTGGTCAGACACAGGAGAAGTTGACCTGGACTGTGGGTTCAGAAAAACAGCCAAGCTGAGGGCTGCTGTGAAGCTCCAAGGCGAGCAAATCCGCCAATAAGCGCAAGACCCACCAAGGTAGAGCAGGAACTTTGTCACAGTTCTCTTCAGTGTAGTAACATGACTGGGAGACAAGGACACTTGGCAATGTATACATCAAGCCTACTACAGGACTGTAGTGACACACTGACCTGGCCTCACATGTGCCCGCGCACACACACATACATACATAGAGCCATTAACAGACCTGTTTTGGAGCAGTGGGGAAGATATGTGGATGAATGGGTACAATGAAATGGAGAGGTAGAACTCTCATGCATAGTAGTCCTCACTAACCTGTTTGCTGACTTCATACATATATTGAACAAGAGGGTCAACAAGAAAGAATCCTGTAGTACCCCTTAAGAGTGTCTTTCAGCTTGTTGAGCAACTGTCCAGTCCTATCCTTTGGGATCTCTATGTTCTGGGTTAGTTTGTGTATGCCCACTGGTGCTGAGGCATAATTAATGCTTGTAAAGCGCTTTTCAGTATGAAAAGCGCTTTACAAGTGCAAAGTATTATTTATATTTATTGCATTGTCTGGACACTTAGGGCATGTCTACAACAGGAAAATGGTCATGTTTTGAAACCATGTATTTTCATTAACACAATTTTAAACCAGACTTTGAACCTAATCTAGACAGGACAAAGCCACAATTAAGAACATATTACTTTGTCACGGTCAACCCTGGGAGCTGTGCTCCCTAAATACAACTTTAGCTAACATGCAGAGAAATACAACCATTTATCCTACTCTAGTAATGCCATTGGAGCCAGCACATCTTTGCTAACCTGGGAGAGTCAACATTTCAGTTTCTGTCATTGTGTGTCATTGATATGCAATTCCAGATTCAATGATAAATCCAGTCATTGTACAAATCGTTCCTACAGTTTGTGGTGGTGGTTTATGAACTAGGGAGCTTAGGCTGTGCAATCATATAGGAATTGAAGAAGATCAAAATTGTAGAAAAGACATAACTTCCATGGCTCACAATGGTTATTCTTAGATTCAGACCCCGTTCTACTCAACAGAGCTATGAAATTATGGAATTGCATGGAAGAGCAGTCCTGGAGACTGCCCTGCAGAATGCAATTTAATTTGGACCACTGAACACTATTGTTCCTTACACTCAGGGCACATAAGCACTGACATAAGTTGTGAAAATTGCAGCTCATGACAGTACCCTTCCTCAAACACCTCGCAACTGCCACAAATATTCTGGGAGTGGCTAAGGCTGATCATGTGCTGATCCCTTATTATATAAAAGGGTACAGCAGGAAAAATGGATTGATTTTCTCTCATATCAACAGCTTTGAGAGTTCCAAGAGATGGGGTGGGATCTTCAGAGGGGACTTAGGTGCTACAATGCTTAGCCTAACTTTTAGGCACCCTGCCACCAAGTGGAATTCACACCCCTGAGTTAGGGCACCCAGGCTCTCTATACAACACAGAGGGAGAGTTAGGCACCTAAAAAGGGATTCAGAGGCCAGCACAGAGTAGAGAGCTGCCTAAGCTAGCCATAAGGCTATAGAGTCATTCTCACGCTTTCTCTGGCCCAATTACTCTTTCTTTATACAAAAAGCAATAACGCTAACAGGAGAAATAGTGACCTATACCCCAGATTCCAGTGGGTAGGACATTTACCTGGAAGGTAGGAGGACCAAATTCAAGTCCCTGCTCCTCATCAGCTAGAGGTGGAATTGTCACCTGGGTCTCCCACACCCTAGGTGAGTACTATAACTAATAGGCTAACGGTTATAAGAGGCGGTCTGTAGACAAGCTCTGAGTACATCTTCCAGGTTGGGCCCTACAGCTGCCATAGGTGTGGGAATGCTTACTTTGTGAATCCTCCTAGGGCTGAGGAATGAGTCACGTGAAGAGCTGCTCATGTAGGGTTAGGACCGAGGCAATTGTATGCATGCCCAGCAGCAAAAATGTAGGTGCCTTGAGGGACTTTACTAGTGGAAACCTGGGCACCTAGGGAGTTTAGGCATCTGCAGGGTTAAGTGGCAGTTGAGCAGGGATTTTGAGGATCTAAATTTTTAACTTCGGTGCCTAAAGTGGCAGTCAGGCACCTAAGTCCCCCTTGTGAATCCCACCCACAGTGTCTAGCTTTGCTGCTGCACCATGGAGGTCCTTGTTATTATTCTCTGTAAATTCTCTGTATGCTTTTCTGTAAAAGGTCCAAAATGTCACTACATAGGGCAGGTCATATGTCTTCCCCACAGCTGAATGGAGATTTTAGTGTAGTTGTGCCATTGAATTTAATGAGAGTTGTGAAATTAAAACCTCTCTCAGTTCTGTAACAATTTAGATGTATTTTTACACACTTCGGTGTTCACTGTAGATCAGTGGATCCCAAACTTTTCTCTGCCATAGCACTCCTCAAGCTCCAGGGGCTCTTCCCCATAGCCCCTAGCCTACAGCTACAAGAGGGAAGGGGAGGGGCAAAGGAGCCAACTGCTTCCTCACACAGGAGGAGAGGAGGGAAGAGAGGGAAACTAAGCTCTGACTGGTTGCTCCACCCCTAGACAAGGTGGAGCAGTGAGGCAGATGGCCAATCGGAAGGTGGCTTCCCCCCCTGCATTGTTTTCACATGTACTTTTTAAAAAAATTCCGTGGCACAGCTGTTCGGGCCTGACGACACACTAGTGTGCTGCGACTCAGCAGTTGTTAATGGTGACACAGCCTCATTTGTAGTGGTATAAAAGGAATAATTCTGATTGTTCCTTGGACTTTTTATTTTCTTGCTGAGTTAAGATCTTCTTTTATTGAATGCTTTAAGTGAGAAAAATATAAATATCCTTTAAAACATACAAGATACAAATACCACAACCACAGTTGATTTTTGGCTGCTTTCAACTGCTTCCTTACATCCTTCCCCCCACATGTTCCTTCCTCATTATCCACTCAGGTTCTTATTGATTTGTTTTTAAAGAAAAAAGTTAACAAGTTCTTCTGGCACTTTTAGCTTCTCCTCCTTTCCCTTCATCAGCAACATTGAAATTTCTCATCTGCTCTCAACCCTCCATCCCTCCCAAACCTCTCCCTCTCCTCTGGCTCATTCCCTTTGCAGCACAAACATTCTTGAGTCTCCACTATCATTTTAAAAGATCTCCACTGAGCCAGATGAGAGGGAGAGGTTAGGGAGGAAGGGAGAGTGGACAGCAGATGTCAATGTTGGTGATGGCTGCGGGGGAGGAGGGTAAGGTAAAAGTGCCATAGGAACTTGTTAATTGTTTTCTTTAAAAAAAGACCTGAAGAAGAGCTCTGTGTAACTAAGAAGCTTGTCTCTTTCACTAACAGTTGGTAGGGTGACCAGATATCCCGATTTTATAGGGACAGTCCCGATTTTTGGGTCTTTTTCTTATATATAGTCTCCTATTACCCCCCCATCCCCTGTCCCGATTTTTCACATTTGCTGTCTGGTCACCCTAGTTTGGTCACTAAGCGTGTTTTCTCTTTCCGGGATATGTCCCAGGCAGTTCACTTTCTGCCATCTGGTCCATGCCCACTGGCTATTACGGATATGCAGGCCCGCCCTCTACTACGGATTCTGGCTCGGGACCCTCACTTCAGTAGCCAAGACCTGCCCTTATAAATCCAGATCAGCTTGTTCCTCCTCAGATCGGCTGTTCTCACTTAGTCCTCAGCTGTGGGTTAATTAGCCTCTTTCTCAATCTACATGATCCCCTTCAGGGCAAGTTTGAGGTGAACACCCATGACAAGTGCCTTTCCTATAATTCCATCTTGGTTCCTCTCCAGCTTCTGCCCTCTAGATTCCACTGCTAGTGCTCTCTCCAAAGCCTCTAACTGCTTCTTCCTGACCAAATTTCAGAACATGCACCCCACTGTAATTTCCTTTAACAGATCAGCTGGCTTTCTGTCAACCACAATCTCCTTGAATTGTTGTCCTCCATTGCCTTTCATGACTTTGTCTTCTCTTGGTTCCCCCCACTTCTAAGTATTCATTCAGCATTTTTTTAAAGTTCTTAATTTAAAAAAGTAAATCCCTTTCATCTTTATTCTAGCCATTTAAGTTTGCAAATTGGTGGTCATCTTTGTTAACAAATTACTTGCATTATTTCTTTTAAACCAATATTTATTTCTGTCATCTACCTAATAAGGGAAAGGAATGAAATATTAATTCAAAGTAATATTTCCCATAAAAAAGTTTAAATAAAGTGTGACAAATCAGCAGATTTGACTTTTAGGAAATGTTATCAGTTTGGAGGTGGTGACAGTGAATTTGTATTAATCATAGAGGATATTTTTCTTATTGACTTCTGCTGAGAGATTGTACATATACATATAGGCCCCTGATCCAGCAAATATGTATTTACATCAATAGTCCCATTGAGTTCTTTTGACGCCTCACATAAAGTCATTCACATTCATAAGTGTTTACAGGATAGGGCCATAGCTTGTGCACAGGTAGAGAACAGGTAGTACGACCGTAATGAAATCTGTCTATCGTCATTTGTTCATGTTAATATTAAGCACTTACATACTTTTAATTTTCAATACGCTTTACAAACATCAAATACTGCCCCATGAAGTAGTTAATTATGATTGTCTCTAAAATTTACATGTTAACTTTTGGGCCAATTTCTGCAGTAAATCCCACACAAGCTCAGCACGGTATTGGATTCTTTATATGAACTTGTATAACCCAAACTAAAGTACCCAAATGAAGAACTACAATCTTTTAAAATTTAAGCAAGACTAGAAAAAGAAAAACCTAGAAAGAAGTGGAGCATGTTGACTAAGAAATAACCTTATCAGCTCACACGAAAAAGAATCCCATTTGTGAGTTTTTCAGAATGTAACCATATACCCTATAATATTTCACTCTCAAGCAGTTACTTCAGATAAAGTTTCAGAAACTGCTGAATATGTTCAGAATATGAATATCTAGCAATATCTTTTTACTATGAGCCATCCACCCAGATGATACAACAATGTGTGCCTTATATAATATGCTGTCTGTGTGTGCGATCTCATAGCTCCCACTGGTGGCTGACCCCATCAAGTATAAATGCTTGCATGCTAGTTACTCCCTCACTCACAGTTAACACATTTAGGGCTCAATTCTGCAAGGTGCTTGGGCACTCGTTTGATGTCCTGGATGCCTTCAGCTCCCACTAGTGTCATTCAGCACCTCACAGGTCTGCTCAGCAGTGTGTAAGATGACACACTTACTCATTTAGCTTAAGTGTCTAGGAGTTGTACTTCAGTTGCTGATGACTCTGTATTTTGGACTGTGGTGTGTGCCTGTATATAGCTGTGGGTTCGTTCAGTACTAAAGCTGGTCAGATTATTTTCTGTGAATAGTTTATCCCTATTTTTTTCTGTTTCTGAATTACCTATTCTGAACTGTTCAACAAAGAGTTTATAAGAAAAAATAGAGTATGGTTTGTTCACAGACAAGGCACTTTATTTTCTGTTAATTATCCACATCATATAATTGGTCACCTAAGTCACATGGAATTTTTTCTTTCCATGACTGGATGACCTTAGCTTTATAAACAAGTGAGGTCTCCCTTTTTCTGATTGTAAATTAATTGAATATTCCTATTTATCCAATGAGTTATTAATTGTGGAAATAACAAACAGAGCTTTTAAAATGGCCGTTAGAGTACTCCTAGTGCAAATACTATTACAAATATTTGTTCACAGTGCTTTTGGTATCTACAAAAATTCCTCTGAATATAAACTTGCTAACTTAATGCTCATAAATAACTAGGAAAAAGAGGTCATGAATACCAGTGAAACTAATTTGGCAGGTTTTATTTACAAAACAACACTCATACATACTTTTTCTCCTATATTCATCAAACTGTATTTGTTACACTTAAAATAGCCTTCACATTTAAATTACTGATCTAAAGTGATTATGAGGTATACAGAGAAGTTGAGGTTCATTAATTTAGCTTGTTTAGTAAACTACCCGTATATTTTCTCTCTATTTCTGGACTCAACACATATACCCTTATAACAGGCTGCTCACCGTGCCTCACTACATAAGTTTGCATAATGGTTTCCATTTTAGCTCCTTCCATCCATGACTCAGAACTTGGGCTGGTCAAACAGACAAAATAAAAATGAAATTTCTACAAAACACAAATTTTCAGTGTGTGCTTCCCTGAATAATTTTTCATTGGAAAACTAGAAAACTTCGACTGAAAAGTAAAAAAAAAAGATGTTAATTTGTCAAGTTTTCAGCCAGATATTTTGAGGTTTTAAGTTACAGTTTGGGGGTCTTAATTGTTTAAATGAAAAACCATTTTTTAACTGAACATTTTGACTTTTTTCATTTTTATAAAAATTTTCAGCTGCAAATATCCATTTTACAGCCAGCTCTCCTTGGAAGTCATGAGACATCTTGGGATTAGATTTGCCGTGATTCTATCTGCCTCAAGGTGATACTTTTGGGAAAGTTTGAGAAAAAGTATTCAGATATTTTTAAGTTCAAGTAGTGTGTGAAGGCAAAGCAGGGGAAGAGGAATAGGATAAAAATAATATTTTTTTGCCATTTTAAAAAGAATGGGCATGTTTTGTTTTAGAGATTTTCAAAAAATTAAACATATTGGGAGAGATTTTTAAAGGCATAGTTAACAGCTGGATGGTAAGAGGTGGGCACCCATTTGTGCCTTTGTAAATGTCTCCCAATATGCTCAGTGTTTTTAATAGTTAAGGTTGTAATTTGTGAATGTTGCCACAATGTCTTGCCACTTCCAGTGGTGTCTCCTTCTGTAAGCCAGGCCATATGCTGCTCGCTACCTCCCATTACACAAAATTGATTTTTTTTTTCCTTTTTGCCAATTGTACATTTTGCAGGATGAAGAACTAGTGTGGCTAATATACAAAGGACCTGTTTCTCCACTGCCCTGTGCCTTATGTAGTGTTTTGTTTTGTTATAATATTTGTGCATAATGAACACTAAAGGCTACTCTAATCAGTGGAGAATTCTGATCTGGTAGTTTTTCACACTCAGTTTGCTCAGGTGCTAATAACTATTTAAGGTACAAGGCACTGGAGAATCTGGTCTTTTGTAACTTCACTGGCTTTAGTGGGGTTACTCCTCATGGAGTAAGTGACTAACATGCCCCACAAGTACAGGCAGGAAGTGAAAGAGCATCTTAGGGTTTTGTTTTGTTTGTTTGTTTTGTTTTGTAACTGTTGGAGCACAAAATTAATGTACTTTTCCAAGATGATGTGCAGGGGTTTTCTGACTGTCAAGTAGAAATAATTGAAACCTCGGGACTATACCTATCCACTGAGTCTTTCCTGTGGATAAATAAGTTTGCTGGAGCAAAAGCACATTAGAAAGTGATATCAGGAAGCTTGCAATTCTATTAGTCTGAGTTTTTTGTCAGTGGAATCAGTAATCTCACTCATTTTTTCAATATATTTATACAAGAATGAGAGAGTAAATATAAAGCTCTTCTCAAAGGTTTTTTATTGTTGTTTTCTCTTGAAGAGAAGCCATATTTGAAATGTTGACACAGTATCTGCAGTTACACAGATGGTTGCTAAATTAAATTTACTTGATGGGCTGTTGGTTTTCTTTGTATAATCAGATTCTTGATGAAAGATATGAAAAGATAATATATGTTACAGTTTTGATAGGTGATATACAGGAGGGACTTTCAACTATTTTTTCAAGTACTGCTTGAAAAAAATCCACATTAACAGCAGTAATTAGCGGCAAGTAGCCTTGGATTTTCTAGCATGGAAAACATATTTAGCATTTGTTCAAAAGCTTCAGAGCTCATTTTAAAAGGTTTAACTTATGGTGATAGGAACTGAAGGGTAACAATGACACAGAGTAAACAAAATTTGCATAGCAAAAACAATTTGACAGCTCACTTCATAAATATTGCAAATGAGGGTAAAATTTTGTTTTATTTTTAAAGAGAAATCTTCACTAGATCTTGATTCTTTTTTCTCTAGTCTTCTTTGAGGGCATTGGTATAACATCCTTTATGTGTGTACATTCTAAAATCCGTTATTTGAAACTCAAGTTCATGTACAGAACTGTACCATACAGTCCACATTTAGTACTTGGTTAACCTCAGTCATTACTAAGGGCAAAAATTTATTCCCAGTCAGATCCACACTGTGAATCTCTTATCACCAGTCTGGATTTCTCTAGCTTTTTTTGCACTTGTGCACATGCAGAGTGCCATTGATTTTAATATAAAATTAAAGGCTATAATATCAATTCTAAAATCTGCAGTGAGGATCAGAGAGGACAATATTGCTGTATTTCAGTAATTATTTTGGCTCACTTGGACAAGACACTGCTGAAGTGCAAAAGTCAATGTTCCTCACTGCAACATGTTACTAGCAGGAGAAACTCTTAATGTGGGGGAGGAGGGAATACACACATTTTAGGAACTTGTTTTAAATAACCATTTTAGAAATGTAGGCATTTTGTAGTCTAAACAATAATAGCAATAACTAAAGGGCCTTACGTATTCCGTGGGCTCTTCATAGGTTCCGTGGATTGAGGACTCAAGAACAAGTTACACAGTACTGTTCTTGTTGAGTTCAGATTTAGAGATCTGGAAACCCCCTTTAACTACAATGGAAAAAGAGGTCACACTTCCTGACCAAACCTATAGCAAAGTCTACATTGTTAAAGTCAGACTGGTGCAGGAGAGTTTGTTTTGACAAAACCCTGACATTCACACATAAAGAAGCACTCTTGGAGACAGCTTTGAGAACAGCTTCATAGCTGATCATAGTTAAAAAGACAACACACAAAGGTTGTCTTGAAGTTTGCTTTTGACAAACAGATACGTGCAAGCCATGTCACAGCCAGCCATGTTGATCTGCGGACAAACTTTAACCATGGTGCCTAATCCATTTTGTGCCTGTTTTCATCTATGGTGTACAAAAATCAAAGGAATTACTCACACATACATAATAATGGGCCACATTTCTTGTGCTAATTACTAATTATGAATTATGTTTATTACAGTAGTGCCCATGGGCCAACCGAAAACTGATGTCCCTTCTGTTAGACATTGTGCAAACACAGAATAAGAGTGAATCCCTGCCCTGAAGAGCTTACAGTCTAAACAGACAAGACAGAAACAGGGTTGGAGAAAAGTGGTAGAACATACAGGCAGAGTGAACAATGTGATGGCTGTAAACAGCATTCTGGTTTTCTGAGTTCTTTGGTGTTATCTTGTTATTTAAATCCTTTCAGTAGGATTATTTTAGATGGGGATTAGCTATGTGGAAAGACAAAGGGAGGGAGGGGGTTGGAGACCATGATGGAGGGGGCAGGAGAGGGTTCGAGGAAACAGCTGATCACTACAGTGGTGGGGATGTTCAGATTGAAAACTGCAGAACACAGTCTGAAGTGGAAGATTGGACAAATGACCAGGGAGGAGTAGAAAAATATTGCTCAGGCATGCAGGAGTGAAATCAGGAAGGCCAAATCACAGCTAGCAAGAGATGTTAAGAGTAACAAGAAGGGTTTCTTCAGGTACGTTAGCAACAAGAAGAAAGTCAAGGAAAGTGTGGGCCTCTTACTGAATGAGGGAGGCAACCTAGTGACAGAGGATGTGGATAAATCTAATGTACTCAATGCTTTTTTTGCCTCTCTCTTCATGAACAAGGTCAGCTCCCAGACTACTGCACTGGGTACCACAACATAGGGAGCCCTCTGTGGAGAAAGAAGTGGTTCGGGACTATTTAGAAAAGCTGGACAAGCACAAGTCCATGGGGCCAGATGCACTGCATCCGACAGTGCTAAAGGAGTTGGTGGATGTGATTGTAGAGCCATTGGCCATTATCTTTGAAAACTCATGGCGATCGGGGGAGGTCCCAGACGACTGGAAAAAGGCTAATGTAGTGCCCATCTTTAAAAAAAGGGAAGAAGGAGGATCTGGGGAACTACAGGCCAGTCAGCCTCACCTCAGTCCCTGGAAAAATCATGGAGCAGGTCCTCAAGGAATCAATTCTGAAGCACTTAGAGGAGAGGAAAGTGATCAGGAATATTCAGCATGGATTCACCAAGGGCAAGTCATGCCTGACTAATTTAATTGCCTTTTATGACTAGATAACTGGCTCTGTGGATGAAGGGAAAGCAGTGGACGTGTTGTTCCTTGACTTTAGCAAAGCTTTTGACATGGTCTCCCACAGTATTCTTGCCAGCAAGTTAAAGAAGTATGGGCTGGATGAATGGACTATAAGGTGGATAGAAAGCTGTCTAGAGTGTCGGGCTCAACGGATAATGATCAATGGCTCCATGTCTAGTTTGCAGCCAGTATCAAGCAGAGTGCCTCAAGGGTCGGTCCTGGGGCCGGTTTTGTTCAATATCTTCATTAATGATCTGGAGGATGGTGTGGACTGCACCCTCAGCAAGTTTGCAGATGACACTAAACTGGGAGGAATTGTAGCTATGCTGGAGGGTAGGGATAGGATACAGAGGGCCCTAGTCAAATTATAGGATTGGGCCAAAAGAAATCTGATGAGATTCAACAAGGACAAGTGCAGAATCCTGCACTTTGGATGGAAGAATCCCATCCACTGCTACAGACTAGGGACCAAATGGCTAGGCAGCAGTTCTGCAGAAAAGGACCTAGGGGTTACAGTGGATGAGAAGCTGGATATGAGTCAACAGTGTGCCCTTGTTGCCAAGAAGGCTAACGGCATTTTGCGCTGTATAAGTAAGGGCATTGCCAGCAGATCAAGGGATGTGATCATTCCCCTCTATTGGACATTGGTGAGGCCTCATCTGGAGTACTGTGTCCAGTTTTGGGCCCCACACTACAAGAAGGATGTGTAAAAATTTGAAAGTGTCCAGCGGAGGGCAACAAAAATGATTAGGGGAGTGGAACATGTGACTTATGAGGAGAGGCTGAGGGAACTGGGCTTGTTAAATCTGCGGAACAGAAGAATGAGGGGGGATTTCATAGCTTCTTTCAACTACCTGAAGGGGGGTTCCAAAGAGGATGGATCTAGACTGTTCTCAGTGGTAGGAGATGACAGAACAAGTAATGGTCTCAAGTTGCAGTGGGGGAGGTTTAGGTTGGATACTAGGAAAAACTTTTTCACGAGGAGGGTGGTGAAGCACTGGCATGCGTTACCTAGGGAGGTGGTGGAATCTCCTTCCTTTGAGGTTTTAAGGTCAAAAAGAGGGGAAGGATCAAGTCCCTCGATCTGCTGACAAAGCCCTGGCTGGGATGATTTAGTTGAGGATTGGTCCTGCTTCGAGCAGGGGCGTGGACTAGATGACCTCGTGAGGTCCCTTCCAACCCTGATATTCTATGATTCTATGATGACATCATCAGTGATCATACTTGAACTGCTTTTGGAGCTAACTGGTTTCAGTCTCTATCTGACTCCTCCCTGCAGTTTCATTCCTAAAGGTCACATGGCAAGAGGGAGGAGAGATGCTGCACGGAGTGTTCATCTGTGTCACCTGTTTGACAGCTATTAAAAATTATCGGCCAAATCCTGGCCCCACTGAAGTCATGGAAGTTTTGCCACTAGCTTCACTGTAACCCAGATTTGGCTCTCTGTCCCTAACATTTCAGAGAAGAGAACAACCTGTTGCTCGAGTTCTGCTAGATTTGCTCCTTTGTGGTTCATTTTGTCTGCTTATGTCATTGTCTGCAGGAGTGCTACCTCCATAAAAGCCACCATGCTACAAGCTTTTTGGCACAGTCAGGAGGCCATCATGAGTTGCTAAAGCACCTGCTGCAAATCAGCCTGTTATTTTGGCAATCTCAATTGCCCATGAACTCTAGATTTCACTTCCTTCATGTTATTATTTCTTGACACATAACTGTCAACAGGTGTGATTAAAAATGATGAGGAGGCATGTAGGTTTAATGTTTAAATACTTCACAAACGGACTTTCTGCAAAGGGGAATGTTATTTTTGCAAGGGTTAGTGGTTGTTTTTCATTAAAATCAAATTCCCTATTACTACTACTACTACTGTTTTCCTTCCCACTCTCCTGGGTTCTGAAAAATAAGATGAAAATGGATCAGCAGCAAAACTGCTGCAAGAATCCTGACTGTGATACTAATTTCATGAAATACAATGGGAACAGCTCCATAGTATTTCTAGTGACAAACATCTATATTTCTGATGTCAGGGAAAAAAAGATGGATGTGAAGAATTGAGTGAATGACTAGAGAAGAAAACATTAAGTGAGGAGAGGAGAGGAGAGGAACAAAGAATGAGATGTGAAATGGTGGAGGAGAGATGACAGCATTTTGGAGACTGGGGAGAGAAATCAGAAAAAAAAATTAAGAGGAAAAGAAAAATAAAGTGTAAAGAGGGGGGAAGCAAAGTAGCTACTGGTGAAATGAAAGCTTCTTAGAAGGGCACTGAGAGAGATGCAGAAGTTTACTGCAAGAAACCAAGAAAATTAAATAAAAATAAGGATTTTGGAAGCAAAATGAATGGAAAAAGTAAATTAAACACAGAATGTTTAAAGATATGGAGAGAAGATATGAAGTAAGAACAAAAACTCTTGGGAAATGTTTTCTAAATTAGGTGATTTACTGGAATATAGTCCATATGTAATTTATGATATATTGGCAAATGTTCTTATTTTTCTGGGAACTATCAGAATTAATTAGTAATTTAGATTAGTTCCACCTCAAGGAAAACAAGAGCCAAACTCTTCAGGTTCTTCTACACCTACACCTTACTTGAACTGTTTTCCATCTAAATGTATCACTTGCTGGCCTCTAAGCAGTCACCTTTCATTGCTTGACACCTGTACCCTAGGGCAAGGGTCTGATGAACTTGTAAACAAGCATCATGCCTGCTGATGAGATGAGCATGAAGGGAGATAACAGATACCATCTATGTGCATCAGTTGTGAGGATTCAGAATACAATTCCTATCCAGAGATACTTGTGCCTCTATTTGAAAATATGTACTATTTCTAATCGTGCTCACCGAATTTGAAGGACCAGAGCTGGCCCAACTTGCATCTGCACTGTGGAGCCAATCAGAGCTTCTCATTCAGGCTTCACTGTGAGGAGATCTTCATGTGTAGCCATGTAGCTCCTACGTGGCCATCCAGTCCCCCTCCATATTAAGAAGTGGAGTCTCTGGCTGCATCTCAGCCAGTGCCAAGGTACAATGCCAGGGGTTATTGAACATGCATGGTGCTTGTCCTGATATTCTAGTTGAGGGAACTTGAAAGGGGCTATGCATATTATACAGAGTGTTTCCTTCTGACAGCTGCAGAATGGATCTATAAGCCATGAAGAGGAGTTGGGGGTAATATATCACTTTCCCAATAATCTAGACAAATACTAGAGCAAGTTGAAATTTTTCGGGCACAATAGGTTTCCTCCAGAAAATGCTGATTTGATAGAATTTAAAAGCTCCACAGGAACATGCCAATTGTCTGGCTATACCTAAAGAAGGACAGGAGACATCTGACATGGGATTAATCAGACCAAAACTTTATTATTAGATGTCTGGGGGACTACCCAGCAGATAAAAGTATACAGTGCAGGTAACCCCGTGTTTATTCCAGAATTACCCGGGGGGCTTTTCTCAGCTCCCTCTCTTTTTCCATCCAGGTCCCTACAGCAACTCCATTGCTGGGACCTTAACATCAACCCCCTGCCCCATTTGGCCCTTCCAAATTCACAGCCATGAAAAACACATAACAGACTGTGAAATCTGGTCTCCAGCCATGAAATCTGGTCTTTTGTGTGTTTTTATCCTGTACAATACAGAGTTCACAGGGAGACCCACATTTCTCAAATTGGGAGGTCCTGTCCCAAAATGGAGTTGTGGGGGGGGAGGGTGGAGTGGTCACAAGATTATTATAGGAAGGTTGCAGTATTGCAACCTTTATTTCTGCACTGACTTCAGAGCTGGGTGGCCAGAGAGCAGCAGCTGTTGGCTGGGCACCCAGCTCTGAAAGCAGCATCCCTCCAAAAGCAGTGCAGAAGTAAGCGTGGCAATATCATACCATACCACCCTAACTTCTGTGCTGCTGTCTTCAGAACTGGGTAGCTGAACAGTGGCAGCTGCTGACTGAGGCCCAGCTCTGCAGACAGCAGCACAGAAGTTCGGGTCGCAATACCATACCATGCCCTCTTTACTTTTGTGCTGCTGCTGGTGGTGGCTCTGCTTTCAGAGCTGGGCGCCCAGCCAACAGCTGCTGCTCTCTGGCCACCCAGCCCTGAAGGCAGCGCCACTGCCAGGATCTGCAGTGCAGAACTAAGGGAAGCAATACTGCAACTCCCCAGATAATAACTTTGTGCACCCCCCCCAAACAACTCCTTTTTGGATCAGGACCCCTACAATTGCAAAACTATGAAATTTCACATTTAAATAGCTAAAATCATGAAATTTATTATTTTAAATGTTCTATGCCAGTGAAATTGACCAAAATGGACCGTGAATTTGGTAGGGCCCTAATAATGGGGGTTGGCTCCTACCAATCATAGGAGTCCCCAACTGCTCCCCGTTCACTCCTTTACCAAACACCTTATTTCAAGTCCTTTTCCAAGCCATTTATCCTGTCACTGTATACCTTTTCTATGGAGCACCTGCACTAGACATCCGCCCTACACTTAAATAATGAGTTGTGACATATGGCCAACTGCCCTTCGTGCTGTGCATGAACAAAGCACTTCCTGAACCCGCTGTGGGGAAGGAAAAAAACCACCCAGGTCCACATAGGCCAATATGGTGGCAAAGGAAAAAGTCCTTCCCAGCCCTCCTAATCAAAGGGGCAGCTAGTGTTATGCCCACAGCAGGTCTAGACCAAACCTGGTGTTTTACCACCTAAAGGGGAGGGAGGGTGGGTGCCGCCTCAGACTGCTCCATGCAAAAAGGAGGATTAAGGCACAGGGCTGCCCCTTTAAACCCCTCATTACCCTCTGTAATTTATCTACAGCCTTCTTGAATTGTGGGCACCAGAACTGGACACAGTATTCCAGCAGTGGTTGCACCTGTACCAAATACAGAGGTAGAACAATCTCTTTGCTCCTAGTCAAGTTTCCCCTCTTTATGCATCCAGGGATGACATTAACCCTTTTGGCCACAGCATCACACTGGGAGCTCAAATTCAGCAGATTATCAACTACCATCCCCAAATGTTTTTCAGAGACACTGCTTCTCAGGATAGAGACCCCCATAATATAAAAATGGCCTGTATTCTTGTTCCTAGATGTATAAATGTATGTTTTGATGCATTGAAACACATATTGTTTGCTTATGCCCCATTTACTAAGGGATGATGATTATATGTTTTCTTCCAGGTCATTAATAAAAATTGTAAATAGCATTGGGCCAAGAACTTACAACTCTGGAACCCACTAAAAATGCACCTGCTTGACAATGATTCCCCATTTACAATTAGATTTTGAAACCTATCAGCTAGCCAGCTTTTAATCCATGTAATATGTGCCATATTAATTTTATATCATTCAAGTCTTTAAATCAAAATATCATGTGATATCAAGTCAAATGCTTTACAGAACTCTGAGTCTACATTAACACAATTAATTTTGTCTAACAAATTTATAATCACAAAAAAGATACCAAGTTGGCTTGTCAGGATCTATTTTCCATAAACCCGTGTTTATTTGCATTAATTATATTATCCTTTTTTAAATTCCTTATTAATAAAGTCCCATTCTCTTTAAAAATATTGACACAATGTTAGCTTTCTTCCAGTCTTCTGGAACTTCACCAGTGTTCCCAGGCTTACTGAAAATCTACATTAATGATCCAGTGAGCAACTCAGGTAGCTTTTTTAAAACTCTTGGATGAAAGTTTTCTGTACCTGCTGATTTTAAAATGTCTAACTTCAGCAGCTGCTGATCAATATCCTCATTAGATACTAGTGGAATGGAAAGTGTTATCATCATATGAGGAGATGACCTCATTGTTTCCCCCCCCCCAAATATAGAACAGAAATATTTATTGAACACGTCTGCCTTTTCTGCATTATTATTGATAATTGTACCATTTCCATCTAGTAATCGATCACTACCATTGTCTGGATTCCTTGTGTTCCTAATCTACTTTAAAACACCTTTTATAGTCCTTAACTCTCCTGGCCACAGATTTCTCCTCGATTCCCTTTGCTTTTCTTATCAATTTTCTTCAAGTCCTGGCTTCTGACTTATATTCACCACTATTAACTTCTTCTTTCTTCCATTTGTTATATTTTATTACTATTTTCACTTTCCCTCTAAACTATGTCAGTTCTTTTAACTAGCACGGACTTCTTCCTTGTGAGATTGTGGCATTTTGGGCACCAAGTAAAGTTTTCTTCAACAATGGGCAATTATTATTCAATTTTATCTGATTAACTTATTTCTCCTGGCTGATTTGGCTCATAATTTTTTCAGCGTTTTTAAATTGGGCTTTTTAAAGCACCAGGTATAAATATTACTGGTTTGGATTTTATTCTGTTTACACATTCTGAAAGTGATGAAATCTTGTTCACTGATACTTAAACTACCATTAATTTATAGTTCTGTGATCAGTTCCTCTTTATCTGTCAAGATGAGCTCTAATATAATATTCCCCCTTGCTGGTTGCAACACTTTTTGAGTTCGGAAATTGTCATATATGATATTTTAAAAAGCCAAGGGTGTTTTAGTACTGGCAGCATGAGACCTCCAGCATACGTCACTCAGATTGTAGTCCCCCACAATCACACAAGTCTTTTTGCCTACATATTGTTGATAGGTGTGTAAGGAGCTGGTCAACCTGTTCCCTTGTGTGACATGGTGATCTATAGCAATCACCAACTAATATCTCATCTTGTGATTTACCTGTTAGGACATTGACCCATAAGCATTCAGTATACACCAAGTTATTAGTGACTTGGAAACAGGATAGAGTGCCACCCCCCCTCTCCTTTTGGCTACTCATTCTTTCCTAAGTGAATTGTAACCACTGATTTCAACATCACAATTCTGAAAATCATCTCACCACATTTCAGAAATACCAGCTACTTTGAATCTATGCTCATGAATGAGCAATTCCAATTCCTGTTGTTTGTTACCCATTGTCAAGGTTCCTTCCCCACTCTGAACTCTAGGGTACAGATGTGGGGACCTGCATGAAAACCTCGAAAGCTTATTTTTACCAGCTTAGGTTAAAGCTTCCCCAAGGTACAAACTTCTTTACCTTTTGCCCTTGGCCTTTCGCTGCCACCACCAAACGTCTAACCGTGTTTTTTATTAGGAAAGAGCCATTTGGAAACGTCTTTCCCCCCAGAATCCTCTGAAATCTTACCCCCTTTTTTCTGGGGAAGGTTTGATAAAAATCCTCACCAATTTGCATAGGTGACCACAGACCCAAACCCTTGGATCTTAAGAACAATAAAAAAAACAATCAGTTTCTTAAAAGAAGAATTTTAATAGAAGAAAAAGTAAAAAAGAATCACCTCTGTAAAATCAGGATGGTAAATACCTTACAGGGTAATTCGATTCAAAACATAGAGAATCCCCCTAGGCAAAACCTTAAGTTACAAAAAGACACAAAAACAGGAATATCCATTCCATTCAGCACAGCTTATTTTCTCAGCCATTTAAAGAAACCATAATCCAATGCATGTCTAGCTAGATTACTTACTAAATTCTAAGACTCCATTCCTGTTCTGTCCCTGGCAAAAGCATCACACAGACAGACCCAGACCCTTTGTTTTTCTGCCCTCCAGCTTTGAAAGTATCTTGTCTCCTCATTGGTCATTGTGATCAGGTGCCAGCGAGGTTATCCTAGCTTCTTAACCCTTTACAGGTGAGAGGGTTTTTCCTCTGGCCAGGAGGGATTTTAAAGGTGTTTACCCTTCCCTTTATATTTATGACAACCATGTTCCCACCATTGGTGTACAGCCAACTAAATAATTTCTTCTCTTCATGTCCTTTGATTCCTTGATTAATTTTGTTCTCAACATCTTAATTCTATGCTCATATCTTCCTTTCTTTTACCCTCCCCTCTTGTTATCAGTTCCATGCTTTCCTGACTATTCCAGCCTCCCAGGCCCCAAGAAGACTGGTTCCCCTTTTCTTGAGGTGGAGGCCATCCAAACTATACAGCCTCTTCCTCATAGAAAGTGGACCAATATTCTACAAAACCAAAACCCTCCACCATAAACCACTTACCTAGCCAGTGGTTCACTTCCAGAATCTTTTGCATTCTGTCTTCCTTCTCTTTTGGAACAGGAAGAATCTCAGAGAAAATGGCTTGGACATTCTTCAGCACACTTCAAGATCCTTGAAGTCATTTAGTATCTCTCCATGACAGAGTGTCATTAGTGTCAATATGAGCCATCACCAGTGGATTCTTGCCTGTGAACTTCAGAAGGTTATCCAACCTTCGAATGACATCTTGTGTCTTGGTTCCAGGAAGACAGCACACCATCCTGTTCTCTGCTTGTCCTTTGCAGAATGATGGTTCTGTTCCTGTAAGTATTCAATCCCCAATATTGACTGTCCATTTTCCTTGGACAGTGTGAGAACTCTTTGTGGGCAAGCTTGCTTTCCTTACAGGTTGAGCCAAGCTGCATCCAAAGGTGTGTCCCTTACATATTTCTGTTCTCTTGGACCACCTGGATCTTGAGTTATCTTCCACAGTTTCCGTATTAAGGAGCTAGAATCAATTGGAAACTTCTAGCTATGTGGAATTTCTCCTGATCCAGTCATCTCTGCTGGCTGCAGCCTGTGCATCCTCATTTGTCCCCAGCTCTGAAGAATGCCAACGTGAGGTTACGAACTGCCAGACCTCCTCTCTGACTTCCTGTCTCAATCAGTCTTGGCAGCCAGCTCCTTTCTTCCTTGAAGCTGGGCTACAGGTGTTTCTTGATCCTTGCTGTTTAGGAACTCCTCAGCTTCTCTGATTCTCAGTCGCATCTTACTTGCCCCTCCAATCCAAGAATATTGTCCTCTTACACAGCCACCAGCCTGCACTTGCAAGGTGAGTTTAAAGCAGCAGAATGGCTGTGGGTGAGGAGTGGGAATACTTCCTTCTCTGTCTATTCCCAATTTGGCAAAATTTAATATTAATATATCAGCAGTAAATGACAACAAAAATGGTGTAATGGCATGTTAGATTATAATTTTCTGCTCTGTGTCGGTTGGAAATTATGCATATATGAACAGAGTCCTCTGGAAATTATTCAGTTTTCCTTATCTTTGCTGATCACGAATTTTATCATTAGGAAATTGGATATGGAGGGATCAAGGTAAGTCATTTGACTATTTGTGATATGTAAGAGTAAAGAGGTTCAGGCCCTTAAAACTTCATTTGAATGGTTTTCTGAAATATATCTCAACTATGGCTGTCAAGTGATTAAAAAAATTAATCTTGATTAATCGTGTGATTAATTGCGTTGTTAAACAATAATAGAATACCATTTGTTTAAATATTTTGGATGTCTTCTACATTTTCAAATATATTGATTTTAATTACAATACAGAATACAAAATGTACGGTGCTCACTTTATTTATTTATTTGAAAATTTCAATTGGTATTCTATTGTTTAACAGTGCGATTAATCATGATTAATTTTTTTAATCGTGCTTAATTTTTTTGAGTTAATTGAATGAGTTAACTGCGATTAATTGACAGCCCTAATCTCAACCTGTTTGGTTTGAAATTGCATTGGAAATCTTGTGAAAACATATTTATTTGTAAAGTTTCCAGTACGCCCTGGAACGAGAATAGTCTCTGTCATGGGTTTTCTGCTTGCTTGAGCTTGTGACTGTAATTGGGAAGATAAAAAACAGGCAATAATTTAAAAAAGTTAATTGAAGTTTACTGAAGTTCAGAACTTTAATGTTAAGCTCAACTAGCAGCGAAAATTTTCAGTCATTTCTTATTTTCTGTTTATCCTTCTCTGATGTTTGTGTTTACATCAGTTCACAGCCGCCTACAAATCTCAATACCTGCCTTCTGAGCCAAATCATTGGTTAACATTTGCTCTAGATGTAATAAGCTGGTGCATGTCCAACTGGAAATGGTGTTCTTAGGTATTAGTCCTCCTTCCTTCCCATTCTGACTGTAGTGACCACTGTTTTAAAATAAAGGGGGGTCTAATTGCACATTCTGATGTCAGTGAGTTTGCAGGTATATAACTGAGAGCAGAGTTGACCCTGTAACTACCTTCAGAGTAACCCATCCTTATTCAACCATGCTGCTCACCAAATAATAAAATGGACTTGATTAAAATAAGAAAATCTATTCTCTTGGTAAAAAGACACAATTGAGGAAGTATTTAATAATAATTCTTCTGAGAATCACATTTTCTAAAAAAGTATAGGACTCTAATGATCTCAATATAATGAGTCATGTCTAGCTAGTCATATTAATACATCAGATAACTGGATGTGAAATATCACAGCAATTATGCATTGCATTGGGAATAGTAAATAAAATAGAAATCCTGAAAAACTGATTTTCAGAAAGGAAGACTTTAATTAAGGTTTCTTTTTGTTTTAAGATGTTTTCATAAAAAGGTTCACTGCATCAAGAGAAATACGCAGGTACTGTAGATGTTGTCAGTATTATTTGAAATTGGATTACTTATAATGATATCATAACAAGGGATAGTTTTGAGCAGCAAAGTTCAGATATGGGTCTCAATTTACCAAAGTTTGGGGTGTTTAGATCCAGAGTTTTGACTTAGCTTGGCTCGGCTCATTATAAACTTTGGGAACAATCTGAACTTCACCAAAGCCTTGGAGTAGAGATGGTCAGAGAAACTTCAATGCAACAATATTTGGATGAATTATGCAGTTTCTTAAAAATCAAAACATGTTGGGAAATCAGGTTGATTTTGCCAGAATTCATTTTGGAAGATCCCCTTCCCCTCACAAAAAAAAGGGAAAAAAAGAAAAAAAAGGAAAAAAAGGGATCAGACAGTGTGGAAACATCCCATTTTCATTTGGTTTTTTGTTTTACAACAACTTTTTGATTCCATTTTTTCCTTTTTCCTTTTTTATTATATATTGCAGAACAATACAAAATAAAAAGTAAAAATCAAACCAAAATGTTTTGACTAACCCCAAATAAACATGTTCCTGGAATTTTCATTGTCAGAGAATTAAGAAATGTTCAGTTTTCATTTAGATTCAGAACAAAGCAAGATATTGAAGTCTACAAATCCTTCTGAAATAGAATTTCCATTCTTTGCACAACTCTACACAGGAGTGATTCTGGGTTCAGGCTCTACTCTTATAAAATCCAGTCAGAATTTGTGAAAAAGTTATTGGTACTAAAGCTCCCCTTTGATATCAAATGGATGATAAACTACAAAGAAATCATAAAAAGATTAAGGAAAAAGAGAGTAGTCTAGTATCAGAGTACACTATCACCTTGGTGCTCTTAGTTTGACCGAGACATTGGTTTACCACTTACTCTGGCACTGACAGTATTTTGGATGTTAACCATTGTGATCCGTGATGGACAGAGTACAGTAGCTGAGAGAACATTTAATTCAGCAGATGTAGGTACAGTAAATGCCACCAGCATTGTTGAATTTTATGGGTTAGCAGACAAAGGATAGGTATTTAAAAAGTGGAAAAATGTCAACCTTGATGTGATAAGAAAACCTTGTATTTGTCCTGGATTGGCCTCATCCATGATTAACCACTCTTCCTTTTTCATGGTGCAAGCGGTTAGTGGAAAAAGTCATTAAACAATTTAAACATCTGTCACCAGTAAATGCAGCTAGAGGGGTATTGTATGGCTCTTGAAAAATGTATATAAAATACCTTTACATGAACAATGTAGTAAAAAATTATGTTCAATATAAATGGCCTGAAGGGCATTGTTTTTTATGCATCCGGAATAAGGGTTGCAGAATAAGACACTGAGAATGCTTATTATTTCATTTTCCACAGTACGTAAACAAACATAGGAGTTCTAAAAGGTCTACAGGATTTGGGATTGCACTGTAATATAGGCAAGAGTATATCTTTATTGTATTGTGCCTACATGGATGTAGATCCAGTAACTACAAATATTTGGATATGACTTGGGAAATTCTGCATTTCAAATGAAGTGTAACTTCTGTGGTTCTAAAATTATAAATAAATTAAAGGAGAGCTATTGAGCTTGTAAGATTCAGGAGACAGAGACTGTGTCTTCATATTAAGTCCCTGAAATACTAGCTTCAGAAAAATAGCATTACAGATTAAGCAGTATTCTGTGTTACTACAGCACTATTAATGTTAGATCATTTCTAAGAGACTTGGGAGTGGCTGGTGTTTAATCAAAGCAATGCAAAAGGTTGAAAAGAAAAATTATATTAAATATAATCTATTGCTTAAACCTTATTTTCTTATCTAAATCAATGGCCTAAATATCTTATCTTCTGGTGTATACTATACAATGATAATCTTTTTGAATGTTCCCTTTCTTGAATTCTGTTCTGTAGGTTTTGCCCCAATTTGTCAGAATTTACTTCTGTTACAGGTTCTTTAGACTCATTTCCATCAATACCACTACATTGCAGACCACTGAACAGCCTTAAACTTCACTACAATTTTTATTTTTCCTGAGAGCATCCAGTCTGGAGAATACCCTAGTTTTTACACCAGCAAAAATAGATGTGGAATAAATTTTTTATAGCCAGCCTCTCGTTAAGGAAACCAAGGTAGTAATAGACGATATACTAGAGGCTTGGGGTTTTTTTTGAACCTGTAGTTACTACAGCGATTTCATACTGTAAATGTTCATTAATATGCAGCTATACAAAATTAACATTTAAGTTTAGAGAGAAACATTTTCTGGTGATGTATAACTGATTATGAATTTGGTTAATTCATTCTGCTCACTGCAATAACAAATTCAGTATTTTGTAATTATTGGTTATTTGACATTGTTTTTACAGCTACAGCTGTTCATTGCTATTTTAAAGTATTTTACAGGACTAGCCTGTTGAAATTAAGGCTGGGACTTATGGAAATGAAGGAGTGGAGTTACTGAATTCAGACTTTGGTTTAGCTCACAAGTAAATACATGTTGATGTTGTTCTCCCTAAATTGCATAAAAAAACTAGTACTCAATGTGACAAAATTAGATACATTTGCCAGTTTCATCTTGGGAGGTCCAGCATACTAATAAAAGAGTGATTGCAGATCAGGACTGAGGTATTTCACAAGATGTTTTTTCCTTTTTCATAAATTTCTGCCAGTGCGAAGCTTACTCACTAGTTAGATCTACTTAAGCTCTCTACTCTCATGAATATTAAATTCACTTAAAAAAATTTTAAAAAGAAAAAAAAAATCCCAACAAATTATTTTGCACCATCTCTTATCTCTACTTACCCGGTTTCTGGTCAATTTCACACTGGGAAATAGAGAGGCACTAACAGCTGGGGCATATAGATCAGGAGCAGTGGAAAAATTGGCTGAAAAATGCCAAAAATGTTGGTATAAAACCTGAAGTATACCTTCTATCCATCCCCCAGCAACTCCCTTCTTCCCATCACCCATCCACAAAAATCATTCAGCAGACTTCTTCATGTCAAGAAATCCAGCAATTTCAAAGCTAAAATCTAAAACACATATATGTTTCAGTAAATCAATTATTATTTAATTTTTAAAATAGTTTTAAGCACTATAAAGATGGCAGATATGAACTGTACTAAATGTGCATTAAGTTTAGCTAAGTAGGTTCTTTTACTATACTATAAATGTACAATGCAATTTATCAAGATGATGAAAAGATCCTAAAATAACTATCAATTTACCTACTATATTTAAAGCTTGTCTCTTAAGAATTAAATCACATGCAAAATAGCAAGCTCTGAGCAGATTTGATTTTTTTATTACAAAATGAAAATAGATTAAATTTTTTAAAAGGAATATTTCTTAAGCATTGTTGTTTATGTTGTTTTTCCTACATATTTATAAGATCATCAACATTACAAATGTCCAAGCAGCTTGTATATTGTGCATTTCATGTTTGTTAATGAGTTAACATGACTAACCTGCTCGGATAAAAAAAGAGACCACATATGTTATCAGGAATCAAGTTTGTAGCCCCTCTCTCAAAGGATAAACAGATACTGCTAGAAGACATCATAAACCTATCAGTTGTGAACATCAAGTACGTGGTTTATTCTTCTGATCACTTAGATGTATTTATCATGATGGACAAGTATGATGACATCAATTCTATGGCTGATAATGTTGTAATATTGAATACTAACCTATCTTTTGACTGAACTACATGCAAAAAGCATTTTTAGTGGAACTAGAAATATGAGCTTAATTGTGACTGAATTTGATGTGTGAGAGCCAGAACAGCAGGCTTTATTTTTTTTAATCTCACTAATCTTGAATGTCCGTGAATCATATCTCATTTGCCCTCATTTTTTCTATAAGCACATTTCTACAGTTGTACTCTGTTTTAGCCTTTAGGTGGCAGCATTTGAGAACAGTTGTAGATATGAGGTTGCCACCATCTGGAAAACATGTTTTGGGCAAAAATTATAAATAGCTATAAGACCAAAGGATGTAGCAGCTCTGCTCATTATACAATTCTCTGCAAAGTGTATTCAGAAGCACGTGAAATACAAAAAAAAAAGAAGCTTTATCTTCATAAAAGTGATTTCTCCTATCTATTATGATCTTTTAAAAATATATTATTTGAAAATATTTTATGTCCAGTTGGTCAGATATTTACTTTTAGAGCCCATTCTCTCCTTTTCATGTTTTCTTTGTCTGAATGGGAAAGCACCATTTATCTTGCAATATGTACTGATCGTCGAGGGCGCTTCAAGATAATTATGGCCAACACCGTTCCAAGGGTTCAACTTCCTTAGCACATCTATTTTGTGTTACCCTAAGGCTGTTTTTGGATCCAAAAATCCGGCTTGTCGCAAGTAACTGTAGCATCAGGATTTTGAAAAAAATTACACATACACAAACAGGTGTGTGTTTGTGTATATGTACATTAGATAGATGTGTGTGTATATATATGTTTGTGTGTGTGTGTGTATAGACAGATAGATATAGATATATGTAGATAGATAGATAGATATAGATATATGTATGTATATAGATAGATAGATAGATAGATTCCAGCTTACTGCAGACATATAATCACAATACAAAAAATTTAGGCTTAATGTTGTTGTCAGTTTCAACTATTCATATCCACTAAAGTCATTAGATGTGACCTAGGCCAGAACTAGGCCATAAATATCAAAAGCAATTACAGCTTAATTTATTATTTATAATAAATTGATCTCACTGTCCCAAGTGATTAAAGCTCTGTAGCTGGATTTACATGATTTCAGATAGAGATTTTACATGTGTGTTTGTGTGTTAAACAAATCAGAGGTTCTCTTACTATTTCATTCTGAAGAGCCATTTCATAAGAAAGAGCTCCCCTCATGGATCGTCTCCTCCCCTCAATTCTCACTTTTTGCTTCCCAAAATGTTCTGTTCTGTGAACTACTGGCAAAGGCATTACTGGCAATTCTTAGTCCAATAACCACCTATTCAGAACACTGCTATATATAATTCACATTAATCACATTTGCACATAATGCTGTGAATGATGCCAAAAGTTCAACAATCTGACTGTGGACTCTAAGCCTATTTCAATATTAAAAAATACCATCCAGATATTTTTATTCTTCAAAGCTCTGAACACATACATACTTTCTAAATTTGCTAGTGGCTCCAAGGATTTCCACCCATGCATGGCTTCATGTTTCAAGTTTGTAAATAAGTAAAAGAAATGTCGTTCTCACTTAAATTTATTAGGCTGTATTCATCCCTGCTGTAATCTCCCTGATCCGTTGAATTATACCAAAGATAAATGTGTCCCATTCTCCTTTTCGATACAAAGGTTCAAGAACAAATGCAAACACTTCTTAAAGACTTCATAGAACTATGTATCTAAGAATGCCAGTGACCCAATGATGCATACAGTAGAAACTCAGAGTTACGAATACTAGAGTTACAAACTGACCAGTCAACCACACACCTCGTTTGGAACTGGAAATATAGAATCAAAGAGAAGCAGAGTCAAGAAAAAAAGCAAATAAAGTGCAGTACTGTGTTAAACATAAACTATTAAAAAAATAAAGGGAAAGCAGCATTCTTCTTCTGCATAGTAAAATTTCAAAGCTGCAATAAGTCAACGTTAGGTTGTGAAGTTTTGAAAGAACAACCGTAATGTTTTGTTCAGTTACAAACAACCTCCGTTCTTGAGATGTTCGTAACTCTGAGGTTCTACTGTACATGTACAGGAGCAACATTAAGTTTGTACATTCACTGCTTTCATAAGGGGAAATTTTAAGAAGAAAATTAAGGGAAGCAGAATGGAGTCAGTCTATTGTGATCCCAAATTGAAGATCCTAGTACTACAGCTTGTAAAGGCAAATGCTTTTTAGCCATTCTTATAATTTATGATATTATTGTGCTAATATCCTCTGTTAATCTACTCTGCTTTGCAAGAGGAATGTAGAAAACACTCACCAGAAAATATATATCTGCTTCTTTGTATTTGCTCGGCTGAATGTAACTTTTTTCATAGATTCAGGAATTGTAAGGTGAGAAGGGACTATTGTGATCATTAAGCCTGACCGCCTGTGTAACATAGGTAATATAATTTCCCACAAATTGTTCCTAGAACACAGCTTTTAGAAAAATATACAATCTTGATTTTAAAATAGTCAGTGATGGAGAATCCACCACTTCTCCTCCCTGGTGTTATTCTGGGTTCCTTTACAGGAGAAAGCATACTCTGAAATCATATATGAAAGATACTAATAACTGGTGACTTTCTTTGCTTGCAAAGTATTCTATGAATGACATGACATATTTGCCTCAGTCAGGTTATTTTCAGTGTGGTTTTCATGCGTGTGTGTGTGTGTAAATTATCATTTACCATTTTGGGATTGTGCTATAAAAATACTAAAGTTGTGCATTTAATCTGGCATTCTCTTGAGAACCAGTTTATGATCCTTTGGCATTTTGGCTGTAACTAAAGCAGATACTTTTAAAAATAAATTTAAAATTAATTATTTTACTTCCTTTGCCTCAGCACCACGTATACAGATATAACACCTTTCTTGTGTCAGAGTCAGACTGAAAGATGGACAGAGTTAGATTGCCCTCTGGCTACTGGATGTCTGCCTCTGTTACCTCCTGATAAATTATAGGAATATGAAGGCTGAGCTGTGGATCAAATCTCTAAATATTACAGATCCAAGAGAGTAATGATACAGGTTACAGAAAAGGGAAAAAGATGCTTAGCTGGAACAGGAAGAGAGATTTTGAGATGAGGTAAAGAATAGAGATTTAAGCCTGGTCTACACGACAAAGGTAGGTTTACATAAGTCGCCCCCATCCTGTTTGTGCACGCATCTGCACTTAGATTTGTCCGGGGCTGATATAAATACTCCATTACACCACCTCCCTAAACAGTGCTGAGCTGTGGTTGATGTACTGTGGTTGACACAGTGGGAGTTTAGACTCTGTGTGTCCTATGTCAACTCTAATAGTCATCCTGCAGCTGTCCCACAATGCCTGACAGTGACCGCTCTGGTCACAGTTGTGAGCTCCACTGCCTAGAGCTCACAGAGACTGGAAGGCACTACCCCTTTAAAAAACCCTTATATATTTGAAATGTCTTTTTTCTGATTGCCCAGCTTGATGGGCAACCTAGCACTTCTCTCTTGTATGGTGCATCTGCTCAATTGACTAATCTGGCTCCATGCTCTGTATGCACTCCTGCCTGGAGAAGACAGGAGGGAGTGGATCTCCTGGGCCTGTGAGAAGAAGAGGCTGTGCAGGCATAGCTATGGATCAGTCATAGAAATGTGGATAACTACTAAAACATTGCACAGGGGGATGCAGGTGAAGGGGAATGACAGGGATCAGCAGCAGGGCCATGTGGAAATGAAGGAATTGTGGCAGGCCATACCACAACACCAGTAAGGCCAAGAGGTACACAAACTTAGGAGCTTGTCTATATGGGGACACTCAGGAAAATTAATCCAAATTAGCTAAAGGTGTGAATTTAAAGCACATCAGTAAAATACTCTCATTCTGAATTCACCAAGTAAATCAAACTGAATTACGGCCACTTTAATTTTGATGGGGAATGTCTACACAGAGATTTAGGGCAATTTAACTATGCCGTTTTAAATCCACATCTGTAGTTAATTCAGATTGTTTCTTGAGGCTTGGTCTACTCTTAAAAATTATGTCATCATAGCTGCATCAGTCAGGGGTGTGAAAAACACAACCATGGTCAACATAGCTATGCCAATAAAATACCCAGTCTAGATACAACTGTATCAATGGAAGAAGGATTCTGTCAGTGAGATCGTTTAGGGCACGTCTATGCTACAGTCACTACAGCAGCACAGCTACAGTGCTGCATCTGTGCCACTGTAACGTTATAGTGTAGACACTTCCAATGTTGATGGAAGAGGTTTTTCCATGAGTATAGTTAATCCGTCTCTCCAAGAGACAGTGGCTACATTAACAGAAGAATTCTTCCATCCACCCACAGCATCTACACTGGGGTTAGGTTGACCAAACTATGGTGCTCAAGGTATGAACATTTTTTACAACCATGAGTGACGTAGGTAGGCCTAATGTAATTCAGGGAGGTGGTGTTCCTACACTAGCCAAGAAACTCCTTCTGTCAGTGTAGTCTGTGTCAACATTATTGGACTATGCCAGCATAGGCTCCATAATGTAGACATACCCACAATGTCCCTGTGTAAACAAACCCTTTGATATAAAATCAAAGGAGCCTAAATGACAAAGGAGTCTTCTTAGCATATGTGCAACGTGACTCAGGTGGCACATGGCCAGGATTTATCACTGAATTTGGTCTGCTAGTTGGATCATTAGCTTCCCTGGCCTGGGCTGTGTACTGACGGGGAGCGCAACGTGAGCACAACTGATGAGGACCGCAACGCTGATCCATGCCCCCCACAAAGGAGTGAAAGAGAGCATATGAAAGAACCTGTTTGGGTTTGGGTAAAATTAGGGTCTACGTCTCTTCTTTCACTTTTATTTACAAACCATAAAAGTCATTTAAGGGAGGTTGTAAAATTATCTTTTGAACAATAATTTTTCCACAGTTAAGATCTGATATCCTGGACATGTGATAAATTAAGTCTAACACACATTGAAGGAGCCTACTGCACACATAAATGAATAATTAATACAGTTTTAACCACCAACATTTTATACCATTCAATAGAGTACTTCACATTCCCTCTAATTTCAAGCTCTGCATGAGCATATATTATTATAGGTGAATGTGGAATTATTTATTTAGGAAGAAAATTGTGGTTGTGAAATTAAACAGAGATATAAGAATACATTGTGAGGCAGAGGATCAGAGCTGCATACGTATTGGGATGCCAATACATAACCTTTTTACCAAGACACTTAGTCACGCTGTGATGCACATATAAATATATTAATATGCATATTGGATGTTTTTCTGTTAATTGAGATCATAGATGTTTGGTGAGTGAGACTGACACTGATGGCTTCTTTGTCATGTAGATTATGCAGTGCCTTAACTTCCTTGGTAAATTTAAAGAGAAAGTAATAGAGACAGAGGGCTCTTAATGAACCATGTATCATATAAAGTAGTAAAGGCTGTGAACAGTGTGTCCAATGTGGTTATAATCTTCTTGATTCTTCACTAACACCACTCTAAATCCAGATTAACACCATTGGAGTCAATGGAGTTATGCTGACATAAAACAGCTGTAAAGGAGAGGAGAGTCAGGCCTTGGATGTTTGGAAGTTAGCAGAAGAAAGTGTCATTTTTTTACTTCTCTCTTACCGAAAGGATGGTCTGATTGTCTTAAACACAGCATTTGTAGAAAGTTAGAGGAGACTGGCATGCGGATGAATCTGTAATCTGTGTGCAAATGCCTCAGCCATGTTTCTATTGCGACTACAGTAGAAGATGAAATATATGAGAACAAGAAGCATTTCCACAGCTTGAAAGTGCAAGCGGTAGGCAATGCCAGAAAAAAAAAAAAACCTATTGTTGCAAAATATGAATCTCATGCTGATGATTTATACAGTTGACACATCTGCCCTCAGCTAGTTTTGGCTATCCTGACTATTCAGCGCTGTTTGACTCTTTGATATGTATATTTTGAATTTAGTCTTAAATATGGGTTTTTTAATGATTCATTGCAGAATATTGAGCTTATTTATAAAGAAATGCCTTCATGTTGCAGGTGATAGCAGATACCTTTGAAGAGTATGTGAGAGATCCTCCCTTCCATACCTCAAAATATGCTGACAAAAAAGTCATGTTAAATAAAATGACTTATGGATTCTTAAAATTAAAATTTAAATGCCCATATGACACTAAAGAAGAGCACACTACAGCTTGTTTCTTGGAAAGTTTGACAGGTGTGTGCAATTTCATGAATGTTTCTCAATGTGTGACATTAATAAAGATATTGCTCTATTGTAAAAGAAGGCTCATCTATGGAAAGGTGAACAAGAAGACAAAGCAGAGTAAGAAGCCTTAAGCAATGGATGAGACAAATTTTTCTTAGGTATGCTAGTCTTTTATACACAACAAAAGATTAGTATGAACATCAATGTAGAAAATACAGATGTGTGTAGGTGTGTACAAATTAATATTTTATTCCTTCCTTTTTGGTTTTCACTAAAATGTCATGAAGGGAAAACCAAAAAGGAAGAAATAAAACAAAATCAGTTTTGTGAACTGACAGCTTTGCTCTCATGAGATTGCTCCTCTCTTTCTGTCTTCTTGGTAAAGCAATCTTGAATTGGGCAGATTGGTAAAGTTGAACTGAGATTGGGAAACAGAAACAGAAGATGGGACTATAGAGCTGTCAACATTCAATACAGTCCAATCACCTGCATTTATCTGCTTTACCTGGCCTATATGGGAAAGGTCATTTTAAGTTTAATGCACTCCATTTTCATTTGGCTTTTATCGCTTCAGCATTGATCCAAGTCACTCACCTCAGATAGATCTTTGTCTCTGACAATCTCCCCGGTATTCTATTTCTGTCTTTTGTCTCCTCTGCTCTGTTAACATGGTAGATTTTATTTATTTACACTCTGGTATAATAGAAAGAATGGGAAGAATACCTATTTCCCCCTTCTTTTGGATGCAAATCTTAATCAGAAGCAGTAGAAAATGGCAAAGAAATACTGACTACAGGTTAAATTCTCCCCTCTGATGTGTGCTTGTGACTCATTCACTTCAGTGGTGGCCCTGTGTGCACACCTGAGAGCATAATTTGGCTCTTTTTGCTTGGAGACTTGAGATGATTTTAAAACTTTATCCAGCTTTGCTCTACTGGCTGCTCATGTGTTTGCCCCATTTTCATGTTATATGTGGGAAGTCCCATTTAAATTTACTGGCTCAGGATTGCCTACTTTATATCATCTATATCATAGTGAGATACATTTCTATGAAATAGAAGAGCTGTTTACTGCTGACAAAAATTAAGGCAAGAATTAGACCAAAAAAATGAGTTCCTGAAAGGGAGGGCTTTTGATTCAGAGATGTGACCATAAGGAGGAAGCCTATTTGGATATATATATAATTTGTTGATATAGGTTGAAAATTAGGACTATTTTTATATACACAATCCACACACCTAAATATATGGGAAAGGTTATCTGTTCAATGTGATAGATTTATATAAATATACCGTGTGCTGGATACAGTGTGTGAGGATTCACTTTGCTTTCTAACGCCTAAAGAATTAGATGAATAACAGCTGTCAGCAGCCTTTCCCTTGCTGTCTGGGCATTCCCTGTGGGAATTCCTCAACCCCTTTCACCCCCGCACCCCTTCCGGGGAAGAGCTGAGACAGAAAACAAAGGAAATCAGCTGTTGCCACCACCTATTTAAACAACACGTGCACAAACCTCTCAGGGACACAAAAATCCAATCCTGTTTTTAAAAAAGGTAAATTTTATTAAAAACAAAAAGAAAGAAAATACATCTGGAACTCAGGCTTTTGCTAGATTTTAAAAAACCCACTTACAATATTTAAACATCAAGAATAACCTTATTAAGGTCCAGCTTAAAGGTTAGAAGCAAAACAAAAGCATTTGGGGTTAGCAAAGAGGAGTCCACAAGCCAATAAGAAATCAGAATAAACCTAATTGCGTCTTCCTAGACATTCCCTAATTTACTTACATATTTGGAGTTTCAGATAAGCAATCTCTAAGTATGATCTGATGGTTTTTCATTCCTGGCTTAAAGCTTCTCACAGCATAACTGCTCCCTGTTCCCCTCTTCCCCAGAGAACGACAACACACAGACAAAGGGAAGTTTTTCCCCAATTTTAAAAAGTTTTAGCCCTCCCATTGGCTCTTTTGGTCAGGTGTCCACTCCTTTCCTTTTACCTGTTGCCCAGTTAACCCTTTACAGGTAAAGCAAGTAGAGAACAACTACCAAGAGGGATTCCATAGCTAACTGGGTGGCTGAGTGTCCAAAAAAGGGAGCTATACCCCCTCTCATTTATCTCAGGATATGTCCTCATTTTTATTTGCATCTTGCCGTGCTAACAACTATTTTACTAATAAACTTACTGAAAACTCCTACTGCTGTAAGTATAGAATTTCTGGAGTTTGGGTATGTTATAATGTGGGGTTGAATTACATTTCATGGATTCTGATGCCTGCCTGGCATTGGAGACTTCAATTGCATTTATATACAAGGTAAAAAAATAAAGTTTTCTTCCTCATCTTTAATTCCCATTAATAATGAACCGTCTCTCACTTAAACCTTACATGGTTTAAGTAGCCAATATATACATGATTGTCCCTTTTTTATTTGCTAGTCCAAACAGGTGATATTTCATATTCTTCTTTTCACATAGCTAACAAAGTCTCTTTATTTGTATTTCAGTTGTTTTCTTCATGTCTTTCTTCCAAAACCAAAGCAAAAGATAGTAATTTGGACTGGTTAACTCTTTCTGAGTAATTGAAATGTACAGAATTACCAAAAGGCATTTTGTACCTTCGCAAAATATAACTAAAAGTAGACACATACGTCCATCTTTAGTTTGTACTGCAATGTAAAGTTACATGCCAATTTTCCATTTTGAAGCAAAAATAAGAATTTATTCGTCTTGTCTGAAAAGCAACATATGCATCTTGATTGTCCAACTGGACTGCATGATGATAAATGAAAGCATTTTGCCAAGTTGCCTAAATAGAATAGGCAATTATAGGAAGGGTTTCAGAAATGGACTATTTTTCAGAACAACCTCTTAAAGTGAAAATCCAATTATATAAATGTATCTGTTTATTTATACACATACATACATATATATATATATATATATATATATATATATATATATATATAATGTGCCTGTATATCTATCTATCTAAAATACCTCACTAGTGGTATGTTTACATTCTGTACCTAGAAATTGTATATTATATGAGGAAAGTATTTTTCCCATGACTATATATGTACAATAAACAACATTGTTGGCATACACAAAGAATTAAAACTTTCCTCCAAATCACTGCTGTAGAATGCAGTTTTATAATACATTGGTGGTATGTTTTAGGATTAGGATGAGATGCAGAAAATTTGCATACCTCCAAAGTCTGAAACATGTGCAATTAAAAAAAAACAATTATATACGCTCAAATAACAAAGGCCTCAACAATCCAGAATATAAACATAATGAAATACAGTAGAACCCCATTTAGCCAGGCCTACATTATCTGGCTCTCCATATTAATCGAACAACCAGCCCACACAGGTTCAGAAGCAAGCAATCTCTCCTGTGGACATTAGATAGCACTGCAGCCTCGCACTTTCCATTCTCTGTATTATCCGAATTTTTGATTATCCGATCTGGCCCCAGTCCTAATTAGATCAGATAAATGGGTTTCTACCTTACTACATTGGTAGCTTTGACAACAAAACTGGAAGTCTGGAACAAAACTGGGGGAAATGTGATGGGAATTAAAATGATCATTTTTTCTACAAATATTTAATATTCAACAGCTAGTATTTCCCAGTGTTTCAGTCTGGATTTAGTAAGCAGTCATGTAAAATATTCTTGGAAAATAAATGTTTTCCAGAGGTTTGAAATCTCATGGAAATTGATGCTCCAGCTTGGGGTGACTAATATTGCTTTCTCTATAGGAATATAATTAATGCTAGTCAATATGGTTTTATGGAAAATAGGTCAAGTCAAACAAACCTGATTTAATTCCATAATGAGATTACAAGTTTGGTTGATAAAGGTGTCTGTGTAGATATGATATACTTAGGCTTTTGTAAGGCATTTGTCTTAGTCCTGTATGACATTCTGATTAAAAAATCAACACTATACAATATCAACAGAGCCCACATTAAATGGATTAACAACCAGTTATCTGACAGACCTCAAAAGTAGTAGTAAATGGGGAATCATTATCAAATGGGGGTGTCTCTAATGGGGTTCTTCAGGGATCATTACTAAGCCAGATCCTATTCAACATTTTCATTAATAATCTGTAAGTAAATATAAAATCACTTCTGATAAAATTTGTGGGTAATACAAGGATTGTTGGAATGGTAATTTAATGATGAGGAAATGGAAGTCAGGTAGTGATCTGTATCACTTTGTAAATTGGGCCCTGTCAAGGCTGAATCCCCACTCTGTCACTTCGTGTGCAGAAGGTGGGGGCCCACAAGGATTCTAAAAATTTATACTTGCCACTCCAGGCTTGCATTAAACTCCCAAAGTTACTGCTTTTTTCTGACCTTGGCTTGGTAAATGCTGCTACCATCCAAATGCAAAAAAACCCTTTGGACCCAGGAAGGAGCACTTGGGAATTCCTCCCTATGGGAATTCCTCAACCCCTGTCACACGCACACACCCCCTCCGGGGAAGAGCTGAGAAAGAAAACAAAGGAAATTAGCTGTTGCCACCAGGTAATCAAACAGCATATGCACAAACCTCTTAGGACACCAAAAATCCAATCCTGTTCTTAAAAAAGGTAAATTTTATCTACTCTGTGTACCCAGTATCTCACAATTGCTTTTTTATCCCTGAGGGGCTTGAGTCCAATGTGCATGTTTCATGTCATATTCCCCACAAAGCTTCTACAGCCTCAGATAGCCAAACTGGTTGGATTTTGAGGAGTACTGCTTTTGTCCTCTCCAGGCCAGATAAACCAGCCATGCCAAATCAGATAGCACTAGACAGAAAATTTCCCAAAGTATGAACAACCTGATTGTCTTCAAGTGAAGGTAACCAGGATTCACCAAGCTGTCTGTGATCTGGAATACTTTTCAGTGGATGAAACTTTGCTAAAACAGTGGTCCCACCCTGCCATGCACAAAACTTCAAAAACTCTCTATATTGCAATCAATCAGTCTTAGAGCAAGATATCTACCATGGGCACTCCAAACACTATCCTACAGGCTTCCTATGCCACATTATTTGTATATTTGATCCATAGGTTGAGGATCCTTAGGGACACTATATCAGTGATCAAGGAAAAGGTCCTTTTAGAATGCCAATGGAGTAGATGTCCAGCTGCTGAATATTTTCCCTTAGAGAAGTCTGGTACTCAATCATCAATGTCTCCAAATGTACAATGAACTCAATCATGTGGCTTAATGGGAGCAAAGCTCACTCTTTATCTCACACTGCAAGAAGTAATAGTAGTTCTTCAACCCTTTGATTACCAAATTCCTCCCATAAACAAGATCCACAGTGTTCCCAGCTCTCTGAACGAAGCTCCAAATCACCTGGCATGAGCCATGAAGTTGTCATAGTAGCTGGTTATGAGATCCTGAGCAAATCAAAAAGAGACATGGTCACTAAAATCCCAGAAGGCAATAAGTATATGTGTTTACTGCACAAGGTCAGATAAACACTACATCAGATTTCATGGGACATGTCATATTACTTAAAAGGCATGTAGAGATGTACATTTTACATTTTGATAATTCTGTGTCATGATGAAAGGATTTATTTTCACTTTTGCACACCTGATATAAAGCCAAAGATACATATAGTATTTCTCTGCACTGATTCATTGCAACAGTTTTTGAACATCAGTGACTGGATAGTCGTAAATTTCTACAGGTACTGTTATCAGCTGTATCACTTTTTACTCTGGTAAGAAATTGCTATTGACAGACAGCAATATCAATAGATCTGAACTGATCAGCATTCACTAGGCAAGAAGCAGTATGCCAAGTCCACAGCAGAATAAGAAGTTTTTACTCTGACACTCAAGGTTTGGTCACCTTCCTGTGTCTTAATTTATTCAATTTTAGTGCATCCAGCAAATACTGTGTTTTTTCCATCAGTGAATAATAGTGTGTGACAGGAAATATTAATGTATTAACATAAAAAGTTGATTCTAAAGAAAGATAAAGATCTATCTTATATCTACAGTATATAATTTAGAAAATTAAAGCTAATGAACATGGCATACTATATTATGGTAGGGTAGCTTTGAACAACTTTAAAAGCGACCAGATATTGAGTCATTAGCTTTGAAATTCTATGCTCAAACTATGCACGTAAGGTTTTTAATTTTTTTGTTTCTTATGTAAATTTGCTTCTGTTTTTATAATGAAATCAATCTAAAAGTTTAACACAGGTAGTATACATTTATTTTTTTCCATATAAACCACACTGAAATTAGTAGATTCTATGTAGTTTTCTTTCATTCTAGTTATTTCAAATGCATCCATCACTGTATTTGGATACAGTATCTATTTAGTGGTTTCAGAACTGGTTTAATCCAAATTTAACTGTTACTTTGCTATCATGTTTCTATAACAAGACTGCAAGTATTATTTAAGATTTCCTAATGTAACAGAATTAAAATCAGATTGCACAAAGTGAAGATGTGACACTATCTTAATGTAAAGAAAAAACAAATCCATACGTAACCCCATGGAATTTTAGCTAAATAGAGTAATTAAAAACTGTCCTTATGGTCAAAATTAGATACATGCTCTTAGGCTGTTCTGAACTGCCCTAGAAGCCAGCCAGGATTAGGGAACCTTTGTTGTCCTCCACCTTTCAGGTGCCTGCAGTGAAAAGGGCTTGGCTGAATCTGAGGATCGGGCCAGTGTGTCGTCCTTATCTTCTAATCCAGTGATACTCAGACCTCAGTGGTTCAGGAGCCAAATTGGTGATTAACTTTACCCCAAAGAGCCACACTAGTATGAATTCATTGTTTCTTTTACTATATATATAACATTCTCACAGCAAAATGACTGACCAAATATTATTATTTTATCAACTAAAATTGGTTAATAACATAGTAAAAGCATCCTGATCGGTTAATAACTTAGATTGGTTAATAGTTAAATCACACCCTGTTTTAATATCACGTGGTGCAAAGAGCCGCAGGAGACGCATTAAATAGTCCACTTGTGGCTGGCGAGCCTCAATCTGAGTTCCACTGTGCTAACCTATCCCGGCCAGGGCTGACGTATCTCACTGGACAGTAGATATTTCTTGAACATGATTTAATTTGTCTGCTTTTGAACGTGCATCACATTGCACCCATCAATATTTTTTTCGTAATTCCTCAATGATACTTCTGGGGAGGAATTTATTCTCCTCTCTACTAATTACTCTAACATTTAGGTGGGCCTTAGCTATAGACTTTAGTCACTTAGCAGAGTCCAAATAAGCTATTTAAAAGCCCTCACATAAGCACCAACAAAAATGAATAGGGTGTGCCCCATTTTGGTATAAAGAAATGGGTTTGGCAAGGGGGGTACAAATACTTGATAAAAATGGTGTGAGGTAATTAGCACCAAGAAGTCTGGCGAATGAGACAGAGCTCGGGGCTTCCAGTGCCTTAGGTTCTACGATCAGGGCTGCTAGTAACTTGCACTGTGACCTCGGTCAACCAGTGTGTTACTTCTCTCTGCCTCAGTTTCCACAGCAGGGAAGTGAAGACAATGATTCAGTCTTTCTCCTGTACTGTAAAGCACTTCGAGAATAGGAGTGAAAATGTTGCATGTATCTTACTTAATTATTATTATTATTTATTATTATTATGCACTTTAGCCCTGCTGTAGTCTATAACATCTGAATTGCCACAGATCAGCAGAGCCTGTGTATACACTTATCAATCTCTAACAGCTAATAACTTTTATTAACCGAGTCAGTCTCAAACAATAATTTGATACATTTTAGCATACAGACAGCTGGGGTGTTTTACCCAACTGTGCAGCTATTGAGATTAATGGTGTAAAGCAAACATTATAACACATCACAGGTAAAATCAATATACAAGAATACTTTTATTTTTTTCCAGTTTATAGACACATATGTTACCCAAAGTCCCTTCGAAGCACTCCATTCTGAAGGCTTTCCTTGGATCCTTCTTATGGTGTAATCTCCCAACAGAGTTTCCCAGTACTAGGCACCTTCAACACTCAGGTTACTCACTGCCTGTTTTACAATCCTGCATTCCTATTTTCACTGATGGCTTGCAATCTGGAACTGCCAGTCTGCTTCCTGCTACTCCAAGGAATTCATAGAATCGTAGAAGATTAGGGTTGGAAGAGACCTCAGGAGGTCATCTAGTCCAACCCCCTGCTTAAAGCAGGACCAACACCAAGTAAATCATCCCAGCCAGGGCTTTGTCAAGCCAGGCCTTAAAAACCTCTAAGGATGGAGATTCCACCACCTCTCTAGGTAACCCATTCCAGTACTTCACCACCCTCCTAGTGAAATAGTGTTTCCTAATATCCAACCTAGACCTCCCCCACGGCAACTTGAGACCATTGCTCCGTGTTCTGTCATCTGCCACCACTGAGAACAGCCAAGCTCCATCCCCTTTGGAACCCCCCTTCAGGTACTTGAAGGCTGCTATCAAATCCCCCCTCACTCTTCTCTTCTGCAGACTAAATAAGCCCAGTTCCCTCAGTCTCTCCTCTTAAGTCATGTGCTCAAGCCCCCTAACCATTTTCCTTTCCCTCTGCTGGACTTTTTCCAATTTGTCCACATCCTTTCTGTAGTGGGAGCCCCAAAACTGGACTCAGTACTCCAGGTGTGGCCTCACCAGTGCTGAATAGAGGGGAATAAGCACTTCCCTCAATCTCCTGGCAATGCTCCTAGTAATGCAGTCCAATATCCTGTTAGCCTTCTTGGCAACAAGGGCACACTGCTGACTCATATCCAGCTTCTCATCCACGGTAATCCCCAAGTCTTTTTCTGCAGAACCGCTGCTTCATCAGTTGGTCCCCACCTGTAGCGGTGCATGGGATTCTTCCATCCTAAGTGCAGGATTATACACTTGTCCTTGTTGAATCTCATCAGATTTCTTTTGTCCCAATCATCCGATTTGTCAAGGTCACTCTGAACCCTATCCCTACACTCCAGCATATCTACCTCTCCCCCTAGCTTAGTATCATCCACGAACTTGCTGAGGGTGCAATCTATCCCATCGTCCAGATCATTAATAAAGACGTTGAATAAAACCAGTCCCACGATCGACCCCTGGGGCACTGTGCTTGATACCGGCTGCCAACTAGACATTGAGCTGTTGATCACTACCTGTTGAACCTGACAATCTAGCCAGCTTTCTATCCACCTTTTAGTCCATTCATCCAACCCATACATTTTTAACTTGCTGGCAAGAATACTGTGGGAGACCGTATCAAAAGCTTTGCTAAAGTCAAGATATATCACGTCCACTGCTTTCCCCATATCCACAGAGCCAGTTATCACATCATAGAAGGCAATCAGGTTGGTCAGGCATGACTTGCCCTTGGTGAATCCATGTTGACTGTTCCTGATCACCTTCCTCTCCTCCAAATGCTTCAAAATGGTTTCCTTGAGGACCTGCTCCATGATTTTTCCAGGAACTGAGGTGAGGCTGACCAGTCTGTAATTCCCTGGGTTCTCCTTCTTCCCTTTTTTAAAGATGGGCATTATATTTGCCTTTTTCCTATCATCTGGGACCTCCCCCGATAGCCAAACATTTTCAAAGATAATGGCCAATGGCTCTGCAATCACATCAGCCAATTCCCTCAGTACCCTTGGATGCATTAGATCTGATCCCATGGACTTGTGCACATCCAGCTTTTCTAAATTGTCCTTAACCTGTTCTTTCACCACTGAGGGCTGCTCACCTCCCCCCATACTGTGTTGCCCAGGCCAACAGTGTGGGAGCTGATCTTGTCTGTGAAGACTGAGGCAAAAAAAGCATTGAGTACTTCAGCTTTTTCCAGATCATCTGTCACTAGGTTTTGTCCCCCATTCAGTAAGGGTCCCACAGTTTTCCTGACCTTCTTATTACTAGCATACATATAGAAACCCTTCTTGTTACCTTTCACATCCCTTGCTAGCTGCAAGTCCAGTTGTGTTTTGGCCTTCCTGATTACACCCCTGCATGCTCGAGCAATATTTTTATACTTCTCCCTAGTCATCTGACCAAGTTTCCACTTCTTGTAAGCTTTTGTGTTTAAGCTCACCGAAGATTTCACTGTTAAGCCAAGCTGGTCGCCTGCCATATTTGCTATTCTTTTTGCCCATCGGGATGGTTTGTTCCTGTGCCCTCAGTAAGGCTTCTTTAAAATACAGCCAGTTTCCTGGACTCCTTTCCCCCTCATATTCCCTTCCATTCCCTTCCCTTCCAATTATTCCAATATTCCCTTATCTTCCAATTCCTTTTCCCTTCCATTAGTTCTGCCTGGGTATTACTGCTGGAGTTAAGTTTTATTTGTGCCAGACCTGGCATTTTTAGTCCTTTCTTTCCAGAGCTTCTCACTCTCCCAGCCCAGTTTTTTTGCAGTCAGATCTGGCCCTTCTTGCATATTCCAGCAAACTTGCTGAGTCCTGCCATAGAAGTTGGATAGGAAGAATACTGCCTGACATTTCCAAATCATTTGAAAGGCCCTTCCCCTGAATACCAAGTAACTTTCTCATGGAATTATAAAAATCATCTATACACACATGCAGTATTGAAACATATATGCAGATGACTACATTAAACATTGGCATAATAATGAAAATAGTAAATGTGCAACAGCACTAAAGTATTTGCCCCAGGTTAGTCTTAGAATATAATACTCAAGCAATTTTAACATTAGGCAATATTTGCCCTTTACTAAGCAGCAAATGTAACCCTTACCTCTGCATACATGGGGATCCAATGAAACCCCGTTTGGACAAGCTATAATGGTTCAAAAAATCTAGATGTAAAAGATAGATGTAAATTTGTGGATATAAATTAGAGGCAACGTGGTTTGATGGACAGAGCATGGGGTTAGGAGCCAGGCCCTGCTGAATTATAATTCTGGCTCAACCTTTCGAGTCACTGTGTGCCACAGGATGAATCCTGGATTAACCTTTCTGATCTGATTCTGCTTTCACTTATATAAATTTTACACTGGTGTAATTGCTTTGACTTTGATTTCTTTTCATTTAGCTGGCATAAGTGAAATTAAGCCGTTTGTATCTGTTTTCCTGGAGGTTAAAAAAATGGGGGAGGTGGAGTGGGGTAGAGGAAACAACACTTGTCCACTCTACTGATCAGAATAATCAGTAGGGGGGAAATTAATTAGTAAATAGTTGTGAAACATATTGGATAAGTAAAGTGCTGTATAAGTGCTAATTATTATTATAAATATGGAGGCTGCTTGCATTTAATTTTCAGGTAGTTTTTTAGAAGGTATATGTTATATACAAAATTACCTCTTTGTGTCCTTTGGGAGTTTCTAATATTCAAAATTTGCAAATTAAGTGGAGGGCAGGCATGGAAACATCTGTTCTGAGGCCTAAACTTCATACATTGCTGCCATATGGCACCAACCCTGTTTCCCAGAGTTAGATCGTATTCACCCAGACTTTCCTTTAGGTACATATGTTGGAATGTGGCCATTCATATATCCTTGTCTTATGTGAATGTGCTCTACTATGATCCTGGGAAGCAAACGGCTGTGTCTGAGGATGTAAAACCTTATGACTCAATGCACACGAGTTCATTCAATCTTAGCAGGCCTGCTGCAGCAGCAGTTAGAAACACGGTATTAAAACTAATCAAACATTTCTTTTGAATCCTGGAGTCACTTGCATGGTTTGTAGTGGAATTTAACACCAATATGTGAAGCAAATAGCTACTTTTATAACCCAAATTGTATTTTCATTTGAAAAGAAATAATTTTATTAACATGATTTTTTATAACTGCTTTATTTCCTCTGTAGATATGATTGAAATCAGTCTGAAATAGCAAATGTTGTTGTTCCTAATTTTAAAATGTCCAGAAGGATTTTTTTTTTAAATTTGTTCTCAGAGCCAACTCATGATGATTAGCTTTGGTTTCCATTTGTCAGGCCAGGGCTCAGTTTCATAACATGTTCTGCCCCTGAGCTGTCAGAGAATAGAAGTGCCACAAAGTGTAATGATGCTTCTGGGAAATGGAACCTCGCATGTTTCAACATTGGCTTTTTTCTGGTTACTTAACATGTGAGTGGGTCAGAGCAACTAATTCATAGTGCATCACTTCTATAGTAAATTTAGCCTGTATTTCTGTTTGTGAAATTTTAGCTAGCAACTTATGGTTTTATTGAAAACATATTCACTATTTGAAGTTATTTGTTGAATTCTGTTTGAAAAACAGTAATCTATTAATCATTCATCAACATTTTATTGTGAGTGATTTTCAAAATACATCATGGGTTGGCTAATTTTGACTAGACACTTGATGCATGAGTTTGATTTTGTTCTCTGATTGGATAATTCATGCAACATGGTAACTCGTAGGGCTGTCAAGTGATTAAACAAATAATCGTGATTACTTGCACAATTAAAAAAATAATCATGATTAATCGTGTGATTTAATCACGATGTTAAACAATAATAGAAGAATGCCATTTATTTAAATATTTTAGGATGTTTTCTACATTTTCAAATATATTGATTTCAATTACAACACAGAATACAAAGTGTTCACTGCTCACTTTATATTTATTTTATTACACATATTTAGGCTGTAAAAAACAAAAGAAGTAGTATTTTTCAGTTCACCTAATACAAGTACTGTAGTGCAATCTCTTTATCATGGAAACTGAACTTACAAATGTAGAATTATGTACAAAAAAACTGCATTCAGAACTAAAACAATGTAAAACTTTAGAGCCTACAAGTCCACTCTGTCCTACTTCTTTTTCAGCCAATCGCTCAGACAAACAAGTTTGTTTACATTTGCAGGAGGTAATGCTTCTTCTTGTTTACAATGTCACCAGTAAGTGAGAATAGGCATTCGACTGGCACTGTTGTAGCCAGCGTCGCAAGATATTTATGTGTCAGATGCGCTAAAGATTTGTACGTCCATTCATACTTCAACCACCATTCCAGAAGACATGCGTCCATGATGATGATGGGTTGTGCTCGATAATGATCCAAAGCAATGCGGACCAACGCACGTTCACTTTCCTCATCTGAGTCAGATGCCAGCAGCGGAAGGTTGATTTTCTATTTTGGTGGTTTGGGTTCTGTAGTTTCTGCATTGGAGTGTTGCTTTTTTAAGACTTCTGAAGCATGCTCCACACCTCGTCCCTCTCAGATTTTGGACGGCGCTTCCGATTCTTAAACCTTGGGTCAAGTTCTATAGCTATCATTAGAAATCTCACATTGGTACCTTCTTTGCGTTTTGTCAAATCTGCAGTTAAAGTGTTCTTAAAATGAACAACATGTGCTGGGTCATCATCCAAGACTGCTATAACATGAAATATATGGCAGACTGTGGGTAAAACAGAGCAGGAGACATACCATTCTCCCTCAAGAAGTTTAGTCACAAATGTAATTAACACATTTTTTTTAATAAGCATCATCAGCATGAGCATGTCCTCTGGAATGGTGGCCTAAGCATGAAGGGGCATACGAATGTTTAGCATATCTGGCACATAAATACCATGCAATGTCGGCTACAAAAGTGCCAGGTGAATGCCTGTTTTCACTTTCTGTTGGCACTGTAAATAAGAAGCGGCCAGCATTATGTCCTCCCGTAAATGTAAACAAACTTGTTTGTCTTAGCAATTGGCTGAACAAGAAGTAGAACTGAGTGGACCAGTAGGCTCTAAAGTTTTACATTGTTTTGTTTTTGAGTGCAGTTATGTAAAAGAAAATCTACATTTGTAAATTTCACTTTCACGATAAAGAGATTGCACTATGGTGCTTGTATGAGGTGAATTGAAAAATACTATTTCTTAGGCACTTAGGAGCCAAAATCCTAACTTAGGATCACAAGTGCCTGAGTCACTTTTGAAAATGGAATTTAACTGTCTAAATCACTTAAGATTTTCAATGCTGTACAGAGCAATGCCTAAATACCTTTAAAAATCTGGGCCTAAATATCTAACTTTTCTTCTGGAATGTTGCTTAACACGTTTCCCATCCTACTTACTTATGTCAGGCAAGTGACTGGTTGAAGATGATCATTGTATTTTTGAGTGAGAAATGAAATCCCCTCCAATAAGGCTTAAAAGTTTATTTTACCCTTTATTATGTATTTTTTAAGACAATGTTATTATCACCTATGAACTATATATACATGCAAAAACAGAAAGGCAAGAAAAGTAAGTTACAAAATCATGTTTCTTTGGAACAGAGTGACTCTTTTCAAAACTCTGGTCTGTTTCTTCTCCACTGTCTTACTGTCAATCATCTATCTTTTATCCCCTGTACCATAACTTTGTGCATACTCAATTTACCAAGCTACCTCATCTGTGTATTTATCAATATACATTCCATTCTAACCCCCAATTAAAACGTTCTCAGACATAAATCATAACTAACCTAAATTAATACATTCTTTACTCTTATCTGATTCCCGGCACATCTATCCTTGCTCTCACTTTTTCATTCAGCTCTCCCTTATCTTTATCCTTCTTACTGGTTTGTTTTAGTGGCTTTGGGTTTTTACTTGTTAACTAGCTCCTGTCTGTTTAGTATATAATTTCTTTATTTAGATTGTCTTGTTAGGGGAGATTACACCTGCCCATTAGTGTTGGCAGAAATAACAACTCCCTAGTGAGTCTTGGTTTCACCCTGGTATCTGCACAGGCCAAAAATTTTACATATAAGATACACAAATCAAATTTCTAGTTTACACAACCTTGATACTGTCTCAGCAAAGTCTGGAGTGCTGTATCAGCAGAAACACACACAAACAGCTCCTTTATATTTTTCTATAATATTATACATAATATTAATTTCTCAAACATTATTTAGTATATATATGACTAACATAATTCATTAAAAAGTTATCTAACAATATTACACCTTGAAGTTCAATCAACTCTAGTTCTGTCAGACCAGCAGAGGAAGAAGCTTCTAAAACTAAAGGCCCTCCATTGAAAAAGTCTTACCTCCAATCTCCAGATACTCGTCTTGGCTGATTGTTAGCTAAAGTGCACATAAGAATGACCATACTGGGACAGTCTAGCCCAATATCCTGGGCAAAACTTTATCTGATCACTCCCGTTACAGTGTGTATGGTAACACCCATTGTTTCATGTTCTCTGTGTATATAAAATCTCCCCACTGTATTTTCCACTACATGCATCCAATGAAGTGAGCTGTAGCTCAAATAAAGCACGAAAGTTTATGCTCAAAAAAATTTGTTAGTCTCTAAGGTACCACAAATACTCTTTTTCTTTTTGTTAAACAGAGATTACCACAGAACTCCATTACAGTTTAGGGCTCTATTACTTCATTTACTATTAAATATTATTATTATTTTATTATTTCATTATTTATTTATTATTGCGGCCTGCGTGCCTCCTTTACGGTGTTCCCAAGGGAAGCTATGATTAGAGTCTCTGTCAACCTAGTTCCAGTGGAACTTCAATGCTATGTAGTGCAAGTGAGGCCTGGTGCTCTATAGATTTTACTCAGGCCTTATTTAGGAAAAAACCCTTTGAAATTAATGGGAATTTTGCTTTAGCAAGACCTGAGGATCATTTTGTAACAAAAAAAGCAGTGGAAAGAGCTACAATTCTCCAATTTATTGCAAAACTTTGCTGTGTAAATAAATACACATCCTGCCATCTAGTGACAAGAAAAAAAAGTTTGTACTGACCAGCCGTGAGTGTGATTAGAAACACACATTGCAAAGGTTAATCCCATGCCCAAACCTTCAAATTCTGAACACTGTACTACTTTACTTATGGCAGAGTCTGGATAAGGGGCTATGGAAGAAGGAAATGTGTACAAACCTTTTCCAAGCTTCTTGCAGCCTGAAATAGACTGAATCTACTGAAATAAATAGAGCCCTGCAAATCTGTGGATATCCCTTTATGTCCATGGATATCTGTGTACCATGTTTGCAGATCGCAGATCAGATGCGGATAAAAATTTTGTATCCGTGCAGGGCTCTAGAAATAAATGACTTGTTTTGCTGGAAAGTTCATGGTGCAATATGTCTTTTTATCCTGACTCCTTCCACATTTCTTCACCCCACATCCCATTTTGCAGTTATTTTGTGCACCTTCTGAGTAGGACCATATTTTGTGCTGGTGAGGGCTGCAGACTAAGCTGCTTGTGCATAGAATTTGAAGGTAGGTTTTGTAGAAAGTTAATACATGTAAGCTCCTGGCAGCAAGAACTTTAGGATTTCGCCTTTAGTCTATACTAAGGAGGAAACAGTAATTTTGTTATTTACATTTTAGGACCATAAAGAAATAACATAAAGGTGATAGGATACCCTGGAGAGCACAGTAGAATGCCATGCCATGGCTGAGAAAACAAAATGACAGATTGCCTTTGGAGTCAAGGGCCCCTTATTTGTGAGATGCTACTCTGAAACCTGATCATTTCCTGAGATTTGCTGCGCACCTTTTATTTTCACTTGAGTTCAGTGAGGGTTGGGGATGCTTTAGTACCTCACAGGATCAGGTTCTAAAAGAGTAACACTAGAGTTCTCTGCATCACTTTCCAGCTCAGCAGATCTTTCATACTGAAATCACAGCTATTATGTTGAACAATGCCATATTTTCTTTTGTGATACCATTGTGAGCTGTCCATTTAACAATGCCACGATTCATATTATGTAGAGAGTAGCACACAGATAACAGTGAGAAATAAATCTATATTCTGGGGTTCTAATGACATAACGGAAATCATGAGAGCAAAGCTCAAGTGATTTGTTATGTCATCTGATCTTCCAAATGTATGTGTAGCCTGCTTGCAAAACTGCCTAAGCAGCCCAGGCATAAAATCTACTTGGCTGTCCTATACCTTAATTTTGATGATGATAGAAAAAAATCTCATTATATTTTATCCACCAGTCAGAAGGAAAATACTAGCCATTGGTGAGCATAATTTTGCAAAGCTGTTATCTCGTTTTGTATTGCACAGTTTTCCTTCTTTGCATTTTTGTACTATTAACAGATGTTTTCTTCTTTGTTCCTACAGAGAGCACATGACACGTCTCCTATAAATGCCTACACTGATGTCAAGATTTTAGCTTCTCACTTAAAAATATGAAATAAAAAGATAACTAAATAGGAATAAAAACTCCCATAACATTTCATGAAAAGTAAAGGTAACACCAATGAGGCTGCAGATAAACAATGTTAAAATTAACACCCGCTCCGAAGCTTTCCCATATTCAAAAGCTGCTGTTATAATTTTTCGCTATCAAAAGACATGGGACCATGTTACCACACTTTGGAGTTATAAATGAAAGAAAATTATCAAGCCACATCCAGATTGATGGATCTGGATTTGATGTGGCTAAAACCAAGCTAATTCCTGGCCTTTTTACTTGTAATTGAGATGACATCACATTGCTGGGAGGTACTTAAATTTCAATGCACATGAAAAAGCTAATGCCAGCAGTGTGAAATACTTGTAGAATGGCTATTCTTTTAGAAGCTCTACAACAGGAGCCTGGAACATGTTGTGCTGTGTTGTGGCCTAGGGTTTAGTAGGTGTGATCCATGTGTTTATACATATAGACTTCCTGAGCTGGCAATGGTCTATTCACAGTCTTCAACACACACAATTTCCACTCCTGTATGCATAGATTGTGGAAGCGTTTCTGTATCAGATTGGTTCCAGACAGAACATCCGAGTATGATTACCATTATAGTGCAAACATCAAAGCTGTTTGGTTGGTTTATACAGCATGGGTTTAATCCAAAAGCCAGTTAAAGGCGACAGAAAGATTCTCAATAACTTCAGTGGGCTTTGGACCAGGTGATATATCTGTCCTCTTGGGTGAAAGAAAGCATTGTTTATGATTCAAGGCAACTGTTTAATGCAGTATTTTAATTCACATTAATAAATTATGACATATGGTAAGAGCTGGAAAGGATCTCTCCATTACACTCGAGAACATTAGAAGGTATATACAGCTGAAGAGCTTGTCAGAAACCTATATCCCCAAGGATTCATGGTCTCTGGGTTAGGGGACATATGTTCCCCCACAGCAACAAGATTTAGCCAAGAATAGCAAGAGTGAGCAAACTTCCCGTGCTCAGAAATGCAATTAAAAGCACCAGAACATATTGCAGCATTCTGTGTTGAACCATCTAAACCTGTAACTGTAGGATACCTATGTGCCAGACAATGTCTAGCAATGTGGTACGACTCTATCACCATTCCCATTTCCCCACATACAGCTCCCTCAAGCTAAGGTGAGATTTGGCAATATTTTAGCAACACAGAAAATATTAAAAGTTATATATTTATGGGTCTGCTTTCCCACAAGCTATTGGAGGGGGAAAAACATGACTATTCAGCTTTTAAAATTAGATAATTAGATGGGAACTAGAAATGAAGAGAAATCATATTATTTTAGTTAGTATTTGCTTTGTACTTCCAGGGGAACTTTTGGCAAAATGTTTAACAAGCTCTTAGTTAAAATACTTGATTGTCATATATACATAGATGTTTCAGATATATAGAGATATGCACATAAACACTTTGGATCCCATTAAGAAAATGTACTTGGCCCCAATTTTCATATGAGAAATCTGAGTTTTAGTGAGGTAATTGTTGCCTTTTAAGTTCTCATTGATACTAGTACAATACACTTCCTGTTATCATATGTTATTCATGTGCAGTATTTGGTTAAGTACCTGAACTAAATATGCAAAATGAGAGGACTACATAACTCCTGTGGTATATCTGACAAAATATATAGAGAAAATATTGTATATAATTGTTACAAGAGATACTACTGAGCATGACTGATGCTCTATAAATACACAATGTACTGTGGATAGATAAGTTGAAAACTGGCTAATGTGCATTCATCTGTAAATTAAAAGGAAAGTTTGCTGTTTATTGAGGAAAAGAGAGAAGTTTGGATAAAATTAGATGACTTCCATCCGTATAAAGCATATTTCTCTGTTGCCATTCCTGGCCATGAATATCTCCGTTGTCAGGAATGCAGTCACACCATTGTAATGCTGGTGTAACAAAGACAAAACTGAAGCCTGGTGCTCAGCATTTTGCAGGACTGAGGCCAAAGCACTACCATTTCCCTGTATGCATCTGGAATGCCTTCTTCTTGCAAAGGATTCCCATTGTTGCGCTCATTTGGGGGGGGGGGGGGCTGAAAGATGGGTAAGCAGCATTCTTCAAGAATGGTGCCAGTATCACTCAATACATGGGTGGTGCTCAAGAAGCAAACTGCTCTCTCCAGATAATCTGCAGATCACAAGTGTTCTGCTTTCCCAGCCCCTTACCAGTGGCTGAGAGCTATATATCAGATCTCCTGTCACGAAATCTCTGTTGTTTATTTCAGTTTAAATGGACATCCAGACTACATCTCCCCAAATTGTTCTAATAAAGATCCCATTGTTAATTTATGTTAGAAAATATAAAATCACAACATGAATGAGAAAGGTGCCCAGCAAAAGGAAAAACTTCCTTAAATTGGGGGGAATTTAAAATATATATTAAATAATTTAATTATCTGTAATAAATATTTCTAGGTTTTAACATATCATATATAATTCACAAAATATTTTATTAATTATATGTTTCAAATATTCTCTTTAGAATGCAAAATACGCTGTTATTCTCAAATGAATAGTTACATTTTTAATTTAAAAGAAGCTAATAAAAGAATATTTACAGAGACAAATAGTGATTTTGAAATGCTATCTTGACAATTATCAGAAAAGGCCAAAAAATATCCATCCTCTCTGCTGATTGGCTATTGAAATTGTATGGTTGTGGTTTATTAATATTTTCTTAACACTAAAAATTGAGACAATCTTGGTATGAGAATGAGATTTTTTAAAAAATTACACTAAAATAATCTGTTTTATAATAGCATTTAGTGCTTAAGTGGTGTTTTACAGACATTAACTCTGTAAAAGCCTGACCCACACCTTTTGGGGCAGGAAGGTAAGTATTATCATCTCCCCCATTTTATAGATGAAGAGACTTAGGTTTCCGTTCTCTCTCTCTGCAAGTAACCTGCCTTCAGAGAAGCAACTCTGAATTTTTAAACTTCCAGAGTTTCATACACATTCTCACATTTCAGTAGAGAGAATTGCCTCCTTGCCTCATGGATCACCTGCCTATGCCCCTTGCCTCCCAACCCCCACTGGGTTTGAGTGTAGAGCATCTGAGAGCAGAAGGCTTTTCTATACACCTGTGAGGAAAAGAGGGGAACATGTTTCAGAGGCAGAAATACCACTTCCATGGCACATGCAATCGCAGAGGGAGCACTGGATGAATGAATTTGTCCAAAGCCAGAAAAGGAAGTAGTGGCAATGTTGGGATTAAAAATCAACAACTGTTGGCTTCAACACGGAAGCCCATTTTATCCCACTGATTGTTATGCAGATTCCCCCCTTGAAATAAATGGGGAGTTCTGTTTAAAAATTGATGGCAAAATATAGCTCTGGACCTCACAGGGTATGTCTACACTGCAGCTGGGAGCATGCTTCCGAGCTGGGTAGACAGACTCACTCTAACTGGAGTAGACCTAGGCCATTTCTGCCTTCGACAATCAGGTGCACTAAAAATAGCAGTGCAGATGTTGTAATACGGGTGGCAGCACAGGCTAGCTGCCCAAGCACAAGCCTGCCTGCTCCCGGAGTCCATGCTCAGGTAGCTAGCCTGTGCCACAGTGTCCACACTGCTATTTTGAGTGTGCTACTGGAGCGGCACTGGCGTGCATCTGTTTACCTGTGCCGGGAGGCACGCCGCCAGCTGCAGTGTGGACATACCCACAGAGTCTTTATACTTGAGTGTTTTCCAAAGCAATGAAGGGAACAACCATGACTGTTGTTGAATTTGGTCTGTATAATAAGCAGATTGTGGCCATTTTATTATGTGGCATTGGTACTATTCTCATGGAAAGCTGCTTGCCAGTCCATCAGTCTGAAGGATGTGTGCAGGAATGGGAGCTTTCTGCACAAGGAACTGGGCTCTGTCACAGAACAGCAATAAGTAACATTGTCGTGGTAATTTTCTGGTGTGGTTTGCACTGATTTAAAATATTAGAATATAATGTCTCCATTTGAATAATTGTTTTTGTCTTGTAACATGCAGCTGAATTATAGTACAAGTGTCACTACATTGAATGTTTTTATTGTTTCTTACAATAAAGTCATGTTTAAAGTTCTGCAAACATGAATTTAAGTATAGTTTTTAAAAGATGAGTATAGCAAAATAAGCTGATAATTGCCATGATCATTTGAACTTTACCGGTAATGTCCAGGTATGTTTAGGAACATATTGCATGAGACAGTATGTACCTTTGAGAAATGTCTACACACAAGCTTTCATAAACCTTTATTCTGTCTTTAGAATTTGGAATGATGGGAGATCATACAATTAAAAGTCAGCGACCTCGATCTGTTCATGAGAAAAGGGTCCCTCAGGAACAAGCTGATGCTGCTAAATTTATGGCACAAACTGGTAATACATTAGTTACATTTTTCTATTTACTGTTGTTAATTTTAGCAAAGCCACTGCATGTTCCATAATCTTTTACTGCATACCTGTCAGTTTTCTAAGCTGATATTTTTGAACCATTTATTTATTTATTTTTCCACCAGTTAAAGTCCATAAATAAAGTAGCTGAGAATTAGGTAGAACATATAAAAACATGCATTGTGAATGTGGATACTGAATGATTTAATATGAACATGAGTTTATTTAATAATTAAAGCAGGCTTACACATGAAAGACACAGTCCAGTTTAGAGATTAACTGTAGCTTACAGTGACCATATATCAACATTTTTCAAAAAATAAATGTTAAGGAAGTGCATTAGAATTTTAATATAAATAGAAGAACTGAAATCTAATCCCTTCTTTGGGCATTTATCATATTAATTAATTATCAGGACACTTTAATGTGCATGTATTCAGCACTTAGTGTCCTTGGCCCAACATAATACTCTATTCTCTAGATTCCAGATTCATAATTGCTAAATATATAAATAGGTATGAATTCGATGTGCAAATTATCTAACAGTTTTATGTCTAAGACATATTTTCCAAATTTATTTTAGCAACTGCACCTTCTTCAGATAAAGAGAACAAAATATTACATAAAGAATCTACACCCAGCTCTTGTCTCTAAAACGTCAGCATTTACCAACAATTACCACGCAATAGTATCTATGGATCCAATCCAGCTCCCTTTGAGGTCAAAATAAAGACTCCCATAGACTTCATAAATGGTGGATCAGGTCCTAAGATACTGAAGTCCTGTCCTGTTCTAATTATAGGGTAATAACAGTGCATCTCAGAAATTACTGCATCAGAAACCTTGTGCCACATAACCATTATATGGATTTGAAACGATGTACACTGTATTCCATAGATACTAACCTAGAAGATTGCCTGCATCTTTCCTACATAATGCTTCAAGTTTAATACTCATTTTAGTAAATGAGCTATGATTGCATTTAGTGAAGTTGCATGTTGACTTTCTTAGATGTAGAATGCTTTACACTTTTAACAGATTTTCAGAAGTCGTATAGTAAGTAATGTAAACATAAATATATAAAAATCTATAGTGATCCAGTTTTATAAAGATTTTAGAAGACAAATGGTGCTGCCCTCCCACCAGTACCTGGGGCTGCTTTTATGCATGAACCCAATCAACAATACTGGAAGATGCCTGCAGTTATATGTCAGGCATAAATGGATGAAATTATCTCAGAAGTTCCTCGGTTTCATACAGTTGTTCTTTAGGCACAACGGGAGCTTATTACTTACATATTTAGTTCAGACTGATGATGTCAGTTTCTTATTATTTAGACTAACCCTTTTGATTTAATGCCGTTTCTTGATTTCTTATAATTACCCTAAAAGATTTCATAATCTGTTTTAGCTTCTTATATAAACTAACTGTAAACCTACTACTGAACAGTAACTATGCTTCCATTTGCAGTGCATTTTCTATGGCTTTTAGAGAATTGCCTTTCAAATGGACCACCAATACCATCTACTCTGGAAATATGGTGACAACAAAGTGGGATATGGAAATTCAGAATTATGCAGGCTTGGTTTCCAAGCTCCTGTTTAGAAAGCACGTGAGATGTGTGTGCAGAGCATACAAATTCATATGCATAGTTCTAAGGACATATCTTTTGCATACTGTAGGGAACTCATTTTAAATAATACTGTGCTCTTTTTTAGAACAGTGTTACTAATTTCCATCTTTTCATTTTGATTTTCCTTTGTAGTGATCATTTCATCTTTTCACTGTAATGTATTCATTTTCTTGTGATAAAACTAATGTGATATCTTCTTAAACAGAACCACAGGGGTTTACTAGCATACTTCATAGATTTACTCATACACTAAGAAAACAAGTGGAGTTTTGAAAATGGAAATCATATAGATTTCTTTCGGTTTATATCATTTCTTGTCATTTTAGTCTGTTTAATTATTTTTATGTAATAAAGAATAATTAAAAATAACTATAGTGAAACTGTAAGCATGCCTTTTTCATGCAATGAAAGGGCAAAGACACAGCAGAAGTACAAATTGCATTCTAGGAAATGCATATTGTGCTGGAAAAATAGTTATGAGAAACGTTCAGTACTGTTTTGCGAAGACTGGAGCCAATCCCTTTGACACCAATAGGGTTGGATCAGGCCTAATATGCAGTACTAAAAGAAAGTGTTTGTATGTGTAGCTGTGTACAACATAAAAAAGGCAGTACAACATAAACAAATTCAAATAAATAATTTCATAATTTAATTATCCTATATTCGTTATTTTTGTGTTCCTGAAATTATCCTTTCTTTCAGTGTTATGGGATTTAGAATATATAAATGCAGGTAAGTGTTTCACAGATCAATGAGACATTCCAGACAGAATTTTCTCCTACAGGTCTAGCAACTCAGGAAAAAGAAGGATTGTTAGTTTGTTACCACTTAATTTGAGGTCACAGGTTTAACATGGTAGGTATAAAGTAACTAACAGCTAAAGAGAAAACAGAACATAGACTTTTTCTGTAATATTCAGAAGGAAAACAGAAAAAAAACCAGGAAGTGCAAACTGGGATTAGGCAAAGAGTCAAAGCCTGGGCTTAATCTAGAAAAATTTTAGTCCATATTTGATAATATAAAGGACATATTTTTCTAGCAATTACATAATGTGTCTTCCCCATCTGAAAAATATTATCAAATAAATCATGCTTCTTTGAGCAAGGATTAGTAAAAAGTAACATGATTGTGCAAAAGGAATGGAATATTTTGTGAGACAAATCTGTTCTTTATGTTTCCTAATCTCACAAAAATTGCCATTCCTTGTGAATGACATGTCACGTTACTTCTTAGAGCTTCAATCCAGCAACCACGTAAGCATGTGCTAAACTCTGAACATCTAAGGAGTCCCATTGCCTTCAAAGGGACTACTTGCATGCTTAAAATTCATCACATGCTTAAGTGTTTTCTAGATTGGGGCCAAGATATACTGTTGTGTGGTACATAGATTCTTCAAGGCTTTCAATAAACAGTTTTCATCTTAAAACTTACTAAATACAATCACATTCCTTAATACTAAACTATTACTTTTGTCCAATACATCGAGAAGGTTAAAAACAACTTTCCCCAGTATAAGTTATCCAATAGTTTTAATTTTTTAATACTGCATTGTGCATTTTAATACCAGTGCACTGTCACCAGGTCTGTGTGGGGTAATGGGTAATTTGCATTCAGTATATAAGACTATTTTACATAATGAGGAACAAATTGAGAAGCATTGCTTTGACTTTTTGTGCTGTTTGACCTTTCATCTAAACCACTTTTACAAAGGCAAAGTCAAGTGTCAAAGTGGTAGGAAAAGCACGAAACTAAAATGAAGGATTTGCCTGGAATAGAAGTGCTACTACAATAAGTTCTTTTACTACATTCTTCACAGGGACTATAGCGTATATTGTATCATTCTAACTTTTACAGTTACTGGTTGCTTATAGAATAGTCATACCTACTACATTTCTTCCTTTGATCTCAACGCAAGTCATGTAATAGGCTAATCAAAATCATAAATGACACACAAGAGAGATTATTAAACAATAAACATGCTTAATTTTCTACTTGATCCTTGTAACAAATAAGTGTAATGCTTGCAAGATTCACATTTTGTGAGCTTTCACACCTTAATAAACCTTAAGTAATTGTCATTATTCATAGATGTTTTTGCAATGTTCTACAATTTTATGAAAGGCTAGAGGATTTGTATGTTTTAATTCTAAACTGTTCTGGCTTGATACTCAATAAGTGGCACATTCTGCTGTGCTTGGTTTCTGGGAGGCTTTGAATATCCTTAGGATTCCTGTTTAATGGAGTAGTGGAGACCAGACATGCGGCAAAAGTGGTGGGCTTGCTTTGTGGAGAGAAAGGAGCAGGCTGAATGCCCTGCTACAAGAGCCTGGTTTCTGGACAAATTACTATATGACATTTACAGTAGTCAAGGAAGACACTACCTGAGTCTTCCTGGCTGCAGAGTTTTTGTGATTGCTGCTGTGGGCAAAACCTTGGAAGAATAGATAAAGATAGAGAGATACCAACAAGATTTTTAATTTTTAATAATTACTTCAAGATAAAAGATCATGGAATGAAATTGATTTTTAAATATAAGTTCCAGTTTGTTTCAGAAGGGACTTAGGTTTAAAATCAATGGCCTGATAAGGTCCATGGCATTGTATTTTACAGTTAGCTGAATACGATTCCATGATTACTTACAGAGATCGTTCAATGAATTTGCTTCAGCCAGGTTCATACTCTTTCTGTATTTTCCTAGCATGAATGCCTTCAGATAAAGAATTTCAGAGACACAAGTGAAAATGAATTTTAAATACCCTTGCCCAAGTAGTCATACCAGAATGTTTGTGCACGCATCAGATCAGGGAACAGAAGTAATACCGTGTGGTAGATTTCACCACTAACAACAAATGACTCAGCTCTAATAGGAAATATTCACAAATCAGACCCGATTTTGTCACCGATGCTCATATTGAGTACTACCTTGTGCTAAGTAATCCTATTCATTTTAGTATGATTGCTCAAAGACTAAGGTAGTACACGTTATGAGTAAGAATAGGAGACTCTTGTTTTTGATGATAATCCATAGAATAAAAAAAAGTCAGATATTTTTAAATAAAAAATGCATTTGAAGATATTGCAATCTCCTTATACATATTCTTTGAGCAGAAATAGCAGATATATTTGTTGGCTAAGTAATTCACTGTAAATTATTTGTTCTATTAAGTTATGACTACATAACTCCATTGAAAATAGCAGTAATTACTGTATGCAGTAACAGTTTCTAGAGCAGCAAACAGTTTAGGTCATCCCCATATCAAAGGCTAGTAATGAAGCACGATGATGAAATATTAAATCAAAGTTCTTAGCCCACCATTCAGCTTAATAGTCTGTGTAGCTACAGTAAAGTGCTGAAAGATTCTTTTTTGTTTATGGGTAAAATCAGAGGGTCAGGAATCTTCTCTCAAATGCTGCTGTCACCTAAAGGGAATTCAATACTTTTCAGTTTGTTTTGTTTTTAAAAATTTGACTCTGCTGTCATCATTCCTTAAACTATCATCTAGTTTCCTTCATTCTGGAGAGATAAATACAATCAGTGAAAAATAAATAATTTTTAGCTATGAGAAATTCGACTTTTCTGTTGTTTTAATGTGCTAAGGGCAGTATTGTTTCTGGAATGTTGAAAGACATTCAAAGGAAGCTGTAAATATGCCACGTGGTCAGATTGGTTTTTCTCCAGCTTTTAAGTGTGTTTGTTTTCTATTCATTGAACATTTTTCAAAGGTGCTTTCTTTCCATTAACTTTTAAGTTTATTTTAGTTTGGTTTATTTGTCTTTAAATTATACCTGCATGCCATAATAAACTTTGGCAAACAAAAATCTTTATTAATACTCATGACAGTATTCATGTTTGTTTGTTGTCTTGAATACAGGTGAATCTGGTGTTGAAGAGTGGGCCCAATGGAGCACATGTTCAGTTACTTGTGGTCAAGGGTCGCAGGTGCGAACCAGAACTTGTGTATCACCTTACGGGACACACTGCAGCGGCCCTTTAAGAGAATCAAGGGTTTGCAATAACACTGCCCTCTGTCCAGGTAGTGTTAGCAGCCAATCAATAAAATTATGGATGTTATTGAACTGTATAATGCTAAGAATTTCAAACTATACCTTTTTCTTTAAACATGAATTGCATAGAAGCACTTTAATTAGAATGGAAATTGTACTTCTTATTCATCTGTGAACTTTTATTTTGTAAGTGATTATTTCCTGTTTCAGAACAGCCAAGGAACTGAAGAAGAATACTTTTTTCCTTCAGTTCCAGATTTTTTAAAAAAATCCTTGTATCATCCTTTTTTTGCTTGTAGGTTTTCTGTATTCTAGATAAAGGAGATGGGGAAAGGCACAATACAGATTGCACTTTTATGGGAAGAAATCCTGAACACCAACACACTAAGTAAATGTAAAAACTCCACTGATCAGCAGTGGTGGTGAAGTTAACATATCATCAGACGCTGCATTTGTTTAGCCATTTAGTTTGCTATGGCCTGAATGATGAGAATCATTCATGAGATCATGAGAATGCCCCTTGTGGAATTTCCTCTACATTCTTCTGTCAAGGAGGGGTAAGATTTACCCATCACATGAAAAAAAACCCCAAGAGTCTGGCCAGCAAGATCCCTGATTCCATGAGCATACAACATCAGGCACATGGCCACCTGTATAGAAGCCCTATGCTTCCACTACAATTCTGGACTTCCTGCAGTAATACTCATGCTCTATTGGCTGTCATTGCCTTTGGGGTATGTCTTATAAGGGGTGGGATACAGCAGAAAAAGAATAGAACTATAGAATAGACTATATTATTTTTTCTATGAAATCTTTGCAGTCGAAGACTTATGTTCTTCCCTCCAGGTACATGCATTCTCTAACCTTCCTGCAACACAGGAGCCCAGGACTACAGAGAGCTGTCTGCAGGTTATGAGGAAAGGCAATTGATTCTTCCCTTCCAAGTAGGGAGGTGGGACAGATCCAGGCACAGAGCATACTGGGGCCCTACGTAACTGGATAATGATTTGTAGACTCAGTCTTCTACAGTTATCTTGTGTTAGGACTTGCAGTTTCACCCTGGTAGAGGGGACATGTCAATGGTGGTTATTCCTATACAGTTTGTATATCAATTTCTAAAATGTTTTGGGAACTTTTGAGATGAAAGGCATTATAAAAGCACAAAACAGCTTATCCGGTAAACAACTAATTTAATGAGAATTATTGTCAACCTTTGATAATTTTACACTATGTTCTAGATAGAAAATTCCATATGAATTGCCCAATATTTTATGATGTAGGAACCCCAGAACAAGGATGGAATGGACCATTTTATATGTGTCCATACAAGAATACCTATTATTTCCAGGAGAGATTAGGATAGCTCATTAAAGAACAAAGGGTGGTATACATTGTGTAAGAACGTCTCTTGATTTAAAAATAGCAAAATATGAAGGAATAATAGCAATCTACAAAAAACAATCATAAGTCTATTTAAAGAGCCCCTTTTGAACTGCATGCACGCACATAGCCCAGAGCTCAGATTTCTGACCGCTACCATGGTCCTTCCAGCACTACCTGAAAACTAATGTGTAACCTCCCTGCAACTGTTCTGTTATTTTCTAGGATAAGTTTATATGTAGTCTCTCTTCTCAAGAGTCAAAACCCTTCTCATTCAAAAACCAAACCAAACAACCCACCATTATTACCATGTGATGCAAAAGTCAAGTAATTTATCACCCAAGTGCACAAAAATAATTCTTAAAGAATGTGATTTTAACACACTGTAAAAAGATACACACACAAAATGACCACCTAATTCTTCAACAACATTTTCCAGAGTAACCAAGGCTTCCCACCTCTTGAATTCCAGCCTCTCGCCATAGCTTTATTATAAGGACTTCCTAGATCCAGATACCCATGATGGGTAATGGTTCCCAGCTGTCTCTAGCTATCCTTTGTAGAGGTGAGATGGGAAATGGATTTCCCATTGCTCAAATATTTTTTGAGAGTTGGAAATTTTTTTCCTATCTCAAAATTGGGATGAAAAGTCAAAAATCTCAAAAATATTAATGAAATGAAAAAAAAAATCTTGTTCCACGTTGGTCAAAATGTTACATTTCAATTTTGACCTCCTGCCCCCCTTTTTAAAATCTTTTTTTAGACTAATTCACTTTAATTTCTTGTAGGACTAATCCTGCAAACATGCTCCACATGGCCAAAGCCCTGCACCTGTAGCCCCACTGACTCCAATGACACTCTACATAGCTGTACATGGACACTCTACATGGACTATACAGAGTCCAGCTCAAAACAGCAGTTTGCAGGATCAGAGCCTTTAACCCATTACTTTTCCGGAAAATGACTCTTGAAATGCTCAGATTGCCATACAATTATTAGCATGTTTGAACACCCTCTGTCCTCAATATATTCCCTTTCTCAGGGTTACCCCTGGTTAAAGCAAGACAAAAGAGTTTGTTGGCCAGCAAAAGAGAGGGGGATGGGGAAACAAAACCAAAGAAAACACCAACTTGTATATACAGGTACTGACTTGTGTTTCCGATTCCATTCACCTCTACCATCCATGCCAAGCAGTTAGTGGATACTATAATTTAGAACAAGCTTTTGCATCCCAATAAATACTATCTGGATAGCCAACTAACAGCTCCCATGCCTCACGTTCACTTTGATCACAAAAAACATACGAAACATTAACAATACTGTCTTCTGGCTGTATAATCTATGAATGCACAGTCTCCTGGGGAATGCTCATTGCAGAATGTGATCCATCAAAAAAGGCCAGTTTTGAGAGATGTAACAATGTTTCCTCATTAGAAATGTTGCCCCCCAAGAAATAAAAAAAGTAATACACAGTGAGGTACCTGGGATGTGCCCCAAGCCCCTATCCATGAGCTTCAGTGCATGGACTCTCCCTCTCCCTCTTAGACTTTTAAATGGCTAATATAGAAAACAACTCACCTCCCGATCGAGGATGGCAGTGCATTTTCAGTCACCATCTCTTTATATCCCCCAAATCCTTCTCCCTGATATCAGTAAAGTACATTTACAAGTACAGTAGTGCTACTATCTTTGGGAGAGCTTTGAGAGTGGTACACACTAGTCCCACTATTATCTGGTGGTGAGCTTGGCCACAGACTGGTTTCTTAACATGGGTATTCCAACTATTAGCAAAGCCACTTGACCAGTGATTTCTATGTTTTTTCCTCTCTTGAATGTCATTTCTGTTTATTATTAGCATTGAAACAACACCTTGGGGAATAGTAGTTACTCCCGATATTGAAAAGAGAACTTTTCTAGTTAGTTTATGAAGTAACTATTTTTTAATTCTTTATAATTTCAATAACTAGTCACTTTTGAAAATGTCGGCCAAAATCTAATTTCAGCCAGAACACTCTTATTTCATTATATGAGGTTGTTAAGCCTTGTGTCGCAGAACATCATTGGCCAAATTATCTTTTCTTCTTTTAACACAGAGTAAAGGAAGGTATCTTAAGATCCAACAAAAACTACCAAAATCTCTTGGAAGGAGGATAACTAGGGTAATCTGATGCCTCCCCTCAAACCTTCCAGAAGTCGCATACGGTGAACACTGTGGATTTGCACTTCAGCATGTTTAAGCCAGGAGATGGTGGGACTAGAGAATAGCCACTCTGCATGAACTATTTTCTCAGCGAATCCAAGGGGGAAATACACATATAAACCAACATTGACCCTGTCAACAATTAGTTGGATACCAAATAAAGAAAGATTATAGGGAGCTAGTTTTACCATGGAAGACTTGCTTTTGAACCCACAGTTTCTTTAATATAGGAGATGGACCTAAACCAGAACAGAGAAAAGGTTGGTTTGGCTTTGAACCCTGAGATCCAAACTCAGCTATTGTTCTGGCTCTTGGTCAGACTCCAAACCATAAGGAAACTATTTTAGAGTTATGGTTTTGTTGCAGTCAAAATTTTGCAAGAACATTCTTGTAAGATTTTTGGCTCAAGATGCTCGTGCAATAGCTTTGAAGAACAGCTCATGAGAATTCTGCAATTTTGAAATGAAATCTTATGGGGACAATTTACAATATTCTGACATCATCAAATCTAAGACTATCAAGCCTAAACACTAGCCCTAACCCTAATGTATATCAAAAACTGAATAACATTCTCTTAGACCATATCTACTTAATACCAAGAGCTTTCCCATTTAGTGTCTTTTGCAATATAATGAAAATTTACCATTTATTCTTAACTTGACCTGGAAGAATTGGCTTTATATGTTTTGTACTCTTTGAAAAGATCATTGTTTCAGCATGAGCCTCTTGTTCAGCTATAACTGCAGCAAATGAAATTATTCCATTGTTGCTGTTCTTAACAGCCCTCCAGAACCTGAACTGACAAATTGGTTTCTCATGTTCATCTAATCAAAAGAATTTTGATCCTTGGAGTCAGGGCTGGATTGAAAATGTAATGCATTGCCAGTGAAAAAGTGCTTCAAATGCTGTGGTTGAATCATAACATCTCTCCATGAACAGTGCCTGTTGTAGACAGATGAAATATAAAGGCTTAGGCAAAAATATATTTATCAGCTTATTAATTTTCAGAAGCTTTGGGTTTCATCATTTAACTACGTTATCAAGGTTAATCAAGGTTTTTCAGATTAATAGACTAAAATCTGTCAATTTAACATTCACTTAGAATGCTCCTATTTTTCTGCTAATGCAATGCATATTGATGTAGTATTTAGATGAGAAAGTTGATGAAGCTAGCAACTCGAAACATAGGGTGTGAAATAATAATAGTATTTTGCAGACCTTTTGTATCTGGCCAACTCAATAAGCTTTCAGCAATAGGGGACTCATGTTGATGAAAAAAAGTAAAATATCTACTTACATGAAGCTAGTCATTTCTTGTCAGAAATTGTCTTCTCTAAAGTTATCTATAAGACTTTCAATCTCAGTATATCTTTGAAAAATACACCTTGCTATATTCCTAAGAGAATGAAATTCAAGCTCTCCATGGGTAGAATTCCCATTGACATTGCATATTATTTCATGATTATGTCCAATGGGGCAAATCCAGTCTCCACTCTACTGAGATTCACCTGGTGGTAGAACCAGTGTGGTTTTGCTGCACGAGAACACAAAGGCTTTGACTGGGGTAGCTGAGCAGGGATTTGTGACAGGAGAGAGCCAGGTCCATGGAGGTTCCCTAAGGCAATGCTCAAGGGAAAGTGAGGACAAAACCAGAGAATCTGTCACTGCTGATCCTCAGCTCCATACCATGGATGTGTTGGGGCTGTAGCACACCATTCCATCTCCCTAGACACTCCATGGCCTGTTAGGGGGGATTCCCTGCGGAGACAACTGAGGTGTGTGTGACACATACCAAACTTGCTGCTCAGGATGGGTGCTAGGTCCTTGGATTTTATCCGACATATTCTTAGATTAACTAGAATATAACTAAAACATTCTTTGCAAGATTTCTCTCTTTAAAGAGGTTATTCCTCTGGAACTGAGTTTTTACAGAATTTTGCTAATTATTTATAGTGTGCTTTTTATGTGGAATCATCTCAAATTTGACTCAGATTCTTCTTGAAAAAGAAATGCAATGTAAGGGTATCTAGGCTAAGATACGATGTATATCAGTTTCTTCTATATTGAAAACAATGAGGAAGAATGCTTGCTATAGCATTCCTTATTTGTTTTGTGAAGTCATTGTTTATATAAAATATTTATGTGTATATATTTATATCATATTATAATCTCAGAAAGTAATTTAAATATTCTGGTCCAAAACTCTGATGTAGAGGAGCATGCATTATTAAATCTGGTCATTCCCCACATATTGTCATATCAGGAAATAATGCAAAACTGAGGCTAACCTGAAGACAAACATTAGGACCATATCCTGTCATGATACTTGCCATATCCTGTCATGATACTTGCAAGCTGAGGTCCTTAATGTACCAGAGTCACAGACTAAGAAATTACTATATTTTCAAAAGAGACTAGTGATTTTGGCTGTCTGAGCTTTTAGCCACCTGTCTTGAAACACCCAAAATGGATCTGATTTTTTCATGTGCTGACTACCTGTCCACTAAAACTCATACCCCTTTAAAATGTCTCTAGCTGGGCACCCACAATCACTAGTCACTTTGAAAATGTAGGCCATACTTCTTACAATTTTTTCTTTAGTTTAATTGTATTGAGGTTAGACTAACTCATAAAAGATCAAATAAAATTTGTCAAAGCTCAATGTAGTATATGGAGAATAAGATGTTATTTTAGTCAACTGAATTTCTAAAGCTAATTTGTATATGCTAATAATGCAAACTTCTAAACACTAGTTTTTTTTCTGATGTTGGGCAAAATAGTCCCTTTTAGAATGTAGTTGTTTTTATTTTTAATCTTCTATGTTACCGGTGTCGTGTTTGCTTTGTTACAGTACATGGAGTTTGGGAGGAGTGGTCACCTTGGAGCTTGTGTTCATTCACATGTGGTCGAGGCCAAAGAACAAGAACAAGGTCATGTATACCTCCACAGTATGGGGGAAGATCGTGTGATGGACCTGAAACACAACATAAACCTTGCAATATTGCTCTCTGCCCCGGTGAGCTTGTATAGTAACTATTTGCTCAGCTACAGTAATTAAGTGTAGCTTGTTTCTGACTTGCTTTATTATTACGTATTGTGCACTTGGATATTTGATGAGCAAAGTCTTATAGGTAGGAAGTATTATTATCATCTGTTATTGTGGTAGTACCCAAAGGATGCAATCAGGATTGCAACTCCCTAGTGCTACATGCTGTACAGACACACAAAGACAAGGTCCTTCTCTCAAAGAGTTTACAATGTAAACTTATCCTGCACTGGGGTGTGCTATCAAGGAGCCCTGTATCCATGTGGAGTCCCATTGATTTCAAACAGATTCTGCATGGTGTGGGATTCTGTGCTAGGGGATCCCAGTGCAGGAAGGACACCTAAGAAGACAAGCAACATACCAAAGGTAAGAAAAAGGGGAAACTTTCCAAGTGTGTTCATTTTGATTATCCATTATGTACATTTTAAATATACCTTGCTAGGTGGTCTTAATAATAATAAATAAGTACCTTTTTATTTACACACAGTACATGTCACATATTTAGAAATATTAGGATACAAAGATTTTCTTTCTAATTATTTATATTAGTTTATTCACCTGTGCAGAGGGAGGATCAGCACAGATTTATACACCATTTTAATTTCATTTAAAACCTAAGCATTTAAATGGTGCATAGATTTTAAATTGGCCTTTCACACTGAAATAAAATAAAATAACTGACTTTATTACAAGCCACTTTCTTCGTGCAATTTAAAATGTCTGTGGATTGATTGTGATTATTTTTAACTAGTATTTTTACTCTTTACAGAAGTTATATCTGTAAATGAAATGACGAAATTATCTAAATAATTCCATGAGGTTTTACTTTACAAATACTCTCTCTTAAGCTTTTTCTAAATCAGTTTAATCCTAGGGCCTTCTGCAAAAAAACTATTAAAAGGGGATGGGGCCACTGTAGTGCATGCAGTTCTGGTCATGAGTTTTGAGTGGCATGCAGTACAATGTTGCTCATGGATAAACTTGCTGCAAAGACATGAATCATTGTATCCAGACTTTGAGAAAGGTTTCAGGACTAGAGTGAGACAGGTAGCAATATCACATACATGTCCATAAGTGGAAACTTCCCATCAAAGATGGTGATGTTTGCATTAAAGTCTAAGTTTTGTTGAAAAGTCATTCCCCTTAAGAGGTAACATACGTCAGCCTTCTTCATCGGCCTGACATAGCTTGCCAGCTACCATTCCCCAGAACTGTAACCTGATAATTAGGAGTCAACAGATCTCTTTTATGCTCTGACATCATTTTGTAATCTACAGTTATAGGTGTTTCCCAACACGAGACATGTGGAAAGCCATTTATTTTGCTTTTCTTCGGTATGACAAGATATTATGGAGACGTTTGTCCATTAACTCTATGCAATGGTTTGAAATATCTGATTTTCACACCCCATATTTTTGGCAGTGAAAATTGAAATTTATTTGCAAAATTTAAAAATAAATAAAATAAAATGAGAAGAAAACATTGTGTTAATTCAAAAAAATGTTGCCACTTTGAAAATGATAACTTTTCAGACTGTTGCGTTAACAAATAAACAAGAGAGAAATCAAAGACTAGGGCATCAGGTTCCTATAGAATTAGAAAATAGATTCTCCGAGGACCAGACCTGTGACAAGTTTCAATTTTTTGTGCCTCTTTTTTGTGATTTATTTAATTTTGCCAGCTGTTCAGTTTTTTCACACAATCTGGTTCTGGTAACTTGAGCCTTTTGGAAGACACACAAGCTGTCATCACCATTGTGAAATTCACATGGGTCTACACCACTGCTTTCACAGAGAGAGGAACAATATGTGAGCAGGAAGAATGCAACCCTAGCACATTTACATGAGCCTCCAGAAAAGTACATAATATCATATATGAATCTCAACTGAAACTGAGGAAGTGAGAAATACCAAATAGGAGTAGAGACGGTGCTACTGTAGTGTGAAATTCACTTCTGTGCTGAGGGAAAACACAAGGAATGTGCCTCCTCCTGAACCCCCAAACATTTAAACTGTCATAGTAGGGTTTATGTTGGATTTATGTGGTGCATAGGAATTTTGCAGGCTCTCTGCACAGGAGTGTATTTCACCCACAGTGATTACATGCCTGTGGATAATTTGCCCTTTCCTGGCATAACAATGCAACATTTAAAAGTAGCGGCTCATTGTTACTTATTGTCTTAAGCAGCAGCTATAATGTGCTTGAACAATATTCAGTACTACAGTCTGAATCATCATGCCTGGCTCTCTGCAAAGGAGCTATTTGATGGTGTATCAGAAGGTGAGTTTACAGTCCCATGCTTCTATTTGCTGCAGGTAATAAGGGCAAATGGGGGTGGTACACCAAGGACAAAGGAGAAAGAAACTGTAGGATAAAAACAATGCAGTAGGGGTCTGACCTATATGGTACTGAGTGCCATCAACTCCCATTAATTTCAAAGGTATACAATTGCTTTCAAAACCTTTAATTTATAATCACAGCTTCACCTGTCTTGCCCTAAATAATAGTACATAGTAATGGGTAACAACGAAGAAAGAGGCATTAAAATGTAGTTTCCATCATATTTTCCTCTTTGGTAAGGCTTCATGATAAAAAGATTTTAAAAAAAAACAGTTTTCATGCCTGGAGAGGCTTCAGTTTTCTGCTGAATAGGTTGCCAGGCTCTACTGTCTGATATAGACTTCTGCCCATAGAAGAGGTGCAGAGCCCTTGTATTAAACAGAACCCTGAAAATAACACTTTACCAAAAACCAGAAGAGTCCTCCTTTGCAAACTATTCACGAGCTGTATCTCATTGGTTTGTGAGACACTGTTTATTTTTACTTTGAGGTCCTGGGAAACCTGTGGTGTCTCAGATGCCACTACATGACTGACAAACTGGCAAAGGTTCATTTTTAATCTCAGTTTTTCACAGTATAGAGTGTAACTTTAGCGCCCTCGTGGCCAAGATGGAGTCTGCTCTGCAGGCAGCTCTGGCCAAGAGAAGGCACGCACAGGAATGCAGGAGGGAAAGTCCCTTCCACCCCAGGGGCACCTGTTCCAACCCTCCCAGAATGAACACACACACACACCAGAAGAATACAATGAATATAAGAAAGGGAAATGTTTATTTACAGAGGGATGAAAGGAGAAAAACAACAGGGGGAAATATAGGGGGAGCGGTAAAACAGGGTTGCATTCAACACAAGGCCCCACGGGCCAAGTGGTACCACAATCTGAAAGGGCAGACACCAAGCAATGTGTCCTCAAACCGAGTTCAGGAGTCCAGGGAAAAGTTCCAGTCCAGTGGTGAGTCTTGGGTGCTTCTGGTCATCTCCAGCCACTGTTCCCTCTAAGCTGTGTGCGTGTGCGCATGCACACAGATCCTAAACCCCCCACACACGGCGTGCACCAAAATTTGCACAGAAGCACAACAATTTGCACAAAAGACATTTTTTGTGCACACAGCCTGTCAAAAATTAGAGGGAACATTGTCTCTGGCGCCAGTGAACTTTCCCCAACAAACCCCTCCTGTGCCCTCTTCTGCCACTCTCTGCAAAGCTACACAGAGCAACAACCTCCCCACTTAACTAGCTAACAGCATCCCTCCTTGTTCCCAATGCAAAGTCACAAGCCCCAGTAATCACAGCCCCATACAGCTCTGGGCAGCAGTGATATTGGGTCCAGCTCCAGTTTGTCCTTCTTGGGCAATTCCTCCCTGGCACAGTGCTCCTCCTGGCTCCTGTTCTGGGGTATCCCCGGTCAGCCGCTCTGTCCCTCCCAGGCTTTGGGCAGGTTCTTGGTTGCTTCACCAGGGCCTGCTTGCTGCAACGCTTCTCTCTGGAGCTCCAGGCACACATCCCTGTTGCTCTCCCCGCTCTCTCTGCTCCTCTTCCCGCAAACAGCACTTCCTCCTTCTGGAACAATCAGCAATTCCCCCCTCAGGAAAAAGATTTAAAGTGGCCGTGCTCTCTAAACCCCCAGGGGGTTACAAGAGAGATACAGATGTATTTAGTTTTAATTTAGTGATTTGACTTTCAATAATTTTGTTTAAGAATTCTGCTTCCTCTACAACTGTTGAGATCACAAGCCCCTAAAACACTGTGCTGCCGTCCCAGCACTGCTTTATTTTTGTGATTTCTCTATCTTGGAGAACTGAAATGCAGACTCTTGAAGTCAGGGTGGGCAGTTGAAGTTACTGATTTACAGCTGTGTTGTTTTTAAGTGTACGTGTACTCGTAAGGCCATATTTTCAAAGAAGGACAATAGGTGAATAATAGGCTATTGCCAGCTAAATTTGTGAATTCGTATTGGGTAATGGTTTGCACAAAGAATAATTGCTGTTAGTCAGTGTGAATGCAGAGTTTTGATTGGCACGTTTAGTAGGTTCACCTGCTCTGGAAATGTGACCCAGTGTATCAGAATACAGTCTGTACAAACAAAACAATCCCACCACAAACATGAAAACACCAATAATGTAAACGCCATTGTTGTAAGAAGTTTAAAGTGATGCTTTCTGGTGCAATTTCTGTCTTAAAAAATAGTTTTCAAAGTGCAGATGAAATTGGTTATGATAAAACTAACCATTCTGTTACTGCATAGATTTGATGGTAATGTTGGCTTGTTTGTCTTTTATGTGTTGCTGTGGTAGTTGATGGACAGTGGCAAGAGTGGAGTTCATGGAGTCAGTGCTCAGTGACGTGTTCCAATGGCACGCAGCAGAGAAGTCGACAGTGCACTGCGGCTGCTCATGGAGGTTCTGAATGCAGAGGTCCTTGGGCTGAAAGCAGAGAGTGCCATAACCCAGAATGTACAGGTAAGTAGGATCCTCTAAGGTGAAATGATTCATGTGGAAAAATCTGACTTAGCGCAACATTCATGTCATTAATTTGCAATTAAAAAGAGATGTAAAGCCCCAATCCTGCCGGCCCGCATCATTTAGGCTCTGATCCTACAACTTCTCTGCATGGGCTGACCCTGTGCCTGTCTGGGTCCCATAGACAGCACTCCGTCTCCTGCACTGATTCATTTCTGGAATTGGGGCCTTAATCCTTTCTCACATAAGAAGCCTGTTGACGACAATGGGATGTCAGTAAAGTTGAAAAAACTGGCCTCTGAAAGGCTGGCATTCCTATGTGTTAGCGTTATAAGTATTTCTTTAAAAACAAGTATATTTAGAAATAAAAAGTTGAGAACTAGAAAACAATGCATTTCAAGAAACAAGAAGAAATTGTATATAAAGGAACTAATTCTTGTGTGAGTAAATTATACTTACACTTAGTTTAAGACTGCTTTACTCTGCCAGGGCATGTAAAAATCTGGCCTTTAAATAGCATACGGGGAATTTTTTTTTATTTTAAAGCATATTTTATTGTGCTGTTTCTTACATACACATGTATACAATAAGAAAACACTGTACATACAGAGAAAAGAAAAAATACAAAGACAACAACATTCATGTTCAGGCTTCAGAGCAGTAGCTTAACTCAAAGCCTAAGTGCAGTGATTTTTTTTAAACTTGAGTTGTGATTCACTGAGGAACAATTAAAGAAGCCTGATTTTCAGAGGCACCAAGCACCTACACCTGCCACTGACTTTATTTTTATTTACATGCATGAATAATGTTTGGAGCCTATCTTTAGTGAACAAGTTTGAAAATTCTGGCTTTAATAGTTTCTTACAGTGCAGTCTGTCACAATTCTAATAATGACATTCCTCCAAACAGCTAACGGTCAGTGGAACCAATGGGGTCACTGGAGTGGATGTTCCAAGTCATGTGATGGTGGCTGGGAAAGGCGAATAAGGATTTGTCAAGGTGCAGCTGTGACTGGGCAACAGTGTGAAGGAACTGGTGAGGAAATCAGACGATGCAGTGAACAGAAGTGCCCTGGTGAGAAGCAAATATCAATACTATTATTGTATGTATTTCAGTGTGGTTTCTCACTGACATAAATCACTTTAATATATTATATTTGAGGTAGGATCAATACATAAAAAGCAATCTTCATAAATGGTCCTACCATGCCCTTGATCCAGACAAGCAATTGCTATTTCTGTCTAGCCCAATGAGTGCTTAAAGGATGAAGTATTTTTTTAAAAATAAAATTATAATGGAAAAAATTGAAGCTCCCAGAAAAACATTTCATAACATAGGTGCAACTGCATTATTTTGGGGGGCATAATTTGTTATAGAAAACATCACTGACAATGCAGCTTCTGAGAAGATTAGGTCTTTTTGGTTTGGTTTGGTTTGGTTTGGTTTGGTTTGGTTTGTAATTCACGGATTCAGTCTTCTTCTTTTGTTCTCCACACAAAAGGCCTCTATGTCGTGCAGCTGGGGCATCCAAATGGAATGAAGATAAGGGAGTGAGCAGGGGAGAATGAACTCTACTGTAATGGATAGAATGAATTAATACTGTATGTGAGCAATATATTATAAAAGGAAGGTGGTTAAAATGAAAAGGACGTACATCTTTCCAATTTTACTATACATATTTAAACACATTTTGCAGCATATTTTGTGTTGTCCTGCTCACATATTTAAATCTTCCTGGGTGACACTTAAGAAAAAATTTGGGCTACTACTAAAGTGATGACTAAGCAAAAACAGCTGGTGAATACAAATTTATCTTTCTATATTTATCTGTGTGGAGGCATTGACCTGAAGCAGAATAAACATTACCAGACAAATACAAGATAACAAACAGGGGCTATGTGGTCTAGTGATTTTATGTGCTAGTCCTTCATGCTGGAAGTCTTGTGTTCTAAATTCTGAAGACGGTTATGATAAAGTGAATCTAGCAGTCTCTCTCACCCCTGAACAATTCCACTTTGCGTTTCAATGCTTGCATTCTCGGCTCTGGAAACACGGGACTTGAATGGTAGGGACAATGCAGGTCAGGAATTGGCGGGCTTATCAGGTCTGAAACCTGTGTTCTCAAACCCACATATTCCTAAGAAGCAAAATCTGTCCCCTGACACCAATCCCATCCCCAAGAACAGAACTTAAAATATGAAGATAAAACTATGAACTAGAACAACACGTTCCAACAGCAACAAAGGAGTAATTGTAGTTACAAATCTAAAATAATATTTTAGAGTAATTAACTACATGCAAATGTTCTCTTTGGTGTATAGTTTTAATATAATATACATTATTTGAAAAGCAATACAAAATAACTATGTAGTAATCATAAAGAAATACAAATTTTGACATAAAATATAATTTTTCCATAGTAGTGCTGCACAGGACACTAACACAGGATTAATGTGAATCTTCTGGATAAGCAGACATTCAGATAAACCAGTCTCGACCTACTAAATATTCTTTAAATCATTTGCATTTGTGGAATTAGAGGTAAAACCATACAGCTACAATCCAATTTTCAAAGGTTGCCACCTGCTGTTAATAAAATATTTTACAAATGTATTTACAAATCAAATGCACTCAGAGCATTATGTGCTGTTCACTAAATTTGTTTACTGACTTGATTCACCAGATCACAATCAGCATGCTAACAGGAGTCATCATAACTTAAAATGATCAAATGATAATAATGATGCAGGAGATTATACACACATTTATAGAAGTTTAATGATAAATTTGACTTAACTGTTTCGAGGCAGAATTACTGTTCATCTCCCAGTATAGCTAAGATTTAAGCAAATATACTGGGAAATGAAAAGAAAAGTCGAGGCTTCAGTATAAGAATGACTCTATACTTACTTGGCCCTTTTTTCTTTCATACATTTTGAAATATAGATTAAAGAAAGTTGCCGAAATCACGAAGGAATGATCATCCTAATCTAGCAGTTTTTTTTAATTTAATGTTTCTTTCATAGCCAGTAAACATTGTTCAGAAAAGCAGCACTAAAAATGTTTGTGTCTAATTAGTTTCTCTTTTTATGATAGATGATCATCAAGCATCTGACAGACACAAAAGACCTGATTCTTCCGTTATTGACATTAGTTTTATGCCAGTGTTACAGCCAGATCTTCTACTTCTGTATATAATTTTTACCAATTTACACAAGCTAAGTATCTGAGAAGGGTGGGAGGGTCAGCTGGGCACCAGTAAAGTGGCAGCTCATCCCCAGAAGGAGCTTTCTGAAGACTTGCAGCCACATGACTGGGCCAATTCAGAGAGAAGGGCCCTTCAAATGAGCCAACCATGATCAATGGGAGGGAGAGGGTAGGACAAAGCCCATGCTATTACCGAAGGCAATTCTCATCCACGTGAGCATAAGATGCCATAAGGAAGGGGACACCTCTTCACCATGCTGGCCAGGCTTATAGGGATGCCTCATCTCCCAGTCTAACCAGTGTCCCTTCCCCCCACATCAAGAATGGAAGAGTAATCTAATATATCAGATTTTTGTTAACACATTTCAGAAGTGCATCTTTTTTCAGACAAGATCAGATCACAGGAGCCCATTTTCAAATGATATTTATAAACAACGTAGCCTTCATAAATTTTCGTAGAAAAATATAATGCCCTTTCCTTTTTGATGATATCTTGTGTTCAGTCAGTGTTAATTTTGATTTTAAGTTAATGGAAGCTCCTATAATGTTTTTTTCCACAGTGTTTTTATATTTATGCGTCATTCAGTTTTTACTCAAAACAAATCCCTCAAATTCACCACCAAGTGCCTCTTCTAAGTAAGGGAAAAACATAACATATGAATTGCTTTGACTTGATAATTAATGGCAGGGATGACCAATTATTTTCTACATTAACCTAAAGATGACAGAACACAACTGCTTCTACTAAAGAATAGCTAATGCTTTCACACGAAAGATAATAACATAAGAACTGTCATGGTGGGTCAGACCAATTGACCATCTAGCTCAGTACCTGTCTCTGACATTGGCCAGGACCAGAGCTTCAGAGGGAGAATATAGAACAGAGCAATTCTGGAGAGATCCATCCCTATCTTCCTCTCCCTGCAAAAAAAAGAGATATCAACTTTTTATGATAGCGTATGAGAAAAGGGAAAATATTTTAATATCATTACTTATTTGATGCCAATGCTTTAAGTTTTGTTTAAATGTGGAGACCTGATAAATTATCTCCAGCTATACCATCTTTTTTACAAGATTTGTGAAAACTATGCTTCGTTAGTTTTGTTAGGAGATAGGGCACTGGACCAGGACTCTGGAGACTTGGGTTCTGGTCTAAGCTCTGCCACTAATCTGCTTTGTAACCTTGGGCAAGTCACTTCACCTCTCTGTACCCCTGTTTTCCCTTCCCATCCTTTGTCTGTTTTGCCGATTTAGATTGTAAATTCTTTGCAGAAAAAAAATTACTCTGTGTGTGTAGAGCACCTAGTACAATGGGGCCCCAATCTTGACTAGCGCCTTTAGGTGCTACCATAATACTACTAATAAAATAATACTGAACCAACCTGCACTACTGTCACTATGATCAGTAGGATAAAAATGAATAAAGATATTAATAGGCAAGGTTAGGTTCTAGTTCTTGACTTTAATGATCAACAAATTGTTTTAAGCCATCCCGAATTTAGAAGTGCAGATACAGGACTCAATATTTCAAGATACTGAGTCCCATAAATTCCCACTAAAGTCAGTGGGCAAAATTCCAAACAGGTTGAAGGTGATGACATTTATCAATACATTGATAGGTATAGTTTCACATCAGCTTTTACAACAGACTTTGGATATGCAGTAAAAAAGAATACCACAGAAGACTGTTACAAGAGTTTCCACTGTACCAAGTAACAAATATGTAATAGTGTTTGTAGAATGCTTTGAAAATTATACTGTATAGCTGCAAAATAATTACTAGATAAGTTACACTTGGGAAAACTCATGCAATTATTAGAACTGGTCGGGAATTTCATGATGAATCTTTTTTTCCTATTAAACGTAATTGTTTTGAAAAAAAAATTGTTGAGAAGAATTCTCGGGTCCAGGATGGAATTTCTGGTCAAAAAGAGAGATCCACCCACTCCAGAATAGCAATAGCCTGGTGGTTAAGGCTCTGCCTGATTTAGAGGATGAAACATAAGATGGGGTCAGATCAGTGGTCCATCTAGCCCAGTATCCTGTCTTCTGATGGTGGCTGGTGCCAGATGCTTCAGAGGCAATGAACACAACAGAGCAATTATCCTCTGTCATCCAGTCCCAGCTTTTGACAAACAGGGATTGAGGAGCACACAGAGCATCGAGTTGTGTCTCTGACCATCTTGGTTAATAGCCATTGATGGACATATCATCCATGAATTTCTCTAATTCTTATCTGAACCCCATTATCGTTTTGGCCTTCACAACATCCCCTAACAAAGAGTTTCACAGGTTGACTGTGTGTTGTGTGAAGAAGTACTTCCTTATGTTAGTTTTAAACCTGCTGCCTATTAATTTCATTGGATGACCCCTGGTTCTTACATTATCTGAAAGGGTAAATAATACTTTTCCATTCACATTCTCTCATGATTTATAGACCTCTCTCATATCACCCCTTAGTTATCTCCTTGTGTCTCCCACAGTCAAGTGAGTGCCCTAACCACTGGGTTGTTGGTTATTTTGTGGTGGGGGGGAGTGGGGCTCTTGTATTTTGTTTTGTTTTTTTGTGAAAACATTTGGAATACCTCCATTTTGTTTTGCATTGGAATTAAACTAATTTTCAAAACCTTGAAATTATTCACAAGACAGAATTCTTGTTTACTGGCCAGTCCTAGTAATTATATATTTATTTCACTTCATATCATTACTTTGGGGCAGCGTAGAAATCATAGAATCATAGAATATCAGGATTGGAAGGGACCTCAGGAGGTCATCTAGTCCAACCCCCTGCTCAAAGCAGGACCAATCCCCAATTAAATCATCCCAGCCAGGGCTTTGTCAAGCCTGACCTTAAAAACTTCTAAGGAAGGAGATTCCACCACCTCCCTAGGTAACGCATTCCAGTGTTTCACCACCCTCCTAGTGAAAAAGTTTTCCTAATATCCAACTTAAACCTCCCCCACTGCAACTTGAGACCATTACTCCTTGTCCTGTCCTCTTCTACCACTGAGAATAGTCTAGAAACATCCTCTCTGGAACCACCTCCCAAGTAGTTGAAAGCAGCTATCAAATCCCCCCTCATTCTTCTCTTCTGCAGACTAAACAATCCCAGTTCCCTCAGCCTCTCCTCATAAGTCATGTGTTCCAGACCCCTAATCATTTTTGTTGCCCTTCGCTGGACTCTCTCCAATTTATCCACATCCTTCTTGTAGTGTGGGGCCCAAAACTGGACACAGTACTCCAGATGAGGCCTCACCAATGTCAAATAGAGGGGAACGATCACGTCCCTCGATCTGCTAGCTATGCCCCTACTTATACATCCCAAAATGCCATTGGCCTTCTTGGCAACAAGGGCACACTGCTGACTCATATCCAGCTTCTTGTCCACTGTCACCCCTAGGTCCTTTTCCGCAGAACTGCTGCCTACCCATTCGGTCCCTAGTCTGTAGCTGTGCATTGGGTTCTTCCGTCCTAAGTGCAGAACCCTGCACTTATCCTTATTGAACCTCATCAGATTTCTTTTGGCCCAATCCTCCAATTTGTCTAGGTCCCTCTGTATCCTATTCCTGCCCTCCAGCGTCTCTACCACTCCTCCTAGTTTAGTGTCATCCGCAAATTTGCTGAGGGTGCAATCCACACCATCCTCCAGATCATTGATGAAGATATTGAACAAAACCGGCCCCAGGACCGACCCCTGGGGCACTCCACTTGACACCGGCTGCCAACTAGACATGGAGCCATTGATCACTACCCATTGAGCCCAACAATCTAGCTAACTTTCTACCCACCTTATAGTGCATTCATCCAGCCCATACTTCTTGACTTGCTGACAAGAATATTGTGGGAGACCGTGTCAAAAGCTTTGCTAAAGTCAAGAAACAATACATCCACTGCTTTCCCTTCATCCACAGAACCAGTAATCTCATCATAGAAGGTGATTAGATTAGTCAGGCATGACCTTCCCTTGGTGAATCCATGCTGACTGTTTCTGATCACTTTCCTCTCATGTAAGTGCTTCAGGATTGATTCTTTGAGGACGTGCTCCATGATTTTTCTGGGGACTGAGGTGAGGCTGACTGGCCTGTAGTTCCCAGGATACTCCTTCTTCCCTTTTTTAAAGATTGGCACTACATTAGCCTTTTTCCAGTCATCTGGGACTTCCCCCGTTCACCACGAGTTTTCAAAGATAATGGCCAATGGCTCTGCAATCACAGCCGCCAATTCCTTTAGCACTCTCGGATGCAACTCGTCTGGCCCCATGGACTTGTGCACGTCCAGCTTTTCTAAATAGTCCCTAACCACCTCTTTCTCCACAGAGGGCTGGCCATCTACTCCCCATGTTGTGATGCCCAGTGCAGCAGTCTGGGAGCTGACCTTGTTAGTGAAGACAGAGGCAAAAAAAGCATTGAGTACATTAGCTTTTTCCACATCCTCTGTCACTAGGTTGCCTCCCTCATTCAGTAAGGGGCCCACACTTTCCTTGGCTTTCTTCTTGTTGCCAATATACCTGAAGAAACCCTTCTTGTTACTCTTGACATCTCTTGCTAGCTGCAGCTCCAGGTGCGATTTGGCCCTCCTGATTTCATTCCTACATGCCCGAGCAATATTTTTATACTCTTCCCCGGTCATATGTCCAACCTTCCACTTGTTGTAAGCTTCTTTTTTATGTTTTAGATCTGCTAGGATTTCACTGTTAAGCCAAGCTGGTCGCCTGCCATATTTACTATTCTTTCGACTCATCGGGATGGTTTGTCCCTGTAATCTCAACAGGGATTCCTTGAAATACAGCCAGCTCTCCTGGACTCCTTTCCCCTTCATGTTAGTCCCCCAGGGGATCCTACCCATCTGTTCCCTGAGGGAGTCGAAGTTTGCTTTCCTGAAGTCCAGGGTCCATATCCTGCTGCTTACCTTTCTTCCCTGTGTCAGGATCCTGAACTCAACCAACTCATGGTCACTGCCTCCCAGATTCCCATCCACTTTTGCTTCCCCCACTCATTCTTCCCGGTTTGTGAGCAGCAGTTCAAGAAAAGCTCCCCCCCTAGTTGGCTCCTCTAGCACTTGCACCAGGAAATTGTTCTCTACGCTTTCCAAAAACTTCCTGGATTGTCTATGCACCGCTGTATTGCTCTCCCAGCAGATATCAGAAAGATTAAAGTCACCCATGAGAACCAGGGCATGCGATCTAGTAGCTCCGCGAGCTGCCGAAAGAAAGCCTCATCCACCTCATCCCTCTGGTCCGGTGGTCTATAGCAGACTCCCACCACTACATCACTCTTGTTGCTCACACTTCTAAACTTAATCCAGAGACACTCAGGTTTTTCTGCAGTTTCGTACCGGAGCTCTGAGCAGTCATACTGCTCCCTTACATACAGTGCTACTCCCCCACCTTTTCTGCCCTGCCTGTCCTTCCTGAACAGTTTATAACCATCCATGACAGTACTCCAGTCATGTGAGTTATCCCACCAAGTCTCTGTTATTCCAATCATGTCATTATTCCTTGACATCACCAGGACCTCCAGTTCTCCCTGCTTGTTTCCAAGGCTTTGCGCATTCGTATATAAGCACTTGAGATAACCTGCTGATCACCCCTCATTCTCAGTATGAGGCAGGAGCCCTCCCCTCACAGACGTTCCTGCCTGTGCTTCCTCCCGGTATCCTGCTTTCCCACTTACCTCAGGGCTTTGGTCTCCTTTCCCCGGTGAACCTAGTTTAAAGCCCTCCTCACTAGGTTAGCCAGCCTGCTTGCAAAGATGCTCTTCCCTCTCTTCGTAAGATGGAGCCCATCTCTGCCCAGCACTCCTCCTCCATGGAACACCATCCCATGGTCAAAGAATCCAAAGCCTTCTCTCCGACACCACTTGCGTAGCCATTCGTTGACTTCCACGATTCGACGGTCCCTACCCAGGCCTTTTCCTTCCACGGGGAGGATGGACGAAAACACCACTTGTGCCTCAAACTCCTTTATCCTTCTTCCCAGAGCCACGTAATCCGCAGTGATCCGCTCAAGATCATTCTTGGCAGTATCATTGGCGCCCACATGGAGAAGCAGGAAGGGGTAGCTATCCGAGGGCTTGATGAGTCTCGGCAGTCTCTCCGTCACATCGCGAATCTTAGCCCCTGGCAAGCAGCAGACTTCTCCGTTTTCCCGGTCAGGGCGGCAGATAGATGACTCAGTCCCCCGGAGGAGAGAGTCCCTGACCACCACCACCCGCCTCCTTCTCTTGGGAGTGGTGGTCGTGGATCCCCCAATCTCAGGACAGTGCATCTCATGCCTTCCAACCAGCGGAGTCTCCTTCTGCTTTCTCCCCCCAGACATATCATCTGGTCCACTCTCCGCAATGGTTCCTGTGGAGAGAACATGAAAGCAGTTAGTTACCTGTGTCTGCGTTGCTGGAACCCGGACATTCCCCCTTCTTCTTCTGAAGGTCACATGTTGCCAAGCTTCTTCACTGACCTCTTGGCTCCGCTGTGCAACCTGCTCTAAATCTTTAGAGCTTTGTGCCCGTAGAAGCATATCCTGACTTTTGTCCAGGAAATCCGCAGATTCTCCTATGCAACGCAGGGTCGTTATCTGTAGCTCCAGACCTTCAATCTTCTCTTCCAATATGGAGACCAGCTTGCACTTTGTACAGACAAAGTTGCTTCTGTCCTGTGGAAGAAAGACAAACATGGCACATCCAGTGCAGGTCACCACAGCTGAACCCCCTCCTTCCATATCACCTTCCTACTATGAGCTTCCTCAGAGAAGTTGGCAAGATGTAAGCCTCACTGGGCTCACTCCAGGCGAACTCCCAGTCAAACTCCTGCTGTGTGCTGCTCTGCTGGTTTGCCGCCGCTCAGCTGGTTCGCGAAGCTCTGGCTATTTTTAAACAGCCAGGCTTCCCTGAAACAAACAAACAGACAACTGCAATGCCTGCCCCCTGCAGGTTACCAGCCAATCAGGCACTCGCTCAGGCTCTCATATTGCCCTCCCAGCAAACACACTCTCGGATACTTACTCAGCAAACACACACTCGGATACTCACCAATCCCAGGCAAACTCCTGCTTTGTGCGGCTCTGCTGTTTCCCGCTGCACCAAATCTTTGGTGTTCCAATGCTCTGTCTGGAAAGACAGGGCTGACTCACATCTTATAGTACCTACCAGTGCTGGATCCAACTTTGCTTTCACAAAATACTTTGAACACCAAGAGCTCAACACACTGGTGGCATAAGGGAGCATAAAGGAGTGCATTTGTGCCAATGTGGACTTGGGCCCTGAATGTATTGCTTTCCAAGAATCCAGCTAAAAAACATTTTGGCTGGGTTCACTAGCAGTGCAAATTTCCTGAGCACAATATTTGTCACATTTTAATTAAATTCTGACCGATACATCTCATGAAAGGGAAAAAGTGTAAACACACTAGAAGGCATTAGTTTGCAAATTCATCCTAAACACAATAAAGGTTTGGAGAGTAAGTGGGAGCAAGCCTGTATAATATGTATGTTGACAGTTTGTGGTTTGTGACAGAATTGGTTCTGAATGCTATAGAAGTATGTGAATGATTTTCACTATTTAATTTCAATTGTGAATTATTGTTATACATTCTGAGATGATATTAGACTTTGTAGAGAATCATTCATATACTTCTATAGCATTCTGTATTAAGAAAGCACCAATCATAATTTTTCTTTTAATATATTCAATGGATAGCCTCACTTGCATGATACTTTTTAAATTTATATTTTGCTCATTGGGCCAGCCCACGATACAGCTCACTTCCATCTCAGGGGGACAACCGGCATAGATTCTTATTCAGTAATCTTCAGAAAGGTATTAACAAAATAATGCTTGGGACTGTCTAAATGCAACTGACATAAATCTGTCACCATGTTAGTTAAATTTATAATGAAGGGCTTATTAAAATATAGGATTAAAAGTTATCCCAGATCAAACAATGCAGGTGGCGGTTTTCATGCAAAAAAACCCCCCAACTTACAATTGTTGTGGGTCGTAGTCCCCAAAGCTGGCCTCCCATAATCAGTGTTCACTGTAAGCAAATCAGTTTTAGTTATAGACACTTAATATGAAGGCAAATGCTATTTCTTCCTCCTTTCCTCTCTGTGGGTGTCTGTCAAAGGGCATGCCAGTCCTGCAGCACCACCTGAAAGCCAAGATGGCTCTGCTGAGGCCTGCCTCACTTTCCCCTTAACTCAGATTCCCTTAAAAAGTCCACATGGGACAGATAGTCAACACATTCCCCCTTCTGGGTTTCATTTTATTAAATCCTGCACAAAGTCTTTTAAAAGAAAATTCAAACTTACAAAGTCTTCATCCCAGTTTCAGCTGGGCCCAGCCCCTCCTCCCTGAGGGAGTATCCTCTCTTTAAAAGTTTGTTAGTTAATTTCTTTCAACTCCATCCCAAGCTGGGAACAGTCCCTCCTCCCTAAGGGTCTATCTTTCTGCTTACCTTATGTCTGGAGTTCAGCCACCTCCAGAGGCCTTCCCAGCTGGTGCCTTCCTCCCTACAGGCACCTCCTTACTTCCTTCAGTGCCTTCAGGCATCTCCCAACCACCTGCTGTCTCCCCTGTTGTAAGGCTCAGTAGCTTTCCCTTAAGTCTTCTTGGGAAGCAGGTAATTAGTCCTAGTGCCCTGGACCCTGCTCCCTCTTAAAGGACAGTGCCCAATAGGCAGATGAACTGCCACCAAGAAATGTGGGGCTTGCTCTTGGGAGACCACAAAAGGGGAGCTGCAGCACTTGCATGCCACAGAGCTGTGCTTCAGGAAGCAACATCTGCAGAAGGGCCAAGAAATATTTTGTGGGTGGAGACAGCTATGAATATCCACCTGCTGAACATCCACAGTGCCTGGGAGAAAGAAAGCAGCAGCCCCAGAGTGGCCTAAAGGGAAGGATTTTTTTCTATCCATCTCCACAGATTCCCATTGTGCCCCACCTGCTTCCTGAGATTACATGTGGGAAACAAGATTTGTCCTGTAATGGAACAGTTTGAGGGAAAGGCATTATGTGCAATACAGCTGGTTTGCCAAATTTGCTCCCATGATCCTGGTGTCCTTGACACTGGGTTATGGTCCTGTGTCTCTGCCTTGTATTAGAAGGAGATAGTTACCTTCTCTGGACACACAACACATTCTCTAATTTATGCCAATAAATGATGCAAATGATTGTATCAATTGTCCATGTTAAAAATATTTAAAAATTACTACAACAGTAACATAGAACACACACAAACAGAATGATAGAAATTCAAGCCCACATGTAACCCACAAGGCTACTCTGAGGGACACTGTGGTCTTCAGCGTCCCAGTTAGTCCACTGGATTCAGTGAGAACTTCTCCAAATAGCTGCTCTGTGTTAGTCTCTTCTGGCCCCTTCCTCGCCTTCAGTTTGGCACAGTCTACAAAGGTCACAATCTACAAAGGTCACATGATCATAAATCATCATGTGTCCAGATATGTAGATACTTACACAGTATAAGCTGTTCTGTACATTATTCCCCATTTTGAGTGCACCATGAAGAGAACATTCTGCTTCATTTGTATACTGTGCTCATCAACATGGTAAATGTTTAGATATAATCCATGTTTGCTAAACTAGAAGTAGGAGAAGGAGCTAGCCAGATTCTACAGTATTTAAATTACTTACCTGACATCCCACTTAATGTTATTACCCATTGTTGGTTTCATCATTAGTGAGGTAATCAGTTCCTGTAATCTGGGAGGTGAATGCAAATCCATGGTTTTTGTTTTAATTTAATTTTAAATCAACTCATTAAAGAATAACCATGCCTCCAACTTCTCATAGTCAGAATTTAATAAGTTTATATCTTGGGGCCAAGATGGCACACTGTAATACAATACTGTATCATCAGCAATCATAGGCAGAGAGGAGAAAATGCATAGAAGTTGAGGGTTATTAGCTGAAACAGAAGTTAATAGAGCATGGGAAAAGACCTTTGTGACATCCCCATTTACAAATATACTCAAGTGGCTTACTGACCAGCATCCTGGTGATCCTCAGCTACCTCAACAGTGTCAATTAACTAGCACTCAGACTAGAGAACCAAAATAGCACAAAGCCATCTGTCCAGCCCCTAATCCTGAGTTGCTCTGTGCTCCCCCAAGCTGTAGCTGAGGAGTGGAGCTCTAAGCTTCTAGCACTGCAGAGGGTTTGAATTCTGTGAAAAAACACCCCCACACACGTAACTTAGCCACTACAAATAGAAACAAAATAGGTCAGTACTGTTCTCAGTCTGTTTTACTTCCTACTTAAAATGCAGTACCTTGGCACACTTCCAAATAGTTGAAAGCTCTCCACACATTTTCTACCTTCAACTCTCTTTCAAATAAAATGTATAAATTACATTTGGCCACACACATATAAAATTCAATATTTGGAAGGGAAAGGAGTTTGGAATGTGAAAGTAAGTCCTGAGGTGATAGATTAGTGAACAGAGAGCATATGAAGTGGTCTAACGTGTATGATCAATTAATTTATCAAAGGGCTTTATAATTTATCACATAGCCCTGTAATTTATCACCCATCACCTACACATATGTGGTATTAATTCACGTGATAAATTTAAGAGCCATGTGATAAATTGCAGAATTATGCAATAACTTTCTAACCTCCTGAACAGTGTCAAACAACCACTTTTTTTATACTAACCTTCTAGAGAAATATTCACTACTTCACTCCCAGATATGGAATTTCCCACAAAATGTACATCAACAAAAGTACCATGACAGCTTTTCTATACATAAAATCATCCTCAAAAATATAAATGGTATTATCTTGTACTGTTGCTTCTCAATGGGAACTAACACTTCTAACCCTAAAAGGCTCAGGAAAATTGATTTTAAACTAATGCAAATTTACCATATTTAAACTATATATAAAGAGAGAATTTCTGCCCCCAAAGCATCCAAGCAACCTTTCACTCTGTGATTCTATATAATCTGTTTTTAGAGTGTTGGATGGAGACTGAATTGGGATAAAACAGATTGAGCAAACTTGTAAAGCCAAAATGGACATTATGTAGACAATATAAAGGGGAAGGAACCCGAAGAAAAAGAAAGTCAGTTGTAAGTCAGCACCTGGGTAGGCTGTGTCAGTCTTCAGACCCCAAAGACCATCACTTAACTGTCTTTTTTTTTCACAAGGACAAAGTATGAGAGTAATGTCAACATGCTTGTGTTACCAGATGTTCCCCATTGATCATGCATCCCTTGCTTTCCCCCATTAGAATATTGGCCTCATGAGTTCACTTTTAGACTGCCTTATCTGAAGCAAATTAGTATTCTGGATAAGTGAAACAGCTCACTTTCTTAGGGTTTTGCCATTAAGGGATATTCTTGCTTCTCTAGCAACATCAACGTTCCTTGACTTACGATTCAGGAGTGCTGATGCTGAGGCAAATTTAGCAAGCAATTTTCGGAACGGCTGTGATTCATATTAGTATCACTGAGCCATCTGCAAGGAGCTATTTGTCATCCACAAAGACAGAGTTCACTGCTTTATGCAAAACTCTGCATAGTTTTGTCAGTAGAAGTACAGGGAAAGGGTTATCTTATGGAAAAGGAATTGGAGTTAAACTCAAAATACTGGGGTTCAGTTCCTGCCTCAGCCATAGTTTTCCTGTATAACCATGGTGAATCCTTTAATCCCTTTTTGCCTCACTTCCCTATCTGGAATGTGCCGACAATTATACTTCATTTCTCTAACCCTTTATCTTGTCTAATATGTGCTTTGAGGAATGGACTTCTTATTATGAGTAGATACTGCATTTAGTACAAAGGTTCATAGTTTCTACTCTAATACAGGCAATGATAGAAAAAAAATATTCACCATTTTTCTCTGCTACTTTGGAATGATTTGAGCTGCTAGTGTTTTGCATCACTTCAAATGGTTAGACATATCTGTCAAGATGGGGACTTTTTAGAGTTAATACATTCAAAAAAATGTTCACTAACTGGGAAGCTACAACAAAAATATTGGTTTCAGAGTAACAGCCGTGTTAGTCTGTATTCGCAAAAAGAAAAGGAGGACTTGTGGCACCTTAGAGACTAACCAATTTATTAGAGCATAAGCTTTCGTGAGTTACAGCTCACTTCCTCAGATGCATATCGTGGAAACTGCAGCAGGCTTTATATATACACAGAGAATATGAAACAATACCTATTCCCACCCCACTGTCCTGCTGGTAATAGCTTATCTAAAGTGATTTCCAGCACAAATCCAGGTTTTCTCACCCTCCACCCCCCCCCACAAATTCACTCTCCTGCTGGTGATAGCCCATCCAAAGTGACAACTCTTTACACAATGTGCATGACAATCAAGCTGGGCTATTTAACAAAAATATTGAACACCAAAAGGAATCTAGAAGTCTTGATTATGTGAAAATACTACCAATGTAGTTTTCTTTTACCTTGTCCATATTTGCTAGTAGGAGTCTGTTACCATGGGAATGTGAAAGTAATTTTCTTTCCTTTTAAAAAACTTTTTTGTGATAATCAGAAAACGTCATTTTGGCTTATAGCCACTCTGCTTCAGATTATTGGCCTCGCTAACAATACAATTGCAATAAAAGCCATATAAAAAGAAGTAGTGACCTACTCTCTTGTTTCCAGAATATCTGCTTCACAATTGACATGCTTATCACATTTAATGTTTCAGCAATGGCTTTAAAATAATTGCTTTGGGTGCAGCTAAAGTTAAAAAACAAACAAACACAAAAACCTCAAAGAGTTTTATGCATTTTTCATGCCTGTTAACCACAATGATTTACAACAGAGACGAAATGTTTTAAATAGAAACTGGTACATTTTTAAAAGAGTTAATATTGCATATGTATATATGTAGGCGAGAGAGAGAGTAAATGCAACAGATTGTGAAATGAAAGCCCAGCAGGAAGAGAGATCCTATACAAAAATCAAAGGAGATCTTACGTTTATGTGCTAAAGCATGTTAAAATGAGCCCCTAAAGACAACAATCTGCATTTCTTGGAGAGTATGGGGTTAAGGCTGAGGATGTATTTTTTCTGATACGCAATGTATACATTTTACAAAAGCCTATATTCAAATACTCATTTTTCAATCACAGCACCTTATGAAATATGTCCTGAAGATTATTTGATGTCAATGGTGTGGAAAAGGACCCCAGCTGGTGACATGGCATTCAATCGATGTCCTCTCAATGCCACAGGTACAGTAGTACATCAAATTTACATGCTGACAATAGAGAGATGTATTGTTTTCTTTTTTGCTAAAACTGCCCTTCCACCTGCATTCAAACACATCTAACCGTTGCCCAGATACTAAAGTGAAATATATAAAGATATATAATATAATGAGTAATAATTAATTGCCAGGATGTATCAGGCATTTTGCTGAAAATCAAGCAGATCATAAAGCCTTCTAATTAAAACTCCTAAATGCCAATTATATGACACAGGAAATCTGTTACAGAAACATGTATTGCTCTTTGAATGCTGCTGATGCTCATTTGCATAAAATTGTTTCTGTGTGTGCTCTAAAATAACATAGAATGTACCCTCCATAGGCTTTGTTCACTCTGACTATTCTCAGGTATATATATATATATAAATATTTTCTCTGTTCTTTATGACTCACAGGCACCACTAGCAGACGCTGCTCTCTCAGTGTTCATGGAGTGGCCTTCTGGGAACAACCAAGCTTTGCTAGATGCATATCAAATGAGTACAGACACTTGCAGCATTCAGTAGGTGCAAAGCCAGCTTTAGTACTTGCTCTGTTTATTTTTTGCTAATCATCACCATATAAGCATTTAACTGTTTACCCTTCAGTCAGACATCTGATGAGGAATAGGGGTGGGGGAGACTTGAGGAAGGATAATTTACATCCAATGTATATAATTTTGATCCTGTATATCTGCTGCTGTTTGAATGAAAGAGCCCTTTGTCTCACTGTAGCAGTGAAAAGAATGATGAAGGCTCCCTTTTCCATTGTTCATTGTATAAATTTTTTATCGAGGTCCTGGAGATTAAGGTATATATTTTAGGCTTATTAGCAAATGAGATGGGAATAAATGAGATTTACAGGAATTCAACCTACTAACATCATGTTATAGTATTTTACATTTGTTAATTGCACGCTAGCAAGTGAGGAACTATGATGCCTCTTTCCGATATAAAATATTGAACTTCCACTTTAGGTGAAATAAAAGGAAGAACGGTTGAAGGGTAAAAATACTGCACTGGATTGCAAACAAAATAAATAACCCCGTGGAGCAATATGATATGCTTTTCAAACATACGTAGAAAGGTTTCTTGACAAGATATAATGTATAAATATATTAACGATGTCTTCCTAAATGTATTTTTTAAATTCTGTTCTCCCAGTTAAGGATTCTGCCAGATCATTCCAGTGTGGGCAGAGCCCATTTTAAGATTCTCATGGACACTCTTTTTTTTTTCTTCCCAAGATATATTTTCCTGACACCCTTATTACTCCCACTCCTCTTTCAAAGGTCACCATTAATGCTGCTCCATTAATCATTCAACAGAGGGGCACTAACAGCTGTGTGTTTGTGATGGAATGTGACTACTTCCCAGCCTCTCAACCAAGCGCAACACTCATGTAATGTGCTTAACAATCTCTGGTGGCTGAAGCTGATTTCCCACCTGGAGGAGATTGTGATGAATTCCCCTGAGCTGCCTTTCTGTTTCATCAGATTCCAACTTAATTGAGACAAGGGATGCAGTTTCAGAATTATCCAACAAAAGCATTATTTTTAAACTCAGACAAGGAGAAAGCTCTTGTGCTAGACAAGACCTCCTCTCTTCTGCATGCACCTGGCTGGGAGTTGCAGTATCCCTCTACCTTTCATTCAGGAGAGCAAAACAAACAATATGGCTTCTAATTATTTGCCATTAGGTATTTTTAAAGTTTTTAAAAAATGGAATGTAGTTTCTGTATACTTAAAAATAATCTGCCAATTAATATCAATATATTATGTGCTAATTAGTGCAAACCTACTGCAAATGAGTACTATATCAGCCTCAATAAATACAGTATCAAAGTACTAGAGACAGGATCTTGCAGTATATTAAAAATGATGCAAACTGTATTTTGGGGACAACTTCTGGAGACCTTTCAGAAAGAAACAAAAATTATGGGCTTGATTATAGCTAGTCCTTGCGTTGCAGCACACATTTGAGATATAGCAAGGTGGCACAATGGAGTAAGAAACCTCTGGTCCCTTCCTTCCATGCCCTCAGGATTGCTGCCCAGAATCACAGCCTTTGTGCTTGAAGGAGCAGAAGAGATGGTACTTAGTTGCTTTCATCTGGGTGCACCTCAATGGAAAAGTGGTGGGGAAGGGCACAGAGTAGGTGGAGACATGCCTCACCCCTCCAAGTACCAGCTGTGTTGTGCCCCTTAAAGTGATGTCAGAGATTACATCCTCCTCTTGCACAACTGGGAAGCTTCCCTTTAAGGCAGAATGTCTCTCTGGGGTGAAGTGGCTCTGCATCATGCCTATTGCAGTGCCGTAGCTAAGGGCTATGATTTAATCATGTATCTTTTTGTATAAAACATCTTCTTAGTAACTTCTCAGTAGATAAATAATGTGCTGCAAATGCATTGGTTTCTTTGCTCTTTTTCTATTACTTTGTTGCAGTTTAGACACACTTTACGGTGATTTCCATTACAAATGGACAGCTAATACTTATATATTGCCTCTTCTTGAAATGGGAAATACTATAAATACTATTTATGTAACAACTGAGGGTGATACATTTCCAATTTTTAATAACATTCACAGTGGTATATTGTGTTACAAATATCTCTTGCCATGGAAATAATTCAGATCAGAAAAATCTAAATTATTCAGAATTTTCATATTAGTTCTGACTTTGAGGTGAAATCCTGGCTCCACTGTAGGCATTAGAAGTTTTGCAATTGACTTCATTGGGACCAGGACTTTACTCTTGGAGTTTTAAGTATATTGCTTTGTTTTGTTTAAAAGTCTGCATTATTGCTGTGATGGCATAGGCACATTCCACACCTGAAGAATTCAGTGCATCAGACTATGGACTATCTGATGGGATTGTTAGCCTTTCAAAATTCAATAGTTGTTAAATCATCCACGGCCTGACAGAATTCACTGAACCTATCATTTTGGAGCAAAGGCAAATAGAATAGCTAGAAAAAAAAAAAAAACAGAATGTTGCATTCAGCGATATGTACAGAAGTTGAAGTGTTTCATATGAAATACTGAAAGGGTTAAAGAAATTTTATCAGGTATACATGAACTAGATCTGGCACTTTTAGACTAAGGGTGTTTCTACACTGGGCAGTTAACCCAGGTGATTGGCACCTAGGCCTCAGCATCTGGGTTATCCTAGTCTGAGTGTGAGCATTCCCACAGCAAAGCCACGCTCCTGTTACAGTGTCCTCTCTGTTTCTGCACTCACATGTGTGTGTGTAGGACCGTAACCCATGATTCTTTGTGCTGGGATGAGTTCTTGTGGGAGAACTCAGCTGTCCTTTCAGGGGGGAACCATGGGACATGCATGAGAGGATTACCAGGATTCACATGATTTTTCAACAGTGTGACTTATCTGGCTAAGAAGAGGCCCTGATAGTTTATGGAGTCCCAGAAAATCCCTCTTAGCAAAAAGGTGTCATTGTTAAACATTACATCCCCCAGAACAGATTTATATAGATTCTTTTATAAATTTCCTTTTTCAAAATATTAGAAAAGATTAGTCCATGTTGTGAAATAATGTTTTGGCAAAGAACATTTGAAAATAACTCAATCTTCTTTTAAGTTACACACACATCTAAAAAGCATCTTATCTGAGCACTAATTTTTACTCTAGTTGGTACACATGCAAATTAAAGGAGACAAATGGATTTCTCTTACACTTACTTTAAAAAGAAATTGTCAGCCTGTCAGACTCCATGGTGCTGCTCAGAGTACAAGGAATCGCAGAAGTGTTAAGGAACAAGTGCTAAGGAATCATAGAAGAGAGAGATGGAAAGCCCTATAAGGTCATCCAGTCCATCCTCTTGGATTGTCCTCTCTCCCTGGTACACGTTAGGGTTGGTATCCCTGAAATCAGGGTTTTGTAAGGTAAATTCTGATGGACAGCATTGCTATAATACACATGTACATTTACAAAAGCATTTATGAAATATTTTAGCATGCTTATCTTACCAGTAATATTCCTTTACAAACGAGAGCAGCAGCGATCAGGTCATTACACACTCAGGTGCTATGAACTGCATCCTCAAAATCTGAAACTCAGCTGAATCCCTTTAAAAAAAATCAGGTCCTAAATGTACAAAATAAGAAGTTATACAGTTCTGAAATAAATGACATTCCTGAAGTAGAGTTATTGTAATTTAAAGGTAGTATGTGAACAATACTTCACACACACGATGGCTACATCTACATTTGAGCCGGGTGATGTGATTCCTTGTGTAGATGTACCTGTGCTGGCTCTGCTCAAGGTGGGGTGCTAAATATAGCAGTGCAGCTGGGGTAGCACAGGCGATGGCTCGGGCATGCTATCTCGCTAGCTCAAGCTATGTGAGCTGGGAATCTCATCTCCCATCTCCAATGTAAATGTAGCCTCAGGATGAAATCTCGGCCCCATGGATATCAATGGCAAAACTCACACTGTGGGGTCAGGAATTCACCCATAGGATAAAATCCTGGTATAAACATCAAAGCCAGTATATGGGCTGCAGCTCCTAGCCCAGCATGCTGTAAAGTGAGGTTAGTAGGACAAATCCTGCCATCCTAGGGCAGGCTGTGATATGCAAGCCTGTCTCATTGTGCTGCAGAGAGCTTTTTACTACTCGTTACTGGACATACACTTTCCAAAGAGTGCCTAAACACATCACCAAATTTTGTGCTAACTGTTCCCCTCAGCCTGAAGCCTTTGAGTGAAGATCATGTGTGCTGTCTCTTTAATGGGAGTTACCCACCACTGCATCATGTATGCCTAGGAAGATTACCTGTAGGACACACATTTTAGTTGCACTGCTCTCATGCAAAGACTTGTGGCTCCTTATATTTTTTCTCCTTTACTTACCTGTGTAGACAGAAAGGATTTATCCCTTAATAGATAATATTAAAAATGAAGTAGTAGGAGGCATGTTAGAATTTGCATATTGTTCAGTTCAACGCAAGCCTTGTAATAATGGCAAGTACAGTTTCTATGTAATTGGGTCCAAACTTTTTATCACAAAATGCATTTGAAAATCTCTTTGCCAAAGGTAGTGGAATTACTGGAGTTAAAAATACCCACATGACTTTAAATAGAAACAGTCTGTGTCCAGCCCTTACACAGTGTACAATGAAGAGCTCTCCTCACCGTACATGGCTTACAGAAGGACCAGGCAGAATTACTGGCCCTGCACACATCAGAGCAAAAATGCTGTTCTACCCCAACACACATTAGGAGTGCACAGTGTTCAGAATGTGGTAGAAGAAAGGAGGCATGTTCATAGGAGAATGGTACAGTCTAGGCCTATCTACTGCTATATCTATCTAAGGTACTTATATAGCCCCCATTATTGTAGTATCTAAGTACCTCAAAGTCTTTAATTTATCCTCACAATACCTTTGAGAGGTAGGGGAGTGCTATTATCCCCATTTTACAGGTGGGGAACTGAGACACAGACTAAGTGTGACCCAAGGTTATGCAGGAATTGATCTCTGGTCTCCAAAGTCCAAAGCTACAGCCCTAATTACTGGACCATTGTTCCTCTTCCCCTCACTTAGAATGAAGAAAGTCTAAATAAAGCCGAACTTCCATGGGTTGCGGGGGAGTGGGGCTATTCTCTCTCTAACTCTGCATTCCCTGTTCTGTATGGTGCCTCTCCCCATGGCAGTTTAGAGAAACAGTTTGGGATCTGGTGTGGGGATTGGCAGTGGATTCACCACTCCACAGCTCCAGAAGCCTTATACCTCCCAGGCTGAGGGTATTGAAAGAGATTACAGGAAAACCAGCTAACAGGAGGGTGTAAGATAAGCAGTGTCCCCACCTAAGCGTGCCACCAACATCTCTTATACCTTCCTGTTAGAAACATTTGTCTGGTGCATGCCATCTTCCAGCCAGTCTTTAGGATTTTCATAACCTGTCTGTGTCTGTTTTCAGCATTTGTAAAGTGGGGATAATAATTAGAGCTGGCTGAATAATGGAACCAGTTATTCATGAATAACTTATCCAACATTTGGCACAAAACAATCATCAGATCACTTCAACAAATAATGTTTGACCATCTTAGACAGCTGGTTGAATAATGTGAAAAATCATTCACTGAATAATTTAAGGGACAAAAAGATGCCAAAATCTATCAAATAAACTTTTGGGAAATTATTTGGTCAGCTCTCCTGATAATACTTTCAGAGCTTAATGAGGATTAATTTTAGTACGACTCAATACTTTGAATATGTAAAAAGATAAATGCTATTCTTTACACTCTGCAATCATATGGTCCACAGTTCAATCAATTATTTTTCTGAGCATGTTTTACATGTATTTTGTTTTTACATCATTGGAGTCTAGAAACACATGCATCTAAAAATAGATGCATTTGTTACTTCATCTGAAATTATCAATATATTGTTAATTTAGATTAGTATCTTCTGATATATATTTATGCTAATGTAAAACCAAGATTCCCACACAAAACATTGAAATATTAATTCACAGTAGTTGAAAATATTTTCTAAATATCTAAATACCAATTAACTCCTTTACTGTCACAATGAGAAATTCCAAATTGAATTAATAGGAATTGCTGTTTGTCATGGCACGCATGACTTTGAAGCAAAAGACATGGCAAATACATGTGTTTCAGCTGTGGGAGGCCACCAAACTGCCATCTGACTTCTAGCTTGTGGTATGTCAGAGTTCAAAATCAAGGGTGTGTCATTCTTTTCATTTCAAGGAGTTGCATTATTATTATGCATTAATTATTTTATGTAATGGTATAAAAGTTACTCATTATTCTTGCCACAAGCTCATTCAGTAAAGAGGGCCAAATTCTAGTTTTCATTATGGTTTGTGGACAAGGGTATTAATTGAATTGTAGATTTTTAAGGCCAGAAAGGGACCATTTTGATTATCTAGTCTGAACTCCTTCATAACACTGGTTATAAATAGAACTACAGCATATTTCTTAGTAAGATATCCAGTTTTGATCTTCATATGATGGAGAATGCATCACATCTCTAGATAACTTGTTTCAGTGGTTAATTACCCTCACTGCTAAAAATTTGCACCTTATTCCTCGTCTGAATTTATCTAGCTTCAGCTTCCAGCCATTGGATCTTGTTATGTGTTTTGTCTTCTACATTGCAGACCCCTCTACCATGAGATATTGAGAGCTAGATACTACTGTCAATGCACATCAAAACATTCACTGATATCAATGAAAGTTTACACAAAAGACCAGGGGTAGAATATATTTTTTATGTAATAACTACATTTTAGTTGCCATTTATTTTTAGTTTTATTCATACTGAATTATTGCTTCACCATCCTTCATTCTCTTTTTCTCCCTCTTCTCAGTCTTAGTGTGCTTCCTCTGTTCTCACTGCATTTTCTTCCTTGTTGCATCTTCCAGTTGAGTTGCTCCCTTTACCACAGTCTAGCCTCTAAAACAATCAACCATGAAATTGTTAATGATGACACTGAAGTGTCATCACTGGGCATAAGTGCAGGAACTCTAATGACATCAGCTGCGTGTCAGACAGTTCACTTCTCTGATTCCTTGTTTCCACTGTCCACTGACTCAGGAAGGTTACACTTCCTCAGTTGCACTCAGTTCATATTAGATGTTCTTCACCAACCGTGAAGTCTAGAAACTTCTTTTTTTTTAAGTGAAACCTTACATTCTGAATATGTCGTGCAGTACACATAAATACATTAAGTGGGCTGGATCTGGCCTGGAAGTTATAGGTTTGACCTTCTGCACTGGTTTATGGGTGCTTCTTATCATTTAGATAAAGAAGATACAAAATGTTTCCTGAAAAATCAAGGACATATGCTTCAGAAATCTCTACAATTAATGGATCAGATTCCCTCAAGGACCAGAATCAGAATCAGGATTAGCAGCCAGGAGAGTAATTTTGAAAGGCAGTCCCACCACCTACAATCAGTGAAATGCCGTGACAGAGAATTGTTCTTTGCATCACAACTGGACAGACTAGACTGCCTCTGGGACCAACAGCTTAAATGCAGGTGCTGGGATGAGGAAATGGAGAAGAAGTACTTTTGATACCCTGACCAACTCTACAGATGGTAGCCACATTAAACAGCACCTGTAAATGAAATAGAACATGTACGACAAGAGTAGAATGGTTTGGGATGGAATAGCAATTACTCATCATAACCCTATGGGAGCTTTCTGGAAGGAATGGGTGAAGCTACTATGACCAATGATGCTCACTGATCTAAAAGAATCAACATTTGACCTCTACCTGTACCCCTAAGAAAATGATCAGACACCAAAACTAGCACTGACTCCAACTTTGAAACCTGACTGATTTGGGGTCCTGAAAACTAAGGGTTATTGAATTCCAATGGGAGCTGGTCCACCACCAACCTCTCAAAGACTTAGAAAAGGGGAGTTACCATGAATTCATCACTAGCTCAGATGATTTGTCCATGGGGAACATTAAAAATCCTTCTCCAGAGCAAACATAGCTTTTGGAAAAGACAAGATAGTTTTGATAACATGTCACTGCTGCACGTCAAAGATAGAATAACTTGTGCACCTAAAGTGAAATTCCTTGAAGTGGCTCTTGGCCATTCAAAGACTGCATAAGATGTGTATATGGTGCTGAAAATGCAATAAATAGTGATGTCTAGGAAAGCACATAATCAATATGTCTTGCTTTCTGAATGTCATCAGAAATATCTGAAAATCTCTCCATTGTTGCTTCTTATTTTCTAAATCTAACTTAAAGAATGAATGGAGCCCAATTTTCAAATTTAGATGACTAAAATTTCATATTTAGGCATTTAGATGCCAAACACTAGTATTTTGTGCCAACTTGGGTAATTAATCTCCTGAATCAAGCATGTATACATGAAAATCAGGCTCTTATTCTAAAGAGGAGATGAAGTTAGAAAAACGGTTAACTCTTGGGAGTCTGGGAGCAAAGATTCACATAAGAAATAACTGATTAGTTTCAAGTGATTAATCTAAGGCTGAAAGGGACCTTGAGAGATCATCTAAACCAGCCCCATATGCTGAGGCAGAACCAAAAATGCCAACACCATCCCTGACAGGGATCATCTAACCTGTTCTTAAAAGCTTCCTATTCCAATGCTTAACTGTCCTTATAATTAGATATTTTCCCTAATACCTAACCTAAATCTCCCTTGCTAATGAGTAAATTTATTGCTTCTTGTCTTACCTTCAATGAATATGGAGAACAATTGATCACCATCCTCTTTATCATATTTGAAGACTGTTATCGGGTCCCTCTTCAGTCTTCTTTTTTCAAAACTAAACATAACCAGCTTTTTTAACCTTTCCTCATAGGTCAGGTTTTCTAAACATTTTTCCATTTTTGTTGATCTCATCTGAACACTTTCCAATTTGTCCACATCTTAAAGTATGGTGCCCCAAACTGGACAAATACTCTGAGGCCTCACCAGTGTCAAGTAGAGCAAAACAATTACCTCCCTTGTCTTACATACAACGCTCCGGTTAATACCACTTCAGAGTGATTTTAGCCTTTTTTTGCAACTGCATCACAATGTTGAGTCATATCTGTGATCCATTATAACTACCAGATCCTTTTTAGCAGTAGTATCACCTAGCCAGTTATTCCCCATTTTGATTTTGTCTTCCTAAGCGTAGTACTTTGCACTTGTCTTTGTTGAATTTTATCTTGTTGATTACAGACTAATTTTCCCATTTGTCAAGGTTGAATTCTCCAAAGTGCTTGCAACCCTGCCCAGTTTGGTGTCATCCACACATTCTATAAGCATACTTTCCACACCATTATCCAAGACATTAATGAAAATCATGAATAGTACCGGATAGACCTCTGCAGGACCCTACTAGATCCATTCTGCCAGTTTGACAGAGAACCATTGATAACTACTCTTTGAGCATGGTCTTTCAACCAGTTATGAATTCACATTATAGTGTTATCGTCTAGACATTTCCCAAGTTTGCTTACATGAGTATATTCTCATCCTAGTGTATTGGGAATTACGCAGGTGAATTTTTGCATATGAAAATGAAAATATATCCCATAAAATTGTTTTTCTACTCCTTCTAGTTCATGCCATAATTTTGCTTTTGCTTCCTGCTCAGCAATATTATTCACTATATTGCAAATGGTAGGCTGAAATATAATTTGATCAAACAAACTCTGAGGTGAATAATGATTTGCCTCAGCTGCAGCTCATTAGAGCTGATTTCATTTTTTCCAAATTGTATTACAAGGGCAGCTTATCAGCCAGTCAGTGTATTCCTCGATGAAATGACTGCTCTGCTTCAATACAGTGTTTTGCCTCCTCTGCTAGTTCACTGGTTCATCTCTTTTTACATAGTTGCAGGGTAGAGCAGACTCGGTTTTTTGCAGCAATTTGAACTTGTAGTTCCCACCAGCAACTCCTCCTTACTGCTGCCCCATCCCACTCATACTTTGGTTCATGTTGAATCATCTTCCCATTCCCAGGCCTGTGGGCTCAGGGAGTTGCAGCAGTAGACCCTGTTCTATCTCCTTCATAGCTTGGGAAGAGGTTGCAGCGTACTCTTTTTCCCTCATCTCTCGAAACACCTGATCAGTGCTATCCGTGCTCCTCCTTTCCCTGGTTGCACATTTTGCTTCCCTTCATTTCCTGTCTCTGGGTCCCCACTGTGGTGAATGAAGGAGGAAGCAGCCAGCAGGTGAAGAAAGAGAAAAACAGGATCAAGAAAAAAGGCAACTACTGGCTACCATTTAGCAACTACAAGTGTGCAGAGAGCAAACCTGCGGTCGAGAATTCTCCCTTCCTACCCTGGAAGAGGAATGGACTTGAAGTAATGGAGAAGTCCAGCGTTGGCTCATTTCTCTTATCCTCTTTTCACCCTTTCTTGGCAGAGTAAAGTATTGATGCAGAGAGTTTTTCCTCACAGAGCTTCAGAATCTGGTACAGAGAAATGTAAAGATGAGCTCTTCCTGTTTCTTGGCAAGTAATCCCTTTGAAGCCTCATTTAATCCCTCTAATATAGTGGTTCTCAAACATTAGCAGCCCAAGAACACCCGTTTTGATTTAACATTTTTCAGGGACCCCCAAGCCCCCATGCTCAGCTCCAAGCCCTACCCCCACTCCACCCTCCAAGCCCTTCCCCCAAAACCCCACCCCACCTCTTCCCACCCACCACCCACTCACTCCATCCCCCCTGCCTCCATCACTCACTCTCCCCTACCCTTACTGAGTTTTACCAGGGGGCAGGGGGTTGGGATGCAAGAGGGGGGTGGGGGCTCTGGGAGGGTGTTTGGGTGCGGGAGGGGTTTCAGGGTGTGGGCTCTGGGAGGGAGTTTGGGTGTGGGCTCTGGCCGGGCAGTGCTTACCTTGGGCAGCTCCCAAAAGTGACTGGCACATCCCTCTGGCAGCAGCTCCTAGGCGGGGGGCCCAGAGAGTCTCCACACACTGCCCCTGCCTGCAGGCACCTACCCCACGGCTCCCATTGGCCGCAGTTACCAGCCAATGGGAGCTGCGGAATCAGAGCTCGGGGCCGGGGCAGAGTGTGGAGACCCCTTTCCCCCCTCCCCTAGGTGCCGTAGGGATGTGCTGGCTGCTTCTGGGAGTGGCACAGAGCAAGGGTAGGCAGGAAGCCTGCCTTAGCCCCATTGCACCGCTGGACTTTTAGCACCTAAAATCTCCCCGTTTGGAGTTAAGGGAGGGAGGGGGAGGAGTTGATCAGCGTTGCCCGTGGACCCTCTGGAGTACCCTCAGAACCCCTCAGTCCCCAGTTTCAGAAATGCTGCTCTAATATACATTCAAATAAGTAAAAAATAAATGTTCCCTCTTCCCCTCCAAGTGTTATGTCCCCTCTTTCCTCTAGAAATCCTACATTAAAAGAAAGACTGAGGGGAAAAAAGACTGACCCTGCTTTTGCCCCTGGACTGGCCGTATGAAAGGACCAGAGAGGCATAAAAGGGCCCTAAAAGTGCTGACTCTGGCTGTGGGAAGATTCCCCAATACAGGTATTGTGGGAGACACCCAGAAAGCTGTCTCCTGAGGATCCCCTCACAAGCCCCGGTGTGCTGGGGTGAGGCTTGGGGATTGGAACACAGGGCTGTGCAGGAGATACTGACTGGTCCCAGGAGTCTCCTGTAACTTAGACAGGTCTCCAGGGCTTTCTATATTACAACAGGTTTCAGAGTAACAGCCGTGTTAGTCTGTATTCGCAAAAAGCAAAGGAGTACTTGTGGCACCTTAGAGACTAACCAATTTATTTGAGCATAAGCTTTCGTGAGCTACATACACTTCATCGGATGCATACTGTGGAAACTGCAGAAGACATTATATACACAGAGACCATGAAACAATACCTCCTCCCACCCCACTCTCCTGCTGGTAATAGCTTATCTAAAGTGATCACTCTCCTTACAATGTGTATGATAATCAAGTTGGGCCATTTCCAGCACAAATCCAGGTTTTCTCACCCTCCGCCCCCCCCCCCCACACACACACACAAACTCACTCTCCTGCTGGTAATAGCCCATCCAAAGTGACCACTCTTTTTACAATGTGTATGATAATCAAGGTGGGCCATTTCCAGCACTTCATTCCCCAGGGCAGCCAGGATCTGAAGGGTGCAAAGGTGGTTGAAATCACCAAAGCCCCTGCATGTCCTTGCCTTCCTTCCCTTCCATTTCTGTACCTCCTCTCTTTAAATCCCACATAAATATCAATAACGGTTCCTGCCTCACCATCCCCAATCCCTCTTATCACGTCTGCTTTCAAAAAAAAAAAAAAAAGTGAAGTGAAGTGAACTTTTCTCCTATTGTTTCTGCTGCTGCTCCCTAATGCTGAGTTGTGCTACAGCAGTGATCAGCTCTGAGTGCTCGCTGATCCCATTGATATTCTGAGCCAACCAACACTGCAGCCGACAGGTGAACTCCACTACAGAGGGGAAAAGAAAGATGAAGGCCATTTAAGAACTAGATAAAGAAAGCACTCATGCAGTTGTTCCTTAAAGTCTATCACCACAGTAAAACTGTTCACTGTAATGTACCTGGCAGATGATTTCAGGAATTTGGCTAGGCTCTTGGAAAACAATTGTTACAGTACATTACACTTAACATAATTATCCCTCTGTTACCTTTTGCTCTCCCTACCTGTTTGCTGTTTCCCCCTGTTGTCTCTCATCTTGTACTTAGATTGTAAATTCTTTGGAGCAGGAACCGTGTTTTTGCTGTGCATCGAATGTGCCATGATGGAGCCCCAATCTGATTTATGGTCTCTGGCCACTACTGTAATATAATAATAATGTACTCAAATAGGGCCAAATTTTGATTACCTTGTACACACAAACAAGGTGACTAGGATTTCAACTACCACGTCAATATATAATCAAATAAATGCATAAATGCCTATATTAACAAAAGAGAGAGAGAGAGAGAGAGAGAGAGAGAGAGAGAGAGAGCTTAAGGAGGATCCCTGATAAACAGAACTTACTGTGTAAAAAAAAAAAGGACAAATTATTTGAAGTACGTCCCCTCTCTATACCCCCCAGCTTTTGCAGTTCCCTCAGTATGGAGAGCCGTGAGAGACTTACCCCGCAAGCAATGCTATGTCTGTCATAAAATGAAAACAAACCGTTCAGACTCCTCATTCTCTTTCCCCTCAACTCCTGCTTCTGTCAACTTGCATTATACATGGAGAATGCAAAAATTTTAAGACATGCCCTCTGGTTTAAAAAAAAACAAACCCAACCACCTCTCACACAGCATTCCAATGTGAGCTGAATTAATCACAGATAATTGAGGTTCTAAGTGGCAATACTTAAAACATCATATAAACCGGTTCAACAAACTCAGTGACAAATTCAACAAGGAAAAAACAAAAAGAAAAGAAATGGAAGTTCCTGTCGTGATTGTTTCCCCCAAAGCCATGTCTTCCACTATTAGAGAAAAATCCTACAACCTTCCTATTCATAAATGTAGCGGAAGAACTTAAATGTAGAAGCTTACTCATGGCCATCTGTACTAAGGAATGCATCAATGCAGACCCCCCAAAAATCAATTACTATATTTGTGCAGTTGTATGTAGTAGTCAAAATCAATCCTAGGGGAATGCAGCTGCACATGATGCTTCTTTGAAGGCCAGAGCTCTAGGGCTGGAATTAGTGGCAATAAAGCACTTAATAATAGTATAATAAAAAGAAGACAGTGGAATGGGTGAGAGTAGTAAAAATCTTATGAAAGCCTCCTATTGGGGGATAGAGGGAGGGCAATTAGAATTTAGGATCCCTCTGGGCAATTCTCACACGTCATCTAAAATATATAAGAGCAGCACCGGCAGTAGCTGATTTTCTGAGATTTTCTGCAACATGCACTGTACGGTAAGCGCTAAACACATACAGTTCGTCTGGTTTATGTGCAAAGATTCAGCTTGCCAGTGAACTATGTGTAGTACTATGTATGTTGTGTGGGGGCATCTATGCTCATACACTCCTTTTTCTTTCAATAAAGTGGTTTGGTAACTGAATGACACCGGGGCAGAAATGCTCTATACAGTGAAAACAATTCTCCTCTTATTTATACCAGTGCAAATCAAGAGTAAGTTCACTAAAGACAATAGAGTTGCACTGGTGTAAACCTGATGAATGTGAGAGGAGAATCCAGTAACTCCACAGAACAGGTACAGTGGCAGTTTCTACATTTTTCTTCCAATGAGCTTCCAGTCATAACCAAGATGGACATCTAGAGCAGTGGCTCTCAACCTTCCCAGACTACTGTACCTGTTTCAGGAGTTTGATTTGTCTTGCGTACCCCCAAGCTTCACCTCACTTTAAAACTACTTGCTTACAAAATCAGACATAAAAATACAAAAGTACACTAGGAGTGAAAAATTGCTTACTTTCTAATTATTATCTTATAATTATAAAATACATAAATTGGAATATAAATATTGTACTTACATTTCAGTGTACAGTATATGGAGCATTTAAATAAGTCATTGTATGACATTTTAGTTTGTACTGACTTCACGAGTGCTTTTTATGTAGCCTCTTGTAAAACTAGACAAATATCTAGATGAGCTGACAACCCCCTGGAACACCTCTGCATATCCCCAGGGGTACAGGTACCCTTGGTTGAGAACCACTGATCTAGAGAAAAGAAGAAAATTCAGTTTCCATATCCATTAAGTTCTTAGTCTCTGATGACATTTTTTATAAGAGTGCAAATTGCAGTGGTGTTTTTTTAAGTATACAGCTATGTACTATGACCTGGACTGGCACCACCAACTCATTTCACTATAATGTATTTGGAAAAAGTTATTCATTGCATTAGCAATGATTGTTATACGAGATTAGATTGTAAATATGCAAGGAAGAGGAGCATGTTCTTCTGTGTGTTTTTATGGTCTGTACGTTTGCCTGAGTTATTATTATGGTGCTACCATAATGATGTTTTAAAAAAATAATACAAATAGAGTAATACTCTTGGACTCTAAAAACTACTTTAGACTCGATTTGTTTCCATTAAAAATCCTTAATAATTAATAAAATAATAATAAATTATTTGAAAGAAAAGTATATGGAACTTTGATTTCATATTCCTGAAACTAAATTAAGGAATGTTAACATGTGTTTCTCTCCCTCAGTTTAAGTCTCAAAGAGACAGATTCCTTGCAGAGACACCAAGTTAAAAGTTAAACACAGCTATGCTGAATGAGCTCAATGCAGCCTAGAATGGCATATATGCCTACTGGAATGGGCCAATAAAAGACACAGATGTATTTTTGGGCCATTTACTTAGGTGCCTAACTCATATTTGATAATTTTGGATAAAACCTCTTTGAGCCTCAATTCCTTCTAGACATAAGATTGGTATAATAATAATGATATGTCAGGAGTGTTGCGAGGATAAATTAATTAATTAATGTTCATTAAGAATATGTCTACACTGCAATTAATAACCCATGGCTGGCCTGAGCCAGCTGCCTGGGGTGGGGTTAAGGGACTTGGGCTAAGGGGCTGTTTAATTGTGGAGTAGACATTCTGGCTCGTCCTGGAGCCTGCAAGGTGGGAAGGTCTCAGAGCTCAGGCGGCCACCCGAGCCTGAATGTTTACTCCACAATTAAACAGCCCCTTAGCCCGAGTCCCACAAGCCCAAGTCAGCTGGCATAGGCCAGCCATGGGTGTCTCATTGCAGTGTAGACATACCCTAAGTGTATTGAAATCCACAGGTTAAGACTCTACAAACTTTTAATGTTAAATTAATTTATCATTAAGGACTAGCTGAGGTATGAAGATACAAAACAAAGTCTTTTGCAGATCAGAAAGAATATTTTAGGATATATTTTTCTTTCAACTAATTTATTTTTATTTTTATTTTTATGTAGGGGTCCTACATTAAAACGCATCAATGGTATTAGCAATACCAAATCATTAACTCAAGCCATCAAATGGCAAAATTAAAAACAAATAAAGGATGGGAATATTCTTAGTGATTCCTTAAACTGATCACTTCTTAGAATCTTCTATCATTTGAATATTTGTTGTTCGGAGTCTTTTCAGACTGAGTATAACTGTTCAGATTTCCTGTAACTATAGTACTGTATATAAATGATCAGTTTGATACTGGGGGCCGAGATTTGACATTGTCAAGGTTAATTTTTATTCCCTTTAGATGGATCATAGATGCTGACAAATCAAGGGATGTAGACAGGTTGAACTCTAAGTCAATGTCCAGCTAAACATTTCAGTAATTTTTTCAAGTACTGTATGTAGATATGCTGTACATGCTGCTAGAGGCAGGGCTGACAATTGAAGTATCACTTTAACAGCTGCTTCATTTCACCATCTCTCGGCTCATAAACTTTATTTTCAATGAGCTTGCCTGGAAGGCTACTAAAAATGACCTCCACAGAATGCTAGAAAGACCTTGAGTGTTGTCCGGAGTAACTTTCTTGGGCAATGGAAGGCAGTGAATAATCCTGTGGCATAGACAATAACCAGGATGTAGAGAAAAATATAACTCTTTATTGTCTGGGCCTTCTGATGAGAACAATCTGCATCCTCACCCTGAAGCTGTGTCTACAGAAGGAGTTTTTCTGTTGGTTGATTAGTTAATCCACTGTTCGAGAGGCGGTAGCTACATTGATGGACGAATTCTTCTATCCACCTAGCTGCAGCTACGCTAGGGATTAGGTCGGCCTAATCATGGTGCCCAGAGTGCTACAATTTTTCACAGACCTGCGTGACATAACTAGGCATATCTAACTCCCATTAAGCCTGACTGTCACTTAGAGTACACATGCAGAGTATTAGTCATATGGGACCAGATCCTGAGGTGGTGTAAATTTACACAGATCCATTAAAGGTAATAGAACTATGCCAGTTTACGCCAGCTGAAGATCTAGCCTGTGATTAAAGTGGTGTGTAGCAGCTACATGCCTAACATTAGTAATCCATTCAAGGTATTTGTCTGCAGATTCATGCAGTAGTGTGAAAATATGCTCAGTTGTTTCACACAATAGCAGTGAACCTGCATGGCATAGAAAGAGGGTGCAAGGGGGGTTTGTGAACCATACTACAGTAGGAAACAAGGACAAAGTGCAGTTATGGAAATGGTAGTCAGCATCTTGCACCATTTTCTGCATTGCATGCAGACAAACACCACATTTACTATGCAGCCCAGACTCAAATCAGGGGTGATGTAAATGGTGGCATACATTATATTTTGCTAAGATACATTGGTGGGAGGGGGCTGCTGTATCTTACACCTTCCTATTTCCTCCTGCTGGTTGCTCTTCTGTCTGCCGCTGGACCCTTCCACTAACTCTCACTCATTTGCACTCACTTTCACTGCCTCATGATATTGTAACTTCTTCCACTATTTATGCCACTCCTGAATTTGGCCCCAAAATCTAATACTTACCACTCTTTAGCCTTATAAAATCCCATTGCCTGTGAGAACATTAGTGTCAGCAAAGCTCCTGCTGCTGGGACCGTTTTTACCACCACATCAGCATGTAGTAAAAATGTGTCTTGCTGTGGGAGCTATGTCTGTGCTAGGGCTCCCACTGGTAGAGCTACAGGTTTGTAAAGTTCTGTAGTGTAAACACACCCCTACAGTGCCTTATATGTTCAAGAGCTTTAAAGACATTAAGGGGATTAGTGTTGTTTATTATTTGTACTATGGTAGTGCCTAAGGACCCCAGTCATGGATCAAGATCCAACTGTTCTAGGTGCTGAACAAAGATGGTCTCCACCCCCGAGAGTCTATAATCTAAGATGAAAGATAACAAGTGGACACATGAATGAGTGGAACACAAGACAATAAGACAATAGTGGTCCGCATGATAAACAGTGGTCACAGCTATCCACTTGTGAGTGGGTAGCTGAGTAGGCATCAAGACAAAGGAGAGCTTCAAAAAGGACAGCCAGGTGGCTTTGTTGATGTTTGCAGGGAACTCAAAGCCATCTCACCATCTTCTTTCAAATCCCTCCTTAAAACTCTCCTCTGTTGCCAAGCCTACAAAAAATATAATATGGTTAGGCAGCTGGTAACCACAGCTAGATTTTGTCACAAGGGCTCAATTTGTCACAAGGACACAGCCCATAGTGCTTCTTGTTAGGCCCTACAGTAGGAGCATTCCATGAAGGAGCTGTAGCCACAATTTCCACTCTTCTTTCCCTTGATCCTGGGGTAGTAACATTTTATGCCAGCATATATTGCTACTAACCATAACACCCTCACACATACATAGGAGGGCTGGAGACAAGGCTCCCCCTATTTACCACCCTTCCCACTCAGTCCTTGTCTGTTTCCAAAAGGAAGTAACCATGTCTAGGTAGCCCAGGTAGAGATGTAAGCAAAACAAACATGCAGTCCAGTTTAACTCTAGCTAATGAATATTGGAGCTCCCATCTCTCAGTTATGTAGATACTGTAGGTATTATCTTTGTTTTACAGGTGGGGATGCAGGGGTACAGAGAAGTTGTAGCTTGCCCATGGCCACAGGGTCAGGAGCACAGTCAAGAAAAGAACTTATATATTTTGACTATGAGTTCTGTGGCTTCTCAAGTGTGTGTGTCATGGAATATAAAAGGGGATTTATGGCCAGGGACAAGGATTCTTGAATCTGTATTTGGATTCACAGTGTTTGTTTTGTTGAAAAGCAGTTATTGTGAACTTATAGATGTGCAGCTAAGACAGCCAAGACAGTAGTAAACAAACTAAGGGATAGAACAGTGTCTTTATTACATATTGTTTGTCTTGCACACACGAATCATTTTCCTTCCCTGGTGGTTTTGGCCAATGCAGGATCTGGTTTCTCCCAACATGTGCAAGTATCTGTCTGGATGCTTATGTGGTCCCCATCACCATAGCATTTGTAATCTTAATGGATGTATTTCATGTCACCCCAATGGGGGAGAGAAGTTTAATTATCCCAAGATTAGAGACAAGCAACTGAAGGATAGAGAGATGAAATGACTTGCTCCAGGTCACCTAGAAAGTCTGTGGTATCAACAGGAATTGAAGCCAGGTCTCCTCAACCCCCCAGTCCAGTGCCTAAATCACAAGTGCTTCTATCCTCTCTCATGCCCATTTCATACTGTTTGTTTTCTTTCAAGTTCATTTTAAAAACCCTCTCTTAAGTCTGATGGAAACTGAAGAAAATGAATTCTGTAAACAAGTTTCTCGCCTAATTACCCTTTTCAGTTTTCCGTAGACTGAAGGAGGCATTCTTCTGAAACATTTGTCTAAAGAATTCATTTGCCTACATTAATATTACTAATACTTGTTTGTTGAAACTGAATAATAATGCTTTCTTGTAGTTAACATATAGAATCAGATCCTCACCCTGTTATGCCTGCAGCAGCTGATAACTTGGGAGATGAAAACCACTGAGGACTCCCCTGCCCCCCAAAATAGGAGCAATCCCTGGCTGCCTCTACACCCAGAGTATTCCTAGGGCATTGTCAGGGTGCTGCTGCACTCTGGAAATCTCCTGATACTGGAAAGGTCCCTGGGAGCAGCTGGGCATAACATGGAGCAGCCTGAGGCTCATCGTTAAGTTCTGCTGGGATTTTGTCCCAGAATTGGAAAGCCACAAAGTGGCTTAAGAGCTGGCCATGTTTGAGCACCCAACACCCAGCTATGCCAAGTGTATCTAGTGTATCTCAACAGCATTTAAGGGGGTAGCCCAAATGATACTATACTATAGTATACTATACTATAGTGTGAATAATATTTAAATTATATGTGTCAGAATGTACTTTTATATAGCACTTTATATAGCACTTTCCTTAAAACATTATTGATTTTTTTCATGTGCTGCATTTTTTGTGACAGTTTTTTTTTCTTTCTTTGAAATTAAAACATAACAAAACAAAAGGCAGCAGTGGAAGGTAATGTAGGGTACATTTATCCCCTTCGTTCCATGCCACCATCACGTTGCATTACATCAGTCTTCTTTCCTTTGGATATCAGTAATCAGGCCAAGATAAAAAGCAATTGAAAGTATATTTTCAGAGGCGGTATCAGTCAGTTTTGCGGCTAGCTTTTAAGTTGCCTCTGTAGCTATCTTGGATAGTGTGAAGGTCTGTCCAGGTTACTTTATCTTTTTTCAACTTGTCTTGGATTCAGAGGAACTTTTACTTTCATATGGTACAAAAAGCAGGTTTCTTAAAACCTTGGCATTCTTTTTCAGCACATGCTGGCCTTATGACATCCCTCTTTGTGATATGCTGCACATCTTACCTAAATATTGAGTTGACTTTAGAAATACTTGAAATCCACAAGTTCAGCTTCCGACCAAGGGTCGACATATTCTTCCATCTCTATGCACACTATGGGCTACATTTTTCACTGGCCCTGCACAGATCTGCAGAGGGTGAGCGAGCAAAATAAGCCATCTCTCCTTGATTGCTGCACAGGACCTATTCACAGTTTTTGAACTTCATGAGCACAAGGTTTGTTCCAGGATTGTACCTCTAATAATGTTAGTGCCCTTAAAGGGGACAGGATGGTCAATGACGGGTCCATGTCCTTGCCTCCATTTCCACACTGGTCAGCCCAGCTGGGCTGGCAAGGCTGATAGCATGTACTGCAAGCTTTTAAAGAGTACCATTTGGGGTGCTTTGGTCCTTGTTCCCACATGGTTCCTGAACCATTGTATCTGAATCAGGGACAATGACTCTACAGCTGCTGCTCTGGAAAAGACTGGAAATACATGATCATACTGTGGCCCGTAGGTTAAACAGTCTAGCCCAATGTATTTCTTTTGGAACAGAGGCGTTTAGAAGTCTTTGGGCTCAATACAGGGGTAATGGCATGAAATGTAATGGCCTGTGATATAAAGGAGGTCAAACTAAATGTTCTAATGGTCGGTGAGAAATCACATGCTTTTCATTGTATCCTGTTCTAAAGTTATTTGGTCTCATCCTTAATAAAAAAATACATTGGTTGTTAGAGCAGTGCGATTCTCGAAGTTCCTAAGGATGTTTGGATTATATTACGTTTATTGTGGTTGAGACATTTTTAAATGCAGTAAAGTAGGTTCTGATATTTATTTCACACTTCTGATTGTCACAGATTAAAGAGCATCTGGCCAAAGGACAGAGGATGCTGGCTGGTGATGGAATGTCCCAGGTGACCAAAACACTGTTGGATTTAACTCAGAGGAAAAACTTTTATGCAGGGGATCTTCTGATTTCTGTGGAAATTCTCAGAAACGTGACAGACACATTTAAAAGGGCAAGTTATATCCCTGCATCTGATGGTGTCCAGGTAAGAGAAATTCTGTAGAACAGGATAATGATTCAGCTACTGTTATTTAGTCAATGTTCAGCATCATCTATTTGCCCCAAGAACAAGTTAAATCTGCTCAGGAGGTGTAATAGAAACACAGTAAACATTAATTATGAATAGGGTGAAGTCTAATAGGGCAAAAGGACCCAGCTACATTTAAGTGAACAAACATCTTAGAACAACATAGTGTGTCAAAAGTACAAAATTCTTTTTTATAATGATTATTCTAGTAAGTTTCCATTCTCAGTGGTGGTGGTTTTTTTATTTCTATTTTTATTTTATTTTTATTTTTTTACATCAAGCAGTTCTGCAGCATTGTTTATTCTAGTTCCTTTGATTTGAAAATCTATCCAGGATTAAAGCTCATTAAAAGAGCACAGGAGTGATGTATAGTGCATTTGATGTGAATTTTGTATTTTGCATCTTAGATTAACTCTTCCTGTGCCAGAAGCCATAGTGTTTATTTCAGCATAATGTTCTGCCTGTCTCAGTATATAAAGTCCTTAAAAATAAAAGTTTGGCAGGATTCCCAAATAAGGTATAAGTTTTTTTTTTTCATCTGGGAATTTTACATGCACTTTTCTCAGAATGCAGATTTACTTAAAGGAAGATATTAAGAAAAAACAGTATACTGGCAGTATATCACTTACTAAATGGAGGGTTCTGTAATAATTCATAAAATAATCATGATGTGATTAATGTACAGCATATATGTGTGTGTATGCAAATATAATTGAAAATGTATGATCTCTTTTAGAAATATAGTAATTTCTCCAGAGTTAAGGTTTTAACCAGCTTTCCATTCTACTCCCAATTTTCTGTCTTTTTTTCTCTCTCTCCCATATACACAAACCTCTTTCCTCAAAATAAAATAGTGTCTTTAAGATTTCTTGTGTGTGGCCTTCATCCCGTGGAAAAATATGTATCCCAATTTGAGGTGAATTAAAATGAGAATTTTCTTTTTAATTTGTAGGAAAAAAATTGGCACGTCTCAAAAACAGTTTGGACTGGAAATTCCATTTTTAATCTGTCTTAATCTGCAGTAGTGGTTTTGAGTATTTTTTTAAAGGTTGACTGCTTAAACAAGGAGTTATTTTGCTACAAATCATTCATACTGTCATCAGTCCAATAGCTCCAAAGTAGCCTTTCCAAGGCTCACAGAGACTACAAAAACTTTTGGTAGAAACAGCCTTGAGAAACTGCTTGATATAAGTGGTTTCTGTTTATGGATTTAGCAGATGGGGTCACACTCAACTCAGCAAAATTAGTAAGAACTTGATTCTGTTCCCATTAATATCACTGGCAAAATTTGTGCTGATATCAATGAGGTGGAAGTGGTCCTTAAATCGTTAGTAGACCTAGCCAGGAGAAACTAATTTTTGTTTGTTTATTTGTTTTCCCTTTAGAAACGTAGAGAAATTCTGAGGGCAAGGACCAGGGGAGTAAATGGCCAAAAATATTGCTAAACTATAGTTCAGGTTGTAAATTCAGTATATTTCAATTAGGAGATATAATAATTGAATTTTGGTGGGAGTTGGATGCCTAACTCCTATAGCGTCCTTTAAAAATCCCAGCCTAAAAATCCCACCCTAAAAAGATACTGAAAGATCAAAAGAAATAGGAAATTTAGTAAATTTATAAATATAAAACTTAAAACTCATATGCACACATTCTGGAAAGCATATAACGTAGAGTGAAGGCATTCCGAGTATATGGATGTTAAGTAATAATTCCCTCATTGATTTCTAATGATATACAGTGAAATCCTGACCCAGTAAAGTCAAAGGAAGTTTTGCCATTGATTTCAGTGGGGACATACAAAATTTCACCACCTCCAGATATTACATCTCATGTCTTGGTTTTCCTACCACACATTATTATGCTTTCTATTCTATGGCTTCTGAACAAAATATTAAAGAAACCACAATGAAAATTAAGAAGATATTTTTATAATTTAAAAAATTCTTCTGTTTTTCTTAAGGAAAATAAATGTGGACCTTTCATTAAATCATACAATCATAGAATCATAGAATATCAGGGTTGGAAGGGACCTCAGGAGGTCATCTAGTCCAACCCCCTGCTCAAAGCAGGACCAATCCCCAGTTAAATCATCCCAGCCAGGGCTTTGTCAAGTCCTCCAATCTTGACTCATCTCCCTGAGAAGAAGTAGATAAAGAATAGAATTCTTTATCTCTCTTTTATATACATACATGAGGTTTTAAAAAAAAACAAGAAGTCATAATTTAGCATTTTGTTTGATGTCAGAACAGTAGATTATGAATTCTGGGTAATTATATAATTCAAAAATGTCAGAAAGATTTTACTACAATTTACCCTTAGATTACTGGCATTTTCCAGACTGCCAGCCAAATTAAATCTTAGAAGGGAGTGCTGTGGGTGTATAAGAATGTTCAATTTTATTTATTCCATTCTTCTGGGTATTCCCTTTATTATCTGCAGACTTGGAGTTATGCCAAGTATTAATATCAATATAAATACATATTGCAATAGATATAATCTATAGACTTTAGATGATTATGGGAATGACCAGATATCACCTTGCCTCAATGGGTCACAGCTGAGGATACCAGATTCAGGACAAACTGCTGAGAAATAGGGCAGACTCACTCCAGAATGGGTGGTTATTCTATTATCAGATATATCAAGCCAGAAGCAAAGGTAAACTTCTGTCTCACCACACTGGTTAACAAGAAGACCAAATTACAGTCACTTTAGGAATCCCAGCCCTTGTTTCACCACCCAGACATCAGACTTAATGATGAGTGGTTATTTAAAACCAATTTAATCAGATAGCCAAGTCAAAGTATAACTCAGATCGCGCCCAATAATTACACCGTTGCCAATCCTTTAGCATCTAATGTCTAAAGCTTTATTTATAAGAGAAAAGAAAGAGGAGAGAGTTATAGTGGTCAAGGAAAACAAATACATAGACTCATTGCAAAGTTCTGGGATCAGGTTTGTAGCAGTGATGTTACAGACTGTTGGCTTGTAAAGTCTCTGGTAACTTCCAAAAGATTAGAAGGTCCATTGATTGGAATGCTCCTTTTATTGTAAACCCATAGTCCAGAGATCACAGCAAGAAAGATGCAAAATGGCAATGCTTCCAGGGTTTTCTATACCTTCTTCCATGTGCAGGGAATGCTCGCAGTCTTAAATTGTGGGAAATTACAGGCACAAGATGTAGTCCAGGGACACATGAGCAAGTCACGTGATCTTGCATGCTTCAATGACTAATAGGCGTAGACATTACCCATATTCTGGCTAAGGCGTCCACAAGATGGCTCACCAGGCGGGGACAAGTTTCTTCTATGGTTCATTGTGAAAGTTAAATATTCTTTAATGGGTTATCTCCTTGAATAGTTCATTCACAATCTGCTGGCCAAGCTGGATGTAAATTACCCAATGTGTGTTACCCCAGGAGCAAACACATTTGAAATATAGTCAATATTCATAACTTCAGATACAAAAATGATATATGCACATAAGAGTATAATCATACTCAGCAGATCATAACTTTTCTGTTTGCACCATACATAATATACTTGTACAAAATTTGTTGCAATTGTCTTGGCAATATTAAAGATGTAAATGGTCATGTTGCAATCATACAGCATCACGCCAGAGAAATGGGATACAATTAAAAGACTTCAGTATATTTATTTGTGCAAACTAAAATGTTACTGCTTCCAATGTAGTAGAGAATGAGCTAGTATCACAGACCTTTTTAAATACAGGTTTCAGAGTAACAGCTGTGTTAGTCTGTATCCGCAAAAAGAAAAGGAGGACTTGTGGCACCTTAGAGACTAACCAATTTATTTGAGCATGAGCTTTCGTGAGCTACAGCTCATCGGATGAAGTGAGCTGTAGCTCACGAAAGCTCATGCTCAGATAAATTGGTTAGTCTCTAAGGTGCCACAAGTCCTCCTTTTCTTTTTAAATATGCAACTCAGGTGCCAAGTTATTCATTATATAAAAGTTATTCTCTGCATATTTCAAGCTTTTGCTAACAATTGGGGTGTTTTGTACACAGCATCGAAAGAAGAAGAAGATTGTAGGAGACAATTTAGATAACATGGACCAGGATTCTGGATCAATGAGTGAAACTGATAGTAGATTCATGAACGGCAAAAGAAGCACCAGCAGCTAGGGGTTTTTGTTAGCATGGGGATGGTTAGAAAATATATTCTGAATGAACATTACAACTAAAACGATGGTAATCGTGTTATCATCCCTAAAAGAAAAATATAATAAGACAGAATTAAGGTTGTAAATAATATAAAACAGCATTTTAGAACATTAGCCAGAACTAACCTAGGTTTAGTTGAACTATCCTCTGCCAGACTTGAAGAGGTGAGGCTATTAACCTCTTTACAATCCTCTGATCCTGTGACTGGCTGGGAATGAGGCCTGTCCCCTGTGTAAGTTACAACAGTCTGACGATTGTTTAAATTTATGTCTGGCTGTACATGATCCCGTGGAACCATTGCTGTAACCAGAAATGAAAAGGGCCTAGGATTGCCCCCCATTTCCCCAGGACATGTCCCCTGTGGTGGGATGCAAAAGTAGAGGTGATTCTGGAGCCTCCATGCTACCCAGGGATTCAGCTTGTCTGGGGGTTTGAGAGAAGGAAATCCTACCCTTGCCATGTAATAGGATTCATAGCAGCTTTAAACCCCCAGAGTGGCTCAAAGCAGTCAGATTGGACTGAAGAATTGCAGACTTATTTACAGTAAGAAAATATTTGAAAGGAATTAATTTAAATTAAGAAACCATAGCTGTCTGAAACTGACTGCAGTTGGAGTGGATGGAAATTAAGGACCTCAGAATTTGGGTCTCTCTATAGTAGAGTTTTCTATGGAGCCCTTCACTGTCCTATCTAAGCAGTGATAGAAAACGAGGCAGCCCAGCTCCATAAGTACATCCAGCGCCTCATGGGACTGGGCCATTAGATTGTTCACCACCCATTCAGAATTTAGTCCCCTGATAGTCACTGTCTCTCCTTATATCTGCAAAATGCCTTTTGATATGTATACTCTGTGTGTTGTGACCCAGCGAATGGCAGAAATATTGGTAGGTCTCTTAGAAAAATGGCAGATATATTGGTAGGCCTATCAGATTCTTGGTGCCCATTTCATATTTCATAATTTAAACAGCAAAACCAGAAATGCAAAGTGGAAAACATAATACCAACTATACGTATAAAATGATGGGGTCTAAATTAGCGGTTACTGCTCAAGAAAGAGATCTTCGAGTCATTGTGGATAGTTCTCTGAAAACATCCACTCAATGTGCATTGGCAGTCAGAAAAGCAAACAGAATATTGAGAATCATTAAGAAAGAAATATCATACTGTCTCTATATAAATCCATGGTATGCCCATGTCATAAATATAAAGGGAAGGGTAAACCCCTTCAAAATCCCTCCTGGCCAGAGGAAAAATCCTCTCCCCTGTAAAGGGTTAAGAAGCTAAAGGTAACCTCGCTGGCACCTGACCAAAATGACCAATGAGGAGACAAGATACTTTCAAAAGCTGGGAGGAGGGAAAGAAACAAAGGGTCTGTGTCTGTCTGTATGCTGCTTTTGCCGGGGATAGAACAGGAATGGAATCTTAGAACTTTTAGTAAGTAATCTAGCTAGGTATGTGTTAGAATATGATTTCTTTAAATGGCTGAGAAAAGAACTGTGCTGAATAGAATGACTATTCCTGTCTGTGTGTCTTTTTTGTAACTTAAGGTTTTGCCTAGAAGGATTATCTATGTTTTGAATCTAATTACCCTGTAAGGTATCTACCATCCTGATTTTACAGAGGTGATTCCTTTACTTCTATTAAAAGTCTTCTTGTAAGAGAACTGAATGCTTTTTCATTGTTCTCAGATCCAAGGGTTTGGGTCTGTGGTCACCTATGCAAATTGGTGAGGATTTTTACCAAACCTTCCCCAGGAAGTGGGGTGCAAGGGTTGGGAGGATTTTGGGGGGAAAGATGTGTCCAAACTACGTTTCCCAGTAAACCCAGTTAAAGTTTGGTGGTGGCAGTGGAAATTCCAAGGGCAAAGGATAAAATTAATTTGTACCTTGGGGAAGTTTTAACCTAAGCTGGTAAAAGTAAGCTTAGGAAGTTTTCATGCAGGTCCCCACATCTGTACCCTAGAGTTCAGAGTGGAGGAGGAACCTTGACAGCCCACATCTTGAATACTGCATGCAGATGTGGTCGCCCCATCTAAAAAAAAAATGGGATTGGAAAAGATTCAGAAAAGGGCAACACAATGATTAGGCGTATGGAGCAGATGCCATATGAAGAGAGATTAATAAGACTGGGACTTTTCAGTTTGGAAAAGAAATGACTAAGTGGGGATATGATAGAGGACTATAAAATCATGAGTGGTGTGAGAAAGTAAATAAGGAAGTGTTATTTACTCCTTCACATAACACAAGAATTAGGGGTCACCAAATGAAATTAATAGGCAGCAGGTTTAAAACAAAGAAAAGGAAGTATTTTTTCACACAATGCACAGTCAACCTGTGGAACTCCTTGACAGAGGATGTTGTGAAAACCAAGACTATAACAGAGTTCAAAAAAGAACTAGATAATTTCATGGAGGATAGGTCCATCAATGGCTATTAGCCAGGATGGGAAGGGATGGTTTCCTTAGCCTGTTTACCAGAAGCTGGGAATGAGCGACATGGGATGGATCATTTGATGATTACCTGTTCTGTTCATTCCCTCTGGGGCACCTGGCATTGGCCACTGTTGGAAGACAGGTTACTGGGCTAGATGGACCTGTGGTCTGACCCAATATGGCTGTTCTTATGTTCTTATCAACCAGCTCTTCTGTTTAAATTACATGCTACTGGTACCTGCAGTCTGAAAATCTCCATGCATCTCAGCTTCCACAGCTGTTATTTATGGGGCATAGAAAAGGGATGGCAATAGAGGAAAAACAGATGTACTGTAACTTGACTCAGGAAGCTAGATATTCTTGTCACCTGTTTCATACACATGACTTATGGGCAAATAGAACGTGTATGTTAAATCAGACCTTGATTCTAGGTTGATTATCTATAAGCCTGATTACATATTCTCACCAAAAACCTAAGAAATGCTACTGTTAATAAATAGTTAGTTTTCTTATAAAGAGAAGTAGTTAAAATAATCATGAGTAAAAATATTAGTATCAAGATGCCATAAATATGAGTAATATGTATAAACAATGCATAGAGGAAGGAATCTCTGTACAGCACCATGTGCAAGGATCACAGTTGTTTCCTACTGCTGCTTTGAGGTGCTCGGAGATTCTCTCTCTTGCACATCCACAAGAAGAGCCATGCAAAATATGACTACATAACAAAGTTGAAATATTACACTTCAAATTATATTCATATACTTTTGACAGGACAGAATTGTTTGAGTTAATTTGGGCATGAACACTGTATGCATTTAATAATTATTGTATATCACCCAAGTGCCTTTGTTAATTATTGTATATCACCTAGGTCCCTTCATTACAAGTGCTATAAAAATGTTAGATTAATACAGTAAGTCAGTCAGTGCATTAATTATTATTAATAAGCATCAATGGTCTTAACTATCTATATATTTCTAAATATATTCTAGATATTAATCTATCTAAAATGTGTGTATCTATTATTATACATAAAGGGCCTGATTCTTCTTGACACCATCCTGGCACTGTAAATGTGATTTACTCCCACTCTAAGTTCCTTTTACACTTGATGGATCACTTGATGATTACCTGTTCTGTTCATTCCCTCTGGGGCACCTCATATTGGCCACTGTCGGAAGACAGGATACTGGACTGGATGGACCTTTGGTCTGACCCAGTATGGCCATTCTTATGTACATTGCCAGCCTGGTATAAAAGGAACTAACTGCAAATGAAAATCAGGCCAGCCTGTAGACAAGTCCATTTATATTTATTTATAAATGCACTCATACTGTATGCACATTTATTTTCAATTTAAAATGTATATACATGCTTTTCAAAACTTTTTTTAAAAAAGAAACCTACATAAACATCTCTGCCAATAAAGAGACATAGATAATCTAAAGCAGGAGAGAAGAGTATGCACATTATAGGATAACATACAACAACCCATTACAAAATAAGCATGACATAGACCATAAGACTCAAGAACATGAAAAGAGAGCTAATACAAATACACAGCACTCTTCTCAAAGAGAGACAAAGAGAGAGACCAGATGTTTAAGGTGACACAAAGACTGAAAGGTAATATTGTACAAATGCTATAATATTTTTGACAAGTCATTCTAGCAACCTCTTCCTTCCACAGACAGGACACCTTTGACACTGGAGATTTTCCAGGCACTCTTCATTTTCTATAGTGTAGCCATTTATCATTTTAGATATGAACTGTGACATGCAGGGACAAATACTTTGCTGACCTAAATCTTGTGCAATGGTACTGAAGCCAGTGGTGGTGTTTGTGGTATAAGTCAGCACATAATTTGGTCCCTAATATGGATTTTACACAAGGGCAAGTTACACAAGTGTATAAAATATTCACTGGGACTAAGATCTAAGAGCCCAAACTAGCATTAATGAACTCTTAAAACTTCACTGAAGTCAAGGACTGCAGGCCTATGTCTATATATAGATTCAGTTATAGAATATATAGGAATCTAATACCTTCCTATTCAAGTGGCAAATTAAAATGTTTGTTACTTAAAAAGGAAAAAGAACATTATTTAGCATCCAGAATATAAATTTGGTTGGGAAAAATATGATTCCTAAATACTAGACTAGTTTTGGATATAAAGCATATGTTAATTGAAAAATGATATGGCTTGTAGGTGTCTTACATTGTGCTAATAAGGCATTAAAAAAAACAAGGAAAGAAAGAAAGAACAACCAATAAATCTCTATGGGCATTTTTGACATGAAAATCTGTTTGCATGGTCCTTAATTAACCTTTCTGAAATGTAGAGACATTTGAAAATATCCATGTGAGCCTTGCATCCTTTTACATATCTTGAGAGCTGAAAGAGGAAAACTCTTAGAGGTGAAGGATCTCTTTTGGAAAGAATTTTGTAGGTTAAATTACTTGACATTTAATTTGCAGAGTATATTTTATGATGGATTATTGTATTTATAGTCCTCACGATGCAGTGCTGAATATGAATGGATACTCTAAGTGCTTGAGTAGATAAATACTGAGGGCCATATTCAAGACCCATTAAAGTCAGTGAACAGATTCCTGCTGATTTCAGTGGGCACCAGATCAATCCCTGAGACCATTTTCTTCTCTGTTTTCATTACTGCATTGATCCCCAATGTTCCCTCCCTTATGCATTCCTATCATCCAATTTTGTATCACTAAAGCCAATAGAATTTTTGCTACCCACTTCACTGGGAGAAAGACCATGCCTTCAGTTATGTCATTTTTTAAAGTCTCTTTTGTTCCAGTTCAGCAAAGCCCTAAAGCACATATGTAAGTGGTTTGCTAATCATTATTAGCAATGTAAATTATTGGCAATGTAATTCTCACATCTTAAATGGCATCATTAGCTTCCTCCCTTGGGGCAGTGTGAGACTATGGAGGAAAATAAGTGTTTTCAGTGTGATCCTCCTTCATGTGATGCAAAGAGGAAGCTTCCCATTCTCCCAAAACCATATGTTGTTAGAGGTAAACTTTAGGAGCCAGGTTAAATTGGTGAATATTTTATTTTGTGAAAATGTTTTCCCTAATTTTGTGCAGTTGTATATTCCCCAAATTTTGATATTTCCAGTCATGAGAACTTTGGTACTGAAAAATTCTTAAAAATCAATTTTATTCACAAAATCTCATGTGCAATATTTTTATGGAGAATGGGAATATTCTGAAGAGGGAGCATAGTCTAATTTAGTGATACTCAGACCTCAGTGGTTCAGGACCCAAATTAGCCATCTGCATTACCCAAAAGACCCACAATAGTGTGAATTCATTGTTTCATTTACTATAGTACTATTTAAACAGTATGACAGAAGAAATATTTAATTTTATATTTTCCTGTGAGAATAATATATATAAATATAAATATACTTGCAATAAGTTTTTAACTTATTTTCTGTGAGAATAGTATATTTATATTATTATTATAAATAATAAATATTATATATATATAATTCTCACAGAAAATAAGTTAATAACTTAGTGCAAGTTGGTCACTTAATTGGTTAATAACAATAAAAGCATCCTGATTGTTCAATAACTTTAATATCATGTGCTGCAAAAAGCTGCAGGAGACACATTAAAGAGCCACTTGCAGCTCACAAGCCTCAGTTTGAGTATCACTGGTGTAGTTAGTGCATTGATTAGAGAGCTGGGAGCTAGGAACAACTAGTTCTGTTTTCATCTCTGTCACTGACTAGCCTCAATACTTTGTACTTACAGTAAATGTCATTTTTAAAATGCTACTTAATTCTTCACAACATCCCTTTCGGGGGGGAGGGTAAAACTAATGGTGTAGGAGAAAGGAGAGCATATGATCCTTAATCCAATTTCTGAAGTGACTTCCTTCGTGACCTTGAGTAAGTCACTCACAATCTGTTTTTCAGAGCTTCTGAGTATCCATTACTCTAACTGAAGTTAATGACAGCTACAGGAATCTTTTATAAATGAATATAAAAATCATTAGATAATTAACAGACTGCAGACAAAATTGTATGAGTGCAAGAAAACTGATACAGATTTGAGCTGAACAGGCTCTGCACAAAAAAAAAATTAACTCTTACAGACAAAAGAAATTGTAGATAAAAGTGGAGGGGATGCAGCTGATGAATTAAAAAAGAAAGTTCTGAGAAACACTTGAAAGAAATTTTTTTTAAAGTATGCTTTAAAAGCTGTCTAGCTTTTAAAGATGGTTGTGACTTTAGGTGTCATTCATCTGATTTGCGTGAAGACACTCAATACATGGGGCAACCAAACATAGAAAGTAACACCTAGAGGCAATTATATATTTTCTGTTTAAGCCTCCTAAAAAGAGAGCTACTTTTTTGAAAAGTAGCTGACACATGGTTGGAGAGAGACCATAGACTGTCTGTTAGTTTATTTATTGTTATCATTTTGTTAGGAGTTTTGGGGCCTCCCATTTGGAGCAGAAATTGATGACACTGAGTCAGGTATTTTTAGTGTAATTTGTTTATTTTCAAAATGTGTACAAGTTTTGTTTTCTGAAACAAGTAGGGACTTAAAAATGGTGCACAGGCAGTTGCCTTTGGTAGAGGCCTTGGGCCAGGCACTTCTACCCTATCCTAATAATAACACCTTTCTTGCTCTGTATTTTTCCAGATATTCTCGCAACCAAAACTTCTGCTTAATATAAAGCACTCTGTTTCATCTCACAGCCACATAACCCCTCTACTCCAAAAATGCCATTGGACCACATGTTCTCAAGAGAGGGACATGAAACATCATTAACCCTTTTGTGACATTATTGCATGCAAAAGGAAATGTATTAAGCTTTCCCTGCCTAAGGAGACTGAATTAAACCTAGTCTCCTTTACCAGGTTCTGGGTGAGGTGCCTGCTTCAAAGCCCCTAAAGGCAACCTATTACAATATTTTACTGCCAGAGACCTCCATTCAAATGTAGATAGAATCATAGAATATCAGGGTTGGAAGGGACCTCAGGAGGTCATCTAGTCCAACCCCCTGCTCAAAGCAGGACCAATCCCCAATTAAATCATCCCAGCCAGGGCTTTGTCAAGCCTGACCTTAAAAACTTCTAAGGAAGGAGATTCCACCACCTCCCTAGGCAACGCATTCCAGTGTTTCACCACCCTCCTAGTGAAAAAGTTTTTCCTAATATCCAACCTAAACCTCCCCCACTGCAACTTGAGACCATTACTCCTTGTCCTGTCCTCTGCTACCATTGAGAATAGTCTAGAACCATCCTCTCTGTAACTACCTCTCAGGTAGTTGAAAGCAGCTATCAAATCCCCCCTCATTCTTCTCTTCTGCAGACTAAACAATCCCAGTTCCCTCAGCCTCTTCTTATAAGTCATGTGTTCCAGACCCCTAATCATTTTTGTTGCCCTTCGCTGGACTCTCTCTAATTTATCCATATCCTTCTTGTAGTGTGGGGCCCAAAACTGGACACAGTACTCCAGATGAGGCCTCACCAATGTCGAATAGAGGGGGATGATCACGTCCCTCGATCTGCTCGCTATGCCCCTACTTATACATCCCAAAATGCCATTGGCCTTCTTGGCAACAAGGGCACACTGCTGACTCATATCCAGCTTCTTGTCCACTGTCACCCCTAGGTCCTTTTCCGCAGAACTGCTGCCTAGCCATTCGGTCCCTAGTCTGTAGCTGTGCATTGGGTTCTTCCGTCCTAAGTGCAGGACCCTGCACTTATCCTTATTGAACCTCATCAGATTTCTTTTGGCCCAATCCTCCAATTTGTCTAGGTCCCTCTGTATCCTATCCCTGCCCTCCAGTGTATCTACCACTCCTCCCAGTTTAGTATCATCCGCAAATTTGCTGAGAGTGCAATCCACACCATCCTCCAGATCATTGATGAAGATATTGAACAAAACCGGCCCCAGGACCGACCCCTGGGGCACTCCACTTGACACCGGCTGCCAACTAGACATGGAGCCTTTGATCACTACCCGTTGAGCCCGACAATCTAGCCAACTTTCTACCCACCTTATAGTGCATTCATCCAGCCCATACTTCTTTAACTTGCTGACAAGAATAGTGTGGGAGACCGTGTCAAAAGCTTTGCTAAAGTCAAGATACAATACATCCACTGCTTTCCCTTCATCCACAGAACCAGTAATCTCATCATAGAAGGTGATTAGATTAGTCAGGCATGACCTTCCCTTGGTGAATCCATGCTGACTGTTTCTGATCACTTTCCTCTCATGTAAGTGCTTCAGGATTGATTCTTTGAGGACCTGCTCCATGATTTTTCCGGGGACTGAAGTGAGGCTCACTGGCCTGTAGTTCCCAGGATCCTCCTTCTTGCCTTTTTTAAAGATTGGCACTACATTAGCCTTTTTCCAGTCATCCGGGACTTCCCCCGTTCGCCACGAGTTTTCAAAGATAATGGCCAATGGCTCTGCAATCACAGCCGCCAGATAAAAACAAGTCAAAAGAATATTGTGGTTTACTGTCAAAGTACTTCCCAGTAAACACTGGCCCATCTCTCACAACCATTGCACTGTACTCAGGAGTAGAGCTGAGAGGATAATTGATCTTTTGGTTTGGTGCCTCTCTCTCTCACACACACACACAAGGGCAACCCTCTACCGTGGAGACAACTATACTAGTACAAATGTGCTTATACTGGTTTAACTTATGTCCATTACCATATGTCAATAATCTATACTAGTGTAAGTGTCTCCACACTAGTAGCATTGTACCACTTCAACTATACCAGTACAATTAAACTGCTGTGTGAATGCAAAGGCTAAATTCACTTCCTGCATTATTTTAGAAACTGTATTAATGCTGGTGCTGATGCTGAAAGAGTGGATTTACTGGCTTGGCCTTAGAGTTGGGCAATACGTATCAAAAGTAAAATTGATTCACCAAATTCTGCCTTATCCTGTGCACCACAAAGAACCCAGTCCAAAAATTCACAAGCAAAATTCTTCATCAGTTAATGGGGCTTTTGCTTTGGTGCAAGGACTGTTGTAAAGTTTTTAGGCCCATATTATATCTGAAGTAAAATCTTGCACTGTTTAAGTATAAAACAATGCCACTGCATTATTTTCTAACCCTTGGTTTGGGAAATATTTTCCACTGGTACATTCATTACTGTATAGTGAAAAAGATATTTTGTCTATTTTATTTTTTCTGTTTCCCAAACTTATCTCACTAAAAATTCCATGGCAAGTGACGTGGAATCCTTGTTAGTATTAATGAGTGATGTGCAAACCTGAATGGTTTGGTTCTGGAAATATGGATGTTTTCTTCTGAGATTTCCAGTACTCTAGGTTTTAGCTGGAATGGAAATACAACTAGCCTGGGTCAAAGTATTTCATTATGTTTCCAATCTCGTGGTGACTGAAACCAGAAAATGCAGAGACACAGGAAAATTTGGAGAGACCAATAGGTTAAATATGGATATTGAAAAGATTTTGGTTAATTTTTATTACATAAACCAGTAATACTGAGCCCATGACTATATGGCTGGACAGAATAATTTTGTGGTCTAAGCCTCTCTGCAAAGTGGACGCCGCCCTTTTTTGTTCTATTGTAGTGTCTGGGTGATCTCTTATACTGGTGGCAGGAAATAGACCACAAACATGCATCAGTAATAACAATTGTTACGGGGTTTGGGGTACAATCCAGACCAGTAAGAGTCACCACTTGCCCTGCAACTCTAGGGTGCCTTAAAATACTTTGCTGCTTTAGCTCCCATCTTGGGATGCTCAAAACCAGTCTACAAGTATCCAGGATACACTCTGAAGTGTCTCGGTGTTAGATAGTCCTGGTTCGGCAGCTCTGACCCGAGCCTGACTACAGCCCCTCTTTGGCTTCCACCAGCCTTGATTACAACCACCAAAGTGATCCCAACACACACCCATCATGAATTTCCCCCAAACCATGTGCCATGTCTAGCCCTCTTCTGGACAGTTTAGAGAAATAATAAGGTTTGTTTGTTCCTCTAAAGAAATAAAATTACATCACAGCTTATTAACTTAACAGGTGTAAATACACCCTTCCCTTTAAACACAGCACTGAGCTGGTTTCTAGTAAAAATTAAAACAAAAATATTAACAATAGGACATAGGTTAAGTGATGCCAAGTAAAAGGAATAAAGTTAGAAAGAGTTATAAGCAAATCAAAGTGAAAACACTCATCTAAAAGTCTAAAACTTAATCTAACAAGGTACAGTCTGTGGTCAAGATGGTTTCTCTCACCAGTCTTCCTTCTTCCCAGCTATGGCTGACTTTTTCTCAGTCAGCACCTTCCACAGATATACACGGTATGTACAGCTAACAAGAGTTGCTTACAAAGAGTGGTGAACCGCCAATGGGCCTCTGTCACAACAATACAAAATCATTCTTAATTATAACTTAATGTCATGAGCATTTGTTATATTTCTGAATTTCATTTTACTTTGATTTTTTTTTTATTTCAATTTTGCAGAACTTCTTTCAAATAGTTAGTAACCTGCTAGATGAAGAGAACAAAGAGAAATGGGAAGATGCACAGCAGGTAAGATATGCCTATGTTGCTATTTACTTTCAAAAATTACCAAAGTAGAGTTTCACATTTTGCCCTAAATATTCTCAGTAGTGCTCCCAAATCCTGTCCTAATTATTTATATATTTATTTTAGGGGTATCAAGGGATTAAAAAAATAATTGTGATTAATCATGCAATTGATCGTGCTGTTAAACAATAATAGAATACAATTTATTCCAATATTTTTGGATGTTTTCTACATTTTCAAATATATTGGTTTCAATTACAACTCAGAATACAAAGTGTACAATGCTCACTTTATGTTTATTTTTATTACAAATATTTGCACTGTAAAAAACAAAATAAATAGTATTCTACAATTCACCTAAAAAAGTACTATAGTGCAATCTCTTTATCATGAAAGTTGAACTTATAAATGTAGAATTATGTACAAAAAATAACTGCATTCAAAAATAAAACAATGTAAAACTTTAGAGCCTACAAGTCCAATCAGTCCTATTTCTTGTTCAGCCAATTGCTCAGACAAACAAATTTGTTTACATTTCCAGGATATAATGCTACCTGCTTCTTGTTTACAATGTCACCAGAAAGTGAGAACAGGTGTTTGCATGATACTGTTGTAGCCGGCATCGCAAGATATTTATATGCCAGATGCGCAAAAAAATTCATATGTCTCTTGATGCTTCAACCACCATTCCAGAGGACATGTGTCCATGCTGATGACGGGCTCTGCTCAATAATAATCTATTGCACTGCAGACCGATGCATATTCATTTTCATCATCTGAGTCAGATGCCACCAGCAGAAGGTTGATTTTCTTGTTTGGTGTTTTGGGTTCTGAAGCTTCCACATCAGAGTGTTGCTCTTTTAAGACTTCTGAAAGCATGCTCCACGCCTCATCCCTCTCAGATTTTGGAAGGCACTTCATATTCTTAAATCTTGGGTAGAGTGCTGAAGCTATCTCTAGAAAGCTCACATTGGTACCTTCTTTGCGTTTTGTCAAATCTACAGTAAAAGTGTTCTTAAAATGAACAACATGTCATCATCCGAGACGGCTATAACATGAAATATATGGCAGACTACGGGTAAAACAGAGCAAGAGACATACAGTTCTCCCCCAAAGAGTTCAGTCACAAATTTAATTAACGCATTATTTTTTTAACAAGTGTCATCAGCATGGAAGCATCTCCTCTGGCAAGGTGCAAATACTGCCCTGAGTGATGCAGATTTACATTTTATTTTTCTAATGACTTCTTGTAAGGTAACAAATGTTTTAATATCAGTATCATCCATACACCAAACAAGTCGTATATGTTCCTGGACTGAGTACAAAGGGTGCATTTCAATCAAAGAGGTCTGTTGCCAGTATTCACTCCAGTTAGAATTTCACAGTAAATAACCACAGGAGAAACCGTTGACCCATAGGTGTTACGTGGGTGCTCTCTATCTGTGTATGTGTAAAGTATGTAGTTAATACATAAAGTGCCAGTAGATGGTGATAAAGAATATGTAGCATACTTTCTGAGTGTTGCAGGCCCAATAAAGAATTATTTTTGTAGCCCGAAAATGGCGTCCTCCAGGAAGGTCTTTACATCAGCTCTTAACAAAAGGCATGTATTAAACTGGGTGCTGTATATTTGTGTTCTATATAATCCATAATTAATGGTTTCTGATGCTGGCAGTTAATTTAGTAAAAGGATGTTGAGTTGCTGCAGGTGTTTTCTGATAGAAAGTCAGCAATTTATTGATAGTGAATTAGGCTTTCTTTCTACCAGAAAGAAGAATGCAGAGCACAATCTCAGGGATCCAAAGTAGCGTACAAATGCAGTTTGCTCAAAGCAAATCCTCTTATCTTATACAATTAATTAGTATAAAAGAAAGTAGGTTGTTGCTGCCCAAATCTTTAATATAAGGGCTTCCATACACTACAGAACCCAGCATGCAATTGCCCACCTTGGTCTCAGAGGCTCTGGAGCTAGACACATCAAATAATAGGAAGGGGCAGTATTAGATGTTGGGACTTGTAGTCTTCAAAAGCAACACATGCGTATTAAAAAAGAGAGTGTCTGTATTCCCAAATACAGAACAGTATACGGTGAATATCATTTACATTTTGTATTTTGACCATCCCTTATGTATGAGGACAAAAAATGTATTGTGTGCAGCAGGATATCCATTTTTTAAAAATATATAAATGTTTATTTTACAGGAAAGTATCCCTTGTCCATGACACAGACAATAATCCTTCAATGATTTACTGATGTATATGTTGTATATGATATCAGTTTATCTGCTAAATTTGTTAATAAATGTAATGGTTTCTAATCTCTTCATACTATTGCATAATGAATACATATTTTTTGTCCTAATGCCCTCTCAGGACCATGAAAATGAAATATGTTTTCTTGTAAATGGACTAGCCATTTACCATTTTGCAATTCTGCTGTTGCAGAGATCAATATGGATGCCTTTAGTTTACTACTTTAACTCTGTGCTAGCACTAATAATAATGTTAAAAATGAATATACACAAATTCAAGAAAGCATTTTATAGTTAAATACTGTTTCAAAGCAGCAAAGATGATACCATACTGCAAAGAACTAAGGGCCAATTTTGCCTTCATATACATACACAACTCCTGTCGACATTGTTGGAGGTTGCCTGCACAGATTTGAAAGCAAAATTTGTTCTAAATTTGTTCCTGGAATATGACTCTGAAATACAGTAACTGTTACTGAGAGGTGTGGAAAGCAAAGGATTTGAATCCTTTTCTGTTAGGTGCATTAATTTATGGGCAAACATCCCACAGTTCTTGGGCAAAACTGATTTCGAATGATATTGAGAGAAATCTTACCTGGGGGTAAATGATGCATTGAAGACTAAAACATATTGTTTTGCAGTAACTTAAAAGTTTGGATATTAAAACAGTATGAGTACAATTTAGCTTTTGAATGTCCCAGCTCATTTTATTGGACTTGGTTAGTATTTTATGTGAATGCTACAGAGTTTGGGAAACTCTTGCAGTTATTGTGTATCTGACCTTCATTTATTAGATCTATCCAGGATCAGTGGAGCTAATGCAGGTGATTGAAGATTTTATACACATTGTTGGAATGGGGATGATGGACTTTCAGAATTCATACCTAATGACTGGAAATGTAGGTAAGAAATAGGAATTTCTTTTATCAAATATTTGAAAATCAAAACATGCAAGTATGTACTTTATACCTGCTGTCTATATGATTGGCATCCTCTTCTAAACTTGTGTTTTGGTGTTTGGTCATCTGTTATCTAGTTTATTACTTTATTTAAAAGTGAATGCTTGAGTAAGTCTCAATCTCCTATTTTCTCATCTCTCACAACCTGAATATAAAGCTTAAGATCCTAAATAAAATCCAAAAAGTAGTCCATGTTATGCTATGCATATACTAGAAGCTTGCCAGTATACACAATATTCAAATAGCAATTTGAGACATTAGAATTAGTAATTTTAGTATATATATATATATATATATATATTATTAATAGAATTATTAATTCTAATGTCTCAAATTGCTATTTGAATCATTGTATATACTGTATAATTTTAGTGTATATACATATATATCTCAATTTGAGACATTAGAATTAATAATTTTGGTATGTGTATATATATATAAAATGAATTGCTTAACTCACTGGATAAATGTTGATTTTGTTGACAATATTTCTACTATTTTTTATTTGCCCATAGACCTTATTGTGCATACTGTAGTGTGATAGTAATCAGCCTCAGCAAATACCATTAATAAAACCTAAACATCAATTGTCATTATAAAACTAAATCATGTAAAGCTTTTCTCTGTGTGTGTGTATTCAAAATTTTGTTTTGATTTACTTTTTAAAAGCCTTGTTAGAGCAGCTGTACAACATTCATAATGCCAGTGAAGACCGAGACAGGATACTAAAATAATATTCAGAACATATGAAAGATGTCATCAACCCGGACTCAACCTATTAGGGGCTTTAATTATCTCTGAAGTTTCAGTTCATCTAGGGCATGGAGTACTAATGCATTTGAAATGACCCAGATTGTAAGGCAATTTTGAGTATTTCATCTTGTTGCCATAACTTGCAGTGACTACTATCAACCTGTCTTCGGTGGCTCATGAACATGGGTGCCAGCCTCCAGGCAGACTGTTACAAATCAAGGCATAAACCCTAAACTTGATTCTTGGTTGTGTGTTTTATAATTAGATTTCACCAACCAAGAATCAAGCACTGTAATAGCCTTAAGATGGAGTCACAGATAGTCTACCTTGGCCACTCTGGCTATCTTGCCACCCAAGAAAACCAGCCTTTGTGATAGATGGTACCTTGCACCAAAGATCACAACAATATTCAGGTTACTCCCAGTCCCAAAGGATCAGTCACTTACCCCATGTCAAGTGCATCCTAGTTCTCACACCAAAGACAACTTTTGAAGCCAATCCTATAATAAACTAACTAAAGGTTTATTAACTAGGAAAAAGAAATAAGAGTTATTTACAAGGTTAAAACAGGTAAACATATACACACAAATGAGTTACAGTCTTAGGTTCCAAATAGCACTAGAAGCTGCTCTAATCTGCAAGCTTTATATGTCCTTCAGGGCTAACCGAAGCTGAGCAGCTTGGGGATCGTTGTTTAACCTTAGAAATATTGCCCTTTCCAAATTCCAAGTAGCATAGTGATATAGTTCCTTCTGGTCAGGGAGTTTATTCCCTTCCCCCAGAGTTCAAACTGTGATGGGATGGTTATGTTCACATCCCCTCTTCATGGGTGTGGGTGTGGGAGGATCAATCAATGGAGTCTTTTGTCCATTGATGTTCCATAACGGTGTGCCTGGTGTCTATAAACCTTCTTTTGTTGGGCAGGACACCTAGTATCTCACTAGTAAACTAGTATCTCACCCTTGGCAATGCTTCTCTCCTGACTGTGGGGGTTTTCAGCTTCATAGCAAACAATTTTATCATTACAAAGCAAACACTTATGGCTTGTCTACACTGGCACTTTACAGCGCTGTAACTTTCTCACTCGTGGGTGTGAAAAAACACCCCCCTGAGTGCTGCAAGTTTCAGTGCTGTAAAGTGCCAATGTAGACAGTGCACCAGCGCTGGGAGCCATTCCCCTCATGGAGACGGCTTAACATTGCTAGTGTGGTGGTTTAACATTGCGACAGCGCTTTAACATTGCTAGTGAAGACATGCCCTTAAATATCACCTTATAACATTGGATATAGATATAATAAGTGAGACTAATGTAATGCACAAGCATTTCATAAAGGCCAAACGTTTGAACACATTCTTATAAACTTAACATGTATGTTAACTAGAGGTGTGTGGTTGGAGGGGTTTTGATTTCTATACTGAAGCAGGTTATCTCTGGATAAAATAAAACCCCTTCTGACCCCACACCCCTAGTTGTCACTTACCACCCTACACTGGAACCCATAACAGGTATCATCAAACAGCCATAACTCATACTCAATGGGGACCCCATCCTGAAAGAAATCTTTCCTGAACCCCCTTTTCTGGACTTCAAACAGCCCCCAACCTCTCCAAGCTCATCATCAGAAGCAAGCTCCCCACAGACCAGGACACACCAACTCAAAGTGGTACCAGAACCTTCCACAACAACAGATGCAAAACCTGCAGACATATCTCCACTGCTACAATGGACCCCCTGCCACACACCTTTCAAGATCCATGGGTCCTACACATACCTGTCACAACAGGTGGTATACCTTTCTCAGTGCACTAAATGCCCCAATACCAACTATGTAGGTGAAACCATACAATCACTATCCTTTCTAATAAATTCACACAGGAAAAAGATAAAAACAAAAACACTACATAGTGATCACTCTATCTCTGACATATCAGTCCTCATCCTCAAAGGAATCCTGCACAACACTTTGAAAAGACGAGCTTAAATACATAACTTTGCTAGACACTAAAAACAACCCACCCAGCTGCTTCCCCCCACTTCCTTTCATCGTTGTGACTGGAGGGATTTTAGTGGGCCACTTCACCTTGAATGGTCCCTTGAAATATGTGTTAACTACTTCTGCTAAACAGTCTCCTCCATCTTGTAATTAGCTGTGACTTTCTGAGACCATGTCTACACTACAAAATTATGTTGACCTAACTTACATCTGCATAAGCCACCACAGTTATTAAATTGCTTTTGTGCATACACACTTTGGTCCTTGTGTCGGCGGTGTGTGTCCTCACTAGGAGCACTTGTATCAATTGCACTGTCAGTGTGGACATTGTGGGATGGCTTCTGGAAGCCAGGAACACTCTAGGTAAGCAAAGGAGTGTCAACGCAGATAGTGTGTCAACCTAATTACATCTACCATTTCTCTACACTGCTTGGGGAGGTGGTGTTACTAAATGTAGTAGTTTTCCTTTGATCATCCTCCTCCCTCTCACACCTAATGTTTTTTAAACCCTTAGGACTAGAGTCTTAGTTAGACTATGTGCCCATGCAAGCAAGTGAAAGAGATTAAGAAAAGTAAGAGAAATGCATACACCTATGCTGGCTAGCTGGACCGGAAATGGGCACAGTCTTGGCTCCACTACCTCTGCTCACTGCCCAAGGTAGTTGAGCTGGTGTGGCATGAGGAAGGAGAAATTGATTGCTATTATAGTCTGTCTGTAAATTGCTACTCCCTGCAAGAACAAGGAGGGGGTGATCTCTGAGTCACAGTGCCTTCCAGGGTTATTTCTGTTTTGGTTAATCTTACACGTCACCTCTTGCTCAGGGCTCTTCCTAAACTCAGGTTAATTAAGGCCTCTGGCTGCTGCAGCAATACAAATAAATAATATTTTTAAAAAATGTAGGCAGTTCCTACTGACAGTCCTCCAAATTCATCCTGGGATCTATGGGTATGTCTACCCTTTGAGCTGTGAATGTAAATACCAGCTTGAGGAGACATACACATGCTAGCTTTAATCAAAATAGAATGTAGCCACAGCGGTGCGAGTAGCAGGAGGGACTGCCTGCCCCTAGTATGTACCTAGCAGCTTGGGCAGGTAACTGCTTAGGGCAGCCAGTCCCTCCCACCACTCACTTTGCCATAGCTATGTTCTATTTTTAGCATGCTAGCTTGATTAGGTATGTCTCCTCATGCTGGAATTTACACCTCCAGCTCCAAATGTAGAAATAACCTAAGAATCAAGCTGGGTTTTTCCTTTTTGCACCAGTAATAAAGGTTAGGCACCCAAAATTCTGCCCATGTTTAAGCTGTGCAATACCACTGTCCCCAAATTATACCCTCAGTGCAACACAGTCGCCTTCATTGGAGTTACACAAGTGTGATTCATTGACCAAGTAATTAGAATGTAATTTTGTTGCTATTACATCAGAAGGAATACATCCAGCTCATGCTCTCTTAACTGTATAAACGCTGTAGTGCTAACTAGCGTAAAAAGTAGTAAAAGTTATTTTTGTAACAAAAGTAAGCAAATATGTAGAATACAGGAAGCAGATCTGTGCAGAAAGAAGGGGCCATTTTTATACATAATTAACGGAGCAGAACTGTACTATAGTTATTGTCATGGTCTGTTTTGTAAAAAAACGAATATAATAATTTTCAATCTCCTCAGACATTTCATGCATGCATTTAGAATCCCTTTTCACATAAAATGAGAAACAAGATTCAGTACTTACCATGAGCTGCTTCTTTTTTTGATGTGCTGCAGATAAGAAAGATTCCAGTTGTGTAGCAAATTTCACAGCCACAGAAGTGTCCTTGGTGTTCTGATTTTAATTTGCATGTCCAAATCCAGTTGAACAGAAGTAAACTGATCCATAGATCATTTATCTTGGGCATCCACACTTGTAATTGGGTTTGACAGATATGCCAATCTCCTCAGATCTTCTGCAGATGGAGTGTCATTTTCCTTACTGATCCTTAGGTGATCTCTGTCTAACTCAGATTCAATGCTTATTATGAACCACACATCAAAGTGTAGTTATAAATCCAAAAAAACCCTCTCTCTTTTCTAGGACCAAATTTTGCACCACACTCAGAACAGGTCCATTCACGCTACAGCTCGCCCCACTCCTTCTCTAGTCTTCTCTCAAACAAAGGAGGAGTTGCTGGAACAAACTGAAAAATTAAATAGCAACAAGTCACCAGAACCAATACTTTTCCATCAAGAGTTCCGAAGGAACTTAATAATGTGGCTGAGCTGCTAACAAGAAATCTTCAATCTCATTAAAATCAGCTGCTGGACTGGATGATTGGGGTGCAGCAATGTTGTCCTGGTCTTTAAAAAATGATCAGCTGGATCTGGAAATTATGGAACAGTGAGATTTACTTTAGAACCAAGTAAAATGCTTCAAACAGTAATGAAAGGTAGGACACTTTATATGGTAGGACAGATTAGGATTGTTCTGTAAAGGAATATTGGATATCTGTTCTGAACTAGGTTTGTTTCAGTGTAGCAGCAAAGGGATAGTTAAAAGAAAACTGGCTGACCAAATTTACTAGTTTGTAGTGTTGTTGTACCCATGTTGGTCCCCGGATATTAAAGAGACAAGATGGGTGAGGTAATATCTTTTATTGTCCCAGCTTTCTTTGCTGAAACAGATAAGTGCTCTGTGTAGCTTGATAGCTTGTTTCTTTCACAACAGAAGTTGGTCCAATAAAAGATATTACCTCACCTATCTTGTGTCTCTAAAATTTCCTTGAACTTTCAATAAAGTCCTTTACAAGATGCTATTAGAAAAACCAAGTAGTTCTGCTGTGAAAGGTATTGTCATGGATAGAAGGCACAGAAAATAAACAGAGTGAATGTAACAGCAAATAATGTGGGAAATATTATGATATCTTATAATATCGGCTGGAATGCTGTGTTTGACCCAGAAAACCCAGCAACACTGTAGCACAATAGAACAGGATCTGAGCTGGGTAATAAACATTCTTAGAGAGACGGGGAGACTTCTCATTGAAGAGAGACTGAAAGTATTAGAATTGTTTAGTGTTGAAAGGAGATTAATAAAAAGGTACATGATAGATGTATGAAAATAATGAATTGTAAGAGAAGATAAACCATCCTGATTTAACCTTATTCCTAATACAAAAACATTCAGGTGTCCTTCAGTTAAACTGTAAAGCAAAACATTTAAAACTGAGTGACTAGTGGAGTCCATTGCCATAATCATTGAGGCTAGGTGCTTAGTAGGAATAAAAAGAAAAACAGGATTGGTCATTTATATGGAGAATGGGAATAATCACAGTTACACTCAATAAGATAAACCACACCAGAAAGGATACTGGTCTTCATGCTTCTGGGCATAAGCCAAACAATAACTGATAGGCTTCATCTACACTGTCAATTTATGTCGGTATAACTACATTGCTCAAGGGGGGTGGAAAATCCACACCTCTAACCAACAGTTATATCGACCTAACTCCCAGTGTGGACAGCGCTATGTCAACAAGAGAAGTTCTCCCATTGGCATAGGTAGCATCTTCACTAAGTGCTACAGTGACAGAGCTGCGCCAGTGTAGACAAGCCTCTTCATTGGAAGCATTTGGTACTAGCCACTATCAGAGAGGGACAGGGGCTAAAAACATCAACTGGCCTGATCTGATATGACAGTTTCTGCACTCCAAATCATTCATTTGGGATTTCATATTGAGCTGGGCCAAATAGGCCTTTCAAATGTTTTCCTTCCTATTTAAGGAGGGAAAGTCTGATCTTGGCCCTCCGAAAATCTATAGGGAGCCACAGGGTAGAATTGCTGCACCTCCAACCAACAGTTAGAGGCTATGGAAATGATTGCCCTTCCCATAGCCTCTTTCTTTTTCATCTGAGATGTTAACTTCAGATATTTTCACCTCTATGCTTCTCATGTTCCTCTGTGCATCTCTCTGTTAACGAGTTTGTGGTTGGTTCAAGTTCCCCCATTGTATTCCCTTTTTTTGAAACATTATTGTTCATATTTAGCAAATGGATGATTACCTCTTCTATCTGTTTTTTCCACACCAGTTTGGGCATTTTGTAACAGTGATTCTGTGTCTTTTCTTATAATTCATATCTGATCTTACAGTATGGTTTCATTCGTACATTTCCAGCTGATGTTTGCCTTGAGATCACTTTTCATTTGTGCTGCTAAAGCTGATTTAATTTTCCTTTGCTAAGCTTCCTTGCTAGTATTTTTCTTTCTAACTGATTCAAATTACCTCCTGACCACCTTCTGTTGCCTCCTTTTTTTGGCTTTAATTTCTTCCAGCATTTGTAGCTGTATCTTCCATCTCTGTTTATGCCAAATCAGTGCAAGGATTTTTTTTCACCACTGAAATCTAATACTGATTCTTGACACAGACATTGCCACTTTCAGAAGCAAACACAACTAAGAAAAACATGTGTTACTTATAAACAAAGCATATTTGCTCTGGAAACATTAAGGCACAATAAACAAGAAACCCCCTTATACCACTTTCAGAGTCACTTTTCAGAGTAGGACCATGGTTGTCAGTTAAGATCTGCATAATTCACAGGGAAATTACTTCAACCTACAAGGGAAGGAAGAGAAAGATATTGCTGTGAGTTTTTTTTAAATGAAGTTGTGAGGCACACACAATATGATATGGTGCTGGCCAAGGTAAGCTGCAAGAATCCAGAAAGACTGATACGTGAATGGATAGGTGGCTGTTATTTCAGCTTCTGACAAGTCAAGAAAGGCTTAGACTTCTTTACTGGGGCAGAACCTTGATGGAAGAGAAATGATTACAGAGAGAATCAGGATAATCCTTCCTTATCTATATTTATTTACAATATCTACTTAGCTGCTATTAACGCTTTGAACTATTTCTCTTTAGCAAAAAACTGCACAATCAGCAGAAAAATGTACAAAATGTTTGTGGATCTCCATCAACCGTACAGGTCTTGGTTAAAATCCTGAGAGTTTTGCTGTTGACTTCAGTGGAACCAGGATTTCACCTAAGGTTTAACTTTCAGCCAAATATCTCTCACACATAATCTATTGCCTCATACTGTGAAAAGTCTCACTCCTCACTTGTGCTGTGCAGGAGGAGTATGTGGAAGGAAAGGTGGCTCTAAGCCTCCTTTGTTCTTCTTCTGATCCTGTGGTTAGCTAAGGACAAATGTGGCCCATGGCAGAATTAGTGGTGTAGTTTAAAGGTTATTCTACTGTATGCCAGTTTGTGATGGTGTGTATGGCCTTTACTCCAATGAAGATCATTCCCATGTGAGCCAATCTGGCCCCCTCTGGCCTCCAGAAGTCGCTTGTCTTTCCCACCCATACATCCTCTACATCCTGGAGGTCAGGCGGGTCTGGCGTAGAACAAGTTACACTAGCTTTACATCAGCCGAGGATTCCTCTATGCCAGTGTTTCCCAAACTTGGGACGCTGCTTGTGCAGGGAAAGCCCCTGGCGGGTTGGACCGGTTTGTTTACCTGCCACATCCGCAGGTTTGGCCAATCGCAGCTCCCACTGGCCACGGTTCACTGTGCCCAGCCAATGTGGGCTGTGGGAAGGGTACAGGCTGAGGTACATACTGGCCGCCACTTCCTGCAGTCCCCATTGGCCAGGCACAGCGAACCACGGCCAGTGGGAGCTGCGATGGGCAGAACCTGCGGACGCGACAGGTAAACAAACTGGCCTGGCCTGCCAGGAGCTTTCCCTGGACAAGTGGCATCCTAAGTTTGGGAAACACTGCTCTATGCCATTAGAATCCTAAATGACCTATTTAGGACAGGTTTTAGGTCTCATTGCATCGTTCCAAAAGACACTTCTCCCTCCAACCAGTTTTATATTTATCTCTTCTCTCCCCTCCCACTCTGTGCCCATATCCATGAAGATTGCTGTCAGGTACCAGCCAACAGGTCTGGTAACCTCCTGGTTCTCTGGAATGCCTGTGCTGGGCTATTCAGTTTCTTATAAGTCAGTTAGTTGGGAAAACCACAGATTCATTCCCAGCTATGATGTTACCTTACCTGACATAATCTTCTAAAATACCTAATAAATAAATGTCAGGATGAGTGACTCCACTCCTGTGGAGGCCTTGGGGTTAGCTTGCCATGTTGGTGCTAAACAGCCACAGGGATTGAGGGATTTCAGGATCCATTTAGTCTTCCTTGGCCATGAAATTCAGTTGGTCCTTGGGACTTTGTACCATGGATGCCCCTTGATACAAGATTTGTTTCTAAATAGCTAGGTTATTGATACTATATAACTGCTTATATGACTCCTGGTGACTATAGTATCTGAGCACCTAGTGCTAGTGAAAAACAAGATGTAGTTCTACAGAGTTTCTAATATAAAGAGAGAGTGAGTTCTGACCATCAGTCTCACTGCTAATTCCAGTCCTTTCTGGCAACTTTTGTTCTTTCTGTGGAGTGTTTGTTTATCCTAATGGTGTCTGACCAGTCTATCTGTTACACTGATGTGAGATTTAGTGCTGTGTCTCTTAACATCAGCACTTCAGGGTTGTTCAGTCATATGCCATAAATAATGTGCAGATCTATAAACGCACTAAAAAGCTGAGCTGCTTTTAGGAATCATTCTTGTATTTTGGTCTATTTCTTGACAATGGAAAAATAAAGTTATAAAACAACTAAGATGTTCATTTCTTTTTTGATATATAAGTTAATGGCTTGACACTTTCAGTCAGAAAAACAACTTTGTTTTAGTTTTACTAGCACACATACTCTCACCTTTAGCTTGTAATGAAATTATTGACATATCCCTAAACTGAGCTGTGTCAAAATAAAATAACAAGAGCCCTTTAATGAACTTTTGAGGTTAACAAGAATTCAACGTGTATAATTTCAACATTCTCCCTCAACAGAGAGAAAATAGGATCTCTCAAATAAATAGGAGTGAAATTGCTGTAGAACTATCTGAAACAGCAACAAGTTTCTAATCACGTAAAATACTGGACTTTTACTGAGAGTGTTGGTGGTTGTCTTATACCCACCAATAAATGGTCATTTAAGAAATGAATCAACACAGGATAAACACCAACCATAATTTTTACAAGATGAGGTGGATCAATTTTGTAGGAAAACAGTTTTCTGGAGCTTCATTGCACTGCTCATAGTTCTAAATAAGAGTAAAGATCAACAGATTAATTGCTTTCTTTGATATAAAAGGGGAGAGATCAGATGGGGGCTATTTAAGCAGCTGCAGCTGAAAAACTATATTTAACAAGTGTGCTCACAATAACATTTTGGAGAATTAGCACTGAAACCTGAGAAGTTTATCTGTGCAAAGAATTAGTTATAAGCAATATAAATTGTTCTAAATTTGCATTTTGAAGTTTCGAACAGCTGTGAGACAGTCTAGGAAGTCATTTTAAATATTAGTAAGATTGGTCATTGGTCCATCATTAGTGAGGATGCTAAAGTTTACCAAGATCAATGGACGATACAGAAAAAAAAAACTATTTTTTTTTATTTTTCTGGAGAGAAGGAAAGTGTTTGGAGTATGGGTTGTGATTTAGATGACTACTGCATTAAAGCAAGTCTTTATTGCTACTCCATTCCCTGTCAGGCAACCAGGGCAGATGGTTTCAGCTTCTTTGTTCTTTATCACCTTTGTTTCTCTTTGCTGTTTTGCATTGATATCTACCATGACACATTGAATCTCAGTCCAAAGGGTTAGATTAGGCAAGATACTTCTTCTGAATTTGATCCCACTACTATTCCATGGACCAATAAACAAACGTTGACCCCAATCAGTGGGAGTGCTGGTTTAAGTTGTTGAGTTTAGTGTGTGGGAGTGGGTTGGTGCTGGTGGCCTGTGATACACAGGACGTCATACTAGATGATCCCGTTGTCCTTTCTGGCCTTAAACTCTGTGACTCTATAAGACTTTAATGAGTTTTGCATTGGGCTCATAATTAACAGATTTCCTATCCCCTTTTCATTTCTGTATTTCAGACAGGTCACCAAAATAATTTATCCAGGCTTTATAGAATGGGGAACAGGAAGCTCAAAGACTTGCTTGATCCCCTTAGTCAATGTTATATTACTAGGCTAGCCAACCCAAGCTAACATGAGTCCTACTAGCACAGGTAACAATACCAGTGAACACAGCAGTGCAGGCTTCAGAGTGGGCTAGCTAGCCAAGTACATGCCCAGAGTCCATGCTGTGATTGTAGTACTGAAGACCTTTGTTTTTCTCCCCAGTCAGCCAGAGCATCCAGTAGGACTTATCCAGGCGAATTGTCCCCATAATGGCTGGTTCACTGTTCAGATTGTTAAACCCATTCAGTTTCAATGGGTTGTAATCATTAGCCTTGTGGATGTCTCTCCCCTGTGGGTGAGGTTTGTTGAAAATTGTCTTAAGTATAATGAGCTCCCTTTTTTAGTCCAACATGCAATCTTAGACCTCAAGCATATAAATTATGCTTCAGATACAAATCATACTATGCAATTAATACAGACACTTACACCCATATATCATCACACATCACTTTCCTGGAAGTTCCATACGGTTGCCCAATTCCAATGAAACAACAATGCTATGTGTACTCCTAATGGGGTAGACTAGGCCCAAAGGTCCCTCGCTGGAGGCCTCAGGGTTCTGCCACACCCATCCAGGGAAGGAGCAGTGGAGAGGTCCTCCAAGCACACTAGAGTGGCTGCAGGGGAAGCAGCCAATAAGGCCCAGGAGGGCCATATAAAAGGAGCTGCAGAGCAGAGCAGTACAGTAGTCAGTTCCTGCTTGGAGCAGGAGAAGAAAGGACTGTAGGTTTGGCTGCCTGGAAGAGCAGCAGGGCCATGGATGGTTTTCTAGAAGGGACCAGGGGAGCATTGAGGGAGCTCCTGGCTGGTTGCTAGGACTGAGTAGGGCCTGAGCCTGGGGAGAGCTGAAGGAAGATAGTGTCTCTAGGGAGGAAGCTCTGGGGATACAGCCCCATACCAGAGATGGACTACTTCAAGACCAAAACTCATGGAGGGCAAGAGAGAGACACCACCATAGGGATACTGAGATAGGCCCTGGTGGACTGTATGCCCCAGAAGGGGTTTGTGCTGGTTAACGTGCAGACAGTATACCCAACCAGAGCGCTGTGTCACTGACAAACCCACCTGAGAACCGCTGAAAGGGGTCACCAGAACTAAAGAATGCAGTCACACCCAGCCAGAAGGGGGCACTTGCAAGAGGTGGATGAAAAACCTGTAACACCATTACAGAAAAAACTCAACCAATACCACTGGTCTCAGATCCTTGGCAGTTATCTCAGAAAAACCTAGTCTTCTGTATTTCCACTGTGAGTTTTACAGGAATCAGAAGTTAAGGTTGTTAGCTTTTATGTAAGCACTGCAGTGGGTTGAAGGTTTGTTATTTTTGGTATAGCAAACTGTAATCGTTTCCTGTGTTAAGTATTTCTACATTCAGATATGCATTATTCCATAATCATTAGCATAATCACACTCATCTTACTCATCAAAACACTTCTGCAGAGGAAAAATAAGGAAATGTTGCATAGTTTTGTAGTGAGAATATTTATTACCCAGCCAAGCATAAAAATACAGATCGTCTTCTCAGGCTTCTTCCTTTACCAGTAACAAGTAAAATATAGGTACTTATTAAGCAATGGGTAATTAACAGTTTTTTAATATATTCATCCACTGAACTTTGGATAAATGGATTAATTTGACCAATAGATTTAGATCCTTTGAGATTTTCTTTCTGGTGTCAAATGTTCATTTTAAAAGTGACTCATTTTACCTGAGATCTCAGTTGCTAACAGTCTTTAGGGGGTGGGATTTTTCCCCTCACTTTCCTAAAACTATATGATCTGTGATCCTGAATAAATAAGACTGTCAGAGCAGTGGAGAGAATTACTAATTATCTAAACCAGATATTGGCAACCTTTGGCACACGGCCCATCAGGAAAATCCGCTGGCAGGCTGAACCGGGTTTGTTTATCTGCAGCATCCACAGGTTTGGCCAATCGCAGCTCCTACTGGTCATGGTTCGCCGTTCCAGGCCAATGCAGGCTGTGGGAAGCAGCATTCAGCACATCCCTTGGCCCACACCGCTTCCCGCAGCCCCAATTGGCCTGGAAGGGCGAACCGTGACCAGTAGGAGCTGCGATTGGCCAAACCTGTGGATGCTGCAGATAAACAAACCGGCTCAGCCTGCCAGCGGATTTCCCTGATGGGCTGCGTGCCAAAGGTTGCCAATCCCTGATCTAAACTTACCATAGCTGGAGAAAAAGAATGTCTAAAACTAGGGAAACTGCTATAAAAATCTTAAACAAGCAACCACCAAAATTGCAGAGATATAGCTAATTTAGTTCTGCCACTGTATCCTATATAATGGACACAATTCAGCAGTTAGCCAAAATAATAAACAGTGCAAGAAAGGCTAAGAGCAGAATCTAAATAAACTAACTTATCAGTATTTTAAGATGGCTTCCATGTGAAGCTTGGATGATCTAACAGGTGTTATCCTTCTCTAACTTCTCTAAAAAATTGGGGACAATAAAAATGAGGGCACTTGGCCTTTGTTGAAATGGATCTTTTAATGGCCCACAGTTGGACAGGGGTTTACCGGTACCAGTGAGAATTTGGAAACCAGTATGCTTAGTGCGCAGTCATTTATTTTTGAGAGAGAATTACGAAAGCAGTTAAGGTTACATGGTATACATTCTTTTCAATAAGCATCAGTTCCCCAAGCATAAACCTTCAGTAACTATGTTGGCCTGACACATTCTCCTGATTGGCAAACAAAGCAGATATACCTACCAGCTCTAGATGGAGACTACTTCTTTTTCTTCTTTCCCCTCTCAGGCAATTGGTCTGTCCCTTGAAGCAGGGCCTTGGTCACCCTGATGACCTCTGGTTCTAAGGTCCCTTGAGGTGGGATCTCAGTTACTGATGACTTCTGTCTCACAGTCTCAAACCTTTTTGGATATTAATTGGGGAATTGATCTGATCTCATTCAACTTGTTTTGCATTTATATACCTTTTTTTTCTCAAAGGAGTCACATGTTCCAGAAATATGCCTTGTAGTAATTTATTACTGGTTTTCTTCATAATTTTGAAAGGGATTGCAAAACGGACACACAGACAGACCAAAGCTTTGTCATCATTTACCATCTCATAAATCATTCACTCTTAGCATGCGTTTATCCAAAAAGGGTCATGGTTTGCCGTGTCACCAAGCTCACTGATCGCATGATCTTACATGCTCTTTACTTTGTGAGTGGGTTCTCTGCTGATATATTCCAAAGTTCAGGCTTAAAACACACATACCCATTGAGCCGTTGTTAACCATTCCAGTGCAATTTCAGCACCTCCAGTAGTATTCCACTCCATTTATCTAATGCTAAGAGAATCCTTCTCCCAGAATCCTTTAGCAGGTTAGGACATACCAAGCCATACCAAACTCATGCTTGCCACATTCATTCATATCAATCACAGCAATTCATAATAATTTGGCACCGTCTCAACAGTCTTCAGTCTAATCAAAAGAATAACTGACCTCATGATAGAAGGCAATGTCTGCAGGATTTTAATGTAAATTATCGTTTATAGCACCTAAGTATATCTGTTTTAGTTTCTTTATATCATTCCTTCAGTTTCTGCTTCAATAAGGTCTGTTGAAACATTGTTTATATATCCCTTTGTTCCTGAGTAATTAAAAGTCAAGGTGTTCTAAAATAATCACCTGTTTTATGAGAGGCCAGATTTTAACAGGTGCCTTAATTGCTGCCTTGAGAAATGGAAGGTCTGGGTTTATTTACTCATTTGTCCCAGACTGCTACAGCTTCAGCTTCACAGAATATCACATCAACAGCCTCACAGAATTACGCTGGACTCAGAGGGATAGGAATTAGGGGACTACATTGGTTGCCTCAAGTTGATGTGATAAAGAAGACACCCAAGAGATGATGATAATGGTTTTATATGCCGTAATGCCTAGTAAGCCCCACTCCATTTAGTGAGGTAGTAAACAAAGACATAACAGAAAGACTGTCCCTTCCCAAAAAGCTTACAATTTAACATGATGAAGTATATAAGATGTTTTAGTGCCATTCATAAATCTCCCATTCTGTGTTTCTGTGTACTTCTAATGTACCTATCACCATGGTGTCTAGGCATATCTATGATATTAAAACTATGATGTAGAACTATTATCTAAGAAATTAGATAAAACTGTGAATCAGACCAGCCATTTAGTCATACATTACTAATACAGAGAAGATTCACTAGAACATTTTTATATCAAATTTGCAACTAGGGACTGTTTAATTAATGACAAATATAGTAGTAAAGCTATTTCCATAGGTAGCAGGACACAATGCATATTTTAAACATACCAAACCAGGTCCTCAGCTGCTGTAATTGCATGTAGTTCCACTGAAATGTGTGATTTACATCCAGTTGAAGATGTGGCCTACCATCTGTTAAAGTTGTTAATTTAGCATCATAGTCTGCCTTAAATAAATAAAATCCATCTAGTATAAAAGATAAACTGACCTACTGCTGTTGAAAGAAAAGTACTTTTAGCACATTATCTCCTCTGACGACTGTAGATTTTAATCCTAAATGACTGTACATTTCTTGTTTCCCTTTTTCACACTGCAGAATCTAAACATAACTATTGTGTTAACAAACTGACTGAACAACTTTCAGTTTTTGTTAATTCTTTGGCGATTTTTAATTGCTCTGTATTATCAGATTAAGAAGAGAAGTCGTCTGTAGTTAATAAATGATTAATCATTGATTTGGTACTGAAAATATAAGAAATATTTGAGATTAAACTTCAAAGTCCTATAAACATTTTGGTTCTCAAATTAAATTAGAGAAGGAGAGAGAGACTTCTTTTTTAAATGTGAATATTTGGGTTCTGAGTTAATTTTCAGGAACTATCCTGAGCCAATTGCTGACCTTACATACACTTATTGAGAGTAACAGGAAGTAGGGAAGTTGCTCAGGTGTAACTGTGACTGAGGGAATAATATGTAATATTGCCAACCCCAATAAATGAATCAGGCCACCCAAAATTCATGACATTGGCTTACAGATCATAAGGTTTAAATATATAAATATAGGTTATTTTTATTAGCCTTCTGGTTTCCAAGCCTTTCCAGCAAATTCACCTTATGCTTATTTCCCTCAGCCAGGACTTTTAAGATGCTTTTAAATTGTTCTGTCCTCAGTGTAAAGGGGCCTGAGCTGGGGTGAGGATTTGTGAAATGGAGCTAAGACTTTTCCCACAAGGGTAAATACAGAAACTCCAGGAGGTGCTCTGTAAGAGAATCCCCTTGGACTTTTCCGTTGCCTGAGTCCCCTTTGGGGGATTTAAAGTGACAGGAAGTAATCTGTCCCATTGAAAATATAGGATGAATTAACAGTAAGGTTTTGTACTTCGGCTGTGATGTCATCTACATTAGTTAATACATACCAGTATTAATGATCTGCATACTTTTGGTGAGATATTTTTATTAAAATTATTTCATACATCCTGATGCTCTCTTCCACCTAATCAAGAAGTGAGCTCTGTCGGTAGAGATGGGTCAGAAAAGACTGAATGGAGAGTAGCATGTCTGTGACATTCCCCAGGATTGTCCCATCTCCCCCTGGCCAGGCCCTGTTGTGTTGGAACTTGGTTGGAGAGTAGCTGATATCTATGGCATGCTCTCCAAAAGAGTCTAGAAATATTCAGAAGGTTATCGTCACATAAATTAAAGCTGTCCCATGCAGCATTCACTTCCTGATCATACGTGCACAAAACGCTTCTCTCAGGTGGAGCAGAGGAATGGAGAGAAACTATCAAAGATAGCAGGACAGGGAAAGCAGGACAGCCCCTCAGCAAGGTTGGATCGTCAGGGTGTAGTGGTCAGGTAATCTGCCATCTCTGAACACTCCAAACCTTCCCCCTACCCCCCCACCCGAGGGGAAGTTATCAGAAATTCTGTAACATGAACCTCAGTGTGTTCCTTGGGCCCTCTGTCCCCTTCTTAGCTTTGACCACAGGAGGATAAAATCTGTTGATAAAGATTAAAAGCAGTGGATCATTATGCCTTTAGGCATCTTTGATTGTTCATTGTGGAAGCATAGAGTGAATGTCCTTTCTTGCTCATTTCATTCTGAAAATCACATTGCTGTGTGGGTAATAAAAAAAAAACATTCTCCAATCAACAATTCACAAAGAACAATTAATTTCTGTGACATGACTGACATTTAAGTTTACCAAATTTAGCTTATACCTGATTTTTGGATGAGTAGTTCTGCTACTAAAAAGTATGGCTGGTCATTGTATGTTGTTTCAACTATTTTACATGCACGGTTCTATTTAGAATTCATTTTCAGATGTTAAAAATGTAGATATCAATTCTGAAATAAATTTAAGTGATCTTGACTGCACATCAGCAGGATAAGGAGTTCAAATTCTAAACTAATTTCGCTGCTTAGCATTACTATTCAATGGAAGAAGTACAAAGAGTTTGAAATGCTTGATTAATATTTATGATCTTTTAAAATTATTATATTCCACCAAAGAGTGTGAGGGGGGAGGATTCAGTTCAAACTGGGAGGAGAGGTAGATACGCTGGACGGTAGGGATAACTTACAGAGGGACCTAGACAAATTAGAGGATTGGGCCAAAAGAAATCTGATGAGGTTCAACAGGGACAATCTTTTCTCTTCTGTAAGACAAGGTTCAACAGGGACAGAGTCCTGCACTTAGGACGGAAGAATCCCATGCACAGCTACAGACGAGGGAATGAATGGCTAGGCAGCAGTTCCGCAGAAAAGGACTTAGGAGTTACAGTGGAGGAGAAGCTGGATATGAGTCAACAGTGTGCCATTGTTGCCAAGAAGGCCAATGGCATTTTGGGATGTATAAGTAGGGGCATTGCCAGCAGATCAAGGGACGTGATCATTCCCCTCTATTCGAGATTGGTGAGGCCTCATCTGGAGTACTGTGTCCAGTTTTGGGCCCCACACTACAAGAAGGATGTGGAAAAATTGGAAAACGTCCAGTGGAGGGCAACAAAAATGATTAGGGGACTGGAACACATGACTTAATAGGAGAGGCTGAGGGAACTGGGATTGTTTAGTCTGCGGAAGCGAAGAATGAGGGGGGATTTGATAGCTGCTTTCAACTACCTGAAAGGGGGTTCCAAAGAGGATGGCTCTAGACTGTTCTCAGTGGTAGCAGACGACAGAACAAGGAGTAATGGTCTCAAGTTGCAGTGGGGGAGGTTTAGGTTGGATATTAGGAAAAACTTTTTCACTAGGAGGGTGGTGAAACACTGGAATGTGTTACCTAGGGAGGTGGTGGAATCTCCTTCCTTAGAAGTTTTTAAGATCAGGCTTGACAAAGCCCTGGCTGGGATGCTTTAGTTGGGGATTGGTCCTGCTTTGAGCAGGGGGTTGGACTAGATGACCTCCTGAGGTCCCTTCCAACCCTGATATTCTATGATTCTATGATTCTGTGAATTATTTTCTGAATTTACTTTTTGTCTTTGCATGCGTTTGAAATATACATTTAGGGTTTTCTTCTGAAAACTGGAAGAGTCAGGAGTTGAGTAATTAATCTTTTCTCTTCTGTAAGACATGTATCTGTGTGTACTCTGTACACTTTATTGCAATATTTTCCTCTGTTAAGAATTTAAAAAGCTCACAATTTATTCTTCCATTCTTTTATTCTTACAGTATTGTTAATGTGTTTTAGATCCCTTTATAAAAGAGTGTATTACTAATCTGTCTCACACTTACAATTGTATAGAACCATTTTTTTTCATATTTCCTAACATATTTTCTGTTGATATCAGGAGCTACTGGGTCCAGTTCTCTTTGAGTCATTCAGCACTCCCTGTGCTCTCCCTACCCTCCAGCCATGCCCCTTTCAGCACCAACCCCCTTTTGACACTGTTTGGAACTGGGAATTGAAACCTTCCTCCCCGTTGGCTGAATGATCAGGTCATTACCCTAGTCCTGACTCAGCCCTATTTGAAAACAATGTTCAGCTTCTTTCTTTCTGAGACATGCTTCATGAGTATCTTCAGCTTAAATATCTGCCTCCAAATCCAATTATCTTAAATAGAAGCCAACTTTATTTACGAAATACTAAAAGTAAAATAAAGACATGAAATTAAAATTTGCCACAAAATATATTCTAATTTAGCAAGTCACTATCCAAAAATATATAAAACCAGGCCTCATACCTTAGTTAGCAGTTATTTTTTAAGGGCCAAATTCTCCTCTGACTTATACCTAATTCAGCTCCATTGTCTGCAGTGGAGTTTTGTGAAAAGCAAGTCAAGAGTAATAACAATTGAACATATTACACAATGGCCAGTCATTTCTATGGAGTCACCCAAAGTCAGCTGTTCTCCACCAGGTGATCTCTTTGTACCAGGTGAGACTCTACAAATAGTCATCTTTCCATAGATGCTAGAGCTAAGAGTCCTGGGAGTGCTGTCACACCCCCTGGCTTAAAACAGTAATAACAACCCAAATACATGGTTTCCGCCTTCAGCACCCCCACTATAAAAAATGTTTCAGCACCACTGCACCTTTCCTTCTGTGAGATGAGAGTTTTACCTAGTTTAATACGCTATTGTGGAATGATCCGAATCTTGAGTCAATCCAGAGTAGTGCAATTTATTTCTTCTTGTTAAAAAAAACAAGCTTGATTAGATTAACTCTTCCACAAAACTGATTTTCTTCCTTATGTTTGCTTATGCTAAGTTCTTGTCTCTTCCTATGGTAATGTTTATGTGGATGTTGGTGTGCATTATGAACAACAAAGTTTTTCTCTACTTCCAATTAATTCTTTGCTCTAAGGAGTGCAACTAGCATGTTGTCTTAGCACATACACATAAAGTCTCATTCACTCACAGAAGACATTCAGCATCTTTTGAGAATGCTTCATTACCATGCAAATGGAATCAGTCCCCGTGCAAGTTACATAGCATGATTTATAGAACTCAAATATTTAAATCATCAAGATTTAATTAGCAGGTACAATTTATAACAGGATTGGGCTAGACCCCATCCACCATATCAGGGACTTCTATTATTGCAAAAAGACATTGCTTTGGAATAATGTCAGATCGCTGGATAGCCTTACACTGACCCTTAACTTTATACCTTTGTTGTTCAGTTTAGTAATGTTTTTTTTTTTATGAATGTTTGCCACTGGAGTGCAGTTAGCTTTAGTTTCCAGTAAAGTACCATTTAGATGCTTTGGGATTAGAAACAAAAAAAAAATTTAGTACATCAAAAATATTGTATAAAAGCAACAGTACAGTAAAAACCACGTTCAACAGAGAACAAAAAATAGCAACTTAAGGCTCAGAAGCAATTTCATTCCAACATTCTGTAAAATCCTGTTTATTAGGTAGCAATACTATAATCAAGATGTAATGGGAAAAAAAGACAAACTATGATGACACTTTTTGATTGTCCAATGCCAAAGGGAATTATTTGTATTAGGAAAGCCACCTGCTGTATGATTGTCCAATCTCAAAGGGAATGATTTATACAGAAAAGCCACCTGGATTGTGGTTATAATTGGCAAATAGTCAAATACTGTAGAATGGCATAAATTCATTTATTCTGACTACATAAAAGTGCTGACAGTGTAGACGATAATGATTGCAAAGATGTCAGGTCAGTAAAACTGGGCTCAGATTTAGATTTGATGTTTTATTTTTCAGAGTAAAATGTGGGTTATTTTGCAATAAAACTGACAGAAATTTTCAGTAAAATAACTACTTCCAATCTCCAGTTTTCATAGGCTTAATAATAATCAGCTAGCTCTCTGTTGTTCTGAATAGCATTCTAAACTTCAGGAAAAAATTGTAGAGTGATCTTATAAAATAGATCTTTCAGAAAATAACATTTTGCAAAATTTCAAGAACAAATGATTTAGGATGAATGTTCTCATCTCAGGTGTGCTGCATAAATGGCTACTTCACTTGGTTTCAGAACAGAATTGTCCTTCTCTAGAACATTCCATATTCCAGAAAGGGATTCGCTCTGTCTGAGCAATGCATTCACTTTTGGGCCAGTATTTCCGAGAAATAGGGCTTTTTTGTTGCAGTGAACCCCTACTCTCAATTTGTCTGTTACAGGGTGTGAGCGACGTAAAGGATGTGCCAAATTCCAATAATAAAACAAAGCAAAATAATCTCTGTGGTGGAATAGCTGTAGTGGATAGTTCAGTTAGATGCACTGAAGAGATGGTAGATGGGTATGCTATGTTTGTATGCTGCACATATCTCTGCTAATGGAAAGGCTGAAAAGCAGAACATTGGCAATTAAGAACTGGAATCCAAGATGGCAATTTGTGACAGGTTTATTCTGCATACTGTCTGTCTCGTGAAAATGTGTCCTTATCCTCAGATCAGTACACTGAAGTCCCTCAGCATGGAGACTCTCTGAAACACAGAATAGTCTCTGGAAATGCAGCACCTCACTAATACTCCAAACAGATCAGCTGGGAATCAGAAGCGTGTGAGCTGATGACACATCGTGTGTGTAGAATGCCATGTCGTTTTTTATTGAAAGATGTTGAAATAAGAAAAATGTATCAAAATAGTACTTCTGCCATAACTCTTTTCATTTGTTCCTCTCTACAGAATGGTTTCCGTAACATTAATTTGTATTGGCCCCCTTCTGTTTCTGCTCTCTCTCTCTCTCTCTCTCTCTTTTGAGATGGACTGATCAGAGCTGAACTGAACATTTTATTCAAAGTGAGATTGCACCATTGACATATATAATGACAAATGGTATTCTTCTCCTTCTTCTCTGTAGGCCCAAATGTCTAGTTAGTCTGTTTTACCAACTCTGTGCATTGCAGTTGTTTTATTAAATTGTACATAATAACACTTAATATCTTCACCTTAGTTAATTTAGAACCCAGCAATGTGTACTAATTATTCTTTCTAAATACTATTATTTACTAGTTGCATTGTGGTAATGCCTAAATGTCCCAGTTAGGGAGTGGGGCCCCACTATGCTATGCACTACACACATAATCTAAATAAACAATGTGCATTACCTTTGAAATTAGATTTCCGGTGCCTTAGGATAACATTTGTTGAGAATCCCTTAGTGAATCTTAATCCATTTTATCTCCCCTCTTGAAAACATACAATTAGACATGTCTCCAAGTAAACAAAAGCATTTGTTATAAATGTGTGGGAGGAAGGATGAAGTTGGGGTTTAAAACAGGACCAAGACTGAGTATCAGAGGGGTAGCTGTGTTAGTCTATATCCACAAAAACAACAAGGAGTCCGGTGGCACGTTTAAAGCTAACAGATTTATTTAGGCATAAGCTTTTTTACCCACAAAAGCTTATGCCCAAATAAATCTGTTAGTCTTTAAGGTGCCACCAGACCAAGACTGAGAAGATCTGGGTTTCTCTTCATAGTTCTGCCCAAGATTTATTGAGTGTGAACTTGACCAAGTCACTTTACCTCTCTGTGCTTTGGTTTACCCATCGGTAAAATAAGGGTGATAATTACCTGTCTTATAGGGACTCTGTGTTTTTATTAACTGTTGTATGCAAAGTGCTTTGAGATCATAGGATGGCTGGTACCATGCAAATGCAAAGTATTATTTCATTATTATTAACAGCGATGAGCAGAGCACCTGCCCCCATCCTCATTGCCTCATTGGACTAGACAGCCTCCAGTCCAGAGCTCAAGATCCTAGTAGCATTAACTCCCCCACCAAATATGGAGCAGAGCAGCCTGTCAATGATCAGCAGCCCCAAGATACCACTCTCACCATCAAACATCAGCAGCCAAAGCAAAGGGAGAAACCCTTCACAAGCCCAGCCTCCTGACATCACCTAAAACAAACTGCTGTGCATGTTTATGTCCTGGATATCTCTTCACCTCCTCTATCACAGCTCATGTCCCCTTTTGTTGCTATTCCTTGCCATCACGCACCACCTCTCCCTTGCTGCTTCCTTCCTCACACCCTTCCTGCTTGCCACACTTCCTATGCCACCATTTCTGCCCTCCCCGTCTTTGACCTTTTTGTTTTGCTGAACTCCCTCACCACCATGTCACCACTGCCCCGTACTCCTCCAGCTCCAAATGTTCCCCCAGCCCTCCTTTCCTCAGAAAAGGGTATAATAATCGTTATCATAAGAACAGCCATACTGGGTCAGACCAAAGGTCCATCTAGCCTAGTATCCTGTCTTCCAACAGTGGCCAATGCCAGGTGCCCTAGAGGGAATGAACAGAACAGGTAATCATCAAGTGATCCATCCCCTGTTGCTCATTCCCAGCTTCTGGCAAACAGACCATCCCTGTCCATCCTGGCTAATAGCCATTGATGGACCAATCCTCCATGAACCTACCTTCTTCTTTTTTGAACCCTGTTATCATCACTAGTTTTGTTCAACACCATAGCTATTTTAGAAATAAATCATTAGTGCCAGGATACATGCACAACAAATCTAAGGAATGATGATTTTATCACTGTAACCCTGATCTTCCTATCCACCCAAGGTGCCCTTGTCCATACACTGTAAGACATTGGGAATGGGAAAAGTGGCCTATTATTTGTCTGCATGATGCTCAGCATGTTTTTGGGTGCTCTGTAAATAAAAACATCTTCTGCTGTTAACATTTTATTTAAGATGTACGTCATTTTGCTTACAATATTGCTCCTTAAACCATGCACCTCATTTCAAGACTAGAACATACAAATTAAGTTTTTGGTTGATCTGAACAGAACCATACATAAATGGATACTTTTAAACTTCAGTTTGCAAATAATCTCTCATTAAAATGATAAATATTAAGTACTTACTGACTGCTTTACTGTTCTTTTAATCTGCCCAACATTCTGTGATGTAGATAGGAAGTAACTTGCAAATGGGAAAAGGGATGCAGTGAAGTTAAGTGACTTGCCCAAGGCCACAGAAGAAGTCAGTGTCTGGGCCAGGATTTAAACTCAGCAATTCCTGATGCCAAGTTCTGTGTTTAAACTTGTAGAACACAATTTCTCTCTGTCTCTCTCCATCCAGTAGAGTCAGTTCTGGGCCTTAAAAGCAAGATTCTTTGTGACATGCATTCCTAGGAGCCTTGTACATGGACTATAGTGAATACACCATTCCTTTACTGAAAAGGAAAATTCAGTTCCTGTTTCCATGCTAAATTTGTAGCATGAGCACAGAGTTGAGATGGGTAACTAAAGGCACGAAATTTGGATCTGGATCCAGATATCAAACTTTCAAAATTTCTGGATTGTTTCAATTGGGAATTCAGCCTATTATGAAAGTCTGGGCCATGTGCAATCATTGGTTCAGGATCTGTATAGATACAGGATTTGGGTCTATCAGACACATGGGAATTATTCATGCTAATTACTTCTTTTAAAAAATATAACATTATCTTCATTTTAGTCTGTTTGTAGTTTAATACCTGTATCTAAAAATACCTGATAATATCATTTCCGATGATGATGGAGTTGTTCATCAGTAAAATCCAGATCCATTTGTGAGCCTTCTCTTCCTTTACTCTTCTCTCTGGGCAATATCATGTTTTCTATGGATTCCATGTTGATGATTTCCAAATATATGTTTCCACCACAGACCCCGTGCTCTCTGCATCTTTGCCTGTATCTTTCCACTATATCATCCTGTTGACTGGATGACCAGTCAACACCTTAACCCTGATGAATGTGCATATCATTTTTCTTCCAAAACCCTTCCTCCTTCTCCCTTTCCTTGATGACTACCTCAAAGTCGTTTTTGGCTCCACTCTCTCCTTCTCTGTTCACATCCAGGCAATTGCTACATCTTGCTGCTGCTTCCCTTTGAATTCTCTCATTCCTCAGGCCCCCATTACCAAGACTTTAATCCATATTCTAATCCTCACCCATTTATTGAAAACTCTTGCTCTCTGGCCTCTCTCTCTCTGCAGTCTATCCAAAATGCAACTGTCAGGATCCTTTTCCTGTCCTCCTGCTCTAATCATGGGTATGTCTACACTACCAGCCAAATTGGCGGCCAGCAATCGGTCCAGTGGTGGTCGATTTATCGCTTCTTGTCTAGACGTGATAAATTGACCCCCCGAGCGCTCTCCCGTTGATTCCTGTACTCCTCTGCCGCAACAGGTGCAGGCAGAGTCGACAAGGGAGTGGCAGCAGTCGACTCACCACAGTGAAGATACCGCGGTGAGCAGATCTAAGTATGTTGACTTCAGCTACGTTATTCATATAGCTGAAGTTGCGTAACTTAGATCGATCCCCCCGCAGTGTAGACCAGGCCCATGTCTCCCACCACCTGGCTCCACAGTTGCCAACTTTCACACAGTAAATAAGCACCCAATTTTCACAATAAGCCAAAAATCAAGCTAATCCCATTTCAAAACAAGGCCAAAACAAGCGAATCCCTAAGAACTCCAACACTCTGTGTGACTAGATCCCTTCGGCATGCAGTCTGGGACCTTAGTGGGCCCACTGTGCACCTCTGACTCTCTCCCACCCCTGGCCCCTGCTTGCCCCTCATTGCCCCTGCTTGCTGGGAGCCGATCAAAAAAAGATGCAACAAGCTACGACAAACAACAAGCTACAAGCCAAACAAGCAACAAGCTATAAACCAACAGCTAGCCAACAAGCAAATCACAAGTCAATTAAGCCAAAAACAAGCCCAATTTCTGTGTGTTTTGTTTGGCATATCTGCCTGGCTCCCTTCCTTTTGTCTATAAAGTTCAAGCTCTTCTTAAATGTCAAGGCATTCTAGGGTCCTACACCAACCTAAATATTAGACATTGCTTCCTCCCTAAGATTTCTCCTCTCTCCCTGAGAGCTGCCTTGGGGCCCCATGCTGAAAGGTGCTCAACCCCATGAACTCCTTATAATTGCAGTGAGAATTGAGAGCACCCAGCACTCTTGGAAACACACAGCTCATTGTAAGATTGGGCCCCAGGACTTTTTTTTTATTCTATTTTTGCCTTTACCATGGCTCCTTGCACATAGAAAAACCTTCCACTTAATGTACGACAGGCCCTCATTCACTCCTTATCTCAGAAGCTTCCTTCAGGAAGCACTTCACCAGCCATGAAGATACATCCCTCTGTAATTGCCTGCATGGAGCTTGTTTGTATGTAATGAGTTTATTATACTGTATATTCTTCATGCTCATGCCTTAAACTTGTGAGTTGGAAAAGAGAGGATGTTCTTTGTCACATTGACCAGCAGTGAAGAGCCATATTCACCTTATGGGGTGCACAAATGATAAATGATTAATGATTGTTCCCCCCAAAAATGCTGATATTTTTCTAAGTATCTGAAGTGAGTTAAAGGGCTATGCAGCAGCAACAGCGTCTGGAACATAACATTTAGCTGTGTTGCCATGACCATTTGTACGTCACTAAACTTCCTCAGAGATTGAGATTTAATAGTTTCCATCTTTTAACATCATCTTCTATTTTTCAAACAATAAAACTTCTATTGTCTATAACAACCTTAGCCTATAATTAGTTTAATTTTAAGATAAGATACATTTATAATTTTCCACTTTGTTGTCCTTGAACAAAAGACAGAGATTTGGAGAGAAAGGGAGGATTTGCGATTTTGTCCAATTGATTTTATGACCTAGTACCTTGCCAAGGTTATTTTTGATCTCCAGATTTTTCATCAGAACAAATGTGGGGTCTTTAACCACTAAGAGAATGCAGCTACAATGAACTGTCAGTTTGCAAGTCTTCTCAAATGAATGCATTTCTGAGCTGGTCCTAATAAATAGCATAGAATAGAATAGCTTGATTCTGTTGGATCACTAAAGCACACACAAAAGGAAAGGGACATGCTTGCCATATAGCCTGTGAAAATGTATTTAGTTTAATTATATGAATAATAGCAAGATTCCAGAATTTCTTAAATGTATCCTTATCACTGCCTTAAGTTGTGTTGCCTTTTAACCTGAGCTAAATGGTATACCTACCATATTATCGCTGTGCCAGTATATTGCTGACATGTGTTATAGTCATGTTTAGCTGTGGGCAACTATGTGACCTTTCATGTGTGTTAATTATTCTTCACTATAGCGGTTTGTAAGTACAAAGTCAAATTGAGCCCTCTAAGTCTATGGTTCTCATCTCTGTGATATGTATGTTGTTTTACCTAGAGGTAGGCATCAGGCATCTTTCATCCCCATCTTTCATCCCCATCATCATCAGCCATCTTTCATCCCTCTAGAGAGCTCAATACTGAAGTATTCACAGAGCACAAGTATGGTGCTTTCTTAAGAAATTTTCTCTGATTGGGATATCGTTAAGCATCATACTGATGTGTTCACCAGAATAAAATTACACTCTCCCATCACTGTATTGGCTGTTCGGTACTAACAGCAATAAGAAGTTTCTTCTTCTTAGTCATGAAGGGTTCAGTATGGCATTTAAGGCACAGCTCTGTTGGCTATCGAGCCCCTGAAGTAGAATTCCTCCCAGAATTCTCCTGCACTCAGAGGGATTCCATCTCACCCACTCTTAGTCCCCCTTGGCCAATGCACAGGGGTGAAGGACTTTGTCTCTGGAAGTTCTCTACACCTACCCATGGCCTATGGGATGTCTTGTTCCAAGGATTGCACTTTGGGATAACATTTGTGAGGCACTACTGCTCAGGGACACCAGGAGTGGGCAAAGATGTCTTATTGCCCTCCCCTCCTTGCATTCTCATGGAGCTGCAGGGTGTATGTCGTGTCTTCTTGCTTTAGAACCAGACTATGTGTGGATACTCATAAAGAGTAGATTTGTGGGAAAAAAAGGTGATTTTTTTTTACATAAACTCATTGCTGACCATAGATGAACTTTAAATACAACTTTAAATACAACATGGAATACAGTATACAACTGTATACTGCTGTGAGATTTCATCTTGTGTGCACTGTTCAAGCACTAGGTTCCATCACACCTCAATCCATCTGATATATATGACTTCATGATATTTGGGGCAATCTCGAGCGGAATTATTTTTGTGATATTCTTTATGATAAATGGTTTGTGACTTTGGTCCTCAATTATTACTGGTACAGAACATGAACTGACAAAAGTCACAGTCTAGATAATGCATGAATTAGCTGAAGATTTCTGAAAGCTGCAACTATGGCACAGTTGACTGGACTAAACCTTGTTACCCTGAATTTTCCACTGCCACACTAGTAGCCTATTATGTGTTTCACTGTTTTGACATTAATCTTGAAGTGGACATTGGCATGGGATAATTCAAACAATTTTCAATATGATCAGGTAATCTGTTTGAGATGGAATCTGTGAAGAGTATAAGAGGGAATTACATATATGGCAGGTACATGGCTAGTGAGCCTTGTTATAATGTTATTATGTTACATGTGAATAGATGGAGTATGAAACTGTTTATCTGATGAGTCAATTAATTGTGAACCATGAACACACACATGTGCAAAAGTACCCCAAATAGGTGACTCTCTGTAACTACAGGTTACACATCGATCATGTCAAGGGATCAGGCCCTCCCATAAGCAAATCTGCATGAATAAAATTTGACAAGCACATGAGGAGGATTTCAAAGGGGATCACTAGAACTACTGGTATGCAGAGATCCATAACATATCCAGAGATCCACAAATGGTCTCACCGAGAAGAGGATTTCACCATTACAGATTATCATATAATGCCTTTAAAATGAAAGGTTTGGATTGGGGAGCTAAGTGGATACAGTAAATCTGCTATGAATATCATCTTTAATATACCCATTTGGCTTTTTGATGATGTGCTAAAGAGGACTTTGCTCCCTGCATATCCAGGGGAGCTGAGTGGAATGAGCTTATGCATTCAGCAAAGGAAGTAAGAGCTTACATGAGAGGTCAGCAGAATAATTCTAAAATTTATAAATATGTTTCCAGCTGAGGCATATTTATTTCTAATACAGACATTTCTTTTACATGAAAAAATCTGGAAAGAAATATACACATTTGATGTTCTGAAGTTTAATGCAATAGTGCTTTTATATGTTGTATACTGAACATGTGTTGATGGCAGATCTATTAATTTTTCCTTAGAAAATATGCATGGATACTTACAGGGAGCAACACCCTTGAACTGAGAAAACAAAACCAATTGGTATTATCAACTCAGGTTTGCTGAATGCAGAAAAAAACCATATATCTAGTATGCAGTAGGTGAGCAAGTCAGGAAGGGGCAGGAAAAGAGGAATGATGGAAGAACTTTACATAACACTTCCTTCCAGTTTTGCTTATTCTTAAAAGCAAAATGTAGAAAATTTCCTGGAAAGTTTTGGTTCTCAAACTACTATGAAGCTGCTACCCCCAGGCAAAAGCCCCACACAGGTCTAGTTTGAGAACCAGTTTGGTACTCAAACAGCAGATGAGCAAAGCTCGTCCTGAATTTAGCGCTAATTTAGAGTAATATATTTGGAAAGACAGCATCTTCTTTTTAATATATTGTACAGAGCAGATGTATACTTTACTTCAGCCTCAGTATATTGTTACCTTTGTTTAGCTATTTTTGACTGTGCTCATCTATTTATATTAGTATTGTAAAGTGAACCCTCTTCTGTGTGGGTGAAATTCACCCCTGTGTCTTGATAAAGTACAAAGCTGTGCACTACTAAAATCTCTCAAGCTCTGATATGGGAGTTAAATGAAACTTAAGAATTGTACAGACCTTGTGCTGGCCTTCTACACATGAGTAAAATTTAGCTAGGCATTTTCCCTCATTAAATATACTGTGTCAATGCACCAATGCATTGTAGAATGATGAGCCCCTAGTCTCCTCTAATTTATTCCTGTGTAAAACAGTGGAATTGAGAAGAGAATTAGGCCCAATGTTCTCCGCTCTGTTTAAAAAGTAATAACAGCTGCAGAATTCAGAACCAGATTTCAAACATCCCATCCAGAGGAATTTAGATCTGGGGCTTTGTTGTCCGCCCCTGAGAGAGCTAGGGACCAATTTGGAAATTTTGATCTCCATCCAGGTTTAGATTCTGAATTCTGCTGCTGAAAGTTGAGGTTGTAGTGTGGGTCCATGAGAAGAATTCCTCAGATCAGGAGTTCTGAACCTTTTTCTTTCTGAGGCCTCCCCCCACCCCCAAACATGCTATAAAGACTCCACGGCCCACCTGTGCCGCAATAACTGGTTTTCTGCATATAAAAGCCAGGGTGGCGTTAGGGGGTAGCAAGCAGGGATCTGGGCTTCAGCCTCATGTAGTGGGACTTCAGCTTTCTGCCTTGGGTTCCAGCAAGTTTAATGCTGGCCCTGCTTACAGGCCCCCCTGAAACCTGCTTGAGGCCCTCTAAGGGGCCCCAGACCCCTGGTTGAGAACTACTGCCTTAGACTATCTCTATAGTATGACCGAAGGATTTGAGTCCCCTGCTCGCTTGCACATAACTGTGCTAGCTTAATGAGAGCTAGCACAAGTATAATTAGCAATGTCGCCATGATAGCACAGGTGGACCCAGCAGAGGCACGGCTTATCTGTGCCAATTATATACCCGCCTAAAACTGATGCCTAACATGGGGGTATGTAAGTATTATATTTACAAACCAAAATAACATTAAAGCACTGGGAAACAGACCATTATAAAAGAATGGACCACATCATTAACAGAAAAATCTTTGTGTGAGAGAGCAGTGTGTACCATAGATTATAACATGCATAAACTATAGTGAGGACTTCTCATATTGTAAGTTAAATTATTGTTACTCAAGCCAGTGCTCCCATATTTTTGTTCTTCTGGGACCCAGATCTTTTTTCTTTTGTTCTACCTTCTTTTCTTTTTTTTCCTTCTTATTTGTTGTGAAATTTTTTACTAAACTTTTTGTTGAATATTATAACTATTTGGGACAGTACACAATTGTTGTTGTATTTCTTGGGCATTTTTGTACATTTTTACCACTCTATACAAGTGCAAGAAAAATACTTCAGAGTGTCTCTGAATTTCCTTTGGTGTCATTTTTTTGTTTTGTTTTATAAGCTTGGCATTCGGGTCATGAGGTTTTGTTCTGGTGATTAAAAAAACCATGTTGCTTTTGTTCCTACTGAACAGAGTGCTGAAGTCAGAAAATTTGGATATAAAAGTATGTGGAAATTGCAGCACTAAATAATTCAGGTGCCAATAGCTGGAGCATCATTCCTAATGCAAGTATAGCATACAGAGAACACAATAAAATAGAATGAATCAAATGTCATTCTGTTTTATTCTCTGTGTAGGATACTTATATAAGGAAACGACATTTGAGTTCCTGGCTTGTGAATGACCTGGCACCTGAATTATATGCAGGCTTTCCTAAATGCCCCTCTGATTTCAACACTCACATCACAGTAAACAGTTATTTTTTATGCTGCAGATTAAAATTGAGTCTGAGAACACTGAAGCATCATTTCACAATGGAAATGCAGCCGGTCATGCTCCAGATCTCTGTGATGAGTCACATATTAATATTCAATGTGAATGAAATTTAGATTTGGAATTAAAGTATGATGTACCGCAGTGCTGAAGATTTGTTACTGTACAGAAAGTGGTGCCCCTTTATGTATCCTGCTGGTATCTTAATAGGGACTGAACTAAGGCCGCTGTCCAGATTTGAGTGAACTATGTTCCCACATCTCCGTTATCATAGCTGACATTAATGGACACACATTGTTTGTAGTCTCAGCAAAGTGGCTAAAGAATGACAGGGCTTGGTGTGATCTGACCATCTACACTGATCCCTAGAAGTAATCCTTTCAGACAGGGCTGTGGCCTGTTCATAGTTGAGCTTGCATGGCTGTTGCCTGCTTTCTGGCTAAGGAGAGAATTTTATTCTCCAGAGTATAGATCTGGCAACTTTCACAAAATTAAACTGAGAGCTTTTTGTGTGGTTGGTTTTTATTTTTAGGGAAAGAACAAATGGTCTAAACCACATGTAGGATTATTTTGTATTATGAAAGCCATTACCTGAATGTTTAACTTGTGTATTATTAAACGCTTATCCTTAATGGCTGTTTTGGAGCCTTCATGTCTGAGAAGTGCTTAGGTATCATGATAGTGGGCTGAGTTAAAAATATATAGATAGAATCCAAAGAAATATAGTCCTAGATCCTTAACATTTCACCACTTCTAAAATGATTTTCTGTCCTGCAGAATGAACTCCATTGGATAACATTGATTTCCTGTTTTGTTTTGTTTATCTGAAGAATGAGGAACAGTCTTCCTGATGTACAGATGAAATAGTGTAACTTCAGAATGATAGACAGACAGATACTCTGTGACTACAATGAAAATATGTGCTAAGCAGTCTGAACATGTTAATTGTATTATATGTATTTACTTTTGGAAATAGTTTATTCCGGAAACTAAATAAACGTGGTTTTACATTGGTTCTCTGTAAATAAAACTCTCTAATTAGGCTCCAATAACCAGGAAAATTTTCTTTATACAACATTAATGTACTTAATATTGGAATTATAAAAGCATGTGAAAAACATGCAATCCATTTTATGCTCTAGTAATTCTGAAATACCTGAACTCTACCTTCTCCCCACGACACACAAGCACACATGCCAACCAAAATTTGACAAGGAAACACGTTCCTCTTGGGCTGTGAATTTATATCCCAAATCGTAACCTAGAGATTATTTTAACTGTCGCAATAAACCCCGGTGATAGTTTTATAACAGAGAGCCCAGAAGAGCCTCGAGTACAACCTCACCAATGCGATGCTCTAATACATAATCACTCTAATTTGGAACTAGGAACCAGTTGTCAAATAATACATTTGTGGAGCTAGTAATAGGTGTGTTAACTTATTTTTTCTTTAAAATGAAATCCACTTATGAGATGCTTAATAGTTTCCTATTTTTATTTTGCGGCTGTGATTGTCTTTCTCTTTAACCCCTCTATAAAACACTTGCGGTGAAATCATTATGCAAATCACAGACTTGACCTCATGTGCAAATTGCACCAAGTCTGTTATCCCTGTCATAAATTACTTAGGAAAAGCATTGCACAAGAAATGCTTATCAACATGGTTTACCTTAGGCACGGAGCTACCTCCAAACAGATTGCTTACCATCTCTCTGAATGTGCATAAAGACTTGCATCACTGTCAGCTGAGTACAAGTTGCCTGAATCTCACTAGACACTGACAGTGTTGCCATGGAGTTGCACTCAGATTTCAAGGCAAAGATAAAACCGATTTCTAGATAAAAAATGAGTTAAAAATGGAAAGAAAACTAACATGGGTAAACAAAATTCCAAATTGCCTATTTTAAGGTTTGTGTCTTTCTTTCTGTTCAGCTGAGTGAAGTTATGTGTATTTAGTCGTGGATTTTTAGTTTAAAAAACCCATACAATAAATATTTCATGGTGAGGAACTGTTGTTTTAAGGGAAGCTGATCATGTGGTATATTTTGTTATTCTGCTTTGTAGGAAACAACACTGGCTTGTAGTATGTGAATCTCTTTAATGGGTCTGTCTCCAGATATTTTTGTGCCCATGCAGGGGATAGAGGAACTGTTATTGCTTCATTAGCCTGATTCTAGCCGTTATATCTCCCAGAGCAATTTGCAGCATCCTCTTCCTTGTCCTATCACATTTAATCATTTCAGAATTTGCTCTGAAGGCACAGCTCAGATATGTGCTTACATGTGAATTTCAGGGTATGAGCCAGCACATTCAATAATCCTTGTTAAGAGAGTTAACATAAACCTGGCTGACAAGTGATAGAATCAATGCCATAACATTAATCCACTGTAGAACTATCTAATAAATTGAAAATAAAGTGTGTGGTCCCAGTTAATATCCTTATAAATTTTCATTTTATTTGAAATACATTATTGTACATTTTTGTTACTACTTTACTGTTATGACCTCTTAATAATGCTTTGAAGTGTAAAACACGTTTTATTTGATTTTATGATTTCTCTTAATAGTGGCTAGCATTCAGAAGCTTCCTGCAGCATCTGTTCTAACAGACATCAATTTCCCAATGAAAGGAAGAAAAGGAATGGTTGATTGGGCACGAAATTCAGAAGACAGGGTTGTCATTCCAAAAAATATCTTCACTCCTATGTCATCAGGTAAAGAAGTATTCAAGTATTATATTTTATTAGAGAATAAGTGTTTATTTAACAGTTAGACTGAGGAAACTGGGAAGCATGGACTCATCAGGCTAGTACTTAAAGTACCAGTGCTTTTGCTAACCATCTCTAAAATGAGTATTGTAATAATAATAAAAATACTTACCCAGCATTAAATATATGTGGTGAATCTTAATTAATGTAGGTAAAGAACTTTCAGGTTCTTGGACAAAAGGTCCTGTAGAAGTGCAAAGTATTTGCTTCATTGTATTGCCAATATTTTCAATATTCAGTATTAATACATATCAGGCAAAATCTTGGGATCCAGCTGTTCTGCACAGCGCTTTCCTTGCAAACGTACGGTTATAGTTGACTTAAAGCTATCCTATGCATTGCCCTGGTCCTATAGTCGGTGTGATAGCAGTGCCAATCTTCCATCCTAAAGGCTGATCTGACTTGTACTGGCTAATCCTCCCCAGAGTAGTTACACATGTTTTAGGTCCAATATATACTAGTGGTGCGGTGCAAATAAGCCACATGGGAGCATCTGCCCCCTTCATATTAAAAATGTCCTCTAAAGATGGTTTCTCTGGATATATCAGAATGAAGATAAATACACTGAAAAGCACTGACAGAGTTTACTACATACTGATGTATCTTATCAAAGAGCAATTTTAAGTGGATGACGGGATGGATTACCTGTTCTGTTCATTTCCTCTGAAGCACCTGACATTGGCCACTTTCAGAAGACAGGATACTGGGCTACATGGACCTTTGGTCTGACCCAGTGTGGCCATTCTTATGTCTGATATGTTCTAATATTATAAACAGAGCTCTGCAGAATATATTTCACAACGATGATGATTAGGGCCTTACCAAATTCACGGTCCATTTTCGTAAATTTCACAGTCATAACATTTTTGAAATCTTGAATTTCATGATTTCAGATATTTAAATCTTAACTTTCACAGAGTCGTAACAAAGCACAAATATGTATTGAAAAATGGCAAAATATAAACGTGTAAAGCCCTTAAGTCAGCATTTCTCAAACTGGGGCTCCCGACCCAAAACGGGGTTGCAAAGCTACTGTTCGGGGGTCACAGTATTGCCACCATTACTTCCGTACCTGCCTTCAGAACTGGGTAGCTGGAGAGCGGCGGCTGCTGGACAGGTGCTGAGTTCTGAAGGCAGTACCACCACCAGGAGCAGCGCAGCCTTCAGAGCTGGGTTCCCAGCTAGCAGCTGCTGCTCTCTGGCCACCCAGCTCTGAAGGCTGTGTCCCCACAGCAGCAGCACAGAAGTAAGGGTGGCAATACCATACTATGCCATCCTTACTTCTGTGGTGCTGCGGGTAGCAGCGCTGCATTCAGACCTGGGAGCCTGGCCCTGCCCTCCAGCCACCCAGCTCTGAAGGCAGCACAGAAGTAGAAGTGGCAATACTGTGATCCCTCTACAATACGCCTGAGACCCCCCTTTTGGGTCGGGACTCCCACTTTGAGAAACACTGTGTACTTGTATATATTTTTACTTGAAAGTATAAAAGAGTATAGTACACGGTAAAAGTACACAAAAGACCAGATTTCATGGGGGAGAGCAGATTTCATGGTCCGTGACGCATTTTTCATGGTTGTGAATTTAGTAGAGCCCTAATGATGATTTCTTTAAAAATAAGACATATATTGGAATATTAAATACTATCCATAGAGGCATGTGCTGACTAAGGCATTTTTAACTTTTATTTTTTGTTTTTTATTTTAGAACTAGATGAATCCACTGTATTTGTGCTTGGAGCGGTGCTGTACAAAAATTTAGAACTCATTTTGCCCACTTTAAGGTAAGAAATTATTAAGCTATCCAACATAAATTACATTACTTCAGGGACATGTCTGTAGGACATCTCAAGGTGAAATCAGTCAACAAGGATCATATTTGTTTATATAGTTCTTTATAGTATAGTATAAATTTTTTACAACTATTATTTAAAAAAATAAAATTGTCTTTCTTTAATGCATCATAGTGTATATTATGTTAATGACCTAATTAATTAATTAATGTTAATCAAATTGCTATATTGTAAATGTTGTTTAATCATTTAATCTGAACTTTAGCTGCGGGGGGCAGGGGGCGGAAGAAGGAAGTTTCCTTTGTAAGTATGTAAGCTGATGGATAATTGTAAAAAATACTCAGGCTTCATGTACTTGTACTTAAAACTGATGCTCATCAGTGTAGTGTAAGTGCTCTAGCAAGGATATACTGATTGTGCCTGGCCTCACTTTCACAAAAGCCACCACCATTAGCTTCCAGGTACGTTTTCAATTAAATTGCATTAGCAGAGGACAGTAGGGTTATATGAAGGGCCTTTTTTGGAAAGAAGAAATGCATACATCTGTACAGCTCCAATACTTCAGTTCTGAGAGCTGCACAAGTACCTAAAGAGAAAGGGAGAGCTCATTTTACTCCCAGACAGCCTAAAATACTAGAAACCAATATTCTTCCTTTTCTTCACGCACCATTGAATCAAATACCTCCATGCTTCATGGATAATAGCCCAACCTGTTTCACACAGTCTTTTGTGAAGTAGCTACTACTGATATCTTTTTTGTTTCACAATCAATCACTGAACATTGTTTCATAATAGTTATTAGTGAAATAGAAAACACAGACACTTTTCTCTCCCTTGCCCAGAGTTGGAGTTAAATCATGACCAAAAGGAGATAGGACAGGAATATACAGATTTTTTTTGCCAGTGATAATCTGGGAAAAAAAAGAAGAAAAGAGAGGTTAGTCCTGAAGAAAATAGCCTCCCAATCAAGTTCTAATGTGTTCTGCACCTGCTGTTGCTAGCCCCTATTTTTAAGGTAGAAATATCTACGCAATGCACCATTCTCCTGGCCCCTCCATGCCTTAATTAACTAAATGTCTGCCTCAAATGACAGGACATTGCCATCTAGAGAAGTACACTTAAGGAACAGTTCACACTTATGGTACTGCATAAAGAATAAATCATACTGTTCTCAAATTTTGGTGAACATTTTTCTATTTGGCATGCTAACTCCTGAAACCAGGAAAGAAGCCAGGAAGAGTTGTTTATGGCAGCAGTTTCTCTCTATTATTCCACACTCTGAGATATAGAGCCAAATGACTATTATATTCAGCTGTCTCTGGAATACCTTAGGGAAAGTCTGCCAGCCATGGAAGAGCATCAAGGTGGCCATGAATCATTCAAACCTTTATTTTATAAAGAGCTATCAATGGCCATGCCGTCAGTACTCCTAGCTTCCTCATTTTAATTTATAGAAAACAAGTCTGGACTACTGAAGTCCATCCATCTGCACATTCAAAGCTATTCAGGGCACTCCTATCTATACTCTGGATGGATAGGAATTAATGACTCACTGCTGCCCCCCTATTGAGGTTGATGGCAAAAATCCTAAACTACTAGACTTCTTCAGTGAGTGATTGGGTCCTAAATGTATAGCGAACAGGACATTGTGAGTCTTGAAAGGAGTACAGCTATTTTGCATGAGATTTTTGCCATTGACTGCTACTTTCAGCTGGTTCTTGGCTTCCACAGCAAGCTGACCTCTCCTCTGAACAACTGATCAGCCTTCCATAAAAAGTGGTTATGTGAGCTTCCAGGACCATGTGGCTTGGTGTTCTAAGTGTCTTTATTTATAAATAAAGCCTTTAGAACTGCAGATAAGAAGATACAGTTATCTCCCAATGCTCCTCAGTGTGCTCTGTGTAAATAGAATCAACTTTTGAGCTGCCCGTATTGTGATACAAATTCTGCAGACATGGTATTGTGGTTTATGTTTGTGTGTGTGAATCAGGAATAAAAACCTAGTATGTGTATAAAGACCTTCTGAATCAGGGCATAAGTATCATATGTACATTGTTACACTTCATCAGTATTTATCGTGAGCAGCGAACAGAGGACAGGCAAACAGAGGGAGTTTGCCTGGGAACCATCCAAGAGGAGCTAAGATGGCTGCTGCATTAGCGGGGCTGTGTTATGAGCTGGTGGGGGGAATATCCGAGTGTCTGTCTCCTGTGGCCATTTGTTTGACTGGAGCTAGTTGCAGGGACTGTTGACCATTTGTTTGTTTGTTTGTTTGTTTGTTTGTTTGTTTGTTTGTTTGTTTGTTTGTTTGAAAAGTGTGAATTGGGAGTGCTTTGTGAGGTGAGCCTTGAGTTGTTGATTAGAGGGAAGGCTTTGAGCCGGGCCAACTACTTTGAGCCAGCAGCCTTATAAAAAGGCAGCCAGTTGCGAACTCAGTGAGCGGCAAACAGAGGACAGGCAAACAGAGGGAGTTTGCCTTGGGGGAGTTCCCACCCAGTATTTTTGCCTTTCAGGCTTCTGTGAGAAGTAAATACATCATCTGAGGATGCTTTTAGAAGGAAGACATGATAGTGAGCGATCAACTGTTGTGACCTGTGCAGAATGTGCCATGTTTGCCTTTCTCCTAAAGGACAGAAGCAACTTCATCTGTTCAAAGTGCAAAGTGGTCTCCATATTGGAAAAGAAGGTTAAAGGACTAGAGATGCAAGTATCAACTTTACATTGTATCAGAGAAAATGAAGAGCAACAAGGGTGATGTCATGGTGGGCGTGTGCTATAGACCACCGGACCAGGAGGATGAGGTAGATGAGGCTTTCTGTGGACAATTAACTGAAGTTTCCAGAACACAGGCCCTGGTTCTAATGGGAGACTTCAATCACTCTGACATCTGCTGGGAGAGCAATACAGCAGTGCACAGACAATCCAGGAAGTTTTTGGAGAGTGTTGGGGACAACTTCCTGGTGCAACTACTGGAGGAACCAACCAGGGGTTGTTCTACTTTTGACCTGCTGCTTACAAACAGGGAAGAATTGGTAGGGGAAGTAGAAGTGGGTGGCAATCTGGGCAGCAGTGACCATGAGATGGTTGAATTCAGGATCCTGACAAAAGGAAGAAAGAAGAGTAGCAAAATATGGACCCTGGACTTCAGAAAAGCAAACTTTGACTCCCTTAGGGAACTGATGGACAGGATCCCATGGGAGGCTAATATGAGGGGGAAAGGAATCCAGGAGAGCTGGCTGTATTAGAAGCCTTACTGAGGGCACAGGAACGAACCATCCCGATGTGCAGAAAGAATAACAAATATGGCAGGCAACCAGCTTGGCTTAACAGTGAAATCTTTGGTGAGCTTAAACATAAAAAAGAAGCTGACAAGAAGTGGAAACTTGGACAGATGACTAGGGAGGAGGATAAAAATATTGCTCGAGCATGCAGGGGTGTAATCAGGAAGGCCAAAACACAACTGGAGTTGCAGCTAGCAAGGGATGTGAAGGGTAACAAGAAGGGTTTCTACAGGTATGTTAGCGACAAAAAAAGGGTCAGGGAAGGTGTGGGACCCTTAATGAATGGGGGAGGCAACCTAGTGACAGATGATATGGAAAAAGCTGAAGTACTCACCTCAGTCTTCACAGACAAGTTCAGCTCCCACACTGCAGTCCTGGGCTACACAGTATAGGGAGGTGGTGAGCAGCCCCCAGTGGTGAAAGAACAGGTTAAGTTAACTATTTAGAAAATCTGGACATGCACAAGTCCATGGGTCCAGATCTAATACATCCGAGGGTGCTGATGGAATTGGCTGATGTGGTTGCAGAGCCATTGGCCATTATCTTTGAAAACCCTGGCGACTGGGGGAGGTCCCGGATGACAGGAAAAGGCAAATATAGTGCCCATCTTTGAAAAAGGGGAGGAGAACCTGGGGAACTAGAGACCGGTCAGCCTCACTTCAGTTCCTGGGAAAATCATGGAGCTGGTCCTCAAGGAAACCATTTTGAAACACTTGGAGGAGAGGAAGGTGATCAGGAACAATCAACATGGATTCACCAAGGGCAAGTCATGCCTGACCAACCTGATTGCCTTCTATGATGAGATAACTGGCTCTGTGGATATGGGGAAAGCGGTGGACGTGATATAGCTTGACTTTAGCAAAGCTTTTGATATGGTCTCCCACAGTATTCTTCCCAGCAAGTTAAAAAAGTATGTATTGGATGAATGGACTATAAGGTGGAAATAAAGATGGCTAGATTGTCGGGCTCAACAGGTAGTGATCAACAACTCGATATCTAGTTGGCAGCCGGTATCAAGCGGAGTACCCCAGGGGTCAGTCATGTGGCCAATTTTGTTCAACATCTTTATTAATGATCTGGATGATGGGATGGATTGCACCCTCAGCAAGTTTGCAGATGACACTAAGCTACGGGGAGAGGTAGATACACTAGAGGGTAGGGATAGGGTCCAGAGTGACCTAGACAAATTGGAGGAGTGGGCCAAAAGAAATCTGACGAGGTTCAACAAGGACAAGGGCAGAGTTCTGCACTTAGGATGAAATAATCCCTTGCACCCTACAGGCTGGGGACCGACTGGCTAAGCAGCAGTTCTGCAGAAAAGGACCTGGGGATTACAATGGATGAGAAGCTGGATATGAGTCAGCAGTATGCCCTCGTTGCCAAGAAGGCTAACGGTATATTGGACTGCATTAGTAGGAGCATTGCCAGGAGATAGAGGGAAGTGATTATTCCCCTCTATTCGGCACTGCTGAGGCCACATCTGGAGTATTGCATTCAGTTTTGGGCCCCCCCACTACAGAAAGGATGTGGGCAAATTGGAGAGAGTCCAGCAGAGGGAAACAAAAATGATCAGGGGGCTGGGGCACATGACTTATGAGGAGAGGCTGAGGGAACTGGGCTTGTTTAGTCTGCAGAAGAGAGGAGTGAGGGGGGATTTGGTAGCAGCCTTCAAGTACCTGAAGGGGGGTTCCAAAGGGGATGGAGCTTGGCTGTTCTCAGTGGTGGCAGATGACAGAACACAGAGCAATGGTCTCAAGTTGCTGTGGGGGAGGTTTAGGTTGGATATTAGGAAACACTATTTCACTAGGAGGGTGGTGAAGCACTGGAATGGGTTACATAGGGAGGTGGTGGAATCTCCATCCTTAGAGTTTTTTACGGCCCAGCTTGACAAAGCCCTGGCTGGAATGATTTAGTTGGGATTGGTCCTGCTTTGAGCAGAGGATTGGACTAGATGACCTCATGAGGTCTTCCATCCCTAATCTTCTTCTGATCTTCCACATACTTGAAATTAGATTGCTGATACATATACTATTTACATCCATCAGCTAATCAGGTAATGGAGTGTGTTGGATTTCATTGCCTGCAGCAACTACATTCATAATTTGATCTCAAGACCTCAAGATATGACAACAAAGGCACTAGAGCACTAAATCATCCTAATGGAATGTTCATTCAGATACAACTCTGAATCTGAAAAACTCCAACACTCTTTTATGCTAAATAACTGTATCCACTAGACTCTTTCCTGGAAAATTGAACTGAAACATACATTAAATTAGAATTAAAAACTAGAATGATTTGTATTGATTTGAGTGGTGCTACACCAATTTATTAGGACCTGGTTATTACCTCCAGGGAGAGGTGGAGGTTTCCATTCCCCCACTCATATATACATCCTCCAGACAAGCTGTACTCTTTGAATTTCATCTACACTTAGTAAAGCAGAAATTACAGTCTTCTGAGTATTGGAGGTTAGGGTGGGTTTTTTTATTTGAAAGCTTTTCATTTAACAAAAAAATAATCTAGTTACATGATTTCATTCTAGTTGTTCTAATTGACTACACTGGCACTATTTCTGGAGTAAGATGAATAATTTATATAAATTTGGTGACTAGACACAATGTACAAAATAAAATTAGAAATGGCATTTGATAAACATCCTACAATATGTTGCACTAAATTCATGACAATGCTGCTGCCAGAAATATATTAACAACTAAACAGCGGGAATAAAGTAAAACAAAGTAATGAACCACTAGCTAAGCCAAATCAAGATTCCTTGTGTTGTGCGCTGACTGCCATGGAATTTGAGCCCTGGCAGCATGAAAAACTAAGTGACTTTGACTGGTGGAAGCTATGAACTTAAAGCTTTGCTACTGGCCCTAGACAGTTCAGTCCCAGCTATGGCAGGGGATGGGATGAGAGGAAAATAAATACTTAATTATATGCAATCTATTTTCCTGCACTTGTAAAAGTGACACTCCTTAAAACGTGCTCTAAAATGTCTGCAAATCTCTGGATTACCACAAGTAAATTACTTAGTGCTTTAAAAAAAAGAAATAGAATGTTTATCATTATATTGCGGGGGGAGGGGAGGAGGGACAAATTTCCAAGCCTTATGCAGTGAGAGATAGATGCAACATTTGTTATTGTTTATTAACAGGTTTAGTGTTAACTGCTTTCACACAACAATTTACAATATAACTTTTTTTTTTGTCACATGCAATGCAGCTGGATGTGAGAAGGAGGCTGGATAGTTCGGTAGATTGGTAATGGGGAACAGAACTTTCACCTATAGAAGCCTGGGGTGAGAACCACAAATGGGACTTTGACTCAGCATTGCAACACCTCATTTTTAGGCATTCTGCCACCTAGTGGAATCCTCAGCCTTGAGTTAGGTATCCATGTGCCTGGTACAAGGCATGGGGAGAGTTAGGTGCCTAAAAATGGGAATTACAAAGCCAGCCTGCTGAATGGAGAGCCAGCTAAACTAGCCTATAGGAGATGCAGAGCACACTAAGCCCTACCCCTCAAAGGGGAGTTAGGTGCCTTCACAGCCATCAACCTTCTCCAAGAGTCAGATGCCTAAATGAGGTCAGTCGTTTCTTGTAAGAACAACAAAAAAGATTTGAGGAGGAGGTGCTCCCCTTATAGCCAGTGGGTAAAGCACTCACCCAGGATGTCAGAGACCCAGGTTCCAATTCCTACTCTGCCTGATGTGTTGTAGGAATTTGAATCAAGGTGTCCCATGTGAGTGCCCCAATCACTGAGCTATAGAGCTATTCCTCTTTGTACAAATAATTAAATACTCATTGGGCCAGAGAGAGTTAGAATGACTGTACAGTCCCATGATTAGGGCACTCACCTAGGACTGGGATTTGAATCAAGGTCTCCCACATCCTGAATGAGTGCTCTAAGTGGTCGGCTCTTGTGGTGGTCGTAGTGCCCCCCTTATGCCCCTCAGTCATAGAATATCCTTCTGCTGTATTTTGCCAGAGTAACTGTGCTCAGAGTATGCTTACTAGATTGGACCCCACAGATGAGACAGGCAGGGGATACCTAGATTGAGAATGAAATCAGGGTTTGGGCGTGAGCTCAATGCCAGTGTCCAGATTGAGACAGTTTTGCACATGCCCACTAGCAGGGATTTAGGTGCCTTCAGGGTTAGGCAGCTGAGTGGGGGTTCTGAGGATCCACATTTTGGATTTAGGCACCTGAAGGAGAAGGTAGGTTCCCATATCCCTCTGTGAATCTGACACCTGATGTGAATAAGGCCTAGACTTGTAGTGACTGAATTCTATCAACGTATGCCAATAGTATACATGAAATTAATTGTAGTTGTTCTAGTTCCCAGTAGAAAACTGTTTCCCACTACTATATTTGGTCATAAATTAAGGATTTCATTATCCGAGGCTGTCAGTATACAGTATGTCACAAACTACTATATTAGGAAATTAAGGCATACAATGAGTGTTAAGGCCTGATTTTACTCTGATTTACTCTGAGGATAACTTCATTAACAATAAATCCTGTAAACTCGCTGCTGAGTGAAGAGAATTGGACCTATTAATTGTTCTTTAAAATACCTTTTTGAACCAGACAAATAAGTATGTTATTGCATTTGTTATTCTATCCACTTTACGATAACGATAGTACATTTTTTCTAGAATAAACAGGCACAATGGATACTTTTCACCAAATGAGAGTTATTCCCTTCCCATGCACAAGTGGAAAGACAAAAAGATCTCATTTTCATTTAGTAAACAAATATTTTGCAATATTGTAGGTAATACTTTTGTACTGTAATGTGCAAGACTTTGTTTTCCTAATAATTTATTGAAATTTCTAGGGCCTCACTGAATACTGTATACACTGAATAATGTTTCCACAGCTGTGGTATAGGCCCTGAGGTCTCTCAACATGCATATTGTTGTTACGTTCTCAGAAAATTGATTTTCAGCACAATAATTTTCAAAACAACATTATGTATAATTCCCCTCTTGGGTACTATGAAGGAACACATGGCATAATGCTATACATGAAAATAGTTTTTAAAGTTTTGCCCACTTAAAATAATAACACATCCAATGGAGATAATTTTGCAGTTAGCAAAGCTTTTTTTCTCCACTAGTTTACATGCACATCCTCATATTGTTGTTACCAGATTGAAATGTGCTCTCCCACATATCACCCATTCTTCTCAGCTCTCCTCCTCAGGAGCTTACAACTCTGGCCCCAATCCAGAAAAGGCTGATCAACTTCAACAGGTCTGCTCACATTCTTTGTTGAGCTGGGGACAGAACACTCACTGTATTGCAAGACGGAGCCCTATGACTTTTCTAATTATTTTTTCCTGTAACATATATGACATTTACACAATACCTGATGGTTTGATATGATACAATGACTTTATTTGCATTTACCTGAGATCGCCACTTATCTTACTCAAAGCTCCATCTCTCCTGATTAATGTGGCTAATCTAAACTCATTCTAACCCCCATCCACTGCATTTGACCTCACATCACCATGAAATCTCTATACCTACTTTAATGGAAGAGATAGGTATATTTGGATATAAAATTTTTCTTTATTTATCAAATCCAATTTACCTATAAAATAAAAAGAAAAGGTGTACTTGTGGCACCTTAGATACTAACAAATTTATTTGAACATAAGCTTTTGTGAGCTACAGCTCACTTCATTGGATGCATTCAGTGGAAAATATAGTGGGGATATTTATATACACAGAGAACATGAAACAATGGGTGCTACCATACACACTGTAACGAGAGTGATCACTTAAGGTGAGCTATTACCAGCAGGAGAGTGGGGGGGGGGGGAAACCTTTTGTAGTGATAATCAAGGTGGGCCATTTCCAGCAGTTGACAAGAACATCTGAGGAACAGTGGGTGGTGGAGGGGGGCAATAAACAAGGGGAAATAGTTTTACTTTGTGTAATGACCAATCCACTCCCAGTCTCTATTCAAGCCTAAGTTAATTGTATCCAGTTTGCAAATTAATTCCAATTCAGCCGTCTCTTGTTGGAGTCTGTTTCTGAAGTTTTTTTGTTGAAGAATTGCAACTTTTAGGTCTATAATCGAGTGACCAAAGAGATTGAAGTGGTCTCCAACTGCTTTTTGAATGTTATAATTCTTGACATCTGATTTGTGTCCATTTATTCTTTTATGGAGAGACTGCCCAGTTTGACCAATGTACATGGGAGAGGGGCATTGCTGGCACATGATGGCATATATCACATTGGTAGATGTGCAGGTGAACGAGCCTCTGATAGTGTGGCAGATGTGATTAGGCCCTATGATGGTGTCCCCTGAATAGATATGTGGACACAGTTGGCAACAGGCTTTGTTGCAAGGATAGGTTCCTGAGTTAGTGGTTCTGTTGTGTGGTGTGTGGTTGCTGATGAGTATTTGCTTCAGGTTGGGGGGGCTGTCTGTAAGCAAGGACTGGCCTGTCTCCCAAGATCTGTGAGAGTGATGGGTCATTCTTCAGGATAGGTTGTAGATCCTTGATGATGCGCTGGAGAGGTTTTAGTTGGGGGCTGAAGGTGATGGCTAGTGGCGTTCTGTTATTTTGTTTGTTGGGCCTGTCCTGTAGTAGGTGACTTCTGGGTACTCTTCTGGCTCTGTCAATCTGTTTCTTCACTTCAGCAGGTGGGTACTGTAGTTGTAAGAATGCTTGATAGAGATCTTGGAGGTGTTTGTCTCTGTCTGAGGGGTTGGAGCAAATGCGGTTGTATCGTAGAGGTTGGCTGTAGACAATGGATTGTGTGGTGTGGTCTGGATGAAAGCTGGAGGCTTGTAGGTAGGAATAGCAGTCAGTAGGTTTCCGGTATAGGGTGGTGTTTATGTGACCATTGCTTATTAGCACTGTAGCATCAAGGAAGTGGATCTCTTGTGTGGACTGGTCCAGGCTGAGGTTGATGGTGGGATGGAAATTGTTGAAATCATGGTGGAATTCCTCAAGGGCTTCTTTTCCATGGGTCCAGATGATGGAGATGTCATCAATGTAGCACAAGTAGAGTAGGGGCATTAGGGGACAAGAGCTAAGGAAGTGTTGTTCTAAGTCAGCCATAAAAATGTTGGCATACTGTGGGGCCATGCGGGTACCCATAGAAGTGCCACCGATATGATGGTATATGTTGTCCCCAAATGTGAAATAGCTATGGGTGAGGACAAAGTCACAAAGTTCAGCCACCAGGTTTGCCGTGACATTATCAGGGATAGTGTTCCTGATGGCTTGTAGTCCATCTTTGTGTGGAATGTTGGTGTAGAGGGCTTCTACATCCATAGTGGCTAGGATGGTGTTTTCAGGAAGATCACCGATGGATTCTAGTTTCCTCAGGAAGTCAGTGGTGTCTCAAAGATAGCTGGGATTGCTGGTAGCATAGGGCCTGAGGAGGGAATCTACATAGCCAGACAATCCTGCTGTCAGGGTGCCAATGCCTGAGATGATGGGGTGTCCATGATTTCCAGGTTTATGGATCTTGGGTAGCAGATAGAATACCGCAGGTCGGGGTTCCAGGGGTGTGTCTGTGCGAATTTGTTCTTGTGCTTTTTCAGGGATTTTCTTGAGCAAATGGTGTAGTTTCTTTTGGTAACCCTCAGTGGGATCAGAGGGTAATGGCTTGTAGAAAGTGGTGCTGGAGAGCTCCTGAGCAGCCTCTTGTTCATATTCCGACCTATTCATGATGATGACAGCACCTCTTTTGTCAGCCTTTTTGATTATGATGTCAGAGTTGTTTCTGAGACTGTGGATGGCATCATCAAGGATCTACAACCTATCCTGAAGGACGACCCATCACTTTCACAGATCTTGGGAGACAGGCCAGTCCTTGCTTACAGACAGCCCCCCAACCTGAAGCAAATACTCATCAGCAACCACACACCACACAACAGAACCACTAACTCAGGAACCTATCCTTGCAACAAAGCCCGTTGCCAACTGTGTCCACATATCTATTCAGGGGACACCATCATAGGGCCTAATCACATCAGCCACACTATCAGAGGCTCGTTCACCTGCACATCTACCAATGTGATATATGCCATCAAGTGCCAGCAATGCCCCTCTCCCATGTACATTGGTCAAACTGGACAGTCTCTCCATAAAAGAATAAATGGACACAAATCAGATGTCAAGAATTATAACATTCAAAAAGCAGTTGGAGACCACTTCAATCTCTTTGGTCACTCGATTACAGACCTAAAAGTTGCAATTCTTCAACAAAAAAACTTCAAAAACAGACTCCAACGAGAGACTGCTGAATCGGAATTAATTTGCAAACTGGATACAATTAACTTAGGCTTGAATAGAGACTGGGAGTGGATGGGTCATTACACAAAGTAAAACTATTTCCCCTTATTTATTGTGCCCCCACCCCCCACTGTTCCTCAGATGTTCTTGTCAACTGCTGGAAATGACCCACCTTGATTATCACTACAAAAGGTTTCCCCCCCCCCCACTCTCCTGCTGGTAATAGCTCACCTTAAGTGATCACTCTCATTACAGTGTGTATGGTAACACCCATTGTTTCATGTTCTCTATGTATATAAATCTCCCCACTGTATTTTCCACTGAATGCATCCGATGAAGTGAGCTGTAGCTCACAAAAGCCTTATGGTCAAATAAATTAGTTAATCTCTAAGATGCCACAAGTACTCCTTTTCTTTTTGCGAATACAGACTAACACAGCTGCTACTCTGAAACCTATAAAATAAAGGATTTGATAACATAACTGTTATTTTAGAAATACTATTTCTAAATACATAACTATTCTCAGATCTGAAACTAATTGTATAGAGCAAAATCCTGAAGCCCTTACTTAGTCCTCACTCAGCCAAAACACTCATTGGCCTGAATTTTGAAGCCTTTACTCAGCCAGAGTTCTCATTGGAATTAATAAAAAATTGTCTGAGTAAATAATTTCAGAATTTGATCCCTGTCATGTGGACCTTTGTCACTTGTCAATGTATTTCCCTACAACAAGACAGCTTTGGAATTTCTTGAAAATAGCAATACATAGCATGCTTTGTACTTATCAATGCATCATTAACTCTGTCTTTGCATTCGGTGTGGACTTGATTCCTGTTTAACATACCTTTCATGGCAGAAGTGTCTGAGGCACCTCACAAAATCATAAACAATAAGTACGGGTTCATTAAACAAAAACTTTTAGAGAACAACTCTAATGTTCGTCTCTATTTAGAAACAGAGACTCAGCAGGGATAGGTTTCATACTTTAAGTACATTGATGTAAAATCTAAATCACTCAGGTTAAGAGCCCCAAATTGGGTACAGACAAAAAATGTTGGTCAATCACAAAGCCTGACATGATTCACAGTGTCAATCATTCACTTATGTAAACTGAACAAAAGACTTATCTTAAAGACTAATAAGCCAACTTTGTATCCTATGTGATCTGTAAGAGAAAGTCAACGTGTATTGTAATTTTGTTTGGTTTTGCTTCCTTTCAAATTATGCCATACTGTTCAAGTATTTATGGGTCAATTTTCTGTGCAATGCATGGGGAACTAGGCATAATATTAACATTAATGTTAATAGTTGTTTCACAGCTGTAGCTCTGCATATTACATTGAAAATTTGTTTATTACTGTTACGTATTAGTCTGCTGCGGTAGTATGTTACTCTCGAAAGGAATATGGAAGAGCTTTTGTTCAGAGTGTTACCAGAATTTAAAATAGGAGGTTAACTAAAAAACAAAGTGTTTCATTCTTTTATATGAGCACTATAACCTATTTAAGTATTTGAATTCTTGTTGTATGACATGGCCAAGTAAACTAGACTGTAGAATTCATGCCCTGCTTCAGAAAGAATGGTTTGATTCCTTGTGCTGTCAGTTGAGCTATGTTTCTAATATTGTGGCAATGGCATTTCATATCTCAGTGCTCCAGCAAAATGGAATCCTCTCTCAAGCACTGTTCCCTTAGGGAAAATAAAAAACATGGAAGATTTGTGATGTCATGTTATTGTAACAAAATCTAGATGGACTAGACTTTTCTGTAATAAATGGTAAAGTCTGCCCCATTAATATGTGCTCCTGTGAACAGCTGTGATTATTTTTATAGTGAGTGGGGATGGGAAAAAAGATCACTGAAGGCATGCAAGCAAGGATGTGATAGTCACAAGCAATATTTCTGTCTGGTAGCTGAAGGCTCGCTCTGAGCCTGAGGGATCATAAGTAGCTTGGATTATATACATCATGTAAACATCTGTTTATCCTAGCATGCAGAGGTAGATTAGATGTTTGTGGGGCTGTGGGCCAGAGCCAGGGGGGCCCCTCCCCACCCGTTTCACCTGAAGTCCCCACTGACCCCTCCCCCAGTGCTTCTGCCAGGGAAATGGGTTGGGGCGCAGGGGCTCACCCCACCCTGCTCCCCTGACCCCCAGCACTCCTGACGGGCAGCAGGCTTGGGGCACTGGGGCACCCATTTTTCTGGGTGTCCCCAATTGGCCGGAGCCCCTGGGGACAGTCCCCATTGGCCCAGTGGCTAATCTGCCACTGCTAGCACAGACATCACCTGATAAGTACTGGGTTCCGTCATATAGAGGTGACAATAAAATACACATATAGATACTCTACATAAAGGTAGATGAGGATATGGTAGGAGCTACAGAAAGCTAACAGCTAAATATTTTCTAAAGTGAACACACGTTAACGAAGATCTATTTTAAAAGGAGATCTGTAAGGGCCTGATCCAAAGTCAATGAAAAGACTCCCATTAACTTCAGCAGGCTTTGGATCCAGCCCTGAAAGCACCAATATGGATATTTAAATGTGTTTGGATAATGCAGTTGCTTATACGTATCCTCAAATGATTTTCAATCATTAGAGTCAGCCTTTCTCTGCTTAGATATAGAACAATCAGCCCAGCAGACTCTCCCAAAGCACTCATCTATCTTCACGTTGTCTGGCTACGCCAGAAGAAGGACAGGAGGCACTGGAGGTGGTTTAATTTGGCCTCAACTTTATTCTTAACTCTCTGGGAGTATCCAGTAGATAAAAGTGTACAGTGCAGGAAATGCCATAATCATTTTCATATAATACCAGGGGGCTTCCGTCAGCCCTCCCCATTACCAATCTTGGACACCAGCCAAACCACTGCTGGGACCTCACCATCCCCCCCTTGACTGAGGGCTGGGGGGGGAGGGCCTCCTGCCATTACCAGTCATAGGAGCCTCAAACCCCCTCCCCTTACCCCCCGATTTTCCCTCTCTCAATGAATACCTCCTTTAAATCCTTTGCCAATCCATTTTATCTGACCACTGTATCTTTTCACAATGGAGTACCTGCACTGGACATCCACCCCATGTTTACATAATGAGTTGCAACATCATAGCCTAATGCCCATTCCATGATTGCCCCAACTGAGCCCTCCCAAAACCACAGTGGGGAAGGCAAAAAGACCCTTCACTTTGCCTTTGCCAATCTGGCGGTGAGGGAAGAATTCCTTCCCAGCCCCGCAAGAAAGGAGCGAGAAGTGCAAATGCTCACAGCAGATCCTGACAATCTGCTATTTCACCACTTCCATGGGAGAGAGTGGGGGTGCTGCTCCACCTGGTCCAGGGGAAAAAAAAAAGAGGACTTTGTCTGCCTGGCATGGACCTATATAGTACTCTCTCTCTTCTGGTCACTCAGAGGAGGGATGGATGCTGACCTGCTCTGCAGCTGCTATAAAAGTCACTCTAACCCCTTAAAGTGGGACACATTTTCCTGTGTGGTATGCTCATTGTTAAAGTTAGCAGTTGGGGGGGAAAGACAAAGGCAGCACTCTGAAAGAAAGATGTTCTGTCTCCTGTAAAAGAGGACCAGTAGATCCATGTTGAGACAAATGAATGATATGCATTTAAAGATTATCTGAAGGTTTGTTTGTCAGTCTGTCTTTCTCCTGCTGGTAATAGCTCACCATAAGTGATCACTCTTGTTACAGTGTGTATGGTAACACCCATTGTTTCATGTTCTCTGTGTATATAAATCTCCCCACTGTCTTTTCCACTGAATGCATCCGATGAAGTGAGCTGTAGCTCATGAAAGCTTATGTTCAAATAAATTTGTTAGTCTCTAAGGTGCCACAAGTACTCCTTTTCTTCTTTCTAATCAGTGAATCAGACTTAAGGAATGATGCTTCTGTTGGTGTTGTTGCTCTCTAATCTTTACAGTGTCTGGGAACGTCTGGTAACACAAGTGATTATACTTACCGGTCAAAAACAAACTTATTTTCTAGCATAATTCTGAGGTATAGAAGCCACCTGAAAATATCCAGAGGATCTTTCTTTTAATTTGTTAATGTTAGAGGTGACTGTTAATATTAACTGATTTTTTTGTTTCTAATCATTATTTTTCAGAAATTTTACTGTTGTTAATTCCAAAATCATTGTCGTCACTATAAGGCCTGAACCTAAAACAGCGGATTCATTTCTAGAGATAGAGTTAGCACATCTGGCTAATGTAAGTATTGCTGCAGAGAATCTTTATTTCTAGTTGTATTCTTCTTTAAAAAAAAAAAAGGACTAATTTGCCTGATAAAAGCAAAGCACAGAGGTACACAGCATACTCTGAATAGACTGTTTTCACGTTGCATGCGTACAGAACTGTGTGACCCTTTGTTTCTGTCATTCTTATGGTTTTCATTTATACAGCAATTTTCATAGGGAACTCTACATTAACTGCTTTGATAGATACAATGGCAAATGTAGTATTTGTCCATTGGTTTCCCTTTTGTTACCAGATGAGGTCCATAGTGCAACATAAGCTTCAGGCCTTTTCTTACTTTTTTCTTTGCCATTATGTGATACATGAAAGGACAATTCATATTTGACTACACTATCAGAATATGAAAATGCAGCCTCACTCCAGTTTGCAAGTTCTACAAATTCACAAGATCTTGTTTTTTCTGCTATTTTCATGTCCTGTAATTTTAATTTAAAGAGTTTAAAGCCAAAAAAAAGCCTCTAAATGTAATTCCATATTAAAGAGTGGCTAAAGTTGTACAGAAATTTCAAACAATTTCTTCCTGCTGCTTTCAGCTACCTCTTGATATCAAAGAAAACTTTTACAGGAAAGTTGTGTGAAATAAGACATCCAGGTAAGAACAAGGCCTATCGATATTGCTAGTGATGTCTGAGACATCATAATATGCAGAATTTCTGCCTGACTTTTTACATTGGTAATGAAGAGTTAGAAGTTATATTGAGTCAAGGAGGAAAGAGACATTTAAGAAAGGCATATAAAATAAAGTTATTGTATTAACATAAAATACTTCAAAGTTAATAGCATTTTGTTAAATTTTATGGGACAAGTTCTCTATTGGCCTATTCAAATGCAATTTCACTGACATTAAAGGAGTTGCACTCAGCCTCTTGTGGATTTGACCCAAAGACTGTAGGAAACTGGATGGCTCTCGGAATTTATGTGGCAATCTGGCCCATTCAGCTCTAAGTTTTTGGTTTACATCCAGCCCAGGCTGGAAGTGACAGAATATTATTACCATCCGCTGATTATTCAGTAGTTGGTATGAAATGAGTTTTATGGTCTCATCCAGTTCCTGGTGATCAGGTATTACAAAGAACATCACAACTGATCCTCATGGTCAAGTTTAGCAGACAGGAAAAGATGGAACAAGCAAGGACTCTGAGCTACCCTCTGAATCCTAGAGGTAGTATTTTAAAGTAAGGGTTGACACACATTGATGTGGCAGTGTGGGGAAGCCTTTACACTGTTGCAGCCAGTGTGGTACCTTGTCTATGGATTAACAGAAACTTCAATCTCCAGCACTGTCAGGAACAGAAATTTCACTAAAAAAACATAATGGGCTGTATTCAGTCAGATTACTTTGAGGCATGGGCCACAAATGAACATGGAAGCTTGATCGTAGTACTTCATGTCTATTTATCAGAAAAGCCAGACAGCTTGTGGAAAATATTTCCCTTGCTGTATTTAGGTAAGTCAGATCACAGAGATCTTCAGATGAGCTCAAGATACTTCTAGATCTTTGATTTTTGTTTATATTATTTTACTATTTATTAGTTGTGGAGTTATTTTTACAGCTCATAAAAAAGGGATGTGAAAGGATCATTTCATATGTGGAAACATGAATGGTTAGTCACAGGGCTATAGCCCAGGTAGACAAGGGAAAGAAAAGAGAAGATTGTAATGAATTTGTTCATAGCTGTAAGACAAGAGGTAAGGAACAATCAAGGTAATATCAGTAAACTCTGTATCAGTGTTGAAATCAACTAATAAATCCAAAATAAGCAAGTAAAATGGCATGACATAAACAAGGCAAAAGGAAGGTTAAATGAATGTCTTCACAAGTTGATTTCTAGAAAAGACATTAAAGAGGGACCTGTTTCTTCAGCTTGTTTGTTTTATTGTTCTTTTTTAAAATGTACACACCCAGCACTTGCCCATTTTCCAGTTCTTTAGAAAGGTTCATTCTGGCAATGGAAGATGCAGGACATCGATTGTGATCTGGCATTGTCTACCTTTCTGTAACAGGACATTAATGAGTACTGTATTAGCGCAGGACTAGGAAGTGCTGACAAGGCAAGAGGATAGTAACCTTGTCAATAACATTAAGGACCTGGCACTGTTTTCTTCTGGCTCAGTTTTAGCTCAATAATATTTTACTCCAAATATCTGCAAGTTTTCTCCAAATTATACAGCCAGACCACTGCCCCCACGTGGAATCTCACTGAGGTCACTGTTACACCACATGAATACAGGAGTTATCCTGTGCCGATCCAATTGCAGGATCCTGGCCTAAAAACTGGGAACAGAAACTGGTTTTACAGTTTTGAATGGCTTTAATGTTTAGTGGTTTTCTGTTCATGATAGTTTCCCAGATGAGATTTTATATAAAGAAGAGCAGTTGGAGATGCTGTGGCACATTCTCTGATTTGTGTCTTTTGCCTTTTGATCTTCATTTTCTTTATTAGAATTTACCTCAGTTGAAAATTAGAATCTAATTTTCTCTAATTATGTCTTAATATACCATAATCTGTCTTTGAACTCTGTACATCATACACAGTAATTAAGGTGAAAATGGTTTTACTTCATCTCTAGACTTTGATTGTTGTACATTAATGGCTCAGAGTTTAATCATGATGTCAATTAAGTGGGCTAATTATTAAATTAATTTAATTAAATATTAAATAGGAATTAAAATACAGACATTTTATTCCAATTAATCTTTTCTAGAAGTTTTCTTTGTGTTGTTGCTCTTTTCAAACTTTGCCTCTTTTAATATTACCTATACTATACGAATCAAAAAAGTCTGTTGTTGAATGGATTAATGATTATCTGATGACTTCTAAAATGTGCTCATGTATCTGTGGGAGTATAGTTACATTTTTTAATTTTTATTTTTGTTAATTATTTGTCCACTGATTGATTAAACTAAATTATATTATGTGTACATCTGAGATGTAGAGGGGCTCCTTGCACAAACATGCATAATAATTGTGAAAAAGACATATGCGCATGTGAAAACTCCTGTTGTTCACAGCTGGAATACTTCAGGGCTTTATTTTCAAACAATGAAATATGAATTAATAAATTCCATTCTAACTATCCATAATAGGTGTTCATGTGCTCAAAATGAATACATTATTATAATTGCATTTTACACTCAAATTTGGTATTTATTCATAAAATTGAATTATTTTACATATATATATCCTACCCGTCAGTGGTATACCCAAATAGCCTACCCATCAGTGGGGTGTGTGTGTGTGTGTGTGTATATATATATATATACACACACCCCACTGATGGGTAGGCTATTTGGAATACAGCACTGTATTTGAACTTGTAGATGATTTTAAATATAGCGCTGACCATGGTACTCTGTAACATGCTAATGTAGCTTGCAGTGTGTTGCTCACCGTACATGGTATTTAATGCCATCCGGTATGATCACAGGTGGATTACATGAGCAGTATGATCACGATTGTAACATTTTTCTACTAGTTATGCTGGAAAAGGCACCAACATCATGGACTTTGTTCCAGAAAGAATGTGAAATATCATCTCCTAATTTTGCAAAACCTCTGCTCTTATATCAATGGACAATGCAGTGGCAATCTAGTAATATTATGGGAGTTAAAGCTTCTGGTTATGATTACTTCCACTGAAACTTTGACTTCCAATTATTGTGGGCCTACATAGCATGCACAATTCCATTCAATTGTGCACCATGTCTTGAATACTGAAAGTTTTATGTGCCACACCTACGTATTTCTATTCCCAATGTGTCAAGGATTTTTGGAGGAATGTGGGTGACATTTATGCTGCTCTCAGTGTTACAGCTTCATCTCTTATTCATTTTTATGGTGACTCAACATACTCCCCTCTCCATGTGAATGAGCTCCAAAAGGGCCACAGATTTGTGAAAACTACATGGATTTATCACTTCCTTAAACCTTCCCACAGAGTCCTCTATTTGCCTTGGTGACTGGCCATTGCTTGAAATTTTCTTCTTTAAAATCATTCTTTTAGTTAAGTCTGAGCAGTCACCTTTTTCTCAAAGCATTTTCAAGTCCTCTCTCCTTGCAGTGTGGAAAGAGATGGTGTAGGCTGTGCATCACCAAGAAAAAAATCACAGCTACCTGAATGTATACTGGCATCGGTTTGAGGCATAGCTTTTACGTATGATTATGACTGCATAAGAATGAATATAGGCAGATTACTTCAAGTCTCAAGACACTTTCAAGCTGCTGAATCCTCTGTTTTTTCTAACTTTCCTGTTATTGCCAGTTATGATTCTTCCACAACCTCTTCTATTGATTCTTCAGAATGCTTTGGGCCAATGGTGCAAGATGCACACTCTGGATTTGTATGTGCCTGTTATCCGGCGTCTTGTCATGTGTTTTTAGTCTTTTATTTTAGATTATGAAGTCACTTATCTGTGTTTGTAAGGTGCGATGTGAATTTAAAGTTCTACGTGTGTTTTAAAATAATTATACCAAACTCAGAACCTTTAATACAGTCACCAAACTAGTGAACTACAAGATCAGAGCTTCATTAAATATCTTTGTTACTATAGTCTGGAAGAGAAAGCTTTGCCTCTCTTGAAAAAGGGTGGTAGAAGAATTCTAACAAATGGGTGGATATTTTCTTTCATTAATATTAATAAATAGTTTCTACAGTTTGAAACAGCTGTGGATTAAAATGATGTGTATGTAAAAGCGTTTCTGAAAAAATATTGCCCACTGGCAACCTGTACAATTGACTTTTTCAGTACTATCCTAAGATTTTCATATAAAAATGAAAATAACTTGATCATTTTAAACTATTCCTCATGCTTGCCGTTGTTTTTGTTTTCCACCAATCTTTTGTTGGAGGAGTTGCGCTCTTGTGCCCAGTGTCTGTTTTTATTGATTCCTAACTTTAAAATATCTGTGCCAAAACTGCTATATATGACTTCTAGGAGAACATTATATGAACATCATGACAAAATATGTCTTGTGCAAGTAAACTGAACCTTGACATCTGTTCCTTTAGATATCTGCAGTTTTGTTTGTTATTCTGTATTATACATCTACTGTAGCTGTGGCTTCATGCATACCCAATCTTTACAACAGTCTTGCAGTCTTTACTCAATCAAAATGTTCATTAAAGTTAATGTACACTTAGCCTGAAAAAAGATTTGTTGGATTGGGCCCAAACTTTGAATTTTAGTCACTTCACTTCATAATGGAGAGAAGAAAATAAGAGCAATAATAAAGAGCCTTCAATTCTCTGAAATATTACCCCACTTTAATATGTGTAAGAAACTGAGATTTAGGGCCCAGGCTCCCACTGATGTCAATGTCAATGTCGATGGGCTCATACTGAGCATGAAAAAGTAGAATATTTGCTATGATTTAGCCTTTTTACCATTAATGGCACAAAAGATCCAGAGGCCATTAATTTTCTCCCTTCATTAAATAATCTACCAGTTTAGCCAGTTTCTAAAGTGAACTTCTCCCCCCGCAGCCTTTGCATTGGGCCCTTGTAAGGGGCAGGATGGGAATGTGGCCAAAGTGTTACTGTGCCCCAGCTATTCTCCACCGGTGGATGGCCTGTTGGGATCAATGGTCAACTGGCCTACTTTAAAGTGTGCAGGTCCAAGAACTGGCATCAGAAATAGGGAGTCTCAATATAGGCACAGTTAAGACACACAACAATGGTTCTGATTTAATGAAATCAGTTTAGAAACTGATGTAGTTAAATCAGCTCAACCCCCGAGTGTGGATATTCTGAAATAGAATTAGGAGTGTCTACAAAAAGGGGATGCACCAACTTAACTACTTAGAATCATAGAATCATAGAAGATTAGAGTTGGAAGAGACCTCAGGAGGTCATCTAGTTCAACCCCCTGCTCAAAGCAGGACCAATCCCAACTAAATCATACCAGCCAGGGCTTTGTCAAACCAGGCCTTAAAAACCTCTAAGGATGGAGATTCCACCACCTCCCTACGTAACCCATTCCAGTGCTTCACCACCCTCCTAGCGAAATAGTGTTTCCTAATGTCCAATCTAGACCTCCCCCCACTGCAACTTGAGACCATTACTCCTTGTTCTGTCATCTGCCACCACTGAGAACAGCAAAGCTCCATCCTCTTTGGAACCCCCCTTCAGGTAGCTGAAGGCTGCTATCAAATTCCCCCCTCACACTTCTGCAGTTCCCTCCGCCTCTCCTTATAAGTCATGTGCCCCAGCTCCCTAATTATTTTTGTTGCCTCTCTTACATACAGTGCAACTCCTCCGCCTTTTCTCCCCTGGCTGTCCTTCCTGAACAGTTTATACCCATCAATGACAGTGCTCCAGTCATGTGAGTTACCCCACCAAGTCTCTGTTATTCCAATCACATCATAGTTCCTTGACTGTGCCAGGACTTCCAATTATTCCTGCTTGTTTCCCAGGCTTCTTGTGTTCGTGTACAGGCACCTACTAGCCAATTGCCCTGCTTTCTCAGTATGCATCAGGAGGCCTCCCCTGTTGCACCCTCCTCCTTGTGTTTCCTCCCGGTATCCCAGTTCCCCTATCTCTGGGCTTAAGTCACCATCCCCTAGCAAACCTAGTTTAAAGCCCCCCTTACTAAGTGAGCAAGCTTACATAAGTTGCTCCACTGATTTTGGTAAATTAGTACCTTCTTTGGGTGCAGACAAGACCTAAAATTCTGCCTATTGAGAATAACTGATTCATTGGTTAACCTGATTGGGCAGCATTTTGAGAGTCTTTTATTTGTTCTTTTCAGAGTGGAATACAGGGGAAAAAATTGAAATTACTTAAAGAATATGAACTGGGCAGGCTCCATGTTTAGGTAACTGGCACATTTGGACCCAATACCACAGTTCTTTCCTAGTCAAAATTCCAAGTGGCTTCATGGAAACATCTACAGGACTATTTCCTGAGTAGGGATGATAGGTTCAATACTGCAAGGTGCCGAGTGCGCTCTACTAAGTGCCCTCAACTCCCACTGACTTCGATTTGTTTTTGACTCACATTAATTTCAAACCCCTTCAAACTGAGGGTGATCTTTTAGGATCAGGCCTTGAACCTGGACTGCGGGACTGAGCACTTTATTGGTTATGTACACCAATAACTAATGGTATTGTTTGTTTGTTTTTAGGGCACATTGAATCCCTATTGTGTGCTGTGGGATGATTCAAGAATGTAAGTGACAGATGTTTGCTTCTATTACTATGGATTAAATATTCCAAAACACGTAAAAATATTTAACTTGACAGACAGTCAACAGTGGTCATTATGAGGGCATGGAAAATGTGAAATCCCCAGAATGAAAATATTTCCTTTCCATGCTCTGCAGTCACATTGTAATGCAGGTTTGAAAGACAGTTTGTTTTTTTTCTGTTACTAATCCTGAATTAGCAGAATGTCTCACCAACAACTATCAAAGAGTTTAAGGCCTGAAGGGATCACCAGATCATCTAATCTGACCTCCTGTATATCACAAGCCACCAACACCACCAAATGCCCACACACTAAACCCAACAACCCAAATTAGACCAAAGTATTACAGACTACATGAGACTAGTCTGTTATGTGCCACATGAAGAGAATAAAAAGGACTGAGCTGCACCAGTCCCTGAGCTCCTGCAATGAAAGGGAATTGATTAACTGAGAGATACCCATGCGGCTGAAGAAGCTGAAGTTGCTGAAAGGTTTGAAATATGGGGAATACTGTGGGAGATATATTAGTCATCAGTGAGTAGGTGGGACCATCAAAAAGTCATGATAAGTACAATTTATTATGGCTCTGCAATTTATCACATTGATTTCACCACCATCTGGTATGCATGTATACGCACACTCTTTTATGAGACTGGTGCTTTTTGTCTTGCTTCTGCATGTAAACTGATCACTTAGGAGAGGTCCAGAAAGCATTCATTTGCTCTATAGTTCCCCAAAACATTTTTCCCCAGTCATTTTTGGAAAAGGTAGGGATCTAGGGACTTAGTATTAACTGTGAGGGCATTTTATGATTCATGATGATTTTCTGTTGGCCTGGTAATTAGTTGTGTTTGGGGCATTTTATTTGAGTCCATTTGATTATATTATGGAATTTGTATTCTAATATTGTGAGTTTTAAATTAATGCAAAAGCTCCCAGCACACTGGGCTGATTCTTATCATTTATAAATCTAAATAAATAAATATGTACAACATTATACAATTAGCTGGGTGACTTGAGTTGTTGGCTTGTTTTGTGTTTCATTTTGTTTTGTGTTCACTTTCCTCTAAAGCATCAGGAATTTGCTATTGCCAGAAGCAGGAGACCAGATATAATGAATTAATGCTCTGATCTACTGTTGCAAATCCTGTGGAGCTCTGTTGTGCTTTACTACCCAAATTTCACAAGAACTTTGGGGATCAATCCAACAAGAAAGTAGTCAGCATTTAGTAAAAGATGCTTAGCTAATCACTATTCCACAGCAACAAAAAAAGGTGCTTTAAATTAAGTGTTTTTCAGATACTGTATATGTTTGTCTTTAGCATCTGCATCAGGTAGCTATAATCGCTGAAATTTTTAGCCACCTTCATGGCAAATCTCCCAGATCTTAATCTCAGTGCACTACAGTTCCATGTGTAGTAAATTATATGTTTCTCTGGTGATGCTCTCAGTTTAATACATGCTCCAGAAGTGGGTGAAACGTTCTCGTCCTGGAGTTTAAACATTCTGCACAGGCTATTGTTCAATGATTGATAGTTCTTTCTTCATACATTCATGGAGAAGCCCCAGAATCTATACTGTGAGCTGTTTGATCACATCTGGCTCTGCATTCTTGTTGCATTTTTATGGTGCATCTTCCTTCTCGTATTCTTATTCTGTGGGTGTGTATATGTGGTATGTCTAATTGTTTGGAGAAATTATGTTTTATTTCATTCCTATTTATTGAGTAGAATTATATAACTTTTTTAATCTAGATAACTTTTTAGAAGGCTTTCCCTTTATCTGTCAATCAGGCTGACAGGCTTGCTGTCTGTCTATCTGCATTTAGTTATTGTTTTTGTATAACATTAAGACAGGTACAGCTAACTACATAAAGGATCATGGCATGAATTATATATGTGAAAATACAATTTCTCATAGTGGTGCAGCATTCATTTTGGCTGACACTTCCAAAATATGCAGTACCTCTCTTATGCTGATTTAGAATGGGGTTCTTTAGAGGTTTGGCTATTCCTTCAGTGTCTCCCCTTTCCCAGATGATTAACTGAGTATCATCAACAGTAGAATGTATGACAGTGGAAGTTTATTTTTTTCCTCCGGAATTTTTGTGACCATTTTAACCTCTGCATTTCATTCCAGTTTTGGCCTTCCATAAAATTTTGGAATGCTGAATGTTTTTCACATCAAAGCTTGTGAAAACATAAAAGGATTTTTTATTGAAATTCTAAGCTGAATTGGTCCACTGTCTGAAAGCTTTTGAAAAAGAAATCCTCTCCTCACCACCAAATTCTTTGACATGAGCAAAAAAGAATCAGGGCACCCTTCTCAGTGTTCTGTGCCAGAGCCATTCGCAGATACAGTATCAGTGGTCTGAAAATTGGTCCACAAAGGGATTGCCATACTGGCTTAGACCAATGGTCTATCTAATCTAGTGTCCTGACTGGCACTGGCCTTCAGAGGAAAGTGGAAAAAAGCCAACAGTGATATAAATAGAATAAACTGTCCATAAGAAGGGCCCTACCAAATTCACAGTCCATTTTGGTCAATTTCAGAGTCATAGGATTTTTAAAATAGTAAATTTCATGATTTCAGCTATTTAAATCTGAAATTTCACAGTGTTGTAATTGTAGGGATCCTGATACAAAAGGGAGTTGTGCGGGGGATCACAAGGTTATTGTAGTGTGGGTTGTGGTACTCCTACCCTTACGTCTGCACTGCTGCTGGTGATGGCTCTGCCTTCAGAGCTGGAGAAAGGGGCTGCCGGCCAGAAGCCCAGCTCAGAAGGCAGAGCAGCCGCCAGCAGCAGCGCAGAAGTAAGGCTGGCCTGGTATGGCATTGCCACCTTTACTTCTGCGCTGGTGCCTGCAGAGCTCGGCCCTCAGTCAGCAGCTGCCACTCTCCAGACACATGGTAGTATTGTCACCCTTACCCCTGTGCTGCTGCTGGTGCGACACTGCTTTCAGAGCTGGGCACCTGGCCAACATCCGTCATTTTCCAGCCACCCAGCTCTGAAGGCAGTGCAGAAATAAGGGTGGCAATACCGTAAACCCCCTAAAATAACCTTGTGAACTCCCTGCAACTCCCTTGGGTCAGAACCCCCAATTCGAGAAACACTGGCCTCCCCCCATGAAATCTGTACAGTATAGGGTAAAGGCACACAAAAGACCAGATTTCACGGGGGGAGATGAGATTTCACGGTCCATGATGTGTTTTTCATGACCATGAATTTGGTAGGGCCCTATATATAAGGGATATTTTCATAATCTTTTACTCATCTGATCAAAGGCAATGTATCTTAATTTCAATTAGTGGTTTAATTATGCTCAGTAGGACGGGAGCTCAATATATCATCAGTCAAGTCCCCTGCACTCAGTTCAGGACTAAGTAATAACTAGACCATTCCCGGCAGGTGTTTGTCTATGCTGTTCTTAAAAGCTTCCAATGATAGACATTCCACAACCTTCCTAGGCAATTTGTTCCAGTGCTTAACTACCCTGGCAGCTAGGAAGGTTTTCCTAATGTCCAACCTAAACCTCCCTTGCTGCAATTTAAACCCATTGCTTCTTGTCCTATCCTCAGATGTTAACAAGAACAATTTTTCTCCCTCCTTCTTGTAACAACTTTTTATGTACTTGAAAACTGTTATCATGTCCCCTCTCAGTCTTCTCTGCTCCAGACTAAACAAACCAATTTTTTTCAGTCTTTCCTCATAGGTTTTGTTTTCCTGATCTTTAATTATTGTTGTTGCTCTTCTCTGGATTTTTTTCCAATTTGTCCACTTCTTTCCTGAAATGTGGCACCCAGAACTGCACACAGTACTCCAGTTAAGGCCTAATCAGTGTGTAGTAGAGTGGAAGAATTACTTCTCATGTCTTGCTTATAACATTCCTGCTAATACATCCCAGAATGATGTTCAAATTTTTTTTTGCAACAGAGGTACACTGTTGACTCATATTTACTTTGTGACCTACTATGACTCCCAGATCCATTTCCCATTGTGTATGTGTGCAACTGATTGTTCCTTCTTAAGTGGAGTACTTTGCATTTGTCCTTATTGAATGTCATCCTATTTATTTCAAACCGTTTCTCCAGTTTGTCCAGATCATTTTGAATTTTAATCCTATTCGCCAAAGTACTTGTAACCCCTCCTAGACTGGTGTTGCAACCTCAGTAATGATAAGGATGCGGGATAGCAAGAAATAACAGCTGCAGAAGCAATCTGGTACATATGATGCTGATGCTGCAGCTTTTTCCGTGTCTTCTGAAGGGCCAGGGCACTTGCCTTGATACTGTTTCTACATCCAGCTACATTGGCCACTGACATTGAGTCATAACACTTCATTACCTTCCTGTTCTTTCCCACTATTAATGGAGGCTTAGTCATATGTTCACAGATTAAATGACATCAGAATTTCCCTCTTCATATTAGGACAACCATCAGCCTCGCCTCTAATTCAGATATCGGCTTCCCTGATTGATCAACCTTCCCAAATACATTTGTTAAACTAGAGCTAAAGTTGCACATCAGTTCTCTGGGGTCTACAAATAGAATTGCCTCACTAGGAGATGACCAGTGCTGCAGGAACTCTGCTATGACACCTGCCCCAGGCTCCCAGCATCTGTTTGTTACCCCTTGATAATGGTAGCTCTTTTGGAGAAATGACTATTTCTTGTTTTGTATGTAGAACCAACACTGATACTGCTGCCAACTCTCCATTTTGTGTGGAAATCCTCTGATGCTGCAACAGAACAGAGGAAATCTCTGATCTTTCTGGAAGAAACTATGTTCCTTTCTGAACTTGAAATAATAGATGTGGAATCTCATATACTAGAAAAGTATCAGGTACTAAGGCTGAATCCTGGTGAGTCTAGATGAGGATAGCTTAGTAGCAAAAGGTCACTATACTCCAGCTTTCCACTCCTCCAATGCTGGAGCCATTCTGTTTAGGTCTGGTCCCCATTATAGCATCTGGGGATCTCTGAAGGATGTCCCAGCTATATCCCTGTGCTTGCTTCAGAGAGGGATAATGTCATGGGAGCCTTTATGCTATCTGTGTGCTATCTGAGGATTCTTGTTTGCTGAGAAGCTCCTTCTCTGGCCAGTGAGGCTGGCCTTAGGGAAGTTTTGCATAAGTGGGGCAGGGGAAAGCTATTGTAACTCACAAAGGGATCTGAAGTTGGGTTTTATTGGCTAGCTCAGCAAAACTACTCCAAATGTCTTCTGCTGATACTCCTGAGAAGCCAATCAAGCCAATCAAGAAGCCAGGAGAAATGTGACAAAACTCAACCAGCCCAGCTCAAAACTAATAAATAGCCCACAAAACCTGCATCTAAATATGTAATAACAAAAAATTGACAAAAATTGAATTTAAAATTTTAATATAAAGCATTTGGAAAGACATTCTTTTTCACGAAAATTTGAGTGTTTTGAATTTCAAATCTGATATTTTGCACAGCACTCAGAAATACCACTTTGGCTAATTTTATTTTTCTTGCAAGTAGTACTCATATAAGACTCATTCTCCATGTGCACCTTTATTCTTTTCATGTCTTTAAACTGGCACTTCTTCCCTGGCCTAAAAAACATCTTCCTTTGCCAAAGACTAGTGTTCATGCTGGCTCATATGTAAGTTCTCAGCCCAGTACGCAACTGAGTCATGCAGATTCTTCTGCAGATACTGGGAGGGTTAAGTAATCACTCATTTAACTAGATGCCCCTCAAAGAGATGTCCCAGCATGAAATTGAGCAGTATGGATGAATGTTATGTGATGCATTGCTAATGTGAGAGTGGCCACCATTTGTCAATGACCTCAGATATAATTGGAATGAAATAATATGGTTCCATGCAAAAGAATCTGGCCCATTTGTCAGTCACAGGCTTTAGCTGTTTGACTACATACATATGCCTATGGCAACCACATAGGAGCTAGATGAAAAGAGGAACTAAAGTGAACAAAGTCACAGCTTCATTCACCTGCAATAGTTTTAGGAGTGGAAGTCTCCAACTACTGGGAGTAAAAAGAGACTTGGGCATTATTTTCAATGTTGTAAGCAGACCCTATTTTAATATCTAAGATGTCCTACAAAAAAGAGACATTTTTGCTTATGCCTCAACCAATGTTTCAGTAAAAGTGAGCTAACCAAGAGCTATGTGTACCTACCATTCCATGGGGCATCTTATAAAAATGAGGAAGGGTTATCTAGTGGGCAGGGCAAGTGACTTGGACTTGGATTCAGGACACCTACGTTCAATTTCTGACCCAGGCAAAGACTCCCTGTATGACCTGTATGCCAGCACGTTAAAAAAGTATGGATTGGATGAATGAAATAAAGGTGGATAGAAAGCTGGCTAGATTGTCAGGCTCAACGGGTAGTGATCAAGGGCTCAATATCTAGTTGGCAGCTGGTATCTAGCAGAGTGCCCCAGGGGTCTGTGCTGGAGCTGGTTTTGTTCAACATCTTCATTAATGATCTGGAGGATGGGATGGATTGCACCCTCAGCAGGTTTGAGGATAACACTAAGCTGGGGGGAGAGATACATATGCTGGAGTGTAGGGATAGGGTCCAGAGTAACCTAGACAAATTGGAGGAGTGGGCCAAAAGAAATCTGATGAGGGTCAACAAGGACTAGTGCAGAGTCCTGCACTTAGGATGAAAGAATCCTATGCACTGCTACAGGCTGGGAACTGACTGACTAAGTAGCAGTTCTTCAGAAAAGGACCTGGGGATTACAGTGGGCAAGAAGTTGAATGAGAGTCAACAGTGTGCCCTTGATGCCAAGAAGGCTAACGGCATTTTGGGCTGCATTATTAGGAGCATTGCCAGCAGATCAAGGGAAGTGATTATTCCCCTCTATTCAACACTGGTGAGGCCACGTCTGGAGTATTGCATTCAGTTTTGGGTCCCCCACTACAGAAAGGATGAGGACAAATTGGAGAGAGTCTAGCAAAGGGCAAAAAAAATGATTAGGGGGCTAGGGCACAGGACCTATCAGAAGAGGCTGAGGGAACTGGGCTTATTTAGTCTGCAGAAGAGAAGAGTGAGGGTGATTTGATTGTAGCCTTCAACTACTTGAAGTGGGGTTCCAAAGAGGATGGAGCTAGCCTGTTCTCAGTGGTGGCAGATGACCAAACAAGGAGCAGTGGGCTCAAGTTGCAGTGGGGGAGGTCTTGGTTGGATATTAGGAAACACTATTTCACTAGGAGGGTGGTGAAGCACTAGAATGGGTTATGTAGGGAGGTAGTGGAATCTCCATCCTTCGAGGTTTTTATGGCCCGGCTTGACAAAGCCCTGGCTGGGATGATTTAGTTGCGGTTGGTCCTGCTTTTAACAGGGGGTTGGACTAGATGACATCCTGAGGTCTCTTCCAACCCTAATCTTCTATGATTCTATGACCTCCGGCAAGTCACATCATCTACACAGTACATCAGTTTCCCATCTGTAAAGTGGTGGTAATAGTACTTCCCTACCTCACAGAGGGCTGTGAGGCTAAAATCTGTTAATTATGGACTAGTACTCCACCACTATCATGATTGGGACATGAGTACATAAATAGAATGATATAATGCATTACATGGTTTTCAGTGAGCACAGACCAACTTTTTAAACAACTCAGGTAATATTTTTTCTTTTAGTAATTGGTGTTACTTTTTGGCAGACAATGTGTCATATCTGCTGCTTGCCCTTAAAACTGCCCTTGGCTGGTTAATGAAAGGATTACTAGGATATGGTGGTCCTTCCCTGCCAATTTCTGCAGCAAAGATGAAATAACAGTATAGCAGATTTTCATTTGTCTGTATGGCATATATCTGTCATAGCACCATATGCCCACCAAAAACCCAATTGTCTGGAGGGCACCAGAGAAGCAATTAAATAGAATTTTTATTATCTTGAAGGTTTTGTTCAGGTTCGGCTTGAGTTTTGGCCAAAGGGTCTGATTTGTTCTATTTTCTTTTTCCAATCAAGTTCACCCATTTCTAGTTTACACTGACAGCAGTTCATACCTTTACCCTAAATGTGTGGTGAATTATGAATTAACTGCAAGCAAAAAATGAATTGAGATTTTACAAATTTTAGGAATTCACTCCAGGCTAACATTTTGCTGTTTCTGCCAGTAAAAATATATTCATAGTGAAAAATATTGTAAAAAAAAAAATCTCCTAGCTCAAATAATGTTTGTTTTTTTCAAATTTGTGCATGGTTTCATTTTGGCACTTTTCTTAAAGTGAAAATAGCTTCTTTTAGAAAAAATGTCTAAAAGTGAAAACAGGATTCTCCCACAGTTTTGCCTGCAACATAAATGGTTTCGCATAACTCTACTGTGCCCACAGACTTATAGCCTATTAGCAAGATAATTTCATGTTGCTAAAATTGAAATGGATCATTGATCTGTCTCTCCTGCCTCCTCTCTCTCTCCTTTAAAATTGAGGTGATAATGGGTCTAAATCACTTTTTGCTCTTTACTTTCAGGATAGTTTTGCCACCTTTTGAAAAGATTCAGGAAGAGACTTTGAAAATCAAGGCAAAGGTGTCTCAAATTGAACACCTTAAAATTGAGACACCCAAAATCTGGTGACTTTTGAAAAAAAAGAATAGCACAGATCTTACTTTACATGTCCATGTAAAGTAATATTTAGTGGTATTATTCAGGCCAAAAGGGCAGTAGAACAGGGCTACATTTTTCTATAAGTAAAATAAAAACATTGAAAATGACAAAAGTGTAGAAAAGTGAATATAATTAACTTCTTTGGAACTACAACTGTTTACACCAACTGAGGCTCTGCCTGTTACATTGACTTCAGTTGGAGTAGTGGATGCCCAACTTTTAGGAGAATTAGTCTCTCACTGTCTTGAGCTGAGGTGCTTTTAAAAACAACGGCTGCTTTAACAAATTTTTGGCTTCCAACCTAGTGAATAAAATGCCTTCTTTGTGAGTGGTGAGTCAATCCCAGATTTAAAGCTTCCATGTTTGTGTTTATGAATTCTCCATGGCCAAGTTAACTGTAAATGTACCTTACTTAACAGATAATTGTTCCCTCATAAAATTATCTTTATAAATAGCTTTATAGATCTTTTTATGGTGAATCTGTAAATACCACATTACATATTCAGAAATTTCTTATTGTCCTGCAGAAAAGTGCTCAACCAAGGCCCAAGTTCTAAGGAGTAACATACCCTGCAAGTAGCCCCTATGATTTCAGTGTATAGCTACTTGTTGAATAAAAGGACTGACCCAAAGACCACCAAAGTTAATAAAAAGACTCCCATTCACTTGAGTAGGCTTGGATCAGGCAATAAGTTACTGCTTAACATGCAGGGATGAGGGTGGGAATAGGACTTACTGAGGATATTTCTAAAAACATGATTGTGATGACTAATAACATTATACTGTGATGCAAAAGAACTTATTTCACTAACATTCTGCACATCTTTTATTAGAGAAAATTGAGGGGCTTTTTTATTTTTTTTTAAGAGAGAGAGAGAAGATCTTTTTGATTTAAATAATTATGAAATGAATCAGTGTATATGAGAGGAATTCATAATTCAGGCACTTATTGTCACACTGCCTTTCAGTAACACCTACACTTCTCTGAATAGGGAAATGCATTGCCTGCTAAGAATTACATCTAAAAGAGGAAATTAATTTAATCATTGTTGATAATTTTAATTACTGCTACTAAGTGATGAATCAACCTCATTTTGTGAAGAACACAATTGCTATTTATTGCCTGTGTATAAATGTATATTTTGGGAAACTAAAAATAATGTTTTTTTTTGAGATGTCAGGCTGGTGTAATTTTGAAATGTAGATAAAAAAGGGATAGTTGGTGCAGGTTTGCTCTCGAGTTTTAAAGATTGGAATATAGTCTTCAATTCTGAAACACAACATCCTTACTTGACTTTAATCTCTTGGTGGGTTTGTAGTGCAATATGAGACAGAAGATAATAGTCTAATCTCTTGAAGTAAGGATGAGAACAGGAGAGAAATGTATCACAATTTAATTGTACCATCTGTGTTTCCAATAAAAATGGAAAGGGTGAATTCATGAGCTTAACTAAGAGAGATAGGAGATAAGTTTCAATTAGAGTCCTTATTTTACATATTAATGGTCACTGTGGCATGCTGAGGGGACAGCATCTGTGCCTACTACCTTGTCTTGGAATTTGATTGAAACTAGCAGGAAAACACAGTACATGCATATATCTCTGATAACACTCTACTGAGAGCTCTTCTGACACTATGATAAATAAAACACTACCTAGATGGGGGGGGGTTAGTTCTCATGCTGTCACTTGGACAGTGAGGCCACCAAATACATTATGTGCCTCTCTCTGATGTTCTATCCTGAATCAAATCTGGCACATTACAGTGTAGGGTGCTTGTGAAGGACCAGTGTCTGTTGACACTGTCCAGCCATCGCATTTTAAGTCTCCTATGGGGTCTTTTCCATCCTGCTTTCATTGGGTCAGAGTCGAAGAAGATTCTCACAGGGAAGTTGGTAGGCATTCAGAGCAGAAGTCCGTACCACCTAAAGAACTTTGGGTGGCTGTTCGAGAGAGTGAGATCAGTTTAGTTAGTCAAGTTTATTCATTTAGTCAAGTTCATTCAACTTGAATTCATACCATTTGATGTTTTTGATCATTCAGAAATGGTATCCAACTTCTTTTCAATATGGACAATGAGAGGCCATGTTTCAGTCCCACAGGTCAAAACACTGACCACTAAAGCATTAAATATCCTCGGCTTCATCTCTCTGCTTATTGGGGTGTTTGGTTTGCAAAAGATGTTGTTCATGAGGCACCCCATTACTGAAGATGCTTTTGCAGTGAGGGCTTTACGTTCTTTCTGAAAGCCACCCATGTCATCACCAACAGAACCAGTGAAATCCCCAGTAATCTCTGCTGGGTTCTGTCCCATTAAGATGCTGGAGCCCTCAATGTGTTTGAAATTGCTGATTTGAAGAGTTTTGGTTTTACCCCAATTAATATTCAGGCCAATTCTTGCCACTGAGCTTTCCAGGGTTTTAAGTGCTGCAACTATCTCGTCCATTGATTCATCAGCTTCCTGTATGTCATCAGCAAAATTGTTGTTAATGATGTTCTTATAATCAAGGCATATGCCTAAGATGCATTTAGTAAGGGTATGTCTACACTAGAAATGTAAGTCGACCTATATTAGGTTGCCTTACAGCCACCACAGTAATTACTGCCGTGGTGCATGTCCACGCCACCCTCCTTGGGTCAGTGATGTGTGTCCTCACCAGGAGTGCTTCCACCGACCTAAGAAGGGGCAATGTGTGGAGCTCCACTGGAAGCTCCCTACCGGAACCCAGCTGCACCGCCGGCTCCTGGGCTCCCTGCACGCTGGCCCCACTCCACTTTCCTGTTATACTGCTGTTTTTAGCAGTGTTGTGTCCCCTTACCTCCCTGCTGCTGGAGCCTTTCCTCTCTGCAGGAAAAGACTCCCCCAGCAGGGAAAAGGTAAGGGGAAGGCAGTAGGGTTCCAGCAGTGGGGAAGGGCTCTGTCAGTTCTCCAACACTGGAGCCCTTACCACTGCAGGCAGAGGCTCTGGCAGTGTGGAAAGGCTATCAGGTCCCTGCTGCTGGAGCCCTTCCCCACCCAAAAAAAAAGACTCTGGCAATGGGGAAAGCCTCTGACCGCTCCCTTCTGCTGGAGCTTTTCCCCTTTGTAGGGAAAGGCTCTGGCAGAGGGGAGGCAGCTGGGAAAGGTTCCAGCAGCTCCCTGCTGCTGGAGCCCTTCCTCACCACAGGGAAAGACCCTGGCAATGGAAAGGCATTGGCAGAGCCTTTCACTGACACACCACAGCGTGGATGCAGCCTTCTTTTCAACGTGACTTGTAATTACACATATACTATACACTACCACCAGTGGAGTGTAGATGTAGCCTAGGAATCACATGCATGTATCCAAAGATGGGATTTTGCCCATAGAACTTTGCTCTCCTTTATAGCGCTGTAAAATTAGGAGTATCTCCACTGAAGTCAGTGGAATAGGTCAGCATTACACTTGTATATGTGAGTTCAGAATTGGACCCAGATGTCCCAGTCTAGTAAAGTATGTAAACACATGCATAATTTTAAGGACATGAATGGCCCTGTTGAAGGCAATGAGAATATTCACATGCTTAAAATTATGCATTTACTTAATTCCTGGGCTAGGTCAGGGTGTTAGTCTCTGCTACCTGTTTTTCGAGCCGTGAACTAAAACTGAAAGGCCTATTACCTGCCCTGTCCTATGTCCTACAAAATTTACTAGGGAAGTAAATAACAGAGTTCTATGGAAATGTAATAAAGATCTAATCAAATTATTCTGAAATCTTATGGAATATAATAAAATTTGAACTGTCAATAGATCTTTGAACCATCCTCTAGAATTCTGTAGCTGACATATAAATTTGTTTTCTACAGGATAGTTTAAAGAACATATAGAAAGGTTATCATTTTCTCTTGTATTCTCTAGAAGATTTTTTTAAGGGAGTTTGATGAGCTTTCTAATCAGCTCAAGTTTCAAGACTTTTCTACATGAACAAAACATTTATGACCGTGAACAAAAATTAGAAAACATCCTTTATAGTATCTATTAATGTCTAAACCTTATGGTTTTAACAGAAAACTGAATATAAATTGCATCTATAGAGGTGGTGGTTATATAATAAACAACCTGTTAAGGAATATTATGACACCAATACCGTATGTTTGATAATAGCAATCTGTCTGTTTAGTGATATTACTAGCTATTTTTACTAACATCTGAAAAGTAAATCTCAGTTTCACAAAATCGTTATTATTTCACAGAAAATATATTGCATTTTAATGTTGTATTTATTACAATTATTAGGTTAGGATGCATATTTGCTTTGCAATTTCAGTTTCCTCATCAGCATCATAACTAAAGTTTATGGTAATCATTCATAGAAAAAAGTAATGGATTGCAGACAACTTGGTTGGTTTCAAAGTTGAAATGAGATATAAGGGACTGGAATAGAAAACATGCATACATTTTTTATAGGTAAGTGAAATTATTCTCAATTTTGCACTGCAGTGTATCTCTTAATGTTACACTGTATTGCACGCCATCAGAAGATAGACAGGATTTCAGCTAGCATACATATATTCATTTGTAAGTATGGAGAAGAAGACTGTATATAGCTCCATGGGTTATACCAGAGCTGTGGGTCCAAATGTGGTTGAGCGCCTGGCGAAGCAAGATGGTCATTATTCTACATTACAAAACCATCACACAGTTCTGCAAAAAGTCTAGTATTAGCACAACAAAAACAATAATCATGGCTAATGTTTATTGACAGAGCTTTGAAGTGCGCATTATACAGTGCCTCCATGTATAATTGACTCTGCTTGTGATGCAGGAGGGTTTGAACCTAGGATCTTCAGTGCTAAAACTGTGCCTCTATTTCAGTGAAAGGACTAAGGGCTTGTCTACACTGCATACTAAATTGGCGCAACTGTGATCAATGCCGTGGCGTCGATTTAGCAGGTCTGGTGAAGACGCGGTGAATCAATGGGAGAACACTCTACCGTCAACTTCAGAACTCCACCTCCCTGAGAGGTGGAAGTTAAGTCGGCAGAAGAGCACCTCCCGCTGACACAGCATGGCGTAGACACCATGTTAAGCCAATGTAAGCTACGTCGCTCAGGGAGTGATTTTTTCACCCCCGAGCGACGTAACTTACATCAACTTAAGTGGCAGTGTAGATCAGGCCTAAGGCCCCAGCAAAGCACTTAAGCACATGCTTAACTTTAAGTCCAACCATATTTAGCATAGTATTTAAGCATGTATTTACCTTTAAACATATGATTAAATCCCATTGACTTCACTGAGACCTAAGCAGATACTTAAATTCTTTGGTGAATTAAGGCCTATATTCTCCATGGCTTGTCTTTCTGGTGCCTTAGTCTGCTCCAGCAGGGGTGTAAATTGTAAGGCACACGAGCAGGGCCGGATTAACTCTCCTGTGGACCCGGGGCTATTAGATTTTGTGGGGACCCAGGGAGTTTGGAGTGGGACAGTGGGCTCAGAGCTGGGGTGCAAGAGGGAGTGCAGCTCCAGCTGGGGGGTGGGCTCTGGGGTAGGAACAGGGATGGGACAGGGGGTTGGGGTGCAGCATGAGGTTCAAAGTGCCAGCTCTTGGTAGGAGTTTGGGTGCAGGAGGGGGCTCAGGGCTGGGGTAAGGGGTTGGGGTGCAGGAGGGGGTGCAGGGTGCAGGCTCCAGCCAGGAGGCACTTGCCTTGGGCATCTCCTGGTTGGCGGTGCAGCAGGGCTAAGGCAGGATACCTATCTGCCCTGGCTCCGTGCTGCTTTGCTCCCTGAGGTGGCTGGCATGTCTGGCTCCTAGGCAGAGGGGCCAGGCTGCTCTGCACACTGCACGCTGCCCGGGCCCACATGTGCCGCCACTGCAGCTCCCATTGGCCATGGCACCAGGCCAATGGGAGCTGCAGAGCCGGCACCGGGGGTGGAGGCAGTGCGCAGAGATTCCCTGAACACCCCTTGCCTATGGGCTGCAGGGGCACATCGGCGAGCTGGAGCTCACGGCTCTGTCCCCAGGGGGGCTGCCGTGGATCGGGGACCGATGTCCAGCCCACAGCACAGAGATTTGCCTCAGGCTGGATGAAAAGAAGCAGTGGGCCACATATGACCTGCAGCCCCCACCTTAGCCCAAGGCCCTGGGCTGCAGCCCCTAAAGCCCCTGCATTAATCCAGCCCTGCACACCAGCATGTTGCCTACTAACTGGCCCAAATGCATGCTACAGGCATGCATTAAAACAGTGGTTCTCAAACTATTGTACTGGTGACCCTTTCACATAGCAAGCCTCTGTGTGTGACCCCCCCCTTATAAATTAAAAACACTTTTTTACATATTTAACACCATTATAAATGCTGGAGGGAAAGCGGGGTTTGGGGTGGAGGCTGACAGCTTGCGACCCCCATGTAAGAACCTTGCGACCCCCTGAGGGGTCCCAACCCCTTGAGAACCCCTGCACTAAAAGTTCCCTAGTGCGCATCAATATAGGTCCATTTCAAACAGTGTACATTAATGTGCACTAGAGAACTTTTAGTGTGCACCAGCCAATCCACATGTTAGTTCACGGTACACTGGTGTGCATAAGCATTTACATCCTGCAGGCGTGCACTATGGTGCTATGTAGACAAGCCCTTTTTGGCAGCCAGAGCAGACTCATTAAACCTTTTATGTGAATCAGCCACTGGAAAATAGGCAAAGACCTAGATACTCCTATTCAGGGTTATACATGAGCTTACCCTGCTGTCTTTACATCCTCACTTCTATAAGCACCAAATATTTACAAACTTCACCAAACAAAAATTTTGAAAAGGGCCCAGTCTGGCAAACCATTATTCACATGAGAAGTCATGTGTGCATGTGAGAAGACCCACTGTCTTCAAAAGGTATGCTTGAGTGAGTAAGGGCCATTTGCATGATTATGTGTTTTCAGATTTGATGCCTCGTGTTGTAAGTATTGAATACATGGTTCCAGTTAGATTGGATAAAGAATCTGTTTCAAAAAGTACTTTCTGTTCTGATGTACCTGAACATTCAGAATAATAGTGTGAAATCCATAAAAATAGCTGTACAACTATACAATAGTGACAACACTTGGATGTATATATATATATAAAGACTGTTGGCCAGCTTCTGCTGTCCTTACTTGAATTTTATAGTGTCTTACCCAGTGATTAGCCTTTGACCATCCTCCATAGTATCTACCCAGCAATAGATAAGGCAGTATTCAGAGTGAGAGTGGCAGAATCTGGCCCCTAAATCGGCAGTACTTCTGTGTATTCCAGTTTGCTGTCATGGGTGTGAAGCATTCTGTGGATATTGGTCAGCAGAGTATTAAGTCACTTACTAAAAGAGGGCTAATTCACGTGGACTCCTTTCATTGCACAAAATACCATTCACTATATGTGAGAGATTGGTTAAAGAGCTTACTCTTGAAACTTTAACACAAGATGTTCAAAAAGATTTTAATTCAACATATTGCCTACAGTGTTATGCTTCTAATTCCCAGTCATGAGGGTATCTAAAATCCACTGAGGTCCCAAAGTTATACGCTCTTGTTTCATTATAAGATTGGTTTATTCTGGCCAAATAAAGAAGCAGAATTTATTCCACTTCTTTTTTATCTTATCATAACATTTATCTTCCAGTTATTAGGGCTTATATTGTGTCTTAGCTTTACCATGTGCCATGCTGCAGTTGAATCTAGTCTGGCACTGCCTCCCTGGAGTTACTGATACAATTTGCATTGAATTCTTTTTTTAAAATCACTTCACATTCTCTGTATGAGTTTGTCTGATTAAATTCCATTGAAAGATAAATGCTAGAGGCCAGTGTTATGTTCTCTATCATTTGACTGAAGGAATATACTTACTATGAATGCAGTTTCACAGCAACAACAAACAAGAATGAAATATTTAAAATAACTGATTTATTTTTATTTTCTTAAGTTCTGAATATTTTAAAAGATAGTAAGGACAACGTTTATACTACTTACCACTTAATATGATTAGAAGATCTTTTTCTTAAACTTAAGCTCTGCAGGATGACCCGGCTTAATAAGAATAATACAAATAAAACAGGAGTACTGGTTGCACCTTAGAGACTACCAAATTTATTAGAGTACTTCTGTTCCTTTTACGGATACAGACTAACACGGCTGCTACTCTAAACCTAATAATACAAATGTATCTCAGGATTTAAACATGTTTAAATGGAAGGTAATATGCTAGATGAACAGCTTCAAGAAAAGCAATTTCACTAAAAATGTACTCAGCTGAATAGCTGCCAGATTATGGCTCAATAGATTTTTAGCTAAAGCATTGTGTATTTGTGATGATTTTTTAATGTTATCATCATCTGCTCTGATAACATTGAGTAAGAGAGATTTCCTGTATAGCTAGTTAGCTAAATGTAATATACATATGTATTGAAGTGCATGAGCTGGGGATAACATCCTACAATCCATTCTATTACTCTGAGTAATGGATAAAATGATATTATAATTCTAAATTCCACATGCTATGCTTATTACTCCCATTACATCTGTTATCCTAATGGTAAAATTTGGAGCAGTTGGCTTTCCTCTCTGCCCCCCCACTATTCTGTGAGAGAAAGGCAAAATGTTTATCTTTTAAGTTACTGACTTGCTCTTGCATATCTCAGAAGTAAGCATGTGCCTAACTTTAGGTACGTGACTTCTATGGGACTACTCATATGCTTAAAATTAGGCACATGCTTAAGTATACTGGACTGGAACCATAGGGCCAGATTCTATCCATCCTTAGTGACATGGATTACTACCTTCCTCCAAAAGTAGGCCCATTGATTTTAATGGCACTACTTAATAGATCACACATAGGCACACATAGAGCCAAGCATTACCCTAGTTGCGAATAAACAAAGCAGAATTGGGATCATAATGACCTTCCGATGTGTGACAAAATTAGAGCTAATTAGATATGAAAATGTCTGTTTGGAAAGCAGGGGAGTCATTTGTTCGATCTTATATTTCTCTATATTTATTCAGAGTAATAAAAATGCCTATCCTTTCACTCTAGGCCCCCTTGATATAACATAAAATACAAATTTGTCAAATACATAACCCCGTATAATATCACAACAGCACGAAGATATAAAAATCTGATCTGAGCAACTTTTGACCTCATTAAATCAACCCACTGGCATGCAGCAAGTAGTATAAGGAATCCAATCTGAAAAGTAGAATGGGTTATATTCATGAAATACTTTTAATCTCTTTCTAGGTGAATGATACTTTGCAGCATGTACGCTATGTAGAAAAAAGTAAATTTTCCCTTTTAATGTAAATCTGTCTTCCTAAACCCCTTTTTCTTCTTTCCTTCCTGTGCATGGCCACCTGTCAGTTAGGCACCTGAAGTTCTGTGTTTCCAGAAAGCAGCAAGGTAGCAGTAAGCCTAAATCTAGAATATAAAATGCTCCCACATACACATTAATCATAAATCAAAAAAGAAGGATGTAAAAATTATTTAAATCTCACAGCAGCAGCAGTAAGTGCCATTATAATATGGATGTTATGCATGTTTACTCTGCTACTCCATACCAAGATGTACTCAGCTTAGTGCACTATATATCAGATGCTACATATTCTTAACAGGAAGTTAGATAACATTAAAGAACAGATAGACATCTTGAAATACGACATACTAATGTGAATTCTATTATATCCACTTCACTGTGAGTGCAGGAGGAGAAACATGCCATACTAAACAAATACAAGTTCCTATCATTTATTTCTCTCTTGTACTTAAATTGTTGGAGATATTTTTGTTTTTTAGTGTTTGTTTGGAACAAACAATTTCTTTCTCCTATTTTGTAACTGATTTACCCAAGAAAACTCAGATCAGATAGAGCCTTTAGTTTCCCCTGAGGTCTGCTTGTACAAGAATTTTTTCATCCAGGTCAATAAAGTATATGGAGGCCACGAAATATCACAGTGAGCCAGTGGTTCATCCAAGATTAAAAACACAGGGTTCAAGAGCTGGTTGGGTGCCATAGGAAATTACAACATTTTAAAATTTGCTTTTGTTCCACTTCAGAATGTGAAGTCAAAATTTACTGTGAAACAACATTTCTGAAATATTTCATTTTGGATTCATAGTAATGACCTTATTGGAATTAAACCATTTGTGTTTCAATGAGGTTGGAACATTTCATTTTGACTTTTATGTGACATTGAACGTTTCCACCTTATTATAATTAAGTGAAAAATTCTGACTTTATAGAAACAATGTTTTGACCTTATCAATATTGAACATTTCAATATTTACCTGTCCAAAATTCTGATGAAATTGATGTGCTCCAGCAAAATGCTTTGAATCAGCATTCTCCAGTGGAAAACTGTTTTGTTAGAAAAATTTTGACCAGTTCTACAGGGTTCTCCTGGGTCTCAGCCTTTTTCTCTAACCACAAGAATTAAAGGCCTCCTAACAGTCTGGATATAGAGGGCTGTCCTATTTACTTCAACTGATATTTAGCAGAGACAAGGCTCAGTTTTTCTAGTCTTGCTTTTACCTTTTGACAAAAAGAAAATAGAGTAATGTCACAGTTCTTCCTTGTGGTTCTATTTTGTTGCTGTTTTAGTGACCCACAAAAGTTACCGGCTCGTCTACAGATGCTCAGGGAGGTGATGGGGAACGTGCAAGGAGACTTCACCTTTGTGCACCCTGCACAAAGGCCTGTTACTGTTGCAGCCCTTGAGGTCAGGAGAGCAGAGAGACAGCTTCCCCAGTTAGCCTCCAGGGGTACCTGGAACCCTGAAGGAGGCAGTAAGGGTTTGGGAGGAGTTGTCCTCTAATGCATGGTGCGTCCTATTGTTGGCGTTCCACTGAGACCTCTTCCACTCATGTCAAGAAAGGCCTACACCACACAGCTCCCTTACACACTGTCCTGTCTAGAGACACTATTCTTCCACAAACTCTGCATGAGCTTCTGCATTGCCTCCAACTCAGGCCATTGTCTAAATGCCACATTTTGGCCTTGTGTAATCTGTTTTACCCCTGCGATTTATCAAGGATTTTCAGTTAGCTATGATTAGTTCTGTGGTTTCTGAAACAGTGTATATCATAGGAAGTAGGAGATTATGGATATATATTCTGTGGACAGGAATAAGTGTTTTCCATAAATTGTGTTTGATTCAGTAGCCTAATCTGTCACCTATATTTTAATATTCACCCATGTTGAAAATGTCTTTTAACAATATATATTTTATAAACACAAACTGCAGCATGCTAAAATAGCATGGAACCAAACTGACCCCACTCCATTCAGAAAGACTCAGCCTCAAGGATAGACCCTGTAATGGGGCGAGACTCACCCCTGCAGCGCTGCCTGTTGGTCACCCTGGGAATTAGCTCTTTTGACCCAGAGCACACTCTGCAGGCTGGTGCCTCACTGCCGCTGCCTCCCCCCCCCCCCCCCGCCCGTGTCCCTACCGGACCCAGTGCCCCTTGTCCTTGGGCACTTCCCCCTAGCAGTACACCTGCTCTCTGGATCTCCCCACCCAGGGGAACCCACAGCCACTATTCTCAACTCACCTCAGTGGCTACTGCCAGTCACCATCCAGCCCCCTTTCACTGGGGCTGACTGCAGTCTGTATAAACCAATCATCACAGGCAAGTGGAGTTTGGACCGGCTGCCTCTGCCTACCCAGGCCTGCATCCTTGCACCCTAGTACCTTTCTGGCCTTTGACAAGGCTGCAGCCTGAGGCTTTTCCAGGCGGGAGCTCCCCAGTTCCCTTCCCCTATTCCCCTATTCCCCCTATTCCCCCTATTCCCCCTATTCCCCTATTCCTGCTCCCCTCAGATACTCTGTTCAGCTTCCCAGCAGCCAGGCCCGTCTCCCTGTAGAGATAGAGAGTGAGAGAGAGACTGTCTGCTCCTGGCCCACTGCCCTCTTTTTAGGGCCAGCTGGGCCCCGATTGGGGCGTGGCCACAGCTGAGGTTGCTTCTCCATTCAGCCTTCCCCAGCCACAGCCCTCCCCCGGGGCTGCTTTTAACCTCTCCGGGCAGGAGGGGGGTGACCACACTGCTACAGACCCCTAAGAATAAAAGAAAGCTGGCCTTCTGTACTTGCTATTTACGGTATCTTGGACATCATTGGCACCATTTACTGTTAGGAAGTAAAAATAATAAAATATTTTAAAATAGCAGAAAGATAAACTAAACTGACGCAGGAGAATAGGTTCACAAGCAACCTCAGAAATTTCTTCTTGCATGGCAGGACTTTCCAACTTGGTTGTTCCTGTTGTCATGAAGACTAGGCACTCCATTGCAGAATTATCCTCAGAATAAAAAAAATAAAATCTTAGTACATAGTTAGAAAGCAACAGACAATCTATTGAACTGGACTAAGAAAGATCAAATATAGTACAGAATGACTATAATGTATTGTGGTTACCTGGTAGCAATATATCTCATTTGGAGCTACCTTGGGACATGTATTGGGGATGCAGTGGTGGCCACCATCTGAATATTTGTGGTTCCACTCAGAAACAGAGTATAACAATGACAAAATGTCTACCATTTGTATCCATTTCTTCATTCTTGGAATAACATGTTACAGAGCTGGACAAGTATGTTACATTTTCTGGTCACTTTAAAATCTTCAGATTGCCACCAGACTATATTTTGTGCAATTTCTGTTCTCATTATAAGCTTTGTCATGAGGCAGAATAATTACAGAGATTAATATATATTGCCCATATATCGTGTCATTCTTGTTACAGAGCAGAGATTGTAAGGAAAGTAGAAAATAGTACACTATCAATCCATTCTCATGACAACAATTGTAATGAGAACATAAAGTGGTCTCATATTATTTCATTTTCACGACATTCTGAGGACTGTAATTTTGTGGTCCTCCACAAATGCCATACTTGAGATTGAACTGAGATAACAAGTTATGTTTAAAAGCAAATGTAGACTCTATATTCTTTACTACTAACATGCACACAGATTCAGTCTCCTACATGAAGAATAGATATTTGAGAACTCCTAAATTTTTAGAGCAGCATTTTGTGTGTTCTTTTAAACAGTGCTGTTTTTTATCGAGTTCAATACCTGTCAAAACAAGTGTGGGCCATTTATCAGTTTATATGGGCGAAGAATCAATCAGACTAAATATTCTGGCTTTATGGCTCCCGTGTCATATTTTCTTAATAATGAGGTGGTCTGAAATTTGTGAAGCAGAAAATCCAGTCTCATTCTGCTTTGTGACAAAAACAAAGACCAACCTTCAGAGATTTATTAATAACAATTGAATCTCAATATTTTTCATTGCTTCTTAAATCATCTCCATAATGCCTAAAAACTCAAAAGTAACCTTTCTGCTGTCTATTTTTCTTAATTTGATTGTATAATGTATTCTGAAACTCATGAAGAACTAGAACTGAATGGCTCACATTGCATCTCTTTTCTCCACCTCCAGAACTGGCACCTTTATTTGCCTATGTATTAAAATTAATTTAACAAGACAGATAACACTCACACATACAAAGTCAAACCCATTAAGGTGCTAACATCCTGTTTGCAAGGATTACCTGTGTCAGCAGACAGGACTACATAGCAAGAAAACTAATTAACCATAAAACATTATCAGAAGCATTATAACAAGACTTTCATTAATTGTGTATAAATATTCAAATTCTGTTTTTCTGTGCCATGCACTGAATAATTCCATGCTCTATGAAGTTTGTTTTGTGGTTGGTCCCTTTAAATCTCATATTTTAGCCTCTTTTTTTGGTGTGCAGCACAGGGCATAAATTCTGATCATCTTAAATCATTTTTTCTTTTTTTATTACATTTTATTCAGTCTTTCCAGAAGGATGTATAAAAATAATGAAATTTTTGTTTGAGGGATATTTTGCCCTTTACAATAATGTAATCAGTGAAACATGTGGAAACTCCCAAGCAGCTACTTGAGTGGTAAAAAGGCAATGAATAACATTTAAAGATAGCATTTATTTTTCAGAAACCTGTTCTGGTAACCAAATAATTCAATATTTAATTATTTTTCCCTTGGGTATTAAGTCAGTTAATGTAGAAATATTTAGCTAAGTTTAACTTTTGAACTAATTTTATGTGCTATTTTCTAAGCATTTCGGTTATCAGCATATGGTTTGGTTTGCGGTTTGGTTTTTGTTTTTTACATACTCAAGTTAAAGTACTTTGTGTTTTCCTCTTGCTTTTCAAAAGGAAGAAAACACTGATATTTACAAATTGTGATGTCAGCAATGGTTGTCAAATTTTTCATTGCCTTCATAGTTAAATTATGGTGGATGAATGAGAAACAAAATCCCAATATAGCAAAGCACTTAAGCACATGCTTAACTTTAAGCATGTGAAAAATCCCATTAACTTCAAACTAGATACGTTTAACTTAACATCTCCATGTTAAATTAATGATTTTTTTTAACATCATTGAGTCTATTTAAGCACCTACTTTGCTGGATTGGGACTTTGTTTCTCATTTATCCACCAAAAGAAAGCTTAGCTCCAGGAGGTGGTTAACACGGGCCCCAACATTGGAGGAAATGTTTGAAATAAATAATGTACATAATGTCAGAGAGTACCCATTTTTGACCGGGGCAGTGAAATATGTGAGTCCTAAGTAAGGACAGAGTAACTTTATCTTGTATAAAAGCTCTGCTTCTCTTCATTGTAATCATCTTCAAGTGAAGGTATCTAACCTAATGCAAACGCAAGCAGATGCATGACAATGTTAAAATATAGTACATATTTTCATAAATTATGTGATGATTCTAAAATTGAGATTTGCTTTTGTAGGAAAATAAATAATATTCCAGCTATAAGTTCACTGTAGAACTTATTTTCTGTTTCATCAGTGGAGAAAAACAATGCAAAAATAAAAAGACTTGAAGTGCAGTTCTACTGTGGAAAGTGACTGTGCAAGTGGCATCCTGGGGTTCCATATTTATTGTCTTTCCTGCCTTCCATTTCACATTGGCTTACTTTATAAGTAAAAGATTTTCTAGCTGCCATCTGTAAAAATCAGCCTGCAATCTGAAAGTCAAGCTGTGTTTCTTCTGGGTCATCAATAATTCTGTCCTGATTGAGATGTGCCATAGAAGTGGCAAAGATGCACCTGTACATCTTGAGGTAAAGAGTCTTCTTTTGGAACAGTTACGCAATTCTGCAGCTGCTGCTCTCCAATTCACTCTCCATTAGCGGTATGTACTCTTCAGCATTAACAAGAGTAAAAATGATAATATGTACCTCTTAAGTATAGTGCTTTACGTCTGTGGATCTCAGAATATTTTATAAAGGAAAGTAAGTGGCATCATTACCTCCATATTACAAACGAGAAAACCAAGACACAGACTCATGCATGTGACTTGCCCAGTGTCGTACATTAGGTCAGTGGCAGAGCAGAGAATGGAACACAGGTCTCCTGACTCCCAGTTCTAGAGCCTGTCTCTTGGAACACGCTGCTTTATTTTTGATATTAGTCACAGTAGAAATATAGGGAAACAGATCTGGTGAGTAAAGAAATATTGAGTAATATTTTTTCCAGTCAGCTTTCTATCTTTAACTGTACTCCAAACCCTTTCAGAGGTTTGGGGATGAGCTATATGAGATAATAGACCTTTTCCATCTCTAAATTCTGTGATTCAGAAGTAAGGAGATTCTAATCTAAAACTGATCCAGAGTCCATACCTCTAAGATTCTGCTGCTGAGTGCTACTAGCTCATCCTTCTAAGTCAGTCCCCGTCTTAACTCCCACCACCTCTTCTATCACAAACTTCCTATCCTCATTTTCAGAACTCTTCATAACATAGTCCCTCCCTACCTATCAGATCTTTTCGCTTCTGACAGGATAATGAGTGATGCCTGACTCTCCATTTCTCCAACAAGCATTTCTGGCCTTCCGTTATCAGTGGGTAAATTTCCCAAAGAAAATCTATAAAGCTACCTTCTTGTCCCCCTTCAAAATCTTTCAAATCCCACTTTAAAATGCATCTCTACTAAACCCTAAATTGCATTTTGGTATCAGAAGACAAGTGGCAAATTGTGATTATTTCTCCTGATTGGTTTAAAATGATCCTCTCTTTCTCTCCCACTCACCCTGATCCTTTGTTTGGACTCATCTACGTGGTGCTTTAGTCCACAACAAAAGGGTATAAATTTTAGTCCTCACTAGCATGTCACTCATGAACTGACTGACCCATGCAAACCCTGACAGTGTGCATTCTAAAAGTTCCCTAATGCATTAATATAGTCCTGTTTGACTATGGTCCACATGGGCCAGTTAATGCATGTCATGCTGATACAGATTAAAATTTACACTCCTTAGGTGTGGACTAATGCACCATATAGAAGAGCCCTTTCTCTCGTCCACTTGTTATGTCTTGTCTTTCAGATGCTAAGCTCTTGAGGCAAGGATTGTCATTTTCTGTAGCACATTCTGTCTAGCACAATGGAATTCCTACCTGGTTGACCTCTAGGTACTACTGCAATATAAATATTTCACAATAATAATAATAATTAATAATAATCTTAACTTCTTGTGCCTTGATTTTGCAACACAAATGATTCTCCAGAGTATGTCAGTGATCGTACAACTATGAGCAATGGGCAGTAAATCTTTGTGGGTAGGGGGCTGGGGAATTACAATATGGTCTTGCTAATGGCACACAGAGTATTTAGAATTACATGTGTTGTCCATATTAGTGAAGTGCACATATTTCTTCTCTTATTCCCTTTTTTTGTTTGTGTTTTGTTTTTTCTTCTAAGGACATGGAAGAATTAGGGAAAACCCTATGTAGTCCTAATAATTAATATATTTTTTAAAATTGTGTAAATGGCAGGATGAATAAATGAATATATTTTTTACATAAAAGTAACAAGTGGTCTTTAATGATCATAACTTTAAACTGCTACCATATGCACAATCACTTAGCTACAACTCAGCTCAACAACTCTGATAAATGACAAACCTTAGACCTCGTGAACAGCTCTCAAATCATATTCCCATGCCGTCTGCAACTAATATCATAGTTGCATCCTGGAACTTACTCTCAGTTCTATCCAGCAATGGGGTCCTACCATCCACCTATCTCACTCCCTTCCCATCAGCTGCATATATTTGAAGAACAGCCCCAATCCCCAAAAAGGTGCCTACACCTTCGTTGAGGCAGTGTCCCCAACATTCACCTGTCTTTTCTCTGCAAGCTGCATAGCTCCATTGCACTGAACCTGCTGCCCCCACATGAGCAAAGCAGCTGAGGTACTCTCTAAGCCAACACATTTCTTGCTCCTCTGACCTGTTATGTGTAAGTTACCTCCTGTCCTCACAACTCTTGAAAATTAGTTCCAATAAAGCAGGAGCATGCAAACTCCTAACCTATTAATATAACTTACTTCTTCTTCAATCCCCCAACACAACTGAGGTTCTGTCAGTAAGGGAAGGGAGCATTTAGTCTTGGTGGCGTAACACAGTTGAGTAATGCAAGTGTGTAGTAGCACAGTGTGAAGTTTGTGCCCCTACCATAATAATAGTTACTTTCTAGAACTGGTTGAAATGTTTTGAATTTAAAATTTCAATGGAATTCAAAAATGTCATATTTCAGAAAAAGGGAGGGGGAATTTGAGGAAAACCAGTCACATTTTCCCCCTTTTTCTGCAACCAGCTCTATTACTTTATTTTCAGATGCATCTGTATTTTGTAGATGTAAATATCCCAGGCAGAAATCTTCATTAAACTGAAGCTAAGGCTAAAAGTACATATGAATAATGTTAGCGTTAAAAGAAAAGGGAGGGATGGGATTCAGGGAATGTATTCATTTGCTTTCCCATTGGGGCAGAATTGTTTTCTCACAACTATAACACAGTAGACTGCTTGAGATTGCTTGTGGACACACCCATTGCATGGGGAATGGGTTTTCCTCTGTGTCTTGCATGGCTTATGGTTCCCCTCATCTGATCTCTCCGACCTTAGGAGGGGAGTGGGTTGAGTTTCTGGCTTCTAATCACGGTCCTTCACACTTAACTTCATGATTAAAGTGCACCGGGGCCATTAGTACCACTTGAGAGCTTTACTGGAACAATCCTGCCAGGTATTTTGGGGTGGTTACCCCAACTGAGAAATAGTTTTAAATAATGTTGCTGCCTCTTGTGTTTAACCACATTATTGTATCTGTCTCTAATATTTTCTTTGTTCACATCAGTTACTTTCCCATAATATGATCAAAAGCCAATACCATTGGGGAAATGACACTATACTGAGGCATACATTTTTGAATAAATATATATTTGTTGGAATACTTTGTTCCTGAAAATTAGTATATTGATAGTCAAGCGTAATTTTCACCATGGATCCATTTGAAATGGTAGAAGGAAGTGGAGCTCTCATAGGAGGAGCTTGTGGGGGCTGGGATCCCCAGTACATTTCCTAATTATTTGATGCTTGTTGCAAATTGGTGCTTTATAAGGGAAAAAATGCTTTTTGGAAATATAATCCATAGGAGACAAGTAATCACTGGTCAGACTAATTTAGCCATATCCAATGAGAGGGAGAATTGCATAAGTGTCAAGGAAATCAATCCAGCCTTCCAATCAGTTAGATGGAATAATTTGAAAAGAAGATATGAAGAAAAGAAGCTGGATATGAGTCAGCAGTGTGCCCTTGTTGCCAAGAAGGCCAATGGCATTTTGGGATGTATAAGTAGGGGCATAGCGAGCAGATCGAGGGACGTGATCGTTCCCCTCTATTCGACATTGGTGAGGCCTCATCTGGAGTACTGTGTCCAGTTTTGGGCCCCACACTACAAGAAGGATGTGGATAAATTGGAGAGAGTCCAGCGAAGGGCAACAAAAATGATTAGGGTCTAGAACACATGACTTATGAGGAGAGGCTGAGGGAGCTGGGATTGTTTAGTCTGCAGAAGAGAAGAATGAGGGGGGATTTGATAGCTGCTTTCAACTACCTGAAAGGGGGTTCCAAAGAGGATGGCTCTAGACTGTTCTCAATAGTAGCAGATGACAGAACGAGGAGTAATGGTCTCAAGTTGCAGTGGGGGAGGTTTAGATTGGATATTAGGAAAAACTTTTTCACTATGAGGGTGGTGAAACACTGGAATGCGTTACCTAGGGAGGTGGTAGAATCTCCTTCCTTAGAGGTTTTTAAGGTCAGGCTTGACAAAGCCCTGGCTGGGATAATTTAATTGGGAATTGGTCCTGCTTCGAGCAGGGGGTTGGACTAGATGACCTTCTGGGGTCCCTTCCAACCCTGATATTCTATGATTTTATGATTCTATGATCTCCTGAGAATATTGTCCAGCATATCACTCCAGTGACTTTTTCAAAGGGCTTTACATTTGGGAAAAATCTCTGTACTGATACAGGGAAGGTACACTCACGTTCTCTCATCTTCCCTTCGTCACTGTTTTTCACAAGGGCTTTACAGAAATCAGCAGACTGTGGATAAGGATATCTCAGATTTAGAGCAGTTGTATTTATACAGCTTGCAGATGGAGTATTGAAAAAGTTCCTACGGAGCACTGATTTTACAATTAGTTTAATAGCTACAGGTACTAAGTATGATGTTTCATCACCATAATCTTAGTTTTCATGTAAATGTTGGAATTTCATGATGCAGGCTTAGGTTTGTACATATAGACACTCAAGCTCTTTGTTAAATGACATTTGTAGAATTGGTGGCATACAAAATTTTAGACCCCAGTTCAGAAAGCACCCTTATTCAGAAAAGTACCTAAGCATATGCTTAAGTACTTTCCTGAATAAGGCTTAACTTGAGCGCTTTTCTGAATGAGGCCTTAATGAAGAGTTGTCTTCAGAATTTTATTAGTCTAATCAGGAATTTTTAAAGTATGTCTTTTTCTGAGGTCTGACTATAGGCATAAAGCATGATAGAGGAGGCACAACCACTGAACATTTAAGAGCCAGACATCCCAGTCTTTGGGGTCATTGGTTAGATTAATCTATTTGTAGTGAGTAAATAAGGATTTCTTAGAAGGCTAGATCTTTAGTGGGTGTAAACAGCATAGTTCCATTGAAGTCAAAGAAGAGATGCCAATTTATACTGGCTAAGGATTTGGCAGAATTTCTATTTTTTTCTCATGGCATTAAGTGGGCCGCATTCTGGTTGTTTGTGTGACCCAAGAAGCACATTTTCAGCTGGGCTAAGGCCCAGCCCCCATTTTGTGAGAGCAAATTGCATGACTAAGTTCCTCTGTTTTTGCCCTGCACTGACAACTTCCGAATGGCACACACATTTCATTTGGTGGATGCAACTTGCAACCATGAAAGGGAGGCCATTCTTGTGAAAATATGTTTCTAATTGTGCATTTCCATGCCATCAGATGTTTCCTATGTTTCCTGGGTGGCTAATAAAAGGTTGGGGATTCGGGGGGAATTTTAATGGTGACAATGCTTAAGTTAGTCTTAACTTTATTTCCAATTTATGCAAGGTTTTGGTCAGGGCTATTTAAAAAGAACATTGAAATGTTTATGACCTCAGGCATTACTGGGCAAAGGAGACAGGGAACTGGTTTTCCCAGCTGAGCTCCACAAGACATTAAGACAAGTGCAGGGGCATTCATAGTCCATCTGCCTGTGCTGAGGCCCTGCTGATGGTGGCTGTATCTCCATACTATTCACTTGTACATGTCGTAGCACAAATAGCAACGCATTCTCCTAGTCATATGTGACCAGCAGGACAGTGCTCACAGAAAGCACAGATTCCATTATTCACCATTTGTTTCTTGAGATTCATTGACTTTCCCTTTTCCCCCGCTCTGGAACTTAAGTGCCATTGCTATGGCAGAAGATGCTGCCACATGGAGCTCCTGTGAGTGTGTCATCTTCATATAAATTCATTATTTGGTTATTGTGAACATGAGGAAAAGTGAAGAAATTCTCTAGTCTACCTCTACATGTGTAAAGATTCTGTTCCCACCAGCCTCCCCAGGGATTCAAAATTATATCTCCATACAAACCTCGAAGGAGGCTTTAAAGAATCCTACAGAAATACACCACTATCTGTGCCCACTTGTCTTTGCTCAGACTTGTTGTAAAAAGGTTTCTGCAGGGGGCAGGATAGTGCCTGGTGCTGCAGAACCAAAGGTGGAGGAGAAAAATGTTTTGGGAGGGAAGGGGACATCACATCTGAAGTCCTCAGTGGGACTTCATTTCTCCAAAGAAGTCCAGTGGAACCTGTAAAAGCATTATGCCATTTCTAATTCACCAATGAAGAAATTCTCAAATGTCTTTCCCTCTGTCAAAATAGCTCCTGAGCAGCAGACCGCACCGAGATTTTAGAGTAAGCATGGTTAAATTTACAGTGAGTTGCCCCATTTAAGTCAATGGAGCAACTCACAATGTGTATATAGTTAAGTACGTGTGTAAACTAGGGCTGTCAATTAAACACAGTTAACTCAAGCAATTAACTCAAAACAAATTAACTTTATTAAAAATTAATTGTGATTAATCACACTTTTAATTGCACTGTTAAACAATACTAGAATACCAATTTAAATTTATTATAAATAAGTTTGGACGTTTTTCTATTATTATTTTTTATTAGAAATATTTTGGGAGAGCAAAAATAAAGCCCTCATATTTAAGTCCCAATATTTCTGCCATGTTTATTTTTTTCATTTAATGTCTTTCTTGAATGTATAAAAATGGCAATATGTACATGTGGCTAATGGCAACATTTCAGTGTTGTACTTGTGATGGATTGCAAATAACACTTACCAAGATGCATCCCACATTATGCTATTTCTGGATCCCTGATTTTCATTTCCAGTGTACTGTGACATTGATCACAATATTTCAAGTATCACTGCAGATGTATGTCCTCTCTGAAGGCATATGAGTTTAAAGAGAAAAATAGCTTTCAAATTCTGCAGAAACTAGTGTTACTTGGCCTCTTTCATGAACTGGGGCTAACTACTATTCTATTTGAAGACAAGGCCAATCTTTCAGTGGTTAAAATAAAAGTACTCCTTTATACCAATATTTAATTTTCATTCAAAGCTTCTTATTATTTACCTATTTAAGCCCACATTCATATAAATCTGGACTGTTCCCACTGAATCAGGAGTACAATAGACTTTCTGATTTATATTCATAAACAATCAAAAAGAAACATTCTCAGTGTGATTGTGGTTGCATATAAATGTAAAAATGCACAGACAATATACAGGCACACAAATATACAAAATATATCCATACAGCCCAGAGAGCTGATGGCAGGAGCAATATGAAAAAATTGTAGAAACCATGTCATGGTGCTAGGCATTATACAAAAGACGGAGTCTGTAGGAAACCCCTTTGCACCTCCGTTTTGTATTTTTTTTTCTTCCAAAAAAAATTCAGAGCAGAAAATTTTCATTCAGAATTTTCAGGAAAAATTTTGAAACAAAATGAATTTTTTCAGTTTAATTCAAAGAGTTTAATTCTGTTTAAAAAACAAAATCAAAACATCTCAAAAAGATTCTATTTTGGAATTTTATGGGTAACACCATTGCATTTTTTTTCTTTCCCCCCCCTTTTTTTTTTAAAAAAAAGGCCCGTTTTTCCACAAGGGAAGGAAAAAGCTAAAAAAAGGGAGAGAGATTTTACCCCCCTTTTTACTGGAAAAAAGTTTGAAAGCAATAAAATGAAGCATGAAAAATAAATTCCTTTTTCACACTTTTCTCTTTTTATCAATTGGAAAACTGTAAAAAAATGTTTTAAAAAATTAGGAAGGTCTTACTCCCCCTCCTCCTTCCCACACACAATAGAAAAGTAGAAATGTGTGAGGTAGGTCAGGCAGGGCAGTGTTACCCTAGGTTTAGCACATATTTTTATTTTTTTTTATTTGTTTCCAATGGGGGGGTGGGGGAAGCAAGAGAGAGAGAGAGGTTTTTCCCACTTCCCCTCAGTTTTTTACCCTGGCCCTCTGGAAAAAAGTAGGGGAGGGAAAAGTGGAGACATAGGGGAAAAAATGTAAAAATCCATTAATCAAAAAGTTGAAAGCAAAATTTCAGTTTTCAGAACCAAAAGTGCAATTAAAAAATTGAAAGTTTTCATTTAGTTTTGTATTGAAATTTCCCATCAAAATTAAACATTGTGGAAAATTACATTTTATAGAAAAAATATTTCATTCTCAGCAAAACCCATCATTTCTTAGTGGGGAAATATTTTGATCAAGCATTTTTTATCACATCTAACTACAAACTTCAATAAACAGATAAGAAGAAATTAAATTCATCATCCACCTTTAACAGCCTAACCTACACTCTGCCCATCTCTCCTGGGATAAGCACTGTACTAATTTTCCAAACTTCAGAGCAACTTCAAACAACCATGATTTAAAATAAATAAATAATCTGCCATGGAAGATTTTATATCCCCAAATGTGGAATTCTTGCTCTCTCAAACACACACACACACACACACATGCATATACACCTCCTGTCTCTCTCAAAACAAGAGTACAACAGTTTTAAGTCAGATTTCTCATAGCTGGAAAGAGTGAGAAATGGCAGCTGTATACCACTGAAAAGGGGAAATTTTCATTAGTATACCCAGCACTTACTTATTTACTTGGAAGATCACAAAATAGTTAAAATCATGATAGTTTTCAGGTATGGAAAGGCTACTTTAGGTAATTTTTAATATTTAAATAACTTACTCTGAACCCTGTACAGTCATAAACATGGAGTCCAAACTTAGATCCTTTAAATTCAATAGATCTGGGATTTGGCCCATAGTAACAGTGGCCCCAAATTCATGGAATCATAGAACTGGAAGGGATCTCAAGAGGTCATTTAGTCCAGCACCCTGCACCCATGGCAGGACTAAGTATTATCTAGAGAAGGTCCTTAAGCACGTGAGTTGTCCTTGAATCAAAATTTTTCATGCAGTAAGTTTTTTTCACCAAAAGACCCTTTTAAAATGAAAAATGGAGGGTTAGAAATTGTTTAGTTTTTCACAAATTTTTGTGACATATTTAATCAGCATTTGTATTGAAATCATTCTCAAACTGGTGATTGAAATTTTTCCATTTCCTGAAAACTGCTAAACAAAAAATTCTGAACATTTTTATTAAAATAGGATTTTTTTCTGGAAACATGCACAATGGAAGCAACTTTCAAATTTCATTTTTCACCAGCTCTAGTTCAGTAAGACTATTTGTGTGCTTCACTTGTTTTTTTTAAATGCTCTGAAACATCCCTAAAGTATATGGGGTGTCTGTATGGCATATATGGAATGCATGACAGTGTGGTATAATGGTCTAACTGGCACTTCTTTGGTATAACCTGCATAACTCATTCATGGCTTCACCGCTTTTGTGTAATGCTGTCACCCCCAAACTCATGCTTACAAATATGTCCTTTGAAAGTGAATTCCTAGAATTCATATCTCCAGAGTCCAAGACTGCATTATTTTGGTTTTAGATGCACATAATTAGCCATTTATTCTGATTTACCACTTTCACTTGATACCAGGTCCTTTGGATTTAATGTAATGCGTTTATGATATGTGCAGAAATTGTATAAATGTTTGTTCTATGCATTAAATTCACTGTAACGGAATTTTGCAATCAAAATCTTGTCATCTTTAGCCCTTACTGTGGGAAAACTCCATTTCATTCAGTGGAAGTTTTTCCCTGGCTAAAGATTGTAGGATTTGCTCTTGATATAACAAATGCCTGTGTTAAGACTACACAGTTCTTAACAGACTATACCCTGTCATGTTTCCATGGGGAAAAATACATTTTGACTAATATACACACTAACCTGAGCAATTATGAGCTTTTCATGGACCTAACTACCCATTACTCCTGGGAGAAGAGCCTAAATAACTCAGATGTCTTTACAGCTTTAACACAGTCCCAGAATGAAACCAAAAGGGGACTTTGTAAGAAGATATTACAGGCCACTCTGAGATTTCTTTGACTATAATATTCTGGAATAACACGCTTTTTATTTTGCAGATTACATTGATCAAAGTGTTCGTTGTTTGTATACATATGCGCACACTCTACCTTCATAATAAGGGCCTTAGATATAGGGCTACTTGTTCCCAGTCATGGTACTTTATCATCACTGGTTTTGTAACACCTCTTTACACTTCTGTCTCATATTTTAGAATGACTTTAATGTCTTTTTTTAATGAAATATAAGGTTTAGTGTAGATGAACAGGTAGCGCATAGCAAACTGGGATGTGAATCTACAGTGAGCTAGTGCGCTGCACACTAGGGATGTCTACACTGCAAACTAAGCCTGGGCTCCGCCTCAGGTTTGAGTCCAAGCCCCCGGTATGTCCACACACATATCAGTCTGACTCAGATTAGCAAGCACTCAAGACCCAGATCTTAGGAGCAGTCAGAGCCCGAGTCCCAGTGTCCCAAGCCCTGTTGTTTTGCAGTGTGTTTGTAGCTCATGCTCCAGACCCAAGTCAGAAGGTTTCAGTCATGCAGTAAGTATGCATCAGCATGGCTTTAAGTCCCAGGTGCCCAGGTTTACAATACAGTGCGGATACTCAAGTATGGGCTTGGAAATACCAGTCCAGAAGCCCAGATCCCACAGACCCAGGTTTACAGTGTAGTGTAGACATACCCCGACATGCTGTCAAGAGTAAGTCAATGCACAAAAGGGAACTTTTAGTGCATGGTAGCAGGGTCCACACATACCATTAATGTGCGGCCCACTAGTGAGCTGCTACCATGCACTAACTGTTTGACTAGACAAACTATAAATGTGGGTATATAAATGTGAGTATACACATCTGGAAAGAGAGGACTGGTCATAGTATTTGTATGGACACAGATTTTATGGATACATGGAATAGTTGGAACAAAATATGCAGTTGGCTTTTTTGTGTAATTTTTTGCCCTCCGGTCAAAAAGCCAAGTTTCGGGACCATGTTACAAGGGAAGAAAGGGAGTTACTATAAAGACATTAGGAACAATTGCTCTAGTCCTGATTTCATCTATTGCACGTGGCTCTTGAGAATGAGAATCCCAATCTCCCCTTTGTTCTTGATTAAAATAGTACACAATCTAAAATTCAAAGCCCACCAAATTTAACAATCCATTACTCTTTAGGGCCTGCTTCTGAACCTACTGAAGTTAGTGGGAGTTTACCTTTTGATTACTATGAAAGTAGGATCAGCCCACAGTAAATAATTTTCAGGCTACCAGTAGTGACTGCAATAGGAGAATAGGAAAAATTAATATCTTTCTTAATACAGGAGGGCATAGTAGATGATCACAGTGGTCTCTTCTGGCCTTGGAATCTATGAATACTGCAGGTTATTTTCCATTTTTCATATTACAGACAATATTTTAAATATTTCAGTGCAGCCCTTTTGTAGAATGTCAGGCTTGTAGAAGTTAGACTTGCATATACATGGACTTTCAGGCAGACAAAAACAGAAAACATTTTGAGTCATCAATTCTTTAAAAAGCCATTTGTTTCAGTCTGCTGCAAGTACTGAATAAGCATTTGCTTCTTTTTGGTCAGCAAAAGCTGCTATAAGCAATATTTTTCTGGTGTTTCAGTTCATGTTGCTTTCCTTAAACTTTCTGTATATAATTTCAATAAAATGACATTATCTCCCTCTCTGCTATAAAACACAAGAGCAATCTTTCACTTAGACAGTCTGTCTTTTTCTCTCTCTCATGTAGTGTACTTCACACAGAAAAAAGCACTTCTTCAATTTGCATAACTCAATTTCACACTTCCACTGAAACTCAAGGCTTATGAAGAGCAATTTATAATTTGAGAAAACCCATAATAGAGAACACTGTAGCAAGCCATTTCTGTCCCTCATATGGTGTATTAATTAGTTAGCATAACTTTTATTCCACATGGAAAGAAAATATTTACATTATACTGCTAAATTTACTAATGGATTATTAAATTGCAGAGCTTTCCAAATTTCTTTAGTTGCATTTCAGAAATGACCATGTGAGGGGGTGGGACATGGTTGTGACTGAGACTATGGCAAATTATTTTCTTCCTATTAGTAAATCTTTTATTAGAAAACTTCCACAATAACTTTTTTTTAAAAGTTGCTTCTTCCTAACATCCTTCCAGAGTGGCTTGGAATACATTTTCATGTATCTGTCTTTTTGTATTAATAATTTGAGAATTCAAATATTTGAACTAAAGTTGTTTCTGATCTAGTTTAGGCATCCATTAGTGTCAATTAAGCAACGCTAAACTTTAGTTCCATGGTGCTCAGAGAATAAAATATATTCTGTATTTCTTGGTATAAATAAGAGTTAAAGAGCTATTGGACTTTTTTATTCTTTGTATTCCTGAAGACAGTATGAACATCATCCATTATAGTATCTCAATCAGGAATAATATTTATCTATCAAGTTTCCATTATGGCGAACAACAAATTTATTCGCTACATCAAAACACGTCAATTAACTGAAACCGTGATACAATTCCTTAGCACAATAAAATTGTATAGAATTCAGGGTGAGCTCATGCCTGGCCCTGGTGCAGGGATGTAAAGTGGAGACAGCAAAAGGAGTTCCATCTCCGAAAGGACCAGGACTAACTGTAGTTCTGCTGTCTCCCGAGCACAGTGAATTCTCCCTGCCACTTGCTGAGACACTAGTATCCCCAGAAGCTGTTTTTCACATCTTTCTAAGCACACCAAAAAAGAAAAATTGAAGTGCTTGATACACTCGTTTTGCCAGACTTGTCCTGGTGTTTGTGTTGAGGCCAGATCATACCCTGCATTTTTAAGTATGAAGGGCTAGAAAAGCCACTGCAAGTCAACAGGGTTAAAGCATAATTTAAGTGTGTTCTTAAATACTGTCCTGAAGAGGGATAGACTGAAACATGTACTTAAGCGCTTTCATGAATCAGGGATTATATAAAGTAAATGCTCTATACCGCTGGGAGAATTGTGAGAATTATCATAATTTATAAATGCAACAAATTAGCTTTGATTTGACAAATATGGTGCCATGGAGGGTGGTTCTTTCTAGACCCTCCAGTTCCCCATCCAGTCTAAATACATACACGTCAAACAACCCCAGTAGGGAATTCATTGGCTGAACGCCCTTTCCTCTGACAAATTTGGACTCTTCCAGTATATTTCCTTCATTTTCCTGCTGGTGGTGCTTAAAAACACAGGGCATGATTTTGCCTTTAATTATCTAAACTAAGACAGCAGGATGAGTCTAGCAAAATGAGTGTATCACATTCTTTAATTTTTCATTCGAGGTATGCTTTAAGAGAGAACTTAAAAACATGGGTAAAATAAACTACCTAGGAGCAAAAGCAGGTTTTCCATGTCTATGTTCCTTTATCAGCAAAATTTTATTTAACTAGATTCAATTTAGCTGAGCTTTCAAGTGTGCATTAATCTCTATGGAGACCATTCCTTCTCCATTACAACCTCAGTATACTTGCAAATCTCAACATATGCAAACCCACATTATACATTTCTAACATATCAGTTGCTAAGTAAATGAAGGCAATATCGATATTCGTTGTCTGGATCATGCTGTTATCTCTTGCTGAAACTCCTTATGCAACTCCTTTTCATTTTTTTCAACGTCTCCCCTATCTTTTCTAAGAGCGTAGTCTGTACACAAGCTCATACTCAGGACATGATTGACATTTCAAGGCCAAAAGGCAAGACTTCAGAATATATTTTTCTAGTATTTGGCTCTGTGGCTGGCTCCATTAATGGATGTGTTGATAATTCTGAAGCTACCTCTGGGACGGTTTCAGGGTCAGTCTGCTCCATGATTGCCAAGGCTGTATTGTGCTCCTGGTTACCATCTTCTTTTAACTCATCCTTGAATTTTAGAGGTGTGTGCACTGTTTGGCAATAAGGGCTACACATATTCCAATTAGGAGCCAAAATCAATTGTTTTTATTGAGGTGAACATGTAACTTCAAATGTCTATTTACACTATATGCTTTCTTTAGAACACAGCTGTATGATGGCCTACTGTTCACCACTATAGACAGCATAAAAAATTCCTAGACAGGTGATTGTACCCATATCTCAGTTTTTGTGGACTTACTATATGAACTTTCAAAATATGGAACTATTCCCGAAGGTCTCATTATATGGATTTGCCTTAGGATGATTTCTTTAGGACCAGGCCAACATTGTCTCAAAATTGGATTTTTGTTTAAATATAAACTCAAATGATCAAGGTTCATTTAAAATGTCATCACAACTAAAAGATTATTTGAAAATTTTCTAAATGCTAATTTCTACCAGCAAATTAAAAATAAGGCATTAGCATTAAGAGTAGCAGTTATAATATTGAACCACAGAGATTTCTTTACAAACTTCCTTTGATTTCAGGTCCAGATGCTACTGCATCAATATACTCAGCTGTCAGATCGTTGTTGCCTTAGAAATTGTCTTTTAAAAGATCTCTTTGAGCCAACTATCCATTCTGCTGCTGCAAACTACTAACAAGTTTTCTGCATGTATGACTGGTTAATGAAGGATATTTAACTGCTGAGAAAATCAAAACCTGCAAGAGTAAGGTGGATAGTTACGCCAAAGACTTGTCTTTCCAACATAATGCAAAAGAGAGAAAGTGCTACTGAAAACTCACAGTATCAAAGAGAAGGAAATAGTTCAAAACACACACCAAAATGTGGTCACAGCACTTTGTCAATGAGACTTGTATTTCAATTTACCTTAAGTACTGTAATTAGATTGTTTTTATTAAGTTTTTCTCTTTCATGAAGGAATTCCTTACCATTCAACTTAGAGAAAATTGTATGCCTTTAATTCACACATGGTTTTTCAGAAAACCCGAATGAAAGTAACATCACAGGAATCACAGCTAGACACCTTAGAGAGATTAAGTGTGTGAGGTAATATATTTTACTGGACCAATTTCTGTAGATGAGAGAGACAAGTGTTCGAGCCATACAGAGCTCTTCTTCAGGTCTTGGAAAGGTACTACCAGCATCAGAGCAAAATGCAAGGTGGAACACATTGTTTGGCATAAGTAGTTAGCACATATTGTAAGGCAGAGTGGCCTGTTAGCACCTCTACAGTCACAGGACAAAATGAGGGAATTAGTGGGTTACAGATTGTTGTCATAAACCACGAATCGAATGTCTCTGTTCAGTCCATGATTTTTAGTATCTAGCAGAGTTATGAATTTAAGCTCCCAGGCTCTTACTTTGACCTTGGAATTTCCAGTTTTTGACTCATGGGTGGGAAAATCCTTTGATAGTAGCTTTCTTCTCACCACCTAATCACAAAGATACAGTGGTGCTGATGGGAAATTTGAGTGGGCAGTTCATAAAGATGACAATACACAATCAGGACCTTCCTACAAATTTTTAGATAGAATTTATTAACAAAATAGTGCAACTAATTAGTGCTTGCTTTGTAAAGAATTATGTGTGAATGGGGATAATTGGTAATTATTGTACAATCGAAACAATGCTGTCAATGCAATGAATGTCAAAGAGCAGCTATGTCAGCCCAAGTATTCCATCTGGATACCTAGTACTTTAAAGATCCAGAGGCAAAAATAAAATCACTTACCTACTGTGGCTACCTTTGGAGTCGATGTTGTGACCACATGTCACTAATACTTTAAAAAAGCCGTTCCTCGCCCTTTTGCTGCCTCCTTTCCCCTCTGGCATTGTTTGTTTTGAACTGCTCAGTTTTAAAAGGATTTTTAATAGTCCTCAAAGCAATAAAGCTTCCCATCCAGAACTGTATCAAGCCATGAAAATTAAATGGTAAGATTTAAAAGTTCAGTTTTGGTCCAATAAAGAGATCTGGTAAGAAAATGAAATTTCCATCTTGTGGGGGATTCTGAAATTTTGGATTTTGTGTTTGCTCCATATTGGGACAAAAAGTTGAAATCTAGAAATATTTTGTTTCAGAAACAAAACAACCTTATGAAGAGGAAATATTTTTATAATGTTGAAATGATATAGTAGTCAAAACAAAATGAAACAAGAAAGGCTAAACAAACAAAAAATGGAGTTGGAATGTAAAGAAGTGAGAAAGTCATAATGAAATATTCCATTTTGATTTCAAATTGTTTTGAAACTTTTCCGTTGAAAATTTAATCAAAATAGACATGGTCCATGATATGTTTTGAGTTTGACTTAATAGCATTTTGCAACAGAAAACTGTCCCATCATTTTTTTTTTCAACCAGCTCTAGCAATAAGAAAAGAGGTTTGTGCATTTTGGCCCAATTCCTGCAAGGTATTGAGTGCTCCATTTCATATGACTTTCAGCCTTCCACAATAAGCATTCAGCTCCACAAAAGACTGAGTTCTAATAAAAGACGAGGTAAGTTATTGCAGATATTGGCAGTTCCTGAATTTTCATGCATGAATGTCTCCTCTCATGTTTGTGTGCTAGAGTGCTTAAGCAGTATTGAGGGTGCCTAAGTCATGAGAATTTTAGTCCTTCAGTTAGTATAAATCACTGTAGCTTTAAATCAGTTGTGCTACACTGTTTTACACTACCTGAGAATATGCCTCATACTCTTTGTGTTGCACATGACTGAGGTATAAAATATCTTTGGATTATTCATTTCCAAATGCCACTGGCATATCTCAATGACTCTCCAGAGGTTCCACGTATGACTGAGACAGACCTCCAGGACTGTAACTTACTGGTGATAGAATGACTAGATATGAAATAAAGATAGCTGAAAATCCAAAGGACAGAACAAAGCCTTTCAGATATTTTTAAAAAATATTTAGCACCCAGATGCCATTTCTTCTGAAATCTATTCAGGTTCTTCCCTCCTGCTGGGTTAATTTCAGAATTGAGAGATGTCACTAGAAATAAATACAAACTAAAAGACAAAAAAAAAATCTGTTCGTCCATCCCCATATCACACTTATTTCTCTCCAATATTACAAAATAAAACCTGAACGTCTATTCTAGTGGATCCTTTCAAATCCTGATCTTTGACTCTGGCTAAAAATTGACCATTTGCAGGTCTGTTTTTCAGATGAAATGTGCAAAACCTTTTATGAGTTTCTTTTGAAAGTTTAATCGTTATTGTATCTAAGGTACAATATAAAATTTATTTCTGTGACCCAGATGGATAGCAACTGCATTTTTTACTTTATTTCCTTAATTTAAGGATATTTAAGTAAATATCCTTACATGTGCTGTTGCTATAATGCATGCTTCTTAGTAGTATTTATTATTTATTTATTTTTATAACAGTAGCACCAGCTGACACTGGGAGCCCCTTAGGATAGGCCCTATAAACACAAAGTGGTAGACCATCCCAATCCTAAAGTGCTTACAATCTAAGTAGGCAAGAAAGACAAAGAGTTGGAAGGGATACAAAGCCACAAAGAAGTGAATTGAGCTTGCCACCGTAACACAGTAGATGAGTGGCAAAACAGGAATAAAATCCATCTCCTGATTCCCACCCCAGTGTTCAGCAGACCACACTGCCTCCCAGCTGCTGTAGATTGCTTGGTGGCATTTCTTGCTATTAAAGAAAAAATCGTGTTATCTGTTAAAATATGCTAAGGTTTTGATCAGCTTAATTATATAGATTTGAGTTCTGTGTTGTTTCTGTGCCTTAAAAGAAATGGTTGTTCTTTAAAAAATAATTACATGAAATATGGTATTGTTTAAAAGCATATTGATTAACCAAGAGGTTTTGAATAATAAGTTTATCTGCATCACAAAGTGGATTATAAATTGGTTTAGTTACAGTAGTAATAGAATTCTAATATATACTATCTACAAAATTATACACAGTAATTTAAATATTTGAGGTAATCGTTCCTGCTTTTCTTCACTTTATTTAGGGCCCAACCCTATCTCAACCAGATTTAATAAATTAGTTCCCATATATTTAGTTGTATACTGAAAGGGCAAAAACTTAGCTATTTTCCCCATGGTCTGCAGAAGGAATCTAGTGAATTATTTAGCATCACTCCATGGTTGTCTACAGGAAAGATCTTTATGATCTCTTTTTATTGCATAGCTCTGTGTGTTAGAGAGGGAGAGAAAATGGGATGGCTTAACTTTGTCTCCTCTATTTGATATGTTTATTTCTTTTTAGCAAATGCAACATTGACAATATTGATATGGCTAAGGCTCAGTACTGTGTGTACTACTGTTCATAGGCAAACCTCATTTCTAGAGCTGGTCAGAAATTTTCTGATGGAATGTCAAATTCAAGTAAACGTTCTATAGGTGCATAGCAATTTTTACTAAGGTTTTGAAGTAAACAAAGCAGGTTTTCTTTCCTTCCAGATAACTCACCCAGCTGCCTGCTTCCCAAGCTCTTCAGCAGCCCACCTGGTTTTTGGGCTCCAAGGTTTCTGGCTCCTTGGTAGCACAGGCTCCCTGGCTCGTGGGCAGCTTTTCTGGTGAGCTGCTGGGGAGCCGGGGCTTCCAGGATCCTGGATCTTTGGCAGCTGCCATGGAGCTGGGACTCCCAAGCAACCAGATTGCCTGGCCTCTTGCTCGTTCGCCTATTGCTTGGACTTCCAGACTCCCGGGGAGCATATTTTGTTTCAGACTAATCAAAGTGTTCCTGCTGTGGGACTATTTTGGTGTTTCTAAAATGAAATATTGTGGACTTTAATTTCCATTAAAAAATTGTTGACACTTTGGCTTTTTGTCATGATTCAGGATGACTGTTTTTTCCTAAAACCTTATAAATTTTTCACAGAAGTGAAATTCACTTTCCTGGCCTGCTCTGCTCAGCTCTTCTTTATTGTTTTCATCACAAAAATCCAAGAAAAAAAGGTGTTTGGCGCAGGTTTCTGTAAAGCATGTGCAAGTGTGGGCAGTATGTTTTATAGGGGAATTACTTGGATTAATTTATTAAATGTCTCATGAATATGTTAATGACACCAGGCCTGATTGAGCTCTCACTAATCCCAGTTTTACACTAGTAGAGCTCCATCATCCTCCCACAGAGCTAGTCTTGGAAACAAGTACCTGCTCTACCATGTCTCTGGAAAATGAATTTTCTTTAAAATGTGTGGGGGGAGTCCCAAGGGAAGGTAAGATCAGGCAGAGGGGAGGAAGAAAAGAAAGAGAAGGGGCTCACTTGAGGCATGATCCTACACCTATTGAAATCATTGGGAGTCTTTCAATTGACTTTAATGGGTATTGGATCAGGCCCTTACAGAGAACCTGTTCAACCATTACTGTAGAGTCTATTTGTGTCTGTTGCCTTGACAACATCTAACTGTCAAGTAATGCAGACTCAAATGTCTGTAAATTTACTTCCTTCTAATTCAATAATGGCTCAGAAAAGTAAATATCAATGACATAGAAATCTCTTGATTAGGTAAGAAATGTACCTTTTCTGTTCCTAACTTCTCCAACAGGAAGGTGGTATTTCCAGTCTTCTTTACCAAATCTCCTTTCTCTAGTTGCCAAAGCTTCTCTGGAAAGTACAGTTTAAGCAGGACTTCTAGCTTAATCTTCCCTATGTAAGATAAACTGAACTGTTGCAGTTTCCAGGACTTGAACGTCTGCTATTCCACTTCCCTGCTTCATCCAATCTCTTAAAGTTAATCAGCCTGACATAACAAACCTTGACCAGGGAACTCAATACATTAAATTTTCTTCCATTGAATTAAGGGCTTCTGTCCATCCCCCGTTTATCTAATTTCCATTGTAGTTTTATGAATCACAACAGGTGACGGGGAGAATATGAAGTCCTGTCCCGCTTTTCCAAAGATGAACATGAAGTACCACATTCTTCACAATGGTTCTTAGTAGATTATTAGTTTTTCCCATGTCACGCTAACATGAAGTTTCCCAGAATTAAGATATGTACTCCAGCTATCACTTCTGGGGTATTTTCAGTTCATCAGTCCATTAATGCCTTACAAATAGTATCTCAGTGGCCCTGTGACAGGGTGTACCAGTCTCGGAAGCCTCAAAGTCCTACCATGCCCTGTCCCAGAAAGGAGCAGTAGAGAAGTCCTCTGGGCTGCCTAGAGCGGCTGCGGGGGAAGTAGCCAATGAGAGAGGCTGCAGGGAGCAGCCAGTCAGGGCCCAAAAGGTTCACATCAAAGGAGCTGCAGGGCTAGAGTAACTCAATTGCTGTCTGTAGCTGGAGGAGTGAGGATTGTGTTCCTGGCTGGCTGAAGGAGCAGCAGGACTGTGGACAGATCCGTTACTGGCAGGGAGCAGGAGAGCAAGAAGGAGTTTCTGGCTGGCTGCTGGGACTTAATATAGACAAATGTCTGAGAAAGAAAGCTCCAGAAAGGGTGAAGAGTCTCCAGGGAGGAAGCCCTGAGGGCATGGCCCCATACAAGGATCGAGGGACTGATTAAGGACTGAGCCCAGGAAGAGCTGCAGGAAGGAGTTGTCTCCAAGTAGGAAGACCTGGGTGTATGGCCCCATACCAGGGCTGGGACAATTTAAAGACTGAATCTGGGGACGGCTACAGAGATACCAACATAGCGGTACTGGGATAGGCCCCTGATGGACTGTATACCCCAGAGGAGGTCTGTTTGTTTCACATACAGACTGTGTGGGTGACTCAGACAGACCTGAGAAATCACCAAGAGAGGTCACTGCAGAATAAAAGTACAATCACATGCACTTGGCCAGGGGGTGCTCACGAGAGGTACCTGCCACCCCATTACAAGCCCCTAATACCAATACACTGTACCAAGTTTACTCAAATTCATGTGGCTGTGATCTGTATAATGTTATTCTTAGAAGACAGTGTCTGACCAAAAATGAATTCTTAATACAAATCTTTTTAAGGTCATTCAAACTATCCCAGTCAGTATTTATGACTGTCAGGAAAATTATCAAAATTAGCTCTGAAGTTAGAAATTCAAACAATTTGAACAATTACTTTGCTATTTAAACATCAGTTCAAACCAAAAATACTTTCTTAGATATTAGTGAAAGCAAGCCATAATCAAGTTTTTTCCACACATTCTCATGTGATCAGTTGTAAACTACAAAATACATACTCTGACTGGTTTTAAAACTGCTTTCCAATTTCCTCTGAAAATCACCAGTTAAGTGTAACTACAGTTAATTAATTCACCTTTTTTCTTCTTCTTTACCATGCTCTTATGTTTCAGCTAAAATCAGAGACAAAAAAGACAAGCTCTTTAGGATTCTAGGGGTATCATGTCAGTCAGCAAAGAGAAGCCCAAGTCTTTCCAATGCTTCTTGCTCTCTAAGACTTTTAGATATTTTTCTTTCTCATGTAAGCCCAGTAGGGCTCATTTCCAGACACATGGTTCATATCATTCCTCTTCAACCTGAAGTTCAAATCAGGCTAATCCATGTCTTTCCCTTTTGATTGCCCTACCTTTCAGAAAATTCCTGGGAATAGACTCCTTGTCTTTCAGGATTGGTGGAGAAACATTTCTTCCAAACACTGGGCTCTTGCAAAGAAAATTAAAGAAACAGGAGCCTGACTAGTTTGGATCTAGTTAGCAAGCGTTACATAAATGTAACCCAATGGGTTTGGCATGCAAGGGTTGACAGTGAACCAATTCCTGCAGCTTCATTCAGGATCCCAGTTCCTTATGTCCTGATGGGACTACCCATCTTTCTTGATCTGTTTGCGTCACTGGTAAAGTCGACCATCCCCATTATTGTAAATGCTACCATGATTTTCAAACAACAAACAATGAGGTTTTTGTGAGTGTATGGAGCCATCATATCCTGTATACATTTTCTCTGTCCTCTATCCACAAGTTTATGGTGGAAAAAGCTAGTGCCATTGTTGTTACCATGCTGTAGTTCAGATATGCCTAGTTCACAGGTCTGTTTCACTTATCCACAGACAAATGTATAATCCTCTTCTCTCTCAAGATACTAGAAGTGATGGCATGATATGTGAGAAGCTAATCCTTCAGGGGATTTGCATCTCAAGTAATTGGCACTTTCTTGCATTCTAGAAAGGGCTTGGGTGCAAACAAAAGTGTAATTATTATTACCCTATAAGTTAGGGGGTGCTCAAGTATTATTGTAATGGTGGTCAGACAGTTATAAAGATAGTTTCAGTAGTTACATAATGGAGGCAGAGACAGAGTAGACAGTGTGTGTTTAAATACATAGATGTATATTATAAGTAGGAGAGCCAAAAGTTAAGATTGTCCAATATTTCCATTATAAGACCCTGCTTATAACTTTGCCAAACTTTGTTTAGGCTGAAGTTTTTGCATGAGGTGTGTCTACCTCAGACTGAAAGTTTTGGGAAAAAATTGGGAAAAATGTTTCAGCCATTACTCAGACTGAAATTAGGGAAAATACGTTGTTTTGCCCATGTTAAAAATTTCTTCCTGCTGTCTCAATGTAAAGCTCTAGTGCCTCCATATTTTGAAGCAGGGACTTGAAATTTGGCAGGGGGCTCGCCTGGCTGTCAGGGATGTGCTTTTTCTCATCCCTGTGAAAATTGGCCCAAATTTGGCCAAGTTATGATCGTGTCTAAATCTCAGTTTCCATAGGCTCAGTAGAGATTTGTTAGAGTTTGGTTGCTAAATTCTATGAAGATTCTCGCTATACCCAACATGCTGTAGCCTAAGGCAGCAAGGTCTCAGCATGACTTTACTAAAATTGCTCCACCCACCACTATGACACTGCTGTGGTGCTTGGTGCATGAACTGAAGACAGGAGGACTGTCTCTCCTGCATTGTCAGTGATCCCCATGCTAGCAGCTAGGCAGCAGGAGGAAGGAGCCTGGCTGGAATGTATAGAGGTGAAGAGCCAAATAAGGGTGACTGGGATGAGGAGCCAAGGAGGGAGAGGGAGACTGTGATAAGGGACCAGATGGGTCAGGAAGGGACTGATATATGAGAGGAGGAGAGAGAGGCTGAGCACGATGGACTGGAAGGAGGTTGGGGACATGGACCTGTAGGGGAATGGCATGTGGAGGAGACTGGTGAGAGACTGAGGCTGGGGAAAAGATCAGGGGAATATAGGGAGCATGTCTGAGACTGGGATAAGGACTGTCTGGAGGGGTCAGGTTCAAAGCAAGGTTAGGCTTGGGGCAGGGATGGGGCAGAAGTGGTCTGAAACCAATAGAGTCTACTCACCTCAGAGCCTGGAACACAAGCCAGGATTCTTTAGCCTCAACAATCCTTTGCTGTCTCGTAAATATCTGTGAAACCCAGTGGGAAAATGTGCCTCAGCTCCTGTTGGTGGTTGCTCCATATAGAAGATGACAACTTATTACTGCTATCGGTTCCTTTGTTAGCTCAAGCGGCAGATGTGTTGAGCAGTGGATCTGAAGATTCTAACCCTACTGATGAACCAAATAGGAGTTAGTGTGATGCCACATGATGGAATTTCTGTTGTTTCAACTAGCTTTTTTAAAAAAACCCTAAGAAATTACATATAAAATCTACTTAAAAAACATTAAGGATGCAAATTCTAGCACTCAAAATTCAGGAAACTCCAGAATTAAGGTTGCCCTTGCAACCTTTATTCACCCACCTTGCCTTATGAGTATACATTATAATATAATCTTCAATCATATAATAGCAATCATGATCACATATGATCCACATTATTTTTTCCACAGGACCCTGGCCTCATTCAGTGCGCAGGATAGATGGAGCTCCGGAAATTAATCAGGATTATGTGGTTAATGAGATCATTGTCTATACCTTCATTTGTAGGAGAAGTTGGAAGATGTGTAGTGAATAAGGCAGGCAACTACAGGCAGAAAATGGATGGTCTCAGGGTTAAGGCAGTCAAACAATATCCTGGTCTTCTGGATTCCCTCTCTGCCTGGTGCTACAGAGTTCTTATGTGATGCTGGGCAGGTCACTTGAACCAAACTTTTCACAGGTGGTCACTAATTGTGTGTTCTTCATTTATGGGATGCCTGACTTGAGACCCTGGGGGAGTGAGAGAGTCTTTCAAGTAGGGACTTAAGGCTATTGATCTGTTTCCTTGTGGCAGCCTTCCTTACTAGGTATATTTTTCACATCTGGAGCCTAAATCTGGTCCTTCATGAACAGTGCTTATCCATGGAGTTCAATATCCTTAACACTAATAATCATCAAAGTCTTCACTTAGTAACAAACTTAGTGGTCAGGATGGCCAAGGAGTGTGCAGACCTGTCTTTTCAGTCGCCTTTCTTGATATTCTTATGGACAATTCTAAAGGGCATTACCAACTATGGTTAGTTGCCAATGTTCATGTTGCTTAAAGTAAACTAAGTTCTGCAATAAACTAAGATCCTTTTACATTATAAATATGGTAGAATCAGCCTCTGGGAAATGCTCCCAATATAAGGGAATTCCCCAGGCATCAGAGAGCTGCTGCAACAGCCCTATACCACCCCTCTGCCCTAGCTGCAGCCACCATGCATAGGAGGCGTGGAGGGGGGCATATATAGACTACACTGCATTCTGTCTTTTCTAAGCTGCAAAATGGCTCAGAGGGGGCCATTGCAGCTGCACATAGGTTAGAGCAGTGTTGAAGTTGTTCTAATTTACTCTAACGACTGGGATCAGAATACAGTGACTTCAAGCAACATTTCCCCCCCTGCCCTCTCTCTTACCCTTTCTGTTCCTATGTAAAGCACAGAACACAAAACCTATGTCTTTTAGCCCATGATCTGATTTTGAGGAGTATTTTATGTCTGTTATATCTCTAGTTTTTAGTTCTGAGTGAAGCTTCTTTTGGGGCAAAAAGGAAAATAAAGCAATACCTAGATTCCCCCATGCTAAAACCTTCTGAATAATATGATTGTTGCTTTTTGCCTGGCAGTCATATTTTCCTAGCAACTGATCCTGTTAGTGCCTACAGGTTTCAGTCCCATTGAGGCTCCATTGTGTTAAGTCCTGTACAAACAAATAATAAGAGAGTCTCTGCTTCAAATGACAGGTTTCAGAGTAGCAGCCGTGTTAGTGTGTATCCGCAAAAAAAAAAGGAGGACTTGTGGCACCTTAGAGACTAACAAATTTATATAAATTTAAGCTGTAGCTCACGAAAGCTTATGCTCAAATAAATTTGTTAGTCTCTAAGGTGCCACAAGTTCTCCTTTTCTTTCTGCTTCAAATGGTTTGCAATCTAGATACACAAGATAGGCAAAGGAAACAAAGAGGGGAAGTGACTTACTGGAGATCACACAGCAGGCTAATGGCAGAGCTGCGATTAGATTCTACCAGGATCACAGAGGTTCTGCTGCTAGCAGTCATTTGTTTAAACATATTGCCATGCATTTAAATAAAACAGGCTGTTATGGAAGCCTGTCATCTGTGGGAAATAATGTATTATGTAGACAACATTCAGATAATTTACAATAGCCCTTCTGTGCCTTTAATGTATAGTAAATGTGACCATGGAATTGCTCCTGAAATCTCTTTTATGCTACTTGGCAGTACATGTGGTAGTTGGAGCTGCAGGAAAAAAAAAATCCTCTAGGAATCATTGAGCCAGGCTCTAAGCCAAGCAATCTACTCTAACACTTCCAGAACAAGTCATACTATAAAAATGTAAATGTGGTAGCAATACTTCCTCCGCACTCCATTTTTCAAACAGTAAACGTACGTGTTGTTCACATCACAGTGTAGCTTGAGAGCATTTTTAAAGGACATGAAGGATCCCAGTTACTTTGCGTGGGAGGCTTTACACACCTGTGGCTGCGGAGGTGGGTTGAGTCAGACATGCATCACCATCCCTCATTAATAGGAAGACTTACAGTAATTGTAGCTGTGCATAATTTAAAACAACAACAAAAAGCCTTACACTGCCTTTATTTTAAATGTCTGTTATGGCCGGCATCAGGCCATCCTCCCTTCCTAACACTGAATTAGCACTTTAGTAAGTGATACCTGCTGAAAGGTGGTAATTCCTGGCGTGTCCAGTTAGTTCAAATGGAGCAGGCTGGACTTAACAAGAAGTAATGGACAAAAAAGGGGATATGGAAATGGAGTGGGATAGGGAAACAAGAGGGAGAGAGGGGGGTAGGAGAAAGAATGAGCAAGGAGTAATGAAGAAAAAAGGTATCAAGTAGCAGAAATGAGGGGAGGAAAGCAGGAAGAGAGTAACTGACAATACAGTAAAGTATGGGGAAGTGAGGTTGAGCTAGGGAATGGGAGCCAAAATTTCCCAATGCCCACTGTGCCCTTGAGGCAGTCAGGTGACTTGGCTGCCTCAGTTCCTCGCTCTTTAAAATGAGGGTTTCAATACATATTTAGCTATCTCAGTGTTATGGGGGTTAGCTAATGATTGCAAAGTGCTTTGGAAAGAATGTAAATGTACGTACTGTTATATTAGGAAAAGGAAGGAGAGAGAAGCAGAAAGGGGAAGAAAAACCAAAGAAAGGAACAGGGAAGAGAGGCAAGGCAGAAATGCATAGAGGAAATAGAGAAAAACAAAGAGGGGAAGATAGCTGAGCAAAAAAGTGATGAGAGAGAAGGAGTAAAAGAAGCAAACAGATAAACAGTGTAAAGGAATTGGGCCACCAGTGCTTCCCTGAAGACACTGGCAGAAGTGGGTAAAGTTGGGGTAGCGGGGAGGGCTATTGCACAAACCTCCCAGAAGGCAATGGTCAGTCATCATCTTAGCATATGCGTAACAGGGGCCCTAGACAAAGAAAGTTGTACTCAGGAGAGTCTAATTTTTCCTCTTTCCAATCTGAAAACCCAGAATTTTGAATTTTGTGGGCTAGAGATCTGGGTAGATTCAGAGCTGTTGTCCTGGGTCCATACACACCCAATGTTCTGAGAAATTTCGCTCTGGATTCCAGTTCACACCCATCTTTATCTAAAAGCAATAAGGGGAACATTTGTTGAGCATTGGTACAATTGATTTTGTGGATTTAGGGCTGAAAATTCTGTACTTTGCTAATTATTTTTCTGCTTGGATGCATCCCAGTTAGCAGCATGTTCAACTAATCTGTGGTGCTATGCAGAAGCTATTTACAAGTGCTGGAGTTTACATGACAGAAGTGCTCTCTCCTCCTACCTCTCTGATGTTAGCCTCCCTGGTTCTAGCAATCCCCTCTTGTTCACAACCCTAATGCTATTAGTACACTGCTCATCTCACAATGCTTTCAGCAAACCTAGACATTGGAATGTGGCATTTTCTTTCTAAGTCAGTCTTTATGTAGTTAATAGATTCTAAATTTCTGTTAAGAGGATTTGTTGTCTTTGTGAGTATCTTACAGAGGAACTGAAATGCCTTTAAAATAAATGAATATAAGAACAGTCCAGTACTTTAAATCACTGTCAGGATACATGGGCTGATTACAAATGATCTCTTGCTTTTGCTCTAGGCTAGAAATCCAACCTGGCCCTGTTTTCCAGGTACACACATCCTCCCTCCTCATACCCTAGCTCCCATCCTGAACCAAGGGGCTTCAGACAACCCTTAGGGGGATTTAGGAAAGGCAAAGCTTTTACTATGTCACATTCTAGAATTGTCCAGTGTATGGAGGGTTAAAACAAAATAGGTCAGAATCCCTGGATAGTGGGTGTACGCGGTAGCTGCCTGGCCCCCCACCCAGTACTCTAGAAGAGACTCACCCTGAGGGAGCACAGACTGGGCTACTGGAACCCTCCTACCTTAGAACTTTGCAACTGGTGAGGGCAACTTGCTAAGTTGCAAAGGCAACTCGTAACTGGTAAGGGCAGTTTCTGACACTACCACTTTTTGGGGACTGCACATCCTTTGCAGGGTCCACAGTGTAGGGGATATTGCAGCCACTTTCAACTGTCACAATGTCTTCCCCACTTTCCACCACTGGGGCTCTCTACCTGGGTTTCTGAGAACAGAGCTGGCATACATCTGGCCCAATACTTTTTAAAGCATTTCCTTTTTCATTTACCTGCTAGGACATTAACATCAAGGTTCTGGGTTTTTTTTTTTCCTGCAAAAGTTTGAGGACATCCAAATGCCTAAAGCACTGTTAGGAATGCATGTCCCTGAACACTTTAGATCTGTCCTCCTGTGGATAAATTGGAGAGAGTCCAGCGAAGGGCAACAAAAATGATTAGGGGACTGGAACACATGACTTATGAGGAGAGGCTGAGGGAGCTGGGATTGTTTAGCCTGCAGAAGAGAAGAATGAGGGGGGATTTGATAGCTGCTTTCAACTACCTGAAAGGGGGTTCCAAAGAGGATGGCTCTAGACTGTTCTCAATGGTAGCAGATGACAGAACGAGGAGTAATGGTCTCAAGTTGCAGTGGGGGAGGTTTAGATTGGATATTAGGAAAAACTTTTTCACTAAGAGGGTGGTGAAACACTGGAATGAGTTACCTAGGGAGGTGGTAGAATCTCCTTCCTTAGAGGTTTTTAAGGTCAGGCTTGACAAAGCCCTGGCTGGGATGATTTAACTGGGAATTGGTCCTGCTTTGAGCAGGGGGTTGGACTAGATGACCTTCTGGGGTCCCTTCCAACCCTGATATTCTGTGATTCTATGATCAGTGATAATCAGACCTCAGTGGTTCAGGAGCCAAATTAGTAATCAGCATTACTCAAATGAGCCACAGTAGTGTAAATTCATTGCTTCATTTACTAGAGTACAAAAATGGACCTATAATTTGAGAATGGGAATTGTTGAATAATTTCAAATCTATATGGAAATAATCAAATCAGATTTGACATTTATTAAATAGACTCAATGCACCTTTATGTAAAGATTCTGTTGCTTTACTGTAAGTTCCTTAATGCTACAAAAGAAGCCTATTTTGTTCAGCACTGTGTTCTGAAAATTCATATACAGTAAAAAAAAGCTGTGTTATCTGGCACTTTACCAACCAGAAAGTTCTATAAACTGGCATTTCTGATCTTCATTGAAAGCCTGGTTTATAGTGCAGTTGGTGTGGGACTGGCAGGTTCCCCACCTGGCTCCATGGGGCTCCCTGGAAGGGGTGATATGTCTCTGCTGCTCCTAGGTGGAGGCGCGGCTAGGCAGCTCTGCGTGCTGCACCCACCCACTCCAAGCACTAGGTCCGCAGCTCCCATGGCTGGGAACCGTGGCCAATGGGACCTGCAGGGGCAGCGCCTGCAGGCAGAGACAACATGCAGACCCGCCTAGCTGCACCTCTGCCTGGGAGCAGCAGGGACAGGTTGCCGCTTGTGGGGAGCTGCCCAAGGTGAAGCCGCCCGGATCTGGCACCCCGCACCCCTTCACACACCCCAATCCCCTGCACCAAGCTCCGAATTTTTTACTTACCGGCACCTCCCAATTCCACCAATATGCCAGATAAAAAAGCTTTTACTGTACTGAGAATCACCTCTTGCTGTGATCAAAACTATCAGTCATATTTACAGTCGGAGTGCAGTGCTTTTCTGAAATTTAACTCTATAACATAATATTGTAGGATTCTAAGTTTGTTGTTGCTCACTGACTCCACCAACTCGCCCAGTTCATAAATATAGACTTTTTTATCATCTCTCTGCCTTCTGAAAACTCAGCCTGGGTTCTTTAGAGTGAAACTGGGTTATTTACTTCTCATATCATTGGTAAAAAGATGTTGCAGGTCATATGCCATCAGTGATATCTGTGCAATCTTTTCAATCTGTAAATTGAGAATATTTGATATGATGTCATTGAGACACCCTAAATATGGAAAAACACAATGCCATTTTTATAGCCACTTTTCAAAGTAGATCCATGCTGAAGTTTTTGTTTAAAGAAGGGATTTGGGGATTTCTTTCCAGAAGTGAGGACATATTGAGCCGTGATTTCACTTGTAGGATCCCCATTGTCATGGCTTTTAAACTAGCATCTCCATCTTTTAAGACCTAATTCAGATGTGCCTGTGGGAGGACATTTGACATAAAGGGAATTCCAGCCTATGTTTATGAGGACAGAATTTGGCTCTTAATAGTATTTAGCATCTGCCACTTTTATGGTAGATAAAATAAGTTTTATTCTTCAAACATTACAGGCCACATTTTGAAGAGGCCTTAACACCAGCCTTTTATTTTACACTCATGGTCAAAGGAAGTTTGATTTCCATGCATACATTCTAGGTGAGCAGTCAGTTTTTCAGGTGGTGTTAATCAGGATCACTCCATTGAGTTCCCTTCCGGGATTGTGGCCATGATTACACTAGCTGAGTTTTATAGCAGGTGGGAATCTCTTCCTAGGCATCTAACTAACTGATTTGCATGGGCAGACATTTACCCCCATATATCAGGTAGTTAGACATCTGAACTCATGATTTGTATTCACAGCTGATAGCATGTGCAACCGTGTTGATTGAAGGCACAAACTAGAAGCCAGTTGTGAAAATTTGGCCATAACTATTTTGATAAGATATTAAGTTATAGAGTTATTTCTCCAAATTTAAGAGCAGAGTTATATGTACTATTACTTTCTTTATAAAAGGGAAGAGAAGAATGGTGGATACATTTGGGAGTGCTGTCAATAAAACTAGATAGAATCGTCTTTCTTTGTTAACATCATTGGTTTGACAAAAGCACTCTCACAAAACACTTCAATAAAATGATTTTTAAAAAGGGCTCCCTAAAATTTGGCTCCAAGAGGTGTCATGAAGTAACATTCATTTTGACTCCCACTCAGACAAATCAACAATCTGTCTAAATTATTGATTTATATCTAGAGGCTACATGGGTGGGAGGATATGAGATCTATAACTACAAACAGGAACAGTTTAAGAGGCTAATTAGAGAAGGGAAAAGAGATGCTTAATGATGAATTGCAGAGAATATTTCTAATGAAGAGTTCTTCAAATATTTTTTCAACATAGAAAGTAAGAAGAAAAGTTTTCCTCTATAAACAGCAGTGGAGTATTTAAGATGGAGTTAAATTAATGGGGCTAGATCCTCAGCTGGTATAATCTGATGTAGCTCCATCAATTGAGTGAGTCAGTGAAGTTATATGGACTTGCATCAGCTAAGGATCTGGCCCCTGGATTTTTTAAGCAGTTTACTTTTATGCTTCCCAGAGGAAAAGAGAAAGAGTGGAGAGCTGCCTTAACCCAATGTTTATATTTTCTGATTGGGAGCTGGAAGGGGTTACTTGCATGAAGGTAACAATGGAACTGGCTGTGAAATGATTGGATTGTCCAGATAGCATAAATCAGCAGATTAAAAAGAAATGAGGGTGAAGATTACTGATGCCTGCTATTTGAGAAGTTCTCTGATTATAACAGGCTAGATTTGTGAGGACTGTAAAGAAACAGACATAATAGTTATTCAAAAGAGGGTCAAGAGATGAGGCAGGCAGTTGGTCCAAATTCAATTATAGGGAAAACATTCAGAACAATTTTGCAGTCTTCAGTGGTAGAGAAGGACAGTCTACTTAGAAACAGCCAACAAGGATTTAAGAAAGGGAAATATAAATTTTTGTTTTGGCGGGGGGGTGTTACATTGTGATAGATGCAGGGGCCCTACTTTGTCCCCAGTGAATAAGGATTTAGATTCCCCCTCTCCTTCCATAGATACTGCAGGCAAGGTACTGTACATTGGCTGCTTGGGAGACAAAGAGGCTAGGAAACTGTAGAAGGACAGGGCTCTTCACCATGGCAGCTTTCTGTTACTCTCTTGTTTCTTTTAGTTTATTTTCATTTCTGGGTCTAAACATGATCATTGGAAGAAAATGTATGATTACCAGTGGGCTGTGCAGCAACATGCTGCCAATAAGGGCCTGTCTAACTAGAAAGAGGGCACCATAAAGGTGTGTGCCAATGACTGATTTGAAGAAGGCAGTTGATGTCAGTTGTTTGTGAAATATCTGATATACAGGCCCAGCTTTGGGAAATAGTTGGCTTCTTCAAAACAATCATGCTATAAAATGCACAACTTGAGTTGAGAATATCAAAAATAAAATGTCGTCAAATTTAGATTTAACACATTTGGAGACGTGTAATGGATAATGTGCACACCCAAGTTCGGATTTGATTCTTTTAGGCCCATTTCCTTAGTTGCCAATGGCTTACTGCTAGTAGAAGAATAAAAAGGGTTCTTTCAAATACATCAAGATGTAAAAATGTACGAGGAAAAAAGCAGGACTATTAGTAGAGTAGGGGGATAAAATTAATAATCCATCAAAATAGCTGAGATATTGAACTCCTTTTTTAATATCTATCTTCAACAAGGGAAAATTTCAGAAAAGAAGGTAGACCCTGTAGAAGATCTGTTCGTAAAGTAGGTAAAGGTGTATGTATGCAAATAAGCATGTCAGGATGTCATGTTTTCTAAGATATTAAAAGAATTACTAAATTTACTGAACCTACTGACAGTGGATAAGTGGGAAGGTACTGGATGAATGGAGATAAATGAATGTGGTACTAATTTTCAAAAAAGAAAAGATTGATCCTGACAGCTAGGATCCCATAAATCTAACTTCAATACCTAGAAATCAGTGGATAAATATTACATCATTAATAACTAGAATAACAGAGCCATGAACAGTAGACATCATGGGCTTATGAAGAATAAATCTCATCAGTCAAACTTGGTTGCTTTTTGGATACAATTATAAAATTAATGCATGAGGGACTGAGGTAGATATATTTGGATTTTAGTGAAGCATTTGGAAGGATGTCTCATGAAATCTCAATTTAAAATTTTTATTCAGATTGGGCTGGATGAGAACATGATTGTGCAGGCTGTGAACTGGTTTAACAGCTAAAAATAAATAAATAAATAGCAATGTATCAAGTTGAGAGGAGGAATCTAGAGGGTACCTCAGGGAATGGTGTGAGGATTGGTTGTATTTCAATATCTTCAATATTCGACATTGGTGAGGCCTCATCTGGAGTACTGTGTCCAGTTTTGGGCCCCACACTTCAAGAAGGATGTGGATAAATTGGAGAGAGTCCAGCGAAGGGCAACAAAAATGATTAGGGGACTGGAACACATGAGTTATGAGGAGAGGCTGAGGGAGCTGGGATTGTTTAGTCTGCAGAAGAGAAGAATGAGGGGGGATTTGATAGCTGCTTTCAACTACCTGAAAGGGGGTTCCAAAGAGGATGGCTCTAGACTGTTCTCAATGGTAGCAGATGACAGAACGAGGAGTAATGGTCTCAAGTTGCAGTGGGGGAGGTTTAGATTGGATATTAGGAAAAACTTTTTCACTAAGAGGGTGGTGAAACACTGGAATGCGTTACCTAGGGAGGTGGTAGGATCTCCTTCCTTAGAGGTTTTTAAGGTCAGGCTTGACAAAGCCCTGGCTGGGATGATTTAACTGGGAATTGGTCCTGCTTCGAGCAGGGGGTTGGACTAGATGACCTTCTGGGGTCCCTTCCAACCCTGATATTCTATGATTCTATGATCTTTATTAATGATCTGGAAGAGGAAGTAAACAATATACTAATGGAATTGCTAATTGGTAGGAGTTCTGACCATCACTGAAGACAGAAATAATGCAAAGGAACCTACAAAGATTTGAAACATGATCTGAAATAAACATTATTCAGCTTAGAAAAGTAAAATCTAATACATCTGGGGCAAAATAATCTGAAGCATTCACATGCTGCATAGGAGGGAGAAATCTGGGGTACAACTGTGCTTGAAAGTTACCTGACGACGTACTGGACAGTGTATTACATATGTGTTGGCAATGTGCTATGGCTTCAATAAAGACTAAAATATATTTTCATGCTGTATAAAAAAAGACATCATCTTAAAGCACCAGGGTAAGAAATTCGCTTGATATGTCTCTGGTACAATCACACTTGGAATTATTGTATTTAGTTCATGAAACAAAAGAGTCAGAACAATATTGACAAATTAGGAGTTCAGAGAAGAGCAACTGAAATAATCAGAGGGCTGGTGAGAATGACTTACCAGCCATGACTAAAGGGGAACGGAGTCCACACTGTTAATACTAAGAGAAGAGAAGAATTGTTTTGGGCCAGCTTATGGAAGGCACTTTTGCAGGTTTGCAAGAGTTGGGGAAGCAGCCAAGAATCCTTTGTGTAGCCAAAGTAAGGGCCTGTTATGATTAAGGCTATGTTTTAGTCATGGGTATTTTGAGTAAAAGTCATGCACAGGTCATGGGCAGTGAACAAAAATTTATGACCCGTGACTTATTATATACCCCTAACTAAAACTTGGACGGGGGGGCTGCGAGTGCTCTGGGGGGACAGTCCAGGGGCACCATGGGTGCTGCGGGGTGGAGTGGTCTAGGATCCTCACTGGTGCTGGGGGGTGAAACAGACAGTGGTGCATGGCCCAGGACCCCTGATGGTGCTGGCGAGCCGCAGAGAGTGGTGTATGGCCCAGGACTCCCACTGCTACGGGCAGGGTAGTACTGGGGTGGGGGGCAGTGGCACGCGGTCCGGGACTCCCACTGGTACTGGGAGGGGGCCCCGGTGGTGGCACATGGCCCGGGGCCCCCACTGGTGCTGCGGGGAGGTTGACAGGGCTCACGGGCTCCCTACCTGGCTCCGTGTGTCCCTGCAGCTCCTAGGGGGAGGGAAGGCCAGGGGGGCTCCATGCACTGCTCCCATCACAAGCGCTGGCTCTGCAGCTCCCATTGGCTGGGAACCACAGCCAATGGGAGCTGCAGGGGCGGGGCCTGCGGGTGTGGGCAGCACACAGAGCCCCCTGGTCCCTCCGCCTAGGAGCTGCAGGGACATGCTGCTGGGACCCAGGGAGCTCCCCCACCCCAAGGTAAGAGCTTCCCTGCACCCCAACCCCATGCCTGTACCCCTGAGCCCCCCCCACACACACCCGAACTGCTGCTGCTGCTGGCCGAGGGTCAGCACTGGCCACTGCAGAAGTCACGAGGTCATGGAAAGTCACGGAATCCGTGACCTCTATGACAGACATGCAGCCTTAGTTATGATTACAGGGACTGCTGCCTCTGCACCCTTGGGGCATATGCTGTCTCTCTCAAAGAAGGCAGGGTTAGGTTGGGAAGTGGTCAGCCATAGCCTCACACTTTCTCCACTGGTCCATGAAATGGTTTGGTGGCAGTGAGGGGAGAAGGGTACTGGAGAAACTTCCTTGTACTATTAAGCAGTAGAACAGTCTACCAAAGAAAGGGCAGAAGCTCCGTTGCTTGTAATATCTTATAACCAAAATGAATAAAACACTACAAAATCTAATGTAAAGAACTATCCTGGAGTAGAAGGAAGGTGGATTGCATGACTAATCTGTTTTCCATCTCTAGTGTCTACAGTTCTACTGTGTGCTTCATCCAGAATTATGCACATGTCCCTCAGCCAACTGGTTTAGACTATTCGTTCTCTTTAGAAGCCACGATTAATGTCATTCTGAAACATGGCCAGTAAGTGATGCGAAAGAGCAGCACCCATAGAATCCTTTTAACAGTGGCCCCATGTCTCCTCTGGAGATCTCTTAATCTACATTAACCCTGGAGTAGGAGTCCCCAAGTAGATTCCAGAGCTGTGACTTCCATATTACAGCCTAATACACTGCAGTCTCGGCCATGAGGCAGGCTTAAATTTGTTTGCTCTGCCTGACAAAAAATGAATATTAGTACTTATTGAAGAGGCTTTATTGGTTTTGTACAAGATGCAGCAACTGATGTTTTGCTATCATTAAGTTTCATAAATAAATCTGCTTCGGCACAGTTCTTTATAAACTCTTCGTCATAAAACCATTAAACTGCCAGTTTATAAAAGAAAAGTTATTAGATGCCAAGAGAAAACTGTGCCATCACTGAACTGGTATCTGAGAGCAGCCTATATCAGTCTTAATCAAACAATCTAATACTGGTATCTAAAAGGGGAATCATTTCTATGAGCAGTAGCTGAATAAAGAAAATACAGAGTCTCACAGTTGAAAGAAACTTCAAGACATGGCTCTTAAACTCTTTATTTCAGCAACATATGAAACGTCTAAAGGACTGTTACCATCCAAATTGGGAGGTTCAAAAATTGGTCGACCAGTTTTCATTCCAGTCCATCCCAACAGCACATACATACAGCACTGGGTTATATTATCTACAGTTAAATTTCATCTGCTCCTCCAGTTCAAATAGCTTATTTCAAATCTGTGCTTATTTCCATTTTGTTTTAAGAAGAGTTAGAATCTTATGTTACATAAGCACATAAGAATGGCCATACTGGGTCAGACCAAAGGTCCATCCAGCCCAGTATCCTGTCTACCGACAGTGGCCAGTGCCAGGTGCCCCAGAGGGAGTGAACCTAACAGGTAATGATCAAGTGATCTCTCTCCTGCCATCCATCTCCACTCTCTGACAAACAGAGGCTAGGGACACCATCCCTTACCCATCCTGGCTAATAGCCATTAATGGACTTAACCTCCATGAATTTATCCAGTTCTCTTTTAAACCCTGTTATAGTCCTAGCCTTCACAACCTCCTCAGGCAAGGAGTTCCACAGGTTGACTGTGCGCTGTGTGTAGAAGAACTTCCTTTTATTTGTTTTAAACCTGCTGCCCATTAATTTCATTTGGTGGCCCCTAGTTCTTATATTATGGGAACAAGTAAATAACTTTTCCTTATGCACTTTCTCCACACCACTCATGATTTTATATACCTCTATCATATCCCCCCTTAGTCTCCTCTTTTCCAAGCTGAAACGTCCTAGCTTCTTTAATCTCTCCTCATATGGGACCCATTCCAAACCCTTAATCATTTTAGTTGCCCTTCTCTGAACCTTTTTTAATGCCAGTATATCTTTTTTGAAATGAGGAGACCACATCTGTATGCAGTATTCAAGATGTGGGTGTACCACGGGTTTATATAAGGACAATAAGATATTCTCCATCTTATTCTCTATCCCTTTTTTAATGATTCCTAACATCCCATTTGTTTTTTTGACTGCTGCTGCACACTGCATGGACATCTTCAGAGAACTATCCAGGATGACTCCAAGATCTCTTTCCTGATTAGTTGTAGCTAAATTAGCCCCCATCATATTGTATGTATAGTTGGGGTTATTTTTTCCAATGTGCATTACTTTACATTTATCCACATTAAATTTCATTTGCCATTTTGTTGCCCAATCACTTAGTTTTGTGAGACCTTTTTGAAGTTTTTCACAGTCTGCTTTGGTCTTAACTATCTTGAGCAGTTTAGTATCATCTGCAAACTTTGCCACCTCACTGTTTACCCCTTTCCTCAGATCATTTATGAATAAGTTGAATAGGATTGGTCCTAGGACTGACCCTTGGGGAACACCACTAGTTATCCCTCTCCATTATGAAAATTTACCATTTATTCCTATCCTTTGTTCCCTGTCTTTTATCCAGTTCTCAATCCATGAAAGGATCTTCCCTCTTATCCCGTGACAACTTAATTTACGTAAGAGCCTTTGGTGAGGCACCTTGTCAAAGGCTTTCTGGAAATCTAAGTACACTATGTCCACTAGATCCCCATTTGTTTACCCCTTCAAAGAACTCTAATAGATTAGTAAAACATGATTTCCCTTTACAGAAACCATGTTGACTTTTGCCCAACAACTTATGTTCTTCTATGTGTCTGACAATTTTATTTTTTACTATTGTTTCAACTAATTTGCCCAGTACTGACGTTAGATTTACCAGTCTGTAATTGCCAGGATCACCTTTAGAGCCCTTTTTAAATATTGGCATTACATTAGCTATCTTCCAGTCATTGGGTACAGAAGCTGATTTAAAGGACAGGTTACAAACTGTAGTAAATAGTTCCGCAATTTCACATTTGAGTTCTTTCAGAACTCTTGGGTAAATGCCATCTGGTCCCGGTGACTTGTTACTGTTAAGTTTCTCAGTTAATTCCAAAACCTCTAGTTGACACTTCAATCTGGGACAATTCCTCAGATTTGTCACCTACAAAAGACTGCTCAAGTTTGGGAATCTCCCAAACATCCTCAGCCATGAAGACTGAAGCAAAGAATGCATATAGTTTCTCCGCAATGACTTTATCGTCTTTAAGTGCTCCTTTTGTATCTTGATCATCCAGGGGCCCCACTGGTTGTTTAGCAGGCTTTCTGCTTCTGATGTACTTAAAAAACATTTTATTATTACCTTTGGAGTTTTTGGCTAGCTGTTCTTCAAACTCCTTTTTTGCTTTTCTTATTACATTTTTACACTTAATTTGGCAGTGTTTATGCTCCTTTCTATTTACCTCAGTAGGATTTGACTTCCACTTTTTAAAAGATGCCTTTTTATCTCTCACTGCTTCTTTTACATGGTTATTAAGCCACAGTGGCTCTTTTTTAGTTCTTGTACTGTTTTTTTTTTTTTTAATTTGGGGTATACATTTAAGTTGGGTCTCTATTATGGGGGTCTTTGAAAAGTGTCCATGCAGCTTGCAGGGATTTCACTCTAGGCACTATACCTTTTAATTTCTGTTTAACTAGCCTCCTCCTTTTTGCATAGTTCCCCTTTCTGAAATTAAATGCCACAGTGTTGGGCTGTTGAGTTGTTCTTCCTACCACAGAAATGTTAAATGTTGTACGTTATCTTTTATCTTTCCTGTTAACCTGACAGTTGTGAGCAGGAAGATTACAAGTGATGGCATGTAGAAAGAAGCAGAATTTAACATATGAAGCATATTAGTGAATTTTCTCTTCCTTTCACAAGGCCAGAGTACCTAATAATAAACAATTCAAATTCTGCAAAAGGATACATTCCCAGGTAGATTGTTTTAGGAGAGAAAAATATTGCACTTTGATTTTAAAATGCAAAAATGCTTTTCAAAGGTAGTCTACTTTTCACTGGCAGCTTTAAATGACCGAGAAAACTATTTGGGCGACAATGATTCAGCTATGTAGCTCGTTACTAACAACAACAACAAAGATGCAGGCACCATATTTTTCTTCTTATGTCCAGGTTTCTCAGAAGTAATGATTCACTTTCCAGGCATCTGTGTGTTGTTTTCTTAGCTCCCAAGTACCGGGGCCTAAGATATTCCACTCCACTATGATCCTCAATATTTTTTACCCCTGAACCATCTTCCCTTTAAAATATCCACTCATCTTCTGACTGTGAGGGGTGAGTAGTTTGTAAGGCCAACAACACTGCTACTCTATTAGGTCCCTAACTGACAGGACTTGTTCAGGCAAAATTCCAATTGAAGTAAAGTACAGAGAGCTGAATCAGTCCCTTGACTGATAGGCTGCAGATAAATCATAAATCCATATATTCTGCATCACTACTGCGCATTCATAAAACATCTGAGCTCCTTTGATCCAAAGTGGCAAAATACTACTTTCAGTTGTGGTTCTTCCTGTTTAATGCCCCCACCCAGAAATCATATCAGAGGGTCTAAGCGTGAAGTTCCCCCAAAAGCACCAGCCATTTATTCCAATTCTCCCACCTCTTTTTCCACTCAGAGTAATTCCACTTAAACAAAGTGCTTAAACCTTGAAGTTATAAACCATGTACACTCAAGCAATTTTAAAGTCCAGGTACCATGCTGCAAACAAAATAAGCTGGGTGAAATAAAGGCTTGAAAAATATAAATAACAAATATAAACACAGATTAATCCAATAATTTACAACAGCTCAATTTGACTGAAGGTTATATTCTGTTACAGAATTATAGTTCACAAATAAAGGGTTTTAATGCTGTACAAAAGATGAGCAGAAAGGCAGCCAGTTTGTTGGCAATCCATATTAATAAAAGAAAATTTATGATCATGTATCTTTCCATTTCAAGAGCTAGCCTTGCAAAATTGTGAAACCACTAAGAGGGTGTGAAAAAATGTTACTTTCTCTCTTTGTCATAAACCACTCTCTGCACTGCTGGATAGAATGACATAAATTTAATGTCTTTCTCCCAAAGCTTCTGAAAGCACTATTGTATTCCTTTTGATTCTGAACTGCTGTTCTGAATCTACTTTGAAAGAAATTGAGAACACATAACCACCTTCATAGTGAAGTGGGTGCTCTCCTCAGCTGCTGGGAAGAGAGGCTGATAATCTGCAAAAAGAAAAGGAGTACTTGTGGCACCTTAGAGACTAACCAATTTATTTGAGCATAAGCTTTCGTGAGCTACAGCTTACTTCATCGGATTATGTTGTAACTAAATCACAGCTGGTTAGAAGTGCACATTATTTTAAACTGCATTGTTTCAGAAAATGAGTGAAATATTACTAAACAATAGTAATCCCTGCTCTCTCTGCATTACACACTGTTTGGTAAGCTATGATTTATTTTACTGATTCTTCTTCATGATTATTCCTGGCATTATTAACTGGGGCCCAGATTCACCATTGCGCTGAACCTTGTGTATTCATTAATACTAATAGATGTAAAATGCTACCAGATCAGAATAGCAGCATTTTCCAACGACTTTGCAATGGTGTAAATTACTAAACAAGATGCAGAGTAATGGTAAATGAGGTCCAAAGTGACTACAGTGTGTTTAGTCCTGGACAAAACATAGACTAATAAATATAGGGAGATAGAAACAATAGTAAGAGGCCAGTCTGGCTCTGTCAGGAGCTCTTCAATGGCGTGAAAATCAAAAAAGAAGCTACCAAAAGTGAAAATATGGACGAATTGCTAAAAATGAGTACAAAAGAATAGCACAAGACTGTAGGAACAAAATCAGAAAGGCAAAGGCACAAAATGGATTACATGTGGCAAGGGACATAAAAGGCAGAAGAGGTTCTATATACACATTAGGAGAAAGCAAAAGATGAAGGAAAGATCTAGTACTTAGCAGGAAAGAAGAGCTAATAACAGATGACTTTAAGAAGGCTGAAGTGTTTAAAGCCTATATTGCTTTAATATTCATGAAAAAGATTAACAGTGACCTGATACTTATCACAATATTAACAACAAGGGGGAGGGAACACTAGACAAAATAGGGAAAGAAAATGTTAAAGAATATTTAGATACTTGAATACATCTAATTTTAGCAGGGCTTGATGAAATTCTTCCTAGGGCACTTAAGGAATGAGCTGATACAATTTCAGAACCATTAGCAATTATTATCAAGAACTCCTGGAGCCTGTTCAGGTCTCAGATGACTGAAGGGCAAACATAGTACCTGCCTGTAAAAAGGGAAACAAAGAGGGCCCAAAATGTATAGACCAGTCAGAATAACTTTGATACTGGAAAGATACTAGAAAAATTATTAAACACTCAATTTGTAAGCAACTAGAAGATTATATTAAAGGTAATAAATAAAAGCCAACACTGATTTGTCAAGAGCCAACCAAATCATGCCAAACCAACATAATTTCCTTCTTTGACAGGTTTATGGGCCTAGTGGAAAGGAGAGAAGTGGTAAATGTGATATATCTTGATTTTAGTGAGGCATTTGACACAGTCCCACATGACATTCTCATTGGCAAAGTAGGGAAATGCAGTCTAAGTGGAAGTGGATGCATAACTGGTTAAAAGACCATACTCAAAGAGTAGTTATAGATGATTCACTGTCAAACTGGGAGGATATATCTAATGAGGTCTGCAGGGGTCTGTTCCAGTCTAATACTATTAAATATGTTCATTAATTACTTGGATAATGGAGTGGAGGGCATGCTTATAAAATGTGTGGATGACACCAATCTGGGAGGGGTTGCAAGCACTTTGGAGGACAGGATTAGAATTAGGATTGGAGAATTGGTCTAACTCAACAAGATGAGATTCAATAAGGACAAGTGAAAGTACTTCACTTAGGAAGAAAAAATCAAACGCATAGACACAAAATGATGAATAACTGTCTAGGCAATAATATTGCAGAAAATGATCTGGGGGGTATAGTGGATCATAGCTATAGTATGAACCAAGAGTGTGATGCAGTTTCAAACAAAGCTAGTAGCCTTCTGGGGTGGTATCAAAAAAAGTGTCATGTGTAAACCATGTCAGGTAATTGTCCTGATCTACCAGCCATGGTGAGGCCTCTGCTGGAGTCCTGCATCCATTTCTGGACACCATACTTCAAGAAAGATGTGAACAAACTGGGGAGAATGCAGAGGAGTGCAATACAAATGATAAAAGTTTAGAAAAGATGATTTATGAGTAAGGTTAAGATTTTTGTCATGGTTATTTTTAGTAAAAGTCACGGACCAGTCGTGGGCAATAAAAAAAAATTTCACGGAAGCCCATGACCTGTCTGAGGTTTACTAAACATAAGGGGAGGGCTGCTAGCCGGTGGGGAGGCTAACAGCTCTGGGGTCCCCACCACCCCTGGTAGCTGAAAGCTTTGGCTCTGTTGCCTCAGGGCATGGGGAGAAGCTGAAACATAAAATATATCTGAAAGTCATGGAATCCATGACTTCTGTGACCTCCATGACAAAATCTTCTCCTTACTTCTGAGGAAAGTTTAAAAAAACTGGGCACATGTAATCTTGAGAAAAGAATACTGAGAGAGGACCTGATAACAGTCTTCAGATATGTGAAGGGATGTTATAAAGAGGACAGTGATCAATCATTCTCTATGTCCACTAAAGGTAGGACAAGAAGTCATGGGCTTCATATGCAGCAGTGGAGCTATAGGTTAGATATTAAGACGAGTTGTGTAACTTTAAGCATAGCTGATCACTAGAATAGGATTCCAAGATAGGTTTTGGAATCCCCATCATTGGAAGTTTTTAAGAATTTGTTAGACAAACACCTGTCATGGGTGGTTTAGGTTTTCTTGGTTCTCCCTCAGTCCAGAGGGCTGAACTACATGACTTCTTGAGGTCTCTTCCAGCCCTACATTATTATGATTCCTACGATATTCCCTGCCTCAAGAAATTTAAAAGATTGAGGTATTCATGATTTGACTGTTTTACCAGGTTTATTTCAAAGTACTTTCTCTCTCTCGGAAATATGCTGCCTTCAAGAACAGAGGTCCCCAATTCATCTTCCACTGAAAAATTACTTTGTCTTAAAAAGGACAGGAAACATTAGAAATGTTTTTCTATCAGTATAACAATAGCAGCAGAGGATTCGCTCTGCACTCACTCAATCACAATGACCCTCTCAACATGAAATGTAACTCTTTCATGTTTTAGTTGCTGTGGGGCTCGGATAGTTGGGCGGTTTGCTTTTTTTTTTTTTTTTTTTTTAACCATTTTAGCTTATCAGCAGGACCTCACCAGCCAATACTTAGGACAGTCATACTGCTGATTGGCCAGTAAATTAGGTCATTGTTGTCAAGGTTCTTTGATGGTTTTTCCAGATCACTAGAGAGGTAGAGTCAAAAGGTCTGACCAGTAATGTCATTAGCAAAGAGAACAACCAGCAAACACAAAAGACAACTTTTGCTGAAATTGATGAAATATCCATGGTAAGTCTAGCTTTGGAGCCAAATCACTGGTACGCTCTGGTTACTTTGAGATGTTCCGGCAACAAAGCATCTGAAACCTCAACTGCTTCACCAGGCCATAATGGTACAAAGCAGATGAACACACTGGTGTCCAAAGTAGAGGGCATTCGTATTTTTAAAATGCTAGAAAGCAGCTTCTATGAACACACATTTTGTGTGCTCATCCCCACAAATGCAATACAGCCTTACCCCTGCTTGCACAGACCATTTAAAGGCCAAGAAGAATTGTAGTCCCCGTGCTCAGGGAAATATAGAGATTGGTCTGTCTCTTGAGGGTGCACAATGATACAAAGAAATGGACAAGGTGGCACCATGGCCCTCTTTGAACCACACCTCATGAAAGGGTGTAGCAATGGACAGACTCACTGGAGTTCCAGAAAGTATTTTACTTCTATCAAACAGAAGGGCTACAGTGATTCCCACAAGACAGCACACCTCCACGCAGCCTCCAAAGCAAGACTATGCCTAAGTCGCATGAGCTCACCCAACGGAGGTCTAACAATCTCCTTCACGTGCACAAGTGTGATAATAATATACACAAAGCAGTGTACATGCACAATAAGCGTATGCAAATACAGATTCTACTTTCTGTCAAATTTGTGTACATCTAGAGTAACTGCATTGACATCACTCAACTTTCTCCAGGTATAAACATGTTTAACTGAGAGCAGAATTTGGTCACTTGAGATCAGGTTGTGGCTGGCTGAAAATCTAGCCCCAAAAGTACTTGATTTAAATTGCTCAAAAATCAGTAGCATCTCTTTCTGGATATCAAAAGAGCCCAAGACTTACTGTCTTCAGACAACTGTGAAAAATCACCTTTTTTGCAAAAGCTTTTCCAAATTAAAAAGTCATTGAGGAACCAATAATATACTTAAACCTCCAGCCATAAGCAGCTGAACCCCAAAATACCAAAGACAGAATATCATATACACAAAACACTGCATGCTGCATCGCTTTTGGCTGCATAGGAATGGGAGCACTTCCCTTACACACCAGGGAGCAGCCAGACATCTCCTGCTGCTGCACTGTGTGGCTATGTACTCCCCTAACCTTCCAGTTCAGACCTCTAGCTCAAAGCTACATCAAGGCCCAACACTTGTAGCAGCTTTCAACGCCGGTACCAGAGCAGCTCCATTTCAGATAACCACCCACAGCAGTGTGGTTTATAAACTGCTTCTCATTAGTAGATTTGTCAGCTCATCCTCCTTTTTGCACTGATTGGCTACTTCTGATGATTACAGGTGGGATTTTACTCCGGTCTATTTTGCTATTTATAAAATATATGAAAACTATAGTAAAATTATTTTAAGTGTGGAACAAAAACATCTTTAAATTCAAGAATATTCTATGAGATAACACTGCCAAAATACCCACAGCTAAAGGCAGCTCGTACATCTCCATTGCAGCACATGTAGCTTTCTATCACAGAATATGGGAGGATATTATCATATATGTGTTGATTAGTCTTTACAAGTTAGTTATAATTTAGTATTTATCTATGGCCATAATATGAAATATGAACACATACTGAATCTATTTCCCTATGTTAAGTATCCTCACTCCTTCTTGTCAACTGTCTAAATGGGCCATCTTGATTATCACTACAAAAGTTTTTTTTTTCCTCCTGCTGATAATAGCTCATCTTAATTAATTAGCCTCTTACAGTTTGTATGGCAACTTCCACCTTCTCTGTATGTATATATATATATATCTTCTTACTATATGTTCCATTCTATGCATCTGATGAAGTGGGCTGTAGCCCATGAAAGCTTATGCTCTAATAAATGTGTTAGTCTCTAAGGTGCCACAAGTACTCCTGTTCTTTTCATAATATGAAATAATTACTCCTATTTGCAGTCATGTGAAGGAAATCTTTTCATCATGTTGTATAGAATGTGCCGCCCTGTCAGAAAGTTGGAGATTGCTGCTTTGAGGCCAATGAGTCTTGCTGGAAAGTCACTTCTCTACTGAATGGAGACTGGAGATGCAGAAAGTCACCATGGAATGGCACTTTGTTATGGCTTTGTGATGCTCATGTCACAATGTTGCATAGTCAGGAAGTAAAATTACCATGTATCAATCACAACTTTATTTTTTGTTTCACCCTGTTACACCCAATCTCTCTTCAGGGTACTGAGAGAGAATGAGTGGAGAATTTTTCACATCTCTCTCCTTAGAGGAAAAAGAGCTCAGGTCAAACCTGTGGCTCCAGCAGAGCCAGATGTAGTGCCACAATTCTAATAGTGACATTTTGAGGATCAGTGCCGTTGTGTATTTGTCCATTCTCTACAGGCAATCTCAGGAAAGCCTGTTATTCTGAAGATATGTGGCTCTATGGAACTCAAAATCTTGCAGAGAGTTGTGAACCAAAATATTTAATTATTACCTCCAGTCATATAAACTTATCTGCCCTGACAATATGAAAAGGCTATGTAGATAGCATATTAATGGGCACATGAGAAATGTTTTGCCAGCATTAATTGAATGATCACAAGGTGTTTGGTTTTCTAAGATTTTTACTTTACTATATGTAATTTTGGTCAGCTCACAACAGGAAAAATATATTAATCTGGAGGTGACCCAGAGAAGTACAATAAAGATTATATAAGGATTGGGGGGAATTATGTGAGGAAAGTTTAAAAGAAGTAAACATATTTGGTGTCAATCTTCTGCTCAACACCTATTCAGTATGTTATGTCTCTATGAGGTGCTATTTGCATTTTCATATTTGCATGAACTGCAATATTCTTTGGGTAGGAACCCAACTTGAATTGATAGGGAGCCTGACTATACAATGGTATATGTTTTTTCTGTTCCTAATGTGTGTAATAATTCTACAGAATCCATCCTTAACCTCAAGTTTGCATTTTCTCTTCCTGAAGTGCCAGAGGATGACTTAGGTTTTCCTGCAGTAACTCTGTCTTCTGTGGGCACTTTTTTCCTTCCACTCAGGTTGATTTACTCTATTTGCACACTCACCTCTGGGTTATTGATTCTGGCTAACATTTGATTCAACCAGTTAGCAATTCTCTGAATCATTTCAAAGACAGGGCAGAAAGAAATAACCTCTTTGTTAGCTTCGTCTCCAACACAAGATGGCTACAGGTCATACTTTCCCCAGTCAGTAGATAAAGGTTTCAAAAAGGCTTGTTCAAAAGTGGTCCACTGATTAAAAACTCTGATAAGAAAATTATTGCCTGCAATAGCCAAATGCTCCAAAAATGTCTTATAGGCACAGAACTCCATATTAACAAACCTGTTTGGATTAGCATTTCCCTTAACATGCCGCTTTTCTGGCTTTTTCACTTTGTTTGAAAGTTATTAGAATGGTCTTTGCACTAAAACAAAACGAACTAATTAATTCATGCAATAAAATACATATATTTAACATCTAGCAAAGGGCTGCATTTATAAAAGTAGTCTTTATTTAGTGACTGCAAAATTCCTTGTGCATCTATTTGTGCATACTTTACTGCATTGATGTGTGTAAATAGGTATTTGCATGCATGCATGGAAAGACTCACTGATTTCAGTGGGTTTCAGATCAGGCCCCATGTGCCCTACCTCTGTACTAGACTTGTAGAATGCAAATACAGGCTTTGGTGTACGCAAAACTTGTGTTCACATTTTCACAGGCTAGGTAAATGCCCTTGAAAATTTGGCCTAATTCATATATTAAAATTAATAAAGAGAGAACATTTTTGGTTTCCCTGTACAACTGATATTTGGATCAGCAATGAGTAACAAATAGGTTTCAAGTGAGCTAAAGCCTAGAGAATTAGGCAAATCTCTGGATGAATTTAAACAGTCAAGTGAAACATAAAGTTCAGTTAATTCAAAAATAAACAGATCTGGAATCTCTGAAATCCTAAAAAAATGGAAAGGCCTAACCTGCTGGTAAAATGAATAAAAAGATACTCGGCATTATTCTGGTGTTAAGCCATTGTATCTGCCATTGAATTCAGAGCAGTTACTTCTATTTCACTTCAGGGTAAACAGACCCACTGCGTGCTTTTTAAAATTAATTCAAATTTTATTTAGAGCTTGATAAAACTGCACCTAAAACTGTTTTGGCTGCTCAAATCATACAGGTATACAAACTATAATTTATATAGCATCCTTCATTCAGAGAGCATCATTAATCATTGTATAGAGAGAATCATAAATAAGCTACAGTACTATAAAGAAGAAAAGGTTTTAAAGGTGGGAATTAATGGGAAGACACTGGGTAGAGGGGATAGATAGAGTCATAGATATTGGGGTCAGTAGTAAAAGAGAAACTTCTGAATGGAGACTTATGAAGGACAGAAAAACAGGAGAAGAAGAGGGAAGGAACAGAGTGGGTGGATGAGGCAATGGGTGGACTGAGATCAAGGAGGCAGAGTGTACTGTGTCCACATACAGCATGTAAACCACCAGCTGACAAGGTGATAATGTGTGCATGCATACTTAAGGACTGAGAACCTTGTCTCTGTGAGAGAGATGGCCTATTCTGCCTATTGATCAAGGGGTGCCCATCAAAGAAAATCTCACTCACATAGCACTGGAAATTTCAGTGTAAAACTGCATTTGATGTACATCAAAAGGAACATATTTTGAACATTCAGAAATTGCATCAGTGAAATGACTTTACAATATTAGACAGGAATTATTTGTGTCTGTCTTTTACATTGTAAGCTTTTTGAAGCAAGGACTGTCTTCGTCAAGTATCTTGTACAAGCTTCAAGCACGTATTAATTGTTCTTTTTGTAATGTTGTTCAAGGGACATCAAAAATATATGACATATAGACTCCATCTTATCATAAAGTAAAAAGAAAGGAGTGACAGGGAGATGAGTTTAAAAGAATAGAAGTGGTTTAGAGGGAAAGAAGAGAGGTTTCCAGACAGATGAGGCTGCACAAGTGAAAGAATCACCATATGCTGTGAAGAATTATAGTGGAAGGGACAGAACTAGGAAAGAGTAGGAGAGCCAACTGAATGAGTAGCCAGGCAGTCACACATTATCTCAGATATAGGGGAGAGCCAGTCCCTGGAGGATTCTTGTAGTCAAGAGGAGAAATCGCATTTAGAAACTGGGAGGAAACACAGGACATAGAACATGGCCAAGAATCCTAATCTGAATTTGGTGGCTGAATCAAAAAATCAAAAACACTTTGGTTCAAGTCAACCTAAAACAAAACCTTTTGGGGTTTTCTGGTGAAATTAAAAAGTTTAAAAAAATTGAGGGTCAAACAAAACATTTTGTGTGACCCAAAACAAAGCCTTTTGTTTCATTTTTGTGGCTTTTTTAACCCTTTTAAACAAAATTAATAAAATTGAGTGAAATTCCAAAACAAAATGTATTTCTGGAAAGGTGAAATATTTCATTTTGGAAATGACGAAGACACTGTCAGTATAAGGTAAGGTTCAAACACAGATTAAAAGCAGTCAGGCAGGTTGTGTTGCAAGAGTGAGATGTGAGAAAGTTACCCTCATTGAATAAAGGGAGGTTGGTGGCTATCTTGTCTTTCAGGCATACAGAAGTGTCAAATAGGGATGTTTTCACAAGGTGGGTTAATAGCCGCAATTTTGAGTGAATGTGTGAAAGATCAAGTAGACATGAAGTGATTAATTATGTGGTGATATAAGAGGAAAGAATAGGGAGGCAGGGTATTGAAAAGGAAGTCAAAATGAGAAGTGCTTTTATTCAGGGAGGAAACAAAGTCAGAAATGGTTTCACAGGAAGTAGGAAGTGGGCAGAGAGATGGCAAGGAGGTGTTTTTGATGGTGTTTCAGATGAAGCAAAATAGGAGACTCATATGTGAAATTATCTGTTGTTACCTTAGTCACCCTTCTCTCTGCACCATGTGGATCTATTTAATTTGTGATCACCACCTTAATGATACATTAATATGTAGAGCCTGGTTTCTTTAGATCCCTTTTATCCCCAGTAAGATCCAAGGTCCACAAGCAAAGTATGCTTGCGTTTACACACAGGAACACTTTCTCAGTCATGAAGAAAAAAATCACAAAGTGGACCTGTTTATTGAACTGATTTATAATATAACAAAAATATGGTAAAAAAGAGTGGGCATATGAAATTCAAAAGAAACTAAACACATACATATATCTTCAATGTAGTTTCAGCTGAAATTTATATGCGCTCTTTTGTAATACGTACTTAGTTACATTTCAAATCAGTTCAATATATCTTGAATCTCTGCAGAGTTTAAGCTCCTTGACTTGCTGATTGAAGGTCTTCTACAAAAAAAAAAAGAAAGAAAGAAAAGAAAGCTGTAGCATTTCAGTGCCTTCAAATTGCCCTACATTACACACAATGATTTGAAATTATTGTAGCACTTTAGTGTGTTATAAGTGCCTCTCTTTGTAAATGGTTAGGGTTCTGGGCTTGCAAAGTATAAAATAATTTAAAATTATTGGTGTGCTTCACATTTTTAGGAGACCTTCATTCTTTGAAATTGGAATTCCAATTTGTGAAGCGCTCCAGTAACTTTAAATTGCTGTATACTGTAGACCCAAAACCCCAATCTTTCCAAAGTGAAGTGCTTATACAACAGATAAAGCCCTCTAATAAATTCTAAATTAGACTACAGATGCATGGCCAGAATTTCAATTTCAATGTATTTATTAATATTTAATTAAAAATCTATAAGCTAAACAATACCTGTGAACATGAAGTGAAACCATGCCTTTTGTGTGAGACATTAACTCTTTAATTTTTAACTCTGTCTTATTCAAAATTCTTTATTCAATTATGTGAATGTCAAAGCACTGTGAAAAATGGGCTTTCGGCTGAAACACTAAGTCATTCTCTTTATGAAAGGGACACTACCATCATTCTGTGCCCTGCTTCAAATGCCCCCTCCGGATAAGTACCATGTGTATTGTCCAGTGGCCTGCGTATAACAAATACGGGATGGGGGAAAGGTTTGCAACATTAAGGATGGCATTAGACGGGGGTCAGCAGCCTTCGGCACATGATCCATCAGGGTAATCCACTGGCAGGCTGCGAGACATTTTGTTGACATTGACTGTCTACGGGCACAGCCTCCTGCAGCTCCCAGTGGCCACAGTTCACCATTCCTGGCCAAGAATAGTGGGGTTTTCCTCTAGTTACTTACACTTGATGTTGATTTTTAAAGAGAGAGGGCCAGTTTCACCAGTACACTCCACTGGCACAAAGTATCCATAAACCCAGTTTAACCAGCCAATTAAATTGAGTTTATGGCTTCTTTGCATCATTGGATCAGGGCAAACCAGCCACAGCATATTAGAAAAATGGCTCAATATGTTGTTATACAGAAAAATAACAATACTTAGGTTTAACAGTGAAACAAATAGCACTAAAGGAAAGGAAAATGTAACCATCCTAATAGGGATTCCTATTTGACCCAGCCTAAAAGTGGATGTACTCCTAACTTTTTTCTGTTTATTTTTTGACAGAGATGAGGTTGGGCTAAGAGGTTGCCACTGAAAATCTTATTTGTTTTCTATATTCAAATAAAATGAAAGCTCTGTTAAACATACTGTTATATTTGAAAATTAATTAGGTCAATTACTTTTTAATTAATTTTGTCAACAGAATAAAAATTCTGCTAAACTTTTAGTCAAGTTGGCGAGAGCAATTAAAACTCTTTAACACACACACAAACTTTTCTCTGTGACCTTTGCAGTCATCATTAGTTATCTTGCTATTACCTGATAATCAACCTGTTTGTTGCTGTATTCACATATTGTCTCTGATTGTAAACTTCAGTTGTAAGTTCCTTGGGGAAGGGACCATCTTTTTTGTTATATGTGTATTCAACCCCTAGATCAAAGTGTCCCAATCCTTGGGTGGGATCTCTAGGCACTACCACAATAAAAAAGTATCATTATTTTTTACCATTTTATAATGGTATAATAAATTATTAAGGGTACACTGGCAAAAAACATATTTTTTCATGTCTAGCTTCCAAGAGGTCAAAAGAACCAGTCTTCACTTCACCCAGTCAAGATTTTGAGAAGACACTAGCAATATTACAGAAATATATAGTGCATCAAAAATGACTAAAATGTCCTGCAGGAAGAACATATAATGGCTGATCATTAATTATCTTTGTACTTGTGGGGGGGGGATGTTTCTTCGGATTTGCAGTTAATGAGGACACCCACAGGAAAAAATGTTTGACTCCAAAAATTTTGGTGGAAAAGCTTCTTTAGTTATGCACCAGATCCGTCAACCTTCAACTCTGAGGCCACTCTAAAATGTGTATGGCTGAACTCAGAATAGAGAAAACACAAAGGTGATATGAAGTCACCTTTCCCCTCCCTCTCCACATGGATTCCTATGATGAACTGTGATCATGGAAGCGCATCATTTTCACATGACTTCAGATTTAACTGCTGCCATTTGAAAGGTCTCTATCAGAACTGAGCCACAACCAGAATTAAATCCCCATTGGGTTTTATGTCTGGATCTAGGTCTGGTTTTAATGTGTATAAAAGACCAACATAAGAGTTCTGAATTTTCTTTAAAAAAGCATGATTCAAAGACCTTTCTTCTACATAAGAAAGATTAGGAGGTACTCCAGCCATTGTTACAAATTGGCAGAGGGCAGGTTTTGCCACAGCAAAGACACATGATTTTAGTGTTAGAGAATATGGAGTCTTAAGGATTGGAAAACATGCTTTATAGTGATAGACTCAAGGAGACTCAAGGAGCTCTCTCTCTCTTTAGTATAATAAAGTGAAGGTTAAGGGCTGACTTGATCACAGTCCATCTGCCTACCTGGAACTCAGAAATTTCATGTTACAGAGCTCATCAGGCTAGCAGACAAATGCAGAACAAGATCCAAGGGCTGGAAGTTGAAGCTAGACAAACTCAGACTAGAAATAAGGTGTAACCTTTAACAGTGAGGGTATTAACCACTGGAACACGTTACCAAGGCTTGTGGTAGATTTTCCATCTCTGGAGATTTTAAAATCAAGATTGGATGGTTTATCTAAAAGATATGCTTCAGGTCAAATAGGCATTATTTCAGGGAAATCCTGTGGCCTGTATTATACAGGAGGTCAGACTAGATCAGTGGTCCCCAACCTTTCTTGTGGGAATAGCATATTGCTATTCCTAGAAGACTGTGGTGGGCGCCGGACACCCTGCTGCCGAAATCCCCCTGAGACGCTGCAGTGGCAAGAATCATCGCCGCCGAAATGCCGCCAAGAAATGGCAATGCTTGTCGGCGGCATTTTGGCAGGCGGTTCTTTGGCGGCAGCATTTCGGCAGCAGGGTGTCCTGCAGGTGCACAAAAATGCCCTGGCGGGTGCCATAACACCCACGGGCACCGCGTTGGGGACCACTGGACGAGATGCTCTGGCTTTCTAATCTATGAAGTTTCTGTCTATTTGAATATATCATTGAGAGAGCAAACAAAATAGAGTGCATGAGAAGGGGGTGATTTAAAGTGGTGTGTATTTCCTTCAAGTGATATCTATTTTGGTAGCATTAAATTGTAGGAAATTTCTATACATCCCAATTTTGACATTAGTTTGGCAAGCAGACAGCACAGATGTGGCAGAAGGAATATTAAGGGCTAATTTTATAACATCAATCTCCTTTGTCATCAGCATATAAATGAAATTTAAGCCCATGTTGACAGATCAGGTTATCTAGGAGAAGCATGTACAAATTAAAAATCAAGGGCCTGAGAACAGAAACCTGTATGACACATGCAGAAAATATTTTTATGCAGGAGATCAAATCACATGCCACAGGTTGCTCTCAAGTGAACAGAATGAAGCAGAATCAAGAAACAACACATCAGCTCAAAACAACTTTTGCAAGTCATTTGAGGAAAATCAGGTGGCCACTTATGTCAAAAGCAGCTATAATAGCTAGGAGGTTAAATGCAGAAAACTCTTCTTTCTGGCATTTTACAAGAGATTGCTAAAAAAAATTAACAGTATTGTGGTCTGAAAAAAGACTAGGATTGGACAAAGAGGTAGTTATTAGGGAGCTAGCTACAATCAACTCAAGAACTTCAACTGGAAACATGGAATTAAAAATTAAATGACAGTGAATTTCAGGGTCCAGTGTAAATTTTTGTAGGTATCAGCATAAAAGATAACCAGTTCTGGTGAAGCAAAGACTACACTTGCCTCTAAAAAAGGGTATGGCACACAATGAATGGGACTAAATCGTGCTCACAATGATAAAGGTGTGATGAGGGACATATGTAATACTGACTGCATTCATCTGTGGTGAAGAGACTCTTAGATATACTTTGAATTTAAGTTGGGGAAGCACTTTGGGATCTTTTGAATATCCAAGGTACTAAATAAAAGTGATTATTAGCTATTAGCTATCATTGACTGTCAGTGTTTTGAAGACCTTGGACTGTACTTGAAATTTTGGAAAATTATGTAAATCTGGATGCAAGAATAGAAGAGTGTGTGGGAAAGTCTGTAACATTAACTGTAGCAGCAGAAAATAAGGAGGGCCTAATCACCTTAAATCTGCAACAGAAAAATTGACAGATTCCACACAGATAAGAGGAAATTGCAGAGGGACACAGTTTAGCACTACTAGAGTTAAAGACTCCTGAGTTACCTTGATCTTCAGCAATGATGGCAGAGAATTAAATTAGTCCAGGCTGAAACAAGTGTCTGTCCATAAGTGTGAACATTATTCTATGTGCAAATTAGTAGCATGATGGCCAATAAGTATCCAGTGGTAACATATTGATCACAAACAGTAAAGGACTGATTATTGAGCCCTGGGGATGCTTCAACTATGACTCTACCTGGATGATAAAAAGTCATCTACAGTATGTTAAATCAAAGTAGAACTATTCAAGTGTCGTGCTAGTAATTCCAATTCATGTCTCAGTTCTAGAAAGTAAAATTTCATGGTTTGTAGAGTTAAATGTTGCAGTAAGTGCTCAAAGAATGAGAAGGAGAATAAAACCCTTGTCTCACTTTGCCAGCAGACCATTTTTTATGCTCGAAAGAGCAGTCTTTCTGTTTTGTCAGGCCTGAAAATCAGATTGAAAATGTTCTTAGCGTCAGTTTTGTTCCAGATGGGCAACAATTTGAGTTGCAACCGCATGCTTGAGAACCTTGAGTGAAAAATAGGAGTCTAAAATTTGCTTGTATGAACAACCATCCAAAAACAAAAAAAAACTATTCACGCAAACCAACAATTACATATTAAAGAAAAGCCTTTTCAAAACTCAGCTAATTGCTGCAACTGCAAAAGTACAATTTAAACTAAAAGATGTGTGAGAGAGAATATTATACAAACAATATTTTGTAACTAGCAAACTTATAAATGTGGGAGGAAAAGTTTGTATTCACTTCCAGATTTCATTTTACAAGCAATTAGTCTTTAAATGAATACCCATTGCTTTGTGTATACTGGTGTAAACATTTTCAGAGCAAATTTTCCTTGGAGGTAGTGGTTGGATATTTTTAGTTTTGGTACAATATGAGCAAACACAACATTAGTCACATTTTCAGGCCCAGAATCTCTTTGGCTTTGCACTGCCACTGGTGGATGTTGGTCCTGAACTCAGCATAGCCAACCGTGAGATATCAGTTTGGTGTAAGGGGATCATCTGGTGTTGTAGAGTAAGCATAGAAGCTTCTGTACCACCTCCTTCCCCATTGCTTGGAGGAAACAGGACAAGGCCAAGTCTTCTCAGGATCTCACTAATCCAGAGCTGCTTGGCAGGCAGCATGACTTAAAGCAGTTTAAGGATTGACTAAATTACACCAGATGAACAAACCACCATGGCCTTGGATTGAGGGAGCACAAACGGCTTCTTTTCCTAAACTGTGCAGTGCCCCCTTCAACCATCTAGGCCTCAGCGCTCATATATAATGATCACAGTGAGGATTTGATTCTGAGGTTCTTATTTATGTGAGCTCAAGAATCAAGGTTTTCAGAATCATGCCTTAAATTCTCAAACAAAATTGTAAATAGCATTTAAAAATTGCTGCTACTTGGGATCCTAAATTCCACGTCCGTCATTTGTTAACAGAGACTGTACTCTACAAGGTAGTTAATAGGCAGTAGTGTAAGAAAGAACAAGAAAACATCAAACCTTAAACTTTTAATGGTTGAAGTTGTGCAATATGTCACTAAAGGAATAGTTTTCCCTTTCTTGGATTTAATATCTGGCTTCCATGTTATGAAGTATTATACAATACATAGTACATGGTTTTGGGCTAAGTATGTGAATGGTCAGATCTGAATACCTCCTAGATGCTTACGAGATGAAGGTCTTGCCATATAATATTGGAAGGGTAAATTCCTCCAGATTTCCAATAAGGTCTCAGTAATGACTGATGTCTTCAATGCCAGGATAACACCCCCACCACTTACATTTCAGCAGGGATACACAAATATTAATGCCTTAATTTTCACAGAATCCCTGTGAGGAAGGTAAGTTGGTGGTGTCATCCCCATTTTATAGAGGCATGTAATAACTAGAGCATTCTTAACATACTTACCCATAGCTGATGTACAAAGAAGCAGTTTGGTCTGGAGAAATGAGCATAGAAGTAGGCATGAGGAGGTGCTCATTCTCATCCTGGCCATGACACTGAGTATCCTTGGGCAAGTCACTTAATCTCTCTGCCTTAACTCATTAATTGGAGAAGAATCCCTTATCCGCTTTTCCCACAGGGGTGTGATGAAGATTAGTTAATATCTGTATGCTGCTTTGTAAAGCATTATTTTCTTCTATTATGGCTATATTTTTGGAACTAGTTAAAGGACAGGCAACAGAGCATTTGTTAAGTGTGCGTTTTTCTGATTATTTTGCTTTATTGACTAATCAATCTAACAAGTCTGGCTAGATAAATAAGAATCTCCATATATAGGCAGGGGCTAATTAAGACACGCACACTGTAGGTTCAAGTCAAAGACCCCTGCTCCTAGAGTCTCTTGATGTCAATGGAATCGAGCTGTCATTTTAAAAAAATGAAGTTTCTCGTCCTCCTAAGTGAAAAGTAAAGCTAGAAAATATGAACGGAGTGTAACTAATCCACTGATATCTGTTTGCAGAGAACCTGAAGCACTCATTCTGAGAGGTGTGCACTACACCATACACCAGTGTTACCTTCAAAACCCACTGCTTTGGGGGGCCCCCACCATCATCATCCCAACATATGAGTCTGTGTGGCACGAAGGGAAGAATGTAAACTGCCAAGCCCAGTCACCTAGTCAGAGGCACCCCTAACTGATGTAGTAAAAACAGGTGACTTTCCTTCTGCCACCTGCATTTATTTGGGGGAAAGGGGACCCCTTCTACCCTTCTCTGGGAGGAAAGAAGCCCTATTCTGCTCCCTCTCCCTGCCACTGTAACTCCAAGTGAGAGTTGGGACTATGGCATGGGGCAGGATCATAGAGGCCCAGCTTACCTTACTCCAAACCTGCAAAAGAGCAATTTAAAAGTAAGGTTAACGGTGAAAATTATTACAGATTCCAAGGCCTGAAGAGATCATTGTGATCATCTAGTCCAATCCTCTTCCACAACACAGGCCATACGACTTCCTCCAAAAGAATTCCTAGAGCATAGCTTTGAGAAAAATATCCAGTCTGAATTTCAAAATCCTCAGTGATGGAGAATCCACCACAAACTTTGATAAATTGTTCCAGTGTTTAATTACTCTCACTGTTAAAAATGTACATATATATCCAGTCTGAATTTGTCTAGCTTTAACTTCAAATCATTAGATTAGGTTATACCTTTCTCTGCTAGATCAAAGAGCCCATTATCAAATATTTGTTCCTCCCATAAGTACTTTCAGACTGTAATCAAGTCACCCATTAACCTTCTGTTTGTTACACTACATAAATTGAGTTCTTGGAGTCTATTGCTATAAGGCATGTTTTCTAATCTTTTAATCATTCTTGTGGCTCTTCTCTGAACCCTCTCCAATTGATCAACATCCTTCTTGAATGGTGGATACTAGAACTGGACACCGTATTCCAGCAGCAGTCGCACCGGTGCCAAATACAGAAGTAAATAACCCCTGTATACCCACTCAAGATTCCTGTTTACGTCGCCAAGGATCACATTAGCTTTTTTAGCCGCAGCATCACACTGGGAGCTCATGTTCAGCTGATTATCCACCATGTCCCCAAAATCTTTTTCAGGGTCACTGCTTCCCAAGATAGCATTTCCCATCCTGTAAGTAAGGCCTACATTCCTGTTTCCTATATATACATTTTGCCATATTAAGTGGCATATTGTTTGTTTGCAGCCAGTTTACCAAGCGATCCACTTTGCATCAGTGATCTGCCCTCTTTATTATCTACTACTCCCCCAATTTTTGGGCCACCTGCAAACTTTATCAGTGATAATTTTATATTTTCTTCCAGGTCATGAATCAAATAGTTAAATAGCACGGGGCCAAGAACAGATCATTGCAGGATCCCAGGAGAAATATGGGAAATATTCTTGATGATGAATCCCTGTTTACAGTTACATGTTGAGACTTATCACTTAGACCACTCTTAATCCATTTAATGTGTGCTGGGATAATTTGATACTGTTCTAGTTTTTTTTTAATCAAAATATCATTCTTAGATGGGGGAAAAGAATCCTTGACAGCAATACGAATGTTAACCTCTAAAATGACTCCAGAGTCAAGCAAAGGCTCCAGCTGGACCCTATGTGAGATAATCAACAAGCACCAATTCATCACCACTCAAATCATGCAGCATCCACTGAAATGACAAAAAATAAAATGTGCTGAAGAAAATTGGAGCTCATCAATTTACAAGTGCATGATTTAAAGTTTGCTATCATTAAATGGCACTAAAAAGCACTGCTGTCAAAGAAAAATGTTAAGTTCTGTATTATGCACGTAACAGCCAAAACTAAAACCTTCTGGATGAACGCCTATCAGAAGAAGTAATGCACACAACAAAAAAGCATTGAGATGCGAATAAAAAAAGCATAGGGACACAAAGAAAAACCGTGGGAGGTGGGTAGGTTTACAAATCTCCTTTGGAGACACGTTGATTGAAAATAAAGTATTACATCCTATGGTATTTGAGGTTGGTGGGCACAACTGCCAAAGCACAGCAAACCGTGCACATTGTGAATATGTGGAAAAGTGACACAGTGTCATGATAAGAGGTACAACATGATCAGTATGCAGATGATGCCCAAATCTATCTGTCTTATCTCATCCAGTGACAGCATCTTGTCCTGCTGTCTCAATGGGAATCCAGAGCAGCTACAAATTAAATGTAGACAATGCTGGGGTAGGTATTGCGTATGGGCTAGGAGAGACATATTGATTCATTCACGGGTATCTCTAGGCCACTCATCATTACAGTAATCATAGTAATGAACATCTCAAGGATCTTGCCTGTTCAATGGTTACCCTGTTGATTAAGGGAGTTTGCTCCAAGCAGATTGATAAGGTTCACAATAATTGCAGTGCTGAAACTGAAGGGACTGGAACCACTGAATATCCCTAAGGTCGAGCTACACAGAATACAAATCAATACTTTCATTAAGGTCCCCCAACTCTGGAATGCTTTTCCCCCTCGCTGTTTCCCAGAGTCTGATTGACACCTGGATAGGGAAAAACAACTTCTTAAAATTTCCTTTCGAATGTGTTTGTTTGTTCATTATAGGTATAAAAATATGAATGTATACTGCCCTAAGTGCCCAAACACAGCTCCCTCTGAAGTTAGTAGGAATTGCATACACAGATCAAGGATGAGAGATAGCTGTAATGCTTTCCAGAATTATAGCACATATAACGCATACAAACTGACTCAGTGAGGTTCTGAGATCTCCTGGGAGGTGCAATGGCTGTCAGCTCTGCACCTCACAGGAGGTCCTCTGCACCTTGCATGATCAAGTAAGCTCTTTATACAGAGACATCTGTGTAAACAATTCAGGCATTAGTTCATTGACCAACTTTATTCTTCTTTTTATCAACCGGAATTTAACTCTGTAGGGGAAAGATCTTGTTACTCTTGCCTGAACCATTTATTAATTCTGTTTTAAAATCCCATTGGTTTCCAGCCTGGTGAATGCAACACTGCGGAACTTTTCTCAGAAAGTCAGTTTTCTGCACGATTGCTGTGTCCTCATATGGAACAATAAAACATTAAAAAAGTCATCAAAACTATTTCTTACCACTGATTTGACTAGAGTATGTTTTGCAACTTGGATTTCTCGGGGTATTGACTAATTAGCTTCACTGAATTGCTTAAAAAAATTCAGTTGTTTCAGATGGACTGTTATGAACATCAAAAATGAAACATGACTTTTTAAAAGCCTTAACTCTATACCTCTTTTTGGATAATTCCATCACCCTGGTTTGCGTTCTATTTTATGCTCTAATTGAAGCACTACTCAAATGCTTATCGTTAGGGAGGTGCTTAAGTGCCTTATTCAATGAGAGCCTACATGCACTGTATGCAAAAGGGCCACATTTTCAAAGACAGGGTAAATAACTGTACACAGATAGGCATTGTGGACCTGATCTAAAAGCCCTTGAAGTCAACTGAAAGATTGCCACTGACTTCAGCAGGCTTTGGATCTGACTCTAGGTATCTGTGTTCACATTAAGAAAAGGAGTACTTGTGGCACCTTAGAGACTAACCAATTTATTTGAGCATGAGCTTTCGTGAGAATAAATTGGTTAGTCTCTAAGGTGCCACAAGTACTCCTTTTCTTTTTGCGAATACAGACTAACACGGCTGTTACTCTGAAACCTGTGTTCACATTTGCACTTCTATGGAATTTTTGCCCAGCTTTTCAAGTTTAGCTCATAGAATCCAAAAGGTAAATGTACCATAACAGAGAAAACAAAGCAGAGCTCTAAACCACCTGAATAAGGTATCTGTTCAAGTTCCTAATTTTGTTCTCATTTCTGCAAGATTCTGATCACCTGCAGCTCCCATCATAGATACTGGGAGTTGAAGGAACTTTGTCATTTTTCAGGAATGTTTAGCACTTGAAGGAATTGAGCACTTTATCTATAGCTATAACTAACAGTAAAATAAGATGTAAAAATACTTTCTGGGCAGAAATATGTTCCCTTCATCAGAGATCAAATTGCAGAGAAAAGGGAAACATTGGTGTGTGTTTCCTGTGCTTATCCCACACATCACATTTATAGCAGGAATATTCTGAGTGATGTATTTTATTTTTTAAATTCTCTGTAGGACTTTTTAACTTTTTTTATTCCAGAATTTGAATTTTGTGTTTTCTTAAGAAAATACAATTGGTTGGAAGGAGAGAACTTAGTGGGCCTTACACTGAAGGGATTTGCTTTTGACATGTGTCTGTCAGTAAAAATGGCTTTGAAATCTTGACAGCATTTGCCACTGTTCAGATAAGCCTTGAATTAAGAGGTCTATTGCCTTACAGTGCGGGAGAGAAGGTGGGAGTGAACAGATCTTTTGGAATTAAATATTTAAAATTTGTTAGAGAAGATGAGGGAAAAAAATAATCTTTCTCTCCTATGTTACAAAGTCGTTTCATAGGTTGACAAAGGTGTTTGAACTATATGATCAAACAATGTTTTAGTGACCTGTTAATCTAATGGGATTCCTGAGTAGGCAATATAGAGATAAAAGATAAGCTGAGAAGAGGAGCAATTGTGTTTGCTGGTGAATATGGAATGAAATACAGTCTGTGGCTACAACTTGATAGCTTGAGTCATAAAAAGATACATACTCTGTTTGCAGGAGCTTTTCACAGAATTCACTTGGGAAATAGTGAGGAAATTGCTTTTCCAAAAGAAAGCTTTTGTAATTCTTTATACTATTTCTCCTCTACATGCAAACAGCCATCCGTCTCCTTTCACTCACCCAAAAGGAGAAAGGCCAGTAAGAAAAGAAAGTAAGTAAAGGCCATATAAAATATGGTGGGCATTCATGAAAAGATGAAAAATTGGTAAAAGGAAGAGTGCAGAAGTCACAAGATTACTGAAGGCCCTTTGCCTTCCTTAATGACTATTTACTTATCTTGAAAAACAAGTGCGTACAGTACATCTATTTGTAACAGTTTGATATGTTGCCTTGTTGCTTCCAAGGACCTTCTCAAAGAAGCACACTTTTACTAACAGGCAATCAACTTTTGTAGATTTCTTTCATTGCAGAGTTTTTGTACATCAATCACACTCATATGGTGGTTTGCATTTCAGTAGGCAACTGTATTTTCTGTAGTTCACGTTAGTCCCTGATCTTTCAAACACTTCCATGTGTGAATGAGGGACGACTAACATGTACTGTTACTTACTTGCAGAGACTTAGTGTCATTTGACCATCATTTGTCTTTAATACCTAGATTTACTAGTTCCTTTATCAGTTTATGGAAAGCTGTCATTAGGCAAAGGAAGTACTAGATGCAGTTGATAGCTGGCATCTTATCAGGTTACTTTATGTTGCCAACTTGTTTTGAGTCTTTGCAATGCAGTAAAAAGCCACTTTTGCCTTTGCATTATTGAGTCCAAAATCAATTAAATATTAAACACAGAAATCAGATATTGTATGAGGGAAAACGTAGGCTTCCCTGGAAACACATTGGATTTTCACCAGTAATTACATTCTGGGCAAATTCTAGCCACATGCTTATAAACAGCTTCATAGTCAACCTCTTTTTAAAAAAAAAACAGTTTGCCTGTTGAAAGAGTTCTGTCAAGAAAAAATATTGACCTCGCAATTTTTTTAATTGTTATTATTAAATTAGACTTTGATTGAAAAAAGGCAGAACTGTCTTGAATATTCAATTTCGGAACAGGTGTTATCTTATTAGGAAGGGTCTATCAGTGGATTTTTTTTCTCTCACTCTCTTCCCTCCCTCTACCCCCTCATTTGTGTTAATTCAGTGATTTTGGTTTATTGCTTTAAGAAAGGAGTTAATCAAGACATTTCTAGGAGTTTGAATTCAGTAAGGAAAAAACATTAAAAGCTAAGACTTAAGGAGAAGCATGCTGTGGCCCCAAAGCTTGTCTCTCTCATCAACAGAAGTTGGTTCAATAAAAGATATTACCTCATCCATGTTGTCTTTAGCCCTGGTCTACACTTGCGGGGGGGATCAATCTAAGTTATGCAACTTCAGCTACGTGAATAACGTAGCTGAAGTCGACGTACTTAGATCGACTTACCGTGGTGTCTCCACCGCAGTGAGTCGACTGCTGCCGCTCCCCCTTCGACTCTGCCTGCACCTCTCGTGGCGCTGGAGTACAGGAGTCAACAGGAGAGTGCCCAGGGGTCGATTTATCACGTCTAGACTAGACGCGATAAATCAATCCCCACTGGATCGATTGCTGCCCACCGATCTGGCGGGTAGTGAAGACATACGCTTAGGCAGTTAACTATTCCCAGATGGAGCTGGAGTGGCTCATTTCTTTCAGTGGAGCCTGTCACAGCTAGGCTGGACATGTCTCCCTTAAAGGATGAGTTCTGAGACTCATCAGTGTAACTATGATTACAGTTTTGTGAGAAATTAAGTCTTTGGCTGATCTAAACAAGTTCACCATGCAAGGAAACACCATGTTATAGATTTTTCCAATATGCATGCCAACAGTATGTAGGCAGGGTTGGCTTAGCCCTTCATCCATACAGTTTGTTGTGTAACTTTTTTCAGACAAGGGGTAACAACATCAAAAGTACCTAAGTGACTTAGGAGCTTAAGTCCCATTTTCAAAATTGACTTAGGCATGTGCTCCTCTATCACTTAGGTGCTTTTGAAAATGTTGCCCAAACTTGCAAAATGTGAAGCTCTATCTGCATTATGCAGACATAAAAGAACCCATGATGCTTTTGGTAAGAGAGGGGGTATTATCATTGCACAGAAATCTCCCCTCTTCCTTCTCCCTTGCTGACCCTCCCCATTATTCAGTAGCATTTGAGCCCTTACTGGTTGCTACCCTCCACCTTTACCCTCGCCTACACTAGAAGAGTTAGTAGAAATATTACAGCAGCTGCTACCAAAGTTGCGATGCATGTGCTGGTTTATACAGACCCAGGCATTTTTACCATCATGTCGGTTTTCATGACACAGTAAGAAAAATGCCTGAGTGGTGGCTACACATTAGTGCTTATCACATTGCACCACTGGAGCTGCACCACTGCTGACTGCAGATGTAGGTGCTAATTTGATTGGGGTAGCTACATCCATAGTGGCTGCTCCAGGGGCCTAGTATTGCATGGAATCTGTTTGGGGATGAATTATGATATGCATATAGAAAATATTAGAGTCTAATCTTTACTGGGACATGCTGACTCAGGCCAGGGGCTTTGCTGAGATGTCTCCCAAGATATTGATTTAGCCCAATAACAGTGTATGGTAATGACTATTTATTAAGTGGGACAATATTAGCATGAAATCTGCTTAATAGGGATAAATTTACTGTGGCTAGTACCAACTGGTTGACTAGGTGTTAACAAGATATGAATATTCTAATATCTGATCTATTGATATACGGTTGCCAAATAAAAATTAAGGGGTATATTTTCTTGGCCAGTCAGAAAACAACAAAAGGGTGGCCTTAATCCAGAGTGGTGGGCATCAAGTGACTTCTGTTAAGGATGGCAACATTATTATTTTTTGCATTGCAGTAGAACCTTAACTGTCCTGATTAGAATCGGTGTCCTGTTGTGCTAGGTGCTGTGCAAAAACATACAAGTAATAAGAAACTGTACCAGTCCCAAATATCTCACAACTGAAAAACTAATCTTTTTATATAATTATAACTGTTTGTCAGCTAATATAATATATGTTACAAACTGGAATGTCTTATGCACCCTTCCATTCAGTAAGTTTCAATACAGTATATGCAGTTTTGGATTTTGTCCGGTTTTTTTAAATATCAGTGAGATCTACAAACTGGTCATTTGAATGAACAGTAACCAAGATTGCATATGGTAGTTTGCATTCATTTGTATGTACACAGTTTTGTAAATATGGCTATGAACTTCTCTGTGCCTCAGCTTCAGACACATAGACTTTAAGGCCAGAAGGGACCATTGTGACCATCTAGTCTGACCTGCTGTATTACCCAGGCCATGGAAATCTATCACCTGTAAAATCTGGCTAATGATCCTTACTTACTTAAAAGGAGTATTTTGAGAGTTAATTCGTTAATATTTTCAGACCGTGAGATGATAAACATTATGGCTCTGATGCTGCAAGGTACTTAAGCATGCGGCTAAGTTTCAGCATGTGAGTAAACCTATTGAAATCAATGTGACTACTCACAGTCTTAAAATTATGTGTATATTTTACATACTTTTTTGAACTGGAGCCTATAAAAGGCAAAGGAATGGTATGATCATTTTTAATTAATTTACTAAGTTAAAAATGTTAGTTCTGGAATGAAACTTACCCTGTTTGAAGAAAATCAATGCAATAGATATTATTTTTGTTGAAATCAGTGAGTTTTAAATGTTTCATTCAGTTTGTTTAGATCAATGCAAATCTTGTGTGGTTTAAAAACATGGGGCTATCTCAAACCAGGAAACACCTCAAACTTGGTATCATTTCAATGTGCAATTCATGTCAAACTTGGGAATGTTCAAATTCTCATCCATGCAGCTTTAAATATTCATCCTTTTAAAATTCCTAAACTGATTTTTTTTTCAAACTTGTCTTGTTTGGTAGATTTCCTGGAGATTTAAAATCCTTGTCTGAACATTGTATGTACTTCCTATGTATAAACTTTCATAAGAAATTCCAATGTGTGCTGTATCACATTTATTGTATTAATTAATAAATAACCTACAGTGAAAGGTGACATAATTCAACTCCCACTGAAATCAACTGAAAGTCACCCATGGATTTTAATGGGAGATGGATTGGGCCCAAAGAAACCCTATATTTTAAGGTTCCATATTTCCTGACTCTGAGTTCTTGATTACTCAGTTTTAACTTTATACTGATGCTATAATTTTTGCATGAATGTATTCTATATATATTTAGAATACTTTAGGGTCTTTTAAGCATTTTGCTGGGCCTCTTTTTGTGTCCCTGCACCTGTAAACTAGGTACCCTAGTTACCAACAGGACAAGACAGAGCAATACAAAAATCCTAAAATGACCTAAAAAATATTCCAGTAAAATAGCTTCTTTATACAGTTTATTTAAAATGTCATTACTTTAAAGTTTGATCGTACAGCCCTGCAGGGTTAGAAGCAACTGCTGTGTCTCCAACTGGAAATCTTAGAATCTTCCCTTTACAAAGCTACTGCCTCCAGCCCCGCAGGACTGCAAGGTATTGGACTTTAAAGCAGTGACATTTTTAGGTACAGAAAAGATGTTTCAGAGCCAGGATTAAAACTTGCCCATTCTCAAGGAGGTGTAATTTGGGGGTAAAGAGGAAGGAAACATTTTTGTAAACAATTAATGTTTTTTAAAGGTGTCTGACTGGAGCTGCTGTAAGGGTAAGTCCCAGGGAGATAGTTTAGTGGGTCATGAGCAGGGAAAGCACAGGTGCATTCATCACATGGTCCAACAATTTAACACATAGATAATGCCGCAGTGTATGGGGCATATAGCATTACAGAGCATGTGTGTTTATACATCCTGCATCCCAGAAAAACCCTCTGTGGCACTATCCTTCCCTGAGCTCCCATTGTAATGGTAGAGCTCTGTACCAGTCCCTGTGCACAGCGGTGATGTAATGTCACAGTGTGGTGCTGGATTAATGACTTTGTCTACCAGTGAAATGCAGCCCTCTTAGGGAAAATACTACAAGTGTGTTACAAAGCACCCAGCACAACAGATCAGCAAAGGAAGAGAAGATGCATCTAACTGAGAGCATCAGGTTGGATTTTCAAAAATGCTGAGTGTTGGTGTCAATCTGCTCCCTCTAAACTCAGTGATAAAGTTCCTGTGGATTTCAATGAGAGTTGGGCTGCCACTGAGCTCTTTTGAAAATTCCATCCCTGATTTATAAAATCAAAGAATCAGGAAACGTTTACTTACAACAGTAAAACTATTAGACCCAGATCCATAAAGAAACTGAGACTTTGCAATGCCTAGGGCCACTTACTTTGGTATAACTATGTCTCTCTGGGATGTGAAAAATCCACATCACTGACCTTAACCCCCCTCCCATATAGACAATGGTATGTCAGCGGGAGAGCTTCTCCCACCGACATAGCTACTGCCTCTCGCAGAGATGGAATTATTAAGGCGATGGGAGAGCTCTCTGGCCTGCCCTAACTTTTAGGTGCATAGCCACCCAATGAAATTCTCAAACCCTGGGTTATGCACCTATGCTCCCTATGCAATGCTTGTGGGAGAGAGAAGCACCTGAGAATGGGATCCACAAAAGCCAGCACGCTAGGCATGGAGCCAATAAGCTAGCCAATAGCAGAGTCCGAGGAGAGTGGTGTTCCCAAAAAAAGTGTTAACTGTTAAATGTTTACAAAAATGTTTTCTCTTCTCTCTGCCATGGTGGAATTTCTCTCCCAAAATTACACCACCCCTCTTGTGGTGTTAGGCACCTAGGTCCAATCTGGTAGAAGGTGCCTTTCTGTGTGTGGGTTCCATAGCTAGAAAGCCCTCTCCTGGAGTCAGACACATTAGGCACATAATTCAACACGAAACATTTGTGGAAGGAGTAAAGGAGGCTGTCTTTCAACCTTTAGCCCAGTGGTTAGGATGTAAGAGATCCTGGTTCAGTTTGCCCCTCTGCCTGATGACCCACCTCTCAGTTGAGTTCCCTACTCACTGGACTATAGATATATTTGTACTAGTTCTCCGGTCTAATGCCTATTTAATTATATAAAGAAAGTGGAACAGCTTCAACAAGAGAGAATGAAAGCAACCCACATCAGAAACACTCACCTGAGAAATGGCACAGACCTGTTTAAATCCCTACTCCTCATCAGACAGAGGTGGGAATTGAACTGGGCTCTCCCCATCCTGGCTGAGTTCCCTTACCATGGGGTTAAAAGTTACAAGGAAAGCTGCCTTCCCCTTAGCTATTTTGTGTGGAGTTGAGCATGTTTAAAGCTAATGGATCAGGCCTTGGAGACAAGATACAGTTTGCCCTACCTAACTTCACCTGGTTTGAGGATCACACTGGGGCTCAGGCATGAGGTAACTATCAGTGTGTGGGCTCAGAGACAGAAACACAGGTGCCTAGGGGACTTTTACAATGCAAATTTAGACACCAAGTGGTTTTAGGTGCCTACAGGGCAAGGTGACAGCTGACCTGGCATTTTGTGGATCACAGTGATGCCTAAATGGAGGATTTAAGTGCCTTAGTCCCTTTGTGGATCTGGGCCTTATTGCTGTGTGTTAAAGGCTTTATTCTGATCCTGTATCTCCAAACATGGGTGCTAGGAAGTTAATCTGTGTCTTCAGGGACTAAGAGCAGTATTGTTGTCCTTCAGGAAGCATGCTCTGGTCAGATATAGATGTCCAATGTGCATAGGCTGAAAGAGCACTATGATGGTCTTCACTCATGGAGAGCATTGCCTAGTGGTCAGGGCTTACTCCCTTCAAATAGCAGTGGGGACAATTGGTAGGGGATCCTGGGCCCTCTCACTCCACCATGAATCATAGAATCATAGAATATCAGGGTTGGAAGGGACCTCAGGAGGTCATCTAGTCCAATCCCCTGCTCAAAGCAGGACCAATCCCCAACTAAAGCATCCCAGCCAGGGCTTTGTCAAGCCTGACCTTAAAAACCTCTAAGAAAGGAGATACTACCACCTCCCTAAGGAACCCATTCCAGTGCTTCATCACCTTCCTAGTGAAAACGTTTTTCCTAACATCCGGCCTAAACCTCTCCCACTACAACTTGAGACCTTTACTCCTTGTTCTGTCATCTGGTACCACTGAGAACAGTCTAGATCCATCCTCTTTGGAACCCCCCTTCAGGTAGTTGAAAGCAGCTATCAAATCCCCCCTCATTCTTCTCTTCCGCAGACTAAACAATCCCAGTTCCCTCAGCCTCTCCTCATAAATCATGTGCTCCAGCCCTCTGATCATTTTTGTTGCCCTCCGCTGGACTCTTTCCAATTTTTCAACATCCTTGTAGTGTGGGGCCCAAAACTGGACACAGTACCCCAGATGAGGCCTCACCAATGTCAAATACAGGGGAACGATCATGTTCCTTGATCTGCTGCCAACTAGACATAGAGCCATTGATCACTATCCGTTGAGCCCGACGATCTAGCCAGATTTCTATCCACCTTACAGTCCATTCATCCAGCCCATACTTCTTTAACTTGCTGGCAAGAATACTGTGGGAGACCGTATCAAAAGCTTTGCTAAAGTCAAGGAATAACACATCCACTGCTTTTCCCTCATCCACAGAGCCAGTTATCTCGTCATAGAAGGCAATTAGGTTAGTCAGGCATGACTTTCCCTTGATGAATCCATGTTGACTGTTCCTGATCACTTTCCTCTCCTCTAAGTGTTTCAGAACTGCTCCATGATTTTTCCAGGGACTGAGGTGAGGCTGACTGGCCTGTAGTTCCCAGGATCCTCCTTCTTCCCTTTTTTAAGATGGGCACTACATTAGCCTTTTTCCCGTCTTCCGGAACTTCCCCCGATTACCATGAGTTTTCAAAGATAATGGCCAAAGGCTCTGCAATCACATTCGCCAACTCCTTTAGCACCACAGAGGGCTGGTCACCTCCTCCCCATGCTGTGCTGCCCAGTGCAGCAGTCTGGGAGCTGACCTTGTTTGTGAAGACAGAGGCAAATAAAGCATTGAGTACATTAGCTTTTTCCACATTCACTGTCACTAGGTTACCTCCCTCATTCAGTAAGGGGCTCACACTTTCCTTGGTTTTCTTCTTGTTGCCAACATACCTGAAGAAACCCTTCTTGTTACTCTTAACATCTCTTGCTAGCTGCAACTCCAAGTGCGATTTGGCCTACCTGATTTCACTCCTGCATGCCTGAGCAATAATTTTATACTCCTCCCTGGTCATTTGTCCAATCTTCCACTTCTTGTAAGCTTCTTTTTTGTGTTGAAGATCAGCAAGGATTTCACTGTTAAGCCAAGATGGTCACCTGCCAGGGCCATCCTTAGGATTTATGGTGCCCTAAGTGGGGTTATAAAACTGGTGCCCCTAAGCCTGACTTGCTCTTAGCAACACAAACATAAGCTTACAGTATTTTAAAACTTGCCACATGCACTTTATTAAAAACAGTTTAACTTAATTAAGCACACTGTAATGCTGATGGACTAGCACTGAAGAAGTAGCGCTGTAGAAAAAAATCTGATTTATTGACAGAATGATGCAAATAATATTTTTTTTTTAATTTTCAACATTTTATTGGAAATTTCTATGAAGAGGTATTGAAACAAGGATTTGTTTTTAATTAAAAGCAATCTTTCCGGCTTTTTTGGCTGCAAAATCAGTAATAATGTCATCGTATGACAAAGACAAAGTGATGTCTTGTTCGATTGCAAGAATAGCAAGACCAGTCAATCGTTCCTGACTCATTGTAGATCGGAGATAGTTTTTCATGAGCTTTAGTTTTGAGAAACCTTCTTCTCCTGATGCTACTGTTAAAGGAATTGTCAGTAGGATACGAGTGGCAATGTACACATTAGGATATATGTCAACAAGTTTGCTGGTATGAATAAACTACGATGTCCATCACCAATTTTGCATGTGGCAAAACATTGATGACAGTGTACTCAATTCTTTGTACAGTTCAAGTCCATTTATATCAAAACTATCACCGTGCTTCAAGAGGCTCTCTAGGTTCTTGCACTTTGTCATTTGCTGCTCTTGTTTTCCTATTTCATTGAATTTAGTTATGTCATACAAAAACCCAAACTGTTCATGGTGTTCTCGTAAGGTATTAAACCTTTCATCAACAGCAGATATTGCTTTATCCATCACAACATTAAAAAATTCAACCTCAAATTTCTTTTCTGGATCATCTATGGGCTCATCTGCTCCTTCATATTCCACTTGCTGTTTTTTCTTTGAAACTCATGTCACGTTTGGACATGGAAATTTTGGTTCTACACCGATAGAACCTTGCTATAACCTGTGCTTCTTTGAATCCATTTTCTCTATATTTCACTAAAAAGTCTTGTGTGTTACTCTAGTAAGGTAAGTGTTGAATCAAGCTGCATCATTGGACTCTGCATTATTTTGCTTACACTTGAGATTTTAACAAGAATGTCACACCGGATTACGACAGATGTTAGAAACTTGAAGCTGGATATTTCAGAGGCCAATGACTGTGCTTCACTTTCAGCTTTTGGATCTCTGGCTTCTTCAGAAATAGCAACCAGTGCTTCATAAAGTTCCTCAGATTGATAGCTCAACATTCTTGCATTTTCTACTCTGCTTTCCCAGTGTGTCTCAGATAGAGGCTTAACGGTAATACCACTGACATGTGCTTTGAATATTTGCCATCGTTGAATGGAAGCTGAAAAGAGCACGTAAATGTGTTGCAGCAAACCAAAAAAAGAAATAGCTTCTACAGAAGACATATCACAAAAAATCAAATTAAGGCTGTGGCATGCACACACAGTACAAAAAAGGCTTGTGGATTTTCTGCCAGCAATCTAGCTTTCACGCCAGAAATGCATCCTCTCATATTGGCACCATTATCATAGCCTTGTCCTCTAATGTTCATTACAGACAATCTCATTCATTTTAGTTCATCAAGGAGAGCTTGAAGAAGTCCAAAACCTGTAGTGTCCTCTACTTCTAAAAATGTGATAAATGATTCCTTACCTGTAATCTGTGCTGAATCACTAATGTCAACAAATCTCACTACTTACGACATCTGATCTTGATGACTTATGTCCGGAGTGCAATCTAGAATTATGGCAAAATATTTTGCCAAAGTAACCAATGAAACAATTTTGTCTCTCACTTTATCACTCATTAGCATGATCAGTTCATTTTGAATTCTTGGTCCCAAATAGTGGTCATGTATTTCATTTTCTGTTACTCTTTGGAGATGTTCACTCATCACTGTGTTAAATTTTCCCAGCAGTTGTACAAGGCCCAGAAAATTGCAATTTTGGGGCTGGAATAATTTCTCAACACTTCCTTTAAAAGCAAGATTGTTTGTTGATAGATATTCAACAATAGATAATAGAAATTCAAGAACACAACGCCAATGCTGCTTCTCTGATTCCAGCGATCTTTGATTTTGGGCATCAAGAGTTGTCTGATTTTTTAACCTTACACTCAGCTCACACCATTTGTTCATACTTTCAATGTGGTGTTGTGCCTTTTCATGTCGCGGTAATGCGTGACTAAGATTTTTCCAATCATTAATACCCATGGTTGCTATCTTAAAATTGCAACTATTGAAAAACTTGCATGGGAAACAAAATACAGCATCCTTGCATTTAGAGTACACAAGCTACTGTCAGTTGACAATTTCACCATTAGAAAGTCTTTTGTAGTAATTATCTTCTGTTCTCTAATGTATTTAATATATTCAAAACCTTTTATTCTCACAGAGCCTTTCTCAAGTATAATGGTACGGAATTCATTGTTTAACGATTGAGGCCATGCGCCAATGTCATCTATATCCCATGCTAGTACAGTTTCAACTGTTGTAATTTCTTGTTTTATGTTTGCATCTGTTTCAAATGATTGTTCTGTATTTTGTTGCGTTTCTTGAGCTTCGTCTGCATAAAAATTTTCTTCAGCAGTTACTGGATGGTCTTGATCAACTTCATTGCTTTCATGAAGTACAAACTTAAGTATAGAACCCTTCTGTGCTTGTACAGCTAATCCTATTTCATCTTTCCATTTTCTTTTTTGTGACCCGGAAAGTCGTTTTCAATATGAAATAACTTATAAAGGTGTTTTTTAAAGAAATAACTGATTAAATTATTGTCAGATTATCAGAAATATTATTTAAAATAACTAATATAGGATAGCCATGAGTCTGTGACCTTGAGCGAGTCACAAGGTGCTCCATCCTGACTGAGACATAGTGGAGTTGGAAACCCATGTCATTTTTACAAAGCCACTTTTTAGTTTTAAAGGTATAGTGGGCATCAGTCTTAATGTTAGTTACAACTCTCTATCAACCTTATACTGTAAATAGATCAATGGCATTATCCAGTTTAATAAACTGGGTTTCCAAGCAGTGGGAAAATATAACCCTAGTTTTATTCCTAGGTAAAGCACAAAGTTACCAAAATGAAGTCAGCACAGAATCATCTCCTCTAGATTAAGGCAGCACAGAACAGTTACAGAAGTCCTGTTGTGCCTTATTTTTGTTTGGAAAGACCTTAGCAATAGCAGCTCATTTTGGGCACTGCCAGAAATACATGATAAATCACTGCCTCTAAAGTGCCATCAAAAACTGACATTTCCACAGCTCTAGTGTGATCTGCTGCACAGATTCTTCACAAGGAAGCATCCCTGGCCTTTTAAACTCATATTAACCATGTATTTACTTTATGAAAGTTGGACAAAACATTGTGAAAACGTAAGACATTGGCTGCCCAACCTCTGGCTGGCAAAAGCTACACTGACTCACTGGGAGAAAAAGCAAGAGAATCTTAGTACAACATATGGTCACTCTATACACTAGTAAGGAGCTGAGCATATTACAGTTGTTGGAGGGCTCTATTTAGCAGTAACAGGGCTATAGGAAAGCCAGTCAGCATTTTTTGTTTCTCTGATGAAAATTGGCCCACTCCCTTCCCCAAACCAAACTTGTCACAAATAATTGTGAACAACTTAATTTTCTGGTTTTGGCTAAGATATTGATTTTTTTTTTAAAAAAAAGATTGAAATTGGATTCAGGATTGTTAGCAAGAATTTTTGGCAAACAAAGTTGTTAAATGACAATCTAAATGGCAACACAGTACTGCTTTCATGCTTGGCTCACCCCCCAGCCTGCTGGTCCAATAGCTGCAGTAGAGGAGGAGATAGGTGGAAAACTGCAGGACCCCAAAATCCACCTCTTGGGGTGCAGAGTTGCAACAGCAGCGGCAAACCCTCAGGTCCGATCACACACCAGTGGGCATCACCGCCAACCCAACGGACCATGGTGAAGTTAGCACAGCATCTGATCTCAGGGATGGGGCACCCACGGAGCCACAGCAGCTCATCCTGCCCTGTGCAGCTTCCCCCGGATGAGATGGATTGCTGCCAGCCCGGGGGAGAGACGCGCTCCCCAGCTAGGGTGACCAGATGTCCTGATTTTATAGGGCTAGTCCCGATATTTGGGGCTTTGTCTTATATAGGCACCAATTACGCCCACCTAGGTTGACCAGACAGCAAGTGTGAAAAATCAGGACGGGACTGGGGGCATATATAAGAAAAAGACCCAAAAATTGGGACTGTCCTTATAAAAGTGGGACATCTGGTCACCCTACCCCAACCCCCATCCTGATTTTTCACACATGTTATCTGGTCACCCTAGCCCCAGCCCAGCCAGCTATGTGTGACCCTTCCAATCCAGCCAGCCCCTGCTGCGTAGGCTGGCTGCCGAGGAAGTGAGTTACTTTCATTTTCACTTCCTCAGCACGCAGCCAGCCCCCGCCCCCCACCCCCAGCACCTCACCCAACCCAGCCCTGCTGGAGGGGACGGGGGAGAGGAGGTGCTCCGCGATGGGGGAGAGAAGAATGGACGTTATGGGGGGTGACAAAGGATACTGCCGGAACCGCCCAGCCTGCCTCACCTCACACCGGGGAAGAGTGTCACACTCACAGGTGTGTTCCTTCCCCCACCCCTTCCCAGAGACCCCAGCAGCCAATCCCCTCCCTCAGACTGTGCTGCAGGCAGAGCATTTGGCTCTGTCTAGGACCCAGCCCTGCTCTTACATGCTCCACTGCTTCCCGTCTGTCCCAGCTCCCAGCAGAGTGGAGCCTCAGACATACTGGTGCCCTACGCAGCTGCCTATGCTGCCTATGGCTAAGGACGGCCCTGCACGGCCTGTCATATTGACTATTCTTTCTACACATTGGGATGGTTGTTCCTGCAGCCTCAATAAGGATTCTTTAAAATACAGCCAGCTCTGGCCTAGAGCCCTGTGAGGGCTATCAAAGGTCTGACAGCCAGGGACTACTTAAGGCTGCCTTCCCTGGGCCACTTCTTACCATCCCACAATTGTCCAAAGTTCACCATTTATGGCAGGAAGTCAGGTCACCACTTGGCACTTCCTTGTGACCATGTGTGGCGTTAGTAGCTTCCTTTCTCTGGGGACAGCAGTGGCTGCCGTCTCCTGTGGCTTGATCCTCAGGCTGTCTCTCCCCTGCCAGGGTAGTCCTAAACAAAACAAGGGGAATTAACGCAAAAAATTGAGTCTATGTCTGGGAGGGAAGGAAGGAGGGAAGGAAGGAGGGAAGGAAGGAGGGAAGCTCTCAGGGTGTAGCTGAAGCACGTCCTCCCTTCCCTCAGTTCTTGTAGGGAGAGATCCTTCCTTTCCTCAGCTCTTTTCTCAGGAGCTGCAAGTTGCAGATCTGCTCTCTTCCCTGGTCTGCTGCCAAGTGAGCTGTTCTGCTTCTTTTTCCCTCCTCTTCCAGACTTTGCAATCTTGCAGGTGTGCCAGGATCACAAGCACCAAAATGAGGTATGATTGGACTTAAAGTGAAAGTTTTGTGACCTGCACAACAGTTATTTGCAAACTCCCATCTGAAAATAATGTACCAGCAGAACATTCCATGTACTTCATACAATCCCTAGCCTCCTTGAAAAAAAAAATACACATAAGCTTCCTGTGATGCATAGTCAATAGACAGATGTCTGTTTATGTGAAATTTTTTTAGATATCATTGAGCTGTCTCAGAGATCAAAATATAGTGCCAGATTCTGATGTGAGTTACATTGATGCAACTCTTTAGAAGTCAATAGGCCCACACAATGCACAATGACATGAATTGGATTTATGACACTCCCTGGGTTACTCTGTGTACACAGACAATGAATGCATTATGCTTCTCATTATGTAGGTTCTGGGAACTATATCCTGGATAATAGACTTCCTGTATTAAGAAATCCAAGTATAATTTAAGTAATCTAACATAAATTAATTGTATTCTTCATGTTATTGCACTTCTCAAAACGTCATGTATCATAAGGATGTAAATTACTTTCACGGGAGGTAAGAAGAGGTTGCAGCAGTTTCTATTTGTAGCATTATGTCTCACTGAAGTGAAAGGTACATCAAGCTTTGAATTTTCAGCTGAAGCAGGCCACATCTAAGTGGCCTATCATAGACAAAAAGCGAACTTGTGATAATCCTTTCACTCCAGTGAGAAAAGCTGACTCCATGCCACAAACTGCATAATGTTACTATATATGTTTGTCAGGTGCGTAATATTTTCAGGTGCTGTATAATTTGTAGTTGCAGAAATCACATATAGGATATGAAAAATGGGTATAAATAGTTATGCTATTGTTATAAACAAGAAGAAACCTAGCTACCCATCTTTATTTTGCCCCTCACTCACAATGTGAACCATGCGGAAGATGCTTAACTGCCCTGAGCCTCATCTTCAAAGTGAAGTTTACTGTGCTTTGAGATCTTCTGATGAAAGGTGCTATATAATATAAGTGAAATTATTATTATTAATTATTTAGAGCTAAATGTTTGCCAGTCCTCATGCAGCTGCATACTTGCGAGTCAAGAGGAGTCAAGCCCTCCTCTTTATAAGCTCACAGAAGGGATGCCCAGAATCAAAATACCTGCACCCCAGGAGGTAATGGACTGCTACTGAGTTGCTTCCCTCAGAAACACCTCTCTAAAAAGGAGGCAGGAGAAGAAGAAAAGGAGGTGGGGCATTAGCATCACCCTCTACATACTGGTCAGAGGTGCTTGCCGGCTATAGAGCTGCAGGGATAAGCTGCACCTTTACACTCTGTCTAGATTAGGAAAATGAAATGTATTTAGCCAACGTTAACTATTATATGTTAATTGAGACATTTTCTGTTATCACCAATTGTCTAGTATAGACAAAGACAGTGGTGTTTAACCATACTTGAGAGAATCTGCTCTAAATATACATTTACTTGGCCATGTGGTCAGTGAGATTTTTTGTCTCCTGTTTAAAAACTATAAAGTGTTATATTCATAGATTCCAACGCCAGAAGTAATTATTGTGGTCACCTACTCTGATCTCCTGTATAACACCAGCCATGGAAGTTCCCCAAAATAATTCCTAGAGCATACCTTTCTGAAAAACATCCAATCTTGATTTTAAAAAATTGTCATTGATGGAGAATCTACCATGACCCTGGGTAAGTTGTTCCAGTGGTTAATTACCCTCACTGATAAAAATGTATGGAGTATGTTACACCTTACTCTACTGGACTGAAGAGCTCATTATTAACTATTTGTTCCCCATGTAGATACTTATAGACTATAATCAAGTCACCCCTTAACCTTCTCTTTGTTAAACTGAATAGATTGAGCTCCTAAAGCCTATCACTGTAATGCACGTATTCTAATCCTTTAATCATTCTTATGGATCTTCTCTGAATCCTCTCCAATTTTTCAACATCCTTCTTGAATTGTAAACACCAGAACAGGACACAGTATTCTTGCAGCTGTCACATGAATGCCAAATACAGAGGTAAAATAACTTTGCTACACCTACTCAAGATTCCCCTGTTTATGCATCCAAGCACTGCATTAGCCCTTTAGGCCACTGGAAGTTCATGTTCAGCTGATTATCCACTAGTGGCCCCAAATATACAAAAGATATATCACTGCAGTGTTTTACTTGATATTATAAACAGAAAAAATCAGGGCTGTGAAATGTTAGTATTTCTTATCAACCGTAATTCACACATTTTATACACTTTATATATAGCATACAATTTAGCATTATAAAGCCCAGTGGTGTCAGACACATTAGCCTGCTTGATGTAGTCATATGGCCCAAGAGGCATAGTCAGATTCAGCAGTATCTAAGCTTTTATTTTCAAAAAGAAAGTTTCTTGCCCTTTTGGTTGTGCAAATAGTCTTCCCATTGTGAACCAAGTGTCACCAAACTATTGCCATCTTCCTGAGTCTACAGACCACCTGAAATAATGACTCTGAGCTTCAACCTCTGTGAATGCCATCAAAGTGTTCACTCTAAAACCAAATAATGATGCTGATGCTGTTATAATGATCTCTTCACTCTTCAAAACAGACAGAACTCCATTACAGAGTTCTCCCTAACATACATTGCTCACATATGTCTTGATCTAACTCCCATTGAAGTCAACAAAATTCTTCCCATTGACTTCAATAAGGGAGTTTTAGTCAGGCTATAAAGGAACTACCATCACCTAACAATAATGGAAAACTATTCTGACCTTCACTCTGCACCCACTCCAATCCCATTCACATTTATTCTCCTCCATGCTGTTCATATCTGGCCTCAAAATGTTTAATAATAATATAACAGTTACAGGATTTTGTGGCTCCTCTCCTTGTCATTTGGAAGAAAACATTAGGAAAAGCTACTACAGGGGTTCTCAAACTGGGGATCAGGACCCCTCAGGGGGTCGTGAGGTTATTACAAGGGGGGTCGTGAACTATCAGCCCCCACCCCAGACCCCACTTTGCATCCAGCATTTATAATGGTGTTAAATATATTTTAAAATGTTTTTAATTTATAAGGGAGGTTGAACTCAGAGGCTTGCTATGTGAAAGGAGTCACCAGTACAAAAGTTTGAGAATCACTGAGCTACTGCTATTCTGCAGTCTTAGACAAACCCTCAATTTTTAATTTTCATGAAGAACTTCTGACCTCATCTTTTTAAGTTCCTGGCAATATGCTCTTTACCGAGGTGCCTTATTGCTATGGATACTTGTAGATAATGGTAACATTTGACAGATTGCTCAGGTTGGTCACAGGGAAAATATCAGTTTTCAAAGTTTCTCCTAGCTCATAATAAATCTGTACAAATTATTTATATAATCTGAACAAATGATTACCAAAGCTTATGCCTATTTTGTGAAGAGTAAAGCTAATAAAAATGATCATAAAACTCTGAACACAGGAACACGTGTATAAACTGGTCATGAATACATTCATGAGAACTAATCATGAATAAATATAGGCTAGAAATTAGAAGGTTTCTAAACATCAAAGGAATGAAGTTCTGGAACAGTCTTCCAAAAGGAATACTGGGGGCTAACAACTTAACTATTTTTAAGATGGAACTTGATATGCTTATGAAAGGAATTATATGAAGTGGTTACCTGTGATAGTAGGAAACTGGACTCAGTGATTCAGGTGATTCCTTCCAGTCCCATGTCCTATTTTCCTATGAACACTGTATTATTAATGTTTTACCCCCATATTTTTGCCTTCTACTGAATATCTTGTAATGCTAACCTATAACATTGATTTAATTAATGTGTTATTTCTATCACAACTGAAATACTACTAAACTCAACACTGAAAATATAAATAAGAACAAAATCCTTTTAACATAGCAAGATCCTTTACATGACTCGTTTATTGTTTTCCACATAGGTTAGAAATAACAGGCAAAATCTGTTATAAAGAGAGTCACAAAAGAGCCTCCTCTCCCAGCATCAACATAGTCAGGGAGTACTTGTTTACACAATAGTAATGTGATCTCTCTGTAACTTGATTCTTCAGCACAATGTTAAGTATTATCAGGTATTTTATATATTCTCCTTTTCAATCTCAACAAACATAGCAAAACTGTTTTGTAACAGAAGCAACAATCAGAGCAGAGAATAATGACCAATACTCTCAAGTACAAAACCTCTCCTCATGTGGAGAAAACAATAGGAAGCAGGAAAGAGGATAAGAAATTAGTCTGTGGAATTGACAATATAGCTGGTGAAAAAAACACTTAATTTAAAAAATTTTCCACAAAAACAAAGACAATTTTTTACAAATATTTTCCTCCTTTTTGATCAATGCTAATTTCTTCGCAATCATTCCCTCAGTGGGGACTGGTTTGGGAAGGAATGGAGTCGAAAAGAAGTGCAGCCTCTTCCACCTCTGTTCATCCTGCGATACCAAAGGGAAAGGAAAACCTAGATCTCACAAGTAGGACGAGGCCATCCCATATTGCCCTCCTCCCCTTGGCAGCATGCATGTAGCAGGAAGGCATAGAATTAACTCCAGATCAACTTTCTACAGGGAAATCTAGATGGTTAGTCAGAGATGAAGCCATAGAAAGTAGTTAGTCTTCTGCTCTGATGTTTCTGTTCCCCAAATTTGTGTCAGGTTTCAGAGTGGTAGCTGTGCTAGTCTGTTTCAGCAAAAACAACAAGGAGTCCTTGTGGCACCTTAGAGACTAACACATTTATTTAGGCATAGGCTTTTGTGGGCTAAAACCCACTTCATCAGATGCATGGAGTGGAAAATACAGTAGCAGGTATAAATACACAGCACATGAAAAGATGGGAGTTGCCTTACCAAGTAGGGGGTCAGTGCTAACTAGCCAATTCAACTAAGGTGGAAGTGGCCTATTCACAACAGTTGACAAGAAGGGGTGAATTCCAAGGGAAGAAAAATCACTTTTGTAGTGCTAATGAGGCCAATGTAATCAAGGAGGCCCATTTGAAACACTTGACAAGAAGGTGTGAGTATCAGCAGAGGGAAATTAATTTTTGTAGTGAATAAAGACTGAGAGTGGATGGGTCACTAGAAAAACTAACTTCCCCCTGCTGATACTCTGACCTGGGGGATAGATCATAAAATAGAAAAGTAGTCAGAATAAGATAATATTAAGAGGTCGGCAATACCTTATGTTTCCCAGACCCCAAGAAATATGAAGAAGTGGTCATCCTTCCTCACCTCATTTCTTTCTCTTCTGCTGTGCTCCAGCTCTGTGCTATAGCTTCAGAAGTACATCTGTGGGATCATGCCATGGAGTCATTACTTCCCTTTTCCACAGTTCCAGCTTAGATGCACCCAATCTGATTGTCTTTGTGCATGGTAGTGGAAGGGATGATCAAGGATGCTGTCTTTTACTTAGGACCATATTTTGAGCAAAAGGGTGGTCATTAATTATTACACAGTGAGTATAACAACTAACACATGCTCATTATGGTAGTGTTTCTCCTATAAATCCTATTTTTCAGGGTTTAGTATCTCATCTGTTTCAAATCGCACTGGACTAAAACTTGGTTTCCAGCCCAGAAGCACATTTGTTTTGCAAAAAAAAAAAATATATTTAAATAGGATTCATTTTCAATTTAGAGATCAGCAAGGAAACAAAATTCTCAGGGGTTTCTACTTTTTTGGCCTCCCACAAGGTCCGTGAGCATGTTGATGGCAGTATGTGGTATTAGATGCTTTTGTCCAATATGTGTACTTTCATTTTCATAAAAACAAAAGGAATACTTGTGGCACCTTAGAGACTAACAAATTTATTTGAGCATAAGCTTTCATGAGCTACAGCTCACTTTTCATGTTTCCATAACGTAGTTTTTATAAATTACATGAGAATAAACTTCTGAATTTCCAGGGGTTTGAAAAAATATTTCTCTGCAATATTGTTGCATGTAGTGTTTCCCCTCTAATCTTTTTTCACAACTAGCAAAACCTATAGTGATGACCCAGTTGGTTGCAGTACACTATTAATATTCAGAAGATTGATCACAGTAAGAATTACGTGCACGAATTCATGCCGCATGCTGTGTGGACATGCAGAGGTTTAAGGGGAAGTATATACTTCCTTAAGTCTTTCTGTGGCTTCTCTGTACCTAAGTCAGTGTGGGAGTTGGGAGGATTGGGGAGTGAGCGGAGCCCTGCTTGTGTAATTAAAAATGGTATCATAAAACATATGCACAAGGGGGCTGAATTAAGGTTAATTCAGCAACCTTAGTTTTGGCATTTCCTAACTTCTGAGCACTCAGCTTTGCACCATATTATTTAACTAACATAGACTTTTTGTATGTAACAATATAAAGGGCTGCTCATCCTACCTTAAAATAAAACTATCCACCAGCAAACACATTGCTAAAATATCACACACAGGGACGGGTTGTAAACCCCTTGTTCACATTGGTGATCAATTACCCAGACAGGTAGTTCCATTGGTCTCTCCATTTACCAGTGTGGACCAACAGTAAATAAGCTGGCCCATAATAAACCCATCCTATTTTGTATTATTGGCTAGGACTCAGAGTAGAATAATATGGTAGTTGGTGTATGTTATGTGATAAGTCCATTGTTACATGACAGTTTTGACAGTATTGCCACTGCACAATTTTACTAATCATTTTTTTATGTAGAGAAAATAGCACTGCAGTTAATAGGGCATTTGTACCCTTAATTTCAACAAAACATATCAATAATAAGTGTGTATATTGTGTCATGATACCTAGAAAAGTACAGGTAAGCAAAATGTGGTTGCTAGCACATCAAATGTGGCCCAATCATCAGTCTGCAATCAGTTTTGGCAGTTGTGCCTCTGAGAATTAATCTTACTATACAAAAATGCTCCTACATAACATTTTACTGTACAAAGTCCCATTTCAAAATCTAAGCCACTAGCCCCATTGTTTGCAGTAATCAGAATATTTTTAAGTATATCACATAATATTGCAAGGGAAGTTACTGAATAGTAAAAATAACATTGTTTCTGGTGTATTATATTCTGTCTACTCTGAGGGACTTAGACTGGCATTCTAAACAGCTTCAAACAGCCATCATTTTCAAAATAATCAACCTGCCACAGAAATGTGTCTCACTGTCATCAAAAAGTGGAATTTCTCCCCCCAAAATAAAGAGGTGAAAGAAGGGCAATATTGAACATGTGATAGTTTTAAATTTCAATATCTCACAATCCTGCATCAAAAGGGAGAAAAAAGGTAAGGGTAGTATTTTTGAAAGTGCTCAGTATTGGCCTAACTTTGCTACCATTGACATCAGTGGGCGTTTCTCTTGAGTTCAAGAGGAGCAGGTAGGCCAGCACTGAGAACTTCTGAAAAATCCTAGCCTAAATCTTTGAAGTATTTCTAGTGTAGTTGTTTTGTGAAATATGTGACATTTATAGAATGCATGATGGTGTGGTGTCACATAGTGGTTTTATTGGTAGCCATTTGCAATCACTGGTTCAACTCTTTTGTGACTTTATCTCCTGATTTACGTGAGTGTATCTGAAAGCAGAATCAGACCCACTGAATCAATGGAGTGTCCTGATTTACACCAGTTTAACTGTGATCAGGATCAGGACTGTTTTGTTTTAAATACAATTGGTCTATATAGCTGTCTGTTTCTTTTCTTTTTTTTTTTAATTATTATTATAACTCACCTAGGGCTATTCATTGGACACAATTTTGAAAGATTTAGTGTTAAATGGATGCATTGTGCATGCAAAACACAAGTTAAATTCAGTGTACTAAATTCAGAGTGTACTAAATTCAGAGTGAATAATACTGTCCTTATGTTTTAAAACATGCCAATTTCTCTTAAGCTATCATTTGTCTTAAATATTTAATCAGCTCAGATAAATATACTTCATTTGGCCTTAACTGTGTGTCACAATAAGATAAGAGAAAGGAAAACTAATAAAATAAAATTGTAAGGTGAACCAGAAGATATGCTTCAGAATTTATTATAGTTTAAATAAAATGTATGAACATTTTTTAAAGTGGATGTTGGTATAGTGTTGTTTGGCTTTGTGAAAGGGTAAATGCGTGAATAGAGGCTTCTAAAGGAAAGCTTAGGTAGTTGGAGATTTGGTGATTTTCTGTCATCTAAGATTCCCCCATTGTGTCTGTGTTTGTTTTTTATGTGAAACTGATTTGAAGGTAATATGATACAAGTGTTGCCTTTGGGCACTGAAAAAGCTAGTGGCATAAGATACCAAAGTGGGATAGTGTGAATTGTACTCTGAAAGGGAATTAGGGATCACAAATCTCCGCTTCCTGAGGGCCCTGGCTTGGAGAAATCACACGGATGTGGGTTATTAGAGGCAGAAGAGGTGAACAGAAGAGTGATCCTGGTGAATGAAAATTAAACGTAGTTATCCCCCCCCCCATGTCTTCCTGTTTCTTTTTCTCATTTCAAGTCATTTAGTGACCTAGAGTGAAATTGACAAGAATTGACAACACATGCTGTTACCAGCAGCAGTGTCTCCATCTGATCCCTAGACATTTGGGGGGGGAGGGGAGGAGAAATCCAATGGTTATACTCTAAATATGACCTATGTAAAGATAACAGGCTTGATTTAGTTGAAACCGAAGTCTTTCTCCTGTAGAACTGATCCCAGTGCTGTGTTTCACAGACAGAGGAGATGGGTTTTTCCCCTCTCTCTCTCTTTCCGCACAAAGAAAACGTGGGTCGATACCATTTTTATTGTTCTGCTGGGGTGGATTTGAGCATTTTGAATGTCTAATTGAATCGGAGGCTGGTTTAGTCTTTTTTTTTTTAATGGCAGAGGGTGGAAAGTCCCATTAAAATGACCCCTTTGGCTTGGGGTTAGCCCGGTACAGTTGCCCCCCAAATAAAACAAACAACAGGGAAGGGGGGAGGGAGATGGGGAAAGGTGAGTTGGGCTGAGTGATGTCTGGAGGGCGAACTCGTGTCTCTTTGGCGATGTTGTGGGCTGCTGTGCTGAAATCCGTCCCTCTGCTGGAGCTGAGGGAAAGGCAATAGTCGGAGGCATCTGATGCTGCCGTTTCCAGGGTGAAATTTCCTGAAATTTAAAAAAAAAAAAAAAAACCCTTAACAAAAATAGCCAGAGGAGCAGAAGATCCGGCATCTCCGAATGCAACCAGTGTAACCTAGACAGACATTTTAAAGCCATCTGCATTTAAACTAACCACGCACACAAAAGAGAAAACACTAACGACCACCCCAAAAAACAAGGCGCGAGAGACAGACAGAGCTGGTATGAAAAAGAAACAAGCCTGTCTTCCCCCCGCTCCCAACCCCCGATCAGGGTTTGCAGTGATCTGATGAGGCTAGGAAGTGGCTGGCCGGCCGTGCACAAGGCTGCTGCTGGTAGCAGAGGGCTCTACAGAGCGAGGCGAGGTTTCAGCAGGAAGAACGCTGGACAGCGCATTGCACGCCTCCAAGCCGTCTCCCTGCCTTTCCCCCCTCTCCCTTCGCATTACTGTACAGCTGGAGATGCATCTAAATTAAGTCCTATTGAACAACAAGTAGATCTCTTCTGTCCGGGAACTACACTAGACTCTCCTCTCAATTAAACTGCATATTCGCTTCATGGAATTGACCGTCAGGCATAATTATCCCGATTTCTTTCTCTCTCTCTCTCCTTTGCAGGAACGACTCTTTGGGAACCTGGTCCACCCAGGGATGTAAAACTGTGCTTACCGATGCATCCCATACGAAATGCTTATGTGATCGTCTCTCTACCTTCGCCATTTTGGCTCAGCAACCTAGAGAAATAGTAAGTAACAAAGACAAAAATCCAGGTTTAACGCAAAAGCAGGAAGATTTGTTGTCCAGCTTCTCTGTTAGGTAGATGTCAGACGTTGCATCGAGGAATTGTTTAAATACTGCAGGTTGGCAAAATGTTGTTAGTCTCCTGTTATCTACAGTAGCTCAGATAAATGAATTCCAAATTCTGTGATACAACTAAATTCTAGTCAATTTCGAACGGCTTCCATCTCCGTATTTTATAGGAAAGCCTTGTAATTGTAATGCAAATGTGTTGAAAACTTTCATATTGAACGATTATCAACTTAACAGCCTTTTTCAAGGGTGTTAATCTTTCAAGAGGAATGTAGAAGGTTTTATTGCTGTTAGCAGAATGAAAACCCTAGATAAGGTAGTTAAACACATTGCAGATCTGCATTGGATGTGTTCAGTACAGGTTTTCTGTGTTGTCTGTTGGCATCTTAAAGAAAAATAACAAAGTTTGCATGGAAAGGAGTGACATAAAATGTAGAAGCAACCACTCTAGGTATTATTGCATGTAAAAATAGTCTAAAAAGCAAATCGTTGTGAAGTTGAACCCAAAAGGGCAATAATTTGGTTTTCCTCTTTTTGGAAGTATATGATCAGAGACTGTTTTTATCAGTAAGCTTCAGCTGTTTGGAAACAAAGTGGTTGAAATAAAGCATGACTTTCGGTGTAAAATCTGGCCTAAAAGTACACTAGTCTTAGCTCTTGTTTGGTTGACGAAAGATATCTTGATGAAATGTAATTTACAATGCATACTCAAGACTTTTAAACAGCATATCGGTAAGCCATATAGAATATCTTGTCAAACTTTTAGGTCTTTTAATTTGCATTAGCCAATATCATGTTAATTTTAGAATACACACAGAGATATCCCTAATGCATAATACTGATGTCTGAGACTAATTGTTTTACAGCAAGAAAGCAAGTTTATTTTTCAAGGTCATGTATTTATTTTTCTACTGTTATTAATTCAGAATAGCACAGATTAAATCATTCTAGATTTCCAAGTTCTTCAGAAGAAGCATACAATATTTTTGTGTTCCCTTATATTGCCATTTCTTCTATACGATCAGAGGCCCAAGAAAACTAAGTGTGTGAGAATACTGCACTTCAAACAAAGTTATTAAAAGTCCTAAAGTTTGGTAATTCTGCAGTGAACATGAATCAGATCTTGGATAAAGTACTGGATGATGTTTAATAGCTGTCAATAAAACAAACTATTTGTTTAGCACATTATTTTCAAAATATTTCTACCTTTCAAGGAAAATAAGTATTTAAATTAATTTTAACTAGCGTGCCTTTTACACCTAAATTAGTACCGTGGTGTCCTATTAAGTTGTAATATCACCATTTGCTTTATTTTACAAAACATTATGTAGTGGCATAATAAATCATTTTAAGGCTCTAAGGCCTCTCTGGATGGCATCAGTAATTAAAGAGATCTCAGAGATGGGAATGGATCAAATTGGGAATTAAGTTAGAAGGAGTACGTCTGCTTGATACCTAATATTACCAAGGCTGGCTATGATACAGTAGCTGTTTTAAGCATTTTCCTTTTTATTGCTTTTTTCTGGCATTTTAATTCCTGGAAGATGGTTTTCTCTCACAGTAGTTTGTTGTAACCTACAGATCATGGAATCATCTGGTGCCCCCTCAGTAACCCTAATAGTAGGCAGTGGTCTCTCATGCTTGGCCTTGATCACCCTAGCAGTTGTCTATGCAGCACTATGGAGGTATGTAATTGATGACATGGTTGAATGGAAATGCACAATTGTTTGGAATTAAATGAGTAGTTCAGGATGCCATTAGGTATGTTCTTATCTTCTATATGTCGTAACAGTAGGCATTTTAAAACAAAATAGCTATACAGTGCATGTTGCAATTGATCTGGAATAAATCTGATTAGTGTAATTGATTTGCTTGTCTGTCTTGGTCCACTGATGACTTTATAGTCCATACTTTCTCTCCCCTCTTCAGTATTAATGAGATTGCCCTTTCAATGCAGTAGTCAGACAGTTAATAAACACTTTACAGGATTCCTCCAGAGGTGAATTCTTATATTTTAATCAAGGCTTATGGCCTATTTCCTGACCTACTTCTCCTCCATTTATGTTTGAACATGAGGTATTTGTGTAATAAAATCTACATATGAAAATCACACAAGTTTCAGGTTTTGCAGGTTCACAGATGTTCAGACTACTATGCTTGAGTATGCACACTTCAGCTCATCATTCATTGACGAGCACAGAATGAAGCAGTCTGCCTTCAAAAACATGTTTGGTTGGGACTTTGTGACACAGTCTAATACTGAACTTGCTTTGCACCTTAGGGACCCCTAGGATCATAAATGCAACCAAAAGGTATGGAGAAATTCAGTAGGAGGTGGGATTTAAAATAGCATGATTAGTTAGTGCGGAACAAGAAGAGTGAGAAAGATATAAAATAATGAGAGACAGAGTCAGCAAACTAGGAACAGCTATTTAACCTTTCCCATAATACAAAAACAAAATGGCACTTAATGATATTAAAAGACAACAAGCTTAAAAGGATGGAAAATGTAACATTAACCAATAGAATATGCTGCCATACGTTATTACTGAAATAAATAGCTTAAGTACCAAAATAAATAGCTACATTTCTCTCTATGAGAGAGAGAGAGAGGATTAGACATTTTTGTATAATATAGAAAACCTGGGTATTCCAGCCAGGATAAAAAATTATAAGGATTATCAACCATCATCAATATCAACCTCCAATCAGTTCCTAGTCACAGACCTTACTGCTCCCCCTGCCTGGCTTCAACCTGCCACGTTGTCAGTGGCCCATTCTTAACCGATTCCCGACTGGGCAAGGCCTCTCTGCAGTCAACCAGCTCCACTGGGGTCTTCAAGATAACTCAAGCTGCAGCTGCAATGCAGCTCAATGACACACATTGTCAAGCAGTGCCCACTAACCAAATGCAGCATGGACTCCAAGAGCTCCACTTGATCACTAAGAACACTATTGCTTGGCTTGGCTAATATTCAAATGCTAAATAAATAAATAAGAAATAAACTGAGTATAAGATGGCTTCAGGAAGTGATTCCCAACTCCCCAACTGCAGAATTGACTGAGTGCATTATGGGGTTATTGCTGTGTCTTGTGATGTATCTGGCATTGTTGGAGACCCGGTATGAGGCTGAATGTATTAGTGGTGGTTCCCAGTAGAAGGCCCTCTAAGCTGGGAAAGTAATTGTTTAATGTGAGCTGAGAGGCATAAAACAGGGTTTGGATGAAACTGAAGAAAGGACAATTTAGATTTATATCAGGAAGTATGTGCTAAAAGTGAGGCCTTTTTAACTGTAGAATGACCTTTGAAAGTCCCAGCATTTGAGTTATTTAAAGCTGGAGTGAACAAAGCTTTCAGGAGTACACTTTAGTCAACAGTCTTGCATTGGCAGAAAGATGGACAGTGGATCTAAAAAGGGTTTTCCTGCACTAACTTTTGTGATTCTTGGTTCTTGTGGGCTTGGTTATGTCACCCTTGAAAATATATTTAGTTAGCAGAAAACCCCTGCAATTTGTCTGGATTGGCAGTGTCTGCTCAAAAGAGGCCTAGAACTTTGGAATGGTAACATTGCTGGTCAGAAGAAATAAGGTGCATTAGTAAAGTATCTAAAAGCTTGCACATCACTTGCCTGGCTCAGATGCTGTGGGCCCCTAACTTTCCTGAGCACTAAATTTATCCACACACTGAGTAGCAAAAAACTGTTCTGATACCATGTTCAAATTTGAGCTTCTTCATAGTTCAAGGGTGTTTGATGTTGGGGTCTGGTTCAGGACCATCACTAATAAGGAGTTAGAGAGTAGTAGTGTGTAGGCAAATGCACTAGCCTTTTTGTAGTCATCTGCCAAATCACACACAGCCTTGGACATTATACTTTTTTTATTTATAGGAGGAACATTTTTGGGGTATCTTGTACTCTTTTTATGAAAAGTGTAATGGACTCCTCAACTTATAACTAGACAACTGGGCAGAAAGGACAATAATTTATTTTCTGTCCAAAGCACAGCACCTCAAACTACCCATCTTTACTGTGCCCTAAAGTGTCAGCTGTGGTTATGCATGTAAGGCCTGGCATGGGGTTTAAACCCATGACTTTCTGGCCCACTGGAGACAGTGGCATCAACTGAGCTGTACTGCCAAAGTAAAAGCTATAAATAAATTGAATAATTTTCATAAAATCTGGGCACCCACAGCTCCCAGTGATTTAAGTCAATGATGTTGCAGAACACCTCTGAAAACCAGACCAATAATACAGTTTCTTGAAATAGTCATTGTTTTGGTGTGCTTCAGCATACAAAACGCAATGTAGCAGAATGAGAACATTTACATTTTTAAGAAACCAGATGATACAGTTGTATTTTGTTATCCTATCAACCATTTTCCCAATAGACTTGTAAAATGAATAATGTAACAAAAGTTGGCAACAGAGAGTATGTGATACTCACTACTATAATTTAGTATCAACCAGTACAAAGATCAGCTATCTTTGCTATTTGGTCATATGAAGATGAAGGACTTATTGTATTATCACTTCTTCACACACATTATTTTGTAAATGTAGTTTAAACTTCAAGATTAATGTGTGCTACAATTATCCTAATAATGTAAGTGTTTAAGAATGCATTGCCATGTTATCATCTACTATACTGCATCTTAATTCATATTGTGGGCCATATCCAATGGAGTTATTTCGAATTATGCCAGCTGTGGATCTGCCCCTCTATGAACATTCCCATAGAGAAGCAGACAGCAGAAGAAATTATATTACTATTGATCTGAATTTATGCAGTCACATCATAATCAATATGATGGCATATCAGTAATACAAACAGTTTAAAATGGAAGCTAGATAGAATCTAGCTTTAATGTCTTGAGACATTCTGAGGGAATTATAAAATACATCATGAAAACAAAATCTTTTCTAACTGGCATATTTTTTTGTATTAGTAGGAGATACCAAACAAGTAATAATGTTTAACAGAAAATTCTCTCTTGAAATTCTGGTAACAGAGCTCTAACATTTTAAAATGTCACCAGGATTTCTAAGAATTGCATTCAGGTATTTATGGTTGCTTATCTGTTATGATATTTTCATTTTCAATGGCTTTAGAACCTTATTATTCTATATTTATTTGGACAGGTACATCAGATCGGAGAGGTCAATAATTCTAATTAATTTCTGCCTATCTATTATCTCATCAAATATTCTTATACTGGTTGGACAAACTCAGACACATAATAAGGTATGATTGATTATATTGACTTTGTATTTTAATATCTATTTTTTGTGTTTAATTTGGAAACAAATCCATTCTCACTGGACTAGAGATTTTTAGTAAAATATTAACAGGCAAAGGAAATTTTTTAACATGTTTCCTAATTTTTTCCTCCAAAATCCCTTTTGGTATCATTCTCTTTGGACATGCTGTGTTCTCTGTGGTAGACTTGTCTGTTTTATAACTAAATTTCAAAGATGAAATAGTTCAAAGCCATAAAACATCAAAAGCCCAAATTCTGGCTCATTTTAATAATTGTAATAGGATAGTGCCACAATGTTGTTGTTGTTGTTGTTTGTCTTTTTATAAATACACTGACACTCAAAAGGCAAGTGTAAATTGCTTGGAAGTTAGAGTACAACTCTTGAAAATGTGCACAAGCAGATATACTAAGATGCTGTAGCAAGACTGTATGGGTACCAGATAAATATAGAACTATTAGACCTTTGATTGCTCATGGATATAGAATAGTAATAGCATTGTGCATCTTGTTTATGTATAGATTGCAGAACTGATAATAATCACAACAAAACCTGGTTTCAGGCTATCTTTATCACATGTAGTCACTTCTATGTACTGGGTCATCACAAATCTCTGAGTGATACTGGGTAGCTTTCCCAAGCAACAAAAAGCAGTTGTTTTAAATTAAATAAAACTGTTCAAATGGTTTAGAAAAACAGAATAGTATATTTTTCGACAACAAACCTTAATTTCAGACAGTACTTGCCTTCATCCATCTCCATTACTGTCATTCACTTTTCAAATCAGTGCTTAGGAATTTAGCTGAATACCTCCACCTAGTCTATGAGAGGTAGATGGCAACATGCTGAAAAATGTACCTAAAAATATATACTTGTACAATAATTCATAATATAATATTGGATGAGTATATCTATTTGGGGGCTGCAGAAGGAGTCATGTGAATCTCATTGACTTTATGAGGAGTTATGCAGATAAAGGCCTTGACTAAAATTTTTTTAAGTGCACAAGTGACTTAGGAGCCTGAGTCCAACTGGAAGTAAGTGGGACTTAGACTCCTAAGTCATTTCAGTACTTTTGAAAATTTTACCCCAGAACACAAATTGGGAAAGTTTTATATTCTACTTTAGTATATAGCAAGTTGCATTTATTTGAAAGGAGACATATCCCCCGTAGTTGGCATTCCCAAATGCATTGCCTCTCCAGAACTTTTTTCCTTTGAGTTCCCCTGTTCTCAAAAAAGAATAGAAATTGACATGGAAAAAACACACACTCCTTGACCATAGAGGTTGGACCAGAGGCTGTGAGCATCGTAAGGGCTGTGGATCACAGAATCATAGAATATCAGGGTTGGAAGGGACCTCAGGATGTCATCTAGTTCAATCCCCTGCTCAAAGCAGGACCAATCCCCAACTAAAGCATCCCAACCAGGGCTTTGGTAAGCCTGACCTTAAAAACTTCTAAGGAAGGAGATTCCACCACCTCCCTAGGTAACGCATTCCAGTGCTTCACCACCCTCCTCATGAAAAAGTTTTTCCTAATATCCAACCTAAACCTCCCTCACTGCAACTTGAGACCATTACTCCTCGTTCTGTCATCTGCTACCACTGAGAACAGTCTAGATCCATCCTCTTTGGAACCCCTTTTCAGGTAGTTGAAAGCAGCTATCAAATCCCCCCTCATTCTTCTCTTCTGCAGACTAAACAATCCCAGTTCCCTCAGCCTCTCCTCATAAGTCACGTGTTCCAGTCCCCTAATCATTTTTGTTGCCCTCCGCTGGACGTTTTCCAATTTTTCACCTCCTTCTTGTAGTGTGTGGCCCAAAACTGGACACAATACTCCAGATGAGGCCTCACCAATGTCGAATAGAAGAGAACAATCACATCCCTCAATCTGCTGGCAATGCCCCTACTTATACATCCCAAAATGCCATTGGCCTTCTTGGCAACAAGGGCACACTGTTGACTCATATCCAGCTTCTCATCCACTGTAACCCCTAGGTCCTTTTCTGCCAAACTGCTGCCGACCCATTTGGTCCCTAGTCTGTAGCGGTACGTGGGATTCTTCCGTCCTAAGTGCAGGACTCTGCACTTGTCCTTGTTGAACCTCATCAGATTTCTTTTGGCCCAATCCTCTAATTTGTCTAGGGCCCTCTTTATCCTATCCCTACCCTCCAGCATATCTACCTCTCCTCCCAGTTTAGTGTCATCTGCAAACTTGCTGAGGGTGCAATCCACACCATCCTCCAGATCGTTGATGAAGATATTGAACAAAACCGGCCCCAGGACCGACCCTTGGGTCACTCCACTTGATACCGGCTGCCAACTAGACATGGAGCCATTGATTACTACCTGTTGAGCCTGAAAATCTAGCCAGCTTTCTATCCACTTTATAGTCCATTCATCCAGCCCATACTTCTTTAACTTGCTGGCAAGAATACTGTGGGAGACCGTGTCAAAAGCTTTGCTAAAGTCAAGGAAAAACACGTCCACTGCTTTCCCCTCATCAACAGAGCCAGTTATCTCATCATAGAAGGCAATTAGATTAGTCAGGCATGACTTGCCTTTGGTGAATCCATGCTGACTGTTCCTGATCACTTTCTTCTCCTCTAAGTGCTTCAGAATTGATACCTTGAGGACCTGCTCCATGATTTTTCCAGGGACTGAGGTGAGGCTTACTGGCCTGTAGTTCCCAGGATTCTCCTTCTTCCCTTTCTTAAAGATGGGCACTACATTAGCCTTTTTCCAGTCGTCCAGGACCTCCCCCGATCACCATGAGTTTTCAAAGATAATGGCCAATGGCTCTGCAATCACATCCGCCAACTCCTTTAGCACTCTCGGATGCAGTGCATCCGGTCCCATGGACTTGTGCTCGTCCAGCTTTTCTAAATAGTCCAGAACCACTTCTTTCTCCACAGAGGGCTGGTCACCTCCTCCCCATGCTGTGCTGCCCAGTGCAGTAGTCTGGGAGTTGACTTTGTTCGTGAAGACAGAGACAAAAAAAAAGCATTGAGTACATTAGCTTTTATCAAATCCTCTGTCATTAGGTTGCTTCCCTCATTCAGTAAGGGGCCCACACTTTCCTTGACTTTCTTGTTGCTAACATACCTGAAAAACCCTTCTTGTTACTCTTCACATCTCTTGCTAGCTGCAACTCCAGGTGTGATTTGGCCTTCCTGATTTCACTCCTGCATGCCTGAGCAATATTTTTATACTCTTCCCTGGTCATTTGTCCAATCTTCCGCTTCTTGTAAGCTTCTTTTTTGTGCTTAAGATCAGCAAGGATTTCACTGTTAAGCCAAGCTGGTCACCTGCTATGTTTACTATTCTTTCTATTATTCTTTCTACTATTCTATTCTACTTTCTTTCTACCGGGATGGTTTGTCCCTGTAACCTCAATAAGGATTCTTTAAAATACAGCCAGCTCTCCTGGACTCCTTTCCCCCTCATGTTATTCTCCCAGGGGATCCTGCCCATCAGTTCCCTGAGGTTGTCAAAGTCTGCTTTTCTGAAGTCCAGGGTCCATATTCTGCTGCTCTCCTTTCTTCCTTGTGGATCCTGGTTTAGACAGGGATTATCACTCCCTAACTAAAGGGGTGATAATCCCACTCAAGCATGTGCGTGCTTGGAGCTGGGGAGCCTGGAACCAAGGCAATCTCTAATTCAATTCCTTTGAGGGTATGGGAAACTTAGTTTACCTTGTTAACTGAGCAAATTTGATCTGGAAGAGGCAGAAATAGAAAAAAAAAGATCTGTTTCTTAACCATTGTTTGAGAGGAAAAAGCTTTTTGACATTCACCTTTTATATGAATTATATTAATATTATTCTCTGGTTATACAAACAGGATCCAGTTGTGGAGTTTATTAAAGGTGTGGGGGCCAAATACTGCAGTTTTTACTCAGGAGAAGGTTTCACTGAAGTCAGCAGAAATTTTCCCTGAATAAGGACTGCAGGGAATTGGCTCTTGGAGAATAGGTGTTGCTGCTCTGGGACTTTAGAAGGAAGGGAAGCATTTTAAACATTAAATATAAGAGGACTTGTCTTCACGTTGTGTGAAGAGAGAGAGAGACCTGGTTAACCAAGTTTGAATTCTATACTATCCTATTCTCATTTTTGTACCCCCACCATCACCGTGGTATCTGATCACATTAATGAATATCTGTATACTAATCCCAACACCACAAAGTTCAAGGGTGTTCACCTTTGATGTTACATTATATTGGCCCACTTGTTAAATTTATTATTGGACTTAGAACTGGATCTGGGTTTAGGATAGGTTTAGATATGGTGAGGGCCATAGTAGTAAATTGGAGCAGTGTGTAAATTAATCAAAATGAAGATATGGTGATTACAGACAGCTTGTTGTTGTCCTGGTTTACAGATTGTAGATTTCTCTCTTTGCATTAATCAATTTACAGACCAGTTTTTATTTATTTAAAAACTGTTCCAACTTTAAAAAAGTGTACTTCTTTAGAGCTATTTCTGTGCACACTGGCAATTTGTGAATAAAGGAATTATGACTCTTGCACTGAAGAAGTGCAGATTATTTCTTATTTTTTTATTTACTTTAAATATACCATAGGTATTCTGCATATTAAAACTAGCAATAGTCTTTTAAGGCTGATTGTATTCTTCATGGTTTGACTTTCCTTTGTGTATGAAGAATTAATGAAGACTAAGTGAGTTTCAAATGCTGTACTTTCTCTGTAAAAGTATGTTCTGTCCTTTTTTTTCTCACTTAAAAAGGGTCACAATATTTCCCAGAGGCAGAAATGGACAGTGTGTGTACTGATGGGGCCATATAAAAGTAGTCTAAGTTCTTCAAAGATGGAATAGCTTTTATATTTCAAATACTCAATGTTTAAAGGCAAAAATTCTCCCACTCAAGTATTTCAACTTGAGGGTTCAGACATTAGACCTGAAGTGTAGGCCATGGAGCTTTTTCACCTGTTTTGAAATAAAGGTTGTTGGAGGCAGAATTTTCAAAAAGGCTATAAAGTTTGATTTAAAGTTTCTATGATTATGTATCCTGCTTAAATATAATCAGTGTTGCACTTGAAAGGAGATATAAAGCATGTTAATTTATTATACATTTTGATACTTCTTTCTGCTTCTTGGTTTCTTTTCTTAGATAAAACTTGCTCTGTATAAAATATTAGGCATATTACTTTACATAAACATGGGGATATTTCTAATATGATTAGTGTGCTGAAGATACTCCTTTCAATTCTGATTTAAAACTCATTAATATTGGTATTGAGAACCTGATTCTGAATCCACTGGAGTTAATAGTAAAGATGCCATGTTGCATGAATAAGCTAACAGGACAAATAGATGTGTGCTTTGTCAAATACTAGAAAGTGTCCTTAAACCTACACAAACACTGAGTTTTTGCTTGGTAGAGACTGCCATTTTTTGGGTGGGGGGAACTATATTCAGTAATTTGAAGGCTTGATTATGTCATGTAACTCTTTCCATATTATCTGCTTGCTGTTGTTTTCTTTGCCATCAAGAAAAATGGCTGCATTTCTTCACTGTGTAGAGTTTGTTGCTTGAAGATATAAATCTTGATTATGCTCCAGCTCTAACTTATCGAGTAGGCTTCCCCCCTCCCTCCATAAGGTACTGATAGGTATTGGCCTGATTTTTTTTTCTAAATTCCCTTTTTATTTTAGTATGTGCACATTCAGAAACTATCTGGCTTCATTAAGAGTTGCATTGTAAATAAAAACACATTAGTCATCTGAGATAAACAAATACTGTTTTCCTTGGGAAGAAAACCGTGCTAAACAAACCGCAAAAATGCATTTTACAGGTGGGGGAAGTTAATTCTTTTCCATCTTAACCTGTTTCTGTCATGTTTCAGAGCTAGCTGACTGCCCTGCATTGGTGCCTCAAAGGGAGTCTGTGTGGCTTTTGAGAAATAGCTACATTTTCAGGAGTATATGCTTTTTCCTTCCTGCACACTTATCCATTCTATCAAAAAGAAAAGGAGTACTTGTGGCACCTTAGAGACTAACCAATTTATTTGAGCATAAGCTTTCGTGAGCTACAGCTCACTTCTTTTTGCAAACACAGACTAACATGGCTGTTACTCTGAAATCCATTCTATCAGTTGTAATAGTGTGCATGTATGCCCATCAAGGGAAGATTATATCCTTTAGGGTGAGGTAGATGATCAATCATGGCATGTTTAATTTTCTGTATCCTTTCTATCTAATTGTAGCCTAGGGTTTGTGATGCTCACTATTGCAGCATTTTGGTGATAATCTCTTATTTACATGGGTTTACAACTCAGCCATAAAGTCTGCTTTGTGTTAAAACTTGGAGCATATTTTGAGACGGATGGCTAGGGGGCCGGATTTGAATGTACTCTCTTTGATCACCTACAGTACAAAAGAACCCCTTATCATCAGTTTGCATAAATGATTTAGGAATAAAAATGGCTTAGAAACCAAACCAAAGCAAACATGCCTAAAGTATTACAGATCATTAGCTAATTTGGATTAGATTCCTTAACTGTTTGGGCAGGATGAAGCTATCAAGTTACTTCTTTTTACAAAATAAATGCCTTTATGCTATCCTCCACCCTGACACATGGCCTGGAGCCCATGAAATTACAAAGCAATGGAAAAAGCCACAGAAGCAGCAGGAGCCAGTATAACATGTCCCCTCCTCACTCCCTGAAGTAGTTGGCTGTGTAATTAAAGCTCACCAGGGACTGGAGGAGTCTTTGTGGAGCGGTGGAACCAGGGAGCAGCACTGTATGTAGCATGCTTCCCTCAGATACTCATGTGGGTATTAATTCTGCTTCTAGCCCACGTGAACTGTTTCACCCTACCTGAAGCCACCTTCTAGAAAGGGTTATTGTGGAGGCAGAGAAACCAGTGGTAGCACAGCTAAGAAACAGCAGGCAAGAGCTCCAGGGCAGCTGGAACACACACAATGTGAAAACAACACTGAGGTTGTGTTAGAAAACAATGAATGAAGAAGGTAATTTACAGTTGAGGAAGTAAACTCAGAGCCTAAACTGGTGACTTCAGTGGAGCATGACTCATTAACTCCAGCTGAGGATCTGGCTGCATAGGTCCTCCTACTCTTGTGAACACCAGGAAGCCATTTTAACCCCTTCCCCTTCCCCCCTCTGCCTGTGTGTGGAATTTGAATGCAGTGGCTCTCTTTGAAGAGCTGGTTCAGCCATGTCACTGGAATGTGTCTGTACTCCAAAGACCAGCAAACAGAGTGTATTTTGCCCCTTATGCCTATGTGCTGTACATTCAGGAGCACAGAACCAGTTAAGTGCAGTGGAGCCCACTTAAATGAACACCTGTTAAAGTATTAGACCTGTTTAAACAATGCTGCTTCCCCGTGCCAAACTCTGACAAAACCTGTTAACTTCAGGTGGATTAGCTCACTATTCTGAGACTTTTACGAGTCTTTCTGTGGAGCAGACCCTACATTGCTCTCTCCTAACTCAAGATCAGTACACAGGTAGTCACTCCCAGTACTGATACCTGACTGGGAGGATAGGAGAAGGGTCTATTTGAAAGCACCAGGAGGTCTCTTTCTCAAAATATATCAACTGTAGCCGTCAGTTTGGGATTCTGTAAACAAATTTGACTTTTAACATTATAAGAAAGAGATTATATAGAAATTAGAAAGGTGTAAGTACTACCAGTTATACCCGACTCCTGTTATGAGCTCTTGTCAGCTATTCTAAACAGCATTACAAAGAAAAAGCCAGGGCGTGGGGGGAAGAATAGTCTTATTACAGGCATTCTGAAATTTTACAGTGATTTACCCTTGTACGATTCAGGGTCACAATTCTCCCATCATACAGACATTTTATCATATTGCTCCCAGTATGGAGTTTCTCCCTCCGTGTCCGCTAAGGCCTGTTTTTAATTGGTACCTCTCCTCTGGAAGTCACCCCCACAGCCCTCAGGATAAATATCTTATCCCCTCACAAACACCTATTTGAGTAGTTTCTGGCAAGCTGTTGATGACTCAAGCTACCTATTTTTGGCTTCACACATTCTTTCTGTTGCTTTTGGGTTTGTTTATTGGATTCCAGTTCAAATTGCAAAGTAGCCAATGGGAGATAGATGAGACCTGTAAAGCCTAGCACAGTTTAAATGGGCATGTGTTTGATTCATACACTCAGAATTCGGGGGGAGGCACTTCGTTCCTAAATAGAAATGTTCCTTCCTAAATAGAAATAGAAAATCCTAAACAGGATTTTTAAGTGCAGAGACGATAGTAACAGACTCCATAGACTCCATTATAATAATAATTATAAATCAACATTCAAGTATTTGGTGATTTTCATCCTTCTGTGGGAGGCAGCATTTTGCTTGTTAGTCTTCCACTGTGGGTGGCACAGATTACCAGTCCACATATTACAACAGACACGGACAAATCCATTTGTAACATAAACTAAAATGGATATAGAAACACAAGACAGCCTTTGGTAAAATAATGCATTTAAAAGAACAAATTCTGGGCTAAATGCAATAGAAAACCGACATCATAATAAATCTGTTATTCAATATTCTTCCTTTGAACAAACCAAAACATGTTAGGAAAATACAAAGTCCTTTTAGAAGAATATCATTTGAAAGCACGAGATGAAAATGTGGTGCACTAGGGTTATCCATTTAGACAACTAGGTTTCTTCTATACTTCCTTAGTGTTCCTCATTGTCTCTGTATGTATTCAAGAACACTGATAAATTTCAACCTTAAAAAAAGTCAGGTTCATTTTTACTATTTTAAATTTTTGTGTTCACTCTAAGTAATAGCTTCTTAGGGCCCTGATCTTGCAGTTGTCAAGGCATTGGGAATACTCTTATGGACAATGACTACTCAAGTGGGCTGATTAAAGACTTTAAAATAATCATTATTTCCTTGACACATTTTTCCTTTCCTATTTAACAGATCATAGAATCATAGAATCATAGAATATCAGGGTTGGAAGGGACCTCAGGAGGTCATCTAGTCCAACCCCCTGCTCAAAAGCAGGACCCAAACCCAATTAAATCATCCCAGCCAGGGCTTTGTCAAGCCTGACCTTAAAAACTTCTAAGGAAGGAGATTCTACCACCTCCCTAGGTAACGCATTCCAGTGTTTCACCACCCTCCTAGTGAAAAAGTATTTCCTAATATCCAACCTAAACCTCCCCCACTGCAACTTGAGACCATTACTCCTTGTCCTGTCCTCTTCTACCACTGAGAATAGTCTAGAACCATCCTCTCTGGAACCACCTCTCAGGTAGTTGAAAGCAGCTATCAAATCCCCCCTCATTCTTCTCTTCTGCAGGCTAAACAATCCCAGCTCCCTCAGCCTCTCCTCATAAGTCATGTGTTCCAGACCCCTAATCATTTATGTTGCCCTTCGCTGGACTCTCTCCAATTTATCCACATCCTTCTTGTAGTGTGGGGCCCAAAACTGGACACAGTTACTCCAGATGAGGCCTCACCAATGTCGAATAGAGGGGAACGATCACGTCCCTCGATCTGCTCGCTATGCCCCTACTTATACATCCCAAAATGCCATTGGCCTTCTTCGCAACAAGGGCACACTGCTGACTCATATCCAGCTTCTCGTCCACTGTCACCCCTAGGTCCTTTTCCGCAGAACTGTTGCCGACCCATTCGGTCCCTAGTCTGTAGCTGTGCATTGGGTTCTTCCGTCCTAAGTGCAGGACCCTGCACTTATCCTTATTGAACCTCATCAGATTTCTTTTGGCCCAATCCTCCAATTTGTCTAGGTCCCTCTGTATCCTATCCCTGCCCTCCAGTGTATCTACCACTCCTCCCAGTTTAGTATCATCCGCAAATTTGCTGAGAGTGCAATCCACACCATCCTCCAGATCATTGATGAAGATATTGAACAAAACCGGCCCCAGGACCGACCCCTGGGGCACTCCACTTGACACCGGCTGCCAACTAGACATGGAGCCATTGATCATTACCCATTGAGCCTGACAATCTAGCCAACTTTCTACCCACCTTATAGTGCATTCATCCAGCCCATACTTCTTTAACTTGCTGACAAGAATAGTGTGGGAGACCGTGTCAAAAGATTTGCTAAAGTCAAGAAACAATACATCCACTGCTTTCCCTTCATCCACAGAACCAGTAATCTCATCATAGAAGGCGATTAGATTAGTCAGGCATGACCTTCCCTTGGTGAATCCATGCTGACTGTTCCTGATCACTTTCCTCTCATGTAAGTGCTTCAGGATTGATTCTTTGAGGACCTGCTCCATGATTTTTCCGGGGACTGAGGTGAGGCTGACTGGCCTGTAGATATAGGGCTGGATCCTGCCACCCTTACACACATAAGTAATCCTTACTCATGTAAGTAGCAGAGGTTATACATTTATAAGGTTGACAGAATCAGGTCCAAAGATGGATCATAAGCCAATATGGCAAGAGATTGTTTACTGGTTTGGTTAGTTATCATGACTTCTGGAAACAGATCTCGCTAGCTAATCAATGTTCCTTTTATGCCTGATTATTTTTTCTTTTGCCACTGCAGATTAAAGATATGAGAGAATCATATACATAGGAATTTCTCACACTGGATCAAATTAAGTGATCAGTCCAGTCCAGTATCCTATCTGTGACAATAGCCAGTACCAGCTACTTTAGAGGAAGGTACAAGAAACCTTGTAGAAGGCAGTTATGTGATAACCGGCCCTTGTGTTGGAATAGTTGGTGTTATTTATTACATTGATTAATTTGTGGTACATTGAAGTCAAAGTGATATTTAGGATCTGAAGGAAATTTTCCACCCAATGATAACCATTCACTGGAGGTGCAGTTTAGGGTCTAAATGACTTGACAGTGTCTGTGTTTTGGTTTATTCCTCTTCGGCTGCTTTTGTCAGAATTTAGATGAAGTAAATTTATGGGCAAATAATTATGTGCAGTTGTGCAACTGAAGAGAAAATTGTCCTAGGAATAATTGTGAAAGAAAAACTGTAAAGTTAAAGTTAAGAAGCACTGCATTTAAATGTAATCATGGCCTTTCTTAATGAATGGAAAGGTGAGACTTTTCAGAACTCTGCAGGGAAACTTACATTTGTGTAATAAAAAAGGCCTCCAGCTGTTAAAACTGATAATATTTCTCTAATGTCACAAAGTTCAGCCTGCACTAGCTTTGTGGGTTTTAAAAACAAGTGAAAAAAACATTTTAATATCTCTTTGTTCTGAAGAAAATAGAAGTGTATCTGGAAGAAAGAGTCCAGCAGTTGGAAGGAAGTGTGAATAAGGCTGGCACAAAATGTTTTACCACCAGTCACTGATTACATAACTGGAAATCATTCGAAGAACTGCATGTAATTTATGGTGTATCTTTGTATTCATAACTATCACATCTCCAAAACATACTGTAGTTGTTAAATAATTTCTTTAAGGAAGAAAATCTAAGTGGATGTATTATTCCCTAAAGCCCATTTTAAGTTAGGTAAGGGCTTAGAATGAAAATTGTATCCTTAATAAGCTTAGCTGAGCCATACAGGACAACAATTCCCAATATGTCAGAACCTACTGCTGCTGAAACTTCGGTTTTAAAAAGATGGGATTAATTTTATAATCTGTTATTTGCACTGAAATTTTATACTTCTTGTATGTAAGAGGGCTCTCAAGTCTCTGTCTTTTACTGCATATCCTCTTATGTCATGTCAATCAGAATTCAGGCTTGAGTGTTACCAATTTAATTACCATTATAAAACCTTCATTTTGATAATTCTTATCTTTTAAAGTAAATACAGAATAGTAATAATGTGCCACTGAACCGAGTAATGTCACAAGGCCTTGCAATTGTGCCACAATGGATAACAAAGTGATTTTGCTACAAATCATAGCCTTAGACTTCAATATTGGGGACAGAGTTAATGCTGTACAAAAACTGGACACAACACTCACTTGCTGTCTTGCATATTATTTTCACAATACCTGTATCCACAGTGACCAATTTGTAAGAGCTCAGAAACTGAGCAAGTGTCTTTTTCCATTACTCCATAAGCATATTGAATTTTCCTTTGATTTTGGCATCAAGGTTGTACTGTCCTGATATAGCCATAGTATTGTTGAAGAGCAGTGGAAATGTATTTTAACCGGATTTTTAAACCCTACAGAGAAAAATGAACGTGATGCCATAAATATGTTAATAATATGTATGCCTTAAACAAACAATAGTCACTGAATAATTTTCTATTATGTATTAATAAAACAGGCATTTTTAATGCTAGGAAATGTTCCCTAGCTAAAGACAGGAAGCTTTCCTGTGTATCTTCAGTAAGCAGAAGTTATTAACCCATTCAATTCTAGGAGGACAGCTGTTAGAACAGGCTCATTATTTTCAAAGTACTGGCATTAGCAGGATGTGAAGCCTCCCAAAAACTGTATTGTTCTGCTGTCAAATGTTTGTTGTCTGGCAAAGTGACCTCCTGAATTTCCTACTGTCAGCAATATGTGACCTGGACACTTTGTGGCTGAATGGTCACAAAAGTCAGTACTTTGATGCATCATTTTGATGGTGACAAAAAGTCTTTTCAAGAATAACTAGAAGGCTGGGGACTCTGCTGAACTTTTAGAAGTCAGTGAGTGTGTGTGATAAGTGAGGAAGAACCAAAGCAGCTCTTTGGGGGCAGAGACTATCATTTCCTGTGTGTTTGTATGATGCCATTTCCTGTCTGTGACTTGGTTGGCCTCTCAGTGCTACGCAATATTAAAGTTAAAAAATAATAATTCAAGAAACCCCAAAGCCATGTTCTGCTAATTCTCAGCTAGTAGGATTTCTTTTCCCCATTAAATTATCAATTTTCCATTGTATCTCAGATACTTTGGACTGTTTGATTCCCAGCTTGGCTTTCTCTTAGAAGCTGGCAAGCAGAAACCTGCTAGTGCATTATAAAAGCTTAGGTAATAGTTTAGCAGTTTCTGGAAGGAATGTTAAGTGATGATGAAAATAAAGCCATTGAAAATGCACAATTATGAGTACACAAAACAACTGGCCTTTCAGTGCAGTCTCTAGTTAATTTATTCTATGTCCTTTTTGTTGATTTCATATTGGTAATGCTTTTCTGCAACAAGCTGTTTCTCTGTTTGTGGTTAAATATGGAATTTTGTTTTCAGTCGCTTCTATTAAGGTACATAAACAGAGCTATAATGGTACACAGTTTTAAGTAATACAGAAAAAATCCTTCCCAGGCTAACTTCTCACAATGGAGACTGACACCACACAAAGACCTGAATCCGTCATTGTGATCTGCACTGGAGGATTTCTGTGGCGCCATGGGAACCCACTGACTTCAGTGGGGCTCCATGTGGATGCAGCAATCTACTCACACAGGCCACAATGCAGGACTGTCTTCTAAGGTGCCAGCATCATCCTCAGGGATGCCTGGCTTGACATGGGTCCCCAGTAGGCCATCCAGCAGCTGAGGAGTGCTGACGCTCAATACATGTCCCTGACCCTTATGTAAAAAATTCCCCTCTGTCCCCCAAACATTCCCCAACACTAAGGGAATTCCCCTACCCTAAGGGATAGAGCAGACTGTGGCCAAGGTGCTCTGAGATATTTGGGCTTTATCAGCTTGGGAAAGGTTGGATGGACATGGCACGGAAGATTGTGCAAGAGGAGGCGTCTATGACATATGCATAATTTAAAGCTGGGCATTTTAGGTTCACTAATTTTAGCTGCTAAAATACATCTGAGAGGTTTGTAGGATTAATTATTAATAATTATCATTGTTGACAAAAATGAACTCCATCCTCAAAGCTCTGGGAGTGTTTCCAATTGAACAAACTTTCAATGTAATGTATTAACACATATAAAAGCCTCAACTCCTTTCACACTCACCCCCCTGAGTAAATACAATATCCTTGCATTGTGCGCTCAAGGTCAGCACCTTTGAGCTTTATCAGATCTCTTGTGGAAGCATGAGGGGATGGGAAGAAAGGAGGACACCTTCAACTACACAGAGAACGTCCTGCCTTTAGTGCTGAGCACCTCAGCTCTACTAACTGAATTGCCCCGCTGCTGATCTCAACCAGTGAATGGTGCACAGGAGAATGGTGAATGGTGGAGAGGTTGTCTCCTACGTAACTGGGAGTGAAACTGTGTCAGGCTTTATAGATCAAAATAAATACCTTGAATTGTACTGAGCAGTAGAGTGGAAGCTAATATCTTTGATGGAGAGGAAGTGTCCAATGCTTGATATGGCTAGTGTTGCTAAGAAAGGATCCGATCCTGCTCCCATCAAAACCAATGGGAATGCTCTCATTGACTTCAGTGGTGCAAGACTAGGTGCAAAATGAGGATCCATTTTTTGCACTAGTTCACTGAGTGGTCCTCAAGGGTGACCAACAGTGAGGTCACAAAGGGTGGGATTATTAGTGAAATCCACATCAGAGAGGAAAAGTCACAACCTTCTATCCAGGTGCTGATGGAAAAAGGCAGTACTGGCCTCAGCATGTATGTGTAAATCCAGGAATATCTCCAAAAGTCCTCTTTCTTCTTAGGCACTGAAGAACCCTTAAATGGTCAGAATGTAATAGCCACACCAACTTCCTATGGGATCTGCAGGCTGAGAATAGCCAAAGTGTACTGGGCCATATTCTTTTCTTTCCCTAACTCCCCAGACTGCCCCCAGCATGCCCCTAATTCAGGGACTGCAAAGGGAGTCAGCACAGAATCATTCAAGCAGTTCTATGCCAGCTGGGGAACCTCCTTAAAATTGGGGATTTCCTTGGGGACTACTTTTGCCCAGTTTACAGCCTCTTTATGCGTAACCTAGGTAAAAAACGTTATGGTTTTTTTGGGGGGTTATTTTTATGCAATTTTTGGCTCATGTTTTATTTGAAATTCAGCCAGAGAGCCAGAGCTTTACGTGGTTAATCATTTAAAATAACTGAAAAGATTTCATTTCCTTAAAAATGCTGCTAATGCATCATTTAATAAGTCATAATTTGTATATAATAAAATCTCTAAACTTAATCAATGATAATTAATTTAGGAGCAACGTGTTATTTAGGAGCAACGTGATGTCAATCAAGCTGAAAACAATACAGCGGTTTGTGCTTTTTTTTTTAAATCTGAAGCTGTTTCTCAGTGTATGGTAGATACCCTTGTTTCTTTAAGCATTATGTGTAATGTTGAGTTCAATTTAATATTTATAGTTATTTATCTTTCAAAGTAACTAAATCCAAATTAGAGCAGAGCTCAAAGCACTCTGGAAAGGGAATGTTTATATATGCTAATAATTTCTATTTAAGGGGGAAAATTTCTAAAAGCTGAGATAACGTGCTCCTAGCAATGGGGTTTATCTAGCCTTAATTATCCAGGGCCTTCCAAACCATAAATAATATAACAGGTGCACAGCAGACCAACTTGTTCAGGAGACAGGTCACCTTACTGGACAAAACCACTGTATCCTCCCTGCCTTAAAGGAAAATCCTCAATGTGAGCAGACAGAGTTGTAGTATTGCTAGGCTGGGGAGAGGTCTGTGATGGGTTGGGTCACAGAGACCCCCTTGGGACTGCCACCTGATGTGCTGAGACTATCTCTGAGCCCTTTTTCCCTGCCAGCGTGGGATTTCAGTACCCTGTCTTGTTGAGCCAGACACTCTAGCCTGCTAAAAACACAGACCCAGGTCTGAATCATGTCCTGCAAAAGCTGCAGACTTGACTGAAAACAGCTTAAGAAGTGCTCCTGTCTTTAGCACCCAGACACCCAGCTCCCAATGGGATCCAAACCCCAAATAAATCCGTTTTACTCTGTACAAAGCTTATACAAGATAAACTCATAAATTGTCTGCCTTCTAAAACACTGATAGAGAGATATGCACAGCTGTTTGAATATGAATATATTCCAGTTATATTATATTCACACTCATTAGCATATTTTCATAAAATCATATGGAGTGCAACGTCACAAGGTCAATTAGCCAATTTCCCACATGCAGTATGTGGAAGGCCCATCAGTCCTACGGCTGGAGTTACCGTGATTTGTATAGGATGGGGTGAGAGAGATCTGATGTTGAAAAACAAATCTCAGGTTGGTTGGGGATGAATCCCTTCTTTCAGTCAGGCATCCAGGAAGAGGGAAGGGATAGCTCAGTGGTTTGAGCACTGGCCTGCTAAGCCCAAGGTTGTGAGTTCAATCCTTGAAGGGGCCATTTAGGGATCTGGGGCAAAAATTAGGGATTGGTCCTGCTTTGAGCAGGGGGTTAGACTAAATGACCTCCTAAGGTCCCTTCCTACCCTGATATTCTATTAAATGGCCTGCAAGCTGCTTGGTGGGTGGAGGAGAAAATTGTAGCTCTGAGGGGTGCCTTTTCCTTTCCCTGGCCCTTGATATCCAAGATGGAGATTTCCTCTTCCAGCCCTAGAGAGGGAACAGTGGTTTTGCTCTCAAATTTTTTTAAACAAATCAAGGAACTGTCTTAAATAGTGCTTTCCCCTTATAGTCCCCATTCATTCCCACCCCCGTGCTCTTCCAACTGTCTTCTATTCTGTCTTTACTCCATGCCACTCTCTTTATCCTTTTTTCATTATAATTTTTCCTTTCCTCCTTTTGGTCCTGCTTTCCTCACTCTTCTCTTCCTTGTCCTTGGACCCTTTTACTAGCCTTTCTTTCCTTGTCCACCTCTAATATTTCCTCGTTTCAACCCACTTGTTCTACCTCTTACTCTCGGTTTCTTTCTCCCCTCCTTTTTCCTTGTTCAGTCTCTAATTTTTCCAGGCTCCCCTCACTTCAGCTCATTCTGGCTCCCCTTTCATCCCTGGTTTATTCTCCCTACTCTCTTGCTGTCTGTCCTGTGTCCCCCTCTACCTAGGTGATCTTCGTCTCACCATATTCTCTGTCAGATTGCCCCTTATAAAATGGTATCCTCCCCCTTTTCAGGCCTTCCCTACAAAACATCAGACTTCCAGTGGAGGTATGTTTCAAGCCTTGTATAGCATATGCCTGTATTAGCTCTGCCTCCCAGATAGGTGGATAAGTGCATTATTGTGAGCTGAACCTCCATCAGTCCCTGTGCTAGCTTAGGAGGACTCACATCCCATGCCAATGTACATTCATTGTGAGCGAGTTGTTCACCATCACTAAGCAATCCTACAAGAGATGCTTTGTTTTCCTTTCTTTAATTAAAGTATGGCTCTAAAAGACAACAGGGAGCAGCACTGTTCAATTCTTATGGATTAAATCTATTAAATCTTTTTCTTTGAGATTCACCTTCAGAATTTACTGACCCAATATTATATTCCAGCATCTATGTATGTGCTATTTTGACCCCCATTGTTGCAGCATGTCAATGCATCACAAACATTTATTTATCCTTTGTGGCATAGGGAAGTTTTATTATTGACATTTTGCAGGTAGGGAATTGGAGCACAGATAAACTGACTTCTGCAAGTCTGCAGCAGAACCAGGAACTGAACCCAGAATTCTTGAGTCCCACTCCTGTACCTTATTCACAAGACCATCCTTTAAGGTGATTGATCTGTTCTTATATGTCTTTCCTATTGCTATACCGATATAGCTATATAGATTTTGTGTCTGTTTTGGAAAGCTGGTGTTTTTTTATCAAATCTTGAAATATTTGGTGATCTTTTATACTGGACAGGAACATTTTGATTAATTTATGATGGTGCCTTTTTTAAAATCAAAGCTGCCTTTACGGGTTGTTATTTTAAACAATTATACCCAAAGATTTTTAAAAAGCAAAGAAAATTAAATCTAGTCAAATTAGTCAACAAATTGCGCATCACCCTCCAGTCATGTGGGAAACCCACTTTCCAAGTTGGCCTGAGGCTTTTGCACATTGGGCTGTCAGAGGTTAGGAACATCACACTGGTGATGTTCAGAGCTTGTCTTGGTATGTCTTTTCAGTATAACTAGTGCACATGTGCACTAAAGCCTGCCTGCTGAAATCCATATAAGAATGTGGTTGAAAACAAAACCTACGTAGGGCTGGATTCTCTACTGCCTTGTAGAATATCCATTAATATCTATGCAAAGCAGGTGTAGAACAATAGCAGAACGGTAACATTTTTGTGTTCACTTTGCACAGGTGTGGGTGACTACGCAAAGTGCAAGGTAGTAGGAATCAAGCACTAAGTATGATTCAGCTGCTTTGCACTGCTCTGGTGATGCAAACAAGCCATAAACCCATCTTCATTGCCTGGTTAAGCACCTGGTTTACAGCTGCTTTGTGTCACCAGCGCAACATAGCAACTTAAAGTAGCTGGAACAAACTGGTAAATCTGGCCCTATTTGTTTATGCTTACTAGCTGCTTTTCTAAAAGCTAGCAAAATGGTCACTTTTCCTTTAGTTTCTTTAATTCCTCAGTGACTGCAATCCAAAACATGGGATTTGTTGCCTCCAAAATCTTATTTAGGGGACATTCAAGGGTACATTTTCCAAACTTTGCATAGGTTTTTAAACGGTAAAATACCTCTTTATGAGAATGGGAATAATACAGCACAAGCCCCTCCAGTGTTCTGAACATGAAAGACATGTTTATAGCATTGTGAGGTGAAGTCAGAATGAGAAAGAGACTCAGGAAATCTTAATGGAAAACAGGCAACTAATTCCATGTAGCGCCTACTGAATATGTACCCCTTAACTGTAAGTACTCCAGGCAGAATAGCACAAAGCCATATTACTTCATATTTTTAGATAACATTATTAAAAGCTTAATTGCAACAGATGGAACATAAAATCAGAGTTTGTACTTGCCATGGTGTTAATCTGTTGACTTGGTGGGATGCTCAGTTTTAGCCTTATATATAGTAATCCCTATCCATGATTTTCTTTTAAGTCTGGATCATTTAGTGAGGTAGTCGTTATGGTATGAAGTATAAAGGGGAGTCGGAAGGTCAAGTGCACAAACTTTATGTTATATAGATGTAATAAACAGGATCTTTAGTCAGAACCACTTAACTTTGTGAGATGACATTGCAACTGCATTTGATTTTGGCCTCCATTGACTTCACTGGTGCCCCACAAAAGTTCAGCGCTCCATGCAGCAGCTCTTTACAAGACTGGGGCCTTGTTCTGTATGATTTGTGGCAAGATTTTGGTAAAATGATGGTATTAATGTACAGAGCTGTGAATAAGTTAGTTTTATGTCATCATTACTGAGTATCACCTACTGATTCAATTGTCAAAATACTATTATGGAAAATTCCCATTAAATGTAATGGAAGAATTATGAGTTTTCTATATTTTTAACCATTCTCTATAGACTTTAATAGAAAAAATTGTAGATTGTTGTAGAATGGTTCAATAAACCTCAAGAAAAGATACCACTCCCTGTTACATTTCAGGGGTTTCTAGAGTAATTTCTATAGACTTTTATTATACTTATATCGACCCATATTGGTTTAATACTAAAGGATTTTTGCATACTGGAAGCAGCTTTGGGCCAAATTCTGCCATCAATTGTACAACTTCTATTGACCTCAGCTGGAGCTGTGAGCACATCAGAGAGCAGAATTTGGCCCACTGGAGATTACAACAGTCAAATTCGTAATTATGAAATCAAAATGCAAACCCTCCCTGTTATAGTCCAAGCATTAACAAATAATGAAATTAGTCAAAGGAAAATAGACCAGATCCTGAGATGGTATGTCATTTCAGATGGTTTTTTTAAGATTAGTGTGTAAAATATTGATTAAAGCAGGCTGTGTATTTTTAAACATTAAAGTACATGTACAAAGGAAAATGTTTTTTTCTTCTTCTAAGCTTGTAATGGCCTGTACTGTCACTTATACATTCCTGTACTGGCATTTGAAATTAATTAAAATAATGTTTATTGATCAAGCTAATACAATTAATCATGTGTCTCATTTTCCTTTAAAATTATTCTGTGTGGTCTGAAGTAAGTTTTAGTCTTTTAACCACAGTAACACTAGTAGGGGAAGTTTTTCATGTAAAAGCATGTTGGACAATTTCCTGTACATTTGACTTCTGGTATTATACATCATATTATTTCCTCCATCACTTGTCTTACAGTCAGCACATTTCAGTGTACATTAGAAGTAGGATTTTCAAACAATTAAAAAACTTAATCACAATCATGAGATTTAAAAAGTGTAGTGATTAATTGCAATTTTAATTAGACTATTAAACAATAATAGAATACCATTTATTTAAATATTTTTGGGTGTTGGGGGGGAAGTGTCTGTGTGTGTGTGTTGGGGGGGAGTGTGTGTGTTGGAGTGAGGGAGTGTGTCAGCACACTGTCTCTTTAAGCGGAGCACACATCAGCCTGAATGCTTGTTCAGACAGCAGCAGCCACAGGCAGCTCCCATTCCTGACCCAGAGGCAGCAGCACAGACAGGCTCCCTGTCCCCCCAACTCAGCTCAGCAGAGACCGGGTACATTGAGGGAGGGATAGGGACACCCCAACATCAGCCCTTCTTCCTCCCTGCTCTGCACAGCAGATAGGAGGCCCCCAGCCCGGAGCAGCTTGGCCAGGGTTGTTACAAGGTGGAAGGAAGGAGGGGTAGGAGCAGCGGTGGCTGCAGACAGCAGCAAGCAGAGCAGTGGGGAGAAAAGGGGCACCCCTGCTCCAGAGGCACCCTCCTGAGCATGGCACCCTGGGCGGTGGCTCAGCCTACCTACCTCTGTGCTGCGCAGCAGGCAGGAGGCAGGCTCCTGTTCTGGAGCATCTTAGCAGCAGCTTGGGGAGGTGGGAGCAGTAGTGGAGCTAGGGCAGTGGGAGGACAGGCACCCGTGCCCCAGAGGCACACAGGGGTGCCCCCCTGCGCACGACACCCTGGTGCGCAATTAACGTTTGTTACGAAAATAACGAATTCATTTGTTTTGAGTCGATTGCATGTGTTAACTGCGATTAATAGACAGCCCTAGTTAGAAGTGAATATCTAAGGTTTTTGAGGCAAAAAAAAGATGAATGTGTTACATTTCTACTGGCAAACAGCTTAAATCGGGTCTTATTTTGCACAATGGTTCTGGCTGAGCAGAGACAGTAGAGTGACCAGATGTCCCGTTTTTATAGGGACAGTCCCGTTTTGGGGGACTTTTTCTTATATAGGCGCCTATTTCACAGTTGCTATCTGGTCACCCTAAGAGAGAGTGAAATAATGCTTTACATTAAGTAGTTATGACATTATATCCAACTGAATTTATTGCTCTTTCTATTAAGCTTTTCTGTGAACAATCACAATACTGACAAGGCAGCCATGTTAACATTTAAAAGCTGCTAGGGGGGTTGATTTGCCTATAGGGTACAACTGCATTGTGGGTTTTCCAATCATGTTACAAAAAGCAGTGACAGGTTTCGCTCCCTTGGGTGATTATGTCCTTTATCCTCAGGCCCCCTCTATCAATCTATTATTTGAATGCAAACTTTCTATTGATATGCTATGAAACATTAAACTGATTTAATTTTGCAACTCTTCAGCTACAGATCTTATTTACCATGCTAGTGAAAGTTCATGTGCCATAAAGAAGTCATTAACTTAAGCTCATTTCCCATGTTTTCTGTACCATTAAGGGAGAAAGACATTTTTTGTATTTAAAAAATAATTATGTTTTTTTTTTATTTAACGGAAGGCTTTTATTGATGAAGCAACACACTAATAATTGTTTTCACTTTATGGAAAATCTTAACATGCAAGTGCAATTGTCATCAACTCTAGTTACTTCCACCAGTTTCATTTGAAGCATAGGGAGACACTTTGGACCTATATAAAGTCTTTCAGCTGAAAGTGCTTTACAAGTGCTCATGAATTAACTCTGATTACACTCCTGTGAGATAAGTACAGATTATCCCCATTGTACAGGTATGAAGGGTGAAATCTTGGTCTCGCTGACCTCAATGGGAATTTTCTCTTTGCCTGCAATGGAGCCAGGATTTCACCCAGACAGTATAAAAAGACTTGCCCAATTTCTGCAAGCGGCAGAGCTAGGAAAAGAATCATAAGCCCCCAAAGTGCTGTCCTATGCTTTAAACACTAGCCCTACAAATTCTGGGATGAAAAAGTTATAAGTGTTTGCTCTTCTGAAGTAATTCTAATGCAAGAGTCAGCATTTTTACCAAGTATCTTATGACCAATTCATTTTGAAATAATAATTTAAATTTTAATAAAATGCCCCATCTCCAGTTCCAGTATGTAAACTAATCACATTTCTGTTACACCGTCTTAATCAGACTCCAAAGATTATATTGCATCAAACATACATGCATGGAAATTTGGAAATTAAGGAATATTCCTTTATGGGAAAGTCCTAGAAATTGTGATAGAGAATGATCACGTTGCTATAGAATTTCAAAATCAACCCACAGATAGCTATATGGAGTGCTTAATTAATACGCTTCACCATTTCAGGAATGTCCCCGGGAGATATTGTGCCTCAGAGAAACTCCTCTGAGGCACGGTCTCTGTTTCTTCCTTGATCGGCTAGGGTAGTAACTTGCTACAATTATAATACCTCACTTGCTGGCCAATGTAGTTTAACTAAGGCTCTGCCCACTACCTGTCCCTGCTGCTCCACCCTGCTTATCTGCTCTGGGGAGGGGAGGGTAGTGTATGCACAGTGTCCACTTGTTCCTGCATGCTGGACTCAAGGAGTGAGTAACCCCTGCTGGTCTTGTTCCCCCTTGCTCCCCTACATGGACACGTAATCTAAATCACAATCTAGTCCTAATTCATTAGCCATTTCTCTACCTTTAAATGCCTGCTTGCATGTGCAGTTTAGGGAGCCGCTTTCAAAAACTGATGCCCATCCCATGTATGAGTTAAAATATTTCAAAAACTAATCTGCTGATATGACACTTACTTTTAACAGATACCTAGCATTTGTTTGCTCCTTTGCTACAGCATGAAGAAGCATTTTGGTAAAAGAGGGAAGTAGTCACAGCAATGTCCAGTTCCTTCCAAAATGTTTTGTCAGTCTGAATCGTCTTTGTTTCCTTGTTGGTAGTGTGTGCATGTGACATACAGCGTGTGAGATGAAAAATATATATTTAGAATATGTGTGTAATTTTGCAGGTTGTATTTTAAGCCCTCCGGCTCTATAGATTTCCAGCAATTTTAACAGTTGACGTATCATTTAATTCATGAAAGGATAACGCTTTGTTATAGACTATACAATTAGGCAGATAAAAACAGTTACCCTTATTAAGCCTCATTTTCATATAGCACATGATTTGAAAGGCAACATTTTTCATCTTTGTATAGTCTCATACTCATTTCAGGGTTACGGGCATGATTACAGCAGATTTTTTAGTATGTGATGGGTTTATTACCTTTAATAAGCATGCAATATATGGCTCCACCACTTTGGCTGACATTTTGAAATTAGACTTCCAGCAGTGAAATCTTGTCAGGAATGGGTTTTAGATTACTCAGGCTTTCAGGATTAGAGCTTTTGGTACATAATGTCAAGTACAATTGTCCATTAAATGCTAAGTGAGCAGTAACAGAACAGAGAATACTTCTCAGACTATAGGGGGTTGGGTGTTTTGCTGACTTGGATTTTGACTTGATTATGAATTTTGCTGAAAGTGATGCATATCTCTGGTAGTAGGCAGATGTGTGTGTGGACATGGAAGAGGAGGATTTACCTGGTAGTAGTAAATTGTTTAGATGTGTACACATGGTAATCATTTTCCTGGCATTGCAGAGGTCTCAAGCACTGGTGCACCTTGATCCCTTCTATTCTTTGCCTCTGGTACATAATAGTGTAGTCTCTTGTGGGGACATTTCTGTTGTTGGGGGTAATGTGTAGGTGTGGGATAGTGCTGGTGGCCTGTGATATACAGGAGGTCAGACTAGATGATCCAGTGGTCCCTTTGGACCTTAAGCTCTATGACTCTGTGATCTGTAGCTCCAATGCATTCTGAAAATTAATTTTTTGTCCAAACCAAAATATTTGTGGCTGTTGTCTTGCATGGAAATCCTTCATCTGAGAGTTTATAATTATGGTCAGGTTGAGAAAACAGCTTAAATGACAGTTCAGAAAAAATCACATCTGCAACTAACATATGCCAGATCACAAATATCATGATAATAATACTCTGTGTTCAAAAATGAAAATTAGCCTTTTTCTGTTTTATCATGTTAGTGAATATGTATTGAATAAACTCATTGACTAATCTAAATAGCATTTTGGGCAGTTTGCATGAATAAGGCCAGCAATAGTGAACCCAACTGAGGCATCTCAGGGCTAGATTCTAGATTCATTGCATCACCTAGGTGCCCTGCTGCCAAGTGGAATTCTCAGCCCCAAGTTAGGTGCCCAGACGCCCTAGGCATTGTCCAGGGAGAGGTAGGCACCTAAGAAAAGGAGTCTCAGAAGCCAGCAAGGTGAGGGGGAAGCTGCCTAAGCTAGCCAGAAGCCAAATGCAAAGGAAAGGGACAGGGTTTAGCCCTAGGTCCTTGAAGGTTTTTAGGCAACTAGATCCCATTGATATTGGTCATAATAGGCTAGAGGTAGGTGCCTCCCACAGCCTCCTGCAGCTCAGGATACTCAGCTCTCCTGAACTGAAGCTCCTAAGGAAGGTCAGCCCTTTCTCATGGGTGAGGAACAAGAGTGATCCCCACCCCAGCATACCCAATAACCTGGTGATTAGGGCAGTAACCTGAGATGTAGGAGACCCAGATTCAAATCCTTGCTCTGCCTGATTTGGAAGTAGGCCTCTGAGCAGCTCATACCTGTGGGGCAGTATCAACACTTAAGCAATCTTATGAATGCCTACGGGTGGAAACTTAGGCACCAGAGGGAGTTTAGGTGCCTATGGTGTTAGGTGGAAACTGAGCGGTGGTTTTGTGAATTTCACTGGTGCCCAAATGGTGGAGTTAGTACCTAAAAAGGTAATTAGGCACCTAGATACTTTTGTGGATCTGGCCCCAAATGATCATTTTCACAGTGTTTGGTATTAAAATTATTTTTAAAAATAATCCTCCTGCCAGTGAGAAACAAATGTACTCATGAAAAGGTAATATATTCATATGTAGGGCTGGAAGGGACCTTGAGAAGTTATCAAGTCTAGCCCCCTGCACTGTGGCAGGAGGAAGTAACCTAGACCATCCCTGACAGGTGTTTGTCCAAACAATTTTTAAACACCTCCAGGGAATTACAGCCCCCCTTTGAAATCCTATTCCAGACCTTAACTACCCTTATAATTAGAAAGTTTTTCCTAATATCTAACCTAAATCTCCCTTGCTGCAGATTAAGCCCACTACCTCTTGTTCTACCTTCAGTGGACATAGAATCATGGAATTGTAGAACTGGAAGGGATCTCAAGGGATTATCTATTCCTGTCCCCTGCACTCATGGCAGGACTAAGCATTATCTGGACCATTCCTGACAGGCGTTTGTCTAACCTGCTCTTAAAAATCACCAGTGATGGAGATTACAAAACCTCCCTAAGCAATTCATTCCAGTGCTTAACCATCTTGACAGTTGGGAAGTTTTTTTCTAATGTCCAACCTAAACTGCTCTGGCTGCAATTTAAGCCCATTGCTTCTTGTCCTATCCTCAGAGGTTAAGGAGAACAGTTTTTCTCCCTCTTCATCACTTGGAGAACAATTGATCACCATCCTCTTTCTAACAGCCCTTAACATATTTGAAAATTATCTAGTTCCCCTTCAGTCTTCTTGTCTCAAGACTTAACATGCCCAGTTTTTTTAACCTTTCCCTATAGATCAAGTTTTCTAAACCTTTTACCATTTTTGTTGCTTTCCACTGGACTCTCTCCAATTTGGCCACATCTTGCCTAAGCTGTGGAGCCCAGATTGGGACACAGCATTCCAGCTAAGGCTTCCAGTGCCAAGCAGAGCGGGACAATTATGTCCTGTGTCTTACATATGACATTCCAGTTAAAACACATAATAATGATACTACCTTTTTTTCAGTGGCATTACATTGTTGACTCATATTCAATTTATGATCCACTAGACCTCCTGGGTCCTTTCCAGCAGTACTACCAACTAGGCAGTTATTCCCCAATTTGTAGTTGTGCATTTGATTTTGCCATCCTACGTGAAGTACTTTGCACTTGTCTTTACTGAATTTAATCTTCAATAGTTTTGTATTTCTAGGACTAAGCTATTTTCTGAGCTGTTTAAACACTGTATAATGGCCTGGTCCTGTTTGATTTCAAATCAAGGGAAAGATTGCCATCAGCTTAAACAGAGGAAGATTTGAACTCCAAGCCAAACAAAATGAGGCTTTTTAGTAAAAGACCCTGATGTTTGTTTCAACAAGTGTCATTCCAGCACCAGCATCCATAATGCTGTTTTAATTGTTGATTAGTTACTTGGTATATAAGAAACTAATTGATGGATTAAGTATTTTGTTACAGGTTAAATAGCTCCTGCTTTGAAAATAAATATCCTCAGGATTTATCTAGCAGTGGAAGACCCTTATCCTGTGATAGCATTATAATCCACTGAACTTACTTTTTAATTATCTTGAATGTTAATGTCTGTTTGATTTTACCAATTGTTACCAATGTAAATATTTTTTTCTCTGTTCTGTTCTTTTTTCTTTACCACTCAGTGACAACATGTTTTCAGCAGTACATATTTTCTCCTTTTGAATAATGAACTCCTGTTGTTTAAAATGTAATGCAATCTGTAGCATTAAATTGCCCCAGAAGGTAGTGCCAGAAGGCATTGGGCCAGTTATATTACTGGTGTAAGCAAGCACACTTCCATTGATTCCATCAACACTGGGCCAATTTATAATAGTGGTGAATTTGGTTTGTCTCATTTAGTTTGACAAAGAGCATCTTGCAGGTCTGCACACTTTGCTTTTCACCACCCATATATTTTTGGATTAGTTGCTGTTAGTGGCAGTCCACATTGTTTTTAAATGTAACACAGGACTCAAGGATAGATCTAATTTAATAATTCTCAGATATTCTGGGCCAGATCTGTAGGTACGGCCAAAGTGCACAGAGGACAAGTCAGAGAGTGTTGTGCAAAGATGACTTAAAACTTTCCTTTTCATTCTTCTGATTTTGGTGTGGTCTGTGCATGGCTTTTCCCTCATGCTTGTTAAAATGGCCTGAGGTTTCATCTATTTTACATCAGGCAGCAACAGGACAAAACTGGAGCCCTTGATCTGCATAGTGTAGGAATATGCAGACTATTCCTCCTGTTCTACAGCCGCACCCTTTTTCTCCTGCTATGCCAGTAGCAGCAAAGCTGTGTATCATAAGAGCCCTTACAATGACTCTGCTGCTCTGGGCTGAAAGGATCACACTGGGGTGATCATGTCTGGGTTGCTTAAAATAGCTTTATGGACAGACTGTTCCTGCAGAGTGGTGCTATATGGCCATACCATCCTGGAGGACATGGTTCTATGGCTTCCTAAATTATGGAGGCCTACCAGCATCTTCATTGTTGTAATATACAATATATTGTTATGACTATATATCCTTGGCCCCAAGAAAGAAGTCATTTAGATAGTATACTATAGTAGTAGGAGGAATACAACTATGTACAGAGAACACAACTATGTACAGAGAAGTTAGACAGAATCTGGGCACAGAGTGCGGAAATGAAACTATAACAAGATTCTGGCTACCAGACATTCACAGGCGTCCAATGAACATGAAGAAAAAAATCCCTGAAAGGTAGATTCTCTGCTAGCGTAAATTGGAGACGCTACTGAATTCAGTGCAGTTATGCTGATTTATTCCAGTTGAGAATCTGGCCCAAAAATCTCTTTTAAAAAGAAGGAAAGAGAGAGAGATAGAGAGAAGCTATACACCAGATTTCCATCGAATACAGGAACTACTGGGAAACGTTTGGAGAGAAACCTGGTGTACTGGGTATATACATGAGACTTTAATCTCCAGAAAATAGATTAGGTCATAAATTTAGGCCCTGGCCACAACAAGAAAACCACCACCCATATCAGATGATTGGTATTCTCAGCTCAAGAAAAGAGACCACCTAGACTATTGAGTATGAATATGCATTGGCAGAACTGTGTATACGGAAGTTTGCACTGGGCCCACACATCTTATGCCTTCCTCAAGCATTTTCCACGACTTATAATCTTCATCAGTAATAACATTCACTCAAATGTCAAAAAGTCATCAGCATTAAAATGAAAATGTGCAGGTAGAGCCTACAGGGTCCAACAAGACTCTCACAATGCACTCTATTAGTATGTCATAGCTCTGACATTAAAACTAGCTGTTTGTGTTTTGTGCAACTATGGTACATAGTTTTGTGATATGCCTTCATGCTAATGGAAATTGAAGGGTTAAATCCCTAGCCTCCACAATGAAAATCAACACCCTATATATTTCAATTAAAGTGTCACTTTATTTTATTAATTATTTTTAAATCATCCTTTTAAATAGAAATAGAAAGAGAGAGAGACAACTTGGGTCATTAGATTTTGAATGAAGTTTAAAAACAGTGAGTTCTAATTTAGGATTCTGTGCATACTGTCTTCCCACCCTGCTTCAATACAGTCAGCATATTCTTGTCTGGATCAAAACTCATCCCTTCCCTGGAGTTTGTCTTTATTACAAAGTTAAACATAAAATAAACAACAAACTCTAGTTCAAGCCTTCTCCCTTGTCTTGGCTGTTCCTAGGGATCTGGTCCCACGCCCCAGATTTCTCTGACAAGAGAGGGTATTTCTCCCTCTCTTGGTGTGGATTAACAATCTGAAAGTGCCAAGGTGAGCAGCATGGCTCAATAGCATCTCTTTGCGTGGGGCCCAACCAGGGGTGAAAGTAAGTCTAGGGACTTACCGGTACGGGGCTGGGCTGGGGCCGGCTCAGGCCCCTGGAAGGGGCGGGGCCTCGGGCAAAAGGGGCGGGGCTGGGGGAGGTCAGAGCCAGCCCCAGCCCACCCTGTACTGACAAATGCCTCCTTCCCCCTCCCCGGGGTAACAGCGGCAGCCGGGGGCTCTGGCAGCGGCTTAAAGGGCCCGGGGCGGTAGCGGTGGCCGGAGCCCTGGGCCCTTTAAATCATCCTGGAGCCTGCCAGAGCCCTGGGGAAGCGGCGATGGAGCTCCGGGGACGATTTAAAGGGCCCGGGGCTTGGCTGCCGCTACCGCCCTGGGTCCTTTAAATCGCTGCCCCAGCCCTGCCACCGCTACCCCAGGGCTCCGGCAACGGGGCTCTGGCAGCAATTTAAAGCCACTGCTGGGAGCCCCAGGCCCTTTAAATTGCACCTGGGGAAGCCGATCCACCCCGGTACGGCGCACCGGCTCTTGCCGGTATGCCGTACTGGCTTATTTCACCTCTGGACCCAACCCTTGCTAACAGGGTGGGTCAGCAGAAGAGCCCAGCCACCTTGTTACAAGCATGCTTAACATCAAAAGTTGCATTAAAATTCAGTTTAGGAGGAATTATTTAAAGGGTCTGCAAGACTGGGTGAGATTGAGAAGTTAGAAGAGAAATTTTTAAAAAGCTCAGCATAGCATCCCATGTTTTATAATCCTAGGTTATTTCAGATTTCCCTGCACTCAAAGTGAATCAGTCAAAATATCAATTCTGATGTTCTTTCAAGTTTGCAATGTCTCCTCCTGGTGTAATAATAACGAAGATTAAAACATTCTGACATGTAAAGAGAAAATATATTTAGAGGGTCCCTTACACAAAACGAGCACTGCCTGGATATTTTCCATAAATGTCAAGTTTATTCCAAGTTATTCACAAGATAAGTGTTGGTATAAACCACTGAAATTATGGAGAGGATGCTGCTGTTATAATAAAACTTTTTCATCAGTTCATGGCTCAAGCAGACCTATGGCATCATATTCCTTTTTAGGACAGTCTTTAGAATTCCTTTCCATAGTTGCAAGGCTTTGCTGAGTCTCCAGTGATGAACTGAGATCTCATACACACGCACACACACAGTCATCCTTTCCATGGCCATTATTAAAGTAAGAAATAAATGATAATAAAACAATGAACCGGAAATTGTGTACGGTGACCTGAGTAAAAATACAGCAAAAAGTACGGAACAAGACTTGATTCTTAAGCCTTCATGTCTGAGTCTGAAGTTATAATTTAACCAAATCAGTTCTTGCAACAAAAGTATTTGTTTACATCCAAACACAATATTGTTCTAGCCCTTTAGTGCAATCCTCATAGGACTGCTGTAAAAGAAGAGAGTTGGAATCTCTTCATTTCTTGTGTATTTCTTCATTTGTGTTGTTGACTCCTGCAGAACTAAATCTGTGAATGGTGATGCTGTGACTAAAAAGCTCCTGCAATATGAACACTTGACCATGCTAAAAGCTGGAGGGTGCTGCCATGTTTACAAAATTTTAAACTCAGAGCCTCTCTCTTATCAAGAACTTCACATTCAGAAGTAAATACAGTGGAAAACACTGTAATATTTGGGTAATGGACACTTACTAAAGCACAAACCGCTTTAACAATTAAATTACTTGTATTTCTATAAAAAGAAAAGGAGTACTTGTGGCACCTTAGAGACTAACCAATTTATTTGAGCATAAGCTTTCGTGAGCTACAGCTCAATGCATCCGATGAAGTGAGCTGTAGCTCACGGAAGCTTATGCTCAAATAAATTGGTTAGTCTCTAAGGTGCCACAAGTACTCCTTTTCTTTTTGCGAATACAGACTAACACAGCTGTTACTCTGAAACCTTGTATTTCTATATTTCTATATTTTATAACACAGTAATTGAGCCTGCTGTAAGCTTTAGCCCTCACTGTCTTTTCTGCCCCCTGAAGTCCAGAGCTTCACCTTTAAAATGGACAATGGCCTTTGGTCTCTGCAGCCCTAGCCTTCATCTTTACCCACTAATTATAGCCACTCAGAGAGAAGCTCATACCAAATTGGTGGTATTGAGTTAGCTTCTCACAAGAAGAGTGCTTCTGCACCGGCATATCTCTCCCGATGACATTCTCCTGTCCTGATCTTGACAATATTGTACCAGCTTTTTCATTTCAAGATTCAAACTTTCAGTTTTCTTCCTTTTGGTCTATACTTGACAATGTGATCCCCTGCTGTTCCCAAAATGATCTTGCCCACTTGACTACCTTTCAGAAATAGTCTTTGGAAGAATCCCTACTAAATCCAATAAATAAATAATGGTAGAGATACTAACTGACGATTTTGAGTTCATTCATATCATATAAGGTAGCTATCTTTAAATGGAGCTCAGTGCTTCCCACAACCATCAAGTATTTCAGTCAGGCCCTACAAGACCTTAGTATATTTGTGTATTGAATCTTTTGCTTGGGTAATGGTGGCTTTAAAAGTATAGCTCTGCCTAAATCAGTGGTTCTCAACTGTGGTCTACCGTTTGTTCGGGGAAAGCCCCTGGCACGCCAAGCCAGTTTGTTTACCTGCCGTGTCTGCAGGTTAGGCCGATCGCGGCTCCCAGTGGCCACAGTTTGCTGTGCCCGGCCAATGGGGGGTGCAGGGAGCGGCATGGTCTGAGGGATGTGCTGGCCACCCTTCCTGCAGCCCCCATTGGCCTGGAGCAGCAAACCGCAGCCACTGGGAGCCGTGATTGGCTGAACCTGCGGACGCGGCAGGTAAACAAACCAGCCCGGCGCACCAGGGGCTTTCCCTGGACAAACAGTGGACCACAGTTGAGAACCAGTGGCCTAAATAATGGCATACTAATACAAAGAGTAACCCACTGAAAAGAAAATGGCAATTGACCTTTATTCACTACTCTTCTTAACCCCACATAACACCTTCTCTGCCTCATTCGCCTCTCCACTCTGCCTTTCTCAACAAAATCTGGATTAAAGAGAGCCAATTTCTCCCACCACCAAGAGTGTTCTTTCTGCTACTGCAATCTCTACCACTGTGTACCTCACTTTCTGTCAATGAGTGACAGGAGGTGCTGTGTGATATAATGGACTCACACCAGCACAGCTCCTGGATTGGTGACAGCAACAGAAATGGTAGGATGGCAAGGAAAACATTTTCAAAGGTGCTGAGCACCTAGAATTCCACTGACTTCAGGGAGTGTTGTGTGAGCTCAGCACTTAAAATCAGACCCTTAATAAATTATAATGTTAAGCTTTTTTGGGTAACCTTCTAACCCAGGTTTTAGCTCTGGTAATGGGGAAGCCAGGCTTGTGGCTACTCTTTTATGAATGATCACTGCTTGGTATAATTACCCATTAATTTTATGCAGTACTCTTTATGCTGTACACTTAATTTTAAGGGATATTACACTCTTAACATTTTCCCTGTCTTAATCCTGTCTGTGACTGAAATTCTGCTTATGTTAGGGGTTGTTAATCAGGTTATTCTTTAAAGTAGTTAGCTTGATGATAAGGGTAATAATTGGCACATAAGACATAGGTGCAGTATAAGTCAATAGCCAACCTCATCTTTTGTCTTCCTCCAACATGGAATATGTGGTTAGTTTGAAATAAGTTAGTGCCATAAGCAAGTCTACATGTTCACTTTAGCAAAGATCTAAGGCAGAGGTTTTTGAGTTTTTGTCCTGTATCCAACTGCGGTTGGATAAGTTGCTATTTAGAGCATTCTGTATGTGATATTTGACTCTGTACTCATTTGAAACTACACTATTTATTCTACAGCATGTAAATTAGATCAGTTCTTGAACAGCAGAATACCAAACATGTGCCATCTTAGTTTAAAGAAAACTCATCTCAATGAGTGAAGAAAGTTAACATAGAAGGAAAATATTTGTTTTTTTAAAGTACTACTGCTTTTGTAAGACCAAAATACTCTTTGGGATCCCAGTTTTACATAAAAGGTTTAACTAATAGATCTTTTAAAGATTTCTTTCCTGAATATATATCAGCTTGCCAATTAATTAGCATGAAAGCTTAGTCAAAAGGGAAATGTCATCTTGAGAACAGAGCGACTCAGTCAACCTCGCAGCAGTTTAATTAAACGGGTAGACCAAGAAATAACACTTTAAGTGTCAATGTGATTTTAAGAGACCATATAGCCAGTATCTTCTGGAACTGGATATTTAGTTATATGGTAGTCACATATGGGCACTGGTCCCAAAATCAGAAATATGCAGATTGACTGTGTAAAGAATTATGCCAGTAACACAGAGCTATATCAAGAGAAAGTCCTTGCATTCAAATATTTGCATATTTAAGACCATTTTTAAATCCAAATATGAATAATATTAATACTAGTAGCTATCACTTGAAAACATTAAAGTAGAACCATTCCTGAGCTAGGAAATTAAGCTTTGTGCTATCCCTGCTGTTTATCTGACATCTAGAGGTTACCCATAAATTCTTAAAGTTCCCTGACATTTCAAACCACTGATTAAATAACTGAATACTGCTGAAGTATGCCCCATTATCTTGTGTGAACTGTAGTCAACTACCTACCAGGTAACCACTAAGCTAAATCAAACAATAGATGTAAGGTAGTAGTTAGGAGTAGGTAGCAGTATGAAACAATGTGGTGAGGAGAGAGGTCCACAGAGGGGTTATTGTTGTTTTTTTGTTTGGTTGGGTTTTTTTTTTGTTGGTGTTTTGTTTTTTTTGGTTTTTTTTTTTGGGGGGGGGAGACGGTGTTGGGTGGGAAAGGTCCAAGCCTCTGAAACACAAGATGCCAGATAACTGAAGGTTTGTAGTGGACTCAGGACACCAGATGCTCCCATAGGAATGTTGTTTAGTAATTGTATTTTTCAGCCTACAAAGCCTTGATATTATATGTTTGTTTGGTTTGCCAACATCATATTTGGATTTAATTCATAGACAAAGCTGAAGATTAACTGAATCCAGTGTAGTAGAGTACAACTCTGTATTGTGAATTGAGCAAGTACTTAGATTCTAAAGTAAGGCCCTGATTTAGCATGGTACTTCAGTAAGTATGTGCCTAAATAACTTACTGAATCAGGGTCTAGGTTCAGATTTTGCAATCAGATCTACACAGATAGACCCTTGTGCTCATGTGGATCTGTTTGTAGGAAGAGAGCTTTGGATAATAAATTCCTTGTGGCAAGGACATTGTTTCCATTCTTACCTCACTTTTGCTATATAAATATATAATAATTAGAATTATAATGATATCCTTCAACAATAATCTTCAGGAAAATTTTCAGTATTATGTCCAGAGTTCTGACCCGCAGAGGTTTTCCTTTTAAATAATTTTTATTGTCTGAATGAAATCAATAAGGTTTGACTCACAGAAATCTGAAAAGTACCAAACAACCTTTAATGTGGAGATGCAGTTTTCCACCAACACCACAAATAGGCAGTGAGTTTAAAACAAACAAAAGGAAGTATTTCTTCACATAATGCACAGCAACCTGTGGACCTATTTGCCAGAGGGTATTGTGAAGGCCAAGACTATAATAGGGTTCAAAAAAGAACTAGATAAGTTCATGGAGAATAGGTCCATCAGTGGCTATTAGCTGGGGCATCTGGTATTGGCCACTGTCGGAAGACAGGATACTGGGCTAGATGGACCTTTGGTCTGACCCAGTCTGGCTGTTCTTATGTTCTTAAGAGCAGCTGGGTGGTGATCACTTTTGCATTGGTGTCAATACAGCACACAGACAGGAATTTAAACACAAAAGCAAACCAAAACCCAAATGAATAATGGTAACAAAAGAGTTTACACAAAGAAAAGAAACAAACTTTTTGTAACTACTTTAAGGGTAAGGTGGCATGATGTTAACAAGATCATAGGGATATAGGTAACATCATTTCAAGTGATGGAGGATAAAGAGGAACTAAAGAAAAACGAAGGGTCAGTAAAACAAAACGAGGCACAACACACCAACAAATTGGCTTGGCTTGCAACTCACTCATGATGCCTGAATTCAAGAGCAACCTCAATACACTTACACATTGGGGCTAACAGTGCAGGCAGCTAGCAATGTTAGGCACATGCAAGTGTTAGGCTCCCTGGACTGAGAATAGGTAACTATGCAATTAATTTCCTTTATCAATTACATGATTGTGTTGCTTATGATCACAGCTACCATATGCAACATGATGGGGACTGAGAGTATTGCCTAGGCGGGAAATATGACTGCCCAGAAAGATGCAGTGGGTGAATGTGCAAGTACCCTCCCTTTGATTTCTCAGTCACTGCATTAGGGAAGTGAGAGTTTTTCGACACAGGCTCAAGGTTGGGTTTTTTTGGGTGACAGATGAAAATGCTTGGGGCTTGTGAAACTAAAAGGATGACAGGGACAGTGTTGACTAGATGATCTCCTGAGGTCCCTTCCAACCCTGATATTCTATGATTCTATGAGGGAGCAGGGAAGAGGTAATAACAAAGGAGAATCTATTCTGAAAAATTTGTAGCTGTAACTAAAAAAAAGGAAGAAAAATGATAAAAGTTAAATAAAAACTGGGAAATTAAAGCAAATTTAATTAAGAAAAAAGATCATACAAAAGCATAAAATCCAATTAAAATGATAACGCTGATGTAAAACGCAAAGAGAGTTAGATAGCTGTATTTAAGCGTTATTAAACATCAAAAGCCATATAGGTATAAAAATACCCGAAGTCAGACATTACTTTTCATTGTACTGAAAGAGATTATGTATGCTATGTATCTTCTGAACTAGGCAGAGTGGGGAAGAGAGGATGTAAAATTCTGGAGAGAGGAAAGAGAAATGGTGTCAGCAGAACCAGCAGTGGAACAATAACTGCATAAAATGACCAGTAACAATAATAACCAAGTGACTTTTATCAGTGTGGTTTTCATAGATTTTTAAGATATACTCTACTTTGTTTTTAAAAAATGGGATATATTTTCAGTTACTCTGCATGAAAAGTTATTTCGTTATCACTGTAAAATGTATTTTGAAGAGTGAAGTTACTAGACCAGCATCTGGGTTCAAGCAACACAGTTGCCTGCGGAAAACATAAAATGATGCTGCTCATTACTCATGTACAATGGAATAGTTTGAAACAATTACTATTCATCACTGTATAAAGAGAAAATCATCTAAATGATATTAGAGCCTAAAGTCACTTTTGAAAATGAGATTAAGGCCTGATTTTCAAAGATATTTAGGCATCTAAAGATCCAGCTAGGATTTAGATACCAAATATGCTTAGATGCTTTTGAAAATACTACTAGACATCTGTCTGCATCTTTAGGTGCCTTAATACCTTTAAAATAAGGCCCTTAGGAATTTAAGTCCCACCGATTTTCAATTACTTAAGCTCCTAATAGTGGGAATTTCAAAAATATCTAGGTCCTCACTGGGCCCAGATCCTCAAAGGTAATTCAAAAGTGATTTCAGTGGCGGTTAGGTGCCTAATTATCTTTTGAGGATCTGGACCATATGCACTTTTGAAAATTTTACCCTGAGGCTCATTGTTGGTGGATTACTAGAGGAGCGATCCACCAATCTGCCTCTTTTGTTGCTTATAACTGAAATCTTCTATCCTCCTCACAAGTGTATTAAAAAGAGGTGGACCCGTGCATAATGCACATAGTAGGAGAATAAAAGCACAGCAGAAGAGATAAGAAAAATCAGCAATGGCCAGGCTGAGGACTTATGATTCTTACTTTTTGTAATAAATAATTTCTAGGGTCCTTAATAAAGTAATAGAATTTTTAGAATAGAAATTTTACTAAATGATACCACTCACCCACTCCCAATTCTTAACATTGTATATTAGTTGCAATTCTATCTCAAAAATGGAAGAGAGTTATTACTAATTCCAACAGTATTCCCTATTTCATATCCGAGGAATCACTGTCACCCTGATACAATAGTTCAGAATTCAAGAGGCTTTTAAAGTGCTACTGTTGTACACCCATAGGTATTGCTTGATATGTACCTGAAAACTATTATCATGTCCCCTTCAGTCTTCTCTACTTCAGACAAATCCATTTTTTCATTATTTCCTCATAGGTCATGTTTTCTAGACCTGTAATCACTTTTGTTGCTCTCCCCTGGACTTTCTCCAATTTGTCTGTATCTTTCCTGAAATGTGGCACTCAGAACTGGACACAAAACTCCAGCTGAGGTGTTATTTGTGAGGAGTAGAGTGGAAGAATTACTGCTCATGTCTTGCTTACAACACTCTTGCTAATACATCCCAGAATGATGAAATAAAAGGCTCCCTTTTCTCTACTCCCCTTGTGCAGTCGTTTACACCTGTAAAAAAGCAACCAATCTGAAATATTGGCATTTGACTTATGGTACCAACCTGGAATGTTAGCACTTGAATATTACATTTACAGTTTGGATAGATGTAAATAACTGTACAAAGAGCAAGACAATAGCAAATTAGTGCACGAAGTGCTAATGTGCGCCAGAGTTACAATAAGCATGATAGATACTATGAACAATGAACAGTTTTATATCTTTAGCTGAGTCATATTGATGATGTAAATCCAACTTAGAGCAAGAGCATTAATGTTTGTGCAGGTTTGAACCTGATGGGTAATTTAGGGTCTTTTAATAAGTGACCTGTGTATTAAAGCATACAGATACAAAACACAGGAATGTTATTTTATTACAGTTTATTTGCAGGAATTGCAGGTATTTATTGGTGTGAATTAGGAGATGCATTTAGTTTGATCATTGTATCCCAAGCATTTGTTTTAAAAAAATCCTTCTGATCCGTAATATCTATATAAGGCATGCATGCCCCTCATTACATAGTATCTGTCCATCTCACAGTCTTTAATATATTTATCCTCACAACATCCCTGTGAGATAGGGATCATACAATCATAGAATCATAGAATATCAGGGTTGGAAGGGGCCTCAGGAGGTCATCTAGTACAACCCCCTGCTCAAAGCAGGACCAATCCCCAACTAAAGCATCCCAGCCAGGGCTTTGTCAAGCCTGACCTTAAAAACTTCTAAGGAAGGAGATTCCACCACCTCCCTAGGTAGCGCATTCCAGTGCTTCACCACCGTCCTCGTGAAAAAGTTTTTCCTAATATCCAAGCTAAACCTCCCCCACTGCAACTTGAGACCGTTACTCCTCGTTCTGTCATCTGCTACCACTGAGAACAGTCTAGAGCCATCCTCTTTGGAACCCCCTTTCAGGTAATTGAAAGCAGCTATCAAATCCCCCCTCATTCTTCTCTTCCGCAGACTAAACAATCCCAGTTCCCTCAGCCTCTCCTCATAAGTCATGTGTTCCAGTCCCCTAATCATTTTTGTTGCCCTCCACTGGACATTTTCCAATTTTTCCACATCCTTCTTGTAGTGCGGGCCCAAAACTGGACACAGTACTCCAGATGGGGGGAGGGATAGCTCAGTGGTTTGAGCATTGGCCTGCTAAACCCAAGGTTGTGAGTTCAATCCTTGAGGGGGCCATTTGGGATCTGGGGCAAAAATTGGGGATTGGTCCTGCTTTGAGCAGGAGGTTGAACTAAATGACCTCCTGAGGTCCCTTCCAACCCTGATATTCTATGAGGCCTCACCAGTGTCGAATAGAGGAGAACAATCACGCCCCTCCATCTGCTGGCAATGCCCCTACTTATACATCCCAAAATGCCATTGGCCTTCTTGGCAACAAGGGCACACTGTTGACTCATATCCAGCTTCTTGTCCACTGTAACCCTTAGGTCCTTTTCTGCAGAACTGCTGCCTAGCCATTCGGTCCCTAGTCTGTAGCGGTGCATGGGATTCTTCCTTCCTAAGTGCAGGACTCTGCACTTGTCCTTGTTGAACCTCATCAGATTTCTTTTGGCCCAATCCTCTAATTTGTCTAGGTCCCTCTGTATCCTTTCCCAGCATATAATCTTCTCCTTCCAGTTTACTGTCATCTGCAAACTTGCTGAGGGTGCAATTCATGCCATCCTCCAGATCATTAATGAAGATATTGAACAAAACCGGCCCCAGGACCAACCCTTGGGGCACTCCACTTGATACCGGCTGCCAACTAGACATGGAGCCATTGATCACTACCCGTTAAGCCTGAAAATCTTGCCAGCTTTCTATCCACCTTACAGTCCATTCATCCAGCCCATACTTCTTTAACTTGCTGGCAAGAATACTGTGGGAGACCGTGTCAAAAGCTTTGCTAAAGTCAAGGAACAACACGTCCACTTCTTTCCCCTCATCCACAGAGCCAGTTATCTCGTCATAGAAGGCAATTAGATTAGTCAGGCATGACTTGCCCTTGGTGAATCCATGCTGACTGTTCCTGATCACTTTCCTCTACTCTAAGTGCTTCAGAATTGATTCCTTGAAGACCTGCTCCATGATTTTTCCAGGAACTGAGGTGAGGCTGACTGGCCTGTAGTTCCCAGGATCCTCCTTCTTCCCTTTTTTAAAGATGGGCACTACATTAGCCTTTTTCCAGTCATCCAGGACCTCCCCCGATCGCCATGAGTTTTCAAAGATAATGGCCAATGGCTCTGCAATCACATCTGCCAACTCCTTTAGCACTCTTGGATGCAGCACATCCGGCCCCAGGGACTTGTGCTTGTCCAGCTTTTCTAAATAGTCCCGAACCACTTCTTTCTCCACAGAGGGCTGGTCACCTCCTCCCCATGCTGAGCTGACCTTGTTTGTGAAGACAGAGGCAAATAAAGCATTGAGTACATTAGCTTTTTCCACATCCTCTGTCATTAGGTTGCCTCCCTCATTCAGCAAGGAGCCCACACTTTCCTTGACTTGTTGCTAACATACCTGAAGAAACCCTTCTTGTTACTCTTAACATCTCTTGCTAGCTGCAACTCCAGGTGTGATTTGGCCTTCCTGATTTCACTCCTGCATGCCTGAGCAATATTTTTATACTCTTCCCTGGTCATTTGTCCAATCTTCCACTTCTTGTAAGCTTCTTTTTTGTGTTGAAGATCAGCAAGGATTTCACTGTTAAGCCAAGTTGGTCGCCTGCCATATTTACTATTCTTTCTACACACCGGGATGGTTTGACCCTGTAACCTCAATAAGGATTCTTTAAAATATAACCAGCTCTCCTGGACTCCTTTCCCCTCATGTTATTCTCCCAGGAGATCCTGCCCATCAGTTCCCTGAGGGAGTCAAAGTCTGCTTTTCTGAAGTCCAGGGTCCATATTCTGCTGCTCTCCTTTCTTCCTTGTGTCAGGATCCTGAACTCGACCTTCTCATCAGGGTCACTGCCTCCCAGGTTCCCAACCACTTTTGCTTCCCCTACTAATTCTTCCCGGTTTGTGAGCAGCAGGGTCAAGAAGAGCTCTGCCCCTACTTGGTTCCTCCAGCACTTTCACCAGGAAATTTTCCCCTACACTTTCCAAAATCTTCCAGGATTGTCTGTGCACCGCTGTATTGCTCTCCCAGCAAATATCAGGGTGATTGAAGTCTCCCATGAGAACCAGGGCCTGCAATCTAGTAACTTCCATTAGTTGCCGGAAGAAAGCCTCGTCCACCTCATCCCCCTGGTCTGGTGGTCTATAGCAGACTCCCACCACGACTTCACCCTTGTTGCTCACTCTTCTAAACTTAATCCAGAGACTCTCAGGTTCTTAGGCGTTGGGATGCGCTATTATCCCCATTTTTTACAGATGGGGAAACTGAGTACAGATTGACTCAGGACCAGATTTATAAAGGTATTTAGGGGCCTTACAAATGCAGATGATTTTAGCAGGGGTGAGGTGCCCACATGAAAATCTCACTGGCTGCTTCTTTAGGGACCTAAACACCTTTATAAACTAGTTCCTAAGGAACTTGCCCAAGGGCACACAGAAGTCAGTGGCAATCCAGGGAATAGAGCTTAGATCTCCCAACACCTAGGTTAGCACCCTAACCTCTGGACTATCCTTTCTCTCCTGTTTTATTATCATGTTTCTATTTCTCTTCTGGTGGCCAAAATAACACCTGCACATTGCCAGGATTATTAATCAAAGACCCTTACCTATGCTCAAGATACTGGGCTAAAACCCCATATCTGGCTGAGCCCTGATGAATACAATCATGATGGCTCCCACATCCATCCTAGTACCAAATGGGGACTCTAACTTGTACCTAACTGCAGTGGGCTCAAAGGCTCATCCCAGTAGATGAAGTTCCCAGGAGTGCAAGAGCACTCCAGCAACACCCCATCCCCAGCCACACCTCAGCACTGTAGGGGGAAGAGGAGGTGCTCTGTCAGCCCTATATCACCGAAGTGTGCTGTGCTGAAGGACTCTTCCACCAGTGCATACACACTGAGGGTGAGGCTGTGGGCCCACCGAGTTCAGATTGTGCTGGGGGGGTTATTTTATTAAAATTTACCATGATTTTTTTCAGCAGTTATAACTCTGTTAACTCTTACTACTTTTCTAAAGCAATAAAATACAACTATCTAACACCCTTCACCTGTAATATAAGCAATGTTAGGAAAAGGACTGTTCAACCTTGATATGTCTTATAAGAGTTATTAACTGCAGGCAGAGCAGAATTCAGACCAGCACCTAGCAGAACAGCCTCCCTTGGAAAAGTATAGCCATTCAAATGGCCAAGGTAAACAAAGCATAATTAAGGCTTACACTACTTCTCCTTCTGGAATTAAACCATAGATAAGAGCAGTAAGCAGGATAGCATTAGCCTTAATCATGCACACTATGTTTTGAGCATTTATATGCCTTACTTTTTTACATACACAACTGCTTTTCTAGGATCCATCCATTCCTATGGTTAAACCATTCTCTTTCTAACACGGCTTGATTTCTCATGTGAAATATATTGCGACATATATGCTTTTAACTGATTCCTAACAACTGTGTCCAGTATATACCAAAAGGGGGTTGTGACTTGTTTACTGTGTTTCATTTGAGCTTATCAAATGTGAGTAGATAACTCAGTAATTCTGAGAATATTCATTTAACTATAATTTATTTCATGTTTGTCAATTTATTAAACTTAGAAGTGAAATATTATACATCCAAAAAGCTTACACTGAGTACATAAGCATAAACAGAACTATTCAATTAACACTATACATCTGCCCCAAAAGTCCATGAATAGTGTTTTATTTTCAAATCACAACCCCTGCTCCCTGAAAGAACTAACAGCAGCTTTACCCCTTAACAGACTGGAGGGCAAAGTGCAGGAACAAAACAACTGTTCTTCTTTCTGTTTTTCTCTTGGGTTTTAAGTGTAGGAATCCCTACAACTCCCATGATGCTGGTACATATTGAAACAGCTTGAGAAAGCCAAAGCATCCAGGCCTGGATTTGAGGAGTTGCATTATTGGATTTTGAATGTATCACAATTTTAAGACAAATCTGCAGTTAGCCACTATTTTAAAGTAACCTCTGATATCCTGCACGGATTTGCTTCTGTCCTTTTGATAATTTTAAAGCTACTGCTAAGGCTGTCTGCTGCAGTCACCTAGAATACTAGAAATCAAAATAACAGTATCAACAATAAGTGAAGCTGTTTTCATGGTGTGCAAGTCTGTATCTATGGCAACATTTTTTAGCCCATTTAGATTTTTTCAAGAAGCTCTAGATCTTCCTCTTCATGGTATTTGTTGTCTGTTGTATAGCAATAAATACACTTCTGATAGTGTCCATGTATAACAATTTGAGATTTTTTTTTTGCTTGTCCTTCAAAGCGCTTAACCAGTCAGTGTAACTCAAAGACATTTCACTGAGGTTTCTTTATGTAACATTCCTTGTGAACAACGAGGAGTCCAGTGGCACCTTAAAGACTAACAGATTTATTTGGGCATAAGCTTTTGTGGGTAGTGGTTTTTTTCCCAAGAAAGCTTATGCCCAAATAAACCTGTTAGTCTTTAAGGTGCCACCGGACTCCTTCTTGTTTTTGTGGATACAGACTAACACGGCTACCCCCTGATACTTGATTCCTTGTGAGAAACTTCATATTTTTTGAAGGGATACTGTCAATTTGAAGTTTAGTTCATATTATATCATTATATCATTCATCATCTGCAGATCTGGGTATTTTAGAAAGGACAATATGTATCATTATTCTATATACTTGTGGGAGGTGAAGCACAGACGGATAAAATAACTTACCCAGGGTCACACAGCATTTTAGTGCCCAAATTGGGAATACAAACAAGCCATTTGTCTCCTAGTCTAGTTCCCTATCCACAGAACCTCACTACCTCTCCCTAAAAATTGTTTCCAATACTACACCTACCCATGAGTCCTCCTTTCATAATCTGTTGACTTACAGTAAAGTATTCCTGTACTTTAAATGTTTTTCTTCCTCCTGTTGCTGTGTCGAAGACCCAAAAAATGTCAAGGGAATTGGATGATATGCTAAAAACAGCAAAACTGATTGTACTAAAATATACGGTAAACTCTCAAAGCAAACGAACTGCACAAATAGAGGGACTTTGATTCTTCTGATCTCACCCAGTAATATTAATCTGAGATGTTATGTGTAAGAATCAGAAGTATGAAACACATGTACCCAAATGAAGGGAGAAAGCAGTAATTCTTGAAAAGACCCGGGGTGATAATGGAAGGTGAATTAGAGACAAGGTTTCAGTGTGATATGGCAGTTAAAACAGTCAGTGCTCTTTTGGGCTGCATACATAGAGGTTTTACACAGTGGAGCAGAGTACTTGTGAAGTCACACTAAGGTAGGATCTCCTCCTACCATTAGATATGTGAGTGGAGGAGACTTGCACACAGATGCGGTCCCTTCCCAGCTCCCACCCTTATCCCCAGCAGTGGTAGTTAGATGCCTTTGCAGGAACATTTTTTCTTCTACAAGATCTCATGGAGGGCTCTCTGCTTGTCTGGGAAGCTGCACAAGGCAGTGGGGCAGTGAGGAATGAAATGGGGATGCACATGGAGACTGGCCTGTATAACTTTTCTCACAGATACTCAGTGGGAGTTCCTTAGAGCAACTGTGCTCATGGGGAGCCTTGGTATGGAGCCGCACTTCCAGAGAATGGTACAGAGGCAGTCAGGGGCACAGCCTCTCCATATAGATGGCTCTTCACTGACACTGATCCACCAGGATCAGTGGAGTTTAAGGGAGGTTCCCCTGGCCTATTTCAATTTGACCTTCCTGCTCCCAAGAGGACCGTTTTGGAGAAGCTCTGCATGGAAGCCTTGTTGAGTTTTCCACATGCTGCACCTCATACATAGGTTTTACTGGGGCAGAGGGGTGATGAGAATGTTTCACCTGATCCTCAAAAAGCAAATAGCTGCTAGTTCAGACCATATGCCAAAGATCTAAAGCTGAACTAGTCTGGAGAGACTCCTGCCTACTTTGCATACTAAGCAAATGAAGATCTGTGTCTTCATTACAGAAGTTCTTTGTCTTTATGCTCAGCGTCATGTTAGCTACAAGCACTTGAGGGGGGGAAAGCATGATAAGTGAAAGCAAGTTCTTTCGTCTTTAACTTTTTTTTCCCTTGTCTGTGTCCATCACTGACTAGTTACATTGCGGTCTGCTTTGTCTCATTTTCCAACATGTCATACATGATTGTCATAATGCGATGATATATCTCAAAGTGTTATGTGGTATTTCATTTTCTCCAGAATATATTCACATTTTTAGGGGCCAGCAAATCTGCTTTTAATTTGCCAAAACCTTGAATTTCTTTCATTAAAGGTTGAGTCTTTAATAGTGGGTCATTTGTGATTCAGGACCAGAAGACTTGTAAGGCAATTCTGAAATGTATCTGCCAATGCTGGTTACCGAGTTCAGTTGATTAACTGGGTTGAGTGTCATAAGCATAAATATAAAATAAAATCAATTCATGCTGAGTAATTATATCATCCAAAGATAATATGCTACATCTAGGGAGAAAACCCATCATATAACTGGCCAACCAAATGTAAAATAAAATAGTCAAGGATCCTGACACAAAATACAGTATGTAGTTAGCATCTAAGACTAGCCGGGTTAATTACAGAAAGGAGGGAGAGAGAGAGAGAAGCAGCAAAACATCGGCCTCACCATGCAGAAGTTGCTGCAATCCTAGTTCTAAAATAATTAGTAACAAGAATTTACCATAAAGCTGTCCTCGTATTAACACCATGAAGGGCTGAAAACAATTTATCTCCAGGAAACTGTGTGCCTAGCATAGATTGAGAAGGCGATATTAATGACCGTCAGAGTCAGGAAATAACAGTGTACTTACAGCTACGCACAGCTAGAATCAATGAGAAGAGGCCATCAAAAACAAATGAGTAATTTATTAAGCAATGATAGATTCAGGGAAATAACTACTGAACAGGCGGTGCTTATTTTGACGTGGTGTAAAGCTAATTTAGTAATTTTGAAAACTTAGCATCTTTGTGCACCCTTTGAGTGATTTATAAAACAACCCTTCAGGAAATGTGCTTGCTTTTCCCCTGCCTGGACTTCACTGGAAATGTACATTTTCACAACGCTCTTTAAAAATCTTTCCTGGGGAAGACAATATATTGAAATTAAACTGCTAGTGAAGCATCTCCTATATTTATTACATTACCATTGATATTATTTATTTATTGAGTGCTGCTGGATTGCTTGGTTCTGTACAAACATAGAGGAAGAAATGGTTCCTTCCTCAAGGAGATTGCAGTCTAAATCAGGCACATATCAGACACAAATCAAAGCTCCAAACTTAAGCAGTGAAGATTTAATTTTGTTTAAATACCTTCTCTCTTCGGTAGGTTATCATTGAAAGGCCGAGTACAGGGGACATATATTCCATTCACATAGTGATCTCATACACTTCATTAGGAAATTAAACTTTCCTGTTAAGAATTTATCTCTTTCCTATGAATTTGCAAATAGCCAGTGCTCTACCATGAGTCCAAAAGAAGATAAATAGCCCAAAGAAAGATAAGTATTATCAGTAGAAGAATGTCCTCTTGCTCAACATAAAAAATACATGGATCCCAAAAATAAAATAATTTAAAGAAAAATGTCCGGAAAGGAGTTGTGTAAATTGCCCCTTTGTCTCCCTTCCTTTTGATGATGCTCACATGTCTGTTCCTCAGAAATAGGCATGGCTTTCTCCAGTATGATTGTGTAGTCATGCTTCCTTTCCTCCCTCTCTTTCAAATAGCAGACTTGTAGAAGGGCTGCATGGCCTTCACTTTGCCAGTAAGCATGGTCAAGTGGGAGCTCCACCTTTCCTATTCTCCATAGCAAGCGTCCTTAGGAGTGAGGCGAGGAGCCCACCTGGAGAAAGTTGTCTTGTTTTGGGGACCCAGAAGTCTCTCCAGTGGATCTTGCTACAATTTAATCAGAATCAGGGCTTAGCAGAGAGACTACTGGGCCACATCTCAATATCTAGGGGTTTCTGTGGAGAGAATGTAGTTAGTATATACTTAGGAATGTAAGCTCTCTGGAGTATGAACCTGCCTTCATAGCCGTCTGTAACACACCTACCTATAGTATCAGTGCTATACAAATAACTATAATGGCCCAGCTCTTCCCCAATGACTGTGCGGGGAAGGAGTGAGTTCCCTCACACTGTATCCCTATTCTTGGCTTTACTTTGCTGGGGCTCAGCAACAAGGAAGATCCAAGGATAGGGGTAATTGGAGCAAGGTTGAGAAAGAAAAGAGCTGGAGCAAGAGAAGTGCTGCTGTCCTCCCAGATTTCCATAGAAATCTAATTATGAATCCTTCCTGTGTGATGAGATATTGTTTAGGGCTTGAACAAGGCTCCACCATCCCTGTCTGTCCTGGGCCACTCTTTGTGTCTTCTTAAGTCCCATAAATTCTCTCTTGGTGTCATGTTTGATGGAGGGATTCTTTCAGTCAGCACTCTTTGCGTGGTCCTCCAGCTGCCCATTGGCATGCCTGCCATGGCAGACACTCTGGCTTCATTCTTAATACATGCAACCGACTATTTCCATCATCTTTTGTGGCTATTTTTAGGGATAAGGAGTTGCTGAACCCTGAATAATCTCAGCATTTGTTATAAACTCATTCAATTTAGTATTTACTATTTTCCTGAGGCATTTGCTTTCAAAGGCACTTAGACATCTGTCTGTACCTTTGGTGGCTTTTCAGCTTTCACACCCATATGCTGAGGTGGAAATAAAATTGGAGTTGGAGATTTGCAGCTTGGTCTTTAAATTGTAGATTTTCAATGAACAAATCTTGTTTAAGATGGTGAACGTAACTGCTGCCTCACCAGTTTATGACATTATTTCCTGAATAGACATCCCTGTTGGCTTGTGCATTACTACCAAGGTATGTGAATTGACTCACCTCTTGTATTTCTTTGCCTTCTGAAGTAATGCTTGAGTTGGGAGTTGCCAGGGTTCTTATAACTGATTATTGAGCCTTTTTTGGTGATGCTGGACAGTCTGTCAGTCCAAGAGGACCAGTGCTCTCTGTTTGATTCTCTGTGCTCATACATGCATGAGTGTAGAATCTTCTTCCCCTTTGAAGTGTTGAGATTTCAACAATATCATTGGGATAGGAAGACTAATGCAAAAAGGGGGGTTACATTTTCCCCTAGCACATTTAAGCTTGAGCTTAGTCCAATTTCTTGTTGTGGGTGTTCCACAGTCTATGGTCCTGTGTTAAGAATTTCCTGCCTCCAGCTTTTGAAAATTCATTCTGGATGTGAAATTACCACATTGCCTCCACCCATATAGTTCTCTTGGATAGAGGAAGAAGGGACTATCAGCCCAGCCACCATCTCTTGAGAGCCTTGAAGATCACTACCAGGGCCACTAACTAGGCTCAGAATTTCATGAGGAACCAATATAATCCATGAGGCTCTGTTGTGAGGTGTCTTTCCTGCCCGGCAGCCATCCCATCATCTGTTGCATGAATTGTAGCTTCAGTGTGAGCCCTACCATGAGCCCCAGATAGAGAAAGGTGCAATAATGTAGCTATTGCTTTGTACCTTGTGTGCTACAGATATTGGATGGATTACAATTTTTTTCTTTGCAATACAAGACTCTACTATTTCTCTGCATTAATTTTTTTCTGAAATCTGGCAATATTGTTTGCTCTAATTTCTCGGCTACTGTGAAAGGAAACCTGAAACTCTGAAACCTGTGAAAGGATGTTATCCCTGGAAGAAAGCATACTAGAAGAAAGGGGGAACTATCTAATTCAAAGGACTGCTAATGAAATACAGAGCATTGCAAGTTTATATTGCTTGTTCAGCTTGAGACCACGATGATTTAGAGTCAACTACTGTCTAATGGGGAGCTCCTCAGTAATGTATGTGAAATAAGTTTGTGATTTCAGCCCTGTTGCTAGTTAATACCATGGGTGTATTTCTGAGTTAAAATAATAGAGGAGAGACGGGAGTACAGTCCTGTCCCCTGTCCACAGCTAAAAGCAGAAGTAGAGTTTCCCATCTTCTCCTTCGCCCGGTTAAGCAACACTCACACACCTCCTGCACTGGTGTAGCAAGAGCTCCCCCTTCCCGTATCAATCTACATTAACCACTGGCTGCCCCCATCACAAAAACACCCTGACAGTTACTGCTGCGGTGTCAGCTGCAGAGAAGTACTAGACTTTTACTGCCACAGCTGGTCACGCCAAGTCAGAAACTTGCACCCAACTGTGTGCGTCGTCCATGTTCTGTGATTAGAGGGAGGACTCTGCTACCCAGTTTTATCAGTTGGTACTGTCAGAATCATTCAATTCAATATTTTAAAGGGGAAAATAACTTAAAAAGTGTGAATATGTAGGTATGAAAGAAAGAATGACAGTCATTCTTTCTTTCATACCTATATAATCGTACTTTTTAAGTTATTCCTATATGTTCAATCCAGGCTTAGGACACCCACCATGGGGTAATGGTAGCTTCCTCATAGCCACCTCATGTTTTACCAAAATATTGTGGATTCTCTACAGAAATGTATGTTCTGAATTAAAAACATATACAAGTTCTTAAAAAAAATAAGCGTGAAGGACACTGAGAGTTCCCAATGTGAAAAGGCAGGTGTTGACAGTGCTAATTGATATACTTGCCCCGTTCACAGGATTTAGCTGTGTTATGTACTTTTTAAAATTTTCCTTTCTTCAAGAGACCCTGCTTCACATTGCTTCCATGCTGCCCATTCTTTATAGGCCTGATCCTGCAAAAGACAAAGCATCTTCTTCAAGGAGCTGAGCTCTCTCATTTGAAGGAAGCTAAGGGTGCTCAACACCTTGTAGCACCAGTCCCTTTGAGAGAACATAGAGCTTTATTCTTACTACATTATTTATTCTCATTCTTACACTAGCCTCCTTTATGGTGCTGTGGCACTTTGAGGCTCTTGTACACTTCTGGAGTGATGGAAAATGAAACTAAGGCCCCTAGAATCTAATTAATGATTCATCCTGCAGTGGGCATTATGACGTGTTATGCTTCAAATATACGTATGCAAAAACATGAACTATGTATTCTCTATCAAGTTTTGGGCGGGGTAGACATGATAGTCCCTACTCACACATACAAATGTTTATTGGAGTATTTTAATAATATTGTATTGAACAATTTAATCAATACAGTATTGTAATCTTATATCATGGTGGATAGACAGGCAATAAAATTGCATTGCTAATGCTTCAACATAGTTTAATCAATATTAGAAAGAGATGGAATTGTTACAGTGGGTCCTGAGACAAGTACCCTAGACAGGAAGAGGGTATGTTTTGATAGGGTGGGGTTATAATCAGCACAGTCAGACTAAGTGGAAGGCAACTCTAGGCTTTGTTGTTGAACTTCTCTTTTCTAGACATCTTTTTGAATGCCGTGGAAGCTCCCTAAAATTGCTGCAATTGCTACGTTAGTGACTAAGATCAAATCTGACAATAGAACAAATAAATGACCCCATTTAATATGAAAGAGAGGAGATTCCTCTGTGATGATAGCACTTTTTCAGAGAGAAAAATAATTTTATTTGAGACACAAAAGATACACCCAGATTAGCGTTCTCTCAGATTGCATTGCTGAGCAGCAAACGGCAATATTCCCTTCCCACTCAACCTTGATTTCTCTTAGTCTCTTTCTCCTCCAGAAGGGAAATCAGGTTTGAGTGGATGCAGACATCACTCCGTCAGGAAATGAGAGTCTCACACATCAGGTTATCTCCGTTCCATCAATATCCATTCTGTAACTCACTTATATTATGTTTTTTGTTCAAGGAAACTGCTTCAATTGTTTCGATTTGTCAGGGCCCAGACACTTCCATCACCTTCTCTTAGAACTTCTTAGCGAACTCCTGCTGAGCTACTCTTTAAAACTGCACTCTTTTTTCCCTAGTTGCAGTGATTGCTGACTCATCGCCCTTGTGCTTAGCTCAGCTACCCCCTCACTATCAATACTGGCTCACTGCCCCCACAGTGAATTTTTAAACAAAGAAGCTTAGGAAGACTAAGAATTCTAGAAACAGTCTTTAGTATTGGTTATTCATGACTCTAATTTGTTGTTTTCTATTGTATCTCACTTTCCTCTCATATAATTTGTATCTGTGAGCATGATAATACGTTCAAATATTTCCACCTGTGAATATTTGGAGAGAGCACTGGAGCCTGATGTTTCTTTATGAAATTAGCTTAAATTAATGTACAGCACATGTCCAATATGCTACCGTCAAAAAGCTGTAGCTTCATTATTCAATTACGAAGCTTCACTTTTACATTTCTTCCAGCCTCTCAAGTGCACTATATTTCATTCATGCCTGCATCCTGCACAGTCCATGCTCAACATTTCTAAAACAAAACTAATTTGGAATTTTCTAAGCCTAACAAAAGCATTGGAAAAAGTCCTTTAAGTGCAAACCTGCCTTGCAAAGCAACTGTGTAAATGGCATTGTGGAATTCCATGTTTCATCCATCACAGATTTCCTGCTTAATTTGCTCAGATGACAAGTGAAAATAATTGTTTCTAACTGCCAGGCCCTAGTAAACTCACCCTGACAGTCAGTCTAAATTATTTTCTTTCTCATGAGTCATAACCAGGAACAAAGATTCTGCGGCCAAATTATGCTTTCAAATTAAGCCTGTGCATCCCCAGTGTCTTCAGATTATGCCTTCAGTCAGTTACACCTGTGCAATAACATCGGCCTTCAGTCATGTGGAAGAAGGTAAGAATTCTGCTTGACTTGCAGAGCCCGGATTGATTTTGCATGGCTGGCAGTTCAAAAACTAATCTTTTTTGACGTCAAAAATGAGCTGGAAATCTTTCAGACCCGATAAACATAGAAACCCACAAAGCCCTTTTTGCAGAGTCACTTTCTGGTTTGGAGCCACACAGAGTAAAAAATTTAAAATGACATCTCATGCTTGGATAATTCACACATGGTGATCTTATTTTTATGAAACCTCCCTGCAGTGTTCACCTTTGTACTCAGATCAAGCATGAGTCATTTGACCCCTAAAAGGTAATTTTTTTCTGAACAAAGTTAGCAAGAAACTAAAAATAAAGGTGTTAATAATAAGCATCATCTGTGGGTTAGTGATAGAGTCACTATCACAACGCAGCATACATCTTTGGGTGTGTACATAGGCAGAAAGATATTTAAAAACTAGCATTCACATTCATGTTTACACTTTCAAGCTGTGGAGGTTGTTGTTTTTCTCACTTCTCCCTAAAGGCATGCTCCTCTGTGCTGCATACATTTTGAAACGTACCACACTCATGTAAGGGCAGAGTTAAAATCCTGTGTACATTGGTTTGTCCTGACAGGGTTGACATTTCCCATGCTTAAAGATTAGCGTAAAAAAATAATATCAGAAGCAACAGAACAAAGTTCACTATGTGTCCTACTGAGGCCATATTTGTTTAACAGTCACGTTATTCATATAATAGGCAGAAATTGTTTATGTAACCTGGGTGGCCTTGCCATGCATACTTCAGAAATCTTGGAAGCAGTTGGGCCAAGGAGAGGCCACGTGCCATCATTCATGCACCTCCCAGCATCTATTCTATGGCTATAGGGCCTGATTCAAAGCCCATTGAAGCCAACGGGAGTCTTCCTATTGACTTTAAGCATCAGAGGAGTTGCCGTGTTAGTCTGGATCTGTGAAAGCAGCGAAGAGTCCTGTGGCACCTTATAGACCAACAGACGTATTGGAGCATAAGCTTTTGTGGGTGAATACCCACTTCGTCGGATGCATGTAGTGAAAATGCATGTAGTATACCTGCCTCTGGAAATTTCCACTACATGCATCCGACAAAGTGGATATTCACCCACGAAATACATCTGTTAGTCTATAAGGTGCCACAGGACTCTTTGCCACTATTGATTTTAGTGGGTTATGGGTCAGGCCCACAAACAGGTGCAGGATTCTCCTCCCTCACTTCCTGTCTGACTGTCCAGGAAATACATAGGTTCAAAAAAGTAGGAAGGGAGGAGGGTTACTGTGGAGAATTACAGTTACTAGTCTATACTCTACCTTTCTTCACCTTTCTCTTCCATTATATCACTTGCATAAATCCTCCATAATTGGATATAAGCCAGCAGTAGCAATCCATACCAGGAGAAGAGCTGAAAGAGTGTATAAACAAAGGGGGTCTGTAAGACAACTTTTCTTAGCCTGGCTTCTAATTTACTGTGGACTTGGCATCAAGAGATCAGTACTGGGTAATGCACTACAGATGGAATGATGAGATGGAATATGATGCTGCCATGCTAGGGAGGCTGTCATCGACCAAGGGGAATGGGATTTAAAGTACACCCTGACCTGAATCCCTGCCTGCAAATAGTGGCTGTGAATATGATGAATAATCTAGTTGGATGCTCTGTGATGAGATAGGACCAAAGCAGAAATGCTTTCAAATGCAATAAAAACCTGTCTGACTTCTGGAAAGACCTGGTCCTATCCAAGTAATAACCAAGCAACCATCTTGCATTCAATTTGTGGAGAAAAGATGTCCATTATGTTTTATAAGGGTCTGGAGAAGAAAACTGGCAGAGAGAGGGATTAGTCTGGATTAATACCAGCAGTGGCTTTTAAGAGATATCAGCAAGGCCAAAGTACCACCATGCACTACCAAATCGTAGCTTCATCATTCATGTGGGTAACAGGGGCAACTGTAATCCAAAGAGCACTTTTAGGGTTAATCTACACTTGCGAGTGGACGCAGTTACTTGCCTGTGTACTGCAGAGCATGTACCCACATCCACACTACCCTTTTTTAGTATGCGACATTATCACTACCATTCCAGGGGTGGTATTCCAGAGTCCTGTGCAGACGACATTCTGGTAACTGCCTTGCTTCATGTTGCTGGTACTGGCTTGGATGCAAATAGCATTAAGTTGCTGGGCTCTGCAGGGGGGGAAGTGCAAGAAGGTCTTACTGAATTCCTTTCTCCGTGGATGTGAGTAATGGTCATGCATGCTTCATTCACAGGGAAGTGATATGCATAAATAGCTTCCAAGTGAAATTTGCAGGATTATGAGCACTAGTTGAATCTCATCAGTGAAAGTATTATAAGTGCTCCAAGATGTATGCTATAAGATTAGGGTTTAGAGCTTGATTGGAAGTTCAAATGGACAAAAAAAGCTTCCACTTTAAAGCATAAACTTTCTTCCTGTAAAAATGTATGGGACTGCAAGGATTTTGCAGCGAGGTTTTCTGAATTCAAACTGCCAGATGAAAGGAATGAACAAATCTGGGACAGAAGATCAGGAGTGATAGATAAAATAAGCAAAGCAAGAGCCCGGAAATTAGAAAACCAGAATAATTTAGCAGACCACACTGAATTCTGCAACTGTGCTGATATCATCCTAGTAACCCAAAAATTTGACTACTCCCTATGGTAATTACCTGTTGGTAATACCTCCGTACCAGAATCAATAGATGACACTGAAAATGTTTGTCTCCCAGCTGGAATTGTGATACTCTCTGTGAGATGCCCTTTGTGAAAAGTGGAAGTAGGCAACCTGAAGGCTGACAGCACCAAACCAGCCTAAAGGAAGCAGAGAAAGAATTAGGGCATTCAAAGTCACAGTGAGAAATTTGATCCTTCTGTAAGAGAGTATGAAGCAGAGACCTACCAAGTTGTTTGGAGTAAGAAAATATTCAAAGTAAAGCCCCTTATCCCTCTGAAGGAAAGGAACAGGTTCTCCTACTCCCATTTCCATTAGGAAGGCACCTCCCTGTCTCAGTACTAATGACCCAGGCTAGCATGGGGAATATATGGGGCCGAAGCATGTACTGGATGGTGTAGCTGTTCCCTGCTATCCCTAGGGCCCAGCAGTCTATGGTAATGAACCACTTGAGGAAAAATTAGATCCCCAAAACAGAAATTGGGGTTGGTTTGGGGCTCTGAGCATCCATTCAAAACTGCCATTTGCTAGACAAGGAAGCAGAAGGTGTTAAAGGTGTGCCTGCAATTGAACATACATGCTACTGACGTCTTTTCAGCTCTGTAGGCTGCTGGAATCAGCCATTACATTCCCTCTGCTTGCGGGCTGTTTCCGAGAGCATTGGGCCACAGTAACAACGGCCTTGCCTTTGCATCCTTCTTACCTAATGAAATGTCCTTCCTGCTCATTAAATATGGACTTGTGTGAGGAAATGCAGGATCTTTCCCTGAACTTCCTAGTATGCATGTCTCTACAACATCAACACCAATGCTGTCAAATGAGATGCAGCGGTCTACATGAATATTGTCATATACTTCACTAAAATTAAGCCTTTTTACACTTCACCCTGAAAAGTGAACTGCTTGAATTTTGCTAAAATCTAAGTTGATCTGTAAAATACCCAGAAAGAACAATTTTATAGCTGTTGTTTTAAAACTTAATTAGCATTGTACTTTAGCAGAATTTTCACACCATCACTACTTCCACCCGCTCCCCCCGCAACGTCTTTAGAAATATGAGCTGATTTCCTTGCTTGAGTCACATCAAAAGTACTGTAAACCAACAAATGGAAAGAAAATAAGGTTTAAAATGCAATGGTTCTTTCAAACTTCTTTATGGCGCCATTATTGGTCTTCATCCTAGAAAAGAATCCAAAAAGTCTGCAGCTTATAGTTCTCTGCAGCTTATTGTTCTCAGAACCTTGAGATATAATCGTCTAGTTTTTTTAAATACAGCCTCCCTTACATTTCCAATACATTTTTCTTCCTTTGAAATCTTATAAAGTCATTTTTGCATTTTAAAAAAAAAGCATTTCCTGGAGGTAAACCTTACATGACTGACACTCAGCCTCTGAAAGATTGTCAAAAAACACCAGGGCATGTTACTCCAGAGTTTTAGTGATGCCTGGCCATGTTTTAGTAGGTTTTTTTTACAGTAGTGTCTAGAGATCCTAACTGCGATTGGAGCTGCATTGTGCACATATAGTAAGAGATGATATTTGCCCTGATGAATTTATAGTTTAAACAGGAAAGGAAAAGATAGTGTTGTTATTCCCATTTTAGAGATGAGGAACTGCGAGACTTTCCAAGGTCACTCAGGACACCTGGAATTGAACATATATCTCCTGAGTCCCACTCCAATGTCAAACACAAGGCAATATTTCCTCTCTTTGTAGTTTGCTGTACAAAAGTCAAGGCTTCTTAGGAGTACAAGTCCTACTCATTTCATTTATCTCCTGAGACCTTATCCTGTGGGGCCAATCTAAATGAGGACTGAGTTAATTTTGTAATCATAAAGGAGTTGCTATCTCTTATGTGAGTTTCTTTGGATACAGGTGTCATTTCTACTTCCATACATTTTTCAGTGCTTCTTGCCTTTGAAGACAATTAAGTGGATTTTAGGACCATCCTTTTTGTTATTAATACTATAAATTCTATTCTTTTTTTTACTCTCCAATAGCTTTGGCTCTTAGACCACTTCTTAGCATCCAGGCACCTTTCTTGTTTGTTGTAGATGAAAGAAACAGGTTGACTGGAAGAAGAAGAATCAAGAACCTTTGGTTCTTCCTCTTTATAGTTGTATGGGAGTTCTGTTCACATTACTATTCAAAAACCACTGTTGAATTAAAAATTTAAGATGCCTCAACCCCTGAGTGAAATGAGGGGGATTGTGAAATTACTGCCTGGTTGGATCTAATCTTTTTGGCATGCTCATAAAAATGGATAACTCTCCCAGATAGCTTTCAAAATCATTACATACCAAAATAAAAGCCCTAGAATCGATTGATTTGGATTTCCACCATTTGTCCTTTATATATCCAAGCTGTGCTGCAGTGCTCTAAATATGGTTGTGTCTCCCACAAGCAGAAAAGAGCAGAATAATTTGATACTTAATACAGGCTCCTGCATTCAAAGATAAATTGTTCATTAAAAAGAGAAGATGCTGGTTACTCAGATATTCAAGCTAGCTAAACACTGAAAGATCAATGAAGGCTACTAGAGTCATAGATTCTTCCTTGGGAAGGAAAACTTCCTGCTCCATTCCTTTGGGATTAGAGTAGGACCACCTTTGGAGGTCTTGATGCGGGTATCATACTATTTGCCTTTTGGGGGCTGGAAATGAATTTTTCCCTCACTGCCAGATTGACCTTCTCAGCAGCTCAGGAACCTGGTGGGTAGATTTATATTTTAAATTCATTTTGTTGCAACTTGGCATGTGCCCGGTAGAGGGACTCATTGGCATGTGCCCGGTAGAGGGACTCATTGGCATGTGCCCGGTAGAGGGACTCATTGGCATGTGCCCGGTAGAGGGACTCATTGGCATGTGCCTGGTAGAGGGAATCATTGGCATGTGCCCGGTAGAGGGACTCATTCAGCAGGGCTTCTGGTTCCCTAATAGACCAGAACTGAAAATGGATTAGAGATTAAATGGATCAAAGAAGGTAGAGAATGGGGTTGTGGCTCTTAATTTCTAGTACAGTGAAGAGACAGCTCCTTTTCCCAAACCCCTTTGCCCCTAGAGGAGGGAAAGGCAATGGGACCCCAGTAACAATGCAGGGGCCAAGTTCACAGAGTTGGGGGTGAGGAGAGGGTCAGCCCTCCAGCAGGTGGAACAGATTACAAAGCAAGGATGACCCTGCGCTGGATGAATTGTTTCCAGATGTGTTACTTAAAGCTGCAACCTCTTAAACTACAGTCCTGGTGCCTTGTCTGTCTTCCCATATTGTCGGGGCAATATTACCAGGATCCACAGGAAAAAGTTTCACTGGGAATCCTTGCTACACACCTTCAGTAAAGGGGTAGCATACACTGTCTTTAGGGGACAGTTCCCTGGTGCTTGCTGATATGCAGGTGCTTAGGCCCGTTTTCAAGACCCTGAGTACACCCAGAAACAGCCTTTGAGATTTCAGAGTGACTGGTAATGATACTGCCCCAGACTCTTGCGCTCAAGAAGTGCTGGAGGCAGCATTATGGCTGCTTCCTGCACATGGGCATTGGGGTTGGAGAAGGGACTTTGCATTCACTCATCTCCATCTCCCAACCAACCTATGCTGGAGCAGCCATCGTTTGTTCAAAGTGCTTCTAAGACATTATTGGCCCATGTTGCCATCTCTTAAAAAAAGAATGTTATGTAGTTATGCTGGTGGGAAGTGGGATTGTTCCTCTTTGTGTTTTGTGTTCCTTTTGGTTCACTTTTTGTTCTAAGGATTCCAGGCATACGTTTCTGGGTATCGCTGCTTGGTGTTCCATTGATGACAGCCACTGGTGGGAATGAAAATTTGCCACTGTTTAGTAGAGTCCTACTGAATTTACGTTTCTAGGATATATCCCAACATTGCTTTTTGAGGGGGAATATAATAGATTTTATAATCAGGATTCTCCAGTAGCTGTTAGGGGATATTATGCAGATGGAGATAATGTCTCTTGGATGATATGTGACACCAAGGTTTTTACCTCTGGGGTTCATTAGAGATCCCATGTACTACTCAAAAGAGTTAGAGATATTAACCCCTATGTTCTGCTCAAACTCCAGTGTGTGTAATTTCTAGAGTTTGTAGCAAAATTTTTTTCACCTGTTTTCAGGTTTTGGGGCCAACATGATAGTTAACATTTTAATCATGAGTTCTTGCTCAAAAAGAGCCACGTTCATGTTTGTCAGAAAATTATTAGCATCTATCTTTCTTTCAATACAGATACAAATTTGGGCCAAATCCTGCAGTTCATACTCAGTCAAAACTTCCATAGCGATTATTAGTTACTTTGACTAAATATAAAGAATAGGCTTTGTCCCCATATGCATTATGTATGTGCCATATAATTTGTTACATGAAGAGTAATAAGCTTTGATTTTTGTGGTGGTTTTTGTTTTGGTTTTTTGGGGGGTAGGTAATACTCTGTGTTACCTGTGCAGTTTTTCTCTGAAAGTTTCCAACTTTGACAAAAAATAGCTTTGGGGAGCAAATCTGTACTCCATAGAACATGTCTCAGTTTTTACAAAAAGACTGACAGGAAGGCAAATTAAAGTTTTATGGTATGAATTTATAATATGTGAGCCAGCTGCTACAGGAACACAGTCATTTATATATTTTCTGTCATTTTGTTTACGGTGCATTTCTCTATATATTCTTTATTTTAAATAAGATTTTATATTATGGTAATACTTCCTTCCAGGCAGTTTACCACTGTCAGGGGGAAGAAATCCTACACAACACTTTCTAAAAGGTCTGATGCCCTTCAATTGGTATTTTTTAAAGGAACACTGAAATTAAATGCTTTGGCTAAGATTTTTTATCTAAGAGAAAGAGGAAAGGCTAATTTGGCATCTCAGAACAAATGACATTGCAGATGATGTACCATTAACAATAGCTGCTGGAAGGATAGTCATAACCCAGATACTGTAGTTGTTGGCTTGTAACTATGGAATAAGAGAGTTTGGATGTAAGCGACCTGAAAAAAAAAATTGAGGCCCTTGCTAAATGAGTGACATCAGGGTTTTAGTTTAATGATATCGATCTCTGGAGCTTGCAGTCATGTTGTATAGTAATGTCATCAGATGAATACATATTCAGGACAGTTTAAGACTTTTCTGTTGCAATACTGTCTCCAGTTCACTTAGTGGACAAAATACAGGAGTATATTTTATAGAAATTAGAATTAGAATGTCAGGATTTTTGAAAACATCCTATGTGCTTTAACACATAAACAGTCTAAAGCACAGACATCCAGGATTTAACATGCATATTACTTTAGTTCATCATAATCTTAACACCTCAAGTATGCTTATATGGGCATGATGTAATACTTGGTCTGCCTGCAAATCCATCTGTTTATCTGGCCAAGCTTTTTACTGTAATATTACCACCCAGTGTAATAATACTGTCATTGTGGCTTTACTGGGATGGGATTTTATGAGCTCACATAGTTTTGGAGCAGCTAAATTTAAGAATTAATGGTAATAAATTAATATTCTGATCACTGGCTACCCCTTGTAATCATAGGTGCTGGAACTAGGAGTATTGGGAGTGCTGCTGCACCCCCTGTCTTGAAGTGGTTTCCATCACACAGGGTTTACAGTTTGGTTCGATGGCTCTCAGCCCCCACAATGTACAAGTTGTTCCAGCACATTTGCTTTTAATTGTTTCTCAAGAGATATGGAATGGTCACATGGCTTTCATGATATGCCTTTATCCTGTCATTTATTTTGAAGCAGCAGAATAAAATAGAGTGCTTTTTCAGCATGCAGTAATTTTATATGGACCAGATTTACAGTATCTTTTTATTGCCTGATGATATTTTCAGGTGTATATCGTGGGCCTAATTCTGCACTCACTGAAGTCAGTGGGAATTTTGCCATTGGCTCTATGGAAGTAACTTCAATGCTAATTGTTTTAAAGAAGCACTGAGAGCGATTGTGTACCAATTCAGCAATGTGATTCAGTTTGATTTTAGGTTAGAGGCAGTCCTACAATGTAACCTCAAAAGCCAACCTCTCTTTCACTGTCTAGGTTTTTCGGTCCACACACATCACTATGACAGCTGAAGGCTTCCATGTTTCTCAAAAGAAATTTTCTCAATGCAGCATGGCAAACTTATTTTAAAAGAAAGTATATCCTTGCATGCATAATTTTAAAGCTTGATTCTTATCTCATTTACTTACCTGTAAAACAAGAATATCTCCACTGAAGTCAGTAGAGTTACACTCGCGGAAAACCAGTGTGAGATCAGAATTGGTCCTAGGGAATATTCAGAAAAAGTAAAGCTGCAAGACTGGACTTATTAATATTAAAGTAATTCCTCTAAGGTCTCTTAAATCTCACAGATATTTGCAGGTATTTTTTTAAAACTTCTCGGTGGTTAGTATATTTTGATAATCCTTTGGTTTTTCATTGCTTTGCATAACTTGATTTTTAAAAAGTAATGGATAATTATATAAACATTTTCTAAAACATAAAATAGGCTGTATTGCTGAGTTGATACAACAAAGTACTTGAGTACCTGCATAATATTAATTCTTGCAGAGCCTTCATGCTTAAGTATTGTTGAACTGGTGCCTTAGCTAGAAACTCTGGGAGAGGAACTTGTCTTATTATTAGAAGTATGCTAGATAGATTAATAATAACACTAATATTACAAAATTCTAAATCCATCTCAAGCTAAGTTCTTGTGTTGCTGACATCTGTTGTTTTGGCAGGGTGTTTTGATTTCAATCTGATTAAACCATATTTTAAAAAGTAATAAAGATCTATATGGTTTATATTCTACAGTATTGGTGTGGTTTTGGTGCAGGGGCATTATACATACTGCATTTAGTAGTCTGAATTCCACTGTCTCTAGAATTCCATACTGAAATAAAGCAGTGAAATGAAGGATTATAATTTACTTCCAAGGGAGAATCAAATTTACTTATATGAGCCAAAATGTCAAATTTAATTAAAGGCTACAATGACAGAGCAGAGCATGCGCTGGATGAGTTCAGAGTACTTTTCAGATAACAAATGACTGACATGCATAAAAACAATAACCAAAATAACTGCTAAGGTTACGTTACTTAAACCTGACTAAAAAATGTCAGGCCATATATGCCAAAAGATTCCCATGATATTACATTCTGTAAGATTTAAATGAAAAATCAAATAAAGCAAGAAGCTTTAATCTACCCCCTGGAGTTCAGATTTATAGTCAAGATTTGTCTGCATGAGGGGAAAGAACATAAAAATGGCAATTAGGTTTGTTTGTTTGTATTTGCACATTCACTCTGTTCAGTGTAGTGAAATTGCAATGTTCAGTAACCATGTAACCTATTCACTGGAGTGGCTTTGCAATATTCTGTGGCCAAAGTAAAGATGTAAGAAAACTTGCTCCATTCTATATTTATATATTTGTCATCAAAACTGTCTGTGTTAGTGTATTTCAGAACAGGGTTCAACCTGTTCTGCATAATCCAAGTCTCTGTGTCAAATGTGCTATAAAGATGGAGGTGTGATGTTCGGGGTAAAGGTCAAGTTGATAGAATATGACAACCCTCTGAAGGAGAAATGATTGTCCCTAAGTATTCAGCATGAGCTTTTCTTTGCTCCCTGCAGGGCATCTGCACCACGACCACCGCATTTTTACACTTCTTCTTCTTAGCTTCGTTCTGTTGGGTTTTGACAGAAGCGTGGCAGTCGTACATGGCTGTTACTGGAAAAATTAGGACACGACTCATAAGGAAACGCTTTTTGTGCCTTGGATGGGGTAAGCCCATAAAAATCATATAGCCAGAATCATTAGAATTGAATGTTATGCATTTACACAATTGGGGGTGTTGGTATTTATTTCAATAATCCTGACAGGTGGTCAATAGCATAGTTACTAAACAGAAAACCAGTACAAGGAGATTTCCCTTTTTATTGGAAGCACCAATATAATTTCATGCTCTTGATTTGGCTCAAGATACAGTTGATGAATATTCCAATGTTATGGTAATTTATGATGCTGTAACATATATGCTTTAGTGTCATTTTAGTAGCTTTTCTGCAAAATAGTGTAAGACAGACAAAAGCCTCTCACTGAAAATCCACTGAATCTCTGTGTTATTTGTTCACTTTAAGCTATTTCAAATAGACTGGTAACTTAGCAACACAAAAGTGATGCATACTGGGCTAAAAATCTAGTTCTTCCCTTGTGCTTGGGGAAGAAACAAACGCTGCAACAGAGCTGTGCTTTGTTAAATGATTCATTCCATATCAAATTGATCATTTTAGATGAAAGTACTTCTCTCTCATCATTTCATGCCCAATAGAACAGTGATATTTAGCTGAGCCTTAATGACAATTGCTGTTTTTTTCCAGGTTTACCAGCATTAGTAGTGGCAATATCAATAGGCTTTACCAAGACGAAAGGATATGGAACATCTCACTAGTAAGTCAGTCTGCAGTGATAAATCATGTTTTTGATTAACAAGGCTGCCATGCCCATTAGAGATTATACAACACAGTATAAGGGCCTATTTTGTGTCCCTTCATGTGCAGGACACTGCTGGAAGCCAAATGCCCCACACAAAGAGTGAAAAGAAAATCAGAGTCCAGTGTTAAACTCAGTCCTGTGAAACGCTAAGTACACTCAACTCCGAGTGAGCGCTGAGGACACCAGCATATCTCAGGAGGCGCTCAGTCCTTTGCAGGATCAAGGCCATTGTTAGTAGCACTGTACTTGTCCTGCTGAGATTATTCACATGGGACTGGTTACTTCAGCTGCATATTTGTTTCCTGCTTCCTGCTTAGATGCTTGGTACTTTTTAAATGGGAGATTACTTAAATATTGATGGAAATAACCGATCGCTAATAAGGAGTAACCTTAAATGCAATGATATATAGGTGCTTGTATGCCTGACAGCTCCTCTCCAAACAACCACATGAACAAAACCAGCTTTCCAAATACTTGTGGAACTAAAAAACACGAAAGGACATGCATATGGACCAAGGGAATCAGGACCTGGATTTCAAAACATGTTTACAAAAGCATGTTCCTGTTGTTTGACCAATCTGGCATCAGATCTGATGTGGGGTACAGTCCTCCACTCTTCAGGTCTTTGGAAGCTGCCACAATTGGCCTTGTCTGCAGACAAGGGAGGGAGGTGATTTCCACTCAACACAGGGCATCAGGAGCTGAGGAGCTGTTCCACTCTAGAACTCAACAATGATAGGTAGTGCCTCCTCAGCTTTAGCCCTGTGTAGCTAAAGCAATCCAGTAGGAATTCTGTCCTATCCCTCCTAGATTATGGTTGCTAAAATAACCTTGTGGGTTCTTTAGCTACCCTGTGTTAAGGAATCTAGTAGCACTGTTTGCCACTCCACAGTTACAAAGGTGCTGGCAGCAGGAACAAGACTTGTTGCCAGCTACTCCTAGATTGTAGGGTGCCATTTCCAGAAGACCTTTTCCAAACTGAAAGAGCAGTGAATGGAAACAGGGAAATTGGTCCTGGTTCCCACATGAAGATATCTACTGGTAAGAGGGAGGTCCTAGAACCAGTCAAGGGGAAAACTGATTTGGAGGGGGGATTAAGAAACACTCTGAGAGGGGAGCTGGGGAAATAGCATCAGACCAGATCCATGGAACAATTGTGTGCCTGGGCTGATGGGAGTGGCGTGGTTAGAACTTGAATTCACCTTGATTTCAGGTGAACTTAGATTTCTTCCTGAATTTTTCACACAGCCCTAGTTATCAGCAACTTGTGTTATTTCTACTGCACATATGAAAAATATTTAATGCAAAACTCCATTATTCCAATGATGTTATTGTTGATATTTCAAAAGCAAGGTGTTTCCAAATTATGGTTAGCCTAGCACCTTGATCCACTTGCATATGTACAGCATGTTGAATTAATGTGCAGTTCACATAACTTTATGCATTAATTTTAACCCTTAAACAGCCACAGTTAAGATTGTAAAGGGGTTTCCATTATGGAAGAGTTGTTCAGCACAGGGAGCAGGCCCTGCTTGGAAGGTGTGCCAGATTAGCTGAGAGGTTCCTGGGACAGAGGAACAGTGAGCAATGGAGCACTTAATTTTTAGGAACCTTGCCAGCCAGTGGAATCCACAGCCCCAAGTTAGATGCATAGGCTCCTTCTACAATGCAGAGGGAGAGATAGGCACCTAAGACTGGGATCCACAAAAGCCAGCATATAGAGCAGGGAGCCACCTACATTTTCTAATAGGAAATGGTGAGGAGAGGAGTGGGTCCTAAGCTCCCCCTCTCAAAGGCACCTATCTCCACTGGGATTCTCAGCTATGAACTCTATCCTGGAGTAAGGTACTTAACCAATTTCTTGTAAAAATAATAATAATAAATTATGCCAGAAAAAATTGTGGTATTTAATTATTCATACACAGTGTAACAGTGTCAACAGGACACATTGGGGGAGACCTGCCCCAGAATATCCATCACCCAGCAGTTAGGGTCCTCTCCTAGGAGGGGGGAAACCCAAGTTAAATCCCTCTCCCCATCAGGCAGCATGGGGAATTGAACTTTGGTCTTCCATATCCCATGTGAGTGCTCTAACCACTGGACTAAAAGTTGGGGTGGGGGGTACTACCACTTTCTCCTTCAGCTGTTTTATATGGCTTTATGTGGGCAGAGAGCATGCTTCCCAGACTGGGCCCCACAAGCGAGACAGATAGGGGAACAACTAGTTTGAGGATTTGTGATTTAGGAGCATAGACCAAAGTGGCTGCACACATGCTCACTGCCAGAAATGTAGGTGCCATCAGGACTTTAACAGTGGAAATTTTGGTGCCTACAGGTTAAGCAGCGACAGGGCACTTAAATGTTGGACTTAGGCTGCTAAAGTGGCAGTTAGACACTTAAATCCTCTTGTCGATCTAGCCCTAGTAGTCAGTCTGAAAGAGGGAGGAAAATAAAATCAATGAAACTTAAGAGGTCCTAAGTGCCATAGTCGCTCTTAAAACTAGGACTTAGACTCTTCAGTCAGTTAAGAGATTTTGAAAATTTTACCCTAAGGCTTAGGGTCTTATCCAAAGCCCACTGAAGTCAATGGAAACATTCCCAGAAAAGTCCGCTTTTGGATCACACCCTTACAGTGGCCACATTACAGGTAAAATTGTGATTCCTTGCACAAAATCAAAGTAAATGGGGGAGAGGGGCCCTGCAGGAGGTTGACACTAGGGAGTTCTATTGGAATTCATGTGTACGCTGGTCAGAAAATCCAGGGGGAAAATTCAAAACTTTTAATGAAAACTTTGTATCCAACTTTCAATTATTCTATAAACCAGTAGAAAACCAGCAAAAAAAATATACAAACCTATTTTCAATTAAATTAAAAAATAGACCCAGGTCCATTAAAAAGTTACCATACAAAGGTATCTGAGATATTTTGTCATTGCTTTTTTGGTAGAGGGTAACTGCTGGCAAATATTGACATTTTAGATCAGTGTATCATATTAGCATCCAACACACTAATAGAGTTGGGTCCATGTGGCAAAGTTCAGCTCTGTTTTTGGTTACTGTGGGAAACAATTACATTTAATTTTTTTTTTTTTTTGGCCTTTAAAATTTCAGCCATAACAGAACCGTAACATTAAGTTGTGTTTGTGTTCATTTGGTTTTCAAAAGAAAGGAAAAAACATAGGGGTAGAGGATAAGGACATCTTTATGTAAGTTAATTTGCATGTGAGATTCAAATAAATGCAGTTCCTTGCATCTCCTTATATGTATGTGCGATCACACACTCCAACAAACATGCATTTCTGTGAATGTGTAATCACTGAGGAAAAAAGCACAGCTGCATTTACTTCAGTAAGTGAAGCTCCTGATAGTGTTTATATATCTAAGCTTAGCACTGTAGTGTGTTAAATGTTTAGGACTCACTTCTGCAAGCCCTCTGAATCTGGAAACCTGCATGGAAGCACCATACAGAAAGGCCTTGTGGTATTGGACCTCTAGTAGGGCATAACACACAAGAGATGTACAATTTTCATACATATAGTATTTTTTAATATTTTTAATATTTCAGAGACACCAATTGGTCCTTAGTCCTTACATGATGTATAATATCATTTTAAAGTGCATATAATCCATAAGACCTTATCCTAGTATTAAATACCAAATTACACCAGTGAAGATTTATAGAGAACTATGGTTTTTAATCGAGTTTATTTGACCATGTCATATGCACTTGACCTTAATGAGCATTTAAGTATAAGATAAGTCTAACATTTTTAAAATAAAGAGGTTTTGAGTTCCCTGAGACAAAATAAATTTCTGAAGAATTTCTTAATAGGTAGAAATTATCTTTTTTGTCATTCACAGTTAACTCAAAAATGGCTAAATGAAATTTTACAAAACTTTACAGAAATATTTAACTGTGGACTCAGAATAAGCATAAGGAATTTCAGTGTAAGTGTAACTTGTCTGAAAAGTTGCAGACGCATGAAAATGGGGCCTAATAATGAAACTCATTATCAACTGCGTATAGCACCATTACATTAACAGAGTAACTTCACTTCTTTTTCTATGCTTATAGAACTTTCCATGTAGGATTGAACACTATGTCAAGTGAATAGATATACTATATATGTTTTATTCACATCACACCTCCATGGTGTAAAAGATATTATTAATGTGTGTTAGTTCTTTTCCTCTAATGTTCTTTCCAGCTGCTGGCTGTCTCTCGAAGGAGGACTACTCTATGCGTTTGTTGGACCTGCGGCTGCTGTTGTCTTGGTAAACACTTAAATTATTTTTAGTATTTTCATTAGAAATGGTGGAATACTGTCTGAATTACAGAGTGGTTAGTTATGCAGTGGTATTAATTTTACTGCAGACATCCTGAGAACAATGGTCTAAGATTTCCTCAATGTTTTGAATATGCTGTTTTTCTGATTCAGTTTATTCTATTATGTATTTTACATCAACACTATATATGTAATCGTTTACACAAAGCCACATGAACATCAAGCATAACCAAGGACACTTCTGTATGTACTTCTGTATGACTGCTCAGAGCTCCGGTACGAAACTGCAGAAAAATCTGAGTGTCTCTGGATTAAGTTTAGAAGTGTGTGCAACAAGAGTGATGTAGTGGTGGGAGTCTGCTATAGACCACCGGACCAGGGGGATGAGGTGGATGAGGCTTTCTTCCGGCAGCTCACGGAAGCTACTAGATCGCATGCCCTGATTCTCATGGGTGACTTTAATTTTCCTGATATCTGCTGGGAGAGCAATACAGCGGTGCATAGACAATCCAGGAAGTTTTTGGAAAGCGTAGGGGACAATTTCCTGGCGCAAGTGCTAGAGGAGCCAACTGGGGGGGGCGCTTTTCTTGACCTGCTGCTCACAAACCGGGTAGAATTAGTGGGGGAAGCAAAAGTGGATGGGAATCTGGGAGGCAGTGACCATGAGTTGGTTGAGTTCAGGATCCTGACGCAGGGAAGAAAGGTAAGCAGCAGGATAAGGACCCTGGACTTCAGGAAAGCAGACTTCGACTCCCTCAGGGAACGGATGGCCAGGATCCCCTGGGGGACTAACTTGAAGGGGAAAGGAGTCCAGGAGAGCTGGCTGTATTTCAAGGAATCCCTGTTGAGGTTACAGGGACAAACCATCCCGATGAGTCGAAAGAATAGTAAATATGGCAGGCGACCAGCTTGGCTTAATGGTGAAATCCTAGCGGATCTTAAACATAAAAAAGAAGCTTACAAGAAGTGGAAGGTTGGACATATGACCAGGGAAGAGTATAAAAATATTGCTCGGGCATGTAGGAATGTTATCAGGAGGGCCAAATCGCACCTGGAGCTGCAGCTAGCCAGAGATGTCAAGAGTAACAAGAAGGGTTTCTTCAGGTATGTTGGCAACAAGAAGAAAGCCAAGGAATGTGTGGGCCCCTTACTGAATGAGGGAGGCAACCTAGTGACAGAGGATGTGGAAAAAGCTAATGTACTCAATGCTTTTTTTGCCTCTGTTTTCACTAACAAGGTCAGCTCTCAGACTGCTGCGCTGGGCATCACAAAATGCGGAAGAGATGGCCAGCCCTCTGTGGAGATAGAGGCGGTTAGGGACTATTTAGAAAAGCTGGACGTGCACAAGTCCATGGGGCCGGACGAGTTGCATCCGAGAGTGCTGAAGGAATTGGCGGCTGTGATTGCAGAGCCACTGGCCATTATCTTTGAAAACTCGTGGCGAACCGGGGAAGTCCCGGATGACTGGAAAAAGGCTAATGTAGTGCCAATCTTTAAAAAAGGGAAGAAGGAAGATCCTGGGAACTACAGGCCAGTCAGCCTCACCTCAGTCCCTGGAAAAATCATGGAGCAGGTCCTCAAAGAATCAATCCTGAAGCACTTGCATGAGAGGAAAGTGATCAGGAACAGCCAGCATGGATTCACCAAGGGAAGGTCATGCCTGACTAATCTAATCGCCTTTTATGATGAGATTACTGGTTCTGTGGATGAAGGGAAAGCAGTGGATGTATTGTTTCTTGACTTTAGCAAAGCTTTTGACACGGTCTCCCACAGTATTCTTGTCAGCAAGTTAAGGAAGTATGGGCTGGATGAATGCACTATAAGGTGGGTAGAAAGCTGGCTAGATTGTCGGGCTCAACGGGTAGTGATCAATGGCTCCATGTCTAGTTGGCAGCCGGTATCAAGTGGAGTGCCCCAAGGGTCGGTCCTGGGGCCGGTTTTATTCAATATCTTCATCAATGATCTGGAGGATGGTGTGGATTGCACTCTCAGCAAATTTGCGGATGATACTAAACTGGGAGGAGTGGTAGATACGCTGGAGGGGAGGGATAGGATACAGAAGGACCTAGACCATTTGGAAGATTGGGCCAAAAGGAATCTGATGAGGTTCAATAAGGATAAGTGCAGGGTCCTGCACTTAGGACGGAAGAACCCAATGCACAGCTACAGACTAGGGACCGAATGGTTAGGCAGCAGTTCTGCGGAAAAGGACCTAGGGGTGACAGTGGACGAGAAGCTGGATATGAGTCAGCAGTGTGCCCTTGTTGCCAAGAAGGCCAATGGCATTTTGGGATGTATAAGTAGGGGCATAGCGAGCAGATCGAGGGACGTGATCGTTCCCCTCTATTCGACATTGGTGAGGCCTCATCTGGAGTACTGTGTCCAGTTTTGGGCCCCACACTTCAAGAAGGATGTGGATAAATTGGAGAGAGTCCAGCGAAGGGCAACAAAAATGATTAGGGGACTGGAACACATGAGTTATGAGGAGAGGCTGAGGGAGCTGGGATTGTTTAGCCTGCAGAAGAGAAGAATGAGGGGGGATTTGATAGCTGCTTTCAACTACCTGAAAGGGGGTTCCAAAGAGGATGGCTCTAGACTGTTCTCAATGGTAGCAGATGACAGAACGAGGAGTAATGGTCTCAAGTTGCAGTGGGGGAGGTTTAGATTGGATATTAGGAAAAACTTTTTCACTAAGAGGGTGGTGAAACACTGGAATGCGTTACCTAGGGAGGTGGTAGAATCTCCTTCCTTAGAGGTTTTTAAGGTCAGGCTTGACAAAGCCCTCGCTGGGATTATTTAACTGGGAATTGGTCCTGCTTTGAGCAGGGGGTTGGACTAGATGACCTTCTGGGGTCCCTTCCAACCCTGATATTCTATGATTCTATGATTCTATGATTCTACTGCACAAATATCTCATCATATATATATTGTTATTAGTGCATATATTTTTATACAGGTTTTTATATTATGTGTGTGTACTCTATACACCTTCAGAAAAAATTCTGTAGGAGCAACAACAGAATTTGGCAAGAGTTTATTACCAGGATGAGGTCAATGGGTGAAATCCTGGTCCCACTGGCAAAACTCCTATTCACTTCAATGAGGCCAGGATTCACTCAATGCTATTATCCATGAAAATATCTAACTGTTACTCTTTTCTTGAGGAGCCAGTTAAAAGGCAGGGGAAATATATTTAAGGCTTAAATAATTATAAAAATAGGTTATAATTTCTAATTATTTAGGAATTATCTATAATTTCATTATATGCGAAGTAGGATGTAAAACGGTCTTCTGGAAAAGGGTTGTGATACAACTGAAAAATTATTGTTTTGCAAAAGATGCCTTGTTCATTTTACTCCTGAGCCACACAAAATAAAGCTGGGAAAGCATGATATGCTGATTGCTAACACAAGAATTTTGTTACAAGCATCGCTGATTCTTATCAGTTGTATCCATGTAATGATTGCTCTCTTAGGGAGAAGTTCAGTGGCAGCTTTGGTGGCCTGGTGCAAAGTACTGTGCCACTGTTGTTGGATGGCAGGCAGGAAAGATGGAATCAGAGGCCAGATCTTCTGTGGCTATCGTCTTGGAAGAAAAAAAAAATCACGATGGCCGGAAAATGTAACTTATTATGTATCAAATTTCCACAGCCCTGGAAATGTATCTAGGTGTCTGAGAAATCCTATATTTGGATCGAATAATCCAAAGTTCTTCATAGATACACCGGTAATACAACATCTGTCAACTTTAGTTTAAATTTTCCATGATCAGCGTTTATTGATCCTGGACTGTTGACAGGAGGTTCTATATTGGTCAGTTCCAGATTATTACAAAGTCTTAGGTTTTGTCTACACTGCCGCTTAAATCGATGTAAGTTACGTCACTCAGGAGTGTGAAAAGCCACCCCCGGACAGATGTAAGTTGCATCTACTTAAAGCAGTGTCTTCTGCCTCTCATTGGGGTGGAGTGATTATGCTAATGGGACAGCGCTCTCCCTTGGCCATAGCACATCTTCACCAGACATGCTGTGCAGCTGTTCTGAAGTAGCATGGTAGTGTAGACTAGCCCTTAGATCAGAATGGGTTTGGTGTAAGGTTTTGTTATGCATTTTGGAAAGAGCTGGATTTATGAAAATCCTGAATCATGCAGGCACATTGGGGATTTGCATATAAACATACCTGTGCACGCACGCATATACTCTTTGAAAATTTGATCCAGAAAGTCCTTCTTCAGGCTCTGTATACTAATTTCAGGGGCCAAAGCCCTTCTTAGATATGGCTCTGGTACCTTACAAAATTATCCAGTGACCTTGTCCTATAGGATGTACACTTGACAAGAAGAGGCCAGTATGAATAGGGTAATTCACCTCACCAGCAGGAACATACTAATCACTGATTCTCTTCCTCCCCTTGTAGCTGTAATGTATGAGGTAAGGTAAGAATTTAATTTTAGAAGCCCCCATATCACCCACATGCATACAACCAGCCCTCACCCCTCGCACTCCCTACTCCCCCATATACACACACAATGCTGACTGTAAATTTTCTAAGCATTATGAATGTAAATTTGCCTCCTAGTTATGCTATCTCTTGAAGTGCATTGACTCTAACCTCAACCCATTCACTGTACATTTATTTGCTATGAAGCTGTTCCACCCAAAGAGCCACATCTTTGAATGATTGGTTTGTAACTAATAAATGCAGGAGGGAAATCCTTGATTTCTCAAACTCTTTAGTCAACAGAGCAAAATAAAGTAACATGCTTTGCTTATCTTGAAAGTCTTTTATCAATATAATACAATATTTCTTCCAAATTTCCTCATCTTATATTTCGCCATGTATCCTAAAACATGATACCCTGACAGAGAGCCAGCTGTTATCTACAGGTTGCAAGGGATGTAGGATAAAGTGAGAATTAGCCTAGGTCACCTGAATGTCACCAGCATTAATACTTGTTTTCAAACTGTCATGCTGAATTTCAATGCCACAAATAATCTCATCCTCCTAAACTGCTGTTCTCGGGCTTCTCTCATTACAATCTATAAATGAGGACAGACGGGACAACATTTGCTTAGTATCTCTGGTAAAACAATACCTCCCACCCTCTACATATTGTCACTCTAAGAGAAACATAGGCTAATCTGAACCAAGAAATACAGGTTTTGCTGAAGTCAAATGTTCCACAAATTAGAATGGTGGAAATGATTGACCAAATGATTTTATGACATCAAAATAAAACTGCAGCCATTGGCAGTATTTGTCCCTCTTCTACACCAATGATGTTTAGGACCATCTTTTATTATCAGCTAATAATAACCTATTTCTGAAGCCAATTTGGTCATTGTGTAATAAATGCTGTAGTATCTTTCCCTAAATTCTGGTAATAATTTCAGCATGGAGTTTACAGTGTTTGGGTCTGATTCTCTTCTCCCTTAGAGCACTTTTAGACCAGTGTACCTCTATTGACTTCAGCTGAGTTAGTCCTGATTTGCATTGGCATAAATGAGAAGGAAATCTGTAGTTATCAGAGATATAGGCATATAGCTACAAAGATTACCTGGATGTTGATGTTTGCAGCTCCCGCAGAGTATGTCTCATCTTCATATAGAGTCAAACCAGGAACCTTTTGTACAGCTCACAGTCCATGGCACAGTGAGGAAGCCAAGGATGTTTACAAAATGCCAATCATAATTTCCACATGGAACTGTATGTTCTCTGTACAGTTGGCAAACTTTATTCAGAGATCTCTGACATTCACAGACATAGTTTGCTCCCCCATTAGTTAGCAGGTGTGGAGGGAGCTTTTTCATCTACCCATTTAGCTTTGAGTATACAAAAGAAAAATCTCATCTGAAAAAGCTCAAATAAATGGAACCTAAGAAAGGCCTAAAAGAGTAGGACCATGGGAAGGGCATACTGGCAAATGATCAGTGTTTAATGTAGTTCTCAAAAGTCCATTTTAAAACATTTCTTAACTAAAAATTATTTTTAGCAGGTCCCATTTAAAGGCTACATTAAAATCCTAGTATGATGCATACAATATGTATTGTTTCAGAGTAACAGACATGTTAGTCTGTATTCGCAAAAAAGAAAAGGAGTACTTGTGGCACCTTAGAGACTAACCAATTTATTTGAGCATAAGCTTTCATGAGCTACAGCTCACTTCATTGGATGCAGTGAGCTGTAGCTCATGAAAGCTTACGCTCAAATACATTGGTTAGTCTCTAAGGTGCCACAAGTACTCCTTTTCTTTTTACAATATGTATTAAAGACCAAATACTGACTTTAGAACTACATGGCTGTTTGAGCCAAATATGCAGGTGGTACAAATCATTCTCTATTCATTTATGTATTGACACCAGTTGATACCAACTAAGGATCTGGCCCATGAAAAAAGAAAGTGTAACCAAACAATCCTATATATAGCCAACCAAAATCACATTTTGGCATATGAGTAGGTTTGGAAGGATTAGATATTTGTCATTAAATATCAATTTCCCTGTACACACACACACCGATGAATACATATTTCCATATAGGCAGAGGAAAATGCTGCTTGAGAACTTATTAGCGTTTTATATAAGACTATTTACTTTGTATATTTTTGATGTGAGAATTTGACAATTTGCTTTTTAAGTTGTAAAGCTTTCACTTTTTGACCCTCAAGGTCTACTGTCTACACACATACCAATTTCCCAACTGTAAAAATTTAAATGAGATAAAAACAAAATAAAAATAAACATTGCTATTATCCATAGAAATTATTTTTAAAAAAATCAAATTCTGCCAAGCCTACATATGAAGAAGACAATTATCAATTTGGAAAAACAAAACAAAACCAACAACCAGAAACCATAGATTCTGATTTTGTATGAGTGAGAACACCTTGCAGCAAAAAGGCATAGTTAGGACTCAAGAAAGCATGAAACCTAAAATAACCAGATAAGATTATCTTTGTTTTATGTTTGTACAGCAGCAAGTGTAATGGAGTTCTGATTCATGACTGGGGCTCCTAGATGCTATGGCAATACAAATAATACATAATCCGTTTTAATCTTGTGCACAAAATTCAGATAAAATATTCTACCTCTATCATGGAATAGATTACATTGTTACAATTAAAGTTTACCTTTAATTGGTGTTTAGAGTCACAGCTGCCTACTTTCTTATTAACAGGCAGGCATATATATATGGCCAGACACAAGACAATTCAGGCTTTAATTAATACAGCTGTGGATTTATATGTTTGTTCCACCTGTTAGAGGATATGCACGGGAAGCCAGAATTTAGCCTTAAAGTTAAGTACACTTTATGTGTCCTGAGGCTAGTACAGTACATAATCTCTGACTAAATTCTTCAGAAATGTATTATGCGACCATCGTCTAAGTTTATAATTCCATCATGTTGGCAAATGTAAAAGAGGCCATTTTCTGGAATAATGCATGTAGGCATTTTCCCTCACTGTTACTGAAAGGTCAACTGTTTGTTTCTACTTGACAGGTCAACATGGTGATTGGCATTTTGGTATTTAATAAACTTGTTTCCAGAGATGGGATCCTAGATAAAAAGCTCAAACACAGAGCGGGGTAAGCAACAATTGGGATATTTTATAGCATATTGCAAATGTATCATATATTTTCAATTACAGATATTCACCAAAAATGCATTTGATTGTGCTTTGAACTTTTTTCTCAATGTAACAGTGTGTCTAACAGATTTCATTAATTGCAAAAGTTGCAGTTGCATTATCCTGAGGGAATGTGACTGAGCAAACTGAAAATAAAACACAAGTACAACAGTATTAAGTTAATAAGAATGAGGATTAAACAGTTACAAAACTGAGCAGGGATTTCATGGGAAAGGCATACATTTTTATTCCTGAAATCGGGAATACAGTTGTATAAAATGTGTGTACAGAAGAAGCCAAATTCTTTCTTTCTTTCTTTCTTTCTTTCTTTCTTTCTTTCTTTCTTTCTTTCTTTCTTAGTGTATTATTCTACCTTTTATAGCAGTATAACCTCACTGAAGTCAATAGCATTGCATCTTTGCAATTAAGAGAAGAATTTGGCTCTGTGTTTGTATATACATGTGTACATGTGTTTGTGTTCTAGAATTAACATAACAGAATTTGAATGTAAATTACACATATTTCAAAAGCAAAAAAAATGTGTAAATAGAAACGTTCTCTGTGTATTTATATCCATGATTTCCTTTCATTAACATACTTATAATTTTACATTCAAATTCTGGGTTTCTAGTGATAAAAGAGGGAGGGTCTGCAGCTTAGCTCCTAATAAATGGTAGCAATAATTTTGCTATTGACTTCAGCAGGTACAGGTGGGTTTCATGGTCTGCTGCAGTGGATATGACTGCAGTCTACATAAAAGAGAAACATTTCACAAATGTGCCTTAGCTTTCTGAATGTATGTGTCAATGTCTTTTAATGCTTCATGGAATAAGAAACAATCAGCATCTTTTACTTCTCCACTTGTTGTAGTACTCTTTCTTCTGCATCGTTTGTAGGTGACTACCCCAGTATTGGCATTGCTAGCAATGACGAATCTCTATTTTCCATGCATACGTTACAGCTCTCTGTAAACTTTTCTTAAAACCTGACTTTGAATTATTTGATCATTCCTGTAATAGCATCGTTCCTAATGTTCAATTAACTGATTAGATGCACCTATTGATATCATATACACTTTGGTGTGCTTATGTTGTCATTTAGTGTTGGTTAAAACCCCCTGTGGTTTTCACTTCTTAGTGCACTGTTTCAGAAACAACCACCACCATCACCAAAACCTCTTTTGTTCACTTTTCTTTTTTTCTTCTCCTTCTTATTAGAAAATAATAATTTCTCAATTCTACCCTTGTCTACAATGTTCCATCTGCCTTCTTAACTGTTGTAATATATTCTTCCTGTTCTGATTAAATGTGCCGTATTATAAAATCAGCCACAATATTTCAGCATCAGTGAGAACTTTTTCAATAGTTATACTCAAGAAGTTTTGACCCTATAAATCTATTCATCATTTTTCTGTGTAATATTTAAAGGATAGGAGAGATCATGTTTAACTGCAGAATAGCTTTCTAGCTATCAGCTATATGCAATTTAAATCTTGTTACTTATAGTATAGTTTTCTGATTTACCAAATGCTTTGCTTTCTGAAAGTTTGTATCTCAGTAAAACGAATGTTATTTTTAAAGCTAAATTGGCCAAAGAACTAGAAAATACACTGTCAGAAATAATCCTGCATTGCCATGGGGATGGACTAGGAACTAGATGCCTTAATAAGGATGGAAACGATCTATCTTCAGCACTGTTTGATTAAGTGGTGCAGACCCAGATTCTTAAGTCATTTTCTGGGGCAGTGGAAATTCTGTAGCGCACACTTCGCATCCCCATCAAAAGAGGATGGTCACTCATTACTCAAGTATTTATTGTTTGACCAGATTGACCAATGTACATGGCAGTGGGGCATTGCTGGCACATGATGGCATATATCACATTGGTAGATGTGCAGGTGAACGAGCCTCTGATAGTGTAGCTGATGTGATTAGGCCCTGTGATGGTGTCCCCTGAATAGATATGTGGGCACAGTTGGCAACGGGCTTTGTTGCAAGGATAGGTTCCTAGTTTAGTGGTTCTGTTGTGTGGTGTGTGGTTGCTGGTGAGTATTTGCTTCAGGTTGGGGGGCTGTCTGTAGGCAAGGACTGGCCTGTTTCCCAAGATTTGTGAGAGTGATGGGTCGTCCTTCAGGATAGGTTGTAGATCCTTGATAATGCATTGGAAAGGTCTTAGTTGGGGGCTGAAGGTGACGGTTAGTGGCGTTCTCTTATTTTCTTTGTTGGGCCTGTCCTGTAGTAGGTGACTTGTGGGTACTCTTCTGGCTCTGTCAATCTGTTTCTTCACTTCAGCAGGCGGGTACTGTAGTTGTAAGAATGCTTGATAGAGATCTTGTAGGTGTTTGTCTCTGTCTGAGGGGTTGGAGCAAATGCGGTTGAATCGTAGAGCTTGGCTGTAGATAATGGATCGTGTGGTGTGGTCTGGGTGAAAGCTGGAGGTATGTAGGTAGGAATAGCAGTCAGTAGGTTTCCGGTATAGGGTGGTGTTTATGTGACCATCGCTTATTAGCACTGTAGTGTCCAGGAAGTGGATCTCTTGTGTGGACTGGTCCAGGCTGAGGTTGATGGTGGGATGGAAATTGTTGAAATCATGGTGGAATTCCTCAAGGGCTTCTTTTCCGTGGGTCCAGATGATAAAGATGTCATCAATATAGCGCAAGTAGAGTAGGGGCATTAAGGGACGAGAGCTGAGGAAGCGTTGTTCTAAGTCAGCCATAAAAATGTTGGCATACTGTGGGGCCATGCGGGTGTTAGGGGGCTTATTCCTTCACCCACTAACTTCCCTGGTCCTTCTCGCATGAACAGAGAGCAACAATACCCGAAGTCCAAAGGTGCAAACAATTCGATGTTTATTGGGGTGAACTTCCAGCAAGCATGATTCCAGTTTCCTTCCTTAGTATCCTCCTTCCCAGCTCTGACACCACAGAGCCTTACACCTGTGTGCCTGTTCCCATTACTACCCTTAGCCAAACATGATTCCAACTTCCTTACTCCCATTCCCTGTTCCCATTTCCCCCTTTAGCAAAACATGATTCCAATTTTCTTACCCCCATTCCCTGTTCCCATCTTCCTCACCCACATGCCCATGCCCACCCCCACCCCCACCCGCACCCCCTCACTTCCTCATTGACTACAGATTATATAGTAAAACTTGAGTTCTGCTTAGCTATACCTTAACCAATCATTTTCCTGAAATTTAACTAACCAATCCTAACATATTGTAACATGATTATGTAACCAATTATATCCGACCACCTTAATTAGTTTACACCCAGCAAAATTAATTATACAGCAGACAGGAACAATCACAGAACCAGACAGAGATTATACAGACAAACAATAGCAAAGTGGGAACTACAATGACAAGACAACACAGAAGCGAGGATTTCACATCCCAGCTATTGATAAGTGAGTTCTTGCCAGACAGGATGCTATCAAACTAAGTTTCCTTTTACATTTTCTAGGCACTTCCCTTTCTCTGGAGGTGATAGGAACTATCAGGACAGGATTGTATTCCTAACAGCCGAATAGCACCTTATTTCAGTGTGACTAGTTTGGAATGTGAGGATGTGACCGTTCGCTTCCCAGCTTATGGCTGCCTCTGCTGCTTAGCCAAAGGCCTGAGCCTAAGCACAGGGCCACAAACTGTCACAGTAAGAGAAGGCCCTTACACTGGCAGACAGTGGTTTTGATTCTTTCTTTTATACCTCTGGAACTAGCCAAGTGATAAGAATATACCTAAATTCTTAAAGTACAGGCCTTTGCAGACAGGCCTGAATATCTATATCCTAACAGCGGGTACCCATAGCAGTGCCACTGATTTGAAGGTCTACATTGTCCCCAAATGTGAAATAGTTATGGGTGAGGACAAAGTCACAAAGTTCAGCCACCAGGTTTGCCATGACATTATCGGGGATACAGTTCCTGACGGCTTGTAGTCCATCTTTGTGTGGAAATGTTGGTGTAGAGGGCTTCTACATCCATAGTGGCCAGGGTGGTGTTTTCAGGAAGATCACCAATGGATTGTAGTTTCCTCAGGAAGTCAGTGGTGTCTCGAAGATAGCTGGGAGTGCTGGTAGCGTAGGGTATGAGGAGGGAGTCTACATAGACAGACAATCCTGCTGTCAGGGTGCCAATGCCTGAGATGATGGGGCGCCCAGGATTTCCAGGTTTATGGATCTTGGGTAGCAGATAGAATACCCCAGGTCGGGGTTCCAGGGGTGTGTCTGTGAAGATTTGTTCTTGTGCTTTTTCAGGGAGTTTCTTGAGCAAATGCTGTAGTTTCTTTTGGTAACCCTCAGTGGGATCAGAGGGTAATGGCTTGTAGAAAGTGGTGTTGGAGAGCTGCCGAGCAGCCTCTTGTTCATATTCTGACCTATTCATGATGACAACAGCACTTCCTTTGTCAGCCTTTTTGATTATGATGTCAGAGTTGTTTCTGAGGCTGTGGATGGCATTGCGTTCTGCACGACTGAGGTTATGGGGCAAGTGATGCTGCTTTTCCACAATTTCAGCCCGTGCACGTTGGCTGTGCCCACATATCTATTCAGGGGACACCACCATAGGGCCTAATCACATCAGCCACACTATCAGAGGCTCGTTCACCTGCACATGTACCAGTGTGATATATGCCATCATGTGCCAGCAATGCCCCTCTGCCATGTACTTTGGGCAAAGTGGACAGTCTCTCCGTAAAAGAATAAATGGACACAAATCAGATGTCAAGAATTATAACATTCAAAAACCAGTCGGAGAACACTTCAATCTCTCTGGTCACTCGATTTCTGATCTCAAAGTGACTATCCTTCAACAAAAAAACTTAGAAAACAGACTCCAACGAGAGACTGCTGAATTGGAATTAATTTGCAAATTGGATACAATTAACTTAGGCTTGAATAGAGACTGGGAGTGGTTGAGTCATTATACTTAGTGAAACTATTTCCCTTGTTTATTCCTACACCGCCTCTCCCCCCACTGTTCCTTCAGACGTTCTTGTTAACTCCTGGAAATGTGCCGGAAATGGCCCACCTTGATTATCACTTCAAAAGGTTTTCTCTCCCCACACCCCACTCTCCTGCTGGTAATAGCTCATCTTAAGTGATCACTCTCTTTACAATGCATATTTTTTCATGGTCTGTGTGTATATATAAAATCTCCTTACTGTACTTTCCACTTTATGCATCCGATGAAGTGAGCTGTAGCTCACAAAAGCTTATGCTCAAATAAATTGGTTAGTCTCTAAGGTGCCACAATTATAAAGAGCTTTTTGAGAATACTTATCATAAGTTATGTGAAAGACATTCCATTCTTTTGTAATATATACACAGATATTCTGAAGTTATGTGCGGGATGATTTTGGCCCTATAAATCTATAGATCTGTTCTGCATATTGCAATAATAATGAGACTTTTCATATGAGTAAGTGCTGCAGCATCAAGATCAAGACTTAATTCTTTCTGTCTCCAACTATTGGCTACACCCTTAGATAGTGAAAATCACCTCGCTGCACTGATTTCATTTTACACCAGCTGAGGATCTGGCCCTTTATTTCTGTGCATTATGTATAGAAACAAAAGCAAACTTTTAACTTTGGCGGTAAATGGGAGGGCGAAGAGTGAGAGTTCAAAGTCAGGTGAAATGTTGAGAAATATTTTTCCCATATGTTGCTTTTCTTCATTACGTGTAGGAGCCTTTTTTTTTTTTTTTTTGGTTTTTTTGGTTGGTTGGTTTGGTTTGGTTGTTGTTTTTTTCCAGTTATCAATGGATAAAAAAACCTTTCCCTATATTGTCGTATGTTTCTTGATATGATATGAAAATCACTGGTTCTGCTGGCAGGTGGGAAATAGGATAGCAAAGAAGTTGTTTATTTAATCAAAACTTCCAAATTTGAATCCATGTTGTACACAGACGAAGAAAATTCTAATACCAGGTTTTGCTTTTTAACTGTGATGAGTTTTGTAATACAGTTGTCTGGACAAAATGCTTTAAACTTAATGCTTGTGTACTGTGTTTTATTAAAATGGAATAACATATCACTCCTTTTTAGTCCCAAATAATATTTATTTTCATCAAATTCCATACATTTCAACCCCTATATTCAGACCTTTATACAATGGGAACAAGAACTGCTAGGTAAAGTGCTGTCTCCAGATTTTAGCCAGCACACTCAAATTACTATACCAAATCATTTGCTTACTAACTGTACAGTAAGTCCATCTTGACTGAATGACCTGAGCTTGTTTTGGAAGTCTCTTCCTTTATTAATGTTCATATAATAATCAATATTTTGTACTCCACATTTGTATGACCTGTACTCATTCTTGAGGAAGTGAACATGGATGCATTAGTTTTGTAAATGGTCTGAATAGAGGGATTTCACTGTGTGTGTCTACACTAGCACGTGCTTATGTTTACCTCCATGTATTGAGCAACTTTGATCTCTGGACATTGGGGCCTTTTTTAGCTTAAATGGAAGAAATAGAGCCTGCATGAAATTAAGCCCCATAGTATTAATAGTTAAAGTTAATAATGTATAGTATCAATACACTTTTGCAACAATCTAGAGCATTCATCCTGAATAAGTCTATTTACTTTTTCTGCATGACGTCATATTTAAAAGCTAAATTTTAGTAGCAACGTTTTTCAGTGAAAATTCAATATTTTGTTCTTTTTGTGGGTGTTCTGTTTGTTTGCAGTCAGATGAGTGAGCCTCATAGCGGTTTGACGCTCAAATGTGCCAAGTGTGGAGTAGTTTCAACAACAGCTTTGTCAGCCACCACCGCCAGTAATGCCATGTTAGTCCTAATCATTTACATCTTCTTGTTACAAATCTTATACAGTGCATGTGAGAAAATACTTTGATGATGAAAATTGTGTTTGCTAATACTGTAGTAGAGCACTGAACATATTTAAATATTCTTGTTAAAATTGGCAACTGTTTATTAACTGAATAGGGGATACTCTTTAGAACGTAAAGTACAACGCTTTTTATATATTTGTCTGTGGTTTTCAAATTAACTAATAAGTTGCCATCCTAAAAGATGGTTTTTTTAGAAGCGGGTTTTTATTTATCTACTTGCAGTTATATAATGTTGTTTTCTCTCTCTCTCAATAGGGCATCCCTTTGGAGTTCCTGTGTTGTGTTGCCTCTTCTTGCTCTGACGTGGATGTCGGCAGTTCTGGCCATGACAGACAAAAGATCAATATTATTTCAGATACTCTTCGCAGTATTTGATTCATTGCAAGGCTTTGTTATTGTCATGGTCCACTGCATTCTCCGAAGAGAGGTGAGGAATAATTTCTCGATCGCTAAAGTGCTGTGTTTCTCACTTACTACTTAATATTATATACAATATATACTTTCAGAAATTCACTTATTGGTATAAAGAAAAAAGGAAATTTTTGAGATGAGATTTAAAGAGGGGCAAGTGAATAAGGATCTCAAACTGTTCTAGGCAGATGATGAGGCAGCAGAAGAAAGAGAACTGCCCCCAAATGTAGAAACTCAGTGGACAGGGACAGATAGGAAGTTGAGAGTGAATAAAGGAATGAACAAGATGGAGAGTAGATGGACATGAGGTTGAAGGAAGATTGTTTATTTTCAGATGCAAAATGCAGCACAGTTAATTTCAGTGGGAAAATGGGCCCACTTAATTAGAGGTCACCTTTAAATTGGGCCAAATAGGTCTTGTTTATTTCTAACTTTTATTCATCTTTGAAATTATGATTACACACAATAAGTGAAGATCTAAGACTCCTTTTCCAAAGGAACAGATTCTGTGAGTTTTTCACATGTAGAAAGACTGATCAAATATAAAATTGCTTTCATTTACACTATTCCATCTTATACAGAAAACTGTTGAAAATGTACAAAAATGTAGGAGATAGGTGTGGTTGTTTAATGAACAAGCTTTTCAACTCTATATCGGTTCATATCTTGTTAGGTCACAGTAAGTGTGGTCCTTTCAATTTATGTATGTTGTTTATCTACATCACTAAACCATACCACACGTGTAACACTATTCACAGTGATTGGCAGTATCTATTCAAGGGAGCTGCAGGGCTAGAAAAACAGTGTGCTTCAGGTCACATTTAAGGTTTATTGGCCATGCTGAGTGAGGAGGCTTGCAAGTGTCTCTTCTCTCCATCATTCACCGTCCTAAGAACTCAAGTTCACTATATTCATCCAAAACAGCATGCAGGGTAGTGACCCAATCTATTTCAGTCTCTGTGGTATTCTAATCTGCATGAATATTGTATTCTACCCAGTGTGTGGGGGTGGGGGGATCACCTTGTGAACCACTAAATCATTTTGATTATTTCACTAGAGACAGGCAGGAGTCTGAAAATGGAGGGAGTATGGGCTATGGCTTAAAACAAGAGTTCCTGGGTTCTAAAAACTGAACTAATATGCCTTGCTCTATTCCTGACTTGCAGTGTGACCTTGGACAAGTCCCTGTGCCGCATTTTACGCATCTGTAAAAAGGATAACAATACCAACAGTAGCTCACAGAGGTGTTGGGAGGCAAAATTATTTAATGTTTGTAAAACAGCATGAAATCTTCATATAAAAGGCACTATATATATAGTAGAATTTTTAAAAAATGTTTATATTATTGTTATTACTTATCACCCACAAGGCTTCCTGTTCCCTCCACATTTTGTATACCTTTCTAATATTGGGTGGGCAGGTACTTGCAGAATTGGAAGCCACCAAATCATACATTTTTACAGTGAAATGATAAAAGACTACAACTACTTATACCTCATTCCTTCGGCCAATAAAAAGTGATGGCAGTTTTATGTAGACCTATCAGCTGAATCCCTTCTTCCTCAAGTGCTCACACACAGAATCTTCTTTCCCCCACCTTGTTATCCTAACACTCATCCAAATTTAAGAGCTGGAGCAAAAATTGAGGAACTAATTAATCGGGGTTTTTTTCCAAATGGGAAAGGGCTCAAAGAGATGATACACTACTAAAGCAATTTTCTTTCATAACATTAGTTAATTGTCATGGGATACAAGGCACTGATGCAGGAAGCCTTCTCATACCATTTAAGTACCCACATTTTAAAAATGCCTAAATTCTACCTGTATAATATGCACACGCATTCTCAGGCAAGTAATTTCAAAAGGACATATGCATTTGCTTATTACACAAATGGAGTATGTGCATTCATGTATCCATTTATCTCACAGAACACATATTTGTATAATCCACTGATTGGCATGTGTTATGTCCCCCTCTGTGCCCTGTCCTTAGAGGATATGAGTCTATAACAGTTTTCAGCTAAAGATTTCTTTAGTTCAAGCTGTGGGAACTCACACCTTTAGCTCTGGAGAGCCTTGATTCCATCAAGGTGATGTAAGCTATTTAAGTGAGGATTCATGTGTGATTCAAAGTAGTGTGGGCCACAGAACCTCTGGATGAACTTCCTCTGTTCAGAGATAGGATGTAACCACTGCTCAGGGTGTGTTATGTCCCACTCTGTACCTATTGCCTTGAGGACTTCAAGAATCTGGTTCTTTAGTCAGGCTATACATCCTCATGCTTTTAGCTCTAGAGTTTCACAGTTCAATCCCTGGTGACAGCTAAGATAGCAGTTATCACGTGCACATTTTCAAAGAACAATTTAGTCGTTAAATTGTTTAGAATACATTTTACTTGAAATTGTAGTACATTACTTTACGTAGTCCAAAGAGGACATTTCTCTCTACCCATACATGACATTGAAATCTGACCAATGTGTTTGTCGTTCTTGATGATGAATGCTATACAGATAATGAAGCCATCTCATTATATCTTGCATATGATTCATCTAATATTTACAATATGTCAGTGTAAGCAAAATATTAATTTGGACTGTCAAATAACATACCACAAATAATACATCTTAGAAAAATTCAAACAAAGAAAAGGTCAGACCTGCTTTACCATGCCCTTACTATTGTTATATTCCAGAAATGATGCATTCTTGTTCATGTAAATATATATAATCTTTTTTCTCATTATACCTGATGTATTGGTTTGGACATAAACATTGGAAATTTAAGAACGTGTGTGTATCTACACTCTCTTTCTATCCAAAACCCACTGGTCTGTCATGTCAGTATTTTTGTCTGAAAGTGAGCTGTTTAAGAGGCTGCATGGTTGTTCAATAGGGCACTAGAGTGGGACTCTAGAGACCTGGCTTCTGTTCCCAATCTGCTGTGTGACTTTAGGAGTGTCACTTCATATCCCTCTGCCTCAGTTCCCAATCTGTAAAATTAGGATAATGATACTTTCCTCTCCTTCATGCTTTGAGGCCTATGGATGAAAAATGTTATAGAAGAGCTAAGTATCATTATTTTTAACTTGAAGACTAATGGGGATAGTCCCACCCTATCATATCACTATTCATTCTTGTCTTCTTGCTGTTAAAGTACCTAATGAGACATAGGGGGAATGTGGTGCGAGTGTATCTGTCATAAAACAGAGAATGATAGAAAAGCCTAGTGCTAATAGACTTCCATACCAGAATACCAGAACAGTATTCCTGGCATGCTTGAACACGGCCTCTTCTGAAGCTAATTTGAGTCACGCTGAACAACTCCAAAGGCTGGTGGTGATGGGAGGAACCCATGTGTATTTTCTGCTTTTTCCTTGCTCCTACTGATTGAAATGCATTTGGATTAAATACATGTTTAGTGTCTAAATCTCAACCCACATTTCTATATTTCAAGAGAAAAAAGGTGCATGACTAGGGAGAGAGGGTAAGTTATAAGAGTCTTGAATTGGTTACTGTTGCTAGGGAAACCACTTCCTTGGTTCATGCACATTCATCACATCTGTCTCTCTTAGTCTGCCTGGCTCTAAAACAATCAAACAGCCTGATGTTAGAAAGAAAAAAATAAACTACAAAACAATTCTGAACGAATGGTGGAGAAAACAAATGAGCATTTCAGAGGCCCACCTTTTGTTTGTGACACTGTCTGAGGATTCTGCCTGTACTAAGACCATGAAGTAGAAACCAATAGGTAGGTCAGGTTATTCCCTTTGACAAAATCCCTTAAAGGCTGTAAGGGCAGGATACACAAAAGGAATCAGGCACTGCTACACTCAGCATTGCAATGCCTAGCTTTCAGGCACCTAGAAAAATTAGTGGAATCCACAAAGGCTGCGTTAGGCACTTAGGGTCTCCATACAATGCATAGGGAGAGATAGGTGCCTGAGAATGGAATCCACAAAAGCTAGCATGCTAGGCAGAGAGCCACCACTGCTACCCAATGGGAGATGCCAATGACAAAGGAGTTCCTTCAGCCCCTGCCCATCTCAGGGAGTTAGGGACCTATGTTCAGGTGGGGAGGGAGGCTATCTCTGCTTGCAACCCACATTTGGGAACCCCTCCTCTCTTGGAGTCAGGTGCCATAGCCATTTCTTGTGAGAATGCCTTAGGTACCTGCCTAACTCCACATGAAACGGCCAGGGGAGGCAGTGGCTTCCCTCAGAATCTTTAGCCAGTGGTTCAAGTGATCATCCAGGGGGATGTGGGAGACCCTGGTTCAGTGTTATCATCTGCCTAAGGAGGGGAATGGATTTGAACAGGGATTCCCCACCTCTCAGGTGAATGCTTTAACCACTGAGCTATGGAATATTTTCAGGAGGGCCTCTCTCACTCCATTTTTGAAGCTGTTTCACTTTGTTATAAATAATTAAATATTAATTGGGCCACAGAAGTGAGACTGTCTGTGTAGTCCAGTAGTTAGGAAGTGGTGGGAAGCCCCTGTTCAAATTCCTTCTTCTCAGGAAGAGTGGGATTTCCCACATCCCATCCGAGTCCCTTAACCGATGGGCTAAAGGTTATAAGGGGGGAGGGGGAAACTGCCTCTCCCCCTCTGATGTTTTGTGTGGAGTTAGGCATCCTCTGAGCACACCCACTGGATCAGGACCCACAGGCAAGATATGTGAGGGAACACCTATCTTCTCCTGGTTTGAGGCTTGTGCTGAGGCTTGAGATAGGCATGCAGGCTCTGCCTGAGGCAGCAGTGCACATGCCCAGAGGCAGAAACATAGGCATCTAGGGAACATTTACACTGTAAGTGCTGAGTGAGTTTAGGCACCTACAGACTTAGGGCTTGGCTACACTTGCAAGTTAGAGCACATTAAAGCAGTCCCGGGTGCCCTAACTCCTGATGTGTCCACACTGGCAAGGCACTTAGAGCACCTGGACTCTGCAGCTGGAGTGCTCCTGATAATCCACCTCCACGAGAAGCATAAAGCTTGCTGCGCCCCGGCTGAAACGCCTGGGCATCAGTTCGGACGAGGTGTTGCATTATTGCACTGTGATTGGCCTCCGGAAACATCCCATAATCCCCTGAAGTCAAGTGACCACTCTTCTCATTGTTTTGAAATCAGCACCAGGCATGCAGGTATCCCCTTTCAAAGCTCTGTTTCTAACAGCTGGCATGCTTATCTGCTCGGTGACAAAGCAATCATTAGTGTGGAATGCTGCTGTTGTGAGTTGTGAGGGAGGGCGGGCTCTGCTGCTGTCTGAACTTATAAGACAGCGTGCTGACACACTCTCAGCCCCCCAAAACACGCTGTCTCTCCCCACATATACAAACAACACACTCTCTGTCACACTCCACCTCCCCCCCATTTGAAAAGCACATTGCAGCCACTTGCACACTGGGATAGCTACCACAATGCACTGCTCTTTGTGGCGTTGCAAGAGCTGCTAATGTGGCCACGCCAGTGAGCTTGCAGCTGACAGTGTAAACACACGGCAGCGTTTTCCTGAAGGCTGGTTTATCTAAATCTGGAATTTAGGTGCCTAAATCTTTGCGGATCTGGTTCTAAGTTCCTTCTCCAAACCAGAAACTCTATAGCATTCTTAATTAGCAACAATAATACTTCATCATCTCAGCTACTTTTGTCTCCAATATGTCTCAGAGTGATTAAATAGAGGATGGATGAGTTGGTGAGGACAAAAAATAGTATTTTCGTGGTGCATGCTTACAAGTTGCAATTTGCATCATTTTGATGGACACAGCTATCTCAGACATTCAGCTGTAACATCCTAATAGTATGTTGCTTGCATTTAAGATACATTTTAGAATGCAGCTATGAGAGGTCAATTCACCAAAGACTCTCCAATTTATTGCTGATGGAGTACTTGAGGGAGACTAATGAGATCTATCGGAGTATGAGGTATGGGGAGCCTCCATGAACATGTAAGAGAGATATTTTGGGGAGGGGAAGTTGTAACTTAATGTGTTTTTGAAGCAATAATAGATTTGGGTTCAGTTACCTTGAGATTTGACTGAAATTCAGGATGGTCCTCATTTTGTCAACCTAGTTCACCAGTGATTACCCTACAATATAGAACTCTAAAGTCTGATATGGGATTTCAGCACTGATAAAGAGGGAAAATATTTGGATTAACTTTTGTAACAACTGGGAGATGCTAAATCAGATTGGTGTTAGATGCATGCAAAACCACAACAAACATAATGCCTAAAATCAAAGTCTGATTCATAATCCAAGTCAAGCACCCTTTTAATTACTCTCTCACACTTCGGGAGTTTCAGTGCCTTAAAATCATACCAAACCTTTTACACTTGCTACATCTTTTCTCTCTGCCCTAAATTAGTCTTCCTCCATCTGCAGTACTCATTTAGACTTAAATATTGCAGGGCACTTTAACTTGTTTAAGGGTTGAGCACTTTAAGATTATAGAATCATAGAATCATAGAATCATAGAATATCAGGGTTGGAAGGGACCTCAGAAGGTCATCTAGTCCAACCCCCTGCTCGAAGCAGGACCAATTCCCAGTTAAATCATCCCAGCCAGGGCTTTGTCAAGCCTGACCTTAAAAACCTCTAAGGAAGGAGATTCTACCACCTCCCTAGGTAACGCATTCCAGTGTTTCACCACCCTCTTAGTGAAAAAGTTTTTCCTAATATTCAATCTAAACCTCCCCCACTGCAACTTGAGACCATTACTCCTCGTTCTGTCATCTGCTACCATTGAGAACAGTCTAGAGCCATCCTCTTTGGAACCCCCTTTCAGGTAGTTGAAAGCAGCTATCAAATCCCCCCTCATTCTTCTCTTCTGCAGGCTAAACAATCCCAGCTCCCTCAGCCTCTCCTCATAACTCATGTGTTCCAGACCCCTAATCATTTTTGTTGCCCTTCGCTGGACTCTCTCCAATTTATTCACATCCTTCTTGAAGTGTGGGGCCCAAAACTGGACACAGTACACCAGATGAGGCCTCACCAATGTCGAATAGAGGGGAACGATCACGTCCCTCGATCTGCTCGCTATGCCCCTACTTATACATCCCAAAATGCCATTGGCCTTCTTGGCAACAAGGGCACACTGCTGACTCATATCCAGCTTCTCGTCCACTGTCACCCCTAGGTCCTTTTCCGCAGAACTGCTGCCTAGCCATTCGGTCCCTAGTCTGTAGCTGTGCATTGGGTTCTTCCGTCCTAAGTGCAGGACTCTGCACTTATCCTTATTGAACCTCATCAGATTTCTTTTGGCCCAATCCTCCAATTTGTCTAGGTCCTTCTGTATCCTATCCCTCCCCTCCAGCATATCTACCACTCCTCCCAGTTTAGTATCATCCGCAAATTTGCTGAGAGTGCAATCCACACCATCCTCCAGATCATTTATGAAGATATTGAACAAAACCGACCCCAGGACCGACCTTTGGGGCACTCCACTCGATACCGGCTGCCAACTAGACATGGAGCCATTGATCACTACCCGTTGAGCCCGACAATCTAGCCAGCTTTCTACCCACCTTATAGTGCATTCATCCAGCCCATACTTCCTTAACTTGCTGACAAGAATACTGTGGGAGACCGTGTCAAAAGCTTTGCTAAAGTCAAGAAACAGAAGAAAGAAAGATAATGCTTTCTAATTATAAAGATAAGGCAAAGTTTTCCATCTGCTTTCTTTTTTTCCCTGCTGGGAAAGCCTATCCAAGCTCTCAAAGAATTTGTAGCATAAAATAATGGCATTCAGAAAGCAAGGCCTTAGGCTCAGCTTCAGTTGATTAATTTAGCCTCGTTTACTATTTACAAAATGTCCATGAGCAGCTTATGATTTTCTCTGATTTGATTATTCTAAATCAATCACAGAATAATTTCTACAGATACTGAATTGTCTGTAGACTGCTCACAAGAAGTTCATTGAGAGTGTTTGATATTCTGCAAAGAAATGGTGTTGGTTAGTTTTGATGGGCCACAGATCACATGGCCAAATTTCTGTATCCAGGTTGGAAGATGGTAACTCTTAGAATCAGATTTCCAATATGAATACTAACATTTATTAAATGTAAATTTGTGAATACAAACATTCCTCCCAATAAACTGGTTTTCTAGAATGTGTGGGGCAAGTGAATACAAAGGACACCTAAGCAAAACTGAAGGAAATTTGGTTCTTAATTCAAAGAAATATTCTCGTGTGTTTCCAAGGCCACACTTATAAATATCTTTTCCCATTGCAAGAATTTTCTTGCTGCCTCCATTTTTAATCTCTGATATGTGCAGCCAAATGTACTCACACTAGACTGCCAATGAGCAGGAACTGCTTTACCCCTTTGGACGCTACTTGCTATTTATGCATCTCTTTCCTTAGAAATTGTTCTCTGGTAATATATCTACTTAAACATATGATCCTGGTCAAATTTCCTATAAGTTCTATACATCAAACCTTCTGAAGTAGTAACTCTTGAAATATAGTCATGTTTTGGACAGAATAATACTCATTAATGAGTGGTGACAATTTATATCTAAGTTCTACAGAAGAGATAAATAATAAAATCTTACACCTTTGTCCAATACAAAGCAAGCTACTTTCCTACTCGAGTTCACACTTAATAAGTTTTGTCCACTGTGAAAGGTTTTACTGGTGCAAGAGGTTTAAGAAATATTCCCTATACTTAAAACTAGAGAATACAATGTGAGCCACCTTTGAAAGCCCTTACATTTCTCAGGCATACAATACATTTTATTTTGCTATGGGAATAAAGTACTTTTTATAAACCTACCTTCTGACCTGCTGCTGCAGTCAAACTGAGTGAGAGGGCAGAGCCAAACACTGCCACTGAAGACAGTTTGGGGCCGAGTAACCCCTCATCACTGACTGCTAATTAATTATGTTCCTTGACAAATTTAATTCTGGGTCTGGCAGATTTGCAGACTTTTGTACCAGCACTAGAGTATAGCAAGAGTGTGAAATGGCAGAGATAAAAAATGTGCATTTACTGGCTGTGATGTATCTGGTATCCTAAAGTAAAACTAACTTTACAGTTAAGTTTTGTCTATAGCTGTATTAAAAATGTCAGAAGACACAGTGCATGTTATTGTTTTCACAGGTTCAAGATGCATTTAGATGTCGATTAAGAAACTGCCAAGATCCAATCAATGCAGATTCTTCAAGCTCTTTTCCTAATGGACATGCTCAGATCATGGTGAGTTTTTATTTTATCCTGGACTTCTAATTCAGTGTCCCTAGCCAAAATAAAAAGATGACTATACATTACTATACATGTCAAGTGTGTGTACATGAAATATTAATATGGTTCTTAAGTACAAGTCTGACTTCAGCTCCTGAAATTTCTTAGAAAAGTTCAGCTTGTTGGTTCAGTGGTCTGTTGAATAGCACTATTATGTGCTGAATCTCTGAATACCAAGGTTCAAGAGCAGCCAAGACTCTGCCTTTGTGGGCAGCTGGGACTACAGTGTTGTGTAGATGATGTTTTCAGTCTCAAGGATGAGTGGTCAAGTGTGAAACATACTATATATTCTGAATTTCTGTACCCGCTAGTGTCTGCTTGCAGAGCAGTGTTGCAGTCTGGGGGACTTAAGAGCCTTCCCACCTCCCCAGCTTCAAAGCAAATGCATCTGTTATTTCTATTGAGGAGAAAGTGGTGGGCATTCTACAGGGGAAAGAACTGGCTAGAGTTAAGGAGTCAATGAAAGTTAGGGTTGCCCGTTTTGGTTGGACGTATTCCTGGAGATTTCATCATATGGCATATCTTTAATTAAAGATTAATCTTTAATGACTCCAGGACAAGCCTAATATTTGCTAATATCCTTAGGTGCAGTTTAGTAGCCAAATACTTAGCCCATTGATTTCAATGGGAACAGGATCAGGCCCTAGATGATGCAAGGATCTCTTAGCAAATGCCCTTGAAAGAGCTGTTTGAGCAGAGGAAAACCAATGTTGAGATGTCAGGAAAAAGGATAAAATGACCCTTTCTGAAAAAAGAGAAAATTTGCTGCTTTTATTAGATACATGTAAATAAAGTGTGAGGAAACCATGAAAGCAAAATTGAAATGCATTTAGGCTCTATATCAAGTTAAATAGTATTTATTTCACTGTGATGGAGTGACCACAGATTCTTTTCAGAGTAACAGCCACGTTAGTCTGTATTCGGAAAAAGAGAAGGAGTACTTGTGGCACCTTAGAGACTAACCAATTTATTTGAGCATGAGCTTTCGTGAGCTACAGCTCACTTCATCGGATGCATACTGTGGAAACTGCAGAAGACATTATATACACAGAGACCATGAAACAATACCTCCTCCCACCCCACTCTCCTGCTGGTAATAGCTTATCTAAAGTGATCATCAAGTTGGGCCATTTCCAGCACCCAACTTGATGATCACTTTAGATAAGCTATTACCAGCAGGAGAGTGGGGTGGGAGGAGGTATTGTTTCATGGTCTCTGTGTATATAATGTCTTCTGCAGTTTCCACAGTATGCATCCGATGAAGTGAGCTGTAGCTCACGAAAGCTCATGCTCAAATAAATTGGTTAGTCTCTAAGGTGCCACAAGTACTCCTTTTCTTTTCACAGATTCTTCAATATTAAACTCCATTCTAAATCCTGGCAGAATCTTTACCACACTTTGAAATGAATAATAGCTACTTTCACGGTTGGGGGCAGAAGGGGCTGCTGAACTTACTCTGGTTGCATTAGAAGCAGAGATATACAGAATGCTATATAACAAATACCAAATTTAATAAGAATGTTTCAGATAAAGTGAACTAATCTGATTAAGGTTATTAATGGTAATGTGTGTTGCAGGCTATTTTCTGTACTCCTGTTTATACAACGACTGTGAAAAGCTTTGTTGACAATAACCCTTCTATGATATGTAGAAGTTATTCTTCTATGTAAATATAAAATTACATACTGTATCATCTTATTAAAATTACATATTATATTTCCATCTATTTTATTTTATTTTTTTGTGGTCAGGCAGCATACTTTGAAAACAACCCAGTTATACTTTAGGAAAAATTGTATTACTCTGCTGTTGTAAAACAATAAACTCCACCTTCCCAGCAACAAGAAACCACTTTTAAGAGACTGTGATTCTGTAAGTAGGACATTTTGGAAGCACTGGTTGGCAAAAGGTATTGTGGTTTGGTTTTCATTTAATAATGGTTGTCTTGTTTCATTGTTTCTTGTTACAGACAGATTTTGAAAAAGATGTGGACATTGCTTGTCGGTCAGGTAAGGATACCAGAACAGTATGTAGTCAATCCAAAAAAAAAAAAAAATGAAGAAGATTTGTACTAGTGTCACTGTGAAGTAAAAGAAAGAAACAGAAAAAGTATGAGGTTTTACCTGGTTACAGAAAAATATCTTTTCTATTTTCTTTCATTGTCAGAAAACATGGATAAATGTAGTTCATTATCAAAGAAAATTGTGTAAGAGTCTCTTAACAGAATTCAAGTAGTGGATAAGTATCCCACAAGAATTTTTATATCTTAGAAAACAAGTGGATTTGGCAATAAAATCAACTTCACACATACAAGAATTTTCTTCACCCCAGTAAACATGCAAATTTGAAATAGCCATACAGCTAGCAAAGCACATTTTTGGTTAGATATAGGGCATTTGAAAATATGCATATAATATATAGTAGCGAAAACAATCAGGGGCTGACTTTTCTCTGGATCTAACTAACTAAAGTTTACTGTAGTTTAAGCAGCACAGGAATAAAAAAATAAAAATATATTTTAATTTCACATTATAGGTACACATTTTTATTCTGTTTTAGTACTCTGTACTTTATTGGCTCCGTTGCTGTCTGCTTCTGCTACTTAAAAATACTTGTCTTCAGCAACTTACTCAGCCAACGTAGTTTAAATAAAACACGATGAAAAATTAAAGGTCTTTATAATCCATTGGGAATTTTAAGATTTAGAGTCTCTCCATGCATTTTGTCACAATAGAGTAATAGTCCTTCCTTATTAACTAATGTTCATTACTGCTGATGTGTTTTGAAAGAGGTAAGGCAATGGAATTTAAAAACAAATACATTCCTCCTACCTTCCTAATGGAAGGATCAGTTTAGACTTAATCCATGAAGCTGCACACTTTATCAGCTTTGTAGTACAGAAAGTCATGTCAAGGACACACTTAAAGAAAGATACTTTTAATGCACACATGAGTGGACTTCACCATGTAAAATTAAGTGATTTAAATTCAATTTCCTATAATGAAATATTTAGTAAAAGGGTGACTGGGTGAGTTGGCATGACATGTGTGGTTAGAAACAATCTAATAACCACTTGCATTTAAAAATAAGTTTTTACTTTTTTTTTTTTCCGTTTTTGCTAAGTAATGTTATTGGGTAGTTGAAATGCCCCAATTTCTCACTTACATTTCCTTGCTTTAGGCAAATAATTCTTGAAAAATTAGAGACAATCATGTATGATTTAACATAGGGGGCTGCGTTGGTGAGCTGATTACTACTGTATATCAGTGTACTGATACACACTGTAATATTAGAGCCACCATGAACTTCAGGACACAGGAAAGGGAGTAAATGCATTTATGGGTATTTCTGTACTTCTTATTGTCTAACTCACAAAATCTTAATTTTGCTGCACATGCTAGCACTATTGTGTTAGCTGGAGATACCTTCACTGAAAGTGGTGAATGACTATTTTATTAGCCATGCTGATATAAATCGATAGACTCTTCAAGTGCACCAAAACATAAATAGGCTTCTTTGCCTAGTTTGATCGTATGCTGCATGTATTCAGAGATGAATTTAATACAAGGGAGTTACAAAATTCAGCAGAAAAGAACATTTAGGAGTAAAGTCGGGGAAGACATGTACACAGTTAAGGAGATCATTAGGATGGATTGACAAAAAGATCTAGCCGCACAATCTGTCTGATATTTTCCAAGAGGTTACACAGAGTCGATAAGGGCTGTGCAGATGTCAGAGTGTACTCGGGGTTTTTGGAAGCCCTTAATCAAGTTTCACATGGCAGGCTTCTGCTTAAGCTGTAGGTTACCTAAGACCTATCACAGAATGTAGAAATAGATAAAGGGCTGTTTTTAATTTATATAAATGATCTAGGCTTAGGTAGAGATCCAGGTCAGTTATACAATGTAGATTAAAAGAAACTGATTAAATAAAAGCTCATTCAAACTAACGTTTATGAAATAAAACAAAGTTATTAAATGGATAGAAAAAGATATAAGGAAATACACTAGTGAAAGGAACATAGGTAAACAAAACCATGACAACGTAAAATAAGCAGCAGCAAACAACTCCTTGTTATGAGAATCCTGTTCTGTAATTCACAGTTCTACATAAGGATATTGGACCATGCAGAGCAGCTACAATAACAGGAACACTTTCTAGAATTTCACTAAATGATGACGAAGAAGAGAAAGGAGCAAACCCTGAAGGTATGAGCTATTCCACATTGCCCGGAAGCATCATTTCTAAAGTCATCATTCAGCAGCCCACAGGCCTCCACATGCCTATGAGCATGAGTGAGCTGGCCAATCAGTGTTTGAAAAAAGACAACAGTGAGTTGCGGCGGACTGTGTATTTATGCACTGATGATAACTTGAGAGGTGCAGACATGGACATAGTCAATCCTCAAGAACGGATGATGGAAAGTGACTATATTGTCATGCCCAGAGGTTCAGTAAACACCCAGCAATCATTGAAAGATGAGAGCAAATTGAATATAGGCATGGATACCTTGCCTCATGAAAGGCTGTTGCACTATAAAGTTAATCCGGAATTCAACATGAATCCCTCTGTAATGGACCAATTCAATATCAATTTAGATCAGCATCTTCCCACCCAGGAACATATGCAGAATTTGGCCTTTGAGCCCCGCACAGCAGTAAAGAACTTCATAGCCTCCGAGTTGGATGACAATGCAGGATTAGCAAGAAGCGAAACTGGATCCACAATATCAATGAGTTCTTTAGAGGTCAGTGATGCTTAAGCAAATTACATGTTCTGTTGTTCTAATTATATGGCAACATAATAAGTCATGGCTCCTTGACTACAGCCAGTGTTTATGTTTGAGGGGTGCAGCTAATGTCTTAATTAAGATTAAATTACTGTTTGGAATCATGCTTTGCTTATTCTATTCCCATAAAACAATACTGACAATGTTTAGAATTGGAATAAAAATCAAAGTAAAGTTTTAGAGCCTTAAGGATGGGATGATACAATCTTGGAGCTTCAAAATTCCACCTGCCTTGCCGCGAATTTCCTTACCTGCAGGATGAATTCTATTAAATAACTCTGAGTTCCAGTGAAAAAGAAAAACCCATTCCTACAGGATAACATTATAATCACTGAACTTACTTGCACCCTCAAACAATGTTCATTATTCATTATTTATTTGCTTCATTAAATGTGCATAATTCTTTACCAGCAGTTAAGGACAATGGGTTTGATTCTACGCTAGTGTAAATCAGAGTAATTCTCCTAAGTAGCACTGCATGAAGTGACCAAATTTTCATGTTTGTGCCAACATGTGTAGAATTTGCATGTGCAGCAGGTGCAGGTATCTTTCTTGCACACTTAGCTCAGATGTCATTCTGACTATAAAATTGTTCTGGAAATCATTACTGGAATCTGTCTCGAGGATTTAAACATTAGAGAAAATTGCATGTGAAAACCATTTGCTTATTTATTTAATACCTAAGGATCAAATACTTCAGTTCTTAAAAAGTCTTTACTTTTGCAAACCAGTATCAGTGAGGTCAGTAGGAGTTTAAATGAGTGTGTTGACTGGAGAATTTGGGCTGGAGATCAGAATTTTGTTTCTATCATCAGGAGCTTTGAAAACAAAATACTTCCCTCCTTATGTTGTGTTCATAATATCCACAACTCTTGCATGAGAAACACAGATTAATTAAATATATTAAAAAGAAAGAAGATGAATTTGGGGCTTGGACGGTAAGCTAAGTATTGGCTACTTTCTGTAAGTTGCATTAACATGTAAATGTATAGGTAATCTTGGGACACATTTTCAAATGGACTTCTTAAAATTGCATTTTGCACACACATCCAGTTGCATGCATACGTCAGTTAGTTAGACATGAAGTTACCCGATATGCATGCACAATTCCAGCTTTGGTGGGCCCAGTTCCTGACGCCACATTTGAAAATATCCCTTGAAGTCTATGAGAATGTTGGCTTGCATCTTTAGAATCCAAAATGTTTATTTCATTTATAAAAGCTTTTCACTTCACTTGTAAGATTTGTTACTGACCCTGGGTCTGATTTACCACTCTGCTACACCAGTTTTATGCTTCTGTAACTACACTAAAATCAAGAGTGATGATTCGGGTCATTATAATATATGTATTCTCTCTTACTAGAGCAACCACACAGGATCATTCTGATACATATTTGCAACTTTGTACAGTTGCATTTGCAGTTCAGAGTTCTATATGTGAAAGGAGTTCATGGCCCCTAGCAGGTACCAAGCCAACTGAAAAAATGTGCATATTTATGTGTGTGTGTGTGTGTGTGTGCTGCACACGCACACACATGCAGCATGTATGGAGTATTAGTAGAGGCAGATTCCTACAAATGCCATTGCTTAGACTTGACGAGATTGTTGAATCTTTACTCATGGAAATACAAATTGAAGTAGAGATTGGGGGGGAGGTCCTTTCTCAAAAATTTTGAAATATCTAGGGCCACTTCCTCCATTTTAGAAGACTGTAAGACGTTTCAAAAGATAGATTCAATGCAAAACTTTGTATCAGGTATTATTGATGCATCTTTCCCTTCAGAGGGGAGAGGGAAAATCTTTCTTTCCTTTCTCTTAGAGAAAGCGTGCAAATAGATGATAACTAACTGAGAAGCCCTTCTTCTCCCGTCAGGACCTATTGCTTCTCTTCTCCACCCATAGGAAAATCTGGGAGCCCCAGAAGCTTCTTTGCCAGGCATCAGGCTCCTCCTAAGGCTCTCACATCAGGTTCCCCTATCGCTAGCAAGAGAGGAGGGGGATGCCCTAAGTCAGAAAGAGAAGGAGGAGCTCTTCTTCCACATTCAGTGTAGGACAGGGAGTTATGTTCCCCTGCACACCTCCATAATTTAATCCTCAGCATCATGATACTTGCGCTGTAATTACTCTGCAATGTGTACGTTTTTACCATGTCATTCTATAGTAGTCAACATTTAACATGTAAGTGAAGTGCACCTGGGTGATTTCTGATGTGTTAATTCTAAAATTTTAAAATTTAAGGTCAGTATTTATTGAGCACATAATAAAGGGAAGAAAGTTTATAAAGCAATTAGGGAAATGGTATAACTGGGAAATTATTTAGATATCATAGACCCCATTTTCAGAGGGACTCAAACCAACTTCTGATTTTGTGGGTGAAGTTTTTCACCTCCTGATACTTACACCCATCAAGAATTATGGGTGTAATTGGTACCAGCTGAACATTGTGTCCCAAAACAGCTATTCTGTATACCTAGTTGTTATTATTTGTTCTCTCAATTTATTGTGGGCACAAGTAGTTGTGGGTATAAAACTGAACCTGCAGAAGTAGGGGACATGTCTGAAAATTTAGGCCTTTAGCTTTAAGTGCTGTCACAAAACAAAACAAAAACAATTCACTTGAAACTCATTTCCATTTTATTTCTGAAAAATCAGAATCTCATACTTCCATTGACCAAGTCTCTTACATCATACATGCACACATGTCCTCACATAAAATATTCCATCACACTTGGAAAATTGAGGGTTTTTGTGCTAACGCTCTTACAAAGTCTGCTAAATTCCTGATTTTCCTCTATTTATAAATCTCAAAAATGTTCCACAATTACATCAGTGGGCATCTGCTTTATCCATTAGAAAAATTCACTTCCAAAACTGCTTTTATGTGATATTAAGGTTATGAGACCTGTATCATAAAATCCTAACCAGTTCAAAGTTAAGGCTGAGATGTGAGGTCATTAGTATACTCTCTCATACCTGGGCATTGCATTGTATGATGCCTGGAGATGACAGTTTTAGGAGATAGCTGAAATATTCAGGCATGCTGGAATTTCCTAGCTTTTGCCTCTGTGTGTCACAGACCTATTTCAGTTTTTGTATGTTAGTATTTTTTTCATATGCTTTATTGTATCAAGAAGATCTGCTTCTCTAGTTAGATAGTTCTTTGAAGGTGATATATTTATGTACAAATATTACTCAGGCACACACATACATGTATGAGTTTGCAGATTACCAAGGTGCAATCTAGTGAGATTTTACTCTGTACGCTCCATACAGTATTGGTGTTATTATAGACACAAGCGGGCATACTAGTACACCATGGTGGTTCTTACAGGGAATAATTTAACATCTTGCTTATCTCCTGCACCTTCTTCATATGCGTGGATTAAAGTTGGCAATATTATCTTGGTATTAAAGTGGCTTTCAATGTGCTTCTTCAGTTCAGAGTGTTTTGGTTTTAATGAAGAAAGCACTCTGAATGTCCTCTTTTGGAATGGTTTTTGTTTTGAAAGTGCACACTCACATTGCTGTGCTCATTAAAACTAAATTACTTTGAAGTGAGGCAGTGCATTCCCATCCACTTTGACACAATGGGGACGGGGAGGGGGGGTTGGAAGTCTAAATGCAGAGGAAGAAGCAGATCTATGCAAGGGGCAGAGCACCTGCTCCCCAAAAATGCAGGGAGAACTGGCACGAGCATCTTAGTGGAGCAGGAGTGGCTGGTTCTTTTAGAGGAATACAGAGAAGGAAAGAACACTGTACCTAATTTGTTTTAAATGAAAAGGGGGGAAAGGGATATTTAGAAAGAAAAAGACCAAAAAGGAAAAAGGAGAGTAAGAGTTGTAAAGAAATGAAGGTAGAACATGCAGGAAATTGTATTAACAAGGAAAAAGAGAGACTGTGCTCTGGTAGGCAGGAAGATGACAAAGAAAAGGAACGACTCTAATTTAAAAGAGAATGTGGCAGACAAGGAAGAAACTGTTGTATTCTCTTTTCAATATTCTTCTCTAAATGAGAGGACTTACTGTGGTGCTTTGGCACATAAATGACTGGAATTCAGTTCCCAATCTCTCATTCCCCTGTATTCATTTTTCAGGTCCCAGTCCCTCATTCTCCAATTTGAGATTTCTATGGAGACAGGCACACTGCCATAAGTGGGAAGCACTTGGTTGTATCACTAAAATATCCCTTCTGACACATTAATGAGGGGAAAATATGAGAGAACTGAAAAGATAGTGAAGGAGTTAACAACATAAAGAAAGGGGAAAATAATAAACAGAAAGGCATAAGAGAAGACACAGGAAAGGCAAAGTCAGAGACACCAGAAAGGGAGAGCAGAGTTCAGGGGAGGCTTAAAATGAAAGGGGCAGAAACAGAACACTGAAATCAAAGTTTAAAGAACAAGGTTAAAAACATCTGTGATAACACGAGAGGAGAGAAAGAGATAGAAGAAATACATCAACAAAACAGTATTTCTTGTCAAGCAGAGACTCAGACAACAGGCAGTTTAGAAGCAATAAGCTAGTCTCAAGTCCTTTTGACCTATGATATGAGAACTGAACAATAATTGGGAATAGAGTGAAAAGAGCATCATGGGAGTTTCTGCTTTAAAATGCACCCAGATTGCATCAGTTTTTCAGGGCCCTCCTCCCCCTTACACAGATTTATCTTTCTTTCCTCCTTCCATTCTCAATCATCTGCCAAAGCGTGCTGCTTGCCAGTTCTGTGACTCTCAGCCTTAATGAAAGCCTAAGCCTATTATAGCTCCTGCTTTATTTGATTTGTTGGATGGATCTTGAGTTCTTCCAGTTCCAAAACTGCCACTACATCATTTTATATAACCTTTATAAAGGTGGAAGTTGAACCAGGCAATGAAAGGGCAGTAATTGAAGGTGTATTGAACTGGAATTCTAGTCAACACCCTGGAGAATAACATGTATTTGAGACAGTCGTTTTACATGTACCTATTTTAGCTGCATGTGATATTTAAGAAAAATACATATTTTCAGTCATTGACGAAATTAAGAAATGCCTATACCTCCCCTAAAAGAGCGCAGCAGCTCCAAAACAGGTGTTTATAGACTATTGAGTAAATGTATATGTAGGAGCTGTTATAAAAGAAGGAGACTTATGCACAGTAGATCAAAATAGCTTTGAACTGAGGCCTTGTGGGTGTTGCAAGTGTATTGTGTGCTAAAATTGCTAGGAGACGTTCAGCACTCAAAAATTCCCACACTTATGTGGTTATGCACTTTTTTCACACAAAATTACTGCCTTATGACTCACCTATATTAAAGTTCAATAGCCTGTACAACCTTGTATTTGAAGCTAAGCTGTTCTTTTTTCACTAACATGAACACAAATGGGCATTTTAAAAAATCACAACTTCTATTCATGCTGCACTTTTATATCTCCAAAATACCAAAAGAGATTTTTCTTTAATTTTGTAGGGGGAAAAAGCCCTCCCTGGGGCTAAAATGTTGTATGTCACATTTAATCTCAGAGTGAATTATCAACTGATGATAATAAGGATTTATATTAATGGAAACATGGAGATAGCCTTCACTATTATATCCCTGGTTTCAATTATACTTTGCACTGCATAATATATCTTCAGGAGTTTATGTAATTAGTCAGCTAGCAGTATAATGCAAACTAGAATAAGGAGCAAACCGGGAATTCATCTTTTTACACAGATGGAGAGGGATGATATCAGTCATTTAGTCCTGGTGCCAGTGGAGTAGTGCATGTTGGTGCATGGAAATTATCTTTCAGCGCTGTTCTATTTTTTCCACCAATGAACAGAGTTCAAAGTTATTCTGGAATTATTCAGAGAAGCTATACACGATTAGTACAAAACACAACTGATTTAAGATGAATTGCTGCTGCAGACTTCCTTTCCACAGAATTTTACTTTGGTTTTAATATAAGGGCTTTTTCCTGCGATGTGGGTTTTATCTCTGAAATCAGACAGTCATAGAAATTAGAGATAGAAAAGACTCACCAGATCACCTCCTGTCAATGCAGGAATAGTTTCTACAGTATATTCCTCCAACACCTTGCCCGACCTAATGTTCAATTACTTAACTGATGAGCATCCCACTGCTTCCTTTAGGAGATCATTCCCTGTTCAAATGAAGTTCACTACTGGGAATGCTTTCTTGATAACCAGTCTAAAGTTGCCTTAATTTCATCCCATTATTCCTGAATTATAACTTCCTAGACATGTTCTTCCCCAAGTAGCCTCTTTCATTATTTGGTATTTATACCCAAATACTTGTAAACTGTGATTATGTATTCCAACTCCACCACCACTGTTTAACCCAGGTACATAAACTTTTTTACCCTTTCCTTTTAAATCACTTTTGCTAGCCTCTGAATGATTTTTGTTGTCCTTTTCTGAATTGTTTCCAATGTATTGACATCTTTCTATTACTGACAGGCCCAGAACTTTATGCAATAGTCTAGGTGCAATATCACCAGAGTTGCATAGAAAGCAACTTACACCTACTTGGGCTGGTATATGCAGCCTTGACTTTTTTTGATGGCATATTGAATTGCAAATTGATACCCAGCTCATTGTTTGCTATCACCCCTGGGCTTTTTTCCTCATTACTGTTTCCCAGCTCTTTTCCTGCCATTGAATAGCTACATGCCTTTGTGTTCAATATTTTAGATTGAATCTGATTTTGTAATTTTTGCACCTCTCTAGGACTTTGTTTTTACTTCTCCATCCTCACTGATATTTGCAATATGTTTGAATTTATATTATCTACATATTTTGCTTCATGTGAAGGTTACCTATTCTTCCAAATCATTAATAAAAGATACTACATAAAGCTGAGGCTAACACTGATCCTGGAAAACCCCTCTGGCTCTCATTGTAAGGTTTATGCTGATTAAACTGATACTCGGTTTTTACTGGTGGATACATGCAACTACACTAAGAAGAGACCCACCATGGACCACCTTCATCGAGCTATGCATTCACTGGCTACCAGAGATTTTTTTTTCCTTAGCCCCATCTCATTAGGCTTTCAACTTCCATTAATTTAATTTGTTGAATGAGCCAGGTGGTTGCCTAGATCTATAGGACCATGAAGGGGCATATACAAGCCCCTCTTCCCTAGCCCTGAGATACCACCCTGGAAAATCATCCTTTTAGTTGATTTAAGAAAGAAACTATTTTTGAGGTTGTCAGATTACTTATGGAACCTAAACATGCAAGTAGTCTTGAGGTGGATGGGCAGCTTGTGTTGGTTTTACTGTACCACATCATATAGGAACCAGAGAAAATGGAAGTGGAAGTGGTGGCATTCAGAAATAAAAGCTTCTGAAATAGCATATTAGGGAAAGATCCAATTTCCTTAAGTCAATGTAAAGACTCCTGGTCACTCCAATGTAAATTGGATCAGGCCCTTAAACATATTTGCCAGCTCCAAAATAACCTTAAAATTGTTCAGTGTTGCCAGTGTGATAGCTAATAGGACCTGACCCTCTACCTGTTGATGTCACTGGCAGAACTCCAATGGACTTCAACTCAAAGCACAACTCTGTTGCTCCTCTGACCTGTGACAGCAGATCATGTCTTTAATGACTTTAGGGGATCACCATGTGCAGTCCTGAAAAATATAAAGTAAAAGCACAAAACAAATATTATTTAATGTACAGTTAAAAATAAATGTCCTCCTTCTGGTTCCGTTCTGGTTATACTCCAGAAGAATTTTGTTTGACATACGTGTACAAAATGGCCTACTGAGTCACCGTGCCAAGGAGATGTGATGTAAAAGCAGAATTGCAACTGTGACATCTATCCAATCAGATTGCAGTAAAGTATGGTGCAGTGTTTTGCTCACATTTAAAGTGAACAGTAGAGTTATGTGGGGGCTTAAACCTAATCACCCATCTCTGCTTATAGGTAATGCCAGAGTACCTGTGCTGCCCATGAGCAGACTTGCAGGCAAAATGGGTTTTAAATATTCCATTTTTCTAAATCACACTTTCTTGCAAATCAGGTCTCTAAACTATATTTGATTTAGCATCTTCGTTCATGCATTTCAGTAAAACCAGGTTTATTACTGCTTTGAGTGTTGAAACTAGTCTAGGGACAAGTACTCTAAAGTTTATCTCATGAATGAGCCTTTTTCCTTTTGTGACCACACAGCCAAACATAACACTAAATATTCTGAGTGTTCGCAAGCCCTGTTTGTGTTTTGGGGGTAAATAAATCTCTTGAGGTATAGTTCATTTTAGAGTGATCAGAGTCTCTCTGGTTTTTTTACCACTGTTGTTTTGGGTTGTTGTTCAGGGGTTTTTTTTGTTTTGTTTTGTTATTGGTGCTGTGACACATTTTTTCCAAGTAGTCTTTAAATATCCTGGTTAATGTGGGAGGCAAAGTTGAGCTTTTCTAGACAGTGAATCTTTCAAGTATTCTAAGTCCCTTCCCGTGGGCTGATTACTAGCACTTCAGATCCCAGAATGTGCAGAACATTCCTACAGTGGCCTCCTTTGCATATTTACAAATCCAACCATTTGGAGCCAGTCAAAATTTTCCACCAACACAGTTTTTCAACAAAAAATGGCTTTTTTGACTAAATTTAAAAAAAATAAATAAAAAAATGGGAGGGGGAGGGGGAATCTGTTTTCATCAAAAACCCAGAAATAAAAAAAAAATCAGTTTTCAGCAACTTGAACATTTCACTTTTTAACTGGAAGTATTTAGTTTTTGGTTGCAAAAAAACAACATTTCAATGCAAAATTTCAACAAATCAAAAAATTCGTTTCATTCAAGTTTTTCACAATTTCTTGACCAGCTTTATTAGAAATGAGTGCATCCATGTCACCTCCATCCTCAGTCAACTCCACTGGCATCCAAATCAATTCAGAACACTGTTAAAAATTGCCCTCCTTGTTTTTAAAATGCAGTGAATTTCTTCCAGCTGACTGACCTTGTGGACCTTAGTACAAAACACACCATTGCTTAACTAGGTGGTTAGGGACTGAACTGGATAGCAGGTGATCAATCTGGCTCTGCAGGGTCCTGATCTAGATCCCATTGAAGTCAATGGGAGTCTTTATGTCAACTTCAGGAGACTTTGGAACATGCCCCAGGTGAAGAAAGAAAATTCATTGTTTTGCATAGTCTCAGTCATTAAGACGTTACACTTCCTACACTCCAGAGTTGCTACCATGAAATACATAAAACTGGGAAAAACAGGAAAAGTGTTTGGGGAGGCGAATGGGTAAGTCATGGGGAAATGGATTTACACCAGATTCTGAGCCACATTCCTTATGCTGAAGGACACAAATTACTCACATTAACTGTCATGAGGCCACACCCTTTTAACAAGAGAGCCTGTCCTGCCAGTTATTCAGAGAGCTGTACAATGGTGCCCAGATGCAGAACTGTAGTTCTTGGCTGATGCAAAACTTCAAAAACACCATATAGAAGAAAAATGAGGATCTCTGCTTGTTTTATAAGCCAGCACACATCCCTCACTCAAACACATACTAACACAAGTGCCTGGGTACATGTTACACAAGGGTACAGAGCAGGGCTAGGATATATTACTATGAATAGATTTTCTTCACGGTCATAAGCTCCAGTCATTATTCAAACAGCGGAATCAGGCCCTTGTCTCTTTCTATATTCTTTTTCCTTCCTTTCACCCTCCCTCCCCACAAGTAATCTAGCACTGGCCTCTTCTCTTTCAGTACACATAATCTCCCCATCCTTGGAGCAGTCTCCTTTTCCTCTGCTACTCCTGCTGGCTACTGCTGCCTTCGTGTATCCCTTTGCCACCTTAGCCCTAGATATTTTATCCCTTCCCTACAACATTAAACTTCAATTTCTTCTGTTGTTATTTACTATTTACATCTAATGCTGTATTTTTTAAAAATTCTGTGAAGCATTCTGAGTTGCATTTTGTATAAAAGATACTATACAAAATGAGATTTTGTGGTATTGTATAACAGTAAATACAACACAATTGAAGAATCATTTCTTTTACATTCAGATTCCTGGACTAATATTTGTTATAATTTGAAACTAATTTCAAGTTGTTCTCTCCAAATGAAGTCATCATTGCAAACAAGCTGAAGCTTGTATGGAAGATATAGCCGCCATTGGCTTGATTCCTCTGTCACTAACTCCAGTGTAAATCTGGAGTAACTATATTGAAATCAATCTGGTGAGAGAGAAAAACCAAGTTCTGGGTGTCTATATGATCCCAAAGTGGTAGATTCCTTATAAATATCATTGAGATCATGGTATCCTGCTACAAAACTTACTGAATGAGGAGCCTGACTACATGCAGAACTCTCTGTGAAATGCAATTGTGTCTTATTCCATTGGGAAAACAATCTCATTTCTAACAAACTGTGCATGATGTCACAGATTAATCTTTAATTGTTAAAACAAAAAGTACATCTTTCTTAAGAAATCTTTAATACAAATATTCAAAAGGAAACAGCAATGTTCTTTAAACTAATGACTATGATTGCATGAATAGATTCCATGTTAATGCACCTCTTCTTTTCTTTCCTTTTCTGGTGCTTAATAGAGAAGAAAATCACGTTATTCGGACCTTGACTTTGAAGTAAGTTTAAGTTTAAGTTATTCCTGCTTATTAAAACTATATTAATATAAAGTTAATAAGAAATTTCAGTTTAAGCCACATGATATAGTAGATATCAATATGATGGTTTAAATGGGTGTTGTATAATATATGATGGGAGTTTCATTAAAACTACTTTGGCAAAAGTTACTTGTAAAACATTCTAACATCGAACTACTGCATAGTACAAATGAATTATCATGGCTTCTGTTCTAAGTTCTCCACCATTTCAGTTGCATGTATTTTTTTCCTTTTTATACATCTATTAATTTCCCGGTGGTCATAGAGGCTGATTGTCTATTTGAAAAAGTTTGTCTCTTTTGTTTGATAAGTGGTGTTGCACAGCAAGTCTGCTTCCTTCCACAAATTCTCTATGTGAGAGAGCCCAATCTCTCATTTTCTTTAGGATTCTTTTCGCTTATGGGACCTAAATTTTCAAAACTGATTAGTGATTTTGGGTACTTGAGTTGAAACCCTTTAAGGGGCCTGACATTTTTCAAAGATGCTGAGCAACTGCACTCTGAAAACAGGCCCCCTAAGTGACTCAAGTTGGATACCCAAAATTTGAGACGTACAAAATCTTTAGTCCTTGTTGGAAATGTAGGCTCTGGTTGCAAGGATTTACACGCACAAACATTTTGGTGAAGGTATTTATCTTCCTATTTATTTGTATGGTTGCTCTAAGTGACTACTCTGTGTAGTCAAAGTCTATATTCAGCAAAATAATAATGATTTATGGATTTTTGGTTTTTGCAAAACTGTCTTATTCATGCTTATTAATAATTTGATATAATTCATTATGTGTTTCTCCAGTGAAGCCTCTCACACTGTTTGCATAGAACCTTACATACTTAGGACCAAATTTTAATATCCATTGAGATCCACATATCGACTGTGACTTGAAAAATCATTGTCTATGTTTACATGGACAACCATAGTAGTGGATTTTTCTAGTCATGCATTGAAGCATTTCTTGGATCAGAAGTCAGAATCTGGCCTGCAGTTACTGATACAAAAACTATGGCAATTCCTTTATTATCTCATCTTGTGAATCATTCAGTATATAATACTGTCTATTCCAGAGTTTTAGGCTATCAAAGTGTGAAATTTTGAGCAATAAATTATGTGTTCAGAGAACCAAACCCAAGTGCTTTGAATTATGAAAATCTTTACATTTGAAAATCTTAAAGCATGGTATATATTGGATGCCATACTTTTTAGTGTTTCACTCAGTAATGCTCCATGCAATGAAAGAGAGTATTATTATGGACAAGTTGGTCAGGCCTCCATAGTTAACACAATTGAGTTGTTCAGTTAGAGGAAGGAGTCTACTTCTGTATTATGTATGAAAAATACAGTGTATACTCCCAAAAATTATAGCACTTACTGTTTGAGTACAGAATGAATATTCTCAGAATTTACAAATGAATCCATTAATTAGTGTCAGTTCAAATGTATTTAAATATGGTTCCATTAAAAATACAATTTAGTTTCAGGCCTTGTTTTCCCTGAAATGATCTTAATAACAGACTAACATAGCCTTCAAATTCCCAGATAGTTAACACTTCTTGAAATATTGTGTATAAACTAGATTTGAAGAAATTAGGTTGTAATTAAGCTGTTATTAATGATTGTGGTATCTAACTCTTATGTTTACACAGAATATAGACAGGCATAGGTCAACAGCTCAGACCACCCTTAACTGGGGGCACTGCAATATCTGAGATAACTCAACCAACCCATTCTGACAGGTAGTGATATCCTGAGGGGAAAAAATATGAAAGGACACAAACCCCTTCTTTATCAATCAGTTTAATCTAATTTTGGACCACAACACAAAAAAATCATAATTTTATTGTTATTGCATGGTGTCCCTAAAGGAGTTAAGATTATGTGAGTGCCTCAAAATTGTGCGCTCCATTAGCATGTTTGAATTTCTTTGAAGTTTAACAGTAACTCTGAATTTCATAGGTGTACAACACTATTTTTGGGAAAATTACCATATTCCTGCAATATTTTTTTTTACTCTTAAGCTACCTCTCAAATTTGACTCCAACTTACTATAATTTTTTTTCTGAAAATACACACACACACACACATAAAATTAAAAGAGCATCAGTTAATGTTCTTGATACTTACATTCAAAGAAGGAAGAAGAATATGCATCAACAATCTAAGGGGGGAAAAGCAATTCTAAAATTAAATAAAAACAGCACAACAGAAATTATACAATCACAGCAATGAAAAGAATTCTGAATCACACAATTCCAGTTTGAAGGCCAGGAATTCAGTGCAGTTCTCTCTGAGTACGTTCTCTATGGCAACTGCTAGTAAGACATCCATCCTAGCACTCAAGGGAACATATTCCAGCTCCAGATAACTACTGACAATACTATGCACATTGTGTTCTCAAGTATCAGTTATCCTGTAATGCTTTTTCAATTGACTCACATTGTGTATATATGATACTTACATCTTTTATTGTGTTTTGTTTGCAATTGCCGCATTACCTAGATTTTTTTTAAATACTGTATTATCTACATGCATTGTATATAAAATATCAGGAAGGGAAATGTGTCATCCTATATGTGTGTACGTCACTCTGTTCAAGTGACACCAATCCTAATGGAGACCATTTGGGATTACTGCAGTATAAATAATAATAATAATAACAGCAATGATATTGTGCTGGTGGCTGTGGTATTGTAGAAGTGCTGAACCAGATCGTTTCCCTGCTTTGAGATTTCATTATAGGTACTGGATCAGATCATGATCTCTGCTTTGCACCACTCTGAAAGCTGACCTGGATGGCCACCTGAGGATTTCCCTTGATAGGGAAATCCCATAGTGATGGCATAACCACCCAACCTCCTTCACAGTCCTAGGTGTAAGACAGAGGGGTGAGGTAGGGTGGGGTCATGGGCCAAAAAGCTGATGCATTCTGTTAATGCCTAAAGCCTAAATGGCTTCTTCAGGGCCACTGCAGCTGACAGTAACTTAGAATAGCCCTGAGGATGCCCTAAATGGGCCAAATGTGCACCCAGGATCGGAGGGGACAAAAAGGTAGCCATGAGCCACCTTTGCCGCCCCTTGCCCATGGGTCCTGCACTGAGAGGAGACTGGTCAGACTCAAGGAACGGGCCAACTGTGTCTTGTTTTGCCTTTGTAAACAGTTTAGCATTATGTAACAGTTAATAGTTCTTTAAAATACTATTTACATGGGGGACTTAACACTGGCTGAAACATGTGTTTCGTTTTATAGACAGAAAACATTAATGCCGTATATATACTTTATTTTGTTAGTCTTTACAAAGTACCTTATAATCTCTTTGAACTCTGAAATCTTCCTGCATGACCAGTCACAAGCTACAGTAGCTGTACAGCTGTCCTCTGTCTCTCTCACTCATGCACAGCCATGCAGTCCCATCATAAACTGTCACGGGTGGTACTAACTACAGGAAGTTCTGGGGTTTGGACACATTAATGCATCCTCTCATCCTAAGACCTCATCATTCACTACGCTGTAAATAATAAAAATATCCTTCTTCATTCTTTTGGTCCTTCAGAGAGGAAAACCCCTTATTTTATGTGCCAAAGCTCCTACCCACAGGCTAGTTTATCCATGCTTCACAAAAAAAAAAAATACAAGGATAGAATATAACAAATAAGTCCAGATTTTGGCTAACCCATACATTAATGCACCAGGGTGGGAGAAGGGCCAGAATCAAGTTGAGGAGCATACTGCTTGCCCTGTCTAACATGCCCGCAATGATAGTTGCTCTGGCTCTGAATTCCACCAGCTCTGGCAAATCCAGAACTTTTCCCAAGATAGTGCCATTACCACTCTAGGATCACCCCGCAGTCCTTCCCTGAAACTGGAATTATCACTGACTCAGCCAGAATTTCTCTTCAGGGCTCCCACTGAATCATACACCCGATACATAACCTCCAACATGGAACCTTATGGAGTCAAGGGCAGAATGCAGCCCATAAAGAATGTTGTGTTTGTCTTATATTTACACATAAAGTCACACAGAGCCAGTTTTATATTCTGTCTGTGTTCTTGCTGCAGTCACATATCACACTGGTTTCCACTGCAAACCAGTAGAATATTACTTTAGAAGGGACATTCACTAGGGCTTTGATATTTTTTGACATTTAAAAATATTGTTTAAAAAAAAATCCTTAGTGTTATTGGTTGTGATGTCCTTAGCTGTGTGGCACCCTATTTAGCCACATAGCCTGCTTTCCCCTAAAACTTTTACAGAGCTGCTCCTGTACTGAGATTTCAGTACCAGTGTATGGCTGTCAGTTCAAATAAAATTAATACGAATTGTGTCAAACAGTGTATGTCACAAAGATGTCATGGCAATTGCTTTTTCCCCCCAACGAGCTCTATAATAGATGTGCCATGCGGAGAAAGGCTCTGTTACTGATGAGGACACACAGGAGAATGAAACACAGACACAGACACAGAGATGGATTTTTAAAGCAGAAGGTCATCGTTTAACTTTAGTGGAGGGGGCACATGTCACAATAGTACTGCACATTGCAATGGACCATGCAGCAACTGAGAAAGTCACTTGTACAGTAGTCTAAACAATGAGTGTAATGGAGCTACTGTGTGACTGTAGGTAGAGCTACTAGGAGGAACGTATTTATCAACACTCCCTCGTTTTGTGGAATGTTACTCATTTTATTCCCAAAGCTAGCTATGTTCCACACCAGTTTGGTGTTGCTTTACTTTTATTGCTAAAAACTGTAGACATGTATCTACATCAGAAACAAACATTGATAAGCTGAAGTTAAAGAAAGTTATTTCCACTAAACGACTGAAATCCACAGGATTTTAATTTTCCTGCATTCATAAATGTTTTGTGTCCCTCATTCTGGGTCTTTGTCACACACTGTATCCCATCTTTGCGCTTTGCTAGGTTGAGCAGTATAAGCTGGAATGGGGTATATCCCCCCTCAAGTTTGTTTGGTAGCATATAAGGCAGAGAGGTTGTGATTTACCCAGGTCACTGTCAGAGTTAGCTCTGGAACTCAGGAGTTCCTAGCTCCCAGCCCTGTGTTCAGGCCACTTCTCTCTTGCTGTATGTGCAGTAAATGAGCAGGATTTGGGATAACACACACAGAGGCACCAAGATGAGAAGCAAAAACAGAGAAAGCCTGGGAAGAGGAAGAAGGAAAATGAAGAAAATGAGAAAAATAAGCAGACGTAAAGGAAGTCAAACAGCAGCACCAAAGGAAGCGAAAAATGAGAGAACTGGGCGGGGGGGGGCAAAATTAGATAGAAATAGTAAATAAATATCTAGTAGGAAGAAGAAACTGATCCAGTCTGGGAGGGAAAGGGGGAATATTATTTTTGCACAGTAAGAGAAAAAGGGAGACAGAGAAAGGAAGAATAAAATCATAGGACTCCATGCAGAGAGAAGCAGGTACATGAGGAAGAAATGCAGCCTCTGTGCCATTCTTCTCTGTCCCCCAACCTTAGGGAAGGCCCTTCACAGGGACACCACAGTCTTTGGACAGTGCCAGCCTGCATGGGGATGGAGGAGGGGAGCCAGGTTCTCTCTTCTGGATTTCCCTCTTCCTCCCATTTTCTATGGGGAAACTGGCACAAGTTAATATATTTGAATGTTAACTTGCACTGCTTCCCCCCTTTCCAGGCCTTGGGGATGAGTGGGGCTTCCTGGGTGGCTGTGGTTGTGAGAATCCCCAGAAGAATTGCTGCTAAAGAAGCCATGTTGTCCAGGGGAAGCATGAGCCTGTGGTGTAAAGCAGCAGGGAAGAAGAAAGGATTCCATTTATCTTTATTCTATCTTGTTCAGATTCATATACCACTCTAATCACCAGAGTACATCTTGAGGCTGTCTGAAATGCTACACAGATTTCACATGATCTGTCACTTCTGACTGGTTCCATCGTTGGTGAACTTCACCCACTCAATGGAAAAATGGGCACAAAACCAAAAGGTTGAACTCAGAATTGCTTCTCTCCTTTTGTGGTTTGTTGTTCCATAGAAGAAAAAGCAGGTCATTCACTATAATAAATACTATAGCCATTCTACTTTTTGAAAAATAGTTAAAACTGAGAATTTTAACAAGGAATTAAAAAGTGTAACTAGAAAGAATTAAAGGTAGAGATTATAGTTTATTTATATAATGTTTATAGTGCAAATTACTCTTTACACACTTAAATGTACACTGAACCAGCAAGAAGGGAGTAAAGAAGGATAGCCATGAAAATATAAAGCAGCAGAAAATATCCATAGTTTTCAGTTAGGTGGATTGTATTTATTTTTCTTTCAACAAATTTTTTTAAAGTATTTAGCTGCCAGAATTGCACAGAAACTGATTAATTTCCCCTCCCACCTGCTTCTTTTCAGGAACTATATAATGAAGTAAGTGACAAATTTGCTTTATTCATATTTGCTATTTAACAAATACTTCAGACAAATATCAAAAAGGTAGCATTCAGTGCATTCCATTTCCTACCCACTATTACAAAGTTTCCAGCTGGAATCATTTATTTCACAACTATATGATATTTCCCGGTTTAGTGCCATTTTTTTAACCTGCAAAATTTGTTTTACTCCCTATACCATAACTTCTTATTTTAGCCAATAATAACCTTTGAAGTGGCACCTTGCCTTTTGAAATTCTGGGTATATGGAACCTGCTCCCTTGTCTATCAGAGCAGTAATATCTTCAAAAAGCTCCAGCAAGTCACAAGAATAAGAACCCCTTTTTGAGTTTAGGTCAGCTATCTCTAGTTAAATAATGTTTTGCAAGGTATTTCTCATTGAATCCTGCAAAATTGTTTCCTGTTTTCTCCCCACAACTCATCTTAAGTTAATCAGTCTCTAATTGCTTGCGATATCTCATGTGCTTTTTGTGAATAACGTTGCCAATTTCCAGGACTCAGATGGCTCCTTGAGCTGTCATCAAACAAATGCTTAAGTTTCAGCGTAGCTATGTTACAGATAATATAGTTGTTACATAGCACGGGTAAAAATGCATGGCTAATAAGGCAGGAATATTTCACACAATTTATAAACACTAAATGGAAGATAAAATAATTAAAACACATGGCTAAAGGATAATTCAAGGCCATCTACTGACACCCTACATTGAGTAGTATTGTGCTTAATTTGGTTATCCACACTGAGGGAGGGTGGCAGAAGCAGGCATGGAGATAATGATTATACAAGGCTCCTGCCAGTATAGAGACTGCAATTTTGAATGGCACTTGCATGGGTCACATAAAGGGTGGGAGGCACAAGGTATACATGTGTGCTTCTCCTCCCACATAAGGTGTGCCACCGTTTGGCATGTACAGTTCCTAAGTATGCATAAGTAAGGCTGCCAGTTTGTCATGGAAGTCATGGATTCTGTGACTTTCCAGGACTTCTGCAGCGGCCAGTGCGGCTGGCCCAGGAGCCGCCTGAGCAGGTCCAGCAGCTCGTGGGCCAGTCACACTAGCCGCTGCTGGGACAGTCTCGGGCCACCTCACCCTCCTCCCCACCAACAGCAGGAGTTTGGGTTTGGGAGGGGGCTTAGGGCTGGGAGTTGGGGTGTGGGAATGGGTGATGGCTCTGGATGGGGCTTGGGAGGGCTCCCTGGAAACAGCAACATCCCTCAGCTCCTAGGCGGAGGCATGGTGAGGCAGCTCTGTGTCCTGTCTCCACCTGCAGGCACCACCCCCTCAACTCTGATTAGTCGTGGTTCCCAGCCAATGGAAGCTGCAGAGCTGGCGCTCAGGTCAGAGGCAGCACACAGAGATGCCTGGCCACGCCAGCTCCACCTAGGAGCTGAGGGAGGGGGATGTTGCCGCTTCCAGGAAGATGTAGAGCCAGGTGGGGAGCCTACCAGCCCCTCCTAAATATCCCCCCCAACCCCCTCCCAGCACCAGTGGTGGTCCCAGGTTGCGTGCGGCCACCCACCCTGCCCCTGTGGTAGCCCCGGACCACCCTCCCCTAGCACCCGGGGCGCCCCCAGGCTGCTCTCCCACACTCCAAGATTTAGTCAGGGGTATACAGTACAAGTCATGGACAGGTCATGGCCATGAATTTTTGTTTACTGCCCGTGACCTGTCCATGACATTTATTAAAAAGACCCGTGACTAAAATGTAGCCTTATGCATAAGTTATTCTTTTCCACATTTTTTAACACAAAAACTGCTTATTTTTTCAAATGTAACTCTTGCTAGCCCAAAACTTGAAATTAACTCTCTTAATACTTCCGTAAACTACAATGAATGGGTTTACTATTGTCTGGAAAATGACCATAGTGGACATGAGTAGCATCCTTTCTGCAGCAGTTCTGTCTCCATGACAACACCCTGGCCACAGGCTCTACTGGTGTAAATTGGTGCTGCTGCACTGAGGTCAGCAGAGTTGCACCACTTTAATACCAGCAGGGACTATGTCCCAGACCTCAGATGGATACACTGCTGGTAACTATGGATTTATGATTTACACAGTTGAGCAACTCACGCTATTCAAATACAAACCCATGCAACACTGAACATCTATCCTTACATGTCACAACTTTGGCATTTATTAAACTTTCTTCTGGGGAGGTGTGAATGACAGGAAGGCATTTAATTATACTACATGGAGTTTTGGACCATAATCACAACCCAGATGTGGTGATATACATTAGCAACTCATACTCATCATAGCATCAGGGCGACAAATTCCTTTTCCCCATCAATTCATCAGCCCTGCCTCCACTGTTTTCAGAAATTAATATATACCCTTATGATACTATTCCTTTCATGTTGAAATTAAGATATTAATTTCTTCTATGTGGAACACATATCTAGAAAACAGTTTTAACTTGTGACTGAAGACCTTGCAGAAGGGCTGCTGTCGCATTCCTAATATATCTGCTTAGCACAAAAGAAACATCTCCTGATTTCATCGATTCAATAAATGGAAGGGTAACACCAATACTTTGTGTACAGGAAGAACATTATAAACAGAAGATAGGAGGCTCAGTGCAATTCATTTCCATTTACTGAGTCTATAAGGAAAAGATGGTCCTGCCAAATTCAATTTACTTTATTATGTTGGGGGAAATAATGGTTCTTTTTTTAAAAAAATGGCCAGATTCAATTACAACTATAGCCAATTATGTTCCATTTCGCAGAAGGTTATGCATACAAGGAAGAGGCACATGGAATTGTTTCAGGAATTAAATCAGAAATTTCAGACTCTGGACAGATTTCGGGACGTACCAAAATCAGGAAGTATGGTAAGTATATTGTTGTCTTCTTATTAATTTAAAATATACTGGTTTGTAGACGTTAGCAAGCAAGCAAATGGATTATATAACACCATTTGATGGTAAGATGTTATTGTGTACTACTCGTAAATAGCCCGAGGACAGAGAACCAAAGATATCTGCAGTATTCTTATCTTTGACAAGTCTCATTAGATTTCATAACTAGACTATAACAACTCACAACATCATTATTGCTGACAAGTAATTGAATTGAAGGGAGCACAATTTAAAATCTGTATATGTCTACCAAGCCTAAAGGATTTATACCGAGAAAGTAGTTCATCAATGCAGTGTGGCTAGTGTAATGTTTTCTTGTCCTAGCCAAAATCATTTGTTCTATCTTCAGCTAAAATCACTCACAGCTGATGTGCTCTGAGAGTATACATTGTCCTGTATTATCGTGCCTTGTCTGTAATAGCTTTATAAATATTTACCATTTGAAAATCAAAAATGCAATAATCCGTAGTTGACTGTTACCCTAATTGTCTGTGCACAGCAGAAATAAACCTAACAAAAACAACCTCCTTTATTTAGGGATGCTTAATAATGAGAACACTGCATGGTTGAGTCTCCTTCATTAAAACAGATAGTTTACTGAGCCACATTTATTAATCAGCAATAGTATCATTATGGTTTCAAAAGTGCACACTAAAAATAAACTATGTGAGTTAGAAGTGTTTCCCTTTATGTATTTTCAACTCTGAGGGCCAGACGCTCAGCCAATGTGAAGCCAATGAGCTATGTCAGTTTACATAAACTGAAATCTGGCCCTGAATTTTTGCTCCTCAGGGGTTTGTTGAGTATTTTCTTTAGCTATGATCTATGTGAATTTGTACCCAGTTCCCACCTTTCCCCCATCCAAGTTTTGCCTTGTGTTTGGGGTTTGAATGAATTCAAAATCTCAAAGGAAAGCTTGGCTGAAACCATTGTATCTCACCTGGTTTCACATCAGCACCATTCAAACCTACATATTTAATGGGATTTTGATACAAACCATACAACTGGACGAAGCATTCTTGAAAGATTTTTAAAATATAATGTACAAACATGGTGTAAGTTTCATCTGTACAACAGATGAAATTTATATAGTTTGGCATTTTGTTGTAAACATTTTGCACAGCTCTACTAGCGCCATCTATAATCAAAGTAAAAGATTGTATGTCCTAGGTAGACAATGCTTTTAATTATAATTAATATTTATTAGATGTTTTGTTTCTGAATATTAAATGTACCCTTAGTTATCTATATTGACTAAAATAAATAATTATTGGTTTCTGCTTTCCAAATTATAGTGCTTTCTTGGCCTGATTGTCATTTTAAAGCAAAATCTCTCAGAAATGATTTCTATGGCCAAACTTATTTTCCAGAACAAACATCCAGACTGCAATTCAGAAACCAAATTTGCAGTGCAGCAAGAGAAGCAGTGTTGTTCTAGGAGGCACAAGAGGCAAAATCACGTGACCTTCGATTTCTGTCAGGAACCAAATGGAGGTCAAATGGTGAATATTTAGGGCTTGTTCCAAAGCCTACTGAAATCAATGGGTGTTTGTATGCTGAAGATGTTGCATTTAAACTCAAATCTTCAAAAGAAACCCATATTGTATCTTTTAATCAATGCTGTAAGATGCAGTATTCAGAACTTGGTATCACTTAGGGTCCCATTATGCAGCCTTTAGGGTGAAGTCAATGTGTATTTTAGACGCACAAGGAATATGGCATTGGGCCCTTGCAGAACGATACTGTGCAAATCTCTTTTTAAATCCAAAACTTTGAATTATCTTGCCTATTGGGAAATGCCTTCTGAACAAAATCTGGTGAGAAAGGACTTCTAGGTTCTATGCATTTTTCTTAAAGTTAATCCCTAAGAACTGATATGTCTACACTGCAGCAGAAGGTGTAATTTGCAGGGCATACCCACACAAGCTTTAGTCATGCAAGGGCATGGCGGCGTGAGTCTCAGGGTATGTCTACACTGCAGTTAAAACCCCGTGACTGGTGCACACCAGCTGATTCAGGCTGAGAGGCTCAAGCTAAGGGGTTTTTAATTGTGGGGTAGATGGTCAGGTTTGGACTAGAACCTGGGCTCTAGGACCCTGAGCTCTAGGACCCTGCAAGGTGGGAGGGTCCCAGAGCTTGGGCTGCAGCCTGAACCAAAACATCTACACTGCAATTAAACAGCCACTTAGCCTGAGCCCTGCGAGCCCAAGTCAGTTGGTATGGACCAGCCATGGGTGTCTAATTGCAGTGTAGATGTATCCTGAGGCTCACACTGCCATATCCTCGCTGCTGTTTTTTGCAAGCCAGGTAGATTAAAACTCGTACAGGTACATCTGCATGAGCTGCAAATTACACTGCTGCTTGCAGTTTGATGTTGCCACAGATATTAAAGGTGGGAATAATAGTCATTATTTTTGTGGTTCTCACATGATGTTTTGTGTTACTTCTACTAACAACTGTCCAGCCACCATTAACAAATACAAACCCACTTTCTGGGACTGTGCTGACATCAATCTGTTGATGGTGGTACACATAACTATAAAGTTTTGGCATTAAAAAGCAGTTACAAAATTGAAAATTTTGTTTTTCAGAAGAAGTAACAGAGTCAATTTCAGGATCATTCAAACATATGAGAAAAAAATACCACTATTTGATTTGAAAAGTGAAAGATTTAAAAATTTGGCATTAAAATGATTGCGGGAATTATTTACAGTAGTCAGCCTTCAACCGCAAGCTATATTCATCCCACCATACAGACCCTCATCAATTCCCTTTGTACTCTTCAGGAGTTGAGGGCTCTCAGCCCCTGCTGGAATCAGGCCACTTTTGTTATTTCATAAGCAGATCATCAGGTTATCTCAATTTATAACCAAGCTAGCAACCTCTATTTTACATCATTCCATAATTCAAGAGAAAATCTCTTATTTTCCTTTATTTCCTCCTACTTTTCTATAACATAGTTATTAAAATATGGCTCTCAATGCTGGCCCACATGCCCCATGCCATTCTCTGTTCAGAATTGGCAGCTGCTAGAAGGAGAGGATTTAATTGGCAGCTCAGGTGAAGAGGCTTCCAAAGTGCAGACTGCTCAGAGAGACGTACCGGCTGAATGATGCTGGACACCAGCCACTTCAGCTCTCTTCAAAGTCATTTTCTCTCAGTGACTTCTGTATCCCATGAGGCTACCTCAGTGATCAAAATTATGAACAGAAAATCATTTATTTCTTACTTTCAATTTTTTTCTTCCTGTTTTTTTTCTGTCCTCAGGAAAACCCAACACCAAACAAGGCTCCATGGGACAGTTTCAAAAACACGAATGAATACCAACACTATACCACAATAAACGTATTAGATACAGAGGCAAAAGATGCTTTAGAACTAAGACCAGCAGAATGGGAGAAGTGTCTGAACTTGCCTTTAGATGTGCAGGAAGGTGACTTTCAAACAGAAGTTTAACAAAATCAAAACAAACTGAAATGAAAACAAAACAAAAATGAATTCATTGCACTGACGCTAAAGAGACTTGGGAAGCCTGACATTTGTGTCTGAACATTGTGACTACTTTATGTCAGGATCTTCATGTGCCAAATGTCAGTGGGTTTTTTTCGTACAATATATTCCCACTAGTAAAGTTAGTGGAGAACCAGGTGTACAATTCTTACCATCGTGTGTTGTAAGTACCCGTGGAATGGATTTGTAAGGTAATCTTTATAGATAAACCTCAAGCAACGATTCATGTTGTAACAGCTTCATTTGGTTTAGTTTTCAAAAAACTTCACCATGAAGCACAATGTATATATTTATGCAGTTTTTAAAGTTTATAACAGTCTGTTTGGCCATTACTACACTTTTTACTTTATAATATAAAAGCAAAGTTTTTGTCATTAAATGAATGTCTGTTGAGCTACATTCTTCATTGCTTTAAATGCAATAAAGTAATAATCTCACTTTTATATGAATAATATATTTCACATCTTTATTATTGCAGTTTTCTCTGGAAAGCTCAGAGTAGCTTTCTCTGCTGCAGCTGTGTATAAAATATTTAAAATGTTGTATGGTGTAAATAAACTTTTGTCTACATATCAGTTTTTTAGTGTATTTTATTTTGGATTTGTTGATCTACAATTTGCATATTTATAAAGTTTTCTTTAAAACCACAGATACTGAAAATGTATTCAGAGTTTTAATAGCATACTGTTATTATTCCTTCAAGGCTAATGATTTTCAAATGTAATCGTAGGTTTGTATAGCTGTTCTGTATTTTCTACTCAGATATTCTTTGGAAACAATGTACCATGTAAATTGGACTTGTCAGAATACTGCTACAATTGTTCTATTATGCAAGTATTATGTTTTTCTGTCTTGTTGCGGAGAGACAACTAATAGAAGACAAGTAAGGTACTATGCACAAAGCCTCAAGGAAAATGTTGATTTATAGTTATTAAATTGTGTGTATATACACAATAGAAAGAAAGCCACTTGGTGCCTCTTGTTGCAGCATGACAAACAACAAGAAAGACTTATGCACCTATAAAGGATTAAAAACTCAGGAACATATTTCTTAGCCAAAAAAAAAGTGAATGCACTTCACATTATAAATCAAGAACATAATGTATTTTCGTATTAGGGATCCAACTATACAATTAATCAAGAGTCAAAGACTGAAGGCGCTGATTATCAAACCTGCCTGTGTCACTCTGGTCAGACCTAAAAATGAGCCAAAAAACACAATATCTTTCCAAGAATGAGGGGGTTTGAATTCCTGAATATGAATCTGCTCCTTTGTTTGTGGAATCAAATCCAAAACAGGAAAGGACTTATTTTCTAATTTACAGATACTCTACAGATGCTGCTGAAATTACACATTCTTACAAAATGCTGGCAGTCTCTCCAGAACCGCCGATTTTGTGAAATTTCCAACAATCAAGATCAGTTCTGGAGATTTTTTGGTACTATTGAATCCAGGCACAAACTACAGTCCTACCCTTGATTGAGCCTGGGAACTAATCTTTAGCATAATCTGGAACACAGCCTACTAGGCTCGTCTCTATTCAGAACTCATTAGCTGCTCTACTCTCCCTCAAATTAGTATGAAAGGGAATATTATATATTAATATTGTCTCATATTTACAATAATAGGAGGCTTTAAAATCAAACTAGACCACCAAGCTTTCAATTATTTATTTGATTGACTTAATGTTAAATCAGCCCTGTCTTGTTTTAAACAGTCAAGTGCTTGAGTGGGCACATTCATTCACTGTCTTTTTCAAAGGGTGCAGCTCAAGCTGAAACAAGCACTGAGAAAAAATGGAATGTATAAATGTATTATTATTTATCAATAGTATGTAAAGCACTGACAGTGTGATTGGCACTACAGTAAATCCAAACACAAATAAGGGCCTTACTCTAGAGAGCTTACAGCCTAAAAGCTACTCACAGAGAAGACCAGATGTACTGGGATACCCAAAAGAGGGAGATAAAATATACATTTTAAAAAAAGTATCTATCCTTTTCTTGTGTTAAGAGCCAAGTCTAAAACTGAATATGAATCTGAAAACTCAACAGTTCAGGTTTAACATCCTGTCTGTCTTTAGATGTTAGTCATTTATTTTCTTCTAATCAGAGAACATTCTTTGAAAAACATGTTAATTAAATTTGCAAATCGAATATGCCAAAAATGTGTTTTAAAAAGCAAATACATTCTAAAGAAAGAACTTATTTTTCAACAGTGTAAATACTCATTAATTGCATAAGGCCATCTGCTCTCCACCTGCTCTCCATCAGCAAAGTGAAGGATGATTTCTAACAATTTGCTGCTAATCAGAATGTGGCCAGGACCCCTTTGTGTGGGAAAGCAGTGCCTACTCGCAGCAGATATGCATTTGTCAGGTAGCAACACAAGACATCCATGCCTTTACTCTGCCGTATGGGTAACGGGGATGTGGCCAGCCTAAAGGAGCTAGGAAACACCTGCACTGTGTTGCATGAGCCTATGGCAAAGTGATGTAACTGTTACCAGAATTTTCTATCAGGGTTAATGGTGTTACTTCAGTATTAAGTTTCCTTTTGTGCTGTGTGACATCCACTGGGGGGGGGAGGGGCGGTAAATGAATAATGCTGCTGCCAAGCAACCAATGGCAGCATGGCAGTGCCAACCATGCTGGCAGTGTTGTGCTTAGGTGTGGGCCCGAAGACTCCACAGAAACGATGGCACTGGCTGAGCCTTTATGACTGAGATAGATGAGGAGATTGTACCAATAGAGCCCCAAAGTTACAGGGGTGTAAATGGTGTGTCTTTGGGGTGTTTGACCCCCACAGAGATTTCCTGCAAGAACACCCTCTTTTATGCAGAAGTGCTGTTTTAAAATGGATTAAATTGATCTGGTTTAAATACAATATCAATTTCTTCTCTAGCTTCCACAGGCTGGAAATAATGAGCTGCCATTTCTCCCAGTTGCTGGTAGATGAGCTAGTCATGGCAAGATTTAGCACCAGGACCACCTCCCATTCCAGCAACTTTTTGAGGTCTCAATCTTCTGTTACGCTATAAGCAAGATGGTGATAACCATCCGACAACCAAGGAAGATGTAGTGGTCATTAATTAGGAACAGAGGGTTGGGCTACTGGGTGTTGACTGTGGGGTTGTTTCCTCAGTCTACTGCTAGGATCATTTTACACCCCCAGGGCTATGCTTTGACTCTGGGGAGTCGGGTGGATGTAGAAAGCCCACTGATTGAAACCTCCCTAGGGGGCACAGTAGACATCTTGAGAGACAAAGGTTTTGGGGCTGAGTCTGTGAACAGGATCCAGGAGCTGGTAACCAAAGAAAAGAATTTTGGAAACAGGTGTGGTTTGATGAAGCAGTCTCACATTTCACACTCCCCATTCCCCTTCAAATTCTTCAGGAGAGCCCAGGAATTCCCCTCCCTGCAAGAAAAGCTCAATCGGGGGGATGGGGGGGGGTAAGGAAAGTCCACCTACTGAGAGAAAACAGGAGTTCCTACTAATTCCAGAACTCCCAGTCAGACAGCTCATGAGTTAATCACAATCAGCACCCCCTCTCTCTTCAAGCTGATAAGCATCTAAAAGAAAATGTTCTTTGGCTTCAAGGCACAGCTCCCAGCAAAGTTTCTGAGAAGGCCTCACTTTCCCCTCTAATAGCCCCTTTCCTCAGCCCCTGAAAAAGGCGGATAGCAGCAAGTAAGAAAGTAGACTACTCAACTTTATCAGAGGAAGGGGAGTGTTCAGGAGATACCAGCCAAGGCCACAAGAAGGCAAAGCCCTAAAAAGATACCTCAATTTGCAGCTGTCTACATTCAATTCTTATTAAATACTAAATTCTTCAGGATACTTTCCTTAATTCCCGAGGAGAAAGGAAACCCACATCTAAAAAGACTCCAAAATGCCGCTTTGTCCAGAAGAGGGAATGGGCAAGAATTTTCCTGCACACCCAATCTTGAGCATATTGAAGAATCATGGGTCCAAGTCACAAAACTCCCAAGCCCAAATGCCAGGTTACCTAACAACACCTTTAAAGAGCAGGTAGGAGTTCAGAGTGGACTGGGAGCCACCGCTGTTGTCAAAAAAGACCAATTTTTATTCATAGGAGATCCCTAGAATTCAATTTTTAAAAGTGCTTTGAGCTAGCTTCTTCAGTGTTTTTCCCATCATAATGCCTATGATTCGTTCTATTATGTCAAACTGGACTTTTGACTCAGGAAATTGCAAACAGTGATGTGTGAAGTACAAAAAAGAAGAAAGAACTGTGTAGAATGATGTTTGAATTTCTTATTCAGTGTTTCCCTGGATCTGACCACTTCATCAACCTATCTTTCTTATCAATAGTGTAACAGAAAGATCAGCTTTAGGACTCCGTCCTTGTTAAGTAGGTTCTCAAGTCAAGCAAGCCTGGGTTGTGGTCTTCAGGACTGATGTCTCTTCAGGTACACCTTAGAGAATATTCTTTGGGATAGGGCAAACCTAGAGCCTCCTTGTCTGACAACAAATACACATATTACTTTTCCAGGAATAGCACTAGGTTTGGCTACTTTCTTCCAAATTTAGACTGGATTTTAAGCTATCACAAGTCATAAACATCCAGAGCTCTCAGAGGCAGGGCCAAGAGATCATTCTATAAGGACCAAAGTGAACTTATAACTCCAGAAAACATAGTCAGCCCTCGCCACATAGAGAGGGGAAGGAAAAGAGGGAGTGGAAGGCCCCTCTACACTAATCTATGGGGCAACACCAAAAAATGAAGGTGTTGTAAGTGGCCTCTGTCAGGTACTATATAGAAAACACTAATATCCCTCCCAAAACATGTTTTGTATCCTCACCTACCTCATCAGAACCAAGGAAATAAAAGGAGGTGATGACCCAATGTCTGATAGCGTTCCAAGCCAAATGGAGGGAGGGAGGCTCCAGTGAGTAGACTCACACTTCTATGAGGTGTCCCAAGATCCAGAAAGCCATACCTAGTCCTTGATCTGAAATAGCTCGACACATTTGCATCATACAAACATTTGAAAATATAAATTGTCAAGGTTCCTCCCCCACTCTGAACTCTAGGGTACAGATGTGGGGACCTGCATGAAAACCTCCTAAGCTTACTTTTACCAGCTTAGGTTAAAACTTCCCCAAGGTACAAATTAATTTTATCCTTTGTCCTTGGAATATCCACTGCCACCACCAAACTCTAACTGGGTTTACTGGGAAACGTAGTTTGGACACATCTTTCCCCCCAAAATCCTCCCAACCCTTGCACCCCCCCTTTCCTGGGAAAGGTTTGGTAAAAATCCTCACCAATTTGCATAGGTGACCACAGACCCAAATCCTTGGATCTGAGAACAATGAAAAAGCATTCAGTTTTCTTACAAGAAGACTTTTAATAGAAATAGAAGTAAATAGAAGTAAAGAAATCACCTCTGTAAAATCAGGATGGTAGATACCTTACAGGGTAATTAGATTCAAAACATAGAGAATCCCTCTAGGCAAAACCTTAAGTTACAAAAAAGACACACAGACAGAAATAGTCATTCTATTCAGCACAGTTCTTTTCTCAGCCATTTCAAGAAATCAAAATCTAACGCATACCTAGCTAGATTACTTACTAAAAGTTCTAAGACTCCATTCCTGTTCTATCTCCGGCAAAAGCAGCGTACCGACAGACACAGACCCTTTGTTTCTCTCCCTCCGCCCAGCTTTTGAAAGTATCTTGTCTCCTCATTGGTCATTTTGGTCAGGTGCCAGCGAGGTTACCTTTAGCTTCTTAACCCTTTACAGGTGAGAGTATTTTTCTTCTGGCCAGGAGGGATTTTAAAGGGGTTTACCCTTCCCTTTATATTTATGACATAAATACTAAGAAGCAGGGTCATCATGATAAAACTTGGTGGCTTTTATGTGTCAGTTGACTGAAAGGACATATATATATATAGTACTTCCATCTTTGTGGAGTGAAATGGAATCAGAAAATATAAGATTTTACCATGTTAACTCAGAAGATGGTGGGATTTACACTGCAGCAACAGAAGATTCACAATAGTCTTTTCCTTCACTTTACTTCTGGTTGGTAAGGGCCTTATTGCCCAATAAAAAATGTCATGGCAATAGAGAAAACTACTCTTTTACTGTATAATCTGGTATTCGGCATCAACCCAGAGAAAAGTATGTTCACCTCCTCTCATCAGCCAATTATTGTTTGACATGAGGTCCCTTAATTTTTTTAACAGAAAACCCCAACATTTTTAGTACACATCAGAACTTTAGCTCACTCACCCACATGAGACATGGCCTCCCTTCTGTCCTCTGATGAGGAAAGTGGGTGAACTGAGATATAAGATCTCTCTCTCAGTCACCCTCTACCTCCATCTGTAAAATGGAGGAAGAACTGTTAGCACCATCAGAGAGTTTTTGCCATTGTTGTGTCAGTGGCATATCTGGTAATCTCTGTGGATGCATGCTGTATAAATTAAGTGTGACCAAGTTGGTCAAATTAGGACCAGGAAGAACAGATAGTTTCACAACAATAGCTTGGAGCCGTAGGACAGTTCAGTGTGTCATTCTTGCCTTCATAATTCAAGCATGCAACTTTTTAATCCTGATCTAGACAAGCAATGACCATTACTCATTTATATCAGCAGGCAAGGGCATGTTATGAGCTGAAGTTTTTACTGGCAAGTGTTAAAATTGATGTTATAGACAGAGTCATACTTTCTTCCTATAATGGCTACTCATTTAGCCCAAAAAGCACATTGACTTATTTACCAAGACCTGGTCCCTAAGGAATGGTCTCTTAACAAATGTGCTTTAGTTAATTTGGGTAACATGGGAGCTATCAAAGGGCTAACTGTTCACAACCCAGAGCAAAACACAGCTGAAGATGGTCTACAGCAAATGCAAGGAAACAGATGGATACTGGGGAGCCTGATGTTTGCCTTTTCCTCTTATCTCTAGGGCTTTCTGGAAGGTGAGGAGCAAGGGGACAGATCTGATCCTGATTGCTCTGGATTGGACTGGTCTAGCAAGGTCTGAAATTCCCAATTTCTGCAGCTGTCATCCATGAACCTCATCCCACTTCCTACAGACATGGCACTTCTCTCCCAATGTTAAGTCCTCCAGAGGTTGCAACATGGACTCTGCCTGAAGGCTTGCTGCTCGGAATTAACATAATAATTGAGATGGATCCATCCCGAATAGCTTTCTGAACATCTGTAATTTTTAGGACATACTTTAAATATTAGGAGGGAGAGATGCATTTTCAAAGTGGTGTCTTTCTAAGGGAATATGAGGCCAACTGAGTTCCTCAAATGTTGCAATGAGTCTTAAGGACCCTTAAAGGTCAGGTGGCAGCACTGTGCATGACTAGGGAGACATCAAAGACCAAGCTCAAGGGACACATCTTTTAATTGTCAAGTTTTCCAGGCAGCAACTTTAACTTCATGTTGAGCAGTCATTATCTTCCTCTCTTTGTACCTTTGGAGTCAGTGGACCAAATCTATCGGAGGGGCTGAAAGCCTCTCACTCTTCTCTAGCTTGTTGGATCTCTATATGTGGCTATGTACCAAGGAGGCTTACCAAGTAGAAGGTGCCTCCTCTCCACTGTTGGTGAGAGCCCACTCAGCTCAGAATATGGCAGCTTCTTGGGCTATAGGAAGTTGCCTCTGATGTTCTGAAATCTCATAGGCAGCCCTCTGACATTCCACCTATAGTTTCACAAAGAATTCAGACATGGATCCCTTCTCAGATTGTATATTCAGAAAAGAATTCAGGTAAGATTTCTTTTGATAATAGTAATAACAACTACTTGGTGTTCACTTGAAATATATGTACCTTTTATGTGTAAAAAGTTAGCCTCAGACCTCACAATATTCTGTGTATATGTCAGAGTCAATTATCATGTATTTTATATCATACAAATAAACATATTACAATCATAGCAAGAAGAGGCGCCGAGCGCTTATAGTGCTGGCATTTCTAAAAAATTTCCAACTAAACAAAGTAATTAAAGCAAAGTCTACTTCAGTCCAGTTCTGATTAATGGTAAGTACTTGAAAAATTAGTATTTAAAACTAATTTCTACCAGTGTTTATAAAATAAACTAAAGTTTGAAAAATATAGGGATCACCATTAAAAGCCAGAATTAGTTAGTTACTATATAATACTATATGAGACTACCACTCATTTCCCCTGTAAAAAAGATAGAAAATAACTGTAGCTACCATTTTATGCTTTGTGGTAATAGTGGGCAGTATTACAAACTCTTTATTGGCTTCTACTGCATTTGACAGAAAAAAATTAAAGTTATGTTGCATTGCTTACATTTTTGTGGTATGGTATATGCTTATATCAAGAAGTATAAAGTCATGATATATAAATGCAAAATATAATTTGCAACTTATATTTGCCCTACTGTATATGATAATGTGTGGTGCAACTTGGATTATTTAACGTTTTCGTTAGAGTAGTAACCAGAATCTGTAATCAGTGTGGGGACCTCATTGTATGAGTCACTATACAAATATGTATGAAATATGGTTCCTAGATGCTAAGTTACAATCTAAAAACCAGTCCTGGCAGGTATTATTGTTAGTTACTATTTACCTAGCAGCTAAAGTGCAGTAGATGTTTTACAGACAAAAAGGAAATATGGTTTCAGCCCTGAAGGGTTTACAGTCTAAACATTGCCAAAAGGGAGCCCATACCACATTAGTTACATTTTCTTAGGCTATATCTGCACTGCGCCACAGTGCAGACTACCGGGTGTGAAATGCAGAGCACACCAAAATGTTGCCCCATGCGGATGCTGCTTTAGTGTGAACTAAAAGATACCTAGTTCATGTAGTCTTCTACGTTTTAGATCATGCCAGCAGTGTCCATGCAGGATACAACATTTTGGTGCACTTGGCAATTCACACACCTGTAGTCTGCACTGTGGCATAGTGTACACAAGCCCATAGTTTCTTTATTAAATATTGGGTTGTGATATTTATTGCTAACTTAAATATACTCAGAAACAATCCAAAGACTACAAAACATAGATTTTCCAAGTAAAGACTCTGTTTCATAAAGAGTTTGATCTTTGGGGTTTCAGCTGCAGTCCATCCTCTGGGCTCCCTTGAGTCTTAAGCTTCATACAGACATAGGTGCTGGAACTAAGGGTGATGGGGGTGTTGCCACACTCCCTGGCTTGAAGTGGTTTCCATTATATACAGGGTTTACAGTTTGGTTCGATGTCTCTCAGCATGCCCACTATAAAAATTGTTCCAGCACCCCTACATACAGATTCCAAAAGTTGTTTGGAACGAAACTAAACTAAACTAAAACAAAACTAAAAATCTGGGATTTTGGCAACTTTCCTCTGAAAACCACCAGGCAAAAATCATGCCTCTACTAATGTCCATTTTTGAAAAGGTGCCCTAAACTCAGTAATGATACACATTTCTGATCAGCAAAGTCTTGCTGCCAGTATATAAAGCCTTTAATGAAAGATGCCTTGAGCAAAGGTCAGAGCTGGACCTAGGGCCATGCAGAATCATAGAATATCAGGGTTGGAAGGGACCTCAGGAGGTCATCTAGTCCCACCCCCTGCTCAAAGCAGGACCAATCCCCAATTTTTGCCCCAGATCCTAAATGGCCCCCTCAAGGATTGAGCTCATAACCTTGGGTTTAACAAGTCAATGCTCAAACCACTGAGCTATCCCTCCCCCCAGTGTACGTATGGCTGCACTTGCCACCCCCTCAGCCAGTCATGTGATGCTGGTAACTAGGGTGAACAGACAGCAAGTGTGAAAAATCAGGATGGGGGTGGGGGGTAATTGGTACCTATATAAGACAAAGCTCCAAATATGGGGACTGTCCCTATAAAATCGGGACATCTGGTCACCCTACTGGTAACATCATCAAACATTAAGAGACAAGCCTAAGAAGGCACCTTTCTTTTCAGACTTGCAGCACAGGGCTGTCACCTGAGCCATTCTCTCTTCAGCAAGGAGCTGCAGAGTAACAGTACCCAACGCAGATGAGGCATTGCCATCCCAGAGCTGCTAGGGAAGAGAGGGACAGAGTCATCCTGCCTTCCTTCCAATCAGAATGGGTCACCAGTTCCCGCTGAGAGCAGAAGGTCTGATCTAGGCACCCTTTGCTCTTCCTCCCCCTGCTGCAGTCTGAGAGGAAGCAGTTAGACTACAGCAGAGCGAACAAAGTCAGGGCAGACAAAGCTTCTGCTTTCCACTCTGCCTGAGACACACAGAAATCCATGCTGGGTGTGGGTGTAAATTTCAAATCATGCTGTGCCACACACTCCCACCCAGTCGCAGGCCTGGGGGGTCTGAAGATCCCAGCAGAGCTGCCTTCCTTCCCCTCTGGTCTGGCAGCATAAGGATATGTGTATTCTTTCTTAAACTCTGCAGCAGAATGCCAGGAAGGATGAAGAAGGGAAAGTTCTAGGCAGAAGTGTTACATAAAGCAGAAAGAAAGACGCGTTAGCAATAATACAGTTTTCCTTATTCCAGTTAAGCTCCTTAGAATCATAAAATCATAGAAGATTAGGGTTGGAAGAGACCTCAGGAGGTCATCTAGTCCAACCCCCTGCTCAAAGCAGGACCAACACCAAATAAATCATCCGAACCAGGGATCTGTCAAGCCCCCTCAGCATGGAGATTCCACCACCTCCCTAGGTAGCCCATTCCAGTGCTTCACCACCCTACTAGTGCAATAGTGTTTCTCACTACCCAACCTAGACCTCCCCCACTGCAACTTGAGACCACTGCTCCTTGTTCTATCATCTGCCACCACTGAGAACAGCCTAGCTCCATCCTCTTTGGAACCCCCCTTCAGGTAGTTGAAGGCTGCTACCAAATCCCCCCTCACTCTTCTTTTTTGCAGACTAAATAAGCCCCGTTCCCTCAGTCTCTCTTCATAAGTCATGTGCCCCAGCCCCCTAATCATTTTTGTTGCCCTCAACTGGACTCTCTCCAATTTGTCCACATCCTTTCTATAGTGGGGGGCCCAAAACTAGATGCAATTCTCCAGCTGTGGCCTCACCAGTACTGAATAGAGGGGAATAATCACTTCCCTCGATCTGCTAGCAATACTCCTACTAATGCAGCCCAATATGCCATTAGCCTTCTTGGCAACAAGGGCACATGGTTGACTCATATCCAGCTTCTTGCCCACTGTAATCCCCAGGTCCTTTTCTGCAGAACTGCTGCTTAGCCAGTCAGTCCCCAGCCTGTAGAAGTGCATGGGATTCTTCCATTTTAAGTGCAGAATTCTGCACTTGTCCTTGTTGAACCTCATCAGATTTCTTTTGGCCCTTTCCCTACCCTCCAGCATATCTACCTTCCGCCCCAGTTTAGTGTCATCTACAAATTTGTTGAGGGTGAAATCAATCCCATCATCCAGATCATTAATGAAGATGTTGAATAAAACCAGCCCCAGGACCGACCCCTGGGGAACTCCTCTTGATACCAGCTGCCAACTAGACATCGAGCCATTGAGCACTACCCATTGAGTCTGATGATCTAGCCTGCTTTCTATCCACCTTATAGTCCATTCATCCCGTCCATACTTCTTTAACTTGCTGGCAAGAATACTGTGGGAGACCGTATCAAAAGCTTTGCTAAAGTCAAGGTATATCATGTCCGCCACTTTTCCCCATATACACAGAGCCAGTTATCTCATCATAGAAGACAATCAGGTTGGACAGGCATGACTTGCCCTTGGTGAATCCATGTTGACCTTCTCCAAGTGCTTCAAAATGGATTTTTTGAGGACCTGCTCCATGATTTTTCGTGGGACTAAGGTGAGGCTGACTGGCCTATAGTTCCCCTGATTCTCCTTCTTCCCTTTTTAAAAGATGGGCACTATATTTGCCGTTTTCCTTGTTTAGTGTTTGATTCTTTCCCTCACTCACTGAAGGTGAAGATTTCTGTACTGCTGCTTCCCTTTCCCCCAGCCTCAGGCTGGAAGATGTGGGGGGCGAAGATCCCATTGGCATTTGCCCTGAACATGGGTGTGCTGAGGAGGAACTCTGTCAATGTTTCCATCCAGGCCTACATGGTTTGAAGATCCTAATGGGAGTGCCAACCCCACCACTACTACCTCGTCTGCCAGGAGAGCAAAGTTTGTGCAGTGGTTATGGAGAATCCATTGTGTAATCCATGCCAGTCTTTTAGAGTACTGAGTATAGCAGCCAAATCATGCTAGTCCATTCCAAGTTTTGGTTTTTTACTAGTTAGCTACAAACAGAAGCTGCATGCTGTGTTCTGTGATCTATAGAATTAAACCTGTGATCTACAGAATCTTATTTTAAAACTGTATACTGCATCTGATTCATTCCAGAAGCTCCTAATAAGTGAGGACAGAACATTGGCAACGGAGTTGGGATCAGCAAGAACCAGAAGACAAAACCAAACAAAAGAAGAGACCACAACAAAAGGGGAAAAAAGCATGAGTTCTTTCTAGCTGTTGAATTTTTAGAGTGTACAACAGTGCCTAAAGAAACGCCATGCTGTAATCAGAACTTTGCAGGGATGCTCTGTCAGACCAGAAGTGTGGTTGCAGCCATTCTGAGTGTGACATATTCTGCTCTATCAGCCACGAATTGTTGTGGCAGCCATTTTGACTGTGGCATATCCTCCAGACTGCATCAGAAAGCCTAAGTACATCTGTCACAAGTTAAAAAGAAACAACAAAAACCTAAACATACAACAGTGTACACAGAAAATTGCTAAACAAGATTTTATGACACGTCTATCCAGGGTCTAACTCGTCTCCCACAGCCACACAGTATGTTTTGCTATACCGCAATGTTAACTTAAAAAAACAATGTTCCTGAACTTCTCTGAGTTTCCTGCCCATGAATCTCATTCTACTCTGGCACCCAGATGGGAACACTGGCTTGAAAGGTTAGAAAATCTATTTTTTGCAATGAAGGAACATGACTCTACAACAAAAAGTGCTCTGCTCCTCATTTTTCGGGAAATGAGGAGCAACATATTTTTAAACCATTGCCTGACACTGCGGATAGCAAGGACTCCGAGAAAGCAAAAACAGGCTTCATAAGGTACTTTAAACCACAAAGAAACATTGACTATGAACAACATATGTTCTGGCAAGCAAGTCATCAAGAAGGGGAAAACATGGATGAGTATCTTGCATGCCTATACCATCTTGTGAGTTCATGGAAGTTCACAAATGTGGACCATGAGATAAGAGGGGCAGATAATACTAGGATGCTTGTCATCTAATCTGAGAAGACAAATTTTCGGAGACCCCTAAATGACTCTCTTCAGAGTACTGGACACTGCGTGAGTGAACAAGATGTTGGAAACGCATGCTCAACCAAATAGAGCAAGGAAATCCGGCAACAAGTACAGAGGCAGCACATTCTCTCCACACTAAGAACTCAATCAGGAATTAGGTGTGGCAACCAACCATAGAAGAATCAGGGTCCAGCCACAAAGATAACAAATGTAAAATGCTACAAATCTGGAGGCTCATAACCACACCAACATGTATGTTTGTCCAGTAACGGGGTCCTCTGTTATAGCTGTGGAAAAGCAAACCACTATGCAAAAGTCTGTAGATGTACTACTCCCTCACAAGTTGATACAAATTTCTAAAAAAGACATAAGATCAAGTGAACACGCTTCAAACAACACCTTAGAAGTTGACAGCTCTTATGTCTTCACAGTATTTCCTGGGAACAAAGTCTTTGAACGCACAGACTTTGTTCAGCCATGACACCACATCATCATACAAGGATATGAGACTGAAGTCTTAGTTCACTCCGGTACATTACTGATTGTGATGGCTCAATGTGTGTATGATGCCATACCACAACAGCAGTAAAAGCATACTTGGGGGGGAGGGATAGCTCAGTGGTGTGAGCATTGGCCTGCTAAACGCAGGGTTGTGAGTTCAATCCTTGGGGGGGACATTTAGGGATCTGGGGCAAAAAAAATTGGGAATTGAGTCTGCTTTGAGCAAGGGGTTAGACTAGATGATCTCCTGAGGTCCCTTCCAACTCTGATATTCTATGATATGCCTATGGAAATCCAGACCCATTGACAATGTGTGGTGTATTCTCAGCTCATTTTGTATTTAAGGACCGGTCTGTTACCAGTCCAATGTATGTGATGATTAATGGCACAGATACACTGATTAGTTATGCCGCAGCAAGTGCACTAGGTCTGATTCAGATGATCCAAATAGTACAGCCTAACAAGCTAAATCAACTCCTTCAGTCTCATGAGGACATGTTCAAAGAAATAGGAAAGTTGAAGGGACAGGCAGTAAAATTGCATATTGATGACATGGTTCAGCCTATAGCTCTACCACACAAACACATTCCTTTCTATTCAGAAAGGTGGAAGAAGAGTTAGCATGCCTGGAAGAGCTTGACATCACTGAGCAAGTGGGAGGCCCCACACCATAGGTCTCCCCTATACTATGCTAGTGCCCCAGGAACCAACGCAACCAGGCAAAATCTGAATTTGACTTGATATACATTTGTCCAATCAGGCTATCAAATGTGAGTAACACATCACCCCCACTGTAGATGACATTACTGCATTAACTTGACTTCACCCTAAGCCCAGGTACATAGCAAACTTCATGAAACATGTGGGTCTATACAGCTATAAACAATTCAGTTTTGGCATTTCTTCAGCTGCAGAAATATTTCAAAACACCATATATGAGACACCAGCTGGAATCTCTGGAGTTCTTAATGTGAGTGATGACATATTAGTATTTGGCACCACATCCGAAGATCATCTAACTCAACTAGCAGCAGTTTTTGAATGACTGCAGGAGCAGAATCTCAAGTTAAATCTAGGTTTCAGAGTAACAGCCGTGTTAGTCTGTATTCGCAAAAAGAAAAGGAGTACTTGTGGCACCTTAGAGACTAACCAATTTATTTGAGCATAAGATTTTGTGAGCTACAGCTCACTTCATTGGATGCATACTGTGGAAAATACAGAAGATGTTTTTATACACACAAACCATGAAAAAATGGGTGTTTATCACTACAAAAGATTTTCTCTCCCCCCACCCTACTCTCCTGTTGGTAATAGCTTATCTAAAGTGATCACTCTCCTTACAAAGTGTATGATAATCAAGGTGGGCCATTTCCAGCACAAATCCAGGGTTTAACAAGAATGTCTGAGGAACGGGGGGGGGGAGGGGGGAAGGAATAAACAAGGGCAAATAGCTTACTTTTTATAATGACTCAACCATTCCCAGTCTCTATTCAAGCCTAATTTAATTGTATCCGATTTGCAAATTAATTCCAATTCAGCAGTCTCTCGGTGGAGTCTGTTTTCTAAGTTTTTTTTGTTGAAGGATAGTCACTTTGAGATCAGAAATTGAGTGACCAGAGAGATTGAAGTGTTCTCCGACTGGATTTTGAATGTTATAATTCTTGACATCTGATTTGTGTCCATTTATTCTTTTACGGAGAGACTGTCCAGTTTGTCCAATGTACATGGCAGAGGGGCATGGCTGGCACATGATGGCATATATCACATTGGTGGATGTCCAGGTGAACGAGCCTTTGATAGTGTGGCTGATGTTATTAGGCCCTATGATGGTGTCCCCTGAATAGATATGTGGGCACAGTCGGCAATGGGCTTTGTTGCAAGGATAGGTTCCTGGGTTAGTGGTTCTGTTGTGTGGTATGTAGTTGCTGGTGAGTATTCGCTTCAGGTTGGGGGGCTGTCTGAAGGCAAGGACTGGCCTGTCTCCCAAGAACTACAATACAGAATCATATTTCCCACATCCCTCAGAAGCAGTGCAAAAGTTTGGGGTAGTCAGGGGTAACGCAGGAGCTGAGGGAGAGGGAAGTAAATTGCTGGGGAGGAGCCTGGGTGTGAACTTGGAGGGTTGTTGCGTATGGGTGGGACAGGTATGGAACAGGTTTTACTGGGGGGCAGGGAAGGAGTGTTAGGGGAGCTTCTCCGATGCAGACACTGGCTGACCCCTAGCCTCTCCCATTCAGTCAGCACATCTCCTCCTGTCCCCATGTGTCTCTGTGCCTTCACCCGGCCACTCTCCTGTCCTTTTGTAGTTTGGCATCCCCCATCACCATGTGTCTCTGTGCCGTCACCCAGCCACTCCCATCTCTATGTCTCCCTGTACCCCCTCCTCCGTCCCCGTGTGTCTTTGTGCCCCCATCCAGCCACTTCTCTGTCCCTGTGTAGCTCTGCAACCCCTCCCCCATCACCATGTGTCTCTGTGCCCTCACCCAGCCACTCCTCTGTCCCCATGTCTCCCTGTACCCCCTCCCTCAACCCCATGTGTCTGTGCACCTCCCTCCCCACTGTGGCCCTGTGCCTCCACTCCCATTCAGCCCCTACCCCAGTTTGTCCTCCCCCACTAGCCCTTATGAGTCCATCTAATCCCCACAGCACCCTACGCTGTCTGTCTCCCCATATCCCCTGTCTCCTGACCTGGCCACAAGTGCTGTGAAGAAGGCAGTCTTTCTCTTCCTTAGCTGGCCGTGAGCTGCAGCTTTGTTCTATCTCCACAGTGCCCTCTGGTGGGGAAAAGGTGCCACTGCAGAAATTATTTTCTGCTGGGAGCTGCTGCTGCTGCTTTTGCACCACAGCGCCCCCGGCAGGCAAAAGGCGGAACTGCAGCAACATTAGGGCAGAAGCTTTTTTTCTGCACAAAAAATTAGAAATTTGCAAGGCTCACTAATTATGCACTTGTGCAGTAAAGCAGAATTCCCCCAGGAGTAATTTTCATGTATATATTTATGGATGTCATTTCACAATTCTGACTGATCACAAACCTAGTGAACATATGTTCAACAATCTCTCTTTTCACCCACCAACTCACATTGAGCTGCAGATGCTCAAACTACAAGATTATGACTACAAAGTTATCTATTAGTCTGGAAAAGATAACCCTGCTGACTACTTCTCCAGACACCCTATTCCTGAAACAGCTAACAAATTACACCATTACAGATAAAGCAGAAGCACATGTAAAGTCCTCTCACGCACCATTCCCAAACCTCTCTCAACAAACAAAAACAGCCACAGATTCTGACATATCTTTAAATGGTCATCAAAACCATTTGAAGTGATCAATGGAAAAAACTTCCTCTGAGCCTACAACATTTGACTCCTGAAACACAAGTTGTTCTACAATAATTTGCCTGTGTTCAAAATGAACTTATTGTCACAGATGATGACCTCCTACTCTGAGATACAAGACTTGTTATTCCATGTTTGTTGTGGGATCAATTGATTTGGCTCACAAAGGTCATCAGAGACTGGGAAAAACAACAGCTGTTCAGATAAAAGGTCTAGTTCCCTGGGCTGGATAGCCATCCCAAAGATTACATTAAATTCTGCAGAGTATGCAGGCAGCAGTTCTGGAAAAGCATACTCCTCCACTACATGCATTCCCTCTCCCCATGGACAGAAGTAGCATGGATTTTTGGTGATCTCCCTAATGGAAAGCATTTACTGGTTGTTCAAGACAACTGTTTTCATTAGCCGGAAGTTGAAATGGTCATTACTACTTCTGCCATTGCCATTATACCCAAACTAGGCAAGATTTTGTCAGCCTATGGCATACCAGCTGTTATTAAAAGTAACAATGCTCCTCCCTTTCATGGCTCGCAATTCACAAAATTTGCAGAGTATCTTAGTTTCAGAGATCATAAACTTACTCTGCACTGGCCACAATGGAGAAGTTGAGAGGTTTATGTGAAGAAAGCACCATGAATTAATGCAGCTGATGGATTGGACATGAAATAGAAGTTATTTTGTTTCCTCCATAAATATTGAACCCTTTCTCACTATTCAACTGGCATGGTGCCTGCAACTGTCTTGTTCAGCAGTTAATTAACAAAATTCCCATAAGGTGAGATAAAACAAAATGATGAATCTCTACAACAACATGACAACAAAGTGAAGCGCATAATAAAACGATATGCTGATCAGCGCAGATGGGCCAAGACCACACCTTTCAATGTCAGAGACATAGGTCTAGTCAGAAACTTTCAGCCTTGCCACAAATGCTCTGTGCTTTTTTCCCCTGAGCCCCATAGGATCACCATGGTCAAAGGAGCAATGGTCACTGTTCAGAGAGGATGCTATAAAATCACTCAAAATGCATCTCCTGATATTCCCACTCCACCAGAAGATGGTGGTGATGATGGCAACCTTACAGAGATTGAACTCCCTGTACGCTCTCCAAGGCAAGTGAGTGAGTCAAGTTCCTGTGCTTCAGAGGTTGAAAATCACCATTATCTGAAAAGAAGTAGCCATTAGCTGCCAGTGCATTTGATGGACTTTATAATCAATGACTGTGTTTCTGTGGACACAGTGATCAACCTTCAAACTTTTGACATTGCTTCATTTATTTTATGCTTGTATTTTATTTATAAGGTGGAAGTGTATCACAGTGGTGAATTTAATAACTGTTAATTTAAAGTTTTTTGGGGGGGGAAGGAGGGATTTAATGTTTATGGAGAATCCATTCAATGATCTGTGCTGGTCTTTAAGAGTACTCAGTATACCAGTTGGTCCATTCCAGGTTTTGGTTTTGAGTTGAGTTAGCTCCAAAGAAGCTGCATGGTCTGTGGAATCTTACTTTAAAACTACATATGGCACCTGTGTAATTAATTCCAGAAGCTCCTAATTAGTTGGGACATAACAGGTTTCACAACTGCTTCCTTCCTCCTTCCCTAACCTGAGGTGAGGAGAAGATGTGGGCATCACTGCTCCCATCCTTCCTGCCCAGGCCTGAGGGAGGGGAGAAGATCATGGCCGAGTTCTCCTATCCCAGGCCTGAGAGGGGAAGGAGTATAGATCCTAGCATTGCTAACCCACTTCCTCCTAACCCCCTCGTGCTAAGGATGATTCAGGCAGTATTATCTCACTCTTCCTCCAGGCCTGAGAGCATAATAGTGCTATTCCTTACCTCCCACCGAAATGAAGTGAAGATCCATGCAGCACTATCCCTTTTCCTCACAGGCCTCTGAGTGGGTGAAGAGAGGCACTGCTACCTACTAACCCAGAAAACTTGTGTGGGCCAGGAAGATCCTTGCATTACTGTCCCTTTTCCTCCCAGGCTTGAAAGGGCATGTGGGGATGAAGGTCCTGGGCCCCTTCTCCCATGGAAGTGAAGATCCCAGAAGCACTGCTTTGCAGTCTAGGTGGTGAGAGAAGGGAAGATATCAGTGACTGTGCCAATAACCCTCCCAGGTCTGTAGAGTGGAAGATCCTGCAGTGCTGCTCACCTTCCCCTGGAACATGGAGATTTTCATTTCAGAGTAGCAGCCGTGTTAGTCTGTATCCACAAAAAGAAAAGGAGGACATGTGGCACCTTAGAGACTAACCAATTTATTTGAGCATAAGCTTTCGTGAGCTACAGCTCACTTCATGGTTAGTCTCTAAGGTGCCACAAGTACTCCTTTTCTTTTTGGAGATTTTAGTGGCACTGCTCACTTAGGCCAGTGAAGGGTGAAGAAGCAAATCAAGAGTCCCTCCCTGCCCCAGCCATGCTTGGTGAGAGGGGGTTGAATCTCCCTATCTCCTTGAATGCACATGGATGGTGAAGGTATAGAGAGCTCTGTTGCAGGTGCCTCTTCACTGGTCTGCTGCCTGTAGAGATGTATGTAGAGGGTAGCAGGTATTATTTAATTGATTTAATGAGACAGAAGGCAATCAGTTTGAATTAACTTGAAAGGGACATGAATATTAACACATTTTGCTGAAAATGCCTTGTGTACCAGAGGGACACACTTCCCACCCAAAACAAATCAACCAACGTTTAGACAGTCCAAATACTATCTGGGGGAACTCAAACTTTCGAAAAATGTTGATCACAGAGACTTTGTTGTGTTGGTCAGATCAAAACCTGCTGCTAAGGTTTCTCATTCAGGAATTAAACTGTAGTCTTTGATCTTGAAGCTCAAAGAAAGGCCATCAGTAAGTTCATCATGACTTCAAATCCATATGTCTCAGCCTTAGACTTTCCCGGGTGTCTCTAAAGATAGAAAGAAAAGGAGGACTTGTGGCACCTTAAGACTAACCAATTTATTTGAGCATAAGCTTTTGTGAGCTACAGCTCACTTCATCGGATGCATACTGTGGAAAGTATGCATCCGATGAAGTGAGCTGTAGCTCACGAAAGCTTATGCTCAAATAAATTGGTTAGTCACTAAGGTGCCACAAGTACTCCTTTTCTTTTTGCGAATACAGACTAACACAGCTGTTACTCTAAAGATAGAGACACTCTGGTATGCTAGTCAGCTCTGCCTCCTTATCAAAGCCAATAAAACCAAACACAAAATTGATTCTGGGGTGTGAACATTTTACTAAACTTCAGTCTCCAACCTCAATTGACAATTCCTCTCACAACCTAAGAGATTGAGCTGCAAAGCCAGCAGGCTTAGCTTTATTCTACTGGTCAGGATGCTGGACCTGGACCTCAGAAAAACTGCTACCCTGGATGAGAGAAAAGCCTATGGACTATGAGTAACTCATGTCAGGGAAGACAACACCTCAGATTTATTGTAACCCTGTTTTGCTCCATGTCATCACAGATGAACCAGAACCAGAACCAGAAACATATATTCTCTGCTTTCTAAGGACATGCTTGGAAAGATTGAAGGGCTGGTAAAAAATCAATTTTTGTGACAGCTGGAGGGTCCAGCAAGCCTGTCAGGTCTAATACAATCAGATTCTGGATTAAATCTCACATAGGAAGTGCTGGTATAGACATGCAAAATTTGGAATCCTCTCAATCCAGGGGAGCATCAGCGACTGCTCTAGCCAGCATGGGATGTGACATTTGCTACCATTAGCTCTGCAGCACATTGGTTCAGAGACAGGCCCTTCATTAAGCACTATTAGGGATAAGCAAAACCTGGAAGTTCCAAGTCTCAGATTCTAGGAAGTATTTATCTCTCATATATGAACAATAACATCAATTTATTTCTGAAATTTATAGAAGAAATATTACAAATGAAATTATGTTAACAGTAGGTAAATGAGTTTGCTTGAGGACATAAAAAGCATGGGCCAGATTTTGGTTCTCAGTTATACTAATGTAAATCTGGAATAACTCTACTGGCATACTGGAGTTACTCTACATTTACATCTGTGTAATTAAGAGCAAAATTTAGTTCACTTTTCCCCTGCCCTCGTATAAACATAGATTTCCATGCATGGTGTATACATAAGTGGAGTAATTTCTTCCTCTTATATACATGCACCTTGTTCTGTTGTATGTCTGGGTCTTTTTGTTTTCTCCTGCCCTTATAGAAAGAGGAAGATCTCAATATGCACCAGAGAGAGAAGCCAGATAGTGAGCCCTCTTACATCTACTGCCTCCCCAGATGTTTTGTATGAGGATATTCCTCATTCTCTGGAACCACAAATGGAAATTTTCTTGTTTGGAACTTTCTTACAGGTTCTCGTCTAACTCTCTTCAGAGGGGAGTTTCTGTTACCGAGGGTTTAGGTTTTTACCAATTTCTTACACTTATTCAGAAGAATGGGTTGTTTCTAACATATTTATATGAGTCGCACTGTGTTTTTGGATATGTGTGACAAAAGTGTATTAACAGGTGCTGGAACTAGGAATGCCGGGGTTCTACCGCACCCCCTGGCTTGAAGTTGTTTCCATTATATACAGGATTTACAGTTTGTTTCAATGGCTCTCAGCACACCCACTATAAATTGTTCCAGTACCCCAAGTATATTAATATATTTCTAATTTTGAGACTCAAAAATCTCTTTATTCCAGGCACTGCAGTTTATTTCAAAATCAAAGATGCTGGAAAAATAAGACACTTCAAAATGCCACACTGTTATTTTGGGTGTGAAGAATTAACCTCCTCACAGCTAATGAAGCAAAGGTTGGAACACACAAAATGATACAAAATGGCTGCCCATGAATATAACTGCTCAATTCACGCCATTCTCAGCAGCCTGAGCAAAAAGAGGGAGAAAATTGGTAAGCCTTTGCATATTTTAGTGATCGCTAATCTGAAGCAGAACTCACTATATGCAGAGACTGTGGGGTTTCAGGTTTATTTAAAAATCTCTTTGAAAAGCCTGTATGTGAGTATCAGTTGGTGTGAGCAAGTGTAAAACATGACGGGCTACTACAATTATATACAAACAGACCAGAGCAGAAGTTAGCCCAACATGTCTCCAATATGCTGCTGTCACAAACAAGACATGGTCTGAAGAGCAGAGTATTGGTAGTATCCTCGTTGCTGCTTTGTACCCAACTTGGCTGATTATTTAATTCTTTAGGGTAAGGGTCTGACCAACTTGTAAGTAGGCTGTATGCCATCATAACAGATTGGGCATGAGTCTGAGGAACTAAGAAACAATATACAATATGTGCATCAAATGTTGTGATTCCCAGTGCTTGAAATAACTCTCTGTCCTGAGCTTCCATGCCCCTTAGAGATAGGATAGGTGTCAGGAAATTGTAGAAAAGAAACGTAACTTTCATAGCTGCATGGAGCTTGAGTTTGAGCTGGTTAAATCAGGTGACATGATGGTCATGGGGAGAGAGTTAGTAAAATCATGTTTCCAAACTCTTTTGTCTCTTCATTGAAAGGCACCGGGGAAAAAGCCAAAACATGCTTTCTTAGACTTGCCAGATATGAGAGTGAATCAGCGAGCTCTGTGTGAAAATCTGTTCCATGGCCTTCTGCAGTCTTCTGATTAATAGCAAATACATGTATTATGAGTAGAGTCCTCTGTGACCAAGACACAGATAATTTTCCTTGTAAAATAAAGGTAAACTATTCATATATACATGCTAAGTGGCTTTTCTTTTGGAAGAGTCTCATTACTGTATGAGTAATAGAATGAGGGGATGAACACATCTTTACACAGAGTGGTAGAGTCTGGTCCTTACTCATGTTGTATAGTACCAGCACTTTATTACATGAGTAGCTCTATACTGCCAGATTCAGCTACCCTTACTCACATTAAGCAGCACCTTACTATTGGACTTTGCCATTGCAATCTATGATGCTACTCCCAAAGTCAATCACTACTTACTGGGAGTAAGACTAAGGCTACAATTCTGTCATGGAGGTCACGGATTCCATGACTTTCTGGGACCTTTGTGACTGCTTCTGTGGCAGGATTGGAGCAGCTGTCAGCCCCAGGGCTGCTGGAGCAAGGGCTGCCAGAACAGCTGACCGGCAGTCAGCCCGAGAGGGGCTGGAGCAGCAGTAGTTAGCCCCTGTCACAGGAGCAGCAGCAGACCTGGAGAAGCTGCAAGCCCTGGCAGCACTCTGTTTCTACCCCCTTTCCTCCCAGGGTATTTTTAGTAACAGTCAGGGACAGGTTGCGGACTTGGGTGAATTTTTGTTTATTGCCCATGAGCTGTCCAGGACTTTTACTAAAAATACCTGAGCCAGAATTGCAGCCTTAAGTAAGACTGGAACAACTGAGCCCATTGAAATCAATGAAGCTAGCTGATAAGTACAGTACTGCTTAGCATAAGGGGGGCCAGAGAAGGCATAAAACAAATGGACTGTACCTTTTCTTTCAGATATTAATTCCTAATGAGTCCCTCTCCATCATGTGTACTGAAAAGCTAGAAGACTCTGATTTCATCATAGAAAAAGAACACTTCATTTTCTCCTGTCAGTGCCCCTCCTGTTATCATCTTAAAGTTAAAAAGAAGAGCCATCCAGCATTTCATATCCAACTATTTAGAGGGTGTAAAGTTGTGAATAACACAATAGCCTCTTTGTTAGGCACAATCCACTCGGGCTACATAAAAGACTTCTATGAAATATTTTATCATTATTTTCTTCCCCCAAACAGTCAATCACAATTGTTGCTCCGATCAATAAATACTGCCATCACGCAGCCACCAAAATCACAGTTTTCCACTCCTGCACTAAGTTGTACTTAAAGCTATGTATGCAAAATAAATGTGTACATCCCCAGTGTTTTCCTATTGTTAATCATTTTTATTTTTTGTAGTGAGGACCTAGTGGAATTGGAGACGTCAAGAAAGCTAAATCATCCTGAAAAGCAATTTGCCACTCTGCCTGAAGACATGTTTTCAATCAATGTGTCCTTCCTGCAATGATTTATGGATTAGAAACATGGATGATCTTTAAGAAAGAAAGAAAGAAAGAAAGAAAGAAAGAAAGAAAGAAAGAAAGAAAGAAACTGCAACTAAGTGGAGATGAATATAAAAGGGTATATGCTGAGAATAGCATAGAGAGACAAAAGAAATAATTTCTGCCTTTGACAGGGAAGCAGCATGCAAGACTTACTGGAAAATAAAAGGTATATGGTCGTGAGCCAGACACTGTGCAGGACAAAATGATAAAAGGTACAGCAGATGAAGTTAATGACACAGAGAGACATAAATAGAAAGCAATGGTGAGGCAGACATAAAAATTGAGAGGCGGGATGAAATACAGTGGTAGTCAGCTGCAAGATGGGACTGCATAGGCCCGGGACAAGACATACATGATACTGTATACACCAAAACTGCTATACACCAGTGCATTAGCTGATGTTGCAAACAACAACTAAAATTTACTTATCAGATATTTTGTGATTGCTGGAAATACTTTCAAAAGAGCTAATGTTCTGGGAAAATGGTGCACTTTTGTAGATAACAAATAATGAAAAATGCCCTAAACAAATAGGAGAGTTAATTCAGGATGATGGATTAATGTTTGAATTTAGTTTTCCATAGTTCTTAGTGTATAGATAAAGTAACTGGAATAACCTTTTCTAAGTTTGTTATTATTCATTTAGTATTAATTTATACAGCGCCATATGTATTACATAGGCCTGATAATTTACAGACATATCTAAAGAAAAGTCCCTGTCCTGAGATTAATTTACCATCCAAGGGTATGTCTATGCTACAGGCTTACCTCAATTGAGTCACTCTTGGTAAATTTTTCTCCATGCAGGCTAGCCCTAGAAAGAGTGGTCGCACTGAAAACAACTATCATGTTCCACAGGCTTGCTGCTACTGCCTGTGTCCACACTGGTAATACTCAGTTGTGTTAGACGCAAAGCCTTCATAGAACCACTGAAAACTGAGCTGTTCTGTGAGAGAACTTGTCTGTCCCTTCTGGGGACTGTAAATGGAAAGATTATAAACCCAGGCACTCAGACAATTCAGTAGTTCCACGTAGCAATGCTCATTTCAGTATCTGGCCTACCTCTCAAATGGTGTCAAGGCATGAAGCTCACATAGACTGATGACCTGCACCCACCACTGGCACATGTAAGACAGCAACTGTCATTTTGTTGAGAGGCCACAGCAGCAGGGCTACAAGGTGGCAATGGGTGTTCCTGCAGAGCCTTGTTCTGAAAAATGCCGAGGCTTGATGTCAAACAGAGCGCATGCCAACTACATGCAGAGATGGAGGACAGGCCTCACCAATATCTGTGGAGCTAGTGCATGTGTGCTCTCATGTCAGAAGTAGTCCCCTTTACGGAGTGGTGGCTGTGGACCAGGCCCACACGCACATGATGGTGGGACTACATTGGGGTGGAGACATGGGACTACCGCCAGTGCACCCAGAACTTTCATATGAGCAAGGCCGTCTTCTTGCAGCTGTGCAAGGACTTTGTGCCAACCCTAGAACAGAAAAACAGAAAAAACATGTTGCTTCCAGACCGGAAGCACCCTCTAGATGCTGGCCACCCCAGATGGTGACAGATCTGTGGGTAATCAGTTTGTGGTTGGCAAGTCAACCGTGGGTGTGGTGGTGATAGCAGTCCAAGTTCTGAGGCACCTGGCTCAGCCATGACTCCCAGGCATTCTAGGCTCCTGGCTCCCTGACAGACAGAATAGAGGGAGCCAAGAGCCTAGCAGCTCTGGGAGTCATGGCTGAGCTGGGAGCCTTGGAGATTGGGCTCCCACGGTCAATTAGGTTTAGAAATTTTCAAACGAAATTAGAATATTTTAAACATTTTTATCAGATTTTTCCTTTCTGTGGGAAATTTAGGAAACTTTACTTTTTGTTCCAAGAAAGAACATATTTTTCCAGCGTTTTGGAATTTCCCATGGAAATTCCACCAGGTCTATTTATAATCCCTGGCAGCAGAGAGTAGGCAGGGTCACCCAAATAGTTTCAGTTCTCCCCCCCCCCCAAAGTATGTGCCATCAATGGCATCAGCACAGTTTTGCTCATTTGTTCAGTCAGCAATTATTTCAGGGACATTGCTGCAACTGCACTTGGACTGCAGTGTATTTATCACCATGTATTTTATAGGGGTATATTGTGTACAATACAATATTTGTGAGGAAGAGGGAATATTTTGAACTATTGTGGGTCAGTGATTATGACCCAGTACCTACCTGCTGGTCCCAGTACCTACTTGCTGGTCCCAGAGCTGAGTCCCATAGAATTATGGTAATACATCATGGCCATGGTATGCTCTCATAGGCTTGATTTGTATAGGGAGCACAATACTGATTTTAAAATGTAGTGAGGTAAGATGCTGAACCAGGCTTAGGCATTAAATATTCTCCATGAATTTAATAAACATTAGCTGTGACATCTTTTTATTCACAAGAAGACAGAGAGGAAGGTATAATTTGTAATTAACTTAATTGCAAGGGTTTCAGCCAGTGCATATCCTGCAACACATCCTCCCTGGATCTCCTCCTGCTGGAGTACAAATTCACTAGCCTTTGGGTCACTGTCTGGGGTCTCCTTTGTGCTTGCATAACCAACATACTTCCATTGCAGCTTTTAGCACTGTAAATAAGGAAAAGAACAGTGAGAAGGATAAATAATTTCTTGGTTTTGTTCTGCGGTACTCTGTGTGCCTACAGACTTTCTGGAGCCAGACAGGGTGATTCTGCTAGATGAGTCACAATCATCCAGAAATAGGGTCTAGTGGACACTAGGTATGCTCATTAGCTGAGTGAAGCTACTTGAATGATTTCCATTGTGGGCAAGCAGTGTGGCAGCACAAACCCAGAGTCACTCTCTAAGAATGGAACCAATGAGAACTCAAGGAGAAGAGTTTATAAATAGAAAAAGTGGAAGCCAGACTGAAGAACTCAGTGGTGAAGAACCGTCTGCTGTAAGGATTGTGTTCCAGAGACTTTGCCATTTTTGTTGGATTTAGACTACAGGCTCCCTCACTCTGCTGCTGAAGAAGAAGAAGAGGACTAGATTTTCTGTGCAAATTGCAGACTGATATTGTAGAAACTCAAGGGAAGTTTGAAGGAGGCTGTAGGACTGTCACTTTGCCCCCAAAAAGAAAAGGAGTACTTGTGGCACCTTAGAGACTAACCAATTTATTTGAGCATAAGCTTTCGTGAGCTACAGCTCAATACATCCGATGAAGTGAGCTGTAGCTCACGAAAGCTTCTGCTCAAATAAATTGGTTAGTCTCTAAGGTGCCACAAGTACTCCTTTTCTTTTTGCGAATACAGACTAACACGGCTGTTACTCTGAAAACTTTCCCCCCAGATTTTAAAGCACTAACATGCTCTGCAGAGAGTTTAGCTGCCATTCCACAGAGACTGAGAAGAATAAATCTTCCCAGAGAAGATCCCTAAAGAATTGTGTGTATATGAGCATGCATAATTATATTTTCAGTTTGAACATGTGGTAGAAACTCCCCTAAGAGTATTTTCTTTTAAAGTGTTGTTATTCACAACAGTCACAACCGTTTCATGGGTTATAAGTAAACTGTTATGGAGATGGGCAATAGAGAGAGAGTTTTTCCTTTCGAGATTTTGTATCACTTTTTTTCTCTCAGAGATTTAAATCTGTATACCAAGGTCCTGAATAGACTAAACTCTGGTCTGAACCCCAGCAGAGAGGTAAACTGAGGTATGGAAAAGAGAAAGAAATATTATACCAAATATTTGAATAGTGCATTCCCCGAACCTGTTACACCTGCTTTTCGTCACCACCATTTCAGGGACTAGAAAAGATGAAAAATAAATTATAAAGTTTGTGTCCCTGGTAAGTAACATAATTATATATCCTTTCACATAACCACAAAGCAGAAATTGCACCTTCTCTTTCAGATACATTCCGTCCCATACTATTGATAAATTCAAAGTCCAGAAGAGACTATTATAATCATGTTGTCTGATCTCCTAAATAACACAGGACATGTACCCTGAACCAGTAATTTCTGCATCAAGCCTATAGCTTCTGCCTGAGCTATAGCATATGTTTTAGAAAGATATCCAGTCCTGATGTAAAGACATCAAATGATGGAGAATCCCTAGTTAAGACGTTCCAATGGTTAATTACTCACTATTAGAAACTTATTCTAGCTTCAGCTTTCAACCAAGGGATCTTGTTATGCCTTTTTGGGGGTAGATTACCTATCAGAAATAAAAATCTTTAAAATTAAATGGGAGACTGTGACGGGGTGCATCAGCCCTTCACTGTTGCAGCAGGGGTTAACCCTTCTCTTTGGGCCGAGGAGGCCATGCACCCTCGGCTCTGCTAGGCATGCTCCAGCTGGAGACAGGATATAAAAGGCAGCAGAGAAGCTCTGTCTGGGCTGACTGCTGGCTAAGAGCTCTGTCTCGGCTGACTCCTGAGGGAAGACCGCCTGCACTCCAAGATGTGGAGGCCAGCCAGACAGAGACAGACCCCCGCACTCAGGCTTGGGATGCCACAGAGAGGGAAGACACTGTGAAGACCTGGTGACTGAAACCTGCACAGGATCGGGTAGGAAGCGACCCAGGGGAAATGATCGTAGAACTATAGACAAGCTTGGCATGTTTTAGTAGGTTCCCCGCTGAGTGAGTGGCAGGCAACCCTGCCACTGACAGGGCCCTGGGTTGGGACCCAGTGGAGAGGATGGGCCCAGGTCCCCCTCCCCTGACCACCACCCACTAGCTAGGCCACACTGCCTTGATAGCAAGGGCCGGGCTACTGATTCTGGCCACTAGGCCGCACTGCCTCAAGACTGAGGGCAGCCCTACAGATTCAACCATACTTCTAAAACACAGCTCTCCCCCACCCCCCCTCCAAAGGGTGACGGGGTGTATCAGAGACAAACATAACATGGCAAGTCTGACAATAAGCAATGGGTAGGCAAAACCTCACTGGAGGATGCAACAACAGAAGCCTGAGATATGGTGTGAGCAGGTAATATACATACACATGCAGCAAGGTCCTATTTGTTTTCCCTAGCTGTGAGGGACAATGATGACTGGTGGAAGATTTAAAAAAAATCTTAAATATGGTTATTACATCGGTATATTATGATGTGAACGGGAACTCCTGTTGTAATGTATTTTTAAAATGTGTCATGGAGCACTGGATCAATGGATAAGCATGTCTGTTTATGGAATGCATAAATTGAGAGAAATAATGAACAGTAAATAAACAAAGAGGCGAACCCTACATCCCTAAGCAGAGTCAGAGCTGCCTCATCCACAGCAATGCTAGCTAGGAATTCTCTTTGTTCTCTTCCTCCGCAGAACCCATTCAGGACTCAAGTCCCAAAGGCTCCTGTTGTTGCAAGAGCATCTGGTTTCCTGGCTCCTTGTGGTGTTTCCTTTTGCCTTTTCTAAGCAAGTTCCACGGTTCCCTGGACAAAATTAGTATCCTAGGAAGAATCAAAAGTGTCCCCAGACTCCTCTTTAGACAAATGGTAGCAATAGTTAATTGGAAGGACTGGTGGTTCCCCCTCCATTCTGAGTGAACATCTTTGTGGCTCACTTTTAGGATCCTCAAGTCATTTCGTTTTTTATTAACCCCATGGTGATCATAGACTGCCTCACTGTATGTCTACAATGCAAGGGGAGAGGGACCATAGCCCAGACTTCACTTTGAGCCCAAACATCTACACTGCAATTTTATAGCCCTGCAACCCGAGTCCCACGAGCCTGAGTCAGCCGACACAGGTCAGCCATGGGTTATTGCAGTGTAGACATACCCATTAGTTTTAGGTTGCAGCTGTGACCATGGAAGTCTCTCTGGAAGAGCTCCCTAGGTCACCCAGTTTGCTGCCAATCCTTAGGAATGTAGATAGTTTGTTTCAACACACCAAGTCTATGCCTTCCTGTCACACTGTCTGGCGTGGTTCACGACCGTGGGTGCCAACCTCAGGGCAGATTGTCAACAAGCAGGGCAGAGACCCCAAATTGGTTGTATGTTCTATGGTTAGATTTAATCATTAAAAAGGGTGAACTCCCAAACATAGACAGTCCCCTTGGGCAATCTAGTCTCTCTGTACACCAACCATCACAAAATATTCAGGTCTCTTGCAGTACCAATAGACCAGTCATTTACCCCAGGTCAATTTGTACCTCAGATCTCACACCAAAGACCATGCTTGCAGCCAATCCTGTAATAAACTAACTAAAGATTTATTAACTAGGAAATGAGAGCGTTATGATGACTGGCTAAGGCAAGCAAACATATACACAAATGAGTTACAGTCTATGGTTTTAAAAGGTGACAGAGTTGTAGTAATCTGTCAACTCTGAATGTGCTTTAGGGCTAACCAAAATTGAGCTTGGGGATCACTGCTTCTGTTTCATAGCTCCAGGCCTGTTAGAGTCCAAACAGCAAAAAAACAGAGAGATCCACAATTTTCACGTCAGCTGTTTTTATTTCCTTCTTCCAGAATTCAAGCTGATGGGATAAGTCCTTTTGCACGTAGCCTCTTCAGGAGTATGAAGGGGCAATTTAAAAAGTGTTTGTATTGTGATGTGCTACAATGGCCCATTTAGTTTTGCTAGGCCTTCTTGATGGTTAGGAGACAATCCTTCCTGACAGGTTCACAGTTTCAGAGCAAACATTTTTTTACAGTTAAAAAGCAAAATATTATATATTACCTTATAGCATGTGATACAGTTATAGTTGAGATTAATGTATGCAGCAGCATATCAGCATTTCATTAAGTCTAAACACTAAACACCTTGTTACAACTTCAGTACCCATCTTAAACATACTAATACACAGGTGAAATAGACTGGTGTCCAGCAATGAATCTGTCATTGCTCAGCTGTGGTTGAAAGCCTTGGTAAGAGCTGGCACCTGGTTTGCAAGCATCACAGCTCCCAGCCAGACTTTTGAAGAGCTCTTCTCTGTCTCAGGTTTTAGCCAATGAATCACTTAGGGTAGGCCTATACTGCAATGGAAGCCCAGAGCTAGTTGTACTTGAGTTAGCAGACCCTGGGTTTGTTAACCTTGGGCTTGAATGCCTACATATATGTGTAACCCCAGTTAGGAATTTTTGAGCCCAGAATCCCAACCTGGGGTTCCAGCATGAACATGTATTATGTAGGCCTGAGTCTAACCAGCCATATCCCAGACTTCCTAGTGCCCTCCCAAAATGTGGCCACTCTTTATGCATGGTACAATGTGACTGTGCACCAAATTTGACTGTCCAGAGGACAAAGAAAGTTGGGATGCTTATGATACATTCTTAGAGCACAAATCCAGCTAGGTTGTGTCTACGCTGCAAAGCAATGGAGCTTGAATCCTGGGTCCAGGCTTGACTCAGAGTCAGACCCTTCTGGGTTCGAGCCATGGGTTAACACAATTTGTATGTAGATGGAAGCAGGGGTTAGGCTTGAGCCTGAGTTCCAACACTGGGCTTACATTACAGTGTAGGCATACCCTTCGTCTGTCAAGCACTGAGAAAAGGAGAGTAGCTACATCCCTAAAGGAGGCGGCTAACCTCAAATCCTCCGCCAGTGCTTCTCTCATGATTCACAGCTCCACCAAAACAACAGTCTGCAGAGTCTCCTAATCAGTGGCTGTCTAGGGCTCATTACATTGACTGACACCTCTCCTGTCATGACACAGGACAAATAATAATACCTAACTTTTACATCAGCAGAACTCAAAACACTCCATAATCTTTAATGAATTGATCCTCCCAACACACCTGTGAGATAGGGAAGTGCTATGATCCCTATTTTACAGATGGGGAACTGAGGCTGCCTCAGAGGTGCTAAGGGCCTTGTCCAAAGTCACACAGGAAGCCTGTGATAGAGCAGTGAATTGAATCCAGGTCTCCTATGTTCTAGGCTGGTGCCCTAATCACTGAACTCTCCTTCCTCTCAACAGGTTGCAACGCTTCCTTCTCACACTCACCAGCAATAGCTGCCTGCCCATCTTGTGGTTCCATCTTGTCTAGGAAAGAACTTACTGCCAGCTTGGGCAGTGTACCGAGGTTAATGAATCTCCGCAGTAGTTAATTCTGGAACAGTTGTACCCTGGGCCTGCTGCCATTCCTGTTGGGCTTGCTCTTCATTCCTAAATTGCAGCAGGGTTTGCTGCTGCTACAGTGGATGCAGTCGTTTCTGCTATTATACTATCCATTCTAGGACCTCTTCCATTTTCCCTCCTTGTGAAGAGGGAGATTTCAACCAAGCTCACACCATATGTAAGCAGTCCTGCTCCAAATCAAGTCTGAGGTCAAATTTACCCCTCTTTCTGGAGTTTGGCTTTATTGGCAACTCAGAAACAGATCACAAAACTCAGTCTAAGTTTTTCCCATCCATCTGCATCCCTAAATTCATAGATTTTTTTTAAGAAAGAAGCAACTATTTTCATCATCTAATCTGACCACTACATAAAACAGCCCATAGAATTTCACCCCGTAATTCCTGCATCATACCCATAACTTCTGGTTGAATAGGAGCATATCTTTGAGAAAGATTGCCGATCCTGCTGTAAAGATTTCAAGCAATGGAGTGTTGTACCAATAAAATAAAAACCAGCAGGATCTTATTAAAGGGAAAAAGGCAAAATACCACATTTATTGTGAATACAGAAAGAATCATAGTAAGCAGTTAGTTATAGCTATAACATTCCATTCAATCTCATATTTATTCTCACAGTCATTCATACAAACACACACACACACACACACACACACACACACACACACACAGGTTCTGCAAGGTTGTTATCATAGTTACCAGCCTTAGAGTTGCTCATGCCAAGTCACTGGCCAGGTGGCCTGGACATGAGGAGGGAGCAGGGCCTTGTCAGATGCTCATCTGATGCTCCTGGAAGTTGGTTTGCAGAATCAGACCCCAAAGTTCTCACTTTTTAGAGTCTATTTTTATAGGAATTTCTTCCTATGCCAGTCTATGGGAATTGCTTCATCATGCTGTTGCTGAATCAATCAGCAGATAGCACATTCCTGACAGCTCCAAGATGTTATCTTGTTCTTTGGTTCTCCCATTCTTGAGGCTGTTGGGTGGATTCCAGTCTGCCCACCGGGGGGGGGGGATCTCCTCTGATTATTTCCACTTGACGCCTTCTTCAGCCAATGGACACTGGATTCTTAGGCTGGCACCTCCCTGATCATTCAGTTATTATCCACACCAAGCATCCATCCACATACATCCTCTATCTCTATTTTAATCACAATTGTTAATACAACAAAAGGGCGGGGAGTCTCTGGGTGCTGTTTCTGTTGTTAGAGTATTGCTTTGAGTCTCTCTCTCTGTGAATTGCTTTGAGAACAGACTCTGTCTTAGAATGTACTAACACAATTAGCAGCTTGCAAGTTTCACACAGAGAGGGAGAGAAACAGTACCAAAAACCAAGAGACCTCTTAATTAGTAATACCCTGGAATTTAAACTCTGGGGAATCAAACTCATTTGTGATTTTAATACAGAACTTCTTTAATATGATCCAACAGGAGAATCCACCATATCCCTATGTCTGTAGACCTTGCCACCCTATGATGTATTGACATGTAAACATTTCATCAATCCCTTTTTATATTTATATTATTTGGGGACAGTGTCAAGAAAGAAGGGAGGAATGGAGTTCAGTATTGGAATGCTAATGAAAGAAGCAAGTTTGAGCAGGAATCGTTAAGGAGGAGAATGAGGTTGATGGCATATAGTCTCTGGGCAGATGTTCCAGACATGTTCCAGCAGCCAACAAGGCAGGGAGTCATTTCTGGGAGAAAGAATCCTAGGAGCTACAAGACAAGCTTAAGTGAAAGAGTGTAGGGACACGGTGAGGGCAGAAAGAGGCAAGCAGAGATGAGGTAAAGGCAGTTGCATAGCTGGGTACTGCAGTGCCAAAAGTGCACTGCAGAGTCTGAATCTGATGTGGAAGGAGAGACAAGTGAGGAAGGTAATCTCTTCCTCATCCCTTTATATTTTTTTATAAGGAGTCCCTTGACCAGGATTAATAAAGCTAAAACTGTAAAGTCGCTTTACAGTTAAGGGTTTCACTCTGCACCAGCCTGAAGTGTCTGCTGCATTAGCCAAAATGGAAAAGCAATCATTCATAGCCCAAAGTAGCAGTAACTAACTCCGGCCACTTATGTAGTAGGTCACTTTTCAAAATGCTTCAGTTTAAGAAATAAAGGGGTAGTTATCATGGGTATTTTAAGGAGCCTATTGTCTGCATATCTGAGCAGTGGACACAATGGTGCAATATCACTTCTTAACAAAATGGTGTCACTTCTCTCCATTCCCCTAGACAAATGCCGTGTATTAATTTAAATGCCATCAAGAGTAATGGGGAGGGAGCCTGATTTGACCTTAATTCATAAGGGGAAGGAGATCATGCTACAGAATGATTTTGCTCTCATCACTATATCACAGAAACGTCTATATTGCAGTACATGGTATATAAGCCCTATGGATAACTCCAGATTTATAAGTACTTTGAGTGGATGTTTTACCATGTTTAGGGAAGATAAACGTATCTTCATAAGACATAATTTCTCATTTGGGGACCAATCTTGCCACCTTCAGTTGTTATTAATCAGACAAAACTCCCATTTATTGTCTCAGTGGAAATTTCCACTAAGTAGGGCTACAGAATTTGATTCTTGATAAGCAACTAATACAATTCTATAAATACTGTTTAGTCTTTTACCTTCTCTGCTTTTGTATCAGGTATGATTTGGAGAGAGGGGTGAGTAATGGAAGTTTTTTTAGTACACGGGGAACCAGGGACATGAATACAAGAATATACTAATGCAGCTGGAATAGATCTTGTATTGTATGACTGTTGCTACTTATTTATTACTGCTGGAAGAATGATGTAAAACATGAACAGTACAATGAATGGTAAATATGCCCCCACAATTCAGCTGGCAGATCAATATTGGTTATTTTTTTGAGTGTGAAGAGATTTTCTGTGCCTGCACTTAGTTTGCCAATGCAAATGCACAGTTGGCATTACCAACCCTCTTTCTGCCCCACTCACTCTTCATTCCCCAATTTGTAAAATATATATTTTAAATGCAAACCTGGATGCTGGTGTTTTCTCCCCAGTAGTTTAAACTCCCAGTGCCCAAATGTCTCTAGAATAACTGTGGAAGATTTTCCATCTATTTTATTTTATTTTTTGCTTCTGCCTGACCCCATGGTAAGAGTGCCAAATAAAGAACTCAACTGCATTGTTAAACGCAGCAAAATTACAAGCCTTACAAACAATAAATAATTGAATACCTTTCCTATATGGAACAGAATTGAAATATCCAGTTCATAGAAATAAGTTGTTTCTGGTTTTCTACCCTTCACCAAGAGGCAAAGATATTGACATGTAGATTCAGACACACACAAAGCAGGCAAACTCGTTTTCTAAATATATTACTGAATTACAGGCCATCCACATTTCTATAGGCTTGCTGAGTCATTTTGTTAAAACAGCGAGAGAAGCTCAGATTGCACCCTTTAAAAAACAAGGACAACACTTTAATGGCAGAAAAGACTTATTATTTGCTGATCATTAATTGGAAACTCAGAGGTACATTTCCTAATTCGTAGACCCTGACCTGGAAAGGAATAAGAGAAATATTGCTTTCTTGCTCATACCAAATACCGAGAATAACCTCTGAAAATTTTATCTTGTCATCTAATCTTGACTGCATTGAAATAACTTCAATTCGTTTGCTGCAGAATGAGAACATATTCTTCCATGCATACTAGACCTATTCAGAACTCTTAGGAAGATTTGCAGATGTCGTATAATTGAACAAATATTATGCTAAACTGTACTTAAATCTACACTGAAAAGGGACTGGTAGCTGAATCTGCTTTTTAAAATAACAATTAAAACAGTTTGTGCAGTACTTGTATTCAGATGATATGACTATAGTATCTCTTTCCATGAACCATACAAACAGAGCAGAGGAATATTGTCATAATACAGTTTAGTGCTCAGCTGTTTGCTCAGTTATAGTGTCATAGATTATTTAATACAGAAAATGATTTCACTCTGATGTGTTTTTTCCATCATATTAAAATAAATACCAGGAGCTAGGGACATTTCTCATTCACCCTCTCACAACCCAAGTTAATGGCCAGCTAGTACCCTGAAAATCACCAAAGTGTAAAGAAAATATATAGAGTACACTGTGCTTCCAGACCATACTTGATGGAAGAAGATTCAGCACCATGCAATGTTGAAAGGCTGAGAGGCCTGCTAAAAGCACATGTTAAAACTGAACAATAAAGACTGACAGCTTAAGTCATGCTTAAATGACTGTCTAGAGGAGTTTGGGGCAATGCTAAATGCTCAGACCGTCATTAACTGCAAGAATCTACCTGTCCTGGAGATCATAATTGCTTAAGTTAATTATTGCAATAATGAACTCTGGAAGAAACATTTTACTGCTCCTCACAAAAACAATCTCTGCCTCAAAAACCTTCCTCGAGACCCACATCTTCTGTAACATCTAGCCATCAGGGAGAGCAGATCTAAACCTCTTAATTTATAAAGAGAAAAAACTCATCATTTTAAAATAACTCAAACCACCAAGAAGTTAACATGGTCAACCTATGACTTTATCATTAGTCATTCTCCCTCCCCACAATTCCTCTTTGCATTTGGTATATTCTTTTCCTGTGATTTGTTCCAAAGTGTAAGCTCTTGAGAGACAGGATTGTGTCTTCCTTTGTATATCATCTAGCACGATTGGGTCCTTTTGGAGCTACATCAATAGATATAATAAATTAATTCTAATAAAAGGGAACTAATTCTGATCCCACTTAAACTTGTGTAACTCAAGAGTAATTTGATTATTATTTACTTTACATTGGTACATAAAGACCCCAGCATTCATTTTGCTGGGTGCTGAACTTACCCCACATGAGACAGTCTCTGTTCTGAAGAGCTTACTATCTGAATAGACAATACAGACAAAGGATGGGAAACTTACCCACTTCTATGCAGTGGGTTAGTGGTAGAGCTGGGAATAGAACCAAGGTCTCCTGAGTCTCAGTCCAACAGCCTAACAGGGGATACTGGAGGCCAAAGGCTCAAACCAGGAGCCATGGAAGGTATGTGGCCTGCCTTGCGGACAAGCGTGACCCCCTTGGGGATCTGATGCACTAGTGGGAATCTCCCAGGGACTGTTTAAAGGCCTTGGCATAGCACATACCCTGTAAATCTGTGACAGAGTTACATCAATGTAAAACCAGCATAAGGGAAAACAAAATCAGGACCATAAGACCTATTCACAACCAACTGGGAATCCCTTCCTCTGCCTTGCATGAAACATGTTGCATTATATTTAGAATTATTTGTTATATTCACTCTCACATTGTAGCAGGCATGTGACCATCTTACCCCCACTGGTGAGTAGTTACTTGCATATTTAGTCTCACTGGTTGAAGTCAATGGGACAACTCATGTAAGTAGCTGCTCCCTTAGCTAAGGAAGGATTCACAGCCTGGCCCTGAGTGGAGATGTTTGAGGCTATCATAACCACTAGAGAGGGTATGAGAAAGAGGCATGATGCAAGACCAATATTTACAAGACAAAAAACATTTTTCATCACATTAAATAAGATTGTTTTTATTGGTGAATTATGGCAAACTGCACCTGCTGAATGAAAGGGGAAACCTACAGATAACTATTATCAGTAAGCTTACATTACTTCTGGTAGTTAACCATATATCTGGTTCCAAGGCTGTACATTTTAATATTAGCAAATGAGATCTCTTTATTGAACTGACGAGATCATGTGGACATTTTCTGTGTACACAACAGAAAGGAGAATGTGCAGAAACCCCCTCCACAAGATTATTAATAAAGGAGTAAATAATCTTTCAATAAATTCATGTGGAGTGCTTGGTACATATACCCTGATGGAATATGTGAAGTGAGGTCTTTCAGCTCCTGCTGTGTTGCACTATAAATGATAACGCATGGGTTCTGCACTGCTCATAACATCTTGGCCTGTGTTTCTGTAATATTCACAATAGCCATCAAAAAAGCCCTGTGTGACTTGAAAGTTTGGCTTGTTTATGGCCATGGTAACTATAACAAGGATATGATAAGATATTTTATTACTGTATTTTGTCATGCTCAGTAATTAAACATCACACCATAGGTCAAATCATGCACTGACTTTCTCTACAGTCCATGCAACCTATTGAAATCAATGGGATTTTACATGGTGTAAAGTAGTAATGAATTTGGCATATGAACCCTCTCCCTACATTTGCATTAATAGTGCCTGAAAAAAAATGGATTTGAGGAAGTTAAACTATCGAGTTAATTATGGTATCAAATGTAGCACAGAGTTCCAGCAGGATGAGACTTGAAGAATCAGGGTCAGGCAAGAGAGGATTATCCCTAACAAAATGCGGAAGAGCAATTTCAGAACTGTGAAAGAGCAAAATTTCTTTAAAAATGAAGGAGAGAGGGATTTCTGAGAGGTGGGCAATAGTAGGAGTCCTGAAAGCTTCATGGATGATGCTAATGAAAAGAAAGTGATAATTTTTCCAATTTTTGTCATATAGACATGACCAAAACTCAGGGACACAACTGAGATATAGATCAAACACAGCGCTGATTTCATATCTCAGTAAGAATATTTGAAATTCCAAACACATCGGAGACTTACTTTGCTTGTAACTGTAAAAAATTCATCTTCCATAACCTTTCAAGAACAAGATTTTTCCAAATAGAAACATACAGGTTGAGTTCTAAGAGACCTGTCCTTTATATTCATGCATGTTTTATTTAGCAGCTATTCACCTAACCCAAGACCTTTAGGGAAAACAATTGTGTAATAAGATGTACAGAATGTTAAGTGTAGTACATTTTTTTTCCAGTTCTGAGAGCTTTAGATTTTATTCCTACAAATATTTCACACCACAATCAAGTGAGAAAAACAACTAAAACTAAATATAGGTTTCCATTCTTTAATTATGCAATTAATGTGTGATTCAGAAATCCAGAAGTCAATCAATCAAAGGCAATTATGTAATTTTAAAATGCTCTGAAGGTGTACACTACAAATTGAATACAGTATTTTAATTCTAAAAAAATCTTCTCAGCATAGATTGCAAATTTAACTTATATTAATAACGGAACTATCCAAAGAGCTCCATAGTTAAGTAGGATCTCAGTTAGGCTGCACACTTGAAATGGGGGTTTGAATCCCTAAAATAAGCTGTGAAATGCAACATTTTCCACCACAAGTTGTTTTTCGAAGGAGGACAAATTTAATCCTCTAGGCACTTTTCACACCCCTTGCAGCGGTATTTTCCGAATTCATAATTATAAAAACCTCTTAGACTCATGGAGTTTAAGCCAGAAGGGACCATTAGATCATCTAGTCTGACCTCCTGCATAACACAGGCCATTAAATTTCACCCAGTTACCCTTGTATTGCATCCAATAACCTGGCTTTGACTAAAGTACATCTTCCAGAAAGGTATCCAGTCTTTATCTGAAGATGTCAAGAGATGGAGAATTTTCTTCCCAGTATTTTCTTCCAACTCAAGTATTTATATATTGTAATCAAGCCACCTCTCAATCTTCTTTGTGATAAACTAAACAGACTGAAACCTTTAAGTGTCTCACTGTGAAGCACTTTGCCCAGCTCTTTTCACACCTTTTCTAATTCTTCAACATCCTTTTAAAAATGCAGCCACCAGAGCTGTATGCAGAATTCTAATATCTCACCAAGCTGCTTACAGCATTCAGATCACCTCTGTACTTATAGATTACACAGTCAGAAGGGACCATTGTGATCCTCTAGATTGACCTCTTGTATAACACAGATCATAGAACTTCCCCAAAATAATTCCTAGAGCATAGCTTTTATAAAACCATCTAACCTTGATTTTAAAATTGCCAGTGATGGAGAATCCACCACAAGTCTTGATAAATTGCTCCAATGGGTAGTTACTCTCAGTTTTAAAAGTCAATGCTTTATTTTCAGTCTGAATTTATATAGCTTAAACTTCCAGCCATTGGATCATGTTATACCTTTGATTGATAGATTGAAGAGCCCATTATCAAATATTTTTTCTCCAGGTAGGTACTTATAGATAGTAATCAATTCACCTCTTAACCTTCTCTTTGTTAATTTGAAAGGTTTGAGCTCCTTGAGTCTATCCCTATAAGGCATGTTTTCTAATCCTTTAATCATTTTTGTGGCTCTTCTCTGAACCCTTTCCAATTTATCAACATACTTCTTAAATTGTGGGCACCAGAACTGGACATAGTATTTCAACAGAAGTCACACTAGTGCCAGATACAGAGGTAAAATAACCTCACTATTCCTACTCAAGTTTCCCCTGTTTATGCATACAAGGATCACATTAATCATTTTAGCCACCGAACCACACTAAGAACTCATGTTCAGCTGATTATCCACTATGACCCCAAATCTTTTTCAGAGTCACTTTTTCCCACGATAGAGTCTCCCATCTTGTATGAATGGCCTACATTCTTTGTTCTTAGATGTGCACATTTACATTTAGCCATATTACAGTGCATATTGTTTGCTTGTGCCCAGTTTACCAAGTGACCCAGATTTCTCTGTACCAGTGACCTGTCCTCTTCATTATAGACTTTAAGGCCAGAAGGGACCATCATGATCATCTAGTCCGACCTACTGCACATTGCAGACCACAGAACTTCACCCACTCACTCCTGTAATAGACCCCTAACCTCTGGCTGAGTTACTGAAGCCCCCAAATTATGGTTTAAAGATTTCAGTTACAAGAATCCACCATTTATACTGGTTTAAACCAGAAAGTCATCCATGTCCCATGCTGCAGAGGAAAGTGAAAAAACCCTAGGGTCCCTGCCAATCTGACCTGGGAGAAAATTCCTTCCTGACACCAACTATGGTGATTAGTGAACCCTGAGCATGTCAGCAAGACCCACCAGCCAGACACCTGGGAAAGAATTCTCTGTAGTAACTCAGAGCCCTCCCCCTCTAGTGTCCCGTTTCCTGCCACTGGGGATTTTTGATACTAGCAGTTGCAGATAGGCCACATGCCATTGTAGGCATCTCATCATACCATCCCCTCCATAAATGTATCAAGCTCAGTCTTGAACAAGTTAGGGTTTTTGCCCGCACTGCTCCCCTTGGAAGGCTATTCCATAACTTCGCTCCTCTGACGGTTAGAAACTTTCATCTAATTTCAAGCCTAAACTTGTTGATGGCCAGTTTATAACCATTTGTTCTTGTGTCAGCATTGTCATTTACCTTAAATAACTCCTCTCCCTCCCTAATATTTATCCGTCCGATGTATTTGTAGAGAGCAGTTATATCTCTCCTCAGCCTTCTTTTGGTTAGGCTAAATAAGCCCAGCTCCTTGAGTCTCCCCCGGATATACATCCAAGGATCACATGAGACCTTTTGCCACAGCATCGAACTGGGAGCACTCATGTTCACTTGCTTTTTCCTCTTAGCTCCCCTACTCAGAATTTCACTCCTGGTTAGCCAAGGCAGTTCCTTGCTCAGCTTGCTAAGTGCCTACCTTTCTCCATGTGCTGCACTGGAAGTCTAAATGCCTAACTGGGAGCTGAGGATTCCACAAGGAATCTGGCCACCTGGAGTTCAGTGATGCAATGCTGAGCAGAGAAGCACCTACGTACCATTGAGGATCTGGGAATATGTACCTAAGAACCAGAATTTCAAGGGTATTTAAATGCCTAAAGATGGAGTTAGGGAGTTTCAAGGCAAGTTAGATGTTGAACCTGCTTAGGCGCTTTTGAAAATGACACCAAGTGCCTATCTTCATCTTTATGCTCCAAAATACCATTGAAAATCTGTATCTAAATCCCTTTTTACAATGGGTCTAATGCTACTAAGTCACTTAGGTGCTTTTGAAAATCCCACCCCAAGGCATGAGGTGCTTTCATTTACTGAAATGATGTGAAAAAGTGTTTGGGAGAGATTAGAAAAAGAAAGAGAATAGGGGAATAAGATGATGTTAACATTTTACAAATGAAATCATTAGTGCTATGTTTGGGAAGAAAAACATCTTCATGTGACTCATAATATAGCAAAACCATGCAAGTTTGATTACAGTATTTGATTAACATATTTGTAATTAATGCAGTGGTCATGCAACCCCCAACTGAAGACTGAAATCTTCAATTATACTTTTATATGGAACATATTTAGCTTAGACTCATGTGATCTATCCATAATTAATAAGGAAACATCTTGAATTTGATTTCTTTATTTTTTAAATAATTCCCTGAAATTACTTTTCGTTTCATCCAACTCAAAACCTGTCTCAGAGAGTCACAGTTGATTATTTTTTCTCACTGTCATCCTATGGCTAAACTGTTTTGAAGAAAAAATAAATTAACTTACTACAGAGACCATACACATTATTATATAATATTGCAGTTGCGTCCACAGGCCCCAGTCAGGATAAGTGTCCCAGTGAATTAGGCACCATACAATTCCTGCCCCTGAAGAGTTTACAATCTAAGAACCCATATTTGCATTCCTGATATAAGAGTCTTCTAAACAACAGAGGATAATGAATTTAGGTAATATTCAAAAGCTGTTGAAATAATAATATAATATAGCAAAGACATTTTATTTTATTTGGCTATCACAAAGACTTGGATCCCTTCATCTGCCTCTGCTGCTATCCTCTCTAATACAGGCCTCTCCTTCTCTCACACTCTCCACCCTGGATCAGCCCACAGTGGGGTTGTTGGGCTTCTCCTCTTCCATTCCTGCCGCTTCTAGCCCAACCCTCCCCCACTTCCTACTCTCTCTCATCTTTTGGAAAGCACTGATTCTGACTCTTCTCTCCTCTTACCCTCCTTTTTACTGTCATCTACCATCCAACTCCTCCTCATCAGCCTTCCTCTCTGATTTTGATTCCTGGCTCTCTCGCTCTCTTCCCCTCCACACAATCTCCAACCCTCATTTTCAATGACATCAGCTTCCACACTGATGACCCATCCAACCCCTTAGGCTACACCTTTCCTTGCCCTCACCTCTTCATTCAACGGGCCACTCTTGATCAATTCTCCCACTCACCAAAACAGTCATTCACTTGAATTGGTCTTCACTAAGCACTGCTCTCTCTCTGATCACTCTTTGGTTGAGTTTCCCCTCTCTGACCATCATCAGGTCTCTTTCAGCATCACCCATCAGCCCCAGCCCCCCCCCCCCCCCACACACACACACACACCAGTACTCCATCTTTATCTTTCTTGCTCTGTCAGCTGCCTTCAACACAGTCAAGAATGCTCTTCTTCAAATCTTGTCCTCTCTTGGCTTCCATGACTCTATCCTCTCCTGCTTTCCTTCCTATCTCTCTAATAGCTTCCTCAGTGTGTTGCCCCACCCCACCCCTCCCCCCGGCCCAACTGTCTATGGGGACTCCAGGTGCCCTCATTGGGTCCACTTCTTTTCTCTCTCTCTACACTTATTTCTGTGTAATCTCATCTGTGAACACCAATTTAACTACCATCTCCATGTTGACAACAGATCTATCTATAGTGCTTAGCACAATGGGTCCTAGTTCATGATTAGGGCTCCTAGGCACTATCGTAATAAAAATAAATAAAATATTAATATTAATAATAATTTTAAAAAGCACATTTATCTGGAAGTTAAGCAACATCCAGCAGTTGTACAGGTCTTATGTAACTGAGTTTCAAGAACTATTTATATGGACAAAGACTTGAAATGTTAACAATTTGTGTACAAATCAATTGTCTGAACTATTCGTATCACAAGAATCCTTTCAAGTACTATAATGCAATACTATAGTGTATTTATTAATGACAGAACTTGGCAGATCAATCAATCATTGTACATCCTTCAAAAAAGACCACTGTATGTCTCCCTGCCCTCAGACACAAATCCCTGAGTTTGAATACATTTTGTAATCAACATCTCTTTATGTTTTATATCATAACCAGTGGTATATGTTAGCTAGTTACATACTTCCTTGTAAGATTGTGTGATTAAGACAGTGGAAGGGAGTCAGGAAGGGGCCATTTTTGAAAAGTTGCTTTTACTACACTGCGAATCAGGCATTTGGGCACTTTTGAAAATCACGCTAGGCAGCTACCTGCATCTTAAGGTGCCTACATACCTTTAAAATCTGCCTTGAGTTTTCTGTCACAGACTTTTTGTGAGATGTTGTGCCAATCATTTAATCTCTTTGAGCCAGATTTGTAAACGTATTTAGATGCCTAAAAATACAGATAGGTGCTAAGTGAGATTTTAGAAAGTGTCCAGGCAGGTTAGGTGCCTAAATACTTTTAGAAATCCCACTAGTCTCTAATCTGCATCTTTAGGCTCCTAAATACCTTTGAAAATCAGTTGTTCAACTATAAAATGATTTTAATATGTTCCTATTTAACCAGGGCGTGGCAATGCTCAATTAATTCATGTATATGAGGTGGCCACCACAGTGTAGTATGACCACCATAGAAAAAAATATGAGGCCAGATCCTCATGTGGTGTAAATTGGTGTAGCTCCACTGACTAAAACTAAGCTATGCCGAGTTACTCCAGCTGAGGTTCTGGCCTGTATTTATTTATAAAAATGAGCAGTCTTCAAACTAATGGAATTCAGTGCCTAAGAAGAAGGACATCATTCACAATGAGAGGAACAATGCTGCTCTTCACCAGACATATTCAATCCTCCCTTAAGACAGGTCTACTTTCTTAAGGAGCTGTCATAAATATAAAGGGAAGGGTAAACCCCTTTGAAATCCCTCCTGGCCAGGGGAAAGCTCCTCTCACCTGTAAAGGGTTAAGAAGCTAAAGGTAACCTCGCTGGCACCTGACCAAAATGACCAATGAGGAGACAAGATACTTTCAAAAGCTGGGAGGAGGGAGAGAAACAAAGGGTTTGGGGGTCTGTCTGTAGTCGTCTTGGCCGGGGACAGAACAGGAATGGAGTCTTAGAACTTTTAGTAAGTAATCTAGCTAGGTATGTGTTAGATTATGATTTCTTTAAATGGCTGAGAAAAGAATTGTGCTGAATAGAATAACTATTTCTGTCTGTGTATCTTTTTTGTAACTTAAGGTTTTGCCTAGAGGGGTTCTCTATGTTTTTGAATCTAATTACCCTGTAAGATATATACCATCCTGATTTTACAGGGGGGATTTCTTTATTTCTATTTACTTCTATTTTTTTATTAAAAGTCTTCTTGTAAAACACTGAATGCTTTTTCATTGTTCTCAGATCCAAGGGTTTGGGTTTGTGGTCACCTATGCAAATTGGTGAGGCTTTTTATCCAACATTTCCCAGGAAAGGGGGGGTGCAAGTGTTGGGAGGATTGTTCATTGTTCTTAAGATCCAAGGGTCTGGGTCTGTAGTCACCTAGGCAAATTGGTGAGGCTTTTTACCAAACCTTGTCCAGGAAGTGGGGTGCAAGGTTTTGGGAAGTATTTTGGGGGGAAGGACGCGTCCAAACAGCTCTTCCCCAGTAACCAGTATTAGTTTGGTGGTGGTAGCGGCCTGTCCAAGGGGTAATATTTTGTACCTTGGGGAAGTTTTGACCTAAGCTGGTAAAGATAAGCTTAGGAGGTTTTTCATGCAGGTCCCCACATCTGTACCCTAGAGTTCAGAGTGGGGGAGGAACCTTGACATGGTGGCACAGTGGTGGGATTAACCTGAAATCATTTTGAGATCCAGTTGAGATTTTTTGAACTAGAAATACAGATTTTAAAAAGGAATTTTTAGGAAGTCCAGAAGGCAGCTTTGAAACTGAAAGCAGCTTGGTTTCTCTCTGCTTTGTGGCCAAGCAGAGACAAAAGGGGATTATCTTGTGAATTGCAGGTTTTCTTTGCCTAGAGGCAGGGTACTTAACTCCTGCAGGGAAATTCACAGTCTTCCAACCCAGAGGTTTTTTTTTTTCTTTTCTTCCTAAAAGTAAATAGGGGGTGTGTGCTCTACCCATTTGCCTGGAGACAAAAGTGGCAGGGTTTTTTTTTTAGGATTTTGATTTTTTTTTTGTTTTACAAGGAGCACAGGTTTGAAAAGAAATTTTTTTTTTCTTTGGGCTGGGTAAGCAGTTTTCCAAGTAGTTGGAGGTTTTTTGCTTTAATTTGGGCCCAGAGCAGAGACAAGGGAATTGTCTTTTTCTGTAGGCTGACAATCACTATCAGAGAATAGGTATTCTATTCCAGCACATCAAAATTTTACAGCCAAGTTTTGTTTGTTTATTTCTAAACCTCGGGTGTAAAGTTAGTTAAAAACAGAGAGGTTAGAATGGCCAAATCCTCAGCTCGACTACAGCTGGAATTAGCCAAATTTCAGGCTGAGGAAAAACAAAGGGAACATGAAAGACAGATAGAACTCATGCGGCTGAAGGAGGAGGAGAAGGAAAAAGAGAGGAAGCATGTGGAGGAGATGGAGAGGATAAAGGCCCAGCAGAATATACCAACAAACCCTAGCAATCCTTCTCCAGGTACCACTTCCCATCCCAGAAAGTTCCCCACCTACAAGGCAGGTGATGATACTGAGGCCTTCTTAGAAAACTTCGAAAGGGCCTGCCTTGGGTACAACATCTCTACTGACCAATACATGGTAGAGCTGAGGCCGCAGCTCAGTGGACCCTTAGCTGAGGTGGCAGCTGAAATGCCTAAAGAACACATGAACAAGTATGAACTGTTTAAATCCAAGGCGAGAGTCAGAATGGGGATAACACCCGAGCAGTCTCGTCGGAGGTTCAGAGCCCTAAGGTGGAAACCAGACATGTCATTTACCCGACATGCCTACCACATTGTAAAACATTGGGATGCCTGGATATCAGGAGCAAGTGTTGAATCTCCAGTAAATTTGCCCTTCCTAATGCAAATGGAACAATTCTTAGAGGGTGTTCCTGAGGAAATAGAAAGATACATCCTAGATGGGAAACCCAAAACTGTAATTGAGGCAGGAGAGATTGGAGCCAGATGGGTGGAGGTGGCAGAGAAGAAGAAAACTGGTCGCAGTTGGAGCGGAGACCAGAAGGGACCACCCCAGACCACACCCTATTACCGGGGGCCGCCCAAAGCCCCACCTACCTCCCAAAGAACCCTCCAGACCCCTTATCGTCCCACCACCCCGTTCTCCAGCAACCCTCCTCGCCCCAGTGACCCGTCAGCTGGACGATGTTTTAAGTGTAATGAGCTGGGGCATGTAAAGGCCAACTGCCCCAAGAACCCCAACAGATTACAGTTCATTGCACCGGAATCACACCAGAGGTCCACAGGCCCAGATACCTCCCAGATACCCTTGGAGCGGAGGGAAACTGTGAGTGTGGGTGGGAAGAAGGTCACCGCGTGGAGGGACACCGGAGCACAAGTGTCAGCTATCCATGCTTCCTTAGTGGACCCCAATTTAATCAACCCAGAGATCCAAGTGACGATTCAACCCTTCAAGTCCAACTCTTTCAATTTGCCTACAGCCAAGTTGCCTGTCCAGTACAAGGGCTGGTCAGGAATGTGGACTTTTGCAGTCTATGATGATTATCCCATCCCCATGCTGTTGGGGGAAGACTTGGCCAATCATGTGAAACAGGCCAAGAGGGTGGGAATGGTCACCCGCAACCAGGCTAAACAAGCCGTGAGGCCTAGCTCTGTTCCGGAAACTTCTATCAGGACCCAGTCAGAGGTGATGGACCTGGACCCCAGGCCAATGTCTGCAACAGCAGTAGTGGATCCAGTCCCAGAGACCCAGACGGAACCAGTCCCAGAACCGGAACCAGCCGAACAACCAACACCAGACCCCGTGTCAGCACTGAATCCAGTGCTTGCAACCTCAACACCAGAGGGCCCCACCGAACCTGAACTGGCAGCAGCCGATAACCCTACACAAGAGGCTCAGCCGGAGCCTGAATCCCAACATAGTGCACCAGCGGAGAGCGGTTCACAGTCAACAGAAACAGCTCCATCCCCTATATCGCTTCCAGAGGGACCAAGCCTAGGTCCACAATCCCATGAGGAACTGATGTCTCCAGCATCAAGGGAACAGTTCCAGACCGAACAGGAAGCAGATGAAAGCCTCCAGAGAGCTTGGACGGCGGCACGGAGCAACCCACCGCCTCTCAGCTCTTCTAATCGATCCAGGTTTGTTGTAGAAAGAGGACTTTTATACAAGGAAACTCTTTCTGGGGGACACCAGGAAGACTGGCATCCTCAGAGACAGTTGGTAGTTCCAACTAAATACCGGGCCAAGCTCTTGAGCTTAGCCCATGATCACCCTAGTAGCCATGCTGGGGTGAACAGGACCAAAGACCGTTTGCGGGGGTCATTCCACTGGGAGGGAATGGGCAAGGATGTTTCTACCTATGTCCAGTCTTGTGAGGTGTGCCAAAGAGTGGGAAAACCCCAAGACCAGGTCAAAGCTCCTCTCCAGCCACTCCCCATCATTGAAGTTCCATTTCAGCGAGTAGCTGTGGATATTCTGGGTCCTTTTCCGAAAAAGACACCCAGAGGAAAGCAGTACATACTGACTTTCATGGATTTTGCCACCCGATGGCCGGAAGCAGTAGCTCTAAGCAACACCAGGGCTAAAAGTGTGTGCCAGGCACTAGCAGACATTTTTGCCAGGGTAGGTTGGCCCTCCGACATCCTCACAGATGCAGGGACTAATTTCCTGGCAGGAACTATGAAAAACCTTTGGGAAGCTCATGGGGTAAATCACTTGGTTGCCACTCCTTACCATCATCAAACAAATGGCATGGTGGAGAAGTTTAATGGAACTTTGGGGGCCATGATACGTAAATTCGTAAATGAGCACTCCAATGATTGGGACCTAGTATTGCAGCAGTTGCTCTTTGCCTACAGAGCTGTACCACATCCCAGTTTAGGGTTTTCCCCATTTGAACTTGTATATGGCCGTGAGGTTAAGGGGCCATTGCAGTTGGTGAAGCAGCAATGGGAGGGATTTACACCTTCTCCAGGAACTAACATTCTGGACTTTGTAACCAACCTACAAAACACCCTCCGAACCTCTTTAGCCCTTGCTAGAGAAAACTTACAGGATGCTCAAAAAGAGCAAAAAGCCTGGTATGATAAACATGCCAGAGAGCGTTCCTTCAAAGTAGGAGACCAGGTCATGGTCTTAAAGGCGCTCCAGGCCCATAAAATGGAAGCATCGTGGGAAGGGCCATTCGTGGTCCAGGAGCGCCTGGGAGCTGTTAATTATCTCATAGCATTCCCCACCTCCAACCGAAAGCCTAAGTTGTATCATATTAATTCTCTAAAGCCCTTTTATTCCAGAGAATTAAAGGTTTGTCAGTTTACAGCCCAGGGAGGAGACGACGCTGAGTGGCCTGAAGGTGTCTATTACGAAGGGAAATGTGCTGGTGGTGTGGAAGAGGTGAACCTCTCCATGACCCTTGGGCGTATGCAGCGACAGCAGATCCAGGAGCTGTGCACTAGCTACGCGCCAACGTTCTCAGCCACCCCAGGACTGACTGAACGGGCATACCACTCCATTGACACAGGTAATGCTCACCCAATTAGGGTCCACCCTTACCGGGGGTCTCCTCAAGCTAAAACTGCTATAGAACGGGAGATCCAGGATATGTTACAGATGGGGGTAATCCGCCCCTCTGAAAGTGCATGGGCATCTCCAGTGGTTCTAGTTCCCAAACCAGATGGGGAAATACGTTTTTGCGTGGACTACCGTAAGCTAAATGCTGTAACTCGCCCAGACAACTATCCCATGCCACGCACAGATGAACTATTAGAGAAACTGGGAAGGGCCCAGTTCATCTCTACCTTGGACTTAACCAAGGGGTACTGGCAGGTACCGCTAGATGAATCTGCCAAGGAAAGGTCAGCCTTCATCACACATCTCGGGCTGTATGAATTTAATGTACTCCCTTTCGGGCTGCGAAATGCACCCGCCACTTTCCAAAGACTTGTAGATGGTCTCCTAGCGGGATTAGGAGAATATGCAGTCGCCTACCTTGACGATGTGGCCATATTTTCGGATTCCTGGGCAGACCACCTGGAACATCTACAAAAAGTCCTTGAGCGCATAAGGGAGGCAGGACTAACTGTTAAGGCTAAGAAGTGTCAAATAGGCCTAAACAGAGTGACTTACCTTGGACACCAGGTGGGTCAAGGAACTATCAGCCCCCTACAGGCCAAAGTGGATGCTATCCAAAAGTGGCCTGTCCCAAAGTCAAAGAAACAGGTTCAATCCTTCTTAGGCTTGGCCGGTTATTACAGACGATTTGTACCGCACTACAGCCAAATCGCTGCCCCACTGACAGACCTAACCAAAAAGAAACAGCCAAATGCTGTTCAGTGGACCGGAAAGTGTCAGAAGGCCTTTAACAAGCTTAAAGCGACACTCATGTCTGACCCTGTACTAAGGGCCCCAGACTTTGACAAACCGTTCCTAGTAACCACAGATGCATCCGAGCGTGGTGTGGGAGCAGTTTTAATGCAGAAAGGACCTGATCAAGAATTCCACCCTGTAGTGTTTCTCAGCAAAAAACTGTCTGAGAGGGAAAGCAACTGGTCAGTCACTGAAAAAGAATGTTATGCCATTGTCTACGCTCTGGAAAAGCTACGCCCATATGTTTGGGGACGGCGTTTCCACCTGCAAACCGACCATGCTGCACTAAAGTGGCTTCACACCGTCAAAGAAACTAACAGAAAACTTCTTCGGTGGAGTTTAGCTCTCCAAGATTTTGATTTCGACATCCAACACATCTCAGGAGCTTCTAACAAAGTGGCTGATGCACTCTCCCGTGAAAGTTTCCCAGAATCAACTGGTTAAAATCGTCCTTGAGATGTGGAAAATATTGTTAGTCTTTATGTACTTGGTAGTATATTTAGAGATGCATGTGTCTTATTAACTCTGTTTTCCTAGAGCTCCAGGAAGAAATCCCAGCCAGTGTTTCACCCTAGCTGAGATTTGGGGGGCGTGTCATAAATATAAAGGGAAGGGTAAACCCCTTTGAAATCCCTCCTGGCCAGGGGAAAGCTCCTCTCACCTGTAAAGGGTTAAGAAGCTAAAGGTAACCTCGCTGGCACCTGACCAAAATGACCAATGAGGAGACAAGATACTTTCAAAAGCTGGGAGGAGGGAGAGAAACAAAGGGTTTGGGGGTCTGTCTGTAGTCGTCTTGGCCGGGGACAGAACAGGAATGGAGTCTTAGAACTTTTAGTAAGTAATCTAGCTAGGTATGTGTTAGATTATGATTTCTTTAAATGGCTGAGAAAAGAATTGTGCTGAATAGAATAACTATTTCTGTCTGTGTATCTTTTTTGTAACTTAAGGTTTTGCCTAGAGGGGTTCTCTATGTTTTTGAATCTAATTACCCTGTAAGATATATACCATCCTGATTTTACAGGGGGGATTTCTTTATTTCTATTTACTTCTATTTTTTTATTAAAAGTCTTCTTGTAAAACACTGAATGCTTTTTCATTGTTCTCAGATCCAAGGGTTTGGGTTTGTGGTCACCTATGCAAATTGGTGAGGCTTTTTATCCAACATTTCCCAGGAAAGGGGGGGTGCAAGTGTTGGGAGGATTGTTCATTGTTCTTAAGATCCAAGGGTCTGGGTCTGTAGTCACCTAGGCAAATTGGTGAGGCTTTTTACCAAACCTTGTCCAGGAAGTGGGGTGCAAGGTTTTGGGAAGTATTTTGGGGGGAAGGACGCGTCCAAACAGCTCTTCCCCAGTAACCAGTATTAGTTTGGTGGTGGTAGCGGCCTGTCCAAGGGGTAATATTTTGTACCTTGGGGAAGTTTTGACCTAAGCTGGTAAAGATAAGCTTAGGAGGTTTTTCATGCAGGTCCCCACATCTGTACCCTAGAGTTCAGAGTGGGGGAGGAACCTTGACAGGAGCCTTTAGAGAATTTTGTCGTCTCCCAGAGAATGCAGCATTTCTCCAGAAATCATCTCCAAGGAAAGACAGAGTCTTTTTAAGATGCCAGGTCAACTTCACAAATCCGCTGGTGGAAAGATTGCATGTGATAAGCATTGTAAAATGGTTTGGATTAAGTTTAATAACTCTCCATTGCTACAGAAAGCCAGCAAGACAAGCGAGCAGCTGATGAATTTAATAAGGTAAAAGATAGTGGTATGATTGGTCAGTAATTAAATTGCAGGTAACAGACAGACTGAGAAATCCAACAGACTTGTATAAGTGTATTTGCAACCAACAATTTGAATAAATGTCCATATTGCCATTTTTAAACTCAGATCATCTCATAGAGGGGTAATTGGGGATGAAGAGGTCATATTAGCACCAGCTATAAGCCCTTGTTGTGTGGAAACCCCAGGGAAGGATTATAGAAATAGGGGCTCCTCTTTACTACGGATAAAGCATATTTACAATAAAGTAGATAAAATATTTTTTAAAATACTGAATAAAGAGAACGTGCCCACATGCAGTGTAAACTTCTATTCCAACTATAATTTTTCCTCACAGGAAGGATATCCTAGCAGAGTCTGTTTACAGACTCAACTCTGTTTTATCTGAAAGCTCCTCAGCAAGAGCAAAGTTAAAAAAATGCAGTGTGATACTGGAAATTGATATGATTTGTTACACAGAATTGATATGTATTTTCTGATCATTTGCTTGAGTTACCATATACCATTGATTGCTTTGTGCATTGATAATTTTCTGTGTCCCATCTATTAATATCCATTGCATGAGTCTAATAAAATAATACTTTTTACGTATCTTTGACTTCCTTCCGAAGTTCTTAAACTGGTTATTTGGACTACAACTGATCCTATGTGTTAGCGGATATTGGGATATATATCCACATACTGAACAACGAGGCTAAAACAAAATATTGAATAGCTTCTCATTAAGTAAGTATCGTTCACTGTGTGCACTGAATGAGACAGAGGTCAAAGACTGTATTATAATACATATGCACCATTGGGTTGAATTAAGGTTGCACAGGCATTAATTGTGGCATTTGCTATCTTCTGAGTGCTTAATCTGACCTCCTTAATAATGTTTTTATTCATTTTTTGGTACATGATTTCCTAGGTCTTAAAAAAACAAACTGAAAAAAAGAAAAACCTCATCCAGTTGTGTCATATCCACCCCCAGATTGGTCATCATCAGTACTGAATCTTTTACATCCACTGCACATGCCCCTTGAGCTAACAGAGCAATTGGTAGGAGTAATAGATTGTCTTTCTCTATATGGAACAGCACTAGAGGGGGGTGAGACAGACACTTTGCCATGGGTTCCACAGATGTTTGCTAGCAGCAGAGGAATGGTGAGACTCAGAAATAGTGGATTTCATTTCAGGCTCTGAAGATGAATGTTCTCTAGTGGCCACAGACTATTCTGTACATTCCTTTCAAATTTAACCCTTTCTGCCCCATCCTCTTCAAACTGTCCTGTCCCAGTCCAGTCTTCTCCAAACCTGGCTCCTCATTCCAGTCCCATTTCCACACCTAGACAATCTCAGTCTCTACTTCTCAGGCTTCTCAACCCAGTCCCTGTCTTCTGGCACACGTAGTTCCCTTCTTCCTGGCTCCTCGTCCAGTCTGTCTGTTCCCCTTCTACCAGCCTCTATCTTCCCTTTTTCAATTGCCCACCCTCCCTTCTCGCCCATCTCCTCTGTCACCACTGACTGTCAGGATTGTCTGCACTACAATTAGACACCCATGGCTGGCCCATACCAGCTGACTCAGGCTCGTGGGGCTTGGGCTAAGGGGTTGTTTCATCGCAGTGTAGACTTGCGGGCTCAGACTGGAGCAGAGTTCTAGGACCCTGCAAGGTGGGAGCCCGGAAGTCTACACTGTAATCAAACAGACCTGCAGTACAAGCCCTGGGAGCCTGAGTCAGCTGGCATGGGCCAGTCCCCGGTTTCTATTTGCAGGATAGCCATACCCTCAGTCCTAGTCTATCTACCGAGACTCTTCATACAATCTCAGTCTTCCTCTATCATCTGGAATGCTAGTATCCAAAATAAAAATAAGGAAGGTACAGGACAGAAAGTTAAGGAACTTGGTACAAACTAGTGGGTTGGCTTTTAGTGACCTGTAAAGAATTTTGTAACTTGTAAAATCATCCTATAAATACTACTAGATATGTGTATTTTTGAACCAAAGCTTCAGTGTTAAGTGAACATATTATGAGAATTTGCTTGCTGGAAGGAAAGTATGTATGTCTCCTTCTTGTGTTCACAAAAAGTAAAGGAGTACTTGTGGCACCTTAGAGACTAACAAATTTATTTGAGCATAAGCTTTCGTGAGCTACAGCTCACTTCATCGGATGCATTCAGTGGAAAATACAGTGGGGAGATTTATATACACAGAGAACATGAAACAATCTCCCCACTGTATTTTCCACTGAATGCATCCGATGAAGTGAGCTGTAGCTCACGAAAGCTTATGCTCAAATAAATTTGTTAGTCTTTAAGGTGCCACAAGTACTCCTTTTCTTTTTGCGGATACAGACTAACACGGCTGCTACTCTGAATACTTCTTGTACTGTACTGTTTTGTCTTTGGATAATAAACTTTAAACTTAGCTAAGTTTGGTTATTTGTTCTCTTGAACCATTTTAAGAATCAAGCAAAAATGTAGTCAAACAGTTGGCTACAAATTTTAGTCAATATGACCTATCCAAGTACATAAGAATGGCCATACTGGGTCAGACCAAAGGTCCATCCAGCCCAGTATCCTGTCTACTGACAGTGGCCAATGGCAGGTGCCCCAGAGGGAGTGAACCTAGCAGGTAATGATCTAGTGATCTCTCTCCTGCCATCCATCTCCACCCTCTGACAAACAGAGGCTAAGGACATCATTTCTTACCTATCCTGGCTACTAGCCATTAACGGACTTAACCTCCATTAATTTATCCAGTTCTCTTTTAAACCCTCTTATAGTCCTAGCCTTCACAACCTCCTCAGGCAAGAAGTTCCACAGGTTGACTGTGTGCTGAGTGAAGAAGAACTTCCTTTTATTTATTTTAAACCTGCTGCCTATTAATTTCATTTGGTGGCCCCTAGTTCTTATATTATGGGAACAAGTAAATAACTTTTCCTTATTCACTTTCTCTACACCACTCATGATTTTATATACCTCTATCAAATCCCCCCTTAGTCTTCTCTTTTCCAAGCTGAAAAGTCCTAGCCTTTTTAATCTCTTCTCATATGGGACCCGTTCCAAACCCTTGATCATTTTAGTTGACCTTTTCTGAACCTTTTCTAATGCCAGTATATCTTTTTCTGAGATGAGGGGACCGCATCTGTATGCAGTATTCAAGATGTGGGTGAACCATGGATTTATATAAGGGCAATATGATATTCTCCATCTTATTCTCTATCCCTTTTTTAATGATTCCTAACATCCCGTTTTCTTTTTTGACTGCTGCTGCACACTGTGTGGACGTCTTCAGAGAACTATCTGCGATGACTCCAAGATCTTTCTCCTCATTAGTTGTAGCTAAATTAGCCCCCATTATATTGTATGTATAGTTGGGGTTATTTTTTCCAATGTGCATTACTTTACATTTGTCCACATTAAATTTCATTTGCCATTTTGTTGCCCAATCACTTAGTTTTGTGAGATCTTTTTGAAGTTCTTCACAGTCTGCTTTGGTCTTAACTATCTTGAGCAGTTTAGTATCATCTGCAAACTTTGCCACCTCACTGTTTACCCCTTTCTCGAGATCACTTATGAATAAGTGGAATAGGATTGGCCCTAGGACTGACCCTTGGGGAACACCACTAGTTACCCCTCTCCATTCTGAAAATTTACCATTTATTCCTACCCTTTGTTCCCTGTCTTTTATCCAGTTCTCAGTCCATGAAAGGATCTTCCCTGCAATGAAGTAGTTCAACATAGGTTGTGAACTGCTAAGATTCATAATGAATTGTTTGTGAATGATCAGCAGGCAAAGAATTATTTATGGTAGAAATTCAGGAATAAATCTAAATTAGACAGTACTGAGATCCATTCATGGACAGTTTGAATAGAAATAGGACATAATTCACAGAATACACGTATTTAGTGCAAAATATTTGATCAGCTCTAATAGAATGGTTAGACCATCCTTCTTGTAATTTAACTGCTTTCAGTGTCAGAGTGGCAATATCGGCGGAGTAGCTGGATAGAGTACAGAGCTATGTGATACTTCTTAGGGTACTGGACTGAGTTGACTGCTGGTCTAATCCGGTATAGTAGTCTGCATGAGCCCCAGAGAACTGAAACCCTTGCTTGTCCCACTCCTGAAGTAGTGTTGTGATGCCTTGAAGTATTTGAACCCAGTCTGATAAATCTATTATAGATTTCAACAATACAAAAATATAAGGCAAGGTTTTTATGAGTCCACAAAGGTAAAACAGATTCAAGGACAGAAATAAAACTGGCCTAATTCAGCAGATTTAAAAGAATTGTATCAGAAGTTCAGGGTAAATGTTTAACAGAGGACAAGATTAGCATGAAAGCTGTGTATATGTTCTCTGCAGAGAGCCTGTTACTTTCTAACAGAAATTCCAGTGCAGAAATGTGTTTTACTTAGATGGGAACAATACATGGCATCATTTAATTGTTTAGTTCTTGTTGGTCTGCAATCCTTAGCTACACAGATGTATCTTTATCTGCCAGTTTTACACTGTATCAGACATTACTTCCCAGTTTTTCCAATCCTTCACATTCCATTTCTGAAACATTAGAAAGGTTTTTTAAACTGATGATCAGTAACAGATGAATTGCATCTCACTGACGATTACTTAATGTTTTAATACAAGCTTTTAAAGCTGCAGGGGCGCGGTCAGTCCCAGAAGTGACAGGCCTATCACCAGGGCCCAGCCCCCCCCCCCCGGGATGACCCTGGTGATAGATATAACATTTCTCTGAGATATGGAGGCAGCAACCAAATACCTCTGACTAATACTCAAAAAGAACATTGAGGTTTACATAAAAATCAAATGGATAATGTCAGTGCTTAATTTGCAATGAAAAAGATGTCAGGGCTCAAGCAATTAGGTGCTGGAGCTCAAGCCAATTCTTTACATTCATACCTGATATAGCAAACCCCAGAGGTGCAGAGGCTATGAACTGTCAAGCCTAGAGGTGCCATGGCTCATCCCTGGCAAGCCCTGGCACAACTTAAGCACTGGTTGATGTGTCAAAGTACAGACAAAAAAGGCCCTTTGAAAACAACATGAAGATGTGTCTCTATACATTTCCATTTTAATAAATGATAGGAGGGTTTGGGGAGTGCTTTTCCTAGTGACGATATCCCAGAGGATTTTACAATAATAAGTCAGATGCCAGTGTTGTGTAGTGGCTATTTTGACAAACGCAGCAGCATTGTACACTCAAGCAGTAACTCATACACAGCTTTAGACATCACTTTTATTGTGAGATGGAATGTGTGCCAGGAAATCGGTGTTATTTCTCCCTTTCCCCGGCCCCGCCCCTCTTTTCAAAGGGTGTTCTGGGACCTCTGAATTTCCACTTGAATAATCACCAGAAACAGGCAGGGATCTGGTTGGTGCATCTCTCATCCCTTTTTTAAAGCACATTGGATTAAAACTTGGATGGGTTTCTAAAACTGTATCTCCAGTGAAGTGTGTCCGGGTAATATAATTGATGCCAATTATGCACTGTCTTCCCTCTCCTCAGCAGTTCCATTGATTTATTAATTTATTTTTAAAGTAGCTAACATAGTCATAGATTCCAAGGCCAGAAGTGACCAGTGTGATCATCTAGTCTGACTGCCTGTATAACACAAGCCACAGCACTTCCCTAGCACAATTCCTCTTTGAACTAGAGCATATCTTTTAGAAAAACATCCAGTCTTGATTTAAAAATTGATAGAGAATTCACCACAACCCTTGGTAAATTGTTCCAATGGTTAATTAACCTCACTGTTAAAAATGCATGCCTTATTTACAGTCTGAGTTTATTAGTGTCAACTTCCTGCCATTGAATTATGTTATACCTTTCTCTACTAGATTGAAGAGTCCTTTCTTGAATATTTGTATTTGTTCCAGCCCATCCAGGTCCTGCTCCCAACCCACTCCCAGGCCCTGCAGCAGACAGTCTACCACCTCTGGGTCCCGCTCTTGCCTCTGTTCCCTTACCCCAGACAGACATGAACTTATATGGGGGGGGGCGGAGTCCACCCTGTAATTGCAATGCGGGGGCACTAGTTCCCCCATCCTGCCTGCACCACCCAGTTTATCTAATAAGTTTTTAAGAACAGACAGAGATTCCATAATCTCCCTTGCAAGCCTATTCCAGTGTTTAACTATCTGTACAACTAGAAAGTTTATCCTAATATCTAACTTAAATCCATGAGTGGACATTATCTCACATACTCACTTTTCAATTCTGAAAGCAAGAGTTTTACACTATAAACCACAGTTCCAATCCATCTAGACTGGGAACACCATTAAAGAAGTAATCTGAGCCTACCTGAACCAGCCACACTGGACTCAGCTGAACCAAGATTGAACATGAGTTGAATGGATACCTCTATTCCAGTGGTTCCCAAACTTGTTCCGCCACTTGTGCAGGGAAAGCCCCTGGCGGGCCGGGCCAGTTTGTTTATCTGCCGCATCTGCAGGTTCGGCCGATCGCGGCTCCCAGTGGGCACAGTTCACTGCTCCAGGCCAATGGGAGCTGCTGGAAGCGGCGCAGGCTGAGGGATGTACTGGCCGCCACGTCCAGCAGCCCCCATTGGCCTGGAGCAGCGAACCACAGCCACTGGGAGCCGCGATCAACCGAACCTGCGGATGGGGCAGGTAAACAAACCGGCCTGGCCCACCAGGGGCTTTCCCTGAACAAGCGGCATGTCAAGGTTCCTTCCCCACTCTGAACTCTAGGGTACAGATGTGGGGACCTGCATGAAAGACCCCCTAAGCTTATTCTTACCAGCTTAGGTTAAAACTTCCCCAAGGTACAAACTTTTACCTTTTGTCCTTGGACCTTATGCTGCCACCACCAAGCGTGTTAAACAAAGAACAGGAAAAGAGCCCACTTGGAGACATCTTCCCCCCAGAATATCCTCCCAAGCCCTACACCCGCTTTCCTGGGGAAGACTTGATAAAAATCGTCACCAATTTCTATAGATGAACACAAATCCAAACCCTTGGATCTTAAGAACAATGAAAAAGCAATCAGGCTCTTAACAGAAGAATTTTAATTAAAGAAAAGGTAAAAGAATCACCTCTGTAATCAGGATGGTGAATATCTTACAGGGTAATTAGATTCAAAACATAGAGATTCCCTCTAGGCAAAACCTTAAGTTACAAAAAGACACAAAAACAGGAATATACATCCCATTTAGCACAACTTATTTACCAGCCATTTAAACAAAACAGAAATCTAACGCATATCTAGCTAGATTATTTACTAAGTTCTAAGACTCCATTCCTTTTCTGTTCCCAGCAAAAGCATCACACAGACAGACAGACCCTTTGTTTCCCCCCCCTCCAGATTTTAAATTGGTCATTTTGGTCAGGTGCCAGCAAGGTTATCTTAGCTTCTTAAACCTTTACAGGTGAAAGGACTTTGCCTCTGGCCCGGAGGGATTTTATAGCACTGTATGCAGAAAGGTGGTTACCCTTCCCTTTATATTTATGACACAGCGGAACAAGTTTGGGAACCAGTGCTCTATTCTATATGGGTTTTTGTACTACCCTCATTATCTTACTATCTGCGTGCCTGCCAATAGTGCAAGAAGAGACACCACTAACATCTGTCATGTGTGGTTCATTCCCCCATCTTCACCCCAGGAAATAATTGCATGTATAGTGCGGTAGTCTGTTCTGATAGAACAATGAGAAGTCCTTGTGGCACCTTAGAGACTAACAAATTTATTTGGGCATAAAGGTGTCACAGGGACTTCTCATTGTTTTTGCTGATACAGACCAACACGGCTACCACTCTGAAACCTGTTCTGATAGAGTTAGGGGAGTGATTTTTTGTAACTATATGCACTGGTCTGTGTTTATTTTAGAGAAGGCAGATCAAAGAAGTGCATCTTGTACTTGGAGTGAAAGGTGGTGAAGCTGTGATGGTCCTTAGTTCCTGGGGGAATTTCTTCCATAGTCTGAGACTGGCCCCTGAGAAATCTGTCTACTGCACAGATGAGCTTTACCCTTATGGTAGAAAGTTCCATTTTGCCTCTGGAGTGGAGTGGTCAACCATGGTCTTCATCCAGGAGCTTTAGTTCTTTTATATATCGTGAGCCAAGACCATGCCAGGAAGATAAGAACCAAGACTTGAACTTGACTCTGTATTCTATGGGAAACTAGTGCAGAAGGCAGAAGTTAGGTCTGATATGTTCACAATAGCCTGTGTTGCTGAGGAGATGTGATGCAGCATTTTGTATTAGTTGGCCTTTCCTAAGGGATCAGGCTTTGTGCCCAGGTATATTGCATTGCCATAGTCCCAGCGGTTCTCAAACAGTGGGTTTGGACCACAAAGTGGGTCGCAACCCTCTTTGAATGGGATCGCCAGGGATGGTTTAGACTTGCTGGGGTCCAGGGCTGAAGCCCAACCCCACATTGCCCAGGACTGAAGCCAAAGCCTGAGGGCTTCAGCCCTGGGTGGCTGGGCTCAGGTTGCAGGCCCCCTGTCTGGGGATGAAGCCCTTGAGCTTCAGCTTTGGCCCCCTGCCTGGAGTGGTGGGGCTCAGGCTTTGGCCTCCCCACCCGGGGCAGTGGGGCTCAGGCTTTGGTCCCCCCTCCAGGGGTCGTGAAGTAATTTTTGTTGTCAGAAGAGGGTTGCAGTGCAATGAAGTTTGGGAACCCTGCCATAGTCCAAATGAGAGGTAACAAAGGCATATATAACTGAGGCCAGTTCATCGCCCACCAGGATGGGAGAGTCTCCTATCCAACCAAAGATGGCAGAAAGCGTTATGCTAAGATGCTGCATCATAACACAAGTTTAGCAGGTGAGGCCAGCTGCATGAGGATGTGGCTGTACGTCTCCCTCTGAGTCACATAGGTGTCTTTAACATAGGTGGCAGGAAAGCAAGAAATCTCACATTGCTCACAGGTTTCCCCTCCCCACTTTTGTATTTGCTCCATTGTTTAACAGGGAATGATGTTGGATTTCCTAAGATGGTAGCTACCAGAATAGACCTTCTTTCACTTTTGTCAAAACTGGGTACCACATACATTTTTCCCTGCTCTCTGGTATCTGTCTGGTTCTCATTTTTTCCTAAATTAATTGCCAATGTTTCAGTAAATTCATAAGACAATATTCTTAAAACTTAGGACACCACCTATAATCTCTTAAATAATATAGGGTCATGGATCATAGTATTAACTTAGATATACTATTCAAAGGGAACCAATGCACTGTTTTTCTTTTTACAATCATCTGCACTAGTCCAATGTATAATCATAATGACATGTAGGATACTCTGTCTCTAACAGAAGTTATAGATTGAACCCACAGAAAAACAAAAAGTTACCTACCAGCTAAATGATAAAGCATGTCAACATATTCAATTAATGTCAGTCCAATGATAACCGATGTGATTTAAAATGTCATTCTTTAGGAGGACTAGAAAGATTGTTGTAATTAATCATCTGAAATAAAATACATGTTCTAGAAACTATTTGAAGGCCAACTATTTAACAGTATGTTTTTGCAATCATTGGACAAAGGATTATGGTATATTATAAACAGCTAAGTTATTTTGTTGTTAGAGAGTTGCCATGCTTTACAACCAGAGGTTACTATCTTTCAGGAGAGTGTGAAGTCATGTCTATGCACCCAGGGCTCAGTGCTACATTCCTTGCACATCCAAAGCTATCAGTGAAGGTACAGTGAGTCAGTGCCTTCATTTACACTGGTGTAGGGCTGGAGTAGCCATTAAAATCTCCGGAACTGCTGTCACTTGACACCAGCATAAATAAAAGCAGAATTTGGAACAGTATTTAATTCCGTTATATTTGTAAAGCACTTTGGAATCCTCTGGGATGATAAGCACCATGAAAAACAGTTGAAGTTAAAGTATTAGTAATTATTGCTGCATCCATTTTCAGAGTACAACTCAGTGAGCATACCCTGCAAAGTGCTTTAGAATGGTATGTCCAGATCACCAGCTACATTCAAGAGAGATACAGCAGAAGCTCAGCTCAGGAATGGTAGGGAATAAAGACAGCCTTTGTGTTCCCCCAATGGAGTTACGCTGTGGGACTAGCCCAGTGCTAAGTCAGTCTGGTTATGAGAAGTCAGCCTGGGACTGGGCCACCTTTACTTCCCAAACCTTGAGCTGCCCTGTGCACTTCTTGACTATAATTAAGGCCTGGGGTTTACTTTTTACATAGTTTTATAGTGAGGGCTCACTAAATTGTTACTTTGGAAATGTATTAATCAACTACTGCTATAACTTACATGTTTCCATTTCAGGCTGCTGTAGGTGAGGCCAGCTGCTAGTGGCCTCCAGAAAGCGACATGGGAGCCAGAACTCTACAGGGAAACACTAGCTGTGCCAGCTTGCCCCATCCATGCTCTTTACACACCGCAGAGAAGGAGGAAGCCTTGAATCTTTATGTAAGTTAATGACTTCCATCTGGGCATGTTCAACTTATTGTTGAAAGGCTGTACTGGTAAAACAATCATTGCTAATCTTTGGCCTGTAGACAAAAAATCTGACCATGAATCATATGAGTGAGTGAAGGCATAACCACATCTGCAAATGTGTCTCCACATCCCTACATATTCATGTAATTTCACATCTGATATTGTATACAACAGTTTTCTTTAAGACACTCAGATGCATGTGTTGAATATATCACCTGGCCAAAATAACTTCCCCGTTGTTTTTTTTTCAATATAATTCTATCTACCTTATTTTTTTGTTTTGAATCTTTGTATTTTCTCTCTTCCTTTCCTGTTTCCTCCCTATTGACATCTCTTTCTTTATTTAGGTTCTCATTGTGCTCTTTCATCTCTCTTGATTGTTTATTTTATTTTTTTCTGCTTGCTCTCTCTCCCCGTTTCATTGCCAGAATTGTTAAGTAGGGGCACTCAGTCACTCATCTATGGCTCCCTTGTCAATTTCAATGGACCCAGCAGTTGCTCAAGCTTGCAGTATCAAGTTGCTAGGCAACATGTTCATTTGCACAGCTTGATTTTAAAAAAAAATTGGAGGGGCAAACTTTTGTTGCATTGCAACCATTTTTAACATTTTGTGTTATATAATTCCCTCCACTTCAAAATAAAGGATAATGTTGTTGAGGGGAGTAAAGAAGCAAAGCACTACTGTGGTTCAGAGATAGTGAAATTTGTCTGCATGGATGCGTATGTTAGGATATTGATATTCAGGCCTTTCTGTAAAGGCCTATACTCTAAGAATTTAGGTGTATTCTTATCACTTGGCTAGTTATAGAGGTATAAAAGAAAGAATCAAAATCACTGTCTGCTGGTGTAAGGGCCTTCTCTTATTGTGACAGTCCGAGGCCCTGTTCTTAGGCTAAGGCCTTTGGCTAAGCAGCAGAGGCAGCCATAAACTGGGAAGCGACCGGTCACATCCTCGCATTCCAAACTAGTCACATTGAAATAAGGTGCTATTGGGCTGTTAGGAATACAATCCTGTCCTGATAATGCCTATCGCCTCCAGAGAAAGGGAAGTGCCTAGAAGATGCAAAAGGAAACTTAGTTTGATAGCATCCTGTCTGGCAAGAACTCACTTATCAATAGATGTAGTTGTGAAATTCTCACTTCTGTATGGTTTTGTCATTATAGTTCCCACTTTGCTATTGTTTATTTGCATGGTCTCTGTCTGGTTCTGTGAGTGTTTCTGTCTGCTGTATAATTAATTTTGCTGGGTGTAAACTAATTAAGGTGGTGGGATATAACTGGTTACATAATCATGTTACAATATGTTAGGATTGGTTAGTTAAATTTCAGGAAAATGATCAGTTAAGGTATAGCTAAGCAGAACTCAAGTTTTACTATATAGTCTGCAGTCAATCAGGAAGTGGGTGGGTGTGGGAAATGGGAACAGGGAATGGTGGTGGGGAATTGGAATCATGTTTTGCTAAGGGAGGGAATGGGAATGGAATGGGGGTGAGGAAATTGGAATCATGTTTTGCTAAGGGCGGGGGGGAATGGGAACAGGGACAGAGGTACGGCTTTGTGGTGTCAGAGCTGGAAAGGGGGACACTAAGGAAGGAACCTGGAATCATGCTTGCTGGAAGTTCACCCCAATAAAAATCTAATTGTTTGCACCTTTGGACTTCGGGTATTGTTCTCTGTTCATGCGAGAAGGGCCAGGGAATCATAGAATCATAGAATATCAGGGTTGGAAGGGACCCCAGAAGGTCATCTAGTCCAACCCCCTGCTCGAAGCAGGACCAATTCCCAGTTAAATCATCCCAGCCAGAGCTTTGTCAAGCCTGACCTTAAAAACCTCTAAGGAAGGAGATTCTACCACCTCCCTAGGTAACGTATTCCAGTGTTTCACCACCCTCTTAGTGAAAAAGTTTTTCCTAATATCCAATCTAAACCTCCCCCACTGCAACTTGAGACCATTACTCCTCGTTCTGTCATCTGCTACCATTGAGAACAGTCTAGAGCCATCCTCTTTGGAACCCCCTTTCAGGTAGTTGAAAGCAGCTATCAAATCCCCCCTCATTCTTCTCTTCTGCAGGCTAAACAATCCCAGCTCCCTCAGCCTCTCCTCATAACTCATGTGTTCCAGTCCCCTAATCATTTTTGTTGCCCTTCGCTGGACTCTCTCCAATTTATCCACATCCTTCTTGAAGTGTGGGGCCCAAAACTGGATACAGTACTCCAGATGAGGCCTCACCAATGTCGAATAGAGGGGAACGATCACGTCCCTCGATCTGCTCGCTATGCCCCTACTTATACATCCCAAAATGCCATTGGCCTTCTTGGCAACAAGGGCACACTGCTGACTCATATCCAGCTTCTCGTCCACTGTCACCCCTAGGTCCTTTTCTGCAGAACTGCTGCCTAGCCATTCGGTCCCTAGTCTGTAGCTGTGCATTGGGTTCTTCCGTCCTAAGTGCAGGACCCTGCACTTATCCTTATTGAACCTCATCAGATTTCTTTTGGCCCAATCCTCCAATTTGTCTAGGTCTTTCTGTATCCTATCCCTGCCCTCCAGCGTATCTACCACTCCTCCCAGTTTAGTATCATCCGCAAATTTGCTGAGAGTGCAATCCACACCATCCTCCAGATCATTTATGAAGATATTGAACAAAACCGACCCCAGGACCGACCCTTGGGGTACTCCACTTGATACTGGCTGCCAACTAGATATGGAGCCATTGATCACTACCCGTTGAGCCCAACGTAAGTAAGTGGGTGAAGGAATAAGCCCCCTAACAGTGTACATATGAAAAATCTGACAGGTATAACACTCAGCCCTCTCCCTTGTGACTCAGTATCCAGATTAAGTTCTATGTGAAAAGCTTTCTAAGTCTTCACTTTCTTTACGAAGTGACTGGAGGCAGGGGATTAAAACTAGTTTTAGTCAGAAGCTAGAGAAACAGTGGGAATATTAATGTTCTAATTAAAAGAGAAAAATCTAATATGTCCAGTGAAGTCTCTCTGTAGAGCAGTCACTGAAAGTAGAATTAAAAATGGCTGTAATAGCTTGATACTAGAGCAAATGCCTTTTTACAGCTTTATTTTTCAAAAATCATTATAGCAGAGCTGTAGCTCCACTATAGGGAAGGCACTTTCAGTTTATACAATTATTTATAATGGGAAACGCTAAGTGGCAAAGATCAAAGGACTGTGAGTTGGGAGTGTGAGTTCTAATCCTGGCTCTTCAACACACTTTCTGTGTGATAGTGGATGAATCATTTAACCTCCATGCCCTTTCTCCTCATGTAGAATTGGGATAACATTCCAACCCTTATCTTACAGGGGAGCTGCAAATAATTTTTTCTAGAACATCTGTTGATCTTTGGATAGAATGTGATACATAAATAATAAGTATCTTTTCAAGTATTTATAACTTGGCTAAAAAAAATAAAATCCTCTCAGGTTCAAACATGGCACATTTGCTCTCAGGCTGGAAGAGAGTATATTTAGCCATTTCCTCCCCTGCCCCCTTATAAGATTGAAAAATTCTAAGAATTGAACTGGCTTTAGCGTTCATGAAAGGTGCCAGCTGGAAAGCCTTGATGACTGAAATCCTCTATCCATAGAACAGATATAGCACAGGTAGCAGTAATGCAGATGTGACATTGCACTCCATATGATTTTATGCAAATATGTTAATAAGTGTGAATATAATGTAACTGGAATATGCTTCATGCAAAAGGTGTCTTGTAAGGTATCATTACAAAGCTTATAATCTACTGAGTGCGGTGATCATATTTGTATGTATGTATCATTCTTATATCTGAAACTAGAAATATGAAACATAACTCTGAGGTCCTACTGTAATTATGCAAAGTGTGGCCCATTAATGGTGGCTTGGAATCTTGATGGCTCCCATTAACCAGGACAATTGTCTGTAGATGGTTCTGTTGACTTGCAAGCCTTCCTTTGAGTCAGGCCAGGAAGAATGAAGGCTTGGGGTCTTATAGGACATGTGACCATGTCACCTGGTACTTGAATCCATCTTAAACCTGATGCTTTTCCATTTAGAAAGAGGGTGAGGACCCAGAGAGACAAAAGAGTTCTGCCTTGTGCCAAAGCTATAAAAGGGGGTGGAACAGAACAAAGGCATCTGCAGTCATGAGAAATCCCCTAGCTACCACCTGAGCTGGAACAAGGATTGTACCAGGGGAAAGGATTGGGCCCAGAGTAGAAAGGAGTCTAGTCTGTGAAAGAAGCTTATTGAAACATCTCTGAGGGTGAGATTTCATCTGTAATCAGTTTCTTAATGTATTAGGCTTAGACTTGCGTGTTTTTGTTTTATTTTACTTGGTAATTTACTTTGTTCTCTCTGTCATTACTTGGAACCACTTAAATCCTACTTTTTATATTTAATAAAATCACTTTTTGCTCATTAATTTACCCAGAGTAAGTAAGCAATTCCTGGGGGAGCAAACAGCTGTGCATCTCTCTATCAGTGTTATAGAGAGTGGACAATTTATGAGTTTACCCTGTATAAGCTTTATACAGAGTAAACAGATTTATTTGGGGTTTGGATCCCATTGGGAACTTGGTGTCTGGGTGCTAGAGACAGGAGCACTTCTTAAACTGTTTTCAGTTAAGCCTGCAGCTTGTGAGGAACGTGGTTCAGACCTGGGTCTGTGTTTGTAGCAGGGTAGCGTGCCTGGCTCAACAAGACAGGGTACTGAAGTCCCAAGCTGCCAGGGAAAACGAGCTCAGAGGTAGTCTCAGCATATCAGGTGGCAGTCCCAAGTGGGTTTCTGTGACCCAGCCGTCACAGCAGGATTCCTCACAATCATAGAATCATAGGACTGAAAGAGAGCTTGAGAGGTTTTCTAATCCAGTCCCCTGAACTCTAGGCAAAGTTAAGTATTATCTAGGCATCCCTGACAGGTGTTTGTCCCAGTGCCAATCATTAAGCCTAACATGTAGGAACCACTCCTAGTGATGATTGGCAGGTTGCTTTCTATGCTCACATGTGCCCCTATTCAGTAAGGAATTTAGCATATTCCTAATTTTAAACAAATGAGTAGTCCCACTGGGGCCAAGGGGGCTATCACCTGCTTAAAGTTGGACAAGTGTGTCAGGGCCCTGGTGAGGATCAGATTCTGTCAGTTAGGATTTATAGAATCCTAGAAATGTAGGGCTGGAAAGGACCTCGACAGGTCATCCCATCCAGCCTCCTGCATTGAGCAGGAACAAGCATACCTAGACCATCCCTGACAGGTGTTTGTCTAACCGTTTTTTTTAAAACGGTGATGGAGATTCCACAGTTTCCTGTGGAAGACTATTTCAGAGTTTAACTACCCTGATAGATTTTCCTTATATGTAACCTAAATCTCCCTTGCTGCAGAATAAGCAGCTTACTTCTTTTCCTACCTTCAGTGGACATGAAGAAGAATCGGTCACCATCCTCTTTGTAACAGCCCTTAGCATATTTGAAGACTGTTACCAGGTTTTCCCTGAGTCTTCTTTTCACAAGACTAAACATGGCCAGTTTTTTTAAAGCTTTCCTCATCGTTCCGATTTTATAAACCTTTTATCATTTTTGATTCTCTCCACTAGATTCTCTCCAATTTGTCCACATCTTTCTTAAAAAGTGGTGCATAGAACTGGAAACAGAACTCCAGCTGAAGCCTCGCCAGTGCTGAGTAGAGTGGGGCAATTATCTCCCATTTCTTACATAGAGGGCACTCCTATTTATACACCCCAGACTATTTGCCTTTTTTTGCAACTGCATCACATTTTTGGCTCATATTCCATTTGTGATCCACTAGAGCATCCCAATCCTCTTCAGCAGTACTACTGCCTTCCCAGTTATTCCCCATTTTGTATTTTTGCATCGGATTTTTCCTTCCTAAGAGTGTACATTGCACTTATTTTTATTGACTTTCATCTGCTGATTTCAGACCAGTTCTCCAGCTTGTCAAGGTCCATTTGAATTCTGATCCTGCCCTCCAAAATGCTAGCTGGGTGTCATCTGCAAATTTTATAAGCACACTGTCCACTCCATTATCCAAGTTATTAATGAAAATGTTAACTCACACCAGCCCCAGGATTGATCCCCGCAGGCCTCCACTAGATACATTCCCCAGTTTGACAGTGAACCATTGATAACTACTCTGAGTATGTGTTCTTTCAATCAGTTTTGCACGTTATAATAATTTCATCAAGACCCCATTTCATCACTACACCTTATAGTAGTTTCATCAAGACCCCATTTCCCTAGTAGATTTACTCCATCTAGGAAAAATTCAGCCTTTACCCAAATATTGAGGGAAGTCCCTTGCCCCCCATGAGAAATAGAACTATGCTTGTCTTGGCTGCTGTGAAAACCTACTGAAAATTGGTGTGGAACCCCTACTCCACAGATCAGCTGCAGTGATGTGAAGGCTGGCTCTGCCCTGGGAGCCCCAAATGCCTCTGACTGGGCAGACTGGAGAAGCTGGCCTCTTCATCTCTCACAACCTAGACTAGCTAGAGAGCTGGTAGGCAATCCTGCCCCTTCTTCCTGCTGCCAGCTCCCCTCCGGCTAGAACAGGGGAATGATATACAAGAAGGAACTGCATGGGCTGCAGAAGACAGCACATACTTCTGTGGGAACACAGCAGGCCAATAGATCTTAGAGCTAGGGGACAGGCCTAGAGAGCAGCCTGAGTTGTGGTCTCTATGAGCTGTTCCCAGATTATGAATAGAGCACTGCCCAATGGGAAGGAACTGCACTAATCCAGGACTAAGGAGCTGAGGCTGGAGAGGCAGTAAAGGCTGTCACTGATGGAGGCAAAGTTCTTTTTAGGACTCTTGGGCTTACATTGTACTGCTATTGACTGTTCTTAGCAAAGATAGCACATGTTAATAAAAGTGTTTGGGGAGATGTGTGTGATAGAGTGAATTCTGCATGAATTCCTGCCCCCAGAAAAGTGGTAAGAGTTGGGAAGAACCTAGCAACCGCACATGGATATGCTAGGGACAAAGTTAATTGTTGCTTTCCTTACAGAGTGAACACTACCATCCACTCTTAAACTGGCAATAGCATGGCCCATTCTCAAGAAATCAACGCTTAATGCTAAGACTCTTGTCCTCTGCTCCAGTTTCAAACCTCTAACTTAAAGGAGAAATAATTCTTTAGGACAGTAAAAGGGAGTATAAGTAGGAGTAACTGGGTCAAATGAAAGAAACAAAAATCTAGAAATACCAGGAAAATATTCCTGATGGTAAGACCTATTTGGCTGTGGAATAACATCTCTAGGAAAATGATAGAGCACCATATTTTGAGGGATGGAACATTTAAAACCAAACTGTACAAAACTTCAGTAGGGAACAAGCCTGCACTTGCATGGAGATGGGCTAAGACTTTGCCCAATACAGTATAACTTCTGATTCTACAACATTTCCCTAGAATGTAAAAAATAACGAATTTTTCACCTGAAACAATAAATGCCATGGTACGTTTTCTCAATATAAATCAGAGTAGACTACAGTCAAAAAGAAATAGCAATATATATCAACAGCAACTTCAAGCCTTCCAGCTTTGATTTATTCATGGTTACTCCAGACTGCAGCTGCACTAGAAGATGCAAATTGCTACCTTACATTGCATTTCCAGCTTTCAAAGCACCATGTGTGTTCCATCAATGTTTAGTTACTGCCTCAAGCAGGAAAATAGAATATAGGCATTTAAAGAGGCCATATCTGATGGCTGCATTAAAATCTCTCTTCTTTTTTCTGTCTTACAATAATTATTTTTATTGCAATAAATTAAAGCTGTGTCAGCCAATGAGTTTTTCAATGACTGCCCATTAATTACGGATATTTGTCAAAAATTGATGACTTCAAGCCACTGATAAAATAGTTTTAGTAGTTTGTTAGTATTTATTATTTGTATTGTGATTGCTCCAATCTCTTTCCAAGCATATAGGAAGAAACATTCCCTGCCCCCAAAGAGCTTGCAATCTTTAAAGGGACAAGATAAACAAACAAAAAGTTTGGGAATATATTATTGCAATATATATACTGCTCTTATAGGGCCAAATCCCCCAGTCCTTCCATAGTAAGCCTAAACATAACTGCTTAAGAACCTCAAACCATTTCCAGGTTCTCAATCCCACATTGGTCACTTGGGCAAAGCCTTTTAAATTTAACTTTAAGCAGGGACCAGGATTTCACCATAGATGACAAAAATAAATGGCAAACCTATTTTATAAGCTAGTCAGATGTGACTGTTCAGTCATCTTTGCAAGTTTATATCCATTACACCCTTTCTAACTCCCTGTCTAAACAGAAGAAAGCTACACTACGTGAAAACAAAGAGAGGGTACACTGTTCCAAATACACTGGCTGGAAAAAGCTAAGGAAGTTATTGATCAAGGGTGTCAATTCTCATCGTCTGAGAATGTGGAGTTATTTCTAGAAAGAGCAAGTCATTTAAAATCTGCTGTGGTTTATCAGACACATGGTTCTATACAGGTTGGTGTCCGTGCCAAATGTAACATCTCTGTAACATCACAAAGGGCTTGCAGTCTAAAAGCAAGTGTAGAAATAAGCGGGCTTGAATGATAAACCTATCACAGTGAGAGCTGCTGATGAGTGCAATGGAGAACTGAGACTTATTACACTTGATCTATATCATCATGGATTGCCTTAATAACCAGTTCCGTAAATCAGTTCAAAAACTCTTGGAAAATAAGTCATGCTCATCAAATTGTTACAGGAATAATGGTATGTTTATTTACAAACTATGCGGGATGCAAGGATTCTCACGGAGACTCTCCCATCATCTGTCAGAAACACTCCAGAGGCAGAACAGAGAATATCTCTTTAAAGTCACAACAAACTGACTTCTCTAATGCTGCTAGGTTTTTTCCCCCTTTATCCCCTGCTAGTCCAGCCTGTCTATTTATTAACCACCATTATCCAAATCTTAAATCAGGCTGCAGGATACTTAGGATTCAGCCAATTTGTTAGCAACTGGGCTTGCCTTCGGTCATAAACCTTTATCTCCAAGTCAGACTTTGATATATGAATCAACAAGTCTGGGAGACCAAAGCTCAATTCAGAGTGATGTTTGAACACTTAGAAGTGAGGCTATTCCATTTATGCGCCTTTGAGATTAAGATACCGTTAGGCTCTGAAACATACTGCTTATCTAAAACCTTAGTTACTGAGTTAATGCCCCATTACATTTAAGTTTTTAAACCCAAAATTTATAGATACGATTCCTGTGCCAACAATAACTTTTTTGCTCCTTGCTGGTATACATTATGGACATAATCCTGTCCTCAAGTAGTTTCCATGGGAGTTCTGGAGGCTTCTACAGATACTTTAGGGCCACTTTGAGGCAGCTTTCTATTTGACCAACCAATGTCTCTCTTTTTGGAGGGGTGCAGTCTGAGACTCTGCCCCACCCACTGCCACATCTGGTCCTTGAAGAATGATAAAAGAAGTGGCAGTGAGCATGTGCATTGCTTTTCAAGAAGAGTACTTATACTATACTATTCAGGGTCTTTTATCCTGCCCATCACTGGAATCTGAGCTCCTTCACATCCATCAAGCTAACAATCCCCCCACAGGTAAATAGGGAAGAGAAGAGAGAGAGAGACATTCATAGGGTGCAGATTACTGTTCTTAAACAGCTGGGGACCAGTCCCTGGCTCACTCCACTCAGCCCCCATTAGAAGCCATGAAAATGTTTAGCTAACATCCTATGGATGCAATGACTCCCTCTTTACACAGTCCTATCAGGAGGAAAAAATTATGGGTAGAGCTCTGGAGAAGCTTGTTTATAGTTCATTCCCTCCCATCCAAGTAGCTGCACATGCCTGGCCATCAAGTAAGTGTGGGTTCCCTTCTTCCTCCCTTATGCACTTGGCTGCCCTTCCTCAAGGTTGATCCATTCCACATCCAGCATTCTGCAGCTTTTGGGGGCTTATGCTCCTAAAACAAGTGATATGGGGTGCTGGGGAGTGTTCAGGCAGCTCCTTAAGACCATGCAGGAAGGAAGAACTGACAGGGAGGGGGTTTAGTTCACTTAAAGAGGGGTGGAAGTACAGGGACTTTGGAGTTGCTTTGAAGTTACTAGTGCTGAATGGAAGAAATGATCCCCTTTGGATCAGTGTGGAAGGAAGATATTTTCATTTTTCGCTCCCTCCATACAATCCATGACTCTTCATCCTCTTGTCAGGCAGCAAGAAAGGTTCTGGGGGAAGAGATGCATGTACAAGGGATGGGAGAGCAGTGAAAGCAGATGGGGAATCTTTTGGAGATAAAAATGGAGCCTTACAACCTGATGTTAGGTAAATATCACAAGAAGAGTTCCTACCTAAGATAGGTCCTATCAAAATTGGAACCAAAATGTGGTTTTAAGTGCTTTGATTTTGGCTGGAACTAGAAACATTAGAGATCTATGTGGCCTGCTACCTCCTCCTCACCCAGGCCCAAATGCAGGAGTTGCAGGTTTGTGGCCTTGGCTCCGTCCCATTTGTATTCAAGTGATTTCCAAACCATATTTAATTCTCGGTAAACTGATTTGGCTTCCATTAGTAATTAAATGACTAAGAATGATTTTTTTTTTAAATCTGGGCACATTTCTTGGCTGCTGCAAAGGCATTAGAGGGAATACAAGGGCATAACGTATTATTTGTACGTAAATCCTGTCTAAGCAGTTACTCTCTTTTTCAAATTTCTCACAGAGTAAGGGATTTTAAAGACAAAATGGGCATTTCAACACAAAAGGACATTCCCACCAGATTAAAATGACCTTAATAGAAGATCACATTGAGGTCTATTTATCTGACGGTGCCTCTTTAAAGGAAAAAAGTCTAATGCTATTAAACAGGAACACATTAGCTCATTGCTTAGATCAGCTTTTGTTGACTCTTTATTGACATTTTCCATCACCCACAGCTTCATTATCCAATTGGCAGAGTTCCTGTTATTTCCCTCACTCCTTATGGGATTTCAGATAATTTTTATACCTCAATTAATATATCTTCCCATAATGGAAGCCATCCTCTTTCTGCACCAGCTGAAGAGCCTTAAAAGTGTACTGGCAAAAATACATGCCCATCTGTAGTAATTACCAAATGCACTGAGTGCAGGCCAGGTAGTCACATGGGGGGACGGGGGGTTATGGGGAGGAGGGCTGGGGAGGGGTTGTTATTTTTATTTCTCTTTATTGAATAGTGCTTGACCAACAGTAGCATAATATCAGGAATATTAAAAAGTAACTGAGGACCAATACTGACATACAATTGTAGGGTAAGTGAGCATTCTTCTAATCATTGGAACAAATAAAGAGGAAGAAATCTTTCATTGGAGTGTAGTCTTGTTAAGGCAAGACTGGTGTGACTCAGAGTTCCTCTCCCAGCCCTACCACAGACTCCCTGTGTGACTTTGCCCAAGCAATAGAAAAATAATGCTTCTTTTCTTCCACCCATTGTCACATCTATTTAGATTGTAAGCTCTTTAGGACAGGTGTGCCAGTGTGTAAAAAGACCAGAGCTGGGACATGTACATATGCATACATGTATGTATAAAGCCAATACTATGATGGGGCACTGATCTCAGGTAAGGCCTTTTAGGAGCTCCTGTTTAACAAAAAAACCCGTTAATGACTAATCTAAGCCTGACACTGCAAAGAGACAGTTCAAACCTAAGAAACTAGTTTTTACAGCTATTATCCCTGCCAGACCACCAAAGAGTTGAACTTTATTTCTTGAAATATATTTATTATTAAGGAAATATAATCAGAGGCACCGCTGTTGGGTAGTAACAAGTATGGATAAGAAAAACAATTATAATTTTAATATCAAAGACATGGTAGAGATACAATATTGTGGGAAATGCCTAAATATATCCCATTGGTGATGACAATAAGAGCAGTGGATCCACTAAATCCACCAATCTATCCAATCCCACTCAGTATGTACCACACAGTCACCCATTCTTTTGGGCCAGACAAGTGAAATGCATACAGAGTAGATACACTACAAAGTCACTCAGCAGTTACAGGACAATTCAGGTTTCAGAGTAGCAGCCGTGTTAGTCTGTTTTCGCAAAAAGAAAAGGAGTACTTGTGGCACCTTAGAGACTAACCAATTTATTTGAGCATAAGCTTTCAGGAGCTACAGCTCACTTCATCGGATGCATAAAGTGGAAAATGCAGTGAGGATGTTTTATACACACAGACCATGAAAAACTGCTTACTAAGCTATGCTCTTTAGTTAGTTAGTTTTCAGTCTTCTATAAACTCAGCTTCACAGGTTTTCCCATCCAAAGAACATTTAAGCAGAAGAACATACAATATACAAAGAAAACTGTGGTTAAAGGAGCAGCACTTATTCCTACCTGACCACACAGGATTTGATCAATCATGTGACCAACATACCTTAAAGTCCCTTTGCCCATTTTCCCACTAGACACAAATCCTCAGATGCCTCCACCTTCTACTGATGGTCCTTTTATCATGCCTGGAACATCAACAAATTTGGATAGTCCCAGACCTTGAGTAGCAGAGCAATCCTAGGAAAAGAGATCTTGCAGAGAATGCTCTGCCAAAAGCCCCCCTCTGTCTCATGAGCGGGATCAAACTCAGAGGTCTCTGCTGATTTTAACTGTGGCAGAATGTGACATTATGGAGAAGCAGTCACTCAGGTAGGCAGGTCTCAAGCCATTGGTGCTTTATAACTCAGAATCAGTACCTTAAACTTTCCTGGAAACCAACAGGCATCCAATACAGATCTTGGAGCATTGGTAAGATGTGTCCACAACTGAGTGGTGCTGCTTAGTGAGCATGGTTAAGTTCTGGCACAGATTTGAAGTATTGCACCACCCATAATGCACTGCAGTAATGCAATCCTGAGCAACAAATTCATGGATCATGGTAGCCAGACCCACATCTGCAAACAATGTCCAGAATCTCCTGGCCAAGTTGAAATGATAAAAAGCTGACCAGGACACTGCTGCAAGGTGACCATCCAACAGAAAATGGGTCTCCAGCCATAAGCACTGACTCCGTGGGTGCTCCAGTGCTGGAGCACTGACAGGGAAAAAATGGTGGTTGCTAAGAACCCATTGGCAGCCCCCCTATCAGCACCTTCCCCTCCCCCCAGGCAGGCCCTGCTGATCAGCACCTTCTCCTCCCTCCCTGCACCTTCCACCTGCCACAATCAACTGTTTTGCGGCATGCAGGAGGCTGCGGGGGAAGGGAGGAGGAGCAAGGAGACAGCACATGCAGGGGAGGGGGTGGGATGGGAAGAGGTAGGGAGGGTCTGTGGCCTTGAGGGAAGGGAGGAGCGGGGGCAGGGCCTGGGGCAGAGCCGGAGGTGGAGCCCTGGCACAATGGAAAGTCGGCGCTTGTGGCTCCAGCACTACCCACAGATTGAACATTCAAAAAACAAATGGCGGGCAAAATCCTTCAAGAAAAGGATGAAATCTCAGCATCTCTCTAGCTGTTGCTTTTCCTAACCTATCAGCATCACTTTGTTACCCAGGGTTTTCAGAACCCCCTGCAGGGACAACTTAACTATTTCACTCCAGCGGTGTCAGGAATAAATCAATAGGAACACAGCAATTCTGTCTGATCAAGGATTAAATGCAAGTAAGCATGCTCTTGACTAACACTGCAGTTTATTAGAGTTAAGTCTGTCCCCTTCTCCCATTCTGATTAGCAGAAACTGTAGCTTGCTTCTGAAAGCCTGTCTTCAAATTAACCCTTAGTTATGTGGTGTTCTATTTCATTAATTCAGGGTGGCTGAATGCACATAATATGGTTGCAATTGGCTTGATCATATTCTGGGGGGTCTACACATGCCTCAAATCCAGGGCAGCATTCCCCTCCTTAAAGGCCATATATCTAGTATAAAGGCCTTTACATATACATAATGAGTTCAGTGAGTCACTTTTGAAGGCCCAGCATTAGGCTCAAGGCTCTTGACCGAGACTAAACAAGAATCTTCTCGCTGGTACTCTCCAGTTTCACCCCTGACTTTGCCTCATTAAGGACCAGACATCATGTACTTATCTTTGAGGAGTACCCATGGTCTATAAAACAGCTGGCTTTGCAACCAATCGATCTTCCTTCGAATCCAACATGTCAGTACTAGGAGCACAACAACCAGTGCCACCTAAAACATTAGAATCATCACAATTGAATGTAAGGCCAGATGAAAATCCCCAGTGCCATGGGGGACCATCCCAACAATGACTCCCACCAGTTTTGTTCTGAATCTCTGCTAACCCTCTCAATCACTTTTAATCTCATGAGAAGCATGGTGGATGGCAACTTCTGTATGCCTCCTGCCCGGCAACTTGCAAATAATTCCTTAAATAGGAATGCTCAAACAACATTTTTACAACAATCAAATTCATTTTCTGTCTTATTTCTAAACGTGTACCTTAGGGCTGCAAGGTATTTGTGGTGCATTCATATTCAATCCCACATTCTTCTAAGTAGGCTCCCAATTTTACTGTCTTCCACTCCTGGTTCTCTTTTGCTACCCATACCCTGGAATCCATGGGCTCCATCGCTGTTTGATTAATGTTAAGGCCCATGGCTACAATGGAAAACCCACCTTATTTCTGCTTGTAACATTAGTGCATCAAATACAGTGATTTCTCCAAATCCTTTATCATAGGTAAAATTTATCATTTTCCACCAGGATTGCAAATCTCTCTGTCTGGGTGGAATTTTTCCAAATAATGCTCCTGATTTCCAGTGGGAGTATCCTACTCATACCATCTCAAATCATGTTCTTTACCACATCAATAATCCACATCTGCATTTGCATGCATGCCAGGGCCAAGGAAACTTTACCCTGAGGGGGTACCAACAGCCTGCAAGAGGTGGAGGTGGTCCTTTTCTTGGGATTGCTCTCATATCTCTAAAACCTGTGCTGCACCATTCTGTATGCAGATTAGCTGATCTAAAAATACCCTCAAGGGCATTGCTAATTCCTTTAGGCGTTGACCCATGCATTCATTTTATTCACTACCACCTCCTCATTCATACTATTTCATTGTCTTTACTGTACATCCAGACACTGACCATAATTCAACTTACTCTTTACCTTCATCTCTACATGCTTATTCACATTGGTTTGAACCACATATGTGCCAATCAAATCAATTACACGTGGTTCCAGAATTCACACTTCTATATCTTTTAACTATTTTACCAAAACACTGTCCTATTATTAAAACATCCTTTATCCCTGTTACAAATTTCTTGAGGAGCCTGTGGCCTCCCAAATACAAGGCAAAAGAGCCTCCCATTCCCTTCCTGGTGTCCTTATCTGTAGTCTTGCCTCCCCCAAACTTTCCTGCCCAATGTTAGGGTTTAAAAGGGTGTGTTTCAGCCTAAAATGAATGGTCTTTTCTCCTGATGCTGTTCACTTGGGGATGTCAGTTCATAAATGAACACAAAGGTGTTTGCAGGTGAAAAAAAGAATTGAAACTTAAACTAGTTTTTGTCACCAATTTGCAGTCCCAAACCAGTGTTGCTTTTTTTTTCTTTCCATCAGCAGATGGCCCTTCATTGTGGCTTTGGGAAATGGGTCGTGGATGAGGTCATTGCCGTCCCCTTCACATTTAAACACTTCCAGGAGGCATTGGCAGCACTGCTTGAGACTTTTCTGGTCACCAGTGTCGACATCAATTTCCACTGCTTCATTCACTTTCATCCAAGGGAAGTTTTCCCATGCTGTGGGCACACCAAGTTCTGGATTCACACCATCGGAGGAGTAAGCCTGCAATACAAATGCCAGCCAAAACAGCACACAGGAGTGCATCATCTCCCGGGTCTTCCAGAATCCACACAATTAATAATCTAAAACACAAAGCCAAACAGGGGCCATCAGTGATGTCACCCAATTAAGGGAATGAAAATCAACTACCAGCCTCCAGGACCAGCCAGAGAGCAGCATTATTGGGGCTTGACTATTCCACTAAAACTCTTTGGCTTAAAAGCCCATCAATTGTTTATTTCATGCTGGCTTCTGCCTCACTTGGATACCTGCACTGCTTATGAGGTGAGGAATCAGGGCCTGTAATTAGGATTTCTGCCTCAGTTTTACCACATTCTATTTTATTTTTGGTCCAGACCTTCCAGTGTTCCTCTGCAATTGCCAGAATTTCTATAGTCAATGTGGGCCACTCCAATTCTTCAGATGCCTTAAGGGCTGCTATCTGGTAGCTTGCTGAAATCTCTACTGGTTCCCAGGATGTGACAGGAAGCATTTTTCATAGAACCCTGTTAGCAAAATCAACTAACAATCTTCATTCTCTTAAGATATCAATTCCCAAAAATCTTTCTCCTCCCAAATTCATTTAGCTTAATAAAATATTTCTACAAAAGGGAACAACAATCTTTGTCTCATTAAACCCCTGTTAGTTGTAAACTCCAGCTGGAGGGCCAACCAGGTTCTCATCAACGAGTAAGTGGCATATGTACCTAACAACATATTCTGTCCAAATGCCCCTTCTTCAAACTCCACACAACCCATAAACCTCCCCTACCCATCGGTGTCCAAAATGTGCCACTGTTGGGAGAGCTGGGGGTGCCCGGCCTACCTAAAGAGAGACAGCTGGCTGCGGTAGCAGTGTCAGGATTTTCCCTATGTGCTCAGTCAGTCTTAACAAAAATTCCAGGGTGGACCAGCCTTAAAAGCTGTCTTCAGATTTTCACCCACCACAGATCAAGAGCTTGACTCAACCCTTGAAGGGCCTGTCTTCATTCACTTCCCTTTCGCCTTTTTGCCCTCGTTTAAAATCTTATTTAGGAGGGGTCATGGCTTTAAACAAAGTTGCTTCATGCGGTCACAAATTTTTCAAACTTTGGGCCTGATCCTTCTTTTGTTAATTTACTGCTTTTCTCAAAATTGCTTTTCCAGGCCCTAATCAGTAATTGCCTGGCAACCATATCTTCAAAGACAGTAAATACTGTCAGTGGGGGGAGGCTGGGAAAGAAAGAAAGGGAAGAGAGCGGGGTCAGAGGGAGAAAAAGCAGAGAGAAAGGAAAAGCGGAGAGAGGCAGGGGAGAGAGAAGTAGCGGAGATGGGGAGGAGGGTGAGAAAAAAACAACTTAGGGAGAAAGGAAACCTAAGCCAAGGAAAGTACAGACAGCAACAACGAATCCAGAAGTAGGGCTCCAGGGGCAAAGAATCTGGGAAACCCCAACCTCAACCTCTATCTGGCTCCAAGAGGAGAGTGGGAGTTGCTGCCACATCCACCGGAGTGAGACACGGGGGTGCCAACTATCCTTGCCAGCCATTCCAAGGCTGTGCTCTGGGTTAATGGGCCAACCAGTTTTCCTGTGGCTCTAGCCTGGTCGGGGTGAAGAGCCTGATCTCTACCCATTCTCCCACCCCGGGTTACCCACTTGGGGACCAATCTCGCTAGCCATAGGGCCTGTGGGCACCTGCAGCTCTTCCAGCGTTTCAAGCAAGGGACCATAAAGGGACTAACCAGAAGAGTCCAAGGAAAAAGGAAGCTCATGGGTATCACTCCTCTCAACCTCATAATGAGAAGGAAACAAGTAGAAATCCGTCTCTGACTCACCCTCCAGCCCTGCCCCAACTCCCAAGAATTGTAACCACTATGCTGCTCTTCCCACATGGGTCTGAGCCCACAACTTTCACTCTTACGTTCCCTGAGATATGCCTCAGTTTTCTATTGTTTCAATCCAGACACTTCCTGCTCCAGCCTGTTATTCTCTCTCTCACTGTCACACTCCTGCTTCTGCAGTACCACCACCTCCTCTGCCCTCAGTTTGGATATTTCTTTGTCTTTCTCAATCTTTTCTCTCTTTAACGCTTGTATTTCTGCCTTTAGCTCTACCATTTGCTTACAAAGCTGCATGAACAGTCTGGGACTGGTACAGCTCCCAGGCTTCCCCAAACCATGATCATGTACCTGCATGAAATCTGCCAAGTTCTTATCCAAATCTACTTCTAGCTTTTCTTTCTCTCCAGGTGTTCCCTGTCCTTCTGAAATATCTTTTTACTCAACCAGGCTTTTCAGCCCAAACCCGTAAATCAACAGCGGAATGTGACACTAAATCAACTCTCAGACTACAGTGTGGAGAATTACAGGTTGCTACTCAATTGCACTGCCCCCTTCACCTATTGCAACAAACAAACAAACAAACCACTTGTATCAATCATTCCTGTCCTCTCCAGGCTCCTGGCTTGGGTTGCCAAAATCTGTTACTTGGGATTTTCAGAACCCCCAGCAGGGGCAACTTTACTATTTCACTCCAGGCGGTGTCAGGAATAAATCAACAGGAACTCAGCAATTTTGTCTGAGCAAGGATTAAAAGCAAGTAAGCATGCTCTTGTCTAACGTTTCAGTTTATTAGATTTAAGCACACACAGATATAAGCATAATATTGTTGCAATGGCTTGATCACATTCTGAGATCTACACAACCCTCAAATCCAGGGCAACAACTTCTGTTTTATGTGGATTAACCTTCCAACAGCTATCTCTGATCCATGCCCCAGACTCAGACACTGGGCTGGGCATTCAACACCACTGGATGGATTGGGTGAAATGAAGATAGAAAGCTAAGTCATTAGCATACTAAAAAGTACCACAGCTCCTTCTTCCTCTTTAACTCTGCTAGCAGTCCCATATGTATGTTGAATGTCCTTCACATTTTCTGGCATCTCCTGAGAAAATAAAAGTGAGACCTCTGATGACAGTCCTAAACTCAGTGGTGAGAAAAAGGCTATAATCACAACCCTTACTACATAGACTGCTCTTCATCCATCCATATTGTAGTCTTCATTTGAAATGCCTCCAGCAAGATCAGGTACAAGTATTATTTTAAGCATGAATAGATAAGTCAAGAAATTAAAGGGTGTTTTCATACTCCAGTTTGAAATTTTGCCATTGTCTATACTGAGAATAGATCCAAAAAGTATAAGGAAAGACTGATGACTAGATGTTTTCATGTTAAAGATACGGATGCTGCATCAAAACATGAAGGAAATAGTGGGTTATTAGCTCCCAGAGTTTCCATCAGCATGTCAGCAAAATTTGGTATCAAATTTTCTGGGAGACCCACAAGCCTAATAAATTTACCATACTACGTGGAATTTTCTGTGGCAAGCCCTGTCACAGCATTACTGTGGTCTCATGCTGAACAGTCTAGGTGGAGAACTTCCCGTCTGTTACCATTAATTGTGAGTCCAACTGTTCAGTCCCAGAGCACCAAAGCTTTGAGTCATTTATTTATTGTCTCTGGCTATAAATTTCCAATAGCCTTTTGGAGCTCAGTCTCCTGCTGAGGGACTTCCCTGTAACTAGCAAAGATTTTAAAAGGAAAGTTTGTCCTTTTCAAATGGGGTTTTTATTCTTTGACATCATAGGAGGCGAAAGAAGAACATGTTCTTTATAAAATGTGAGTTGAGTTAATCAAAAAAATATGTTTCCATCTTTTATAATGGATTTTACTTTAGTTTGGCCAAGAGCAAAGACAGAACTTGTCTTCACACTTCAGTTGTTTGGTCACAGAGTGTGATATTTTTAGAGAAGAAATGTGGCCTAGAATTGGAAATCCTGCACACTGTGTTTGATTCCAAGTTACTATTAATTATTTGTATTATGATACAATATGCAAACCACTCTACAAACACATAGCAAGGGTGGTCCCTGCCCCATTGAGCTTAAAATCTAATAGACAAGACAGAAGTTCTATCACTGACATGGTGTGTATTCTTAGGTAAGTCATTCAACCTCCCTGAGACTTATTTTTCCATCTATTTAATGAGAATAATAGGATTTGCCTATAATGCCTTCCATTAAAATGTAGCATTTACCAATAGTTACCACACTGAAATCAGATCCTGCTGTATTTGCTATATTTCAATAGAAAACACATTCACACCAACACACTACTATGGGGTAATTGCTGGCAAATGTTTATTTTTAATGGTGAGTGTTATATCACACAGATGTTTGTGAGAACTAATTTTTTTTTTAAAATGCACTGAAATCTTTAAATGAAGGGAATATTTAAACGCAAAGTATTATTATTCAAGTTCTATGTCACTAACACCCAGCTATCAAAATCTCAATGCTATTTTTCCTTGAAATGATAGATATACGCGACAACATGCAATATACGACTTGCATGAACATGCTGCTTACCATAAGAAAAGTCAAAATGTGCTCCCAACTGAACCAGCAACACACAGATCTCTTCTCCATATCATTTTCATTTGATTAACTATATGGAACACAGCTTTCTGAAAAAGATATTACTATAGCCAACCTATTTTCATCTCTTTTTGGTACTTACATGGCTCCTATTGCCATAGTAGCTGAGCATCTCACAATCTTTAATGTGTTTATTCTCTGTGAGTCAGAGAAATGTCATTATTCCTATTGTACAGATGGCAAAACTGAGGGACAGAGAGCTTATAGCCCAAGACCACACAAAACATTCTCTCACATGCAAATTTGAAGTAGCCCCAATATTATGACAAATGCTGCTAAACATGATTTCTTTTGCATATGAAGCTTTCCCAGTTAGCACTGTCAAGGGAACATTTCACCCTTTTGACATGGTTCCCAACATTGCAACACTTACAAACATGCCTAACTTTTTACCTTTTAGTAACCCCACTAAAGTCAATGGAACCACTCAAATTCGAAATTAATCCTAGTTGCACGATTACAGCTATAGCTGCTATAAGCAAGAAATCCTGTTCATCTCCAAAATACACTGACCCACTGGGGACCACACCTTTTAGTACCAACCAGTGTTCTCACTCACACCCCGTAAAGCATCGAGCCATTGTTCATAATAATGTTGTATCAACACCAAAAGGAAGGCTGTGAAAAACATAGGAGATAATGGAAGGGGGATGTACATGTGCTTAATGAGCAGTATGAAATGGAATAATGCAGACAATGCTTTATTCAAATAAAAGTATCCTCCATCCTTCCGCCAAAGTAAGCCTTTCAGCTCAGTCCCCAGCCTCCACTACTAACAGGCAAAAGATTGACTTGATGTAACTTGTTGCCATTACTTCATTTCTTCCACATCACTACAGCAGTCAGCTCCAGTTGTGTAAAACCACTGACTAAACCACACAAACGAAGCATCAGCCTGAATTCATTCAGTGTCGTTTTGACACAACTATAGCCAAGGGCAAAATATGAATATTTGGTGAGGAAAAGCTCTGTGAATGGGCCCACAGCTGTGTCTACCATTTTTCCAAGTTTCTAGACTATTACCTTTCTCCTCTTAGATAGCTGGGTAACTGTCTAAATATGTAATCACGACTGAAGATCTCCTAGTTATATAGGGGAGTTCTCTTTTGTAGCTAATATTAGCTCTTGTACCTAGTAGTTGATCAGTTTTTCCTTGCTGTTTCTGTTTTACAGGTTTCCCACATAAAGTAGTAGTGTGTTCCCTCCTGTTTTCATCCTTTTTTATTACTAGATACAACATATTTCTATGCATGATTAAAGACCATTAGGTAGGAATTTGCTGGGCACTTGCACTACTATGCAATAGCTTTACCATTCTGTCAGATATGCAGCTGGTTCATGCAAGATCTCCAGTATCACGAAATGGCTTCTTGAGCAAAGGCCAAAGAACTGCAGACTTAAGGGAAGATAGCATCCTGCCCTCCAACAGGGATGCAATAACATTCTTAACCAACAGTGGACTCAGTTCATCTCCACTTCATTTTAATCAGCCACGAGGGGAAAGTTGCCAGATGAAACGCTGCCAAAATATCTAGAAACTCAAGACCAGAACTCTTGACCAGAACCATAGCTCTATTGGTCCAATGGAGCTATGCCAATTTACATCAACTAAAGAGCTGCCTCTCAGTGAGAAATACTTGCTTAAATTCAACCAAAGGAAGATGGTCTATTTGTACCCTCCAGCTCAGACCATAGCTAGCTGATCTTTTCTGTGAAAGAGAGACAACTCCTAACCATGGGGAAAAAATCTGGCCCTCATTCTGAGGATAGAATTTACCAAGGTGTCCACTACCAGTCCTGCTGGATGAAATTCCACAAATGCAATAGTGCAAGCAAAGAATGATCTTTCTATGTCCACCACAGACACCATGCAGGACTTTAAAAACTCTTATGCTATAGTCAATCTGACTTGAAATGCAATTTCAGTATTGTCACTCTAACTTGTGTTTTATAGGTTTCAATTGTTGCAAGACATCTATAAACACCACTGTCCAAAGCAGGAGAAACTTGCATTAAATTATAAGAAAAATATTTAAAAATTCAGGAAAAACTGTACAATGTTCTAGTTCTGCAGAAAGCATGAACTCTGCCTTTTCTTTCCTGTGTAGCAATCTGTCTTTGAATTAGGAACAGACAGACACAGTAAAGACCCAACCACACTGAAGGTGGCCATTTTGTACCTGTTTGTGACAGAGATCTGAAGGGTCTCTTTCTCTTTTTTTTAAATACTTTGCTGTCGTATAAGTCTAATGGAATGCAAACTACAATGATCTGTGTGCATGACATACAGCAAAAGGACACTTAGGATAAGTGGTTGAGAACAAGTGATAGTTACACTGCCTTATGAGACCACTGTCAGATAGCTAAAAATATAATCCTTTAGGAAATTCTGAAACTGAATTTGGTCTAGTTGTCTTCACAGGAGGACCACTGACATTGATTCTTTATCCTAATCTAAGCAAAGGCAGACTCACATCTCAAATTACAAGATATAATGGTCTGATCATAGAGGGGGAAATGTATTATTCACTCTCTCCCCAGTAATGAAATTTCAGCCGAAACAAGAAACCATGCGTGCCTCAAAGAATACAAAGAGTGAGACGCCTTCTGGTATAGGCCCATATTTGGCATGGTGGCTATAAAAACAGAATCTTGAACAGCCACTTTCTGCATGATCATGAAAGTCATCCTGACAACTAGCCTGGGTTACACCAACACTGTAAAGGACCAAAATGCCATGTGAGAGCTGCATGCCATTACTATTCCCATCTCACTGGAGACTCACACCAGTTGAACACTGAACACACTAAAAATTGTCTCTAAATTCACACTCAGAATGGAGATTATGCATTAAGAATTTCAAATAGCAACAGGAATACAGGTTTGGGGTAGTTTTAATGCATGTATTCATCTTTATTCATTTAAAAGCTATAGTTAAAAGGAGATGTATCTAGACATACATAATTGATTCTAATAAATGTTTTACTGTTTTATCAGAAATGCTTAAGGGTAGACTTTCACAGTAACAGAATATTGCTGAAAATCTTTTTTTATAATATATTGTACTAAAAGTTAGTTGACAGGCCTATTTAGTTTTTTACTCTGACACCTTGTTTAGATTTCCATTTTAAATAGGATTTAAGATAGTTTTTGGCAGAAACCTTCACTGAACAGAACATCCAATTTAAAAATTAATATCTTGCTGCCTCTTCCGATCAAAGGTGGTTACATTTACGTAAGTGTTTCAAGACTACAATATATGGTTCACTAAAATCTGCCTTTCACTGGGCCTAATTCAGAGGTGATTTTAAGTAGATCTCCAGCAGTCTAAGCTGCTATAACTTCTACCTTCATCCAGACCCCCTCAGAGTCTTGGGGTACCTCTACACCAGTGACTGTCCACATGTCCACGCGTGTGGCTGTGCCATAACCCTCTCCCCCGTTGTACACATCTAGACGCCCCAGAATCATGTATTTGAAGGAGAGGAGAGGGTGAGTCAACTACCATGCCTGAGGGCTGTGGTAAGTACACATCTCAGGCTGTGGCACAGCCCATCTCCATGCCAGTTTGCAGTGCATATAGGGTTAAGGGGCAAGTGCCAGATCTTGAGTTTCAATAGTCCTCCCCCCACACACTGCACAGAACCCTTTTCTGCCTGACCCTTACCCAATCTATAAAGTCCTCGCCCCCTTTTTTTGCTAGTAGTAGCAAGCTGCACTGACCACATCAGAACAGTTTTCTGCCACTTTCTTTTGATCAATGCTGGTGAACATGGCTCCTGTTCTGAGAGCAACTGCCTGGCCTGCTGATCACACCAGGGTCACTACTGATCAATGTCTGGTCAGAGTACACTATCCTCCCTGACTTCTCATGAAACGGCAAGATCATTCACAGAGACTGGAGCAGAAGGGCATTGAGCAGACTCTGGCCCATGCTGGGAATGGATCAAGCACTGGAGGCTCTGGAACAGGAGAGCAAAAAACTCAAGTGTCTCTCCGGGAGGGCTCACTGTATAAGCCCCTTCTGTGATGAGCTGGACTGGGTGCTGTCAGGAGCTCCCAGGACAGAGCCTCAGGTGGCTTATGACCCACTGCTACACCTTGTTGGCCTCATTCAAATGCTGATGAGGGAGAAGGCAAAGAGGCAGCAAGGACCACAGAGGATGCCCCAGAAGACCAAGAGCACAAGGAGCATGTGATTTTTCACCCCTACTTGGAGAAGCCAGTTGACAAAGCTCCCCTTCACTGACAAACCTAAGGAAAACCCCAAGCCACAGCAGGAACCAGAACCCCATGGTAAATTACAGTGGATCCCCCATCCTCCTCACCAATATACCCACTTGCTCTGGTGTTCGTCCTAATTTTAAGTCCAGCCCCCCCTCTGCTCCACCCTGAAATGTTCCCCGAGCAAGACACATCTGTAAATCAATGATTTTATTGATTCCCGATGAACCACTATTATGCATTTGGCAGAAGCTGGGTGTTAAAAACAGATTATTAACAACTTGTGTGCAGACTCTCCTTCCTTATTATGGTGAACATAAAATGTTTTCAGGTTTGGGATTGGGCCCCACAATTCACAGCACTTGAACTGGAATAGCGTAACTGTCTGGTGCCCTCATATTGCAAACACTTTTCTGACTTTCCCACAGCCACACCTTCCAGGTTAAGAAATGTCCCAAGTCCCAGTGGATTTTGATGAACTTCTTATTGGCTCTGATGTGAGGAGCATGTCTCAGTTTTGTTTTTGACAGAAATTAATTCTTGGAAATTGGCCACTACAGGCAAAAGCCTGTCAATTTTACTCACACAAGTAGTCCCACTGAAGTTAATGGAGCTATGTGAATGAGCAAAATTAGCAGGAAGTGAGCCTAAATCTCATTCACTGGTTAATGCCTCTTTCATATATTTTAGCTATTGACAAAGATTTTGTTGTTAGTGGAACATAAGACTGGTTTGTTTTGTCAATATATGGGTAGTCCATGGTCATGAACCTTCTACTGATTGTCAAAGAGCTGTTGGATCATATTAATGAAGTTCTGTGTTAAAATCACAAATGAGTTTGATTCCCCATAGTTTAAATTCCAGGGTATTACTAATTAAGAGGTCTCTTGGTTTTTGGTACTGCTTCTCTCCCTCTATGTGTGAAACTTGCAAGCTACTAATTGTGTTAGTACATTCTAAGACAGAGTCTGTTCTCAAAGCAATTCTTTGTAACAACAACTACTCACACAGAGAGAGACTCAAAGCAATACTCTGTAACAATAGAAACAGCACCCAGAGACTCCCCGCCCTTTTGTTGTATTCATCTCGCTTTGTTAACAATTGTGATTAAAATAGAGATAGAGGATGTATGTGGATGGATGCTTGGTGTGGATAGTAACTGAATGATCAGGGAGGTGCCAGCCTAAGAATGCAGTGTCCATCGGCTGAAGAAGGCGTCAAGTGGAAATAACCAGAGGACCCCCGGAGGGCAGACTGGAATCCACCCAACAGCCTCAAGAATGGGAGAACCAAAGAACAAGATAACATCTAGCAGCACAGAGCCATCAGGAATGTTCCATCTGCTGATTGATTCAGCAACAGCGTGATGAAGCAATTCCCATAGACTGGCATAGGAAGAAATTCCTATAAAAATGGACTCTGGAAAGTGAGAACTTTGGGGTCTGATTCTGCAAACCAACTTCCAGAAGCATCAGATGTGCATCTGACAAGGCCCTGCTCCCTCCTCATGTCCAGGCCACCTGGCCAGTGGCTTGGCATGAGCAACTCTATGGCTGGTAACTATGATAACAACCTTGCAGAACCTGTGTGTGTGTGTGTGTGTGTGTATGAATGAATGTGTGAATAAATATGAGATTGAATGGAATGTAATAGCTATAACTAACTGCTTACTATGATTCTTTTTGTATTCACAATAAATGTGGTATTTTGCCTTTTCGCTTTTAATAAGATCCTGCTGGTTTTTATTTTATTGGGATAACAGAGCTAATAGACAGGTTTCAGAGTAACAGCCTTGTTAGTCTGTATTCGCAAAAAGCAAAGGAGTACTTGTGGCACCTTAGAGACTAACCAATTTATTAGAGCATGAGCTTTCGTGAGCTACAGCTCACTTCATTGGATGCATACTGTGGAAACTGCAGAAGACATTATATACACAGAGACCATGAAACAATACCTCCTCCCACCCCACTGTCCTGCTGGTAATAGCTTATCTAAAGTGATCATCAAGTTGGGCCATTTCCAGCACAAATCCAGGTTTTCTCACCCCCCGCCCCCCCACACACAAACTCACTCTCCTGCTGGTAATAGCCCATCCAAAGTGACCACTCTCTTTACAATGTGTATGATAATCAAGGTGGGCCATTTCCAGCACAAATCCAGGTTTTCTCACCCCTCCCCCACCTCCCTCCAAAAACCACACACACAAACTCTCTCTCCAGAGAGTGGTCACTTTGGATGGGCTACTACCAGCAGGAGAGAGAGTTTGTGGGGGAGGGGGGAGGGGCGGAGGGTGAGAAAACCTGGATTTGTGCTGGAAATGGCCCAACTTGATGATCACTTTAGATAAGCTATTACCAGCAGGAGAGTGGGGTGGGAGGAGGTATTGTTTCATGGTCTCTGTGTATCTAATGTCTTCTGCAGTTTCCACAGTATGCATCCGATGAAGTGAGCTGTAGCTCACGAAAGCTCATGCTCAAATAAATTGGTTAGTCTCTAAGGTGCCACAAGTACTCCTTTTCTTAGAGCTAATAGAGATGCACTTTCTAGTTGGCTTGGCAAGACTGACCAGAAACGAATAGATGAAGTCACCTGTTCTTTCTCCTGGTCAATTTGTATTAGTCATAGAATAGGGTTCTAATTGTAGAGCAGACTGGCACCTATGTTCTTTATGAATAGTACATTGTGTAGATTAGTAAGTATATATGAAAGTTTCTTGGTACCCTGAATATTTCATTTAACTCTCCTTTCTTTGGCACGTAGTTGTGATTCTTCACAGGTATTCCATATTGCAAATAAGCATATTACAAATAAAGAAATTTATCATCCAGGGCATTCAAGGTAAGCAATAAAATAGATTTATAGGATCTAAAAAGCATATTATATTTTGAAAAGTCAGAACTGGTGGTTGTTTTTTTCTTAATTCCTTTTCATATTTTTCTTTGTGGTTGGAGGTACAATTCTTTAAAAAACTTTTTATGGATTCTCTATGTTATGAGAAAGAGCAGCTCTGGAATTTTTGTACACATTACTGTGCACAGACTATTAATTGTATTCCTTATCATCCATGTCAAAAGAAAACACTGTTAAAACTCAGAAAGGTAGTGACTGCAGCCCCAATTCAAAGTAGTTTGTATAAGTGCTTTGCTGAATCAATACCTTATGATCCAGTCCTATTTCCATTGAACTCAGTGGAAATTTTATTAATAATTTTGGTAGGAACAAATCTGGGCCCGAAGCTGATATTTTAGAGGAAAGAATGCTTTTGGGAATAAGAGTAAAAATGAGTTTCTTGTGAGAGTATAAATGAAGCTCATTGCATAGTGTTACAATCAGCATTAAAAGGGCACTACACATGAAACATTGTCATCATATTGAACAACCATATGACCCATATTGTTTGAAACACAATGACCCATATTGTTTGAAACCCTTCACAAAACTACATCTGCTATGATACCTACAAGAAATCAGCCAATGTTTATAGACTAGACTGCACTGCAGTTGTGGAAAGTCAATGTTTATTAGTGTAATAGCAAAATGTGTGTGTGTGTGTATATATATATACACACATATAATTGTCTATTTTGATAAACACTTTCCTCGCACACAAACGTCTTATGTGGCTTTTCTCTTCAGAAGCGGGACCAATCCTCTCTCTTTGCATAACGTCTAGCACAAAGGGGACCTGGGCCTAACTGAGTCCTCAGACACTACAGTAAAAAATTAAATATCCCAGCTGCTTGTTAGCTCCTTGCCCCCACACAATACATCTAATTATGCAACACTATGTTATTAAGGAAAAAACCTGAACCTAATTGGCTTGCTCTGAATGGACTGACTGGTCCTCCAGTGGTAGGAAGTGTTAATTGCCCTTAAGAGACTTTTATATATATTTAAGGGGCCAGGAATCTGCTGTACCTTCAGTGTACTGTATATACATGGCTGGAATATGGTGTTACAGACTCATATTGTGGACATTAATTTACATGTATTACTTTATAATAAATAGCAATTTTAGGCTTTGGATAAGGATTTACTAGTACTTAAATGAGACACCAAAATGAACAACGCTGCTGTCAGATCAGAGATGGCCCAGAAATAAAACCCAGGATCAGCAAAACCTGAATTAATCTGAAATGTGTGCCACAGGACCATGTCCATTTATAACTAGTGAAATGTTCTGAGAAGTGAGAAGCTGTCTAATGACTAACAGTAAATGGGATGGGAGGAAAGGTGGTAGAGAAGGGTAAATTCAACACTGTGCTCTTCTGATGCTTAAACATTTGGACATTTTCAGGCTTCGTAGTTACCATTCTCTGCTCTTAAAGTCTTGATTTTTCACTCTCCCATTTATATTTCTGTCAATTCTATTAGCTTTCTTAATTAGCACTAAAGGAAGTTCTCCACATTCATCTCAATATTTTGTGCTTATTTATAATATATTTCTTATGCTAATTTTTCCCAGAGTTCCCCCCTCCCAAAATAATTTGACTTGTCAATCTTGAACTTATATCAGTTCTCCTGTACAGTTCCTTGTTAATATTAGTAATGTTCCACCTCTCTTCTCAGTCCATACTTAAAGGGCTCAAAATTGCCTAAAATACATATTTGACCCCTTTGTTCTCAATCAACATAGGATCAATCCATGGCTTTGTTTTAAATAAATAATTTTAGTTTCCAAGAGAAAACTATGTACATTTGAACTCTCATTACTGTGTTTCTTCAAATGTAGTCACGATGTATCATTGAAATAATGATAAATGTCTAGTTTTATAAATCAGAAGGTTAATCAAATGAAGTATTTCCTCCCATTATAAATCTTATGTGAAAGCAAAAATGCATTTAAGCTGGAGAGGGAGGGCTCTTCATGTATAAGCAAATCAACAGAAGAAACTTGTAGCCATTTGGCTGTAAACAACAACAAATCGCATTTATATTATTGTTGTTAATTATTTGTATTACAGCAACCTAGAGACTTCTAGTGATGTCAGGGCTCCACTGTGGTAGCTACTGTACAAATATATTTAGACACCTTGTCTGAAAGAGTCTAGAATCCAAATAGACAAGACAGACAAGCATGGGGGAAAGAAACAATTATTATTTCATTTTACACATGGGAAAATGAAACCAAGAGAGACCAAGTGACTGGCTCAAGGTCACAGGGGAAGTCTGTGGGAGAACCCAGATTTCAGATCCCCACTCCAGCACCCTAATATCATCCTTCCTCTCACCACAGTACTTTTATATTGTACTTTTCATCCCAAAGGCTCTCTTAGCAAAGGTAATCTGTATAAAGAAAAGGAGTACTTGTGGCACCTTAGAGACTAACCAATTTATTTGAGCATAAGCTTTCGTGAGCTACAGCTCACTTCGTCGGATGCATACTGTGGAAAGCGTAGAAGATCTTTTTATACACACAAAGCATGAAAAAATGGGTGTTTACCACTACAAGAGGTTTTCTCTCCCCCCACCCCACTCTCCTGCTGGTCATAGCTTATCTAAAGTGATCACTCTCCTTACAATGTGTATGATAATCAAGGTGGGCCATTTCCAGCACAAATCCAGGGTTTAACCCACCTTGATTATCATACACATTTTAAGGAGAGTGATCACTTTAGATAAGCTATGACCAGCAGGAGAGTGGGGTGGGCAGAGAGAAAACCTTTTGTAGTGGTAAACACCCATTTTTTCATGCTTTGTGTGTATAAAAAGATCTTCTACACTTTCCACAGTATGCATCCAATGAAGTGAGCTGTAGCTCACGAAAGCTTATGCTCAAATAAATTGGTTAGTCTCTTAGGTGCCACAAGTACTCCTTTTCTTTTTGCGAATACAGATTAACATGGCTGTTACTCTGAAACCTGTAATCTGTATACAAATTAGTGTACCAGACACTGAAATGCAGTAGCTATTTGACAATACATGGCAACAGCACACAAGGGTATAGGATCCAGAAGTAAAGAATTAATTATATTAAAGGAGAATCCGAGGAAGGCAGAATGCAGAATGCAGTTATCCAAGCTGGCATTTATCTAGGACATAAGGCTACACCAAAATCTCTGAAAGTGACCCCAGATATTTAACCATTTGGTCAAGAACTTGTCCAAAAGATGGCACTTTAAGCAACATAGTACCTGCTAGCACTGTGTTTGGTACCAGTTCAGGGGTCAAGAGTGTGTCCACCACTTTCTGCCATACTTTCTGGGAGACCACTGTGGAACACTTTAATGATGTGACCCAACCTGGCTGATCTGATGGGCTCACAATATAAGGGAGTATGGCTGCAGCTATCGCTCAAATTCAGCAATTATGGACATATTATCTTGTTACATTGATAAGGGACCTGTCTAGCATACGTTAATATTTTTATATCAAGCTATATAACTGGGAGGCACTCACTTGTGAACTATAGCTTATTGACTCGTTGCAAAAGGTGGTTTAGAAATTCAGACAGGCCTATTCAGGCAAAGATATTTTACCACCTAAACATCGCATGCATATCTACATAAATAACAGATGCCAGCACAAAACACTCATCTAAGGACACATTACACTTACGCTGAAAGCTTTGCTTTTCTGTGAAGAAAAATAAAAATAATATCCTATAAAACAGTATCATCACTGAAGAGTTATAATTCTTTTTTATTTTCCTTGTAAGAAATTTCTTTATAACTCACTCATACTAGTGAATATCTAGTTCACTAAAAGTATGAATCTGATAAGATTAATGTTTGTAAATGCATGATTTACACACGCACACAGGCACATGCACTCACACCCCCCTACTTATAAAATAAAATGTAATGCACTTACTAACATTAAAGTTAATAGATAGAGTCAGTAAAATCCCTGCAGCAAATTAGTAAGAAAAAAATTTCTCACTTATTCAACAATTTCTAACTCTTCCATTAGTAGTTAGTAGAAAAGCTATTTCAAAACACAGAATGAGGAACTAACTAAAATTTTCTTAGTAGCTACAAATTTTCATTTATGTGGACAAAGTTTCAAGAATAATAATGAATAATTGGAATTTTTAAATCAGCATTTTAATATGGTTGGACTCTACCCAGGAGGGGGAAAAAATGATTTGAAAGAAATCCTTCTTCCTTGCTTGGAAGAAAAGTGATAAAGGAGAGAGTTGCAAGGAACTGTAATGCCAGCTTTGTCAGGAAAAATTTACATCTTCTGCCACACTACAGTATTAATGTAAAAGATTTTCTGCATTCTTCCAGTTGCAGAGTTTCATGTCTGAACTGGCAATTTGCCTGAAGGACCTATCTACTGACAGAATTATTGTCAGTGAGGTCAACTGTAAATTTAGATCAGTCAGTGCAGGGCACAAGGAAAACACTGTCAGAAATATTTCCCTGAACCTTGCCATCAGACAAACATTGAATGTATGTCTCTAAGCATAAAGCTTCAAGTAATAAATTCAGTGAAAATCAATAATTTTAAACTCACACTACAGTTCGGTACTTCAATAGAAATCTTTCATTGATAGTTGCTTTCCTCTTCTATGAAGACTAGCCATGCCATGATCACCAGGGTCAATAAATTTCTACTAAAAAAGGGAAGACAAATGTTACATTTTATTACCGATATTAAAACCAGGAATTACTGCAATAGTTGCTTAACAAGCTGTCAGTTAACAGGTATTGTGCTTATAGACAGAGGAAGGAGCATTATGCCCTCTTTCCAACTCTTTCGAGTTATATCTAGAAATAGGCTAATACCACAAAAATTTGATCCAGGTTTCAGTGTGGCCAACTCATGTGATTTTAATCACAAATCTCATGATACTGAGTGTTTTTCTTAAAGCCTTAGACCCTGACTACAGACTCTCAGCATTCATTTTAAAAATAATTCTTAACTTCCAGCCCTCCTGGTTCCAGAGAAAAGCTTGAAAATGTGAACTCTAAAATGCCAGAAGGCAAATAAACAGAACTCCAAATGCATTACTGCACGGATATTACCTCATGATTTCTGAAGACCTGACTTGTGATTTTGAAACACTTGGAGTTAGCAATACTGAGATTTCAAGCCCCTCTGTGTTTGAGGGTGTTCAGATCTAGAGTTTTGGTTCAGGCCTCTCTCTTTATATCAGATTCCAAACGACAGTGAAATTGAAGTGTAAGAGCAGAGGATAGGCACACAACATGGAAAACAGAATTGGTTTGAAAATAACACATAAGAGTAACATTCTCTTAAAATATTGCTGCGTTGAGAAAGACGTACATAGGCTGAGTTCCAAATGGAACTGAACACATAATGTATTATGTTCAGCCACTAGGTGGCACTGTGTGTAACATACCTTATTTAAGCTAAAAGAAAAGGAGTACTTGTGGCACCTTAGAGACTAACCAATTTATTTGAGCATGAGCTTTCGTGAGCTACAGCTCACTTCATCGGATGCATACCGTGGAAACTGCAGCAGACTTTATATACACACAGAGAATATGAAACAATACCTCCTCCCACCCCACTGTCCTGCTGGTAATAGCTTATCTAAAGTGATCATCAGGTTGGGCCATTTCCAGCACAAATCCAGGTTTTCTCACCCTCCACCCCCCCACACAAATTCACTCTCCTGCTGGTAATAGCCCATCCAAAGTGACAACTCTCTACACAATGTGCATGATAATCAAGTTGGGCCATTTCCTGCACAAATCCAGGTTCTCTCACCCCCTCACCCCCCTCTCAAAAACCACACACACAAACTCACTATCTTGCTGGTAATAGCTCATCCAAAGTGACCACTCTCCCTACAATGTGCATGATAATCAAGGTGGTCCATTTCCAGCACAAATCCAGGTTTTCTCACACCCCCACCCCCATACACACACAAACTCACTCTCCTGCTGGTAATAGCTCATCCAAACTGACCACTCTCCAAGTTTAAATCCAAGTTAAACCAGAACATCTGGGGGGGGGTAGGAAAAAACAAGGGGAAATAGGCTACCTTGCATAATGACTTAGCCACTCCCAGTCTCTATTTAAGCCTAAATTAATAGTATCCAATTTGCAAATGAATTCCAATTCAGCAGTTTCTCGCTGGAGTCTGGATTTGAAGTTTTTTTGTTTTAAGATAGCGACCTTCATGTCTGTGATTGCGTGACCAGAGAGATTGAAGTGTTCTCCGACTGGTTTATGAATGTTATAATTCTTGACATCTGATTTGTGTCCATTTATTCTTTTACGTAGAGACTGTCCAGTTTGACCAATGTAAATGGCAGAGGGGCATTGCTGGCACATGATGGCATATATCACATTGGTGGATGTGCAGGTGAACGAGCCTCTGATAGTGTGGCTGATGTTATTAGGCCCTGTGATGGTGTCCCCTGAATAGATATGTGGGCACAATTGGCAACGAGATGAAAAAATAAGGGATGTCCCTTGTAATAAGGGATTGTTGGCAACCCTATGGCTGTGTCCCATAATGCTTTTACTTTCCTGTCATTGATATAACACCACACTAAATGCCTTTTTTCCAACCAACTTGGCAACTTTTCTTTGCTGTCTAGGAGCCCCTCCATTAAAGCTCTGATGACCCAGAGATTGGGTACTTACTGCTGTTCTCCAGGGTTTGGCAATTAGTTTTAAGTTTCCTCCAGTGCTGTATTTTACAATTCCTTGAATATAGTTCTTGAAGGCACCTGGAACACGGCAGAAACTGCCCTTCATTTCCTTTCTTTTGGCAAAAGGAGTAAGTGTATTGGGACTTCCATTTTGGGTTGATCACTCCTTGTCCCTGGTCATGCACCTCTCTCATTTTCCAGTTGCTGACATTGCCAATCTTTCACTGCTATCACACTTGTAGCAGCGATCATATCTTTCAGTTGAGTTTTCGCATTGGCAGCATCTCTGGTAACTCTTTGGCGCTTGTCCTTTCTGGTTTGCAAAATCTGGGGAATTACTAGAGGTCTTCCTTAACTTGGTCTTCGTGAAAGCAGCCATTTCAATTGCTAATTGTCAGATTGCTTCATTGTTCCACCTGAATAGCGAATGAATTTGGCTTTGTGCATTTATATTCTTTGACCATGGTGAGATCTTTGGTTTCTCCTTCTTTCAAAAAGAGATTGCATAGCATTTATTTGTAATGGCCTTAGTTGCCCTGATGCTCTTAATTTTTGCTGGTGGTCCATTTCAATACTACAGGCAATGTTCAGTTTTTCCAACAAAAGTTCATCAGCTACACGTAAATTCAGTTTTAGGTCAGCTATAATAGTCTCATTTTGCAGCCCAATACAAAGAGACTGTAGAAGCTGACTTTGGACCAATTCAAGCTGGTATCTTAGTGCAGGACTCTGTCTTCTTCTCTGATGCAAAGATAATTTTTTGACAAAGATCCACTGCACTCTCCAGAAAATCCAGCAGGATCTCTTTTGGGTTCTTGAACCGCCTTAGTTTATTTCTGATAGAAATCAGTGGCATTTTCTTCTTTCTGATTTGTTTGTAGGATCTGCCTTAGAGTTTAGGCAATGTGAAGCTCACTCTTGCCCTTCAGATAACTTTGGAGTTTTAATCTTGGGCTGCATAACTTGCACCTTCTGTATTTTCTAACTATGGATAACCTTTATTTAATCCATTTCAATTTGATATTCCAGACTACTAAAACAGTTTGTCTTTTTGTGTGGAGTCTGTCCTGTAATTCTGAAATCTTTCCTAAATACTGATAGCAGGTTTGGAGTAATCTGAGGCTGTTCCCTTATTACTTTCATTTTCAGTAGGCTGCACTGATTCAGTTTTCATCAGTTTAGCTCTAAATTGCCCTGTCGTCTTTTGTTGCTGCAGCACTACCTGTTCCACGGTCTGACAAACTGTTAAAGCTTCTTTATACTGCTGAGTGGATTTTATCTGTTTAGGCTTTTCCTGCTCTGGTTTGCCCTTCTCTTTCTAAATCATATCCTTATTTCGATCATTCAGATGGAATAATATGGACATTTCCTCATCCTCCACTGAGCTAACAGTTTCACTCTCTAAATGCTGCCAAATATACTTGATCAAACCTCTGCAGCTTTTGCACCTTATATTTGTTTGATCGTCCCCTGAAATTTGCAGTCATTCATTCACAGTCAGGAGCTCCTGCTCTGCTTGGAGGCAGACGGTTTTCTATCTCAAGCAGCAAATTTCAGTTTCCATTTTGTGGCCTGCTCAACTGCACCCCTTCAAAAGGGCCCAGAACAAATAATTTCGGAGGGACCTCCAGCAGTATTCCTGCACCCTTACTCACAGGGCACAGTTTTTCAAAGAGAACCTTTTTTATTCTGGGAGTCAAACCTCTTGCTTTAGCAGCTTCTTGCAGACAGAGACCTCCTCAGCGCACAGCTGCAGGCCAGCCTCTTCTCACAGCAGCATGCGCTAGGCTCTGAACACTCTCGCCCCTGCAGTAGCTCACACACTGTGCCCCACACTATTCTAAAAGGGGCAGCTTCCATTTCTTTTCTATAGTTTTTAATCACTATTAACAATATCTACAATACGAAGCAGATATTCAATATTATTGCTATATATGCATAATATTGATCTAGAACATCTATTCCAGGGTCCTCACATAACCCAATGCCTCTCCCCAAATTACACCAGGGGCCACTCCAGCTGGCAGCGCAGCCCTCAGTCAGGAGGGCGCAAAAGGCTACTTAAAGATTAGCACCTGGACTCTGAGAGGCAACACAGACACTCATCCTTGAAGTTTAAAGGTAGTGTGTGTAGACCCTGGAGTGTTCAGGTCAAACCTCCCTGCAGTTGCAGTATAGGAGAGTTTGGAACCAGGGTCCCTGAAAGGGTCGAATGTTCCAGCATGAGAAGGGAGGACTTTTTGCTTGCGGCCTGAAAGAACAAAAGGCAGCCGGGGTTGACAGGTGCAGCTGTGCAGACAACCTCAGCCATCAAGGTTGGATGAGATTTGCTTTTTATTTTTTTGCAGTTCTGCTTAAAGCGTAAAAATAAAAGTCCTTTCATGTCTGATTTGGGTCTTCTCTTTTTGGGGGCAAACATTTTGTTGTGCTAGGAGGTTTGAGGGAATGGCAGGGGGAGATTGAAGAGTGACTGTCTTTCGGCTGCTTCTCTGGTGTTCTCTAAGAAAAGGCATTTGTTATTGTCTGGGTTATGCACAGCTCTAGGAACCTAGTTCAGGACGAGAATACACTCCCTGCGGCGTCAACCTTGGCCTGGAATGGCCGAAAAAAGAGGTAGCAGCTCCCAAGGTTGGAAGGGGAAAAAGCATAACCTGAATGGGTGGGCAGATTGGTAGGGCTAGGTTAAGCCATTGGTCCCTGCACACCCAAGGGAAGATATAGAAGTCCTGACCTTCTTGTTATAGCCCTCTTGGTATGATCTGTGACGGGAGGTGGAAGGAAGCCTACCCAAATCCACTTAGGCCAGGCTCAGGGGCTAGCCCACTTCCTTCCCCTACTGGTGAAACTGGAGCACAGCTGAGTGTTGCTGTGGATAAGAACCTAACTGAAAGTAGGGAAAGGGAGGCGTTTAACGAGTACCGTATATGATTCCTACCCTACGGTGGGAAAAGCCCAAGATACATATAAAGCAGCCGCGAGGCTGCTGCCTATAACAGAGGGTGGCAATGGATATTGGGGGACACTTTAGTTAAGGGACCCTGACTCTCAGCCCACAAGGAGGCAGGGCAATGAGAGAACTCTGTCCCTTGTTGCTAGGTTAAGAATGGCTTTGCAGGCAGCCAGGCCTGTCCTGACCCCCACCAGTTGTCAGGGGAGTGCTTTCTATGCCACCCCAGCTGGAGGCCCTACCATCCTACGTGGGCATTAGTGACTGATGGGAAAGACCTAAACTAATGATCTCTCTTCTTCTTATGCCCTGCTGTAAACATGGGAGGGCTAGCAGATTACAAGCAAGATTCACAGAAAGGAGCTTTCCAGCTACTCCCTATTACAGGGGTCAAGTTATTTTCACAGGCGAAGCCCATGAGATGCTCATGATTGCACTCAGCCTCCAAAGGAGCAGTACAATGTCAGAGTGGATAATGGGACACAAATCAGGTTTGTGACTTAGAGGGGATGGACCTCCTGGAAAAAACTTTATTTTCACAAAGATGGATTCAAGAGGAGATATAAATCTGGTGACTTCATGGTAGATTGACAGGTAAGTTAGGAGTACTGCCAGCAAAAGAAATACAAAGAATCCCTTGGCTAAGAGGGCTGGGGCATCCAAAGTAGATTGTTTTGCATGAACTACAAGGTTAGCCTCTCTCAGTTCCATACCCCTAAGTAGTACCCAATTTATTATTATTGGAAAAATTAAGAGAGAGAGTGTTGGACAGTTCCTGAATCAATGTAGTAGCATTTCCTTGAAGGGAGGATTGCATGACAGAGTTGGGCCTGGAAGCTGATTCAGATGCATTGCGGACATCCTGGTCTGGGTTTCCACCAGGGCAGTGGTACACATTTGATTTGGAAGAAGCATGAGAAGTAAAGTAAAAATCAGACAACTGTCCACATGGTGCCATCATGGGTATGCTGAAAGCTGGCATCATTTGCTCCTGTGGGTCATTTATCAAGCAGCACATTTTGCATGAGGATATCTGGTTACCAGAACCCTGGTAACAGGTTTTACTTGGGCTACTGGAGGGGCTGTCTTTATCAAGGTTAATAAGGGGTCAGCAAGGGAGGATTTAAAGAGGGTTTTTGAGTTTAGGGATCTGCAGTGTGGGGAAGACCTGACCCCCTAACTCTCTGCATATCAAAACACCAATAAAAGGGTGGTAATTCATAGTGCTACAAAGATTTGAGGATTGAGATTGGCCCACTCAAAGCAGTACAGATAGGCCTACTGTGGACACTGCTGGTGCCAGACCCACTTTCCTTGGGAAAGGAAATTTCAATTCATGGTGATGTCAAAGAGCACAAATTATTGACACTCCTCCTGGTGAAGTGGGATCTCATTTGTTCAGAATTGGAGTGGTTACCTCCAAATCACAGCTTGGACTAGAACCCCAATGAGTTATGCCTCTCAATGGTGGGACCAGATGCATAGAAGGGTATGGAGGGCCCAGTCCGGGAGGATAATTCCATGGTTTATATGTGCTAAACTTTTCTTATTTATCTCTTTGTCCAAGATTAAGTGAATGAGTCACAGGAGTTGGTGACTGGATGCTTGGGTGTAATATTGTGCTTTTGGCTCACAGATTAGGCAGTTCCCCTGCGAAAATCAATTGTTGGGTCTCAGAGTTGAGACATCTCTGTGTTGGCATGGATGGCAGTGCTTGCTCTGGGGAGCAAGGGAACATGTTTGGATCTGTGGTCATGGTATTGTGCACTGAGCCTACAAGGGGCAGCCAGGGCACCGGAACGTTCTCAGGTGGGCCTTGGTGGTGAGGCAATGCTGAGATGGCCTAGCAGGGGGGGCATGCTCTGAGACCAGCTGCTGCCCCCTTACATTCTTTGGCAGCCTGGAAGCAACCACCTGAAATGATTACTGTACCCCTCAGTGAATACGTTTGTAAGGGGGTTGATTTAGTTATCAGGGTAAAGAGCCATAGGGCAGAGAGAGTACCTTGTCCTGGGGCTTATTGTAAATTGCTCTGAAGTGGTGCACCAAAGGTTATGGTGGGGACCTGGCAGGCATCCATGCACTGACAAGGCCACAAACTGTGTGAAGTGGGAGGTATCCACATTTGAACATGATCATATTTGATACCTGACTTATTCAGGGACAATGAGGTACATCTCTCCGTGACAGCAGAGCAGATAAATGTTTGGGCTGAAGCTAGGGAGGGAATAGTTAACTGTCTGGGAACCTTGCCGCATTAGGGTGGAGGCAGCAGCCAGGCTAATTACTTTTTCTTTGTATAAGGCTCAGTGTTGCTTAGTTAATTGCTGTTCCACAGCCCCAGGCAAGTAGTGTATTCTATACAAACTAAGGTACTTCAAAGGAACACTACTCCTACATCTTAGAAAAACTTTCACAGACAAAGCCTGAGTCATCCTATTGTCCCAGCTGCAGAGGTTTGATCAAGTATATTCTGCAGCATTTAGAGAGTGAAACTGTTAGCTCAAGGGAAGATGAGGAAATGTCCGTATCACTCCATCTGAATGATCAAACTAAGGATATGATTCAGAAAGGGAAGAGCAAACCAGAGCAGGAAAAAGCTAAATAGATAAACTCCATTCAGCAGTATAAAGCAGCTTGATTAGTTTATTAGAACATGGAAGTCTTTGAATCAAAAGTAGATCTCTTTCCAACTGATGTGCTATTGTTCAAGCAGAGGTTATGGGCTTGATGCAGAAATTACTGATTGAGGTTCTTTGGCTTGTGTTACCAAGAAGTTAAACAAGATGATCACAGTAGTCCCCTCTGGCCTTAACATTTATGAATAAACAGGGAGAGAGGCATAAAATTAGAAAGGAAATTAATCAAGGGAGGCTGTATGTATTCTAGGTTTCAGAGTAGCAGCCGTGTTAGTCTGTATCCGTAAAAAGAAAAGGAGTACTTGTGGCACCTCAGAGACTAACACATTTATTTGAGCAGCTGATGAAGTGAGCTGTAGCTCATGAAAGCTTGTGCTCAAATAAATGTGTTAGTCTCTAAGGTGCCACAAGTACTCCTTTTCTTTTCGTATGTATTCTAGACTGCATAGTTAAGAGTGATTTGAGTTTCACGTTTAAAGTCAGGAATAATTTTTTTTGTATTCTATTCCATATTCAAACATTACTATACATCTTCCACAAAACAATACAAGTGAAACAAAAAAATTTCATTTTCTTCAAACTATTTGGTTTTTAAAAAAATCAACGCTAAAAAATTCAACTGTAATTTCCCCCCTCCTTCACTCCTTAGCCCCTCCACCTTGAAAAGAGGAATGAGAGGGGAGGAGAAAGAGAAAAAGTAGAGAAAGGGATGAGAGAAGGAACTAAAATATTTTCATTGAAAAAATTCAACTAAAATGAAAAATTTATGCAAAAAATTTCTGGTTTGGTCAGAAAGCCATTTTTCATCAAATGTGCTTTTGATTAAAAAAAATTGACGCATTCTATCATTAATGAAGGATATAGTGTATCCTTTCCAAACTTACAGTATTCACTTTGAGTCAAGATTTAATTTTTTATTAAGTCTGCTTGTTAGGGTAATACACAGTTAAAACATTCAACATGGCTACCAGTGCTCCTTTTCTAAGCCTTGATTACCTTCCTTTCACCACCCAAGTCAATCCTCATACTGAACAATCAAGGGGTACATGTGATTGCTGACTGTGTTTAACAATTATATACTCATGTGTTTTGATGATCTAGAGAAGAGTGAATTGTCTTAAATCACTGATGTTAATCATATTTAAATCAGCAAGCAGTTTTAATTACTATTCATTTGTACTTTTTATTTACTTTCCTAAAGAAAGGTTGATTCTCATTGGTTCATGACCATTAAAAATGCTGATTTGCAACTAAATATAGCCTTTACACAAATTGTGGTGTTTCTTTTTGCTAACCAGGAGAATACACCATACCTATACACATTTATTGAAGCAATTATATACATTTACATTTATCAGATTATTAATTTTTACATTTATTATTTTAGAAAATGGGGATGATGCATTTCTTCTTTACTAGATCATGATCAGTTCTTTTACTTGTGATTTGTGTCATGCTCTGTTTGGATGGAAAGTCAAGTAAAATGTATAAAAACATTTTATTATTATTAATTATTATTATTAAATAAAGCTATCTTAAATGTGCTGCAAACATAAGGGGAAAGAAGCTCATCAAAAAGTTAATTTAAACTTGTTTTTTATTTACAACTAGCTAATTTATTAAACAAAGCAAGTATTATCTTTAATTAGCCAACTGAACAGGATTTTAGAACTAGTAAACTTCATCCTCTAACACCTAGTTTTTATTTGTAGTTTGGAAGAGGAAAACAAGCTTTCCTACTTTTTCACCTCCCAATTTGTTTAATGAACTTGTCATTGAATTGAACTAGTTGAATAAACTGAAATGAAGAAAATATTCTCTCCACACCTATGGAAGATACTATGCTGTGAAAATCTGATTTAGCTTCAGCAAACTGATTCCAGATGCTTAGCACGGACTTCCACCTGTTCAGTGGAACTTTCTTTAAAACTCGGCAAAAAATATGTACTACTTATATTTTTGTATTTAATTTAAATTATTTTAATAGATTATAAATTTAGGCCTTTATATAGTTTTTCAGTTTCAAATTTAATTTTAAATAGGTTTGATTAAAAAATAAGCCTCTATTTAATATAAATTACAAAAATCTGATTGAAATAGAAAGATCCAACTTTTCTCCACCCTGATCTATAGCTGCACTGGCTTTCTTAATTACATTGTATGTAGGTCTGCCAGTGGGTTTTTATTGTGGTGTGTAAGCAAGAGAGGAATGGTATCAGATTACAATGGTTTTTTCTGTAAGATTTAGGAATGTTTACATGGATGTGTGAGCTATGCTGTACGTGAGTGTGAAAAATTGCTATTAGTTTCCATGTAGTAATTTCAGAATTGCATGCAGTGATACATTATATATGTATGGTCAGAATTAAAGTTGCACATTGGTTACTGAGGATGAGGCTGAAGATGTGGGCTGTGGAAGGTAAAGACTTATTCTCTTGACTATAGATTTCAGCAATTGTCACTCAGAATTATAAGTGGTTTTTGTGCAGGGAATTTCCCAGGTTTTTAATGCATAACCCTCCTTGGAGAGCCCCAATGGCTCCCATGCCTGCTCCCCTAACTCCATCACAGACTTTCATTCCTCTTTCATGTCCCTACACAGAGCCCCATTTCCTTCCCCACAACACCCCTCAGAGTACAGTTCAGATTGCACCATGCTTGCCCCCAAAGAGCCATATTCCTTCCAGATTGACTCCCTTGCTGCATGTTGTTAGGGGCTTATTCCTTCACCCACTTACTTCCCTGGTCCTTCTCACATGAACAGAAAGCAACAATACCCAAAGTCCAAAGGTGCAAACAATTCGATGTTTATTGGGGTGAACTTCCAGCAAGCATGATTCCAGTTTCCTTCCTTAGTGTCCCCCTTCCCAGCTCTGACACCACAGAGCCTTACCTGTGTCCCTGTTCCCATTCCCGCACTTAGCAAAACATGATTCCAATTTCCCCACCCCCATTCCCTGTTCCTATTCCTGCCCCCTTACTTCCTGATTGACTGCAGACTATATAGTAAAACTTGAGTTCTGCTTAGCTATACCTTAAACAATCATTTTACTGAAATTTGACTAACCAATCCTAACATATTGTAACATGATTAGCCAACCAATTATATCTCACCACCTTAATTAGTTTACACCCAGCAAAATTAATTATACAGCAGACAGAAACAATCACAGAACCAGAGATTATACAGACAAACAATAGGGAAATGGGGACTACAGTGATAGAACACCACAGAAAAGAGGATTTCACATCCCAGCTATTGATAAGTGAGTTTTTGCTAGACAGGATGCTATCAAACTAAGTTTCCTTTTACATTTTCTAGGCACTTCCCTTTCTCTGGAGGTTATAGGCATTATCAGGACAGGATTGTATTCCTAACAGTCCAATAGCACCTTATTTCAATGTGACTAGTTTGGAGTGTAAGGATGTGACTGTTCGCTTCCAACTTATGGCTGCCTCTGCTGCTTAGCCAAAGGCCTTAGCCTCAGACTGTCACAGTAAGAGAAGGCCCTTACACCATCAGACAGCGATTTTGATTCTTTCTTTTATACCTCTATAACTAGCTAAGTGATAAGAGTACACCTACATTCTTAGAGTATAGGCCTTTACAGACAGGCCTGAGTATCTTTATCCTAACACACGTCTGCCCTACCTTGCTCCTCTACTTTCTGATATATATATATTGAGCAGACCTCCTGGTGAGGGGCATGGGTTAGTAAGCCTATAACAGGGCCTGAGGATGTTAGTGAGGCTCTGGGATGGAAGAGGTTGATGGGGAATGTAGAGTGGTTATAAAGGAGAAAGCAGTTTTGATTAGAGAATAATGGGGTTGTGTGCATTGCCTGCGGCTGGGGCAACGAAACTCAGTGCCAGGGCGTCATGCTTAAAGAACTCTCCCCGCACTACTGCCTAAGGTGATGGATAGAGGTGGGTAATTTAAAGAGCTCTGTATTAATATATGAGGCACATGTTATTAATTGCTAACTAAAAAACCTTTGAGAACAATTTAGATATTCTTCAAAACAGGAAAGTCAAAGATCTAGGTGGCATACCCAAGGGGTATGGAACACTGACCTATGAGCTTTGCTGTAAAACAACAGGCAGAATGATGGGACAGTGTAGCAATTACATGCCTTGTCTCTCTACTGGCAGGAGGGAAACAATATATAGGAAAATCTGCTAGAAGTGGGAGGGTGAGATGTGATACATTGCCAATATGTAACAAAGCGAGCAGGAATGCACAAATATGAATCTTGGTCTAGCATCTACTGAAGTCATACAACATCTCTGTTTAAAACTGAGCAGGAATTTACTGAGCACAAAAAAGAAAATGCAGGAAGGCTGAAATTCATCTCCTGCACAGAGGGACCGCACACAACCTCCCCAACACTTAAATTCCATTAAAGTCCCCAAAATAAAGCTTAAGTGGGATTTGATATGTGACTAGTCCTTATTCTGACCTCCCTTCACAGAGATGAATTTTACCCAAAGTCAGGGGTGAAAGTAAGTTAGAGAACTTACCAGTATGCCGGAGTCCTGAACAGGGGGCGTGGCCTCAACTGGAAGAGGCGTGGCCTTAAATCCCCGGGGCCCTTTAAATATTGATTTAAAGGGCCCGGGGCTCCAGCTGCGGTAGTGGCGGCTGGGAGCCCGGGGCCCTTCAAATCACCCCCGAGCTACCAGCTGCAGAGGCAGCTGGGAGCCCCGGGGCTTGGGGTCGATTTAAAGGGCCCGGGGCTCCAGCTGCTGCTACCACAGCGGAGCCCCAGGCCCTTTAAATCACTGAGGAGCCCTGGGGGCTCCCACTGCTACCCTAGGGCTCTGGCAGAGCTTTAAAGGGGCTGTGGCTCTGCTGTGGTAGCAGCTGCTGGAGCCCCAAGCCCTTTAAATCCGCACCTGAGCCCTGCTGCCTGAGCCCTGGGGTAGCGGTGGCTGGGCTCCATCGGGAATTTAAAGGGCCCCAGGGCTCCAGCCACCGCTACTGCCCCAGCCCCTTAAATCCCCTCCAGAGCCCCGCCGCTGCTACCCTAGGGCTTCGGCAGCAGGCCTCCCACAGGGATGTAAAGGGCCGGGGCGGTAGCGGCGGCTGGAGCTCCGGGACCCTTTAAATTGCCACTGGAGCTCCACCCGCCGCTACCCCAGGGCTTTAAATTGCCATCTGGGAAAGCCGGTCCCGGTACGGCACACCGGGGTGTACCGGCTTACTTTCATCTCTGCCCAAAGTGCCTTTGCGATGGGATCCTTGGGGTACAACCTGGAACTGGGTTACTGCTGTGCCCCCTTAACTCTCCAGCCGGGACGGTCTCTCACAATGCTTTGCTAGTGACAAGCAGCAAATCCCTCCAGGCGCTGTTATCACTGAGCACAACATGTGAAGCCCCACACCCAGCTAGATTACATTAATGATCCCAGAGCCACTCACAAATCACACAGAGAAAGGCACCAGCAAATCTCCAAAGCCCCCAGCCTTGCACCCCAGAGCTGTATCATCTTGCCTTGGTCGGAAGCCTGACCAGTGTAAACTCATTACCCAGTCTGCCGCTACCTCAATGTGAAAGTAGACACACTAGCTCCTGTAACCTGAGCTGCAATTTTCCAAGCAATTCAACCAAAACACACTGTTTCAGGTAAAATATAAAACAGATTTATTAACTACAGAAAGATAGATTTTACGTTATTATAAGTGGTAGGCACAAAAGGTCAGAGATAGTTACCAAAGAAAATAAAAGGTAAACGCACAATTGGAATCTTAAACCTTATTACACGAGGCAGTATTTAAATCAAGCAGTTTTCTCACCCCACTACAGTTCTTAATACACAGGCTTCCCCTTTTAAGCCTGGGACCAGTCTCCGCAGTTGAAGTCTTTGGGTGTGGCTTCACTTGCAGATGTAGAGCGCTGTGAGTTAAACCAGCCCTCAAAGAGCGCAGTAGGGAAAGCGCTGCAGTGTGTCCACACTGTCAGATTCAAGTGCACTGGTGTGGCCACATTAGCAGTTCTTGCAACGCCATAGAGAGCAGTGCATTGTGGTAGCTATCCCAGCATGCAAGTGGCTGCAATGTGCTTTTCAAATGCGGAGGGTAGAGTGTGACAGGGAGTGTGGTGTGTGTATGTGGGGGGAGAGAGAGTGGGGTGGGGGGGCTGAGAGTATGTCAGCACACTGTCTTGTAAGTTCAGACAGCAGCAGACCCCCTTTCCCCCTGCTTCTCTCTCTCTCACAGCAAGCAACATTCCACACTGATGGTTGCTTTGTCCCGGGGCAGATAAGCATGTCGGCTGTCAGAAACAGAGCTTTGAAAGGGAATATCCACATACCTACAGCCGATTCCAAAACAATGACAAGAGTGGCCACTTGACTTAAGGGGATTATGGGACATTTCTGGAGGCCGATCGCAGCGCAGTAATGCAACACCTCGTTCACACTGACGCTGGGGCATTTCAGCCGAGGAGCAGCAAGCATTATGTTTCTCGCGGATATCCAGGAGGTAGATTACCAGGAACACTCCAGCTGCAGAGTACAGGCACTCCAAGTGCCTTGCCAGTGTGGATGGATTATGAGTTAGGGTGCCTGGGGCTATTTTAATGCGCTTTAACTTGCAAGTGTAGCCAAGCCCTTTGTCTTCCGAGTGTTCTTGTTGCTTCCAGCATAGGTAGGGGAGGAGAAAGGCCAAGGCACAATGCCACTATCCCTTATTTTATACCCTCAGTCAACATGCCTGGAAAATACCAGCCCAGACATGTCCTGGTGGGCTTTGCTGAGTCACAGAGTTGGGCAATCACCCATTATGTGATGCTTGCACAGCTCTTCTATAGCATTGTAAATCCCTTCATTACAACTTTCCTGCTGATTAATGGTCACTAACACCCTCCCCAGAGTGGTTCACCTCCTTTTTGTCACTAGCAAACGTACAACATATTTCAGTATGAACCATACAGCAAAATCTAATAATTTCATTCACACTAATATACATATTTGAACAATGTGTTTTCAGCAGATCATATGATCTCTTACATGGCATGCTTTGTATGAAATATATCACAATTATATGACAGGGTGAAAATGTGGGTTCCAGGATGCTGCTTTGAAGTACAAAGTGGCACAGGCTTAAAATTACAAGAAGTGGTTGGTGGGCATATTTACAAGCTTCGCTACCCTGAGGAGTGACACCAGTTTCAAATTTGCCAAGAGAAATGAGGCCATGGGAAGGTGCAGAAATAGCCTTATCAGATGACAGTGGTTCTGATTGTTCTACTCAGATTGTTTTCAGAGTAACAGCCGTGTTAGTCTGTCTTCGCAAAAAGAAAAGGAGGACTTGTGGCACCTTAGAGACTAACCAATTTATTTGAGCATGAGCTTTCGTGAGCTACAGCTCACTTCATCGGATGCATACTGTGGAAACTGCAGAAGACATTATATACACACAGAGACCATGAAACAATACCTCCTCCCACCCCACTGTCCTGCTGGTAATAGCTTATCTAAAGTGATCATCAAGTTGGGCCATATCCAGCACAAATCCAGGTTTTCTCACTCTCCGCCCCTCCACACACAAACTCACTCTCCTGCTGTTGTTTGTATTTCCAAGGTTGTATTTGCCAAATGTCATCGACATTTAGATCAAGCGTATCTACTCATGGCAATTGCTCTTTTGGTATGAAATGTTCCATATTAGTTGTGTTCGGTTTTCATGATTGGTTGAATAAACAGGTCATTGGTCCTACATTTCAGCCTTACCTATGTCTTCAGTTTTAGGAAGAACACGAGGCTCTGGCATGTGATACTCCTGGAAGGAAAGTTGTCTTTCAGCAGGCCCAATTTATTGATAACATCTGATGTATGTCAATCTCGTATTTGGCTTGGCATTTGAAATATGGCAAGGCACTTTTTCCAGTTTAATGATATCACTTTTGGTTTATGGCACTACAAATGTACACAAGTGGCACTGCTGAACATGAGAAGGATTGCAGAATAGGAGTCCTTTCTAAATATCTTTGTCATATTGCAGGGACAATAGACATTATACTTACCTTACAAACACAATTTTGGAGCTCAGCTGCTTTTTTACCTCTTCCCACCTTAGCACCACAGAAGGAGGATTACTCCCAAATACTGTTTTAAAGGGTCTGAGAACATGTTTTATTAAATCTTCCATGCTATTTCAGTGTTCTTCAAATAAATGGGCCAAATCTTCAACAGGTGTAAGGTTAAGATTTTATTTTTAGTGAGAGAAGTAAACAGATAAAAAGGTATTTTTGAACTTCTTGTTCTCAGTTAGTATTCCCATTTCCAATATTGTTTAATTTTTGCAAGGTTTTAATGGACACCAGGAACCCATTTAGTTCCAAATCTCCATTAAGAGAAAGTCAGTTTTATGCAGCATTGCTAGAGAAATGTTCTTCTTTCATTTTTTACATTAACTGACCCTGATCAGCCTAGTTATAGGAGAGAAACTGCACAGATTGCATTAGCTGATGATCTCCTCCTAGCAGTGGATGAAGATAAAGTATCTATGCTGATTCTTTTACTTGGTTGGCAGCCTTTGATTCTATTGACAACGAAACAGTGAGTTGTTTTTTTCTTTTTTTACACTCATTTGCAGGCACTAGCTCTTGCACTGTTCCATCCTTATCTTTCTGACATAACTCAGAGTTGGCGGCAGTTGTTATTCTGCCCTAAGAACTCTCTCTTGTGGATTAGCCTCAGGAATAGGTACGGTCATCTCCCATTTCATGTGCATGGGGCTCCCAGGGGTGTTAGTGCGGAGGCATGGAGGCATTCCTGCTAACAACATTCTGCTTTAGGTCTTTATCCTGCGACCCAGCTGAGAGCTGTGGAACAAATTAGCTAGTGCTACAGTGAGATCCTGGGTAATGTTGGTATGCTGGGAGAAGCAGCCAGAAGAGTTCATGGAACTCTGGCAACCAAAGGGTGGAGTGCCCCCATACAGGGAGTGTGACCACCATTTTAAAATCAGGTGAAAAACATGAGGGTGTTGTCAGATCCTTGGCTGCTCCTGGATGTTTGGTAGCAGCTGTGTCTAAGAGTGCTATCTGTTCCTAGTAAGACAAGTGTGACTTTTTTTCCAAGTGCAGACTTCCCCACAATTAGCCATACTTTTGTCACATCAAGGTTAGATTGCTGTAATGTGCTGGAGCTATACTTTAGGACCATCTGGAAGCTGAAGCCAGTGGGCCCCACACTACAAGAAGGATGTGGAAAAATTGGAAAGAGTCCAGCGGAGGGCAACAAAAATGGTTAGGGGGCCGGAGCACATGACTTGTGAGAAGAGGCTGAGGGAACTGGGATTATTTAGTCTTCAGAAGAGAAGAATGAAGGGGGATTTGATAGCTGCTTTCACCTACCTGAAAGGGGTTCCAAAGAGGATGGCTCTAGACTGTTCTCAGTGGTAGCAGATGACAGAACAAGGAGTAATGGTCTCAAGTTGCAGTGGGGGAGGTTTAGGTTGGATATTAGGAAAAACTTTTTCACGAGGAGGGTGGTGAAGCACTGGAATGTGTTACCTAGGGAGGTGGTGGAATCTCCTTCCTTAGAGGCTTTTAAGGTCCAACTTGACAAAGCCCTGGCTTGGATGATTTAGTTGGGGATTGGTCCTGCTTTGACAGGGGGTTGGACTAGACATCCTGAGGTCCCTTCCAACCCTGATATTCTATGATTCTATACCCCTTAATGGTTTGGCACCTACTTACCTGTGAAATTACCCCCTCCCCTCAAATGAGTGGTTGCCACAGCTGAGATCAGCAGAGGTGCTCAAGTTTGAGCTCTTGCAACAGAGGGAGGAAGCTCCGTTAGCAAAAAATGTCCTCAATTCTGGGATTTCCCCACCCCTTGGTCTGCCAGAGCCTAGATTTGTCAGTCTTCTGGACATGCTGCAAGGCCCATCTTTTTTCTGTAAGGCCATTGCAGATGGGACTACGGTAGATATATTTATGGGCAGGCCTTTCTTTATTTTGTACTTATTAAATTATGAGGTAGTGGCCTATCCAGTGCTTTGGGCACCTACAGTTTTATTTCATAAATAAATAAAATAAATATTTAAAGGTTTGAATTTTATACCAGGTTTTGTGAAATATAATTTGCCATCCTTATCTTTAAAACAGCTATTAGCTTGTAGTCAAAATAGAAATACGACGTAAAACCAAGAAAATAGAGCCAAACAGAAACAAAATGTGAGCATTTTAGAAATTAAGTTAAATATTAACAATTTTTAACAAATCATACATCATCTAAAGTTTTTGAAAAGACTATCCAGTGAACTGAGAATTACAAAGGTAGGCACATAAAATATCTACTTATAATAAGTTCCTTTTTTTGCTCATTTCACTATAGCAATCCTAAAACAAACAACAGAAGGTGAATATGAGTATGAAATTTGCTATGTAATTTACAGATATTGATTGTTGTGGGGGAGATATCACGGTGTTTACTGGTTCCTGGCATTGAAAGCATGTGGGATTGTGGGAACAGTAAACAAAAACACATGGAAAATTCTTGTGTTGTAACTCATCTGAAACATAGGGCCTGATCCACTATTGCATTAGTTCATTTATTTTTAATCTTGGTGGAATTACATTGATTTCAATTGATAAAGAGTGATATCAGGGCAGTCATACAGGCATAAAATTGGAGTAAAACTGCAGTTAATCATACTACTTGTTTTTACAGAAATCCTAATCCATGAAGACACTATAAACTGCCTTCAGATTTCAGTATGTGCTGAAAATAAGCTACAAACACACTTTGCTTCTGGTTTGCCCCTCATATTTTATTACAAATATTGCCTACAAACCACAATATTTAATTTGTTTAGAAAACATAGCAGCAGAAGCCATGTGAAAAAACTTGGTGTCAGCTATTATATAAATTGGCAATCTCATCTAACTGAGCATTAACAAATCCACACAATATACCAAGCTGACATCCAGCAATTGCAGATCATAAAACTTCTGTCATCAGGTCACTGATGACTCAAATATCTGGTTTCAAAAAAAGCCTGGAAATCATGTTAACAAGTTGTTATTCTTTAATAGTACAGTATCTGAATTCAGTTCTCATTCTCAGTGTGTCTGTGCTTGTCAAATTTCACATAACACAATAGCCTAGGAATTTGCTTTGGTCTGCTCTTTCAGTTATAACTCTATCAGTACAAGTAATTGATTTATACTGCTGTGGATTGTCAGAACATCACTGAAGCTGGTGGCTGTAACCTCCACCTTTCATTTAAGATAGCTGTAGGAAACAGTTAAGGTCCTTCATAGCAGCACTCGTTAGCACATGTGAGTCCACCCAGGAATTAGAAGTAGGTGGGAAGAGGGTTTTGCTGGGTGCTGCTTTTGTAAGTGTGCATGAGGAGAGAAGGCAGCAAGGGAGCAACAGATGAAGCCTGAATAAGCACTGAGCATATGGTCCTGAAAAAACCTAGATAGAGGGGTTTGAGCTGGGTGCTGGTTAAAAGGACCAGGAGGGCTGGGAGCAACTGTCTCCTGTTGTTTGGTTCCTCCTGTGTTCAGGAAAAAAGGACTGTGTGCATTCTTTCCATATGAAGAAGATTGTATCAAAGGTACCCGACCCTATCAGTTTCTCCTCCCAACTGGAACAGTGGGCAAGATCCTGAATTTTTGGCTAGCTGCTCCAGCCGAAAGAGGTAGCAACACTATAGTGGTCACCATTTAAATGTCAGTGTTTATCCAGTTCCACAGAATGGTTATCTGAGGTACTGCAGTTATTTCCCATTCAACCTCTTAAAAAAACCTCTCTTTCTATAATCAAGGGCAATACACAAACCACTCAATACATGTGATTGTCTTGAAGCTCCAACCTGTGAATATGGGAAACCACTTACCAAGTGAGGTCCAGGGATGATGATTTAAACTTATTCTAAGCCATAGAGCACTGGTAAGGTCTCTGAAGCGCAGATTTACACCAATGCACAGTGAGCTCCTCGCCCATATGCCATTAATTTGGAAAAAGAAACCTTAAAAACCTCTAAGGATGGAGATTCAACCACCTCCCTAGGTAACCCATTCCAGTGCTTCACCACCCTCCTAGTGAAATAGTTTTTCCTAATATCCAACCTAGACCTCCCTACTGCAACTTGAGACCACTGCTCCTTGTTCTGTCAACTGTCACCACTGAGAACAGCCTGGTTCCATCCTCTTTGGAAACCCCCTTTTAGGTAGTTGAAGGCTGCTATCAAATCCCCCCCCCCCATTCTTCTCTTCTGCAGACCAAATAATCCCAGTTCCCTCAGCCTCTCCTCACAAGTCATGTGCCCCAGCCCCCTAATCATTTTCCTTGTCTTCCACTGGACTCTCTCCAATTTGTCCACATCCTTTCTGTAGTGGGGAGTCCAAAACTGAACACAGTACTCCAGATGTGGCCTCACCAATGCTGAATAGAGGGGAATAATCACTTCCCTTGATCTGCTGTCAATGCTCCTGCTAATGCAGCCCAATATGCCGTTAGCCTTCTTGCCAACAAGGGAACACGGTTGACTCAAATCCAGCTTGTCATCCACTGTAATCCCAAAGTCCTTTTCTGCAGAACTGCTGTTTAGCCAGTCAGTTCCCAGCCTGTAGCAGTGCATGGGATTCTTCCATCCTAAGTGCAAGACTCTGCACTTGTCCTTGTTGAACCTCATCTAATTTCTTTTGGCCCAATCCTCCAATTTGTCTTGGTCACCCTGGACCTTATCCCTACCCTCCAGCATATCTACCTCTCCCCCGAGTTTAGTGTCATCCACAAACTTGCTGAGGGTGCAATCCATCCCATCATCCAGATCATTAATGAAGATGTTGAACAAAACCGGCCCCAGGACCGACCTCAGGGGCACTCCCGTTGATACCGGCTGCCAACTAGACATCAAGCATTGACCACTACCCATTGAGTCTGATGATCTGGCCAGCTTTCTATCCACCTTACAGCCCATTCGTCCAATCCGTACTTCTTTAACTTGGGGGCAAGAATACTGTGGACAATGTTCTCAGACTCATTTCATCAGACTCAGATTTTTGTTTTTATTTTAGGCATTTTAACAAAACCAAAGGAGGACTAGATTGAAGGAGGAGCCCTCCCTTCAACTTTCATCCCACGGGTTAGAAGGCTCCTCTGAGATGTGGGAAAGCTGGATTCAATTTCCCCCTCTTCCTGATGTAGAGAAGGGATTTGTGACATCGGTCACAAATCTTACAAATGACACAAAATTAGTCTTTCCAAGACAACCAAAGGCTGAGAGGAACTTCCGAGGGATCTAATAGCAAGTTAAAGTAGTATGGATTGGATGAATGAGCTGTGAGGTGGATAGAAAGCTGGCCAGATCACCGGACTCAACGGGTAGTGATCAACACTTGATGTTTAGTTGGCAGCCGGTATCCAGGGGAGTGCCCCAGAGGTCGGGGCTGAGCGGTAGTTCTGCAGAAAAGGGGATTACAGTGGATGAGAAGCTGGATATGAGTTAACTGTGTTACCTTGTTGCCAAGAGGGCTAACAGCATATTGGGCTGCATTAGCAGGAGCATTGACAGCAGATTGAGGGAAGTGATTATTCCCCTCTATTCGGCACTGGTGAGGCCACATCTGGAGTATTGCATTCAGCTTTGGACCCCTCACTACAGAACGGATGTGGACAAATTGGAGAGCGTCCAGTGGAAGGCAACGAAAATGATTAGAGGGCTGGGGCACATGACTTATGAGAAGAGGGAACCGGGATTATTTAGTCTGCAGAAGAATGAGGGGGAATTTGATAGCAGCCTTCAACTACCTGAATGGGGGGGGGGGAGGGGTTCCAAAGAGGATGGAGCTAGGCTGTTCTCAGTGGTGGCAGATGACAGAACAAGGAGCAGTGGTCTCAAGTTGCAGTGGGGGAGGTCTAGGTTGGATATTAGGAAAAACTATTTCACTAGGAGGGTGGTGAAACACTGGAATGGGTTACCTAGGGAGTTGGTGGAATCTGCATCCTTAGAGGTTTTTAAGGCTCAGCTTGACAAAGCCCCGTCTGGGATGATTTAGTTGGAGTTCGTCCTGCTTTGAGCGGGGGGTTGGACTAGATGACCTCCTGAGGTCTCTTCCAACCCTAATCTTCTATGATTGTGTGTCAGGTCAAATGAACCATTTCCTTTAACCTAACACAAAGTGTTTCCTGACTTTTCAACATGCCAAAAATGTCAATTTAGAAAACAAACAAATTTATTTTATTTATTTTTGAACTGCCAGCGAACCAAACAATCCATTATTCACCCAGCTGAAGTGGGACTGACTAATCTGTTCCCCCTCTCCTCATCTTATGCATATTGTGTGCTTCTTCCTTCACATGTCCGTTCATTCTTGCTGTGCTTTGGAAGCGGTACCCCAGTCTTATAAGCAAATGCACCTTAAAACTTCCCCCCCAAATAACCTCTTTTCTCTATATTGATTTCCTTTCCTTGTATTTTGAACCTCATTTAATTACAATCATTAACTTTCATTTACTTCTGCGATATACATTACCAGTTGGTTGCATACAGGATTTGCGTGTTGAATTCTTAAGTTATTTTTCATTTTCTTTTAATAAGAACAAGCATCCACCCCTAAGTTTATAGCATGCAATCTGAGGAAAGACCACTTTCTGAAGACTTTAAGTAAATATGTTAATTAGTTCATGAACTTAATATTGTTTCCTGTCACTTTGTAAAAGAACTGACTAATCTGTTCCCCCTCTCCTCATCTTATGCATATTGTGTGCTTCTTCCTTCACATGTCCGTTCATTCTTGCTATGCTTTGGAAGCGGTACCCCAGTCTTATAAGCAAATGCACCTTAAAACTTCCCCCCCAAATAACCTCTTTTCTCTATATTGATTTCCTTTCCTTGTATTTTGAACCTCATTTAATTACAATCATTAACTTTCATTTACTTCTGCAATATACATTACCAGTTGGTTCCCATTCTCACCTGCAGAGTTCCCCTCTTATATGCTGCACTCCTGGTTTTGGAATCCTCTCAAGCTTTTCTGTGTGTACCTCTGCCAGCAGATTTTAGCTGATTCATTTATGCTGGGCATCTGTACTCCTGGCACCGTATACATCTTTGAGTTGTAAATGCACTTTAGCTGGAATATTGAATTTGTTTTTTTGTTAAGTTTGTCACTTTGCAAACAGTCTTGCATGCAATGCACAGAGGAAAGACTCAACCTCCCATTCCTTCGTTTTCTAATTTTCACTGGCTTAACACAATGGAGAAGACTCATACAGCTGTCATAGAGATTAAGACCAGATCATGCAGTCTGACATCCTGTGTATCACAGCCAACTAAACAAACCCAGCAATCAGAATTAGACCAAAGTATTACAGACCTCAGGAGACTCAACCATTGAGTGCCACAGGCAAAGAACAGGAGAGGCCAAGATACACCAGTGCCTGAGGCCCCTGCAATAGAGAATTGATTAAGTGAGATATACCCAGATGATCCCAGAAAGAGACACGCACTCCATGCTGCCGAGAAAGATTCACATTGAACTGGGGGGAAAATTCCTTTCCAACCTCAAATATGGCAATCTGTTAAACTCTGAGCATGTGAGCAAGAACCACCAGCCAAGCACATGAGAGAAGTCTTAGTATCACCCCAGAGCATCAGCCCAGCCCATCCATTATCCCATATCCAGCTGTGGCCATCTTTGATACTTCAGAGGTAAGAGGACACACATAAATACACTGGGAGGTGGGGGGAAATGACCCAAGAAAATCAATCCATCTTTCCAAAGGAGGAGCACATCTGATGTGATGTGGCTGCTGACAGCTATGAAAGATGTGAAGATCACACTGAAGTGGGTAGATATGGAAAAGCAAGGCGGCATGCACATTCTCTATACACCAGACATGAGCATAGAAAGAAAGTGACCTTTGTCACCTCTCAACCATGCATGTACTACTTTCTTGATCATTTCTGTCCGAGCTTTTTCAATAATCAAGATAGTTTCATATTTGCACAGATTCTGAGAACATTGCTATTACCCTCATCCTAGTACTGCATCCCAGGAGATTATATATCATTAGTACACATGGAGCAATGGGTTACCTCAAGAATTGGAGAGACACGAAGAGAGCAGCACTTCCTGTGGCTGTCAGTGAATGTTCACACGATGGCTATGTCTACACATGGAGTTGGTATGCGATTCCCAGTTTGACTAGACATACGGACACTAGCTCTCATTGACAGCTACACAACAATAAATTGTAGCGTAGCAGCAGTGACACGGGCAGTAGTGGCCCAGGCTAGCCACCCCGAATACATGCCCATGTGGTGTGGGCTCGTTTGTACTTGGGGGCAGCTCTTATTTTATGGTTTTCCAGTACTTTAATACCTCAAGACAGAATTCTTCTCTAGGCTGATAATTTATGAGAGAGCTCCTTGCTAATATATTAGGGCTAACCAGGGAAAATGTATTCAGCATATGTTTGCAAATTCTGAATCACGTTTTGTTTCAGTCACATTCATGCCCTATTTGCATTTTGTGACATTTATACATCAATGTTTTGTTCATATAAATGTTCATTGCAAGTGAATTTCAGGCGTGCTGGCTAAATTTGTTTTTTAAAAAAATGAAATCTGTTTTTTAACTGAACTTATCACCAAGGTAACTAAACACCCCCCACTCGTTTTGTAACAAAATTACATGAGGGGGAGGGGGAGGCACAGAACCAGTTTATAACCTTAGTTCACCAAAGCAACCAGTCACACAGCTCAAATAATGAATCCTGAATACTAGACAAAAATTGAATACTGACTAAGAACAATCAGTGAAAAAGTCATAGCTTAAACAGGCTTGTAAAACATTTTCACATGAACATATTTGTTGTGATCTCCTCAGACAATTTGTGAACAGAAAAAGTGTGAATGGATTTGTTTATCATTTCTAAATAATGCCACTACTGAGATTATAGAAAATTAGCTTCTCAATCTACATTTGTGGCAGCATAACTGTACTCAGTGCTTTACAACAGGGTAAATAGCAAGCATAGTAAATTGGCAGAACCATGTAATAATTGATGATTTACCTTGCTTATATTTCAGCAGCTAGTCTGAATGTAAGAGAGACTTTTAACAAACTTAAATTAAAAAAACCCCTGCAATACAATATAGAATTCAAATGCCTTATAAAGACAGGAAAGGGGAGGAGAATCTATACAAATAAAGACGATCATTTTCTAAGGATGAGACTTTGTCCATTCAGTATTTGACCTTTCTACTGAGGCTACTAACTAAAGCTGTCATTTATTGCCAATTTCAATTGCTTTTTTTGTGACATTCCCATCTATTGTGGGTTTTATATCACACCCATCACCATGGTGTCGGAGTGCCCACCTATTAGGAATGGTCTGAGACCAACAGAGCATTTGATTTTCCTGAATTAACCACTCGCACCTTCACTACACCACTCACACAAAGATTAGCCAATTCTTACTACCATCCTGAAAATTTGAATTGTAATATATTGTTAGCTCATATATATTTTATACAGTGTAATGGTTTTCCAACAAAACTAAATGAGTTCAGTGCTCCTCATTTAACAGTGTACTGCAAATATCCTGATGATCCTTGCTCAAGAAGAATCCCGTAAATTACTTTTTTTGTAAATTGATTGAATATTTTGGAACCTCTTATCTAGCCTTAGTATTAAGTGACCAGTTGAGTGTGCATGCTTTTATTTTTATGGTCACATACACAGACTCCACCCATACTGTAATAAGTTATTACAATCTTGCATTACAACAAATATGCAATATATAATGTACTGTCTTAATAAAAACCCAGAAAGACATGTTTTCAATATTACTGATGGTCAGTTCTCTTTTGACTCTTTCCTACCAACCAATTAATATAACGCATAAGATGGCAGATTCTACCTGTGCAGATTCATCACAGAACTTCATTCACATTAATTTCCTGCACAATAGTTGCATAGCCAAATATGCTACCATTCAGTTACCTTCTGTGGGTAAGGGGACACATTCTGCTCTCACTTAGCATGGCAAAGGCTTGGTATATCTCCATTGTCTCCAAGACCAAAATGTTCAGGCTTTCATTTCTATCTGTATAAACCTGGAGTAACTCCATTGACTTAAGTCCCCACCATAACTACAGTTCATGCTAATATTCGCAATGTGCTGCAAATCCTGGTTTGGCAGCAAAAGGAGCTGGTGGAGGAATGACCTATTATCTCATTTGTTGATATCACTTAAAAATCCTATTGATACTACTGGTGTCACTACTGATTAAGTGAGCTTGGCAGCCTTCTAAAGAATGCACTAGATGCAAAGCTTCTAGAGAACATGAGTCTCTACATATGCAAAGAGAACATCTGTAAATAACTCAATCTACTATTGCAAAGACAGCAAACAGCTTTGCAAGTTCTCAACAAAACTAAATCTAAAAAGTAATCCTCAGGTGCTCTGTGGAGTGAATTTTCATGTTACTATACATTCACTCTTTCTTGGGTCCCTTCCAGGTCCAGATGAAGTGCAAATTGACTGAGCAAACATTCTGGGCTCTTGGGTGGCAAACGGTTGGAAGCAATTTTAATTATATCTAATTTTGACATCAAAATAACTTGAAAGCACGTGTTCTAAATTCCAAAACCATTTCAGCATGATGTATTACTATAATGCAAATCTGTACCAGCCACCAAAATAATGTCAAACGACGACAGTAAAGTGATTTCCATGCAAATTCCTAAGGGGCCCTATAATGACCTCAAAGAAAGTGAAAATACTATGAATGCAAATTTCAGTACCATTTTTAAAATGCCCAAGGGAATGAATTACAATCTACTGTGAAATAATTAAGATTGTGACCTAAAACCCACAACATGAACATTGGAAAATATGAGTTAGTTCTGCCACGGCACGTGCACCTCACTCATGCTGTGTCTGGGCATTGCAACATACATGTGATGTAGGGTAACCCACTTTTCTGAACTTCCCTAACAGATGACCATCTGTGCTCCACAAGGTACAGTGGCCAATATGAATGAGTTAAGAAAACTTCTGCCGCTCAATTTTTTGCTTTTGTACATCAGTCAATACTATGCTAAAATGTGTGTGTAGGATTGTGTTTACATATTACATTCCAATTCCTAAATAATATTGTACATTTTAGCAGCCCACTACTGTACTGCACACATTTTAACACAGGGCATTCATCCCGGTTTCCTTTTAACTCTATAGACACGAATTCTAATCTGAAGTGCCCTAGGTTCGTTTATTATCGGTATGTTACATTTTTAATGAGTGTCAAAGGTGCTTTGTTTTGTAGCATAGATTGAAATCAATAGTATTAGACATAGCTAGAAGGAGAAATACTCACAGATGGAATGAAGAATGCAAGAGGTAAGCAAGGTGGAGGAGGGGGGAAATAGGTGAAAGGATGGAGAAGCGGAAGAACAGAGTTCCTAGCAGACGATATGAATTTTGCCCTTACTTATATTTATCAGATCTTAGGCAGAGGAGAATGAGGATGGAGCACAGTGGTTGACAAATGAAAGGTGGTGAAGAGACACTAGAGATTAGAGGTCTGCTTGTTGTGAGAATCAAGGGTTAATTAAGAGAGAGATGGGTAAATTCCTAGGTAGATTGGCTAATATCCACCTAGATTCTCAATGGTTCTGGCCCATGTTTCTTATTGAAAGAAATGTGACTCATTTTCCTTTTCATACATTTTATTAAAGCTAATAAATGAAACCAAGAAAGCATATCAATAAAACTAAACTACTATTAACACTACTAACCTGAGAACTGAGCGATAGAATGATCAAATCAACAAGCTAGCAGCAGTACTGGAATAGAAGCAAAACATCAAATCAGATAAATCATACAATGAATCCTTATAAATCCGAAACAGGAATCTTAAGAGGTGACTGCGCATTTTTAGAATTTTACAAAAAGCAGTGAATTCAGATCTTAGCAGATCGAATTTTTCACTACTAAAACCAAATTATTGTTTAATGTCTATGCCACAATCTCAAAGCCAATGAAGGCTTCCTCCTTAGATTTACATTTTTATGTGGTGGCTAACTCTTTCCTCCTACCTCCGCTGCCCCCCAACACAGCTTCATAGATTTGAAGGCCAGACAGGACCATTGTGATCATCTAGTCTGACCTCCTGTATAACAGACCACAGAATGGATGCCTTAACATTTGAGCATTACATGATACAGAAAATCTGCACTACTTCCAGCATCTACATCTACCCTGATGATGACCACTAGATATGTCTAACATGTAGTAGCAGTACAATTTTTTTAGTTTATGGATTACCCTAACATTAATACGACTCCTTTTTAAATCTGGTAGACCAAAATGTGTTGCAAACAAGACAATTTGTCAATTTTTATATTTTAAGAATTCAGTTATAAGTCATGCAGCTTCTCTCTTTGGAAATGTCCATCTTATAAGGGGAAAAGGTTACTTTAAAGCTTATCCAGATAAAACCCATTTAAAATACAAATAATGTTTAGACAAGGTCTGTATTTTCATTTATGCTATTTCATCATATTCTCAAAAAATGGGTGCCAAACTTTAGACACCCAAATAAACAGCCTGAATTTCAGAAGTGCTGAATGCCCAGCAGATCCCATTAGGTTCAGTGGGCACAGCTGAGTGCTTAGCATTCTTGTTTCCCAGTCACCCCGTTTTGTGAGATCCTCTAATTCCTCGCAGTCTGCATTGGCCGAAACTATCTTGAATAATTTTGTATCATCTGCAAATTGTCTGGTTCACTGTTCCCCTCCTTTTCTAGATCACTTATTAAGATGTTGAACAGCACTGGTCACAGTACAGATCCTTGGGGGGACACTGCTGTTTAACCTCCTCCTCTCCTTCCTGTAAAAACTGACCATTTATTTCTATTATTTGTTTCCTATCTTTTAACCACTTACTGAGGGATGTACCCTCTTATCCCATGAATGCTTACTTTACTTAAGAGCCTTTGGCATTGGACCTTGTCAAAGGCTTTCTGAAAGTCCAAGTACACTCTATCCATTGGACCACCCTTACCCATGCTTGTTGACTCCAGAGAATTCTTATAGATTGGTGAGGCATGATTTCTCTTTACAAGAGCGATATTGACACTTCCCCAACAAATCCATGTTTATCTGTGCCTGATTATTCTATTCTTTACTATAGTTTCTACCAGTTTGCCAATACTAAAGAGAGCCTCGATGGCCTATAATTGCCAGAATCTCTTCTGGAGCCTTTTTTAAAAATTGGTATTACATTAGCTATCTTCCAGTCAGCTGTTACAGAGTATGATTTCAGTGACAGGATACATACTACAGTTAGTAGTTCTGCAATTTCATATGCGAGTTTCTCGAGAACTCTTAGGTGAATACCATCTGGGCCTGGTGACTTACTACTATTTAACTAATCAATTTATTTTAAAACCTCTTCTCTTGACACATCAATTTGGGATGGTAGTTCAGATTTATCACCCACATCAGAGCTATTCCACTTGGGCATCTCTCCTCCACCTCTGCAGTGAAGACCAATGCAAATAATTAATTTAGCTTCTTTGAAATGGCCTTGTCTTCCTTGAGTGCTTTTAACATTTTTGTCTTCTAGTGGGTCATATTGCCTGTTTGGCAGGTTTCCTGCTTCTGATATATTTTTAAAAAGTCAGTTTTTGCATCTTTAGCAAGTTACTTCTCAAATTCTTTCTTGGCCCGGATCATTATATGTCTCCAATTTACATCCCAGAGTTTGTGCTCCTTCCTATTTTCCGCATTAGAATTTGACTTACAAATTTTAAAGGATGCATCTTTGCCTCTAACAGTCTCCATTGCCCTGCTGGCTTTCTGTTGGTCTTCCTATTGTTTTGTGGTAGACATTTACTCTGAGCCTCCTCCTACAGTATCTTTAAGTAGTCTCCATGCTGCTTGCAGGCATTTCACCCTTATGATTGCTCTTTTTAATTTCTAACTAGTGTTCTCATTCAGTTCCCCCCCACTAAAGTTAAATGTTACTGTGGTCAGGTTATTTTTATATCCCCTCCATAAGAATGTTAAATTTAATTGCATTATGGTCACTATTACTGCGTGGTTCAGCTATACTTACCTCTTGGACTGGATCCTGTACTCCACTTAGGACTGAATCAAGAATTGCCTCTCCCCTTGTGGGTCCCAAGACTAGCACATAAGCAGTTGTACATTTTGTCAATATTTAGTTGCTTTCCCTTTCTGTGTTAGGTTTAAATGGGACTCTTTTACGTTTACCTATTCCTCACTAGTTCCTATTTGTACTTTACCAACTTGCTTCCTATATACTATATCTTGTATACTAGGGTATAGTTTCCCCTTTAATCAATTTATCCATAAGGGATGTCTCAGCCTGAACTATGTTCTCCTCTATACCCTGTCAGCTTTCCCCAGTCCTTACTTTAAAAAACCCTCGACAACCTGTTTAATTTTACTTGCCAGCAATCTGGTTCCCTTTTGGTTTAGGTGGAGCCCAATCTTCCTGTGTAGGTTACACCTTCCCCAAATGCTTCCCCCTTCCTAATAAACCTAACTGCCTCCTGCCTACACGATTATCTCATCCATACATTTAAACCTTGCAATTTTGCCGTTGCTATTGTAGCATTCTACCTGCACTGTGGCCTTGGTATCCTGCAACAGCCAGCAGAACTGGCTAGCTGCTCAGGGGAGTGCACACTGCATCCTTCTAAAGGATATAATGATTAATGCATTCCCCTTGCATGTCAAGTAGCTCCAGGAGGCATTGCACCTTGGAGGCCATTGCCTCCCAGTATTCCTGCTCAGGTGTGTAGGTGTCAACCCAGGGCTGTTCCTAGAATACATATTAGAGCAACTTCTTCTGTTAGTGGAGAACACTTCTAACCTTCCCAACAGATGCTTCAGACTAGAGCCCTGCACAGAACTAATTTAAGAGCCCTGCAGCAGGAGTTGGACCCTGGACCCGCTGCCATAATAGCAGGAGGGGGGTTAAAAATAGTCCCATGCAGGGCTCTACTTCAGACAAAACAATATACAACCAAAGAATATCCTGATTTGTTGGGTTCTTTTTAAATGAAAAACAATAGAGAACAAGGAAAAAAAACCTTGAAAGACAAATATGATCAAAAATAATCTGTCTCCTATTTCTCACACACACACACGACAGTGGATAGATTACGGTGGGATTTTGAGGCTCGATTATATGACTTGGTGTACCTACTGGTGATATCCACATTCCAAAAAACCATAATAGAGTTCATATTGTTATTTAAATTGTCTTATCATCTGTACGGCACGGCCCGAGACTCAGCTGGAAGGAATAGACTATATGTCCCTTTGATATTTAGGTACCAACCATTTGTACAAAGAATTATTCAGAATGTCAAGGAAGTGGATAGAAACCAGTCACAACTGTGCCAGTGGTAGATTATTTTGTTGGTGTGTCACCTCTACAGAAGGTACAAGTGGTATTGAAGATGAATAAATGATGATTGACAATGAAAACAAGTTAGGACCAAAAACAGATCTCTGAAGAGCCTCCAAATCTATTAGTATGACAAAAAATCACTTATGGAAATAAACGGATATGAGACAGGCATCTTCTGAAATTTAGTAAAGAATTCAGCTAAGATCACAATTTGATAATCTGCTAAAATAATGAATACAAAAATCCACATTTAAGAAGAATGCAAGTTCTTAGACCCACATGTGATCCCTCAATTTGCCAGCTGCCACTCTTTTTGCATCACCTCATTGTGCTAAGGTGGCATTAAGCACCACATATAAAACCCTATAACATGTACTCTTGGTGACAGAGGTGAATTCAAGATAATGATGACCCTTTCCCCCTCATTGCTTAACACATTGTGACAAAAACTTTTGGGAGTTGGAGAGAATAAGATGGGGTGTACAAGAGGTAATTAGGTCATTATGTGAAAGAGCAAATGAGAATGATCAAAGAAGGAAATAGGTCAACAAAGCAGACTTCATATAAAATGGAACTCAAAAAAAGCATCAATTCAGTAGTTACACACCATGCAGTACAGTATCTGATAGTTTTTCCCTATTCTAAGTCTGAGGAAGTACTGCAGCATCTCTGATATGGCTCCACAGTTTGATAACGGGTGCCCTTCAGTGATGACCACCGGAAAGGAAAATAGAATCATAAGACTGGAAGGGACCTCGAGAGGTCATCTAGTCTAGTCCCCTGAACTCATGGTAGGACTAAGTATTATCTAGACCAATCCTGACAGGTGTTTGTCTAACCTGCTCTTAAAAATCTCCAATGATGGAGATTTCACCACCTCTGTAGGCAATTTATTCCAGTGCTTAACCACCCCCACAGTTAGGAAGTTTTTACTAATGTCCAACCAAAACCTCCTTTGCTGCAATTTAAGTCCATTGCTTCTTGTCCTATCCTCAGAGGTTAATGAGAACATAATAACCTTTTATCTACTTGAAAACTGTTATGTCCCCTCTCATGCTTCTCTTTTCCAAACTAAACAAACCCATTTTTTTCAATCTTCCCTCATAGGTTACGTTTTCTAGCCCTTTAATCACTTTTGTTGCTCTTCTCTGGACTTTCTCCAATTTGTCCACATCTTTCCTGAAATGTGCACCCAGAACTGGACACAATACTCCAATTGAGGTCTAATCAGCATGGAATAGAGCAGAAGAATTATTTCACACGTCTTGCTTACAACACTCCTAATACATCCCAGAATGATGTTTGCTTTTTTTGCAACAGTGTTACGCTGTTGACTCATATTTAGCCTGTGGTCCACTATGACTCTCAGATCCCTTTCTGCAGTACTCCTTCCCAGACAGTCATTTCCCATTTTGCATGTGTGCAACTGATTGTTGCTTCCTAAATGGAGTACTTTGCATTTGTCCTTATTGAATTTCATTCTAGTTACTTCAGACCATTTCACCAGTTTGTCCAGATCATTTTGAATTTTAATCCTAGTCTCCAAAACCCTTGCAACCTCTCCCAGGTTGGTATCGTCCGCAAACTTTATAAGTATACTCTGTATGCCATTATCTAAATCATTGATGAAGATATTGAACAGAACCGGACCCCGAACTGATCCCTGCGGGACCCCACTCGTTGTACCCTTCCAGCATGACTGTGAACCACTGATAACTACTCTCTGGGGACTGTTTTCCAACCAGTTTTGCACCCATCTTATAGTAGCTTCATCTAGGTTGCATTTCCCTAGTTTGTTTATGAGAAGGTCACGTGAGACAGTATCAAAACCTTTGCTAGAATCAAGATATATCACGTCTACCACTTCCCCTCTATCTTGTTACCTTGTCAAAGAAAGCTATCAGGTTGGTTTGACACGATTTGTTCTTGACAAATGTATGCTGACTGTTACTTATCACCTTATGTTCTAGATGTTTGCAAACTGATTGCTTAATTATTTGCTCCATTATCTTCCTGGGTACAGAAGTTAAGCTGACTGATCTGTAATTCCATGGGTTGTCCTTATTTCTTTTTTTGTAGATTGGCACTATATTTGCCCTTTTCCAGTCTTCTGGATTCTCTCTCGTCTTCCATGACTTTTTGAAGATAATTGCTAATGGCTCACGTATCTCTTCAGTCAGCTCCTTGAGTATTCCAGGGTGTATTTCATCAGGCCCTGGTGACTTGAAGACATCTAATTTGTCTAAACAATTTTTAACTAGTTCTTTTCCTTTTTTAGCTGATTTCACTGGCATTCACTATGTTGGACATCAAATCACTACCAACCTTGGTGAAAACCAAAACAAAGAAATCATTAAGCACCTCTGCCATTTCCACATTTTCTGTTATTATTTCCCCCCCCCCCCACATCCCTCATTGAATAACGGGCCTACCCTGTCATGGGTCTTCCTCTTGCTGCTAATGTATCTGTAGAATGTTTTCTTGGTTACCCTTTATATCTCTAGCTAGTTTGATTTCATTTTGTGTCTTGGCTTTTCTAATTTTGTCCCTACATACTTGTGTTATTTGTTTATATTCATCCTTTGTAATTTGACCTAGTTTCCACTTTTGTGGGAGTCTTTTCTGATATTTAGATCACGGAAGATCTCCTGGTTAAGCCAGCGTGGGCTCTTGCCATACTTCCTATCTTTCCTACACAGTGGGATAGTTTGCTCTTGTGCCCTTAATAATGTCTCTTTGAAAAACTGCCAACTGTCTTCAATTGTTTTTCCCCCTTAGACTTGCTTTCCATGGGATCTGACCTACTAACAACCTGAGTTTGCTAAAGTCTGCCTTCTTGAAATCCATTATCTTTATTTTACTGTTCTCCCTCCTACCATTCCTTAGAATCATGAATTCTATCATTTCATGATCACTTTCACCCAAGCTGCCTTCCACTTTCAAATTCTCAACCAGTTCCTCCCTATTTGTCAAGATCAAATCTAGAACAGCCTCTCCCCTAGGAGCCTTCTCCACCTTCTGAAATAAAAAATGATCTTCAATACATTCAAGAACTTGTTGGGTAATCTGTGCCCTGCTGTGTTGTTTTCTCAAAAAATGTCTGAATAGTTGAAGTCCCCCATCACCAAGTCCTGTACTTGGAGGATTTTGTTAGTTGTTTAAAAAGCCTCATCCAACTCTTCTGCCTGATTAGGTGATCTGTTGTAGACCCCTACCATGACATCACCCTTGTTTTTTACCCCTTTTATCCTTATCCAGAGACTTTCAACAAGTCTGTCTCCTATTTCTATCTCCACCTCAGTCCAAGTGTATACATTTTTAATATATAAGGCAAGATCACCTCCCTTTTTTCCCCGCCTGTCCTTCCTGAGCAAGGTGTACCCTTCTATACCAATATTCCAGTTATGCATATTATTCCACCAAGTTTGTGATGCCAGCTATGTCATAGTTGTGTTTATTTACTAGCACTTCAAGTTCTTCCTGCTTATTCCCCATACTTCCCGCATTAGTATACAGACATCTAAGATTTTGATTCCCCCCAAGTTCTGTTTTGTCTCCCTTATCCCTGCTATAACAGCCCATGCTCCCCCCAAATTCTGACTTCTCCCAGGTCTCCATGTTTTTGACTTTATGTGGGCTTTGCTCATCTGCCCCCTTCGAACCTAGATTAAAGCCTCCTCATTAGGTTAGCCAGTCTGTATCCAAATATGCTCTTCCCCTTCCTTGATAGGTGAACCCCATCTCTGCTTAGCAGTCCTTCCTGCAACAGCATTCCGTGGTCAAGGAAGCTAAAGCCCTCCTGATGGCACCATCTTTGCAGCCAGGCATTCACCTCCAGGATATATCTGTCTCTGCCTGGGCCCTATTCTTGATGGAAAGGATCGAAGATACAACCACCTGTGCTCTCCTCAACTCCTTCACCCTTACTCCCAGAGTCCTGGAGTCACTTCTGTTCTGCTGAGGGTCATACATAAAATGATGGGGTCTAAATTAGCTGTTACCACTCAAGAAAGAGATCTTGGAGTCATTGTGGATAGTTCTCTGAAAACATCCACTCAATGTGCAGCGGCAGTCCATAAAGCGAACAGAATGCTGGGAATAATTAAGAAAGGGATAGATAATAGGACAGAAAATATCATGCTGCCTCTATATAAATCCACGGTACGCCCACATCTTGAATACTGTGTGCAGATGTGGTCGACCCATCTCAAAAAGGATATATTGGAATTGGAAAAGGTTCAGAAAAGGGCAACAAAAATAATTAGGGGTATGGAACAGCTTCTGTATGAAGAGAGATTAATAAGACTGGGACTTTTCAGCTTGGAAAAGAGACTGTTAAGGGGAGATATGATTGAAGTCTATAAAATCATGACTGATGTAGAGAAAGTAGATAAGGAAGTCTTGTTTACTACTTTTTATAACACAAGAACAAGGGGTCACCAAATGAAATTAATAGGCAGCAGGTTTAAAACAAATGAAAAAAAGGAAGTATTTCTTCACACAATGCACAGTCAACCTGTGGAACTCCTTGGCAGAGGATGTTGTGAAGGCAAGACCACAACAGGGTTCAAAAAAGAACTAAATAAATTTATGAAGGATAGTCCATCAATGGCTATTAGCCAGGATGGGCCGGAATGGTGTCCCTAGCCTCTGTTTGCCAGAAGCTGGGAATGAGCAACAGGGGATGGATCACTTGATTACCTGTTCTGTTCATTCCCTCTGGGGCACCTGGAAGACAGGATACTGGGCTAGATGGACCTTTGGTCTGACCCAGTAGGGCCATTCTTATGTTCTTATCATTAGTGCCCACATGGATGAGAAGCATGGGGTAGTAGTCAGAGGACCGGATGATCCTTGACAATCCCTCCATAATGTCTCCGACATGGGCCCCTGGCAGGCAGCATACCTCCCGGGATGCCATGTCAGGGTGACAGATGGGTGCCTCCATCCCCCTCAGAAGACAGTCACTAACCACCATTACCCTACGTTTTCTCTGGGAGTGGTGGGTGCAATCCTCCCAGCCTTGGGGATATACAGCTTCTCCTCCTCCACCTTTGGGGATGATTTCTCATCACTCCTTGCCAGGGCAGCATATCGATTTTCCATTACTATGGTGAATGGGTTGGGAGTAGGGGTGGAGCACTGCCTGCTGCCAGAAGTAACCAACATCCAGTTTCCTCTCTGTGACAGAGCCATAACCTCCTCCCCCAGTGGTGTGACAGCTGTCCTTTGTACAGTCCTCTGTAGCTGGATAGCTTCCTCAGTCTAGGATGTCTCCATATGAATACTCTCAAGGAATTCCTCATGGGCACAGATGCTCCTCAGCCTAGCCACCTTCTCCTGTAGCTCTCCCACCTGCTTCCTGAGAGATTCCACCAGCAGGCCCCTTTCACACTGGATGGTCCCCCCAGCCTGGCTCTCTCTGTGTGGGAAATGCAGGCCACAGTCTCTGCAAATCCACACCAGGATCTAGGTAGAGGCATCCATGGTTAGGTTGTCTGTCTGGATACAGGAGCAGGTGGAGATGACTGGAGCAGCGTTTGCACTGGCGATGCGACCCTTCCTAACCATAGCGATATTACATATCCCTCCCAAAAACTCCCTCTCAAACTCCCCTGTTTGCGGCACCCTGTTCTTTAGCTCCCTGGATTGCCTAGCCTCTGGCTTTTAAGGCCTTCTCTCCTAGGTCAGCCCTACCCCCCGTGTTAATCACACAGGTGAAGAGTGATTACAAGGCTGATTGAGGCTGATCAAGGATGATCCAGGGAACAAAGGCTCAAACTGTCCCCAGACACAATCCAACTGACCCAGTAACTGAAATAACTGAAAGAGAAAGAAAAACACAAACAGCCAAACGAAATCACTCACTCCAAAGTTAGTACTTGCACCTTGTTTGTTCAGCAGGGGGATCTCCTTCTGTCCCTCTGAAACTCTTCTGTTTACGATCCCCTGTTCGCGAGCTAAATATGTAAGAAGATGAATAGCTTTCACCAGTCAAAGAGAATCCTAGGGGTAAAAAGCACCTGAGTGACTTAAGAGCCTCATCCCATTGACTTTCAATGAGGTTGAAAGGCGTTAGACTTCGATAAACTAGAGATCCAGTCTTACCTAGTAACACTGACAATTTTGTTATTTGAAAATGCTATTTTGACAAGGCTGCGACCTAGGCTGAAAGAAATTAGGCATTGTGCCAAGCTTCCACATACATTTCTAGCACCACAATCTTATCCCTGAGCCTGTCTAACACAGATTTCCAATTCAGGTGAATTATTCCCTAGTGATGGTAGTATTACTTTGACCGCCAAGGCCAAGGCCAATACTACTGTTCCCTAAGATTTGTAAGTAACACCACGTCTCCTGACCCCCAGCGTAGTGCTCAATCCACTTGCTAGGGATGAAAGGTTCTATCTGCTTGAGTGTCTGAAGCCACAGGCATTTATCACAAGCCAGTGGCTATTACAGACAACACATGATTTGCCCAAGATCACAGAGGAAGTCTGGGGCAGAGGTGAGAACTGACCACAGTTTTACAGGGTCACACTCCAGTCCACAGAAACATCCTTCCTATCTAACCACTTGGGGCACTGGGCATTGGCCACTGGGCTGGATGGACCTTTGGTCTGATGCAGTATGGCCATTCTTGTGTTCACTTATTAGACTGTAGCAGTGTCACACCTGCTTTAAAGGTTTGCAAGTGCGGCATTAGTGCAACTAGTGCCTGCTCTAACTTCCATTGAAGCCAATAGAAAGATTTCTATTCCCTTCAGTGGGAGATGGGTCAGGCCCCTAACTAACAAGAATAACCATGCCTAACTCGTGTTACAGTATTATTATTTGTATTACAGAAGTGTTCAGAGGCCCCAATCATGTGTGGTGCTGTACAATCAGGTAGCAGGTGTGTGAAAGTGCATGTCCCATCCACTGACTGATATGACAACTTAACTCTTCCCTTGGAAGGCCCAGAGTTCATTCTTCGGCTACTGAGGAAAGCAGAAACAGCTGTCCAGAAGGGAAGGCAGTCCTCCCTGTATGCTAGCTAAGGTGGGAGGGAAGAAGGACGTGACTAGATACTGGGAAATCCTAGGTTCCTGGAGAATCCTGCAAGTCTGAACTCATAAGATGATCCAGGAGAACTAAAATGTCATATATTTGTCTTTTGGAACTGGCTGAGGTGAGTCACACATTTCTGTCAACTGATGGGAATGAGCAAGTAGCTCTGGAAGGAGTTATCTTTTGGACTTGGTTGAGGTAGGCTAAACAATTCTTTGTAAAGCTGCTGTTTGGTCTCTACAGGGACTGACTGACTTTTCCACTGTTTGACACAGCATAGGTGGTAGAAAAACTGAAGCAGGCCCAGATTAAGTACATTCATAACCCAGTGATATCATAGAACTATAGAAGATTAGAGTTAGAAGAGACCTCAGGAGATCATCTAGGCCAAACCCCTGCTCAAAGGAGGACAAATCCCAACTAAATCATCCCAGACAAGGCTTTGTCAAGCCAGATCTTAAAAACCTCTAGGGATGGATATTCCACCACTTCCCAAGCTAACCCATTCCAGTGCTTCACCACCCTCCTAGTGAAATAGTTTTTCCTAATATCCAACCTAGACCTCCCTCACTGCAACTTGAGACCATTGCCCCTTGTTCTGTCATCTGCCACCACTGAAAACAGCCTACCTCCATCCTCTTTGGACCCTCCCTTCAGGTAGTTGAAGGCTTCTATCAAATCCCCCCTCACTCATCTCTTCTGCAGACTAAATAACCCCAGTTTCCTCAGCCTCTCCTCGTAAGTCATGTGCCCCACGTGCTGAATCATTTTCGTTGCCCTCTGCTGGAGTCTCTCCAATTTGTTCATATCCCTTCTGTAGTGGGGGGTGGGGGGGGAGAACGGGACCAAAACTGGATGCAACACTCCAGATGTGGCCTCACCAGTGTCGAATAGAGGAAAATAATCACATTTCTTGATCTGCTGGCAATGCTCCTACTAATGCAGCCCAATGTGCTGTTAGCCTTCTTGGCAAAAAGGGCACACTGTTGACTCTCATTCAGCTTCTTGCCAATTATAACCCCCAGGTCCTTTTCTGCAGAACTGCTGCTTAGCCAGTCAGTCCCCATCCTGTAGCAGTGCATGGGATTCTTCCATCTTAAGTGCAGGACTCTGCACTTGTCCTTGTTGAACCTCATCAGATTTCTTTTGGCCCAATCCTCCAATTTGTCTAGGTCACTCTGGACCCTAGGTATCTATCTTTCCTCTCACCTTAGTGTCATCCGAGAACTTGCTGAGGGTGCAATCCATCCCACCGTCCAGATTATCAATGAAGATGCTGAACAAAACAATGATGTTATAATCAAATATGATTTACATGCAGGGGTTCAATTGCTAACATGTTAACATATATGGAGATACTACACATAATAGCTTGGGGAAGTCCCAAGTATTGACATGGATGATAGTGATTAACAATGGCTTTGGATGAGAACTGTACTATATTACAAAACCACGACAAACACATATGTGAACTCCATGTCAGAAATCACGCGTGCAGAAGGAGGCTGTAGAATCGTCCCATTTTAAAACAGACCTATCCCCAGCTCAAGCAGAACACTTTAGCAATGCAAACCATATTTATAAACCAACATTTAAAAACAGTCACATTCATTAACAAAAATAGCAGCGATATCTTTTCTTAGTCTCTTAGAAACAGAATAGTAGATTTTAAAAAAATCCCATTTAGCATCTGGTAAAAATATTTCCCATTTGTGACTTTAAAAGTATATCAAGATTTGAGGCATCAACAAAGCTCCTTTAAAAAATTAGAATCTTGTTGGACACTTATCCTATCACATCACTTTTATTTATCTGTAGTTATTGAACAAAGTAGTACAACATACATGACAGACAGGAACAGCTGTAAGAACAGGAAAGAACATTTGAGCAAATGGAAGGCAAAAATTGCCCTAAATTGCTTTACTTTTTTGAATAACTTCAATGAACGAAAAACAAGAGTTATTATAAGCAGCAGTCTTGGCATCTTTAACTGTACTCCTGGTTCTTTAGTAAATATTCAGAATAAAGATGTTAAATAAGAATATATTTTTATCTCTGATAAGCTATACATAAAATATTAGGAAACATGTTTTGTAACTTACCAGTGCAAATACTGACAGGCCAATATTTTTCAAGATCACTGCCTGGACTAAGGATGTTCCATATGAAGAAATATGATAATGATCACTTGCACTGGCGTTGCTAGATTAGTTGATTTCATGCAGGACTATGATAAAAATAGAAAAGAGTGACATAACGCAACATGCAGCCCTGCATTTCCTTTACGCTGACAGTGCTCTGTACAATCTCCCAGCTTTCTCATTGCCCCCGAGTTGCCCCGCACCATGGAGCAGCAGCCACGGGAGCCCACCGGAGCGCCTAAATTTTAGTCATGGGTATTTATATAGAACAAGTTATGGACAGGTCAGGGCTATGACTTTTTGTTTACTGCCTGTGACTTGTCCATGACTTTTATGAAAAATACCCATGATTAAATCGTAGCCTTATTCATAATTAGAGTTTGCAATTTTGAGAACCCTAATTCACTGCCACAGTTAACTTTTATTTTAAACATTATATCCTATGTCCTATTCCTCCTGTTAGGGAGGACCTGTAGAGATTGTGCTTTATGGTTATTGTGGGGAGGGAGGGTCAGAATTGGAATGGAGAAGTTCCACTCCACATTTCTCCTACTGTTTGCAGATTTTCTCACAGGTAGATATGGACAGTGCTATCCCATTTTGTTAATGCTTCCAATGTAAGGTTAAATAACCTATTATCTAAAGCAACTTAACCCACAGATCCCGCTGGAAAACAGTACATCCAAACAGGTTCTTTAATTTTGCTTCTCTCAGTGTTTCACTGACAGCAGGCAAGTTTCCCATCATCTCAACAATGAGATGAGCAGGTTTGCCAACAGATCTGGAAATCTGTTCAAGTACTGGGCTTGATCCTAAGGGTCTGACCAAAATGTGCCCTAACACTGCCCCAGTACATCTTCAGCCGAGTGGGTGGAGCATAGATGCGGATATAGGGTTAGAGTGGATTGGTGCTTGAACTTCAATTAAAATGTCCCAGTATTTATGGTATTTTATTTCTTGGTTTCTTTTTAAAAAGTCTCCATCTAAATAGTCCCTCAGCTAAAATTTTTGTTTGGAAATGGCACAGCTGACAGACTAAAATTCAAAAGTTCTTATAAAGGCCTGGTATGATGAAGTACTGCAGTAACAAATATGCAGCCTATTTCTGGGGTAATAATAGAGGAAACTGTCTGCTTCTAATATACTGTGAGAACTTCTAGAGAGGGCAAGTTAATAAATTACTTTTGTAAATTTCAAGGTAATTAGGTAACAATTACTAATCTTACAAAGATTACCTGAACTATATTTATAGGCACTGTTTGTTATCTGGCATTTTGGGGGACTGAGGAGTACCGGTAAGTAAAAAATTCTGGTTAACTATGAGGAGGGAGTTTGGGTGTGGGAGGGGGATCAGGGCTGGGGGTTGGGCCCCGGGAGGGGGTATGGGCTCTGGGAAGGAGTTTGGGTGTGGGAGGGGGCTTGGGAACCACAGCCAATGGGAGCTGCAGAGCCAGTGCTCGGGGTGGGGGCACCACGCAGAACCGCCTAGCCATGCCTCTGCCTAGGAGCAGCAGGGGCATGTCGCCACTTGCAGGGAGCCGCCCAGATCCGCTATCCCACGTCCCCTCCCAAGCCCCAACCACCTACCCTGAGCCCCTCCCACACCCAAACTCCCTTCCAGAGCCTGTGCCCTGCACGCCCTCCTGCACTCTGAACCCCTCATGGGCTGTTCCTCCACCTAGGAGCAGCAGAGACATGTCGCCGCTTCCAGGGAGCCACGCAGCATCAGGGAGGGAGCCTACCGGGCCCGCACCAACCGGACTATAAAACTGACTTTCTATGAAGATTGGAAATGCTGGTTTATAGAGCTTTCCAATTGGTAAAGTGCTGGATAACACAGCTTTTACTGTATTGTTATAGTTCATGCAGTTTCTCTCTTGCAATATTTTTAGGAATTAGCAAATCTGCACTTTTAAAGAAATAATGGTAATAACCCATGGAAAATCAATATTTAAAGGATACTTGATAGCACAAATGCATTTTGGTTTACAAAGAAGAACTCAACAAGAAGGTATAGTTAAGATATTGTAAGTTTATTTTACAAAAAAGTATATAAAGAAAACATCTAATTTTGTAGAATTACACTTTTTAATGTTTACACTGTTACAATGATGTTTGTATTTCATTTTTAATGACTTGTTTAAAATGACAGTGATTATACTGACTATATTTCAAATAGGAAAAATAGCCTTATTCCAGAGAATTTGTATTAATATATTTGGAGAAAATAAAAATACCATAATTAACCTCATGTTTTAATTAACCCAGGTAGTTAATACCACTCAGTAAAGAGTTTAATCACATAGTTTTAGATCTTATAAAATTTTGAAGAAACACTGCCAAGATGTTGTATAGTATAGTTAATATGGAGTAATATTTTTAACTTCTCACATATCAGAGTAAAGAATAACAGAGCAAAGGCTATATACTGGTTGCCACAAAATTCAGTGATCTAGTAAACGGAAATATGGTCATGGCTAAACTTCAGAAACAGTGGAAGTTTACACAACTTGTTTATTCCTAGCATATTGAGAATGAACTCTGGAGCTCACTGTATGTATTTTCAGTACATTTAAAGATATTATTGTAAATCTAAACGCTGTCTCATGGACTATAACTTTATGTGCATATCATAGTAATGACAGTGAAATTATTGCAAAAATTAATTTTCATAAATTGCCACACTTCTGGAAAGTGAAGGAACTCTGGCTGAGTCTTTCAAGCAATGTTTGTTTACCAGCTGTTTCAGTATGATTTTTAAATACAATTCCCTATAAATTTAATCTTGCTATAAAAAAAGTCATACAAGTCAGACATGAAAGAAATTTAAGAAACCAAAAACTAGTAGCAGAAAAGCAACATTAACTCTGAAATATTATCAACTGCAATCACAATATCAAATTGTACATTAGAAAACATTGCACATAAGCATTCCATCATAAAAACAGTACATTTTATATATATTATTCCAACCCAATTTCAATAATAGCTCTGCTACAATACAGTGATGTATTCTTCAGGAAACAAAAAAATTCAGTTTTCCACCCCTTTTAAATTAATATTCCCACTTTCTCTCTCAATTTATTTTTACTGCAAGTGAGAAAATTTGCTTAACATTTGGATTAAAATTCCACATAAACACGACTTTCAAACAATTTTAGATTACATTTTTTTTAAACCTTCAGGACAAAAGGCTGTCAACCATAATAGACACATGGTTCATCATCACTTATGTCTGAATCATCTTCATCCACTTCTCCTTCAATGACTGATTTCTTCCCTTTGCAACATGACACAATTAATCCGATTAAAAAGACCTGTGAATTTAAATCAGTGTAATATGTATTACTGTATCTCACTTAAGAATATGAAAACGATGCTTTTAAAGTTAAATGTCACAGTCGTGATGCAAATATCTGAGTTACAATTTATGTTAAAGCATTCAGCTTGATTTGTTATGATCTCTAAATCAGATTACTTACTGCAATGAATGCCCAGTTCCCAAAGTAATAGGCAGCACTGAAGAACCAAAACTTATGAAGGAAAAGGTATGTCCGAGTAACAGTGCACTGATCTAAAATAAAGCAGACAAAATGTGTGTATTTCATGGTATAGCTGTAATTATAGAAGATTTTACTAACAGTAAACTGATTATTAAAAATATTGCAAAAATCTACTACTGCACTCAAAATAGACCGTCTTCTCTTAAAGATACAATGATATACAAGCTAATTATAGTTGTGGAATAATTTGTTCTGAGGAAACTAATTAAAAAGAAAATAATGGCAGTTACACAGAGAATTACATAGACTTGTCTGAAAAAAAACAAAACCCAAAAACACATTGGTTGAAATCATACATGTTTGCAGGCTCAACCCAAAATTGATTTTAAAAATTCCAGTTATCTATTTGAGTTCTGCTATAGCAAAGACATATACGAGAGGTTATATGATCCAAGTAAGCAGAGGGATCATTGGGACTAGAAATCTGCCACCAGGATTGATTAAATTCCCACCATCCCTCCAAACAACATGGTAGGTTTTAAGAATGCTCAGGAAGCAGATCTGGAGGAAGGAACAAAAGGTGAAAGTCATGGATTTTTTACAGGATTTAATAGTGTGTCTTGATATAGAATTAGCCCTTTACAGCCCGTGCAGACCCTAGGTGGCGAGCAAGTAGGCCTGTGTGGGAAATCCTAAATCCGCAACACACTACATTCTAAAAGAAACACAGAAAGACATACGTCTGGTTACTGAACAAGTTACTTCCATGCATAAAACCGTAGGCAATACTGAGGCACTCTCTTCTCATGCATGTTGCATGAACTTCTTGCATCCTGTCTTAAAGGTTTGCAGGAGTGGGGCTGAAGTTAAGCATATGCTTAGCTTTACTCATGCTAATAAGCCCACTGAAGCCAACGGGACTACTCACATGCATAAAGATAACATGTGTGTCTGTAGGATTGGGACTTCAGACTGATAGCTTTTCACGGTGATACTGTACTATTACTAATAAACGGTAATGAAAAAAAGCAATTTTCATATGGAAAAAGATTCTCTCTATTACAAATATTTTTTTTGAGGAAAACAAAAGATTTTTGGCTTTAAGTGAAGGTATCATTTAATAAAATTATGAATTTTCCCTACAAGTTGTGTCATGAACTTATGTCTCTAAATTAGAGAGCCAAGAACAGAACACTGGAGAAAGAGTCAGGTATTAAAGCATTGGCTTCTAACGTCTGGCTGAAAAACAAACACGATTCTCTTGCTACCTAGCTGTTGCGTAGGGAAGATGTAATGACATTCTCTGTACATTTGCTCACAAATTCCCATACATTCTGAAACAGAAAAAAAAATTCTGTGACTAAGATGTGCACATTATTCTGAAATCTTAGCATATCAGTGATGCACTGCACATCAAAATAGCAGAACTATTAACCAGTAAAACAGGTTCTTCCTTAAAGAAAGCTGTTCATTCTTACAAGATACAAGATTTGCCATTCCTGAAAAACAAAAAAGTTGGAATTGTATCCGTTTATTTATATGGATGTGAAAATGTGACTACCTCTAGTGTTTATTTAAGCTGTGTACAGCAGATGCAGTACTAGCGATGAGTCATAAAAGTAATAGACATTACCCCATTTTTCTGATTTTATAATGTGTTAAATTCTTAATAGGATTGCCCACAAGGGACTGCATAATAGATCCGCTATCTTCTACTGGTCCCAAAATGCTGCAGAAGGTTTATTCAAATGCTATTTATTTCCATTAAGTCACCAAAATATTCACTTTTCATATATAAGCACTTATGTTCTTGCATATCAATTTTTTTTTTAATTACCAAACCCAAGTGAATTGGAATTCCCAAATTTTCAGCAATTAACAGAATTGGATGTAGTGGTTGTCTGAACACATTTGTTCAGAGGGTAATGCCATTTTTGATACAATTTTTAAAGGTGACCATATTTCCTAGAGATGAGGAAATTCAGCATGTCCGTTCCCTGGGAACAGAAAGTTTTCCACATCACAGTAATTCCAAACGTTTCAATTCAGAAATGTCAAAGTGTGTCGTTTCAACATTTTGATGGAAATGAAACACAGACCCCGAAACCATGAGACATAGACACCTTAGCATAGTTAAATGCAAAGGCCACAACTTTTTAAAAAACTTTTACTTAACTGGGATAATCATTCCAGAACACTCACCAGGCTTATTCCACTGTGGTGCTCAATGGTCACTAATGCCCCCAGTATACTATAAACCTGAGGCAACCGTGAAGGCCATGCTCCCTCTACAACTTTGGGCCTGCCGAGGGACCTTGATTTAGAGCAGAGTCCCAACCTGCTTTCCAACTCCATTTCAGAGGTAGCAAAGCTAAGTTGAAGGGAGCCATAGGCTACACGAGACATAAGAACATAAGAGTGGCTATGCTAGGCCAGATCAAAGGTCCATATAGCCCTGTCTTCTGACAGTGGCTAATGCCAGGTGCCCCAGAGGGAATGAACAGAACAGAAAATCATCAAGTGACCCATTCCCTCTCGCTCATTCCCAGTTTCTGGCAAACCCCCTCAACATGCAGTGCAGTGCTCAGGACTAATGCCCAGGCAGGCCACTGGATTACAGGAACCTCAACAGGACCCCTGCTAACCCACCAACTGCACTGGAATCTGCAAAATTGTAATTTAAACCCCTTCTGGGTGCCAAGTGGAAAATGAAAACCCATTCAGTAGTTTGTTGTATGGGAAAAATACCGTCCAGGCCCCAAAACTAGCAATCAACCGAGCTCTTAGCACCACCAGAATTCAGCCCCTAGATTAAAAGTGAGAAGGGTGAGGCTGCAACAGGGAACTCACCATGGTTACCCTTCCTTGGCAGCCGACTATATCAACCCTCCCTTGTCCTCCACCAAATGAGAACCAGTCACCCAGCCCTAGCACCACCTCCATTGTCCAATGGCAGCAGAAAATGCCCTGGAGGCCCAGGCTTGATCCCCAGCAACCTGCAACATGAAGAAGGCAGGGGGTGAGGAAGAGAGAAGAGATGCAGCTGCCCCACACACTAAAGGAAAGGGAGAGAGAGGAAAGAAGAGGGGGCATACAGAATACTGCTTCAGCTACTCCCAGTGGAGATCTCTCTGTCCCCTAACTCCAGAAAATGCCTCTCCACAGTTCCAGATCCCATCAAGATTGCACCCTGGTCAGTGGGATGAGCAGTTAACAGCAGTTAGAACCCATATAATGTATTGCATTGTAGTCCACCCTTCTTCCCCATAAATTATACGAAAGAATAAATTCAGATTGATTTTGTGCATTTTATTCTGAAAACTGAAGTAATGTGAAATCACATGTAAGAGCAGCATATTAAAGAGAGTCACCATGTAAGTGAGAACAAATGATCAATACACACACACGTTAGTTATAAAGCAACATGCTGAAAGATATCATATATGCACATATAATTCAAGAGAATTTTTGTGCAAAATTGGGTAAGAGTGATCAACATTTAGTCTACCACCAGAGTGGTATGTTCTCAGAGTGGCATGTTAGCTCATTAACTGATAGATGAAAGGGAATGACTATTTTAAGGTAAAAGGAGATTGGAATGAACAGAAGGAAGACAAAAAGGGCAAAAATGAAACAAATGAATAAACTGCGATTCAGTAGGTGGCGCTCTTCCTTCAGATAGTGAACCTAAGAGTTAAGAAAGGCTGTTGAAGTGGTTGTCTTTCACAAGATTCATAACAGAGATCCTGGCCACTTGTGGATGTAAAAGATCTTGTAACATTTCTCATGGAGTGTTATATCCACTGAGTAAGGACAAATACAACCTCCCTGGAGATTAACTCTCAGTAGCGTGAGGAGAATCAACTAAACCAAAAAGATTGTAGGACTGCTTCCCTGAATTGGGCATTTGATTTAGAAGTCAAGTCAAGAAACTAATATTGTGGAAATGTATGAACCCAATTCCAGGGAGCAGACTTGCATATCTCAGCAGATAGGATCCTGACATATCCTGAAGCAGCTTTGGACCCAGTACAATACATCCTAAGATTTTCAAGTGCTGAGAAACCAATGCCGTCATGACAAATTTGTAAACAAAGTTTACAGTTTCCCTCTTGCATGTTTCTCCATATACAACAAATCTCAGATTTAAAGAAGTTGTAGTCTTACCTAAATAATAACTCGAAGCTCTTTTAACATCTTGCTTGAAGTACCTGGTGCTCCCAGGCAACAACTCTTGCTTAAAGTAACATACATATAAACCAATGGACTGGGATTATACAGAATTCAGAGATCACAGTACTTAGAATTTGGTAATAGAATGTGGGAGTAAAGCTAACTTGCTCTTGTGGAACATTGTGTAAGGAATATTGGCCTTATGGGCTGCAAGTCACTGATTTTCTAGGCCAATGTTATTGCTGTGAGAAATTCAATCTTCAGAAAAAAATTACACCGTGAACATTTTCCCAGAGTTTCAAACGCAAGTTTAATAAATTTGGCAAGAACTAGATTTAAACCACAAGACGGCATTGAAGGTGGGAAAGAGTGAAGTAAGCATTTCAGGACTCTTTGGATGACCAAGTACAAAAGATTATTGAATAGGAATGTGGCATACATGATTGCATCTTTGTCTGTGCTCAGTAGAATTTTTTTTTCCAAATAGGTCAGGATAACATATGAATATGAATACTGAAGTAACTCATCTCTGTATTGTCTAGAAAGGTAATCTCTCCATTTCCGCTAGATAAATTTGTTTGGATGCTGAAAAGGGAACCCTGCTGCCAAACCTACGAGATCTAAATGCCATAATTGAAGAGATCAGTTTGAAACTATTAATAGTGCCTAAGTTTGGTCCTATTTTCTATTCCTGATGACTTTTGAAATTGGGGCTATTGGAGAGAATACCCAGGTTATAGTCTAGGGAAGTTGCATTGGTCAGGGAACCAAAGCCACTTCCTCCCCAGAGCACAATTTTAACATGTCATTTTCATTTGTTGTGAAGAGATACCTCGATATAAGTTTTTATGTATGCTGAAATAATATATGAAAGAGTCAGAAGTTCCAAGCCCTTTAAAATCATCCCTGTTCGAAGTTAATTTCTGCTTACACTGCCTGCCAGAAGATTGTCCTTTCTGGAAAATACATGGCTATAGCAATTATTGCTTTCCGAATAGTTCCAGCTTCATTTCAGAGGGTGAACTCAACCAAGAGTAGGAATTTGTAGAGTCTATTCAAGGGACAACTAATCAAATGCAATGGTTAGGTTTACTGGCATCATAATCCAAACAATACACAAGCACTATGAAGCAAAGCTATAGACTAGATAAAATCAGAGTCAGCAGTCTACTGTACTGACAGGTCAGTAGTTTATATGTTTTGAGGAATAGCGGAGTCTATACATTTACTGCACCCATGGGTTTGCCTATGGATGAAGTATAAAGAATTAGAGGGGAAAAAACAGGAACATTCTTTGGTGAAGGCAAACATTTACAGCATGCTGGAGCAGTATTTACAAAGCCATGTTGTCTCGTCAGTCTGCTTTAAAAGGAACAGAATTATTTTAGAGGTATATTTACCTTATAGGAAAGTCAAAAGATTTGTTGATGAAAGCTTACAAATAATAGCACTCCCATGCCTTCTTCATATAGAAAGGATGCTTAAAACAGCAGCAATTATCTTCACACAAAGATTTACAGTAAATTCTAAATCTAATCACTGAAGCAATAAGCTAGGAAAAGAGAATAAAACTGGTGCAGATGAAGAGGCGTTGTGACCAAACTTAATGTATTAGAGAAAAGCACAGGTCTTTAGAGCAGCAGCTTTAAACAGCCACAAAGAAAAAAACAAAAACAAAAAACCAAAGAAGGATGTGCAATGCACAAAAAGGCAAAAGACTCTCATATTAATCCCCACTGACAAATATTGCAGGATTGTAGAAAAGACATGACTTATCTCTATGAACTCATTTTAAAACATTACTAAAATGTAGCAGCCTGTATGGACTCCCTTCTTTTCTTTTCTGGTATATTGGACATTCTCTCTAAATACTTATGTAACAAAATAACTTTTTCTGTCACAATTCTGTTATATTTAGTAAAAAGTTAGTAGCTAAAATGACCGTATCTAGTTCAAAGCAGAAAATAAGCAGACTAAAGCAATCCATTAAGTCTGTGAAGTGCTACTATTTCTCTGTGACGCTGGCAGGGCTCTTTGGAGGAATCTTCTCTAGCTCTCTTCCACCCCCACTGACACAGGATTCTATGGAGAGAGTACACTGGAGCCTCTCATTCCTCTCATTTTTGCAAAGGACTCTACGGCCCTCTCTGCATGGCAGATTCTTGAACAAGAGGCCCTGCAGCCCTGCTCCCTAGTAATAGATGGTGATAACAGAAGTGGGGCCCAGTGGGTGAGTCTAGCCACTTTGCCAAGCTTCCTTTAATATATTTTCTCTTTATTGCTAAAAACACACTAGAAACTGCAATGCTCACTATATCTGGCTTTGGAATGTCATACACTGTGGGGTATGACAAACAGGTAAATCCTGCAGAAAATTGAAGGGCCCAGCAGCGAGCCCAAGCTGAAACACAGACAAGCCTCACAATCAAATGAAGATGGTAAAGGAGAGATGAGAATTTAATGGAAGCAATTCCGAAAGACAGAAAAGGTTTGAGATTTGGTTTGACTAAGAAAAACAAGACTTCTTGAGTTCTTATTTTACCAGAACTTGCTCAGCCATTCCTAATAAAAATGTGAAGTTATGATGCTGACAGACCAGGTGCCAGCTCCTGCCAAGGGCCCTAGATCTCAGTTAAACTCTTACGAATACATAGCTGGAACCCGATTGGCTCATCTGTGTGTTGGTACTGTTAAAATAGGGATTAGCATAATAAGAATGTGCTTAGACTTTATGAAATGCTTGTAAGTTGTTGCATGTATTAATCTCACTTACAATATCTGTATACCATATCATGATGTAATACTTAATTGTTTGCTCTGTAACTGTAAATCACCTGTCAGGAGAGAAGCATTAAGAGAGTAAGAAATACTAGTTTCCAACAGGTGCTATCTCCCACCCAACAAAAGAAGACCCATCAACACCAGACAAACTATTATGGAACATCAAAGGGCAAAAGACATTGCTCCCCACCTCTGTTAAGAGGGAATGTGCAAGTGAATTCCTCTCAACAGCTGAATTTGCAACCTGAAGCAGAAGGGGGGAAGGAATAAAAAGCCCTAACAAAGAAGAACTGTGTCTTTTATGCTGCTTGGACTCTGAGGGGCAAGGATTACTGAAGATAAGCAAAAGATCCCCAGTGCTTGGCTTGGGTTAGCCCTAAAGGACTAATAGAGCTTGCTTATTATAGAAGCTACTATTACTTTTTGAAAATTAAGATGTGTGTGTAGATATGTTAAACCTGTTTTAACCTTATAAACAATGAACTCCTTTTCCTAGTTAATAAATCTTTAGTTTATTATAGGATTGGATACATGTGTTGTATTTGGTGTGAAATCTAAGGTACTACTGACCTAGGGTAAGTGACTGTCCCTTTGGGAATGGGAGTAACCTGAATATTGCTGTGATTTTTGGTGTAAGGGACCACCTATCACAAAGGTAAGCATACCTGGGTGGCAAGATAGATTGGAGTACCCAAGTGAACTGTCTGTGGCTCCATGTTAAGGCTGTGATAGTGTCTGAGGAGTTTGCACTTGATAATTGGTTGGTGAAATGTAACTATAGAACTCACAACCAATTAAGCAGGGTCTCTGCCCTGCTTCTTAACAGTGTGCCCTGAAGTTGATACTCGCACTCTAGAGCCACTGTAGGACAGCTTGACAGCAGATTAAAGAGAAAACGTGAAGTGGCACTATATTTGAAAACCCCTCCATTGTTTATCAAATCCTATTCAATAAGAAAAAAGAAATGGAGTAAGATTTACCCAATAGTGCTCTCTCTCCTCCTCCACTGCTTTGCATTTGAAAAGTGGAAAAACAATACCTAATGAATGGGGATAGCACAGTCTCCCCACCATCTGCAGCCCTCCAGCTGTTCACCTGAATTACAGAAATGCTAAGAGACCTACAGATGGCTCTCTACGGTAATCTTGCTAAACAAATTACACTATGTATTTTGGACCTGCTTGACCTTCAAAAAATATTTTAATGAAATAGGACAGAAGTTCAACTATTCAAATTATGGCTATTTTTGTACACGTCAAACTCAATAAGATAATAGTATAAATTTATGGATTTGGTGAGAATACTACAGGATATTTATACTCCCACTATTCCACTATATTACTAATTTTTGGATAAATATATTAAGACATGAAAATTCCAAATGTTAAGAAGCGTAGTTGAGGTGTTTTCTTGTAAAACTCAAATTTGCAGATTTTATTCATGTATATAACAAGGCTGCAGATACTGCCTCAATGCTGTGAGAGAAAGACTATACAAGTAGTCTATCTAAACTAGTTTGAAGCGAGGGAGAATAATTACTGCATTAATCTGAATTAAAATAACCACTTGTTACCCAGAATGGAAACTGTCATGAGTATTATTCACAATATTTGGACTCTCTGGAGTAGATGCAGACATGGAACGGAACCCATGCTGAGATAGTAAAAGCAAATACTACTACTTAAAGGAAAGAGGAGTATACTGCTTTATCAGCATTATCTAGTTAAACCGATGAAGGTTCAGGGATACAAGATGAGACAGATGCTCTACAGAAAAAGGATGATTGAGGCCTTAGAAAAAGATAGCTACAGTTTCTAATAGCAACAATTACCAGAAAAGCCAAGTGTATTTTATTCCCAGTCCACTGATGGAAATTTTTCATTCTGGCACAGCAGCAGTCTTCGGGTTCAATTTACCAATGTTCTTAACCAAGGTCTTCTTCATAGAAGTGAATTAGCCTGTTACTTAAGGAAGATAAATTACTAAAATGGACAAACTATTTCACGTTCAAAGGAAACTAATCGAATAAGGACTCTAGGTTGAAAAGGAGGGCAATTTTCCACAGTTAGCAGTAATTATAGCTTTTCCAGAAATACCAGGTTCTTGTGTCTTTTTCATATGACAAAGTTTCCTCTGTTGGGGTGGATGAGATGGGGAGAAGGAGAGAAGTTAGCCAGCCAGACATGGTATTAAAATTTCTTTTTATCTTTTCTTTTCTCTGACAGTAGCAGCTGAAGTGCTCGTCATCTAGACAATTGCTCCCCTTGGCCATTAATTTTACAACAGCTCTTTGAAAAAGGTAAAACACCACATAAGTGCTCACTACGTTTATTATTTTTGATGTCGTTGAATCAGCTACCTGGAAATGTTTATGAAAACAGCAATTCCCACAAATCTATTTTCATAACATGCTGGAAGTCCACAACTATAGAGAAATTGGGCCTCCAACATCACAGCAAGCAGCATTGTTGTTAGGTCATTAGACAGATCTAAAACTATTACTGTTGAAAGATGTTTTGTTTGCATGGTTAGCCAGTAAATGAATGCCACCTCCAGCATACTTAGGCCACTCTAAAATGCTAATTACTCATAATAAAAATAGTTATTTACAGATAAAATGGACCAATATTACCTTTTACATAAACTGTTAAATATATAAAGTATTGTATTTTAATCATTAGTGAAATAAATAGAGTCCTGACTCGTGCTTTGCTGTTTTTAATTATCAAACATCAAACCTGAAGTTGCCTAGCAACTAATGATGAATTTGCCAAACAATTGACTAGTTCTTAATTTTCAAAGGGCACCTAATGTCATGTCTGTGATTTAAGATGCATGAATATTGCCAGATAAATTTCATCCCCACATAGCACATCACATTTACTAGCGTAATTAACCAAAGTGTCAGACTAATTTAACCATAATGATGTCAAAACAGGACTTCTTAAAAAATAATTGGAAAACTACTCACAAGCGCCATGTTACGGTCTTGCAAAAACAAAAGTCTTTTAAAAAAAACATATGTTTCATCATGCATTGTTAAGATTTAGTTTACTCAAGAAAGATAAACATCAGCTTATTACAAATTATATTCCACCTCCCATTATGTATCTTTTAAAATCACAAATCATCTTCCAAAGCATAAAAGATGAAAGGGAAAGTTGAGTGAAAAGGATGTATGAGTTGAACACAATTAAAAACTGTAGAGGTTCAAACCTGTACTACTTTCTCAGAGAAAATATGCACTGTAGTCAATATATACTATTATGCCAAAAAAAGGAGGATTTTTTTTTTCCAGAAAAATGTACAAGCTTGTTAATGATCAGGAAATTGAACTCAAAAAAGACTGATTTAAAGTGACCCCGGTCATTAAAGAGAACAGTATGCTCCAGAGGGAGGAAAACAAAAAGGTAAACAATTCTAGAGGAGGTGGACTACTTATGCTGACTGGAAAACTCCATAATATCTTCACTGAAGTGATGCAGCATTTTAAATGTAGACAAGTCCTTAGATAATGAAATAGTAACCTTATTCTCATTTACACTAAGCCTTGTTCTACACTACAAACTTATGTTAGTATAACTATGTCGCTCAGGAGCGTGCAATGTAGTTATACTGACCCTTGGCGTAGACAGTGCTATGCCAACAAGAGGGTTTCTATCGTTGACATGGCTACTGGGAGGTGGAGAACCTACCCCAACGGGAGAAGCTCTCCTGTTGACATAAGTAGTGTCTTCACTAAGTGCTGTAAGTGTAGATAAGCCCATGTGAAAATTAAATGTTATTTACACCTATTTTAAAGCCCATTTACATTGTCAGGGCCTTAATGTAAGAAAATGCTCCAAGCTGTGTCAGTGAGCTCAAAAGGCAGACACACATTTGGTGATATCTGGAACTCTGAGGACTGGTCACACAAAAGATTTGTACTGACCGAATTCATCTATTTTCCAGTGAAATCATGTGCAAATCCATACATGTGCCTCCCACTGAAATATCCCCAAATTAATTTGGTATAGTTATTTCTCTTTGCAAGGTTGTACAAATCCCCACCAATGGAGTAAAACTGATCCAGCAGCAATATCAGACTAGCAGTGATGTAGGTTTATTGATACACAAATATTAATGTCACTACAGTCCTACATAGCACCATTCTCTCCAGCAGTGACCTGTCTACTAAGGTTTTTGAACTACATTGCCAAAGTGTAGAAGTCTCTTCAACATTCAGAAGGGCTTTACAAGCACAGCAACCACATTAACAAGCCACCAAGCCCTGAAGAAAACATTGTTTGTTACCAATGACAAGAATAAGATTCTGATTTGTGGTCAGCTTTGGGCCACAATCAGATCTAAAGCCAAAACTTCTGGGAGTAGAAAGTTGAAGGTCAATATAAAAATAGTATGTACTGAAGTTATGTACTTTTAAGCGTTCCAGAGAAAATCTGTTGTGAGCTCACCAATGTATGACCCTTAATAGATTTTGATTACAGTTTTCATGCTACGCTGAAGTGGGCAGCTAAGGAAGACAATGGAGTGGTTTTTGATTTCTGGCTCATAAGCCTCAAAAGTTCCCCTAAATTCTAATTTTTCCCAAACCACCTGTCAATCACAAATTTCCATAGTTGCAGATGCACAGTCAGTGAAATAGGTGCCTATCATGCGAAGCTCTGCTGAAGTAAGATCTTTGATTTGGCAGTTTTAAAAGGCCTGGAAGGCAGACTCTCGGCAACTCTTAATATAAGAGAGAATATCCTACCATCCTAATGTGTATGGGACTGGGTGTTCTGGTGGTTTCTAGCCAAATAAATCCAGATTGTGTGCCTGAAATGGGGGATGGTATGAAATTTTTCTTTGGAAAAAACAAACAATTCCATTTTAAAAAGTATATTACAAAAGCTGCCTGGTTGAACAGTCAAGTCAGAAAAGACAATATTAAGTTTACACAAACCAACTTACCTTTGCTTTTTGTGTGCCCTCACTACAGTACAGTTTGATTACATTCTATTACTCAAATACAATGTACAATTTTCTCATCAACCTTACACACGTATCAGGATGCAGTACTGTGTATTGCACTGAGTCTATGAAAGTTATAAGTATAGTTAATAGTAACTAACATAATATGAAGTTTCAGAGTAGTAGCCATGTTAGTCTGTATCAGCAAAAACAACGAGCAGTCCTTTGGCACTTAGACTAACAAATTTATTTAGGCATAAGCTTTTGTGGGCTAAAACCCACTTCATCAGATGCATGGAGTGGAACATACAGTAGGGAGGTATAAATACACAGCATGGTAAGGCAACTCCCATCTTTTCATACGCTGTGTATTTATACCTCCCTACTGTATGTTCCACTCCATGCATCTGATGAAGTGGGTTTTAGCCCACGAAAGCTTATGCCCAAATAAATTTGTCAGTCTATAATATGAAGTATAAGAGTAGGACGAAATATTTGTTTCATATTTGTTGGCATTCATCTGTATATGCTATTTGATTGTTACTACTAGACAACTGCTGATCAAACGGAATCTGGTCAACCTTGCTTCAGTAAGAAAAAAAGTGTTTCGAATAGATAAGGATCTAAATTTTCAATGTGCTTAAAGGAGGATTACTATATTGAAGTTTTAGATAAAAGGGACCCAAGTCTACCCTCAAATAAATGCAATTTCACTGAAATCATGGAGTTGCACACTCACAACTAAAGGCAGTAATTAGGCTTAAGGTTTAAAACTTTTTTTTTGTTTAAAGGAGGATTTTCACAACTGGAACAAATCTTACAAGAGACATTTAGATGTCTGTAGGTTATCCAATACAAATTTTACCTGTTGCATAAATATTAATACCTGTATTTATGATTCTTAAAAAAATATATTCATTTTGAGCTGTACACCCTAATTACATCTGCATGGTAAAAATGTACAACTAAAATGTTGTTTAAGGTAAACAGCCCTAGAAAAAAGAGCAGCTAATGGACACAACTGTACATAAGCAATGTGAAAGGGTAGAGGAGAAACAAACATTTGGAGAAAAATATCTATCTAAAGGGGACAACTGGAAATGGAGAATGTGCCAATATATTCAAAATACCAGAGAGAAAAAACTGGAGTTGTTGAGGAAGGAAATGGAGGCTTATAATACAATCACTGTGCATGTATTTTGGCAAAACCATGAAACTGTTTAAAAGAAGTACATTCAGAATCTTTTGAGACTGGGTTTTTTATTGTTAAGAGGAAATACCAAGGAAACAATCTAGAGCAAAGGAAAACACCCACAATATGGAATAGGAGAGGCCTATAATTGAAAAGCAGGGGCCTCAGGACACTTTCGGAGGATTCTTCTCTGTGGTGCTGTATTTTCTAAAAACTTCTCCATAATGATGTAGACAAGATAATCTTATAGTATTTGGTAACTAATTATAGTGCCAGTTGACTGATTCATTCTTCTCTACGCATTTAGCCAGATGTTTGTGTTTTCTTACGGAATGCTTATCACTGCTCCACACAGTTAAGGCCTAGCTGAGTTTTGCACTTCATCCTATGATTTTCCTTTTGTAAAACTGCTAGTAATGCTGACATGTAATCTAAAAAGAGCTGTACATATGACTTATTGAGGAAGTTGCTGGCTGACACACTTGGAAGGGCCAGTTATGCCACAATGGCCTTTTAACGAGTCAGAAAAGAGAAGATAATTGGGAGTGTAAAACGGAAAGGGCAGAAAGAAGGCTTCCATCTTTCTCCAGCATTGTGCTGCCAAACAACTGCCAAGAACTACTGAGCTCAGAGCAAATGGTGTCCAAGAAAAAAAAACAGTAAAGGATGGTTATCAAACAGGCACCTGTCATTATCGAGACAGACTCCACTGAAGGGGAAATGGAAAACCATGAAGACCCTGGCTGATGGTGGTGGCTGGGCAAAGAAGGCTATGCAACACATACAATATGAAAGCACCAAACAGCAGACACTGTTCCTTTGCAGACAAAGACAAGAGGGAATCACTGAGTCAAAATGGTGATAAAGCCCAAGTTTTAGATTGCATCCGTATTCTGACATAATGGCAAGGAGAATAACTAAGTGATCAACAAGGTGCACACCATACAGTTTGATTACAAGAGCTCTTGGTTACTTCCAAGGTAGGAAGGATTTAAACTGATTATAATCTTTTACTTTTGTCATGATCAACCTCCTGAGCCATCCAGTCCCCCAACTACACCTTTCTTCTTTTTTTCAGGTGATCTTTAAAATTGGCAGCTTAGTTGATCTTTTATATACTGCAGTACAGCTAAACATCCACAAATATATACAGTAATGGAAGCCAACAGCACATAGTTTCATAATATTCATAAAAACCTTGATTAACAGCTATATATCTGATAATCTTGTACCAAAGGCCCACAGTCTTCATTGCCTATTATCCAGAATGTCTAATTACAAACCTGGAAGCTGGTTCTAAAACCAAGATTTTTGTTCTTTTTTGTTCTATAAACAATGACGAAATGTGTTACATTACACTAAAATTTATTTTGAAACAAATATATCTTGATCACTATAAATATTTAAATTTGGAAACAGAAAATGTGTTTTGAGAATGCAATGCTGTACTGTTTAAAGTAGTTTGCAGTACTTAAATCTTAATTCTTAAAATCTCTAAATGACTTAACTTTTCTTCCGTCATCAGAGATAATGATGAATGTCTGCCTACCCTGGAAACATTATGTTTTCTAAAGTCAAACATGTCTGTTTTTAAAATTATCTTTATTAAGTCCCTTCACCCCTTCTTTTTTTAAAGTATAAAGGGAAATATTCCAACAAAATTCAATGCCTCCCAATGCAGTCCAGGATGAATAATGAGTCCCTGATGCACTAGCATAATGAGGCTTTATTGCAGATCTGTAAGCATCTGCTTGCCAACACATTACTATCCTTGGAATGTTCCAAGTTACAAGCCTATCACTCATCCCACCTTCCACCTTATTTAGCAGAAGCGAACAAAATCTTAAAGGAACAATTTTATCAGGCTGAAATGTTATAAAAGTTAACTACTAGTAACAAGAGAAGCAAGGGTATGCTTTCTTAGAGGACACCAAAAAGGTAGAAAATGGGAAGCAAGGAAACCAACAAGAATATTAATTTTGCAATCTCTACACATCTCCACTCTAAAGATGATAGATATATATTTGTAAAAAAAAGAAAAATGCTGTGTGCTGATTTTCTTTCCCTCCATGCTACAACATGTGCTAAAGGTTAATTCCGTCTTAGTGCGACACCAGACAAGTGGCAGTTACTCACAACACTCCTGCATTTTCTGACCTTTAGGACCTCAGTATATTTTCCCATGTTATCTAGGGAGTCAAGAGATGGTAGACAAAGTGCTGTCTAACTTTTATACTTCAAGACTTTTAGAAACCAGACCCAGGATTTTTTTGTATTTATTTAGATGTGTGTGAAAGTACTCACCCACTTTAACAGTAAAAAAGATAATACGTGGAATTAATACCTACACTGAGCCATGGGTAAAAAAGGGGGCACAGAACTTTTTCCTTGATACAATGCTAGCAGCTGAGCATACTCAGAACTCACTGACATATAAAAATAGATAAACTCATGGTGCAAAAAGAGAGCAAAGAAAAATAGTGAAGACTGCACAAGGAGTTTTAAACCTGCCCCGACCTAACTTTACTGAACAAATTGTCCTAAATAGGACCAAATGCTATGTTTATTAATGTTAACTTTTACAAACACTATTGGTTAAAAGTAAGTGAATGCTAACTGGTAGGATTATACCTTCCAAGTTGTCTTTATTCTCTACCAAGGAAGCCATTGAATCCTGGTTCCCACTATTGCTACTCTGATGCAGCTCCACTACTAATAGAGACTATCCACTGGTATTTTAATTATGTTGTTTTACTTTGCTCAGACCTTAACTAGTTGCACTAGGAGGAGGACCTGAAACATAAGCCTTTGTATCAGAGGCCTAGTATAAGGCCTGAAGCCTGGGCTAAAGTAGTGGCCAAAGCTTTGCTGATCTAAAACAAAGTCAGGTTGTGAGTAAGAGGCAGGCCCTGCTCACAGAATCTAGCAAGAACTGAGCTGATATTGCAAAAACACATATTCCTAAGAGGTACTAGGCACAGAGCACTCACGCAAACACATGCCAGAAGGGTTTTTACTAGAATGCCTCAATACCAGCACATTCCCCAAAGGTAACGAGAACCCCTGTTAAAGATGACATCAGGATGACAGTGTGATGGATAGAGATGTTTTGATCTAACCAACATGTATAAGATAATGAGTGCTAACAACCCACATCCGGGGGACGTAACTAACTATGTCATAGGGGAAATACATAACTTGTAACTTGAAGGGTCTTTGGCCAACTGAGGGGGGAAGGGAAAGTCCCACCATTCACTGAGCTGCATCCATTGTCACGGGCATACATATCTTAGCATCCTCATAGAGTCAGCCAGGTGCTATTACTGTACTTTGTTGAGAATAAACCCGGCTGGGCACCTTCGTACCTTAATGGATCTTGTGGTCATTGGGTGGTTTGATCGAGGTCTGCTGTGCCAGCTACCTTCATAGAGCTGGGACGGCATAAAGAGGGAACACATGCAGTCAAACATCTAACAGTGGTTAAAACATGCAATATTTCCTGGCATTCTGGATTTACCAGGATTTCCACTGCTGCCACAGCTGATAGGGAAATAAGAAAAGAGTCTAGAAAGTGGAATCCCAAGTTCATATTTATCAAAGCTTCTGTGGAGCTACATCTGGAAAAGAAAGTGACAATCTTGATGGGCTCAAGTTTTATAGTTGTGCCTTAATAAATATAGTTTACTTATAAAATATGATTTGTTTTAATTAAAGATTATGCAAAGCTAAGGATTATGCTCTAAATTCCTTTGATTCAGTAGACTCAAAATGCAAGTGGGGAAGCTTATGAAATGGATTCTAGATGACAATGTTTAAAATAACTATGTCAACCAATTTCTTGTCTACACTATAGCTTACACCACTGTTATCAATGTTGCTGCCACAGTGGAAATTTTTAAGCAAAAAAGTTTAATGTAGACAAGTCTGTACAACAGAGGTGGTTTTGGCTGAAAGAAAAGAGGAAGCGGAGGTCAGAACTTTATTGATACTGGATACTGTCAGTCTATTAGCTTCCAAAGAAAAAAATCTAAATGGCCTGAGAAAACCAGTCTTTTTGTTGGACCGCTCTAGGATATTTTGAGAGTAAGTTAAAGTCAGAATATGAAGCCCTAGCAAGTGACAAAATCCTTTTTGGAACTAGAAATCTGCAAAATCATTGTAGGGTCAGCAGATCAGTCAACCTTTTTTTAGCTGGGTCTTTCCAATTTCTTAACTCTCTTTTCTTCTTCCCTACTTCTTGTAGTGCTCCTTGCTCATCCTATTTTAATCCCATTGAGACGATACTAGATGAAAAGAAGAAACTACATTCAGAAAGCAAGAGCAAGGATGTATTCTTCCAGGGTAAGCAGCAGAGAACACTGGGGGTGGGTAAGTAGCAGGTGAGGTCTGGTTATACGAATCTCCAGGCTTTCATTATTCTTTATCTCCTTGCTTTATGCTAGATGACACTATTCTACTGGAGTACAGGCTGACTCCAGTGGGATGGCAGAAGACGAGGATACGTGAATTATCAGAATGACTGGGCTCCATCTAAGAAGTGTCCTTAATTTCTGTATCAGCCAAACTGAAATGGATGTCCCAGAAACTGATTTGTTTGTTTGTTTTCAGAATTGCATTCCAGACTGTAATATGGAAAATGACAAAGCAGCCAGGAACCATGGAGGTAGGAAGAAATCCACAGAAGTCTTACAGTAAAGGAAGAGTTCAAAAATTCTATTTCAAGAAAGACTGGCTCCTGCCAGCATTTAAAACCTGTCTGCATTGCTACCAGAGAATTTACAGAGAATTACTTCTACTTTATAATTGTTTCAGTAAAAACCGCAAAACTGACTTGCCAGAATCAAGTAAGCATATTCCAACGGCTTACTTCCCTAGATTTTCAAGTTCATTGTTGAAATTAAGACATTTTTCCAACTAACCCATTTCCCCCTCCCTCTCCATTTGTACTGGTTAAGTAGAACAAGCACCTGAGCTATTCCAGAAACAATGCCTTGATAAGTAGAAATAGAGCTATGATGAGGGAATCAGCAACACCTGCATAACTATCAGGACTGTCTATTAAAAGTTGTAAGCATCTTGGCCCCATGATATAAGAAAATGTTGGTCCAATTTTTTATTGGACGAAGTTCTGCTGATGAAAAAGACGAGCTGTTGAACCTCCTATGAGAGCCCTAAGGATTGAAGCCAGGAGCATCGCCTCATGACCACAGCAGAAGCCATAATTCTGGCTGCCTGGAGTGAGGCTCTGGCTATGTTCTTTCCTTCCTCTAAAAGAGAGGAAAACTCTTGCCTGGAGTGCTGAGGCAGTGAATCTTTAAATTTTGCCACAGAGTCTCACATAGTGTAGTTGTACCTCCCAAGCAGAGCTTGTTGGTTAGCGATATGGAGCTGTAATCCGCCTGTTGAATAATTTTTTTTCTATTGAACAAGTCCATCTTCTTTGAGTCTTTCTGTTTAGAGGTAGCACTTGACTTGCCTGGTCACTGGAGAGTAAGAATGTAAAAATTCATACCTCTTGGCTAGCACGTAGTATTTCTTCTCTGTCCTCTTCAAAGTGGGAGGTAGAGAAGGTGAGGTCTGCCACAGGGCTCTGACCAGACCCATAAACAGCCTCGTTGATGGGTAGGGCCACTTTAGATGGGGCTGCTGGGGCCAAAATGTCAATGAGGCTATGCAAAGGCTCTGAGTACCTCATTCTTTAGCCCTAGGTTAACATCTGCCCTCTTTAGAAGCTCTTGATTGACTCTAATGTCATCTTGTGGCAGCAAGCTGTTTGGCCCCAAGATGGCTTCATCTGTGGCAGAGGCCTAAGCTGGAGGTGGAGGTTCTTCCTCTTCTTCTGCCCCTATTATGTCCCCTGGGGCCCACATCTTGCATGTTGGTACCAGGTTCTGTACTGGAGTCATGGTCAGGTGCTGAATAGAGCAATTCAAGAGCCTGCCTCTCGGACACACCCAAGTAGGATCAGTGGGATGGCAGTTCCAGCACTGGGGGAAATCCCCAAGGATTCCAGAACGGTCACTGGACTTGCATTGGCCATTGTCCTTCCAGCCAGGGGCTGGCGGGGGGACCAACAGCAGGTCCTGGCAGGATGTAGGCTGGGTAACGGCGGCAGCTCTTAGGATGGGCATAGGATTCGACCTCCAGTTCCAAAGAAGAGTCCTCCTGAGGTGACCACTGGCTCACTTCAACCAGTCAGTGCCAAGGGCCCGGTGCCAGATGGGGAACAACCTCATAGATGACAGAAGGGCTGGTTTGCCTCTGACTGGTACCAAGGGCCCTGGTGCCAGGTAAAAGCTCGGAACCCCATGCTCCCTTCTGCTTGTTGTGCTCATTGTAGCTGGTGGTTGTCCCATCGGGGTCAGCAGTACCAGGAGTGATAGTAAGTCACTGGCCACTGCAGGGTGGACGACACTGTGATCCTGCTGGTGCCGTAATGACTTCCTGGCCTCAGCGGTGGGGGAGGACCCCACCCCAGACTCAACAACCCACAGGGTGGAGCCAATGGTGCTGCCACAGGATCGGGGTGGAGGAGTGGCCCAATGCAGGTCACACTCTGCTGCCCTCCCCCTGTTGTCCTTTCTCGGCACTGGGGAGCATTCTCTCTCGGATCGCTGTTTCTTATGCTTCTTCCCTTGGCACTGTAGATGGAGAATGGTGTCGAGAAATGTGCAGTGCCAGAGGGGTACATCACACTGAAGCCAAGGTGCTCGGTGCCTGATCCGATTGACTTGGCTCTGACGCCGGCCTAAGTGCGACTTCCATTAGGATACCCCTCTGTACAGCCTCCCCGTCTTTCTTTGTACAAGGCTTGCAGTCCCGACAGATTTGACAGCGCTCTCATATGTGAGCCTCTACCAAACATTTTGGACTGTGGGTCTCCCACTGGCATAGGCTTGCCACAGGAGGAACAAAGTTTGAAGCCTGGGAACTGGGGCATGCCCGGCTCCAGGGCAAAGGGAGCCCCTCTATGCTAAGCGAGAGGGACTATCTACCTACACTAACATTATTTAGACTACTGCTAAACTAAGACTGGTAACTAAGCTGAAGAGAAAAAAAATCACTGAATAATGCCTTGCCGAAGCATGAGGCATTGTTCCAACAACCATCATGGGCAGTAAGAAGGAACTAAGAGTTTTGGGCTGGCAGTGCCCCTTATACCAGCAAATAAGTGTGCGGCACTAGAGGGCACTAGAGCTGGCCCAACAGATGCCACTGAGGGAAAGTTTTCTGGCAAGTGTGTATGCGGCTCGTGCAACCCTCATGTGGAATGGACATAAGCAAGCACTCAAAGTAATAGTAACTGGTTGTCTATTCTTTATCAAATCTTTGTAGAGAGCTTTGATGGAACCAAAAATGGAAATATTGGCACCACAGCTCTTTCATGTTAGCCAAAACATTTTTCTAGTGAGCACACAAATACCATGATAGGCATGTCCAATACTATTCTAGGATTTCCAGAGTGAGAAAAATTTGTAGCCAGGTAGTGTCATCTCAGAGCAAAATACAGTGATGTAACTCAATAAGTCTGAAAGGTTGCAATGAGGGAGTGTTCCTGGATCTTAAAGTACCATGTACAGGACTGTAAAATAAGTAACTATGGCAGTTCCTTGTCATGTGATTTATGATACAGTGCGACATTTGTCTCTAGTGACAGTGGCTGAGGACTAAGCGCTCTTTTCTCAGTGGTCTAAATTCCCAGAAACTGCTAATGGTGTAGTTAGCTGCCAACAATCTACGGTTGTATGGGAAAACAACTAATAGGAACAATACAATATTGAGCTTTCTAACTATGTCTAGGAAAGAAGCTGGCAGGAATATTTAGTGAGACTCCCACCCTATAAATAAGGATACATTCTATGTATACTTTAGTGCAGGATGTCAAATCATTTGTGTGCTTTTTCCTGGACACAGAAGAGTGGCACTTCCACCTCCCGTATCAAGTCAATGAAATTCCTTTGTACCACCACCAGGGGGAGGCAGATATAAAACCAGGAGGAAAGAGAAAGTAGCTGCTCCCCCTCAGTCAGAGAGAATCTTTAAATCAGACAGCTCAGTGAGAATCTTCAGCAGATGGCAAAAATTAAATCAGGAATTTCCACTGCTTATGAGCTCAAAGCAGCAAAATTAACATCAAACGGAATGTAACTACATTTCCTTCAACCTTTTTTTTTTTTTTAAAAAAACCACAAACTGAAAGTTAGTCATACCATTCCCTACTGGTGGTACAGAAATAACTGAAAGGAAATAAAATGTCTTCAGATACCATGAAACATATTAGTAAGAGAAGTATCAAATATTCTCTCTCTACATACATTTTCCCAACATAAAAGTGTTAAGCTGCCCTGGTGTTACCTATGTTGCCTACTGGGAAAAGTCCTGGAATAACCTTAGAACTCATGCTTCCACAGAAATAAAAAGGAATTGATATTTAGGATGATGCCTCATATCAGTTTTACAACATTCTCTGGAATGTGATTCACAGAGTGGCACTGACAGCTGCCTCCTTGCTGCACAAAATATGCAGCATACAAGCCGAGTAGTTTGAGTGTTTATAATCAGACCACTTTCTCCAGTTTATGTTTCTAGCTGTCTGTTAATCTGCAGTTTCTGACCCAAAGCTGGGTTCTTGCAAACTTCCCCAAAATAGCTTTGCAGTCTTCTTTTTTGTTGATTATATATATATATATATATATATATATATATATATAATCACACACACAAACACGCAATTTCATGTGCCAGACTAAATCAGCTGTTAAGGCTGTTCTTGCAGTTTATAAGGCAAACTCTGCTGCTGTTTCTCCAGTTACACCAGCCAAATTCATCTACTATTCAAAGTTTTTACAGTTCATATAGTTCCACCATTTCAAATACCAGTTGCCTTTCCCACCAGCTGCTAACTAATTCCAACAGTTACGCGGACATGCAAGCCATTGCTCCTTTGGTTTCTTGGGCCTGGGCTACACTGGAAGGGGGAGGGGAGAGGGGTTTCCAACTAAGATACGCAACTTCAACTACGTTATTCATGTAGCTGAAGTCAAAGTATCTTAGTTCGACTTACCTATCTATCCTCACAGCAGCAAGTCGACCGCCGCGGCTCCCCTGTCAACTCTGCTTATTCCTCCTGCCGAGGTTGAGTACAGGCATTGATTCAGGGATCGATTTATCGTGTCTAGACAAGACACAATAAATCGATCCGATAGATCGATCGCTATCCGCCGATCTGGTGGGAAGTGAAGACGTACCCTTAGTGATGATGTACTATTTTAGAACTTGAAGGTAACTTTCACTTCACCTATTCTATATCAGCTCAATGAAAAGATGTTGGAAGACTGCAGAAAGTTGCACAGCACATTATAGGCACCTCATACCAGCGGTGTAGACTAAGATGTTATAGCCGTTTTAAAGATTTTTACAGTTCAAAATGAATTGCTAAGTTTGAAGGCAGGGACTAGCTCTGGAACCAACAGAAACTTTTAAATTGGTAAAAAATTTTGAGTATGCAGCAATAATTTAATGTTTCCATTTACCCCTTCTTCCCTACCTGCCACTAGCCTAACTCAGGTTATAGTATTCTATGTTGTACTACTGTGACAGTACTGGATATTATTTATTTGTTTTATATTTAAAACTGACAAAGCAAGACTAAGGCTTTTGTTTAATTTCAATCTTTTTGATATAGCCTAAAATGTTTGTGACCTGACACTCTAAGGCAGAGACATCAACAGAATAAAGCGTAGGCGACTGAACAAGGCCTGGCCACAAAGTCAACAGGAGTCTACCCATTGACGTCAGTGGGCTTTCAAATGAGGCTCAAACAGAGGAAAGTGCCTGGTGGGCTGCTGAAAAGCTAAACACCTGGAAGTCCAGGGCTGCCAGGATCCTGGGAAGCCCACGGAGTCCTAGCTTTGACAGCCCACCAGAGGAGCTGCTGAAGAACTGGTGAGTCTCAGGAGCCTGGTGGACTGCCAGGGAGCAGCAGAGCCCAGGTGCCCTGGCCACCTGTCAGAATAGACTGCCAAGAAGTCAAGGAAGAGGGAAGCTTGTAGGAAACGTGGCAGGTTTCTGCTGGAAACTTGCTTGGTTCCCAGCAAAAGTAATATTTCTATGTAATGTTTCCATTTTAATGAATCAGCATTTTTCAATAGCAAAAAGGAAAATTTCTGACCAGCTCCATATTAAGATGTATGTACCTGTGATACTTCAAATGTATATACACAAGAACTACATGTCCCTCAAATACACTAATCAGGACAAACTATCTTCAGTTTAGAAACCAACTTTAGAAATGGCTTAGGAAAAGAAAGCTCTTCTCAGATCTATATTAACTGGAGCAACCAGGACAGCATTAAACTAAAAATGGAAGTGTGCGTGAAGGAGGAAAATGCAGTAAACTCATACTCAGCACATGATTAATAAGTTCTACTGACGTGACAAAGAATGTGAAAATAAATGTTGCCATTGCCTATATATAGGACACTAGAAATCTGGGTAACCAGCAAGAACTGGAAATTCTCGTTTATAAGAAATTAATAAACCGGCATTACTGAAACCTAGTAGGATCATGGAATTATTGAACCATAGTGTTAGAAGGGACCGCAAAGGTCATCTAGTCTAACCCCCTGCCAAGACGCAGGATTTGTTGTGTCTAAACCATCCAAGACAGACAGCTATCCAGCCTCCTTTTGAAAACCTCCAGTGAACAAGCTTCCACTACCTCCTGAGGCAGTCTGTTCCATTGTCCTACTGTTCTTGCAGTTAGGAAGTTTTTCCTGAGATTTAATCTAAATATGTTATGCTATAGTTAGAACCCAATGCCTCTTATCCTGCCCTCTGTGGCAAGAGAGAACAACTTTTCTCAATTGTATTTATGGCAGCCTTTCAAGTATTTGAAGACGACTGTCATCTCTTCTTTTTCAAACTAAACATACCCATTTCCTTTAGCTTTTGCTCATATGGTTTGCATCCCATCTCTTATCTTTGTCACTTGCCTCTGGATTCTTTCCAGTTTCTCTACATACTACAGTACTCCAGCTGAGGCCTAACCAGCACCAAACAGAGTGGTACTATCACCTCCCATGACTTGCATGCTGTGCCTTGTGAATGCAACCTAAAATGGCATGTGTTTTTTTTGCAACCGAAACGCTGACTCATGTTGAGGTTGTGATCCACCACAACTCCCAGATCCTTCACTCCCACATGATTTACATAAGTGGCATTACCTATTTTAGTTACTGATAACGCAGAACTAGAAATTTTGAATGCATGTGAATTAATGTGCTAACTAATGAAGCCAAGGAGGGGATACTGGTTGGCATCTGTTGCCGATCACTGAATCAAACAGAACAAGAGGAGTTACCCCTTAAGCACATATTTGTAATGCAGAAAGAAAAACTGTGGTGTTATGGGGAACTTGATTTTGAGAAACAAACAGTACACCTTCGTAATGACGGCCTCCTAAGGATCCAAGCCATTTGTTCAGTATAGCCAGGAGTTAGTTATACCGGGAGGGTCTACTGTATGTGGGAGGTCTCATGCAGTCAATAGTAAAACATCATTAAAATGTCATCCTCTATAACTTTTAAACAAGATATTGCACCCAACATGAGGTAACTATTTGGGATTTCATTATGACTCAGAAAGATCAATCACTGGATTGGAATTTGATGGTTGCCTAGGGATCAGTGATCATGACCTGCTTACATTAAATATAGGCAGAAGACAATCCTAACCAGTACTATAATTCCATTATATAGACATATTATAATATATTGATTATAATATATGTGTATATACACACACACACAACTTCAAAGTGGCTAATTTCCCAAAGTTGAAGAAAATTACAAATAAAATCTTAACAATGGCATAGGCTCACTGCTAGACCAACATAGTAAAACTGTTAACACAGAAAAGGCAGAACTGTTCAATAAATATTTCTGTTCTATATTTAAAAACAGGATTATGTACTTTTATCACAAGAGAAGGAGGAGGGGGAGGGGGAAATACTTTCTAGTCCATTAGTAACTAGAATATAAGAATGACCGTACTGGATCAGATCAATGGTCCATCTAGCCAGTGTTTCCTCTAATTTTTTATGTCCATGTGTGGAATGAATTTTGTCATGTGCACCAACATGGAGGTAATGTGTGACACATCACCTTCATATCGGTGCACATAACAAAACTTATGTGGTGGGGATGGTGCCAAGGAGTTCGGAGTGTGGGATGGGGCTCAGGGTGGGGCAGAGGGTTGGGGTGTAGAGGGATGAGGGCTCTGGCTAGGGGTGAAAGCTCTGCAGGGGGGCCAGGAATGAGGGGTTCGGGATGTGGGAAGGAGCTCAGGGCTGTGGCAGAGGTTTGGGTGCAAGGGGTGAGGGCTCTGGCTAGAGGTGAAGGCTCTGGGGTGGGGCTGACAATGAGGGGTTTGGGAGGGGGCTCAGGACTGAGCAGAGGGTTGGAGTGCAGGGTGGGACCAGGGATGAGAGGTTTGGGGGTGCAGGCTCTCCCAGGGCTCCCCCCCCCACCCTCTCTCACCACAGCAACTTGGGGCCAGGGAAGAGGAGCCTCTCCTTGGCAGCAACTCCGGTGGGGCTGAGCCAGGCTGAGGGAGGGGCTCCTCTCCCTGCCGCAGCAGGTTCATGCTTGGGCCAGGCCGATGGAAGGGGCACCTCTCCCTGCCACAGCAGATCTGTGCTGGGGGAAAAGACATCTCACCCCGCTGCAATCCTGAGCCCCTGTGTGGGTCTTAATAGGCAGCTGTGTGGCCATGCATATTAGAAGGAACTTAGCATTTAGCCCAGTAGCCTGTCTTCTGATAAGGACCGATGCCAGGTGCTTCAGAGGGAGTTTGTTAAACAGAATCTAGTGAGGATAAACATTTTAAAAAGTCAGCAGGCCCAGATAATCTGCATTCAAGAATTCTAACAGAGTTGGCTGGGGAGATGTCTGTCCCACTGGTGTTAATTTTTAATAGAGCTTGGACTATCATGGAAATCCCAGAAGACTGAAAGAGTTGAAATATTGTGCCAATATTCAAGAACGGGGAAGCGAGGTAACCTGAGTAACTATAAGACAGTTAAATTGACATCAATCCCAGTCAAAATAATAGAAAGCCTAATAACGGATTCAACTGATGAAGAATGGGAACATAATTAGTGTCAGGCAACATGGTTTTATGGAAAATAAGTCTCGTCAAACATGATTTCACTCTGTTGAGATTATGAAGTTACTTTTATCAGCCAAACTTGTAGATGTAATGTATTTAGCCTTTTGTAAGGCACCTGATTTAGTACCAAACACTCTGATTAAAAGGTTAGCACAATACAATACGTTAAATGGATTAAGAACTAGCTAACTAGCAGATCTCAAAAAGTAGTTGTCAATGAAGAATCATCATCATCATTGAATGGGGATGTTTCTAGCAGGGTTCCACAAGATTTTGTACTCAGCCTGATGCTATTCAACATTCATCAGGGATCTAAAAGTCAATGTAAAATCACTGTTGATAAAATTTGTGGATAGCAGTCAGAGTGATCTGGATTGGTTAGTAAGCTGGATCCAAAAGCAAAATGCCTTTTAACAAAGCTAAATGCAAAATCATACATCTAGGAACAAAGAATGCAGTCCAATCTACAGAATAGGGGAATGCAAATTGGAGAGCAATGACTGAAAAGGATCTGGGGGTCACAGTAGACCGGCAGCTTAAAATGAGGTCCCAGTGCGATGCTGTGCCAAAAAGGGCGAATGAGATCCTTAGATCTCATAATGGGAAGCAGAGAGCAGAAGATGATTTTACATCTGCGTATGGCATTGAGGAGACTAATACTGGAATACTGCATGCAGTTTGTGTATCCACATTTTAAAAATTATGTTGAAAATTAGAGAGAGTGCAGAAGAGCACTACACAAATGATTCAAAGGCTGAAAAAAGTGCCTTATAGTGAGACTTAAAAAGCTCAATCTGTTTAGTTTATCAAAAAGAAGACCAAGATGATCTGATTACAGTGCATATGTAGAATGGGTAGAATGTACAGGGCACTAAAGAGCTCTTTAACCTAGTGGGAAAAGGCATAAAAAGAGAAGATGACTGGAAACTGAAGCCAGACAAATTCAAATTGGAAGATAAGCACATATCTTTTACCGTGAGGGAAATTAACCATGCGTACAAAACACCAAGGGAAGTGGTGGATTCTTCATCTCTGATGTCTTGGCATCAAGCCTGGATGCATTTCTGGAAGATATTGTTTACTCAGACACAAATGATTGGGTATAATAAAGGATAAGTGGGTGATATTCAGTGGCCTATGACATACATGTGGTCAGACTAGGTGATCAAATGGGCCTTTCTGGCCTTAAAAATCAAAGTTTCAATTGAAAGGAATCCAAAAACAACAGGAGAAGTCCTCCATTCTCTCCCAAGAGATGGCCTAGTTAGATCCAGCACAATGAACCCTACACATTTTCTCTTTTTAAAGAGCTCAATATTGGTTAAATGACAACTCTGATTCATAGATTTTAAGGCTAGAAGAGACCACTATGATCATCTAGTCTGACTCCTGGTTAACAAAAGTAATAGGACTTTCCTGAATTCATTCCTGTTTAAACTAGAACATCCTTTGGAAGTTTTTCTAATCCTGATTTAAAAATTGCTAGTGATTCAGAATCCACCACAACCATTATTCCAATGGTTAATTACCCTGACTGTTAAAAACTGTACCTTATGTTCAGTCTTTATTTGTTTAGCTTCTGCCTCCAGCCAGTGAATCTTGTTATACCTTTCTCAGCTAGACTAAAGAGTCTATTAGTAAAATTGGTTCACCGTGAAGGTACTCTGATCAAGTCACCTCTTAACCTTGAAAATAATGGTACTAAAGATGGACTTGGGTACCAGATCCTAAGGATAAGGAAGGTATTCAGTGGCAAATAAATAATTGGAATAAGTTGCAAGAGAATTGTTAACCTTCCTCATTTTCCCCAAGTCAAAACCTTTACCTTAACAGAAGCAACAATGTATACTCCCTTTGCTTCCCCCTACACAGCTTGCTATGCTTGAAACAGCCCTTTCTTCCTGTTCTTATTCTATTCAAATTCCTCCTTAGCCTTCCAATGTTAATCTCCTTTCTGGTATCGTTTCCACCTGCTCTCACACCACATCTTTTCAACTGTGTTATATCTGTTGGCTTATAAAATCGTTGGTGTAGGTGGGTGGATGGGAGAAGAGAAATCTTGTTTTATGGGTTTGTGTACTGAACTGGCTCAATTTTTTCCATACTGGGATTACTTCCTCTCCCCCAAGATCCCCTTCTATACAGTAATATGGCAGGATGGTCTCAACACCCTGACACTTGTTTGCAACACCTACACTGAGAACCCATGTTATAGTCTGTCCCTGAAGAGAAGCATATCGAAAAGCTAATGTGGATCAATGAAATATTCAGCAAGGACAGATATACATTCAGCAGTGAAAATCTTTGCTTCTTCTCTGTATTCAAACACCCAATTATAGGTGCTTCACGTGACAAAGTTTATAAGTGCCTACATTGGGAACAAATACTTAATAGGCTCTTCATTCTAGCAGAAGAAGCTATATTATCCAGTGGCTGGAAGCTGAAGATAGACAAATTCATACTGCAAGTATGGTGAAAGTACTTAACCATTGGAGCAATTTACCAAGGGCCATGGTGGATTCTCCATCACTGATAATTTTAAAATCAAGATTGGATGTTTTTTTCTTAAAGATACACTCTAGGAATTATTTTGGTCAAGTTCTGTGGGCTGCGTTATACAGGAGGTCAGACTCGATGGTCATAATGGTCCCATCTGGCCATGGAACCTATGAATCTAGGGAAACGAACATCAATATAGAAAAGGATCTGGTGAGGCTGAATGCTCATTTCTTCACATAAAGTGGTAGAGGCCTGCACTGGTGACTTTGCTTTTATTAGGGTTCACAATTTTCATATCATTACTTTCAGTTAAGTTACTTTCAGTGTGTGTGTCATTGCCCTCAAAGCATCCTACTGAATTCGATGTGTCCACATGGCTTCCAGGATTCACCAAAGTGGATTCTAGTCACAAGGCCAAGGTGTTTTCCTGTCAAGTTGCAGGCACAATCAATGCAAATACCAATACAATGATTCCAGTCCAACTTTTCAACAACCATCTCTTGCTGCTAAGCTTCACAGAATTTTTTCACCCTGTCACAGGCCCCGTCAGTGGACAGTGAAACAGGTAGTCCTCATGTATCCATCCCACTCATACTGAGCAAGTGTTAAAAGTTGGGGAGAAAACACATGCCTATACTTTCATCCAGTTATATTGAAAAGTACAGTGTCTACTGAGCTCTTCTTGAAGATCAACAACTATATAATGAGCAGACTGTCACAGGAGAGGTCAAGTTAAAGCAATTTCCTAGCAGCAGGAGATCCCAACATCACACTGACAACATTTGAGACACAAGGTTCAGTTAATGTTTTCTCAGTTATAATGAGGCTTGGTGGCTTTCACTATTTGTAGTGAGACTCAGTGTGATACTCAGAGGGCTTTTACATTGACAGAATTGACATTAACAAAAAAGTGATTTGGTGAATGCAGAAGCTTTTGCTTGAAGAATTCATAAAAATGGTCGCTGCCTTTTCCAATGGCTCAGAACTCCCTTCTTTTAATGGTTTTATGCATGCTCCAGAATTCTCTGCCAGTTACTGGCAATCATTCTGGTGTGTGATTTGGTCCAGTTCCACCAGACACTAAAGTCAGGGTGCAAGCAGTGGGTCCAAAAAAGAGAGGTCGCTGCAACTGCACTGCTGCCTGTCTGTGTAAAAATGCAGGAAGTATGCACTAACTTTCCTTTGAAGGGAAAACTGGAGAGCAAGAGGTAGCTGTAGACATGCACTAATAGAGCCCAAAGAAAAAAAATAACATCAGGAGCCTGGCTGTTTAAAAAAAAAAAGCCAGATTCCGCAGCCACTGAATTGCAGATTCTGTATGGACTTGAATGAGATGAATGGGGCCATGTATAAATCATAGCACTATTGTATCAGGTGGTCTGCAAACTCAGACAGGCATCATTGCATTGGTTATATTCAGTTCACAATTTTGATACTACCTTCACAACCAAGAGGGACAGAAACAGGATTTTTTTTTAAAGGAAGGGCGAAAAAGGGAGAAAAAATGAAAGTGGTCATGGCCCCCAGGCTGAGAACCCCTGCTGAAAAGAGCTGTAAACACATGCAATACTGAACACTAGGGGTGTTTTTTTTTAAAAAAACAGTAAAAACTGAATCTTACAAAGAATTAAAAATTGCTTCTAATACTCCAGAATCGTACTCAAAATATCCCATTCCAAAGAAACAAATTTTTCTCCATGTCCCTGAAGTATATCAGATACAACAGTACTAGTATTAATCACTCTGCAATATGAAGGCAGGAGTACAAGTATAAGAAAGAATCTTTCTTGTTGCTTAGGACACTTGTTTATAGTTATAAATAATTATTAAAATTAATAATATTAATATTAATAAGTGACTCGTTCGTTCTTTGGCAGGATTACTTGCCAAGGGGATGGGGGGTGAGGGGGAAGCAGTAGATGTGATATATCTTGATTTCAGTAAGGCTTTTGACACAGTCCCACAAAATGTCTCCTAAGCAAACCCAGGAAATTTGGTCTAGATTAAATTACTATGATGTGGGTGAATATAGCGGCTCAAAAACTGTCCTCAAAAAGTAACCATCAACAGTTTGCTGGCAAAAGTGCGACAACGTATGTGTGGGATTCTGCAGGGGTCAGTAATACTCAATATTTTCATTAACGACTTGGACAATGAGTGGAGAGCATACTTATAAAATCTGTAGATGACAAACTCGAGGAAGGGATGGGGACAGGCCTCCAAGCACTTTGGAGGACAGGATTAGAATTCAAAGTGACCTTGACTCATTGAAGAATTGGTCTAAAATCAACACTATAAAATTCAATAAAGGCAAATACTATATTTAGGAAGGAAAAGTGAAACACACTAATACAAAATGGGGAACACCATGCAGTAATACTACTAAAAAGGATCTAGGGGTTATATTGTATCACAAATTGAATACGAGCCAACAATGTGATGCAATTGCAAAAAAAGGGTAATATTTTGCGGTTTATTAGTGGCAGTGTCATAAGACTGACATAGGAGGTAATTGTTCCACTGTACTCAGTGCTGGTGAGGTCTCAGCTGGAGTACTGTGTCCAGTTTTGGGTGTCACGCTTTAATTTAAAAAAAAAAATGTGGACAAACTGGAGAGAGTCCAGAGGAGAGAAACAAAAGTGATCAAAGATTTAGAAAACAGGAGGAAAGGGTAAAAAACCAGACATTTAGTCATAAAAAAAATAATACTGAGAGGGTATTTCATAACAGGTTTCAAATATGTTAAGAGCTGTTAGAAAGAGGACAGTAATAAAATGTCCTCCATGTCTACTGAACACAGGGCTTAATGTGCAGCAAGCAAGATTTAGGTTAGATATAAGGAAAAATGTCTACCTATAAGAATTAAGAGTAGGTTACCAAGAGAGGTTGTGGAATCCCTATCACTTGAAGTTTTTAAGAACAGGTTAGACAAACACCTGCAAGGGATGATCTAGGTATATTTGATCCTGTCTCAGCATGAGGAAATGGAGTAAATGACCTCTTAAGTTCTCTTCCGGCCCTACATTTCTATAAAATTGTAACTCAATTATATCATGTGCACATGATTAATACACAGTTCTGCAATGGGTAATAATGATTATGCTCCTTCGCAAGGAACGGATGTAAAGCACATAGTCCAGTGTACAGTATTTTAAAAATATTTAATATGCTGTCCCTTACATATAGATAAGGCTGCAAATCTGTCATGGAGGTCACGGATTCTGTGACCTTTGTGACTTCTACCCCTGGGCCAACAGCAACACTTTGGGGGTGTGAGAGGGGACTCAGGGTTAGGGGCAGGGGTTTGGGAGGTGGGAGGGGCACTTACCTGGGGTGGGGGGCTCCCCTGAAGCTCCTAAGCAGTGGAGAGACGGGGGTCTACATGCTGCACGCTGCCCACAGGCCATGCCCCTGCAGCTCCCATTGGCTGTAGTTCCCGGCCAATGGGAGCTGCAGCAGCTGGTGCTTGTGATGGGAGCGGTGGAGGAACACTTGCCCTGGCCCTACCTCCATCAACCTAGGAGCTGCAGGGATGGAGCTGACAGGAAGCCTCCCTTCCCCAGCACCAGCGGGGATCCCAGGCTCCCCACCCCAAGCACCAGTGGGGATCCCAGGCCATGCGCCGTGCCACGGCCCTGTCCCTCATTCCCCAGTACCAGCGGGGGTCCAGGGTCACTCCCGCAGTGCCCGGACACCCCCCACAAGTTTTAGTCACGGTCAGTATTTTTAGTCGAAGTCCTGGACAGGTCACAGGCTGTGAATTTTTGTTTATGGCCTGTGACCTGTCCATGACTGACTAAAAACACCCATGACTAAAACGTAGTCTTACCTGTACAGTATCCCCAAATACACTGTAGAGAAATTCAGTTGTAAGTTAAAGAAAACACGGGAGGTTAAGGTAAGATGATGATAGTGTCACTCTGCTCACTGGTTTGAAAGCAGGAGGATAAGACCCCTAAAAGGTTGAATGCAAAGGCTATTGAAGACAACCAAAACTAGTCTGAATTCAGTGGGCTTTGGATCAGGCCATAACAGAGTAGAAGCAGTGAAAAAGCACTTCAAATTGCCTAAAATGTAATTTCCAGACGTGACATTAATGTATCTATTCAATGAAATATTATTGGAGGGGAGTAGGGGGGCAGGTGTCTGGGCTAGGGGAGGCCCTGCAACTGGGCACTTGGGCGATGGGGTGTAGGTATCTGGGCAAGGGGGGCCTCAAGGCTGGGCTCTGTGGGGGACGGATTATGGGTGTTTAATCACCTGGCTGGGCTCTGGGGGAAGAGGGAGCGGAGAAACAGGAACTGGGTTGTCATAGGAGTTTCTTCAACACTACTCCTGGGGGAATTTGTGTGTGTGTCTATACAGACATACATGCTGACAGGTATTTTGAAATAAAATTACCAAAATAATTGAAACTGACATGATTATGTAGTGTTATTTTGACAAATAAAATTTTGCAGAATTTTAAAATATTGTGCATATAATTATTTTTTGGAGCAGAATTCCCCTAGGAATAATATAAATGCTGCACAGATAACAAAAACAAAATAAAAAAAAGTATGTTAAGTGGCCAGATTTCCAAACAAAAAGGAGAAGGAAAAATACATCTTGGTTAATACATTAAAACCGGGAAAGGAATATTGGAAGGTTGCTCAGTGGTAAAAGCGGATTAAGAGCATACTGCACCCTAGTATGCAGCAGCAAGAAGTTATTGAGAAAGTACAAGTGGACTGAGAAACAATACTCCAATTTACCACTGTATTTAAAAAAATGCAAGTATATATTCTGTCATAAAGCTCCTCTATCATACAGCTGCTTCAAATATCTCTTAACTCCACTGAAGCTTATTATAAATAAATGTTTCCTTTTATAACACACTAAGGTACGGCCATGTACAAAATCCTTGGCTGTTTTACAGACAATTATTTTAATAAACTGTATGTACTTAGACTGAACAAGTAAATGGACGATTCATGCACTGTATATATTTGTGTTAAGGAATTTTTATGAAGACTAAGATTCTCAACCAGTAAAATGCAAAATTTTATCTACTCCATTTCCTCTTGTCTTCTGCTTTCCCTTTTTCAGGTCAGTCATCATAGTCTAGGATATTCAAACTATGTTAATTAATATATTAGAAGTAAAAACACAGACAACATATGAGAAAAAAATGTTTCTTGACAATATTAACACTTTCAAATACAAGCTAAAATTGCCTAAGCATTACAGTTCTGAACCTAAATAACATCAAAGATTTGATAGTTTTGCACTCAAATTGTATTACTATTTACCCCATCTTTAATTTTGAAGAAATATAAACAATCTGTCCTCTTCAGCAAGCAAAATACTGGTTAGAAACGAATCTATGTAAAATGAATTTCATATTAAAGGCAACTAAAGTTCTAACAATATAGAAATTATTTTTAGAAAATTAGTTGCCATAACAACATGATCTCTGTCAGGTTGTTCTTTGCTCACTCTGCTGAGAAGAAAAATACAATTCAAGTGCAATAAAATCAGCAGGGCTCTCATCCCCAGTACATCTGAATAGTGGTTATAATAGAGTAGGTCACTATACACTTAGGTATATCCACAGAGCCAGTAAAAAAATAAAATACTTTAAATGCTAAAGATGTAAAATTAGTATATGGAGAAAATATACTTGCATCTAAAAAAGACAATGTCAAAATACAAGATAAATGCTTAGGAGAAAAGTGTTAGTGGTCCAAATGAATACAATTTAAATGTCAACCTGTGGAACTCTTTGCCAGAGGATGTTGTGAAGGCCAAGACTACAACAGGGCTAAAAAAAAAAACTAGATAAATTCATGGAGGATATGGTGACTCTAGTTGCTGTTTGCCAGCAGCTGGGAATGGGCGACAGGGAATGGATCACTTGATGATTATCTGTTTCATTCATTCCCTCTTTGCCACCTGGCATTGGCCACTGTCGGAAAACAGGTTACTGGGCTAGATGGACCTTTGGTTTGCCCCAGTATGACCGTTCTTATGTTCTTATGTAAATAAACCATTGACTGGAAAAATTTCTGCAAAAAATTTTTTTTAGTAGTCCTCAGATATTCTAAATCAGCTGTTTACAGAAACTAAAACTACCAAACCTGCCACACACTTGTAAGCCATAGTCAATGCTCTGAATTTTTAGATCAATAACATTTAAAAACAAAAAAATTCCATCAGTAAGTTGGAATATCTATTAGAGAAAGAAAGCAATCAGTTGAGCAAACATTTGTAACTCTTGACAGTATGTGGAACTTCCGTGTTCACCTGTTCAGACTATATTTTAAGGTTTCAAAAATATTCTTATCAGATAAATCGACAATATTTGCTTTAAATTCTGTTTTCTACTGTAAGTATGAGAGACTGGGGGAAAAGAAAATCCACTTAAACTCTGAACCGTCACAATTTTGTGGGTCATCACAACGCAGTGAAAGCAGACAAGCACCAAGTTTGGCTTTCTCGCATTTCCGTAGATTCTTTTCCCAATGCATGGATTGATCATAATTATTATGAATTCAATGAGACTCTCAAAAGACATGTACAGAAAACAAGAGAAAAACAAAAAAAGTTCTACCAATAACAAAAGAAACACTTCCTTCCAAACAAACATTCTCAAAGAATTCTAATAAGAACCGTTGGAAGCAAAATACAGTTTATTGTATTATGTGTTGGCTATACCTATATTAAATGCTTACATCAAGGCATTCTATTAAGTGATCCTAACCCTTCATAATAGTTACACAGGCCTTGAACTGGGCTAGTATGCAGCAGTACTGCACATCAGCACCTCTACAAAATCACTTCTTGTTTTCCAGAATCTCTGCTTTCATCTTTTAAAAGCTGAAGACTCTGGGCGCTATAGTTGCAAAGAAAAGCTTGACAATGCAAACCAAAAGTACCCAGTGCAATGATGTGTACTAGAGTTTGCAGAGAGGCTGAAATAATAGCTTCAAGAAGTATGAACTACCCAGTTTTCCTAAATGGGTGCTAACTCAGATGCCAATGAGGATATTTTAAATGCCAGCATTAGGTTGTACTTTGGTCAAAGTATATAGCGAAGTATATTGTGAAGATCTATGTATTCTGAGTGATAGTTTATTTACGAGCCAAGTGTGGTGGGTTTGGGAGAATACCAGCATTTATTTTTACCCTCATCAAGGAGAGGCAAAACCCAAAGCAATCGGCAGGATATCTGAACTCCACCCCAGAGAATCCAAGACTGAAGAGTCCAGCAGAGCCCATGGGTATATTCAAATTCAGGTCAATGAGTCAAGCCCAGAAAATCTTATATTTATAAAATATTTGAGCATTTTTTTGATCTACTGAAATGGTTTCCCATTCTGGCATCTTAAGAAGGTGGAACTTATTCTGGGGGACAGACACTTTTACCTAATTTGACCCAGGTCACAAAATAATGCTGTTTACAAGGGATGCTTCCCCTATCCATCTTCTTGTGTCAGCACTGGTAAATTGTAGGTAAGTATTACCATCTGAAGTGGAAGGGAGAAAAAAGGGGAAAGACCACAACATAGTTCCCACATTAGGAACTCAGAGTTATTCTTAATGACAGTGCAGCATTCACAAAGGTAGAAGACAAGTCAAGGATGCTCTATTTAAGAGAGAAGCACAGGCAGAAACTCTTTCAGAGAGTCTTGTTGACTGATGTCCAAAGACAATGAGACACTGATGCCTGAGATAGTAAATTTAAACGCTAACTTTTGTATGGAAAAAATACAACTCTACAGAGGCAACAAAATTCCTAAATACAACACCACAGCCATAACAACATCTACATGTTCTGTACTGGGAACAGGTTCAGATATGATCACCAATATTCAAATCCCTTAATGAAAGTGCTCTTAAAATTAAATGTGATTTTTTTCCAATCATTACCCTGTGATGGGAAGAAAAAAAGTGTTTTAGATCCCAGCGTCTGTGTAAGTGCTTGTGGAGAAAGACGATAGCTGATTTGGAATTATATGGAAAGCTATTACAAAACTCATGTCTTTTCTACCAATTATTGATAAGCATGCTTTGTGCTTAGTAATATTTTTAAGAAACCTTCCTTCTGCCGACCCCAGGCTTTATGGATACATATCCATGTATACATACACATTTTCCCCGTTTTTTCAACCTTCCCTTCCACAGCCTGTGCAAGCTTTTACATCAGAGAAAAAATATGCCAAGATTGGAGCACAAACTCCACTGCTTCATCCTGAAAATTCATGGATTATTTTAGATGGCTGTAAATCTATTTTTGCTGATTTTGAAGAAGTCAATACTTTTTTTAAATGCAAAGATTGTGGCCTCAAAAACATGCCATCTTGATTATAAATGGTCAGTGATATATAATCCACCAGGATCGTTGGTAAGTTGCTTGGTGGGCATGAATTTTCTATTAGGCACACTTCTGACTACATTTTTCTGGCTCAATAACATTTCTTAGATGTTTATATATACACCTTTACTAAATTTGAAAATATTTATGATTACAAGCCTATGTAATTATAGGATTCTTGAATTTTCATTGTAAAAAGGATGCATTTCAGAATTATTTGCTAGCATAACAGTTTTTTGGATGCTTCACCAATCCCCCACCAAAAAAATCACTTACACTTCCCCTTTCAGAAACTGATCTAAACCTTGAAAAAACAAATTTTGTGAAGGGTATTGTTAACACATGTATATTATTTAAGCGAGTGGGAGATCCGTTAAGTTAGATCTTTATGTCTGTATAGTAAAATGCATTGCATTAGGATTTATATTCTACCGAGTAGACTTCTTTCCACAAATGGGAATTTACTAGGCTGTTAACTAGGCTACATTTCTACCTTCTGTAAGTAAACCTTAACACAGAGGACATAAACCCTAAAGAAGCTGGAGCAAATGCTCAATTATCTTTTAAGAAAATAAAATTTCAGTGGTTTCTCTTACTAGTGGACACAAATATAACAAAGTAACCAATCTTCTACAATGATGTAACAGAGGAAGTGTGCACTGAACAAAAGTTTTGTTTGTCTTACCTTCTGGGGCATCTGCATCACAGACTTTAGGCACATATGTTGTAACATTCCCTGGCTGGCCATCAACAAGTGTCATATTATGCTGTGTGAAGAATATGTAACATCAGAAAAGAACATTTTATATAGGTGAATACATTATGCAATGTGGTGTTTTCTGAAGCATATAAATCTTGCAAAAAATCATTTTGACACAGCTATATTTTATAGATGTTTTAAATTTTGCTTGCAGGAAAAAAAGATTTAAAAAATTCTTGCAGTACGTCTTTAATCTTTGCATGCCATTGTTTATTTTCAATGCTTTACAGGTTCTGAAGTATTACAGAATAATTTCGCAGTATAAAATTGCTCCAAAGGATTCTCTTTTTCATAATTAAGCTTTAGTTGATGACATTTTAACAAATGATAAACATTTTTAAATGATAAACCATTTTGACTGTACATACAGGGACCTGATAAACATAGTTGTATGAGCTAAAGCTGTTGGATCACATGATGGATTGAAAGATCCAGCTAGGCACTGTGGAAGTGTTACTGACTTGATTCTAGCCATAGGTACACTAGAGCAGTATAGCTCTATGATGTCGCTATGTAAGCATCATAAAATTGCATTAGCTCTTTTCAGTGCCATATTGCATCTCAAATGTGGGCCTAATTAGCTGCCCACTACTGCTCCTATGCTTCCCAGATATCTCCCTCCCACTCAGTATCCATATTTCAAATTAGTTTCCCTCAGATTACTTATCTGACATTTTTTGAAGCTGAACTTTATTTGCTTACTTCATGCCCAGACATCTGATTTCCCCAGTTCCCTTGATAGTTCTTGCATGTCTTGATGGTTGTTTGCAACTAAAATGAACATGTGCCTGTCAACTGGGAGAGTCATGATCACTTTCACAAAAGAGGCTTTTTTTTTTTTAAATAAACCTTTGCAGATTGATCTCCTGAAGGAATCATCAGCCAGCTGATCCAGGGAAAATGACAGCTGCCTAACTGAATGTACACACACATCACCTCTAGATCAGGCTTCTCAAGTTACCTTTGCCCCTGCAAGACACCAGGCCTCAAATAAGGTCTCCTGTAAAAGTAGAGACAGGCATTTCCTCAGATTGCAAGATGTAAGGAAGTTACAAGGAGAAAGAGGAGAAAGGTGGGGCAATGGGCAGAAGAGTGCCTTCCTTCTCTGGTTCCAAAAGCCCACCATTACATTTCTCCCTAGTATCCACCACAAGCATCCCACCCTCCACTCAGACGACAGGTGTCCATTTCTTCTTCACTATTCAAGGAAACAACAGCCCAGTCACATTATTCCCACCCACTATGTCTGCTTCATAAATGATGCCAGCCTCAATATTCTATTCATTCACTTCTTCCACAACTTATTTCGGTGTTTGCACTTTCTTCCCTGCTTATTCCTACACATTGAACACCCTTCCTGACCTAATCCACAAGGACAATACTCTTTCTGATTTTGTTATTTCCTAATAGTCCACATAACACCTACAAGATATGAGCTAATTAAGTAGTGTTGATTTTATTCCAGATTATTCTACTTTTATTACACCATGTTGTGCACCAGTCTTTACTGAGAAACTCATTCTCTGATTGAGCATACTGATGTTATTCGAGTCTTTCAACACCCTAAAACCATTGCTGCCTCATTAGGCTCCTTGGAGAATGGATCATATCTTATTATCTGTGATGGGAAGCTTCTAGCTTGCTTTTGCATATTGTATTTTTATTATTTCTCCCAAACTCCTCCTAATTTAGGGTCTCAATTTTATTTCATTATGTAAGACCAAGTCTAATAACAAACCAAGCAATACACTTGCTAGAAACTATCCCCATTTATCCTGCCATTTTTATAAGGTTTTGCTTACTATCCCTTTGGTCAATCATCAAGCTATTCAAGGAGATTCAGACATTCAAGCCAATATGAATTAAGTCTTAGTTCTATAGGACAGCGTTCAAATTCTATTCAATAGTCAAATGTAAGTATATTAAAGATGTTACTTTTCTTCAGCAATTAATTTTGCATTTCTATCAAAAATAATCCAGTTTGTCTGGCAAATTTAATTCTTCTTCATTTATTGAGTACTCAGAATTCTACTGGACACTTCACAGAACAGATGTGGTCCTTGCTCTGAAAAGCTTACAAACTAAACGAAAAAGGAACAAGCAAAGAGAAATATGAAAGGGAGTGGGTTAAGAGACGAGAATGCAGGGGTTGCAGTTAAAGGTGATGCATTTACTTAAACTGCATGTAACTTGGTTGATTTTTTAAAAAAACATTAACTGAAAGCTTAAAAGTGGTTTCTTTTATTGGAAAGGGATAGGCTAATGAGCGTATTTCTAAAGGCAGAAGGTAGGTGGAAGAGCATGGTAAATCAGAGATAAAGAAGCAGGTAGCAGAGTAATGTGCAGGTGGAAAAGGATGAAATGAGGGCAGAGAAGAAAACTAAGAAGTGGAAAGCAATATCGTCTTAGAGTAATGGACTGTACTGTACTGACATCACAAGGGTCTAGGGCAGAGATGGGGAAACTATGGCCCGCATGACCCTCCTGCCAGGCCCCTGAGCTCCTGGCCCAGGACGCTTGCTCCCAGCCCCTCCCCTGCAGCCTCAGTGCGCAACACTCTGGGGGGCTGGGCAGCGCAGTTGCAGAGCCGCGGTCTGACTGGTGCTCTGGGCAGGTCGGTTGTAGCACCGCCAGCCACCTGTGCTCTAGGCAGCACGGTAAGGGGGTAGGGAGGGCTGGATAGAGGGCAGGGGAGTTCAGGGTGGTGGTCAGGGCATGGGGGTGTGGACAGGGGTCACGGGGGTCAGAGGGCGGGGAACAGGGTGGTTGGCTCGGGCAAGGGTCCCGGGGAGGGGCAGGCCGGAAGGAGGGGGGTGGCTGGATGGAGTGGCGGGGGAAGGCAGTCAAGGGACAGGAAGAAAGGGTGGTTGGATGGGGCAGGGGTCCCGGGGGGCAAGTCAGGAATGAGAGGGGGGGTTGGATGGGGTGGCAGGGGCCAATGGATGGGGTAGGAGTCCCAGATGGGGCCATCACGGGGGGAGAAGCGGGGGTCAGATAGGAGGTGGGGGCCGGGCTACGCCTGGCTATTTGGGAAGACACAGCCTCCCCTAACCGGGCCTCCATACAATTTTGGAAACCCGATGTAGCCCTCAGGCCAAAAAGTTTGCCTGCCCAAGTCTAAGGGCTTTGAAAGCATACTGGAGTACGTGTGCCTCCATCAGGGGTTTACATGGCTTACTCAGCTCAGAATATGTTCTCTTCCCCCAAGGTAATGTAGGTATGAGAGAAGGAGCCCAAACAGAAGACTTCATAAGATTTTGTTCATTCTAAAAGTTTCGCTCCCCCCAGGTATTGAAAATAGATTAAATGGCAATTGCTAGAATTACACTTCTTTTTTGAAGATCAGTGCTACATTTGGTTTTCACCAGCATTCTGGGACTTTTCAACTTCCCTGAGTTTTCAAAAGTAACATTAGTCAGTGATATAGTCAGGAGATATGGATTCAATTCCTCATCCTGTCATATTTTAGATTAGTCCTGGTCCAATGCTTTAACCACAAGGCCATCTTTTCTTACTAAATCAACCCTCTTCCTTTTTAGTGTAAAGAAAATTGCACAAGCCAATGCCTCCACTACAAGATGCTTTTTTCTCTTTTAAGGTTTTGAACATTAAAAAGGATGGGAAGTTGAAGAATCAAAAGTTACAGAATTGCTGAATATGTCTACGCAAATATTGTTTCCCAATAGGGATATTTACAGATTAATTGGAATTTGCAAGCATAGGAAGAAAGATTACAATGGAGAAATGGGAACAGCAAATTAACTCCACTATACAGATGAAAACATACTAAAAACTGAATTCTGATTTCTACATAAGCAGGGTACTAAGAACAGATTAAACACGCACAGAACAAACTAACTTTTAAAATATGCAATAAACACTAGCAGAATTTTAAAAAAATATGTTCAACCACAGCTAAGAAAAAGCAGGGAATAGAATTCTCAGTTTTGACTTTTATATTCAAGGCTCACGTAGTAACAAATTTAGTTTTCATTGATTTAAATACGCGAGGGGAAGAACCACCACTTATGTACCTGAAAGTTTCTTGAAAACATGTTAAGAACTGCTGAAAATTGGCAACCATTTGCACGTCAGTGTATCCATACAATCAAACTTCAGATGAGAAAACCCCTCGCTCATGCCATTGCCAGTACAGAACAGTTTCCTACATATATCTTTTCAAAGGCTGTCTTAATTGAGAGATGAAATAGGAAATAGTCTCCAATTGGTTCAAAGGAAGTCTCACAAGCTAATTACATATGAGATTTAGGTCCCATTTAGGCACGGATTCTCTAACCAAAAGACAGATCTGCTCAATAACCTTTTAACTAAATTATAGCTGGATACATTATTTTGACCAACTGGAGATGTACTTTTACTGATAGTATTGAAAGTCCCAAGCATGTCACGTGAAATAAGTACACAAGTATAGATTAAATGGGAACTGAAGCTGGGTTTATGTTATTGCTGGTTGCCCACAAGGAGAACCTTTTTCACTTACAATCATAACAGGCAAGTTGATTGCTTTAACAGAATCTCCTGGAGCTTTCCAAACAGGACAGTTCTAGATCTGTCAAAATTCTATGGCCCATGCTGTCCAGTGGAGAGAGTCTGTGTCCATATGGGAATTCTGACCTCTCTACTGGGGACAATAGGTTTGAAATTATGTGTTCAGGGGCGCAGGAGAGGAGAGAGAAACTCCTTGCAACTCTTCCAGGACATCTTATCCATGCCTTGGAATCCCAATAACCTTGGCTTTCCTCTTGTTTGGTTCTCCTGACTTAGAAAGAGTCCCTGTTTAGTCTAGAAGAAACCCACCTATTATGGACTGATTATCTGCTCCTATTCTGAAGCAAAACCTCTAAACTTTGGTGTTAAATCTTGTTGCATGTAGGTCTGTCTCCACATATACTCATAGGGAGATGTTTGCTACTGAGTTCTTGAGTGACAACAAATATTGATCGTGTAAGTCATTGCTCAGCTGATCCACCAGTAATATTGTCCTTCCCTGCAAGGTGGCTACCAAATGGATAAATTTGGTGTACTGTGTACTATGGACCATCCCACAGAGCTATGGCCTCTCTGGAAGGTGTTCCCCCTAATAGTTCACATAAGACATCTGCAATGTTGTTAGGAAGTACTTGGTTCACTCTGCCACATAGAAGATGGAAAAAGGACTTGAGAGCCCAATATAATGCCCTTAATTCTAGATGTTGACATGAAGATTTTTCCTCCCAGAAATTCAAGTGACTGAGTTTACAAATCCTTAGAATAGCTACCCCAGCCTAGAATGGAAGTGTCAAAGGTGACTGGGACTGAGAGCTGGAAAGTTGAAAGCAACTCTTTCCAGGGCAGAGAGATGTTGAGTCTACCATGTAAGGGATAGGAATACATCCCTGGCTGTATCAGTTTCAAAATATTGCTGTCTGTATTTGGCTAGCATGACATGACATACTGAAGTACATATGCTGTCAAAGCCATAAGGCTCATCAGCTTGAGAAAGAACATCTTTAACATGAATTCTCTTGTAGTAATTTTATTGCTGAAAGGATTTTTAAATTTCTTTGTTCTGGAAGAAAAAGTACAGCCTTTTTAAGAATCCAGAATTGTCTCAATAAAAAAGTATTACTTGGGTTAGACTAGGGCATCTAACAAGGAACTAAGGTCTTCCAGGTAGTTGCTCTTTGCTAGCAAACAAATTTATAAGACAGCTGCATTTGCTGAACAAAAAAATCAGATGTCTTTCACAGTGACCAGTGAGTGGACCCTATTGATTGCAGCTCAGGTCATTTGCAAATGTACTGGCTCCCTGCTAGATGAAAGACAATAGGAAAAATATGATCTATTCTTCTCCATTACTAGAGAAGATTTACCATGTGACACTAAGGCCTTGTGAATAACGTAGCTGAGTCACGTAGCTTAGATTGACTTACTGCTCTCCCATCAACTTACCTTACTCCTCTCACTCTGGTGGAATACCAGAGTTGACCAGAGTGTGCTCTGCAGTCTTCATTAGACCCGCTAAATCGACCCCCGCTGATCGATTGCAGCAGCATTGATCCCCGGTAAGTGTAGACATGGCCTAAGGTACTGCTGCATTGATTCCATTGTGCACCCAGAGAGTGTACTGTCCTAGGAGTGAGGCAGGAGTACAGGTGTACTCTGAAAGCAACGATCAATGATAAACACTTGGGAATTCAGAGGGCATACCTGTCAGAGGGTCTGCCGGGGTGGGGCAGAGACATACAGACTGGTCAGTGAGATGCAGTAACTAAGCTAGGTGGTTAAGCCTCTGAAAGGCAGCAATTCCTTTTATCCTCCATGGCCCAACTACTAGAAAAAGCAGTAAGTCTAAATCTTATTGTACATGCAGGTGACCCAAAGCTAAAGATAAACTTTAAATAAACCTAAACATGTTACGGTATACAAAAGTACTCCATTATGACACCCAAATGTCTATCCCTTTCCCATGCTAATACTGTGTGTGTGTGTGTGGGAAAATCAGGAAAAAAATCAGTGTGTTTAAAATTAGTTTAATCAAGTGTGTAATTACAAGTAATAAAAAGTATTAAACACAAATGTATGGTTTTTGCATGATGATACTACAGAGGAGTTAAGCTTGTTTGGGTGGACACAGAATTCCAGCAGCTGTTACAACAGTGTCTAAGACAAAGGAAACAGCCTCTACTCCTACATGAGATTCTCCTGATTATATATCCAAGGCCAATGCAATGCTTCTCGCCATAGTGTTGGTCTAGGAGCTCATGTTCAGCTGATTATCCTCCATGACCTCAAAATCATCTCCAGAGCCACTGCTTCCCAGGACAGACATCAAAATCCTATACGCAAGGCCTACATTTTTTTCCCCTCTAGATGTATGACTTAAACTTGGTTGTATTAAAAACACATAGTGTTTGCTTGAACCCATTTTACCAAACACTCTAGATTATTCTGTATCAGTGAACTGCCCTTTTCATTATTAACCACTCCTCTAATTTTTGTGTCATCTGAAAACTCTAAGGCAGGGGTGGGCAAACTTTTCGGCCCGAAGGCCGCATCGGCATTGTGAAACTGTATGGAGGGCCGGGTAGGGAAGGCTGTGCCTCCCCAAACAGCCTGGCCCCTGCCCCTCCCCACCCCCTGACTACCTCATGGCGGGCCACGAACGCTCACAAAATTGACAATTCAGAGATATTCAAATAAACTCTATTTAATAGAGATACATTTCAGTGGAAATAAACATAAAACCTTACTTATTATTATAAATATACCATAACAATGTATTACAATAATGAAACCAAACTAAACCCCTTCCATGCCTTCTTTGATTAATGTGAACAATACAGCTGGTCACCCATTTTTACAATGGCATCAAAGTCCGGTGTCGTTCTTGTTGTGGAAATCTGCAATACCGAGCCGAGATGCTGATCAGTTAACTGGGATCTGTAGAGAGACTTGTTGTAATTCAGCAGGGAAAATGTTTGTTCGCACACATAGGTGGAGCCAAACAAAACAAGGATTTTCTGTGCCACCTGGTGGATACCTGGGAACTTTGTTTCACTCAAGGAGGCATAAACTCATCCAGTTTTTCTGAACTGTACTTTTCCATCAAGGTAGAATTGCACTGGAGATCAATGAGCTCCAGTTGTAATTCTTGTGGGGCTTTCTTGTAGTCAAATGACAGTGGGCATGACACCAGCTCCAGTGTCTTCTCTATCTTCTCAAAGTCAGAGAATATATGAGAAAATTCTCTGTGCAAGTCACTCAAAATTTTGCTGTACTTCTCTCTCTGCTCTGATGACACTTCCAAGTATTTCAGTGTTGGAAAGTGAGCGAACACTTTGTCCTTAATTTGTTTTGAAAACCAGACTAACTTGGCTTTGAAAGCTGTCACACTAGAATACAATTTGTGTACAAACATTTTTTCCTTGTAGGTTTACAGTAAGGTCATTTAAATGTGCCAAGATATCCACACGAAAAGCGAGGTCGCACACAGAGTATGAGTTCTTTAATTCAGGGAAATCATTTTCTTTCCCCTGCATCACCAGAGAAGTGCAAATTTCATCTCTGAGCTCCTACACTCACTGCAATACCTTTCCTAGGCTAAGCCACCGGACATTTGTATGATAAAGTCAGTCCTGATGTTCCGTATCAGTGTCTTCAAGAAGGGAAATTAATTGCTGATGATTAAGTCCCCTTAAGTTCACTATTTTCACTACTGTGAGAATATGATCAATGTCCTGGACATTTTTGCAGAGGGCCTCCTGATGTATAATACAATGCAGAAAAATCACCTTTATTAGGGTCGTCGTCTTTTACTTTGTCATGAATTCTTTTTAAAAGTCCTACATTTTTCCCTGTTAAATTTGGTGATCCATCTGTGGTTATGTTTGCCAGTTTACTCCAGGGGAGCTTCAGATGTTCAAGGCACCCATACACCCGATCCCTTAGTTGCACTCGATCCCTGAGTTGTGCCTTTCATTGATTCCATTGATAAAAATTCCTCTGTGATTTCAAATTTGTCATCAATTCCTCTGACAAAAATCAGTAACTGTGTTGTGTCCTTAATGTCAGTGCTGTCATCGAGAGCTAATGAAAACAATGTAAAGCCCTGTGCTTTCTTGTTCAACTCAGAAGCCAAACATTCATCAATCACTTCTACACGGAGAGTAACTGTTCTTTGTGACAAACGAATCTCATCAAATTTGTTTTGGTATTCCAGGCACAGCATGCTAGAAACATCAACCATGCATTCTTTCAAAAAACTCCCCTTCAGCAAAAGGCTTATTTTGTTTAGCGATTTTAAATGTCAGAACGTAACTTTCCTTTGTAGTGGCTTCCTGAATTGCAGACTGTAGCACATAAATATTTTGCTGAGTTTTTAAGTTTGTGGCAAGTTGCTCAGCTTTTCTTGCCCTTCCCTCAGTTGTTAAATTGCTGCCATAATTAGGATGCTTTGTTGAAAAATAGTGATTCAAGTTGTACTCCTTGAACACCGCGATGCTCTCCTGACAAATCAGGCATACAGCCTTCGAGTTCACGTTTGTGAAAAAGTATTTTGTATTCCGTTCTTTGTTGAAAACCCAACACTCATTGTCCACTTTTTTTTTTTTGCAGCACTCATTTTTGAAAGGAAAAAGAAAATCTTAACTGCTGCCCTTATTTCAAACTGCTGTTTTACAAGATGGCATGCACTGTGAAAAAACTGGGCCCTCTCTCTAGCCTGGATTTGTCAGGAGTCAGTGCCTCTGACAATTTTGAGCCATGGCACTCTATCCCAGAATCCATGTGGACAAGAAGAGGCAGGTGTAAACTCACCTGTAACTTTATGCTCCAGCCTCCCCCCAAAAATGTTCTTACTGTTGTACTTCGAATTCTGTTTGCACAGTTGTGTTCATTAAAATTTTGTATATAATAAGGGATGTTACCGCGGTGTGGCAAGAGGACTCATGAGACATGGTGCGCGGGGGGCTTCATGGGAGGGTACCATGGCCTCCTATGGGCCCTGCTGGCAATGTGACACCGAGGCAGCTGTGCCACTTGCGGAAGAACCCAAAGCGGAGCAGCTGCGGCCCTGGACGGTTTCCCTCCACTTGAGGATGGGGCCACAGGAAACCGGGAGGGGATTTGGCACACTGCTGCATAGGGGTGGTGAGGTCATGCCTGCAGAATGCGGCATTTTGCGTGCAGAATCTTCCTCGAAGATGGTGCTCAAAATGAAATGCTCATCACTGAGGAGCACTGGGCAGGCAAGCCCCTGGTCCCGCTCCGCAGGCAGGAGCACCAGGTGGAGCGCAGCAAGCCTCACTCCCCGCTCTCCCTGCCGGAGCGCGACAAATCTGCTGGTCCAGCAGCGCCGGGTGGAGCGCGGCAAGCCCCTGGCCTTGCTCCCCTGGCCGAAGCTCACGGGCTCGATAAAAAAGGCCTGCGGGCTGTAGTTTGCCCACCCCCTGCTCTAAGGGATTTTATTTTTCTTCCATGTCATTGATAAAATGTTAAATAGCATAGGACCAAGAACCAATCCCTGTGGGACCCCACTAAAAGCACTCAATGATTCCCTCCTTACAATTACATAGAGACTTATCAGTTTTCAATATATTTAATGTGTGCCTTGTTGATTTGTATCATTCTCGTTTCTTAATCAAAATGTTGTGCAGTACTAAGTCAAATGCATTTCAGAAGTCTAAATATATTACATCAGCACTACTACTTTTATCAACCAGACTTGTAATCTCATGGAAAAAAAAAAAGATATCAAGTTACTTTAACAGATTCTATTTCCCATAAACCCATGCTGATTGACATTAATTATATTACTCTCAATTTTTCATTAAACTGAGGCCCATATCAGCCATTCTAATATTTTGTTGAGTTTCAGTATCAGGCTAGCAGGCTTGTAATTACCCAGCTCACCTCATTTACACTTTTAAATATTGGCACAACAGTAGCCTTCTTCCATTCCTCTGAAATTTCCAGGTTTCCAAGACTTATTGAAAATAAACATTTATGGGTCAGAGAGCTCTCCAGCCAGCTCTTTTAAAACTCTCTGACACGGATGCAAGTTATCTGGACTTGCTGATTTTAAAATGTCTAGCTTTAGTAGCTGCTGTTGAGCATCCTCTTGGGTTAGAATGAAAAGTATTATATTCATGTCACATGATGATGAGTAATGACTTGGGTCTTTTCCAAACACTTTAAAGAGATTGCTCCATACTTCTACTTTTTTGCATTGACAATTCTAAAATTTCCATCTAGTATTATGTTTCTGTCTGTTCCTAATATACTTAAATTCCTTACCATCTTTAACTTTGCAGGCCATAGATTTCTCAAAGTGTCCATTTGCTTCCCTTATTGATTTTGGACAATTCCCAACTTCTAATTTACAGTTATTTCTCTCTCCTCCCCCATTTCCCCATGTTATACATTGTGTGTTTAATGGCTGCTTTCACCTAAACCAGGCTGTCTTAACCAGTGTAATGTTCTCTCAATTTTGGAACTGAGACGACTTGGGCATCTAGTCAAAATGTTTTTTTAACGGGTCTCAACTGTTCACATTTTTGTGTTTAAAAATTCTCTCCCCCAGCTCCTTCGGCTCAGAATTGTTTTCAACTTGGTGATTTAAAAGGGCCAATTTCACAAAGTACATATTACTAGTTTGGACTTTACATCTGTTATGTGTAAAAAGAGCAACTGAGTCACGATCACATGCACCTAAGCAACTACTGATTTTTAATTCAGAGATCCATTTCTCTATATCTGTCAATATCACATCTAATGCATGTTAGATGAAAGAGTTTTGAATTAGGAAATTGTCATTTAAGTTTTGGAAACTCCAAGAACACATTAGTACTGGTAGAATGAGACCTTCAGCATATGCCACTCAGATTGAAGTTCCCAATGATTAGGTACCTTTTTTCTTAAAAATAGAAAGAGATAAATACAATAAACACGAAGTGCAAGAATCAAAACTAATTTAAAATAGAAAAAAGTACGGAATGGAATAAAATGGCACAGCTTAAAAATGATAAAATACAGTGATGCAAGAGTTAAAAGAAGCAGTAGTTAAAATGAATAATGGAAAAGTTTAGTGATAATTATAAATTTATACTGTAGAAAAAGGCTAAGATTAAGTAGGACATTTACAGGATAAAAGTAATTTTTGGGATAATTTTAAAAAAATTAGACAAAGGTTTAAAAATTTGTTTCAAAACAGAACTATCAAGACATATGCTGTCATAAAAATAAAGGGAACGGTAACCACCTTTCTGTATACAGTGCTATAAAATCCCTCCTGGCCAGAGACAACATCCTGTTACATGTAAAGGGTTAAGAAGCTCAGCTAACCTGGCTGGCACCTGACCTAAAGAACCAGTAAGGGAACAAGATACTTTCAAATCTTGGGGCAGGGGAGGAGGCTTTTGTTTGTGCTCTTTGTTTATGTGGTTGTTCTCTCTTGGGACTGAGAGGGGCCAGACAGAAATCCATCTTCTCCAACCCATCCTAATCCAAGTCTCCAATATTGCAATCAGTATACGTAGGCTAGGCAAGGTGGATTAGCTTATCTTTTGTTTTATGTGCATTTTCCCTGTGTTAAGAGGGAGGTTTAGTCCTGTTTTCTGTAACTTTAAGGTTTGCCCAGAGAGGGATCCTCTGTGTTTTGAATCTGAATACCCTGTATTTTCCATCCTGATTTTACAGAGATGATTTTGATCTCTCTTTTTTTTTTTAATAAAATCCTTCTTTTAAGAACCTGACTGATTTTTCCACTGTTCCAAAATCTAGGGGTTTGGGTCTTTGATGATTTTGTAACAAATTGGTTAGGATATTATTCTCAAGGCTCCCCAGGAAAGGGGGTGTGTAGGACTTGGGGGGATATTTTGGGGGAAGACATCTCCAAGCGGTCTCTTTCCCTGTTCTTTGTTTAAAGCGCTTGTTGGTGGCAGTATACTGTTCAAGGACAAGGCAAAGTTTGTACCTTGGGGAAGTTTTTAACCTAAGCTGGTAAGAATAAGCTTAGGGGGTCTTTCATGCAGGTCCCCACATCTGTACCCTAGAGTTCAGAGTGGGTAAGGAACCCTGACATATGCCCTCCATTACTCTGATGACCTTGTATCCTATTATGCCCTCCACTTTTTTATTTTTAGATTAGCAAGCTGTCTGGGGCAGCTACTATGAATTTATACAGAGAATTCCACAATGGGACCCTATTCCTGATTGGGGAGCTTGGCCATTATCAGAATATAATGAAAATAATAAAAAGCAGTTCCTGTGTTGAGGCAACATGAGGCTTACTGGAAGCTAGTAGCAACAAATGTAATTTCCTTCTAGATGGGGCCAGAACTAGGTCCCTCTACAGCTCTACACAGACCAGGAGAGCAGATAGAAACTACACGCTGCATTGTGTAAAAGGGTGCAACACAGAGTTTCTCCAGGCTGTACTCCTACAAAATATCTAGAGGCACAATAACTCTAGGAGATTCTTATGGTTGTATCCCTTCAAAAATAGGTATACAGCAGGGCTGTGCTTTGCCTCACCCCATATATGCAATTTTAACACATTTTTAAAAAACAAGGTAAGTTATATATATCCTTATGAAAGGGAAAGTCTCACCTGTACCAGGTATTTTTGGCTTCCATACATGACATACTGAGGTGCAAGACTGTAGATCATATAACTTGTGTGAAGAACAATCAACAGAAGTATCATACAGAGAAATAAGAGCGCTTGGGGCCGAGTTTTACCTCTTCTAATTTTATACAACTAAAAAAAACCAGAAGATATGTACAAATATTAGATCAGAATTGTTTCTCTAGGTTATCAAACTTGATATCTGTTAAAGGACATGGCTTTTATACTAGATATTTATATTCGTTATTTCCCCAATTACATCCTGAAACTCTACTGTTGAGACAGTAGAAATATATTCAAAACACCTCTCCCCCAAAGACATAGCTGTAAATGTAAAAGCCTCTACATATACTATACAAATGATCAAGCTTCAGAGAAGCAATTAAGGGCTGTTTGCACATTCTCCTTTGAGTGTGCAACTACAGCACAATCATCTGCATACTGGAGATCGGTTATTGTTGAAGATATTACTTTAGTTCTGGCACAGAGATGGGAAAGGTTGAAGAGGTTGCTGTCAAATGCGATATTGTTTTACTCCAGTTCGGATGACAAAGGGCTCAGAGGTAGAGCGACTGCACAAGATGAAGGCAGTCATCTAGTCAAGGAGGAGTCTTACAATGGTACTAAATTTTCGTGGGCAGCCAACTTTGACATGATTGTCAACCATGAGACTCTGGAAAGAGTCGAAGGCTTTGGTCAGATTGATAAAGGCCATATACAGCTCCTGGTGTTGTTTTTGACACTTTTCCTGGATCTGCCTGGCTGCAAAAATCATGTTGGTTGTGCCTCGTGATGGTCTGAAGCCACACTGGGGCTCTGGAAGTACTTCCTCTACAAGAGGGAGCAAACAATTCAGTCAGATTCTAGCAAGAATTTCCCCAATGATGGAGAGAAGGACAATGCCTCAGTAGTTGCCATAGTTGGCCTTGTCTTCCTTTTTGAAAATGGTTACAACGTTAGCATTACATAAGCCAGCAGGGATTTCTTCAGTGCGCCAGATTTTGAGGAGCAGCAAGTGAAGCGTGTTAGCCAATGTTTCTCCCCCCACTTTCAGTACTTCAGCTGGTATGCCATCAGGACCTGGTGCTTTATTGTTCTTAGTTTGTTTAATTGCTTTGCGGACCTCCTTGCATGTTAGTGGGTTGGCAAGATATTCCCTGATTGGGTGCTGAGGGATGGAGTTGGTGGTGTCGTCAATCAAGGTCAATTCTCGATTTAGAAGCTTTAGGTAGTGTTCCTTCCAGCACTCTTCGATAGATTAGTTATCTTTAAGAAGGGTACTACCATCTTCAGATCTCAGAGGTGTGAGGCCACATGTGCTTGGTACATACAGGGTCTAGGTCTCTCAAAAAAAGGGCCGCATATCATATCTGTGAGTCATTGAATGTTTGGATTTCTTTTGCTTTGTCCTCCCACCATTTGTTTGTAACCTTAGTGTTGCTGTTCTCAAATCAGTCCTGATGGCAGTGAACAGCTTACAAAAGCCTAGGGCTATTCTGAACATTGGCAAAACAAAAAGTTCTCCACCAGCCAGTTCCCGGTCAATCAGACCCAGCAAGGAAGATCTACATCGACAAAGAAGAACTGGAAAATGTAGAATACTTTGCCTACCTTGGCAGCCATCTCTTGCAGAGGACAGACAGACATCAAGATTCATCACAGAATTCGAATTGCCAGCCTTACCTTTGGCAGACTGTCTTGCTGGGTGTTCAACAATCACAACATCAGAACACATATTAGACTCTTAATTTATAAAGTCGTGGTTTATAAAGTTAGTTTATAAACTCTCCTCTATGGCTGTGAAACTTGGGTGACCTACTGAAAACACCTGAGAAACCTGGAATGCCAGCACAAGCACTTTCTTCTGAAGATCCTCAACATACAGTGGGAGGATCATTGAACCAATGTCAGTGTCCTCACAGAGGCCAACATCTTCATTGCTGAGGCCCTGATTACCCAGCATCAGCTGAGGTGAAGCAGGCACTGTGCGCGCATGCCTGATGAACTCTCACTAAAGGAGAAAGGAAATGGGGAGGCCAAAAGAAACACTTTAAAGACATCCTCAGGGTAAACATCAAGAGATGTGGCATCAACACCACATACTGGGAGACAGCAGCCCATGATACGGGTAACTGGCAAAGACTTGTCAGAGAGGAAACGTCCACTTTTGAGGAAAATTGCATTGACCTGGTTGCAGAAAAACACCAGAAAAGAAAAGAAAAGACAACTGTCATGCAGCAATCATGGGCCAGCTCTGTCTTCCACCACCTGCAATGTCTTCCAACAAGCCTGTGGCTCAAGGATGGGACTCTTCATTACCAAAGGACCCATGAAAAATAAAAGCTGTGAAAGATCATCCTCTAGAGATCGCTGACAACAAATGATCAAACCCTATCAACAATATTTTACAAAATATCCTAAGATCTAAGCTCCCTACCTTCAAACTTTGCAGTTTTCCTTATTCCAAATGACTGTCACCACCTCATTTTATTTTCAGTGGGGCTGACGCCAAACTATCCTCATTCAAGAGGGCTGCCTACAGGCTTTGCATGTGGCAATGGGCCACAACTTTTTCCTTAGTAAAGATGGCTACTCTCTGGACTTTAAGGTTAGTGACTTGAACAGGAAACCGAGGAGAGAGGGGAATGTGGAGTTCAGGAGAAGATCTGGGACTGGAGACAAGAGACCATGGGGGAGAAAACCGAGTGGACAAGTGAAAATGCGGGGAGGGAAAACAGATAGGATAATCGTAAGGGAGGAGGACAGACTGGTAGTTCCTCCACTCTCGAGATTAGGAAAGGGTAAGAATCATAGAATATCAGGGCTGGAAGGGACCCCTGAAGGTCATCAAGTCCAACCCCCTTCTCGAAGCAGGACCAATTCCCAGTTAAATCATCCCAGCCAGGGCTTTGTCAAGCCTGACCTTAAAAACCTCTAAGGAAGGAGATTCTACCACCTCCCTAGGTAACGCATTCCAGTGATTCACCACCCTCTTAGTGAAAAAGTTTTTCCTAATATCCAATCTAAACCTCCCCCACTGCAACTTGAGACCATTAATCCTCATTCTGTCATCTGCTACCATTGAGAACAGTCTAGATCCATCCTCTTTGGAACCCCCTTTCAGGTAGTTGAAAGCAGCTATCAAATCCCCCCTCATTCTTCTCTTCTGCAGGCTAAACAATCCCAGCTCCCTCAGCCTCTCCTCATAAGTCATGTGTTCTAGACCCCTAATCATTTTTGTTGCCCTTCGCTGGACTCTCTCCAATTTATCCACATCCTTCTTGTAGTGTGGGGCCCAAAACTGGACACAGTACTCCAGATGAGGCCTCACCAATGTCGAATAGAGGGGAACGATCACGTCCCTCGATCTGCTCGCTATGCCCCTACTTATACATCCCAAAATGCCATTGGCCTTCTTGGCAACAAGGGCACACTGCTGACTCATATCCAGCTTCTTGTCCACTGTCACCCCTAGGTCCTTTTCCGCAGAACTGCTGCCTAGCCATTCGGTCCCTAGTCTGTAGCGGTGCATTGGATTCTTCCGTCCTAAGTGCAGGACCCTGCACTTATCCTTATTGAACCTCATCAGATTTCTTTTGGCCCAATCCTCCAATTTGTCTAGGTCCTTCTGTATCCTATCCCTCCCCTCCAGCGTATCTACCACTCCTCCCAGTTTAGTATCATCCGCAAATTTGCTGAGTGCGCAATCCACACCATCCTCCAGATCATTTATAAAGATATTGAACAAAACCGGCCCCAGGACCGACCCTTGGGGCACTCCACTTGACACCGGCTGCCAACTAGATATGGAGCCATTGATCACTACCCGTTGAGCCCGACAATCTAGCCAGCTTTCTACCCACCTTATAGTGCATTCATCCAGCCCATACTTCCTTAACTTGCTGACAAGAATACTGTGGGAGACCGTGTCAAAGCTTTGCTAAAGTCAAGAAACAATACATCCACTGCTTTCCCTTCATCCACAGAACCAGTAATCTCATCATAAAAGGCAATTAGATTAGTCAGGCATGACCTTCCCTTGGTGAATCCATGCTGGCTGTTCCTGATCACTTTCCTCTCATGCAAGTGCATCAGGATTGATTCTTTGAGGACCTGCTCCATGATTTTTCCAGGGACTGAGGTGAGGCTGACTGGCCTGTAGTTCCCAGGATCCTCCTTCTTCTCTTTTTTAAAGATTGGCACTACATTAGCCTTTTTCCAGTCATCCGGGACTTCCCCGGTTCGCCACGAGTTTTCAAAGATAATGGCCAATGGCTCTGCAATCACAGCCGCCAATTCCTTCTGCACTCTCGGATGCAACTCGTCCGGCCCCATGGACTTGTGCACGTCCAGCTTTTCTAAATAGTCCCTAACCACCTCTATCTCCACAGAGGGCTGGCCATCTCTTCCCCATTTTGTGATGCCCAGCGCAGCAGTCTGGGAGCTGACCTTGTTAGTGAAGACAGAGGCAAAAAAAGCATTGAGTACATTAGCTTTTTCCACATCCTCTGTCACTAGGTAAGAGGAGTCTTCTTCTGAGCAAACAAGCAAACAAACAAGAGTCTACATTGTTACAGGAACATTTGAAGGTTGAATTTTGACCCTGAAATGCGCTCACACTTTTGGGGCAGGTGACTTCCACCCTGAAGCCTAAAAAACCAGAAGCCAACCCCCCACCCCCTCGCCCCACACACACAGAGCCTTCCACACCCCTACACTCTGCCTCCACACATAAGTCATGATATTTGAATACTTAGGGTTGGCAATACATGGAATGTGCTGCTTCCACAAAGCTCCCAGACTCTGCTGGCTTGATAGTTGAAATTTTGTCTCGAATTGAAACTGCTTGCCCTCCTTTAAACTAGGCCATCAAGCCAAAATACAATCTAGCTTTTCAAAACATGGAAGAAACTCTTAAGACTCTTGCTAAAACAATTTATTGTAATATTGTTTAAAAAGAATAATTGCTTCACACCATTTTAGCTTTTAGAATATGATAGAGAAAATTCTGCAAGGTCCTTTTGTATCTGTTATACATTTTAAATATCTTTTTAAATACAGTAATTTATAAATGTTAAATTTTAGTAAATAAGTAATATTTACCCTTATCCAAAAGAACCATATACCCATGTTTCGAATCCCTGCCATTGAAGTGAAGATAAAATACATAATAATTGTTGTAATGAGGATATAATCAAGTGGAAAAACCTAAAAGAGAACGATATTAATATATAAGCTGAAAAAAGAAATGAAAACACTAACATTACAAATACTCAACACCAATCAAATTACAAGAGTGGCTGATCATCTAATTTTAAAAACAGGTTTCTTAACACAATGAGACGCTATATATATCAGAACTTTTCATTTTGATAGTGTTTGAGGTGGTAAGGGAAGGAAAACTGCCTGATTTAAAACGTAAGACAATTAATTACAAATAGAGCTGAAACAATTAATAGTCCAATTTAGAAAAGAGATTGAATAGCTTTGTGAATTTTTTCCAAGCTTCACCTCGATTTGAATTAGATATTGCTTCATTCAAATTTCAAATGTTGGGCTAGACTATTTAGTTCTACTTACAGTAAAGTCCAGAGTTAGAATAGTGCAAGAGGTCTCTTTCAAATGAGTTAACATAAGAGATATAACATTCATATATCATTTCTAGAGTAAAGTCAAAGTTAATATAAACCTTTATTAAAAAAAAACTACACAATTACACCTCTACCCTGATATAACACAGTCCTTGGGAGCCAAAAAAAATCTTACCGAGTTATAGGTGAAACCATGTTATATCAAACTTGCTTTGGCCTCGAGCATTTACGTTAATAGTCACTTCCCGCCCCCTGACTGACCCCTCAGAACCCCCGACCCATCCAACCTCCCCTGCTCCTTGTCCCCTGACTGTCCCCTCCAGAGACTTCCTGCCCCTAACCACCCCTCCCAAAACCCCACCCAACCCCCCTGCTCCTTGTCCCCTGACTGCCCCGACCCCTATCCACAGCCCTGTCCCCTGACAGGCCCCCCCAGACTCCCACGCCCTATCCAATGCCCCCATTCCTCGCCTCCAGAGACCATCCTACCCCCTCTGCTCCCTGTCCCCTGACTGCCCCACCGAGACCTTCTGCCCCTTATCCAATCCCTTGGCCCCAGCCCGGCACCCTTAACACGCTGCTCAGAGCAGCGTGTCAGAGCCAGACACGCTAATCCGCTGGAGCACACAGCCCCGCTCCCCAGAGTGCTGCTTTACCGCGTTATATCTGAATTTGTGTTATATTGGGTCACATTATATCAGGGTAGAGATGTACCTATGTAACTTACATGGCCTTTTGTAGGGCCGTTCTACCTGACAGAGAGGGTTGCAAATGTCCAGTAGTTTATGCAGCTTTATTTGGAGTATCTCCAGAGGAGCGTCCAGAGTATTCGCTAATTTCATTATGTTCCAGAAAACACTGTCTGAAGAGGCTGTAGATCTAGGATTGGTTGCTCTGTCCAGGGAGATGGCCACTGGTTGTTGGTGTTTGGGAAAGATCATCTCCACTGACTCCTTGTCCCTCCTCTACTAATATATATATATATAAGTATTTTCATTCATTGATAGAGAGAGAGTTGAAACTGGTGATGAAGCTGGCTGCAGCAAATGCTTTAGTAAGGAAGACCTTGACTTGGAGATCTAGTCAGCTGGTTTCCTAACATATGAATTGTCCCCACCGCCCCACCATGGGGCCCAAATAGGACCTGGGGAAAGAGGACATATGGGGATTCCAGCTCTGCAGATCTCTTACTGACCCCACTGACTTATGAGCACACCTAAGGGATTTCTCCCTGGACTGTCTGTCCATGGAAGGGACAGTTCGGATTCTGGTGAAGATGATCTGATGCGATCACCTGAGGAGGCTGAGTAAGTGAAGTCTCCCTCCATAGGCAGGGCACAAAGCGCTCTGATAAGTCCTGTCTGTTTAGATTTATGGCCAATTACTCCTGGGAAAATTCTGCACCACTGCGCATGCACCAAATTCATGTCCCCTGCAGATTTCTTCCCTCCCCCCACACAAAAATGACTTTCTGATGGGGAAGTAAAGGGAAGCCGCAAGGGCAGTCATGTGACACATGGGGAGGAGCATTTCAGGTCCCTAGAGCAGCCAGCGGAGAGGTAAATCACTGCAGAGCAGGAGCAGGAGGGTGGGGCTGAGGACTCCCCGGCAGGTGGCTACTATCCTGCGCTGGGCTCAGCTAGTCCCAGCTGGGAAGGATGGGACTTGCTCTTCCCCTGAAAGGAAGGGCCGGGGCTGACCCATCCCCGGGAAAAAAAACGGTTACCCACCTTTTTCATAACTGTTGTTCTTAGAGATGTGTTTCTCATGTCCACTTCATTCTAGGTGCGTGCGCGCCCAAGTGCGTGGTCGTCGGAGATTTTTGCCTTCGCGGTATCCATATGGCCAGCTGTGGTGCCCCCTTGAGTGCCATGCTCATATGTCCGTATATCAGGTGCTGCCAGCCCTATGCCCTCTCAGTTCCTTCTTGCCGACAACTCCAACAGGGGGACAGGAAGGTGGGTAATGGAATGGACATGAGCAACACATCTTGAAGAACAGTTATGAAAATGGTGGCTAAGCATTTTTTGTTCTTCAAGTGTTTGCTCATGTCAATTCCATTCTAGGTGGCTCACAAGCAGTATCAGTGGAGGAGGGCTCGGAGTTCAGGGTCTTGCAGCATTGCTCTGCCAAAGTAAACATCGTGTCTCTGCTGGGTAAGCGCATAATGAGATGTGAACGTCTGGACAGACGGCCAGGTAGCATCCCTACTGATCTGTCGGATTGGTACCTGTGCCAGGAAGGCAACTGACGATGCTTGTGTCCTAGTTGAGTGTGCAGTCACGATCGCTGGCGGAGGCACTTTCGCCAGCTCATAGCAGTAGCGGATGCAGGCTGTGATCCAGGATGAAATCCTCAGAGCAAACACTGCGCGACCTTTCATTCTATCTGCCACCACAATGAACAACTGTGTTGACTTACTGAACGGCTTTGTTCTGTCTACGTAGAAGACCAGTGCCCTCTTGACGTCCAGGGTGCGTAGCCTGCACTCCTCATCTGAGGCCCCCTTTTGCTTTCAGGATTAGGAAGTAGCGGGAATAGAAACCCTTGCCTTTCACGTCCCGAGGGACCTCCTCCACTGCTTCCAGGCACAGGAGGTTCTCAATGTCTTGAATGAGGAGTTGACATGAGAAGGATCCCTGAAGATGGATGGGGAAGAGGGGAAGTGGCCAAAAATTGCAGGGTATAGCCCTGAAATACTACGTCTAGCACCCAGTGGTCCGAGGTGACCTGCAACCAGGCCAAACGGTAGGGACCAAGACGGTCAAGGAAAGAACAAGGTGGATCCAAGAAATTGACTGGGGCGTCGCTCTTGAGAGCGCCTTCAAAACGAGTGCTTCTGGCCCCCGGGATGCCTCGCTGTGCGGCAAGCGGGAGAAGGAAGGGCTGTGACAAATAAAACTCATGTCTTTCTCCCTTCTCCTTGCAAACCCCTAACAAGGCTGCCAAGGCCTTGGTGGTGGGGGCAGCCAGAACTGCTTCCGTGAAGACTGCGGCGTACGCATGCTCAACAAGCAAACGGAGGCCCAAGTGTCCTTCAACCCATTGAACCTCGCATCCGTCTGTTCGGAGAAGCAACTGTTCCCCAAGGTGGAGGGAGGTTTAGGGGTGGGCGCAGTCTCCTCTCCTCTCGACCTCCAAGCGCAACTCCTGTACCGTCGGTGTCACCAACTGTTGCTCTGAGGCAGCAGCAGATGAGCGGTGCGAAGGGGGCAGTGTCATGACCGGCATTGCCCCCCGGGCTCCAATAAGGCAACTGTGCTGGCCACTTGCCATGCTGCCAAGATGATGCCGTCGATGTCAACGTGGTCTCGGGAGCCCAACTGAGTTGGTGGAGTCTGGGAGTCAGAACTACCCTTCTGTGCTAGAGGAATCCACTTCCGGTGACCACCGTGGGACTGTCGACACTGGTGCCTGGAGTGAGAGGACCGGTGCCGGTATTGAGGGGACCGGAGTCGTGACGGAAAATGCTTCCATGAGGCAAGCAACCAAGATCTGTGCCTAGAGGATGACTGGCAGGGGGCGAATGGTGCCGGTAGTACAGAGACCGGTGTCTCACCTTAGGCAATGCACATTGAGACAGCAGAAACCGCGATTGCGGTGCCAGTGACCGAGCAGGAGACCCAGAGGATCTGGTCTGCTACTCCAGAGTTCTGTGGCATGGAGGAGGAGAGCACTGCCTTGTCTCGGGGGATAAGTGGTGCTCCACTGCCCCCTGAAAGGCGTTAGTGGGTGGCCCACCCTCATAGGGAGCCTTTACCGTTTCCTGTGGCACTGGCAGTGCTAGTGGCACAGGCAGAGACCTCTACTCTCTCAGCATCAGGGGAGCTTTGGAAAGTGTCGATGTCATCAAGAATTTGGATCACCTACTGCTCCTGCGAGTCGGTGGCAGATCCTTTAAGGGACTAAGGGCCCCGACTGGGGAGGCACGTACACGTGGCTCCAGAGTGGCTGGGTGGCCCAAACTGGGTCATAGAATCATAGAATAACAGACTTGGAAGGGACCTCTGGAGGCCATCTTGTCCAACCCCAACTAAGTCATCCCAGCCAGGGCTTTGTCAAGCCTGACCTTAAAAACTTCTAAGGAAGGAGATTCCACCACCTCCCTAGGTAACACATTCCAGTGTTTCACCACCCTCCTAGTGAAAAAGTTTTTCCTAATATCCAACCTAAACCTCCCCCACTGAAACTTGAGACCATTACTCCTTGTCCTGTCATCTGCTATCACTGAGAATAGTCTAGATCCATCCTCTTTGGATCCACCTTTCAGGTAGTTAAAAGCAGCTATCAAATCCCCCCTCATTCTTCTCTTCCGTAGACTAAACAATCCCAGTTCCCTCAGCCTCTCCTCATAACTCATGTGTTCCAGTCCCCTAATCATTTTCGTTTCCCTTCGCTGGACTCTCTCCAATTTATCCACATCCTTCTTGTAGTGTGGGGCCCAAAACTGGACACAGTACTCCAGATGAGGCCTCACCAATGTCGAACAGAGGGGAACGATCACGTCCCTCGATCTGCTGGCAATGCCCCTACTTATACATCCCAAAATGCCATTGGCCTTCTTGGCAACAAGGGCACACTCTTGACTCATATCCAACTTCTCGTCCACTGTAACCCCTAGGTCCTTCTCTGCAGAACTGCTGCCTAGCCATTCGGTCCCTAGTTTGTAGCGGTGCATTGGATACTTCTGTCCTAAGTGCAGGACTCTGCACTTGTCCTTGTTGAACCTCATCAGATTTCTTTTGGCCCAATCCTCTAATTTGTCTAGGGCCCTCTGTAACCTATTCCTACCCTCCAGCGTATCTACCACTCCTCCCAGTTTAGTGTCATCTGCAAACTTGCTGAGGGTGCAGTCCACACCATCCTCCAGATCATTAATGAAGATATTGAACAAAACCGGCCCCAGGACTGATCCTTGGGGCACTCCGCTAGATACCGGCTGCCAACTAGACATGGAGCCATTGATCACTACCCGCTGAGCCCGACAATCTAGCCAACTTTCTACCCACCCTGTAGTGCATCCATCCAGCCCATACTTCTTTAACTTGCTGACAAGAATACTGGGGGAGACTGTGTCAAAAGTTTTGCTAAAGTCGAGGAATAACGCATCCACTGCTTTCCCTTCATCCACAGAACCAGTTATCTCATCATAGAAGGCAATTAGATTAGTCAGGCATGACTTTCCCTTGGCAAATCCATGCTGACTGTTCCTGATCACTTTCCTCTCATTTAAGTGCTTCAGAATTGATTCCTTGAGGACATGCTCCATGATTTTTCCGGGGACTGAGATGAGGCTGACCGGCCTGTAGCTCCCAGGATCATCCTTCTTCCCTGTTTTAAAGATGGGCACTACATTAGCCTTTTTCCAATCTTCCGGGACTTCCCCCGATCGCCATGAGTTTTCAAAGATAATGGCCAATGGCTCTGCAATCACATCCGCCAATTCCTTTAGCACTCTCGGATGCAATACATCCGGCCCCATGGACTTGTGCGCGTCCAGTTTTTCTAAATAGTCCCCAACCACTTCTTCCTTCACAGAGGGCTGGCCACCTCCTCCCCATGCTGTGCTGCCCAGTGCAGTAGTCTGGGAGCTGACCTTGTTCGTGAAGACAGAGGCAAAAAAAGCATTGAGTACATTAGCTTTTTCCACATCCTCTGTCACTAGGTTGCCTCCCTCCTTTAGTAAGGGGCCCACACTTTCCTTGGCTTTCTTCTTATTGCCAACATACCTGAAGAAACCCCTCTTGTTACTCTTAACATCCCTCGCTAGCTGCAACTCCAGGTGTGATTTAGCCTTCCTGATTCCATTCCTACATATCCGAGCAATATTTATATACTCATCCCTGGTCATTTGTCCAATCTTCCACTTCTTGTAAGCCTCTTTTTTGTGTTTAAGATCAGCAAGGATTTCACTGTTAAGCCGAGCTGGTCGCCTGCCATATTTACTATTCTTTCTACACATCGGGATGGTTTGTCCCTGTAACCTCCATAAGGATTCTTTAAAATACAGCCAGCTCTCCTGGACTCCTTTCCCCCCCCCATGTTATTCTCCCAGGGGATCTTGCCCATCAGTTCCCTGAGGGAGTCTAAGTCTGCTTTTCTGAAGTCCAGGGTCCGTATTCGGCTGCTTTCCTTTCTTCCTTGTGCCAGGATCCTGAACTCGACCATCTCATGGTCACTGCCTCCCAGGTTCCCATCCACTTTTGCTTCCCCTACTAATTCTTCCCGGTTTGTGAGCAGCAGGTCAAGAAGCAGCAGGTCCTTTGCCCAATGTCCCATGGCCCTTCTTGCCTCATGCTGGAGAGCTGTGCTTCTTTGATTTCTTTTTGGGCACCGGTGATGGGGAATGGTGCTGGACGGGGATCGCACCAACGCAGATGTATTAGATGAGACTTGGCAGGATGGCTCGGAAGCCGGACGAAGGGCAGCCTCCATGAGGCAAGCCCGCAAACCAATATCCCACTGAGTCCTGGGTCAACATTTTTTTACAAAGACGACATTTCTCCTTCACATGTGATTCCCCCAAGCACTTAAGGCAGCTGCTGTGAGGGGTCACTTACAGGTATAGGCCTGTTGCAGTCCACCCAGAGCTTAAACCCCGGAGACCAGGACATTCCCTTGCTGGGACTAACTTCTAACTACATTTCACAATTACTTAACACTAACTACTATAAACTATTTACAAGGCCCTAAGGCTTGAAGTCAGAAGAGATGAAACCACTAGCCCTTGCTATGCAAGGAAAGGCACTCCAACTAACCACCACAGGCAGTAAGAAGGAACTGAGAGGGCGTAAGGCTGGTGGCACCCGATATACCGATGCACGAGCGGAGCACTCAAGGCGACGCCACTGCTGGCCCTATGGATACCATAGGGCAAAGATCTCCAGCGACCACGCACGTGGGCATGCACACACCTAGAATGGAATTGACATGAGCAAGCACTCAAAGAAGAACTTTCCCGGGCTGCAGGAAGCTTCACTCTCCCACCCACATCGCTCCTCAGCTGTGGAGGGAGAGGTCACCCATACGGGAAGCTACTCCCGTCTGCCCACCACCGTGCATCTGGACCTGCCCCCATATCAAGACACCCTACTGAGTCCCCCCAACACACACCCAGAACCCCACCCCCTGCATCCAGAGCCCACTTGCACACAGACCCTCCCGCTGAGCCCCACCCCCTGCCTTCAGACCCCCAACCTTGCACCCAGACCATCCCCCACTGAGTCCCCTGCACTCAAATCCCCACCCCGATGAGCTCCACCCTGTGCATCTGGACCACCCCAACATAGTGTCCCATTACCCCAGACTCCCTACTGAGTTGCCCTCACTGAAACTGACCCACAAACAACTTTCTCACCCTACACCTGGATCCCCTCCACACTTGGACACTGCTGGGCTTAGCCTGTCTTCCCACATCTGGTGCATGTGGCACAGAAGGGAAGGGCCCAGGGGTGTTTCTAGGGCGGGTCGGGAGCAGCCTCACCGCCATGTCCATGTCCCAGGAGGGGGCATAGGGTGATCTCCCACTTCCATGCAGTCAATGGTGTGTGCGCGTCCCACTGCCATGCTGAAGCCTCCACATTTATTTACTGACAAGAAAAATTGGCAGAATTTTTTATTTTTTGGCACAGAATTCCCTCAGGAGTCGCCAGTACTGCTGGGTTGCAGAATGAACCTGGCTGATTGTCACCCTCAGTCTGTCCAGAATCAGGGACTCTGCTAGCAGTCACAGCCAAGACTGTCAATGCTGAGAACTGTTTTGGTGCTGATAAGACCTTCACAGCACCAATATGGCACTCTGAGCTGATGAATCCTCTGCCACCAATAAGCTTAGAGTCTGTTTCCCCGGGTGCTAGTGTAGTTGGTACAGGATCATCTGGTACTGCTGCTAGGGAAGGATAGCTGTGCCTTCCCTGGTTCTTGGAGCCATGCTCCTTGCAACCTCATTGCTGGGAAAAGTGGAAGTTCTTGAGTTTGGGGTGTCATTGTGGCTCAGTGGGGCACTAGAGAAGTGAGACTGAATGAAAGGAGATGTCCTCATTTGTTTACCCAGATCTGACAACATTTGCACTGAGGTCTCATGATGTAGCTTTAATCTTCCCTCTTTAGCTTTCAAGTCGTTGCTCAAAACCAGCTTGTGCACCATGCAGCGCTCTGACACATGCTTAGGCAAGGGGCACAAGAGGCAACTTGAATGGCCATCATTTGCGGGCACTGTTGTATTGCAGGAGGGACAGATTTTGAATCATGGGGATTTTCCTCTGGCTATTTTAGGTTTGTGCACAGAGGGATTGGGGGGGGGGGAAGAAGAGGCATTAGAAACCCCATTAATGCCCTCTATTCACAAGGAATTTTTTTTCAAACCAACAGATATTTGATATTTGTCTCAATAATTATAAACAGCAGCAGCTCCAGCTTATTTCTTGTAGGTTGAAGAGACAGACTGCAGGGTTCCATCTTGTAGACATGGACAGTAAGAAGGAACTGAGAGGCTGCGGAGGCTAACCCGCTCCTTAAATCTTCAGCTAAAACGGTCACGAGTGCTCATAGTGTGCAGGCACTGCCCCAACGGACACTGCCATTTCAAAAGAATCTGATCACATGTGCAGGGGGCATAAACCCAAAGAGTGGAATTTGTCTGGATAATCATTTGAGGAGTAATTCCATGTTTCAACATATACAGTGCAAGAGGGCCCTGGTGTTTCAATGTGCTAATCTGCAAAACTTACAGTTCACAAAAAGTTTAAGTTTTACTTCTCAGCAAATATTTAAGAGATTGCTGTAGTGAAGTATTTTATTTAGACTATTATAATATTCATTGACACAGATTTACCAGTATATTACCAATATTAAATTAAAACAAAGCATGTCAAAAATGAAGTTTAACTAATAGATAAATCAAAAATGCTAATTTGCAGACTCAAGATTTTTTTAATCTGCAATGGTCTCCTAAATCCTAGCATATATTAGCAAGTTTATTACATATATATATATTTGCCAATTATTGTTTTACTTACAGTTTGTAGAACAGGTAAAAGCATATTCAATGGATTGGTCAGATTAGTTCCTAAAATTATAAATCCAGAATTGATGCCAGCTGAATGGAGAGCTTTGTCCAAGCTGCAGTAAACAGGGAAAACTGGTTAATTATAATGGCTTTTTTCCCCTCTCCATAGACCATTTTTATTCATGTTTCACTTAAAGGGATGTCAGATTAAAAAATCACTCTTGTGTTTAAGATTTTTTTAGAAACCGTTATAAACACCAAAGAAGTTATAATTGAAAGAAAACTTTTTTAGTTTCTTTACTTTGTTAATGCTATAGCTCCCCCTGTATTGTTAGCTATGGTCTGGTCCTGCAAACATGCAAGTCAAGTTATTCACGTGAAGTCAATGCGACTACGCACATGTATCTTTGCACGATCTATCCCTTACTCAGTTTCTCCTTTTTGTTTGTATGGGTATTTCACGTAACAGGGAAGAGGGAAATATTTTTAAAATAGGGAAAGTGATGCTTAAACATGAAAAGTCCCCAAAACACCATAGGGGGACTGGACTCAGGGACAGATGATGTAACAGACAACTTTTAAAAAACAAACTACTTATATTTCCAGTTGACTATACTACTTTAAGCTTCACAAAACATGGACATGACCAGGACCTAAAGAATATGCAGAAAGGAGATTGAGAACTCAGTACCCACAAGGTGTTGAGCACTGTTTCCCTAACCCAGAAGGCACATAAGCCCATGCTTATTTTGTAGCACATAAGTAGTCCCTTTATTTGCATTTGTCTACACATATGATTAATATATTTGGTGTATCAGTGGTAGCGTGCTCACTCTTTTATAGTGGATAGTTAAGAAAAACAAACTGATCAATCTTTATTTAATCAATGTTTTATTGACTTACCTGTTTCAGCTTCATCAAAATTTAGTTTAGGTGTATAATGTTAAATATGACAGTACAGTCAGTTACAGGAATGTGGCAAGACAAAAGTACACCACTGCAGAACGCTTCTAAAGTAAAGCAGACAACTCTTAAGATTAATAGATCATACGAATGGATTTTAGCTTAGATAAAAGGTATACAGCACATGATCCGTGTAACTTATTTACAAAATGGACACTGCAATATACTTACTTTGACAGGAAGAGAGAAATGGTGAACAACAGTGCCACAAGGATGAAAAATACTCCCCATATGATCTAAAACAAAGATATATTATTATAATGTAGCTGAAATGCTCTTTGAAGTTGATATTAAAAAGCACAAAAACATTATAATCAATTTTATTGATCAAAGGCTGTTTATGTGCTATAATCTTTTAACCAAATTGAGCTAGGATGATTGTTTTGTTTAGTGAGTATTTCCATCCACTTTTTCCACATACATGTTTTAAATGACTTATGAATGAGGGAAGAGTTTGATAGGAATGCTCCAAAAGGTAAAGGGTATTCATTTAACCACTTAAAATAGTATCTCCCTCCCACCCCACAGTTAACTAAGGCAAAAAGGAATTCATTGCTTTTGCCCGGGGATGACGTAAACCTTATTCATAGAACTGAATGTGAAATGTTTTAAATTTCGGTAGTGTGCTGTAAGCTGATACAGTGCTCTCCCATCCCTTAGTCATGGAAACATAAAAGAGAAAGATGAGTGCATGTGAAAGGTTATACTGAACAAATGTAACATTTACTATGAAAAATGTGTGTCCTTATACTTGCTATAGTAAAAAGCATAGAAAAGTTTAACTATGTGCCAAATAGAGATTTGACTGTACTACAGAGAAAACAAAGCACAGACTTAATTTCCTCCCTTGCTATATTGGGTCCAGATAGAAGAGGTCTACGAAAAATGCCATCACTAGTGATTGGTCTTTTGCAATTGTCCTCCTCTCCACTGGAAAAGGATCAAAACAGGCGAGCCATACCTTGGGAGGAAATAGTACTAGAAGAGAAACTAAGACCCTCCCCTTTTTTTTTTTAAACACACAACTGCCAAAAGGACACGCTTGTTGAAAACCTCATTTGCAGGAGATAGGTCTAATAAGAAGCGAAATAATGTAATGTGGCCCAAATATTCATTCTGCATGCCTTCAATAAAGAGGCTTCTGGCAACATGAATACACTTCCAGTTCCCCCCTCAGCCAAGCAGGATTTAGAATTTCAAAAGCTATGTTTAGTGTTTCAAAGCCACATAGGATTTCATTTTTCAAAACGATATTGTGCAGCTAAGAGAGACTTAAGCCACTTAAGAAAGGAAAATTGTATTTGAAATTATTCAAAGACTTTTGAGGACAGACTAGGAAAAAGAAAACCACCAGCTAAACAAAATGCATAAGAAAAATCAGAACAGCCTATCAAAAGGAAAAAAGGAAATATCAGTTTCAGGAAAAGCTTAGAGAAGAGCCACTTAGGATTTTAGGCTAGCAGAATGGCTAAAAAACTTAACTGAGTAATTTCATGTTATGTTTGGGTTTTGAGATTTTAGAAAAAGTGGATAATTTATAATGCTAACTAGCTTTGACAAACTGATGTTTCTTCCTTGTGCAAAAAACTGTTGGTAAGCTGAAGAATCTATTCCCTGCATTCTGTAGAAAGAGTGGTAGAGAGCATGAATGTAGGGAGCCGGAACCACTGAAAACTTCATTTCCATGGACTGAGCTCTAAGAGTATGTCTACACTACCCGCCAGATCGGCAGGCAGCAATCGATCCAGCCAGCATCGATTTATCATGTCTAGTCTAGACTTGATAAATTGACCCGAGTGCTCTCCCGTCAACTCCTGTACTACACCACCATGAGAGGCGCAGAGGGAGCGGCAACAGTCGACTCGTGGCGGTGAAGACACCATTTTTTCTAAAATCTCATTCACGTAGCTGAAGTTGCGTAACTTAGATGGATCCCCGCCCCAGTGTAGACCAGGGCTAAGTGAATGCCTGGACAAAGCAGTTTGAGCCATGAAGATGAACATTAACCTGAACTACTGCCTGATACATTTCTGAACCACAGATATTGCCCAACAGGAAAAAATGTACTGGATGATATCTGGGAATAGGCAATTAAAAATACTCTGCCTTTAATTCTTGTCTTTTATGAGGTCCGTCTTTCAAAATCCTTGGACTGTCTTATTTTAAGCAGTTTTTAGCCAATTTCACTTATTCAGTTTCAATCCAAATTGTGCCAATGCACTGCCCTACGCCAAATTCTTGTCTTCCTGCAGGATCAACTCCTTGATTCCAGCACTGATCTGGGTCAGACACTCCACAGAAAAAAAAATAATGCAAATTTTTGATAACTTGACTGTCACAGAGTACCAGTTTGCTTTAATTTTTATTAATCCTCCTTATTGCATTCATATGCAGCCACCAACACCATCAATTATGATATCCAACATTTTAAGTGTTCTTACGGAGCATTACTGTTGAGAAAGACTTACTTAGTCATAGAAATGAAAAGTATATAGGTGTGCCCCAGCTTTTTGTCCTATGGCAATTAATTTTCCTTATCTCTTCCCCCCCCCCCCAGTGAGATAATTGGTACTCACGGATATGACTATCGAATTAATCCCAGTTGCGTGTCTCTCTTCTCTATTACCTGGTTCCTAACATATGTTCTGAAAGAACCAGAACTGTCTCACATTTGATATAATCAAAAGTAAACTCCTATCTTCAGTATATCTTGACTTTAACTGAATCACTCCTGTACCAGGAGTTCCGACTATAACCATCCTTTTATATACATATACCACGGTGGTCTACTCCTGTTGATGTTTATATGCAATTCAGAAATTATATAATAATATAATTCAGAAATGTATAATAATTCAGAAATTTTGGTAACTACAGTATTGTTAAAGTTTTCCAGTATTTTTCATTTTGATTCATTTGACACTTATGCTTTCTTTATCCAGAACCATTCTGCACAGTTACTTTTGATGATGATACCACATTTTATTTACAACAGCTGCCCATGAAAAGAAGATTCTGATTCAGACAGACAGTTACTCCTCTTTAAGACTATACAAAAAAAGAAAATCACAAGTGTTTCACCTTTAGGAGCAGATCTCTGTATTCTGCAGTGCACAATTTGTGTTTATGCTGTAATCCGCAACTAATAGTTAATCTGTCTCAGGGCTTGTCTTCACTACCAGGAGAAAATCGACCTAAATTACACAACTCCAGCTATGTGAATAACATAGATGGAGTTGATGTAGCTTAGGTCGACTTACCCCGGTTTCTTCACTGTCCTGCATTGATGGGAAACATTCTCCCATTCACTTACCTTAATCTTCTCAGGGAGCTGTAGTACCGGGGTCGACCCGAAAGCACTGTGAAGTCAAATTGGAGGGTCTTGACTAAACCTGCTAAATTATACCCCTGCTGAATTGATTGCAGCAGTGTAGATCCCCCTGTAGCGAAGACCAGCCCATAGCCACTGGCATGATCAGATCCTTTGACAGAACTCTCCTAAAGTGATTAAGTTCTCATTCAGTTACTACACTATTTTTTATATCCAAACTAAAGAACTTAACTCAAAATATTCCTCCTAGTTTAATAAGCACTATACACATTAACTGTCATTTTAATAAGCATATCCATTACAATACCTAAGACCTTTCTTCCAACACTGTTGCAATATTTTAAAACTAAAAACAAACTGGACCAGCTTCTTTGCTTGAGCTTTAGTAAACTGTTGTTTGAAGACTCACTTAACAGGAAAATGTATGTTTAAAATTTTCACACCAAAACTACTCAAATACTTAAGATAGCCATACAATATTTGGCTAACTTATGGATTAAAATATTATATTTTGTGTGTGAATTTAAACGTCAGTAATATTAGAAAAATTCACCTCTAGAACAGTTTGCAGAATACAATTTCCATATTAGCACTTGTATTTTCCTCTTCTCAGTTCACAGGAATAAACAGTATTACTTTACTTTCTTTAAAAGTTTTCTGGTGCTCATTTTTACACAAAGTTATATATTTAAAATACAATTATATATATGTAAGTGTTAAGGTTTTTACTTGTTATGGATCATGTTTAAGACAACTACAGTCTGAGATGGCAGCCGAAGATTTGAATGAAATAAAATTAATGAAAACAATTCACTAGGAATTCTTGATTTTTTTATCTTAAACATTTTCTAAGTAGTATTCACAAGAAAACAATATGAGGCCTGATTCAGGGAGAAAGGATGATTCAGTGCTTGGGACCTGCAAGATTGGTTCAGTTCTCCCCTCTGCTACAGACTCTCTTGTGATTTTGGGCAACTCACTCACTTTGTGCATCAGTTCTAATCTGTAAAATAGGGATAATATCTTCCTACCTCAAAGTATTGTGAGGATAAATACACTAAAAAATTGCAAGGTGTTCAGAAACAGTTGTAGGGTACCTTGATCTATGAAATTGATCTATGAAAGGATTTTATATCGAGTTCAATAATCTTTGGCTCTGGCCCAGTGAGGAAATATAAGATATCTCATCCCTCTACAGTTGTATTATGAAGGAAAAGGGGGCTACTGTAGTCCTTCAGAGTCCAGGACTGAAAGAGTCAGGAGACTTGAGTTCTAATCCTGATTGACATGACCCACTTGTGAACTGGGAAACTCATTGACCTGTGTCTGCACCTCACTTAAATTATCAATTTTTAAAAAAAGGAAATACATGTTTATTTATCACATTAGTGAAAAAATCAGAAGCCAAAGCACTAGTAAAGAGAATGAGAAAGAAAATACAGAAAATATTATGCCATTATGTAAGTATCAATGGTATGTTATCACTTGGAATAATGCATCTGGTTCTGGTCACCCTATTTGAAAACAGCAGACCGAGAAGGTATCTAGAGATTGGTGACAAAGATATTAGGCACCTGGAGAGAGACTACCATATGAAGAGAACATGAAAAGAGAGACTGTTTAGTTAAGTTGTCTCTTGGTTTTATACTCAAATCCAACCTCTTTGAGGCAGGGATGGTCTTTGTTCTATATTTGTACGGCATCTAGCACAATGGGGTCCTGGTCCATGACAACAGCTCCTATGCAGGGTGATAAACAACATGGCAAAAGGTTTATTTAAAATATTAAGGAATGATGCAGAGAAAATGTAAACTGGGTGTTCTATTGGCCCTCTTGATACAAACCAACGAAATTAAAAAACAACTGATTTAAAAGCTGAAAATTACGTTTTATATTAACATGTGGAACTCCTAGCCATACGATGCAACGGAAGCCAAAATTTTTAATAAAAGCATTAAATATTTATATGCATACTGAAAATATAGTTAGGGTAGTCAGTTACAGTAGACAATTATTTTTAAAAGAAATATACGTTTTTATGCTCTGGGGCACTGGACTAAGCAATGAAACTAAAAGTGCTATTAAGGGTATAGTATATCAATTCCACATCTCAGAGAAAGTGATACATGAACACTGAAAATAAAAACAAAACATGAATGAGTCACCAGAAACAGCTAGAAGTCATTGTAAGGCACTACATAAGTTAGACTATGTCTATATTACAAGTTAGGTGTTTGACTCCCCGGCTTATGTACATATTCTCAAGGTAGAGTGAATTTTAATAGCTGTGTCACTGCAGTAGCGTTGCTAGTGAAGTGGATGCACGGCTGAGCTGTGCCGAATGCAAACCCACCTGAAATCAGTTAGAGAGCTAGTATGAGTATTTGTACATGAGCAGGGAAATTACACCCCCAGTTTGTACAATCACAGCAGTGTAGGACTGGTAGGGACCTCAATAAGTCATCTAGTTCAGTCCCCTGCACTCAATGCAAGGCTAAGTAATAACTAGATCATTCCTGACAGGCATTTGTCTAACTTGTTCTTAAAACCCCCTAATGATGGAGATTCTACAACTCCCTATACAATTTGTAGTGTGGATGTAGCCTAAAATAAGGAACCAATGTGACCTTTGTTTTCTTGTAAAATAAGGAACCAATGTGACCTTTGACAGATTTCTTTGAAATTTCACTCAGCACTAGAAGAGTACTAAACAAATGGAGGAAGGCTGATATATGATGTTAATATGGAGTTTTTAAATATGTAACAGAGAAAAAGACTAGTGAGTCTGACCATAGTTCCAGGAAATGTTTTTTTCAGGGATTCATAAAAGATTGCTAAGAAATAGTTATTAGTGCGAATATTCAGAAACAATTTAATATCAAACATGAGGAGCCCTTTGATGGGGGTTGGTAAAAAAGAGGAAGAAAGGCAGATTCTCTGTATAAGACACTTTGCTATAAAGCAATTAATTTGATAATGGATATAGAAACTTAAAATCAGTGATTTGTGAATGAATATTAAGATAACCAACTGAATAAAAGCTGGTGAGAGATCATGGCACAAAAGTTATCTAGTAAATACTAGTAGGTCATTTTGGAAAACAACAAGCAAAGTCCCTTAAGATTTGGCACTGGGGCAAACCCAGTTTAGAAACTAGATAAAATAACTTGAAATAGAGCAAGAGACCTGAATTCTAAATTTACTAACAATATTGGAGAAATAGTAAATAAAATCAAGGCAATCACAGACCTGAAGGAGAATATGAACAGACTTCAAGATGGACAAGTGAGAGGCAAATTGAGTTGAACATTGAGAGGTGAAAGAGCATGCACTGGGAGAGATCAAATAAGAGGTGATAGTAAACATGTAATGAAACAGAACTTACAGAAAATATCAAGCAACAAACCTGGAAGTAGTATGGAATAATATTAAAGAGGAGGCTCAGTGTTCATCAGGCAGAAGGGGAAAGAGGACTAAAACGATAGAGAAATTAGCTATAAAAGCATGAAATAATGTTTGGCTGTGTAAGGTTCACGTAGGACTATTTTTGGAAAGCTATTTATAATGTGTTACTCATTTTAAAAGTAAAACTATAATGTTTTAAATATGTAGTCTGTACAAGATACCAAATCAGTAAAATAATATATTTGCAGACTTAGGTCGGGTGAAATTCATTTCCTCCCTTATGCGCTCCTGACAAGACACAAATTTAGGATGCCATGTTTGTCCTGTCATAGATGGCAACACTACAGTCACCTAGATTAGCATTTCCTGAATTTTCAGTTACAACATGTTGAATGCTTAAGGCCAAACAAAAAACTCTCGTTTAAACAAATAGGCGGAGGAGTGACTGCTTTTCAATTATTTTGTTTTAAAACGTAAAATTGACTACACCATTGACCTGCCAGTCACCTGGCTTGATGTCACAGGTCCAACGGTAATCATTATGGATGTGGGATAAGACTAAGCACTGAGACATCTCTTTTTCCTGTTTATAGTTCATATGCTTATACTTTGGTTTTCTGCTTGAATAATGTTATTACAAAAAATGGGTCTTTTAAGATGCTTATATTTTTACTTTTCATACTAAATGGTTGTATACAACAGTAGTGAACAGAGTTCCTCTCTTGATTTGAATTATATATTAACCTCATTTGCTTGGGGGCATAGGAGCCTCCCTTTTAGAGTTTTCATAGATCTAAGACTTTAGCATTTTTTGCAGCCCAAATGCTTTTTTTGAAGTTGTTGCTTTGGACATCTTTTTTTACCTTCCTCTTTCACTTAAGGTGACACTGGTACTCATTCTTAGAATCATAGTCTATTAGGGTTGGAAGAGACCTCAGGAGGTCATCTAGTCCAGGGATCGGCAACCTTTGGCACGCGGCCTGCCAGGGTAAGGCCCCTGGCTGGCCGAGCCAGTTTGTTTACCTGCTGCATCCGCAGGTTCGGCCAATCGCAGCTCCCACTGGCCGCGCTTTGCCACTCCAGGCCAATGGGGGCTGCGGGAAGCGTTGCGGGCCGAGGAATGTGCTGGCCACTGCTTCCTGAAGCCCCCATTGGCCTGCAGCAGTCTGAATGGCATGGTCTGGAAATGAAAACGTCCCTAGAAGGTTGGAAAAGCTGGTCTTTTCTCGTGAGGAGGGGTGATAAGGGAATTTGCCAATATGCCTTTATGAGATCTATGGTACTAAGGAATCTTGCAGGTTCCAACTGCTCCAGCAGTTCATCTACCCACGGGCACTAGATAAGTGCTGAATTTCAAAATGAAGTTGACTGTACAGAAATTGTTGCAAAAATGAACCAAACTGTTGGGGACCAGAACTCATAGAATCATAGAATATCAGGGTTGGAAGGGACCTCAGGAGGTCATCTAGTCCAACCCCCTGCTCAAAGCAGGACCAATCCCCAATTTTGGCCCAGATCCCGAAATGACCCCCTCAAGGATTGAACTCACAACCCTGGATTTAGCAGGCCAATGCTCAAACCACTGAGCTATCCCTCCCCCATTTAATTGGTGTGATTAAAGAATCTAAAGGTGAGTGGAGAACTCTGGGGCTTCTCCACTCACCTTTAGATTCTTTAATCACACCAATTTTTAACGTTGCCTATACTCCTTCCCAGACTATGGCCCACATTTTCCATTGTACAGGCTGAAGTTTCTCCTTAGTTTGTTGCACAGGCAATGTTATACTAGGTGGGTTTTTCCAAGTATGGAGCAGAGCATATAAGCAAAGTTCTCGATCACCTGGGAGAATCGTACTCTGTCCCTGTTCACCACATGTATTGGCCCCTCGCATATTTGAACTTGAGGCCCTAATTCAGGGCACCAAATGAGGAACAGGAAGTGGATGAGTCATTCTACAAGCAGGTGGTAATATTAGCAAGCACACATGAGCTAGTATTAATGTGGGATTTTAAATTCTTTGCATCTGTTGAAAGACTATTGGAGCAAAACATAATACATCCTGCAAAGTCTTAGCAAGTGTAGGGCTCAGCTTTCTGATTCAGAAAGTTGAGGAAACAACTAGGGGGTTCTCCATTTTACATCTAGTTTTAACCAACAAGGATGAATTAGTTGCAAACACAAAGGTAGTCGAGAACTTGAGAGGAAGCGATCAACTCAAGATCCTATGGAAAGGAGAACATTAGAAGAGGAAAACAAGGACACTGGACTTCAGAAAGGTGGATTTCAACTTACTCGGGGGTGGGGGCAAGGTCCTATGGAAACAAGACCAATTAGGAAGAAGAGGAGTCAAAGGGGGTGGCAGTTCTTAAAAGATGTAATACTGGAGACTCAACATCAGGCTATTCCAACACAGAGGAAAGATAAGAAGAGCCACAGGAGGCCAGTGTGGCTGAACAAGAAGCTTTTAAACCAAAAGGGATACCTAGAAAAAATGGAAGGAGGGGCATGTCACCAAGGAAGTATACATGAGAATAGCACAAACGTGTAGGGACGAAATCAGGAAAGCAAAGGCAAAGAATGATTTACTGCTGGCAAGAAATTATAAGAGGAATGGGTTCTTCAAATATGTCAGACAAAAAAGAAAGATCAAGGATGGTGTGGATCCACTGCTCAATGGAGAAGGTGAGCTGGTAATGGAAGATGATAGGAAGGCAGAGCTGTTCAATGCCTACTTTGTTTCATCTTCTCACAAAAAACAACATGTCACTGGGCAATAACAAAGTTACCATAGAAAATAAAGGGGAAGAGATGCAGATCGGGATAAGTAAAGAATATGTCAAAGATCTTCTGACCAATTTTAATGAATTAAAATCAGCGGGACTGTATGCTATTCACCTGAAGGTACTGAAGCAATTAGCTGAATAAATCTTGGAGCCACTGGCAATAATATTTACAAACTCATGAATGACAGGAGAGTCCTGGAAGACAGGAGAAGGGCTCACATAGTACCCATCTTTGGAAAAGGAGCAGCTGGTGAACTAAAGACCAATCTGACTTAAATACCTGGGAAGCTGTTAGAGCAATGTATAAAACATTCAATTTGCAAATACCTGGAGACAACAAATCCTGCATTTTGGCAGGGGGTTAGACCAAATGACCTTTGCGCTCCTTTCTAAACCTATGATTCTACATTTTGGGTCTTGCAGAGAAAGGAGTTATTAGCAGGGCTTGCCTTGGAGGCATCATTCTTAGTCAGAGGCAAATTTAGTCACAGGATAGCACTAGAATATACATCTGACAAACCTGTTGCAGTCAACCAAGGCATGGGATGGGCTTTTGGGCAGGGCCTCATCCTATCAGCCTTATCCCATTATTTGCCAGGGCCTCCCCATGATCAAGTAGGCTGGTTAGCTCTCCTGGATTGGGGTTCTAAATGTAGCATGAGTCAGGGGCTTAGGGTTAATGCCTCATGCCTCCCTTGGCCTGGTCCTGCAGGGTGTTGAGGATCCAGGAAATTATGCATCTAAGGATCCTTCAATATGAAATTTTCCAGTCGTACAGTGTCTAACAAAGACCGAGGGCAGTGTCATAGCACTCACTTTTGACCTCTCCCGGATAGAATCCGTACAAATTGTTCAGTTAAAATTTAACTTGGCAACCCACGCCCTGGACTGTTTCTCTGAGTGGAGCAACTGTCAGCAATGTTCCTTCTCGCTTTGATCAAGGTCTTAGGGTCAAGGTTCCCTTAGGGAACATCTGTGATTTAAAAATAGTCTAGTATTGAGGCTCTCGCTTGTAGTCCTTGTTCTGTTCTTGGTCCAGTGATAGGCTGACTGCGCCTGCCGCATCAAATATGGTGCCAATATTAGAGTCCAATGTTCAGCAGGCTATTGAGAGGATAGCACTACCCTCTCAAAGGTGGTAAAAAATGACCCAGTCATTGGGTCCCATCTTGTTTAACTTCTGAGACCTCTGGGTGAGTTACTCCTGGGGAGTTGGGCCCCAATGAGACCCTGCAGTGGAAGTAAGGCTGGCATTAATTGTTGAATCAGGTCCTTTTGTAACTCCATCTCTCTCAACAGCTGCTGCTTGTCATTTGTACTTGCTGTTGTACATAGTCCATTGCTGCAGCTTTCTAGCGGAGAAGAACAAGCATACCGAGCATTTGCAATTCTCTCAGGCAATAAAAATCTACTGGGCCCACTTTTCAGTGAGATTCAGTACACTGCAGGATGGACAGGCCTTGAAGTCTGTAGGTTTTGACAAAAAAGAAAAGGAGTACTTGTAGCACCTTAGAGACTAACCAATTTATTTGAGCATAAGCTTTCGTGAGCTACAGCTCACTTCATTCACTTTGCGAATACAGACTAACACGGCTGCTACTCTGAAACCTGTAGGTTTTGAGTTCATCATGTTAAGGAATCCTCTTCAGGGAGGTCTAGCTAGTAGAGTGCAGTCCAGATGAGTTGGATCAGTTCATGGTCGTCAAATATAGTAGATCAGAAAAGATTCTGAAGACTTTGGAAGGTTTTGAAGAAGTTTAAGAATTAATGGTGCAAACACTCTGTCAGGAGCACTAAAAGGGAACTGGAGGTCACAGTCACCTTGCCCTTTATGTCTTCATATGAGAACATGAGACAGAACTGGGTGCATTCGAAGCCCCTACAGACACTGCTATTCAAAAACATCTGGCCCCAGGTGCGTACAGTGAAATCCACAGACACATACTCAAATAAGAGCTAGTGTGATCAAAATGAGGTTATGATAAATAAATAAAGATATCTGCTAAATCACAGACTACAGAACCCGAGAAAACAGGAAGACTAGCCAGAAGGGATTAGAGTAGTCTGAACAAAAGATTATCACTGCCTGGACCAAAAAGTCAGCATTAGATTTAAGTTAAGAACCGCATATATTAGTAGTAATAAGCAACTTTCAGATTTACGTAAAGACCCCGAGTTTGCTGCAGACTTGCTGAACAGCTCATTGAGTACACACTGCCAGTTACTCTCTTCCCAACATTTAAAGTACAAAAGCATTCATTGGTTTATAGAAGGAGCTGAACCTACTATGTTGAAAAAACACCCCACAAACATGGGTTTTCACAAAACCTACTGCAGAGAGTGAGAGAGTTGTGTGTTTTTATAAATAGTGTATCCACCGCTGTTTATCTCTATGATATTATCTTGCCTGAAGATACAGTTAAATCAAAGAAGGTCATAAGAGAAACCAACAGGAAATGAAATAGCAAAGATAAGGTGCTTTCATAAGGAATGCCAATGGTTCTTAAGGATTTGGCCCATTTCGTTGTGATTGAAAGATGACAGCTGTTTTGTTAAACCAAGTGTGTCAGTCTAATTTCTAACTGACATCTGGTCACATCACAGTTGGTAATCAGTCTCCACAGAGAGAAGAAATTAATGTGTATGAGATATCTTACTTCGCTCTCAGAGATAGTCCTTCCAAGTATATCTTTGTCCTCTCTATTTTTCACTATTTGCTCTATTCTGGAGCACATCCACCCACAATACACTTCCAGTGCAGGTTTACTGTTGCTCGACCATTTCGATCAGCCATCTTATATTTAAAACAAATGAGGTATATGAAAGCATTCCCAACTTTTTTTTTTAAAAATAAAAAGGATGAAAGAAAGATGGCTTAGAATGTACTTTACGTTACTCTGCATTCCAATGCAGATACAACATGGTGACTACAATTCCAGTCATCTTATATAGTGCCAGATATGCATCTTTAAGGGAAAAAAAATGCGTTTCCCAAGAAAAACTATCAGAGCATGTCAGGGTTCCTTCCCCACTCTGAACTCTAGGGTACAGATGTGGGGACCCACATGAAAGACCCCCTAAGCTTATTTCTACCAGCTTAGGTTAAAACTTCCCCAAGGCACAAAGTCTTTGCCCTTGGATTAGGTAAAACGCTGTCACCACAAAGTGTTTTAGACAAAACTTGGAAAGGAGCACTTGAGGAAATATTTTGGGGGAATAGGACTCCAAGCCCTACACCCCCTTTCCTGGGAAAGGCTTGATAATACTATCCTCACCAACTGGTACAGGTGAACACAGACCCAAACCCTTGGATCTTAAGAACAATGAAAAATCAATCAGGTTCTTAAAAGAAGAATTTTATTTAAAGAAAAGGTAAAAGAATCACCTCTGTAAAATCAGGATGGTAAATACTTTAAAGGGTAATCAGATTCAAAACATGGAGAATCCCTCTAGGGAAAACCTTAAATTACAAAAAGACACAAAAACAGGAATACACATTCCCTCAAGCACAGCAAATTTACAAGCCAAAACAAAGAAAAACCTAATGCATTTTCTAGCTAGATTACTTACTAACTTTACAGAAGTTGAAAGGCTTGCATCCTTGATCTGTTCCCAGCAAAGGTACCACACAGACAGACAACCCCCCACCTCCCACCCCCAGATTTGAAAGTATCTGTCCCCTCATTGGTCATTTTGGGTCAGGTGCCAGCGCGGTTACCTTAGCTTCTTATCTCTTTACAGGTAAAAGTATTTTGCCTCTGGCCAGGAGGGATTTTATAGCACTGTATACAGAAAGATGGTTACTCTTCCCTTTATATTTATGAAATATTGTTTATTCCTCCAGCTCTTTCTAGAAAGATTCTTTTTTTCATCAATTTCTGCACTCACGAAGTGAAAGTAGGATGTTAATTCTGCCCTTGTGATGTCAACCAAGCAATGTTGCCAGCAAATGAAATTTTCTTTCAAACAGTCTGCAGATTCTGGAGTCGGAGGACAGATTTGAAGTTAAGCTTTCCAACAGTGTGACTGCAGCAGTGATTTAAACGTATGCTCATTTTTTTCCATAAGATGCAGATACTGGACAAGTTTTAGTTTTATTGTAAAACTGTGGGTGAATTTAGTTCTTATAAACATGAAGGATCAATAGTATTGATCCAGCCCAGCATACACTGTACGCAAGCACAATGTGAGTTTTCCACCATCTCAACTGTGACCTGTACTACACAGCCACCATTTTTTTTTTAAAGGAACACAAAGCAAACAAAATAAAAGAGAAAATAAAGGAAAACTGGTTTGTGGGTAGAATTGCAGAAAGTTTTTTCTTACCTCCATTTGTTCTAGTAAGAGTACATCTATTTCTAAATTACATGCATGAAGTGTTCAGGTCACTTGATTTAAAAAGGCAGAAAATTAAAGAGATGGGGATGAAGGGAGATCAAACAGAGGTTTTCAGACTGCACTTGTGATAGTAAGGAGTGAACTGCCTGGGGGCCTAGTAAAACTCAATGGATTCAGGCTTTCTGGTTAGCATATTACAGGGTTAGGCAACTGTAAGCAGCTGTGTCATAGAATCAGGCTTATTTTAATATATGTTTGTGCAGCACCCTTCACAATGAGACCTTTATCCAGGTTGGGGCATCTGGGTGGTACAGTAATTTTCCTGCCCCCGCCCCCCCGTCCCCAAATGGGGTCTGTGAGTATAAAAAACTTAAAATGGTTCTCACTACTGTTCACCAGTAAAATGTTTAAATCTTTAACCAGTACAGGCACTTATCATTTGATCAGTGGTATGGAGATATTGCTTCACTGTTAACTGTGCAACTGTTATCCAGAGCTTCTGAAGCTGAACAAGGTCCAAATTTGGAAGCTACCATTAGACCTTCACACTTAGTAACATAGAGGAAAATATCAGGATGCTTTTCATATGCAGGAATAATCCCATTTATACAGTAACTAGTGACATATATGTCTAATATCGGATTTAACCATCCAAGGGTTCCATAATTCTAAACAAAAGTAAAACAAAAAGGAAAGTCAAAGTTTTCCCTAAATTCAGAACCTAATCAAGATGACAACTGAGCAACTTTGTATAACCCAGTAAAAGCATCATGTCAAAAGGATCAAAAAAGTATAGCCACTTCCCCAAAGACCTCAAGCTAAAAAAGACAAGATAGACTAGAACCAAGCAACAGTGTATAATATAAAAGTAATTGCGGTGACTGTCTATATCTCAACAATACAAAAAAAAAAAAAGTTGTTACTAATGAAGTTATATCCCCCACTTACATTGTCATTTTGAGTCAGTTTCTTGTAGGCATAAAGAAAAGTGAGCCCTTATGTGAATGCAGGGCTGGGGTCCTCGTGCACCAGCTCAAGATGATGAGTCCATGCACGGGGGACCGCCACAGAAGGTAACAGAAGTGACACAGAAAGAAGACAGGGTGGATATCAGGGGGAGAGAGAAGCATAATTATACAGGGCTTTGAAGGCAAGTGGCCAGATTCTCAACTGGCATAAACCGACATATCTTCAGACTGTAGATATCTATGTTTTCATAATTTTGAGCCCATAATTTAGGAAAGATGGATTTCTAATATAATATCACCCTTCAAAATCCTAAGTCAATGCACAAGTAAAATGCATTTGGTCTCAGTTTCCTTATTCATTCATATTTACAAAGGCTCCTTGCAATTACCACTTTGCTCAGAGTTTTAGAAGAGGAAAAGCAAGTTTTTTTGTTGTTGTACTTTTAAAAAAAATTGAGTAACTTTGACCAACTACACTGGAAAGTTTCCACTATGGCTGCATGGTTGACATAACTACAGATAGTAGAAACACAGCAAATTTTTGCATAATTGAATTATTTAATCCAAATCCTTGTGAAATAACTTCTCAGAGCAATTTAATACAGATACGAAGTTGGACCTTATTTAGTGGATACAACTGAATATTTGTGCTAATGGGTACCTAACAAACTTGATTTAACGTATTTTGTACCTGAGAAAAAGATTCTACTCAAGTGAAATATAAAGAGAAGATCTCCATAGAAAAAGAGAATATTTTTCTTTAAATCAGGTATATTTCTCTACCAGAAATTTTAGTAGATTTCACTGTTAGATAATACTAATTAATGAAAACTTGTTCCTGAACATGTTGGTCACTGTGCCTCCGCTGTACTACTATTAAGAATTATAAATCTGCCCTGATATTTCTTTCCCCACTGCCCCGCCCCCTGCACTTAGTGACAGCAGAACTAGTTTTCTACATCTTGTAACTGCCTGTGAATAACTGTGCTCTAAAAATCTCTGAAATGGCTACATTCTATATTGAGAAACCCTTATGTAAAATATTTTGATTACAGATATTAAAAATAGTATACAAATACACAGAAGACTTTAGAGTTATGACTGCTATAAAAGTAATTACAGAAAGATTTAACTTTCAAGGATTTTCATGCAGTTATACTAATCAGACAAACATTACCCCAAAGCTATAAACTGCATTTATTTTGGACTATAAAAGCTACTATATGAATCACTGGCACTTACAAAAATATTTTTAAAAAATTCTTTATACAAATCGACTTTACTATCTAGAGTCATGTCACAATGTATTAGTAACACCAACAGCCCTATAATTGAGAACCTTTCAAAGTACTCCTTTTCTTTTTTCAAATATTGAAACTAATAGTTCTCAATTCTACCCAACTCCTTCAACTCTTCTCTGAGAAAATCCCAGGTAAACACAAGCCTTGCGGCATGCCTTGAAGATTAAATTCATGTTCTATACCACCAATGAACAAAGAATATTCCCTAGTAGAAAACACTTCATGGAGAATGACCTGCCAGTAGGTCCACTTTTTAACATAGGGACTATTAGCTCAAGCATCTCCAGTGACTGCAATTCTCATGGTCTTTTACAGCATGGAAGTAGTAATTTTCCAGTACCAAGGACACTGGGACAACATGTTTTCTGTGTGAAGCACTACTCCACAAATAGGGTTTTACACAGTGTGACTGCCTATGTCTCTGAATTATCTTTAGGGGTAGTCCTGTGTAGAGAGAGAGACAATGCAAAAGTCTAATCTCAATCATGAAATGGCAAAAAATTATAGTAGCAAAAGAAAAAAAAGTAACTAGTCATACAGAGTCCCAGAACACTTCACAAGAGAAAAAGATATAAGCAGCATTAAATTTGAGCTGCAGTTTAGAAGGAAACTGTCCCAAAATTCTTCCCAAAATTTAAATTTGGTAAAGACAAGCTTTTACAAAACCTTAGATCAATAAAATTTTCCTGAATTATTTGAAAAAAAAAAACAAAAACAAAAAAAAACAAGTTTTTTTTAAATCAAACACAAACATTTCCCTGAAATGTCTGCAACCCAAACTCTTGAGAACTTAAAATAAAGCTTCCTTGCTTTTCATTTGTGCAAGCTCAGAGAAGTGAAAAAAGTGAATAAATTGATTAAGATTCTTCTGGCTTTTAATAATTTATGGTGTTAACACCACTGGTATGGAAACTGGTTTAATTTTTTTCAGTGGGAATGTTTTTTCAACAGTTTCAGAATTTTGTAGTTCAACTGAAAGCTGACTTCTCAAAGTCCAAAAGACAAACTTAAATCATGGGTATACTGTAGTATGTGTCATTGTTATATATCTAAAAAGCTGAGAATATATAGTGACAAAAAGATGTAATTACCATCAATAGAGCCTAGCGTAAGAATGAAATTGGGTATAAAGAGAAATATGCTATTAGGAATGAAAAAACAACCAAAACTTTGCTCTGCATTGTGCATTTTCCATTATACTAGTCTATTTCTCGGATAAAGGCTCTAGCTAGCTAGTTTAGGGTCTCCGCTAAGAGGGACCTGTTGACTACGTAACTGAGTCTCTGGCAAGGATCCTTCCATTCAATCCACATCATTGTTTTCCCCAAGATACTCTTAAAAAACAGAAAATGAGTTGGATTAATCTCAAGGTGGCAAATCACATCTGTACTTCCAAGTGCTGATTAAGTTGAGTTTCAGCCAACGTTTTTTTACAACATGGATCACTATCTGAAAGCATATGTCTCATGCAGTCTTTACCTACATTAATGCAATGTTAAATTACAAGTTAAATGACTATTAACAGGGTAACGTCTCCCCTTTGTGAGAGTTTGATCCTATCGCTTCTTTGTTACAGAAGTAATGCTTCCAAGTGATTTCTTGTATTTCATTGTTTTGTATGCCTCATCCTGACCTGCACTTAACTTTTCGAAGTAAAAATAAATTACCATTGTAGCAACGTTTAGTAGAAATTATCGAATCCAAGATTTTCTAGGGAAGTTACTGAAACATTATATTCTAAGGATTTGGGGTTTTGTACCAACAACGTTTACCACATTCAGTCTCACCCACAACTGAATCCTAGTAGTAAACACTCTTCCAAGAAGCGGAAAGTTGTACTAAGTTGAAAATAAAGAACTTTCACAGTAAGACAGTCAAAACCACACACTTGTGAAAACTAAAGTATACTTATGTTCCATAGAAAGAACATTTTTGCCCATTTTATCTGAAAGTAACAAACCCACATGAAGATTAAACTATTTTTAGATAGGTTTTACATTAAAATCACTTAAAGAAAATTCAAAGTTATTTATAGGCTCCCCCCCTTCTTTTCCTGACCAACTTGCAGGAACTAAGTCAGACCACCTTGATAATCTAATGATGTGCAGGGCTTTTTCACAGAAGGTAGAGTTCAGTTCCTATTTGTGGTCTTCTATAGTAAACAACAGCTACAGTAGAAGTGTCACACAGGCAACAAATTCAAATGCTAGGGATCATCTTGCATAAGACTGTTCCGATCCTCTAGCAGTCTTGGGCATGGTGTTTGCCTCTGGAAAAGAGGAACATTCTAGAACAGGGGTGGGCAAACTTTTTGGCCTGAGGGCTGCATCGGGTTTCTGAAATTGTATAGAGGGCCGGTTAGGGGAGGCTGTGCCTCCCCAAACAGCCAGGCATGGCCCGGCACCCACCTATCCGACCCTCCTGCTTCTCGCCCCCTGCTGGCCCTCCCGGGACTCCTGCCCCATCCACTCCTCCCCGGCTCTCGGTCCCCTGCCCACCCCCAGACCCCGTGCCCTTAACTGCCCCCCGCTGCCCCATCCAACCCGTTCTCTCCTTCCTGACTGCCCCCCCCCAGGACCCCTGCCCCCATTCAACCCCCATTTCCCGCCCTCTGACTGTCCCAACCCCTATCCACCACCCGAACTCCTCTGTCCTCTATCCAACTGCCCCCCCCACTCCCTGCCCCCTTACCACGCTGCCTGGAGCACCGGTGGCTGGCAAAGCGGCTGCACCAGGAGAGGAAGCCACGCAGTGCAGAGCACCAGGTCAGGCCGGGCTCTGCAGCCCCGCCGCCCAGAGCATTGCGCCACGTGGCGGCATGGCTGTGGGGGAGGGGAGACAGCCTCCCGGGCCAGGAGCTCCGGGGCTGGGCAGGACGGTCCTGCGAGCCGGATGTGGCCCGCGGGCTGTAGTTTGCCCACCTCTGTTCTAGAGCCACCACCATCCCACAATTCAATGATCTTGAGGATGGGAAAAATGAATAGGAAAATGGAGCATCCTTGGGCCTGCAGAGGAAGTCAGGACTTTTTGCAACCTCTGCCCCATTAAAGAAAATGGAACAAGCACATGGAACACTCCTTCAAGCAGCACACATTTTCAGGAAAATAACGAGAACAAAAACTGGTATCCCTTCACACAAGTTAAAAGTAAAGATAGTGAATCTTAATCCATGAACAATTTGTTTATTTAAAAAATACACAGACTTTCACTCCCAGGTTCCCAGGAGACTATGACATCCATAAAACAAAATTCCATTTTAAAATACGGAATTTAAGCATAAAGTTTATGATCCTGTAACAGGTCTTTAATCACAGAAAAATTCAACTATTGAAATTACTTTTTATCATCAAATAGTCTAACTTTAGCTATAGTATTCATGCGTCACTATTTCCATCTCTTTCCTAGTTAATTGCATCTTGCCCTTTTCTCTAACAACTTGCTCATCACATTACTTACTGCAACAGAATCATACAAATCCTAGTCACTTCGTTCAACTACATACAAAGTATCTCACCATTACACTGGCGAGATATGACCTGGTCACTTAGGGACTTGCAAAAACCATCACTAGGTCCCCACTTCTGCATAAGGAAACAAAAGATCTTAAGTTGTCATCCCTTTCAGGCACAGCACCATCCGCAGCAAACTTACTCAGCTCCAATCAGATATATCATTAGTGACAAGCCAATCAGTCCCACACCAAGCCTACCTTCCCACAGGGAGTCTCTGGCAAGCAGAAGTCTCTCAAGCAATTCCCTGCTCCAGCCAGGCCGCTTGTAGAGTGACAGCTGGACTTCTCCTCTCACACCAGTCAGCCCCTCACTGAGCTGGGCTTTCCGCTTAACCCACCTACTCCCAGTCTGGTGCCTACTGCAGATTAACAGGGTGGAGCTGACAGGCCTGCTGTGGACGCATTCTCAGGATTTACAGATCATGTCACACGTACCAAGAAAGCAACAGTTGTAAAGAGTTCTCTTACGCTATAATTTGCCAACAATGCTACAAAAAAAAAAAATGTTGTCTGACCAAGGAAGATGCAAAATCCATCAGCAACTTGAGTATGCAATACTACGAAGTGTAAAAATTTGTACAGAAGTATTTAAAAGCCACAGCATGAAAATAATATAGTTTAATGTGGATTAAAAGAGAGAAGAAATATATAACAAAACTCAGAAGTATAAAGTCTGCTGCATTTTGTGATTTTTAAAAGCTCGAAATAGGTTAGAATCTGGTTATCTGAGAAACTGTCCCTTACCCTACCCTATACTCCACTGCAATACTAAAGGTCAGCTGGGTTGCTTTTGATATATGTGTGGGTCCGCTTAAGACCAGCAGCAGGATTTCCTCAGTACAGAAGCTTTCAGATCCCTCCCTCCTACCCCCACTGGATTATATCCTGGAGCTCAGGTTTTGCAAAAGGCTAAGGCAAGATGAAAGGTATATAGTTTGGATTTGGCTTTTGGGTTTTTTTACATTTTGATTCTGTTTGGTATGCTTGGTTCCTATAACTTAGCTTTTAACATATTCTTGGAGGTAACATTGCTCATTTTATGCAAGCCATATGGACTATCCTTTGGCTGCCACCCTGATGTGGTGGAGAAGCTTGTGTATACTTAAGATCCTAAGAATGATGCCGTCGGGAGTCCTGTGCTCCTGGTAGGGTCACCCATGGCAGGAAGGTTGAAGGCAAGATACCAAAGTGCAGCCCAACACAACACAACCCAGTATAAGACCTGAACGGCAGAGCAGGAGGATAAAGCGGGATCACCTCTCAATGGCTGCAAAGGTGGATGAAGGCTGCAATGGAGAAGAAACCGCTGGTCATCTCGGACCTCCTTGCCGCAAGACACAGGTGCCTCTTCTGCCAAGATTTGTGTGGCTGTTCGTGTGCAATGGCTTCCCCACATTAAACTACTCACACACAGGCTTCTTTCACACAAAGAACATTATCCCCTCCTCCATCCATACAAGTCCTCTGGTGATGGCCGAGTGGCGATGGGACAGGTGAAGCGATCACGAGTCCCTGCTCACAGACCCACTTGCCGGTGGTGACCGCAAGATGGTTGTCATGTGCCCCTGGATTGAGATGGGGTGCATTTTTGGCAGCAGCAGTCATGACTGAGCAAGCCTTTTTAGGAACCCCTCTGCTCACCTCATATATGGAAGGGGCTAGAAAAGGTGCCCCAAACATAGGCTCTCTCATCATACCTGACTGGATAACCACGTCCAGAGGGATCACTCCCAATGAGGTTGAAAAACAAAAATGTTTCTTGCAACTTGGAATGTCCGTACACTCCTAGACAACTCAAAGAAGTGAAAGACCCAAACGCACAACAGCAATTTTCGCCTGAGAACTCTTAAGTACAACTCTGACATTGCTGCTCTCAGCAAGACAAGAAGTGCAGATGAAGGCCAATTTAGGGAAGAGGGCGGTATTTACACTTTCTTCTGGAAAGGAAAACCAGCAAGTGACAGGCAAATACACGGTGTTGGCTTTGCAATCAAGAGCCTTCTAGTCAACCACCTAACTGAGCTCCCCATCTGCATCAATGAGCACCTTATAACCCTCTACATCCAGTTGGTCAATAAGTCATTTCCCAACATCATCATTACACATGCACCAACACTTGATGCTGAAGAAAAGCAGAAAGAATCCTTCTACACCTTAATAAAAATTCTGGCATCTATTAAAAAAAATAAAATAATCCTCTCAGGGGACTTCACCGCAGAAGTTGGCCAAGATTTTAATGTATGGACTAGCACCATTGGGAGGGAAGGAGTAGGCAAGACCAATTCCAATGGCATCCTTTCACTTGGCAAATGCACAAACATGACCATGCAATCACAAACACAATCTTCAGACAAAGCAATAAGTACAAAACAACTTGGCAACACCCCATTCAAAACAATGGCACCTCCTAAGACTATGTCATTGTAGGAACACGGGATCTAAAATGTCCAAATCACCCATGTCATGAGAGAAGCCAATGATTGCCGGACTGACCACCACCTGGTGAGGTCAGTCATATTCATCCCGGTCTCCCAGGCCTGCTCCTGCCCTCAGTCATATTCATCAGGATTGAACCAAAACATAGAAAGCAATCCAAATCACACAGATAGCAATACCACATCCAAAGACTCCAATCCTCAGTATCTTCAATATCTCTTGCGGAAGAAATATTCCCAGAGTGGCTTCAGAACATCACGTGGCACCACTGACATGTTTTTCACAGCTAGGGAGATCCAGGAAAAATGTTACCACGACCACCAGGTGTCAAGAGCACCACCAGGTGCTATATATGGCCTTTATCGATCTGACCAAAATCTGACTGTCAACCGTGAAGCTCTGTGGAAAATCATGTTAAAGTTTGGTTGGCGAAGCAAATTTATCACCATCATAAGACTCCTCCATGACCAGATGACTGCCTCCTCCCTGTGCAGTGGCTCTACTTCTGAGCCCTTTGTCATCCAAAGTGGCGTGAAACAAGGCTTGTGTACTGGCACCCACCCTTTTCTCAGGAGCTATGAAAACATTAACCCAAGACTGTCTACCACATCCAATACAGGATGGACAGCAACCTTCAACCTGAACATTGGTAAAGCAGAAGTTCTTCACCAGCCAGCTCCCGGTCAATCATCAGACCCAGCAAGGAAGATTTACACTGACAGAGAAGAAATGGAAAATGTAGAATACTTTGCCTATTTTGCCAGCCATCTCTCACAGAGGGCAGACATAGATGTCAAGATTCAGCACAGAATCCGCTGTGCCAGCTTTGCCTTTGGCAGATTGTTTTGCCAACTGTTCAATAATCAAGACATCAGAAAACACAACAGACGTTGTTTATAAAGCAGTGGTAATTCCAACTCTTTTCTACAGCTGTGAGACTTGGGTGACTGATAAACATCTGAAAAACCTGGAACGCCAGCACCAGCTCTTTCTTCGGAAGATCCTCAACATACAGTGGGAGGATTGCCACACTAATGTCAGTGTCCTCACAGAGGCCAACATCTTCAGTGTTCAGGCCCTGATTATCTAGCATCAGCTAAGGTGGAGCAGGCACTGTGTGTGCATGCCTGATGAATGCTTACCAAAACAACTGTTGTATGCCCAACTCGCCAAAGGAGAAAAGAAACAGGGAGGCCAAAAGAAACACTCTAAAGATAAGTATCAAACAGGTAGCTGTGTTAGTCTGTATCCACAAAAACAACAAGGAGTCCGGTGACACCTTAAAGAAGAAGTGAAGTTTTTTACCCACGAAAGTTTATGCCCAAATAAATCTGTTAGTCTGTTAATCTTTAGTCTTTAAGCCATCAGACTCCTCATTACTTTAAAGACACTCTTAAGATAAACACCAAGACATATGTGGCATCGACACCACTCACTGGAAAACAATCAGCCCAAGATAGGGATAACTGGCTAAGACCTGTCAGAGAGTAAATGCCCACTTTTGAGGAAAATCGCCTTGCCCTGGTCTCAGAAAAACACTAGAAAAGGACAGAACTGTCATGCAGCAATCGCAGCCCAACTCTGACTTCCAACACCACCTGCAACATCTTGCCAATGTGCCTGTGGCTCCAGGATCAGACTCCTCAGTCACCAAAGGACCCATAAAAAATAAAACCTGTGAAAGATCATCCTCGACTGAGTGATCACCACCCCTGACTGGATAAACTTTTGTAAAGCAGCATCCCTAATTGCTAAATCTACAGGTACTATGGTAAATAGAATAAAGTAAATATAAACTAGACTGCAAATGTCTTGAGTTTCCTCTACTAAACAAACATATAATTGAAGGTTTACAACACAGCAGACAAAGCCTGTGCACCATCTACAGAACCTCTCTGTCATTCATTCATGGAATGAGGGAAAGACATTATCCCCAACCCATGTAGAGTGTGTGTTGTATGGTATGATATGAAAGCATGGGCTGCCATTTGAAGTCAACTGTGGTCTCCCACCTGAGCAGGAAATAAATGGAAGTAACCAAGGGGTATATACAGGCACAAGACAAGATACTAGAGTTCTTCTGGGAAACGTTTATCCTGTCCTGAGGAATGGGGATAATTTGCCTTTTTCTTGTGGTAAATGACTATCTTCCTCCACTCTGAAAACAGAACTGTTGTGTTCTCATCCTGAATTAAAGGGACTATTTACTTTGTTTTTGCTCCTGAGACATTTGGGAGGAAATGACTGCCTATTTGCTAAACCTCTCTCAAGAGACCCCAGAATGTTAGATAACATCCTAGACTGGCTGTGCTCTTATTTTGGGGGAAAACTGAGCCTGAAAATCCATTAACAATACACATTTAGTATTTTATACTGAGGAAAAATATATATTAGAGCAATTTAAGATCAATTTCTGAACTGTACTCATTGGACAGTACAGAAATTAATCACATCACACTATCTCCAGTGAAATGACTGAAATTTTATTTTATAAAACCCCAACAAATGCTTAATATTATATGTATATTGTATACTGTAAATACAAATTAAGTATTTAATATAGAATAAATGTTATTCAGTGAGAATAACTACTGTGAAACTAACATCTTATTTTGCATTGTGAATGAAAACAAATGTTATTCTAGAGCCTCTAGCTTTCTCAGATAATCCAAACAAAAAGGAACCCACTCATGCTTTAAATTATTTTCCCTGATAGGACACCTTCACAATATTAAAATTATGCTTAATCTTTAGAGACACTTCTTAGAAGAAAAAGCAAAATAGAATGGTTACTTACCAGGGTCAGAGCCTTCCCCTGGATGGCCTGGATGGCCCAATATCAAAAAGGCTTAACAATAAAACAGGTATGTTTCTTCAGTTTGTTGAGAGTTCTAACAAATGACACTAGCTAAGTTCACTCTTATTTTTGACCTTGTGACCATAACCCCTCTTTGCTTTCTATGACTCTTAATGTCTCCAGTCTGATACAAGCTTAAGGGTGAGGGAGCATTTTATATTGGAGAAGGCAAGTGGGTATGGCCATAATGATTACTCCTGGGGGAATTCTGCATACAATATTTTAAAATTCTGCAAATTTTATTTGTCAAAACAACAATATAATCACACCAGTTCCAATTATTTTCATATTTTATTTCAAAATACTTGTCAGTGAGTATGTCTGACATAAAAAAAATTTCCCCCAGAAGTCGAGATTAAAGAAACCCCTATGACAACCCAGTTCCCGTTTCTCTGTTATCCTTTTGTTGGATGCCTGAGTCTGCATGTGTCACACATGTCAGCTGGGCAGACCTTGGGGGAAAACTCTGCCCTTCCGGTCTTTTAGTCTAGATTTTTCACCTTGTTCCCATCAGGTTACCATATTTCAAGCTCCCAAGTAGAGGACACCGCCAAGGGGAGAGTGGGGGAGCTCAGGGGGCATTTTGGGGGTACTGGAGGGATTATTTTGGGGCTTCTGAAGGGGGCTGCATGGGTCCACCCAACCCAGACATCCACACCCACTCCCAATCCCCCAGCTGCAGGGTGCCCCCTGGCCTAGATGTGGGGCACCCCCTCCCAGCCACAGGCTCCACTCAGCTTTGTTACTGTCCCACCGAGGGAGGCACTGTGGCCCTGCCTTTCCCCACTCTTTGTGAGAGCCAACGCAGCCAGGTCTCCCGGGCCTGCTCCTGCCCTCGGGCAGATAAGGATGTGGCCCATCAGCCAAAGTGTGAAGAGCTGCAGGGCCTCCAGCCCCACCAGGCAGGGCACTCCGCTCACTGTGGGTCTGCGGCCCACAGGCCGCCTCCCTCATTCAGTACATGCTGGGAACTGCAGCCAACCCATGCTGGCACATTGCAAACTGGGTAGCTGGGTCCCCAGCATCCAGCGGCCCCTAGTGACAGCCAGCATCTCTGCAGTGCCAATTCTGTGGAGAAAAAAAGGAATTCTGCAGAGAAAGTTAATTCTGCGCAAATTCTGCATTGGGCAGTGGCACACAATTTCCTCCAGGAGCAAATGATTAAGCATTTACAGGAAAAGAGAAAAAGCTCCTACCATAGACCGTCATCTACCCTGAGCTTTATTGATTCAGTTTTGATGAGACCCCTATATTTTATAAGCTGGTCTTACTTTCTCTGTAAAGATTGAAGAAAGGGATGATCCCTCTCTATGGAACAAAACAAAAACTAGGGACTAATCCACTCAAGTAACACACAAAGGGGCCACAATAAGCCTTAAAAACCTAGAAAAATGTTCTGGAAGAGTTCTGAGAGCCAATAAAGTCTGGAGCTGTGAATTGGTTGATGTTCAGAAGCCAAAGACAATGTTGGAATAGAACAAATGAATCAAATTAAATAAAAGTTTAAGGTGATGAAACCCTGAACGGAAACCTGCATCGCCTCCCACCACAAAATAAAAGCCTGTTCGGTCAAGCAGCCACAGTTCAGGCTCAAGATGCAATGCACTTGAGAAGAATTCCTTTGCTTATAATGATCAAGGAGGAACTGACTGGAAGTTTCCAAGGCTAGTGGTTAGGGACACCACGAATTACACAACAAACAGCATATACTTCTTGATCTGCTTGCTATCACTGCTACCTTATGGATCAAAAAATTTAAGAGCTAGGAGAGCACTTCCCATTTCACGATATAGAGCAGAGACTCATAAGTGAGAATCTGTATCTTGTAAGGATGATAAGACTTTCAAGCCCTCACAAGACTCTAGAACCTGATGACAGAGCAAGGTCTAGGTCTCTCAATCCTGAGGTTTCCAGTTGTGGCTAAATCATCTAGATCATCCTAAACTCAAGGACAAGCAGCAGTCTTGATATCCAAAGCTTGAGAAGGCAGCATGAGACCACAGAGAATGTTTAGGTGCTAAACGGAAGGCTCTGGAGAGACGGCAGCAGACAGAAGAGGAGAAGCAGCTCCAGAGAGCTAAGAAAGAAGGTTGTGTAGAACAGAATAAAATGGTCTGCTCCAAAAGCTGCTATGAACACTGCTACACAACCAGAGTGCTTGCAGGGGGAGAGCTCTAGCGAGGACTAGCTCAAATACCCAAACAGGAAAAGGCTGCCCACCCAGCCCACTGAATGCTCCAACAGAAATTCTTTCCTCACTCTCCATAAACCTGCACACAATGGAAGCAAAGCTACTGTATTTATGCCAGTGGGAAAGACCATGGCTAGCAATTTGGGGCTCCCACTCTCCACAACCAGGCAGACAGATCCACGGAATCAGACCAGGAACGAAGAGAAGACAGAACACTAAGATCTGGGAAAGGAGAATTAGATGGAGTAGCAGCTGCCAACAAGAAATCACAAGTCCCTCAGAGCTAAAACTGGCAGCCGAAGCCAAGAGAGACAAAGCTGCACCCTGTTTCCTCAGAGGAGGACCAACATGGAACACAGTGTCTACGATCAAGCAGGCAGGCTATAGGGCATACTCCCTGCAGATCTCACCCCAGAAGATTCACATAGGTAGTGCACATAATAGGGCTAGTGAGCCCCTTTGTCCCAACTCCTGCTTTTTTTTCCTGTCTTCAGGCCTAGGGGAAGAGAGAGAATTAGAAGCTGGAAAGATGAGACCTGGATTCCATGTATCCAACAAGAAAAGGCATAGAAAATTGGAACATGGAGGCAGTGACTCAGTTCTTTTCTTCCTTACTATGGCTTATGATGCCAAGAAACATCTTGTTGTAAGAACCATTTTCTCCTTGCAGGACAGCGATGTCTGAAACACTTAATTTGGGAGGTTTCTAATATGCTATAGAATTCATATTTATCAGGTATTTATGCTTGAACAAAAACACTAACGATGCTTTCTTCATATTAATCAACGTAAGAGTCAAAAGATTAATCTCAACAGTTTTTTGAAACACACATTAGTTAGGTGGTATAGTGCACATACTTATGTAATTACAACACTTGCCATAGAGAGAAACACATAGTAAACATACAATAGTAGAAGCTGAATGAGTTGACCGTGAAGCTGCTTATACACATACATACAGTGATGAGCTGCCAAAATCTTAACAACCAGTTCCCTCACTCCAAGAGGGGGTCATGGCCGGCCCCTGCCCCCCGGGACTCCTGCCCCATCCAACCCCCTGTGTTCCTTGACGCTCCCCCTGCATCCTGGGACCCCTGCCCCATCTACCCCTGTCCCCTGACTGCCCCCAGAACTGGGCAGGAGGGTCTCGTGGGCTACCGTAGTGGGTGCCCACCCTGCCCCTAAGAGCCAGAGGGACCTGCCGGGGGTGAGGTGGGGAGTCCTGGCAGTGCTTACCTTGGGCAGCTCCCAGGAAGCATCCGGCAGGTCCCTCTGGCTCCTAGGGGCAGGGTAGCGTAGCTAGCGGGGGAACAGTGGGAGTGGCTGCTCCCCCCACTGAGGACTTCAAAAGTGGCGCCTTAGGCACCGACTCTGTGGGTGCTCTGGGGCTGGAGCACCCACGGCGAAAATTTGGTGGGAGCAGAGCCCCCACCAGCAGCTCCCCACCCCACGCCCGGCCCCAGCTCACCTCCGCCTCCTCCCCTGAATGCACCGCCCCGCTCTGCTTCGCCGCCGCACTGCCCCCCCCCCTCCGCCTCCCCGCGAATCAGCTGTTCGCGCGTGAAGCCGGGGAGGGCTGAGAAGCAAGTGTCGCGCTCAGGCCCAGGGAGGCGGAGGTGAGCTGGGGAGCGGTTTCCCTGTGCGCCCCCCCCCGAGTTACCTGCTGCGCACAGGCGGTCCTCCTTGTGCCCCCTGCCCCAGCTCGCCTCTGCCTCCCTGGGCCTGAGCGCGAAGCTGCCGCTTGATTCTCAGCCCTCCCAGGCTTCCCGTGCGAACAGCTGATTCGCGGGAAGCTGCGGGCGTGCAGAAGTGGGGCGGTGCGTTTAGGGGAGGAGGAGGAGGAGGAGGAGAGCTAGGGCCGCGTGGGGAGCTGTCAGTGTGTGCTCTGCACCCACCAAATTTTCCCTGTGGGTGCTCCAGCCCCAGAGCACCCACGGAGTCAGCACATAAGGCGCCACTTTTGGCCGGTTGTTAAATTTAGAAGCCCTTTTAGAACGAGTTGTCCCACAAGGGCTAAAAGGGCTTCCTAATTTAACAACCGGCTCCAGTTCACCACTGCATACATACAAATCAGACCTTCTGCCCACAACTAGTTCATATTACTACTTAAATAATCTAGTACTGACTTTGTAATCTGTGCTAAATGTTAACAGTTTCCTGATTTCGCACTAGCCAACATAGCAGCTACTTATAAAAGAGTGTTCTTATAGTGCACAAGAAAATATTTGTGGTTACACAAAACTAAGTACAGCAGCTACTAGCTTCTATATCTGGATGACTTCAAAGAGATAACGAAGGCACATTTATTCAATAAAAAATGACATAAGCTATATTTTTGTTAGGTATATATGCAACATCCTATGCATCTTTCAAGGAAGCAATCTACAGATTAAAAGTAACAGGCTACCGCTTCATACAACTTCAGATGCAGTAACTGCCACACAAAAGGCTTCAAGTCATTTTATTGTGTTTTAAGATGCCAGATTTGGGGAAAACAAAACAAAGCAAATCTAATATTACCAGGTATCAAGGTTCCTTCCTCACTCTGAACTCTAGGGTACAGATGTGGGGACCCACATGAAAGACCCCAAAGCTCATTTTTATCAGCCTAGGTAAAAAGCTTCCCCGAGGTACAAACTTTGCCTTGTCCTTTGTCATAAATATAAAGGGAAGTGTAAACCCCTTTGAAATCCCTCCTGGCCAGGGGAAAACTCCTCTCACCTGTAAAGGGTTAAGAAGCTAAAGGTAACCTCGCTGGCACCTGACCAAAATGACCAATGAGGAGACAAGATACTTTCAAAAGCTGGGAGGAGGGAGAGAAACAAAGGGTCTGTGTGTCTGTCTATATGCTGTTTCTGCTGGGGATAGACCAGGAATGGAGTCTTAGAACTTTTAGTAAGTAATCTAGCTAGGTATGTGTTAGATTATGATTTCTTTAAATGGCTGAGAAAAGAACTGTGCTGAATAGAATAACTATTTCTGTCTATGTATCTTTTTTGTAACTTAAGGTTTTGCCTAGAGGGATTCTCTATGTTTTGAATCTAATTACCCTGTAAGGTATCTACTATCCTGATTTTACAGAGGGGATTTCTTTACTTCTATTTACTCCTATTTCTATTAAAAGTCTTCTTGTAAGAAAACTGAATGCTTTTTCATTGTTCTCAGATCCAAGGGTTTGGGTCTGTGGTCACCTATGCAAATGGATGAGGCTTTTTATCCAACATTTCCCAGGAAAGGGGGGGGTGCAAGTGTTGGGAGGATTGTTCATTGTTCTTAAGATCCAAGGGGTCTGGGTCTGTAGTCACCTGGGCAAATTGGTGAGGCTTTTTACCAAACCTTGTCCAGGAAGTGGGGTGCAAGGTTTTGGGAAGTATTTGGGGGGGAAAGACGTTTCCAAACAGCTCTTCCCCAGTAACCAGTATTTGTTTGGTAGTGGCCAATCCAAGGACAAAGGGTGGAATATTTTGTACCTTGGGGAACTTTTTGACCTAAGCTGGTAAAGATAAGCTTAGGAGGTTTTCATGTAGGTCCCCACATCTGTACCCTAGCGTTCAGAGTGGGGGAGGAACCTTGACATCCTTGAACAGTATACTGCCACCACCAGGCGTGTGAAACAAAGAACAGGGAAAGAGACCACTTGGAGACATCTTTCCCCAAAATATCCCCCCCAAGCACTACACCCCCTTTCCTGGAGAAGGCTTGATAATAATCCTCACCAATTTTACAGGTGAACACAGACCCAAACCCTTGGATTTTAAGAACAATGAAAAAGCAATCAGGTTCTTAAAAGAAGAATTTTAATTAAAGAAAAGGTAAAAGAATCACCTCTGTAAAATCAGGATGAAAAAATACTTTGCAGGGTATTCAGATTCAAAACACAGAGGGTCACCCCCTGGGCAAAGCCTTAAAGTTACAGAAAACAGGAATAAACCTCCTTCTTAACACAGGGAAAATTCACATAAAACAAAAGAGAAACTAATCTGCCTTGCCTCGCTTACCTATACTGACTGGTTGCAATATTGGAGACTTGGATTAGGATGGGTGGGAGAAGATGGATTTCTGTCTGGCCTCTCTCAGTCCCAAGAGAGAACAAACACGTAAACAAAGAGCACAAACAAAAGCCTTTCCCCCCAGCAAGATCTGAAAGTATCTTGTTCCCCTATTGGTCCTTTGGGTCACGTGCCAGCCAGGTTAGCTGAGTTTCTTAACCCTTTACAGGTAACAGCATGTTGCCTCTGGTCAGGAGGGATTTTATAGCACTGTATACAGAAAGGTGGTTACCCTTCCCTTTATATTTATGACACCAGGCTATTTCATCGAATAGTTTTATGCCAACGTGCTAAATGGAAAAGAACAAAAAAAGTCAGAAATAGTTATTCTACAGTGAAGCAGGCATAAAATGAAAGACCCGTTTTGCTTTTTTACTTTTAGAGGTCGCATGGCTCCGCAGAACTTTGTCCAGCAGCTTTTCTCAATAAATTCCAGATGTCTCTCTCTCCTTCGAAGTGTCCTTAGCCTCTCTTCAAGTTGCTGTAGGTTCCGTCTGTCCCTTGTTGGTAAAGGCCGACCATCTTTGCACTGTTAATCAAAATGGAGGTGTGAAAATCATGGAACAGTCTGTGAAAAATGTATGAAAGAAGAATAAAATTTAACATCTGTATAACAGGCTCTGGCAGCTCTACGAAGTCAGAATTGCATACAATATGTAAATTCAGTTTGTAAGAGACTAATTTCATTTTAGCCCATTTCTATTTTTAATACTTTCTTTCCAGCTCTCCATTTTTTCTTCTAGTCAATACAAAGTCAGCTACATTTCACATCTTTTCAAGTACATTCAGGAGCAGTACCCTTTAAAGGACACAGTCAGCATAAAAATTTCCAAAACACAAAGATCAGAATTGTTCCATAAACCAGTTGAGTTCATCAACCTTTAACAGTCAAATCCATATTTGGAGATTTCTATATCTGACAAATTTTCAAGAACATTTAACTCCTTTGACCTTCCAAATGCTGGGCATGAGTATTTTAAGAAATCTGAGTGTACTTAATACAGTGTAGGAGCTAAGCAAGCTAAATATACAATCTTTTTAGTTGCATATGTGCAGTAATGAGTTGTATGAATACTATAAGCAATCAATCACAAAAAAGTATTAGGTAACATATGAATGAATCAGCAAGCTGATTTTAACATCAGATAACCCATGTCTTACAATTGTAGGTTACTTAAGGCAAACATTCTTAAGGATTGAATGTGTCACTATAAACCTATTTTTGATACAAAAACCATTAAACGTGCATTTCCCATTCAGAGATTTTTTTTTAAATAAAGGAGTCCTTAAACATTGCGATATCTCAGTTTTGCTGCATCTCTAATAATTTTTACACCATTTTAATTACAATTTTCTGCTAAGAAGTTTAAACTGGAAGTCTCTTTAGAAGGATTCAGTAAATTTAGTGCTCTTAATAGCTAAGGGATTGAGATCTCCTTTTATATACAAGAGATGCTACCCCAAAATGTTCCACCAACATGCCTCAATTTTGACCTGGACGGACCACCTATAGGGGAGAAAGGTGGTTCAACTTACAGGCCCATTGAATCATATGTCTTTCTTATGAGATTGCCAACAATAGTGTCAACTGAGATGTGAACTCTACTCCACAAGAATCTGGCCTTACAAAAAAATAAAAATCAAATCTGCCACAAGACCAAGTGTCTCATACCTGTCTGCTGCTACAAATTTTCAGTTTGAAGTATTCTCATTGCTGAAATCACTTTCTATTTAACACTTTCATGTAAAATATAACAGGGAGTAATTAAAACTTGCAATTAAGAAAAACTGGAGGCAAAATCCTGGCCAAAATCATTAAATACCAAGGAATATGGGTTCACAGGAAATGCCACTTTACAAATATAGCCTCTTTTAGAAACAGAGTGGTGAAGAGAGGATTAGAGAGTTCTGTTTTCCTACAAAAAAAAAAAAAAGTTTTACATCGCCACATCCAGGATACATGATTAGATGAATGTGACTAATGAGTGCAACCACAAAACTATAATCTATAAATTAAGTGACAGCTCTCAATCTAAATAGAGTCCTTTGCAATAAGTATTTATTTAGTTTATACTTTTCATTGTTCTATAATATTTATTTAGTTCTGAGATCAACAACAGATTTATTTTTTCAGCACCTACAATGAACACTGTCAAGTCATTTTTGTTAGGTACCCCCTGTGAACAAAAACAGGCATTCACTAGTGCACAAGTTAATAGTGCATTTTCTGCTATCGTACTGAGTACTTTTGACCTAAGTCCCAACACATGTAAGGAATCCATCATCTGGAAGAGAAACTGGAAACTGAGAGAACCTAACTTTGGAAGAATGGAGAATATTAACTTCTGTCCCTCTGACATTGTGAAAATGAGCAATGACCCAAACATTATACCATAATGAAGTGCTGAGCAACAGGAACACTATAAATGGAAAAGTTTGAAATGTAGGTAAACACCAAACCTTTGATTTAATCCTTAGTATATGTTGTTCTACGTCTTCAATATCTTCAGTGTTCTCTAAACGTTCATAAGTAGGACTTCTAGTTCCTTTTATCAAGTTTAGAGGCAAAGCAGACATACCATAAGCCTAAAACAAAAAACAAAACAAAAATACATTAAAAATCTTTGCTATAGAAACGTATATAGATTTTATCTCACAGCTGTTCTATATGTCACATCCATAAAGAGTATCCATGTCCTCCTATTCCTCACGGCTCATTTATTGTTTCCAGCGGAATTCAGTAAGTTACGTATTATATAAACAACAGAATGTAGATGCCAATCTAGGGGGTTCTGGACTCCTACTATTCAGGGAAAGCTTCAGAACTACTGTACAGTTATGCTACTCATTTAGACCAGTGCTGAATGATAGTCTTGTTGGTGGTTGCCCATTTTTGTTATTTGTATAAGTGAAAACCTGAACTAAAGGCAGAGAATCCAGAAATCTGATGTACTGGTACTCATGTCTTGGAGCGAAAAATCAAATCAGTATTTAAAGAAATAATTAATATAAATGCCATCTGTTAAGTGTGCAGACGTTAGCTGCTTATTTCAAAAGACTGAAAAATAAATGGTATCCGATTTTACACTTAAGTCTTATTATGACTAGATAAACCCTATGTATTTCAGACTGCCTTCTAATTTCCAGAGAACAGAAGTGGCAGACATGACATTTTCCCATTTAACATATGGGAAGGTTGTATTCTTATGCATATTTTGTTTCCATCAGATAATTGACCAGTATGTAGTTGAGGCTAAAAGAGCCAATAAGGAATGACAGAATGGCTGTCATTTGTACATATGAAAGCTACATCAAATTATCAAAGCCAAGTTTATTAATTTTTAGAGATATTCAGCGGAGATTTTCAATGCAATCCAGATGATTTAGCTATCATCTTATTTTTGAGGGAAGTTGTGTGGCTGAATCTCCTGGGGTAGAATTTTAACCAAGGCTCAGAACCTGTGCACTAGCTAGTCTTAAGGTGGCTAGTTTTCTAGAGTTCTTTGGAACATACTACAATGAAGTGCGGTAGGAGGGAACATTTTGCACATTAGGGCTATGTCTACACGTACGGCTGTATGCAGAGTACGGGCACTACATGTGTAGCTACATATGATAGCGAAAGGCAGGCTGTGTCCACACTTCTCACTAAGGTGTGTAGATACATGTAGTAAAAGTCTCCAACAGTGGGACACTATACTGCTAAAAAACAGCAGTGTAGATGTGGGAAGCACTGCTTGGGCAGAGAGTTGTGTAGGGTATAAATGTGTAGGGTTGCCAACTTTCTAATGGTACAAAACTGTACACCCCTGCCCCGTGCTTTCCCAGAGGCCCCACCCCTTCTCTGAGGCCCTGCCCCCACCTCGCTCCATCCCCCCTTCCCTCTGGGCTGGGGCAGAGGGAAGGAGTGCAGGGGGATATGGGCTCTGGGTTGGGGTCAGAAATGAGAGGTTGGGGGGTTGAGATGTAGGAGCAGGTGTGGGGTCCCAGCAGTGCTTACCGTGGCTCCCAGGAAGTGACTGCCAGGTTCCTGAGGTCCCTAGGTGCATGGGTGGCTAGGGAGTCTCCACATGCAGCATGCCCACCCTCAGGCACCACCCCTTTGGCTCCCATTGGCCACGGTTCCTGGCCAATGGGAGCTGTGGAGCCAGCACTCAGGAGTGGGGAGTGTGTGGAGCCTCCCTGGCTGCGCATGCACCTAAGGGACGCAAGAACCTGGCAGCCACTTCTGGGAGCTGCACAGAGCTAAAGCAGGCAAGGAGCCTGCCTTAGCTCTGGGCCCCGCTGTGCCACTGATCAGACTTTTAACAGCTAAGTCGGCACCACCAGGGGCCCTTTTCACTGGGCAGTCCGGTCAAAAACCATAACCTGGCAACCCTATAAATGTGGGGGTTCAGATAATACTACTCACCTAAGCCATGCATCACCGCCTACACTATTTATAGCAGTTCTAGGCAGGTATGCAGTGTCTCTATTCTGCACACTGCTGTAAGTGCAGATGTACCTAGGAGGCAAGATTTGAACATACAAACGTACACAGGTTGGCATAAGTAGATGCAGGAAGACAAGATTGCTGAGACAGGCAAATCAGGAGAGATCCCTGCAGGCTTTCAAGCAAGCCAATTTTAAAACCTATTCTTTATGTGGTTAACTTGTATTATGGACATTTTATCTTCTTCTCAGAGAGCCAGAAGGTTAGCAATATTTCCAGTTCTTGTGCTTGCAGGGATGCAACACTATTTGTTTGGTTTTGGTAAGAACTGCAAAACTTAAAACTTCTCAGCTTTCACTGAGTAGGCTGTGAAAATAGACAAATTTAGAGGATGCAGAGGATGCAACACTAACTTCAAAAAATCTGAACAAAAGGAACCTAACTCCATAAAAAGGTGAACAAGACTTAGAACAATTTGTTCTCAAAGCAACTTATTAGCACTGCACACTTAGACAGCATTAAGGCTAATTTCCTTGAGAATTAATATGCCACATAGGCCTCAGGAAGCCAGGCAATGACTTCTGTACTGAGTGACACGTTGCGACAAAATTCTAAATAAAACTATTTGTTTAAAGGCACAGTGAGTAAATCCAGTAATCTCCTTAAGCATAGCAAATCTATTTCACTAAGTCTTTATTAGAATAATGTTAATCAGCCTAATCTTTTGACAATTCTAGCATCACAATGTTTTGTTTGCTTGCATTCATAGAACCTGTAGGCAGCGGCACCTAACAAAAAGTGATTCCTAGAGACTAGAGAAGGCTTTATGAGCTCAGAATCTAAAAAGAATTACATCACAGCTGATAAACATCTCCACCTTCCTCCCCCACAAGGAGGACTTATAAATTCTGTTAAGCAAAACCATCTGCAGTAGTACCTTTTGACTATTTCCAATACTGCTACAAATGCCAACAAATCATTATCACTGCATTCTGACTGCAGAGGCACACCCATACTACTTTCTTTACCTCTAAAGGAAAAAAAATATAATATGCAGTTTCAGTCTTTACATTCAAATTTTATACCACAGAAGCTATTATTTAGGGACAGAAGTCTCTGACACCAAAAAAATAGACAAAGGAAGAATTTCGTGCTCTCCAATCATCCTAGGAAATTTTATTAGCTGAAACCCAGCCAATACAAATACTGCATTTCCACAGGCCTCTCAATCACATGAAATTCTGTCTGCTATAAAATTTAGCACTGTACTCAAAAAAGCTTTCACCTTACTTGTAAGATGCATTTTTGAGAGGTCCCCCCCCACCCCAATATGTAGCTAGATCCTTCCATTACATGGAATTTGGTGTCCCCTCCTAGGGATAACTAAATCTACCACTGCAATTAAACTATAAAACTTTCTCTACTACGTACATGACAGAAGACACATTCACCACTGGAAGCTGGGTATGGCATTTCAGATCAAGAGAGACTCTCACAGAAAAGCAATTTACAAGTAACAGAACAATTATTTTTCTCCCACTACAATCTGAGATTAACAGGCTCTGTAGAGAAACAGTTTTGCCCAGGATCGGCATTTAAAAAACATGGAGTAGTAAACAGTCTCTCCTCAAATCACTGAATTAAGAAACAGACATCCAAAAGCAATATCTGAGTTGCTCATGTCTACTTACTAATGTATGGAAAACCTATAAGGGCATGACCAAGGGACTGCCCTGCAGATCTAAGGATAATTTCCTTTCTGCACAGAAGACAGTAAGCATATTCAAATTGGCTAGTTATTCGTAAGGGACAAGGGACCCCTTTTATGACTCTAATACTAGTTCTGATCCATTTTGTTAAGGGGTTGTGGAATATAAAGTTTAAACCTTCTGGAGTCCTTCAATGAAAATAAACAACCTGAAGACCCTAACTCCTAAGATCTATGGAGATGCCATTAGATCTAGAAAATAGTATCTAAAAGGTTTTTTTCTGGGACAGAAGAAAGGAAGATGAATGCCTTCTTTCTCCTGGAGCTGAAAATCATGAGTCACTTCTAATTTTCTTCTTGAAGCAATATAAGAATGATAGAGAATGCAAATCAAATCTTGGTTTTTTTTTTAAGTTTCTCCACATATTATCTATATGTATTCACCCCATACTTGCTTTATTGGGTCTAGAATATTAAAAGCTATTTTACGATGCTAAGGAACTCTTTAGGAAACTAGAGAGAAACAAGAATATTCCATCTTTATCTGAAAGTTACAAAAAGGGCAAAAAAATCAGAATGGTCAATGGCTGCATATAAGCCAACGGAGACATTTACAGTTATCCTAGTAACCACAGCCCTCTTCTGAATCATAGAATCATAGAATATCAGGGTTGGAAGGGACCTCAGGAGGTCATCTAGTCCAACCCCCTGCTCAAAGCAGGACCAATCCCCAACTAAACCATCCCAGCCAGGGCTTTGTCAAGCCTGACCTTAAAAACTTCTAAGGAAGGAGATTCTACCACCTCCCTAGGTAGCGCATTCTAGTGTTTCACCACCCTCCTAGTGAAAAAGTTTTTCCTGTGACTACTTTAACCATACCTATTAAAGGAGCACTGCAAGACACGTCTACAATTCCAGAACAGTGCAAAAAATCCTGCAGTATATGAGAATGAGTTAGTATCCATGCTATATTTCTGCAAATAAATAGAAGATCCTGAGTCACCCAGATGTTAAACCTATATGTTCTTTTTTATAGATCAGAGTCTAATGTTTTTGGACAAGACTAAACTTTACTTTAGGTTTATAGATATTAAAAAATATTCAGATACTTTGTAACAGCTTTCCATCAGTGAGAAGTAAGTTTTATTTTGCTAAACATTTTTCCAGTTTAATTCTCACTCTTGAACATTTCTGACACTGCTATAAAGTTTAGAACATGGGAGTGCTTTGCAAAATGCCTCAAGCAAATGGTGAATAAAAGAGTCTGAAAGCAGAAATATACCCTGGTAGTATTTAAAAGGAAAGTAAGCTTGCTATAAAGTAAAAGGACATTTAATAAGGAATAAGAATCTTTAGAAATTCCCTACAATTGTTCCAAAAGTGTGATGTACATTGGTGAAATGGCCAACATTTAGCAATAGGTAAGACATAATGGCATCTCAGATACTGCGGTATCCCTCTATTGTGGAAAAGGAAATAAATGTATCTTGTACACCACTGTATGGTAACCAATGGTAAATGATGGGTATATTGCAACTACTATTATCACCACCAAGTGTGAAGAAATACACCTAAACCAGCCATAAATGACATTTTTCCCTACGCCAATGCCACTCCCCTTCTTTGGTGACCTGTAATAAGCTTGTAGGTCCACTGCACAGACACCACAAGTGAAGTTATTAAAATCATCATAAATGTTATTCTGCATCATATGGTATACACAGACTATTACTGAATTCTCATGCCTCTGAATGACAACTAAATTATACAAGATACTTATAGTAATCTTCAAAAATAGGTGAATGATTCCAATATACATCTGCCTCAATAACATCTATGGTGAGCCATGCTGTAACAATGCTTACCACCCTAAAGGTCTTTACACTCTGAGAATCTCTGCAGTCCCTAGTTGGTGATAGGCCCTGCAGTTCACATACCTTGTCTGAAAGTTCATTTTGTTACCTCTATTTCCAACTATAATGTCACAGTTCAGGGTTCTTTATTAACGACCATTGATTTCCCCCCAATATAAACTCTTGCCATAATCAAATTCAGTGTCAATTAAAATATAAGGTGCATTAGATAAAATTGAGATAATACAATAAAAAATATAAATATTAGTGTTCCCCCAGCTAAGAATGTCTCTCTCCCCAAAGATCTGTAAAACATTCAATATACATGCATCGCTAACTTCATGAGCCATATACCTTACCGTAACACATGACCTCCCTTACCCACAAATCCTTTTGTTCCTTTCTTTTTCTTATCCTGACTTAGCTCATAATCTTTCCAGGGTAAGGAGGTTTCTTTTTAGTGGCTACCACTGAGAACAAAACGTTTATCTACAACCATCAGACAATGCCCTCAGAGAAAACAGGAAATAACGGAGGTCTCATATCAATGTGTGACAGGTGACAATAAAAGTTTAGGTTTTTAATGAGTTGCCATTAAAAGTATAAAGCATCACATACAATACAGTACAAAAAACCAGACAGACATGCTTCTGGACAATAGTGCTAAAAATATTGTTAAGCAGACAAGAATCAAAGCTTACTGATATTAACAAATTGTATAATTGTCTGCCTTGTGACGGGTTGGATCACAGAAAGCCCCTTGGGGGCTGCCACCTGATGTGCCAAGACTACTTCTGCTCCTGCTTTCCTGGCCTGGCAGCTTATGACTTCAGTGCCCTGCCTGGTTTGAGCCAGACCCACTAGCCTGCTGCAAACCCAGACCCAGGTGTGAACCACCTCCCCTAACCCCAAGTAAATCCGTTTTACACAGGGTAAACTCATAAATTGTTCGCCCTCTAACACTAATAGAGGTATACACAGCTGTTTGCCCCCACCCCCCAAGTATTAATACATACTTTGGGTCAATTAATAAGTAAAAAGTGATTTTATTAAATACAGAAAGTAGGATTTAAGTGGTTCCAAGTAGTGACAGACAGAAGAAAGTGAATTACCAAGCAAAATAAAATAAAAAACCCAAGTCTAAGTCTAGTACATTAATAAAACTGAATACAGGTAAAACCTCACCCTCAGAGATGTTTCAATAAGTTTCTTTCACAGACTGGATGCCTTCCTAGTCTGGGCACAATCCTTTCCACCGGTACAGCCCTTGTTCCAGCTCAGGTGGTAGCTAGGGGATTTCTCATGATGGCTGCCTCCCTTTGTGCTGTTCCACCCACTTATATATCTTTTGCATAAGGCACGAATCCTTTGTCCCTCTGGGTTCCCACTCCTCCTTCTCAATGGAAAAGCACCAGGTTAAACATGTTCAGTTCAGGTGACATGATCACATGTCACTGTAAGACTTCATTACCCACTTACAGGTATACAGGAAGACTGTACAAGTAAAACAGAAAAGGAGTACTTGTGGCACCTTAGAGACTAATTGTCCTGGTTAATGGGAGCCATTAAGATTCCAAACCACCATTAATGGCTCACACTTTGCATAACTACAATAGGACTTCAGAATTATACTTCATATTTCTAGTTTCAGATACAAGAGGGATACATGTATACAAATAAGATGACCACACTCAATAGATTATAAGCTTTGTAATGATACCTTACAAGAGACCTTTTGCATGAAGCACATTCCAGTTACATTATATTCACACTCATTAGCATATTTTTATAAACTCATATAGAGTGCAACGTCACACGGCTCCTCACTCCAAAGCAGCGATCACATCTAGATTTTGTCCCTTTTGCCAGTATTGTCCTTTTCTTTGCCATTGAGGTGCTAATTCAGTGTGCCAGATCCAAGGGACAGAAAAATACTCTGCCCTCTGTAAACCACAACTGTCTTTTCTAGGCTGGTTTTCAACTCAACATTTCTGTATTGCATTGTCCCATACCAGCTTCCTTCCCCCAACCCACACGGATATCATAAATAAATCCCTCCCTCTTACTTTGAAGCTCACATTTTGAGATAACATTTTGTTTCACCTGAATTCCCACAACTCATACGTAGAGGCTCTCCTGTAGATTGTATGAATAAGTGTTCCTCGGTGAACCACTGAGATGGACAGTAAAGCCAAAGACGTAAGTTTCAGAAGTGAACAAGTATACACGTTTATGTGCAATGCCAGCTCCTCCGGAGACCAAGTCTGCATCTTGCTTAGGTGTGCCCCCCAGCCAAGGTCATAGGCATCTGAAATCAGGGAGACCGAGCGTGTGGATTGTCAAACAGTACTCTAAGACTGTGCTTGGGTTGGTCCACCACCGCAGAGAGGCAAGTACCCTTCGTGGAATCATGATGACCTTGTTCAGGTGATCTCTGGACGGGGAATAGACTGTCGTTAGCCACTGCTGGAGGGGCCACAACCTGAGCCTTGCATGGCAAACGACTGAAGTGCATGCTGTCATGTGGCCAAGTAGCCGAAGGCAGACCTGGGCCATGGTGAGAGGGAACGCGGAGAGTCCGGTGATAAAATCCACCATCTTCCGGAACCTGTCCTGTGGCAGCAAAGCTCTGGTACAGGTGGAGTCAAGTACGGCTCCGATTAATTCTATCCTCTGCACCAGAACTAATGTTGATTTTTTCTCGCTTATCAACGGGCCCACAGCGTGGCACAGGGCTTGCAGTACTGTGACATCAGACTGGATCTTGGCCCTTGACCAGCCTGTCGTTGAGATACAGATAAATCTGAATATCTTGACGTCTCAGGTAAGCCGCCACCACCGACATGCACTTAGTAAACACCCTCAGTGCAGCTGCCAGCCCAAACAGGAGCACCACAAACTGGTAGTGAGCGGAGCCTATGGTGAAATGGAGAAAACGTCTGCATAATATCACTATGTGGAAATATGTGTCCTTCAAATTGCTGACAGCATAACCGTCTCCTGGATCCAGGGAGGGGGATGATGGAGGCTAGGGAGCCTATGCGGAACTTCAACTTCTTGAGATATCTGTTGAGGTCTTGCCAGTCCAGTATTGGTCTTAGCCCCCCTTTGGGGGCAGAAAGTAAAAGGAGAAAAACCCAGTGCCCTACGGTGTAGAGGGACTTCCTCCAAAGCTCCCACCTACAGAAGGCCCTGCACCTCCTGTCAAAGCAGGTTTTCATGAGAAGGGTCCCTGAAGAGGGACAGGGAAGGAGGGATAGAAGTAAACTGGAGGACATAATCCTGAGACACAGTACTGAGGACCCATGGGTCTGTAGTTAGAGGCCCAGGCAGGGAGGAAAGGTGGCAGGTGGTTGGAGAAACTGTGGGAAGCATGATCCAGGACACAGGCTGGAAGGTGGCCCTCTGGTGCACCCTCAAAACACCCACTTTGAACCCTGCTGGGTGCGGGTAGAACTGGACTGTGCTGAGGTCAAGGGCTGCTGGCTCTGATGGCACTTGTAGCCCTTGACATTTTCATAGAAGGGCTCTGACCTGGGCTGACTGCCAAACCTCTGTGGCTGTTGTGTCTTAAAGTGCTTCCTAGATGGGCCCAAGTATAGTAGCCGAGAATCTGCAAGGTAACCCAGGAGTCCCTCAAACTATGCAGTTTGGTATCTGTTTGCTCCATGAGCAGGGCTTGTCCATTGAATGTGAGGTCCTGGCTGGACTGCTGGACCTCCATGAAGAGACCAGAGTACTGCAACCAGCCCACTCTCTGCATGGAAATGGCCGAGGCCACGGTCCAAGCCATGGAATCCGCAGCATCTGCGGCTGCCTGTAGGGCCACTCTAGCTACCGCTTTGCCTTCATCAAGCATCGCCTGGAATTCTCTCTTGGGAATCCTCAGGCAACAAGTCTGAAAACTTAGCCAGAGACTGCCAGATGTTGAAATCATATTGGCCAAGCAGGGCCTGAAGATTGGCCACTCGCAGCTGTAGCTCAAAGATGAATAAATTTTCCTCCCAAATAAATTGAGCCTCTTTGAGTCTTTATTTTTGGGAGTTGCTCCAGTCTTTCCCACTCATTGATGGCTGTCAAGGTTCCTTCCCCACTCTGAATGCTAGGGTACAGATGTGGGGACCTGCATGAAAAACCTCCTAAGTTTATCTTTACCAGCTTAGGTCAAAACTTCCCCAAGGTACAAAATATTCCACCCTTTGTCCTTGGATTGGCCGCTACCACCACCAAACAAATACTGGTTACTGGGGAAGAGCTGTTTGGAAACGTCTTTCCCCCCAAAACACTTCCCAAAACCTTGCACCCCAGTTCCTGGACAAGGTTTGGTAAAAAGCCTCACCAATTTGCCTAGGTGACTACAGACCCAGACCCTTGGATCTTAAAAACAATGAAAAAACATTCAGTTTTCTTACAAGAAGATTTTTAATAGAAACAGAAGTAAATAGAAGTAAAGAAATCACCTCTGTAAAATCAGGATGGTAGATATCTTACAGGGTAATTAGATTCAAAACATAGAGAACCCCTCTACGCAAAACCTTAAGTTACAAAAAAGATACACAGACAGAAATAGTTATTCTATTCAGCACAATTCTTTTCTCAGCCATTTAAAGAAATCATAATCTAACACATACCTAGCTAGATTACTTACTAAAAGTTCTAAGGCTCCATTCCTGGTCTATCCCTGGAAAAGACAGCATATAGACAGACAGAGACCCTTTGTTTCTCTCCCTCCTCCCAGCTTTTGAAAGTATCTGGTCTCCTCATTGGTCATTTTGGTCAGGTGCCAGTGAGGTTACCTTTAGCTTCTTAACCCTTTACAGGTGAGAGGAGCTTTCCCCTGGCCAGGAGGGATTTCAAAGGGGTTTACCCTTCCCTTTATATTTATGACAATGGCCGACACCATCAAAGAGCTTGGGGCAGGGTCTGCATATAAGTATTCACACTCTTTCACAGGCAAATAATATTTGTGCTCTGCCTGCTTAGAAATGGGGGGTAGGGAGGAAGGGGCTTGTCACAGTGATTTTGGCTACCCCTTCATGCACCAGCAATGCTACCCTAGCTGGGGTCGCTGAGACGAGTACATCAAAAAGGGAGTCCAAGGGCTCCTCCAGCCCCAAATTTGAGGCAACCCTCTTTAAAAGTTCCTGGTGGGCCTTAGTGTAGTCTTATGGGACCACGAGTGGGGCCCCAGTAATGGCCTCATCTAGTGATGAGAAGGAGGAAGCAGATGCAGGTGGTTCTTTCACCCGAGACCTTTTCCACAGGACCCTCTGTTAAGGTCGGGCTGACCAGAGGGGGTCTTTTGCGTGGTTGCATCTGTGTCCAAATGTGGGCGGGATGCCATGCAGACCACTTGCTCGAGGTCCCTGAGCTGGCTCATGTACCTGTGATGGCTGGGGAAACCCCCAGGTATTCCAGGGATGCTGGAGTTGGGTTACTGGCCCTAGGGCCATGGTACCAGTGGCAGTGCCATGGAGGGCGCTGGTACTTCCGATCCTGTCCCACTGGTAGGGACTCCTGGTCTGCGTCTGAGCACGATGCGGAAGGGCTGTGTACGGGAGATGAAAACTGTGCCAAGTCCGATGAATAACCTCGGTCCCTTCGGTGCCTGCTCCAGAGCTCTGACTGGGACCTGCACTAGGGCACCAACCCTCCGTGTCGAGATCCCAATGACCAATTTCAGCGTTCGGTGATGGTGATACAGTGATTGATGCCTAACGCTCTCTGACCAGCATCGGTTCTCACAAATGGGAGCAGAGGCGAGAACATCGCCAAGCAAGGGAGCATCGTTGCTGCCGTGGCAATCTGAACCAGCACTCTGATTATTGGTACGGGGCTCCCGGGACTGCCGCCTTCCACACCGAGGCCACAGTGCTAGGAGCGGATTCCGACTTGGGCATTTCCGGTGTCAGTGCAGACTTGATAAGTAGTGCTCGGAGACTAATGTCCCATTCTTTTTTCATCTGAGGCTTGAAACTTTTACAGATTTGGCACGTGTTACTGATGTGGACTTCCGCCCAAACATCTACTGTGAGGCTTGCTCACCGGCATTGGGTTTGAAGCCCGGGGAAGTCGCAGGGTTTGAAGACTGGGGACCTGGGCACGCCCCATCTCTAGGCTAAGTCCTGACTGGGACTAACAACTAGCTATCTAACAACTTTAATAACTATTTACAGGAGAAAAGTTCACAACGAACAGTTCTGGACAAGGAGGTTTGCTGAAGCAAGTAATATTCCAGCACAGTCCTTAGAAGTAAGATGGAACTGAGAGTGGGGGAAGCCAGTGGCTCTGCTTATACTGCGGCATACGCGCACCACTCCAGAAGGCGCCAGAGCCGGTCCCCCTATGGATACCGCTGAAAGAAAAACTTCTGGCATCAGTTCATGTGGCAAGCACACACCCCCTTAACATGAATGGACATGAGCAAGCACTCTAAGAAGAGCTATCAATTATAACCTCCTGAAAAGAATTTCAAGTCAACATTTTATTTTTCTCCTAAAATCTACTACTTACTTGCTTCCCCTCTCACCCGCCCCGGGGGGGGGGGCAGGGGCGCACACCTATATGGTTTGGAAGGATGTGCCATACTGGTCCCTGAACAGATTGATGCATAGTGGGGAAGTTAGGGAAGGGACATGATATCTGGGATTACAGTATCCCCAATGGTCTGTGCAAAGAGAGTGGAGTAGCCACCACCATTAGTCCAATTTAAGGGCTGCAGAGCAAATGCAGAGGGGCTGCACTCCAGCATGTGGACTCCCTGCAGGCTGGTGAGTGAATTCCACCCCCTCAACCAAAATTCCAACTAACCACCCCACAGAAAGCTCAAGTAACATGGCTTTGTGAAGGAGAGAAATGCATTTCATCCCCTGAAACCACGAATTGGAGCACAAGAGGATAGGAGTATGTGCAATCAAGAAATTAAATATCACTCAGCATCATATACACTAGCATAGAGGACTGCACTACAGCTATGTATAAAGTTAGAATTAGGAAAGTTTGGGTACTCTACCCTGAAACAGATTGTGAAATCTGAATCTGACATCTCAGTATATGCTGAAATAAAGTCCAAAGAGCTCATCCAGTAATTGCAAATTAAAGGTGTCATCCTAAAACAGATGTCGCATTCAGATGTTCCATAGTCTGCCCCGAAGCAAAACAGAGAGTAATTGTGACCATCCAGCAGGGAAATTTTGTATTCACACTCAATTCACTTCTTAAAACCAGAAGGCTGGTCCTTAGACACAGAAAAAGGGAGAGGACCAGATAAAGGTACATAAGAAAAATGGAGCTGAAAAGTGAGTATCTGCAAAAAGCCAAGCAAAGCATAAAATTTCTGAATGCTTCTCACATTTTATAGCAATGATGTCTAGAGGCCTCAGATCAGCAAAAAAAGCCAACATCAGCTAACCCAAACCCAACAGATTCAAATGTACATAGAACAATAATGGATGAAGTAGAGTTATTGGTGACTATGAGCTTCCCAGCTCATCTGACCGCCCTGTGTTTTGGGGAGTACATACCAGCCCCACTTCCACTACTCTAGATATGACTGGGATTCCTTTTACCACACTAGGGGAGAGCAGCTGGAAGACTGTGTACCATCACCAAGTACTAGAACTCTGATTTGTGTTAATGGAATAATTGTTGCTGATTTCTCTCCCCTTGGGTGAGGCTGTGGGATGTCTCTTCTGTACCCCTTTATCTGTTTTCAATTGTTCTGAAGAAAAAACATCCCAGGGAGAAGAGAATGAATTTTAGATAGTGATTTCTTTACTTCTACTACTATTTCATTCTTCCTTCAACACCCTCCCCAATCAATTCCCAACACAAACCACTAATTATGTAACCAAACCTGTAATTCTACATTCCCCCCACCGCACAGTTAATTCTATTCCTTCACAATTGTACATGCTCAGTTTTCCCATATAATTCTGCTCCAGCTAACACCACACCCAATAAATTCTATACCCTCTAGAGACTCCCCCCTCCCGATCTCTTCCCACATTTATTCTCTCATTAAGCCCAACATTAATCTTGCCCCATCCCCAAAATACCTATGTGCATGATATGTGCTGGTCCTACTCCCTACCTGGCCCCCTGCCTCTCAGCTATGTCAAATTACCCTGCTCCTCACTCCCCACTCTATGATGCAAAACAATCAACAGATCCAGATGTTCTCCTACATCTGCCTAAGGCCTAGGGCAGGGGGTTCTCGCAACGAATTTTTTGGTGGCTTCAGAGTGCAGCCACCAACACCTGCTTGTGGCCGCTCTGACAATTTTTCCTAAAATACTTAATTAACTGCAGTATCCAGGCAGGTGTGGGGTGAGACCAGGGCTGGAACCTGGTGCTGTGCGGCCAGTGCCCCAGGGACGGAGCCTGAAGGCCCATAATTGGAGTCTGGGGCCCACAGCCAGAGCCTGGGTCTGGACCCCGGAGCCTGCCGCTGCAGCCCGAAGCCCCACAGTTGGAGACTGCCAGTCTCCCCAGGGCTGAAGCCTGACCCCACCACCGCCAGGAAAACAGGGAACTCACTGGTTGCCTGCTCCTCCAGCATTTGTGTCTCCAGAGGGAGGCCCCAACCTCATCTCCACCAAGGACGCTGTAGCCACAAGAAAAGCCCCGGTGCCGGTATTTGAGAAACAGTGGCCTAGGGAACTTCAGCAGAGAGGAGGGAGAGGGAGCAGTGGCTGTGTGCACCTGTTGAGGAACCTTACCACATGCAGCATGTGTTTGACTACCTTCCCCAAGAGGTTTGATAATAAGGCCACCAGAGGGGATTACATCACAGGTAAGTCTGCAAACCTCCAAGCCTGGAGAAAGCTGGAAACTTAATAGGTTTGGGTCACAATGCCATCATGCTAAGCGTCTAGCACACAGAGTCATACACACATATACAATAAGACAAGACTGTCTTAAGGGCAGTTATTAAGATATGAGAGGAATGACAGATTGAGAAAAACAAATGAAGGGGGTAGAAAGGAGGACAAGATAAACAGTGAAAATTATATTTGGTATAAGTTGCAGTTTTGGACTCCAAATGCCAGTGTGCACATCAACCACTGGTGAGGCAGTATAACATCTTAGAACTCAAGAGCTTGCAATGCTAGGAAATGGAGGGAGCATAGACAAAAAGGAGTGTGAATCAATTATAGCACAAGTGTCTTTGGAGAACAAATGTCTGTAGTTAAATGGATTAAAAGTAATTTAACAACTATTGCAGCAAGCCTGCTATGTATTTTATCAGAAACACTAACCGTTTATAGTTAAATGCATTTAAAATTAATTAAATTTGGCATTTCTAAGCTTCTTGCTGGCAGCTACCATTTGACAATGTTTTATCAGTTAAAGTGCTATATTTAAACAGTAAAATTTTTCTTCTGGCTCCATTTCCAGTATTAAAGTACAGTAGGATAGAATTTATAGTTATCTCGGATTATCTCAATCTGATGACAACTGAAGTTTCCCCCACTGCCCTTCAACTGTATTGTTGTTATAAGGGAGTTTAAAATGCCAATTTTTAATCAAAAGCTTTAATTTCAAATGCAATTTCTATATGGGAATAAAATCTGTGTGAATGTTCAGGTTCCATAGATCAAATTGGATGCAGCTTTTAAATACAAGTTTTCCCTAACTTTTAGGTTTTTAAAAATGCATATATATTTATTCTTGTGCAAAATATTTGTTGGCAAGATATAGCACTTAGATTGCACTTCTTGCATAGCACTGCCCTCTAGTGAAATTGCACACAAGACGGCCAAGCACAAATGGAAATTGGAAATGGAGAAGTGCAGTAGGGAATAGTCATCAGAACTAATCTTAAATATATACAGAGAACAAAGTTTGATACACAAAACATTTTCAAGAAACAAGAGACTAATAAGTGCCTTTGAGAAAATTAAAAATATGTTTCAAACATATGAAAATAGCATTACATCTGTTAAGTTTGACTGTTTTTCTTGTCACAGGCATCAACACTTTTGATCTAAAACAGGGAGGGCCAGTATGCAGCCCACATGTAAAACATGTAGAATTCTACAATTAGAGTTTATACACTTATAAAAAAAATTCTTCTGAAGCAGACATACATTTTAAAAATCAATAATTCCTTTAAATTTAGTACAATTTCTAGCATAAGTGTGTATTAAGTAAATCAACTTTATAAATATTAAAAGGAAGAAAATATTTAAGCAGAAATAGTTTTAACACTAAAGGAAGCTTTTAAGTCCTCTCCCCTCTACTTCATATTTCTATTCAGTAGTTGGAAAACTCTTGTCATCTCATTACTTCGAAATATTTATTTAGCCCCTAGAATGATGCCAAACATTTAAAGAGCCAGACGGAAGGAGTAGGGAAATGCTGCAACACTACTTTTGTTTAACCCAATGGCCTGTTATAGCATAGTGCAGCTCCCAGCACTTCCACACTTTCATCTAAAGGCAGAAAGAAATCATGCCTAACACTTTTCAATATAACCCTTTATTTTCATTTTGATTTTGGCACTTGGGACAGTGAGGACCAGAATTTTTCAGAAGTGTGAGCATCAAGAGCTCCTATTTATGAAAGCTCAGCACTTTCCCAGTAAGGTCTTAGGTTTCAAGGTAAGCACCCAGAAAATGAGGAGGGAGTGCGCACACACACACACTCAGCTTAGTCAAAATCAAATAAGAATTATATGGCAGAGCCATGCATAGAATCCAGTCCTCCTAGGTCCCAATCCCATGCCTTAACTCTAAAACCTTCTCTTCCTTGAGACTCCCTGCCTAATTCACTACACGTTTTACTTCTGCAGGGAATGAGTCAAGAGCCATACAGACAAACCCATTTAATAGACAGTCTCATTCCACCGATCTAATTTGCATGCAACAGGGGCCGTGCTACTGGATTCCAAAAAAAACCTGACAGTCATCAGATTTTGGGACTGGGCCTCAGAGTCCAAGAGGTACCATGTACCTCAACAGGATCATCCACTGAGACTACCTGGGTGGTCTCAAACTCTTATTTTATAGCTTCTCTCTACCTGACTCCGAATACTCTGTTCTCATTTAAACAGTGGTACAAACAGCTGCAGGAGGAGGAATATTTCATTTACAATCTCTTAAAAAATAGCAGGGCACTGAATAATACTCAAAGTGTGAGTGACTTTTTAAAAAACAAGAACAAAAATGTTTTGTTTCAGGGCCCAGGTTAGACAGAAGGGGTTATGAATGTCCACCATCTGCAATGCCTACAACTTCAGAGTCATCTGCTGGTACCACTAGCAGTGCTGCAACTAAACATGCATCGGACAGGAAGTTACCTCTGTGTGTGTCTATATTTTATTATACATGATTTTTCATCATCCAGTAAAAGCATGGCTAAATTTGCAATCAGGACCAGCAAATTTCAGCAAGACTCCATGGATAAAGAGACCACACAGTTCATTTATACAACAAATTCTTCCTTTCGTTTTGTTCAGATGAAACATTTCAATGACATGGTTCTATCGTTACAACCAGGCTCTACTATATTTGGCAGAGCACACACTGCTGGATACAAAGAAATTAACAACTGTGCAAAAAACATTGTCAGGTTAACTAATTTCCTGTGTCTTCATGGGTGGAACAACATACACAATGATCCAGTAATATGTGCTTGATACATCAGGAAATGCCAATACAGCAGAATATTTAAAAGTAGATGCAACACAGGCAATAAAAACCTGAACAAAAATTCAAGTGTTGAGTGCGTAGCTTTGTCACAGAAAATGCTACAAATGTAGCAAACATGAGAAGAAATATAGAAGAAATAATGAAGGGAATCTGAAACTTCTAACATGTGGGTGCAGTGCTCATTTTATGCATCTGTTAGCAAAAGGCATAAGTACAACTCCAGGAATAAAGGAAAATGTTCCTGAAATAGCAAAACTACTAGTTTTAAAAATCCAAAGAAAAGCCAAAGTAACTTGGGAGACTTGTCTTATTTTCAAGAGACTCAGGTGAGTAGGAACTTAGCTCCAGTCACTTTCACTTAGGCATATCTGAAAACTTTCCCAGGATGACCTCATTTAATATTAAATATACTGACTACAGTTAATCCCTCTGTTCCATTACTAAATCATTTAGCGCTAAATGTGAAACATCTTTTGATAACAGAAGTGTATGTATCCAAAACATTTATGGTGGTTTCATTAAATAAAAATAATTAGGGCTGGCGAACGATTAAAAAATTTAATCGAGATTAAACATGCGATTAAAAAAACCAATCATGATTAATCATGCTGTTAAACAATAGAATGGCATTTAAATATTTTTGGATATTTTCTACATTTTCCAATATACTGATTTCAATTACCACACAGAATATGAAGTATACAGTGCTCACTTTAGATTTATTTTTATTACAAATATTTGAATTGTAAAAAACAAAAGAAATACAAGTAGTACAATCTTTGTCATGAAAGTTGAATTTATAAATGTAGAATATGTACAAAAAAACCTGCATTCAAAAATAAAACAATGTAAAACTTTAGAGCCTACAAGTCCACTCAGTCCTACTTCTTGTTCAGCCAATCGCTCAGACAAACAAGCTTGTCTACATTCGTCCATGCTGATGACGGGTTCTGCTCAATAATGATCCAAAGCAGTGCGGACCAATGCATGTTTATTTTCATCATCTGAGTCAGATGCTGCCATCAGAAGGTTGAATTTCTTTTTTGGTGGTTCGGATTCTGTAGTTTCCACACTGCTTGTATTGCTCTGAAAGCACGCTCCACACCTCAGCCCCCTCAGATTTTGGAAAGCACTTCAGATTCTTAAACCTTGGGTCCAGTTCTGTAGCTATCTTTAGAAATCTCACATTGGTACACTCTTTGCGTTGTCAAATCTGCAGTGAAAGTGCTTTTAAAATGAACAACGCGTGCTTGGTCATCATCCGAGACTGTTATAACATTAAATATATGGCAGAGTGTGTGTAAAAAACAGAGCAGGAGACGTAGTTCTCTCCCAAGGAGTTCAGTCACAAATTTAATTTTTTTTTAATGAGCATCATCAGCATGGAAGCATGTCCTCCGGAATGGTGGCTGAAACATGAAAGGGCATATGAATGTTTACCATATCTGGCATGTAAATAACTTGCAACGCCAGCTACAAAAAGTGCCATGTGAATGTCTGTTCTCAATTTCTGGTGACATTGTAAATAATAAGCAGGCAGCATTATCTCCCATATAGGTAAACAAACTGGTTTGTCTTGGCAGTTGGCTGAAGAAGTAGGACTGAGTGGACTTGTAAGTTCTAAAGTTTACATTGTTTTGTTTTTGAGTGCAGTTATGTAACAAAAAAATCTACATTAGTAAATTGCACTTTCACGATAAAGAGATTGCACTACAGTAACTTGTATAAAGTGAACTGAAAAATACTATTTATCATTTTTCAGTGCAAATGTTTGTAAAAAATATAAATTGAACCTTGTGCACTTTATATTTTATGTTGTAATTGAAATAAATATATTTGAAAATGTAGAAAAATATCCAAAAATATTTATAATAAATTCAATTGGTATTCTATTATTGTTTTAACAGTGTGATTAAAACTGCGATTAATCAGGATTAGAGTTAATCGCATGAGTTAACAGCAATTAATCGACAGCTCTAAAAATAATTTTATGTGCTGTTGTGTTTAATTAAATTCTAGTTCCATCTTAATACAGTTTGACACAAATCATTAGCAAAAAGTTATTTAGCACATAACCAATATATCTGTCATTTTCTAACATACTAAAATGTACAATTAAGAATCTGAAAATATTAATTTACATATCATTGCTTAAATAAATGTACATGGTTCTAGTGTTCCCTTCTAGGTTACAAAAATGTGGCAAATCTAGTGCCAAGTCACTACATAGTTGTAAATCAACATGTTTTAATGGTTGTATCAATGAGAATACATCTTTCTTCAGAATATAACTGAAGTACAAACTGAAAAGTTGATTAAAATTATTTAAATCTAGACTTCCCACTTGGTGAGTTAAACCTTGATTTAAATAATTCCACCCTGGGCACTGGATTACATCTGCCAATCTGCAACAATTTCTCAACTATGATGAAAGCTGTAGAGAGGGAAAAGGAAGAATGACTGTCCAGCACCTTTAAGCAAGGGGGTGTTTGGCTGGTCTGGTTGAGTGAAGAGAACAGTGCTTTGAGGGGTCGGAGGAAGATGAAAACTGCTGCAAAAGGGGCAGCATGGTAGCTCACTAATCCCCTGGGAATACAGGGCTTGAAAAGGGGCAGTGCAGTGCCTCAAGCCTTCCTTTTTACAGGGACCAAGGCTGAAGCATAGCCAGACAAAGAGGGACACCAGAATCCTCCAGCAGGTGAAACAGTAGATCTTCCATGAATGAGGGCCTAATAGTCACAGCTTCCAAGTTTCAGAGTAACAGCCCTGTTAGTCTGTATTCGCACTCTTCCTCAAGTGCTGAGAGAGAGCAATCGTGATAGACAGCACTGAAGTAGTATGAAGCACCAGAGGAAATAAATGAGGAAACCCTACCAATGTTTAACTGCAGAAGGGCATGAAAGTAAAAACATGAAAGTTAAAAATGTTTACTTAAGAGGCCAAAGGGAATGCTAACCTCTATAATGTGTCTCAGAAAAAAATGCTACACAAGCGCGTATGTTTAAAAATAAAAAGGCATATTGGCAGCACACTATTCATCCACTTGGCAGCAAAGTTAGATTTTATTAGTGGACCATATTGAACGTATGTTACTGCCTTACCTCAGGCAGTGATTTTGTGATTTCAGCTCCCCTTCCCACTTAGGGAGCATTGAACAGCATGTGAGGATAAGATTACAACAAAGTAGCAGTACATTCAAAGCTGCAAATTCAGTCACTAGGGGTGTCAAAAGAGAAAAAAAACCTTTTTGCCAAGTTATCATTTATCCAAAAGACTCATCTCTACACTGCTCTAAAGCTACCATTAACTCAAATACTGTGTTTTGCAAACATAAGGTAATCAAATTAATGAAAATTCACCAAAATGAAAAGTTTTTACAAGTTTTAGTTTACAAAAAAAACCTACAAAGCTATTTTAAAATTATTTTCTCTTATTTTAAGGTATTTCATAACCACTTGATTATCTTTAATGTTAATGTTTTTGGTAATTTCTGAATAACTGCACAAAGTGAAATACAGAGAAACATCTGGAAGTTAACCAGTGAGTGCTCTCAAAAAAGTCAGAAAAAAAATATGAAAGGCTTTATCTTAGTGGGTGAAAGTTTAATACAATTCCTAGCATTTGAAAATAAGTAAGTCATACTCGGGACAAAAAGATGTGATGTGTGAAGAATCATTAGAAAGTTTCAATAAATCAACAGACCCCCAAAAAACAAAAATATATATTTATATATTTCAGGCTTTGTAATGCTTTTTCTCTTTCAGACCAAGAGAGATACAATCATTTTGTAAATTACATACAAAAAAAAAATGCAAGGAACATCAAATAATTCTTATTAAATGTTTTGGAAAAATTACAAAACCAATTATATTCATCCTTCAAGGACACGCTAAATGAGATGCACAAAAAAAAATCACTCAAAAATTAATCTGCCTATCATAGTGTGAGTAATATATTTGCCTTGAATTCAAACAGCAATTTAGAGCTGATGGCAACTATTGTATTAATACCTGAGGCTATATAAAATCATTTCAATGCAAAGCACATTAATGAAAGTATAGATGCAAACTACATAATCTGTGAAACTGCTTCAAACAAAGCACGCCAGTCATAATTCATCATTTTACTATTAGTCTCCATGTTTACAGTTAAAGTTGTCCGCATAAATCATCCAGGTCACAGAATTCTAAAGCCGCACGAGGATCATTTGTTCAAATGTATTACAAAAAATTTCGAAGTAAAATCGTAATGTGCTACAGTATTCATTCACAACGTAAGAGGAAAGTTGTCTTTGTAACCTGGAACTCTAAAAAAACTCCAAGGACACATACCGGAGCCACCCCCACTGAAGATTACTTTTTAACAATTAGTAAAATGAAATGTACAAAGCAATAACATTTGAATTGTTATACATTTTCACTGTATGTATCTTTTTTTAAAAAGATACCTAACCTTTTACAGATTTATTGGTATTGTATGTATTCATTACAAAGTTACCTTCCTCAAACATATTAAAGGTCAAAAGACAACCTGGATAGCTTATGTTTTATACTTGTGATAAAAACAGAATTCTGAGCTTTTGAAATGCAATGGAGAAATAAAACATATTTAAACACGCTATTAAGAGGGTAAGTGCAATGCAATCCAAAGCATGAGATTTAGCACCAGTTATCTGCTAATAGATGATAGAATTGAGAAAGCCTAGAAAAATCATGGGGTTAGAGGGTATCTTCATTAAACCAAGAGTCTTATCACCATAATTTGAGGCATTAAATATCTGTATGTCAAATTCAACGTTGACAGGAGAAACATGGAGCCCTAACCTCCGATTTTAGCAGTTGGAAGGCCTTTGTATAATTTTTATAAAGTATTTGCAATTTTAAAGATCACACACATCTATTCTGGGAACAGTTTGAGATACGAGATTTTAAAGTAATTTCAGTGGGTCATATTTGCATCAATTTGTGCTTTACATCTAAACTAGTTTTTACCATTTAAAACACTCATTATATACCTAATTCTGTTTATTAATTAGCTAATAAAGAGAAAATGTTCAATGGAATATCCTATTTATTCAGTTATCAAATGGGTTTTCAAATAAGCCCCTCCCCTTTCTCAGTGCACAGCTACATACTAACATTATTTTTAGTTACTAACTGAAGAGAAAACACATTCTATTGTGTAAGAGTTGTTGTGGGCTTGGGGAGGGAGAGAGGAAAGACAAAAGTAAAATAAAATGGTTTAGCATGGAGATGTCTACTAGAACAGAGTTAAGATGAACCATTTTCCTTCTGATGCTGCCTGACCTTGATGTAAAAGGACAGCTGTACTGATTTACTGTTCCACAAAGTCCCTGACCCTTTTTATTTAATTTTGCCAGTCTGAATTTATCAAGGATTCTAGAGGAAGTTACATGTTCTCTCGTGCATTACAAAGACTACCTACTTTATTTTCTGCAGTCATTTCTCTAATTCAGGCATAGAAAACTTATACTCCAAGGATTTACTAAAGTATCTGGAGAAAAATATCAGAGACCAAGCTATAGTTATCAGATTCTCCTTTTGAACTACATGCATACACAACTCTTATTTGAGCACTGGATCATGTTATTCACAGTCATTCACTAAAGCTGTTTTGGTTTCTTATAGACAAGAACACATTTGAACAGGAAGGAACTGCTATAGTGCAGACTGACTTTGTCCCCTAAACAAAAGTAAATTTAGTTTCAGTATTAGGATTTGTGCGTGGTTATGGCAACAGCAGAATAACTATATATCATCAATACATTACACATGTGCATGGAAAACATTCTAAAATAGCTAAAATATAAGCAATGAAAAATAAGTGATGAACTTAATCCAGTTAACATTTTGCCAATGTAGTTTACACCAATTTGGCAAATGAAATAAACTATGCTGGCAAAAGCACTTCTTTGCCAATATGAACTGCATCTACACTCTGAGCGTTGTACTGGTATTACTGGCAAAAATTCAGCACAGACTCGGCCTTTACTCTCTGGAAGGGAAAGGACACATCCTTGCCCCTAGGTAATAACTGCCACTTGCATTCTACCTTTATGCTCCAATCCTGACTGACTGACAGAAAAGGATGTGAGTTAACCCCTCATGTACTGATGCTTGTGAAGTGCCTTTCTACCTTGTCATCACATTGTAAGAGATGTTGCATTTGGTATATCAAACTAAAATGGTAAACACCCATCCAAAAAAGACTAATCTTAACTGGACATGATTTTTTAAAAACAAATAAGGGCAATACAAATAATATAATACTTTTCAGAATAAATATTTATGGAATCACACTTTCTGCTAAGCTTCATAATTAATACATTTCTACCTGCTACTTTTTACTTACCTGTTCATAGATTATAAACTTTTCCCTTCAATTTTAAACATATTTTAGAAAAAAAACCCAGTAAATCAAGAGGCATTAAGGCCCAACAAAATTCACAGCTGTAAAAAATGTGTCACAGACCATGAAATCTGCATAGTATACGGTAAAAGAACACAAAAGACCAGATTTCATGGGGGAGACCAGTGTTTCTCAAATTGGGGGTCCTGACCCAAAAGAAATGGGGGATGTCACAAGAGTACTGTAGAGGGGGTCGCAGTATTGCCATCCTTACTTCCGTGTTGCTGCTGGTGGAGGTGCTGCCTTCATCAGAGCTGGGCTCCTAGCCAGCCACTGCCACTCTCTGGCCAACTAGCTCTGAAGGCCGTGCCACCGCCAGCAGCAGTGGACAAGTAAGGGTGGCAATACCGCGACCTCCCTCCAATAACCTGGTGACCCCTCCCCACAACCCTCTTTTGATTGGGACCCCTACAGTTACAACACCGTGAAATTTCAGATTTAAACATCTGAAATGATAAAATTTATGATTTTTAAAATACGATGTCCATTAAATGGACCAAAATGGACTGTGAATTTGGTAGGGATCTAGGCATTACACAAATGACAAAAAGGACAATATAATGGTGCCATACATCTAATCAAACCTGTTGCAATATCTGCATAATAATGTTGTCATAAATATAAAGGGAAGGGTAAACCTCTTTGAAATCCCTCCTGGCCAGGGGAAAGCTCTTCTCACCTATAAAGGGTTAAGAAGCTAAAAGGTAACCTCGCTGGCACCTGACCAAAATGACCAATGAGGAGACAAGATACTTTCAAAAGCTGGGAGGAGGGAGAGAGACAAAGGGTCTGTGTGTCTGTCTATATGCTGGTCTTTGTCGGGGATAGACCAGGAATGGAGTCTTAGAACTTTTAGTAAGTAATCTAGCTAGGTATGTGTTAGATTATGATTTCTTTAAATGGCTGAGAAAAGAATTGTGCTGAATAGAATAACTATTTCTGTCTGTGTATCCTTTTTGTAACTTAAGGTTTTGCCTAGAGGGGTTCTCTATGTTTTTGAATCTAATTACCCTGTAAGATATCTACCATCCTGATTTTACAGGGGGGATTTCTTTATTTCTATTTACTTCTATTTTTATTAAAAGTCTTCTTGTAAGAAAACAATGCTTTTTCATTGTTCTCAGATCCAAGGGTTTGGGTCTGTGGTCACCTATGCAAATTGGTGAGGCTTTTTATCCAACATTTCCCAGGAAAGGGGGGTGCAAGTGTTGGGAGGATTGTTAATTGTTCTTAAGATCCAAGGGTCTGGGTCTGTAGTCATGTCAAGGTTCCTCCCCCACTCTGAACTCTAGGGTACAGATGTGGGGACCTGCATGAAAAACCTCCTAAGCTTATCTTTACCAGCTTAGGTCAAAACTTCCCCAAGGTACAAAATATTCCACCCGTTGTTCTTGGACTGGCCGCTACCACCACCAAACTAATACTGGTTACTGGGGAAGAGCTGTTTGGACGCGTCCTTCCCCCCAAAATACTTCCCAAAACCTTGCACCCCACTTCCTGGACAAGGTTTGGTAAAAAGCCTCACCAATTTGCCTAGGTGACTACAGACCCAGACCCTTGGATCTTAAGAACAATGAACAATCCTCCCAACACTTGCACCCCCCTTTCCTGGGAAATGTTGGATAAAAAGCCTCACCAATTTGCATAGGTGACCACAGACCCAAACCCTTGGATCTGAGAACAATGAAAAAGCATTCAGTGTTTTACAAGAAGACTTTTAATAAAAAATTGAAGTAAATAGAAATAAAGAAATCCCCCCTGTAAAATCAGGATGGTAGATATCTTACAGGGTAATTAGATTCAAAAACATAGAGAACCCCTCTAGGCAAAACCTTAAGTTACAAAAAAGATACACAGACAGAAATAGTTATTCTATTCAGCACAATTCTTTTCTCAGCCAATTAAAGAAATCATAATCTAACACATACCTAGCTAGATTACTTACTAAAAGTTCTAAGACTCCATTCCTGTTCTGTCCCCGGCCAAGACGACTACAGACAGACGCAGACCCTTTGTTTCTCTCCCTCCTCCCAGCTTTTGAAAGTATCTTGTCTCCTCATTGGTCATTTTGGTCAGGTGCCAGCGAGGTTACCTTTAGCTTCTTAACCCTTTACAGGTGAGAGGAGCTTTCCCCTGGCCAGGAGGGATTTCAAAGGGGTTTACCCTTCCCTTTATATTTATGACAAGTCACCTAGGCAAATTGGTGAGGCTTTTTACCAAACCTTGTCCAGGAAGTGGGGTGCAGGGTTTTGGGAAGTATTTTGGGGGGAAAGACGCGTCCAAACAGCTCTTCCCCAGTAACCAGTATTAGTTTGGTGGTGGTAGCGGCCAGTCCAAGGACAACGGGTGGAATATTTTGTACCTTGGGGAAGTTTTGACCTAAGCTGGTAAAGATAAGCTTAGGAGGTTTTTCATGCAGGTCCCCACATCTGTACCCTAGAGTTCAGAGTGGGGGAGGAACCTTGACAAATGTATACAATATTTACAACTATTCTGTATCTTTTAAAGAAGAAACTATTGTTTCGAGGTTACTACTTACCTATAACAATGAGGAGTTCAGTGGCACTTTAACGACTAACAGCTTAAAGACTAACTAAGCTTTTGTAGATAGGTACATAAGCTTTCGTGGGTAAAAAAACCCCACTTCTTCAGATCTGAAGTGGAGTTTTTTACCCACAAAAGCTTATGCCCAAATAAATCTGTTAGCCTTTAGGGTGCCACCGGACTCCTAGTTGTTTTTGTGGATACAGACTAACACAGCTACCGCTCTGATAGTTAATTATGACACTTATAAAGTAGTAATGTATACTTGCATGCATTTGTTAGGTATTTCAAACTATACCCAATCTACACTTATGTATAGTTTTCCTAATCACAGCTGCAGCCAAGCACTTTAGGAGAGGGGGGAAAATGTTTAATTTTATAGTAAGCAGCTGTTATTGGACTTCAGGAACGGCAAACAAAGCTGTTTAGTAGATATAATATAGGCAGAACAATTTTTGCCTGTAACCAGCCTAAGGTGCAAATTCCCTAAACTGGCACCTACTTACCACCCTAGTGGACTCTATGTAACAGGACAGACTGGCGAGCTGCCAATAAAATGTTTATGCTACAACTGTCCTTGTAGAATACATCTGTCAACTTCTTCAGCCAAAACTATAAACACAGCATAGTAAAGGGTTTTAAGTCCAGTACTGCAGGATGCTGCGTTTCCTCATAATCCTGTGTTGCCAACAGGAATTTAAAGTGCTCAGTATCACGCTGGAAGCACTCAGCACTTCACAGGATCAGCCATAATTTTTTTCCCCTTCAACTGAAGATTCTCATCTAGCTTCATAAAGGTTATGTTCCCAGTAACCATAAGATCAAATATTGAAGGTTTATCAACATTAACTCTTTCAGTGCAAACAGAATGTGCTAATCCAACTCCCACTCAGTTCAGCATTTTAAAATCCAGTCATTTTAGATGTTCCTTTTCTTAATGCTAACTACATTGCTAACTTTCCCTACATCTCACCATTTATCACACCACTTGAGATACTGAGTGCTGATTAAGGAAATGTCTAAACTTAATTTGCTCAACTAGTCTTGAAATATCAACTGTAAAATCATTCTGGAAATAGACAGGTTTCAGAGTAACAGCCGTGTTAGTCTGTATTCGCAAAAAGAAAAGGCACCTTAGAGGCTAACCAATTTATTTGAGTATAGCTGTAGCTCACGAAAGCTCATGCTCAAATAAATTGGTTAGTCTCCAAGGTGCCACAAGTCCTCCTTTTCTTTTTGGAAATAGAATTTCACAGCAAACTGAAACCATCACCTATACCTGAATCACAGTGCAGACAACAGTTTTCATGTCTGACCAAGAAGAATACAGACACCAGGGAAGTAATTTTGAGAACATATGCTAGGCAGTGTATAATACTAACAACAACAGAGTCATTTTCAGGAGGCCCTGTCGTCCCATAAAATGAAAAGCTTCCTCTTACAGTGTCTCACCTATTTGCACTACCTCCAGTAGCCCCAAATCGCCATACTGTTACTCCCTCAGCGTTTTGGTTCATATGGCATTGATGCAGAAAGCTATCAGCCTACCTAATTATTTTGTAAATCTGGTTGATGATTCAGGGATCTTGCTTGACAGTGGACTGCTGTTGAACAATCAGGTGGCAGCCAGAGCCAAGAGTTCATTTCTCTACCAGAACCTAAAAAGGCTAGCATGACCAATTGTTTCAGAGGCTTACTACATTCCTACTATCAAATACTTGACCTGAGGTACACTTTACAATCATTCAAAATGTGAAGTTTGTCCAGCAGCTAGCAAGTCACAGATTTTTTTTTTTTGTTGGAAGCACATAAGAAGTTACTCACTTTGTGCAGTAACGATGGTTCTTCGAGATGTGTCCCCCTGTGGGTGCTCCACTGTAGGTGTGTCTGCTTCCCTGCGCTGCTGATGGAAGAACTTTGATAGCAGTCCATCCTGCCCATGCAGATGCTGCTCCCCGCCTGCCATGAGGCTAGGCAACATGCGCATGCAATCCCTCCTCAATTCCTTCTCTACCGCACAGTCACTTTTAGAACTCCAAAGTAGAGGGGAGGAAGGTGGGTTGTGGAGCACCCATGGGGCGACACATCTCAAAGAACCATCATTACTGCACAAGGTTAATAACGTCAAGTAGCGTTCCAATGGGTGCTGCACTGTAGGTGATTCCCGAGCAATGTCCACCACTATAGGCTGGAGCTTCAGAGTTCAGCCTGTTATATAGATGATAGCATTTCTTGTTCTGGGGAGGTAGAGTACATCTGTCAAGGTTCCTTCCCCACTCTGAACTCTAGGGTATAGATGTGGGGACCTTCATGAAAGACCCCCTAAGCTTATTTCTACAAGCTTAGGTTAAAACTTCCCCAAGGCACAAAGTCTTTGCCCTTGGATTAGGTAAAACGCTGCCACCACCAAGTGATTTAATCAATCAATCAAGGAAAGGATCACTTGGAGTTCCCATTTCCCCAAAATATCCCCCCAAGCCCTTACACCCCTTTTCCTGGGGAGGCTTGAGAATAAACAAGATGAGCACAAACCAGCCTTGGATTTTTAAGATCCAAAAAATCCAATCAGATTCTTAAAAATCAGAACTTTATTAGAACAAAAAAAAAAAAGATAAGAGAACAACCCTGTAAGAGCAGAATGGAAGATATGGTCAGGTGCCAGTAAGGTTACTTTAGCTTCTTAACCCTTTACAGGTGAAAGGGTTTTGCCTCTGGCCAGGAGGGATTTTATAGCACTCTATACAGAAAGGTGGTTATCCTTCCCTTTATTTTTATGACAACATCTATCCAACACAGGCTAAGATGTGGTCTTGGAGTATCTCAATGTGATGGTGAATTTCATTATAGCTGCCCAATATGGTGGGGGTAGATGTTTAAGCTAATTACTGTTGTCCCCTGTGGGAGATTTAGTGGAGCTGGTCTGTTGACAAAGGGTCTGATGTGAGGTTTGTGAAAGGCAATGGGCTGTTTGAACACGGGTCCGGAGCACAACATTAACAGAGCAGTGGTACATCTCTATATTTCACACACCACATGGCTCATCTCTCCCATCTCCTGCATAGAGAAGGAAAATGGATTGGGACTCTGGCTTCCAGTCAGGTTCCCGGGACAGGCCTGAGGATGTAGGAGGCGGCATATTCAGTTTGTGATCCACTCAGATCCTTTTCAGCAGTACTACTGAATAGCCAGGTATTTCCCATTTTGTATTTGTCTCTTTTTTTCCCCTTCCTAAATGTAGTATTTGCCTTAACTGAATTTTATCTGGTTGATTTCAGACCAATTCTTCAATGCATCAAGATCACTTTGAATTCTAATCCTGTCCTCCAAAATGGCTGAATCTTCTCCAACTTAGTGTCACCCACAATTTTATAAGCACACTCTCCACTCCATTATCCAAATCAACAATACAAATACTGAACAGTACCACAGCCAGGACTAATCTCTGTGGGACCCCACTAGACACTGCCTCTCAGTTTGACAATAAGCCATTGCAAACTACTTTTTGATTAGAGTCTTTCAATCTGCCATGTGCCCACCTTACAGTAATATCATCTAGACCCCATTTCCCTAGTTTGCTTAGGAGACTCATGTGAAACTCGGACGAAAGTCTAACGAAAATCAAGGTAAGTCATGTCAATTGCTTCCCCCACCCCATCCACTAGACCAGTAACTCTGTCAAAGAAGGAAATTAAGTTGGTTTGGCATTATTTGCTTTTGACAAATCCATGTTGACTATTAATTACTTATCACCCTATTATCTTCCAGGTGCTTACAAAATTGATTCCTTTATAATTTTTCCAGGTATTGAACCTAGGCTAACTGGTCTAATTCCCCACGCTGTCTTTATTCTCTTTTTAAAGATAAGTACTATATTTGTCCTTCAATCCCCTGGGGCCTCACCCAATCTCTGAGTTCTGAAAGACAATTAACAGTTCCCAGCTTGCTTCAGCTTCAGATGAATTTTATCAGACCCTGCCAACTTGAATTCATGTAAGTCTCAAATTTTCTTTAACCTGCTCTTTCACTATTTTGGCTTATGCTTCTTTCCTCTTGTTAATATTCATCATTAAACTTTTTAGCGAAGACTAAGAAGACTGAAGCAAAATAAGTTTTAAGCACTTCATCCTCCTTGATATCAATTAGCTCTCCTTCCCTGATAAGTACACTTTTCATCTTTCTCTTACTGATAATGTATTTAAAGAAGCTCATTACCTTTCATGCCACTTGCTAGGTGTAACTCATTTTGTGCCTTAACCTCTGTTACATTTACAACACGTGTTACTTACCAGAAACATTTGTTTTTTGAAAGTCACCATTTTATTTCCACTTGTGAGATATGGCGTCCCTGGCATCATGTCTGTTGGGACCGGGGGGTACTGCATGAGAAGTTTCATGTAAGGGTAACGTCATTGCTTTATTCTATGTAAGGGAGTGCATACACATACACACAAACTCACAGAGTCCTGATATTCTACAGGACTCCAAAGAAGTGGGGAAGGAAGACAGGTAGGATGAATACACAGAACTCTCACAGTATAGTTACATGTACACAATCGTGGAGTTCCTCTGCATATTTCCACTTTGTGGGAGATTAGGAAGCATGCTCCATCAAGTTGACAGGGGGCGAAGTGCCCTCACCTAAATATGAAATATAGCGCCTGTCTCCTGCACTCTGTCAGCGCATAAAGTCAAGTCCAAAGAGCAGTGCTTGGTGACTGTGTGCACTGAAGTCCAAGAGGATGGTCTGCAAATCCCCATCAGGGGAGTATGCCTCGGCATACCACAATGCTTGCCACGGCTCTTGTTGAGTGAGCCTTTAAAACAAGAGACGTTTATTTCCTAGTAGCAGCAACGTTGCATACATCTCGTAATCCAATATGAAATATTGCTTGGTAATGAATTTTCCCTGGCATTTCCTCCAATATGCTACGAACACGTGACTGGATTTTCTGAATGGCTTGGTGCTTTCCAAGTAAAAACAGAGAGCCCTCTTTTTTCTGGGGTGCAGAAACAAGTTTTACCTGTGGGAATGGGATTTTGGGGAAAGACAGACACTGAGACAGTTAGAAATCTGACATCACCTTTGGCAAGAAGGTGGGATTGGGCCTAATAGTGATTTTGTGCATGTGGACAACACCATAAGGTGTGGTGGTCATCAGAAAAGTAAACTCACCCTCCTAGAATACATCACTGCTGTCAGTAAAGCCATTTTGATTGATAGATACTCGAGAGAGGATGAACAAGGTGGTCATAAGAAGAGTTCACTGGATCCATTAGGAAAAGATTTAGAGCTCATAAAGACATGGGCTCCCTAACGGGGCACCTGAATTTACCATACTCTTGAGGAAATTAGAGACTGCAGGAACAGAGAAGATTGTTTTGTCATGAGCAGATATTACTGCCATATGGACCTTTAAGAAGGTAATACCTAAGCTCTGAGACTTAGGTGTAAAATATATTTTACCACTGCAGGTACCACAGTTCAGGGTGGAAGGAGTCTTACTAGAGGCCCACATAATAAAAAGATTTTTGTTTATAGCATTTCAGGGTGGAGCCTTTCCTTGATTGCACTAGCTTTCAGAAAGCAGAAAAAAAATTCCACATCAACCGTTTTGTAGCTCAGACCTGGCCTGGCACAAGTAATTAACACATAGAGGGAGGCCTCATTTCTTGTAGTATAGAATTAGGGAGGAAAACTGATCATTAGGCTGAAAACAGAACATTCCTGCTAAATAAGATAAGTAAATAGGTCAGTAGGCTAAAAAGACAATGTCTGAGCCAGATAAGAGGGAGAACACCCAGGGAACCATTTACTACAAACAAGATAACAATGGACAAGATAAATTAGGAATGTAGAGATGAAGTAAAGAGTAGGTCCAGCTTGGACAATACACAGACACAGCATGCTGTACAGGGACGGTTTCCTACAAAGTAACCAAACCAATCCCAAAAAGTGTGATGCCATGTAATTTGTAAATTTGTACAAAGGAAGGAGGTTTGCTCTGTAACTTTGGGTGTGTGGTACACCATATACCTACCCACCATGGGCAGCAGCTGAACTCCAGGCTCAGGGAGGCTAGCCCCCAGCCCTGACCACCCCTTCTGCCCGAAGCCCTGCACCTCCTGCTGGAGCCCAGAGTCCCAACCCCTCCCGGCTGCCAGCCCCCTTCCGCCCTCCCCCCACCCCCCCAACCTCAGGCCACCCGAGCGCCCCCAGCCCTGGAACACCAAGCAGGTGAGCAGACAGCGCCACCCCACCCCCAGCCCCAGGCGGGTGACAAGCCCCCCAACCGCACCAGGTGAGCTGTGTGGCCTCCCTGCACCCAGCCCCAGAGCGCAGGCTTGTCCCCATTAGTCCCCCAGCGCCAGCCTGGGGTCCTTGCAACAGGGTGGGGAGGGGTGTAATAGCCCCCCCCCCGCAGCACAACCTGGGAAGCAGGAAGGGACCTGAGGGCAGAGCATGGGACAGAGCAAGGGACCTGAGGGCAGAGCCTCCCCCTGTCTTCAATACCCACTCCCTATCCTTGAATCAGATCAACTCAGCGTAGCTTTACTGTATGCCAAATAAAGATAGCCAAGTGACAAAATCTGGAACTGAACTGAGTTTTTTGGATCCCTGAGAACTGGAGGATGAAGTGTTCTTGTCTAGTTTTAGGAAGTGTTCTGAATCAGCAGACTGGAGAAGATCTTAGAGGGAACCCCAGCACGATGCAAGGTGGAGGATCTCTGGTTTGGGACACAGAACCCTCCCTTGCTCTTGAGGCATTAGATCTGGAGATAAACGTAGCAGACCCAGTGCAGCTGCAAGAGCTCTGGATACCAGTACTGACATGGCCACACTGGGACTACAGTACAATGTTGGCTCTGTTCAGCTGAACTTCATTATGACTAGGTATCATGGGAATGAGACAAAGGGCACAAACAAGATGTTGGCTCCAGTCCCTCAAAAACATCTGAGAACAAATCTTTGTCCAGACATGCTGCAAAACTGGAAATTTAGAGTTTTGATCAGAGACACAAAAAAGTCGGTTATTGGATGGCCTCATCAGGAAAATGGTTCTCTGGCCACAGCTGGCTTTCAAAAGACCCTCATGTTGATCCTGAGACCAACTTCACAAGCAGGTCTGCCTCCATGTTTTTCTCTTCAGCAAGGTGAAGAGCTACTACATGGATTTAATTTGGGATGCACATCCATAGTTTCTTCACTTTCACAGATAGGAGTGTGTGTTCCGAGCTCTCTCAGCTGGCCACAACGTTGTCTGTGAACACCCGTACTACATGATGCTGCAGGACCAAGCAAAAAGACATTGAGGACCCACGGTCCTGCCATAAGATGCAGTATGTTGATAAGAAATCTAGACTACTAGGAGTTCCAGAGGCCATGTACTTGGTGGCCTAGAGAATGCACACCAACCCAGATTGGAGGCAACGGTGTTGATTGGGATGGTAATGGAGGGAGAGTAAAAGGGCATATCCCTCTGGATGAGAATGTCCCAGTTTTCCCATCAGCAAAGCAGTTGGAGCACTTGAAGAGGGATGGTCAGTCTCGTTTGATTGTGAATGTTCTGTGTGTAGTCATCTGTCACTGTGCTGAAATAGACTGTGATATAGGTCAGAGGCCATTAGGCCTAACTGCCATAGAAAAAAATGCATGGTCTGTACAGATTTTTTCCAGAGAGTAATCAGGGAGCCCAAAATTTTCAAACCTCTATTCTGGAAGAAAGGCTCTGACCTGAATGCAATCCAGAACCATGCCGATGAAGATGAACCTTTAAGACAGTTGAAGAGTGGATTTCTCCCAGCTGATTAACAGTCCAAAATCTGGAGAAGCTGCACAAGCAACAGATCACTGCAGCGGTCCTTTTGAGAGTTCATTCATAGAAGCTGGTCATCCAGGTATGTGTAGACATCTGAAGTGTGCGGCAACCAGAGTGAGGCACTTGGTGAAGATTCCGGGAGCCTATTGACTAGCCAAAAGGAAGCAGACTTTGACTGGGTCTTTTGCCCAAAAAGAACATAAAGTACTTTGATGCCACATAAAAGCAAGCATCCTTTAAACTGCATACCGATCTCCCTGGGATAACATATTAGTTTACAAGGCCAGAAGGGACCACTGATTATCTAATCTGACCACTTGTATAACAGATGCCATGGAAGGAAGGGACAGTCTCCCAGAGTAAGCATCATGAATTTGACTTCTTATGTACCTATTGAGGTTTTGAATTCCAGGAGGGGTCTGAGACAGTTGCTCTTCTTAGGCATCAGGAAATGAAAGCCTAGCCCTTAGTGCTGCCTTGGAGCATCCTTTATGATTACTTTCTTGAGAAAGGAATCCACTTCTAATAGCATTTTTAAGAGATAGATCCTAGGAGGAGGAGGATGGTGAGGTGGCCTAGTGCAGAAATGGATAGACTATCCATCGCAGATGGCATCCAGTACCTAGCCCATGAAAGTAACCATCCACCAAGCACTACAGAAGAAAGAGAGGAGGTCTCACAGTCAGAGTTGAAGGCTAGAAGAAACGACTAGATCTATTCTGACCTCCTGCACATTATAGGCCATTAAATTGCACTCAGTTACTGCCATATTCAGTCCAATATTCTAGATTAGAGTGAAGTAATATAGCACTCAGGGGGGTCTAAACTATTGTGTGCCAAGGATAAAGAACAGGATGAGCCAACATGCACCAATGCCTGAGGAGCCTGTAGTGGCAGGGAATTGATTTAGTGAGATATATATACCCAGATAATCCTAGCAAGCAGTCTGTATTCCAAATGGCAAAGGAAGGCTAAAAAACCTCAAAGTCCCAGCCAATCTAACCTGGGGAAAATTCCTTCCTGACCCTGAATATGGCAATCAGTTTGATCCTGAGCATGTGAGCAAGACAAAACAGCCAAGCATTGAGAAAAATTCTCCTTACTGCCTCAGAGTTCCAGCTTACCAAATCTGGTGTCCATCTCCAGGCATGACCCTCTTGGATGCTTCAGATGAAGCAGAAAACACAGCATTCACTGGGGCAGGATGGGGGAAAATTTCTTCCTGGCCCCTATAGGCTGAAGCCCCGAAGCCTGAGATTTAAAAAGAGAGACAGAGGACCAGAAGAGACACCCTGGGCTTCCAAGTCCAGTCACCACAGGCAACCCCGCCATACAACCCCACTTAAATTTATCAAGCTGCATCTTTAAATAATTAGGTTATTTGCCCTCACTACTGCTATTGGGAGGCTGGTTCAGAAGTTTATTCCTTCTTCTAAATTTCAAAAGGGATGAAGAACTGGAATTATGGCACATACCTCGACAGCAGTGTCAAAAAACTGCTATTTGGAAGCAAATTGACGTTTGTGTGGATGAGTGGAGAGGAATCCTGCTCCTGTACTGCGGAGATCATTTGCCAGTAGAAAGTTTAGGAGGTGACTAATATTGCCTCTGCACTGCATCCCTTAGTCAGGCAAGGGAGGCTGTCTTTGGAAGTGGAAAGAAATGTAGCAGAACCACCTTTGTGTTGATAAAGATGAGGACGGATAACACTAGGGAGAAGGTAATGGCTCAGATCCTCAGAGATGCTTTTCTATTTTTCACTGTGCGATCACATGATCTCAGCCAGTAGTACCTCCTAAAAGACTCTCCTGTTGCTTTTCTTCTTGTGCTGCCGCCTCAGGACACTAAACTAATCTACAGTATACTGAAAGCTAACTACTTAAAAAGGAAAGATTAGGCTAGATGAAGGGAAAGCCAGCTTGAGGACATGAAGGCGAGTTCATTTTACTTTCTGTGGCAGCAGTGAAAAAAACTGAGGGAAGAGGGAGTGACTCCTTTATATTCATTGGCAAAAAAGCTATATTGCAGAGTTCGGGTTGCTTGGTGGTAGGTCATCCCCTTGCAGAATACTGAGTTGAGCAAAAGTCAAATTTCTGAAAACTAAGAAATGCAAACTTAAGGTTGCCCATGCAACCTTAACTCTCCCTTCCTTTAACAATACTCCAATATGCCTCATTAACACGCACACCTTTATTCTGCCAATCCCACAGTTGCTGAAATGTGCAAGCTCTTCACTCCCTTTTACAATCCATTCAGTCTCATGCAGAGGTGCTGACTTTATAATGTGCCAGGGGATCCTTGATCCCCACTCCGTCTCTTCCTGCCCCTTTCCGCCCTGTTACCAAGCGTGCCCCGCCCTTACTCCTCCCCCTCAGTGCCTCTTGCACACTGCTAAACAGATGGTGGTGCGGTGGGCAGGAGGCGCTGAAGTGGGAGGGGAGGAGTTGATCAGTGCGGCCAGCAGCGGGCGGGAGGTGCTGGGGGAAGGGTGCAGCGCCCATCTGCAAGGCTGCCAGCCCTAGAGCACCCACAGAATCAGAGCCTATGGTCTCACCTACAGACTTCTATCTATTACAATTAAAGTACAAAATGGGGGCCGGGGCGGGGGGGGAGATTCGTCCAGGTCACTCTCCCTCTACTCTCTTCAAGCAATGCCTTAACATGCATACACTCACACTGGTCCTTGACACTAAGATTCAGGAGGCTCCAGATCCTGGTGTACAGTCACACAATTAGCCAATTCCCCAGAAAAAATACCACACATGAACAATCAAAACTACCTCACAGCCTTGTATAACTCCATTATACTGACAAGATACCATCTCAACCTACACTTTCACTTAACTATCATTAAAGCATTAGAATCCGCTCATCTTACACTTCAGTGCTGACAACATCCTTTGTAACAAGAGCCTTTTGCCCTGATACAGACATAACCTACACATCTCTACACTAAAAAAAGGTAGACATACAGCTCTTCCCCTTGCTCACACAAGAGGATTCAAAACATAGATCTTGTATCCTACTCACAGCTCCGTGACACACCTTTACATCCTAGTGAGCCAAGAACAACCTAGAATCCACACCTGTAGTACCCTGGTCACATGCATTTTCCCCCCCATCAGTTAAGCTTCTGGGATATCAGTTCCAAGCCTCTCAACAGTGTGCCTTTGGAAACAGCACAATAATCTGCCCTAAGATCAGAAAGTAGCCACTTGACTCTCCCAAGGCCAGATAAAATACAGATTCTCAACCAGTCCTAGGCTTACCTACTACCTACCTGTCCTCATTGACCCACCATTCTCCCTGTCCAAACCACATGCACTCCCCTGCCCACCTCTGGTTTCTTCCTACTTGATACAACAAAAATTGTGGTTAGACTGGCTATTGATTATTGACTAATTGACTATTCTGCTATGTAAGTCCCCCTCCCCCATAAAATAAAAACACCTTATATTTAACAGAATTTGTAGCAAGCAACTTAAGTTACTTACACATACATGCATGCACAAAGGTTTAGACTTAAGTTTAGGTTTAGAAACTTCAGTGGCGGAATGTTCACTGGGGTAATGGCATGACATTCCCTCAAACTACCAACCCAAGCATAAAGTGGCTGCACAGAAACCTTCTCATGGTTTTCTTTATTGGTGCATGCACTCCCAGAGTGCACATCTACAGAGGCAAAGAAGTGAACATATTCTCAGATACCATTCACAGTTTAAATCCCCCAAAGAGCTACTGGGTGCCATGTACTACCTTGGGTAAAAACTGAGATTGAGACCATTTTGGCCTGCATCACAGCAATAGCTAGAGCACTAGCTCTGTGTAGAAAGAAAAGTCACCTAGAAACTTTTTGAGAAACAGATTTTTTGCAGGGCTCCTATCTCTGGAATCCCTGGCACAAATGATCCCAAATGTGGGTCACTAACTCTACTTTGCACTCCCAACAAAGCATACCAAATTTCAAGAAAATCTAAAATCTGCATTCTTGCATAGAGCATTTAGAAATGCCTGCAACTATTAGCAGCAAATATCTCCAATGGCTGGTGATGAGACACTAGTTGGGTAGGGCTCTGAGTTACGATAGAAAATTCTTTCCCAGACGTCTGGTTGGAGGGTCTTGCCATATTTGGGACTGGGAAGGAATTTTCCCCTGGGTCAGAGTGGTAGAGACCCTATCGTTTTTTTGCCTTCCTCTGCAGCATGGGTCACGGGTCACTTGCAGGTTTAAACTAGTATAAATGGGGGATTCTCTGTAACTTGAAGTCTTTGAATAACTGAAGTCCTCAAATCATGATTTAACCAGGGGTTAGGGGTTTATTACAGTAATGGATGGGTGACGTTCTGTGGCCTGCAACGTACAGAAGGATAAACTAGATGAGCATGATGGTCATTTCTGACCCTAAAAACTATGAGTCTATGTTGTCTTTTATAGAGGAAGGATAGAGGGACAACAGATGGAAAAGAATATGTAGAGGAGCCATCTGTAGCATAGGAGGCCCTGAAAGGTGTGAAGTGGCCTATTCATGTCAATGTGACAAAAATCATAAGAATGGTCATACTGGGTCAGATCAGTGTCCATTTAGCCCAGTATCTTGTCTCCCAATAGTGGCCGGTGCCAGATGCCTCAGAGGAAAAGAACAGAACAGGGCAATTTATCGAGTGACCTATCACTGTCATCCAGTCTTAGCTTCTAGCAGTCAGAGAGGTTGAGAGACACCTAGATCATGGGGTTGCATCCCAGACCATCTTGGCCACAGTCACTGAAAGACCTATCCTCCATGGACTTATTTCTTTTTTTAATCCAGTTATACTTTTAACCTTCACAACATCCCAGCAATGAACTACATAGGTTGACTGAGTTGTATGAAGAATTATTTCTTTTTTTTTTTTTTTTGCTTTATTGCCTATTAATTTCATTGAGTGAACCCTGGTTCTTGTGTTATGTCAAGGAGTATAACACTTCCTTATTTACTATCTCCACACCATTATTTTATAGACCTCTAACATATCCTGTCCTCATTCACCTCTTTTCCAAGCTGAGCAGTCCCTAGTCTTTTTAGTCTGTCCTCATATAGAAGTTGTTCCAAACCTCTAATAGCTTTTTTTGGCCTTCTCTGTCCCCTTTCAAATTCTAATACATTTTTTTTTAAGATTGGGGTGACCAGAACTGCACTTAGTATTCAAGGTGTGGGCACACCATGGATTTATATAGCATAATAATATAATTGTCTATTTCTTTTCCTAAGAGTCTGTTAATGTTCCCAGCTGAATGAGAATACCCCATAGAGACCTGAAACAAAAGCTCTGAGATGTGTTAACTGCTCCATTCATCTCAGTGGGTTTCCATCCCCCTTCTGAGTGCTTTACAGAATGTGATATGCCCTACCCAAAGAGGCAGGATTTCCCCAGATCCTGGCTCACCTGGAGGGCAGGGAGGGAATCTCAGATACTCAGAAAAAAGCAAGTTCCTCCCAGAACACAGCTCATATGAGGCAAGTAGGGAGGGGTTCCAATCTCTGTACATGGGCATGAGCTGGGGGATGACCCTAGTGCACACACACAAGGGGCAATGAAATGGGCTCAGACCCCTATAGGGGTAAGATTCCCCCAGAATGAGCACACACAAAAGGAAGTGAGAACGTGGGGCTAACAGGGGCCCTGACCCCTATTCTCTCTCAGTCCCCTGGCAACTCATCCCCACATCCCTCTTTCCACTGTCCTACCACTCTAGACCCCCAATCTCTCTCCCCTCCCAACCATCACTATGTATCCACCTCATAATCCCCCCATCTTGCTGCAGTGACAAACCTTTCTCCCCTAATCCCGCACTTCTCCTACCACTAATACTCTCCCCACCCAGGAAGTAGTCACCTGTCTATTTCCCCCCAACACACACACCCAACCCCATTACTTAGGTGGGTGCAGGAGGTTGGGTTGCCATGCCCCTTAACTTGAGTCCCCATGCTGTGAGCCTCACCTACCATTCAACCTCTTTATTACCCTTTCCATAAGCCCCCACTCCTCATTTCACCTGTCATAAATATAAAGGGAAGGGTAAACCCCTTTGAAATCCCTCCTGGCCAGGGGAAAGCTCCTCTCACCTGTAAAGGGTTAAGAAGCTAAAGGTAACCTCACTGGCACCTGACCAAAATGACCAATGAGGAGACAAGATACTTTCAAAAGCTGGGAGGAGGGAAAGAAACAAAGGGTCTGTGTGTCTGTCAATATTCTGTCTTGGCCGGGGATAGACCAGGAATGGAGTCTTAGAACTTTTAGTAAGTAATCTAGCTAGGTACGTGTTAGATTATGATTTCTTTAAATGGCTGAGAAAAGAACTGTGCTGAATAGAATAACTATTTCTGTCTGTGTATCTTTTTTGTAACTTAAGGTTTTGCCTAGAGGGGTTCTCTATGTTTTTGAATCTAATTACCCTGTAAGGTATCTACCATCCTGATTTTACAGGGGGGATTTCTTTATTTCTATTTACTTCTATTTCTATTAAAAGTCTTCTTGTAAGAAAACAGAATGCTTTTTCATTGTTCTCAGATCCAAGGGTTTGGGTCTGTGGTCACCTATGCAAATCGGTGAGGCTTTTTATCCAACATTTCCCAGGAAAGGGGGGTGCAAGTGTTGGGAGGATTGTTAATTGTTCTTAAGATCCAAGGGTCTGGGTCTGTAGTCACCTAGGCAAATTGGTGAGGCTTTTTACCAAACCTTGTCCAGGAAGTGGGGTGCAAGGTTTTGGGAAGTATTTTGGGGGGGAAAGACGCATCCAAACAGCTCTTCCCCAGTAACCAGTATTAGTTTGGTGGTGGTAGCGGCCAATCCAAGGACAAAGGGTGGAATATTTTGTACCTTGGGGAAGTTTTGACCTAAGCTGGTAAAGATAAGCTTAGGAGGTTTTTCATGTAGGTCCCCACATCTGTACCCTAGAGTTCAGCGTGGGGGAGGAACCTTGACATCACCCCAAACTGCGTTGCCCCTATTCCCTACTGCTCTGTTCCCTAATTTTTTTTGGGGGGGTGAGAGTGGGAAGGGTTCCTATTTCTAATTTTTCCCCAAATAATTAACTTTCCCCTTAAAATCCAGCCACTCAATCCAAAACACTTTTTGTCTTAAGGAGAAGTTAATCACAAGCCACTACCCATGTTAATTCAAGAGTGGATTCACAGCCATCAGGAGCACTCATTCATCCAGTTATTATCACCTCTTAGTTTAACAGTACAAGGCAGCAGAGAGCAGAAAGAAATCATTTGGGATGGGAAGAGGCTGTGACTTGGGAATCTCTTGGACTAAATTTTGATCACTAACACCGCCCAGCACTATGCACATCGAATTTAAAAGCAGTACAAGTAACTCTTTGGATTTTAGGGCACTTATAAGAGTCAAGTTTAAAGCAGATAAAATGGTAGAAACAGAAACCCTCTACCCTTTTTTCTGTATTGGTATATGCACCATGTAAAAATATTTATATTTTCTTGAATACTGTTCTCAATTTGTACAATGCTGTAACTGTTGTATTAAAGTGTAATTTTGTAAATATTTACTTCCACAGTTACATTATAAGATAAAATATGTAAGGAATGAAGTACTTTAGAATATAGGCCAACACTTGATGGAGGTTAGGAAGACTCTTTCCCTATGGGCAGGTTAATCCATAATTATCCACATTAGGGTTTCTTGAATCTCTAAGGACATAGTAACTGCCAATATCAGTTAGAAAAAAAAAAAAAAAGATGGCCACTGATCTGACCCAACACAATTGTCATGTTCTTAAAGTGATGAAAAATTCAAGGAATGCCTCTGTTATTGCTCTCCTCAACTGAGGGAGAATATTATGTTCACAGAAATTGAATAGTGCCAAAGTTCTCAAAGGCCAACCCCAGTAATAAAACACAAACTGAAGTAAAAACACCCACATTTCTCTTCTGCTTTTAGTTCATTGTCAATATTTCCAAATGAGCATAAATTAAATCATGGAAAGTTACATAATTTTCTGCTGGTAATCAAAGTATTAGAAGGATAGTTTGTAAAGACAGTGTTAATTGCTGGCTAAAACGTAGATGTTACATACAAATGAACTTTTAAAATCTACCACAGGAAAAAAAAAAATGTACTGATTCAGGTGGTCAGTCAAACTGCAGGATAGAAATCCACACACACAAATATTAAGAAAAGCCAGGATATTTTTAGTGGGCAAATACTGACAAAAAGGATCAATATTCCTTGATTAGTAAATTCTTTACTTTGTGCTAACTAGCACTTGTGACAGATATTATGAACCCAGGCATATATTAAGATCTCTATCCACTTTATAAATGTATTCTATCTCTGTGACAGGGATTGTATGTTGGTTTGTTGGGGAGTGTTACTGAGCTCTGTCTAGAAACTAAAATCAGTGGGACCCTGCAGACTGATAAACAGTACCACCCCTTGGGTGAATTGCATATGTTGATTCAGATTAGGTGCAAGGGACCCAGGAGACAAAGGAAGAACTTGGGGTATAAAAGGCCACCTTGAACTGATGGGGGACCAAGAGCCTCGTTCTGATTTAACAAAGTGATATGAGCCTTTAATCCAGGGGACAAAAATCCCACACTGAGGGTTTGAAGGACTGGAACTTGCCAGGGTCTCTATAGGAAAGATGAGGGACCTCTGGTAAGCTTAAGTATGTGTTTAGACCTTTTATTAATACATTTTCTCTAAGGCTTTTGTCCTTAAATAAATGTACTTTGCTCTGTGGAAGCAGCCTTTTTTCCTTTTTCTGCCAGCATCCTGACGTGTATAGGGCACCCACCACTTTCTGCCATTTATTTAAGTCTTGTAATGGTCTGTTCAGCCTTCTGAGTGTCATGCTGATATATCGGATTTCTTCCTCAAATTGTTTGTGTAGTGTTTCTCTAAGACAGTGGTTCTCAACCAGGGGTCCATTTACCCCGGGAGTACACAGAGGTCTTCCAGGAGGTACATCAACTCATATAGATATTTTCCTAGTTTTACAGCAGGCTACGGAAAAAGCACTAGCAAAGTCAGTAAAAACTACAATTTCATACAGACAATGGCTTGTTTATACTGCTTAAATACTATCCACTGAAATGTAAGTACGTTTATATTCCTGCGAAAGTAAGCAATTTTTCAGTAACAGTGTGCTGCAACATTTTTGTATTTTTATGTCTGATTTTGTAAAAAAGTAGTTTTTACGTGAGATTAAACTTGGGGGTTAACAAGACAAATCAGATTCCTGAAAGGGGTACAGTAGTCTAGAAAGGTTGAGAGCCACTGCTCTAGGCCACTCACTTTGTCTCTTCACATATTATAACTTGCCATTGAAGTTGGAAGATGCCACCAACACAAGTGTGTCCTAAATATGTCCATTGTTGTCCTCTTACTATGTTTGATGCTTTAGATTGGCTTGTTCTACTTAGAATTTCTGATGTTGCAAGCAATTATTTCCAATGAACTCTGAAGATCTTCTGCAGACATTTACTTTGGAAGGAGGAGTTTCTCTCATCAATTTCTGTTGTAGATTTCCATGATGCTGCTCTGGTGGTCTTGCCACTGGTAAACAAACAGGCCAGGTCCACACTAAAAAGTTTGACGTAGCTGGGTCAACCTCTCAGGGATGTGAAAAATCCATACCACTGAGCAATGTAGTTAAGGCAACCTGCTCCTCCCTGTAGTAAGGCAGTGCTAGATCAATCTAAGAAAACTCTTCCATCAACCTAGCTACTGTCTCTCAGGGAGGTGGATTAACTACAGCAACAGGAGAACCCTCCCTGTAATGAGTGTCTTCACTGAAGTGCTACAGAAGTGCAGCTGCAGCATTTCTTTTGTAGACATAGCCTCAGTGTGGATGTGAAAAAAAACTTCAGGAGCTAAGCTAGCTCACAGGGTTCCAAAGTGAAAAGAATCATGGGAGCAAACCCAGTTGAGCCAGTTATGTTAATACAGCTAGTTACCAGGGAGCTGCAGCCCAGAAATCCAGTCCCTGATCAGATGAATTGCTTGGAAAAGGCAAAGCATGGGGCCGCAGTGTTCTGTTTTATACCCTTAGACCCATGTGCTTAGAGGACACAAGTCCAGGCATGTCTTGTGAGCATTACTGAGTCCCCATGCAATACTGAGCAATTCCCCTGATGAGGCCTTGTGCAAGTTAGTCATTGCATTGTAGCTTCCTTGCTGGACAATGGCTATTCGACACCCATCGGGTGTTTGTTACTTTCCTTGCTGTTCTCTCTGGGGAGCTAATATTTGGCTGATTCCCCAACTTACAGTATGTTTTAGTGACAATCATACAACACAATCTCATAACTTCATATGCATTAATGATATACATATTTAGATAGAACAATGACTTTCAGCAGATCATAACCTTTCTCCTTTATACGCAATATCTCAATTTTATACAAGTAAGGAATAATGGGGATTACAGGGTCCTCCCCCAAGGTATAGAATGTCACAGCTACAGGGTAGAGGAACTTGACAACAAGCAGAACCTTTTATTATGCCTTAGTGTCTTCCAGCTTTGCCTTTAATATGAAAGTATTTCGACCTAAGACTAATTTTTTATGAGAATTGCAAGTCAATATCAACAAAATAGCAATACAAGGCAGCATTAAAGGTGTGTGTAAGGGGATAGAGACTTACTGTGTACGTGACAGCTGCCAACATTCCAATCAAGGTCAAGGAGCTAATGGAAAATGATAGGGCAGCCAAACCATCTGTAATATAGAAGTGGAGAAAAGCCTAATGAAAAATTTATATATAAATGCAAGACATGCCCCAGAATGGAGAGTAGATTGTTTTCCTGAAGTTAAAAAAAAATATTCACCCTTAGTTAAATTAGATTGGCTAACATTTTAAATCAACCACAACAATTAGTTAAAACAGAATTATGATGTTAGTTTTTTAATTACATTCCGATCCAAGTAAAGCATATGAAAAAAGTCATAATAATCCTAAAACATGGGATAAAACAAGACAATTTGAAAATTTAACAAATGAGTGATTAAGTCTGGCATTATTGGCAGAGGGGAAATGGGGGTTGACATGTAAATAGACTATAAAAAGTTTAATATAGCCGGGAGATTAAACTGTGATGTCCTTTAAAGATTAACAAGTTGTGCTTGATACCCTAGACAGGGGAAGCCAGTGAGGGATATAAAGAGGGGTGATGTGTTCAAAATGATCTATATAGCATGATTTTTTTAGTGGATAAGACAAGACTGCATTTATCTAGGCTGGAGAAAACTATATAAATTTGAGTTAATTTGAGATAGTTAGAAAACATCTTGATATTTTTGATTAAGAAATTTATATTCTTATGGGAAAGACTAATGTGTCATTTTCTTTTAAAATACATACCAATTGGGACTCTAGCAACCATGTACATCGGATAAGAGCTATTCAATAAACCCATGCCCATAGTCCTAACTATTACATTCTTATTTTCAATTCCTACCACAATTTTGAACAGGACCCAGAACAAACAGAATTCTCACTTTTTCCTTCAGTGACAAGCAGCAGTCATTTTACTTGAACATGTCCCTTCAAAAACTTTAAGCAATCGACATATTTGAGACCCAACATTTCATCTGCCATATAAAAACCATATTTTTCCAGTAAAAGGTAAAAAAAATGCACCAGTGAGAAAAGTGTGTCTGATGCCACAGTCTCCAGAAGTAGTTAGTTTTTCATCAGTTACCTTCATACACACTTCTGAATGGCATACTCAGTAACATTATTTTTGCTTTATTACCAGCACTATGTAGATGAGCTCAGATGGCCATCATCATCTATGCTTAGATATTCTCATTCTACATGTAGGGTTGAGGGGAAAAAACCCTGCAATTCTGTATTCCTTCCTATGAAAAACAGGATTTCTATTTCATAAGTATTGTAGTAGTTACCTTCTCTTGCATAGCAGTCTCGTGATTATTTTTCTTTTTGGATTTATTGTTTATACATAAACCCATTACATTAATTCCACAAAAGAACAAATTGGTCTAGATGTGCTAAACTATAAGGTTCTAAAGAGAACATAACATACCCACAAAGTACTTGCTGAAACAAAATATAGGTACAGGTATCCTATTTTAATATCCATCAAGATCAGGTACAGTTTAATGGTCTTCCAATCCTGAGCGATAGAACATTAGTAAAAATATTAATGAATGCCCAAAAAGCGGATAGCTGACCAGAAACACACATGGCAAAAGCAAAGAAAAACTGCTGAAGTACATCTGGAACAGTGGGTAGAAGGGGGAGCGGAGACCTATCAAAGCCAGTGCCCTCTTGACCTAGAATTATGCAGGGGATTCTCCTATTCTGGGGGCACCATGTGACTCCACCTGCTCCTGAGCCATCTGAACTGAGGGACCAAAGAAGTTATTGGAGAAGCCAGACAGAAACTGAGCCAGCTGGAGCACACAAAAATAGCTTAAAGCAGGAGCCTGCAGACTCAGATGATGATCCAACTAGTTTTTGAAAGCGTCTATTCTGGGCATCTTCCCCTCTGATGATTGCTTATTTGCTCCCTCAGTCTCTTTACTTCAACCTGACTCCACCTCACCTCTGTGCTCCGCTCTTTACATTCACCTTTCCCTCCCTTACTCTCTCTTTTAATGTCCCCCTACCTTTCTTTTCTCTTTTGAACTAATCCCCTACCAACAAAACTCCAAAGAAAAGCCAACAAAGAAGTTACATAACTAACAGTGGGGTGGTAGGAGGTATTGTTTCATGGTCTCTGCGTGTATATAATGTCTTCTGTAGTTTCCACGGCATGCATCCAATGAAGTGAGCTGTAGCTCACGAAAGCTCATGCTCAAATAAATTGGTTAGTCTCTAAGGTGCCACAAGTACTCCTTTTCTTTTTGCGAATACAGACTAACACGGCTGTTACTCTGAAACATAACTAACAGTGTTTGCAAGCCACCATATTGTTCAAGTATCAGAGGGGTAGCCGTGTTAGTCTGTATCCACAAAAACGAGGAGTCCGGTGGCACTTTAAAGACTAACAGATTTATTTGGGCATAAGCTTTTGTGGGTAAAAAGAAGAAATGGGTTTTTTACCCACGAAAGCTTATGCCCAAATAAATCTGTTAGTCTTTAAAGTGCCACCGGACTCCTCGTAGTTTGTGTGTTCATATTGTTCAGTTCCTTATAGGTTCAATCCCTTCACTCCCACCCTTTATCTTGTGATGCCCGTGTAGCAGCTGAGACTGAAATTCTTTCCATTTGTACCTGGGAAGGAGTGTGACCTTCCTGATGTAGATTTGGCTACAGTTATCCACATCTTCCAGCTCAAGATGAGACTAGTGTATGGAAGTAGGTGGGGCTATACCTTGAGAGCACCCAGAAGCTAAAGTTTTAATAAAGCAGCAGCCACAGTCTGCACTAAATTGCAAGTCATATAGATGGCATGTTACTGTTAATCCACCATTCCTTATTGTGGAGTATCAGCCTCTAGAATCAGGGGTGGGCAAAAGTTTTGGCCTGAGGGCCACATCTGGGAACAAACTGTATGGCGGGCCATGAATACTCACAAAATTGGTGTTGGGATGTGGGTGGGGGTGAGGGCTCTGGGGAGGGGCCAGAAATGAGGAGTTCAGGGTGCAGGAGGGGGCTTTGGGCTGGGGCAGGGGAGTGGGGTGAGGGAGGGGGCTCCAGTCTGGGGGTGCAGGCTCTGGGGTGGGGCTGGGTATGAGGGGTTCGGGGTGCAGGAGGAGGATCAGGGCTGGGATCGAGGCCACAGAGACCAGGATGGGGATCAGGGCTGGGACACGGGGAGAGGCTCAGGGGTGCAGGCTCCGAGTGGCGTTTACCTCAAGCAGCTCCCGGAAGGAGCGGCATGTCCCTTCTCTGGCTTCTACATGGAGGTGCGGCCAGGCAGCTCTGCATCTGCCCTGTCCTCAAGCACTGCTCCTGCAGCCCCAGGTGGAGGGCTGGAGGGGGTCATTGGAGGTGGGCTGTAGGAGCCGGAGCAGAGCCATGCAGCTGCTTCTGGGAACTGTGTGGAGTGCCCCCCCCCCCCACTTGGTGACCCAGCTGGAGTGCCGGAGCAGCGGGGCAAGCCCCAGAGGAGCTCAAGGGACAGCTTAAAATGGCAGTTTGCCCACCCCTGCTCTAGATGGAGCTGAAAGTATTGGTTTTAAAACTAGAGAGACTTAAGGTGTTTTAAGAACCTGGTTTTCTGACAAAATTGTCTCTTTCACCATGCCCACCTCAGTTACTATCAGATGACATACTTTCTCAAAGATGGCAGCCCTATATTTTAAAAGGAAGGGCGGTTTCTGTGACAGACTGTTATTCAGGAAGGTTCTTGAGCTTTGGATTTCTTCTTCCCTTCTAGGTCCTTTGAAGTCTAAAAGTATTTTCTAGGCATGTTGAAAAGCACATCTTTCTTTCAGATATTTGGAGAGGGGATGCACTAACTAGTACAGTGGAAAAAAGCTGGGTTATTTTGTGGGCAAATATTACATAGATTTTGTTGATTTGTAATGTGTATTTTTAGTTTTTGTAAGTGTGGTCAATGTGTATTGTAAGAATTTTGGATTATGTCTCTGCTCTTACAATGTTATGACGACTGCTTTCAACTCAGTTATTTACATTAATTAAACCTTTCAAGGTAGACTGAGCAAGCAAGTTATTTAAAGTTGATAACAAAAGAAAATAAATATTCTGGGTAGGGGAGATTTAAAACAGGATGTACATTTATGGTAAAATCCCACTAAAGAAAATAAGCATTTTTAAAACTGATTGAACAGGACCTTGTATAGAAGAGAAATATGCTGCATTTTTCTAAACAAATAGTGCACTTTATATGGATGTTATTTTTCCAAGTGTAGGATCATTCAGTGTCAAGTCAACCAGCAATACTATAACTACTATCAAAACTTCTTTCCAGCTTCTCATTCTTATCTATGTGGTATGTCAGAGTTACATGAAATTTGAAGTGTTCCATTTTAGTTAAACAAGGATAGTTGCTGGGTTTTTTTTAGTTAAATGATACTAGTAACAATTACACAATTAAAACACTCAGGACTAGTTCAGCTGCATCTATTGTCAGCAACAGGAAATTTTCCTAGTGTAAAACAAACTAAGTATAAAATTGTACATACCCAAAATCTTCAAGCCATTTTTATGGATCCCCTTCAACAAAAACACATTGTCTGTTTGTAATTCCCTATCACTCAGATTTGAAAACACCCAGCATATTAGAATGACGATTGACGCATTTCATTTCAGTATAATGTAAATCCTAAAATAAGTTACACGTCAGAACTGCTAGTAGCACTTTTAGAACTCCATGTTCCTTGGTTTGCAAGCTATCATTCTAACACTTGTGTTTTGACAGAAAGCAATCATCTGTAACTTAACAGAAAAATTCCATTAAAAGAGTTGAAATTCCCTTGAACGTTTGGAGATTTCTTTGATGCAATACTGACAGTTTAAAAACAGTTCTACTCTGAAGAGACTGTAAAAATGACACCTTCTTACTGAACATACACACACATCTTCATCCATGCTGTACATAGAACCAACCATCCTTTCTTTATTGACCAAGGACCAAATTTTGCCTTGACTTAGGTCAGACAGAAACCCTTTGAATAAAGAAGTTTTTACTCTTATTAACACTACAAAGCAAATATAGCTGTAGGAGAATGATCTGGATTCTATTCTGGCCTGGCTTTTAGTCAACACAATGATTATAACCAGAATCTTTACAGATGAAGATGCATAAAGCCATGAAAAAAGTTGGACTTCCAGGTTGCACACCGAATTTGCAGGCCTAGCAGTTAAAAAAACCTTACTACTTGTAAACATATCAGATATGGGGTGTGACGTAGCACTCCATATGTTTTATGGAAATATGCTTATGAATATGACAACTAGAATAAGCTTTAAGCTAAATACTCCTTGTACGGTGGCATTAGAAAGCTTGTAATCTACTAAATTGTGTTCATCCTATTTGTTTGCATGTATTATTTCTATATCTGGGGTTAGGAGAATAAGATATGAACTTGTATCACTGATGTAAACATATTAAATGGAGGCCATTAAGGGTGCTCCAGAAACAATCAGTTGTAAATGGTCATAGTTACTTGAAAGCCTTCCAGTGTACGTGTGGGCCAGCCCATGGGGAATGGAAACTAGCGGTCTTACAGTAACATGTGACCATGTCACCCAATAACGAAATCCATCCTAAATCTGGTACTTTTCCAGTTAGAAGTAGGGATGGGGAACCAGAGAAAAGATTCCTGCCTTTTGCCAAAGCTATAAAAAGGGGTTGGAGCAGGACAAAGGGGCTGCCAGTCATGAGAAAACCCCTTACCATCTGAGATGTCTGCAGGAACTAACAAGGACTGTACCAGAGGAAAGGATTGGGCCCAGAGTAGGAAGGAGTCTAGTCTGTCAAAGAAGCTTACTGGAACATCTGAGGGTGAGATGTTACCTGTCAGTTTCTTAATGTATTAGGCTTAGACCAGCATGTTTTTGCTTTGTGACTGACTTTGTTCTGTCTGTTATTACTTACTTAAATCCTACTTTTGTATTTAATAAAATCACTTATGTTTATTAATAAACCCAGAGTAAGTGATTAATACCTGGGAGAGCAAACAGCTGTGCATCTGTGTGTGTGTGTGTGTGTGTGTTTTAGAGGGCGGACAATTTATGACTTGTACTCTGTATAAAGCTTATACAGGGTAAACAAATTTATTTGGGGTTTGGATCCCATTGGGAACTGAGTGTCTGGAGACAGGTAACCTGCTGAGCTGTTTTCAGATAAGTCTGCAGCTTTGGGGGCATGCACCAGACCCTGGGTCTGTGTTGCAGCAGGCTAGCAGGTCTGGCTCAACGAGACAGGGTTCTGGAAGTCCCAAGCTAGCAGGGAAAACAGGCTCAGACGTAACTTCAGTACATCAGGTGACAGTCCCAAGCGGGTCTCTATGACTGAACCCATCACATGGGGTATAAGTGCATACATCATAGAGTCATGGGACTGGAAGGGACCTCGAGAGGTCATCTAGTCCAGTCCCCTGCACTCAAGGCAGGACTAAGTATTATCTAGACCAGTGGCTCTCAAACTTTAGTAACCCACGGATGCCCATTTTGATTTAAAATTTTGCCACAGAGCCCCAAACCCCCAGCTTATCCCCAGGCCTGCCACACCCCACCCCTTTCCCCAAGGTCCACCCCACCTCTTCCCACCCCTCCTTTTTCCCGCCCCCGCGCACTTCCCTCCCAGCGCCTCCTGCATGCTGGGGAATAGCTGCTCCCCAGCGTGCAGGAGGCACTGGAAGGCAGGAGAAGGAGATGATCAGCAGGGCCTGCTGACACCCTGGAGTTCCCTCACAGACCCAAGTTTGAGAAACTCTGAACTAAACCATTCCTGACAGGTGTTTGTCTAACCTGCTCTTAAAAAACTCCAATGATGGAGATTCCACAACCTCCCTAGGCAATTTATTCCAGTTCTTAACCACTCTGACAGTTAGGAAGTTTTTCCTAATGTCCAACCTAAATCTCCTTCACTGCAATTTAAGCCCATTGCTTCTTGTCCTATCCTCAGAGGTTAAGAACAATTTTTTTCCCTCCTCCTTGTAACAACCTTTTATGTACTTGTAAACGGTTATGTCCCCTCTCACACTTTTCTTTTTCAGACTAAACAAACCCATTGTTTTCCAATGTTCCCTCATAGGTCATGTTTTCTAGACCTTTAATCATTTTTGTTGTTCTTCTCTGGACTTTCTCCAATTTGTCCACATCTTCCCTGAAATGTGGCGCCCAGAACTGGACACAATACTCCAGTTGAGGCCTAATCAGTGTGAAGTAGAGCAGAAGAATTACTTCTCATGTCTTGCTTGCAACACTCCTCCTAATACATCCGAGAATGATGTTTGCTTTTTTTGCAACAGTGTTACACTGTTGACTCATATTTAGCTTGTAGTCAACTATGAGCCCCAGATCATATTGACCCCCAAGTGCTTTTTGAAAACAGGGAACAAACTCACTTTTGAAAGTTTTACCCACAATCTGAAAATCAGAGTAAAATATAGAACTTCGATGCCAATTTTATAGTCATTTTTCAGAATATAAGAGCACTTAAAAGTGAAGCAAGATGTCCTGACCAGTCCACATTCAAAATCTGGTCATCCCATAGTAAAAGCATAACCCCTTCACCATTACAATATACGAGATCAATAATTTAGCAATTAAACAATTCTAACTCTAATTATCTGTGAAAGCAAAAATAAGTTATCTAACTTTCAGACAGATGAAAATTGTTTCTTTAGTAATATTAATATTTTAACAAGTGAAAATTTGCTTTTAAGATTGTGATACTACCACCCCCACCCCACATTCTTCATAGAGATACTGTTATAATTATGGCATAACTATGATGTATTTTATGCAAGATAAGGCATGTGAGATACTGTAAAGGTTATGATTTACTAAATTATAATCCTATTTGTAAGCATCTGTCATTTTTGTATCTGAAGTTAAGAATATGGTTTATGCATCTATTAAAAATGAGTTTACACCTGGGGAACACCCACTAGACAGAACGCAATCAGTCTAGATGGCTTGCTGGGAAGGGCCATTAGGGAGAACAATAGGTCTTAGAAGATGCTAATCTCCTACCAAAAAGCATTCCTGGGGATGCTGCAAACAGCCTCTGAGTTAGAGCTGCAGAGACATGTGACCAAGTCACCTGGTACTGGATTTCATTATACTAGTGTTTTTCCGTTGACAGAGGGTAGGAATCAAACTGGGAGACAAAAGATTCCCGCCATATGCAAAAACTATTAAAGGCAGAGGAGTGACATCATTGTGGTTCATTCTTCATTGACTCCCTGTCCAAGAAGGACGACTGCTGGAAACACCTGAAAACAAAGACTGGACTAGGGGAGAAGGGTTGACCCCAGGCTAGAGGGTTGCTTGGCCGGTGAAAGGAATATCTGAAGTTAAGCTGCAAGCAAGAGCAGAGATTCTTGAAGGCAAGCTGTAATCTGCCTAAAACAAGGTTTAGGGTGAGAGTTTGCTACTTATAACCAATTTCTTTAGTATATTAAGCTTAATTGTATGTTTGTTTTATTTGCTAGGTAATCTGCTTTGATCTGTTTCCTATGTTTTCTTATTGGCATTTCCTGACAGTCAATGGAAGATGTATTTTGAAAGACGTCAATTGTCCTACAGCACAGGGAAATCGAATTTTTTTGGGTGGCTTTGCCTTTCAGATAGAGGGTTCATATTTTTGACTTTCAACGACTTCTGTTATTTCATGCTTGCATATGCAAAGACATACTTTACTGCTCACATGAATCTTGGAAGGGCTCCTCTTCTTGAAGTTTTATTTAAAAGTTGTGCTATGGAGCAGGGGAATCGAAGGAGAGTCCAAGGACTCGTCTAACTCCTCCGCCTGAAGACCCGGGTTGGTAGCAACCCTCTTCAGTAGCTTCTGCTGCACTTTAGCATCATCCAGAGGAACCAGGAGCCCTGTTATAGCCTTGTCTGGTGATAAGAAGGAGGATGCCGGTGTCGTAGGGTCCTCCACAACCATTGGTGGCCCAGTGGCTTGCTCCTCTACTCCCTCTTGGACTTGCGCGGTCCTTGTGCCAAGGCTTTGTGCACTGGAGAAGATCAGGAGAGAGAGGCAGCTGGTCTTGGAGGCTCCGAACACAGAGCAGGGAGGCCCGGGTGAACCCCCACAGGTTCCATGGGTACCACAGTGCCAGCCACTGTACTTAAGGCCACGGGGCTGGTTTCGGTGCCAACAGTGTCCCGCCGTCAGGGAACCTCGCTCTGAACCAGGGCTGGATCCTGAGCGGTCGCTCCCAGGCGACCAGGACAGAGCAGAATAGTGGCTCTGCCCCAACCGATGCTGGTCACTCTGCCTGGAGTTTGATCTGAAACGGGGTCTTGGGGACAGGTGGTACTTGACGGATCTGTGACTGTCTGAAACCGGCAATCTACGTCTCGCACTTGACAAATGGTACCAGGATGAGGTGCAGGACCAGGAGTCAGAATGGGCCCGCACGCGGTGATGCCCTCCTAGGGGATCGGTGATTGTCAGAGGAATGGTAGCGTTGATCACTTGATGGGTCCCTGGAGCGATACTGTGGTCTCGGAGATACCGGGTGCTGGGAACAGTACTCCTGCTGGAGGGCATGTGCTTCCAGAGGTCTGCACCTGGTGTTCGGCGAGCTGCACCTCGAGTCTCTCTGCCAGTACCCAAAGTCTGGGAACTGAATGAGGCTGTGTTGCGTCTGCCTTTCACAGTCAGAGACAGGGCGGCTCTGGGAGGGCGAGCACTAGTGGGACGTGCCCTGTGACAGGGAACTATACCGCTGAGGTGGGGACTGGGGCAGTCCAAATGTGGGTTTACCCCGTCACCGGGGAATCGCAGAAGCCAGTGTGGGCGGCACCAGGAGGGACATGATCTCATGTGCTGCCTGCAGGGCCTCCGACATGGACAGTACCTGGAGCTGGTGGAGGCCTCTGCCACTATCCGGGGTGGCTTGCGGGCAGGCTACCCCGCTCAACCAGAGCTTTGGCCTGAGATTCATATAGGGGGTAAAGACTTGCCCGGCCCGGGACATGGCTCGCACACAGACTTATCTTTTCCCTTGCGGGAAGTTGGAGACCGAGCCCGTGCCGTCTTCTTGGTCGGAGCCCCGGATGTGGACTGGAACCGGCCAGTGAACGGTCCCAGTGGGACACTGCGTATCGAGGGCACAGGGCTCGATGCTGAGTCGGAGCTATGCTCCGGTGCCCAGGGTAAGGGCCAACTCCATAAGGATCACTATCACTCGAATATTGCACTCCTCCTTAGTCTTTCACTTGAAGGACTTGCAAATTTTGCACTTTTCACTAACGTGCCCTTCACCCAAGCAACACAGACAGCTGCTGTGTGGATCACTAATGGGCATGGGCCTCTTGCAGCAATCACAGGGCTTAAGGCCTGGGGACCAGGGCATGCCCCATCCCAAGGCAAAGTCCCGTTTGGGACCTATGAAGTCTAACTATAGCTAAGGGATTTACTAACACTAACAGAAAACTATATACACTATCATACAAGAATTAACGGAGTTCGTACGAACAAGAAAGCAACAGAGCCAGCTAAAGCAGCTACAGTTCCAGCATGGTCACTGGTGGCAAGAAGGAACTGAGGGTGGGGGGAAGCCGGCAGCACCTTATATACCGTGGCATAGGCCTGCCACTCCAGGGGGGCACCGGAGCCCAGTCCCCGATGGATATTGCTGAGGGAAAACACTTCTGGCACCAGTGCATGTGGTGAGCACGCACCTAAGTTGAATGGACAAGAGAAAGCACTGTAAGAAGAACTGGATTATACAGCAGAAAAAGTAAACTGGAAAGATTTTCACTAATTTCAGCTTAATGTCAGATACTACTTGGAGCAATAGTAGGCACAACATTTTCAGAAAGCAGTATTTTTTAAGTTGACAACGTCCCTTTCATGGTACTCATTTACTTAACTAAAACTCCAGGAGATTTTTTTTCCCCCCAAACATTCTCTTTCTCCAAAAGTTTATATTGAGCTAAACTAGCCCTGTAGTCAGAGTATAGATGCTTTGAGTTATGACAAATATCTTCAAACCCATGACACTTATCTGTTGAATCAGTGTGTAACCTGAAACTGTTTTTTCTAGTTAGCTATCCATCTGAAACTACATCCTTCGTTTCAAGCCACCATGCATGCTCTGAAATGTTTTATAACCTCAGTCAAATTCTGCCAACTATATGACCATATGGATTACAGGTATGGCTGCTCAGTTTCTCCTTGATTTATTAGTATAAAATGTTATTTGTACAGTGCTAGCCCCTACTAGCCCCAATCATAGACCAAGAACCCATTATGCTTGGCACTGTTCAAATACATGGAGACAGTCCCTGCTACAAAGGTCTTATCCCAAGTGTAAGACAGGACATTAGGGGGTTACAGAGACAAGGGAGCACAGGAAAAAAATGAGACAATATATTGTCAGCATGATAGACAGCTGGTGCGCTGACAATTGCGTAAGTGTTTCAAAAGCATAACGAAGCAGTGAATTAAGGAGGGATATGAATTATGACAGTGAGCTAGTTTTGTGGAGGTTTATGGGGAATCTACCCACGTGTGAGACGTAGCAAGAGCACAAGCATCAAGGTGCTGTTTCAAAGTGAAACAAATGGGTGATGAATGCTGGCATCTGTGGCACAGCAGATACAGGAGTTGTCATATCCACAGCATTTAAGAGTTGAGAAGTATCATGGAGATATACTATGAAAGTTCCGGGTTGGGGGGGATTGGAGGACAGAAAGAGAGATTAACATGGTTGAAGCAACAAGCTAGGAAAATTATCTTTACAGCAGTGTTTTGATTAGATATAAGAAAGGAAGACTGCATTTATCAAGACCAGTGAGTACGTTGTCAAGAAAAGACAAGTTTTCGTTGCACAGATTCAGAGAAGAGGCACATCTTAGCGATGTTATGCTAGAAGAATTGGTAAGATTTAGACATGACCTGGATGTGAGGATCTAGAGAATGCGGAGTCTAAGATGATACTGAAGTTACAAGTCTGAATGACAGAGGATTATATGGATGTTATCCACAACGACTGAAAAAGAGCTTGGAATGTGGAAGATTAAGCACTCTTCTGTCCTCAAGAGGTTACAATACAAATGAGACAATCAGTAAGTAAATGAGCCTAAAACAATATTTAAGGAAACAGTAATAATGAAGTGAGCTGTAGCTCATGAAAGCTTATGCTCTAATAAATTTGTTAGTCTAAGGTTTCAGAGTAACAGCCGTGTTAGTCTGTATTCGCAGAAAGAAAAGGAGTACTTGTGGCACCTAAGAGACTAACCAATTTATCTGAGCATAAGCTTTCGTGAGCTACAGCTCACTTCATTGGATGCATACTGTGCGTGTATATAAAAAGATCTTCTGCACTTTCCAAAGCATGAAAAAATACCTCCTCCCACCCCACTCTCCTGCTGGTAATAGCTTATCTAAAGTGACCACTCTCCTTACAATGTGTATGATAGTCAAGGTGGGCCATTTCCAGCACAAATCCAGGGTTTAACAAGGTGGTCTGGGGAGGGGGGGGTAGGGAAAAAACAAGGGGAAATAGGCTTGAATAGAGACTGGGAGTGGCTAAGTCATTATGCAAGGTAACCTAAGTTAATTGTATCCAATTTGCAAATGAATTCCAATTCAACAGTTTCTCGCTGGAGTGTGGATTTGAAGTTTTTTTGTTGTAATATAGCAACTTTCACGTCTGTAATCGCGTGACCAGAGAGATTGAAGTGTTCTCCAACTGGTTCATGAATGTTTTAATTCTTGACATCGGATTTGTGTCCATTTATTCTTTTAGGTAGAGACTGTCCAGTTTGACCAATGTACATGGCAGAGGGGCATTGCTGGCACAGATCACATTGGTGGATGTGCAGGTGAACAAGCCTCTGATAGTGTGGCTGATGTTATTAGGCCCTGTGATGGTGTCCCCGAATAGATGTGGGCACAGTTGGCAACGGGCTTTGTTGCAAGGATAGATTCCTGGGTTAGTGGTTCTATTGTGTGGTATGTGGTTGCTGGTGAGTATTTGCTTCAGGTTGGGGGGCTGTCTGTAGGCAAGGACTGGCCTGTCTCCCAAGATTTGTGAGAGTGTTGGGTCATCCTTCAGGATAGGTTGTAGATCCTTAATAATGCGTTGGAGGGGTTTTAGTGGGGGCTGAAGGTGACGGCTAGTGGCGTTCCATTATTTTCTTTGTTAGGCCTGTCCTGTAGCAGGTGACTTCTGGGAACTCTTCTGGCTCTATCAATCGGTTTCTTCACTTCCGCATTCTAGTTGTAAGAATGCTTGATAGAGATCTTGTAGGTGTTTGTCTCTTTCTGAGGGGTTGGAGCAAATGCGGTTGTATCGCAGAGCTTGGCTGTAGACGATGGATCGTGTGGTCTTGTCAGGGTGAAAGCTGGGAGGCATGTAGGTAGGAATAACGGTCAGTAGGTTTCCGGTATAGGGTGGTGGTTATGTGACCATCGCTTATTAGCACCGTAGTGTCCAGGAAGTGGCTCTCTTGTGTGGACTGGTCCAGGCTGAGGTTGATGGTGGGATTGAAATTGTTGAAATCATGGTGGAATTCCTCAAGAGCTTCTTTTCCATGGGTCCAGATGATGAAGATGTCATCAATATACCGCAAGTAGAGTAGGGGCATTAGGGGACGAGAGCTTAGGAAGCGTTGTTCTAAGTCAGCCATAAAGATGTGGGCATACTGTGGGGCCATGCGGGTACCCATAGCAGTGCCACTGATCTGAAGGTATACATTGTCCCCAAATGTAAAATAGTTATGGGTGAGGACAAAGTCACAAAGTTCAGCCACCAGGTTAGTCGTGACATTATCGGGGATAGTGTTCTTGACAGCTTGTAGTCCATCTTTGTGTGGAATGTTGGTGTAGAGGGCTTCTACATCCACAGTGGCCAGGATGGTGTTATCAGGAAGATCACCGACGGATTGTAGTTACCTCAGGAAGTCAGTGGTATCTCGAAGGTAGCTGGGAGTGCTGGTAGCGTAGGGCCTGAGGAGGGAGTCCAAATAGCCAGACAATCCTGCTGTCAGGGTGCCAATGCCTGAGATGATGGGGCGCCCAGGATTTCCAGGTTTATGGATCTTGGGTAGTAGATAGAATATCCCAGGTCAGGGTTCCAGGGGTTTGTCTGTGCGGATTTGATCTTGTGCTTTTCCAGGGAGTTTCTTGAGCAAATGCTGTAGTTTCTTTTGGTAACTCTCAGTGGGATCAGAGGGTAATGGCTTGTAGAAAGTGGTGTTGGAGAGCTGCTGAGCAGCCTCTTGTTCATATTCCGACCTATTCATGATGACAACAGCACCTCCTTTGTCAGCCTTTTTGATTATGATGTCAGAGTTGTTTCTGAGGCTGTGGATGGCATTGTGTTCCGCACGGCTGAGGTTATGGGGCAAGTGATGCTGCTTTTCCACAATGTCAGCCCGTGCACGTCAGCGGAAGCATTCTATGTAGAAATCCAGTCTGCTGTTTCGACCTTCAGGAGGAGTCCACCTAGAATCCTTTTTTTTGTAGTGTTGGTAGGGAGGTCTCTGTGGATTAGTATGTTGTTCAGAGGTATGTTGGAAATATTCCTTGAGTCGGAGACGTCGAAAATAGGATTCTAGGTCACCACAGAACTGTATCATGTTCGTGGGGGTGGAGGGGCAGAAGGAGAGGCCCCGAGATAGGACAGCTGCTTCTGCTGGGCTGAGAGTATAGTTGGATAGGTTAACAATATTGCTGGGTGGGTTGAGGGAACCATTGCTGTGGCCCCTTGTGGCATGTAGTAGTTCAGAAAGTTTAGTGTCCTTTTTCTTTTGTAGAGAAGCTAAGTGTGTGTTGTAAACGGCTTGTCTAGTTTTAGTAAAGTCCAGCCACGAGGAAGTTGGTGTGGAAGGTTGGTTTTTTATGAGCGTATCCATTTTTGAGAGCTCATTCTTAATCTTTCTCTGTTTGCTGTAGACGATGTTGATCAGGTGATTCCGCAGTTTCTTTGGGAGCGTGTGGCACAAGCTGTCAGCATAGTCTGTGTGGTATGTAGATTGTAATGGATTTTTTACCTTCAGTCCTTTTGGTACGATGTCCATCTGTTTGCATTTGGAAAGGAAGATGATGTCTGTCTGTATCTGTACAAGTTTTTTCATGCAGTTGATAGATTTCCGCTCCATACAGCTAAATGCAGTGCCTTGCATAATGACAGGTTTCAGAGTAACAGCCATGTTAGTCTGTATCCGCAAAAAGAAAAGGAGTACTTGTGGCACCTTAGAGACTAACCAATTTATTTGAGCATAAGCTTTCGTGAGCTACAGCTCACTTCATCGGATGCATACTGTGGAAAGTGTAGAAGATCCTTTTTATATACACACAAAGCATGAAAAAATACCTCCTCCCACCCCACTCTCCTGCTGGTAATAGCTTATCTAAAGTGATCACTCTCCTTACAATGTGTATGATAATCAAATTGGGCCATTTCCAGCATACACATTGTAAGGAGAGTGATCACTTTAGATAAGCTATTACCAGCAGGAGAGTGGGGTGGGAGGAGGTATTTTTTCATGCTTTGTGTGTATATAAAAAGGATCTTCTACACTTTCCACAGTATGCATCCGATGAAGTGAGCTGTAGCTCACGAAAGCTTATGCTCAAATAAATTGGTTAGTCTCTAAGGTGCCACAAGTACTCCTTTTCTTTTTGCGGATACAGACTAACACGGCTGCTACTCTGAAACCAGTAATAGGAGTGTGCTTACAGAGGCTAAGAGCATAAGCTGATAGTTCCAAGTCAATTCCCAAAGATCTTCCGCCTAAATAATTTCAATTATGGAAGTAGCTAGAGGCCCTAGTTAAGATATGGGAACCCTATTGTGGTAGGCACAGCACACTTTTGCTTTATTAAAAAAAGCACAAGTGCAGGAAGGGGAGACAGATAAGGTAAATGTGAAACAAGCATGTTTCAACATAACTAATAGTCCTAGGTAGCAATGTCTTCTAGGAATCAAGGTAGAAGTGGATCTTGAGGAAGGGGGATTTGAAAGAACTTTCTCTTGGTAATTTATGGACTAGCTCAGAAAGTTCACATACAAGGGGCAACAGAAGAAAGTTTAAAGATGCTTACCGGAGAAGCAGACAAGGAAGAAATGAAGTTGATGTTATCAGTTATCACTTGCACAGCAGAAGTGGTGTATCAGTAAGCCCCTTGGTTTAAGCTGAAAACTAAATTTTACCAAAAAATTCCTGGGGCTTACAAAAATTACTCAGTTTTGTCCAATTTTCACCCTGCTTTTATATCATTCAAATACATTAAAAAACGTGTATTGTATTTTCCTAATAAAACAATGTATGGCATGAGATCTATGTATTAAAATAATACATTAGTTTGTGTGTGTGTGTGTATATGCAAAGCTGCCTATTGAAGTAAGGCTTTGTATTAGTCTAGAAGATGCACACAACACAAGCTCTGAAGTGCATGTGCATCTGCAGATAATCGATGAAAGATTTGACACACTAAAATAGGAAGAAAATGAAAATCTGTATCAAATACATTTCAGAACACAAGTATTAGAAATTAAAAAAAAAACAGGAGAAAAGGATGAAGTTGAGTGTATGCGCTGCAAATGCTGTGGCCCAATTCTTAAAGGTAAATATTTATAGGCTAATAGTTCTAGGGTTACAAAAATCAACTGATAATTCAAATTACAAGTTTTATTTGGGAATTAGAGATATAGTTTTCTTAAACTCAGAGGTGGCATTGTGTTTTGAGTTCTGTTTTAGTTCTGCAGCAAGCCACACTGATGAACAGAATTCAAAGCATTAATCTACTAAACACTTTTCTCGCCATCTTTCCATCCACCAAAAAAAACCCAGATAGTCACCCAGAAAAATTAATATAGTTTTTTGCCCTGATTTTTGCCTCTTTTTGTTATCGTGGTAATAAACACTCAAGTTCCCAGGAAAAACTAAATAAAATGAAAACTGAAAACAAAGGGCCCTATATATCAACAACAAAAAAGATAATCTGGGTGGGGAAAAACTGTGATGGGCTTTTAAAAGCAAAGCAAAAGACTAACTTGATGTGGTGGAAAAGGCAGGGTCAGTACAGTGAGCCAAAGGATGGTAATGTGGTGAGAAGAAGCCTGTATGTGATGAACAAAAACCCAATAAGGATGAAGATATGATAAAAACAAAATGTTTTACCAAAACAAGAAAAGTATTGAGCACAGGGACTGAAATTCAGTACTGGCTGGGGAGGAAGCACGAAAATATAGGATGTTAAGTCTTCTGTTTAGTTTCCTATGATTACATAGAAATTCTGGACATTTTTCTTTTTTACCTCCAAAGTGTTCCAACAGTTAGGATAGTAAACAGATAAGACTGTTAGTAATAAGTAGTTTGACCTTGTTCTGAATACTGAATTTTTTCACCATCTTACAGAATTCTCAGAAAGCTTAAGACTGAAGTATTTAGTTACTCAAATAGTTACAAACAAAAAACAAAACAAGCCCCTTTATTTACTATTTTTATGCTTGACAGAGGAGTCCAGTCTGCTACTAGTTCAGTTATCAAAGACCCGATGGTATTATATGACCCAAGGTATTCAAACCACCAGGTAAGTAAACGAGAGACTCACATCTGCAGTGTACTTTGGACCAAGTTATATGCAAGATTCAAAACACTTAATCATTTGTTGTAGAAAAAGTTAGACACAAAGTCACACTACAAGAGGCCACTTATCCATCTGAATTAGTAATCTGTCTCCATATAATGCCTGTAGTCAATTGTGTAATGAAGAACTATATGCTACTGCCAACTGGCTTTGTTTATATACTAAAAGCAAGATAAATTACAAAGTGTAACTTCTTACATTAGAAGTATTTGTTCATATATCTAATCCTCTAACTCCTGATTGATTTTGGCAGTGAAACATATATGCAAATTAAACATTAATTGATTTCCATCATTTCGTGTCTCAATGACCGCACATGTCCCATTGCTTTTGTATTATGGGAGAGCAGGATGACTAGAAGCGCGTGACTGGGCTTTAATATATTTGTGTAGTTTCAGATATCCATTTCCTCTTCTTTACAAGCTAAATAAATCCCCAAACTAGCCTTTGTCCCCCTCTTCTTGTATACCTTCACTATATCCTGGGCAAGTCAAAAGCAATATTCTATTGTAGATGTAAAGCTTGTTACTGTAGTCTTAATATTCTAGAAGTTACAAAGCATGCCCAACATCTTTCCAGATGCATTTTTTATACCTTCGTATGGAGAAGTTCTAAAATGAAGAGGAGCATATAAAAGGACGTAATAGCCTAATTCAGTTTGCCCATAGACTTAATGAATGAAATCCTGGCCCCACTGAAGTAACAATAGGAATTTTGCCATTAACTTCAATGGGGCCAGGAATTCATCTAAGAAATTCAGACAAAGGAACAGCATCCAGGAACTCTTAGTCTTGATACACATTTTGTGGTGGTGAAAACTTGCAAATCCACACTATCAAAAAGACATTTAGTGCCTCGGTTCATGTATTTTTCTCAGAATTATTCTGTTTTGACTATATCCCAGAATCCTTTGACTACAGCTTAGTGTTGGCCAGAAGTCTTCATTGTCTCCTCCAAATAAATAAATACACCAAACTTTTTCTTAAGTTAACAATTCAGAATTTTATGAGTAGTTTAATTTTTCCCCTCTAGTAAGCACCACAACTATGCTGACTTATTACCTGTGTTAAATACAGCTTTTAGAGACCTTCAACCCGATTCAATTTTAAGTTTTTCCTATACCACCCATCACCATAGTATTAAAAGATACTAACTGTAATCCTGTCATTTTTATTAACCATTCATCTTTGGCATCCAAGTCATTACTAGTTGTACTGAACTTCACTGGTCTTAGGGCATCCATCACAATTACTAAACTCCTAAAAAGTAAGGGAAGACTGTCCAAAGTCAACAGTCTCTCCCACTCCTTGTACAAACCCCTGTTCCTCCTCCTCAACATCCCTTGACTCTTCTCCAGTGGAGCCTTCTACACTCAAATTTGAGGTAAGCTAAGCTAATAGAACTGGTTCCCATCCAGCAAATTTGATGTGCAAAGCTGACATCACATACCTAGAGCACTGAAAGGAATATCACCTCCCTATTTTGCAAAACGTGTGATGTCTAGTGCAAAAGATACAAAGAACTCCAATCTCATACCCCAATAGAGCAAGGTTTTTCAAATATTTGGTTATAATTCTGTGTGATGTTAAGACTATATACATTCGCTGTATGATTTAAGATCTTAAACACTTATAGTTTTCTCTTAGTAAAATGCAAAGAAAAGATTGGACTTTTACATGGGTAACAAGGATGTCTAGAGATATAACCGTTAATGACAAAGTTTTTGGAAAGGGTAAAAAGTTTCTTGAGTCAGGGTTTAAGCTAGTCTCTAACTATTAAGGATTAGGATAACACCATTATGGGAGCAGTTTTTTGCAGCTTCCTCTCAGGCATCTGGTGCTGGTTACTGATGGAGACAATACTGGACTACCTGGACCACAGGTCTGATCCAGTATGGCAATTCCTATGTTAAAAACATTTTACCTGTCAATTAATAACTGAATTCAAACAAATTCTATTCCTTATGAGAAAGCACATGCTATTTTTCTTATTCAGATGCCACTTCGCACTATTAAGGCAAAAAATATAATTAACTGTTTAACGCCAAGTTAAAACACAAAATTCCTGAAAGAACTTACGACTACTTCCAAGTTCCTCAAACAGGTATTTCACTTTCTCCCACTCAGTGGAATTTCTCTTCTGAGGAACATCCAATGGAATGAAGGCACTATAACAAGAAAAAAATTTAACACTTCTTTAAATTTTTTAATTATTACAAATTAAAATATTTTAATGGGAAATCAATCTACTCCTGAAGAAAAAATCTCCTACATCAAGCTGAATATACACACACACATATAGAATGATTTTCTTCCAGAGCAATTTTTCATTTTAGTTTATATCCCTTCATACTAGCTATGCTTTTGTATAAATCAGTTTCCAATGTTGCAAATATTCTTCCTGCAAGTTATACGTAGTATAAGAGTGCTCTCTTCAGTTAAGATAACTATTTTAAACAGGTAGTTTATTTAGTGTACACCTCTGGGTTCTTCATACATAGAAAATAGTGGAGAGCATGTTATCAGATGCAGCAGCAGTAGTAGCCAAGTGCACAGTTGAGAGTGGGATTTAAGCATTTCAGTTATCCATTCAGTGTCGGATGGCATTAATTTCCACTTTATACTGCTGTAGAAAGTGCTTGTTAAGCTAAAATACTTATCTTCATAATACATTTTGGTCCAATTTGAACATCCAATTCACTAATTTTCACAAATATAGTCACTCAACATGTTCGAAATAAACTAGTTTTTCTAAAAAGACCATCTGTTTCCACTTTATTCTTGCAGTTCGAAAGTCTCATGCTATATCATTTATGCTGATCCCATGGTCCGAGAACTTCAGTTTTCTGACACCACGAGGCCTGATAAGAAATTCAAGTATAGTGTGATTCCAACCTTCATTATTATGACCAACACATGCTGTGCATTGGCAGCAATGCTGAACAGAGACCACCTCCTCACCTAAAAAAAAATAAACCTGACAAAAGAGTGTGGAAAGTTTTGAGCTATCAATGACTTTTTTTAAACAAAAAAAATGCAGCAAATAATTCTCCACCCCAACCATCAACCATCTAAACACTAATATTACACTGATTGTGCTAGAGTGCAACTGTTTACTGTGCAACCTGGAATAGGTTTACTGCAAAAATGGGCACAAAAAAGGAAGATAATTCTGAGAAAAGTAAATAAAAGGCACCCTTTCGCAAGTTAATCTTTAATAAATTGTATTCTTTTGTAGGGGTCAAGGAAAATACAACCTGAGATTACTTGTAGTTAATTATTTCAGTTTTACACTATATGGTTAAACCAGAAAGAATTTGCTCATAACCAGAATAAGCCCAGATATTTTTGGGACACAGACAATGAAGTGTGATTTTGGGAGCTGACCAAAAAGTTCTAAAAGCCATTGTGGCAATTCTGGGGGATGCTCAGTCGTGATTATAGATCTGTACTCCAAGATTTATTTTATGTACAGATTTTTGAGATGATATAAACAATGTCAGAGGAAGCAGAAAGTTTCACCACATTCCCCCCAGGCATAAAACTTGTGAAAAGTCACAGAGCAACCTTCACCGGGTTGCTCTCAGATGGCCTGGCTAGTCAAGTAGGTGGGTGGGGGGAGGCAAAGGAAAGACTTCACAGTTAGGCTTTGTAATAAAGGAAAGTGGTAGTTGGGCTCAGGCACACCAGAAGGGAGGGGCTTTGAAAAGAGCGAGTCCTTGAGAGAGGGAAAAACTGACTGGGAGGTGCATTCTGGAAGTAAAATGGAGACCAGGCTGGGTCCTTAGAGCTCCAGGGCTTACCAAAAGAATCTAAGTTGTGTATGTTCTATTCCAGTAGCTCATGAGGGAAGCCCATCTATATTTGCTTGTAGTGAAGTGTAAGATTAAATGCACACTTATGCACACTGACTATTTTCTTTGACGCTTTGTACTATTTGCTAGTAGACATACTTGTTGCAAAAAGGTTGTTTGTCATTGCAGATCACTGGACACAGGTTCCTGTCAGATCTGCACAGTGATAAGCAATAGACAGAGCATTGTAATCAGATCCCAGTCTAATAGTGGAAGAATTGTACAATTCCACCCCAGGACAAGTAAGGGCATGTCATAAAAATAAAGGGAAGGGTAACCACCTTTCTGTATACAGTGCTATAAAATCCCTCCTGACCAGACGCAAAACCCTTTCACTTGTAAAGGGTTAAGAAGCTAAGATAACCTCGCTGTCACCTGACCAAAATGACCAATGAGGAGACAAGATACTTTCAAAGCTGTAGGGGGGTGGGGGGACAAAGGGTCTGTCTGTCTGTGAGATGCTTTTGCTGGGAACAGATCAGGAACGCCATCTCAGAAACTCTGGTAAGTTAGTAAGTAATCTAGCTAGAAATGCCTTAGATTTCCTTTTGTTAAATGGCTAGTAAAATAAGCTGTGCTGAATGGAATGTATATTTCTGTTTTTGTGTCTTTTTGTAACTTAAGGTTTTGCCTAGAGGGATTCTCTATGTTTTGAATCTGATCACCCTGAGGTATTTACCATCCTGATTTTACAGAGGTGATTTTTTTTTTTACACTTTTTCTTAAATTAAAATCCTTCTTTTAAGAATCGGATTGCTTTTTCATTGTTCTTAAGATCCAAGGGTTTGGGTCTGTGTTCACCTGTACAAATTGGTGAGGATTTTTATCAAGACTTCCCCGGAAAGGGGGTGTAGGGCTTGGGGGGATATGTTGAGGGAAGATGTCTCCAAGTGGGCTCTTTCCCTGTTCTTTAACACGCTTGGTGGTGGCAGCAGCATAGGGTTCAAGGACAAGGCAAAGTTTGTACCCTGGGGAAGTTTTTAACCTAAGCTGATAAGAATAAGCTTAGGGGGTCTTTCATGCAGGTCCCCATATCTGTACCCTAGAGTTCAGAGTGGGGAAGGAACCTTTACAGGGCATGACACCCAAAAAGACCCTGATAAAAGGCAGATGTAGAGGACTGATGTGTAGCATCAAGGAATCTTGCCCCTATGTTATTGGGGTCTTTTTCCAGCAGCAGACTTAAGAGGCTGCTATCACTTCTGAGGTTAGAAGTCCTGGTATCAAGAACGTTTGCCTCGGATGTCAGAAGCAGAGGGATATGTGGATGTGATCTGTGTCAGATCCAAAGATCCAGGCCTTGATGCCTTTAGTGCTCTCTCACTGAAGAGGCTAATGCTCTCAAAGGGAAGATCTTCAATCTTGCCCTGTGGTTCTGATGTAAAGTCAGAAAAGCCTAACTAAAAATATCTTGGTAAGCCCTCATCCTCCATGGCCATAATTTAGGTCATTGAGTCAGAAGAATCACAGGCAGCTCTTAGCAAATGCTTGGCCTGGATATGACCCTCATCACTAGGGTATTTGCCGCTTCCTTTTACTTCTCTGGAAGGGAATCTATGGCATGCGATGGCATCCCAAAAGGCATGACTGCAGTAGGATATTAGACTCATGTCATTGGGTATCCTGATGCCAAGAAAGTCAAATGAATATGCTCTTCTTCCAATTATGTCCAACTTCCATTTCTCCCTGTTCAAGGAGGGGGAGGGGCAGCATATGGTGACTAATCCCTCTCACTCTCTTGTGAGAAGACACCTAAAATTTTGGCTACAGGATGCTGCGTTAAAAACTAGAGGCCCTTAGCTGCTAGTGGGTTCATCCTGTCTGTACATTTAGGGACAGGCTGTCCCTAGCAGGTTGAAGAAAACAGAACCAAGAGGGAGAGCTAGCTCCTACTTTGGATGGGACTACAGGATATGAAAACAGTGGTCCCTGCCCTGGAATCTTCCAACCTTATCAACAGCTAGGGTCTGTTATCCTCTCTAGCTCTTCAAACGGTGTACTCATCACACACTGAAGACGACCCAATCTGGTCCTCTGGTGAGACAGATGATGATGTTCTCCAGGGAGACTTATGAGTCTTCCAGGGTGTTTATCTTTCCAGTCATCCTTGTCAGGCTGCTCTGTATGATGGTTAGGAAGAGGTGACAGGAGAACCAGTGTCCCTGGTAGCATAGGCTGAGACATGGGCTGGTTGAGGATGCCAATGCTGGCATGGTGCCAGTGCTGAAGTATGCCTTATGAGTCTGTAGATTAAGTCAGTGTAGACATAAGCTTCTAAGAGGTCCTTTAAAAGCTCGTAATAACGTCACATCAATAACTGGAGAGTTTCTTGCATGAGATCTTGCCAAGAAGCTGGTGGTTCAGGCAAAGGAGAAAGATCTGAGTTCACTGGTCTGCATGAGAGACTTCATCCCTTATGGCACTGGAGGTGCTCTGTGTTGTTCCTGGAATGAAAGGAGGACTAGATGACAGTCCTAAATTCATCTTTCAGATGTCTGACTTAGTACCATACAACATTTTGATTAAAGACTAGAATTACCTAAAGTTAACATAGCACATAGCAATTAAAATTGGCTAATGGATAGGTCACAGAACGTAACTATAAAACGCATATATTTCTAAACAAGTCCCATAAGGGGTTGGTTCTGGGTCCTATGCTATTGAACATTTTTATAAATGACCTAGAAGAAAACAAAAATTACTGAAAGTTTGAAGAGCACAAAAATTGGGGGAGCAGTAAATAAAGAGAACAGACCACTGTCAAAGCAATCTGAATTGCCTCATATACTGGGCACAAACAATATGCATTTTAATTCAGCTAAATGTAAACATATATACCCAAGTACTAAGAATGTAGGCCACACTTACTAGATGGGGGACTATCCTGGGAAGCAGTGACTGACATTTGGGGGTCATGGAGAATAACTGGTTGAACACCAACTTCTAATGAGACACTGTGGCCAAAAGGCTAATAAGATCAACAATATACTTAAACTGTGGTGGTTCATAGTTTGATGTTGCACTCTATGCGCTTTATGGAAATATGCTTATGAATATGACACAGCTGGAATATGCTTTATGCTAAATACCCCTTGTATGGTGTCATTAGAAATCTTGTAATCCACTAAGTGTGTTCATCCTACTTGTTTGCATGTATTATTTCTATATCTGGAGTTAGGAGCGTGATGGGTTGGATCACAGAAATCCCCTTGGGAAATGCCACTTGATATGCTCGGACTACCTCTAAGCCCGTTTTCCCGAGCAGCTTGAGAATTCAGCGACCTTCCTGGTTTGAGCCAGACATGCTTGCCCACTGCGAACAGTTCCAGGTCTGGACAACATCCCCTAAAAGCTGCAGGCTTAACTGAAAACAGCTTAAGAAGTGTTCCTGTCTCCTGCACCCAGAAACCCAGCTCCCAGTGGGATCCAAACCCCAAATAAATCCATTTTATTCTGGATAAAGCTCTTATACAGGGTAAATTTGTAAACTGTCTGTCCTTTATAACACTGATAGAGAGATGCACAGCTGTTTCCTCCCCAGGTATTAATCATTTACTCTGGGTTTATTAATAAGCAAAAGTGATTTTATTAAATACAAAAAGTAGGATTTAAATGGTTCCAAGTACTAACAGACAGAACAAAGTAAATTACCCCCTTTGTTCTGTTCCACCCCCTTATATGGCTCTGGCACAAGGCATGAGTCTTGTCTCTGTGGGCCCTCACTTCTACTTCTAAATGGAAAGGAACCGAAGTATTCAGGTTTGATAAATATGTACTTTTGAATATAATTTTCATCTTCTTTTGGTTCTAGACTTGTGAGGGTTCCCTCCCCACTCTGAACTCTAGGGTACAGGTGTGGGGACCTGCATGAAAGACCCCTTAAGCTTATTTCTACCAGCTTAGGTTCCTACTCCTCCCTAATATCCCCCCAAGACCCCACACCCCCTTTCCTGGGAAGACTTGAAAATAAACAAGATGAGCACAGACCAACCTTCGGGTTTTTTCAGGACACTTAAAAAAAAAAAAGATTCTAAAAGAAACAGAACTTTATTATAAAGAAAAAAAGGTAAAAGAAGCACCTCTAAAATCAGAATAGAAGATAATCTTACAGGACAATCAGATTCAAAAACAGGATTTTCCTCTGGGCCAAACTTTAAAGTTACAAAAAGAAAACCAGGAATACACCTTCCTCTCTGCACAGAGAAAATCACAAACCAAAACAAAAATAAGCTAATTCATTCCCTTACTAGTACTTACTAATTCTAATGGAGTTGGATTGCTTGCTTCCTTGATCTGTGTCGGGCAAGCACACACAACAGACAGACCAAAACCTTCTCTCCACCCCCCCCATTTGAAAGTATCTTGTCCCCTTATTGTTCCTTTTGGTCAGGTGCCAGCCAGGTTACATGAGCTTCTTAACCATTTATAGGTAAAAGGATTTTGTGCCTCTGGCCAGGAGGGATTTTATAGTACTGTATACAGGAAAGTTGTTACCCTTCCCTTTATATTTATGACAAGACTTCATGCAGGTCCTTCATGGATGAGGCTACTAAACCAATTCTACTTTGGATATCTGGCCAGCTGAACACATTTGATGATGACAGTTTACTGCCTAGATAAAGTCACCTATTACTTCCACAATTTGTCCAGAAGCACAGATATCTCGTATCACAACTTTTGTGCCAACACCATGGATTTTTGGTTTTGCCCAAGAACATCCGCCTCAACCTGGAAGCTCTCTAGCGCATCTTTGAAATAGTCCTCTTTGGTCCAGATACAAATCATCATCTGCAAGTTGACTTGACAGTTATACCAATATTTGCAGATCATGCTCAAGGACACAATTCATTTTCCAACAGCATAGGGCTGGGGCCAGGACACATCCCTGCTTCATCCTGGATCTAGTGTAAAACCAGTCAGAACTATGGGTCCCACGACACACCCGTGCCAGAATCATTAAGTAGAACTTGAATCAAGTTCTCTGGAGAATGTTGGAAACACCAATGACTTGTGGTGTCTTCCACAAGGCAGCTCTATTGACATAATCAAAGGCTGTCTTTATGTCTACGTATGCTGCTGTCAAAGGTTAGTTGACTTCACAATGGATCTTAGATAAACCTAGTAGCCAATCCCAATTGCTCTGGTGACAATGTTTCACAGGAGAGGCTGGAACATGGTGAATAGGACATGTGTGGTGACTTTTCTGGAACAGGGAGCAGAGAGTTATTGGTCTATATATACACACACACACACACTACCCTCTGTGTGTGGGCCTTTCTCCCTATACAACGGGATAATCATCCCGGCCTTACATTCAGTTATCTTCCCAGTAGTCCATGCCCTAACGGTTAACATGCTACAGTTATGGGCAGGACACCCGCTTTGCACTTTGTTTTTTTTAAATGGCAGAACAAACCTCTTCCAAGGCAGGTACATGTACATAGGTTTTGGGGTTAGAGACTGCATTTACTGAAATCGAGACATGGAGTTGCTGCAGGATGGTTAAGTGCAAACCCTTAATATTCTTTCCATCCACAAATAAAGCTAGAAAAGACTCTAGGAACACAGGAACAAATCTCTAGGACCAAATCACTCTGCAACGGCGGAACAGTAACTGATAGGTGCACTAATATAGAACATCACCGCTGAGGGAGTGCTCATGCACCTCCCAAACATGGCTTTTGAAGGCAGTTCCATAGCTCGATGCCAGAGGTACTGTACACCAAGTATTCAGAGGTTCTCTTCCAAAATTGATAGCTTTCTGTAGATCAGAAGTTCTGCTCAGCGGGACCAAAAAAATCTAGTTTATTGAACAGATCAGATACTTGTATCACGTAGTAAGAGCTAGCACTAGCAGCGGAAAAATGTTCTTAAAAAGATACAAACAAAATGAAGCATATTCAATAAGATCAATAAAGGCATGGCATTATTTTCATACATTCTTCACATTTTCAGATGTTCCACTTTAGCAGGTATGCATCCTGGTAAAAATCTCAGCACTGTCCCCCTTCCACTAACTGACTGCAGAGATGCACAACTTCTCCTCTCTAGAGCAGGGTCCTGGTATTGGCTGTTGGAGCTCCAACCATCCATATCTTTTATAGCTACTTGGAATCACTATTTGTCTGGTAAATTTTGAACCCCGCTTTAAACCATCCGATAGCGAGTAGGAAGCTCAGCATTAGCAAGATTGACTAACAATTTGAGACTCATTTGCTAAAGTCAAGTCTGAATAAAAATGTGAAGGGCAATAAAGAATTTTAAGGTTAGAGCTACCAACCTTATCAAGCTTTAATGGCATAGTATAATACTTTCAGGACCAATATGTGTTTCTTACCACTAGTTTTAGAGAAATGATTTAAAAAAGTCAATCCATGGTCCAGGAATACTTGACTCTCACCCCAGTCAGTACATCCCCCTTTACTACACCTACATACTTAGCTAACAGTATGAAAAAGGCCACTGTTTTAAAGATGCACTGTGAAGAAAAAAGTTTCAGTGTTTCTTTACTCCTCTCTACAACATAAGAGATTGACTTAAACGTGAATGTCTAGTTGTTTGCATTTGAAATAAAGAATATTAAGTCCTCACAATCCTCTGTTCACTGGTTTCTGAAGTAGGTAATAAGATCTTCAGAACTGTTATCTGCATTTGGAAAGCACTCAGCATGCTGTGACACTTCAATAATCTAAATTAGGTTATTTGAGGTGTAAAGAAAAAAATCAAGAAAATCTTGAAGCCTTTTTTCAGTTATCGTTCTACATCAAAGAAACAGTAATGGGAAGCCTTTTTGCTTTAAAGTTTACCTTTAAGGCTTAAAGAAACGCTGCCAAAAACATTTCACCAAAATTGGTAGGAGATTTAATGCTTATTTATTTAGATGTCCTTAAATTGCACATATCCATAACTTTTGAAACCTGCACATTAACTGTCAGCTATTCAAAGCAGGGACCATTTTTTTTTTTACTATGTATTTATGCATCAGAGTATAACTCTGAATTGGTTTTTAGAAGGTTACATATCAGCATGTTATCTGAGCACTTACCCCCAAAAGAAAATAGGGTCCTGGCCCCATTACAGCTCCTGGACAGTCATGTAAATACTAATAAAAGTTGAAAAATGTTAGCTAAATTAGGGATGTAAATATTTTAAAAGTTCACCAATTAAACAGAGGGGCTGGGACTGCTCCGGCCGGTGGAGCCCAGGGATGCTTCTCTGGACGGCTGGCACAGCCCACGGGGCTGGGGCTTCTCTGGCAGACTTGGGTCAGCAGGCCAGTGCAGCTGCTCTGCCCCGCCAAAGGCTGGGAGTTAATGGTTAAGCTGGATTAACCAGTAAGACTAATGCTTACCAGTTAACAGTTTACTATTTTACATTCTGAAACCATTCTTAAGCTAAATACTGAAACGTTTTACATATGCCAGCTTCTACAGGAACCAGTGTTCACAAGCACAATGTCACTGCAATTTGAAAAGGAATACTTGTGGCACCTTAGCGACTAACAAATAGCTACAGCTCACTTCATCGGATGCATCCGATGAAGTGAGCTGTAGCTCAGGAAAGCTTATGCTCAAATAAATTGGTTAGTCTCTAAGATGCCACAAGTCCTCCTTTTCTTTTTGTGGATACAGACTAACACGGCTGTTATTCTGAAAACTGCAAATTGAGTCACTTCTGTGCTTTTAGTTGGGAAAAAACTAACATTATCTGTATTTAGAGAGGCCTTAAAAAAAAAATCTCAGTATCAAAAGCAGCCACAGAAATTGCAGCTGTCATCATGGTCTCATGCTTAAGAAATTAGTCTCTACATTTTCAGTCTACTTTTGGGTTGATTGGGCTTCCTCTGAGCAGAATTAGTGGCACAGTATTAATTACTGCAGAGGCTGCAACTCTGCTGCTCTAGGTTTTCCAACGCTGAATCTAAACCAGTGGCATGGAACTAGTATAAGCCATGGGGCAGAAAGGGCCATGGTTAAACTACATTAAACAGAGCTAGTGGAGGACAAACATCTGCCTATTTATCTATAGCAATTCCTGACCTTCAGCCAAAAAAGTTTCAGTCCTAGGCACCTACTGCAGAGGTCAACTATGTAGTTCATATCACAAACCTAGCAATGAGAAGAGTTCTTTTCAATATGTGATCTAAGCAGGGTTTTAACTTTTTGATCCAACTGGTGAAAAAGGTAGGGTCAACTATCTATTGTACCTCATTTAACTGAGGAAATGGACCAAACGAATGGAAATGGACCCTGAATCCCTCAGTCTGGAAAGAAGCCTAAGTACAGGACAGAAGGTTACAATGCTTCCAGCAACAATGGAAGTGCCATTTCAGGAAACCCAGAGAAGGTGAAATCCTCCACCTTGTTTTATGAAGTGAGCCTTGAGACATTAGGAGACCTATAATATATTCCAATGGGAACAGGAAAGGAAGTGCAAACAGGTAAACAAAGTTATTCAGGAATATCAAGAAGCCTAGCCAAACAAAAATGGTCACTAAGAATCTATGGAGGTAAAAGTAATTGTCTACTGTTGTAAGAACCACAATGAGTTCTGAATAAATGGTCTGGATGCCAAGGAAGAAAACTTTATTTTGAACACCAAAATGCAAGATCAGGCCAAATAGATTAGTTATGTAATACACGTAATTAGTGACAAAAGTCTGACTAGATCCAAGAAAAATGAAGGTGTAGTACTACAAGATTCATAGGTATGTTATTATTGGCAAATTCTCCTTGAATTAGTAAAACAAGATCTAAGCAGTATTTTGAATGAAGACAACACAAAAAAAGCACTGGATGATTCTTGCAAGAGAAAGACCTTTTGGCAAAGGAAATTAAAGTTGTCACACAAGCACATGTACTGAAAGTTTCTGAGATACACAAAGAGCCTATGATCCCAGCAGATACAAGCTCACGTTCGTTGTGGGCTCCCCTTCTGCAAGATAATTGACCAGTGACATATGCCTCCAGAGCACTGACTGAAACTCAAAAGAATTATGTTAAGACTGAACAGAAGAAATGCTGGAAATTGGTTTTGGTTGCAAGCACTTTATGTATAAAATTCAACAGAGCTGAAAGACTAAGCAATTGAAAGGCATATTACAGAAGACATGGAACAAAGTAAACTACTATTTACTTCAGAAAAAAAGTTGCAGAAGCACTCCTTTAATCTGAAAAAAGACAAGGTAAGAAGCTTCTTAAAGCAGTTAGGTTTTCAAGGAGCACCTATGAACAAAAGCAAGGGGCTGCAGAATGGTAATTTGAGGTAGAAGGCCCAGTATTACATTTACAAAACAAAATCTGAAACGCAAATGAGAAACAGTGACATAACAGTTAGTAGCTTGAGTATAATTCAGTAGATGTACCCATGCTTTTTCTATTGACCATCCAACATAGTGGACTGTTGAGATTCTGCACAAAAGGACAGTGTCTTAACACCATACAGCATAAGGTCAGAAGTAAAAGTGAGTGAAATTTTTTTCAAATAGTCATTTCAACAGAAAAATGCATGGGAGAGCACCAAAATGGTTGACAATTTTGGGTCACGTTCGTATATTTTTTTTATTGCCCAAAACAATTAACCAAACTCGGAAGTATCAGAGCATTCACCTGACTGCCTTTGCAGCTGCCCTCTCTTAGGGAAGCCTTTCCTCTTTTCAGAGGTGAAAGTAAGACAGTCTGGTCCAGCATACTGGCAAGAGCCAGTATGCCGTGCCATGCTGGACTGGACCGGCTTCCCCGGCAGTGATTTAAAGGGCCCAGTGCTCCTGCCACAGTGGGGAGCCCTGAACCCTTTAAAGCACCACCAGAGCTCCGGCAGCAGGGCTCAGGCGGGGGCTCCCCACAGTGGCCGGAGCACCGGGCCCTTTAAATCCCCGCCTGAGCCCGGCTGCCAGAGCCCCGGAGCTCTGGCAGCTGGGCTCCAGCAGGGATTTAAAATGCCCGGAATTCTGCGGCAGCCAGAGCCCCGGGCCCTTTAATTGAACCCTGAGCCCTGGGGCTCCCAGCCACCTCTGCAGCGGGGTGATTTAAAGGCCCCAGGGCTCCCAGACAGAGCCCCGGGGCCTTTAAATCGCCTCTTCCGGTTGAGGCCACGCCCCCACTCGTGACTCCGGCGGCATACCGGTAAATCCTTTAAGTTACTTTCACCCCGACTCTTTTCTTGATCAGACTATAGTGGACATGTTAGGCTTCTCTCCAGTTCCTGATACTCGTAATTGCACCTGCCTCTCACTTTTCACTCTGCCTTTTAAGCAGCACTGCATCCGATTCCTCTCTCCTCTCCCCCTCCATGTTGCTGTCTTACACCATCCAACTCCTTCCTATCAGCCTTCTACCAATTTAGACTTCTGACTCTCTCTCCCTCTTACTGCCCAACCTCCTTAGTGAGTTCAACTCCATGCCCATAACTATCCAACCCACTAGCTGCACATTTTATTGCTCTCATCTCTTCAGTTGACTTGCAGCCCTGGTGCAGTTCTCCCACCCACCAAAAGCCTTGATTTGGTCTTCAAGTACTGCTCTCTCTAATCCCTCAGTGACCAAGCCTCATCTGACCATTACCTGATCTCATTCAGCCCTACCCATCTATTTCTACCCCACATACCCTCTAACTTGTTCCTTCCATGACTTGCAGTCCATCACCATTACTGACATTGTGTCTATACTCAGCCTTCTCTCTTCCATTAATATGGTTTATTCTTTCTATGCTTCACTCTCCTGCATTCTTAACTCTTTTGCACTCTCCCATCGCAGGATCTACCCTGCGAATCCCCAGCTCTGGTTCAACTTCAAATCTGCTTTCTCCTCTCCTTTTGCATTGCATCCCTGACCTAACTCTACAAGGAAAGGAGTACTTGTGGCACCTTAGAGACTAACAAATTTATTTGAGCATAAGCTTTCATGAGCTACAGCTCATCGGATGAAGTGAGCTGAGCTCACTCAGCTCACTTCATCCAATGAGCTGTAGCTCATGAAAGCTTATGCTCAAATAAATTTGTTAGTCTCTAAGGTGCCACAAGTACTCCTTTTCTTTTTGCGGATACAGACTAACATGGCTGCTACTCTGAAACCTGACCTAACACACACCCAGATTGAATTCTCCACTACATGTTCATTCTCTTCTCCTATGGTTCTGCCATCTCTCTTACTAAACTTTACTATTTTAAAGTAATTGAATCCTATGCCCACAATCCCAGCCACTTTTTGCCGCCTTTGATTCATTCCTCAAACCTTCCTCCTGGCTCTACTTCTTTCTGCATAAAACTCAATTTCTTTCGAAACAAAATTGAAAATAAAGACCTGACTGTCCCCATCTCCTTGCTTTCCCTTCCACTTCTGCAATTGTCTCCTCTTTCTCTCCTGTCAGACTCAGAAGTTTCTTGGCTGCTCTCTAGCCCTTTCACTTGCCCCAGAGATTATATCCCATCCCCTAATGTCCCTTGCAGCGAGTCTCATCCCTTCTTTTACTCTTTTCCTTAACCTCAATCTCCCCTGGCTTCCTTCACAACATAAACATGCTTTAGTTTTGCATCTTAAAAATATCCACCCTTTGCTCTATTTGCCTCAAGCTAACATCCCACAGCTGAACACCCTTTTATCTCTAAGATCTCAGGGAAATTTAACCAATTCTAGAAAATGCAAGTTCTGCAACACTAATGCATTTTGTAAATTCATGTTTATTTCATTGAATTGTTTTGGTTGCAAATGTCTGAAAAATTTAATGTTTCAAGATTGTGAAACAAAACTTTAGTTAAAATTACTTGAAATTCTTGGATTTTGTTTAAAGAATTTTAAACATGAGAAGTCAGACAATTTCTCCTCTTTCCCTCTCAGACTTTGTGATGGTACCAAAAGGCTCTGTCCTTCATACCCTTCTGTTTTGCCTTTACATCTTATGTCTGGGTAATTCACCTGCAAACAAAACTATGTATATGCTGACTACTCACAGATCTACCACTCTGCTCCAGAACTGTAAACTTTGTGGATGTTTATAAGGAGCTCTTCCTGAGCATAAAGGGCAATATGGGAGAAAGCACTGGAGAAGGTGTTTGTATAAAGATGTAAAAAGTGGGTCATGGATGCCAGTGTCAACTATGATTGGATAATGACACTGGCCTCCATCACCTACTCATTAAATATTCATACAAACATTATCCTCCAAGTCTCTCCTTAAAACTCTCCTTTGCTGTGATGCCTACAAAAAAAGTAATAGGTTACTGGTACACTGATATTACTATCATCTTGACTAACATAGTAGTCACATTGTTTCCTCATAGTCACATCTGTCTGTATCCCTCTATTGTCTGGCAAACAGGGACCGCTATCAGGGAGTTCTCCAGGTGAAGGAGAAGCAAATATGAGACCCTTGGGGTAAGTGGTTGTCTGTAGTGTGTTTGGGGGTTACTTACTGTATGCGGAGCTTGTGTTTGTCTGTCTGTTTGAAGGACCGTGTGCTGTGGCCAGCAGTTAGAAACTGTGAGCTTCTAAACAAGGTTTGAAATCTAGAAGCCTCTGTTCATTGGCTGAGCCTTAGTCAGGGGGCAGGGCTATCAAGAAGACCAGGGCTTTATAAAGCAGTGAGCAAGCGACCAGGGAGCTTTGCAAACAGGGACCGCTAACAGGGAGTTTCAAGAGGGAGTTTGGAAGGGGAGTGGAAAGGGGGCGAGGTACACTTGCCATTCTTTAAAACCTTTAAACTATCAAAACTTCTTGATTTAAAACTCTATCATTAACCTAGGTAGCTGAAGGAGAGAATGCAAGCAGAAGCCCAGCAGCAGAGTGGGGGTTATTGTACTTATTGCTCTCAGCGTAGCATGTATAATTACCTGCCCTGAGGGTGGGTGGTGTACGTGTGCACTCAGTGCAAGGAGCTCCTGGCCCTCAGAGACCCTGTACGGGCCATGGAAGCCAGGGTGGCAGAACTGGAGGAGCTAAGGGAGGCAGAGAGGTATGTTGATGAGGTTTTCCGGGACACTGTAGATATGTCCCACCTCCAGTCAGACATCCCGCTGCTGAGGATGAAAGGCCCTGAGAAGGAGAGCAGTCAACAAGAGCAGAGGGAAACCTTCCTATAGTTGGGACCCTCCTTTCAGATGATGTTGTGGCATCCTCTTGCACTGAAGTTACCTCTCCAGGAAAAGGCAGGTGTTAGTAATGGGAGATTCCATTATTAGAAACATAGATAGCTGGGTTTATGATGACCGGGAGAACTGTATAGTGACTTGCCTGCCTGGTGTGAAGGTTGCAGATCTCCCTAGGCATCTAGATAGACTTATGCATAGTGCTGGGGAGGAGCCAGTGGTCGTGGTACATGTAGGTACCAATGAAATCGGGAAGGGTAGGAGAGACATCCTGGAGGCCAAATTTAGGCTGCTAGGAAAGAGACAAATCCAGGACCTCTATGGTGGCATTCTCAGAAATGCTTCCAGTTCCATGTGCATGGCCAGGTAGTCAGACAGAGGTTCAGAGTCTCAATGCGTGGATGAGATGACAGTGTAGAGAGGAGGAGTTTAGATTTATTAGGAACTGGGGAAACTTTTGGCATAGGGGGAGCTTATACAGGAAGGATGGGCTCCACCTAAACCAAAGTGGATCCAGACTGCTGGCACTTAACATTAAAAAGATTGCAGAGCAGTTTTTAAACTAAGAGCTGGGGAAAAGCCGATTGCTGCAGAGGTGCACATGGATCGGACAGACACTTCTCTTAGAGGAGAGTCTATTGATAGAGATTCTTTAGGTTTTAGTCAGGAGGAGAGGATGGAAGAGGATGAAGTATCGGCCAGATCAGACGAGAAACATTCACATAAAGAACCTGACACATCAGAAAAGGGCAGACAAACAGTGACAAGTTTTTAAAGTACTTGTACACAAATGCTAGAAGTCTAAATAATAGGATGGGTGAACTAGAGTGACTCGTGTTAAAGGAGAATATTGATATAATAGGCATAGCAGAAACCTGGTGGAGTGAGGACAATCAATGGGACACAATCATTCCGGGGTACAAAATATATCAAAAGGACAGAACAGGTCTCGTTTGGGGGCGGGGAGGAAGTGGCACTATATGTGAAAGAAAATGTAGACAATAAAGAACTCAATAACAGTGGGGGATTTCAATTATCCCCATATTGACTGGGTAGATGTCACCTCAGGACGAAATGCAGAGACAAAATTTCTCGACACTTTAAATGACTGCTTCTTGGAGCAGCTGGTACAGGAACCCACAAGGGGAGAGGCAACTCAATTTAGTCCTGAGTGAAGCGCAGGTTCTGGTCCAAGAGGTAACTATAAGAGGACTGCTTGGAAATAGTGACCATAATAGAATATTTAACATTCTTGTGGTGGGACATTAAAATTTAAGAAAGGGGAACTATGTAAAAATGAGGTTAGTTAAACAGAAATTAAAAAAGGTACAGTGACTAGAGTGAAATCCCTGAAAAGTGTCCATGCAGCTTGCAAAGACACCATAATAGAGGCTCAACTTCAATCTATATCCCCAAATTTAAAACACAGTAAGAGCCACCATGGCTTAACAAGAGAAAAGAAGCAGAGAGAGATAAAGGCATCTTTTAAAAAGTGGAAGTCAAATCCTACTGAGGTAAATAGAAAGGCGCATAAACTTTGCCAAATTAAATGTAAAAAATGTAATAAGAAAAGCCAAAAAGGAGTTTGAAGAACAGCTAGCCAATAACTCAAAAGGTAACAACAAAATGTTTAAGTACATCAGAAGCAGGAAGCCTGCTAAACAACCAGTGGGGACCCCCTGGACGATCAAGATACAAAAGGAACACTTGAAGACGATAAAGTCATCACGGAGAAACTAAATGAATTCTTTGCTTTAGACTTCATGGCTGAGGATGTTAGGGAGATTCCCAAACCCGAGCCATCTTTTGTAGGCGACAAATCTGAGGAATTGTCACAGATTGAAGTATCACTAAAGGAGGTTTTGGAATTAATTGAGAAACTTAACAGTAACAAGTCACCGGGATCAGATGGCATTCACCCAAGAGTTCTGAAAGAACTCAAATGTGAAATTGCGGAACTATTAACTACGGTTTGTAACCTGTCCTTTAAATCAGTTTCTGTACCCAATGACTGGAAGATAGCGAATGTAATGCCAATATTTAAGAAGGGCTCTAGATCTGATCCTGGCAATTACAGATGGGTAAGTCTAACGTCAGTACTGGGAAAATTAGTTGAAACAATAGTAAAGAATAAAAATTGTCAGACACATAGAACATAAGTTGTTGTGCAAAAGTCAGCATGGTTTCTGTAAAGGGAAATCACGTCTTACTAATCTATTAGAGTTCTTTGGGGGGGGGGGGTCAAACACACACGTGGACAAGGGGGATCCAGTGGACATAGTGTACTTGGATTTCCAGACAAGGTGCCTCACCAAAGGCTCTTACGTAAATTAAGTGGTCATGGGATAAGAGGGAAGATCCTTTCATGGATTGAGAACTGGATAAAAGACAGGGAACAAAGGGTAGGAATAAATGGTAAATTTTCAGAATGGAGAGGGGTAACTAGTGGTATTCCCCAAGGGTCAGTCCTAGGACCAATCCTATTCAACTTATTCATAAATGATCTGGAGAAAGGGGTAAACAGTGAGGTGGCAAAGTTTGCAGATGATACTAAACTGCTCAAGATAGTTAAGACCAAAGCAGACTGTGAAGAACTTCAAAAAGATCTCACAAAACTAAGTGATTGGGCAACAAAATAGCAAATGAAATTTAATGTGGATAAATGTAAAGTAATGCACATTGGAAAAATAACCCCAACTATACATACAATATGATGGGGGCTAATTTAGCTACAACTAATGAAGAGAAAGATCTTGGAGTCATTGTTGATAGTTCTCTGAAGACATCCACAGAGTGTGCAGCAGCAGTCAAAAAAAACAAAAAAACAAACGGGATGTTAGGAATCATTAAGAAAGGGATAGAGAATAAGACTGAGAATATCTTATTGCCTTTATATAAATCCATGGTATGCCCAAATCTTGAATACTGCGTACAGATGTGGTCCCCTCATCTCAGAAAAAGATATGCTGGCATTAGAAAGGGTTCAGAAAAGGGCTACTAAAATGACTAAGGGTTTGGAATTGGTCCCATATGAGGAGAGATTAAAGAGGCTAGGACTTTGCCAGCAGATTGAGGGATGTGATCGTTCCCCTCTATTCCACAATGGTGAGGCCTCATCTGGAGTACTGTGTCCAGTTTTGGGCCCCATACTACAAGAAGGATGTGGAAAACTTGGCAATGTCCAGCAGAGGGCTACAAAAATGATTAGGGGACTGGAACACACGAGTTATGAGGAGAGGCTGAGGGAACTGGGATTGTCTAGTCTGTGGAAGAGAGGAATGAGGGGGGATTTGATAGCTGCTTTCAACTACCTGAAAGGGGGTTCCAAAGAGGATGGATCTGGACTGTTCTCAGTGGTAGCAGATGACAGAACAAGGTGTAGTGGTCTCAAGTTGCAGTGGGGGAGGTTTAGGTTGGATATTAGGAAAAACTTTTTCACTAGGAGGGTGGTGAAGCATTGGAATGCGTTACCTAGGGAGGTGGTGGAATCTCCTTCCTTAGAAGTTAAGGTCAGGCTTGACAAAGCCCTGGCTGGGATGCTTTAGTTGGGGATTGGTCCTGCTTTGAGCAGGGGGTTGGACTAGATGACCTCCTGAGGTCCCTTCCAACCCTGATATTCTATGAAAATCATGAGTGGTGTGGAGAAAGTGAATAAGGAAAAGTTATTTACTTGTTCCCATAATATAAGAACTAGGGACCACCAAATGAAATTAATGGGCAGCAGGTTTAAAATAAATAAAAGGAAGTTCTTCACTCAGCGCACAGTCAACCTGTGGAACTCCTTGCCTGAGGAGGTTGTGAAGGCTAGGACTATAAGAGGGTTTAAAAGAGAACTAGATAAATTCATGGATAGGTTAAGTCCATTAATGGCTATTAGCCAGGATGGGTAAGGAATGGTGCCCTAGCCTCTGTCAGAGGGTGGAGATGGATGGTTGGAGAGAGATCACTTGATCATTACCTGTTGGGTTCACTCCCTCTGGGGCACCTGGCATTGGCCACTGTCAGTAGACAGGATACTGGGCTGGATGGACCTTTGGTCTGACCCAGTACTGCCATTCTTATGTCTCTGGAGCAGAAACAATCTGTTTTCTTCTTGTACAGCACCTACTGCAATGGTGTCCTGGTATATGACTGGGGCTCCTACATCCTATGGAGTGCTGACCACCACAGTCACCACTACCACAATAATATTGTTAGATTCCAAAACAAGGTAGCTGGCAACCTGAGAATGAAGGAAGATGCTGGTACTGTGCTTTTTGAAAACATCAAGAGTGCTACCGATAGCGGCCATGTGTTGACATAAGTAACATGCACACCTAGTAACTGACAAGCAAAAAGTATCAGGAGCAGAAAATGCAGACTCGAGTTGGTGATCTACCTCAGCAGCTGAATAAGACACTATAGAAAGGACTGAGGTTATATGATCAGAAAACAGACTGTTTAAAGCAACAATGTAGAAAACTTCATATGACAAAAAAAAACAAAACAAACAAAAAAAAAAACTTACTATCCCCCAACTGCTGCTGTCAAACATTTCTGGGAGAACACTTATCATCCACAGTAGCCTTTTGAACCTTAACTTTCATTCTGTAATTCCAGTTACACTGGAAAATGTTTTCAGTATTCAATTCCCCGTTTGGTAGATGGCCTGAAACACAGGATTAAGCTAGACAATTCACAAAATGAGCTTGATTTAGCATACTTTTAGGAACTTTTGGGTACATGTAACCATAAAGCAAACCCACATTTATGTATCAAATCCACTGGGAAATGTATTGATGCGAACTGCTTATGACAGCAGTCAGAACTCTAATTATGGTCCCCTGGAATGCCAAACGTGTAGAGGGCTGAGACTAAATTAAATATGGTCCCAGACGTGAGATGTACGGAAACTGTATAAAAAAAGAAAGGTGCATGGCCAATGCTCAGTTGGGATACCAGAATGACAAGATGATAGAAGCGTGCAACATCATTCCCACTTATGATGCTTCTTCACTCACTGGGTTTTCCTTCTTCACTTCTGATGAACTCCATAAGATGAAGTATGCACAATACAGGAAGTCATTTGGCTACACCTACCTTACTCTTCTACAATTGCAATTCTACTGGTCTGTATTTAAGAATTGAATAAAAGTCTTCATGTCTGTCTGTGACTCACCAGTCTCACTTCTTGTAAGTTCTACCTAACCACCTGAGTAAAGAATCTGAATTAGTCAAATTAATGCCCCCCCAAATTAATCAAAGGCTACCAGTAGCATGGAAGATGGTTTGAAAGTGCTGGTGGGACACATGGACTAATAGGTGATCAAAACTGAAATAGCTGGTGCATTGGGACTGTGGCAGAGGTAAGGAGGTATTTCATGGTAAAGTACAAGAGCAGACACGTACAGAGGGTTAGTGTCTGAAGGTCCGTAAAAATGAAACTTGTATTTGTTGTGGTGTATAAAGGAAAAGCCAGTGGAAAGACAAAGTGGTAACATGATCAGAATAGATGAAAATATCTTAAAAGCAGTATTTTGAATGTGCCCCTGGAGCTGTAATGTGGGTGCTAGTTAAAGCCAAACAGAAGGACGTTGCAGTAGTAGACAGAAAACTATACAGGCCTTAATGAGAGTTTTAGGACTCTGCGCTAAGAGAGAAACTGAATTTCAGATGCTGCAGAAGAAGCAGCAGCAGAATGATGTTGAAGTGGCCCAGATATGTAAGGCTAGCTAGAGAAAAGGTGGAGCCAAAGAGGACACCCATGCTACGTATCTAAGCAACAGGAAAGATTAATGTTGTTGTCCATAGTGAATGAGGGAGTGGAGGGTAAGAAAACTAGGGAGGAAGACTAGGAGTTCAATTTTGCCGAGGCAGAACCTCGAGGGGAGGCAGAAAATAGCCAGATGATTGTGACAAAGTGGGCTACAGCAGGGTCAAAATCTGAACGTCAGTTTGTATTGCCACCTTAATTTTTTTATTGTAACCTTCATTTTGTACAGTGTGTTGAGCACATGCCTAACCCTACCCAAAGTAAGTATATTATGATGTATTCCAGTCAGCTGTGTTACCCAGGAAAGGTGTTTGACACCTACTTGAATGAGTACAATGGTAAAGGCAGGTCTACTCTAAAAAAATTTGCACCAATGCAGTTGCACCGCTGTAGCACATCTGGTGAAGATGCTCTAAGCTAACGGGTGCTTAATAATTCCACCTCCACAAGAGACAGGAGCTATGTTGGCTGGAGAAGCTGAATGTTACTGAATGAAATAGTAAAAGGAAAAGAAGAATGGGTCAATGACAAAGTCCTTTAAGACCCTCTTGGAAAGAGAAGGCACAGAAGATATCAAAGTAAGAGGAGAGCCACCAGAGGAGGATGTAGTTGCAAGAGCTAAGTGGAGGACAATATTTCAATGATCACAGCATTATCAGCAGTGTCAAAAGCAGCCTATATGTCAGGGAAGGATAAAGCAGAACCATGAGATTTGGCCAAGACTATGTCATTCAAGACCTCAGGGAAAGCAGTTTACTCAGTGAAATGCATACGGCAAAAGCCAGGACAGACTGACAAAAGGAACTGATGGCTAAGTTGTAAGTGGTACAAAGTTAGTTAAGAGAAATGAAGTCGAAAAAAGGGATAATCAGTAGTGGAGAGAGACGTGAGGGGAATGAACTTTTTTAGGATTGAGAAAAGCCATGTTTTACTATAAAGGAAGCAACTAATGTAACAAGAGACCAAGGAAAAAGATGACGGATATAATGTGGTCATTGGGGCACAAAAATGGGTTAAACAAGGAAAGTAGGTAAGAAGATACAGCATCATTGACGAGGAGGAGGAGGAGGAGGAGGAGGAAAGAGGATTGGGCCCAATTAAGTCACTAAGATTCTCAATTACCTCTGTCTTGGCTGTCCCCACCCATGCTTTTTTCTATTAGAAAAACTGCAATTTGTTATACGGAGATTTAAAAAATGGGTCTCCACTGTACTACCAAGACCCTAGCATTGCAACATAATTCAACCCTCTTCTGGTTAAGAGCCTATAAGCAGACATTCTTTGCCATAATCTCTCACTACCCTCCAATTCTCACTAATGTCATCAGGCAGGAGAAGCCGGGGAAAAATCCTCACAAGCCCCCACCTGTCTGCTCCACAGGGGTGTGCAATGGAAGAGTAGTAACTGTACAGCCAACTGAAGATCAAGCCAACCAAAGATCACACAGAATGTGCATAAGGCATTTAGACCTGGTTTGAACTACTGAACTGCTGCAACATCCCCAACAAATTAGCAAAGCTATAAAAACAAAGCCATGGGAAGTTGTTCTCAAGATACTGTATATTAGCCATATTATTATTACCATATTATTATGTTTTATTTGTAATGCAAAAGAGAGAGGAACTTCCGTAGTTCTCAGAGGGTCAGCAACTTCTGGGGAGACACTTCTATGCTTAGAACAATAGGAAGTCTGTCACTGTGCCTTCCAGAATGTGGGGCACCAATTGCTTTCTGAGGATGGCTCACAAATGAGACTCCCAATAAAACTGACAGTCAGTTCCAGCTGTACACCTGCCATGAAAACTCACTTTGTTTAGGATAGTAGTCCATCCTTTTTAGCAGTGGCAATAGTTTCTCTCTCAACTCTAGCTTTGACTCAGATAATGCAAAACCAGAACCAAAACAGCTACAGCAAAGCAAATGTATTCTATATCTCCTTGTGGATCTACAAACTTCTTTACTAAATTCTAATCATACAGAAGTGCACAAATCCACTGAAGGCAGCAGGACTGTCAGCAGTGAGGAGATAAGTGGCAGACATTAAGGTTGTACAGGTTTACAACTGGGGGTATAATTTTCATACAAGTGACGTGAGATAAGGAAAGAACCAACTTGACACAAACAAGATTGACATTTATGGACTGCAGTTAAAACTAACTTTTTATTTGAATTGCACATCAGAATTGGGCTGCTCATTTTATCTGAAGTCATTGCCACGACCAAGAAACCCGATAACGCCAAACTCCACAGTCGCTTTTCAGAGTAGACTCTCTCCATGTCTTCTCACCTGTTTTTGGCTGTTGAGTTATATTCCTTCTCTGGAAATCTATTAGTCACTCATAACAATTGGTCTACCCAGAACAAGGGAAAGTATAAATGCACACGGGAAGTAGAGAGAGGGTAGAAGAGAACTGAAGCATATGTTGCAAGTTCCTGTAACCAGTTTTAACTCCAAGTTTATATAAAGAGGTATTTTAAATTTTGATCCTCAAACATGAGGGATAATAATTGTAGTCTTTGGTGACTTAATTCTAGAAGCTATTGAAATTCATCTCCGTCATCTTTATTTATAGACTAATTATGGTACAACTACATTCATAGGATTTTTAAAAATTATACTGCAACAAGGAAATTTAGGATACTCAGAGTACAATTTCTGTAATTCAAACACTTTACGTGTGGTACTCAAACGATTATTTTTAGTTACAGGCATTACGTTACAGCCTTGAATTATTTTTTACACTATGGACTGCTGAGATATCCTTGTGTAGAGATGCCTCAACTAATCATATTAAGAGTCATCTAGGAATATGCTTTAAGTTTTAGGCACGCAGCTAAAGTGACTCATGGAGTAGTCATAAGCAAACCATATGCACAAGAAAACATGACAAGGCCAAACAGGTAAACAAGCCGTTTAAAAAAAAATCAAATCAACATATACATCTCAATATAAATAAGGTACACATGAACAGTTTAACAGTGATATTTCCATAGTATCTAGAAAAATTCAACACTCCTTAAAAATGTTGTCTTCTGGTGACAGAAGGCGTTTAGAAAGGAAAAGTAGTTATGAGCTAAGATTATCAACATTTCATTTTTGTGTTGCCATTAAAAAGCAACATTTATCCATATTTACACACATAGCTATGGTGTGGGAGATCTTTCTACTTCTTTTTCTAGGAATAAGGACATGTATACCTACTACCCTCATTCTCTGCAGAGGTTAAAAGGTTAGGGGGCATAAGGGAGAAATGCCAGACTTGCTCCTCTCTGTCTTAGGTAAGTAGCCATCCCCACCAGTTTCAGCTCCTCCTAGGAGGAAACTCTCATTGCCACAGCCAATGTTTCAAGCAACTTTAATCCCTGATTGCATCAGATACTAATCAATAACTGAGTAAATACTGACTTTTAAATTAAAAATCATTTTCTTAAAATATTTGGTTATTAGCCACAATTTTTAAAAAAATGGATTATGGCCATAGCTCACTGGGAACAGTTTTGTTTTACCAACACTACAGTGAACCCGCTGGCTCATCACTGCATAACCCCCATATTTAACTGGAGGGAAAAGATTGAGCCACAGGTCATTTTAGAAAGGTAAACATCTAGTTCAGAATCTAGCCAACAGATATTTAGTAAACCTGGAAGACACTTCTCTCCCCCCCCCCCCAAAAAGGGTACAGGGGATCAGACAGATATCCAGAAGACTACATAGGAGCATATACAACAGACTGTGGGAGCAGCTTGAAAGCGGGTTGCACAAGGAAGACCACACAGCAGAAGAGCAAACTTAACTGGACATAACAGAACTAAGCTCTGGCCAGTGTAAGCTACACTGTGCCTACAGTAGTTATAACCTCTGCTTTCTGCCACCCCTACTAAAAGGCCACAGAATTTAATCGAATACTTCCTGCATCAAACCCATAAACTCTAGAGGAGTTCAAGCTTCACAGACCCTGGACTTCAGAAAAGCAGACTTTGACTCCCTCAGGGAACTGATGGGCAGGATCCCTAGGGAGAACAACATGGGGGGGGAAAGGAGTCCAGGAGAGTTGGCTGTATTTTAAAGAATCCTTATGGAGGTTACAGGGACAAACCATCCCGATGTGTAGAAAGCATAGTAAATATGGCAGGCAACCAGCTTGGCTTAACAGTGAAATCCTTGCTGATCTTAAGCACAAAAAGGAAGCTTACAAGAAGTGGATGATTGGACAAATGACCAGGGAAGAGTATAAAAATATTACTCAGGCATGCAGGAGTGAAATCAGGAAGGCCAAATCACACCTGGAGTTGCAGCTAGCAAGAGATGTTAAGAACAACAAGAAGGGTTTCTTCAGGTATGTTAGCAACAAGTCAAGGAAAGTGTGGGCTCCTTGCTGAATGAGGGAGGCAACCTAATGACAGAGGATGTGGAAAAAGCTAATGTACTCAGTGCTTTTGTTTGCCTCTGTCTTCAAGAACAAGGTCAGCTCCCCGGCTACTGCACTGGGCAGCACAGCAAGGGGAGGAGGTGACCAGCCCTCTGTGGAGAAAGAAGTCGTTCGGGACTATTTAGAAAAGCTGGACGAGCACAACTCCATGGGGCCGGATGCACTGCATCTGAGAGCGCTAAAGGAGTTGGCGGATGTGATTGCAGAGCCATTGGCCATTATCTTTGAAAACTCATGGCGATTGGGGGAAGTCCTGGACAACTGCAAAAAGGCTAATGTAATGCCCATCTTTAAAAAATGGGAAGGAGGAGGATCCTGGGAACTACAGGCCAGTCAGCCTCACCTCAGTCCCTGGAAAAATCATGGAGCAGGTCCTCAAGGAATTCTGAAGCACTTAGAGGAGAGGAAAGTGATCAGAAACAGTCCGCATGGATTCACCAAGGGCAAGTCCTGGGGCCGGTTTTGTTCAATATCTTCATAAATGATCTGGAGGATGGTATGTATTGCACTCAGCAAATTTGCGGATGATACTAAACTGGGAGGAGTGGTAGATACGCTGGAGGGCAGGGATAGGATACAGAGGGACCTAGACAAATTGGAGGATTGGGCCAAAAGAAATCTGATGAGGTTCAATAAGGATAAGTGCAGGGTCCTGCACTTAGGATGGAAGAATCCAATGCACAGCTACAGACTAGAGACTGAATGGCTAGGCAGCAGTTCTGCGGAAAAGGACCTAGGGGTGACAGTGGACGAGAAGCTGGATATGAGTCAGCAGGGTGCCTTTGTTGCCAAGAAGGCCAATGGCATTTTGGGATGTATAAGTAGGGGCATAGCGAGCAGATCGAGGAACGTGATCATCCCCCTCTATTCGACATTGGTGAGGCCTCATCTGGAGTACTGTGTCCAGTTTTGGGCCCCACACTACAAGAAGGATGTGGATAAATTGGAGAGAGTCCTGCGAAGGGCAACATAAATGATTAGGGGTCTGGAACACATGACTTATGAGGAGAGGCTGAGGGAACTGGGATTGTTTAGTCTGCAGAAGAGAAGAATGAGGGGGGATTTGATAGCTGCTTTCAACTACCTGAGAGGTGGTTCCAGAGAGGATGGATCTAGACTGTTCCCAGTGGTAGAGGACAGGACAAGGAGCAATGGTCTCAAGTTGCAGTGGGGGAGGTTTAGGTTGGATATTAGGAAAACTTTTTCACTAGGAGGGTGGTGAAACACTGGAATGCGTTACCTAGGGAGGTGGTTGAATCTCCTTGCTTAGAAGTTTTTAAGGTCAGGCTTGACAAAGCCCTGGCTGGGATGCTTTAGTTGGGGATTGGTCCTGCTTTGAGCAGGGGGTTGGACTAGATGACCTCCTGAGGTCCCTTCCAACTCTGATATTCTATGATTCACTCTTGACTTGCAGACTTCAAGAGACTGAAAGCTAAGTTAGTTAAGTTATTTCAATGGCTAGTTACCCACACAAACATTTTCCATCTTATTTCTAGCCTGAATTTGTCACCTCTTCGCAGTCTCTTAAATCAGCTAAATAGATTTACAGTGAAACTAATTAAGCTCAAGCAGGTTTTCCCAACTCCAAATTATGATTGTAGCTCTTTTCTGCATTTGTTCCAATTGGTCACTATCGTTTTTGGTGTACACACATCAGAACTGGACTCAGTACTTCAGTGATATTTCTCACTAGGTCTGTATACAGTGGTAATATCTACATCTACTTGATATTCTGTCTATCCATCCAAGGATCACTTTTTAGGGTTCATCCTGTGAAGATACCATACACAGAGTTAAAGAAACTGAATGCTCCATCATACTTTAGAAACATTTAAATACTACTTAGTGAAAGAACCTGCCATGGCACATAAACTAAGTACTGTATATACTCCGGTCAAGGTTCCTTCCCCACTCTGAACTCTAGGGTACAGATGTGGGGACCTGCATGAAAACCTCCTAAGCTTACTTTTACCAGTTTAGGTTAAAACTTCCCCAAGGTACAAACTATTTTATCCTTTGCCCTTGGACTTCCACTGCCACCACGAAACGTTTATCTGTGTTTATTTATTAGGGAAGTGTTGTTTGGAAACGTCTTTTCACCCAAAATCCTCCCAACCCTTGCACTCCACTTCCTGGGGAAGGTTTCGTAAAAAACCTCACCAATTTGCATAGGTGACCACAGACCCAAACCCTTGGATCTTAAGAACAATGAAAAAGCAATCCGTTTCTGAAAAGTAGGATTTTAATAGAAGTAAAAAGTAAAAAAGAAATCACCTCTGTAAAATCAGGATGATAAATATCTTACAGGGTAATTAGATTCAAAACAGAGAATCCCTCTAGGCAAAACCTTAAGTTACAAAAAGACACAGACAGGAATATCCATTCCTTTCAGCACAGGTTATTTCCTCAGCCATTTAAAGAAATCATAATCTAACACATATCTAGCTAGATTACTTACTAAGTTCTAAGACTCCATTCCTGTTGTGTCCCCGCAAAAGCATCACCCAGACAGACAGACCCTTTGTTTTTCCCCCCCTCCAGCTTTGAAAGTATCTTCTCTCCTCATTGGTCATTTTGGTCAGGTGCCAGCGAGGTTATCCTAGCTTCTTAACCCTTTACAGGTGAAAGGGTTTTTCCTCTGGCCAGAAGGGATTTTAAAGGTGTTTACCCTTCCCTTTATATTTATGGCAACTAATTATTAAAGATGAAAAAACAGGACATGGAATAATGTTTTAACTTCTGCAGAACACTATTATTTATGGGAAAGAAAAGAATTTCTTATTCCCTTACTTGAGTAATGTATTATCTCTCTCTCAAACTAAAGCCAATAAAGCCTTTACACCGAAGACAAGTATATATGTACATAAGCATGAGCCCACACTGAACTATTAAATCCCAATTCAGAAAGCATTTATGCACAGGCATAACTCTTAGCGCACCATGCACATGACTTCCTGAATTAGGGTCTTAATGTACAAATTAATTTCACAGGTTTAAAAAGGAAATCAAAGTTTAGCTATTCTCATTATATGGCCTGTGGTGTATATTATGATGTAAACTTATGACCAATTATAAGCATATTTCAGACAACTATATTAAGATTCAAGATTGCACAAAGTCAGAAAAATCCAAGTTAAAGCTGCATGCATAACTTCAATTCTGCCTCCTACGTGTATGCAACAAAATACAATAGGCAACATGAAAAAGCTGGATAGTTTTCCTCAACTATAAAAATGGATTCAAATATTTAAGATACATCCCTGAAAATCTTCAGTATGAGAGTCTCTCCCCCCACTTAGATCTGTATATTATGAAGAATTTAAAAAAAATGAACAGAAAAAAATAAAAAATAAAATAAAATAAAAGATCCATTGTGGGTCTGATGTTACCATAACCTACCCTAGCTTTGCTCTGGTGATTCAGGATATTAGAATCTTTATAGGGATTTTTTCTTATGATGCTATTTTTCACTTTACCTTTTCAGTTATTTATTAATCTAATTTTTCCTTTACCTTCACTTCAATACAAACGCATGTATATACTTACCCAATTAGAAGAAGAACTGCGCAAACCATGAGGAATCCCAGAGTATACTTGAGTGCAGTTTGAACATGCTGTATTTTAAATTAAACAAAGTTGTAATATATTTAATATTTGATTTTTTTAGAACATCTGCATATTTTAATCAATAAATCACAGGATAGAATATTTAGTGGGACATGCGGTCTATAAAAATATTACTGTTTAACTAAAACGGATTTTGTTTCAAGAATGCAAATTTCTGCCTTAGATCTAAAAAGTTGTATAGTTTGATGTTAAGAGGTAATAACCATATGAACTTAAGATCTATTACACAGTATAAGCTTGGGCAACCTGCTCTGGCCAGATGTCACTCCTTTAAATCCTCTTGAACATCTGTCTTGGGTGTGTTATTCAATAGAGAAAAAGGTACTATACTAATAGACTAATAAGAACTATGCTGCTGGTACTATGAGGTAGAGTGACAAATACAAGCATGTATCTGCAACATGCCCTAATCTGAACTCTGTAGTACTGCTATGGTGAGTTTGAGTGACATTTTCATTAGAATGAACTATTCTCTTAATGTGGCATTTGGAATAAATTCTAGTTTCAGGAGACCACTGCTGCCTATTTTCATTTAATGGCACTCTTTTGTAACATGGCCACCCCAGAGACTAGTTACTCCTCCTAAGGAGGAGCAGGTTTTCTGACTATATGACCTCAAAGCCATTTTTGCCATTCTTCTTTTTACTTCAGAGCCCAGTTACGATCAGCGCTTCAGGAAAGAATACCTGACTGTTATAGGGTGCAGTATTTATACCCTGGGTGTAAGGAAGGTTGGGATCAAGAGACTTGTTCCTTCTGCCTGACATTCTGCTAAAATGTGACTCCTACAATTGAGCATATCATGGATAATTAACATTAAGCTAAGTATTAGTTATCAAGGGCTCCATGTCTAGTTGGCAGCTGGTAACAAGCGGAGTGCCCAAAGGGTTAGTCCTGGGGCCAGTTTTGTTCAATATCTTCATTAATGATCTGAAGGATAGCATGGATTGCACCCTCAGCAAGTTAGCAGGGAATTGGTCCTGCTTCGAGCAGGGGGTTGGACTAGATGACCTTCTGGGGTCCCTTCCAACCCTGATATTCTATGATTCTATGACACTAAACTGGGAGGAGTGGTAGATACGCTGGAGGGTAGGGATAAGATACAAAGGGACCTAGACAAATCAGAGGATTGGGCCAAAAGAAATCTCGTGACGTTCATCAAGGACAAGCGCAGAGTCTGGCATTTAGGATGGAAGAACCTCATGCACTGCTACAGACTAGGGACCGAGTGGCTAGGCAGCAGTTCTGCAGAAAAGGACCTAGGTGTTACATCCAGCTTCTCGTCCACTGTAAGTCAACAGTGTGCCCTTGTTGCCATGAAGACCAATGGCAGTTCGGGCTGTATAAGTAGGAGCATTGCCAGCAGATCGAGGGACGTGATCCTTCCCTTCTATTCAGCATTGGTGAGGCCTTACTGTACTGTGTACAGTTTTGGGCCCCACGCTACAAGAAGGATGTAGAAAAATTGGGAAGTGTCCAGTGGAGGGCATTAGGGGGCTGGAGCACATGATTTATGAGGAGAGGCTGAGGGAACTGGGATTGTTTAGTCTGCAGAATAGAAGAATGAGGGGGAATTTGACAGCTGCTTTCAACTACCTGAAAGGGGGTTCCAAAGATGATGGATCTAGACTGTTCTCAATGGTACCGGATCACAGAACAAGGAGTAATGGTCTCAAGTTTTAGGTTGGATATTAGGAAAAACTTTTTCAGTAGGAGGGTGGTGAAGCACTGGAATGGGTTACCTAGGAAGGTGGTGGAATCTCCTTCCTTAGACGTTTTTGAGGTCAGGCTTGACAAAGCCCTGGCTGGGATGCTTTAGTTGGGGATTGGTCCCCGCTTTGAGCAGGGGGTTGGACTAGAGGACCTCCTGAGGTCCCTTCCAACCCTGATATTCTATGTTTAATATTGCAACTCAAATGGACTCCTTAATTTAGCATATTTTTAAAGAAGTCTACTATGTGAATTAAAACAGAAGTAACCAACTTCTTCAAATTAAAGACTTGAAAGTTTGAACAATGTCAGTGTAAGTTTTATTTTTAGGGCTGTCAATTAATAGCAATTAACTCACGTGATTAACTCAAAAAAATTAATGGTGATTAATTGCACTGTTAAATACCACAATATCAATTGAAATTTATTAAATATTTTGGATGTTTTCCCACATTTTCAAATATATTGATTTCTATTATAACGCAGGATACAGTGTACAGTGCTCACTTTATATTATTTGTTATGACAAATGTGCACTGTAAAAATGATAATAGTATTTTTCAACACACCTCATGCAAGTACGATACAGAGATTGCATTATTGTCGAAGTAACTTATAAACGTAGATTTTTGTTGGTACATAACTGCACTCAAAAACAAAACAGTGTAAAACTTTAGCCTACAAGTCCACTCAGTCCTACTTCTTGTTCAGCCAATCGCTAAGACAAACAAGTTTGTTTACACTTATGGGAGATACTGCTGCCTGCTTCTTATTTACAGTGTCACCTGAAAGTCAGAACAGGTATTCGCATGGCACTTTTGTAGCCAGCACTGTAAGGTATTTACATGCCAGCTATGCTAAACATTCATATGCCCCTTCATGCTTCAGCCACCATTCCAGAGGACATGCTTCCATGCTGATGCTTGTTAAAAAAAAAATGCATTAATAAATTTGTGACAGTTCTCCAAGGAGTTCAGTATGTCTCCTGCTCTGTTTTACCTGCATTCTGCCATGTTTCATGTTACAGCAGTCTTGGATGATGATGTAGCACTTGTTTGTTTTAACAACACTTTCACAGCAGATTTGACAAAATTGAAAGAAGGTACCATGTGAGATTTCTAAAAATAGCTACTGCACTCAACCCAAGGTTTAAGAATCTGAAGTGCCGTCCAAAATCTGAGTGGGACGAGGCATATAGCATGCTTTCAGCAGTCTTAAAGAAGAGCAACACTCTGATGCGGAAACTACAGAACCTGAATCACCAAAAAAAGAAAATCAACCTTCTTCTGGTGTCACCTGACTCAGTTGATGAAAATGAACACACGTCAGTCCACTCTGCTTTGGATCATAATCGAGCAGAACCCATCATCACCATGGACTTACATCCTCTGGAATGGTGTTGAAGCATGAAGGGACATACCAATCTTTTGCACATCTGGCACGTAAATATCTTGTGATGCCGGCTATGACAGTGCCATCCGAATGCTTGTTCTCGCTTTCAGGTGATGTAAACAAAAAGCGGGCAGCATTATCTTCTGCCAGTTATAACCAAACTTGTTTGTCTGAGCAACTGGCTGAAGTAGGACTGAGTGGACTTGTAGGCGCTAAAGTTTTACACTGTTTTGTTTTTAAATGAAGTAATTTTTTGTACACAATTCTACATTTGTAAATTCAACTGTCATGATAAAAAGAGATTACACTATTTATAATGGGGGAATTGAAAAATACCATCTTTTTTTTACAGTGCTAATATTAGTAATAAAAAATAAACAGAAAGTGAGCACTGTACACTGTATTCTGTGTTTTAATTGAAATCAATATATTTGAAAATGTAGAAAACAAATTTTTAAATAAATGATATTCTGTTCTTTAATGGCGCGATTAATTGCGATTACGTTTTTTAATCGCTTGACAGCCCTATTTATTTTGTTTAAAATTAAGATCAGAGACAACGGTTCAACAAAAGGCTACTCTGAACAGTTGAAGCAGAACAGCTGTTAGACTTCATTATTTGGCTACTGTATTCAGACCTTAAGAAACAAGTCCGCACTAGGTGTGGCATAAATCAGCTTACTGAGCATGTGCTGGTATCATCTTCATCCTTCTCCTCATAATAGAAATAGACAAAAGGAATCCACAAAAACACAGAGAACAATATGATGGAATACAAAGCTGAGGAGAGAAAAAAAGCAGAGAAAAAAATTAAATCCAAGTTGTGTTGGCTTACATTGTTACACCACAACAGCTAAAAATTAACTGGTAAAGTAATCAAAATGTCTTAGAATGTCACCATTTCCTCTCATCCCAACTAAAAAAAAAAGGTAATTCTGATAATTTACCTCTAGAACAAGTGGGTTGAAATTGTAGTGAGTCTAGTCATTTGCTAGCCACATAAGACATTTATTACACATCAACCATTAAGATGAACTTGTCAGGTCTCAACAAGTCATAATAACTGGTAATGCAGGTTTTCAAATGGCATGCAATTATATGATCAAAATATCTGCAATTATTCCTACATATGTTGTCAGTCATGTGATCTTTAGAGCTATTATGTCCCAAGACTTTTTTTGTAGAAAAAACCCAAAACATCAGTTACTGAATATGTTTCACGTACAAATAAATCAGACTCCAACCATCAGTGCTTTTGAAAACTAGTATCCTATTGCCAATATGCTCTCAGGAGTTATTAGGGAGGGAGGGGATATAGGACAGAAAACGGCAATAGCCAGGACCTTTCCTTCCTCAAAACTTCAAACCACAAAAATATAATTCTGCAACTGAGACTGAGCCCTTCCATCACAGAGGGATGAGAAGAAGAAGAAAAGAAAAAAGCCACCAATAGCCAAAAAACTGAAATTAGTTGCTGGATCACTCCTTTGACACTTGGAGACAAGTGTGAGTGTGGCCCTCCTCTCATTGATGGGAAAGAACCAAATGATACCCTCTCCTCTCCATTCTGCCTCATACTTCACAGTTCTGAATAGCTGACACCCACATACTTCCAGGAGCCATAGTGACAGCAAGAATGAACGGACATGTGAAGGAAGAAGCACACAATATGCATAAGATGAGGAGAGGGGGAACAGATTAGTCAGTTCTTTTACAAAGTGACAGGAAACAATATTAAGTTCATGAACTAATTAACAGATTTACTTAAAGTCTTCAGAAAGTGGTCTTTCCTCAGATTGCATGCTATAAACTTAGGGGAGGATGCTTGTTCTTATTAAAAGAAAATGAAAAATAACTTAAGAATTCAACACGCAAATCCTGTATGCACAAAATCCTCAATGCTATCTTAATGAAGTAATGACCAGCACCTTGATTAGAGTAAATCTTAGCATATTAGCACATCTGAATATAAAATGACAAAAAATTAAAGATAGGTCATTTAGACTCATATTTAGGCTCACAGGTCATTTAGGCTCATAAATCACTCATATTATTCCTATACATTCTAAGAAATTTAAATCCAATTAACATGAAAAAAAACAGAAATTAGTCTCAAGAAAATGCTTTGTCTGCGACAACAGAAATAGGCTGTTTGGTTACTGAAGAATGTTTTGGCTGTTCATCTTAAACACACTACTTAATATAAATTAACTTGCAGTTTATTTATATGACTTTTCTAAATTCATAAAAACACTTATTAGCTAACTAGGTACAGCTCACAATACTAGACCATTCCCTTCTTCAAAAGCTGGAGGAAAACGAGTTAAATCTGAATAGTCCTAAAACCATGGGGTCTGGTGGTTATGGTAGTACTGGACAGCCACATGTAAAAGCAAGCCTAAGGACTAATTTCCAGGCAAGCCATCAGTGACTCTTGAGCAACAAAGTTGACACATTCCCCTTAATGATGGTCAACAACAGATCTTTGATTTTGCCAGTCCTTGTATCAGAGAGGTAGGCTTTTCTCCAGACATGCTGAAGTAAGCCCCTATGTATGAGTACTCCTCAGAAAGCAATAGGCAATTCTTCTTCTACATAAATTATCCAGATAAGTGCTGGGCATTAAGCACTTCTGATATAACAAGTTCCTTTAAAGGTGTATCAATTCAGTCACCCAAAATTATGTTTCCAAATTTAAGCAACTAAGTCTTGGATTCTACTTATGTATCTCTGCTAGTATTGCCAGAAAGCTAGGTTGGAGGTTTAGAGATTAGTAAAATGTTCAAAAGGGCCTTGATCTTAAATCCACCCATCCTCTTAGTCTGTGGAATTCAGTGTGAGAAAACCCTTCTTGCACTTGAGGCTAGATAAGAAATAAGGTTATTCAGTCCCTCATTTTGCCCCACTCTGGGATGTACAGTAACCTAAAAAGAGGAAAGCTGAGGTGAGCCAGCATGGGTCCTATGCTGTCAAGCCAGATTTTAACTAGACATTCAAGGTCAGGGCCTAGGTTTGACATTACGATATGAAAGGCAATAATATTATTGATCACTTGTCTCATATCTACTCTAGTGAAGGCAGAATGTGATCCTTAGAACTTACATTCTGTGAAGCTACTTACATCTTATTGGTTGTAATATAAACATCTGCAAAAGACTTAGTTCACTAACAAGTCCTTTGCACTAAGTAAAAATCAATCATCAGCATTTTTAATTTTACATCTTTGACCAAGGGATTTAAATAAATCTGTGAGGTCAAAGAATTTCTGCTGTGCTTTTATTGTATTTTTAGAATAATGGATGATACAACGTAATTAATTCCGGTGGTGTATTCAATATTTTAAAATACTGATTACTGCTGTATACTGAATTTCTCTTGACACATACTATTGTGATACTAGATCTTTTACTTCACTAAAAATGAGCTGGGACTGAGGAGACAAAGCACCATTCAGCAGAAAAAAAGTTGCATGCCACTTAACAAATGTATGCTTAAATTTAGTGCAAAGGCTGAACATAGCTACCTTAAGCAACACTTATTAAAAAAATGTTGCAAGAACTGCAAAAAGCTGCAGAATCTATGAGATTCAAGATCAAGGGTGTTAAAACCAAAGCATGTGCACCTCTTATATAATGGAAACAAAACCTGCCTATCTATCTATCTGGGTAGTCAGAGAACAGGAGGTTCTCTATCTGAAGAAATCACACATTGGATCAGACTTTCATCAATGACAATTCAGCATCTTCCAAGGCCTCTGCTGGGCAGGGTCAGGATATCTTTATGACAACTGAAATAAATGTGACCAGTGCAGTAATCATGATTGCTAGATGGTTCAGAAACGTGGCCCTTGCACAACTAAACTTTTCAGTGTCAAAACTTATGACACATTCTTAACATCTGTTGGTTTGATTTTGTCACAAACGAGGAAATACTTAGACCATCCTGGCAAGCTGCAGTATTGCACCAGCAGAGAAAAAGGTGAGTGCAATGGAGGGGTCATGTCCAAAGCACAAAGAAGGTACACTTTTATAGGTTTACAGAGCTGAGGTCAAAACTAAACATGAAGGAGGTTGGAAGATTCAATTGAGGGATTTAAGAGCCTAAACACTCTCATATTAAGTCTTGCAGAAGCAAGATGACTTGCAAGGGACCATTCAAGATGGATGTCCATTCTATGTGCCGAAACAGCTACACCATAGCCATGTGAATCTCCTGTTACTGCCTACATTTAATGAGAAAACAATACCCATCATACATACTATTTCAATAATCAACAATTTAATCACAATAATCCTACTTCGTTAGTTGAATAAGTAAAAGTGTGGCGATTGAGTTAACAAGCTTTGATATCAAGCTAGGCAAAAGAAGTTAGCTGGAGGTAATCTAGGTTTAGTATTAAGCTAAGTACTAGAGAAAACTGTTTCTTAATAGAAAGCACAAAGTCTGAAATTCCCACTTCTCTACTTTGACTCACTTTAAGAATGGCCATGCTAGCTCAAAGCAATGGACCATCCGGCCCAGTATCTTGTCTTCCGATCGTGACCAATGTCAGCTGCTTCAGAGGAAATGAGCAGAACAGGTCATTATCAAGTGATCCCATCCCCTGTTGCCCATTCCCAGCTTCTGGCAAACAGAGGTTAGGGATACTCGGAGTAAGGTGTTGCATCCCTGCCCATCCTGGCTAATAGCCATTGATGGACCTATTCTCCATGAACTTTTTGGAACCCTGTTATAGTCCTGGCCTTCACAACATCCTCTACCAAGACGAGTTCAACAGGTTGACTGTGCGTTGTGTGAAGAAATACTTCCTTTTGTTTGTTTTAAACCTGCTGCCTATTAATTTCATTTGGTAACCCCTAGTTCTTGTGTTATGAGAAGGCATAAATAACTATTTACTTTCTCCACACCAGTCATTATTTTATAGACCTCAATCATATTCCCTCCCTCCCTCCCTCCATCATCTCTTTTCCAAGATGAATAGTCCCAATCTTATTAATGTCTCCTCATAGGATAAGTCTCTCAAACCCCTAATCATTTTGATTGCCCCCTTTTTCTACCTTTTCCAATATATCTTTTTAAATGGGGCAACCAGCTCTACATGCCATATTCAAGATGGAGGTGTACCATAGATTTATAGACAGGCAATGATATTTTCTGTCTTCTTATCCCTTTCCTAACAATTCCCAACATTGTTAGCTTTTTTGACTGCTGCTGCACACCGAGTGGATGGTTTGAGAACTATCCACAACAACTTCAAGATCTCTTTCTTGAGTGGTAACAGTTCATTTAGACCCCATCATTTAATATGTATAGTTGAGATTATGTTTTCTGATGTGCATTACTTTGCATTTATCAACATTGAATTTCATCTGCCATTTTGTTACAAAGTCACCCAGTTTTGTGATTTTCCTTCGTAATTCTTCACAGTGCTTTGGATTTAACCATCTTGAGTACTTTTCTATCATCTGCAAACTGTGCCACCTCACTGCTTACCCCTTTCTCTACATTTATGAATATGTTTAACAGTACTGATCCTAGCACAGACCCCTGGGGGACACCACTATTTACCTCTCCATTCTGAGAACTGACCATTTATTCCTACCCTTTGTGTCCTATCTTTTAACCAGTTCCTAATCCGGGAGAGGACTTTCCCTCTTACCCCAAGACATCTTAGTTTGCTTAAGAGCCTTTGGTGAAGGATTTTGTCAAAGGTTTTCTGAAAATCTAAACAACTATATCCACGGGAACCCCCTCGTCCACATGCTTGTTGACCCCCTCAAAGAATTCTAGTAGATTGGTGAGGCATGATTTCCCTTTAAAAAAAAACATGTGATTTTTCCGCAACACATTGTTCATCTATGTGTCTGATAATACTGGTCTTTACTATAGTTTCAACCAATTTGCCGAGTACTGAAGTTAGGCTTACTGGTCTGTAATTGCTAGGATCACCTCTGGAGCCTTTTAAAAAAAAAAAAAAAAAAAAAAAAAAGGACGTCACATTAGCTATTCTTTAGTTATCTGGTACAGAAGCGGATTTAAGCAATAGGTGACGTACCGCAGTTAGTAGCTATGCAATTTCATAGTTTAGTTCCTTCTGAACTCTTGGATGAAATCCTGGTGACATATTACTGCTTAATTTATCAATTTGTTCCAAAGTCTCCTCTGACACCTCAATCTAGGACAGTTCTTCAGATGTGTCACCTAAAAAGAATGGCTCAAGTTTGGGAATCTCCCTCACATGCTCTGCTGTGAGGAATGATGCAAAGAGTTTTTAATTTCTCTGCAATGGCCTTATCTTCCTTGAGTGCTCTTTTAGCATCTCAATCACCGAGTGGCCCCACTGGTTGTTTGGCAGGCTTCTTACTTCTGATGTGTTTAAAAAATTTTGCTTACTTTGCCTAGCTGTTCTTCAAATTTTTTTGCCTTCCTAATTATATTTTTATACTTCATTTACTAGAGTTTAGGCTTCTTTGTATTTTCCTCAATAGGATTTAACTTCCACTGTTTAAAGGATGATTTTTTGCCTCACACTGCTTTTTACTTTATTGTTTAGCCACAGTAGCATGTTTTTGGTCCTGTATATTTTTTTAAGTTTAGGAGGTTTATTTGTTTTGTAATGTAAGACAGGACAACAATGATTTTTACACCACCACTTATCCAACACACACATAAATGGCAGCCAGTTAGCGTAACATGTTGATCAACAGCCTCCTTTGTAAATGCTATTAATTTGCCATGTTGACCATGAACATTTTTTTCCTCATTAAATTTATGCTAACACCAAAGTAATGGAATACATCAACACTGGCTGAACAAAGAATCCTTGACTTCACTTGGTAAGATTGAAAGTGAAATGTTACAACAAAATGACATTCAGAAAACATTTTTCTTGACTTAAGAATGCACTTGAAAGACACTTTTAAAAGCTATGACAAATTTTTAACCTGGAGTCAAGAGTGCCCTCCTGTTTCTTTAAAGATAAGAAAGGGTCCTCAAACATTTCTGTTTAACACGGTAGCGAATAGGGGTTAGGATTTTAAAGCAACAACTTAGCAGCCAACAGTCTGGTTTAATAGGGACTACTGATTTCTTGAGTGGTTAACTGGATTGTCCTTTTCCTCCTCCTGATGCCTGAAGGCCATTTTTCTTTCCGGCCTCACTACTGGCCAAACTGTAGAGAATTCAGATGCTGAAAACTTTATTTAATCTTTCAGGAACAACTAAGGTTTCAGAAATTGTTGATGCTCTTTCATTTGGCTTTTGAGAGCAATAGCCTGGAGGACAGAGATTCTACACTGAAGGAAATGTTTTTATACAATCAGTTTGCCTACAATATGCAATATGACCATTTTTGAGGCATATTTCAATCAGTGGATCATTCAGAATCAGATGCATTACATGGCTATAAAAAGATAAACATATACTAAAGATTTTGATTACCTCTGCTGAAGTAGGACAGTTTGTGGGAAAATATTATAATTGTTGAAAACGCAAGTGTACAAATTACAGAAATTCAGTAAAGTACAACAGAGGCCTACTAGGAAACATAAAAGGATACATTTTGAAAGCGTGTAGTCCAACTGAACCTTGAAAAGGGTCATTTATAAGGAAAGTTCTCTTCCTAATAACACTGCATTAGGATTATTAGTAACAAAGTACCTGTAATTCTGTTCAGGAAGAGAAAGCAGGGAGAAAAGATACTGAAGACAGAGTAAACAAAACATTGTATTTACATATGAATTAAGTATCATATTGCTCCCCTATGCTGCTCTATGAAAGCTAAACTCACAAAAACAGGTTATGTTTTTCAGAAGGTTGTTATACCAAACAAGATTCTGAAGATTATGAACATTAGCTTTCCAGATTGTGAAAAAAGATTTTACAAACCTCATTTTTCAAATATCTCAGTAATGATTTATAATAATCTGTAGGTCCAGAAAGCAGTCTGAATATCACAAACTGACAATATCTTGCTCTGCCCAGTAGGAAGAAAGCTCTTGAGCGTGTGAAGAAATTAGAAAAGGCAAGGCCGTTACCTTTGAAAGATGTGAGAGTTTTTAAAGGCATACTATTTATCTTCATAGGAGAAGATTAGACATTCTAATCCATTTTGTTTAGATCACTTGAACACCGATTTTTCTTTAACATAATAGTCTACAAATTGATCTATGTCCTTCCTAAGTCAACTCAGCGGCATTCCAAACAATGTATTCTGAAGCAAAGATGGTACTTAGATAGTTATGGTCTTCTGAAGAAAGCACAGTTAAAGAGGAGTACCAGTTTTCTTTCAGGATAACAGCTCTGAAAAAAAAGAAAAGGAGTACTTGTGGCACCCTTCGAGACTAACATTTATTTGAGCATAAGCTTTCATGAACTAGCTCACAAAAGCTTATGCTCAAATAAATTTGCTAGTCTCTAAGGTGCCACAAGTACTCCTTTTCTTTTTGCGGATACAGACCAACATGGCTGCTACTCTGAGCTCTGAAAAAGTAGCTCATCCCATCTGCAAAATACTGCCTGTAAAAATGCAAATGGAAGTTCATACCAATTTCTTCCTCAACAGAAGTAGAAGCTAAACATGGACAAGAATGCTAAGGGCTATCCCACATGACAATTGCAGATTTTTTTTTTTCCCCAGGAGAAAAACAAACAGTTCTAAGTGGTAGGGGCATGAATTCTTAGTTAAAAATGTAGTAGAACCCAGGGAGAAGAGAGTTCTAATTCCCCCCCCCCATACATCAGTTACTAGTTAATTGGTGGGTACTCATTGTTCACAAACTTAAGTTTCACAGATCTAGATCCCCACTCCCCAACAGCAAAACTCAAACTCTCCTTTTAATAAGACAGTTTGTAAAGTACAAACACCATCTGAAACAGCAACAGTACCTCTCAGCCAAAAAAGTCTAAGCCATACTCTTTCATTTTAGTATTGTAAAAAGTTAAATTCTGAACCTTATTTAGGCAGGAAACCCACAACCAATGCCACCATGCCGTAAAACCAACTATTATATTAAAGAAATCATAATCCAGATGTATTAAACGGAGCACCCCTTAGGACTGGGAACCCATTCTACTGCGCACCATATAAATACAAGCAGACAAGAGTTGAAAATCTAATGCAATCTACAGCTCAAGGCACAGTTAAAGAACAAAAAGTCCTTCTAGTCTTTTCCATTGAGGTTATTAAACCAGGCCTATCACCTGGATTCACCAGTAGCACATTAAGCAACTGGACTAGCATCTTTACTGCACAGGTTACCTTACTCCCTCCAAACAGGTTCTTATTCATATATGAAGGATTCTAACAGTGAAATAGTCAAGGCCAACTAAATTATTTTTAAGAAAGCCAATGTACACTTCACACTAGTAAAATATGTTAAATAAGCAACTCTGTATTACACTAGTCTAACCTGACTGTTCCAGAAAGATGAAATACCTTTATTGCACACTGCTAAACTCTGAATTATTCAGTAGTCTTTCTAGATGTACATATGCACAAGGTATGTAATAAAACTCCTCTTTACTCCACTGCAATATTTAAGTGGTTTTTAGAAGCCATTTTTATTCAGTGTTTGGTCAATTTCAAGATCCCATACTGGAACACTAAAGTTGAATGTATTACCAACAACTTAAGTTTTTGCTGTACAGTAACTCCTCACTTAAAGTCGCCCTGGTTAACGTCGTTACATTGCTGATCAATTAGAGAGCATGCTCATTTAAAGTTGTGCAATGCTCCCTTATAAAAGTCGTTTGGCAGCTTCCTGCTTTGTCCACTGCTTGGAGGAAGAGCAGCCTGCTGCAGCTAGCTGGTGGGGCTTGGAACCAGGGTGGACTAGCAGCCCCCCACACACACAAATCAGCTCCCCATTCCCATAAATTCCCTGTGCAACAGCCGCCCAGCAGGCTATCAATTGCCGGCAGTTCAGCTGTCCCTCCCCCCCACTGCCATGTGCTGCTCCTGTCCTCTACGCCTTGGAGCTGCTCTCCAGAGCCTCCTGCTTGCTGTGCAGGGGGAAGAGAGAGGCTAATGTCAGGGTGTCCCCCGCCCCCCTGCTCCTGCACCCCACTTAACCCATCTTCCATAGAGCGGGGGGGGTACGACACGATAGGGCTCAGGACGGAGGGAGCTTCCTGGCAGCAGCTGCCATCTCAGCTTGCTGATTAACTTAAAAAGGCAGTATACTTAAGAGTGGGGTCATCGTATTCAAAGGAGCAATGTGCATCTCTCTCTCTCTCACACACACACAGGGTGTCTCTCTCTGTCTCCATCTGCCATGCTGTCGCCCCTTCCTCCATTTGTGCAGTGTTGTAGAGTCTGAGGCTACATTAACAAGTTAACCCTTGAGGGCTCAGCCAATTGCTAGATTATTTAGCAGTAAGGCATTGTGTGTGAGTCTGTCTGTCTTTTTTCTGGTGAAAAAAAGTTTCCCTGGAACCTAACCCCCCCCCACCCCCCATTTACATTAATTCTTATGGGGAAATTGGATTCGCTTAACATCGTTTTGCTTAAAGTCGCTTTTCAGGAACATAACTACAACCTTAAGCGAGGAGTTACTGTAATTTCTAAGGGAGTACAAGACAAAAAATAAATGGGGATTTGCTGGTAACAGATTAGAAAATTAATTTGCATAGTCTAATAATAATGTTGTTCCCACTTCTCTCTCCTTAGTGTCCTATTCCCACATGCACAAGTTACGTTTCAATCCTTCACTGCCTCAAATAGTTTACAAAGGGTAGGGACGAACCGTTTTATTTCTACATTACTTGACACAGTGAGGTCCCTAACCCTGAATCCGAGCCTTTAAGTAACAGTATTAGGTAGTATTTCTGATATTAAACTTAGTTTCTCCTATGCTCACTTCATCTAATTACTCTTGAAACATTATCTTGTACTACACTAACTCTCCTTCCCTTGTCAGCTGCATCCTTCAGATATTCGTAGGCAATTATGCTGCACTTTAGAAGCTTTATTGAGCTATAGCTATTCAGACTGTACTTTTTTCTCATTGGTCTTAATCATTTCATCCATCTTCCAAATTCACTCTATGGTATCTATTTTGTGGTTATTGATGTGTCCAGGTATGATGCTCTGTACCTTGGGGGAACAGCCAGCACCCCCCCCCCATCTTCATCTTTATAAAATGATTGTGTGGTATCCAATGCAAAGTGTCATGTTGGGTGTCTGCAAGGCTCATAAAGCACTGAGCACAGTTGTTATAGTGATGTTATAGTAATTGTTACAGTAATGTTTTAGTAAGATTATAATTTCATGTACATAGTTATGAGGCTGAAAATGTATCCTCATGGCTTAAAGCAAGCCCATGCAAAAACTCTCCAAGAACAGTTCACACCTCAGGAGGGCATGGATGTGACAAAACCACCCCAGCCTCAAAGGAACAATGGACACTTGCTTAAGCAGCAACAAAAGAATCTGTTAGACTCTCAAGGGAGTCACCCCCTTCCTTTGGGCAGTTTGGGATTACAATGAGTTAATGCTCAGCTGATACTGAAGGGGGTGGGGGGAGGAGGTGGCAAAGCCTGGAGGAAAGAAAGGACATGATAAAAGGGAGACATTTTGCTATGCTCTCTCTCTTCCACCAACAGCTACAGAGAGCACCACCACCACCACCACGCAACTGAACCACTGATCAAAGGGGACAGCCTGGCTGAAGAGGCAGCCTGTGATGAGAAGTATCCAAGTTTGTAAGGTTTCAGAGTAACAGCTGTGTTAGTCTGTATTCGCAAAAAGAAAAGGAGTACTTGTGGCACCTTAGAGACTAACCAATTTATTTGAGCATAAGCTTTCGTGAGCTACAGCTAACTTCAGCAGATGCATACATCGGATGTTCTTACAAGTTTGTAAGGACATTGAAAACGTTAAGAGCAGCTTAGAACGTGTTTTGCTTTTATTTCATTTGACCAAATCTGACTTATGTTTTGACTTATCACTTAAAATCGATCTTTATATAGTTAATAAATCTGTTTATTCTACCTGAAGCAGTGCGTTTGGTTTGCAGCGTGTCAGAGGCTCCCCTTAGGATAACAAGCTTGGTACATAAAATTTCTTAGTTAAATTGACGAACTTACATAAGCTTGTAGCAGCCAGCGGCCATAACTGGACAATGCAAGACTGAGGTTCCTAGGGTTGTTTCTGGGATCCAGAGATATTGGCTAGTGTCAGTCGCTTGCAAGTAGCTAGGAACAGCTTACATGCTAGAGGCTGTGTGTGAACAGCCCAGGAGTGGAGGTTCTCACAGCAGAGCAGAGTAAGGAAGGGTAAGGCTGGCTCCCAGAGTCCAGGATTGGAGTGGCCTAACAAATCACTGGTCCAGACAACACCAGAGGGGAACATCACACCCAGAACTTGCATGCAGAAACCAGATAAGCAGATCTACTGGCAAATCACAATAGCAAGTCTGCTGTGCCCCCAAAAGAATATATCAAAAGGTTTTAAAAAACTGTTGACATTTATGGAAGAAGCATGGCCTTCTGCAGAAGTAGTAGTTCGTAATACTAGTGCATTGGCCGCTTTGGTATTTCAGAAAGCAATCTGTGACTAGTACTCTTTACATAAGTTTCTCAGGAAAATTCCCGTCACTACAATACCACTGGTACAGCTCTTTAGTATCCTAAAAGAAATCTTCAACACACAATCACTTAAATTCTTTTTCTTTCCAGAAATATTTCATTTTGCATGAAAAATAAAAACACAGGAAGAGCTGGGAGAGTACAGACCACTCACTATGGTGACAGAGGGAAGACCCAGCTCAAACTACCTCTGCGGCCACCTCACCCATCAGCCAACTGAGTCAACAGCTGTGCTGCTCTCTGCCTCACAAAATAGCTGCCTTAAACTTAGTCATCCTGTGCCTAGTTTCAGGTCCACCACATACTGCAGTCAGAAAAGGGTGTGTTTCTAGTGAGATCTTGGCCCTGCAGAATTTAACGTTTTTCAGTGACCTGGAAGAAAATCAGTTGAAAGTCTGTAAGAGAAGTGGGAAAAACAGGACAGGTCACTGATACAGAGCGATCCAGATTGCTCTAAAAGCTACATGCAAGCAAACTATACACGTTTCAATACGACAAACCATAAATCTAACAATGTAGGCCATGCTTACAGGACGGGGGCTAGTCACGGAAGCAGGAACTCTGAAAAAAGATTTGGGGATCATGGCAGACAATCAGCTGAACACGCATTTCCAGCACAACTCTGTGGCCAAAAGGGCTAATGCAATCTTTAGATCAGAGGTCCCCCAAACTGCGGGCGACCCCCTAAGGTGGCACAGAGTAATGCACAGCTGGGGCCTTGACCAGCCCTCACAGGGGACTGGGAGGGAGCACCCAGGGCCCTGGCTGCCAGCCCTAGCTTTGGCCCCATTACCCCAGTCTGTGTCGTTCCCCTCCCCCCAAGCCACAGCCCTGCTCGTGGCCCCAGCTTCGGGGGGGGGGGGAGCGGGGGCACGAGCCTGAAAAGTTTGGGGACCATTGCCTTAGATGTATAAACAGGGGAATCTCGAGTAGCAGCAGGGACTTGTGTATTTGGTACTGGTACAACTGCTGCTGAATACTGTGTTCAGTTTTCAGAGTAGCAGCCATGTTAGTCTATTCGCAAAAAGAAAAGGAGGACTTCTGGCACCTTAGAGACTAACCAATTTATTTGAGCATAAGCTTTCGTGAGCTACAGCTCACTTCATTGGATGTCCAGTTGTGGTGCCCACAATTCAAGAAGGATGTTAAGTTGGAGAAATGATTAAAAGGTTAGAAAAAACTGATTTCTAGCAACAGACTCAGAGCTCAGCCCACTTAGCTTAATGAAGAGAAGGTTAAGGAATGTAGTCTTGATTGTAGTCTATAAGTATGTACTTACGGGGAACAAATATTTTATAATCAGTGTGATGTGTTATTCCATATTCTTTATTAAATGAATATGACACAACAGATACCCTTTATGCCAGATGGCTCACGTGCGGTATCATTGGAAAGATTATGATTTACTGAATGTGATTATCCAATTTGCATGCCTGTATCATTTCTGTATCTAAAGTTAGGAATATTGATTATGTATCTGTATTTCAACTACGCTACTTTGGGTGATGCCCACTGCTAACACTTCAGGTACAACAATGGAAAAGCCAGACAGGGTGAATAGCCCAACTGCAAGGACAATGGACTGTCCAAAGCTTGGCCTTCCTGTGGATAACCCATACTGCCTTAGATTGAGGAATGCTGTAATCCTACAGAGAGTCAGGTGGTCTTGGCACCTGATACTAAAACATTACCTGGGACTGCTTCCAACTTTCTACTGTAAAGGAAGAAGGGTCAAACTAGGCAAACAAAGGACTCCTGCCCTTATGCAGTTCCTATTTAAGGGTGGGGAAATGAGGTAATCCAAGATCCTCAGTTCTCCCCTGCTACCCAACCCAAAGATGGCTACTGGAAACTACTAAGACTGAACTGGGGGAAAGAACTGAACACAGGCTGGAACGGTGTCTGGCCTGTGAAGATTATTAGAACCATATTTAGGGTGAGAATTTGCATGTAACCAGTTTCTTTAGTGTAGTAAGCTTAGTTCGCGTGCTCTATTTTCTTAGTAATCTGTCTTGTTCTGTCTCCTACCTCCTTAGCTACTTAAAATACACCTGTTAATAAATTTCTGGTTTATAATATAACCCAGTTTATGTTATTTCTAACCGAGGGGGCGAGAAGTTGTGTATACCCTCCCTCTACAATGAGGGAAGAGGCAAATTTCATATAATTTTGTACTCCAAGGGCGGGGGAGGGGGTGGACATCTGAGTGCTCTGGAAGCCCATTAAGGTGAGCCTTCCCAGAGTGGATCTGTATAGCTGGGTGTGGCCCTGCCTGTGTGCTTGGCTGGAAAAGGCTGGGGAGCAAGTCCAGCAATACCAGATAAAAAGGAGGCCCAGGCTGGCAGAATAGTTTTATAGTGGCATCCCAGCACACCAGGTGCCATCCCAGGGGGTCCAGTCCATCACAGTGGGCTCTTTCATGTAGCTAAGAAAGGTATAACATGATCTAATGGCCAAAAGTTGAAGCTTGATAAATTCAGACTGGAAATAAGGTCTTTAAAAAAAAACAGTGAGGGTAATTAACTACTGGAACATTTATCAAGGGCAGTGGTAGATTCTCCATCATTGGCAATTTTTAAAGTTGTAAAATGTATGCTTGAATTATTTTGGAGATGTTCTGTTGCCTGTGTTATACAGGAGATGAGACTAAATATTACAATGGTCTCTTCTGGCCTTAGAATCTTTGAATCTATTGAGAAAAGAAAGACAATGATTGGACAAAATGGGGAAAATGTGTTTTCTATTTTTCTTTGCATCTGGGAGATGCACAAAGGCATTTGTGACCTTCTGCTTCTGGGAGAAATTTTTTGGCAATTCCATAGGAGAACTGACTACTTGCATGGCAAGAATTCATAGTAATAAGATATGCACTGATAGTGTAATTAGCAACTATGTACAAGAGGTTTACATTAAAGTCATACAGGCATTTCTTAAGTTTAGTGCTTGAGACTGCAAACGAAAAATGTAGTACTGGAGATCCATATTGTCTCACTGACTATCAGATTGGAGCGATCTACTTAATTCCTAAGAGTCAAGTTAAGCACTCAAAACATTAGGAAATGCAAGTTTAGGTTGCCTCTTCAACCTTAATTCTACCCTTTTGAATACATGCTGTTTGATTACATTAATTAGTGTAACTTTCAACTGCCTGACATTGCTACTGAAATATGTAAGGTAACTAGATTAAAATATATACACAAAATTGTTACATACAATTAGAGTTATGGAAACATTAAAGTTAAGATAATCATCAATAAACTGCTTTCTACTTTGTGAAGTTTCATACTGCTGGACTAAGCAAGGTAAGTGCAATGAAGTGATGACCAGCAAGCACAGAGCATTAGTAAACTTATTAGTATAGAACACAATGGGGCTTAACCCACATGTACCAAGACAACCCTATTTTTAGAAACCCCATCAGTTACTGCAGTTTCCATAAAGGATTTGTTTCATGGACCTTCAGTTTGTCAAAATTCTAATGGACTGTGAAGGTACTTGCTGCTTATTTCTTGCTTTGCAGTCTGACCTTTATGTTGGCTATTACTAAAGTTAGGATCTGATCACGTCAGCCTCCTAAAAGTTAATGAAAGCAGCTGACCTGTGCATGGTCAGTGTGACTTCTTGTGAGCTTTCCAAGCTTCATCAAGGTTGAAGTGGCATTGTTAAAGGTTAAATGCATTGGTCCAAAAGGGCTTACCGACTTGAAGCAGTGGTGAGGGATGTTAAGGTCTTGGTGGGTGGGAAAACAGCTTCCCACAATCCTTTGGAATTCCTCAAGGGTTGTGGTATTGCGGCAAATGGATGAGGGAGCAATGTGCAACAGCAGTGGCAGCCAAGGTGTTCGGGTTGACTTAAGGGTTCCAGTGATGCACCAGATAACAGTATTCAGTTGGATATCAAGTCAAGTATGACTATTTCTGGTCCCTACTGGTGCACACTGCCCTGCTACAGAATACACATGGGCCATCACTAATGTCTAACACTGATGCTCCCTTACATGTTCTTGCCAGTTTCTGGACCAGGTTGACACTTGTCTTCCTCTTGGCAGCTACCTTCTTCTGATCATAGAATATCAGGATTGGAAGGGACCTCAGGAGGTCATCTAGTCCAATCCCCAACTAAATCAAATGGTCATAGAAGGGAAGATTAGCATGCAATCCAGCCTCACTCTGAGATAGGTCAGAAGGATCAGGTTGCACAAGTGTTGCTGCAGAAGATCACTTTCTGGGTGTGCTTAGCATTCCTGTTCTCTAGAAGGAATGCAGTGACTGCTGTTTTGAAGGATAACAACGATTTGAAACATAACTCCATAACATCTCCGTGCAAATTAGAAAGGTATTTCAAAGTTAATCTATGTCGAAGCAGCAGATGAACTTGAGGTTTATTACAAGCTCAATCAAGACTGAGTCCAGAATACCCAACAGAAAAATAAATGTCATTCATAAAAATTATCACATAAGACTGGGGTAATATTGATGATCTATAAGAAGCAAAAAGCTTCTCTTAGTCATTCAACCTACAGTAAAAAAAACCACAGGCAGATTAGACAGAAAATAGATGTGAAAGACTAAACAAATCCAAGAGTACTTTACAAAAAATTTAAATCCACTGAAGGAGCTACAAAATGTTTTTGAACATACAAACTTTTATAAGAGATGCTTAATATGTAAAGTATAATTCTATTCTGAAGTAGACCTCAACTTTCATCATTCAATATTTAGTTGTCTCCAGAACTTTGAGCACCAGGCCACCAAGTATGTGAAGGAACTTAGAACGAGTCACACTTTCCACTTTAAGCACATAATTGCAGAGGACAAAATCCAGAGAGGCTTCAATATAGATCTGCCCAGAGTTTTTTTATGGCTGTGGTTACGGGTGCTGTCCATGGGCCCACATCAAGGAGCTCTTTCTTGGTACATCCTGCCTAGGTTTTTTCCGCAGAGATTCCACCAAATCTAAGGAACTAAAGGTCAAGGTACACTGGTTTCAAGTGTCGAAGCCCTGATGGCATCAAGTAGTTATTGGTGGATCTCTCAGTTTTCATGGCATTGGCACTAATCCTTAGTGGAGGACACTTGGATCTGCTCTAGGGGTAAGCACAGTATTAGTGCTCAGCATGCTTGGCTCACACATACTTTAATTTTGATGGTTTATCCTTCAAAGCACTACAGTTAGTCTTATAGTTCTCCCCCGCATTCTTCAAGGGAGGCTTGGAAGCCCACCACTGTTTCTTCAGTGCCGATCATAATATCTTCAGGCTAGTTTGCCTACTCAGAGAACAACCAACATGGTCATCTGTCCTGAATGTATTTCTGTCCCATTGCCATGGTGGGGGCAGGGTGTCACGGAGCAGCCTTCCTTCCTTCTTCAAATACATATCTACCTGAAAGATCAAGTAGTAGAGCACTGAAAGAGTCCCTGAGCAACATCATAAGAATGGGCACACTGGGTCAGACCAAAGGTCCATCTAGCCCAGTATTCTGTCTTCCGACAGTGGCCAATGCAAGATGCCCCAGAGGGAATGAACAAAACAGGTAATCAAGTGATCCATCCATCCCCTGTCATCCATTCCCAGCTTCTGGTAAACAAACTAGGAATACCATTCCTGCTCATCCTGGTTAATAGCCATTGATGGACCTATCCTCCATGAATTTATCTAGTTCTTTTTTGAACCCTATTATAATCTTGGCCTTCACAACATCCTCTGGCAAAGAGTTCCACAGGTTGACTGTACATTGTGTGAAAAAAATATTGTTTTAAATCTGCAACCTATTTCATTTGGTGACCTAGTTCTTGTGTTATGAGAAGGAGTAAATAACACTTCCTTATTTACGGTCTCCAGAACACTCATGATTTTATAGACCTCAATCATATCTCCCCCCCTCCCGCCAGTCATCTCTTTTCCAAGCTGAAAAGTCCCAGTCTTATTAATCTCTCCTCATATGGAAGCCATTCCATACCCCTAATCACTTTTTCCAGTTTCAATATATCTTTGAGATGGGGCAACCACATCTGCACACAGCATTCAAGATGTGGGCATACCATGGATTTATACACAGGCAACATGGTATTTTCGGTCTTCATAGAATATCAGGGTTGGAAGGGACCTTATCTATTCTTTTCTTAATGATTCCAACTTTCTGCTCGCTTTTTTGGACTGCCACTGCACACTGAGTGGATGTTCTCAGACAGCTATCCACAATGACTCCAAGATCTCTCTTGAGCGGTAACAGCTAATTTAGACCCCATCATTTTATATGTATAGTTTTCCAATGTGCATTACTTTGCATTTATCAACATTGAATTTCATCTGCCATTCTGTTGCCCAGTCACCCAGTTTTGAGAAATCCTTTTGTAGCTCTTCACAGTCTGCCTGGGACTTAACGATCTTGAATAGTTTTGTATCATCTGTAAATTTTGCCACCTCACTTTCTCTTTTTCCAGATCATTTATGAATATGTTGAATAGGACTGGGCCCAGTACAGACCTGATACGTCTAGATACCATGACATTTTCATGGATCAAGAACACTGTTGCTTCAACATTTCTCAAGCTTCTTGGTGCATCTGAACACAGGCATCAACGGCCTGAGGAAAAGGCCAGCAAAGTAGTACAAAGTAGAACAGAACCACCTAACAGGCAGTTCCTCCTCTCTCAGGTACAGCCCAAGCTGAGAAATTCCTACTTTGCATTTTTTGGGTGGGGGAGAAGGGGAGTAGGAATTTCCCACATATGGTGAAGGAAGAAGATGAAAGCCCTAAAAGCGTGAACAAGAAGCTGCTGCACTCCCCAAAGGAGGCTGTCAAATATAAAGGGAAGGGTAAACACCTTTAAAATCCCTCCTGACCAGAGGAAAAACCCTTTCACCTGTAAAGGGTTAAGAAGCTAGGATAATCTCACTGGCACCTGACCACAATGAGGAGACAAGGTACTTTCAGAAGCTGGGAGGAAGGAGAACAAAGGGTGTCTGCCTGTCTGGGTGATGCTTTTGCCGGGGACAGAACAGGAATGGAGTCTTAGAATTTAGTAAGTAATCTAGCTAGATATGTGTTAGATTATGATTTCTTTAAATGGCTGAGGAAATAACCTGTGCTGAAAGGAATGGATATTCCTGTCTTTGTATCTTTTTGTAACTTAAGGTTTTGCCTAGAGGGATTCTCTATGTTTTGAATCTAATTACCCTGTAAGGTATTTACCATCCTGATTTTACAGAGGTGATTCTTTTACTTTTTCTTCTATTAAAATTCTTCATTTAAGAAACAGATTGCTTTTTCATTGTTCTTAAGACCCAAAGGTTTGGGTCTGTGGTCACCTATGCAAATTGGTGAGGATTTTTGTCAAGCCCTCCCCAGAAAGTGAGGTGCAAGGCTTTGGTGAGGATTTTTGGGGGAAAGACATTTCCAAACGGCTCTTTCCCAATAATAAACCCAGTTACACATTTGGTGGTAGTAGCAAAAGTCCAAGGGCAAAAAGGTAAAATAGTTTGTATCTTGGGGAAGTTTTAACCTAAGCTGGTAAAAGTATGCTTAGGAGGTTTTCATGCAGGTCCCCACATCTGTACCCTAGAGTTCAGAGTGGGGGAGGAACCTTGACAGAGGCACTGAACTGGGTTTTGTGATGCAGTGCAGAACTTTCTTGCACAGGAAGTCGGTATCCAACAGCAGCAAGGAGTTGTTAGTATAGCTTGCTTTAGTCAGACGGCCAGGATTACCAAGCAGTGGAGGCCATATAAGTAGATATGTACGTAAGAGAAATGCCTATTTTTTGATCACCTTAACTGATTGGTCCTTCAGCTCTCATATAGATTGTGTTGATCACAACAAGTCTTCCAGTCTTCTCTTATTCTGGCCTTCCTTCTCCACGTGTGGCCATGCTTTTTCACGAAAAAAAATCTTCCTCTATCTTTGGAGGTTGGTAGAATGGTCATTTCTGTTCCTGTGGGTACCACTCGGCAACAGCTACAGTCCATCAATGGTCTGTAAGCCTAGTCATATGCCTGGCCCATCACATCACATTTTACTGTACCTGCTTTCAATAAAGACATCCTGCACTTCACTCTGCAGTCTGTTCACTTCATTGACGACTCGGTAGATTGAAATCCTGAGAGTTCTTCTTTCCATCCCTCTCTCTGTGAGGGAGGGTTGTTGCTCTTCTGTCTTTGTCAGTGCCCAGGTTTTGCTACTGTACAACATTGCCAGCAGTACTATTGAGTTGAAGAGGTTGGCATATGTTACCTTGTTGATTTTGATAGAGTTGAATGTGTGCCAACCAGCTTTCTTCTTCTTTTCTGTCTATTATCTATTATATATGCCTTAATCCAGAATAATGCATCAGAAATATATTAATCCATAGACATGTTACAATTACCACCTCATATTAGGAATAACATTCACTTCGCAGTAGATACAGTGCTGTTGGCCGATTTAGAAGATGTGATAAATTAGTGGAGATTATGAACATGGTAAAGAATATGGTTTACAGTCGAATGTGGACAAGACAAAAACCACTGATGGTATACAAGGATCCTGAGGAAACATGCAAGATTCCAGTGAATGACACAGCCATACAGCAAATGAGAATTACTGCTACCTAGAAATTACAAATGATCAGACACTGCAAGCAACAGCAAAAGATGTTCTGGAAGAACATCGGATAAAGAAGGGATATAAATATTAACATTAAAAATTCTGACTCCAACTTAAATTTGGTCTATGTTAAATTATGGCTGTGAAATATGGACATTCAAACAGTCGATAAAGAAACAATCCTTTGAATTATGGTATTCAGAAGAAGTCTGAAAATATCATGGATAGATCACTTAACCAACTAAAGAGTATTGGGGAGGACTTAACTCAGAAAACATTACAAGATCCTATGAAAAGATTTGATCTGCAGGGCACATTTTTAAGTGATTCAGCATGCAATGCATTTTTACAGGCACTGGAAGCAAAAGTTGATGGCCAATGAACAGGAGGCAGAAAAAGAAGATTTTGGATAGACAATGCAATATCCTGGGTGGATCAAAAGGACTATTCATCCACAAAGAGATTAGTACAGGACTATATAGAATGGGCTACTATGGTTGCAACCATCCAGTAATGGAGATGCCACATAAGAAAAAGATACCTATAGTAGGAACACTAGACAGTTATAAATTAGAGTCACTGCTAGGATTAAATATTCCACTCTTTATGTGTATTAGGTTTTCCTATTGAAAATGACAAACTATATCTCCACTTGAAAGCATTTTAAGAACTAAAATGGACTTCATGTAAGATACAACACTAACTGCTGATTTTCATATGTGAAGGGCGATAGGGGGGAAGTCTGCCTTATTCTACTGTCACTTTGGCTCATTACTCCTGTTAATTATAAGACTGCTGCATAAACACTGCTATTCACAAGCCGATTTTTAAAAGAAACTATAACTGATTAAACTTCTGCAATATCTGTGCAGCGTAATTGTTAGATTAAAAAAAAAAGTTGGAGGTAGGAGGTTTCAGAAACTACTACATATGGGAAGACATTGTAAAGACCATAAAATCTGATCTCTGTGCATCTCCTTTGCTGCCTAGTAATTCCTAACAGGAAAGAGACCTAGAACTTTTTACTATTAAATTCACCCACTACTGGCATAAACAGATTGACTAAAATGGAATTCTATCAAATTACACTAGCAGTAAACTGGTTTCATTTTTCCCCACCCCGAAGACTAGTTCTAGAACTGGTGGCCACCATAAATCAGACAACTTGGATGCAGTTGCTGGATCCCATGTGTTTTAAGCCTCCGGAGTCTAAACAGTGACCAGGTACCATCCCTGCCTTGAGTCTCTAGGTACATCCTTTGGGATGCTAGATAAAGGATCTGCACCCCTCCAGAGAGCTGTGGTCATTTGACCCACTATCGACTCATTGAAACCAATGCTGACCCCTCAAACTCCTCCCATAGCTTTAACAAACCCTCTCTCAGAACTCCACCCAAAAGGTGAGAGCCTTCTGGGTTTACCTCCTCAAGGGGGGAAACATGGTAGGCGTGAACACTACTACATGCAATACAGTCTTTGCAGGGGACTTTTACACGTCATTGCTCTCTAACAGCACAACACTACACACATTTCCCTGACAGTTTCCCCATCACTCCAGAGCATCTTTTGGGCTAGAGTCAGGATCATCCAGGGCCCTTCTGTTTCAGTGCACAGCTTGGGTTTTGAAACAGGAGTCTTCTCCTGCAGTTTGCCTACTTTGACCTTGGTCAGTCTGTTCTCTTCCCTTCTTCTACCTAACTTTCCATTTCCCTCCCTCCCCAGTCCTCCCATAAGAGGTTTTTGTTTTTGTTTTTTTTTTTAAAAACTGCCCCTGCTCTATCACTTTTGTCTTTGTCCTGCTTGGAGGATTTCTACACTCTTCACTTCCCCCGACCTCTGTTCAAACAAGATGAGGAAGTATCTTCTCACAGCTTAAACACAACCTCTTAGGATATCTCTTGTCATGTCAAAGCACAGTTATTAAAGTTACAAACTCCTGATTGTTCTATCTGGTATGTACTTGTTGCAAGACCCGTCAAGCAACTGTGTATACACTTCATAATGGCTTTCCATGATACAGTAGTTTCATAACCAGAATTCATAAATTGTACTGACAGATGCCTCAACATTGTCACATCATACTAGAGGTTTTCCTTGTCTACTTACTCGTTTAGACTAGCCAGGTCACACAAGTCAAAGACAAAGTGACAGTTCATTCATAAGTGTACATATTATGGCTATTTAGATATAGCACAAGAGAATCAGGGTCTTCTACTATTTGTGTAAGCCAACAAGACAAATACAAAAGTAGCTTTAATAAAAAATTATTTGCCTCAAAGTTAGCAACAGTCTTAAGAGATTCAGTTACAATTTCTGTTCTTCTAGAAATAAGGAATGAGAAAAACAAACATGTGAACTATATAGTTATTTCACCTTTTTCCTCTCCACCACCTTCAGTGACTCAGAGCAAACCATGAAGGTATAACTTTCAAAACAGGATAAGCAGTCTCAGTTTGCTTTCCAGTCTCAAAGTGAGATATTATTAATAAGCAAGCTATTTTAGAACATACATTAATAAGTTGACTTGATGCCCAGTGAACATTTCAAAACTATCACAGCTGAATACAGGTAACCAAGCATTCTCCCAGCACTGGTTTCATCATACGTTTGGATATGTAAAAGAAGCCATTATGAGGTTTGATAAGGTAACAGGACCTTTAGCATGATCAGCACACTAACACCCAGGAGTACCATTTGAGAATGCTTAAGTTCTATTTTCAAGATGGACCTAGACACATGGTTAGTTCTGAAAATTTTACCTTAGATCTGTATTGTGCCTTCAGTTCACAACAACTCCATTTCAGCATCACTGCCTGGCCAGTCTAGCCAAGCAAGTACAAGAAATCTGAGTTTTAAATAGTGAAGGACAAAAGTATTGATGGGGCCCAAGATTTGCAGGGTTACATGATAAGAAAAGAGCTAGCTCTCAATTGCTTGGTGGCAGCCTTACCAATTGATAGTGTATGACCCAAATGGGTCAGATAGGACTCACTACGTAACTCTGAGTTTTGGTCACGAGCTAAATATATCCCAACCTTTAGTAGCTGTCAAGTGGTTTCTCATCTGCTGAGCATTTGAAGGTTACAACCTCTTCAGGTGATAAATTTTGGCACAGATCTATGCTCTTGTAACCTCTAGACTGTGTTACTGGCATACATTTTAGCAGGATATGATAGAATATACCTCTGTGTTCACATCCTACATGTGATTGTAATAATGTTTGTACAAAGTATGCCATGTGAGATTTAAAGACTCAATTTGCTGATCACTATTATCATGGCAAAATGTACATAGCAGCATTATATGTGAAGTTATAAACAAACTGAGATTCCTCAGTTCCTCAGAGACAAAGAGCAAGCTGACACCTCAGCTAGGTGTAAACATGACTGATGCACCATTACCAGTTAAGTGGCCTTTCTTTGGCAGGAAAGGCAGGGCAGGGGCAAAAATGCTGTTTCTTTGCAAAGAAACAGCATGGAGTCTTCTTCCACACAGACTGCCTGTCACTTTCTCCCAGCTGGAAATGCTTCTCAAGGGGGGGCAGGGCTATAAAAAAAGGGGGGCAGACACCACAAGACAGACACACCCCGGCCATTGCATTTGCTGCACCTGGAGAAACAAAGGAAGAAGCTGTCTGATTCTGGGGGAGGGGTCCTGACCTAAAGACTTTGGTTAGTAAGACTGCTGAAAGCATGTGGTGAGAAAATTTTGATTTGAATCAGATATAGATTGTTAAGTTAGGCACTAAACATTTCTGACTTTTATACCTCATTACTTGTACTCACTTAAAAAATCTTTGTAATTAATAATAAACCTGGGTGGATTTTTTTTAATCTAATCCAGTGTGTTTAAACTGAAGTGTATGAATAATTATTTAAAATAAGATGGCATATTATCCCATTAAAGGAATAACAAAATTAATGTAGTTGCACTGTCCAGGAGAGGGCTGGGTAGTACACAACATACATTTCTGGGGGGGAAATCCAGCACTGGGGGTGTGCTGGGGTCATCCTGCAGCATAACCAAGGCTAGTAAGAACCAAGGTGTGGCTGGCTGAAGCACACAGACATAGCTGGAGGCTGTTTATGAGCAGTCCAGATTGGAGGCTACAGTAGCAAGGCACTGTAAAGGGCACCCCAAGTTGGAGTGCAGGGTGACAGCTACTCAGCCTAACTTGTATCCCAGTAGGTCACACAGGTGCCTTCCTTTGAAAGGCCTCTTGTAATTTAGAGGTAATGCAAAACAGAGTCACTGAACCACACTCCACTGCTTGTTACCACGTATTTTTGTTAATACTTTAACTACTGGACCAATATGGAGTTACTCCCTGTTGTCCCCACTTGGGGGCAAAGGTGTTTATATAATCTTGAGATTATATAGTGATCTAGTAAAGTAGGATCTTCTTGGAGACAGCATTGCAACTATAAAATGCTCTTTTCCAGGATATACATTGTAGTATGCCTATAACATCCTGGCAGGAGAACTTGAAGGTATATTTCCATTTTGGTTATTTGATGAGAGTGCTGTTGTATATGATTCAAGGAAAGTGATTCTTTTCCCCTCATGAATTTTTAAAATTCTCTTTGCAAGCTTTTCCCAATTACTACTCATCCATGTTAAATTTGTATTATAGTAGGCACTGGAAGCCTTAAGGATTGCTTGGTTTTCCTTCCTCAGGAGGATATAAAGAGCCCATGGAGATCAATACATTAAGTTAACAAACATGAGATTAAAAGTGAGGAATTTCATTAATTTCACTCGTGTCTTTGCTCACAATTTCTTGCAAAGTCTCACAACCAGGCCTTCAAACCATGAATCACTCTTCATAAACAAGAATGAGGCGGCTATGCATCAGCAGCATTTGACTGTTGCATTAACATAGAACTTTGCTGTCATTGCACTGTTTACCAGACTTTATATGCACTGCATGTTATGACATACTTTCTAATTTGGAAGAAACTTAAGGTCTAGGCTCCAAAATGAAAAACCTGAAGTACCTGCTATTTTACAAGTTTCAGAGTAACAGCCATGTTAGTCTGTATTCGAAAAAAGAAAAGGAGTACTTGTGGCACCTTAGAGACTAACCAATTTATTTGAGCATGAGCTTTCGTGAGCTACAGCTCACTTCATGAAAGCTCATGCTCAAATAAATTGGTTAGTCTCTAAGGTGCCACAAGTACTCCTTTTGCTATTTTACAAGATGCATAAACTCATTTGTTAAATCATATTTCATGGAAATTTGCTGAAGAATGTTATGAGTCTTATGAAGGCTATTACATTTTCTTGTATTCAGAGCACACTATGAAAATGGGCAAATGTGATTTGACCATCTATGTTTTTATACTACGTGCATATATTTTTGCTAGAAATTACCTAGAAATTATATATTACTGTTGAATTCGGTATAGGCATTATATTCTTATCAATCCAACAAAATAGCAAAAGAAAAACAATACTGCTAATTCAATATGTAAATCTCTACCACCATCTGGAGGAAAAACTGTGGTATGGCATTAAAAATTTGTACATTAAATTGAGGTAGTATCAACTTTATTACACTTCAAAGCAAATACCTATAGGCTAATGCTATCATGTAGCAATGTTTGAAAAGGTAGCTCTAAGCCTCCATTTTCAGTAGTGCTGAACTTTCCCCAGAAATTAGCACTTAATCCGATGAAGTGAGCTGTAGCTCACGAAAGCTTATGCTCAAATAAATTTGTTAAGTGTCTGAGGTGCCACAAGTACTCCTTTTCTTTTCACTTAATGTTGTTTCTTATACTTATTCTTTGTGAGAAGACTTAGTTCTTCAAAACTACTAATAAATGAAAGTCTGTTATGCAGTTTGAAATCTCAACACTTAAAATTAAATATTTGTACAATCCTATGTGCTAGGTATTCTGTTAAATTCACAAAGTAGGGTTTTATATGCCATTATTGCAGTTCAATAGCTCTAGCTCTGAAGACTTTGGCATTCATGTGTGGTCAACAGGAATTTCTGCTTTGCTAAATCTGAAAAAATTGATCAATGAAACCAAGAGTAAAAACAGTATCCTACACAATATTGTTTCCTTGTGAAATTAAAGTGCACCCAATTTAATCACTGAAATTTGTAGGTCTACTATGTAGACTACCCAGTAAGATAACTGACAGATGAGAACACACTATTTTTACAGTTTATTTAGAACAGCATTTCTCAAACTATGGGGCGGGCCTCCTAATGGAAGCACAAATGTGTGCTTTTTTTGGGAGCTCTGGTGGTCAGCCCTGGGTGGCTGGGGCTCACGTAGAAGGGCCGTGCACACCCAGGAGGCAGGGATAAAGAGGACAGCTGGAGCCCCACCATCTGGGCTCAAGCTCTCCTTCCTCTCCCCCAACTCCACCAAGAGGCAGTCTGGGCTCCAGCTGTGAGCCCCGGGGTGGCAGCAGCACAGAAGTAAGGGTGGCAATGGGGCACTAAGTCTGCCGTTAAGTGATAACAAATATCACTTTTCACATTGCCACATGTACTTCTTTGTTGCTACTAGCTCGGTTCTGCCTTCAGCCGCTTCCGCTCTCTGCTCTACCTTCAGAGCTGGGTGGTGGTATACGTACAGGGGGGGTACTCCAGGAAGGGGGGCAATTAAATAAGTTTGAAAATCACTGATTTAGAGCATCCAACAGCTGTATACAGTCAAATCATTTCTCCTGTTTAGCAAATCACTAATATCTTCCTCAACATTGTGATACAGCATGGCCAGAGGGCAGCAGGAAAGAAGGGAGTGTTAGAAGGGAACCTTATTCCCTGTAGAGGGAAGAAAGTCTGCCAGAGATTAATTAAAGCACCTGATAAACCCCCCCAGCTTCAATCAGAGAAGGGAAGGAGTTGAAGCAGAGTGGATTGGTGTTGGAGCAGAGAACAGTTTGGAGGGAAGCAGAGGAGAGTTTGGAGAAGTGCTGTGGTGGGCTAAGAAGACCAAGACCCTAGGTAAAGGGACACCTGGTTTGTGCAGAGGGAGGGTTGGAAGCCCCACAAGCTGAAGGGCAGGAGAGGGAAGTAGCCCAGAAGGAAGGAACCGCTAGTTCAAGCAGTTTACCATTATCCCTAGGGCTCCTGGGCTGGGACCTGGAGTAGAGGGTGGGCCCGGGTCCCTCCCTCTCCACTCCCCTCCTCTAGGACACTAGTAGGGCAGCTAATACCCCAGTAGAGGCGAGAAATAGTGCCCTGAACCCTCCCCAAGAAGAGAAAGCGCGAGACCCATCAAAGTAGTGCTGGCAATTTGCCACAACATGTATTTGTCCAGAGAATTTAAGGAAAACAATGAAGATCACAAAAATTGGTAGGGGGACTAAGGCACAGCTACAGTACCTGAAATTATACTACTTTAATCTAACCAGGTCATGTCCAGGGCCTCCAGCCTTGATGATCAACTCCTTCCCCTCAGTGCCTCCTTCATGCCACATAATAGCTGTTTGGCAACATGCAGGGGCTGCTGGGAGGGGAGGGGAGGGGAGGGGAGGAAAAGCAAGAGCGGGGACAGGGGGCAGAAAGAAGCAGAGAAAAGGAAGGACAGGGCCTGAGTGCTAAGTGGGGGTTGAGCACCCCCAGGGAAAACATTCTTAAATCAAAATTGGGAGTCCTCAGGTTGCTAAAGTTTGAGAACTGCTGCTCTTGACAATCCATCCTGCATAGATAGCCAAAGCTACCATCCTAATGGAATTTTTCAGGTAACTTTTGCTGAGCCCTAGTGCCTTTGATTTCAACTGTGCATGTTCTAGAACTCGTTGGGAAATTTTCAACTACATTTTTTTTGTTGGAAGATGCCAATTGGTTAAAACCAAAACTTTGACAAGATTTCTCAGCTCCAGGAGGGAATTTCTAGTCAAAAAGCAAACAGCAAATATTCCAGTGGTTAGGGCACTCATCTGGGATGTGGGAGACCCACATTCAAGTCCCTGCTTTGAATCAGATAGGGCACTGGGCTATTGGCTAGTCTGTGCCTAATTTTTGTGAAAAGTTTCGGAAGGTCTGTTTCATCCCTGTGTGGAATAAAACCAAAATGCTAAAATTTTGTGCAGAACAGAGTTCTTGTTTTCCAGAATCTAATGGTAATATCAAAAAAGCAGTGACAACTTTCTTCCAAGCCACACAGTTTTCTTACAGTTTAAAAATAAAAAAAGTTAATTTCATCTATTTATCTGACCTTCTACTTCCGTATTCATATCTATCACTGAAAATAATTCCTAATACAACAACTCAAAAATATACATAGTTCACAGGAACAAGTCAAGTTCCTTCTTTTAAAACAAAAACCCTGAAGTTTTGTAACACATTAAGTTACATTCTCAAGTGGCCCATTACCATGATTATCTGGTGAATTCCTCAGATATTGGATTCAGTTTTTCAAATCACCTTAGAAGTACTGTGGAATTAGTCTACTAGAAATTCAGATCTAAAGAGAAGATTGTTAGTTTTAAACTGGAGATGAAGTCCACATAACTCGCCTAAGAAGAGGCATGCAATCAGTGACCTTGACGTATTAGTCTGCACCTATCATTCTCCTAAACAGCAGTACCACCAAAATTTAGTACTAGAAATTTCAAACAGGCACTCAAAGGTAGACCTAGAATTGGAAGATTTGATAGTGGGTAGGTCTGTATCTGAGTGGAGCCAAGTTAGTGTCTTTATATTAGGGCTGTCAGTTAATTCACATGATTAATCACAATTAATTTGAGTTAATTGCACTGTTAAACAATGGAATACCAATTGAAATAAATTTTTGGATAGTTTTCTACATTTTCATATACATTATATTCAGTTACAACACAGAATACAAAGTATATTTTTATTAAAAATATTTGCACTGTAAAAATGGCAAATAGTATTTTTCAATTCACCTCATACAAGTGCAATCTTTGCTGTGTAAGTACAACTTACAAATGTAGTAAATTTACATAACTGTACTCAAAAACAAAACCATGTAAAAACTTCAGCGCCTACAAGTCCACTCAATCCTACTTCTTGTTCAGCTAATTGTTAAGACAAACAAGTTTGTTTACATTTATAGGACATAATGCTGCCTCCTTATTTACAATGCCACCAGAAAGGTATTTACTTGCCAGATGTACTAAAGATTCATATGCCCCTTCATGCTTTGGACACCATTCCAGAGGACATGCTTCCTTGCTGATGTGTTAAATAAATTTGTGATTGAACTCCCTGGGGGAGAATTGTATTAACCCGGCTCTGTTTTACCTGCCTTCTTCCATATATTTCATATTATAACAGTCTCAGATGATGATGACACAGCACATCTGCAGTGAAAGTCTTCTTAAAATGCACATTTGACAAAACACAAAGAAGGTATCAATGTAAGATTTCTAAAGACAGCTACAGCACTCGACCCACAGTTTAAGAATCTGAAGTGCCTTCCAAAATCTGAGAGGAAAGAGGTGTGGAGCGTGCTTTCAGAAGTCTTAAAAAACCAACACTCCGATGCAGAAACTACATAACCCAAACCACCAAAAAAGAAAAAAATCAACTTTCTGCTGGTGGCACCCGACTCAAATAATGAAAATGAACATGCATCTGCCTGCACTGCTTTGGATTGTTATCGAGCAGAACCAGTCATCAGCATGGATACATGTCCCCTGGAATGGTGGTTGAAACATGAAGGGACGTGAATCTTTAGTGCATATGGCACGTAAATATCTTGCGACACCAGCTACAACAGTGCCATGTGAATGCCTGTTCTCACTTTCAAGAGGGCACCATTATCTCTTGTAAATGTAAACAAACTGGTTTGGCTGAACGATTGGCTGAACAAAAAAATAGGACTACGTGGACTTGCAGGCTCTAAAACTTTACATTGTTTTATTTTTGAACGCAGTATTTTTTGTACACCAATCTAGATTTACAAGTTCAACTTTCATGATAGAGATTGCACTAAAGTACTTGTATTAGTATCTTTCAATTCACCTATTTCTTTTTTTTTTTTTTACAGTGCAAATACTTGTAAACAAAAATATAAAGTGAGCACTGTACACTTTGTATTCTGTGTTTTAATTGAAATATATTTGAAAATGAAGAAAACATCCAAAAAATTTAAATAAGTGATATTGTTTATTCATGCAATTAATCATGATTAATTTTTTTAATCGCTTGGCAGCCCTACTTTATTTTCCATCTACGGGTTTTGATAACTGTTAGCCCAGAGTATTTATTAAAGATCCACCTGGAGGGCTTTTCCCTAAAGGACACTGAATAGTTTCCAGTTAGTTGAAGAACTTTGTATTAAAAAGCCAGACTCTAAATGACTAGAGCTCCTGTTACAGAGAATTAATAGGCCAAAATGCAAGGATATGCAGTAAAGATATTTCCTCATATTCCTTTTTATTCCCTCAAGAATCAAAACCTATCACTGTTTTTGTAGAGAAAATATAATTCCTGACCCCGGTAGAAAGACACGCCCAAGAAAGCAAACTACAGATCAACCTTGACACTGGACCAGGAACAGACAGTAATGACAAAAACGCACAAAGTATGTAACCCAACCTGGGTGAGCCATACCCTTCTGCCACAAAAAGGTATCCAAGAAGTCTGTCTTTTTTGTATTTTATTAAACACAAGTAGCCATATTTGTATAGCTTATCAAAACAATAAAATATCACTGGATAGAACTGATAAGGAAAGCCCTAAGGAGTCAGATATATCTTTTATACAAAAAAGCCAGAAAGCACAAACTACCTATTTAGTCTGGTAAAGTATTCAAAGTTCTTATGTGGTATTCTGCATCAAGTTTATTTCTCAAGCGAAACCATCCGACATTTCTCATTTGGAGAAGCAGTATTATTGTTTTGAGGGGAACAAGAAGTTTATAAACCATGGCAAGAGAGGAAAGGAGTTCCCTTTCTTGGTGGGGATCTGAAGTTTTTTTTAAATAAACGTTGACTGCCGCTTTTGTAGCAGTACTATCAGTACAAGCCACAACAAAGACAACTTTCTGATAAATCAGATTAATTCTATGACTGCAGCTTGAAATTACCCAAAAGTGGCATTTTCTGTGGCATCTTCATTGTAAAACAGGCCTCTTGTTGCAAAACATTAGTGAATGTTTGTACGTTAGTATGTATATAGTGACTTTCACATTTTGAAATATTGTTGCTTTCAGTCGTTAGGTTCCACTTTAATGCCAAGTGCGATTATACATTTACCAGGTATATTTGTACTAGTGTCATAGCCCAGCAGAAAGACTTACAAGTCAATGAAAATTTAGCACAATTCATTGCAACATATCTTCCAGAGTATTCTCTCCCGCAAAAGAAGAAATTCAGTCTTAAAATTAGTTTTAATATTGGTCTTTTAAAAAGTGACCACACACTTTGCCCAGACCACAGAAAACAAATCTGAGTTTCACTATTCTTTCACGTGTGTAGTCTTTAATATGTATTATTAATCCTTAAAATGTATTAAGCTACTGAACATATTCTCCTCCCAGCACATGATCATTTCATAGAGTCATAGGACTGGAAGGGACCTAGAAAGACCTTCTAGTTCAGTCCCCTGCACTCATTGGGGGGGGGGGGGGGGGCGGGGCTAAGTATTATCTAAACCATCCCTGACAGGTGTTTGTTTCTTTGGTTTTGAATGGTGAGTTCAACACAATGCTATGATAGTTATTTTCACTAAAACTTTGTACTAGATAACATTATCCACTATTGCAATAAATAAATAATTTATAAAAGACAGATTGCAGAGATGGGTCCAACACTTTCTATAAAAAATTAGATTTTAAAAGCAACAGAAACCACATTTTAAAATAAGTTTAGATGTTGATCTAATATGGTTTTCTTGCTTTCATTTTGTTTAGGCTCATCACCCTTGTACTCCATTATATTCATTTATGGAAGCAGATACAGTCCTCAGGCAGTGTCTGAACAGTGAATGGTCTTGCATACCATAGGCATTACAGTATAAAAACAAAATTGCAGTGAGTTATGTACAGTAGAAAAACGTCACATTACCTTAATTGTAAGAAACCTTAACATACCATGCTAAAAAAGTGACAAGAGTAGGGCCAAAAAAATCTAAGGAACTCATTAATGTCTATCCTATGAACGTGTATTAACAATAGTCCACATTGTAGATTATAGGTCCATACACCAAAACTCATTAGTCAAGTTTTAAGCACTGTCATTGGGACTGTGACTGGAACGATAAGCCCATATGCAGAAGCCCCCAAGATTGCACTTTAACAAGCAAACTTAAATTTTAGTTTACAAAAAGGGAAAAAGCCTACAAAAGCTTTGACTGTAGACAGAACTAAGGTTTATCTCAGCATGATTTTTCAGTTTAGTTATAGCCCCTTGAAAATTAGCTTATAATACAAGATTTTAATTAGAAGGTATCAACACATGATCCAGTCACTGCAGAAAATCCTATTTTTAGAAGCTGTTTTAAAAATACTCACTGTAATATCCGTATAGTACTGTGTCCTCAATTTGTCTTGAGACATTAGTATCAGCCCACTCCTAGGAAGAATGAAAGGGGAAAATTACATAACACTTATTTCACAAAAGCAACACTTTCAATCCATATAACTCATTTTCGAAATCCTAAATATTTTGCTATTGTCAACTGTATAAACTGGGAAGCATGAAATTTTGTTCTTGGTGGCTTACAGGAATTCAATCAGTTGAATTCTTATAGCTCTGGAAGAACAATTTGAACAGACTCAGACTTACAATTCTGAATACAAAAAGTATGGGCATGGTAAAAAGGCTGTGCAGTTACCATTCTGCATTACTAAGGCATTTATACAAGCCCCTAGTTATTAATATTTGCTTTGATCATTGAGTTACATAATATTCTTGCATGTAAATACCACATCTATTAGACATCACAGAACAACTCGACTCAATTAAACAAAATCAATATAAAAAGATACTTATGATTGAAAACTTGATATCAAAAAGCATTTTCATTATTACCATGTAAATATGACTATAAAAGGGTTCTATGGTACATACATGACAGATATATAAAGAGTCATTTTGCAGGAAATACATATAAATAGACAGACCAACTGCACTGGCTACCTAATCTCCAATTTAAAAGGCAAATGGGAGAGTGGGGTTTACTATTTTTGTTGAATGTTCAGAAAAATATGTCCAAATATGTGGTAAGTCCTCTACATTTTAAAAACTTTCAAAATAAGACGCTGAATGTAGAAACTAGGTATCAGAACTGACTCAAAACCTGCTTAAGAAGCCCCAGTATGTTGACCATGTAGGCAGAGTAGGCTAACTTCTCACATTCCAGCTTGGTCTACCCTACACAGTTAGGTTGATGTAAGGCAGCTTACATAGCCCTAGTTATGTCAGTGTACACACTACAGTCTTATCCCACTGATGTAAGTGCCTTTCCACACCGACATAAGTGCCTCTCATGAAGGTGGAGGAGATACGCAAGTGTAGTTAGGGCGAGGAGGTGTCTATTGACACTGCCTTACTTACCCTGGCTGTTGGTGGTCTTGTCCATTTCACAGCTCCATGCTGGAGCCGTGAAATTGACAAGAAATCCAGGCAACTAAAGCACAGCTCCTCCAGGTTCCCCACTCCTAGCTGGGCTGTCTGGAGACTCCCTGCTCAGGGAGCCAAGAAACCTGGGTGGCAGCTACCCCTGCACCTCCAGGCGGGAGCAGGGAGGCGAGAAGCCTGGGGAGCAGTTGGGCTCCCAACAGGGAGCTGTGTGGACCTGAGAGCCCCCACACTGCCCCTCTTCAGTCAGTGGAAGCACTCCTGGTGAGGACATGCACCACAGACAGAAGGAAGATAGTACGGACATCAGCCACCACAATAATTACTGTGGGGGCTATAAGTTAGCCAAACATATGTTGACTTAGGGCTATAGTGTAGACATGCCCTTAGACTCTTCCCTCACTCCTAAACATATGCATATGACCACCGCCTAACTGTGCATGTTACCAATAGTATTTCCTATTAAAGAAAGGCCAAGATACATTTAGAGATCCATGCCAGCAGCTAAGGCCTGGTCTACACAGGTTTTATATCTGTATAGATATTTGTTAGGGGTTGTGATTTTTTTCCATCACAATAGTTATACAGGTAGAACACCTAGTGTGGATCCAGTTATGACTATAAAGATGCCTTTTATTAACAGCTTTATTCCTCTTTCCTTAAGGAATAATATGTATTGGTATAAACACATTTATACCCATAAAACTACATCCATACTAGGGATTATACTGCTTTAACTACTACTAGTATAGTCAAAGTGGTACACCTTGTGTGTTTAGGCAAGCCCTAAGAAGATAGACCTAAGATGTCACCCACACATCTGGGAATAAAGATCAAGATCATCAACCCCTGCACAAAAACAAATCAATGTTCCAAAATTTGAGTTTCAGTTAGGCTTGTTTATTAAATTTTGGTTTTCCTCAGTAAGGTTTTATCATTTACGGAGACCTTACACAGACTGTCTTAATGATTTTTTTTTATAACCACTAACCTATAACATGAGTATTAGTCTCTCTAAGCAAAGATAGTCCCAACACCTATTTGTCAAATAGAAGCATCTATCCCACATTGTATACCTCTTATAAATCTTAAGGTTCACAGTAAGTAAAAACAAACTTCACATTAAGTTCATTATCTCACAATCATAACCAAGTTTGGGGAAGGATCCAATTACCACATGCCAGCCAATGACCCTTTATACTCTTACCCATTCTCCTCCTCAGATGCCAGAGAATAAGAACCTTTCACACATGCCAAAAAGCTTAACAGATATGGTTTCTGGCAGATCAAATAAGGAGAGCACATTCCTGAGTTAAGTGCTTCTCATGGAGGTAATAAAATGGGGAGTTTAGTGTGGAAAAAATCCTAACATGCCCAACCAATGCTAGAGTAGCAGTTTCTAAGCATCATGGCAGAGGTAAGATTTTGGGACTGATTATATAAAGAGAATAAGAAAGTACTTAATTTTGACAGAAAAGTTCTCATGCAGAGTTTGCTTTTTTTAAATAGCAAGTATTAAAAATGAATGCACTCCTTTTAATTATGTGTTCTTATTGGAAATGAAGAGTTTAAGTTAAACATTTGGTCACAGTGAAGCACTTCTTTGCTCTCATGAAAGTCTTAAAAGAAGATATGAAAAGGTCTTGTCAAAAGTAATGCAAACATATGTCAAAAGAAAATATGAAATAAGGTCACAATAGCCAGCCCCAGATCAGCCTGCAATTTTAGCCATCAGTTAACAGTATTCAAAAATCCTGAAGGGGAGGTAACCAGGAATTAAGATGACAGCAACAGAATAATATGACACTGTTAGAAAGATATTCCAGTTTGGCATCTACGTTCTACCAGATAATCTCCATATGTAATAGCTGAGTTCTCTGCTAAATGAGAGCAACAGGGAGGATAGCAGCAACTTGAGGTGTACCAATAACAGCTGGAGGCAATAAAAAAAAGTTCGCTTTGTCAATTTTTAATTTTTTTTAAAATGCAAGTTATGTACAGGAACAAAGGTATATTCTATAGGGAAGATTACATGTACAGTACAATGCAAGTTATTAGTAATTAAAAATTGTGTATTTCCATTTCCTTTAAAATCCCATTGTCCTGTGATAAAGTAATACAATTTACCAGTCCCTCTTCTATTTACAAAGAATGTTTTCGTGAAGAAAAAAAGCAGCTAAAAGTTATACTTGGATTTTAAGAAATTGTCAGTCATTTAACATTCCCTTCACCCAGCTACTTATCCCATTGTCTATCAATGCCAGAATCTCTTAACTTTCAAGACACAGCGAAAAGGTTCATTTATTCAAGAAGGAACCATTTCCACTCCCATTGGCTTCTATGACAAAACAGGCAGCAACTTCAAACCAAAGCAGGTTGAGGCTATAAAGGCTTTTGTTTTAGGGGATGGTGCAAATCTAGTTTTGGTATAGTTAACATGTTTGGGGTGGGGGTAATGCATATCAAACTAAATGTATTTTTATAAACATAAAAAGCTTTATTTTTGGAATGCAGATGGTTTGGGATCAAGGGATATTGAACTAAATCCATATCCATAATACCTATTTCCTCAAACTACCAAAATTGCAAAGGAGTATTATGAAGACAAGGTATTGGACATAGAAAAATACCAACTAGTTTTTCTAAACCAAAAATTATGGAAAATTGAGGACATGACATGGGATAGCTTATGAGCTACCAATTCCAGGAAAAAAAGCCAGTTTTACAATAAAATGATCTTAAAGAGCGACACTGGGGTCAGAAACACCTTCAACTGGTTTAAGTTTTATTCCAGAATTACTTGCATTATTTTATATAAAAATCTGATTTTCATATAATCAAGCCATAATTTCAGATGCTATAACTGTATTAAGGCCACATTTTTACATGTTTTGTTCTAGACTTTTGAAGATTAATAGGCAGTTAGAAATAGGATGATGGGTAGCGAGGCAAGGAGAATCTAAGGAAGCATTTTCCCTTCTCAAGATAAGGGCTACAAGAACATGTCTGAAGGAAGAAGCAAAGCAGAAGAAAACGGTTTTGTCTATTCTTTATTAGAATCCATATGCACAAAGGTGGAAGATTTTTCACACTGGGAGAACCTTAACTGAAAATTTTCATGTTCTTTTAAATTCTCAACAGTATACATTTTTTGTGCGGATAAGTTACTTGATTCACTAAAGAAACAGTAGCATGGATGCAAGTTGTCCACCCTGTAAATGTGTAAAACATCTGACTTAACCTTTGAAGTGATTAAACATAACACTCATATGAATGTATGCAAGAGCATGTGTTCTTTGAGATTAAAAATAAATGGTAGACCAATATGGCAGTGTACAAAAGCAAACTTTGTAGCAAGGGGGAAATTATTTAAGTCATAATATAAACTGGCACTTTAAATTACTAAATCAGCAAGCAAGAGACCATGATTTAAATAACTGATTTTAACCATGTTTTTATTCGTATCATTTGGTTATTTTCCTAAGAACTGGTTGATAACCATTAAAACATGTTGATTTCCTAAATGTGTGCAGCTGTAGTGCCATAAGGAAGACTTTTCTTACATCAAGAGGAGTTTCTGTTGAGGTAGTTAATTCATCTCTCAGAGAGGCCATAGCTAGGTCAACAGAAGACTTCTTCCATCAACCTAACCACGTTTATACCAAGGGTTAGTTCAAACTAACGACAATGCTCACGGAGCAAAGTTTTTCACAGACCTGAGAGAGGTAACAAAGTCGATCTAATTTTTAAGTGTAGAGCAGGACTTCGACTGAGAGCTCATTCAGACATATACATATTGTTCTGTTCTTCGGGTATATTTATAATATAATACAAAAATATAAATTTTATAGTATGAACTACAGAAAATATTTAGGAGTCTCTCATCATTTCTATTTATGCAGTGTTAAATGAATAAACCCTCCAGCAACTAAACAAGACTATTCTCGTGTAGGTTATAAAAGTTGGTAATATTAATATTTTAATGAGAGAATAGCAGGTTTACATTACAAAGTTATGAGGATGGAATCTATTTTAGAAGTAAATGACATTAGTTTGCAATGCTAGTGTTCTTCTTCCAAGACAAAAATTCCAGCAATGTAATAAGACACTAAAATATGATTTAGTTTGATAACTCAGAATGAAGAGATAACAAAAAGGGAGAGGGAAGACATATGGTAAAGCAATTTTGGCAACATATATTTTACTGAATGCCAATATCTAAGTAGTTCATACCTTAAATGTGCCATTTTGATTTTTCATATATGAAACCAGAAAAATGTCCACTGGCAGAAGTGCTGATGTGATAAGTGCAATTGCCAGTGCAAAAATAGCTGTTATAGTAGAAATTACTTCACTTTCTCGTCGACTCTGGTACTTGCGCACATAAACCCAGGAGAAAGCCAGAATAGCCTGAAATAAGAAAAGATAGATACCATATCACAGCACAGCAGAAGAATATCAGAAATATCACTCAGGTTAAACTGTATTTCTATTCTATAGAGATACTTAAACTGCTCTCATCACCATGACATCAGAGCATCTTCTGGCTGTACATTAAACATTACTAACATCTGCTAGGGGTAGGATTACCACCTTTGAAATGCAAAAAATACATCACGTACCCCACAAGACAAGCCCGATGCAACCCCAAGCACAACAACTCAACAGCCCCCCTTCAACAGCCACTTATAGCATTTAGAGAAAAAACACATAAGAAAGATTGATAACATCACACGCCTCACTCTTGCATGGCTCAAACCCTCTCTCTCTCTCTCACACACAGTGGGCAAACAGCTGCTGGATTTTCAATAGCTTTGATCTATTATGACTTAAACTGCACAAGTGGGAACACTGCAGCATCTTTAGCTGGACAGAAAAACTTTTAACATTAGATATCCCAGTGTACCATGATAATAATGCTAATCTTTAGACCCACGCAAAAAAAACCCTTGCAGATTAAATTATTTTTCTGGCACCTGACAAATCCATAAAAATACCAGCCAGACCAGTGAAATGCTAGCCCACACCATGGGTAGTTTGTTCTCTCTCTGCCAAAAGAGGCTAGTCCACTACAGCTGCTACCATTTGCTGCATTAGTTCAAGTGGCAAAGGCCTGTACTGAGAATCTAAAAACCCAGATCCTGCCGATGACCCAAACTGATGGCTACTATGGCTCCAGTTTCTCTCTCTCTTTTTCTTTTTTAAAGATATGAAATTACACCCAAGAGGACCAGCAATAAGACTGCAAAGTCAGGCATTTGGAAGTTAGGACTTGCGGGAATCAGGGCTACTGTGAAACCTCAGGTCAGTGCTTTAGGGTACAGTCTGCAATTACGTGGCCATATGCGGCTTTACCACAGGACCCCTGCACAGCCTGTCTCTGCTAGCTACCCCAGAAGAGCCAGACACCCCATGGACGGGTGTGCGGAAGCACAGCCGGTAGCTCCAGACCCCAAGGAGAAGGGGATGGGCGGAGAGCTCTGTAACCCGCCTCAGCGGGGAAGGAAGCGTGAGGGCCAGTCAGTTAACCCCAGAGAGAGCATGGAGGGAAAGGCCCGCGGGAGCCCGTTACCCCGGACACTAGGGGGCGTGGTTGAGAAGCACGTGCAGCCAAGGTCCATAAGAGATGGGGGGGGGGAGCGCTCGTTACCCCGGGCACCAAGCACCCGGGGAGGGGGCACCGTGTGGTAACCCGTTATCCCCAAGGACCATAGGGGAGCCAAGAGCCTGCGGCCTCACAGAGCCTAGGGCGGCCAGTCCAGGAAAGGGGAAGAAGCTCCAGCGGAGCCGCGCTGCCCCCTCCTACCAGCAGCGAGAGGCCGAAAAGGCACCAGCCCGTGAGCAGCTCCGAAGAGGCCGCCGCCATCTTCACTTCCGGCATCAGCGGCAGCGTCACCCCCTTGCCCGGGGAGGAGCTATTTAAAGGGGCGGGACCTGCTCGGTTACTATGGAAACCGCTAAACAACCTCCCGGCGCACAAACGTAGCGCTCCTAGTGGCGGGAGTTGTTCGTAGCTAAGCCAGCAGCCAATGGAGAGAGGGCGGCGCTCCGGCCGCGCGCTCTTCGGCTGGGGGAGGTGGAAGATATTGTGTCTTTGGCTGATCCCCGCCGCCCAGCGACCCCCCCGTCCCCGTCAGCGGGCTTGGTTCAATTCAGACTGAAGCCACTTGTTTCTGAAATTTTTCATTTGTCAGAGCTGACGGAATGTCATGGGAAATTTCAGGCAGGATGAACTGGCGTTTTCCAATGAAACTGGCTTTCAGCGGGGCAAAACCCAAACCACACCAAGCCTGCGACCGTCCCGAAAGAATCCACGCCTCTCCGCTCACAATATACCTCTCTCCTCGGGCTACCTTCTCCTGGGGCTGGGGCTCACCTATGCACGGCCTAGGCAGACGTGATTTTGTGCTGTTGTATGGGAAGGTTTGGACACAGATTTCAAGAGGCGACTTCGAGGTAGGGGTGAGAGTTGCCACCGTCACCCTAACAGCCCCTTTAGACAAACTAGCAAAGGGTACATACCCACGCTGCTGTCAGAATACCTAGCCAAATGCTGTCTTATAAGAGAACATAAAAATTGAAAACTAGTCATGAATATCCTTGGGTAGGGTACGTGTGGGTTGTGTATGAAGAATTATGGATGTGTGCGAGAAATATGTTTTGGAGGAAGTGGAATCACAAATATGTGCTCAACAAAGGAATGTTCTTTTACCTGTGTCTCACATGCAGACTGAGCAAAGTGAGCCCAGAGACAATGGAAGTTCATTTATATCTTCCAACCAGAGAAGCAAATTACTCCTGAGGGTATTCTGCGCCAAAAAATAAAAATTCTGCAAACAATATTTAAAAATTCTGCAAATTTTATTTGTCAAATAAATGTGGAGGCCCCAGCATGGCAGTGGGGAGCACAGGCCACTGGCTGCACAGAGATGGGAGATCACTGTGCAGCTACCCCCGCGGGACACGAACTCAGCAGTGAGGCTGCACCCAACCCTGACAGAGCTCAGGGTCTGGGCCTGCCCCAGAAACACCCCAGGGTCCTGCCCCTCAGTGCCAGGTTGTCAAGGTTCCTCCCCCACTCTGAACTCTAGGGTACAGATGTGGGGACCTGCATGAAAAACCTCCTAAGCTTATCTTTACCAGCTTAGGTCAAAACTTCCCCAAGGTACAAAATATTACACCCGTTATCCTTGGACTGGCCGCTACCACCACCAAACTAATACTGGTTACTGGGGAAGAGCTGTTTGGACGCGTCCTTCCCCCCAAAATACTTCCCCAAAACCTTGCACCCCACTTCCTGGACAAGGTTTGGTAAAAAGCCTCACCAATTTGCCTAGGTGACTACAGACCCAGACCCTTGGATCTTAAGAACAATGAACAATCCTCCCAACACTTGCACCCCCCCTTTCCTGGGAAATGTTGGATAAAAAGCCTCACCAATTTGCATAGGTGACCACAGACCCAAACCCTTGGATCTGAGAACAATGAAAAAGCATTCAGTGTTTTACAAGAAGACTTTTAATAAAAAATAGAAGTAAATAGAAATAAAGAAATCCCCCCTGTAAAATCAGGATGGTAGATATCTTACAGGGTAATTAGATTCAAAACATAGAGAACCCCTCTAGGCAAAACCTTAAGTTACAAAAAGATACACAGACAGAAATAGTTATTCTATTCAGCACAATTCTTTTCTCAGCCATTTAAAGAAATCATAATCTAACACATACCTAGCTAGATTACTTACTAAAAGTTCTAAGACTCCATTCCTGTTCTGTCCCTGGCCAAGAGGACTACAGACAGACACAGACCCTTTGTTTCTCTCCCTCCTCCCAGCTTTTGAAAGTATCTTGTCTCCTCATTGGTCATTTTGGTCAGGTGCCAGCGAGGTTACCTTTAGCTTCTTAACCCTTTACAGGTGAGAGGAGCTTTCCCCTGGCCAGGAGGGATTTCAAAGGGGTTTACCCTTCCCTTTATATTTATGACACAGGTGTAGGCAGGAAGGCTCAGCAAGGCAGGATCCAAGTGTGGAGGCGCTTATTGTGAGGGGATCCAGATGTGGGTTGAGAGGGTTCTATGTGGGGTAATCTGCGTGCAGACAGCTCAGTGGAAGATCCAGGTGCGGGGGGAGTCTGGATGCACAGGGTTTTGTTGGGGGGTTCTGAGTGCAACTGTAATGGGACTCTGCAGGAGGGTCCAGGTGAAGGTGGTTGGGGCTCAGCGGGGTGAGGGGTTGTTTGGATGGGGGGAGGCTCAGTGGGGACTCCAGATGCTGGGGAAGTGGGGCTCAGTGGGGTGGGGATCCAGGTGCAGCTGGTTGGGGCTCAGTGGGGTGGGGATTAGGGTGCAGGTGGCTTGTTGAGGTGGTCCAGGCATAGGGGGAATGGGGCTCATTAGGGAGGGGGGCTTTGAGTGCAGGGGGGTGAGGTTCAGTGGGAGGGTCTGAGTATGAGGGGGTCTGGATGCATGGGAGTTGGGCAGATCGGGGAGCAGCTCCCTATATAGGGATCCCTCCTCCTGCAGCTGAGTGATGCGTGCAGGAAGCGGGTGGGGGGAGTTTGCAGAGCTTTCTGCAGCTGGGGAAGAAATCTAGGAGTATACAGCACCAGATCCCATGCAACGGAAAAGAAAGTCCCGTCCTCCCTAGCCCAGCCGGGACTAGGATCTGAGCCTGGTGCAGTTAGGTCTTCCCCAGTCCCACCTCCTGCCCCACAGTGATTTACCTCTCTGTTGACTGCCCTGGGCACCCGAAACATACTGCTGGGAAGGGTCGCATGACTGCTCTTGTGGCTTTCTTTTGCGTCCCCATCAGAAAGTCATTTTTCTGCAGGGAAGCAAAGAAATCTGCTGGGGTCATAAATTCTGCATATACACAGGGCATAGAATTCCACCAGGAGTAGCCAATTGACCAGAGTAGGAGGGAGACACCATAGCATCAGTACAACCAGGAGGGGAGAAAAACTTTATCTGGCAATACACTTCAAATGTTCACTGGATTATAAAAGAAAGGGAGAGGATCTCTTACCTATCCATCATTTAGGGGACACAGGGAACAGCCATTTTTGAGTTTAGGAACAGTGGATCCTCTTAGCCTGAAGGGCAGGAGCTGTTGATACTTTCCCATAAGTGACAAACTGTTTTAGGCACATAGCTTGCTAGGATTAAGTTCTCAGTACTAGAACTTTATATATATCCACACCAGCATCCGAGAGCAGCAGTTCTCAAGTGGGAGTCCGCAGCCTCCCCGGTTTCAGGGGGTCCGCAAGGCACTGCGTGGCTGAAGCCCTGAGCCCCAGCACCCTCCACAGGGCTGAAGCCTCGAGCCCTGAGCCTGGTGCCCCGGCAGGGCTAAAGCTCGGAGTCCTGGTGCCACCAAGGGGGCCGTGGACCCCCAGTTGAGAACCGTTGCTCTAAAGCTCTGCAAGGATACAAAAATTTGAATGTGCATCCAATCCACAAGGATGGTAAACAATACGATCACATCCATGGATGCAGATATCTGCGGATATAAAGCAGATATCTGCAGATTTGCAGGGCTTTACCTACAAACTCCATCACAGTGTATTATTTTTGTTTTGTCTGCCTTTGTCCAGCCTTTTTCATTTTACTCTTGCCTGGTATCACTTAAATCTGTGTTCTTTATTAAAACACCTGTTCTTGTTTTATTACAAAACCATCTCAGTGCTATTATGTTGAGGTAGGAGCCCTCTGCCAAATTAACAGCTTGGTGTGTCCTCTGTCTCTTTGTAGGCAGCAAATTTTATAATTTCGCTGAAGAACTGGGCACTGCAAGGAAAGGTCTCTGCGGAACTCGGGTTCACTGGTTGTTACCTGCAAGGCAAGGTTTTGACTGGCAGAGTCTTGAGGAGCTTGCTGGCAAGGCAGACAAATTGGAGTGGCATGGTGCAGACATAGAGATTAACAGCAGCTGAGGCCCAGGGGTAACACTGTTGCCGTACAGTTCTGGGTTCCCTGAGGGAAGTGTCACAGATACAAGATGGTTTTACTTGGGAGAGTGGAGTAAAGGGGGAAGTACTGAAGGAAGGTTTGGGTCAAAATGAAGGAGGCACCAAATGGATAGGGGGAGAAGATGCAACAGAGGGTTGGTTAGGGAGTGGGTAGGGATGTGATCCTGGAGTGTTTTGGACAGGGAAAAAGTGAAATGGGGAGGTTTGGACATAAGAAGGGGAGAAATAAAGCAGATGTTGGGCTAGTGGAGTGAGAGGGGGTGAGATTAGGAGTGGAGAAAGAGGAGGTGATTCAAAAAGGTTTTGGCATATGGGAGGGGGTTAGGGGTTAGGGGAGGGGGTTGGTGCAGTTTTGAACTTCTCTTCATTTTTATATTCATGCAACTCTTCAATGACTGTCAACTATTAAGCAGGAGCTTAAAGCTTTTATGCATCTGTATTATACTGTATTGTGTTACAGTCTATATTCCTCAGAGCAGAGACTTTCTTCTTCTAAACAGCACTGAGCACACTGTTATCCAATAAGTAAATAATAGCAAACAGGAATAGAGTTGGCCCATCTGAAGAAGTACTAAACTATGCCATTCCTTCCTAACAGTGTAGTCTGAGAAAACCTTGTGGGACTGCCACTAAAACATACAAGCATCAGATTCCAGTCCTAGCAGAGTATACAGACATCATTTCCATATCTGGCAGCCCTCTAGCTTTGGGTTGGTGAATTTAGTACTTGAAGCTGCAAGGTATATTCGTATGTCTATTAAACCATTCATTTTAGAAACTTCTGAAAACCCATCAATTCTGCAAAGCTATCTACAACATTAGTGACTAGAACACTCCCCTGTGCTCACCTTCACAGCACTTGTTCACACTGTTTGCATCATTTTATTGCCAGTGCTTAGAGTCAAGTGAATTGCACAGGGATGAAGACCTGACCCAACAAAAGGAGAGAGCTGTGGGGTGATGATTCCTGGTGAAGGGGCATATTAACAACAATTTCCACTTGCCTTATCCAGACACAGGGAGGACAAATGGAGCAAAGGAGAAAAGAAAAGACATAAAATAGGGAAAAAGAAAAGGAAAATAGAGAAATAATGGGTAGCTGAAAAGAAAGGAGCTAAACAACATGAAGAAGACAAACTGAAAGATAACAGGATAAAGGGAGAAGAAAAATCATGGGTTAAGAAGTACTTATAGACAAGATGAGAGGAACAAAAGAAATAGGATGGTGGAGGGAAAAGAAGAGAAAATTAGGAGGAAAAAATCCCCCAGAAAACAGGTGGAAGAGAAAAACAAGAAAAAAGTCAAAATGAAAGAAACAATATAAGAAGCATTAATTAAGCCAATTCATACATTCCGAAGTGTAGGAGCTTTGTGGGATAAGAGAGGCTCAAGCACCTGAGAAAGAAGAATGTAATGACACTTTGGTTTCTGCTTTAGAAAAAATGTCCTGGGAAGAGTGCCCTGGACTTAAACCATAAGGAGTCATCTTTGGTCACAAGATGCCAGTGTGTAAGTATCTTCTTCCCATAACTCAAATTCTTTGCCTGAACAAAATAACTAGTAAGAAATGAAAGAGGAGACCATGGGTTCAATTCCCAATAGCAAAATATATCCAGTAACTGATTCCTTTAGACATATATAAAAAGCAGATTGTTGATTTAACATCTCCAAAACATTCACCTCCATACAGCTGTAAGTTTTTGTATGTCTGCTAAAAGTGCATTAATGTACTCAATATTAGTAAGGCCTATAACTGAAAATCAAAATTCTGTGATAAACAGTCAGATTCTGCAGCAGGCAACTGTATGTACATCATTTTGGAAGACAAACCAACAAATACAAAGTTGCCACTCACACCCACTTCTGTATCTCAGTTGTTTATCTCATCCCTGTATACCGTTCCTGTTGTACTTCTCCAGCAAGGAAGCACCATTCTTACAAATCTGCTGTTGCTCTGCCTTTGCCTACTAGTTTCTGGATTTGTTGGAGGCAAAGCAGAAACACAGTCCATATGGAGACTATGCAGAGGAGGGAGGCGGGTGGGTGGGCATGCAGGTATAGTGTTTCCTTGTAGGTTGAAACTGCCAGTGTCTGGGAGCCTGTACATTCTTTCTTCCCCCTCCCAAAGAGGGGGAGTTCCCAGTGCTAGCACATGCTCATTCCTTCCCTAGCACAAAAACTGAGAGGGGTGACTCAGTGACACATTTTGACAGTTTCTGTGGTGTAGGGATTTTGTGATTAGGGACGTAAGTGGATAGAATTAATGTCTGCATAATCAAGGAGAACAACTATTAATAGGTATGGTTATTCGGGTAAATTTTCAGAAAATTAAAATTATGCTTTCATAGATTATAAAACCAGAGGGGCTATTGTGATCATCTAGTCTGACCTCCTATATAGCACAGGCCATCCCTGAATTAGTTCTTGTTTCTATTGGTCAACCCCCCCCCCCCCCACCACAATAGCTCTCATAATGAATTTTCTGATCTCAAGCTAGTTCCCTGCTGGCAGGCAGCTGTTACCTTCCACAGAGTGATCAAGTTCATTTCCACAGTGAAGGGGAAGTTCTCACTCTCCTTTAATGGTGCTAATATAAAGGCAAGCACAGATCAGTGTTCCAGAGTGCCTTCCTCATTCTGTACTTCTGCACCCACAACTGGTTTTCCCAGGCCTCATGAACAACTCATTCCCCTTAGTCTGTGACAGTGGTGGTGGGTGCTTGCCTGTTCCCGAGAGAGCTCTGCAGGCTGCTTGCCTCGATCTCTGCACTACTTGCACTGCTTCATTGCAGCTGCCTCCTGATGGCTTTTCAAAAGCTTCAGCAGAAACCTTTCTTCTGGGAGCTGTGCCAGAAAGTGTGAGCTAGGCCCAGGAGGACAGTGAAACTGCAACAGTTCAGAATATAAATCACAGTATTGCGAACGCTAAGCATTCAAAAATCATGAGTCAGGCCATCAAAATGATGAGATCAGCCTAAAAATCATGAGTTTTCCAAAATAATAAATGCTGAGTTTTGTTTGCTTTATTTTTCAGTCTTGAGAGGAAGCCAACTCCCACCCCAAAGTCCATGTAATCATTTCAAGTTCAAAATTTAATCTACAACGCACATTCAAAAATATGAGCCACCCTGCTGGCTGCTCAGAGAGGGGCTCAACTTACTCTCCTGGAATGCAGGACCTGCTCTTCTAGGGCTATCTTTTCTCCCCTCCCATCCCCATCCAGTCTCCTCGCCCACTCACATTCTCCCTCCATGGTCCCTCACAGGTACCTGTCCCTATCTTACCCGCTCGATTCACCTGCCTGGACATTTTCTCCCTTTCCCGTTACAGTATCCTTACCCTCATAGGTTTCAGAGTGGAAGCTGTGTTAGTCTGTATCAGCAAAAAAACCAAGAAGTACTTGTAGCACCTTAGAGACTAACAAATTTATTTGGTCTCTAAGGTGCCACAAGTACTCCTCATTTTTCTTACCCTCATACTTACCGTTTCCACTGAAAGCCCCCTCAACCTTCCTCAGTTCTCCACGTTCCCCTGCAACTTTCAGCCTCTCCTGCCTCCCACATTCCCCTATCCTGAGTTGTGTTTGGGGGAGGCTGGGGCTAAACCCAGATTTTTGTTTAATTGTAAGGGGTAGAGAGGGCTGGGTTGGGCCTCAGTTCAGGTTATGACCCAGTTCTGGTTTGGGAAGGGTTGTTGCCTAGTTCTGATTTGGGGAGGGTGTGGTTGGGTTTGGGGGTTAGTTCTGGCTTAGGGTTTGGTTCCGGGAAGCTTAAGCTCATTCCAGCTGGGGCTTGGTTCTGGTTGGGAAAGTTCTGCCTAGGTTCAGGTCCTGGTGCTGTGTTGGCTCTCGTCCCAGTTCTGGTTCAGGGAAGCTCTGGGTTAGTTCTGTTGGGAGCCTGGCTAACTTTAGGGATTGGTATTGGTTCGGGGCTCAGTTCCAGGAGCCTGTAGCTCAGTTTTGAGTCATGGAGGCTGTGGCGTAGTTCTGGTTGTGGTCCATCTAAGGCTGTAGCGTGGTTTTGGGTGGGGTCTGGATCGGGGAAGCTCTGGCCCTCTGGTTGGGGTCTGGCTCTGGAAGGCTGGGGTCTGGCTCAGTTCTGATTGAGATCTGGCTCAAGGAGCATTGAAAATTTCCCATGAACTGGAAATTTCAAATTCCAGCCTGTTTTAATAGTGTAGGCATATTTACTATGGAGAGACAGCTGTAACCTTAATTTATGGAGAAGCTACTATCTCCTATAATTAAGTAATATTTTTGCATGATATCTTTGGCTTGGATAATTGGTTTGGCCTCAAAATTGTCAGATTTACTCTGAAAGCAAAGGAATTTTTTTCAGCAATGTTTTTTTACATTGACTTTAGTGGGAGGAGGAACAGGCATTACACCTGTGTGTGACATGTTGCTCTTCTTTGGTTGGTTGCAGTTTGGAAAGAATATGAGAGTCCTTGTTTTGCTGACAGCTAACAGAACCACATTTAGCTCAAGTGGTGGGATCTAGGTTCTTACCCAGCCTCTGCAGGTTTATGTGACTTAATGTAGATAAGATTGCAATGACAGTTTCATTAGAAGGTTGACTTTGATCTTCCATGTAATTCCAAAAGAGAAAATAAATAGAAAAATCCTCAAGCTTTCAAGTCTTTACAGTTAAATGCTCCACTGTAGTTATCTGGAGCATTTGGATTAAATTGTTTATGGATTTATTGAGATTAAACAATTATAAAATGTTTCCTTTTTGAATGCTTGCAAAGCATATAACGTGTCTTTGTGTACCTCCATCTACCTAATTGCAACACTTAAATATAGGTAGATTTTGGCGTTGACTTATGCAAGAAGCAGTTTTCAAGGAAACTAATTGCGAACTGTTTTAAAAATTGCTATTATTTCCAAATTAGACACAATTCTTTCTGTCATAAATCTGGCAGATCAAATGAAATCCTGATAATGGAGAATATTTTCATCATTGACCTCCAAACCAATCAGAGACACTTTTTAAAAGTGAAATGAAAGGCTAGGATCTGGTAAAAATGACTTCACTTTTAACACCACATTGGCCTGAAGGGATGTAATGTGCATAGGACCATTTTCCAGATAGCGTAGCTGAAGAACAAAGGCTTTCAGTGACTTGCCAAAAGATGACATAGGAAGTTAGTGCATGAGCCAAGAACAGAATCTTCGAGGTGACAGACCACATTGTATCTGTTAGGCCACCTTGTCACCCACTGAGCTTTAAATATGTGTACTTAGGCCAAGTATGAAATTGGGCTAAAGATGCTCTCATCCATCTATATAAAGTGCTTTGAGATTGATGGAAGTAAAAGCACTATATGAATGAAAAGCTTTGTCGTCAGCAGACATTTTTTCACTTGGGGTAACTAGACAGAGATATTTACTGGCTTGGCTGGGAAGCCTTCTGACCAAGTGTTAGACATGAATTTAGAAACCTGGTTGCAGTCTTGACTCTGACATTTAATTTGCAATTTTTTAACCAACTTCTTTTCACAGTGAATTTGGCTGTGCTGTGCTTGGAAGTATAGCTGATTTAGCTATATAGTAAACACTGAATGTATCTGTCTTTCAAATTATTCATCCAGAGTTTTTTGGTTATTTGTTATTCATTATTTCTATACTAGTATGTACATGTTCATATAACACAGTTACAGTATCTGAACACTTTCTAGTGGTGCATTAAAGTAACATGTAATAGCTGTCAAATATGGTTTGTTTTTTCCTTTCATCATCTCCCCAGAAGGAAAGTTGTGTGTGCAGCAGAGTGTTTTGGTTTTTTAGGTTGTTTTGGGCATTTGTGTGCATGTTGCTCTGTATTTACATTATATAAGGCAAGGTCACAGAAATGTGCTTTGTACTTGGAGCAGAAAGTGGGGAGGTTTGTGATGGTCATTAGTTTCTGTGAGAGTTTATTCCACAGTCTCAGACCAACCCCTATTTGTTTTCTGTGAGGCCTAGAGAAATCTTGACAATGTTAGGCTGTTGGTGTGTTGAGACCACTTCCAATCATGCTGACCAATACTGTCTCATTGTTTCCTTGTACTCCCTCATCAGTCTGTCTGTATCTATCTTGTCTCCTGTCTTAGCCCTGGTCTACACTAGAAGTTTAGGTCGAATTTAGCAACGTTAAATCGATGTAAACCTGCACCCGTCCACATGATGAAGCCCTTTTTTTCTACTTAAAGGGCTCTTAAAATCGATTTCCTTAATCCACCTCTGACAAGTGGATTAGTGCTTAAATCGGCCTTGCCGGGTTGAATTTCGGGGAATTTGGACTCAATTAGACGGTATTGGCCTCCGGGAGCTATCCCAGAGTGCTCTATTGTGACCGCTCTGGAGAGCACTCTCAACTCAGATGCACTGGCCAGGTAAACAGGAAAAGGCCCGCAAACTTTTGAATTTCAATTTCCTGTTTGCATGGTCACCTGCAGCTTGCCACGCTGGCCAGAGCTCATCGGCAAAGGTGACCATGCAGAGCTCATCAGCAGAGGTGACCATGATGGAGTCCCAGAATCGCAAAAGAGCTCCAGCATGGACCGAATGGGAGGTACGGGATCTGATCACTGTATGGGGAGAGGAATCCATGCTATCAGAACTCTTCCAGTTTTCAAAATGCCAAAACATTTGTCAAAATCTCCCAGGGCATGAAGGACAGAGGCCATAACAGGGACCCGAAGCAATGCTGCGTGAAACTTAAGGAGCTGACGCAAGCCTACCAGAAAACCAGAGAGGCAAACGGCTGCTCCGGGTCAGAGACCCAAACATGCCGCTTCTATGATGAGCTGCATGCCATTTTAGGGGGTTCAGCCACCACTATCCCAGCCGTGTTGTTTGACTCCTTCAATGGAGATGGAGGCAACACAGAAACAGGTTTTGGGGATGAGGAAGATGATGATGATGAAGTTGTAGATAGCTCACAGCAAGCAAGCGGAGAAACCGGTTTTCCCGACAGCCAGGAACTGTTTCTCACCCTGGATCTGGAGGCAGTCCCCCCAAACCCACCCAAGGCTGCCTCCCAGACCCGCCAGGTGGAGAAGGGACCTCTGGTGAGTGTACCTTTTGAAATACTATACATGGTTTAAAAGCAAGCATGTTTAATGATTAATTTGCCCTGGCATTTGCATCTCTCCTGGATGTACTCCCAAAGCCTTTGCAAAAGGTTTCTGGGGAGGGCAGCCTTATTCCACTCACCATGGTAGGACACTTTACCACACCAGGCCAGTAGCACGTACTCGGTAATCAATGTAGAACAAAGCATTGCAGTGTATGTTTGCTGGCGTTCAAACAACATCTGTTCTTTATCTCTCTGTGTTATCCTCAGGAGAGTGATATAATTCATGGTCACCTGGTTGAAATAGGGTGCTTTTCTTAAGGGGACATTCAGAGGTGCCCGTTCCTGCTGGGCTGTTTGCCTGTGGCTGAACAGAAATGTTCCCCGCTGTTAGTCATGGGGGGGGAGGGGCTAGCCACATGATGGGGGGAGGCAAAATGCGACCTTGGAACGAAAGCACATGTGCTGTGTATGTAATGTTAACAGCAAGGTTTACCGTGAAAGAGTGTAGCCATTGTTCTAGAAAATGTGTCTTTTTAAATACCGCTGCCTCTTTTTTTTTCTCCACCAGCTGCATGTGTTTCAATGATCACAGGGTCTTCTCCTTCCCAGAGGCTAGTGAAGACTAGAAGGCGAAAAAAACGCACTCATGATGAAATGTTCTCTGAGCTCATGCTGTCCTCCCACACTGACATAGCACAGATGAATGCATGGAGGCAGACAATGTCAGAGTGCAGGAAAGCACAATATGACCAGGAGGAGAGGTGGTGGGCTGAAGAGAGTAAGTGGCGGGCTGAAGAGAGGGCTGAAGCTCAAATGTGGCGGCAGTGTGATGAGAGGAGGCAGGATTCAATGCTGAGGCTGCTGGAGGATCAAACCAATATGCTCCAGAGTATGGCTGAGCTGCAGGAAAGGCAGCAGGAGCACAGACCGCCACTACAGCCCCTGTGTAACCAACCGCCCTCCTCCCCAAGTTCCAAGGCCTCCTCACCCAGACGCCCAAGAACGCAGTGGGGGGGGCCTCCAGCCACTCTACCCCAGAGGATTGCCCAAGCAACAGAAGGCTGGCATTCAATAAGTTTTAAACTTTTAAACTTTTAAAGTGCTGTGTGGCCTTGTCCTTCCCTCCTCCACCACCCCTCCTGGTGCTTCTCTCCTCCACCACCCCTCCTGGGCTACCTTGGTAGTTATCCCCCTATTTGTGTGATGAATGAATAAAGAATGCATGAATGTGAAGCAACAATGACTTTATTGCCTCTGCCAGCGGTGATCGAAGGGAGGAGGGGAGGATGGTTACCTTACAGGGAAGTAGAGTGAACCAAGGGGCGGTGGAGAAACAAACAGAACTTTCACACCATAGCCTGTCCAGTCATGAAACTGGTTTTCAAAGCTTCTCTGATGCAGACCGCGCCCTCCTGTGCTCTTCTAACTGCTCTGGTGTCAGGCTGTGCAAAACGAGCAGCCAGGCGATTTGCCTCAACCTCTCACCCCGCCATAAACGTCTCCCCCTTACTCTCACAGATATTGTGAAGCGCACAGCAAGCAGTAATAACAGTGGGAATATTGCTTTCGCTGAGGTCTAACCGAGTCAGTAAACTGCGCCAGCGCACTTTTAAACATCCAAATGCACAGTCTACCACCATTCTGCACTTGCTCAGCCTTAGTTGAACAGCTCCTGACTACTGTCCAGGCTGCCTGTGTATGGCTTCATGACCACGGCATTAAGGGGTAGGCTGGGTCCCCAAGGATACATATAGGCATTTCAATGTCCCCAACGGTTATTTTCTGGTCTGGGAATAAAGTCCCTTCTTGCAGCTTTTGAAACAGACCAGAGTTTCTGAAGGTGCGAGCGTCATGTACCTTTCCCGGCCATCCCACGTTGATGTTGGTGAAACGTCCCTTGTGATCCACCAGTGCTTGCAGCACTATTGAAAAGTACCCCTTGTGGTTTATGTACTCGCTGGCTTGGTGCTCCGGTGCCAAGATAGGGATATGGGTTCCATCTATGGCCCCACCACAGTTAGGGAATCCCAGTGCAGCAAAGCCATCCACTATGACCTGCACATTTCCCAGGGTCACTACCCTTGATATCACCGGATCTTTGATTGCATTGGCTACTTGCATCACAGCAGCCCCCACAGTAGATTTGCCCACTCCAAATTGATTCCCGACTGACCGGTAGCTGTCTGGCGTTGCAAGCTTCCACAGGGCTATTGCCACTCGCTTCTCAACTGTGAGGGCTGCTCTCATCTTGGTATTCTTGCATCTCAGGGCAGGGGAAAGTAAGTCACAAAGTTCCATGAAAGTGCCCTTACGCATGCGAAAGTTTCACAACCACTGGGAATCGTCCCAGACCTGCAACACTATGCAGTCCCACCAGTCTGTGCTTGTTTCCCGAGCCCAGAGTCGGCGTTCCACCGCATGAACCTGCCCCATTAGCACCATGATGCCCACATTGCCAGGGCCCCTGCTTTGAGAGAAGTCTGTGTCCATGTCCTCATCACTCTCGTCACCGCACTGATGTCGCCTACTCGCCCTGTTTTGCTTTGCCAGGTTCTGGTGCTGCATATACTGCTGGATAATGCATGTGGTGTTTAATGTGCTCCTAATTGCCAAAGTGATCTGAGCGGGCTCCATGCTTACCGTGGTATGGCGTCTGCACAGAAAAAAGGTGCGGAATGATTGTCTGCTGTTGCCCTGATGGAGGGAGGGGCGACTGACGACATGGCTTAAGGGGTTGGCTTACAGGGAATTAAAATCAACAAAGGGGGTGGCTTTGCGAGAAACTGAATGGCCCCCTCAAGGACAGAACTCAAAACCTCAAGGATAGAACTCAAAACTGGGTTTAGCAGGCCGTTGATTTCACAGAGGGAAGGAGAGAGGGAGGAGAAAATGAATACAAAACAAATCTGGTCTATTTCTTGTTTTGAGCCACTTCATCTATCTTTATACATCTTGCTGGCAGCAGACTGTGCAGTACGACCTCTAGCCGTCATCATCTCCTGGGTGCTCGGCAGAAGACGGTGCAGTATGACGACTAGCCATCATCTTCTGCTGGCTGGAGGTTAAAAGACAGCGCATTGCCGGTAGGACTGAATCGCCACAAGACGAAACAAGGGAAATGACCTGGCTGAGTCACTCCCATGTTTGCCCAGGCTCCTGATTAAAAGAGTACCCAGGACTACGTCGATGACGGCTACCAGTCACACTGCACTGTCTGCTGCCAAAAGGCAATTAACTGCTGCTGTGTAGCAATGCAGTACCACGTCTGCCAGCACCCAGGAGACATACGGTGACAGTTAGCTGAGCGGGCTCCATGCTTGCTGTGGTATGGCATCTGCACAGGTAACTCAAGAAGAAAGGTGCAAAACGATTGTCTGCCCTTGCTTTCACGGAGGGAGGGAGGGAACGGGGGCCTGACGATATGTATCCAGAACCACCCGCGACAATATTTTAACCCCATCAGGCACTGGGATTTCTACCCAGAATTCAAATGAGCGGCGGAGACTGCGGGAACTGTGGGATAGCCACTCACAGTGCAACGCTCCGGAAGTCGACGGTTGCCTCGGTACTGTGGACACACTCCGCCGACTACATGCACTTAGAGCACTTGTGTGGGGACACACACAATCAACTGTATAAAACCGATTTCTACAAAACCGACTTCTATAAATTCGACCTAATTTCGTAGTGTAGACATACCCTTAGATTTGGATTGTAAGCTTACTGAGGCTAGGGCTGTCTTTTTGTTTTGATTACACTTAGCACCTAGCACAACAGGGTCCTCCTAGGTGCTACAATAATACAAATAATAAATAATAATTTCCCTCTGTTTATTAACTTTAATTCATCCTCGTGATGAAGCAGAAACACTCCTGTGTGATTGAGTGAACCCACTCAGACACCACAAACAGGAAATTGGTTGAAATGTACAGGTCACAAACTGCCTATTGCTGGCATTTATTTGCCTAAAGTATTTGGCAAATAATTCAGAATAACAAACATTTTTAGAAATCAGGATCAGTTTGTGAATAGCTAATTACCAAAAAAAGTGTTAAACTTTCAACAAATACCATTAGTAAGAAATAATTCAAGTATTTCTTGCGGTACTGAAAGTGAACTACAACAGGCAAGAAGTCTACTCTGGTTTACTTTGAGCAGTGCACATATGGATAGAAAGCAAAATGCTATATTGAATAATATATGTTTTTCTATATATTTAGGATAAAAATAGCAATTATTTTCAAGCATAACCTCTTTGCCACCTTTGTATTGTATATCATTAATTTATATATAAATATCTCAATTCCACCAGCAGAAAATGTTTCCCTTGAGTCATTGCTATTCATTAATTATGCATGCTATGTAACCAAAATTGCCACACTTGCCATGAAGAATTAAAAACTTGTATGAACATACTAACAGTGTAATTTTCCCAAATGGAAAAGAAAACAATCTGCATTTTGAATTTATAAACATTTTATGAATACCATAGGATTGAATACATTACCATTAAAGTATTAAAGTAATGAATAACAGAAACCTGTAACTAGCTAAGAATTATTAAAATTATAAAAAGAAATGTTATAGCTCTATGCTAGCCACAAATCTGTTGTACTCTGACTACAATGGTTATCTAAATATTTAGTTGGCTTTAATAAATAAACCAGGAGTCCAATTCCACATCAGCAAAAAAAAAAATGTTTTTAAATCCCTCCTAATTTGACTGAAGGAAATAGAGAAGGCTTAATATGAAATATATTAAGCAATAGTGGAAATTTGTTCCTACTCCATACAATTAAAAAAAAATTCACTGAAAGAAAAAGTAGTTCTCTTACAAACAGTGGATTGATTTAAATCAAAGGAATTTAAATCATCAAGTGGAAAGCCTCAATTTAAATAATAAAAATTTTAATTAACTTCTCCACTTGTACTTCAGTTATTTTTTAAAGAAAGGTGCATTCTCATTGATTTTAACCATTAAAACGTGTTGATTTATACCATACCCATATACAAGTAATTTAGTATCTGATGTATGTGTAGTTACAGCACTGTTGGTGGTACCAGCTGATGATTCTGAAGTTACAGACATTGCAGATGATGGGCATCCATAACTCCTTATGTCTAAGATGGACCTGAAGCAAAATGGTTTAAAAAAAAAAAGTCATTCTTACTCACTGAGTATTAAACAGTGCCCTGCTTTTTAAAAAAAGACTGTAAAATGAAAAATTCCTCCTACTGCAGTTTTGTACCACTGTTTAAATGCTATAATTTATTCTACACCTAGTTTTACAGGAAAAATAATTAATAAATCATAAGTATTATCTAAATCTTTTTAAACCCTTATCTATAGCAACACACTAAACAGCTTGACAAAACAGAACATTTTTTTAAATGTTAAAAATTAATAAATGCCTAATAAAAACTTTACTTCTGAACAGGAAAATCTTCACCTAGTATGTTTGATTATACCGAGCAATAAAGAATCACTTCAGAATGCCAGCAGTTACAGTAAAAATGTAATTGATAAATACTCCCACAACAAACTAACATACCAATTATATTTAGAACACAAACATTTTTAAATTTGCAAGTAGTTCACGCAAAACACACATTTGTGACAATTTAAATAATCACTTACTGGAATAGTAAAACATGGTAAGCACTCCATAAGAATGGTGCAAAAATGAGTTTTCTATTTAACTGGTTGATCCAGATTGTTCAAATATGTCCATATCATCATCTTCAAAGTCACTGTCTTCTAAGCAGCATTTTTCATAAAGTTTTATTCTGAGAACCAGACCTTGCATTGCTTTGTTGCCCTGTTTATATTTGGCATGTGTTCTTTTTTTACCTAGATGTACTGAAATATCTTGAAAATAGTCCCAAATAGGGTCTTTTTTTACAGCCTGCCGCTATGGCTGTTTCCCACTCTCCCCTTCCTAGGTGTTGAAATCAACACTAGAGGCTTCATTTTGAAGAATGTTGTCCCTTCTTCCCATAGTGTCCTGCTTTGACACCAGTGTTGCTCTTTTCTAGTTGAGCACTCTGCTCCTTCTTCCTTGTTACATACTCCCCCGCCCTACCCTCATGAAAAGAAAAGAACTAAAAACCATCAATGACTTCTGCTTGTATAGCCCACATGCCTTTTGCACTGCCATTATTTCTACCAATGTGATATTTGCCATCATGTGCCAGCAATGCCCCTCTGCCATGTACGTTGGCCAAACCGGGCAAAAGAATAAATGGACACAAATCTGACATCAGGAATTACAGCATTCAAAAACCAGTAGGAGAGCACTTCAACCTCCCTGGTCACTCAATAACAGACTTAAAAGTGGCAATTCTTCAACAGAAAAACTTCAAAAACAGACTCCAACATGAAACTGCAGAACTGGAATTAATTTGCAAACTGGACACCATCAAATTAGGCCTGGGAATAAAGACTGGGAGTGGATGAGTGGTTACAAAACCTAATTTTACCATACTAATTTCCCCCTACTGTTACTCACACCTTCTTGTCAACTGTTTGAAATGGGCCACCCTCATTACAATTTCAAAAGTGATTTTTCCTCCCTTAATAATTGAATTGTCTTGTTAGACTGACCCCCCACCTGGTAAGGCAACTCCCATCTTTTCATGTACTATGTATAAATATACCTGCTACTGTATTTTCCACTTAATGCATCTGATGAAGTGGGTTCTCGCCCACGAAAGCTTATGCCCAAATACATTTGTTAGTCTCTAAGGTGCCACAAGGACGCCTCAGTATTTTCTTTGTGCAAAGACAGAGAAGTAGTTGAGAAATTAATGGATTTTTCTTTATATCTCTATGTACATATGCAAGGAGACTGAGCAAGACAACTTATCTGACGTGCTCAGAACCATCCAGAAGCAAGGGCTGGTCATTACTGGGCAGTTTAGTGGTTTTTCATGAGCTGGAGAGTAGTTTAAATGCTGTTTGGTGTCATAAATATTTATAATTTGAGAACTGAGCCAATCAAAGCTCCAGGTAGGAAGAAGCTGTAAAACAGGAGTATGAGGCCATCCAGGTGGGCTCAGTGGATGATCCTGATGGTTTCTTCTGGAGTCAGAGGCTAATCCCAATGCTTGTGATGACTTTACCAGTCTCTTGCTCCCAGGAGCACAGTCCCTTGATCCCAATAGGATCAAGCCCTTAAAACAGTACATGGCATACTGTGCATATTTATAAAGCTTGACCTCAGAAGTTATGTTTTTCTCCCTGATTCTTTCTTTATATAGAAAAGCAGTCTTTAACTCAACATTTTTGATAGAGGCTTGGCCATGGACTTATCATATTAATTTTTATTTAAATGTTCTGAGATATTGTAATATGTTTAGGCCTTAAAATACTTTGTATTACATTCAAGATTTCATTTTAAACAAGTTTATTTTAAAAAGAAACACTTAGAATTTAAATAAAAAAATCCAATTTAAACAAATAACATCCTTTTTTTTCCAACCCCCCCCCCCATAGATTTTTATCTACCCTGTTTACAAGTGGTTGCTATTAAAATATTTACATTTGTTGGGAACAAACATTTCTTTGACATGGTTCATCATGTGTTTATATACAGTGCATGCAGCTGCAAGCGGACTTCCCAACAGCAGTTCATATTTTAAGTTCATGATCAGATGGTATTTTCCATCTAGTTTACCTAGATAGGACTATGTTAAACATGAAATTTCTTAGGAGTAATTGTAAGCAATGTCAGAATAGTTTTGTTACCCTATATGGATTGCTTTTCCTCCAGTTGTTCATAGTTTACATACATAAAAAGTTTGTCCATTATTCCAAGGATAATGTAAAATCAACAAATCCCTCTCCATCAGTTGCCCTGTGGATAGAATTCAGAGATCAACTGTACTTTTTGATTATTGAACTGATGGGATACTGCATGTGTTCTTTGCAAGAAGTCTATTTTAATGGTTAGTGGATTTAACAATATTTTTTTCATCTCCATTCAGAGTGAAATTCACACCTATGTCTAGGTCCAGCACAAGGCCTATGAACCCCTTAAGTCCTTCAAATAGTGTTGTACTGATGCATGGGCCTTGTGCTGACCTGCACAGAGGTGAATTTTACCCATAGTGTAGTAAGGTTAGGAATCCTGACATACTTAATTTTATTACCATGAGTAGTCACCTTGTAATCAAAGTAAAGTTAATATGTATGTAAATGTTTGCCAGAGCAAGGCCTAAGAAACTAAGCTGACTAGAGAATAATTAATAAAGTTCACGCAGGGTCAACAATCATAGGCAAAGGGTGAAAATATTTTTTGGGCAGGGGGCTGCGCCTGGCTCTGTCCTGGCTCCAAGGATGCTGGGGTTGGAGTATAAGCCCACTCACCATTGGCAAAAGAAGAGGAGCAAACCCGCCTGGCCCTGCATTCACCCAGGCCAGTGGTAACTCTGTCCTGTCCTGTGGGGTTTGACATGGGGGTGGCAGAGCAAGCCTGGGCAGCAGCAGCTCTGTGCCGTCCCACAACGTTGGCCTGGGCTCATCCTGCTCTGACCCATTGGCACTCACCTCAAGGAGGAGTCTTGAGGGGCCCACAATGACATCATGTGGTGGGCATCTGGGCTTCACCTGCTGAGCTGTGCATGCGTGCTGGGGTGGGGGAGTTGTGAAGTTTTGGGGGGTGAGCCTGCACTAGCCCTAGCTACTTGCTGCCTGCGTCAACAAACATTTTCAAGCTCTTAAAAGTTCCCATTACAGCCCTTAGTTCATATGATTTTAAAACTTTTCAAATACTTTGAAATCTGGGGATTTTTGCGAGTGAATAAAATGTGTGTGAATGAATAAGAGAATGTTCTCTCATCCAATTTCACCCTACTCCTTACAAAGGGCTAAACGGGATCATGGTGTCAGCAGTAATATTGCAGAAAAATGAAGACATAGACACACCAGAAATCATGGGGGCTGTAATTTCACCAATTACCAATGGTGCTTCACTAAGGTAGTATAGGACAGGGGAAAGCAGTGGCACAAAACCTTCTTAAAACTTTTTTAAACTTTAAAAAGGAAAAAAAGAGTCACTTTAATGTAAAAAAGTCTGGGTGATTAAGGAACTGTATTGTGATAAATAATTACAAAGTACCTACTAGATTACATAGAGCTGCAGATCCATGATTACACAGATCCTTGAAACTCCCCTTTCTCCCCTCCCCCCCACAATTGGCATGAAGGAGCTGTGGCTGGCATGAGGCTGGCAACTGGCATGAAGGGAGCTGCAGAGTTGCTGCACGCTTTGGCCTGGTTTTGGGGGTGATGGATTTCATCTCCCAGCTGCTTCACATTTAATTGACAGAGAGCCTGAATATATTGGTTCCAGTAGGATGCAGTAAATTTCTCCCACAGGGTAGTCCTACCAAGATAGAAGATAAACTTTTTGGGAGATCAAAAGAGAATGCTCTTCTCAGGAATCCTGGTATGAAGTGGGGTTGGAGGGGTGGAGGAAGAGAGAGAACAAAGAAAAGTCACAGAGAGGAATAATGACATGAGTTTACTGCTACCAACTTTTAACCTTTATAATTTGGGTTAAATGACCCGTAGTTGTGCAGCTTTCCATAGCTGCAACTTCACAAAAAAGTAAATTATTTTCCTTTATTTTCAGCTATTTCTCTCCTCTAAATGTCATTCAACCACAACTATAATTTGGATGTGACTTAAGATTGATGGAAATGTGCACTGACTGACTGCCCTAGGAAATAAGAGACTCTATCCTTGGTAGAGAAAGATCAAACAGATGGAGTCCAGTGACATTGCCCGTGTAGGGGATGCCAAGTACAGTAAGACTGTCTCCTGTTTTTCTGAAGGATGAATTATATTGAAGTTGCATACATACACACAAGTGTGTATGTGTGCATGTGTGCAGAAATCCCAGAGTCCTTATATGTTGTTGTTGATGTATTTAATATTTTACAGTACCCAAAGGAGTGCTAAGCACCTTACAATACTAATAGGAGGTCCTGGTCCATGACTAGGGCTCATAGGCACTACAGTAATACAAATAAAAACTAATAATATACTAGGAATTCCTGTTCCCTGCTCTGAAGAGCTTACAGCCTTCTCTCAGATATGATATAGCCAGTGGTTACAGAAACAGCAGGGAAGAAGGACAGGAATTAGCTTAATGGATGGTGTAGGGGAATATATTAACAGGAGCACAATGCCCTAACTTTGGGTTGTAAATTACAGACTTAATGCACATGGCTGTACAATTTTTATTTAATAGCAATGTGAATTTAGGGGCTTTTTTTTCCCGTTTTACCCACTGCGGGGCTCCCATATTGCATTTCTTCGTTATAAGACTGCTCCTGTGGAAACCACTGATTTCAGTTGCTCAAAGAACAGGGCAAAATCCTGATGTCTTTACTTAAAAAAATCTCCAACTTCAAAATTTCAATGGTAGTTTTACCAGAGTAAACTCATCAGGATTTGATTCTTAATACAACAACTTATTGAGAGACTACACAGATAATAATATTCAGGTGATATAAAGACAGATATGCATTGAGATTTCATACCAAGATTTACCTGTATGCAAAATTTCACAAACATGACATCTCATATATGCCCTGTCATTAACTTTAACTTAACATGACCAGAATCAAGTGTCTCCTTATGTCTCCCAAGCCATACTCGCTCTCTGAATCTCTCTCATTATTGACATCAGCACCACCCTCCCAGTCATTCAGGCTATAACTTGGGTGTCACAGTCAACTCTTCCCTTTCTCTAGATCTAAACATCCAGAACATTTCTAAATCTTGCCTCTTCTTCCTCTACAATGTTTTCAATATGCAATTTTCTCTCTCTTGCTGCACCACTAAAATTCTTGACTAGGACTTTATCATCATCCATCATGGCAGCTACAACGTTCCCCTCTCTAGCCTTTTTTACATCCACTTTTGATCACCCTGTTCCATCAAAAATTATGTTGAAAAAACCTATAAGCAAGGCCTGTCACACTAGTCCTAACCTATTCTTTGAATCCCTCTACTCTACTGGTTCCCTGCTCTTACACAGAGCATGAAATACAAGCTTTTTGCCTGCACTTCTAAGCTTTCCAAAAAGATTTCTAAAATTGAAAACTCTTATGAGCCAATTTGATTAGGAAGAAAATTTGAGACAAAGGAATGTGAATGATATCTGGGAACTGAGCAAGAAAACTTCACTAGATGCCCCAAGACCCATAATTCCAGAACCTCAAAAGAAGGGTTTTCTTCAGTTAAGAACATTGCTCTGATTAAGAAGAGAAACCAGCAATAATATGTATGGGAGGAGTTGATAGCAGTGACTGTATATCAGCAGTTATGAAATACAGCTGACTGATAAAGGAAGCTAAATGTATCAATGACAGTTGACACAGGATGCAGTGAATTAAAGTATAAACCCACAATTATTGCCAGTCAAGATGGTTTATGGAAAATATCCTGTCAAACTTGAAATTATTTTTGATTACATTAGTTAGGTTGATAACGGCAACTATTGACAATAGATTTCTGCAAGGCATTTAACACAGTGTTGCATGAGGTTCTAATTTAAAAATTAGCACCATACAATAATAATTTAGTGCAATTTACTGGATTAAATAGATGATAATTTATTTAAATATAAATATTTATTTATTTATTTAAATAGAATCTATTTAAAATTACTATCTGATACAGGTGTTTCTAGTTGGGTGTCCAGGGTTCTGTTCTTGGCCCAGTGCTATTTATCAGTGATCTATAAAAAAATTATCTGAGGGGATCGCACGCTTCGTTGCTCATGTAGGCCGAGCTCATGGCACATACATGGCTCCTTGCATTCCTCCATGCACCATCCCTACTTCATTGCTAATATCGGCAAAGTTCTGTATGTTATACAGCTTTTTAAGTACAAATAGTTTTTCAGGGTTTTAAAGAAAAAATACACATTCTGACTCTGGATTCTGTGGGTAGACTGTAACCTCTATCAATTTTACAGGGTACTGCCACTATACCTAAATTTGATTGTTAAGTTGTCTAAGCCCCTCCTCCTCTCTTTGTTCTTTTATCAGTTTCATGTTTTTTAAATTTTGTATACGTTGGCCTGCTTTCAAATTTGGGCATAGTTTCTATTGCTCAAGTGATTGTATGACTCTGTTGGTCATCTTGCAGGTGTTGTTCATCTTGTAGCATAATTTCCATAGCGCAAGCTTCTGTTTGCTCACTCATAGCCAGCTTTTGATCTCAGAAGGAGTTTATGTTGATGGCATTTGGATTACCACTTAGCCTTTGTAAATGCCAATTGTTTTGAGGGTTTCTTGTGGCATGATCTAGGTAATGAACTGTTAAATTGAAAAGCATAACTTAATACACCTATATAACAAACTTTAAACTCATCTGACACTTACTTTAAACTCACCCGACACTCGTAGGAAGGAGAACTGAATAACCCCATACCAGAGTCCCCCATGCCAGGAGCTCTGTATCTCTCATTTTGTTCCTCTTCCACTCCCCCCTCACCCCCCAACAAAATTGTCTTTCTTCCCCCTAGATTGCTAAAAGATGGGCAGATCGTTGGTGCCCTCTCTCTCTCCCCCCGACCCCCCCCCCATGAAGCACGTTTTGGGAAGTCAACAGGAGAGGAAGGAATGAATCCTTCTTCACTCTCCTTTGTCTCTGGCTCCCCCTGCTGTTTCTTTCTGCCTGGGAGATAAGTCATTCAGGGTGTCCATATTTTAAACTCCACTGGGACATGGACAGAGCTGAGATGGGGGTAGTATTCTGGAAGGTGTTAATGGCTACCCTCAACTGGTTCTTTGATCTATGGAAAATTACAAAGTGGATAAATTTCAGAGTAGCAGCCGTGTTAGTCTGTATTTGCAAAAAGAAAAGGAGTACTTGTGGCACCTTAGAGACTAACCAATTTATTTGAGCATAAGCTTTCATGAGCTACAGCTCACTTCATCAGATGCATTCAGTGGAAAATACAATGAGGAGATTTATATACACACAGAACATGAAAAAATGGGTGTTATCATACACACTGTAGGGAGAGTGATCACTTAAGATGAGCTATTACCAGCAGGAGAGCGGGGGTGGGCGGGAAGAAAACCTTTTGTAGTGATAATCAAGGTGGGCCATTTCCAGCAATTAACAAGAACGTCTGAGGAACAGTGGGGGGGAGGGAGAAATAAACATGGAGAAATAGTTTTACTTTGTGTAATGACTCATCCACTCCCAGTCTCTATTCAAGCCTGAGTTAATTGTATCCAGTTTGCAAATTAATTCCAATTCAGCAGTCTCTCATTGGAGTCTGTTTTTGAAGTCTTTTTGTTGTAATATTGCGACTCTTGAGTGACCAGGGAGATTGAAGTGTTCTCCGACTGGTTTATGAATGTTATAATTCTTGACATCTGATTTGTGTCCATTTATTCTTTTACGTAGAGACTGTCCAGTTTGACCAATGTACATGGCAGAGGGGCATTGCTGGCACATGATGGCATATATCACATTGGTAGATGTGCAGGTGAACGAGCCTCTGATAGTGTGGCTGATGTGATAAGGCCCTATGATGGTGTCTCCTGCATAGATATGTGGACATAGTTGGCAACGGCCTTTTTTGCAAGGATAGGTTCCTGGGTTAGGGGTTCTGTTGTGTGGTGTGTGGTTGCTGGTGAGTATTTGCTTCAGGTTGGGGGGCTGTCTGTAGGCAAGGGCTGGCCTGTCTCCCAAGATCTATGAGAGTGATGGGTCGTCCTTCAGGATAGGTTGTAGATCCTTGATGATGCGTTGGAGAGGTTTCAATTGGGGGCTGAAGGTGATGGCTAGTGGCATTCTGTTATTTTCTTTGTTCGGCCTGTCCTGTAGTAGGTGACTTCTGGTTACTCTTCTGGCTCTGTCAGTCTGTTTCTTCACTTCAGCAGGTGGGTATTGTAGTTGTAAGAACGCTTGACAGAGATCTTGTAGGTGTTTGTCTCTGTCTCAGGGGTTGGAGCAAATGCAGTTGTATCATAGAGCTTGGCTATAGACAATGGATCGTGTGGTGTGGACTGGGTGAAAGCTGGAGGCATGTAGGTAGGAATAGCAGTCAGTAGGTTTCCGGTATAGGGTGGTGTTTATGTGACCATCACTTATTAGCACCGTAGTGTCCAGGAAGTGACTCTCTTGTGTGGACTGGTCCAGGCTGAGGTTGATGGTGGGATGGAAATTGTTGAAATCATGGTAGAATTCCTCAAGTGCTTCTTTTCCATGGGTCCAAATGATGAAGATGTCATCAATATAGCGCAAGTAGAGTAGGGGCGTTAGGGGACGAGAGCTGAGGAAGTGTTGTTCTAAGTCAGCCATAAAAATGTTGGCATACTGTGGGGCCATGTGGGTACCCATAGTAGTGCCGCTGATTTGAAGGTCTACATTGTCCCCAAATGTGAAATAGTTATGGGTAGGACAAAGTCACAAAGTTCAGCCACCAGGTTTGCCGTGACATTATCGGGGATACTGTTCCTGACGGCTTGTAGTCCATCTTTGTGTGGAATGTTGGTGTAGCGGGCTTCTACATCCATAGGGGCCAGGATGGTGTTTTCAGGAAGATCACCGATGGATTGTAGTTTCCTCAGGAAGTCAGTGGTGTCTCGAAGATAGCTGGGAGTGCTGGTAGCGTAGGGCCTGAGGAGGGAGTCTACATAGCCAGACAATCCTATTGTCAGGGTGCCAATGCCTGAGATGATGGGGCATCCAGGATTTCCAGGTTTATGGATCTTGGGTAGCGGATAGAATACAATACCCCAGGTCGGGGTTCCAGAGGAAAAAGACTTCAAAAACAGACTCCAACGAGAGACTGCTGAATTGGAATTAATTTGCAAACTGGATACAATTAACTCAGGCTTGAATAGAGACTGGGAATGGATGAGTCATTACACAAAGTAAAACTATTTCCCTATGTTTATTCCTCCCCTTCCCCCCACTGTTCCTCAGACGTTCTTGTTAATTGCTGGAAATGGCCCACCTTGATTATCACTACAAAAGGTTTTTCTTCCCCCTCCCCCCGCTCTCCTACTGGTAATAGCTCATCTTAAGTGATCACTCTCCTTACAGCGTGTATGATAACACCCATTTTTTCATGTTCTGTGTGTATATAAATCTCCTCACTGTATTTTCCACTAAATGCATCTGGTGGAGTGATCTGTAGCTCACGAAACCTTATGCTCAAAGAAATTGGTTAGTCTCTAAGATGCAACAAGTACTCCTTTTCTTAAAGTGGATAAAGAGGATAGGTGTGCTGAGCAGATGTGAGGGGCCCTGTGTGTCCTCCATTCTCCCTTTCTGATTTTTCCAGTTTTCCCCAAAATCTATTGTGTTCTGCCCACTGATGCCTGAACATCCCCTGACATTTTGGAATTGATCAGATGCGATGTTCCAAAATTATCATATTACATACAAATAGAGAATGTTGTCAAATTGATTGTAGGGCCTAGCTTCACTCAGCCAAAAATCATTGTTGATAAAGTTTGCAGATGACACAAAAATTGGTTGAGTGATAAATAACAAGTACATGTCAGAGCTATCTGGATTACTTGGTAATCTGGGATCATTTGAACATCAAAATGTAGGTCAGAATGGAAGACTGTACAGTGGAAAGCTGTGACTCAGAAAGAGAGTTAGGGCCTGGTGGATATTAACTGAACATAAGCTCCTTTTGCGATGTGGTGGCTAAGGGAGTGTAATCCCCATACTGGATCTAAAGGATAAATGATTTAGGCACAATTAGCCTCACCCTGCTACACCTACAGTAGGTGTCAAGCCTGGAGGGAGGAGTTAAAAAGGGTGAATCTAGCTCAGTTAAGCCCTGACCAAGAAGGAGAGCTTCTTTTTGGCTCTCATTCAGCAAGAGAAGCCTGGCTGGAGTTAGGGAGCTGAGTGGGACTGCTGCCAGTCAGAGCCTCCCTGAAGGAAGGTATATCTACAAGAGGAGCCCAGGGAAGTCAGGAAGGAGTAGCACAAAGTGAGTCAGCTCAAGACAGGGTGAGATAGGGAGTAGAACTGAGACACGGCCAAGGGCCTGTGAAGTCAGGCCTTGATTGCCTATTCAAGGGTCCCTGGATCAGAACCCAGTGGAGAAGGAGGGCAAGGGTTCCCCTCCCAGCTGATTGGAGTGGAACCCTCTCCCCCATGACAAAGGGTAAGGACTACTGAACCCCAGAGGATAAGCACTAATGAATCCAGACTGAGACCCAGGTCCAATGTGAAGCTGACCAACTATTTGTTGGGATTCTGTGACCCAGTCGGCAGGCAATGTTGCAAGAAGCAGCATACCACCACAGTGCCAGAATGGCTGTCAGCAGGAAATGTTAGAGGAAAGCCTGTTATGCCATGCCCAGCCACCAGGGGACATTCCAGTTGGTGAGTCACATGCTTACAGAGCGCTAATGCTATCTTTGGATGTATAAGCAGGGGACTATTGGGTACAAGTAAGGAGGTGATATACCTATTGTACATAGAATCAGAGAATCATAGTACAAATATAGGACAGAAGTGACCTTGAGAGGCCATCCAGACCATTCTCCCGTGTTGAGGCAGGACTAAGTATACCTAGACCAGTGGTTCTCAAAGTCGGTCCGCAGCTTGTTCAGGGAAAGCCCCTGGCGCGCCAGACCAGTTTGTTTACCTGCCACGTCTGCAGGTTCAGCCAATCGCGGCTCCCACTGGCCTAAAAAGTTCACATCTAACCTAAAAAGTTATTGTGTTCACATTGGTACTAAGCTTAAATAATTCCTCTCCCTCCCTGGTATTTATCCCTCTGATATATTTATAGAGAGCAGCCTTCTCTTGGTTAGGCTACACAAGACAAACTCTTTGAGTCTCCTTTCATAAGACAGGTTTTCCATTCCTTGGATCATCCTAATAGCCCTTCTCTGTACCTGTTCCAGTTTGAATTCACCCTTCTTAAACATGGGAGACCAGAACTGCACACAGTATTCCAGATGAAGTCTCACCAGTGCCTTTTATAACAGAACTAACACCTCCTTATCTCTACAGGAAATACCTCACCTGATGCATCCCAAGACCACATTGGCTTTTTTCACGGCCATATCACATTGGCGGCTCATAGTCATCCTGTGATCAACCAATACTCCGAGGTCCTTCTCCTTCTCTGTTACTTCCAAGTAATGCATCCCCAGTTTATAACAGAAATTCTTGTTACTAATCCCTGAATGCATGACCTTGCACTTTTTACTATTAAATTTCATCCTAGTACTATTACTCCAGGTTACAAGGTCATCCAGATCTTCCTGTATGATATCCCAGTCCTTCTCTGTATTGGCAATACCTCCCAGCATTGTGTCATCCGCAAACTTTATTAGCACATTCCCGCTTTTTGTGCCAAGGTCAGTAATAAAAAGATTAAATAAGATTGGTCCCAAAACCGATCCCTGAGGAACTGCACTGGTAACCTCCCTCCAGAACTGACAGTTCACCTTTCAGTATGACCTGTTGTAGTCTCCCCTACAAAGGAGGGATGCTTGGGACAGACCTGCACTCCACCACACTCTATTTTCCAATAATGTGAGATATTTTAAGGGACCTTATTCCAGTGGCATAAATTATAATGGCCCCCTGCAGTTTTAACATATGCCAAGGCCAGGTAGATGAAGATCCAGGGAGCCACTATTAGCTCCCTGTATCAATTCTTTCCCCTCCACTGAACATGAGCTCTTCTTAGGCACACACAGAGATTCTGTTCCTATACATTTTGTAAATTTCTCTTTTGACACTTTATTAAATCAACATAACAAGAATAGAAACTTATCCATAGCAATATAATAAAGAAACCCCACCAAACAGGGGCCTGATTCATGCATTATCTACTATGGCTAGCTGTGAAACTTATCTTTAAAATAAATGTACTGCTGTCTACCATCAGTTCATGTTTGGGCTCAAGAAAACCACATAAACAACGTGTGCTACAATAAATATTTGGAAGGCATGAACATAGAGGTCAGATGCCATAACATACAATACCACTGGGAACACATGCCCAAACACACTTGATATAAAAAGTGAATTTATATGGGGCAGCTGGCTAGAGATAATACCTTTGTAATTTACAAGCTGACAGCATTTGGTTTTCTGCTGTCAGAAGCTTTTCAGACAGACATCATTTGGAGATTTTTACTTGACAATGTGCCTCTTACAGTCAGTGCCCATAGCATCCTCATTTAGGCCTGGTTTACATACACCATTGTACTGTTTTAACTAAAGGAGTGATTTTTATATCAATTTACTTAAACCAGTTTAAACCAGATTTATATAATTTTAGTTTGCTTTAGTAAATTTACAGGCACACTCTAAACTTATATAACCAATTTTAAACTGGTATGAGAGCCCACAAGTTGCATGGGTTTAATTACACCAATTTAAGTTAAATAAGTGCTACTTCTGTGAGCATTTCTTTATTGCAGAATTAACCTGAGTTCTTAATTGGATGTTAGCTATAACCCACCTCCAGTCCACACACAGCAACCTTGCATATGAGTTAAATGGTGTTCTCAACCTGCCCTGTACCAGCTACCATGGCTGCAGGTGTTGGTCACAGGCCGGGTTCTGCTTTCACATGGGTTAGTAACCTGCCCACTTTCCAGTGAGGAAACTTCAGTGCTGATAGTCTTCAGATGCCTTCCCACAATTGTCCCATGTGCTCAGAAGGACAAGTTCTCCCATAATTCACTGGGAAAGAATCATAAAGTGGCTCAGTTTATTGCAACACAAAGATCCCTGGATATGACCCCAGAAGTTCTAGTGACTGTCACAGATGAGTATAACACGAATAAGGACACAGTAACTTGGGTATGGCTTTGCAGTATGACTGCTCAGGCCTGGGCTAGGCTAATTTGGGTGCTCAGACCCAGGTGCCAATTACATGAGTAACTCTGCAGTGAGGATATGCCTTGTGTGTGTAGACAAGCCCGGAGAGTGGTTCTCCACTCTGCCTGTTGAAAGCTATCCCATCTTTCTTTCCCCCTTTTCTCTTGTGCCTCTTTGTAAAACTTTGGGCATGTCTACACTACAAGCTTTGGCCAATACAGGTTACGCTGGCACAAAGCCGCAAGAGTTAGTATATTGCATACTTGGCTCCTGGCATGGTGGGGCAGGTGTGACTGGGAGCAAGGACACTACTTCATTGTTCATAAAGCTAAAAGCAACTGTCTCCATCCCGTAATTTCATCTATATCTCGTAACTTTTGCACCTTTTAAAAAAATCCCATGAAGCCGCTCAGCCTTCCTCACTGTCCACGGTCATCACTGTCTCAAAAGCTGAGAGACCACTGCTCAAAGCCAGAGGAACAGCATGGAGCCTGCACAACTCTGCACTACTGTCATAAGCATTCAAGCACAGGTTGCATGATCCTCTGGTATTTGCAGAGCTGAAAGAAGAGCCACTGGGAATATGACGATATGCTGGAGGGCAGCTGGCTGTGGAACATAGCGAGAACCAATTCAAGATTGTTGGTGGCATTGATGGAGCAGCTGCACCACTTCTCTGCCCAAGAAATGAGCACTGACTAGTATAGTAACCATAATGCAGGCTTGTGATGACAAGCAGCGGCTGCAGAACTTTTGGATGCACAAGGCCACATTCCTGGATGTGCGTGCCAAGCTCACCCCATCCCTCCAGTGGAGGGACACCAGAATGGGAGCTGCGCTGACAGTGAAGAAGCGAATGGCAATTGCACTGTAGAAACTTGCAACTCCAGATTGTTATCATCAGTGGGAAACCATTTTGAAGTTGGAAAATCTACTGTGTGGGTCGTTATAATGCAAACGTGCAGTGCCATTAATCATCTCCTGCTATGCAGGACTGTGCCTCTCTGCAACATGCAGGACACAGTGGATGGATTTGCAGCAATGAGGTTTCTGAACTGCAGTGGAATGGTAGCACACATATCTCTATTTTGGCACCAGACCACCTTGCCACCAACAGAAAGGGCTACTTTTCTATGGTTATACAAACATTGGTGAATCACCAGGGAGGCTTCACCAACATCAGCGTGTGCTGGTCAGGGAACGTGCCTGATGCTCACATTTTTAAGAACACAGGTTTGTTCATAAAACTACAAGAAGATACTTTCTTTCCTGATCGAAGGATTATCCTTAGCAATGTTGAAATGCCAATAATGATCCTGGGGGACTCAGCCTACTCCTCGTTCCACCTAGCTCATGAAGCCATACATCAGCCTCGACAGCACCAAGAAAAGATTCAACTACCAGCTCAGCAGCGCAGAATGAGAGTTGAATGTAAATGATAAATTAAAGGCACACTGATCCTGTTTACTCATAAGATTGGATCTCAGTGGGGAAAAAAAAATCCCAATGGTAATATCAGCCTACTCTGTCCTGCATAGTATCTGTGAAGCAGAGGGAAAAGTTGCTGCCAGGGTAGAGGTAGAACCGCTGTCTGCTGAGTATGAACAGCTGGACAGAAGGACTATAAGAAGCTCAGTGAGGACCTATACAGTTCGGGGGGCGGATCTGAAAGAGTATGTTAACAGCGAGACACATAATGTGTTGTGATGTACTGTGCTCTCCCTGGCCTTGCTGTTTTGGGGCCTGTTAGGAATTGTATGGTGCTTGGTGCACATCTATGAATATAACACTGACAGTGCACTTACTAATTGTGTGTTGCTTGCTGTACATTTATGATTATTACATGGTTTTTGTCACTGATCCTATGAGTTGTCACAATGTCACAAGCGAGTGGGTGCTTTCAGTACCGCTAGGCATTCTGTAGCATATGTTGTGAACTAATAAAGATTAATTATTTTCCAAATAATAGAATTTTATTGAGTAACAAAACCAGTGCAAAGAAAACTCTCTAATTTAAAAGCAAAAACATTAAAAACTTAATAAATTAATGGAACAGAATGTTACAAGGGGAAAGAACATTTATGTCCATTTTAGCTACATACAGCTTTCACAGTCAGAGTATGTGAACCTGTGGTTGCCCTTAGTATCCTCCAGTGTGGAGTGGTAGGCGTAGGGATGTGGCCACATGGAATGTTGAGGGAAGGTGTAGCGAAGTGCTATCATGGAGTTCTCCGTGGACTGCAAAGGGCGGCAAGTCTGTGACAGATGAAACTGTATGTCCACAACAATCTGCAACATCTGTGTTTACTGCTCGAGAAGCCTGATTATGTCCTACATAAGAATGGCCACAGTAGGTCAGACCAATGGTCCATCTAGCACGGTATCCTGTCTTCCAACAGTGGCCAATGCCAGAATCTTCAGAGGAAATGAACAGAACAGAAAAATTACTGAGTGATCCATTCTCTGTCATCCAGTCCCAGCATCTGGCAGTCAGAAGCTTAGGGACATCCAGAGCATAGGGTTGTGTCCCTAGTATTCTTGGCCAATAGCCATTGATGGACCTATCTTCCATTAATTTATCTACTTCTTTTTTAAACCCAGTTACACTTTTGGCCTTCAAAACATACCCTAGCAATGTGTTCCACAGGTTGACTGTGCAATGTGTGAACAAGTACTTCTTATTTGAGTAGTGCTCCTAGGGGTGCTCCACTATGGGTATATCTGCACCCCTTTGCCTCTAATTGGAGAATTTTGGTGCAGTGTCCATTTGGCCCACACATACGCTCTCCCTCCCTCATGGTTTGCCTCTAAGCTATCTAGTGCTGCACAAGCAAAGCACCCTTAGTTCCTTCTCTACCACCTTTGTCCTCGAACAGAGTGAGCAGTAGTCTCTTCCTTCTTTACAGTGATAGTGTTTAGTATAAGTAGTAGCTATTCTTAGGGTTTCCATTTCTTTTTAGTAGTTTAGAGTTTCTGTTTTTCAGTTTAAACCCCCCCCCCAACTTTTTCTTTCACTGTTTCCCAACTTTTGTTGGGAGGATTGTCCCACGCCTGGTTTCCTCAGCTTCAAGAGCTGCCTCTCCTGCAAGGAGGCAATCCCAATACCTCTTGTTGTGTCCAGTGCTTTGGAGAGGCACATATTCCTCACAAGTGCACTTTCTGCCAACAGCTAAAGGCGAGTTCTCATAAGAAATGGGAGCTCAAGTTAAAATTTTTTCTCATGGAGGGTGCACTTCAGCCACTGACTGACCCTGGTCTGAAAGTTTCTCCAGTGTAGATTGTATCTGGAGCTTTCAACCTCCAGGGGGGTGAAACTGCGGAAAAAGTCAGTTGACTCCCCTGCATAGCCTCTAGAAAAAGGGCTCCAAGCCCTCAAACCAAGTCCTTGATGAGCCAGAGGGGATCCCCAGCATGCTCAGTCAACTCAGTACCCACAGCGCCGAAGTGTGGTACCCAGAGACATCAGGGACACTGCAGTACGAGCTCTGCTGTAGCACCTAAAGACTCGATGGGCACAGGCTCGCAATGGCACCGCCCACCAGGGATAAGGACAGAGACTATACTGCCTCTAAGAGATCAGCACCAACAAAACCATCCTTGGCACCGAGTGTGTCAAACCAACTCTCATTGGAGTGTTCTGCCCATAAACAACCGTCGGTACTGGCAAGTCAGCACCAGCACTCCTTGACAGTACTGAGTGTATCAATGGTACCGCAGGAATTCCATTTCTCAAGGGATCTTATGGTCACAGAGGAAACAGAGTCCCTGATACTCAGTACTGGAACCCCAGTACTGAGCACATCTAGGTTCAGAGAAACACCAGCAGCTCGGGTCCATTTACCCCCAACACCCAGTCAGCTCCACCTTTCTCCAGTGGGGAGTCAGACAGTGACCAGGACAACAATCTCTCCTTGGCCTCGCACCATGGCCCACCACTGCAATATCGGGGACCTTCCCAACTGCACCCACGCTCCAATTCTCAATCTTCCTGTTACAGGTTTCAGAGTAGCAGCCTTGTTAGTCATCCTGTTACAGTCATCCATGGGCACTACCACCACCGTCCAGTGGACAGATGCTCAGTATTGTCGCACCCAACAACACGTAGATGCGTTAAGGGCATGGGAAACCTCTTTCCCCACATCAGACTGCCCACCCCAATTTGGGACCTCAATCTAGCTCTGAGAACTTTGACTAGACCACCCTTAGAGCCAATGGCTAATTGCTCTCTGTTACACCTTCCATGAAGACAGCATTTCTAGTGGCCGTTACCTCAGCATGAAGGATAGGGGAAAGAGCAGCATGGATGGTATATCTGCCATTCACAATCTTCTTTAAAGACAGGCACCTTGAGACCGTACCCCAAGGTCCTCCCCAAAGTAGACTCCTGCTTTCATATGAATCAGCTAATCCACCTTCCCATTTTTCCCAAAACCACATTGTGACACCAGGGAGGCGAGACAATGCATGCTAGATGTTAGGAGAGCCCTAACATTTTATTTGGACAGGGGGATGTGCTGGCTGCTGATTCCCGCAGCCCCTATTGGTCTGGAACAGCGAACCGCGGCCAATGGGAGCTGCGATTGGATGAACCTGCAGATACTGCAGGTAAACAAACTGACCCGGCCTCCCCCCAGCAGATTTCCCTGACGGGCCATGTGCCAAAGGTTGCTGATCCCTGCTGTTCAATTTAATATTTGAGTTTCTTCAGAACTCTTGGGTGCATACCATCTGGTCCTGGTGACTTATTACTGTTTAATTCATTGATGAGTTTCAAAACCTCCTCTATCCACACCTCAATCTGGCATTGTTGTAGGCAGTGTAGTTGAAGCCATGTCAGACCCAGGATAGTTCTCAGACCTGAGCTATTCTTTTTTAAGTGACAGATTTGAGGAATCTCCCTCACATTCTCTACAGTGAAGTCCGATGCAAAAAATTAATTTAGCTTCTCCGTAACAGCCTTGTCTTCCTGGAGTGCTCCTTAAAGTCTTTATCGTCCAGTGGCCCCACTGACTGTTTGGCAGGTTTCTTCTCCCGATGAACTTGTTGTTGCTGTTGTTGTTGCTGTTAGCTCATATGTCTTTTGCTAGTTGCTCTTCAAATTCTTTTTTGGTTTGCCTAACTACACTTTTACACTTGACTTGCCAGAGTTTGTTCTTTTTTTATTTTTCTCGGGGGTGTAAAGTCCAATTTTTAAAGGGTGCCTTTTTGCCTCTAACTGCCTCATGTACTCTGTTTAGCCATGGCAGCATTTATTTGCTCCTCTTAATATTTTTTTTATTTTGGGTATAAATTTGATTTGAGCCCCTGTTATGGGTGTTTTTCAGTGGTCTTCATGCAGCTTGCAGGCATTTAACCCTTGTGACTGTTCCTTTTAATTTCTGTTTAACTGGCTTCCTCATTGTTGTGGAGTTCCCTTTTATGAAGTTAAATGCTACTGTGGTGGGCTACTTTGTTATTCTCCCCCTGCAAGGATGGCTGTCTCTCTTCTGTCTGTTCTGTCCTTCTCCATATAGTCTGCAATATTTATTCTCCAGGCCCTCTTCTTATCGTCCAGTGTAGCACTGGCTTGCATGATCTCGCTGAACATGTCATCCCAAGTCCTTTTTTTTCCTCCTCCTTATCTGACTCAGGTGTTCCACAGGTGTGGAGGGGGCACCCTTCAAGGCCACAATGTCTGCAGCTACAGATAAAAAACTCACAGAGGTACCATTGTGAATATAGGTACAGTAAAAGCTTTTTCAACCAGCATGCTAGGGGAATGGGGGTGCTGGTAAATTAAAAATGCCAGTTAACTTACAGGGAGGGGTTTGGAGTGCGGGTGTTTGTGTGCAGGGCAGGGGCATGGGAGGGGCTGCAGGGCGCACTCTGGGAGGGAGTTTGGTTCCAGGAGGGGGCTTGGGGCAAAGGGTTGGGGCGTGGGAGGGGTCCTGGGGTGCCAGATGTGGGGAGAGGGGCGCTCACCTTCAGCGGCTCCCTGTCCCTGCTGCTCCTGGCAGAGGCATGGACAGGCAGCTCTGCAAGCAGGCATGTTGCCTCCATCTGCAGGCACTGCCCCCCACAGCTGGGAGCCGCAGAGTCAGCATGCGGGGATGGGGGACGGAGGCAGCGTGCCTCCGGAGCCACCTGGCCATGCCTCCACCAGCAACAGCAGGTATGGGGAGCTGCTTGCAGGGAGCCGCCGAAGGTGAACGCTCCCCTAATCCGGCACCCCAAGCCCCTCCTACACCTCAACCCTCTGCCCCAAGCCCCCTCCCGGACCCAAACTCCCTCCCAGAGCATGCCCCACAGCCCCTCTCGTACCGCAGTCTCCTGCCGGCCCCACACCAACCGCACTATAAACTGGATTTTCAGTGCAGATCAGAAATGCTGGTTTATAGAGCTTGCCAGTTGGTGAAGTGCTGGATAAAAGAGCTTTTACTGTATAATGAAAAGCAAAAGTTAACATTCAGAACTCTCCTTGCTGCCATAAAGTTTTAAACAGGACATGTTTATTGATACTTCTGCTGTGGAGTGCTCATGCATGATGCCACTCACAGCACCTGCCATGCTGAGGATGGCCCACTGTTGTGAGGGAAATGAGGAGGGAATTGCTTGGTTGCATGGAACTATGAGTATAGGGCAATGGTACTTAATACTGGCACCATTTTCCACAGGTTGTGGTGACTTTCAGTGGTATCTCACTCCTGAGGGTAACAAAGACACAGAGTGCAGTTGCTGCTGGAGTCCCAAAGCCACCTGGACCTGGGACCTGTATGTTGCTAGCCTGTTAACTTTTGCAGGCAACATTGTAGTAATTGCCAACTGGCATGAGAGAATGTCCTATTGCAGAGAAAGAAATAAAACTGCCACCTTTAGAAACCTTTGAGAGGACTGCAGAATACTTCCATGATAGCTCGATTGAGATCTCTCAGGTGGATACAAGGGACATCCCTGTTGTCAAGACTAATTCCCCACTCTGTCACTCCAAGAGCAGAAGGTGGGGGCCTGCAAGGATTCTAAAAATTAATACTGGGCACTCCAGGCTTCTATTAATCTCCCAAGGTTACAGTTTTTCTCTGACCTTAGATTGGTAGATGCTGCCACCACCCAAGTGCAGAACCCCTTTAAGAGCCCAGGAAGGTGCACTTGGGAATTCCTTCCTGCGGGGTACCCTCAAGCCCTTTCACCTTCTCCTCCTCTGGAGAAGAGCTGGGGGAAAAAAAAAAGGAAATTAGCGGTTGTCACCAGCTAATTAAACAACATGTGCACAAACCTCTTAAAACACAAAAATCCAATTCTGTTCTTAAAAAAGGTAAATTTTATTAATAAAAAAGAGAAAGAAAATACATCTGGGAACTCAGGCTATTGCTAGATTTTAAAAGAGCAACTACAAGGATTAAGCACCAAGAATAGTTTCTTGAGGTCCAGCTTAAAGGTTACAAGCAAAACAAAAGCACCTGGGTTTAGAACAGAGGAATCCACAAGCCATAACTAAATAAAAGGGATAAACCTAATTGTGTCTTCCTAGACATTTCCTGATCTACTTACATATCTGGGATTTTAAATGAGTAGTTTCTAGGTATGATACTGATGATTTTTCCATACCTGGCCCGACCTTCGTACAGCATAGCTGTTCCCCTGTCCACCTCTCCCCGTGCGAACAGACAGACAGACAGACAAAAGGGGAGTCTTTGTTCAATTTTAAAAAGTTCTAGCCTTCCCATTGGCTCTATTGTCCAGGTGTCCACTCACTTCCCTTTACCTATGCATAGCAGTGAGACTTTTTAACCCTTTACAGGTAGAGCAATTAGAAAACAGCTACTAAGAGGGATTTTATAGCTACTGGCTGTCTGGGGTGTCCATAAAAGGGAGCTACCCCCACCCCTCTTCATTTATCACACCTGTGTATAAACTGCTTTGCATGTCCCCTCCCACCAACTCTACAAGGGAATGAAAAAGCAGATATGAACTCTACCTCTCTTTGTTGTATTGCTACCTCTTCTAGTATGAGTAAATTAATGGAATATCAGTACTTGCATTCTGTTAAGTTGGGGATGCCATCAGTACATCATTCTAATGGGAAATACATTTATACATTTATCCGAGAGACTTTCACCTGCATGGGGCTCATCCATGCTTGACTGCCGGAACTGCAGCGCAGTCTTAAACAAGTCCTGGCTTGTGGCATAGCTGGACCTCCCAGTTGCGCATCCCCCATCCTGTTCCTCACTGTTCACACAAGGGCCTGTGACTCGGGCTCCTTGGAGGTATCCATGGTGGTCTGTGGGGGTGTGGTGGGGTCTCTGCCAAGTATAGTATCAAGCTTTTTGTAAAAGTGGCAAGTCACAGACTTGCCACCAGATCAACTGTTGGCCTCCCTGGCCTTCTGATCTGCCTGCCGCAGCTCCTTCACTTTTACGTGGCAGTGCTGCTCAGTGGTGTTATACCCCTTCCCCTGCATCCCCATGCAATCTGCTCAGAGAGTCCACATTTCTATGGCTGGTCCACAGCTGTGCTTTCACAGCCTCTTCTCCCCACAGGCCCAGGAAATCTCCTGTCTACTCCAAGTTGGAGCATGTCTGGAGCGTGTAGCTGGCATGGTCAGCTGGGCAATTGCATATAACAATAAAGAGCTGCTAGGCAGAGAGCTACTAGGTAGGCTTGTCAAGCTGGACAATCAGAAAAAAGGCATTTCAAAAATTTGCAGGGCTTTAAAAGAAGGCGGGGGTGGGGGACGGGGGACAGTGAAGTGGAACCATCCACTGTCCATGACCACTGGGCAGTGGAGTTCACAACTATGATCAGAGCAGTCAGTGTTGGGCATTAAGGAACCTCTACTGGAAGACTGTTAGGGTCAATATAGGTAACATGGTTTCTATACTCGCAGTGCGTCAGTCTCACTACATTGACCATGGCTCAATGCTGCTCAGGGACCTGGTGTAACCGCGCCACTGTAATGGGGTGTTTACATGGGTGTGAGACAAATTTAAGTGTAGACATATGCACAACTAGGTCGATACAAGGTGGCTATGTTGATCTAACTTTGTAATGTAGACCAGGCCTAAGTCTATTCACAGTTATTTCTATACTCAGGCTAAACTCTTATTTTTCAGATGTCAGCAGCCTTAATTTACACAAATTCCTCATATCTACAAACAGGGCTCTCAATTAACCGAAGTTAACTCATGCGATTAACTCAAATATTTGCATTGTAAAATGATAAAAGAAATAGTATTTTTCAATTCACCTCATGCAAGTACTGTAGTGCAATCTATTTGTTGTGAAAGTACAACTTACATATGTAGATTTTTTTTGTTACATGGCTGCACTCAAAAACAAAACAATGTAAAACTTCAAAGCCTACAAGTCCACTCAATTCTACTTCTTGTTCAGCCAATCGCTAAGGCAAACAAGTTTGTTCACATTTACAGGAGATAATGCTGCACTCTTCTTATTTACAATGTCACTAGAAAGAACAGGCATTTGCATGGCACTTTTGTAGACAGCATTGCAAGATATTTACATGCCAGATATGCTAAACATTTGTTTGCCCCTTCATGCTTCAGCCACCATTCCAGAGGACATGCTTCCATGCTGATGACACTTGTTAAAAAAAAAAAGTGTTAATTAAATTTGTAACTGAACTGTATGTCCCCTGCTCTGTTTTACCTGCATTCTTCCATATATTTCATGTTATAGCAGTCTCAGATGATGACCCAGCACATGTTGTTCATTTTAAGTACACTTTCACTGCAGACTTCATGAAATGCAAAGAACGTACCTATGTGAGATTTCTAAAGATAGCTACAGCACTTGACCCAAGATTTAAGAATCTGAAGTGCCTTCCAAAATCTGAGAGGGACGAGGTGTGGAGCATGCTTTCAGAAGTCTTAAAAGAGCAACACTTTGATATGGAAACTACAGAACCCAAACCACCATAAAAGAAAATCAACCTTCTGCTGGTGGCATCTGAGTCAGATGATGAAAATGAACATGCGGTGGTCAGCACTGCTTTGGATTGTTATTGAGCAGAAAACGTCATCAGCATGGATGCACGTCCCCTTGAACGGTGGTTGAAGCATGAAGGGACATATGAATCTTGAGCGCACCTGACACGTAAATATCTTGCCAGCTACAACAGTGTCATGCAAACTTTATTTCTCACTTTCATTTCTCAGTTTCAGGCGACATTGTAAACAAGAACTGGGCAGCATTATCTCCTGCAAATGTAAACAAACTTGTTTGTCTGCATGATTGGCTGAACAAGAAAAAAGACTGAGTGGACTTGCATGCTCTAAAATTTTACATTGTCTTATTTTTGAATGCAGGGTTTATTTTACATAATTCTGCAGTTGTAAGTTCAACTATATCATGAAAGAGATTGCACTATGGCACTTGTATTAGGTGAACAGAAATATACTATTTCTTTTGTTTTTTACAGTGCAAATACTTGTAATAAAAATAAATATAAAGTGAGCACTGTACACTTTGTATTCTGTGTTGTAGTTGAAATCAATATATTTCAAAATGTAGAAAACATCCATAAATATTTAAATAAATAGTATGCTGTTATTGTTTAAAAGTGTGATTAATCGCGATTAATTTTTTTAATCGCTTGACAGCTCTACTACAAATCCTATCCTCTACACTTATTCTGTTAGAATGAACCATGAGTCAGATCCTCAGCTCTATTGAAAGAAATGGAGTTATGCCAATTTAGACAAGATGAGGATCTGGCCACATAATTTTAATTACAATGCCTGAAACTTAAACCAAGGATGTTTCCTCCCAAATAGCTTTGAAGGTGCATCAAAGTTTATTTACTCATATTAAAAAGGTTCTGATGAACACACAATTAAACAATATTTAGGTGTTGTCTAGTGTCTTCCTAAAACAAAGGCTTCCCCATCTCCATGCTGTAGCTGTGGCTAGACACACAGCTCTCTTTGAGGAGGGCCTGGTACCCTTTCACTCACTTGTTCACTTGAGGCAGAGTTTGTATCTCCAGGCTCAAGAGACAGTTTATCAATCACATGAATATATATTTTATTAACATAAGTAAATTTATTATCATGTATCTATATCAAATTGGATTCCTGTAATAATTATAAATTTGGTTTCTGACAGTTTATGCACCGAGCCTACATGTGAGTAATTTAACTCATGGGAATAAAGTTATTTAATTGCTGTTTTCCAGATCAGGCCTTAAATTACCACAGCCTGGTTTGGTCCAATGCTAGCTGTTTTAGAGACTGAACAGCAGAATGTGTAAACTTGATTCTCAGTTACAGTTACCACCATGATGCATGTGAGCTCCCCTGGCTTACTTGGAGAGTAAAAGAACCAGAGCTGCTCACAACACCTAAGTCTTCCAACTTCGGCATCTAAGACTATGTCTTCAGAGCATATGAAGTACAGGGTAAGCAATCACATGGTACATTAATCCATGGTATCCTAACCCACAATAGTGTAACCACATTTCTGTGCTGTCATGCCCCCAACCTGCACTGGTGCTGTTTCTGGCTGTAACAAGCAATGCAGGTATCTCAAATCATATCCCAAGATTCATAGCTCTACAACTCACTGTGCCACTCTCTGCTCACATTTACAGATTATTTAGGGTGACCAGATGTCCCGTTTTTATAGGTACAGTCCCGTTTTTGGGGAATTTTTCTTATATAGGCGCCTATTACCCCCCCAACCCCGTCCCCTTTTTCACAGTTGCTATCAGGTCACCCTCAGGGTGTTATGGGGGAACTTGTCTGCCCACTCTAGGGATTGTGGGAAGAAATGGTCTAAGCCTGTGAAATTAATTTCTTAGCAGGACCAACAGACAGTGGTGGTATATTGTTACGTTTTGAAGGTATGGATCCCACTCTCCCTAATAACCAGGGCTGACAGCTGCTGCTTTTTATGGAGGCAATGTTTCTTTACACACCTAATGCACGCCAGTGCATTCCAATCACTTTCCAGCTTCAACACGGACATCCAGTCTTCCCTTCAAGGAAACCCTACTGCACTGATTGAGAAACTGTCCAGCACTCAATAAAGACTCCATCTCTTAATTTGTCATGAATAATAAATTGGGTGTGGCCATGATTCAGGACGCAGATGACTACCACATGCAAAATATCCATCCCAAGTGTGGGACACCACAAAATGTGTGAAATTAAATAGGAATCATGTTATGCAATACTCCTTAACTGTCTCAGTTTCCCCACTTTCAGCTAGGATCTATGCCATAGCAACAGTGAGCCATTTCACAGTTTCCCCAATCTCAGTCCCCAGTTTGTTTGGGATTTTAGCCTCAGTTACCTCACTTTCAGCTGACATGTTAGCCACATCAACAATGAGCCATGCCTCAGTTTCCCCAGTTTCAGCCTGGGTCTTAGCTGCCTCAACTTCCAGCTGTGCCTCAATCTCCCTCATAAGGGAAAGCAATTAGCTTACCTCTATGGGATTTGGTTTGGCTTCCTCCCATCTCCACTCCATCAGAGACATCTGCATGAAGTAGCAATTCCTATTTAAACCTGCCTCGCTGAAAACTGGGACTGTTAGTTGCACTGGTACTCACCACACCATCCACCCCCTAGAGCAGTGGTGGGCAACCTGCGGCCCGCGGCTCCCATTGGCCGAGAATGGTGAACCCCAGCCACTGGGAGCTGCGGGCGGCCGTGCAAATGCAAACAAATGGTCTGGAGGCCTGCCAGCAGCTTGCCCTGATGGGCCGCGTGCAGCCCCCGGGCTGCAGGTTGCCCACCACTGCTCTAGACCATGCAGGGGAGCTGACTCAATAGACTTGGCCTCTGTCTGCTCCTTCTCTGAGTTGGATCAAAAGTATTTTATCTGTAACATTCTGCCTGCTGGGAAGATCCACAGTCTGTTGGCTGCTGCCCACATCCCAGCAGGGTACTAAACAGGTTGCTTGCCTACCCCTTAATTTCTGGAAGCTAAGACCTGGGAAATTCTAGGTTGGTGATTCCACCCTGGGAATGTCCCTTCCCCTTTCCTCCCATATTCTTTGTGCACATCACAGCTCTGTCATGGGGCAAGAGCCCAGTAAACCGCTTGCCCCCCTTTCCCTGGGCCACTCACTTATGACTTTGTCATGGGGGAGAGTCCAGACAGCTCCCTGCCCCCACTAGGAGTCACATGTCTGGTCAGGGGGCTTGTAGGAAGTGATTGGAAGATCATCATGTCTTAGTTGTTGTGGCTGCATTTCTTCATTGTAGTTGTGTTGGAGAGTAGCAATATGCATTAACAGCTACCTCAGGGCCTGTATCTCAGGGAGGGGTGATATCTCACTGTATAGTACTGAAAGAGGCACGCGGATGTGTGAATATGGAGCATGTTAAGGGGATAACCTGGGGTTGAGTCTGAGTTAAGTTTGCAGTGAAAACAAGCCCTATAAGTGCTACATAAAAGCCGGTACTTAAAAAAAAAAAAAAAAAAACATTTCTCAGAAATTGTCCTGGATCTACATCAAAATAAAACACAGTTTTGGTCTTGGATATGCTTCAAAACACGTTTGATGTGCTAAAAATAATAAACACTGCTGAGATTTGTGCCAGTATTATTCTCAACACCCTTCACAACTGGGTCTATTTTCTTCAAGAATACTTTTTGATACTGTCTCATGTGACCATCTCATAAATAAACTAGGGAAATATAACTTAGATGGAGCATCTATAAGGTGGGTGCATAACTGGTTGGAAAACCGTTTCTAGAGAATAGTTATCAGTGGTTCATAGTCAAGCTGGAAAGGCATATCAGGTGGGGTCCAGCAGGGATCAGTTCTGGGTCCAGTTCTATTCAATATTTTCATCAGTGATTTAGATAATGGCATAGAGAGTACATTTATAAAGTTTGTGGATGATACCAAGCTGCGAGAGAGGTGCTTTGGAGGATAGGATTAAAATTCAAAATGATCTGGACAAACTGGAGAAATGGTCTGAAGTAACAAGGATAAAATTCAATAAGGATTGATACAAAGTACTCCACTTCTGAAGGAACAATCAGTTGCACACATACAAAATGGGAAATTACTGCCTAGGAAGGAGTACTGTGAAAAGGGACCTGGGTGCCATAGTGGATCACAAGTTAAATATGAGTCAACAGTGTAACACTGTTGCAAAAAAAAAAAAAAAAAAAAAAAGCAAACATCATTCTGGGACATATTAGCAGGAGTGCTGTAAAGCAAGACACGAGCAGTAATTGTCCTGCTCTACTCCATGCTGATTAGGCCTCAACTGGAGTACTGTGTCCAGTTCTGGATGCCACATTTCAGGAAAGATGTGGACTAATTGGAGAAAGTCCAGAGAAGAGCAACAAAAATTATTAAAGGTCTAGGAAACATGACCTATGAGGGAAAATTGAAAAAAATTGGTTTGTTTAGTCTGGGGAAGAGAATACTGAGAGGGGATAGTTTTCAAGTACATACAAGGTTGTTACAAGGAGGAGGGAGAAAAAATATTCTTCTTAATCTCTGAGGACATGAAGCAATTAACTTAAATTGCAGCAAGGCTGGTTTATGTTAGACATTAGGAAAAAATTCCTCACTGCAAGAGTACTTAAGCACTTCAATAAATTGCCTAGGGCAGTTGTGGAATCTCCGTCATTGGAGATTTTAAAGAGCAGGTTAGACAAACACCTTTCAAGGATGGTCTAGATAATACTGAGTCCTGCCATGAGTTCATAGGGACTGCACTAGATGACCTCTCAAAGTCCCTTCTAGTCCTACGGTTCTATGATTTCTATTATTTAAAATTATAAATACAACCCTCTCAGCAGGCTTATGTGTTACTTTGTAGTCCCAATACATTGTTTCATTTTATTTGTTTTAATTACACAGTAAGTGGGCCTAACTGGTCATCTGTACACTGAGGGCAGTGTATGATATATGTGCTCTTCTTTTTGGCTGTCAGTGTGTGTTAACATGCAAATTCCCTTGCTCCCAAAACTACCATATATACAGGATTATTGATTATGTTCATCTGCAGTGTGTGTAGGCTAGAAGGTCAGTTTAAAGCGCATATGGCCTACAGTGGCCAAGTTTCCTTGAATGCATTTACTCTAACTTTTTATTTAACTGCAGACCATGAATACTACTGAAATTATGAATTCTTCCACATCTTATATCATGACTAAATGTTCAGGTCCAGATATCATATGTAAATCATGATGTAATGGCTGATGTAAATCAGTGTAACTCCATTGACTTCAAAATATAACATAGGTTGAGTTCTGGAAGCACTCAGTATTAAGTGTAGGGTACAATTTTCAAAAATGTCCAAATGATGAAAGCCATACTGATGAGTCCCAACTGTCGTGCTTGTACTGGGAATATTCGCACTGTTTGCAATTGACTTCAATGGGACTACTCATGGTAGTAAACACTGTACCAGCAGTAAGTATGTGCAGCCTTGGGCCCTTAATTTGAAATTGCTTTTATCTTCTGTTAAAAACAGATACACTTTTTCAATCAGAGTAGCAGCTATCAGGATAGCAGCTATTTTTGCTCCTTCCTTATTCTCCCTGCTAAGGAAAATTCTGTCAAGTTGTAAAATCTATCAAAGGTGAGTGCATAAGGATTTGCAGTTTGATACAGACCATAACTACTCTTTTACAGTATCTATCTAATGCAAATTCTCACAACACATTTTTATAGTTACTTCGAAATGTAGGAGAAAGATCTGATTTCTTTGGACTGCAGCAGCACATTCTATGCCCTGCAATTGTAACCCACACACCTTCTGGGTGTGGTGTTCTGTCCCATATAGTGGCACTGAGACAACTTAAAGAGATATAGTTAAATGGATCTGCTCTACAGCCTTAGCTAACAAGCAGTCAGCTTTTAGCTTATGCTATAGAAGCTCATGCACTAAGCTCAAGAGGTCCCCGGTTTGATCCTGCCCACCGACGACAGGAGTCTGTCAGCGTTACACAATCAGTTAAGGCTAGATAGTGACTGGCACTAATGCTGCCATGCAGGGAGGCTATAGAGAGGTTCCCCGGATCTCAGCAACAAGTGCTCATGGGAGTACAAGGCCTGCATTAGAGATGCAAGTGTGTGGGGAGTAGGCAGAGCTCTTAGCTCTCTTCCTCTTCCACCCATATGCTAACCACATGGAAGCTGAAGGATGTTTGAGGCACCATGCTCTTTCCTCCTGCTTCCCCCGTGCATCTCCCATGGTGGTGTGCCTCTCCAATTCTTCCTTCTCACAGCTGCACCTGAAAGGCACAACGTGGCCCTATAAAAATACAAAAGCAACAACAGAAACTGCAGCTCTGAGTATAGTCAAATAATGTTCAACAAGCTCTTTCAGTGAACCAGTTAGAATGTGTAAACAGCATTATAGTATGTACAGAAGGTGCATGGATCTAGATGGTGTGCAAGCTCTTTCATGCCAGCATGTTAGTCAGATTTACACACTTTGTGCCTTAAAAGACATTCAAATGAATACATTCTCACCGTGACTGCTCACCTTATTGTGCATGTCCATTTAACAGACATTTGGACACCCAGGTCTTATTGACCACTGTATTATTCCCTCATTATGCTAATGTAACCCAACTGAAATCAGTGGAGTTATACTAGCCTAACACTGAAATAACATAGCGGTGAATCAGGCCTCCTGTATATTTCAAAACTGCAGTTGTGTTAACTTTTATCATCACAGCTAATATAGTATGTATACTTCATGATAGTAACAACAGATATGTATGCCCATTACAGTACTAACGAGTGTAAATAAAATACTTTCTGAGAAGAATAAAAATACCATTCTTCACAGGATCTGAAAACTGTATTTCTCACAGCAGTATCCTATTTAAACACAAGTTTGAAAAAGTAAATTGGGGGAGGAGGAAATACCCAAGGTAACATAAATACTGCTATCAAACACAACAGGGGACTATGGTTTACAGTGAGACTTGGCACTTAGTATACATAGTTTTATCACTTACGATGAATCCTTCACTTGCTGGAGAAAATAAAATATCAGATTCTTGGGACTAACTCTGGTTTATCTTACTGAAACCTCTATCCACAGACACAAATCATACCAGTTTTCTTCTAATCTCCACCTAAACTAAATGTTTCTTAAATAATCATCCTTCACAAGGGCCTAGAAAAAGCTGTACAACCAGATGTGCAAGAATTTTTTTTTAAATATGTATTTCTTAAAGTTATTTTTATTATAATGTGCAGAAACAATAATAAATCGATCCCTCCAAAGTTCACAACATTTCATATTAGTTACAGCATTTTAAAGTTATCTAAGGTGTTATAGTAAAAGTATTAATCTCATCCCCACCAATAAAAACATATATATATATGCAAATAAATTAATTCCCTCTATTCTGTACTGTACCATTGCACCACAGATGGGAAAGTTAGAAGGAAAGCTCTAGTACTTTATAAAATATATTCTATTTGCTTCATCTAATTGCATAGGAGATATCAAGGTTCCTCCCCCACTCTGAACGCTAGGGTACAGATGTGGGGACCTGCATGAAAACCTCCTAAGCTTATCTTTACCAGCTTAGGTCAAAAACTTCCCCAAGGTACAAAATATTCCACCCCTTGTCCTTGGATTGGCCGCTACCACCACCAAACAAATACTGGTTAAGAGCTGTTTGGAAACATCTTTCCCCCCAAATACTTCCCAAAACCTTGCACCCTACTTCCTGGACAAGGTTTGGTAAAAAGCCTCACCAATTTGACTAGGTGACTACAGACCCAGACCCTTGGATCTTAAGAACAATCCTCCCAACACTTGCACCCCCCCCCCTCTTTCCTGGAAAATGTTGGATAAAAAGCCTCACCAATTTGCATAGGTGACCACAGACCCAAACCCTTGAATCCGAGAACAATGAAAAAGCATTCAGTTTTCTTACAAGAAGACTTTTAATAGAAATAGGAGTAAATAGAAGTAAAGAAATCCCCTCTGTAAAATCAGGATAGTAGATACCTTACAGGGTAATTAGATTCAAAACATAGAAAATCCTTCTAGGCAAACCATGAGTTACAAAAAAGATACATGGACAGAAATAGTTATTCTATTCAGCACAATTCTTTTCTCAACCATTTAAAGAAATCATAATCTAACACATACCTAGCTAGATTACTTACTAAAAGTTCTAAGACTCCATTCCTGGTCTTTCCCCGGCAAAAGCAGCATACAGACAGACAGAGACCCTTTGTTTCTCTCCCTCCTCCCAGCTTTTGAAAGTATCTTGTCTCCTCATTGGTCATTTTGGTCAGGTGCCAGCAAGGTTACCTTTAGCTTCTTAACCCTTTACAGGTGAGAGGAGCTTTCCCCTGGCCAGGAGGGATTTTAAAGGGGTTTACCCTTCCCTTTATATTTATGACAAGAGAGTAAGGCCCTTGTCCTGTAATCAAATCACAGGCAGATACTCGCACCTACATGAAGCCACATTGAAGCCAACAGGGCTCTGCACAGGCACAAAAGTCCAGTCACATGGATATGAATGCAGGATTTTAGTGGAAGTTCAGATTTCTCATTTTCTTACAGAATTGGACACTAAATCACCAATGACAAGATTGTGCCTTAAATGCACAGTCCTGAGCAAGAGGTTGCATGTACACTGCTCTACCCAAGGCACATTGTGGATCAAAGACACCTGTGCTCAAGCAGGAAGAAGTAGTAATTTGTTGCTGAAGTGTATCACCCCTCCTGTGCTGGCTGGCGCATTGGGGGTGGAGGAGCCAATGCTCAGCCCACTTCCTGACCGCTTGCTCTGGAGTGAGAGGAAGAATACTTGGTGTGCAGAGCCCATTTATTCCTGCATGCCTGAACCCAAAATCCATGTAGCCTGCACAGGAAAGTAAGAGGCATTCTCACTCCCCTTTATGCTTCTGCTTGGGAATGTAATCCAAGTCAGAATTTAGCCCATAGCTATGTTTCTTTATAAGTATATCACTGAAAGCTTCCATTATATTGTGTAGTCTATAATTTAGTCCAGCACAGATTGCTGCACTGGATATCCAGTCTGCTTCAGATGACAATGGTTCATGCCTCCAATGTGTTTTCAGCCTACGTTTAAACCTATTCTCAACCATATTTTGTTTGAAGCAATGCATTTTTTTTTGGACTCCACTGTTCTTATGTAAGAACATGAACTGTTGCAGTTTTAAATTAGTATATTTCACAGCCAGATAGTTGTTTTCCCATGCACACTGAATTTTTAAGAATATACTCAACATTCAACAAACACCTGAAGTTCCTAGCATGGCTGCCTATAACCAGTTCTTCATTCAAAAGAATTATGTGCAATGACTTTTAAAAACATTTAGGCATTGCTCTCCAACAAAAGCCAAATAACCTGAATTATGTTTGCCATTTCTTGGAGAGCAACCTTTCAGCCCCTCTGTTCCTTTGCCAGCCATTTCACCGCACATTATCTTCTTCCCACAATCATGTAATAGGGATGCCACAAAAGGTTATGGAAGGGACATATTTTACCACTTTACAGGTGGGTTGGTTACATATGGTAATGAACACAGTGGAAAATATTCAAAATTGGATTTCTTCTCCAGGTCTGTTTCCTTGCATTGTTTATGACACATTAGTGTGCATGGCAAGCTATTTGCAATATGTTAATGTGATGCAGACGTATATGAATGTATATAATGTATGCATATGAAATTAAGTGTTCCTTTTTTTAGAGCACTAGGAAATCATTTTGACTGTCATGCTTTTTAACATTATCTTGGTAGGCACAGTTTGATTATACTCAAGATGTGTTGGATTCTACAAATTCTGCATTATTATCAGGCTGATTAAATCCAGTGAGCACTAGTATTACTTTAAAGAATAGTAGGTATGATGTAGTATATTTGATATGGGTGTAATCATGCTACCAGGTTCAATACATTCTGTAGCTGTTGAAATGTGTTTGCAGTTAGTAAATATAACAAATATATGTCAATACTGCCTTCTGCATATTCACTTTTGACAGTAATGTAAGGTGTCCTATTTTTTTTAAAAGAGACAAGGTGGGTGAGTAATATCTCTTATTAGACTAACTTCTGTTGGTCAAAGAGTCAAGCTTCAGGCTACAAAGAGCTCTTCTTCAACTGTATAGCTCTGTGTAGCTCGAAAGCTTGTCTCTTTCACCAGCAGAAGTTGGTCCAATAAAAGATATTATCTCACCCACCTTGTCTCTCTAATATCTTAAGACCAACACAGCTACAATAACACTACAAACAAAAAATAGACTTTTCCCTTTCATTCAAGGATCTCTAAGCATTTCACAAATATTAATTATCTTAGCCTCATGATACCTCTATGAAATTGGAATTATTATCTCCATTTTACAGATGGGGAAACAGACACAGAAGGGGTAGGTGACAAACTTTTGCAGCAATAGAGCTTTATTTATTATTTCAATTATGTTGGCTTATATTAAAACTTGTTATGACAAGTAAAGTAGAGAAACCTTGAGAAAATCATAAGTACAACTGGTTGATCCACGACAACTAATACTACATAAATAAGGTGGTGTGTATTCTTCTATTAATACATTCTATCTAGCTGTATACGTTGGCCCCATCACCATACTTCTTAGTGCCTCCAAAATATTTAAAAAGAGAAATAACAGTAATCATCTGTCTCTTCCTCCTTCCCTTCACAGCCTGCCAGAGAAACAGAAGATTTGTTCTCCTGATTTTTTATGCTATTTGGATGTAAGTGTGAGTGGGGAGTGTGGGGCCAGGAGATTGAAACCCATTCTATTAGACACAGTCCCAATCACGGTGATCCCCACATTTCTGACTTCAGAGCTTGATCATTGTAACTTATATATCTGAGAATGAAGCTGAACATCCTGAAAAAGTTCCTAAAGATGCAAAGCACAATTGTCTGCTAAGAAACACAAGTTGCCATGAATACATCAGTCAGGTTCTGTCCCCTCTGCACTGGTTCCCACTTAGATCAGTGTCCAGTGCATCTATCTTTATTTTCAAAGCCTTTTATATGCTTGTTCCTTGCTGAGAGGTCTTCTTTCCCTTTGCAATCATGTCCTCCCACAACAGCTATATTTTACAGAAATAATTAAACTGTTGAACGATGTGGGGATTTTTTGAATGCAGGAGACAGAACTCTCATAGGACCTAGACACAGAGGATGAAATCCTGGCCTCACTGAAGTCAATGGAAGTTTCTCTTTTGACTTCAATGGGGCTAGGATTTCACCTAAACTATGGAACTCACTCTGGCAAGAAAATTTAAAAAAAGAACACACTCTCACACACATAAGAACTTCTCTAGTGTCAAGCAATGTTTCCTTTAGTTGTGGTCAGATTATTGCATATTCTAGGATAGATGGTAAATTTCCCTAATCAAAGGTGTTGACAGTCTGTCTTAGTGGGAGTCTCAGGTTGTCTACTCTCTCTTACTACCCAGAATGGCAGGAGACAGAGTCACAAACAGTGGCAATGATTTCCGTCAAATTTTCCTCGACTTCTACTTGTGCGAATGGGCCAAAAGATTGGAAGGAGGGTATTGTGGTTCTGTTCTCAACTTGTTGTTCATGCTGGTTGATGAGGCCATCCCAGATACACATGATCAATTCTATGAAATAAGATAGTTCCTTGCTTTACGTGCTGTGTTTGCGGGTTGAGTGGAGTCACTTTGAGTATATAAAGTATTTTATGATCCAGAGAAGTTCTGTCAGTCATGACTTTGCTGCCTCTATGACAAGGGATAGGTAGGCTCTCTTTGTCTCCATGGCCGTGGTATAGGTTTCTAGACAGGTTTTCTTTCCATTTTTTCTATTCCAGGTCATCCAAGAGCCACAGCAATCAACGTGGACCATGGTATTTTGATGACCAGATGCTCAGCTGGTGTAAATCAATGCACTTCAACCGACTTTACTGGAGCTATGCCAATTTACACCAGCTGAGGACAATGGCACCAGAAGGACTGCAGAAGTATGGGGTGGGGGCAGGGCGAGCAACCAAAACGGCCCAAATTTGACTGGCATTATGACCCTTATTGCACCCCTGAGAAGTTCAGGTTCTCAAATGTGGGGGGCCATGGCCCCCACTGTTTAAAAAGTGTGTGCAAGGGGGAATGTCCCTCTCCGCTTCCATTTCCGGTGCCCATGACTGAGACTATGGCTCAGAGTGTACAGCAGTAGGCAGAGAATGGCTATTGTACCTTACTGAGTCTTACTGACTCCTTGGCCTCTTGGTTGGGCAGGGTCTGCTATAAGTAGATTTTGGAACTTGTCTGAGTCTAAAAGGTTTCAGAAACAGACCATGGTATTGCTTTCCTTTAGCCTTGTAATGGGGAGGTTTATTACTTCTGCCTGAAGGAGGAAATAGCCTGATCATTAAAGGGAGATTTTTATTTATTTTATTAATTTTTTTATGTCCATACCAAGCCCAAAGATCTAGTCCAGGATGTTGTTAATTGAGTGGGTGGGTCTGGAAATTACCTGTGAGGAAACTAACATGAAAAGTCTAGATAGGGAGTTTTGATCAATGCACGAAATCTCCTAAAACTATGAGTCCTGTAAACTCTATCACCATGTCAGGCAGTTCCTCTTACCAGTTTCCCTGGCAAGCCTTTGGTGTCTGGGATTTACTAATTAGCAAAAATGTCCAGGTTAGGCTTAAAAGCAAACCATTAACCAGAGTATATCTACAATAAAAGCAATGCAAATTAAATCTATGGAGACTGATGTTTTGACTACACTTCATTTGGAAAATCTGTGGCCCAAATTCTGCTCCGAAACATGAACATGCAACTACTGTTTGAATTCAAAACTATAAAACCTAATCCTGCAGTCATTATTAAGGACTTAATCATGTAGAGTGATTTGCATGGAAACATATATTGAAGGGTATTCTGCACTGCTCTATTTGATAGTGTGAAATATCTTCTTTATTTATAACAAATCCAAGTAGTCCTTAAAATTGTACATTGTCCCCTGCTCAAAATTTGGATGAATTTTCTGAGTCTTTGGAGGACAAAATTAATTCAAAGGATTTTTTAACTGAATATTTAATTGTAGGTACAAATTTTGTGCTATTTAGAAAAGAATCTTTATCTAATTGCCAAAATATGCATTAATTTTATCTTGTGAACACTGAAATCCAGTAAAGTCTAAGACACTCCTGGGTGCAGGCGTCTACACTAGTGGATTTGAATCCAGTATATTTAGACTATATGAACAGGACCTAAGCAGGGGTTGTAGAACTTCTGTAGATTTTATAGAAAGATTAAAGAGAAAATAAAACATATTTTAAATTCATGAATCACAGTACATTTCACTAGTACTAGACCTCTATAATAGGGCCTTTTATCTTTTACTTTTGTGTTATGGCTTTTAAAATAGTCTCCACGCTTCCCGCTCAGAATCACAAAGAGCAAACTGCAGCCAAAACTCTTGTGAGTTGTCCCTTTGCCTTGGGACTATGCATTTGAATACGGGCTGCAGTATTAAGTTTTGCCTGCAGGATCAGACCCTTAGCTTCACAACAGTTCTATGAGATAGGGGAGCATTTCCATCTGCATTTTACAGACTGGAAAACTGAAGTCTAGGGATTTGTGACTTTCCCAAAGTCACAAAAGTCTGTGGCAGACCTGAGAACAAAAATTAAATGTCCTGACTCAGTCCTATATTTCAAGCCACAAGACTATTTTCTCTTTGTGATTCTGAGCTGGGAAGAGTAGAGACTGTTTTAAAAGTCATGTCAGAAAGATAAAATAAAAGAGTATGAACCATGACTTCAAGTGTGACTTATTTGTTGTCCTGTGCAGTTTTCATGTTGGGTGAAACCAGGAAGTACTGTTGGAAATTTTGTGAGGAAAAATCCAATATAATGAGATTTCTAGTTGATTTTAAGACCAAGTTCAGATAAGTTCCAGATAAACAACTTTTTTGGATGTTTATCCACTCAGTATTAAACTATTGAACCCTTTGAGATTCACTCTTCACAAATCACCACCTCCTCCTCTTGACCTCAAAAACAGATCTACTGGAAAAAGAGAGAACTTTAAATACATTTAAATGAGATGCATTAAAATAAGATCCTGCTCTCCCTACCTTCTATGTATGTACTTGTAATCGTTTTCTTACTCTTTAGCCTTTTATCCTCTGGTTTACATGTCTAAAGGCTACACTGGAAGGCTGTCATGAGCATACTCAGAGGGCCCAAAAAAAGTACAGTTTAGCATATTCAAGTGAGAATTAGTAGCAAGGCTCAGTGTCACCATTTTATCACAGACAGATGATATTACAGTGCAAGAACAGACTGGCTTTTAAATGATGGGCTTAAAAAGGCAAACTAAATACCAGTCATCTGCTGTGCTTTGCAACATCAGTGCCATAAATAGGCGCATTCTCTTGGTTGGTTGGTTGGTTTGTTGGTTTTAAATTTATGATAAAGTATATAAAATTAATGACGTGCTCACACTTAAGTGTTAAAAGCCAGTTGTCTGCTGGTGTGTTACTGCTATGCACAGTACTTCATAGCCACTGCTCCACAAACAGAACCCACACACCCTTTCATTCATGCAATCAAACCCAGACAATTTTATTTGTGGAACAGTTTATTATACAAATAAAATAAAATAAAATAAAATAAAATAACCGTTTTTACATTATTACCAGACTTGGAAGAGATTAGAGTGATTATGCAAAACCCATGACTATGTTGGTATCTGTCCTGTCTTGCAGTATATTCTGTGCTCACTGAGTGGGAGGGTCACACTGTGTGAGACTAATAAGGACAGAGCTGCATCCCACTCTTTGGAGACTGGCTCCAGCAACTCCTCAGCACTACAGCAGTTTTGTACAGACATTTACTGTGATTCTGGAGGACTTAATAAGTAAAAATTAAAGGTAAGCTGCTCATATTTGTAGTCAATGTTTACACATCACACACAATCTACTGTATTTATGTGTTCAGCTCACTTTATTGCTAATCGAGTTTATTTCTGATTTTGACTGTACCCTATATATAAATACTATACACAGTATGTTTATATTCTGTTGCCATGCTGGATAACGTACGATATAAATCTGCTCACACTTGTGTAAATATGTTAGTATAGTTATGTCTGTGTGTATATTTGTTTCAATTAAAACTGCTAATCGAAATACTCCCAGTGCATATACTATAGTTAACAAAATGATTAAATGCTGTTACAAATTGGCACAAGGCCAAAATGTGTATATTTTTAAATACTTGTGGATGTACATATAATATGTCTATACACAAAAGCAAATATCTATTAGTCTGTAACCTCTTTCCTAATTGTGGGAGTCTGCTGGTCTAAATGCAGTAAGCTGAAATGGTTTAGTGAAAAGGGGATATGATAAAAGAAAGGACAACCCTTTATTGGGAATTTGCAGGTGCACAGCCCAAAACCTATGTGGATCTAAGGGGCTCTTGAGTTTTTCTGCGTTGAATCACATTGCTCCCCTCCATTTCACTGCCAGTCATACTTTTATTTGACTACATGCTGTTGAGGCAGAGAGAGAGACTGATCTTCCACCATGTCCCCTGCAATTCCTACCTGGAGGCAGCAAGCGCTGCCCCTCCCAGCCCCACCTGCCCTTTATTTTTTGTTAGTTTTCTGGTAAGTTTGACCAAGTGTTGCGGCAGCTTCGCTCGTGGCCCCAGCTGAGGCCGGCTTCTCCGGGGGTGCAATTTTCCAGCGGAAAAGCCAGTTAGGATAAATGCAAATCAGCGGGGCCCGCTCCCGTAGGGCATGAGCCCGAGCCGCTGGCGCTGCGCTCTCCTGGCGGGGCCCCAGGAAGGGCTCTGCACGGGGAACCGCGGGGCTGGCCAGCCGTCGGCGGGTGCAGCACTCACAGGCCTCGGGCTGGGGGCACCCCCCACTCAGACATGGGGGCGGGGGACGTGCTCACCCCTGCCTCACGCGGCGCGCTCACCTCTCTGACAGGGATGTGGCCACGGGGGGCGCGCGGGCGGCGCGTGAACAGCCGCGAGGGGTGGGGTCCTGCGCCCCCAGCTTTTGCAGCGGGCGCCGCCGACTCCTTGCCGCGAGCCGGGCTCCGGGAATTACGGTTCCCAGATGCTTTGGCGCGTCTCCGCCCGGCTGGCAGAGCTGCAGGACGCGCCCGCCCGCTGCCGCTCCGGGGAGGAAGGAGTTGGGCTGGGGACAAAGGGCTTCGGACTCGAGAGGTGGGGGACGGGGAGCGGGGGTTGTGACCCTGGGGGTAGCGGTGACTGGGAGCTAACGCTTGAGGCTGGCTGGGGAGGTTGGAGCTGGGCAGAAGTTTGCAAAGACGGCAGGAAAGCAGCGGCTGCTAGGAGTCAAGACCCTACAGGCAGCGCCCCTGGTATTGCTACTGCTTCGGGCAAACTGACCAGCACCGTGTGAGGCCTTGGCCCCTCCCCGGGAGCGAGTGCTCTGGCTTGCCCACACTCTAGCAGCTTGGACGTGTTCATGTGCAGAGCAGCAGAGGAATTAAGGATCTGCACATTTTCTCCCTTCTGCTGCCCAGTTATCTCAGTGCCTGTCAACGGGTATCTGCGTGTATTTTACTGTCTGAAAAACAAATCAAAATTAATCAGAGCAACTAAATTTCCAAGGCGGGCTGTGTTACAGTCTGGACCGTCATAAACTCGAGTCAGTTCTTGCTATTAAGTTCTGACATGTTGATTGTAGACGTGATTGATCATCTTCTGAAGTAATAAACTAGCGATGACTCAACATACAGAGATACAGTAGGCATGGTGAAGGAGATAGCGGCATTAGCAATTGGTAACAGTGTTATTTAATTTGTAAGAGCTTTTCAGGGTTTGAGAGCCATAGGCTTTCAGCTCTAGTGCACTGAAGTCTTCTTGTAAAGCAGGTGCAGGAACTTACACCATGATGTTCTTTTGACATATATTCACTTTGTGTTACTGTCTGTACTGCTGACTGACAGAATAACCATGAAGATGAAAATAGTGCAGCACAAAAATAATCATAAATTTCCGGAGCAGACATACCAGCTGTATTTTTTCTTCAGTTCATCTTCATATTACAAGACAACATCACACTTTCTCTAAGAAAAATATGAATAATAATGTATTGTTGCATTTCACTGTGCTTTGTTAAATCCATACTTTCCTGCTAGTTGTAATTGGTTTAGAAGAAGCCCAGTATTGTGTTTGGAAGACAAAGATATTTTGTTGGACAAGTTTCATTCTTTTTAAATAAGATTTAAACTGCAAATTTAGGTCAGGCTGCCCTAGTCACTGGCATATTTCGCAAAGAAGAAAAATGTCTCCTATGACTATTTTGTTTTTAAATAAAAGACAAAAAAAAAGCAATGAGAAGTTTTCCTCAGTTAATCTGATGACAGCTTCAGCAGTCATTCTGCAGCACTGTGTCACCAAACAGTTAAACTAAAATATCTAAGACTAAAAAGCTAGGAGGGGGGAAAAAAAGAAACTAGTCATTCTAATGAATGATAATTTAGTGGCTTATTTAATAATATCTGAGTTAGTATTACTGTAAATGAATTGCTCATAAAACTAGAAAAGTGCCATGAAATACATTTATTACCCAATTCTAAATTCAGATTAGTCTGAAAACTTTTTCAGAGCTTCTTGAACACAGATAAATGATACACATTGTGTAAAACCAATGACTTTCTCTTTTCTTTACAAATAAATTTCTTCCTTGTGGTTTTTTTGTGGGGGACTGGGAAAGGGAGAATAAGAAGATATTGTTCCCATTGTGAGTATTTTTTGTTTCAGATCTGTGGTCATTTTTTCACATGTGTCCGAGGGGAGATGAAGCACATTGGATTCTGCATAATTTGGCTTTGGATAGCAATTCTCTTCCTCCTTCCTGTTTCAATTTATATGGCAGCCACGGACAAGACAGGTACCTCTCTCTCTTTTTTTTTTTTTGTAGCCATACAGTCAAAAGGCTGAGGACAAGTCTCAATACTGACACAGCTCAACAAATAAATAATGCTGCATAGAAAGTTAATGGACCACGTAAGTATATGAAGTTACAGAAGCTCAATCAGTTTTAACATCTCTTTGAAGAAGTCCGTATCTGATGTATCTAAAGGCAGTGTTTTTGTTTCCTGTAGATAAAGAGGAATATATTTTTAGAAGCAGTTTAGCCACTTGAAATTTTGCAATGTAGTCCCCTGATATTTTCTGTTTTTAATATTACATATCCAAAAAGAGTCCAGTCCTGGGCTTGAAAAATCTAGAACTCTTTTAAACAAAATCGTATTATTGATTCTGTGTTTTAATCTGAGGAAAGCATTTTTAAGAGCCCCAAAGGCATGCCAACCACCTTAGAGAGGTAGAATAAGGCAGTTCCTTGCCCCTAAATAAACAGAGGAGAGGGGAAAGAGAGATAATACAGTATTCTAGCAAAATGGTGACAGTAAAGTTTGGTGCATTACTTCTATGATTTGCCCCTCGTTTCTTAGCTCCCTCTTGCCATCTGTCTCTTATCTAGCTCTCTTGTCTCAAACAACATCCTTCTCCCCATCTCTTGTCCCATTTCTTCTTCTGTAGTCTGTCACTATAACTCACCATCTCTGAGAAATAAATCACTTGTATGCTTGTAAATGGGACCGTCTGGTATGATATTGCATCAAATAATGACTTGGAAGTTTCCTGGGGTTGGCCCACATCTCAGTTCCCTTCAGCATGCCTAACATCGCTAACAGAAAAGGTTTTTTTATTTGTTTTTTTTAAAGAAAGATAAACAATTAGGACCTGATTTTCAGAGATGCCTACCCTCTAGAAAACAGTTGAAGGCAATGGCAGTTGTGTGATCAGCGCTACTGAAAATCAGGCCTGAGCTGTTTAAGATTAGTGCCTTGCACAATGGGACTCCAATCCTGATTAAGGCCTTTAAGTGCTACTGGAGTACAAATAATAAATAGTAGTGATAATTGTGATTGGGCAATGTACAAGTAGTACATTGTGGAGAATCTGAGTTTGGGTTCTAAACTCTCTTTTGAACTTTTAGAGCAGCAAAAGCTAAGAGCTTTGTATGTATATTATTATCAAACCCTGGGAGGTGGGAGGGTAAACCTCCTCAAATAACCCTTCAATAATCCCCTCTTGCCATTTGAAGGAGTGTAGTTCATGGGCACATCCAGCTACCTCATTTGGAGGGTTGAGGAAGGAACACTTTAAAAGGGCTGCAGAAGACGCTCAAATGATCGACATGAACTTATGTACAATTTAAATTAAATACATTTGAAAACAAAATGGAGTGCAACTCCCTCTTGTCAGGTAAAAGGCTTTTCAATTAAATGTAAGCGAGTCATAGAAGACTGTTTAGGCCATGAGAGATGGCAGGGACACGTGAAAGGAGAGACAAATATCTAAACTCCTTACACTTTTTCTTCTTTCATTTAATCCAAGTGACTCCCTTTTTCTCTCCTCAAGGTCAGTTCATCCTGGATGGTGCTCTTGCTTTTGCTTCTTCCTCTCAAGATTCTTGCATGGCAACCCTTGCAGTGACACTTCTTTATGGCTGTCCTGTGTCACCATTTGTACTTGTGCCATTTGCCCCTACTCAAGCTATGCTGTACCAATAGAGTTTGCTTCTGTACAAGTCCCATACTATTTTGCCTCAGGATCCTGACAACCCCTATAGTATAGTCTAATTGTGCTACTGTTTTTTGGTGGAAGGCTTTGAAATGGAGGGAGAGTTCCCACTTAAGTTTAATTATAAAAAAATACAGGAAATCAATCATGCAAAAGAAAGGGTAAAGCTACATGTGTGGATTAATATGGTAAGGGGAGAGATTTGTTTTCCATTTAATATTCTGAACGTGTCTTGGAAATGATTTCATTTCATTAGTTAATATTATTGTAATTAAAGAAATGGCAGTGCTGAAAAGAGGAAATGTTAAAGAGTGTGACAGATTACTCTGGGCCTGCTTCAGGCAGTCTTCCTTAGGCCCTGTTGAGTGTGCTGACATCTGTTTGATTCACAGCAGTGATCCCTTTCAGTTTTTGTTGTGTGCAGAACTTCTGGTGTACTAACCATTTACTGGAGGGAAGTGATTACTTCTAAAAATAAAATATAATAAATCTAAGGGAGAGGATAGGGTTACCAGACTGAAGTTCATGAAGTTCTCCACAGCCATGTGTTAAACCTAAATATACCGAGGAAAAGTTTTCTCCTAATTCTTTTATTTTGTTTGTATGGTTGATTTAACTAGTTTTTGATTATTGGGAGCATGTGCTTTCACAATATGGAACTGAGTCAACTCTAGAAAGTTCTAATGTGATCATTTCTAAATTCTGCTTGAATGCTAATAGTTCTGTCTCATTCTGATTGTCTTATCCAACTTTTTGCTATGAGTACCCCTTTTGTAACATGGGCTGCTAAGCTTTGTTGTCTGACCTGTGACAAATATGGCATATGAAAGGTTCTGGGCTGCCAACAATACTGGAAAAGACCTGCTGGATTTCCACTGCCTTTGACATGAAGTATGTTATGAAAAATGTTGACTCAAACACCACTAATAATTTCAGGGGCACACTCCAATGCAATTTTTTAAGTCTGATATGAAAAAAATGCCTCATTATAGAACACGATATATTAATATTAGATAAAAAGATGTTAATACTATAGTGAGTTGATTCATACATTAGGCATTCTCAATGTATAAGCTGCCAGACTTGAACTCTTAGGCTGTGTTTACACTAGGAGAGCTAGGGGTGTATTCCCCAGCTTGCATACACATATTAGCATGAGTATAAATAGTAGTGTAGTCATGGTAGCGTGAGCAATGGCAGAGATGGCATGGTTTAGCCATGCTGAGTACAAACCCACCTGAAACTGGTGGGTACATACTCATCACAGCTAAGCCATGTCACTGCTGGTGCTGCCATGGCCTGTGCTGCCATGGCTGTGCTACTGTTTGTACTCCATGCTAGCTCTCATTAAGCTACTGCTAGTACATGTATGGAAGTTGGGGAATCACACCCATAGCTTGAACTGTAGGTGTAGCCTTATAAATTACTGGGAGTTGAAGTTTGTACTGTATGCCATTAGAAAGTTAATTAATCTTAGACTTGCATTAAAGCTTCAGGTTTTATCTATGATTCGCATGTGAGAATATATACATGTAGTATATAGACTTTTTTGTAGAGTTGAAAGAATTTTATTGATTTACAAGACTAAAATCAATTAGTAGAACTCATGAATTTCTATAATTTAAGTTCTATACCCATTCTATGGATGGATAGCCTTATGAATTGTATGTACATTACATTTTCAGTGTTCTTTTCAGGTAGCTTTTCCATTACCATTTACTTTTAATGGAAATCATGGAGTTAAAACTAGACACAAAGCAATGCTCTGCTCGGCTACTTTTACTCTAGTGTAATGTAACTGAGTAGTGAATCAGGCCATAGTTTTTATGTCCTTGCTGAATGTAAAGAATTCTCTTGTTTTCTTGATTGTTGTCTTTATGCAGTCTCCTTGTCTAATTTAATTTTCTAACCTCTCTAGTCTGACCCATGACAAAAGTGGTGTATACAAGTGCCAGGATTGTCAGCAATAGTTAAAAATCATGCTGGACCTTCCTTCCTCACTATAAACAGATATTGTATCAGCCTATAAAATTGAAGGCTGTCAGCTCCTTGTATGAAAAAGAATATGTAGGGGAAGCTGTTGCTCTTAACATTCTAATCTCTTGGCTCAGCTGTCTAGGAAAATATACTATTGAGGTGATGGGGTCATTTTTAGCACAAACTAGAAGAAGAATTGCACTAGTTCTTTCAGTTTTTGAGGGTGTACAGAATACAACCAGCAAAGTAGCATTCATGTGACCTTAGTATCTGTGCTTCCTGCCATGACTGTTACGCCTTTGATAAAAATACACCCCCGGTGCATTACATGGTCTTAGGCATCTCAGGAACAACTTCAGTCAGCAGGATAGCAGAGAAATTAAGGCTCGAATCTTCACTTGGACTTAGTGGAGAGGGACCAGAACGAGCCAGGTCCAACTCCCGGATCCGCAGCCCTAGTGTAAGTTAAAGCTGCTGGACAGGAGTTATGCTGGTGTCAATTCAGAGTAACTCCCTTCACTGCCACAGAGTTTCAGAGTAACAGCCGTGTTAGTCTGTATTCGCAAAAAGAAAAGGAGTACTTGTGGCACCTTAGAGACTAACCAATTTATTAGAGCATAAGCTTTGATTGTCATGCACATTGTGTAGAGAGTTGTCACTTTGGATGGGCTATCACCAGCAGGAGAGTGAATTTGTGTGGCGGGGTGGAGGGTGAGAAAACCTGGATTTGTGCTGGAAATGGCCCACCTGATGATCACTTTAGATAAGCTATTACCAGCAGGACAGTGGGGTGGGAGGAGGTATTGTTTCATATTCTCTGTGTATATATAAAGTCTGCTGCAGTTTCCATGATATGCATCTGATGAAGTGAGCTGTAGCTCACGAAAGCTTATGCTCTAATAAATTGGTTAGTCTCTAAGGTGCCACAAGTACTCCTTTTCTTTTTGCCACAGAGTTGTTATAGATGTATATTGGTGTAAATGAGAGCAGAATCAGGCCTGTGTGTTTTCTGTCGGTTCAGGGATAAAAATTATCTAATGCGAACGTGACTCTATGCTCTAGAGTGTATATTTCCGCCAGAGTATTAGAAGTACAGTAAGTACATTATAACAGAGAACTCACTACACAATAAATACAACTGAGAATGGGCTTGTATTGCCAACTAGGAGTTTGATGAAAGATTACATATAAACTACTGAGATGGCAACACAAAGACTCTTACAATTCTGCATATTGTCCTGGGAAAAATTGCCTCTAATGTGACTTGTTCTTTGGTAGGAACAGTAGAAATAAATATAGTATCTGTCTTCTTACATATCTATTAATTGATATATTTGAAACAAATCTGCCCATAAATTACCTTGCTTTCTAATTGTGGGCTGTAGTTTAGACAAACGAAACAGGGTTTTTGACAGAATCTGATGCATATTACTGCCTTCACCCAATCTATGTTTAAACATTTCTGAAATGAAGATGACATTGGTTTCATTAATCATTTTGTGAGGTAATAATTTTTTTTATCTAAACTATATCTTCCAGCTATAAATTTACTAGTTACTTCAAATTAGCCACTTAAGCTAATTGTAAAGATGTGATACTGTTATACATTGAGTTGAATTCAAGATTTTTGGGGAAGAATGTATTTTCTGTATTATTACAGAGTCAGTGTTATATTGCAGGCATTTTACAATTACAAGTGTAACCATTTTCCGGGTCAACTTTCAGTCTCCAACATATTTGGAAATCCTTTAAATATAGACTATTTCTAGGTTAGTGCTAGTTAATTCCTCCTCTCTTTTCACTGAATGGATACATTGGAAAGCCCAATGTCTTCCATTGCTGAAACTTCAGGCTTATTTTGGCAATCTTTTCTGGGCACTTCAACTCAAGACAGGATTGCATGCCAACAGAGTTTCTGGACAAAATCCTGCTTTCCTTCCCTCTAGTAGTCCCAATAGACTTCAGTGGGACTATTTTCATGAGTTTGGTAAAAAGATACAGCCCTGTTTTAACATGCAAAAAATTGACCTTAGTCTTTATCCACTTCTTGAAAAAGTGTGTGTGTGTGTCTCTTTACTGAAGCATAAAACTGCTGCAGCATGATAAATGTTGGGTTAAGCTTCACGGATATTAGATTTTAAGGTTTTGGAAATGTAGGAGTCCATATATAGGCCCTCATACTTAAGTACTACTTATTAGAGACAAGCTAGTAAGAAGGGTTATTACTTAAAAGTTTTTAATATACTTCCTCAAATTGTTAAACTAATTTACCCTATTTTATTATGATTTCAGCTGTTAAATGTAACCACTCTGTTAGACTTTGCCTCTGCATGTGTACTATATTACAAATATTAGAATACTGTGCTTGTTTGTTTCTAGTAAACACATCAATGCATAGTTAAAACAATCCCTAATGCAAAGCTGCTTAATTTGTAACAGTCTTTTAAAGAGGCAAGCAATGAGATATTGTTTATATAATATGACAATATCCTTATTAATCCACATTTTGAGATTATTTTCTACACTGCAAATAACATTTAACTGTTGCGAGGGTAATCCATCATATACTTATAACTTTTATTGTTGTATCTTCATAATAGCATCTGCTGTAAAATCTTCTTTTTTTCAAAGTTTACTGTACACATAACCCCTCACCCCTGCCAAGCATATGGTGTTCTGTTTTATGGTATTCTTGACTGGAGAAAAAAAGTTGTAAGAATGTAAATATTATTTCCCACAGTGGTTGAATAGTTAATATGTGCTTGCTTTAATCACAAATGATTGAATTAAAACATGATTACATCTTATCTGTTTATAATTATAGTATTAAGAGAATATTTTGTACACTAAAATGTAATTACTGTTGTTTTAATATGGTAGTTTGGTTTATTTCATAATCCTAAATATAAAGAAACAAGAAGGAATATTAGTAGTAATCTAATTACATTGAAAATTGAACTCTGTTCATGTTGCCTTGCAATTCACTGTTTATTACACATGGCAATAATTTTGTCTGATTTATTTTTTATTTGCTAATGTTTGATGGGAGCTGTTATACTGTATTCTTTTGTAGTTAAAGTGTGTCCTATAATGAGACCAGATGGACATCAGCGTAGACATATCTACAAAGAAAATCTTGATGTTTCAGGTAAGTGACTTTTTTAATACAAAAGATAGAGCATCTAAAATTTACAAACCTTGGGTGAAATCCTGGCCCCATTGAAGCTGGCTTTAACTGTAAAGAGACAATAAAGCATTTTAAATTAAAGCTGTCTTTAATATTAGAAAAATTGTTTTTATTAAAATTAGAATAAATTTCTGTAATTTTCTGGCTTAAGTTCTATACATATACATTGGGTTTTTTTTAATTCTTACTTGTAAAATTAGTCTGGATTTAACATTCACTTCTCAGACTTACTGTAGATCTGCAGCATAGTTATTCTCATTAGTTCAGATGGTAAAAGAAAACAGCCAGTGCATTCCTCAGAGGTTGAAAAGTCAAGAGCTGAGGGAATTTCACACTCATATCCCTTCCTATGAGAAAATGCAAACTGGAAATTTCTGTGACCTAAAGCATTGGGATTTGAAATAGCCTGTCAGTCTATAGACTAGAAAAGCATCAAGCATACTAAAAATCAATACTTTCCCCAGGCTTTAAAATTGCATTAAACAAAGAGTAGACTAAATTAATATATCACATTTCACAGGTTTTGATCTAGCAGAAAGCTTTTCCCTGAGACAGGCATCTTGTGGAGGTGAAAAAACCTGTTTTAAACTGGGAAGCACACCTCTTATCAGAGACACTCGGTAAGTAAAACAATACTTTATCCCTAAATATCTTTAACAGAATCCAAGCTAAATACTAGGTACCGACTAATATATTAAGCAGTGTATTCAGATAATGCCACAGAAAGATGTATATTAGGACTGTCAATTAGTCACAGTTAATTCATGCAATTAACTAAAAAAAATTAATGGTGATTAATCACAGTTTTAATCGCATTGTTAATAAAATACCAATTGAAATGTATTAAATATTTTTGGGTGTTTTTCTAAATTTTTAAATATATTGATTCCAATTACAACACAGAATACAAAGTGTACACTGCTCACTTTATATTATTATTTTTATTACACTGTAATTTTATTGCACTGTAAAAATGATAAACGAAACAGTATTTTTCAATTCAACTCATACAAATACTGTAGTGCAATCTCTTTATCATGAAAGTGCAACTTACAAATGCAGATTTTTTTTTTTTGGTTATATAACTGCACTTAAAAACCAAACAATGCAAAACTTTAGAGCCTACAAATCCACTCGGTCCTACTTCTCAGTCAGCCAGTTGCTAAGACAAACAAGTTTGTTTATATTTACGGGACATAATGCTGCCCACTTCTTATTTACAGTATCACCAGAAAGTGAGAAAAAGCATTTGCATAGGACTTTTGTAGCCGGCATGGTAAGGTATTTACGTGCCAGATATGCTAAACATTTGTATTCCCCTTCATGCTTCAGCCACCATTCCAGAGGACATGCGTCCATGCTGATGACGCTGGTTTAAAAAAAAAATTCATTAATTAAATTTGTGACTGAACTCCTTGGGGGAGAACTGTGTCTCTGCCTCTATTTTACCTGCATTCTGCCATATATTTCATGTTCTAGTAATCTTGGATGATGACTCAGCACGTTTTTCATTTTAAGAAAACTTTCACTGCAGATTTGACAAAACACAAAGAAAGTACTAATGTGAGATTTCTAAAGATAGCTACAGCACTTGACCCAAGGTTTAGGAATCTGAAGTGCCTTCCAAAATCTGAGAAGGATGAGGTGTGGAGCATGCTTTCAGAAGTCTTAAAAGAGCAACACTCAGATGTGGAAACTACAGAACCCGAACCACCAAAAAAAGAAAATTAACCTGAGTCAGATGCCACCAGCAAAAGATGGTGAAAATGAACATGTATCGGTCCGCACTGCTTTGGGTTGTTATCGAGCAGAACCCGTCATCAGCATAGACGCATGTCCTCTGGAATGGTGGTTGAAGCGTGAAGGGACATATGAATCTTTAGCATCTGGCACGTAAAGATCTTGCGATGCCAGCTACAATAATGCCATGAGAACGCATGTTCTCATTTTCTGGTGACATTGTGAACAAGAAGCGGGCAGCATTATCTCCTGTAAATGTAAACAAACTTGTTTGAACGATTGGCTGAACAGAAATAGGACCGAGAGGACTTGTAGACTCTTAAGTTTTACGCTGTTTTATTTTCAAATGCAGGGGGTTTTTGTACATAATTCTACATGATAACTTTCATGATACAGAGATTGCACTACAGTACTTATATTAGGTGAATTGAAAAATATTATTTCTTTTGTTTTTTTACAGTGCAAATATTTGTAATAAAAAATAAAGTGAGCACTGTACACTTTGTATTCTGTGTTACAATTGAAATCAATATATTTGAAAATGTAGAAAACATCCAAAATATTTAAATAAATGGTACTCTGTTATTGTTTAACTGTGTGATTAATCGCTTGACAGCCCTAATATATATGTTAGCCTTTAGGTGTTTTCATTTGTAACAATCTTTCCATTCAGAAACTGTAGTTATTAAAGTTTTACCTCATCTTGATTGCAGAGACCAAACAGATGAAAATTGAATGAAATGTATGCTACTCCTTAGTATGCCATAGTGCTGGTATTGAAGTTATTTCTCTTTCTCTAATGAGGAAGTTTAATTATTACCACCCTGATCCAGTGCTCACTGAAGTTAATGGTAGTCTTTCCACTGACTTCTGTGGATGTTCGGTCTGGCCCTGTATGGATTAAAATTAGACTGAGTTGCAAATAAAATACTGATTCTATAGTCTTTCCTCAGATAAAATTCTCCTTGAATTCATACCTGTTTCTTTCCTCATTTTTCTTAGAGTTTGTCCTTCCTTCCTTTTGCTTTTTTTTTTTTAATGTTCTTTTTGGACTCATCTTGGTCTGACTTTCTTCACACTTCTCTTTTTTTCTTTCTTTTCTGTTTATACTTTCCAGGGGTGGAGTTAATTTGTATGCGAGTTTCTTATCTACCTCCAGCAGCTCCCAGTTTCTTCTTCTACTGGCTTCATTTCCTGCTTCTTGTACTCTGTTCTTACCACAGTACATGCTTCAAAGAGTGAATAATGGATTTTTCACTTTACTGGCAATTCCAAACAATAACAAACTCTTTCATTTCTGGCTGAACGGAACACAACATTTTTTTGGCAAATAAAAAAGTTGAAAATATTTGGAGTGGAGTTGAAAAGAAAAGTTTCATTTTGACCTAACCTGAAATTTTTCATTTAGATTTTAGGCACTCTTACAAAAAGGACTAGATTGATAAAATGCCAGATGGGAGGAGAGAAGCAGATATATAACTTTTAGCCAAGTGAATAGGATACTTTTTCAGGGGTGTAGGAGACCCAGGTTCAATTCAGCCTCTGCCTGATGAGGAGAAACAAATTGAACTTGGTTCTACCGCATTGTAGGAGAGTGTCCTAACCATTGGGCTATGGTATATTCTGGTTTCTCTCTCCTATTGAAGCTGTAGCACTGTGAATAATTAGTTAAATAATATCTGGAACAGGGACATGAACTTGGGTCTCCTACGTCCTAGGTGAATTGTCATTCTTGTTCTCTGTGGCTTGATTATGACTATTTATTGTCATTCACAGTGGCAGTTCATAGTCATTCATAATAACGACGAAGAGTCATTAGGCCAGAGAGAGGAAAGAGAGTGAGAATGAGTATGTAGCTTCCTCCCTTCTTCCCTCACCCCTCCACCTCCTGGCATTTTGCTTTTGTAAAAATGCCGAAAATTAAAATAAGTTTCAGATCAGGTTCAAACAAAACATTTTTGTTTCAATAATATTGAAACACTTAGAATTGTTTTTTGTTCTGTCTTAATTATTCAGCTAAGTTGACATAAATTTATGAATAATTTCAGGTTGGCAGAAACCACATTTTTCGGCAAATAAACTATTTGCCAAAAAAAGGTCATCCAGCTCATTTTATATACTAATTATTCTAAACATCAGAAGAATAATATCCTTCTTGGCTATGGAACCATCCTATAGAATTCTATAGCAGATATATGATGATCACATTCTATAAAGTGATTTTAAATAAACCTGCAGGAAGTGTATCACGTTCTATTCTGTTCTGTAGGACCTTTCCATAAGGTTGGTGATAGTGTTAGTAGATTTCAGGGGAAGTTCTTCTCCCACTCCCAAGGTGCCTGACCAGTGCTCTCCGTACCGCTTCTGTCCCCAGCTGCCCTTTACAGCTTCCTTACACTCGCTCTGCTACACTGAGTGAAGGAACAGCCAGAACTGGAAGCAGTGAAATGAAGGGAAACAGGATGATAGCTACTGGTTGATGCTCAGCAGGTCCTAGTATTTGGAGGGCAAAGTTGCCTAAAGAATCTGTCAGCGTTATTTTTCTTGCTTGCCTCCTTTCAGTTTGCTGGTCAGGGAACAGCTCATTTAAGCCTCTGGGATGAAGAGGGGGAAGTCCAGCCGTGGTGGTGGTTTTTTTTTTTTTGTTTGTTTTTTCTCCTCTCCCCTTTCCTCTGCCTTCAACCCTGTTTTAGGCCATGGATAATGAACTCAAGTGAAGGGTGAGCCCAGACACGAGAGAGGATGGCTATGCAGGCCTGTACTGCTTTTAGCTTTACATATTTAAAAAGAAAAGTAGGCTTTTCTGTCCAATCTTTCTGTCCATTGTATCCAACTACAATAGATGTGCAATTTAGGCTGATGTGACTGCTGGAATTATTAGCAGTGAAATACTTAAGAATGTTGACATTTTAATATAATTAGGCTGGAGAGTTATTATCTTATTGATCTTAATAGGGACAGGTCAAGACTTGCAGAGAATTTGTTTTTCAGCCTGTCTTCATGGTGAGGAAGGATCATAGGTTCACATTCAGAAATATATCTCCGTAATCAGAGAAAAGCTTGGAACACTTTTAAAATGAAAATTTAAACTTTGCAGAATTTCAGACTGATGTGGGGGAATATCAGATGGGCTCCTCCTGGTATGCGGGCTGGGACTTTGAAGTCTATGGTTTAATGTAAGTTATGATTTCTCAGGGGAATCAACTTTTCTGTGGATTATTACCTCCATTTTGTAGCAAAATGCAAAACATAACACAATTTACTTTTTCTACTTTTTGTTAAATGTATAATATTTCTCAGGTTTTCTGCTAAAACAGCTTGTTTGAAGCCTTTCAGTACTTTCAGATATTGTTTCTAAACACTTGAGCTGCTTTTTAGAAAGAGAAATTTCATAAATTAATTTGAAAGGTTGACTGACAGTAAGGAGAGTAAAGTCACTGTAATTTGATATGATGGGATTATAAAGAAAGCTGGTCGGGAACACAGATACCTGCCACCAGAAATACTTTATCTCAGTTGCCCAGCCACAGTGTTTTTAATACATTCTTTTTCATTAAATCGCCTTCTTTTACATTGTGTCAGATTATGTAGTTCCAGACATCTCAGTTTAATCAGATGCAACACGACTTACATGTTCATCCCATCTGATAGGATATGTAAATAGATCTGGTATGCTGTGAGTAGCAGAACACTGGTACCCATACTACAGGAAACTAGAAGGTATCTGATTAAGCTGACTAGCAAATGTCAAGATCTCCACTTTCATTTGACTCATTCAGCTACAGTGTGGGTAATAAGCTATGCTTTCCACTGTTCTTGCGTGATGCCATTTGGGTTTTTTCAGTTGCTCTGGAATAATGCCACAGCTATTTATATGTTTGTAAATAAGTTGCTGTCAGGGCGTTTACTGCTCCACACTAGGGCACCTCCTTGTGGTTTATCTGCAGATTAGCTGTCAATGAGTCTGACCCCCGCTTCTTCAGTTGCTTACTCCATGGTCGGTCGGTCTGTCTCTGGACACAGGGTACTCCCTTTTTGCTACGTGGCTCTTCAGCCAGGTCACTATAGTCCTCCCCTTCCAGGTAACAAAGACCCAGTGGCCAGACAGTCCATTTAAACTCTCAGCAGTCTTCCAATCCACTTCCCAATCTGTGCCAATTTCCCAGTGGTTGGCAGGGTAACCCAAGCCTGCCCACTACTCTGGGTTCCAGCCCAGGGATCCTATGCCTAGCAACTATGGTCTGCTCAACCTCAGACCTTGTTGCTGTGCCCCTGCGTTCTTTCCTACCTTTTTCTTCTCTATCTTCTTGCCCACCTCTGGGTTACCAGTGGAGTTTCCTCCCCTCCTCCCCCTTTTGGCTTTTTGCCAGAGTCTGTAGTCCAAGACAGAATCCCAGGGGCTTTTCTCACCCTAGACCTCTTCCTAGAGAAGAGGGGACTTGGTTAAGTATAAGGGAGTGACTGTAGAGCTCCTCCCTGCTGCCTCTCTTACCACCAACTTCCTCTTTATAGGCCTACCCCAGCTTCTCCCACAGCTCATTACACTGAGTTTGGGGTATTTCCTGTCTCTGTATCTCTTATGTTCAAGACATTTTAAAGGGTAAAGATTGTCACCAGTGACAGGAGGCTAGTGTGCACAGCTTATGTTTTATACTACATAGAAAGAATAACAATTTGATTATATTTATGCAAGTCCTTTGTTAATGGTTACTATGAGTAGATGGTGAAGTTTTAAATTAAAATACTATAAGTCAGATGCTGCAGTCCTTACCAGATATTACGTTCATTGGGAGTTATTCCTGAGTAAGACGTTTGGGACTTGGCCTCTAGACACTAAACAAAATGCACGGTATGTGACAATCTGATTCTAGAGTCATCGTAATCTTATAAAATATATTGTTTCATTCTGTTTTAATAAATATAAATAATGGAGAGGTATTTCAGTAGGTATGGTTTAATGAGGTTGTAAAGGAAGTGAACAAGCTAGTTACTTTGCTAGTGTGAGAGGAGCTGAAATACTGTGTATGAAGGTAAATCTCCAGACACAGGAAAAAGTTGTCACCAAGTTTTGGTTACTTTTTGCCTCAAAAGTCTGCAGAGTAGTATTGGCTATTCAGGAGTTTCAGAGGCACGGTTGGAAAGCTGAGAATAAGCATATAAATGGCCACAACTACAGTGTGTCCCATTGAGAGGGCAACATTTGGATGTTTCACAATTCTTTAACACTCTTAAGTATAGGAAATACTGCAGGATCTCAGATACCATAGTGTGGTAAATGGATTAATATTTACTACTTCAAAGTGATCAGTGTATCTGAAATTGTATCCTAGGTATTAGATTCATTGTCAGCTTTCCTGTGGTCTAGGAGCATATTCCTTGTTTCAGATGCAAATTCGGACTCACTGTCTCTGATATTCCCTTTTTAGGGAAGATTCATTGAGATGGTGGTAGCAAGGAAACTTTCTGAATTTGATAATCTTAGATTTCCTCACTCCCTTTCTGTTTGCCTTTAGATAAGGGTATGTATTAATTGCTTTGGCTGATGATCTCCAAGCACTGGACAAAAGCCAGGTGACCAAGCTAACTCTTTTAGATCTGTCAGCAGTTTTTTCTATGGTTTGCCAGGAGGGGTTTATTGACTGTACTGCAGCCCCTAGTTGTCCTCAGGTGGACAGTATCAGACTGGGGTTTTCGTTTTTTTTTTCTTTCTGAAGATACGTTGGTTGTCCAAAACCATTCTCTGTTCCTCTTCCTTTGGGATCTCTTGTCAGGGGAGTTGCTGGGGTATTTTGTTACCATTTCCCTATAATGTGTATGCAAAGCCACTGGGGAAAGCAGTGATATTACTGGTAGCAATTCAGCCCAAGTATGCTGTCTGTTTCTCGTTTTCCTCCAACTTGAATGATGCTCTGTCTCTCTGCTTTTTCCATTGCCTGTCTTAGATTGGGATTTACATTAGAGTGGCATGAAGCTCGAGACAAGAAAGGGATGATTCTAGTGGGTTGTTGAAAGGCTCTGGAAGATACATGAGACTGGTCATACTGGGTCAGACCAAAGGTCCATCTAGCCCAGTATCCGGTTTTCCAACACTGGCCAATGCCAGGTGCCCACAGGTTGACTGGGTGTTGTGTGAAAAAAATACTTCCTTTTTGTTTGTTTTTAAACCTGCTGCCTATTAATTTCATTTGGTAACCCCCTAATTCTTGTGTTATGAGAAAGTAAATAAGGAAGTGTTATTTACTCTTTCTCCAGCAGAGGTGGTTACTGTTGCCATAACTGAGTCGGTTTTCTGTTTTAATCTAAGCCTGAAATTTGGGAATGCATTGTGGCTCCTAATGGCACTTAGAAATACTGATCTAAATGGTATAGGTGACTAAGTATTTTCTCATCTGTTTCTAGTAAAACATTTGCAACCATTTATCTCTGATCTGGGCCTAGCCAGAGTGATTCCTGCCCTTTCTTAATGCTAGGCTGTAATGTACTGTATATTGAAATATTGTTAGCTCTTTTTATGGTTCCCTAATATTCAGTGTCTTGTGGTTAGTTTGTTAGGAGGAAAAATTGATGATTGGTATTTAATGGACTCCCTTTCCCCCACCCTCCAAGAATATACACAGTCATGATTCCCAGAACACAGCATGATAAAAACAACAGTTGCTGACAGCTCCAAGCCTCTTTCCAGCCAGCACTCTGCCCCAAAATCTCCCTCTCATGGATTTCTCACAGAGTCACGCTGAGCAAGTGCTTCTCAGTGTCTGTCTGTCTGTCTGTCTGTGAGCAGAAGTATACTTTCTCGCACACACACACACCAAAACAGTAACCAACCCACTCTGTATGCATTCAGACCCCAGCAAAAAACCCCTGACTACCTACTTCAGCTTCTGATCATCCTTGTATGTGGCTTCTGTTTTGGATGGTGGCTCCCATTGTTTCAGCCATCTTACACTCTTCAGAAATGACAACTGTAATGGAAAGTGACTGTCCATCTGCTTGGTGGTGGCAGTTACAGGTAACACATTAAACAGTTCTTTTCTGCTTTTAGGTGCAATAAAGTGTTGGCTTTTGGTTTATTAAACCTTGTATGACTTAGGTCTTGGCTGCTTTTCTCCCCATATACCACAAATTCATTTAACATCAGCTAAGGTGCTGATTGAACAGTCTTCAGATTGAACATAAGAAATGTCTGGTCTTCTGGTTGCCGGTTATTTTCAGGAGAAGGCCCTTGACTCTGGAATTCTTAGCTAAACCAAGAATGTGACTTTATTGCAAAGACCCAGGTTTTTGCCTCAGAGTAGGCAGGAAGATGGGTTGGAGTTTAGCTCCTTTCCTTTTCTGCTTCTGGTGGAAGGTCCTACAATTGTCTATTTAACATACTTGATCATTGCTTGCGGTTCATGAATGAATAAATAAAATACAGTGGTTGCCATTAAATGTTAACTTGGGCCTCTAGATACCACCAGATTCTAGTCATTTCCAGGAATCCTAAAAATCATTTAACATGGTAAACGTAGAATTTGCATATGTACAGATAATTTTTTGTTTTTATATTTTGTGAAAAAATAAAAACATACAATGGAACTCCAATTATCCAATCTAATTGGGACTGGAGAATGGGCATGGCTTGGGCTGTCAGCTTAAATACTGTAAATATAGCAATGAAACATTGTGTTCAACTGATACCTATATGTATTGTGGCTAGGGAAACTAAAGTTCAGTGTTTCATTTTAATTGTGGAAAAATGCAGATTTTTATGTTTATCAGAGAATTTTTTTTTTTAATCATGGAAAACTAGGATCCCTGGTCATTCAAGGTGCCCCCTAAGACACTCTTCAGTGGAGGTTCCAACTGGGATTATTTAGTCTGCAGAAGAGAAGAATGAGGCGGGATTTGATAGCTGCTTTCAATTATGTGAAAGGGGATTCCAAAGAGGATGGATCTAGACTGTTCTTAGTGGTACCAGATGATAGAACAAGGAGTAATGGTCTCAAGTTGCAATGTGGGAGGTTTAGGTTGGATATTAGGAAAAACTTTTTCAGTAGGAGGGTGGTGAAGCACTGGAATGGGTTACCTAGGGAGGTGGTGGAATCTCCTTCCTTAGAGGTTTTTAAGGTCAGGCTTGACAAAACCCTGGCTGGGATGATTTAGTTAGGGATTAGGTCCAGCTTTGAGCAGGGGGTTGGACTAGATGACCTCCCGAGGTCCCTTCCAACCCTGATATTCTATGATTCCCCATTTTCAGCAAAGGAAAAACTGTGGCATCTGTGGTAAATGCTGCTTTTAAAAACGAACACTATAAATATGTCTATTTTTCTGCATATTTGTAATATTACTGTTTTTGTATTTTACATGACTTAATGGCACATTTAAATGAGGAATAAAGCAATGCAAAAGCAGAACTACCTGTTCTTAAAACTATGGGTATGAACATCTTTGGTAATGGATTTGAGTGCAGGTTTTGGGCCTAAGTTACTAAGGCCTTGTCTACACTTACCGGGGGTTTGACATGCAGCAATTGATGCACTGGGTATCGCTGTTCCGTCGACTCCTGTATTCCACCTGAATGAGAAGTGGAAGGGAGTCGACAGGAGAGCAGCCTGCGGGACCGTCCTGCCTGGCCCTTGTGCTCCGGCCGCGGAGGCTAGCCCCTGGCCCTTCCCCCGCTGTACCCCCTCCTCCGCCGCCACATGGGCAGCGCTCTGGGCAGTGGGGCTGCACACTCCTGCAGGGCAGCACGGCAGTGTGTCTGGCTCCGGCAGGGCGGTGTGGCTGCTAGACATGCTGCTCTGAGTGGCAAGGTAAGAGGGCCGGGGGGCAGTCAGGGGACAGGGAGCAGAGGGCTGTTGGATAGGTGTGGGAGTCCCGGGGGACGTGTCTGGGGGCGGTTGGATGGGGCGGAGGTTCTGGGGGGGGCGGTCAGGGGATGGGGAACAGGGGGGGTTGGAAAGATGTGGGAGTCCCAGGGGTCTGTCAGGGTGTGGGGGTGTGGATAGGGGTCGGGGCAATCAAGGGACAGGGAGCGGGGGGAGGGGGAGGTTGGATAGGGGGTGGGGTCCCAGGGGGCGGTTAGAGGCAGGGGTCCTGGAAGGGGGCAGTCAGGGGACAAGGTGCAGGGGGGTTGGATGGGTGGAGGGTTCTGAGGGGGGTACTCGGGGTGGGAGGGGGTCGGATAGGGGATGAGTCCAGGCTCTTTGAGGAGGCAAAGCCTTCCCTAATCGGCCCTCCATACAGTTTTGCAACCCCAATGTGGCCTTCGGGCCAAAAAGTTTGCCCACCCCTGGTCAAATGAGACGGGGTTATAAGTTTTGCCTGCCCATTCCTTTATTTTAAATAATTTGGGTATTAGAGAGAGAGAGAGTCGCAGGGCCTCTTAAGTGGTGTCTGCTAGGAGGCCAGACTTCTGAATCACATGGCTTTATAAAAACCCTTTTTAAACCCTGAGTTGTACCTGAAATTTCAGCTCCATTAGAACTGTGCTAGAAGAGTTTATAAGCTCTGTGAGTCTCATGGGCTATGTATCAGAGGGGTAGCCGTGTTAGTCTGTATCAGCAAAAACAACAAGGAGTCCTTGTGGCACCTTAGAGACTAAAAAAATTTTTAGTCTCTCAGTTTTCGTGCACTATAACCCACTTCATCAGATGCCATGTAGAATTTTAGCAAGGTCTAAGATAAGGGGCTCAGTCTGGTTACAATTTCTAAAGTTTAAGCCAGCAAAGCTTATAGCTCCTGTTATTTCTTGTATATCATTCTGCCATGCAGGATTCAATGTTGTAAATCATCTAAGAACCACATGTGAGGCTTCACTGAAATTATACACGCCAACAGCATAGCTTGGCCTGTAGAGTTTGTAAAAGCTTCACTGAAGTTACAAGCAAAAATCATTTTAGACAATTTTTTTAAATTATATAGATAAAGGAAGTTTTTCTTCTTTAATAAAAGCTAAAGAAACTCAGCCAAAAAACTTTAATGAACGGTTATGGTTGAGAATATATTATTATTTAAAACAATTTTAATAGAAAATAACTTTTAAATCCTAAATGGTAGAAACTCAGGAAATTTGCAGTTTTTAGGTTGCAACACTAACTTCATCTCTGCCCTTGTATTTCAGTCACCTCCACATTTACACGAGACACCTTCTCCTTTACCATGTGTGAGACATCCTTTTTTCATCCACTTTTCCATTACGGACCAGACTACAATATATTCCAATCCTGTATGCAAGCCAGAGATTAATCTTCTGTATGCACCATACCAGAATGTATTGGAGAGTGCAGTCTACCTCATCCACACTCCTTATTGGTCAACCCACTTTACATATCTATTCATTATCTGTGTAGGATTAGAAAGTGCCAACTGTTTCATAATACATACACACAAGGCACTGATTTCTGGCTCCACAGGCAGCCTTAATTCTGGCATTTCCTAACTTTGGAGTGCTTGACTTTGCAAAGTTAATGTTTTTTTAACATAGTTCTTGTGTGTAATTTTCTCAGTTTTAAAAAAGCAAACTGAAAAGACAGCATTTCTGTCATGTGACATTGACTCAGATAGCTCATCAGCAGGGTTGGAACCTTTAAGCTCCACTACAGAGACCTCTGCCACTTGAGCTAATGGAGTAACAGGTAGTAGTAGGTTATCTTCTGTGTGGACCAGCTCTAAGATGGAATGGAACACTTTGCCAGCAGGTTTCATAGGTATTTGTTGGTAGGAGAGGAATGATGAGACTTAGGAATCTTAAGTTCCATTCCAGGCTTTGGAAGGAAGAGTGTTCTAGTGAACACACTCTTCTGCCCACTCCCCTCACAACCTGTCACTTCCTGAGTCCTGTCTCTACATCACCACTGCGCTCCTCCCCTCATTCTGTTCTTCTCACTTATCAGTCCCAATCTTTGTCCATTAAATCCTTGTCTCATTCCTCCAGACTTCCTCTTTCAATCCTTCCTTCTTCTCCATCCCTAAACTCAGTCTCCTTACCCAGCCATTCTTAGTCCCTCCCTAGCCCCAGCTCCTTGTTCTCAGTCTCCTTGCCCAGTCAGTCCCATTCTCTCCAGTCACAACTGGTCTTTCTAGTCCTTTCTGGCCTGCAGTCGCCTAGCTCCCAATTCTAGTTTTCTTCCATGAACTTCTCATCCAAGTGCAGTGTCCTCACCTTCCCTGCTCCTTGTCCTAGTCTCTTTGCCCAGCCACACCCTGGTTCCTGATCAGATCTTCAGATCTGTTTCCCCTCCTCTGCACACACCCTCCTTTCTGAGTCCCCTGTTTAGACAGTCCCCATTTCCACCCGTTGGCTCGCAGTCCCACTCTCTGCCTCACTGTCATTTTTCAGTCTCAGTTTTCACTCCCTGCTAGCCTCTAGTCCCAGTCTCCACCACCCAGGCTCCTTTCCAGATCTATTCGCCCAGCCATACTTTGCAATGCCCTAGGTTTGGCTCTTCTCTCTTGTCATTTGAATTACACTGTTTCCTCCTCTACACTGCCTGGCTGCTAGACAGGGGATCATTGACAGCACAGGAGATATAGGCTCCCTACTCAAAGTTCAAGCTTAATAATAGGTAATGCTGCCAATCCCATCTATAATGGTTTAAGACTTTACAGTAAGGGAAAACCGAGAAGTAGAAAAGTATACAAAACTTTTTTTAAAGTTGACTCAATATTTTTCAAACTTTAAATGAATTTTCACGTCAGTGTTCAGACTGAATTTTGGGCAAAGTTTTCAGTTAGTTCTTTTATCTGAACTGGCTGTAACCATTCCCTGTCCAAGTCATTAATTATTCTTAAATTATATAAATAGTTTCCCCTAAGTTGTTTTCATATGACATTATCTGATGCAACTTGATGCCTAATGCAACATGAAACTACACAGTTAATCGTAATGTGATTTGAGGAAGATGGATCAGGGAAAATTATTTCAGGTAACAGACAGCTGATCTTAACTTTTATTTTAATAAACTTTCAAAGTACCCACCCTAGGCACAGGCTGGTAGATGTCTATTAGTTGCTATCCTTTTTTTTGTTCATACTACTTAGTTATGCTTCAGAGTAGCAGCCATGTTTGTCTGTATTCGCAAAAAGAAAAGAAGTAATTGTGGCACCTTAGAGACTAACCAATTTATTTGAGCATAAGCTTTCGTGAGCTATAGCTCACTTCATGACATGCATCCGATGAAGTGAGCTGTAGCTCACGAAAGTTTATGCTCAAATAAATTGGTTAGTCTCTAAGGTGCCACAAGTACTCCTTTTCTAGTTATGCTTCAGGATTTTTCCTTTTTTGTGTAAACTTTTTTCTACATAGTAAATGTTATGGCTAATGTGCAAGCATTGGCAATAAGAGCAAGTGGGATTATTAGCTTTGGTCATCTGGCCTCTGTTTTTCATTAACAGTGAGTCTCAGTTTGAATCCTCTCAGCAAACACAAAAAGGGTAAGACTTCAGAATCTCAGTCAATGTTAAATACATCATCCACCACCATAGCAAAGCAGTTAGTTGACTCTGAGCTCTGGTCACCAAATTATTTGTAACATGACAGCTGATGGGATATGTCAGCTGGAAAAGAAATGTCTTGACGTAAACTCCAAGCATCTCTCACTTCACTCTCAGGAAATGTAACTCAGATCATCTTTCTCTTCCTGGAAGATATTCAGCAAGTCAGAGTCTCCATTGATACTTGTAAATACGGAAGTTCATCAAACTCTAACACACTCTCATGCACTGTGGAAGAATTAGAGTTCGTAAGATTTAAAAATAGCAGCTTCTTGTCCACCAGTGCTTTTTAAAGCAAAAACCAAAAGGTAAATAAAAGATTGCCTTACTAAATTTGATATGGGTAACTTACTTCTGCTTCACAAAAATAGCACTGAAGGCTGGCTATAACAATGATTACACACTAATTCATTCGCACTTCTCTTTTCAAGCACAGTAGAGATTAAAAAAACCAAGAGATTTGAGTTTGACACTTTCAGAACTTATATTTTGAAAAACCCAGAACTTGTACTTCATCATCCCACATCCCAGTGTGCTCAGGTATAAAGTTCATGCAAAAAAAAAAAAATGTGTAGAAGGCATAATATGTAATCAATAGTTGGTGGAGATACTTATTGCTCCCAGCCCCTTAAAAAGCATAGCAATGTTTATTGAACTGCTGCAAAAGGCCATGACAAAAACTTCCTCCAAATAGAGTTAAAGGCAGAAATTGATTGAACAAACTGTTGTTGTCCACAGGTTCTATGATTGCATGTTCAAGGTTATTGTCCTTTTTAAAAAGGGCTCCAGAGGTGATCCTGGCAATTACAGGTAGGTAGGCCTAACTTCAGTACCAGGCAAATTGGTTGAAACTATAGTTTAAAAAAAAACAAACCAGAATGATCAGATACATAGATAAACACAAATCTTAGAAAAGAGACAACATGGCTTTTGTAAAGGGAAATTATGCCTTACCAATCTATTAGAATTCATTGAGGGTGTCAACAAGCCTGTAGACAAGGTTGATCCAGCATACTTGGACTTTCCTAAAGCCTTTGACAAGGTCCTTGTAAGGATGTCACCTTGTAAGCCCTGCTAGCAGCTGGGGGTGGTACTGCAATTCTCTTTTCACCCCAACACTTCCTGCAGGCTGCCAGCTGATCTTGGTGCATCTTCTGTGGCTTGGTCCTCCGACAAAGTCCAAATGAACCCCTTCCAGTGTAGTAAAGAGTCCAATAAATGAACAGTCCCATTGCCCTTACTGGGATCTTTAGCCCTGGCTCTGGGCCCTTTAAATTCAAGCCTTTGTTCAGGCTCTCAAATAAGCCATATCGTCTCCTTGGGGCTAGTGCTGCTAAGGATCGTAGGGAAACCCGTGCCTGCCCACTACTACGGGTTCCAACCAAGAGATCCTGTATACAGCAGCTATGCACTACTCAATTTTAATTTGTTGCTGCATCTTCCCTGGGCCTCCTATCTGGCCACTTTTATCTTGACCCTTAACTCAGGGTTAAGGTTCTTAGGTCCTCTCTCTCTTTGCAAACCCAGTTTAAGCAAATACAGCCAGAAACAAACTGGTTATCTCTCACCCTCTGGTCCCAGCCAGGAACTGACCTGCTAAACCCCCGCAGTGCCTTTTATCTGAGCCTAATGGGCTCTGATTGGCTGCTTCTGTAAGATTTCTCTAGGCAGGCCTAGAGGACCAATCTTCACTGCTCCTTTCCTGGGGAGGGTGTAATGGGACTGTAGGGCCTCTTTTAGAGAGCCACAGAGGCCAGGTGCACCTCATCACAGTTGCTCACCAAAGGCTGTTAAGCAAACTAAGCAGTCATGGGATAAGAGGAAAGTCCTCTAATGGATCAGTACCTGGTTAAAGACTGGGAAGAGTTACAAAGGGATATGACTAAACTGGATGACTGGGAAACACAATGGCAGATGAAATTCACTGTTGAAGTGTAAAGTAATGCACACTTGAAAAAATAATCCTAACTATACATACAAAATGACAAAACCTAAATTTAGCTGTTTCTGCTCAAGAAAGAGATCCTGGAGTCATTGTGGACAGTTCTCTGAAAACAGTTGCTCAATGTGCATCAGCAATCACAAGAGGTAACAGAATATTAGGAGCTATTAGGAAAGGGGTAGATAATAAAACAGAAAAATCATATTGCCTCTATATAAAACCATGGTGTCAAGGTTCCCTCCCCACTCTGAACTCCAGGGTACAGATTTCGGGACCTGCATGAAAACCCTCTAAGCTTATTTTTACCAGCTTAGGTTAAGACTTCCCCAAGGTACAAACTATTTAACCTTTTGTCCTTGGACTTTATTGCTGCCACCACCAAGCGTCTAACAGATATATAACAGGGAAAGAGCCCACTTGGAAACGTCTTTCCCCCCAAAATCCTCCCCAAACCCTACACCCCCTTTCCTGGGGAAGGCTTGATAAAAATGCTCACCAATTTGCATAGGTGAATACAGACCCAAACCCTTGGATCTTAAGAACAGTGAAAAAGCAATCAGATTCTTAAAAGAAGAATTTTAATTGAAGAAAAAAAGTAAAATAATCACCTCTGTAAAATCAGGATGGTAAATACCTTACAGGGTAATTAGATTCAAAACATAGAGAATCCCTCTAGGCAAAACCTTAAGTTACAAAAAGACACAAAAACAGGAATATACATTCCATTCAGCATAGTTATTTTATCAGCCATTTAAACAAAACCAAACCTAACGCATATCTAGCTAGATTACTTACTAAGTTCTAAGACTCCATTCCTTTTCTGTTCCCAGCAAAAGCATCACACAGACAGAGACAGCCTTTGTTTCTCCCCACTCCCCAGCTTTGAAAGTATCTTGTCTCCTCATTGGTCATTTTGGTCAGGTGCCAGCGAGGTTATCCTAGCTTCTTAACCCTTTACAGGTGAAAGGGTTTTTCCTCTGGCCAGGAGGGATTTTAAAGGTGTTTACCCTTCCCTTTATATTTATGATGCATGGTATGCCCACATCTTGAATACTTCATTTAGTTCTAGTTGCCCCATCTCAAAAAAGATGCATTAGAATTGGAAAAGGTACAGAAAAAGGCAACAAATTATTAGGATGGAACAGTTTCCATATGAAGAGAGAATAAAAAGACTGGGACTGTTCAATTTAGAAAAGAGGGGGGGGGGGACTATGATAGAGGTCTATAAAATCATGGATGGCACGGAGATAGTAAATAGGGAGATGATATTTACTCCTTCACGTAACACAAGGACTAGGGGTCACCCAATTAAATTAATAGGAAGCAGGTTAAAAACAAAAGGAAGTACTTGTTCACAAATCACATAGTCAACCTGTGGAACTCATTGCCAGGGGATTTTCTGAAGGCAAAAAGTATAACTGGGTTCAAAAACGAATGAGAAAAGTTCATGGAGGATAGGTTCATCTGTGGCTACTAGCCAAGATGGTCAGGGATATAACCCCGTGGTGTGGGTGTATGTAAATCCCCAACTGCCAGAAGGTGGATCTGGATGACAGGGATGATGTCATCCAGAATTGGGATGATGTTGTCAAAATTGCCCTACGCTGTTCATTCCCTCTGAAGCATCTGGCACTGGCCACTATCAGAAGACATGATGCTGGGCTAGATGGACCATTGGTCTGACCTCTTACATCCATTTGTATGTTCTTATTGTGACAGATTTATGTTACCAATCTGCCTGAGGCTTCAGGTGATTAGGCTGAGGCCGCAGGATTTTTAGGGGAGGAGATGAAGGAGCATGCCAAGTGATGCCAAGTTTAAAGCTTTATTAATCAAATAACAGCGGTGAGTGTTGGGCGCGCCCCACGTCTCTTAGGGGAGGAAGAAAGCGTTGGTGTCCGAGCCCTAACCCACTTTCATGCTTACACACGCACAACCCGAGGCTGGCCAAGCCTGGGTGTAACGTAAGAAGAAGGCTCTGGGGAAGGGTAGACGAGAGTTCTGCCCTGTGCACAGGTCGTCTAGTGTCCGCTGTAAATTTCTGACTTGCTTTAGCTCTCAGGAGAGTTTTAAGCCCTGGGTTCTTCCACGGGCATTTTCATCCAGGAACCCTTGTCCCCCGTGCTCTTGGTACCAGTCCAAACCGGCCTTCTGCGGCTTCCTTAGTTTCCCCAAAACACACCGGTTTCAGGGTCGCGAGACTGTTGTTTTTTAACTTAGTGACCTTTGCAATCTTACTAGTTTTGCAGCCCCTTCAATTCTGTCTGGCTCTGTTCTCCTTTCTCACGGCTGGCCAGGGCTGAGATACAGGCTTCTGGCTGTTTGGCAGCAGAGAGCTTGTTTGTGTGCGCTGGTCTTGGGCTGCAGTTTCGTTCCTTATCTTTGGGCCTAGCTGGATCGTTGAGTTAACCTGTTCCTTTCTCCCTTCCTCCCCCTTCGGCCTCTTATAACCTGCAAAGGAATCTTCCACTCCACACTCACACCTTCAACCCTTCCCAAAATACTTTCCAATGCATATAAAGGCATTAGCAATATACAACACTGGTGCTGACCCAGGGGACCCCATGGTAGGGCGGCATTTTATTGTCACTGTCCACCCCGCTTGACCCCGAATCAACACCCCATTGTAAGGTGTCACCACTTAGGTTTCCACCCTCCTTCTGACACTGTGGCTAGTGTCACCGTTGGCCTCCTACACAAACAGCAATATAGCAAAAGCAAAATTATTAGAGCAGCAACAATTGCATACACATGCCAGTAGTGGCTTCTGGCTTTATTAGTAATATAGCATAACACATCCCCTTGTTGACATAGATGCCCCACCCAAATGGCTGTGGCAAAGGCAGCTTTCTCCAGGTTGAATGTGTGCTGCAGCATTGTAAAGGACGAGGCATTTGTCTGGAACACGGTAAATTGCTCCCTGGTGTGCACCAGTGGGAGAAAAACATTGGGTGTAATTCATGAAAAATTAAACACAATATATTTAGAAATATTAACTAAATAACGGCAGGCCAATGCACTGAAAAATTTTGTGCTTGAGATCGTAACAGCAAGTCAAGGGGCACCTTGGGATAGGTGGTCCTCCAAACACACGCAGAGGTAGTGGTAAACAAATGTGCTTTAGTGGGGGGTGTATCCTGATGCCTCCCCTTCCCAGCAGATCTGTTGACCCACCTCATAAAAGCGGCGTGGCATTACCCTTTATTTATGCATTATTTGAGGGGGCTTTGTAGGCCATAGCTGCCAGGTGTTGCCCTCTGCAATTCATCTGTGCTGATAGTCAGGGGATGCAGTCAGCACATACCGCTTAGCCACGTGACTGGGGGGAGCCACCTCCCACATGTCGCGATGGACCACTCAGTCCCAGAGGCAGCCTTTCCAAAGGCCTGGTTGGATTTTTATAGCAGGGGCCCACACTCCTTTCATGGGGCCAAAGGCCATGAAGGAGCAGGCTATGCCTGTGCACTTCCAGTTAGTGAGCTTCCAGGAATAGCAAAAAGGCTATTGCTTCCGACCAATCCCTGAGTGGAAATGGATTTCCCTGGGCCAGGCTCCATGGAGCACATCCTCCTGGATGCTACCGACTTGCTGGGTTACATATTGTTGGAGCTGGGAGCACACACAAGTCGAAGCTAGTTGGTCCCCGACCTCAATTATGGCCTCAATCAGTCCCCGCAAGGTGTCTTGCATAAAAGGGCCAAAAGTGGTTCACTTGAGCCATTGCTCCCAGGTTTCTCCTTCCCAGTGGAACCACAAGTGTTGGCAGTACGAATAGAGATCTTCCTCCTCCAAAGGGGCCATTGTTCCAAGGTGGAAACAAACTCTTTGCGGGGGGGTTTAGATGGAGATGGGATGCAACGTTGTCCTGGGCAGTGCTGCCTTGTGGGGTATGGAGTTCTTCTGGGTTAACCCCGACTGGGACCCAATTGGGGAGGGGGAAATTGAGGCATATACAAAAACTATCTAAGTCATTAGTCATTCTGTTACAGCCCTCCCTCCCTTCCGTCATGGATGTCATTTGCCTGGTTTAGGAAGTCATAACAACAATATTGCATCCAAGGATCAGAAATTACTATTGCTCGCCAAAGGGCCTTTTATTCTGCTTCAGGCCACCACATGAGGAACAGGGTTTGTCCCTCTGGGGTCCAAGGGAGGTCCGGGGCCACCCACCAGGTATTTTGCTGTGGCCCTACTGTGTCTATCCAGACTATGCACTGCCTTCATGGCACCTCCCCTCCAGCCTTACGCCACATTGTGGCTCAGGCCCCATCAGCAGCTCGAACCAGGGAGAGCCTCTGGAGGTTTTTGGTTTTTTTTTTTTATAATTTATTTATTCAGATAATCCCATGAGCGGATGGAAACCTGGATAGTCCAGGCAGATCACAGGTCCACAACTGAGCCCCACGATGCCATGACCAGAAACCTAGGGAGAAACATGTTTTGAGCTGATTGGCATGCACCCATTTTAGTTTGTCTGAAGCTGGTAGCTGAAGCTGGTACACTACTGGGGAAATGCGATTCACAATGGAGTACAGACCCACCCACTTGGAGTCCAGAGTGTGGGCTGCCTTCCCCAGCTTTTGCAACATTACCTTGTATTTAATTTGCCATCCCTGGATGTCTTTAACAATGATTCCCTTACACTTGGCCTTTTCTTAATTTAAAGCGGCCTTTACGGCTTCGTGGGTTTCACATAGCTCTTTCTTCAACTGGGCAAAGCTGAGACTTTTTTGGTTGTGGCAAATAGTAAATGTGATTATTGGTAAACACAGCACTTACATTATATTTTCATTTGTTTACTAGTGGGTTGCTAACACTTTCATTCTTCCAAAACACTTCTTTCCAGGAGTTAACACATACACATTGCCCATTATATAGTACTTTGGTTTTATTATACAATTTATTTTACATACAGGATCCTAGTGAAATGTCTTTACTACAGGGCTCTGGAGCAACAGGCAAGGACAAGCATACCCACTTTTGAGGAGTCCACTCGGTATAACCTCTGGTATCCAGTAGCTTCCCTCCCTCACCAGCCAACTGGCTTAAGGTCTGGGGTAGCCAGAAGGATTCCATGTGCCATATGAGGAGTGGGCTAACTTTTTATATTTTTGCTTTTAGAGCTTGTTGGTGTGCGTTTTTAATAATAATTTCCCCAATTAAAAGGTCTGGCCTTACTATGCTAGAAACATATTGCATTTATTCGTATTGATAAATATCAAACTGATTTTTTTCTTTGCTTTAGCAGGTGTATTAAAACCTTAGTGTTTCCTGATATTACTCAAAACATTTTGTGTTGCAAGGTGGACAAAGCAAGTATCTGCATTTCAGTACATTCCATAGCTATAGCAGTATGTTTTTTGTATTTATTAGGCTGTCCTGTAGCTAGGACAGAGAGCTTAATTTATTTGTAATTATCTTCAGGTTTACAGTATTTATAATTCCTGCTTTAAAACTAATTCCTCCTAATATGGTGTCTACTACCTGAGGATGTTTCCCTGAAGTATTTTTTTAAATACATAACAGTACTAGCAACAAGACAAACATCACAAGACAAAACATAGAACACAAAACACAATTTCTGTTGTGACAGTAGATTCTTAGTATTTTGGGTTGCTTTTCATCTGGTATCAGCTTTTTCTGATTTTTTGAAAGACAAAAAAAGTGTTTCTACCCCTTTGGGGGTGGTAGATTATTGCTTAAAATATTTCTTTTTTTTTTTTTTACAAATACCCTTGCTGGGAAGGTCATGCCTGACTAATCTAATCGCCTTTTATGATGAGATTACTGGTTCTGTGGATGAAGGGAAAGCAGTGGATGTATTGTTTCTTGACTTTAGCAAAGCTTTTGACACGGTCTCCCACAGGATTCTTGTCAGCAAGTTAAGGAAGTATGGGCTGGATGAATGCACTGTAAGGTGGGTAGAAAGCTGGCTAGATTGTCGGGCTCAACGGGTAGTGATCAATGGCTCCATGTCTAGTTGGCAGCCGGTATCAAGTGGAGTACCCCAAGGGTCGGTGCTGGGGCCGGTTTTGTTCAATATCTTCATAAATGATCTGTGGGAGACCGTGTCAAAAGCTTTGCTAAAGTCAAGAAACAATACATCCACTGCTTTCCCTTCATCCACAGAACCAGTAATCTCATCATAAAAGGCGATTAGATTAGTCAGGCATGACCTTCCCTTGGTGAATCCATGCTGGCTGTTCCTGATCACTTTCCTCTCATGCAAGTGCTTCAGGATTGATTCTTTGAGGACCTGCTCCATGATTTTTCCAGGGACTGAGGTGAGGCTGACTGGCCTGTAGTTCCCAGGATCCTTCTCCTTCCCTTTTTTAAAGATTGGCACTACATTAGCCTTTTTCCAGTCATCCGGGACTTCCCCGGTTTGCCACGAGTTTTCAAAGATAATGGCCAATGGCTCTGCAATCACAGCCGCCAATTCCTTCAGCACTCTCGGATGCAAGTCGTCCGGCCCCATGGACTTGTGCACGTCCAGCTTTTCTAAATCGTCCCTAACCACCTCTATCTCCACAGAGGGCTGGCCATCTCTTTCCCATTTTGTGATGCCCAGCGCAGCAGTCTGGGAGCTGACCTTGTTAGTGAAGACAGAGGCAAAAAAAGCATTGAGTACATTAGCTTTTTCCACATCCTCTGTCACTAGGTTGCCTCCCTCATTCAGTAAGGGGCCCACACTTTCTTTGGCTTTCTTCTTGTTGCCAACATACCTGAAGAAACCCTTCTTGTTACTCTTGACATCTCTTGCTAGCTGCAGCTCCAGGTGCGATTTGGCCCTCCTGATAACATTCCTACATGCCCGAGCAATATTTTTATACTCTTCCCTGGTCACATGTCCAACCTTCCACTTCTTGTAAGCTTCTTTTTTATGTTTAAGATCCGCTAGGATTTCACCATTAAGCCAAGCTGGTCGCCTGCCATATTTACTATTCTTTCGACTCATCGGGATGGTTTGTGCCTGTAACCTCAACAGGGATTCCTTGAAATACAGCCAGTTCTCCTGGACTCCTTTCCCCTTCATGTTAGTCCCCCAGGGGATCCTGGCCATCCGTTCCCTGAGGGAGTCGAAGTCTGCTTTCCTGAAGTCCAGGGTCCGTATCCTGCTGCTTTCCTTTCTTCCCTGCGTCAGGATCCTGAACTCAACCAACTCATGGTCACTGCCTCCCAGATTCCCATCCACTTTTGCTTCCCCCACTAATTCTACCCGGTTTGTGAGCAGCAGGTCAAGAAAAGCTCCCCCCCAGTTGGCTCCTCTAGCACTTGCGCCAGGAAATTGTCCCCTACGCTTTCCAAAAACTTCCTGGATTGTCTATGCACCGCTGTATTGCTCTCCCAGCAGATATCAGGAAAATGAAAGTCACCCATGAGAATCAGGGCATGCGATCTAGTAGCTTCCGTGAGCTGCCGGAAGAAAGCCTCATCTACCTCATCCCCCTGGTCCGGTGGTCTATAGCAGACTCCCACCACTACATCACTCTTGTTGCATACACTTCTAAACTTAATCCAGAGACACTCAGGTTTTTCTACAGTTTCGTACCGGAGCTCTGAGCAGTCATACTGCTCCCTTACATACAGTGCTACTCCCCCACCTTTTTTGCCCTGCCTGTCCTTCCTGAACAGTTTATAACCATCCATGACAGTACTCCAGTCATGTGAGTTATCCCACCAAGTCTCTGTTATTCCAATCACGTCATAGTTCCTTGACATCACCAGGACCTCCAGTTCTCCCTGCTTGTTTCCAAGGCTTTGTGCATTCGTATATAAGCACTTGAGATAACCTGTTGATCGCCCCTCATTCCCAGTATGAGGCAGGAGCCCTCCCCTCACAGACATTCCTGCTTAATTCCCTCCAGCCTCTGCAGAGTTAACCTTTCACTTTTTCCTTAAATTACTTGCTTATCTCCCAAAATGACACCTTAATCAACTAAGATTTTAGCATTCTAAGTACTATTTCAGGTATCTGAATTCCCCATGTCTGCACTTACTCCTTTCCTTACTCCTGCCACTATGCCCTCAGGGCTTCCAACCTGTTTTCCAATTGTCTGGGCCCGATCTTGCTTTCCTTGCTGAACTATCCCTTTTCATGGACACAGGCTTTGTTCCACTACCTATTTAGCGAGGAGGGTGGGCTCCTTAACTAGCCCCCACCCCACCTGGTCCCTTTCCTTAAACATTTCTTTTAAAATTGTGAAATCACCACAATATCATTCACAAAAAATACTGCACTGCCCAAACTCCTATATCCTTCAGAGTTTGGTTTAACAGAGCAAGATCGGTTTAAAAGGAGTAATCTCTTGAACAAAGTATCATCTTTGGATTGTTTCCTTGTAAACATTTTCTACATAGGTGCAACCACTATTTGCCCACTCTCCTATATCCTTCAGAGTTGGGTCTCATATAGAAAACACTGCTTGAACATATTTCTTTATGAATCTCTTTTACCTGTATAACTCTTCTGTGCCCACACTCGTTCAAAACACAAAGTCTATACCAATCCCACAGGTGCCCCCAAGTTTTTACCCTTCTGCCTTACATACTCGGCATATAGGTCTAACAAATGCTGCCAAGTTTGCACACTTTCCTGAAGCTCTGCCATGGAACCCCAGGGATTGTGTCCCACCTTGATGAGAGCCCTCTCCAGCGAGGAGAGGTCTTCAAACCCCTTTGAAAGAGGCAACAGGGTCCCGTCCCTTTTTGTCACCCCTCCTGCGGCTCGGGCATCAGGTCCACCAACCTCCCGTGACACCAGTGGGCCAGGCAGTGTGACTTTCATGTCCACGCTACCTAATGCCCGTGCTTCCGGCCTTGAACCCATCGTGGATGACATCTTCCCACGACCGCGGGACTTCTGAGTCTGCGATCATACTCTTTCGTTTCCTGAACATGCCGACGCAATTCGTTAGTATTGCCAGTTAGAACAGTTGGTGTGCTTCTCAGAGGCCCCCGCCCCACTTCTCCATCAAAAATGTGACAGATTTATGTTACCAATCTGCCTGGGGCTTCAGGTGATCAGGCTGAGGCCGCAGGAACTTTAGGGAAGAAGATGAAGGAGCACACCAAGTGACTAAGTTTAAAGCTTTATTAACCAAATAACAGCAGTGAGTGCTGGGCGCGCCCTACGTCACTCATAGGGAGGAAGAAAGCATTAGTGCCCGAGCCCTCACCCACTTTCATACATACACATGCACAACCAAAGGCTGGCCAAGCCTGGGTGTAAGGTAAGAAGAAGGGGGGTGGCAGGAGGGTAGACGAGAGTTCTGCCCTGTGCACAGGTCATCTAGGGTCCACTATAAATCTCCAACTTGCTTCAGCTCTCAGGAGGGTTTTAAGCCCAGGGTTCTTCCAGGGGCATTTTCATCCAGAACCCTCGTCCCCCCGTGCTCTTGGTACCAGTCCAAACCGGCCTTCCGCGGCTTCCTTAGTTTCCCCAAAACACATTGGTTTCAGGGTCGCACGACTGTTGTTTTTTAACTTAGTGACCTTTGCAATCCTACTAGTTTTGCAACCCCTTCAATTCTGTCTGGTTCTGTTCTCCTTTCTCACAGCTGGCCGGGTTTGAGATACAGGCTTCTGGCTGTTTGGCAGCAGAGAGCTTGTTTGTGTGCGCTGGTCTTGGGCTGCAGTTTCGTTCCTTATCTTTGGGCCTAGCTGGATCGTTGAGTTAACCCGTTCCTTTCTCCCTTCCTCCCCCTTCGGCCTCTTATAACCTGCAAAGGAATCTTCCACTCCACACTCACACCTTCAACCCTTCCCAAAATACTTTCCAGTGCATATAAAGGCTTTAGCAATATACAACACTGGTGCTGACCCAGGGGACCTCATGGGGTGGGGAGGGGCATTTTATTGTGACATTATGTGTGTGAATGTGTGTTCTTTGGCATACCATACAGCGCTCTGATGTCACAGGGAGGACACTCTGGGTGTTTGTGGGCAGGCTGGTGGCAGGTGACTGATACTACAACCTATGCTGGAGTTCAAAATAGATAGGTTTTACACCTTTGTGCTGTTCAGGGAGTGTAGAGTGCAGACTTTTTTTCATCTGAGCCTGTCTTTTTTTCCTATGGCCACACTTTCTTTCTCTGAGCTGCTCACATATTGGGTGATACTGCATCATGCCATCGTCACTGCGCTATGTACAGGCACAGTATAGTGCTACATCAATCTTCATGTAACTTGCCTCTTTTTCACTAATGTGCAGTGCTGTGTACTTCCTTTACTATTGCAAATAATGGATAGCTCATTGTATTGTTATGTGGAATTCCTTTTACATGCTCACACTGATAGGAGCACCTAAATTGAACACTATATTAAGCTTTCAGAGAGATTCTAAATTCCAGATCTAATGTTCTGTAAGATTCTAAATTATAATTTATGTTTTTCCCATATTAACATTATGGTGTTCTCTGATTTAGGGTATGTGTCTTTCTGTGAGCGCTATTGTGTATTAAAACACGTCTCTTTAATACACCCTAATTTCGGTTCTGATCAAAGGTTATATAATTTCAGTCTTTTTGTCTTAGTATAACACTTTTACTAATCAGCTCTGTCTAGACACTCTTTAAACCAGGTAGCTGCTTTTTATTCTATTATATATAGTTAGAGCCATTCAAGTAATAGAAGATAGGCAAAACCCAATCTTTCTTGAGGATACCAGTTTTTCAGGCTCCATTCCCTGGATGCCTGCATTATGGAATTCACCATTAAATGGGAAGCACATCCTGTAAAGGATTCATTAATGATTTTCCATTAATTGGTCACCAGGGAATGTTCCTTTACTTGTGCTGTTGACATTCTTCCTCCCCTCAGAGACTAAATGCATGCCTTCTATGTGCCTTTTGTTAAATTAGGTCTTTGGAATACAGTAGCTATGCTGGCATAATGCAATTGGGATAACTGTAAAGTACAGTTTTACACTGGTCTATTTTCCAAAGAAGTGAAGAGCATGAGGAGAGAGTAATTGTTGTTGTTTTTGGTTTTTAAATGTGATAAATCAATGAATCAGCTACATAGGTCTATTGACTCACCAGTCCATTGTGAGTCTGATCCTTCTAGTGTGAATCTCATTTAGAACTCTAAAATTCTTCAACATTTTCAGCATTATCAGAAAATCCTATGAAGCATTTATTAATAGATTGTGGGATAAATTAATTCCTGGTCTAACTCCATTTAAATCAATGGAGTTACACTAGGAATTAATTTGACCCTGTGTGCTTTTTTTTGTTTACTCTAAAATGCTCTCCTCCATTGTCACTCTTCCAGCTCAGTGACAAGGAAAGCAAGAACAAGCCCATTATATCTGAACTTTTATTCTGTTTCCCAACTGTTTGATAAACAGTGCAGAGAGAGGGATGTGTTTTTCGTGTGATGCACACTGCACAGACAGGCACAATTCTCCTTTGTAGTATATCTGAGGTAAACTTTCAAAAGACAATTAAACATTGTTCATTTAGGCAGCATCATGAATGTCCTTGGTGCTTAATGGAGCTAATGAGAGAATCACTGAACTGTACTTTCTTAATGTAAACGAAGTGCCCAGAAACTTCTCCACTATATGGCTTAAAGACCTTTCTCTTTCCTTCTCCCCTTCACACCAACTTCTTCAGAGTTTCCTAAACTTTCACTGCCTCTCTCTCTGACTGGTAGAAGATTTTGACGACACTCTTCTGCCTCAAGAAATACCAGCTGTTCTGACTTAATTCTCGCAGTAGTTAAAACCCTCCCATGTCTCCTTAATAAGGTGTTCAGATATCATGGTGATAGACACCTTAGGAAAATGAACTGTCAAACGCTCCCATGTACAGATGTGCTGTGTGGGTTTGTGATGGGATGGGGGACCCCATCCAGTGTGGGGTGAGTTCACCCCATCCTTCAAGCTGACCTCTATCTCTAGGCCGTGACACCTAAGGGCTAAAGTCAGTAGAGTTGACCCGATCTGCAGGGGTGTAAGGCCTAGTGGCCGGAGTCTATATAATCGTCCTGGTTCACAAGTCAGTGAGGCCTAGTGGCCAGTGTCAATAGAGATACCCCAGATTCTCAGGGCAGTGAGGCCTAGCGGCCAGAGTCAGTAGAGTTGCCCTTCAGGGCAGGGCTCTATGGCCTACTGGCCAGGTGGGGCATATGGGCTGCCATGGGTGAGTGGGGCCATGCTGGTGGGTGAGTGGCGGCCAGGGTAGGGGGACCCAGGTCCTCCTTGCTCCACTGGGTCTCAGCCCAGGACCCTATCAGTGGTGAGTGTGTCTGCCAATGAGTCAGGGATCTCTGTCCACAATGCGCTATCATCAGGACAATGGGCTACTTCCTACTGTGATACTTGTGGTGGCAATCTGTTCATTTTCAGGGTCTCTGGGTTCCTCGGCTGGTGCCACTCCCTGTAGCTCAGACCTCCCTGGGGCATCCATAGGTAGCTGGATGTCTGCTTGGGTCTTGGTGCCTCTGGCTTCCACGGTCTGGGGCTCCAGTTGCACCCGGGCGGGAGTCAGCAAGGAATGTCCTTCCTCTCCGGCAGTCAGCCCAGGCTGAGCTGGGCTGCTCCCTCTTATACTGGTGCTCCACCTAGATCATGCCCAGTAGGGATGTGGGGGCATGGCTTCCTCCACCCACAGTGAGGACTTAACCTTTCCCCGTCCAGTGCGGGGCGAGTTCACCCTGTCACAGGATTATGGGTGTCTGTCACAGATCCTACTTGTCTTACATTTCACTGTAAAACAGGACTGGTCCTACCTCTTAAAAATAATTTACTGCTCATCGAAGGAGGCTCTTATGTATTGTTTAGATTTGCAAGTACATGAAAAATCTTGCTCTCATGAACTGGGGCACCAGTTCACTTCTTTCTAAATGGGAACATGCAAATAATTGATATGTAGATTCAGACTACCAACCTTTTTAGAAACTATGCCCCTTTCTCTTGATCTGAGCCTTCCCTAACTCACCTTTGGGAAAACGAGAGTATTCCAGCATAACCACCTTCATGACTGAAGGATACAAGAAGCCCTCAAAGCAATAAATTATTGTACTTTTAAAATCTCACTTCAGAATCAAGACCTGAAAAAGCCCTATTTTTTAAAAAAATTGTTCATATATTTCACATAAAAAGACAAAAAGATAGCTGTGCAAAGACTATCGGTAGCCAGGCAGATTATTAAAATCAGTCCATAAAAACTACAAAAACAAGAGCAAAACAATGTCAGTCCCCCTCTTGCCCCACCACCAACAAAACAACCAGTCATTGATAACATAAAAAAACCCATCACATCTCAAAACCCACAGAAATGTTTAATCTGAAACAGACTGCAGAACATCACAAGTGGATCACACTATATGCTTTCACATTTTATCTTGATCTTCCACCTGCTCCTATTGCTTTTCTCAAAACAAATATTTCTTTAGACTCTTCTATAATCATCCTTAAGACTCCTCACTGATCATCACTGAGTCTTTAATTTCTCTATGGAGCTATTTGTTTATCTAAATCACTCACTTTTAAGATGAACCTGGCAGGATTTCATTGAGCATTTTACATGTGTAATTGCTGCACTGCAAACTTTGAAATATTTAGGTATTCTTGTTTTTGTCCCAGAATAAGTGACTATATGAATTGATGGCAAAACTTCTGTGTACTTTTTCTCAAGTGGTAAGAGATGATGTGTTTTATGCATATATTAGTTTATTTTCCTACCCGATCTGCAGATAAATAAATTATAATGCAATATTCATTAATGTTGGAGGTTATCTCTTGTTTCTATTACATTAGGAGGTCATATTGACAGATGTGGGATTACAAAAGGCTGTAAATGAGTGTGTAATTGTATTAACATCTACAGTGATATAAAATTAAACCATTTATATTGCATGGTCATGGGGAGGGTGAAAGGGGACATTTGTCTGCTTTATCAGATTATCAGGTTTCAGGCATTCTGATGAGGGGAGTGTCTATAAATCCAGGTGGACACCATGTATTTTTTTCATTAGACAAGTATTGTTCCCTGAGTAATGAAATATAGAATAGCATACTACAAAATGCCAGTGCAGTTTTGTTATATATGTATCTGTTGTTTACATCTGTCTCACCTGTTCAAAACATTTCTTCAGTGCTGGAAAAGCAGTTGTGTTTGCAGCATAGTAACATTCAGTTTCAAAATTCAAAGACTTAATTATTGCAACCTTTGGCCTCAGTAGGGTTTCATGAGTGTAAATGAATTCATGATTTGATACTGTCTGTTGAACATATGTCTGCTGTATCCTTAGTTCCCTTCCCCCACCTTCCTTTCATGTATCAGAATAAAAAGAACCAGTTTTCTTTCCCCCTGCACCCATAGGCAAGTATTTCCAAATGGGCTTCCTGAAGAATACTCTTTAATAGCCACATTCCGTGTAAGACGAAACACCAGAAAGGAGCGGTGGCATATATGGCAAATTTTAAATCAGTATGACACCCCACAGGTAAGAATATATTTTATTTTTCACTTAGTTTTCAATTTTTTTGTTGGAGGAGGATAGGATAGGTTAGTGGGTCTTTTGCCTCTGGATTCAGATCTAATTTACATAAGATAAATCTGCTGTTCTGAAATAGTATGGTGGTCATTATTCAAATCACAGAAATACAGAAGTTCAGCAAAATTTCTCCAGTAATATTGGAATGGTACTAGGTGTGTTGCAATGTAGGATGGATGGACACTGAAAAAGTTACATGAGAGAATATTTCATGATTGCTGCCTAATCTATGCTATTAGGTTGCTCACTTATTTTTCTTCCTGGTTTATGTACAGTCTGTGTTTGCTTGTAATTCCGATTTATACTAAATTATGCTTTTTTTCCCCAGGTGTCTGTCATAGTTGATGGTTCAAAAAAAGTTGTGGAATATATAGCCAAATCTGCTCAGGGAAATGTGCTACACCACACCTTTAAAAATCGTGAAATTTATCCTCTCTTTGATCGGCAGTGGCATAAGCTTGCCATTAGCATACAGTCAAGGATCGTTTCCCTCTATGTGGATTGTAACTTAATTGAGAGATGGCAGACTGATCTAAAGAACTCCATTGACTTTCAAGGAAGGACTTTCATTGCTGCTCGAGCTGCAGATGACAAGCCCGTAGATGTGAGTTGTACCAGTGAGATGATTCTTAAAGCAGAATGGGATAATATGGAAATCGTGTTTTAAACATATTTCTAACGGCATACTAAATAAATATGAAAACAAAACAAAATGCAAAAAAAGAATACCCATTGGGTGTTTTACACCAGTTCACTGTTTGATTTTTTTGATATCCTCTTCTAAACAAGGTGTCAACTCATGCAATCTCTATTCAGGCAAAACTCTCCATTGTTCTAAATGGGCAGTATTGTCTGAATAAGGACTACAGAATCGGGTTCCTGTTTTCAGTATTATTTACATTTCTGTATCCATTTAGAAGTTAGTCATTTTGACTTATTACTACTATACTGTTTAGGGCTCACTTTATAGTAATAATTTTGTTTTCAGTTTTCAATTTTCATATTATCTAATTTGTCATCGAAAGGGAAAGAATGTATAACATGGTTAGCCACTCCAAGTATTTTCATGGGAACCATTAAATCCTCACCTACGCAAACATGGTAGATGTATGAGTCTGAAAATAGTATAATTCATGCAACTACAGTCAGGGGAACTTCATAAGATGATTATTATTATCTTTAAATAAAATGGTGTGGTAAGAACTCTGCTGCAGTGCCAAGGCAATTGAATCTCCCTATCCAGTGATAATGGGGCCTTTATTTATATGCTATCTGAGTCACCAAAGTAACCCTTACATAGATCAATCTATATTCTACTCCAGAGATTTTTCCTCTTATACTTTTTTGTGGAAAAACTCAGAGGAAGTAATTTGAAGTTGTGAGAAATGTTAGTTTTAATATTTAGTACACATCTGCCTACCAGGTTTTAAGCCTACTGTGTGGGGTTTAGAGTGATGACATGAAAATTTCCAATTGCATTCTACACTCAGCACATTATTATTCATGTTAACTGTTTTACTTTATTTTATATTATTAGCATATATATATATATATTAGCATTATATTATTAGCAAATTGCAGAGCTTGATCCTGCACAGTGCTGAATACTCTGGACCTGATCCAGAAACACACTTAAGCATGGGCTTAACTTCAGTGGAACTACTCGTATACTTAAAGTTAAGCAAGTCCTTAAGTGTGTTACTGGATGGTAAGAACATAAGAACGGCCATACTGGTTAGACAAATGGTCCGTCTAGCACCGTATCCTGTCTTTCAGCAGTGGCTGTTGCCAGATGCATCAGAGGGAATGAACAGAACAGCGCAAATTATCGAGGGATGTATCCCCTTTCATTCAGTCCTGGCTTCTGGCAGTCAGAGGTTTAGGGACACCCAGATCATGGGCTTGCTTACCTGACCATCTTGGCTAATCGCTCATGATGGACCTGTCCTTCATGAACGTATCCAATTATTTTCTGAGCCCAGTTATACTTTGGGCCTTCAAAACATTCCCTCGGAATGAGTTCCATAGGTTGACTAACCGATGTGAGAAGTACTTCCTTTTGTTTGTTTAAACCTGCTGCCTATTAATTTCATTGGGTGACCTGATTCATGTATTATGTGAAGGGATAAATAACACTTCCTTATTCACTTTCTCCACACTATTCATGATTTTATAGACTTCTTTACCATATTCCCCCTTAGTCATCTCTTGTCTAAGATGAACAGTCTCAGTCTTTTTAATCTCTTCTTTTATGGAAGCTGTTCCATCTCCCTAATCATTTTTGTTGCCCTTCTATGTGCTTTTCCAATTCTAATATATCTTTTTTTTTGAGATGAGGCAATGAAAAGTGCAAGTAATATTCAAGATGTGGGTGTACCATGGATTTATATAGTGGCATTATGGTATTTTTTTATTATCTATCCCTTTCCTAATAGTTCCTAACATTCTGTTAGCTTTTTTGACTACTGCTGCACACTGAGCAGATGTTTTCAGAGAAATATCCACAAGATTTCTTTCTTGAGTCGTAATAGCTAATTGAGACACCATCATTTTCTATGTATAGTTGGGATTCTGTTTTCCCATGTGCATTACTTTGCATTTATCAACATTGAATTTCATCTGCCACTTTATTGCCAAGTCACTCAGTTTTATGAGATCCTTTTGTGATTCTTTGCGGTCAGCTTTGAACTTAACTATCTTGAGTAATTTTGTATTGCCTGCAATGTTTGCCATCTCACTATTTATCCCTTTTTCCATATCATTTATGAATATATTGAACAGCACTGGTGCAGGACAGATCCCTTGGGGACTCCGCTATTTACCTTTGTCCACTGTGCAAAATGACGATTTATTCATAACCTTTGTTTCCTATCTTTAAACCAGTTACTGATTCATGAGAGGACTTTCCCTCCATGACTGCTTAGTTTACTTAAGAGCAGTTGGTGTGGGGCCTTGTCAAAGGCTTTCTGAAAGTCCAAGTACACTATATCAATTGGATCGCTGTTGTTCACATGCTTTTTGACATCCTCAGAGAATTTTAATAGATTGGTGAAGCATGCTTCCCCTTTACAAAAGCCATGTTGACTCTTCCCCGACATATTGTGTTCATCTACATGTCTGATATTTCTGTTCTTTACTATAATTTCAACTAGTTTCCCTGGTAGTGAAGTTAGGTTTACTGACTTGTAATTGCAAGGATTGCTTTGAGAGCCTTTTTTGAGAAACTGGTGTTACATTAGCTATCTGCCAGTCATCTGGTACAGAGGCTGATTTAAGCAATAGATTACATACCACAAATAGTAACTGCAATTTATATTTGAGTTCCTTCTGAACTCTTGGGTGAATACCAGCTGGTCCTGGTGACTTATCACTACTTTATCTATTTGTTCCAAAACCTCCTCTGCTGATTCCTCAGCCTGGGACAGGACCTCAGATTTGTCATCTAAAAAGAATGACTCGGGTGTGGGAAACTCCCTCACATCCTCTGCGGTGAAGACCGACAAAAAGAATTAATTTGGCTTCTCCACAACAGCCTTGTCTTCACGGAGTGCTCATTCAGCACTTTGATCATCCAGTGGCCCCACTCGTTGTTTGGCAGGGTTCCTGCTTCTGATGTACTTACACAAAAACTAAACAGGAACTTTTTTTTTTTTTTTTGCTAGTTGCTCTTCAGATTCTTTTTGGCCGGCCTAATTATACTTTTACATTTGACTTGCCAGAGTTCATGTTCCTTCCTATTTTCTTCAGTAGGATTTGACTTCCAATTTTGAAGGATTTCTTTTTACCTCTAAGCACCTCTTTGGCTAACCAACAAAGTAAAAAAGGCCTTTTTTTAGTCCTCTTTGCTGCTTTTTTAAATTTGGGATATACTTTTAGTTTGAGTCTGTATTATGGTGTTTTTAGTTTCTATGCAGCTTACGAAAGTGAAATGCTTGTGACTTTTAATTTCCATTTATCTAACTTCCTCATTTTTGTGAAGTTTCCCTTTTTGAAGTTACAGTCTACTATGGTGGGTTTCTTTAATATTTTTCCTACTACAAGAAAGTTGCTTTAATTACATTATGGTCGCCATTACTGAGCTATTCATCTATATTCCACCCTTGGACCAGATCCTGTGCTCCACTTACGACTAAATCAAAGATTGCCTCTCCCTCTGTGGGTTCTGGGACCAGTTGCTCCAAGAAGAACTATATGGTGTCCAGAAATTTTGTCTCTGCTTCCTGTCCTGAGGTGACATGTACCCAGTCAATATAGTTGAAGTCCCCCATGATTATTGGGTTTTCTGTTTTAGTAACCTGTCTAATCTCCCTCAACATTTCAAAAGCACCATCACCGTCCTGGTCAGGAGGTTGGTAGTATATCCCTATTGCTATACTCTTATTATTCAAGCACGGAATTTCTATCCAAACAGATTCTATGATCAAGGCCAGAGTACTTATCATCTTGCACGTTGAAGCCCATATTTATTTAAAATGTATAATGTCTCCCACCACCTCAGGACCTGCCCTTAAATCTTAAATACAGCCCAGCCATTAAAACACAATAAAAGACCAAATTTTCAGTGGACTTCGCCAGTAGGGAATTCCCCTTGCATGGGGGAAATCCACTGGCATAAAGCTGGTGGAGGCCGTGGAGATGGTTCCTGCACCACCAAGCACTCTTGATACTCCCCAATGTATATGGTGTTTTTGGGGAGAGAGGAGGTGTGCTGGGGCCAGGGCAGGATTGAGGAGGGGTTGTTGGGAGCAGAGCCGTGTTATGCCAATTTTCCTCTGATAAAAAGTACCTTATGTGAGTGATTTAAGTTAGAGTAGGTAGGCCACTGCACTAACTATAATCAGCTAACTGTAATCAGCTTCCTGGGGCTACCTCCTCTCTGACAATCCATCCTAAAGTATCCAGAATAAAACACTTGATTCCTGCTCTTCAAATGACGTAGTGGAAAGGGCCAAGCAAAGGCCTGTCCAAAGTGGTAGATCATACTCTGGCTCTAGTGGATTGCTAGAAGGGCTCACTTCAGGGGTGTGAGATTGAGAATGCACTTCATTGAGTATTTAAAATGCAGGACTGATAGCAAGAGTGATGCAGAGGATTACAACTTCCATGAAGATAACTGGGTCCCAATATAGGATTTACACTGCAGTAGCTGAGAGAAGAATTTGGTCCATCATACTCGTGATTTTTTTATTAAAAGTTCTGAATTTGTCTGTTTCTTACATACTTAAGTCAAATGTGATATTTTCAGAATGACCGATTATAATGGCAAGTTCTGAAAATTACTGTAGTTTCCACTAGTGCCTAAATATATTCCTTTTTTACTGTTGATATAAATCCCTACTCTTTTTTACATTTTTTAACAGATTGAACTTCGCCGCATAACAATTTATTGTAACCCAAAATTTGCAGCTCAAGAGACCTGTTGTGAAATATCTGAGGGCATGGTAGGTTATTTGTAAAAATGTAAATATAAAACTGAAAATGCATTAATCATCTTTTATGACAAAACTTTCACCTTATTTTATTTAAAGAATGTAAACAAGGAGCATGGCCACGTTAAATTGGTCTTTCCTAAAAATGGGATACATTTTCCAGGAGAGCTCTTGCTAGGTGGATTGTTGAAACAGGATAGCATTGGCAAAGCAGCACTTCAGTGAAAGAGGAATATGAGGGACACTGTCCGAATGAAGAACACTGGAGGCTGCCATGCCCCTCTTTCTAGATACAGTTATCCATACTAATTAATAGTCGAGGAAGTCACAGGTAGAGTGATTAGAATGTAGATCTTTCCCACTGAGCTAAAGGAATGGGTGGTTCCAGAGAAAAGAGAGAGTTTTATACTTTATTATCAGCTTTACTTATGATTCCATTATGTGTCGACAGTGGGGCTTGTGGAAGGGGCATTACAAACCTGTATGAGATAGAATGGAGTGGAGAGAGAATGGGCCAGAACTTTTGATAACATACTTTCATTTTAAGACTATAAGGAAAATAGAAATAAAGAAAATAAACAGCTGAATGTCCTGTTCCTGACAACTATATTTTTATCTTTGATGTAGTTTGCATTTTTTGGATATGCATATAGTAAATATAAGGTGCCATATTCATTGAATTCAGTGGAGTTACTTTTCTCCTTTGTTTTGACAGATACAAGCTATGTGGGCTTGAAGTCACTGGGATTACTCATTTGCTTGAAGCTGAGCATTTGAATAAGTGCTTTGCTGAACCAGGCCCATATTTTTTAAATAGTTGTACCTGAGTTGTGCATGCAAAATGTGCACTAGGATACAACTAAACACAAATTTGAAGAGAAGAAGAAGCTGTGATCCTGCAGTCATGGAATTTCACCCAGAATATATCTCTTGTGCAGAATTTTGCTTCATAATATAAGCTTTTCTTTTAAAACAATGCATTTTAAACAGGCTATGAAACAACTAATAATTTTAGTTATGTATGGAAAAGGTCACACTAAATTTATGTTTGCAGTATTGTATCCATGATGGTCCCATGATATTAGAGAGCCAAGGTGGTGAGGTAACATATTTTATTGGACCAACTTCTGTTGGTGAGAGAGACAAGTTTTTGAGCTACACTGAGCTCTTCTTCAGGTCCTTCTTTAGCCACCTTGTCATATTGAATTTATAGCATCCTTAAAGTACAGTTCCACTACGCAGATAAAAGAAGATTTGAATTCTAGTATATCTTATTCCACAGACAGATGACAAAGCTTCCTGTGCTGAAGATGTAAAATGAATGGCCTAAACATTGTTACGTTATTATAATCATCATAAATGTAGTTGTTTTAAAGTAACTATTGTAAGCAATTTTATATTTTCTGATTTTTATAAGCCTTTCTTAGCAACCATAATGGCTAAAAATGCATTGTTTTAAAAGAAAAGCTTATATTATGAAGCAAAATTCTGCACAAGAGATATATTCTGGGTGAAATTCCATGACTGCAGGATCACAGAGACCCTGGTTATGTCTTCATTAGAATATGCCAGTTTCTATTCACCTGACTTTCAGCATACCTAACGAGTAGCCTCAGTTCAGATGGTTTCCAGACATTTGAGCATTGGCTTCAGTTTGGGGGGTTTCTGAATGGTAAACCCAGCAATTTACATTACAAAAGTGACAACCTCCCCCCTTGCCCATGAGCTCCCCTCTTAATTTTAATCATTTCCTGGGGTGACCAGGTGGCTCAGTAGCCTTTTATTCCCCTCTTCCATTTTCAGGGAAACTAGGTTCCTCACACTGTGACAGGAGAGATCGTGGATTTCCTAACATTGTATTACACCTAGAGTGACTTCTGTTTTATTTATAAAACAGGCATATTTGCGTAGGTTTGGTTTCAGTGCAGAAGGATCACACATCTGTAGTCTTCATTTTACTGGTACTGTGTGCAGTAACCTGAGACAAAAAAGGCTGAATAGGAACAATGTTTGGATTTTTACTTGTCAGTTACCAGCAGTGGACTCAATCCAGAATAATCATTATTTCTATTTTAGTGCCCACTGGAGGACAGTTTCATTACTACTTCTTCGTCACCAGTGACTGTTCATGTCAGCAAAATGCATGCTCTTCCAGTAGGACAGCAGGAGTCTAAAGACCAATGCCTCTGCTTTCCAAACAAAGTATGAGAGTCTTCTTCTACACTTATATCCTTTATCTTGCATGCTTTGCAGATTCTCAAGCTGTTATTTAATGCACCATGCTGTTTAATTGATACAGGTGTAGAAATTCTGAATTTCTTTGGAGGTGTGGAAATGGTTTATTTCTGTGGTGGTGCACCTAGCCTTATATTTAGAGGTTAAGATAAAATAAATGTAAATTAAATTAAAAGTTAATGTTTGTTAGCTTTACAAGATTAAATGTCTTGAATACACAAAACAAATGGACTGTTGTTGGATCATCTTCAGAAGCAGCATCAGAAATGAAAACTATTCTTTCACAATTATATTTTAACCTAGATTTGCGTATGTGAGAGTTCACTATTTCCTGGAATCTTATCTTTTTAGTGTCAAATGGCAGCACTGTATCATTGTCCCAGTGTTAGTGCCATATTTGTCTTGACCGATTTGTATTGTTAAAGTTTCTGTGGTAGAAAAAGGAAAAATATCACATATTTCTGTTATCTGAAAACTCATTTTTAAACAGGGTGAAGCAGGATTGCCAGGAGTAGCTGGTTTGCCAGGTCAGAAAGGAGATAAAGGAGAAAAGGTAAGATGCCAATCCCCTATGACACCTGCCAAGGCTTTACCTCTGTTTCTTCCTTCTTTCTGTAACAAGACAGCTTATACAGCTTTTTTTTTTTTGAGAAATCCTTTTATACATCTATTAAATATATTAATATAAAGATTAAATTAATTATATTATAATAAAACAGAATGGTACCCATCCCGTGGTCCTTCCATTTTCCTTGTGCTTTTCCTTTTTCCTTACTACCACTGTTCTGGACCCTGCAGGAAGACAGACAAGAGACCCAGAATGTGGTTTCACTAGGCCAGTGCTTTAAGTAATATCTGTGTAGTCTTTTATTTTATTTAACGTTAATTATGCTATAGTGGGTTCAGCTCCGGTGGCTTCAGTCTCAAGCTCAGTAGAATTATGTTTGTTCTAGATTTAGACCTCACAGGAACACATGAAACCACAGAAAGAAAAGGAGTACTTGTGGCACCTTAGAGACTAACAAATTTATTTGAGCATAAGCTTTAGTAAGCTACAGCTTACTTCATCGGATGCATGCAGTGGAAAATACAGTGGGGAGATTTATATACATAGAGAACATGAAACAATGGGTGTTACCATACACACTGTAACAAGAGTGATCACTTAAGGTGAGCTATTACCAGCAGGAGAGCCGGGGGGAGATGGGGGTGGGGACGGGGACACTTTGTGTAGTGATAATCAAGGTGGGCCATTTCCAGTAGTTAACAAGAACATCTGAGGAACAATGGAGGGTCGGGGGGGGGGGGAATAAACATGGGGAAATTGTTTTACTTTGTGTAATGACCCATCCACTCCCAGTCTCTATTCAAGCCTAAGTTAATTGTATCCAGTTTGCAAATTAATTCCAATTCAGCAGTCTCTCAGAGTCTGTTTTTGAAGTTTTTTTATTGAAGAATTGCAACTTTTAGGTCTGTAATCGAGTGACCGAGGAGATTGAAGTGGTCTCCAACTGGTTTTTGAATGTTATAATTCTTGACCTCTGATTTGTGTCCATTTATTCTTTTACGTAGAGACTGTCCAGTTTACCAATGTACATGGCAGAAGGGCATTGCTGGCACATGATGGCATATATCACATTGGTAGATGTGCAGGTGAACGAACCTCTGATAGTGTAGCTGATGTGATTAGGCCCTATGATGGTGTCCCCTGAATAGATATGTGGACACAGTTGGCAACGGGCTTTGTTGCAAGAATAGGTTCCTGGGTTAGTGGTTCTGTTGTGTGGTGTGTGGTTGCTGGTGAGTATTTGCTTCAGGTTGGGGGGCTGTCTGTAAGCAAGGACTGGCCTGTCTCCCAAGATCTGTGAGAGTGATGGGTCGTCCTTCAGGATAGGTTGTAGATCCTTGATGATGCGTTGGAGAGGTTTTTAGTTGGGGGCTGAAGGTGATGGCTAGTGGTGTTCTGTTGTTTTCTTTGTTGGGCCTGTCCTGTAGTAGTGACTTCTGGGTACTCTTCTGGCTCTGTCAATCTGTTTCTTCACTTCAGCAGGTGGGTATTGTAGTTGTAACCATAGTTGAAACCGTAGGCAAGTAACACATAAAAGTATAAGAACAAGGTCCATTATATTTTAGCAGTTTTATTAAACTTGCCAGCTTTGTTGCCAACAAAGTTATAAATGTTACAGCAGGTATAATTCCTAAATATAATCATATATCAGTTATAACTACAGACATACTCATATCCTTCTAAGTGGTGTTAGAGTCTGACGGCCCTCTTATGGATTGATCATCAATTCAGGGATGGTCCCTGCTGGAGGTTTCCCATAGGAAGCTCAATTTTCCCACTCTGGGCATCCTTTTTTATAATGTGATTTTGTCTATAACCATTCTGGGCATGTACATGGAAGTGTCAACCCTCTTTTTTTGATTGGTAGCCGAAAGATTAAATTTTAAATTATAAAATGTAAAAGCAAATCTTGTCTCCAAGGTCTAAACGAGCTAAGCTAAAATCTTGCAGGCCTCAGCATTTTATCTTGTGTTATTTATATCGAATACATAATTCCTCTTAATACTAATTAATCTTATACTTCTATAATTCTGTAAATTAACTCTACTTTTCCTCTACTTAATATACTATAAATATAGATAATGTAACATTAATTAATTATAACATTACACAATAAATGGATAATAAACTAATATTATTGGCTGTATGTGGTAACTGTCTGGCAATAACTCATCCAGTGCAGGTCATCTTTCCTTTGTAATCCATACTACCTGGATCACCATGCCATAGCCCTCAGTCCCCACATACACCTCTGAAGGGGGAGCTGTTTCAATGGCCGTGGCTCCTATCCCTACATTCCCTCTCTACATTGGATTCAGAGGTGTTTGATCTGTAACATTCTGCCTGTTGGAAGGACCCCCACTCTCTTGGCTGTTGCCACTGTGACGGGTTGGATCACAGAAACCCCTTTGAGAATGCCACCTGATGTGCCGAGACTACCTCTGAGCCTGTTTTCCCTGCCAGCTTGGGACTTCAGAACCTTGCCTTGTTTGAGCCAGACACGCTTGCTGCAAACACAGATCCAAGTCTGAACCACATCCCACACAAGCTGCAGGCTTAACTGAAAACAGCTTAAGAAGTGCTCCTGTCTCCAGCACTCAGATACCCAATTCCTAATGGGGTCCAAACCTGAAATAAATCCGTTTTACCCTGTATAAAGCTTATACGGGGAAAACTCATAAATTGATCGCCCTCTATAATACTGATAGAGAGATATCCACAGCTGTTTGCCCTCCCTCCCCAGGTATTCATACATACTCTGGGTTAATTAATAAGTAAAACATGATTTTATTAAATACAAAAAGTAGGATTTAAGTGGTTCCAAATAATAACAGACAGAACAAAGTGAATTATCAAGCAAAATAAAATAAAATACGCAAGTCTATGCCTAATACAGCAGGAAACTAAATGCAGATAAATCTCATCCTTAGAGATGTTCCAATTAGCTTCTTTGACAGACTAGCCTCCTTCTAGTCTGGGTCCAGCAATCACTCACACCCCTGTAGTTACTCTCCTTCATTCCAGTTTCTTTCAGGCATCTCCTTGGGGTGGAGAGGCTATCTCTTGAGCCAGCTGAAGACAAAATGGAGGGTTTTCCCAGGGGCATATATAGTCTCTCTTGTGGGTGGAAACCCCTCTCTCCTCCCATTTAGAATCCAGCCACAAAATGGAGTTTTGGAGTCACATGGGCAAATCACATGTCCATGCATGACTCAGTTTTCTACAGGACATTCCTAGGAAAGCTCAGATGTGCATTGGCATCTATCAAGGTCAGTTGTTAACCAAGTACTCCCAATTACTTGAATAACCATTTCACACTATGTTGACCAAATCTGCCTTAGGTGCTTTCTACTGCAAACACTTTAAATACAAGCATAGAGCCAACGCTCATAACTTCACATATAAAAATGATACATGCATACGAATAGGATGAATACATGTAGAAGAACATAACCTTTCCAAGGATATGTTACATGGCATATCTAGCATAAAACATATTCCAGTTATGTCATATTTACACTCATAAGCATATTTCTATAAAGCATTATGGGGTGCACCATCACAGCCACTTCCTCAGTCTTGCACCCAAGCATGGTCTGCCAGGGCTTGATGCCCAGATTTCATCACAGAGGGTAGGGTTGCTTTGCCAGCCCCATAATGTGTGGGCAGTAGCCAGAAAACTCATAACCCCATTCTAGTCTGCTGCCTACCAGCTGTCTGCAGTGGAGCATACACCGCCAGCTGCTTTCCAGGGTAGATGAAAGCCAACAATTTGCAGCTTTCAGGTACAGAATTTAAGTTAGTCCTGGAGAATATTTTTAACTGCTCTCAAAACTTTTCAACCAAGTAACATAAGTATTCCGCAAGTAGCAAAAGTCAGAAGTCAAAGGGTATTTGCCTGAAGTTTAATACATTTAGATATAATTTCTCAAATAGTGGTTTTCCACTTTCTGCTGAGCTGAAAACTTTACCTTATTTCCTGTTCTGGAAACAGCTTCCACATCCTTAGCATGGTGTGCGGCTACTCAGAATCTTACTTAGGCATGTGCTGATTACATTGTATTTTGGATCAGGTGATATAAACAGCCGAATACATCATCTGTGTGTAATAATCCTTAAGAAAAATAATGTCCCTGGTAGTAGCTTGAAGAATGATATATTTAGCGAACATGCATCCTGTGTTCCTCACTTTATTGGAATATTACTAAGTTACTGTAAAATATTCTTTGTTTTTATTTACTTATCCATTTGAAGTGAATTTAGACCTCATGAAAGGTGCTAGACTGACATCCCTGGAGAATTAAGTATTTTATTATGGCAATAAGCTGCTCCAAGGTGTACATTCATAGGCTATTGGTATATGCCTTAGGTATATTGCAGCCACAAAGGCAGAGTGCCTTCAGACATCAAAGTGCCTATTGATGCACATCCTGGAATGGTTTATGGCTATTAGAGTATGATTCATTAATTTACATTTTAATTAAAAGAAAAAAAAGTGTCTTTCCACTAGGAAAAATACATTGAAGCAGGATAAGAGAAATTACTAAAGAAAAGAACTCTCAGAAGACAGGAGGAGTAGTTTAAAATGGCCCTTTTCTCTCTCCACCTGCTCTCCTGGCCTTCATCCCCTTCTTCTTCCCTTCCTCTCCTATTAAATTCCTAATAAACAGAATTGACAGCCTTAAATCACCTCCCAATTTAGGCACCTCAGGCCTCCTGAAGCTAGAGAAGTAACGGGGCAATGTTTAAGGTGAAGTTTAATTGTAGGGATATGAAGTGGTTTGAGGCTCCCAATTAAGTTTCTTAGGAATTTGGGAGGGGGCAAGAGGAGGCAAACACAGGAGATCAGAGGTGGAGTGGGCATGTTAAAAACTTTTGCTGCTTTTTCAGCCAATACCCATAATGTGATAAATGATGTGGAAGAGAAGTAGAACATAACAAAGAAAAAAATCTTTCCTCTTACGTACTTTCTCTTTTATCCAAAATATGGTGAGAAATAGTCTCTTTCCTTTGATGAGGTTTCAGCTCTGCACCATTAAAAGTGGATCCATCATGAAAAAGATTTAACCAGCCATTAGAACTTGGCTGGGGAAAATTGGAATTCTCAGCCATTATGATCTGGCATTCTCATACGCACGGCTCTGGCAATAGCATCATTGCAAGGTTCTCCACATTACTCTGCCAGTGTGCCTCTCTTCTCCTCTGGGAAGGGGGAGGGAGGGAAATGGGACTGCTTAGAGGGGGATGATATTAATTAATTCAGCAAGTGGATTTAGTTCCTGTCTTTTGTCTTGAGATTGACCGCAAGGTTACTACTTAGTGCAGTTATGACTGGTGTGTTTTGTGATGTGGAAGTCTGTCCACTAGGCACTGGACTCAGATCACAAACTCATTGAATTTAATAGCCATCAGATACTAACTATATTTAGATAAACCTTCCCCTGTTCAGATTCAAACCAGTGACCCAGAAGGAATTGTTCTTTTCAGTTAGGTCCACGAAAATATATATTTGGTTCACTGTGTCTAACCTGCAGTGTTAAGTCTCCAGACATTTACATTTTTCATCTGTTTTAAGTAGTAGCCTTAAAGTTTTCATTCTGCCTGAAAAAGGAAAGAAAATTCTTCATGTAAAAAACCATAGCCACATACATACAGACATCCTGGTTGATAGCAGTCATTGAACCTGGGAACTTCAGAACTGAAAAGAGGACTTTCTGCTTGAGCTGAGAGCTCCTTTGGTAGTGTGAATGTGGTAAGTTGTAGTTGCTCAGGCAATCTATTACAGGGAGACATTGTTGTGTGTTCTAGACCAGTGTATTGCAGTTACAAAATGAGAGCTTCACAAAGCGCATATTTCCTTTTTTCAGCATCTTGCTCCCATATATGCACTTAGAGGTCATGTGTCAGCATATACCCACTAACTCTAGAGAACATGTGGTCTCTGTCTGGCTCCTTTTTTAGCCTAAGCTCCCCTGACTCCTGCTAAAGCTTTTATATTTATCGTGTTCTAAAACCCTCAGGATGATTCCCTTCATATCTGATGTTCATTGCACTAATTAGTGGTGGGCAACTCTCAAAAGGCTTGGAGACTCAATTTAGATATAGATCCAGAAGTCTGGACTCCTGTTAGAAATATGAGTTTCTTGGGTGTGCAAAATTAGACTGGATTTCTTATGGGCACAACTTTCTTTTTAACTTTCTAGTATTTCTTTCTTCTAATTAGACCACAAATTCAGTGAGAATGGCTTTTAAGGTAGCTGGACGTTTCTGTATCTGGTGCCAGTTGGAACATAGACGTGTAAAGGTGCAAATGTGAAAACTTAATCAAACCTAAAAAAAAAAGCTGGATTTAGGTTGGGTTTGAGTGCTGACAAAGGTTCACGGGAGGGTAAATTTTCATTTTATCTGGACCAGTGTGTCCATTCCTACTGAGGACAAATGCAGAAACGTAATGTGACACTTAGGAATATTTATGTGCACTAGGCCAAATTATGTCCACACTTCCACCCATTCACTGCATTTGCATGTCTCTTGCTAACAAAACCATGGCCTAATGTGTGACATAATCAGTTGGTACTTTCTTTCTCATATCAGATTCAGTTCTTGAAACTGATTGTAGATATAGTTTTCTAACTTAAGAATTAACATTTCATATTGTCATGTAAATACATTTTACATGACTTCAATCCTGAACTTGCAAATATGTATCTTTGACCAAAATAAGTTTTTAATAACATATCTTAGGGCTTTAGAGATGAAATGAATTGAATTTGTCAGCTTAAAGACAAGTTGCTCTTGTCATTCTTTTTAACACATTTTGCTTTAGGTCAGTTTTGCTATATGTGATCCTACAATTGTAATGCATGATAAAAGAAAAAAGGGACCATCTTTTGTGTTCAGTACTAGCATATAATTTCTAGTTTTACAATAGGTGCACCACGTAATAGCTGCATGAGATGAAGATTTAAAAGGTCAATTGCCTTTGAGGCATTCTGAATAGTTAATGTAATGAGATGATCAAAAAACAGTGCTGCAGGTAGTGTCAGATGTTCAAAATTGCTTCCACTTCAGACTGGGAAATGGTTAGCATCATAAGAAGGGAATATGTTCCTGTCCACACAATCATTATTTAAAACTTGGTTTTGTTTTAGGAGGAATCTTGCAGGAAAATTGAGAGGAACATTTTATTATGTTGATCTGGTAAACTTCCACTCTGTCTGCTTATGACTTGACAGAAGTGGTGAGCATTGTCAAAAATATAGCAACCCTCCTATTATCTGTAACATATGTCAAGACTCTGAAGAGTCTGCTATTTATTAAATATTTTACTTGGTAAACACCTTGAATTCTGTTGCAAAGAATTGTCATTATGTTGCCATTCACAGTGAATGTTAATGATAGGTTTAAATTCAGTTTTTAATCACAGGTCATTGTGCTATTTCAAAATTTAATTATACTGAATGGATTTCATGACCCATAACATTGACCAGATCTTTTCTATGTTCAGTTTATGAAACTGTTACCATCTTTAGTGCATTTAAGTATCGTTGCTCAGTGGTTGGATGGATGAGCTGACAGTTTATTTCCCTGTGGTTGTTTTAGTGTTCCTTCAAGGTCTGCATTGCTAACTTTGTATGTGGAAAATCAGGGTATTATCATCTTGTACAAATCTGAGACAAATGGTCCTTTACTCTCTTGCAGCCGTGAACATCTTTTCACCCCTTTCTCCTTGTTTTCCTATATTCCTCCTTCTCTAGCGATCCCATGGCATAATAGCCCGTCTTTTTGGCTAAATTCACTCTGGAACCATTATCAGTACCATTCCAGAACTGTCCAGAGGGTTTTTATTTTATTTTTTAAAATTAGTAGCACAAGGTTCTCTACTCTCACAAGGCTACGGTAACACTCCTACCTGCAGGACCGTAGAACTGAGCAGTTTTGAATGACAAGTGTGAAATATTTGTATTGTACCTTTTATCCCTTTCAAACTGACCCTGGTTTCAAAGTTTGGGATGTATCCATAAACCTGAAGGATTATGTTTGTACCAAGGGGAAGTCTGTGAGACCTTCTCAGACATCTTCACCTTCCCTAGAAACCGTTGTCTAATTAGAGTCATTGGAGCAGGGGGATGGGATCCTGGTTTTCCACTTTCCCAGCCGGTGCCTCAACCACCAGCTACAGAGTCATTTTCTCTCTTTTTCTCTCTGGCCCAGTGACTCTTGAAGTATACTGAGGGAGCCCCACATCAGACTATCCCATAACTCAGTGATTAGAGCACCCTGCTGAGAGGTGGGAGACCCCTGTTCAAATCCTTTCTCCACTCAAATTAGAGGGGATAAATGAATCTGGGTCTCCCACATTCCAGGTGGGTGCTGTGACTACTGGGTTAAAGGTTATAAGGTGGGTGGCAGCACCACCACTATCTCCAGCCACTGTTTTGTGTGGAGGGAGGCAGGTGCTTAACTTGTCCTCATAAGAAATTACTTAGGCACCGAAGCCACCTGACTCCAAGAGAGGGGTTCCTGGTTGTGGATTGCTAGCAGAGATAGGTGCTTCCCTGAAACCTGGATTTAGAAATCTAAGTCCCTGAGGGGGAGGGTGAAGGACACACCCCTCTCCTCAGCATCTCCCATTGGCTATTTTAGGCAGCTCTCCACCTAGCTTGCTGGCTTTTCTGAATCACATTCTGAGGTGTCTATAAGTCCCTTTGTGGATCTGGGCCTTAGTGGCCTGGGCTTAGTGTGTCCCTTTCCTGCTACCTATGAAGGAGTCAATTGTGTCCTGGCCTCTCTCCAATACCTTTGGTGTGTATTGGAGATTGGCCATTCCTGATGGTCCCTTTAATAAGATAAAAAGTAGGGAAAGAGGCAACCAGGAACCACCCCTCAGAGTATGAGGGAGAAAGGCTGCCTGTCTCCAGGAGAGGTGCGAGGTCACTTGAGCCTAACGCTTAAGGGGTATTATTTGCTCTCAACTCAAAACACCAAGGATTTCACAGTAATTGGAAGAATGGGCTGGTAATAGAAAGGACTACAATGTAAGGGAGAGAGATGGGATTCCTGTGGTTGTCAGAGTGTATTCAACTATGGTATAACTTCCAGACAACATAAATAGATGGGTTTGCTTCCAATCTTTGTGAATAAAACATTTGGGTTCAGTTCACCATAACCTATAGGCTCACACAGCTCAGGTTTTGAACTCAGATTTTCTTTTACAACTAGACCACCAGACTAATCAGATTATATTAATTAGTTATATTTCATAGTGCATGAACATTTGTTACCGTGCAGTGTAGTTACATTGTAATTACAGTATGGTTCTAATTTTTGATACCTGTAATCAGCAATAATCCTTATAATCAGATTCTTAACTCAAGTACCCAACTACCTTTTCTGCCTTTGAAAATCTTCCCCACATTACTTATTAGCAGCCCTTTAGTTTCGTACTTAATACGTGGTTTTTTTAGAACCCTGCCTTTAAATACAAGTCTTAACCCTGAGCCAGCAAATGATGGGTGTCTGGTGTAAGCAGTCTGTTTTGTCTGAGTATTTTGGAAAGCTCAGAATTAACCACTTTGCCTGATTAAAAATTGCTGCTGTTAGTTTCTCTCTGTCATTGATTTTAATTCTGTTCTATTATTGCAATCATTTGTTGTTGTTAATTTATTTGTTTATATTTATAAAGCACACATCCAGTATTCAGTGTATTGCTAGCATGCTCTGGGAGAAGGAAGACTGGTCAAGCAGATGGAGCATAGGGCTGGGAGTCAGTGAACTTGTTTTTTCCTCTGATTCTGTGCCTCAGTCTCCCTACCTGTAATCTTGAGATAGTGATGCATGCTCACCTTTGTAAACTACTTTGAGACCTATGAATGAAAAGCAAAGCATGGTGGTTGTTATAGAATAACAGCAGATAAAATAATAATGTACATAGAATCATAGAAGGTTAGGGTTGGAAAAGACCTCAGGAGGTCATCTAGTCCAGCCACCTGCTCAAAGCAGGACATACGCCAACTAAATCATCCCAGCCAGGGCTTTGTCAAGGCGGGCCTTAAAAACCTCTAAGGATGCAGATTCCACCACCTCCCTAGGTAACCCATTCCAGTGGTTCACCACCCTCCTTGTGAAATAGTTTTTCCTAATATCCAACCTAGACCTCCCCCACTGAAACTTGAGACCATTGCTCCTTGTTCTGTCATCTGCCACTACTGAGAACAGCCATCCTCTTTGGAACCCCACTTCAGTAGTTGAAAGCTGCTATCAAATTCCCCATCACTCTTCTCTTCTGCAGACTAAATAATCCCATTTCCCTCAGCCTCTCCTCATAAGTAATGTGCCCCACCCCCTAATCATTTTTGTTGCCCTCCATTGGACTCTCTCCAATTTGTCCACATCCTGTCTGTAGTGGGGGGCCCAAAACTGTACGCAATACTCCAGGTGTGGCTTGACCAGTGCCAAATACAGGGGAATAATCATCTCCCTTGATTTGCTGGCAATGCTCCTGCTAATGCAGCCCAATATTCTGTTAGCCTTCTTGGCAACAAGGGCACACTGTTGACTTATATCCAGCTTCTTGTCCACGGTAATCCCCAGGTCCTTTTCTGAAGAACTGCTGCTTAGCTAGTCGGTCCCCAGCCTATAGCGGTGCATAGGATTCTTCTGTCCTAAGTGCAGGACTCTGCATTTGTCCTTGTTGAACTTCATCAGATTTCTTTTGGCCCAATCCTCCAATTAGTCTAGGTCACTCTGGACCCTATCCCTACCCTCCAGTGTATCTAATGCTTCCCCCAGCTTAGTGTCATCCACGAACTTGCTGAGGATGCAATCCATCCCATCATCCAGATCATTAATGAAGCTGTTAAACAAAACTGGCCCTAGGACCGACCCTTTGGGCACTCCGCTTGATACCGGCTGCCAGCTAGGCATTGAGCCATTGATCACTACTTGTTGAGTCTGACGGTCGAGCCAGCTTTCTATCCACCTTATAGTCCATTCGTCCATTCATAGCCCTACTGATTCTTTTTTCTGCTATTTACTCTATCCTGATGTCTATATGAAAGCTCAGTCGTTCTTATATAGGGAGTATAATCTGTATGCTTTACACTTTGCTTATTAAAATCACAATTATATGATGCAGGAATAACTTCATAATCCAATTTGCTATGGAATATAGTTGTCTTAAGGTCTTCAGGAGGAAAGTCTATCTACTGTTATGAAACAGCTGTGTAAATTTAGCATGGTTGACTAGTTCGTAAGTCACTCACACTTAGAGCTCTTTTTTACATAAGTAGCATATAGAACTATGAATTTATAGCATATAATATGTAAAAATATTCTGCTGAATATAAAACGGTTCTGGTCTCTCTTAGTTGAAAGTGGCATAGGAAGCAAAGTATGATCTAACATTCATTCTGTGGGTGATTAGGCAAGGAAACAGGAGTCATTTCTGCTGTTCACCCTCTCATAGTGCTGGTGGCTGTTTGTCAGTCACAAACTAAAGATTTTATTCTGCAGTTGGGATTGAACTAACTTAACATAACTATATTCAAGACAATTTCAATATGAAAAAAAATGAAAAAAAACCTAATCATTGCTTCAATTCACTGGATTTGAATTTTGCATGGAATGCAGCTGCATAAACATGTGTAACTCATTTTGCTTGATTTGCTGATCCCCACTCACATGCCATTAAGTAAGAGTTGCCAGCTGGCTTGTGCAGGTGCAGTCATTTCCGTGGGGTTTCTGTGAATGGATGTTGTGGCAAGAGAGGAAGAGATAAAGACAAAGGCAAGGGTTATACGCAAGAGAGTTGTATCATTTCAAAGTTCAGGTAGTAGTCACCTGAAGAAATTGCCTGCTTTTAGAAACTGATAACCAGAAAACATGATCTTCAGACTCTAGATTTTTTTCTTTTCTTTACTTGGTGTCTAATTCTGTAAACTTTTCCTCCCACTGAGTAGCACTTATATGAGTAATGCCATTGAAATCAGTGGGATTACTGTCATATGTGCTATTGACTGAAAAGGGGCTGCAGAATTGAGCTGTTGACTGCTATCTAAAAGAGAAACTTTCTTCCTAGGAGTAAAAGAACTTTGCATTTGTGATTATTAGAGTATCTAATAATCAATCAGTGTTTTTGTTATCTTCCCTTATTTTAATTTCAAAACTTCAGATTCTCATACTTGAAATTACTAAGGAAAATTTAGGTGTTTTTTTCACTTTTTTTAAAAAAACAATGGTCCAGATTCTCAGTTATTATAAATTGCCATAGGAGCACTGACGTTAGTGAGGTTATGCCAATTTACACCATCTGAGGATTAGTCCTATAAATCTTTCAGCAAATCCCCAACAGATTTTATACTTGTTTTTAAATATTGGGAGTAGATGAATTCAACATTAAAGGATTTCAACATTAAAGCACGAGATGTGGCTATTCCAATTTAGTGAGAACTTCTTTTGCCCCTGACTATTAGCATCTTAAAAAAGAAGAAATACTAACTGCACATGTGAGCTACTGGCAGTAGAAATATTAGCTGCATGTAGCATATATGTAGATACTGGGGTAAATCCTGCAATGAATGGGAGTTTTGTTTTAGGACAGTAGGATTTTGGTCCCTATATTTTTGAAACCTTCTATAAAATGAGAAAATTAATTACTTACGAGGAGAGGCTGAGGGAACTGGGCTTGTTTAGTCTGCAGAAGAGAAGAGTGAAGGGGGGATTTGATAGCAGCCTTCAACTACCTGAAGGGGCGTTCAAAAGAGGATGAAGCTCGGCTGTTCTCAGTGGTGACAGATGACAGAACAAGGAATAATGGTCTCAAGTTGCTATGGGGGAGGTCTAGGTTGAATATTAGGAAACACTGTTTCACTAGGAGGGTGGTGAAGCACTGGAATAGGTTACTTAGGGAGGTGGTGGAATCTGCATCCTTAGAGATTTTAAGGCCCAGCTTGACAAAGCCCTGGCTGGGATGATTTAGTTGGTGTTGGTCCTGCTTTGAGCAGGGGGTTGGACTAGATGACCTCCTGAGGTCTCTTTCAACCCTAATCTTCTATGATTCTGTGATTGAAACACACTTTCCTTTTCTCCGGTATATCCTAATGAGGACTGAAGGTATTAGATACTGATATTTGTATATACATAACCCTGCCACAGAAACACAGAGAAATCTTGCTCTCCTGCATCTGTAATGTAGAAAAATATAAATCCCACCTTTTTCATTATAATGCAAGTTATGACAGAAGTGCCCACCAAAGGTACAAGTTTAATACCACAATGAGTCGTTCCACTGAAATCAATGGGAGTGCTTGGGGTAGCAAAGTTAAGCATGTGTATGAGTAGTTACCAGGCCTTAATTCTGAATTGCTTTTCTTTTCTCTTTTTTTTTTTTAAGTGAGGATTTTAATATTATGCCATAAGGTTTTTTTCCCAAGTTTACATAGCTCATATTTTCACTAAAGAATGCTCTCACAATGAGAGCCCCTTTTGTGATATTTTGTAAAGCTTGGTAGAAAACAAAACTATATACATGGGAAATAAATCAATCTGTTAATAACATGTTGCTTTGGTAACAAGGCAAACTTAGAAATCTTCAAAATCTCTAAATATGCAATTTATCTTTTAGGGTGAAGTGGGTGTTAAAGGAGAAGATGGTGCTTCTGGGCTTCCTGGGAAAAAGGTATGTGTGACACTGCACCCCATATTCTTCATAGAGATATTACAATATGATTATGGCATAACTATGAAGTATTTTTGCAAGATGGGTCATGTAAGATATCATTGAAATGGTTATGATTTATTGAATATGATTATCTTACGTCTATGCATGTATAATTTTTGTATCTGAAGTTAGGAATATTGACTATGTATATGTGTTACAAATGTGCTTAGACATGGGGAACACCCACTAGACAAAAGACTCTGTCTCGATGGCTGGGAAGCACTCATTTAAGTTAATAAGCCATTAGGAAGAACAATAGGCCTTAGAAGAAGCTTATTTCACACTGCGGGGGAAAGGGAGGCCTCCCTGAGGACGCTAAAAACAGCATCTGAGTTATGGCTGCTGTGACATTACAGGCACATGTGACCTGGTCACCTGGTGCTAGACTCCATCTTGGGATACCAGTGTTTTCCCAGTGACTGGCGTGGGAATCAAGCTTTGAGACAAAGGGTTCCTGCCATATGCAAAAGCTGTTTAAGGCAGGGGAGTGACATCATTGTGGTTCTTCACTGACTCCCCACCCAAGAAGATTCCTGGAAACACCTGAGGAACATAAAACTGAACTGGGGGGGAAGTGCTCGACCCAGGCTAAAGGGCTTTTTAGCCTGTGAATGAAACACCTGAGGATTCCAAGCTGTAAATTAGTGCAGCTTGCTTCTTAAGAATCTGCCAGCCTGTTTATCACTCAGGGTGAGAATTTGCTAATTCATATCCTACCTATCTAGTATGTTAAACTCTGTTTGTGGTTTTGTTTATTTACTAGGTAATCTGCTTTGATCTGTTTGCTATCATTTATAATCATGTAATATCTGTCCTTTTCTAGTTAATAAACTTATTTTATGTTTTACTCCAAACCAGTGTGCATTTGACGAGGGTGTCTGGGGAAAATCTCAGCTTGGTTCCAACGAGTAACTACCTGGTCCTCTTCACATTGAGGGAGAGGTGGACCAGGTTTTAAACCCATATACTGGCCAGATTTGACCAGGGCAGGACCGTACTGCTCTGGGGTCCTAGGCTGAGATGCTGGTGATTAGAAATAAATCAGAAATATATTTGAAAATTAAGTTTAATTACAATTTGAATTTTGGATCCTTCTACTGAAAGCTACATTTTAAAATAGAACAATATAATAGGGGACTGGATGGCTCTGAGGATTGTTTTTGGAATAAAGAGCTTTCACCTCCAGGTTATCAATTTAATTCCAACACAATTTGGAAGTGACTGAGTGTTGCTACGAGAATAATGGTGCAGCAGTGCCACTATAGTTAAGGTTGCATTACCACCTCTATCTTCTGAACTCAACATGCTTAGAACTCAACTCAGATTTTTCTGAAATTTGGTGTGCCTCAGGAGTGAGTCATCCGAGCAAGATCTGGAGATCAGGCTATTCTTGTGATGTCAATCAAAATGGTGTCAATCGGTCGGTTTTTTTTTTTAATCCAAGGTAGTGCATGGCATGCATTAAGTCTTTGGGGGTTCCAAATTGTGAATGGTATTTAAGAATATATTTGCTTCTTTGCCTGCAGAGATGTGCAGTCTGGGAGGATTTCCATGTGCATGCACCAGTAAAGAAAATAATTGTCAGAAGGTTTCTCTGCAGCCACTTCCCATGTGTAAATTACTAAAAATATCACAGAATCTCAGGGTTGGAAGGGACCTCAGGAGGTCAACTAGTCCAACCCCCTGCTCAAAGCAGGACCAATCCCCAACTAAATCATCCCAGCCAGGGCTTTGTCAAGCCTGACCTTAAAACCTTCTAAGGAAGGAGATTCCACCACCTCCCTAGGTAACGCATTCCAGTGTTTCACCACCCTCCTAGTGAAAAAGTTTTTCCTAATATCCCCTAGACCTCCCCCACTGAAACTTGAGACCATTGCTCCTTGTTCTGTCATCTGCCACTACTGAGAACAGCCATCCCCTTTGGAACCCCACTTCAGTAGTTGAAAGCAGCTATCAAATCCCCCCTCATTCTTCTCTTCTTCAGACTAAACAATCCCAGTTTCCTCAGCCTCTCCTCATAAGTAATGTGTTCCAGTCCCCTCATCATTTTTGTTGCCCTCCGCTGACCTCTTTCCAATTTATCCACATCCTTCTTGTAGTGTGGGGCCCAAAATTGGACACAGTACTCCAGATGTGGCCTCACCAATGTCGAATAGAGGGGAACAATCACATCCCTCGATCTGCTGGCAATGCCCCTACTTATACATCCCAAAATGCCATTGGCCTTCTTGGCAACAAAGGCACCCTGTTGACTCATATCCAGCTTCTCGTCCACTGTAACCCCTAGGTCCTTTTCTGCAGAACTGCTGCCTAGCTATTCGGTCCCTAGTCTGTAGCAGTGTATGGGATTCTTCCGTCCTAAGTGCAGGACTCTGCACTTGTCCTTGTTGAACCTCATCAGATTTCTTTTGGCCCAATCCTCTAATTTGTCTAGGTCTCTCTGTATCCTATCCCTACCCTCCAGCGTATCTACCTCTCCTCCCAGTTTAGTGTCATCAGCAAACTTGCTGAGGGTGCAATCCACTCCATCCTCGAGATCATTAATGAAGATATTGAACAAAACCTGCCCGAGGACTGACCCTTGGGGCACTCCGCTTGATACCGGCTGCCAACTAGACATGGAGCCATTGATCACTACCGGTTGAGCCCAACAGTCTAGCCAGCTTTCTATCCACTTTATCATCCATTCATCCAGCCCATACTACTTTAACTTGCTGGCAAGAATACTGTGGGAGACCGTGTCAAAAGCTTTGCTAAAGTCAAGGAACAACACATCCACTGCTTTCCCCTCACCCACAGAGCCAGTTATCTCATCATATAAGGCAATTAGATTAGTCAGGCATGACTTGCCCTTGGTGAATCCATTCTGACTGTTCCTGATCACTTTCCTCTCCTCTAAGTGCTTCAGAATTGATTCCTTGAGGACCTGCTCAATGATTTTTCCAGGGACTGAGGTGCGGCTGACTATGCATAGTAGAAAGTCAGCAATGACACTCAAAATAAAAATGGAAATGTTGTACATACCTGGCTCTTTCTCTGACTTTACATTTGTCTTTAGAAGTGTAGCTTTTTCTAAAATTTTGTCTACGTAAATTTTTACAATTTAGATTCTTCAGGGGGGGAATTGTAAATATCATCTTGTATTAGGATAAGCTCTGTTTAATTCCCATAATAAAACATCTCCTGTGGTTTCCATAATAAAAAAAGGTACAAACTCAATTTTTCTAAGTAATTTTCCTAAATTATCAGATGAAGTTTTTCCTTCGCTAACACGAGTGCTGTAATTGCATTTAGTATTCTGTCTTTGGTATCCAGGGTTAATGTTGATTGTTTAGGTCCTTGCTCGGTTTACTGCAGCTTTATTGTCTCCCCAAAGTGCGGTCTGCTTACACTTGGCAATTTGAAATATCAGAAATTTCAAGCTTTCCTGAGCATTGTAGTCCTTTTTCATTTCAGAACAAATTAGAGATGAATTGTCAGAATATTAAATTAAAAATGAACTAAAATTAAATCTGAAACTGCTAGGTTAAGGCATGTCAAGAACTGTTTTTAAAAAATTAACAACCAACCTATGCAGGGTATAAATTGCCTGAGGTACTGTGATGCTTTGGGGGGGTTCATCCAAACAAGTAAGGGGTTATGTCACCACCTGCCCTGTAGCCTTAAATGCTTCTATACAGTGCAGCTTAGAGCCCTGGCACCAGCAGCCTGCTTACAGCACCATGACTTCACCCTGGCTTCCATCAGCCTGGCTATTCCTTGTGACACCAATAGCCTTCGACTTCCCAGTCTCCCCAAAACCATCTCTTCTGCAGTGCTTAGTCCCTCACAAAACCTTGTCAAGTTTTCTGCTTCTTTAAAGAGACAGTACCTAGCCACCAGCCTGTTAGTTTGGCTGAGAATTTTACTCTTCAGTTTGAAACACTGCACTGAGATGGTTGTGTAATAAAACAAGATTAAGTTTATTAACAAAGAACTTCTATTTAGGTGATACAGAGTAGAAGGAATTAGGATAGAAATGGTTACAAACAAACAAAAATAAAAATGTTTCTAACACTAAAACCTGAACTTAACAAACTTTTGTTGGGAGTAGTTTTCTCACCACAGTTGTTCTTCAAAGCATGGCTGCCCAGTCCTTAGTCAGGATACAACACAGAGCCTAAAGCACTTGGTTTCATTGTCTCCTCAGGTGAAGGATGCCAAAATGGCTCTCTCTCTCTCTCTGCTTATATCCTCACAATTTCTTTTGTCAAGGCAGGAAGCCCTCCTAGGGACTCAGCTTGCTGTGCAACCTGGGAGTTGAGCCTACGTTAATTTTTGCAGTTTCCTCTACGCCACTATTATAGTTAAGTGGCTATCTCCCCCACGAGCTAGTCTGATGGCTCTGTTTGCTATTTATATAAATATACTTCTGTTGTCTCTCTTTGCTCAGTATACATTGGAGACACATTCAAGCAGAAAGAACCACATTCCTTTGTCTAGGGCAGGGTGCCTTATGCCCTACCTCACAAAAACATTTTAAGAGCATATTTCCAGCACACTTATAATTTTCCATATATCACTTATACAAACACCACACAATAATATTAATGACTAGCATGTCATTCTAGCATACCTTCCATGACATCTTTTAGATAAAGTTTATGCCAACAGTGAGTTGGGGTATACTGAGCTGGTCAGGCCAACTGAGATAGATACCAGGGAGCCCCTTGTCCTTTGGCACAGGCAGGCTCTTCGGGGCACAGATAACCTGAGCAGATTAATAAAAATAATTGCAAAAAACTTTTATCACAAAAAAACAATTGACAGTGTATATTTACATCTCGTGTGATGTTTGCTAATCCCTTAGTTCACTGTAGCAAACCTACAACACCCAACAATCGTCTGACAGTCAGTAGTTAGTAGCAAATTATTTGAGGTCAGTATAACAGGTGAAATGGATGCTACTTAAACTGTGGCTTTGTTTTTTCCTACCCTCCTTTAGCAAGAATTTGACAGTAATAGCTTCTTTTGTCTGTGGTATTTTAGTTCATGACAATGTATATATGCTCCATAAACTACACTTTGAAAATATTGAATTGTTGATTGCTGTTCATTTGCAATATCTGCCTTTCAAATGGTTGTAAGTGAACTAACTTAATGTTATGCTAATGGATATAGGCTACATTATGGACAGACAGCCTAAAACATTAAATATTTCAATGATTTTTCAAAAAGGAAGGTTGAGTGATATAAGCTCTCTAAAAGCAGAAAAATATGCACTATGCAGTACATTTGGTTCTGCAAGATGGATTTACTCCTACAGCGTATTAGTAATATAAATAGTTTAGCAAGAGTAAAAGAAGCAGCACGTGCTTATATGATAAAAACATTCACCATTTTGCTACCTAGACTTATATCTGAGGTCAGATGGGAAGAAAAAGGAGCACTGCATACTCTTTATAATCTCCATTCACAGTTCAAGTACCATCCCCAGCCCAGGAGACACCACTACTCCTGTGAGACTGTGCGGATCTCATTGTTAGGATTGTTCCTCTTTTATGCATGTGTGATGATGTTTCCAGAGCCCACAGTAAGGTTAAAGGAGTGGTGGAACAGTACTGGGCCAAGAAGGCCCCACCCCTCAACAGTTGCCTCACATGTTCCCTCTGGAGGACCTGCTTAAAAGGGAGCTCTGGTAGTCCAGCTGGGCAGGTGAGTGAAGGAGAGATTGGTTGTAAGAAAACAGTGAGTTAGTAGCTGCTGAAGCAGAACTATCTACAGGGAGAGAACTGGGACTGTGAGTAAGACTTGCCTGGGAGACCAGAGGCCGTACCCTGCCCACTTTCCCCTCAGCTTCAAGTCCAGGGGGAACAACTAGACTCTGAGAGTGAGCTGAGAAGCTTCTCTCTCTAACCCACCCCTCCATACTGGGGCTCTTAATTACTGAAGACTGTGCAAGGAAAAGGCTGGGGCCATGCCCAAAACTGAAGGGAAAACAGGGAAGGCTTATCTAGAGTAGCAGCTAGAAGGCACTGAGCCACTCCTCGCTTCTCTCCCCTTGGGCCATGGGCCAGGACCTGGTGGAGAGTGAGGGCCTGGGTCCTCCTACCCTTCCTTCCTCCCTCCCCAGCTCCCTGAGAGATCCTGAAGGATGCCAGGGGAGGGAACAAAATTGTGCCATGGCCTCTGGGCCCCCTGGACTGCCCAAAAGAGTCACCCCAAGACCTGGGGAGACTATCCTGCATACACTTGTCCTGCATAGACAATCCAGGAAGTTTTTGGAAAGCGTAGGGGACAATTTCCTGGCGCAAGTGCTAGAGGAGCCAACTAGGGGGGGAGCTTTTCTTGACCTGCTGCTCACAAACCGAGTAGCATTAGTGGGGGAAGCAAAAGTGGATGGGAATCTGGGAGGCAGTGACCATGAGTTGGTTGAGTTCAGGATCCTGACACAGGGAAGAAAGGTAAGCAGCAGGATACGGACCCTGGACTTCAGGAAAGCAGACTTCGACTCCCTCAGGGAACGGATGGCCAGGATCCCCTGGGGGACTAACTTGAAGGGGAAAGGAGTCCAGGAGAGCTGGCTGTATTTCAAGGAATCCCTGTTGAGGTTACAGGGACAAACCATCCCAATGAGTCGAAAGAATAGTAAATATGGCAGGCGACCAGCTTGGCTTAATGGTGAAATCCTAGCGGATCTTAAACATAAAAAAGAAGCTTACAAGAAGTGGAAGGTTGGACATATGACCAGGGAAGAGTATAAAAATATTGCTCGGGCATGTAGGAATGTTATCAGGAGGGCCAAATCACACCTGGAGCTGCAGCTAGCCAGAAATGTCAAGAGTAACAAGAAGGGTTTCTTCAGGTATGTTGGCAACAAGAAGAAAGCCAAGGAATGTGTGGGCCCCTTACCGAATGAGGGAGGCAACCTAGTGACAGAGGATGTGGAAAAAGCTAATGTACTCAATGCTTTTTTTGCCTCTGTTTTCACTAACAAGGTCAGCTCCCAGACTGCTGCGCTGGGCATCACAAAATGGGGAAGAGATGGCCAGCCCTCTGTGGAGATAGAGGTGGTTAGGGACGATTTAGAAAAGCTGGATGTGCACAAGTCCATGGGGCCGGACGAGTTGCATCCGAGAGTGCTGAAGGAACTGGCGGCTGTGATTGCAGAGCCATTGGCCATTATCTTTGAAAACTCGTGGCGAACCGGGGAAGTCCCGGATGACTGGAAAAAGGCTAATGTAGTGCCAATCTTTAAAAAAGGGAAGAAGGAGGATCCTGGGAACTACAGGCCAGTCAGCCTCACCTCAGTCCCTGGAAAAATCATGGAGCAGGTCCTCAAAGAATCAATCCTGAAGCACTTGCATGAGAGGAAAGTGATCAGGAACAGCCAGCATGGATTCACCAAGGGAAGGTCATGCCTGACTAATCTAATCGCCTTTTATGATGAGATTACTGGTTCTGTGGATGAAGGGAAAGCAGTGGATGTATTGTTTCTTGACTTTAGCAAAGCTTTTGACACAGTCTCCCACAGTATTCTTGTCAGCAAGTTAAGGAAGTATGGGCTGGATGAATGCACTACAAGGTGGGTAGAAAGCTGGCTAGATTGTCGGGCTCAACGGGTAGTGATCAATGGCTCCATATCTAGTTGGCAGCCGGTATCAAGTGGAGTACCCCAAGGGTCGGTCCTGGGGCCGGTTTTGTTCAATATCTTCACAAATGATCTGGAGGATGGTGTGGATTGCACTCTCAGCAAATTTGCGGATGATACTAAACTGGGAGGAGTGGTAGATATGCTGGAGGGGAGGGATAGGATACAGAAAGACCTAGACAAATTGGAGGATTGGGCCAAAAGAAATCTGATGAGGTTCAATAAGGATAAGTGCAGGGTCCTGCACTTAGGACGGAAGAACACAATGCACAGCTACAGACTAGGGACCGAATGGCTAGGCAGCAGTTCTGCGGAAAAGGACCTAGGGGTGACAGTGGACGAGAAGCTGGATATGAGTCAGCAGTGTGCCCTTGTTGCCAAGAAGGCCAATAGCATTTTGGGATGTATAAGTAGGGGCATAGCGAGCAGATTGAGGGACGTGATCGTCCCCCTCTATTCGACATTGGTGAGGCCTCATCTGGAGTACTGTGTCCAGTTTTGGGCCCCACACTTCAAGAAGGATGTGGATAAATTGGAGAGAGTCCAGCGAAGGGCAACAAAAATGATTAGGGGACTGGAACACATGAGTTATGAGGAGAGGCTGAGGGAGCTGGGATTGTTTAGCCTGCAGAAGAGAAGAATGAGGGGGGATTTGATAGCTGCTTTCAACTACCTGAAAGGGGGTTCCAAAGAGGATGGCTCTAGGCTGTTCTCAATGGTAGCAGATGACAGAACGAGGAGTAATGGTCTCAAGTTGCAGTGGGGGAGGTTTAGATTGGATATTAGGAAAAACTTTTTCACTAAGAGAGTGGTGAAACACTGGAATGCGTTACCTAGGGAGGTGGTGGAATCTCCTTCCTTAGAAGGTTTTAAGGTCAGGCTTGACAAAGCCCTGGCTGGGATGATTTAGTTGGGGATTGGTCCTGCTTTGAGCAGGGGGTTGGACTAGATGACCTTCTGGGGTCCCTTCCAACCCTGATATTCTATGATTCTATGATTCTATTTGGTGCTGGCCTCTGAGTGAAGTCTCTCACAGCATGCTCTTCATGCAGTCTTGACCAACTCAGAAGCCCTGATACAACATATTCTTGAAACAGACATTCTGACTGATTGTCCATATTTACTTGTGAACATTGTTGGGCTATCTTCACATTGGGAGGCAATGGAACTTGGATGCATGATGAGCATTTGAAAGTGAAAGGCAGCTTGCGTGAAACTGATCATGAAATGGTACAGCTCATGATTATAAGCAATGGTAGGAGGGCAAACATCAAAATAAAGATAATGGATTTCAAGAAGTCAGACATCAGTAAACTTGGGAATTTGGTAGGTAAGATCCCATGGGAAGCAAGTCTAAGAGGAAAAATAGTTCTAGAAAGTTGGCAGTTTTTCAAAGAGACATTATTATGGGTACAAGAGCAAACTATCTCACTGCATAAGAAAGATAAGAAATATGGCAAAAGACCACCCTGGCTTACCTAGGAGATCTTCAATGATCTGAAACTCAAAAAAGAGTCCAACAAAAAGTGGAAACTAGGTCAAATTGCAAAGGATAAACAAAAAACACAAGTATGTAGGGACAAAATTAGAAAGGCACAAAATGAGCTTAAACTAGCTAAAGACATAAAGGGGAACAAGAAAACATTCTACAAATACATTAGAAGCAAGAGGAAGATCACTGAGAGGGTAGGCCCATTACTTAGTGGGGGAACAATAACAGAAAAATGTGGAAATGGCAGAAATGCTAAATGACTTCCTTATTTCAGTTTTCACCAAAAAGTTTCATAGCGATTGGACATCGAACATAGTGAATTTCAATGAAAATGAGATCGGATCAGAGGCTAAAATAGGGAGAGAACAAGTGAAAAAATTACTTAGATTCATAGATACGAAGGTCAGAAGGGACCATTATGATCATCTAGTCCGACCTCCTGCACAACGCAGGCCACAGAATCTCACCCACCCACTCCTGCAAAAAACCTCTCACCTATGTCTGAGCTATTGAAGTCCTCAAATCGTAGTTTAAAGACTTCAAGGAGCAGAGAATCCTCCAGCAAGTGACCCGTGCCCCATGCTACAGAGGAAGGCGAAAAATCTCCAGGGCCTCTTCCAATCTGCCCTGGAGGAAAATTCCTTCCTGACCCCAAATATGGCGATCAGCTAAACCCTGAGCATATGGGCAAGACTCACCAGCCAGATACCCAGGAAAGAATTTTCTGTAGTAACTCAGATCCCACCCCATCTAACATCCCATCACAGGCCATTGGGCCTATTTACCTTGAATATTTAAAGATCAATTAATTACCAAAATCATGTTATCCCATCATACCATCTCCTCCATAAACTTATCGAGTTTAATCTTAAAGCCGATAGGGCTTTTGCCCCCACTGCTTCCCTTGGAAGGCTACTCCAAAACTTCACTCTTCTGATGGTTAGAAACCTTCGTCTAATTTCAAGTCTAAACTTCCCAATGACCAGTTTATATCCATTTGTTCTTGTGTCCACATTGGTGCTGAGCTTAAATAATTCCTCTCCCTCTCCGGTATTTATCCCTCTGATATATTTATAGAGAGCAATCATATCTCCCCTCAACCTTCTTTTAGTTAAGTTAAACAAGCCAAGCTCTTGAGTCTCCTTTCATAAGACAAGTTTTCCATTCCTTGGATCATCCTAGTAGCCCTTCTCTGTACCTGTTCCAGTTTGAATTCATCCTTCTTAAACATGCACACAGTATTCCAGGTGAGGTCTCACCAGTGCCTTTTATAACTGTACTAAAACCTCCTTATCTCTACTGGAAATGCATCCCGCCTGATGCATCCCAAGACCGCATTAGCTTTTTTCACGGCCATATCACATTGGCGGCTCATAGTCAACCTATGATCAACCAATTCTCCAAGGTCCTTCTCCTCCTCCATTACTTCTAATTGATACGTCCCCAGCTTATAACTACAATTCTTGTTATTAATCCCTAAATGCATAACCTTACACTTCTCACTATTAAATTTCATCCTATTACTATTACTCCAGTTTACAAGTTAGATTTTTATCAGGCTCTGGTGACTTGAAGACATACATTCTAGAATACTCAAAGAGCTAACTAAGGAGATATCTGAGCCATGAGTGATTATCTTTGAGAAGTCATGGAAGACAGGAGAAATTCCGGAGGATTGGAAAAAAGGCAAATATAGTGCCAATCGATTAAAAAGTGAAATAAGGACAATGCGGGGAATTACAGACTGGTCAGCTAACTTCAGTACCTGGAAAGATAATGGAGCGTATTATTAGGCAATCAGTTTGCAAACACCTAGAACAGGGATGGGGAAACTATGGCCCATGGGCCGCATCCGGCCCATCAAGACTTTGGGCCCAACTACGGCCCACGGGATTGCCACCCCCATGGCGCTGCAGGCCCTGTGTTGCTCCCGGAAGCAGCTGGCACCATGTCCCTGTGGCCCCTGCGGGAGAGGGAGCAGAGGGCTCTGTGCGCTGCCCTCGCCTGCAGGTACTGCCCCCCCCCGCAGCTCCCATTGGCCAGGAACGGGGAACCACGGCCAATGGGAGCTTTGGGGGAGGTACCCACAGGCGAGGGCAGCGTGCGGAGCCGTCTGCCCCCTCTTCCCCAGGGGCCACAGGGACGTGGTGCCATCCGCTTCCGGGAGCGGCACGGGGCCAGAGCAGGCAGGGAGCCTGCCCTGGTCCTGCTGTGCCCCACTGCCACCCCGGAGCCCCTCCAGGTAAGCAGCACCGGGACAGAGCCCACACCCCGAACCCCTCCTGCCCTGAGCTACCTCCCATATTCTTCACCCCCTGCCCTGAGCCCCCGCCCACACTCCACACCCCCTCCTGCACCCCAACACCCTTCCCTGAGCCCCCTCATACACCCTGCACCCTTCCTCCACCCCAACCCCTTGCTCATATCTCCTTCTAGCACACTTCATTCCCTCACCCACCCCAGCCCCCTGACCCAGTCCTGCATTCATGGCCCTGCATGCAATTTCCCCACCCAGATGTGGCCTTTGGGCCCAAAAGTTTGCCCACCCCTGACCTAGAAGATAGGGTGATAAGTAACGGTCAGCATGGATTTGTTAAGAACAAATTGTGTCAAACCAACCTTTCTTTGACAGGGTAACAAGCCTTATGGATGAGGGGAAGCAGTAAATGTGGTATATCTTGACTTTAGTAAGGCTTTTGATATTGTCTCGCACAACCTTCTCATAAACAAGCTAGGGAAATACAACCTGGATGGAGCTACTATAAGATGGGTGTTTAACTGGTTGGAAAACCATTCCCAGAGAGTAGTTATCAGTGGTTCACAGTCAAGCTGGAAGGACATATCAAGTGGAGTCCCTTAGGGATCAGTTCTGGGTCCGGTTCTGTTCAATATCTTCATCAGTGGTTTAGATAATGGCATATAGAGTACACTTATAAAGTTTGTGGACGATACCAAGCTTGGAGGGGTTGCAAGTACTTTGGAGGATAGGATTAAAATTCAAAATGCTCTGGACAAACTGGAGAAATGGTCTGAAGTAACTAGGATGAAATTCAATAAGGACAAATGTAAAGTACTCTACTTAGGAAGGTTGCACACGTACAAAATTGGAAATGACTAGGAAGGAGTACTGTGGAAAGGAACCTGGGAATCATAGTGGATCACAAGCTAAATATAAGTCAACAATGTAACATTGTTGCAAACAAAAAAAGCAAACATTCTTCTGGGATGTATTAGCAGGAGTATTGTAAGCAAGACATGAGAAGTAATCCTTCAGCTCTACTCCGTGTTGTTTAGGCCTCAACTGGAGCATTTGTGAGGCTTGACAAAGCCCTGGCTGGGATGATTTAATTGGGGATCGGTCCTGCTTTGAGCAGGGGGTTGGACTAGATGACCTCCTGAGGTCCCTTCCAACCCTGATATTCTATGATTCATTGTATCCAGTTCTGAGCACCACATTTCAGGAAAGATGTGGATAAATTGGAGAAAGGTTGATTAAAGGTCTAGAAAACGTGACCTATGAGGGAAGATTTTAAAAAATGGGTTTGTTTAGTCTGGAGAAGAGAAGCCTAAGGAGGGACATAAGTTTTCAAGTACATAAAAGGTTGCTACAAGGAAGAGGGAGAAAAATTGTTCTTTTTAACCTCTGAGGATACTACAAGAAGCAATGGGCTTAAATTGCAGCAAGGGAGGTTTAGGTTGGACATTAGGTAAAGTTCCTGTCAGGGTGGATAAGCACTGCAATAAACTGCCTAGGGAGGTTGTGGAATCTCCATCCTTAGGAATTTTTGAGACCAGGTTAGACAAACATCTGTCACGGTTGGGCTAGATAACACTTAGTCCTGCCTTGAATGCAGGGGACTGGACTAGATGACCTCTCAAGGTCTCTTCCAGTCCTAAGATTCTGATTCTTTGTTGTTTGTGGTATTGAATTCTCTCTTAGCTATGGAAATGGGAATTGCTGTCTGTGCAGTCTTCAGTTCTCTCAAGTCCAAGGACACTATCATGCCTCCTCAGTCTTTGTAAGGACTGAAGCCTCATACTGCTTTTTTTTATTCATATTAAATTCTGTCACACTTATAGATGTGTCAAGGTTCCATTTATATTTTATTAAGGGTTAATAAATGATTAGTAGATGGTTTAATAGTTAATCAATATTTATGGATTCCAACAGCTCAATAGGTTGCTTATAACCATCTGTAATATTTACTGTTCGTCTGTAACATGCTTATAAATATCTATGAATTCTTTATAATTCACCCTTTGAAATGCATGTGTAAATGGAACCTTAGTAGTAAATGTGACTGTGACAGTGTTTAACAGGCCTTGTTTATCTCCCACTGGAGGCAAAGGTGCCCTGACACCCCTCTGCTCAAGGAAAATCCACTCAAACCATGCTACTTAGTCTTCCAAGGTAGGTCTATACTGCAATAAAACATGCACAGCTGGCTCAGGTCAGGTGGCTTGGGCTGTGTGGCTATAAAATTACGGTGTAGACCTTTGGCTTGGGCTGGAGAGCAGGCTGAGATCCCAAGAAAAGGGAGGGTCCCAGAGTGTTACCCGCACAAAATTCTCTGTTACTTTTGGTTTTCTTTTACCATCTTAAGATCTGTTTCTTTATCTGGTGATGGTGGGTGCTGTTAGAACAGGATCACCGCCTTAACAGCCCGATATTACATTGTTTTAATGTAATTTAGATGGAACGTGAGGATGTGACTTTCTGCTTCTTGGTTAATGGCTGCTGCTCGCCTAATATGGCCCCAGACAAAGGCCTTACAGTATGGCTACAGGAAAAGGCCTTATTCTTACAAGAGGCTGAGCTCCAGCCCAAGCCCAAATATCTACACTGCAATTTTATAGACCCACAGCCTGAGCCCATCAAGCCAGAGTCAGCTGACCCAGGCCAGCCAGGGGTGTTTTATTGCAGTGTAGACATCTCCCCAGCGGCCTAGATAGGCAAGGAGGGGACATGACTAATCAGGAACTAGCAGGACAGTTAAGGCGGCTTGCCTGCATCTTCTTAGGGGTATGTAAGGTGAGACTGGGACAGAGGAGGAACTCTTCAGTGCTAACCCAGAACTCCAGGGTCAGGTCAAGGCCTTGCCCTAAAACGCTGCATCTAAGGGTATGGCTACACTACGAGGATTTTGGCTACACAGCTGTGCCACTATAGTCATGCCACTGAAAAGCACTCAGTGTAGCTGCTGTTTGTTGGCAGGATAGAGCTCTCCTGCCGACAAAAGACTTCCACCCCCCAAGAGCGGCAATGGCTTTGTTGGCAGGAGAGCGCTCCTACTGACAAAATGCTGTTCACACTGATGCTTTTCATCTGTAAAACATTTGTTGTTTGGAGGTGTGTTTTTTAACACCCCTAAACGACACAAGTTTTGCCAACAAAGTGCCAATGTAGACAAAGCCTAAGTAGCTGCCTTTGAGTTTTGTTTGTTTAAAGGTGCAGACAGCTAAATTCTGAGTTTTGTTATCCTTTAGTTATCTGTTTAGAGACTGACGCTAAGCTTACGGCATGAGCTGCCCTGTTCTGAGCAAGTGGCCGCAACTTGTGAACTAAGGCAGGGAATGCCTGAAGCACCACTTAGCACTGTAGGGGGAGCTATAGAGCATCCTCACTTGACACTGAATTTAAATTCATGGTGGAGACTTCTTAACTTGTCCCCATAGGTTATATCCAAGCTACTAGGTCAGGTCTTCAGGTCCAAGTGTTTAATGAAATCTACAACCAGAAACTATTCTGCTAATGCATGTCAGAGTCAGATCTTGAGGTCTTGAAGCTTTTGTGATCATCAGTCGGTCTTCCAGGTTGTGAACTAGAGTGTGGAAAACCTATCCAACATTGACCATGTCACACTGGCTGAAGTGGGTCACAGCTGAGAGTGCCAATCTCAGAGTAGCCTGTTAAAAACAGGGCAGACACCCCCAACCTAGTGGTATGTTCTCTAATTAGAATTAACCAACCCAGTAACAAATGTATTAACAATTAACAAGACTGTAACAATCTTACCATGGAGTCGCAGACAGCTCCCTTGGGCTTGCAAATCTGTCTTGCCACTCAAGCAAGCTGGACTTAGTGATAAATGATCACGTATACCAAAAATCACAAAATATTGAGGTCGCTTCCAGTGCCAAGAGACCACTCATTTACCCCAGATCAATTTGTACCTTAGATCTGACACCAAAGACAAAGTCTTTAGCCAATCCTGTAATAAACTAAAGATTTATTAACTAAGAAAGAGAAATGAGAGTTGTTTTACAGGTTAAAGCAAGCAAGCATATACGCACAAATGAGTTTCAGTTTGTAATTCTAAAGGTGACAGAGGTCTAGCAATCTGTCAGCATTGAATGTCTTTTTAGGGCTTGTCAAGGTTCCTCCCCCACTCTGAACTCTAGGGTACAGATGTGGGGACCTGCATGAAAACCCCCCTAAGCTTATCTTTACCAGCTTAGGTCAAAACTTCCCCAAGGTACAAAATATTCCACCCGTTGTCCTTGGACTGGCCGCTACCACCACCAAACTAATACTAGTTACTGGGGAAGAGCTGTTTGGACGCGTCCTTCCCCCCAAAATACTTCCCAAAACCTTGCACCCCACTTCCTGGACAAGGTTTGGTAAAAAGCCTCACCAATTTGCCTAGGTGACTACAGACCCAGACCCTTGGATCTTAAGAACAATGAACAATCCTCCCAACACTTGCACCCCCCCTTTCCTGGGAAATGTTGGATAAAAAGCCTCATCAATTTGCATAGGTGACCACAGACCCAAACCCTTGGATCTGAGAACAATGAAAAAGCATTCAGTGTTTTACAAGAAGACTTTTAATAAAAAATAGAAGTAAATAGAAATAAAGAAATCCCCCCTGTAAAATCAGGATGGTAGATATCTTACAGGGTAATTAGATTCCAAAACATAGAGAACCCCTCTAGGCAAAACCTTAAGTTACAAAAAAGATACACAGACAGAAATAGTTATTCTATTCAGCACAATTCTTTTCTCAGCCATTTAAAGAAATCATAATCTAACACATACCTAGCTAGATTACTTACTAAAAGTTCTAAGACTCCATTCCTGGTCTATCCCCGGCAAAAGACCCAGCATACAGACAGACACAGACCCTTTGTTTCTCTCTCTCCTCCCAGCTTTTGAAAGTATCTTGTCTCCTCATTGGTCATTTTGGTCAGGTGCCAGCGAGGTTACCTTTAGCTTCTTAACCCTTTACAGGTGAGAGGAGCTTTCCCCTGGCCAGGAGGGATTTCAAAGGGGTTTACCCTTCCCTTTATATTTATGACAGGGCTTAACCCAGATTGACCCTGGGGATCTCGGCTTTTTGTTTCCTAGTTCCAGCCCTTGTAAGCATTCAAACTTGAAAGAGTTGAAAAATTTTCACAGTTAGCTTGTAGAGAGGCTAGCCAGAGCTCATCTCTCCAGAGTGGCAGGGAACCACACCGCCTCACTACCTTTGGGAACAGCTCTTGCAGGGAATTAGTCCGGCCGCGGGAGTCTTCCTGTATGGCCTTAGTGAAGGTACAAATAAACACAGCAAGCCCAGATCCTGAGACAGGGCAGGGGCACTGGTGAGTCAGGTGCTCAGGCCCTCAGGCAAGGGCTGAACAATAACAGTATATAATGACAAGCCCAGGCCCTAGGTCAGGGCAGGAAAATGGTGAGTCAGGCGCTCAGGCAGGGGCTGAGCAATAACAGTATATAAGCAGTAAGACCAGGCCCTAGGTCAGGGTGGGGCAATGGTGAGTCAGGAGCACTGTTCCCTCTAAGCTGTGCGCATGTGTGCACACACACCGATCCTAAACCCTGTGCACACGGTGAAACACCGCCCACACACAAATTTGCACAGAAGCACAGCAATTTGCATAGAAGAAATTTTTTGCGCACATGGCTTGTCAAAAATTAGAGGGAACATTGATCAGGAGCTCAGGCTCTCAGACAGGGGCTGAGCAATAACAGTATATAAGCAGGTTTCAGAGTAGCAGCCGTGTTAGTCTGTAACTGCAAAAAGAAAAGGAGGGCTTGTGGCACCTTAGAGGCTAATACATTTATTTGAGCATAAGCTTTCATGAGCTACAGAGCTCACGAAAGCTTATGCTCAAATAAATTTATTAGTCTCTAAGGTGCCACAAGTCCTCCTGTAGTATATAAGCAGTAAGCCCAGGCCCTAGGTTCCAAAGGGCCTGGGAGGGGGGAGACTGCCACCGACAAATTGGGTGGTGGGGGGGGACGCAGGCCCTCCCACTCCACTGCGTCCCAGCCCGGGGCCCTAGCAGCGGCAGAAGACCCACTGCTGCGTCAGTGGGGATCCTGGCCGCAACACACTGACGTGGGCTCTGGCAGTGCTGCAGCCAGACTAGCGTCGGCTGCCCCCTCGCTACTTCCAGACTCCCCCTCTTGAGGTACCTGGGTCAGGGTGGTGTCCTCAGGGGGATCCAGCACCATGGGTTCCATGGGATAGCTGGCGCAGGGCAGGCTCAGCAACTCCTCCGGGTAGCTGGCGCAGGGCAGGTTGGGCCAGTCCTCAGGTTTTCTGCAGGCAGCTGGGCTTTCCCAATCGCAAGCTAGGCCGGAGGCGTCTGGCCTCCCCGATGGCTGCTCTCTCAATGAGCTCTGGGGTCGGGCCTTTATACTTCTGGGGCAACACTTGACCCTCTGGGAGGTGGGCTCAGAGAACCATAGAATCATGGAATATCAGGGTTGGAAGGGACCTCAGGAGGTCATCTAGTCCAACCCCCTGCTCAAAGCAGGACCAATCCCCAACTAAATCAAAGCTCCCTGGCTCTGCCCACTCTGGTGTTCAGAGGGGCTCATCTCTCTCCGGGGCAGCAGGGAACCACACCACCTCACTACATAGCTATTTTTATTTCCCTCTTTTGGCATTCCAACTGATGGGAGAAGGCCTCCTGCACTTACTCCCCCATAGGTGGATGGGGGCAATTAACAAAGGTTTTTTCCTATGATGGTCCATTTAATTTTTATAGTCCTCCTTGGATGGGTGAGTGGAGCTATTCTTCGTGTCTGAGTTCACAAGTTAAAAACAGGCATTTTTACAGTTATAAAACAAACTTACATTTTATCTTGTAACATGGAATACAGACATTGCAAGTTAAATTAATGCATGCATCAACTTACCAGCATTTCATAGAGTCTAAACGCTACGTACATGAATATAAGATTAATACCTATTTTGAACAAAACTAACATAACGATGAACTGGTTTGGTTTCCAGCTGTAGTTTCAGTTCTTAACTAACAACTACAGCCTTGGCCAGAGCTGGCACCCAGTTTATCAGCATCATAGACTCAAATGTGTTTTCCATTACATAATTTGATATTGCCAAAAGACATGAAATGTGTGGCCTGTTCTGCCTCTTCAGAATATACTCCTGGATCAACAACCACTGATATAAATACACAAAACTGCAACAATGTTTGTGTTATACAGGAGGTCAGACTAGATGATCACAATGGTCCTTTCTGGCTTTGGAATCTGTGGTTGTGTGTGTGACATTAGTGTGAGCTTCTGGTAATGCGCTCTTTTCTGTGCAGCTGTCTTGATAGATCTCTCAGTTTGGATACACTGCCTAGCACAATTCCTGCATTGTATGGAACCTTGGCAGAATTCAGGATATTTCTGAAGCTACTGTTCAGCACCTCCATGGAAGCTTCAAAAATACTTGTAAAATGTAGTATTGACATTTCTTATAGCCCTGATGTATCTTTCGCTTTCTGTCCCCAGCTGATATTCAGTTTCAAGCCAGCATTGATAAGTTGTATCATAAGAATTTCAGATCAGGCATGGTGGTGAATCAGATGGTATACAGCAGTAGTGGGCAACCTGCAGGGCGCACGGGGCCCATCAGGGTAATCTGCTGAAAGGCTGTGAGACAGTTTGTTTACATTGACCACCTGCAGGCATGGCTGCTCACAGCTCCCAGTGGCCACAGTTTGCCATTCCCAGCCAATGGGAGCTGCAGGAAGCAGGTGATGCCCGCGGGTGGTCAATGTAAGCAAACGGTCTGGTGGCCCATCAGTGGATTACCCTGACGGGCCGTGTGCAGCCTGCGGGCTGCAGGTTGCTCACCACTGGTATACAGCTTGCTGAAGAACATCTGCAGTGACTCACTCTACTGATGTCTGCAGCAGTGTCTTGATCACAGTATATAATCATCTGCACAGGGAGAAGATATCTGGCACTAGAGGGATCTTTAATCTAGCAGACAATGGCATAACAAAATCTAATGACTAGATAATGAATTCATCAAAATTCAACTAGAAAGTAAATTACACATTTTTAATAGTGAGGGTAATAAACTATTGGAACAATTCACCATGGGGAGTGGTGAATTCTCCAATGCTTCAAGTCTTTATATCAAGATTGGATGTCTTTCTAAAAGATATGCTCCAGTTCAACTAGAATTTTTTGGCTTGATATAGGAAGTACTGGGCAAATTCCTATTGGATGTGGAGGACAGATTAGATGATCATAATAATCCTTTTTACCTTAAAATTCTTTAGTGTATGAACATCATGTTCTAGCATTGAATGAAGCAGTGACATAGCAGATGTGAGTTAGTGCAGCGGTCCTCAGCCTTTCCAGACTACTGTACCCCTTTCAGGATTTTGATTTGTCTTGAGTAGCCCAAGTTTCACCTCACTTAAAAACTGCTTGCTTACAAAATCAGACATAAAAATACAAGTGTGTCACAACATACTATTGCTGAAAAATTGCTTACTTTTTATTTTTACCATATAATTTTATAAAGTAAATTGACTGGAATATAAATATTATACTTACATTTCAGTGTGATACTTGAGCCTATTTTTCACTTCTGAGCCTTGTCTAAAGCCAGAATCCAGGGGTATGCATACTGCTGGTTGAGAACCCCTGAGTTAATAGATGGGCAACTACTCTGGTATTCCCTGCCCTCCCACCCAAAAAAATCAACAGAACTTCTTTTGTATAGTACATGAGGTGATTAGAAATGTTCATGTAGCCACATCCAGTTTAGAGCCAATGGGTAGCTTTGGAAATCGCTTGGAGTAAACCTGCAATGCCACCGGCAAACAGTCCAAGTGGGCACTGATTTATAATGTGTTCCATAGTTTACAACTGGTGTCTACAGTGCCATTGTGTGTTCTCTTCCAGAGATGTAAGACATGACAGCATCTGCCAGGCAGTGTTCAGAAGCGGTTTAATCTAGACCATTGTTTCCAGGGTAGATTAAAGCAGAGAAGTTCTTTCGTGGGGTCAGCAATCAAATGTTTGTTTGGGGAATTAGAATTATCCCAGAATTCTTTCCAGTGCATGTCAGGATTGAATGAGGATGCTTTAAAAGCTTTAGACCAATTCCCCCATAAAGCAGAGCTTTGGAGCTGTGCTCTGGCTCTGCTCCAGCTCCAGGCAAAAACCTGGAGCTCCGCTGCTCTGGAGCTGCTCCACGCTCCAGCTCTAGGCTCCGCTCCAAAGCCCTGAAAAAAAGCTTGTGAGATTTCAGAAGGTATTGGAGGTGTCCTCATGAATTTTCAGGTTGGCCACGATTTGCTTGTACTCATGAGCTGTTACGTGTTTCTCTCTGCATCTTGGATGTGGGTATATGTCTGAGTGGGCTACTATTGAATAGGTGCTCATTTTAATCAGAGAATCATAGAATTTCAGGGTTGGAAGGGACCTCAGGAGGTCATCTAGTCCAACCCCCTGCTCAAAGCAGGATCAATCCCCAATTTTTGTCCCAGATCCCTAAATGGCCCTCTCAAGGATTGAACTCACAACCCTGGGTTTAGCAGGCCAGAGCTCAAATCACTGAGCTGTCCCTCCTCCCTGGAATTATAATGTTTCAGTTATAATTTTCATCATGGCGTTAAGCTGCACGGCCAGAAATTTGGTATGTTAACTGCCTGCCCAGGCTGTTACACAATATTCAGCACTTGAGTGTGCCAGCGATAGAGTTGTGTGCACGCATTGGCGTCCCATATTGGTCCTGCAAGCTTTTGGATGAGGTTAGTCCTTGTTTTTACCTTTTTTCATGTCTTTTTTTTTTTTGATGAGCTTTAAAAGTCAAGTTTGTTCCAAAGTTACACCCAAGTACTTAAATTAGGGCTCATTTCAGACCCATTGACCATGAAAAGTGACATTAAGTGGTTCCTTAGTGGCTTTATTGCTTGGATGAAAGACTATTGCCAATGTTTCGGAGACGTTGGGGCAGAGCTTTCAATACTTCAAGTATTCTGCCATTATCTCGTCATTAGCTGGTTGGCAGAGAGCACCAGTGTTGGTGGTGGCTTTGCTTTATACCGCAAGAATGATGTTGTTAATGCAAGTGAACTTACATGAAATTTCAGAGTAGCAGCTGTGTTAGTCTGTATCCGCAAAAAGAAAAGGAGGACTTGTGGCACCTTAGAGACTAATAAATTCATTTGAGCATAAGCTTTCGTGAGCTACAGCTCACTTCATCGGATGCATTCAGTGGAAAATACAGTGGGGAGATTTATATACACAGAGAACATGAAACAATGGGTGTTACACTGCACACTGTAAGGAGAGCGATCAGGTAAGGTGAGCTATTGCCAGCAGGAGAGCAGGGGAAAAAAACCTTTTGTAGTGATAATCAAGGTGGGCCATTTCCAGCAGTTAACAAGAACGTCTGAGGAAAAGCAGGAGGAGGGATAAACATGGTGAAATAGTTTTACTTTGTGTAATGACCCATCCTCTCCCAGTCTTTTTTCAAGCCTAAGTTAATTGTATCCAGTTTGCAAATTAATTCCAATTTAGCAGTCTCTCATTGGAGTCTGTTTTTGAAATTTTTTGTTGAAGAATTGCAATTTTTAGGTCTGTAATCGAGTGACCGAAGAGATTGAAGTGTTCTCCAACTGGTTTTTGAATGTTATAATCTTGATGTCTGATTTGTGTCCGTTTATTCTTTTACGTAGAGACTGTCCAGTTTGGCCAATGTACATGGCAGAGGGGCATTGCTGGCACATATCACATTGGTAGATGTGCAAGTGAACGAGCCTCTGATAATGTGGCTGATGTGATTAGGCCCTATGATGGTGTCCACTGAATAGATATCTGGACACAGTTGGCAACGGGCTTTGTTGCAAGGATAGGTTCCTGGGTTAGTGGTTCTGTTGTGTTGGTCACTCGATGTGCTGGACTGTGCTGATGTGCCTCCTGTAAGATGTGATTTAAAACAAAACAAAAATAACCTCCTGCTCATTGGCTAGACATTTTAATCTAAGATATGCTAGCTAGGGTGCACTAGCTGGTCCTGTCTGGGGGCTTTTCTGCAAGAGTATGCTCCAGGATCTTGATCTGAGGTCTGCTCTCTCTGTCTAAGGTCCTGTAGCTGGAATGTGCTCTTCAGAGTTGCCACCTCTGAGATGCAGAAAAGCTGGCCACTGCTAGTGTAACCCACACACCTCCTGAGTGTGGTGTTCTGTCCTCTCTAAGTAGAACCGAGACCACTTAGAGAGAGAGATTAATGAGTCTGCACTACAGCCTTAGCTAACAGCCATATGGCTTTTAGCTCATGCATTTAGCTCCAGAGGTCCCAGGTTGTATCCCACCTGCTGACGACCGGGATCTGTTGGTGTTACACCAGCCTCCCTCCCCAACAAAAATGGTCTTAGTGATGCTGTAGCTAATGATCAACTTAAGTGTTTTAGAAAATGATTTCTCTCTCTCTCTCTCTCTCACACACACACACACACACACACACACACACACACAGAGTCTGTCGTACACACTGTACTTTTATGTTATATTATTTTTCTTACCTTATCCTAACACAGGGCCACAGTTCTCCGTATAGGAGTGTGAACTGTAGAGCACTCTAACATGTCCCGTCCCTAGCCTGGCACATCAAATCTTTTAACTGGCCAGTAAGTACAAAAACAAGTCTGGCCTGTTTTAAAAACTGGCCAGTGGTAACCCTAGTTGGATTCCTCCTTCTCTACTCATAGCTGGGCTGTTGCTGAGGCTGCAGCTGTTCTTCTGGTGGCTTGCAAGGGGCCACGCCTGGGCATCTGCCTTTTTGATGCAGGCAGCAGCAGGATTTGTTTCTGGCTGGTTGCCAAGCAACCAGCTTTCTTCCTCAGGGGCAGTTCACACACTTCTCCTTGGGGAATAGCCATAGCCGTTCCCATCCACCCTCTAGGGCACCCTCCAAGCCCCTTGTACAGGCAAAAGTGGCGGTCTCACCTGCTCCTTGCCTCTGTTTCCCTTTGTAGATTAGGACTAGCTTTATCTTCATGCCCATGCCACAGCACAGAAGTGTTGCCAAATCTTATAATATTATTGCGAGTCCAACAGTTAGTACTTTTCTTAAAACCCCAGCTTCTGGAGTCATGTGAATAGATGAGACTCTCAGCTTCATTATTACTATTTTTTAAAGTAAGTTTCTAGCCTTCTTCATAACTGCAGAGAAAAATGATGAAAATGTGACCCCAGTGTACCCTAAATGCTCATAAAGGGAAGTCAAAAGTACAACTTCTTAAAAATCTCATGCTTTTTAAGCCTGTCTCATGATTTTGGGTGACCCAGCTCATGCTTTTTTGAATGTTTGGAGTTAGCAATACTGCAAATATTTATTCAGTGCCTACAACTATTTAATCCAGGACTCAAATTGTAGTGTTCATGGGTCTCTTATTAAGGCACAGAGAGCTTATATTTAACAACTAAATTATTTTGTATTTAAATATTATGTAATACAGTAACAACAGCTGCCAACAAGCAGCAGCCTACACTAGTCTGTTCAAGGTACCTCCCAGAAGCACCCCCAAAATGGTGGATGCAGCTGCACCCTACATCCTTACATAACAACAACTGCCATTCCACACAGTGGCCATATGTCATACCCACATTTTTAAGGCTTCTGTAATCGACCAGGTCTACACTACAGACCTATATCAGTATAACTATGTCACTCATGGGTGTGAAAAATCCACACCCCTGAGCAAAGTTGTTCTACCAACCTAACCCCCCGATCCATGTAGACAGTGCTATGTTGATAGGATAGCTATAGGTAGGTAGACAGCTACCACGTCTCAGGGAAGTGGATTAACTACGCCGACAGGAGACGCTCTCCCATTGGCGTAATAGCGTCTTCACTGAAGCACTACAGCGGCACCGTGGCACCGGCGCTTCTATAGTGCTGTATGTGAAGAAAAGCCCAGCTTGTTTCTAGTCTTGCTCCCTCTCCCAGTTGTAGTCAGTGTCACAGGCTAATCAGAGTTAGTCCCCAAGTATGTCAGTAAGGAATTTTTCTCCCCACGCAGTAGCATTTGCAGAAATTGTCAAGCACACTATGCCTAGCTGTGTTTTCTGTTTTTGTTTTTCTTTGAAGGATTGTCTATTGGATTTTGCCAAAGTCAAGATTGCAGCTTGATGGGTCATTGATTGGTTCTGACAGGATAATTCCTAGGTTACCTCTCTAATTTAAAAAGTAGTTTATTCTATTGCCTGTAACAAAATTTTCTATGTGGCTTACACCTTGTAGTTCAATTATTTACCTGGAGGAAATTTTAAAAGCTTTCTACAAGCCCCAGAAAGTAGAGTCTTTTATATTACATTAATTATATTGAGGCTGCAGGCAGTTTTGTTGACTGCTGTGAGTTGTAATGAATTGAACTATAACTCCACCATTGTCAGATTTTAAACTTTGGAGGATCTGTAAATGTGCAAAGGGAAACCCAGGGAAAGACTTTTATAATAATCTTCGGTCCCTCGGCAATTGGATCTACATTGTTTTTCACAGCCAAACTTCTGGGCTGAAATAATAGTTTATTTGCTTTCAGTGAAACCAGCTCAAACATGACATTTCTGTTATACCAATAGTGTGTTTGTTTTTTTTTAATTTGTTGTTTTTTATTCCCCACAAACTGCACATAGAGTTTCATTTTTCAAACAAAGATAGTATTTGTTAAGTGGCAAATATCCAGTTTTCAGACATAAAAGCTGTCTATATTTATATTCTTCATATAGTAAAATCAATAATATTGATGAAAAATGTGATTTATTTTCACAATGGGATCTAGTCAAAACATCCATTGCAAGCCAGTGTTCCTGAACACACACGACTCAGGTTGCATGTTTGAAACCTGAGTGGATTAGCCCAACGCAACTGTCTGAGGCTGGGCCAAGTCTTGAATAATTATCAGTCAGCATCGTTGCTGTTGTGTGGAGCTTCCAAAAATAGAAAAAGTGCTTGCTAACTTTGCTGTTGACTTTCTCTTCAGTGAACTCATTTCTAACCCACACTAAGTAAAGCAACAGGCAAAGGGCGTGTAGTGCAGATGGTTCAGCAGTCACACACATGTAGTACAGCTGGTAACACAGGTTTTTGATTTGTAATCCTAAAATAGCTAACAGAAGCCAGATTTTTACAGTTGTGGTACAGGGAGCCCAGCCAGCTGATTCTCTCTCTGAATTACTGTCAAATTCCGTGCAAAGCTCCACAAATGAGGGGGAAATTGCTTTAATTTAGAATAGGAGAGCACACTTGAACACTAATTGGGATAGATTTATCCCTCATGTGACTTCACTAAATAGTTACCTTGGGGGTTAATTTTACATATTTTCCTTACGTGTGTAAGATATATATTTTCTTTATTGACAGTAATGCTTAAGTATTTTCATTAACTGCAATCTCCAGTGATAGGTTTTCATTTAGCTGTCTATATCTTTGAGTGAAAGCTGCGTCAAGAGCAGCAGACAGGTAAGGAGTATGCAAAACTCACTGGGGCAAACACCTTCTAATTATTTCATGAACAAACAGGGGCCTCAAGCACCATTGTGCTGGGTGCTGCATAAACGTAAAAGAAAAGGAAATCTCTGCCCCAAAGAGTTTACAATCTAGATGCAGATCACACAATACAGGAGGTAGAGAAGAGATGGAAAGTTAGGACTTGTCTGTACTTACAGCGCTGCAGCCATGCAGGTCTAGCACTTAGTGAAGATGCTGCCTATGGTGACAAGAGCATCTCCCGTCGGCGTAGGTGCTCCACCTCCCCAAGAGGCAGTAGCTATGTCAATGGGAGAAGCCCTCCCATCAACATAGCACAATCTACACCAGGGGTTAGATTGGTATAACTACATTCTAACACATCCCTGAATGATGTAGTTATACTGACATAAATTTGTAGTGTAGACTAGGGTTTAGATGAATGGATTAGAATATATTTGTATAGAGTGTAAATGCTTATTAGTTATGCTATAAACTTCAAAATAGCACTCTGATTACTAAAGAAAGGGCTTCACAATTGTCTCAAGAGGAAACTATTTGGTTACTCTGTCTGTATTACTGCTTGGTCTTTTAACAATGGTGAATGGAGGAAAAGAAGGAGAAAAGCTTGAGCAAAGATTTTGATACGGTCTCCCACAGTATTCTTGCCAGCAAGCGAAAAAAGTATGGAGTTGATGAATGGACTATAAGGTGGATAGAAAGCTGGCTAGATCATCAGGCTCAACAGGTAGTGATCAATGGCTCGATGTCTAGTTGGCAGCTGGTATCAAGTGGAGTGCCCCAGGGGTCTGTCCTGGGGCTGGTTTTGTTCAACATCTTCATTAATCATAGAATCGTAGACTTTAAGGTCAGAAGGGACCGTTATGATTGTCTGGTCTGATCTCCTGTACAACGCAGGCCACAGAATCTCACCCACCAACTCCTGTAACAGACCCCTAACCTATGTCTGAGCTACTGAAGTCCTCAAATCATGGTTTAAAGACTTCAAGGTGCAGAGAATCCTCCAACAAGTGACCCATGCCTCACGCTGCAGAGGAAGGGGAAAAACCCCCAGGGCCTCTGTCAATCTGCCCTGGAGGAAAATTCCTTCCTGACCCCAAATATGGCGATCAGCTAAACCCTGAGCAGATGGGCAAGACTCACCAGCCAGACACCCAGGAAAGAATTCTCTATAGTCAGATCCCACTCCATCTAACATCCCATCACAGGCCATTGGGCATATCTACCGCTAATAGTCAAAGATCAATGATACCATCATACCATCCCCTCTATAAATTTATCAAGCTTAGTCTTGAAGCCAGATGTCTTTTGCCCCCACTGCTCCCCTTGGAAGGCTATTCCTGAACTTCACTCCTCTGATGGTTAGAAACTTTTGTCTAATTTAAAGTCTAAACTTCCCAATGGCCAGTTTATATCCATTTGTTCTTGTGTCCACATTGCTATGCAGTTTAAATAATTCCTCCCCCTCCCTGGTATTTATCCCTCTGATATATTTATAGAGAGCAATCATATCTTCCCTCAGCCTTCCTTTGGTTAGGCTAAACAATCCAAGCTCTTTGAGTCTCCTTTCATAAGACAGGTTTTCCATTCCTCGGATCATCCTAGTAGCCTTTCTCTGTACCTGTTCCAGTTTGAATTCATCCTTCTTAAACATGGGAGACCAGAACTGCTCACAGTATTCCAGATGAGGTCTCTGCAGGATAGGGATAGGGTCCAGAGTGACCTAGACAAACTGAAGGATTGGGCTAAAAGACATCTGATGAGGTTCGGCAAGGGCAAGTGCAAGTGCAAAGTCCTTCACTTAGGACGGAAGAATCCCATGCACTGCTACAGGCTGGGGACTGACCAGCTAAGTGGCAGTTCTGCAGAAAAAGACCTGGGGATTACAGTGGATGAGAAGCTGGATATGAGTCAGCAGTGTGCCGTTGTTGCCAAGAGGGTAACGGCATATTAGGCTCCATTGGAAGGAACATTGCATCAGATTGAAGGAAGTGATTATTCCCCTCTGTTCAGCAGTGGTGAGGCCACATCTGGAGTATTGCATCCAGTTTTGGACCCCCCACTATAGAAAAGATGTGGACAAATTGGAGAAAGTCCTGCGGAGGGCAACAAAAATGATTAGGGGGCTGGGGCACATGACTTATGAGGACAGGCTGAGGGAACTGGGTTTATTTAGTCTGCAGAAGAGAAGAGTGAAGGGGGGTTCCAAAGAGGATGGAGCTCGGCTGTTCTCAGTGGTGGCAGATGAGAGAACAAGGAGCAATGGTCTCAAGTTGCATTGGGGGAGGTCTAGGTTGGATATTAGGAAAACTATTTCACTAGGAAGGTGGTGAAGCACTGGCTGGGATGATTTAGTTGGTGTTGGTCCTGCTTTGAGCAGGGTATTGGACTAGATGACCTCCTGAGGTCTCTTCCAACCCTAATCTTCTATGATTCTATGAATGGGTTACCTAGGAAAGTAGTGGAATCTCCATCCTTAGAGGTTTTTAAGGCTTGGCTTGACAAAGCCTTGGCTTGGATGATTTCATTGGTGTTGGTCCTGCTTTGAGCAGGGAGTGGACTAGATGACCTCCTGAGGTCCCTTCCAACCCTGATATTCTATGAACCCTAATCTTCTATGATTCTGTGAAAAGTAGATCTGGGAGGTGTTCAGTAGTCTTATTGCCTTTAGGAGAGTGACTATAGACAAAACAGAAACAGCAGAGGAGGGAATAGTTGCAGTGTGGCCCTCTGTCTCACCTTTGATTAATACGAACCCACACAGCCTTAGACCGTACGTCCTATAGTGTAATAGTGGCTGTGTCTTATTTTTTCCTTTGAGATTTTCAGTTGTTCATTATATTTTAGATTGGGCATTTTTCCAGAGTAGTAATGCAAGCCAGTGAGCTGGAAAAAGATTAGACTAATGGAACTTTAAGAGAAACATGTAGGTATTTTGCAATAACAAGGTCATGTTGGTAATACTGCAAAGTGGCTGCAGGAGCTTCCTAACTAGACAATAGAGATTCTTCTAAGTTGTGTGCTAGTGGCATTTATGTTGAGCCATACAAAAGGAAGAAAGGGGCACAGCCTGAAAAATGTATAATTACATCTATTTTCCACAGCTGATTTTCACCCGAAGCAGTGAACACTTTTTACAAAAAATAATTAAAAATCCCATCCAAAACACAATGCTTTGTGGTAGTTCTCAGGACTATTCTATGGGAGATGCAGTTCCAGTTATCAGTGTGCAGATCCTGGCTCCTTGCTCCTGATTCTTGCAGGTGTAGAGAATACTGTAATGGAGATAAAACTCTCTGAGACTGAGGGTCAGTGGATGGAGTGTTCCCCTATTTACTATGAACCAGATTTTCAAAGGATCTCAGCTCCCTTTTTGGGCACTTGTTCTCAATAGGTGATGAGCATCTTTGAAAAGCTGGTGCATAATATGTTCAGTGCTCTCTGAGGTATCACTGCTTTCAGCACTAGTGCAGTGAGGATGTCAACAATATGAGCCGTTTCCACCCAGCTGCAGCAGAATAGGGCTGGTGGGCATGCAGGTAGCCAATTCCCCCTGGACATGTGGTCATGCAATGCCCTCCTTCTGTCACTTGCCCCATAAAAAAGACTGGAGAAGAACCAGCCACCCCCAAATATATTGTAAGAAAAGGGGCAGGGGGAAAGATTACAAGGCTACTGAGCTCCCACACTCCTCCGTTTACTCCCTGAAAGACCACTAAAATTAGTAATGGTGAGGTGGCCTGGGGCTTTTGGGTAGGAGGTAATCCCATGGTCGTGCTTGATATTTGGAATCAATGATATTTGGATTTAGAAATCTGAAAATTATCCAACTATTTGAATTCTAAATACATTGTGTATATATTCTCCCTAATCCAAATAGCCTATTAACCCATGCCTAGAATATATCAAAGGGCTTCCAAGTAAGGAGATACAGCCATGAGAAAAATCTTTAACTTCCAAATGGCAGTAGACAAACTAAAAATGTATCTCTGAACTACTTGAATTGAATCAGTAGTTGGTACAAGTTTGTCAGCTAACTAAGTACACCACTATTATGTTATCAGAACAAATATTGCTCTGATTGATGAAGCTCCACACCTCAGGCCAGACACTCAGCATGCTTGTATTGGTGTAGCTCTCTGACATTTTTCCTTGTGAGTACACTGTAGCTGAAATCATTGGACATATGCCAGTTTACACCAGCTAAGGATCTGGCCCACTGAATCTTGAGCAGAGGGAACTGATGAATAGATGAAACCTTTCTGGACAAAAATAATTCCTTCAGATAAGGCATTTGGCCTTGGGGCCTTCATTATTGACCAAGAGTGTTTCTTTTAGTACCCTTTACTCAAGGCCCCAAATGTTACTGTTAATATAGAAGTCATAATATATTTTATTATATTGAATAAGCGTGGCCATTTTTTACAACCCAAATAATCCCTTACCGTTGTAGAACACATTTTAAACTAACATTTACAATTTCTGCATTTCAGATATTATTTCAATAAGTTAAATTGAGTTTAAATGACTTCCAGTTCTGTGAACTTCAATGGGGTTAGATTTGTTTTAAAGCTGTGTAAATCAAGCAATGTTGTGTAAGACTTAGACAATTTCTCTTTGGACAGATCCATTAAGGAAAAAAGTACAGTTACAAAATTCTGTCAATTTGTACAGAGTTTAATATCACTGGAAAATCTTCTCTATTTTATGATAGAAACATCTGGCTGGCTAGGTTTAATTTTCTAAGAATTTTCTGTGTGAGATTATGAAACTTTTAGAATCATTAGTAAACAAAAAGGCCTGCTTGTTTTAGTCTCAGTACTCAGTAGCAAGTGTGTTCATGTTTTCCATTTGCACTGTCTTTGTTTTCAATAGAATATTATTGATCAGTAGTTCTCAACCAGGGTGCATGGTATCCCTGGGGGTTCACAGAGGTCTTCGAGGGGGTACATCAGCTCATCTAGATATTTGCCTAGTTTTACAAGAGGCTACATAAAACACACTAGGGAAGTCAGTATAAACTAAAATTTCATACAGACATTGCCTTGTTTATACTTCTCTATATACTATCGCTGAAATGTAAGTACAGTATTTATATTCCAATTGATTTATTTTATAATTATCTGGTAAAAATGAGATGGTAAGCAATATTTCAGTCATAGTGTGCTGTGACCTATTTTTATTTCTGATTTTGTAAGCAGGTAGTTTTTAAGTGAGGTAAAACTTGGGGGTATACAAGATAAATCAGTAGTATGGAAAGGTTGAGAGCCACTGTCAGATCAGTCAAATAGTATTTATTTCCTATGCATATGTGTGCCATATTTTAAAATAAATATGTGTAAAAAAAATGTAGGGCTGTCAAGCAATTACCATTTATTTAAATATTTTTGGATGTTTTCTACATTTTCAAATATATTGATTTCAATTACAACACAGAATGCGAAGTGTACAGTGCTCATTTTATATTTATTTTTATTACAAATATTTACACTGTAAAAAACAAAAGAAATAGTATTTTTCAATTCACCTAATACAAGTACTGTAATGCAGTCTCTTTATCATGAAAGTTGAACTTACAAATATAGAATTATGTACAAAAAATAACTACATTCAAAAGTAAAACAATGTAAAACTTTAGAACCTACAAGTCCACTCAGTCCTACTTCAGCCAATTGCTAAGACAAACATGTTTGGTTACAATTTGCAGGAGATAATGCTGCCCGTTTCTTGTTTCCAATGTCACCTGAAAGTGAGAACAGGTGTTCGCATGTCATTGTTGTAGCTGGCGTCGCAAGATATTTACGTGCCAGATGTGCTAAAGATTCATATGTCCCTTCATGCTTCAACCACCATTCCAGAAGACATACATCCATGCTGATAATGGGTTCTTCCCGCCTGGCCGCCGCTCACCTTCTCATCCCCGCACCAACCCGCCGTTCTCCTCCTCGCCGTCTGCCCGCCTGCCTGCTGCTTTCTTCGCCATCCTTCCAGCATGCCCCGCTGACCGCCACTCTCCTCACTGCCTGCCTGCCTCCTCACCCCCCTCCTACCTGCTGCTCACCTCCTCGCCTGCCTGCCTGCCGCTTCCCTCCTCACTAGTCTCCTTGCTGTCCGTCCGGCGCACCCTCCGTCCGCCTGACTGCCACTTACCTCATCCCTGCTCGCCTGCCTTCTCACCCCCCTCCTGCCCGCCCACCTGCAGCTCGCTTCCTCCCCTGCCTGCCCGCTGCTCACCTCCCCGCTAGTTTCCTCGCTGTCCATCCAGTGTGCCCACCCCCGCATTCACCCAACCAGTGCTCTCCTCCTCGCTGTCCACCCATCTGCCTGCCTCCTCACCTCCCTCCCACTTGCCGCTCGCTTCCACATTCACCTCCTCACCCCATTCGCCCACCCGTCTCCCTTCCCTGACTGTCTCCTCACCTGAATATCAGGACAAATGGCATCCCGATCATAATCAGTCAGGACGTGGGACAAAGGGCTAAATATCGGGACAGTCCCAATTTTATCTAGCCAAGGGATGGCTCAGGCTGGGGCCAGTGTAAGGACAGGACCAATTCAGCCCCCAGTTTAGGCTAATTATCTCCTGAGGGAGTTCTGACTTGTATGGAAAGTTGCAAGGGCACAGAATCACCAGGGATGTATGCATGTCTTCTGCTCTGGGGCTGCTGTGGAGGGAGCACAGAGCAAGAGGAGCTGGTTCTGTGCCTGGCAGGAAGCCCTGTGGCATTGGGGTAATCTCGGGGAAGAGCTTAGGCCTACCTATTGACCTTTTGTGCCAGTCTATTTTGCTCAAAGGGGCTGTAGGGCAAAACTGAATTGGGCCCATAAAGCTTGATTTTTCAGAGATGCTGAATATTGACAGTTCCTCCTGACCTTAGTGTGCTTTGAAAATGTGTGTGTGTTCTGTGGTCTGTAACTGAAGTGTGAACATTTAAAGCAGGCTCCATGACATAACTAATCTACAGGATTCACAGGGTGAGTGTTAGTAAGTATCTGCTGAATGTGTTTTGTTTTTAAATCACCCTGATTACATTAAAATATGCAATTTAAATTGTGAAAACAACGAGCGGAGGAGAGAGACTCTTCTGGCTTTTGGCAGGGAACTGCCAACTGGACTTTGTGAGGGAACTGGAGCTTCCTTATGTCATCACAAGATGGGCTCCAGAACCCTCTGAAATCCTGTCACTCTCAATAAAATAAAGAGAATTGGCAGTACTCCTTGATGCACTGCAACTAGTTATTATTCAAGAATGTGGGAGTGAAATATAGTGTGATCAAATACAAAGCAACAAAAATTAGCAGTATGTAACTATACAGCATATACCCAGGACGTTGCTGTAAAAATACATGTAATATACAAAATGATTAACGAGGCAAATATCAATCCATAATCACTTGTAAAACTACTGGGACTATTCAGTTTGAAAATATTGCTGGGAATAAGCAGTCTTTGTTTTTTCTTGTGGTTTGCTCATGTGAGTGAGAGCCAAATAATGAAGGTTATGTACATTTTGTTTCAGGGGGAAGATGGCTTCGTGGGTGTTCCTGGCCTTCCTGGTTCCAAGGTAAAGGCATTTTAGTTTTATTTTGTATATTTGCATTTCTGAAGCTTCCTTCTTTTTCCTAGCTGTCCACTATCCATAGAAATTGGTTAGTATTTTAAATTACATGTAGGATGTAAGATTCATTTCATGTGCCGGTGGAACTATAGCACAGGGTCTCGGGCACCAGAAATGATATGAGAAATGCCTGCACAGGCACAGCCGCCTGCATATGTCGTTCTGCATTCAGAGCTTGGAATCAGTTGGCTAGGCCCCAAAATTGGGCTATGCCAGCCCAGCTTGGAGATGTGCTTCTTCAAAAATTCAAAATTACCCTTTCCTGGTGAAACCCCAGGGAGGAGGAAGATGACAGCACGGTCACTTGCTGTCTTCCCAGTCGAATTTTCTCTCTGGGGCAGCATTCTTCTATTTATTCCTGCCCGCAGAGATTTCACATGGTATTGAGTCTGCCTCAGGAAGGCTGGACGCACTTCAGCTCCTAGAACCCAGGATGGGTGCCTAATCAATCAATTTATTTTGGGAGTTTGATGGTGACATATCTTCAGAACACTAGCAGGGGTCACTACAAAGCAATACAAGGCATTCCTTACACCCTATGGGCTGATTGTGCTGGCTTGACCACCACCTCAGTGCATTCTGTCCTAAACATTTGGATGAAGCTATGTTGCTTGTTGAACTCCGATTTATACTGTTTGGCTGGTGTTGCATATTGACAGATTGGGAAATATATTGCTAGCTGTGACTAGATCAAATTATCCATAAAATGTAATCTTAGAAGACTTGTTAACAATAATACACAAGTTTTAAAGAACAAACTTTTCTTCAGTTTTTTTGACAGGAAAGTCTAACATTCATGCACATGATCTTGTTCTATGTTTAAGATTTGTATTTTCATGTATTCAGCAGTTAAACTTCATTCATTTAGATGTTTTATGTCACTTACGTAAAAACTTTTATTGTTAACCTCCTTCACAAGAGAGCGATAAATGAAGCATTATTTTACAGGCAGTAGACCTCAATCTGAACATATATGTGCAAGCACTGTGGCAATAAACATCCAGAAACATATTCTGCTACAGTATATTACTTAAAAAAAAACCCTCCATTCTTCTTATATTGATGATAAAGCATAATCTTTCCAGATATTGGGTCAGGAATTTTCTAGTCTCAGCTGTCTCACACTGCTTGGAAATATGACAAATATGTTTGTTGTACTCATGAAGAGAATACCATAACAGCACCAAAATGCTCAATTAAGAAGACATAAGATGACCCCAAAAGATGTAATTCATAAAAAGATGCATGTTTATTGTAAGCAGGGCTGGTGGCACTTAAGAGGCTGTTGAGGTTGCTTGACACTTCCCATTTTGAGGGTTTGTCTACACTACCGTGTGGGGTCAATCTAAGATATGCAACTTCAGCTAGTGTAGTTAAAGTAAACGTACTTACATCTACTTACCGCGGTATCTTCACTGCAGTAAGTCGACAGCTGACACTCTCCCGTCAACTCCGCTTGCGCTTCTCGTTCTGGTGGAGTACCAGAATCGACAGGAAAGCGCTCAGCGGTTGATTTATCGCATCTATCCTAGACACGATAAATCAACCCCCACTGGATCGATTGCTGCCCTCAGATCTGTCAGTTAGTGTAGAGAAGTCTTCTGATTTTGCTTTTCAGTTGCTTATAACTTTGCCAGACTCTAAGCATTTGGGCTGAAATTTTCATCCCTGTCTGCCTCAGGCTGAAAGCTTTTGGAAAACTTCAGCCAAAATGGTTCAGCAGTTTCCAAGAACAAAGCTAGAGGAAAACATTGTTTTACCCATGTTAAAAAATTCTGGTGACCTTTTCTTTAAAAAATTAAAGCGCCCCCATATCTTTTCGCAGAGACTTGAAATTTGGCAAAAGGGTGGCTATGTCTGGCCAAATTTGGCCAAATTATAAGCTTTTGAAAAATCACTGTGTGCACATACTCAGTAGATACTACTTCAGTTCTTAGCAGCTAAAAATGTGGACAAGTCCATCCTCACTGAGCATGCTTAGGCCTCTTACAGTTCCTGGTATCGATCAGGCTGTGCATGTGTTACCTCCACGGCATGACTGGACAAGCTCCATCCCCTCATGGTTCCTTCGTGTTACAAAGCAATCTTAATTTGAGCCCTTTGTTTGTATACGTTATACTATCCTTAATTTAGAAGTTAAAAGGTGTGTCATGAATGAGGCAGGAGACTGCAGGAACAGAAAGGATAGTCTCATGTTTAAGGCAATTGACTAGTGTCCTGGAGTATTGGATTCTGTACTTGCCTCTGCCAAAGAGTTCCTATGTGATGCTAGGCACCTCATTTAAACTTTCCACAGATGGTCAGTAGTTGTGTGTTCCTTATTGTCTGAGTGCCTGACTTGAGACTCTGGGATAATTTGCAGATTGGCTGAGCACTCAAGGCTGCAACTGAAATTAATTGGAGCTTTGCTTCAAACATATAAAGTACGATGATATGCTAAATACTCTGAAAAATCAGGCTATAGTTGTCTCACAGTGGGCACCCAAAATTAGTGGAAACTTTTTTTTTTTTTAGTGGATTCCACCACCTCCCTAGTTAACACATTCTAGTGTTTCACCACCCTCCTAGTGAAAAAGTTTTTCCTAATATCCAATCTAAATCTCCCCCACTGCAACTTGAGACCATTACTCTTTGTTCTGTCATCTGCTACCACTGAGAACAGTCTAGATCCATCCTCTTTGGAACCCCCTTTCAGGTAGTTGAAAGCAGCTATCAAATCACCCCCTCATTCTTCTCTTCCGTAGACTAAACATCCCCAGTTCCCTCAGCCTCCCCTCACAACTCATAATTCTCGTAATGTAGCTTTTTGTGTGTAATATATATATATATATATATATATATATATATATATATATTTAGCAGTATCTTTTACTGAAAGTTATAGTCTAAACCAGGGGTCTCAAACACGCGGGTTCTTCCCTGCAGCCCGCCAAGCTCCCCGCGGCCCCACCAGTCCCCTCCACAGCACGCCGCGGCCCCAGCCTACCTCCAGGCCAAGGGTGGGCAAACTACGGCCCTGGGCCGGATCCGGCCCCTCAGGGTTTTGGATCCGGCCTGCAGATTTGCCAACCCCGTGGTGCTGAGGGCCCTGCATCGCTTCCCTGCGGTCCCAGTGGGAGGGGGAGCAGAGAACTCCGTGAGCTGTTTTTTGCCCGTGGTCACCTCCTCTGAAGCTCCTATTAGCCAGGAACGGGGAAGCGCGGCCAATGGGAGCTTCGGGGGAGGTACCCACAGGCAAGAACAGCTCACGAACAGCTCACTGAGTTCTCTGATCCCCCTGCCCCCGGGGCTGCAGGGACAGGGTGCCCACTGCTTCCCAGAGTGGAGCGGAGCAGCATAGGGCCGAAGCCAGGGCCAGGGCAGGCAAGGAACCTACCCTGGCCCTGGTGTGCACCCCTGCCACCCCAGAGCTGCTCAAGGTAAGCAGCGCTGGGCTGGAACCCAAACCCCTCCTGCACCCCAACTCCCTGCCCTGAGCCTCCTGCTGCACCCCGTGGGCAGGGGCGGCGGCCCTTGAGCCAACGTACCAGTCCTCATGTGGCCCTCCTGGTGATTTGAGTTTGAGACCCCTGGTCTAAACCAGTTCAGAAATGGCTACTTCCAGTCATGTGGTGGGTGCGCTCCTGTGTACGCTAGCATTTTGGAACATGTGCTTTAGGGGTAAACTAAACTGGTTTTGTTAAACCAGTGCAACTTTGTATGTGGGCTCGTTTATATCTGTTTATCTTGCACCTGCAATAAGCCTGGCTAAAATGGATATCAGAGTGTGTATGCAGAAAATTGCATTGGTTTTACTAAAATGATATAAAATCACTCCTTTAATTCTTTCAGTACAACTCTGTGTGTAGACCAGGCTTTAAAAACTAGAAATAACAAATTATTCTACAAACACAATACTATTAAAACTCTCTTTGAAAGAACAGGGCTAGATATTTAAAGGGATCTGAGTGTGGAAAGCGAGGAGAGAGAGTCTTTTGGATATCCTGCAAATGTTCATTTGCATGAACATCTCTAAATATACTGTTGCTAAGAAAAACATATTGTAGGCAATTAATAATCACAGTGGGGAATAAATGCATGATGAGCCCAGAACTGTTATGTGATTTACTTCCACTTGTCATCTAGTCTTATTGTCTGACCACATATTTCATGATACTCAGTTTTTTTGCCTCCAAGAAAATTGCTATTGGATGCTTTCATGCTTGAGTAAGTTGGGTATAACTTTCCTATCCTATTTATTTTTATTTGATATTGAAACTGTATATTTATTCCACTATCCCCTTACCTGCTGTCCATGTTTGCTTAACTGTAAGCTCCTCTGGATAGAGATTGTGTCTTCCAAATGTTTGGAAAACACATAATGCACCAGGGATATTATTGAAATTAAATAATGCCGGTAGCATCCTAGATATTTGAACTACAGTGTTTTGATAAAATCTAAGACCTCAGATTCTAGCCATAGGGAAAATTGAGAATTAGTTCAATTGCTACTGGAAAAGCTGCTCTTCCAGTAGAACACCCACACACACTTTATTTGCACAGGCATCTAATTTGTTTTGGGAACTTATGTGATGAATTTGACATTTTGTGACTGTGAAAACGAGAGTTGCAATCTTACATCTGATGAAGCTAAATGGAGGCAATGCCTTTTTTGTAGGAATATATCAAAGGTGTGTAATGGGACATATATATCAGAATTTATATCAGAGAAACAAAAATGAAGAAACATTTCTAAATTATTTTAAAAAACACCACATGCACATTTTCCAACAGAAAAGCACGGGCTGCTATTGTACCTGGACTAAGTTCTGCGTACTTTATCTTAGACACATTACTAAAACTGACATCTAAGCTGTTGACTTCACCAACCACATCAGCCAAAACAGTAAGCATAATGCAGCCACCACAAACAGCTGCTGGAAAGCCCAGAACTATTTGCTGGTATATGAATCTGTGCATCTCAAAACTTTGAAATTGATTCTCAGATGTAGCTCATGATGCTGTGTCAACTGAATTATTTGGCAACATACTGTAAACAGGAAGCTTGCATGTTGTAGCCTACTGTTTCACCTACCCTCATTTAAACGTTAAGCTTCTATATAAGGGAATGGAACTCTGCAAAAGGTGAACTTAGGGGGGGTAGAGAGGACAAAATCAAAATGGGGAATTTTTACAGTAAAATGAGAGAAATACTATATGCTGCGATTTGGGAGATTTCCATTTTCTTGATCTCCAGACCTATAGAGTTCATGTATGCCATATCAACACTATGGATGTAGATGCTAAGAAAGGAAGATGGAATGAGAACCACTTCCTGCGAGATGGTTTTGGGGGAGGTGGAGCATGGAAACTGTATTTGGATGAGGTAGTTTGCCTGTTCCTATATGAAAAATAGAACTTTGATTGCATTTCTCATTAAAGATGGGTGTATACTGTGGCATTGCACCCCATATTCTTCATAGTAATATCATTATGGTATGATTATGGCATAACTATGATGTATTTTGTGCAAGATAGGTCATGTAAGATATCATTGAAAAGGTTATGATTTACTGAATATGATTATCATATTTGTATGCAAGTATTATTTTGATATCTGAAGTTAGGAATATTGTCTGTGCATCTATTAAAATGTGCTTACACCTGGGGAACACCCATTAGGCAGAATGCAGTCAGTCTAGATGGCTGACTGGGAAGGGCCATTAGGGAGAATAATAGGTTTTAGAAGAAGCTAATCTCCCACTGGGGGGCCTTCTTGAGGATGCAAAAAACAGGAGTTATGGCTGATGTGACCCTACGTGGTCATGTGACCAGGTCACCTGGTACTAGACTCCATCTTGGAATACCAGTGTTTTTCCACTAAAAGGCGTGGGAACTAAGCCTGGAGACAAAGGGTTCCTGCCATATGCAAAAGCTATTTAAAGCAGGGGAGTGATATCATTGTGGTTCTTCACTGACTCCGCACCCAAGGAAACTCCTGAAAATACCTGAGGAAGAAGGACTGAACTGGGGGGAGGGCTGAACCCAGGCTAGAGGGATTTCTAGCCTGTGAAAGGAATACCTGAGGTTTTAAGCTGCAAGCAAGCGTAGCTTGCTTTTTAAGAATCTCTGCAGATGGCTTAAATCATCATTTAGGGTGAGAATTTGCTACTCGTATCCAATCTCTTTAGTATATTAAGCTTAGATTTTTATTTTATTTGCGAGGTAATCTGCTTTGATCTGTTTGCTATCCCTTATAATCACTTAAAACCTATCTTTTGTAGTTAATAAACTTGGTTTTGTTTTGTCTAAAACCAGTGTGTGGAAATCATACTTGGGCAGAAAGCTGTTGCCTGTCTCTCTCCACATTGAGGGAGAGGGCGAATTTTATGAACTTATGCTGTACAGTTTTTTGTGCAGCACAAGACAGTATAATTTTGGATTTACCCTCCAGAGAGGGGAATGCACATGGGAAGCTGGCAAGTGCCCTAGCTGAGTAGCCTTCTGATGCTGGGGCTGATCAAAAAGCTTGTCTACATGTTATTGCAGCTGGGTGTGTCTCTATCTGTGGGCTGATGAAAGTGTGAGACTGGGAGCATGTCTGCAGCTTGTCACAGCATTGTAGAGTGAATGGGAACCCAGGCTGGTCGGTCAGGTGGCTCAGTGGTACCCCAGTTCCAGGCGGCATCTCGGAGGGGTACCCATCACAGTGGCACAGAGTTTTAAGTATGGTGGCTAGAGGTCCGTCAAAGTGATTACCAGTTTATTTTCTGTTTGCTTATTTTGGGCAAGGGAAGTATGGACAGAAAAACAGGAAAATGAGTGAAAGTGAATCTAGCAAGAAGCTGGAGCATGGCAGATTGCAGGCAGAAGAGAGGGAGAAGGAGCACAGAAGACAAATGGATTAAAATAAATGGAGATTAATGCGCAAGAAACTGCACACCGGAGAACCATACAAGCAGAAGAGGCCAAGCAAAAAGCTGCACACCAGAGAGCCCTGGAACTGCAAGACAATGAAATGGAGGCCTGGAATCTAGTCATGGAGGAGAGGGGAAAAAGAAAGGAAGCATGAACTTGACTTGATAAAGAAGCAGAACCAGCACCCCCATACACCAGGGAGTCCCACCTCTCCGAAAATCCACAAATGGGAACAATTGTGTCCTGTGTACAACAAGACAGGGGACATTGCTGAATACTTCATCACCTTTGAGAGGCTGTGTGTACTTCATGAGATTCCTGAAGACCAAAGGATGCCCACTTTGGTTGCAAAGTTGTCTGGGAGAGCACTGGATATATCCAATAAGATGCCAATTGGGGATGCTTCAGATTATGGTAAATTCAAGGAAATAGTTTTAAAACCGTTTCAGATTACACCTGAAACATATAGAATAAAATTTTGAAGCCTTAAGAGAGGTGCTGGGGAATGAGTAATGTGTCATATGTAAACCAGATGAGAGATTTGATGGATAAGTGGGTAAGGGGAAAAGATATTACAAGCTTTGAAGAAATGTGTGATCTTGTTGCTCAGGAACATTTCCTGAATTTATGTAATGATGATGTAAAACAGTGTTTATGGGATAAAAAGGTAAAGACTGTTGATGAATCTGCTACTCTAGCTGATCAATTTGAACAAACCCAAGTATCTATTAGAAATAAATCACAGGCAGAGAGGGTTAAGTTTGGAGGGAAACAGGGTTCTGCTTTATTCCTGGAGAAAGTAAGGGTGAATGGGAGGCTGGATGCTCATCTCCCCAAATCCATTCCTCTTGTCCTTGCCCCAAGTCCCCTGTAAAAACAGAAGAGCCCGGAAGGTATGATCATTGTAATTCCATTGAGCACCTTAGGAATAAATGCCCTGTGCTGAGTGGGAACAGGCAACAAGCAACTCATGGGAATGCTGCTACCCAGAGTACAGAGGCACCTCAGGCAATTGCCACTTACCATACAGGATTTGTAAAAGTAGCTTCTGCACAGCCAGGCAGGAAGCACATAGGGACTGTCAGAATTATTGGCAAGGAACAATCTTGGTGGAGGGATACAGGTGCAGAAATTTCTGTGGTCAGAAGAGACCTTGTTCAGGAGAAAGGCATACCGCCAGGGCAGATGGCAGAGCCTTTGTAGTAGGAGGTCACAAAATCCTTGTGCCATTGGCTAAAGTGCACATAGAAGCTGGGGATTTGGAAGCTGAATTAACTGTGGATGCAATACGTGGTAACCCAACACAATTGTTACTTGGGAATGACTTTTTCAGTGTAGCTCAGGCTGTCAAGGGGTCTGTCAGCAGCAAGGAGCAATATTGTGCTGAAACCCCAGAGGGAAAGGATGAAATCTTAGGAACTGTTTGGGGAATGGGAGAGTGTCTCTTTAATTCCTCTGCAGCCATGGAAAACAGTCTGCTACCAGGGGTGGGTGTGTTTGAGACCAGCTCCTACTGCCCGGTGGCTAAAAGCAGCTTTTCCTCAAAGGGGGACGAGAGTGTATTGCCTATCAGTGAGAAGATGGTCCCAGTTGCTGGATGCCAGCAGGTTGCATTTGAGCAAGGGACACCTCACTCTAGAATGCATAGGAAGATGTGTCCTAGAGGGAAGTCCAGAGGTGGGGGAATGGAATCCTAGAGACCGCTGAGGTGGGTGAGGATTTCAGGAACTCTGCAGCTGCAGGCAAGCCCAATTCAAAGAGGGAGGCATAGTGCCTACCAGTAAAAGGACTGTTCTGGCTGTTAGCTGTGAGCCCACAGCTAAACGGGATAGATTCCACTCTAGAGAGCACAGATGTGGTGTGTCTGAAAGGGGGTGTGTGCCTGAGAAACTGGTAAGTACCCTAGCTGCATAGCCTTCCCATGCAGAGGTTGGTCAGAAAGCCATTCTGTGTGTTATTACAACTGGGTGTGTCCCTACCTGTGTGCTGGGGAAAGTGTGAGACCAGGAGCACGTCTGCGGCTTCTCACAGCAGTGTGTGGGAGTCCAGGCTAGTGGGAAAGGGGGCTCAGTGGTGTCCCATGTGACGTTTCACTCCATATGAAATATGATTATGATATGAATATGACATAACCAAGAAGTACTTTATGCAAGATGGGTCTTGTAAGATATCATTGGAAAGGTTATAATCTACTGAAGGTGATTATCTAATTTGTATGCCTGTGTCATTTCTATATCTGAAGTTAGGAATATTGACTATGTATCTGTATTTCAACTATGCTACTTCAGGTGACGCTCACTGCTAACACTTCCAGTACAACAATGGAAAAGTCAGACAGGACAATGGACTATGAAAAGGCTTTGGCCTTCGTGTTGGTGTTCCATATTGCCACTGTCTCATGAATGCTGTGATACTACAGAGCCAGGTGGTCTTGTCACCTGATACTAAACATTACCTGGGGCTTCTTGTAACTTTTCACAGGAAGGAAAGGGGGAGGAAGGGTCAATTTTGGGAAACAAAGAATTCCCACCTTATCTAAATCCTATTTAAGGGTGGGGAGGGAGGCAAATGGGACTCCTCCTCCCCATGGCCTGTCTGCCCAAGAAGAAAGTCTGCTAAAACCACCTGAAGGGAAGGCAAGGGGGGTGTCCAGACTGAGTCAGGGGTCCAGTCTGAAAAGGAATATAAATGGAACTCTGAACCACAGAAACTTTGCAACCTGCCTAAAATAACATTTAGGGTGAGAATTTACATGTTATAACTTGTTTCTTAAGTATATTGAGCTTAGCTTGCGTATTACACTTTATTTGGTCAGTAATCCGCTTTGTTCTGTCTGTTATCTCTTATATTCACTTAGTTTACCTTTTGTAGTTAATAAACTTTTTTCTCATTTGTAATATAACCCAGTTTATGTAATTTCTAACTGGGGGGCAAGAAGTTGTGCATATCTCCCTCCACATTGGGAGAGGGGGCGAATTTCATTTCATAAAACCTTTGGGTTTGTACCCTTAAAGGGAGTGGGCACCAGAGTGTTGGGGTGAGCCCCCAAGGTTGAATTTTTCCAGAACGGATCTCTATCTCTCTGTGCAGCTGGATGTGGCCCTGCCTGTGTGCGTGGCTGGAAGAGGCTTGTCAGCCTAACATGGCAAGGCCAGGTAAAGGGGACTCAGGGTGGCAGAATAGGCTGACTCAGTGGCATCCCAGCACATAAGGTGACACCCCAAGGGCCCAAACCCGTCACACCCCAGTTCTAGGCGGCACCCCGGGGGGAACCTGTTACATATACATTAATATCTGGGTAAATTAAAGATGTTGGTTTTGTTAGTTTGCATCTTGACTACATTAGAGACCAGAGCTATTATGTTCAGGTACAGCACTTGCTCTAAGAATTCCATAATTTAAATGGGAGGAAAATGGTAACTGGTCTTTTTTGGTGAAGGATACTCAAATCAGGAATCCACTTCCCTTTGGATCCATCTGAGCTTGGATATAATGACCTTCAGCATATGCTGCAAAGCTGAAATCATTCTGAAGGTTTTTCATAGAGAGCTCTTCTTGGTTGAATAAGCTTTGTATATACAATGATTGAACAGCACCTTGACACCTGGCAAGTCACACTTATAAATTTAAATAAAATAAATAAAACATTGATTTTCAGAATGAGGACTGGGATGACTGGACTAACTTCAATGGTCTATAAACAGAGTTAGCTGCCAAAACCACAGAAAACCATTCCAGTTTTCCACATAAGTTTCAGATCTTTTGATGTGCTGAAAAGATATTCAGTATCCAAGTTGTGTAGTATTGTCAAGCCTTATTTTTAACCTGAAATACAATTAAATGCAATAGAAATTGTGTAGATTGTTTATGTATATGACATTTGCTTAAAATTTCCTGTCAAACAATCTTGTGATTTGTTTTCGTAACAGGGAGAACATGGCTTTGAGGGTAATAAAGGAGAAGAAGGTAAAAAGGTGAATCACTTCATTTGTGCAGTTTTTTGTGGTTAGATGTTTTCAACCTATGATACTTGAGATAACTTCTGTCCTCACATAGGGCCTAGTTCTGAAGTCCTTTGCTCTTTCACAGACAAAACTCTATGTTCTGCTATGGTAGAATAAGGACTTAACAATATGGTTCATATTAATTAGACATCATAAAATGTTCGCAGTGTTCCCAGCATGTTGTGTTAGGATATGTGTATGTAGATAAGTTTTATGTTAACCCTACAGTGTTTAGCATGATAAAAATACTTGGTAAAGCTTCAAGTTACAGGGCACTAACATGGTGTGTATTCCTTACCTCCATGGTAACTGGCAGCTTTTTATTTACACAGCATGTCCTACTTGGTGAGAATATAAATAATTAGTTTGGAGATATATTTTAATTACCAATCAATTTGCAAACGTGTAAAATTATGTAATTACTATAAGGGGTGCAAAAATCAACATTTACTATATTATCTCTTATATGTTATGTCTGTTGACATAAACTGACTTTTTAATGGAGATCACTGTATGTAGTTACATATAACATTTAGCAGGTGACCACCTAATTCCACAGAAAACAGCCAGGGAGGTGAAGGGTGGGAAGCTAGAGGCAGACCTCCCTTATAACCTTTAGCCTAGTGGCTAGCGTACTCACCTGGGGACCCCCACTGCTGTTTGATGAGGAGAAGGGGTTTGAATAGAGATCAGCCATCTCTCAAGTGAGTGCTTTACCCATTGGTTCTGGGGTATTCTGATGTGGGGTGCCCTCAATCTCTCCTTTTTAAGTAGTTCTGCTTTAATGAAATGATTCAATAATTAAATATTATTTGGGTCAGAGAAAAAATTAGAATGACTGTATAGCCTGATGATTAGAACATTTACCTGAGAGGTGGCAGACCCCAGTTCAACCTCTTCTCCTCATCAGGCAGCGTGGGGACTTGCAAACTGGGACTCTCCCACATCTTAAGGGTGCACCCTGACCACAAGGTTTAAGGGACATCTTTCTCTTCCCCCTTCCTCCTCGCTACCCCCTGCCATTTTGTGGGGAATGAGGTGGCCGCTGAGCATGCCTATTGGATCTGGCCCTGCACATGATTTAATAGGCAAATGCCTGTCTTTCCCTGATTTGTGAATCACAAGCAGAGATAGGTGCCTCCCTGCAGCCCAGACTTCAGGAGCTACCTCTGGAAGAGGAGCAGGGCTTAGTACACACCCTAGTTGTTGTGATTTCTCATTGGCTAACTTAGGCAGCTCCCTGCCTATCATGCTGGCTTTGTGGATGGCATCCTAAGGTGCCTATCTCTCTCCATTCATGGTATAGGGAGTGTAGGTCCCTAACTCAGGCTTTGTGCATTGTAGTGGTGATCCTGTGTTTTTTCTAGTCACATGAAAGTTAGGTGTTGTGATGCTCAACATGGCAAAGGCCAAGTCCCTTTTGTGGGTCTGGGCCTTAGTCTCTCTGTGCCTCATTCCCCATCTGCAAAAGGGAGATAATGGTACTTCCCTAACACACACGCAAGTGTGTTTGTGGGAATAAATGCATTAAAGATTGTGTGGTGCTCAGGTCCTGTGGTTATGAGGGACATATAAGTACCTAACATTGCCCAATGGAAAATCATGTTGAAGGCAGACAATGGAGGATATAGCTTCTGAGCTAAGGAAAGTACAGACTACTTATGAGCTATGCTCTCCTTTTTAAGGGCTGGGGTGTAACCAGCTACCACTCCTCTTCAAAAGTACCAGTCAATTTTCCACTGTTAATGCTTTAAAAGAAAATGGTGTTTATAGATCAGGAAAATTAGGTCACATTTAAAGTTATTGGTTTAGGAACAGAGAGAGAGAGAGAGAGAGATGTTGTATTATCCAGTAATGGTAATAAATAACAGAAGTAAACATCAACATCTGCAATCATTAAAAATTATGAGATCAGACAATTCAATCTCAGTTTTCTGAAAAATGACTTGTTGACGTTAAGGTTTTTTTCTAACTCTATAGAGAGTTCTCAGTCCTTTGGTTATGTTCCCATTCTTCTGCTCTGAAGTGCTTGTTGACTTATAAGTATTTCCCTTGCAGCTGTGCCATGGTCTCCTTGAGTCTTATGAATAAACTTTGTTTGGACATAGGGACGTGATTCCAGCTGCTGGTGCCACTCTTAGTTCAGCTTCCCTTCATTTTAAGGTGACCATGTGAAAACATGCACACCCTGGTCGTAACAGTTCTTCATTGTGCAAACTGAGTCAATATGTCTAAATTTGCCACTTTAGACATTAATTAAGAACCAGTAGTTATTCAATTTATTCCCTATTTAAATGCTGACAGTATGCTCGGCTTGGAACAAAACGCAGAAGGCATGTTTTGCACCTAATGGAAGTTACAATATACATAGATGGTAGTTGGAGAATGTTTGACTATCGAGAAGTTTTCAAAAGGAAATAGAGGACCCTCACCTTGAGCAACTTAAAACTAGATTGGGCAAAGCACTGAGAGAGAGAGAGTGTAGGGAATAATTTATACTGATTGAGGTGGATTAGGTTGTTTTTTCCACCTTTAACTTCTATTGTTCTTTGGAGGGCTACTGACATAGTGCTCTTTCTCTGGCTAACAGGGCAAATGGACACTGTTCTCCTTCCAGTATCCTAAGCCTCAGTATATGACTTGCAATTCACCCGAGATCAATCACTGGTGGGCAGAAGATTCCTGAATCTGTGGGGTATGGTGTTTTTGCATATCACACAACACTGCTCTGACTGCATTGGATCTGATTTCTGACAGAAGCCAAATGCCAAGTAGTCAGAGCAGGTTAAACCATCCTGCATTTATCATATGTCTAGCAGCCCAAAAGATAACATTATGGTTTATGGACCATTGATTTTTAAATATGTATTATTTATATGCCATATACAACACAAATAAAGACACAGTCCTTACCCAAAGGAGCTCACAATCTTAATAAAGGGCAGCACACACCGTGAGACCAGTGTGATGATAACTTAGAGCTTTCTTGCTCAAACAAATGGGGGTGAATGGTAATAGCATTATATTAATGTAGGTTAGCATTTGTGGGCTGAAAAGAAGAAATGGGATTTCCAGAGGAATTTAAATGAAGAAAGGTAGGTGGTTAGTACACTGGAAAATAATTGTCATTTCAGGGCCTCTTGATAGTATACAAGAAAATATGAAGGTGAGAATGGCAAAAACAATTTTGTAGCTAACATACCCTATTTTATTTATTTATTTTATTTTGTAGAAACTTATCCCTGAACATATGAGTCCTGCTTTAAGAACACTGAATAGTAAATTATTGAACCTCCATCCTGAATTATTATTTGTAAATAGTAGTGTTTTCTATATTCTTCAAAAAATTGGACTTTTCTCCCAAATGTATGATCCGTAGAACTTTGACTTTCATAGCAAACTTATTGACTTTCAGGTCTTGAAAATCCAAAAATATCAAGTGGGCAGCAAACACTAAATATCATTTTGTTGTTGTGGATAGAAGCAACTGTTTTGGGGTTTATCTGCTGTTGTAACATAATCACATGTGATTTGGTTATCTCTTGCTATTTACATGGCAATGAAAAATGTAAAGAGAAGAGTTTCTTTCCTCCCAGTGCCTGCCCAAACCTTGTGTAATGAACTGGTGCAGTCTCTTCAGAAGCTACATCTGGTGATTTGTGGGAATAAGGGACAAAGGGGCTTTCTAAAACCAAAACTGAATTGTACCATCATTTAATCATTCATTTTCTTTTCAATGCAAATGAATATTAAGAAAAGTAAAGCAGAATTAATTTCCCATTATTCCAGTGCTGCTGTTCTCTAGCTTTATAAATGTATTAACACCTGTGACTCATGGCTTATAGACTTGATGTGTAAATGCTATGGTAATACATGTAATGGCTCACTTGCTAGACAACATTAGGTTGAGTTGTTTTTTTTTTATTAAATACTTGTAAGTAGCAAGTAGGATTGAAATTGCAGTGGCGCTAAATTAAAATAATTGTAATACTAAATTAATTTTACTACTGCAAAAATCACTGTCACATCAGGATTTATCATACAGCATGAAATGTCAATTGAGGCAATATGGTGTGTGTTTTATACTGTTTAAAACAGCACCTGTGACTTTTGACATATGACACCACTATTCTTTGTTTTAATAAATGTGTGAGAATTAACTAAATTTTAGACTTCTGTTATGCTGACTATGCAAGTCTGTAAAGATGAACATTTAAAACTGACCCAGTCTTCAATCTCTAAATTTATCAGGATGAACTTGTTGGCCTTGATTTTTTGCTAGTCCAACCGCTGCTTGGGCGCAATGAGAGTGGGAGCTGACAGGAAGCCCAACACACTCCCCTTATTCTCAGTGGTGTGATCCTTCTCAAATTAAAGATATGGAGCGGAACAGGGCGGTTTTAATTTACACTTAGTAGAAGATCCATCAGGGATGGATCAAGTATAGCAAAGCCTTATTCTGTCATGCTCCTTCTCCTCCTATTCCCACCCCCTGCTCCCCTTGACGCAGGACAGTGGAGCCAAGGGAGAGCTGGCCCAGGAAGATGCACCAGTTTTGTGCTTGTGGAGTTTCCTCCTGCACAGGGAGAATTCTCAAATGCAAATGTCTGGCTACTTTAAATTCACTTTGTGTTGCATAAATGGTGCAAAGTGAACTTGGCAGGCTGCAGAATCCAGCCTGTGGCATCCATGTATGCTGTGTACCTAGGAGGAATGGACTGATCTCATGTACAAGGATACCTTTTATGGAAGTAAGTTGTGCTCCACTATTCTGCACTGTTTGTTCCCTTCTGTGCAAGCACAGTAATCCAAAGAAAGACGTATTTCAGGAGACTAGAAGGTCAGATCTGTCATTTCAATTCCTCTAATACTATTGCTAGGGGCACTTATCAGTACTGGAGATTGTTGGCTTTATGAGCAGTGCAAGTATTATTCTTTAACATACAGTGAACCTGTCAGCACCCCAATGAAGCCATAGATCGCTCTGTAAACTCACTTTGTTGTCGTGCCATTGAGCCAAATAGTGTGCAAAGGTTACATTATCACTTCAGTTTATTTCTGATAGGATTAGTCCAAAGAAGAGGGAGACAGTTTTGTTCTATCAGTATACTTTATTTTAACATCTACTTGATCTAATCCTAGATTAAGGCACAAATGAAAACAAGTTTGCTCTCATTCTAAATCCACATCTCATTCACCTTGTAAAACCATCATACAAGAAGGCTTTTAAAAAAGTTTAAAAATAGGTTTTTAATGTTTCAAGGTTCTTGATGTGTAGGATCAAGGTAAGTACTAGGGAACAAATTCTAAACTGGTCTGGGGCAAATTTTTCATAAAATCTTTGCAATTTCTGATTAAAAACTGGGGGGATATTGTGCCCTTGGCCTAGAAATTAATCCTATAAAAAAGATCCTGGACACATTTTAAAAAAATAATAATAATGCACATTAATGATTTCTATGGTACCTTTTTCATTGACCAACATCTTAGCTAAGCACTCCCTTAGCGCCATCCCTAGATTATCTTCCAAACCATACTCTCTTTCTCAAGCCATAGTTTTATAATGCCTCCTGGCTGGGAAAGGATATGGGGCAATTTGAACTTAATTATACCGTAACTACATTAAACAGTTTATTTTCCAGTTATTTTTGTAGAATAAACTCAGACAGAGGAGTAAAATGCAAGTATTTTACCCCATATCGGTTTCATTTTTATACTCCATAAGTTATTAGAAAAAATGTTAACATACATGAAAATTAGAAATAAAAGAAAAAAATAGGGGCAGATCCTCAGCCTGTGTAAAGTGCATTGCTCCACTGACTTCTGCAGAGCTATCACAACTGTACCATCTGAGGATCTGCCCCTCTGTCTTAAAGATACCTATTTTTCTATGAGGAAAATCTTATTTCATTTTTAAAGCTTTTGATGCATCCCTCACCTTGAACCTTTTCTTCCAGTCTGTGTCCTAGCTTACAACAGTTCCTTGCTGGAAAGAATTCATTGTGTTTCTTTGGTTAAAAATCCATTTGCCCCAAATTAGATTGTTCTTAATCACCAGGACTTGTACAAATATGAGAGAGACTGTGTACATGAAGAAATAACAAGGTGAATAAAGAGAAAATGAAGCCCTCTCTTTCTGGTTATGCATTTGACACAATGCAATCCAGTATTTAGTGATTGGCATTCTTCTTCTCTACCAGTGTACCCTTTGACTGGTTTTACTGGTCAAAAACATGGCAGGATGTGCTATGAAAATTCATATGGAAAAATGGCAGACAAAGTGTGCATTCTAAAGGTCTGCATAGACCTACAATTGGGGTGGGCTAGCTTTCCCTCATATAGTCTATTATGCATTGCAATTAAAAGATTTGATCAGTTGGGTTAACTATAAACCACACACATACTGGGTAAAACTCAAACAAGACTGGAGCCCATATATAGATACTTGTAGCAGTTGTTGGGTTTAAAAAGAAATTTGTCACCAAAAAATAAACCCATTAATCTAGACCACCTTAGCAGCTTTGGATAATTTTTTTAAATTCCTATCACAGAGGTCCTCTCCCTTAGCGACTTAATTAATAATCAGGAATTTATCCCCAGGAAATATCAAAGTGACTATTTGCTGTAAGAGCTAAGGTTATTCAATTTGTACAGCTGTTCCTGGGTCCTGATTTGAAATCATACCAAGAGACGTAATATTGTAAATAATATAAAGATCCCATATTTTCAATATGTAGAAGTCAAACATTTCATTGTCAAATTTGGATACAAAATAGCTCTATCTAGACCTTTAAGCACAATTGAAGATTTGACCCAGAAGCAAGCTGGAACAAAAAGTTTCATTTCTAAGATATTTTGATTGAAAAAGAAGTGGGTAGGAAAACAACCCAGATGAAAGGTGGGAGACGGATTTGGACAAAGAAATTTATTTAGATGAATGGGTCTCTGTATGGGAAAGGGCATATACATCTTCAACTTGTATAATCACAAAGAATGTTATGAATTACTGTATAGATGACATTTGACTCCAGTTAAGTTCCTTATATTTTTGCTATTAGGAATGCATTCTGTTGGAAAGATTGCGTGGAAAGGGGGATATACTTGTACATGTGGTGGTTGTGTCCAGGAATTAAACACTTTTGGGAGGGAATTATTAAAGAGATGCATCTTATAACAAAATGCCAGCTTCTTCTTTGGGTAAATACAGACATGTATTCCACTTAGGTGTGTGCACGCCATGCGTGCTGAAGCTGGAGACTTTTGCCTAGCAGTACCTGAAGAAGGGTGGTGCTCGAGCCTCATGGCTCTGACCCCTGCACTGGCTATATGAAGCATCACCACCCTGACTCCCTTCAGTTCCTTCTCACTGCCCATGGCTGGAGTCAGATCTCTGTGTGGTTGCAGTCTCACAAGATCATGTTTTGTCGTAGCCTAGTTTATTGATGTGACTATGCTCGCTGGAGGGGCTATACTGAGAACGCTCAATCAGGGCAAACTGCGAAGACAATCCCTAAAACTGGTGGTTTATTCTATAATTAGATTTCACAGACCAGTAACCAAACAGCTTCTGTAATACCTTACTGGTTACCAACAAGCCAAAATATAGTTCCCTTTAAGCAATCCAGACTTTGGCTCCCGCCCAGATAGCCAAGTCTAATAGTGAGGGTTACAAAAAACCTTATTCGCCATATATAAAGTTCTACCAATCCCAAGAGATCAGATACATTATCCACCAAGTTAATGAATATTTCAGACCTCACCCAAATACATGCTTACAGCCAATCCTTATTAACTAAATCTAAGATTTATTAATAAAAAATAAAATAGAGATGCTATGGTTAAAGATTATTATACATATAGATACGAAAAGAGTTTGTAGGCCAGTTTCATGGCAGAGATGGTGAGGTGGCTGATGGTGCCTACATAGTTCAATAGGCAGTCCATGTGCAGAGTTTGTTCAAATTCTTCCATGAGAATTGCAGGGATAATCCAGAGTAGACCCAGAGACCTCAGTTTTACGAGCTTAAACTTTCCCTGTCAAAGTTTAAGCATATCTGAGATAAAAGAGAATTAGGCCAAACTTTCTTTGCAGCTGAAGCAAGTTGGGGTCACAGCAGGGCCTCCTTGACTGAAGAATAGTCAATATATATTGTTGCTTTGAAGCTAATCTGTTTCCTAGGCATACACTGGTAATTTAGTTGCATTCATTAGCATAAGGCAATTAACCATCAAACCATTCACAGGTAGTTTACTACAAATTTCAAAGAGAAATGAAGACAATAATATTACACCACAAGTTCCATCTAAATGTTTATATCCCCTTTTAATCTCTGAATCACTAGACTATAGTAATGAAACGTTATAGACAAGAACAGAAGTTTAGCATCTACAAGCTAGTTAGATCACATTGTTAAACTTCCAACAAGATAGAGGTAAATGCAAACACAATTGGTATATATTAATTCTCTAACAGTGCAGGCATACATTTCCAATTGACTCCAAGGCCACTGATACTCTTCCCATATCAGTGGCCTTGTACTCAGTGGGAAGCTCCTCGCTCATGGAGATCCTGCTCTTTGTCCCACTCAAAGCTAAAGTCACCTGCTAGGTCGCTGGTGGTGGCTTTGAATCAGCCGCAGGCCAGCCATTGGCAGTCTTCCTCCTCACAGAACTGCTTGAGAACTTTGGGGGTGTACATGTCCTTATGGCAAAGATGCCACTATGGGGTGCGACCTTTTCCTCCAAAACAATGGGACTACACTAGAAAGAGGGATAAATCCCACAAGAGGAAGCAGTTGCGCTTGGGCTTCAGGCAGTCCTCATGCCTTCCCTCAACACAGGTCAAGGCTTGTTTTGACTCCTTTGTCCAGAACACTGGTCCTGTCGTTCCTCCGTCCCCCTGGGGACCGGCTGGCCCACTCTTACAGTGCTTGGGTCTTGATTACCTCTATCAGATTGGGCTACATAATCCAGTTCCCCTCTATGCCACATTCTCATCTCCCATCCTTCTCCAGGGACCCCTCTCATGAGACACTGCTCATTGAACGGGTCAGCTCTCTGTTGAAGTTGGGAATGGTGGAGGAGGTTCTGCCAGAACACCGTTTCCATAGTTTTTACTCCAGGTACTTCCTGATACTGAAATCCAAGGGTGGAATGAAACCTGTTTTCAACCTTCATGGCCTCCACAAATTCATCAGATACATAAGATTTGGCTTGGTCACTCTATTGCTATCCCCCACCCATGCTGTCTCAGAATGACTGAGTATACATGGGTATATTGTCCCTGAACTTTCAAATGTGGATGACGAATATGGAAGACTGGTGCATGTACCTGATTTTTTTCCATTCTATATTTACAACAAAAGTAAGTATTCTTTTGCAATGTATGCAAGGTATTCAATGTAAAAGATGAGGAAAAAAATATAAGACAAGCAACAAATACATAAAAGTTGGCATCCTTCATCTATATCCCTACTAGTGCCTATGCACTCTTCTTTCTGAGTCCAAGACCAGTCAGTCTTTGCCTTTCCCAGATCTGCCCTGTAAAGGAATGCAGACTCACCCCTGCGGCACCTCCTGCTGGTCATTGGAAATTAGCTCTTTTCCAGCATGGAGGGCCCTCTGTAGGCCTTTGACCCCAGTATCCCTCACAGACCCCAGTGCCCCTTTCTCTGGGGTTCTGCCCCCCTGGCAGTACCCCTACACTCTGCCTCTGGGTCTCCCCTTCCTGGGGAACCCCCAACCCACTATCCCCACCTTGCCTCAATCTGGGCTACTGCTAGTCATCACCAAGCACCCGCTCCCTGGGGCAGACTGCAGTGTAAAGGCCATTCATCATAGGCAAGGGGGTTTGGACCTGTTGCCTTCCTCTGCCTCCCAGTACCTCTATGGGCCTTGGACCTGGCCCTACAGCCTGCGGAGTTGCCAGCCTGGAGCACCCCCACTCAGCCTGCTCCTTCCCCAGCACTGCACCACCCTCAGTACCCAGGCAGGCCCTACTCTCTCCCAGCCTGGAGAGAGACTCCATGGGTTTTTGGCTCATGGCCTTTTTATACAGGCCAGCTGGGGCTGCTTCCCCAATCAGCCAGCCACAGCCCTCTCCAGGGCTGCTTTTAACCCTTTCTATTTTAGGAGCAGGGTAGCCACCCCGCTACATGCCCTCATAATTTTTACTTTCACATAGGGTGACCAGAAAGTAAGTGTAAAAAATCAGGAAGGGGGTGGGGGGTAATAAGTGCCTATATAAAAATACCCTCCAAAATCAGGACTGTCCCTATAAAATTGGGACATCTGGTCACCCTACTTTCACAGGTAACTAACTTGCTGAAACCGTTTCACTAACTTCATGCTCTCAGCACAATGTTCAAAAGAAAAAAAAAGTGGGGGGGAGACCACATCTCACTCTAGAATGAACAAGTTAAATAAAATCAAAGAAATGCCTCTTTTCCAAACTGTTTTTGCTGCATATACATTTCTATGTCCTCATTCTTACCTCACTTTTTTCATTCTTGACTCTGACCTCCATGCACTCCTATTTCTTAAGGAGATAACATATCAAATAGAGCAATGTCTTACATTACTGTATAATGAATGTATAAAACTGTTACAACTATACACTTGCTTAATTTCTAAGGTTTGTAAAATGCTTGAACTGAAACTACTTTAAACATTTAGTGATGGGTTTTGTGACCAGGTTTAAACTCAGATCTGGTTCATTGAAAGATTTGTTATAGTTCATGAACGTTTCAAGTAAATTTGGACCAATTCATGGTTTTGCATTAAAAATTGGACAAAATTTGTGATTTCATGTGGGTTAAGCAGAAACCAGGTGAAGCCCAGTATTTTCACTGGTTTGCAATTAGGTTTCCAATTTAAAATGAAACTTGGAATACAGCCTTCATAGATTGAATCTTGGAAAAACATTCACATGAACTCCTGAAAAGCAAAACAACAGACTTTTGCGCAAATCTGCTCAATAAAAAAATAAAAAGCACTCATACAATATACACTCATCACAAAGGACTAAACATCACACTCCAGGATATTTCAGAAATTTGGTGTAGCCAAAAACTGCCACTGAACTTGCACATATAGTTCTATAACATTGATAAAGTTATGTTTTTTTAGTCCAAAATCACAGAGGCAACAGATACCAACATAATCAAGGCCTGATAACCACATTACATAGTCACAAATATAGAATGTGACAGTGTTTCTGTAGAAGTACTATAGAACTATATCCAGCAAGTTTCAGCCTTTGCAGAAAAGGCACTGCAGTCCATTGAGTAGTGCAAATATTTGAGATTGCTTTAACCATCTGCAAAACATTTTTAGTGACTAAATAACAATAGCAATAGCCTGCCAAATCCATGGAAAGTATTGGTGCCTAAAAAAATACAGCCCAACACATTCTGTGAAACCAGTGCTCTTTGTCAACAGCTGACAGAAATAGATTGGTTTTTAGTTTTCCTTAGGAGATCAGCCTTGGGGGGGTAAGGTGGGGGGAACCAAGTCTCTTCCTTTTAAAGAAAAATCCTAACTCAACAATAACACAAAGGTGGTATAAACAGAAATCAAACTTCAAATTAAAAAATGTGTGCCACATCTTGACTCTGCTGTGTGGAAGTAAGGGGAATGTTAGCCCATTGCTTTCTTTGCTTTCTCCACAACTGTCACTCTGCCATCCCCCTGTGGAACATAAGGGGAAGCACTTTCTCTCCCAGTTACACTTCCCAGTAGTCCAATCACTATGTATGGCAGTACTGTAAGATGTCTTTGAGATCACCATAGAGTCAGGCTCAGCAGTTGTATATAGCTGTTTCTGAGTGGGTGTTTCCTTGTCATAAGATTTCATTTTTCCTCTGGAGTTTCAGCGCTTGACTGGATTGTGAACCTATATAGGGCTCTGAGAAGAAACCTAAATCAGGATCTGGCCCTGTATATTAATGTAAATATGAGGCACCTCACCACCTTTTGCATATAGTACATAGTCTAGAAAAGAGGAGACACCACAGTGATACCTTCTTTTTTCCCTGTTTACCTTAACTATAAATATGGTATTAATATTAATATCCAGACTGATCAGAGTGTATTGTACTTTTCATCCAGTCTCACTTCTGGTAACAAGAGACAAACAGCTATTTCTCCCTTTCTCATGGTCAGCAGAAATGGTGGAGTTCTATGTTCCTGGATCACTTTTATGGACCCACATCTTGTTACCATAAGTTATTAAATCACTATAATAGTGGCTTCCTTTTGATGGCTAATGATTTACTGGAAGTAGCTGTTATCTCAACTTCCGAAAATGCCCAAGAAAACCCAATGACTTGCATAATTGTATTTAGTTGTTTTTGTTTTTGAAATTCGTATTGTGCCTGTTAAAAGTGTTGATTGACAACCCAGGAAACTAACATCCTTCCTTTGTCAATGAACAGATGTGTATGTTATGGGGTATTTGTCCAATAGGACCTAGACTGAGATCACCTGACAGTTCATTTAATAGATGGTAACAAGTTTTGGTTACTACCAACTAGGGCTGAATTTGGTAGAGGTAAAAGATTCTATATTCCGTTACCTTTTTCAGAACTAACAATTTCTTCTTAAGAAGAAGTAAATTTCGAGCAGGAGTGCACAACTTCTATTTACAGTAACTCCAGCACACAATTCTGAAAAGTTCCTTTTATATCATCAGCTGATGTTGTAGTAATTTAGCTGGAAGGAAATGACTCTTGGTTGCCTTGAAAAATATCTAGCCCCATTAAAGAGTAGATTTTTTTCTTGGTTTGTTCAAACACATTCTCTTAGAATGAGGCATGCCAAATATAAAATTTGAAACAATTGCAATTGAACACGAAATGCATTTATTTATAATATTTATTTGAAGTACAATTAATGCACATCAGCACAGGCATTTGCTATTTAACATGTGATTTATTCACATACACAAAAGAAAGTTAAAATACTATTACAAATTTTGGTACCATAGCCTTGGGGCCAACTTCAACCATCAGGTAAACATATGCAATTTCCTTTGAAACCTCTTATCTGAGGGCAGAATTTGCATCAGTGATAACATAATTAAGGCTGAAGCTCAGAAGTTTGTATCTTTAACTCATCCCTTTGTGTTTGAGTATTGCAATTCTTATGATATAGGAATTCACATGAGTTGGAGCTAAAATGCTTTTTCGTACATCAGATGGTGTACACTATAATTGCACACTAGGCCAAATTTTTCAACAACAGTGGTGTTCCATGGGATTTAAGGCAGTGCAGAATTTGCCCTAATGGGGAGAGCTAAGAACAGCGTTTCAGCCACTACTCCTACTTCATTTTCTGTTCTGGGCTATATTTTTGTGTGAATTTCCTTTTGTATTTACATGTAGTTAAAATAAATACCACATTAAAGTTTTTAAAAGTTCAGAGTATTTTAGAATGCATACCACTAACTCAATAGAGTTCAAGCTGTTATAGTCTGTGTAAATATGTATCAAGGGACATTTTTGAAACGGATATCACCATGAAAAACATTTAGAGGCTTCAGGACTAGGGCTGTCAAGTGATTAACAAAATTAATCATGATTAATTGCATGATTAATCACACTATTAAACAATAATAGTATACCATTTCATTTAAATATTTTTGGATGTTTTCTACATTTCTAAATATATTGATTTCAATTGCAACACAATACAAAGTATACAGTGCTCACTTTATATGTATTTTTATTACAAATATTTGCACTGTAAAAAAAGAAATTATTTTTCAATTCACCTAATACACATACTGTAGTATCTCTTTATCATGAAAGTTGAACTTACAAATGTAGAAATATAAAAAAAACATTCAAAAATAAAACAGTGTAAAACTTTAGAGCCTACAAGTCCACTTAGTCCTACTTTTTGTTCAGCCAATTGCTCAGACAGACAAATTTGTTTAAATTTGCAGGAGATAGTTCTGCCCGCTTCTTGTTTACAATGTCACCTGAAAGTGGGAACAGGCGTTCAGATGGCACTGTTGTAGCTGGCATCGCTACATATTCATGTGCCAGATGCACTAAAGATTCATATATCCCTTCATGCTTCAACCACTATTCCAGAGGACGTGCGTCCATGCTGATGAGGGGTTCTGCTCAATAACAATCCAAAGCAGTGCGAACCAATGCATGTTCATCTTTATTATCTGAGTCACATGCCACCAGAAGAAAGGTTGATTTTCTTGTTTGGTGGTTCGGGTTCTATAATTTCCACATCAAAGTGTTGCTCTTTTAAAACATTTGAAAGCATACTCCACACAAAATCTGTCCCTCTCAGATTTTGGAAGGCACTTCAGATTCTTAAATGTTGGGTCAAGCGCAATAGCTATCTTTAGAAATCTCACATTGGTACCTTCTTTGTGTTTTGTCAAATCTGCAGTGAAAGTGTTCTTAAAATGAACAACATGTGCTTGGTCATCATCTGAGACCGCTATAACATGAGATATATGGCAGAATGCTTGTAAAACCATGCAGTAGGAGACATACAATTTTCCCCCAAGGAGTTCACAAATTTAATTAATGCATTCTTTTTTAATGAGCATCATCCACTTGGAAGCATGTCCTCTGGAAAGGTGGCCAGAGCATGAAGGGACATAAACATGTTTAGTATATCTGGCACGTAAATACCTTGCAGTGCCATGCGAACGCCTGTTCTCACTTTCAGGTGACATTGTAAATAAGAAGCAGGCAGCATTACTTCCCATACATGTAAACAAACTTGTTTGTCTTAGCAGTTGACTGAACAAGAGGTAGGACTGAGTGGACTTGTAGGCTCTAAAATTTTACATCATTTTATTTTTGAGTGCAGTTATGTAACAAAAAAAATCTACATTTGTAAGTTGCACTTTCATGATAAACAGATTGCACTACAGTACGTGTATGAGATTAATTGAAAAATACAATATATTTTGTTTTTAATTTTAACACTGCAAATATTTGTAATAAAATAATAATATAAAGTGAGCACTGTACATGTTGTATTCTGTTGTAATTAGGGTGACCAGACAGCAAATGTGAAAAATCGGGACGGGGGTGGGGAGTAATAGGAGCCTATATAAGAAAAAGACCCAAAAGTCGGGACTGTCCCTATAAAATAGGGACATCTGGTCACCCTAGTTGTAATTGAAACCAGTATATTTGAAAATGTAGAAAAAGTCTTAAAAATATTAAATAAATTTCAGTTGTTTAACAGTGTGATTAAAACTGCAATTAATCACGATTATTTATTTTTTTAGTTAATCGGATGAGTTAACTGCTATTAATTGACAGCCCTATTTTTGACATACATACATTTTACCCCCACAGACTGTACTAGCTCTTAGATGGCATTTGTGTCTCTTGTGTAAAGACATTTCAAGGCAGTTTTAAGAATGTTCATTTTTTTTCACATTACTGAAACTACTTTTGGTTTTGCATACTTCACACTTAAATTAGGCTGAATGGATTTTTCTTTTTACAAATGAAAGTTTGACTCTCATTGTCAATTCAATTGTCAAATTTTAACCTTGGAATTGTTATGGCTTAGTAATAAACCCATATAAATCTTTTTCTTATGGAAAAGTAAAAAAAAAAAAGTGAGTGACTTATCTGTGTCAGCATAAATAGAAGTATTGTTTAGAAAAGTGAATGCAACAAAAAATTACTATAGAGGTTTGCAAAGAAAAAGTTGAAATGGAGCCATTTAAAATATATGTTTTACTGACAAGAAAATAAACTGTTAGGCTATGGCTAACCAAATGTAGGCTGTCAGGGAGCAGAGGGTATTCTTAATCTTCGTAATTGTTTCCTTGTACTCAAGTATGGAGAGCATCTATAGTCAACGGCAATGTTAAACAGCTCCAAGGGATGAGGTTGTGTCACCACTCTCCTTTCATCCTGGCCAGTGGCATAGGGGGAAGCATATCTTGCACCCTTTAAAAGGTGTTTCAGCTTCTTCTTTTCTGGGATACCACTGTCTCAGCAATGCCAGAGGCATTCTGGCTCAGTCAGTGAGAATGTCATTGGGATGGAGAGCCTTCACCACCCCACCCTTGCATGATTCTGACTGTAAAAGCCAGAATAGAGCCCTAAGGGCTGTCTTCAGCCCAATGTTACAATTTGCTAAATTCATACCATCTGCAGGGAAAATTAGTGAATGTTTGTTATAGCTGGATTCAATTTATAATGAGTTATGAAGAAAGAGTCATGAGGAAAAGAAATTAATCTTAGATACAGCACACCACCACAAATACACGTGTAACAAAGCATATAAGATTATTATATGTAAAACTAGCTTTAATTAGCTTTTAAAGATGTAAAATAATGCACTCTAAAATCAGGAATTTCCAAAAGTCAATGTTTCTGCCTCAGTACAAAGTAATTTTGCATAGCCTGCATATTTTAAAGAATAGGTGGGATAATATAAAGAGAAATATGTTAAGATTATTATTTAACAAGTAAATAAGTAATGCTGACAAGGTAACGCTGCAGAAGAAACCTTAATTTTTGGAGTTTCCTGACATGTTTTTTGATTTCTTAATTTTGTATTAATTATATATTTTGTATATAATTTAAAGGGGGGAAAAAAAGAAAAATTGGAGGGAGGAGGGAAAGACAGGAAAACATGCTTCTAAATTGCAACATCACCATAACTGGTTCATCTTAAAGTCAGGCAGCCTTACCTGAGGCATCCATAACAAACACCTTCTTAACTGAAGGAGTCTTTGGTGAACGCATTGTTGATATAAATTTCTTTTAACTGAATCATCCTTAACAAATACATCTTTACGTTAATCCTTATCGGTGTCCTTAACTAAACCGTCCTTAACAAACAATCCCTAAAATGTAGCAGAAAAATGAGAGATTTTTTTAACAAGCTTACATGAAAATATCAACTTTAAATGCTTAAATTATAAAAAATACTCTAAAAAATGTGTTTCGTTTTGGGTTATTTTCCCTTCCTCAGTACAGACTGTAAAAACAAGCCAAGGTTGATGTTTCCAGCTTCAGTTGCTTTATGTAAGCAGAAAATGCTCACTTGGAACATATGAGGAAATGTGGATCTCTTCATGCTAACATACCCAAAAACCAGCTAAGCTCAATTTTGCTCAAACTTTCTCTCTCTTTTTTTAAAACATCTATTTGGGTTGGGACCAAGGCTGGAAAAGACCATAAAAGAGATCTGAGAGAGTAATGGCTAATTGATTAAGTGGAGATTAGAATAAAAGTTAGAACTGAGCCTTAACTATAGCAGTTGGTGTTGGAGACTTCAATAATATTTTAAATGCAAATGGAAAATTGGAGTTGGTATTTTGATACTCTCTTTTTGACAACTTCTTGTGGAGGCAGAGAGCAAACTCCTGATCCTATGGGAGTTTTCCCACTGACTTCAGGAGGGCCAGGATTTCACACACGTATCTTCAGCTATACTGAAGCAACCCCCCTGACTCATTGCGTGAGTGTAATTGAAAGCAGAATTCAATCCAGGAAATACAATCTCTGCACATAATTCAATATTGTAATGTTGGATTAGTTTTAATTAACAAATAAGGCACACAATACTTCCAGCATTGAAATGCTATTTTGCAAGTATTCACAAATTAATTGTCCCATCTGAAGATGTTTTGAACAGGCAGGAACATTGGACTTAAAATAGCTTTTACCACTTTTTTGTGTGCAAACCTAAGATGTATCCCGCAGTGTGGACTGTTTAAAACTCATGTCACACTTTACTGAATGTTATATTCTGCAGATTGGCTACATTTCAAGATAAGTCATGAAGTATATAATGTATATAGTAAAGACGGGAATGAGCAAGATAACTTAATTTACATAGGAGTATGTGATGAGAATCAGAACTCTGTTTTATAGGAATTCTTGCTTTGCAGAAGGAAGAGATAAATAATGCACAGAATAATGTTTGTCATATGTTTGTGAATGAAAGTAATTTAATCTACTCAAAATTGAATGTAAATGCACATGAAAATCATACAGTGCGGCAGACTGACCTAGGTTCTTTGGATGATGAAGGGATCCTGGCCTGAATGATCTTTGCTTTTGTCTTGTCTAAACAACCAATGAGCATTTTGAAGTCTGACATCTTTTGAATCATGGAAACTGGAATCTTTGTATCTCTCACCTGCACCCAGCAGCCACAATCACCACACCACCACCCCCTTGCAGCCTGCACCACTCATCAGCATTTTTAAAGTGATTGCCTGCCTGCAGTAGGGCAGAGGGGTGTTTTTTAAGGCCTGCACTCATCACAGATCATCTTGGCTTTTGACCCAGCATTGTCATCCAGGTGATATGGGTGGTCTTAATTTGGATTAGAGAATCTGAGACTGTATGTTATTTCTGCCAATGCAGAATGAAATATGGAAAGGTATACTGTACTCAGGCTTGTATAGACTTCATTGGGCTCACAGATTAATGTCACTGTTGAATCAGCACTGCACATGTTCATCCCATTTTTCATGTATATAAAATATGTAAACAAATAAAGATATACCATGAAAGGAAAAATATTTCCTGATATTCAAGTGATATTTTTAAATCTCCTAGAAATATATTAGAAAATGAAATCTTAAAATAATTCATCTAGAATAATAAGATGTTATTGTAAATATATTATTGTACTTTTGGAAATTCTGGCAAACTGTAACAATAATTGGACTATTGTGAGTTGAAAGAAGGGGAAACCAGCATTAAATTTCCAAGCAGTCAGAATGATACAGACAAACTGAAATCTAAAAGATTTGTTCTTATCTAATTCAGTTTCTTCTGAAGTCTTACTTTGAATATTGTTTTTAAATATCTCTTTGGGGGCTTTGCTTACATTTTAAGCTGTCTGATTATGCCCTTGAACATAAGTCCAGAGACAAAACAGAGCTTAGCTGATAGCTAAAATGTACTACCAACATTTTAAACAAGGATTTTTTAAAATTTCTAGACAGGCCTGCTGGCATTAGTTTCCCTCCCTTTCTCCATTCTCCCCCAAATAAATAAACAAACATGAATCCATGAAAGTCTGGTTTGAACTGCGACTTTGACCAAATATACAAAGTATAGGGGGATGATTAAGTAAAAGCCTTCAATGGATATTTTAGGCTAATGTATAATATTGTTTGTTGTGAAGTAGATGGACAAGAGTTAAAACATAAAACTGCCTAGCGGCTTCTAGCATGGGGGTCCATTAAAGGTACAGTCCTGTTGATGCTAATTTATTGGTAGGCTTCAGTTGTTTAAGAAAGCTCATATAAACTCATTTTGCAAAAAATGATCTATTATTAGATGAAATGCCTTCTGTTACTGCCACTAGAGGAATAGCTTTGAATCAGGGTCCTGTCACAAATGGAATTATTTGATCTCAGTTCTATAGCATTTAGGTAACAGAATTATGAAGATTATACTGACATAATGAATAGGCTTTGCTCAGACCAGTGTAGTCCCCTTGAGACGACACAGATTCAGTGCACTGCTGTTCTCTTTCTTTGGTTGACATGAAGGATTTGATCTTCAGTACAGCCTGTCCCCGTGGTTTTGTGTGAATTATTCTTATTACTTGCAAAGCTCAGTGTAGCTGCATTTACAGAGCAGTTTAGCTTTGTTGGTTCTGGAAACGGATCTCTCATTAATTAGGCTGCTTAAACAGAAATCTCTGTCACTTCTGGTGGAACCTGTATTAAGGGGAATGGAATGGTAGACAAGAGTTTGTAAAGAACTGAATCTCTTTCTTCTAACTTTAAAATAATAGTTGCATTGTGTAATTAAAAGTTCATATGGGAATATGTGAACTAGCCTATATCCTTCTAGTCTACAGAATCCTTCATGCTGCATTTTCCTTTCTAGTCTCAAAATAAAGGTATATCTGTAAGCGTTGTACTTAAAATAGATATTTTAAAAATGTGAACTGTTTTTTTAGGTGACATCGAAGAGCCATACAGCATTACAGATTAAAGGCAAAGAAACCCTAAAAGCATCTAGTAATTTGTAGGACATTTCTCTCATACAGTGATGTAAAACATGAACTCAGAATAGTCATTCCTAAGACCATTTCCTTTTCCAATATGTTAAATTATAGGAAAACTTTATGTTACATGCCGGTTAATTGTGTTACTGCAAAGAGTTATATTAACAACATTATGGACATTACTCTCAATGGGAAGTATTATAGGGAAAGTGGGAGCATTCCTGTTATTATTCCTGTTTAATATCTATATTATGGTAACATCCAGATGCCTCTATCAGGATAGTGCCCCTATTGTGCCAAGCGCTGTACAACTATGTGTGAAAACACTACCCGTGTCCTGAAGAACATGTACTCTGAGAGAGTAAAACATGCCTTTTTATATCACCAGTATTTGTTATACTTATAGAAATAAGTGGAAGTCTAATAAACTGTTCAAATTGATTTTAATTCGATTAGCTATCCTATGATTATCCATGTAAAATAAAATGTTATGCTAAAAAGAATATAATCCCAATCTTTGGTTTTAAGTTAAACTTCAGATCATATTCCAGTAACAGATTCAAATCAACATACGGAGTTCATTTCCTTTTGGAAATTACAGTATAAATATTTAAGACCACATGTGGTGCTAGTGATAATTGTCATGGCAGGCCATTCTGACAGGGATATGTGGAGTGATTGTAAATACTTATTCTCCATCTTAATGTAACTTTCTACTTTTTGAATTTTTTCTTGGCACACAGTTAACAAATATCAAATTGAAATAATAAACTAGAGTTTTCACATGGGGTGGAGGGGAAGTAAATTATTTCAGTCATATAGGAACTTTCTTATACATTTCTTAGTCAAACTCAGTATCAGAATACACTATTTCAGCTGGCAGAGAGAGAGGGTGTCAGTCCCCAGACCTCTAACAGATGACTGTCTCGTGGAGTAATTTTGTCTGTTTCTATTAAACATCCATCCATCTGCATTTTTGTAAGTGCAACATTGCAAACATGAATACTTAGATGGTGTTCAATGCCTCTTGTGAAGTACTGAGCATTAGCTCCCCAGTTACTTGGCACCTTGCGGGGTCAGGTTCTTAATTTGGATGAAACACCTCTTGAAGTGTCAGGAATAGTTTTCCTATGCTGTCAGCAATAGATATATTGTACTGTATATAGAGCATAGTAATGAATGATGATGTTTTTCCCATAATGCAGTTTTCCAACTGAAAATGATATTTGTTCATAAAACTAAAATATATACTCCTCCTCCTAGGGTGAGAAGGGAGATAAAGGAGAACCAGGACCTGAAGGCATTCATGGAAAAGATGTAAGTTGATTGATAACAACAGTCTATAATTTATAACTTTTTTTATGCTTACATATAAATAGCTTACATTATAAATTACATCCTCCAATAGAAAGCAGAAGACAAAATTGCTAGTTTAGGGAATACACATGCTGCGTTGAAAAGTAACAGTGGATTTCCTCTATAATTCTTTGACTGTCTTCCATTCTAAAACTTTCTTGATTAACTGTTAAAAAAGGAGAGAGAGAGAGATTAGTGACTAGGATGTCCAAAAGAGTTGTCATTTCCGTTAGGTTTTAATCAGACTGATTTGCGTGAGGTTAAACATAAAATGAAACAGTAGAATGTAATGTAACAGTAGAAAATGTTACTTACACAGAAACAATGAGTGTATGGTAAAGCAGTAAAAATAAGTACTATACCTTAGGAAAAGAGAGAGAAGGGGTTGTGAAAGCTGGTAGAGCTTGGAAGCTAAACTGGGGAAGAAAATTTCAGGAGCAGAACTAGGAAACATTTGTGTGAGGTTTGAGATAATTTAATGGGGGAGTCAGAGGTCAGGGAGCACCTAGGAATTACTGGTCGAGTGCCATGAAGGAAACTGAAACAAGTTTGGAGGTTGGAAATGAGTCCCGGGGATATGTGTGTTTACTGTTTGTTTGTTTTGGATTTTTTTGTGAGGGAGAGGGATTTTTTGGAGTCAGGGGGAAGCTGATGCTGGATCCTTGATGCGTGAGAAGGAAAAAGGGTTTGCTGGCTAGGGTGAAAGGTGACTATAGGGCAGAGGAGTTTTGTATTTGGAATAGTGTGCAGCAGTTAATCCAGATTTCAATTGCACCAGAGGCTTCCACCAACACTTAAAGCTTCATAGGGACATGCCAAGGCACCTGATTATGTGGGCAGCCTCTTAGCTATCTCCCACATTGCTGCACAAAGTATTGTGCATATACTGGAGAATTCAGCAAGATGGTTTTAGCACCTACCCTAGTGCATCCCCTTCAGGAGTATCATCATGTCTCTTTTACAAGCCAGGTCTCTGTTTTGCTAGAAGTCTGGGATCTCCATGGGGAAAGCAGCAGGGCTGCTTTAAACCATCATTGCCAGTCTGCATCAAACCACAAAGCCTTCAAGCATGTTCAGGTAAAGGGAAGAAAATTCTTTCAGCATGGGATCTCTTGCAGAAAACCAGTATCTGTCATTTGAATCTTCCTCACTTCCTCCCTGCGCCCCCTTCTCTCTTGGACTGTGATATCTCTTGAGAAGCTGCTCAGGTGAGGGGCATAATACTGGCACCTTTTCCCCTTAGTGAGTCCTACTTCTGCCTGAAAAGAAAGGAAAAGAGGAGCAGGCAGAAAATTTTGATTGTTTTTTTCCTCCCCAGCTCAGTCCCAAAATGATGACTCAGAAGGTTTTAACAGCAAGACTACAACAAATTATTATTTATTTTGCCCTCCTAGGTCCTGTCTGTGACCTCCTAGGCTAGGGTCAGCCTAGGTTAGGTCCTGATTCTGCCAGGTATCAATTCTGCAAATGTAGAGAGCCTGAAAGGGGTGTTGATGGCACTCAGCATGTCACAGAAAGCTGTTCAGCTGGAGGAGCTGAACCTGGTTGTATAGATTCTGTTGAAAACTAGAAACATTATCATGATCAGATCTGGAAGTCAGGAGAATTAGTTAGCGAAACATCTTTAGCCACTTTGCCAGTGGGAGATTCAGCTCCTGATGCTAAAGTACTTTGATAGTGTATGTCGTGTTTGCTAATAGCTGTGAACAATGAGTATCATTAATTGCATTGAAGCCTGACATGCAGTTTCTAGCTTTTTTTAAAACATGCTTCCCATTTATGGCACTCTTTATTTCAGTTGACTTTTTTATATGGTGTATATTCTTTGCAGAAAAGGTTTGGGGTTTTTTCCTTATGTTAGGGAGCTATATTTTTACACCACATATCCAGTTTTTCTGAAGCCCAGCATCTCCCACACTTCTTGATATCTGGGCTGCTCTTTTCTCTCTTGCATAATGACAGGTTTCAGAGTAGCAGCCGTGTTAGTCTGTATCCGCAGAAAGAAAAGGAGGACTTGTGGCACCTTAGAGACTAACACATTTATTTGAGCATAAGCTTTCATGAGCTACAGCTCACTTCATTGGATGCATGCTCCCTCACCCCGCCTCTTCCAGCCCCTGCTCCGCCTGAGGCCCCACCCATATTGCAAAATCAGCTACTGCACAAAGTACTTGATTTTGTGTCATGGTGTGAACCCCAGGCATCATAGGTAATATAGAATCATAGAATCATAGAATATCAGGGTTGGAAGGGACCCCAGAAGGTCATCTAGTCCAACCCCCTGCTCAAAGCAGGACCAATTCCCAGTTAAATCATCCCAGCCAGGGCTTTGTCAAGCCTGACCTTAAAAACCTCTAAGGAAGGAGATTCTACCACCTCCCTAGGTAACGCATTCCAGTGTTTCACCACCCTCTTAGTGAAAAAGTTTTTCCTAATATCCAATCTAAACCTCCCCCACTCCTCCCCATATCTTTTTCTTCTTCAAGTAGTGTCCTTGTGGGTGCTCCATGCTCAAGGTGCGCATGCGTCTCTTGAGCCCTTGACAGGAGATTTCTAATTAGCAGTGCCTGTTTGGCCCGTATAACGTGTCCTATGCCTTCTGGCGGCAGATACTGAGCCTACATAGGGGTGCATGGGCAAACCACCCCCAGTTGCTTCTGTACCACCTCTACCCAAGACAGAACATTAGCAGGTCTGCTTGGAGCGTACTCTGTTTTTCTCTTTACTTTTAGTAAAGTTAGTTCAGTTAGCATTGTTGTTAGCCTTCGTATAGTGAGTTTAGATGAGAGAGCTGTTTTCCCTCTCTTTTCCCTAAGGAGATCTGTTTTCGTCTGGTGGGGTAGGCCTACTTTCCCAGGCTTCAAATGTTGCCTGTCTTGCCAAGAGGCCATATCAATGAGCAGTGGACACTCCAAGTGTGTCCACTGCCTGGGAGAGTCTCTTATCTTCCAAAAGTGCTCTTTTTGTGTAGCCCTTAAGGCTAGGACTAGAGAGAATAGGGAGATAAAGTTCAGACTGTTGATAATCGAACATTCCCTGCAACCATTTTCTGAGCCATATATCTGACTCTGGACAGTCCCAGTAACCCGTTAGTGTTGGGACCTGCTTCCTCTAAGAAAGGGAAGACTTTGGAGCACTTTGGGAAGACTCTCAAAAAGAGGAACTTGGACTCTTTATCTAAGGAGCCAGCTCCAAAAAGACCAGGTCCTTGGAGCTCCAGGGAGAGGAAACACAACACCTCCATTAGTAAGGGGAGGCACAGATTACCATTGAGCTCAGCCCTGTTGTCAGCTCCGAAGCATTCCACTCAGCCATTGGTGCAGTAACACACCTTAACCCAGCGACTGGTACTGATGCAAATAGCTCAGCCGGGGGTGCCTGTACAAGCTGTACTCTCGGTAATGAGCAAACACGACAAAGCCTGCAGAACACTCAGCATTCCTGGTACTGTCATCTCCAGTCACAGCAACTTCGGCTATGGTGTCAGTCTAGGGCCCTTTCTGATCCATCAAGAGTTCTGGTATTCAAGGGATCTCTTGGTATCGAATGAACAAGAGCCCCATTGTTGTCAGGTACCAAGCACTTCATGGTACTGAGACCTCAGTCTCTGAGTGGCCTCTCCCGGGCACAGGACTCTACTCCATCCTCATTAATATGCCCCAACCCCATGGGATGATGTGGAGGAAGAAGAGGACTCCCAGTTGGTCTCCTCAATTTCTTGTCAGGGGTTATCCTACATACCTCTTTGGGAATCTGCCTTCATGAAGGGAGGACTTTGCGGCAAATCAAGCATGGTTTGACCAGCCCTGTATGCCATCCCCTCTCCCTTATGGACCTCCACAGTGGCCATATTGAGATCTGTAGGCTGCCTATCGGCAATAGTTCAATAAACCACTGGTACTGTCACAGTAGCTGACCTGGGTTCCACATCCACCCTCTACCCCTCCAAGTCAGGAGGAAACATTTGAGGAGTCAGAAGTCCAGGTTAATGAGGAAGTCACCCTTGAAACTCCCATTTTGTCATTGCCCGTTGAGGTGCTTATGCCTCCCCCTCCTCCCATTGCCGATGACTTTAGGCAATTCCAAGACCTCATTAGAAAGGTAGCGGATGCTCTGTGGATCCCTCTTGAGGAGGTCAGAGACCAGCAGCATATGCTGCTTGACATTTTGTAGTCAGCAACACTCTCCAGAGTGGCACTACCCATTAATGAGGCTCTTCTGGATCTTGCCAACATGGTATGACAAACACTGGCCACTATTCCAACAACATGCAAAAGGGCAGACAAGAAGTATTAGGTGCCCCCTGAGGACTGTGGCTTCTTGTTTTCCTATCCCCCACCTACCTCCCTTGTGGTGGATGTTCTGACTGAACGGGGTAGATGGCACTTTTTCAGGGCTGCTACCTCTGACAAGGACCAAAAGTGACTATAACCGTGGACAAAAGTCTTCTCATCTGCAACCATGCAGTTCTGGATCATGAACTATCAGGTGCTCATTGTTAAATATACCTTCATAAATTACAGCAAGCTCATGGCCTTTGTTCAACATCTGCCTGCAGGAAACCATTCCCATCTATAAAAAGAAAAGGAGTACTTGTGGCACCTTAGAGACTGACCAATTTATATGAGTATAAGCTTTCGTGAGCTACAGCTCACTTCATCGGATGACAAAAGCTTATGCTCAAATAAATTGGTTAGTCTCTAAGGTGCTACAAGTACTCCTTTTCTTTTTGCGAATACAGACTAACACGGCTGTTACTCTGAAACCATTCCAATCTATGTTGCTGAGGGTCAGCTGTTGGCCAAAATGGCTCTTCAAGCATCCTTGAACACTGTAGATACTGCTGCCAGGTCCCTCTCCATGTTAGGTAGTTGTGTCCATGGTGTCCAGTTGTGTCCTGGCTTCAGGTTTTGGGGTTTCCAAGAGCGGTCCAAAATACATCAGAGACCTCCCCTTTGATGGTCACAGACTCTTCTTGTAGACCACAAATGATTCTCTGCATGTGCTTAAGGACTCCAGGGTGACCCTATGTTTCTTGGGCATCTATATATGAACAAGAAGTGTTTCAGTAAGTTACAGGCTTCCCCAAGATCATATCCTGCTCAATTCTTGGGGTACCAAAGACCTGTGGAAACCCCTGAAAGATGCAGAAGTTTCAGAGGAGGAGGGCGGCCAAGCCTCCCTCCATGACCACTCGGGTGTCATCCAAACAGCACTTTTGATGGGTTGGTCAAGCCGCTCCTCTGGCTTTACAGTTGCGCTCTTTAGCCCACCTCCCTCCCTTTGGGGACCACCTTGTCCATTTCCACCTGGCTTGGGAGCAGATCTCCACAGACCAATGGGTCTTGGAGGTCATAATATCAGGCTACACCATCCAATTTTTGACTGTGACACATGGCCAGAAAGGCTTAAGCATCCTGCAGGATAAATGACCCAAATTCAATCTTTAGGAAGATATTGGTAGATGTTTGTGTTTTTTGTGCATTTACATATCTATTGTTAGAGTTTGACAATGTAATCTAACAGTTGCGGTCTATTCTGTATTCTGCTAATTCAGAGATCAAAAGGAGAACTTAACATTTAAATGAACTGTAAATATAGTGATATCACTGTATTGATCTCTCTTTTAAATGCATAGCCAATCACCTGCGAATGGTGAAAAACAAACAACTGCCATATGTTAACCCTGCAGCTAATTACTGGTGATCCTTAGGAAATAGGTTTACTTCAAAGTCTCAATGATTGCCTATTGTTCGCCTAAGGACTCTGTGCTGTCAAGAGAAGGTCTGGAACTGTAAAAAACCCTTGGAACCTGATCCTTTCATCTCAGATCTGCTTGATGCGTTATGCAGGGGAATCTTGAGTCATAAGACTGAGATCTCCAGTCCTATGTGGGTCACCCTGGATATGAACATTGGACTGAATCTATGGACTAATGCAACTAACTATTTGCAACTCCGAAGTTCACTATCTCTACCGTGAAACTGATCTCAAATCTGTACTTGTGTCTGTATGTATACTGATCTTTTAACCAATATTCTCTCCTTTTCTTTTTAAATAAATTTTAGTTTAGTTAATAAGAATTGGCTGTAAGCGTGTATTTGGGTAAGATCTGGAATATTCATTAACGTGGGAGGTAATGTGTCTGATCCTTTGGGATTGGTAGAACTTTCATATTTGACTTGGCTGTCTGGGAGGGAGCCCAAAGGCTGGGTTACTTTTGATGGAACTGTGTTTTGGCTTCTGCGTAACCAGTAAGGTATTATAGAAGCTGTTATGTGTTTGCATGGTAAATCTAAGTATAGGGATATCCACCAGCTTTGGGGATTGTCTGCTTGTAGCATGGCGCGCACTCGCTGCCAAGGCACCTCCTGCTGGTTAGTCCAGGAATTAGCTCATCTCAGCCTTGGAGTGCCTCCTGCTGGCTGGTATCTCCCTACCGGTACCTGCTTTCTCATCAATCTCCACCACTGTACTTCAGGCACTTCAGGCCCCCTTATCTTGTGGTACTGCCCTGCAGCAGTGCCCCCAAGTTCTGGGTCTCCCCTCCCAGGGGAACCCCCTACCGCTGTGCCCACCTTGCCTCAGTGGCTACTGCTAGTCATCATCTAGTCCCCTTTCTCTGGCCACTCATCATTGGCAAGGGGGTTGGACCTGCTGCCTTTCTAGCCCAGCTGTCTCCCTACAGCCCCAGTACCTCCTTAGGCCTTCCTGCCAGGCCTCAGCTCCGCCTGTCCCTTCCCCCGCACTGCTCTAATGAAGGTATCCTGTCTCTCCTAGGCAGCTAGGTCCTTCTCACTCCAGGGCTGGAGTGAGACTCACTCGGCTCCTTACTCACAGCCCTCTTATCAGGGTCAGCTGTGCCCTTATTGAGCTGGCCCCAACTGTGGCCAGCTACCTAGCCAGCTTTCCTCAGCTGCTCTCACTCCTTTTATCCCAGGAGTGGGCTAACTGCCCCGCTACGCTGCTCCATTCTTTGCAGTTTGCCCTAATTGAGTAACCTCAGTGTGGCCCCCCGGGACCCTGGTCACAGACACTCACTCCCTTCTAACCTCTTCCCCGTCCTCTGCAGCAACCCCTCTTACCAAAGAAGAACAGAGATTGGAGGCTGATCTTAGATAGCTGAACAAGTTTGTGAAGCCAGGAATGTTGAAGGTAAGATCCTCTTTCTCTGAAGCAGGAATTATAGTAACTCATAACTTTAATTCCTGCATATAAGAATTATACATATAATAACTCATAACTATAATTCCTGCATTAGAGGAAGGGGATTGGTTTTATTTCCTGGACCTGTAATACACCTTCTTCCATATAGCCATTCATACATCATGTAGGAAATACCTAGGATTTACTGGTTTCAGAGCAGCAGCTGTGTTAGTCTGTATCCTCAAAAAGAAAAGGAGTACTTGTGGCACCTTAGAGACTAACAAATTTATTTGCGCATAAGCTTTCGTGAGCTACAGCTCACTTCATCGGATGCATGCTGTAGCTCACGAAAGCTTATGCTCAGATAAATTTGTTAGTCTCTAAGGTGCCACAAATACTCCTTTTCTAGGATTTACTGTGGGCCAAAATTACTTCCAGTACCAAGTGCTTCTCTTTGGCCTATCTTCGGCCCCAAATGTGTTCTTGAAGGTTTGAGCAGTCATGATATCTTACCTTCAATAGAAAGTGATTCTCATCTTCCTGTGTTTCAACAACTGGCTTCTCAAAGGCTGCTCTTTCTAGGCAGTGGAGTTATCCATTGAAAGGCCCTTGCTCTGTTCTGAGAGTTGGGCCTACAACTAAACGTAAAGAAGTCCACATTAGTACCAGTGCATGGAATTCAGCTCACAGAAGTCTACTTGGACTCGCAGGCAGCCAGAGCGTACCTCCCTTTAGACAGATTTATGGCTCTGTCAGAACTGGTAAGGACAATTCAGGGAAGCCCTCAGATATCAATAGGAAACTGTTTTCAGCTCTCTGGCCATCTCACAGCGTCACCTTTGTGACCAGTCATGCAAGGTTACACCTCCACTGTTTGTTTCCAAGGTTGGTTGAGAACTGCTTATTCCCTGATCAGAGACACCTTGTTCAGGCAGGGGACAGATGCCTTGCATGTCAGGAACTCCCTGAACTAATGGAAAGGTAAATTGCCTGTCTGTGCAGGCATACCTTTCTGCTACCCAACCCCATCAGTGACTAACAACCGATGCATCCATATTGGGGTGGGGAGCCCACTTTGGTGTCCTCACAGATGATTGACCCATGAAATAGGTCTCCACATCAACCTGTAGGAACTCAGAGAGGTCATGAATACTTGTCTCCATTTCCTGCCCTTCATCAGGAGCAGAGTGATCAGGATCATGACAGACAACATGTCCTGCATGTTTTACATCAACAAGCAGGACAGAGCAACATCACCCTCCTTGTGTGCTGAAGTTATAAAGCTCTGGAACTGATTCATAGCCAACCAGATCCAGATTTCATAGCCTACTTTCTAGACATCCAAAACACCATTGCTGATGCCCGCAGCAGACACTTCTCCTATGACTGTGTATGGGAGCTGGATTCTCAGGTCCTCCAGGACATATTCCAGAGATGGGGTAGGTCTTTTTGCTACCTACACAAACAGGAAGTGTCCTCTCTTCTATTAAAGGGAGCATTTGGGTTATCACTACCTGGGGTGTGCCTTCCTTCTACCAAGGAAGAGGAATCTGTCTATGCCTTTTCCCCAACACTTCTAATTCTAAGAGTGATGAATAAGGTCAGGTACGACAAAGGCCAGAGTTAGTCTCATAATACCTCCCTGGCCAAGACAAGCTTACCTGCTTCAGTTCTGTGTCCAGCGACCAGTCTAACCACAAAGCTATCAACCATTCTCCATCTCCTGTCTCAGGACGCAGATCATGCACTTCACCCCAGTTTGGTGGTTATGTCTCTCAGGGCCTGGCTCCAGGATGGCCCTAGAGAATAGAGGTTTCCTGCTCTACAGATGTACTGCAGATGTTACTGCACAATAGAAAGACATCCACCTGCACTACTTGCCTGCAGAAATAGAAGAGATTCACCCACTGGTGTGGTCATTGTTACCTTTCTCTGTCCCTTATCCTGACTTACTTGCTGGATCTGAAGACAACTGGGTTATCCATCAACTTGGTTAAGGTACATTTGGCTGTTATATCAGTCTTTCATCCCCGGTGAAGGGATTTTCCATTTTTGCTCACCCAGTATCACCAAGGTTTATCAAGGGTCTGAGTAATCTCTTTTCCTATATTAGACACACCACCCCTTCTTGGGACCTCAAACTAGTTCTTAACTACCTTGTGAGACCTTCATTTGAATCAATGACTACCTGCTCCTTTCTTCATTATCTGTGAAGACGGCCTTCCTACTTGCCATCACGTTGGTCCATAAGGTAGGGAGACTGGGGCTTTGATGGCTTATATCATAGAATCATAGAATATCAGGGTTGGAAGGGACCTCAGGAGGTCATCTAGTCCAACCCCCTGCTCAAAGCAGGACCAATTCCCAATTAAATCATCCCAGCCAGGGCTTTGTCAAGCCTGACCTTAAAAACTTCTAAGGAAGGAGATTCTACCACCTCCCTAGGTAACGCATTCCAGTGTTTCACCACCCTCCTAGTGAAAAAGTTTTTCCTAATATCCAACCTAAACCTCCCCCACTGCAACTTGAGACCATTACTCCTTGTCCTGTCCTCTTCTACCACTGAGACTAGTCTAGAACCATCCTCTCTGGAACCACCTCTCAGGTAGTTGAAAGCAGCTATCAAATCCCCCCTCATTCTTCTCTTCTGCAGACTAAACAATCCCAGTTCCCTCAGCCTCTCCTCATAAGTCATGTGTTCCAGTCTCCTAATCATTTTTGTTGCCCTTCGCTGGACTCTCTCCAATTTATCCACATCCTTCTTGTAGTGTGGGGCCCAAAACTGGACACAATACTCCAGATGAGGCCTCACCAATGTCGAATAGAGGGGGACGATCACGTCCCTCGATCTGCTCGTTATGCCCCTACTTATACATCCCAAAATGCCATTGGCCTTCTTGGCAACAAGGGCACACTGCTGACTCATATCCAGCTTCTCGTCCGCTGTCACCCCTAGGTCCTTTTCCGCAGAACTGCTGCCTAGCCATTCGATCCCTAGTCTGTAGCTGTGCATTGGGTTCTTCCGTCCTAAGTGCAGGATACCTCTTTACCAAGTTCTTTCATGATATGTTTGCATCCCAGGTTTCTACCCAAGGTTACTTCAGATTTTAATCTTAACTAATCGATATATCTACCAATATGTTTTCTGAAACCTCACAGTTCTCAGCAGGAATCCTACTTCCATACCATGGATCTTAGAAGGGCCTTAGCCTTCTACTTGGATAGGACTAAGCAGTTTAGGAGATCACCTAGACCAGGAGTCTCAAACACGCGGGGTTATTTTCTGCAGCCCGCCAGCTCCCCGCAGTACCCCCACCCATCCAGCATTTACCTAGAGCCTGCCCTGCCCGTGCGCTGCTCTGGGAAGCGGCCATGGCCTGGGGGAGGGGGGGGGGGCACAGTGGTCTGTGTGTTGCCCTGGCCGCTCTTCCAGGTACCTCCCCCGAAACTCCCATTGTCCGTGGTTCCCCGTTCCTGGAGAAGGATGACAGATGTACAGAAACATACGAATTTTTAGACAGTTCCAGTGTCAAGGTATTTTGTTTTTGGGTGTAACTGCCTTACTGGTGTCTCTTACAAAGATAGCTACAAAAAAACCCAAACTTATTTCACAGCAGCATTTTACGGGTCTATTGTGATGCTCTCAGCCTTAGAGTCTAAGGAACTTATAGGAGAACATAGATGAGAAATTCAGATTGTTTTTTAAGGTAAAAATCAGTTACGTTACTACATTTTACTAGGAGCAAAGCAGAATGGGGTTCTAGCCCTTGCTTTGAACTCCATAAAGTCCAAATAGAGTGCAGTGTTTGAAGTCTATGTTTAGTGGAGAAGAGCAAGAGAAAGATCAAAGATTTTATTAGAACTACATGAGAGGCACACAGGAAGGTAGTCAGTAGTTTATGTCAAAGCATGATACTGTTTGCCCCAATCTGTTACCTCCTGATGGTATCAACCTGTGTGACTCCACAACTGATATTTCAATTTAGATTTTCTGAGTGTGCTACATAGTAAGTTGTGGATTGGTTGTCTGTGGAGTTGATCTGCCTTGTGGTCATTTTGATCTGTACTGTAGGCAGCAGTAAGGTGGACTGTTTGCCCTGTTTTCAGTACATTAAGGGGATCTGCACCAGCATAGGAGATTTTAGCACAAAGTAAGATCGAGTCCATTTATTCAAATGGAGACGCTGAATTCATGTCAAGGAACATGTGTGAAAGAGATGTAAGAATATTTTCTACATGCATCAATAAGAGTAGTTAATAATAAATAATATGCTTTTTTTTCTTCCCCAGTAGCATTCCTTTAGATGAGAGATCTGCCATCCTTAAAAAGTTATGCCAGTCTTGTAGTATTTTTCAATTAGATGTTTGTGCAGTATAGTGCTTATCATACTGTATTCCAGGTTTCAGTAAGTGGGACGTGAATTGTGTATGAGGTGACTGGGTCCTTTGGTTGGGGCCCATAGAACTTATTTGTGGCATCATTTGTGCACTGGCAACATAATGTGATGTCAGTTAGTGATGTCTTTCTAATTCTTATGAGGCATGTACGCATTGGTTGCCACTCGGCATCTGAGAACATTTTTAATATGTAGTATAGTTCACAAAGTGTTCAAAGGAGTGAAAGAGCCAGGTAGATTTTATATAATAAGAATTCAGAGTGCAAAGCATTTGGGAACAAAAAGTTTATTTTCCTAATGTTCCTGAGGCTTCAGAATGTGACCTGCTGATTCTTACAGGTACATTCTTACAGAATTACAGTTCTGGGCACTGTACTGTTCTTCAGACTTTCATGGCCAGGTTCATGGTTAATGTAGGGTAAGACTCTCAAACAATAGAAATCCATATGGTAGGTTCTGAGCAACAGGAGATCTTGCTAAAACACCACTTTACAGAAATACACTGCTGAAACTGCAGGGCATTGTCCTGGTTCTGTATAAAGGCCCAACAGCAAGGCTTCTCTTTGAACATAACCAAATGCTAATATCATTGTAGGATAGCCCCCAGCATACTTTCAAACAGCACCCAGCTCCAGGTAATCTTCTCCCTTTGGCAAATCAGATCTTGTTTCCATAAACTGGAATGCTGGATAAGCTGCCTGATACAATTTGTCACATAGGTAGATAGCTATTTAGCAAGCTGTACAATTATTTATTTATTTTACCCTTCCTTACTTGTAGAGAAGTGTGCTGGCTGGCAGATCATTAGGATGTTAAAGAGCTGTAGTGAAGCTCAATTGGCTCAGGAGAAAACTTTGTTCAAGTCTCTTTTCTGTCATGGTCTCTCCTTTGTCCTGTGGCTTTTCTCTACTCAGCCTGTTCTCTATGGTTGGTCCCAAGGACTTGTGGAACTGTTTATTTTCCAGTTCCAGATAATAACCAACCTTGCTAAGTAAATTGTTCTCAAAACTGTTACCAAAACTTTTCACTAAGAGGAGCTACAGCAGTGTTTCTCAAAAAACTAAATCAAGTTAGTCTTTCCTGATTTGGTACCAAAGCATCCCTAAATATGGCATGATTTTCCATGGCAGGCTGTCCCTAGGTAGCTCTTCAGGTGGTTTTTTTGCTTTTCTTAAATTTAAAACAAAATTACAAATCTGGCTGCTGCCTTTTACCTCCAATAAGTGATAGGTTTTGTTTAATGTATGTGTGTGTGTGTACATGAAGTGACAGGCAGTTTGAAGTATACAGGAAATAAAGGCCCTCTTTGAAGGGATAAAAGAAAATGTGTTTTCCACAGACCAGTGTTTCCCACAGTTCTGGACATGTGGGCTGCTTTCGTCTCTCAGCAGCTTCAGAGGCAGATCAGCATTTTGGCTCCCCATGCTCAGGCCATGCCTCCCTGTTCTCCCGTTCGCTACCAGATTCTCTGCCTCTGTGGGAGCAGATGCAAACAGTTTCTGTTCCTCCCACCCTTTCTTTGCACTTTGAGCTGTTTCTGCCCAGTTTTTGGGCAAGGGGGGAGCAGTGTTCTCCATTTCTGACATTTCTCTTCCTCCCTGGGGCACTTAACTCTTTTGATGGGTAGGGGATTAACCCTCTCTGACCCTCCTCTGTGGCATCTCCCTGCCAACTCCTCTGCCTCTTTCAGGCTTGGCAGAGCAACGAAGACAGCACACTGTTAAATCAAAGCAGTGCTCTGTTTGTGAGGCTGCCATCCCAGGCGCAGCAGAGGATGAGTTATGCCCAGCCTGTGCCCAGCCTTTCATCCCTAACTCCATTATGTCCTGGGGCTAGGAGTTGAACAGGAAGGTGGGGTTCCCAACCTATCAAGGCAGCCAGGACTCCAGTTGGGGTGGGGGGAAATAGACCAGGAACCCCTATGCAGAGCAGAGAAAGGCTCTAAAACTAAGGAGAGTCCTGACCACTCAACTCAGGTGGTAAGTCCCAGGGGACCCCTATAGAACAAAGAAAGGAGGCTTGCATGGCCACAACCTCCACGCCCATTCAGTCTGTGCCCTGAGTATCCTGGGGAAAGAAGCAGGGCTTTTAATCAGCCCTGCTCCCTCCCAAGCCAACCAGGAGGGCTCCAACAACGAGTTCCCCTCTCTCCACTCCCAGGGGGAATGGGACTCAGTAGGGAGGATTCTGAGACAGACCTCTCAAGAGGGCTCCAGGCCCTAAAGAAGACAAGCTGCAAAAGGCATCACCAAAGCTGAAGCAGACCTTCTACCATCCCAATCCACACAAAAAAGGTTTTTAAAAAGTGAAGGAAAAGCACAAATCTAGGATATACGAGTCCTCTGACTCCTCTTCTTCCTACCCTTCCTCCACTGAGGAATGTGAGCTTATCTGGCTCTGAATCCAAACAAGATGTAGGGGAAATGCCTCAAAGGTTTTTTTCCCCCTGAGAAATTTCAAACTATGTGGAACAAGGGTTGTTTACATGATTCAAGTACATCCTGAGCAGGTTTCTGAGAGTGAGCTTCAGAGTAAATTTCTTCCCTCAATCCTCCCCAGAGACTGCAATTACCCCTTCATTTGTCCTTTGAGGAAGTGATTAGAGATAAATGGAACAAGCCTGACAAAGGCAAGCACATTAACAAGAGCAACCTCAGGCTGTATAATATTCAAGAATCAAAAGGCTCTATTGCAGAGACACTGAAGGTGGATGCCTCTGTGGCATCCCTCGCCAGAGATATGGTTATTCTCTCAGAAGGGGAGTTCTAGCTTAAGGGCCCCATGGATGGAAAGATGAAGGCCACTCTCAAAAAGGGTGCTGAAGCTTCCGATGAGTATCCCTAGCAGCTACCCATGTCGCAGGCCGAGAGATGTGTTGGCCACCACTTCCCACAGCCCCCATTGGCCTGGCACAGCGAACCGCAGCCAGTGGGAGCTGCGATTGGCCGAATCTGCAGGCACTGCAGGTAAATAAACTGTCCCGGCCCGCCAGCAGATTTCCCTGGTGGGCTGCGTGCCAAAGGTTGCCGATCCCTGGCCTAGAGAGACCTCAGCTCCCCTCCGCCCCCCATCTACTTTGTGACACAGATCACAGGAATGATCTTCATCAACCATAGACATGTGGGTCAGTGAGACAGGGATACTCCCTTGAGCTGAGGGCTCCACCTTATCCATTCTTCATCTTGTCACCCAGTTTCAACAACCACATAAAACACAATCTGATCCAGAATAAAATATCTCATCTTCTGGATATGGAGGTGTTTCCTCAGAAGACAGTTTCAACAGGTTCTACTCCATCTCCTTCATTGCAGAGAAAAGCATGTGGACTCAACCAGTGGATGAAGAAAACGAAGTTGTGGATGGAGATCCTGGCTTCTACAGTGTCATCTCTGTTGTAGGAGACTTCTTGATTTCAGTAGATCTAGCCCGTGCATATCTCTGTATATCCTCAGATTGTGCCACAATAGACTTCTGAGACTCACTGATGGCAGGAAACATTATCAATCCCAAACACTTACGTTTAGCCTGTCCTTGGCCCTCAGGGTTTTTACAAAGAGGTTGATAGGGATAATAGTCTGAGGAAATAGTTGTAGGAAACCCACCTTTCCATCCTTTTCTGGATGACATTCTGATTAGAGCTCCATTGTGTTCAGCAGCACACAGGACCACATCTCAGACATTGAGTCTTGTCCAGGTGCATGGCTTCATCAATTCCAAGAAAAGTTTCCGGGTTCCATCCACCAAAAGAACCCACCAGGGCACAAAAATCCTGAATAGCAAGTGTCTACTTTTCATTAGAAAGGTTTCAGAAAATCCAATAATGTATCTTCTTGCTCTGAGTTGCCAGAGACCTACCATAGCATTATGGCTCACACTGCTAGGACTCCTGGTGTTGTGCATTGGGATCACTCCATGGCTGCAGACCACACCCCAGAACACATGAAAAATCAAGTATGGGTTCCGACACAAGTGTTCAGTTATCTACAATGGTGATCAATCCACAACAGTGTCCCCACAGGCATGCCCATCTGCAATTCGAATTTTTTAGTCCTCACAAATGACAGCAGTCGGAAGAGCTCACTTGGTGACCCAAATAACCCAGCATCTCTGGAGCCTAGAGGAAAAGGATCACAGTGTAAACTTCCTATAGCTGAGAGCATTTGGTAAAGTTAGCTCCTTCCACCCTAAGAGGAAACCACACCGTGGTTCAGTCACACAATTTGACTATGGTCACATATTTAAACAACTGAGAGGAAACAAGGAGTCTGACACTACATGCAGAAGCAGTGGGAACAAGTAGATTGGTGGAAGAGTTCCTCCTTTTTTTTCAGAGCAATCCTCATAAAAGGCAGCAGGCACAGGATTAACCATTCTGAGTGATGCCTGAATCAAGAGGTTTTCGATCTCATCATTTGGACATTCTTCCTCCCTTCAACTGACTTGTTCACCAGTCATGCAAACAAAAAGAGGCCAAAATGCTTCACAAGGCAGCGTACCTCAGAGCCGTGGGGACACACATCTCATTGCACAGTTGGCTGCAGGACCTACTCTATGCGTTTCTACCCATTCCATTACCAGGGAAGATGGTAAGAAAATAAGATAAGAAAAGGCAACAATAATTCTTATAACTCATTGGCCAAGGAGACCTTGGTCCCTGACCTGATAGAGCAGAAACTGTAGCCCTTGCTTCAGTTTCCGTGGAGGACCAGACATCCTCTTGCAAGTTTTTTTTCTTCATCTGGACCCAGAATGGCTTCAACTAAGAGCCTGGCTACTTATAGGGAAGCACTTGAAGGTCTCTGCAACAAAGCCCGTTGCCCAATCACATCAGCCACGTTATCAGAGGCTCGTTCACCTGCACATCTACCAATGTGATATATGCCATCATGTGCCAGGAATGCCCCTCTACCATGTACATTGGCCAAACTGGACAGTCTCTACATAAAAGAATAAATGGACACAAATCAGGCATCAAGAATTATAACAATCAAAAACCAGTCGGAGAACACTTCAATCTTTCTGATCACTCTATTACAGACCTAAAAGTAGCAATATTACAATAAAAAAACTTCAAAAACAGACTCCAATGAGACACTGCTGAATTGGAATTAATTTGCAAACTGGACACCATTAACTTAGGCTTGAATAAAGACTGGGAGTGGATGGGTCATTACACAAAGTAAAACTATTTCCCCATGCTTATTTCCCCCACCCCCCGCCACTGTTACTCACACCTTCTTGTCAACTGTTGGAAATGGGCCATCCTGATTATCACTATAAAAGGTTTTTTTCTCCTGCTGATAATAGCTCACCTTAATTGATCACTCTCATTATAGTGTGTATGGCAACACCCATTTTTTCATGTTCTCCGTGTATATATATCTTCCTACTGTATTTTCCACTGCATGCATCCGATGAAGTGGGTTTTAGCCCACGAAAGCATATGTTCAAATAAATTTGTTAGTCTCTAAGGTACCACAAATACTCCTCGTTCTTTTTGCTCATACAGACTAACACGGCTACCACTCTGAAACTTGAAGGTCTATTTGTCCTCCAGAATCCAGACATTGCTTTCATATAGGAGAGTATGAACACTAAAATCATACTTCTCCACTTGGTCCAGATTCTGTAACTGGTGCCAAGAGCACAATATAAATCCCAGAGATCCTGGAGTTTCAACCATTCTGGATTTTCTCCAGGAAATTATAGACAGAGTTCTTCAGTCCAATAACATTGCATGCCAGGTGTCTGCTCTTATTAATGTGCAATTTGCAGGATCCTCAGCTCCCTGGCATACAATCCAAAGCAGATTTCTTGGAGCAGTCCAACTAACCAGACCAGCAGTATGTGAAATCTACAAATCATCAGAGATTCATGTCCCGGAAGAGATCAAAGCACACTCCACAAGATAGCAGCTTCATGGGTGGAATGAGCCAGTGCATCCACTTCAGAAATTTGTAAAGCAGCCACTTGGTCTACAGCTGATACCTTTACTAAGCACTACAAGCACTATCATCTTTGACAGGAAGGTATTGCAGGTTGTAGCCTAGAAATAATATAGATCTTTAAGTGAGCTCATAAAAAGAGGGTACTTCTGTTTCCATAACCCTCCCTACATCTGATCACTGTTCACTATTTCCCAGATGTCCAAATTGTGAGAGATGCGGGGCTACAGAATGGAAAATTTCTTACTGATAATTTCCTTTCTGCTAACAGCTTCTCCTACAATTCTACACACCCTAGATTGCTTGGGAGGATCAAATATTTTGTGGAATCATTAACACAGGACCATTTTTCCTTGGTCTAATGTGCATACTTATTTCATTGTCTCTGAAATTTTTTGTGAATGATGTTCTACAAACTTTACAGCTTGCAAATAATTCATCTGGCAGCAGGATCAGAGGGGGTGTGGCCAGAGCATGTGGAGGCACAAGGCTGGTCCTCCTCCATGAAGAGGCAGAGAGAGAAGAACAGCCCAGATGTCGAGAATTGAGGGAGACACAGATAGCAGAAAGGAAATGATCAGTAATAAATTTTCTGTTCATGGTGGCTGCTCCCTTCTCCCCATTTTTTTGTTTATTAGATCAGGAAAACTGACAGTGGGGGTGTGGAAAATAATAATTTAAAAGATAGTTAGAGAATGGTGTCAATTGATACCATAACTTACTCCTTTAAATTCCAGTGATTTGCCCATAGTTGGTATTTGGATCATTAACTCTTCTGGTAGTGCAACATTATAAAATAAATGCATTTATGTAAGGAAACCCAATGGAGAGTTCAGATTCTTAGCACAACTTGGTTATGTTGAACCTTTTCACAACTGGTGGGTAAAGACTTAAAATAAAGTAGGATTATAACTTGCATTTTGGCACCTCTAGCAAAAGCTCTGAGTCATTTTTGATCTGCAGAAAGAGCAAGCTGAATTTCTCTGAGAAAGGAAAGACATCTAGTTGAAGGCTGTATGTAGGGTGTGAAGGTGTCATGAATTCCTTAATTCACCAAAGTGTATTGTTGTGCTCCGCAGAGAAATTAGAGTTAGAACAAGTTAGAATTCATGGACCACAGGTCTGATCCAGCATGGCAATTACTCTGCTCTTATTTCAGAAACAGCCAGCAGCAGCTAGAAGTCTGGTCAGTTTAAAAGCGGGGGCTACAGAGAGGAACAAGGCTGCTATATGCCAGCTGTTTGTTTCCTGACAGCAACTATGTCTGTAACATATTAACATAATTAAAATTAAATCAAATTTAATTAAAACTATACAGTGGAAAAATAAAATAAAAAGTATTTATGATAGGAAAGCATCTTAAGGATTTTTCCTACTTGCTTTTTTGTCCTTTTATTGTTGCATAACTGTAAAGGACAGACATGTCTAGTTACTCGTAGCCTGTTCAGGTATATTGAAATAAATGCATGATTTAAAAGCCCTGCTGTTTTCAAATTTGCTCATTTGAATGCACTAACTGCAAATGCAAGTGTTGTCCAATTTCCCCTATTCCTTTCAATTAAAGATTGACCTCTGTCTTCACTGTGTCCCTGCAGTCGCAGCCAGGCAGTATACCTCTGCTAGGTACCTCCAAGGCTCAGCACTAACAGCCGTAAACATACCAGTTAGAAAAAAGAAGCTCATAGCTTGACAGTGCACGGTTTGATTTGGCTGTTTTTTATTCCTCCACTGTTGCCCTTCCTACCTAATACTGACATATTCAATATATTTTTCATTCTGGTAGCTGAAGAATTCTCTGTGTCTTTTTCTCTCTCTTTTTTTGTCTGTTCTATAAATTCACAGCCAAGAACTAATTCCTCTAGTGAAACCTGTTGTTGCACCACTGATTCTCTAATGCTGTAAGTTCTGAACCAGATCCACAAAACAGAAAATAACACAAACTCTCCAGATACCTGACATATCCAACAAATGTCTTCTATTTTTATATGTAAAATATTGCAATTTATACTCTTCTAGGTGATAACTAGTGCAGAAGGTAGAGATAGATGTATGTGCCGGCTGTAAACATGAGAATAAAAAAGGAAAGATGGTTTTTGGCTTGCTTTTTGGATCTGTTTGCCTTTTAAAAAAAAATTTAAGATCAACGAGCAAAACTACTTCTGATTTAACTCTTACATATTTGGCAAGCTTAATAAAGGACAAATCAAAGCTAAATCAGGGGTATTTACAACAACCACAAATTTAATCCGAAGTGGGTACTTAAATGCTCGTATAGTTCTAAATTATGTTCCTTCCAGATGGTGAATTAATGTAATTTTAGCAGGAAGTGAAGTTGCACAAATATGCAGTATTTAGAACACTGGCTGATTTAATGTTTCTGTACCCACCAAGGCACAGATGTTGCTTATCATTTTAGTGTCAGTTGTCTCTCTCTTTTCAATTATTGCAAACTGAGGAATGGAGTTTGTAAGGCATGGAATAGGGTGGGGAAGAATTCAGGGCAGTAAATCTTGATTCATGTCTAGATGACATCCAGTTTTTATGTCACCATCTCACCCAACACACTTAGGTGCTGAGGGTGATGGCCTGCTTGTTAAATGTGACCGTATTACATCAGTGCATCATGGACTGTGTCATCTGCTAGTTGGTTTCCAGGTGGAGTTTAAGGATCTGGTTTTGGCCTATAAAGCCCTAAATGACTTAGGACCTGCCTACTCTCTCCCCATGGCATACTTCTGAAGCTGAGATCAGTGGAGGTGCTGAGCTGGAGACGACTTGGTTTAAAGGAAAGGGAGCTTCTGATAGGTTGTTCTCTGTGATGGGGCCCCAGCTTCAGAATTCAGTTCCTGCCTTGTTCCAAAATAGCTTGAACTGCTTGAGTTTAGGGGCACATTGCAAAGCACATCTATTTCCCCAGGCTTTTGGGGAGTAGGGAGAACAATAAGGGTTGTAGAGTGGTAGTGCTGAGGGTACTTTATCTTCTCTTGGTTGGATATTTGTGGTGATTTAAGTAGGCAAAATTGCTGGATTTGTAATGTCTAAGAATGGCAGCACATATTCTCTGCTTCTCTCGCTTTCACTGGTTGCAACATAGACGGGGACTGTTAAAAAACTGACTATTTCTCTCTGATTCTATTCCTGGCTCCAGATGAAGGTTAGAGGCTTGGTCTGAACTACACTTTCTGAGTATGGTGATCTTGGAACAATATGTCAGCTGGGGATTGCACTCCTTATCACTACCACTCCTCCTGCTTCTCATCCACACATGCCTGTTCTACCAGATACTGTGGAGTGATTGGTGTATGAGCTGGCTCTGCTGGCTTTATGCCTGCTAGGCCACAGCAGAGAGATTCCCAGGCGGAGTCTAGGGGACGTTCCCATTCCCTTTGCACCACTTGAGCAAATGAAGCACAGCTGTCCAGATAATCTGGCCCTGTATACTTAAATATCTGTTGAGGGCACCTAAAACTTCTGGTAGGTGTCTCTTGGTTTTTGAACAAATCAAAATAAATATTTACTCTATTTCAAAAGTAATAATATTAGTGATTTAAAACTGATTTGATTAGCAGATGCTAATTCACACAAACAGAGAATTTTGCCCAAGACCTTCTGTCAACTAAAATGTATATACATTATATGCATTTTTTTTGTATTTGTACAGGGCTTAAAAGGTGATCCTGGTGATCCTGGTCTGGCTGGTCCTAAGGGAGAAAAGGTATTTGTGTGTGTGTGTAAATTCATTAATATTTAGCCATTATACTATATATATAAATACACACAGAGGGAGACATATTGCACACAGAAAACTGTTAAAAGAGCATTACGGTTGCAAAGATGAGCGCTCAAAAATTAGGAAATAATAGAATTAAGGTTGCCTGTGAAAATTCAGTTGGGCCTCCTTGTGTGTATTATGATATAGTCTTTAGTTACATGATCACATACTGTTTTTTCCACAAGACCCCTGCATCAGTGTGCAGGATGAAAGGTGCTCACTGAATGAGCAGTTACTTAATCTTTGATTTTATCCACGTTGTGTGGCCTCAGCCCTAATTTATTTATTTATTTACACTATCCAATGCCAGTTCTGTATCCAGAAATATTAATTTCTATATATATTTTGTTACCAAGAATATTAGTTCTTATACACTATACTTTTCATCTTCATAAACATAACCATGACTTGTGACTGTCTTCTATTGCTAACTTCCACTCAAGAGCAGCCATCCTCTTGTCTTCTCTTGATCTCTCAAATGTTAAATATGATATATCAATGTATTTTATAATTCTAAATATAAAATACAAATTATATTAATAAAGAAACCAACAAGATCTGTACATTAAGGATCGTGAGATATATATTTTTATGTAGTATTTAATGTATTCCTCAATCTTCCCCAAGCCCCCTAAACCCATTTTTTATGTCATCCCTTGCTGTCCTTTTTCTAGCTTAGGGCATGAACCTCAGGGTATGAGGATCTAACTCTACAAACACTACTCGCATGAGTGACTTTACACATATGACCAATCTCATTGAGTTCAATGGGCTACCTGGTGTGCATTAAATTAATCTTGTGCAAAGTATCTGCAGGATTAGTTTCTGAAACAGTACCTCTTTGGTCAGGGGCTTGTCATTTTGTATAGCTGTAAACTATCATGCACATATGTGGCACTACAGAAATAACATTTCACATAGACAAGGTGGGTGAGGTAATATCTTTTATTGGACCAACTTCTGTTGGAGAGAGAGACAAGCTTTCAAGCTATACAGAGCTCTTCTTCAGGTCTGGTAAAGCTATTTTATATTTTACATATGCTTTTGTGAAGTGAGACCATGTTGTTGATCAATATGGTATCAACCGTACTTACGTTTCTTTCTGATATCCTCTAACTATGTGTAAAAGTAAAAAATGTGTAACTGAACGAACTGCTGACTACCCTCTCCCCCTGATTTTCCTAGGGAGATGAAGGGCCTCCAGGACAAGCTGCTTTAAGGGTACGTACTCCAGAAAACAAAGGAACAAACAATAAAAAACAGTGGGAGGAAGGAAACCACTCAAGAAGTGTGGCTTTTTTTGTTTCTTTGTTTCTAAACCTCTTTCCTGTTAAACAAAAAAGCCATGTCCTTATTTCCAGATGTCTGTGCATTTTCTAAATGTCATATTTATCGGTAGGTAATTCCCTATAAGATGGGACACTCACTTCTTAGTTGACACTGAATAGGTAAATGGAAATGTATAAACATCAAAAAGAAAATAGCAATAGTCAAAACATCCTGAAGACATTTCCCACACAACTTCAATGAGAATGTCCTTTTTTAACCTGCTGGCTTGTAGCATGTATGTTACCAGTGAAAGAACTAAACTGCTGATTTTCAGTAAAAGCTTAGAATGCAAATGAAATTTGCTGTCTAAAGATAATGTGAGTATTCTGTCAGCTAGCTCATTTATTAAGCATTCAGTTGAGGCTATTATACTGTTGTTTCTGTGATATAATACTGTATTTCTGTTTTCAAAATATTGAAACTTGACATACAAGGCCTGATTTTGAGAAAGTTGAAGAGTAGCCTTTGTGCACACAACTTTAACAATTGTTTGTGAAATTTGCTTGTGCAAATGGAGGATTTACATGTATAATAGTGATAATTCCACCAGAGTTGGTATGCAGTTACATGTACATAAAATGCATGAAGCTCTTGGGGCTCATCTTTCTGAAAATCACACTCAAAGTCTGAGTTAAGGGGCACAGCTGTGATGAGGAAAGACATTCAGTTTGGATCTCACTCTACATAAAACGAGAGACAGTTGCTGGCAGGATGTTTTATGTTAGGGGTCCCCTGTTTTTGAACTTGCTCCTTCACTTGGTCTGCCAAATATTCTATATTTGTGAATCTTCCAAGGAGGCTGCAAAACCTTTATTTTCCCTTTCCCCCCGAAAGCTGTCGAGGAGGGAGTGGGTTGAGGTAGAGGTATTTATGGTCAGTCTGTCATAACTGCTATGGCAAGAGGAGAGGAGGGACTCTGCAATAGCTAGTGCCTAACCCACTCAACAATTTAAATATTAGAACCAGCCCCTGGAAATTGATCCAAAATTGAACAGGGTGACAATGTACAGCCTGGAGCACAGCAACATAAGAATTGCCTGGATAAAGTGGATCAGTCCATTTACTTCGCAAAAAGAAAAGGAGTACTTGTGGCACCATAGAGACTAACCAATTTATTTGAGCATAAGCTTTCGTGAGCTACAGCTGACTTCATCGGATGCAAATTGGTTAGTCTCTAAGGTGCCACAAGTACTCCTTTTCTTTTTGCGAATACAGACTAACACGGCTGTTACTCTGAAACCATCCATTTACTTCAACATCCTTTCTCCAGCAATAGCCAGTATCAGCTACTTCAGTGGTAGATAAATTTCATAGAATAATCTGCCCATACTGAAAATCTGTTCCCAAACCGTTGCTAGTTAGTTTGGCTTTTGGCCTGAAGCTCAAGTGCTTATAGCCGTACAAAAAGTCTGTTTTTTTTATTCTTTACTAGTATAACTGGATACTCTGATAGGTAGCTTTTTGGCCTATCATGCTTAGGAACTTAGGAATACCCATATCGGTTTAGTTCAGAGGTCCATCTTGTTCAGTATCCTTTCTGCAACAGTGGCTAATACCATATGTTTCAGAGGCAACTGTGAGAAACCCTGTAGTGGAAAATCGTGGAACAATTGTCTCTCTACAGGAGAAGTTTCTTCCTAAACTCTGTCAGCGAGTGGTTGCCTGATGCTCTGAATCATCACTTTCTAATTCTATCCAACATCACTGTGAATGTTCTTATTAGCTATATAAACATCCAGTCATTTCTGAAGATGGGACATTACTTGATATTTGGGTTTCATGAATGTATAATTATTGAGTGGATTTCTACTTGGCCTATGCCTTCAATCCTAGGTACAGCACATTCCATTAGTCTATTCTGGGCATGACAAAAGGGTGAAGTCACATGGCTAAGTCCTGTTTTAAGAATAGGGGGGGAAGTCTTATTGCCAGTTGAAAATGAAGGAAGGCATATAACTGGTGCTATACTGTGTTGCAATGAGTACAACAGAACCCTGAGATTGTGCATTTTCTTAACCACTGGTGGCCGCATGACTTCGATACAGGGTGAGTTTTTTACAGTTCATCAAAATGCTTTTACAGCTCATCATAATGCTTTTCTCTTCCTCCTCGCATCATCTCCATCTTACCTGAATTTAATTTGAGTGAGTAATTTTTTTATTTAGGTTCTAATTTCTTTCTGACTCCATGAAAGCTGGAAGACAGCATCCTCTGTGCTAGAGGAGAAAGACATGTAGAGCTGTGTATTGTTGTTTGTTGTTCAAATATAAAATATATTAATGAAAATCCATACTCTATACTGTTGGTCCAAATGTCCAAAATTTAAGTCTGTCATATTGCCCTCTTAGCCTTTCCCCTCACTCTGTCGCATCTAGCAGGGCACCCAAAGGGGGGGAGCAAATTCCACAGTTAATAGTGCTTCCTTGAAAATCCTGTGCCTCCAGCACCCACCTCCCAATTTAAACCAGGGGCACTGTCACTCAAATGCTTCGGCTAATGCAACATCATGTGGGGAAAGTTCCTTAAAGGAACCAGGAATTTGAAGATTAAAATCACCAGGTTAAATTGCATATGAAATTAATGGAAAGGCATTGCAGTCTGTGAAACACTGCAAGAAACGCAATTTAACTATCTTCTGTGAAGCACATAGCACTTGTGATCATGGCAAACCTACTACTACTAATAGTAGTATAATTCTGCATCACCTAAAGTTTGAAAGTTTGAGTGGTTTTATGCAGAAGACATTCTAGTAATTTTTGATGTCAGAGCAATGTTAGCATTGCAAGGCAAAAAGATTGCCAAATTCTTTCAAGTGTACAAGATAAAAACCATTTTTGGCTACTGCTGTCCGATGGCTGAGTAGTGTTTGCACATTGGAGGCACTGCTGCCTATAGAGGCTCGCTGTTTTACCCAGTGTGCTGAAATACACATTGAACAGGAAGGGAGAAAAAATAAAATCCTGCAGTTCATTGCCTGAGCACTGTTAGTGTAGATGTGGAATCACCTGACAGACCTTCTGAGTCCTGTCAAAGAGAAAAGAGCCTCTTGAGCAACAACATTTATCCCTTTTTGTTTCTGCAACTGTGTTACTAAAACCACATAGCGAATGATACCAAAAACAATGTGGATATTTGATTTTTCATTCATTCCCAGAATGAGATTGTAATCTAAAAAGCTCACAGCAGTCTCTGTACTTCTGTCAGGGTCAAGGAAGTATCAGGACTCCTGGTATTGCTACTGTTCCTGTGCTACTACCTTCCTTGTAACCTGCTTCCAAAAAGAAGATTTGAGGCAGGATGATAATTAGCAAAATCAGTGTCAACAGATGATTTCTTGAGCGAGTATATAACACTTGCTTCTTTAAGAGAAGCGGGCACCTTATGCCCCAGAAAGGAAATGTTGGCAGTCCTTTCCACTAATAGGTCAAATGTCTTCCTGTTAGATTTTATCAGCCAGAAAGAAAATGGATCCAAATTGCATTGTGATAGCTTGAAGCTCCCTGAGCATCTACAGAACCTCATTGACTGATGCTGCCCAAAACTTTCCAGAAAAGGCTTTTGTTCTATGGAACTGAAAGTTCTGTCTGAATCAAATAACATTACTCCCAAAGTAAAATGAAAACTCCTCACAGCAAGGGTATTGATGTTGTCTGAGTGAAGACAACCAAAAATAATCATGTTTTTTTTTTCTCTCTCTACACTCTCACTCACACACACACATTCTACTGATCAGGATAATGTAGATAGCATGATGAAAACAAAGGTAAAGGTGTACGCTCCATATTTTCCACCTTAATTCTCAGTCCAAACGTGAGATCCAGAGTGTGACCAGCTGTTTGCATTGAGTCAGCCAGCCATCTGAGAAAGCGCCATGGTTTTCATGAGGTCCTGAGCTAACCCAGAAGAGCCATCATCCATACTGACATTGATTATTGTGGGTGACTTCATTCTCAGCATCTCGACAGCAGAGAGGATTTCATTCAGCTCAGCAAGGCCTTCTGAGATGCAGCAGGAATCTATATGCTAAAATCTACTATATCTCTGCTGTACCTGGAATTTTCATAGTAGGTAGGTACAGTCTATCAGATCCAATTTTGGAGTAGGAAACCTCCAGGTCTCTTGCAGTCATGGAGATTCAACCACCACCACCTCCCGTGTACTGATGACAAACTGAACACCTAGCTGGAGACATCTGGGCTAATTATTGTCCTGCAGATCTTGAATATACAAGCAAAATCAGGCCCCATATTTGTAATAAAAACATGGGAGGTAGTAACCTAATTTCTAAATCTTGCATTAAATAGCATAAGCTGAAGGAAAGGGTCAAAGTTTTCCAACGTTACCCCCTACTAATTCCCTGTAGAAAAAGCAGAAGAGGCATCCTAATGGAAGTCCTTCCACAACAAGATTTTGGAAGTGGACAGCACCTGATGTTGGATGCTGTCATGCAGATGATGGATCAAGTAGAGTAAACATGGATGTGTCACCTGTGTCCATCCCCATAAGACAATCTCCCATATTTTCAACCTGTAGTGTCTCAGTGTCATAAAATGATCCAAAGTCTGATTGGGGTCTAAAATATCAGTGATTTGCTTGTTTGTTTGCTACTGTCTATTGATTAGTCTTGTCTTTGAAGGAAAGAATGGAGACTGGACTGAAGTTGGTGATTTCATTAGCATAAGTGATAATTTGTTGGGAGCAGGCTGAACATTACATGTTGGTGGTGGAATTTTGCATTTTTTTCTGAACTGAATGACTGAAATCTTTGAAATTTGCCTTTCTTCATTAATATTCAGTTACACTTTACATTATAGTAGATGCCTGTTACACCGTACAACCTGGCCTCTTACTCCTCTGTATGATCAGTTGAAAGTTGACTCATTCACTGTGTCCCATGTGTTTCTAAGCTAATTGGATCGTCACAGAGTCTAGTCACTAGTCTTTAGGGTCCAGACTAGTCCTGAGAGGCACCCTCCCCTAGTGTAAGCTCATCCTTTCTGTGTGTGAGGTTTATCAACATTTCAGGCTGGGCAGATTCCCTTCTGCTCACTCTCTCCTGCATGCCCTTCTTACATGTGGTGATGGGCTGCCCCTTGCTCTTAAATAGAGTCTGACTCCTTGTCATCTGCTCCACTAGGATTCTCCAGCTCCTTCTCCATTTTCATGCTCCACTTGCCAGCCCCCATTGTCCATGGGGGTGGGTCAGTAGCTAAAAGTCTCTCAGTCAATAGCCCCAGATTGCAATCTTGATGACTCTTGGTGACAGACTTTTAGTCTGGAGTGCAATATGGTAAGCCGCTGTCAAGCAAGTTTAGACATCTGTTCAACACATCATACAAAATGGAGTTAGTAACTGGATATAGATATAATCCAATCTGATTGCACCGCTGAACTTTTTTCGTATTGTTCTGGCATTTTTAAGGCAGGATATGTGGGAAAGAATATCAGAAATTGGGACCTATGCATCCATACTGAAATACAGTTTTTGAGGGAAGAAGCAGGGAAGGCGAGAACAAAGAAGTGAGGACCTGTGAATCCTATGCACTTTGTCCAGCATAAAAAAAGATTTTATATATAGGCTTCAGTTAGGAGGGAAAAAGTGGTACTTCTATACTAATGCACTGTTTACACATCCAAACTCTGATCACAGTCACAGAGAGGATGAATGTTTTTTCTGAAAATGATTAACAGTGAAATAGTTGACAAATTTGATATTCTAACTTGGAGATCCTTAGGCTTCAGAGTTAATGTTCTCATAGATGAGTGGGAGTAGTTTACACTTCATACAGATTCCTAGATTTTAAGGCCTGAAGGGACCATTAGATCAGAAGTAGAGAAGATGATTTTGAGCTTAAGACACAGGAAGGAGTGTCAAGGAGATCTGTATTTCATGTGCTCCATGGCTCAGGTATAGTCCTTGTGTGCCCCTCTCTTGCTAAAAAGAGACCACAAATCTAATCAAGCAATTAGAGAAATCTCGAACCTAAATTTTAGATGTGCTGACCACCCCCAGTTCCCATTTACTTCAGGTGGAGTTGTGAGTGCTCAGCTTCTCTGAAAATCAGGTCCAAGATGTATCAAGTTGGACATCCAAAATCAGAAGCTAGTTTTGAACTGCGTGGGCTTAACCTTACTGTAGCTTAAATCATTCATATTTATAAAACAGACATCTAAAGCTTTGAGATTTGTTGTTTGATGGAAGGTGCTATAAAGTGTTCCAGTCCAGATGATTCAGGCATAGTAAAACAACTTTAATTCTGCAGAAACTGATGATGCCCTCAGAGAAGTGCTAGTACCATCTGAAGAATTTCCACATACAGTAATTGTTAACTGAGAGATGAGGCAAGATCACCACAGCAACTTGAAGACAGATTACAACACTGCTTGAATAGATAGCGCAGCAAGAAAACTGTCACTCTACCGCTGCAAAGTGTCATGGGTGTCTACAAAAAGGCAAATGAGGTCAGGGACAGTGATTAGGGGAAAATCCAATCCAGTCTCTAAATCTTATGCTTCATTTTGTGATTTTTATGTAGCCATGACTTTATAATACATAACCTCAGACGAAAGATGGCTCATTCTGCCATAAATAAATAGTAGGTCAGATAATACCCGAGGTTCAAATAACACTGAATTAGGCCTGATAGCAATACTATTCAGATTGCTGTAGCAAAGACTGCGGTGTCAGTGTTTCAGTTATAAACCTTGTTAAATTCAAGGGGTTAAAACTCATCACAAAATAATATTTTGGGCTGAAGCTTGGCATTATTTGGAGCCATTTCTGATTTTTCCTACTAAGAAAATGTTTTGTTTGGTTATTTTGGTGATATGGAAATATAAAATAAATTTGTTCTTGGGTGATTTGGGGGAATAACTAAAATAAATTTCACTTTTAATTTGAAATTTTGTGAGGCAAACTACAAAAACAGAGATTCTGGACCAGATTTGGCACTAGCCTTTTTTGTGCTATTCATATGATCCAAAGGGCCTGGATTCTGGCTTTAACTTTCAAGCAGAGAACCCCTTGCAGGTGCAAAGCTAGCAGATCATTTCCTATGTTAGTCACTCTCCACCCCAGTGTAGAGGAAGTGCTCAGGAAGCAGGGTGACACTGGTGTGGCAGAGCTCTGCTTTACTATGCTCATCCTCCACTGCATGAGGTTTCTTGGAGACCATGCACCAGTGGTATAAGTTAAAGCAGGGCCTAGGCTCCCATATTCTGTGCTGCCCCAGGCCTAGCATGAGCTAGAGCAAACCCAGTGTTGCTCTATTTCATGCCAGGGATATGCCATGATAGAAACAGGGAGCTGTAAGTAGCTCCCTGACTCTCCACCTACACCCCCAACACTGAGCAGAATTAGGGTGCAGGGGATACTGGAGGGAAAATCCACGTTTTTTTCAACAAGTGTTTAACTATGCATACATGACAGAGGTAACCATAAGAGCCAGTACAGCAGTGGTGGCCAGCCTGAGCCTGAGAAGGAGCCAGAATTTACCAATGTACATTGCCCCCTGCTCACAGCACCTCCTGCCCACGATCAGCGCCTCCCCCTCCCTCCCCACACCTCCCGATCAGCTGTTTCTTGGCATGCAGGAGGCTCGGGGGGTGAGGGCAAGGAGCAAGGGCACTTCAGGCTCAGGGGACTGGGTGAGAAGGGGTGGAGTGGGGGCAGGACCTATGGCAGAACCAGGGGTTGAGCAGTGAGCACCCCCAGACACAAAGGAAAGTTGGCGCCTGTAACTTCAGCCTTGGAGTTGGTACCTATACAAGGAGCCGCATATTAACTTCTGAAGAACCACGTGGCTCAAGAGCCACAGGTTGGCCACCCCTGCAATACAGCATGGCTTGTAAATAATGCATGATCAGAATTAGTACGTGTGCCAAAATACATAATTACTCAATAAGCTATAACAGTCTTAACAGATAGATGAAACACATACCAAAATATTTTAACGAGAAATACTTCTTCTAAAGTTCCCCAAAATGTTTAGTCAGTTATAATGTATATTGACATGAGTCAAACTATGCATTGCTCTGAGAGATCATAATGGTCTGGAGAATCTGTCCAGTTAATAATACAAGTCTGAAAACCTTTCATAAAATCTCTTCACTGCCCTTCAAAAACCACCACCAACAACAAAACTTTAGGCATAGAGAAGAAGCAAAGAATTCAAGAGGGAATGCATGTGTCATATGGTTAAGTAAAGGTCTGATTGTAGCCCACTGAAGTCTAGGGGTTTGGGTCAGGCCCTAAAGCAATATGTTAGTTTGAGTGTTGCAAAGATAATATGCATGTATAAAGTTCCACAATATTTCATATATTTTGTTGTTTTTAATGTAATTTCACCATGCTTGAAATGTTTAGAAAAAAGAAACTGAATTAGAAATATAATATAAGCAAAGTTGAGAAGGAGACATAAAGATAAATTTAAAAGCGTCTGTGCATTGAACTTCTGTTGAAGTAAGTAGTCAAAAGGAGTTTTGTTCAGGGAGGGTTTCTAGGATTTCTTGCAGTATTTAAGTATATGCATTTGAATCATACATTATTACACAATAAGCTCTAATGGCTCTGATCACTACATTTTTAAGCATTTTTTTAAAAGATCTTCAGTTCAAGTTGTTATGTTTTCCTGAAGTCAGTGATTCATACATCTGCTCATGGAATATCCTTTACATTGAGTCCTTGATTATGGTAATGATTTGACACAGGAAATCCAAAGTTAGGGCTCATAGTCGTACTTCATTTCTGCCACTGTGTGTAGTTTGTAGTTTATAGTGCTTTACCTTTCTAAAGTACTATACAAGTATTAAAGGTTCATCATTGTTTTTTTATAACATTTTTTTAAAAATTTATAATAGTGTAAATTAGGAATGAAATTTTAATCTTCTCACTTTAGTTACATTTTATACCCTTAACATTATGTAATATACTGTCTTATATGTGAATATATTATTTTGTTTTCAAGTCCTAAAAATTAATAATTTCTATGATAACTAGTGCTATCTTTAGAGACCCTCCAGGGAATAAAAACCGGGGGTTACAGTGTTCTACTGCACAGTTTTGTCAAAATACAGAATTTAGGCTTAGGAAGGGAGAGACTGGTCTCTGAAATGTCACAGTTGGCTAAGCTCCTCTCTTCCTTTCTGGCATCACAGCTTAAGCCTGGGCATGTCATGTCAGAAGAGTGACAGGTGAAGGAAGGTAGTGCAGCGATCTCTCTTGTAAAATATATGAAAACTATTCCTCTTGACACTTGATCTGCTGCTTTTAGTTCCTCAGGAAAATGAGTGTCCATCTGTACGTTCTTGTGGATCTATCCCTTTTGGGAGTTATAAAATACTCATCCAGATGGCACCAAGTGTTTACACAGAAGCCAAAGGTTAAGTCAGTCACAAGCAAACGTACCTAAGACTTGCTTACTAAACAGATATTTGGAATGCTGGCTCTTTGGGCTTAGTTAAATCAAGCTCAAGGGAAATTCATACACAGATACTGTGCAGAGTAGTCAGCATGAGGAAATGGCAAATTCAGGTCTGGGCAAGTTCTGTGGTCACTTTTAGATTCAGTAAACAGACGATACACCAACAGCATACTGCAGCTTTGATGTAGCAGGTTATGTAATATTCACACAGGGATAAAACTGTAAATTATTTTATATCACAAAGTTTCAATATGCACATTGTATTTAAAACCTTAATTATTGAATAGTTAACTAACTGAAGATGTAATATACTGTATCCTTGAGTGTTTAATATTAGCTGTTTGAAGTATGCTCTTCACACCTAGTGGGCTGATTCTACAGACATTTTCTATGCAACTGGTCCTTTCACACATCCCAAAATGGGACTACTAGTGTGAAAAAGGATGTGCAGATTCAGGCCCTAAAAGGGAAATCCTGTTTATAAATGTTTCATCCAGTGTTATTCTGCCTCTTAAAATTAAAAACTGCAGGTGAAAGCAGACTGATTAATAAAAGAATATATAACTTGGAAGTGATTTTATATTTTCATTGTTTAAAAAATATGTCTCCAGTAACAGGAACCTGTATTTTAACCATTTCTGCCATTTAAATGGAGGTTATTAGAGTTCATGAAAATATTAACCTATCCATTTCTTTTGGGCTAGATGTAGTCATGGGATTATCTCCTGGTTTTTAAATGTTGTTTAAATGTGAGGGAAGACCCTGTCAAGGTAAACTTGTCTAGAGACGCAGATAATATTTCTGTAGTTTCAAGCTATTTTTATTTTTATCTCCTCTGCACAGTAATACAGGAGAGCTGGTGCTTAGGGCCAGAGGGAAGATTTATGTTTTGGTCTCAGAGAAGATTTATGTTTTGTAAAAACCTGCAGTCTGCTCAGTTGACATGGAAATGATTTATGTGTCTTTCATTAGAAGAATGATGTGAGAATAGTTCCCTGTTCCTTTCTATTACTAGTGCACTTCACTGTAAAGAGGCATTTCAAGTGACTCTCTTTCAGGAGTTTAAATTATGCATTTTTTTGGCTTACAAAATAAACCCTTGTCTAGTAAAAGTGCTAGGTTCATAAACTATGAATTTTTATGACATAGTTCTGTCCATTTCTTATTGAAATGATGGTCTCTGTTGAAAATAAATTAAAATAGATTTAAAGCTCCACTATCTGAAAAAGGTGTAGAAATTACCACACCCATAGGAAAATGAGATTATAGTTTTGTTTGCTTCACTAATATATTATAAAAATGTAGTAGGCCATATTTTGATGTAGTCTGATATATACAGTTAGGGCTAAATTCTGCTTCGATACTTACTGAAGTCTGTGGAGTGGTGACAGAGTAACCAGTGATAGAACTGGAGTCTGCAAAACACCTATTGATTTCAGTAGGAGCACTATGGGCCCTGATCCTGTAGCTGCTCTGCATATGGAACTTCCATATACTTCAGTGAGTTTTGAATGCAGGGTCAGGTCCCATTTAGATTAAATTAATCCCACATGCATATTTTAAAGAAATATTGATCGAATTTCCTCATAAAATTTGTGGTACTATAGTGAAGAAAGTAAATGTGACCTATAGTAGAACCCTGATTTCATGAACATTGATCTTATCTTTCTGCCATCCAATGCAACTTAAATCTGTCAGCCTCCTTTCAAGTGTGGTTTTGAAAAAGACAGATTTGGTGTGAAAGAAGAGATGCAGTTGTCACAAAGAAAAGTCAGGCATACTGTGTACATTTGTAACATACACTATAATTGAATGATTAATAAATTTATGCACTGTACCTTCTATAATTTTGAGATGTTCAGTTTTGTGAGCATTTCAATTTTTGCTCAATCCCCAATTAGTTCATAAAATAGGGGTTCCGCTATAAAACAATATATTGCTCATAGTGGGTCATTCATGGCATTTAGCCACAGCCCCGCATTAGAGGCAAGGCAGAGCAGCGGCACCCTGGCTCAGAGATAGTGTGCATGTTGAGGGCTTTAGGTTGCGCTGGAGTTCGCAACACCCCTTTAAAGGAGGAGTATGGCATTAAGGGCCTCAAGCCAGCATATCTAGCTGAGAAGTAGTGGAGTCAAACAAAACTCTGCTTACTTCCTGTCCCTTCCTTCCCCAATTTAGCCAATTTATACAGTGACAAACCCCTGTGGTTGTCTGAGCATAGTGGCTGTGATTCTTAGCATCCCATGCAAGTCCAGAAAAGGCTCTTTGCTCCCTCCAGCATGCAGCAGCCTTTTGTTACTTCAAAATTATGGTTGACATTAATGGTCACCTTTTAATCATGATAGTAAATTCCTGGTACTACTTGTGCTAATTAATGTCATTTTACCATTGATCCTTGCAAGAGGCAGGGCCATATAGTGCCTTCTATCCAAGTCAGGACTTCCATTCATACCAGTGAGAAATGTGCATGCAGTTCAACATCAGCACATAGTAGTAGACATCACTGATCCATCTGTAAAGGAAAATACAGAGAAAGGGCCAAATTCTGCTCTGTTACTCCCTATCATATAAATGAGAGCAGATCTGGTTCTGTGGTATTTGAATAATTCCATTTACAGAGTCAGCATACACTTTTGTTTAGAAATTTATTATTGCCAACTGAACAACTAAGTAATGTCTGTGACACTTGAGTCCTAGAAAGGTTTATTATTATTTAGTTAAATATTATAAAAACTCACACATTCCAAACACGGGGAAGTGATCTGTTCACACATCGCTATGAGAGATGGTTCCGCATGTCTGATTTAGATTTTTGGGTACTTTTGACTTGTCTCCCTAAACTCCACATATAGCTTACCTGCTGTCTTGCAGAAATTACTGTTAGAATGGGATTCACCTAAGAATCTGACTGCTTCATAATGAGAAAAAAATAAAATCTATAATATGAGTTTTGTACCTACATTTTTTTTATTGAATTAATCTGTGAAGTTCTCATGAAGAAGCAGTTCCATGCTTCAGTGAGGCTGATGCATTTATTTTTTGTGCTAATAATGGAAGTCGCCATGCATGGAATCCACTTCAGCAGAACAAAGAGTTTATGGAGATCCTGCCCAATCTCATATTTCAAGAACCATCAGACACACTCTGTACTAACTTTTATATACTTAAAATACACTTGTATAATATTTTTGTTGTACTGTGTTTTTGGCATGGGCTGTAAGTTGACTCAGGAAGTAAGTAATATGAATAATGTCTGTAAGTAACTTCACTTGTCCGCTTCAGCTGCTTTTCATAATTGACTGAGGTTATGATTAGTACTTTGCTTTTGTTCAAAACATGTTCTAATGTAATTAATTTGAACCATTAAATGTAGTAAGCAGACATCTGCTGTGTTTCTGTAAACATTTTTAAAAACCTGTTAAATCAATACAAGTGTTTTTTTGTGTCTTCATGGTCACATGAGAAGATTTTACTCTTTATCCTGTAGTGAGCAGCTTATAATAGGGAGGTTGTATGAAATCTAACACACTTCAGTTGATACCGCCTTAAACTACAAACAGTTTAACAAGATTGCACTGCTAGTCACATACTTCCATCATTGCCAAACACATTTCTTTTCTCTCAGCTAAGGTTTAATAACTCTTATATACTCTATCTCCAATTACTTGTCAAAAATGTTGATTTAGGATATGATCAGCTGAAAATTTTAACAATTACTATGTGTCATCAGTAACTATAATGCAAGAAACCCACACACATTTTAATGATTTATTCAAGATATTTAACAAAACTCATACAGATTCTTCCATGTTAGCCCATGAAACTTATGTATGGGAATTGTGGTGCTAAAATATTAAAATTATAGATTCTGTGCTCTGTGTGAGATTTTACAGTATGTGAGTTAAAGAGACAAGGTGGGTGAGCTAATGTCTTTTATTGGTCTAATTTTTGTTGGTGAGAGAGACAAGCTTACACAAAGTTCTTCAGGTGACAAACTCAAAAGCTTGTCTCTCTCACTGACAAAAGTTGGTCCAATAAAAGATATTACGTACTTTGTCTCCCTGATATCCTGGTACCGACTTGGCTACAATAACACTGCATACAAATGTGTGAGTTTTCAGATTAATTTAAAAGATTCACTGCTACTTCTATACCATTTTGAAAATCCAGCATTCCCCTTCCATTCCCACTGCTAACAGCTTAGTCCACATCTCTATCATCTGTCACTTTATTTACTGAAACCCCCTTGTTGCTGCGTATCTAACCCAAACACTACAACCAAGATCCTTTCTCTTGCCCACTAATCTCTTGCAAATTCCTTTATAAATTTCCACTTTTCTCTGCTTCAAGTTTAGGCGACTCAACTTCATTTTCAAGGCTTTGCACAACTCAACATCTGCCTGTGTATCTTATTTAATCTCTTTTTAAGCCCCTATTCACCCTCTATGTTCTTCGCAAGGTTCCTGATTGATGCCTCCTTTGCCCATTCCTGAAACTCTTGATTTTGTTTCTTTTTCATGACACCTCTTAGTGTCCTTCTCTCATTTAACTTTCACCAAGCACACTCTGCCTCCTTTTTTAGAAAGCCTCCTAGAAGCCTGTCAGTTCCATGAAAGGTATTGGCAATAGAGACTGCATATACCCCTTGTTCTGTATTTGATCTGCTTGTGCCCTTAGATTGTACTGTCTCAGGGCAGTAACTTGTTTGGCCAATTTTTACATGGTGCATATTGGACTTTGTACATATGAAACCCTAAAATAAATGTATATAAACATATATAGCTTTAGTCTTTGGGTCATGTCATGTCCTCCCATGGAAAAACCTGCAGGAGGGCAAAGGAAGTTTAGAAAACTTTCACTGAATTTCAAAGAGATCATCCAGTTGGGTTGGAGTGGGGTTCACTTGTCCGCAAAGTGGGTACAGAGCATGACTTTCTCAAGATTTTCAGAAAAATCCCATGGATTTCATGCCATCGGTGGAAGGCTGCCCTCTATTTCCCCTGCCAAAACATGACCCCATCTAGAGTACTGATACTTACATCTTACCACACCTCATTGTCGTCTCCAAGAAGATATAGCAGTGCAGAACAGGACCACATGAGAATTAAGGTTGATGTGGTCACCTTAGTTCCTGTGGGTATTGCTAAACATGTTTGCTAGGAAGTGGTGACACGGGTAAAACAAACTACCTTCTCCCAGACACAGGTTTTCCCATCCCAAACTGACAGAATTTATTATCAAGAGAGCATTTCATGAGGTGAGATGGGGTGGATGCACAACATCTCTCTCAAACAGCTGGGGAGTTCTTTTTCTGGATTTCCTCTACTGTTATGTCCATTACTCCAAAATCTAGCCTTTGATTTCCTTATTAGAATCATAGAAGTTAGATATAGAAAAGACATAGAATCATAGGACTGGAAGGAAGAAGAAAAGGAGTACCAGTGGCACCTTAGAGACTAACCAATTTATTTGAGCATAAGCTTTCATGAGCTACAGCTCACTTCATCGGATGCTGTAGCTCACGAAAGCTTATGCTCAAATAAATTGGTTAGTCTCTAAGGTGCCACTAGTACTCCTTTTCTTTTTGTGAATACAGACTAACACGGCTGCTACTCTGAAAACTGAGGACTGGAAGGGACATTGTTAGGTCATCTAGTCCAGCTCCCTGAACTCATGACAGGACCAAGCATTATCTAGACAATCCTAACAGGTGTTTGTCTAACCTGCTCTTAAAAATCTCCAATGATGGAGATTCCACAACCTCCCTAGGTAATTTATTTCAGTGCTTAACAACCCTGACAGTTAGGAATTTTTTACTAATGTCCAACCTAAGGCACCCTTGCTGCAATTTAAGCCCATTGCTTCTTGTCCTTAGAGATTAAGGAGAACAATTGTTCTCCCTCTTCCTTGTAACAACCTTTTATGTGCTTGAAAACTGTTATCATGTCCCCTCTCACGCTTCTCTTTTCCGGACTAAACAAACTCATTTTTTTCAATCTTTCCTCATAGGTCATGTTTTTTAGACCTTTAATCATTTTTGTTGCTCTTCTCTAGACTTTCTCCAATTTGTCCACATCTTTCCTGAAATATGGTGCCCAGAACTGGACACAATACTCCAGTTGAGGCCCAATCAGTTCGGAGTAGAATGAAAAAATTACTTCTTGTATCTTACTTACAACGCTCCTGCTAAATACATCCCAGAATGATGTTTGCTCTTTTTTGTAACAGTGTTACACTGTTGACTCATATTTGGCTTATGATCCACTGTAAGCCCTAGGTCCCTTTCCGCAGTACACCTTCCTAGGCAGTCATTTCCCATTTTGCATGTGTGCAACTGATTGTTGCTTCCTAAATGGAGTACTTTGCATTTGTCCTTATTGAATTTCATCCTATTTACTTCAGACCATTTCTCCAGTTTGTCCAGATCATTTTGAATTTTAATTCTGTCCTCCAAAGCACTTGCAACCTCTCCCAGCTTGGCATCATCCACAAACTTTACAAGTGTACTCTCTATACCATATTCTAAATCATTGATGAAAATATTGACCAGACCTGGACCCAGAACTGATCCCTGTGGGACGCCACTCAATATGCTCTTCTGGTTTACTGCAAGCCCCTTTTAACTACTCTCTGGGAATAGTTTTTCAGCCAGTTATGTAGCCACCTTATAGTAGCTCCATCTAGGTTGTATTTCCCTAGTTTGTTTATGAGAAGGTTGAGAAACAGTATCAAAAGCCTTATTAAAGTCAATATATACCAGATCTACCGCTCCTCTCCTCCCCCCACCACAAGGCTTGTTACCCTGTTGAAGAAAGCTATCCAGCTGGTTTGGCATGATTTGTTCTTGACAAATCCATGTTGAATATTACTTATCACCTTATCTTCTAGGTATTTGCAAGTTGATTGCTTAATTATTTGCTCCATTATTTTTCTGGCTATTGACATTAAGCTGACTGGTTTGTAATTTCCCAGGTTGTCCTTTTTTTTCCTTTTTATAGATTGGCACTATAATTGCCCTTTTCCAGTCCTCTGGAATCTCTCCGGTCTTCCATGACTTTTCAAAGATAATCGCTAATGGCTCCGATATCTCCTCAGTCAGCTCCTTGAGTATTCTAGGATGCATTTCACCAGGTCCTGGTGACTTGGAGACATCTAACTTTTCTAAGTAATTTTTAACTTGTTCTTTTCCTATTTTAGCTTCATACTCAACTTCATTTTCACTGGCAATAACTGTGTTAGATGTGCAATCACTACTAACCTTTTTGGTGAAAACTGAAACAAAAAAATCATTTAGCCGTTTCCACATTTTCTGTTATTGTTTTTCCCCCTCATCGAGTAACAGGCCTACCCTCTCTTTGGTCTTCCTCTTGCTTCTAATGTATTTGTGGGTTGTTTTCTTGTTACACTTTATGTCTCTTGCTAGTTTAAGCTCATTTTGTGTCTTGGCCTTTCTGATTTTGTCCCTTTATACTTGTGTTATTTGTTTATATTCATCCTTTGTAATTTGGCCTAGTTTCCACATTTTGTAGGACTCTCTTTTGAGTTTCAGGTCATTGAAGATATCATGGCTAAGCCAGGTTGGTCTCTAGCCATCTTCCTATCTTTCCTATGCACTGGGATACTTTGCTCTTCTGCCCTTAGGTTTAAGTTCATCCCATTGCCAGTAGAGAATTATCCACTATGGTAGATTCTTCAGTTTTTCCAGTCTAATTTTAACTAACTTAAGCAATGGGTGCTTCTCAACTTCCTTTGTAGTGAGGAGGACTCACTGTTGGACAACTGTCCCTTTCATTCATTTTGAAAGTTACTCTCAAAGGTGACTGAAGGTGTATAGTTATTTTTGTCTAGGACCTCACTGAGTAAAGAGCAGTAGCTGCTATTTTATTACATTTCTAAAACTAGGATGTTGGGTACTTTGGAACATATTGTTTTTTTCATTTATAAGCCAGAAGGCCTTAATGAAACCTAAATTTCAGTGACAGGGGAGGTCCCTTTGTACAGAGCGGTTCTTCCATTCCAGTTTCCATTTACACTCAGCACTCCTCCTTTTCCTTGAATATAAACCTCCTTAGCTGTTTCTTTGTCCTTAATTGTGATATTTTAAAATTAGAAGAAAAAGAATTAGCATAGATTTAGAACAGAAAATGTTGGCTACAAAACTAGTTGTCACTGTGTTATGACAGTTTTTTCCCATTAGGACTTTGTTTTACAGGTGCTGAGTGCTTCCTTCTATATAAGGAACACCAAACTCTGTACTTCTCTGTAAGGCTAACAGCAGTCTTCGAAGGTAGTGTCTTCGGTAAAATCATTCGTAAATTTAATTTTTTTACTTTATGAATAAATATTTGATGTGTTCTAATTTTACCTAATTGCTTCCACCAATGGATAGATTATAGGTCATATTCTGAGCTGTCTTTTTATCTTGAGGGTATATAATAATGGCTGCTTTTGAACCACTCAGTTTCTGAAGTTATTAGAAAAGTCATTGCATCGGGATCCTTAATTTTTAGTTTAAGGAATCTATTTTATATTTTGCAAGCAAACATAAAAAAAATGGCTCTCCAAGGTTCCAAGTACCCTTGCCATCAATTTACAATACATTTCATAATCAAATAATTACAAAGCAAGGCAACATCTTGCTCCCCTATGTACAACCACTATTCAGGAGGGGGAGAAAATCACAAACTAAAATCTTTCCAACCCTTGAATTCCCAGCAACAGTATCACCAAAAAGATGAGCTATCTATGCGTTGTACTTGGGATCAGAGTAACAGCCGTGTTAGTCTGTATTCGCAAAAAGAAAAGGAGTACTTGTGGCACCTTAGAGACTAACCAATTTATTTGAGCATAAGCTTTCGTGAGCTACAGCTCACTTCATCGGATGCATACTGTGGAAAGTGTAGAAGATCTTTTTATACACACAAAGCATGAAAAAATACCTCCCCCCACCCCACTCTCCTGCTGGTAATAGCTTATCTAAAGTGATCACTCTCCTTACAATGTGTATGATAATCAAGTTGGGCCATTTCCAGCATAAATCCAGGTTTTCTTCCCCCCCCCCAACCCACTCTCCTGTTGGTAATAGCTTATCTAAAGTGATCACTCTCCTTGCAATGTGTATGATAATCAAGGTGGGCCATTTCCAGCACAAATCCAGGGTTTAACAAGAACGTCTGGGGGGGGGGTAGGAAAAAACAAGGGGAAATAGGTTACCTTGCATAATGACTTAGCCACTATTAGTCTCTATTCAAGCCTAAGTTAATTATATCCAATTTGCAAATGAACTCCAATTCAACAGTCTCTCGCTGGAGTCTGGTTTTGAAGTTTTTTGTTGTAATATAGCAACTTTCATGTCTGTAATCGCGTGACCAGAGAGATTGAAGTGTTCTCCGACTGGTTTATGAATCTTATAATTCTTGACATCTGATTTGTGTTCATTTATTCTTTTACATAGAGACTGTCCAGTTTGACCAATGTACATGGCAGAGGGGCATTGCTGGTACATGATGGCATATATCACATTGGTGGATGTGCAGGTGAACGAGCCTCTGATAGTGTGGCTGATGTTATTAGGCCCTGTGATGGTGTCCCCTGAATAGATATGTGGGCACAGTTGGCAACGAGCTTTGTTGCAAGGATAGGTTCCTGGGTTAGTGGTTGTGTTGTGTGGTATGTGGTTGCTGGTGAGTATTTGCTTCAGGTTGGGGGGTTGTCTGTAGGCAAGGACTGGCCTGTCTCCCAAGATTTGTGAGAGTGTTGGGTCATCCTTCAGGATAGGTTGTAGATCCTTAATAATGTGTTGGAGGGGTTTTAGTTGGGGACTGAAGGTGACGGCTAGTGGCGTTCTGTTATTTTCTTTGTTAGGCCTGTCCTGTAGTAGGTGACTTCTGGGAACTCTTCCGGCTCTGTCAATCTGTTTCTTCACTTCCACAGGTGGGTATTCTAGTTGTAAGAATGCTTGATAGAGATCTTGTAGGTGTTTGTCTCTGTCTGAGGGGTTGGAGCAAATGTGGTTGTATCGCAGAGCTTGGCTGTAGACAATGGATCGTGTGGTGTGGTCAGGGTGAAAGCTGGAGGCATGTAGGTAGGAATAGCGGTCAGTAGGTTTCCGGTATAGGGTGGTGCTTATATGACCATCGTTTATTAGCACTGTAGTGTCCAGGAAGTGGATCTCTTGTGTGAACTGGACCAGGCTGAGGTTGATGGTGGGATGGAAATTGTTGAAATCATGGTGGAATTCAAAGAATCATAGAATATCAGGGTTGGAAGGGACCCCAGAAGGTAATCTAGTCCAACCCCCTGCTCAAAGCAGGACCAATTCCCAGTTAAATCATCCCAGCCAGGGCTCTGTCAAGCCTGACCTTAAAAACCTCTAAGGAAGGAGATTCCACCACCTCCCTAGGTAACGCATTCCAGTGTTTCACCACCCTCTTAGTGAAAAAGTTTTTCCTAATATCCAATCTAAACCTCCCCCACTGCAACTTGAGACCATTACTCCTCGTTCTGTCATCTGCTACAATTGAGAACAGTCTAGAGCCATCCTCTTTGGAACCCCCTTTCAGGTAGTTGAAAGCAGCTATCAAATCCCCCCTCATTCTTCTCTTCTGCAGGCTAAACAATCCCAGCTCCCTCAGCCTCTCCTCATAACTCATGTGTTCCAGTGCCCTAATCATTTTTGTTGCCCTTCGCTGGACTCTCTCCAATTTATCCACATCCTTCTTGAAGTGTGGGGCCCAAAACTGGACACAGTACTCCAGATGAGGCCTCACCAATGTCGAATAGAGGGGAACGATCACGTCCCTCGATCTGCTCGCTATGCCCCTACTTATACATCCCAAAATGCCATTGGCCTTCTTGGCAACAGGGGCACACTGCTGACTCATATCCAGCTTCTTGTCCGCTGTCACCCCTAGGTCCTTTTCCGCAGAACTGCTGCCTAGCCATTCGGTCCCTAGTCTGTAGCTGTGCATTGGGTTCTTCCGTCCTAAGTGCAGGACCCTGCACTTATCCTTATTGAACCTCATCAGATTTCTTTTGGCCCAATCCTCCAATTTGTCTAGGTCCTTCTGTATCCTATCCCTCCCCTCCAGCGTATCTACCACTCCTCCCAGTTTAGTATCATCCGCAAATTTGCTGAGAGTGCAATCCACACCATCCTCCAGATCATTTATGAAGATATTGAACAAAACCGGTCCCAGGACCGACCCTTGGGGCACTCCACTTGATACCGGCTGCCAACTAGATATGGAGCCATTGATCACTACCCGTTGAGCCCGACAATCTAGTCAGCTTTCTACCCACCTTGTAGTGCATTCATCCAGCCCATACTTCCTTAACTTGCTGACAAGAATACTGTGGGAGACCGTGTAAAAAGCTTTGCTAAAGTCAAGAAACAATACATCCAGTGCTTTCCCTTCATCCACAGAACCAGTAATCTCATCATAAAAGGCGATTAGATTAGTCAGGCATGACCTTCCCTTGGTGAATCCATGCTGGCTGTTCCTGATCACTTTCCTCTCATGCAAGTGCTTCAGGATTGATTCTTTGAGGACCTGCTCCATGATTTTTCCAGGGACTGAAGTGAGGCTGACTGGCCTGTAGTTCCCAGGATCCTCCTTCTTCCCTTTTTTAAAGATTGGCACTACATTAGCCTTTTTCCAGTCATCCGGGACTTCCCCGGTTTGCCACGAGTTTTCAAAGATAATGGCCAATGGCTCTGCAATCACAGCCGCCAATTCCTTCAGCACTCTCGGATGCAACTCATCCGGCCCCATGGACTTGTGCACGTCCAGCTTTTCTAAATAGTCCTGTCACGGTTCCTCCCCCACTCTGAACTCTAGGGTACAGATGTGGGGACCTGCATGAAAAACCTCCTAAGCTTATCTTTACCAGCTTAGGTCAAAACTTCCCCAAGGTACAAAATATTACCCCCCGTTATCCTTGGACTGGCCGCTACCACCACCAAACTAATACTGGTTACTGGGGAAGAGCTGTTTGGACGCGTCCTTCCCCCCAAAATACTTCCCAAAACCTTGCACCCCACTTCCTGGACAAGGTTTGGTAAAAAGCCTCACCAATTTGCCTAGGTGACTACAGACCCAGACCCTTGGATCTTAAGAACAATGAACAATCCTCCCAACACTTGCACCCCCCCTTTCCTGGGAAATGTTGGATAAAAAGCCTCACCAATTTGCATAGGTGACCACAGACCCAAACCCTTGGATCTGAGAACAATGAAAAAGCATTCAGTGTTTTACAAGAAGACTTTTAATAAAAAATAGAAGTAAATAGAAATAAGAAATCCCCCCTGTAAAATCAGGATGGTAGATACCTTACAGGGTAATTAGATTCAAAAACATAGAGAACCCCTCTAGGCAAAACCTTAAGTTACAAAAAAGATACACAGACAGAAATAGTTATTCTATTCAGCACAATTCTTTTCTCAGCCAATTAAAGAAATCATAATCTAACACATACCTAGCTAGATTACTTACTAAAAGTTCTAAGACTCCATTCCTGTTCTGTCCCCGGCCAAGACGACTACAGACAGACACAGACCCTTTGTTTCTCTCCCTCCTCCCAGCTTTTGAAAGTATCTTGTCTCCTCATTGGTCATTTTGGTCAGGTGCCAGCGAGGTTACCTTTAGCTTCTTAACCCTTTACAGGTGAGAGGAGCTTTCCCCTGGCCAGGAGGGATTTCAAAGGGGTTTACCCTTCCCTTTATATTTATGACAAGTCCCTAACCACCTCTATCTCCACAGAGGGCTGGCCATCTCTTCCCCATTTTGTGATGCCCAGCGCAGCAGTCTGGGAGCTGACCTTGTTAGTGAAAACAGAGGCAAAAAAAGCATTGAGTACATTAGCTTTTTCCACATCCTCTGTCACTAGGTTGCCTCCCTCATTCAGTAAGGGGCCCACACATTCCATGGCTTTCTTCTTGTTGCCAACATACCTGAAGAAACCCTTCTTGTTACTCTTGACATCTCTTGCTAGCTGCAGCTCCAGGTGCGATTTGGCCCTCCTGATATGATTCCTACATGCCCGAGCAATATTTTTATACTCTTCCCTGGTCATATGTCCAACCTTCCACTTCTTGTAAGCTTCTTTTTTATGTTTAAGATCCGCTAGGATTTCACCATTAAGCCAAGCTGGTCGCCTGCCATATTTACTATTCTTTCGACTCATCGGGATGGTTTGCCTCAAGAGCTTCTTTTCCATGGGTCCAGATGATGAAGATGTCATCAATATAGCGCAAGTAGAGTAGGGGCGTTAGGGGACGAGAGCTGAGGAAGCGTTGTTCTAAGTCAGCCATAAAAATGTTGGCATACTGTGGGGCCATTTACCAACAGGAGAGTGGGTTTGTGGCGGGGGGGAGAAAACCTGAATTTGTGCTGGAAATGGCCCAACTTGATTATCATACACATTGTAAGGAGAGTGATCACTTTAGATAAGCTATTACCAGCAGGAGAGTGGGGTGGGGGGAGGTATTTTTTCATGCTTTGTGTGTATAAAAAGATCTTCTACACTTTCCACAGTATGCATCCGATGAAGTGAGCTGTAGCTCACGAAAGCTTATGCTCAAATAAATTGGTTAGTCGCTAAGGTGCCACAAGTACTCCTTTTCTTTTTGTACTTGGGATGTTAACAGTGCTGGGCAAATTTGAAGGAGTGAATTCTAAAGTAGAGGAGCATTAACAGAGAATGCATACACACACATACGCACATACGTATGTGCGTATGTGTGTGTATGTGTGTTTAAACTACATAGCTTCACTGTCAAGGTTCCTCCCCCACTCTGAACTCTAGGGTACAGATGTGGGGACCTGCATGAAAAAACTCCTAAGCTTATCTTTACCAGCTTAGGTCAAAACTTCCCCAAGGTACAAAATATTCCCCCCGTCGTCCTTGGATTGGCCGCTACCAGCACCAAACTAATACTGGTTACTGGCGAAGAGCTGTTTGGATGCGTCTTTCCCCCCAAAATACTTCCCAAAACCTTGCATCCCACTTCCTGGACAAGGTTTGGTAAAAAGCCTCACCAATTTGCCTAGGTGACTACAGACCCAGACCCTTGGATCTTAAGAACAATGAACAATCCTCCCAACACTTGCACCCCCCTTTTCCTGGGAAATGTTGGATAAAAAGCCTCACCAATTTGCATAGGTGACCACAGACCCAAACCCTTGGATCTGAGAACAATGAAAAAGCATTCAGTTTCTTACAAGAAGACTTTTAATAAAAATAGAAGTAAATAGAAATAAAGAAATCCCCCCTGTAAAATCAGGATGGTAGATATCTTACAGGGTAATTAGATTCAAAAACATAGAGAACCCCTCTAGGCAAAACCTTAAGTTACAAAAAAGATACACAGACAGAAATAGTTATTCTATTCAGCACAATTCTTTTCTCAGCCATTTAAAGAAATCATAATCTAACACATACCTAGCTAGATTACTTACTAAAAGTTCCAAGACTCCATTCCTGGTCTATCCCCTGCAGAAACCAGCATATAGACAGACACACAGACCCTTTGTTTCTCTCCCTCCTCCCAGCTTTTGAAAGTATCTTGTCTCCTCATTGGTCATTTTGGTCAGGTGCCAGCGAGGTTACCTTTAGTTTCTTAACCCTTTACAGGTGAGAAGAGCTTTCCCCTGGCCAGGAGGGATTTCAAAGGGGTTTACCCTTCTCTTTATATTTATGACAGGAGCATTAACCGAGAATGCATACACACACATACACACATACGTGTGTATGTGTGTGTGTGTTTAAACTACATAGCTTCACTACAGTTAGTGCTGTATGATTTCTGGTTCACACATGAAATTTTTCACTTTAACATACACAAATATATTCTAGCAAGTTAACAGTTATATTTGTTTCAGAGTAACAGCTGTGTTAGTCTGTATTCGCAAAAAGAAAAGGAGTACTTGTGGCACCGTAGAGACTAACCAATTGACTGTGAAGTGAGCTGTAGCTCACAAAAGTTTATGCTCAAATATATTGGTTAGTCTCTTTGTTGTATCTGTGACTTTGTGAACAACTATGCATCATCAACCATTAATAGAAAATTTTGAAATTGTTTGCAGCATAAATGTAGTTTGAAGCAGTTTTGAAGTGTCTGAAACAATAACTTGTTAACATTTTAAATTAAAGTGAGAGAATATCATGTAGTGAATTAAAGTCTGAGGCGTTCTCCCAGCTGTTGTGATTCAGAGTGGAGAAATTATATAAATGGGAAAGCTCTTGAACAGATTAATTTTTATTTAAAACTGAATTCATACAATTCATTTTAATAAAGTGATATCGTCTTTTGAAGATTTGGGAGGTAGCAATTTAAACCTCATTACTTTTCTCAATTTTATCGCCTGAATTACAGATCATAATGTTTTAATTCACTTTCTGGAAATATAGAGTTTTCTAAAAACTTGACTTATGAGAGGCTTGATTCAACACTTCTAAACTAGCCAAAAGGGGAGTTTATCTTGAATAAATAAAAAAACCTAAGGCTCCAATCCTGTGACTTGTTATGCACAGCCAGAACCCTGCACCTTGACCTCAACAGTGAGACTGGATGTGGGCTTACGGGTTGACCAGAGCACAGTCACTTATAGGATCAGGGCAAAGTGCCTAAACTTGATCTCAGAGATATGGTGTGGATTGCTATTTATCGGCTGAGCTTGCAAGACCCTACACTCAAAGGTGTTTGTATGTATGTAATGTGATGACTTTTGAACACTGCATCAAATCAGTTCCAATATTTCAGGGAATGTTATAGGCATCACTGGCCAGAATCCTATTGAATTGGGGAGCAATTGGAAAATTGAAAGAGGAGATTGGGAGAGGGTAGAATGTGGGACACATGGAGTCCCTGCCATTGATTTAGCACAACCACAGCTTCAAGCACCTCTGCTGTAGGTCAGACTTGTTGATGGTGCCCATTAACACCTTAAAGAATAGCAATACTTTATCTAATCTCTGTCCATGCTCCCTTGATATGCTGAATGTTTTCTCACCCAGACAAATGATACGGTTGCAATGGCAGTGTGCTCATAGTTCCTAGCTTTGGGGGAGAAGAGGGACACTGGTATGGGGGAATGGACAGGCAACATAGTTCCTGGTGGGGAAGATAAGTTGAGTGGCTCTGATGTGGAGGAAGAGGACACACAAAATCCTAGCTTGGGGTAGAAAAAGGAATAGGAAAAGCTGCAGCATGCACAGACGCTGACATGGGAGATAATGGGAACCTAGGAATGGGGGGCAGTCAGAACTCAAGTGTGACACAGAGGTCCATTGGTGCCAGCTGGCAAAAGGTTCACTATTCTGTGTCAGCAAACATAATAGGCCTGACAAACTCTTCACCTAAGACACTGCTTTCATGGTACTTATCCATAAATAAGTCTTGTAAGGTGTCAGATAAAAGCTGGTGTTACACTGGTCATTATTATCATTGTGAAAAGTATGTACTAATGATATTTTAAAAAGTTATGTATGTATACTGATAATACAGTATTCCTGAGCCTCTGTATCAAGTATGAGTCACCTGCAGAGAGTGGTTTTTTCTCGGATCAGGAATGTTTGTGTATCTAGCTAACTGGCATATAAATTAAGCATTTAATGTTTCATGATGGGCCTCCGAGTTTGAACTGAATGCTGATAAAGAGCAGGATGGGAAGGTAGCATCAGGTAATTCATGGTGGAGGGGGATGGAGGAGTGCAAGGAGCCCCTGCTGTGCAGTAAGCTCAGCCTACACAAGCTACAGAGTGTGCGAACCCCTAGCTTAATGAAGCCAGCTAATTTGTATGTGGCATGCTGACTTTACATGATATGTGGTAGTACAAGATACAAATCATAGTTACCCTTTATAACTATATTTAAAACAGTACTGCGTCAAAACCCAATAATTATTCTGGTCCATTGGCTTTTATATGGCACAATATGATTATGCTGGTATTACAATCATCAATAAAAATTGTTGTTTTTTTTTTACACATGAATATAATGTAGTCCTGAACGTAAGGCGATCTCTTTCAGTAATGAACATTTTAAGTTTCTTTTGGTTACAAGTATGGTTTGTTACAGGCTGAGTCAAATTAAGTCAAGATCATCTTGAAATGTTACATTCTTGAATGTTTGTATTTCCAGGGTTTGCCAGGGCTAGAAGGTCCTCCCGGTCCACCAGGGAAAGAAGGTCAGAGGGTGAGTAAACTTTGTGAACAACTGGCAAGTGTGTGAACTGAGGTTAATGTGTTCTTTCTGAGCACCAATAAAAATAAGACTAAAAGATAGCAGCTGAGTATGAAGCATTCTCTCAAATTGAGCTTTGAAATGTGAGTTTTGTCTTTGTTTGAATGAGATTTAACAGTTAAACAATCTTAAATGTTTTAATGACTGGCAGCACAGATTTGTAGCTTGGGTAAAGTGCATCTGCTGTAATTTAAACTGGAAAAATAATAAAAAATGATCTCAACTTTCAGTTCTGTTGTGAGAACGGAAGGTATCCTAGGGTACATATCATACGTCAGCGCGTGATTTTTATGCTAAGTATTATACAGCTTAAAGCTAGGGCCAATGATCAGGGTATTATTGTTTTGATATGTGCATGTCACAGTTGATAATATCTATACAAGAAATGGATAACAGTTAGAAAGAAATAAGAAGCAACCAAGATGTGCTCAAAACTTGAAATGAATCTAGACCCATTTGTGAAATTTAAAAATGTTGGGTTAACTGTGTTTTTTACTCATTTTCTTGTGCCTCTCCATTTCGTGGCTTCCTCTTGTACCAGCAGAAGTAGTAAAATACAAAGACAGATGCTGATCTCATAGTATTATGAGTGATCCTGAACTAGAAAATATTGGGAAAACTCAAGAGAGAGTTTGTTTTCATGAGATTGTTAGACCAATTCTAGACCAAAGTTTGGATAAATATCAGATTTCTTAGCAAACAGAACTAGTGTGACTTTCTGAAGTTTGTTCATTCACAATTAATTTTGGCCCAGTCCTACAGGAGGGCATTGAGGCACTCATTTTTCAGAAAAGTTAACGGGAATCAAGATGTTGAGTACTTTACTTTATTGGGTCCTTTGTGAACAACCTTTCATTAAAGGCATAATGCTGATTGGTAAAGATGTGATGCTGTAGCCTCTATACAAAGGGGTATTTCTTTTCAGGAGAGCAGTCCCACTTACTTCAGTGGAACTATCCACAGGCCTGATCCTGGTACACAGTGATGTGTGTGGGAATGTTCTAACTCTTACTGTTATGCAGTTAAATATGTGAGATATGGCAAAGGTCTGCTTGTCCATTTTTTTACATGCTCTAAATAGAAAGTTTTTCTGTGGAGTCTCAGGTCTGCAAAACTGCCAGAATACTAACACTTATTTGTCCCTTATATTCAATAATGTGAAAGGCAGACAGTGGTGATTATCTGAACTTTTAAAATGCAGTTATTTTTTGGTGCTACTTTTAGGCTAGGACTATAACATTATGTCCACTGCTAGAAAAATGAATTGTAGCTGTATTCTTTTTGTTATTCAGGGAAATTTAGTGAGAAGATAGATTTCCCTTAGACACTTATATTTCATACATAACATTAGCTGGTGTCTTTTCCAGTGAGTAGTAAATAGACAATACAGTATAAACAGAAGTGCTTCTTCCCCTACTGTCACAGCCATGCAGACAACTGTCTTCAGCCAAACAACAGCAACAACATAGATGTGGACTATGCCCTCTCTCATGCGCTTCATATTAATGTAGAGCAAATGGCAATACTTTCTTGCCCTGCACCACCCAGTATAATAATAATTAATAATCATGCATCATCGTGGTAGCTTAATTTAAAAAAATGTAAAAATCTGGAAATGCAGAAGTTAAGGTTTTTACAGCCACAATAACTCAGGCCTTATCAACACTGAGATTTTTAGCCACTTTTATAGTAACACTACTGTGGGTGCATGTAATATTAGATATGGTATATTGGTGTAAATCAGCAGTTGCAAGTCTAGGGTCTGCACCAAGGCAGCTACATCAGCATAGCTAACTGGATGCTAAAAAACCTCGTTCATATGAGGTCTCAATCAGGTTGCACATCCTCTATATATGGTATTATGTATTGACAAACACAAAACTATGTTAAAAGAATGTTAAGATTGCAAAATCAAGTGCTCAAGATTTAGGAAGTAGCAGAATTAAGGTTGTACGTGCAACCTTAATCCATTCTCTTCCTGCATATGGATTTTTGATGCACTTTTTAATTATTGTTTCACATACTATTTTTAATGAGACGTCTGCTTCTTTCAGTGCACAGGAAGGACAAATCAGTGGTTATTCAATATTTCTTTTTATTTCATCACTCATGTGACCCTGTGCTTCATTTATTGCACACCATCGAAACCTTGCACTTAATACAGAATTATTTATTTCCTGATGAGCTTTCCTCTGGAGCTCAGAACCATACTATAAGATCTTGTCTACACTACAGAATTTTGTTGACAAAAATCAGCTGTGGTCGACAAAACAGTGGAAGTGTACACACTACAATGTTCCTTCTACCAACAAAACTCTCCTGCTTTTCCAACAAAATAAAACCACCTCAACAAGAGGCATAGAGCTTTTTTGCAGCAAAGTTATATCGACAGAGTGTCAGTGTAGACATTGTGCTTGGTTATGTGACTGTAAAATGGCCTCCAGGAGATGACCCACAATGCTCATTCTGGCTGCTGTGGTCAGCAGTTTGAACTCCACTGCCGTGCACCCAGGTACACAGGCATCCACCCCTCCCCTTTAAAGACCCAGGAATTTTTGAAATTCCATTTCCTGATTGCTTGGCATGGAGACCTCACATCACATTTTCCCAGCTGACCATGGCGGCTCCACACAGCAAACGCTGTCCTGCTTGGAGTACATGTGAGTTGTTGCATCTGTAGGGAGAAGAGGCTGTGCAGTCCCAGCTCTGCTCCAGCCATAGGAACTTTGATACCTATGGACAGATTTCTTGTGGCATGTTGGATAAGGGCTGCAAACAGGACATGCATCAGTGCTGTGCGAATCTAAAGGAGCTGAGGCAGATATACCAGAAATCAGGGGAGCAAACCATGGGTCTGGTGCTGCACCAAAGTCTGCCGCTTCTACAAGGAGCTGGACACTATCTTTGGTGCTGACCCTACCTCCACCACCAAGAGCCCCACTGATGCTTCAGTGGGACTGGAGACAGCGGACTCAACCCCGAGGACAAAGTGGTGGATGAGGAAGTCGAGTTGGAGGATGAGATGGGCCAGGTGACAGGGTCGTCCGGTGCCATGATGAGCCAGGACCTCTTCTTGACTCAGGAGGGTTCAAGCCAGTCCCAGAAGTCTGTCCCAGAAGTCATGATGCAGGAGAGGGGAGCTCTGGTAAGTTATCTTTTTGAGTTGAATGCTGCTCAGTTACACGAGGTAGAGCTGTCCTTTGCTTTGTTATACACTAGAAGTGGGCTAAGGAATAGAAATGTACACGACTAGCTGTGTTTGCATCTGCTTCACATTCCCCTATGCAGCTACACAGTAGGAGTCCTGTGGAAAAGTGTGTTAATGGACACCAAGATTACACAGAAATAGTCCAGAGATATCTCTAGGAAACTTTTCTGGAGGTACTCGCCAATAATCTGCCAAAGTTTTCTTGGCAGAGGTGCTTTGTTCCTTCTCCCATTGCCTATTGCCATAGAAAAAGTTTCCTAAAATCACTTGGGCAGGCACCAAAGCGGCGCACAGACATGCAGCGTAGGGACCTGGTCTGATGCTACACGCATGCAGGAGTCCACCCTTGTATCCTTGCTTACCCTCAGGAGTAAGATATCTGCTTCAATGACCCCTGCCTATGGAAAATGGTGGCGGAATTTACAATTTTGTCCCTAGTTTCTTGCAGTGATCCCCTTAGAAAGCCTCCTAGACCTTATGACCCATCTTGAGTGACCCCCTGGCCCTGTCCTGAACTCACCATGTTTGGGTTGTTTAGGTCTTGTTTGCTGAGCTATGTGCTTGCCAAGGGACAAAGAGAAACTGATTCCTATTTTAAAAGAGGTGTATTTTACTATAATGATTCGATGTCGTGAGTTCACTCACAATTATGCTTCTGTTTATTGTTGCTTACATTTATGCAGATGTGACGAGGAGCAGCAAGAAGGACATGTTTCGAGAAGTGCTCCAGTCCTCAGATGCCGAAAAACAAGAACACAGGACATAGGGAGAGACTGTAAATGAAAATTATAAAATAAGCAGGAGAAGAAGGAGAGCTAGAAGCAATTTTTAATGGGACAGGAGTGGATGATAAAAGTGATGGAGGAACAAACAGATGTTGAAATCCCTAATCGTGCGTCAGGCAGAAAACATGCATGCTTGCCCCCCGCCTCTGCAGCTGACACAAAACTGCTTATCATGCCCTCCCCAAACTCCTTGCATCTTATAATGCCCTCCCACACGTTCCTTGCATCTTCCCATCTCAGTACCTCATTCACTCCACCCCTTCAGACAGCTTCCAAAATGATAGCTGAAGTTGCACACAGCTATGAGAGCCTACATCAGGACGCTGTCCTTTACTGTTACTTCCCTTTACACCGTTTTCTGTGTGTTGTTAATTAGTATTTAATAAAAACATGCTCTCTTAAAGGTAATCTTTATTTGTCTCCTACACATAGTGGTTGCTGCTGAAATTAATACAGTGGCAGTTGGAAGATTTGCAGACTACAGGAAGCAATCGTCAAAATTTTCATGCAAGGCGGCAAGTTAACAAAGCATGACAGAATGCTTTACAGAAAGACATATTACTGGTACCCATTATCAAAATGGCTCCTCAAAACCTCCCTGATTTGAATATTCCCCAGTTTTGCCCCTCTAGTACCCTGGTATCTGGCTGCTCGGAATTAGCTGCCAGGCGATCTGCCTCCATGCTTCACCTCAGGGGAAACTTTTCACTCTTAACCTCACAAACATTATGCAGCACACAGCAGGATGCTGTGACCATGGGAATAATATCGTTAGTTAGTTATCCATAAAGGCAGTGCCAGTGAGCTTTTAATCTGCCAAACGCACATTATATGGTCATTCTGCGCCTCCTCAGCCTATTGTTGAAGCTCTCCTTGCTGCTGTCCAGGTTCCAGTGTAAGGCTTCATGATCCCTGGGAGTAAGGGGTATGCTGCGTCTCCCAGGATCACTATGGGCATTTCAACACCCCACATTGGAATCTTCTGGTTTGGAAAGTAAGTCCCTGCTTGCAGCTTTCTGTACAGGCCAGTGTTGCTGAAGATGCCGTGTCATGCACCTTCCCTGACCACCCAGTGTGGATGTGAGTTAAATGACCCCGGTGATCCATAAGCACCTGCAATATCATAGAGAAGTACCCCTTTCTATTGAGGTACTCTGTCGCAAGATGGTCGTGGCCAAAATTGGGATATGCATGCCATCTATCGCCCCACCACAGTTAGGGAATCCCATTGTTGCAAAGCCATCCACTATTTCACACATGTTTCCAAGAGTCACAGTCCTTTGTAGCAGAATGTGATTTATGCCCTGCACACTTGTGTTAACGCAGCCCCAACAGTGGATTTCCTAACTCCAGATTGATTTGCGACTGACTGATAGCAGTCTGCAATTGCCAGCTTCCACATAGCGATCACCATGCACTTCTCCACTGAGAGGTCAGCTCTCATTTGGGAGTTCTTGAACTGCAGGGTTGGGGCGAGCTCTGCACACAGTTCCAGGAAGTTGGCTTTCCGCATCTGAAAGTTCTGCAGCCATTGTTCATCATCCCAGACTTGAATAACGATGCGATCCCACCACTCTGTTTTTGTTTCCCAAGCCCAGAAGCAATGGTCCACCGTGTACAGCTGCTCCCTGAATGCCAAACGTAATCTGGTGTTCTTTCTTTCGCTGGCACACAGCAAGTCAGGCACCTCGGATTCCTGTTCAGATTGGGAGCTCATGATATATTACATGACTAGCCATAGAGAGTAGTGCAGGATCAATCCTTTCAGACAGAGATGGCAGGTGCACAGTGAACAGGGACTGTTGAAAAATGCCACAAAACACAGTCGGAAGTCCATGGAATGATGGGATGGAAAAAATCTGGATCATGGGATGTTGAGCCTGCACCCATGATGCACTGTGACTCACTCTGCCTTCCCACAAGCGATCATAATTTTACCAGTTTTTGATGGTCGGTGTAACTTGCATCAACAAAACTCTGTAGTGTAGACAAGACCTAAGAGTGCTTCATGAACATTAATGTTTGATCTTCATAACGACCTGCTAGGTTAAATAGTATTTTTGCATTTTACGCATAGGTACTGCAGCACAGATAGCTTAAAGCCAAAATTGTCAAACGTATTCACTGACTTTGGCTGCCCAACTTGAGACACCAGAGGCCTGAGTTCTTTGTTCGTTTTTTGTTTTGTTATTTTAGTATTTGTATGCCACTTTACATGTTCAAAGCACAACTCCCAGTGACATCAGTTGCAGTTGTGAGTGCTCATTCCTTCTACAAATCAGGAACCATATTAGATATAGCGGTTTGCAATAAAAGTGGAAGGAAATGTTGTGTTAATTGGACCCCACATAGGCCATAGAACTTCCCTAAAATAATTCTTTGAACTAGAACATATCTTTTAGAAAAACATCCAATCTTGATTTAAGAATTGCCAGTGATGGAGAATCCATCACAATCCTTGGTAAATTGTTTCAAAAGTTAATTACGCTCACTTTTAAAAATGTATGCCTTATTTCAAGTCTGAATTTGTCTAACTTCAGTTTTCAACCATTGGATCTTGTTCTACCTTTGTCTGTTAGAATGAAGAGCCAAAGGATCAAATTTTTGTTCACTTATAGACTGGGATCAAGTCACCCCTTCACCTTCTTTCTCTTAAGCTAAATAGATTGAGCTCCTTGAGTCTATGACTATAAAACATGTTGTCTAGTCCTTTAATCATTTTCATGGCTCTTCTCTGAAACCTCTCTGATTTTTGAACATCCTTCTTGAATTGTGGACATAACAATTGTGGACATAGTATTCCTATAACAATCTCATCAGTGTAACAATTTCATGGGATGAAGAGAGAGGAAAGGGGGAAAAAGAGGGATAACTCATATTTTGCATAAAAATTGAACCATGTATTTGATATTGCTTTCATGGTGAAAATTTTGATATCATCTAAGATTGCAAAGCTCAATTTACCTGAACTATGAACAAATACTGATTCTCTGAGTATGCATATAGTTTATTTATGTGCTGAATTCTTCTATAGCTGACTCTACCACTCTGTGCTGAAAATTATTTATCAAGAAGGCACTGAGTCAGTGTCCCAGAAAATGTATGAGACAGTTCTTGTAAATTACTTACAGTGGGGTGAGAAACAAAATTGAGTTCTGCACACTTGGATTAATAAACTCTTTCTTGATTGGTGTTGACTCCTTTCTCCATGCTTCAGTTAGGAGCTCAAATCTTCTGGAAAGATAAAAATAATTTTCCTTTGAAGTTGCTCCTCCTTGCTCTACGTTGTAGGCAACACTTTTCTTGTTTCTGTAGGTCTGTTCTGAGTAGAATCCTGGGTGCCTTCACTTCTCTTTTCTGTGGATTTTTTCTTAGTAAACTTTTTTTATAACCTGTCTGTAGAAAGGTACTTCCTTGATATTTATATTTACACATAGATACTCTCAGCTTCTCCTCCAGACACACACAAGTGTATAGGTCAAATTATGTTCTCCGTTACACAGGTGTAAATTTGGAGTAACTATATTAATTTAAATGGAGTTACTCTGGATTTACAAATCTGTAGATAAGAGCAGAATTTAGCTCATTGGGTTTCAGTCTTTGATTTTATTCAGTAAAACAGTGATGCTGGAGCGTTTGAAGCAAAACTGATTTTCTAAAGCCTCCATTTTTAGTTCATAAAACAAATATTACTTTTTCTACTGAATTCTTTATGTACACTTTGCTCCCTCACTTCCCCCCTGTATCCTTTAGGTACTCATCTACTATGTCAATTAAACAATCTTTTTCTATTATTCTATATGGTAGAAGAACAAGTGACATTTTTCTTTCCACTGCAGTGAGGATGCATTGTTTTTGCCCTTCCCCCCAAGGTTATAAATGTAAAAAGTATGGGAGATATGTCTCCATGGCTATATATGTTGTTGGTAAAATAGGAGATCTTTCTTGCTGTAGATACACACAAATGCATTATTGTTAAAATTGAAATATGATTAGTAGACATCTTTTCACCCTCGTAAAATGTCTGCATTAAAAATTTTACATGCATGTGCAGTAAGAATGATACACAAGTAAAAATAAAGCCCTTAGACTTTACCAGCTATGTGCAATTTTAGTTTTATCCCACTTATGTGAGTCTTAAAATGCTTCTTGACATATCTGTAATCATTGTTTATTAACACAAGATCACAATATCGCTGAAACAAATAATGACTACAAGTTATTTATATGAAGAGCAAGGGGAAATCAATAAATTATTTAAAATCATTTGTTAACTGCAATGTCAAAAAGATAAATTATAGATGCAGTTTTGTAGTATCACTTGAGCCCAAACATGTGAATATACAAGTTATAAATATAGATCCTGCACTGGGTTGTGGCTTGACAGTAGTGTATTACTTTGCTGTATGATCAAATTAAGACTGGAAGTATCTCTCAACTCTTGCTCCTGAAGTCTCTGAGCAATTTCAGGTCTCTTGTTTCCTAAATATCTGGAGAACAAGCAAGCCAGTAAAGATGCTTGTTGGGGAATGTATGAAATGCCTTGAGTTCAAGGACCCTTTTCTGGATACTTCCTAAAACAGCACTGGCCATAATGTTAGGAGGAGCTATATTTCCAGATCTTCCAAAGAGTGAAAAAATACTTCAGAAACCAAGAAGAAAAGTGGGATCTATTTAATGAGATTGTACAGAATGAGGAAGGTGAAACCCTGAAATTCCTTGACTAGACCTTTGAAGCATTAGAGAATCCCATCTGACCCCCATGCTGTATCATCTTTTCTTAAAACAAAAAAACTCTCTTTATTTAAACCCTCCTTAAGCCTGTAACAACTCCCAGAGGACGAGAAAATTAGGAACCAAATTGTGATTTGGAGTGTAACAATTTTGTGCTTGGTCTGCTTCTGGGTCCTCAAAACTACATTCAGATGCTTGGGTTCAAGCTCATGGTGGCTCCATAATTTAGCCCAAAGAAAAAGTGACACGACCACCACTCTGCTCTTAATGATCACGGATTGTATCCACATCAGAATCTTATTAAGTAATCAATGTGGCAGTAGAAACAGTATCTACGTAGGGGAGATGCCACTTGTAGATTAATATTAGTTTAATTTCTGAGCTTTGATTAAATGGAGCCATTTTCTTGTTCTTTTTCCTGTTGAATTACAGGGCTTATGTTTATAGAGATGCTGAACACTGGCAGTTAATGTGAATGTATTATAGGAGTAATAAATTATACTTTTCAAGTGGGCAGCAAGATTTTTTTCCCTGGCTGTAAAGTAGATTACCAACAACATTCATTCATTATTAGCGCCGTAGTTGCAATTTCAATAATTACAAAAAATTCTGGCCTTGGAAATAAGTGTTTGTTTTAAGTCAGTGGGAGGTGGATGTTCATATAGTAAATCATGCTACAATTTAGTCCTTTATTTGTGCCCCAACCATATTTTTGAGCCTTATATATGTTCTCAAAATATGCAAACAGCACATGTTTGTTAAGAAAAGGATAGCTGAAGGCTCAGTACAGCAAAATTAGAATTAATAATTGTTGTTATTGTCATATATATCATATATACTACCATATTATCAAAGTATGCTAGGCATTGCACAGAAAGAGTCTCTTCTGCACAGTAGAAAGAGTCTCTTCAATTGACAGTTCATAAACACACAAAAAGGGGTGTGATCAGAGTGGGAGTAATATCATGTAGTTCTGCAGGAAAGCATTTACATCTATTTATGGTTTAATTAAATTAGGTGGATGTTTTTGTGGATTTTTAAAATTCCCTTTTGGTGATACAGGAGAATTGAGGGGTTTTTTGGAGGGATTTAGAATGAAGTGTGGGGAATAGTTTGAAATAAGATTTGGGAAACGTGTTCTTTACATAGGGCAAAATATAGAAAAAGAAAATAGGATGGCATCACTAAAGGATCAGAATGGTTTTAGAGGTCCAATCCTAAATGATACTGAGCATTGCGTTCCATTGAAATCAGTGAGAATTTCAGGTGGTGAGCATCTCCCAGGAATTGGACTGAGAAGAGCACATGCTGTGGGGCCAAGTTTCAAGTTGTGTTACAAACTTGAAGCACAGACCATGCTTGTTGAATAGATCCTTTTGTTGTGCAAATCTTCTGAGTCAATTACACTCAATTTTACAAACCTCGGCTAATATCTTTTTTCATTTAGTTTTGACATGCTGTAGTTCAACTTGCTGATCTTAACCAGTATTTCCTCTAATTCTTTTTTCCTATGAGAAGAATGAATTACTGCCAGAATTCAAGTTAAAAACCTATGAGCCTAGTCTCTCATTCCATTTGCTCCTTCAGTCACATATTTTCTTTCTTCCGTTTATTGACTAATTTCTCTCCTCATTTATATCATATCCATCATTTATCACTTTCTTTCCAAGACATACATTCTCTCCCTTTGATTTTCCCTCCCTCTCTCTCACTCTTCTTCTCCCCGGTACCCCACATTATCCTATTCCTCACTTTCATTGTACGATGGGTGATGGAGGTATCTCTCATTATATATACATATAATATATTTAATACCCTTCCAGCCCATAACATCAACTAAAAATAGGGTGACCAAATAGCAAGGGTGAAAAATCGGGACGGGGATGGGGGGTAATTGTCACCTATATAAGACAAAGCCTCAAATATCGGGACTATCCCTATAAAATCAGGACATCTGGTCACCCTAACTAAAAAGGCAAGTGATACCATGATGATAGGCACAGTAGAAACAGATTATAAAGGCGTTAAAGCAAGGGTAAGAAAAGCCTTTGGGGAAATAAGCAGTATTCAGCACTAATTGCTACTTTTCTTTGTCATCTTCATAACTGAAAAACAGGATTTCTTTTTGCAAAGCTCTTTACTTACTAGTGACTTACCTGATTTAATTTATTTTTGTTCTGAAAACTGTTCAACCAAAATTGCATACTAAACTCCAGGGAAGCATGTTATCATAGGTATAAAGCAACTGATGACAATATACCATCTTCCCCCAAACAAACTGTTTTTATGTTTATTGCTATTGGCACTCTTCACATCTTTATATGTTGGTTCACATTCTTTAACTTCTGTCATTTATTTTCTAGAATTGTATGAAATGTCTGAAAGATGCTAATTGAATATGCTTATAAAAAAATCCAACTCGGCATGCTAAGAGAGATGCTTCTAGTCATCCACCGAACTTTATCACTTAAAAAAAAGTTACCCAGTTACCCCGCCTTAGTGTGTAAATTGTCATATAGTATCAGCTCCCTACTTTTATTACATTTTTTGGTACCTGATGATTTGAACATGATGAATTTCTTTGAGTATGCAGAGGTTGCCATAGAAACTAAACCTCGAACTAAAAAAGTGAAGATACGAAGCATTACTAATTCTGAAGAAATTATGCTACTAATTGTGAAATGAAAAGAGGTGCACAGTTCCATTTATTTTTGAGAAGCATGTAATTTAAGCATGTCTAATGTAGTTTTGTAAGAAAGCCTACCATACAGTAGACAATAAATCAAACCAAAGAACAAAAAGGTGAAATCATCACAGTGTTTTTGCAGGAACAAGTTTTTCATTTTTCTAAAAACTCATAACATACTTAATTGTATTCTCCAAATTTAGCCTCTTTTCCCTCTTTAATACTTGTATTCAATTTCAAATATAATGACCTTGTAATGGATTTCCTTGCTCAAAACAAGCAGTATATTTTCTTTCTTTCTTTGTCAGATCATTTTCAATAATCAGGGACATTTTCTAGAACGAATTACAAAAATAAATAATAAAAAAATTCCATGAACTTTTTTCAAATCCTGCAGACAGTTATTGCTTTCTGGTTTATATTTTTTAAGTAACCTACAACTTCTTAAAACAGTAGGGAGAGGTTTCTCTTAGAAAAGCAATACTGGGTGACTTTCTCTACACTGAAATTTTATTATGGGATATCAGCACAGATAATAATGAGGAGATACTGTCATTCAGGAGTCCCAGGTTGGGCTATGTATTATATTCTGAGCTGTGCTTTTATAATAATTCTTGCTTTCCTAACAAAGTCAAGTTCCCCTACAGCTTTAATGTACACATTTTTATTGTATACCTTTCCATCACCTTCTATGTGTTTGTTTATACAGTGCCTAGCATAAGGGGGCACCATTCTGTTTGGGTTCAGTATAGGGTAGCTCTCAACTCCAGACTGAGACAAAGTGGCAACAGGTCTCACTGGTGCTTTTTGAGTCTCGCTGCTGCAGAGCTGGGAGGAGCAAGCAGACTGCTTGAAGGTAAATGGAGTGGCTTTTTGGGGTATGGAATTATTCTGTTGTGATATCAAGTAAGAGAGAGGTAATTCTTGTGTACCAAGCAAAATTCTTCCTTCACATTTTTCTTTAAGATGTAGTTCTCTTTTGAAGCCTTTCTTCACTGACCTCTCTAGAATTTGAAGGTGTTTTACAGTGGACAACAGCCCCAGTATTTTAACTTTAAGCAGGAAATCAAATGTGTCTCATTTTTGACAACCTGTCCCTTCCACCCTACGTTGGTAAGAACTCCATGCAGCTTTTCTCCTTCTGTGGCCTACTATGCTGCCTGCTGCTAGAGCAGGAGGATCAACAGCTTAACCACTCCATTTACCTTCAATCTTTGCTCCACTCCTCCTTTGACCTCCTGCTGCTTTGCATGTCAGCACAATTGCTCTGAGAAGTGAGTTAGTGTTGAGAGAAGAAACTGGAGCAGAGGTAAAGATTAGTAAAGTTGTAACAATACACATGCATGAGATATGGAATAGAGACAGATTCTCCATGATGAGGGAAAGAGGATGAGGGAAAAAATCTCAAATGGAGGCAGAAAGAGAGAGAGAACTTGAGAGCAAAAACTTTAAAAGATGGGGTAAGATGTTTTAGAGGAGGAAAAGAGAGGAATGATTCAGAACTGAAGGGGAGGAGAAATAGAGAAGTTTGCAGGGGGAGAAAATTAAAGCACCTGAAGACACTAAATGGGGAGCAGGCCTGTCACCTTTTCCCATCCTGAAAACACTGGAAAATGGAGCGGGCCTTTCTGAAGACTTCAAGGATACAAGAAATGAGGAGGCACCAAAGTTTGTTAGGGAGAGAGGTTAATTTCAAAGGCTTCAGAGAGGTGACATTCCAAAGGTGAAGATGAGCATACCAACTTGCCTCAAGGCTCCAAGTGAAATTGGGGCACCATCATGATATGTTCCGTCCATATACTAATAAGAGACAGTCCTATTCCTGAAGAGCTTACAATTTAAATTGCATGCAAAAAACAAAAAAACAAAAACAAAACAAAAACTGTTAAAAGAATGTTAAGGTTGCAAAGTCAATCACTTGCAAGCTAGGAAATACAATTAAAATTGATCATGTAGACTGATTGGTGTATATGCATTGTAATAATCTTACCCATCATCACAGAAAAGAACATCTTAAGAACAAGCAGCCTTAATTCAGCCAGTTCCTAACTTTTAAATGCTTGACTTTGCTACTTGAATATTCTTTTAAAGTAGTTTTATTAGTGTAATTTCTAGGTGTATTAAAAAACAAATGGAAAGAACAAACATTCTATCCTGTGGAAGCGCATTGACCACCCCTTCCCCATGTGGTTCTTCCATGACACCCAGCCAGCCGGTTCGCTACAAAATCCCTGTTAGGAGCTATTCTCTACTTGCTTTACCTGTAAAGGATTAAAAAAGCCCATAGGTAAAAGAAAGGGAGTGGGCACCTGACCAAAAGAGCCAATGGGAGGACTAGAACTTTTTTAAATTGGGAAAAAACTTTCCCTATGTCTGTTTGTTGTTCTCCAGAGAGAGGGGACAGAGCTGGGCAGGGCTGGAGCTATGCAGTAAAAAGCTTTAAAACCAGGTATGAAAAAAGCATCAAATCATACCTCAAACCCCAGATATGTAAGTAAGTCAGGGAATGTCTAGAAAGACACGATTAGGGTTATTTCTTTTATTTCTTATTGGCTTGTGGATTCCTCTGCGCGAACCCCAGATGCTTTTGTTTTGCTTGTAACCTTTAAGCTGAACCTCAAGAGAGCTATCTTGATGCTTAATTTTTGTAATTATTTTTTTTTAAGATCTAGCAAAAAACCTAAGTTCCAGATGTATTTTCTTTTTGTTTGTTTGTTTGTTTTTTTAATAAAATTTACCTTTTTTAAGGACAGGATTGGGTTTTTTGTGTCCTAAGAGGTTTGTGAATGTTGTTTAATTATCTGGTGGCAACAGCTGATTTCCTTTGTTTTTCTTTCTCAGCTCTTCCCCAGAGGAGGGGTGAAAGGGCTTGAGGGTATCCCACAGGAAGGAATTCCCAAGTCAGCCTTCCTGGGCTCCAAGGGGTTTTGCATTTGGGTGGTGACAGCATCTACCCATCCAAGGTCAGAGAGAAGCTGTGACCTTGGGAGTTTAATACCAGCCTGGAGTGACCAGTATTAATTTTTAGAATCCTTGCAGGCCCCCACCTTCTGCACTCGAAGTGCCAGAGTGGGGAATCAGCCTTGACAAATGCATATGTGCAAAGGGGCTGAATTAAGGTTGCACAAGCAGCCTTAATTCAGCCAGTTCCTAACTTCTGAATGCTTGACTTTGCTACCTGAATATTCTTTTAAAGTAGTTTTTGTTAATGTAATTTCTAGGTGTATTAAAAAACAAATTGAAAGAATAAATATTCTGTCGTATGGAAGCATGTTGACCACCCCTCTCCCATGTTGTTCTTCCACAGGGCTGATGTAAATGTTGAATTGCACTGGGCCTAGTGCCGATCCCTCTGGAACCCCACTAGAAAACCTGGTGACTGGGCATCAAAGTGGCACACGTACTTCAGTGTAGATACGTGCAAAGTAATGCAAACTTGGAAAACATAATCCCCCATATGTATCACTCAAGAAAGAGATCTTGGAGTCTTCATGGATAGTTCTCTTAAAACATCTGTTCAGTGTGGTGCAGCAGTTAAAAAAGCTAACAGAATGTTAGGAACCATTAGGAAAGGGATAATAAAATAGAAAATATCATAATGCCACTATGTAAATCTGTGGTTTGCTCATCCTTTAAATACTACATGGAGTTTTGGTCACCCCATCTCAAAAAAAGTGCATTAGAATTGGGAAAGGTGCAGAGAAGAGCAACAAAAATTATTAGGGGGATGGAACAGCTTCCATTGAAGGAGAGATTACAAAGACTGGGATTGTGCATTTTAGAAAAGAGATGACTGGGGGATATGACAGAAGTCTAAAAATCATGAATGGTGTGGAGAATATGAATAGGGAAATGTTATTTACTCCTTCACATAACCCATGAACCAGGGATCACCCAACAAAATTAATAGGCAGCATTTTTTAAAACAAACAAAAGAAAGTATTACTTCACACAATGCAGTCAACCTGTGGAACTCATTGCTATGGGATTTGAAGGCAAAAGGTATAAATGAGTTTAAAAAAGAATTAGATAAATTCATAGAGGATCGGTCCATCATTGGGTATTAGGCAAGATGGTCAGGGATGCAAACTCATGCTATGTGTGTCCCTAAACCTCCAACTGCCAGAAGCATAAAACACTGGCCACTGTCAAAGACAGGATACTGGGCTAGATGGACCATTAGTCTGATGCGGTATGGTCATTCTTATCCTCTTATATGTTGAATTTGGCTTTACGCGCAATCTCTTTCTAAAAAATTGTATACTTACAAAGGTTTTTTTTTAAGGTGCCTTACTTTAGCTAGGCCAGCCAGCTGACATATTGCTCATTAATCATATCTATTAGCTAGAGAAGTTGAGTCTTTAAAACCCAACTGCCTACTCTCTCCACAGGGACTAGTTCTTGTTTTCAAAATGTGATGACATATGCTTCATACGCTGCTAATTAGCCCTTTCCCTTGAAAATTCATCCTGACATGTTTCAAGTACATTTCCCCCCTCATACTTGAGTATGGGATCATTAAATTATTAATTCTTTCATGAGCCATGTAGGATTCCCTGCATAAAGCTACTTGTTTATATCTTAAAATATTTAATAATCCTGCATCTTATTCTAGACACTAACGTTACTTGTATTTCTCCTGAAGAATTCTGTTCTTAAAGTTGAATAGATTATATTATGATACAGTAGAGATTAATGTTTTTAGTATGTACTAGTATTGCAGTAGTGCCTAAAGGCCCCAATCAGAATTTGAGCCTAGTCATGTTGGGCACTGTACAAACACATGGAAAGACACGCACAATCCCTGCTCTGAAGAGTTTACATTCTGATTTAAGACAAAACTTGACAGCTTTGACAAGCTAGAGGAACAAACTCAAAAGTAAAATAAGTTCACAGGGGTACATACTCTAGCTGTGTGCACAACTTGAGAGTTCTGAAGCATATAACTTGCTGGTTGGTTGGTTTTTTGTTTGTTTTTTTTAATTTTGCCTGTGACCTACTAATCACTAGTTGGCTGTTTTATTGGCGACAAAAGTGGGTCTTCACTTGGAGAAGAAGTGAAATGCTAATTATTCCAGGGAAGGCATTCCATGAGTAAAGGGAGGTATGGATGTAAACTTTACATAGTTACTTCATAGATAATGTTCACTACACTGATTACTAACAAAAATAGATGCCAGTACCAACAACATGCCAGCAATAATTTCAGTTACAATTCTTTGTGAATTATTTTATATTATTTAATGGAGATTGATCTGGATAGTGGTATATAGTCAGTTAGTGTCATGCCTTCCTTTCTTCCAATTTAGCTTACAGAATATTGATTTTGTTTTAGTTAGGAAAAGCAAGTTTATGGTGATTTGAGTATTTTTCTTAATTTCTCATATGAGCAGTTCCATAATCCAGATATTTACACTCTTGTGAGTTTAACTACTGGGTGAAAATCATGAATTTCACTCTAAATGTAACATTTGCTAGATAATTGTCAGGGTTCCCTCCTCACTCTGAACTCTAGGAAACAGATGTGGGGACCCACATGAAAGACCCCCTAAGCTTATTTCTACCAGCTTAGGGTAAAACTTCCCCAAGGCACAAACTTTTTGCCCTTGGAGGGTACGCTGCCACCACCAAGTGATTTAACAAAGAATCAGGGAAAGGACCACTTGGAGTTCCTATTCCCCCAAAATATCCCCCCAGCCCTTACTCCCCCTTTCCTGGGGAGGCTTGAGAATAATATCCTAACCAATTGGTTACAAAGTGATCACAGACCCAAACCCCTGGGTCTTAGGACAATAGAGAAATCAGTCAGGCTCTTAAAAGAAACATAACTTTATTAGAAAGAAAAAAGGTAAAAGAAGCACCTCGGTAAAATTAGAAGGGAAGCTAATCTCACAGGGCAATCAGATTTAAAACACAGGGGATTTCCCTCTGGGCAAAAACTTTAAAGTTACATAAAGAAAACTAGGCATACCTTCCTCTCAACACAGAGAAAATCACAAGCCAAAACAAAAAGTAAACTAACGCATTTCCCTGCTAGTACTTACTAATTCTAATGGAGTTGGATTGTTTGCATTCTTGATTTCTCTCCGGCAAGCACACAGAACAGACAAAAGCCTTTCTCCACCCCCCTAGATATGAAAGTATCTTGTCCATTTATTGGTCCTTTTGGTCAGGTGCCAGGCAGGTTACCTGAGCTTCTTAACCCTTTACAGGAAAAAGGATATTGTGCCTCTGGCCAGGAGGGATTTTATACTACTGTATACAGGAAGGTTGTTACCCTTCCCTTTATATTTATGACAATAATGATGGGTATATCGAGTGTTGTGGTAAGCAACTTTTTATTGTGAGCCAAGATAGAGTCTGTCTGGTGCTCCCAAGCAGGGAAGTTATGGGGCAAAAAGCAACCTTTTGCTCCCTTGTGCCAACAATCTGCATTGTGACCAGCACTGCAGGGAGGAGAAAAGCTTCCATCTGGCTGCTAATTCCTTGTGGGTAGGTAAGGAGTGTATAGGGTCTTGGCACTCCCACCCACCCAGTGAGCAAGACAGCACACAAGGGGTTCTTTGCTTCTCCCTTCTGGAGTGAAAGAGGGACTGGGAAGCAGATTATGGTTGAGTCACTATCTGTTTCTGGTCTGATCCTGGGGAAAAGACTTGCCCCAGAGCTTGGGGAAAAGTTCGTAATTTATTTCTTAAAAGTATCCTAAATCAAGACAAGAGCTATCTATTTATAATTATTCTTTCCCCCCAAATATTGAAATGATTTTCCATTCAGTACATTCTTGTTTAGGCTATAAGATGGTCACAGAAGGATTTAAACAACAATTATAGATCATTATAACATAACAATTTTAAGAAAAGTCTGAGGGAGGCTGAGGGAACTGGGGATGTTTAGTCTTCAGAAGAGAAGAATGAGGGGGGATTTGACAGCTGCTTTCAACTACCTGAAAGGGGGTTCCAAAGAGGATGGCTCTAGACTGTTCTCAGTGGTAGCAGATGACAGAACAAGGAGTAATGGTCTCAAGTTGCAGTGGGGGAGATTTAGGTTGGATATTAGGAAAAACTTTTTCACTACGAGGGTGGTGAAACTCTGGAATGCGTTACCTAGGGAGGTGGTGGAATCTCCTTCCCTAGAAGTTTTTAAGGTCAGGCTTGACAAAGCCCTGGCTGGGATGATTTAGTCGGGGATCGGTCCTCCTGTGAGCATGGGTTGGACTAGATGACCTCCTGTGGTCCCTTCCAACCCTGATATTCTATGATTCTGTGATTCTTGCATCTGTTGGGGAGACAGCGGGAGACTGATTTATATGCCACCAGGAATGGCTACTTCTTCATTTCAGAAATAAATTCTGAAAGTATTTTTGTAAAGCAGTGGTGTGAGTACATTGCAAGTGACTTCATATTATTGCCTTTTTTTTTTAGTGGTCTTAAAAGAAAGGCTCTCTATGTTTATAGTTCTTCTGAGCTGAGAGTAGTGATAAAATTCACTGGTTTTTATTGCACATTGTTTATTATTAAAAAACCCAATTTGTTTAAAAATTATCACATTTATGAACTTATGTGTTCACTTTTATGAATTCTGTAAAGAAAACTCATTTAAAAATATCAGTTATAAAAGGAAATAGAAAACAATGAATATTTGGAAACAAGCACTTGACAAACATAAACCTTGCATTCCTAGAATATTTCCCCTCATATTATTATTTTCATCTCCTTTTGGTCCTTTAATGTTGAATGTACCTATGGTGACCAGATGTTCCGATTTTATAGGGACAGTCCTGATTTTTGGGTCTTTTTCTTACATAGGCTACTATTATCCCCCATCTCGATTTTTCACATTTGCTGTCTGGTCACCCTAACTGTACCGCATATGTTCTTGTAGTCATATAAACTCTTGTACACTTGACATAAAACATTATCTGTTAAACAAATTATAAACTATAGAGTAGGAGAAAGAGTACTGTTGGTATCAATGGACAGTGACTAATGAATGCCAAAGCAAAAACAGAACCAAAACAGCTATTTCTCTTTCTGATTTTTTCATGTAAATGATTTTAAAAAGGTTTGCCATCTGCTCTTGTTTTAATTTTGCAACATCAATCATAAATTATATTTCGGCTCATATGTAAAAAAAAAGAAAAATTTAGCTCCCAGAATATTTTGTTTTTCCTATGTAATTAACACTCCATTCACAGTTGTGTATATCAATCAAAACCCTGCCTTTTTTCCTTTAACACTTCCTTGATACTTTGTTTAGACTATTCTAAGAGTCATCCTCAATACAACCTAAATACGTACAAACAGGAACATGGACATGCTTTAAAGAAATCGACAGTATGTTGGTCCTAATAACTCAGAGAGGCTATTTAAAAAGATGATCCATTATATAGTTATTTTGTATTTAGGCCATCATATTTCTGATTACATTCTTTGGGGATACATTTGATTACTATTTTTCAAATAAAAATGATAAACATTAGTCTATATTTACAGTTGTAAAGTAGAGATAAGCCCAAACAAAACTACAGATCCCTACACTCCTGAGCTTTCAGGAAGTATGGAACCAGATTGGAACTAATTCCCCAACCTCACTCTGTAAAGTGTCAAAGGAAAACTTTCAGGTCCAAACACTTTTGAAATTTGAGGAAAGTTTTAGATCTGGACCCAAATCCAAATGCTGCTTCTCAGGCCCATCTCTATATATCATGTATCATGTATTTAAATAATCTGTTCAGTTATGTAATACTCTAGCAATGTCAATTTGTGACAATCATTCAGTGTCTACAAGGATTTTCATTTTTAAATTTTTTGAACATTTTCGGAATAATGTTCCTATATTGCTCCTGCAAAAAAAACACATTTGTATGTACCCACACAAAATGGTGTGCACACACATAAAATATTTTCTAGCTAAGTCAGGTACTTGCAAATAAATTGGATGCATTTGTAAATTGTTAACTTATACCTTTTTGCATGTATAGTTACCCCATATCCGGGGCAAAAGTGGGTTTTATGGCTACAAATGTGTGTTTTTTGCCATAGCAACTTGACATTAGTTGTCAGCAGTTATTGTGTCTAAAAAATGCTACAAATTTAAATTTTACAATCAATATTTAAGCTTGTAAGTTATTTAATTTTTAGGCTATGTGTCAAAAACAGAATTACTGCATTTGTTCACTCAGAGCCTGCCGTCTGTCTATTGAAGTCAGTAGAAATATTCTCATTGACTTGGATCAGGCCTTAGTTAGGTATTTGTGTATTGGCATTTACAGGCACAAATGCATGTTTTATACACAGAGGTAGTAACTACATAATCAGGGAGCATTTCTGAAAATCAAATGCTGTATCCCCTCTCACCCCTCACCTTCCAGAAATCGACATAGCCTTTGTAAGACACAGGAATGTACACACTCTAAAAAACTTCTGTTTGGTTAACTTCTTCCTCAATTTCTCCTATGCATCCCCATTGATTTTGAGGCAGCATTTGGCTAAATTATTGCAGGTGTATGTACAGAATGCAAGGAAAGGCATTGGTGGCCGTAGTTTTTGAACTCCAGTGAATTAAATAACAATTCTGAGCCCTTTTCCGCCTTCCTATATGCCTGCAGTAACCTTGCTGAAGTCACTGAAAGGTGGATGTGTTTCAGAAAGCAGCATATGGTTCTTTGTGTTTCAGAATAAAAAGTTACCAATAATTAGAACATATAGATTTACTGGGTTTTGTATTAAAAATAGGTAAAATATTGAGGTTAGCTAGTGTCTATTGGAAATAGAAAAAAAATTCACTGTTAAGTTTTGGTTTTATGGATAAATATTATTGTAATTCCTACTGGTCTTAATACTCATTCACAGCTTACAATGCAATGGCTCCAGCTCTTAAATGTATACTGAGAAAAATACTTGAAACATAACTAAACTCTTTCCATATAAAGGATTAATAATACAAAATTTACACTATTGCCCTTCTACATTCATAGCATAAATCTTAATGGTTCTAAGGGAGTTTAGTGTACACTGAAAGCATGACAAGAATAACACATCAAAGTGAGATTAATCTTAATGGGTCATTGACGTGATTTCAGTTTCAGCCACAACACTTAGCTTGTGAGTAACATAGGACTATGGCGAAAAAAACCTCAAAAATATCTCAAATTAAATGTTATCAGTTTGACTTAAATCAACAAAGGTTTTCCTCTCAATCAGCCATAAAGAAACCTTTGATTATAAGCTAAGTAATAGTGTGTTAGCCTAACAATTCAAGACCATATGTGAAATACATAAACTTTGAAATGATACCAGTAGACATATGACTGCTCAAAGATTTTAGTCCACTCTCTTCTGGTCTTGGATTCCTGTGTAACTGCTTAGCTCTTGAAATTGAGGTTTAGCTGTTTGTGAATCTGAGTAGGTGACAAATGACTTAAGTAATGGAGATCAATAAGTAAGACACACTTATTTCAGTTCACTAGTGACACAGCTGAAAATCAGCTTTGAGAAATAGGGTGCTGGCCATGTTCAATTAGTTATTTTCAACCTGTACAATTATTATATGGCTTATGGTGACAGCTGCATTATAGTTTTACATCCTAGACCATTGAACAATCAAATAACATATAATTTATTTGGACATTGTCAAGATGATAGGTTTGTTATATGTTACTTCCCTATCAATATGCTTTCACTCTTGAAACCTAGCTGGAAAAATGTACTAGTAAAAAATTATTGTGATGCAAATACATTGTTTCCCATAGTTATTAAGAACTTTTCTAAGGCAATACATTCTTATTGATGCTGCAATAAGTAGTACAAGGTATTTCTGCTTTAGGTAGCTTTTGATCTTTTTGTTAGTAAACAGTACAATCAGTCTTGCTTTTACACCGATTATTTTATTGCAAATCAATCCTCTGATGCAATATTTATGAATGTCTGTTTTTTGTTGTTGTTGTTTCCAGGGAAGGCGAGGTAAACCAGGACTCCCTGGTAAACCAGGATCACAAGGACCTCCGGTGAGTAACCAGCAAGGAAAGTGGGACATTCTCCCTTCAGTCAAGAACTGCTGTAGACTTTGTTAGCATGTTTGTAGCAGTTTACCTGAGGAGAGCTTTAAATGAACACAATGGATCTTTGTTCTCTCCACAATTTTTTTTTCAGGTTTTAAAACATTTTATTTGCATATTATAAAAATTGTGCATTCCAATAATTAAAATCATTTGGACAAAAAAAAATGGCACTCGATTAACTGCATTTTACAGCTCGCAGGACCTTGGTACATTTTTGCATTTATTCGTCTGTTACTAGTTTACTGTAGTTCCACCCAAGTTCTTCTTTCATCAACATGCAAGCTCTTTCATGCCACCAGACAGGCAAACCCAGACAGGCAGATGGAAAGGCAGCACCTTCATTCAGTGTCAGTAGTTCTCTGTATTTTTTGATGTGAAAGGGGCAGCATAGTCATTTAAACTTTATCCAACCTCTTTGCATCTTACAAAGGGAAACAGCTAAAAGAAGTAAAATAAGAAGGCAATGCTTGTGGAATGTATAATTTGGAAGGGCAGATTTCATTACGATTCACCCGCTTGCTTCTCCTGTTCAATTGTTTCTTTTGAAGGCAGTGGATTTTTCTCTTGTGTTTCTGTTTTATCAGGCAGTTACAATTCCCAGCCTTTTGATTGAACAAAGGTAAAGAATTGGATCCCAAATAAGAGAGGCTACAAAGCTCAGTGCAGTAGAGAAAAAACAAGATCCCACACTGCTGTCTAACAGTTCAGAGACGGACAGGCTGAATATGCTAACTACGGATATTGTGCATTCATTCAGTTTACCAAATGTATGATGCTGTATTTAAGATCAGATAATTTCTGTCTCAGAGGGGTAATTTGAAAGATGAAGGACTGTGTGATGAGCTTGCCAACTGAATGATGTGGAGGATTATACCCAATACTAGAATGAGCACTCAACTGTAGATCAAATGAGTTTACAGAAGAATTAAAAAGATTAAGAAATACAAAACTATATGAAAGGATTTATAATATGCAGCACTAAAGGTTTTAGCTCATATCTGAGAGTTTTGGTTTTATTAGAGGTACATGATTTGGAATTTGAGCTCAGGCATGGGTTTGGCTTGCTTCAGGGCTTCTCTGTGCAGTAACAAATGAGATCTTTGAGAGAATAAGATTTGATAAGAGTTGTGACATTATATCCTATTTACTGTATTGTAAAAATGCCATCACACACAAATGCATGAAAGGTGTTAAGAGCTAAGTGTGTACTTCTTAATAAGGTAAACTTATAGTCAACGAGTTGAAAGGTTCTTTTCTTAAGGTGTATTTGTCTGGTGAAACTCACTGTCTGCAAGCAGTTCTTCAACTGTTTCACTCTGTGGATCACTCTATAAAATATAAATCCACCATTGGACCACTGCTCCTTGCCCTACTGCACAGTTTTCATAATGTTCCATTCTGTGACTCATCAGGAAGGACTCTGTGAACCAAAGGGTACATCTGAGCCATAGTCTGAGAATCCCTAGTCTGTCCTAATGGTTAGGATTAAACATAAGTGTCATTGTTATCATCACATTTTTCTGCTGGTTGAACATTAGTAATATTCCCAGTTTCAAACCATATTTTGACAGTTTTCAGCCTTCACTGGAATAAGTGATATCCATCAGTCCATATTTCAGAATCCTTCTTTCTAGAAATGATGTTGCTGGACATAGTGAAGGACAGCTGTGAGGAGTAGGTGAGTAAATTGGAATAGATGGCCCCTGTACTTATCTAAGAAGAAACAAAAGATCACACATTCTGTCACTGCCAATTTCTTTAATTTTTTTCTTACAAAATATTTTCAGAAAGAAAAACAGATGGTGGTGTTCATTCATTGTGTGTAAAAATAAGTAGATATTAATTCATCTTCATACAGCCATACCGAAGCCTCACTTGGAGTCTTGTGTACAGTTTGTGGTTCCTTGAGATAGAGACATCGTACACTGGAGGGAATCCAAACAAGGCTAATGGGACAATAAAGTAGTGATGTAGAACCTTATTGAACACAAATGCCAAACATGATCTGTTTAAAAATCAAGATAACAGTCTTGTCTTAGGCCTTAGTGTCAGTCTTAGGCCTGGTCTGTCCACATTTCTTGTATCCATATAACATGTTAGGTGGGGTTATCATGTTTTACATATATAGTTAGCATAGTACAATCTCTAATGTGGATTTAGCTGTACTGGTATAGTTTATTCCCCTTCCATATGGGAATGACAATACCAATATAAACACATATACACCCATATAACTGCATCCACAATACGATGATTGTACCACTTTAACTATACTGGTACAACTAAATCCACATTAAAGATTGTACTAAAATATCAAAAGAGGTACTACTTCTGTGAATAGACAAGGCTATAGGGTGTTTTTTTAAAATTCCTTCTTTCTTTTCCAGTCTATCACTCCTTCCCTTTTTGGTTCTGTCATTTTTCTTCCAATTCAATCTATATCAGTCTGCTATCTTGCTCTTCCATTGGCCCTTCCTATGCTGGACAATAAATGGAGGTAGTTGCTTCATTCACATGGACACATTGTCTGCCCCTACTTTTGGGCTTGCCTCTCCACAGTTCAGGGCACAGCACAGTTAGCACACATGCTTACATGCTTAGGGTTGCTATCAGAAGATTAGCAGCTATGATTTATGAAGAGCTTAAGGGAGCTCAGCATGTAAAGCCTGGACTCTATAGGAAAAATGAGAAGGGAGATATGAGATAAGTACTTCAGAAAGTACCCATAAGTACTTCAGAAAGAATAAGATAAAAGTATGTAATTATTTAAGGCGGCTAAAACACGTATTGGGTATATGAAATTAATATAGGAGCATTTAAATTTGGTAGTAAGAAAATATTTTCAACTGTTAAAATGTTAAAAGGGAAACAACTTCAATAAGGAGAGTTCTGAGCCAGCAACACTGAAGATTAGACTCGATAAATTCTTTAGGGGGGTTGGTGTAGAAGACACTCTGAAAGTAGTGCAGGGTAATAGGCTAGCGGGACCAAATTGAAATGATGTATACAGACTATAAATTGTACACTGATAAGAGATGTGCATATTAGTCTAAATGAGTGTTATTTGTATATCTGGAGAGCCAGAAGAAGGTGTAAATTATGCTAGTTTACACTCTCTTTACACCGCCTTGTGAATCTAGCCTGGTGACTCCTAACTCTCTCATCTGTGGCTCACTAATTTGTTCAATGCCTAAATTCTGTATTATTATTTTTATAAAATCTGTACTTGGAGTGAGTTTATATTCCCTTACAACCTACTATACAGTCTAGATTAAAATTATGTCAGTACCAGAAAGGCAAATCATTACATTTTTTAGCTGGAGTATTCAATAAAGAGACATTTTCTGCTCATCCCCTTTTAGGTGTCTTTCTTTTTTGCTTCATGTATTCTCTGGGATAAATCTAGCCTCCATTGATGTCAGTGAGAATTTTTATTAATGGGTTATAAAAGAAGATTTTTGTCATCTTATCTCCCCCAGATGATATTCTGTTTTCCCCTTTGAGTATTTTTAAAGTGTTTATTAAACAGTGTGTAGTTGTAAAATGTATTATTCACTCCTGGTGCAGAAGTCTTGATTTTGGTCCTTGCTCCCTGATACTGTTTTTTAGTATTGTTCCTTTATTTCAGTATTAGACAGCTGAGCTGTGTGCTCATACTTGTCACACTTCAATGCATAACAATTTATGCTGAAAACAGTAAAGCCAAGAAGCTGCTTAAATAGAACAGCAGCTCCCTCTAGTGTTTATTTGTTAATTTCCCCCCTTTTAAATGATTGAGACTTGTTTAAGGCTCTAGAGTTAAATACAGTATGCCTTTGTTACTTGAGAAGTTTCCAAATATTATGACTCCGAAGCCAAAAACCGTTCACCTTTCACATGCATTTCATATTTTTGCTTGCTTGCGTAACAAACATTTCTGTTGAAGGGAAGGCCATCTCTCATTAACTGCGTTCTCCCTCTGCTTCAGTTTTTGTTGAATTCAAAATGCTCAGTTTATGATGCTAAAGTAGGCATTATCATAGCAAAACCCTGTGAGGTCATAAGCACAGGATTATAACTTCATTGCAGAATTAAGCTGGTAACAGCTTTCTCCTGCAGTACCTGGTTCACCTGCTAACAGAAATATCTGCAGGAATCAACAATACAAAAGGAGATGCTGGCAAAGTATATTTCTTTGTGTAAAATTATTCTGTTTTCAGTTTTGTCCCAGCAAGAAATTTCTCTTGAACACTTGAAGGAGTTTTGAGGGAGAGTGGAGAGGGAACTGAGTTCTGTATTTATATATGCTGTCAGCCTAATCCTGCATTGGCTCAACCCTGCAGTCCTTAGACAAAACTCCTTTTAATTTCAATTAATATTACATCTGCCTAAAGGATTGCAGGATCATAGTGTGTGTATTTGGGTGTATTTGCACATATTACTTAATTCTAACATATTTTTTCAGGCTTCAGAAATAAAAATGTCCTGGTATCTATATTCTATAGATCTCAGGGCCATTGTGAGAGTTAGGTTGTTAATGTTTGCAAAACCCTTTGAAGATGAAACACAAATGCGTTTGTGGTAGAAATGTGCTATGATGACAATTTTTGCAGGAGAAACTGACCTATCATATTTGACTCATGGCAATAATTATCACTTTATCCAATCAGAACCACAGAATGACAATATATGTTTAAAATCTGTTAAGAATTGTAAAGTGGAAACACCATCATTTAATGATTTGTGTTTTCACATGTCCTGCTCAGGTCATAGTTTCAGATTATACAGCTGCTAGGGACAGTGTTGACATTCTAGTGTCACCTCCTGGGTCACTGGAACACTGAAAGACATCCTTACAGAACATATCAGACAGCTAGTGAAATCCATCTAATGATCAAAAAGCTTTACATTGGTTTAATTTTCTGGCAACCCCCTCTTTTTTTTCCCTCTTATAGAAGATCCTACACATTTCTTGATTTTTCTTGATACGTAGGTTGAAGGAGAGAACAAAGAGGTTTCATCTGGTTTCTCATTCTGAATTGTTTTCAGTGGTACCAATTCTGCAGTCTTCACTGGGACTACTTGCAGGCGTAAATGCTACTCAATGATGCAGAACTAGGCTCTGTGTTTTCTCTTAATACCACTTTGACACCCATGGCTTTAATTTGTTCAATATACTTGTCTCTTATTGGGGAAACCAGATTGTTTCAAAGCTAACATCACACTCTCAGGAATTAATGGCAGGTTTCAGAATAGCAGCCATGTATTCTGTATTAGCCATGTATTAGTCTGTATTCGCAAAAAGAAAAGGAGTACTTGTGGCACCTTAGAGACTAACCAATTTATTTGAGCATAAGCTTTCGTGAGCTACAGCTCACTTCATTGGATGCAACAAATATTTATGCTCAAATAAATTGGTTAGTCACTAAGGTGCCACAAGTACTCCTTTTCTTTTTTCAGGAATTAATCTTACCCTTGATCTGAAGCATTCAAGCTTGTCTATCTTTCTATATATAGTAGTTCTGCATGTTTACTTCTGTTGCCCCCCACACTGTAGATTCACACACCCCCATATCAACGATTAATCTGTTACTCAGGTAGCCCAAACACCATAGTAACTGAGCACCTCAGATAGGGAAGTAGAGTTATCTCCATTTTTTAAGCTAGGGAATTGAGACACAGGGGGTATGTCTACATTGTAATAGAACACCCACAGATGGCCCGTGTCAGCTGACTTGGGCTCAGGCTGCAGGGCTATAAAATTGCAATGTAAACATTCAGGCTTGTGCTGGAGCCTGGACTCTGGGACCCAAGCCTGAGCCCAAACATTTACAATACAATTTTTTAGCCACACAGCCTGAGCCCCATGAGCCTGAGTCAAGTGACACGGGCTAGCTGCAGTGTTTTATTACAGCATATACCTAGAGAGACTGTGACCTGTCCAAGGTCACAGCAGAAGTCTGAGGCAGAGCAGGGAACTGAACCCTTGGTCTCCTGAGTCCCAGGCTAGCATCTTAAACTCTGAATGATCTGTCCTCTTAAAACTACTCTTCTCTGCTTTCTTTCTACCAAAACTCCCAAGATTATGGTTTTCAAAGAGTCTCTATTTCACACATACTTTGGCATTGAAAATCTTTCTTAAAAACCCTCTCTGGAGTCGCATGATGCTTCACATCAAGGTCTCGTTCTCATCATTGAGTTCAAGGTTTGTCTGGGAAATGGTTGTGATTGTTTATTGGTGTTATCATAGCATTTAGGAGTCCCGGTCATAGACCAAGGCACCATTGTGCTAGGTGCTGTACAAACAGAACAAAAAGGCATTCCCTGCCACAAAGCATTGACATGCTACTCCTTGCAAGTATACCTTTAGCAATAATTGTTTCTTGAAAAGTAGTCTTTGTGTATGGTTTATATTTTTAAAATTATATGGGGCTTCATTGTTCTACATGACACCTTTTAAAAGTCTCTCTTGTCCATATTCCCCATGAAGCAGTGGGTGAGAGTGTTCATGGACTACTTGTATTCTGTCTGTTTAATTCTGTACACTTCTAGTCTCACGTAATTTAGTATGTATGTCAGTGCCACCAGTCTAGTTATCTTAAGTAGCCAGCAGTTGGCCTTGGAAATCTCATTTCCTCTGCCTCAGGAAATATTGTAATTCTACCAATATTTTGAAAGTGAACAAATGTTATCAGTTAATTACAGTAAACAGAAAATCAAAGCAATGGTAAGTGGAGACTGTTGGTAGAGTTTCTAGCATTGCAGGACTTCTCTGCCTTTAGAAGTATATTGGAAAATATACTTGGTACCTGTGGTAGTGCTGAAGCGTCTGGCAGTGGTTGGTTGGTTGGGTTTTTTTCGGTCTGGTTGTTTTTAAAAGACATGGTAACAATACATGATTTGTTTAATTTATTCAGTCATGGTAGATGTCATGCCTTTGTGGCTTTTAGCAGCTTCTCTTTGGTGTAGTTACATTGTGTCGCAAATTTGTGCTGAAGATTCTCATGTATCTTTATAGTACAATTAGCAGAAAATAATGTTTTTCTAAGGGGGAAGCAATATGGTGTGGAGAGACGTGATTACTGTGAAATATTTCTTAGATGGGTAGACAGACTGACTATACTGAAAATTCACTTTTTCACTTCTAGTCCTGTGAAAATTAATCTAAAATTTTCTGTTGCTGCTGTGTCAGCAATGTAACATACTTAGTGTAAATTATATTGATCCATTCAGTGTGCTATGAGACTGAAAGGACATTTTCAGCAGTCTGATGATGGCTGAAAATGCAGATGAAGTGTAAAAGTGAAAGAACCACAATATAATTTAGAAAAAAATGTTTTATAATGTATTTAAAAGCATTTTCTCTTATGTTCCCACATTCTCATCCCCAACTTTACTACAAAAATAACACCTGAAAAGTTTGTGTAATTTTTGGAAAACAATCAGGACACACTTTTAGTACTTTCCTTATTTATATAACTATAATCTGTCTGTCCTTCAGTTCCCTCAATTATTTATATAATTCAATACTGTACGCAGTTCCAAAACAGACAAACCCAGCTCAGGTGAGCGCTTCACTGATATTCACAAAGGAGCAAGTTTGAAAAATATCTGAAGTAGCAGAAGTGAAAAACACTCATTCAAAAGATGGAAGCTGCCTTTGCTGTGTTCCTTTAACCACTGTTTATCAAATTGCTTCTGACCTGTGAACCAGTCATACTAGTTCTTTTTTGGCCAAAGGGGCTTGTGAGCTATAGGTCCTTCCAAAGTATTATACAGGGATGTTGGTATAGAAAAGTAATGTGAAAGGAAATGTAAAGACTGGTCCTGACTGGGTTTAGATGTTTAGATATATAGTCAGAAGTAGGAATATTTCTGCTGTTGAGTTCTACTTTTAGTTTATTTATATTCTTTTTTATGGTACTCATCACTGTAGTAAATGAGCACCTCAATTGCTTTAATAAATTGTGTCCTCACATCATTCATGTACAGTAGGGAAGTGTTATTTCTGTTTTTACAGAAACTAAGTCAGCAAGATTAATTGGTTTTCCTAAGGTCACACTGAAAGTTTATGGTAGAGTCAGGAATACATTCCAGGTTTCCCAAATCCTACTCCAGTGCCTTAATCACAAGACAATCCTGCATGGTATAGGCTAGGACGGTTTTATGAAACTGTGACATACTAAAGGGATTCATTCCATTTTGTGATAAATGATTTATTTCATATATGAGGCAATTTCTGAGAGGTCAGGATTGGTGACAAACATAGCAGTGCGGTCCTTCCAGGGTTATATTATAGCTCAGTTACACTTGTTTTATTTGTGAAAGAGGAGGAAAAGCAATGGCATATCCATAAATGAGTTAGAAAGGTAAAGTTACTTTTCTGACCACTTACAGCATAGAGGAAACCTTACTAGATAGTGGCACTGTAAACTTAAGCCACCAGATTGACATATAGTGATTCTAGCCATGCAGTTATAGAATAGCACCCGCACAAGAATAACATCTTAAACTTAGATATCAGAATAATGCTCCACTGTTAACTTTACAAATCATGCCTGAGAGAAGTTTCATGGTATTGAAATGTCATTGCTACATTTATTTTGTATTTTCACCATGAATTTAAGGTGACATTTTAGTTCCAGAATGCGAGCAATGGACTAGATTGTGTTTTTATCCCATTTCCCACCTTGGGGATGAAGAGAATATGATGAGGCAGGCATGAGGTCTCCATAAGCGTATGCAAAGGTAACATCGGCTACGCCTTTTAATAGGTTGCAGTGGGAACTTTCTCTCACTCTGATCCAGCTCTATTGGCTGGGCTTATGCTTTTGCAATTGCCCTTCCCCACCCTGTATGATGTTTCTAGGGCTGCTGTCAGTGCTAAAGTGCCCCAGCCCTTTTGAGCCTACAATAAAAGGACTGCAATTATGCCAGGTCTCTGTTCAGGAGCACATTTATGAGGAAAGTTTCTTTGTGCCCTCCTCTTCCTCCTCCACAATCCCAACTCCCACTTTTTCTGTGCAGCTGTGCAAGGCTAGGCACAATCTAACCCTTTGATATGAATTTTTATGTCCTTGTCTCTTTCTATAATAGCATAATCTCAGTAAGCCCTATGGGGCATGCATTTCATAATTACCTTTGTTTTGTGGTAACGGGCAATTGGCCTTCAGCTTTACATCTCACCTCAGTTGTGCTGTTATGATATAATACTCTTCTCCCAGACTTTATTCTCTAATCCATTATTTTTAAATAACTTCTGCCTATTTGACTTTCAGTTGTCTTTACTGTCTTCTTAGCTTTTTATCTCCACAAACTCCATGGGGAGTTCTGGAGGAACTTATACCTTTGAATGCCTCTCTTCCATTCATTCACTTTCATCATGGCAAAAAGTTTTCCCCCTAGGAAGTAACATTCTCTTTGATTACTTGAAAACATGGACCTGTTTCTCATTTTTAAAGTCATCTTCTTCGGCTATACCTCGATGCGAGGATGATGTCTGCCAAGGGGCTTCATTGGTTGGTTTTTAAGTGGCTGAGGAGCTCAATTCGTGCCCTGCAGATTTTCCCACAGAAGTGACAGATGTAATCTTGGAGGAGACATAGTTGTTGGCTGGAGTGTTGTTCCCTTTCTTTCTTCTTTTGTCATTTCTCTGTCTTCTTTTGTCATTTCTCTGTCATGTCCGTTCTCCTCAAAGTGAGCTGTGGCTTCGTGTATAGTGAGGTGCCGCTGTGTTCTGTTTCATTCCAGGTCCTCCCAATTTGTTGGTTGATGCCTCCCCTTTTAAGGTCTACTTTCAGTATGTCTTTGAAGCAGTTCCACTGCCCTCTGTGAGCCCTTCTTCCCTGACTTAACTGAGAGAAGAGTACTTGCTTTGGGAGGCGAATTTCAGCCCTACGTACACAGTGGACAGCCCAGCAGAGTTGGTGTTTCATGACCTGCTGATGGCTGCAGAGAGAACGCTGATGTTAGTACGTCAGACTTCCCAGCTGATCCTGAGAATCCTCCTTAGGCAGTGCTGCTGGAACCACTCGAGCTGCTTGAGATGTCATCTGTAGGTTACCCAGGTCTCACACCTATAGAGAAGGATGGGGATGACAACCGCATTGTAAACCAAGATGTTGGTACCTGTTTGCAGATCCCTGTCATTGAAGACGTGTTTGAATACTCTTCCAGAGGATGTGCTGTGCCAGCACATCCTGTATTTGATTTCTGAATCAATACTGGCTGTTTTGGAGAGGTGGCTGCCAAGGTATGAAAAATGCTCCACATTTACCAGGGGTTCTCCACTGATGGTGATTTGTGACGTTAAAAGTGTAGTTTGTGCAGGTGAGGGTTGGTAGAATACCTTGGTTTTCCCAATGTTGAGAGAGAGACCCAGGCTGTGATAGGCATCTGCAAAAAATTTAGGGTACTTTGCAGGTCAGCCTCTATGTGTGGGAGAATGACCCAATCATCTGCATACTGAAGATCAGTTATGCCAATTCTCATGATCTTAGATTTTGTTTGGAGATGTTAGAGACTGAGGAGTTGACCACCCATATGATACTCAATCCCTATTCCATCAGGAAGGTGGTCATAGATGAGAAACAGGAGCACGGCAAGGTAAATGGAGAAGAGTGTTGGAGCAGTGACACAGCCCTGCTTGACACCAGTGCAAATGATGAATGGTTTGGTCTCTGAGCTGCTACACAGAATGGTGGCACTCATCCTATCATGGAGTACAGTACCTCAAGGAAGATTCGCTGATAAGAGACCCCATCAGGATTTTGCAGAATGGTGTTCTAGATGTGTGGGAAAACTGGATGTTTGCCATTCTGTGCATTCTAATGGAACAGAGGGAGCCTGCAGGAAAAGGCTTTGGGGTCAGAATGCAAATCATGCTCCCTTGCAATTTCAGATTTACCTCATTTAAATGCTTTTTTAAAACATGATTATATAGGAGCCAAATGATGCCATCCTCAAGAAATGCATCCTTGGACAGCCATCTGACTTCAGCATGTGCATTGAATGAGTGTTATATTTTTGATACAATGGCTTTAAATTGCGGTCATTCCTAAGACTTTATTGAAATAATGATTAATCAATCTAGCCTGATGTCTTAGTGTATAGGGCAAAGAAATGTGACCAGGAGCCCATGTGCTGATCCAGCCTTGAGACTCTTAACTCCTCAGAAAAGTAAGTAGTAGGAGTTGAGCATGTTATGGAAGTGATTCTTTATTTTCAAAGTTGAGGAGAAAAAGGGGAAGTTGCACTTGATCCACTCTTTTGAATTACATAACTGCCTGCTGCCTTCAGTCACAGGTCCTAGCTCCTCTTAAGAAAGGGAAAATTGAATTATACTTGGAGAAATTACTCAAAATAATTGGATGAGTGAAAGCCATATAACCTTTCCTCAGCACACTCATGAGTCTGCTTTGACGATGCATCCCCTTATTATATGCCTTTGAAGGGGCAAGAGCAAGTCTCATGCTCAGAAGCTGCTATTTCCAGCAACCTCTCCACCCAAAATAATATATTAACTATACTCATTGCTCACTTTCCAGTGTGACCTATGGAGAGAGGCAGTGTAGACTTGTGGATTGAGCAAGTCATATAACCTGTCTGTGCCTCACCTGTAAAATGAGGATAATGTTACTGACCTCTTTTGTAAAGCACTTAGATATATATGGATGAAAAACACAATATAGGAGCTAGGTATAATAATAATAATAATGTCACTTTCAGTAACCTAATATTCTTCACAGAAAGCTGATTTATGGAAAAGCAGCATGAAAAGATAGATATATCACCATGGGACGAACCCTTTTCTGATATCAGTTATGTTTTTATTTTAGCAAGGTAACTGTGTCATTTTTCTTTTCAATCATAGTTGGAGTTCCATTACTCCTGAGAGCTATTATTTTCTCAGAAGTTATATCAAACGGCTTCCATGAATCCATCACTACATCTTTATGTCCAGAACAATTGGTACCACAATGGAAAATTATCACATAACAAAGATCTTCTGTCATATCTAGTTCACAAGTAGCATCTTTCATACACATTAACACGTGGAACTGTCAGAGGTATCAAGAATGTCATGGCAACACTGTGTATTGGTGTAGCCAAATTGTTCCTTACATTTTTCTTTTTTCCTGAACTATCTGATTTTTATAGTAGTTACTCTAAAATTGAACAGTTGGATTTGTTTGAAATCCTTCTGCATTTCTCCTTTATTCAGAAAAATATCTCTATTGCTTTGTATTTACAGAGACATAAGTATTTATCATTTCAATATTTTCCTTCTGGCTCTCTAGGCCTGGATGATTTTACACAAAGCAGAATCTTGTTTGCCCATGCCCCATTTGGACATTCCTAAAGTTGGAAGCTTCTTGAGGTTGGCCTTCTTGATGTGATCAAGAGCCAACCCCTTTTACAGGTTTTTATTGAGACTCATCTGGAATCTCTTGATGATCCACTCTTTTGAATTTCACATTGGCTCTTGATCTGAAAGTCTTCGATCCTATCCACTAACCCAAACGAAAACAGTAGAATTCTAATACTGAATTATTCCCTAATCCCTGTTTTGCATGATGGTTTAAAAGTGATTTGCGCTGCTATCTTCTTGCAGATGACAGGAATGTGCTTTCAAGTCCTTGGGCAGGATCATAGGGTTTTCTATAGATTCATGTTATGAAGATTTCAAAAGCTTTCCTCTTTCATGTTGCCTAACAATAATATCTTCAGTGTATAATATCTTGAAGGCTCTTAAAACACTTGAGAAAGTGTTACACAAAAGAGAATGTGCTCTGGGGCCGGGGGTGTTGGGATGGGGGGGAGCAGTGCCACAGTCATGGGACTCTGGCGGGGAGGTGGGGGAGCAGCAAGGATCTGCATAGTCTCTATTCATGGAGCAGGTCCTCAAAGAATCAATCCTGAAGCACTTGCATGAGAGGAAAGTGATCAGGAACAGCCAGCATGGATTCACCAAGGGAAGGTCATGCCTGACTAATCTAATCGCCTTTTATGATGAGATTACTGGTTCTGTGGATGAAGGGAAAGCAGTGGATGTATTGTTTCTTGACTTTAGCAAAGCTTTTGACACGGTCTCCCATAGTATTCTTGTCAGCAAGTTAAGGAAGTATGGGCTGGATGAATGCACTATAAGGTGGGTAGAAAGCTGGCTAGATTGTCGGGCTCAACGGGTAGTGATCAATGGCTCCATGTCTAGTTGGCAGCCGGTATCAAGTGGAGTGCCCCAAGGGTCGGTCCTGGGGCCGGTTTTATTCAATATCTTCATAAATGATCTGGAGGATGGTGTGGATTGCACTCTCAGCAAATTTGCGGATGATACTAAACTGGGAGGAGTGGTAGATACGCTGGAGGGGAGGGATAGGATACAGAAGGACCTAGACCAATTGGAAGATTGGGCCAAAAGGAATCTGATGAGGTTCAATAAGGATAAGTGCAGGGTCCTGCACTTAGGACGGAAGAACCCAATGCACAGCTACAGACTAGGGACCGAATGGCTAGGCAGCAGTTCTGCGGAAAAGGACCTAGGGGTGACAGTGGACGAGAAGCTGGATATGAGTCAGCAGTGTGCCCTTGTTGCCAAGAAGGCCAATGGCATTTTGGGATGTATAAGTAGGGGCATAGCGAGCAGATCGAGGGACGTGATCGTTCCCCTCTATTCGACATTGGTGAGGCCTCATCTGGAGTACTGTGTCCAGTTTTGGGCCCCACACTTCAAGAAGGATGTGGATAAATTGGAGAGAGTCCAGCGAAGGGCAACAAAAATGATTAGGGGACTGGAACACATGAGTTATGAGGAGAGGCTGAGGGAGCTGGGATTGTTTAGCCTGCAGAAGAGAAGAATGAGGGGGGATTTGATAGCTGCTTTCAACTACCTGAAAGGGGGTTCCAAAGAGGATGGCTCTAGACTGTTCTCAATGGTAGCAGATGACAGAACGAGGAGTAATGGTCTCAAGTTTCAGTGGGGGAGGTTTAGATTGGATATTAGGAAAAACTTTTTCACTAAGAGGGTGGTGAAACACTGGAATGCGTTACCTAGGGAGGTGGTAGAATCTCCTTCCTTAGAGGTTTTTAAGGTCAGGCTTGACAAAGCCCTGGCTGGGATGATTTAACTGGGAATTGGTCCTGCTTTGAGCAGGGGGTTGGACTAGATGACCTTCTGGGGTCCCTTCCAACCCTGATATTCTATGATTCTATTATTCTATTTTAAATAGCACATAACCAAATAATTCTATTTTAGCAAGAGAGAGCCCTTCTCAAAATTGAATGGAATTCAGCTTCTCACACACAAATCTCCATGTGATATAAAGCCCACAAAGCTGCTGTACACCACCTACTCCTGCCTCCAGCCCAAATACCCTGGGTTGCTTTGATTTGTGCCAGGGGCTGAACTGGCCTCAGTTCCCATAGTTGCCATAGTGCCATGCTTGCACCAAATGTATCTCAGGGAGACTCAAGGATGTGACCCAGTATATTTTCCCTTTGTTATTTAAATGAGTATTTCTCACAGCCATCAAAACAACATGTTATTTCTTTTGCAGTATATGGACAGCGCAGGTTTGAGATATATACATTATTTTAGCTATAAATTTCCCAGTTTCCTACTTCCAAGGATCTAACAGAGCATGTTCTGTTCTGATTTCCAACATGTGCAAATCTCATTGGAGACACAGTTCAGGGGAAGGGACAGTTGCACGGGAAAAACTTAGCCCGGTATATTTTATTCTTCTAAGTTTTACAGGTCTCAGTAATACATTTTTTTTCTAGAGCACCCACCACCCCTGTATCTAAACATGGTATCGTCTTCTATGAAGCAGTTACACTACTTGGTTAAAAGGCATCAGTAAAAGTGTAAAGTATAATTATTACTGATAAAAATTGAAAATTAGTCCATCTAAGCCATGGTTCTTGTCTCCGTCAATGAAAACAAAACCTTGCTACCCTTCAAATTAAGATTCAATAATTGAGTTGTTTGTCCAGTCCCATCAGTAACTACTTCTGCTTGATAACTGGTTGTTATTTTTTTTCAGTTTAATTTTGTGGAAGGCAGTTTTTCAAAGAGACATTCCAGTAACAAACTAAAAAAGATTCTACACCTAACAGAGCAGACTTCAATTAAGCCTGATACAAATGTTATCTCTTTCAACCTCTGTCACACTGATCCTTGGTGAAATAACCTGCTGGTTCCCAGAATTGGGGGACTTTATGTTGCTTAAATGATGCACTCTTTTACAGGACTTTTATTTATCCAGAAGGAATGATAATGACTTTAGAACCAATAATTTACTATAGAACCAAATTTAACGTGTGAAACCTTTAAAAGTGTACCATAGTTTTAATGTAGGAATATGTAACATAAAGTGTCCCTATTTGAAAAATATCTCCTTCCTCCCATTCCAATACAGGCATTATAACCAGGTATGGAAGTTAAATGTGTGTGTGTGTGTGTGTCTATCCATGTGCAAGAGAGAGAGATTTGCCAACTGGACTGGATTCTACCACCCTACTGGCACAAGCAGGTCAGAAGCTCAATCCAAAATCTGTCCCTTTAGATGTTATTTATGTGGAAAACTCTGACAGTAAAGATGGCAGTGCAGTATTTTGATTTAGGATATAGGTAGGTAAGATTTCATGGGAAGCAAGTCTAAGCGGAAAAACAATTGAAGACAGTTGGCAGTTTTTCAAAGAGACATCATTAAGGGCACAAGAGCAAACTATCCCACTGCATAGGAAAGACAGGAAGTATGGCAAGAGACTACCCTGGCTTAACCTGGAGATCTTCAGTGATCTAAAAATCAAAAAAGAGTCCTACAAAAAATGGAAACTAGGTCAAATTACAAAGGATGAATATAAACAAATAACATAAGTACTTAGGGACAAAATTAGAAGGCCAAGGCACAAAACGAGATCAAACTAGCTAGAGACATAAAGGGTAACAAGAAAACATTCTACAAATACATTAGAAGCAAGAGGAAGACTAAGGACAGAGTAGGCCCGTTACTCAATGTGGGAGGGGGCTGGGAAACAATAAGAAAATGTGGAAATGACAGACATGCTTAATGACTTCTTTGTTTTGGTGTTCATCAAGAAGATTGGTGGTGATTGGACGTCTAACGTAGTGAATGGCAGTGAAAATGAGGTAGGATCAGAGGCTAAAATAGGGAAAGAACAAGTTAAAAATTACTTAGACTTGTTAGATGTCTTCAAGTCACGGGGTCTGGTGAAATGCATCTTAGAATACTCAAGGAGCTGACTGAGGAGATATCTGAGCCATTAGTGATTATCTTTGAAAAGTCATGGAAGACAGGAGAGATTCCAGAAAGAAAGGGCAATTATAGTGCCCATCTATAAAAAGGGAAATAAGGACAACTTGGAAATTACAGATTAGTCAGCTTAAATTCTGTACCCGGAAAGATAATGGAGCAAATAATTAAGCAATCAATTTGCAAACATCTAGAAGATAATAAGGTGATAAGTAACAGCATGGAATTGTCAAGAACAAATTGTGTCAAACCAACCTGATAACTTTCTTTGACAGGGTAACAAGCCTTGTGGGTTGGGGGAAGCAGTAAATGTGGTATATCTTGACTTTAGTAAAGTTTTTGAAACTGTCCCGCATGACCATCTCATAAACAAAGTAGGGAAATGCAACCTAGATGGTGCTAATATAAGATGGTTGCAAAACTGTTGGAAAACCGTTCCCAGAGAGTGGTTCAGAGTCATACTGGAAGGGCATAATGAGTGGGGTCTCGCAGGGATCAGTTCTGGGTCTGGGTCTGTTCAATATCTTCATCAGTGATAATGGCAGAGAGAGTACACTTATAAAGTTTGTGGACGATACCAAACTGGGAGGGGTTGCAAGTGCTTTGGATGTTAGGATTATAATTCAAAGTGATTTGGACAAACTAGAGAAATGGTCTGAAATAAATAGGATGAAATTCAATGAGGACAAATGCAAAGTACTACACTTAGGAAGGAACATTCAGTTGCACACATACAAAATGGGAAATGACTGCCTAGGAAGGAGTACTGTGGAAAGGCATCAGGGGTCATAGTGGACCACAAGCTAAATATGAGTCAACAGTATAACACTGTTGCAAAAAAAGTGAACATCATTCTGGGATGTATTAGCAGGAATGAAGTAAGCAAGACATGAGAAGTAATTCTTCCACACTATTTGAGCTGATTAGGTCTCAACCGGAGTATTGTATCCAGTTCTGGGTGCCACATTTCAGGAAAGATGTGGACAAATTGGAGAAAGTGCAGAGAAGAGCAACAAAAATGATTAAATGTTTAGAAGACATGACCTATGACGGAAGATTGAAGAAAGTGGGTTTGTTTAGTCTGGAAAAGAGAAGAGTGAGAGGGGACATAACAGTTTTCAAGTACATAAAAGGTTGTTACAAGAAGGGAAAAGAAATTGTTCTTCTTAACCTCTGAGGATAGAACAAGAAGCAATGGGCTTAAATTGCAGCAAGGGAGGTTTAGGTTGGACATTAGGAAAAGCTTCCTGACTGTGAGGGTGGTTAAGCACTGGAATAAATCACCTAGGGAGGTTGTGGAATCTCCATCATTGGAGATTTTTAAGAGCAGGTTAGACAAACACCTGTCAGGGATGGTTTGGATAATATTTAGTCCTGCCATGAGTGCAGGGGACTGGACTAGATGACTTCTCGAGGTCCTTTCAAGAACTATGATTCTATAGATATTAACCTGCATTATACTATAAAAGCAGCTTCTACAATATAGTCCCAATTATTCTTTATAAAAAGCATTCTAAATTGTGATTCTTATAATCCACAGGTAGAGATCTATTCTTTGTCATCCAAATAATTGTAGCTGTAGAGATTCAGAACCAAATTTTCGAAGTCCCCATGTGAAAAACATGCACGCACACACACATATACCATAAACTGGTTAATTGTATACACAGACATCTAGTGCTCATTGAATCGGCCATTCTTGTGTCCACATGAAAAAGAGGGTTGTCAAGGTTCCTCCCCCACTCTGAACTCTAGGGTACAGATGTGGGGACCTGCATGAAAAACCTCCTAAGCTTATCTTTACCAGCTTAGGTCAAAACTTCCCCAAGGTACAAAATATTCTACCCGTTGTCCTTGGATTGGCCGCTACCACCACTAAACTAATACTGGTTACTGGGGAAGAGCTGTTTGGATGCGTCTTTCCCCCCAAAATACTTCCCAAAACCTTGCACCCCACTTCCTGGACAAGGTTTGGTAAAAAGCCTCACCAATTTGCCTAGGTGACTACAGACCCAGACCCTTGGATCTTAAGAACAATGAACAATCCTCCCAACACTTGCACCCCCCCTTTCCTGGGAAATGTTGGATAAAAAGCCTCACCAATTTGCATAGGTGACCACAGACCCAAACCCTTGGATCTGAGAACAATGAAAAAGCATTCAGTTTTCTTACAAGAAGACTTTTAATAAAATAGAAGTAAATAGAAATAAAGAAATCCCCCCTGTAAAATCAGGATGGTAGATACCTTACAGGGTAATTAGATTCAAAAACATAGAGAACCCCTCTAGGCAAAACCTTACAAAAAAGTTACACAGACGAAATAGTTATTCTATTCAGCACAGTTCTTTTCTCAGCCATTTAAAGAAATCATAATCTAACACGTACCTAGCTAGATTACTTACTAAAAGTTCTAAGACTCCATTCCTGGTCTATCCCCGACAAAGACAGACTATAGACAGACACACAGACCCTTTGTTTCTCTCCCTCCTCCCAGCTTTTGAAAGTATCTTGTCTCCTCATTGGTCATTTTGGTCAGGTGCCAGTGAGGTTACCTTTAGCTTCTTAACCCTTTACAGTTGAGAGGAGCTTTCCCCTGGCCAGGAGGGATTTCAAAGGGGTTTACCCTTCCCTTTATATTTATGACAAGGGTGTGTATGTCAGAGTGTATTTATTGTTTGCTCGGACCATAATCTTTATTTTTTGATAGTTTGGCTTTCCATTTATGAAAGAGACCAAAAATCAAACTTGGTAGTTACTCTTTCAAAGGAACTGTGAAAGTCTCTTTGATTGTCTAATGGTACTTTTCATAAACTTCCATGAATAGCCATATATGCGAAAACTCAGTAAAGCCGCTTAAAGGGACAGAGCGCTCATATTTTCAAGTTATTAGATAAATAAAGTAAGAGGGAAGCATTGCAGGAGTGCTAATTTTTCTCCCCTACTTATATATTCCTCATTGGTATTCCTCTTTGATATCTTTTGATCAGTCCTTTGTAAAGTGCTATGAGATCTACGGATGAAAAGCACTATATAAGAGATAGGTATCATTATTCAAACTAAGAAAATTAAACCTATTTTGTATCAACCTGAGTTGAAAAATATGTTTCTTCCTGTCTGAATCCACAATCTTGGAAAAAGAATGCAGAACTTTAAGAAATTGCAAGTCTGGGGGCTATATACATATTACTTCTCAAAAGCTGTCCCATGGTTTACAAAACTCAGAGGTTTAACCTTCTCAAAGACAGATTGTTAATTCCTCTTTTACCCTCAAAGACCTCACTTTAAATTCTTGTTTCTTAATCTGACCTGTGATGAACCTGAGAATAGAGTGGAAAGTTAGAAACTTGGGTTGATATTTTCAAGGCTATTTAAGAGATTTAAATAAATGTTTTCTGTAAAAACCTAATGGCTACTTTGAATATCTGAACCTTGCTGTCTAGAACCAAGTGTCTGCAGTGTTGGAATCCAAATATATTTTCACATTTTTTATGACCCTCGTCATTTCTGATTTCCAAACAGCCTTGTCTAAAGTTCTACATTTTTATTGCAGTACCTCTAGATTATATGGACTTCATTTAATCTTCCCTCCTACACCTACCAGATAAAAGTTCAAATTACTTTGACAGTACTGTCAGTCATTCCTTTAAATCCTTGCCAGAGATTTTTCCAGTAGTTCTGCAGTCTGTTGTAATTAGGAAATATTACTTGGCCTTGAGTTCAGTTTTCTGTCACTGTAAGCTGCTAAACCTTAATACAAGATTTTCCAAGCTCTGTTTCATTTAAAGTGAGTAAAATTTATGGTAAGAAATTAGGTCTATACAGAAAACCTTCAAATATACATGTAAATGAGCTGTTAAGATATCATATATATATATATAATGAGATATATAATATGGGCTTGATGCAGAAATTACTCAGTGAATTCAGTGGCTTATGTTATGCAGGAGGTCAAATTATATTATTATAAAAGGTTTCAGAGTAGCAGCCGTGTTAGTCTGTCTTCGCAAAAAGAAAAGGAGTACTTGTGGCACCTTAGAGACTAACAGTGGATGTTAGTGGATTCAGTGGATGCATCCGATGAAGTGAGCTGTAGCTCACGAAAGCTTATGCTCAAATAAATTTGTTAGTCTCTAAGGTGCCATTATTATAAAAGTTCCTTTTGGCTTTAAAATCTAAGATCAGATACATCACTGCCTATAGTCTCATAGTTCATATTTTTCTAATGCAACCTGTCCTGCTGAATGTCGGAACTCTGACTCTTTACAAAGCTTCTGAATGCTCACAAGGTTTTTTAACAAATGTATAAATTTTTCAACTCAGTGGAGAGAACTGCAGAATGTTTAAATGATTTCATCAATATATATGGCACTGAAGATATAAGTGAAGTGCAACCCATTCCATGATATATCCCAATGAGTTGACTCATTACATAAGATGCTTTCTGGATATAAGCCCCAAATCAGGACATTGACTTTACCAGAACTTAAGCACATGCTTATGTGCTGTCCTGAGGAGAGATGTTTTCCAGATTCAGAGCCTTAGTCTCTATGCTTCGTCTGTCACCTTCCTTTGCATGTGTATATTTGATCACCTTAGCAATTTCTTTTTCTTGCCAAAAAGTAAATTCTGTTAATATCAAGTATTTTCCTTGTCCACAACTTGTTTCTTGAAGCTACTTCTCTACTTCCGGGCTATTTGACATCTTCCTTTTTTACATTGCAAAGGCTCTCTTTGAATACACACTATTTAAGATTAATTCTAAAGTGACGGAGGAGGTCCTCAGGAATTGATATGCATCTGTCTACAGGAGTCATGTTTCTCACCACTGTGAGGCTCTAAGGGTTCCTAGGGCATCTTATGTTTCCCAATTAATGTCTTCTGGCAAAATATAGGCCAGCTGTTTGTTTCAAGAAATTAATCATCTTTTAAATCCTTTACAGAGCACCAACTTACTCCTTCCTTCAGCTGTCCAGTGTGAAGAGTTTAATGACTTATTCACAAGCAAGTAACTTTTCAGCAAGGGAGTGCTAAGTTTAGTATTTACTATGATAGCAGAGATGGTTTACTAGTCTAAACATCAGGTTTTAAATACCCAGACTCTCTGGAGCCACAGGTTTAAATCTCAGCAGGGTGGACCCATGCCTTTCAACCACCGAAACAGATAAATTAAGTTCTGTGTAGTTTAGGGTAGGTGAATATTTATGAGAACCCGTCTGCTCTTTCTGAACATTAAAAAATCCCATTGAGCTATTCTCACAAGTAGGGGTTTGTTCCTGTATCCTTGATCTAAATTTCTGCTTTCTCACACTGTTATATAATGTGGTGAATGCTGGCTGGGCACTCCACTACACTTGGGAGGTGCCAAATCCCTTTCCTGACAATACATCATTTGTAAAGTACCTGCAAGATGAAAAGCTTTACATAATCACAAGATACTATGTTCTGTGGGTTATGAGATTCCCTTCTGTACAGGTGGTAATGGAATAACAATTTCCTTGATTTTATGTGGCCTCTCAAAGCAGTCTCAAGTTCTCACTGAAGATTTTTTTTCAGTGGTTTTCCTTGTAGGTAAACTCTTGTGAAGTCCTTAATATCAGTCTTTTCTGGTGATATTTGTATGGTTTATTTAAAGTGGCATTTCTATGAATTATGAGAAATACTGTGATCCCCGTAAGACAAATAAGGAGATGGCAAGGACAGATACCATTGAAGACCCGTCATAATTTAATAACCACTCATCTCTACCTATTTCTCTACATAGTCAAGGCTTATTCTGTGCCCACACCATGTGCAATTCTACTGGCTTCAATGTGGTTTCAGTGGGTTTAAGTGAGCGCAGAATTTGGCCTTTACTTTGTGGTTTATCGTTATTTCAATGTACATAAATATAAGGTCACTTCAGTTTTAAAATCAAATCTGCTTACAAACATCCTTAGATTGGGTAGAAAAATCAGCTTTGTGGGACTCAATCAGGTCACAGGGATTGGAAGGTAAAAAATTTAAAGCACAATGGAAAGTGACTGAAAGTATATTCATAAACTGTTTTAGAAAATGTTTCCGATGTTCTCTTTAATTCTTGAATAATCTATTGCTACTTTCTATCACTATTTTCTTCTTCTAAATATTTTCCTGCATCTTAAAAAATTAACAAAGAATGATTTATATGTGGATATTCAAATAGTATATAAAAATACAGCTGGTTGATCTAATATTATCTTTCCCAAAATAATGTTTTAATTTTTTTCCATACATATAAATTCAAGGCATATCTCAATATAAACAATAACTCTCTATATTCAATCTATAGTAACTGTTTGTCTCTGGTTTGTTCTCTTCATCAAGTCAACTGCTACTCAACAGTCATTATTAAGCTGCCTCTGCAGCTAATCCTAATATTAGTTAGTAGCCAGCAGGCAGATTAAGACTCCTGTATATTAACTGCTGAAGTGCCCTAGAAATTGAACAAAAAGCCATCAAGATATAAAGATATACCTTTATAAAAGCAATAGGAATCTTACTGAAGTTTATATTTTGTAATTTATCTCCTTTATTATTGTTAATAATAATATCTATATAGCACTTGTTATTAGTAGCTCTCAAAACATTTTACATCATTATTCCCATTTTACACATGGGGAAACCAAGGCACAGAGAAGTAAAGTTACTTACCCATGGTGACCCAGCTAGCCACTAGGCCACATTGCCTCTGCTGCACATACCTACTTCATTTTTTACCGTGTCTTCCCTATGTAAAATTAAAGCAAAAAGCCATTTATTATATATTTAATATGTACAGGCCTTGTGCGAAAGGGTAGATACACACAGTACAATACGTAGTCTCAATAAAAATAAATTTTTAAGACAAATTGCTTCAATCAGTTTGCTTATTCTGAGGAACAGTGGGAATATACTGTCACTAATATCAATCCATCTCTTCCTTTTTCCATGTCTTCATGCTGCTCAAAACGAAAATGAACATTTCTTGAGGTGCTTGTTCATATTAGAAAAGGGATTTTTTGTTGTTGTTCTTTCTTTCTTTCACACTTAAGAAATTTACTGTGATAATGATCATAAAAATAATGTTCTTTCCAATGATTTAAGACAAAATTCTCTTCTCAGATCTACACAGTAGTACTCAACATGGATATTTTGCTCTCTCTATAGGTGTAGAACTCCCATTAATTGAATGGAATACGAATATCTCTCGCATGGAGAAGAATACATACTTGTACCACATAACCTATGCACTACATCAAAGTTATCTTACCCCCTCTGTTTGATGCTAAATTAGGATGTTTGCATTTACACAGAAAATAACACATCAGCATAGGACCTAATATTGCAAAATTATGGTAACTGCATATTACATTTATTATAATATTTTATATTATATTTATTATATTATTTCACTTGCAATTCTTCACAGGGTGATGGAGGACAACTAGGATTACCTGAGGCTGCTGGACAAAAAGGACAAAAGGGAGAAATTGTAAGCATCTGAGACATAATGGCATGAGGAATTGCAAAATACCAACCGGCTTGTCACTCCTAAGTTTACCTGTAGTCTCATTCATCTGGTTTGTTGCAGTCTCCTTCATAGGAGGAGCAGATTGCACACTTGATCAGGCCTTTGGTCGCTGGCCAGTGAGAGAAAGGAAGAAGATTAAAAAATAACATATTTAAATACTTGTGTAATATTATACTGGAGAAAAATTCCTTAGTGACCACGGGAGGTGCTCATCTCATGCCCTGAAACTAGAGACATAATTACTCGTTTAATCACCTTAGCTTGCATGCCACCAGCTGTTTAACCAGTCATGTATGTATCCACTCCTTTGTTCAATCCAGCCTTAGTAATTGTCCCAACAAACTCTTATGGAAGTGAATTACACAGGTTGACTATTTTATTCAATTAGTTCTAGACTTATACCTCTTTAATGTAGCTGAATTTTCATTCTTGCAGTGAAAAATCAGTTGTACCATTTGAAAGGACACTCATCTCCAGTATGTCTAATCTGCAGGAAAGTGCTGTGAATGCTATGGTACACCAGTCCCGTAGATGTTTGGTAGTGATTTGGGTATACTATATGCTCAGAGGCAAGTGCTGTAGGCACTCCAAGCATTCGGCCTTTCAGGCTCTAGCTCTTGGGGGGTTCCCACAAATAGAACTGGGTGACTTTTTCAGACAAATAGTTTATTCACTGGAAAATGCAGTTTTGATTACCCACATTTATTTGAAATTTGACACAAAGTAGCCAAATAAAAATTTGGGAGGTAGGTGGGATGGAACTTAGATACCATTCACAAAACAGGTTTGTGTGTTTGCATGTTGCAACTTCTAACCCACAGCTTAGGGCACTCACTCAGAATGCGGGGGACCTGGGTTCAATTCCCCTTTTGCTGGATAGAGGATTTGAACTTTGGTTTCCTACATTGTAGATTGGGCTATGGCCACTGGGCTATGGGACCTTCTGGAGTGGGTTTCTCTCAATCTCTCCTGGTCAAGCTGTTCTGCTGTGTATAAATAGTCAGTGGAGCAGGGACATGAACTTGGTTATCTATCTCCTAGATGAGTGCCTTGACAGCTAGGGTCATTGTCATTTTCTCTTGCAGATGCAATGACTATTCAAGTATTTTATACAAAGTGGAGCAGCTTCAATGGGAGAGACTGAGAAAGAGCTGCCCAAGATTATGCTATAGGACGGGTTAGGGCACTCTCTTGTAGTGTGGGAGACCCAACTTGATGTCCCTGTGCCAAAGATGTTTTAATTACTTACACACAGTGGACCTGCTTGAATACAAGAGATTGAGAAAAACACACATCAGAATATTCCCATAGTCCAATAGCTAAGGTATGTTTCTATAATGTGAAAGACCCAAATTCAAATCCCTTCTCCACAGAGGGGAGAATTACACTTGAGTCTCCCAGTTCCCTAGCTAGTGTGCTAAAAATTATAACATGGGGGGCACCACCATCTTCTCCTTCACTTTCTTTGCTTTTACATTAAAAAAGGTCTGGAAACTAAATGATTAGTTAAAAAAAATAATTTGTTCGCCCAAACCTGGTTTTTCACCTACTTGTTTAATTCGACACAATTTTTCAGAATATTCTGAGAATATTAAGATCAAACTGACTTTTTTAACCGCCAGTGAACTGAAAAATCAGTTATTTGCCCACCTCTACCCAAACACACTTATACAGCATGATGAATAAGAAAGAATTGCATTATGAGAGCTGCCAGAAATAAATACTGCATTTTCCCTGGGCATCTAGGTTTTAATGGTTCCAAATTAAAAGAGAGAAATTTAATACACAACAGTTCTTACTCCAACCCCTAAGGGTAGTTTTATAAAGTGGTATGAAGGTCAGCAACCTCAGGTCCAGTGCCAAGGATACTCCCTGCAGGAGTCAGTTATGCACTGGCCTGGAGATCCCACAGTCAGAATTATGTTTCTTTGTCTGTCATCTTCAGACCCATGCATGTGGCCCAGCTGTTTGCAGGCTGCTTCTAAGTATCTGCCTGTCACAGCTAGCCATGGACAGGATTCTTCCCAGCCTGGCTCACAGCCTTTCCAAGCTATCTGACCTTCCCTCCACAACCAGTATTAGGCTGCTGCCTCCAGCCTGCTAATGCAGTCATCCTGCAACCTCTTGTTCTCTCCTGAACTAGGTCTTCTCTGACTTCTAGCAGTGCTTCACTTTACTCTACTGGAGGGATTATGGAGCCCTCTACTTGCTGGATGTTGAATTTGAGGTTAACACAGTGCTCAGTAATGAGCCAGTAGGTTCATTACAATATTTTTAATCTCCACTGTTTTGAAATGCAGTATATCCAACCCAAGTGTTCAAAAATCACGAGTCAATCCCCCTCCTAAATAATGAGATTTTGTTTTAAGAGATGATCTTATGTTTTTGGCCTTTTGATTTTTGAACACTCCCCAGTCTTCGACAATTTCAGTGTTGGCACTGTTCTCAAATGTATAAAGTAAGCTGCTGCAGAAGGTCTCACTGGGGGACCCATATGAGATCAAATTACAAAGATTTTTATAAAACGCTGCATGATTGTGCGGATCATCCAGTTTCTCCCCATGCCACCAAAGTCTAATTAATTCTGTGCCTCCATAGCCCCACATCTGCCCGTCACCCAGCAATTAATTATACATTCCCCTGCAACTCTCACAGCATTTCTGGCCCGCAACCCCACCTCTGCTCTTGCAGCTTCAGTGGTTCTTCACCCAGTTTCTCAGATCTGGTGGGGGGAGGCTACAGGGGGTTTCTCTTTGTCTTCGCAGGCCTGAGTGTGGGAATTAGTTCCAGGGTTTATTCGTGCCCTCTTCCCAGGTCTGGTGTTGTAGGGAGTGCGAAGGAGCACCCAGGGGAGATTACCCATTTTTAACAGGCGGGCGGAGGAGGAAACTTGCTGGGCTCTTTTTTTTCCCCTTCCTCTCTATGAAATGTCAGCTGGTCCCTCTCTACTTCACCTACCAAAAAACTCAGCTCTTAAGGGTGGGGAGACAGCTCTGCCCGGTTCCTGCAGAAGCACTGATTGGCTTCTCTCGAGGAGGCAGGGAAGTGGGGAATACAACCTGTCAGAGGATTTTCCCATCCAGTAGGGCTGAAATTCTCATATCATCTTAAGACCTGTTCAGGCAGGGGCCAAAATTGTGTGACTTGCGATGAAATTATGACAGTTTGTACTGTTGTAATGCTCTTTTAGAACTCTGAAAATATTATGTCTTCTTTTGTTCATTTCCTCCATTTTTTAGGTCTGAATTGGGCAGGGAAAAATATTTTTTCTGTGTTTTTAGGAGAGCAAAAGGAAATGTGCATAGTGTTTGGAATATGTGCATACATAATATTGTCTATTGAACCAGAAAGAGGAGCTCAAAAATATATTTGGTAGCACTAGCAAATAGTGGGTATTTTAAAAAATTCTCTTTAATAAAGTGACAGGGATGGTTAACCAAAAGTATTTAAAAGATGCAGGTCATTCCCAAGCAGTTTATAACAAATTAAGTGGTCAAATGTTGGGTTTAAACATTTTGACAGGAAGCATCTGTGTATTTTAAATAATGGAATATATATTTGCCAATTTGCTGTACTGTTGGTCTACGGAGAAAAGAGAGAAGACACACTAGATATATCATAGTGTTGCCAAGTGTTTGATTTTGAGTAGCTCTCCAGCAGAAGACAATAATTTAAATTCAGTTGGAGCTGGTTAAATCACACATTTCAGTTATGATGATTAACAAGATTTCATGCTACATTCAGTGCAAGGAGCAGCTGGAAGGGGAAGATTCTTTCCGTTTGTCAGAATAAAAAAGGACAAAGATTGTCAATAGTTTTTTATTTTTTTAAAAGGGTCAGCAAGGAGAAATGGGCTTGACCGGTGCAAAAGGTGAAATAATAATAATAATAATAATAAATAATGATTATAAATAATAATAATAAATAATAATTCCTAACTCATATTCTTAGATGTGATGGCCAAGTGTGGTTTATTTTTTTGGGCCAAATCCTTGAAAACAGAGTAAAGGGCAAGTAGAAGAATGATGGGAACAGAAAAATATGCTCCAATGGTAGACTTTGGGCCCAGCATCCTCACAACCTACATTTTGTTTTCTGGCCTGGATGTCTCTGCAGGGTGGTCATGGCTGTTGGGCATGAGAGTGACTAATGGACAGGGCCACCTGCAGTGCAGCAAAGCTGGGTTTAACTCTGGTGTGTTGAAGCTGTGTCCCAACTGCATACTTAAATCCCATCCAACTTAAAGTTAAGTATGTGCTTAAGTAAATTGCTGAATAGGGATGAGCTGCTGAATGAGTGCTCCAGTCACTGCTGAGTTTTTCATATACTCGTTGTATGTAGCCCTGGATACTGCTGATCTGTGTTGTGCGGAGTCCTCTGAATGCTTTCTCTGCTGCATTGCTTACCATCATAGTGACATTGCAACATTTATGGTCTTTTGGGGCTTTCCTTTGTGATGGTGATGGATGAAGATAGAGTCTATAATTTAGAGATGGTCAGACCTGCTAGCATAAAATAAGACAAAAGCTGCGGCCAAAAAAGCCCCATATGAAATTAATCTTCTTTACACTTTGAAAAAGGTTAGTCCATTTTTTGCTTTGCCTCTTTATTTTTTGTGTGCTTCTCTGCTTCCTGATTTCAAGATGCATGGATTTCCAAAACACCACAGACTTAGGCACAACCAGGAGGTACCTAAAGCCTCAAAAGAAAGCAAGTATCTCAAACAATGAAATATTGATTGCTGATTAAAATAACAATATTTTTTTACTTTCTCTTAAATTAGGAACATAAGAATGGCCATAGTTGGTCAGATCAGTGGTCTATCTAACTCAATATCCAGTCTTCTGACAGTGGCCAATGCCAGATGCTTCAAACAAAACAGGGAAATTATTGAGTGATCCATCCCCTGTCATCCAGTCCCAACTTCTGGCAATTAGTGGTTAGGGACACCCAGAACATGGGGTGCATCCTTGACTATTTTGACTAATAGCCATTGATGGACCTATCCTCCTGGAACTTACCTAATTCTTTTTTTAACCCAGTTACACTTTTGACCTTCGTAACATCCCCTAGCAACAAGTTCCACAAGTTGATGGTGTGTTGTGTGAAGAAGCACCATCTTCAATACCTAGATGAAAAAAAATAGCATTCTTAGCATGATCAAAGTTTAGAAAAAGACTTTGCTAGTTAATCATCTTTTAGTTTTAGTTGAAGCTTTCCAACAGCAGATTCAGCTGAACAATTTTTCATGACTGGTGAAAAGATGTAAACTGCATTTTTCTAGAAATAGCAAAAAAGTTCAGTCATGCTTCCATTGAATCAATAGGAGTTTTGCTAGTGATTTAAATTGAAGTAATGTCAGGCCGCAGAATGTTAGAGGATCAACTAGTTCTTGTTAAAACCTTGTACTGTAAATTATCTTCATACAAATCTAGTTTAGGCTGTTAATTTGAAAGAATCATGGTTCTGTGTATTAAAAGTCATTTGCTTTTGAGAATTTAACTCTAATTTTAAACTAATTCAGTCATCACTTTGTGTTATCTGTTTCTGATCCTGTGTCAGACCCAGGACATAGGCAGACAGGCCTGCTGGTTAGTACAAGGCAAGTAGCTAGGTCCCCATGCCACCCAGGGTTCAGAACCAGGAGGTTAGGAACAGAGAGACTGATACCAGGAATCAGCCTGAGTCAGGAAACCAGGGCAGGGTCAGGAGAAGAGATGGAGATCCAGAACCAGGAATCAGGCCAAGTCAGGAAATCAGAAAGTCAAGAGCAGGTTGTACAGGGTAAGCAGTCCAAAGCAGAATAAAGCCCAGTTGAACTGACAACTTTCTGCTCCTCCACCTGCCTTCAGCAGGGGGAGCAGGCGAACCAGGAGCTCTGTTGTCCCAGGAGTGGAGCCATCGATCTGAGTTGGGCTTCAAGGAGTCCCAGTTCTAGCTGATGCTAGTAAGTCAGCAGGTGGAAAGTTGGAGCATGATGATGTGTGGACCCAGGTTTGAAAGCTTTATGGTCATGATTACATGTATTATATAATATGTGACCCAGACATAAACGAAACAAACTTGGGTAGAATCCCATTTTATTATCTGTCCACATTCTTTATCATTAATGTAATCTTTAAATGGGCTTTCATAGTTTATATATTTTATAAAGTTGTTTGTATGTATTGAATACATATAACTGTTACTTTGTTTTCTATATGTTTTGAAGAGTTGTTTTCCAAAAACAGACATACAAACTATTTATCATTTAAAATTACCAAGTAAGTATTAATATTTACTATATACTATCACAGGGAGAGTCTTCTGAAAAAGGAGAAAAGGGGGATCCAGTAAGTACAGCTAAAGCTTTGAGTTAATGTTTATGCTTAGATCTGATTGTCTCACCATATTTGCTGTGACACTCTATAGCTCTGGCAGCGCCCTGTAACCCCTATATTCCTCATCTATAAATAATTGTGATATTGCATATAAAGCATCCCATGTGAGGTATTAGGTGAAAGGTTATGCTCTACTAAAACCCATTGTTCCATCTAAACATGTGTATCATTAATGCATATAAAATTATAAGAATTGTGTTGTATAGTTTTCACTAAAATATGCTGTGGGTTTGGGAAACACCCAGAAACTAGCTCTCCAGAGACAATGAGAAAAGAGGTAACCAATGCCCAGGTGGGTGCTTTACGGACATCACCAGCCATTGTCCAGCAGAGGAGTTACAGTTCAATGACTCACTCACAGGAGGCACACCGGGGTATTGCTTCACCTTGTGACTCAGCAGTGCCCACCAGACATGCTTGGACTTGTGTTCTCCAAGCACATGGACTGAGGGTATAAAACGAAACACAGTGGCCCCACTGCTTTGCCTTTCCCCTGCCCCCACCTATGCAGCAAGCAACAAGGACACTCAGAAGACTGAAGACTCCAACACAGGGGAGTGGCATAGGTTTGAAGGGTGAATCCTGTGTACTATGAACTGCAATATCCAGTGGGTTGAGAGAAACTGCTTAATCTAGATGTTGCCCAGTCTAATAGGATTGAGAGTTTAGAGTGAGTGCTTATATTTTCTTTTGGTAACTACTATGACTCTTTGCCTATCACTTATAATCACTTTAAATCTATCTTTTGTAGTCAATAAGTTTAACTGTTTATCTTTATCAGTGAATTTGCCCAAAGTGTTTGGTAAATCTGCTCAGGTTTACAAAGGCTGGTGTATATCCCTTTCCATTGACGAAGTAGTGAACCAATTAATAAATTTGTACTGCTCATTGTTAGCAGTGCAAAACGGTATATTCCTGAGGTACAGTGCTGGGAGCTGGGGGGATTTGGCTGGTGCCTTTCTCTCTCTGATTCATGAGTGGCTCTGGGAGCATTCATGCAATCTAGCTGGGTGTGGGGCTCCACGTGTAGTTGTGTTGAGTGATAACAGCACCTGCAAGGGTTTGCTGCTTGTCACTAGCAAGTGTGACAGGGTCAGGCCAGATGGCTACAGGAGAGTAATAGAAGGCAGATATATTAGCCCCAGGTGAAGTAGGTCCCTTTCCCCTGGGTAAGGTAACAGGGAAGTTTCCAGAACAATCAGGAACCTTCTGGAGACAATTAAGACAGACAGGCTGATTAGAACACCTGCAGCCAATCAAGAAGCTGCTAGAATCAATTAAGGCAGGCTAATCAGGGCACCTTGGTTTAAAAAGGAGCTCACTTCAGTTTGTGGTGCGTGTGTAAGGAGCTGGGATCAAGAGGCGCTAGGAGCAGAGAGTGAGAACGCGTACTGTTGGAGGACTGAGGAGTACAAGCATTATCAGACACCAGGAGGAAGGTCCTATGGTAAGGATAAAGAAAGTGTTGGAAGTAGCCCAGGGAGTTGTAGCTGTCGCACAGCTGTTCCAGGAGGCACTCTAGACAGCTGCATTGCACAGGGCCCTGGGCTGGAACCCGGAGTAGACGGTGGTCCCGGGTTCCCCCCAAACCTCCTAACTCCTGGTCAGACACAGGAGGAGTTGACCTGGACTGTGAGTTCACGAAAACAGCCAAACTGAGGGCTGCTGTGAAGCTCCAAGGTGAGCAAATCTGCCAATAAGCACAAGACCCACCAAGGTAAAGGAGGAACTTTGTCACACAAGGCATTGTGAGAGACAGCCCAGGCTGGAGAGTTAGGGGGGCGTTGCAGTCCCACAGTTCCAGGCTCCACCTTGGGAATCCTGTCACATTTGCATTCTGTGATTTTTTGTGTGCATTTTAATAGGTTTCATGCCAAATATTCTGAAACTTGACTATAAAAATAGCATCATGGGGTTCCATGTTTATTGCTTCTTGACTATTGGCATACCAAATTCACTCAGTTGACAAGTAAAAAGTCAACGTTTCCATCTGCCAGCTCTTCAAACTCAGAGAGAGCCTTGGGCACAAAGGAACCTTTCCCTTTCTTGTACATCTGCATGGGGGCAGCTAGAATCTCAGTGCTTGCAGTCCTTGGGCTAAATTTGTCCTTGGCCTCTCTCTGATTTCTGTGAAGCTATTCTGGGATGAATTTTTGGCACTTTAAATACAAAGTGCAGAGTCACCACAGAGTAGGCCTTGGCACTGTAAATCCCAAGAAAGGTCTGGCTGAGCTGAGATGGAAGTAGCTGAGCCTAAGCATCTCAACAGTGGCCTTAATCTGCTCATATTGAAGTCAATAAGATATTGGCTGTAGAGATTAAAGGTAGCAAGATCAAGCATACTATCCCTCAGAGTTCTAACTATTACACTAGCAAATGCACTAGTCATCTTAGTGAGAAACTGCAGCTATTTCATTAACTCTGCAATTAACACTGAACATCAAGCATAGTACATAAAATATGTAACCTCCTTTATTAAAAACCCATTAATCTTTTTGGGAATCTCTAAAAATCTTTATTTGCCAGCAATTTTTCTTATAGCCATATTTTTATACATCACTTTTTTATTACTAAAGAAGTTTTCAAGAAATCAGAATCCTTATTCTTTAAGATTTCATCTACTCCTGCTTTGTATGTCTTACAGTAAATCATAATCCTCTCTTTGTGGTATGACAGATATTCGTCACATTGCTTCATGCACTGCAGGAAGGGGGTTCACATACTATGGTGATGAATGCTGTATAAGAACCTATGTAGAATGGGATATACTGTAAAAATGCATAGCTTTGGAAAGGCATATGATATTACAAACAGGGTAATGACTTTAAGTGAGGAATAAGCCCCAGGAACAGAGTTCTTAAGCAAATATTTTGTTTTCATGCAAATATCCTTAGGAATAAAACAGAAGAATAGAAATCACCATACCCGAAACGGCAAATAGAATTTTTCAAAAGGCAATCCTTTTCAAAGTTTTCCAAATACAACTCTTTAAAGAATAACCAGATTTTCATTGTTTGATAAATTGTGTTAACTAACTTAATAAGACAACGTTTCTGTGTGTAGTAACTTCAACACAGTCAATCTTACTCTAAATTTCAACTTATTGTGATCATATCTGTTATTTTCAGGGGGAAATTGGAATGAAAGGATCACAAGGAATTAAGGTATTTTTCTGATTGGTATACACAATATCTCTTTTGTACACAGCTGTCTCTTGTGGATATAACTTTAAATTATTTAAGAAAAATTATGCATTTTAGGGTGAAATAGGAGATTGTGGTCCTCCTGGACTCACTGGAAATCCAGGATCAGAGGTATTTTAAAGTATTTATTATAAAATTGAAAGTAGCATGTGATGGCTTCTTATTATGACATTGTGTAAAAGGACTTTGGGTGCTGTTTCATTCACTTTATATAGTATGGCCCAATTTTTTTAGTGTGTGTACTTGAGTTGCATGCCCAAAGTTCTTGTGTACATACAAGTTGGGGTTATATACACACACATCCCTGAATTTTGTGGCCAGCATGGGGAATTTGTGTTCAAAGAACATGTGTATGCAAAAGTCTGAATGCACTTTTTGGGAATTACATTTTTTGAAATATGGCCTCCATAACCAAAAAGAGGATATTCTGATGCTAATATTTATGCAGGTGTGTCAATTTTATTCTGTGGAGGGAGCTAAATTACAAATTAATTATGGTTAGGTGCAGGTGGTACAATATATGCTACCCACAATATATAGCAGGGTTGATGTCAGTCGGAGACTTACACAAGATTGAAGGCAGAATGTAGCTATTTTACTTTTAGTTAGTAATGTTCTGGTTGATTTCAGCATCACTCACTGGGGAAGAATGATGCAAGGAACCTTTAGGACCACTGCTATTTCTATCCCTTGTCTGTCTATTTATGTGTGCAATTACACATTTTGTTTTGTGGATATCACCAGTACAGACTAATGAGTGAATCCTCCTCATCTGTCAGCCAGCCAGATGGTAGCCAGAGTGGATGCAACACTATCAGTCTCAATTCCTCTTCCTCACAGAGTGCAGGCAGACTTCTCTCGTTGTTCTCTTTCCTCGCTAGAAATAGCTTTTGCCTCTTAGCTGAGGAACCATCTCTCCTCCAGGCCTCAGCTGAGCTCTGTAATCACGTAGAATAGGAAGTACAATGGAGTCTTCCTCTCAAAGCCAAAAATACCTCTCCTGTGCCTTTCCTCTGCAGCCTTTGGCAATGGGCCCATTCTGTCCATCCTTCCCACCTCACTTAAGAACCATGCAGACTGCTCATGCAGAGGCACCACACTCCAGCCCGATCAGGTACAGAAGTGGTTCTGAATCTGGTGCCATCCTCAGCTTCAGACACTCATAGCCTGAATGACTTGGGTCTTTTCTGTTTCCTGCCTCTTCTGATTCTATGCCCATCCTTCCCCAAAAGGTCTTTTCAGACTCTATTATGTGAACTCTGATTTCCACAGCCTCTGGTTGCTCCACTCAAACATGAATTTAGTCATAATTTCCCACTCTAAGACGTTAGACCTCAGGAGGCCAGTGTGTTCCTTCATGAATCCCTGGAAAGAAGCTATGAAAATAATCTTTTAAACTGGGAACATCCAAATCACTACCACTTTCTATGCCTCTTGCACTCCTGTGGCTCTTGGAGACCCAGGGGATCAATACTGGTGATTCTAAGCTGCCATTCCTGGTAAACAGGAACCTCTCACATTGCCCTATCAAATATTCTCAATGTGGCTCAAGATTCTGTCCACTTGCAGGCCAATCTTTTTGGCACTTCTGAATCTGGTCATGGGGTGATGATATCTTCAAGTTTTGTCTCCTTTCCCTTAATCTTTAAGGGTCCCCATCTGATTGAGAATTTAGTGGACTCTGCATTGAAGGAGGTTTTGGAGAAAACAACCTTCTTCTCAACTCCTGCTTCTCAGCTAGGGAAACACAAACCCCCATCTTCCTCCTTTTCCTCAGGGAAAGGCCCAGTTGGCCCAGCTTCTTGTGGGGAAATCTTCAGTGAAATAGAAACCTAAGAACAAACCTCAGCATTCCTTTCACAAGCAGGAATCTAGATCCAAAGCTTTGTCCAGAGAAAAACCACTGGAGCCATTTCTGACTATTCCTGTCCCTCAAATCAGACAGAAGAATCTGTGTTCCTTCACTACTGAAACAGGATTGCCTCAGACTCTTGGGTAATAAGTCCTTAAATCCCCTCCTCCCCCCGATCTTCAATCACATTTCTCCTTCTCTCTTTTGCCCCACAATCCTCAGAAAAGGGAAATGTTCTGTAAACTGTTGGTTAACTCCACTTGGTAGAGGCCATATACCTGGCTTCCTTTGGTCTGGGATCAGCCCCCAGGACCTTACCAAAACAATGGTCACCATCTCAGCTGCCTTTAGAAAGATCTGCATGATTCATCACCTGGCTGGCTGATCTGGATTTCACTGATGTAGGAAACCCCTGCAGCAACCCAAGGACACTGTTCGGTCTATTTTCAGAATAGCAGCTTTGTTAGCCTGTATCCACAAAAAGAACAGGAGTACTTGTGACACCTTAGAGACTAACAAATTTATTTGAGCATAAGCTTTCATGGGCTAAAACCCACCACATCGGATGCATTCAGTGGAAAATACAGTAGGAAAATTTTATGTACACAGAGAACATGAATGAATCAATGAGTGTTACCATATGGCTCTTATTATCATGGTATAGGAGTGCCCCAAAGGGGGTGAGAGAACCTGGATTTGTGCAGGAAATGGCCCAACTTTATTATCATGCACATTGTGTAAAGAGTTGTCACTTTGGATGGGCTATCACCAGCAGGAGAGTGAATTTGTGGGGGGGGGTGGAGGGTGAGAAAACCTGGATTTGTGCTGGAAATGGCCCACCTGATGATCACTTTAGATAAGCTATTACCAGCTGGACAGTGGGGTGGGAGGAGGTATTTTTTCATATTCTCTGTGTGTATATAAAGTCTGCTACAGTTTCCACGGCATGCATCCGATGAAGTGAGCTGTAGCTCACGAAAGCTCATGCTCAAATAAATTGGTTAGTCTCTAAGGTGCCACAAGTACTCCTTTTCTTTTTTCCAAATTTTTAATGTATTTATCCACACAAAACTTCTATGAGATAGGGAAATACTATTAACTCCATTTTACAGATGGGAAACTGAAGCACAGAGAGACAAGCTGATTTACCCAAGATCACACAGGAAGTCTATTGCAGAACAGGGACTTGAACCTGGGTCTCCTGAGTAGTAGCTACTGCTGTAATAGCTAGGGCCCCCTTCCTCTCACCCTTCTTCAGTGACTTTGGACAGGTGATATAATTAAAAAAGAAAATCTCCAGTTCATTCCCAGATGCATATACATCTTGTAGAAATTATAAGCATGATAAACAGATAGAGCATTACTTCCTTCAACAGAATCCTCAAGCAAGAAGCCTTGATTCATTGTTTTCCAGTTCAATGCCTTAGAGTCCATCCAGTCACACGTGGCCTTGTTGGAGTCCTATAGTCCCATGGGCAGGATTCTTTTTTCAACTTTTTCAGCAGCAGCTGTTATCCTCTTCCTATGGACACGCTGGGCCAGATCCTTAGCTGGTGTAAAATGTCATAGCTCCATTGACTTCAACAGTGCTACAATGATTTACACAATTGATGGTCTGGCCCATAAAGCAGACCCCCTATGTGGGCATATTTTGAGAAATTAGCTCATTAATATGGAAACTTCTAATATATTTCATTGGGTAGCATAACAATGCAAATTCTATTGGGGCATTGGAGAATGAACTACAGTAACTTGTGTAACACCGACAGATCCTGTTTGTCAACGGGCAGGATCAAACCTGGGACCTTTGTGCATGAGCCTCTACTGCATGAGCTAAAAGCCATATTGCTATTAGCTAAAACTGGAGCAGACTCATTAATCTCTAAGTGGTCTTGGTGCCACTAGAGGGAACAGAGCACCACACCAGAAGGTGTGTGGGTTACAGTTGCTCCCTAATCCAGGTAGAAAATAATTCTTAGCAGCTCTTTTGTTAATGTCCTTATGGAGGATAGAGTGCTTTATTCTCTAGTATAATATAACTGAAAATATATTGATTTTTAACTCAAATTAATACATATATATATATATATATATACACACACACTGTAGGGACTGCAAGGTCCTCCAGGACCCATTGGACCCAGAGGACATCCAGGAGAAGTCGTAAGTATTGTGTAATTTTTTGCAGTCAGTAAAATCTGTTGAGGTGAAATATTAGACAATGAAACAGTGCCATAGGAACTATCATTCTGTGGTCTTTTTATGGGGGATCATAGAATCATAGAATAACAGAGTTGGAAGGGACCTCTGGAGGCCATCTAGTCCAACCCCCTGCCCAGAGCAGGACCAATCCCAACTAAATCATCCCAGCCAGGGCTTTGTCAAGCCTGACCTTAAAAACTTCTAAGGAAGGAGATTCTACCACCTCCCTAGGTAACGCATTCCAGTGTTTCACCACCCTCCTAGTGAAAAAGTTTTTCCTAATATCCAACCTAAACCTCCCCCGCTGCAACTTGAGACCATTACTCCTTGTCCTGTCATCTGCTATCACTGAGAATAATCTAGATCCATCCTCTTTGGATCCACCTTTCAGGTAGTTAAAAGCAGCTATCAAATCCCCCCTCATTCTTCTCTTCCATAGACTAAACAATCCCAGTTCCCTCAGCCTCTCCTCATAAGTCATGTGTTCCAGACCCCTAATCATTTTTGTTGCCCTTCGCTGGACTCTCTCCAATTTCTCCACATCCTTCTTGTAGTGTGGGGCCTGTAGTGTACGGTAACTACTCCAAATAAGTATCTTTTTCACCTTTAATCTCAGATAGCATACTGACCTGAAAGATGCTGTAATCGATGTAAAATGTTGTTTTTTTAATTAACTAGGGTTTACTGGGAGAGCCTGGGATACCAGGAAAACCAGGAATTAAAGGAGAAAAGGTATGCACTAAAATTTGATCAATTTAATTTATGATTTAGAAAATATTAGTAAAATATTATGACCTTAAAGGAGTCTTCCATCTTTCCACATTCATCTATCTAGGTATTTTAAGAATAAATAAAAAAACATGCCTCTTGCCTGAAGAGTTTACCTTCTAATGTGTCAATCTAATTTCAATTTAATAATTGAAAGAATCCCATTGATTTAAAGGGGGTTGGATTAGGCCTGTAGTTGGACATACCAGTACTACAGAACAGCAAGAGTTAACTGTGTGCGTACCTGCATGTACGGGAAGAGGGGGAGAATTATATGGGGAGGATGTGAATTCTGAGATAAGTTATTGCATTTATACATCTTGGGGTTTGTGTTTTAAAGAAAGCCAATGAAGTACATTAATATTTTGAGGGTGCAAGCTGTTGAGTAGGCAGGAATAGAGGTCAGCACTGTGGCACAGACCTAAAGAAGCTAGTCTTATGGAACAGGAAGAAACATAAGGTTGCACAACTAACATTATCTGGGAGGATATTCAAGGGGAAGAGAGCAGCATGAGAAAAGGCACAAAGTCACTTGTGGAAGAAGGAGTTGGGCTAGCCAGAGATGTGCTGAGTTCATAGAGTGTTAAAGTGAGAAAGATAAGGGAGATGTAGGTAGGAGTACAGCTGAGTAGAGCCTTTAAGATGAGCAGAGGAAATTTCAGTAATTGAGATGAGGGATGACTAAGGCACGGACCCAGATTTTTGCAATAGGGATAGAGAGGCGGGGATGTATTGTGGAGATGTTGCAGAGGAATAACTGGCAGGATTTAGAGGCAGTCTGGGTATCAGAGGATGAAGGAGAAAGAAGTGTAGATACGATACCAGCATTGCAAGCTTGAGTAACTGGGAAAATAGCAGGATTATTAACTAGATTAGATGGACTCTTGGTCTTTTCTGGTATAGCAAATCCCGTGTTCCTATGTTTTGTTTTGTTTTTTTACCTTGCATACTTACCTATATAACATTTTTTTAGGGAAAATACATATTCTGTTAAGAAATTAAAAGCTATTGATGTGTTATCTAAACATACGTAACAGATTTCAAGACATGTTACTACTTCCAAACACCCTGTCATAAGACTCACTACCCTGTAGAATAGGTGTTGGCCTATCTGATTTACAGTGAAAAATCTCTGCTATCAGTATAGCAAACACCTGCTTTAGTGTGTACAGCCTAGCTGGCATTACAAATGTTCAAAAAGTTGGTTTTGTTTATAAAACTGGAGTTATGTGTTTGATTCCCAAATAAGATGATGTAAGTACAGTAGTACATTCTGAAATAGGGCTGTTTAAAATATTTACCAATACCTAGAGATAACAGGTAACAGAGATCTACCATGTAAAATAGTCCTGATAATCAAGACCTACCTTAATGTTAATTTTCCTGAAAGAAAACACTAACATTTCAACTAGTGGTTTATATCTATTCCACAGGGTGATTCTGGTGGCCTTATAGGGCCTCCTGGACATCCAGGTCCAAAAGGTGAGACAGGACCCCCTGGACCAAGTCTGCCTGGGAAACCAGTAAGTACTTGCTATAAGGGCTTTCGTGGCTTGTTTCTGTGTAGTACTTGTAGCACTATTGAAAATGATTCGTATAGCAATATGAGTATAATTTTGAAAAAAACGTGTATGTTATATCTGTAAAGCAAGTACATCGAAAATACAGTCTAAAAACTCTTGTTGTTAATGCAAGTGTCTTTTCAATGATCCTACAGACTGTGGCACTAATAATCAAGGTGTAGACAGATCATTTTTATTTACAAATGCTGACTACCTCTGACATAACATTTAATCAGACTCAGTAATTTTAAGGTAGAATTATTGTTTTTTAGGGTCTGGCTGGCACTCCTGGAACCCCAGGTCCACGAGGGCCTAAGGTATACAAAAATTCTCACCGTTCCTATTTCTAAGAGATACACTAATTTCTGCTTTTAAAGATGAAACGGAAAGTTTTGTAACTTTATTAGGGTGAAAGAGGACTGCCTGGCGTACAAGGGTCTCCTGGAGAGATGGGGCCACTCGGAACAGGAATTCAAGGACCCCCTGTAAGTATAGCAAATAGTATGTGAGAGTTTCATTGTAGTTATTACTGAGAAATCTATGTAATGATCAGGTTCATATAACATGTTTCAGATTAGATCTTCCTGATATGAGTTCCCTGCTGCTCTATGATTCCTGACCCAACACCTCTTCCCCTTTCACAGAGCAGAAAACAATATTCCTGTCTATGTCTTGCTGTTACTCCCCCTAGAACTTCACTTATAAGTAGGGGATGGGAGAGTTGCCAGAGCCTGTGTTCCATGCCCTTCCACATTAATTTTACATTGTTCTGGGACATCTTAAAGCTGATAGCTCTTTTTCTGGCTGACAGCTGTTTTGAATTTGTCTGCCCCTTCTGGTTCCAGCACGGGCACATGAGACGAGGCACTACGCCCTGTAAAGCATCTCTGGCTGTCACTCAGTCAATAATCACAGTTCCCTTCTCTGTGTCATTCCCCATGCCCTGGACACTGGGAGAGGCAGAGGCAGGTACTCTGCCTCAGGAAGGAAAAGGTGAGGCTGGGCAGCAGCTCCAGGGTTTCAGTGTTGGGATGCCTGAACTACTAGAATTGGAGTACTGCTTGTGGGTGCAGAGTCTCCAGCCAGAGCTGCACAACTCGGCACAAGCTTCACACCTATGAAGCAACAAAGTCCAGATGTGGCCAGTTTCCACCGGTATATTTTAAACATGAAATGAGCAAAGGACACTTTAGCTGGGGTAAACAGAATAAATAGCTGCAGTAGTATGGTCTTTTATATCATTCTTGCCATCAGCAGCACACTGTTCAAAATGCTATTTCATTCTTGCTTCCTAACGCTGCATCTTTGTTGCACTTATTACTTCAGCATCCAGTCCATTTCTGGAAGTATCAATGGCTACAGGAACTTCTTCAGATTTTCCCCCAAATTAAGTAGAAAATATTTTTGAAACGTAAGACATTGAAAAATATCAGTGTTTTTTCTTTAGAATGTAGCTAGCTCCACAAATTATAAACTTAATTACAGCAACCTATACTATTCTCTCCCAGCGTTCACTGCTAACTTAAAACGTTAAGAGCCCTAGAGTTTTCCAAGGTTGCAATACCAAGTAGCAGATCCTTTGCCACACCTGTGTAAAGAGGTGTTGCACAGAGGCAATCGGTAATAGTGTGGACTGGAAGATAGATTTCTCCCTCAAGGGAAACTCAGGGCTGCAGTAGTTTCCGTGGGGTTGCTGCCCATATTCACTGGGTGAAGGATTTCTCCTTGTGCATTTACATAGTCACATGTCCACCATTCTTGACTTACTCAAACATCAACAGCTCCATGGTGATCAGGACCCCAGTGTGCTCCCCCAGAATACTGCCCCTCCATAAGCCATGGAACCCTCTGCAACCGGGGAAGTTGGGAAAAGATTTGGCCTTAAAAGGACTGAGTTTTAGAGAATGCCAGTAGTTGTTCCATAATCCAAGTAATAATCTTTCTTCGTCTAGTTGTCTTGATAGTGTTCAGTAATAAAGGTGGTAGATGACACAGGTCATGCTCATGAATTCTACAGATGAAAATGACAATATCCTGTCAGTCCAAGTCAACATATTAAACTAAACTTTTCACTTTTTTTATTGAAATGAGTAAGTTATAGAAATCATAATGCTTGAGACAGCTGGCTGTGGTTTCAAATATAAGTTTTAAGCAAGTCTAATAATTTAAAATACAAATTAGCGTTTAAATTTTAAAATGTTTAAATTGATTCTTAGGCATCCTACAATTTGTGACGATTTTTCCTATTGCATTGCATAAATTTCAGTTTTCCCTGTAAATCTCAAGCTAACTGAACAGTCCATTTCATAATAACATAACTGTGTACTTAGTAGGTGACCTTACTTTCTATTTGAAATGGTTCTTAACCAAAATACTGGATCTGATCACCCTTGAACTTTAGCAAAATTGGGTCCAGATTTGTAACCTGACATTTCAGCAGGTTCCATTCTCTAAGATGTGCTGAACCAAAAGCCCACATTCAGTATTTTTGGTTCAAGCTCACCCCTGTTATAAAAGCATTGCTGCTGTTATCTGAGTATACATTTGGCTATTTTTACAGGGTCCATTTGGGAAACCAGGTGCCCAGGTAAAATTATTGTATAATTTGGAAAAATAAATTTAACTTTACATGTTTTCCAGTTTCTTGAATCATAGCTTAAGTAACTGTTCTGTATATTAGGGCCCTAGAGGACCCCCTGGATTACCTGGAACTCCAGGTACCCCAGGTGTTGATGTAAGTAACAATTCTATATATAACACTATATTGATGTATGTGCCCCTTATCAATGACTGAAATTTGAAATGCAATGGCCTTGTTTCTGTTTCTAGGGTGCTCCTGGGCCAGATGGGAAGCCAGGACTTCCAGGTCCTCCAGGTGACCCAGTATGTATACAAACTATGCTTGACTTACATTGTGTGGATACTAGTATTTTAAAACAGAAAGACACCAGATGCCTAGTAGGCCTAGCAAATTTTATTCAGTTGATTACCTAGTGATTTTTTTTTTATTTAGCTCATTACAATATCATTAAAGTTATGGTTATGTCAGCACTTTCATGATAAATGTCTGTTCACAGGAGGTTATGATTTAGCTTTAATAGTTTGTTCCAGGCTGCAACTTTGCTTACCATGTCTCAGTCCCAGGAGCAGTTCTGTGTAAATTTTCAAAGACTATAGTTTGGTTCTTCTTTTATTAGAAGACTGTGGGAAAAATTGTATTGCTCTGATGCATTTAAAAAGCTATTATATTATATTATAAATGAAAATTTTAAAATAACTAGCCCATAATGTGAACTAATTTTCTTGAACTAACCCATAACTAACCCATAACTAGCCCATAATGTGAACTAACAAAAGAATTAAATGGCTAAGATGAACAGACACCTGAAATGAGTTTAGATCCTTTAACATGTTCCCCAAAGCTGAAACTTTACAAGCTTAATTTTGATTTTAAAACGAATGCTGACAGAGGCATTAAAAAAGGTAAATAAAACTCTCAGAATTCCTAGAGCAGTTCTTGGGACCTGTTCCTCAGCAAAGTGAAACCCTTTAGTCACTTGTTAACCTCACTTGTGGTCCTAGAATTATAATGTGATTTGGCTTTCCTAAATGGTTTAGGCCAAAGCCTGCTACCATATAACCAGATTTTTAAAAAGGCTTAGTTTCAGATAGTAGGTGATATGTAGTGGTGATTCCCTAAGTGCAGGAAACTGTTTAAATCCTAAATACCTTCTTAGTTTTTATTTGAGACATGACATATATAAAAAGAAAATTAAAAAGACATATCCCAAACACCAAGCACCAGTGCTGGGAAACCTTATGGTGTCTTTCAGCAAATCAGTGCTGCTTACAAAAGTGTGAATTCAGCCTCTTCTCTAATGAACATCCCTCTCAATGAGTGTTCAAACCCTGCCATGTAGACTAGTCCTTCTCTAAGAACTTCCTGGCAGATTTTTCAAAGTTTGTGAAACCATGCTGGATGTGGTATGTCCTTTTATACATTAGCTGTTAAATCGTGTTCAGCAGTGGTTCCACTGCACAGGTTGCTGACATCCGTTGTCAGCAAAGAACGGTTTTCCTAATGTACTGAAGGCTAAGGTTTGACACTTCTGTTTTCCTGGTGTAGACAGGACCCTTAAAGCTTTAAAAATGTGAACATTTGAAACTGATTAAATTGAAGACAAGTACACACCAGATTTGTCAGTGTATCTAACTATATATCATGACCAAGGCTGGGTTTTTTCCCAATAATCACAGGAGTAATTTAGCTTGTGATTTTCATGATTTACAAAAAAATCCCTCCATTTTGACATTGTGAGGATTCATTTTTTGGAGGTGGGTGGGTGGAGGTGACAGCAACAGCTCAATCAGTTTCACGGACAACCTTGAGAGGTACAAAATTAAACCTTGCACTTGGAAAACTAAGGGAAGACAGAGGGAAAAGAGTACAGCAACACACCAGACCAGATCAAAGAACTATCTGCCAGAGCTTTAATTTCCAGGGGTGATGAGATTTCTGTCTCTTCCTGCAGAAATAAAAAAAAGACTTAAATATTTTGGAGGGCTAAGCTGGGTTTCAGAAAAGTGCACTCTGATAGGGGAGCAACTGTGTTTCAGTGTGTTGACTGTTTTCGTAGCACAAACACCGTTCTAGCTAGTTCACTATAATATGGAACAAAGAAATACCTTGGGTAGAAAGCACTGACAACATTTAAAAAATATATTTGACTCTTGCACTTTTCGTCATGAATATGCTTTATTTTTCCTTAAAAATATCATGATAAAACAGCCTTAATCATGACTAATTTGCATAATTATGTAAACATTTTGATACCATTAATACGTATGGAAACCATGAACCAAATATTTAAAGATGTTGGATATTTACAGTATATTAAATATTTCTTAAGTGTATGCATGTGTTTTATTTCAGATTGCACTTCCACTTTTGGGAGATGTGGGTGCTTCATTGAAGGTAGTATATCGGTTCAGGAGGAAGTCTTTCCACTAATATGAATGGGTTGTTCAAAGCAAAATAGACATTGGCATGTTTCATATGTCTGCTTTTCCCAAAACCAAGGTTATGTTTTACTATATACTGTAAATCACCAAAGTTAAGGGTGTAAGACATTTCAGAGACCTTAAAAGACCTGTCATGTCTGTCATGGAAAAAATTGAATCCTGATCCAGATCCTTTCTTTGAGACCTGGGTCCACCTCTTGCTTTTCATTAAACTGCTCAGTCCTCTCTTTTGTCTAAAAACAAATCTAGTTGTTGTTCTTCGAGTAAGGTCCCTGTGGATACTCTAGTTCCTTTACTCTAGGTGTTCTTGCATCCCCTGTGCCTTTGATTGGAGATTTCTCGTAGAAGTGTCTGTTCAGCCCGCACATGCATGTTACTCAATCACGTGCTGGTGTTATATAGCAGTGTATGGGCTAACTGCTCTCTGTTCCTTCTCGACCGCCTCGGGCTGAAGGGGCCTTAACAGTTGTCCACGTCGTTTTACCTCAACTGTGTCCCCTTAGCTCTTTTAGTAATTAGTTTATTATAATTGTTCTTAGTAGTAGTTAGTAGTTTTGGTAGTTTAGGTGTTGTAGTTTAAAAAAAAAAAGTTTCCCAAAAAAAAGTGTGTCTATGTGTACACTGCCTGTTGTGCCAGGAGGCAATCCTGGTGAGTGACAAACACTCCCATTGCATTGCTTCGCGGAATCCCATATTTTCCAAAAGGGCAACTTCTGTCTGGCCTCAAAATCTAGAGCCAAGAAATCAGGGAGATCATGCATCATTTTCTGTTTCAGTCACATTTAATATATTATTACTAAAATTACCCCACAGGAAGATTTAAAATAATAAAACCCCCAGCATCTTGTGTGTTCTTGATTTATTTAATGCCTCTGTAGAAAGGTTAATCATCACAATTTTATATATTTCCAGTAAAATGTTTGTAGCCACTTCCAGGCTGGAGTTCCTGGACTAACAGTCATAAAGGAGAAAAGGGAGTAGCAGGCTTTCCTAACAGGGATGGTCACAACAGCAGGAAGGCAAGATTATGGGTGTGACTATATATTCATATGATCCACTGTTTCTTTTGCTAAAGTACTTCCCATCAATTTATTTTCCTCTGTTCTCCAGGGTGATACTGGGCCAAGAGGTCCTTCAGGAATCCCTGGTAGAGAGGGGCCAAAGGTAAGTTTATTAAGTGAGTACTTTAGATAACTTTTTTTTATCCATTAAAAATGCAGGGCTAAATCCTATTTGTCTATCTTGTATACTTATAACAGGTTTCAGAGTAACAGCCGTGTTAGTCTGTATTCGCAAAAAGAAAAGGAGTACTTGTGGCACCTTAGAGACTAACCAATTTATTTGAGCATGAAAGCTCATGCTCAAATAAATTGGTTAGTCTCTAAGGTGCCACAAGTACTCCTTTTCTTCTTGTATACTTATAAGGCCCCCACTACTGTAATCAGAACCTCGTAATCTTTAGTGTATTTATTCTTAGAACACCCCTGTGCTATAAAGTGCTGTGATTCATTCCCATTTTACAGATGGGGAACTGAGTCACAGAGGACTGAGTGAGTTACCCAAGGTTATGCAGGAAGTCTGTGGTGAAGCAGGGAATCTCCCAATTCCCAGGATAGCACCATAATTACTGGACCATCCTGAGTACTTACATATTTTGTTACTCATGTGAATAGTCTCATTGATTTCAGAGGGATATATTCTAAACTTGTATTGAAGTCATTAGGAATTGTGCCTTACTGAAGAATTACTAAAGATCGCAGGTTTTGACATCTAAATCCCTTAAAGCAAAATCCAATAATAATCATAAAGTATAAATTCTCCTTTGAAAAGAGTTCTAACCTAGCCTTCTGCTTAGTGAATGTTCAATGTGTCTCAGATGGCATGTGACCAGGATTCATCACTGAATTTGGATCATTAGCTTCCCCGGCCCTGGCCAATTGCTGATGGGGAGCGCAACATGAACACTGATCCGTGCCCCTTCTAAGCTAGTTGTAGTTTATCAAGCGAACTTTTGCACTCAGCCTCAGCGTTCTGGGCCAAATTCAAGTGCATAGGAAGTAGGCATAATGTTTATTGACCTTAGTGGTACCTGTGCCGGTGTGGAATTTGACTCTTTGTTTGTTTTATGGTCCCTTACTGCTAACCCATAAGCTCCATACTAGCATATTTAAAATTATGCTAGAATACTAGCATATTTAAAATGAAACACACTACAGTACATAAGTTTTTGTAACTGTAATAAAATACAGTAATAGTTCAAAAGTTATGTCTTTATAGGGAAGCAAAGGTGAACGTGGATTTCCTGGACTTTCTGGAGAGAAAGGTGATGAGGTAAAATTATTTTAATTTCAATAATAATTATATTATGTGTACATGAATAAAGGTCCAAATTGAGAACTAAATCCACATATTATCTAATTCTCCAGAATATCTCAAGAAGATATGTAAGCGTTAGGAAGGCTGATATTAACAGTTCTTGATTCTGAATTTTCCATATAATTAAGTACTGTTACTCAGTTGAGTAAGGCAGTTTTATTTTTCGCATCTCTTAATTTAATTGCAAAGGATTGTATATTTAAATGCTAATATTGAGAAGATAATACAGGATCGAGCAATAAATGGGTATATGCCGAGTATTCTCAGAATGTTTGTTCACATTTTATAACAAATGTGCTTTGACTGTGTTACTGCCCCTTTAGTGTTTGTCAAGGTTCCTTCGCCACTCTGAACGCAAGGGTACAGATGTGGGGACCTGCATGAAAAACCTCCTAAGCTTATCTTTACCAGCTTAGGTCAAAACTTCCCCAAGGTACAAAATATTACCCCCGTTATCCTTGGATTGGCTGCTACCACCACCAAACAAATACTGGTTACTGGGGAAGAGCTGTTTGGAAACATCTTTCCTCCCAATCCCTTGCACCCCACTTCCTGGACAAGGTTTGGTAAAAAGCCTCACCAATTTGCCTAGGTGACTACAGACCCAGACCCTTGGATCTTAAGAACAATGAACAATCCTCCCAACACTTGCACCCCCCTCTTTCCTGGGAAATGTTGGATAAAAAGCCTCACCAATTTGCATAGGTGACCCCAGACCCAAACCCTTGGATCTGAGAACAATGAAAAAGCATTCAGTTTTCTTACAAGAAGACTTTTAATAGAAATAGAAGTAAATAGAAGTAAAGAAATCCCCTCTGTAAAATCAGGATGGAAGATACCTTACAGGGTAATTAGATTCAAAACATAGAGAACCCCTCTAGGCAAAACCTTAAGTTACAAAAAAGATACACAGACAGAAATAGTTATTCTATTCAGCACAATTCTTTTCTCAGCCATTTAAAGAAATCATAATCTAACACATACCTATAGCTAGATTACTTACTAAAAGTTCTAAGACTCCATTCCTGGTCTATCCCCAGCAGAAACAGCATATAGACAGACCAAGACCCTCTGTTTCTCTCCCTCCTCCCAGCTTTTGAAAGTATCTTGTCTCCTCATTGGTCATTTTGGTCAGGTGCCAGCGAGGTTACCTTTAGCTTCTTAACCCTTTACAGGTGAGAGGAAATTTCCCCTGGCCAGGAGGGATTTCAAAGGGGTTTACCCTTCCCTTTATATTTATGATAGTGTTCTTTTTCCAAAAGTATTCTAATGAACAAATTTAGTGGCAGGATTATTCATGGCAACAGCAAATATTAAGTGAATGTAGGAAAATATTCACAGTGTGCTGCTGTTGCTAAGAAGGCCAATGGCATTTTGGGATGTATAAGTAGGGGCATTGCCAGCAGATCGAGGGACGTGATCGTTCCCCTCTATTCAATGTTGGTGAGGCCTCAACTGGAGTATTGTGTCCAGTTTTGGGCCCCACACTACAAGAAGGATGTGGAAAAATTGGAAAGAGTGCAGCGGAGGGCAACAAAAATGATTAGGGGATTGGAACACATTACTTATGAGGAGAGGCTGAGGGAACTGGGATTGTTTAGTCTGCGGAAGAGAAGAATGAGGGGGGATTTCATAGCTGCTTTCAACTACCTGAAAGGGGGTTCCAAAGAGGATGGATCTAGACTGTTCTTAATGGTAGCAGATGACAGAACAAGGAGTAATGGTCTCAAGTTGCAGTGGGGGAGATTTAGGTTGGATATTAGGAAAAACTTTTTCACTAGGAGGGTGGTGAAACACTGGAATGTGTTACCTAGGGAGGTGGTGGAATCTCCTTCCTTAGAAGTTTTTATGGTCAGGCTTGACAAAGCCCTGGCTGGGATGCTTTAGTTCGGGATTGGTCCTGCTTTGAGCAGGGGGTTGGACTGGATGACCTCCTGAGGTCCCTTCTAACCCTGATATTCTATAATTCTATGATTGAATTTTGAATTTGAAAATGTGAGTATTTTCACCAGATACTGGATTCCTAGGGTATTGTAAGCCAGTAAGGGTACAGAAAAATACCACGAGACCTATTGCCCAATGAAAAGGAAATTCCACAGCTCCAATTTTAAATGCCAGATATTTGCAATGAAAGCTCAAGAGCAATCTTATGTCAAAAGAATTCACCAGAATTAATCAGCTAATAAATATAAGTGAATCATGTGCTCCTTGGAGATAATTTGCCAGATGAAATAGGTAAAATAAATCATCCATTACGGATTATTTGCTGAGCTCTATTAAATAACAAAGCTCATCAACTGAAATATGTTAAATATACTACTCTCTCGTAAATGTTATTGCTTTGATAGGAGAGAATGCATCTGAAAAATTATGGTCGCTAATATTTGGAATTTTGAATGTATTGATGAATTCCTTATTCGTTCTGGGGATTTCATGGTACATAGCTAATGTTAATTATGGAGTGAAGGTGAAATTTCAAACAAAATATGGATTGAAAGTGTTTTTCAAACTGAAATTTGTACTCAACACTATCCATCACTTCAAGAGAGTGATCAGGTAGACTGTGTGTCAGATTTTCACCAAAACTGTGATGGAATGATGATGTTTTTTTTACCTTTGATTTAGCCGATATACTTCCTTTCTTGCACAATTCAAAATAAATCCAGAAAAATCTAATTACAATGATGAATTATTGTCAGACTAAGCAACTGATATAAATGTTGGGGAAAAAAGAAAATTAATCTGGAACAACTTATCTTGAGGGTGGTGTAAAGAATCAGAACAAAAGTGTTAGATATGTTCCACTTTTGCCCTAGATCTCAGCAGATTGCCAAAATATAAAGATGGTTTTTGAAATTATCATGTTTTTTCTTCCTTTTGTATTGATACTATTCAGAGAATCTGCAAGGTTGGTGCTTCTTAAATATTCAAGACGTCCTAAGATTTAGAAGACATACTTTAAAATAAATTTACAATAATAAATAAGGCTCTAAAAACATTTTATTTTAAAAATAAACAGGACTGTGGTAAAACAGTAGTGTGGCCTTTCTCTGTGCGCACCATCTCTGGTGTAATACATGCAGCAGCAACTTGACACACGGAGATCCAATTTTAAACAATTCTGACAGTATCTCACTGCCAAAAGTTGAGACAGATCTTAAAGGCAATTGAGAAGGTAATAACAAAAAGACCAGGTTATAATTGGCACTTAGGCTTTTAAAGAGACGCCAGAGTAAATTCATTCTAAGTAAATTTTTATTGATTCAATGGGGTGCTCACTCAGTCAATAACGAAGCTATTATAATGCTTCTTCACTATTTGGTAGGTGCTAAGGCACTCCCAACAATGTTGGGTAGCTCCAGTGTTTTAGCAGATGTTTTAGGTTACTTCATTGTAACTGGGTGAATGAATGTTACTTCCAGGAAACTACATAATGGAGTCGATATTCCAGTAATGGATCTGAAGTTCTCATGTTTTTTATGATTTGGTTAGATTACCAGAGCCACAAAGTAGAACAATAGTTTTAGGGTCTTCTGAAATTCATTGAAGCCAGTGGAAATACTCTCATAGACATAAAGAGGCTTTTGGAACAGGCCCTTAATGATTATACATAGAAACATAGAATATCAGGGTTGGAAGGGACCCCAGAAGGTCATCCCGTCCAACCCCCTGCTCGAAGCAGGACCAATTCCCAGTTAAATCATCCCAGCCAGGGCTTTGTCAAGCCTGACCTTAAAAACCTCTAAGGAAGGAGATTCTACCACCTCCCTAGGTAACGCATTCCAGTGTTTCACCACCCTCTCAGTGAAAAAGTTTTTCCTAATATCCAATCTAAACCTCCCCCACTGCAACTTGAGACCATTACTCCTCGTTCTGTCATCTGCTACCATTGAGAACAGTCTAGAGCCATCCTCTTTGGAACCCCCTTTCAGGTAGTTGAAAGCAGCTATCAAATCCCCCCTCCTTCTTCTCTTCCGCAGGCTAAACAATCCCAGCTCCCTCAGCCTCTCCTCATAAGTCATGTGTTCTAGACCCCTAATCATTTTTGTTGCCCTTCGCTGGACTCTCTCCAATTTATCCACATCCTTCTTGTAGTGTGGGGCCCAAAACTAGACACAGTACTCCAGATGAGGCCTCACCAATGTCAAATAGAGGGGAACGATCACATCCCTCGATCTGCTCGCTTTGCCCCTACTTATACATCCCAAAATGCCATTGGCCTTCTTGGCAACAAGGGCACACTGCTGACTCATATCCAGCTTCTCGTCCACTGTCACCCCTAGGTCCTTTTCCGCAGAACTGCTGCCTAGCCATTCGGTCCCTAGTCTGTAGCGGTGCATTGGATTCTTCCATCCTAAGTGCAGGACCCTGCACTTATCCTTATTGAACCTCATCAGATTTCTTTTGGCCCAATCCTCCAATTTGTCTAGGTCCTTCTGTATCCTATCCCTCCCCTCCAGCGTATCTACCACTCCTCCCAGTTTAGTATCATCCGCAAATTTGCTGAGAGTGCAATCCACACCATCCTCCAGATCATTTATGAAGATATTGAACAAAACCGGCCCCAGGACCGACTTTTGGGGCACTCCACTTGATACCGGCTGCCAACTACACATGGAGCCGTTGATCACTACCCGTTGAGCCTGACAATCTAGCCAGCTTTCTACCCACCTTATAGTGCATTCATCCAGCCCATACTTCCTTAACTTGCTGACAAGAATACTGTGGGAGACCGTGTCAAAAGCTTTGCTAAAGTCAAGAAACAATACATCCACTGCTTTCCCTTCATCCACAGAACCAGTAATCTCATCATAAAAGGCGATTAGATTAGTCAGGCATGACCTTCCCTTGGTGAATCCATGCTGGCTGTTCCTGATCACTTTCCTCTCATGCAAGTGCTTCAGGATTGATTCTTTGAGGACCTGCTCCATGATTTTTCCAGGGACTGAGGTGAGGCTGACTGGCCTGTAGTTGCCAGGATCCTCCTTCTTCCCTTTTTTAAAGATTGGCACTACATTAGCCTTTTTCCAGTCATCCGGGACTTCCCCGGTTCGCCACGAGTTTTCAAAGATAATGGCCAATGGCTCTGCAATCACAGCCGCCAATTCCTTCAGCACTCTCGGATGCAACTCGTCCGGCCCCATGGACTTGTGCACATCCAGCTTTTCTAAATAGTCCCTAACCACCTCTATCTCCACAGAGGGCTGGCCATCTCTTCCCCATTTTGTGATGCCCAGCGCAGCAGTCTGGGAGCTGACCTTGTTAGTGAAAACAGAGGCAAAAAAAGCATTGAGTACATTAGCTTTTCCCACATCCTCTGTCACTAAGTTGCCTCCGTCATTCAGTAAGGGGCCTACACTTTCCTTGGCTTTCTTCTTGTTGCCAACATACCTGAAGAAACCCTTCTTGTTACTCTTGACATCTCTTGCTAGCTGCAGCTCCAGGTGCGATTTGGCCCTCCTGATATGATTCCTACATGCCCGAGCAATATTTTTATTCTCTTCCCTGGTCATATGTCCAACCTTCCACTTCTTGTAAGCTTCTTTTTTATGTATAAGATCCGCTAGGATTTCACCATTAAGCCAAGCTGGTCGCCTGCCATATTTACTATTCTTTCGACTCATTGGGATGGTTTGTCCCTGTAACCTCAACAGGGATTCCTTGAAATACAGCCATCTCTCCTGGACTCCTTTCCCCTTCAAGTTAGTCCCCCAGGGGATCCTGGCCATCCGTTCCCTGAGGGAGTCGAAGTCTGCTTTCCTGAAGTCCAGGGTCCGTATCCTGCTGCTTACCTTTCTTCCCTGCGTCAGGATCCTGAACTCAACCAACTCATGGTCACTGCCTCCCAGATTCCCATCCACTTTTGCTTCCCCCACTAATTCTACCCGGTTTGTGAGCAGCAGGTCAAGAAAAGCGCCCCCCCTAGTTGGCTCCTCTAGTACTTGCACAAGGAAATTGTCCCCTACGCTTTCCAAAAACTTCCTGGATTGTCTATGCACTGCTGTATTGCTCTCCCAGCAGATATCAGGAAAATTAAAGTCACCCATGAGAATCAGGGCATGCAATCTAGTAGCTTCCGTGAGCTGCCGGAAGAAAGCCTCATCTACCTCATCCCCCTGGTCCGGTGGTCTATAGCAGACTCCCACCACTACACCACTCTTGTTGCACACACTTCTAAACTTAATCCAGAGACACTCAGGTTTTTCTACAGTTTCGTACCGGAGCTCTGAGCAGTCATACTGCTCCCTTACATACAGTGCTACTCCCCCACCTTTTCTGCCCTGCCTGTCCTTCCTGAACAGTTTATAACCATCCATGAGAGTACTCCAGTCATGTGAGTTATCCCACCAAGTCTCTGTTATTCCAATCACGTCATAGTTCCTTGACATCACCAGGACCTCCAGTTCTCCCTGCTTGTTTCCAAGGCTTTGTGCATTTGTATATAAGCACTTGAGATAACCTGTTGATCGCCCCTCATTCCCAGTATGAGGCAGGAGCCCTCCCCTCACAGGCATTCCTGCCTGTGCTTCCTCCCGGTATCCCGCTTTCCCACTTACCTCAGGGCTTTGGTCTCCTTCCCCCGGTGAACCTAGTTTAAAGCCCTCCTCACTAGGTTAGCCAGCCTGCTGGCAAAGATGCTCTTCCCTCTCTTCGTAAGATGGAGCCCATCTCTGCCCAGCACTCCTCCTTCATGGAACACCATCCCATGGTCAAAGAATCCAAAGCCTTCTCTCCGACACCACCTGCGTAGCCATTCGTTGACTTCCACGATTCGACGGTCCCTACCCAGGCCTTTTCCTTCCATGGGGAGGATGGACGAGAACACCACTTGCGCCTCCAACTCCTTTATCCTTCTTCCCAGAGTCACGTAGTCTGTAGTGATCCGCTCAAGGTCATTCTTGGCAGTATCATTGGTGCCCACGTGGAGAAGCAGGAAGGGGTAGCGATCCGAGGGCTTGATGAGTCTCGGCAGTCTCTCCGTCACATCGTGAATCTTAGCCCCTGGCAAGCAGCAGACTTCTCGGTTTTCCCGGTCAGGGCGGCAGATAGATGACTCAGTCCCCCGGAGGAGAGAGTCCCCGACCACCACCGCCCGCCTTCTCCTCTTGGGAGTGGTGGTCGTGGAACCCCCAACCTCAGGACATCGCATCTCATGCCTTCCAACCAGCGGAGTCTCCTTCTGCTTTCTCGCCCCAGACACATCATCTGGTCCACTCTCCGCAATGATACCTGTGGCGAGAACATGAAAGCGGTTAGTTACCTGTGTCTGTGTTACTGGAACCCGGACATTCCGCTTACCTCTTCTGGAGGTCACATGTTGCCAAGCTTCTTCACTGGCCTCTTGGCTCCTCTGTGCAACCTGCTCTATATCTTTAGAGCTTTGTGCCCCTAGAAGCCTATCCTGAGTTTTGTCCAGAAAGTCCTCAGTTTCTCGTATGCAACGCAGGGTCGTTATCTGTTGCTCCAGACCTTCAATCTTCTCTTCCAATATGGAGACCAGCTTGCAATTTGTACAGACAAAGTCGCTTCTGTCCTGTGGAAGAAAGACAAACATGGAACATCCAGTGCAGGTCACAACAGCTGAACCCCCCCCTTCCATATCACCTTCCTACTATGAGCTTCCTCAGAGCAGTTTGCAAGACGTAAGCGTCACAGGGCTCACTCCAGGCGAACTCCCAGGCAAACTCCTGCTGTGAGCTGCTCTGCTGTCCCCCGCTGCTCAGCTGGTTTGAGAAGCTCTGGCTATTTTTAAACAGCCAGGCTTCCCTGACGCAAACAAACAGACACCCTAATGCCCGCCCCCTGCAGGCTAGCAGCCAATCAGACACTCACTCAGGCTCTCACACTGCCCTCCCAGCAAACACACGCTCGGATACTTCCTCAGCAAGCAAACAAACACACACTCGGATACTTACCAGTCCCAGGCAAACTCCTGCTGTGAGCTGCTCTGCTGTCCCCCGCTGCTCAGCTGGTTCGGAGTTACATACTATTTTATAATTCAAGGAACTATAAACCAAAACTCCATTTATGCAGCTGAACGATCAAGTGCTTCCCCGATTTAATTCAATGATAAACTCTCATTTGCTTCAGTGGGAGCAGTGTCAGGCCCTCTATTACTCACATATTATGCTTCTTCCGTAACTCAGGATTCTGTTTTCCCTGATCTTTCCTCCACTTCTTTCATATTCTCCAGGAGTATCTGGTCTCTAAGTTTCACTATACTTTGAGAATGTCATTGTTAAGACAATTTAGGTTTTGCAAAGTCCTTTGAAAGGAATTTTATCTGGTGCTTTTCAGATTGCACTTTCTTATTACAATGTGAGTTTAAGAATTTTAACAAACTTAATTCTTAAAACTATCGTTGGTGTCTGTGTATTATTAATGAGGCTCTACAGTTGGGGAAACTAATTCAAAATGGGGCACAAATCCCACAAAATATTGGGGGGGAGCCTCTCCCCACATCTTGAGGGGGCTTGAGTCTCCCTAAATGTCCTTGTCCCCGTGTGGATAGATTTTTGTGCCCACCCTAGTCCCCACCTCTCCATCCTTTCCTGATTTCTCCCTTTTCTTCTTTAAATCTTCTACTTCCCCCTGAATTTTCCCTTTTCTGGGCTCCTTTGCTTTCCGATTTTCTGTGAAGTATGAGGGGAAAGGTTATGATCTGCTGAAAGTCATTTCTCTATTCATATATGTATATCATTAGTGCATATGAAGTTATGAGAATTGTGTTGTATGTTTGTCACTAAAACATGCTGTGAGTTGCGGAATCAGCCAGTTATTAGCTTCCCAGAGGCAACAGGAAGGAAAGTAACCAATGCCCGGGGAAGGGTGACAAACAGCCCATCAACAGCCAGTGACTCATCTGCATGAGGCCACAGCAGGGGGATTGCTCAACCTTTCCTAGAGACTCAGTAATGCCCACCAGACATGTCTGGACTTGTGTATTCCCCAAGCACGTGGGTCTGAGGGTATAAAACAGAACACAGCAAGCCCAAGCTTCGCCTTTTTCCTGCCCCCACCTCTGCTGCAAGAAACCAAGACACTCAGAAGAAGACTGAAGACTCCAACAGAGGAGGCTGGTCCAGGTTTAAGGGACAAACCTGTATATTAAGGACTGCAGTATCCAGTGGGGTGAAAACAACTGCTTAACCTAGATGTTGCTCAGTCTAATAGGGTTGAGAATTTAGACTGCGTGCTTATGTTTCCTTCTCTTTTGGTAACTAACTGTGACTTTTTGCCTAGCACTTACAATCACTTAAAATCTATATTCTGTAGTCAATAAATTTGTTTAATTGTTTATCTTTACCAGTGAGTTTGTATGACGTGTGGCAAAACTGCTCAGGTTTGCAAAGGCTGGTATATGAAACCGATGAAGTGGTGAGCGAATTAATAAATTTGTACTGCCCATCTTGAGCAGTGCAAAACGGTATATTCCTGAGGTACAAGCCTAGGAGCTGGGGGGATTTGGCTGGTGCCTTTCCTTGTGTGATTCATGAGTGGCTCTGGGAGCATTCATGCAATCTAGCTGGCTGGGGGGCTCCACCTGTGGTTGAGCTGAGTGATAACAGCACCTGGAGGAGTTTGCTTCTGGTCACTAGCAAGGCATTGTGAGAGTCAGCCCAGACTGGACAGTTCAGGGAGCACAGTGGTCCCACAGTCCCAGGCTGCACCCCGGGGATCCCATCAGAGGTTTTGTGTGCACACTGAGAAAGCAACTTATGATAACTGAAAGCCACAGTCAGTTCTGGAATGCACTGCAAAGAGCAGCAGCACCACTGACAGTGAGAGCAAAAAATACCATTTTCCCTCACTTCAAGTACCTTGTTATAAAAGAAAAAAACACTTTGGAGAGTTACAGAGAAGCCTTTCTTTGTTGTTCTTTTGGAGACTGAGACCTCCAATCCTATGTTGAGAACCTCTCTCAATGTAGAAATGATAAGGATAATGGGCTACTTGTCTTAGTTCAGATATACTAAGTCTGCATAGTGGTTAAGTGTCTTTCCCTTCCGTCATGTGCTCATCACCAGATGTTGCACTAGTACTCTGAATATTAACTGATACAATCATTCCAGGTCTTTTTAGTATTGATATGAGGCATGGATTATAAATTCAAACAAAGAGATTTAGCTATTCACCTTTGAGATGAAGTCTTATTAAAACTATTAAATATATTTTACACACATGCAGAATGCTAGTGAATTTTCAGGCCATATAATAGAATTATAAGCAGTAGCTGGAAGAAAAGTGTGCAGTAGTTCTTTAAGTGCTATGACAAAAATCCATACTTTATTTATATAAAATGAAAATAATTGGGATATTGGACACAAAGCAATATGCTGCTTAGATAATATCAGGTAATATTGAGAGGTGTGAACAGGTGCCTTTCTGAACAGGAAGAAAGTTTATAGTGATAGGAAAAGGAAAAATTGTTTCTGTACTTTGCTCAGACATCATGCTCTTATCTACAGAGCTAAAGAGGAAAATATATAAAGGACAGAAGTTGCCAGCAGTAATGATGGGGAAGAGTGTAATTTATCACTCAAACAAGAGGTTATCTTTTATGTGCTACTTCAGAACAGTATATGTTTGTTTAGCTAAAAAATAATTTGTATATAAACTATAACAGTGATGGGTATGATGAATGTAATGGATTTCAAGATTAAACCTGTGTTATGGAGAAAAATATTCATAAATATCTTTTATTCTCAGGGTCTTCAAGGTATTCCAGGGCTCCCTGGTCTAACAGGACCTAGTGGACCTTCTGTAAGTGTTTGATATAATCTATGATCTAATCTACAATAACTGTCTAGTGAACCTGTTGTGCTCAATATCAAGATGTAATGAAAAGGAGACTAGATTGAGCCAAATATTAAAGAAGCTAATAAATCCAATAATCCAGTACTAATTGAAAATGAAAGCTGTTATTTTGAGAGTAATGCTTTAGTTTACGGAAAGGTGGGATAATTTAATATGAATGTGTGACTCCAGAGATTTAATTTTCACTTTAAATAATAGCTTCATATTAGTTCTTTGTATTTCTAGCCTGTTCTCTTCTCTGTGGTGCTAATAAAGAGCCAGAGTCTGCCTTCAGTTGACTTCTGGGGAGTTGAATGAATGTCATTGTAAGAGTAACAGAAGTTGGCCCAAGTAGTTTTGTAGAAACAAGATATGTTGTGAGTTTAAATTCCTGAAAATGTTGCCATTGTCAGAACCATTATTGTGTATATAATTTATAATATGTTTCTGGCTTCTTGGTGATGATATCAGAAAATCTATACACAAAATTGACTTGAATGATGTAATAACTTTCAGATAATTATGCATCTGAACCCAAATTATTGGTATAATGTTAGTGATAAATTCTAATCATAATTCTGTTTGAAAACTCTGAAAACACTGAATCCTGAAACTTAGAAATTATAAAGTGTGACTCTAAATTGGCTATTAATATAAAAAGTCAGTGAGCCACATTTGTAAAGCAATGATAGAAAATGTTATATCTTTTCCATACCCTTAGGAAATACTATTACATTTTACTTCCTATTTAAAAGATGCAGATCATGTTGTTTATTGCACTTATTTTTAATTTCCTGAATGCTTGCAATACTTAAGTTAAGCTTTCTTTCAAAAACTGTAACAAATTTACTAAAGCATAATGAGTAATATGTAAATTGCCATTTAAGCAGCAAGGCTAAATTCTTAGCAGTATCAAAAGATGCCAATTAAGGTCACTACATTTAGTCTGCCAAGGTGAAAATGCAACCACAAAAACAAGTTTTACCCTTCATAGGGCTTATCAGTAGTATGCAGCTGTTGTATCAGCCAGAAGAAATATAAGCCTAGAGGAGAGACTTAATTAAGTTAAAATGACCTTCAAAAAGTGAGTTTTAATAACTTAATTGCAATGCAGATTACCTTGTTTTATTGTTTCATCACTAATGTGAACCAATCCTATGTGTTTCAGGGAGCAATAGGAAGACCTGGACATCCCGGTCCAGTTGGGGCAAAAGGTGAAAAGGTATTGAACATTATTCTTTGTTTCAGTTCCAGTGAAGGTCTATAAAGAATTATCTAGTTCCTTTCCTCACTTACGGTTTTCTTGACATGCCAGAAACAGAGCATGACTACCCAGGGAGTCAAAAGGCTGTATAGTACAAACAGGAATTGAACAGACAGTATTGCTACGCATTTTTGACACAAGAGGTTAGCCAAAAGTTGTGGTCTTACAAGGTTGTTTCTGTTAAGAGGAGAAATTGATGTTGGAGCCAGGTATTTTTATGCTGCAATCCTGTTTGTGTATGAAGATGTACATGGCCTCTTTCAGCCAACTCTCCTGTCTCCTTAGTTTTATGCTCCTTTTTTCGTGTCTGTTTCTCATGTTTCTTGCTGCTTCCCTTTGTTACACACAGATACACTACTCCAGTCCAATCAGTCTTCCATGCCTGATCAGAGCACAGTGGAACCCTTCTTGTGCCACATGTCTAACTCCTACCCGAGCCTGGCATGTGGCTATTTTTTTTAAGTGGAGGTCCATACTGTTTCAGAGCTCAATGTTTATATTTATTCTGAATGAAAGGTGGCAGTACCACCCACCAAGTTCAACAAGGTTTAATCCAACCTATCACAATACCTTTTTCTAGGTAAATTCCTTTAACTCACTTAAAAAATCATGCAGTTTTAATATGGTGCTTTTACCAAGCAGTGCCATACTTCCATGTTTTCTTATATCCCTTATGGTATATAAATGCATCATGTACTCTATACAATTTAAAAAATCTTGATGGTTTATTATATAAGCAGTGGTTGAAATTGTTAGCTATTTCTTAGAATCATAGAAATGTAGGGCTGATCCCTTTAGTCCATTCCCCTGCATTAAAGCAGGATTATAGACCCTACCTTATTCTCTTTTCAATATTGTAATCAAAAGAAATGCCATATATTAAAAGTCACAAATATTATTCAATATGATTTAGCCTCTGCAAAAATATATTACTGCCTTTTACTTAATTTGCATTAAGGTTTTTTTTAACAATATTGTACATACATCAGACACTCAATAGTGCTCAGTCTAGTTGGAAGGCAAAATTAATCTCTTATGCAATTCAGCTCAGTTCAGTGGAGTTACAGCAGACATAAACTTGGCCTACAGTTGCAAAACAACTTCCATTTATAACCCTCCCTTTTGCTACATGTGTATACCCTTCTGAAGTTTTTACCATGAGCTTGAAGTTTTTCATGCTTAGTGCCACCACATAAGATTCTTTCTATAATATTTGCTGTATTCCATAGTATTATGCAAATTCTGAACTGTAACTGATTTTTAGAAAGAAAATAAACTTCTGTCCTTTAACTCCCATCAAGCTACAGAATCTTCATAATGTAGATGAATTTGAAAATTTCCTCTAACAAAACAAAAGGAGCAGCAAAGATAGGAACACCTTCCTCCTTCCAGTCACTTAAAACAAAATGAAATGCAAGAAACTTCCTTGTTAACTCAGTACACAGGTCTACTCATAAAAAGTCTGGTAAAGCAAAGTTCCAATAATAACATTAACTCAGATGCAGGACACACGTTTTCTGTTCTTGGATTTCTGGTTGAGGCTAGCGTGGAGGGGTTCCAAGCTCTTTGGAGGACAGGATCACAATTCAAAATGATCTTGATAACTTAGAGAGAGAGTCTGAAATCAATAAGACAAAATTCAGTAAAAACAAGTGCAAACTTCTGCACTTGCGAAGGAAAAATCAGTGCACAAGTACAAAATAACTGGCTACTGCAGAACAGAATCTGGGAGTTATACAGGATCACAAATTGAATGTGAGCCAACAATGTCATGGTGTTGTGGAAAAGGCAAATGTCATTCTGGGACGTATTAACAGGAGTGTCATACCTAAGACATGGGAGGTAATTGTTTCATTCTACTTGGCATTGGTTAGAGCTCAGCTGGAGTAGTGTCCAGTTTGGAGCATGTAATCTAAGAAAGGTGTTGATAAATTGGAGAGAATCCAGAAGAGAGCAACTAAAAATGATGATAGGTTAAGACGATAAGAAAACCTGACCATGAGTGAGGAAAGGTTAAAAGAATTGGGCTTGTTTAGTCTACAGAAGAGAAGTCTGACGAGGGGGGACATAAGTCTTCAAATATGTGAAAGGTTGTTATAAAGGGGACAGTAATCCACCATGTCCACCGAGGGTAGAATAGTTAATTGGCTTGGTTTGCAGCAAGGGAGATTTAGGTTATATATTAGGAAAAGTTTTGAACTATAAGGACAGTTAAACACTGGAATAAGTTACCAAGGAAGGTTTTGGAATCCACGTCATTGCATGTTTTCAGAACAGGTTAGACAAACACCTGAGCATCCAAAGATTTAATAACTATGGTAAAAGCACTATATAGCTCATCCAAAACAGTGATTCAAGCATGTTTGAGCAACAAGTCCCTTTGAAGTAGTAATTGGACTGCATCAGAGTTGACCCTCAGTCTGCTGCTGTATATCATATTGATGGACTACATTATCAGATGGACTACTAATGGGAAAAAGGTCACAAGCTGCTATATGCAGACAAAATAGCAATATGGGTGTTCTCAAAAGAAGACCTTGGGGAAATAATAAATCAGTGATATGATCAGCTAAGCAGGCCTGGGATGAATATGAACATGACTAAGACTGAGGTCATGTAGGTCAGTAGAGGTGCCACAGGAAACTGAATATAGAGTTTAATGGAATACAGCTACACCAAACTGACCAGTTTAAGAACCTTAGTGACTGGGGTTACAGAAGACAGTGAGATCGTATATGAGATACAGTTCAAACTAGAGAATGCTGGAAGAGCAAGGGATGACATGGCAGGTTTTATATGACAAGCATATGTCATTTACAGAACATGGGTGCATTCAGCAATGCTGTATGGCACAGAAGCATGATCACTAAATAAATGGTAGCTTCAATACCTACAGGTGTTTGAGATAAGATGCCTTCAAGGTATATAGAGTTTGAAAAGACAGATTTCAAAATGAAAGCATTAGAATGGAAGTCAGGTCTATGATGTGGTTGACAAAATCCAGGAACCATGACTTCACTGGGTTGGACACATACAGAGGATGAATGAAGAGGACCTGGTGAAGATAGCATGGCAGGAGAAGATGGTAGGAAAGAGACCCCAAGGAAAGCCGAGGAAGTGGTGGGTGGATTGCATTAAAGAAAATGGTAAAAAGGTGGACCTTAGTGCAGCCTGAGACAGATGAACATTCTGTCTGCATGACATCCTGATGCCAGATGATGGTATTAGGGGAAGGAGAAGAGGAAGAAGTTAGTCAAACACCTGCCAGGGATGGTGTGATAGTTCTCAGGGTATCTTGGACTGAGAGTCACCTTCTTACCCCCTTGCCTCCAGCAAGAGAAAGACTTGCTTGTGCTTACCTGGGTGTCAGCTCCCTGATACCACCATCCTTTTCATTATCCACTCTCCTCTGGATAATGCCAACCCTTACTTTGTCTGGCAAATTAACAATAGGTGTGTCCCAGTCCCCAGGCTCCTTTGATGCATTACCCTATAGTGTCCAGCCCTTTATTCATGCAACACTTGCAGGAATACCAGCTTGTATAATTCAACTCAGGATTCTCACCTTTCTTAATACCACAGTACTGAAATATATTTATAGGGAAAATGATACGTTTATTATCAAAGATTCAAGAGATAGTGAGTAAGGATAATGGAAGCAAAAGGTTACATAAAAATCAAAATCATAACACACTTTCTAGAGACTAAACTTGCCTTAGTAGGCTAATCTTCTGTCTGAAGAAGTGTATCTCCCCCCAAATGTCTTCTGAAGCATTTCAACCAAGGCTGGTTGAGATCCCATTTTCATGAATGTAAATTTACTGCCCATTTGCTTCCTAGGTGCAAGATGACAGGCTGTCTTCTCTGCTCCCATAATATAGTCCAGCAGACCTTTGACTTGTATCTCAAGATATTCCCCTGCTGCGTGCTCTTCTGTGTTGTCTTCATATCTCTCTGTTGACTTTGTATGTAATGTTCCACCATTGTGTTGGCTTACAGTGCTTAATTTATTTGCCAACAAGGAGACAGGAGAATAAACATCTTTTGTCTGATAGGAACACTTTTTTCCTCCACCTCTCCTGTAATACAGAATCTAAGAAGATATTTTCAATTTACGTATATAACTTCTCACCTAATAGCCGTACATACGTTCACAATTATATTACCAACCATTATGACCCTGGCTTTCATTTAAGACCTCACACAACTATATTTGGTGAACCAGAATGTATATACCAGAGTCAGGATATTCTTGTAACATCCTTGCCAGTGGCCACTGAGGGCTTATGGGTCACAGATCATCTAGGTGTACTAGGCCCTGCCTCAGCGTGAGATAGACCTCAGTGTGGGATAGATGGTCTAGATAACTTCTCACAGTCTCTTCCAGGCCTGCATTTCCATGATTCTGTATTTTTATTGACTTGTAATAGTGACATTACCAGAAGAACTGACTTCCATGGGACATTGCTTCATATCATAACAAAAACATAGCAGCCCACACTTGTTTAGAGTGCCCACTAGTATGTAAACTGTTTGGGGAATCTGCTTACATGTATCCCATTTCAGTCCATATCAGCCCAACAGGCAACAGTTATCATAGAATCATAGAATATCAGGGTTGGAAGGGACCCCAGAAGGTCATCTAGTCCAACCCCCTGCTCGAAGCAGGACCAATTCCCAGTTAAATCATCCCAGCCAGGGCTTTGTCAAGCCTGACCTTGAAAACCTCCAAGGAAGGAGATTCTACCACCTCCCTAGGTAACGCATTCCAGTGTTTCACCACCCTCTCAGTGAAAAAGTTTTTCCTAATATCCAATCTAAACCTCCCCCCCTGCAACTTGAGACCATTACTCCTCGTTCTGTCATCTGCTACCATTGAGAACAGTCTAGAGCCATCCTCTTTGGAACCCCCTTTCAGGTAGTTGAAAGCAGCTATCAAATCCCCCCTCATTCTTCTCTTCTGCAGACTAAACAATCCCAGCTCCCTCAGCCTCTCCTCATAAGTCATGTGTTCTAGACCCCTAAACATTTTTGTTGCCCTTCGCTGGACTCTCTCCAATTTATCCACATCCTTCTTGTAGTGTGGGGCCCAAAACTGGACACAGTACTCCAGATGAGGCCTCACCAATGTTGAATAGAGGGGAATGATCACGTCCCTCGATCTGCTCGCTATACCCCTACTTATACATCCCAAAATGCCATTGGCCTTCTTGGCAACAAGGGCACACTGCTGACTCATATCCAGCTTCTCATCCACTGTCACCCCTAGGTCCTTTTCCGCAGAACTGCTGCCTAGCCATTCGGCCCCTAGTCTGTAGCGGTGCATTGGATTCTTCCATCCTAATTGCAGGACCCTGCACTTATCCTTATTAAACCTCATCAGATTTCTTTTGGCCCAATCCTCCAATTTGTCTAGGTCCTTCTGTATCCTATCCCTCCCCTCCAGCGTATCTACCACTCCTCCCAGTTTAGTATCATTCGTAAATTTGCTGAGAGTGCAATCTACACCATCCTCCAGATCATTTATGAAGATATTGAACAAAACCGGCCCCAGGACTGACCCCTGGGGCACTCCACTTGACACCGGCTGCCAACTAGACATGGAGCCATTGATCACTACCCGTTGAGCCCGACAATCTAGCCAGCTTTCTACCCACCTTATAGTGCGTTCATCCAGCCCATACTTCCTTAACTTGCTGACAAGAATACTGTGGGAGACCGTGTCAAAAGCTTTGCTAAAGTCAAGAAACAATACATCCACTGCTTTCCCTTCATCCACAGAACCAGTAATCTCATCATAAAAGGCGATTAGATTAGTCAGGCATGACCTTCCCTTGGTGAATCCATGCTGGCTGTTCCTGATCACTTTCCTCTCATGCAAGTGCTTCAGGATTGATTCTTTGAGGACCTGCTCCATGATTTTTCCAGGGACTGAGGTGAGGCTGACTGGCCTGTAGTTGCCAGGATCCTCCTTCTTCCCTTTTTTAAAGATTGGCACTACATTAGCCTTTTTCCAGTCATCCGGGACTTCCCCGGTTCGCCACGAGTTTTCAAAGATAATGGCCAATGGCTCTGCAATCACAGCCGCCAATTCCTTCAGCACTCTCGGATGCAACTCGTCCGGCCCCATGGACTTGTGCACGTCCAGCTTTTCTAAATAGTCCCTAACCACCTCTATCTCCACAGAGGGCTGGCCATCTCTTCCCCATTTTGTGATGCCCAGCGCAGCAGTCTGGGAGCTGACCTTGTTAGTGAAGACAGAGGCAAAAAAAGCATTGAGTACATTAGCTTTTTCCACATCCTCTGTCACTAGGTTGCCTCCCTCATTCAGTAAGGGGCCTACACTTTCCTTGGCTTTCTTCTTGTTGCCAACATACCTGAAGAAACCCTTCTTGTTACTCTTGACATCTCTTGCTAGCTGCAGCTCCAGGTGCGATTTGGCCCTCCTGATATGATTCCTACATGCCCGAGCAATATTTTTATACTCTTCCCTGGTCATATGTCCAATCTTCCACTTCTTGTAAGCTTCTTTTTTATGTATAAGATCCGCTAGGATTTCACCATTAAGCCAAGCTGGTCACCTGCCATATTTACTATTCTTTCGACTCATCGGGATGGTTTGTCCCTGTAACCTCAACAGGGATTCCTTGAAATACAGCCAGCTCTCCTGGACTCCTTTCCCCTTCAAGTTAGTCCCCCAGGGGATCCTGGCCATCCGTTCCCTGAGGGAGTCGAAGTCTGCTTTCCTGAAGTCCAGGGTCCGTATCCTGCTGCTTACCTTTCTTCCCTGCGTCAGGATCCTGAACTCAACCAACTCATGGTCACTGCCTCCCAGATTCCCATCCACTTTTGCTTCCCCCACTAATTCTACCCGGTTTGTGAGCAGCAGGTCAAGAAAAGCGCCCCCCCTAGTTGGCTCCTCTAGCACTTGCGCCAGGAAATTGTCCCCTACGCTTTCCAAAAACTTCCTGGATTGTCTGTGCACTGCTGTATTGCTCTCCCAGCAGATACCAGGAAAATTAAAGTCACCCATGAGAATCAGGGCATGCGATCTAGTAGCTTCCGTGAGCTGCCGGAAGAAAGCCTTATCTACCTCATCCCCCTGGTCCGGTGGTCTATAGCAGACTCCCACCACTACATCACTCTTGTTGCACACACTTCTAAACTTAATCCAGAGACACTCAGGTTTTTCTGCAGTTTCGTACCGGAGCTCTGAGCAGTCATACTGCTCCCTTACATACAGTGCTACCCCCCCACCTTTTCTGCCCTGCCTGTCCTTCCTGAACAGTTTATAACCATCCATGAGAGTACTCCAGTCATGTGAGTTATCCCACCAAGTCTCTGTTATTCCAATCACGTCATAGTTCCTTGACATCACCAGGACCTCCAGTTCTCCCTGCTTGTTTCCAAGGCTTTGTGCATTCGTATATAAGCACTTGAGATAACCTGCTGATCGCCCCTCATTCCCAGTATGAGGCAGGAGCCCTCCCCTCACAGACATTCCTGCCTGTGCTTCCTCCCGGTATTCCGCTTTCCCACTTACCTCAGGGCTTTGGTCTCCTTCCCCCGGTGAACCTAGTTTAAAGCCCTCCTCACTAGGTTAGCCAGCCTGCTGGCAAAGATGCTCTTCCCTCTCTTCGTAAGATGGAGCCCACAGTTAGACCATCATCACAATTCACCACAAAAAGTGATTAATTCATTTTTTTTGTCATAGTTCAATGCTAGTTTTATCTTTGTTTTGTTCTGGGTTTTTTGTTTTGTTCTGTTTTTGTCTAAGTGATGGTTGTTTCTTTACAACTTAATCCATAAACTGAAGATTATGTTCAACAAAGTGGTTTATGATTTATGAAAATTATTCTGAACTTTTATTTTCCAAATTTTGTTTATTGCTATAAAGTTGAACATCCTTCTCACTGCCTTTTCTCCCAATTAATATGAAGCAGATACTGTATTCAGTTACTCAAATCACTTACAAGTGAAACTACTGTGTTAAAATTTCTATAAGGAAACCTATTGCAAATAATCTATGTCATAGGGCTAAGACTCGAGATCTAATATAAAGGTATTATTCCCATATCAGCTCACTCGCTTGTTTGTTTGTTTGTTTTTTAATGTTGTTTTATATAGAGGATTAAGATGACACTAGAGAGAGGGTAGGCCAAATTAACCTCTTTTATAGCTGTATTTATCCAAAAAATAGAAGGAGGAGGGTCATATAGATTGCATTTCTTGTTTATTATCACTGTGCTAGGTATTACATCAGTTTCAGTAAATGAAATGTACGAATCTTATACTGTCATAGGGTAATGAGGGTTCTCCTGGAAAGCCTGGACCACCTGGACCTCCAGTAAGTCATTTGTTTCATATTTTGAATAGTATATTTTGATAATTTACCGAAGGGTATGATAGATTCTCCAAGTCCTTGAATCAACATTGGATGTCTGTCTAAATCTAAAAGATGTGCTGTAGCTCAAGCAGAAGTGTATGGACTTGATCCAGGAGACATTTGGGGAAATTCTATGGACAGTTTTGCGCAGGATGAAAGATTAGATGGTCATAATGGTCCCTTTTGGCCCAAACTCCTATTGACATCAGTAGCCAGGATTTCACCCTGAATCTCTGAAAATAATATGAGTATTTTTTCCTGTAAAGCGCTCTTCATAAAATATTTCTTTTTAAAAATACAAAATACAGTAAAATACAAAATGCTTTAAGAATATAAAGGCAGGTATGGAGAAAATATACTAAAACAATATGCTGTCTGAGAGGACAGATTCTGCCTTTGTAAACCTAGAGTCAGGGTACAGGCCACCTGTCCAGGTTGTACATGGCATCTTGTACAGCCAGTGGGTTGTGGTAGTATCTGACTGCATGACCATTCCCTATTCTGCCCCTTTTTCATTTCCCCCCATGCACAACTGTGACTGTTCTGCTGCAGCGTTCTGGTTTCACCAATAAAGTATATAAAAGTTAAAGTAAAATAAAACCTGCCATATTTATTTGCATTAGTTTGTTTTGCATGATAAAACTTCACATTTTAAAGTATTCTGAACTCAATAAATTTCTCTTTCATACTGAAAACATATTGTCGTTGAAATGCAAATTGATTTGGGGACGGAAAAGGTGCATGTCATCTTTGGTCTTCACTTTGTCATTCTCCCTTTTCTTATGCATACATTTTATAAATCTCCATATATGAAAAAAGATTACATCCATATTTCCTACCTTCACCTTAAATATCCTGTGAATAGAATTTTTGAAAAAATATAAATCTCTTTTCAGAAGCAAGAGTTTCATCCATTCGTATCTTGAATACACTTGAGTTAATGTGTGCTTTTTGTGCTTTGGGGGTCAACAGGCTGTAAACATTTAGCATAAACTGGTAGTTCAGTTATTGAATTTTATTGAATTCATAATTTTTCTTCTGAATTTATTAGTGTCTCATCTGTCAAATTTGAGCATTAATTCAAAGCTACAGTACAAGCCTCTATATTCTTGAAGTATTTGAAGCCTGACTCAAATGCTTTGCAGTTTTCATTTAACATGTAACTTTTTAAGGTGATAAAAAATGAAATGTACAATACCTTGAATTCCTTTACGCACATCATTTGGCCAGTCACATAAATGGTTTGGCAATTTTATATAATAAAAGTTATACAGTTACCTTAGGATTCATGAACCTTCATTTTTATTAGCTGATAAAAAGCCCAATCTTCCATTCATCACATATCCCGAACTCTTAAATGACTTCACTGGAATTTTTGCAGGACAGACCTGTCACACTTTGGGGCAGTTGCACCTATATTCCCTCCTAGGGTCCCACAAGGGCACCCACTCATAGGCTTTCTGCTGCCCAGCCACCACCACTCTGGGCGTAGACATATGTCTCTCTCCCTTCTGAGCACGGTAATTCCAGGCTGCACAGCTCCCTGCTGACAGTGTTCCCCAGAAAAGTCCGACTGCCTAAACAGGCCTGGTTTACTTTTCTCCTCAGAGATGGTAAACAGGGTAATTGCCACAATTAAGTTGCCACACCGGTCTTTCTAAGCAAGTACATTTATTTTTAGGAAAAGCATTACAGAGAAAACATGTTAAAAACAATAAAAGAACCTACATACGTGCCAATAAACATATGAGAGGTCACCCCCTGACTACAACAGAGGCTCTGGCCAGTAGTCCTTCACACCCCACCAAGGGTTTATTCTGTGGTCACAAGTTCATAACAGCAGTTAGCTCAGAACAAACACACAGACTGAGCCATGTCCTTCCAAGGATTGGGGCCCCCCTTGGACAGAAGGTTCTGTCTGTTTACTGGATCAGAAAAAATGCACTGAATCTGTTTTAAGTCTTTCTTTGTTGGCCCCAGGGCCAGCTCCAGGCACCAGCGTTCTAAGCAGGTGCTTGGGGTGGCAGTTAGAAAGGGGCGGCAGAGTTTCCGTGACTGCAGCAATTTGGTGGCTGCTTCTCTCTCTCCTGCTGTCTACGGCGGCAATTCGGCGGTGACAGGTTTTTTCACTGCTTGAGGCAGCAAAAACAGTAGAGCCGGCCCTGGTTGGCCCCTGGAGAATCCGGTTTGAACCAGTGTTTGTGAACCTCCTTCCAGGTGGTGGTAACTCTCTGGAGGTGTTACAAATGGAGTGAATTTTCCTAACTACCTCCCACTCCTCTTAGTTCCTGGAGAATTGAGCCCCCCCCCACCCTCCATGGAATTACACGCAAAGATAATAAACTGAATTCAATAAGGTTTCTTCAGGATATTTCAGGTAGTTATTAGGATATAGATATTCAGGCCTGTCGGTGAAGGCCTATACTCTAAGAATTTAGGTGTATTCTTATCACTTGGCTAGTTATAGAGGTATAAAAGAAGGAATCAAAATCACTGTCTACCAGTGTAAGGTCCTTCTCTTACTGTGACAGTCTGAGGCCCTGTGCTTAGGCTAAGGCCTTTGGCTAAGCGACAGAGGCTGCCATAAGCTGGGAAGCGACCGATCACATCCTCACATTCCAAACTAGTCACATTGAAATAAAATGCTATTGGGCTGTTAGGAATACAATCCTGTCCTAATAATGCCTATTGCTGCCAGAGAAAGGGAAGTGCCTAGAAGATGTAAAAGGAAACTTAGTTTGATAGCATCCTGTCTGGCAAGAACTCACTTATCAAGAGCTGGGATGTGAAATCCTCACTTCTGTATTGTTTTGTCATTATAGTTCCCACTTCGCTATTGTTTATCTGTATAATCTCTGATTGTTCCTGTCTGCTGTATAATTAATTTTGCTGGGTGTAAACTAATTAAGGTGGTGGGATATAATTGGTTAAATAATCATGTTACAATATGTTAGGATTGGTTTATTAAATTTCAGTAAAATGATTGGTTAAGGTATAGCTAAACAGAACTCAAGTTTTACTATATAGTCTGCAGTCAATAAGGAAGTGTGTGTGTGGGGGGGGGAAATGGGAACAGGAAATGGGGGTGAGGAAATTGGAATCATGTTTGGCTAAGGGCAGGAATGGGAACAGGGATACAGGTGTAAGGCTCTGTGGTATCAGAGCTGGGAAGGGGGACACTAAGGAAGGAAACTGGAATCACCCTTGCTGGAAGTTCACCCCAATAAACATCGAATTGTTTGCACCTTTGGACTTGGGGTATTGTTGCTCTCTGTTCATGTGAGAAGGACCAGGGAAGTAAGTGGGTGAAGGAATAAGCCCCTTAACAGTAGTTGTCATATCTGTCACAAGACTCATTAACGGAAATGGTACTTTGGCTTTGTGTACTAGCAATTCAAAGAATGAAAAGCTGTTTTTCCATTGATTTCATCTCCATAGTTCATAGTTGTGATTTTTTTAAAAATATTTTCTGAATATTTTCATATTTTAAGGGTATGCCTTACAATGAAAGGAATGGAATGAGCAGCTTATATAAACTACAGGTATTTTTCTTTATTAAATGATTTAACAGTTTTTTCCTGATTACTGCCTTATGGAACAAATGAAAATTGTTTTCTTTCCCCAGGGAGGTGTAAGCGTTGCTACTTATCCTGGTCCACCAGGCCCTCCTGTAAGTATTTAATAGATATCATCTGTAATATTTAGTGTAAAACATTTACAGAGAGCTTCGCATCTTGCATGCAACTTGTTTGTTAGCTGGGTGACAGAAGACTTTACATTTGAAAAGTCAGAAAAAACAACTCAGATAGGATGTGACTGATACACATTAATAATAAAACACACATTTTGTAAGTGTGTGTAACAAACAGCCTAGCATACACTGAGAGAATGACTAAAATTTTAATTTAAATATTGAGAATTACAACCCTAGATTTTGCTGAAAAGTACTTAAAAAAATGCCAATACCCTGATTAAAATTAATGGGACTACTCCTTGAGTAAATGCAGTTTAATATGAATATAGGTTGCAGAACTGGGCACAAAAATAATTTGATCTTGGACTATATATTGCAGTAATGTAATAATTCTTAAAACATATAGTTCACTTTTTATCTTTAGAGGCAGTGTTGTTCAGTAGCGCATTAAATTTGGTGTTGAAAATAAGGAACTCATTAATTCTAGTCTAGTGCTGTCACTGACTCGCTGCATAACTTTGGACAAGTCTCTTAATTTCTCTGCCTCGGTTTCCCCATTTGTCTACCCTACCTCTCTGGATGTCGAGGAGAATGTGGGAGTTGTATGGAGTGAATGTATCCCTCCCCTCAATTTCCATGAGTCCCATAGGTGCTGCTGCCATCCTGGGTGAGAGCTCTGAAAGAGATCTGTCAGGCAGTGGTAACCTTTGGGCTATTCTGCCCCTTTGTATTCCTGTGGGTCTAAGGTGGACTCTGTCTTCCCCATCCCTCTTACACATACACGTGGCCTTTGGAGCCAAAGAGCCACATGGTTAGTGCCTTTGTGATGTTATAGCCATAGGTAGACTCCCCACCCTTGGGCATAATCATTTTGGCAGCTGTGTAAACCCTTTGTGGCCACTAATGAGGTGCTGCTTTCCCCTTTGTGACATTATTTGCACTTTGTGGCACAGAATCAAGCCAGGCCACAGATTTATGCCCTGCTCTGTACGATGGAATAACATACACTAGGATTTGACCCAAATTTAACTAAATAAGATTGCTGCTTGTAGTGATTCTGAATACACTACATGACCATTTTATTACACTTGTTGTTATATATTGTGGTAATGTTAAAGACATCACATTCTTGTCTAATTGTGTTAAGTTATTTTCTAATACCTTTTAAATCATTCTTTGCAGGGTCCAAAAGGTGATCCTGGTACTGTGGTATGTATATTTTATTGGAATGTGTCATTTCCGTCATACTGACAAGTGTGTCTTCATGAGTTGGGATGTGGGGATGATGCTGAGAAAGGAGTGGGAGGACTTACTAGGGAACTGAGGACTTCATAGATCATCAGAAGAGCCCCCCCCCCAAAAATATCAGAGTATGGTCCCAGCCATGTGAGTGGGACAGTCCAGATAATCTCCTTGAGCAGGAAGTTACTCTATCAGTACATTTAAAAAACCTTGTTTTATAACCAAGGCTAGAGAAAGGTACAGCTCCAGGTCAATAGATTTCTTTTTACAGCTGTTAATGTTAATTATGTTCAGTGATACATTATATAAGCTGTCTGTGGATTTTGTTCTCTGTTTAGTAATCTATAGAGGCATTTAAGTATGAAGAATTTGTATTATTTCAAGAGATTAAATCACTACTTGAAGCAGGCCCACTAGAAATAAAGATGGAAAATGTTTTAATTTTGAGTCCAAAGCAGTAACATGTAAATTGAAATTGCTCACAGGAGGTGATCACATCGTACCACCATTTAGCAACCAGAAGACTGTTTTCTTAAGGAACAGTGTAATGAGGGATTAATGCTCAATAGTAATTAGAATATGATCAGGCTGTCTGCAGCTGCCAAGAAGTTGATAATAACTGGAGCTCCAGTACATCTCAATTGTATAGCTTCACATTCAAAACCTATCATAATAAAGCTGATTCACTGAATGCTTTGCTCTTTCTCCTCAAAGATTGCAATCTACCCTTTTCACAAAACCTTTATTTCATATATTTACATTTTTGGAACAAACAGAAAAGCTTTGCAATACCCAGGTTTTGGTAGATATTGTTTGTACTTTGACACCATTTAATATTTTTTCAGTTTTAATATGAAATTTTTAAAGAGCCCATAGGAAGCAAGCAGCTCCCAACCAAGATACATACATTTGCAATAACTGCCAAAGATCTTGCAAATCTCGGATTGGACTATTCAGTCACATGAGACATTGAAAACCATCCACATCATAGGCTGCAATTCCCACCGTCTCTCACAGACAAAAGGATGCCAATTTATTTAACATAATGCAGTGGGTGCCATTAAAAACTAGACATTTACCACTCACAGCAGTTAAATATAGCACAGTATAAGGAATGCACAAATACCATGGTCATGAGGGACAAAGCAGCACAAACCCACACTTATAGAACTGCACCACTGCAGTAAAGGAGGCAAAACTACCATTACATGCTTGTAACTCTCACCTACATATCTCATTGTCAGCTGAAACACCTACTGCCACTCCTAAACTTTCAGATTGCCTACATGAAATAGCTCTTGGATGATGAGCAGCTGGCTCAAGCTGAACCCAGGCAAGACCATAGTGATGCTGATTAAAAAGGGAAATGCTTTGAAAAGCTGGACAAGATGTTTTCTACACCTTCCATTGAAGCCAGACAGCCCTCATGTATCACAGTGGTGTGAAGCATTGGGGTCCACTTTTACTCCTTATTAAACTTGGATGGTGAGGTATAGTCAGTTTCCAAAAATGCCATCTTGCACCTCCAGCTTGCTAGGAAATGTCCCTTCCTCCATATGAGGACCTGACCATGGTGATCCATGCATTTGTCACCACCAGGCTGGATTAACATAACTCATTGTATCTAAAGCTCAGTGTGAAGATGATGCAATGACTGCCTACTTTCTCCATATTTCTAGTCACTTAGAACACATTACACCTGTGCACAAGTCCTTCCACTGGACAGACTCAAGTCAGCCTCTGATGACAGTTTAAGGTTTTGGTCCTCATTTTCAAAGCAATTAATGGATGAAGCCCCAGCTACATCAAAGACCAAATATATGAACCCATGTGATATCTGCACTCCTCTAGTATAGTGCAGGTTACAAAGCGCAGGATGAACTATGTGAAAGCTAGGAACAAAGCAGTCTCTGTTGAGTGGCTCTTGGTAAGGAACAATCTTCTAAAAGATATTGGGCGAATCCAAAGTCTCACCATCTCTAGAAAAAGCCTTACCACGGAAGTAATATTTGGAATTTGAACACTCCTTCTATTCCCAAACCACTCTCAACCCCCTAAATCCTCAGAAAACCTCTATATCCCAAACAAAGTTCTGAGCCCATTAAAGGGAGAAATTACAGAGAAGCCATGAAATCCGCTTGGGATTTTGTTATTGATTTTACGTGTAAAGCACTCAGATACTATGGTGATGGGCAGTAGTATAAAACTCCAAGATAGCTAGATAAATAGCTTGTAATGGTAAATGTCCCCCTTTATTTATTTTATTTTGTACTCACTATTACTTGTCTGTAAAGCTGAATTACTGTTCAGTAGTTGCTACATCATCTCACTCATTTTCTTGCTTTTCTTCCAAAGCTTGTAGACTTAATGCTGGAGTGCTCTTGATCTACACATCCCTAGGGAGAATAGGCTTTACTTAGGGAAGAGAGTTTTCCTCTGAAGCCCCTAGACGCATCTTTTTTTGACTGTCAAAAGGCAAATTCTGGAGTAACCTTGCAACCCATGTTACTTGTCTAATTGACAACGTACATTCAAACCTCTCCCTTTATTGACTGAAAGTGGTTTAGTGCTGACCTTGACCAAGTAGATACAGCAGAGGGGATTCTTTCTGATTAGGTTCTTAATCAAAACTGAAACAATTAATCAGAAAATAAACACATACTTGTTCTGGGAATAGTTCTAATTATCAGGTTATAAAAACAACACATAGCAAAAGCTGTTCACTCAAAGCAAATAGAATATTTAGCTGGTTGTTAAATAATCTTAAATTGAATGCTTTGCTTTTATTTACTATATTACTATTTTTATGTCATTCAGAATGCAGAATTTTTAATCTAAACTACACTTTTAAAACAAACAGGGAGAACCAGGTCCAATGGGACTACCTGGACTAGAGGGATTTCCAGGAGAAAAGGTACGACTTCATTAAAGAAAAATATCCTCTCTTCTTTTCCATTGGTATTGCTGCTACTTTTGTATATCTACAGTGTTTATTGGCAGGGAAATGTTTCCTTCATTTAAAAGGCTGTTCACTTGTTGATGGTGTCTATCTGCAGCAGAATGTTTCATGCAAGATTGGGTCTGCATATGTAGAAATGTCGTGTGCCTACCTGTCTTTTCATTTTCTGTTTAAATCTAGGTCTAAATAATACAATTCAATCAATGTAAAATCCCAGTTTTCCAGGAAAAACAATCTGTGTGTAGTCAGCCTTCCATCCATTACCAGTCATTCATTCTATTCCATTAGTATTAGAGCAGCCACTTTGATTTTATTCAACAAGTTACTTCCTTGATTAATGCTGATTAAAAGTGCAAGGCACTCCTTAGCAGAAGACACAAACCCTTTGATATGCCCCTAGGTATGTTGCCTGGCTTTTATTCCCCTTGACCAAACATCGTCTTCCTCATCTAGTCTAGTTATGCTGCCCCATTTTAAATGCATTTCTGAGGCAAAGATCCCAAATGATAGTGCTATAGGCTAATACTGTAACCCTGAGACTGTAACCCTGGGACTATCTGCATGCATGACTTATACAAAGAAGGCTAATTTAAATTATACTAAAAATCTAGGTAAGCAGATTGGATCAAATCCAGAGAGATGCTGAGTGCCTGCAACTTCCAGTGGGTCCAGTCCTGCTCCCAAACTCTCTTGCCTTGTAGGATTTGACCTGCTATTTTTAAATATGTGGATTGTAACCATTTTTGTTTTGCACTTCTGATGTTATAATGAGTCTGTATGTAGCCCCTTCTGGAGCATGTCTGATCCCCAAGCATGGTAGAGTCCACTTGCTCCTTCTTCCGGCTTTGTGTCCCAGTTTAGGACCAACGAGCACTGGATTCTCTTGAATCCATGGACTGATGGCAGGTCTCAACTCTTAACTTGCTAGTCACTGAAGCTAAACTACATTCTCAGTACACAGTGTGTCCAGCTATGGCCAGGTAAATAAGCTAATATGCAACCCTTGTGACTTCTAGGACATTACAAATTAAAAGCAACTGTAGACTAACAAAGTTTAAAAAAGGAATAAACACATTATTAAGAGAAAGGCTATGATTAATTAAGAAGGGGCAAAGACAGGAATTAGGTAAAGGGAACAGGCAAGGGAACTGATAAATGAATGAACAGATTAAACCTCACAACCACAATCAGACCCTTCCTGAAATAAAAACATTCTTCTAATAAGCAAATACAGTCAAAATCCCACATAGACTATACAAATAAATAGGTGTGATCCCAGAGTCTGCCTGCAGGTCCCAGGTGGTTGGTGTGAATGCTGTTGCTGTGTTGGAGCTCTATAGGCTGACAGAACAGAGGTGAGTTGTGCAGTGAAATTATCATGTAAAGGTTGTAGGCCTGACCACCACTTTGATTCCAGATGAGCTTTCAGTTGGCTGTGCACACACAAACCAGGGCTTTCCTTGCCCCGGCACCCTTTTTGGTCTATCTAGGTGATGTTTCCCAAGTATTCCTTGTTAAAGATGCAAGGCAGATCCCACATTGGGTGGAGCAGATCCCAGGTGGCCCCAACCCTGGCTTTCCCTTTGTAACGATGCTGGTTCTGGCAGGACCCAACTGAGAGTGCAAATTCAGGACAAATTGCTTAAATCAGGGAAGTTACAACCCAAGGTTGGGGTTTTTCACCTCTAAGGCAAACCAAACCATCCAAACAGAGAAGACTTTGGTCTCACCCCACTGGCTAACCACAAGTCACACAAGCAATTCCCTTAGACACTCCAGTTTCCCAGTATCTCCACCAGTGCCACTCATTATGGGGATAAATGGTTATGAAAACCAATACCCCAGTAAAAGAAAAAAGGTTCTCTCAATCCCAAAGGATCAAGCCCCAGACCCAGGTCTATATACAAATCAGATCTTACCCACAAATCACGCTGTTGCCAATCCTTTAGAATCTAAAATCTAAAGATTTATTCATAAAAGGAAAAAGATATAGATGAGAGCTAGAATTGGTTAAATGGAATCAATTACATACAGTAATGGCAAAGTTCTTGGTTCAGGCTTGCAGCAGTGATAGAATAAACTGCAGGTTCAAATCAAGTCTCTGGAGAACATCCACAGCTGGGATGGGTCATTCAGTCCTTCGTTCAAAGCTTCAGTGTAGCAAAGTCCCTCCAAAGGTAAGAAGCAGGATTGAAGACAAGATGGAGGAGCTGCAGCAGCTTTTTATATTCTCTTGCCATGTGGTCTCTGCTTTCTTTGTTCCAAAGACAAGCTGTCCAGCACATAGCATGGAAAAACCTCAGAGTTCTGTCCATAGGCATATCCCTGCATGCCTTGCTGAGTCACCAGGCGTGTCTGCCTTCTGTCAGTGGGTCAGTTGTATAGCTGATGGTTCTTAATGGGCCATCAAGCAGGCTAGGCAGAGCTGACACCAACTTGTTTGGGGTGTCCCCAAGAAGCATAGCACAAGTTTGAAATACAGACAGTATAAAGGCACTATTCATAACTTCCACTACAAAAATGATACACACATATAGACAGCATAATCATAATCAGCAAACCATAACCTTGTCTTAGACACCTCATTTGACCCCCTTTATATGAGATTTGGTGCCACTACAGGATCTTGGTTGCAACAATGATCTATATGGTCCCAGTTCAAGTCAATAATGTCACACCCTTGTTTTCCAGAGCAAGGGGGGCCTAATGGGTGAGGCTGGCAAACAATCTTCTCCCTATGAAGTCTTCTGACCCTCTTGGGTTTTGCTGAAGACTGGTTATTGGTTGGGTGGAAGAAGTGGCTTTGTTTCACAGACACCTAGGGGAGATGGAACATCCTCTGGGAAACTGGGTGTTTCCCATTGGCCAGGCCCTTGTGGCTGACAGGAAAATTGAAGTTCTTTTGCATGCTCTACGGAGAGCAACCCAGGAGGTCTGTCTCATACTCTTACTAGCAGCCAGTACCCAGCTGCTGACTCCCATCCCTTGAGCACAGTGCCTGTCCATGAGCAGGACATGGCTGGGCAGCCTCGACCATTTGGAAGTGGTTGTAGCCTGCAGGTGGCTACCTGGGCATTTCTGTCAGGCCTCTAGCCTGGTGACTCCTCTGTCCCAATCCCTGGTATTAGTTGTGGTCTCATGCACGTACCAAGCTGTTTCAATTGCTGCGGTCTCAGTCTCTGCATTACTCTCCATCTGTGAGAGCTCCTGGGAGCTGCATTTCTGAAGCCCCCAAAATGGCAAAAAGCTACATGTATTTTACTTGTTGTCTGCACCAAATGAAATGCCCAAAAGACTTTGAGATGTACCATCTAGTTAATGTCAATCTCTACTGTAGTATGTTATACTTGCATCTTTGATCTGAGGGTCTCAAAACTCATTAAAGACAATTAATGTGTTCTCACAGTACCTTGTAACGTAGTTGTGTTACTTATTACCATCGTCAACCCTATTTTATATATGTTGAAACTGAGGCATCCTGAATCAAAGAAAAAACCTATAGTAAAGGCAGAAGTAGAACTCAGAACTCCTTATGCTCTTAGACTCCCTTCCCGTGTAATACAGGACCCTGCATGTAGCTATAATGTTGGTATTAGTGCCAACTAGTTTAAGGTGACATAGAAGGAAAAGATGCTCGTACAATACTGAATTATACTTTGTTAATTCTGGTCACTGCCATGAGTATAAATGAGGATTATTTGGAGATCTGCATGTTGGTCAGATACTTGACTCTGGTCCATTTTAAAGCATTTTTAACATTAACTTTCACCTGAATATCCTTTTGATTGAACATAAGGGCAAATACACAAATGATGACTGTCGTAAATATAAAGGGAAGGGTAAACCCCTTTAAAATCCCTCCTGGCCAGAGGAAAAATCCTCTCACCTGTAAAGGGTTAAGAAGCTAGGATAACCTCGCTAGCACCTGACCAAAATGACCAATGAGGAGACAAGATACTTTCAAAAGCTGGGGGAAGGCAAAAACAAAGGGTCTGTCTGTGTGATGCTTTTGCTGGGGACAGAACAGGAATGGAGTCTTAGAATTTAGAAAGTAATCTCGCTAGATATGTGTTAGATTATGATTTCTTTAAATGGCTGAGAAATTGAGCTGTGCTGAAAGGAATGGATATTCCTGTCTTTGTGTCTTTTTGTAACTTAAGGTTTTGCCTAGAGGGATTCTCTATGTTTTGAATCAGGTATTTACCATCCTGATTTTACAGAGGTGATTCTTTTTCCTTCTATTAAAATTCTTCTTTTCAGAAACTAAATGTTTTTTCATTGTTCTTAAGATCTAAGGGTTTGGGTCTGTGGTCACCTGTGCAAATTGGTGAGGATTTTTACCAAACCTTCCCCAGGAAGTGGGGTGCAAGGGTTGGGAGGATTTTGGGGGGAAAGACGTTTCCAAACAACACTTTCCCAATAAAAATAAACCCAGATAAACGTTTGGTGGTGGCAGTGGAAGTCCAAGTGCAAAGGGTAAAATAGTTTGTACCTTGGGGAAGTTTTAACCTAAGCTGGTAAAAGTAAGCTTAGGAGGTTTTCATGCAGATCCCTGCATCTGTACCCTAGAGTTCAGAATGGGAAAGGAACCTTGACAATGACATTGCAGACAGGGAACTAAAATACAAGGGATTATATGACTTACTCAGTGCCAAAAATGAGTCAATGGCAGAACTAAATATAAGAATTCCCACAATCCTGCATCTCCTATTCTTATCAGATCTTTAACTAATACTGTTTGAAGACTCTGTATCCTCATTTGCTGGAAATATTACAATGCAGTGGTATCTTTTCCTTAGGGAGATCTGGGACCTGCTGGTTCACCAGGAGCACCAGGGTTACCAGTGAGTATGTTCATGAAAGAAACAGTTTATTTCTTGGGAAAAGTTGAAAAAAAATGTCAAAGCCTAAAAGATGCTCATCCACACTACTAATTACTATTTGTGGAGTACCAATAGTTTGCTAGAAATTTTATAGACATGTATGAAGACAAGATCCTTGAGCTACAGAGTTTCCAATCTTAACATCAAAGCCTTTTTAATAAAATGATAGGAGAGAATGAGATAAATATGTGATGCAGGTCCGAATTCAAGGTTGCTTATATATACTGTGTCAAAAAGTTTATGAGATTGTTCTGAATGTCCTCAGTTTATTAAAAGGCAAATAAAGAAGCCATTTTATATATTCTTGGAGATAAAAAGGCCTCTGAACATATTTCTAATATGTTGACATTAGGAGATGTCTCTGAAAGGCATTTAAGCTCACAGGGACCAGCCAGAAATTTTGTTGTAGGTGTAAAGATAAATACAACTGTAAAGGTAAATTTTAAATGTTCATTTCTTTTCCTACATGAAATAAATGCAACTTTTCTTTAGATTGCAATTTCAGTTTGCTTAAAAAAAAAGATATCCTCAGTTTTTCAGCAGGCAGTATGATAACAGCACTCAGTTTATGCAAATAAACTCATTACTATTAAATTTGGGAAGCTCCTAACCAGTTCAGGAACTGTTTTTTAATTGTGAATGTGTATCATGAATTTAAAAAGATAGTGGATATCTGTACATTGTTTCCATTATCCACTGTTCCAATAAGTGAAGAACACCAAGATTAAGCAGTTCAATTTAGTTAAGGTCCTCTAAAATAAGTAAAAAGCAGGGCTTTGGAGCTGTGCTCTGGCTCCGCTTCAGCTCCAGGCAAAAACCTGCAGCTCCACTGCTCTGGAGCTGCAGTTGCTCTGGCCACCCTGGGGACTGCTGCTCGGGCAGTCCCCAGGGCCAGCCGCACTAGCCGCTGCTCAGGCAGTCTCCGTGGCCAGTTGTACCGGCCACTGCTTAGGCGGTCCCCAGGGCCAGCTGCCCCAGGCTGCCCGAGCAGCAGTTGTATGGCTGGCCCTGGGGCTTTTCCAGCTGCAGCCAGTGCTGCTGGCTGCGGGGCTGCCCGAGTGGCTGGCTGCAGAGCCTCTCTAGCAGCAGCTGCTGTGGCTGTCCCCAGGACCACCTGAGCAGCTGGCTCCCGAGCCAGCTGCTTGGGCGACCCTGGGGTCAGCTGCACTGGCCACTGCAGAAGTCACAGAGATCATGGAAAGTCACGGAATCCATGGCTTCTGCTACCTCCAGGACAGACATAAAGCCCTTATATAACTGTTCATTCTCTGTGGATTTCTCAGTGGTTATGTCCCAAGTCATGTTTCAATGTAAAGTATTGTTCTCAATTCTGGCTGGATACAAAATATTTAATGAGTTTGTTTCATCTCTGATGTAAAGCATGCCATTACTTGTGATTCTGTGAAGGCCTGTAAAATAAAGTATTTGCTTTAACATTTTATATTAAACAATTTTCATTCATAAATTGAAAGGTCTATAACAGAATCATTATAGTTTATTAGTCTGGGAAGAACACTGGGAGTTTTTCCAGATATCTTACTTTAGGGGAGATTGGTCCAGTTTGACTGGAATTCGTTCGCTAGAATCTGGGAAAGCCACTTCTTTTCCACTTGGGGACATTAAATATCTTTGTATTTTAAGCTGTTTTCTGAGTAAGAGTTTTAGAGAAGCTCATACTAAGAAGCTAAAAAAAACTCCAGGGCCCCCACTTGCATAGAGCTAATCCTTCATTCCTTATGCAGCCAAAGCTTCTGCAGCAGTCGATGGGTCAGATCCTTAACTGAAGTAAATCATCATATCTCTGTTGGTTTTGTTTCAAAAAGTACAGTTAGAATAAAAGAGTTATGTCCATTACTGACTTGTATTTATCAAATATCAGAAGGAAAAACATTTGTGGGTTTTGTGTTTGTTTGCTTCTTGTGAGTAAACAAGCTGTTCATGTCATTTTTTTTAAACTTCTGAAATGCCTGCTTCAGCATGCCCCTTCATTATATGGTAAGTAGTGGGGGACAAAGGAAGAACATGTGTGGTATTAACTGTTTCAGCTAAGGCAGGGTATCAGAACTCTTTGCTGTAGATACAGAGTTAGTACAGGTCTAATCATGAATCATGTGTTAGGAACTGATGAGTGACAAGATGGAATTAAATGTTAGATGAGTTGGAGGGTACGATAAATTAGGCTCCTTACCTTAAGCAGATGGTGTCCTACAGCGGATGGACACTTTTGAATTAATGATGATACTCTTCACTACCTCGGAAAATTGGTGTAGTCAACTTGTACTTACAATAAATGCCAAGAGGAAGAAGTGGTTTCATTTTGGAAAATGGACAATAGATAAAGTGTTGAAATGCAGCAGGGGAGTAGTAGAACAAGTAGAATCTTATGTGTATCTAAGAAGCCCGATCAGGGCCAACAGTTGCATCAAGGATTAGTTTAAAAGGGGATGTGCCTTAGCCAAAAGTGCTGCACAGAAATTGGTGAAATCATGGACTGAAAAAAACATTACATTTGGTACCAAAATGAAAATTTATCAGACTACTGTACTCACAGTATTACTCTATGGTCTGGAAGCAGCTGCCTTAAATGAAACAGACATCAGAATGCTGGAGGCAGTAAAGGTGAGAGTTCTTTGAAAAGTGGCAGGTGTAAAGAGGAATGATTTAAAGACATTGACAGGAGAGTAGGATATGAAATGAGGGTATGAGATTAGCCCCAAATTGAAAAGATTATGAAGATGAGGACACTGCAGGAGGAAAACAAATGTTAGGATGCCAAAGAAAAATAATCCAAACACAATCAATGTCAGTGAGATCTGAAAGCCGACCACCAACTAGATAGTGGGATGTGTGCAGGGACATGAGCAGGCTGGGCTTAAGGGAGCAACAAGTCATGGACAGGAAGGAATGAAGATGCTGTACTGCTCCCGTGTCTGCATGGATTCTCTGGGATGAAAATAAGACGACTTGGAGAGTGATTTTCATTAGGCTAAACTAAGCAGTATTTGTTTTTGGACAAGGAATTGGATAAATATGAAACAAAAATAAACAACTGTGTTTAAAAGCATTTCTTACAAAATACTTCTGAAAGGTCTCTGAAAGCATTTAGTGAACTGTTGATTACATGAATATTTTGACCAAATAAGCATAATATTTTCTGTTTCATTTAAAGGAAATGGATATTTTAGGTCTGTTAATTTAGATTTTAAATGTTTCTTTTTGGTCTCCCTCCACAGGGAAAGACTGGATCTCCAGGACCACCAGGAATGCCAGGGGAACCAGTGAGTGCATGTTTGAACTCTGGCTTATTATGTTGCCATTCCTGCATACTAAATATAAAATGGAAGATTTTATATATGTGTGTGTGTTTTGTCTCATTTAAGGGTGAAAGAGGCCCTGTAGGAGACATCGGCTTTCCTGGGCCAGAAGGGCAATCTGGAATACCAGTAAGTAGTTAACTGTATAGCTAGTGTCTCCGATAAGTATAGGCTAGTGGTGGCTAACCCTTCCTGCTGCCTGCACTGCTGTGACTACACTCTACTTTTAGTACACTAGCTCAAATATTGTCTCCTTGAGCTTGGAATCACAACCCCAGCTCCAAGATAGACATACCCTTCATGTGCTCCAATCAGCCTTGTCAGAGATTACAAAATAAATAGATTTGACCCTGATAATATATGGAGAGGTAACCTCAAATGAACATCTGGTGCTGTAGAACCAGGCATTGGTCATGCAGGTCCAAGTTCATGCTGGATGGGGGTTGGGATTGTCATGGGTAATTATCCTGTTGACAAAAAGGATCCCCTGGGGGGGGGGCTGTTAGTTTGTTTGTTTGTTTGAGTAGGGATGTTAATCCAAGAATTCATATAGAAAATGGGGCTTCACCTAAATGAAGAGGTCAAATTTTCAAAAAGTGTCTTTACCCAGTGTTTGCCATTGTACTGAATAGAAACTGGTGTGTGTTGAGCACCTTTTAAAATCTGACCCTACAGCCTCAAATTCATTTAATTAGTAAAAATAATAATAGTTATTTCTATTCTGGTAGTACCCAAGGGTCTCAGGCAGGACCAGGAAGCTAGCTAGCTGAAAGATGGGTCACTATGTACAATATTTAACTGTCTCGGAGCAGCAACTTGTCCTTCTGTTTTTCTGTAAAGTACAATGCACACAAGTGACTCTTACTAAATAATAAATAAATAGCAATAGTTGTAACGTTATATGGAGTTAAAGGTGGTTAGGAGTAACAATAAAGTCAGTATTGCCAAGCCCAAGCATTAAAAAAATCATGAGCCAGCCCCCCAAAAATGTTGAGATGGGTGTAAAAAACATGAATTTAAATATATATACATGCATTGTGGCTTTTGAGTCTTGGGGTTCACTTGGATCTTATTATTCTCTTATAATTGCTTGACTCTAGAAAAGCACTAGATATCACAAGACTCACAATAAAATTGCAAGAGTTAGCAACACTGTACAGTAGTTTTATGTCACATATTAATCTAATAATACAGTTGTCACCAGTGGCTAATGCTGCATTTGTGCTCACGAGCCCAAGAGCAGACAGAGTCAGAGTGAGAGGTGCAGGTTCATTGAACATCTCTTTAAACCCTACAAATTCAGCCATAAAGTAACAAAACTCTAATAGCAATATTTAAATTGCAGTCTAACAGGGAGGAGTAATTGTAAAAATATTGTGTGTGTGTTTTGTTAGGGTTATATTTTCTTTCTTTAACGTAGAAACAGATTTTATTCCTCTTGGCATTGCAGTCAATACAGGTATAATGGATGAGCTGGCCTCCCTGTTACTTTAGCACCTCATTAACAAAATATTTTGAGCTAAGCTCTGATTCAGAATCTTTATAAGTGGTCAGGTTGGTAGAAAGAATATGGCTGGGTTTTGAGAGCCTAGGCTGAGTCTGATGGGCTGGCATTTATAACTAAGAATATCATTTTTTAAATTGGGCAATGTGGAAGTAAGTGAGCAAGGTTATAAAACCTGTATAGAACCTGTACTTATTCTACTTTACTTTCTTCCACGTCAAATTTACCCAGTTTAAAACGTCTTCTGAAACTCTACATTCATTAATGCAGCCCCAAAGCTGTAGTAGTGACTGCCATTGCCACTGGGGATAAAATTTAGGAGATCTCCAGAGAGAGAGAGAGAAATCTATTCCTCATCTCCCTCAGCATGATCCCGCTCCCTGCCTCAGTCAATTTACTGTATGAGCAAATGCATAGTCCTCAAGGAATTGCATTTATAGTGTGCAAGGAAAATACTCTCCATGTGCATATTCCTCAAATTCTTCCTTCTCACTCAGCAGAACCACACTGATTCTGCTGCATCTGGGGCCCTCTGTGACTGTGTGGAGAGGGCTCTGTATTTATCACAAACTTAATTCAAATATTTCCGGGTTATTTAGAACAATGGGCACTTAGGTTGGTTTATAGCTTTACCTTCAACTTCCCTTTTCATCTGTTCTCTGAAATGTTGCAGCAATTAAGGGCCAATAGCTACAATAAGAGCAATGTGTGCCATATGTTAGTGCATGTGTAGAATTGGGAACATTTGCATTCAGTTCCATATCCATGTTGTGGAAAACAAGTCACACCATCTGTTTGGTTCAAACAGTCTGAGGTCTTTTATTGAATACAAGTATGCAGGGAGAGGGAAACAGAGATGGTCACACATAGGTACCACCCTGGTCTCTCTCTGTCCTGCCCCTATAATACCAGTCTTATATAGGTTACAAATCCAAGCCAAATGATACATTTCCTTATTTTTATCACTCAAGCATTGTTAGTAAAGCCTTATAAGGAGATAAAATAAAACTGTTTCATAATTAGTACTGTGCTGATGCACTTTGTTATTATCAAGATCTGCGGTTTGATTGTGGCAGCGTCTTATCTAAGGGCTTTTGCAGGGTTGCGGGGGGATTGCATATAATGGACAGCTAGGAACTTTTGGCCCTTTAGCTTTTTTCTAGCTAGAGGTTGGACTAGTCCGTTATCCGGGTCAAATGCCACTGCCCAGCATACGCAAATGCTTAGCTTAAGCTAAGTCTTACAGGATGCAGGCCTGTAGGCCTCTTGCATTACCGCTCTTGCCTATGTTGCATATAGTGCATAGATCTTGCCGCAGACTGGGATTGGATAGGGTCAACAATAATTTTCCCCCACATCCATAAAACCGACTCTGACTTGCAGAATTCCAAATTCAGTTGTCTTTCAAAATTGCATCATCATAGAATAAAGTGTTGACTAAGATGTTATTTTACCTCCTCATCTCCAATCTAGCATGTTGTGGCAGTGCAGTTTAAGCTCAAACTTTCTTGTCCGTCACATCTTCCAGCTCTTTACACTTGACTTCAGCCGTCACCAAAACACAAACGTCTGACTCAGCTATTTATCTTTACAAATATTTATTAGTGCCATCACAGATCTAAAAGTTTTTCTTGCCTGTTTCTTATTTTTTAACGCATTTATTTACCTGCGGTTATAGTAAATTGTTAAAACATAGTTTTCTCTTTATAGGGAATAAATGGAAAAGATGGATTGCCAGGACCTCAGGTAGGAAAACATAATTTGGAATGGTTTCAGAGTAGCAGCCGTATTAGTCTGTATTCGCAAAAAGAAAAGGGGTACTTGTGGCACCTTAGAGACTAACAAATTTATTTGAGCATAAGCTTTCGTGAGCTACAGCTCACTTTATCAGATGCATCTGATAAAGTGAGCTGTAGCTCACGAAAGCTTATGCTCAAATAAATTTGTTAGTCTCTAAGGTGCCACAAGTACTCCTTTTATAATTTGGAATGTTAATATATTTCATATTTCACAGGTAATGTAACTGTTGGTCCTAGACAATTACTTTCAGCTGTGTTAATAAATTAATGTATAATCAAGTTGTTAAGCAAGGTATGTTACATTTTCAAAAAAAATTATTTTCAGGGTCAGATGGGAAGAGCAGGTGACAGAGGTCCCAAAGGAGAACGTGTAAGTCTTGGTGTAATAATCCTTTCTAGTATATACCATTATTTGACTTTGCACTTTGGAGAACATCCAGATGTCTGTCTAATATACTTTTAAATCTTTGAGACAAAAGCAACAAATATTTTTTGTGAGAACTCTATAAGTGTTGGCTTTTAGGTCGTGAGAAGTTCAGGACCAGAGGCCCCCCTGAATTGGGGAACTAGAATTTTAGAGGAAAAATTCAGCATTTGTGAAGAAAAAAGGTTTGTAACATTTTTTCCCAGCAAAGATGGCCTTGACAATATAAATCAATCACTAGGTTGGAAAGGAACAAGCAGCGAAGCTCTACTGCAGCAATGGGCAGTTGAGGGAGCAATAAAGGTTCCCCCCTTCACTCCCCAGGAACCCAGCACACACATATGTTTTATATAAAATGATTCAGTTAAGTCTGAGTCAGGCAGTCAAGAAATCATCTCAGTTAGGCAGCCCCGTGCATAGCAGTGTGATTATCGTGCCCTGGAATCAGTTATATTTTGGGGAGGTGACAAAAAATTATTTTGCAGGCTCACCCAAAAATGCTAGTTCTAGTTCTGTCTCCATCAGTAGTTCTCCACTGGTGATGTGTGTCTGTTCCTCAGAAATAAAGCCCCACAATTGCAGTGTAACATCATCATCAACACATTTTAGTTGGAGAATCAGAAAATCCTGTCCCTAGGGTGGGAATGGCGAACTGCGGCCACTTGGAACTGCGGGGGACTGTGCCTGCGGACGGTCAACGTCAGCAAAATGACTTGCAGCCCACAATCAGATTACCCTGATGGACCAGAGGTTGTCCCCCACTGCCCTAGGGTAACTTGTGAGGAGGAACTAAAGATTATAATGTGGAGAAAGAATGAAGTTTGTGTCATTTTTAAAACATTTTCCGCCTGTGTGGATTAACATTTTGCAATTTTCTATTCTCGCCTTTAAAAATAAAGGACCCAAATGAAACTTATGAGCCACCTTCTTATTAAACATTCCACTATCTACAGTGTTATATTACTATACCTTGACCTTTACGGTGTTCTTTAATTTTATTGATTCTCCATACAATTAGTATCCTTTGAGATAAAGGAAACGGCCACCCAAACAAAGGTTGGACACTAAAACATACATTGGGTGCCCTTACAACTTTTCTGACTCTTTGAAAGTGTCAACTAGTTCTAGCAGTACTTAAATATAATTGACGGGATTCTGAGCAGCGTGGCTGCATTGGGGCAGAGGAGCCCACAAGAAGCAGCTTCAGCTTCACCATTCTGCACAGTAGACATTCCTGTGCTGCGTACACTCTGCTACTAAGGAGTAAGATGCTAAAAAGAGGGGGGGGGGGTCATGGCCCTTGCTCCTCTCTGCACCAGAGTTGGACTCTGACACTAGGGGGAGAAATCAGTTCCATCCTAGCGGATGGAGTAGATTGTATACCTTTGCCCACAAAAAAGCCCAGGAGCAATTATGCCTGCCTCTGCTGCTCTTCTTGGAGCACAACTTATCTCCGTGTGCACTGTGTGGAAGAGCCGTACTTAAAACATTCATTCACTTTTTAGAGATAATGATGGTTCCAGTGGTACTTGCCATTTTAATTATAAAGAACCTCTCATAATCTTGTAAAACAGAAGGACCGTGAATGCACCCACTGTACTTCTGTGTTTACACAATGAGGATGAAATTAGCCTCCTCTCTTGGAATCGCTTTTTCAAATTCTGCAGTTGATCTGCAAACACTAGTCCCATTGATGTCAACTGGAGATTAGTATGTGGAACAATTGCAGAATGTACAATAGAAGTCTGCATTGCAGATAAGAGATCCGCAGTGCCAATTGGAGAGGAGAAATTTAGTTGGAGTTAGGTATTAAAGCCCTGCTCCTGTAAGAGAGATTGCAATGATTACAGAAAATAGCACAAGTCAGTTCATTCTTGCAACTGCCTCCCTTGATTTCTCTCATTCCTAGCACCAATATACCTTCTTCAGGTTGAGAGCAGCTGTAATGATTATAAAATAAGAGAAGCATTAATCCTTCAAGGGCAGAATGAAAAGGAGAAAATGTTTATAGTGTTGAGGATTTCATATCTGAGGATTTGTAGAGTCCAGTTTGAGAAGGAATGGGACCAAGGTGGGTGCATGTAGGCTGAGATAACCGTACATTCACCTTAGGTGATTAGACACTGCAATGATAGGTACTTTATAAATGGCATACAACTTGAGATGGCACTGGATGGCATTTATAAATCCTAATGACTAAGTCACTTCATCTGGCTCTGTCATCTGATTTGACTCATGCACCCAGACCAGAACCATGTTGGCATCCTGTGAAATAACCAGGTTTTTTTTTAAAAAAAATGCTATTTCAGGACTTCAGTAATTTTTTGATGTAATTTTATTGGTAGAACTTCAGAATCACTTTTTTTATTAAGTTAGAATATGCCCAGTATAGTATTTTTAAATTGCTGTGGTATTATTAAAATACTGTAGACTCCCAGAAGTGCTTCTATCAGATCACCTGTGCCCTGCAATAGAACCTTTGTCAAAGAGAAATCAGCATTTCTAAATTTTTTGGTGAAACCCTTATCCAGGCTTAAACTACTTAATTCTAAACCAGTAAAATGGTAATTATATATATATTTGTGTCACTGAAACTCTTAAATCAGGCTTCTTGTAAATCTACTTTATTTCAGGTTCCTATTTTGTTCATAGTCTAATTTGAATTCATAATGATGGCAAAGCAGAATTGGGTCTGTTGAAGTTTCTTCCAGGCCCAACTTCAATCTAAAAAAGAGAAATCATACCGATGGTTATTCTTCCAGCTTTCAGTACACTCACTCCAGAACAGGATTTTCTCATCAGTCTCATTTTAGAATGCTTCTCTGGCATTCAGTTTGCCAAGGAAAAACTAGTACATTGCGCCTGATCCTTCAGTCCTTATTCAAGCAGAACTCCCATTAGAATCAGGAAGGAGCCCATTTTATGAAGATTGTAGGAGATCTGTATCTGGGGATGACATCAGGATCCTTCCCCTACTTTAGATTTTTCAAGATGCTCCAGTCGTTTCCTGTATGCTTTAGGAAGTCTGCAAGAGAGAAGCCCTCTCCTATAAATCTTAGATGCTTCGTACTTGAGAAAGCACTTTTGTCTCCACTCTCTGCAGAGCTCCTAAACTGCATCAGCGCTGGGCTTCTTCAGCCACATCCTTCAAAGCAGGCATAATCCTTTTCCTAGTCTCTTCCCCATCTTACAAGTTCCACAATGACTGAGACAAGGATTCCACTGGAACCTTCATTGCATTTATTATTTATTAGTAGCATCTGGGCAACTAGCCATGGACCAGGACCCCACAGTTTTCTGTGCTGTTAAATACTTGCACACCTTACAAAGGTGAATTAGCTGGATTAATTATGCATGTGCAGCAAAGCCGCCTTCAGATGTATTATATTGTTTTCACCCAAAAATACAATACGCATGCTCAGTAGACTTCCATGAGAACCTAAATGGTTGCAAATTAATGTGCTTCAGTAATACTGACAGAGAAGCTGTCTAAAAAACGTCATGTTAATGTATTCTCTGAATACATAGCTATAAGAGAATGTTATTGTGCCACTCTGATGTCTTAAATGTGCACTACTGTTAGCAGTTTGGGACAGGTTACATTGATAGATTGGTGACAGGTTTCAGAGCGGTAGGCATGTTAGTCTGTATCAGCAAAAACAATGAGGAGTCCTTGTCGCACCTTAGAGACTAACATATTTATTTGGGCATAAGCTTTTGTGGGCTAGAACCCACTTCAACAGATGCATGGAGTGGAAAATACAGGAGCGGGTATAAATACACGAAAAGATGGGAGTTGCCTTACCAAGTGTGAGGTCAGTCTAATGAGACAATTCAATTAACAGTAGGATACCAAGGGAGGAAAAATAACCTTTGTAGTGGTAATGAGAGTGGCCCATTTCAAACAGTTGACAAGAAGTTGTGAGTAACAGTAGGGGGAAATTAGGTTTAGGTTTTGTAATGACCCAACCACTCCAAGTCTTTATTCAGGCCTAATGCGATGGTGTCCAGTTTGCAAATTAATTCCAGTTCTGTAGTTTCACGTTGGAGTTTGTTTTTGAAGTTGTTTTGTTGAAGAATTGCCACTTTTAGGCCTGTTTTTGAGTGACCAGGGAGATTGACGTGTTCTACTGGTTTTTTAATGTTATAATTCCTGATGTCAGATTTGTGTCCATTTATTCCTTTGCGAAGAGAATACAACAAAAGTTATTTTCCCCCCTTAGCATCCTACTGTTAATTGAATTGTCTCATTAGACTGACCTCACACTTGGTAAGGCAACTCCCATCTTTTTATGTATTTATACCTGCTCCTATATTTTCCACTCCATGCATCTTATGAAGTGAGTTCTAGCCCACGAAAGCTTATGCCCAGATTAATTTGTTAGTCTCTAAGGTGCCACCATTGGGTGGTGAGGTTACAGGGTTTGGGGATTCTTCTTCGAGTGCTTGCTCATGTCGATTCCATTCTAGGTGTGCGCACACCCACGAGTGCGGCTGTCGGAGATATTTGCCTTAGTGGTACCCGTAGGGTCAGCTGTGGCACCCTCTAGAGTGCAGCGCTCATGCCGCAGTATATTAGGCATCACCAGCCCATGCCCTCTCAGTTCCTTCTTACCGCCTATGGCGGTCAGTCAGAGCGCCTCTCTTGCTTGACAAGAGCTAGAAGTTTTCGTCTCTTGGACTTCAGGCCTTCGGGCCTCTTGTACATTGTTGATAGTGTTAAGTAGTTGTTAAGTGTTAGATAGTTAGGGTCACAGCGGGGACCTTGCCCCAGACGGGGCATGCCGCGGGCTCCTGAGTTTAAGCCCTGCTCGGACTACAGCAGGACTGTGCCTGTGGGTGACCACAATAACAGCTGCCTTAAGTGCTTGGGGGAGTCACACATCAAGTAGCATTGCTGGATCTGCAAGAACTTTCAGCCCCACACCCAAAAGGAGAAGGATATTCACCTCAGGGCTCTCCAGATGGAGTTTGCCCTCTGTCCGGCTTCCGAGCCTTTCACGCAGGCCGCACCGAGTGCCCCAGTCTTCATGCACAGTGCACCTGGCTCTTCCCAGCACTGTTCGCCATTGCCAGTATCAAAGAAAAGGCTAAAAAGCTGTCTCTAGCACCGAGCAAGAAGGGCCAGGGGTCATCCAGCAAAGGGCCCAGGTCCGCCTGCCACCCTTCTCCGGAGCCACGCAAGCGTGCCTCTACGACTGGGGCTCGTAGCCCCCTTAAAGTTCCACCACCGACTCCTAAGAGCGGTATGGGACCCACAACCCTGCCTGCACCATCGTCATCCCAAGCCCAGGCACTGAGAGAGCTCAGGTCTCCACCTTGGTGCTTCAGGAACAGGCTAAGGCTCACCGAGAAGGCAAGCCTGCCGCTAAGACCCCTCAAGGGGCGTGGGAGCACCGGCAGTCACCAGACAAGAAACATCGATCTCCACTGCATAGAGAATCCAGAGACAGGTACCAATCTCGTCTTCGGTCACCCTGACTCTCCTCCCGGTCTCCTTGGCACTACTGTCTGGTACAGGGTCGATGCTCCCCATACTATGACCAACATCATTCACCCTCTCACTGATCTACCTCTAGACGTTGGTCCCAATTGTCGGCACCATGGGAATGCTGCCCATCTTATTGCTGGTTTCCATGACACCGGTCCCCCCAACACTGATCTCCCCAACACCAGGACCACACTCCCCGATACAGTCACTGGTCAATTAAGCCTGGCCAGCAATCACTGGTAGCTCTGACCAGTAAACAGACTCAGGCATTGACAGCTCCTCCCTGGTAACTAGAAGGTTGTTCCTCTGGCACAGAGGCTCAGTTCAGCCCATCGCCCAGTCTCAACGACAGGATTGGGCCCCGCAGGACCTTCCTGGGCTAGCCCCCCGGAAGACTTTAGAGAACATCAAGCCTTTCTGTGGTGGGTGGCCGAGAACTTGGGGCTTAAGGTGCAGAGATGACTGAGCATCCTTTTCAATGTCCTCTCAGCCTCCACGCCTGCCTGGGACGCCCTGCCCATACACGACGGGATCCTCAAGATTTCCAAGTCACTGTGGCAGATTCCATCCTCAGTCCTGCTCACCACAAAATGGGCCGAGAAAAAATATTTTGTGCCAACCAAAGATTTTGAGTACCTTTATACCCACCCACTCCCGGGCTCGCTGGTTGTGTCTGCAGCCAACGAAAAGTACAAGCAGGTTCCCACTGCCTCTACTCTCAAAAATAAAGAAGCCAAAAATCTCTATTTATTTGGCAGAAAAAATTATTCAAAAGCTAGCCTACAATTCTGGGTGGTGAACCATCAGGTCCTGCTGGGCCAATACAATTTTGATCTTTGCGACAGTCTTAAAAAGTTCCAGGATTCCTTCCTGAGGGTCAGGCTCAGGAGTTTGGCACCCTGGTTAAGGAAGGTACCACGGCAGCCAAATGTTCCCTGCAGATGGCATGGGACTCAGCAGCGAGGGTGGTCGCATTGGCTGTGGTCATGCGACTCAGCTTCTGGCTCCAGACGGCGGGCCTCTCCCAGGAGATGCAGGCCTCAATTCAGGACCTCCTCATTGACGGAGTTGGGCTGTTCTCTGATCAGATGGATGCCAGGCTACACGGGTTGAAGGACACTACGGCTACCCTTCGCTCGTTGGGCATGCATACCCCACAGTCTGCCAGAAAGCCATTCTGGCCTCCGCTGCCGTCGAGACCTTGGCAAGTCCATCAGGGATCTGTAAGAAGAAGGGACGCTGAGTTTAGCCATCACCTCCCTTCTTCCTCCCACTCACTTGCCAAGCCCAGACCCGCTAAGTACCTGAGGGGCCAAAAGTGGTTGTTTTGAAGGTGTGTTCGGTAGCGATGCCCCAATCATCCAGACGGATTCTGCCCATCCTTTCCTCAACTGCCTTTCTCCCTACCGCTCAACCTGGTCACGGGTTATGTCAGACCACTGGGTCCTGGACACAGTAGCTCGAGGCTATACCCTGCAGTTTTTGGAAACCTCTCCTTCCTGCCCCTTGCTTCCCCATCCCTCTTCAGGGACCCCTCTCACAAACAACTCCTGGTTCGGTAAGTCAACAGGCTCCTGGAGTTGGAGGCTGTGGAGGTGGTTCCTCAGGAAATAGAAGGAAGAGGATTCTACTCCCGATACTGCCTAATTCCAAAGGCCAAGCGGGGCCTCAGACCCATCCTGGACCTACGTGGCCTCAACAAGTCTCTCAGGAAGTTGAAGTTCCGCATGGTCTCCCTGGCCTCCATTATTCCCTCTCTGATCTGGGGGACTGGTATGCCGCTCTCAATTTAAAGGATACTTACTTCCATGTCTCCATATTCCCAGGACACAGACATTTCCTGCTTTTCATAGTGGTCGGGCGTCACTTCTAGTTCACAGTGCTACCCTTTGGCCTGTCCTCGGCCACCAGGGTGTTCATGAAATGCTTGATGCCAGGAGCAGCTTACTTCAGATGTTTGGGGGTCCAGATCTTTCCATCCCTCGACGAATGGCTCATCCAGGCCAGGTCTCCGGAGCAGATGCAAAGAAACCTCGATCTGGTGCACTCCACCTGCAGCAACCTGGGCCTGTTAATAAACATAGAAAAGTCCATGGTAACGCCAGTCCCACAAATAGAGTTTATCGGAGCAGTTCTCGACACCACACGAGCCAGGGTCATCTTTCTGGAAGCACGCTTTCAGGCCACATTAGATCTCATTGTCCACGTAAGGAGGCATCCGATCACCACGGCCCACACAGCTGATGGGCCACATGGCAGCATGCACATACGTGGTCAGTCGTGCCCAGCTTCATCTGCAACCCCTGCAGACATGGCTGACAATGGTTTACATTCCCAGCAGACACCCCCTGGACCGAGTGGTCACGGTACCGAACCACGTCCTCTTGTCCATGGACTGGTGGCTGGACCCCAAGTCAGTGCTGCAGGGAGTTCCCTTTGTGTCCCCATCACCATAGCTCACCAGGGTCTTGGACGCGTCGGTCCTGGGCTGGAGGGCCCACCTGGGTAAGCTCAACACCCAGGGTCACTGGCTGCAGTATAATATAGCCCTTCATATCAACGTCAGGGAGCTCAAGGTGGTGCGCCTGGCCTGTCAGGCCTTCTTGCCCCACCTGAGAGGCAAGGTGGTGCAGGTTCTCACAGACAATTTTGCGTGTGGCATGCCATCCATCTGGTGGCCGCCCACCTACCTCCATGGTCAGGAACGCTGATGTATGCCTTTCCGCCCATGCCGTTTATCCACAGCGTCCTGCTAAAGGTAAAGCAAGACAAAGCATCTGTCATCCTCATAGCCCTGGCCTTGCCAGGACTGGTTCGGCATGCTGCTGAGTCTTTCGGTGACTGACCTGCTGCAGTTACCTCTCCAGCCAGATCTGCTGTCCCAGAACCACAGCAATCTGCTGCAACCAAACCTGGCATTGCTGCACCTGATGGTGTGGCTGCTGCATGGCTAAGTACAGAAGAACAGAGGGCCGCCACATGGTCGTCCATTCATACGTTCACATCACACTATGTGTTGACCCGGCAGGCTCAAGATGACGCTGGCTTTGGCAGATCAGTGCTACAAGCTCCCACGACGGTGCACTCTGAGCCCGCCTCCATTGATACTGCTTGCAAGTCACCTAGAATGGAATCGACACAAGCAAGCACTCGAAGAAGAAAAACGGTTACCTACCTTTCATCACTGTTGTTCTTCAAGATGTGTTGCTCATGTCCATTCCATTACCCAGCCTCCTGCCCCTCTGTCGGAGTTGTCAGCAAGAAGGAACTGAGAGGGTGTCGGCTGGCAGCGCCTGATATACCATGGCATGAGCGCGGAACTCTACAGGGCGCCACAGCCGGCCGTACGGGAACCACTAAGACAAAAATCTCTGACGGCCGGCATGTGGGCACGCACACAATTAGAATGGAATGGACATGAGCAACACATCTCGAAGAACAACAGTTACAAAAGGTAGGTAACTGGGGGGTTTTTTTGCAGTTACAGCCTTTCCACAGTTCATTATGTCTGCACACTTACCAACGACAATTTAAACCCCAGTCAGAAATTCATTATGATTTCAATTAATTCAGTAAAATATCACAAATCACAAGGGTCTTTATACTGAAGCTCTAATTATAGTGATTAATAAGCTCTAACTCATTGGAAATCAGAGATTTGGTCAAATGACTGATAAAAAGAGATCTCTAACAGTACATCCTTCCCTTTCTCTGTGTCCTTTTTATCATGCAGTCTTTAAGTATGTGTTCTTACTCCTACAATGTACAGTTACAATTTTACTGTGAGTGAGTAATACTTCAAACTTCTGTATAGTTAACCAGTACTTCATTGTATTGCAGTCTATTAATCCATCTAATAAACTTGTTTACTTTACTCTTATTACTGTACATTAAGGATTTCATCCAAAAAAGTTAATAAATTCTTTGTTCTAGTCGCTTCCAATAGTGTAACTTAACATTAACTTTAAGTGGTTCAGCAAGGAGAGTCAGTGACCCTTAAGGGCCATCAGTTGTTCATTAGCAGTCCAAATGCATGACTTGCTGCATTCTGTTCCACAGCTTAAGTTCAGCAGACTAATAACAAATATATTCAGTCATTTTTAAAGATGTAATTCCTTCATACAAAACAAATCAAGTGACGTCTCAGCCAGAAACACAAGACCTGATGAAAGCTGTTGCTGGCTGAAACATTGACCTTTGATTTGTTTTGTTTTCAGGGAAGTAAATCGTTAAAAACAAAAAGAAAAGGAGTACTTGTGGCACCTTAGAGACTAACAAATTTATTTGAGCATAAGCTTTCATGAGCTACAGCTCACTTCATCGGATACAACTTCTTCTATCTGCTATTATTTTGATGAATTGAAACTGTGGAACACACCAAGTCCAGAAAAACATATGCACTTAATTTCTTATAGTTTTACCATCAAGGTCAAATACCAAATCTGTTCAAATGTCTACTGTATTTCTTTTCTCTAATTTGTGCCTGGTATATTAAGTCTATATATTCCTTATTACAGTATCATGACAATGGCACATAAATACCCCACTGATTTATTATCAACTGACTCAGTAGAAACTGTAAAAAGAAAAGGAGTACTTGTGGCACCTTAGAGACTAACAAATTTATTTGAGCATAAGCTTTCGTGAGCTACAGCTCACTTCATCGGATGCATTCAGTCACACAACATTATGCAAATCACTGAATTTAGCCTTATGGAGTGGAAATCTATCAACTTCATGAAAAAACTCATACAGATACAGACAGACATCATCTTCCTTTCCAAATGCAAACAGATGGACATCATACCAAAAGGACTGAAGGTAAAAAATCCATTCTGACAGCTTGTGCCACACGCTCTCAAAGAAAGTGCAGAACCACCTTATCAACATCCTCTACAGCAAACAGGGAAAGATTAAAGAATGAGCTTTCAAAACTGGATACTCTCATAAAAAACCAACCTTCCACACAACATTATGCAAAGTAGAAACTGTGTTGCTATGATATATTTCTTTCCCTTCCCTTTTTGTGTGCACTAGAGCAGAAGTGGCCAAAATATGGCCTATGGGACAAATGCAGCCCACAGAGTTCTGCAATGCATCATATGGCTACACTCAGTTTAATAGGGAGGAATGTTCCATTGAGAACACAAGTCAAATTCCAGTGCAGCTCCCATTTAGGCACAGCTTGTAGATACTTGCGGTACTGAATGCTAATTCGTATTCAACTCCCCTTAACATTTCATTGAACTACTAGCATTTAGCAATTTTTTTCTCTTTACAGTATAACTCCTGTTAGCCTATTTATATGTATCTTGTATCCCTTCTACCCTGTTTCATGTGTTACCCTCTACAGCAGGGGTGGGCAAACTTTTTGGCCTGAGGGCCACATCAGGAAATAGAAACTGTATGGCGGGCCATGAATGCTCACAAATTTGGGGTTAGGGTGCGGGAGGGGGTGAGGGCTCTGGTTGGGGGTGTGGGCTCTGGGGTGGGACTGGGGAAGAGGAGTTTGGGGTGTAGGAGGGTGCTCTGGGCTGGGACCGAGGAATTTGGAGGGCGTGAGGGGGATCAGGAGTGTGGGAAGGGATGCAGGTTCCGGCTGGGGGTGCAGGCTCTGGGGATGAGAGGTTTGGGGTGCAGCAGGGTGCTCCGTGCTGGGATCGAGGGGTTTGGAGAGCGGGAGGGGGATCAGGGCTTGGGCAGGGGGTTGGGCCATGGGGAGAGGCTCAGGCGTGCAGGCTCCGAGCGGCGCTTACTTCAAGCGGCTCCCAGAAGCAGTGGCATGTCCCTTCTCGGGCCCCTACACATGGAGCGGGGCCATGCGGCTGCTTCTGGGAGCCACGTGGTGCGGCCCCCAACCCTGCACCCCAGAGCAGGGCCGTGCCACGGCTTCCGGGAGCCGTGTGGTGCGGCCCCCGCCCCGGTGCCCCAGGAGGGGCTTGTGGACCGGCTTAAAACGGCTCATGGGTCGGATCCGGCCCGCAGGCCGTAGTTTGCCCACCCCTGCTCTACAACCTGCTGCTATTAGGGTCTGCTGTAAGTCTTCACTAGAGAGAGAGAGGAAGGTTAGGCTTTCTGTGGTTCTAGTCGTTCAATAGTTTGACCTGATCCCATGTGATTTTAGGCAAGTCATTCAGTCTCTGTGGGCCTTAGATCCCCAAAATCAAATGTGGATGATAGTCCTACCTCAAGGCGTGTTGTGAGGATTAATTAAAGATTGTGAGGCGCTCAGATACTATGGCAGAGGGGACCATAAAAGTGTGATCGATTGATAGAAAGAAAACTGCTAGGCTCTTGATCAAGCATAACGATCCAAGAGCTTTTAATTTTATTTTCATCGATCTTAGAGAGAGACCATGTTCTGAAACCCAGTAATGCTTGGTGTTATCCTTCTGAATGGTCTTTTATTTCATTCTTGTACATCAACATTTTCTTCAGGGGTGCTGGAACAATTTGTATAGTGGGGGTGCTGAGAGCCATTGAACCAAACTGTAAACCCTGTATATGATGTAAACCACGTCAAGTCAGGGGATGCAGCAGCACCACCAGCACCCTCACTTCCAACACCTATGATTTTCTTTGTCATTGAATGTAAACATTACAACAAAGAAAGCATCAGCTTCTGAATCGTTTTCCAAATATGATTACCTCTCCAAATGGACATCCAGTGTCATTCAGGAGAGAAGAAGTTTCTTCCCAACATTCTTGATTGAGTTTTCACATTGGTTGATTAATATATAACAACAATCTTCTTTATGATTCTTATTTTGAATAGGGAGATCAAGGTATTCCAGGGGACAGAGGTCCACAAGGTGAAAGAGGAAAACCTGGCCTTCCAGGAGAAAAGGGGGTTATAGGACCTACTGGACCACCAGGAGACAGAGGCTACCCAGGATCACCAGGTCATCACGGTTCCCCAGGTCCTCCAGGTCTTCCGGTAAGAAAATAAAGAGCTCTGGTTGGTTGCTGGTGGAACCTAGAGAAATAAACGCTGTGTGTTCTGGGGAGCAGAAATGAATCCATACATATCCAGTACAACACATCACAAATACTGAAGTTACTTTGAGCTGTGTAATTGTTCAGTTATCAAAAGAAAAAAAATCAGTGCAAACAATCAAGACATCATTTTTAGTCTTCCTTTTTTGTTTGATGGTTTGTTAGTGTTCTTTACCTGAACTGTGGTAGCCTCTGCTAGACTGAAAATAGCTTAAGTTCAATTAATTAAATTTTGCTTTTGACAAATTGGATAGATGATTACTCAATACAATTAGTTTTATAAGTGAAGCTTCATAAAATAAAGACCTAAAATATAAGCTAAAGTATGTAAGAAAGAAACACATCCCAGCCCTCTCCCCAGAAATTAGTACCTAAAAATAACACTAAATACTTCCTATTGCTGCATTGCTTCATTCACATGCCATCTGTTTTTTTTCCACACACACACCATTGTGTTCTGAATATTTATTAACTTGGAAGACACAATCATTCAGACAATGGATATTTCACCCTCCTATGGTTTGAGTTATTCATCATATCAGCATTGATGATATTATTTTTGTTATTGTTATTTATTTTTTGTACTAAAGTAGCTAGTCCCCAATCAAGATTAGCATCTCATTGTGCTACAGGAACACAGAATAAGAGACAATCCCTCCCCGCAAAGAGTTGACAATCTAAATAGACAAGTGACATACAAAGGGTGAGAATGATAAAACAACTCTACTGGACATCTTTAGAAAGTCTTTCACAGATTTGATAGTGACAAATTTGTGCTAAAACATATAACACAAAACATGCTTATTTTAATGATATAATCTGAAAATGTTGCTGTTATATTTCATAGGATCAGTAATTGTTCATAATATTATAATGTACCTGCAATAAACAGCCTTTGCAGCTAATTAAACACTTTAACTTCTCTTCAGTATTTAATCTCTAGCAAAAGCTGTACGTGTTTTGCTTTGTGTACTACACTATCCCGTGATTAAATGTATCTATTCAGCAGCATCAGACATGTTGCTTTCAGCATGTTCTGCTTCCACATTTTTAGATTACTGATTGTGTCCCCTGTTTGTTTTTCCATCAGGCTGACACAGTTTCATTTGAAGAAATGAAAAAATACATCAAACAAGAGGTTCTTAGGGTTTTTGAAGGTAAGGAAATCAAATGTTGTACAACTAAATATAAATCTTATCTTCTGTCCTAGATGTTTACTTCTGTATAGTCTTTGTGTACCTTTTCTAAAAAATTGTGCAAGAACATCCTTTCTGCTTGATTGACTATTTACACTTAGGTATCATAAGTGTTCAGCAACTATACAGTTTAGCTACAGCTAATCAGGAGAAAGATCTTGGAGTCATTGTGGATCATTCTCTGAAGACGTCCACACAGTGTGCAGAGGCAGTCAAAAAAGCAAATGGGATGTTAGGAATCATTAAAAAAGGGATAGAGACTAAGACAGAGAATATCTTATTGCCCTTATATAAATCCAGGGTATGCCCACATCTTTAATACTGCGTACAGATGTGGTCCCCTCATCTCAAAAAAGATATACTGGCATTAGAAAAGGTTCAGAAAAGGGCAATTGAAATGATTAAGGGTTTGGAATGGGTCCCATATGAGGAGAGATTAAAGAGGCTAGGACTTTTCAGCTTGGAAAAGAGGAGACTAAGGGGGGATATGATAGAGGTATATAAAATCATGAGTGGTGTGGAGAAAGTGAATGAGGAAAAGTTATTTACTTGTTCCCATAATATAAGAACTAGGGGCCACCAAATGAAATTAATGGGCAGCAGGTTTAAAACAAAGAAAAGGAAGTTCTTCTTCACTCAGTGCACAGTTAACCTGTGGAACTCCTTGCCTGAGGAGGTTGTCAAGGCTAGGACTATAAGAGACTTTAAAAGAGAACTGGATAAATTAATGGAGATTAAGTCCGTTAATGGCTATTTCCAGGATGGGTAAGGAATGATGTCCCTAACCTCTGTTTGTCAGAGGGTGGAGATGGATGGCAGGAGAGAGATCACTTGATCACTATCTGTTAGGTTCATTCCCTCTGGGATACCTGGCATTGGCCACTGTCGGTAGACAGGATACTGGGCTGGATGGATCTTCGGTCTGACCCAGTATGGCCTTTCTTATGTTCTTATAAAAGTGAAAGTCTATCTAATACAATCATATTCAAACAAATAACTGTTACTGCATGTTCAAAAATCTGTTAACCAGAACACTTTCTCATGTAATACAGCTTTACATTAAAAAACAAAGATTGTTCAAAATGTTAATAGCAATAGCAAAAGTAAAAAAAAAAGAATAGAAATTAAAATTTGAAAAATAATAAATAATAGTTGGAATGTGAAGGGCCTGATCCCACAAGGTAAACTTCCCATTGTCTTATTGAATTAACTGGACAACTTTTAGGACTGTGCAATTTTATTTCCAACTAATTCAGAAGCTCCTCATTAATTGTGTTTTGATTTAAAAGAAAACAGTTCATATACGTTGTTAATGAAACCACAGTGTCTCTTAAATTACATTAACTGCCATTAGCTTTAAATCAAAAGCAGCTTCAAAAACAAGGTAGTATTTATTAAATTTAATTATCTTCCCTTGTGTCTTAGGTGGTAAAGGTATAGCTATTAAATGAAGGTTGTTAGTAATTTTAAATGAAGATATATGGTATTTACATATTTATTCTTATTATGCCATACTCTGATAGGTAAACTGTGTTCTGTGTTTCCAGATTCTTACATCTACTGATTTCTCAGTTTCCCATTGGTTGTACTTTTTGCCTTATACTCCTTATTTTTCTCACAAAAATTCAATTGTGTTAGGGTTATGTGACTTCCTTTACATCTCATTGGAGGACTTTCAATTATGTGCTTTGATTGGTTCATCAAGTTCATTAAGGCACAATTCCAGTCATTCTGTATTTATTGTAGCCCTTTTTCTTAAGTAGTGAACCATTATCCTGCTTGTTTGTTCTCTGTTAAAGATGGGTGAACTGATTTGGATAAAATAAAAATATTTAATTACCCCCAAAGATTAACCCAAAATACAAATATAGGCCAAACTGCCACTGGGTTGAGGTTCACTTAAAAAAAAATCTATTGTTCATGTTATACACATCTATCCTTATGGTTTCTAGTCAGGGCTGGAAGCAGAAGCACCAAATACCATGAATGGCTGTAGCATTTCTGACCTAGCCCAAGGCAGGTAGGGAGGAACTTGGAATGCTAGGAGCTTACATCAGTTTTGGGCAGTAGTGGCATAACTCTGAGGTCAATGAGCATAGCCAAAGCTGCATTCAGATTTTTCCATGTCACTGTTCAGGCTCTGGAGCAGACAGGGACATGGCTAGGTTCTCCTTTCCCTCCCTCAGACTGCATTGCCCATCCCAGAGTGGTCAGCGTGTGTCTCTGTCTGTCTCTCTCTCTCTCTCTTGCCTAGTCTACACTGCAGAGTTTTGTCATTAAAAGGCAGCTTTTGGCGACAGAACAGTGGAGGTGTACACACTGCAATGCCGCTTTTGGTGACAAAACTCTTCAGTTTCAGCAACAAAACCACCTTAACGAGAGGCATAAAGCTTTTTCTGGCAGTATAGACGTTTGTGTAGAGCAAATCATTAATGTGGAATGCTTCTCCCTTCCACGCTACAAACACAGAGGCAGGCAAGCGGGGCAGATGTGTGTGTGCATGTGAGAGACTGCTATGCTGTACAGAGTCAGGGAGGGAGGCAGGGGCTGATGTCGGGATGTCCCTCTCTCCCCACTTCAGGACTGGTTGCTTCCTGCGGCAGTCTGCACTTAGAGACAGCATGCCAACACACTCACTCTCCCAACATACGTACTCCCACAACCATGGGTGGCTCATATAATAGGCCATGGGAGGCTAAGTCTCCATTAACCCAGGCCGTGGCCTTGCCCATTCTCTGTTTTGAGGCACTGCCCTTGCTTCTCTTCTCCTCCAAAGCCAGCAGGGGCTCAGATCGGGTCGGTGGCCTGGAGCTCAGGGCTCGGTTGGCCAGCGGTCCAGGGAGGCTCGGGCCAGACTGGGGGTTGGCTGGTGCTCGGACCAGCTGGCGGCCCAGAGGTCAGGCCAGCTGGCATGGCTAGGGTGGGACAGCTGGCGGCTTGGGGAGGTTCAGCCAAGGCTCCTCAGCTGTGGGGTGGGCAGTTTGGGGCTGTGGCGGGATGGGGGGGCGGAAGGGACAGGGTATGGGTGGGGCCTTGGGCAGAAGGGGCAGGACCGGGGGTCTAGCCTCACACATACACACTTCCCACCCTTTCTCTCACACACTCCCCCAACACACACACTGTCTCTGTCTCTCCCCACACACACACACCCGGTCACATACTTCCCCCTCCCCCACTTCAGTTGAAAAGCAGCTGGCTTTCTAGTAAGATGGCCGTGGAATAATGTGACGCTGTGCCTGTCCCATGAGGTATTCCAAACCCTTCCCAAAGCACCCTGCTGCCAATTGCCCAGTGGGATAGCTACCCACAGTGCCCTGCTTTCTGTGTCAATGCAAGAGCTGCTAGTGTGGATGCACTCTGCTGACACAAGAGTGTTTTTAATTAAAAGCTTTGGCAACAAAACTCTGCATTGTAGACATAGCCTCTAACTGGGGATGCAGGCTCTGGGGTGGGGCTGGGGATGAGGGGTTTTACGGTGCAGGAGGGGGCTCCGGGTTAGGGGGGATGAGGGATTCAGAATGTGGGAGGGGGCTGCAGGTTGAAGCAGGGGGTTGGAGTGTGGGAGGGGTACAGGCTCTGGGCTGGAGGTGTGGGCTCTGGCATGGGGCCTGGGATGAGGGGTTTGGGGTGCAGGAGGGGGTATGGGCTCTGGGCTGGGGGTGTGGGCTGTAGGGTAGGGATGGGGATGAGGGGTTTGGGGTGCAGGATGGGGCTCTGGGCTATGGCAGGGGGTTGGCGTGAAATGGGGGGTGAGGGCTCTGGGCTGGAGCAGGGGTTGGGGTGCAGGAGGGGGCTGTCTCAGGGCCGGAGCAGGGGGTTGGGGATCAGGATTACCTCGGGCAGCTCCTGGTCAGTGGCACAGCGGGGCTAAGGCAGGATCCCTGCCTGTCCTGCGTCTGCGCCGCGCCCCAGAAGCAGCCAGCAGGTCCGGCTCCTGGCAGGGGGGCCAGGAGGCTCTGCACACTGCTCTTGCCTGCAGGCACCCCCCCAAACACTCTCATTGGCTGCAGTTCCCGGCCAATGGGTGTGCAGAGCCAGTGCTTGGGGCGATGGTAGCATGCAGAGCCCCATGGCCTCCCCACCTAGGAGCCAGACCTGCTGACCACTTCTGGGGCAGAGCGCAGTGCCAGGACAGGTAGGGACTAGCCTGACTTAGACCTGCAGCACTCTGACCAGACTTTTAACGGCCCGGTGGGCGGTGCTGACCAGAGCCGCCAGGGTCCCTTTTTGACCAGGCTTTCCAGTCAAAAACCGGACACCTGGTGACCCTACAGCTAATGCACACATTTCTGGCCATTCACAGACTGATTTAAACTGGATTGCAATCAACCTGCTAAGGCAGCTGGGATGGAAAGTCTACAGATGTTTTTCAAATATAAAGAATATTTAAAATTATTCAGCTTTTAAACTGCAATTAGACCCATGCCCATTTATTTGCCCATTTTTATCTCTGTGTTATAAAACTCATGAAATTACATGTATTATAATCATAATTATATTTAAAAAGTAAGTTGGTTCTCATAACCAATGTTTGCAATTAAACTACATAAAACTTGAGCGTATAAATATCTCGACTACCATGTGCAAAAGAATAAATGATGCAACAAGTGGATGAGAATAATGTTTGTTAAAAACTGTCTTGTTATTAATCTTTGTAATAAAACTACTCTATAAAGGAGAAGCATAATAACTAATAAATATGTAAAGTATTTTAAACCAAAATTGTTTACGTATTGCCAAATGTATTAATACATGTGTAAATAGATATACATAAAATAATAATTAGATTTAACTATTAGCTAAAATTGTTTTAACTATTAGTTATAACTGTTAGCTAGTTTAACATTTAACTTCAGCTGTAATAATGTATATAGTATATCATATGTATGACAGACAATCTAGAAACGTACTTAAACTTCACTTTTTGCACAGTTGTCTCATTCCAAAATATCTATTTAATTGTCCTTTCTCCAAAAATAAGTTAACCTAAAGAGTTATGATGACAGTTCTTTAGAAAAGATATGCATGTTAACTGCTTTTCTGCATGCTGTGTGTTCAGATGGAATTGTGTCATGTTAACTTCAGTCCTTGGTGTTGAAATATACATTGATACTCTCTTTACTCTTTGACATCTTTCCTTATTTATGTCTCCTCTTTATTTAAGAAATATTAAACAGTTTTTAAAAGGAGTTGAGATATTGGCTCAAGGCAATAATTGTCTTATTTTGAGTGTTCAGCCTCTGTCATGAATTACCAAAATATTTTCAAATTGTGAATGTTTCATGAATTTTAGGCCAGTTTATTCAGCCATTAATTCGCAATGTAGTCATTTGCTGTTCTATTTAAAAAGTTAGTTATCTAGTCAGGGAGCAGAAGTAATACCATGTCATTTTGGCAGATCTCCTTGCAGCATGAACGATGATAACCAAATAGTCAAAGCAAACCGTTAATGATAACTCATAGTTTGAAAAATATTTGTGGAAGCTATTCATTGCTTATATAAAAATAGCAAACACACATGAAAAAATCAGGACTGGTTCATGAACATTTCACTTACCAAAAAAGGATTATTATTTAAACAAATACATCAATCAGCTCTAGCATGTACACTAACTTCTCTGACCTTAATTGGGAATGCTCTGCTGTTTGTATTCACAGCTAGCACTAGTTTTGGTGTGGACGTTGAACACCAATAAGGCCTGTTTGTCTGTCTGTTTGTTTTTTCCTGTTTGAGGAATAAATTAGTATAGCCTTAAGAGAGAATTTTCCTATTTCCAGTCCTCAGTGGAAACTTACTTTCCCAAGGCCTTCTCCTCCCTGCCATCAGTTGGCTCTGCTTGGTTTCTGATGGCTTGATATAGCTCCCTCTTTCCCTTCTGCCATAGTGGTTACTGCGGAGCAAAGTTAGGGTTGAGTGTGCAGCCTTCTAAGCCCTGCAAAGCTCAGGAATCAAACCTGTCCCTCTAACATGTCAATCCAGGCACTAACAACTGGGCCAAACTGATTCAGAATAATAATCAGTTTGTTACAAGATTGGTGTGAGCCTGTTCCTGTAGTCACTCTGTAAGTGGAACTCCCACCGATGAGAATGGGAGTTCTGTACTTGGATTGGCTACAGGATCAGGCCTTATGTTTGTATGTTGTCATTCTTGCACAGAAATATTAAAAAAGCAGAACTTGCATGCTACAGAAAGTCATTTGTGCATATGTTTTTCTATGCAGAAGATCCAGGCCCATAAGTACAGTGATTTGGAGTCAGACATATGCAGGAAACCCAACAGTTGTGTTTCAAAATAGAATTGTACTTTGCCTGTTCTCTGCTCCATTTTTCACCTTAATATTTTATTTTCTGCCCGTGCTGCTCTTTATTCAAATTCTCTTCTGAATGGAATTCATGCCTAGAAATGTTCTGACTTGGAGTTAAAGTTTCGAATCCACAACATTAGAATGGATTCAAAATTATACACTAACAAACTTTGACCAGGAGTTGGACTGGACAACAGGTGATGGATCACTCAAAATTGCCTAGTTCTGTTCATTCCCTCTGAAGTATCTGGCACTGGCCGCTGTCAGAGACAGTATATTGGGCTAGATGGACCATTGGTCTGATTCTTTTGTAATATTAATATTTTAAATTGAAAATCTCTGCAGCAGACATGGTTGTAATTAGGAAATTGCCCAACCACCATAAACAGTTTCATTGCCACTCCAACAACTAGCCCAAAAGCTAAATCCAGAATATACCACTTTCAATTCCTGTATCTCAGAGGGAGTGAGCCAGCAAGACTTAGTGGAACTCACATCTCAGTGGTTTTTCTTCATTAATGAAGTCAGCATTTCCTCGTTCTCCACTCTGGGAAAAGGGTTATTTGCACCTCTCTGACAAATCAAGTGTCTGACAACTTTGACCTGGCTCTGTTTTTAAATGTGATCACTTTAAGGTTCGACACTTCAGACACTCCATCAGGTCAGCATTTTTCTGAAAGTTAGTATAATGCCACGGTAACCAGAGAGGGAAATTCACCCCAGTGCAGAGGGCAGCCAGTACAAGGATGTGTACAATTTAAGTCCAACTTAAACCCTGTTTTTGAACCTTAAGTGGAATTATAGATCTTGTGTGGACTCTCTCCACAGGAATGAATTTCATTCTGCTTATATACTGTCTATTCTATAGTCATGTATCTGTATACTTCTATCACCAGCAGATGGTGGGAACTGTAAATAGTAAAAAAAAAAAATGTACAGCAGAATATTAGTGATAGTGCTTATTCATTAAGTGCTCAGCTCTGGGAGGTGTAAGCACACCTGCCATTAAAGTCAAAGAGGTTGAAGGTTCTCAGTGCTTAAAAGAATATCCAACACCTCATAAGATCAAGGTATTAACTGTTTAAAGGATTAGCGAAAATCACTTCTGGTAACTAGTTCTGGATTAGTCTGGAAATTGAGGCTAGGGTTTAGTGATTTTCATATATTATGCTACCAAATCTCTTACACATTTTCTTTTCTATGTCCTTTGTTAATGAAGAGAGGATGGCTCAGTTTGTATCCCAACTGAAGCTGCCAGCTGCAATGTTAGCTTCCCACGGTCATGGGAAACCAGGTCCACCAGGAAAAGATGGATTACCAGGGCCACCAGGAGAACCTGGACCTCAAGGTAGGGTTTCTAATAAAATGTTCATAGATATTGTGATTTTAGTCTTCATATACTTGCTAATGATAGTTAAATTAGAACTACATATCTAGCTTCCTAATGATTAACTTTTAAAACAATACTACTGCATTTCCAGAGTAGATCTATAAATTTACCCATAGTAAATATGTGGTATTTACTTATTAAAGGTTTCAGAGTAGCAGCCGTGTTAGTCTGTATCCACAAAAAGAAAAGGAGTACTTGTGGCACCTTAGAGACTAACAAATTTATTTGAGCATAAGCTTTCGCGAGCTACAGCTCACTTCCTCGGATGCATGCAGTGGAAAATACAGTGGGGAGATTTTATATACACAGAGAACATGAAACAATGGGTGTTACCATACACACTGTAACAAGAGTGATCAGGTAAGGTGAGCTATTACCAGCAGGAGAGTGGCGGGGGGGACCTTTTGTAGTGATAATCAAGGGGGCCATTTCCAGCAGTTGATAAGAACATCTGAGGAACAGTGGGGGGGGGAGAAGGGGGGAAATAAACATGGGGAAATAGTTTTACTTTGTGTAATGACACATCCACTCACAGTCTTTATTCAAGCCTAAGTTAATTGTATCCAGTTTGCAAATTAATTTCAATTCAGCAGTCTCTCATTGGAGTCTGTTTTTGAAGTTTTTTTGTTGAAGAATTGCCACTTTTAGGTCTGTAATCGAGTGACCAAAGAGATTGAAGTGTTCTCCAACTGGTTTTTGAATGTTATAATTCTTGACGTCTGATTTGTGTCCATTTATTCTTTTACATAGAGACTGTCCACTTTGGCCAATTTACATGGCAGAGGGGCATTGCTGGCACATGATGGCATATATCACATTGGTAGATGTGCAGGTGAACGAGCCTCTGATAGTGTGGCTGATGTGATTAGGCTCTATGATGGTGTCCCCTGAATAGATATGTGGACACAGTTGGCAACGGGCTTTGTTGCAAGAATAGGTTCCTGGGTTAGTGTTTTTGTTGGGTGGTGGGTGGTTGCTGGTGAGTATTTGCTTCAGGTTGGGGGGCTGTCTGTAAGCAAAGACTGGCCTGTCTCCCAAGATCTGTGAGAGTGATGGGTCGTCCTTCAGGATAGGTTGTAGATCCTTGATGATGTGTTGGAGAGGTTTTAGTTGGGGGCTGAAGATGATGGCTAGTGGCGCTCTCTTATTTTCTTTGTTGGGCCTGTCCTGTAGTAGGTGACTTCTGGGTACTCTTCTGGCTCTGTCAATCTGTTTCTTCACTTCAGCAGGTGGGTATTGTAGTTGTAAGAACGCTTGACAGAGATCTTGTAGGTGTTTGTTTCTGTCTGAGGGGTTGGAGCAAATGCGGTTGTATCGTAGAGCTTGGCTGGAGACAATGGATCGTGTGGTGTGGTCTGGATGAAAGCTGGAGGCATGTAGGTAAGCATAGCATTCAGTAGGTTTCTGGTATAGGGTGGTGTTTATGTGACCATCGCTTATTAGCACCGTAGTGTCCAGGAAGTGACTCTCTTGTGTGGACTGGTCCAGGCTGAGGTTGATGGTGGGATGGAAATTGTTGAAATCATGGTGGAATTCCTCAAGAGCTTCTTTTCCATGGGTCCAGATGATGAAGATGTCATCAATGTAGCACAAGTAGAGTAGGGGCATTAGGGGATGAGAGCTAAGGAAGCGTTGTTCTAAGTCAGCCATAAAAATGTTGGTGTACTGTGGGGCCATGCGGGTACCCATAGCAGTGCCGCTGATTTGAAGGTCTACATTGTCCCCAAATGTGAAATAGTTATGGGTGAGGACAAAGTCACAAAGTTCAGCCACCAGGTTTGCTGTGACATTATCAGGGATACTGTTCCTGACGGCTTGTAGTCCATCTTTGTGTGGAATGTTGGCGTAGAGGGCTTCTACATCCATAGTGGCTAGGATGGTGTTTTCAGGAAGATCACTGGTGGATTGTAGTTTCCTCAGGAAATCAGTGGTGTCTCGAAGATAGCTGGGAGTGCTGGTAGCTTAGAGCCTGAAGAGGGAGTCTACATAGCCAGACAATCCTGCTGTCAGGGTGCCAATGCCTGAGATGATGGGGCATCCAGGATTTCCAGGTTTATGGATCTTGGGTAGCAGAATACCCCTGGTCTGGGTTCTAGGGGTGTGTCTGCGCGGATTTGTTCTTGTGCTTTTTCAGGGAGTTTCTTGAGCAGATGGTATAGTTTTTTTTGGTAACCCTCAGTGGGATCAGAGAGTAATGGCTTGTAGAAAGTGGTGTTGGAGAGCTGCCTAGCAGCCTCATGTTCATATTCCGACCTATTCATGACGACAGCACCTCCTTTGTCAGCCTTTTTGATTATGATGTCAGAGTTGTTTTTCAGGCTGTGGATGGCATTGTGTTCTGCACGGCTGAGGTTATGGGGCAAGTGATGCTGCTTTTCCACAATGTCAGCCCGTGCACATCGGCGGAAGCACTCTATGTAGAAGTCCAGTCTGTTGTTTCGACCTTCAGGAGGAGTCCACCCAGAATCCTTCTTTTTGTAGTCTTGGTAGGAAGGTCTCTGTGGGTTAGTATGTTGTTCAGAGGTGTGTTGGAAATATTCCTTGAGTCGGAGACGTTGAAAATAGGATTCTAGGTCACCACAGAACTGTATCATGTTCGTGGGGGTGGAGGGGCAGTAGGAGAGGGCCCGAGATAGGACTGATTCTTCTGCTGGGCTAAGAGTATAGTTGGATAGATTAACAATATTGCTGGGTGGGTTAAGGCCCCTTGTCATAAATATAAAGGGAAGGGTAAACCCCTTTGAAATCCCTCCTGGCCAGGGGAAAGCTCCTCTCACCTGTAAAGGGTTAAGAAGCTAAAGGTAACCTCGCTGGCACCTGACCAAAATGACCAATGAGGAGACAAGATACTTTCAAAAGCTGGGAGGAGGGAGAGTAACAAAGGGTCTGGGTCTGTCTGTAGTCGTCTTGGCCGGGGACAGAACAGGAATGGAGTCTTAGAACTTTTAGTAAGTAATCTAGCTAGGTATGTGTTAGATTATGATTTCTTTAAATGGCTGAGAAAAGAATTGTGCTGAATAGAATAACTATTTCTGTCTGTGTATCTTTTTTGTAACTTAAGGTTTTGCCTAGAGGGGTTCTCTATGTTTTTGAATCTAATTACCCTGTAAGATATATACCATCCTGATTTTACAGGGGGGATTTCTTTATTTCTATTTACTTCTATTTTTTATTAAAAGTCTTCTTGTAAAACACTGAATGCTTTTTCATTGTTCTCAGATCCAAGGGTTTGGGTTTGTGGTCACCTATGCAAATTGGTGAGGCTTTTTATCCAACATTTCCCAGGAAAGGGGGGGTGCAAGTGTTGGGAGGATTGTTCATTGTTCTTAAGATCCAAGGGTCTGGGTCTGTAGTCACCTAGACAAATTGGTGAGGCTTTTTACCAAACCTTGTCCAGGAAGTGGGGTGCAAGGTTTTGGGAAGTATTTTGGGGGGAAGGACGCATCCAAACAGCTCTTCCCCAGTAACCAGTATTAGTTTGGTGGTGGTAGCGGCCTGTCCAAGGTGTAATATTTTGTACCTTGGGGAAGTTTTGACCTAAGCTGGTAAAGATAAGCTTAGGAGGTTTTTCATGCAGGTCCCCACATCTGTACCCTAGAGTTCAGAGTGGGGGAGGAACCTTGACACCCCTTGTGGCATGTAGTAGTTTAGATAGTTTAGTGTCCTTTTTCTTTTGTAGAAAAGCAAAGTGTGTGTTGTAAATGGCTTGTCTAGTTTTAGTAAAGTCCAGCCATGAGGAAGTTTGTGTGGAAGGTTGTTTTTTTATGAGAGCATCCAGTTTTGAGAGCTCATTCTTAATCTTTCCCAGTTTGCTACAGAGGATGTTGATCAGGTGGTTCCGCAGTTTCTTTGAGAGTGTGTGGCACCAGCTGTCAGCACAGTCTGTGTGGTATTTAGATTGTAATGGATTGTTTACCTTCAGTCCTTTTGGTATGATGTCCATCTGTTTGCATTTGGAAAGGAAGATGATGTCTGTCTGTATCTATATGAGTTTTTTCATGAAGTTGATAGATTTCCACTCCATACAGCTAAATTCAGTGCCCTGCATAATGACAGGTTTCAGATAGGCAGCCGTGTTAGTCTGTAGCCGCAAAAAGAAAAGGAGTACTTGTGGCACCTTAGAGACTAACAAATTTATTTGAGCATAAGCTTTTGTGAGCTACAGCTCACTTCCTCGGATGCATGCAGTGGAAAATACAGTGGGGAGATTTTATATGCACAGAGAACATGAAACAATGGGTGTTACCATACACACTGTAACAAGAGTGATCAGGTAAGCTGAGCTATTACCAGCAGGAGAGTGGGGGGGAGGACGGGAACCTTTTGTAGTGGTCATCAAGGGGGCCATTTCCAGCAGTTCACACGAAAGTGTGAGGAACAGTGGGTGGGGGAGAGGGGGAATAAGCCTGGGGAAATAGCTTTCATCCAGATCACACCACACGATCCATTGTCTACAGCCAAGCTCTACGATACAACCGCATTTGCTCCAACCCCTCAGACAGAAACAAACACCTACAAGATCTCTATCAATCATTCTTACAACTACAATACCCACCTGCTGAAGTGAAGAAACAGATTGACAGAGCCAGAAGAGTACCCAGAAGTTAGCTACTACAGGACAGGCCCAACAAAAAAATAACAGAACGTCACTAGTCATCATCTTCAGCCCCCAACTAAAACCTCTCCAACGCATCATCAAGAATCTACAACCTATCCTGAAGGACGACCCATCACTCTCACAGATCTTGGGAGACAGGCCAGTCTTTGCTTACAGACAGCCCCGCAACCTGAAGCAAATACTCACCAGCAACCACCCAACAAAAACACTAACCCAGGAACCTATCCTTGCAACAAAGCCTGTTGCCAACTGTGTCCACATATCTATTCAGGGGACACCATCATAGGGCCTAATCACATCAGCCACACTATCAGAGGCTCGTTCACCTGCACATCTACCAATGTGATATATGCCATCATGTGCCAGCAATGCCCCTCTGCCATGTAAATTGGCCAAAGTGGACAGTCTCTATGTAAAAGAATAAATGGACATAAATCAGATGTCAGGAATTATAACATTCAAAAACCAGTTGGAGAACACTTCAATCTCTTTGGTCACTCGATTACAGACCTAAAAGTGGCAATTCTTCAACAAAAAAACTTCAGAAACAGACTCCAACGAGAGACTGCTGAATTGAAATTAATATGCAAACTGGATACAATTAACTTAGGCTTGAATAAAGACTGTGAGTGGATGTGTCATTACACAAAGTAAAACTATTTCCCCATGTTTATTTCCCCCCTTCTCCCCCTCCCCCCACTGTTCCTCAGATGTTCTTATCAACTGCTGGAAATGGCCCATCTTGATGATCACTACAAAAGATTCCCCTCCCCCCACTCTCCTGCTGGTAATAGCTCACCTTACCTGATCACTCTTGTTACAGTGTGTATGGTAACACCCATTGTTTCATGTTCTCTGTGTATATAAAATCTCCCCACTGTATTTTCCACTGCATGCATCCGAGGAAGTGAGCTGTAGCTCACGAAAGCTCATGCTCAAATAAATTGGTTAGTCTCTAAGGTGCCACAAGTACTCCTTTTCTTTTTACTTATTAAAAACGTCTAATCAATGCATTTTATTCTAATAAATGATAGCTTATCTAAACCTGCTATAGAAGTGATTTGGTTCAAAACACATTCACATGGAAGAAAAACTATACCAATGCTCAATTGTAGCTCTTAACCTGGTTACTAGAAATGTGCATCAGATATGTTATCTCCTGAAAAGCAAAGATTTGAGCTCTAAGTCTGAGTTCTTGCAGCTCTGATCCAGAGACAACACTGATGAGAAAAGACTGAAGGCAAAGAATATTCCCCATATAATGTATCTCTCTTACAGTGAAGTCATTTATGTTCACAAAACAGCTTCGCAGTAATTGGATTTTCACTATATTCAAAACTGCAAATTGCACAATGCAGTGCACTGAAACAATTTGGGACTTTGATTCTTCTGTCCTGTCCTTCACTATAGATGTAGTTTCACAGAAACTGAGCTCATTATAATTGAATTCTCCTTTATTTCAGCACAAACCACGCTAGCATGGGAAATTAATAGGGAAAGGATGGCAGAAGAATTTATAAAATATATAAAAATGATTTGGGGATAGTATATAATTTACAGTATATGTATAGGTAGTTCTTAATTATTATCTTTTGTTAGTTTGGTCTGCTCTGGAGTCAGAGCAAGTCAGACTGGAATGAAGAACATGAAAGCAAATCTGAAGATGTGTGGCATGGAGAGCTAAAAGAAGAGTAAAGACTATTAACACTGATAAGAGCAAACCCTTGACTGAAGCTTGAAAAATGTGATGAGCTCAGAATAAGAAGAACAAACAAGAATAAAGGATCAAGGAAGGCAAGAAAAGGGATTAGAGTTTTACAACAGTGACTTGTTCATTATCTAAATATTCAGATCACTGTAAATGGTCAACTTTAATCCCACTGTTAGATTGTTCAATGAGATTGTACATGGTAGATACTCTCAGAAGTAGTAAACGGTAATACCAATTACTTCAAGTTAGTGAGTTTCAAGAAGTGAAGATGATAGCTATACACACAGAAAAATTAAACTTATTTTTTGTGCTTTATTCTTAAGTAAAAGTAGTTACCCATTGATACAGGATTCCCACATACTTTACCCTTCATTTCAGTACACTGTTTCAGTATATAAAATAACAAGACTTGAGCTAAATGAGAGGCATTCCCACCTCTGATGCATAAAAAATAGACATGTTAACATAAAATTGCACTTTAAAGGAAAGGAAAAGCAAAAGTTTGACCTACCTACCCCTACATCAGCAGTGAGAAACCAAAGAGGACAGACAAGCACTAGATGCCCTTCCCTGCTATGCCTGTTCATTTCATTCTTGGGTGCAGGCAACAAAATTTAAAATACTGAGCAGACAGAGACCATTACAAATGTAGTAGACAGACTCTTCAGGGAAGCATGTAACATACATGTGTGTCTCGCCTCAGAAAGGTAGCATGTTATGTGAATGTGTGTCTAGATTCAGCAGGGTATGTTCATGTGCACAGCTGGTATACCAGAGAGATAATGTGCACGGGATTGGTTATTTTAAACTGCAGTTCTACCATTGCTTTTTGAGAAGAGTAAAGGTATAGGTTACCAGTGTGTAAGTGCTTCAGTGCTCAAATTTTAAAAAAAAACATTCATACTTAAGGGATCACTAGACCATTGGGAGCAGATTCATAAAATTTTAAATGAAGCTCAGAATTGTTCCCTGCAAGCCTTGAAAATGTTCATAGAGTCATAGAATCATAGAATATCAGGGTTGGAAGGGACCTCAGGAGGTCATCTGGTCCAACCCCCCTGCTCAAAGCAGGACCAATCCCCAACTAAATCATCCCAGCCAGGGCTTTGTCAAGCCTGACGTTAAAAACCTCAAAGGAAGGAGATTCCACCACCTCTTGGTAACACATTCCAGTGCTTCACCATCCTCCTAGTGGAAAAGTTTTTCCTAATATCCAACCTAAACCTCCCCCACTGCAACTTGAGACCATTACTCCTCGTTCTGTCATCTGCTACCACTGAGAACAGTCTAGATCCATCCTCTTTGGAACCCCCTTTCAGGTAGTTGAAAGCAGCTATCAAATCCCGCCTCATTCTTCTCTTCCGCAAACTAAACAATCCCAGTTCCCTCAGCCTCTCCTCATAAGTCATGTGTTCCAGTCCTCTAATCATTTTTGTTGCCCTCCGCTGCACTCTTTCCAATTTTTCCACATCCTTCTTGTAGTGTGGGGCCCAAAACTGGACACAGTACTTCAGATGAGGCCTCACCAATGTTGAATAGAGGGGAACGATCACATGCCTCGATCTGCTGGCAATGCCCCTACTTATACAGCCCAAAATGCCGTTAGCCTTCTTGGCAACAAGGGCACACTGTTGACTCATATCCAGCTTCTCGTCCACTGTAACCCCTAGGTCCTTTTCTGCAGAACTGCTGTCTAGCCATTCGGTCCCTAGTCTGTAGCGGTGCATGGGATTCTTTCGTCCTAAGTGCAGGACTCTGCACTTGTCCTTGTTGAACCTCACCAGATTTCTTTTTGCCCAATCCTCTAATTTGTCTAAGTTCCTCTGTATCCTATCCCTACCCTCCAACCTATCTACCACTCTTCCCAGTTCAGTGTCTTCTTCAAACTTGCTGAGGGTGCAATCCACTCCATCCTCCAGATCATTAATGAAGATATTGAACAAAACTGGCCCGAGGACCGACCCTTGGGGCACTCTGCTTGATGCCAGCTGCCAACTAGACATGGAGCCATTGATCACTACCCGTTGAGCCCGACAATCTAGCCAGCTTTCTATCCACCTTATAGTCCATTTGTCCAGCCCATACTTCTTTAACTTGCTGGCAAGAATACATGTTCCTACAATGCAAGGAAAAACTGATGTTAACCTCATTGGTAGGTGCATCAGACAAAATGTATCAGGTACAAATAATTGTGATGTTACATTAGGATTGCAGTGAAATGGTATAATATCAACAAAAAGTTGCAGCACAGATGCTGGAATATAGGAGTAGCAGTGAAGCTGTTAGGCTAAATGTAATAGTGGCTGCGAGTTTTTTACATTTCTTTTTAATTTTTTAAAAGTAAATATACAGTACGAATACTGTAACATAATACTATAAGGCAGTGTTACCAGTGAAATGTAAAACAACAGCTTAATTGGTACTCCGTGGACTTTACTATACTATATGCAGAATCTTAAAGGAAACAAATGGCATACAAAAATATATGCAATTGATTTACGTGTTATTTGCCACAGTAGCATTCATGTGAGGCTATATTCTGTTCAAAGTTATAGTAATTAACTTAATCAACTCGATTGATTAAAGTGAGTTTGCACAAGTGTAACTGAAAGCAAGAAGGGAAGGGCAGAGCTCTTTCTGTATGAAGCAGTTTGTTTTTCATACCATATTACACCAGAGCATCAGCAGTAAACATGATCCTTGCAACCACAGATTTGGCTGAACTGGCCCTACACACAAAATATCCATGGGAGATCAGACAGGAGAATTTTTTTCTTACAACTGTTTATGATATGGTCTTTTGTATATAAGAGATCTTTAATATCTAGATTTTTTACACAGTAAAATGCACCAGATATTTTGGCATTGTTGTCCGTTACCTTCTCATGTATGCTAAAGAGCCTCATATATCTCTAGACACTACTCATGTAACTCCCATGAGTATCAGTGGAGGGGAGAAGAGACTCAGGACTGCATACAAAAAATCCTGTTGAAGCTTTTCTGAATTAAATAATTCAGTGACTTTTCTCCTCCAAAATGCTCAGGCATGTAATTGAGTAGTGATGCTGCTGACAGACTATTAATGATGATGATATTGGCAGTTAGTACTATATTGAAACTGTATATAAAATTCCAGTCAAATCAGTCTATGAGAAGAAAACAGCACTTTACCATTTTAGTATATATATTTTTGCACACTACTCAGTGTTTACCAAAACTATCCACATAGGATACTGATGTACCTATATCTTTTGGGTACTTGTTGTTTTAAGAATTACAACAAAATAAAACTTCCAGAACACAATTAAAAGTCTTTAGGAAACCTGTTGCCTTTGTGAACTTTTTGAATTAAATTAAAACCTGTTACTGAAGTTGTAACTCTGCCAACAGAAAATACACAGCATCGTATCTGTGTCTGGGTCTTTTGTAATAAACCTAAAACCTTGCTTAGGTGGATAGTAATATTCCTCTGTGCCTCATATGAGTTTGTTAAAAATTTGCTCAGGTAGGTTGAAATATTATCCTCCAGAAGTGGAATCATGGGACCTACTTCTGCATAAAATATACCTCACATAAAATCGATTGTTTTATTGCAAGAGTTAAATACTGGATTGTTTCAGAAAGGTGCTCCAATAATATACTTACATGTTTTTCTTATTGTTCTCACACTGTAAAATAAAGCATTATTTTTAGAAAAGTTACCTGAGAAATGTTTTATTAAATGTTGGTATCATTGAAATTTACTATGCCAATATGTACAAAATACTCATTTGTATATGTACTCAAACACAGTTAGCCATTGTTTATACTATTTTCACTCATACAGTGTGCCTAGGTGGACTGCTGTATATATTATTGGTTTTGAGGGTTTTTTTATTATTGACTTGAAATTCAGTAATGTTTACAGAATTTGTCAATCTGCATCAGTCCCTTGCTGACCACTTTATTATGTACACATGATACGTTATAGAGATTGTAAACATGATGTATTTTAAATGTGATTTCTTTGTGCCCCATGCATATAGAAATACAAAACATAAATGATTAATGGTAGCACTGTTTTGTTAAAGTATAATTAGCTGGGTTTGTTCTGATAAACTGTACTCTAACTACTAACTGTAAAATTAAGGTGAATAGAGATATAATAAATAGGAAATGTAATCAGCTTCTTAATTATGTGGTTGACCTTCACGAACAGTAGCAACTGCAATGAATTGCACAAAAGTGCCATAGCCAGCTAACTTATGTGGTCGCAAATACTGTTAATCATGGCAATTTAAAAACAAATTCAAGATCCATTAATGAATATAAGCTTCCTCCCCTTTCCTACTGGGGGTTTCACAGTTGTGTGTGGATCTCTTAGACAGTTCTGTTTGATAGGACTCAGCTACCAGAATGCACAGCTGATGTAAAGAGAGCTTTTTTTCTCTCTGAATTATTCAATTGCTTGTTTTCTGTTTAGATACCTGCCTGTTTTCATATGATTGTCCTGTCATGCATGTCACATTGCATGCATATTCTACTGATTTGGATTTTATGCACTCCAATTATCATTTCAGTTTTAACTTGAGGGGGAATGTTGGGATGTTGAGAGAGGAGAATAAATTACCAATCACTGCTTTGCTCTGAGACCAAGGATGATGGCAGTTGATAATAGGTTTTCTGTTTAAATTTAAGATGAACTTGTGTTTAATAGAAAAATTGTATGAATCTGCGTACCGTTCTATTGTACAGTTTTGTTTGGTGCCTGCAATAGTTATATGTCCTCCCATTTTCTTCTTGAGTTGTCACATGAAGTGGGGTTGCCATATAGTACTGCTAACTGACTACTTCAGCCATACAGCTGCCAGTCCCATTATTGTTCAAATAACAATTGACACAGTGCTCATTGGTCACCTCACAAACCTTCTCTTCTAATTTTCCTCTCATCAGGGGACAGCTGCTCCAAAAAGGAGCAGCTTACTTGGCATAGTAAGACACTGGAAATATATTGGTACCTTATCCACAGCAGATTTAATCTTCTCTGTTGCAATTCTATATTTAACCAGGGATGGATCATTAATTCTCAGTGTATCTTGAGTGTATGTCACTACCCCACCCATACACACAGACACTTTTACTCTTGCATGGAGGAGGAGGAATGGGCCTCCCAAAAATCCTTATAAAAGTTAGGTGTTGGTGTCAGATTTGTTATTCCTCTTAAACTGTATTTATTTTCCATCAGTCATTTTGCTTTAATGTAAAAGTCACAGGCCTGTTTTTTGACTATGAGGGAAATGGTAAGGAATATTATTATTTCAGTGACCCTTGTACTGCTATTCTAAGGACATCCAGAGTTTTCCCAGCTGATGGAACCATCTTGACGACTTGCCAAGAAACAGACGGGCTGAACCTAATTTGCATGCAGCTGAGGGCTGAATTTGTTTGCATACAGTTGAACAAACGTAGCCACTCATCTTCAGTACAGAGTAGTGGCCTGTGCAGAGTGCAAATCCAAATGTGCCGTTCACAGTTATTGAGCATGTGAGCAGTAGTCCGTTGCATGCTGGAACATATAATCTTCACAGGCTCTAACAACACTGTATTAAAATTGAAGACTGCTGTGGATGTACGCTATAACTAAAGGGCTTCCCCCTCACCCCATTTATATAGTGGCATAGCTGTGCATAGTACTTTACAAACCCACAGGAGGATGAAGGCCAGCCCAAGAATCTTACAATCTAAAGTACACACATAATACAAATGATACAAATTTAGATGCAGTAGCTCCTGGGAGATGTTGAGCTACCAGTGGTCAGAAAGTTTGACTACCTTGGTATATAAGCTATCCTCTGGCATTGTATTTTATTCAATACAATGAGCCCATTGTAGTGAATTAGGTCAGTTAAACAGACTGTCAAGTCCCATAATCTTTCTTTAGATACATTGTAGGCAGGTTTTTTTACTTTTTCTACTACACCTAATTTTTGGTTTGGCACCATATATCATTTCACCCTGTGGCTAATCCTGAAGCAAGATATACATTCAGTTTTTTTATCCTGGACTCTTTACCAAAGTAGCAGAAAAACTTTGGAAAGGGTGAAGCCAGCTGATCCATTGATACTCTTCTGTCTCAGGATCCGTCAGTTACTGGTAGAAATCTTCCCATGTGTGATAGAAGGAAGGTAAATAGTACAATAGCTGGATTACCAGGCCTTGGAAAGAATGGGCATCAGTTTTCACGTTTGTTTTGGTAGTTACTGTGTCAGTAAGGTGCCTAGAAAAAAGATTGTTATAATTACAGGGCACTCTTATTCTTTTTATCCTTTTTAGGTTACAGAGGACAGAAGGGGGAAAGAGGTGAGCCTGGTATTGGACTCCCAGGTAATCCTGGTCCACCTGGACCTTCAGGTAAATGTCTCTAGCTTTATCATTGTAAAACAAATACACCCTCTTTGGACGTGATTCTGATCTCACACCAGTTTTATACCAGTATGACTCCATTGATTTTCATAAGGTAACCCCTGATTTTCTTTGGTTTGAGGTCAGAATCAGACTCCATGCCTCTTGCGTTTAGTTGGTGTGAAGGAGCAGGCTTTTGAGGATACCAAGAGGCTCACCATATGCACAGTGATGATGTCTATGCTAATTGCTATCTTTATTTTATCAGCCACTGGTGTGCCAGGCCCGCCAGGCACTCCAGGTTCCCAGGGGCCTCCAGGGCTGAGCGGAAGGTGCAACCCAGCAGATTGTTACTATCATGTATCTCAGGCTCGACAGCGTGCCAGTGGGAAATAAACAGCCCTCCAGAGACACTTTGGTTCATGTTTATACCTTATTTCTTTTTATGAATCAATTTAATCTTCATAATACTTAGTGCATTTTTGTCCATATGTATATTCTACAATATATAGACATTTTATAGAGCACTTAGATCGAGCCTTTTACTACATTAATTGCTGTGTCAGAGTTTTGAAATGATTTTGTGAGTTCATTCCATGTGTTATATTTTTTACTGTTTCTCTGGTTTAGAGAGGCAACAGGCCCAAATAGTTCTTATGAGCTTTTCTCTTCAAACAAAATTTATTTTCTTACAACTTGATGATCTTAAGACAGTACAGATTTTTCAGTCTTGTTAATACTGGTTTTATTCATCTTATCACAGACTGTATTACAGTTGTAGAGTTTTTAAATTCACATGTTCACAATGAAGTTTATCTTCTTAGGTAGCGTGCTGGGGAACTCTGTTCATACAAAATGTTACTATTCACTTCAGAAAGTCATGGCATAGGTTTCCACACCCAGCTGACCAATGCTTATGAAGCACACCCAGGACATTCAAGCTTGCTTGAATTGCTTCTGTGGAGCCAAAGGGGGAAATGTTATGATATCCTCTCTACCCTTGTGAACCATATTGCTGGATTCAGATTGTCTGGAAATTTATCCTATCTGGTCAATAAAGGCATTTTCTGTCACTGAATGATAATCCAGTTCAGAACTGGCTCATTCACTTAACTTCAGGTGCATAAATCCAAGATGGCCAGTTGCTGGGGTTTGGCTTTATTTTTAGCTTGGAACTAAATTAGTGATGGCACATCCTTCAACAAATAGTTATAATCATATAATATGTGGTCTCCTACTTGTCTACACTCAAATTGATCTGGTAGGCAGGCATACCAGGATATCGGTACAGGGACAGATTAGAATGCAAGAAAACTAGTTGGCTGGCACTAGATGGCTTGGAAACATGTGAAATTCACTTTGGAAAGGCATCATGGAGCATAACTGGATGCCGTTTAGAAATGCTTTGTGTGACTCTTACCGTGGCAGATGCTATCACTAGAAAGCGAAATAGAATGAAGTGAAATGAATCCTACAGACATTTAAGAAGTGGACCATTTAGCAAATGGTCAACAACAATCAATAAAATGTTCAGTCTTGCAGGGCTAATGAAAAGAGGCTTTTTTCTCCCCAAGATACCCTCTGGATTATATGAAACAGATGAAGCCAGATCATCTGAATATTAGCATCATTCATTCCCTGGGATAGATGTAGGGTTTGACAAGTTTTATAGTTTCATAGAGTTTAAGACCATCAGGGACCTTCAGATCATCTAATCTCACTTGAAACTATCGTGCTCGAAAGTGAAAATGCTATTAGCAGAGCACAGATAGCTGTAATCAAGGACCACAAAGTAAATTGGTGGGGATGGTGGAAAACAAAGCTCTATCGTATCAGCGGTTTGTTAGTAGTTCTCTTGGATTCTGCTCAGCTAAGTGGTTATATACAGTATGAGCTACGGGAGACAATATTTCTTGATCCACAACTATCAGGGGATTGTTGCCAAATCTTGGACTTTCGGACTCCAAAAGAGACATCCAGAAGAATTTTTCTTTTTACTTTTGAATGCAAATTGGGCATTAGAGAAGCTGAAGTGTGGATGCCTTCAGAGAACCTGCAGTGAAAATGAAATTTGGTTTGAATAGGATTCCTATCAAGTATATCTAGATTGAGACAGATTTTTAAAATGGGTTGCTTTGTTCAGATGCACCCATGACTGTATGGTTCAAATTCTCTTCTGGCATAATTCCGTTAAAGTTAGCAAATTTATACCAGCAGAGAAATTGGACGTATATGTTTTCAGTTTGCTTACATGAACTGCTGGTCAGGTATATTGCATGGGTATTTTTTTAAGTTGATTTATTTGTACTTCTCTAGTGATTCCAAATCTTATTTAAAATATTCAAAATATTTTTTTAACTTTAATTTTAAACTTCACTTCCTGTGTTAATACCAAAAAAGGTATTAGAAAATGACATGATTAGAATCTTTATGAACTTGTTCCCTTTCTAGAATGCTATACAGAACAGTGTATATAGATATATTACTTGGTGTTATCTGTATATTTTGGGCATTTTCGTGACTGAACTACAACTCTGAAAGCTAGTAACTTATCTAGCCTGATTTTATAAATGTTAATTTACTTGAATTTTAAAAAGATTATTTTTTCATACACATTTGCAACAGGTGCTCTCTCCCCCCCCATTTTTGACTCATTATTAGAGTTTTTAAAATCTGTATTTGAACATTTTGAAGTTCTCCATCAGTAACTGTGTTGGTAATGATTAATTTATTTCACACTGTCTTTTTGGTTAATGATGTTTCATTTTCATATAGACTCAATTTAATTTCTCGTGAGAAAAAGGGCGCTTTGTAATATCAGATACCTGTATACCATTTCCAAGCTGCTGAGCCACATTCTGTGTTTGGATAGAATGGCGTCATTCTGGATTAACTCTGCTTTTATCCTGAGTTATTTCAGTTTTACACGATTAGAATTGAAAGCAGAATGTGGCCTGAAACATGCTTCTCATTTGGCAGGGTTTTATCTTTAAAATTTTTTTTGCGGTTTCAGATGAATGTTTCCTTGATTTACACCTGTTTTGAGGATTTTGCTTTTCTTCTTCAATTTCATTTATATGTTTAAAAAACGTGTGCTACAGGAAATGTTGCCTAATACAAGAGGATTATCTTTCTGAGAGCTCGAGGTATTTTTCTGAACTAGGATTTTTTTAGCTGGAACTATATTTAGAATTGAAATATGATGAGAATTTTCTTGAAGTGGCTGGTATATTTGGAACTATTTTGATTTGCTTCAGGAAAGTAATAAAGCTGCTGTGGCTTAGTTAATGTCAAACCCTTTCAGAGTTATTCAGAGCCTGTGTTATATACCTCCTTTTGTCCACGTGGTGGTACTCAGGATACTTTTGTTAGTGCAAAGGCTTGAACAGAGACTGAACTCTAAAAATGGAAGGCAGGAAACAGTGCAATGTAGATACATTACATCTTGTGCCATCTTTCCACTTTTATCCTTGAGCCTAATATATTTTTTCTAAAATGTACAGTTTGTTTTTAGACAACAGTGTTTGCAAAAAATACTGCCTTTATTGGATGAATATTTCCAGGTTATATGATATAGGTTTTGTTTGTGTTTTGTATATGCATATAATGCAGGAGACTATATAGTAACAAAACATGTCACTTCTAGACATCAATTTATTTCCAGCATAAGGGTATGCATCTTTAAGGGAGCAGTAAGTCTATTGGAGTATTAAGTAAATCTTAAGAGTAAGGTGCTTTTAAAAATCAAGTAGCATTGCAAACTACTTGTGATCTTTTACATTAATGTTTTTAATACATGGATATTTTGTATAAATAAATTGTACTTGGTAAAATAAGCACATAGGTTTCTGTAGCATAGTATTAGGATGGGTTTCTCTTGTTATCAATGCTCCCTTTGTGTTTTCTGATCATATGTATTATTGACAAATATACATGTTTACCTGATAGGTAAGGCTAAATGTGAAGTAATTTCTTAACTCACTGATAACCATTTCATAAAATATTTTAGTGCTTCTGATTGTCACGATGGTGAGTTATTACTTTTCATGTCAGCCTGTGCCCAGCTTTATGGAATACAGCATCTGTTTCTTTTCTTTGGCCTTTTTATAGTATTTTATGTGTTGTCTGTAGTGTTACATAACAGTTGTATGAAGAAACATGATCTAGATGGTTTATATTATACACACATCTGTTTTTCAAATATACTGCAATGCCATCTAAGGTCTTTGAATTTTATCTATTTACTAAAATGACTGTTGCGATATAAAATTGTTATTGTTCAAATCTTAGAAATCAAAGATTAAAGTTGACATTAATTTTTACTGAATAATTTTCACTTCATATTCTGTATATATCAAGAAGCATAAATTTATCTCTGAAATGTGGCACGCAGGCCAAAACTAAAATAGATCCAGAAGTACATCATATCTAAATCCAGCTCCATCTACCATGTTTGGTATGGCTTATGAAGGCTTACAAATTTAACTATGACTTTGTCTCAAAAATTTGTGGTTCAAGTGGAAAATCCAAGCTTTATAATACCATAAGAGAATGTGTATAACATATGGCATGCTAACAGAAATGTTATGTGTTAATAGACCAAAACAAAACAATATAATCTACAAAGATTTTGAGACTTCTGTCTTAGAAAAGTGATACATTTAATTACATACTGAATTTTTCACTGTAAATATATTTTGTCTCAGTTCACTGTTTGAAGAATTTGATGATGCACTGTATTTTGTTGTTGTATTTACTTTTCAAATAACATTTAGCTGTCATTGAATTCATCACAGTACATGCATACTGACAAATAGAGCCTTGGAAATCTGCAGATATCCATGGACCATGTTTGTGGATCGTGAATCAGATGTGGATACAAATTTTGTATCCACATCAAGGCTCTAGTGATAAACATTATACATACCTCTTGGCCCCATTAATTTTTTTCCTCAGCATTTAAAGTTCAGTTCAGTGCATACATGTTAAGTGGATCACAAGATATCCTTCACTGCCTTGTACCTTGCATGGTCATTTACATCTGTGTCAGATCCTACCAGATGAGAACAGTAATGGTTTATACCCATTTCGTAGATGTGACAATGACAACACAAGGTTCAGAGTCAGGTAGCCTTTCCCTTTCTTGTCTCTTAAAGCACAAAAGAGATCATTAAGGCCAGGTTCAGTGGAAGAACCATCGACCTAGCTACCACCTCTCAGGGAAACTGATTAACTTCAGCTACAGGAGAACCTCTCCCATTGCTGTAGTAAGTGTCTACACGGACGCGCTGCTGCAGCGCAGCTGTATCAGAGTAGCTGTGCTGCGGTAGCAGTTTAAGTGTAGACATAGCCTCAGCCACAAATGAGTAAATTTAAGTTTTGCTCTTCCCTATGGCCAGTATTTTCAAATGTAATTGCCTACAGTTAAATATCTGGGCTGAAATCATGGCTTCTTTGAAGTCAATGGGAGTTTAACTTCAGCGGAGCCAGGATTTCACTCCTAATCTGTGTATGGACACCTCAGTGTGGACTGATTTTTCAGAGGTTCCACGGACTTCCATCGTAGTTACAGGTAGATACTCAGCCCATCTGAAAATCAGATAATCTAGTTACTTGTCTACATATGGGTTAATATAGGTGCCTATTTTTAGATACCTGCATTTGAAAATTTTATATAAATGTCCAACTCTCCCATGAGGAAAAGAGCACAGGGGCTAGATGGAGTTTGAAAGGGCACTTGGCAGCATTTTGACCAGTAATGATTATTTTCTTCTCAAGATAAAGTTAGCTGCCTCAGCAAGCTCACTGCACCTATTGTCTTTAAGGTTTTCAGTCTTTATCGATAATTTCACAGAAATGCAGATTACGGCAAGGTTTTCTTCTTACTATAACTATATTCAAATTAAAGAACTGAAAAATAAAGGATTATGACAAAATTAAAATGGGAGTGGAAAGGGCCTTGTAAAAGAAGAGAACTGATGTACATCTTGTCTCTCTTCCGTCTCTTTGTTGCCTGTGACACTGTAACAGAGAACACAGTGACCTTATTTTAAGCAACAGATTAGAGAAAGGAAGCAAAGTACTCATGGCCAGTTAATAATACCAAATCCAGTGGCATCCATCATCTCCTTGACATATCCAGTCATCAGGTCAAGGTTTCACGCAATTACTCCAGCAATTAAAAACATATTTGTATGAGTGTGATATTTTCTTGTACCATGTAGCATAACTACTAGCTGCTACTAGGAAAAATTCATAATGTCTATCAAACCAAGACACAGAGTCCATTGGTCCAAAAGGACTTAAGCACCTAAACTGCCACTTTAGGTACCTAAAATCCCAGAATCAGGGCCTTCCTCCTTTTCCCCTCCCCACACCTATCTTCTTGCAAAAATGGCATAGGCACCTAACCTCAAGAGAGGTTTTGCAGCTGAGAATTCCAAGCAGAGGGAGGTACCTCCCTCCAGCCCAGAGTTAGGCTGAGGGGCAGGGCTTAGAACACACACCTCTTCTTTACATCTCCTATTAGGTAACTTTGGTGAGCAGCCACGTAGCACACTGGTTTTTTTTAATGCCATTCTGAGGCACCTGGCTCTCCCCGTCCATTCTGCATGGAGGCTTTTTGAATCCCAGTGATTTTTTAGCTATAATGAAGCTGAGCATTACCATACTTACATTTTTTGTAGCCCATGGTTTCTCGCTCCGTCTCTTTCTTCCTGACAAAGTAGTCTTGTTTCATCTAGTGCCTTTTTCCTCAGAGGGAGCTCTAGAGTGGTGGCAGAAAGCCAGATTCCACTCTTTTACATCCATGCAACCTCAGATCCAAGAAATGAAATATTTGCAGCACTCAAAATCTCTACTCTATAGTAACCCAACTGTCCAGACCAACAATAAACCATGACTAAAAATAAAGCATCTGTAATCAACTGTTAGAATCATAGAACAATAGGATTAGAAGGGACCGCAGGGTCATCTAGTCTAACCCTCTGCCAAGATGAAGGATTTGTTATATCTAAACCATCCAAGACAGATGGCTATCCAGCCTCCTTTTGTAAGCATCCAGTGAAGAAGCTTCCACAACCTCCCTAGGCAGTCTGTTTCATTGTCCTACTGTTCTTACAGTTGGGAAGTTTTTCCTGAGATTTAATCTAAATCTGCCATGCTGTAGTTTAAACCCATTTCCTCTAGTCCTGCCCTCTGTGGCAAAAGAGAACAACTTTTCTCCCTCTTTTTTATGGCAACCTTTCAAGTATTTGAAGACCGGTATCATACCCTTCGACCCCCATTTAGCTCCTCTTTTCCAAGCTAAACATACCCAGTTCCTTCAGCCTTTGCTCATATGACTTGGATTTCATCCCTTTGATCATCTTTGTCACTCACCTCTGGATCCTTCCCAGTTTCTCCACATTGTTTCAGTACATTGGTGACCAAAACTGGATGCAGTGCTCCAGCTGAGGCCCAACCAACACCAAGTAAAGCGCTATTATCACCTCCTCTGACTTGCATGCTATGTCTCTGTTAATGCGACATAAAATTGCATTTGCTTCTTTTTGCAACAGTGTCGCATTGCTGAGGCTCTGTCTACACTATGACTTATGTCAGTATAACTTTGTTGCTCAGGGGTGTGAGAAAAAATCCCCCTGAGTGACATAAATTACACTGACATAAACGCTGGTTTGGACAGCGCTATGCTGGCGGGAGCACTTTTCCCATCAACATGGCTATCGCTGCTCGTTGGGGGTGGATTAATTAAGTCAATGGGAGAGCTCTTTCCCGTCGTCTTAGAGCTACTACACTAGACAGCTGAGAATGGTGCAGTTGCATTGATACAGCTGCACTGCTATAAGCTCTCTAGTATAGACATAGCCTGACTTGTATTGGGGTTGTGATTCACCACAACTCTCAGATCGTTCTCCGCAGTGCTGCTGCCAAGCCAGTTATCCCCCATTCTGTATTTGTGCATTTGGTTTTTCTTCCCTAAATGTAGCACCTTACATTTGTCATTTTGTTGGCTATAGCCCAGCTCTCCAATTTATCAAGATTCCTCTGAATTTTTGCTCTATCCTCCAAAGCATTGTCAAACCCCCTCCCCAGCTTTGTGTCATCTGCAAATTTAATCAAAAAGCTATCTATTCCTACATTCAGGTCATTAATAAAGATGTTAAACAACATAAGACCCAGAACCTATCCCTGTGGAACCCCACTTGAGACCTCCCTCCAATCTGACCCCTTTCCATTAATAGTTACTCGTTGTTTAGCCAATATATGTATCCACTTAATGGTAGTTCCACCAAGCCCATATTTCTCCAGCTTACTTATCAGAATGTCATGTGGGACTGTGTCGAAAGCCTTGCTGAACTCCAGGTATAATTGCAATTCTTAAATAGCAATGAAAAAAATGCATGTAAATCATTCACACTGAATGTCTTTTAGATAAGTATTTGAAAAGGGAATGACTGGGAGCACCTGTGCCCAACATCAAGTGCCTCCTGCCCTGAGAGTGGAGAACCACTGATGCCTCTTGGTGCAATTGCACATGCTGCAGTTCTTTGGCTGATAGCCTAATAAGTGATCCATCAGACTAGACATATTAATTGAATCCTGATCTGAGTGTGATGAGTTGATTAATCATAAGCAGGTATTACATTTGTATTTAACAGGAAGCAATATTTTGCTGCTGTTTCACATGTTGATAAGGCCTCAGCTGGAGCATTGCGTCCAGTTCTGGGTGCCACATTTCAGGAAAGATGTGGACAAATTGGAGAAAGTCCAGAGAAGGGCAACAAAAATTAGTAAAGGTCTAGAAAACATGACCTATGAGGGAAGATTGAAAAAAAACTGAGTTTGCTTAGTCTTAGGAAAGAGAAGACTTACAGGGGACATGATAACAGTTTTCAAGTACGTAAAAGATTGTTACAAGGAGGAGGGAGAAAAATTGTTCTTCTTAACCTCTGAGGATAGGATAAGAAGCAATGGGTTTAAACTTCAGCAAGGGAGGTTTAGGTTGGACATTAGGTAAAACTTCCTGTCAGGGCGGTTAAGCCTGGAATAAATTGCCTAGGGAGGTTGTGGAACCTCCATCATTGGAGGTTTTAAGAGCCAGTTAGACGACACCTGTCAGGAATGGTCTAGTTACTACTTAGTCCTGCCTTGACTGCAGGGGACTGGACTAGATGACCTATTGAGGTCCCTTCCAGTCCTACACTTCTGTGATTCTATGCTTAACCTGGAGTGCAGTAGAGCTAATTGTGCTATTTCTCATTATGCAATCAGATTATAGAAACTAATCATACCCCTGATTAGTGACTCCCATTAGACTTAACTCACTGTTGTGTCAGAGATTTGGAATGAAAATCAAAGGTAGGGGATGCCAGCACTTCTTCAGCTCTTTTCTTGTTAAGTGTCAATGAGCTTCTATTTGTTTTGGGCAATGTCCACATTATAGACTCTGCTTAACAGTACCCATGTCACTTCTTCTTTTCTTTGTTTCCTTGTTCTTTCTTGATATTTCCACTTGGATTTTTATATACATATAGATTACATATGGTTGTCATCCATATATATTGTGACCAGTGAGACCTCAGTCCATGTTGCATATACTTGACTATTCATGGAACTGAGGATTTACTGGTCAGTTTTATTTTGCTTTTTAAACTAGAAATTCATTTTCCAGTTCAGCTCCAAAGTAGAAATTCTGCTGCAAAATCATAAGTTATCCACTTAACTGAAGTTTGCATTGAATTGAACCCAGGATGTCAAATGTGTTTATTGTAATAGTTCTATTTTATTTATTTATTTTATATATGTGGTTAAGTTTTCTACCTTACATCGGTCATTTCTATTGTGGAATTTTTAGCATTTTAAGATGGTAATAATTTTTTTAAAGCAGTTGGATGTTTTTTGTATTTAAAATGTTTCTTTTTCTTCCACTTCTTCCTGATGTTACTATATTACATTTGGAGATATAGTTTTCAGTCTGTTATCAGGTTTTTCTGTCCTTGTAAGTTTTACACATTTTATTACATTGATATAGTCCAAATAAAAGTTTGTTGGTGAAACTATAACATTGTATTCATCTTCTATTGAATTCACTGTGGTCCCTGTTCTTTGAGGAGCTAAGCAATCACAGGAAATTGAAAGTACTCAGCACCTCTCAGGATTGCACCTTCCTCTTAAACTAGTTGGGGTTTTTCAATAAAAGTGGATTTATCTGTGGAAAACACCAGCCAACTTCTACTTACTAATTAACCATCCTTTGTGGGTGAACAAATTAATTGCCTTACATAAAAGTGCTGAGCTGTATTTCCAAAGAATCAAACTCCCTGGGGCAGATCCTGCATTGTTGACTTCACAGGAGTATTAGAGTAGAGGACATTAGCTGAGAGGCAATGTGGTGTAGTGGACAGAGCACTTGGCTGTGATGCTGGAAACCTGGCTTCTATGCTCGGCTCTATCAGCATCCTGCTGTGACCTTGGGCAATTTCCTTTGTCTATCTTGGCCATTTAGACTGTAAGCATTTGGGGGTGGGTACACTCCTACTATCAGTGTGTATACAGTGTCTCAGCCCGGGTACTGGTTGGGGAATCTAGGCCATACCATAATACTAGTAATAATTATTATTTCTGCGGCACCTTAATTTATTGTTAAGGTTGAGTTGTTTTGCTCTTAAAGCAAGGATTCAACCTTTTAGTTATGTAGTATGACAAATACAGTGTATTCTCTCCAAAGTTACATTTACTGAGTACTGAATGAATTTTACTGAATATTTACAAGTAAATCTCTCAGAATAATTTTTTTAAATGGATCCTTTAAGAAACTCAGCATTCAATGTCAGACCATTTTGTCCCAAAAGCTCACAGTTAGGCCACTATCTGACTACACAAGAGTGGCAGATACATGAAGCTTGAATACATTTTGTGCAATGGGTCATTTTTTAAAAGAAAAATAGGATTAATTGGCTTTTTCCCATTATTTATTATAACTTGAAGTTTCTCCTTCAGCAGAGGCTGAAGAAGTCTCTTTCGGAGCATCTCAAAACGGCTGCTCTCTCCCGTTGTTCTCAATGGCACTAAGGCCGCTGGCTGCCCCTAGCAAAGATGGCTGCTGCAGGAGAATGGAGCGGGATGCAGGAGGCAGGTACTGTTGGGGAAAGGTGTTATGGCAATTTCACAGTTAACTCCTCCTCCTCCTTTAAGGTCTTAACATCTTTTAAAATGTATTTCAAAATTTGCCAGGGGACAGCCAGCTGAACCTCCCATTGTTACTTATTTTTACATCCTTACAGATTCCCTATCCTGATCCAGTCTAACTGTTGGAATTTATAGGAATAGGTGGTCCACAGCAGACATGTTCATAAGTGCCACCACACACACGCGCACAGCACAGGCTGCGGACCTGCTTGGGGCCATGAACCAATTTTGTGTACTTTTCTTCTTTTGTCCTTATTGTCTTCCCAAAGGTACATCCTGTAACTGCCTTATTGCTGTTGTAACACAAAGATCTATTGCAACAGCCACCAAAACTAGAGAGTTCCTCTCCTCCTATTGTGATCTGCTTCAACCACTGCAGTGGTAATATTTCCATAGTTAGACAATACATTTCAACTTAAGCATGTGCTTCAGTGCTTTGCTGGATCTGCCACCACATCCTCTGGGTATGTGCCTGAAACAAGAAGTAACTGACTTCTTTGGAGGTGGGAAGATGCTCTGGTTGCCATTGTTCTGGTAGGTATTAATTTCATTACTGCCCTCAGAGGAATTACTCAGAAATATGTTGAGCTTTAATGTACAGTCCCATCAAGTGAAAGTGTTTCAAGTACATTTTATTTCAGGATTCCCCTCCTCTCCTCCCCGCCACACACACTGATCTTGTTTGCATTTTCTGGGCAAAACCCTTACAACTTAGTTGACTGATTTCCCGCCCCCCCAATCATTTTTATTTCCTGTCACAAAAATGTGAAGAATTTTAAGCATAAGCAAAAAAAGTGAAGAACTGGAAGACATTAATATCTGTGGCACTTGTACCCAGGTGTAGATTTTAAAATTATTTGGAAACTAATGGCAACAGGGGAAAAAAGCATTAAATCAGGACAGTTTTATTTCTGTCTCAAGAGAGGAAATGTTAGAGAAGTTCTATATTCCAAAACACACACACTTTAATTTACACACTAGAGAGAAACAAAAATATCCACATTGCACATTTTTCTCTAACAATGGCGTTGTAATAGAAAAGGGAAACAGGGATGTCTCTATGGGATAGACTCTACCTGAACTATTTCTTTTAATTGTCGTGTATATGACCATTCATACAAAAACATGCAAGGGGTTAAGAAATATGATTTATTTCTTCCTTTTGTACAACCAGAGATGTCACTTTAGACTTTTAAAATAAATAATCTCAAACTCATTTATTTCTGGCTATTAAAATTCCCTTCACAGTGGCTTCTTGCCTTCTTAGTTTGATTTCACGTAGAAGGACCTGAGAAGGAGCAGGCTTCATATAAAAGTGGGGACTCAACACAAATTGGAGGCAAAAATGAAAACCGGCATTATGTATAAAGGTTGTTGTACATGACGTATTCATTATAACCCAGTGATCACACATTTACAGAGATTTACAGCATACAAAGTAGTCAGTGTGGCATGTTTTTACAGGAAGGATCTGGCAGCCATGTTTGTACAATTTAAATCACAGTGATTGGAGATAGAGGCTTAGTATACATTGTACAACACATACACATGGTGAAATGAATGTAGCTGAGATGATCTGATTAGTTCAGTTCAGCTCCATGGAATTTATTTTACAAGTGTATCAAAAAAAGTAACAGCTACAACTGAGATAAACAAACCATTCTGTCTTTTTTATTTAGTTGATGCCCTAAGACACGGTACATCACTGTACATCACATGGGAGGGAAAGGGAGAGGGGAAAGAAGTGACTGGGAAAGGGCTTTATTTATTTTAAAAATAAATTGGTTTAAGACAACTGCCTTGTTATCTCCAAGGGGAAGAGAGAGCCAAAGGGTCTTGCCTGTGTAGTTTTGTAAGCACCATCATTCTAAATTTGGTTGCCTTTTTGTAAGAACATACAAACAATGTGTTTAAAGTATGTCCTATTGAAGCCTTGGATGCTAGGTTTCTCCGTCTCGTTTGGTAGGTTTTTCCTCCATTTTTTTTTATTGTCAGCTGTACGTGCAGAGAATAAACTGATACTAAAGTTTCACAGCACTTGCATTGCACTTTCATGGCCCTTTCACGTTCTTACCAGCTCTCTGTCCAGCTTGCACTGTGCAAGATGATGGCTCACAATATCCCGAAGGACCAGCAGGACCTGGAGGACCAGGTACCCCAGGCTGACCAGCCACTCCTGGTGGGCCTCGTTCACCATCACGGCCTTCCCTTCCATAACTGGGTTTGCCGGGTTCACCTGGAAGAATGGACATATATGTAAACAGACGCACTACATGGCAGGTATAAAATGTGGATCATTGTTTTATTTAAAGTTTGGTTTTGTTCTTAAAAGTGACTGTGAAAATGGCTTTCCATGTTTACTGTCTGTGAGTTCTATATAAAATGTGTTCCCTTTACACATTAAGAGATGTTTCTCTATCAGCCATCCCTCCAAACTCAACCTGAGCTTGGCTGGGTTCTCACGTATTACAAGCAATAAAGTTTCTATAGGACAAATTCTCCCCACAGTTACCTCTGTCCAGCTCCACTGCCATCAACAGCGTTGCAGTGTTAATGATTAGAACCTAGTGAACAATTCTGTTGATTATGCACAAGAAGGACAGAATCCAGGCTATTAACTCAATACAGCTAACAGGAATAAAAAGCACTACAAAAATATTGTGTCCTTTAGTCAGATGTGACTCCCAGTACACAGGGTGCAGATGTGTTGAGTAGCAAGATGCATTTTTATGTATTTCTCCTTAAATTGTCAATGGATTGATGAAATAATAAGCAATTTCTGTAAGTTTCTTCCAGTGGTACATTTATATTATATAAACTGAGGTTTTCAGACATCCAAAACATCTGTGTTTGCTAATAAGTGAAATTATTATCCTTGTTACACAGAGAAGGACATTCTTTAGCTTCTATCCATATCTATACAGTAACTCCTCGCTTAACGTTGTAGTTATGGTCCTGAAAAATGTGACTTTAAGCGAAATAATGTTAAGTGAATCCAATTTCCCCATAAGAATTAATGTAAATAGGGGGGTTTAGGTTCCGGGGAATTTTTTTTCACCAGACAAAAGACTACATATACACACACAGAGTATAAGTTTTAAACAAACAATTTAATACTGTACACAGCAATGATGATTGTGAAGCCTGATTGAGGTGGTGAAGTCAGAGGGTGGACGAGGGTGGGATATTTCCCAGGGAATGCCTTGCTGCTAAATGATGAACTAGAGCAGCTGAGCCCTCAAGGGTTAACACATTGTTGTTAATGTAGCCTCACACTCTACAAGGCAGCACAAAGGGGGGAGGGGAGACAGCGTGGCAGAGAGAGACAGAGACTCACACCGTGTGTGTGCGAGAGAGATGTGCATTGCTGACCCCACTCTGAGTACACTGCCTTTTTAAGTAGATCACCATTTGAGACAGCAGCTTCTGCCAGCAAGCTCCCTCTGTCCTGAGCCCTGTTGTGTCCCCCACTTGCCCTGTGGAGATGGGGTAAGTGGGGTGCAGGAGCAAGGGGGAGGGGGACACCCAGACATTAGCCCCCATCTTCTCTCCCGCCCCCTCCCCCCCAGCAAGCAGGAGGCTTGGGGGGCAGCTCCAAGGCAGAGGGCAGGAGCAGCACATGGCAGGGACAGCCGAAGTGCAGGCAATTAATAGACTGCTGGGCGGCTGCCACACAGGGAACTTAGGGGAGCTGATGAGGGGCTGCCAGCCCACCCTGGTTCCAAGCCCCCACCAGCTAGCTCCAATGGGCTGCTCTTCCTGCAAGCAGTGGACAAAGCAGACAGCTGCCAAACAATGTTATAAGGGAGCGTTGCACAACTTTAAATGAGCATGTTCCCTAATTGATCAGCAACATAACAACGAAACAACGTTAACCGGGACGACTTTAAGTGAGGAGTTACTGCACTCAGAAATGTGTGGGAGTCAGAACTCCTTATATTGAAAATGAATGTACTTCTTCATTTAACCACTAGAGGGAAGTTGTGTTACATTTATGAGCATAAATCTGGGTTCTGGAATTCTGTGACACAACATGGCAATTAATGACCACAAAAGTAAAGAAGAATTGTAATTTGAAGGCCCAGAATTGTAAACGGAGGCTTTGAGGACTCCACTGTTGCTGATGGGTAGGATTCTTTCATTTTTTGTGATTGTCATTATGGGAATTGCATATCTAACATTTTTTGATTTACACACACTGGTCCCAATCCTGATGCCTTTGAAACCAATGGGAGTTTTGTCATTGACTTCAATGGTAACAGGATAAGGCCCAGGCCCATTTCTCTTACTATGATGATAATTCTTGTTCATAACAGTGTAACTGTTTCTATACAATATAAAAATACAGACATACAGCTGATTCCTTAACAAATGCCTACACTTGAATTTTTTCAAAATAATAATGTCAGTTCCTCCCCACCTTCCCCCCTTATATATTCCTCTTATCACCTCCATACACCCTTGAATATTTACCTGGAAGACCTGTTGTTCCAGGTAAGCCTTTGGGTCCTCTGCCTGGAAATCCTCTCTCCCCCTTTTCACCAGCTTCACCTGAGGTAAATTAGTGAAATGTTATTCACAGTCTGTGCAAAGCAGTTTTTTCTACCTCAAGGCGTTTAACTATCAGGACAACTGACTCTTTGAGAAGGGGAGTTTTGCAGAGGACTCACTTGGTGAGGTGCAGCGCAAGCATGTCTGAGTGGTGGCCTGACTTACATTCTTTGCAACTTCTGCTGGTAAAAGAGAAAAGCTTCCAAGCTACACAGAGCTCTTCTTCAGGTCTGTGTAGCTCGAAAGCTTGTCCCTCTCATCCAGAGTTGCTGGTCCAATAAAATATATTACCTCACCCAACTCATCTAATATCCTGAGACCAGCTTGACTACAGCAACACTGCAAACAACAGTGAATTATATTCCTGTAAAAATTCAAAGTGGATTCAGCATATTACTATCCATAACGGTTACACTCAAGGGCAGACACATTAAAAAAAACATTTTCCCTACGCTGACAATTGGGTTATACTATGTTTCATATAGTGCCACCCAATATAACTTGAGAGACTCTAGTCAAAACCAAAACATGAAGGACAAAACAGACAAGTAATTCTGGGGGAAAGGCTGAAGTAGCTGGTGTAGGGGCCTTATTAGGTTACATGAGCTGGGCTACAAAGTACAATTGTTCTCAGGTGCTGAGTCCTGAGTTGGTTTGTGCATGGCTGCTTTGGATCTCATGGCTCCACATCCTAGGGCAGGAGAAAAAGAAGCCCATTCTTATTAGAATGTTCTCTGACATCCAGACTGGGTGTTAGGCACCTGAAAGAATAAGGGATTTAGAAAAGGAGGAGTTTCTTCTCTTGACATCAAAAGTACAGTCATGGTGCAGTAGACATTAGGATTAGATACTGTAGAAAAGAAAGAAGCTCAATTAGATTTTCCTTTAGTAGAGTCACAGCCTTCCTTCAAAATCTGTTTCATACACTGCTTTGAACAAAGAAGAGGGAGAATTCCCTTAAAAAACAGTGGGAGCAGGGGTGGGCTGCTACGGCGCACCAGTAAGAAGCCAGTACCGGCCCGTAAGTAGCCCACATTAAATTGCTGCCATGGCAGCGCTTTAATGTTGCTGTCCCTTCCCCCTCCTTCCATCGGTGGCCCTGCCGGTAGGGTCTCTGCCACCAATGGGGGGCAGGAAGGGGCAACAACGTTAAAGCACAGCCGTCAAGTGAGGGGTGGAAGGGCAAAAGGGCAGCTGCCCTGGGGTGGCAATTTAAAAGGGCCCAGGGCTCCCAGCCACCGCTGCCACTCCTGCAGCAACAGCCAGAGCCCGGGTCCTTTTAAATTGCCACTGGAGCCCCGGGTGGCAGGGGCCAGGCAGTGCAGATGGGCTGGCTAGGGGATGCTGACCCCTCCAGTTCCACCCTTTCTGGGAGCCAGAGCCAGCCCCCGTACCGGTAAGAATTTATGATTATTTTCACCTTTGATTGGGAGCTTTTAAAATCTTTGCTACTTTGGCCATCTGGATTAAATACTGTCCACCCCATATAGAGTCTTTGTAGATTCTTTCATCCTCTTTTGAAGAGACCTATGCAGTCCCTTGGCATTCTGCAGCTGGTAGAAAGTTAGTAGTTTAGCCCTTGAAGTATAAATCTAATAATGTTTGAGAAAGTTTAGAATAAAAACTACAGTGGTTTCTTTTCTTTTCATGGTCCTAACTCCCTACAGCCCGTATGGTGAGTTTGACTGAATAGCCAATTATCACTTAGTTCGAAAGGACAAAGCAGAAACTTCTTGGGAAGTCACTTGAGCTGATGCTGTTGAGATAGCACACGTTTGAGGATGCACTGAGGATGGTGAATGTGTGCTACAGGAGGAAGCTGCTATCTCTAAATTTCAGAGAAGATTGCAGCTGCCCAGGCCACTTGGAGATTAACCCTGTCCTGGTAATTACAGCAGCAGGGAGCCTCGATGTCATGTCACCTATATATATTTTAGTACTCCTAACGACTGCAAATTTTGGAATAGTGTTTACTTCCAGTTATAGACACACGCCTCTGCTCTTTGCACTAAACTCCTGAGTGTATCATTTTCAGCTGCACCCTCTGATAATTTTCTTCCAGTTTTCTTTCTGACCTGCTTAAATGTGGCTTTCTACTGAATTTCCCTTTGTGGCTTCCTTCATTCCACCAAAGTTGCTCTCACTAAAGACCTCCTCCTTCAGACCCAATCTTCTTAACCCTTGACATAGCTGATCACTCCTCACACACTCTCCTTGCAGATTTCCATTGCATTGTGCTCTTGCCTTTCTGACTATTCTTTTAGCGTGCTCTTCTATGGCTCCATAATACTTGGTGACCCTGCTTGGACCTCATTTCTTTTCTCTGGGTGACCTCTTCCAATCCCATGGGTTCACCTCTCTGCAAATAGCTCTCAACTATACCTTCCCCGTCCTCACTTTTCCCCCTGCATTCAGAACCGCATCTTTGTTTGTTTCTATAACCTTTCGGTCACCACTGTGCATTCAGATGGTAACACTGATTCTCAGAGCAGGGACCTGTTATTTGTTTGGCACAGTCTGCCTGCTGCAGAACACCATGTACTCTTTTGGCATTTATTAATAAAATAGTGCTAGAAGGCAGGGATTATCACGTTCAGAGCCATACTGTGTATTTAGTTCAGATCAACAGCAGCATGTAATTCTTCTGCAGAATTGTTTTTTCCTTGACAGCAGTTAAAAACTCTTTCCATCTTCCAAAGCCAAACTAGCAAGATCAGAAGCACCTAGTATTTATCTGTGTTTCTAAGGCACTGATCACCTTCGTATCTAGGTGCCAAAGTAGAAATGTCTCAGATAGCTCCCCTAAACAAACAACATCAAAATGCTCCTGCAATTCCAGTTGTTTAGGTTTCACTGGAGCCTCTGCAGCAGCTTTCCCTGCACTTATCTCACTTTCCTACCCTAGTTCTCTTGCATTCAGGAGTGGGGAAATATTACCTGACCATTACGTGCAAAGAAACCTTTCTGTAAGGTTTCAATTACTGACAAATGTACACCATTTCAAGTGATGGCTGTTTTAACAGCCTAAAAAACACTCTGCTACAAAAACTCTTGCATGGGATAGGACATATACTATCACTGATGTATTTAGAGGGTAACATGGAAGCATGGTGTTATGGGAAGTTGCTTTTTCTAGTTGCTGTTTTTCATTTATTGTTTGTGCTTAAACTTTTCTTTCTTGTATTTTCTTTCTTGTATTTTATCATTACATTTTTGGACAGGTAAGAGTGTTCAGCATGTGAACCTTTGTGCCTCTTTTTTTTTTTTTCTGCTTTGTAAGAAGAAAATGTGGGTGAGACTATATTATATATTCATAGATTCCTAGGCCAGAAGGGACCACTGTGATCATCTTGTCTGACCTCCTACATAACACAGGCCATAGAATTTCCTGAAAATAATTCCTTGCGCAATTCCTACATTAATGTAGCTGCAGCTCTCTAGCACCACTGTAATTAAAGTTTGTGTTTTCCTTGTATACTGTACCTCTCATCAGCGTTTTATATGATTTTGCTTTTGACAACAACTAACACTCCAATCCTGTTGCCCGGAGGGTTTTGCAAGGGAACAGAATTTTTAAAAGGACACTGTTCCTGCCCTTATTCAAGAATGAGAAGGGAAAAAAAAAAACTGCTGGCTGGAAATAGAAATGAGTACTCCAGTTTTGCAGAAAATTTCCCCCAACCATCCTCTGAAGGCAAAACCCCCTGTCAAGAACAACAAATTATTAATTTAGATTAAATAAAGATATGTAATACATTGGGTAAGCCAATTCCTTAACACAGATTTCACCTTTTCAAAGGATCAATAGGTTTTGCAATGTACAGTGCAATGGTGCTGAATGTAGAATTTATTTGATTATTATTGCAAAACAATAAGGAAGATTTGTCCATCGGTTGTAAGCTGTCATAAATATAAAGGGAAGGGTAAACCCCTTTGAAATCCCTCCTGGCCAGGGGAAAGCTCCTCTCACCTGTAAAGGGTTAAGAAGCTAAAGGTAACCTCGCTGGCACCTGACCAAAATGACCAATGAGGAGACAAGATACTTTCAAAAGCTGGGAGGAGAGAGAGAAACAAAGGGTCTGTGTGTCTGTCTATATGCTGGTTTTCTGCCGGGGATAGACCAGGAATGGAGTCTTAGAACTTTTAGTAAGTAATCTAGCTAGGTATGTGTTAGATTATGATTTCTTTAAATGGCTGAGAAAAGAATTGTGCTGAATAGAATAACTATTTCTGTCTGTGTGTCTTTTTTGTAACTTAAGGTTTTGCCTACAGGAGTTCTCTATGTTTTTGAATCTAATTACCCTGTAAGATATCTACCATCCTGATTTTACAGGGGGGATTTCTTTATTTCTATTTACTTCTATTTTATTAAAAGTCTTCTTGTAAGAAAACTGAATGCTTTTTCATTGTTCTCAGATCCAAGGGTTTGGGTCTGTGGTCACCTATGCAAATTGGTGAGGCTTTTTATCCAACATTTCCCAGGAAAGGGGGGGTGCAAGTGTTGGGAGGATTGTTCATTGTTCTTAAGATCCAAGGGTCTGGGTCTGTAGTCACCTAGGCAAATTGGTGAGGCTTTTTACCAAACCTTGTCCAGGAAGTGGGGTGCAAGGTTTTGGGAAGTATTTTGGGGGGAAAGACGCATCCAAACAGCTCTTCCCCAGTAACCAGTATTAGTTTGGTGGTGGTAGCAGCCAATCCAAGGACAACGGGTGGAATATTTTGTACCTTGGGGAAGTTTTGACCTAAGCTGGTAAAGATAAGCTTAGGAGGTTTTTCATGCAGGTCCCCACATCTGTACCCTAGAGTTCAGAGTGGGGGAGGAACCTTGACATAAGCTAAGAGATCTGATGGATTTAGAACGATAGGCTGATACTACTGTAAAGTTTAATGAATAAGTGATGTTTGTTGATGAAACATGGCTGGTTTTACATTCAGAGGGAGTATCAGCAGACAAAGAGCACCATCTGTGTGAGCTGCAGGATGAACATACTGGAGGCATGGTAAAAACGAAGCAGATGTAACATGACTAGGTAAATAAAAGAGAGAAGACTGTGAGGCTTTGTCTTCACTAGGAAAAAAAAAAAGATGTATTTTCCTGCGAGTTCTCCTTCCTACTGTTTATCTCAACTTGATAACGTGTGAAATGCCAAGCTGCTTTGTCCACCCTAGGATTTTACCATGTATTAGCTACCACTAGTGTGGACACACCCTGAGGGGGGGAAGAGATACAGTAAATGGGTGTGAGGAGGGTTCTTGGAATTAACTAGGAGGCAGGACCCTGCCATTTATTCATGATGGCCCCAATTCAGAAGTCCATCCCTAATCAGCACAGCAGTTAAGCATGTGATTAATTTAAAGTACATTGCTTAAGTGACTGGATGACTAGGGTTGGATTTAAGACCAAATGCTTTGCTGAACTGAGGCTTACGTGATTTTAGGCAAGTCATTTAGGGCCAGAGATTTAAAGGTATTTAGGGGCCTAGTGGGATTTTCAAAACTACCTAAGCATCTGGGTGTTAGGTGCCTCAATGCTTTTGAAAATCCACTAGGCCCCTAAATACCTTTAAAAATTTGACCCTTAGTCTCTCAGCCCTTTATCTTTCTATGCCTCAGAGTATGTCTATGCTGCAAAATACCACCAGCAGCAGCAAATCTCAGAGGCTGGGTATACAGCCTGGGGCTCATGCTACGGCACTAAAAATAGCAATGAGATGTTTCCAGTCGGGCTCTGAAATGTAGCGAGGAGGGTGGGTCTCAGAACCTGAGCTCAAGCCCAAGTGAGAACATATTCACTGCTATTTTTAGTGCCATATCTTGAGTCCCATGAGCCAGACTCCGTAGACCTAGGCTCAGAGACTTGCTGCCACAGAAGGCTTTTTTGCAGTCTAGACGTACCCAGAGACACTAGAACTCAAGGCTTAGTACAGGGGTGGCCAACTTGTGGTTCCAGAGCCGCATGCAGCTCTTCATGAGTTAATATATGGCTCCTTGCATAGGCGCTGACTCCGGGGCTGGAGTTATACATGCTAACTTTCCAATGTGCTAGGGAGTGCTCAACCCCCTGCTCTGCCATGCCCTCGATCTTCCCCCCTCCCCACCAGAGCCTCCTGAGCACCCCATAACAGCTGATTGCAGGAGGTGTGGGGAGGGGGTGGGAGGCACTGATTGGTGGGGCTGCCAGTGGCAGGAGGCGCTGCAGGTTGAAGTGTGGGGAGCGAATGGGGGGCTGCTGACATATTACTGTGGCTCTTTGGCAATGTACATTGGTAAATTCTGGGTCCTTCTCGGGCTCAGGTTGGCCACCCCTGGCTTAGCATTTTGATTTTAGGATTAATGCTGTAACCTCCTTTCTCTGCCTGCAAAGTGTCTGAATTTAAGTCTCTAATTTTTTCTTTCCTTATTGTTTACTTCAAAGTGCTCAAAGCTTTATGACCCGGACAACTCATGAGGCCATACTCTGTGTTGATTAATTTAGTTCCTTGTAATGTCAGCATCACTTCAGTGTGATTTGATTCCATATAATAAGTAAGTGACCTTACCAAAAAGCAGGAGGCATTTATGCTCGACAAATTAAAAAGCCTATTACAGCTTCTCTTACCTTTTGGACCTTTAAAACCAATCTCACCAGGAGGACCTTTAAGACCTGGCAAACCACGGGGTCCAATCTGTCCTGGAAAGCCATTTTCGCCAGGAGATCCGGGAGCACCTGGAGGTCCAGGTCGACCTGGAAGACCTGTAACACCTGATTCAGGCCTCCTAAGGCTGGCTGCTAGCTGAGCAAGCTGTTCTGTAAGAAAGAAACAGGAAGGGAGAAATTAAGAGACAGACCCTAAGTTAGCTGAGCAATAAGTGGCTTTCCCAAGTGTGTAAAGAGCATTTTGTATTTGATTGTCACTAAGGAAAAAGGATAGCTGATATACAGCAAATACTGTACAATGGAAGGTATTAGAGAAGGGTGAGGCATGACGTCATACAATGTTTCTACAGGGCATTTCCATAAGCCATGACCCAGGAGGCTTCCGTGAGCCAGTGCTGTCCGTAGCAAGCTGCTTACTATGTATGTACCCTAGAAAGTAGTGACTTGTGCCTTTTGAACCTCACATTCAAAACATTTTGTGGCTGTGAGAATCTAAAATGATCTAAATAAATTATACACATTGTAAAATGTCTATATGTAAAATTAGTAAAATAGAAAATGAGTGTCTCTTTAAAGAGTGGGTGGATTTCAATTTACTATAGTTAATGTTAGGATCTGGCCTCAAAAAGAAAGAATACCCAAATAAGGAAGAAATAGATCAGCCTACATATAACGCTAAGTCAAGACATGGCACACGAGGTAATTACGGAGAGCAGCTCCTAAATGCTAAAGTAGGAAGGCCCAGACAACCCCTTGGCACAGTTGCTCCCACCTGCAGAGGACACTCTGGGGGTCCTGAAACCTCGATAGGGAAGGCTGGGGCCTAGGCAGGAGCTGGTATGAGGGGATAAACATTGTCCCCTCCCAGATGTAAGGAGAGTCTGCAAAAAAGGATAATACAGGCTTTGGGGCAGCCATGGCAGATGGTCTATGCAGTTGGCTACAAGACTCTACAGGGATCTGTGCCTGTAGTGATAAACACCCATTTTTTCATGATTTGTGTGTATAAAAACAAACATCTTCTGTATTTTCCACAGTATGCATCCGATGAAGTGAGCTGTAGCTCACGAAAGCTTATGCTCAAATAGATTGGTTAGTCTCTAAGATGCCGCAAGTACTCCTTTTCTTTTTGCTCCACAGGGGAGGGCAGAGATAGTAACCCCTCCCCCAATGGGACCATAGTGGAAGAAGTCTGTGAGGGGATCATGACAGTGATTTCTCCTGGGGGGAGAGGGTTCCCATGAGAGGCTGTTCTCCAGCTCTTGTTTTAAAATTTTTACTAATCAATATCCATTGTGGATACAGAGCTGGATCCTCTCCTAAGATCTGGCTGCTTAAATAGCTGCCTGGGGATTTCCATTGTGTAAGTGGGATCCGCAGGACATGTAAAGCCAGCATAGTAGCTCTAAGCCACCTCTCTTCCCCTCTTCTATGGACTGGGGTGGGGGGATGGCTTATCTGGGGAAAGGAAGAGTGTATGAAGCACTGCTCTGCTCTGGCTAACCTTGGCTGATGGAAAAGTTCCATGGGGCTGTGGGCATCTGGGAGCAAGTCAGAGCAGCTCTGAGGCTGCTCTTACACTGGGAGCGGGACCAGCGTCTAGCCAGCCCCAGAATCAGGTTAATGTAAAGGTGGCTTAAAAGCTGCCTTTCCTCCCCACCTTGACATTTGGGTCCCGCACTGAGGGTATCTGTTAGACTGCAGCATCTGGCCTACCATGACGTTTTTTTCAAACCATAATTTAATCCACTCTCCAATTTAATAAATAGAGATGCAAATTCCTGACATATAAACAGGTTTGGCAGAATTTGATTTTTATTTTCTTTATAACTTTGATGGATAATATCACTGGTTATTTTAATGTGGGATTTTTTTCTATTTTTCTCCATTTAAATTTTCACAGTCCCTGCATCCATTAATGGTATTGCACAAGGTGTAAGTGAGGGAAATGTTTCTTTTATTGGTTATCTTCATTGGAAAGCATTCAATCCAAGAAAGAGTGTGCTGAACTCATCCAAATTCTACTTCCTTTACCCCAGGGAGATCAAACTCATTCTGTATATGGGGACAAATTCCATTTTTAATAAACATTACAGCTTTTGAAGCACACTTAGTCCACAGCTGAGCTCTGAAGACAGTACAGAGTTTGCATAAAGATCAAGGGCATAGGATGGCCTTTGTGTAATAATTATATGTTGTCACAGTTGTTTACACTTTGCTCAATAGCTTTTGTCACTGTGAATATCTCTTAGTGGGAAAATATACTCAACTTTAGGACCACTACTATTTCTGGTCTTTATTTCTCTTCCTTCCCCTTCTCTATCCCTCTCCTTTGTGTCACCTCTTTTTTTCCCTTTGCATTTTCTTCCTTGCAGCAATTCCCAGTTCCTGCCTTTCTATGTGCTTTACTCCCACTCCTCCCTTATTCTTTCTGATAAAATGATCAGCAATCAAATAGTTAATGGTCACATTTAAAATGCCATCATCAGGCTTTTGATGGAACACCCCCTTAAAATAAATGAAACAGGAGTGATTGTTCTAGGTTCTCTGTGGACTCTGGATTAAACTTGCTTCATACTGGAAGATTATCTTTGCAACCAGGAGGTTAAAAAAAAAAATCAAAGCTTAGATTCTGCAGAATCTGAATATGTCAAATGGATCATACTAATACATCAAGGAGGCTGTATCCAACCAGCAGACTGGTGTTTGACACCCCTGCTTTAAATGCATAAGAAAGATTAAACATTGCAATTATTTACCTTGCATGACTCTCATGCAGACCTGTTTAATGTGCTGATCTGTTGGCTCTCTACCCTGGGATAAAAAATATTTAATAGCAGTTAATATACAGTAGTTATTTATAAAATGAGAATGATGCAATTAAGACTCTGGCTGGCTAATGATAGAAGTTCCAGTCCTTCAGCCTTACACCTGTGACTAGTGCCACTGAAGTCAATGGGAGTATCAGTGTATGAACCACTTTTGTGATCTTGATACACACACATACCACAGGAAGGCATGCAGCGTGAGAACATGAATAGGAAAAGTCAGGCTGCAGACTGAGTACATAAGTTCCAGCTGTTCAGATATGTGGGATTACTACACTGTAGCCAAGTGTCACATGAATCATAGTAATATGGGGCTGGAAGGGACCTTGAGAAGACAAGTCCATCCCCTGCAGTGGGGCAGGATCAGATAAACCTAGACCATCCCCGACAAGTGTCTGTCCAATTCTAAAACCTCCAATGATGGGAATTCCACTATCTCGCTTCGAAGCCTGTTCCAGAAATTAACTTCCTTAGAGTTAGAAAGTTTTCCTAATATCTAACCTAAATCTCCCTAGCTCAGATTAAGCCCATTACTTCTTGCCCTACCTTCAATGGACATGGAGAACAATTGATCACAGTCCTCTTTATTACAGCCTTTAACATATTTGAAGACTTATCAGATTACCCCTCCCCCCCGTCCTCTTTTCTCAAAACTAAACATGCCCAGTTTGTTTTAACCTTTCTTCACAGGCCAGGTTTTCTAAATCTTATAGTTTTTGTTGTTGTCTTTTGGATTCTCTTCAGTTTGTCCACATCTCTCTTAAATGTGATACCCAGAATTGGACATAGTACTTCACCTGATGCTTCAGCAGTACCAAGTAGATTGGGACAATTACCTCCCATGTCTTACATATGACCCTCCTGCTAACACACCCCAGAATGATATTAGCCTTTCTCATAACTGCATCACACTGTTGACTCATATTCAATTTGTGATCCATTATCGCCCCCAGATTCTTTTCAGTAGATCTACCACCTACAAAGGAAAAATGTATTTCAGATTGTGTGGGGTGTCTGAAGTCACCTGGGCTTCATGCGCAGGTCTCCAACCCGCCAGCAGCAAACACATCTCTGTTATAACTACATATCTTGTTGTATGTGGTGTTTGAGAGACAGAAAAATCTGTGTAATATAAAAATAGCACTTACTGCTGGACCCTGGCTGCCAGGCAGACCTGGAGCACCTTGTTCACCTTGCAAACCGCGAGGTCCAGGTGAGCCTCGTAGCCCTTCTATGCCAGGCAGTCCACGACCTCCTTCAGGTCCGCGAAGGCCAGGCTCACCAGGGTTACCAACCTACAAATGAGAGACAGTGACTTTGTATGATCTCATTTTTGCAATACAAGCCATACACTATGTTTCTGTAGTAACAGATACGCCATGTGCAGTGCGTACGCTTTCACATTGCTTACTATGAAAGATGATGACCACCTCTGTCAAATTCCATTGGCTATTGTTTGACTCTTTGCTTTTGTTAAAGAAAAATATCCTTTCTGTTACAAAGGGAATAGCACGAGGGAAGGGATGCACTAAAATCCAGAATAAAATGAAGGGTTGGCTAGTGGATTATCAAACTTTCTATTACACATATCAGCCCACATTATTTTAAGATCTTGATGCTCCTCTGTGCAGGGTGAACCTGCATAGGGAAGTTGAAACTCTGTGGGTGAAATCCTGGCCCCACTGAAGTCAATGGCAAAACTCCTTTTGACCCCAATAGGATTAGAATTTTACCTCTTGTGTTTAAACTCTTATATAATTCTTCCTTCACAGATCAGGGGTGGATCTTCAGAGCCAAGGGGCTTGTGCATGGAGACATTAGGCCTCCACATTATCACTTGTTTTCCCCAATGTCTTCCTCCAATAGGATCCCTTCACCTGCATCTGTCCTTAGAACAGCAGAAAGGAGGTAAGCATTGTAACTTACTGCAGACTTTCTCTGCAGTAACTCACACCACATTCCTCCGTAGGAAGAAAAATCCCACAGAGAGCTCTCATCCCTTCTTACCCCATGGACTCCCAAGGAGGAGCCGCTGCAGTGTCAAGAAAGGAAGGGGAAAGTACCATTGTGCTGGCGTTGCCCTTTCTGTGGTGGCCAAGCTCAGCTTGGTGAGTACAGGCTACTGTAGTCGGGTCCTGTGAGACCCACATGTAAGGATAAAAGGTCCCCAGACTAGTCACACTGCACAGAAAGACAAGTAATGTGCTTTTTAGGAGGGGAGAGTTCAGTCATCCAAGAATTTGTTCTCTTTGTGCCAGAGCAGAGCCACTGAAGCAAGCACACACGGTGTTCTGAGGACCTCAGCATCTTCATCTGGGGGAGCAATTATTTCCCCTGACAATGCAGCCCATAAACTGATTGGAAAGAGATGCTTGTAAAACAAGCCCTTTACTGCCACTTGACAGGCCCAGGTAGTCACCACCACAATGCTATATTACTTTAACAATCAGAGTCCCTGAAGCAGAACTAATTTTTTATTAATTGCACAAATCCTATAATATTAAACACTTAAAAGTAGCCTAAGAACCAAAAAGGCCATAAACTAAGGAAGATGGAAGCATCCCATTTTGTATTATATAAATATAAATATTAGATACGCTGAAGAAAGGTAATCAAAGTAAATTTAAGCGGCAGCCTCATGACCATAAGGAAGAAGCTTTTCTGCAATCATTTAGCTTTTCAAAGAAACAGAAATTAAGCAGGTTTCAGAATAGCAGCCGTGTTAGTCTGTATTTGCAAAAAGAAAAGGAGGACTTTGGGCACCTTAGAGACTAACCAATTTATTTGAGCATAAGCTTTCGTGAGCTACAGCTCACTTCATGTATTTGAGCATAAGGGTGAAAGCTTATGCTCAAATAAATTGGTTAGTCTCTAAGGTGCCACAAGTCCTCCTTTTCTTTTTGCGAAATTAAGCAGTCGGTGTTAATGGCCACAGCTCTTTGTACGCACTGAACGAAAAGGTGCAAGGATCTTGCAACCCCGATCTTTGCAGCCAAAGTAAAAACTGCATATGTTTAATAACAAAGTCTGGTTTGCAAGTCTGTCAAGGGTCTTGCATTCTTGCATTCTTCCATCTCAGCTACCTGAGCTGCAGGAAGGCAGTAGGCATTTGCCTGAAATTTTGTCTTCTGATCACATGGAGCTGCTGTGGTGTCTGCTGGTCAGGAGCCAAGTGCTTCCTGGCTTGTTGCTCCCTCTGCTGAGCACAACCAGAAAGGAGCAGTGAGAAGAGGAGGTAGTGGCAGCACAAGGACAAGGTGAGAGACCCAACACTGGCTCCTACATCCTCCTGCAGCTACAACAGCCTCCCCCATCATATTGCCCCAGCTAACTACTTCTAAGCACCCACCAGCAGCTACCTAACTCTAGCTGCCCCAGCAGCCACTTTCCAACACAACCTTTCCATGTGTGGGGTCTCAGCCTGGCCTCCAGCCCAAGCCCAAAGATTTAAACTGCCATTTTTATCCCTGAGGCCAGAGCCCCATGAGCCCAGGTCAGCTGACCTAGGCCAGCCGCAGCCATGCCATGCATTGTTTCTTGCAGTGTAGATTTACCCTCTGTGTCTCAGAGAACCATATATGAGCCTAGATCAATCGATGTTTGCAGAGTGGCAGGGATGGGACCAGAAGAGTTGCCTTATGTCTTTTTAAATAGGTCACTGGAGTCAGCGGTGACATAACCATCATGGGACATATAGCCTTACGTGAAGAGTTCTGTATTCCTGAATTTAGTAGTGAATAATAAACCATTCCCCTGACACAGATTAATCAGCATCCATTTTAGGTATGCATATAAGACATTTTTTTGACACACAACTTTTAAAAGTATATTCAAATTTCAGGCCAAGTTCTGTCCTACTTCATACCATGCGCAATCCCACTGGAAGAGGGGCCCCAGAAGCTACCCCTAGTAACAAGACCACTGACTTCCCCACCCTGTCTGACCTCCCACTCTTTTCCAAATGCCTAATACTCCTCTAATGACAAAAGTCCTGACTGCCTTCCAGCTGCCAATCCCTACAAACCCATCGCCTGGCAACTGCAACAGCATAAGTATGTGCTATTAATTAATATGAAATTCTGCATAAATGTGATATTCTATGACAGTATGGAACTGGGGAAAAGTTTTGACGGATTTTTTTGTAGTGAAGTAAATATGACTATGCAGGCTCCAGTCTCACACGTTTGCTAAACTGAATGCACATGAATCAATGGGACTGCTCCTATGCTCAGAGTTAAGCATGTGTGTAAATGTTTGCAGGATCAGGGCCTCAGACCCTGATTCTAAAATTTGCTGTACACAGTCAGCCCCTTGAGCCTACATGGAGGGCCAAGGAGATAAGGCAGAGGAGTTTGAGATCAGGGGTTTTTGTTCGTTTGTTTACCTCATTTGGGTTCAGCCTGGGCACAGAGCTCTGCCTTGCACACACGTTGCAGGGGCCTTAGGCCTGGTCTACACTTTAAAGTTTTACCGACATAGCTATGTTGGTGTGGAGTATGAAAAAAAAATCACACCCCCTACCCGACATAGCAGGGCTTAGTGTAGACGCACCAGCAAAAAAAGTCTTTAGTCTGGGGAACTGGAATAAGCTATGCCAGCACAAACACGCATTCGCCAGTCTAAGCTGTGTCTCCCCCGGCGTGCGTGGGGGAGGGAGGGTTGCCATTATATCTATACTGCTGTATGGAATATGGGCAAACACTTTCTAGTGGAGTGCAGGCCTTAGGCTATAAACTCTTCAGGTCAGGGACTGTTTCTCACTCGTGTTTGTGCAGCACTCAGCAGAATGGGAACCTGACCTGACTGGGGCCTCTGAGTGTTACTACAATAACAATAAATACCCAAGCACTTTAGGCATCCACAAATCTATCAAAAACAAAGAACTTCCCAACTCAAGGGGATGCCCACAAAGGTGGTAAATTACCCATATGTGATCTCTGTTAAACCCACAAGGTGGCGCTATCTTAAAGGCTTCTGGACTTGCACAAAGGAAATCCAGCAAGTAGGCTTTAACATGTTTATTACAAAAAGAGCAGACCAACCTTCTCTTCATCCTGAAAGCTCTGCATTGCCCCATATGTGACCAATTGCCAAGTTTATCTCTCCATTGGGGTACCACTCACAGAGATGCTCAGTCTAGGGCAGGGGTTGGCAAACAATAGCTCGGGGGCCGCATCTGGCCCGTTAGATGTTTTAATCCATTCCTCAAGTTCCTGCTGGGGAGCAGGGTCTGGCCGGGGCTTGCCCTGCTCCGGCGCACCAGCCGGGGAGCGGGGTCGGGGCTTGTCCCCTGCTCCGCGCGTGCCATGGCTCCTCCCAACTCCCAGAAGCAGCAGCATGTCCCCCCTCCCACTCCTACGCATAGGGGTAGCCAGGGGGTTCCGCATGCTGCCTATGGCTCAAGTGCGGCCCCGCAGCTCCCGTTGGCCAGGAACCATGGCCACTGGGAACTGCAAGGGCAGCGCCTGCAGATGGGGCAATGTGCAGAGCAGCCTGGCCACACCTCCGTGTAGGAGCCAGAGGAAGACATGCCACTGCTTCCAGGAGCTGCTTGAGGTAAGTGCTGCCCAGAGCCTGCACCCCTTCCTCCCACCCAGACCCCAATCCCCTGCCCCAGTCTTGAGCACTCTCCCACCCTCCAAACCCCTTGGTCCCAGCCCGGAGAACCCTCCTGCACCCCCCAACTCCTCATCCCCAGCCCCCTTGGAGACCTCACCCCCCCACACCTCAACCCCCTGTCCCAGCCCAGAGCCCCCTCCTGCGCCCTGAACACCTCATTTCTGGCCCAACCCCAGAGCCCACACCCCCAGCCAGAGCCCTTCCCCCCCTCCCACACTGAACCCCCAATTTTGTGAACATTCATGGCCCGCCATACAATTTCCATACTCAGATGTGGCCCTTGGGCCAAAAAGTTTGTCCACCCTGGTCTAGGGCCACAGTAAGGGAACAGAGTGTGATTTTTAGGCAGCAGTCCTTAGACGACCCCATGTTTCATTTATTCCACTAAAGCTCCTGATTAGTAGTGCACAAATTCTAGTGCTTGCTAGAAGGCTTTTTCAGACCCATGATTCCACCTTCCATTGAGGATGCTGGCAGAGTTTTTCTTTATAGCATCGTCCTCCGTTTCTCAAGGTAAAAACAGTTATTGTCACAGACCAATCCCACAGCTAGAATAATACTTCCAACCTTCAATGATCCAAAAGGATCAAGATGAAATCTCCTATTCTTTTTCCTCTGTGGTACATAATGTGCTTCTCCTAGGCTTCCCCATCAGCCCACTATCTTTAGTTTCAGGATAAGGTAGTACGTGGGATTGGTACCAGAAATAATTTTGTTTTCAAAGACATTATAACCCTTTAGCCAGAACTGTCATTGTCAAGCTTCCTTCTCCACTCTGAACTCTAGGGTACAGATGTGGGAACCCACATGAAAGACCCCCCCCAAGCTTATTTTTACCAGCTTAGGTTAAAAACTTTCCCAAGGCACAAACTTTGCCTCTGGTCAGGAGGGATTTTATAGCACTGTATACAGAAAGGTGGTTACCCTTCCCTTTATATTTATGACATGCCCCCCAAATCACAGATAGTGTCGGACAACCGGTTCCACACTGGCTGTGATTTCTTCCTGGAGCTCTAGGAGAAAACAGAGTTAATAAGACATATACACCTTTAGATATACTACTGACTATATAAAAACTAACAATATTTCTCACATTTCAAGGACGATTTTAACCTGCTGATTCTGGGAAACTTTCACGGGAGAGTGCATCAGCCACTTTGTTAGAAGCTCCTGAGATGTGTTATATTTCAAAATCAAAATCTTGGAGAGCTAAACTCCATCAAAGAAGTTTTTTGTTATTGTCCTTGACGGTGTGAAGCCACTTCAGCGCAGCATGGTCAGTTTGCAGGTGGAAACGCCATCCCCAAACTATGGGCGTAGCTTTTCCAGCGCGTACACAATGGCGTAGCATTCCTTTTCGCTGATTGACCAGTGGCTTTCCCTCTCAGACAGTTTTTTGCTGAGAAACACAACAGGATGGAATTCTTGATCTGGTCCTTCCAGCATTAAAGCTGCTCCCACACCACGCTCGGACACATGTGTGGTTACTAGGAACAGTTTGTCAAAGTCTGGGGCTCTGAGCACAGGGTCAGACATGAGTGTCGCTTTAAGCTGTTTACAGGCCTTCAGTCCAGTGCACTGCATTTGGCTGTTTCTTTTTGATTCAGTCTGTCAGTGGGGTGGCGATTTGGCTGTATTGCGGTACAAATCACCTGTAATATTCAGCCAAGCCTAAGAAGGATTGGACCTGTTTCTTTGACTTTGGGACAGGCCACTTTTGGACAGCAGCCACTTTGGCCTGTATGGGATTGATAGTTCCTTGATCCACCTGGTGTCCAAGGTAAGTCACTCTGTTTAGGTCTATTTGACACTTCTTAGCCTTAACAGTTAGTCTTGCCTCTTTTATGTGCTCGAAGACTTTTTGTAGATGTTCCAGGTGTTCTGCCCAAAAATATGACCACATCGTCAAGATAGGCGACTGCATATTCTCCCAATCCTTCTAGGAGACCATCTACAAGTTTTTGGAAGGTGGCGAGTGCATTCCACAGCCCAAAAGGGAGCACATTAAATTCATACAGCCCAACATGTGTGATGAAGGCTGACCTTTCCTTGGTGGAGTCATCTAGTGGTACCTGCCAGTACCCCTTGGTGAAGTCCAAAGTAGAGATGAACTGGGTCTGTCCTAGTTTCTCCAATAGTTCATCTGTGCGTGGCATTGGATAGTTGTCTGGGCGAGTTACAGCATTTAGCTTATGGTAGTCCACGCAAAAACGTATCTCCTCATCTGGTTTGGGAACTAAAACCACTGGAGATGCCCATGCACTGCCAGAGGGGCAGATTACACCCATCTGTAGCATATCCTGGACCTCCCGTTCTATAGCAGTTTTAGCTTGAGGAGACATCCGATAAGGTTGGACTTTAATTGGGTGAGCATTACCTGTGTCAATGGAGTGGTATGCCCGTTCAGTCAGTCCTGGGGTGGTTGAGAACGTTGGCGCGTAGCTAGTGCACAGCTCCTTGATCTGTTGTCGCTGCACATGCTCAAGGGTCATGGAGAGGTTCACCTCTTCCACGCCACCAGCACTTTTCCCTTCGTAGTAGACACCTTCAGGCCACTCAGCATCATCTCCTCCCTGGGCTGTAAACTGACAAACCTTTAATTCTCTGGAATAAAAGGGCTTTAGAGAATTAATATGGTACACCTTAGGCTTTCGGTTGGAGGTGGGGAATGCTATGAAATAATTAACAGCTCCCAGGTGCTCTTGGACGGTAAATGGCCCTTCCCACAACGCTTCTATTTTATGGGTCTAGAGCGCCTTTAAGACCATGACCTGGTTCCCTATCTTGAAGGAACGCTCTCTGGCATGTTTATCATACCAGGCTTTTTGCTCTTCCTAAGCCTCTTTTAGGTTTTCTCTAGCAAGGGCGAAAGAGGTTCGGAGGGTGTTTTGTAGGTTGATTACAAAGTCCAGAATGTTAGTTCCTGGAGAAGGTGTAAACCCATTCCATTGCTACTTCACCAACTATAATGGCCCCTTAACCACACGGCCATATACAAGTTCAAATGGTGAAAACCCTAAATTGGGATCGGGTTCAGCTCTGTAGGCAAAGCACAACTGCTGCAACACTAGGTCCCAATCATTGGACTGCTCATTTACGAATTTACGTATCATGGCCCACAAGGTTCCATTAAACTTCTCCACCAGGCCATTTGTTTGAGGATGGTAAGGGGTGGCAACCAAGTGATTTACCCCATGAGCTTCCCAAAGGCTTTCCATAGTTCCTGCCAGGAAATTAGTTCCTGCATCTGTAAGGATGTCGGAGGGCCAACCTACCCTGGCAAAAATGTCTGTTACTGCCTGGCACGCACTTTTAGCCCTGGTGTTGCTCAGAGCTACTGCTTCCAGCCATTGGGTGGCAAAATCCATGAAAGTCAGTATGTACTGCTTTCCTCTGGGGGTCTTCTTTGGAAAAGGACCCAGAATATCCACAGCTACTCACTGAAATGGAACCTCAATGATGGAGAGTGGCTGGAGAGGGGCTTTGACCTGGTCTTGAGGTTTTCCCACTCTTTGGCACACCTCACAAGACCAGACATAGGTAGAAACATCCTTGCCTGTTCCCTCCCAGTGGAACGACTTTCCCAAATGGTCTTTGGTTCTGTTCACCCCAGCATGGCCACTAGGATGATCATGGGCTAAGCTCAAGAGTTTTACCCGGTACTTAGTTGGAACTACCAACTGTCTCTGAGGATGCCAGTCTTCCTAGTGTCCACCAGAAAGAGTTTCCTTGTATAAAAGTCCTCTTTCTACAACAAACCTGGATCGATTAGAAGAACTGAGAGGCGGTGGGTTGCTCCATGCCACCATCCAAGCTCTCTGGAGGCTTTCATCTGCTTCCTGTTCAGTCTGGAACTGTTCCCTTGATGCTTGAGACATCAGTTCCTCATTGGATTCTGGACCTGGGCTTAGTCCCTCTTGAAGCGATGTAGGTGATGGGGCTGTTTCCATTGACTGTAAACCGCTCTCCGCTGCTGCACTATGTTGGGGTCCAGGCTCCAGCTGAGTCTCTTGGGTAGTGTTATCTGCTGCTGCCCTCTGGTGGGGGGTTGCAAGCACTGGATTCAGTGCTGGCAATGGTTCTGGTGTTGGTTGTTCTGCCAGTTCCACTTCTGGGACTGGCTCTGTCTGGGTCTCTGGGACTGGATCCACTACTGCTGTTGCAGACGTTGGCATGGGGTCTGGTTCCATCACCTCTGACTGGGCCCTGGTAGAAGTCTCCAGAACAGAGCTAGGTGTGACAGCTTGCTTAGCCTTGCATTCCCACCCTCTTCACATGACTGGCCAAGTTTTCCCCCAGCAGCATGAGTATGGGATAATTATCATAGACTGCAAAAGTCCACGTTCCTGACCAGTCCTTGTACTGGACAGGCAACTTGGCTGTAAGTAAGTCAAAAGAGTTTGACTTGAAGGGTTGAATCGTCACTTGGACCTCTGGGTCGATGAATTTGGGGTCCACCAAGGATTGGTGGATAGCCGATACTTGTGCTCCGGTATCCCTCCACGCTGTAACCTTCTTCCCGCCCACACTCACAGTTTCCCTCTGCTTTGAGGGTATCTGGGCCTGAGGACCTCTGGTGTGATTCCGGTGCAATGAACTGTAATCTGTTGGGGTTTTGGGGCAGTTGGCCTTTACATGTCCCGGCTTCTTACATTTAAAACATCACCCAGCTGACTGGTCACTGGGGCGAGGTGGGTTGCTGGAGAATTGTGTGGTGCAATGATAAGGTGTCTGGAGTGTTCCTTGGGCTGTAGTTGGGGCCTTGGGCTGCCCCCAGTAGTAGGTGTGGTCTGAGGGTGTCCCTTCTGGTATCTGCTCAAACTGCAACTAGGGTTGTTCCTCCCTCCACCCATTTTGTTCCGGTTTGCCCCACCTCTCTGGCGGTATGGGACTGCTCGTATTGATCAGCATAAGAAGCAAGATTTTCTGCTGAGTCCATTTTCTTATCCCATAAACACCTGTTTTATATCATCCTTGGACATATTCAGGAATTGCTCCTGTATCATCAAATCCCGCATTCCTCCAAAGCTTGTTACATCCCGTCTTTTGAGCCATTTATCAAACAGATCCTTCATCTGGTTTACATAATCCACATTACTTAGTCCAGGCCCTTTCTTAAGGGTTCAAAATTTTACTCTGTAAGTTTCAGGGGTAACTTGAAATTGTTTTAAAACCAAATCCTTGAATTTATCATAGTCAGAAGCCTCATCAATAGGCATCTTGTTGAATATGTCCAGAGTTCTTCCAGTGAATTTTGCGACCAATGTGGTCATCTTGTGAGTGTCAGGAATTTTATGGAGTGTGCACAGTCTCTCAAAGGTGAGAAGATATTCAGCAATATCACTGGATTCATCATACTGTGGACATAGTCGCTCCCATTTGTGGATTGTTGGGGAAGGATTGTTAGGGTTATTCGGTATATTCTGCTGAGCCCTTGCCTTCTCTTTCTCCAGTGCATGCTTCCTCTCTTTTTCCCTCTCCTTCATTTTTCTTTTGCCTCCACAGCTTTCTTGTGGGCAGCCTCTTGGGCATCAATCTCCATCTGTCTGAGTTCTACCCATCTTTCACGTTCCTTCTGTCTTTCCTCAGCTTCTAATCTGGCTAATTCCAGTTTCTGTTGGACATTGCTTTCTGTCATCCTAGCCTCTCTGTATTTAACCTAGCTATACCTGAGAGTTAGAAAGAAAAAAAAAACGTGCTTGTGAATTCCCAGTTCGCTGAGCTGTAACCTGATACCTTTGCCTCTGATAGCTGTTCTCAGCCTACAGAAAAATCCTTTTGTTAAAGAATGATCCCACCGCTCTGCCACCATGTCAGGGTTCCTTCCCCACTCTGAACTCTAGGGTACAGATGTGGGGACCTGCATGAAAGACCCCCTAAGCTTATTTTTACCAGCTTAGGTTAAAAACTTTCCCAAGGCACAAACTTCACCTCTGGTCAGGAGAGATTTTATAGCACTGTATACAGAAAGACATTACCCTTCCCTCCATATTTATGACAGTCATAAAAGACTATATACTGGCTATATACTGTCTGCAGGACACTACGTTGTCAATCCTTTTATATAATATCACTACACTATATGCACCCCTCTTATATCCAACTTTAGCAGGAAAAGGCAATTCACTCTCCAAACTGATATAGCCACAAGTTGTATCCTAATGCAAATAAAACTACCATGTTCTTTTACGGGCTTTAATTTGCAAGATGAGAAGTCCTGTTTAAAGTTAGTTTGTATATTAGAGTCATCCAGAATTTTAAAAACAAAAAATGAGTGTGGGATCTCATTTGCTTACATGGCAGTTCTTGAAGAGCTAAATATTTGTACTCTATTTCTTAAACCAGAAAACGATCCACGCAATTTATTATACCTTTAATTTCTATAACAGTGTAGTTCATCATACTTACTGATCCCTTTGGGCCCAGCAATCCCATATCACCCTAAACAAAAAATAAGACAAATTATGTCATAACAGGATATTCATATTCAATTACAAATGCAATGTATTTGATATGTTTTACTCAATATTTTAAAAATGATTGTTCTATTAAGAGCTAAGGAACTCATTGAAGTACACAAAATGGCACCTATAAATCAATCAAAAAACTGGAAGTAATTTGTTTTAATATATTTGTGAAAAAATCAGATTTCAGTTTTTCCATTAGAATTGCAATTTCAAAAAGACATTTTTGTACTATATTATCAAATATGTTTCTTTATTTATAAAATATATTTCAAAATGAACAGGGAAAGCTCCCAATGCTGAGTAATGGTCTATAACGAGTGAGCAAACTTTTTGGCCTGAGGGCCACATCTGGGAATAGAAATTGTATGGCAGGCCATGAATGCTCACAAAATTGGGGTTGGGGTGAGGGCTCTGGTTGGGAATGCAGGCTCTAGGGTGGGGCCAGAAATGAGGAGTTCAGGGTGCAGGAGGGGCTCCAGCCTGGGACGGGGGAGTGGGGGAAGTGTGGGGGAGTGAGGGCTCTGGCTGGGGGTGCGGGCTCTGGGATGGGGCTGGGGATGAGGGGTTTGGAGTGAAGGAGGGTGCTCTGGGCTGGGATTGAGGGGTTTGGAGGGTGGAAGGGGGATCAGGGCTGGGGCAGGGGGTTGGGGCACAGGGAGAGGCTATGGGGTGCCAGCTCCAGGCAGCGTTTTCCCTAAGTGGCTCCCGAAAGTACCGGCACATCACCTCTCCAGCTCCTATGCAGAGGCGCGGCCCGGTGGTTCTGCACACTGCCCCATCCGTAGGCACTGCTCCTGCAGCTCCCATTGGCTGTAGTTTCCGGCCAATGGGAGCTGCAGGGGTGGCGGTTGGGGCAGGGGCAGCGTGCAGAGCGGAGGACCCTGGCTGCCCCTACGCGTAGGAGCTGGAGGGGGGCCATGCCACTGCTTCCAGGAGCCACGTGGCACGGCCCCTGACCCTGCTCCCCAGCTGGAGCACTGGAGCACCAGAGCAGGGCAAGCACCAGACCCCCGCTCCCCAGCGGGAGCTCAAGGGCCAGATTAAAAGAGTTCGTCCACCCCTGGTCTATAATTATTAGAGTTGGGCAGAAAACCCACTGAAATTTTTTTTAATCAGAATTTGCTGATATGCTGAAATCAGAATGTTCTGCAGGACCACATCAGTTTCAACAAAATTCCCCCAGAAGTCAGGCAGGTTTCAAACCCTGCCTGTTTTCTTGCCATCTTGCCTGCTCAGCTTGCTTGTGGCAGCCTGACTAGCTGATGGGGAGCCAAAAGCCAGGAAGCCCTGGGGGGACCCGGGTCACCAAGCTCCCAGCCTCAGCAGCCCAGGCTCCCCAGCTCTTGGGCAGGTTGCCTGTGGGCTGCCTGTATGTCTACACTGGACCTGGAGGTATGATTTCCAGGTTGGGTACACATATCTGTGCTAGCTTGAATTGAGCTAGCATGCTAAAAATCGCACTGTGACTGCGGCTGAACAGGCAGGGAGATAAGCTAGGCGCCCTGAGTAGTGGACAGTGGTGGGCAACCTGCGGCCTGTCAGGGTAATCCGCTGGCAGGCTGCGAGACAGGGTTTACATTGACTGTCCACAGACAAGGCTGCCCGCAGCTCCCAGTGGCTGCGGTTCGCCATTCCCGGCCAATGGGAGCTGCGGGAAGTGGCAGCCAGCGTGTCCCTGTGGCCTGCATTGCTTCCCGCAGCTTCCCATTGGCCAGGAACGGTGAACTGCAGCCACTGGGAGCTGCGGACGATCAGTGTAAACACTGTCTCGCGGCCTGCCAGTGGATTACCCTGACACGCTGCGTGCAGCCCGCAGGCTGGAGGTTGCCCACCACTGACCTAGGGTTTCAGATAGGGACGATGAGTCCATTCTGCCACATGTGGAGCTGTGGCTATATTGCTATTTTTAGTACTCTAACTTCATCAAAACTAGCATAGGTATGTCTACCCAAGCTGGAAATTACACCCCAGCTCCAGCTTGGGTAGACTCCAGCTCCAGAGTAAATATATCCTAAGAGTCAGAGCTTCCAGGCCTTCCAGCATCCCCAGCAGCCTGCCAGGAGGAATGTCCCATAACCAGGGCTCTCAGTAATGCTGGGCAGAGAAAGGTAATTTCATTTCATGAGGAATTTTGAAATGTATGGTTTCTGTTCCAAATCATAACAGAACCAAATTTTGAAATCTCAAAATCCTCTGTGAAACAAAATTATTGTCCTACACCGAGCTCAAATTACTATCATAATGATGTATAGATGCATTTTATCGCTATACCAATGGAGATATTTCCCTGAAGCAGGGCCGGATTAACGCAGGAGCTTTAGTGGCTGCACCCCAGGGCCGCAGGCTAAAGGGGGCCTCAGCACAGCAGGGCTCAGGCATGCTGTGGCCCCACACCACTCCAGGAAGCGTCTGGCTGCTGGCACGTTTCTGCGGCCCCTGGTGGCGGGGGCACAGGCAGCTCCGTGCACTGCCCCTGCCCCCAGCACCATCCCCACACCTCCCATTGGCCAGTTCCCGGCCAATGGGAACTGCGGGGTCGGGGCTTGCAGGCGTAGGCACTGCACGGAGACACGCTGTTCCCCTCTCCTCATCCATTCTACTTTTTGCAGTGATAAAATTATATGATAACACTGAGATTTGGTTTCCAATGGGAAAAAAATCATGTTAGAAAATTTTCTTCAACAGATAAAACAAAAAAGTCAATATCATTCACATAAAAAACACCTTAAAACAGATTAAATGAAAATAATGTCTTACCAGGTCACCCCTTTCTCCTGGTTCTCCTTCTCCTCCAGCAGGACCCTGTATCAAAACAAGACACATACTGTCAGAGTCTTACACTCCTTAAAATTTAGATGATTCTAGAGTACAGTGATTGCTATCATGATTAGTATTAGAAGACTTACTTGTTCACCTTTAGGCCCTGGCTCACCAACCAATCCCTAAATGTAAAATAAAAAACAAACTATTTTAGAACCTAGAAATCACTGAATGTAAAGAGGGATTTTATATTTCACTCTGGTCAGAACTAAGAAGCTGTTATCTTGAACCAGCATTTCTGGAATATTTGGATCTGAAAGCAGCTTTTTCTTCCTTCCTCCATTTTAAAATTTATTTTATTAAAAGTATTCCTAGAGATATTTGGTTCTCAATTCCTGTTGTATTATTGCAACAACACTGTAGAACAACCAGTTCAGGAGCTTTTTTGGTGTACCTATAAATCAGATTCACTAAGAGGCAAAGACCAGATCTGAGTCCTCCATTCTTCTGTTTTTTTCTACAAGGAAGGATAGTGATAAGGACAGAGAGAGGTGGGAAGGCACTAGTAAATCTTTGTATCCAATTAGATCAAATGTCATGTAGGGCTTATTCTGAAATTGTCCAAACTCCTTTGTCCATCTCTAGACACACTTGTTCAGAATGTTTATACCCGAGGAATAGAAAGTTCAAGCATTTGGCCATAGGAACATAAGAATGGCCCTATTGGGTCAGATCAAAGATCCATCTAGCCCGGTATCCTGTCTTCCAACAGTGGCCAGTGCCAAGTGCCCCAGAGGGAATGAACAGAACAGGTAATCACCAAGTGATCCATCCCCTGTCGCTCATTCCCAGCTTCTGGCAAACAGAGGCTAGGGACACTATTCCTATCTGTCTTGGCTAATAGCCAAACCGAGCATTTCATTCCAGTTCAGATTCTAAGCAGGAGGGTAGTGACCAAACGTGACGGTGATGTAACGGCTGTTCATTAAGGTCTCTATAAAGTCATTGGAAATACTCCTATGAGTTTCAATGGATCAGGCCGTATATTGATTATCTCTGTCCAATTCACAGTGGAAAGGTATTCATAAGACCAGTCCTATCATCACAAAGGACTTTAATTGCCACACAAAGACGGGCCACAGAAAAGCCATATTTCAGAGTAACAGCCGTGTTAGTCTGTATTCGCAAAAAGAAAAGGAGTACTTGTGGCACCTTAGAGACTAACCAATTTATTTGAGCATAAGCTTTCGTGAGCTACAGCTCACTTCATCGGATGCATACCGTGGAAACTGCAGCAGACTTTATATATACACAGAGAATATGAAACAATACCTCCTCCCACCCCACTGTCCTGCTGGTAATAGCTCTCAGCTATAGCTCTCAGCTATTACCAGCAGGACAGTGGGGTGGGAGGAGGTATTGTTTCATATTCTCTGTGTATATATAAAGTCTGCTGCAGTTTCCACGGTATGCATCCGATGAAGTGAGCTGTAGCTCACGAAAGCTTATGCTCAAATAAATTGGTTAGTCTCTAAGGTGCCACAAGTACTCCTTTTCTTTTTGAGAAAAGCCATAGGTAACCAGACCAAAAGATGGTGAATCAGAAATAGTGTGAGACATGAGAGCTGGCATTGCTTTTCCCTCCACTTCCCCACATAAATATGAAAGATCCACCAAAGTGCTACCACGCAGTTATAGGAGTACATGTAGGAGTGGCCTATATTTGTATACATGTAAATAGAACAGGTCTGAGTGGATGGTGACGAAGAATATTTGGCATAATTCCTGGGTTTGGAAGGATTGTTAAAATGAATTGTCATGCATTGCAAATGGCTTCTTCTGCTTGCTGTGTACATCAGCTCTTAATGCACCATTGGGTTTTTGATTCAAGTAAGGCTGGATACATTGCATGCAAAGCACATCCAGTCCCTAGGAAATCAGGAAGGGAGGAGGGGGAAACTGATGACTTTGCATCAGTCTGGAGTGACCCCATTGTCTAAGCCTGAGACTAGCTCCAGAGGTAGCCATTTCCAAATCTTCTGGACCAGCAGGGTAGGAAGGCTCAGTGGAACGCAGGGCCTCTATGGGACGAAAAAGGAAATAAACTTAAAAATATGGTTTTATGTATAGGGCTCTCTCTCAAAATAGGAAAAGTCAAAAGAAACAATGAGCTGAATTAATTTCTAGCATAACTCTATTTATTTTAAGAGAGTTACACTGGGAATGAATTTGGCCCTATGCTTAAAAAAAAAGCAAATGTAGAAATATTCTCAGAAATCACTTATATAAATAGAACGCACCTGGATGTACTCTCAGAAACTATGAGAGACAGTTTGATCTACTAAAAAGAGGAATTTGCAGATTCCTGTCTGGCAACTTTGACAGCTGGCTAGAAGTGTGTGTACCTGAAGTCAACATTCTGAAAAACCACACAGAAATATACTAACTTGATAGTAATACAAAGAAGACAAATGTTCAAGGTGGCCCTTAAAAACTTGCCAATTTACCTAGATAAGTAATTTTAAAAAATGTCACTAAGCCTTCTGTGGGTAAGCACAGGAGTAAGGGGCATAAACTATAACCACAACCCCTGCCTAGCCTCTCTACATCACCAATCTGTGCTCTCCATATCCTTCCCCGAGCAACTGGAGGAAAAGCGTATCTTTTGTATAAGAATCCATTGTTATTCAGTGACATTCATCCTGCAAGGTAGGAAATCTCCAGCAAGTGAGTAGGAATTCCGAGGCTTCTCAGGGGCCCAATTTTTCCGTGCAAAATACTGTTTGAGATACTTGTATCCTGTGAATGTGCATAGATAGCCTCAGAGTTGCGGCAGTCACTATATTTCTATAGTATATACAGAGTACATAGAAACATTGCAGATATTGAAGTAGGGTAACATTTTCAGTGACTTCCCATTTTCAAGAGTGCCTAAATCAATGATTTTAAAAGAGACTTAGACACTTTTGAAAATTTTATCTGTAACCTTATTTATTTATAGGGTGGGGTTTTTTTTGGTAGATTCTTATGAGCCTTAATTAGCCATCAGAGCACTCCCCAACTTCTAAGCAGCTTTAATGGATCTTGGTGTGCAACAAGAAACTCTGAGAAATGAATAATCACAACAATGAATGAGTGATGTTAAAATAATTGTATTCCTTCCTGCTATCATGTTGCGATTCTTTACGGTGCATTCGAGCGCATTTCTTACCCTGTCACCTTTGGCGCCAGGCAGGCCCGAAGGACCTGGCAGTCCCGGTAGTCCTAGGTCCCCATCAGGACCCTGTGAAAACAAACCAAGGATGGAAACTTCCCAGTATTGTTTCTGGAGAGAACCAATGGATAACTATAACCAAGGGCCAGATTCTGGGCCCCTCATACACATTGAGTAGGATTTTATTCCTAGAGTAGTCCCAGCTCATACAGTAGGGGTGTGAGTGAAGATGGTAGAATCTTGCCCATCTAAACAGTACTTTTGAGGATCTTATTATTGATGAACACAAATAGCAACATTTACTGGACTTTCCCCTCCAGCCCTAGTGCTAAATAGTTTAGTTCTTAACAAAAAATTTCTTTGATTTATCCCCCATGGCTTGTACATTCCTCCTTAACAGCAGGCTCTTTCAGCTCAGACCTCTCCAACTGTGCTTCTAACTAGTTCTGTGTAAATATTGTTTGAGCGGCAGTAAAAGAGGGCATTCATGATCTGTCCCATTCATTAGTTCTAGGTAGCTGCTACCAGAAAGCTGGTCTTTCACTACTCCTGCTTCTTGAAAATACATAGTGCGCACACAGTCTTACAGCTTTGGTTTCACACGAAACAAAAAATCTTTACGCTTTTTGTATCTTGCCATCTCTTACAACCACAATACACTCTCAGCACATTTTCATATGCTTTAAAATTTGAACATTGTGATTTTACTACAGACATAAAGTACTGAAAAGTTTTTCAGTCATCCTTTTCATCATACTCCTTTGACTCCCTGTGTAGGTGAGTGAGGATTCCTTCTGATGCCATACATTCCTGGAAAATAAATATAAGCTGATGGGAATTGAAATATGCTGCTTACCAGTTTCCCTGGTGGACCTGGAGGCCCAGCAGGACCTGGCTCACCTCTGCTACCCTTTTAAGAAACAGAAGGGCATTGTTACAACCTTGAATATTTATTTTCTAATTAACTGTAAATAAATGACCATTTCCCCCTCAATCTTGATTCAATTACTGTTTTATCAGTGAGCTTTAATTTAAGGGTCATGTATATTAATGCAAACAAATGCAAGCGTCATAAAACTAAAAAAGTTCTTAAAAGTAGTTTAAAAATCACTAAACATCTGTCATGGTATACGCTCTGTTAATTAACATTTGCTCATAATTTCCCAATACAGACAAATAAACTTTATTTTACAATTACAATTTTTACAACTATTTAATAATATTTAGGGACAGTCTGTCAACCCCTAACTCACACCAGTCAGCCATTACCCACAGAAGTGATCCTCTCCCTGGGACTACTCCAGAGAGTAGCTGCTCATCACTAGCCCAACTTCAGAAAAGCAGTTGATCACTTCATTAAGTCTATCCCTATCCAAGACAGCACTTAAGCACATGCTTAACTTTAGGCATGTGCTTTTAAGTCTCATCAATGGGACTTATGTGTATGCATAAGTGTGGTCATGAGGCCCAGTGTGAGTTTGCATATCATAATCTGAATTTTAACTATTAGCCTAAAGTCTTGTACTCCCTTACAGTGGACACATCCAGAGCCAAATGTGAAAATTTCATGGGAGTGTCCTGGTCAGCAGACTCAATGAGGTAAAAAAGACTATGCATTTTTGTCAACCCTATGATTTTTGTCAACCATGGGTTTTGTCATGGAAATCAGGACAAGCATACATCTTTAATTATGCTTTAACCTTGCTTCTTTACTTTAGGACATGTGTACATATTAAAATTTAAATTATGTATATATTTTAGACATCATACCCATACATTAATACCAGCACTATCTCTTTAAAATATATGCTACTGGTGAATTTCAAAATTTGAAGAAATTTTCAAAAAAGCCTAAAATCCCATTTTCAAAAGAAACTTAGGGATAGATTTTTAAAGATATTTCAATGGGAGTTAGACACCTAGTTGTTTTTGAAAATCCCACTAAGTGCCTAGCTTCATCTTTAGGTACCTAAATACCTTTAAAAATCTGGCCCTTAGGAGTCTGTCTCATTGAAAGTCAATAGGACTTATGCACCTAAATCAATTAGGCTGAGATTTTTAAAGGTATTCAGGCATTGCAGTGCTCAGTGTTGCAATGCTCAACTGATTTTGGAACCTAAATCTCACTTTCTAAAGGCATTTAGACCCTTGGGAGCCTAAATCCCAGTGATTGTCCTAAGTGCCTAACTCCCGTTAGAAGATGAGACTTAGGCTCCTAAATCAGGTTTCAGAGTGGTAGCCGTGTTAGTCTGTATCAGCAAAAAGAACAAGGAGTATTTGTGACACCTTGTTAGTCTCTAAGGTGCCACAAGTACTCCTTGTTCTTTTTGCTCCTAAATCAGTTAGCTGAGTGCCACAACACCTAAAAACCTTTAAAAATCTGGTCTTTGGGGACTTTTGAAATTTGTACCATATACAATTTAGGGAGAATACTTGCCATAAAATCATGATGCAGCATGTAACAAGACTATAATGTTCTTTATTTAGCCGTGAAAGTTATCAGTTATAAAGACCGGTTATTTTAATCTGGTGTGTGTGGCTCTAAAAGATCTGGCTGAGAGTGGATCTAATTACTCCAATGTGGCATACAGTAGATAATTTACTATTTCAGAATGAAAAGGAAATTGTGACATGAGTGGATAAAAGGAGACATGAAAAATGCATTTTACACCATATGTCATAAATGCATGGATTGGCTTCTCAGACAAGGTTAAAAAGACTGAACTCTCAAATTTTCACAAAATAATGAGGTATCCTGGAGAGATCAGACAATTTAGAAAGATTTTTTTCCCAGTCATTTCCTCAACAAAGTTCCTATGCTGTTAAAGCCATTAATTTTTTTTAAGTATTGCTGCATGGTTTGTGAAAGCATTATTCATAGTAACAGTCTGACCCTCACCCTATGACCCAGAAAACTCAGTAATCTTATGTAAATCCTACATTTAACCACACTGATTCTGTATTACACTTCTACCCAGGATTGTCACATATTGTTCAAGATTTCAGGTTCAAGAAAGAAGATTTAATTTTAACTAAGATCAGTTTTAAAACCATTTATATCTGGATACCCCATAAGGACCTTTTCTAAATGACAAAGAAGTAAAATAAGTCCTTTCAAAAACAATTACATTGACACAGAATAACTACTTGGGACTTGAATTATGCAGGTTCTGGTCATCTGATACTAAATTTGCAACTTTTCCCCAAATGCCAGTATTTTTCAGTGTTTCCCAGGTATGGTTAAAAAAATATATTGAAGATATCATCTCCTGCTACCACAGATACTGTTATTGGATAGATTATTTCATACTAATGTCACATCTTTGGGTCCAGATGAGCTGTGCTTTACACTGGACCTGAGTGGAAAGACAGGAAGACAGTGACTCAAAGCCATTTTTCCATCACCATCAACCCCCAGTCCTAGGGCCAGCCAGGATCTACATTAGCCCCAGGCATAATTTAAAGCAGCCCAAGACCTGTTCTATATTACACCTGACAGGAACGATCCCCTAGATCTATTTTGTTGGCCAGGGATCACCAGAGCACAAAAAGCTCTGGTCACGCCCCCAGCACATCACTCATGTCAGGGGTGGAAAGGCCAGAAGTAGGTGGTATTTTGCTACTTGGGGGTGGCCTGATGTCATAGGCCTGATGTCATAGTCTGTTACAACAGCATCCTGGCTCCTCCAGTGCAAAGCAGCTGGATGGCAGGCCGAGGGTGTGGGCCAAAGACTTCATGTCCAGTTCTGATCATCAAGAAAGAACATCTCATACTTATACACATTAGTTTTATCTTATCTCTTATATAAGACAGATAGATTTTATATTACACCTCTTGCAGCTGTGGAGGGATCACTCCCACCCTGTCTGAAATTAGTGGGAGTTTTAATATTGGCTTCACTGGAAGCAGGATTGTGACCTTCATATGCAGAATGTGTTTCTGACACAGGTTATGAGAATAAAAACTCCCAGGCAGGCCATCCACCCAGCACCATAATAATACTAATTAATTATAATGATGAAGTGCAGCCCCTCCATAGCTGCTATTCCAGCCTATGTAATGAAACAGAAGCTACTGCCCCTTTGTGCCCTATTCAGGAGTTTTGGACCACTGTACTCATGTGGCCTTTCTCCCGCTTTGCCCACCATATCAGCCTACACATCTGGTAGAGGGGCACTGCAGGAATTATGCTGCATGGAGAAACTTCAACCAGCCCTCTGTGCTGGAGTTTTTTTTAAATTTCAAGTCACCTGTAATGCAGTACAGGACTTATTCTCAGGCTAATTCTTCTGTTTCAGTGGTTTACTGGGCTTCTATAGGTTTTACAGTGATGCTCTTGTTAGTGAAAAATTGTGAGAACTACAGTAGGTACTTTGCTAAACTGCACTTCATGAAATTGCACTGCTAATCTGCACAAAAACTGGCAGCCCCTGCTCACCACCTTTCAGCAAAGATTTTATATCCAAAGCTTAATGAAATCTTACATTGCTAAGTATTTGTTTCTTTTACAACCTTAATTATGCTGCAGTTTGTAGTAGACTAGGCAGCGATGTAAGAAATAATGAAAACTACCATTGAAAAAATAAGTGAACAATGTATATTTTGTGATGCATCATCTTTGCTTTTGATTTTACTCATTATTTCACATGATTCAGTCATTTGCAACCAGTCATCACTACGATTTGCAATGGCTTACTGTCACTGAAAAGTAGCATTCATTATGGCTTCGTCTATACCTGGAGCTGGGGGTGTAATGCCTATCTCATATAGACATACTGGCAATTGCTCTCATGGTAGTGCACTAAAAATAGCAGTGTAGCCATGACAACATGGGCAGTGGTGAGCACAGCACAGGCTAGCTGCCCAACGTACGGACCCATGGGGATTAGGTGGCTTTGTACTTGGGGCAACAAGCCCGTGCCACCACCCCCATGCTGCTGCAGCTACACTTCTATTTTTAGTGTGCGAGCTCAATGAGACCTAGTGCAGGTATTTCTAGGTGATCTGGGAATTAAACCCTTGGCTCCAAGCGTAGAAGTACCCTTAATTTATTAGATCTCTCTTTTTTTTTTTTCATCCTGCATCTCAGAGGGGTAAATTTTCATGTGGGATCAGGGATTTAGCTATGACTCCTGCCCAATCTTTAAGCACTGCACTAAAAATGTACGCAAAAACATGTGCTATTGCTTGCTGGAATAGGCACTCACAGTACATAGTGCCTTTTCGCTGACGTTCTAAGAGGAACTTCCACACATTAATGGCCAAATTGTGGTTTCCCATCTTGGGTGCCCAAAAGCCAGGGAGGGGGAATGGATTATGCAAGGTGCTTCCCCCTCACCTGTGCCCTGCTTTGGGCACAGCCACAGTGTGGCTGGGGAGCACAGTCCATGCTGTTTCCGAGCACCACTGTGGTGACAGCTGCCTGGAAAGGGCTGAGGAGGGGTACACTCTCCAAGGGTGATGCAGCTGCCATGCTGGTGTGTAAAAGGGCTGGCCACAATCTAGCCCCAGTGTCCTTTCAGATCCTCAGATAAAAGACACCATCCATTGTGGGCTGGATCCTCAGGTGCACCTGAGCAGAGAAGGGCATTGGTGGCTATGCAAGGGACAAGTTGTCTGTCCCAGTAATACAAAACAGCTGGAAGGCTAGGCAAGGATCAAGCCCTGTTAGAGTTTACTATTTCAGCACAGAATAAACACACTCTGGGGTAAATTTGAGTGCAGTGCATGCAGTTTTGCCATGAGCCAGACAGGGTTCTTCCTGGGGACATTGTCTGTAGCATGGCTCCTCCACCTCCCCTCCAGCCCACATGCCACTCTAGCCTGCATTAACTGAGACTGCCAGCAAAAAATTAAAAAATTAAAAATCTTTTTAAAAAACGCTAACTTTTTCAAATGGCTTAATATCTGTTTTATGCTGTCAGACAGGATGTCACACCCCAGTACGTCACATTCTCTGCCAGTGCTACACTAACAATTATTCATGGAGTCAAGAATGCAGATGACATTCCATTAACCATCCAGCATTATTTAAAGGTACCTGGGCTAAATTTTTAAAGATATGTGTGTATGCATATTAATTCAATAGAAATATTGATCTGATAATTATTAACATAAACTTATTGCAAGTGCCAAAGGAGCACATGGCCTAAGACATTATTCTTTCAAAATCAGGTCAGGCACAGGAGGGAGAATCCAGTGGCTTAGAAATGAGGGCCAGGAAACCTGGGTGGTTCTTTTACTTCATATATCCTGTGTGATGTTAATCTATCTGTGCATCTTTAAAATAGGAATAGCAATACTACCCTACCCCTTAGGGGTTGTTTAAAAACAACTTCATTATTTGTGAAGCTCTCGGACTAAACGGACGAGCAGTGCCAAAAAATTTGTGCATGCACAGTACATCCTGGGAAGGTGAAGACATCAGACTACTTATCCTGCCACTGTGTTGATGCCCAACTGAATAAAATGGACCCACTTTTTAAACTTGAGGCATGTAAAGGGACCTGGTATCAAAAAGTTGATTTAAGTGACAGGACAATTAGTACAGCAATCCAGGATACATTTCAGGCTGAAAAAAAGGTCTTACAATTGTACCTATGAAAATAATCTTTGCAGTAGGGCATAGATAAAGAAGATAACTTAGCTGAAAACTACTGTATATACTTAAAAAAAGAATTTTAAAACAGCCAATATATAAAAGCTAATATGCATGCACGTCTCAAGGTTATTTACTGAACTTACTATTAAAGCTTAAAACACCACAAGCTATTTAACAAATTCAGAGCTATATGAAGTGTTAACCTACTAGAGAGGCTGGGCATAAAGCAAAAGGAACCAGTATCTGGTGTAAATTCACCATAAAAAATTAAATGCTGCTAAATCTTAATAAATGTGCGGGGAGGAAAAATTGCAGATAATTAGTTAAGGGAACACAGTCAACCTCACTGATTAGGTTTGACACTTTGACGTTTAAGAATTATTTCTTTTGAGCCACCTGCCACAATTACCAGTTTAAAAAGGATTTAAACCACAAGTGAGTTCTGTAATTATTTAGAATGACTTGTAATGTGATGCAAACATACTGCTAACTGACAAAACAATTACAGTGGAAAAGAAGATATGTTTGATTGGAAATTAGAAAATGCAAGTTGCACGGTACTCTTGTTACAAATGTAAAGCATGTCATTTTCCTGTTTTATTAAATGAAGGTTGAATATTTCATAAAAAGCACATAAATTATAACAGGCTTTTTCTCAACTGCCCATATCAATTTTCTAATTAAAATTAGATAGATGATTATATTTTCTCAAGTGTTTATTTTCCTATGCAGAAAATCTTCAGTAGTCAAGTAGATAAGATTGTATGATCTATTCCAACAAACAGATAAGTATTTTGTCTGTTGTTGGAATAGACTATGTAAACTAATTATCTTCATTTTGAATCATTAAAACCTCCTCTGGAAAACTATTATAAACGTTTAAGCTATTGGATATGACAACTCTGGTTTCTGAGCACTGACTGGGTAACAAACAGGGTAACAATATTCTTCTGTGGATTTTAATAATAAAAATTGTCCTATTTATATTGCACCTTACATCCAAAGGTTCCCAAACTGATATGTTAACACTGTGATGATTTAGTTGGGGTGGTTCTGCTTTGAGCAGGGATTGGACCAGATGACCTCCTGAAGTCTCTTCCAACCCTAATCTTCTATGATTCTAATATACAGATGTTACTTCTTCACCACTGAAATGTAATCGCCAATGAGGGAAATGCAGACGTTATTTAATAGTGCACAGAAGCAGCAACAGGACTTGAAAACTCACTTGCCAGCAAAAATGGGAATTTTCCATTGGTAAGTGCCTCTTGCAGGCTGCTTAGGTAAAAGAAGCGGCCTGAGAATATTGTTAATATAATAGAAAAAATCACATGTTTAAATTTGTAAACAAGAATCTCACCCCTCCTCTCCATATCAAGTTACACCACAGAGGAGCACTGGAGGAGTGCTAATCTTGTTGAATCCATCATCCCACACTGAAGGGTGTCCTGGCCCTTCAGCAATTACTAGCCTTGTTGTCTCTCCACAGCACTGCAGAGGACAGAGGAAAGACAACACTTTTGACTCCCCTTCCTTTTAACCCATGAAAAGGTGCAGTGGTTCCCTAGTTCTCTCACTTCCTTGGACCTATTAAGAAAACGATCCTAGTAGCAGCAACTTCTTGGTGGCTCCTCCTCTGCTCTGTCAGGAGAAAAAGGGAAGAACTCCAGGCTCCTCCTGACTCCTGCCACAGAACCCTCTACTCGGAAGATGGGGGCAGGGATTGAAAAGAGAGTGGTGCATGGAATACAGGCTTAATATGCGTAGAGGGCCTTTGACAGTAGAAGGAACCTGGAGAGGAGAGAAAGGGAGGGAATGATCAGTAGGAGGATGGAGAGTGTAGACTTGAGGAAAGGAAAAGTTAGAAGAGAGGAAGGAAGAAACAAGTGGTAATAAGTGGTAAAGAGGTGACCAAAGCAGAGATTAGGGGAGGGGACGGAAAGACAAGGAAGAAATAATTCATTGAAGAGCAACCATGGGATCTTTAATGACTGTATGTGGTTGGTCATGAACAGAGCTGGTCAAAATTTTTCAATTTTTCCAAAACTGATCAAATTTAAAAATATGATTTTTTACGACGTTTCCATTTTTGACCAGTTGTAGAAACTGGTCAAAATATTGCAAATGTCTAATTCTGAAATTTTGATTTAAAAATAAAACCTGTAGATATACTGAAAAACATTGTGAATATTCCCTCTTTTTGTCAGGATGTTCTAGTCATGACAGCCAAATGATGGCCTCTCCAGAAGCACACTGTTCCATAACACCACAACAGGGCAGTGGTTCATCAGGACTAGCTCAGAGAGGATGAACCCTTTGTTGATACATCTAAAACACTGTTTCCACACTCAGTGGGTAGTTACTATCATTGTTTAGTGAAGATTGAACTGGAACATGACGCAACTGTGTGATAAAGTGACAGTTTTATTTTGTCAATAAAATGTGGGCTATATGTGCTGCCTGGACCACCTCTCTGCCTGCTCTTATTCTTTGGACATGTGGGCACAAATCAGGGATTTTGCACAAGGTCATGGAGAGAGAAGTCCCTGACTAAACATACGAGAGTGCACAAATCCCTTGATTTACCCACCTGTGGTAAATGTACACACACAAATAGTTCAAACACTATGGAAATCAGATCTTATTAAGCAAACTAGAGTACTCCTTACAATGCAAGCGTTATTTAGAGGCCAGCTTCTAAGTTCATGTCCAGCTGTTCTGAATGCTGTAACCATGTGATGCAATGACTAAGAATATCACTTAACAATGGGATTTCACAAGCCTTTATGCTAAGGCCATTTTTTTTCTTTGCACACCCCTTCCCAGTACAGGATCAGTTCTGTTGGAAAATAGACATCCCTACACCTTCAGTAGGACTAGTCCTACTTCCAACATATGCAGAAACCACACAGCAGCTATTTCTTCGTGCCACACGCTGCAGATGATAGCTGCAACCTGTTATGCACAGTCCAGAGTAAGGGAAAGTGCAGAGAGCACAAGGGAGCTACAGCTATTGGGCACAGTCTGCTCCCATTGCATGCCAATGCAGAAACGAGGAGGGATTGGAGGCAAACTGTCCTTGAGTGGTAGGGGCAAAGCAGTCTTTGATTCCTGAGAGCAGGAGCTATATGCCTGGCATGAATGCTGACTGCACAAGGAGTACAGGGAATGCTGCTTGCTCCTGCCACACAACTGCGCACACAAGTAAGGACCAGGCAGAATCTTGCCCAAAATGAAGTGAGTCTCAACTGCCTGCCCTAGGCTGAACATAGATTCCTGACTCTTCTAACTATCACTGAAGCTTGTTTGTGTAAAAGGCTTGGACTTCCCACCCTGGTTTCCCAAACAGCCAGCAGGAAGCTGTGGCAGCCATTCATAGTCTGTTTTCCTCAGTAGAATGATACTGAATATTTTCAGTATTTTCATCAGAAGGGCGGGGTGGTTTATAAATATCAGAGAATAAAATACTATGTCTTAAAAATAGCTTACTTCTACATAAATCTGTGTGATGTGCAGTGGGTATTCCTATTACCCTACTAATGATAACACTTACAAGCTGTCCCTCATTTTTGTTGATTTGAAGTAACTCTTTTCAAGATTTTTTTTTTTTTGGCCATATTGCTCGTATGTTTACAGAAACTGTTGCATTACCAAATGATGAAACAAAATGAGGGGAATATGTTCCCCTGATCTCTGCAGTGGCAAACAGAAAAATCACTGTATTTAATCTGCATTACAGATTACAGATTAATCTGTCTGACAACAGGGTTACTAATAATTAACCCAGCATGTCAACGCCTGTTTCTATGGACCACTGATTTCATAAACTCATACTTGCGTGTTATGGGATTAAAAGCATAGTTTAGCAGATTATCTTGCATTATCAATGTACAAAGATACTTTGTTCTTGATCTAACTATAACTTTTATGTGTCTCTCAATATTTAGGAGATCAATGCCCGGAAAATGGTTCAGAAAACAAATTCCATTCCATCCAAACCAACACAGTTGGAGGCTTCCAACAAACCCAAGCTTTGGTGAGTATAGTTATGGCAAGTTTAACACTGAGATATTGCATCACAACATGCTGAGTATATATGTTATCTATTTTTATATCCTTCCTGGACAGCCAATGGCCAAAAGTCATGCGAAGGTGTGTTCCAAAGAAACTAGTGTGTTGTAATAAAGTACATTCAGCAAATGACAATGCAAACCACAGAAACATACAGAAAGGAAAAGTAAACCTGTTCTTTATCTGAGATTTGTTGAATATTTAAAGTCAGGGAACAATTAGTTTATAGGAGCCAGTTTCCTTCCTGGTTCCCCTTACAAGTAAATCACTAATGTTATATCACAGCACAAGGCCAGAAGGCTCCAAGTGAGCACCTCTGGAGTGGGATAGCAAGAGAGGAACTTGCAAACAGAGGTCATGGAGCATGAGTTCTTCTGAGCAGCAAATGGTCTCACACTGTGAATTCTAGTGCATTAAAGCTATCCCCAACTCACAGACAGTCTGTTGGGAACCATTTCCAGTAAGTTACAGCAGCCTCATGCTCTTCTAACTTCTCTCAGGACCAAGACTGGGGCCAGAGAGACAGAGAGAGAAAATCAGAAAGCTGTTACCAGCCCCCTGATAGCCACCACCTCTCATATCTCATCCTCAACAGAGACTCTGTCCCTCTGTCTTCCACATTGCATTTCAGTGAGTGCCACCATCTTTCTCTATGTAATTCCTTGCTTCTCCTATCCCGCCCTCTTCAAGGCTTATTCTTACCCTGGACTAGCCATCTTTCTAAACCTTTTGTATGTTTTTCTGAAGCAGGCTAGTGCTGTGGAAGCAATCTCCAGCAAAAGTATATGCCCCTCTGAACACCAGTATTTTCAACCAGAAGGAGCTGCTGCGGTTCAAAGCACTACCTGTCTAGCCCCCTTCCACCAGTGAGTAATATATCTAGTAAAAGCATTAGACATGGACCCAAGCCACAAAATTCACATGTTTAACACTCCAATGTTCAGAAGTGTGTGTGTAAGGCACTGGCTCAGTGCATGTGATGGTGTCTGTTTCTAATAGCTGGCCCTGTAAAGGATAAGAGCATGCTCTTTACTGATAGCTAATGCAGTTACTTTTTTAGCTTTAGTGATAGGGATTGTGCTGCTGGTGTTGATGGTCTTGGGCTTGGTTCCCACTCTTGACCATGGGGTCTGTACATGTGCATCCATTGGTCCTTCTGTTTGGATCTGGGGATTCTGCTCAGCCCATTATGAAAACAGGGACTAGCTGCAAAATGAGGATCCATGTTTCAGTTCCAAACTCTCCACCACCACCACCCAAAATAAGCTGTGGAATAATTGTGCCAATTGTTTTGTTTTGAGTCCAGCTGAAATCTGCGTATGCTGTAAGTGTCAGCACAGTTGCTTTTTTAATGTGGGTTGATGTGCATCCACTTGACTAAGGAGTTAGAGCTCTGAGTGTTTTCCTGAAATAAGTGGCATTTGTGATAAGTAGTATGTATACTACATTGTTGGGTTCAGACATTACAGTTCCAAATACGCACAGTAGGAAACAAGTCAAGTACTTACAGGTGGACCCCTTGGTCCTATTGGTCCCTCTATCCCCTGTGGTCCTTGTTCACCCTGTTTTCATGATGATAAGAACAGAGCATGTTTGAAAACTGACTCTTTGCGCAAAATAGAAATGCTCTTGTGAAAGACTCAAAAAAGAAGAAAAGTGATCTTACAGGTTTACCAGAATTTCCCATCAAACCTGGTATCCCAGGGGCACCTGCATTACCCTGTTAGACAGAAATGAGAAAAAGTTAACCATATCAAGCTACCAGTTACCATACCAGTTCAAGAGAATTAACAAAGAAATTAACAAGCAATGAAATCAAACCACCTGCTATACCCATTTTTGCTCTTACTCTTTATTCCCCACATGATTCTCCTTCATCCAGTTCCTCTAAGTTCTTTCCCTTATTTTTGTATAGCAATGAAACACACTGATGGGACTTCAATTATAGTGGATGCACGGAAGCATGCCATATATTTAAATTGAATCCCAACTTCCAGTCTAATCACTCTTTTGAGTTTCTCATGGTTTTTTCCTCAGATAAATTTCTTTTGGTCTAAAATTTTCAATGCTTTTTGTTCAGGCCATATGTGAACATCCGTGGAGAGTTTGAGTAGAATTGGAACAGCCATGTTTCAGTTATTTGAACTGTTAGAATTGAAAGCTCTTGTCTTTTTATCCATTTAATGCAGCTGAATATGCTATTCTTATTAACGTATCTAATCCTTTTTTGAAGTGTACTATGCTATATGTGTCAATGATATCCTCTGCAGTGAATTTCACAGAATTACTATATGCTGCATTTAAAAAAAAACATTTTATTTTAAAGTGTTTTGAATCAATAAAACCTCTTTCATCTTTTACGCAAGATCAATACTACCGTCACAGTGAAAGAACTGCAAAAACTGCAGACCAACCACTGATTAAGTTTTTGTTCACTTGTCTGGCATGTGTCATTTTTTATGTCAACAGTTATTTTTCATTTAACCACAATGACAAGTGAACAAAATTTCACTGGCTATTTTAGAATTTGATAAACACAAAATCCAGTTTTAGAGGAAAGGAAGTAGATTATTTAAATTATTTTACCTTTGGGCCAGAAACACCATTTGCACCTGGAGAGCCAGGTAAACCCTAAAAGAAACAACATTTTAAATATCATTTGTGTGTTAGTACAGAGTCTAGAAATGTACAAAAAGCACCTGCTGAAACTGTTGTTAAAAATGTAACTTTACATTATTGCAATCATAATTTATACTTTTCTAGTCTTTTCACCTGAAGATCTTAATGCACTTTCCAAACAGCAATTTATAAAGCCTGAACCCCCTCTGAAGTAGGTAAGTAGTATTATCCCCATTGTGCTTTGTTCAGGGTCACAGCATGAGTCACTGCCACTGCCAGATTCAGAAATGGGTATAATACCCTGAACTCCCCACTCCAATCTTATGCTCAGACTATAAGACCCCCTCTCTTGTTTACACTCGACTATAAGACTCCCTCTCTTGTATACAACCATTCACAGCAAGTGATCTTTACGGTTAGGGAAAAAATAGCAAAAGAACAGAACCAACTTCAGAATGCAACTATACATCAAATGATATTTTAACTTAGTTCCTTCAATATCTTCTCTGAGTATCTGCTCCTGTAGCAGAATGTTTTGAAAAAGTTTCTGTTGGGCTTTTAACACTTGACACTGGTTTGACACAAATAAGCAATTATTGTGAGAGGAGTAACTGTGTGCAGGAAGTATTCTTTGGAAGTATTCTTTGGCATTGGAAGTTGAATTTTTCTCTAGCTGAAAATGTAAAGGAAAGAAGGTTTTCAATTTGGTAACATTATGCACTATCTATATTCCCAACATATCCAACATTTTAAATCCACAAACTACAAGATTAAACATAAAAATGTATTTACTGGTATGGTATATGTCTCCTTGACTGTGACCAATCCGCGTGAATTAAGAATAGCACTGTGTATTTTAACAGCAGAGTAGTGTTATGCCTTTTATGTATGTATTTTATGGTAGATTAAATTTGTTTGTAGTTATTTGTACTGTTTCAATTAAAAGAAAGCCTCATAACACCCAAGTGTGGAGAGCCCCATAATGGGATAGTTGCAGATTCTCCTATCACAGGCAAATCCCTCACTGACATAAAGTGAGTGTATCTGGCCACTAGCTCCCCCACATCCCTTCCATATGGGACATTTTGGGGCAAGAGGAAGTATGAGGCACTCCAGCAATCCTATATTGGCAGAACAGCCACAGGGGATTTTTCCATCTGGGGTAAATTCAACCAGCCTTAGGCTGCTCTAACTTGCATTGTGGATCACTTTGGCCCCCAGCCAGTCCCAAGATTAGGAAAGGCAGAAAGCCATCTTTCACTACCTCACCTCCTTAGCTGCCCCAAACTCAAGATCAGTATAGCTGAGGATTGAGCCCTCAGTGTTGATAAAGACAAAATCAAATCCTAATACACAAATATCGGAATCTATATTCAGTCCTGTAACTCAAACAGACACACACACACAAAAACCCAACAGCAATTCCTCCTGCACATCAGTAGGACCACAGTCCTCACCTCCTACACCATTAAGTCTAAAACCCACACCAAATAAATAAATACGAACAAGAAATTCTGGGTGCTTCTTTTAAAATTTACAAGGCACTCAGGATGGGATTCAAAAAGTTATTTAGGCACTTAACTCTTTTCATTTCAATGTGTGATGAGCAAGTATATAAACCTAGATAGACAGGTGGATAGAATTATAAAGAGATGATTAGTAAAAAGAATTGATTTAAGAATAAATATTGGTAGACAGAATGAAAATAGCATTCTACTGATTTGTAAACTAATTCCTTTATACTTAAAACTAGGCCACACTCTTACACCACTGCTATCAGACAAGGTCTAGTAAACTCCACTGCCTGGATAAACTTTTGCAAAATTAAAAACTTATTGGCCCATGTGCTCAGATATTCCCACAGTGCAGAGTCAGAGGTGATGTGTAAAGCTTCTACTTACACTGTTCTGATCCTGGTGTCCATGCCTTCTACTACGTGCTCTGTTAGAGTAGCCTGCGGGCTGTTATTTATGTCTGCCTGTAACAGCCACAAGGCATTGAACCCTAAGCCCAGAAAGAACTTCCAGTGAAGTAGCATGTTGGCCCACCCTTTTTTAGTAATCTACTTCCCTATTATGCTGACAGCCAGGAGATTGTTTTGCGTTCAACCCCCTATTTTGGCTATACTCTTCAGGATCACCCTTGCACTGGAGTTATCCTTCCTGGGCCATTCACTCAGTTTTCCACCCAAGGTATGATGAGGCACAAAAGCTGGCACAAGTGCATCTGAGAAACTGGTCTCTTCTTCGTGTTTGAACTGAATGGGACTTTCACATTTAAAGTATCAGATACCTACTGGCAGTCCTTGAAGTCCTGCATCACCTGGACCACCAGGTTTTCCTGGTTCACCCTGAAAAAAAAAATCGATTTGCATGAATTATATAAAATCTTCAGTTAAATAAGTTAAAAAACTTTATTTCTAGACAGTAGAAACAGTGTCATTTTAGACATTTAGGCTGGGGAAGTTTACTACAAATTACCACAGTAACGTTCACAAACCAAAAGCAGTAGCACAAATGAAAAACATACAAAATATACTGGTGATTGGAGCTATTACAGTTAGAACAATATGTATCAAATGACATGTAAACTGAAATAGCCAGATAAGATACAGTTAGCCTACCTTTGCTCCAGGCATTCCAGGGATCCCTGCCCGGCCATCAACCCCTGGTAAGCCCTTGAAACACAGATAGCATATTGTTATAAAGAACATTCTTTGCTTGTCTTAATGCTGTTCCCCAGCATTTGCAATATAAAGGATCATGATAGGGAGCAAATTTTTTAAACAAATGAGATATACATACAGCTTCTCCTTTAGGCCCAGGGAGACCGGTTATTCCTCTAATACCTTGAGGACCCTAAAAAAAACAAAAACAAAAAAAAAAAACCATTGAAGTGACAGATGCAAGAAGCATCAATACATGCTTATTCATGGCTATATTAGGTAAGTTACCTTCAGCACATGTAACATGTAATATATAATATTACTGCTAAATGTTTACTTGTAAATATGATTTGAACTCACCCTGTCACCCTTTGGACCTGTCTCTCCCCGTAGACCTCTCTGTCCCTGGTCACCCTGCAGGAAACATTTTCATTTAGCAACAAAGTCAGAATACAATTGGTCATATTGATTAAATGAAATCAGATAAAACATGAAAGGTAAAATTCACTCTTGTGCAGAGAGCGTGTGCTTGGCCCTGTGCAACATTTGAGCCCCAAATCAAGCGTTTAGGTGGGCCTTAAATGGTACATCGTGACCTTTGTGGGCTCCCTCTAATTGGTGAATTTCAGTTTAATGGCTCAGTCTTGCATTACTTGGGAACAGCTAAAACTTCCAGTGAAGCCAATTAGCGTTTGGGTGCATAAAGATGCAAGATCTAGCTTTTAATGAGCATCACTGCCTTTTAAGTGTCCTTTCGTTTTCACCTTTACCCATACTCCGCTTCGGCTGCACTCTCACTCTATAAACAACTAAAAAGTAATTCAATGGAACCCTCTTAAAAGGAAATCACTTTACTATGGGAAGGGACGATATCTATGTTCACTGTATGGTGGTGTCCATGCTGACTAGTCCATTTAGACAATTATAGATAGGTATACAGTTTTCTCAAACCTTCTTAAGATATAAAAGATGGTACTTCCCTTCTCCTTATTGGATCAAAACATTGTTTCAGGTGTTTAGGTATTTACGCTCAGAAGGTGAGTAAATCTATATTTTTTCTGTGGAGGACACACTAATTCTAAATTAAATATGTCTAATTTACATTGAAACTACTGTGCAATTTACATTGACATTGATTGGCCTGTGTAGTTTATAGTTAACAGGCCCTGATGTTGGCCAGAAGTTAGGGCACTCATGCAGGCTGTGTCCCCCCTCTGCCTGATTTCCACTTGATATAAGCTATTTAAATATTCACTGGGCCACAGGAAGGGTAAGAATAATGCCATAGCCCAGTGCTTAGTGCACTCATGTGGGAAACCCAAGTTCCAGTCCCTGCTCCATTGTGTGTGTAAGTATTCTACACAAAGTGGACCAGGGTCTCCCACATCCTGGGTGAGTGCTCTAACCACTGGGATAAAGGGTATTCAGGGGTGGGTAAAATGGGACACAAGCTCCTCTTCAGTTTTTGCGAGAATGAACTTTGGGGAACTGGGCTTAGATATCTCCCCTCTCCTCAGCATTTCCTATTGGCTAGTTTAGGCAGCTCCCCTCTCAGCTGGCTGGCTTTTGTGAATCTCTTTAAGCACCTAACTCTCCCCATGCCTTGTATAATGAGCCTGGGCACCTAACTTAGGGCTGAAGATTCCATTAGGAGGCAAGATGCCTAAAAGTTAGGGACCGCACCATTGAGCCCAGGTCCACTTTATGGAACCGTTCCAATGTGGGATAATGATGTGCAAACAGAAAAGAACCCAACTTGACCTTCAGACCCCAAAGTGAGTTTAGAGACTTGGCACTGAGAAATAAACATCTTTTTACTAAGTGCCTGTTCTCCTGTTATCAAGTTACACCGTTAACTTCAATAGCAACTATCAGACTCAAAATGTCTGAAAAAACCTATACAATACACAATACCAACTGTATAAAGGTGCTTAATTGGAACAATTTCTCTGCTATACGGCTACCTTTTATTTCTAAATACATTGAACCCTTTTGTTATGACATCTAAAACACCCAAACTGCTTTCCCCACCAAAACAAATATTGTTAGAAAAGGGGTAAAGTGCCCTTATTTAAATGGACAACATTTAGCTTCTATTGGACTCAAAAATGATTTGTTTATCCTCATGCATGAAAGGGAAGAGTCACTGACTTTTATCATTCAACTGAATAATGCAAAGAGAAGTTTATGTGTTTTGTTTGTAAAACAAGTGACTTTTGTGTCTCCAAAACATAAAAGTGCTTGCTGCTGTGTTATGATAGTGGGCAGGAATAGATGCAAAGTTATGTATGTATGTTATGCCCAATTTTTAAAAAAACATTTTTTCTTTATTTTTTACATATGCCATTTTAAGAACACAAATTGTTATATCAGGCTAACCTGGCCCATCTTGTCTGGTATCAGTTACAGGAAATCATCTATTCCTGAGGCTTCAGAGACAGAAATGCTCAAACACACACAGGCTAATTGTGCAATGTTACATCATGGGCTGGAGAGAGAATTATTTACATATATGGTCATTTGTACAGTTTATGATTATGCACTTAAGCATGAAGAAATCCTGTCTAGTAGAGATTAAATGAGATCAGCTATAAGGTTGAACGTTATGTGAAGGGTGGCTGGGGAGACAACTAGAGAAGTAGAATGATCCTAGGTGGTATGGGGTAATTACTTCCAGATTCCCTCAGAATCTGCTTATATCTGAATTATGTTAAAAACCTTTGTAACTCGGGCGCTGATTCCTAGCAGCGGCAACTGTCACCTCCAATAACTGGTGGTATTTGATCTACTTTTTCCTTCCCTTCATCCCCTGTCCTCCCTTCAGTTTAGTTAGATTTGAGAAGTGAAACACTGGGAAATCAGTGGGGATGTGGGAGGTTGATGGGGAAGTGGGAAGAAAAGGAGGCCCATTGTGCTGTCTCCCTGCATTTTCTCTGAGGATACACATACTAATCATTCGTTAAAAGTTTGGTGATTGTTGCATTTCAATATTGAATGTAACACACAAATGGGCAAGCTTTTACTGAAAGGGCAGAGACCTGGAGAAAGCTTGGAAGCCTCTTGGAAGCAGAGAATTGTGACTTTGGCATCAGTAAGGAGAACACATAAGAGATTGTCTAGATGTTGGGATTTTGAACAAGGAACTTTTGGGAAAGTTAAAGTGAATGTCTGAGCTAACTTTGGAACATGTGGCACCAGCAGCAGGGCAGTCGGGGCTCCTGAAAATGAAGCAAGCACAAAACAGAAACATCATGCTGCCATATATCGAGGTGTGACTAGAACAGCTCTGTAGCGGGGTGGTCACCCTGCTCTTGCCCTGAAGGGGTTAAAACAGCCCTGGGAGAGGGCTTCCCTGGGGAGCCAATGGTAAAAGCAGCCCTGGAGAGCACTGTGGCTGGAAATAAGGGGAGTGAGTAGCTGACCACACGTGGTGGCCATCTCATTTAGGGCCCAGCTGGCCCTTATAAGAGGGCTGGGGGCCAGGAGCTGAAGGAGTCTCACTCTAGCCCTGGAGTGGGAAGGGCTAGCTGCCGGGAAGCAAGATACCTGAGGTGCAGCAGTGCTGGGGAAGGGCAGAGGGATCCAGGGAGCTCCAGCCTGGTAAAACCCCAGGCTGCAGGCCTTGGTGAAGGCCTACAAAAAGTACTGGGGCTGCAGAGGGGCAGCCTGGGGATAGGCAAAGACACTAGGTCCTAACCCCTTGCCAGTGATGAGTGGCCATTACACTGCAGTCTGCCCCAGTGAGCGGGGGCTAGATGATGGGCAGTAGCCACTGAGGCAAGGTGGGTTTAGAGGGTTGGGGGTTCCCCTGAGAGGGGAGACTTAGAGTATGGGGGTACTGCTGGGGCAGAACCCCAGGTTAAAGGGCACTGGGGTCTGGGAGGGACACGGGGCCAGCGGCAGGCAAGACACCGGCCTGCAGACGGTGCTCTGGGCTGGAAAGAGCTAATTCCCAAGACGACCAGCAGGAGGCACCGCACTGGTGAATCTCGCTTTGCTACAAGCTCCAATGCAACCAGAAGTCTCACTGCGGCAGCCAGCTATAAGTGTACAGCAGCCTCTAAAGCAGTGGTGTCCAACCGTGGGTCTGGGGTGGAGACACTTTTGTCTCCCAAGAGTCTAAGTTATAGCCTTTGAACGTAACTGTGTCAAGAAGAAAATGCCCTGCAATTGTTAAACTGAAGTATTTGAATTAACCCTATTACTACAGGGATCCAGATGCGGACACCTCTTCCTCCATGGCAACAGGAGCAGCTCTGAGGTGAGATGGGAATACTCTGAGCAACTGTTGTCCCTTCCTTGCTGTAATTGCTATCCAGCTCACCCGCTAGGCATCTGCTCATTGCAGAAGAGGCTGGAGGGAGCAGCACCAGTTGCTTCATTCCCTGCTTTTCTGTCAGGATGTGGAAGCCCAGGGGAAGCAGAACAGAAGTTCGATTGGCTCTGTCTGCACCTGAGGCTGTGCCTACCAAAGAATGACTCCCCTCCCACGACACCCACCCCAAGGGGAAATGAGAGAGAGAAGCTGACAAACACTAATAATGGCTCCCTTATTCTCTGCCTAGCTCAGTCTGGGGGAGCCTGAAGTCTCTCCACAGCTTGCTCTGACTTATACCAGTTAGAGCCATCCCTTAGGGGCCATATGCCAGCTGGGGCTAGCCAGCTACTCCTCCTTCCCACCCCCAGAGGCGGGGCTGCATGGAGCGAGATGTAGCAGGTGGATACATTGGCTTTATGCCCACAAGGAATTTATAGGTGCTCTCCGCTCCGTTTGCCGCTCAAACAGTGAAAAGTGCACGCAACAGGACAAAAGGCTTGCTCTAAAGTACTGACTGTGGCCCCTTGACCTTGGTGAAATAGTATGAAGATGAACAGATTAAACAGCACTGCTGTAGAGAATGTAGGAGCAGGAAAGACTTCAGCCTTCTCAACTTGCCAATACACTAGCCACACTACTGATAGAACAGCGTCCATTGTGGCTCTTGGGGAATTAGCTAGGAGTCAGCTCCAGGAGCCCTTAGTGGCCAGCTGTTCCTGCTTTCTAGCTAAGGTAAGTGGCTATTTAATACTTGTTATGAAAATATGTAACTTTTAAAATCATAACTAAACTCAATGGCCCAAATTCTTTCATTTATCCTGATATCAGTGGAATTATACTGACTTTACAATGATCTAATGAGACTATAATTTTGCCCTTTGGTCTTGATTTTTCCATAGACCAACTGCACTCTTGTATCAGATATGTCAGGGGAAGCTCACCTTTGTAGTTGTAAGGAAAAGACACCTTAAATCACTTATTACCTCCTCTCTGTTTAGGAGAACCTTTTATTTGTTTCCACACATACTAAGGCAGGGGTGGGCAAACTTTTTGGTCTGAGGGCCACATCTGGATGGGGAAATTGCATGCAGGGCCATGAATGTAGGGCTGGGGCAAGGGGTTGGGGTTCAGGAGAGAGTGCGGGGTGTGGAAGGGGGTGTGGTGTGCAGGAAAGGGCTCAGGGCAAGGGGTTGGGGTGCAGGAGGGGGTGTGGAAGGGGGCTCAAGGCAGAGGGTTAGCGGATTCAGGGTGCTGGAAGGGTGGGGGCTCTGGCCCAGTGCTACTTACCTCCTTGCCTGCCCTAGCCCCGCGCCACTCCTGGAAGTGGCCAGCAGGTCCAGCAGTGGCTCTTGGGGGTAGGGTGGGGCAGGCGGCTCCACCACACGCTGCCCTCGCCTGTGGGTACCACCCCCAAAGCTCCCATTGGTTGCGGTTTCCCTGTTCCCCGCCAATGGGAGCTGCTGGGGGCGGTGCCTGCAAGTGAGGGCAGCACATGGAGCCATCTGCAGCCATCCCCGCTTCCCCCCGGTGCCGCAGGGACCTGGTGCTGGCTGCTTCCAGGATCAGTGCAGGGCCAGGGCAGTCAGGGAGCCTGCCTTAGCCCCACAGTGCCATGGAGCTGGCAATCTCGAGGGCCGGATTTAAAGCCCTGACGGGCTGGATCAGGCCATAGTTTCCCCTCTCCTGTACTAAGGGAAAACCCTTTGCCAAAGCAGACAGCCCCCTACTTTATTTTTATAAACATTAATAGTTAACATCACTTTGAAGGATCTGGCTGACACAAAACTCTACTTACAGATCCACCAGAGAGCCCTCGTGGACCAGGGTCACCATCAAGGCCACGAGCACCCTACAAAATAAAGAGATAACACAAGATAGTAAGGCTGACTCCCTGAGATGTACCAAGCACCTACATATCCCAATTACTTCTATAGGAATTGCAAGTGCCCTGCACCTCTCTGAATTTGGCTCTGGATTGTTATTATTATAAATACAAACTGTTTTGACAAAGTGGCTTTTTAATCTTTTTAAACTCTAGTTTACCTTTTGAGGAGTTATATAATTAAATGCCATCAAATGTTATATATGAAATTGTCGTTCCTCTATCAAAATGTACTGGACAATGATGAAGCAAGTCACTTTAAACTATTTCAGAACAATTCATTGTTGTCATTAACTAATTCCCTGCATCACACAAAAACATACTGCATGTATATAGCATAACAGACTGACATCAAAATGTGAATTGCAATTGATTTTTATATAGTGTCTCAAAACTATCTTCAAAAATTCTTTATAGAGAGAATCAATTATAAGCCAAAGTGAAAAGAATTGTCTTCAGAAAAGATTTAGAAAGAATAAGGAATGTGTGTCTCAGAGAGAGGCAGTAAGTATTTCACATAGCTGGGGCAGGAATGTAAGTGGCCAAATAACTGTGGAAGGGGACAGTGTGGATATATGGTAGGAATTGTAGAACAAGAAAGCTTTGCTTTCCATATCCTTCACTGGATACTCAGACTGGATTTGCACCATTCTGTTCAGTGACTGGCTATTGAAACTGAATTAAAGTGATCCATTTACCAAGGCAAGCAGGTGAAAATAGGAGATAGAAGAAGTAGAAAGGTTGAGGTAGACACAATCAGGGGAAAGGAATATTCAATAAACTTTAGTTTTATTTCAAAAGGTTATGGCCTGTGTAAATTAATGTCACAATTAAGCTTGATGCCTTGCCAACAGCACCAAGAGGATATGCCAAACTACTGTAAGTCTTGGGGAGAAGGAGAGAATAGTAAGAAACTGCAGAAAGTCCACTTCAACAAAATTTGCTGATGTACAGAAAGCATTTACTCAGAAAAGAAAGGGTTGGCTGTCTTCCTGACCAGATTTATGATGTTACAATTGCTGGAGCACACTTGGTGGGAGCGGGAAAGTGCAGGCATAGCAAAGGAGGGTATCAAAAGTTGAAGTAAGGCTAAACCCAGAAAGCACCCATTGCATAGTGACCCATAGTTTAAAAATTACATGTAGTGGGGCCAATCTCTGACTACCAGCTACATTATATTCTATAGAGATAATTGCTAGTACTTACTTTGTTCCCTTTGGCTCCCATTATACCAGTTATGCCTCTCAACCCTTGAATCCCCTGAAAATGAAAAGTATTGTGACAATTTAGACCATACTGCTATTTTGTTATCAGAAATGTGGTAGTTTTCAGATAGTAGACTTCTTAAGGTACTACATATTTTCTTTGTCATTATTTTATTCCTTCCCTTGTATATAAAAAAGAGCCAAATGCTTCTGCATTAAAATGTTTAATTCATGTGGTAATTTGAAAACTGTACAATTAATAAAATATCAAATTAGAACACAGGTAGCTCAGTCTGAAGGAATTGTCAGATTGACCAAAACTGCACTGAGGCCTCAAACACAACTATATTTTAGGGACAGAAAAATACTCATTGTTCTGAGAAGCATAAAGTTGAAGTAAACCCCTGAAAAAATCTGACTGAGAGGAACCGGGTCTAAGGCTTTTATTTCTAAGAAACCTTACAGACTATTTTAATCCTTACTGTCTACCCTATTAACCCCCCACCCCTCCCGGGCCTGGCATATCCCTTTTTAAGCTGACATCACTTTCCCTGCCTCTTGAATCCTGGCTTGTAGTGGACAACACTTTAAAATATTGTGATTTTGAAGATCTGTTAGTAAGGCCACTTACGGGTCGTGCTGTGGAGTTTAATGAGTAATGTAATGTGTTATTTCCTGATGAATGCACTACATGAGAACCTGTATGACTGTGGGCCACTAACTACAAGTGTGTTAAATCACTAGGCCTGGCTGAGGATGAACACTACAGGCCTGCTTTAGAAAATGAGGAACAGAAAATGGATCTTTTAGTACAGTGAGCTCAGGCAACTACTTTATTAGGGAGGTTTTATCAGTCTTAAGGATAAGAAGGGCTTATATTCTTCGTTCTATGCAGTCTCTTGTATGTCTGTAAGCTCTAATCAGACTTTTATATTTGTCTGGACCTCCGTGATCTAGGAGCATGAAGCATGAGCATGAGGAGCATGAAGGATAGTTAAGGCCTACTGAATGATTTCATTTCCCCCAAAATTGCACTAGTCAAATCTCCAGTCAAGCCCAGACACAGTAAGCATTAGAGAACTCTTTTCAATCCCAGAAAAATATAAATCCTCACCATCCACACTTCTTTCTCCTAACTCACTCACCAGGAAACCAGAGACTGTACAAACTCTGAAAAACGGAGTAAGCATGCCATGATTAAGGCCTCGCTCTGTTGTTGGGAGTGACCCCCTTGCTCCTTCCTGTTCCCTATTGCCTGTCCTAGCTATGGGAACTGGAGGGAGGGCTAATCATGAAGGAACCAGCTAAGTAAGAACAAACAGGAACAGGGCAATTAGGACTCTTGGGGGAGGCACAATGAAATCATAGGAGTACACCACAATCTGCCCAGGAGTGGTGGCCACTAAATCCTCAGTTCTGCAAAGTCTAAGGTTACATCTACCCTGCAAAAAAAAAAAAAAAACACACCAACCCATGGCAGCAAGTCTCAGAGCCCAGTTCCACAGACTTAGGCCCACATTGCTAAAAATAGCCTTGTTAGAGGTTTCCCCCTCAGGCTGGAGCTCAGGGTCTGAAACATGGTGAGAAGTGTGATCTCAGAGCCTAAGCTCCAGTCCAAGTGAGAATATCTACGTGGCTATTTTTAGCACCATCACACAAGCCCAAATCTGTAGACCTGGACTCTGAGACTCACTGCTGCAGGGCTGTGTTGTTATTTGTTTTGTTTTTTCAGTGTAGATAAGTGTACCGTAAGTCTCAAAGTTAAGCACACGTATATGTCTTTGCAGGTTTAGGGTCTATGTCACCAAAATCATGCACAGTGAGGCCAGAAAAGCCCAGTTCAATCATCTAGTCACCCCCCTGTGGTTTAAAAAGTAATATAAGACAGACCATACATTATTTACAATGTGAAAGCATTACAAGAACCAAGCCATGAGAGCAGAAAAGGGCATGCTGTGAGGTTTTACTGCGCACACTTTTATATATTTTACCTTTATTCACAATCAGTGTGATATTATTATTAAAAGATAGATGTGTAATATTATTTCTTGTCTAATTGCTTATAAATAAACAGATATGGTGACATGAAACAAATTGATAGTGCTATTCAAAAAGGAAATACTTTACTGGAGGGCCTTGAGCTCCGACATCACCTATGACTCCCTGGGCACCTTCCTCACCCTGGAAAAACAAAAGAAAGAAAGCTGAAGCAAATCCATACCAGGAAAGGGAAAACACTATCAGCATAAGAGTTACCACTTCTTACTCACTGAGCCCTGTCAACATGCTCTGGGTTGAAGGAAACCCAGCATAGACACATTTCCTGCCCCAAAGAGCTTACACTTAACATTAGACAGATAGTAAATTAAGGCACATAATACATTGGCTCATTAAATGAAAGGGCAATTGCAACACAATTCAACTCTCTCTGTATAAAAAATTGCAGACTTCTTTCTTTGCTGAATTACTGTTTATAGGCTTCATGGAAGAAATGTGCTCCAAGAAGGAATATGAATGAAGATAAGGAGGTCATTTTGCTCAAGAGTAGCAAGGATATATTTTATTTAAGCTAAATCATTCCATTTTTCTCAAAGTTAGTATTCCCAGATTTGTTCAATCAGATTTTAAAAAACTGTAATGATGTTTTGTTTGGAGTCTGAAAGCTGGATGTGTATGTTGACAGCCTCACATGCAATCCAGCATTATCCTTCTGTGTTGTTATTATCAAACCAATACTGTGTCTTATTAATCCAGACACCTTCCTGGTGACCAGGTAACACCCTCCCCCACTTTGCCCCTGTATGCTGTTAGAGAGCAGAGCTACAATTCTCAGTGCTAGGCTGATTTACAAGAGGTTGGTTCTGGGGCACAACAAGGATTTGGCGACTCTTATAGCTCAAGCATTCTGAAAAGTGGAGGGACTACTTCTGAGAAGTTAATATTCTTTTCATTGTATATATGGATATGGAGCCGGGGATTATGGCACAAACTTTGTTCCTTGTTTTTAAGGTAGTTTAAAGTGCTAGATTGCCTGCCTTGAGAGAGAAGAAAGAGAAGTCCTCTGTAGACCAAAAAGTTTCAGCATGGGCAAAGGTAGTGCAAGGTTCCCCAGATTTCCTCACAAGTATCTAACAAGCCCATTCCAGATGAATTATGTTTTTAGGTGAGAATGTAGTTCAGTCTTCAAGCGATTCAGTCCTTGGCCCTTTCCTTCATCTCTGTTGTGGTTACTTATACCTTTCCCTCCCCCATCATGTACTCTTTTCCCCCATGCTGCCATCTCCCTTTGCCCTCTCTCTGCTCAGCTGTGCCACCCTAAGCATTCTCTAGTCTCCTATAGACTCTCTGCACTTAATTCCCAATTTTTAACATTAATAAATACTGGTTTTATTGTGCAGTTAGTTCAATAATAATTATTCTGATGGTCAAAATGAAAAGTGAGAATGCCAATTTCTGTGTGATAATGAATGAAGAATAGGGGGGATGACTTAGCAGACAATGTGCTGATAGTGACCCAAATGCCATACAGGAAGTGGGCTCTCAGTTCTTTCTGGCAGAACTATCAATAATTTTGATGGATTCTAACAAGATGACTCTTTTTGAAGTATAGGCTAAACTGGCAGTTATTTTGCTACCGATCATTGCCTTCCATTAAACTACTGCTAGCCCATTAAAATACCGTTATCGTACCTTATGACCTTGTTTTCCTGGTTCACCAGCCTCTCCTTTTACTCCTTTGTGACCCTAAAATAAAAGAAATAAAAAAGAGTGCAGGCAATGTATTTAGAAGTTGAGATATCCACTCTTCCAACATAGCCTGCCTACCACTCTCCAGGTGTACCTTCTGTAACACCTCCCCAACTCCAGGCACACCTAGACACATTCGGAAACGGGCTGTAGTGCAACCTTCTGAAAAACCTAATCCCAGATCCAGTAAATCAGTGTGTCCAACACTGCACTAGTAACCCCCTCATAAGGATATTATCCCCATAAATCAGACAAAAGAACATAAAAGAAACTAAAGCGTGAGTCAAGAAGGTGCTTGTTTCAATTTGACATTCTGAGGCCTTCTATAAAATCAAAAGGCTTGGAGGAATACCTAGCATGTCTGAAAGTTTGGGACTATAGATGCTTTGGAAAGTGATCTCAGAAATATCTTGGCACCATGCTTTCTGGATAATATAATGGGAGACCCAATGGCCAGGAAGTCCCCACCCCAATCAGTGATTCAGCATTGTAGTCTGCATATCTGCAGTGTTGATGCAACTAGTTTAAGTACATCAATTCTCTTACCTTCATTCCTATTAGGCCAGCATGTCCTGGACGACCAGGTGCACAAGCATTGGGACACTGAAAAAGTATCCACACATTGAGTTAACAGGGATAAGAAACTTTAAAAGTTATATTGTGGTTTAAGATTGTATTTTTCAAAAAGGTGAACAAATGTCTTACCAGTGGATCTCCTTCATGCAGCCCAACTGTTCCCTAAATTTGATGAAAAGGTTCAAAGTTAGAAAGAGAACAACAGGAAAAAAATGACCTTGTCTCATACAACAAAAACCACGCCTGACACACTTCAGTGTAGGAAAGCAGAAGATATAGAAATGTCAGATAATCTCTGGGGCTGAAATCCTGAAAGTGCACTTAAACACCTATGGCTGGCCCGTGTCAGCTGACTGGACTCGTGGTGTTCAGGCTCTGCAGCTATAAAATTGCAGTGTAGATGTCCAGGCTTCTGCTGGAGCCTAACCTCTGGGACCCCTGCAAGGGGGAAGGGTCCCAGAAGCCGGCCTCCAGCCCAAACCCGAATGTTTACACCGCAATTTTACCGTCTTGGAGCCCAAGCCCTGTGAGCCCATGTCAGCTGACATAGGCCAGCTGCAGGTGTTTGACTGCTGTGTAGACATATGCAAAGGGAGCTTTATTTAATTGTTATAAATTGCAGGCGTCTGTATGCAATATTCTGCCCTCCATCTTGGATTTGCTTTTCTGAAAAGCAAAAACTCTCTTTGTTTTTAAAACATCATGGATTTCTTTTAAGTACCAAAAGCTATATGTGAGAATTAGACTAAAGTAATACAATACATATTTTTGTATAAATTCAGCCTAATAATCACATATGAACTCAGTGTATCCAGAAACATACCATATTTTTCTTTTAAATATCAACAGCTGCATCTGATTTAGTAATACTATGTATTAAATGTTCCCATCTCTCATTTGGCTATGTAGTCCAGTTGCACCACAGATCTTATGTTATGTTCTCAGCAGAAGTATTTCTACATTGTAATTGACTGAAAATTGTTTTCAGAGTTGCGGTTCTTAAAGAAGTTATCTGGGTAAATGAAACAGATGAAGGCAAACTTTCTTACATTCTGATGATTATTTAATACGGAATAAAAACATCTCCTTCATAAAGACAAGACTTAATTCTTTAGAGAAAAAAAGGATCCCTCTCGCAGCAGAAGAGTTGATAGACAATTCATGATTCTATCAGCCATTGGAATTGCAAGTTAGAGATCTGTGTCCAAAAGGGATGCAGTCAATAGAAGATAAATGAGTTTCTTAGGAAATGGTCTGGCCTTAATGGGAATAGGAGAGGATCATGGAGTCTACTGAGGGAAGACTGGGGAAAAAGTTAGGAAGAAAGTTAACTACATGTGAGCAAGACTGGGTTCATGGAAGGATCTGGCAGTCTGTTATGGAGAGGTGTGCCTTCTGTTTGAGTAGGGAAGCACTGTGAGACTCTGAGAGAACTGATGAGCTTTCATGGAAGCACAAATATTTGGGAAAGGTTGGGGGTAGTTTGGTGGAATATAATGGCCTTAAATGGAATGGGAGTGGTGCCTGAGGGGGATGGAAGCTTCAGTGTAAAAAGAGAAGGAGCAGCAGAGCCTGGTGTAGTTTGTTGCTATTTATTTCCTTGGTATTTTTCTCGGTTTTATCATTCATGGCAACTTCACATTTTCTAGCAACTTTCCATGGAAAATGAGATATGGCCCCAAGAAAATAGATCCCTGTATTGCTGTTGGGACAGTCTAGCAAAGGGATGGTAGAAATCCCTTTACTAGAATCCCTTCCCTTACAGAGAAATTAAGATGACACGCTCATTTCCTAGATGCCAGGTGTGTCATTCCCCAGCATGTGCTCTGTCTGCCAGATGATGATCTGCCGTCAATTGCACCTCTCGCACATTAAAAAACTGCAAAGGTAAATGCATAGTACAAATCCCTCCTCTCAAAAGGCCCACAGAGGAGAGTCACAAAAACAGTATTTGGAAACATCTGACGCTCTGACTAGAGATGTACTGGACTACAGCGCCAACTTAAGAATCTGCCCCCTCCTTTATAGCTCCAGCCCCAACCCTACACGGTAGACCCAGGTCCCACTTGAAGTGGTAGTGGAAAGTGAACCACCCTCCCAGAGAGGCAGGGGAAGTGGCAGAAGGTGAGCGCCCAGTAGTCAACCCAGGAGGCAGGGTGTCTCTGCTTGCATTGATAGGCTAGGCCCACTGGACACTTCTCCTCCTGATGCACAGAATCCTCTGGTTGGGTGCTGTTGGTGGGACTAACCAGAGCAGTAGGCCTTAGCATTAACAGTTCACACCTCTCTGAGTTATTGTTTTAGGCTATCTGCAGACTCCAGCAGGCATCATTGCATCCATTACGCTAGGTTTACATTCCCAAACTTCTCTTTGCAACCATGAGGGCTAGAAACTTACTTTTTAAAAATGAAAGCTGAGATTCTGATGTCATCACATGACTCTACAAGCTGGGCCTCTAGACATGATCTTTTAAGTGCCTAAAATCCAGCCTTGCTGCATCCCTGAAGTCCTTACTCAGTCTTTTGACTTCAGTGGAAGTTTTGCATGAGCAGGAACATAAGAACATAAGAATGGCCATCCTGGATCAGATCAACCGTCCATCTATCCCAGTATTCTGTCTTCCAACAGTGGCCAATACCAGGTGCTTCAGAGGGAATTAATTGAACAGACAATCATTGAGTGATCCATCCTTTGTCATCCACTCCCAGCTTCTGGCAAACAGAGTCTAGGGACACTCACAACATGGCATTGCATCCCTTAACATCCTGGCTAATAACCATTGATGGACCTATCCTCTATGAACTTATCTAATTCTTTCTTGAACCCTGTTATATTTTTGGCCTTCACGACATCCCCTGGCAATGAGTTCCACAGGTTGACTACATTGTGAGAAGAAATACTTCCTTTTGTTTATTTTAAACCTGCTGCCTATTAATTTCATTGTGTAACTTCTGGTTCTTGTGTTATGTGAAGGAGTAAATAACACTTCCTTATTCACTTTCTCCACACTAGTCAAGATTTTATAGACCTCTATCATATCCCCCCTTAGTTGTCTCTTTTCCAAGCTAAAAGTTCCCCATCTTTTTTAATCTGTCCTCATACAGAAGCTATGCCATTCCCTTAATCATTTTTGTTGCCTTTCTCTGTTCCTTTTCCAATTCTAATATATCTTTTTTGAGATGGGATGACCAGATCTGCGCACAGTATTCAAGATGTGGGCATGCCATGGATCTATATAGAGGCATGATGATATTTTTTGGCCTAATATCTATTGCTTTCCTAATGATTCCCAACATTCCGCTCACTTTTTAAATTGCCACTGCACACTGAGTGGATGTTTTCAGAGAACTATTCACAATGACTCGAAGATCTCTTTCTTGATTGGTAACAGCTAATTTAAACCCCATCATTTTATATAGAGAGTTGGGATTACGTTTTTCAATGTGCATTACTTTGCATTTACCAACACTGAATTTCATCTGCTATTTTGTTGCCCAATCACCAGTTTTGTGAGATCCCTTTGTAACTCTTAGCAGTCTCCTTTGGACTTAAGTATCTTGAGTAGTTTTGTATCATCTGCAGACTTTGCCACTTGACTATTTACCTCTTTTTTTCCAGATCATTTATGAATAGGTTGAACACCACAGGACACAGTACAGACCTCCGGAGAACACCACTATTCACCTCTTTCCATTCTGAAAACTGACCATTTATTCCTACCCTTTGTTTCCTATCTTTTAACCAGTTACTGATCCACAAGAGGATTTTCCCTCTTATCCCATGACTGCTTAATTTGCTTAAGAGCCTTTGGTGAGGGACCTTATCAAATGTCTTCTGAAAGTCTAGGTATACTACATCTACAGGATCATCCTTGTCCGCAAGTTTGCTGACCCCCTCAAAGAATTCTTATATATTAGTGAGGCATGATTTCTTTTACAAAATCTGTGTTGACTCTTCCCCAACGTATTGTGTTCATCTATCCGTCTGATATTCCTGTTGTTTAGTATTGTTTCAACCAATTTGCCTTGTACAGAAGTTAGGCTTATCAGCCTGTAATTGCTGGGGTCACCGCTGGAGCTTTTCTTAAAAATTGGTATCACATTAGCTATCCTCCAGTCATCTGGTACAGAATCTGATTTAAATGATAGGTCACACAGGGACACAGCACTTATCCAAACATTAGCATATATTAAACATAACCACTTACTCTGGGGCCTGGGGGCCCTGGTGGGCCTGGAGGACCTCTCTTTCCAGCATCACCCTAATATTTTAGAATACATTTAATTAATTCCTGGCAATGATATACACAACAGCTGTATATTCAGGCCTGCAGCAGCTAAGGTGAGGCAACCACAAAAGGACAGACTAAGCAACCAATCTTAGAACAGTAAAACTCAAATTTCAAGAATACAGGTCTGGTTGTAGAGTATAAGGAAATAAACTTAATTTGAGATGGGTGTGAGATTGTATTTGCTTGTATCACAGGCTTGAAGTTCTCCTAAGAGAGTGGAGTAATCCTCAAACAACACGTGACTTATTTTTATTATTCAAGCGTGTGGATGCTATGATGATGGGCATGATAGAAAATCCTAAAATAAATAAAGATGTGGTACATAAGGTGTCTTCTTGAATAACGCCAGTCATCTCTTTACTTCATATAGAGCACCAGTATCATTGGTACTCATTTAATAGGGAGTGAAAAAGATATCACATGACATATGCCATGAAATGGCCATTTTCTGCACGATAGAGGTCACAACAGAAATTTCATTTGAACGGTAAAGCATTTGATTTTGTTTAATATCTCCCGATGAATTCTATAGAATGACATATGAAATAATACTGTCAAGTACTGTAGTATGTAATATGTTTGGGAGGCGATATTTTACTATGTCCCATTACTTGTGGAATTCTCTGTTGTTCCATCTCGTGCATGCCATAACCTTCTGTTCTAGTATAGCTATAGTCAGAAAAGTGATTGTGTAAACCAGACACTCCCTTATTTGATCTGTTTGTGTCTTCGAGGCATACCCGCTTTAAGGACAAGGGCTTAATCCTGTACTGTGAAGCCAATGGGAACTCTGCAGTTGTCTTTACTGGAAGCAGGAGCAGGCCCCAAACCAAGATTTTACTACTGTTGCCACTGGAGGACCAGTACAGTATTGAAAGTAATCTAGAGCCTATTCCGCCTCACATGTCATCCACAAAATTGTCAGCTAACTTCTGAATAAAGAACCTTCATCAGTGGAGAGGATGTACAAATCAGAAAGAGTACAACTAGATTTTTGAAGCCCAAGCTGAGAATTACAGCTTTGATTTACAGTGCTGTTGTACTCATGTTGGTCCCAGGATATGAGAGATACAAGGTAGATGAGGTAATACATATTATTGGACCGACATCTGTTGCTATCAGGTACACGTTTTTGAGCTACACAGAGCTCTTCCTCAGGTCTCGGGAAGCAGACATGCTGCTTCCTTCCCCAAACCTGAATAAGAGCTGTGTTCTTATTCAGCTTATTAAGCTCCTGATGAAAAGCTTGTACCTTCCATCAACAGAAGTTGGTCTGACAATATATATTACCTCACCTACCTCATCTCTCTAATATCTTTTGATTTATAAAACTGAGAAAACTTGATATGGAAGTAAGTGAAAGAAAATAATTCAGTAAAAATAGCACTGTGGGAGTTCTGTATCATTTTTCTGACTACAGTCTTACTTTAAATCAAGTCTTATTGCTTCTTGATTGGTCTCACCTTTTAACTATGTTCTTATTTGATATGACTGACTGTAAAGTGTTTTGAGAGGTTAACACTGAAGTTAAATGATCAACTAAGAAAATGGCTGGGATGCTTCATTAAAAAAAATTAAAATGCTATTCCTTACTTTCTTTCACAACCGAAAGTGTGGCTTTGAGTCTTATTTCAGTGACAAAATATGAAGCAAAAATTAGACAACATGCTGAACCTGCCCTTAGTAACGTTTGCCAGGTAGCCACCACTGTGGAAAAGTGGGTAGGAGGGCAGGGATGAGGGACACTTATTCACTGGTCAGAGTATCTATGTAAACAGTGTCAAATAAACAGTTCCATGAAAAGGGATAAAGTAATTTACTCTACTACCCCCTCTGACTCCTGATCCAGGGACGAAATTATGACTGATTTACAGTTTATTTTCTGGTCTACCTAACGAGTGGGTCACCTCTGATTCCGGTAAGAGCATAACCCATAATGTCTCTAAACAGCTCTGAAGATGTGAAATATAAGTGCTAAGTGCTCAGGAGACGACAGGGACTGCTCCATCCTCATGGCTTTGTGAATGGATGGGATGTATTTAAATTGTACAAACTAGCCCTTAATTTCTCTCTGTCTCAGTTCTCCTTCTGAAAATGGAGATAATAATAGTTCCTGACTTCACAGAGGTGTCTAGGGGATAAATTAATTAATTGTGTTTGTGAGATATTGAGATAGTCTGGAGATCAGTGCCACAAAAAGGCTATAATTAAAGAGAAAAAATCCTTAATCAGGGCAAGGTTGGGTTGATGTGCAGTAAATGGGGCCACACTGAATGATGAGGATCAAAAGAAATATTGAACAACTGCCTTATTCACTGACATCAGACAGGGGTCGTGGGGAAAAGCAGTGTGTGATCATGTAATAAAAGATTTTAACATAATGTAAACACACCAGGGGCCAAAGTTAACATTCTACAGCCAACCTTAACTTTGCCCTTTCCTAATTTTTTTAGTGACTTCTTTTGCATCCTTAGCATTCTTTTTGTGTGTGGAATACTGTATGAAACACTTCATTCTGTTAAAAAGAACAGGAGTACTTGTGGCACCTTAGAAACTAACAAATTTATTAGAGCACAAGCTTTCGTGGGCTACAGCCCACTTCATCGGATGCATAGAATGAACATATGCATCCAATGAAGTGGGCTGTAGCCCATGAAAGCTTATACTCTAATAAATTTGTTAGAATCTAAGGTGCCACAAGTACTCCTGTTCTTTTTGCGGATACAGACTAACACGGCTGCTACTCTGAAACTTCATTCTATTATTACAGATGGTTGTATTTTTGTGCTATTAATTATTGTTTATTTCTGACAAGATTTCCACCAACCTGCTCCTCCTCCTATAATCCCAGCAGGAAAAATAATCCAATGAAATACTTATGTATGTTTTTGTGGTCTCCTATCCTAAACCATGTTTGGATGGTATAATAATTATATTTCCTTCTGCACAGTGTCTTTCAGCCAGTGAGAAAATGCAAATTATTGGCAAACATAATGCAGTACTCACGGATGGACCAACACGGCCTACTTCACCAGGAAGTCCTGCTACACCAGGGGGACCCTACAATAACCAAGTAAAAGAAAGAAATATATATAAATTATTTACAGTCATCTGTATGATAGAGATCTCAGTACACAGGCAAATATCTTCCCAAAGCAACTGGAGATAAATTATGCCCTCAGAAACACATCTGCGCACCCAAAGGACTAAAATGGTCTAAAATGTTAGTTGTAAAACTATGTAGGAATAGATACAGAACATCAGGACCAAAATTATTATTGTGTCTTTTTATTTTATTACTTTGATTTGTTATGCAATCGCAGTCTGTAGTGTGTATAAAATGATACTTACTGCTGGTCCAAGCATCCCCTTACCCTGAAAAAAGAAAAATGTGTTGAGCAACTTTTTATGGTTTCTGACATTTAATCTTGTTGGATGCCAAGAGTAGGAACATGTAGGGTGATCAAACACAAAACTGTGATGGTTCCTTCAATGAATGAATATTAAAACATTACTACCCTCACGTTTGATATAACTGAGTAGGTATTTCGGCAATTTTAACAGATATTCAACATCTAGTATAAAGATTATCATGAGATACTTAATATCAGCAGACAAGTACAGTAATTTTGTTTGACTAAACTAACCTGCAATACAAAAATATATGTGCTGGCAAAGGAATGAAGAAACTAATATTAATAGGTTTAGCTAGTTATCAAGCATTGAAACCTATGTCAAAAGATACACCTTGATGACACGTGAAGGAAGTGGTCATTTCCTTCTCCATGAGTAATGGTTAATAATAAAGTAGAAAAAGATTTCAATTATTTCAAGGCCTTCTTAAGTCCCTTAAAGCCATTAAACCACCACTGTTCTTGCTGAGCAGGGAAGCAACGAGCTGCTCCTGTTTACATTTACTATCAGTGTTGTTCTTGATTATTTTAATCAGATATTTCCCAGCAACAAATGCTGTTTTTCCTGTTAGGTATAATACATACTCCATAGCAAGTTTCAGCCCCAATCCTGTAAAGACTTAAGCATATGCCTAACTTTATGCAGGTAGATAGTGCCAATGAAGTCACTGGGACAGTTCACATGCAAAGTTACACACATGCCTGAGTCTCCGCAAGATCAGGGACTGTGTTAGGAAATTAACCACCTGGGTTCAGTGGAGTTTAGAAGCCACAGAATATTATGCACTGACTGTAGTTTCCAGAGTAGCATTAGAAGAACTTGCATAATGAGGAAAGAATTTCAAACATATTGATAATCTAATATAATTTCATTTTACTCTTTTAATGAGAAGTAATAAATAAACTTTTCTTCCTTGCCTACACAACTTACATTTCCATCTGCTGTTATTTAACTGAGTAATTTAAGTCTTGCACGGTTTAACTCAGTGTGTTTGAAAGATGTTAACGTGATAAATCTAATGTACATTGTTGTGCAATACTGAACACTGGGGGAAGCGTAACTATTTTGTGTTTGTATGAAATTTGCCCTCTACTAGTCACATGCTGACAGCACATATCCTGCAGTCAAGTTCTAGATCATAATATAACCACCCTCAAGAGAAAAGAAAACACTTACCTGACTGTTTAGTGGATTCCCTTTAAAAGTTTCCTTTTACCTTTTTAAGGCTAGAACGTAACTCTGAGAATGGTCAGACCTGTAATACCTGACCTACTGGTAAATAGGAAACTTTTTAAAGGCACCACTGTATGTTATTTAATCAATTGTGCCTCTAGGTCAAAATTTTAGTTGAGATACTGTAACTAGCTTTTGCTCAACATGTACCATTTATGTAAGGGTACTTTTGGAAGTGTCTCTAAATGCTGTGTAGTAGCTGGCAGGCTGTTCAGTGAAATCATGCTTCTATTCTGCCTATAAGGAGGAGGAGGATACATACTTAGGGCACTGGAGCAGCTATCCCCATATGGATCCTTCATTTCATAGGGCTACCCTGTTAAATTTACCATCCAAGAATGGTGCATAGAATCAAGATGAATGGAATGTGTTTTATACTGATTTATGTTGCGCTTTTTCTAAACGAGGCAGTGCTTCACTTGCCACAATGGCAGAGCCTCTGAAATAGATCCCCCGCTAATTCACCAACCTTTGTTGCAGAATTGAATGGTTTCTGGCTTTTGTGTGTCACCTCTCACAAGCAAGTGTCCACAGAGCAAAATGGAGTTGGCTTAACTCAGCTGAAGTCAGGCCAGATTTATACCATTCTCACTGTGATCAGAATCTTGTCCAATATCTCCTCAGCACAGGTTGTGCATGGTGGAAGTTAATGATTTGAGAGGTTTAATCAGGGGAATTCTCAACAGTCAGATGCTGAAAACATGAACTCCTGTACATACACAAAATGTGACAAACAAAATACCTATGGGTGAAGTTCACCCAGTTTTATAAATAATATGAAAATATGCTAAGTACTTAGGGTGAGATTTTTAAAAACATCTAAGTGACTTAGAAGCACAACTCCCATAGACTTTCAATGGCAAATATGCTCCTCTGTCACTTAGGTGTCTCTGAAAATCCCTCCTTTGTGTTTGTGTGTGTATAATACAAACACACACTATTATATAACATATTTATAACCAAGTAATCAGAATAGCTTACCAAATATTTGCCATGTACAGTGAATGTACAGTACAAGGAATCCTGTCTTAAGTAAATACCTAAACTGCCTTGTATAGAAGCAGTGGTCTTTAACAAAAGATAGTGCAAAACTGTACTAGAAATCTTGAGGATACTTTAAAATGGTTGTTTGAGACAGGGAATGTCTAGTGGAGTAGATTTCATTGTATTTGATAAAAATGTATTACATATTAATGGAAAATATGATTTTTTTCATGTCTTTTAATATTGGCTAATATTGGCTATGGAAACTTTGGGGTCTATTTTGCTGAACAATATCCGGAAGCAAAATCTAATTTGCAATCAGGAATTTTATACAAGTGTTCAAATTTCCACTATTTCAGTTTCTTATTTTGTGATGCACAGTACATTTTTCTCTTACAGTTCTCTTACAAGTAGCATCTGCATATCATATCTTGTATATCCTGCTTAAATTTGTTTTCCTTCCTCTTTAAATATGAGCAATACTTTTCACAGATCTGCAAGAAATGAAAGTGATACTTTGACAGGCTAAATATGGTCCAAACAGCCTCTGCTGACTTTAGATAACTCTGTGAACATCAACAATTTAAAAGTTGTAGGACAAGCAAATCCTCTAAAAAATTGTAACTGCTAAAAAATGTATCTCTGACATATTCTAGCTTTGAGAGGCCTTATATGTACACTGTAGCTGATAGTCCAATCTCCCTAGACCTTACCAGAGTAAAGAAATCCATCTGTTTGGTGACGTGGTTATCTGAAGTATTGCACTAATTTTGTTGAGACGAGTACACAAAAGAGAAAAGCAGAAGATGAAAGAATAAAAAGGACTAAAGAGATGGTGGGAAAACACTGGAAGAAAAAATGGAAAAGAAAGAGAGGGAGGGTCAGAAGAGGGCCTGGAGAAGAAGAGAAACAGAGAAAGGAAAAATGGATATGAAATATTATAAAATTCATTTCCTTAAAATTTCTATTGGGATCAAATCCTGCAGTTCCAATTTGGACAAAACTCCCATTGGACAAAACTCCCATTGTTCAACGCAGTGGCAATGAACAATAGTAACCAAGGTGTTTGATTTTCTGTTAGTGCACAGCATTTCAACAGGTTCAAGTGGCCCTTTTTGTGAGAAAATAAGTCTGTGAATGAGTAGCTGGGGCTACTCTGCTCACCAAAGGCCACTGGCTGAGTCCAGTGCAGAAAACCAGCCCACAAAGACAAGTGCATCCAGATTTTCATCTAACCATGGCAACCAATATGCCTTCTTTGTAGCATGTTCATTGTATTTCTGATAGCTGAGGTCTAACAGACCAACCCCAGGGTTTCAGGAGGCTGAAACATGAAACAAGGCCAGTATGTGCTTCTCAAAATATGCCTGCAGATAAGAATTAGAGGCCCTCCTTATTCCCTGGTTTATAGGTTAGGTTCCATGAGGGGGGAAGAGGAAGGGATAGGAGTCAGTTTAATCTCACTAAAGTCAAGATCACTAGTATTAGCTTTTTTTGGAGAATTTCAGTAATTTCCCTATTCTCTCTAGCATGCAGTCCCATTCACTCAGTGTGAAAGCTTCCATGAATGTAATTCGCCAGAGAGATTTATTCTGAGCAGAACTCTTTCTATCTGGATTTGGCTCTTTCATGCTAATAACCATGGTGTCAGATCACCAACACCGAAGTCCTCCAAATATTGTATCCTTTCCTAAAATCTGGGGCTCAAGAGTCTCATTTACTAAATGGATAGGCAATTTGCTCTATCTTGTTTTACTCACCCACAATGAAATGATACTTTTCAATAGTATCAGCAGGTGTCTCCAGTACATCCCTCTTTCCTGGCCATAAACAGTTCCTTTTACCTGAGAATTACTAATATTTGTGTTCTAGGTCACAACTTTACACACAATATCAGCCATCCCACACTTCAATACTAGTGATAGCGGTTTCCTCACCACACTACCATACATGTCCTACATGGCACGTGCAGTACAGCTTGCAATGCAGTAAAAAAAAAGTCAATCACTACCAAGGCACACTGGAGTGGATCACTAGCAGCTAGAACTGCAAAACAGTGGCCCATAATCCCACTGATCACTTTTACAGCCCCCAAATATGGTTTCTAATTCACTCTCTTACCATGGGTGACATTCCTCCACAATGTTTGTGCATGTGAAAAATCTGTGTTCTCTACAAACCTCACAAGAACCATTTGAGCTCTTAATGCCAAATAAATTCCACTCCTAGCAGAGCTGTCAGGTTGAACAACTGAGGTTTCCTTTATAATGATGCATTTTTGATGTGTTTTCACAGTAGCAACTCCACTTCCAAAGGAAGGGAAATCCTTTAAAGACATTTCTGACATCCACCTTTCCAACAAGCTCTCCTATTATTCTGTCCTGGAACCCACATTCTCTGCAGGTTCCCTTTGGATGAAGTTAAAATACTCTATACTTTCCCTAAGTTTCACATCTATAGGAATGCAGCCCAGCTTCCAGTACCATGTATTTTAGGTTGAAATAATTCCATTAATGCATCTTTTAATTTTCCATAGTCACTTTTCACCTCAAGTGGTAAATTTCTTCATACACACTTCTCTCAGATCCTATGAGTAACGGAACTGGCAACCCAAAGCTGTCTCCATCATTCCATCAATTTAGTTTTGCAGCTAATTCAAACCACTGTCCTAAGCAATCATTTCACCATCTACTCTGCTGAATAACTGGCAAACCCTCCCTTCCCCTCTGAAAACAGTGCTTTCAATCTACTTAGCAGCCCTCTCAGTTTTGCTATTTCTCTAACCACAGTTTGCTTATGTTATGGATACACAGACCCCACTAGCTGTCACAAGTTTGTACTCTAATTGTCCTGGGGTTTGGATTTTCAGCTAAGGAACATGTATATTTGGAAAATAAAGGAATATATCCACATGAAATGATGTACCTTAAGCTTGAACATTTTTTACATGTAAGCTGTTATTCAAGATAAGGAATACATTTTCTTTTATGCCTAAGCATTTTGAGTGAATCTGTATATAAATAATAGTAAAAATTAATGGGTCACAATTAAAAATGAAAACATACAGTCAGGGCTACGAAGTTGTGGATCAAGATAGAATAGAGCAAGCCTAATACTTAGTCCCAATAATTCTAGTCTCAGGGAAGAATCAATTCTTAATCTCCTGAAGCCATATATCAGGGCACGATACCCTCCAATTGTTCCCATTCCCATCTTTTTAAAGGGTTTCCTTTACAGTCTCAGTTTCTCTGTGTCTGGAATCATCCAGTTCTCCATTTCTGGAAGGTCTTTAACCTGGCAATTCTTCTCAGACTCCAAACCTGAATACTTAGCCCTCTCTGAATTCAAAGCTGAACAGTTCTCTTTGAAATCCTCTTCTCACATTATGCTGTCTTTCACCATCGAAAAACAAAACAAAACAAAAAAAACCCCTCTCTCGTGCACTCAAATTTCAGTCATACAAACTTTTAAACTTATATAGAGATGAGCTGAAACCTGACCCTTCTTGGGCTAACATACCCATGTAAACCATGGACTTCCCTGTCTGAGGGCTCTTCTTCACTTCCACAAAGAGATAGAAATTGTTAGAAAATATGTTCTCAAAAACTTGATCCATTCACAGAAATTTTCATTCCCTTTAGAGCATGCAGATAAATCAGTTAGTCTGAATGCAATGAACTCTTTGTAATGGGGTTGTAAAAAAATCAATTCCATCAACTAGAGACTCCATTTTCTAAAGAATGTGCCTTCAATGCCTTTGAATGACTGAATCTGTACCCTACCAATGCAAAAATAAAAGTGTTACTCTACTACAAGAGTTCTCAAACTGGGGGTCAGGACCCCTCGGGGGTCGCAAGCTGTCAGCCTCCACCCCAAACCCTGCTTTGCCTCCAGCATTTGTAATGGTGTTAAATATATTTTAAAGTGTTTTTAATTTATAAGGGGGGGGGCACACTCAGAGGCTTGCTGTGTGAAAGGGGTCACCAGTACAAAAGTTTGAGAACCCCTGCTCTGCTACCTCAGAGTTCCTTAAGAACTAAGTTAAGAGATTTTCTTGTTTTCCATCATGCCATCTAGCAATTAAAATAATTTATATTGGTATTTTAAGTCTATACTATAATAAATATATGACTTACTGGAAGTCCACGGCCTCCGGGCAATCCAGGTTCTCCCTGCAAATAATCAAATTATTATTATTTGTCAAGCTATAATACCACAGTTGGTGTTGTACGCAACATTTAGGAAGATATAGTTCTTGTCCCTTGAAGGCTACGTACTAAGGGACAGATTCTGCAATCCTTTCTCACCTTGACTAGCACTTAATCGAGCAGTCCCATTTAATTCAGTGGAACAACATGTAAAGGAAATTTCTACTCAGAGTCGGAAAAGGATAGGGAATCAGATCATAAATATTATAACTTTGTTTTGTTTTAAAGAGAACAATTCAAACATTTTGGTTACTCTGTATTAGTGTTCTTATGTTGAAAGTTCCTACATTTGAATTGTTGAGGAACTGAGGTTTTGCAGTTATGGTGGTGGCTATGTATGGTGACAGCAGTTATTATAGGGCCCAATCATGCAAAGGGTTGAACACCCCGTGAGAGATGCTGAGCACTTTCAACTGCTAATGAAGTCAATCGGAGTTGAGGGCACTCAGTGTCTCAGACGGAGGGTCCAACTGGATCAGGATTGCATTCCATACTCATTAGAAAAGACTGTAGAGTCTCATTACCCTCAAAAAGTCTATAAGTACGCCTGTGAAAAATGCATCAAAGACTTAATAACTGACTTTATTCTTACCTTTTGTCCTCGGGGTCCAGCTGGGCCAGGCGATCCATCAGGGCCTGTTAGTCCCTTGTGAAATAAAGTGTAACATATTAATGTAACTCATGTTTTTATTAATCACAACAGAAAACTCTATAAAATATAAAACACTGTTAAATTGTCTTACAATGCAAATAGTTTAGTGAGATACCGAGATGGAGCTGACTTTCAAAATTCTAATGAATATCCAAACTCTGCCAAAGTTCAAGGTGAGAGTTTGTGGCTATTATTTTCACCTGGGTTATATTGCCTTCAACAATAACCTTAGCTAAATTCCAGTTAGTAAGAATAGGTGACCTCAGATTCCCTTAAATTTTTCCAAATCAGAGAAATTTTGCTAGATAGATGAACCTTTGTGACTTATGATTAAAATGTCAAATTTCTATGTTTGTCCTGCATAATCAGTTGCCCATAATGAAAAACTGGAACTAATTTCAATAATGTATCTTAAAAGGATACTTGAATGTTTGAAATCAGATGAGAAAAACAGATGACCTTTTGGTGACCTCTGATGAAAAGGACCCACCCTTCCTTCCATATGCATCTCAATGTGAATATGGAAATTAATAGTCAGTCATCCCCCTAAAAGCCTCTGTATTACATTAGATTTATACTCACACCGATACTGTTCATACCCTGTATAGATTATCCATATATATAAGGCCATATTTTGACTTCAAAGCATGACTTCAATGACAGCTACACATAGGCATCCAAAATAGACTATTGTTGATAGTATTAAAAATGTACCCTAGGACGTACAATCATTTTGAACCAAATGTTAGCCCTATGTACATAATAAGGCACATGGCAGCCACTTACTTGCTCTATAGGTCAGCTAGACACCAGGCTGACCATTGGGAAGATAGTTAGGCTTAGGGAGTTGGGGAAGGGGAATAGAAGCTGCATCTGCTTTGTGCAAGAACGGAGATGATGCAAATTACTTCCCCAAACCACTCCTCACAGCAGCCCTCTGTGTATCTCTTCACCCTTCTCTTCCTTCCCAAAACAAGTTGAAGATGTTACTGTTGAGGAAGAAAGGATAGGGAGCAGGGCCCAATCGTATGTGGTAGCACTCTTCCCTTTCTACTTCTGATTGCAATGATAAAGGACAGGAATTCTTTGGTCCCCAGACTAGCAGCCATAGTTAGCCATGACCTCATTCTGTAGGCCATACTAAACCATTCAGTGTCCCTGTCATTCAGCCAAGAAGGAACTAGCCCCCATACCACACAGAAATATTGGAGTAGGCCTCCCCGTCTCATTGCCTCCATCTTCCTGGTGTTCGCACATGGCAATCCAGGAGGGTGGAATCATAAACCCAGCCTCTGGGGCATACTATGTGGTTGCCACAAGCAAAATGAGACAGCCACACAGATTCTGCGCTGAGAGTATCCCCTGAATTAAAGGGCCATGTGGCTGATACAGGTTGGGTCACGATTTGGCCTTATGCCATACTTGCCTCTCTGACTAAAACGAAAAAAAAAAAGCGGCAATTATAACTGGGAGTTCAGTAAGGACTAAGTTGTTCTCAAACATTTATGTGGCTTAATAATTCAAGAAATCTATCAAAAAATCCTTGCTTTTATCTTCGTCCAATATTTTCCTTTTTGGTGAGTTGGTGAGTTTCTAATAATTCAGTATGTGTCCCAAAGGGCTTTTTTCCTGCTAATTTACTTTCTGGAGCTCACATGGTCATTATGGACAATTACTGTGCAGTATTTTTTGTTCAGTTTATTATAACTGGCAGTAGAATAATTTGTAAGAGAAAAACAAAATTAAAGAAATCAGAACTGGCCCAGCAATTTAAGGATAAGGAAGGACAGTATAAATGAAAAACCCAGATACATGTTATTTTTAATTCCATGCCAGTTGGGTGCACAATGAGTGTATATTAAGGTCAATTTGTGTAGTCTTCAACTGTAAATATATTTACATTTTACTATTTTTCACTCATTCAGTAAGACTGGGGTATATGCAGGAGCAAGAAGGCATCAAAAGCACCTAAAGCAGAACAGCTTCTATATGGGGAGAGATTCAAAAGACTGGAACTGTTCATCTTAGAAAAGAGATGACTAAGAGGGGATATGATAGAGATCTATAAAATCATGAATGTTGTGGAGAAAGTGAATAAGGAAGTGTTATTTACCCCTTCATATAACACAATAACCGGGGTTACCCAGTGAAATTAATAGGCAGCCGGTTTCTAACATACATAAGGAAGTACTTCTTCACACAACAGTCAGCCTGTGGAACTCATTGCCAAGGGATGTTGTGAAGGCCAAAAGTATAACTGGGTTAAAAAAAGAATTAGATAAGTTCATAACCTTCATCTTCAATGGCTATTAGCCAAGATAGTCAGGTATGCAATCCTGTGCTCTGGGTGTCCTTAGCCTCTATTTGCCAGAAGCTGAACTGGATGACAGAGGATGGATCTTGATAATTGCCCTGTTCTATTCATTTCTTCTGAAGCAGCAGGCACCAGCCACTGTCAGAAGACAGTATAGTATACTGGGCCAGATGGACCATTGGTATGGCTGTTCTTATGTTTTAACTGTGGAGTTGAAGAATATGATGTGGTTTAGGTGACTGAGTTGCCTTGAAAGGGAAACAAAGAATCCAGAAACTGAGTCTTGGCAGGAAAGTAAAGGATAAAAAGATTTTCAAATATTTGGTTTTATATTTGGTCTTTGCTTATTGTTTTTCAGTTTGCACACAGAGGGTCTCAGGGACAACTCAGTGAAGTCAATTTGGAATATTGAAATTAATGTGAATTTTGGCAAGATCAAATCCCTATTCTATTATGGATTTTGGATCTTAAACAGGTTTAAATAGGAATTTTTAGTTCACCTTTTGCAGAAGACCTTCACAGAAAAAACAATCAACTTCCAGCATGTTTCATTTTCAAGTTAATTTTAGCACATCCATATAGTTCATGTTCTCTCCACTCCTTACAATTGCTGAGTCAAGTCTTATAAATTATTTTTCTGCCATTTTTATATAAGCTACACAATGTGCTTAAATCCTTGCATAAGACATAAATACCAATATGACAACTCCATCAAAGGAAAGAACTACAATAAGAAGTTTCCCCGAATGTACAAATAAGATAGTGTTTTAGTGCCAGTATATTTTTTCAAGTTGCAGCGGGGGAGGTTTAGGTTGGATATTAGGAAAAACTTTTTCACGAGGAGGGTGGTGAAACACTGGAATGCATTACCTAGGGAGGTGGTGGAATCTCCTTCCTTAGAAGTTTTTAAGGTCAGGCTTGACAAAGCCCTGGCTGGGATGATTTAATTGGGGATTGGTCCTGCTTTGAGCAGGGGGTTGGACTAGATGACCTCCTGAGGTCCCTTCGAACCCTGATATTCTGTGATTCTATGATTTGTTCTAGCTTTCCATCTAAATAAGATTCCCTTGAACCTTAGTTATTTAGGCCCTTGTGTTGTTCCCCATAAAGAAACAAAGTCACAAGGGCAGTAACCCTCATTGGGGTGGGTTGAAGTCTTCCTTCCTTCAGAATAATATATATTCAAGTCACTATTTCTCTTGGGATTCTGTTTCTCCTGGTATCACAGTTAAAGTCCATCCATAAGCTTTAGCTCACTAAAGCATAATCATTACTTTACCACAGTTCCATGTAGCTAGCTGTCTCAAATTTGGATGTGCTAAATGTGACATAACAATAGTTTTCTTGCACTTACAAGGTCATGTATTGCTACTGAGAAATAAAAATTCTATTTTGATTAGTCTCTAAGGTGCCACTAGTACTCCTTTTCTATTTGGGGGAAATATTTATATAATATAAAATAAGTGGGATGTGTTAAGCAACACTCTTAAAGACCATCAATCATCTGCTTGGGTATTTAAATGAATTTGTATTTTCATATTATATTTTGGTTTTCTAAAATTATGTAAAGTTGACTAAAATCTGTATTTAAAAAAACTTGCACAATCAGTCTGTCTTCATTTAAATTGTAAAAAATGGATCTAATTTGTTTCCATAGGGCACTTAAAAGCTTGTAACAATTTTGTAACTATATGTTAAACAAATACATGACCATTTATATTATACACTACATTCACGTTCTATCTGAAGTTACTGAGAAACTAGAGTTTCTGATTAACATCTCAACCGCACAGTAATCCTCTGGTTATTTACTTCTTATACTGTGTGTTTTCATGGTCCATGGTTATTATTTAAGGCGTAACATTTTCAGATTAAATTACTACTTGACCAGCCAGTATACAGCTTCATAATCAGAAAATATTGAAAAATATGTGACAGACATTTTTTTTCCAGTTCATCTTGTAGGGTGGAAGATTTTAAAATATCCATTCTTGACTGAGCTCATGAGTATGTGACAGATTGTTAAATCCGTGCATGAGCTTTTGATCTGCTGTTTTAGTTCACAATCCACTGCTATTCTAATATAAAATAATAATATAAAATAAAAGTTTGCTCTTCAGCTGTAAATTCCAGATCTCTAAAACAAAAAACAAAAGAGCACAGTTTGTCTCATGAAGAATGATTCAAAACAACCCTTGATTCCCAGAGGATTGGATCACATTTTAAATTTATTCCTTCACATGCTAGCGTGTTTCTTGCATGAGTCTTGCATTTAGTCTTGTTGGGCTCTCTCATAATATATTCTCCCTTTTCTTCATTCTGTCCCAACATTCCCCAAGAGGAAGTTTCTCTGTTTGTGCCCTCAGTTGCCCTTATAGTGTTGTATGGGAAAAGTGAATGTGATGCTTCCACAGGCAGGGCAAAGTGAATCAATCTGTGGCTAGTTCTTAACATCCCGGAAACTGCTAACGCCCCCTGCAGACCAGTTATACCAACTGGAAATGAGGAAATTGCCTCAGTCATGGGTTCCTTGCTTATTTAAAGAGACAGGTCTTGCCCTTGCCTGTTGGTCAGTAGGGGGCAATTCAAAGTGTCTCTCTGTTTTCCTTTGCTGTTCTCCTTTTTCTCATCCCAGAGCAGGGTGGAGCTGATTCCCTGGGCTGGTCCCAGAACCCCCACAGGCAGGAGAGGAGCCGATGAAGCATGCTGCCTGGCAAGGCCTGATGCTGAGACTCCATTCATCTCGCTTTACTTTCATTTGCCCACAAATGCCCCTGGCTCCCATTAATTCCTGAAGCCTGGACTCCACGTGGCAGGCAGCATACACGCTCTGGTTTACAACAGGATTTAGGATGGGAGAGGGCACCCTTCCCTGCCTCAGCCGCCTTGCACCCAGCACGTGCAGTAGCTCGACTCCTCCTCCTTTTCCCTTGTGGCAGCTGGGTCTGCGCAGGCTGTACATAGATGAACAGTATGGGCACCTTCATGGGGCTTTCGCCAGGTCCCTCCCTCCCAATCGCATCCCTCCCCTTTGACTGCCTCTCCCCTCTTGCCACAGCTCTTCCCCGTCCTCAGGGCAAAGAGGGAGAGAGCTGTTTCTCTGTAACTCCAAACAATCCTTGCTCTGTTATCACCCAAGGAAACGCTGGAATCCTCAGCCCTCCCCAGGGACCTCAGTCCTCCAGACCCTGTGCCCAGTCTCTCTAACCACCTCCCAGCCCAGCCCTGTGTGTAAGAGAGAGCCTTTCAAACGGCAGCCAGATCCTTCACTCACACACGGCTGGCCATCTGGGTTGTGATTAAACCAGGGACCTTAGAAGGAGGTCGCCTCCCTCCAGAAATAGCTTAGAACTGATTATTTTTCCAAAAAAGAAGACAATGTCTACTCACATCAGCTCCTGGCTCTCCTGGCGTCCCGGAGGCACCTGGTTTGCCTGGCTCGCCATCCGGACCCTTCAGGATTCAAATGAACAAAGAAATAACATATTTTAGAGTGAGAAGCAAGCACAGATGAGACACTCTGATACAAAGATCTGGATTGATCCTGTTGCAAGATCGAATGCAAAGCAATGTAAATTACTTACCGGAGGGCCTGGGGGGCCATTGGGACCTCTGTCTCCCTAACGGGATGTAAAAGAGAAACGGTTCAGTCAGCAGCCTTTAGAGTCCCGAGGTGACACTAATGAACGCATGTGCAAAATGTTAAACAGATGATCAGGAATGATCCCTAATTCATTTCTATTGTGTAATCCCATATAGTTCCTATTATGTGGAATAATTCTATATACCTACTGTATGCTATCAAGAATAATCCTGTATAGTTCTTTACAGATTATCAAGAATAATTGCATATGATTCCTATCACATACTGTAATAAATAATCCCATATAATCCTTTTTACAGACTACCAGACTGCCTTGCCCCACCGCCACTACCCCACACACCCATTACTGTTTCAGCCAATGCTGAACAATAAGTTCTATGCAGGTTATTAAGGACACCAGAGAGTGCTGCCAAATTCAAAGGATCCCAAGGACTAACTACTAATGTATTAAGAATAGTTCAGGTGTGTGCAGGAGGCATTCCTAGCTGCCAGCTATGGTGACTCATGTATGGGAGACACTTACATCTATGCCATCAATGCCAGGAACTCCTGGTGTCCCTGGTGGCCCTGGGGGGCCTTGTGGACCTGGGGGGCCTCTCTGACAAGGAATAAAACAAAGAGCAATTAGATAGTGAGCAGATCCCAGAAAACCTGCAGCAACTTCTGGGTAGGGGTGCAGGAACAGAGAGACCAGCCCATAGGGAAAGAATTTCTAAACGCTTCTAAGTGGGCTCCTCAGTCACCAGGGCCCTTAGCTGACCATACAGTTGGTCTTGTGCACCTGATAAAAGTAATTGTCATTTTGACCCACTGAACTGCATTCCCCCTTGTTTAGCGACTGCCAAAATGTCCATTGCAATCTGAACCAGGATTACAAATTCTCAAAAACTCCCCCTGTCCTCATCTATTGTCATTCACCCACTGCACAAGAACAGGCATGCTAGTGTATATGTCACTGTGTAACTGTACAGTACAATCTGGGCTTTGTGGAGCAAAAGTTTTGGGGGTAATATTTACATCAGAAATTCACTAGCATGGCCCTTGAAAAATCAATATAAAAACAGTGAAGGAAAAATCATGTTCTTTGTGAATAACGCTTTGAAATTCTCCACACATATTCTAACAAGCTCATTCAGCCTAAACAGAAGAGACTCTTCTTAAGAGTTTGTGTTACGAAGAAAAGTTTAATAATACAGCCCTTCTCTGCTCTCACTAAAGTATTCACTGCAATAACATTTTTTTCCTTATAAAAATATTCCAGTTACCTGTCCTCACAAGTACATTAAAATCTACAATCCTGGTTATAATTAGCCTTCTCCACAGGCTGGGCTCCTGAGAGAGGTGTTAGCAGGCACTGAATATGTTTGAACCCAAAGAAACACGTTCTTTGAAAGAATGTTTGTAACCCTTGAGTTCTATAATATACTGGACTGTTTTCTTTATTACTAAACTCCAACAGCCAGGCAAAGCAAACCTCACAATGGAGGCTTTGTGAATGAAACCTCAAGACCCGACAGGAGGAGGTGATGCACTCAGTCTGGCAAGAGCTGCCAGAATCTGAAATCTCCAATCCCATTTAGGCAGTCCTAGCTATAGCCCATGTCCTTCCTGCTCTTTTTCAAATGTTACTGGCACTGTAGAAATGTTTCTTTCTTAGAGCAACCTCTCAAGTTCTTATTAAATTGATGATATTCTTACTTGCAGTTTAAACCCTGTCCTACCACTGCTCATTGGCACATTGCATAGAAAGGTTCTGTTCAAAGCAATTGCAACCATTGCATCTACATCTCTTTGCTTAACTTATTTTTTCCATGTTAGAAATGCTAATGTGATTTCAGTTTTTTAAAAAAATAAAGTTACAGCCACCACTGCTGGGATAAGATAACCCAGCCACGAGACTGTTGGATTTTGAAAGGCATCAGATCCCAGACAAGAGGACAGGAGATTGTTCTCAGCTTCCCAGGGACTTTGTATAGACCCTTTCTCTTTGCACTGAGCAGGTTTCCTTTCCTTAAAACTTACCTCCATGGCTGTCTGGCTTATCTGCAATGAATAAGAAATGTATAATAAAAGTCAGGTACAACTTACTTGAGCCAGGCAAAGGCACATAATTTGTAGAAAAACCCCTAGAGGTAAGGCTCCCCTGCCCCGAGCAGTGCTAGACATGGTCACTTCTCTGCTGGCCAGCAATGTTGCTCTTGATGGATTTTAGGACCCGCAAGACATAAAATTCCCCCCAAGTGACTTCACTAGCAGCAGCAGAAAGGTAAGCCCTGCTACAGGCATCTGTTTCTTCTGTTTATTAATGGTCTTAGAGGAGGGTAATGGGGATTGGAGGAAATCTGAATGCTAGGAAGGAGGGGATTGAATGACACCAGCTCCTTTAACCCTTTGCCCTGCTGCTGCTGCTGCTCTGACCATGGTCCTCAGCAGCAGTCTTTTAACTTTCTGCATGAGTTATCAAGAGCGAAAAGCAAAGCTAGGCCATGGTGCTTGCAAAGAGCCCTACAGAGGCACACATTTTAAATATCTCTGCCTTAGGTAGTTTGATAAGAAAAAAGCAAGAAAGCAAGAGAAGAGTTAAAACCACGAGACCATTTTGAAAGGCACCAAGTCCCAGACACAGATGCTAAATATAGACACCTATAACCATAAGAAAAATGAGGAGAGTGATAACAGCCGGAGGCCCAGAGGGAAAGATTGAAGATGTAGACCCAATGATAGTATGAATACTAGGAATGTAAGGCTGAGGAAGCCCCTTACCCATCTCCTGGCTGGAAGTTCACTGCAACTTTCTCTTTGTGGTCGTAGAGGGTCGCAATGAATCAGCATCCACTGGATTTCAAACTAGTGAAGGGGATAAAATGAGATTAATTTATTTCAGATGTTCACGCTTGTCAGGTTTCAATGACATGAACACTCTGATCAGCCATCTCTGGGTTTTAAAAGTTGTGTAGTAGAAAACAAGAGATATGATTACAGTCTAAGGGATATATAACACTCATAGTTCCTGGAACATTAAGCATAAACAGCAGGTGCTCAGCAACTGAATGGTATCAGGTGCTGGAGCTTACTTCTTTAGAACAGACCGGCTAGTTACCTTTGGTTCTTCCCTTGCTCCAGCATCTGTTTGTATATTTAGAAAGGGGCATAAAACCTGTTGTAGGAATTAAGGGAAAAGGAAGTCTACAGTTGGTCATGTCCAAGAACAGGTGTTCTTTCATGTTTATATTATGCTGTGGAAGTTGTTTTATTAATGAATACACATTCATAAAATGATTTCCTTAGGACTAGACAGTTACATGGATAAAGAATGACAGGTTTGACAGTGAATGCAGGTCTAAGTAGGAGGAATTCTAGAGACCTGACTCATATATACACTTGAAACATTCTGGGGCAGGCTGATATACCTTTGTGAGATTTCACATCTTCTTCAATATTTTCACATTGGCTCTGTAAAATGACCCAGAAATAAAACCACTTCTTTGCCTCTAAGAACTAACAACTAATCCTTTAGGTGTCTGCATAGATGAGGAAAGTGTGCTTTACATACCCTCAGCTGGAAATGACTGGGTGAATAGATGCAATAAATAGCTTCAGAGGTATGTCCTCTGGTATGTAATGTACCATATGGTACATTAAATACAGGTACATCCATATAAATTATTTTAGTACACATGCATAATATTTCTTTTTGTGAGATCTCAGATCATTTTCCCATCTCATTCTACATGATTTTTGTGGTCATGAAGCTAATGAATGGTCTACTACATGTTTTTTCAGGCTGCAAAACTGGTGAAGGGGGTCACAACCTTCCCTTCTTTATGACCAGATGGAATGGGAAGGAAGGAGCGTGATGCTTTTTTCTGTTGTAAAATATACTCGTAATACGTAAAGGTTGAGATCTAGCCTTCCTGAGAACCTCAGGGAAGAAGTATGAGTCTTCAGGACTTTCATTTCATTTCATTTCAATCTTGATCATGATTTCTATGCAGCTAGAACCCAGCTTTCATCCCCCTTGACTCATTCTTAGATCCCTCCATTCCTATCTGGTTCCTTATGTTGACTTCCTCATTTCCACATTACTCCATACACTGTACCTCATTAATGCTTCACAGATTGAAGTCCTTTACTGCCACATCTATGTCCTCAAGTTTGCCAAAATTGCTAGAATTCTTCTTTACTTTGATTCTGCCTTTACTGAAATTCTTGCAATCAAATCTTTATTGTTCTCTATATTTACTCCGAAGATTTCAGAGTTTCCAGAATGCAGTGGCTAGACTGCTCTCTTCCTCAAGGATGTTGTGCCATAGTCCCCAGTCTCTGTCACATTCACTGGCATCTCATTTTTCTCTGAATCTCATTTAAAATCTCCCCTCTTGGTTTTCGAAACGCTCCACAGACTTGTTCCATCCTAGGTCCTTAACTATATCCATTTTCTTCCTAACTAGCTTGTTCTATTTGCTGTTCATGACACTCCACATTTCAGGGGTGCTCTGTCACCGGTTCTGCATTATTTATTTGCCTCTCCTTCCCTATTTGCGAGTCACTTATTTACTTCACTTCTCCAACAATAATTTTGAAATCTTCCTGCTTGCTCTAACCAAAGCCAACTGCATATATACATAGTGCATGATGTAATCTATAGTTAAGCATTGGTAAGGCTATAACACAAAATAATAAGAATAGGACATTCAAAATTCATATTTACACCTTATGATGCTGGTTTCAATATATCCCATAACTGATAAAGGGAAATCTTGACTCTAGGCATCGAAAGATTAACCAGTCTTGATATTCCAAAGAGTTTCTTTCTTTGATATCATAAATGTGGCTAGTAGTGCTGCCTGACATTTTCCATTATAAGACTCTGTTTTCAATTGTTTATTGCTTTGTCAAACTAACTATTTGAGCAGAAATTTTGATAGCAACAGAGGGGAGTGTGTCAGGAGCTGGGGTGTGTAGCAGGTGTATAGGTGCAGGGAGGAGAGGGTCAGAAGCTGTGGTGTGAGAGTTGGATAGGAACATGTGGAACCGGAGCTGAGAAGATTTGGAGCGGGGGTTAGGCAGAAGCAGAGGAGGAGATGAGCAGGAGCTGAGGGATTGGGTATATGGTTGGATAAAAACAGAGGGGGAAGGGGCAGGAATCAATGGGCTGGCGGTTGAATAGAAGGAAAGGGGAACACAGACAGGCTGGCGTAGATGGGGCAGAAGACACTATAGCCACTTGAGGACACTCCTCTCCAGAACCTGGAACTGAATTCAGGAGTCCTGAGTCTCTACAGTCCCCTGCTGTGAAATTTGCTGGCAAAGTGTGTTTCTCAGCCCCCCTCTAATGGATGGTCCACATAGAAGATAGTCTACCACTGCCACCATTTACTCTATTAGATCAAGTGATAGAAGTCTGTGCTATGGTTCTAAAAATCAGGACCCTGCTGATGACCCAAGTTGGGGGCCAATACGGTTCTGAGTGTCGGAATTTCTGCTTTTGTCTGGTTTTGTTTGTTTTGTTTTACAATTTTTTTTAAAAGATACATTAAAAACCTACATTAAATGAATGTTAGAGCTGGAAAGTCAAACACTGAAAAATTAGTAAATGCCAGAATTAAAGGTTGTCATATACAAACTTCAGTTGGGTCCTTATATGTGTGCATGATAATACAGTCTTTAATTACATGATCATATGCAATTTTTTTCCCCACAGGAGCCCTGCCTCATTCAGTGCACGAGATGGAAGGGCTTTTGGAATGATTCATGGTTGTGTACTGAAGGAGACTGTTGTCGGTAGAACCCCTGCCTCATTTATTGCAGAAATTGGAAGGTGTGTAGTGAATGAGGCAGGGGATTTTAGGAGGAGAAAACATGGTCTTTTAAACTAAAGGCAGTTGAATGTTACTCTGGAGAACTGGATTCTACCTCTTCCTCTGCCACAGAGATGTTATGCAATCCTGGGCAAGTCACCAAAACCACAATTTTCACATTTGGCCACTAATTGTGTGTTCCTCATTTTCTGGATGCCCAGCTTGGGGGACAGATGTGCAGAAGTGCTGAGCAGTTACAGCTCCAACTGAAGTCAATGGCAGCTGTGGTTTGACATATAAAGTGCTAAATAATGCTAAACACGAAATAATCAGGCCCTCAGTATCTCAAATTGTACATCCAAAATTGGTGAACACTTGACAATTTTGACCTTAATCACTCTGTCTCAGTTCCCAGCTAATCTCACAGGCATGTAGTGAAGATGTATTCATTCATTTTTGCGAAGAGCTCAGATAGTATGGTGACAGCACCATAGAAATGCCCCATTAAACAAAAACACTGAATAACTACCCATTCACTGAATGAGGAGGGGTCCTGTGGGAAAAAATGACCGTGTAATTGAAGACTATATCATAATACAGACTCCCAAAGGCGAAGGGAGAGGGGGATGCAAATTAAGGTTGCACTGGCACCCTTAATTCTGGCATTTCCTAACTTTTGAATACTTGACTTTGCAACCTTAATGTTCTGTTTTGGCTGTAATGTATAACTAGGCTTAGATGAAAGCTATTTTTAAAATGAAAAAAAAAATAAGTTTAACTATGAGTGAATTGTTCAAAGCTTGGAGCCCACTAAAGAAAAGAGAGTGACAGTTTTTAAAAGAGAGCAACTGCAACCCAGCCTTGCTTTATAGGTCTCTTCCCACATAACCAAACTATCCGTGGATTATATTCTGTTGAACAGGTCATGAAGGATGACACTGTTTTCCTTGCATCAGAGAAATATTTTGAGGGTGCTTTGCACATATATGAGGATACTTTGTCATACTTTCTTCCCATACACATCAGCACAAAGAGTTATTAGGGGAGAAATGCAGAACTGAGGTGCTCAGAAAAGAACATGGAGATGTCAGAACTAATATAAACTAAACCTATTAAAATAAAAAGAAAAGGAGGACTTGTGGCAACTGAGAGACTAACCAATTTATTTGAGCATAAGCTTTCGTGAGCTACAGCTCACTTCATCGGATGCATTCAGTGGAAAATATAGTGGGGAGATTTATATACATAGAGAACATGAAACAATGGGTGTTACCATACACACTGTAACCAGAGTGATCACATGAGGTGAGCTATTACCAGCAGGAAAGCGGCTGGGAGACGACGACCTTTTGTAGTGATAATCAAGGTGCGCCATTTCCAGCAGTTGACAAGAATGTCTGAGGAACAGCGTGGGGTGGGGGATAAACATGGGGAAATAGTTTTACTTTGTGTAATGACCCATCCACTCCCAATCTCTATTCAAGCCTAAGTTAATTGTATCCAGTTTGCAAATTAATTCCAGTTCAGCAATTACTTTTGGAATTAATTTGCAAACTGGATACAATTAACTTAGGCTGGAATAGAGACTGGGAGTGGATAGGTCATTTCACAAAGTAAAACTATTTCCCCATGTTTATCCCTTCCCTTCCCTCCCCTCCCCCCCTCCCCCCCCCCCCGCTGTTCCTCAGATGTTCTTGTCAACTGCTGGAAATGGCCCACCTTGATTATCACTACAAAAGGCCCCCACCCACTGCTCTCCTGCTGGTAACTCACCTTAAGTGATCACTCTGGTTACAGTGTGTATGGTAACACCCATTGTTTCATGTTCTCTATGTATATAAATTTCCCCATTGTATTTTCCACTGAATGCATCCAATGAAGTGAGCTGTAGCTCACGAAAGCTTATGCTCAGATAAATTGGTTAGTCTCTAAGGTGTCACAATACTCCTTTTCTTTTTGCGAATACAGACTAACACGGCTGCTACTCTGAAACCTATTAAAATAGCTTTTCTCATTTCACTATTTGTGTTTTTTAACAGTGGATAAAGAAGTCATATATGAAAGAGACATGGCGACAAGTGCATTTTAAAAACTGAAAATAAGGGGTCAATTCTGCAAACCTTACTCATGTAAATAGAAATTATTCATGCAAGCAGCCCCATTAATGTCCAGGGGATTGTACACTTGAGAAAAAAGTAAGTTGCATAAGGTTGCACACAGAGTTAATTATGGTTAGCTAAAGATTCTTTTCTGAATCACTCCATCTATCAAATATTATACTTATAGCAAATGCAGTATATGATGTGTGACTTTTACCACTACGTTTTTTATACACACACACACACACACCAAATCTTGTCACTTTCATCTTTACTATGGCTGATTTAGAATATCTAATTTCACATACCTGTATTATAGAATTATGGTTATGTGATGGAAATGGTTTAATTGGGCCCTAATGTCAGCTGATTACTTCATCATGCCCAGGGTCAGTTGATTACTTCATCATGCCCTGCTACAACCCATTCATTTCGGAATTCTTTTGTAACCATACGCAAAGCAGACCATTTTACAATGCCTAGATACTATAGTGATTGGTGTCTTATAAATGCAATAATTTAGTGTTTTATAGGAATTAAATGATTAATCCATTTTCTAATATTGCTAGGGAGGTTAATTTATTATATATTTAAATAGCAAATATATATTATTTGGGCTAGTTCTATTTTTCTGTACATGATCTCATCCCCTAAGATATCTGAAAATGCCTGTAAAATGCCAAAGGGTTTGCAAAACATTAACAACAGAGCCAAAAATGCTATTGTTTTATCTGTGCTGTGCAAGAACTGAGGTGGATTAAGCATAAATGGGATCTAAATGAGGCCTGAGATTCCAAGGTAGTATTTGCTGTACGACAGCACAAGAGCCAACTCTCACTGAAACATTTAGCTGTCTAATACGCCTTAAGAAAATGTGTTCCACTGCATTTAGAATAAATCTAAAACATTTTCTATAATCTGTTGAACTACCTGTTCAGTGAATTGACTTGTGTGTGCCTCATTGGTTTTATTGCCATCTAGTGGGTGATTCAAAAGGTAATACAGCTGTAAAAGTACAATTAATCAGATCTGTATTGAGATCCTTTCAATCTTTATTGATGCTCCTCTCAGTTAAATCACTTGATTTTACACCAGTGTAAAAGAGCAGTTAATCAACCCCCTACGTCCTTTCATTAATTCTTTAATACCCAGCCTAAACAGTGGTATTTTTAATGTGGGTTACATAGGGTCAATTTTCATGAGAGTTACACTGTATAATCCTGCAATACAATCTTCTTCCATGTAGTTTACAGAAAATCAGTGTTTTGTATTGAGGTGTTTCAGTATGCAATTGGATACTCGGAATGTGTCAGAAGGAAGTGTTTGGGAGGAAAATATATGCAGGCAAAAAATGGAAATCTACCAGCACAAATGAGCAAAATAAATTGAGAGTATTCAGACACATGATGTGCCTCAGTTAGAGTAATCACTGAGTGAAGTTAAAACCAGATTATTCCTCATATATGCCTGGGGCTCCCAGTACAATCAATGGCAGCCTTAGTAATTGGAATTTATCGTGAACTGAACTCTTGTAAACAGTATCTTTACCTGAAGAAGGAGATTTATATGTTGGAAGGTTTAACTTTATACACTATTCAACTGTTCTTTAGCAAACTATTTGCTGTATTAAGCATACAGAAGCATTTTTTCAACATTAGAGTAAAATCTTGGCCCCACTTAAATCAATGGCAAAGCTCCCATTGGCATAATTGGAGCTAGGATTGTAGGTATGTTCTGTGTTCCAATTTCTTTTACACTATATTAATTGCATACACATGAGAGAAATATTATTCTCCATTAAGTTTCAGTTCTTTCTGTGAAGTTTAGCCTATAGGATTGTCCTGTAAATATATCTTTCAAGTGTTAGAAACACTGATAAAAGTACCAGGTCATATGCCCCTTCCTTTGGACATGCCGAGTTTTAAGGCCTGAGAATTCATAATATCCTGGAGGAAAAGTGGAAGCAAGATGCTCTATAACTGAGTCCCTTTCTCAGGGAGATTGGAGAAAATCTTTGCTAGGGCAATGGCAATGGGAGAAATGCTCACACTCCCAAATTCATACTCTCAGAAAATGCAAATGGAGGGGTCTGTATACAACTACAGTATATAAAAAAACTGAAGAGGATCCCATGGTAGGAAGGGCAGGTAACACAGATGGGTCCTGTAAGATTACTAATTTGTTATGTTCATATTGGCTTATGAGAGCTTGTAGCTGAGCTTGGGACCACTAGTTCCACTTGCCTAGTGAGCAACAGAGGACTCACAGCTGAATCACAGTTGGCTTGCAGTAGAATCAACCTATTGGTCAGACTGCCTGACTGGCAGAGGGGATTAGCAGACCTGCTCTTAAGAACAGCAGCAAGTTGTGGCTGTTCAAAGCCCAGAGTTGTTCCCAGCTTGTTCCCAACCCTTCCTCACTCTCAGGTAACCAGTTTCTGACCCTCATTCCTGACTTCCGTTCTGGCCTTGGACTCTGGTTCTTACTCTAGGCTCCAATTCCTGATTTCCAGCTCTGCCATCTGACCTTTGGCTCTGATCCGGGGCTCCTACTCCTGGTTACCAACTCCTGCTCTAAACACTAGGCCTGACTACCCACAGCTCTGTATCTGACAAGTAGCATATTATCTGCTATTTGTTAAATTTATACTAACATAAACCAAGGATACTCTAAGTACATTCTGAACCCATCTGGTACAGTTTCTTTCTTTTTTCTTTTTCTTTTTTTCTTTAAAGTTTCGCTTCCTTTATGTCTCTTTTTCACTGCAGGATTCCCTACCTAGATTCTTTCCATCTAATTCTGCTTCTTCAAGGCACTACTTCAGTACATCAATTGCTTGTGTTAAGTGACCATTTATAGCAGGAGTTCCACCTTTTGAACTTCGAATACACAGTATGAACACAAGCAGAAAAAATGTAGGCAATATCTTTTAGAATACCAAGACCATTGGCCGTAGCACACTACATTGAAGCAATTCTCCTAATCTGAGCTATGGAACAAATCCACCTCTGTGCACTGGATGTTGATAAGGGCTGCCTTTTAGATGTTACATGCCATTTAACTGGTTCAGACTGGTTAACCTGTTTAAACATATATATTAAGTAGGATTGCAGCTTGAGGGTCAGCTCTAGCAAGATGCAAGTGCCTGCAGTGAGGTACATCCTCCATTCCTTAAAATCAGTGGGAGCTATGGGGAGCTCAGCACCTTGTAGCAGCAATCACTTAATCACTGTTTTATTGAAGTTTTATTCCTTTCTTGTTTTCAGTAACAGGAATAAGTTTGGAGCTAACCTCTGATAAGCCACTGATTTATATAACTGACCTATAATTATAACCAGGAGACTGGGGAAATCCATAGGAGATAGATGACTAAATACCTTTGAGATCCTTTGGGTCCAGATCCTCAGTTGGTATAAATTGGAGTAGTACCACTAAAGTTGATGAAGCTTCACCAGTTTTACCTCATCTGAGAATCTAGACAGATCATTTAGCATCTGAACAAGAAGGGGCTAATGGGTGGGGTTTTTTTTATCACAAACAATTGGCAAGGCCTATTTTCAAGAGGGTTTTTTTTCTGTTTTCAAACTATAATGTACTCTGTATTGTTTAGTTTCTATAATAGATTATTTGGTTTACCCTTAGATAAAAAAGAATGATAGCATACAATGTAAAGCCACATGAACTCTTAGCCTCTGAAAAACATAACAGAAATCTTGGGCATAAATCCTTGTAAAGGCTCAAAGGCCAGCATAATTTTCTAACAGAGCTATACCAACAACTCTCCTAAGCAATCATAGTGACAACAAACAATAAAGAATTTAACTTAAAATAACATGTTTTTACAGTACACCTATAAGAAGCGAAGCTATTCTGTACAATAAATAGAGCCATAGTAAAATATTGGAAAAGGAGACTAGGAAACACAACTTATTTCTTTTAAAAATTATACTACTCTAAGTAATATATTCCAACAACACACTGAAATGTGCCTTGGACCCCCTAAATAACAAAGAATGTTGAGGTATTTATACAGTATACAGCATAGTCAATTAGAGTGAAATGATTGGAACCTCACACCATCCTCCCTTTTCCCCTCCCCCAACAATTGATTTCTTTATTCAGTTTAAAGAGAACACAAAAAAGACAGGGAGAAACATATACCAGTGCAAGATAAATGAAACGTTTAGGTTTAATGGTCCATCAAATTGGGTATTATCTGTGACATATATTATGGGCATGTTGTTTTCATAGCTTTTAAGGCCAGACAGGACTATTATGATGATCTAATCTGACTTCCTGCATAACACAGGCCATAGAATTTCACCCAGTACTTTCTGTACCAGCCATAAATTTAGATTGAGCTAGACCTTATTTTTTAGAAAGACATCCAAACTTGATTTAAAGATTTCATGTGATGGTGAATCCACCTCTCATCTTGGTAATTTTACTCCTATGGTTAATTACCCTCTCTGTTAAAAATGTGCAGCTTATTGCTAGTTTTCGAGGCCTGTCTTGTGCCAAGCACTGCATCCTTTCAAACTTATGCCTTGGTTTTGATTGAGTCTTCTCACAAAAATAATACGGTTGACAACAGAAATATCTTAAGATAATTTGCTGCATTATAAACATGACTTGGTTCAATTTTGCTGGAATAAAGAGCTAAAACTTAATTTTAACTCTACATTAGTCTGTACTTTTTTAAACCCCTTAGTTGGTCGCAAGATATTTGAAGATACGTTCACCAGAAAAAATGTTACAAGAGAGAAGATTTTCTAGCACTTTTTCTGTAATATAAGATTTTGAAACTTACCGGAATTGAAATTTGAGGATTATTTGTAAGTTTTCCCAGCAAAGCAAAGCCATCCACGTCGATTTTGCCCCTGGGCTTTATCTGTAAGGATTCTATCATAATGCAGTCAATAAAAAGAGTGACATTGCTCTTTTCTATGCTGACCATAACCTTGTGCCATTGGGAATCAAACAAAAAAGGCAAATGTGAAAAGGTTGCAGTCTGGACACTTCCATCCAGCCCTTTATAAGAAAACTCAAGAGCCTTTGTTTGACTATTAAGCTTCACTCCAACTTGTTCTTTTCCTGACGAATCCTGGACCTGCCAAATACTCCAGCTTTTCTGAAGTGTGCTTCCGGTCATCCGAAATGTAGTTAGAAAGGAATATTCATCAGGCAATCCATTGGGATACAAAAACCTGTATAAGATCAAGCACAGGATATTGGTTTTTGGGGGGAGTCCTCCATGACTGTCATCTCTGAGAGAAATAAGAGTCCATCACTCAAAGGAACCATACTGCAGATACTATCCTTCCACTGAGGAGAACTTGAGGGGAACCCTTTTTGAGCCATTCATGTTGCTCCTCATTTGGCAAAAGGAACTGTGCTTCAGCAGTGTGGGCTCTTCCTATATTACATAATGTTCATGCCAAGCTCTCTGCCCATGATGGCTCAAGCAATCAGAGGCCAATATTATGAATTAAATCAGGGTCTTCTATAATAGTGCTGTGCACCTATGGCCTATCAAACCAACCAGTCAATCCTGTTTTTTAAATCTGTTGTGACATTATAATGCTCTTTCTAATCAATGCAGAACTGATTCATTTCTAAAGTTCCACGATTGTTTTTTCAAACACATTTTGTTGATCTATCCAACAATAATCATTTATTATGTATTAGCAATTACTTTAGCAGAAGTAGGTTATCTGTTTGAAAATTATATAAAAGGTAAGAACTCACACTTAAAAATGTATTGTATTCTGTGGTATTCAATTTCAGTGCTACATGCACTAGAGAACAGATTTACTATTATGAAATAGCGAATCCCTCTGCTTTTTATTATTTGCATTATTTTACTATGTACCCTTTAAAGTATGCAATTTTGAAACACAGAACAGTCTAATGTTTCTTGCAGTATTGCAATCTAAAATAACTGAAGTTTCCTTCTTTCTTGAAAGCTGTGTCAATGCATCTCACCAGATAGAACAGTGTTTAAAGATTATGCTATTTAAACTTGCTACAGATACTGGTATGCTACTCTCATAAACCTTTTGATTAGGTAGGTTTTTTCTTATCTGTCCATATTTAAAAATCTTATAAAAAGAGAAATATGTTTCACTAAGCCTGATGAGGCATGGGGATGTGCCAGGCTACACTATCAGGACAATACACAAAAACAATTTCCAGAGAACAAGTAGGCTACCCAAAGAAGCAATCTGCCTTGGCTTTGTAGGGCTTACTGGCCCTTCACTAATGGCAATTTAGCCACTAGACTGGCCTATGCAGAAAAATGAGAAAATAGTCTTAGAATAAGTTATCTATGCCAGAGCACAGTTTAGTTAATATAATAAACTAGCCCTTCCAGATTAACAGCTGCACTATAAACAATAGAGTCTTTAAGTGCCTCAGACTGTGCAGTCACATTCCAGTAGGGGGCTCCAAAGCACCAGCAGGAAGGAACTTGACTAGACTGGCTGTCACGGAGGAGTGTCCAGGTATAGACTCTACCTAAAATATTAACCTAGTGCTGCCACTGCTTCGCATCCTTATCCTGTGAGCCCCATGCCTGCTACTACCTGGCTAGCAGGAAAAGACGGTGTGTTGGGAGATGGAATGTGTGGGGTGAGATTTGCCATAGCATAACCTTAACTCTTGTACTTCTGATAGGGGTACGAAATAAGTGGTTGTACCTTCACCTATATTACTCCTAGAGGAACTCTCTGCCACTGTGCAATGCAGAAGTCATGTTAAGAACATAAGAACAGTCATACTGGGTCAGACCAAAGGTCCATCTAGCCCAGTATCCTGTCTTCCGACAGGTGCCCCAGAGGGAATGAACAGGTAATCATTAAGTGATCCATTCCCTGTCGCTCATTCCCAGTTTCTGACAAATAGGGGCTAGGGACACCCTGTCCATCCTGGCTAATACCCATTGATGGACCTATCCTCCATCTAGTTCTTTTTTTAACCCTGTTATAGTCTTGGCCTTCACAAAATCCTCTGGCAAAGAGTTCCACAGGTTGACTGTGCGTTGTATGAAGAAATATTTCCTTTTGTTTCTTTTAAACTTGCTGCCTATTAATTTCATTTGGTGACCCCTAGTTCTTGTGTTATGCGAAGGAGTAAATAACACTTCCTTATTTATTTTCTCCACCCCAATCATGATTTTATAGACCTCTTTCATATCCCCCCTTAGTCATCTTTTTTCCAAGCTGAAAAGTCCCAGTCTTATTAATCTCTCCTCATACGGAAGCCATTCCATACCCCTTATCATTTTTGTTGCCCTTTTCTGAACCTTTTCCAAGTCCAGTATATATTTTTTGAGATGGGGCGACCACATCTGCACACAGGATTCAAGATATAGGCATACCATGGATTTATATAGAGGCAAGATGATGTTTTCTTTCTTATTATCTATCCCTTTCTTAATGATTCCCAACATTCCGCTCACTTTTTAAATTGCCACTGCACACTGAGTGGATGTTTTCAGAGAACTATCCACAATGACTCCAAGATCTCTTTCTTGAGTGGTAACAGCTAATTTAGAGCCCATCATTTTATATGAATAGTTGGGATTAAGTTTTCCATTGTGCATTACTTTGCATTTATCAACATTGAAGTTCATCTTCCATTTTGTTGCCCAGTCACTCAGTTTTGAGAGATCCTTTTGTAGCTCTTTGCAGACTGCCTGGGACTTAACTATCATTAGTACTTTTGTATCATCTGCAAATTTTGCCACCTGACTGTTTACCCCTTTTTCCAGATCATTTATGAATATGTTGAATAGGACTGGTCCCAGTACAGACCCCTGGGGGACACCACTGTTTACCTCTCTCCATTCTGAAAACTGACCATTTATTCCTACCCTCTGTTTCCTATCTTTTAACTAGTTACCAATCCATGAAAGGGACCTTCCCTCTTATCCCATGACAGCTTACTTTGCTTAAGAGCCTTTGGTGAAAAGCCCATGTTGACTCTTCCCCAACAAATTACCGTCATCTACGTGTCTGACAATTTTGTTCTTTACTATAGTTTCAACCAGTTTGCCCAGTACTGAAGTCAGGCTTACTGGCCTATAGTTGTCGGGATCACCTCTTGAGCCCTTTTTAAAAATTGTCGTCACATTAACTATCCTCCAGTCATTTGGTACAGAAGTTGATTTAAATGATAGGTTACAGACCATGCATCTGATGAAGTGAGCTGTCGCTCACGAAAGCTTATGCTCAAATAAATTGGTTAGTCTCTAAGGTGCCACAAGTACTGCTTTTCTTCTTGCGAATACAGACTAATACGGCTGTTACTCTGAGACTAGTTAGTAGTTCTGTAATGTTTTGCACAGAATTTCCTTTTTCACTGCAGAATTGGTGCTGTAGAGCTCCTGGCACTGCTGGACTTGACAGTGCCTAGCTCCCCAGCTCACAAATAGATGGCACTGCTCGAGGGAGGGGGAGCTGGAGGTTTTCCCGGCAGCTGTGGTTCCCAGCACATCCTGAAGGAAGGAGGCGGCACGTAGGAAAAGCCATTCGAGCCCAGGACCCAGCATCAGTCTGTTTCTCCCTCTGGATCCCTGGGCTCTGCGGGGTAGTGGGTGTGACTGTCTGGGCTGGGGATGCCCCACATCTAGGCTCTGAGGAGGGGAGGGGTGACTATCTGCGTTAGGGGGTGCCTTGCAGCTGGGCTCTGTGGGGTGGGGGTATGATTGTCTGGGGCAGGGTGGGGCTAGACTCTGGAGGCAGAGAGGGCAGAGAAATAGGAACAGGGTTGTCAAAGATTGGTTTTTTTTTAACTCTCTACTCCTGAAGGAATATTTTTGTTGTCTGTATTGTTACAGACATAGTTGTGGCAGGTATTTTGAAATAAATTACCAAAATAATTGAAACTGGTGTGATTATATAGTGTTATTTTGACAAATAAAATATGCAGAATTTTGAAATATTTGTGCACAGAATTTTTAATTTTTTAGTGCAGAATTCTCCCAGGAGTACTAAATGGTGAATGGTATGTTTGTGCAGACTATGATATGCCTATATACACTGAGGAGAATGTACATATGTAACTGGGGATGTACCTATACATGGATAAACCTGTAGAGTGGGATTTGGAACTGAGTATGGAGATGTTCATGGGTATGTGCCTTGCAGAATAGGATTTTGCTTAATCTTATTGTTCGACTTCTTTTGGTTTGGTTTTTATGTTGCCGCCTCTAACACAAAATGTCACAATCTGATTTTTTTTCCTGTCTCTCCTCCTAACCCATCTCTGTTCCTTCCCTTCTTTACAAGTAGCGACAAACCCACCGTCTTCCCTATCACTTAGCTTTTCATACCCTGTTTCCTCCCCTCCTCCCCCACAATGGACTCTTTCAGTGCCTTTAGTGGACTTCTTCCTCTATAATATCTCTTAAATGTATGCTTCTCTCTATCCCTACTGCTAAATCCTTAGTTCATGCACAGGACATTTCTCTCCAACTACTGCAACCTCATCTCTCTGGACTCCTTGCATCTGACCTATCCTTACCACTTGTCTATCCAAGAAGTTGCCACTAAATCATCTTTCTCTCCTGCTGCTGTGATCACATCACCCCTCAATTCAAATCTATCAGTTGGCTTCCTCTTTCTCTGCATCAAGTTCAATCACCCCATAAGAACCCATTTTCCACTCAGCTACAGCGAACACTTCCACATCATGGGGTCTCTGAGGAAGGTGGGGACAGAATCTGGCATCAGGGGAAATAATGAGAGAATCTCAGACAGCCCTCCTCTGCCTTTAAATAAATAAATAAATAAATATTGTAACTTTTGGAAGCTGGATAGAAAGAAGGGAATTGATTGTCTAATCAAATCTACTGTTTCCTTTAAGAGAAAACAAAATGAACAGAAATTTATACGAACAGTAAAAGAAAAGACAATGACTTTACATAAACATAGCTAAATATTCATATTTAATAACTCAGCCTTGCTATCAGAAAACCTTAGAACTGCATTCTCATAGAGCAGCTGCTAAAGTTGGCAGAACCAAAAACAAGAAATGTTTAGAGAAGGAGATTACCAATTTTTGTGCATGTTTTATATGCATAACTCTACTGAATGATGAGCAGACAGATTCTCATCTCAGTTATACTGGTATAAATGCAGAGTAATTCCACAGCTTCATTGACATCAGTGTAACTGAGTACAGAATTTGGCCCAGACTCTGCCATATTGACTAAGGCAAAATTAAAAACTATGGTAAAAATATATTAACATTTTAAACAATATATCTGCAGATAATTCTTCCTTTACCTCCCTTCAAAGTCTGGAGAACCAGGTTCCATGTTTCCCCTATGACTGTTGGTGACACAAGAACTTATTAAAGCATGAAACTGCACTCCTATACATGCTTCTGATAGCCCTAATGTATAGAGGGGAGAAATCAAGACATTCTGGATTTAGAACTTGGCAGAGGAGTGAAAGAAAATCTAACTTGCAAAGATATATTAAGAGTATGGGCCAAATTCTGACCTGACTTACCCCCTCCTCTACTGTGGGTCTGCGAGGGATGTGTATCAGAGCAGAATTTCAACCTTTATGTATTTATAATTCTTTACTCTCTATATAGGGCCTAATCCTGCTTTCCACATGTACCCACAAATACCACTAATAATTATGAGTGTGCAAGGAATGCAGGATCAGGCTGATATTTTGTTACTGATCTGAGTTCAGAAACAGTTTTTAAAGGTGGTTTTCTTTCCAGATATTCTCTTGCAGTTCACCTTTAGCAAACTTTTTTAACATTACCACTTTCTTTTAAAAGAATGTTTCAGCAGGACATGAGAGTTAGTAAACCCATAACGCTAGTGCACACCAGAAAGATTCTTTTAATTGTTTAGGACCAGTTTTTGCCACCCTTATTCATTGTGAATACCCCTTAACTAGTCCCATTGATTTCAGTGGGACTATTTGTGGTGCAAGGCACTAATACTTTGTGTAAGGGTGGGAGAAACTGACCATTCAAAAGGTTAACTTATCATTGCTTTTGATTTGCAGTATAAATCTAGTTTTTTAAACTCTGTTTCCTTAGGTGGGCTCCATTGCCCTTTTAGATAACATATCCTTAGATAAATTAATGCCTTGTTGGTAGGTTACTGCTTTTTATCCCTGCTATTACAGTGTGACATCAATATCAGTGGTATGATTGCATACAGGTTTGATATTCAAGATAAAAAGAAAAGGCAGTAGAAGACCATTTATGGCCTGGCCCAGAGCAGCAGGACCTTCAAAGGAGCCCCTCTTCACAGACAAGTGTTTTTCTCAGACAGTCTTTGAAGGGAGTAACAGTGAAAACAGCTTCTGAGAGTCCTCTGAAGGTAATACAAATCTCTATATAGAAATTTACAAAGCTCCTTTTGTTGCCTTAAACCTTGTTAATGTAATTTAGTTGGCATTTCACCTGTTAAAGAGAGCTCACCAGACCCTTGTAAATAAATATTGTACTAAGAAAAGGAGTACTAGTGGCACCTTAGAGACTAACCAATTTATTTGACCATAAGCTTTCGTGAGCTACAGCTCACTTCATCGGATGCATTGAGCTGTAGCTCACGAAAGCTTATGGTCAAATAAATTGGTTAGTCTCTAAGGTGCCACTAGTACTCCTTTTCTTTTTGCAAATACAGACTAACACGGCTGCTACTCTGAAACCAAATATTATACTGTTTGCTCTAGAAATTTTGCAAGCACTTTGTTTTCTACCCCAGGGAAAACTTAATCTGAGAACCCAGGCATGCACTGGGACACCACTCTCAATATAATCCCACTCTGGGTGCACTTTGGGGGCACTGAATGGTAGTCTGTTAATACAATGTATTAGAATGACCAGACCTCATCCCTGCTTACATGCCATACATACTTTGCTAGTATGATTTTTTTTTTCAAAAGCCTGCATGTAAAAAAGGGGGGTCTCTTATCACTCAATTACAATATAAAGGGATGTTCCTTTTATACTGTAACTTACTAATATCAGTCATAAGCCATAAGCCATAAGTCAGAGTGACAAAGCCAGAGTTATGCAGGACACGTTAACGAAGTTTCGGTCTCTGTAGGGTGGCATGCATAGCTCTCTCACTACTTTAATGCTCTTGAGTAATTCAGCCAACCAAAATTCATGCCAATAAAACCCACAAACCACACTTAACCCTCATGTGTTCTCCGTATACCACCCATTTCACAGTAAAATTTATTAGAGACATGTTTTAGAGAGTTTTTAAGAATTTTTACTTGGACTACATGTTGCCTTTGGGCTTGACTTCACTGCAGTGTTAGCTTGAGTTATCTACACTCAGGTTAAAGTGGCCACACTGCAAAAGTATGCTTGTGCTGCACTGAGTGATTGGATTAGCAACACAGACTAGTTGCATTCCCACTGTGCTACTAACTCGAGCATCAGCTGCACTCACGCTTCAATCCAGACCCACTGACAGGCCAACTAACTGGAGCTTAAAGCACCACCTAAATCAAGCTAGAGATTTTGGTATGTGGACAGGAGTCAGGTTAGGGGCAACACTCAAGTTACAGCATGAGCTAACAGTGTAGTGAAGACAGGTGCTCAGTTACCATATGTTCCAATAAATCACCTCTATGAATGACCTAAAATAGCTTTTTGATCAGACTTCAAAGTTGTAACATTTTAATTTATATCTCAGGCTACTCCAAGGCTAGAAACAAGAACCGTGTATCACATTGAAAAGCTGAGAATCTCCCCCTTTTTAATGGCATTTATTTCCCATTTCTGTTATGGTTATAAGGTATCAGGACTCAGAGTCTCCATCTGCTGTGTTACTGCAGTCAAGCTAGTCTAGTGACATCACCCAAAAACAATGGGAGGGGGGCCACTGAGTACATTGTATCCATTCCAAGAGCTTTGCCAATCCCAGCTGAAGAACTAGTTATTTAGGGAGGGGGTCAAACTTTCAGGAGGACAATATGCTAAAACAGGCTTTTAAAGTAAAACAACTAAATGTGTTACCTGGTTGGGATCCTGAAGTCTACGTTTGTGCCTATTTTATAAGCCACCTGTAAAGCTGTGGAGCCCACCACTCTCTGGATGACTCCTCGGGAGGCAGCTTTATCTAGCTGGAACTGAGAAATCAGGTCGTAACCTACAAGAAACAAATATGCACAGCTAGACATGATTTCTTTATTTTTAAGTGAGCATTGAAAAATCACGGAGCTGAACGTAACCTGATTGCAATGTCTAAACAGCAGTTTTTTCCTGAAAAGTTTTTACTTGCCTGGCAAGTCATCTTCGTCAGTCCTGATTGGTGGGCAGAGGTCGGTCTTTTGGTTAGAGCTGAACGTGACTGGGAACCCTTCAAAGAAAAGCGAACATATCATTCTTCTTCATCACAGGATGGAAATTGTCTGAAATTGTCCAGCTAAGGGAATTAATATGAATTAAGTAAAGTAATATGAGCATAATGGCCATATACTGGACCCACTAAAGCTGATGAGCATCTGCTTTTTGAAGTCTCCAAATTTAACAGAATCGTTTGATGGCTGATTTACTTGTACATTTTTTTGTTTAAGTCTTTAAATTAGAAAAGGGTTGTAATTCTCCCTTCCTCAGCACTGTTTGTGAATTGCAGCTGTCCCATGTATCTTGCAATATATGGAGGGTTGGTCCAGAACCTTTGGTGGTTTAAGCAAAGTTTTTAAAAATACCAGTTAGTTCAATCTACTGTCTCCCTAACTCAAAGCCATCCTCACACTAGGTGAAGTGGCTGTTGAGAAGGGAAGTTGTTGGCATCCACTCCTTCTTCTTTGATATTCCAGGTGTTCCCACCCACATCCTTTCCATGTTTGATCAAATAACAAGCCCTAGTGAAGCATAAGGTTGGGGCCAAAGAGACTTGCAGGCTCTCTTTATTGACATGAACAAGAGTGTAAAAGAAATTTTCTTGGGAAACCAAATACATGTCTCACTTTCTAAATACTGTCTATTTAAAAGTATTGCTGCAAGCATTGGGGGCTGGGGGAGGAGAAAGCAGTCCCCTATCTTAAAGAAGTAAAAAAGCAAAATAAACATTTGCTGGAAAGAGCTCTATCCAAGCCTAACATCTAGTCAAACTGGAAAATGTTACTAAAGTTCGGATGGTGAAGAAAGGTGCATGCAAGTTGGAAGGAGCTACCTTCCCAGCCCACAGAAAGCCTCTTGTCTGCTGAAAGGACTCAACCATAAATGTGGGTTTCCTTCTCACAACATAGACATAAAGAAAAACTTCAGGTTGACATTTTACACCTTAGAAATGGCTTATTCTATATCACTGAAACAGATATGGGGCTGACATCCAGTCACTTATGCTTGATGGTCAGCTAATACAGTGGATCCAGTTTGTTGCCACATCTACCAGAAAAACCTTTAACTAGAGGTGCAGAAGGATTTTTTTATTGCATCCAGTCCTTAGTATCCATTTCCAGATTGTGATCCTCACCTTAGAAACGTATTTACTTTCTGGTCAGTTTAGATGGCAAGAAGATAAACAAGAACAATCAGACAATGACAGGAAGATGGAGAGTGTAACCCAAATGGCAGATTTAAAATACCAGGCTGTGAAAGACATCACTCGCTCTAAATTCTCCTTCTTGCTTTCACTCTCTCACACACACGTTTTTAGTTCCATGTCTAAGTGATGTCTAGCTATTGAGGGGTTTTAGCTGCGACTAAAACTCTCTGGATTATCAAACAAAATACCAGTGAAATGAAACACAGATAAAGGATAGACCCTTACTTGTTTGCTGCTGGACGTTGGCTGACACCAGAGCCCACAGAAAACTATACGTGTACAAGAAAACAGGAGCTTGCCTGTGAACAGAAAGAAAACTCAAACATGAATTTACAGCTCCTGATATATCATGTGATCCACTTTCAGTTCTTGATCAAACATATTAAATAAATACATGACTTAGGGATTGCTAACACTTGGCAAGCAAACCCTTTTAGAGTTAAGCTTTTTATTTTTATCAGTGCAACAAAATGTGCCTATGATGTTATCTCAGTTTCCATTTCTTACATATAAAACTGTAATAAAAATAAAAAAATAGGGAAGACAGCAGGCAAAGACAGTTTTAAATGCTACCAATTAATCACTTTCTCTGTCATCTGTTAATTACTGATGACTTACAAATGCCATTTGCTCTCTTACCAATTACTCTTCATTTTCTCTGCTGGTTCTCTTCAGCTCTATCATGTGAGTATTTGGGATGTATATTTATGTCCTGTGCGCTCCTGTAGTTAATCCCATCAAAGAGCATATGAATGAGTGCAGATTCAGCTCTTTCTGCCCCATACGGGACTTCAGAAGGGAATGAGGCTCTGTCTGCTGGGGCTGCTTTAATCCTGCAGAGGGAAGGAGGTGGGGGCTGGACAGCTTGTGTGTCCTGATGGGGTCTGAGGGCGGTTCTCAGGAACTAGCTGGGATATGAAAAAGCAATGAGAGTGGAGGAAAGGATGCTGTTCATGCCATCTTTGGAGTGGGGATGTGGTGAGGAAACATAAGTTAGACAATGCCACCCACTGAGTGGCAGGGTCTGCTGGGTGAGGGAAGCCAATGAAAGAGAAATGTGTTAAGGAGTCTTGAAGAAACAGGTGGCCCAATGATGTGTATGTTTTGACAGTTCTGGGAATTAGGATAAGGTTGAACTACCCCTAACCCTAGAAAGAAGAGCCTTTCATTTCTCACTGACTTCCTCACTAGACTGTCCCAGCTAGACCCTGGGAGGTGTGGCAAAGGATTCTTCTGAACAGAAGCAGTCATTTTAAAGTTGGTTTCATTGCTTTAACTAGAACGTTGCCAAGGTATACACATTACATAGCTAAAGAGACTGCAGTTCCTCTGTCCTAGTTGATAAGCAGTTTTTGCTAGAGACCATTTATTTTATGTTTTCAGACATATAAATATTTGCTTATATGGTTGCAGAGAGTGAGAGGGACTGAAGCTTATATATATGGAAAGGCGGAGTCAAAGAGCACGAGCAGCTAGGAGACTCTGATATTTACTGCTGATCAACAGTTAGAATTTGGTATGGAAAGGCAGAGTCAGATTGGGCCAGTGTATGGCAATGTGGCCTACTAGCATGTCTATCAAAGTGCTAGCTTGAGGTTCTCAGGTTTCATTTTTTAAAAAGCAAGTCTCTAGTGGTTGTGGTTCCAAACAAAAAAAAGTGAATGGTGCATAACCAATGCAATGACGTCTGCCTGAGTCTGCCAAGAGCCTGAAGCTATAGCTCTGGAAATTATGAACTTCCCCATTCATCTCAATGAGATGCAACTCAGATGTCCAGGAATGATCATTTAAATGGTAATGTGAACTATTCCATACCTTGTGTAAGGGAAAGTCACAGATGTACACAATGTACTGAGTGATGGCTCATTTTGGTATCCCAAATAGGTGGCCTTTGGAAAGTACCATTGCTTATTTTGTTTTCCCCAGTCAAAAGGGAGTCAGATCCCAGCAGAGTCTGTGGACATATTCAAACCCCAGTGACGGGGAGCCACGCTCAAGTGGCTCAGAGGAGCTCAGGAAACATATGGTCACATTCTGAACATCTGTACAATCTACTGTTAGAGGTACTTATTCTGACAATTCACATGGATGGAGTTTATTGTGTGGGTGGAGCTCAGAAGAGAACTGCCACCCTTTCCCCCACAAATCCAACCCCTTCAGCAGGTATACAGGCTGAAAAGAAAAACACAGGAGACATACCCCAAATGGCCTGGGCTTGAAAATCTTCCCTCTGTTCCACTGCATACACAAACTCTTAGAATATAAAAAAAAAAACTCATTAAAAGGTGTCAATTTGCTATGATTTGTGCATTTTGATAAGTCTGCATTACAAACCAAAACACACAACCTGGATGTACTTCCTGATTAATTTAACACAATAATACTTAGCACTTTTCAATGTGCTTTACAAGCATTAACTGATTAGCTTCACTATATTCCTATGACCTAGTAAGTATTATCCCCATTTTACACACGTGTAAATTGAGGCAGAGAGAATACAAGTCCTGCCCAATGCCACAGAGAGCGTCAATGCCAAGCTAGTACTAGAAGTTAGAAGTTCCTAGTGCCCAGACCTCTGCTCAGGTCATTTTAACAGCTACCTCTGTCTTTTTATTGATTACGCAAGCATAGATTTTTTTTCAGAAAAATCCCAGTATTCAGCGAGGGCCTATCACTCAGGCATTCTCCAGTAAAGTACTAACTACTATTTTTTTAAAAGTAGATTTATTAAGTAGCATATAACGTGGTGCCTGAAAAGACCACTGCATCCTCACAGACCTGCTGTGCAGTGAAATTACTCATAGAATTAGTCTCTAGCAATGCCATTACTGCACTGTGCTGCCTTTCTATGGACATTTTTCCATCCTACTTTTCTGACTTTTTGTCCATATCCTCACATACAACTTGTGGTGAGGTGTATATTCCGTGGCTTAAGGGAGGGCTAGTGGGAAACAGGAAATACTCTAGTGGGCACCAGTTTCCACTGCAGGTATAAAAAAAACCTTGTAACTGACAAAAGATGCTCCAGCTAAAGACAGGAGGCTTTCAGAAGGTGCAATGTGCACAAACCAAAAAGACCTACAAAGGTTTCCATCAGAACAAGTCATTAAATACAGCAGAGAAGAGAGATCTTCTGTTAAGTCTCAGGCTAAATGTAGTAAGGGATGGTTGGATTAAACCATTTCCTAAATTTTACTGTTTGACTGAAGAAGCTGGGTGTTACTGGCTTTTATGGTTGGGGAAAACTTTTTGGGAAAGACTAAGTGAATTTGTTTTTCCCCAGTAAAGTATTTGGGGCATATCCTGAAATCCTGAGGAGAAGGGAATTAGAACTCTCCTTTGGGATCAGAGTAGCAGAAGGAACAAAAGCCCAGTTTGGTCTGTTATAGTGGTGACTTTAACAAGTGAGTGGTAGTCACTGGAAGGAGTGGTGGTTGCTCCCTGGCGGCTCCTCCACTCTGTCCCATTTCCATAACTCTGTAATGTTGCGGGGGTGGGGAGTAGTCTCCTATTTGTCCTACTCTACGTGGAATGCTAACTCTGTCCTGATGAGGCACTTTGCTTTTCAATTTAGCCTTCGTACTTGCCTTTTAACTTTAGCTTCCAAATGCCAAATTTTCAAAGCTAGGCATGTAAACTGAGGGCGCAAATAAGTAATTATGACCCAGATAGCTATTTTGCTGTAAATTTATGGATGGCCCCGAATAGTATTAACTTTTGCTTATTCTCTCCTGATTGCTGTGACCTTCTATTCTCTACACACTATAAAGCGAACTAAAAAAAATTTGTTACTGCTTTTTATTCTCCTTATTCTACTGCATAGATAACTTTCCTCATCTGTCTTTTGATTTCAATTGTTGTACCACAGTATTCTTGTCAGCAAGTTAAGGAAGTATGGGCTGGATGAATGCACTACAAGGTGGGTAGAAAGCTGGCTAGATTGTCGGGCTCAACGGGTAGTGATCAATGGCTCCATATCTAGTTGGCAGCCAGTATCAAGTGGAGTACCCCAAGGGTCGGTCCTGGGGCCGGTTTTGTTCAATATCTTCATAAATGATCTGGAGGATGGTGTGGATTGCACTCTCAGCAAATTTGCGGATGATACTAACTGGGAGGAGTGGTAGATACGCTGGAGGGGAGGGATAGGATACAGAAAGACCTAGACAAATTGGAGGATTGGGCCAAAAGAAATCTGATGAGGTTCAATAAGGATAAGTGCAGGGTCCTGCATTTAGGACGGAAGAACCCAATGCACAGCTACAGACTAGGGACCGAATGGCTAGGCAGCAGTTCTGTGGAAAAGGACCTAGGGGTGACAGTGGACGAGAAGCTGGATATGAGTCAGCAGTGTGCCTTTGTTGCCAAGAAGGCCAATGGCATTTTGGGATGTATAAGTAGGGGCATAGCGAGCAGATCGAGGGACGTGATCGTTCCCCTCTATTCGACATTGGTGAGGCCTCATCTGGAGTACTGTGTCCAGTTTTGGGCCCCACACTTCAAGAAGGATGTGGATAAATTGGAGAGAGTCCAGCGAAGGGCAACAAAAATGATTAGGGGACTGGAACACATGAGTTATGAGGAGAGGCTGAGGGAGCTGGGATTGTTTAGCCTGCAGAAGAGAAGAATGAGGGGGGATTTGATAGCTGCTTTCAACTACCTGAAAGGGGCGGTTCCAAAGAGGATGGCTCTAGACTGTTCTCAATGGTAGCAGATGACAGAACGAGGAGTAATGGTCTCAAGTTGCAGTGGGGGAGGTTTAGACTGGATATTAGGAAAAACTTTTTCACTAAGAGGGTGGTGAAACACTGGCATGCGTTACCTAGGGAGGTGGTAGAATCTCCTTCCTTAGAGGTTTTTAAGGTCAGGCTTGACAAAGCCCTGGCTGGGATGATTTAATTGGGGATTGGTCCTGCTTTGAGCAGGGGGTTGGACTAGATGACCTTCTGGGGTCCCTTCCAACCCTGATATTCTATGATTCTATGATTCTATGATCAGACTCCTAGTGTAAACAGGTGCAACTCCCCTGACTTCAGTGAATTTGTTCCTGCTTATATCATGTTTCTAATTGTATCTAAATGTCCTGACGGCTAAAAAATACCTATGTATGATTTGAGGGATTGCATTTCTGAAAGTTCTACTCATTATTACTCATTCTAAGAGTTGGGATATCTTGGACCTGAGAGTATTCTCACTGAAATCAGTGGCAAAACTTGCACTGACATCAAGTGCCTTCTAATTAAAACCCCACAAATAATTAAGCTAACATCTGGAAGTAGAAGCTAATTGAATTGCCAGTGAAAGTATAATCGTTGTCAGACTCTAGCACATCATTGGAGGGTAACAAATAATTTACTATCCAATAAATTCTTACCTTCATTATAAAAATATACTTTTCTGTCCAAAGTTGTATGAAATTTGGCATGGGAGGGAAAGCAGCTTTCTCTAAACTGACAGATTCTAATCTTTGTAAAGATCAAATGGCTTATTTCTAGGATAGGTCAGTGTGGAAAATCTGGAAACATATGAGGCCAGATTTTTATTTCCTTTACACAGAAGCCCGTCTAGAGTAACTTCAGTGAAATGTCACTGAAATCAGTCTGTAAATTCAATTTCTACCACAAAGTCATCTTTAAAAATAAACGAAAAATATCAGTGAAATGTTTAAAGGGCAAAAGTAAATGAAATACATAAACTGGAGCCAGTTTAACTGTTTCCATGCCTCTCTGTCCTTCGGATCTTAACAATTCCTTTTTGATGATGGAACCTGCAGTTCCCATGCCTTTGAATGAAAATCCAGATTGTGTTACCTTTTCTAGGTCAGAAGATATGTACTTTGTCTCCAGGGGTGCCAGACAGTCATTATCCTCTAATGTTACAGTGAGTAATTCCAATTAACTTAAATACATCAACATTTATTTACTAGAGGAATTAAAGAGAAAATTAAAAGAAAATAGATGTTAAGCAGAATATAATCAAAGCCATGCTAAGATGAAAATAAACACAGCTAGGCTGCAGCAGAGGACTGAAGTCTGATCTCACTTATAATGGTTTGACATCAGCGTAACTACATTGACTTCAGTGGATTTACTCTTTACACCAATGTCAGAGAGGTCAGAAACAGACTCTGCATGGCTATGTGTTGGTGTATATGAATATGAGCAATTTAAAATGTACCAAGGAATTATTTAGTAATAATACTAAAAAATTAGTGAGTCAGCTTGCAAATTCCCTCACTAAGCACTGGTCTCTTAAATCACAAGTCAAAGAATAGCCTGTGCACATGAATTTTCAAAATATTTCCAAGAATTTTCAATTACATTTTAACACGTCTTCCTGAATCTTTACCTTATTTATCATGCTGCCCCCATTTCCTCCCCTTGTGTGTTGTTTGAGAATGCCACAGACACAGCAAAACATCAGTTCAGAGGAGGTTCTTATAAATCCCAACAGGATAGGGAAATAATAAAATATTAAATTAATAAAATATTTTAAACACATTTAAATTTAAGCCAGACTCATGATACATGATCACAAATTATAATGCTTATGAGCAGGGCCCTGTGTACTCTATGGCACAAAGAACTGAATTCCATGGTACAAACCCCTAAATGCTGCCGCAACACTAATTTATTTTACCATCATGAATTACTCTTTGAGTGAAATCCTGACTTCATTGAAGTCAATGGCAAAACTCCTACTAATTTCAATGTGTGTTTCACCCACAATTCCTCCCCCCACTCCACACAAATGTACACACAACTATGGCTCATAGTTGCAAGTAGTCAATGAGGTGAAGTTAGTGTGTGATTATTTCAGACAGTGATTATTTTTGCAGATGGATTTTCTGGGACACTTTCCAGAAGGCTTATTTCCACTCCCTACGTCTTGCCCACCACATAATTGTCCTGGTGGTCTGGCTCCTTTCCTCACTATTCCCCCTGAGACACTAGGGAGAAGGGCAGCTTTGTAACCAGCTTTTGTGGCTCATGTGTCCACCTCTGTAGGCCTCAGCTGCTGCACTGTTCTCCAGATAACTCAGCTGGCTCCCCACACTACCAAGCTGCCAGCTGGATCTCTGACCCTCTACTGCCTGGCTCGGTGGAACAGAGTAGGAAAGATGCACTTTAGTCCAATTAACTCCCTCTTGTGGAGACAGCCCAAGAGCAAAATGCAGCTGCAGACAAGTCCCAGCAGGGCAGGGAGACAAAAAACAAAATGCGAGGTGCTTGGTTGCAACAAAAAGGCAAATTCCTTAGGGAAAAAAGACAGATTCAACAACTGAAGCTCTCATGGGGATAAATAGGGAAGTTCAGACTTCTTCTACCTGTTGTTTCATAGTTGTACCTCTGCAGACTCAGGTAGGCATGTATTATGTACACTCATTCATGTTTTCTACTCTGTCTTGACAACCAGAAGGGTAGACACACAACTTTGTTTTAAAAAGAAAGCTGAGTTTCAGATGCACAATTCCTCAACAAGGTGTAAACCCAGAAGCAAATTCCACAGAATCACAGAACTCAAAGAACCTTGCCTATAATTTATAAAAGTATATATTTTTGTTTGCAAGTTAAATGAGGTATTAAAAACAATTCTGTTAATATTTTAAATTTTAAAACTGTTCTATCCCTTATAAGAAACATAACGTATCTAAAATAATTTTTCCAGTTTACATATTCTCTAACTACTTAATATGAATAATACACAGGCAAAATATTGCAAAGCATGATTCTTATAACTTATAGGTATGCAGTCATTCATATTAAGAGAAAAAGGACCAGATTCTGTTCTCACTTATACCTGTGTAAATCAGGAATAACTCTATTGTCATCAATATACTTACACGAACATGGAAGTATTATGATCAGAAATTCACTGAGGTGAAGCTAAGGATAGGGGAAATTTGCTAAAATTAATTTTGCCTTCTTAATTTGTTTCTCAATCATTTTACTGTTATGTTGCTGGCTCCTGTGGCTGCTTTTGTCTCTCCCAGGGTTTCATTTGGAGCTGTATGGACTCAACAGCAATTAGTAGTTTAGACTTCTGTTTTCCAGTGTAGGCCCTTCCTTTCCATGTGGCTGCAGTCTGGCAGGTCTTCTAGCTTTGAGTCATATAGGTGATAATTGGGAGTAGAATATTATTCTCAGTTATTTGGTCTTCTCTGTCACTGGTTCCTTGAACAATTTTTATTTTTTTTATTTTTTTGCCTTCAATTTAAATATAGGCATGTACAAACCAAGAAGGGACATCTTTCTGCATGAAAAGGAAAAGCCAATGTGCTAATGAGATTTAAAGGACTGCACAGATGTAGTCTCATGGTAAAGGTTTGATTTTTTTCTACATTATATATTTAAAACCAAGTATTCTACTGTACCAACAGTAAAAGCCAGAAAACATACACAAAATAAGTTCCATCAGAATCAGCAATAATCTTCATAGTGTTCCTGTCACTGATGTTCCTTCTCTTCAGTCTCCTTTGCTCTTGTAACAGGTGGTTGCATTTCTACAACTTGGACAACTAGAGTTTATAAGAAGAGAGACGGGGGAAAAAGTCCATGTGGACTTATTTGAGGAAGTTTATGACCCCTGGGCATGTTAGGGTCAAGTTGTATAATAACTCCAAGAAAGAAAGTCTCTGTCTCTGTTTATATGACATAATATGTATCTATTGGCAACTTAGAGAATGACCCTGATCCTGTACTGAGCTCTCTGCAAGAAGTCCACTGGACCCTGGCAAAGACATGTTGACTTCAGTAGGGGCTCTGTAAGGGTGGAAGGGTCCATCCACATGAAACTTAGTGCAACATTATCATTATTTTATATATAATTATTATTAATAATTATTACTATTATTATAAGCAGTACTCCGAAGCTTCTTGATATTTTCCACTTTAAAACACCTATTTTCAGTTACTTATAACTTTTTGGCCAAACTTTATCCTTTTGGGGCCACATTGGATTTCCAAAATTGTATGGAAGGCCGGTTAGGAGAGGCTGTGTCTCCCCAAACAGCCAGGCGTGGCCCGACCCCGCCTCCTATCTGACCCCCCCCCCGCTTCTCACCCCCTGACAGCTCTCTGGGACTCCTGCCCCATCCAACCCCCCCATTCCTCTGACGGCCCCCCGGGACTCCTGCCCCATCCACCACACCCTGCTTCCTGCCCCCTGACCACCCCCAGACCTTCTACCCCTGACTGCCCCCTGCCGCCCTATCCAACCCCCCCCCCATTCTTGACTGCCCCCCGGGACCCCTGGCCCATCCAACTCCTCTGTTCCCTGCCCTCTGACAGGCCTGAACCCTATCCACACCCCCGCCCCCTGACCACAACCCCCGAACTCCCTTGCCCTCTATTCAACCCCCCCACCCCCTTACCACGCAGTCTGGAGCACTGGTGGCTGGCGGCCGGAGCATCGGCTCAGGCAGGGGCTTTGCAACTGCGCAGCCTGGCCGCCCAGAGCGTTGCGCTGGCGGTGAGGTGAGGTGAGGCTGCAGGGGAGGGGGAACAGCAGGAGAGGGGCCGGGGACTAGCCTCCCAGGCCAGGAGCTCAGGGGCCAGGCAGGAGGGCCGTAGTTTGTCCACCTCTGCACTAGGGTGTAGGGGTACCTGAGGACACTGGGGGAGAAGGGGCAGAAAGGTATATAACCATTAAAGCACACTCATCTTCAGAACCTGGAATTGTCCCCATGAGTTTTGAGTCCCAACATTCCTTTGCGGTCAGCAAATAGCTATTGAACCCCCTGGCAATATATGTTTCTCATTCTCCTCTAGTGGCTTTTCCATGTGGAGGATAACAGACTACTGCTGTTACCAGTTATCCTGTTAACTTAAGTGGCAGAGGTCTGTCCTAAAGACCTGCAGCTTCCAATGCTGATAATGAACCATGTGGGTATCAATATGGTTTAACGTGCTGGAATTTCTGGAAGTTTTTTTGTTTGCTTTTTTAAATATTTAGAAAATTCCGTACAAAAGTTAGGGTTGCTAAGTCAAGCACTCAAAAGTTAGGCAATGCTAGACTGAGGTTGCCCGTGCAACCTTAATTTGGCCCCATGGCGTGCATGCTTCATTCACTGCACAGAATAGATAGTGTTCAGCAAATGAATCAGGGTTATGTAGTGAAGGAGGCTGTTCTTCATAAGACCCCGGCTTCATATACTGCAGAATTTGTAAGGTGTGTAGTGACAGAGGCAGGGAATGGTGAAAAGATAAAAGATGATCTCCTAGTAGCTGGATGCTGTCCTGAGGGAATTGGATTCTATTCTTGTCTCTTACATAAAGCTTCCATGTGATGCTAGGTAAGTCACTTAAATGAAGTTTTCCACAGGTGGTCCCACTGATTGCATTCCTCATTTTCTGGGTGGCTGTCTTGAGTCCTTGTGGCCTGACTCATAGAAGCACTAAGCACTTACAGCTGCAACTTAAGTGAATGGGAGCTGTGCCCTAAAATGATATAGATGTGCTATAAAAATGCTAAGTACTCTAAAAAATCAGGTGTTAGGTACTTCAAGTTGGGCACCCAAAATTAGTGAATACTTGAAAATGTTGGCCTTAACCTCTGTTCTTCAGTTCCCCATCTATGAAGTGGGTGAGAATACCACCTATTTTCATAGAGCTCTTATAAACATAAATGTATTAATGTTTGCACAGTGCTCAGATACTATGGTTATGAGTAAGGCTATGATTTTTTCACAGAGACTGCAGAACTTCCAGCGACCTCCGTGACTTCAGCCCACCGCAGCCAGGAGCTGTTGGGTGCCCCTGCCACCTGGTGAGGGTACCCCGGAGCTCCTGGCCACCCCGGATGGTGTGGGGACCCCGCAGCTGAGCTCCCCATTTTGTCATGGATATTTTTAGTGAAGGTCACAGACAGGTCACGGGCTTCCATGAGTTTTTCTTTATTGCCTGTGACCTGTCTGTGACTTTTACTATAAATATCTGTGACAAAATTTTAGCCTTAGTGAAGAGTATCACAGAAAAGTTAATGAGGAAATTAATAATTCTGTATTCAATGCAGGGCTTGGAAGGAGTGCAGAACACACTGAATGGTGAAAATAAAAATATTAGAGAGCTACCCATTCAATGTGCACCATTTAATCTGTGCACTGAGGGCACATCTATACAGCAAGTCTCAACACAGGTTGACACCATGGGGCTTGTGGGGCTCACGCTACAGTGTTAAAAATAGCTGTGTAGATGTCATGAATGGGGCTCTGAAGTCCACCCTCATCCCTAAGCCTCAGTGCCTGAACTGTGAAGTCTACACTGCTATTTTTAGGGCTCTGAGACTCGCTACCACTTGCTGTGTAGACATACCCTGAGAGTGTGCTTGAGTGACCTTGAGCCTGTGTCCATTGAATTCTATGCTAAAACTCCCTTTGACTACAATAGACCAGGATCAGGCAATGAATTAGGCCAGGGTCCTGTGGAAAAAATAGGATGTAATTGTGTAATTAAAGATTTTATCATAATGCATAGGTACCAGGGAGGCTGAATTAAGGCAATCTTAGAATTGGCATTTCCTAACTTTTCAGTGCTTGACTTTGCAACCTTAACATTTTTTGCATACAGTTTGTTTTTAGTTTTGAATATAATTTGTTATTTGTTTTGCAGTAACACTTATGAGTCCCAATCATGTTTCAGGACCCCATTACGCTAGGTGCTGTCCAAACACAGAACAAAAGGTTTGTCCCGACCCTAAAGGGTTTCTAATCTAAGTATAAGATGAAAGGCAATATGTGGGTACAATAAACAGACAGAAAATGCTCAAGGGAACAATGAGACAATACTTATAGACATCCTAAGGAGTAGTCACAGCACAACAGCTGCCTAATCACTGTTGAGATTTTGTGGCATCGCAGCACAGGTGAGTTGCAAGGAAGGATTTGAAAGAGGACAATGAGGTGGCTTTATGGATGTTTACTGGAGCTCCTCCCAAGCATGAATGTCAACATGGGAGAAAGCACAAAGGTGCTTGTTTCAAAATTTAACTACTAGACAATGAAGGCTGATCTCATTGGCAGAGTGGAGGGGGGAGCTGATCCCTCAATAGTCTATGAGAGATAAGTAAGGTGGGGATAGGCTGTGACTGGCCTTGAAAAATTAAGACAGGTTGTTGTGGTGGTGGAGGAGGGGGAGCCAGTGTAGGAATGCAAAGAGATGAGTGACGTGGTCAAAGTGACAAGCTGGGGAAATAATCTTTATATTTGCATTTTGAAGGCATATGAGTGGAACAAGCTAGGATTTGCTGAGCCTTGAGAGGAGGAGATTGGAGAAGTCAAGATGTGAGATACTGAAGGCCAGAAGAGGAATTTTATCTGTGTGTATGGAGATGAAAGGTTGGATCTTAGATATGTTGTACAGGAAGAAGCAGCAAGTTTTGAACACAGCCTGGATATGGGGATCTAGCGTGTATCATGATCAGTGAAACTGGGTTCGGAGGGCCCATGTTTCTTGGGGGGACTGTTAGTGAGAGATACCTGGGAATGTGGGAAGTTAGGCTAGAAGCTATTCAGCCACAGGGACAGAACAGTGCACAGGGTTTTTTAAAAGTTCCGCTTGTTCAGCTTAACCTGAATTCAGCTTCTCTTTGTGAATGAAACACAGAGGGAGAGCCAAGTCACACATAATGTGTAGGATCACAGCCTATATTTCTCCTATAGATTCAGTGCCTGATTCTCCATTACCTTGTACTTTGTGAATGAATATAAAGAGGGTTTCCAATACCGTGAGTGAATAGAGAGAAATCTGATTTGGTAGCACTTTATACCCACTTTGCAAAGGTATAAATGGCTATTTATGGTGGCAGCAGGGCCGGCTCCAGGCACCAGCTTTCCAAGCAGCTACTTGGGGCAGCATTCAGAATGGGATGGCAGTCCATGTCCCGCGGTGGCAATTCAGCGGCAGCTCCGCCGCTCTTGCAGGGGTGGCAATTCATCAGCGACTGTTTGGGGCTGCAAAATTGGTAGAGCCACCCCTGGGTGGAAGATTGTGACTAATCACTGTTAGGATATAGATATTTCAGGCCTGTCTGCAAAGGCCTGTACTTTAAGAATGTAGGTATATGTTTATCATTTAGCTAGTAAAAGATGTATACAAGAACGAATCTGTGTAAGGGCCTTCTCTCACTGTGACAGTCTGAGGCCCTGTTCTTAGGCCAATGCCTTTGGCTAAGCTGCAGAGGCAGCCATAAGCTGGGAAGCGTATGGTCACATCCTCACATTCCAAACTAGTCAATATGGGGCTGTTAGGAACGTGATCCGATCTATCACCTCCAGAGAAAGGGAAGAGCCTAGAAGATGTAAAAGGAAATTTAGGTTGATAGTTTTCTGTCTGGTAAGAACTCACTTATCAATAGACACAGTCTTTATAGCTGTTGTTGTGAAATCCTCACTTCTGTATTGTTTTGTCATTATAGTTCCCACTTCGCTATTGTTTATTGGCATGGTCTCTGTCTGGTTCTGTGATGGTCTGCTGTATAATTAATTTTGCTGGGTGTAAACTAATTAAGGTGGTGGGATATAATTGGTTAGCTAATCATGTTACACTATGTTAGGATTGGTTAGTTAATTTCAGTAGAATGATTGGTTAAGGTATAGCTAAGAATATTACTATATAAATTAGGGGCAAACAGGAAGTAAGTTGGGATTCTAAAATAAGGAAAAAGGAACTTGGATTTAAGCTTGCTGGAAGTTCACCCCAATAAACATCGAATTGTTTGCACCTTCGGACTTCGGGTATTGTTGCTCTCTGTTCATGCGAGAAGGACCAGGGAAGTGGGAGAGTGAAGGAATAAGCTCTCTAGCAATCACGTCTTCAATTGTTTAATCTAACAGCTAGAGCAGACAAGGTAGGGCCAGCCTTTATGTATTCAGAACAAACAGATATTGAAGTCTGCAAGGTGTTTCAGAGATGTCTTCTTTGAATTTAAAGGAAATCCACAGGGTTGAGAGCTTGAAGAACTCTCCTTAAAAAAATAAATAAGAGAGAGAGAGGGTGAACCAGGAGACTGTTCATCAGCTTGATACATTTTAAACTTTGATGGCTTTATATAAGACTGGTAAACAGTTTGCTACAGCTCAGATAAGAAGGAATGTAAATTGGCTATAAATAAAAACAGTTCAGCTATCTATCTTGAGGGACAGCTCTCTCCATCTTGGATGCAATGTCCTGAACCACATTGCATTAGTAGAAGTTTTGTTTTTCCTGATGTCATGTGATAATTAGTCACCTACTCCAGGTGTCACAGAACTTGTCTTACTACCGTCTCTTTTTTTTTTTTTTTTTGGTTGGTTGGTTGGTTGTACAAGCAAACATACATTGTTACTACTATTACCATATTTCTTTCCTTTTGACATTGGTGGAAATTTTTTGCAAAGTGAATTATGAAACCTAGCTGAGAAATGTTCTCATCCAAGAAATCCAAATGGTATGGCCTTTATTTGTTCTTAGAATGTTTTCTATGTAGGTTTGAGGAGTGCATTTTTTTTACTATCATGTATACTGTAATATATACCAAAAGTTTCTACTATCACCCTCACATGCTACCAAAACAAAATTCCTGTGAATAATGTTAACGTCCTAAAACTAAAAATTACATAGAATTTTGATTTTTTTCAGAATTTATCTGACTAAATATATGCATTGAGATATAGGTACTCAACAATATTCTGTACATTTTTCTTTTTCTTTTTAATCTAAACAGTTTATAACCTGCAGCCACAGTATAACGTGGAGGGAAGATTACTAACAATAGTCAACAAAAGTAAGGCTAACACAAAAATATCAGGAAAGTGATTGTGGAAATTTGACTGAGACTATGGTCAATAATTCAAGGCTTAACAAACTGCTAATGAAAAGTAAATGGCAATATTCTACTATTTTTCTATGCACAGAATTCCCACTGATGTCAATAGGAGTTTTGTAGAAAAATTGAGGATAAGTTTATCCTAAAAACTGCTGTCTTCATCTGAGATTCCAAACACATTTTTCTGCATATTGGTAATTTTCACTGAGTTAAGGAAACACTACATTGTATGCTGTAGTCATTCTGTGAGGAGGACCAATTACGGTAAAGATGTATACTGTAAAAAGTCTAAGTGGTACAAAAAACAAGTTGCATGTTGGAGAAGGCAGTCAGTAGCTCAGAGGATTAACAATGGAATATGAATTCTATCACTTCTGGCTAATGGTCTGATTCAAGCTTGTCTCAAAGTGAACAAAAGTTGTTATAATCTGATGTCATTTAGCCTGTTTCAAATGAATTAAGTATCTCAGTCCAGCACCTAGCAGATAAACATCCACATCACAAAATTAGCCCCACTTCTGGCAGTCTTAGAAGAGAACCAAGGACTAATTGAGCACAGACAATGAGTTACCTTATCACCCCTATATGAGATCCCTCCAGGTTCAGGATGGGGTGGGAGGAGGAAGTGCCATTCTTTAATACTGCTGGCCAAGCAGTACAAGTTTTGAGGATGTCTATTTATCCTCAAATCTCCAGACTTCAGTCTCCAGGGTTGCCAATCCAGCACCTTTCAATAGCATCAAAAACATATGAAAACCCTAAATATAAATATAGATAGATATACATGCTCTGAACAGTGTGGGAGATTCCTAGTTCGGTTAGAATGTCACCCTTGCAAGGGCATGTTATTTTTATTTGTTTTTACACCATTGACTCTTTTATATTTGAACCTGCACACTCTAAGTCTTTTCTGGGCCAAATCTTCTAATGTTCATCCACCTGACTGAAGAGCACAACTATCCCAAGCAAGTATGCAAGTAAAGGTGCATGTATGTAACTGGACACATGCATCAGGAGCTGCAAGCACCTATGAAAGTCATGGACACTTTTGAAGATTTGGCCATTAATGTATTTCATTTATTAGAAAGTGCTTAGGACACTCTTACAGATAGATGTCTTTTAAGTATATTTATTAATAGCACCCACAGGGAGCTATGTAGCAGTCCTGGAGCATGGATATGCAAACACAACTGACTGCCACATTCAGCAAATAAAAACAGGAGGACATTTCTAAAGCAAAGTGTCACCCAGGATGACTGCTTTCTCTCAGAGACATTCCTCTGAGTACTTCAGTTTCTCCAGTGTAATTGGGAACAGTACTCTAGGACACAGAACCCACTTTTAGAGGTGGTGCAGCATAGATCGGTACAGAATGTTGTCAGGTTCTGAAAATTTCAGGAGTTTTCTCAGCAACTTTCCCATTTTCAGATTACCTGTATCTTTGTCTTCTCCATCACCCTATCAGATGCTATCTTTGTGACGTTTTTCCAGACTGAGGTCAGGTCTGTATTAGAAACTTTTGCCAGTACAGTAAGGTTGGTTAGGTATCTGGGGGGCGGAGTGTTACAACATTTTTATGCCTGCAAAAGCCCCACCATACAGAGTCATACCAACAAAAAAGTGCTATTCTCCCTTCTGTCCAATAGGTGGAGTTTTACAATCACTAATACTCAGTTTTTCAATTAGTTATTTAGACATTGTCTTGGGTTTTACCTGGTATATCAGTTATTTAACATTAATTATGTAAAGTAATGTATTGCATGGATTACTAGATAGCCCTTTCCATCTTTATGTACTGTGGAGCCTATTGAGGGTCACAGCCAAAGCCAGTTCAGAAAGGTGCAGAATTATTATTACTACTATCAGACTAAAGGGAATTAGTGCTGACAATATCAAGAATTAAATTTTATTCTTTTAATTTTTTAAAAACACACTAATCACCCTAAAATCACCTACAAAAATCACAGGTGACCAGTTTATAGATAACTTTGCTGCAAAGATGTAGGAAATCTTCATTCTTCCAAATATTGTTTGTTGACTTTTAACATTATTTCTTAGTAATATCAATATCACTTGATACGTCCTCCCACTTTGACAGTGAGCCATTTACCACTTTTCCAATCTTGGTGTCATATGCAAACTTCATCAGTTATGAGTTTATGTTTTCGTCCAGGTCATTGATAAAAATGTTAAACAGCGTAGAACCACATCATAATTAAAGCTAGTGTGTGGTACACTCTCTGCACTGATGTGTGGGTTTTAGCATTTCTTCTATAAGCATCAAATATCTTGTATCTTCATTTGTTTTGTTATTTTATAACATTGTGAGGAAAATGTGGAAGGCCCTGAAGAGCTCACAGTCTAAAAAGATGAAGGTTAGGGAATATAAAACAGGCATGCTTTTCACCGTTCCTTCACACATTCGCCAGTGCACAGAGCCTTTCATTTTGCAATTGCCATTTGTTTAACTCTTCATTGAGTGCAAAAAAAAAATGGCTGAAATGAGTAGCTTCCTTTTTCATTTTCAAAAGGGAAATTTTGCTCGTAAAAATTCAACAGGCCTGTACATATGTAAGACAAGAAAGATTTGGCCCCTAAAGATGCCCTTAAAAGGAAGCCACACAGCAGCTGCAGTCTGAAGTAATAGTAACATTGATGATACCAGCTCAGTGTTTAAACAGTACGTGTAACTTAAGTGGGGGAAAGGCTAGGTACCAAACTGTAAAGCATACATAAACATCATAGCACAAGAAATAAACATTAGGTACCACAGAGTAATGCAAAAGACATACTCCTTTTTAAAAATCTGCTAGGCATTTCAAGCAGTGTATAATCCTGGCATGTACTCAGGTATCAGCCAGGAATAGTTGTTCTATATTGCAGGCCATACAAAGAATTAACATTAAAATTGCTCTGAAAAAGGAAAATGTATTGAAGTGTGGTTACAGTGGAATAAGAGCACACTTTAGTTAGGTAAGACAAATTGAGATGAATTACTCTATATTGCCTGATGGTTTAATCCTAAAACCTTATTCAACCAAGTGTTACAAAACAGTAAAGAAAAGAATAAATTGACTGGCATAGTCAACATTATTGTGCATTACTGATTCCACTGCCCTCTTTTGCAACAGATGTTGAGAAATTGCAGGTTTAGCAGGTCTGTTTTCTTTATCAATGTTCTTTTAAATCTTATATAATCTGATTTGGGCAGAAGCCAAATGTGGAAAGGTGTATAAATTATTACAAATACAAGAGGAGCAACAAGTAGGAATCTATCCCACAGTTCAGTATAAGAAAATATTGTGGTTAGAAATTTGTCTCTCACATAACAGAGGCCCAGAAAATACTGCAAGTAGTGGAAGCGAGAAAACTATTGTGCGGTATGAAGATGCTAAATGCTACACTCTGGCACATAGTTAGAAGTGATAAAAGGGCATTATAATTAGGTGTCCTTCAGTAAATTACAGAATACTTTATTATTCTTTATTTAGGCCACTAGTCTGTAGAAAGTGATCTCATAATATTAAATTTAGGGTTATGTACTTTGATAAGAGAAGAGAGTCCAGCATTCTGAAACATATTGCCAAATAAATGCACATTAAGCTGTACTGAGGAAATAAAGGCATCTATGGGCGGTGATGGAACACTGGTTTGTAATGGAAGCCTGTTCAAAGTCTAGTTCTTAATAAAATAGGTTTGGATATCTGAATTCAACTCAGAAGGCGGGTGTTCACCAGGTTTATAGCTCATTCCTGCTGTCTGAAACATTTTTAATTAAAAAAAAAATTCTGAAGAATATACAGAAATACGTGATCCAGCAGATTTGTTTCTATCAGTCTGTGGAAATATTGGTAGAACTGAAAATAAAAGACCTTCAGCACTACGTTATGTCTTTTCATCCCCAGTAGGGAGTGTGAGTTCCATAGACACAATGCCTCCTGGAGTGCACAAAGAGTACCGCCATCCTTTGATAATATATGCTCACCACTGCATAGAAGAAATTAATGGTACAGAGACTGAACTGCCCTCTCATTCTTAGATGTGAGTCCGTCAGGACAGGATTATTACATATTTTATAACATTGCACAAGTCTGTCAGGTGCTTCACTGAAACCACATAAAAGGCAGTTCCCTGCCTCAAACAGCTTACGGCAAGATTTTCAAAAGGGACTGGTGATTTTGAATCCCAACCTGAGATACCTTAAAGGGGCCTGATTTTGAGAGGGTGGGTGCTCCACACCTTTTGAAAACCAGGCCCTCTTAAAGTTGTCTTAAATTGGGCACCCAAACTACCCAGCTCTTAAAAAAATTATCTTCCCAGAGAAGTCAAGGTATTACATACACCAGAAAATGGTGGATCCAGAAAAGGACTAAGGTTATGGATCTAATGACTCATTTTAGTCATTAATACTGTACATCTTGACAATTGACATGTTTTTGTTGTTGTTTTTAAATGTAAACATGTTCATTTTTTGTAGGCAATGCTGCAAAAGTGAGTTTTGAGGAGTGATATTTATATGAAGTGAAAGTGGAAATTTGGTGAAGTGTGAAGAGTAGCATGAAAGGAGGACAGAAATTTGCAAGAGATGGAAATTAAAGGGCTATGGAGGCTTTTATCACTGACAGAGTAGAAGGCAGTGAGGACAACACAAAAGGAGAAGTCAGAAACATAGGCAGGACAGAGTGCTGAGGGCCTTGACAGCAAGGAGAAGATTTTACTTGTTGTGTAGTTCAATAGGGAGCCAGCTAAGCAACTGAAAGAGGCAGTGACATTGTCCAAGCAATGAGGAACACAAACAGATTTTGCTGCAGCATATTGGATGGGCCAGAGGGGAGTGACTTTTGTATCAAAAAAGGTTATGAAGAGGAGATAGGAGTAGTGGAAACATAAGATGATCAGAGCATGGAAAAACAATTTGGCTCTGGGATAAAAGGGAAATGGTAGATTTTAAAAAATGTTGTGGAGAAAGAAGCAACAGGATTTTGTCAAAGCCAAATATGAGGGGAGAAAGAGAGGGAGGCGTGAAGATGATCCCCAGGTTATGGCTGTGGGTGAGAGAATAGTGATGTTGTCAACTACTGCAGAGAATGGAGGTTTGGAAGAAAAGATTACGAGCTTAGTTTGGGGCATCTTGAGTTTAAGAAGATGGTGAGCCATCCTTGTTGAAGTGTTGGAGATATAGTCCAAGATGTAAGAAGAAAAGGAGTACTTGTGGCACCTTAGAGACTAACAAAGTTATTAAGCTTTCGTGAGCTACACTCACTTCATCGGATGCATGCAGTGGAAAATACAGTGGGGAGATTTTATATACACAGAGAACATGAAACAACGGGTGTTACCATACACACTGTAACAAGAGTGATCAGGTAAGGTGAGCTATTACCAGCAGGAGAGAAAAAAACAAAAAACAAAAAAAAACGTTTGTAGTGATAATCAAGGTGGGCCATTTCCAGCAGTTGACAAGAACTTGTGAGGAACAGTGAGGGTGGTGGGGGGGAATAAACATGGGGAAATAGTTTTACTTTGTGTAATGACATATCCACTCCCAGTTTTTGTTCAAGCCTAAGTTAATGGTGTCCAGTTTGCAAATTAATTACAATTCAGCAGTCTCTCATTGGAGTCTGTTTTTGAAGTTTTTTTGTTGAAGAATTGCCACTTTTAGGTCTGTAATCGAGTGACCAGAGAGATTGACGTGTTCTCCAACTGGTTTTTGAATGTTATAATTCTTGACGTCTGATTTGTGTCCATTTATTCTTTTACGTAGAGACTGTCCACTTTGGCCAATGTACATGGCAGAGGGTCATTGCTGGCACATGATGGCATATATCACATTGGTAGATGTGCAGGTGAACGAGCCTCTGATAGTGTGGCTGATGTGATTAGGCCCTATGATTGTGTCCCCTGAATAGATATGTGGACGCAGTTGGCAATGGGCTTTGTTGCAAGGATAGGTTCCTGGGTTAGTGTTTTTGTTGTGTGGTGGGTGGTTGCTGGTGAATATTTGCTTCAGGTTGGGGGGCTGTCTGTAAGCAAGGACTGCCCTTTCTCCCAAGATCTGTGAGAGTGATGGGTCATCCTTCAGGATAGGTTGTAGATCCTTAATAATGCGTTGGAGGGGTTTTAGTTGGGGACTGAAGGTTACGGCTAGTGGCGTTCTGTTATTTTCTTTGTTGGGCCTGTCCTGTAGTAGGTAACTTCTGGGTACTCTTCTGGCTCTGTCAATCTGTTTCTTCACTTCAGCAGGTGGGTATTGTAGTTGTAAGAATGCTTGATAGAGATCTTGAAGGTGTTTGTCTCTGTCTGAGGAGTTGGAGCAAATGCGGTTGTATCGTAGAGCTTGGCTGTAGACAGTGGACCGTGTGGTGTGGTCTGGATGAAAGCTGGAGGCATGTAGGTAGGAACAGCAGTCTGTAGGTTTCCGTTATAGGGTGGTGTTTATGTGACCATCGCTTATTAGCACTGTAGTGTCCAGGAAGTGGATCTCTTGTGTGGACTGGTCCAGGCTGAGGTTGATGGTAGGATGGAAATTGTTGAAATCATGGTGGAATTCCTCAAGGGCTTCTTTTCCGTGGGTCCAGATGATGAAGATGTCATCAATATAGTGCAAGTAGAGTAGGGGCATTAGGGGACGAGAGCTGAGGAAGCGTTGTTCTAAATCAGCCATAAAAATGTTGGCATAAATTGAAGGGCATTATGTTGCATAGAATGTATATTTGAGAGTCAGCAGCTTAGAGAAGAGTGCCGTGCAGCAGATGAGGTCACCCAATGATAGAGTGTAAAAGGAGGGAGCACCAAGCACGGCACACCAAAGGATTCCAACAGAGGGGAAGTGGAGAGGTAGAGACTGATCAAAAGAGACAGTGAAAAAGCATCCGAAGAGATAGGCGGAGACCCAAGAGAAGGGAGATTTATGGAAGCTACTGGAGGATAGCACATCAAGGAGCCGAGTGCTCTAGAGCAGGGGTTCTCAAACTGTAGGTCAGGTCCCCAAAGTGGGTCACCACCCTGTTTTAATGGGGTCACCATGCCCTAGCTTAAGACCTGCTGGGGCCCAGGGCCAAAGCCCAAGCCCCACCCACCAGGCCAAAGCTGAAGCCTGAGGGCTTCAACCCTGGGTGGCAGGGCTCAAGTTACAGGTCCCCTGTCTGGGGCTGAAGCCCTTGGGCTTCAGCTTTGGCCCCCTTCCAGGGGTGGTGGGCCTTGGGCTTTGCGCCCCCCCGTCAGGGCGGCGGGGCTCGGGCGGGCTCAGGCTTCAAGTCCCCCCCACACCCTGGGTCGTGTAGTAATTTTTGTTGTCAGAAGGGGGTTGTGGTGTAATGAAGTTTGAGAACCCCTGCTCCAGAGTATCAAAGTCGACAGGTCTATCTGCTTTGAGATAACAGAGACTTGGTGGGATAACTCACATGACTGGAGTACTGTCATGGATGGTTATAAACTGTTCAGGAAGGACAGGCAGGGCAGAAAAGGTGGGGGAGTAGCACTGTATGTAAGGGAGCAGTATGACTGCTCAGAGCTCCGGTACGAAACTGCAGAAAAACCTGAGTGTCTCTGGATTAAGTTTAGAAGTGTGAGCAACAAGAGTGATGTAGTGGTGGGAGTCTGCTATAGACCACCAGACCAGGGGGATGAGGTAGATGAGGCTTTCTTCCGGCAGCTCGCAGAAGCTACTAGATCGCACGCCCTGGTTCTCATGGGTGATTTTAATTTTCCTGATATCTGCTGGGAGAGCAATACAGCGGTGCATAGACAATCCAGGAAGTTTTTGGAAAGCATAGGGGACAATTTCCTGGTGCAAGTGCTAGAGGAGCCAACTAGGGGGGGAGCTTTTCTTGACCTGCTGCTCACAAACCAGGAAGAATTAGTAGGGGAAGCAAAAGTGGATGGGAATCTGGGAGGCAGTGACCAGGAGTTGGTTGAGTTCAGGATCCTGATACAGGGAAGAAAGGTAAGCAGCAGGATACGGACCCTGGACTTCAGGAAAGCAGACTTCGACTCCCTCAGGGAACGGATGGGTAGGATCCCCTGGGGGGCTAACATGAAGGGGAAAGGAGTCCAGGAGAGCTGGCTGTATTTCAAGGAATCCCTGTTGAGGTTACAGGGACAAACCATCCCGATGAGTCGAAAGAATAGTAAATATGGCAGGCGACCAGCTTGGCTTAACGGCGAAATCCTAGCGGATCTTAAACATAAAAAAGAAGCTTACAAGAAGTGGAAGGTTGGACATATGCCCAGGGAAGAGTATAAAAATATTGCTCGGGCATGTAGGAATGAAATCAGGAGGCCAAATCGCACCTGGAGCTGCAGCTAGCAAGAGATGTCAAGAGTAACAAGAAGGGTTTCTTCAGGTATGTTGGCAACAAGAAGAAAGCCAAGGAAAGTGTGGGCCCCTTAATGAATGAGGGAGGCAACTTAGTGACAGAGGATGTGGAAAAAGCTAATGTACTCAATGCTATTTTTGCCTCTGTCTTCACTAACAAGGTCGGCTCCCAGACTGCTGCGCTGGGCATCACAACATAGGGAATAGATGGCCAGCCCTCTGTGGAGAAAGAGGTGGTTAGGGACTATTTAGAAAAGCTGGACGTGCACAAGTCCATGGGGCCGGACGAGTTGCATCCGAGAGTGCAAAAGGAATTGGCAGCTGTGATTGCAAAGCCATTGGCCATTATCTTTGAAAACTCATGGCGAACGGGGGAAGTCCCAGATGACTGGAAAAAGGCTAATGCAGTGCCAATCTTTAAAAAAGGGAAGGAGGAGGATCCTGGGTACTACAGGCCAGTCAGCCTCACCTCAGTCCCCGGACAAATCATGGAGCAGGTCCTCAAAGAATCAATCCTGAAGCACTTACATGAGAGGAAAGTGATCAGGAACAGTCAGCATGGATTCACCAAGGGAAGGTCATGCCTGACTAATCTAGTCGCCTTCTATGATGAGATTACTGGTTCTGTGGATGAAGGGAAAGCAGTGGATGTATTGTATCTTGACTTTAGCAAAGCTTTTGACACGGTCTCCCACAGTATTCTTGTCAGCAAGTTAAAGAAGTATGGGCTGGATGAATGCACTATAAGGTGGGTACAAAGTTGGCTAGATTGTCGGGCTCAACAGGTAGTGATCAACGGCTCCATGTCTAGTTGGCAGCCGGTGTCAAGTGGAGTGCCCCAGGGGTCGGTCCTGGGGCCGGTTTTGTTCAATATCTTCATAAATGATCTGGAGGATGGTGTGGATTGCACTCTCAGCAAATTTGCGGATGATACTAAACTGGGAGGAGTGGTAGATACACTGGAGGGGAGGGATAGGATACAGAAGGACCTAGACAAATTGGAGGATTGGGCCAAAAGAAATCTGAGGAGGTTCAATAAGGATAAGTGCAGGGTCCTGCACTTAGGACGGAAGAACCCAATGCACAGCTACAGACTAGGGACCGAATGGCTAGGCAGCAGTTCTGCGGAAAAGGACCTAGGGGTGACAGTGGACGAGAAGCTGGATATGAGTCAGCAGTGTGCCCTTGTTGCCAAGAAGGCCAATGGCATTTTGGGATGTATAAATAGGGGCATAGCGAGCAGATCGAGGGACGTGATCGTCCCCCTCTATTCGACATTGGTGAGGCCTCATCTGGAGTACTGTGTCCAGTTTTGGGCCCCACACTACAAGAAGGATGTGGATAAATTGGAGAGAGTCCAGCAAAGGGCAACATAAATGATTAGGGGTCTGGAACACATGACGTATGAGGAGAGGCTGAGGGAACTGGGATTGTTTAGTCTGCAGAAGAGAAGAATGAGGGGGGATTTGATAGCTGCTTTCAACTACCTGAGAGGTGGTTCCAGAGAGGATGGTTCTAGACTAGTCTCAGTGGTAGAAGAGGACAGGACAAGGAGTAATGGTCTCAAGTTGCAGTGGGGGAGGTTTAGGTTGGATATTAGGAAAAACTTTTTCACTAGGAGGGTGGTGAAACACTGGAATGTGTTACCTAGGGAGGTGGTAGAATCTCCTTCCTTAGTAGTTTTTAAGGTCAGGCTTGACAAAGCCCTGGCTGGGATGATTTAATTGGGGATTGGTCCTGCTTTGAGCAGGGGTTTGGACTAGATGACCTCCTGAGGTCCCTTCCAACCCTGATATTCTATGATTCTATGAGATTTAGCCAGGAACTTGTGCATTGCAAGGAAACCTGCACTGCTTCTGCTGCACTTGTTTTGTCAATAAATATTTCCGTTTCTGATGACATCAGTCTGGTATTTTTCATATTTGACTTTAACTTTTAATGAATTCAGATAAACAGTTAACTTCTAATCCCTTTACTGTCAAGGGTTAAGGATGAGACAAATATAGACACAGAGGTCCAAATTCTACTGTTACACTGAAGTTACTCCTGAGTATCTCCAATGAAGTCAATAGATGTTCTTCAGATTAACAAAGGTAAAACCAAGACAGGAATTTGGCTAAGAAACATATATTTCATGTAAATAATGGAATCTCTTAGGGTGTGTGTTTTGTCTGTGTGCATCCCATCAGATGCTTGGACAGACAGTGAACCCTGAAAAAATTGCTAGAAGAAGAGAGAGTATATAACCAATCAGATTTAACATAAGCAATGATACTGGACTGGGCATTACCTATTCAATGAATCTCTGTAACTGCCCAGGGCACTAAAATGTGAGAGAAGCATATGTTTCGTCACCATTCCTTATTGAAGGAATATTTTAGGATTTGCGGGTGATGGTGGGGTTCCAGTGGAAATAACTGTTTCTCTGCCAGGTATATTTTCCTAATTGCAGGTCGTATCACACTTCATTTTTAATCATTATTATGATGAAGGTAGATGACAGTGGTTGCTTTATGAGTGCCTTGCAGCTGTACAGTTTGCAAACTCCTAAGACCACTGTTTATTTAAGAAAAAAAATTAAATTTGCTAATTGTCCTAATTAGTAGGATTCAGTCCATCATTTGCTCTCGTTGTACAATATGTTAAGGTAAACAGCTTCAGAGGCTTTGTCTGCCAGACATTGTTTAAACAAAATAATGGAAGAAAGAACAGGAGTATTTGTCTCATCTCAGTACACTTAATGTACATAGTATCAGAGGGGTAGCCGTGTTAGTCTGGATCTGTAAAAGCAGCAAAGAGTCCTGTGGCACCTTATAGACTAACAGACGTATTGGAGCATAAGCTTTCATGGGTGAATACCCACTTCGTCGGATGCATGCACGAAAGCTTATGCTCCAATATGGCTGTTAGTCTACAAGGTGCCACAGGACTCTTTGCCACTTTTAACGTATATAGTTCCTATTAGAATGGATGAGTGTTTATTCATTAAAGATATAGAAATGAAGAAATAATTAGAATTACTGTGAAGCACTGTGAGGAGACGATGCCCCTTAGTATTTAAAAATATGTATTTTATGACATTTGGTTAAATGTGCCTATCTTCATTTTTAACGTTCATAGAATCATAGAATCAGAGAATATCAGGGTTGGAAGGGACCTCAGGAGGTCATCTAGTCCAACCCCCTGCTCAAAGCAGGACCAATCCCCAACTAAATCATCCCAGCCAGGGCTTTTTCAAGCCTGACCTTAAAAACCTCTAAGGAAGGAGATTCCACCACCTACCTAGGTAACGCATTCCAGTGCTTCACCACCCTCCTAGTGAAAAAGTTTTTCCTAACATCCAACCTAAACCTCCCCCACTGCAACTTGAGACCATTACTCCTCGTTCTGTCATCTGCTACCACTGAGAAAAGTCTAGATCCATCCTCTTTGGAACCCTCCTTCAGGTAGTTGAAAGCAGCTTTCAAATCCCACCTCATTCTTCTCTTCCGCAGACTAAACAATCCCAGTTCCCTCAGCCTCTCCTCATAAATCATGTGTTCCAGTCCCCTAATCATTTTTGTTGGCCTCCGCTGGATGTTTTCCAATTTTTTCAGATCCTTCTTGTAGTGTGGGGCCCAAAACTGGACGCATTACTCCAGATGAGGCCTCACCAATGTTGAATAGAGGGGAACGATCACATCCCTTGATCTGCTGGCAATGCCCCTACTTATACATCCCAAAATTCCATTGGCCTTCTTGGCAACAAAGGCACACTGTTGACTCATATCCAGCTTCTCATCCACTGTAACCCCTAGTTCCTTTTCTGCAGAACTGCTGCCTAGCCATTCGGTCCCTAGTCTGTAGCGGTGCATGGGATTCTTCTGTCCTAAGTGCAGAACTCTGCACTTGTCCTTGTTGAACCTCATCAGATTTCTTTTGGCCCAATCCTCTAATTTGTCTAGGTCAACTCTGTATCCTATCGCTACCCTCCAGCGTATCTACCACGTCTCCCAGTTTAGTGTCATCAGCAAACTTGCTGAGGGTGCAATCCACGCCATCCTCCAGATCATTTATGAAGATATTGAACAAAACAGGCTCGAGGACCGACCCTTGGGGCACTCCACTTGATACCGGCTGCCAACTAGACATGGAGCCATTGATCACTATCCATTGAGCCCGACAATCTAGCCAGCTTTCTATCCACCTTATAGTCCATTCATCCAGCCCATACTTCTTCAACTTGCTTGCGCTAGTGCTATATGGCTAGGACTAGAACATTGAAATTTGGGAAGAAAATAGCTCTCATTGAGGAAAAGTGCTTTTGAATGTGCTATGAAAATCAGTTTTGATCTGGCTAATAGTCTTTTGAAAAATCACACTTTTTACATGGGTAGTAATTTAGTTAGAATGAGAGCTCAATGCTGAAAAGAAACTGCACATGAGCACTTGGCTAGTATGATCACATAATCAAATAATCCACTGTGATATCATGAAGTTTTTTAGTTGCAACTTTTTAAGCTGCATTTTATAAATAAATGAATTGCATGGTCACTGATTGTATGGTATGCACACAGAGTATTATGTGGTAGAAGAAAATGCTTCACATTTGTATCTAAGATGGTAGAAAAAAATACGTATGTATGTTTTTGTGGGGTCATAAGAATGACCACACTGGGTCAAATCAATAGTCCATCTAACCCAGTATCCTGTCTTTTGACAGTGGCCAATGCCAGATGCTTCAGAGGGAATGAAGAGAATAGGACAAGAGGTTTAGAGGGACACAGCCCAGGGGGTTGCATCCCCGACTATGTTGGCTAATAGCCATTGATGAACTTATCTAATTCTTTTTTAACCCAATTATACTTTTGGCCTTTACAGCATTGCCTGGCAATGAATTCCACAGGTTGACTGTGTATTGTGTAAAGAAGCACTTCCTTACGTTTGTTTTAAACCTGCTGCCTACTAATTTCACTGGGTGACCCCGGGTTCTTGTGTTATACGAAGGGGTAAATAGCACTTCCTTATTCACTTTCTCCACAACAGTCATGATTTTATAGACCTCTATCATATCCCCCCTTAGTCCTCTCTTCTCTAAGCTGACTTTTTAATCTCCCCTTGTACTGAAACTTTTCTGTACCTCAGTCATTTCTGTTGCCATTTTCTATACCTTTTCCAATTAAAATATATCTTTTTGGAGATGACCAGAACTGCACACAGTATTCAAGGTCCAGAAAGGAACGCAGCATTCAAAATCAATTTTGGCTTTGTCACAAGCCCCCTTGTATGTGGCAGCTTGTAGCTGTGCTGCCCTAGGAACAGACAAGGAAGCATATTGTGACTCAGTCACAATGTACCTCCTGTTTCCCCATGTTCCAAGGTGTGTTTATGTTCACTATCCCTATATCTGACATATAGTAATAAGTCCCCCCAGAGCCCCAACTCTGCCACACTGGTCAGTATATTAGGAGATGGAGCTAATGCTCCATCCATTTTCCTCCCATTACCTGTCCACATGCACATGGCGGACATTCTAATCCCACTGAGTCTGCTCTCCCCTCCATGATGGTGTAGGTAATTGATACAGGGGAGTAAGGGGACTTCTAATGAGGACAGACCACAGTCAGGCTCTATGTAAGTTGAGAAACATAAGAACATAAGAATTGCCTTACTGGATCAGATTTATGATCCATCTACTCCAATATTATGTCATGGACAGTGATCAGCACCAGATGTTTCAAATAAAGGTTCAAAAGAGCCACAGTATGTAGATGTGGAATAATCTGCCCCTTTAAAGGTCCCAGCTTAATCCCCACTAGTTACAAATTTGTTTAAGCCCTGAAGCATGAGGTTTATAGTTCTTCAAATATTTTTTTTAATATTAATTATCATAGCTCTGGATAACGTTGTTATCCCTATAAACACAAAATCCATTTTTGAATCTTGCTAAATTATTGAACTCTGCAACATCATGTGGCAATGAGTTCCATAGTCTAACTGCACACTGTGTGAAAAAATATATCCTTGTGCAGGTTTTGAATTTCCTATTTTTGACCTTCACTTAATGTCCTCTTGTTCTTTTGTTATGAGACAGGCAGAACAAATGAGGTTCCACAGGGATCAGTTCTATGTCCAGTTCTGTTCAATATCTTCATCAATGATTTAGATAATGGCATAGAAAGAACACTTATAAAGTTTGAGGACAATACCAAGCTGGGACGGGTTGCAAGTGCTTTGGAGCATAGGATTAAAATTCCAGACGATCCGGACAAACTGGAGAAATGGTCTGAAGTAAATAGGATGACATTCAATAAGGAAAAATGCAAAGTACTCCACTTAGGAAGGAACACACATACAAAATGGGAAATGTTGCACACATACAAAATGGGAAATGACTGCCTAGGAAGGAGTACTGCGGAAAGGAATCTGGGGGTCATAATGGACCACAAGCTAAATATGAGTCAACAGTGCAACACTGTTGTAAAAAAAGTGAACATCATTCTGGGATGTATTAGCAGGAGTGTTGTAAGCAAGACATGAGAAGTAATTCTTCTTCTCTACTCCACTCCAGACTGACTAGGCCCCAGCTGGAGTATTGTGTCCAGTTCTGGACACTACATTTACCACATATTGTAATACTTACACAGAAGGAGGCATGCAACCTTAACTGTAGCATTGTCTAATATTGAGTGTTTCATCAGGTAACGATAATTTTTTCTGAACTTATTTTTTGATGCAATATATACAAATTAATGTACTAGTTGAGTATAAGCCCCATTGAGTTCACTCTGCATGTTAGAATTTATATGTCTTATCAGAACTACCAGAGAATAATACAATAAGAAGGCAAAAAAATCTATATTTCATCTCATCTGCAATAAACTGAAATACAATTTTTTGTTAGCAGAAAAAAGGATGAAATAGTCAAGCCTGCATTTTTTTTAAGTCCAGTAATTCAAACAAAAAAGCAGACGAGTACACGTAACATCACTGATCATGCAGTCTTTATTCAGACAGAACTTCCACTGAAGTCAGGATTGGGCTCAATTTTAATTTCCTACACTAGCTTTTCTCAGGTATAAACCTACTTCCATTTAAGTAAATGTGAGGTTTGCTACTCATTAGAAGCAGAATTTAGCAATTTTTTATTTCCATTTCCTTAATTCTTTCTGAGAATGAACTTGGCGTCACTAAAAGGTTCAAAAGTACTAGCAAAGTATTCTAGGTATTATTCTGAGCTCATGCAAATGAACACACAATACTCTAAATACTGCTTCAAAATATGTTTTCTGCAAAACAAAACGGGAAAATTAGACTATGGGCTGTGACAGTGTGTTGGTATGATGCACAAAACACTATGCAGGATAAGGCAAAGACCCACTATTAAAGATTATATGCTCCTCTAAATAATACCTCACACTTGCTGTGTCTTTAAATAGCATTACGTGAATTCCTACAGTTCTGTGGTACGAAAAGGCAAATTATCAGGATGCATTTAAGCCTGTTTGGTCTAATTCAGTCTTTGTCTCCCTTTCACACCTTTTCACATCAACAGTCATTATAATAGGTTATTGTGACATCTTATGAACTTTCACATACTTTTTACCATTGAGCTCACAATTAGAGTATCCGCAACTATCACAACAGATCTCTAGCACTACTGTACTAATACTATTAATAACATATAATAGTAATAATAGTAGTAGTAAGCAGTACCTAGGTAGTTTAATTTAGTAAAGTGTGACCATTTTGCAAGAGTTTAAAAGCTGCATGAATACTTGCTGAAAAATATCCAGAAATGTATAAATGTATCTTTAAAAGAAAATTGATAAATGAAAACCTGTTTTTTGTCCAGAAAAATGCCTAAGAACATGTATTTTAGCACTCAACTAGCTGGTCAAAACATTCTTGTACTTTCTGATTTCCTCATCAAAAAGTTTGGTAATCTTAAAATAAAATACACTAGTAAAAGTCAGCCTAGCAAAAGCCTGTCTATGGGGGGGGGGGGAATACCCTTGTCAAATAAAGTAAGTTTGATGAGGCTTAATTGTGACTTTCCACTGTGTGAATAAACTCTATGAACTGAAAAATTGTGAGCTAAGAAGACAGTGGATTTGAAGGCCTGAAGCAAACATTGTGATTATTATCAGGTCTATATTGCTTTCTGGAAGAATAGCAGCAGTTCTTTTTTAGTAACTCAGATGCTCTTCAGTCTGTGCACCTGTCAACTACATAGTACAGACTGCAGAATGCTAAGATTAGTTTGTTAGTATTTTACATATGATTTTGAGCATTCACTGATGTTTCTCGTACATAGAAAGTGAGAAAATGACTCAGAAAATATCAGTGAATTACACCCTCAAAAGCAATCTGGTTCTTGTTTAACTTTAATCACAAGCATTTGTTTACATCGCATCTATAGTATATTTCAAACCTAAATCCAAACACATCTTCAGAAGCACTGATGTGACAGATAATTCCTTGCAACCATAAATGCTTAAGGAGTGCTATCACTTCTGATTGTAGATATTTTTCCTTTTTTCCTCTCGGCTAATTGGTTCCTCCTCTCCCCTCCCTCAAAGTTTCTCTCCATCCCTCCCATCCTCCACTCCTTCTTTTCTTTTTCTCCCTCCCACCCCAATATCACCAGTAATCTGACATGGGGGGGTGGGGAATGGGACCTACCTGGACCCAAGCCAGCACCACCCAAGCCCAGAATTGTGCAGGAGTGACTTCTAGCTTCCTTCTGGGGTTACTAGGGGTCATGTGGCCTTCCCTCTCTTACCCTCCCCCCCCTGCCCAGATAGGGGCATTTCAGGAAGAAAGAAATCCAAGGGAGGAGCAAGCCATCCAGGCCCGAGAAATTCAACCCAGCAGGAACAAATGCAAAGAGCAGTCTCCGCAGGAACTGGCAGAGGCCAATGATTTCATCAATCTGCTTTCCACAGTTATCATTCTGGACATTCTCTTCCTAGCGCTAATTAGGTGTTTGCTCCCATCCTTCCATCACAGTCTCTTCACCTCAGCCACACTCCATGCTCCCCTCATTCCTTCTCTCCCTGCCCTGTTTTTCTCATCCCAATCTTTACAATGTCCCTTCTCCCTTCCTTTGTCTTTCCATTTAGCTAATCCCCTTCTCACAAAACTCCACCCAAACAATAAATAAAAACCAAACGCTGCTCCCCTGAAAACAAATGATGGAACTAACATGATGTTTGAATATGAAATAAAATTTATAATACTGAAAATAGAGGAACAAGACAAAAGAGTTAGAAAGTCTGAGTGGACCTTACGTATAGTTAAATCCATAGCACTGAATGAGGAAACTGAAGGAAAGAAAAGAGAAGGGAATCAAAGAAGGAACCCTATGTGATTGACAGATGGGAGAAGAGTGAATGAAGGCAAAGCTCCCAAAAGAAGTGCTGAAGTAGAAGATGCTGAGGTAAGAAAGACACCGTCTGACTACAGATTCCAAGAAGCTCTCAGAGGAGAAAGGAGTGTCTGACATTATCTAAGACAGGATAAATCAAGGAGTATAAGAATGGATTGGGGCCACTAATCTTGGACAGAAAAATACATTCACTGATGACATTAATGAAAGTTGTTTCAGAAGAGTGAAGAGATTCATAGAGAATTAGAGAGGAAATTGAGGGAATGTGAACAGACCACTTGCTTGAGAAGCATAAACACAAAGGAGAAGGTAATTTCCTGAAGGCAGATGGAGCCACCACAGAGCATAGTTCCATAGAAACATAAAATCATAAAACTGAAAGGGACCTCAAGAGGTCATCTAGTCCAGTCCCCTGCACTCGTAGCAGGATTAATTATCTAGAGAAGCTTTTTTCAAACTTCGGGTCGTGACCCAATACTGGGTTGTGGCATGTCAGGCACTGGGTCACTCTGGTCAGCACCACCGTCCGGGACATTAAAAGTCTCATTGGCAATGCTACCTAGCTAAGGCAGGCTAGTGCCTACTTGTTTCAACACCGCACTGTGCCCCGGAAGCGGCCAGCAGTAGGTCTGGCTTCTAGGCAGGGGGACCATGGGGCTCCACACACTGCCCATGCCCTGAGCACCAGCTCCACAATCCCATTGGCCAGGAGAGGGTCGGTGCCTGCGGGTGAGAGTCACGTGAAGCTGCTTGCATGCCTCTGCCTAGGAGCCAGACCTGTTGCTGGCCACTTCCAGGGCGCAGTTCGGTCTGTGGTGCCAGGACAGGCAGGAAGCCTGCTTTAGCACTCCTGCTGCACCACTGACCAGGAGCCGCTGGAGGTAGGTCCATGCCCCAATCCCCTGTCCCAGCCCTGAGCCCCCCCCAAACCTGAACCCCTTCCTGCACCCCAAACCCCTCATCCCCAGCCCCACTCCAGAACCTGCACCCCCAGCCCAGAGCCCCCTCCCACACCCTGAACCCCTCATTCCTGGCACCACCCCCACACTCCAACCCTCTGCTCCAGCCCTGAGCCTCTCCCATACCCCAAATCCCTCATCCCCAGCTCCATTGGGTCATGGACATCAACAACTATCTTCAACTGGGTCCCCAGAAAAAAAGTTTGAAACCACTGATCTAGACCATTCCTGACAGTGTTTGTTTAATCTGCTCTTAAAAATCTCCAGTGATGGAGATTCCACAACCTCCCTAGGCAATTTATGCCAGTGCTTAACCACCCTGACAGTCAGGATGTTTTTTCTAATGTCTAACCTAAACTTGCTGCTTGCCCTTGCTGCAATTTAAGCCCAATTGCTTCTTGTCCTATCCTCAGAGGTTAAGAAAAACAATTTTTCTTCCTCCTCCTTGTAACAACATTTTACATACTTGAAAACTGTTATCATGTCCCCTCTGTCTTCTTTTTCCAGACTAAACAAACCCAATTTTTTCAATCTTCCCTTACAGGTCATGTTGTCTAGACCTTTAGTCATTTTTGTTGCTCTTCTCTGGACTCTCGCCAGTTTGTCCACATCCTTCCTGAAATGTGGTGCCCAGAACTGGACACAATACTCCAGTTGAGGCCTAATCAGAGCAGAGTAGAGCAGAAGAATTACTTCTCATGTCTTGCTTATGACACTCCTGCTAATACATCCCAGAATGATGTTCGCTTTTTTTGCAACAGTGTTACACTGTTGACTCATATTTAGCTTGTGGTCCACTATGATCCCCGATCTCTTTCCACAGTACTGCTTCCTAGGCAGTCATTTCCCATTTTGTATGTGTGCAACTGATTGTTCCTTCCTAAGTGGAGTACTTTGCATTTGTCCTTACTGAATTTCATCCTATTTACTTAAGATCATTTCTTCAGTTTGTCCAGATCACTTTGAATTATAATTCTATCCTCCAAAGCCCTTGCAACCCCTCCCAACTTGGTATTGTCCTCAAACTTTATAAGTGTACTCTCTCTGCCATTATCTAAATCATTGATGAAGATATTGAACAGAACTGGACCCAGAACTGATCCCTGTGGGACCCCACTTGTTATGCCCTTCCAGCATGACTGTGAACCACTCCCTGGGAACGGTTTTCCAGCCAGTTATACATCAACCTTATAGTAGCTCCATCTAGGTTGCATTTCCCTAGTTTGTTTATGAGAAGGTCACGCGAGACAGTATCAAAAGCTTTACTCACATCAAGATATACCACATTTACCGCTTCCCCTCATCTACAAGGCTTGTTACCCTGTCAAAGAAAGCTATTAGGTTGGTTTGACACAATCTGTTCTTGACAAATCCATACTATTACTTATCACCTTCTTATCTTCTAGATGTTTGCAAATTGATTGCTTAATGATTTGCTCCATTATCTTTCCGGGTACAGAAGTTAAGCTGACTGATCTGTAATTCCCCGGTTGTCCTTATTTCCCTTTTCATAGATGGGCACTATAATTGCCCTTTTCCAGTCTTCTGGAATCTCTCCTGGCTTCCATGACTTCTCAAAGATAATTGCTAACGGCTCAGGTATCTCCTCAGTCAGCTCCTTGAGTATTCTAGGATGCATTTCATCAGGCCCTGGTGACTTGAAGACATCTAATTTGTTCAAGTAATTTTTAACTTATTCTTTCCCTATTTCAGCCTCTTTTTATCCTACCTCATTTTCACTGGCATTCACTATGTTAGATATCCAATCACCACCAACCTTCTTGGTGAAAACTGAACCAAAGAAGTCATTAAGCACTTCTGCCATTTCCACATTTTCTGTTATTATTTCCTCCCCTCATTAAGTAATGGGCCTACCCTGTCCTTGGTCTTCCTCTTGCTTCTAATGTATTTGTAGAATGTTTTCTTGCTACCCTTTATATCTCTAGTTTGATCTCGTTTTGTGCTTTGGCCTTTCTAATTTTATTCCTAAATACTTGTGTTATTTTTAATTTGACTGAGTTTTTTAAAAATCCTTTTTAATTTGACTGAGTTTCCACTTTTTATAGGACTCTTTTTTGATTTTTAGATTATTGAAGATCTCCTGGTTAAGCCAGGGTGGTCTCATTCTATACTTCCTATCTTTCCTACGCAGTGGGATAGTTTGCTCTTGTGCCCTTAATAATGTCTCTTTGAAAAACTGCCAACTGTCTTCTATTGTTTTTCCCTTTAGACTTGCTTCCCATGGGATCTTACCTACCAACACCCTGAGTTTGCTAAAGTCTGCCTTCTTGAAATCTATTGTCTTTATTTTGCTGTTCTCCCTCCTACCATTCCTTAGAATCATGAACTCTACCATTTCATGATCACTTTCACCCAAGCTGCCTTCCACTTTCAAATTCTGAACCAGTTCCTCCCTATTTGTCAAAATCAAATCTAGAGCAGCCTCTCCCCTGGTAACCTTCTCCACCTTCTGAAATAAAAAATTGTCTACGATACATTCCAAGAAATTATTGGATAATCTGTGCCCTGCTGTGTTATTTTCCCAACAGATGTCTGGGTAGTTGAAGTTCCCCATCACCACCAAGTCCTGTGCTTTGGATGATTTTGTTAGCTGTTTAAAAAAAGCCTAATCCACCTCTCATTCCTCGTTAGGTGGTCTGTAGTAGACCCCTACCATGACACCCCTGTGCAGCCTTCCTACATCAGGTTCTGCTGCTCACACTGCCTTCAGTGCGGCAGCAAAACATCCTGCTGCTTTTCATTCCTCCTGTGACTCTGGAGAGGTTTAGAGCAGGATTTGGCTGGAAGCAAGTAAAAATTGCAGTGACCATACAATCTGGAGTGTCTAATTACAATTTTACAGTTATAGCATTGCTATTTAAAGGAACATAATTGTACATTTGGTCAAAAATCACAAACTCATATGCTTTATAGGTGATAAAGCTTGAGTCACTCTTCTAATTGCATTCAATTTGTAATTATTATACAATAACATACATCTTTGTCTCAGACTCCAGGAGCCAAATTCACATATCCCAGGTGTCTTTAATGTTATACTATAAATGGGTAATATTTTTCTATAAGGCCTATTGCTAGAGACCACATTCCGTGAGTTGTGAAGTACTGCAACTCTCTTTTGTGTCATTTTCTGGTTTAGTGGTTAGAAATGAGGTTTTGGTATATAAATCAGGAGTGTTGCAAAAGAGATCCATTAAGCAATCCTCTCAGATGACTGTTCAAAGAGAAGCAAATTTCTTTTTAGATTTAGTTGAGGACTTACAAAAATATACCATTCAAAAGTAGTATTAATTTATCTTCTCACTTTAATAATATCATTTTAAGTTCAGACCTCCAGAAAAGTAAGACATGATCTAAAATGAGGTCAAGCAAACAGGATGGATAAGTCATTTATAGGGGCCTTTATGCTTATTTTATTAAAGAATCTGGCTAGTCAAATCTATTAGAGGACCAGAGTCTCTGGCCTTCATTGTCCATTTGCCCCACTCAGGCAGAACAGAAAATTCAGCCTTAACTCTTGCTAAGGATATTCCCCCCATGATCACAGATAGCTAGCTTCTAAATCACCTTCCCCACAACCCCTAGGGAAAGAGCCATTTCATGGGCAAAGAGGTGGGTGGTCTTAGAGGCTGTTGTTAGCTAGCAAAATTTAGGGACACCCCAGGCTTCTTTAATCTACATCAGAGCCAACACTGGAGCAGAAAATCAGGAAGCAGCTACCATCTCCCTGACTGCCCCATCTCTCTGCTCTGGTGGAATAAAACATTGGTTTTCAAATTGGGGTATGCAAACCCCTAAGGGTACATGAGCTCTCGTCAGGGGGTGTGGTAGAAAATCCTTTAGTGGTGGATAGGGGAGGGGAGTGGAATGATGCACACCTGTGCAGACTCCCCTAGGCAGGCTCAGGCAGGCAGGGCAAGAGGATGCAGTGCTGGCCTTACGGATGGACCACATGGGACCACACAGGGTGCCATGGTCAGGGACATGCCATAGTCAAGAGGCAAGGAGTGGGGCAGGCTTGGGGTACGAGGCTGCATAAGAGAGCTCAGGGCAATGGGGGGTGGAGAAGCAGTGCTTAATTTGTGCTCTGGGGCAACACTCTCCAGGGCTTATATGTTGTGTTGCATCATGTTATCCCCTACAGACCTTTTTTTTTCCTGTTTTCATAGATATATTATGACCCTATCTCAGATGGAGGTATGCAGTAGACTACATTATTTTGAAAGGGGTATGCAGCCTAAAAGGTTTGAAAACCACTGCAGTCGAGAATCTGGCTTGTAAAGTCTATGGGACTGATTCGGCTTTCAGTTAAATTGGTTTTTAAAATCCTTTGGGTCAAAACTTCCATTAAGTTCACTAGGGCCAGGATTTCACTTTTTCAATTGTGATTTATTCTGTACATGTCATTGAAAGATAACATCAAAGCAATCATAAGCACTGGTGTATGTGGGTGGCATTGACTCATATTAGGTGGTACCATCATAGTACTAGTTTACCAATAAGATATGAATGCACTACCTGCTATGGGACCTGAACTAAGAATGTTCTGTTCTAAAGACCAGACTTCTATAAACATCAGGTAAGCCATGTAAAGACTTCCATCAACATAAAGAAGGAATTTAAAAAAATGCCTTTGGTGAATTTAAGATGCATAAAACATTATCCTGCTATAAAGCCCAGTGCTGTAACTTACATAATTTCCATCAGAAAAACAAATTATGAAGCCAGAATAGCATGGAAATGGATATTCTGATCCAAAACTGGACATTTTTGAACTCCGTTGACTAATAGAGACTCCAAAATATGCAGAAGATTCTTTGTAACTCACTCTCTCTACCAGTGTAATTATATCTAGTAGTAACGTTTGCTGTTATTTACTGACAAAGTTAAGTAGCAATGAGCTAGCTTCGGCAAGAAATAATAAGCAAGTGACTAGATCCTCTCTTAATAGTAAAATATATACTTTAAAACTAGAGTAGGTCAAATGCTGCAAAAATAGGAGTCCCAAACATTCATTGGAATTCTGATTGTCTTCTCAGTTCCTCCTCACTCAGTACCATTTATTATTTATCTAACTATTCATACAAAATTATTGTTGTACTTACAAATGTTTGGGAACAAGAGTATTCACTATTCATTCTTGGTTATTTTTCATTCCTTCTTCTCCAAGTTAATAGTTTTATTCAGCTACTTGGATAACAAAAAGAATAGCCGATGACTTATACGAACAATCACACATCCTGAAAGGCAAAGAGTAGGTAGTCAAAGTGAAACATTTGTAAACACCCCATAAATTGAAATTTATTCACATAATGGGTAGGTGAATATCTGTGAATAACAAATCTTGGCAGAAATCAAGACTGGAGATTGTTGTTTTGCGAAGGTCACACAGCAAGTCTGCAGCAGAAATTGGAACAGGACTCAAATTGCTTGATTCTCACTCTGTACTTTAACCAGAAGATAATTGCATAGGAGTTGCACTCCATAAAGCAAAATAACATATAAAGTGACATAATGTGTTTAATAACTATAGGCCTGATCCTGTAAACTCCTGCACATAGTATTTTGTCTTAGACATTGTCCCATTAAGTAGCAGGATCAGTCCATATTTATCTGCATTTGTATGTAACAGTGAGAAACTCCAAATATGAAATTTGATTACCTGTATTTTTAAATATAAACACAAATTATTCATAAAAACCCCCATTTCTAGACACTTCAAGTTAACTAAGTTGTGTTCTAAGGACATCTTCAAATTAATTTAAAATCCCTATAAATTAATATTCATGGCATGCTTATATACAGGGTAGCATAAAGTAGGTTGCATTTTAATAATAAAAGAACTTTCAGAGCCTTTTGAATCTATCTCCCAATTTCCTTTAGCTGTTTTGCCATCTTTTTTATAAAAAAAAAAGGAGGACTTGTGGCACCTTAGAGACTAACAAATTTATTTGAGCATAAGCTTTCGTGAGCATCCAGTGAAGTGAGCTGTAGCTCACGAAAGCTTATGCTCAAATAAATTTGTTAGTCTCTAAGGTGCCACAAGTACTCCTTTTCCTTTTGTGAATACAGACTAAGACGTTCACTACTCTGAAACCTGTCATCTTTTTTATGCAACTCTGAATAACATAAATAGCGTACATTGTAGTTCTTCATTTTTTTAAAGAAAGAAATGGGGAAAATATACTGTGTTTTACAGAGGAACACATATATCTATAATATGTCTCTTGTTTTCTACTGTAAAATATGTGTGTATATACCCACACACACACTGTAGTACTAATAAATGTCAGTGTACTAATATGTCTATATGTAAACATAGGCAATAATATAAAGTGTAGTATGTTTAATACGTCTATATATTTCCATAAGCGATAACAAAAAATCTTAAAATAAAACAGTCTTCCCTGAATAGGCTAAGTTAGATATTAAACAATGTTATGTCACCCACATACTTATATCTATTCTACAAACTCTCAGAAGGTCATATTTAATGCCTTTTCTAGCTCAAGTAGAGCTTGATATCTGTTCATCAAGTTTGCCTTTCAGGCATTTTTAGAGACACTCACTCATGGTCTCTGCACATACATAATGGTTTGGGTCTGAAAATGACACCTCTACTATACAGAATTGCTGAGCTCTTAGGCAGCTATCTAGCCTGCAGTATTTTGAGCAAAAGCCATACTCTACAGTTAGTGCTAAAATTCTGATTTTAGAAGAATTATGAACAGTTCAATAGTGTTTTGTGGAACATGGACATTCACAAAAAGATGGACAGATGTACACATAGTACGTACTAAGGACCATGTTACATTTTCTATTTATTCAGGTTCTTATATAGTGCCTATAGCGGGGTGGTTACTCTGCTCTGGCTCTGAAGGGGTTAAAGCAGCCCTGGAGAGGGCTGCAGCGAGGAAGAGGAGTGAGAAGAGCTGGGGGAAGCTGAGTGAGTAGCTGACCACAGCTGTGGCCAGCTTAATTAAGGCCCAGCTGGCCCTTATAAGAGGGCAGTAGGCCAGAAAAGAGTCTCCCTCAAGCTTGCTGAGGGAGAGGGGCCTGGCTGCTGGGAAGCTGAGACTAGAGTATTTGAGGTGGAGCAGGGCTGGGGGAAGGCCAGAGGAGCTGGGGAGCTCTGGCCTGGAAACCCCCCAGGCTGCAGGCCTAGAGTAAGGCCAAATAGGTATTGGGGTTGCAGGGGGCAGCTAAAGGTAGGCAAAAGCAGCAAGTCCAAAACCCTCTTGCCTGTGATGAGTGGCAGTTATACTGCAGTCCACCCCAGTGAATGGGGGCTAGATAGTGACTAGCAGTAGCCCTATACTGAGGCAAGGTGGGGATAGGGGGGTGGGAGTCCCCTGTGGATGGGAGACCTAGATCTGTGGGGGTACTGCCAGGGAGCAGTGCCCTGTGTGAAAGGGGGTCCAAGGGGGCAAGCAGGACACTGGCCTGCAGAGGCCAGCTCCTAGGCTGGAAATGCTAATTCCCTGGATGACCAGCAGGAGGCGCCTCAGAGGTGAGTCCTGCCCTGTTACAGTGCCCTTCCCATTTGTGCCTGAGTGCCTTTTAATAGTACTGCAATCCAGTTATTAAGTGTTGAAATGTTTATGACCAAATGGCATGGATCCAGTTATGCAATTGTAGCTATAGTCATCGGTTATTATCAATGACATGAAAAGAATTGAAATTATAGATTCACAACGCAGAAAGAGTTTAGGAGAAAAAACGTTACAGGAATGCTGTGTATATCCTTATTTCAGCACATCCATCTTTATCAGGTTGACTTTCTATAACTTCCTGTTCCTGTCCAAGATCTCTGCTGCCACATCTGTGTTTAAAATCGAAGTTCTTCTGTAATTTTTTTGCATGGCATAATATTCCATATGTCTTATATAAAACAACTTGCTCTGAAGATTCTGTTCTATCATCATTTTCTTTCAAGACAGCTAGGTTTTTTTTAGAGCTTCCTTTATCTCACCAACATTGATCATATATGATCTAAGATACCTGTGGTGTTCTACCTCCCCAAATATAGTTAACACTTCTATGCTTCTGTTGATTTATTGTACTAATCATTCATCTGATTAGTAAAAGTTACTTTTATCTTTGGTGGGCTGTTTCTCTCTAGTTTCGAAAATGGGATTAGTTTAGTATTTGGGACTCCAAATAAAATCTCTCAAATGCAAAGCAAACACAACTGACATTGAAAACTTTGTGAAGCTCAAAAGCTTGTCTCTTCCACCAACAGAAGCTGGTCTAATAAAAGGTATTATCTCACCCTTCTTTCTCTCTTTAAAAACTCAAGCACTGAAGAATGAAAATTACAATATACATTTAAAAATATGTATCCTTTTATCCTTCAGCTTGCTGCAGCATGTGCAGAGGCTATTCCCTGGAAAGAAGGTGCTGAACAGCGGTTTGTTTGTTTTTTCCCCCAGGAATTGTGCCGCTTGGGAGTCTAGGGATTTTCGTATTGAAATAGTGCTGATTATGCCACTGTGATGTTTTGGGGACTACCCACACAGGTAAGGGATTCTCTCACCACCTGCCCTGTAACCTTAGGCAGCCTTGGTATTGTCCAGCTATGGGTCAGATCCCTGATACCTGCAGACAGCCTGCAACCATAAGGTCTCAACCTTGTTCTTGCCTGCCCTATTACTCTTTGCAGAGTGATACCAACAGCCCTTCTAGTCCCGAGACTCCGCAGATACATCCCCCAAGTCCTTAATAACCACTGACTCCAACTATTACCCTCTTCTTCATTAGCCCTGAAGGCATGAAACCAGCCCGCAGTTATCAGCTCACTTTGGCACACAAACTCCACACAGTTTGTGCACCAGAGAGCTGCTTGGGATTAAAAATAGTTTATTTGATAAAAAACCCACAAATTCAAAGAAGAATGAGTAAGGAGAAAGTGAAAGTTACACAGAAAATAAACAAAGACACAACCTCAGGCTTCATGCTTCCATATCTGATACAATCCCTTACTGTATTGCTTACTACCTTTGAACAGTTTCCCAGTGTACCCCTGAGATATAGGAAAGACCCTGCATTCATGGACAACCTCTCCCTTGAGACTGTTCTACCAGTTCTGGATAAAAATCTGCAGTTCCAAGCCTGTTTTTAAGAGGCTTTTTCCTTTCTCTCCTCCCCTGCCCCCAATAATGGTGACTCAGTTATTCAGAGTGGGGAAAAGTCTCTCTTGACTTGATGTTTAGGTGCCATGGTATCCTTTTCAATTTGGAGTTGTTTCAATATCTTTCAATTAACTCTAATGTCCACCATTGCCCTTTCCTAGGCTGGACAGTGGATAATTACTTAGACAATTTCATGTAAACAATGGGTTTGGGAGGTACCTGTGACAGAGTGCTGAGATCTGACAGGTGGGTCAGTCTGATCACTGTAGCCTCAATTAGTTCATCCAGTGATGGTTGATTGAATAATTATCTAATTAGAGGCTGGGGAGGTAAGGAACTAATTAGCCCTCATCTGACTATCCTGATAAAAGCCAAGAAAGACATTACAGGGGGAAGCAGAGGATAGGACTAGCTGGAGGTGAAATGAAATAGTTCCCTAGCAAGGGAGACTGCTTTTCTTGCTAGGACCCTTGTTGGGGTTCCCTCAGCACTCTGAACTCTGGGGTACAGATGTGGGGACCCACATGAAAGACGCCCTAAGCTTATTTCTACCAGCTTAGGTTAAAACTTCCCTAAGGCACAAATCCTTTCCTTGTCTTTGACGGTATTTCTGCCACCACCAAGTGGTTTGGACAAAAATCCAGGAAAAAAGGCCACTTGGAGTCCCTGTCTCCCCAAAATATTCCCCCCAAGCCCCTTTCCCCCCTTTCAGGGGGAGGCTTGAGAATAATATACTAACCAATTGGTTACAAAGTGAGCACAGACCAAACCCCTAGGTTTTTAGGATGCTGAAAATCAATCATTCTTAAAAGAAGAATTTTATTTAAAAACAAAGTAAAAATCATACCTGCAAAATCAGGATGGAAGGTAACTTTCTACAGGGTAAATAAAAAGATTTAAAACAGAGGGTTCCCCTCTAGACTCAGCTTCAAAGTTTCCAAAAAAAGGAATAAAACTCCCTCTTAGCATAGGAAAAATTCACAAGCTAAAACAAAAGAGAATCTAACACATTTCATTGCCTTGACTTATAATGTCTGTAATTGTAGATATATCACTTCAGGTATCTTTTCAGGAGATGGTTTACCTGCTTGGTCCCCCTCCCCCTGTCCAGAGGGGGAACAAACAAAGAGCACAAACTAAACCTCTTTCTTGCCCCTCCCCCCATTTGAAAGTCTCCTTTCCTTATTGGTCCTTTTGGTCAGGTGCCAACCAGGTTATTTGAGTTTCTTAACCCTTTACAGGTAAAGTGATTCTGAACCTCTGGGCAGGAGGGATTTTGTTACTGCATACATGAAGGTTGTTACCTTTCCCTTTATTTATGACAGCCCTAGTAAAGAAGGGTTGAAAGATCTAAAAATTTAGAACTGTGATGTTGCTTTGTATTGGTGTGGGTAGAAGGATTTAGAATAAAATACAGCCTGAGCACCAGAAGAAATTGGGTCTGTGCAGTTTCTGGGGCAGCTGAGCACAGGGAAAGAGTATGACCTCCTCACAGTAGCCCTCCTTGCTTGATTGCTCACTGCTCTTCTATGAGGTGCAACTGAAATTTTATTTTCTGTATGCACAGATATATTTACAGACAATGGTTATAAGTCTCATAATGAACATAAGAATGGCCCTACTGGGTCAGACCAAAGGTCCACCTAGCCCAGTATCCTGTCTTCCAACAGTGGCCAGTGCCAGGTGCCCCAGAGGGAAGAACAGAACAGGTAATCGTCAAGTGATCCATGCCTTCTCGCTCATTCTCAGCTTCTGGCAAACAGAGGCTAGGAACGCCATTCCTGCCCATCCTGGCTAATAGCGATTGATGGACCTGTCCTCCATGAATTTATCTAGTTCTTTTTTGAATCCTGTTATGGTCTTGGCCTTCACAACATCCTCTGGCAAGGAGTGCCACAGGTTGACTGTGCTATGTTGTCAAGGTTCCTCCCCCACTCTGAACTCTAGGGTACAGATGTGGGGACCTGCATGAAAAACCTCCTAAGCTTATCTTTACCAGCTTAGGTCAAAACTTCCCCAAGGTACAAAATATTACCCCCGTTATCCTTGGACTGGCCGCTACCACCACCAAACTAATACTGGTTACTGGGGAAGAGCTGTTTGGACGTGTCCTTCCCCCGAAAATAATTCCCAAAACCTTGCACCCCACTTCCTGGACAAGGTTTGGTAAAAAGCCTCACCAATTTGCCTAGGTGACTACAGACCCAGACCCTTGGATCTTAAGAACAATGAACAATTCTCCCAACACTTGCACCCCCCGTTTCCTGGGAAATGTTGGATAAAAAGCCTCACCAATTTGCATAGGTGACCACAGACCCAAACCCTTGGATCTGAGAACAATGAAAAAGCATTCAGTTTTTTACAAGAAGACTTTTAATAAAAAATAGAAGTAAATAGAAATAAAGAAATCCCCCCTGTAAAATCAGGATGGTAGATATCTTACAGGGTAATTAGATTCCAAAACATAGAGAACCCCTCTAGGCAAAACCTTAAATTACAAAAAAGACACACAGACAGAAATAGTTATTCTATTCAGCACAATTCTTTTCTCAGCCATTTAAAGAAATCATAATCTAACACATACCTAGCTAGATTACTTACTAAAAGTTCTAAGACTCCATTCCTGTTCTGTCCCCGGCCAAGACGACTACAGACAGACACAGACCCTTTGTTTCTCTCCCTCCTCCCAGCTATTGAAAGTATCTTGTCTCCTCATTGGTCATTTTGGTCAGGTGCCAGCGAGGTTACCTTTAGCTTCTTAACCCTTTACAGGTGAGAGGAGCTTTCCCCTGGCCAGGAGGGATTTCAAAGGGGTTTACCCTTCCCTTTATATTTGACATATGTGAAGAAATACTTCTTTTTATTTGTAAAAAGAAAAGGAGTACTTGTGGCACCTTAGACTAACCAATTTATTTGAGCATAAGCTTTTGTGAGCTACCGCTCACTTCATCGGTTAAACCCGCTGTCTATTTTCATTTGGTGACCCAAAGTACTTGGCTTAGGAGAAGTAGTAAACATTTCCTTATCTACTTTCTCTACACCAGTCATGATTTTATAGATCTCAATCAATCTCCCCTTAGCCGTCTCTTTTCAAAGCTGAAAAGTCTGTCTTATTAATCTCTCCTCATATGGAAGCTGTTCATTGCCCTTCTCGGAACCTTTTCCAATTCCAATATATCTTTTTTGAGATAGGGCAACCACATCTGCACACAGTATTCAAGATGTGGGCGTACCATGGATTTATATAGAGGCAATATGATATTTTCTGTCCTATTTATCCCTTTCTTAATTATGTTTTTCAGAGAACTATCCACAATGACTCAAAGATCTCTTTCCTGAGTGGTGACTATCTAGTTCAGAAAATGACAACCTTTCATAAAATCTTACCTGATGTATTTTTATAGTACAACATACAGTATGCGCTCAGCTGATTTGACTGCTTTTTTATTCATTTAAACCTTCTCTTCATCCTTTAAGATATCTGAAAGAGTCCAGAAACAGTAAACAAAGGTAGGGAACATTGCCTGGGTCTTAGAGGAGATTTTAGTCCAGGATTACTTGTCTTCCAACCAGGTGATGGTGTTTATACTTTTAAATATTCTGTTTATTATGCTTTGAATTATTACATCATACACCATGTATAGCTAGCTCCAACAGACTCCAGATCCTAGTGATCATCTGAAAAAGAAAGCAAGATACCTCTGTACAATAGACTTCAGTTCTTGTAGAAGTCTTGGTTATTAAATAGTTTTATTTTTCAAAAGCCATTTTCTGTTGGGGTAGATGTGATTGCTCAGTGGAACATTCAGTTGTAAGTATCCAAGCACAAGTGATTTATTTGATGTTTTAAAATGCAGGAAAGTATTTGAGTGCTACCTGGTTGCAGGCAGAGGTGCTCAGATATTTGTTAAATTATTTGATGCATTTTTCCCTTTTTCCATTTAATTTTTTAAACAGATCGGTTTTTCAGGTATTTGACCAATTCTGCCCATAGATAAAGGACAGAGGGCCACTGATAACCAAATGTAATCAAGTGACCTAACCATGTTGTGGTGGTTTGGGAATCTATGTACAGCATATGAATTCCAGTTTGATTTTTTTGAACTTCCTTTATCCTTATTTCTTATAACTGTATTTTGCTGTGTTCTGCCTTATGCTCCTTGTACTAAGGAGAGAGGCAGTGACACTTGCATGTTTGGCCATGAAAAGGCTGATCATAAAGGACTATCAGCACCTGAATAGATCTTACCTGGAGAGAACAAAACAACCTTGCATCCTAAATAAAGCCAGTTTTCTCCAATTTTTCTGCAAGGGCAGGCTGGGGTTTGAACAAATGGAATTTCCCCAGAAGCAGCACAAACCAACCAGATGTTTGTGCTAAGATTTAAAACCTCAGACTCTCAAACAGAGGAAGCGTGGGCAGAAGAGAGGAACAAAGGGGGCTTATTTCATAGCAGGAGGGTTGTTTAACTGAAACCTAGAAGAATAAAGCTGGCTGGAGATGGAGAGAGACTCCATGATTCAAAGGAGAGGCCATATATTGGAAGGGGGAGATCCTGGACGCCCTAGAGGACTTTGATCAAATGCCCCAAAATGCTTCAGAATGTTGAGGAAACTGAGGCAGGGAAGAGTGTATAGATGTTTTATTGTCTCTATCTGTATTTCTCTTGTGCTAGTAAAGTAATGGATGATTTGACTTAGGAATCACCATCTGTGTATTATGTGCTTAAACTATCCCATATTCCTGGAGAGCTCAACTGTAACCCAGAGGCTCCACAAGATTGGAGCTCTGAGATGGTGTGCTTAAGCCACTTAGGTGTCTGTCAGTCAGCACTAATCTTGGAGGCTAAGATAGCTAGATCATGAGGTCCCATTTCTGGGAAGGGGTAACAGAAAAAATCCTATACCCACAAAGTGTGTCAAGGCCATGATTAAAAAATAGTGCTAAGTCCTACTGACTTTGAAAGTTAATGGAATTTTGGCTCCTAAGTCACTTAGGTAATTTTGGAAGAATTTACCCATAGAGTGGAAGATTTAGAATACCTTGCCATGAACCAATACAGCTTGGTATTAAAATCTAACTTTTTTTCCTTTGAGTTTGAGTCATGGCATGGTGTTAGAATGAAAATCTTCTATCCTCAGAGAAAAGATAAAAAGGTGGTAGGGTTTTTTGTTCTTAGTAACAGTCAGTGTGACAACTAATTTTCTGCTTTGTTCTGTTTACCTATTTAATTTCCTGCCTTTCATTTCTAACAATACTTTCCAATACTCGGTAGAGACTCCTTCCCAAATGGGGCTCTGATTATGCTCATATTTCCACAGTAAATATAATTTGCTACAGCTCAACTCAAATTTAAAGACAAGATTACTTTCACTAAGTATTATTTGGGGCAGCAGTTTATTAATTAATTTGAATTGTGATAGTGCCTAGGCATCCCAGTCATAGACCAGGATCCAGCAGTACTCGTATAAAACTAAATGACACAGTCCCTGCCCTGTAGCATTTACAATACATGTAAAATGTATGCCAGACCTTTCCTTCAGTTTGCTGAATTTTCTCTTTGACTTGCTTAACCTTCTTGTTTAGTTTAGCAGTTTTGGATACTATTATATCTAGCTACTCAATTTAGTATAAACCATTAAAAATGTCATTTGTCAGCTATTATGACAAATATCCTATTTTGCAGATAGGGTGAATGTAATACTATAACTACTAGGTGATAACTGTAGGCAAGTATTGATTTTTTTTTTTAAGCAGTGGGTCTCATACCAGTCAGACCCACTTTATTACATTATTACACTAGATCAGTCGTGTGCAATGATCCTAAACTTAGATCAGTTTCCTGTTATACTAGGCACTATACAAATAACACATAAGACAGTCCATGCCATAGAGAGCTCACAGTCTAAGACAGTGAAAGGTGAATAAACAAACAGGAAGTGTGTGAGGCAAGAACAAGGTTAAAATGAAGGCTGGTGTGCAGGCCTAAACTACCTGTGATTACTCGGACCACTTCGAAGTAGTCATCAACCTAGTCAATGGTAGCTGGTAAATTTACTTTGCATTTTATACTAACCCAGTATTTCACCTTATGCAGGATCAAGACACCAAAGTTAGAAACAAATGTATAAATTTGAAATTTATCTCACATTGTTTAAAGTTTCCTGCAACATTGTAGCCTCCATTGAGTCTTTTTTCTATGTAGCATCACCTTTTCTTTGGGGGTACAATAGGGTGGGAAGAAAAATTGTGGGTTTTTCTTAATTGTGAATTTAGTACTCAAGAAAAGTGGGATAGTGACAGCCCTGGAAGTTCAGTCATTTAGGTCACAAGATAGTGTAACTGAACCCGCTGTAGGGAGTCATTGTGAAGTGTGGTGGTACACTGGTGCCTGGTAGCATGCTGAGTGTACCATGGGCAATTTTGCTACATCTCACAAGTTTATCTTGACCTTAGTGATTTTGGGGATGGTTTTTACTTCTCTCATGAAAATACAAAGAAAAGCTGCCAACTTGTGAATTTTCTCTTATTTGAAATGACTACCATCCCCCATTACTGTCAATAGGCTGAAGCCAGCAAAATGGCAACCATTACCCTACAATCTGTCAGGATGTGGGACTGAGCCTGTCCCTAATAACCAAAAGCATGTCCAAAGGCAAAACTGCTGCTACTTTCTGTCTTGAGATGCTAGCCAGGACACCATTAGGAGATAGGAACTGGGAGGTACAGCAGAGACCCTGTAAAAGGAGCATGAGGCAGATGTAGGGTTGCAGGAGTATGAGCAGCAGAAGGAATCTGAGGGGAAAAGTTACATGAGGGGCAGGAAGAGACTGAGAAGGGTGCAGAGGATAGTGATGGGTGTGAAAGAGGCATAGAATATCCATGGGCTAGCAGAGAGTAAGGGGCTCCCCTCTGAAAAGCCAGTGGGAAGGCTGCATTTTTCATGTGTATTTAAAATTGGATTTTGATCCTGGAAACCACACTGACATTTTGGGGAAAGCCACCTGCCCCCTAAAGCTTTAAAAACCAGAAGGCAAAACACCTCCCACCCACATGTATTTTTAGCAAATCTCATTATTTTAAAGCCAATCCCATAATGGGGGGTGGGCTGGGGGGAATCTGACTCATGATTTTTGTACATGTAGCATTGGCAATACTGCATGAGCTTGGCGGCAAGTCCTATGGGTGTGCCAAGCACTAGGTTCTAGCCTTTACTACAAGTAACAATGAGGATTCCTTTACAAGGGTTGCCAGAAATAGAAGGGCCTATACCCATAGGTGCACTACTTTAATGGTTACATCAAAAAGCAGATGTTCCCAACCCAGCCTTTGGGGGCACTCCAGTCTAAAGGGGAAATAAATGGTGGTAAGGTCCCAGAATAACTCTTCAGCCCTGTCTTCTTGCCTGCAAGCCTTTGGCCTGCAACTTCTGCTGTGGCTACTGCTGATACCCTGCTGCTGGCAGGTGATGTCTCAGCCCAACTCTCCAGCCCTCCAGTCTGAGCTGTTAGGCCACCTGCTATCCAGACTTCCTTCTTCAACCAGCTCTCAGACTGCTATCTCTGGCTTTGCAGTTCTTGTTCTCATGCAACCTTTGCTTCCTTTCTAAGCCTAATTCCCTGTGACCTCAGACTGTACTTCCCTTTCCTGTACTCTGAGGAATATAGATCTTCTGGTAGCTAGATTTTGCATAGAGGATTTGCACAATGCCTGGTTTTGAGCCAGCAAGTTGATTACAAGAGACACAACATTAGCAGAGTGTCAGTGTCTCCATACTGCTTTGTGATATACCTCCACTCTCCCCTGGAAGGACTAATTTGGTGACAGGATAGTTCAGTTTTAATGGTATATGCAGGCCTTCTCAACTCTTTAGCGTTTGCTAAAAAGGGTAGTCAATTAGTTCCCCTCAATGGGTTTTTATCTGTCCAATATTTTATGTCCTGGAGGCTGTCACTTTGTGTACAGTGAAGCAATGTGTTTTAGAAAACATGTTCTCTCAGCTCTGTTACTGACATGCCATGTAACCTTGGGGAAAATCACTTCACCTTCCTATGTCTATTACTCCCTGTTCCCTTATTTCCTTTGTCTGCCTGGCATATTTAGATTGTAAGTTCTTTGGGGCAGGAACTGTCTTTATCGTGTGTGTATAGTACCTAGCACAACAGGACCTTGATCTCTGTTGGGTCCTCTAGATGCTACTCTAATAAAAGGATGGTAGTGATAAACATGTTTTAAAACAATATTTAAAAATGACTGTCCACAAGTAGATGATAAAGACCTATCAGCTGGTCATGGATCACATGGGACTGATTTGGTGTACTCGGTGCAGAGTGGTGTTTAACAGTGTGTTTTCTAAAACTGCTCATAATCCCAATGTAACATAAGTCTCAGGAAATCATTGAGGTTTGTCCTATAACTGTGTCAATATGTACCATTTACTCAAAGTTAGAAGGTGGTGCCTGAAAGCTTGTTAAGGAGTATTTGTGGCTCCTTAGACTAACCAATTTATTTGAGCATAAGCTTTCGTGAGCTACAGCTCACTTGATCGGATGCAAGTGAGCTGTAGCTCACGAAAGCTTATGCTCAAATAAATTGGTTAGTCTCTCAGGTGCCACAAGTACTCCTTTTTTCTTTTTGCAGATACAGACTAACACAGCTGCTACTCTGAAAGCTTATTTAATTTTAAATAAGTGCTGTAGATTTAATTTAAAAAATTTTCTCCACTAACTTTTTTCAGATATTTTTCATCTACTCCTAATCACTTAAAAGGACAGTCAAGGTTGGTAGGGTCAAAATTTGACCTATTTTATTTTTCTTACATCTGTTTGTTTTGCACGATCTGCATAATTCCTTCTTATGTAATTTTTTTCTCCCCAGATAAATGTTTAGAGCCAAATTTTGCCCTCTTATGATATAAGAAGGAGAGAGAGGCATCTAAGAACATAGCCAATTATTTAATTAAAAATTAGCCATCAAAGGATACTGTCAACACCTGTAGTTCATATTCTAAACCTACTGTAAAAAATGAAGATTTTTGGGAGGCAGGAGCAAAAATGATTCTTAAATTTTGTTGTCATTCCTGACAAACCAGTTTGAAAGTTTTTCACACAAGAGGATGCAAGCAGCACAGAATTATCATTGCATCCCAATTTAACATTGCTGCCCAGCATAATTCTGCTGAAATGTATCTGCCCCAGACCAGTAGTAATCTACTGAAAAAAATCAGTACCATGATTTATACTCCTAATTTGATTATTGAATTATGGGAACAAGATCTAAATGTAGGGTGAGATTCTGTGCTTTGCCTGTAAAAGGTACACCACAGAACTCCCAGCCCAGCGGGTATATGGGCTATAATGGCTTTAGGCCACCTTTGCAGCCTCCCAGTCCTGGGCTGCTCTAGAGGCTGGGAAGAGATTCAACATAACTTAGCCCTAGGAGCCTGTCTAAGTTATGGCAGCCTCGTTCCTAGGCCTGCCCTATGGGTGACAGTACTGGTCACAATCTCAGCAGTTGTGTGTGCGGTGGCTCCATCCCTAACACACCCATCCCACCCCTGATGCATGTGGACCCTTGGAAGGAAGCTTGACACCTGTCTTCTGCAGTGCGTATGCCAGGGAAAAGTTTTCCTCTGAATGGGTACAAGGGATTTAAGGCCCCTTTATACCACTCTACCCCTTTTACTCAGTATAAAGGGGCAAGGACCAGGGTGAGGATCTCACCCATAAAATTAGCAGCTAAGGGTCAGGTAAACAGAGCTAAAGTGTACACATCTGCTGGAGCAGCACTGTTTTTGCATTATTTCATGTGCTCAAGCAGCCAAGGAAGATATGCATATACAAGAATATTCATATCTAAATACACAAAATATGCACATGAGCCATTTAGAAGCAGTTCCCTACAGCCATCAGCCTTAGGAGGCTGAGTGAGAACTAAAGCAGGAGAGCACCATGTCGGCTGAAAGAGGAACATGTGTCTGGGCTCCATGCCATTGACCACACAAAGTTATACTTCTGCAAAATCACAAGTTCCTTCTGCCCTATGGAACCTGCCTCATTTTATGTACACAGATAATTATTCACACACCTCTGTGTACACAGTGCAGACTATGTTCATCCTGAATATTAGGTAATATGTAAAAAATACCATCCTTTAAAAAAAAATTACATGCCATGGTATGATTTTCAAAGGTTCATAAAACACAGGCACTTAGGAAGGAACATTCAGTTGCACACCCAAAATGGGAAATGACTGCTTAGGAAGGAGTACTGCAGAAAGGGAGCTGGGGGTTATAGTAGATCACAAGCTAAATATGAGTCAACAGGGTAATACTGTTGCAAAAAAGGCAAACGTCATTCTGGGATGTATTGACAGGATTGCTGTAAGCAAGACAGGAGAAGTAATTCTGCTGTACTCTCCATTGATTAGGCCTTAACCGGAGTATTGTGTCCAGACCTTCAGGAAAGATGTGGACAAATAGAAGAAAATCTAGAGAAGAGCAACAAAAATGATTAAAGGTCTAGGAAACATGACCTATGAAGGAAGACTGAAAAAATTGGGTTTTAGTCTGGAGAAGAGAGGATTCATGGAGCAGGTCCTCAAAGAATCAATCCTGAAGCACTTGCATGAGAGGAAAGTGATCAGGAACAGCCAGCATGGATTCACCAAGGGTAGGTCATGCCTGACTAATCTAATCGCCTTTTATGATGAGATTACTGGTTCTGTGGATGAAGGGAAAGCAGTGGATGTATTGTTTCTTGACTTTAGCAAAGCTTTTGACACGGTCTCCCACAGTATTCTTGTCAGCAAGTTAAAGAAGTATGGGCTGGATGAATGCACTATAAGGTGGGTAGAAAGCTGGCTAGATTGTCAGGCTCAACGGGTAGTGATCAATGGCTCCATATCTAGTTGGCAGCCGGTATCAAGTGGAGTGCCCCAAGGGTCGGTCCTGGGGCCGGTTTTGTTCAATATCTTCATAAATGATCTGGAGGATGGTGTGGATTGCGCACTCAGCAAATTTGTGGATGATACTAAACTGGGAGGAGTGGTAGATACGCTGGAGGGGAGGGATAGGATACAGAAGGACCTAGACAAATTGGAGGATTGGGCCAAAAGAAATCTGAGGAGGTTCAATAAGGATAAGTGCAGGGTCCTGCACTTAGGACGGAAGAACCCAATGCACAGCTACAGACTAGGGACCGAATGGCTAGGCAGCAGTTCTGCGGAAAAGGACCTAGGGGTGACAGTGGACGAGAAGCTGGATATGAGTCAGCAGTGTGCCCTTGTTGCCAAGAAGGCCAATGGCATTTTGGGATGTATAAGTAGGGGCATAGCGAGCAGATCGAGGGACGTGATCGTTCCCCTCTATTCGACATTGGTGAGGCCCCACACTTCAAGAAGGATGTGGATAAATTGGAGAGAGTCCAGCGAAGGGCAACAAAAATGATTAGGGGTCTGGAACACATGAGTTATGAGGAGAGGCTGAGGGAGCTGGGATTGTTTAGCCTGCAGAAGAGAAGAATGAGGGGGGATTTGATAGCTGCTTTCAACTACCTGAAAGGGGGTTCCAAAGAGGGTGGCTCTAGACTGTTCTCAGTGGTAGCAGATGACAGAACGAGGAGTAATGGTCTCAAGTTGCAGTGGGGGAGGTTTAGATTGGATATTAGGAAAAACTTTTTCACTAAGAGGGTGGTGAAACACTGGAATGCGTTACCTAGGGAGGTGGTAGAATCTCCTTCCTTAGAGGTTTTTAAGGTCAGGCTTGACAAAGCCCTGGCTGGGATGATTTAACTGGGAATTGGTCCTGCTTTGAGCAGGGGGTTGGACTAGATGACCTTCTGGGGTCCCTTCCAACCCTGATATTCTATGATTCAGAGGGGTCATGATAATTTTCAAGTAAACAAAGTTGTTACAAGGAAGAAGGAGAAATTATTCTCTAACTTCTGAGAATAGGACAAGAAGCAATGGGCTTCAGTTGCAGCAAGGGCAGTGTAGGTTGGACAGTAGGAAAAACTTCCTAACTGTCGGAGTGGTTAAGCACTGGAATAAATTGCCGAGGGAGGTTGTAGAATCTCCATCACTGGAGACTTTTAGGAGCAGGTTAGATAGACCAATGCCTATCAGGGTTGGTCTAGATAATACTTAGTTCTGCCATAAGTGTAGGGGACTGGACTAGAACACCTCTCGAGGTTCTTTCCAATCCTATGTTTATGAGCTCCTGACCAATTTTCAGGAGAAAGCATAAAGGCAGTTTTCATCAGTGAGGGCTTGTATATTTTAACTTTCGACTCCAGATATTTCTCTTTGATAAATTCTAAGAAAAGTCACAAGAATTATTTTATATTGAGAAGTTTCTTGCCCACCCACCCCCAAACAATCAATCTTCCCCCCCTAATTCAAAATGGTTTAACTGTTAGCTCAAAATTTTATTTAAAAAAATAAGTTCATCTTCTGGCAGTGATGAGGGCCAGACAATTTCAGCCTACTAGATGACTGTTCCATGGAGCTAATATGATGAGTGTGACAGCTGCACTCATGATAAATGTCAAAAGCACTTAAACTACTTTTTTGGCATAAGAGCTCAATTTCTGACTACCCTTTCATGTGGCTCCTATTGTTTTAGCTATGTGGGTGGGCTGGTTTTGCTGTTTGTCGTTTGATAGCGGTGTGCGTGTCTAAATAAAAGCAGATAAGAAACAGAAAGAGGAGGCAGCCAGAAAGGCACTGGGAGCATGGCCTTGAGAAAGAACTTGGCAAGAGAACTCTTTGGCCAGAATGCTGGCTGGAAAGAGACTTGGAGCTGTGAGCAAAGAAACTGCCTCCTATTGTTTGATTCCTGGAGTGTTTGGGGAAGCAGGACTTTGTATGTGCTATGTATATAAACAGGGTTGCATCACAAACACCTGATTTCCCTCATCAATTTCTCTTCTTAATGGAAACAACCCACAAGATCCTGAATACTGGCTAACCATTCAGTCAAAAGGAAAACCATGCAATACCGTAATGTAATCAGAGTTGTCCCTTGGGTACAGCAAATCAGGGCAACGGGTCCGGGCCCTGCACTTTGGGGGCTCTGTGGGCTGGTGCAATTGGCCAGCACAGTCAGTCCAGAAGTGACGGATTCTTCACTTCTGCCCCAGGCCCTGCACCTCTGAGGAATGACCCTGAATGTAATAAAATATATAGCTGTGGTGCTGTTGCTCTAATGGATTTAGCCTTAATTATTTACCTCAAAGTCAGAAGGTGTAGATTATTTTCTGTAAACTGAGGTGAGAGAATTCACAGCTTACATGTGTGTTCCAAAAATAATGACCTATTCGAGTTTTTACATAATAACCAGAAATTAGTTCATTTGAATATAAATACTGCTCCTGAGTCTGGATGCTAGATTTAGAGACATTGCTGTCCCAGTAATAATAAAACTTATTGCTGACATGTTTAGTGTGTATTCTATACTGGTAAATTACCAATTTGCTTGGAAGTGAGTTACAATTAATTTAGTAGATAGAGAAGCCTGTCTTCTCATTTAAATAACTATTGACCTAGTTCTGATTTGTTTTGTGCCTCTTTAGGAAACCTAATGGGAAAACTGTGCACTGTCAGAACTTGGGGATATATTTCTGAAAAAAATGTACTGACTGCATTTAAGTCAAGCTGAAATAGAAAGGTTAGTAACAAAAATAATCTGAAGCATGGAAAGACTTCCATATGAAGAGATTGGGATGGTTTAGTTTAGAGAGAAGATGAATAAGAGGATACATGACCCAGGTATACAAACTAATGAATGAGACTGGGGTTTCTTGCAGGTTCCTCTGAAGCATCTGGTCAGCAGTGGAGACCAAATATTGAACTAGATACTCTATTATGGCAACCTCTGCACAGCCAATTATTCTACCATTGTGGACTGTATAATGAGAACACAAGTGTTGATCTGAAATTTGCTTAAAAACCAGAATAAATGTATTCTCTGATTACCTCAGTAATATAATATCTTGCAATATAATTAAGTTTTTATATATATATATTTGTTGGTTATAGTATAGACCCCGGTCAGGGCTCTATTGTGTTAGGTACTGAATAAACAGGATGAAAGACACCTATATATTGCACCCTTTATCCTAAAAGATCTGAAAGTGCTTTACAGACTTTTGTACATAAGAATTTAGCCTATTTTAAGCATTCACATAGAGTGTAGGATGGTGTATGAGAACTGCAAGGGGAAATGTATGTATTTTTCAATAATACAAAGCAGCTATCCTCCAGCTCTGATTGCATGAACAATATTTAATGTTACAAATTAAAGTTGGCATGACAATGCTAACACATTCCCAACCTACTAAAGGGAAACCTTCTTCCACCTACTGAAAAATCTGGGTAACCCAATAGGCTTTGCAATGTGCCCTGATGGTCAATAAATATGAGCTCTGTTTGATCAAGAGTGAAGTAAAATTCCAGATTTGGAGTACTTCTCTTAGAACTCCCTAAGCATGAGTCTCCACCGCCTTGCATTTTGTATAGTAATTTAAACTGGATCGAAGTGGTTGTAAAATGTTTTTATATCAGATTAGTAGAGTTTAATCCACCACTTTAAAGTCACTTTGCATTGGCATAAGTGTATAGTTATTTACCAGTGTATACAAGGCGATAGGCTGTGGAAAGCAGGCCCCAGCTCCTAGTTCCCAGACCTCAGTGGGACAATATGCCTGAGGCAAACAAGCAATATCCCCTTTGACTGCTAGAAAGAACTGCACCTGGTTACACCACTGCCTCTCAGCTGGCAGCACCCACTCTTCTGTTCACCTGTGCTTCCTCTTCACCATTCCTTTGGCTCCTCTTAGAGCTCCAGCCCCCTCTCCAAGTATAAGGATCTAGGTGAGTGGGGATACCAGGTGAATGTGCAAGAGTGTGGGTACTTGGATGAGTGTGGGTGTGCATACAGTGAGGGGCAAGCCGGCTGGATGAGTGCAGGTGTCTAGCAGAATGCAGGGGGAAGGAGGGGAATAAAACACTCTCCCTGGGTGTTAACAGGGTGGCATATTAACTCCCTGTATAGGAGTGTAGGCTGTCCTGTGCAGTCGTCATAAATCCAGGTACTAGAACCCTGCATCAGAATTCAAAGTAATTACTGTTCAGTCATATTGTGCAGTGAGTCCAGTTAGCTCCCACAAGGATATAAATGGGGCAGGACTGGAGAAGGTCCTGGAAGAAAATCCTGAAAACAGCCTAAGGCTGAGGTTTGTTGTGCTAGTGTTTTTGAGTCACCTATAAAGCCAAACCCCAGGAAGGGGGTAAATTTGTAAAGTAACTCAGGTTCTGGGTGATCTGAGGGTCCTCTCTCAGGAGGCAGAAACAACAGGAAGGAAAGCTATCAGGGAAGGGACTGGAGCTGAAGTACATGATCCCAAGGCATGATGTAGAAACAACTACTGGGTTTGGGGACATAGGATGTACTGCTTCAAAAGCTTGTGCTGGGTTCAGGGCTGAATAAGATCAGAATCTCCGCTTTCATTTTAAAACAATGTTTCTAGGCTTTATGACGGCAAAGAAAAGCTTGCAAACGTGACCCAAGTGCAACTCAGGCTTGCTGTGATGCTTGAAAGAATAGCTCCACAAGGTATGAACCACCCAATTCTGCTTAACTCTGAAAGCTGCTGTCAGATCAGGAAGCGTGATCAGTGCCTCCATGTGGGGTTGGGCCATGGGATCCCCATGTAGATTGTGTCTAAATCCCCAGATTACCTTAATTTGGTGGGACCCTATAAATTTTGATTGTGACCTTTTGTGCCAAATCTATTTTTACTTTATCTCCTGCCCTTTCATGCAGTAGCCAAATGAATAAATTAGAATTATCCAGGAAGTACAAGGGTATCATGAGTCATAGTCAAGTTTACACAATAAATTATTCTACTGTGATCAGCTGTAATTTATGCTTATTATATTGACTCATGAGTCTTCTGTTTGAGGGAGAAGCATACAAACAAAGTAGGTAATTAGTGAAGCTACCTATCTGGAATAAAGCCATGCTTCATCTGGGAGACCTGCCCTTACAAACCCATAGGGTATGGGGATCAGGGAAGATACACTTTTGAGAGATGGAAGAATTCATGGGTATTAAACATTCAAAGTATCAAAGGCTGCTTTCTGCCCATCTAATGCATACACTATTCCAAACTAATAACACTAACAGCTTTATACCTGGAGTTCCTCCATAGCTTGAAGGAATAGACATCATATCCTTGAAATGCAGTGTGTTGCACTACTCCCCTGGCCAGCTGCCATCCTCATAAAACTCTTGCATGTCAGAAGTAAGGAAGTCATTGCAGATTACAGCTCTGCAGCTCAGACGAAGTGCAGACTCCTTGTACGGGTTCTCCACACTCTATTCATATGTACAGCAGAAATGTACCAGTCCTGCTATCTAGCCAACACCCATTCTGGTAGGGGGCTTGGTTTCTCCCTATATAAAAATACTATAAAAACTCCCCAGCTTCCTTAGTCAATATGAATGGAGATTTATAGAATGATTCTGAGTCTGCAACAATAGTTTAGACTAAATGTGAATAGACACACAAGTCAAAAGAATATATTTGAAATATCTCATATTTATAATTGATTAGTTTTAATGTGCTAAAATGCATCTTTTGTGAGAAAATCTCTTGTTTATATTTGAATAAAGATCAATGAATTGCTCAACCACCGGCTAAAATGAGAGTGGTGTAGATGTTCTCGTAAGGAAGTCTCCTCCAATCTTCTTTGCTCAAGGAAGGTTGCTGTGATGTAACACTTTGAATTGGAGAGTGTATAACATTGGGAAGAGAGAAGGATCTATTGAGAAATGCTTATGATTTCCTTTTTGTTTAACATTAAAAAAAATATTCCATCTAAATTAGAGCTGGGTGGGATTTTTGGAACTTTTTCTGACAAAAAAAATCCAGATTTGGATTAACTGAAATTTTGCAAATCTGTGATTTTGGTTAATTGTTTTGGTTGAAATGAGAACTTTTTTTTTCTGAAATATCTACATGAACAGTTTCAGTTTTCCAGACTAGATTCATAAGGGGATTTAGCAGTGGTCCTGCTGCCTCATCTCTTTATTCCTAATAGCCCTGTCACTCACCTGGTATGTCAGACACTCTAGAGCAGAGACTTAAACCCAGGTCTCCTCATGCCCAGGTGAGTGCCCTATCCACTAGACCATTGGCTATTCTAGGGTGGGTTACTCTCTCTCCTGTTGAAGCTGATCCACTTTGTATAAAATGTGTTGAAAATGATGTTAGGCTAAATTTTCACAAAGATGTGCCTAGGCTGGATCCCTAAAACTAGCAACGGATCACCTAACAGGAAATTGATGGCATTTCCACAAGAGTGAACATTTTCAACAAATGGTACCTCAGTGCATATAAAACTACTGTGCACTGGAATTTTCAAAGGGGCTGTCACAGGGTGGCTGGCCTCTTTAAGGGGAGATGGGCTGAGCTCCTCCTGGGATATAATTAGCTCACCTCTCCAGGTGGGGATGTCTGGTGGGTCATGTGACCCAATCAGGCCTAGTGGAGTTGGGGGGGAGAGATGAGCAGAAGAAGAGTAAGGGGGAAATGGCACTCCAGAGGGGAGTGCCATCAGTCTTCCTTATTCAACATCATTCAATGATCTTCCAAAAGAGGAGTGCTGGAATAGGCATCTCTTTATGTGCTGACAACTGTGCCCTATGGACCCAAAAAAACCCAGAAACCCTGAAATAGTTGCTAAAAGAATAAATGAAGCACTAAGGAAAGATGTAGAATGGGAAAACGTGGGGCTTTAAATTCTCAACTGACAAAACTAAGGGAATGATATTCACTAAAAACAAAATTTAACAAATTATAAATTGTATCCATATGGAAAGCAAATAAATATAGTTAAAAGCTTCACATTTTTAGGTGTGATATTTGATGAGCTCATTTGGCACTAATTGAGTATAGGTGCCAGGCTTTCAGTTTGGCATAAAAAACAAATCCGAAAAAGCTTGACTCAAGCCAAGCTCAGGTGTTGCGAATTGCATGTGGAGCCTTCATTCACAATGCTGTTTTGTGTACTGCAAATAGCTGTGGGTGAAATGCCTATTACTTTAAGAATGAAACTTCTAAACTTAACTTTTTGGGCGAAAGACATTAGAAACACTAGAAGATGGAAACACTAAGCCAATATATGAGACTGCTGGGAATTAAGTAGTCAATGAGTAGGGCAAAAACTCAAAATGCCTAAAGTGAGTAGGGTTAAAGCATGGACAAAGGATCTTAGGGAAAAGAAAAACTCAGGTTTAAATCTATAGTTTTGGGAAAATGTGGTGTAACTGGAAAATTATGCCTCCTGAGGTTGCTGTGGAATTGCATAATGAAATTAAAAGAGAAAAAGGAGGGTTAAATGTGCAAGATATAGCAAATCAATACATTTGTGATAAATGCCAAATGAATACCAGTGGCTCCAAAGATGTGTAAACTAGAAGAGTGGGAACAGCATTTCGTCTTCCTTCGCTTTGATTCCATCAAATTTTGTACTGTTTTGATGACTGAACTGGCAGGAATAATGATGGCATTAAATTGGCTCATAATGTGTGCCCAGCTGCCATGGTCATCCTGTCTGATACCCAATCAGGACTACTGGTGGTCAGAAATGGCACTTCAGATAGTAATATTTCATTAGTATGTAATTTCTGCTGTTAACAACAGAATTGACACAACTGGGTGTAATCATAGTAACAGCTTGGATCCTAGAGCGTGTAGAGTTAGTGGACAATGAGCTGAAAGACAAAGTGGCAAAAAATGCTGTCAGACATGACCAAGTTGATTTAGAGATCCATTTCAATAAACTGGAGTTCAAAAAAAAATTAAAAATGAGTTGAGAGAGAAATTGAAGGAAATATGGACAAAAGAAACTAGGGGAGGGGAAATATTTGGCATATTTCACAGCAGAGTAAAAAATGCTGATATACTCCAAAGCTCTGAGAGAGAGTGAAGTGCCTCTATTTAGACTTTCAGCTGGCTATTGTGGCTTAAATAGTAGTTTGTTTCTAAGAAGCAAACATAAAAATTGATGATATGGGATGTGCAAGGTCCAGGAAACAGTTGATCATCTCCTTTGGGAGTGCAAAGAGTAAACTATTAAAAGGGGATATTTATATGAAAAACTTATTTGCCTTAAAGTATCAATTTTCACTGCAAATCCAAGTAAGCGCATCATAAAATAAGCAATATTGCAGTGCTTTCAAAATACTGGGAAAGGTGAAAAACGTTAATTCTTCAATTATCTATGGTGTCCAGTGCTTGGCAGTCATAGACTCAGGGCGACCAGACAGTAAGTATGAAAAATCAGGACAGGGTGGAAGGTAATAGGTGCCTATATACCAAAAGCCCCAAATATTGGGACTGTCCCTATAAAATCGGGACATCTAGTCTGCTTTGCCATAAAACACAAAAAGAAGAGTAAGAAGCCTTGTGAGTCTCTGCTGGATAGAGAGCAGAAAGATAGACCCTCAAGGAGAAGGGGGTGGACCCAGCCACACACTGGAGTGAAGATTCTTTGTTTTAAATTTTGGCAAATACATCGCAAACCCTCTGCAACCACTCGGCTATCATAGGAATGATTGGTTAGGTATTTGAAGGCTGCTAGACTATTAAATGGCAGCAGCAAATGGGAGCTCTAGCAGAACATGGGTGGAGAGGAGCTGTCAAAGAACACCACCCTGAAAAACATAGGCAGATACACACAGGGTGAGATTATTGAAGGCATTTAAGGGCCTAACTCCCATTGATTCAACCGTCTGCAGAGCCTAGAACAATAGTCAGTAGCCACGTTAATGCTAGTGAGCTGAATTTTGTTCCCTGACAGACTATAAAAATCCATTTTTGTATAGAATTAAACTAGCTAATTACTTTAGATGGGATTTTTTATAAGTAATATATATAAACTTATTCTTCAGGGCATAAGCTAATGAAAGAGGTAGGAAGAAATTCCCTCCATAGCCAGTTGTAAAAAGGTATTCAGGGATTTTTTTAATCTATTTAAAGTTTAAAGCAACACTAAGAGTTTGAAGACCCGTACTATAGTGATAATCATAAATGTCAAGAGGCATGCTTGTGGCCCATTGGTAGGATGTAGATTTGATAATTTAATTGTAGGATCAGGCAGTAGGAAGAGATGGGCTGCAAGGGTGAAAGACCTTAAGCAAACAAAAATATTAATCTGTGGAACTGAGAACACAGAAAGCTGCCACCACAGTTCATTGCTTTTCCATAAGTATCCTCATTTTTATAGTCATTCGCTCTTTAAAGTGCAGTTCTCATTGATTGTATCCATCTAGGCCACAATTTCAAGGTGTACTGGTTTCTGACTTGAATGGTCAGATGTGGTTAATAATGGTTCATAATATTTACTGTGGTAGCTATTAAAAAGAGTCTAAATACTCTGAGTAACAGCCATGTTAGCCTGTATTCGCAAAAAGAAAAGGCGTACTTGTGGCACCTTAGAGACTAACCAATTTATTTGAGCATAAGCTTTCGTGAGCTACAGATGAAGCTCACTGATGAAGTGAGCTGTAGCTCACGAAAGCTTATGCTCAAATAAATTGGTTAGTCTCTAAGGTGCCACAAGTACGCCTTTTCTTTTTTCTAAATACTCTGTGGTTTCTATGGAAAATATCTTATTTGTTGGATTTCTACAGAAACCACACATTTCTTCTTCCATCAGAGCCATGGAAGATCTTCCATGAAAAGTACAGACCTTCTTTTCATAGATGTTTACATCGTATTTTTAAAAGAAACCAAAAACATCATTTGAAAGTGAAATGCCTCTACTTTTTCAAATGATCATCTCTAATGGACAACTTATCCGTTACTTCCTTCCATTTTCCCTCATTCATCTCCCCACCCTCCACAAATTTTTAAATAAAATTTTCCTGTTGCGGAGAAGTACACATGAGAAATTTCAGGAAGACTGAGTTTACATAAAATCAGGGGTAGCAAAGTCAAAATCAGCTTTACAAACTGAACACAACCAAAATTTTGGAGGAATTACTATCTATTAAAAAATTTTCCTATATAAAACTTTCAAAAATAAAACAGAACAATCCTTGTTATGTTCTAGAGCATACCAGATTTTTATACTGAGTAATAAATGACCATAGGCAGAAACAGATGTCAATGACTAAGATCAGCTTTTAAAAACTATATAAAATTATTCATTCATTGTAACTGTCCAGAATTTTGATATAAGAAATCTATTAGGAATTTGCAGTGATTTAATTTGCACTCTTTAATCTCAGTCAAAATGTCAAAGATAGTGCTCTGCATTTTATATTATTTTGAGGATTTGATTACTGGCTTATTCATAATTGTATCACCCATCTGGAAATAAATTCATTTGACATTTAGCTTCAGTTTGTTTGCTTATAAACTGTGGGTAGACTCTTTCTGGTAGTTATGTTCCAGCCTGGGGGACAATGCTTTGATCTTTTAAGCCCTGCCTATGCTGTGCCAAGAACTAGATTTGAATTGATTTAAGACATGGAAGGGCAGAACACAAATTCCAGGGTAGAACAGAAATTCTAAACGTGGTTTGGAACTATCTATGTTGGCTACCTAACCATGTTCAAAACAAGTTAACCTGAGCTGCTTTAACACCTTGTTTTAAACTTGTTCAGCAGACTGAAATTGAATCCCAATGTGGACTGGGCCTAAAGCCCCATTGAAACTACAGATACACACCAGTGGGATGTGGCTACTACACAGTTCCATTTTGAGGTGTACCTTTACATGGTTCCAAAACATAGTTAAGGTCTCTTCTACAGTACAAAACATTAATATGTGGTAACTGGGTCTGGGTCAGCCATAGGACCCCCCCCCATCACAACTGTATTTATAATGTAGATTGTACCTAAATTATTAAAGAAACTTCTCTAATTGATTACAGCTAAAATAATTTGTATTGATTTCACTATACAGTACAATATTACCAAAGCACCTCTGTTTTGTATGCAATAAGAAACGATAAAAACCACGTTTATTTTATTTCCCTTTTATACTTCCTCTTTCTATTGGTACTAGTTTATAGGAGCTAGAATGAGTATTCTGACAAAGGGGAATTTCTTTACTGGTTTTCTTAAAAATATTATTTAAAATATTATTTGGCAGTGTTGTATCCTTGGGGGCAGCAGTTTTAGGAAGAAACCATTTGAGATACAGAGCTGTGAGCCATGAAAGCAGCCATTTATTTTCACACACTGAACTAACCAAACTAGCCAAAACTGGCTGGGCTATCCCCTAATAATCTAACTCAGTTGCCATAGCAACAAGGTTCTATTACCATGACAACCAAATACACAACATATTCCTTCCCCCCCCCCCCTAATAAGAACACTCCCTAAATAAAACAAACACTAAACTAGAGAAGGAGGGTAGATTGCCTTCATTCCTGGCTAAACCGGGGATTATTTTGCCCCATAACCGGGGGTTTGCCCTAGCTAAAGATCCAGCCATTGAGGAGGTCTTACTGTCTCTAGGTGGATTACGGTGAACTTCTGGTGGTGTTGCACACAAAAGTACCTTGGGCTCAGGCCTGACAATGGGCTCAGGGCTCGTAGTGTGAATGGGTGAGGAAGTGGTATCTTAGCCGCCGGCAGTAATGGAAGAGAAGAGTCACGAACAGGTGATGCTTGATTCGGTGTCTCGCCAGAAGAGGTGAAGTCAGACATCTCAACTGCAAATGTGTCCTGAGGACTGGCATGACCCGACAACAACTGATCTACATGTCGCTGCCAAGTGAGATTCTCTGCAGTCCATACTGTGTAGGAAACAGGTCTTATCTGAGCAATGATCGTGGCAGGGACCCATTTAGCTCCAGAAGTAGAATTCCGAGCCAAACTGGCTGTCCCGAACTAAAGGTTCAGTCTTTTGCTCTGGGTGCACGTCTGATGACTTGATATTGCTGCTGACATTGCACAATTTGTCTGGGTTCTGAAGGTTTCAGCAGATCAAAGCAAGTGTGCAGCTGTCATCCCCTCATTAGAAAGGCTGGGGATGCCTTGGTCATAGCATGAGGTGTGTTTCTGTAGGAAAGTAAGAAGGTGTCCAGATTCTTTTGAATGGAGTGTTGTCCCCTTGCTGATTTCAAAGCTTGTTCCATTATCTGCACAAATCTTTCAGCTAATCCATTGGTGGATGGATGATATGGTGCTGAAGTGATGTGGTGTATCCCATTTGCCTTCATAAAATTTTCAAACTCCTGAGAGACTAACTGCTGTCTGTTGTCACTCACAAGTTGTTCTAGCAGACCAAAAAGACTAAAGAGTCCTTGTAGTTTTTGGATAGTACTCTCTGCAGTAATGGACTGCATTATAGAGACTTCTGGCCATTTAGAATGAACATCTACCACTACCAAGAACATGCTTCCTTCGAGGGGGCCAGCTAAGTCAACATGAATACGTTGCCACGGGTTTTCAAGCCAGTCGCATGGGTGTAGGGGGACACACTGGGGTGCATTCCTGACACCCTGACATGACATATAAGCTCTTGCCTTCTCTTCAATAGCACTGTCCAATCCAGGCCACCAAAAATAGCTTTGTGCAATTTCCTTCATGCACACTATTCCAGAGTGACCAGAATGTAGCTGTTCTAACATCTGTGATCTCAGTGGTGGTGGGATAATGACATATCTCCCCCACAACAAACAACCCAATTGGATCAATAACTCCGTCCTCCTGGGCATGTAGGTAACAAGGTTGGGTGAGACCATAGAGGTTTGTCGAGATGTTCCATGCATCACCAGGTCCATAACTTGGGACAATACTGGGTCAAGGCGAGTTGCCTTCTTTATCTGAGTAGCAGTGATGGGTGTATTCTCTACATGTTCAAAGTAGAAGATTTTCCTTTTGGGCAGTATCTTGATGTTTGACTGGCAAAGGCAACCTTGAGAGACCATCCACGTTGCCGTGCAGAGTGGATTTCCAATATTTTATTTCATATGTATGCGCTGAAAGTAACCCTGCCCAACGTTGCATACGACTAGCAGCTAATGGGGGAATGCCTGTGTAGGGTCCAAAAATTGATGTCAGAGGTCGATGGTCTGTAAGAAGAATAAAACTTCCGCCCAAACAGGTACTGATGAACCTTCCAAATTCCAAAACCAATTCCCAATGCCTCACGTTCAATTTGGGCATAGTTAGTTTCTGCTTTGCCTAGAGTGCATGAAGCAAAAGCAATAGGTCTCTCTTCTCACAAAGGCATAATGTGTGACACTCCATAAGGGGAGGCATCGCAGGCTGATTGTAGGGGTAAGGATGGATCAAAGTGTGTTAGAACTTCAGAATTTAACAATGCATCCTTAGCTTTGTTAAATGGAACATTACAGGCTTCAGTCCATTTCCAGGTCTTGTTCTGCCCAAGGAGTTTGTGAAGTTGTTTTAGCAGTTTGGCTAACTGAGATGAACTTTCCATAATAGTTCAATAGTCCTAGAAGCAAGCGCAGCTGGCTAACATTTTGAGGCGAGGGAGCCTACACAATAGCCTTAACTTTTGCAGGGGCCTTATGAACGCAGCATCAATGATGTGTCCAAAATATTCAACGAAGAGCTGGAAGCATTCACACTTGTCTTTGTGGACTCGTAGGCCATACTCTTCCAGTCTTTATAGGGTAGCCTCTAAATTCTTTAAGTGATCCTCTTCATTCCTTCCAATGACCAGGATGTTATCCAGATAGCACTGAACTCCTGGCAAGCCACAGAAGATCTAGTCCATAGCCCTCTGGAACAGGGCGGGAGCAGATGTTAGTCTGAAGGGTAGGCAACAGTATCGATAAAGCCCCTTATGAGTCACAATAGTCTACAGTTTTTGGGACTTTTCATCAACGTGCATCTGCAAATACCCTTGACTCAGATCAATTTTACTAAACTTTTGTCCCCCAGCCAAGCCCACGAAGAGGTAATCGATGCAGGGAAGTGGGTATTGCTCTGCACACAACACCGGGTTGACAGTGACTTTAAAATCACCGCAAATCCGGAGGGAGCCATCTTTCTTCACTTTTGGAATGATAGGAGTGGCTCATGGGCTATGGGTAACTGGTATTAGGACTCCATTGGTGACCAGGCACTCCAGGTCTGCTTCAACTTTCGGCCTGATGGCATATGGCACAGTTCGGGCTTTCAGATATTTTGGTTGACTGTCAGGTTTAATGTTCAATGTCACAGTGATTCCCTTCATACTTCCCAGATCCTCTCCAAAAACAGCAGCATGTTTCCTTAATATAGTGGTCAGACCAGTTTCTCTAGTCATTTGGTGCACTTCTGCCCAGTTCAGCTGAAGCTTCCCAAGCCAAGACCTACCCATTAAGGCTGGATAATTACCTCCCACCAAAAACAGTGGCAATTTAGCAGCCTGCCCATTGAGCTCCACCTTAACATCAATAGTGCCCAACATGGGCACAGGTTCTCCTTTGTATGTCTTCAGAACAGTTTTTGTTGCCTTAAGCGGAAGATGCTGTAGCTTTTCTTTATACACAGTCTCGGAGACAAGCGAGACGGCTGTACCAGTGTCCCGTTCCATGCATATCTGTTTGCCATCCAAAAACAGGTTTACCCAGTATTCATGTAAGCCCACTGCAAAAGACAAAATGTGCAGTGGCACTTCTTGCGATGAGGCATCACCGTGGTCATCCTGGGTCTGCTCTAGGGTACACAGGCTTCCCTTTTTGGTTGGCCAGACCACAGGCCTCTTTTTCTTTTGTTTACAGACACACTCAATATGTTGTTGACACACCAGGTCCTTACACCAGCATTCCGATGCCTGGTGACCCGGCTTACCACAGCGGTAACATTCCTGACTCCGCACAGTTTTGTGGGTAGGTTCTTGTGACATTTTATGCACCCTAGGGGATGCACCGATGTATTGCACCTCCTTTGTAGCCAGTTCCATGGAGACCACAATATCAACAGCCTTTTATAAGGTAAGCTGAGCCTCTGTCAATAGGCGCTTCCATATAGCTTCACTGTACAGGCCACACACTAACCTGTCACGCCGGGCATCATTTAACATCTCCTTAAATTCAGTGTTCTGCTAGCCTTTTTAAAGTTGCTACAAATTGTACAACTGTTTCATTTTCTTTTTGGCCTCTTTTGTGGAACCTATATCTTTCAGCAATTACCAGTGATTTTGGGGAAAAATGGGACCCCAGGATTTCCACAATGTCACTGTAAGATTTGGTCTCAGGCTTAACAGGGAGTAGTAAGCTGCGTAGCAGGGAGTAGGTTTTAGCCCCCACAACACTTAAGAATATTGGCACCTTCTTCTTTTCTGTAATCTCATTTGCAATAACAAAAAGCTCAAAACGCTCAGTATACATATGCCATTGCACTATAGTCTCCTCAAAAGGTTCCAGTGGCCCTGTAAGTGTAGCCATGGTTTTAGTTTCAGGTTGCACAGTCAGTGCCAATAAGCCAGCACAGTCAGTGCAAACAAGCCAGTTCTCACCCCCTTCCAACAGCTAAAAGATTTTGGTAGGTTTTTTTTTTTTTACCTTGACTTCTTCCTTCTGTTGCTGGGGCAGCACAGGGATCCCATCCTCATCGCCACTTTGTTGTATCCTTTGGGGGTAGCAGCTGTAGGAAGAAATCACTTGAGACACAGAGCTGTGAGCTATGAAAGCAGCCATTTATTTTCACACACTGAACTAACCAAACCAGCCAAAACTGGCTGGGTTATCCCCTAATAATCTAACTCAGTTGCCATAGCACCGACAAGGTGCTATTACCACGACAACCAAAAACACAACAGGCAGTTTATAAACATTAATAAACTTACTATAATGAGTTAAAAGAAAAGGAGTACTTGTGGCACTTTAGAGACTAACCAATTTATTTGAGCATAAGCTTTCGTGAGCTACAGCTCACTTCATCGGATGCATACTGTGGAAAATACAGAAGATGTTTTTATATACACAGACCATGAAAAAATGGGTGTTTATCACTACAGCAGGAGAGTGGGGTGGGGGGAGAGAAAACCTTTTGTAGTGATAAACACCCATTTTTTCATGGTCTGTGTATATAAAAACATCTTCTGTATTTTCCACAGTATGCATCCGATGAAGTGAGCTGTAGCTCACAAAAGCTTATGCTCAAATAAATTGGTTAGTCTCTAAGGTGCTACACGTACTCCTTTTCTTTGTGCAAATACAGACTAACATGGCTGCTACTCTGAAACCTGTAATGAGTTAATACACCCATTGTCCAGTAGTATTTCCAGAATATTGTAATAAACTGTGACTACTTAGAACTTCTCTGTCACTGTGCTGGTCATTGTGGCTACTCAAACTTCACAGAGATGGTGGTCATACTGTAAAACTCAACTACTCGGTACTCCAAAACCACTGGCTCCTAACATTTGAACTAAAGGGGAAATTCCTTTAGGTAGTAGTAGTAGTTTTCCTATGATGAAGAACTGAACACTTTGGATTCATCCAGTGGAGCAGTAGTACACAGACACTCTAGCCTGTCCATTAGAATATAAAGGGCTAGAGAAAAGTACTTGTATAAATTAAAATAACACCAAAAAGGCAAGGAGGGTGGTACAGTAACTTTGGTCACTTCTATAGATTTTTATGTAACCATTTAACATCTTCAGTCATAAATAAAGCAAACAAATACTAAAGAATTCATCATGATGATATATTATATGACAGACAACCTCTAAGGTGGGAAAAATCACCTAAAGAAACACAGTTAGTAAAACATGAACAAACTTAAAAAAAACTGAGAAAAATGTCTTTACCATTGTAAAATGTGTATTTTTCCTTAATCTCATTTTTCTAGTGCTTTTTAACAAAACTTATTTTTATAAAAAGAAAGCAACAGTGGTATGAAACTGAAGTGAGCTCTAGGCTTATGGGACACCACAAAGTGTATGGTATGTCACTTCTCTGTGCTTCAGTTTTGTTCAGTCTGTGCAGGAACCTCAGAGGGGTGGGTACCGCTGTTTCAGTTCATAAAATACATAAATTCATACTTCTATGGAAAGGATTTTCACAAGGAAACACATTTTATGGGTAGCTTTATTCTATTTTGCATGAAGCATGGTATTTTGTTACTTTGTGGAAAAAAGGAAGGAAGGAAGTTTATATCCTGAGTTTCCTATAATTCAAAGGTTAAGATTTTTTTAAATGGCCTCTAAAGTCACACATGCATCCTATTATGGTGCATGTGCACATGTTTACACACTTTATAAGGTGTGTGATGGAGTGTATGAGCCCCATTCTGGTTTAAAGAACAGGTTTGGGCCCAGAAGGCCCTGCTTAGGGTATGTCTACACTACGAAATTAGGTCGAATTTATAGAAGTCGGTTTTTTAGAAATCAGTTTTATATATTCGAGTGTGTGTGTCCCCACAGAAAATGCTCTAAGTGCATTAAGTGCATTAACTCGGCGGAGCGCTTCCACAGTACCGAGGCAAGCGTCGACTTCCGGAGCGTTGCACTGTGGGTAGCTATCCCACAGTTCCCGCAGTCTCCGCTGCCCATTGGAATTCTGGGTTGAGATCCCAATGCCTGATGGGGTTAAAACATTGTCGCGGGTGGTTCTGGGTACATATCGTCAGGCCCCCGTTCCCTCCCTCCCTCCCCCCGTGAAAGCAAGGGCAGACAATCATTTCGCGCCTTTTTTCCTGAGTTACCTGTGCAGACGCCATACCACGGCAAGCATGGAGCCCGCTCAGGTAACCGTCACCCTATGTCTCCTGGGTGCTGGCAGACGCGGTACGGCATTGCTACACAGTAGCAGCAACCCCTTGCCTTGTGGCAGCAGACGGTACAGTACTACTGGTAGCCGTCATCGTCATGTCTGAGGTGCTCCTGGTCACCTCTGTGAGGTCGATCAGGAGCGCCTGGGCAGACATGGGCACAGGGACTAAATTTGGAGTGACTTGAGCAGGTCATTCTCTTTAGTCCTGCAGTCAGTCCTATTGAACCATCTTATGGTGAGCGGGCAGGCGATACGGACTGCTAGCAGTCGTACTGTACCATCTTCTGCCGAGCAGCCATGAGATGTGGATGGCATGCAGTCCTTCTGCACCGTCTGCTGCCAGCCAAAGATGTAAAAGATAGATGGAGTGGATCAAAACAAGAAATAGACCAGATTTGTTTTGTACTCATTTGCTTCCCCCCCTCCCCTGTCTAGGGGACTCATTCTTCTAGATCACACTGCAGTCACTTACAGAGAAGGTGCAGCGAGGTAAATCTAGCCATGTATCAATCAGAGGCCAGGCTAACCTTCTTGTTCCAATAAGGACAATAACTTAGGTGCACCATTTCTTATTGGAACCCTCCGTGAAGTCCTGCCTGAAATACTCCTTGATGTAAAGCCACCCCCTTTGTTGATTTTAGCTCCCTGAAGCCAACGCTGTAAGCGCCCCTCCCAGCGTCAGAGCAATGGCAAACAATCGGGCATCTGAGAGTGCTGTCCAGAGCAGTCACAATGGAGCATTCTGATGGGGCTAAAACATTGTCGCAGGTGGTTCTGGGTACGTGTCGTCAGGCCCCCGTTCCCTCCCTCCCTCCGTGAAAGCAAGGGCAGACAATCATTTTGCGCCTTTTTTCATGAGTTACCTGTGCAGACGCCATACCACGGCAAGCATGGAGCCCGCTCAGGTAACCGTCACCCTATGTGTCCTGGGTGCTGGCAGACGCGGTACGGCTTTGCTGCACAGTAGCAGCAACCCATTGCCTTCTGGCAGCAGACGGTGCAATACGACTGGTAGTCGTCCTCGTCGTGTCCGAGGTGCTCCTGGCCACGTCGGCTGGAAGCGCCTGGGCAGACATGGGCGCAGGGACTAAATTTGGAGTGACTTGACCAGGTCATTCTCTTTAGTCCTGCAGTCCTATTGAACCGTCTTATGGTGAGCGGGCAGGCGATACGGACTGCTAGCAGTCGTACTGTACCATCATCTGCCAGGCAGGCAAGAGATGAGGATTGCTAGCAGTCGTATTGTACTATCTTATGCCAGGCAGGCAAGAGATGAAGATGGCTAGCAGTCGTACTGTACCATCTTCTGCCGAGCAGCCATGAGATGTGGATGGCATGCAGTCCTTCTGCACCGTCTGCTGCCAGCCAAAGATGTAAAAGATAGATGGAGTGGGTCAGAACAAGAAATAGACCAGATTTGTTTTGTACTCATTTGCCTCCTCCCCTGTCTAGATCACACTGCAGTCACTCACAGAGAAGGTGCAGCGAGGTAAATCTAGCCATGTATCAATCAGAGGCCAGGCTAACCTCCTTGTTCCAATAACAATGATAACTTAGGTGCACCATTTCTTATTGGAACCCTCCGTGCAGTCCTGCCTGAAATACTCCTTGATGTACAGGCACACCCTTTGTTGATTTTAGCTCCCTGAAGCCAACCCTGTAAGCCGTGTCGTCAGTCGCCCCTCCCTCCGTCAGAGCAACGGCAGACAATCGTTCCGCGCCTTTTTTCTGTGCGGACGCCATACCAAGGCAAGCATGGAGGCCGCTGAGCTCATTTTGGCAATTAGGAGCACATTAACCACCACACGCATTATCCAGCAGTATATGCAGCACCAGAACATGGCAACGCGATACCGGGCGAGGAGGCGACGTCAGTGCGGTCCCGTGAGTGATCAGGACATGGACACAGATTTCTCTGAAAGCATGGGCCCTGCCAATGCATGCATCATGGTGCTAATGGGGCAGGTTCATGCTGTGGAACGCCGATTCTGAGCTCGGGAAACAAGCACAGACTGGTGGGACCGCATAGTGTTGCAGGTCTGGGACGATTCCCAGTGGCTGCGAAACTTTCGCATGCGTAGGGGCACTTTCATGGAACTTTGTGACTTGCTTTCCCCTGCCCTGAAGCGCATGAATACCAAGATGAGAGCAGCCCTCACAGTTGAGAAGCGAGTGGCGATAGCCCTGTGGAAGCTTACAACGCCAGACAGCTACCGGTCAGTTGGCAATCAATTTGGAGTGGGCAAATCTACTGTGGGGGCTGCTGTGATGCAAGTAGCTCACGCAATCAAAGATCTGCTGATATCAAGGGTAGTGACCCTGGGAAATGTGCAGGTCATAGTGGATGGCTTTGCTGCAATGGGATTCCCTAACTGTGGTGGGGCTATAGACGGAACCCATATCCCTATCTTGGCACCGGAGCACCAAGCCGCTGAGTACATAAACCGCAAGGGGTACTTTTCGATAGTGCTGCAAGCTCTGGTGGATCACAAGGGACGTTTCACCAACATCAACGTGGGATGGCCGGGAAAGGTGCATGATGCTCGCATCTTCAGGAACTCTGGTCTGTTTCAAAAGCTGCAGGAAGGGACTTTATTCCCAGACCAGAAAATAACTGTTGGGGATGTTGAAATGCCTATATGTATCCTTGGGGACCCAGCCTACCCCTTAATGCCATGGCTCATGAAGCCGTACACAGGCAGCCTGGACAGTAGTCAGGAGCTGTTCAACTACAGGCTGAGCAAGTGCAGAATGGTGGTAGAATGTGCATTTGGACGTTTAAAGGTGCGCTGGCGCAGTTTACTGACTCGCTTAGACCTCAGCGAAACCAATATTCCCACTGTTATTACTGCTTGCTGTGTGCTCCACAATATCTGTGAGAGTAAGGGGGAGACGTTTATGGCGGGGTGGGACGCTGAGGCAAATCGCCTAGCTGCTGGTTACGCGCAGCCAGACACCAGGGCAGTTAGAAGAGCACAGGAGGGTGCGGTACGCATCAGAGAAGCTTTGAAAACCAGTTTCATGACTGGCCAGGCTACGGTGTGAAAGTTCTGTTTGTTTCTCCTTGATGAAACCCCCCGCCCCTTGGTTCACTCTACTTCCCTGTAAGCTAACCACCCTCCCCTCCTCCCTTTAATCATTGCTTGCAGAGGCAATAAAGTCATTGCTGCTTCACAGTCATGCATTCGTTATTCATTCATCACACAAATAGGGAGATGACTACCAAGGTATCCCAGGAGGGGTGGTGGAGGAGGGAAGGAAAATGCCACACAGCACTTTAAGCACAGCACTTTAAAAGTTTACAACTTTAAAATTTATTGAATGACAGCCTTCTTTTTTTTGGGCAATCTTCTGTGGTGAAGTGGTTGGTTGGCCGGAGGCCCCCCACACCGCGTTCTTGGGCGTCTGGGTGTGGAGACTATGGAACTTGGGGAGGAGGGCGGTTGGTTACAGAGGGGCAGCAGTGGCAGTCTGTGCTCCAGCTGCCTTTGCTGCAGCTAAACCATACACTGGAGCATACTGGTTTGGTCCTGCAGCAGCCTCAGCATTGAATCCTGCCTCCTCTCGTCACGCTGCCGCCACATTTGAGCTTCAGCCCTGTCTTCAGCCCGCCACTTACTCTCTTCAGCCCTCCACCTCTCCTCCCGGTCATTTTGTGCTTTCCTGCACTCTGACATTATTTGCCTCCCCGCATTCGTCTGTGCTGTCAGTGTGGGAGGATAGCATGAGCTCGGAGAACATTTCATCGCGAGTGCGTTTTTTTTTTGTTTCTAAGCTTCACTAGCCTCTGGGAAGGAGAAGATCCTGTGATCATTGAAACACATGCAGCTGGTGGAGAAAAAAAAAGGGACAGTGGTATTTAAAAAGACACATTTTATAAAACAGTCGCTACACTCTTTCAGGGTAAACCTTGCTGTTAACATTACATACATAGCACATGTGCTTTCGTTACAAGGTCGCATTTTGCCTCCTCCCACCGCGTGACTACCCCCTCAACCTTCCCCCCTCCCTGTGGCAAACAGCAGGGAACATTTCTGTTTAGCCACAGGCAAACAGCCCAGCAGGAATGGGCTCCTCTGAGTGTCCCCTGAAGAAAAGCACTCTATTTCAACCAGGTGACCATGAATTATATCTCACTCTCCTGAGGATAACACAGAGAGATAAAGAACGGATTTTGGTTGAATGCCAGCAAACATACACTGCAATGCTTTGTTCTACCGTGATTCCCGAGTACGTGTTACTGGCCTGGAGTGGTAAAGTGTCCTACCATGAAGGACGAAATAAGGCTGCCCTCCCCAGAAACCTTTTGCAAAGGCTTTAGGACTACATCTAGGAGAACCGCAAATGCCAGGGCAAAGTAATCCTTTCACATGCTTGCTTTTAAACCATGTATAGCATTTTAAAAGGTACACTCACCAGAGGTCCCTTCTCTGCCTGCTGGGTCCAGGAGGCAGCCTTGGGTGGGTTCGGGGGGTACTGGCTCCAGGTCTAGGGTGAGAAACAGTTCCTGGCTGTCGGGAAAACCGGTTTCTCCACTTGCTTGCTGTGAGCTATCTACAACCTCCTCCTCCTCATCATCTTCTTCGTCCCCAAAACCTACTTCCGTATTGCCTCCATCTCCATTGAAGGAGTCAAACAACACGGCTGGGGTAGTGGTGGCTGAACCCCCTAAAATGGCATGCAGCTCATCATAGAAGCGGCATGTTTGGGGCTCTGACCCAGAGCGGCTGTTCGCCTCTCTGGTTTTCTGGTAGGCTTGCCTCAGCTCCTTCAGTTTCACGCGGCACTGCTTCGGGTCCCTGTTATGGCCTCTGTCCTTCATGCCCTGGGAGATTTTGACAAAGGTTTTGGCATTTCGAAAACTGGAACGGAGTTCTGATAGCACGGATTCCTCTCCCCAAACAGCGATCAGATCCCGTACCTCCCGTTCGGTCCATGCTGGAGCTCTTTTGCGATTCTGGGACTCCATCATGGTCACCTGTGCTGATGAGCTCTGCATGGTCACCTGCAGCTTGCCACGCTGGCCAAACAGGAAATGAGATTCAAAAGTTCGCGGTTCTTTTCCTGTCTACCTGGCCAGTGCATCTGAGTTGAGAGTGCTGTCCAGAGCGGTCAGAATGGAGCACTCTGGGATAGCTCCCGGAGGCCAATACCATCGAATTGTGTCCACAGTACCCCAAATTCGAGCCGGCAACGTCGATTTAAGCACTAATCCACTTGTCAGGGGTGGAGTAAGGAAATCGATTTTAAGAGCCCTTTAAGTCGAAATAAAGGGCTTCATTGTGTGGACGGGTGCAGGTTTAAATCGATTTAACGTTGCTAAATTCGACCTAAAGTCCTAGTGTAGACCAGGGCTTAGTCACATCTGCTCAGCATGCTCACACTGAAGGCTGGGCTCAAAAGGGAGTAGCTCAGCTCAGTCTGGGTGGACAGAGCCAGTGAGCAGTTCTGTGCTGCATGCTCCTGCAGAGAAACCACCAGGGTTCCACACGGCTCAGACCAGGCCCCACTGACAAACTTCCATAGACCCTTCGCTACAGTTTTAGCAACCAGGCAAGGTATTAACAAACTTCAACAGGACTTTATTTTTGAAGTGGAAACCTCTTTACCAAGCTTCTGCACCCTGGTAGCTCTCACTCAGCCTCCTCAACTCCTGCCCCCCCTTCCTGTTTCCTGTCCTTTCAGACTCCCAACAGCCAGTGCTCCCAATTCTAATAATTACAAGCAGCATCTAAACACCACATTCCCTTCTCTTTTAAGAAACTCTTCCAATTAAAATGAACATTGTTGTTCTAACCACAAGAACAAATATGAAACTAGACACTATACTGTTAGCAGAAATATTACACTGAAAACACTGTAGATACTACATAACATAGTCTCTAGTCCAGACAGGTGGTCGTCTGGGTCTGACAGGCCATCTCGCAAGCCCCAGTTCTAGTGCAATGTCTTGTTGTGTTGATACTACAGTGAAGTCATCCAATGCAGACTGAGTGTTGGCATAATCTCCTCTTGGTGTATAGGCAGGTGCAAGATAAGAAGCATTCCATACCCGCCCATCAGAAAGTCAATAGGTGTAAGATCCCTTTTTCTCTATGATTTTAAGAGGAGCTGTGAATTTATGGTCCCCTTTGCATAAAATTCCAGGTTTTCATATTCTAACAAAGGAACCACACTCAAACTTTGGTTCCTTAGCAGCCCACCACTTGTCTGTGAAAGCCTTATACTTTGCTTGGTTCTGTTCAACTGTTTTTCTCACATCATCCTTGGTTGGGGCATCAGGTCGTGCCTTTAACAATCCAGCAATGTTCAATTTAGTGTTCTTCTGTTTTCCATGCAGTAACTCTGCGGGTGATCTTTGAGTTGTGGCATGTCGTGTAGCCCGGTATGCTTGCAAGAAATCAGTAGCGACGGTAATCCACAATTGCCCTTCCAGTTTAGCTGTTTGCAGACTCTTTCAAATTTCGGTTAAACCGTTCAATTTCTTCATTGGCATGAGGGTAATATAGGGATGACCTTCTGTGTAAAATGTTTCTCTCTGCTAGAAAAGTTTCAAACTCCAGGGAAGTAACTTGACCACCATTATCTGAAACCAGTTCTTTGGGGTTACCTTCCTTGCTAAAAACTGGAGAGGAACTTAATTACTGTAACAGAAGAGATTTGCGATGTAAACGCTACCTCAGGCCATTTACTGAAATAGTCTATTAAAGTGATGGCATAACAGCAGTCACTTGGAGCAAAGGATCCTACAATGTCAATCGCCACTTTTTCCCACGCAGATTCAGAAAGAGGAACAGGCTGTAATGGAGGGGTACATGTCACTGCTGTCTTATCATGCATTTGGCAAGTGACACAGGATTTTGAGTGCTTCAGTTTGAGAGTCCATCCCTGGCCACCAATACAGATCCTGTAGTCATCGTTTGGTTCTGACAATTTCTTGATGAGTATTGTGTGCCAGGTGTATGAGTCTTGACTGTAATTCTTCTGGCACAAGTAGCCGGTGTGTACCTCGTAGCACACAGCCATTGAGCAAAGAAAGTTCATGTCGAACTCTAAAATAAGGCAGCAAAACTGAGTCGAGGTTTTTAGGGTTACTAGGCTATCTCTGTCAGAAATTCCTGTCGTTTTTGTTGAATTGGACATACTGAACAAGCAGCTTGAAATTGTTCTCTTGTAACTGCAGTAAGAGCGCTTGTAATAAGCGCAACTACTACATTCTCATCCTCTGGTGGACCATCTGGTGAAGGCAAAGGCAGGTGAGAAAGGCAATCAGCTACCACATTTTGGTTTCCAGGCTTATACTCCAGTTCATAAGTGAAAGATACTAGTCTTGCAGACCATCTAGCAATACAATATCCTGCTCTTCCCAGTCCTTTTGTGGTGAGCAATGTCATCAAAGGGCAGTGGTCTGTGCGCAACTTGAACGTGCAGCCCCACAGGAAAGTTCTCCATTTTTCAGTAGCCCAGACACAACCAAGTGCTTCTTTTTTTACTGTAATATTTTCTGTCAGCATTACTTAGTGTCCTTGAAGCAAATGCAACAGTCCTCTCTGTATTGTCCTTATGAAGTTGTCTGAGGACAGCCCCCAAGTCCGTAATCAGAAGCATCAGTAGTTACAATTGTGGGCAATGCAGGACTGAATAGTGCAAGTACTGGACTATGTACAATCAAGTCTTTCACCATTTCGAAACTAGCTTGTGCATCCATTGTCCACACTAAGGTTGAACTTCTCCGTAATAATTCTCGTAACAGTTTAATGACAGAAGCATAATTGGGAATGAATTTTGCATACCAGGAGATCAGACCCAAGAAGGAATGTAAGGTTTGCAAATCTGTTGGAGGAGGAGCATTTGAAATTGCCAGGATATGATCTGGATCAGGTTTTAGTCCAGCCTGTGAAATTGTATGCCCCAGAAAGGAGAGTTCAGGTTGTCTAAATTTGCATTTGGACCTGTTGAGCTTGAGGCCTGCTTTGCTGATGCAGTTTAGTACAGACTGCAGGTTATTGTCATGCTCCTCAGAAGTATTTCCAAACACGATAATATCATTCAGATAGCACTGAACTCCACACTGATTTTTCAGAATCAATTACATCATTTTTTGGAAGGCACTTGGGGCAGATGCAAGACCTTATGGAACACGTTTAAAACAAAATAGTCCCTCGTGTAATAAATGCTGTGAGGTCTCTATCTTCATGCAACATAACCTGGTAGTATGCGCTCTGCAAATCAAGAGTAGAAAACATCTTTGCTCCACAGAGTTCTGCAAATACTTCTATGTGAGGAAGACGATGGCTGTCAATCACAATAGCTTTATTTGGCTCCCTTAAGTCCACACAAAGGCGAATGCTTCCACCCTTCTTCTGCATCACTACTATAGGTGAAACCCATTCCAAGGAGTCTATCTCTTCAATAATGTCCTTTTGAACAAGTTTTCTAAGTTCCTCTGAAACAGTTTCCCTGACTGAAAATGGTAAGCGTCATAACTTCTGTCGTACAGGCATCACATTATTCCGCATTTTAACTTTATGCAGAAACCCATAAGCGCAGCCGAGTTTCTCCTTAACCTGGTTTTGGGTACCAGCTGAAAATGGTGTGTGTACCATAAGAGTGCTTTGCTGAGGAAGATCAATTAGTCCATTAACTACCCTGAGATTTAAAGCAGCCAAGAAATCTCTGCCAAGGATAGGAGTGCCTTTGTGGACAATGTAGAACTCTGCAATTACACAGCAATCACCAAAAGTAACTATTGCTGGCAGCAGCCATGTACTGGAATATGGTTTTTCAAATAGTACACCAAGTGAAGTTTGGGTTCAGTAAGAGGCACATCTTTAAAGTAATGCAAATAGATGGAATCAGGTAGTATAGATACTGCTGAGCCAGTGTCCAACATTAGCTGGGATAGGATGTGATTTGCCTGAGGTATGGTGGAAATGTTTACAGTGCACTTTATTTGTTCTGGCATATGTGCAGTAGTGATTTTGTCCACGCTCAGCACAGTAACATCTGGTATTGTAACTGCATGCACCTATTGATTGAACTGGCTGCTGCGACATACCTTAGCAAAATGCCCAATTGTTTTTGGAATGATTGCACTGAGCTACTTTTGCCAGACATCCTGTGTAGCTTGCAAGGTGTTGTTGTGGGGATCCACAGCGAAAGTATGCTTTTACTGTATTTTGAATTTGCTGATTCGGTGGTTTTTCATTAGTTTTCCTCTTGCAATTGTGTGTCTGCAGTGGTAGTGAACTTTTCTGCAAAGGAGTCACAGCCTGGACTGTGCCTCCTGTATCCATGCTCATTATTTTGGCTTCAGCTGTGGCTGACTCAATCTGAGGAACAATGGTTATTGCTTTTTCTAGTGTAAGTTGTGGTTCAAGAAGCAAGCGTTCTCTTACACCAGTGGTTCCCAAACTTGTTCCGCCGCTTATGCAGGGAAAGGCCCTGGCAGGCTGGGCCAGTTTGTTTACCTGCTGCGTCCGCAGGTTCAGCCGACTGCGGATCCCAGTGGCCACGGTTCACTGCTTCAGGCCAATGGGAGCCGCTGGAAGCAGCAGCCAGTACGTCCCTCAGCCCGTGCCGCTTCCAGTAGCTCCCATTGGCCTGGAGCAGTGAACCACGGCCACTGGGAGCTGTGATCGGCCAAACCTGCGGACGTGGCAGGTAAATAAACTGGCCCAGCCCACCAGGGGCTTTCTCCACACAAGCGGTGGAACAAGTTTGGGAACAACTGTCTTACACAAAGCATGGTTATTTTCTCAATGAGCTGGTCTCTCAACATCTCCTCTGCCATATTCCCAAAGTCACAAGTTACAATCAGACTCCTCAGGGAAGCAATATACTGCATTATAGTCTCCCCTGTTTTCTGCTCACGCTGGTGAAATCTGTAGTGATTAGCTACTACATTCACTTTTGGCACAAAAAAGTTCTTTAATACAGTGAGTGCAGTCTCATATTTATCACCTGCAAGGGGAAAAGTGTAAAATATACGCTGCCCTTCTGCTCCAAGGCAGTGGATTAGCAGAGCACACTTTCTTACTTCAGAAATCTCTGTAGCACTGATTAAAAACAGATGAGTCTCAAACATATGGATCTAGGCAGTAAAAGTAATTGAAGGCTCACCTGGACTTTGCAGAAAGGGTGCAGGTGGGTTCAGAGGCAGAAGATCCATCCTCGTTGCCAAAATGTTGTAGCAACCAGGCAAGGTACTAACAAACTTCAATAGGACTTTATTTTAAAGTGGAAACCTCTTAACCAAGCTGCTGCTGCTGCACTCTCAGTAGCTCTCACTCAGCCTCCTCAACTCTCCCCCCATTCCTGTTTCCTGTCCTTTCAGACTCCCAACAGCCAGTGCTCCCAATTCTAATAATTACAAGCAGCATCTAAACACCAAAACTACATGGAGGTTGAGAACAATGGGTTGCAGCTGACAAAGGAAGACCCTCCAGAGCATGATCAGAGAGAAATAGGATCCAGAGGAATAACTCTCTCGTATGCAGAACATTGCAATCAACTGTAGCAGCTGGAGCCCACTACTAGGAACAGATATAACAAGGTAAACTGAGCAGAAAGTAGCTTTTTTTTTTAAATAGAGGAAATGCGCTTCTGCTCTCTGGGTGAGAGGGTTTTCTAACTGTATATTTTTATTTGTGGTTTGTTGTCTTTTTGAGCATGCACGCCAAAGAGCTGAGGACCTTTTTTGAAGACAATTCTAGTGGGTGTAGACTGTTCAATCAATGTGACCTCTTTAACAGAACTGTCTGCCCACCCCCTCATCCACTTCTTTTCTCCTTCTCCAACAGATCTCCTGGTGTTTGTGAGTGAGGTTTTGGAACCACACCTTAAGAATCACAGTCTAGCACTGTGCGCAGGGTATGTCGTCTTTGCCTAACAATTACAGGTTAAGCAGTTGTAGAATAGTAACACCCGGTAGCCTAATCTACTACAGCGCAGTCAGATTACTGACATCAGGACACTGCTGTCATGCCCCTTCTCCATGCTGGTGCTGTAGCTAATCATGATGATATCATGATCAGTAGAACTGGAGTCAGAGGGCCATGTTCACTGGAGGGATTGCTGTTGATGGGGCACCAGGAAAACAGGGAACATGGGGAGTTAGGCTGGAAGCAACTCAACCATATAGACAGAGCAGTGCTCAGGGTTTAATAAATTTCCATTTGTTCGACTTAACCTGCATTCAACTTCACTCTGTGGTAATGAAACATGGTGACAACATCTGAGCTGCGAGTTCTCTGAAGTGCAGCAGCTGGCAGTGTGAACTATGGCCCTTGGTCTAAAGCACATGGAGCCATGGGATTTTGTAGACACAAACCTAACACAGTGGAAGGAGGAATTTGAGCACATACCAGGCCGGACGACATACGGAAGGATGACGAGCAGTAAAGTAAAACTGTTATTTTACATGATTTGGTGCTCAAAGTAGAGAGGTCTGTGCTACTTTGAAGCTCACCACAGCCTCAAACCTCACAGCAGTCCTAGGAGCCCCGGGGACCTATTGCAGAAATAAAGAAGAATGAAACTGGAGCAACACTGGTTTTTCACTAGAGACCAGTCTGAAGGGAAGAGGATAGACCCATATATTACTACCTTATGCATACTGGCTGCTATGTGTAATTTTTGGGGATTTGATAGACTCCCTGATTCAGGACATAATAGTCTGTGGTACTTAGGATCTCCACCTGTGGGAGCAGCTGCTCCAGGAAGGCAAGTCTCACATTAGACAGATGCTTGATATGGAGCATGCAGCGGAAGAGAAAGAAGCCTAAAGAGAGAGAATAAAAGCCCTAGGCGGGACAACATCCCCAGAAGTACATGCAGTAAGACAAGAACAAAGGAGAGCAGGTTGGCATGGTTCTATACTCCTAGTGAGATGCATTTATTGTGGAAGACACCAAGAGCAGGTAAATGAGAAGTGCCTCACACACTAGGACAGCATTGCAAGGAATATGGCGAATTGAACCATTTTAGCAGGGTGTACAAGAGCAGAAGAATATCAAAGAAAGATTCATTCATACTTGTACAAAAGGGGAATGGCTCATCAGACGATGATGATATCATAACTTTTTCCTTGAGTCCTTGAGCAGGCTGTTGAGGCAGAAAAGCAAAAAGGGACAATACCAACATCAATATATGCAACAATAGTAATGGGGAAATGGCATGTGCAATTTCAGCTGGATAGTGGGGCCTCCCACAGTGTGATTCCTTGGAGTGAATTGGACTCTAACACACCCATTGCAAAGAGCGGTCACAATCTAATAATGTATAATGAATGCATAATGCAGCCTATAGGCACATGTGACCACCTAGTAACGAACCTTAAAATTAACAGACTGTAACAACTGAAATTTGTGGTTGTGGATAGTAAGAACCACGCACGCCTCTTGGGGAATACAGCCAGTATGCATAAGCCATACAAGTCACGGATCTGATCAGGTTGCAGCATCAAAATTTTATAGCTGCAGTGCAAGAAGCAAAAGAAGAAGTCCCTTTTTACACCCTAATACTTAGTCCTGCCTTGAGTTCAGGGGACTGGACTAGAAGTCCTCTTAAGGTCCCTTCCAGTCCTACATTTCTATGATTCTATGGTCAGTGGAGATAATTTTAAAAGCATATGGGGATGTTTTCAAAGCAAACAGGTGACTTGAAGGAAAGCTATGGCTGGACGTAGACACCACAGTGGAACCTGTGGGCTTACCATAAAGGAAAATTACAGTAGCACTATGTAATCCAGCATGCAAGGAGCTTGAAAGTCTGCAGAGCAGAGTCGTCATAGCTCCTGTAGAGGCCAGTACAGCCTGAGTAAGCAGCATGGTGGTGGTAAAGAAGCCATCAGAGAAATTTGCGTATCTGCGTAGACCCAAATCCACTGAACCAGGCATTGAAAAGATCACTGTCCACTGCTCACAATGGATGACCTCTTGCCAGAACTTTCCAAAGCCAAAATGTGTATGGTCTGATGTGAGGAACAGGTTTGTTACTAAGTCTCCAGCATGATGACAACCTTTGCAACACCAATGGTCAATACAGGTGGCTGTGTGCACTGAGGGGCATAGTCCATCACCAAAGAAGTTCCAGAGAAGACTCATCCAAGTGCTGGAAGGACTGCCTGAGGTGAAAATTGCAGATATCCTCTTTGTAGTTGATTCTGTAATGATACATAAGATGAACAGGACCAGGACAGACAACTACAAGCTTTCCTACACCAATGTAGGGTCAAGAACATAAAACTCAATCTAGAAAAAACGCAAGTCAAACTCTGTGAGGTGACATACGTTGGACATCTGCTAACAGCACAGGGACTGAAAGCAGATCCCAACAAGATCAAGGCAGTCAGATATGCCAACTCCAGGGATGCAAAAGGGGTACAGTCCTTCATAGGAATGATAAATTTTCTGTCCAAATGCTGCCCACACCTGGCTGCAATAGCGGAACCCATACGTCCACTCACAAGGGAGGATGTTGAGTTGTACTGGGCAAGTCCCCAACAGCAATCATTTGACATGCTGAAACAAAGAATAACAGATTTCCCTGTCCTGAAGTACTACCAGCCTGGAGAGCTACTGACACTTGGTGTGATGCATCAGAGAATGAACAGGGAGGTAGTTGTTTTTTTTTGTTTGGTTTTTTTTAGGAGCAGCTTGTTGCTTATGTCAGCAGAGCCCTGTCAGAGACTGAAAAAGAGCTTCTGGCAGTGGTATTTGGAGTGGAGCAATTCCATCAGTGTACCTATGGACACCTCGTAATACTTCAGTCAAACTACAACTCAAGAGAAAAACATGGCAAAGCTGCTTCTTAGTGATCCAAAGAGATTGCAGTGCATGTTGATACAACTCCAGGACTACCGGGCAGAGATCAGAAATTGTCCAGGATGACTATTGGTGTTAGCTGATACCCTGAGTAGGACTTACCTACCATCAAAGTGTTGGGGGAAAGGTATATATCAGGACACTAAATCCATTAACATGCTGCACTATCTGTATCTCCCCATTTCAAGAATAAAGCTGATGGAAATTAAAGATACTGTACTAAAAGACATCCAACTACTGGCAGCCAAACCAGCAATGCTAGCAGGGTGTCCAGAAGACAAAAAACAAGTACTGGAACCATATTTTCAAATCAAACATGGGCTGTGTGTACAGGATGGAATTACGTTTTGAGGAGAGAAAGCTGTTATCACATGATTACATAAAAATGTCATGCAAAAAAATACATGTCTCACACATGGCATTAACAGCTGTCTTAGACCGTCTTGAGAGTGTGTCTACTGGCTCGGAATGAATGCACAATTCTGTTCCTTCATAGGGGGAGGTGACACCTGCCAGTCCTGTGATAATTACCGACAGAAAGAGATTGTTACCACATAAGCCATCCACCCAACCATTGGAAAAGGTGGGAGCAGACTTATTTACCTTAAAGGAAAAGCAGTATTTGATTACTATTCAGATTTTGGGGAGGTCAACACCTTGCTTGATACAAGAAGCAAGTCAGTGATTCCCAAACTGAAGGCCTACTTTGTGAAGTGTGGCATTCCAGACACTGTATGCGACAACAAACCCCAATTTGCATCACAAGAATTCAAGGAATTTGCACACAAAGGGAGTTTGACCACCATACCTTCTCCACAGCATACCCACAGAGTAATGGTCATGTGGAATCAGCTGTGAAAACAGCTAAGACTGTTACACAAGGCTGTTTCTTCTAGTTCAGATGCCTTGCTAGCATTTTTGGCACACAAAAATACCCTCTGAAAGGGGTGCCAAAATAGTCCAGCTCAGGCACTGACGGGGCAAAGTACCCAAACTCTGCTATCAATGAGGAGAGACCTGTTGCAGTCAGAAGGATGGAGACACCACTGAGAGGACACAGCTAACAATCAGAGAAAACAGGCAAGGACCTCCTGGCCCTGGAGACAGGCACTCCTGTGAGTATCCAGCCATCAGAGAGACAGTAAGAGTGGACAAAAGGAGTTGTGAGGGGTGCAGTGGCATGCACGTCACACAAAGTGACTACACAAGAGGGACAAGTGATCTGAAGGAACAGAAGGCACTTATGAGCCAGCGAACAACACCCAGAGAGCCTACAGAGATCATCACAAAATGGAGAGACAGAGAACCTTCTGGAAGCCAACCCCACAGAGGGAGAGGAGACTTCACCCAGGGAGAGTTTGTTAGACTCAGACAAATGACCGAGAGACAGAGAGAGAGGTCACACCATGTGTAATCACATGTTGAGGAGACTAAACTATCTCAAAGACTTTGTAACCTGCTGAGTCTGTGGTAAAGATGAGACTCCAACTTGGCTATGTGCTAGCAACCTCTGGCAGAAGGGACAGAGGATGGGGTCTGGACTGTGACGTTATTGGCATGAACTGTGACCATATAGATCATTGTTGCAACCAAGGTCTATAGTTGCACCAAATCTTGTACAAAGGAGGTCAAGTAAGATGTCTATAGAAAGGTTATAATTTGCTCGTTATGATTATGCTGTTTGTATTTGAAGTTATGAATATTGGCTATGTACTTGTATCTCAATGTGTTTTGATTCTAAGTAGCCTCAGTGAAACATTTGGTCAGCTTCTTGAGAAAGGACTATTCTCAGTAAGTGCCCAATGAAGAAACACTTAACTGCCAATGGACTTTGGGCGATGCCAGTCCACATCTGAGCTTTCCTGAGAATGTTCAAACTAACATGTAAACAATGGCGTCGGCCTGCAAAAAGCTGAGTCATTCTTGGACATGTGACTTGCTCGGGTGGCTACAAACTCCATCTTGTTGCTGTGATTTTGCACAGAAGAACAAAGGGGTTTCTGCCCACAAGAGAGAGAATATAAAAGGCCCTGGAAGCCTCTCCATTTTGTCTTCAGCTGGCTCGAGATGGCCTCTTCACCCCAAAGAGATGCCTGAAAGAAACTGGGACAAAGGACTGTAACTACGGGGGTGTGAGTTATTGCTGGACCCAGGCCATAAGCCACAACACTGGTCTGAAAAGGATTGGGTCCAGAGTAGGAAGGAGTCTAGTCTGTGAAATAAGCTTATTGGAACATCTCTAAGGGTGAGATTTACCTGTATTCAGTTTCCTACTGTATTAGGCTTAGACTTGCGTGTTGTGTGTTGTTTTTTGTTTTGCTTGGTAACGTACTTTGTTCTGTCTGTCATTACTTGGAACCACTTAAATCCTACTTTTTATACTTTTTTTGTTTATTATTGAACCCAGAATAAGTAAGACCTGGTGAAGCAAACAGCTGTGCATATCTCTCTATCAGTGTTATAGAGGGTGGACAATTTGAGTTTACCCTGTATAAGCTTTTTATACAGATTAAAACAGATTTTTGGGGTTAGGCTCCTAGAAAGACTGAATACTGGGTGCTGGGAAAGTCCCTATTTTAGAAACCCCTGGGCTCAGTTAATCTTAGTTTCTGTGAACTGCAGGGGGGCATGGTCCAACCTCTTGGTCTGTGCTGTGGTGTCTTGGGTGTTTAACTTAGCAAGACGACAGTGGAGGGAAGCCTTTTCTGGCAGGGGGGTTTGCTCTCAGTGGTATTCCAGCACATCTAGTTACAGTCTTCAGGGAGTTTCTGTGACCCAACCCTGGACGTCAACTATTTATTTGCAATGTTTATGCTAAAACTTTTGTAAAATAGGGAAAATGTATCCTGATCAGTGGATCTGGAGTCAGAGGGCCAGTGTCTCTGGAAGGGCTGTTATTGATGGAACACCAGGAAAATAAGGAATTTGAGGAAATGGGCTGGAAGCAATTCAGCCATAACTACAATGCAGGACAAAGGGTTTAATAAAGTTCCACTTGTTCAACTTTACCTGTGTTCAGCTTTACTCTTAGCTGTATTGCTTGCCACTGTTTCATTAGCAATCTGGGTCTGTATCTCATGATTCACAGAGCCATAACTCACTGCGTCACTCTATGCTCACATTTGTAGGGTGCTGTGGAACAACCTGTCTGCCCACTCTGGGAATTGTGGGAAGAAATTACCTAAGACCAGGGAATTCATTTTGTGGAAGGACTCAGACTGGTGTGCTGTTACATACTGAAGGAATGGATCCCACTCACCCTAATAACCAAGATCAATAGCCGCCGCTTTTTATGGATTCAATTCTATTTATTTATTTATTTTTGGCATGCCTCTGCAGAAGCTGCTGCCAAGAGACAGTGGTGGCTGTTTCCAAGGCTGCTTTTGTCTCAGAGATGCAGCAGTTTGCAGTTACAGACACCCAACAACAGAATGGGGAAATGTGCACTTGGAGGCGAGGATTGAGCTGATGCTGTTTTTCATGTCAGACACCCTCTACACAGACTGCCCACCTCTGGACCAGCACCACAAGCACACACTGGTGGAACTACATGGTGATAGAAATAAGGGATGACCAGATGTGGGTCCAGAACTTCAGTACGAGAATAGCCACACTCCCTCAGTTTTCTGAGGAGCTTTCCCTGGCTTTAAGTGCATGGGTAGATGGCAAGATGGAATAAGTGCCCAATGGCCTTAGGAAAAGGGACTGGAAGACCATCATATATATATATATATAATCGTTGTTGTGATTGGCCATGGCTTCATGTTTTCTCTGCAATTATTTCAAGCTAGCGATAATTGAACTCTGGGTCTGCTGTGTACCTCAGGCTGTGGTGCCATGTAGCACAGATAGAGGCAAATTAAGTGAAGACAAAGCCTTAGGCACTGGTTTGAACAAAGGATGGTGTGTGTAAACTCACTCAGGAGCCATTGTGACTTGGACGAACCTTTGAGTCACAATTCTTTCTCTGTATTCTCTAGAGCAGCAGTTCTCAAACTGTGGGTCAGGAGCCAAAAGTAGGTCATCACCCCATTTTAATGGGGTCACCAGGACTGGCATTAGACTTGCTGGAGCCTGGGGCAGTCTGAAGATGAAGCCCAAATCCCACTGCCTGGGCTGAGTGGGGGGAGCTCAGGCTTCAACTCTGAGTGGCGGGGCTCAGGTTACAAGCCCCCTTCCAAGAGCGGCAGGGCTCGGGCTTGGGGTTTGGCCCCTCCTCCTGGGGTGGTGGGGCTCAGGCTTCTGTCCCTCCTCCTGGGGTCATATAGTAATTTTTGTTATCAGAAGTGGGTCGTGGTGCAATCAAGTTTGAGAATCCTTGTTCTAGAGGGGGTGGGTAATAGTTTGCATTAGGTCTGTACCAGAGCATATTGTGACACCCTGATTCTGGCTCAGTTTGGATCGCAAATAGGAGGGGTCAAGGCACTGCCCATTCCCTGTCCACCTGCTTTGCAGAAAGATTAAGCAGGTGCTCAGACTCAAGGTCCAGGTCCCCACAACAGAAGCATAAGGGCATGGTTCTTACTTCCCTGCTTGGTATGTAGTGACTCATGATCTAGCCTATAATTATCTTACCTGCATGCAAACATAGGTTGCTACATATACTAAATTGCAATATTGCCAGCTCAAAAAATCAAGGAAGTGGGTTCAAAATCAGGGGATTTTTAAAATAACAAATTGTGGTTTAATCTCATTTGCCTTATAGTTTTTCAGTTTTTAGGGTTCACATTTTTTCAGCCTTTTCTCCACAACCATGGGGTCTAGAAACTCTTTCGATAAAAGCTGAGATTTTATGGACTTCCATGTCTCCAGGAGCTGGAGCTTTAAGAAAAACACAAAAATATCATGTGATTTGCAATAAAACCATGAGAGAAAAAGATATACTCTTTGATTGCATATATCGAGATATGATGAAGCATTCACAAGCAACAGCCTTTCTTGGAGACAGAGTTGCTGGAAGTACAAAATATCATTAAGGTCCATTTTTACAGAAAGTCTGAGTTCACCTCACTCCACAGATCCTGCTGAAGTTAATGGAAAAAATCTTTACAGATTTCAGTGGAAACAGATTCAGACCTTGAGTTTTTCCATCAGTTTAGTTACATGTCCCACCTTAGGGAGTGTGTTTAAATAGTTGATAAACCAGACAATAAAAGAGGAAAAATAAATAAGCATTCATCTCAGGGCTAGGCAATGCAACCCACGCAAACACAGAATTTGTTTCTTTTTCAAACCTCTCTATGAAGCAGTCACTAGGGCAACTGAACCCCACAGTATTTTTACACTTCTAGTGGTAAATGGAGAGAAGCCTTCAGCAGCCAGAGAAACTCAGAAGTAGGCAAGATCCAGTAATAATGAAACAGCACTTGTCTTCAGCTGTGACTTCCCCTTAACTTTTTTTCCTAGCCTTATCTTCCCAACTAAGCAAGGTCAGAGTGCAGCTGAGTAATTCTTCCTCCACTCCCGATAAGCCTGAGAAGAGACCTGTTGTTGCAAAAATTTTCTTTTCCACAAACAGCTAAAATCACTGCTGCTACCTCAGTTGTGTTGCATCATAATTAAAATATTATGGATCTATGGATCTCCAAGTCAGTTCAGGAAGATACTTCAGCAATGAACTGCTATATTTGTTACTCCTTATAGTTCCCAAATTGCTGCAGGTCTTGTGGACCTAATAAATCAATATTTTGGAGATTCCTGACCAATGTAGGCATTTTGCCTTCACAGACTTCTTTGTTTTATGCTAAAATATCATTACACTGATGTTAGAATAAATTGATCAGTGACCTACTGTCTACTGGCATGCTTTTTCCCCTTCATTTGATTACTATTATTGTCCTTGAAAATTGTTTTGCATGAACCAACGGCCTGGTCTACACTGGGGGGATCAATCTAAGTTATGCAGCTTCAGCTACGGGAATAACGTAGCTGAAGTCGACATACTTAGATCTACATACCGCGGTGTCTTCACTGTGGTAAGTTGACTGCTGACACTCCCCCATCAACTCCGCTTGCACCTCTCCCTCCAGTTGAGTACTGGAGTTGACAGGAGAGTGCTCTTCACTAGACATGATAAATTGACCCCTACTGGATCGATTGCTTTGGAGGTAAGTGTAGACATGCCCAATGATAAAACCCATTTAATTTTTATTTGTATGATATAATAATATGATTTCACTGGGTAAATACTGTAAAAGTCACAGATGTTAGATATTTCTGTCACAGTTTTCCCCTATATTTTCCCTCTCCATGGTCCCACGTGGGCACCCTCCTAAAGGTTTCCACTCCTAGCTGTCATTGCTCCTGGGCAGGGTTTTAAGGCTGTACAGCACCCAGATCTAAATTGTGATATCCCTAGTAAACCAGACTGCCCAAAAGGCCAGCACCTTTGCTTTGCTTTCTCTCCAAGGGCTATGATCAATGCATTACTTGCAGGGGTAAGTTACCACACAGCTCCTTCTAAACAAACATATTTAGTCTTAAGGTAGAAGCATTACAGAGAAAACAAATTTAAAAAAAATAAAAACCTACACGTACACTGAAAAGTTTACCAGAGGTCACTCCCAACTCTAACCTAGTGCTCTGGTAGGTTTGAGCCCTTCAAAACTCACAATTGCCCCCCCCCCCCCCCAGTGGTTACAAGTTCATATCTGTCTTGGATCCAGAACCAAGGCTGGGCAGAGCAGTCGTTTCTTCATGAAGCTTGGCCCCTTGATCTTGGACTCTTGTAACTGGTGATAAGCAGACAGTCGCCCTCTTCTAAGGGTGTAGCTTCAAAGGGCTGGGATTTTGAAAAATGGGAATTGGGGAATTTGCATTAATGTCTCTTTAAGGAGTCCCTTGAAAGCCATTTAACACTTATTGTTCCAAAAGTCTATACTAGTCTGTCACATTTTAAATATAGCCTTCTGAACTCCCAGGTCTGTCTTCTGTCACATCTTCCTCCTAGAGAGGTTCCATACAATCCCAGCCTACAATAATACATAAATGTAATACAATAGGGTCTTTCAAGGATATTGCAGAAAATTGTCCTGTCACAATTTCCAAAGAAGAGACATTTTAAAGTTTTTTATTCTCAAAGTACTCAATTTCCTTGAAATATCTGAAAAAGTTCTGCTATAAACTAGGATTTTGCCTTTGAATGTTAACATAGGAAAAAATGTGTTTTGAAATTAAAGGAAGACTGAAAATTAGTCTTATAAGTGACCCCGGTTGCAATTTTATCTATAGAGAGGCTACTGTATCTCCATAATACATTTGGGCTTTTGAATATGTAAAAGTCTGCTTTTGTACATGTTGTCAGCTGGTGGGCTATCTCATCTGCCCAAGAAGGACCAGTGCCATGCCCAAGTCCATTTCAGGCTCTTGTCTCATAGCACACTTTACTGTTTAAACACATGAATTCATGAGTAACACAAAACAAATTGACTCCCAAGACTAAAACATGCTACAACACCAAAGACTTGCCTTACTCAGCTCTCCATCACTCAGGCTAGTCTCCCTATAGATCCCTCCTATTTCCAGGTTCTCTCTGCTTGAGCTGGGACCACTTCTTCATATGCCCCAGCGGGCAATCATATGACTCAGTCTACTATACCCTTTCTAGCTTAGTTTCATAATCTTCTGTGCAAACTACCAGGCCCAAACACCTGTTTTTAAAGGGGTTCTGCCTTATATCAGGGCTGTCTGGGCCCAGACTCACCTCAGCCCTCAAAGGGGCAGATTGCCCTTTTACACAGGCCTGCACAAAATCTTACACCGTCAAAGGGATTGCAGTCTGGGAAAAGGACTGTACACCAAGGACAATGATAAATGGAAGCCATAGAGCTGTGGGGAAGCATCTAGTTGAGTATTGCAGGTGTTGATTTTAGGTCTGGTCGTAATAAGTTTCATTAATATTCTGGAAGTAGAGGTAAATAGTATATTAATTAAATTTATAAGAGGTACTAAACTGGGAACATAAGTGAGGGCAGAGAGAGAATACAAAAGGACCTAAAGAGATTAGATATGAGAGCAGGAAATAATGAGATTCAGCGTGGATAAATGCAAGGTAATACATCTACAGAAAAATAATTCAAAACAGAAATATTCAATGAAAAGCAGAAATGATGAAAGATTCCTAATGTAGCGGTGATAATGGATAGCAAATCATATATAAGCTTCCAATCTGATATGGCCCAGAAAAGGCATTGCTGTTTTGACTTGCATACTTGGTGGCATCAGAACACAGATACGGTGGCAATAGCCCTTTCCATATACTGATGAGATTGCACCTGGAATACTATATTCTCTTCCACAACAGTACCACAAAGATGCTGAAAACTCTGAAGGAATTTTTGCTCAGAGAAGAGCAAAAAATTGAGATACTGGAGATATTTGCTTATGAGGAAAGATTAATAGTCATAAATATGTATAGCTTGCCTAAATGATGCCCAGAGATTTGGGGAGGGAATATAACTATCTATAGGTATTTCAAGCATATAAATACCATAAGAAGAGAAATGGTGATAGAAAAAAGTATAACCTGGAACAGTGGTATGAAAATGCACAAAGGAAAATACTGAATATTAGGAAATAGTTTCTAGCAGTAAGATCTATAAAGCTATGAAATATTCTCCCAACAGATATGATAGTAGTCTCCAACACCTGAATAACTTAGAAGTAGACTGGCCAAAGCACTGAAGAAGAGTAGAGACTATTTGTCACTGATGTCACAGAATCTTGGGGAGAAGGTTCCATGGCAGTTGAAGCCTGGAGTCAGAGAAAGAAGTCGGGAGTCAGTTGGGAGCACTAAGACCAGAGAGTGATATATGAAGAAAGCTATTTCCAGTAGCTCCATGGGAGAGGTTGAGTATATCTATTACCCTGTAAATGATCTAGTTCTGCTCTTGTTGCTGCCCAAGAAAGCTTGCTCTTGAGTATCCTTCTGCTGTCACAATTCCTGATTTTAGTGTTTCCCTATTAGGGACAAAAGATGTTAGATATAAATGAGATTATTAGTAATTACTGGATTCAGATGTTGAAATCTGAAACATCTTTGCTTCCTGAATAGCCGTAATACTTGGCAATGTTTTATTGTCTATAATCTCTCTAGGTTTTATTTTTATATTATGTCAACAATCTATAAATTACATTTTTTTAAAAATTATAAATGATGGCTAATAAAGGGCCAGGGGCTTGCTTTTTTTTTTTTTTTTTTTTTTAATACATATCTCTGTCAGTGGTATTCATTCTGTGGACTTTTTATATAGTATTTGATACAATTTTAAAAAAATTTGTTTTCTTGTACCTGACTCATTTGACTTGTGTATTTTTTGTCTTTTGAAATACTGCATACTTGTGATCAAAATAATATCAGTTCTCTTAACTGAAACTGTTTACTCCAAGGTCTCTGACTTCTTCTGATTAAATATTAGGGCTTGTATTTCATCCTCATCCTCCTTGACCTCTCTGTTGCTTTTGACAGCTGATTACACATTCTTTATTAAATTCTTTGTCTCCCTTGACTCTCACTTCTGATGTTACGGATCTCTTTTTGCCTAGACAATTCCAGACTCTTGAAGAGGAGTATGGAGAAGATCAGGCTGATGAGAATTGCTCTTGGGCTTAGATAAGATTAAATAAAATTTCTGATTGCAAGTATGTGCCTGGATCTTACTAGCATTCCCCCCTTGTTATGGAAGCTGTCCAAACACTGATTCTGAGTTAACACCTGTTCAGAAATCTACAAGGACTGCAATCTGACAAGGAACCCTTCTGCAGAAGGTGTAATGTGCTCTTGCATCCTATTTTGGACCTATATCTGTCACATCTCTCCCAGTCTTGATGGCAGTTAGTTTATATCCTTCTCCAAAACTCATCCTGTCTATGACAGCTGCTTGGTGTAAATGGCCAGAAGGACCACTGACCACATTTTTAAGAAATGTACCCTGGACAATTGCATTACAGTGGCACAGGGATTACATTAGATAAAAGGTTAGCCAGATCATGGCTCCAACCCTGACTGGTTTTCTTTCCCAAGGGAAATGTCTGAAGCTTAAACTAGCGTTAGGTACAAATGGCCTAGCTTTAGTACAAATAACAGCAATCTCAGATTTCATTTTAGGAACACAATTCTAGCCCTCATAGTTGCAAAGAAAAGCTTGAAGACATGAACTGAATATAACTGAAGCAATTGTCTGCCTGAGCCTGCAGAGAGGCATGCAGCAGCAATTTGAACTGGGGAAGAAGCAACGTAGACAAATTGGAGGATTGGGCCAAAAGAAATCTGATGAGGTTCAACAAGGACAAGTGCAGAGTCCTGCACTTAGGAAGGAAGAATCCCATGCACCGCTACAAGCTGGGGACTGACTGGCTAAGCAGCAGTTCTGCAGAAAAGAACCTGGGGATTACAGTGGATGAGAAGCTGGATACGAGTCGGCAGTGTGTGCCCTTGTTGCAAGAAGGCCGACGGCATATTGGGCTGTATTAGTAGGAGCATTGCCAGCAGATCAAGGAAAGTAATTATTCCCCTCTGCTTGGCACTGGTGAGGCCACCCCTGGAGTATTGTGTCCAGTTTTGGTGCCCTCACTACAGAAGGGATGTGGACAAATTGGAGAGAGTCCAGCGGAGGGCAACAAAAATGATTAGGGGGCTGGAGCACATGATTTATGAGGAGAAGCTGAGGGAACTGGGGTTATTTAGTCTGCAGAAGAGAAGAGTGAGGGGAGATTTGATAACAGCCTTTAACTATCTGAAGGAGGGTTTCAAAGAGGATGGAGCTCAGCTGTTCTCAGTGGTGGCAGATGACCGAACAAGGAGCAATGGTCTGAAGTTGCAGTAGGGAGGTCTAGGTTGAATATTAGGAAACACTGTTTCACTAGGAGGGTGGTGAAGCACTCAAATGGGTTACCTAGGGAGGTGGTGGAATCTCCATCCTTAAAGGTTTTTAAGGCCCGCCTTGACAAAGCCCTGACTGGGATGATTTAGTCCTGCTTTGAGCAGGGGATTGAACTAGATGACCTCCTGAGGTCTCTTCCAACCCTAATATTCTATGAACCTGGTCTCAGATGCCTCATGCCTATCACCAGAGTAGACCAGATTCTTCTTCTTGCAGGGGTGGGACTGGCTTGCTGGAATTCTGGATACTTTTTTGGATTGTGGAATTTACTCCCTCTTGATTGAGTTCAGATGCATCCAAGGGCTCTGTTCCTTCCCTCTGGCCTTCTGGTTCTACAGGTCAGACTATTTTTGTTTTTTCTAAAAGCTATAAAGCCTAGAGACTAATTTTTAAATGAAATATGAGATTACAAAGAACAAAATAGCTGCTGCAAAACAAAAAAAACAAAAAAACCCCACAGCAAATTGCTGACCTGGCCCAGTTTAAACCTAAACTGAAATGCATAGAAGTTCTGCTAGATATGACTCAACTCAAAGACTTCCTTCTCAGTACATTAGATATTACTAGCCTAACAGAAAGGACAAGCAAGAGCCAACCTGGGTTCTGTCAGCTCTGACAGTATTATGTTTGTTGGGTTTAATTTCTGCACCTATAGTCATAGTTCCCATGGCACACCTCAGTGTAACCTGAGATCCCGGCAGAAGCAGGCATCAAAGGGACTCTCGCATTACAACCAAGTAATGAATGTCTCCTAGGCCTCTCTGGCCTAGTGGTTGATGGGACAAATATGTAACTAGGAATGAAGTTCCAAACACCTCATGTCTCAATTGTCATGTCTATGAATGCATCCAACCTTAAGTGAGTCCATTCAGAGGGACTCTAAAACCAGGAAACTTAATCTCTCCAGGTATAGCAGTTCCACAGAAATGCCCTGGAGGTGAGGGCAGTTTTCCGTACACAATAAGGACCTTCAAAAAGCTGGTATCCCAAAAGGTGGTCTTGGTTCAAAGGGACTGTCAGGCCACCATACTTCACATAAGCAATCAATGAATGACACACTGGATTGTACACCTTCTGTACTGGGAAGCACAGCAAGAATGGCAGTGGGCTCTGTCCTAAACTCATTGCCACTTATCTAGAAAGGAAGAACATGATCACAGATTGACTCGATCTGTGACAGATCCTGACAAGTAGTGTCTGGACCAGGGGATGGCAAATTAGATCTCTCTGGTGGGAGATGGATCTCTGCCCTAGACAATTGCTCTCTGCCCTCATCTGAAGAAGCTATCAGTCTGTTGCTTATAGCTTGAAAAAAAGATTGTGTTAGAAAAAATTCTTTCACCAGTGGATGGAGAAATAGTTTCCTGTACATTTATCCACTAGTTCATCTGGCAGCAAAAGTTCTAGAAAAGCTTAGGAGAGACAAAGATGATATAATGGTCCAGATAGGTATGTTTCTTAATTCTGTTGCAAATATCCAAATCTAATGCTACCATGGTGTCAGTTTGGCCTTGGATAATTGCTCCGAATCAGGACCCTTTTCTACACTGCAACACAGGAGCCCACTCGCAATGCTTTGGTTCCTAGCATCCATATGCATGATTTCTCTGGGCAGGCTGCTTGTGTACTTTTACTCAGATATCATCTACCAGAAAGACCTACATCTCAAGTGGAAAAGATTTATTGTGTGGTGTAATCAAGATCAAGTACACCCTTTTATTTGCCCTGCATGAAAACTGTTTCAGTACCTTTCTCATATGTCTGAGTGTAATTTAGTCTTACCATCTAGGCACATTTGGCAGCTATTTTGACCTGTCATGAAATAGTCAAAGGTAAATCAGTATCATTGTAACCTCATGTCAGGTTTGAATGACAGTGTTGACACTTTGGAAAGCTCCATTATAACAAGCCCCTGGTATAGTCATGTTGTCCTGATAAAGCAGATGTAAGCTTCTCTTGAGTCACTTACTTCCTGTGAACTTAAATTTCTTACAAGTCATCTTGCAGGTGACTGTGACTTCAGCCTGCAGAGTGAGTAAACATCTGGATGTAGTGTCTGATCTATCTCTGTGCAGATTTTACAAGAATAAACTGGTGCTATGGACTCATTGGAGATTCCTCTCCAAATGTGTTTTTAGAGTGCCACCAATATCAGTCTATAATCCTGCTATCGTTCTTTCCATGCCAATCCCAGTGAGGCCTTCCTCCATATGATTGATGCTAAGAAGTTCTTGGGTTTCTATTTGGCGCAGACTACAGCTCCAAACTCCTCTTTTTATTTCTTTTGACAACAGTTTACTGGAAAATGCTATTACCAAAACAACAATATCTAAATAGACATCTGATCATATTTAACATTGCTATGACTTGGTTGGCATGAAGCTAGAAGGCTACAAGGTTTATAAGACTAAAGGCAGGTCTGCCACCCATGCCTATCTTATAAACATTTCCGACACAAACATCGACAAAGCGGCTGCATGTTGGATTTGGACTTAAGACAGAAATCCAAGTTTGCTTCTACAGAACTGGTTTCCAAGGCAGGGGAGGCCAGGCTGTTCATCATGAAAGAAATTGGGGAATGGAGGTAGGAGGAATGGTTGGTTTGAGTGATTTTGTTTTCTGGACCCTGGGAGGGAATATCTTATTTTCACTAGGCAACCTTTGGGGGTTGGTTACCTGTCTGAATGGAGCCTGTTAGTGAATTTCAGAGGCATCTTATCCTCCTTGCTTTTCCGGTAGCGTTGTTGTTGTTGTTATTGCTTCTCTTTGCAGATGTGCTCTCATTTTCTCTCAGTACCTTTCTTAAGTCTTTCCAGGAGTGAGAATGCTGCCTGGTGAGTGTCATTAGAGAAGACTAGTTTGAGAGTAACAGCCATGTTAATCTGTATTCACAAAAAGAAAAGGAGGACTTGTGGCACCTTAGAGACTAACCAATTTATTTGAGCATAAGCTTTCATGAGCTACAGCTCACTTCATCGGATGCACAAGAAGACTAATTAATTATCTTTAATTCTGCTTCTATGAAGCTACTACCTTGTAGGATTCTGGCTCACCCCCAGCCCCCTTCAGAATTTGGAATTTCTCTTTTGAGGTATTTTTCTCTTGGACCTTGGTGGGTGAACGGCCTCTAAGGCAGATCTTATGTTGATTATTTTAAACCGGCTATTCCTTGTGCGAGTCTGGTGTCTTCCGCCAATGAACGGAGTGGCATGTTCGGAGGGCAGCGTTTGTGAGTGACAGGGGCGGCCATGAGCGGCCAGTAGGGGGCCTGATTTATATTACACCGCCCGCTGCTGTCAGACAGTCCCAAGCCTTGGCGAGGAGCCTTCGCTGTGTCCCCCCAGAGCGTTGCCTCAGAGCGAGAATTAGGGGTGAGTAATGTCCCCTTGTTATCGGCTCACCCTCCCCTTTGCCCCGGCCAGCAGTGGCAGCGGAAGGCTAGCCCAGCCGCCCTGGGGCTGGCAGAGGCGTCTGGGTGGCAGCCGATCCCCGCTGCCGCGGTCATTCCCCTGTTCTCTGGCCGGGACAACTGCACCCGCCCGCAGCAACGCTAGCACAGGGCAGGCTTCAGCCCGACCCTCCCTCGCAAGCAGCAGGAGCCCGGCTCGGAGGTGCAGCAGGGGGAGCACGAGCCCGGCTCGGAGCAGAGACTAGGAACCGGGAGCAGCGCGAGGGTCTGGCGCCGCCGCCGAGCCTGAGGCGGCCGCGGCGAGACCCAGCACGCGGAACCGAGGATGTGGCGGCAATAGCTGGGCAGTCACCGCCGCCGGCCTCTGCTCCCTCAGCAGCCCTCCCGAGCTCCGGCCGCCGCGCGGCTCCTAGGAGCAGGAGCGGCGTGTGCCCGGCGGCGCCCGCGGCCAGCAAGCCCCCGCCCTCCCAGAGGAACGGGGCGCCGGCGACACGGGCCGCACCGGCAGCAGTAGGCTCTGGCGTCGGATGCATGCGCTACGCCATCCCGGTGCTGCCGAGGCCTGGACTCCGCTGGAAGAGAGCACAGTGGGGCGAGGAGGGGGCGGGCGATCCCCGGACACCGGCGGCGGCTCCATTATGGCACAGGTTGGTGCGGGAAGGGGCCTGTGCAGCGGACCGGGAGTCGGAGCGGAGGGAGGGTTGAATGCCCTCGCCGCGGCCCCCCCACTGCAGCTGCGATGGGGTAGGGGTGTCTGCATTCAAAGCACACAAATAAAAGCTCCTCTGATCGGCAGCGAGCCCGCCTGCCTGCCGGCCCCCTGGTCTGGCCTGTGCCCCGTGGGACGGGGAGTCAGGACCCTAACAGCAGGGGCTTGTTTGTTTCCTTCTGGCCTGCGATGATCATACTAACCCCGCCTCGCAATGGGGCAGCAGCAGGAGAGACTAGGAAACCAGGGAAGGAAAACTCTCCCGCACTTCCCTTCCTACCCCCGCCTGTAGGATGTGGAGGGCCCGGGATGGGTGTCCTTTCCGCCCCCCTGCGCAGCCCTGACTGCATGCAACTCTTTCACTGTGGTAGAAGGCGAGAAATCGTTTATATTCGCCCCTTTCCTCTTTTATCGTTTCTTTGGCTAGTAGATAATTCTAGTGTTTTGGTACTTTGTCCCTTAAGAAGTTCTGGCTGGGTAGGATTTTTTTTAATTGTGTTTAATCTGTATAAAAGAAAGTATTGGAAATAAATCAGAATAATTTCTACTTCATTCTCTTGGTAAAGTGACCAAGTATCAAATGTGGTCAGTTAATGTACACTTAGATGAACTCCTTGGCTTTTGTTGATCTTTTTTTCAGGTTCTTTGTGAGGACAACTCTTAATATTGCCCCAATGTTGGAAGAATTATCAGCTTTGCTAATTGAATGTTGTTTCCTCCTGTAATCTAGAAGTTGTTGGATGTGAGTTAGGAATATTTTACAGCTATTTCCTGGTACACATAGCTACTTAGGGATTGCATTTGAAGGACTTGCCAAATACATTTGGACACCATCATTTAATGCTCTGCAGAAACTTCACATAGGGCAGTGTGCTGTGTGCTTCTCTATGAGAAAAAGGATATGTTGTTACCATTCCTGCTGCAGAAACAAAAGCATACTCTTATCATAATAAGTGATCTGTTCTTCACTCAGCAAATATGCAAACTTCCATTAGCATCAGGAGTAGCTGTGTGTATTTTAAAGGGAGAATAAATCAAAATATCAGCACAGTGACAGTGAATTTTAATGTTGTAGGACTGGGAATAGCCTTATTTAATAAGAGTTGGCTAGAGAGACTGACTTAATGGGACTCCTTGCTAAATTTTATATATTTAGGTTATTTGAAATCTAAGATCAATATTAAAATTTTTGCTGAATTCTGTTGAAAACTGCTTTTAAACAAGTATTCCCTTCATGCTAGTGAGTGAGACACTGAATGTGAATTTGACTACAAACTTGACCCCATACAGAAGTGACTACTAGATGTTTCTAGTCTGAGGCCTGGTCTACACTATGAGTTTAGGTCGAATTTAGCAGCGTTCTCAATTTAACCCTGCATCCGTCCACACGACGAAGCCCTTTTTTTCTACTTAAAGGGCTCTTAAAATCGATTTCCTTACTCCACCCCCGATAAGGGGATTAGCACTGAAATCGGCCTTGCCAGGTCGAATTTGGGGTACTGTGGATGTAATCCGACGGTATTGGCCTCCGGGAACTATCCCAGAGTACTCCGTTGTGACCGCTCTGGACAGCGCTCTCAACTCGGATGCACTGGCCAGGTATACAGGAAAAGGCCTGCAAACTTTTGAATTTCATTTCCTGTGTGGCTAGCGAGACGAGCTCACCTGCACAGGTCACCATGCAGCGCTCATCATCACAGAAGACCATGCACTCCCAAAATCGCCGAAGAGCTCCAGCATGGACTGAACAAGAGGTATGGGATCTGATCGCTGTATGGGGAGACGAATCTGTGCTCGCAGAACTCCTTTTGAAAAGACGAAATGCCAAAATATTTGAAAAAATCTCCAATGGCATGAAGAACAGAGGCTATAACAGGGATCTGCAGCAGTGCCACGTGAAAATAAAGGAGCTCAGGCAAGCCTACCAAAAAATCAGAGAAGCAAACGGGCGCTCCTCTTCAGAGCCCCAGACATGTCACTTCTATGATGAGCTGAATGCCATTCTAGGGGATGCAGCCACCACTACCCCACCCCTGTGCTTTGACTCCATCCAAGGAGTGGCAGGCAACACGGAAGCCGGTTTTGGGGAGGAGGAGGAGGTTGTAGATAGCTCACAGCAAGGAAGCGGAGAAACCGGTTTCCCCAACAGCCAGGATCTGTTTATCACCCTGGACTTGGACCCAGTACCCCCCAAACCCACCCAAGGTGGGCTCCCTGACCCTGAAGGCGGAGAAGGGACCTCTGGTGAGTGTACCTTTGTAAATATTATACATGGTTTAAAAGTGAGCGTGTTGAATGATTAATTTGGCCTGGCATTCGCAGCCAGTACAGCTACTGGAAAAGTCTGTTAACGTGTCTGGGGATGGAACGGAAATCTTCCAGGGACATCTCCAAAAAGCTCTCCTGGATGTACTCCCAAAGCCTTTGCAAAAGGTTTCTGGGGAGGGCAGCCTTATTCCGTCCTCCATGGTAGGATGCTTTACCACGCCAGGCCAGTAGCACGTAGTAGGGAATCATTGCAGAACAAAGCATTGCAGCGTATGGTCCTGGTGTTTGCTGGCGTTCAAACAACATCCGTTCTTCATCTCTCTGTGTTACCCTCAGGAGAGTGATATCATTCATGGTCACCTGGTTGAAATAGGGTGGTTTTAGTAAGCGGACATTCAGAGGTGGTCTGTTCCTGCTGGGCTGTTTGCCTGTGGCTGCACAGAAATCTTCCCCACTGCTAGCCACATGGTGGGGGAAGGGGTGAAGCCATCATCCCAGAGAATTAGGGCGTGTGTGTGTGTGTGTGGGGGGATTAGTTGGGTTTCTGCTGCACGTGAACCCAGAAACTGCAGCCCCTCTTTTTAAATTGCCAACCCATTTTCAATGGGCAACCCAACGGCTACTTCGTATGGAAAATGAGGGCACTGCTGTTTGAAGCCATTTCCACTTCTTATGAAGGTTAAAGAAGCCAAAAGACTGTGGCTTACCATGGCTGCCTGCAAGCCGAATTCTGCTGCCCAGCCCTCCATGAGTGATGGCGGGCTGAAGATGGTAGGTGGCATCAGCTTGCTGAAAGAAGGCAGGAGTCAATGCTCAGGCTGCTGGAGGATCAAACTCATATGCTCCAGCGTATGGTTGAGCTGCAGGAAAGGCAGCAAAAGAACAGACCGCCGCTACAGCCCCTGTGTAACCAACTACCCTCCTCCCCAAGTTCCATAGCCTCCTCACCCAGACGCCCAAGAAAGTGGGGGGGGGCCTTCGGCCACCCAGCCACTCCACCCCAGAGGATTGCACAAGCAACAGAAGGCTGGCATTCAATAAGTTTTTTAAAGTTTTAAACTTTTAAAGTGCTGTGTAACCTTGTCCTTCCCTCCTCCACCACCCCTCCTGGGCTACTTTGGACAGTTATTCATCATACAAATAGGGGGATAAAGAAAGAATGCATGAATGTGAAGCAACAATGGCTTTATTGCCTCTGCAAGTTGTAATCGAAGGGATGAGGAGAGGGTGCTTAGCTTACAGGAAGGTAGAGTGAACCCGGGGGAGGAGGGGGTTACATCAAGGAGAAACCAACAGAACTTTCACACTGTAGCCTGGCCATTTCTGAAACTGGTTTTCAAAGTTTCTCTGATGTGCACCACGGCCTCCTGTACTCTTCTAACCGCTCTGGTGTCTGGCTGCGCGTAATCATCGGCCAAGCGATTTGCCTCAGCCTCCCACCCTCCATAAACATCTTCCCCCGTACTCTAACAGATATTGTGTAGCACACAGCAAGCAGTAATAAGAGTGGGAATATTGGTTTCGCTGAGGTCTAACCGAGTCAGTAAACTGCGCCAGTGCACTTTTAAATGCCCAAATGCACATTCTACCACCATTCTGCACTTGCTCAGCCTATAGTTGATCAGCTCCTGACTACTGTCCAGGGTGCCTGTGTATGGCTTCATGAGCCATGGCATTAAGGGGTAGGCTGGGTCCCCAAGGATAACTATAGGCATTTCAACATCCCCAATGGTTATTTTCTGGTCTGGGAATAAAGTCCCTTCCTGCAGCTTTTGAAACAGACCAGTTCTTGAAGATGCGAGCGTCATGTATCTTTCCCGGCCATCCCACACTGATGTTCTTGAAACGTCCCTTGTGATCCACCTGTGCTTGCAGCACTATTGAAAAGTACCCCTTCTGGTTTATGTACTTGCTGCGTTAATGTTGCAGTGCCAAGATAGTGATATGGGTTCCGTCTATGGCCCCACCACAGTCAGGGAATCCCATTGCAACAAAGCCATCCACTATGACCTGCACATTTTCCAGAATCACTACCCTTGATATCAGCACCTCAGTGATGGCGTTGGCTACTTGCATCACAGCAGCCCTCACAATAGATTTGCCCACTCCAAATTGAGTCCCGACTGACCTGTAGCTGTCTGGCATTGCAAGCTTCCACAGGGCTATCGCCACTCGCTTCTCAACTGTGAGGGCTGCTCTCATCTTGGTATTCTTGCGTTTCAGGTCAGGGGAAAGCAAGTCACAAAGTTCCATGAAAGTGCCCTTACACATGCAAAAGTTTCGCAGCCACTGGGAATCGTCCCAGACCTGCAGCACTATGCGGTCCCACCACTCTGTGCTTGTTTCCCGGGCCCAGAATCAGCGTTCCATGCCATGAACCTGCCCAATTGACACCATGATGTGCACAATGCAGTGGCCCGTACTTTGTGAGAGGTCTATATCCATGTCCTCATCACTCTCGTCATCACACTGCAGTCACCTCCTCCTTGCCTGGTTTCGCTTTTCTTGCAGGTTATGGTTCTGCATATCCTGCTGGATAACACGCACGGTGTTTATAGTACTCATAATTGCCGCGGTGATCTGAGTGGGCTCCATGTTCCCAGTGCTGTGGCATCTGCGCTGAAAAAAGACGCGAAACCATTGTCTGCCGTTGCTCTGACGGAGGGACGGGCGACTGACAACATGGCTTTCAGGGTTGGCTTACAGGGAATTAAAATCAACAAAGGGGGTGGCTTTGCATCAAGGAGAAACAGAATGGCCCCCTCAAGGATAGAACTCAAAACCATGGGTTTAGCAGGCTATTGATTTCACGGAGGGAGGAGAAAATGAATACAAAACAAATCTGGTCTATTTCTTGTTTTGATCCACTTCATCCATCTTTATACATCTTGCTGGCAGCAGAGTGTGCAGTACGACTGCTGGCCATTATCATCTCCTGGGTGCTTGGCAGAAGATGGTGCAGTATGACTGCTGGCCATCATCGTCTCCTAGCTGCTCGTTAAAAGATGGTGCAATAGGACTGCTGGCAGGACTGAATCACCATGAAACGAAACTTAAAAGGGAAATGACCTGGCTGAGTCACTTCCATGTTTGCTCAGGCACCCCTGACCTCACCAAGGTCGGTTAAAAGAGCACCCTGGAGTGCATCAACAATGGCTACCAGTCATACTGCACTGCTGCCGCCAAAAGGCAATGAGCGGCTGCCGTGTGGCAATGCAGTACTGTGTCTGCCAGCACCCAGGCGACATACGGTGATGGTGAGCTGAGTGGGCTTCTCTGCTTGGGTAACCCAGGAAAAAAGGTGCAAAACGATTGTCTGCTGTTGCCTTCACCGAGGGAAGGGGGGCTTGACTATATGTACCCAGAGCCACCCGCGACAATGTTTTTGCCCCATTGGGCATTGGGATTTTTACCCAGAATTCAAATGGGCGGTAGAGACTGTGGAAACTATGGGATAGCTACTCACAGTGCAACACTCCAGAAGTCAATGGTTGCCTCAGTACTGTGGACGCATTCCGCCGACTAAATGCCAGATAAATGCACTTAGAGCTTTTGTGTGGGTACACACACAATCGACTGTGTAAAAATGCTTTCTACAAAACCGACTGCTATAAATTCGACCTAATTTCATAGTGTAGACATTTGCACAGCATACATAGCAAATAAATGGAAATAACTTTAAAAATCTAATTATGATAATCTGTAGTGGTCGTGTTAGTAGTAAGAAAATATCAGTTTTAAAGCCATCTGCTTTAAAAAAAAAGGGGGGGGGGTTGTGTGTTTGTTTTGTTTTTGCTTAAGGTCCGCCTATTCTGTGTCTGTGTTTCCTGCTAGTGTTGGAGGGTAAAGTTATCTCGGTTTGGGAGTCTGACCTTATAAGCGGACAAGGCACGAGTTTGGGTTGTTTTTGTTCTTGTTTTTTTTTTTTTTTTAAGTCAGCCCACTGAGTTAATCTGAACGCATTTGCACTACTATTTTGGGATCCAAAGGCAAATCCTATTCAATTTTTCATTTCTTGAGCTGGCAAGAGGTGAAAGTGTTACTGAGGTGATTCTTATTCCTGTAGAAGGGATTAAATTGTATTGCTAACAGTGGCATTGGAACAATTTTTATGATGATACTGAAAGACATTAAACAAAATTGTAAACCTCTATATGATGGAAACCACTTAAAGCCAGGGGGTCTGCTGCACCCCCACTTCCAGCACCCTGATTGGTAATACAGAAATCGGTTAACATTTTGGTTGTGAAAAACAACTCAAAAGGGTGCCTGGCTCTTTTTGTAGGATGCTAACGCAATCAGAATCAGTAAGGGATCAATTCTGCTGGAGCATCATTGCTATCTGTCATGCTGGAACAATTCTTGGTTTATGGAAGAGTGCATTAAGTGCTTTAACCTACCTGTATAGCCCCTGCAAAAAAATTCCTTGAGCCTGTTCAACCTGAAAGGGCTGTTCTATAAGAAGCAAATAAGAAATCAGACCTCAGTCATGTGTCTTTGAACTTTGTATGAATGAGGCATAAGCCTATCATCTTCTTTCCATCTGAATCTTAGTGACTACCTTAGTCATTTTCTGAACATCCACATGAGAGAAATACACCACCAATCTGCACCAGACAGGGTGCCTTAATTTGTGTTTGTTTTCATCCTTACTTCTGCTTTCCCCCCCAAGTCTTTCTAGGTTTCTTTCACAGCATAGTTCATCTCTCATTCCAGCTTCCCTCAGTCCTTAAGTCCCACTGCTGCTGAAGTCGATGGAAGTTACGCCAACCCCCCTTTCCCCCCCGAACGACGAAGCTTACATCGACCTAACACAGTGTCTACACCACACTGTGTCAGCAGGAGATGCTCTCTTCCTTCCACCTTTCAGGGAGGTGGAGTACTGAAGTTCACGGGAGAACGCGCTCCCATCGATTTATCGTGTCTTCACCAGACCAGCTAAATTGATGCCAGTGCATCGACAAGTCCTCAGTACTGGCTTGTAACTGATTAAAATAATAGAACATGTGTTAAATAGTATTCTTTGAAAGGATTTAAATTAGTTTATGTGAAATGTAGTACTTTAAATCCAGTTACAGAAACTGACTGACATAGTGAATGAAAGGTATTAGTTATTTTTCATAGGGAGAATGAGATGCTGCATTTAGTGAAATTAATATGGTATCCTTAAATCTAGCTCAGGTAAAAAATACATAATTTATGTTGTCATTGTTAGAATTTGGCATGAATAGTAGTCTGTTATGATTGGGAGCATGCAAGGACTAAGCTAATGTAGTGGATGAATTGCTTTTTCTACCAGAGGATGGACCTTTTAATGTCAAGATTAAAATTAATTGCAGTGGAGGAAGTTAGAACTAAAGATTTTATTACCAACATCCTTTTTAAAAAATGTTATTTGTATGGACTAGTGCCCCTCATTCTTTCTTCACCTGTAAACCAAAATAATTTGCCTTCTCTTTTTATGATCGCAGACCTACCCACCTTTTTGTCCTTTGTCTCCCTTGTCGCAGAATTCTTTTGGGATTTTTGACTTAAAAAAAAAAAAGCACAAAAGGCTGTAATGCAGTCCTACCAAATTCTACTCTCTCAATCAACCAAGGGGTGGGAGTTTAGTTATTTATTTTATGGGTACATAAAATATCATTAAAGCTTTCATTATCTTGATAGGGGCAGATGAACAGCGTTTTTTGTGTATGAGCAGGTAAATGCTCTTGACAGTTTTGCTAATCCACTGTTATATGTGATAAATAGTCAATTTAGTAAATTCATTGTGCCAGCCCACAAATGTCCAAAGAAGGCATTTACATTCAGTGCAAATTAGGGCTGTCAGACGATTAAAAAAAATTAATCGCAATTAATCACGCAATTAAACAATAATAGAATACCATTTATTTAAATAGTTTTGGATATTTTCTACACTTTAAAATATTGATTTCAATTACAACACAGAATGCAAAGTGTACAGTACTCACTTTATATTTATTTTTGATTACAAATATTTGTGGTGTAAAAAACAAAAGTAATAGTAGTTTTCAGTTCACCTAATACAATGTAGTGCAATCTCTTTATAATGGAAGTTGAACTTACAAAAGCAGAATTATGTACAAAAAAAACCCTGTATTAAAAAATAAAACAATGTAAAATTTTAGAGCCTACAAGTCCACTCAGTTGTGCTTCTTGTTCAGCCAATCGCTCAGACAAACAAGTTTGTTTACATTTGCAGGAGATAATGCTGCCCGCTTCTTGTTTACAATGTCATGTGAAAGTGAGAACAGGCGTTCGCATGGCACTGTTGTAGCCTGCATCGCAAGATATTTATGTGCCAGAGGCACTAAAGATTCATATGTCCCTTCATGCTTCAACCACCGTTCCAAAGGACATGCGTCCATGCTGATAATGAGTTCTGCTCGATAACCATCCAGAGCAGTGTGGACCGACGCATATTCATTTTCATCATCTGAGTCAGATGCCATCAGCGGAAGGTTGCTTTTCTTCTTTGGTGGTTCGGGTTCTGTAATTTCCGGATCAAAGTGTTGCTCTTTTTAGACTTCTGAAAGCATGCTATACACCTTGTCCCCCTCACGTTTTGGAAGGCATTTCAGATTCTTAAACCTTGGGTCGAGTGATGTAGCTATCTTTAGAAATCTCACATTGGTACCTTTTTTGTGTTTTGTCAAATCTGCAGTGCAAGTGTTCTTAAAAGGAACAACATGTGCTGGGTCATCATCCGAGACTGCTGCAACATGAAATATATGGCAGAATGTGGGTAAAACAGAACAGGAGACATACAATTCTCCTCCAAGGAGTTCAGCCACAAATTTAACTAATGCATTATTTTTTTAATGAGTGTCATCAGCATGGACGCATGTCGTCTGGAATGGTGGCCGAAGCATAAAGGGGCATACGAATGTTTGCATATGAATGTTTAGCATATATGGCACATAAATACCTTGCAATGCCAGCTACAAAAGTGCCGTGGGAACGCCTGTTCTCACTTTCAGGTGACATGGTAAATAAGAAGTGGGTAGCAGTATCTTCCATAATGTAAACAAACTTGTTTGTCTTAGCGATTGGCTGAACAAGAAGTAGGACTGAGTGGACTTGTAGGCTCTATACTTTTACATTGCTTTATTTTTGAGTGCAGTTATGTAACAAAAAAATTCTACATTTGTAAGTTGCACTTTCACCATAAAGAGATTGTACTACAGTACTTGTATGAGGTGAAATGAAAAGTACTATTCCTTTTGTTTTCATTTTTGCAGTGCAAATATTTGTAATAAAAAATAATATAAAGTGAGTAAAGTCTACTTTGTCTACTGTGTTGTAATTGAAATGAATATATTTGAAAATGTAGAAAAACATCCACAAATATTTAATAAATTTCAATTGGTATTTAATTGTTTAACAGCGCGATTAAAACCGCGATTACTTTTTTTGAGTTAATTGCATGCATTAACTGCAATTAATCGACAGCCCTAGTGCAAATACATTTGAGTTCACATTGATTTTTCTTTTAGACAGCATATGTTGTTCTTGAAAATTTCATGAATTGCATGTTAACCAATGCTACATATTCACCAGACATAAATATGATATTACATTTGTTTTTTTCCTTATTGTAAGAGCAAGGAAGGGGTATGAGGTTTTGGTTTTTGTTTTTAAATTTTTTTATTTTGTAGAAAATATCATAACTCCCAGAAAGTGACTTTGCATCTGGGAAACTCTCCATACATCCATAGCAAAAATCAGTGGGTTTGATCCTGCAAACACTTACATGAGCAATCCCATTGACTACAGTCAGACTATTTATGAGTAAGGACCATCTGTGAGAGTGATTCCACGGTCAAGCTCTGTGGCTCTGATTCAGCACAACACTTAAGCATGTGCTTAAGTTCCACTGAAGTGGAATTTAAGCACACACTTTGCTGAACAGAAATGCAGTTAAGCACTTGCTTAGTGTTTTGCTGTATTCGGCTCTATGCAGATCTTCTATTTGGCATTGAACAATTTTTCACTTTCAGGTACATCCTGAAGTAAACTGTATAGAAAACTACAGAATTTTTTTATTTCAAAATATGAAATTGGGAATTAAATAGAGATGCACACTCTCTCATTTCTAACTATGACTGCAGATATTTGTTACAGTAAATGCAATTTTATAAATAGATGTAGAAATGTCTTTCTTAATAATTCTTTCTCACAGGACAATGCATGAAGCATCCAACAATAAAAGTAACAGGGCCTACAACAAGGAAGCAGGAAGGGAGGAAAAGAGGTTTTTTTCCCCACTCTTTGGGGTCAATGAGAAGTCGGGGAGCAAGATGTGTTTATTTTAAGCAGAAAATAGAAAACTATGACAGCACACTTCCTATGGCAAACACAGATGGAAATACAGGGAATTAATGAAACAGCTGTGGCTTCAGTTTGTAGGTAGAACACAGATTGAAATATGCCAAATATAAACACAGTGTGAGAGATGGAATAAAACCACATCAGTCACTTTAATCTTCACCAGATAATTCTATTTTATAGTCTGTGTTCAGTTTCCTTTTTTCATCACTCTTGGAAGTTTTGGAGTGGAGGATACATCTCAAAACAGAAATGTTTTATTGTTATACTTTTGTCAGAAACAGGATACAGAGAACTCCTCATCAACATTTTTATTTTCTTCCTTTGCAGGATTTGTATAAAGAAAACTAAAAGTAGTGTTCTGTATTTATTTTAATTTTGAGTGATTTATCTTGGATTCTCTTCCTGTCTCGAGAATCATTAAAAGGGGCAATTACAGTACCTCCAGCAACATATTTACCTTCTAACATTTTGGTGACTGTGGTAGCATCTTCTGATATTTATTTATACAATCGTCCTTCATATTAGAAACAACACAGTAGAGTTTTATTTTCTATAATATTCATCAATTGTGCAGGAACCTTCCTTGCTGTGATTTTGACATTTCTGAAATATGGAGCTGTCTTGTTAATCAGAGTCAACCCATTCACACTGATCAGCTCATGGCCTTTGTTTTATAAGTCTTCTTAATTTCCTAAATATGTCCCATTACCTGGCTTAATACAGGTTCTTTGGCCTTGGTGTACAGGATGTCAGATAAGATGATACAGTGGTCTCTTCTGGCCTGAAAATGCCTGAATCTCTCTGTTCCCCTCTGCCCCCGCATATGTTGTAGGTGAGTCTCCACTGTTCAAGCCACAGAATCTATGTAGTAACCCTGGCACTGGCACCGTGCACCTGCTGCAGCTGTGAAGTAGCAGCACAGAATGGTGTCCTGAATGGGGAGAGGGACAACCAAGAGACGGCAGCTTGATCTGGGGACAGGGTTTGGAATCCGCCCCGAAGGGGAAGCTGGAAGAAGCTATTAGAGAAGAAGGAGGGAAGGAGAAGAATCTGGATGCTGAGCTAGTGGATGAACTGGAGCTGGGGTAGGAGGTGAGGTGATAAAAGTACAGGAGAGTAAAAGTAGCAGACTTCGAAGTGAGAAGAAGGAAAGTAGGAAAGGTTTCAGGTCACGTGAAACATTAAAAAATAGACTTGGGTGTGTGAGCAGACATTATTCAAGAAGGGAAGTAAAGGGAAATAAAATCTACCAACATACTAGAGAGTCTCAAGGGAAATAACTGAAAGGAAATATAATTGGTGAAAAAAGGAATTGATCAAAACGCTGTTATATGAAAACAGTAAATGAGAAACCCACCCAGGAATGACCTAAAGTACCTGAAGAGAGAGAGTGACTGTTTGAACTTCTGTTGATGGAATACAGTTCAAAGGTCCCTAATAGACAAGTGGGAGCCCATTAGGTGAAATACCCTGCTTTTGGATAAACTTGATGCAAAGAGGTACAGCCACAGGAACATCAAATCTAAGGAGCATTTCAAGCCAAAGAGAAGCAGAGAACAGGACAGAAAGAATGGAGCTGGATTTACAGCAAAGGAGAGGAAAAGTTGATTCTTCTCTGAAGTCACAGTATATTGTTGAGTAATCTCTTTTGTTCTTGTTAATGCATTTGCTATTTACTGCACAGAGTAAGGAAGATTAGCATGTACAAGTTTGCAAAAGTTAATGTATTGGTAACCTATAGTTCATTATTATCAGTAATAAGTACTTGGTAATGTGCTATATTACTTAGCCGCCTGGTACAATTTTTGGGTTTTCTCTGATAAATTTAAATTTTTAGAACTTCATCCCTTTTGTCTTGGTTTGCCTCTGCCTCTCCTTGCAGTTAGCAGAGTCTAGCCTAACTGGGTAATTGCAAATGGGAAGTGCAAAGCCAGAGATACCCATCTTAAAACAACGTAAGTCAGTCAGGAGACAATGCAGGAGAAAGTAAGAATGCTAACTTCAAGAACCTTAACTCTGTCCCACAATGATCACCCCAGATCAAGAGTCAGATTATACACAATTGTTGTTAGGTGTGGAAGCAGTTGATTTTTTTTTTATTGGTAAGTATCAGTAATCATCAATTTCACCATGTTGGAATTAATATTTGAAATTATTAATATTGATATGGAAGATCACCAAATACTAATTTAACCATAAATTCCTTTAAATTTAATAAAGGCCATATAGTATTTATACAACTGCTCTAAACATGCCTAAAAAGCCTAACTAGTAAGAAATTTACCAGATTCAAACAGTAACAAACCATTTATAAGCATTTTGATCAAGATACTTACAAATGGGCTAACCTCAGGGGTGCTTCGATCCACATTGGTTGGCTCCAGCATAGTCAAGCAGGTATTAGCAATAAACCCTTTTAAAGTTTACATTTTATACCATTTAACAAACATATGATGTCATTGCCAGTTACTGACTTCATCTAAAAACCAATTGGAGACAATTCACGCTTATTTCCAGTTTTAATCCAGATAAGATTTACAGCCTCCTTTATTCCCAAGGCCTTTCCTTTCTTATCTCTTCCCCTCCCTCCCAATCGCCCTGCTTTACCAGCAGAACAGTGGGAAGATTTGGGCTTGTTTCTCTTAAGACAGTTTTTCATTGTCTTGTTACTATAGCTTTTTATTTTATTAGTTACTTTTACAGCCATACATTCTTCCCATCCACTACAAGTAATATTACTTCTTATTCTCACAGCCTTCTTTTACTTCCTGGTTGGGACCTTCTTTACAATACTTATATAGATCCTTAACCAAACTTAAGCAAACTTTAATTCTTTAATTTCGTACTTATCCTACACACCATATACACACAAACTGACCAAAACATTTCTATTGATGATAATCAAAATATTCAGATAGGCAAAGTAAGAAAAATGCTGCTTGAGAGCTTATTAGAGTCTGATTTAAGGCTATTTACTTTTTATTTTTTGGCAATTTGGGTTTCAGTGGTTATAGAGATTCAAAAAGTTAAAGCTTTATGTCTATTATTATAAAATTTATCATAAAATTGTCTTACCCCCACCCCAGTTCCCTGCAACTGTGAAAATAAAAATAGAAACAAATGCCTAAATAAACGTTGATATTATCCGTTGAACTTATAAAAATAAAAATTGAATTCTGCCATGCCTAACTATTGTACACTTCATTGCTTACAATGCCACCTAAATAATACAGGTCTCTACCAAAATTGATCATTTTCTAATATTTCTCTATTTTAGTGTTACACTTTTTGTCCAGTGGTCAAGGTCCCTGTGAATATGGTCATTTAAAGCTATATAACTATGTGGCTTGCCTAACTATACTTAGCTATTTAAGTGTGTCACACTTAGTTTTAGATAAATTATCCATGTTTTTAGACCTTTCTAAAGCCCATGGGCAAACTTTGAAAGTGCACAAGATCTGTGATACATGCAGCCACAGGCTATGGAAATAAGCTACACAGAGAGCGGTAGAATTTGGGTCTTCCTCACTTAGTCCTAATCCGATGCTTACTCTGTTAGACCACACTACCATCCTTAATGGATGTTCTTGTTGTCTAGGTAGCCTTATGTAGTCAAAGTTAAGGTGGTTGTTTCCCTTACTTTGCAACTTTTAAAAATAGGATCTTTTTGTGGGGGGAGATGGAGGTGAACAAAAAACACATGTCACCTTTTAAAACTCCTTATATTTGAAAGTGTTCTGATGCTTCAAGCATTAAACTCAAACTTTTCGACTATGAACGGAAATATTAAAAAGTTTTAAAATAATAAAGGTGGTTCTTGTTCCTGCTGGGGAAAAAATAAGTTATTGAACTGTTTAGAAGCTTACATGAGAATAGGAATGGGTGGAGTCGATGGCGATTTGATAGAGGAGCATGTGGCTAGTGAGTAGGATCAGCTGTCTGTATGTTCTGGAGGGAAATGGGTGAAACTGTGAGTGATAAGGAAGGCATTGTTAAAATCCAAATACCTGGAAGGTGAGTGGGGCTTCTTATAACCTGGATTTGTACAGAAGTTCATCTTATTTTTTATTCTTCATAACATTGTATTTAATAGGTCATTTCTCATTCTAACTGAAATAAATTTGAAAGCTGCAAACTGGTGTTTACCAAACATCAGTGTCTGAATTTCTGACTCAGCATGACAAGTAAACAGCAGAAAAAAACAATCAAATTAATAACTATTCTAATGTAAATGTTCTCATCAGTAGTTTAAATAGTAACATTAAAAGGATTCATGCTCCTCTCAAAAAGCACAGAAAACTGGTTCCTTTGGATTCATCAAGATCACCAAATGTGTGACTAAATGTGCTGCTGAAGGTGTTAGAGCTGATCATTAAGTATGAAACATTTTTAAGGCCAATGTTTCTGAAACATATACATGATAATTTTAAGTCTCTGCGAGGCCTTCTCACAGCTTTTCAATATTGGCTTTGTTTTAGAGCAGTCTGTCTATTTTAGACACTCAAAAAAGTTGCAAAGCTCGGTTTATTCATAAAAGCAACAAAGGCAAAAGTTGGACTTGATAAGGTTGCTACATTCCTTTATGCTAACTTTACCTTCAGTGTAGCACAATATTAGAGAGACATGATTGAAGTACTTTGTCCTAGAAATAATTCTGCACACAAATTTTAATTCTAATCCACTTCTAGATGCTGCAAGTGAAAAAATAGAAAATTAAAGGAATTACTCTAACATTAATGCAAGATGGTTAGTCTGTTTTGATAATGACTATAAGCATCCATTCAAATAAAAATGCTATTGGCTTTGCAGCTGAAAAGAAAATTGTCCAAGTTGCTAGAGATGCCATCTGGGAATGCAGAGTAAAGTATGGCTCTTTGCCACTTGTTCAGTCATCTCAGGATGAGAACATATCAGGTGTTATCATCCTATACTTATGATGTATAGGTGTTTACACATACTATTTAAACATTTCTGAAGAAGAAGTAACATTTAACACTCTAAAGCAGTGTTTCCCAAACTTGGGACGTCGCTTGTGCAGGGAAAGGCCCTGTATGTCCCATGGCCTGCGCCATTTCCTGCAGCCCCCGTTGGCCGGGCACAGCGATCAGCCAGACCTTTAGAAAGGTAAACAAACTGGCCAGGCCTGCCACAAGCCTTTCTCTGCACAAGCGGCATCCCAAGTTTTGGAAACGCTACTCTAAAGCAAGTTGTGAAATGTGAAAAATTTTTCTGTGACCATCACCTCCTTTATGGTCACCGGTCTGAAGAAGGTGGTCCAGATGACATTTGGTGGATCTCACAGGAAGATTATATCTCTGTTAGGGTTGCCAGTTTTGGTTAGATGTATTCCTGGAGGTTTCCTCGCATGACATAAGCTTTAATTAAAGATTCTTTAATTCCTGGAGAGGCCAGGATAATCCTGGAGACTCGGCAACCCTAATATCTACATTTATATCAGACTATATAAACATTTTGAAATTAGCACTGAAAAGTTTAGGACTTTGATTGAAACATAGTATATATTGTGCAAAGATGGAACTCAAGGCTCTAAATTTAAAAAACAAGCAAAGGTTTCCAAGAAATTGGACAGATGAAGAACATATTACATGATTATTATAGCCTCAGCAGAAATCTGATTTGATCAAATTAGGAACAAAAAATGAAGATGCTAAGGAAATACGATAACTGATACCAAATAAAGGTCATAGGTTGACTCCATAACAGGATAAAAAGGCTATGTGTCTCATGAATTGTCAGTCTGAGTTGGTTCCTTTTTTCTCCTAGCATTTAAAACCAAACACCTAAACCTGTGTGCAAAGAATGTTGTGTTAAAGTTCCTTCCATCAAAATAGTGAAAAATAGCGGAAGACAGAACAGTTGAATTCAGAATTCTGTCAATTTTAAAAGGCCTGTATTCATGTACAAACAGCTTGGAATCAATTGGGCACGTTTTTAGCACGTTTAAATTAGGTAGTGAAAAAGTAAATAAGGCTTTGATCCAGCTCTCACATCTCTACATGTGTTCCCTTGCAACTGCATGAAGCCTCAGTGGAATCACTGGTGCCACAGGTGCTGGCTTCCTCCTTTCCATGGGGGTGCTCTGCTCCCGCTCAGTCCCTGCCGCCTCCACCCCTTCCCCCAAACTCCCACCCTCGCTCTGCCTCTGCTCTGCCCGAGGCCCCACCCTGTCTCTTCCCACCCCTACTCTGCCCCGTCCTGCCTCTTCCTGCCCAGTTTCACCCTCTTCCCCGAAGTGCGACCAGTCTCTGCTCCTCCCCTCCCAACCAGCGTCTCCCGCATGCCGTGGAACAGCTGATTGTGGCGGGCAGGAGGCGCTGGGAGGAGTTGATTGGTAGGGCCACTGGCAGACGGGAGGCGCTGGTGAGCTGGCTGCCGGTGGGTGCTAAGCAACCTCGCTACGTCGTTCAGACGTGAAAAATTCACCCCCCGGAGACATGTAGCTAAGCTGACCTTCGCCTCGATGTAGAGACTGCTAGGATGTAGAGACTTCTAGGTCAATGGAAGAATTCTTGAGGGGGTGGCTACCAGTGTTCCCTCTAATGTTTAACAGGCCGTGTGCGCAAAAAAATTGTTCTGTGCTGCCGCCGAAGCAAAAAAAGAAAAAAAAAAAGCCGGCGTGCCAAAGCCGGAGTGCTCAGGGTGTTTTGCCGTGTGCGCAGGGTTTAAGATCTGTGTGCAGGTGCACACGCGCACAGCTTAGAGGGAACAGTGGTACCTACTACAGTGACAGAAAAAGCCCTTCCGTTGCTGTATTAAGTGTACTCTGCAGTACTACACTGCGTAGCTCTGTTTTAGCCATATTTAGCTTGAGTCGATGGCTAGACGTCAATGAGACATATCAGACAGTTTGAGATTTTAGTTATAGCACATGAAGACGTTTCTGGAGTAGTGAGGTAGATCTGTGAGTTGTCACCATATAGATGCAAAAAGAACAGGAGTACTTGTGGCACCTTAGAGACTAACAAATTTATTTGAGCATAAGCTTTTGTGCGCTACAGCCCATTTCATTGGATGCATGTAGTGGAAAGTACAGTAGGACAATTTTATATACACAGAGAACATGAAACAATGGGTGTTACCATACACACTATAACGAGAGTGATCAGGTAAGGTGAGCTATTACCAGCAGGAGAGAAAAAAACAAAAAACAAAAAAAAACTTTTGTATTGAGAATCAGGATGGGCCATTTCCAGCAGTTGACAAGAACGTGTAAGGAACAGTAGGGGGGGAAATAAACATGGGGAAATAGTTTTACTTTGTGTAATGACACATCCACTCCCAGTCTTTATTCAAGCCTAATTTAATGGTGTCCAGTTTGCAAATTAATTCCAATTCAGCAGTCTCTTGTTGAAGTCTGTTTTTGAAGTTTTTTTGTTGTAATATTGCGACTTTTAGGTCTGTAATCGAGTGACCAGAGAGATTGAAGTGTTCTCCAACCGGTTTTTGAATGTTATAATTCTGATGTCTGATTTGTGTCCATTTATTTTTTTACGTAGAGACTGTCCGGTTTGGCCAATGTACATGGTGGAGGGGGCAGTGCTGGCACATATCACAGTGGTAGATGTGCAAGTGAACGAGCCTCTAATAGTGTGGCTGATGTGATTAGGCCCTGTGATGGTGTCCCCTGATATGTGGACACAGTTGGCAACGGGCTTTGTTGCAAGGATAGGTTCCTGGGTTAGTGTTTTTTGTTTTGTAGTTCTCCTGTTCTTTTTGCGGATACAGACTAACATAGCTGCTACTCTGAAACCCACCATATAGATGGTAATTGAATTTGTGTTTGCTTAAGTTGCAAAGGGAGATAAGGTGTAGAGGGAGAAGAGAGGGGGACCAAGGACAGAGGCCTGTAGAACTCTCCCCGAAAAGTTGGAGGACTATCCTCCACAGGTTTCAGAGTAACAGCCGTGTTAGTCTGTATTCACAAAAAGAAAAGGAGTACTTGTGGCACCTTAGAGACTAACCAATTTATTTGAGCATAAGCTTTCTTGAGCTACAGCTCACTTCATCGGATGCATCAGGACATCCTCCACAGGACTCGCTGAAGGAGCAGTAGGAGACATAGGAGAAGCACAAGATTACAAGCTCGTGTAATTTACTGTCTTCTCTCCTCCCTTCATCGTTTTATGTATTTCTGCTCTTCAGACTCTTCTCACTGTGTTTTTAGTGGCTGTGATGGTAAACTGCTTCTTCAGAATTTAAATTGTGATTGAATTGCTAGGATTTTAGGACTAAAAATGTCAACTACTCAACTTGAGTTTTTTCAAGTTGTTATCCTATTGTATATCTTAAACCATTTTTAAAAACGAGTGTGGGGAAATATGTATTACACACTCTGTAAGCAAAAGAAGTGAAATCCTGTCCCTATTGATGTCAATGGGGGTTTTGCCAGTGACATTAGTGGGAGCAGGCTTTCACCCCAAATCCTTGGGATTGAAAGGCACTGCGTTAAGAATGACCCACCAAGAAAAATGCCCATTTGAGAAATTGCATGTATATTTTTTTATACTGTACTTTTATTCGTTGATTTTTTTTTCCCCTCTGAAGCTAAGGCAACAATAGTTCAAATTTTATAACTGTACAAGCCTACAGAAGTAAGCTTGGGCACTATTTCTCTGCAGTTGAGAGAGATACAGAAAGGAAAACTGCAATCTGTTTGAACCATCCTTAATAAAAAGAAGTAGAGTTCAGTGTATTGAAATATGTCTGAATCCTGTTCTCTGCCTGCCTGAAATCCAAAGAAGATTGGGAAAATAAAAGTCTCTGACAGTACTTTCATTCACTTAAACGCCTGGATTGTTCACGAACATGGTGGAGATAGAATTATTCTTCACTAACATTTTGTTAATCTATTACCTTCAAACACATGAGGAAAAGTTAGGAAAAATAGTGGATGTTGAGCTATGTGTGCTTACATTAAGAGGTACAATTAATTATTATTATTCTTTTTTTTTTTAGTATAAACATGTTTTTGATCGCAGTAATGGAGAATTGGAAGACTGATTATTTCACATATTAAAATGGATTGTTTACCAGTAGAGGTAAGAAACAAAGATTCTTCTTCTAATAGTTTATTGACCCTCTTTTGTTACCTAACATCCATGCAACTCCTACTACAGCCAGTGAGAATTAAAGATGTAAATGAAAGCAAAATTTTGGTCCTTAGTATAGTATAGAATAGAATGATTGACATCTGAATGTAAGCATTTCCATTCTTAATGCTTAATACTATTGGATTTCAAAATGATCTTCAGATTTTACCTGTGTTAAAAGAACTAGACACAGTACAGTAGAACTTCAGAGTTTCGAACTCCAGAATTTTGAACTGACTGGTCAACCACACACCTGATTCGGAACCAGAAGTATGCAATCAGGCAGCAGCAGAGTCAAAAAACAAAAAGCAAATGCAGTACAGTACTGTGTTAAACATAAAACTATTAAAAAAAAAAAAAGGGAAAGTTTTTAATAAAAAAAAATTTGACAAGGTAAGAAAACTGTTTCTGTGCTTGTTTCATTTAAATTAAGATGGTTAAAAGCAGAATTTTTCTTCTGCGTGGTAAGGTTTCAAAGCTGTATTAAGTCAATGTTCATTTGTAAACTTTGGAAAGAGCAACCATAATGTTTTGGTCAGAGTTACGAATATTTTAGAGTTATGAACAACCTCCATTTCCAAGACGTTCGTAACTCTGAGGTTCTACTGTACTTTTACTAAAACCTTGCATTAGTTCTGGTCTTTGCATTAAGATACACTTCACTTTCATTATAAGGTCTGCTGTATGTCTGATGTTTACATAACTGCACTGACTCCTGTTGTGTGCAATGTGGTTGTAGCTCGGGATATTAGAGAGACACACTGGATGAGGTAATATCTTTTATTGGACCAGCTTCTTTTTGTGGTAGAGGCAAGCTTTAGAGCCACACCGGTCTGAAGAAGACTGTGTGGCTCGAACACTTGTTGCTGGCTATGTCTATACTACTGCGGTAAGTCGACCTATGCTACACAACTCCAGCTACGTGAGTAACGTAGCTGGAGTCAACGTACCTTAGGTCGAGAAACTGCGGGGGATCGATGGGAGAAAACCTCCCGTCAACTTACCTTACTCTTTTCATTGGGGGTAGAGTACAGGGGTTGACTGGAGAGCAATCTGCGGTCGATGGGGGGTAGGGGGTGTCTTTACTAGACCCGCTAAATCGACCGCTGGTGGATTGATCTCAGACCCTCGATCCCTGCTATAGTGTAGACCTGCCCTCTCTCTCCAGCAGAAGTTGGTCTAGTACAAGATATATTACCTCACTCACCTTGTCTCTTGATTCCTGTTGCTTATATATAGCTAGTTTTCCACAAAGCAATCTGCTGTTTCTTAGGCAGCAGATGAGTGTTGAGTTAAAGAAACACCTCTTTCTGGATGCTAATCACTAGAATGTTTTAAGACCCAATATGGACTAGCCTTATCTGATTATTTTCATAATACTGCTACTTGTTGAATTTTGTTAATTAAAAGGCAAATTTTTGCTGCTGTTGAATCCAGTGGAAATTTAGCTGTTGATTTCAGTGGTATCAGGTTTTGGCCATGTGCAAAGAAACACTTTTAAGGTTCTGTTTTCTTCTTTTTACTTCAGCTTTTTTGGTGCTACAACATATGTAACAAACAGAAATCATAGATATAAACAAACATTGTTGGAGAAGAAACTCAAACCTACACAATCTGTTAATGATTTGTAACTTTTTAAACTGTACAGTAGGAAGAATGTTGAAATTCAAGACACTGTTCTTGCTTGCACTGACATGATTTAAACTGAAGTGGAACATAGTGATTCAGTCTGTTTTTAAAACTGATAACCATCATAAAAAGTAAATTAAGCAAAGGAATGTCAAAATAGTGTTCTGTGTGGTTAGGATTAAATGGGGTCCTAGCAATATTATTCTTTTTATGGCTGAAAATGGATGTGAAGACTTATTATAAAAGAAATATAAAATCATTTTTTAAAAGGGCTAGATAGTGGTTTTGCCAGAAGCCCTGAGTATGGGATGACATGAAGGTGCACTGGACCTAGGAGCAGTGCAGGGAAAGTATTGTGCCTTAGAGAAGCAAGACTCCTTCCCTCACGTTGCTTTGGGGGTAGTAATTTGCTACTGGCCAACACCTATATTTAAATTACTAACCCCCCATCCCACATACTGGCTCAGCTGCACTAGCCAAGTATGTTTTGGAGTGGAGATCTGGAGCTGAATCAAGGAGTGGCGCTAGGAACTGCTGGCATACAGCATCTCTTTACCCCTAATGCACTCAGACTCAAAGTGCAGAGAGGCAGTGTAGAAGCTTATGCACAGCCCATGCCACATACTGGTTCTGAAGAAAAAAAAAAGTGTCTTTTTGCCTCTGACTCCAGAAAAAAATTGTTTTCTCTGTTTGTTTCTAGTAACTAAGGTGCAGACAACAATTTTGGCTTATGCAGCTACATAAAAATGAGTGAAGTACAGGCTATGATAGAATTCTCCGTGGAGCTCCACAAATTCTACAATGTGGATTTGTTTCAAAGAGGGTATGTACTGAATTCTTCCAAAATGAAGAGGAAATTGTACTGTAGTGAATGGCTGTACTGAAAAATCTTAATGTTTAAGTTCTGTCATACTTACTCTTTTAAGATATGTGGATATACTGGCATTGTAAACCAAGTTCAACAGATATGCCTGTCTTTGCCAGAGTGACGATTCATGTTTTATTACTAGTTTTGTATGGTGACTTGAAAATTAAGTGTTTACTGCTTATTAGAAAGATAGCTGTGAAGGGCAGCTACTTTCTTGGAGTTTACTCCAAGGTTCAAAAATCTTAGGCATAGAACTTCAGCTAATATCAAATACTTATAGTCTGATTGGAGAGGGGTGAAAGGGCTACAATTCTGAATGTGGATAATGTGAATAATAATCTGAATGTGGATTATGCTCTTGTCCAGGCCCTTGCCCTCTCCCACCTTGACCAGTGTAATCTCACTGGTTTAACTAATACAGCCTTGTTTTTTCAAGTCCATTTAAAATCATAGAATATCAGGGTTGGAGGGGACCTCAGGAGGTCATCTAGTCCAATCCCCTGCTCAAAGCAGGACCAATCCCCAATTAAATCATCCCAGCCAGGGCTTTGTCAAGCCTGACCTTAAAAACTTCTAAGGAAGGAGATTCCACCACCTCCCTAGGTAATGCATTCCAGAGTTTCACCACCCTCCTAGTGAAAAAGTTTTTCCTAATATCCAACCTACATCTCCCCCACTGCAACTTGAGACCATTACTCCTTGTTCTGTCATCTGCTACCACTGAGAAGAGTCTAGAGCCATCCTCTTTGGAACCCCTTTCAGGTAGTTGAAAGCAGCTATCAAATCCCCCCTCATCCTTCTCTTCCGTAGACTAAACAATCCCAGTTCCCTCAGCCTCTCCTCATAAGTCATGTGTTCCAGTCCTCTAATCATTTTTGTTGCCCTCCGCTGCACTCTTTCCAATTTTTCCACATCCTTCTTGTAGTGTGGGGCCCAAAACTGGACACAATACTGCAGATGAGGCCTCACCAATGTGGAATAGAGGGGAACGATCACGTCCCTCGATCTGCTGGCTATGCCCCTACTTATACATCCCAAAATGCCATTGGCCTTCTTGGCAACAAGGGCACACTGCTGACTCATATCCAGCTTCTCATCCACTGTAACCCCTCAATCCTTTTCTGCAGAACTGCTGCCTAGCCATTCGGTCCCTAGTCTGTAGCGGTGCATGGGATTCTTCCGTCCTAAGTGCAGAACTCTGCACTTGTCCTTGTTGAACCTCATCAGATTTCTTTTGGCCCAATCCTCCAATTTGTCTAGGTCCCTCTGTATCCTATCCCTACCCTCCAGCATGTCTACCTCTCCTCCCAGTTTAGTGTCATCTGCAAACTTGCTGAGGGTGCAATCCATACCATCCTCCAGATCATTTATGAAGAGATTGAACAAAACCAGCCCCAGGACCGACCCTTGGGGCACTCTACTTGATACCGGCTGCCAACTAGACATGGAGCCATTGATCACTACCCCTTGAGCCCGACAATCTAGCCAGCTTTCTATCCAGCTTATAGTCCATTCATCCAGCCCATACTACTTTAACTTGCTGGCAAGAATACTGTGGGAGACCGTGTCAAAAGCTTTGCTAAAGTCAAGGAACAACAAAATGTTGCTGCCAAAATCATCTTCCTCACTTATTGTGACAATGGCACATCCTACGTGAGCTCCTCCACTGTGTCTCCTGTTTATCTAGTCTTTCATCTCATTGCATCGTGCCTCAACACAGACGTCTCTCTTGCCTGCTTGTCCATTTCTTCCACTAGCACCTGCATGGGTTCTTCTGCTCCATCCCTTATGCATCAGACCCTGAGAAAAATCACAGATTTGTTTAAAAAAAATTGCAGTAGTGTCATGGGTAAATGTTCCAATTTCACAGGATATGCACAGCCCCCAGGCCCTCTCCCTCTCCAGCAGGGAGGTGGAAGCGGGTATCCTGCTTCTGCTTGCCTGCTTAGGCTGCAGCTGTTCATTGGAGGTTAGTGGGCCAGGCCCATCCCAGGAAGAGTGGGAGAATGGGGAGGTTTCTTACCCCATGGTGCTGCCTGGTCCAACCCAGCCTGGCCTGGGGTAGGGATTAAGGCCCAGTTTACTCTGAGATCAGCTCCAGCCCAGACCATTGCTGCTGCTTCCTATCCAGCCAGTAGGGAGAAGGGGGCAGTGCTGACCACGCGGTGACTAGGAATCCCAGTCCAGCGAGCCCCACGGCAGGCCCCTCAGGCCTGGGGGAGACATCAGTGTTGGCTGGCAAGGAGCTGCTGAGACTGGGATCCATCACCCCCCGATAGTTGTGTATCTAAGCTTCATGAGTGCTTTTAAAAAGTTGCATGTGTGCATGTATATAAAATATAGCTTTTTTTATTAATATAATAAAACTTGTAGGAACCATTACAAAATATCCAGTTCTTTGATTAGTGTTCCTGTGGGTGCTCCACTTCAGGTGTGTATGCGCCCTGTGCCTTTGACCAGAGATTTTTGGTAGTGGTGGCCATTTGGTCCATGCATGTGACCCACAAATCCTGGTGCCCTACACCGAGGCTATTTGGTGCTGCGCAGGTAAACTGCTCTCAGTGTCTTCTCAATCGCCTTTTGTCTGAGATGGGGTCTGCAGCATGTGTCTGTTCTCCTTTTAGGATTTAGATAGTTTATAATTACTTACCTTTTAGTGTTTCCTTCGTTTTTCCTTTCCCCCCTAAAAATAAAAGGATTTTATTTTTAGATATAGTTAGATAGTAGTTTAGAACTTCCCCTTCTTGGGGTTGTCTCTTTTGTTGTTTTTTCTCAGGAATGCCACATTCCTCAGGATTCAAGAGGTGCCTCTCCTTCTGAGAGGTTCATTTCAATCAGTGACAGGCTTTCCCAATGCCTGCACAGTTAGTGTGTTACCCATATTCCTAGTAAGTGCAAGATCTGTACATCTTTCAGGGGTAGATTTTAAACTTCACTTCCCACTATTTTTTTTTCAAACTACTAATGATGGAACAAGCCTTATGTCCAGCTTTGGATCCAGAGGCAGAAGACCTCTCAGTACTCCTGATGCCCCACAAGATCTCAGTCATCGGAAACAGCTAGAGACGTAGGCAGTACTGTGTCACTGAATACTTCTATGCTACTGAAGTTCTCATCTACATCTTCCTCTACACAGAAGGAGAGAGGTATAAATCTCCAAGAAGATCTTGGTCACCAACACACAACAGGGCTACAGAGACCTCGGGTCCCAAGGGGAGTTCAGCGTAGGCTCTGAGTGATGCAGGTACTGCAAAAGCAAAGAAGAAAACTCAGTCTAAGACTGACTTTGGATATCTGGATCCTGACTGACAGAGACATAGGTGTCCCGGAATAGCACTTGGTACTGATATCAAGGAAGACAACTGTAGCGAAGACCACTAGACCCTATATAATACTGCGAGAGTCAGAGCCGATTCACTCACAGGCCAAGCGCTCAGTGCTGGCTACATCAGTACTGAAGCCATCCTCCAGGTCAGTCTTTGTTACTGTCGGTACCACAAGAGTTTAGGTACCCTAAACACTTGATAGTCTCTTCAGAGTGTTGGGGGTTTGTCAGCAGCAAGACCCTCTCAATCACTGATCTCTGTATCACACAGGGAACCAGGCTTGCCCTAATCTACTTTGCAAATTGAACAGCTCCCCTCCTTGACCCCCGGAGAATGCGTAAGAGGAATCTTCAGATTTTCAGGTCTTGGTGTAGGGTTCCCCAGAACACATCACTCTCCCTCCTACACTGATGTTTTACAAGAGAATAGACCTCAAATGACACCCTCCTGGCAGGAACACAGATGGATGTCTCCATCTTTGCCTTTTGGCCTCCCTCAGTGGCCTTGCTGGGATCCCTGGGTGTTGTAACTCCAGCAATTCGTGACGAGGTCTTCACACTGTTGGAGGGAACAGAGAAGAAGGGATCATCTTCAACCTTCTTTGTCACCACCCATGCCAGAGGATGAGACCCATGAGGAAAAAGACGCAAGGGCAGACAAGGAGGTGACACCTCTTACAAATATTTCCTCTTCTTCACCTGATATGTCATGCCTCCACCACCTTCTGTGGCAGATGACTTCAGACAGTTTCAGGAAATGATAAAGCAAATTGCTGATACTTCAGATTCCCTTAGAGGATGTTCAGGAATCCCATCATGCACCTTGTCATGGATGAGAATTGCTATTTCAGTGAATTAAGCTCTTATGGAGCCCACTAAGGCAGTTTGGAAAACTCCATCTATAATACTGTCTACCTGCAAGAGAGTGGATGAAAAGTATTATGTTCCTGCCAGGGAACAGGAGTTTCTATTCTCTCACCCAGCTCTGAACTCCCTAGTGGTAGAGGCTGTTAATGAAAGGGGCAGGCAACATAGCTCTAAACAGAAAGGACTATAAGCAGCTCTATTCCTCCCCCGCCGCCCCTCCACACTTCAGTTCAGAAGAGTAAACCATCAGGTGCTCATGGCCAAATAGGACTACGTAAATTACAACAGATTTAGTTTCTATAGTGAACATCCATCAGAGAAACACTGTGATCACTTTAAAGTCACTGTTCAGGAGGGACAACCTGTAGCAAAAACATTGCTCCAGGCTTCCTTAGATGTGGCACATACTGCAGCACAGTCTAGATCCTCTTCAGTGATCATGAGAAGAACGTCTTGGCTGCAGATGTTGGGACTTCTGAGAGAGGTTCAAAGTACCATTTGAATATCTCCGCTTTGACGGTTGCAAGCCCTTTGCGGACTCAGTGGATGTCTTTTTACACAAAGGACTCAAGAGTCACACCGAGATCCCTTTGAATCTGTATTCCTGTAAATAGGAGGAGATTTTATAGATATCAGATAGTACAAAGAGCATTCCCAGACCTGTATTCAACCTACCATACACTCTCTGAACCCCTGGCCGAGAGACCAAGGAACTCAAAAAAGAAACCCCCTTGGCTACAACTACATCTTCCCAGCCATCCATGTCCTTCAGCAACAATTATGACGGTTTGGTTGAGTGTGGTTTTTGGAGGGGGGTGGGGGGGTGAGAAAACCTGGATTTGTGCTGGAAATGGCCCACCTTGATTATCATACACATTTTAAAGAGAGTGGTCACTTTGGATGGGCTATTACCAGCAGGAGAGTGAGTTTGTGTGTGTGGGGGGGGGGGGCAGAGGGTGAGAAAACCTGGATTTGTGCTGGAAATGGCCCAACTTGATGATCACTTTAGATAAGCTATTACCAGCAGGAGAGTGGGGTGAGAGGAGGTATTGTTTCATGGTCTCTGTGCATCTAATGTCTTCTGAAGTTTCCACAGTATGCATCCGATGAAGTGAGCTGTAGCTCACGAAAGCTCATGCTCAAATAAATTGGTTAGTCTCTAAGGTGCCACAAGTACTCCTTTTCTTTTTGCGAATACAGACTAACACGGCTGTTACTCTGAAATCTGACCATCCAGTTCATGGGACTTTACAGCTGCAACATTCTACCGCCACTTCCTCATTTTGGATGCTGCCTCCTCCCCTTTAAGGATGCGTGAGAGTATATAATATGAGACAAATGTGTTTTGGAAGCCATAACCTCTGCTTACACTGTACATTTCAAGGCTCTCTCTCCTACCCATCCCTGTCCTTCTTCAGGGACTCCTCTCCTCATAGTCAGTTACTAGAACAAAAAGTGACCTCACTGTTAAGTTTAGGAGCAACACAGAAGAATGGGATTCTACTCAAAATACTTCCTGATATCCATAAAGAAGGGGGAATGGAGACCAGTTTTAGAACTCAGGCTGCTAAACAGATACATAAATGTAAAACAGCAAAAATTCAGGATGACTATCCTGGCAGCAATAATTCCATCATTACAGTTAGGAGATTGGGTCAAATCTCAGTCTACAAGATGCATATTTTCATTTTGCTATTCATCCATCACACAGGAGTTTTCTTTGTTTCCAAATCAACAACGAACACTGCTAATACAGGGTGTTGTCTTTTGGATGATCTTTTGTACCACGGATGTGCTCAAAGATTTTGGCAGTAATTGCTGCCCACCTCTTTGGGCATAATAGTTTTCCAGTGTCTAGATGATTGGCTGATAAAGAGCAGATCTTGTCAGGAGGTTTGGAGTCAATAAACACCATGTGTTCTTTATTTTACAGCCTGGTCCTTCAAGTCAACCTCAAAAGTCCATTTTGACTCCACTAGAGTGTGTAGATTTTGTAGAAGCATCACTGGATGTTTTGATAGGCACAGCTACCATCCAGCACATTTCTCACACTAGTGAACCACATCAAGGATTCAGGGCAAGTTACAGTAAGAGATTACCTTCAGCTGCTGGGACATATTTACATGTGTCTTTGTAGTGTTCAAAAATGCTTAACTACACTTTCTACCTCTACTCAGATTGAAGTCAATAAAGATAATGACAAACATGTTGTGCATGTATTATCAACCATCAAGGAGGAGCACATTCCCCACCTATCTGTGCTAAAGTGAAAACTCTGGAATTAGTGCATAATCAAGCACATACTCATCTCAGCTTCTTACCTTCCAGATATTCAAAACACCATGGCAGACTACTTCAACACACATTTCTCTCTAAATTACAAATGGGAACTAAACTCCAGAGGTCTTCACATAATATTCTCGGTCGGGGGGTGGGTTCTTAGAGGTTGATCTGTTTGCCATGGCAGCAAATGCTAAATGCATCACTTATTGCTCCAGAGGGAATCTTGATCCCCTATCTGTAGGGGATGCATTTCTCATCACACGTAGGGAAGTCCTTTCGTCCACGTATCCACTAACATAGTTACTATTGATGGTTCTCAATAAGATTGGGCCAGAGTCATACTAATTGCATCAATGTGGCCAAGACAAGTCTGGTATCCCTTTCTCATCAGGCTCACATCTTCTTTATGGAAGCTTCCAATCAGTCCTTACCTAATGACTTAAGTTGCAGGTCAAACACTTCACCCCAATTTACAGATTCTGTGCCTCCAAGCATGGTTCCTCGATGGTTTTCAGGGATAGAGAGATCTTGTTCCTCATTTGTACAATGTTTTATTAAATAATAGAAAACCATCTACAAGAAATATGTATCTCCAAAAATGGAAACGATACCATCTTGGGTGTAACAGTCATCAGATTTCACCAACTTGCTCTCCCTTCCTAGAGTACTGGATTACCTGTTAGTAATTGAAGACAAAGTCTTTCTGTGAATTCTATTAGGGTTCATTTAGCGGCAACAACAGCCTTTCACATACCCATAAGTTTTTTTTTTCCCCCCTCTTTTATCTTCCAGCTACGGCAAGATTCGTGCAAGGTTTGACAATTATCTACGGATCAGAAGCCCCATTCTTAGCTAGGATCAGGACCTAGTCCTTAATGGCCTTATGACGCATCCATTTGAACTACTAGCTTAAATGTTAATTATTAGATTTATCTATGAAGACAGCCTTTCTGGTAGCGATCACTTCCACCCAAAGGGTAGGAGAATTGGGGGCTTTAATGGCGGACCTCCCATTTATGGTGTTCTTCAGAAAGCAAGATTCTTCCCTAAAGTCTCCTCGGAATTCCACATTGAGGAATTGAGGACAACACATCCAACCTACCCTTAGTGAACTCTTAACTGGGAGAAGATGGCATGTATTGCTAGTCAAAGTTGGTTATTCATTGAATATCTTGCTCTGCAGGAGGTTGTATTTAGTCTTAGTGCATGATATTCCTTACTAATATAGAGTGGTTAGAGATTTCCCTGGCTGTGGAAGTGTCCCAACTGCTGATTTCTCAGAGGTAGAGACAAACCTTCCCTGTCACTTCTTGGCAGGTCTGGTCTGTCTCCAAAGCTGTATAGAAAAGCGACATAATGCTATGATCTGTGGACCTCATTCATCCTAGAAAGGAGATTTTCACATAAGGCACAAATACATTTCCCTCGTGTGCCTGGTGTGGATCAAAAATCCACTTTCCTAGTTAGTCTGTAGAATTGATGAGGTTTGTATTGTAATATTGTTAGGTTTGGATGCAAATCATATTTCAGCATGTGGGGCTTTAACAATAATTTTTTGTATTGTAATAGCATTCAAAATATGTTGGGTGCGGTACAAACACAAAAACACTGTCCTTGCCTTGAAAAGCTTACAGTCTAATCTAAATAGACAAGACGGACAAATAGGCCAACAACAGACAAGCCAAATGTTTGAGGAGATGATAGGAATATGTCTAGTTGTCTTTCCTGTTTTTCTTGTCCGACTATCCCGCTGTCATATGACAATGGTAAAGTGTCATGGACAGATTGGTTTTCTTCTAGAACTGAACAAAGAAAATTAGAATAATCCTTCAAGATATCTCTTCACTGCACTGGGATAGCTTCCCCGGCCTACCCCACCCCTATTCTTCCTACAGATGTTTTAATTAGTAATCAAATCCCAAAAGTATACACACCTGTTCAATAAGTGTAGGCTTCTTCCTTCACTTAGGCTATTGTATGAATATCATTGCCATTAGGGTCATATGGCAGTTTAACTTTTTAAGCAGGTGAAGGTGGCCAACTTTTTCTTCTGTGCTTAGTACCGTGATCAGCTTCAATCACACGTGCACTAACTCAGGGTACAGTTATGTCCATTGATTACGTCCAGTAGCTACATCATGTCCTATGTTTCTTCATTTGGCAAGATGGACCCTCCTGGTTTCATCTTGGGTAAGCTTTTTGTTATATTCCAATAGCTAAAGAAGAGAACCTGAGACTACCAATATTTGGTGTATCACATCTCATCCTGGTGTTTTTAAGCAAGGATGGCAAATGGAGGTATACTTAAAGTTTGTAGCATTCTGTTGGTCCACAAATAAGTAGCTGAGCTTATCCCCATAACTGACATGTAGTTGCCCTAACAGCTGAGAAGAGTTAGTGTGAGGCCATGATTTGGCTGAAGTGATTTAAACATTATAAGCCCTCACATTGACGAATATGCACAATGAATGAAGAGGAGCTCTTGTTCTGCTTGTCTGTAAATCATTTTGTTTTTCATAATACTTTTTATTGCTGAATTTTACTCAAGGCATTATTATTTCTTTTTGAAACACACTTTCATAAATAGGATACAAAAATGTCAAGCTGCCCCAGATCACACATTTTAAATTGTTACAGCCAATGAAAAATCTAGAGCTTCCCAAAATGTTATCTATTTTGCAAGTTTTAACAATGTAATCAGCATTAAGCATATGTCCTTTTTGATCCTTTTAAAGATATTAGATCCAACACAGGATACAAATGGATTCCCTCAAGATAGCAAAGCAAAAGTTTACATTCGAATTCTCTGAACTCTAAAGAGATGGAGGACAGTGGGATGGGCGACAAATACTTTTGCCTCAATATTAAAGGGGTACTGTCAGATTGATTTTTAAATCAAAATGTAGGTCTTGTACAATCTTACAAAAACATAAAAGTAGTAGAATGGTGAGGGGGTTGGTTTGTTTTTTAATTCAAGTGAAAACTTATTATTTGAAGACCACCATTTTTTCAGGATTTCTTACCCTGTGCAAACACCATCTAGAAGTCCCAAAAGTGAAAGGTTTGGAGGCCTGCACACATTAACAGATGGAACACTTCAAATAGAGCTGGGCAAAATTTTTCAGACAAATAGTTTATGCACTGAAAATGCCAGTTTTAGTCAATATAAAATTGTTCCTGAATTTGACCCAATTAGTTTTTGCTGGGAAAAACTTTTTCCAGGCCAGCATACCATCTGTGGGTATGTTGGCATTGCAATAAAAGACACAGTGGCATGGCTGTGCATGGTCTGGGTCAGCTGACTCAGGTTTGTGGGACTTAAGGTGTGGGGCTAAAAACTGCAGTGTAGATGTTTGGGCTTGGGCTGGAGCTGGGGCTGTGAGAATTCACAAGGGGGGAGGCTCCATTCAGAGCCTGAATGTCTACACTGCAATTTTTAGCCCAAGCCCTATGAGCCAGAGTCAGCTGACATGGGAATCTTAGACTCCATGCTTTGAGTGTTTCATTGTAGTGTAGACATGTCCTGTGAGTCCTCCTCTCTCAGTGCATCTGTGCCTCCCACTTTATAACATTTAGCCCAGTGGTTGGGGCTCTTGCCTGTAATGAGAGAGATCCAGGTTTGATCCTCACTCTGAATCAAGTAAGATCTTCCCCCATCCCATTTGAGCACCCTAACCACTAGGTTATCCGCTGTTCTGGGGCTGGTTACACAATCTCTCCAATCGAGCTGTTCCATTTTGCATTAATACTTAAAGATTCATTAGCCCAAAGAAAGAGAGCACTTGAGAACGACTATAGCCTCATGATTAAGGCAGTCACCAGAGCAGTATGAAATGTGGATTCATATCTTCTCTATGTCTAGCTCTAATTTCAACCTTGCTGTGTTAGTGGTACCAGCCAACTGGTAACCTCACCTGTTGGTTCCTTTTTACCACTAATAATTGAGGAGCTTTCTTGGGCTACTCCTTTCAGTAGCTATAACCAGTCAACTTTTTGGCTGGATTTCTTTCTCAGGGTATTCCTCAGTGTTTTAAACCGATTTATTTTACTATTCATTTATTTCTTCTGTCAGATTTAATAAATTGGAAATAATTTAGATTTGGTAGGAAGGGCTTTTGTGGTCTCTCTTAGCATTATGATCTCTCTTTTTCTCTCTCCTTACCCCACGAGAACATACTAGTTTCCTACTTACAGTACCACTAAGATATGGGATGGGATGCTTTCTTCAAGTACAGGAAGGATGCCCTTGTATTCCTTTCCATCAGAATCTCTAGTAGAAAGATTCCTGGCAAAGCAAAGGAGAGTCAGCATTTATTTTTCCTAATAGCTCCAGACTAGCCAAGATAAATATGATTCTCAACTTCGTTTCCAAATACCAAAGCCAAAAAAGTCCTCGAACAAAATAGCATCATCCTGTGATGGTGGCTAAAGGAGAGAAAATTACTTGTTTCTTTGAAGATATTATAGTGGAACACCAGATCTGCTATAGTTAAGGTTAAGCATCACTCTGTTTAAAAGTCGACTATTCTAAGTGCTCTAAAAATCTGCATTCTGACTCAGATTGCCTTGAAATTTGCTGTGCCACATGGGAGTAGTGATGGTGCTAGTTTTCCAAATTTCTGTCATTTGAGCAAAGCGTTCCCAAAACACCCAGCGTTTTACAAAATCATCTTGTTTTTCTGAAGGTTTTCTTTGTGCACATCTGGGATTCCAACAATGGCTGTGATCCTCCATAAACTGATCTCAGTTCCTTGGGATTTAAGTCAGTTAGTGCACAGCTTTTTTTGCTGAAGCAATGTTGAAAAAGTTACTCAGTTAGGGACTTCAGGTTGACACGTACCAAACTGTCACACCTGGGATCACGAATAGAATGGTGAAATATACCTGACATCAGTCAGAGTAGCTCAGGGTGACACGCTGTAGTCATTGAACTCCAGCTATACTCAAATGTGTCATCTGGAATCTGAGAGTAATCGTTGGCCATGTTGCTACTTTGTGTCTGTAGCAAGGGAGTTTTATGCTTTTGGGAAGTGTGCCTTGCAAAGTACAGTTCTTTTAAAAGGGCCTCTAACTATTTCTGAAAGATAAATAACACCTTACACCTCCATTCTACACAGATATGTAAGAATGATTGTTGGGCATGTTGCTGTGAAAGTGGGATAGAGGTTTTTGACTGTTTGGAAACTCCCCTAGAGTAACATAGTTAAAAGAGCCTCTAATTTTGTTTTGAACTATTGCTCTGTATACTATAATGCAGCATATGGTGCCTTAATGGATATTTCCCAAACAAAAGTTTCCAGATCAAATATGGGTTGATTCACAGGTTGCAAAGAGAATGAAATGGGTGTGCACTGTATTGAGATAGGCTTCCACAGACTCTTCCCTATCTGACATCACGGACTTGGAATAACTCAGGGGGATAGTCACTGAACCCGAGTGTAAGGGAGCAGACTCACCCCTGCGGCACCTCCTGCTGGTCTTGGTCAGGAATCAGCTCACCAGGCTCTGGAGCACCCTCTGCAGGTCGGTGATCTGCCTTACTGCTGGCCCCACATCCCTCCCAGACCCAGTGCCCCTTGTCTCTTGGATGGCTGCCCCCTGGCAGTACAGCCATTGTTTCTCAGGGTCATCATCCCCCCCCCAGGGAACCCACACCCACTGTCTCCACCTTGCCTCAGTGTAAGGCCAGTCACCAACTAGCCCCTTGTATCAGGGCAGACTGCAGTGTAAAAGCCACTCATCACTGGCAAGGAGGGGTTTGGACCTGCTGCCTCAGCCTACCTATGGGCTGCCCCCTTTCCAGCCCCGATACCTGCCTGGCCTTCTACTAGGCCACAGCCTGGGATTTTCCAGGTCAGAGCTCCCCCAGCTCCCTTAACCTTTCACCAGCCCTGCTCCAATCTAGGTGTACTCTGCTCCCTGCAGCCAGGTCCCTCCCTCTCCAAAGGCTGGTGAGAGAGTGAGTGTATCAGCTCCTGGCTCACTGCCTACTTATAAGGCCAGCTGAGCCCTAATTGGGGCATGGCTCCAGCTGAGCCTACTTCCCTACTCAGCCTGGGCTGCTTTCCCTAGCTACAGCCCTTTCCTGGGCTGTTCTAAGCCCCTTAGGGCAGCAGTGGGTGTCTACCCTGCTACACCCGGTCATACTCATTGACTAAATTTGAGTCCTGCCCTTGGTTGGTATTTGAGAATGGCTGCTAGGCATAAATGTTATATTTTTAGGTTGGGCACAAGTAGTGCCCCTTTTTCAGCTATTGTTGTTATATTTTGTCTGATGTCTTAACATGACTCATGTAAAGTTTACTGAAGATAGTGTTACCCACCTGGAAATCAGTTCATGCCCTGAGTTCCTTGTGCAGTTTCTCCCTCTTCCTCCCAGAATACTTAGGGTATGTATATACTAGAGCAGAAAGGTGTAAATTCCTGCGTGAAGAGACATACTCGCGCTAGCTCTGATTGAGCTAATGGGCTAAAAAACACATGTAGCCACAGCAGCACAAACTTCAGGAGAGGCTAGCTGCCCTGTGCCTTGGGTCTTGGATGGGATTGTACTTGGAGTGGCTAGTAATTGGGTGGCTCTGGGAGACATGCTGTAGTAATTGAACGGTTTTTGTTAAGGTAAATCTTGGGTTTAGGTCAGGTGTAGCAGACTGGAGCATCCTATATGGTCTATCCTCAAACACTGAGTCTACTGAGTGTAAATGTTAAAGAGAAGGTTAAGGGATGACTTGATTACAGACTACAAGTACCTACATGAGGAACAAATACTTAATAATGGATTCTTCGGTCTAACAGAGAGAGGTACAACACAATCCAAAAGCTGAAAGATGAAGCTACACAAATACATATGGGAAATAAGATTTAAATTTTTAACTGTGAGAGTAATTAACCATTGAAACAATTTACCAAGGGTTGTGGTGGATTCTCCATCACTGGCAATTTTTAGACCAAGATGTTTTTTTCTGATGTTATTTTCAAAAATATGGAATTATTTTGGGGACATTCTGTGACTGTGCTATACAGGAGTTCAGACTACATGATCACAATGGTTATTTCTGGCTTTGGAATCTGTGAACCCCTTCACTCTGCCCAGAGGATTCTTTCTGAAACATTGATTTCATTTACTCCTCAGTAAGCCCCAAAGGCCTTTGTCATGTATGCCACCAGACTGTTAACAATTCATATAACAAGATATCTGTGCACTGCTATTGACAGTTGCAATTATTCAACAAAAAAACCTTCAAAAACAGACTCCAACGAGAAACAGCAGAACTGGAATTAATCTGCAAACTGGACACCATTACATTAGGCTTGAATAAAGACTGGGAGTGGATGGGTCATTACACTAACTAAAAACTATTTCCCCATGCTAATTTTCCCCCTACTGTTACTCACACCTTCTTGTCAACTGTTTGAAATGGGCCATCCTGATTATCACAACAAAAGTTTTTTATCTCCTGCTGATAATAGCCCACATTAATTGATTGATCTCGTTAAGGGTTGGTATGGCAACCCCCATTTTTTCTTGTTCTGTGTGTGTGTGTGTATATATATATATAATATAAAATCTTCCTCAGGGCCAGCTCTAGGATTTTTGCTGCCCCCAAGCAAAAAAAATTTTGGCTGCCCCTGCTTTTTTTTCATGCCTCCCCGCTCCTGGCTCCGCCCCTTCCCTATCCCTTCCCCAAATCCCCAGCCCCGCCTCCTCCCCAGGATTTGCTACATTCCCCCCCCAATCGCTTCCTGCGGCTCCCTTCCACCCCTGCAACGCCCTGCCCTAGCTCACCTCCGCTCCGCCTGCTTCCCTGAACAAGCCACCGCTCCACTTCTTCTCCTCCCTCTCAGGTGAGGGAGAGGCAGCGCGTTCAGGAACCGCTCTCTGCCCCAGCTTGCCTCTGCTCCACCACTGCCGCCTCCCCTGAGCGCACCGCCGCTCGTCTTCTCCCTCCTTCCCTCCCCGTGCGAAACAGTTTTGGGCGCTGCAAGCCTGGGAGGGAGGTGGGAGAAGCCGAGCGGCGGCAGTTTCCCTCAGAGGAGCAGGCGGAGCGGAGGTGAGCTGGGGCAGCAGGGGCACATTTCTAGGGGAGGGCATGGCCAGCGCTGGAATGCCGCCCCTAGAAATGCATTGCCCCAACACCTGCTTGTTTTGCTGGTGCCTAGAGCCAGCCCTGATCTTACTGTATTTTCCACTGCATGCATCTGATGAAAGCTTATGCTCAAATAAATGTGTTAGTCTCTAAGGTGCCACAAGTCCTCCTTGTTCTTAATATTCACAGTACTCTATTTGCAAATCAGTAAGGCAGTGTACTGGTGCACAGTTTTGGTAAATAGAGTGTCTGTGTGTGTTTGTGTGCGCGTGCGGATGTGGATGTGCGCCTCACTGTAGTTAAGTCATTACTTTAAAAATCAGGGGATGAGATTTTAATTTACCGTTTACATATTTTGCCCTGAGCTGAACCCCTACAGGATTTTGATATTAGGATTAGAAGGTAAATGTTTTTTGTATTAAAAACTGCTTAAAGTATAAATCTGCACTGAGTATCATGAGGCCACCTGTCTTCAAAACAAATAATCCTCTCCTCTGTTGAACTACATAGTGCAGGTAATGGTATGTGGCGTTTTCCTGAATTGGAAGTGAGTAATGAGAGGAAAGGTAAAGATGATGAAATATATTTTTCATTTAATCATTTTAAACGTTAAACGAATACAGCAGGGCTTTGGAGCTGTGCTCCGGCTCCACTCCAGCTCCAGGCAAAAACCTGCAGCTCCACTGCTCTGGAGCTGATCTGCGCTCCAGCTCCGGGCTCCACTCCAAAGCCCTGGAATACATCCCTCAATCTCTGGATACATTTATGATAAAATAATTTAGAACTTGGATTGTAGACATTATTGTCATTAAATCGTATCATTAAGGTGAATTAACTTTTTTTTGCATGAAATAATTTTTAAAGATGTCAGAAGTCTCTCTTCCCTTTTAAAACATACCTTTTCCAAATTCTGTTTTCTTTTCAGTACTCTTTTTGCTTTTAGCTTGCCTCTGGCCGAAGGGGCAAATTAAGATTTCAACTCAGCAAACCATCCCTATGCAGCAAAGTTCTTAACGTTAAGTATGTGCTTAAGTGCTTTGTAGAGCTTGGACCCAAGGTCCTGAACCTGCATTGAAAACTGTGCAGATGCAATGATCTGTGCACATGATTCTGTGTGTGTTTGGGAACCAGTTTTGTAGGTAAAGATTCAAATGGGATGAACTCTGAGTAAAGTGGCTGATATCTTTCCAAACTGTAAAAACTAAATATTTATTTTATAGAGTACACAAGTTTTTCATATGTAAAAACAACTTCTAAAACCTAAATTTCTTAAACAGCAGTACACTACACTCTGCTGAAAATCTGAGGTGGACCACCAGAGTTTTGAAGATTACCAGTTGTATTTAACCACAGTTCAGCTGCTTTAGATTTAAATAAATTAATAAATAGTAGACTTATACAAATGCTAAAAAGGGCATATACTCTAGGTGCCTTTGACATAATTAATTATATCACAAAAAATACCTTCACTGCAGCAGTACGATTCACTATAACACACCAAAGGTGAAACAGGGAAGTTAAAAGTTTATATCAGTGTTACCTCCAGAAATTTTCTACCTTTGTAATTCCCCCCCCCAGTTTTAAATGCTTGGGGTAAGGAGACGAGCTTTGTGACATGCCCCTCAGAGTATAGTTATTTTGGACTAAGGAGTGGAGCAAATTCCAAAGTAATATTCAGAATAACATGTCAAGATCTAGGTAGTTATTAGAAAAATGCTATATTTGGATCCAGAAATTATTACATATATTTGACTATATTGCATGTTTAAGATAATGGCCATTGATGAGGGTTGACAGTATGCCACCTCATCTTGTTTTAACTGAAATCATTATTAGCTATGAGGTGATGCAAAGTCATAGCTGATCCAGTGATGAGAAATAAATTCCTGTATTAGAATGCGTCCTGTATTAGAATGGATTTCTGTTGTGAAGAGTTCTCCTTTAGTTAAATAATCTCCTCAGTTCCTTACAGTAATAGAACGAGATGTTGGATATCTAATTTAAGTATTTTGTATGTATTTAATGAAAAATTATCATTCTTAACTCATGCTTGATAGGTGATGAGTCATTTCTTTGAGTATTTTGTTTTTATAGCTATTTTTTATACAGCTTCATTGTAGGTTTTTGAAAAATTGCAGAGCTTGTAAATTTAATATGGGTGCTGTTTTATCACATTTTTAAATGGTTATTTTCTAGATTGTGTAAATTGTTCAGGGTAGGGATGGTCTTCCTTTTATCTCTTGTACTAGTATTGAGCACGTTATCAGCATTTAGTTATTAACAGTGCCTTCCAACATCTCACTATTTTTGTCACACAGTTTTGGCCAAACTGAAGTTTCTTTTAACTTAGTTTTGTGTAAGGGTTCAAATTTAGAATTGATTTTAGTTACCTAGTTCTCTCTTATGTTACTTATGTTATGGTAGTGTTGAGAGGCTCTAGCTGTAACTGGAACCCTGTTGTGTTCAGTTTTGGTCACAGTATTTCAAAAGAGATGTAATAGAAATAGAGCAGGATGGGGGACTAAAGTGAGTCATAGGAGATTGAGATGATTGTGACTGCTTCATTTAGAGAAGAGATGAATAAGAGGAGTATGGCTGATGTATACAATAATGAATGGAATACAAATGATAAATCATTCACTGCTAATTATCTTTTATCATAATATGAGAATATGGGGACAGTCTGTGAAATTGAAAGAAAGCTAACTTAAAAATGATACAGGTAAATTCTTTACACAATGAATGGTTAACCTGTGGAACTCATTCCCACAAAATATTAGTGAGACTGAGCTTAGCGGGATTCAAAAAATGGATTAGACATTGATATGGGTTATCAGAAATTCTCCATTACATTAGATGAGAATTAGATGAGATTTTTTTTTAAATTGGAAAGGACCAACCTTTTTGCCTCTGATATTTTATGAAGAAGCTTCTTCTGTGGGCATGTTATTCCTTAATTGTCCCCTGCAGAGCTTCTTGCAGCTTCCTGAGAAGCACCAGTTCCTAGAGATGGGATACTAGACTACACAGAGCACTGGGCTGAATGCAGTGTGGCAGTTCCCAAGTTATGAGCTATATAAAAATAGAGGTAGACACAGTTCTTGTCCTAAAGACATTATAACCTGATAATGAGCTGGTCTAAATGTAAAACCTACCCTTCAGTCTAGCCTTTCTATGATGATGAAAATGGGAAGTAAACAAAACAGGGATCATGTAGTTTACTTTTAGACTTTTATGTCATGGTGATGAGATCAGCAGGAGTTCAGTAGATTAAAACCAATATTGAAAATATATTTTCTTGAGATATTTTGACCAAAAACCAAATCAGTATCAATAAGGAACTAGAACGGGGAGGAGGCACTAATAAAATAGGGAAGAGAGACCCAGAAGATGAAATAAAGGTGGAAATGAATTGTATAATTTAGCTTCAGAGTGTATTTGAGTTTTCTACCTATCCTTATAGTTAATGATAGGTAATCATGTGGATAGCAAAAGAAAGTTAAAATTGTAACCTCACATTTTGAGGTTTGGAATTCTCTCTCTCTCTCTCTCCCCTCTCCCCACCACTTTTAAAAGTGTGAAACTTAAAGAAGGTCGTGAAAGGAAAATATGTATTTTTGTATTAGAATTTTTGAATCTCTGTATATTGGTAAATATACGAGTGACTGTTTATTTCATAGTTTGCAAATTATTTTTTGGTCTCTTTCTTTAGTTTTTACCAGATTCGTGCTTCTATGAAAATTCCTCCAAGAGTGCCGCACAAATTAGAAGCCAGCTTGTTACCTGTGACAGGTAAGTACAAGAATTTTTATAGTGAATGTAGTCTAGTTTGACTACATTAATTAAGAGGACACCTCCAGGATTTTTATGTGCAGAATCCGACTTCCTTTAAATTATTATAAGCTAAATGCCAGCAATGCTTCACATTCCTCAATTTGTAATTTAAAAAAAAATCTGTAACAGTAACTGAGAATAAAAAGTCTTTTTTTGTGCTGACCTGTGTTATCTGCCTTGTTCATCTTCACAGAACTATTCATTGAAGCTGACCATACACTCTATTATTGGAAATGATATGGGAGAAACAAATAAAACAGCTTGACTTTCAGATTTCATGTTGAGTTTGCAGGGTTGCCAGGTAGAAAGACATCTTTTTGCTTGTAAAGTGAGCAAATTTAATGTGGACTCACTGAGAGATCCCAATCACCATGACTTTATTAAAAGTAACTAAGTAACTTTAAGTGGAACCACACTTGAAAGGGAAAATGTTCTGACATACTTATGAGATTAGAATTTTAGTCCATTTGTTTAAATAATTGTCATTGCCTTTATGTAATGCTATATACCGTATATACTCATTCATAAGCTGAATATTTTTGGTAAAAAAGTGATGCATCAAAGAGTGGGAGTCGGCTTACAAACGGGTCTACACTAAAATTTGATGATTTTAAACTCTATGAAATCATTGAATTGAATATCTAATACATTGTCATTTTGTTTACTTGGAGCGTCTGCAGGCATGGCGTGCCACTTCCCCGAGCTCCCGTTGGCTGGGAACGGCGAACTGTGGCCACAGAGAGCTGAGGGGCTCCATGCCTGCAGACGCTCCATGTAAACAAAACGTCCCGACCCGCCAGCGGCTTACCCTGATGGGCCAGGAGCCAAAGTTTGCCAACCCCTGAAATATAGGGTCGGCTTATGAAAGGGCCATACAGTTTTTACTATTTTTACCTATCCATCTTGGCTTATAAACGAATGGGCTAATGAACGAGTATATATGGTATATTAAATTGTTTTGATGAAAAGGAATTTATTGCCCCTGATGTAAACCTTGAAAGTCAAGAGTACAACATAGATCTGAAGTGGGGAAGGGGAGCCAAGGTAGCCCTTCTGACATCACTTTTAACAATACCATCTAAATAGCTATTTCCTAAAGTCTCCCTCTCCACACCCGGTCCCAGTCTCTTTTTCCAGTCAGTCTGTCTCCCCTCCTCCATCTCCTTGCCAATCTGTATTGCCCAGTCTCCTTGCGAAACAAGTCCCAGCCTTCCTCCCCTGCAACCCTGCTCCCAGTCCCAGCCTCTTTGCCCAGCCAGTTCCAGTCTTCTCCCCACCCAACTCCCAGTGCCAGTTTCCCACTCCCTCCCCAACAGCTTTTAGTCTCAGTCCCTCCACCCACCCAACCCAAGGCTCCCTGACCCAATCTAATGCCTTTCTCCTCCTCACCCCATTCCCCCAGTCCAGCTCTTGTCAGTTGAATCAGGCAGCAATCATCCTCTATGCTTGCTTGAGTGTAAGCAAGGGGATCACTGAGAGCTTAGGGGAGACAGGCTTCCTGCTTTTAGTTCCAGTTCTCTGATCGAGCCCAGCCTGCCGCCTACAGCTCCATTTTCAGGGAAGGTCCAGCTCAGCCCTAGGCTGCTGGACTCTTCAAGGAAGTTTGTTCTGAAGCTCTAGCTACTCTCCACTGAGCACGTACAAATTGCAGTTTTTCCATACACTTATAACTTGGCCTAATCTGGGTGGATTTTCACAGGAATGGCAAAAGACACATCACTGGCATATACACATACACTCTCACATAAAAAAGCTTCCCCTCCCTAACTGAACCTGGTCAAATTTAAGATCTCTGCTCCAAAGCATGGGGGTACTGAATCTTCTCAAAGAAAAGGTTGCCTGAATTTAATATGGGCAAAACAATGTAATTTCTTTAACCTTATTTTTGTTAATAGGTGAACCATTATTACTGAAATTTCCCAAAACAGTTCAGCCTGAGGCTGACAATCAGCATGTAAAATTTCAGCCCAAATGGTTAAAGTTGGGCAAAATTATAAGCAATTGTAAATAGGTTTTGCAATAGGAAGTAGGAGGCAACCTTAATAGGTGTTGCTACCTCTCCTGCTTATAATTATAAATGGGCACTATTCATAGATTATAAACTCAGAGGGAATTATTGTGATCATCTAGTCTGACCTCCTGCATAAAACAAGCCTGAGGATTTCCTTGAATTAATTCCTGCTTTAAGTTCAGTAGCTTTGGTTTAACTGTAACATATCTTTTAGAAAAAATATCAAATCTAGATAAAAATTTCTGGTGATGGAGAATCCACCAGAACCCTTGGTAAATTGTTCCAATGATTAATTACGCCCACTGTTAAAAATTTCCACCTTATTTGTATCTGAATTTGTTTTACTTTAACTTACAGCCATTGGATCTCATTATAACTTCCTCTGCTACAATGAAAAGCCCTCTTATATTAAATTTCTTTTCTCAAAATATGTTCTGAAGGGGTGATTTGATCACAAAGTATAAAAGTCTCTTTGATGAGCTAAATAGATTGAGCTCCTTGCGTCTGTCACTGTAAGGCAGGTTCTCTGATTTTTTAATCATTCTCGTGGCTCTTCTCTGAACTGTCCCCAATTTACCAACATCCTTCATGAATTTTGGACACAATATTCCAGTAGCAATAGCACCAGTGCTGAAGACACAGGTAATATAATCTCCCTACTTCTACTTGAGCTTCACTTGTACATTCAAGGATTTCCTTAGCCTTTTTGGCCATAGCATCGTTCTGGGAGCTCATGTTCAGTTGATTATCCTCATAACCCCCAGAGTTGCTGCTTCCCATGGTAGAGTCCCCGATACTGTAACTATGCTCATGTTCTTTATTCCTAAATGTCTGACCTTATATTTGGCTGTATTGAAATGCATATTGTTTGCTTGTGCCCATCTTACCTAGAGATCCAGATCACTCTGTGTCAGTGACTTGTTCTCTTCATTATTTGCCACTCCTCCAATCTTTGTGTCATATGTAAACTTTATCAGATTTTATATTTTCTTCCAGATTATTGATAAAAATGTTAAACACAACCCTTAGAACCCCACTAGAAACGCAGCTGTTTGTTGATGATTCCCCATCTACAATTAGATTTAGAGACCTATCGGTTAGCTATCCATTTAATGTGTGCCATGTTGAATTTGTATTATTTTAGTTTTTAATCAAAATGTTGTGCATAACCAAGTCAGATGCCTAACAGAAGTCTGTTACATCGTTACCTTTATTAACCAAATTTGTAATGTCATCAAAAATGGTATCAATTTAATTTGATAAGATTTATTTTTGCATAAACTCATTCTGATTAGCATTAATTATATTACCCTCTTTTAATTCTTTATTAATTTAATCCCATATTAGCCATTCCATTATTCTGCTGAGGATCAGTGTCAGTCTGATGGGCCTGTAATTACTTGTATCCTCTTGTTTACACTTTTTTAATATTAGCATGACATTAACTTTCTTCCATTCTTTTGGAACTTCCCTCGTTTTCCAAGAATCATTAAAAAAATGTTAATGGTCCATGAAGCCCCTCAGCCAGCTCTTTTAAAACTCTTGGGTGCAAGTTATCTGGATCTGTTGATTTTAAAGTGTCTTTCTTCAGTAGCTGCTGTTTAACATCCTCATGAGTTACTGTTGTAATGGAAAGTATTTTATTATCATTATCATCTGGCTTTTCCCCAAAATACAGAAGAGAGATATTTTGAAAACTTCTCTCTTTTCTGTATTATTATTTATAGTTCAATCTTTTCCATCTGATAATGGATAATTATTGGGATTCCTTTTGTTTCTGATATACTTAAAATACTCCTGGTTGTTGTCCTCTGCTGACTATAGATTTCTCTTTGTGTCCTTTTCCTTCCTTTATTAATTTTCTATATTATCGTCTAATTTATATTGCTAGTATCTTCCCCTCCTGTTCCATTTTTATATCTGTCTGTCTATGTGTCTGTCTGTCTCTGCTTTTACTTCCCCAGGCTGTTTTTTTTTTTTAACAAGTATAGGCTTTTTTCTTGATTGTGGCTTTTTGGGGGGGCATCTAGTAAAAAAGTTCTTAAAGCTCCTAATATAAGTTTGCTTAATACTTTCCATTTTAAGACCCCGTTTTCAGTTGCTCATAACTTGGTCACTTGTTAAGTGTTTGAGCAAAAATTTTCCATGTAGGGTATCTGCCTCAGACTGATTTTTTTATTTTTGTTTTTTTTTTAAGTTTCAACTCCAGCAGTCAAGCCTGTTTCTAAGCTGCAGGCTCTAAGGCCAGAAGGGGCCATCATGATCATCTAGTCTGACCTCCTGCACACTGAAGGCCACAGAACTTTCCCCCACCCTTTCTGTAATGGACCCAGAACCTCTGGCTGTGTCACTGAAGTTCTTATATCATGATTTAAAGACTTCAAGTTACAGAGGATCCACCATTTACTCTAGTTTAAACCTGCAAGTGACCCATGCTTCAGAGGAAGGCAACCCCCCCCACCCCCCGGGTCTCTTTCAATCTGACCTGGGGGGAAATTCCTACCCAACACAAAATATGGCTATCATTTGGAACCTGGGCATGTGAGCAAGACCCATTAGCCAGACACCTGGAAAAGAATTCTCTGTAATAACTCAGAGCCTTCCCCATCTAGTGCCCCATCTCTGACCATTGGGGGTTTTTTGCTATTAGCAGTCATAGATGGGCAGCATGCCATTGTAGGCATCTCATCATACCATCCCCTCCATAAATGTATCACATTCAGTCTTGAAGCCAGTTAGGTTTTTTGCCCCCACATCGCCCCTTGGAAGACTATTCCAGAACTTCTCTTCTCTGATGGTTAGGAACCTTCATCTGATTTCAAGCCTAAACTTGTTGATGGCCAGTTTATATCCGTTTGTTCTTGTGTCAACATTAGCGCTTAACTTAAATAACTCCTCTCCCTCCCTGGTATTTATCCTTCTGATGTATTTATAGAGAGTAATCATATCTCCCATCAGCCTTCTTTTGGTTAGGCTAAACAAGCCAAGTTCTTTAAGTCTCCTCTCCTAAGGTAGGTTTTCCATTCCTCTGATCATCATTATAGTAGCCCTTCTCTGCATCTGTCCCAGTTTGAATTAATCTTTTTTAAACATGGAAGACCAGAATTGCACACACTATTCCAGATGGGGTTTCACAAGTGCCTTGTATAATGACAATAACACTTCCCTATCTCTACTGGAAATACCTTGCCTGTTGCATCCTAGGATCACATTAGCCTTTTTCATGGCCCCATCACAATGGCAGCTCATAGTCATCCTGTGATTAACCAATATATTCAGGTCTTTCTCCTCTTCTGTAGCTTCCAACTGATATGTTCCCAGTTTATAGCAAAAATATTTGTTCTTAGTGCCTAACTGCATGACTTTGCACTATTAAATTTCATCCCATATCTATTACTCCAGTTTTCAAGGTCCTCCAGATCATCTTGTATGAAGTTCCAGTTCTCTGTATTGGCAATAACTCCTAACTTTGTGTCATCTGCAAATTTTATTAGCATACTCCCTCTTTTTGTGCCAAGGTCATGAATGAAAATGCTAAATAAGATTGGTCCTGAGACTGATCTCTGAGGAAACCCACTAGTAACTTCCCTCAAGCCTGATGGTTCACCTTTGTAGTTTTCACTTTAACCAGTTCCTTATACCCCTTTCAATTCTCACACTGTATTAATCTGCATCTTCTCCAATTTAACTAATTTTCCATGTGGAGCTGTATCAAATGCCTGACTAAAATCCAGGTAGAATTAGATCTACTGCATTTCCTTTGTCTAAAAAATCAGTTATCTTCTCAAAGAAAGAGATCAGATTGGTCTTGTACGATCTACCTTTTGTAAAACGGTGTTGTATTTTATCCTAGTTATCGTCAACTTCTATTTCTTTAACTACTTTCTCTTTCAAAATTTGTTTGAAGACCTTGCATACAATTGAGGTCAAACTAATGAACCTATAGTTTCCCAGATTGCTTTTTTCCCTTTTCTTAAAAATAGATACTATATTAGCAGTTAGCGTATTCATAGGATATGACCCCCAATTTTAGACATTAATTAAAAATCCTTGCTACTGGGCTTGAAATTTCATGTGCCAGTTCCTTTAATATTCTTGGATGGAGATTATCTGGGCCCCCCGATTTGGTCCCATTAAGCTATTTGAGTTTGACTTCTACTTCAGATGTGGTAATTTCTGTGATGGGTTGGGTCACAGAGACCCCCTTGGGACTGCCATCTGATGTGGTGAGACTACCTCTGAGCCCGTTTTCCCTGGCAGCTTGGGACTTCAGAACTCTGCATTGTTGAGCCAGACGTGCCAGTCTGCTCCAACACAGACCGAAGGTCTGAACCACGTCCCCCAAAAACTGCAGACTTAACTGAAAACCACGTAGCAGGTACTCCTGTCTCTAACACCCAGACACTCAGCTTCCAATGGGATCTAAACCCCAAATAAATCCGTTTTACTCTTTATAAAGCTTATACAGGGTAAACTCATAAATTGTCCACTCTCTGTAACACTGATAGAGAGATATGAACAGCTGTTTGCTCCCCCAGGAATTAATTGCTTACTCTGGGTTAATTTATAAGCAAAAGTGATTTTATTAAATACAGAAGGTAGGATTTAAGTTGCTCCAAGTAATAACAGACAAAACTAAGTAAGTTACCAAGCAAAATAAAACAAAAGCACACAAGTCTAAGCCTAATACAGTAGGAAACTGATTACAGATGAAATCTCACCCTCAGAGATGTTGCAATAAGCTTCTTTCACAGACTAGACTCCTTTCTAGTCTGGGCCCAATCCTTTCCCCGGTACAGTCCTCCTTCCAGCTCAGGTGGTAACTAGGGGATTTCTCATGACTACAGCCACATTTGTTCTGTTCCACCCCCTGATATATCTTTGGCAAAAGGCGCGAAACTTTTGTCTCTTTGGGTCCCCACCCCTCCTTCTAAATGGAAAAGCACCAGGTTTAAGATGGATTCCAGTACCAGGTTTGATGGTCATATGTCCTGTGAGACCCCAAACCTTCATTCTTCCCAGCCTGACTCACAGGAAAGCTTGCAAGTAAACAGAGCCATCTACAGTCAATTGTCCTAGTTGATGGGAGCCATCAAGATTGTAAACTACCATTAATGGCCCACACTTTGAATAACTACAGTAGGACCTCAGAGTTATATTTTATATTCCTAGTTTCAGATAAAAGAATGATACATTCATACGAATAGGGTGAACACATTCAATAGGTTACAAGATTTGTAATGTACCTTACAAGAGACCTTTTGCGTGAAGCGTATTCCAGTTACATTGTATTCACACTCATTAGCATATTTTCATAAAATCATATGGAGTGCAATGTCAATTTCTATTTCCATATCCTCATTTCCATTAGCCACCCTGCCACGACCCCTAAATTCCTCATTATCCCTCTTAAAAACTGACAAAGTATTCGTTTAGGTATTGGACCATTGCTAGATTATTTTTAATCTCCATCCCATTCTCAGTGTTTAGCAGTCCCACTTCTTCTTTCATTGTTTTCTTTTTATTTATATGGCTATTACTCCTGATGGCATTCTGCACCAAAAAAAATCTGCGCACAATATTTTAAAGTTCTGCAAAATTTATTTGTCAAACGTGGAGGCTTCAGTATGGCAGTGTGGAGCACAGGCCACTGGCTGCACAGAGGTGGGAGATCACTGTGCAGCTTGTCCCCCAGGACACAGACTCAGAAATTAGACTGCACCCAATCCTGACAGCACAAGGACCAGGCCTGCTGCAGAAACATGCCAGGCCCCGCCTCTCTATGCCAGGTGCACCAGATGTGGGCAGGCAGGCTCAGCAAGGCAGGATCCAAGTGTGGAGCTGCTTTGTGTTAGGGGATCCAGGTGCGGGTTGAGAGGGTTCTGTGTGGTGCAGTCTGGGTGCGGGTGGCTCAGTTGGGGATCAAGGTGTGGGGGGGATCTGGATGCACAGGGACTTGTTGGGGGGTTCTAGGTGAAATCATAATGGGACACTGCAGGGGGGTCCAGGTGAAGGTGGTTGGGGCTCAGCAGGAGGGTCCGGGTGTGAGGGGCTCAGTGGGGGTTCAGATGCTGGGGGAGAGGAGCTCAGTTGGGTGGGGATCCAGGTGCCACTAGTTAGGGCTCAGAGGGATGGGGATCCCTGTGTGTGTGGCTTGTTGGGGTGGTCCAGGTGCAGGGGGAGTGGAGTTCATCGGGGGGTTATGAGAACGGGGGAGGGTGAGGCTTGGCAGGAGCATCTGGGTATGAGGGGGTCTAGATGCATGGTGGTTCGTTGGATTGTGGAGCAGGTCCCTGTACATGGATCTCTCCCTCTGCAGCTGAGGAGCAATGGGTGCAGGCAGTGGGGGGTGGGGGAGAGGGAGTTTGCAGAGCTTCCTGGAGCTGGGGGAGAAATCTGGGGGTAGGTCTGACCTGGGTCCAGATGCTGTGCAGGGGAAGAGGAAGCCCCATTCTCACCAGCTCAGCCAGGACTAGCAGCTGAGCCCGTCGCAGAGTAGGAGCCACCAGTCGGGTCTTCCCCTGTCCCGCCCCCTGCCCCACAGTGATTTACCTCTCTGCTGGCTGCCCTGGGCACCCAAAACATATTGCTGGGGAGGGTTGCATGACCGCTCTTGTGGCTTCCCTTTGCTTTCCCGTCAGAAAGTCATTTTTCTGCAAGGAAGCAAAGAAATCTGCATGGGACATAAATTCTGCGCTTGCACAGTGGCACAGAATTCCCCCAGGAGTAAGCAGCTGTAGAACCTTTTCCTGTTGGTTTTAATTTCCTTTGTGAGGGTCCAACTCTGCTTGGCTTTTGGCAGTTCTCACTTTATCTCTACATTTTCTATCACCAAGAGTTAGCTTTCCTTGCTGATCCTTTCCATCTTCCATTCCTTGTAGGCTTTCTGTTTTCTCTTAATAATCTGTTTGAAATGCTTGTCCATCCAGCTTGGTCTGCAACTCTTCTCTTCAAATTTTTGCCCCTAGCTTGGGATGCAGACTTCATATAGCTTCTGCAGCTTTGACTTAAAGTAGTTCCAAGCCTCCTCCAGATTCAAATCCTTGAGTTCTTCAGGGCAGTCCAATTCCCTACATTCCCTTAATTTTTTAAAGTTTGCCCTTTTGAGATCAAGGACCCTAGTTACAGACCTATTTTTTTTTTATCCCTCCATTTAGTTTAAATTAGCTCATGATTCACATGAACCATGGCTGTCCTCTCCAACCAGTTTTTCTGTGAGGTTCTTTGCTACTTACCAGTACTTAATCTAAAATGGCGTAACCTCTTGTTGGTTCAGTGACTGATGAAAATATCATTCAGCTGTCACATCTAGGAATATCTGGGCTCTACCATTGTTACTAATACTTGTCCTCCAATCTATATCTGGCAAATAAAAGTCTCCCATAATCACACAATCCCAGTTGTATTTATTTCAATAAAAATATTAAAGAGGTTTCTATCCATAACCAAATCAGATCCTTGGGTCTGTAGAGACCCCAAGCACTATCCCTATGGAACCTCTATTAACTTTCTTTACCAAAGTGATTTTGACCCAAACGAGATTCTGTGTTATCCATTCCATTACCTCTAATTTCTTTACAGTCTACTTCATAATTTATGTACAATACTACTCTACCACCTTTCCTTTATTTCTGTCTTTGCTGAGCAACACATACCCTTCAATACCTGTGCTCCAGTCATGACTACTATTCCACCATGTTTCTGTGATCCCTATAATATCTGGTTTCCCTTCCTGCATCAGTAATTCTTCTTTGAGTGATTGCTCATGTGTATTCCACAGTAGGTGTGCATGCTCGCCATGTGCACTGGTGCTGGAAGTTTTTCCCCTAGCAGTACCCATTGGGGGGAGCGCCCCTGCCCGCGACCCCTGAAGCGGCGCCTGCCTGGCATGGTATATGGGGGGCTGCACTCCCCTCACCCTCAGTTCCTTGTTGCCGCCAGTGAAGGTGCATCGGAACTGCTCAGCTCCAGCTTTGCTGCAGCTCGTCCCCAGAACTCTTCGTTTGTTCAGTAGTACCTGTAGTCAGTTAGCTAATTCAGTTAGTTTAGGTAGTCACTGAGCCCGGGCCGGGGCATGCCCTGCGCCCCAGGCTTTAAGTCATGTGGCTCTTGTAGGCGCTCTGTGCCAAGGAGCGACCCGCATGCGGATTGTCTGCGCTGCTTGGGAGAAACTGATATCAGCGAAAGGTGCAAGATCTGCAAGTCTTTCAAGCCCTGGACCAAAAAAGAAAGGGACATTAGGCTCTGGGCCATCCTGATGGAGTCGGCATTGGCTCCAAACTCGGCACCCCACTCCAAACCGGTACCCGGCACTGCGGCGTCAGTACGCAGAGACCCTCCAGTACCATCATCCAGTTGGCACCACTCCCCGTCCACGGGGCACGCCGAGAGGACAGGAAAGACTCCCTCTTCGCAGCGGCACCGAGGGAAGTCTGGGACAGAGGCTAGGCCCATGTCGACTAGTCCTCGATCCCCATCGGGCTCTAGGCCTCCAACTCACATTGAGCGGAGTAGCCCAGCCCTTTGGAGCAGGCCTCTCTGGATGTCCAGTTGCCATCTAGGCCCGAAGCCCTCCAGGCAGCCAGGGATGTCATGTCCATGCTGGTGCCCGGAGCTCCGCTGATGTTGGCCCCACGCTCCAGAGGCTAGCCACCGCTGGGATCACCGCAGTCGTCACCAGCTCAGTACCAGTCTTGGTCGAAGGAACGTTCCCAACACCACTCAGCGCCCAGTGACTGTTCAGGGTTCAGTCCATGTGGATCGCTCTCGATGGCAGCCAGACTGTCTGGATGGGTGCCGTCCGACCAGGATTCCCAGCACTGCTCGTCTTCGCGAAGCAAACACCGATGGGACTGTGGTGGACGTCACCAATGGTCCTCGTCTCGCAGAAGATACTGCAGTCAGTCGCGGCACAATCGTCAACGCTTTTCCCGCTTGGCTTCTATTCCAAGTCCCCGCCAAGGCACCGTAGCCCCGGGTGTCGATCGCTGGCGTCTCGCCAACGCGGATCTGCCTGTCGAGGCCATTCGTGGAGCAGCTACTATCGTCGGTGCCGCTCCTCCGCATTGAGATTGCGGTCCCGTGGTCGACATAGGTCTCAGCACCACCGATACTCCCGGTCCTCCCGGCACCACCGATACTCCCGGTCCAGAGGCAGCAGCGGATCTTACACCAGCCTGGCCTCCCCTTACAGCCGCCCGTCTACAGGCCAAACTAGCCAGCCCGAACGGCTGGCCCCACCTGTGCCTCAGCAAGTGCAATGGACCAAGTGTCGTGGCCGGCCCAGTGGTACCAGTAGGCACCGTGGCCTCCGACGCAGTCCCCGCAGTCGGGACCATCGGCGTCCATCTTTCGACTGCCAGAAAAAAGGTCAGGGGGACCTGTGTCCTCAATACTGTGCCCAGAGTCCAACCAGGTGGTGGATTCTCCAGTGCCGGATGACACCAAAGCACCGGAGGTCCCACAGGAGGACTATTGGGCCCACCAAGACCTCCTAAAAAGGGTGGCAGCGAGCCTCTACCTCCAGGCTGAGGAGATGGAAGAGCCCTCAGACTCCCTGTTCAATGTGCTGTCCCCTTCAGCACTGGGCAGGGTGGCCTTGCCGCTCCATGAAGGGGTAGTAAGAATTTCAAATGTCCTGTGGCAAACACCAGCCTCGTTGGCTCCCATCTCTAAAAAGGCAGAGAGCAAGTACTTTGTACTCACGAAGGGACATGAGTATCTGTATACCCACCCAACGCGCAACTCCTTGGTGGTCGCGTCGGTCAACCACAGGGAGCGGCAGGGGCAACCAGCCCCGACCCCCAAGGACAAAGACTCTCGGAGGCTGGCTACTTTCGGGTGAAAAGTGTATTTGTCGTCAAGCTTTCAGCTACGAGTAGCAAACCATCAGGCTCTCCTGGTTCGCTATGGGTTTAACCTCTGGGAATCCCTCCCCAAGTTTGAGGACTCCCTCCGCGATAAGGAGAAGTTTAAGGCATTTGTGGAGGACGGGGCGGCGGCCGCAAGGGCATCCCTTCAGGCTGCTTCGGATGCAGCGGACATAGCCGCACTGTCCATGGCCTCAGCGATGTCCATGAGACAGGCATTATGGCTTCTGCTCTCTGGGCTCTCCAGCGAAGCGCAGTCACCAATGCAGGATCTCCCTTTCGACGGGAAGGCTCTGTTTGCTGAGGAAACAGACACAAGGCTGCATGGAATGAAAGATTCCCGTACGACCCTCCAGACAGTGGGCCTCAATGTCCCTCCTCTGGCAAAATCCAAGTTCAAGCCGCAGTAGGCTCCCGCCCAGACAACCCCCCCGAAGTATGAGGCCGCCCACAAAAAGCAGCGGGACTATAGAAAGCTCCCGCAATGGAAATTCCTGGTTCTTCTAAGGGCAGGCAGGCGGGCAAAAGGCTTTTTTGACAGGATGCTCGGGGGTACCCCCCCAGTTCTCAGCAGGGACGTACCCCCAATAAAGCTCCTTTTCTCCAATCGGTTATATGCTTTCCTCCTGGAATGATCACGGCTCACCTCAGACCGATGGGTCCTCAACACCATCTCCGAGGTTACACCCTTCAGTTTACCTCCTCACCGCCCAACCGCCTTCCATCCCCATCCCACCTGGGGGACCCCTCTCACGAAGCTCTGCTTGAGCAGGAGGTGTTTCCTTATCCCGAAGGCCAAAGGGGGGCTCAGGCCCATCATGGATCTGCGAGGCCTGAACCACTACATGGTGAAACTCAAGTTCTGCATGGTTTCCCTGGCCTCCATCATCGCCTCTCTGGATCCCAGGGACTGGTACACTGCCCTCGATCTACAGGACGCCTACTTCTACATCCACATATTCGAGGGGCACAGACACTTCCTCCGTTTCATGGTGGGACAGAGTCACTACCAATTCACAGTCCTACCGTTTGGTCTGTCCACTGCCCCCAAGGTCTTTACAAAGTGTATGGGGGTGGTAGCGGCCTACCTAAGATGCCATGGGGTCCAAATATTCCCATATCTGGATGACTGGCTAGTCAAAAGCACCTCCTGGTCGCAGGTGAGGGATCATGTGGCGCTCCTCCTGTCCACACATACTGCCCTGGGCCTGTTGATAAATAATGCCAAGTCCACATTAGTCCTGGTCCAATGCATAGAGTTTATTGGGGCATTACTGGACGCAGCATCGGCCAGGGCCTCTCTCCCACCAGACAGGTTCGAGACCCTGAAAGGGCTCATCAACTCGGTCACAAGGTTCCCAGTGACAACAGCCAGGGCTTGCCTGCAACTGCTGGGTCACATGTCTGCTTGCACATATGTGGTCCATCATGTCAGACTCAGAATGAGGCCCCTCCAGCTCTGTCTGGCTTTGCAGTTCTCCCAGGCCACGGACAGAATGGACAAAGTCCTCACCATGCCAAACTTGGTGATCACCTCCCTGCGGTGGTGGTCTGCCCCAAACAACATGCTCCAAGGGGTCCCATTCAGGGTCAGGGTCCATCATTGGAGCTGGTGTCCGACGCGTCGGACCTGGGTTGGGGGGGCCCATGTGGAGAACTTTCAGACCCAAGGCCTGGCGGTCTCTGCAAGACCTACCCCTTCATATAAACGTCAAGGAAGTCAGGGCGGTGCAACTGGCATGTATGGCCTTCTGCTCGCATCTGGAGGGCAAGGTAGTCAGGGTCCTCATGGATAACATGGCCTCGATGTACTATATCAACAGGCAAGGCGGGGCCCGATCCTCTGCCCTCTGCTATGAAGCCCTCAGTCTGTGGGACTTCTATATAGCCCACAACATCTACCTAAAAGCCTTCCACCTGCCTGGCGCCCGGAATGTCAGGGTGGATCACTTGAGCAGGAATTTTTCCTCTCAGCACGAGTGGTCTCTATCCCTGGAAATGGCTCACCAGCTCTTCCGAAGGTGGGGTGTGAGCAGGCAGAACCAACGATGCCCCTGGTCTGTTCCGGGGGGGCGCAGGGAGGGGCTCTATCTCTGATGCATTTACCCTGTCCTGGTCAGGCCAGCTCCTCTACGCCTTTCCCTGGTTCCCTCTGATCAGCAAGATCCTGGAGAAAATAGACAGACAAAGCCAGGGACCTCCTCGTTGCCCCGGCATGACCCAGGCAACACTGGTACAGTACCCTCTCGGGGCTGGCAGTGGCTCCGCCATGGCAGTTGCTGCTCTACCTGGACATGCTCTCTCAGAACCAGGGCCACCGCCTCCATCCCAACCTAGCAACGCTTCACCTCACGGCATGGCTGCTCAGTGGCTAGGTGGCAAGGAAAGGACATGCTCGGAACACTTTCAGTGCGTCCTCCTCGAAAGTAGACGGCCCTCCACTCACTGCTCCTATTGTTATACCAATAAAATAAAAACCAGCAGGATCTTATTAAAGGGAAAAAGGCAAAATACCACATTTATTGTGAATACAGAAAGAATCATAGTAAGCAGTTAGTTATAGCTATAACCTTCCATTCAATCTCATATTTATTCACACATTCATTCCTACACACACATACACGCACACACAGGTTCTGCAAGGTTGTTATCATAGTTACCAGCCTTAGAGTTGCTCATGCCAAGCCACTGGCCAGGTGGCCTGGACATGAGGAGGGAGCAGGGCCTTGTCAGATGCACATCTGATGCTCCTGGCAGTTGGTTTGCAGAATGAGACCCCAAAGTTCTCACTTTCTAGAGTCCATTTTTATAGGAATTTCTTCCTATGCCAGTCTATGGGAATTGCTTCATCATGCTGTTGCTGAATCAATCAGCAGATGGCACATTCCTGACGGCTTTGTGCTGCTAGATGTTATCTTGTTCTTTGGTTCTCCCATTCTTGAGGCTGTTGGATGAATTCCAGTCTGCCCTCCGGGGGTCCTCTGGTTATTTCCACTTGACGCCTTCTTCAGCCGATGGACACTGGATTCTTAGGCTGGCACCTCCCTGATCATTCAGTTATTATCCACACCAAGCATCCATCCACATACATCCTCTATCTCTATTTTAATCACAGTTGTTAACAAAGCGAGATGAATACAACAAAAGGGCGGGGAGTCTCTGTGTGCTGTTTCTGTTGTTACAGAATATTGCTTTGAGTCTCTCTCTGTGTGAATTGCTTTGAGAACAGACACTGTCTTAGAAATGTACTAACGCAATTAGCAGCTTGCAAGTTTCACACATCGAGGGAGAGAAACAGTACCAAAAACGAAGAGATCTCTTAATTAGTAATACCTTGGAATTTAAACTATGGGGAATCAAACTCATTTGTGATTTTAATACAGAACTTCTTTAATATGATCCAACACTATGTGGCGAAGTGGTCTTGGTTTTCAAGGTGGGCTGCATGCCAGGGTGTTTCCCCAATGGCTGCCCCAATCCAGCTTATCCTTGATTACCTCCTCCACCTGAGGGCCCAGGGACTGGCGCCCTCCTCAGTCAGGGTACACTTGGTGGCCATATCGGCCTTTCATCCCCTGATGCAAGGGCACACGGTGTTTTCCCATGCTGTGACCGGCCGGTTCCTTAAGGGTTTGGACCATCTCATACCCATATTCTAAGCCCCTGGTTCTGCAATGGAACCTAAACCTGGTGCTGGCTCGTCTCACGGGGGCCCCGTTTGAACCACTGGCCACGTGTTCCTGGTCTCACCTCTCATGGAAGGTGGCCTTCCTGGTAGCTATCACGTTGGCCAGGCGGGTCTCAGCGCTCAGGACCCTAACCTCCCAACCGCCGTATACGGTTTTTCATAAGGACAAGATCCAGCTTCTCCCACACCCCGCATTCCTCCCAAAGGTGGTCTCCGCCTACCACATGGGTCAGGACATTTTTCTGCCAGTCCTCTGCCCCAGGCCTCACACGACTAGTGAGGAATGCCGTTTCCAAACGCTCGACGTGAGGCGAGCTCTGGCTCTCTACCTCGAACGGACCAAGCCGTTCAGAAAGTCTTCGCAACTGTTCGTCGCCTCGGCTGAGCACGCAAAGAGTCAGCCGACTTCCACCCAGTGGCTTTCTAAGTGGATCACTTTGTGCATCTGTTCCTGTTATGAGCTGGCGGGGGTTCCCCCGCTGCCCATTTGTGAGAGCACACTCGACTCGGGCGCAGGCCTCGTCAGCTGCCTTCATGGCCCACGTCCCCATGCAGGACATTTGTAGGGCCACCACTTGGTCTTCTGTTCACACGTTCACCTCGCACTATGCGATCGTCTCCCAGGCCAGGGATGATGCCGGATTCGGCAGGGTGGTACTCTGTCTCGAGAACTTGTGAACTCCTACCCACCTCCAACAGATATAGCTTGGAATCACCTATTGTGGAATACACATGAGCAATCACTCAAAGAAGAAAAGAAAGTTACCTTTTCCATAACTGGTGTTCTTCAAGATGTGTTGCTCATGTCTATTCCATATCCCACTCTCCTTCCCCTCTGTCGGAGTTGTCTGGCAAGAAGGAACTGAGGGTGAGGGGAGCTCAGCCCCCCTTGTACCGCTCCAGGCAGGCGCCGCTCCAGGGGTCATTGGGGGGGGGCGCTCCTCCGTACAGGTACTGCTAGGAGGAAAACTTCCGGAACCGGTGCACGTGGCGAGTACGCACACTTATTGTGGAATAGATATGAGCAACACATCTCAAAGAACACCAGTTACGGAAAAGGTAACTGTCTTTTCTAGTTCCTCCATTTTGTCGCCCAGGCTCCTTGGGTTGGTGTACAGACACCTTAGTTGTTTCTGCTTGGCTTCATCCAGATTCCTCACCCGATTAGGTACTGTCATTCTACTGCCAATATCACCTACCTAACTGTTAGTGTCGTTGGTATTGACACTCTCTTTGCTCTTGGTGTCCATTCTCCTACCCTCTGTTGCTCCTTGCTCCATTGCTGTGTCCTCTCGTACTTGACTTTCCCTCCCACTTAATGTTAGAATCAGGTGTGGAGATTACATGTTTGTTGTGTTCCCCCTGGTGGCACCAAGTAACATGCAGGAGGAGCAGCCTGACTGGAATTGAGAGGGTGAAGAACTGTAGGAGCTGGAGCCAGGGGCGTCTGAGGGGACAGAGACATGCTAGGAACATAGAGACAGAAGAAGGGTCTGTACATAGGCAGAAAACTCCTTCAGAATGTGGAATTGCACTCAGGAGTCCAGAGTGTCTATGTTCCTCTGCTGTCAGCAAATAGCCGTGAAATTCACAAGCGAAATGTATTTCTCAGCTCCTTTTAGGAGCTGATCTTTGTAGATGGTGACAACTTACTTGTGCTACCAGTTAGTCTTTTAGCTCAAGTGGTAGAGGTCTCTGCTGTGTATCTAAAGGCTTGGACTGCACTGAGGACTCAAGTTGGAGAGCGTCATGAATTCCACATGAGAGAATTACTGTTTTTCAGTTTGTGTTTTTTAAATGTAAAAGTTGGAAAGTTGAGCTCTGAAAAGTTAGGGAATGCCAGAATTAAGGTTGCTTGTGTAATCTTAATTTGGCCCCGTTCTGCATGTCAAATATGATACAGTTTTTAATTACCTGATTTTACTATTCTTTCCACAGACTCCCTGCCTCACTCAGTGCATAGAATGAACCTGTTGTGGGGATGAATCAGGGTAGTTTAGTGAATGAGGCTGTGGCTGTGTCATAAATATAAAGGGAAGGGTAAACACCTTCAAATCCCTCCTGGCCAGAGGAAAAACCCTTTCATAGAGTCATAGAATCATAGAATATCAGGGTTGGAAGGGACCCCAGAAGGTCATCTAGTCCAACTCCCTGCTCAAAGCAGGACCAATTCCCAGTTAAATCATCCCAGCCAGGGCTTTGTCAAGCCTGACCTTAAAAACCTCTAAGGAAGGAGATTCTACCACCTCCCTAGGTAACGCATTCCAGTGTTTCACCACCCTCTTAGTGAAAAAGTTTTTCCTAATATCCAATCTAAACCTCCCCCACTGCAACTTGAGATCATTACTCCTCGTTCTGTCATCTGCTACCATTGAGAACAGTCTAGAGCCATCCTCTTTGGAACCCCCTTTCAGGTAGTTGAAAGCAGCTATCAAATCCCCCCTCATTCTTCTCTTCTGCAGGCTAAACAATCCCAGCTCCCTCAGCCTCTCCTCATAACTCATGTGTTCCAGTCCCCTAATCATTTTTGTTGCCCTTCGCTGGACTCTCTCCAATTTATCCACATCCTTCTTGAAGTGTGGGGCCCAAAACTGGACACAGTACTCCAGATGAGGCCTCACCAATGTCGAATAGAGGGGAACGATCACGTCCCTCGATCTGCTCGCTATGCCCCTACTTATACACCTGTAAAGGGTTAAGAAGCTAAGACAACCTCGCTGGCACCTGACCAAAATGACCAATGAGGAGACAAAATACTTTCAAAAGCTGGGGGGAGGGAAAAACAAAGCCTCTCTCTCTATCTGTGTGATGCTTTTGCTGGGGACAGACAGGAATGGAGTCTTAGAACTTAGTAAGTAATCTAATTAGATATGCGTTAGATTCTGATTTCTTTAAATGGCTGAGAAAATAAGCTGTGCTGGATGGAATTTAGATTCCTGTTTTTGTGTCTTTTTGTATCATAAGGTTTTGCCTAGAGGGATTCTCTGTGTTTTGAATCTAATTACCCTGTAAGGTATTTACCATCCTGATTTTACAGAGGTGATTCTTTTTACTTTTTATTTAATTAAAATTCTTCTTTTAAGAACCTGATTGCTTTTCATTGTTCTTAAGATCCAAGGGTTTGGGTCTGTGGTCACCTACGCAAATTGGTGAGGATTTTTATCAAGCCTTCCCCAGGAAAGAGGGTGTAGGGGTTGGGCGGATTTTGGGGGAAAGATGTTTCCAAACGGGCTCTTTCCCAATTATATACCGGTTAGACGTTTGGTGGTGGCAGCGATAAAGTACAAGGGCAAAAGGTAAAATAGTTTGTACCTTGGGGAAGTTTTAACCTAAGCTGGTAAAAGTAAGCTTAGGTTTTCATGCAGGTCCCCGCATCTGTACCCTAGAGTTCAGAGTGGGGAAGGAACCTTGACAGGGTCTCACTCACAATCACTGCTCTTTGAGTTTGATTTTATTATTTATTTATTTATTAACGGGGAGAAATGAGGAAAGGGAACTGTCCCAGTCATGTAAGTGTAAGGCAGGATGATGCAGTAGACGATGCTTTCATAGGCCCTACTTGATAACTGGACTTGAGGAATCAGCCCAAAAGGACTCTTCACAGGAATACATGTTTGTAACAGAATGGCTTGCCTGGGGGCTGGAGATCCTGGGGCTAAGCCAGCCCTGATTACCAGACGAGCCCCCCCCGTAAGTGAAATCAGGGGATTCTAATAGAAAAGGTAGCAGGAAGCTGCAAGGGAGTGTGGTTGAGAGAGTAACTGAAACTGCCAAAGGCTGGAAACCTGACAGTAAGCTGTGGAAGTTCAGGAGAAAGCTCTCCAGGCAGGGAACCCCATGAGAGACCCTGCCCAAGGAGCAGGGCTGAGACTGCAATGGCATGTCTGAAAAGGCATCTGGAGAAGGATAAACTCCAGACAAGAGGTACGGGGAAGTAGGGATGTAAATATCATTTTAAAAGTTAACCGTTTAAACAATTAAAAAAATTTGTTTAAGCGGTTGACCGATCAAAGGGCTGGCTGGCGCCGCTGGGGCTGGGGCTGATCTGGCCAGCGCAGCTGGGGCTGGGCTCGATCTCCCAGAGGCTACTGAAGCCAATTGGGGAGATTTTAGCCTGCTAAAAGTCTGGCAGCGCAGCGGGGCTAAGGCAGGCTCCCTACCTGCCCTGACTCCGTGCGGCTCCCGGAAGTGGCCAGCTTGTCCCTGTGGCCCCTTGGCACAGGTGGGCCCAGGGAATCTCTGCACGAAACCCCCACTCCCAGCACCGACTCACAGCTCCCAATGGCTGGGAACAGGAAACCACAGCCAATGGAAGTTGCGGGGCCGGCGCCTGTGGGCGGGGGCAGCGTGCAGAGCTGCCTGGCTGCCCCTGAGCCTAGGAGCTGCTGCTGGACATGCCACCACTTCCAGGGGCTGCCCGAGGTAAGCACCTCACAGCCGGAGCCTGCATCCTGAACCCCTCCTGCACCCCAACCCTCTACCCCAGTCCTGAATCCCCTCCCGCACCCAAACTCCCTCCCAGAGTCTGCACCCCCTCCTGTAACCCAGCCCTGAGTCCCCTCCTGCACCAAACTCCCTCCCATAGCCAGCACCCCAACCCCAGGCTAAACCCTAAGCCCCCTCCCACACTCCAAACCCCTTGGCCTCAGCCCAGAGCCCATACCCCCTCCTGCACCTCAACCCCCTGCCCAGTGAAAGTGACTTTGCGCCACGAGGGAGTGCTCATGGTACTACATTGTGTTTGTCCACATGTGGACTTTAAAGATTCTTCTTTGCTGACTGCTGGTCTGCCTTGAAAGAATCTATTCTTTCTCACCACCAAACTCACGTGAGCTCAGTGCATCCTCAGCGTCATTCTCCTATACCATTCTGGACTGGTGTAGTATATAAAAGGGACAAGATTTGGGCAGCTCTGTCAAGCTGAAAATGTGACTCATTGTGAAGTCATTGTCAAAAGTGACTATCCCTTGGGATTGACAGGATGCAGCTTGTATAGCTGTTTAGTCCAAGAGGCATGCAGAGAGTTTGCATGGCTGGAGACAGAGAACTTGAATTTGAGTTGGATAGCGCTCATAGCAATCATAAATATAACCTGAGTATGTAGATTAAAAACACTCCAATGAACTAATACTTATATTTGCTTCTAGTTCCTGATAGATTGCAAAAGGCAAAACTAAAATGTTATGAGGATTATAGAAGGGCATTGTCTGCCACACTTACAGAATCTAGAAGTGGAAAACATCTATTAGGATATTGCCCTGTCTGCCCGTTGAGGATTGTTCCTTATAGTATAGTATATACTGCATAGTAGTGCTCTTACTCTTATTTTGCCTACTCTAGTTAGTATTTATTTCGTTTATTTGTTAGGCAAAAATAATGTAGGGTCCTTAATCCACCACCTTTTTGATCAGTAGTTACATATTTGTATATGATTGAAGAATTTAACTGTACTGTTTGTTTGATTTCCAATTTTTTTTAAAAAAGCATGAGACTATTGGATCTTATATGGGAACAAAGAGGAAGTAATATATTTAACTGCCCTCTTCTCATTTTAAATCACTCCCGAAGAATCACTTCTAAGCCAGTGCCACAAGAAATGAAGCAATAAATACACTTGCATGTTACGTTATATATATTTATATGTGTGTGTGTGTGTGTTATATATAATATTTCTTTTTAAAAAATCTGACTGCACTGTGTTACACCTTTGCTCAGTAACTCTGTAATCTGATTGCTGTAACCCGCTATTCTTCCTGCAGTGTCCCCTCTCCCTGGTTTTATTGGCTCACTTCATTGCATCATATCTGAAATTAGATAGAAATTCTTCGAGATTGGGACTTTGGCTGCTGTATGGTGTCTAGCATACATTTGGATACTGTAAAATAATAATAGATTTCAAAGTAGAACAAAATAATATTTTCATTATCTGCATTGTATTCTTTTAAAACTTCTATGTCTGCTTGATTTTCAGGTGCTGATCTTGCCTTTCCAGCTTCAGTCCATGACAATGTAATTTGCAGTAAAACGTTCCAAATTCTTTACAAAAATGAGGAGGTTTCTGTGAATGATGTTATGATCTTCAAAATTAAAATGCTCTTAGATGAACGGAAGGTAATCTGCCATTCAAGTATATTTAACTATTCAGATCCTTTAGGCATAATTTGCAAAATACTGAACATAATTGTCATGTTTTTAACTCCTTTTCAGATTGAAGAATCCCTTAATGAAATGAATTTCCTGCTATCCTTAGATCTACACTTCACAGACACAGATTATTCGTAAATTTAAAAATAATACAAATTTTATTAAATAATTGAAATGCCTGTTAACTGCTTTTTTAAAATTGAGATTAAAATTATAACATCGTACATACAAAATATTGCTGAAACATTTTTAAAATCTAGAATGCTTAATTTATTTTATTTTATTCCGCTATTCATATATTAGAAGTTTATTTGTGTGGGCAAAAAAATCCAGTTAATCTCTTGAGACAGGTTGCAGACTTTAATTACTGGGTTTAGGAGAGATTCCTTGTTGTTTACCTATCCATCCTGCTGTTCCCTTTTAGAGATGTAATTATATTTATACATGATATAGTATAAAACAATACTATATTTTATATATTAAAGTTATTGAAGACCAATATGGCTATGGCCTTGTGTTGTTTAAATAATGGGTTGCTGTTTCTTGTATTGGGGATTTTATTATTGGATGACTTAAAACATTGTTCCAGTAATTACACTTTTTTTTTTTCCCCCCCAAGGCCAGATGATCTGAGCACACTGCAACTAATTAGTAGCCGAACTTTAAAGTTGCACTTTAGCTTACACCAGGGCCTTCATCACTACGTCAATGTTATGTTTGATTACTTCCACCTCTCTGTCATATCTGTTACAATCCATGCTTCTTTGGTTGCTCTACACCAGCCATTGATAAGGTAATATCCCATTAATAAGTTTCAATTAATATATTGGATTATTAGTTATTGTAACTTATGTGAGACTTTTGGTGAGAATGGATGTAATACTTAGAGTAAAGTTTATGTATATGACGTATTGTGCTTTATGATGTTTTACATTAGAAGCTGTTTTGGTTTTTTTTTGTTTTTTTCCTTAAAACTGTAAAATTCTGAGTTCTAGTTTATGTAGAATAAAAGGAGTGCAGGTGGTAAAAGACAGATAACTGCAATAATTGAATACACCCAAGAGAAAAGAAGTAGACAGCAATATCACCCTATGCTAGTGTTCATACAATCTGTAGTTAGGGTGAGGTGATCTCTGTTCATTTTATTTATCTTTTTTATCCCTGGGTTGAACTGAGCTGACTCTCAACGGTTTGTTGAGATAGTACTCTTTCCTGATTTCTACACTTTGTACTCCAGAATCTGCTTTCATTTTTTTTGACATCTCTATCCTTTGTAGATGTGAAGAAAAGCTATATAATGTGAACACAGTATAACCAGTATGGCAGCGTCTTTTGAGTGTACAGGCAGCTTGAAAAAGTAGCTGAGTAAACTTCCATTGATTATTTAAATGCATCGTTAACTCTGGAGCATAGTGATGACACTATCCACATAAGCTTTAACTATTACATAGATTATCAAAGGATATGCCAGAAAGAAGAGGGATAACCCTGTTATGAATTTGAGCATAGTTTACTGCATGTGATACTTCATTTTGTCCTGAGTGGAGGAGCTTAGTTTGTGGACAGAGCTTGGTAGAGTAACACCACTTTTTCCCCCCACAGTGTTATGCTGTAATTATTTTTTGCAGGAAGAGATTGAAGAATAATGAATAAGGGAGTATGTGGGCTTGTACATTCTCATTCTAGCAGGGTTTGGAGTGATCATGTATTTGATGGTATGCTCTACTGGTACCTTTCTGATGGCCTTACCAGTATGTGTTAAAGTGTTTATTTTAAGAGTTTCTTTCTTGTATTTACGTGCCCATATGAAACTTACATTGCAGTAATCTAACTGATGGAGCTTTAAAAGCATTGTATGAGGTTGTCTGCAGCAATGGAAAAACCTACAAACAAACCTTTTTTTAAAGTAGTATATATATTTATGCAAACTAAACGAATAATGCCAAATTAAGAAAATAACCATCTATTCCTCTTCCCCCCCCACACACAAATAGGCAATATCGTGCTCTGTAGCCTACATTTATATTCTACATTTGTACTAATGTGACTCAACAACAAAAATAGGACTCAGCTGAGCAGCTTTTACCATTATTGCAGTAAGAGAACCTACTGCATGGTTTTATATGAATATTTATTATTTGTATTACAGAAGTACCTAGATGTCCCAAATGAGAGCAGGGTCTTATTGTGCTTGATGCTGTACATATACATTTTAAGAAACTATCTCTCACCCTTTGTCTTGCCTATTTAGAAATAAAGTATTGTTTTCCCTGCCATTACAAAGATCAGAACTGGGGAAAGAAACATTAAGGGTATGTCTATACTGCACACTCTTTACAGCAATGTGTAGAGTATATACTCTGCATGTCCCTCTAGAATGGTTGTAAATAGCAATGTAGACAGTGAGGCACTGCTTGTGTGAGTAAAGACACACCTTCGGGTATGTACCCTACATGGTTCTCTATACCCTCAAGCAGTGCCTCTTCTGTGTACCCTGCTATTTTTAGCTATGTAGTATCCTGCTTCTTCCCCACTGTGGGAGCCTTTCCCCACTGCCAGAGTCTCTCTTTGTGTTGGGGAAAGGCTCTGACAGCTCCCTGCTTCCAGATCCTTTCTCTGCTTCAGGGACTACCAGACCCTTCCCCTGCTACCTCCCCATTGCCAGAGACCTTTCCCAGCTTGTGTAGCTACAAGCCACAGTGTGGATGCAGCTTGTTTTTCATTCTGGCATGTAGCTACAAATACAGTAACTCCTCGCTTAATGTTATAGTTACGTTCCTGAAAATGATACTTTAAGCAAAACGATATTAAGCGAATCCAATTTTCCCATAAGTATTAATGTAAATGAGGGGATTTGGTTCCAGGGAATTTTTTTTCACCAGACAAAAACATACATACATATATACATACATACACACACACACACACACACACACACACACACAGTATATGTTTTAAACAAATAGTTTAATAGTGTACACAGTAATGGTGATTGTGAAGCTTGGTTGAGCTGGTGAAGTCAGAGGGTGGGATATTTCCCAGGGAATGCCTTGCTGCTAAATGATGAACTAGCACTCGGCTGAGCCCTCAAGGGTTAACACCTTGTTGTTAATATAGCCTCACACTCTACAATGCAGTAGAGTGTGAGGCTATATTAAATGGAATGGAGGGAGGAAACACAATAGATGCATGGCAGTGGCCACAAACATTCCCTGAGGAAACTGAAGCAGATGAAGAACCCACGCTATCCCACTGGAACACATCACTCCCTCCACTTTCCAGAGTGCTGGGTGGTGCATGTGCGTGTGAGACAGAGACACACACCGTGTGTGTGTGTGTGTGTGTGTGTGTGTGTGTGAGAGAGAGAGAGAGAGAGAGAGACACGCACATTGATCTTTTAAGTACTCTGACCCCACTCCAAGTACACTGCCTTTTTAAGTAGATCAGCAAGTTGAGACCGCAGCTGCTGCCAGTAATCTCCCTCTGTCCTGAGCCCTGTCGTGTCCTCCCCGCCGCTCTGTGGAGATGGGATCGAGGAGCAGGGGGAGAGGGACACTCTGACATTAGCACCCCTCTTCCCCCCTACCCCTTGCACAGCAAACAGGAGGCTCCCGGGAGCAGCTTCAAGGCAGGGGGCAGGAGCAGCACACGGCAGTGGTGGGAGGGACACCAGAACTGCCCGGCAATTGATAGCTTGCTGGGCGGCTGCCACAAAGAGAACTTAGGGGAGCTGATGGGGGGCTGCCAGCCCACCCTGGTTCCAAGCCCCCACCAGCTAGCTGCAACGGGCTGCTCTTCCTGCAAGCAGTGGACAAAGCAGGCGGCAGCCAAACAATGTTATAAGGGAGCGTTGCACAACTTTAAACGAGCATGTTCCTTAATTGATCAGCGACGTAACAACATTAAGCGGGACGACCGTAAGTGAGGAGTTACTTTACCCTGCTCTCTGGCACCCATGGTGTGCAGTGTAGACATAGCCTTAGTGACCAGCTCTCACAGAAAGTCTGCGACAGAGCTTGGGAATTGAACCCAGATGACCAAAATCTCAGAGCAGCATCTTAATGACAAAATCATCCTTCTTTTACCTGTCTCCTTTTTAGCATATACATTCTGTCTGTGACACTGACTACATCTGCTTTATTAGTTTTACAGTACAAGTCAACAATGGTGTTGAGTCTGGGACTAACTCAGAAACACTGTTGAAGCTCATTTTTATGCAGTTCTTTAAGTAAATATATTATGTCAATGTTTTTGACCTTAATAGGTGACTAATACACTTTCTCTTGCAATACAGCAGTTTATGCTACATACTAGTCGGAGAAAGTGGTGGCTCATCTACTAGTGGGGAATTACTAGAAGAAGACTATTTGGTTCAACAGCAGAAGCCAAAAGGATTAACTGCTGACTATGGTTAACAGCCAATAGACAAGGAGATGCCTGCAGTAGCTGCAATTAGCACACTTTTAGTTGCCGTCATTGCTGCCCTTGTCCTTGTTTCTGGCCTTTTTCTTTTGAGGTTCTTGTCACTGTCACAGTGGCATTAACATCTGCCCTGCCTTTTTATTGGTCATCTTTTGCCTAGTCTCCTAAATTTGTAGGAGTCAATAGACTCTGTATTCAAACACCTTTCCTAAGTTCTCTTAAACTGTTCCTCATATGGGGGAAAAATCACTAATTTTTATGTTTACAGAACACATCAAAAATAAGTGTGGTGGGTGGAAAAACAAACAGCATTACACTAGTAATATTGATTTTGTTATTTAAACACCAATTTTTCTTTGAAGTATGTTTCTTTGCTTTCCTTCCGAATCTTCAAATACTCCATGTCAGCTCCTTCTCTTTCCCTGAACTCTTTCTCATGAGTTCCAGTGCACATGTAAATGTCAGTCCGCAAAATGATATTACAGGAAGGTGAATTTATTATTTAAGCTGCCTTAGCTATGGTACACAAATTTCATGTTTGCTAGCAAAAACTGTTCTTATTTGTATGTATGATGTCTTCAGAGAATCAGGTAATATTCTTCCATGGCACCTTTATACAATACTGGCAAAAATTTTGGATTTGCTGGTGTTCTGTATGTGCAAATTTTTCTTCCCAGTTTTGGCTCTGACAATAGTGAGTGAATGGAGCAATTTAACTTTATATATCAACTCAGTAAAATGTGAAAAGAGACACTAAAACGAAGTAGTAATTTTCATGTTGCTACAGTCGTCATTGGAGCAGAATGTTACCAGTTCACCCAGAAATATTTTTAAATACTTTTAAAAATCTGATCATCCAAGGTGTCCTTTTTAATACTTTTCAAGAAATTTTCAACAAACAAGCTTTGCAGTTGTTGTAAGAAGGGACTCAAAACCAGTAATTACCTGAACATCTTGATTCCCTCTGACTTTCATTTAAAAACACAAGTGATTTGTGTTAAGAATTTCTGCTACTATGATAAATAATTGTGGCACACACTCCTTATTACATGTATTCGGTTCACTTTGTGTTTATAATCAAGTGGATATTTTTCTCTATTTTTAAATGGTTCTGGCAGCTTTCCTCGTCCAGTGAAGAATACTTGGTTAAACAGGAACACACCAGCACAGAACAGGGACACTGTGATTCCTACTCTTGAAAGTGTGGTCTTCGGCAATAACTACACAAAACAATTATCAGCAGATGTAAGAATATTATTGATTATTTTATTTATAATATTTCTGATGTTTATTAGGTAATAATTCTTTTTGAATTAATGGTATCGAAGGGCAAACTTAATTAAAGGCACTTTACTATGCCTAGTGACATGATGTAAAGGGAAGAACTTTAACAAAGGACTACGATGTATGTTTCAAGTTCCCTTTTATAGAAAACTTAAAATATTTAGTATAGGGCTGTTGATTAATTGCAGTTAACTCATGTGATTAACTCAAAAAAATTAATCACAGTTTAAAAAATTAATTGCCATTATTTGCAGTTTTAATTGCACTGGTAAACAATAGAATACCAATTGAAATTTATTAAATATTTTGGTTTTTTCTACATTTTCAAATTTTTTTATTTCAATTACAACACAGAATACAAAGTGTACAGTACTCACTTTATATTATTTTTATTACAGATATTTGCAGTGTAAAAATGATAAACAAAAGAAATAGTATTTTTCTGTTCACTTCATACAAGTACCACAGTGCATCTCTTTATCATGAACGCACAACTTACAAATGTAGATTTTTTTTTGTTACATAACTGCACTCAAAAACAAAACAATGTAAAACTTCAGAGCCTACAAGTCCACTCAGTCCTACTTGTTGTTCAGCCAATCGCTAAGAGAAACAGGTTTATTTACATTTACAGGAGATAATGCTGCCCGCTTCTTGTTTACAATGTCATCTGAAAGTGAGAACAGACATTCTCATGGCATTTTTATAGCCGGCATTGCAAGATGTTTATGTGCCAGATATTCTAAACATTCGTATGTCCCTTCATGCTTCAGCCACCATTCCAGAGGACATGCTTCCATGCTGATGATACTCATTAAAAAATAAATCATTAATTAAGTTTGTGACTGAACTCCTTGGTGGAGAATTGTATGTCTTATGTTCTCTGTTTTGCCCGCTTTCTGCCATATATTTCATGTTATAGCAGTCTCAGATGATGACCCCACATGTTCTTCATTTAAAGTACACTTTCACTGCACATTTGACAGAATATAAGGTACCAATGTGAGATTTCTAAAGATAGCTACATCACTTGACCCAAGGTTTAAGAATCTGAAGTGCCTTCCAAAATCTGATTGGGATGGGGTGTGAAACATGCTTTCAGAAGTCTTAAAAGAGCAACACTCCGATGTGAAAACTACAGAACCCGAACCACCAAAAAAGATAATCAGCCTTCTGCTGGTGGCATCTGACTCATATGATGAAAATGAACATGTGTTGGTCTGCACTGCTTTGGATCGTTATCAAGCAGAACCCATCGTCAGTATGTTATACCAATAAAATAAAAACCAGCAGCATCTTATTAAAGGGAAAAAGGCAAAATACCACATTTATTGTGAATACAGAAAGAATCATAGTAAGCAGTTAGTTATAGCTATAACATTCCATTCAATCTCATATTTATTCACACATTCATTCCTACACACACACACACAGGTTCTGCAAGGTTGTTATCATAGTTACCAGCCTTAGAGTTGCTCATGCCAAGCCACTGGCCAGGTGGCCTAGACATGAGGAGGGAGCAGGGCCTTGTCAGATGCACATCTGATGCTCCTGGCAGTTGGTTTGCAGAATGAGACCCCAAAGTTCTCACTTTCTAGAGTCCATTTTTATAGGAATTTCTTCCTATGCCAGTCTATGGGAATTGCTTCATCATGCTGTTGCTGAATCAATCAGCAGATGGCACATTCCTGACGGCTCCGTGCTGCCAGATGTTATCTTGTTCTTTGATTCTTCCATTCTTGAGGCTGTTGGGTGGATTCCAGTCTGCCCTCCGGGGGTCCTCTGGTTATTTCCACTTGATGCCTTCTTCAGCTGATGGACACTGGATTCCTAGGCTGGCACCTCCCTGGTCATTCAGTTATTATCCACACATATCCTCTATCTCTGTTTTAATCACAATTGTTAACAAAGCGAGATGAATACAACAAAAGGGCGGGAAGTCTCTGTGTGCTGTTTCTGTTGTTACAGAGTATTGCTTTGAGTCTCTCTCTCTGAGTATTTGTTGTTACAAAGAATTGCTTTAGAACAGACTCTGTCTTAGAAATGTACTAATACAATTAGCAGCTTGCAAGTTTTACACATAGAGGGAGAGAAACAATATCAAAAACCAAGAGACCTCTTAATTAATAATACCCTGGAATTTAAACTCTGGGGAATCAAACTCATTTGTGATTTTAATACAGAACTTCTTTATATGATCCAACAAGCGTGGTTGAACCATGAAGGGACATATGAATCTTTAGCAAGTCAGGCACGTAAATATCTTGCAACGCCAGTTACAACAGTGCCATGCAAACGTCTGTTCTCACTTTCAGGTGACATTGTAAACAAGAAGCGGGCAGCATTATCTCCTGCAAATGTAAACAAACTTGTTTGTCTGAGCGATTGGCCAAACAAGAAGCAGGATTGAGTGGACTTGTAAGTTCTAAAGTTTTACATGGTTTTATTTTTGAATTCAGTTATTTTTTTTTACATAATTCTATATTTGTAAATTGCGCTTACAAATTGATAAAGAGATTGCATTACAATACTTGTAGTAAGTGAATTGAAAAATACTATTTCTTTTGTTGTTTACAGTGCAAATATTTATAATAAAATAAATATAAAGTGAGTACTGTACATTTTGTGTTACATGTTGTAATTTAAATCAATATATTTGAAAATGTGGAAAACATCCAAAAAAATTATATATATGGTATTCTATTATTGTTTAGCAGTACAATTAATCATGGTTAATTTTTTTAATCACTTGACTGCACTAATTTATTGTATTTATCTTTTTTGTGAGATGGCACTCAAGTGGACATTGCAGGGCTAGGGATGAGTTTGTTTCAGATGAGTTTGGGGTGGAGGATGATCTATAGAACATCTTTTTAGTTATTCTGTTAATGCAATTTTATAGTATGTAATTAATATGTATATGAATCCTTTTTTAGGGTTGCAGTTTTGTGATTGCGGAGTCCTTCCTGAATCACGCCTACAATCTCCACTACACACTTTGTGCCAGTTTGCTGCTTGCATTTAAAGGGTTACACAGCTATTTCATCCTGATAGCAAAGGAGCTCCCCTCCTCACACCGAATAGAACTGGGTATGCTGAACACAATAAAATAAATCACTTTTATTCTCTATCACAAAGATATTTTCTGTCTTCTTGCTGTGCTCCTTAGAAAGGCCTGTTTTCTCTCCTTTCTTCTAGATTGAAATATAGTTAATCTTATACCTTGTACCTGTTGTGCACCTGCTATTTTACTACTGGAATTGAAATGAGTCTTTTAGTAATGATCAAAAATATAACAAAAAACACTGCCATCAAGTTAATAAGATTAACAAACTGGCTTTACAGGATCTTAAATTATTTTCTTATAGCTTTTTCAAATCAATACATTAGTACTAAAAATATTTGAAGCAAATCCCCACCTCAGTCTAAATACTGTATTATGCCTATGTGCATGCTGTAAGGAAATGTGATTGTTGTATATAAATAAGTTTAAAGTTTGATTCTAAAAAAAAATCTAAATGCTGTAAGTTTTTATCTGAAAAGAACATCATGGGGAAAACTTGAAAATAAGGCCTCAAGAAGAAATTATTTCTCAGTCAATTTTTTGTTTTTTAAAGGCTGGATGCTCTTAAATTGACATAATATTAATTATCTGAGACTTCGGAAGAACAGATTACGCTGTGGACTAAATCTATGTAACTGAACAGTCAGTAAGATTAAGTTTAGTTTTGAGAGTAGCCACTTTTTCATCATGATTAAAATTGAACAGTTAGAGAACATATTTTGAATCAGCCACCTTTTGCAGATGGAGCTAAGGAAATATTGCTTAAAAATATAGTTCTTCTAATAAGTCTGTTCTGCAATCGGAATTTACTTTAGTATATCTTTGTCTCTCAGGGGTGTGAAAAATCCATACCCGTGAGAGACATAGCTATACTGACCTAACCTCCAGTGTAGACAGAGTGAGTAGGTCCCTCTCAGGGAGGGAGATTACCTGTGCCAATGGGAGATCCTCTCCCATCGATGTAGGCAATGTCTATGCTGTAGCATTTTAAGTGTAGACCTACTCTAACATGCAGGATTAGTACTAAGCTAATGTCAGTTTTGAGTTGTGCAACCAAAAAGATGGCATAGGTGTAAAGGGATAATGCATTGGCATTCTCAAGGACCACTAGAGTTTACATCAAGCACGTTTGTGTTGAACATTAAAACTTTTTGGCTTTTTAAAAAAAAAGGGGGAAGGGCATTTTGGAATCCATGAGTATGTTATTTGATAGGGGTTAACATATCCACTACTGTTAATTTGCTTTGTCTTTTAACATTATAGGATGAGTAATCAGTAGGCATTTACCATGCAGAACTTTGAGACATGAAAAGTGTTGGCAAAAAATGAAAGAAAAAAATTTATTAATATGAGGAATACCCCATAAATACAGTAGAACCTCAGAGTTACAAACAACAAAGTTATGAACTGATGGGTCAGCCACACACTTCATTTGGAACCGGAAGTACGCAATCAGGCAGTAGCAGAGACAAAAGGAAAAAAAAAAAAGGAAACACAGTACAGTACTGTGTTAACTAACACACACACACAGAGGAAAGCAGCATTTTTCTTCTGCATAGTAAAGTTTCAAAGCTGTATTAAGTCAATGTTCAGTTGTAAACTTTGGAAATCACAACCATAACATTTTGTTCAGAGTTATGACCATTTCAGAGTTACGGACAACCTCCGTCCCCATGGTATTTGTAACTCTGAGGTTCTACTGTAATCTGTTTGATATGGTGTCTTTTTTTCTGCATAAAAATTTATATTCATTAAAGTACCATTTACACTAGAAACTAGGCTTTCTATCATCAAGAACAGGAGCAGTGCTTTTAGTCACAGTACAAAGTATATTGTGTGCCAATTACTTTAATCCTCCTGTGGTGGGGAACACCCTTTTTATGTGAATAACTCAGCTTTTAGCAAGAAAACGCCTTATGTGCCAAATAGTATCTATTAGTTTTACTCTTTATGTAAAGATATGCTTAGAATACCAAAATTATTTAATTGAAACTCCAGATTGAACTTCTGAATGAATCACAGCTTTTTCTTCAATTCCCTAATACATCGTATAAAATAAAAAATACGTAATAAAATAGAAACCGGGATTTGAATAATACAACTGTATAGTATCATCCAAGTCCCTTTGAAGTCAGTGGAAAGATTCCCCTAGTCTTAAGTGGGTTGGGCTCATACTTACTTTCAGAATCTTAATTTACCTTTTAGAGTAGCAGCTGTGTTAGTCTGTATCCACAAAAAGAAAAGGAGGACTTGTGGCACCTTAGAGACTAACAAATTTATTTGAGCATAAGCTTTCGTGAGCTACAGCTCACTTCATTGGATGCATTCTGATGAAGTGAGCTGTAGCTCACGAAAACTTATGCTCAAATAAATTTGTTAGTCCCTAAGGTGCCACAAGTCCTCCTTTTCTTTTTAATTTACCTTGAGATTCTGCAAGTTTGAACCAAAATAATCAAAAATAATATATTTAGTGCTTTGAAAATTGACTCATCTTCTATATATACTGTACATTTATTGATAACATTTTCTATATTTTAATTTTTTTCTCAATCTTTACAGTTTAGTATGCTCATATCCTTTTTTCTTATCTGTGATTTTTTTTTTGTTATTTCTGTTATGTTGTATATGCTTAGATCTGGACTGTTTATATGACAACAGTGACTAAAGCTGTTTATACAGATACTAACATTTCTAACATTATTCACTTTTGCTTCTGGAAAATAACCAATACTGATAGCTAAGAACAAGGACAGTTTTCTTTAAAAACTAGCAATAATCAGAGACAACTGCACTTCTGTAAAAATAAACAAAAAAACCCTGCACACTAGATTTTCACATTCTATATTACATGTTTTATTTTTGCCATTTGTTGTTACTATTTATCTTGAGTTTTTACACGGTAAAGTATATTTTATAGCTGAGATTCAAATAGGCTTTTTTGGGAAAAAATCCCAAATCCTTTTTAAATCTCATAAAAAGTATTGTTACCCTTTGTTTTAAATAAAATGTCTTTATCTTGCTTTAATTTTGTTTCTTTTGTTCACTTAATTCTATGATGTACATTTTTATTCATTTAAAAGTGTTGATCTATATTTTTTTTTAAACAAATTGAATTTGCAACAGTATATGCAAAATACTGTTGGACTTTATAAATAAACTTAATTGTTAGCATTTGATCAATGTTCGTTTTTAAAATTCAAAACAGACATTAGGAAATTTCAAAAACAGCCTTAATGTACATCATGAGTAACACCTAGTCTAGAAACTTTACTAAAATTATATGCTTTAATGTTCTATTCCAATTGCACTAATTTCTAGGCTAGCAATAAACTTTCTTACTAACTTTAAGGCAAATATGCACAGATTGAAAAAAAAAAAAAAAAAGAGTGTAGTAACTAGTCATCTGTGTGCAATCCTTATAACTAGCCAAGGCCAGCATGCAGGTCCTTTATGAACGCCTTCTCAGAAGAAAATATCCACGAACCCAGAGAGACGCCTATCTAGGTATGTTTTTAAAGCAGGTGATATAATCCCTTAGATTTTTATTATTAGTGCAGAGTATTTTTGTTTCAGGTTTAAAGTGGAGCAAAAAAAACTAAGGACCATATTCAACCCTGATGCAAATGTGTGGAACTCCAGTGAGAACAGTGACTAGGATAAATCTAACACTGTATGTCAGTGGAATGAGCTACCACTATTGATACTCAGTTTAGTTTCTTTCTGTTTAATAAAATAGAAGTGATTGAATAGTTAAGTGGCTTCAGCTGATTTGAAATCAAATAACTGGAGAAAACAAGAATTTCATTTAGCTTCATTAATTGGTACAACTTCAGATTTCTAAATGATAAAGAAGAATGTATTTTCTTCCTGGGGAATCTTCCATGTCTCTGCTAGAGCCTCCCAACTTGTTTTCTCTTATTTCTAAACCAACCAGTTCTCAAGGCTTAAATTGCAGCTGTTCTCTCTTTGGAGATTGTCAGCACTTTTCCATAATTGGCCAGGGGAGGATGATATTGTAGCACACTCCAGCTCAGAGGTGGGGAGAGAGAAACTGGTCCACAAATCAGTCGCAGGTCTATTGCATGGCAGTGCAGAGACTTCTAGTAGGCCTAGCATAGACCAAGTATGACTCTGTTTTGTCTGGAATTTTTCACTGTTTTTTTAACCAAAGAGCCAGCAAAATCATATCAAATCATTGCTGGATGAACATTACTGATACAGAATATTTTACTTTATAAGGTGGTATGATTGAAGTTAGTTATATTCAGTTAATTATAGTATTACAGTTTCAGTTTCATCTTTCAACTTGTTCCTCAAAGTATTATAACTGGGATGTAAAATCAGTTTGGGGTTGCAGTTGACATGCACGGTAAACCTTCAGCATGATGATGGTTGAATAAGCCATGTAATTTTTTTCACAAGTAACTGAATTTGCATGGTTTCAGAGTAACAGCCGTGTTAGTCTGTATTCGCAAAAAGAAAAGGAGTACTTGTGGCACCTTAGAGACTAACCAATTTATTTGAGCATGAGCTTTCGTGAGCTACAGCTCACTTCATCGGCGATGAAGTGAGCTGTAGCTCACGAAAGCTCATGCTCAAATAAATTGGTTAGTCTCTAAGGTGCCACAAGTACTCCTTTTGAATTTGCATGGTCCCACACACAACTGAAAATGTATCTCAGATGACAAATTTTCATTTAAGCTGTTGGGAGAAGGGGATAATTATCTTTATCAGCTATTTTGATTATAGGAGTGTATGTAATTGTTTTTAATTGCTATTTTTACTAGTTTCTGACAACTTGCATTACTACAAATTGAAAGCTTGATTTCTCAAAACGAAATAGGCTTTTAGTTATGTAGATTAGGTCATTTGGTGTTACTTTCAAACTTTTTTGAAAATATGTAATTTAAATATATTTTACCCAAATCATTATAAGAAATCCATTAATATAAATTAAGTAAATGTTTGTCATTCTATAAGTATTAAGTATATCCTAATTTTTTTATAACAGGAGGTTTAGTGTTAACTCATGTTTCCACGAGAAAATGTATTTCCGCACTTGTCCTTCATTTTTATGATATTGCAATGTTTCAAAAATGGAATTAACCATACAAATTGAACACAAACATTAATTTTGAGGTATATTCTGCCATCCTTATTCATGGAGCCTGAGGTAAGATGGCAGAATGTTCCGTAAATTACTGTTTGTATACAGATTTGTCTAGGGTAGTTATCTGGTATTCCATTTTTTGAGATACCTACAATATCATAAAAATCAAGGAACTGAGGAAATAAATTATCTCCTGGCAATATAAATCAGTGAGACTACTGAGGGCTTGTCTACATTACCCACAAGATCAACGGGCAGCGATCGATCCAACAGGGGTCGATATATTGTGTCTAGTCTAGACGCGATAAATCGATCGCTGAGCGCTCTCCTGTCGACTCCGGTACTCCACCAGAGCGAGAGGCGCAGGTGGAGTCGACGGGGGAGCGTCAGCTGTCGACTCACCGCAGTGAAGACACCGCGGTGAGTAGATCCAAGTACGTCAACTTCAGCCACATTATTCATGTAGCTGAAGTTGTGTAACTTAAATCGACACCACCCGCCCACCCCCCCGCCACCAGTGTAGACCAGATCTGAGAGTTCATGATATGAGACTTGTGCATAAATCTTTGTAAGATCTGGCCCTTACTCTGCAAACAGTCCTGTTAATTTCACCACTAAATTCATTCTTACTAAACAGTGTGAGTAAATATTTCTACTTTTTGGAAATTCTTATGTGCCATATGTTTATAAATAAGTCATCCACATTTTGTGATCTTATTTCAAGCTGCCGTCATGTGCGATTTCACAATATTGACAACTTGAAATGATAAAGAAAGAGTAGTTCTTTTTGAACAAATATGTATTCCCTGAATAATTTGAATTAAGGTAACAAAAATGGTAACTTCAGTGGCCAACTTACTTGACAAGGTATTTCATCTGAGAGAACTCTTCTTTAAAAACAGATTCTTTTTGAGTAGGTGAGAGATATGCAATTGTTTTGTAAGTGATCTTGGCATTCACTTGCTACCCGCTTTTTTATGTAAATAGGTTGTGCCCCATTCTCAGCCCTGCACATGATCAGATTCTACTACTATGCTCTAAACTCTTTCAAAACAAAAATGCTGCCATTCCAAATGCATAGACAAAATAGTTCTAATTGTTACTTATTTCAGAGCTGCAGTATTTCTGATAACTTTACTTTGGCAGATATTTAAAAGAACAGTTTTAAAGAATAAAAATTTTAAGAGTGTTCAAGCCCCTTTTCTAGTTAGACTTAGGCTCTTAGGTCATTTAGGTGCTTTAGAAAATTTTATGCAAAATGTTTATTTTTACAGTATCAAGTATATAAATACATATACAAATTATATGTACGGTAGATGTACAATCAAATACAAATGCTTATGTACATACAAAACAGTGTTTACACAGACTTCTTAAAAGAATAAATTAATGTTTTTATTAATCTAAAATTGTCTATTGATATGAAAGTATTTTAGTCCGGAAGTTTTCTCTAGTTGAGAAAAATGAACAGTTTATAAAGTTCAGAAAATAATTGTTTATAAGTGTGGAAGAGCTCCAAAAAACACTTACACGTGTGAGTATTAGGCATGCAAGCTATCCCGCTAACTTCAACAGGATTACTTATGTGCTTAGTTTTTCACATTTAGAAGTGGATTGAGGCCTATGTGTTTGTTACCTGAAATAAGGAATGTACATCATATAATCAACCCTTAGGCCCTGATCCTGCAATCCGATCCATGAGGATGAGTCCTGTTGAAGTGAGTGAGGCTGTGAAGGGGTCCAGCCACATTGATCTAATTGCATCATCATGACCGTAGTCTTGATTTAAATCATTTCAAATCACAAAGATACAAATGTCAATTCCATTCTATTATGCTGCTTTACTTTAAAGAGATATCATCAATTAAAAAATCACACTTCTATATGAAAATATTTTGCTTTAAATTGTTATAGGTAATATCTAAGGTTACTGAGATTAAAGGAATTTTTTTCCTCTCTTTATCAGAAGGTTTTCTTTGTGTATTTGTCAGCATACCATGTGTCCCTGTTCCTTCAGTATTGTCAGTTACTCATTTCTCATTGTTTTCCAAACAGCTACAGGAGAGATTTTTTTAAAAAATAGGCAAATGTAATTATAAAATAAAATGAAAAAATAACATAGAGACTCAAGGTCTTAATATTAGTTGAAACGTTATAGCTCAGATTTTGAAATGTACTAGTTTTCAAGTTAATGGTAATACTTTAAATGACATCAAGCTTTCTTTGAGTCTTTTTTGTTAAATTGCTTTATGAGGGAAGTTGATTTGTTCTACAAGTTGGAAAATATGGGTCTGAATTTGGTAAAATATAATTTCATGCATATGCACCCTAATCTTTCCATAGAGAACATAGATGTAGAAGCTCGCCTTACAGAACTGTGTGAAGAAGTAAAGGTACTTTTTGTCTTTTATTCATAATAAATGTAAAATAAGTTAAAAGCAAAGTATTTTCTATCAGTATTTCATAGATTGCTGCAGAGAGAAATTATTGATTTTGGGTAATTATTTTCTGGGTTGTTCGTTGCTCATTCCAAGAGATGCTTTATCCCAATTATGGATTGTGGCACGCTGAGAGATATGGTTTCTAGTGATGTCTCAAATGCAAAAGATTACTGAGTCAATCTTAATTTTGATATTTCTCCTTCTCTCTTCACTGCTAAACTCTACCAAATCTTCTTTACATTCTACTCCCTTTTAAACTGTCGTCTTCTCTTTCTAATCCTTCTCTGCCTAGAATCTGAGAAAATAAAAAAAAAAAAACCAAGATTTTCTTTCAACAGCCTTCTCTTCTTCTACTTTACCTCCTTCCCAGGTTCTGATGTTTTCTTTCTACTATCCCACAATTGGCCCAGCCTCCCAGTCTCCCTCACTACTTCTTTCATTCACTCAACTTTCCTTATTTTACTAATACACACACAGTTTCCAGTATGCCTTTATATTCCCTTTCCTAAAGCTTAAAGCAGGAGTTCACAAATATTTTCTTAGTGTGGTCCATCTCCCCTGTTATTCAGGAATATGCAGTCCACTTTCCCTTTCATTCTCAATAGCATAATATTGCTAAGGCAGTTACATACAGCAGTATAGCTTAGGTGGAAAAGAAACATTAGCTAAAAATAAATCATTTCCTGTATTTAATATGATGTGAAAGCTGGAAACAAGGAAAGTCAGCACCATGTGACTAGCCAGCTCTCCGTGGACCACTAGGAAGTGTTTCACAGGCCAACATTGCTTCACAGACTGAAAACTTCTTACATTTATGTAGTCTTCTTTATCTCTTTCCTTCTTTGGGCATAGCTGATCACACCTCTCTTCCTTAGATCCTCTCACAGCTTCCTCACCTCTGCATTCTTCTGGTTTCCCCTGCATCACTGTGATCACCATGTAATCTTCTTCAGCGGTGTCTTATCCTTTCCTTTCCCCTGTTCTCTTATCCATTGGTATCACTTAGAGGTTATGTCTCTGTTCCCCATCTCTTCTCTCATCCTCACCTAGATGATTACTAAATCTCTGTCCTTTGTCTTTTCACTCCAGTCTTGTGTCTCCAAATATGTCTAAGATATCTCCTTTTGGCTTGTCCCACTGTCATCTTAAACTAATCTTTTCCAAAATGGAGCTTTATATTTTTTCCTCCTATTTCTTTTTTTCTGACTGTTGAAAATACCAATATTTTCAATCTCTCAGAATTAAAATCTCTGTGAAGTTTTTTACTTTGAATTATTTACTCTTTAAGCCTTCAAAAGCATGCTGGATATTTTACACTTACACCCTCCCCACAAACACACCACACAAGACCAGATTCCAGCCACCTGTATGCTGAACACAATTAATATTAACAACAAAGTGGAAGGAATGGAAGACAAAACAGGAAAAGAACAAGTTAGACTATTTAGAGAAGTTAAATGCATTCAAGTTGGCAGAGCCTGATGAAATGCATTTTAAGGTGCTTAAGGAACTAGCTGCAGGAATATTGGAACTGTTAACAATTATCTTAGAGAACTCATGGAGGATGGGTGAGGTCCCAAAGGACTGGAGATGGGCAAACATAGAATGTCTTTTAAAAAGGGGAAAAAAGAGGACTTGGGGATTTACAGAGCAGTCAGCCTAACTTTAATATCTTGAAAGATACTGGAACAAATTATTAAATAAACCATTTGTAAACACCTGGAGGATAAAAGGGTTATAAAGACTAGACGGCATGGATTTGTCAAGAACAAATCATGCCAAACCAACCTAATTTGCTTCTTTGTCAGGGTTACAGGCCTCATGTATGGGGGAGGGGGGAGCAGTAGGTGTGATATATCTTGATTTTAGTAAGGCTTTTGGCAGAGTCCTGACATGACATTCTAATAAGCAAACTAGTGAAGTGTGGTCTAAACCAGTGGTTCTCAACCAGGGATACCCAAACCCCTGGCATTACGCAGAGGTCTTCCAGAGAGTATATCAACTCATTTAGATCAGTGTTTCTCAGCGTGAGCGTCATGACCCCTAAGGGGTTGCGTGACAGATTTAGTGGGGTGGCAGTGAAGGGCCAGCATTAGGGGGCAGCAGCAGGGCTATTGCCTTGGGCCCCACACCACAGGGGGACCCGTGAAGCTAAGTTACATACTTCAGTCCCGGGAAGCAGGGCTCAGGCTTCAGACTCCTGAAAAGGGTACAGTAGTATGAGGTTGAGCACCACTGGTCTAAACAAAATTACTGTAAGGTGGGTGCACAGCTGGTGGAAAAACCATACTTAAGGTACTTATCCATGGTTTACTGTCAGATGTGGAGGATGTATCTGGTAAGGTCCGACAGCGGTCAGTTCTGGGTCCAGTACTATTCAGTATTTTCATTAATGAGTTGAATAATGTAGTGGAGAGTATGCTTATAAAATCTGCAGATGACACCAAACTGGGAGAGGTTGCAAGGACTTTGGAAGACAGGATTAGAATTCAAAAGGACCAAGACAAATTGGAGAATTGGTCTGAAATTCAGTGAAGAGGAGTACAAAGCACAAGGCGATGATGATCAACAGATGGCTCTGGCAGTGGTGCTATAAGGAGGACTTTGGGATGTATGGCCACTGGGAAGCATTCATGGACAGAGGACTGTTCTCTCGGGATGGACTTCACCTGAGTAGGGAGGGAAATAGAGTTTTAGGATGGAGGCTGGCACAACTGATTGAGAACTTTAAACTGTGAATTTGGGGGAGATGGTTGGGAGATGTCCAGGTAATCTCCATGCCGGATTTTAACATTGAGAGGGAAGAAAACGAAGTAAGAAAGGATACAGCCCTGGGTAGGAGAATGGACATAAGGAGGAAGGGTAGTGTAGATACTAGTCTAATAGGTGATACTGATGGTAGAATGTCTGTGCCTAATTGGATAAAGAATGTGAGAGAATCCAAACAGCAAAAATTAAGATGTTTGTACACCAATGAGAGGAGCCTAGGTAACAGAATGGAGGAACTAGAGCTATTGGTGCAGGAAGTGAAACCAGATATTGTAGGGATAACAGAAACATGGTGGAATAGTCGTCATGACTGGAGTACAGGTATTGAAGGGTATATGCTGTTTAGGAAAGAGAAATAAAGGCAAAGGTGGTGGAGTAGCATTGTATATCAGTGATGGGGTAGACTGTAAAGAAATAAGAAGTGACGGAATGGATAAGACACAGTCTGTCTGGGCAAAAATACATTGGGGAAGAAAGCTACTATAGCCTCCCCTGGGATAGTGCTTGGGGTGTACTATAGACTGCCGGGATCCGATTTGGATATGGATAGAGACCTCTTTAACGTTTTTAATGAAGTAAATACTAATTGGAATTGTGTGATCATGGGAGACTTTAACTTCCCAGATATAGACTGGAGGACAAGTGCTAGTAATAATAATAGGGCTCGGATTTTCCTGGATGCGATAGTTGATGGATTCCTTCACCAAGTAGTTGCTGAACCAACAAGAGGGGATGCCATTTTAGATTTGGTTTTGGTGAGCAGTGAGGACCTCATAGAAGTAATGGTTGTAGGGGACAACCTTGGTTCAAGCGATCATGAGTTAATTCAGTTCAAACTAAATGGAAGGATAAACAAAAATAGGTCTGTGATGAGGCGTTTTGATTTCAAAAGGGCTAAATTTAAAAAATTAAGGAAATTAGTTGGGGAAGTAGATTGGACTGAAGAATTTGTGGATCTAAAGATGGGGGAGGCCTGGAATTACTTCAAGTCAAGGTTGCAGAAACTATCAGAAACCTGCATCCCAAGAAAGGGGAAAAAACTCATAGGCAGGAGTTGTAGACCAAGCTGGATGAGCAAGCATCTCAGACAGGTGATTAAGAAAAAGCAGAAAGCCTACAAGGAGTGGAAAATGGGAGGGATCAGCAAGGAAAGCTACCTTATTGAGGTCAGAACTTGTAGGGATAAAGTGAGACAGGCCAAAAGCCATGTCGAGTTGGACCTTGCAAAGGGAATTAAAACGAATAGTAAAAGGTTCTATAGCCATATAAATAAGAAGAAAACAAAGAAAGAAGAAGTGGGACTGCTAAATACTGAGGATGGAGTGGAGGTCAAGGATAATTTAAGCATGGCCCAATATCTAAACAAATACTTTGCCTCAGTCTTTAATAAGACTAAAGAGGATCTTAGGGATAATGGTAGCATGACAAATGGGAATGAGGATATGGAGGTAGACATTACCATATTTGAGGTAGAAGCGAAACTCAAACAGCTTAATTGGACTAAATCGGGGGGCCCAGATAATCTTCATCCAAGAATATTAGAGGAATTGGCACTGAAATTGCAAGCCCATTAGTAAGAATTTTTAATTTATCTATAAACTCAGGGGTCGTACCGTATGACTGGAGAATTGCTACCATAGTTCCTATTTTTAAGAAAGGGAAAAAAAGGTGATTCGGGTAACTACAGGCCTGTTAGTTTGACATCTGTAGTATGCAAGGTCTTGGAAAAAATTTTGAAGGAGAAAGTAGTTAAGGACATTGAGGTTAATGGTAATTGGGACAAAATACAACATGGTTTTACAAAAGATAGATCATGTCAAACCAACCTGATCTCCTTCTTTGAGAAGGTAACAGATTTTTTAGCCAAAGGAAACACAGTGGATCTAATTTACCTTCATTTCAGTAAGGTATTTGATATGGTTCCACATGGGGAATTACTAGCTAAATTGGAAAAGATGGGGATCAATATGAAAATTGACAGGTGGATAAGGAACTGGTTAAAGGGGAGACTACAACGGGTCATACTGAAAGGTGAACTGTCAGGCTGGAAGGAGGTTACTAGTGGAGTTCCTCAGAGATTTGTTTTGGGACGAATCTTATTTAATCTTTTTATTACTGACCTTGGCACAAAAAGCGGGAATGTGCTAATGAAGCTTGCGGATGACACAAAGCTGGGAGGTATTGCCAATACAGAGAGGGACTGGGATATCATACAGGAAGATCTGGATGACCTTGTAAACTGGAGTAATAGTAATAGGATGAAATTTAATAGTGAAAAGTGCAAGGTCCTGCATTTAAGGATTAATAACAAGAATTTTTGTTATAAACTTGTGACACATCACTTGAAAGTAACAGAGGAGGAGAAGGACCTCGGAGTATTGGTTGATCACAGGATGACAATGAGTCGCCAGTGTGATATGGCTGTGAAAAAAGCTAATGCGGTCTTGGGATGTGAGGTATTTCCAGTAGAGATAAGGAGGTGTTAGTATTGTTATACAAGGCACTGGTGAGACCTCATCTGGAATATTGTGTGCAGTTCTGGTCTCCCATGTTTAAGAAAGATGAATGCAAACTGGAACAGGTACAGAAAAGGGCTACTAGGATGATCCGGGGAATGGAAAACCTGTCTTATGAAAGGAGACTCAAAGAGCTTGGCTTGTTTAGCCTAACCAAAAGAAGGCTGAGGGGAGATATGATTGCTCTCTATAAATATATCAGAGGGATAAATACCAGGAAGGGAGAAGAATTATTTAAGCTCAGTACCAGTGTGGACACAAGAACAAATGGATATAAACTGGCCATCAGGAAGTTTAGACTTGAAGTTAGACGAAGGTTTCTAACCATCAGAGGAGTGAAGTTCTGGAACAGCCTTCCAGGGGGAGAAGTGGAGGCGAAAGACATATCTGGCTTCAAGACTAAGCTTGATGAGTTTATGGAGGGGATGGTATGATTGGATAGCCTAATTTTGGAAATTAATTGATCTTTGACTATTAGCGGTAAATATGCCCAATGGCCTGTGATGGGACGCTAGATAGAGTGGGATCTGAGTTACTACGGAGAATTCTTTCCTGGGTGTCTGGCTGGTGAGTCTTGCCCACATGCTCAGGTTTAGCTGATCGCCATATTTGTGGTCGGGAAGGAATTTTCCTCCAGGGCAGATTGGCAGAGGCCCTGGGTGGGTTTTCTCCTTCCTCTGCAGCGTGGGGCACGGGTCACTTGCTGGAGGATTCTCTGCATCTTTAAGTCTTTAAACCATGAGTTGAGGACTTCAGTAGCTTAGACATAGGTCGAGGGTTTGTTACAGGAGTGGGTGGGTGAGATTCTGTGGCCTGCGTTGTGCAGGAGGTCAGACTAGATTATCATAATGGTCCCTTCTGACCTTAAAGTCTATGAGTCTACGTTTAGAAAGGAAAAATCAAATGCACAAACACAAAATGGGAAATAACTGGTTAGGTGGCAGTACTTCTGAAAAGGATTGGGGGGTTATAGTACATCACAAATTAAATGAATCAACAATGTGACAGCATTCTGGGGTGTATTAAAAGGATTGTCGTATGTAAGACATGGGAGGTACTTGTCCAGCTCTGCTTGGCGCTGCTGAGGTCTCAGCTGGAGTATTGTATCCAGTTCTGGGCACCACACTTTAGGAAGGATGTGGAAAAATTGGAGAGTCCAGAGGAAAGCAAGAAAATGATAAGGAATTTAGAAAAAAACAGAACTCTGAAGAAAGGTTTTAAAAAAAAAAAAACCTGCGCATATTTATTCTGGAGGAAAGAAGACTGAGAGGACGTGATAAGTCTTCAAATATATTAAGGGTTGTTATAAAGATGACTGTGATCAGTTGTTCTCCATGTCTGCTAAATGTACGACAAGAAGTATTGGGCTTAATCTGCAGCAAAGGAGATTTAGGTAAAATACTAGGACAAGATAGATGGAAGCTGCATTTACCTGCCCCTGCTCCTCCCCCTCCTTCAGATTGGGCTAGGCCCTGAAGTTCATGCAGCCTAAAGTTCAGACAGAATGTCAAATGAGAGCAACAAATAGTGGGAAGGAACTGAAGAAGGGAGGACTTGTGCATTATCACACTACATGTAATTCCTGTTTCTTCTTTCTCTATAACATGACCAAAATCAGCTCTTTCTTTACTAACTCAGCTGCTAAAACGTTTGCCTCAATACCTTGATAATTTCTCACCTTGATTACCTTCTCTTACCACTTCGCCTGCCATTTATATGTTTATAGTAGGGCTTAAAGAACATGCAGCTGGTCCAATAGCAATTTTAATGTATGGTGCTGTATTTTTGAGATCATTTTAGATTAGTGTTAAAATATACATAGTAGTTGAATATTAAAATCCCTTATTTCAGGGAATACTAACCAAAGACACTGTCCGTAGCACTCAAATTACATTTAACTGTAATGGAACCATGCTACAAGAGAATGTCCTAGGGATCCAGTAAACTATGAAGAAGGAAAGACTAATTTCCTATGTATCTTTCTTTTGAGAGGGCCTGGTTCTGTGAGGTCATTAACACCATGTGAGAGTGGGCCCTGAGGAAGCAAACTGAATTAAAAATACAAGTATCACACAGTCATAATCAGTGGGGTCAGTTCTGGAGGGGAGATGACTTGTTTTAAACTAGTTGTATGATAGCATCAGTGTCTCAGTTTTATTCCCGCAACACCCATCATTGGCTGTGATACAATTTTTGTTAGTGTCATGTTTCTAATTCCTGATTCCCAGTTTTTGTACTTCACACTGTAGTTTAGAACTCTACCAAGTACAGTGGTTACAACCTGGCCTTCATTTTAAAATTACAGTTGATACGAGTCAAGTTCTCATTGTAATTTAAGATGATGTGACCTGATTCTAAAAGACTTTCTAGGATAATATCTGGAACCACACAAAAAGTGTTCTGTTAGTAATGTAATTTTAAATGAAACCAGTTGTTTTTGATGTTTGGACAAAAAAGCTTTAATTTAAGAGTTCTCTTTTTGTAGAATTGTTGTAAGGGTAAATATTTTACCATATGAAACTGAGTTTATTTCATTGTTTTTGTGTTCATGTGAAGGCATCATCTATAAACAAGCATTTATAGATTTAGTAAGAATATTTTTTCCTGACTTCAGAAAATGGAAAATCCTGATGAACTGGCAGAACTTATAAACATGAATCTTGCACAGCTTTGCTCTCTTCTGATGGCTCTGTGGGGGCAATTTCTAGAGATCATTACCTTGCAGGAGGAAGTCACAGCATTACTAGCACAAGAACATCACACACTGAGGGTAAGTATTGAACCTGATGGTTGAGCATTACATAGAACAAATTCATATCTTTTTAAGCTTTATTGATGACCTTTTATTCTGTAAACTGGTAGGTTTTCAATGAGATGACAAATTCTACTTTTTTTCTGCTATGTTTGTGAAAATCAGAAGAGTAGAACTTTGAGTGTAGCTTTTGTACTGCATTTATAATTGTGAATTAAATTATTGATGCTACTTGGTGAAATGTGATTTTAAAAGTAATTAAAAGACACACATGTTTACTACAAAGCAGCAATTAATTGCATTTCTGAAAAAGAAACCCAGCTTAGAAGAAAAATTTCAGGCTCTGGAGAGGTAGCATTTGTGCAGAATAATATATTTTTCTTTAGGAGTCCTACCTAGCTGGTCTATCCATTGTACTTCGCTGTTACATGTAGGTGTTCCTTGCCAGCCATGAATCAAAATGTGCAACTTAAGAAATGATAGCATTCATGACTTCTTGAAGAGAAAAGCCTGTTATGGGGAATCTTAGAAGAGAAGAGACAAATCAGAAACAACCTGGAACATGAGTGAAAAGCATCTGCCTTGGGCTTATTTTAGGCAAAACAGAGGTGATGTTGGTTAAGAGTAAAATATTTTCAAGAATAAGCAAAAACTATGACTGGAACCTCAAATGAAGGTATTTTCTTCCTCCTCTCTTCAATTATCAAGTAGGGATGTAATTATCCATTTAAAAAGTTAACAATTTAAATTATTACAATTATGTCGTTTAATAGGTTAACCGATTAAAGGGAGAGGGGCTGCTCTGGCCAGCCAGCCTGGGCGGCAGGGGCTGCTCCGGCAGTACAGCTGGGGATGGGGTTGGAGGGCTGGCCCAGGGGCTGGGGTTGGAGGGCCATGCTGGGGGTTAACGATCTAACCGTTTAGTATTTTATATCCCTTTTATCAAGGTTATGTGCAAACTTGGAGTGTAGACTCCGAGATAGCATGAGTAGCTAGAAACCTCTTCTGTTTATAGCTGATCAGGAAACGGTCTCAGACCTTACTGAATGAGACCTAACCACAGTGATCCATGACTTTGTCATGTTCATGCTAAATTATTGTAACGCACTATATCTGGGATAAACAAAAAGTCACCTGGAAGCTGCAGCTGGCACAACACTTTGCAGCTGATCTGCTGAGCAGCACTGGCCCTTCATACCACATCATACCAGTGCTTTATACATTACAGTAGTTACCTATTCAACATAAAGTCTGTTTCAAGGTTCTAGTCCTCTACAAAGCATTGGCTGGCTTGTGACCCAGCTGTCTCAAAAACCTTTCTCTTTGGGCCCCACAGTTATCAGAGACACTTTGATTGAGTCCAGGGTATACCTAGCACAAGAGCTGGATACTCTGCCTTCTTAGTGAAAGAACTCATGACTGTGGAACTGGTTTCTCCTGGACAGACTGAGCCTTGAATCTTGATGCAAAACTTGTTCTGTAGGAAGGATGTTTTATTAGTAGTTGGATGACCCCACGCAACAATGTATCTATCCTAGTCTTACACTGCCACCCATCACTGTAGTATCTGAGCACCTTCCATGTAAAATCAATAGCAATAGTGAGGATCCTCCAAATTATTTCTGAGGTTGGACATAAAGGGGAAGACACTCTTACTTAGAAATAGCTGTGAGAGCCCAGATAGTATGTTGATGTTTACAGACTGTTTGTATAATAAGAATACAGAAGTTTAAATATTTTTTTTCTACCTTAGCTCTGATGTTAAAGATAAAATATTTTAGGTAATGATTTGTATGTGCAGTATCTTATACTTGTTTTTAAATATCCTCTGATTTTAATTTTTTTAATCTTTCTAGCTCAGTTATCTTTGAAAATTAAATATTGATGCACTTATTTTAGGTAATTTGTCTACTTCATCAGTATATACTGAACACCCCATTAACTGGGTTGAGATATACACATCATCAAAAACATTTTTTCCCAAGATCCCTATCCCTGCAAGCTTCCACTCCACTGTAATGTCCTACAGAGCTTCTACAGAGGTCCCCTCCATATTTTTGACAGCGTTGAATGGTTTTACAGGAGCTTTTTTATCTTTATATTCTTTTTATATCCATTTGAGATATGATGTATTTAAAAGGAACTTGTCTTGTGTACTAATAAAGTAATTTGCTACTATATGGTCCTGCTTTAGGTTCTCTTTTGAAGTTGAGGGATGACTGTTTTCAAGCTACTTTTGACCTCAGAATCATTTTTGAGCATAAACATTGCTGAAATTTACTTCTTTGGTAGAAAACCAAACTTTTAAATCTTCAAACGTAGCTACGGGAATATACTTCCCAGAGGTGCAAACAGTTGCATAGCTGGGGGGGAGTGGGGCAGTGGTCACTCCCCCACTGAGCACAAGTGGCGCCTTGTCAAAGTCTTGGCACCTTTTAAATTTTCCCCTGTTGAGGGAACAGGGGGAGCGATCCAAAAAAAAAGGCGCCACCCACTCCAGGTCTTAGGCGGCAGGACCTTCAGTACTGCCGAAGACACCCAGAGCAAGTGAGGGCCGGCCGCCGGCGCGCTGCTGGCTCAGTAAAAGCGCTGGAGCGGGTGGCGCTTTTTTTTGGATCGCTCCCCCTGTTCCCTCCTGGCTACGTGGCTGGGTGCAAATCCAGATGCACAGCCCCAAGTTGGGATGGAATAATTCCATGTTATCCACAATGTAGGGTTCTATGGAGGGATGCACACACTGCCACATTTCTGAAGTGACAGCTCTGTACTTGAAGGTGACCCTTTTTATAGCTAAAAAGAACTAAGCTAATTCATCTCTTTTCAAAAGTGACCTGCAAGTATTTTTAAAACAAATTTTTAAGGTTCCCATACAGTAGGTGCTCTGTCCAGACATCAAAGGGTGAAAGGGGCATGCAGGGCATAAGTAATATTAAACTTTTCTTTTTCTTTTAGGCCTGACAAACTCAGGTTATTGAGTCTAGCTCTTTGGCCACAGTTGGGCATGAATTGGGTGATGTACCATTAACTAGGAAACCCTCCTGGAGCCAACTTGTAGGGGGCAGTTAAATGGAACTTTTTAAGTTATAAAGCACTGGTTTGCAAAAGTGATTTTCATCATTTTCTATATCAAAAGATGTTTAAAAACTGTTTCTCTGAAACACTGTGCAAACACGTGCCTTTTAATGAAAAATAAACAAAAATCCATGTCCACTTAATTGACCCCATAAAGTGTGGCTGCAGGATTGAGCAGAAAATTCTGGTTTATGTTGCAGTCCACAGAAAACACTCTGCTGTTCACATATCATTGTAGCAGCAGCAGCCAAAAATCCTGGAGTTATGGGGACCTAAAATTTAAAAATGAATAGTAAATTTATGAGCATTGATTTAAGAGAATGTTTGACTGTGTACTTGGAACCTAATTCTGGGATGCACAATATAGCACTTGTGTTATTCAGTAAATACTAATGAGAGTCTTTATGCTCTGGGGATTCCTGAGATATCCTTGTGCTGGAGAGCTTGCAGTGAAAAGGGGGCTCACTTATGATATGATCTGCTCATGTCTGATGGTGCAGCCTTTTTGGTTTTAGGCTGCTAATACATTTAGTTGTGATATGAGAGATCCTATTTATTATCCTCTCTGCCACAGAAAGTCTTGTGCGCCTTTATTGCAAGAAATTGATACGTTGCTTGATAACATGCTCTATTAAATGCTTCATCTTTGCTAATTTAACTATTCTCATATTTATAGACTATCCTTTCTGCAAAGTATCACCTCTTCCTGCGATAAACCTGTATTATGCTGATTGATTTTCCTTGTACTGGATTTTGTGTGCTGTTTATCGAAGACATCTGGGTCTGTTTTTTATGCTCATTGTATGTCTTGGTATTGCAATATAAATATTTCTGAAGCAATTATGCCGAATTTTTGTTATTGGAGACATTCAGCACATAAATCAATTATATTATTTTTTAAAATTCTTGCAGATTACCTTTAATAAGACATCATCCCTCTGAGTTAAAAATTGCAACAGATTTTGATTGCTACATTACAAAAAAAACTACAGTCTTGTTGAGTGAGAGTTTGTATGTACACAATTACAATGTACAGCTAATGAGGTTTTTAATTAGGTAGGTTATGTGAAAAAAGATTTTAAAATTAGAGCAGTGGTTCCCAAACTTTAACAGCCCGCAAACCCCTTTCACTAAATTCTGAAATCTCGTGAACCCCCTCTTAAAAATGAATATTTCCAGGGATTTAAGTTTAAATTTCCTCCACACTCGGCGGGGCTCTTGCTGCTGGACCCCGTTGACCGCTCCGGTGACCGCCGGGGCTCAGGCTGCCAACCCCAATTGCCCGGCCCCCTCTCTCCCTGGGGCTCAGGCTGCCAGCCCTGCACGGAGCACTGGGGTTCTGGCTGCGGCTCCCCCGCTCATGGGGGCAGGGCTCGGGCTGCCAGCCCCAACTGCCCGGCCCAGCTCTTCCTGGGGCTCGGGCTTCCGGCCCCATGTGGAGCTCTGGGGTTCGGGTGGCCGGCTCCCCCGCTGACAGGGGTAGGACTCGGGCTGCCAGCCCCAACTGCCCTGCCCCTCTCTCCCTGGGGCTCAGGCTGCCAGCCCCACATGGAGCACTGGGGTTCGGGCAGCCGGCTCCCCTGCTGACGGGGGCAGGGCTCGGCTGCCAGCCCCAACTGCGCGGCCCCGCTCTCCCTGGGGCTCGGGCTGTCTGCCCTGGAATCGGGTCCTACCTTCTGCCTCTAGTGCCCAGGGTCCTCTGGCCGCCATTAGTGAAATTTTTCTGGCGAACCCCCTGTAACGTTCTGCGAACCCCAGTTTGGGAACCAATGAATTAGAGAGAATTATTTTTTATAATATAAATCAATCAGTCTAGTATATAAACATTTTGTAATGATAAACTTTTGTTCGATAGTGACATCTTCTGGTAGGCCTGAACACATTATCCTGAAACTATTTCTGATATCCCAACTAAAAATTTAAGAAAACTAAAAATCTCACATTGACTGCCTGCGCATCTCTGGGCAACAATGTGTTCTCCACAGTAATGTGATTTTTTTTTTTAAAAAAAAAGATCCCTCCTCTTCGTTTGTTTATTTCTTATTGGAAAACACAATTGTGTGGGACTTCATGATAGATGATTTATAATAGGGTACAAAACCTTTCACAGCTAAGTCTGTTATGAAGTCATCCCGAGTTGGTAATGATAGAAAGTCATTGCCATCTGCTGGTTGACAGGTGTCATATATGAAATTAGTTGGTAATCTGTCCATTTCCTCATGGATATTTGGCACTAGTTGATGCCCTTGTTATTGTAATCTCTACATAAAAGTCAAGCGTCAATGAGACATGGAGACTGAACTACCATAGAATCATAGAATATCAGGGTTGGAAGGGACCCCAGAAGGTCATCTAGTCCAACCCCCTGCTCAAAGCAGGACCAATTCCCAGTTAAATCATCCCAGCCAGGGCTTTGTCAAGCCTGACCTTAAAAACCTCTAAGGAAGGAGATTCTACCACCTCCCTAGGTAACGCATTCCAGTGTTTCACCACCCTCTTAGTGAAAAAGTTTTTCCTAATATCCAATCTAAACCTCCCCCACTGCAACTTGAGACCATTACTCCTCGTTCTGTCATCTGCTACCATTGAGAACAGTCTAGAGCCATCCTCTTTGGAACCCCCTTTCAGGTAGTTGAAAGCAGCTATCAAATCCCCCCTCATTCTTCTCTTCTGCAGGCTAAACAATCCCAGCTCCCTCAGCCTCTCCTCATAACTCATGTGTTCCAGTCCCCTAATCATTTTTGTTGGCCTTCGCTGGACTCTCTCCAATTTATCCACATCCTTCTTGAAGTGTGGGGCCCAAAACTGGACACAGTACTCCAGATGAGGCCTCACCAATGTCGAATAGAGGGGAACGATCACGTCCCTCGATCTGCTCGCTATGCCCCTACTTATACATCCCAAAATGCCATTGGCCTTCTTGGCAACAAGGGCACACTGCTGACTCATATCCAGCTTCTCGTCCGCTGTCACCCCTAGGTCCTTTTCCGCAGAACTGCTGCCTAGCCATTCGGTCCCTAGTCTGTAGCTGTGCATTGGGTTCTTCCGTCCTAAGTGCAGGACCCTGCACTTATCCTTATTGAACCTCATCAGATTCCTTTTGGCCCAATCCTCCAATTGGTCTAGGTCCTTCTGTATCCTATCCCTCCCCTCCAGCGTATCTACCACTCCTCCCAGTTTAGTATCATCCGCAAATTTGCTGAGAGTGCAATCCACACCATCCTCCAGATCATTTATGAAGATATTGAATAAAACCGGCCCCAGGACCGACCCTTGGGGCACTCCACTTGATACCAGCTGCCAACTAGACATGGAGCCATTGATCACTACCCGTTGAGCCCGACAATCTAGCCAGCTTTCTACCCACCTTATAGTGCATTCATCCAGCCCATACTTCCTTAACTTGCTGACAAGAATACTATGGGAGACAGTGTCAAAAGCTTTGCTAAAGTCAAGAAACAATACATCCACTGCTTTCCCTTCATCCACAGAACCAGTAATCTCATCATAAAAGGCAATTAGATTAGTCAGGCATGACCTTCCTTTGGTGAATCCATGCTGGCTGTTCCTGATCACTTTCCTCTCATGCAAGTGCTTCAGGATTGATTCTTTGAGGACCTGCTCCATGATTTTTCCAGGGACTGAGGTGAGGCTGACTGGCCTGTAGTTCCCAGGATCTTCCTTCTTCCCTTTTTTAAAGATTGGCACTACATCCCTAGTACTGATTCCTTTAAGTCAAGTTTGCGGCAGTTTGGTCAAGCTTGCCAATGACATATACAGAGAACTGTCTAGAGCTGTTAATCCAGCTCCTTTCATAAGTGTTAAAATTCACTTAATAAACAGTTGTGTATAATGCATTGTTCTTGTAGTTCTGTCGGTCCAAAGATATTCGAGAGACAAGGTGGATGAGGTAATATTTTTATTGGACCAACTTCTGCTGGTGAAAGAGACAAGCTTTTAAGCTTATACAGAGCTCTTCTTTGGGTCTGGGAAATGTATTTTGAGTGTCACAGCTAAATACAGGGTGGAGTAGGTTGTTTGGCATAAGTAGTTAATGCATATTGGTCAGCCTCAGTAGTTAACAGATATTGTAAGAGACCATTCAAGGTGAAGTGGCCAGTTAACTTGTCTCTAGTCCAGGGGTCAGCAGCCTTTCAGAAGTGGTGTGCCGAGTCTTCATTTATTCACTTTTAATTTAAGGTTCCGCATGCCAGTAATACATTTTAACGTTCTTTAGAAGGTCTCTCTGTATAAGTCTGTATATTATATAACTAAACTATTGTCGTATGTAAAGTAAACAAGGTTTTCAAAATGTTTAAGAAACTTCATTTAAAATTAAATTAAAATGCTGATCTTATGCCGCCGGCCCGCTCAGCCTGCTGCCAGCCTGGGGTTCTGTTCACCTAGGCCGGCAGCAGGCTGAGCGGGGCCTGTGGCTGGGACCCCAGCTGGCAAGGGGCTGGCAGCCAGAACCCCAGACCAGCAGCGGGCTGAGCGGGGCCGGTGGCCAGGACCCCAGACCGGCACTGGGCTGAGCGGCTCAGCCCGCTGCCGGGCTGGGGTTCCGTCCGCCAGCTTCTGCCAGCCAGGGTCCCGGCTGCCAGCCCTGCTCAGCCCACTGCCTGTCTGGGATCCCAGCCCTGCCCACATAGAGTGGGTACCTACCTTCTCCCTGGTTCTAACCAATTCTCTTCCTCTCTCTCTCTGCACTGAGCTGAGGGTGGGAGTGCACTGAGCACAGGGCTGGGGGTGAAGGAGCAGGCTGGGGGTTGGGGTGTAGGGGATGGCCAGGAGCTAGAATGAGGGAGGGGGCTCAGGGTTGGGGCAAGAGGTTTGGGCATGGAGTGCTTACCAGGGCAGCTCCCATTTGGTGCGAGGGGTGCAAGTGGGAATGTGGTGGGGGGGGGGGTGCAGGAGCTCCCGTTGGGTGCTCAGGGTGGGGGTGGGAATGTACGGGGTGAAAGAGTCAGGGCATGGAGTGGGGAGGGGGGGCGGGAATCAGGGCTGGGGTTGTGGGGGGGTGCAGGGGTCAGGGCAGGAGGCTGGGGTGTATGAGGGGTGCAGGGGTCAGGGCAGAGGGCTGTGGGTGTGCGAGGGGGATGTAGGGGTCAGGGCAGAGGGCTGGGGGGGTGAGGGGGAGCAGGGGTCAAGGCAGGGGGCTGGGGTGTGTGGGGGGTTGCAGGGATCAGGGCTGGGGGGGTAGGGGGGATGATGGCTGGGGTGTGGGGGGGTGCAGGGGTCAGGGCAAGGGGCTGGGGGAGTGTGGGGGTGAGGGCTGGGGGTGTGGGCTAGGGTCCTGGAGGTGCTCCCAGCACACTGCCCAGAGTGGCTTCTGCACGGCCCGTCCCCACCTCTTCTCCGCCTCCTCCCCGGAGCAGAGAGCGTGCTGCGGCTCGCTTCTCCCCCTCCCTCTCTCACAAGAGCCATCAGCTGATCGGCGGCAAGAAGGGAGACGAGGAGGGGCAGGAACCCAGCACGCCAGCGGAAGAGGTGGGGGAGGGGGAACTTGCCTGCCCTGCAGCAGCAGCCGGCAGGACCAAGCTTCTTCACCCTGCCCCCGCAGGTGGGGGGCCGGAGAAGAGCGGGCCGGAGTGGGCAGGATTTTTAATGGCACACTGCTGCCTGCCGGGGTCCTGGCCACAGACCCACTGCCGGCCTGGGTTCGGCAGCACGATGAGTGGGACCAGCAGCTGGGACCCGGTAGGCAGCAGTGTGCCATTAAAAAACGGTTTGTGTGCTGTCTTTGGCACGTGTGCCATAAGTTGCCGACCCCTGCTCTAGTCATAGGGAGAAAAAAGATGGGGGGGGGTATTCAGTCCATGATTTTTTGTGACTAGCAAAGTTATGAATTTAAGTTCCCAGGTGTTGTGCAGGTTTCCTTTTGAGGATGAGGACTGTGAGGTCAGATAGGCTTTGTGAAAAGTGTTGCCCCCAGGTGATTTGGTGTTTTTTGTCTTCTATCATTTTTCTGTGTGAGTGCATTCAAGAGTATATTGATTGTCTCGTTTCACCCACATAGTTGTTATTCGAACATTTAGTGCGCGGTTGTGTACATGTTGTGGTAGGCATTTGTAGGACCCATAAAAATATCATTGATGTAACTCAGACATATAATTACATCAATGATAAATCCCTATACACCACCATCCATCAAAATGGTGGCATCGCTGTCTGCCTCAAATATCTTCAAGGCAATGGACAACACTCAGCCACCTCAAACACATCCCCAGACTCATCCATTTCATTCTTGCCCACAACTATTTTATATTCAACAACAAACCCTTTGTCCGAACCATGGGAAAAACCAAGGGAACTAGGTTGGCTCCTCAATATGCCAATCTCTTCCAATCTATGGGTGACCCTTAGGAAGAATTTCTGGACAAATTCACCATGAAACCAATTATATACCTGAGGATACATCAATGATATTTTCATCCTCTGAGCAGACCTAAACTCCCACATAGGTTTCCATCACAACTTCAGCAACTACCACCCATCCATTAAACTCTCTCTAGACCACTCCCACACTAACGTCAACTTCCAGGACACCACAATCAGCTTCAGTGATGGAACCCTACAAACAACTATATACGAGAAACCCATGAGTCACCATACTTACATTCACAGATCCAGTAACCACCGCCAACATGCCAAGAAATCTGGTATCTACAGTCAGGCACTCAGGTACAACAGAATATGCTCCAAGGAGAAAGTCAGGGATATAAACCTTGACTCACTTAAAACCGCCTTCACAAGATAGGGACACTCCATCAGAGGAGTGGATCACATCATGGAATGGGTCACCCAAATACCCCGAGAGAACCTGCTACAATACAGATATAAAACCCTCTCTGACTGCATACCCCTAGTTGTCACCTACCACTCCACACTGGAACCCATATGGAGTATCATTAAACAGTTACAGTTGATGGGGACTACATCCTGAAGAAAATCTTTCCTGAACCCCCTGTTCTGGCCTTCAAACAACCCCCAACCTCTCTAAACTCATCATCAGAAGGAAGCTGCACAAAATAGGACACAGAAACTCAAAACAGCACCAGATCCTGCCAGAACAGGAGATGCATAACCTGCAGCCATGTCCCCCCACTGCTATAATAATCAATACCCCCACAACACATTTTTCAAGGTCCATAGGTCCTACATATGCCTATCACAACTTGTGGTGTACCTCATCCAGTGCACTAAATGCCCCAATAACAACTATTTGGGTGACACGAGACAATCACTGTCCTCTCAAATGAATTTACACAGAAAAATGATGAAAGACAAAACCACCAAATCACCTGTGGGTAAACACTTTTCACAAAGCAATCACTCTATATGTCAGCTGTCAGTCCTCATCCTCAAGGGAAATTCGCACAACACCTGGAAGCTTAAATTCATAACTTTTGCTGGGCACTAAAAATCATGGAACAAATAGAGATACTGGATTTATGTCTTATTACAAAAATCTATAACCCAGTAAAAGCCCCCCCACACACACACACACCACCACCTGGGGTTCTGTTCACCTAGGCCGGCAGCAGTAAAAGCCCCCCCATACACACCATTTCTAATCACTGGTTTAGGACAAAAATCAATTGTACTTCAATTTTGGATAATTTGAGTAATATCGCTTTTGTTAATATGATGCACTGGGTTCCTTTCCTAAATTACAGTGCAGGGACTGTTTTACCGTATTCTTTGAATGTGGGTGCCACCATAATCCTAACAATAATAAACCTACCACTTACAGGTGGGTCTGAATTGGCTTGTTCTCCCTTACAGGAGCCTGTCACAGGTAGGGCACATCCTATGACAAAGAGGAAGAGTTAATTTCTGTGTAAAGAACTTTTCCCATGGTGCTTGATTGGAATGTCTCATTGAAGTTTTTGTTTTGTTTTGTTTATGCTTTTCCCATTTGAACACCCATCCAAGCTCTTTCTCAGACTTCCGAGGAAGGGATATTAACATGACCATTTCTCCATATTTCCCAGGCCATGCTAACTTTTCCTCCTAAGGGTTGTGTCTGGGTTAGACAATGCCTTAACCATTTTTCCAGAACAAAGGGATGCAATCTTTTGTAGGAATGAATTCGAAAGTGTGGTTTGTCTGATGATAAAAACAAAGACCATCTAGCCAAGATTGCTTTTATGCTTCCAGAGCAGCAAATTTAAGATCTAAGGAGACATTATAACTGAAAGTCTACTTCTACACACAAGGACATTTGTGTATCATTTAAATATGATTCCCTGTGACAGGAAAAATAGATGAGCTTTTTCTGCTGGTAAAAGCTATAACAAAAGCTATAAGTTAAGTTTGCAATGCAGCTATTTTCATTTCCCCATAACTTTTTGGAAAAACTTTTTTCTGTGGTTGAACCTTTTCGTGCTTGATGATAGCCTAAAGATGAATTTTGTGGTACTGTGGGTTTTTTTTCTTTTTCTGAATTATGCAGCTGGGAAGAAATATTTTTCCATTAAAATAAACTTTAATGACAGAAATTTTAAATCAGATTTTGACATATGGCTGGGAAATAGTTCTCTCTGAAAAATATTTACTGTGAACACTTGCTGCCTGGGAAAATAACACTTAAATGGGCTTTTACCCATAAACCAAAAAGTCATTTTGTCTTTTCATTTTAAGTATTGCCTGTGTGTCTACATGAATTGCATAGTGCTATAATCCTATGCTGTAGAACTCAGTAATGCTTGACTAGATTTTCCTTGTATAGTATGTAGCTGTGATTGTTGGTGTATGTGTGTAGCTGAAATGGTGGCACCCAGGGGAATCAATTGGGGATTGACTGAGTACATACTGAGTCAGCTTCTGCCCTGAAGAGTGTATAATCTAAGAAGAGACCATGAGTGTATCAAGTACTCAGAGGGGACGGGCAAGAGAAAGTAGCAAGAAAACATTGTTAAACAGACTATCTACAAGTACAGTTAGATGGCCGAGTGATTTCAAACATTTCTTACAATTATTATATCAGATAGTAAATAAAACAGATGTTTATGCTGAAGATAGTAGCATGCAGGGTTGCTCGAAACTCTGCTGTTCTACACCACAACATCTTTCTCTGCATCTCCTTTAAAACCAACCAAACTAGGTAAAATCTATTGTAATGCAGCATTAAAATGGCATGTTTGAACACAGCGGTGAGGCGATGCAAAAGTAGAAGTTCTCATAACAATGTTAATTTACCCATGTTACGTTTATATAAGACTTGAGGTTACTGGTTAGGCTACTGTATGCATATCTTAATATATGATATGTGCAGTTGGGGAGATCTGATGTTCCTGACTATTGTGTACTCACGTGTGGAATATTAACATTGCACTACTGTATTTTTTTACATATAATAGATTACTGTATATTCCACAGTTTCAGTTTCTCCATTTTAAAATTAATCGGATATATTTCATTCTTCTGTTTTGACAACAGGTAAATATAAGCTCCTTTGTGCTGCAAAAAAACCTAAATATTGTATTTGCTTTATTTTATTCATGTATTTTGACAACTAAATCTTAATGGGTAATCATTGCTGGCACAGTACTTTTGGCATTATAAACTGCAGGAGCAATGGTAAAGGCAATGTAAAATGTAAAATCTGTACATTGTAATTGGATGGATGGACTATATTTTGTTCACTTTGAAATCTGGAACAGAAAAAGGTCAAATTACACACCCTTGTATAATTCTGGCCTGCCTCATTCTCATGAACTGAAGAATATTTGATGAGTTTCCACTCTTGAGGATAACCATTATACATTTTTGAACTTGCTCATAGATATTAACTAAACTTCCTTTTATTCAAATTTATCTTAATTTTTTTTGTTCTTGTCTCTGTTATGTGTCCAGATAGGCAACTGGAGCATGTTACATTTGCCCTATTTGGTCAAGACCATGCTGCCCTTTCAAAACTAATATCTGCCCTAATCCTACATCTGTTAGTACTGCTGAAAAAAAAAAAAAGAGACATCAACTGACACTCTTGTTCATGAAATTTGATGACTGAGCATTTCATGAAAATGTTACTATTTATTCATGCGCGACACTGACATTGTGACATAGCAATGTTGTTGGGTTTTTTTTAATTGCTTTTTCTATGTAAAAAGAATTCTTATTTTGCTAGTTATAATTGTTGGAATCTTTCAGGTACGAAGGTTTTCCGAAGCATTCTTTTGTCTTGAGCATCCAAGGCAAGCTGCTCTTGCATATCAAGAACTACAGTGAGTAACTTGAAATAGAATATATTGAGGCTTTTCTTATTACTTTTCCAAATCGTGTTGCTAAATGCACGGAAACAGTTTGTAGTGCACAGCATATGTCACAAGTGTGCGTCAGATTACAAAAATGCCTTGTACATACTTGTGTAACTAATTTAATAGGAACTTAGATTTAGCGCATTCTGTTTAAGTATTAACAGTAACAATTTACTTTGTAGGATTACCATCCTCTGTTATAATTCTCTTAATACAAGGTAATATTTTTCAGTGCTCAGAGTCATCTACAGATGTGTTCAGCTATCAAAAACACCTCCTTCTGCAGTTCTCTTCCACCTCTTCCTATTGAATGCAGTGAACTAGATGGAGATCTGAACTCATTACCTATAATCTTTGAAGATCGGTATTTAGATTCCATTACCGAAGGTAAATACAAGCTTGTGTGTTTTTCCTCTGAAGAATGAGTTACGCTATAGAAAAATTAGGTACACTTTTCTGTATATTTTCTAGCTATAGAGAAATGTTCCTTCGAAATGTTTATCTAGTTTATATTTTGAATAGCTGTAGAGTTTTTTTTTAATTTCGTAATGAAAGTTGTATAGCTTTAGTAATTTGCATAATCTTGTTATAAACTGTACTTTCCTTTTCTCACTTTTTTTTTTTTTTTTTTTGTGGTAAAAGATTTGGCTGTACCCTGGGTAGCAGTTGAAAATCTTCAGAGGTCAGAGTCCAATAAGCTGGATAAATTTGAGGCCGAAGAAGGTTTTGTAGCTGGTTTTTCTAGCCCAGAGTTGAAAATCAGACCTGCAGGTGCCTCCAACATTTGGCATTCAGAAAGTGAAAAGCAGCTAACAAAGTCTTTGAAAGGGAAAAATGAAGATGTAAATAAATCCAAAGTTAAGGTTACTAAACTAATGAAAACAATGAAAACTGAAAACACAAAAAAAATAGTAAAACAGAATTCAAAGGACTCTGTGGTCTTGGTAGGCTACAAATGTTTGAAAAACACAGCACCAGAGGATGTCTCTAAATGCTATGAAGGCAGGCCTTCATCTCATCAGAAAGGACTGGATCCTGCAATAGATGGCTTTGCTTGTGACACAAGGACCTGCACAAGGCAAATAAGTCAAAAAGAACTTAGATGTTTGCCATCTAGAACTGAACAAAAATCTGCCCAAACTGACCATGTTCTGCAAAGCCAGTGTAGCCCTGTGATCTCTCATTGTGCAAATTCTGCCATTTTTGGCAGACTTAATACCTCCCAGGCAGGTACTGGAGTTACACAGGTGGATAGCATCTTGACACCTAGAAGCACAGTTGAAGGTTGTCCTGGCTGTCAGCCAACTATATCAGGAGTGAGGACAATTGAGGTCAAACCAAATAACAAGAATCCTTATGAAGGGGAGAAAGTGACTGTTCGTACTGGGTTGTGGGCAGAATTTTTGCAAGATGGAGAGAATTTACAGGTGCCCAACTTTCAGACCGCAGAATCTGGAAGTAAAACTAACTCGGGGGAAGAGGTATTGGTGCTTGAAAAGGACGATGTCCAAGAAATGAACTTTCAACATACTGGAGATGCCTTGACAAGAATAAAAAGCAATCATTCTGCTCTTTCTACAAAAGAGACTCATGTTGCCATAAGTGGAGACACGGTTAAGTTACCAGATGTTAGTGTCATTTATGCCTCATCTAGGTTTTCAGATTCAGGTGTAGAAAGTGAACCAAGCTCTTTTGCAACACACTCCAACCCTGATGTGTTTTTTGAAACCATTCAAGGGCAAAGTGCTTACAACAGTGAAAGACTGTTTCCTCAGCTTTTACTAAAACCAGATTACATAAAAAATGCAATAGAAAGCTATTGTACTGAGAGTACTAGTGCATTGAGTGAAATACAGTCATCCCTGACATCCATAAACTCTCTACCGTCAGATGATGATGAGCTTTCACCTGATGAAAATTCAAAGATATCACTTGTACCTGAATGCCAACTAAGTGACAGCAAAACTATATTAGATCTGGGAACAATTGATTTGCCAAAATGTGATGACAGTAAAAAATCAAATATCATTTTACAGCAACAGTGTGTTGTATTTTCAGGGCATTCACACATTGAAACTGTCTCTCTGCATTCCTCACTTTCAGACAGAAAAGATTCTTTACAGTTAGTTGCTTCAGATGAAGATATATCTACTGAGATGAAAAATTACAGCTCATGTGCAAACTTTGACACAGTTTTTAAGGACTCTCAAAGCCTTGATAGGCATCAGAACACTACAGAAGGAGAAACTGAATTACATTCCGAAGTTATTTATCTGGGAGAACCATGTGTTGTTTCAGGTTCAGTATCTAGTAATGCTAAGTGTAATGTAGAGAAAACAAATGAGGGAAAACATAATGAACCTTTAGAATTAAGGCAAACAACTGAGGAATTGCCAACAGTTGACAGTGAGACTCACCCAGATGCAAATAATCTCTCATCAACCAGCAGTATCGATATTGTGAAACAAGGTCTTGTAGAAAACTACTTTGGCTCTAGAAGCAGTACAGATATTTCTGATATTTGCCCTACTGACAACAACAATCCTGATAGTCCTCAAAAGGAAAAATCTGAAAAACAAACTGTTGGCTCTTCGCAACGGGAGGAGGAGGAGGAGGAGGAGGAGCAGGATCAAGAAATGGTTGAAAATGGGTATTATGAGGAAACGGATTATAGTAATATTTTAGATGGAGATACAAATGCTGACTTTGAGCAGAATCATGGTCTAATGGAAGAAAAAGCTTTGAGATCTGAAAGGATTGACAGCGAGCATCTAAGAGATGGAATGAATATGGCTCCTATCTGTACTCCTGGTTGTTTGTCTTTTCCCTCTGTGCTGAGAGACTCTCCTTGCAGTGTTATATGTTCTTCAAAAAGCAAATCTGATGCAATAACAAAACAGCCAGGCAGCACATCCTGCAGCTCAGCTTCACCTATTTCGTGGTATGAAAGCTCCCCCAAACCTCAAATGCTAGCGTAAGTGATCATTTTAAAACAAAGTCTCTTTAAATTTTGAAAAACTTAAAATATGGTATTCAGAGGGGAAAGAAACATGGTCTTTGATCAAGATATCTTCCAGGTTGATGAATTATGGATTTATTTTCTCCTGCACACACAGCTAACTTTTCAGGTTTTAGAGGGTTGTTAGAAAGCGTATGTTGACACAGAATTCCAGTTATCACATCTACTTATCTCACCTTGTTTGGCAAGTTTAAAGCAAAATTGAAACTTTAAGATTTATATATGTTGAATACATTTACATTAAAACACATTTTAAAATGAGGAATTACAGAATAGAAATATTTCAAGATCTCAGAGAAAAGAAATATGGTGTTTTATAAAATGAAAACTTAACATAATAGGTAAAGAAAAAGGCCCCGTCATGATTTACAAAATTGTTTAAGACAACAAAACTAAAAGCTGCCCAGCATAAGTGATCAGGCAAAGTGAGGTGTAACATTCAACTCAATGGCAATTTTTTGTCATCTGTTTGTCTGTAACACAATAACTTTGGAACACTACATCCCACCAATTCCAAAATTACAGGGAATGTTTCAGGCATCCAGGGGCACAAACCTATTAATTTTTGCAGCAAATTGGAATACAGGAGAAGGCTGAGTCAGGGGAAAATCAGGGTCCCCCCACTGCTCCAGTGCTGCAGGCAAAGGAAATTCTCTGTTCCTGCCCCCTTACTGCCTACATATCAGAGGCAGCAGCTTAATTTGCCATGTGGAGACATTGTGCATAGCCCAGACTGTAACAGAAATAAGAGAGCTTTACAGGGACAGTTTGTAGGGGGGACGTGGGGACGGGGTGAGGGAGAAGTGGGGATCCAGTGAGAGAAGCATGAGGGACCAGAAGATAGGAAATGGTGGGAGGAAAAACAGGAACCTGGGGAGGTCTGGGTCGCGGTGGTAGAATCGGGGGTGGAGAGAAATGTGGGGGACAGGTGGATGGAGGGACCTGGAGGCAAAGGGGGGAAACCGAGACCTAGAATATGGGTGAGTAGATGAGGGACAAAGCAGGACCTTTAAAGGGATTGGTTGGGGACGAGGGAGTGGTGGTGGTGTGAGAAGCAGGGACCCGGGGGGGGGGGGGGTTGGGTGGGCGTGGAAGCAGAGACACAGGGTTGGGGAGTAGAGTTGGGAAAAGGAAAACAGGAACTGGGGAGGAGAGATGGTAAGGGAGGGAGGAGAAGCCCTGGGAAGGAGGAGCAGACACTGTAGTGGTGGTGGTGGGAGTTGGAGATGGGATGGAGAGGAACACAGAGACCTGGGGGGAGGAGGGGGCAGCGGGGGGGAATAGCCAGTTATATGTGGAGGAGACATGGGGGGGGCACACAGAGGGAGGCATGAGGGAGGGGGTGATGGGACTAGCAGAGAGACCCTGAAATGAATGGGCATGGGAAGGTGGCCTAAAAGGTGCTTGTGGGGCCCGGGGAGGAACAGAGGGATGTAAGAAGCCCCTGGTGGGCGCAATGTGCTCAGCCTACAGAAGCTACAATGTGTGCAACCCGCTACTGGTAAAGAATGGGAGCATTAAAAAACTCTCCATTTACATTTATTAGAGCTATAGATGTATAGTAATTCATAAAGTCTGCATCTATACTAAGGACTATATGTACAGTAATCAAATATAAATAAGCATGGACAAGGGCACTTAGAATAGGGTTGTTTTTTATGGTGAAGTGATTTTAGCATCCCCTGCTTTCCTGACTCTCACTTGTGAGACCTCACATAATGATCTTTTTCTCTACTAACGAGGATGGTACATGGTTCCTTTTGGAGCACATCAGTGGCAATTCTTCAGTTTGTTACAAGTGGCTGCTGGTAGGCAATTCCAAGCATTGTCTCCATCCTCATCTGACGTAGAGATTGAGGCCTGGATGCAAAAAAGGAGTTAGGCCTCCTACCATTCTTTATCCCTCTGGTACCTGCACCTAAGTACCAGTTTTAGGCTCCACTAGGATTCACAAAATTCCCACTCAGCTGCCACCTAACCCTGTAGGTGCCTAAATAACTCAGCACCCACATTTTTACAGTAAAAGTTTCCGAGATAACTGTGTTTCTGCTTCTGAGTAGGTGCCCTGCTACCTCCCTCAATGCACCTGGATATCTATTTCTTGCCTAAGACCCAGAGCGATTCACAAACCATGGGAGGATGATTAACATTTGGCCTCCGAAGTTGAGTGTGGGGCCCAATCCAGTAGGTGTGCTCAGACGCTGCCTGCCAGATTGGGCCCCCCAGATGAGTTCACACAAAACAGCAAAGATCGGGGGAGGACGAGGATTTCTCTTGTAACTTCTAGCAAAGTGGTTAGGATACTTCCCCAGGAGGTTGGGAGGCCGCCCAGTTCAAACTCCAGTTTGATCGTAGGTCTCCCACATCTTGGATGAGTGCTCTAACCTCCAGGCTATAGAGTCATTCTCATGCTTGTATGCTCTCACTCTTGCCCTTTCTCTCTCAAAGATAATGGACTGAATAGAGACACTGGATTTATGGTTTATTACAACAATCTACAATCCATTAAAACTCTTCCCCGAGCTTACCCTTTCCATGCATGACTGGGGAGGTGTAACTGGCCACTTCACCTTGTATGGTCCCTTGAAATATGCTTTCACCTTGTATTTAGCTGTGACACTCTGAGTATGTTTTCCAGACCTGAAGAACTCCGTGTCAGCTTGAAAGCTTGTCTCTCTCACCGACAGAGGTTGATCCAATAAAAGATATTCCCTCACCCACCTTGTCTCTCTCTCACATGTGCACAAGAATGAGAATGACTCTAGTCTGGTGGTTAGAACAGTCATTCAGGAAACAGTCTCTCTGCTCAAATGACTGTCATGCACTATTTATCTACAGTGCAGTACTTCAACAAGAGAGATGAAGTGAGCCTCCCATCAGAATATCCCACAGCCCAATAGTTGAGCACTCACCTAAAAGGTGGCAGATTCTATTCAAATTCCTTTTACCCCTCAGGTGGAAGGGGGAATTGAACCAAATGTCTCCCATGTCCCTGGTGAGTACCCTAACAGCTGGTAAATGGTGGGAAATGTTGAAGGAGGGTCTCCTTCCCAGGACCCCATCCTCTTCTTGCTAAAACAACATAGATGCCTAACTCCAAAGATAGTTGCCAGCTGTGAATTGCTAGCAGAGATAGGTATCTCCCTGCAGTCTAGACTTAGGCTATATCTACACTACAGTACTTACAGTGGTGCACTGTAGTGCTTGTGGTGGAGATGCTCTTAGTCAACAGGAGAGATCTCTCCCATTGGCTTAATAACACTTGCCTCTGCGAAAGGAGGTGGCTATGTTGCTGTGATGCTCAGCATTGCAATGACTAATTCCTTTTGTGCAACCAGGCCTGAGTGCCTGCCTAATCCAAAGTCCAGTAAAGTTAATGGGAGTCTGTACTTACTTTGACTTCCAGTGGGCTTCAGATCAGGCTTTAAGAAAGAATTAAACCCAGTTGTATTCACATTAATATTTCATTTAGATGAATGCTGTTTATTGCACTTGACAGGAATAACTCTAGAATCTTGTGTACCTTTATGATATGCCTCAAAGCCGACCAATTTGCACAGGTGTTTGGAGGATGGAGAGCTTGTGTTTGTGGCTGGGGACTTTATTTGGGGAGAATAGGATTTCATGAGATCTGAGGTGGAAAATTTGGATTTTGGGGACTGACTACTTTTGTTGTTTTGGCACTATTATCTTGGATTGCACTTTTTTAATAATTTGTCATGGGTGCCTAAGTCTGGAATAAATGGTTTTTATGCTTTATATGAACTAAATAAATGAAATATTTAAGTAAAAAGCAGTGGAAAATTATGTTCTTGCAGACCCTACATTTATTGGATTTTAATAAGGTATATAACAGAATTATTATAGTAAGCACTGTTTTGTTCCAGTTTTCTCCAGGCTAAAGAGGAATTAAAGCAACTTAAACTCCCTGGATTTATGTATAGTGATGTTCTCAGACTGGCTTCGTCCGCACCTTATTTCAGCACAGAAGAGGATGAAGGTTCAGAAGATGGAATACATCTCATAGTCTGTGTTCATGGCCTAGATGGTATGCTGTGGTGCTTGTTACTGAATAACAGATCAATTGATCAAGATCAAGTTTTGGTTTTGTTGTTTTGAGCTCTGAGTTAAACCATGTTGAAACAAATATTCATTAAAATGAATTAAGAATGTGATGTTCTTCAAGCAGTGTCCCTATGAGTGCTCCAGTTCAGGTGTGCATGCACCTCTTGAACCCTTGATTGGAGATTTTTCCATTAGCAGTGCCTGTTTGGCCTGTGCCTGCACCCTGTGCCTTCTTGTCCCAGACACTGGGGCTGTATAGTAATGCGTAGGCGAACCACCCTTAGTTCCTTCTGTACCGCGTTGGTCTGAGATGGAGCTTTAGCATGTCCACTTTGAGAGTGCTTCAGCTATTTCGTATTCTAGTTTAGACTATAGTTGTTCGTTAGTATAAGTTAAAGTTAGTTAGCATTAAATAGTAAGAGGATTGTTTTCCTCCTCTTTTTCCCTTTTCGGAGCCTTGTCTTCCTGGCAGGGCATGTCATTAATGGAGTCTGTGTCCAGATTGAGGTGGCACACTTTAGGAAAGATGTGGACAAATTGGAGAGAGTCCAGGGGACATCTAAAAAAAATGGTAAAAGGTTTAGAAAATCTGACCTATGGGGAAAGATTAAGAAACTAGGCATGTTTAGTCTTGAGAAAAGACTGAAGGGGCATTTTCAAATGTGTTAAGGGATGTTATAAAGAGGATGTGATCCATTGTTCTTTATGCCCACTGAAGGTAGGAAAAGAAGTAATCTGCAGCAAGTGAGCTTTGGGTTAGTTACTAGGAGAAAGTTTCCAACTATAAGGATAGTTAAGTACTGGAATAGACTACTAAGAGAAGTTTTTTGGAATCCCCATTATTGGAGGTTTTTAAGAATAGACTAGACAGATACCTGTCAGGGATGCTCTAGGTATACTTGCTCATGCCTTAATGCAGGAGGAAGTACTCTGAAGACCTCTCGAGATCCTTCCAGCCCAACATTTCTATAATTCTTCTTCAAGTGATTGTACTTATGCATTTTGTTCTTGGTGTCTATGTGCCCACGAACAGCTGTCAAAACTTTTTCCCTCAGTGGTACTTGTTGGGCAGCTCAAGCACCATCTGCTGTTGTATGCCATTGCGTATAGGTATAAAGGGCAGAGCTGCCCCCGGCCTCCCTCAGTTCCTTCTTACTGCCCATGATGGTCATTGGAACCCCTGTTCATTGCAGAACAATTGTGTCTCTTCTCTGTATATATGGTATAGTTGTAGTTTAGTACTTGTTATAGTTAGTAAGTGTTAGTTGTTTTGTTTTAAAAAACAAAATTTTATGTGTGTATATGTATTCTGCTGCCGGCACTGAGGCATGCCCCGGTTGCTGGGCTTCAGGCCATGAGCTTCCTGCTCAAAACCTATGCTGGTAAACGACCCACATTGTAGTTGAGTGTGAGGGAGGAGCAAATACACTGGTGCCAGATTAGCTAGGAATTCAAGCCTAGGACAACAAAGAATAAGGAGGCTAGGCTGAAGTTGCTGCTAATGGAGGTGGTGCTCAGACCATCCTGGGAGCTATCCTGGTCAAACCTGCTGTCAAGTGCTTAGCTTCAGTTAGAAGTGCGCCTCCACAACTGTCGGAGTCCTGGGACTCTTTCACCTGTGCCTCGGAAGAAGTATAAATCTTCCAAAGAGTATCTGACCAGGGGAAGATCTCTACCCTCCAAGCATGGAAAGAGGGGTGAGAGGTAGTCGAGTAGAGTGCAACTGAAATCTAAGCACGCCTCCTCCAAATCAGTGTCTAATTCAGCACAATTGGCTATGTGCTGGAGAAGATACTGTTGAGTCCAGTGCCAAAAGCATCAACTTCAGCGGCATCGCAGCAGACAGATATGGTCTCAGTGCCAACTACCCCAGAGTCCTTTGCAGCATCAAGGAATTTACTCTACCTCTGAGTACTGGTGTCACTGGTGGTTCAGGAGTCACATCCCTCTGGACTACTGAAACAGCTGACACCAACGCCAGCGATACAGCATGCAATACTACACCAGCTGCTTATTTCCCAGATAGTCAGATCATCAGTACTGTCCTAAGGGGAAGCCAGCAATGGTTGCGACTCTCTGCCCATCGCCAAGTTCTCTGCTCCAGTCCCCGGCACTGGCTTGAGGAACCCCTCCATGATTGGAGGAAGGGGAATTTCTCTTCATCTGACTCAGAAGTGGCATCTTATATCTCTCAGCCTCAGAGCAGGATCTACCGGTCCCCACCTAGATTCTCCTTCTCCACATTCCTTCGTGACCCCACAGTGGGAGCTACTGGGAACATGGCCAGGAGGTCACTGGAGTTTGGCCCCTTATCAATGGCCATTTTAGAACCCGTGGGGGTTCCCCCAACTTCTACGTCCTCTTCTTGTCAAGCCTACTCTGTGCCCTAATCCAGGTGGGTTAGTCCTTTCACCAAGCTGCTCCATCTCAAGTGTTCGGGCCCAGTACTGACTGTCAAGAAGAGGCGCTTAGGAAGAAGAGGAGCAGCCTGTGGAAGTTCAGCTACTTCCAGTCTTGGCTTCATGCTCACCCTCTCTGGAGAAGTTTCTTTCCTTGGAGGCAATTTCACACCTTCCTGATGATTACAAGACCTACCAGGAATTGTTAAAGAGTGTGGCTTTAGACTTGGGCATTCAGATCAAGGAGGTCAGGGAGTCCTTTCATCACCTGACTGACATTTTATCAATGACAGGTCCACCTAGTGTGCAACTGCCAATCAACGAGGTGATATTAGAGCCTATGAAGACACTATGGCAGACCCCATCTTCATTGTCTTGCACCTCAAAGCATGCAGAGCAAAAGTACTATGTGTTCTCTATGCACTATGAGAGTGCGCATCAGGCTTCCCCCCACCCCCAATCAAACGAGGCAAATAAACTGAACTTGTTTGGCATGAAGTTTTATTTTGAGTGGGGAATTGTAGCTTTGAATTGCCAGCCAACAGGCTCTGCTGGGGCATTATGATTTTAATTTATGGGGCTCCATGGAGAACAGGGGTAGACTAGTAATGAGAACTTTGGTGCAGGCAGACCTGAAAGTGGCAGACTCAACGGCTAGGACCATGGCTTCTGGGGATGCTATTCAGAGAGCCTCATGGTTACAGTTTTTTGGTCTCCCCTGTGAAACGCAGAATACTATTTAGAACGTGTCTCTTGAGGGTCCTTCTTTGTTCTCAGATCAGACAGACAGGAAGCTCCATGGGCTTAAGGACTGAAGGGACACTTTTAAGTCCATGGGTTTGTACATGCTTTCCCCAATCAGAAAGCACTATCATTCTCAGTAGACGCACCATTTTCCCACTCCACATCCTCATCTTGTCCTTTCAGAGAAGTCCAGAGGTTATAGGTGCAGGCCTCACCCTCCTGCTGCTTCAGCTCCAGCTCTGGGCCTTTCTAGATATCTGGTAAGTGCCAGCAGCAAGTGTGATGGGCCAGTTGGGGAGCCCATATTTCCAGACCCTGCCCCTGTTACATTTGCAAACAGTCCCACTTCCACAGTGCTTGGTCCTGAATTACTTTGGACCAGTGGGTCTTTGAGCACTGTGGAAGTGGGATATACCGTTCAATTTATGTCTATCCCTCCCTTCCCCTCCTCAGGGACCACTCTCACAGGGAGCTCCTCCTTCAGGAGGTACAATCTCTCCTTCAGTTGGGGGCCATAGAGGAGGTTCCATGCTGCCACAGAGGGATGGAGTTTTATTCCCCGTTTCCTGATCCTGAAAGCAATGGGGGATTCAGATCAATTTTAGACCTGCGTCAACCCAACAAATTATTAAAGATAAAGTTTTGCATGGTCACTCTAGCTTCTGTTGTCCCTGTCCTGGACCCTGGAGACTGGTATGCTACCCTTGACTTAAAAGATACCTAATTCCATGTGGCAACCAACCAAGCTCACAGGAAGTACCTCAGATTTCTGGTGAATCAAAATCATCAGTTCACTGTACTACCATTTGATCTGTCAGCAGCTCTCAAGGTCTTTACAAAAGTTATTGCAGTAGTAGCTGCCTTCCTCAGAAGATCAGGAGTCCAAGTTTATCCCTGTTCGAACAACTGGTTGTCAAGGGCTGATCCAGACTGCAGGTGTGATTCAGTGTATCTCTGATCTAGTCAACATTTACTGCTTTAGGACTGCTAGTCAATGCAGAGAAGTTTCCTCTCCCCAGTTCAGAGAACAGAGTTTATGGGGGCTGTACTAGACTTGAATCAAGCCAGAGCTTTTCTTCTGAAATCAAAGTATCAGGCAATTTGATCAGTTATTATAGATCTCAAAGCTCAACAAATCCCAAAAGCACGAAACTGTTGGAGGCTTCTGGGACATACATGGTTCAATACACCAGACTGCCCCTCAGAATTCTTCAGGGTTGGCTAGTCTCAGTCTACTCACCGAGCTGTCTCAATTTAGACATAGTGGTGAGGATACCCTCTCATGTCCCTTCCTCCCTTGACTGGCTGGACTTGTCCACCAATGTACATATGAGTGTTCCCTTAGCCCATCTGAGACCAATGCTCACATTCGTGTCAGACACATCTGCCCTTGGGTTGGGGGCCCATCTGGATTCTCTACAGAATCATGGGTCTGTTGTTTGCAGAGGACTTAGCTTTACACTTCAATGTCAGAAAGCTGTCAGATTTGCATGCCATCTTGCTCCAGATCAAGGGAAACAGCCTGTTAGTCCTTACAGACAGCACACTGGCAATGTCTTACCTCAACAAGCAGAGAGGAGCCCATTTGTCTCCACTGTTGAGGCATCTCTGCTTTGGGAGCACTGCATTGCCAACTTGATTGATCTGGAAGCTTCTTACCTACCGGGAATCCAAAATGATGTGGCAGATTACCATAGTTTGAGTTACCATGAGTGGTATCTTTGTCCAAATATTTCCAGATACATTAGTGAAATCTCCACTCTCACTTCCTTTATACTTGGACCTAATCTCCCTGTGATGGAGGGCGCTTCCTGCTGGCTGTCCCGGGGATTAGCTCTGCTAGCCAGTGTGCCGCCTTCTTGTGATGTCTCACTGCCTGGACCCATGTCATTCCCAAGAACCATGGCATCCTCTTCAGGACACACCCTCCAGCTGTGCAACACTCTGTGCTCCCCCTCTTCTGGGGGAATGTATTGGAGTCCAAGTGTCCAGCCACTTCCTCAGTGGGGATGAGGGGAGGACCCGGGCCTGCTTACTACTCCGGGTTCCAGACCAGGGACCCTGTAGATGGCAGCCACATGCTGTGTCCCCACCAGCTTCCCCTTCCTGGGCCACGTCCCTGCAGCCCCAGCACCTTCTCCGCCCTTATCTCAGGATCTCAGCATAACAGTTTTAGCAGTCAGCCAGGAGGTGTCTTTCTCTTTCCTGATCCTATCCAGCACTTCTCTGTCCAAGGTGCTAACTTTCTTCCTCCTGCAAGGCAGCCTGGTCTCCCTCCTCAAGCTCTAGGGAACAAATAACTGCACCTGTCCTGCCCTGCAGCTCTTTTCATATGGGCCTGCCAGGCCCTGGTTGGCTGCTCATCGCAGCCCCTCTCCTATTGGCTCCCTAGGGCTCCATTAACCCCTTACAGGCCAGTGTGGGGCGGTCGCCCCATTACACTCCCAAAATCATAGTCACGTACTCCACCTGATCCTGCAGTCTCTCCATTTAATTGTATAAATGCTCCATTGCTAGACATTAGAGAGCAGTCTTTCTCAAAAGAAGTTCAAGAGATCCTGCTAAATAGTAGAAAGCCTTTTACTCGGACTACTTACCTCTCTAAGTGGAGATGTTTTTCCAACAGGTCTCTCCATTACACAGTATCACCTTCCCATTCTTCCATTTAACACATACTAGATTACTTATTGGAGCTGAAACCACCAAGGTTAAGCTGTTACTTTTCTATCAAGGTACATGTGGCAGCTATTTCAACTCTCTACCCTAAAATGGATAACTGATCTGTTATTTTTGTAATGACATGTCCATAAGGTTTTTGAAAGGTCTAGTCAAATTATATCATCAGGTGCAAGACCCCATTCTCCCAGGAGATCTAAACTTAGTGTTGTCAAGACTTATGTGTCCCCATCTGAACCTTGCTACTTACTTTCTACTACTTCTATCAATGAAGGTGGCATTTTTGGTTGCCATCACCTCAGCCACAAGAGTAGAACAGCTGCATGCCTTAATGATCCCTATATGATCTTCTTTAAGGACAAGGTTTACCTGTGTCCTCATCTGAGGTTTATCACAAAGGTGGTGTCCTCTTGCCATATCAACCAGCCAATGTACTTACCTGTATTCTGACCACAGCCACATTCGAGTAGGGAAGAGGAATGTATGCACACTCTGGACATCAGAAAAGCTATGGCATTCTACCTGGACAGAAGTCCTCCCAACTGTTTGTCCTTTTATTCTCTCTGCCACAGCTACAATCAGCCTCCACTCAGAAAATTTCTTCCTGGATAGCCTCCTGTATATGCATGTGCTATGAACTGGCTAATGTAACCCTGCCACAGGTCATTCAGTGAGATCACAATCGGCCTCAGTGGCTTTTTCTAGCACATGTTCCAGTTGTGGACATTTGTAGAGCGGCAAATTCATCCTCAGTCCACACATTTGCATCCCATTGTTAGGACTAGCGACAATGGTAGACTTGGACAAGTTCTACAATCTTTATTGAAATAAACTCCGAGTTTCATGGCTTGTGAGTCACCATAGAATCATAGAATCATAGAATATCAGGGTTGGAAGGGACCCCAGAAGGTCATCTAGTCCAACCCCCTGCTCAAAGCAGGACCAATTCCCAGTTAAATCATCCCAGCCAGGGCTTTGTCAAGCCTGACCTTAAAAACCTCTAAGGAAGGAGATTCTACCACCTCCCTAGGTAACGCATTCCAGTGTTTCACCACCCTCTTAGTGAAAAAGTTTTTCCTAATATCCAATCTAAACCTCCCCCACTGAAACTTGAGACCATTACTCCTCGTTCTGTCATCTGCTACCATTGAGAACAGTCTAGAGCCATCCTCTTTGGAACCCCCTTTCAGGTAGTTGAAAGCAGCTATCAAATCCCCCCTCATTCTTCTCTTCTGCAGGCTAAACAATCCCAGCTCCCTCAGCCTCTCCTCATAACTCATGTGTTCCAGTCCCCTAATCATTTTTGTTGCCCTTCGCTGGACTCTCTCCAATTTATCCACATCCTTCTTGAAGTGTGGGGCCCAAAACTGGACACAGTACTCCAGATGAGGCCTCACCAATGTCGAATAGAGGGGAACGATCACGTCCCTCGATCTGCTCGCTATGCCCCTACTTATACATCCCAAAATGCCATTGGCCTTCTTGGCAACAAGGGCACACTGCTGACCAAGAGTGGAATGCACATGTTCAATGACTCAAAGAAGAAAAAAGTTATTAACCTGTTCAATAACTGTTGTTCTTTGAGATGTGTTACACATATCCATTCCACAAACTGCCCTCCTACCCTCTACATTGAAGTTCCAGCAAAAAAGAAACTAGTGGGGCCTGGGGACAGCTCTGACCTTTATACGTGTACACAGTGATGCACAGCAGCAGAGGCTCTCGAGCCACCCAAAGGGTACCACAGAGGAAAAATGTTTCCAACAGCAGGGCACGCAGACACCAAGAGTGGAATGGATGTGTACAACACTTCTTGAAGAACAACAGTTACTGAACAGGTCAGTAACCTCTTTTTTTATAATCCATTTTGCCTTTCTACTTTACTAATCCTTATATAGTGCTGCTTCTAACTGGTCCCTTACTCCTCTCTCCCATCCCTCAAATTCTCTAATCCTTCCTTCCTCCTCCCCCAGTCTGAGTTCATTTCAGTGAATTTTATCAAAATTAGTTAGTACTTAGTTGTACTTTTTGCCTTAACATCCAGTGAATGTAAAATATTATACACATAGTCACCAAAACTTAACTACGTAAGTTCTGGGTTTTCTAAAATGGCTGTGAGCTTTGTGTCATTTCTGTAGATTGTGATTCTATCATTGTGTTTGGTTTTGCTACTACAGCATCAGAGGTCTTAATTAGTTTTAATTTTGATATGGTAAAATATAAAATTTGCATTAGTTTGTTGGGGAATGCCAGTGCTGCAGTTGTCTGTCTGTCCATTTTGTCTGTCTTGTTTCTAAATTAGTATATTTACCTTGTTAAATAGCAAGATCACTTTTGTCATAGCAAGCCTTTTAACCTTTTTTGTTTGTTTGTTTTAAGGTAATAGTGCAGATCTAAGATTAGTGAAGACTTATATTGAGCTTGGACTACCTGGCGGACGAATAGATTTTCTTATGTCTGAGAGGAACCAGGTATTTGTAAACAACAAAAGGATTTTCATACAACAAATTAAATTGTATACATTTTTAAAAAATGTTTTCTTAAGTTACCATTATTATTGTATTGTAATAAATTTAGACCCTGATCCTGCAGAAGTATCCATATAGACAGACTGCTTAGCCATTTTAGATAACTGTTGTAATTGGGGAGACTAAATGGTCATAAAATGGTCGATGCAAGTGAATCCCTTTGCAGAATCTGAGGTTTAATTTTATTATACACTAAGCCCTAGTTTACCCTAGGAATTGAGGTCAAATTTAGCAGCGTTAAATCAATTTAACCCTACACCTGTCCACACGACGAAGCCCTTTTTTTCGACTTAAAGGGCTCTTAAAATTGATTTCCTTACTCCACCCCCAACAAGGGAATTAACCCTGAAATCGGCCTTGCCGGGTTGAATTTGGGGTACCGTGGACGCAATTAGACGGTATTGGCCTCCGGGAGCTATCCCAGAGTGCTCCATTGTGACCGCTCTGGACAGCACTCTCAACTAGCATGCACTGGCCAGGGAGACAAGAAAAGGCCCGCGAACTTTTGAATTTGATTTCCTGTTTGGCCAGCGTGGCAAGCTGCAGGTGAGTGCAGAGCTCATCAGCAGAGGTGACCATGCAGCGCTCATCAGCAGAGGTGACCATGATGGAGTCCCAGAATCGCAAAAGAGCTCCAGCATGGACCAAACAGGAGGTATGGGATCTGATCGCTGTATGGGGAGAGGAATCTGTGCTATCAGAACTCCATTCCAGTTTTCAAAATGCCAAAACATTTGTCAAAATCTCCAAGGGCATGAAGGACAGAGGCCATAACAGGGACCCGAAGCAGTGCCGTGTGAAACTTAAGGAGCTGAGGCAAGCCTACCAGAAAACCAGAGAGGCAAACGGCCGCTCCGGGTCAGAGCACAAAACATGCCGCTTCTATGATGAGCTGCATGCCATCTTAGGGGGTTCAGCCACCACTACCCCAACCATGTTGTTTGACTCCTTCAATGAAGATGGAGGCAACATGGAAGCAGGTTTTGGGGACGAGGAAGATGATGAGGAGGAGGTTGTAGATAGCTCACAGCAAGCAAGTGGAGAAACCAGTTTTCCCGACAGCCAGAAACTGTTTCTCACCCTGGACCTGGAGCCAGTACCCCCTGAACCCACCCAAGGCTGCCTCCCAGACCCGCCAGGCAGAGAAGGGACCTCTGGTGAGTGTACCTTTTTAAATAGTATACATGGTTTAAAAGCAAGCGTGTTTAATGATTAACTTGCCCTGGCATTCGCGGCCAGTACAGCTACTGGAAAAGTCTGTTAAAGTGTCTGGGGATGGAGCGAAAATCCTCCAGGGACATCTCCATAAAGGTCTCCTGGAAGTACTCCCAAAGCTTTTGCAAAAGGTTTCTGGGGAGGGCAGCCTTATTCCGTCCACCATGGTAGGACACTTTACCATGCCAGGCCAGTAGCACATAGTAGGGAATCATTGCAGAACAAAGCATTGTAGTGTTTGTTTGCTGGCATTCAAACAACATCCGTTCTTTATCTCTCTGTGTTATTCTCAGGAGAGTGATATCATTCATGATCACCTGGTTGAAATAGGGTGCTTTTCTTAAGGGGACATTCAGAGATGGTCTGTTCCTGCTGGGCTTTGCCTGTGGCTGAACAGAAATGTTTTCCGCTGTTAGCCACAGGGAGGGGCGAGGGGAGAGGGGCTAGCCACGTGGTGGGGGGAGGCAAAATGCAACCTTGTAATGAAAGCACATGTGCTATGTATGTAATGTTAACAGCAAGGTTCACCATGAAAGAGTGTACCCATTGTTTTATAAAATGTGTCTTTTTAAATACCACTGTCCCTTTTTTTTCTCCACCAGCTGCATGTGTATCAAGGATCACAGGATCTTCTCCTTCCCAGAGGCTAGCGAAGATTAGAAGGCGAAAAAAATGCACTCGTGATGAAATGTTCTCTGAGTTCATGCTGATGTTCCTCCCACACTGACAGAGCACAGATGAATGCGTGGAGGCAGACAATGTCAGAGTGCAGGAAAGCACAAAATGACCGGGAGGAGAGGTGGCGGGCTGAAGAGAGGGCTGAAGCTGAAAGGTGGCGGCAGCGTGATGAGAAGAGGCAGGATTCAATGCTGAGGCTGCTGGAGGATCAAACTAATATGCTCCAGCATATGGCTGAGCTGCAGGAAAGGCAGCAGGAGCACAGCCCCTGTGTAACCAACCGCCCTCCACCCCAAGTTCCATAGCCTCCTCGCCCAGACGCCCAAGAACACGGTGGGGGGCCTCCGGCCACCCAGCCACTCCACCCCAGAGGATTGCCCAAGGAACAGAAGGCTGGCATTCAATAAGTTTTAACCTTTTAAAGTGCGGTGTGGCCTTGTCCTTCCCTCCTCCACCACCCCTCCTGGTGCTTTTCTCCTCCACCACCCCTCCCAGGCTACCTTGGCAGTTATCCCCCTATTTGTATGATGAATTAATAAAGAATCCATGAAGCAACAATGACTTTATTGCCTCTGCAAGCGGAGATCGAAGGGAGGAGGGGAGGGTGGTTAGCTTACAGGGAAGCAGAGTGAACCAAGGGGGTGGGAGGATTCATCAAGGAGAAACAAACAGAACTTTCACACCGTAGCCTGGCCAGTCATGAAAATGGTTTTCAAAGCTTCTCTGATGCGCACCACGCCCTCCTGTGCTCTTCTAACAGCCCTGGTGTCTGGCTGCACGTAACCAGCGGCCAGGCAATTTGCCTCAACCTCCCACCCTGCCATAAACGTCTCCCCCTTACTCTCACAGATATTATGGAGCACACAGCAAGCAGTAATAACAGTGGGAATATTGGTTTTGCTGAGGTCTAACCGAGTCCATAAACTGCGCCAGCGCGCTTTTAATCGTCCAAATGCACATTCTACCACCATTCTGCACTTGCTCAGCCTGTAGTTGAACAGCTCCTGACTACTGTCCAGGCTGCCTGTGTACGGCTTCATGAGCCATGGCATTAAGGAGTAGGCTGGGTCCCCAAGGATAACTATATGCATTTCAACATTCCCAATGGTTATTTTCTGGTCTGGGAATAAAGTTCCTTCCTGCAGCTTTTGAAACAGACCACAGTTCCTGAAGATGCGAGCGTCATGTACCTTTCCCGGCCATCCCATGTTGATATTGGCGAAACATCCCTTGTGATCCACCAGTGCTTGCAGCACTATTGAAAAGTACCCCATGCGGTTTATGTACTCGCCAGCTTGGTGCTCCGGTGCCAAGATAGACATATGGGTTCCGTCTATGGCCCCACCACAGTTAGGGAATCCCATTGCAGCAAAGCCATCCACTATGACCTGCACATTTCCCAGAATCACTACCCTTGATATCAGCAGCGCAGTTATTAGCATTGGCTACCTGCATCACAGCAGCCCCCACAGTAGATTTGCCCACTCCAAATTGATTCCCGACTGACGGGTAGCTGTCTGGCGTTGCAAACTTCCACAGGGCTGTTGCCACTCATTTCTCAACTGTGAGGGCTGCTCTCACCTTGGTATTCTTGCGCCTCAGGGCAGGGGAAAGCAAGTCACAAAGTTCCATGAAAATGCCCTTACACATGCAAAAGTTTCGCAGCCACTGGGAATTGTCCCAGACCTGCAACACTTTGCAGTCCCACCAGTCTGTGCTTGTTTCCCGGGCCCAGAATTGGCGTTCCACAACATGAACCTGCCCCATTAGCACCATGATGCCCACATTGCCAGGGCCCATGCTTTGAGATAAGTCTGTGTCCATGTCTTCATCACTCTCGTCACCGCGCTGACATCGCCTACTCGCCCAGTTTCGCTTTGCCAGGTTCTGGTGCTGCATATACTGGTGGATAATGCGTGTGGTGTTTAATGTGCTCCTAATTGCCAAAGTGATCTGAGCGGGTTCCATGCTTGCTGTGGTATGGCATCTGCACAGAAAAAAGGTGCGGAACGATTGTCTGCTGTTGCTCTGACGGAGGGAGGGGTGACTGACGACACGGCTTACAGGGTTGGCTTACAGGGAATTAAAATCAACAAAGGGGGTGGCTTTACATCAAGGAGAAACAAAAACAACTGTCACACAGAATGGCCCCCCAAGGACTGAACTCAAAACCCTGGGTTTAGCAGGCCAATGCTCAACCCAATACTCAACGAGCTATCCCTCCCCCGGTATTTCAGGCAGGACTGAATCTCCATTAAACTTTTTAAGGTGCCCCTGACAGACCTCACCAAAACAATTGTCGGCAGTTGATTTCACGGAGGGAGGGAGCGGGGAGCAAATGAATACAAAACAAATCTGGTGTATTTCTTGTTTTGATCCACTTCATCGATCTTTTACATCTTTGTCTGGCAGCAGATGGTGCAGTAGGACTGCTGGCCATCCTCATCTCCTAGCTGCTCGCCATAAGACGGTACAATAGGACTGCTGGCGGGACTAAAGAGAATGATCTGGTCAAGTCACTCCTGTTTTAGTCCCTGCACCCATGTCTGCCCTGGCGCTCCTGACCGACCTTACCGAGGCGGCCAGGAGCACCTCAGACATGACGACGATGGCTATCAGACCTATTGCACCGTCTCCTGCCACAAGGCAATGGGTTGCTGCTGTGTAGCAATGCAGTACCGCATCTGCCAGCACCCAGGAGACGTACGGTGACAGTGAGCTGAGCGGGCTCCATGCTTGCCATGGTATGGCGTCTGCACAGGTAATTCAGGAAAAAAGACGCAAAACAATTGTCTGCCGTTGCTTTCACAGAGGGAGGGAGGGCCTGACGACATGTACCCAGAACCACCTGCAACAATGTTTTTGCCCCATTAGGCATTGGGATCTCAACCCAGAATTGCAATGGGCGGCGGAGACTGCGGGAACTGTGGGATAGCTACCCACAGTGCAATGCTCCGGAAGTCGATGCTAGCCTCGGTACTGTGGAAGCACTCGGCCGAGTTAATGCACTTAGAGCATTTTGTGTGGGGGGGACACACAATCGACTATATAAAAACGATTTCTAAAAAACCGACTTCTATAAATTCGACCTAAATTCCTAGTGAAGACATCCGCTAAAGCAATTATACAAACTGGCATGACCTTGCTAAATATATATTATAATTTATACATATTATATAAATTAATACATCTCTATAGAGCATTTAGAGATATAGTAATATAATCTGCAATCCTCTCTTCTTCTCAGCATAATAACCAATTAAGACTAGAACACCCCTAATTTTTTCCCATCTTAGCTGACAGGAGCGAAGCCCAGGGTGGGAAGAAAGAAGAGCTAATGTTTTATGGAACAGAGTCTGAGAACCACAAAATAGTCAGCCTTTCCTTTTTTATTCTTTTTTTTTTGGTCATTGCATTGCACTATTGGTATTATGATGATAAATCAGTAGCAATTACCAATCTTATATATCTTTGGTTTTGTTTAAAATAGTTTTCAAATGACTTTAGCTTGAAAAAAGTATAGCTGACATTTTAATATGATTTTTATCCAATTACAATACATGTTCTAGATGTACTTCAGATAACCAGTCATTAATGGATTTAAGGTGAAACAACTCGTTCGATCTCAGTCCACAGCCACTGTAACTTGTTGCTATTAATTAGTGTAGAGAAGCAGCCCTAGATTGAAATAAGGGCCGTTTTTTCACACTTTGAAATAAGAGAGAGGTGCATACAGTAAATTGCCTCATCTTATCATTTCAGTTACAGTGTGGCTTAATCTGGGATATGTGGTTTGTCTTTTCTCTGTCCAGCTGATGAGAACTGTGCATATGTGATAGAGGTTAGACTAGCGGTACTGTTAATATTAGTTTTGGTGCTCTTTGGAGCAAAGTACTTATCATAAAATGATGTACAGACAGTTTATTCCTTCCTCCCAAAAAACCCTATCCAGGAAGGGGCTGCAATGTTGTGTTCTGATATCAAAGTTAGTATGCATGTTTTTATATGTGTGTTTAGTTGTTATATATTTGATTAATAAGAATTTATACTGAATGTAAAATAACTCACTGTATTTGGAACATACGTAATTATTTTTCCTTTCTACAGAATGATACCTTTGCTGATTTTGATTCCATGACTGATCGCCTTTTAGATGAAATAATACAATATATTCAAATTTACAACCTAACAATTTCAAAAATCAGGTAATACCTATGTTGTATATTACTTTATTTCTATAAAATATATAATACCCACTAGAAAGTACATGATTAGTTGTCCTAAACTGTCATACAATTACTTGATAATCAGGTACAAAAAAGATGGGGTTGGGGGAAAACATACCAAAATGAGGGTAAGAGAAAATTAAATGATGTGGGCTTCTAAATGAAAAACAAACAAAAGAAGTTTTAATACACAATATTAAAACTATAAATAGTGTTATCAGGTTACGTTTAAAAATTTAACAGTCTGCAACATCTTAAAAGGAAAATTTTTTCGTCAGTAACTGAAGTTCTCAGAATATAATATATTAACTTTTAGATCCACACTGTGGGAATTAGTGTGATGGGCTCTGCAATCCTGGAACCATTTAAAGTAGTCTAGCTTTAAGGTCTAATGTTAAGGATTTAGACAGCACTACAAGCTGTTGCGTCATAGGCATCATGGGCTGATTGTAATGTATTCTGGGCCTTCCTGGATTATTGCCTTCAGTAACCTGTCTGAGAACATCAAGGAGGAGATATGTCATGAGGAGGATCTCATTTCCTAGGTGGATGCCATACCATACCATCAATCCTTGTTAACTGACAATACTCATGGAGGCACCAGTTGCCAGCTCCATATTTAAAGTTGTGTTTTGGTTTGCACTTTAAGAAAGAATTCATGCTTTTTATTATGAGTTCACAATTCAGAACTATTGTTTTAGGCTCTCTGCAAACTCAGATATTGCTGCACAGGTTACACTTGAAGTTTTGAAGTTTTTCCTCATAACAGTAACAGCTGGCTAATATTTTTAATGAAAGCTGAGAGAAAACAACTGAGTCTGTCCACACCCCATGCTTTGGGAAATGCTGTTCCTCTGCCTTTTCAAAGGTCCAGTCTGCTCAGCAGTAAGACTCTTGAGGAGACTGAAGGAAACCAGAGCAGCTCAGTTTTTAGAGGGGTTTCATCTTACTATTAGGCAAAGACAACTTCCTTCAAGTATCATAGGAACTATACCCAGTATCACATGGAAATACCCAGCAGGAGTGTCTTCTGAACAGCAAAAAAAAAAAAAAAAAAAAGTGGCCCCATTCGGCTTGTTAACTTAAAGGGGTACAGCACAAAGAGAAAATATCTTCATTTCCAGGTTCTCCAGGACTGCTTCATCCTCTAGAAAGTAGCAGTTTTGATATCTTAGTAGAGAGCCCATTCCCAGTCCATGCACATGCTCTTCCCCTTGTCCCATTCTTCTTCTGCATCATTTCACAAACATAGGAAGTGATCTGTCTGCATCCAGTTTCTGCATCAGATATGAGTTTCATCTATATCAAACTATGTACTTTTAATTTGTTTTCACAAAGTCTCATAGCATCCTTGGGGAGATTAGAGTGCATAAACAGTGTGTCTGGAGCAACTGTTTAGAAGGACCCAAAACCTTTCAGATGCCCATTTCCCCATTCATTCTTTCTTTGAGGAAAAGTCCAAAGGGAAACTGATCTGTTCAGAGAGTCCAAATGGCTAAAACTCAGTATCCAGGCCTGTTATGAGAAGGTAAGAGTTCAACACCAGAAATACCTTTAAGTCCCTTTCCACTAAGGTAGCAGACATCTCCATAATTTATCTGTGTAATGTACCTAACTGAAGTTAGTATGGCTGTCTTTCAGTATTTAATTCACACATATAACCAACAGTATTTTTTTTACTCTAGAACTATGAGAGTACCTGAATAGTTAGAACTCCATTACATGCTTGTTTCAGGAGGGCACTACTTCAGTTTGTATTTAGTTAACCATTCAGCTGTCATCCTCTAGAGTTCTACTTTTTGTTAATGTGGGTGTCTCTTAGAGACAATTGCATGAGGAAAAAAGGAAAAATATGTATTAACCCAGTAATTAGAGTTCTCTGAATATAGTGCCTCTACAAATCGAAACTAAACCTTCATTCTTCCCCACTTCTCTTGGAGTTTGAGATGGTTTAGATGAAAGAAAGAGCAGCTCAAGACATTTACAGGAACAGGCCTTTTAGAATGGTAGTTACTGCCTAATTCCTATGCACCCCCTAATGACTAAACTGGTTTAGAATGGTTTTCAGGATCACAAGGGCATGGCTCACAACTCCTACAATGAGGATCTGCACAAACAATTATATGAGAGAATAGCAGACTTTAATTCTTTCATAATTACTAAAAGTCCTTTCCAGCCCTACATTTCTGTGATTCTATTATTGTTCAGTTAATACATAGATGGACTGACATCAAATACCATGGGGAGCAGGGACAGTGAAGTGCCATCCACTGAGACAGCATTTTAAAAGGTTACCTTTTGGAAGGCAGTACTATGTAAATGATGCAGAGCCAGCAAGTCAAAATATATATCACACTACAAAATCCTTAACAGAAATAACACTTCTATAGGGCTTTATGCCTGGCAGTGACTTATATAAGGACTCCCAGAACTCCTGTGTTCAAGTTACACAAATGTATCGTTCTTAATTTTAGTCTTTTATAATGTTGTCCTTGTGAAAAGTGCTGGATAGGCATCTCTGAAGACTGTCTCTTATTTATGTAGAGAGCTAATGCATGATGAACAGTGGCAGTACAAAGTTAGTACTGCCACACTATACTACCAGTTAGTACACCACACTATAATACCAGTATAGCTTGTCAAACTGATGTAATCTACCAGAAGTGTGGAAGGCTAGCTTATTTTCCGTGTTCATTTAATTCTTGGCTTATCTCCTGAGACTGCTTTCAAGGGTGCCAGTTGTGGTTTTTTTATTATATAGACATATGTCCTCTATGATTGGGTTGACATTTGATTTCTTTCACACACAAATTGACAAAAAATTAGCTTGGCAGCAAAATTTATTACTAATCTGGGATGGAGTTTGAATGGTGATCAATAGAATGGAAGGTTATATATCCTATTAACAGTACTCATAGGGGAACAAAAGCATATAGAATGAATACATTTTAGTAATCACATGCACATGCTTTTTTCTCTAAATACAGACAAACAGAGCAAGGCAACACACAGTCAGTCTATTTTGAAAAGCTGCATATCTACAGTGGACTGCTTAGAAAGATTTGCAAAACAGAATAGTGAATTAATGGAAAAATGCAGCTCCAGTTCCATTAATATATTAAGAATAATGCATGACTGAGGCAGTAAGTTTGGCAGAGGACTCAGGGAAGGCCTGGATTCCATAATGTCCCTTTTTTCCCCCTTTGAATTCTGTAACTTAATGTTTTTCGGAGACTCTGCTGAGGTTGAAGAATTTCGGCTGGTTTCCCAGAGGCCAGTGCTTATTAAGTCCTGTCTAGACTGGAAAAATAGGTTGTGTTTTTAAAATGTTAGCAAACACGTTATAATTAAAATGTTTAAACACTGGTTTTGACAGGGTTTAACATCTTTAAGGTGTTTTGTTTTCTGTCTACATCAATGTTTAAAATACATTAGTAAAATTTTTAAATATGACCCATTTTTGTAGTAGACGGAGCCCTAGAAATATCCACACTTGGGAATTCCTTCCTGTGGGGTACCCTCAAGCCCTTTCACCCCCATCTCAGGAAGAGCTGAGAGAAAAAAAACAAAGGAAATCAGCTGTTGCCACCAGCTAGTTAAACAACATATGCACAAACTTCTTAGGGACACAAAAATCCAATCCTGTTCTTAAAAAAGGTAAATTTTACTAACCTCCCCCTCCCCCTGCACACACACACACACAATACATTTTGAAACTTAGGCTTTTTGCTAAATCTTTAAAAAAACAATTACAAAAATTAAGCATCAAGATAGCTCTCTTGAGGTTCAGCTTAAAGGTTACAAACAAAACAAAAGCACCTGGGGTTAGCACAAAGGAGTCCACAAGCCCGTAAGAAATAAAAGAAATAACCCTTATCATGTCTTTCTAGACATTCCCTGATTTACTTACATAGCTGGGGTTTCAGGTAAGTAGGTTTGAGATCTGAATTAATGCTTCTTTATACCTTGTTTTAAAGCTGCTTGCAAATTGCTACTCTGTGTCTCCACTCTCCAGAGAACAAAAGACAAAAGAGGGTAGTCTTGTTTCAATTTTAAAAAGTTCTAGCCTTGCCATTGGCTTTTTTGATCAGGTGCCTACTCCCTTCTTTTTACCTGTGGGCTTTTTTTTTTTTTATCCTTTACAGGTAAAGCAAGTAGAGAACAGGGATTTTATAGCTAACTGGCTGGCTGGGTGTGCATAAAAGGGAGCTTCCCCTGCCCCTTCATTTATCACATAGCCTAATTCGAATTCCTGGAAAGATACTGGAACAAATTATGAAACAATCCATTTGTAAGCACCTGGAGGATAATAGGGTTATAAGGAATAGCCAGAATGGATTTTTCAAGAACAAATCATGCCAAACCAACCTAATTTCCTTCTTTGGCAATGATAATAGGCTAGTGGGTGTGGGGGAAGCAGCCAGTGTGGTATGTCTTGTTTTTAGTAGAGCTTTTGACACAGTCCCCCATGACATTCTCATGAGCAAATTAGGGAAATGTGGTCCAAATGAAATTACTGTAAGGTGGATGCACATCTCTTTGAAAGACCATACCAAAGAGTAGTTACTAGTGACTTGCTGTCAAACTGGGAGGATGTATCTAGTGGGGTTCTGCAGGGATCAGTCCTCTGTCTGGTACTAGTCAGTATTATTATTAATCACTTGGATAATGGAGTGGAGAGTATGCTTCTAAAATTTGCAGATAACGCTAAGCTTGGAGGAGTTGCATGAACTTTGGAGGACATGATTAGAATAAAAAATGGCCTTCACAAATTGGAGAATTGGTCTGAATTCAACAAGATGAAATTCAATAAAGGCAAGTGCAAATACTTCATTTAGAAAGGAAAAATCATATGCTCAACTACAAAATGGGGAATAACTGGCTAGGTGTTAGTACTGTTGAAAAAAACCTGAGGATTATAGTGGATCAGAAATTGATTTGGGTTAACGAAGTGATGTAGCGGCAAAAATGGCCAGTATCATTCTGGGATGCGTTAAGGGAGTGTCATATGTAATATAGAGGAGGCAGTTCTCCCCCTCTACTTGGCACTGGTGAGGCCTCAGCTGTAGTCTATGTTCAATTCTGGGCTCCACGCTTCAGAAAAGATGTGGACAAATTGGAGAGATTCCATGGGACAGCAACAAAAATGATAAAAGGTTTAGAACCTGACCTTTGAGGAAAGGTTAAAAAAACTGGGCATGTTTAGTTGTGAGAAGAGAGGACTGAGGGAGGACCTAATAAGTCTTCAAATAAATTAAGGGCTATTATAAAGAAAATGGTGAGCAACCATTCTCCATGTCCACTCAAGGAAAGATAGGAAATAACGGACTTAATCTGCAGCAGGCGAGATTTAGGTTAGATATTAGCAGGGGTATGCTCAGGAATTTAAATGTTGTTGCTTTTGGAGCTGCCCTGGCCCCAGAGCTAGAGGCATTCCGTGCCCCTACCGATTATTGGGGAAACCCAGACCTCTGCTTTCCTCTCTTTGTGCACACCCCTGGATATTAGGAAAATCTTCTACTATAAGGATAGTTAAGCTCTGGAATTCCCATCATAGGAAGTTTTAAAAAACAGGTTGGACAAATAGCTGTCAGGTGTGGTCTAGGTTTACTTGGTCTTGCAGTAGTGTGGGGGGCTGGACTTTATGATTTCTCAAGGTCCCTTCCAACTCTACATTTCTGTGACTGTTAAGATCAGTACCTCACACAGTGGGCCATGATCTTGGTTGGAATCTGTAGGCACTTATTATAACTATGAATTCGGTGGCAAAAAACTGTTAATGCAGAATTAAGGTTGCTTGGTGTTATGTCATCCCCTTGCAGATCACGCAAAACTTTTGAAAACCAGGAAATGCACAGTTCAGGTTGCCCATGCACCCTCAACTCTGTCCTCTCTCAGCAAAGCCCCAGTATGCCCTGTTAATGCCCATACTTTTACTCTGCCAACTGCATAGTTGTTGAAATGTACAAGCTCTTCACCTCCTTTACAACCCATTTGCTCTCACCCAGAGGATTCCATGTAACACTACTAAAGGATCTAAACAGAAAAGGAGGAGCTGCCCATGTCATCTTCCCTCTGGTCCCCGGAGCTGACAGTAGCCAATGGGAATTTTTTGCATACACTCCAGGTGCAGTCAATATGGTGGAAGCCGTAATTGGGCTTGCTTGGTAAAGATGTGTTTGTGATATGAGGACACATGCAGATTACTTTGAAGCGTGTGACAGAACTGTGATTATGATACGAGATCTGTGTTTTGCACCCTCTCATGTTTTGCGAGAAAAGGAGCTGCATGTGTACCTTCAGGATCCAGTATGCATCATTTAAATGCAGAAATATGTAGGTTATCAGGACATAGGGCTTTTATTACAAAGGATGTTGTCAGCATTAAAATGGAAAATGAAAACATTCTAATGCTTTAATAATGGTTAAGAGAAAGTGTAGGATGACAATCCTGTCAGTAAGTGTAAGGGACTTGTAAAAGGCTGTGAGGTGGTTCTTAAATTGTAATGTGTGCTCTTATTTCTGGGGAATTGACTAAGTGTGTGAGTGTATGCCAAGATCTGGAGCCAGCTGAACCTTATAGCACCAAGGACTAGTGTGAGTATGTGCATTTTGGGGCATTGCTCAATGAAGGTAGAAGAAAGGTGACGTGGGCAATCTTTTCCCCCTCTCCCCCCACTGACCTTCAGTACTGTTAATTCTAATCCTCCTTTTAAAAGGAGGTGAAGAGCATGTATATTTCAGCAACTCTTGGATTGGCAGAGCAAAGGTATGTGCATTAACAGGGCATATTGGGGCATTGCTGACAGAGGGCAGAGTTAAGGTTACATGGGCATCCTTAGCCAGGCATTGCTTGGTTTTCAGAAATTTGTTTTGTTCTACTCTGTGTTCTGCAAAGAGATGACATGCTACCAAATAATCTTAACGCTGTGTTAACAAAGTCTTTTGCCACTGGATTTTCTTACGTTTTGAACAGGAAAAGACTGGTTGGTAGAAGGAGTGACTAGTCATTTAGGCAGTTGCATATATCACAACCCTCAATTTGCATATTAAGCCAAATCAACCTATAGTAAGCAATTCCCACGTCATGGTGTACTCCTTGCTGTCCCGCAAAATTCTGCACCCTCATAATCCAGGAATTGCTGAGAATCCACACAATGGCACCCACACGTTTCTTTTCCTTCAGCAGTCAAGGCACCTGCACTGTCAGTTCCAAACCTCTGCACTATGTGTCTTTGGAAACACCACATTAATCTGCCCCAAGATCAGAAAGTAGCAACTTCCCCGTCTCCTCACTTCCCCAGGGGCGAGTAAAATACAGATTTTCTTGAACAACGAGTCCAAGGCTTGCTTACCACCCCTCTTCTTTGACACAACTGGCTGCTGACTATTCTGCTGTGTTCACAGTAAGCCGCTTCATAAAATAAAACACGTTATAACAGAAACAGCTTTTAGCAAGCAATATGAGATACTTCTATAAATTCGACCTAAATTCCTAGTGAAGACATCCGCTAAAGCAATTATACAAACTGGCATGACCTTGCTAAATATATATTATAATTTATACATATTATATAAATTAATACATCTCTACAGAGCATTTAGAGATATAGTAATATAATCTGCAATCCTCTCTTCTTCTCAGCATAATAACCAATTAAGACTAGAACACCCCTAATTTTTTCCCATCTTAGCTGACAGGAGTGAAGCCCAGGGTGGGAAGAAAGAAGAGCTAATGTTTCATGGAACAGAGTCTGAGAACCACAAAATAGTCAGCCTTTCCTTTTTTATTCTTTTTTTTTTTTTTGGTCATTGCATTGCAATATTGGTATTATGATGATAAATCAGTAGCAATTACCAATCTTAAATATCTTTGGTTTTGTTTAAAATAGTTTTCAAATGACTTTAGCTTGAAAAAAGTATAGCTGACATTTTAATATGATTTTTATCCAATTACAATACATGTTCTAGATGTACTTCAGATAACCAGTCATTAATGGATTTAAGGTGAAACAACTCGTTTGATCTCAGTCTACAGCCACGGTAACTTGTTGCTATTAATTAGTGTAGAGAAGCAGCCCTAGATTGAAATAAGGGCCGTTTTTTCACACTTCGAAATAAAGAGAGAGGTGCATACAGTAAATTCTACTGTAGCATACAGTAAATTGCCTCATATTATCATTTCAGTTACAGTGTGGCTTAATCTGGGATATGTGGTTTGTCTTTTCTCTGTCCAGCTGATGAGAACTGTGCATATGTGATAGAGGTTAGACTAGCGGTACTGTTAATATTAGTTTTGGTGCTCTTTGGAGCAAAGTACTTATCATAAAATGATGTACAGACAGTTTATTCCTTCCTCCCAAAAAACCCTATCCAGGAGGGGGCTGCAATGTTGTGTTCTGAGGGGAAAAGCCACACACACACCCCTAAAAACTTTTTGAAAAAATGCTATTTTTTTCAGGGTTTATATCTCTAAAACCCATGACTCAAATGACCCAAATGAGGGTCACTGTACTATAACCTTACTTAGTACTCTCACAAGGAGGGGTGAAAGTAACTTAAATTTCTTACCGGTACAGTCGTATCGCAACCTCCCTTCCCACCTACACATTTAACTTCATGGATCCCTTTGCATGACTTTGATACAGTAGCTGTCTACTAGTTTTATTCTAGAGTATTGCTAGTAACTTTAAGCTTTAACACTGGCTGTATAGTCATGGCTCCAGTGCTGGGAGAGAACTCTCCCAGCGCTGTAATAAAACCACCTCCATGAGGGGAATAGCTACCAGCGCTGTCTACACTGCCACTTACAGCATTGAAACTTTCCTTGCTTAGGAGTGTGAAAAAACACACACACACCCTCGAGTGAGGAAAGCTTCAGCACTGGTAGCTATTCCCCTCATTGGCTATATAGATATACCCTTTTGTGGATGACTTTCAGCTTCTTCATTTGTTGCTGTTCTTTTTAACTGACAATCCCCCATTTCCTCACTTTTATGTTTAAACATACCCGTTAGTGTGTAAGACGGGAAGAGGGCTGGGGAGGTGTCACAGACCAGCAAACAGCAGCAAGCTCCCACCATTGGGAAAGAGGCGTGAGATGAAGAAGTTTCATGCGGGGTGCCAGCTGCTTTGGAACCCAACTCGCACGCTGCCATGCCCCATGCCTTGCTTCCAACTCTTCCCCCCCCCCCAGCTGCTGGATCCTTCCTCTGGCACCCCATAGCTTCCAGCAACAGGGACTGCTGCAGAGACTCCTGCAAACAGCCTGGTCACAGGAGAAAGAAAGAGGGTCCCTGGCTCTGGTTCTCCCCGATTGAAGCCAGGTGAGCTCTCCCTCCCACAGCTGGCTGAATAATGAATGAACCCAAGGGCTGGAAGCAGAGTACAGCGCTCTGGGCACAGAGCACAAAGCCACCCCTTCATCCTGCAGCACGCACACAACACTCGCTCCCCAAGCTGCCTCGTCCCCAAAGGGCCCGCGTGTATGGATCTGCACGCTGGAGGGCAGGCGGCACACAGGAGAACCAGCCCAAGGGAAGCAAGGAGCTTTCTGCACAAGCACACTCCTGAGTCCTGCTCGCATTGCACTCCTTAGACTCCCCTCCCTCCCCCCCCCGCCTGTCACCTTTCAGCTCCCCTAATCTCCGAGGTCAACTCTGATTCCCTCTCCAACTATGCTTAGGGGTGGTCAGTTAGGTTGCAGAGAGAGATGTTTGCTGCAATCCATTCTGCCTTCAGGGATTTCACAACACTGGACCCCTTCCAACAACATCTCCACTCCAGTGAGTCGTTCCCTCTTATCGAAGGCTGAAGTATGCAGTGTGTGATTCTGTAATCGACTACATTTAATTACTTTGTTCCAACGGAGGGGACAATCACAGTGGGTGCTTTCTACTGTAAATTATGCGCCTGTCACGACAGACTTGACCAATAAGAAGCAAGTGGTTACCATGATGGCACTCAAAAGCTAATGTTCGAAATCATGTGAACATCTTCCACCTGACAAGAAGTAAAAACTGAAAAGGAGCATTTTGTGTCTAGAGAATGTAAAATATATTTAATTCAAGACATAAATCAGATTTTTTGTTATTACTACAGTTAAACCTAGCCTATTTTACCCATTTGTACTGAATGCTTTGGCCACTTTCTTACCGGTACGCCGTACGGCTTACTTTCACCTCTGCTCAGAAGGCATTGCAAATTTTAGAGCACTTAGAAGCGTTGGCCTTTAAAAAAGAAGGATAGAGAGATAACAGAAGGAGGTGGCTTTTCTACACACCCATATACAAGGCTCAGAAAGGTGTGAAGTGGTCCATTCATCTCAATGGGATGTTCTCAGCTCAATGAGAACACTGAGTAGAGGTTACATCTCAGTGCTATTGTTTCAGGTTGTAGTGTGAACTTTTCCATTCATCTCAGTGGGTGTTCTCATCCCCATTCTGTTGCACCACTATAATAAGCTATTTGGGTCATTTGAGCCAAGCTTACCTTGCAGCATATTTAATGGAAAAATCCTTTCAAAATAATTGCTCTCAGTATAAGAGGAGAGGCATGTACATGGTGTATGTATGGTATGATAGAGCTTAGGACAGGGATATACTTGTCCTGCTAGGTGTGCCCAAGTTTCAGATAGGTGAAGAATAGCCCCACTCCTCTTTACTAGTGGCGGTAACAAATTTGATATACTCCTGTCAGCTGTAGCTATCTTACTTTTGCAGCTAGCTCGACTTGCTCACCGCTCTGGAGGGACAACTGAACCATAAAGCTAAATATTCAGCTCTTTAGTCCATTCCCCAAGCAAACGCACCTGAGATGTTGCTTCCACCAAAAATCTATCCGGGGTGACATTTTCTTCCCCCCAGGAATACTTGTAGAATTTGTATCATACAGGTTGTCTTGGCAACTGATAAGCATCCATCCCACTAACCTCCACAGTCATTAAATACCAAAATGATGTCTTATTCAGTCATTCACATCACATTTATAATATTTTCTCAGTAGTTGGTGTGTACCTGGTTCAGAAACAATAAACTTGAAAAAAATTGGTTGATGTGTTAACTGAAATAGGTTTTTTTATGTGTTTAACAATTCTGAGGAGCTCACAAAAAACTTCTCCCTAAGCTAGTTGGGCGTTTTGGAAAATATTGAACTTTATAGTAGTTTGTTTTTGTTTTGTTTTATTACTTAACATTTTGAAGTCACGGGGAGTGGCGGGGGGGGGAGGGAGATTGGAAATATTCCATTTCTTTCTTTCTTTACTCCTTAAATCGTTTATAAAGGCATCAAATTTCACTTTAAGGAAAAATAAAATAAAAAGAATTTCCCCAAGGTTTCATTTTACGCTGTTTTTCTTTTCAAATAGTTTTATTGGACATTCGCTGGGCAATTTAATAATCCGTTCAGTGCTCACAAGACCTCGGTTTAAATATTACCTCAACAAACTTCACACCTTCCTGTCTCTCTCTGGACCACATCTTGGTACCCTCTACAACAGCAGTGCTCTTGTTAATACAGGTAAAAGCTTCAGTATTGTTTTCAATGGTATGAATTCAGGATACATTTGTTCAGGAGAAAATGAGTAGGCATCTCTTGCTTTTGAAATGTTAATAAAAGGCTCTTCTAGGGCCTACAGCTTTGTGCATTCTTTGAATTAGGAAAATCAGGCACATTCTCACACTCTGCTTTTAGGAACAAATGGAGAAAGAGGCAAGTGTAAAACCTTAATGGGAAAAAAGACAACCATTATAAGAGCACATCAGTCTGTTTGAACCAGTTTTTATGTTAAAATATTTTTCAAGGTATAACCTTCTAAGATTAGTTTATTGGTAAATACCTAGCTAAGATATAATTAAACAAATCTTCAAAGAAAACAAATGTAATAAACAGTTATATGCATACAGTCAATGAACAAAAACAACCTGTGATCTTTGTGTCCATAAAAACTAACCCAGACAGTTCAAATATTGAATATCAAATGTGCTCAACAAACTGCTAGTGAACAATGGTGTTCCCACACCTTGAATACTGCATGCAGTTTTGGTCACCCCCTCAAAAAAGATAAATTAGAAATGGAAAAGGCACAGAGAAGGGCAACAAAAATGATTAAGGGTATGGAGCAGCTTCCATATGAGGGGAAATTAAAAAGACTGAGACTGTTCATTTTAGAAGAGAGATGAATAAGGGGGAATATGACCGAAATCTTGAAACTTATGAATGGTGTAGAGAAAGTGAATAAGGAAGTGTTATTTACATAACACAAAGACCAGGGGTCACCCCATGAAATGAATAAGCAGTAGGTGTAAAACAAACAAAAGGAAGTAGTTCTTCACGCAACACACAGTCAATTTGTGGAACTAGTTGCCCTAGGATATTGTGAAGGCCAAAAGTATAACTGGGTTAAAAAAAGAATTAGATAAGTTCCTGTGATATGAGTCCATCAATGGCTATTATCCAAGAGGATCAGGGATGCAACCCCCTTGCTCTGCGTGTCCCTAAGCCTTTGACCACCAGATGCTGGGACTGGACGATGGGATGGATCACTTGATAATTTCTCTGTTCTGTTCATTCCCTTTGAGCTGTTTGGCATTGGCCACTGTTGGAAGACAGGATACTGGGATAGGTGTTCAATTGCTCTGACCCAGTACAGCCATTCTTGTGTTCTTAACAATCTACAGACCAAATAAACAATTAAGGAACATGTATAATCTATATGCGTACATTTTCTGAATAGAAAAAAGGTGAAAATTGTCGTGCATTATTTGCCCAAATATAATTGGCTAGAGTTGTGAGGATATCAGTGAAATTGAGTGGGCTTTTGAAACTTGGCATGTACAATATGTAGCCCTCAATGTATGCTTTACTGTGGTGGGGGGGAAAGTTTTGCCATAAGTGATCCCAAAAAAATTACACACTAAGCATGAACAACCTGTTATTTGCTTTTAGTATTCCAGATGATGTGAGATTTGGATATTTGAGTATTTTCATAGTCAGCAGTGAGTCTAGTTGGCTTTAGTCATCTTAGTAATAAGGTTAGACCTTTCTAGGTATCATACAGAAAACTTTTATACTTTCTGAAGAGTTGTATCGCTTGTGATTGATCACGTCTCACGATACCATTTTTTTACAATAACCCTCATTGCTTTTCATATGTTTAATGGATTATAAATTTTAAGTTAATATTCCAGAAAACTCAAATAATTACATGCGATATAGCATTTTAGGACTGAGCATGACTAGCATTAAAACTTTGGGTACTAGCTATATATTTATTTGTGACCACTTGAGAATACCTGGTAGTTTGTTTTCTTCTGCTTTATAGAGATAACAAGGGCTTGTAAGAATTTCTGAAAAGTCATATTTAGACGGATGGCTTTACCCATCAACTGGGAAAAAGAGGTGCTGCACAACATCCAGGAGGGTATAATAATGAGACCTCTTTTCCATTCCTCTCCCCAGTCCAGAGAATGCCTTCCCTTTCTTTTCTGCCTACTTCCATGAATCTTGACCTCTGTGATTCTAAAAGTTATTTGTTTTGGTGACACTTGAGTCTCTTTTATATTTTAGACAAGTTATATATTTCAGCATCAAAACATCTGAAACATTATTTTAAAATGTTGAGGGTATGTCTGTATGTTACCTTGTGGTTAATATTTAAAGACATACCTTGATATTTTGGTGAAAGAACTTTTTCCCCTAGCACCAAGAATATTAACTTTGTTTTAACTAAGGACAGTATTCATTATTTATTAAATACATATCAGATAGGAAACAGTGATGGCTGAGAGAACTATAGAATGATTGTGGGTTTGATAATGCTAACATAAATGTAAAATAAAGAGTGGGAAATGTAATGTATGGACATTGACTTTACACATTTAATTGCCGTTTAGTGATTCTTATTTTACTGCTGAAATATACTTACATCCACTGTATGTAACCATACAGGTCTCTGGTTTATGCAGAAGTGGAAAAAGTCGGGTTCTTTATTACAATTGACATGTCGAGATCATTCAGACCCACGGCAAACTTTCTTATACAAACTTAGTAAAAAAGCAGGTAAGTTTTGTTCATGTTGTTCATCTTGTAGACAAGTTTGTACAAGATGTCAATAAAAAGAAAAAAATAGAAGATATTTTTTAGATAAATAATTGCATGTTCTACCATTCTGTCAGCTCTACAGTCCATTATTTGTCTATACTAAGTATTACTTCAGAAATAAATCAGACTGTGTTTGTACTGTGGTAGGTAGATCATCAAGGACCTTTCTTTCTAATTAATGAACAAACTAGCCAACCTGTATTTGGGCCTGATCTTGCACCACTGATGTCAGTGGTTTCAGTGAGAGTAAGATTGAATGCATTATACAGTCATGAAGGACCAAAAGCAGGGGTTATGTCTTTTCATTTCTAGAACTGTTTGATAACCTACATATATTTTTTTCAGATGTTAAGCTTCTGTTGTAATATTTGTTCCAAGATCACTGATTAGGCAGTTAGTTTGTCACGGAGGTTATTGACATAATAAAAACCTATGACTTGTATATAAAGATTTTAATTCAAATCTTTCACTAACCTGCTAGCTATCCCCATTTTATCCTTCCATGTACTTTTCCCCACTCCATTTGTTTGTGTTATGCATTAAGTCAATGGCTAAGAATCAGTTTAGGTGGTGTCTGAGATGTTAATAGTTGAGGTTGATCACCTTTAAGCATTGTGAAGTGGATATCAGGTAAATATTGCTGAATGTGTATGTCAGGCAGGCGTGCACTGAGATGGAATCCTTGTGGAGCTCAGTCAGGCACTTGCATCACCAGCTAGGCTGTTGAGCCCTCCTAGGGATCCACCAGCCATCCAGGGTAGTGGCAGAGGTCCCTGGCACCTGAAGGTTCCATCCATGCTGGAGGCCTTCCAGGATGCTAAAGACAGCATGTCTTTGCCGGTGCTGCCGACGCCCCATCAAGACGTGGTCGTCTTGAGGGAAGCTGGCACTGGGGCCCACGCAACATTCCCCATCCTTGCGGCATTGCTCCCCAGCACCGCGGCAGAGATACAACGATTGGTGTTGGGGGCATTGGAGAGGCGATCGGCAATGGTTGAAGTGTTCTCCGACTGGCTTTTTAACATTATAATTCTTGATGTCTGATTTGTGTCCATTTATTCTTTTGCGTAGAGACTGTCGGGTTTGGCCAATGTACATGGCAGAGGGGCATTGCTGGCACAATCTACCAATGTGATATATGCCATCATGTGCCAGCAATTCCCCTCTGCCCATGTACATTGGCCAAACTCGACAGTCAACCTATTGCATGGGAGGGAAAAGCCTAGTCTTTCAAAAGTCAACTTTCACTTTGGTTGCTTTCTTTCAAGAAGTCCCTTATTTCAGTATTTTTGAAAGGTGTTTGGGTTTTGGACTATAATTTCTGGCTGTTTGAAAAAGTTCAGGGTTCTTGGAAGAGTTGAAATGTAACTTGATTGGATATTATTTTTTTAACTTTAATGAATGAAATTAATCTTCTTTCTTTTTTTACAATATCTAATAATAAATCAGTCTCCGGTTTCTATCTGAAAATTTTTATTATGTTTATCTTGCAGAAATTTTCAAATGATGCATATTGTTTATATTTACCATTTCTTTTCCTTCCTGCAGGTCTTCATTACTTCAAAAACATAGTGCTAGTCGGATCCCTGCAGGATCGTTATGTTCCTTATCATTCTGCCCGCATAGAGATGTGCAAAACAGCTTTGAAAGATAAACAGTCAGGTAATAAATGTGAAGTTTCTGTGTGTTTAGAACATGGATAGCTTTATAACCAATGTCAAGATAAATAAACCGTTATTTTCAAATAATTGAATTTTCCATGTAAGATTTCTCATACCTTTTTTTTTTAAACTTAAACAGTAATATTGTAGAGCCTTGACCATATCCCCATTGAAGTCAGTCAGAAGCCTTGCCATTGACTTTGGGAGCAGAATGGTGTCTGTAATTTAAAAAAAAAAAAAGGCAGATTTTATTTAGCAGAGGCCCAATTCCATACTAGCAGTGAAAAGAAAGGGTTTTTCTTCCCCCCACTTACGAAGGATCATTTCTGATTATAGTTCATGATGAGATATTATGGCACATCTGTACTACAGCATTATTTGTCTGAAAAGTAAATAGACAAAATATTCTGGAGTTGTCATAAATTAGTACTGGTAAACACAATTTCACTATGAAATGCGAACAGTAAAATGTATGGGTTATAAGATTTTTTTTTTAAAGTCTATGGAAATTAGATTTCAAATGTTCTCTTAGTAGGGAGACAATATAAAATAGGTCTCTGTTTTCTAGAATGTGTTCATATTTTCATATTCAGGGACACATAATTGTAGCTCATTCTGGGTGACACGTAATACAAGTGGGTTTTTTTATTTTGTTTTTTTACAGGACCGATTTATGCAGAAATGATCCAGAACCTGCTTCTACCAGTTCTTCAAAACAAGGAATGTAATTTGGTCCGTTATAATGTCATCAATGCATTGCCCAATACAGCCGATTCTCTCATAGGGAGAGCTGCACACATTGCTGTTCTTGATTCAGAAATATTTTTAGAAAAGTTCTTTCTGGTTGCTGCCCTAAAATATTTCCAGTAGAAGAAAAGCATTTTAAGAGACTTGACTATTACCTCATTAACAGATGAATCAAATAATGTGTGGTATTGAAGTATAGCTGCAGCTGTATTTTAAGAGATATTTATACTTTTGTATGGAAGATAATTTATATCATCCATGTTTAGAGCTTTTTTAACATCGACTTTACTTTCTAGGTAATGTGGCTGTGCAATATTTTTTATTTGATTCTTTTTACTTTTCTATTACTTTTTCTTAATTTTTGGGTACCTAATTGAGTGGAGATTAAATTACAGTATGTACATTTGGTTGGTTTATTATTGGTTCTTAGACTACAAAAGTCAATGCTATATGGCTACATTTTAATAGAGGCTTTGGATGCCAAAATAAATTTGAATTTAAAAATTCTAATAAAGTATTATGCATCTGATTGTTATATTTTAGCATTGTAGAAAGTCTAACTGGAAAAACAATTAGCTGCTAAATTATCATACATTGAAAACAGCTATATCTGAAATGCTGGTAAAGACCATTATTTTAATGAGCGAACTGAGTCGTCTGTTCAGATATCACTACATCCTAATAATTTTCTACAAAATCATCGTCATTATTAAACATGTTATGCCTGTGGAAATATATTTTCTACTGATGATCTCAAAAACATGTTGGTTTACATATTCACTTATATTACTGGAACTTTAGTGTTCAGAAGTAAGCAGCAATTAGGGATTTTTGAATGTTTAAATAAACAACAGCTGCCTTCTAATAATTGGGGTGTTGCAAATTAAATAAAATTGCTCTTACTCTCTCAGTTCAGTTCTTCAAATGAACCTTTTACATGGACTTCCTTGTATGTACGTAAAATAAGCAAATGTAATAAATTTCTGCAATACTTTTATGAATTTAGATAATTTTTAAATATTCTTAAAATGTTTTATTGATTACAAAGTATTGTAAATATAAATCAAGGTATCTTGAAATGGAACAAAATTATAAACTTTACATGTTTAGTGATGCAGATAAAATGTTTTTGATATACAGGAATGTTAAAGGTCTGTTGACTTTTTACTGGTGCTGAATAGCATTGAGTTCAATTCCTCCTCCCTATCCCTTTACCTGTTTAAAACAGTAATGCACTAAATGTGGAAAGGAGGTAATATGTGCATTCTCTAATTATAATGAACAGAATTTTTTGAAAAATATTAATTGGTTGTATAACTAATGCATGTTTATTTTTAGCATTGTGTTATTGCATCTGGTGTTAATAAAATGAACAAATGACTCTACTAGAAAATTAAAGAAACTGAAATCTTTTGCTAGTTTTCAAAATTTTGGGAGACTGTATATATTTTGTATTATTTCACAGAGCTATATCAATACGAGTTTATAATTAAGTAACCTTGCATTTTGATAGAGTTTGTTCTTCTAATCTTTGTAAAATTATTTTTTCTCTGTAGTTTCAAGCTTCAAAAGACTACCTTAGACTAGTCAGCATTGCAGCCATTTGATCACTTCAAAGAATGTTGTATTATTGAGTTGCATGAGGCAAGTCCTTATGATGCTGACAGAGAATACAATAATTAATACATTCAGCTGTGAAAATGGCTGTTTTATTAGTGGTTGTAAATAGTATTTTACACTCGTATTACTCTAAAAATTTATTTTAAGCTCTAGTAAATGTTTGAATTATGTTCAGAGCTATTTTTGTTAACAAGAAACCAAATATTTTGGCCATCAGTAAACTGTGATATTAGTTTAGGGACCTATTCTAGCAAATAGTTTTGCCTGGTTCATGTTGATCAAATTAAACCATTTTTAACACATGAGGAGAAACCGTTTTCAAACCTGTTAGAAGATTCTTCTTTAGACCTGGCCATAGCATGACAAACTAAAAGTGTAGCGCATTCCAGTGGAGTTAATCTAGCAGAAGATAGTGCAGCCACACATCTACTTCCTGTGCAATGGCAGATCTTACAAGTTTAAGCAGAGTTGGACCTAGTTTATATTTGTATGACAAGGAAAACGGATGTTGCAGGTAGTAGGATGGTACTGGTAATTCCGTAGGCCCTATTCTTTTGAGACAGTATTGAACCAGTATCCCTACATGGTCTAAGATGGCGCTATGCTACTACTGGAGGTGCCTTTAGAATGAGAGGGAAAAAAGAGATCCATAACACCTTTTTCCACGAATCAGCAGTCTGTTGGCAGCAATATTCTACTTTTGTCACTGCAAAAAACTTCCATTAATATGATTGGGAGATATGCATATAGAATGAGAGTAGTGTATCTAAATATTTGGGTGAATTATTTATTTTGTGCTTGAATCCTCTTTCAGAGTTAATCCAGTTGTAACAAATCTTATCTGAAATATTTGGAGAGCAAACCCCTAGTTGCTGAAACAGGACACTTGTTTGGGATGTCCTGAAAGAAATGAGAAAAAGCCAATCTCCTGGTTCTTCTTTGAGTGCTTGCTCATGTCCATTCCATTGTAGGTGTATGTGCTCACCACATGCACCGGCACCGGAAGTTTTTCCCTCAGTGGTATTCGTAGGGGACTGGCTCTGGCACCCTCTGGAGTGGCGCATGTATGTAAGGGGCGCTACCGGCTCCCCCCGCCCTCAGTTCCTTCTTACCGTCAGTGACGGTGCTGGAATGTCTCCTTGCCTCAGCAAGCATACTCCTCTTAACTGTGCCTAGTTGTGAACTTTTTGTATATAATTGCTAAAAATGTTGCTAGTTTTATAGTACCCTTAGTATAGAGTTAGTGATAGTTTGTTAGTCCCAAATGGGACTTTAGCCTAGGGACGGGGCATGCCCGGGCTTCAAACCTTGTGACTGTTGCAAGAAACCCATACCAGTCAGTGATCCCTATAGAAGCTGTCTGAAGTGTTTAGGGGAAACCCACATTAGCAACAAGTGTTGCATCTGCAAGAGCTTCAGACCACGGACCAAAAAGGAGCGGGACATTCGTCTCCAAGCACTCCTTATGGAGTTGGCTCGTCACTGGCCTCAGAGCCAACCAGATCAGACTTTGCTCCTAGCACCATGGCCCCAGTGTGGAGTGCGCTGCCAGCACCAGCCTCACACTGGCACCGATCCCCATCCCTGGTACTGGCTAAAAAGCAAAGAAAGTTCGGGATGGAACGTTCTCCTACGTCCTGTAAAGGGAAAGAGCGAGATGGAGGAGAGCAAAGACCCGCGCAGGCCAGCGCTTCCCCTCCGGATGGTGGTCAGGCCCCAACTCCCACTGAGCAGTCGAGCCGACTCCAAGACCTGCCCACCACCCCAGGAAGTGGCAGAGGCACTTGGCACCTGGTGGTGTCATCCATGCTGGAGGCCTTTCAGGCCGCTAAAGACATTCTGTCCCTACTTGTGCCACCCATGCTGGCCATGGAGGTGCCCTGTTCGAGGGGTAAACCTGCCTTGGGACCCTTTCAATGGTTCCCATCAGTGCAGCACTGCTTCTTACTGCAGGGGGTGCCCTATTAGCGCTTGCCTGAACAGCCCCCAGACATGGGTCAGGTTGCCAGCCAGAGTTTCCGGCATCAGTCCCCGGACTCGAGACAGCATTCATTAGGCTCTAGGCATCAATCACCAGTGGGCTGGTGCAAAGGCACAGCACCAGTCCCCAGCGGCTCTCTCAGCTCATGGCACCGCTCCAGAGGGTCAAGACGCCAGTCCCCAGAGCCCCATCACAGATCACCAGATTGCCGGTACAGTTCACCACTGGCGCGTCGATCGACGGTTTCCAATATGTCAGTCTTCTCACTCCCACTCTACAGAGCGGCACTGCTTGCTAAGTGTCAGGCGTAGATTGCCGGGGTACCATCACCGATTCACTGAATGCTGCCAGCAGTCACCGGGATCGTGGTACCAAGAGCCGTCACCCTTCTACAGATCCTCAACAAAAGTCTGCAGCCAGAGCCGATGGGATCATGGTAAAAAGGCAGCCTCGGCACCATCCTGATCCCTCCAGACAAGTCGTCCCCTCCTCAGGCTCCTGACAGCAAGGAGCAAACACTGCCCCCAGGCCAGGGCTACCCATCAGGGGCATTGGTATTCCCCGCTGGGCCACCAGTGGCAGCTTGGTCCCAGGGCCACTGGCCTGCCCCCTGGCAACTCTAGAACCCTTGGGGATATCCCCACCCATCATTGGGGCATAGGTCAGCCTAGGGGGCATCCAACAGATGATCGGCGACAATCTCTCGTCCTCCCCCTGACTCGGATGCGGAGTCAGAGCAGGTTCCCCAGGACCAGCCAGCCTCAGCTGAGGCTCCCACAGCAGATCCGCCTGTACCTGCCTCCTCCTCGTCTTCTCCTGATGAGGTAATAGTGGGGCCCTCTCACCCAGTTTCCCAGGACGATGCCAGGGCCCACCAGGAGCTCCTGAAGAGGTTGCCTCAAACCTGTGGCTGAAAGCTGAGGAGCTGGCGGAGCCCTAGTGCAACAGCCCCCTCCAGGGTGGCATTGCTGGTGCACAAGGGAGTGGTGAAAATTACTAAGGCCCTGTGGCAGACATTTTCCTCGGTGCCCCTCATCTCCAAGCAGGCAGAAAGAAAATACTATGTCCCTGCTAAGGGGTATTAGTATCTTTATATCCACCCTCCCCAAGCTCACTCGTCGTGTGGCCAATTGGGATCGATGCCTAAGAATAAGGAGGCAAAGAGGCTTGATCTCTTTTTGGTAGAAAATTTTATTCTACATCCAGCTGAGAGTGGCCAACCATCAGGCCTTGCTTGGCTGTTACGATTGTAATATCTGGCAGTCCATGGCCAAATTCTCAGACTCGCTCCCAGAGGAACCCAGGAAGGAATTCCTGGCTATCTTCAATGAGGGCAGGGCGGTGGCCAGGGCAGCCCTCCAAGCGGCCTCAGATGCAGCAGACTCTGCGGCCCAGACTTAAGGCTTTGGCCATTTCAGTGAGGTGGGCGTCCTGGTTTCAGTCGCCGGGCCTTTCGATGGAGGTTCAACAATCCATCCAGGACTTCCCATTCGATGGCCTGGCATTGTTTTCTGAGCAGACAGACCGTAAATTGCATGGCCTGAAAGACTCAAGGCTAGCTTGCTCTCCCTGGGCCTGTAGACGCCGGGGCCAACAAGGAAGCAGCTTAAGCCATAGCAGACCTACAGGTTCGGGAGCCATCCTTGATCAGAGCCCTTCCACAAAAAGGGCATGGGCTATAAGTGCCAGTACGGCCATCAGCTGGCTTGCTCTGCTCACTCAAGCTCCACCCGTAACCAAGCAGGCATTTTGAAGGTACGCTCAAGGGTGATCTTCCAGCCTGTGTTCTGGATCCTGCTTCCCTATTATTTTACAACATCCTGTTCCCCTTCCTCCCTAAGTGGGCTGCTTAACATCTGACCGATAGGTTCTCAGCACAGTAGCAGCGGGATATACCCTCCAGTTTATTTCTGTCCTCCCCACGTCCCTGTCCCTCTTCAGGGACTCTTCTCAGGAGCATCTGCTCACTCAGGAGCTACAGGGCCTTCTGCGAATGGGAGCTGGGAAAGGGTTTTACTCCTGCTATTTTTTTAATCCCAAAGGCCAAGAGAAGTCTATGCCCCATCCTTGATCTGTGGAACCTCAACAAGCATCTCAAGAAGTTGAAGTTCCACATGATTTCCCTGGCCTCCATCTTTCCTTCCCTGAATCTGGTAGACTGATATGCTGATATGCTGCCCTCAATTTGAAAGATGCTTACTTTCACATATCGATATTCCATGGACACAGACGGTTCCTATGTTTTTTAGTTGGGACCAACCACTACCAATTTGCGGTGTTCCCCTTTGGCCTAATAACAGTGCCAAGAGTGTTTATGAAATGCGTGTTGGTGGTGGCAGCCTATCTCAGATGTCGGGGCATCCAGATTTACCCCTACCTCGATGACTTGCTCATCAAGGGCTGGTCCAAATCCAGCGCAGCATCAAGATGCTGCAAGCCACTTGTCAAGCTCTGGGCCTACTGATAAACAAACGAATATCACCATTAATCCCAGTCCAAAGGATATAGAGTGGTAGTCGACTCTACCCGAGCCAGAGCATTTCTGCCAGAGGTCAGGTTCAGGGCAATGTCACACCTCATTGCCAGCGTCACCACTCACTGTGGCCCGAGTCGGTCTCAAATTATTGGGTCACATGGCAGCATGTACATATGTTGTCCACTAAGTGAGACTCAGGCTGCCCCCCTCCAAATGTGGCTGATGTCGGTTTACTCCTCAGCCAAACATCACCTAGACAAGGTCATCACGATCCCTCCAAAGGTACTTACCTCTCTGCAGTAGTGGATGTTGCTGTTGGAAGGAGTGCCATTTGCAAGTCTGTGACTCATGGTCTCCCTGGTTTTGGATGCGTCTGACCTCAGTTGGGGAGCATAACTTGGTACCCTGCGGACTCAAGGGTTATGGTCTCAAGAGGAGCTTGCATTACTTATAAAAGTCAGGGAGCTCAGGGCCATTCGTCTAGCCTGTGCTGTCTTCCTTCCCCAGCTGTCCAGATGGGTGGTGCAGGTGTTGACGGACAACACGGCCTCTATGTTCTATGTCAACAGGCCTGGGGGAGTGCTTTCATCAGCTGTATGTCAGGAGATCCTCTGCCTGTGGGACTTTTGCATTCAGTATACAATCCACCTGGAAGCCTCGCACCTCCCCGGCATCCAGAACATGCTGGCGGATCACCTCAGCAGGTCCTTCTCTCACCACAAGTGGTCACTCCATTTGGAGGTCGTCAGAGCGCTCTTACAGAAGTGGGGGACTCCCCAAGTGGATCTGTTCACCACCAGACAGAACAGAAAGGTCCATCAGTTCTGGTCTCTCCAAGGCCTCAGCAGAGGCTCACTTTCCGATGCTTTTCTCCTGTCATGGTCAGGGGACCTGATGTACACCTTTCTGTGAATTCCACTCATCAGCAAAGCCCTCTCAAAAATCAAGAGAGACAAGGCATGAGTAATTATGATCACCCTGGAATGGCCGCGCCAGCATTGGTTTGGCACCCTCAGGGATCTGGCTGTGGCAGCCCCATGGCCACTTCCCAGCCGCCCGGACCTACTCTCACAGGATCATGGTCGGCTTCTGCACCCGAACCTTGCCTCTCTCCACCTCACAGCTTGGATGCTGCATGGCTGAATCCAGAGGAACAGGCCTGCTTCAGTCAGGTACAGCAGATTGTCTTGGAAAGCAGAAAGCCCTCCACCAGAGCGAGTTACCTGGCAAAGTGGAAGCGTTTCTCCTTCTGGGTGTCGGAGGGCAACATCTTCCCGACCCAGTTGTCTCCGCAGTCCATCCTGGATTACCTGCTTCACTTAAAGCACCAAGGCCTCGCCTTCTCTTCGATCAAGGTGCACCTGGCAACCATATTGGCCTTCCATCCTTGCGTCCAGGGTAAATCGGTATTCTCACATGAGATGTCAATCAGGTTCCTGAAGGGCCTTGAAAGGTTCTTTCTGCCGATCCAGGACCTGGTTTCCCAATGGGACCTCAACCTTGTCCTCTCCAGGCTCACGGGTCTGCCCTTTGAGCCCATGGCTTCTTGTTCCCTTTCCCACCTGTCGTGGAAGGTTGCATTTCTTGTAGCAATTACCTCAGCGAGGCACATCTTCGAGATTAAAGCCCTCACTTCAGAGCCCCCGTACACGGTATTCTACAAAGACAAGGTCCAGCTGTGGCCCTATCCAGCTTTTCTCCCTAAAGTGATGTCGCATTTCCATGTCAACCAGGATAGCTTCCTCCTGGTGTTCTGTCCAAAGCTTCACTCGACCAGTGAGGAGAGGTGATTGCACACTCTAGATGTCAGGTGCGCTCTGGCGTTCTACATGGAGCACACCAAGACCTTCCGCAGGTCAACCCAGCTCTTTATCGCAATAGCTGACCGGATGAAGGGCCTTCCGGTGTCCTCTCAGAGAATTTTGAATTGGATCACCTCCTGCATCAGTACTTGTTATGAGTTTGCGCAGGCTGTCTCTCCACTGATAGTGAAGGCCATTCGATTAGGGCACAGGCGTTTTCGGCTACCTTTCTGATGCATGTCCCTATCCAGAATATATGCAGGGTCACGATGTGGTCTTCAGTGCACACGTTCACGATGCATTACGCCATCCCCAGCAAGCCAGAGATGATGCTGGCTTCGCAGAGTTGTGTTGCACTTGACAGGTCCGTGGACTCCGGTGGTACTGCTTGGAAGTCACCTACAAAGGAATGCGTATGAGCAGGCACTGGAAAAAGAAAAAGAAAAGGCTGTTACCTTTTCGTAACTGTTCACTATATGTTCACTAGATGTGTTGCTCATGTCCGTTCCATGATTCCATGACCCACCCTCCTTCCTCACTGTCGAAGTTTCTGGCATGAAGGAACTGAGGGAGGGGGGAGCCATACGCATGCAACTCCAGAGGGCACCAGAGTCGGTCCCCTACGGATACAACTGAGGGAAAAGCTTCTGGCACTGGTGTATGTGGCGAGCACACACACCTAACATGGAATGCACATGGGCAACACATCTCAAAGAACAACAGTTACAAAAAGCTAACTGTCTTGTCCTACAAGTGAAGGGGGATTTTTTCACCCACTCTCCTTCTCGTGGAACTGATGTCTTCACACACTATTCACCTTCCTCCTTTTTGGCAATGGAAAAGAGGGCTTTTGACTTGCTTTCTCAGTCCCTACCTTCAGCTCATCTTCATATATCTGCTGTTCATAGCCAACATAATGGGACCAAATTCTGCAGCAGAAATTACTATATTTTTAAGCCCCTCCATTTTCGGTTTAAACCTATTTTTACCGAAAAAATCCTGGGTTTTACAAAAAGTATTTTGTTTTTTTCCCGATTTTCACCCTACCTTTGTATCAGTCAAATATATAAAAATAACTTGTTTTATTTGGAAAATACAGTACATTGCATGATATGTATATATTATGATAATAAATTAGTCTGTGTGTATAAGCAAAGCTGCCTGTTGAAGTAAGGTTATGTATTAGTCAAGAAGATACAAACAAACAAACAGTAAACAAACAGGCATGCACACAAGCTCTGAAATGTGTGCACATCTGAACATACTGATGAAGGTCGTGCCCACCGCATACACATTTCAAGCTGTCAGCCAATAACGGTTTAAAGACTTGATACAGATTTTCATTTTCTTCCCATTTTAGTGTATCGGAATATGTTTCAGAACATAAGGAAGTATTCAAAAGTTTTAAAAAACAAAAACAGGAGAAAAGGATGAAGTTGTGTTCTTGGGGAACTAGGGCACAGTGTCTAGCCTGTCTAACTCGTGAAAGCCCTACCCCCTGTGACGAGTTGGATCACAGAAACCCCCTTGGGAACTGCCAACTGATGTGCCAAGACTACTTCTGCTCCTGCTTTCCTGCCCTGTCCGCTTAGACTTCAGTGTCCTGCCTGGTTTAAGCCAGACCCGCAATCCTGCTGCAAACCCAGACCCAGGTCTGAACCATGTCCCCTAACAGCTGTAGGCTTAACTGAAAGTAGCTTACAGAAGTGTTCCTGGCCTTGACACTCAGATGCCCAATTCCCAATGGACAGTCAGATACCCAACTCCCAAACCCTAAATAAATCCGTTTTACCCTCTATAAAGTTTATACAGGGTAAACTCATAAATTGTTCGCCCTCTATAACACTGATAGAGAGATATGCACAGCTGTTTGCCCACCACACACACAAGTATTAATACATACTCTGGGTTAATTAATAAGTAAAAAGTGATTTTATTAAATACAGAAGGTAGGATTTAAGTGGTTCCAAGTAGTAACAGACAGAACAAAGTGAATTACCAAGCAAAATAAAATAAAACACGCCAGTCTAAGTTTAGTACAGTAATAAAACCTGAATATAGATAAAATCTCACCCTTAGAGCTGTTTCAATAAGTTTCTTTCACAGACCGGACACCTTCTAGTCTGGGCGCAATCCTTTCCCCTAGTACAGCCCTTGTTCCAGCTCAGATGGTAGCTAGGGGATTTCTCATGATGGCTGGCCCCTTGTTCTGTTCCACCCACTTATATATCTTTTGCATAAGGTGGGACTCCTTTGTCCCTCTGGGTTCCCATTCCTCCTTCTCAAAGGAAAAACAGCAGGTTAAAGATGGATTCCAGTTCAGGTGACATGATCACATGTCACTGTAAGACCCCAAGCCTTCATTCGTCCTAGCCTGACTCACAGGAAGGCCTGCCTGCAATCAGAGCTATCCCAGTCAATTGTCCTGGTTGATGGGAGCCATCAAGATTCCAAACCACCATTAATGGCCCACGCTTCGCATAATTACAATAGGCTCTCAGAGTTATATTTCATATTTCTAGTTTCAGATACAAGAGTGATACATTTACACAAATAGGATGACCACACTCAAAAGATCATAAGCTTTATAATGATACCTTACAAGAGACCTTTTGCATGAAGCATATTTTAGTTACATTATATTCACACTCATCATCATACTTTCATAAAATCAAATAGAGTGCAATGTCACCCCCACCACCAGCCTTTGCTTGAACCAAAGCCGATCAGAAGAAAGACTTACAAAAAGTAATGAAAAGGCAGTGGAAGACAAACTTAAACCCCTCCAGGCAAGGGTGACAGGATTAAGGAAATTCCCCTAGCCTCGTTTGCATCGAAGATGGGACAGGGAGGCATCTCCATTAGCATACAGAATGGAGAACAGAGGTTTCAAGGCAAGAACCGCATTGAACTCTGGGACCAGAAAAGCAGGGAAGCACTGCATGATGGGGGATCTCTGCTCCAGATATTAATGAACCCATGCCGCCACACACGCAGCTCAGTAGTTATCAGACCAAGTCTAGTAATACATCCTTTACCGGTATCCAAAATACTGAAGCTGCCTAATTGCATTGTGAGCTCCCTCGAAGGAACACTACCCATAGCCGGGAATGATCAGTTTCTATTGTCTAGCCTGAACAAAACAACTTTGGTATACTCCTGTCATAAATATAAAGGGAAGGGTAACAACCTTCCTGTATACAGTACTATGAAATTCCTCCTGGCCAGAGGCACAAAATCCTTTTACCTGTAAAGGATTAAGAAGCTCAGGTAACCTGGCTGGCACCTGACCAAAAGGACCAATAAGGGGACAAGATACTTTCAAATCTGGGGTTGGGTGGGGAAAGGTTTTGGTCTGTCTGTTCTGTGTGGTTGCCGAACACAGATCAAGGAAGCATGCAATCCAAATCCATTAGAATTAGTAAGTACTAGCAAGGGAATGCATTAGCTTATTTTTGTTTTGCATCGTGATTTTCTCTATGCTGAGAAGGTGTATTCCTGGTTTTCTTTTTGTAACTTTAAAGTTTGGCGCAGAGGAAAATCCTCTATGTTTTTAAATCTGATTGCCCTGTCAGATTATCTTCCATTCTAATTTTACAGAGGTGTTTCTTTTACCTTTTTTCTTTATAATAAAGTTCTGTTTCTTCTAGAATCTGATGGGGGGCGGGGTTTAGTGTCCTAAAAAACCCCAAGGTTGGTCTGTGCTCATCTTGTTTATTCTCAAGCCTCCCCAGGAAAGGGGGTATGGGGGCTTGGGGGGATATTAGGGGGAAGTAGGAACTCCAAGTGGTCCTTTCCCTGAGTTTGTCTAAGTCACTTGGTGGTGGCAGCATTACCTAATCCAAGGTAGAAGGGAGAATTTGTGCCTTGGGGAGTTTTTAACCTAAGCTGGTAGAAATAAGCTTAGGGAGTCTTTCATGCGGGTCCCCACATATGTACCCTAGAGTTCAGAGTGGGGAGGGAACCTTGACAATTCCCTTGAGCCATCAGTTTACCCATAAACAAATCCAGTGTTCTCCCTTGAACCATTATTCTTTCCTTACAAAAACCCCTACCCACGCTCAAGTAAGTGCTCTGATGCCTGGATCCAAAAACTGCATCAGTTCCATTGGGACTTCTTTTTCTCCTGACTGATCGTGCTGGGGGCTATGCCTGCCTCTGGCACTCTGGACCTCAGCTACCATCACCACCACCTGGGAACCCTGATTGATTCAAGCTGCCTGGAGTGGTGAGAACTTCTCTCTCTCTCTCTCTCTAGGTATAGCCTTCTGACCCTGACTTGTGTGATCAGGTATAGTTTTCTAAACCTGACTTTTATACTGAAATTTATGTTATATTTAATATTCTGTTTTGTTTGGCTCCCCTTGTATGGTTATTACCTGGCAATAAATAACTTTCGTGGTTAAGCTGGTTGCTTCTCTCTCTCTCTCTCTCTCTACAACAATGCTCCTCGTACCTAAGCTAAAGATCCCTGCAGTGCCCAAAAATCCTGTGGGTTACTACCAGAACAATTATAACATGAAAGTGAGGATAGGGATGTGCTGAACCTGGGGCATATGGGGATGGGACGTGCTGAACCTGCTTGGATGTGCTGCTCGACCTAGCCTGATGAGTCCAGGGGAATATAAGAGTGGAAGCTTGAAAGTGCTGCTCGACCTAGCATGTTCATGTTATACCAATAAAATAAAAACCAGCAGGATCTTACTAAAGGGAAAAAGGCAAAATACCACATTTACTGTGAATACAGAAAGAATCATAGTAAGCAGTTAGTTATAGCTATAACATTCCATTCAATCTCATATTTATTCACACATTCATTCATACGCACACACACACACAGGTTCTGCAAGGTTGTTATCATAGTTACCAGCCTTAGAGTTGCTCATGCCAAGCCACTGGCCAGGTGACCTGGACATGAGGAGGGAGCAGGGCCTTGTCAGATGCTCATCTGATGCTCCTGGAAGTTGGTTTGCAGAATGAGACCCCAAAGTTCTCACTTTCTAGAGTCCATTTTTGTACGAATTTCTTCCTATGCCAGTATATGGGAATTGCTTCATCATGCTGTTGCTGAATCAATCAGCAGATAGCACATTCCTGACGGCTCCGTGCTGCTAGATGTTATCTTGTTCTTTGGTTTTCCCATTCTTGAGGCTGTTGGGTGGATTCCAGTCTGCCCTCCGCGGGTCCTCTGGTTATTTCCACTTGACGCCTTCTTCAGCCGATGGACACTGGATTCTTAGGCTGGCACCTCCCTGATCATTCAGTTATTATCCACACCAAGCATCCATCCACATAGAATCATAGAATATCAGGGTTGGAAGGGACCTCAGGAGGTCATCTAGTCCAACCCCCTGCTCAAAGCAGGACCAATCCCCAATTTTTGCCCCAGATCCCTAAATGGCCACCTCAAGGATTGAACTCACAACCCTGGGTTTAGCAGGCCAATGCTCAAAACACTGAGCTATCGCTCCCCCCTCTGTCTCTATTTTAATCACAATTGTTAATACAACAAAAGGACGGGGAGTCTCTGGGTGCCGTTTCTGTTGTTACAGAGTATTGCTTTGAGTCTCTCTCTGTGTGAATTGCTTTGAGAACAGACTGTGTCTTAGAATGTACTAATGCAATTAGCAGCTTGCAGGTTTCACACATAGAGGGAGAGAAACAGTACCAAAAACCAAGAAACCTCTTAATTAGTAATACCCTGGAATTTAAACTATGGGGAATCAAACTCATTTGTGATTTTAATACAGAACTTCTTTAATATGATCCAACATTCAGGCATTCTCTATTCCAGTGCCAGCTTGGAAGTGCTGCTCGACACAGCCTACTGAGTCCAGGATCATATAAGGGGTCAGCTTGGGAGTGCTGATTAACCCAGTCCTCTCAGATGTGCTCTGGAGAGGGAGAGAGAGAGTGTGTGTGTGTGTGTGTGAGAGAGAGAGAGCAGGATAGCTCCACTGGGAGGGAACTTGCAGACGGGAGAAGTAGAGCTCCATGTGAGAACTCAAGTGACACAAGTAGTATATTGATAGAATTACCAAAAACCCCCAGCCCCACAGAAGAGTAACCCAAATAAATGAGTGTACCCCAAAGTAATGGGAAAATCTGGTAACAGTGGTGTGTATGCACTGTAAATCATGTGGCCCAATTATTAAAAGTAAATACTTATAAGCTAATAGTACTAAGTCCACAACAGTAAACTATTCAAATTAAAAGTTTTACTTGGGGACTGGAGATATTTTTGTTCTTAAACTCACAGGTGGCATTGTGTTTTGAGTTCTGTTTTAGTTCTGCAGCAAACCACATTGAATTCCATTCATCGAAGCATTAATCTACTCAATACTTTTTTTCCCAGTCCTTTCATCCATCAAAATAAACTCTGATATTTACCCAGAAAAATTAATAGTTTTTTCCACTGATTTTTTGTTGTAGTAATAAACACTGATACATTCCCATAAAAAATTAAATAAAATAAAAACAGAAAACAGAATGTCAGCAGCAAATGGCAAATTCTACAGTAAAATTATTGGATTCTGTAGCTTCTTGGAAAAATGTCAGCTGGTTGTGGAATTGCAGAGTTCACAGGGCCCTGAGTGAGATGACTAGGGCAGTTCACACATCTCAGAACTATTGTTTCAAGACTGTCTGCAGCCCCAGAAAGATATCATTTAATCAGTTACATTCATGTTGTCAGTGTTATATCCACACTAAAGGTTTAAGAAGTAAATTCTGTGTTTGCGTGTTTTTACGTGAAAAAAATTGTTCTATATTTGATCCTACAGTGTTCTTTTATCCTTATGGGCTTGAAAAAGTGAACATATTAGCAAGAATTGTCAGTGTTTTGTAATACTTCCTACATGTTTTTTTTTCTCTTGCCCACAAGATCTTAGGCCAGGTGTACCCACAAGAGTTTAATATAATTAATGTAAATTGTTTTTAGAAACGGATATAGTTAAATCACTTAAGTCTTATGGTGTGGACACTTTCTCAGACTGATTTAAGCATGCTTTATATTGGTTTCACTTACTCTGATCAGGAAGTGACTTAAGCTAAACCAAGAGACTTCAATTTGAGTGTCCACAGAAGAGAGTCATGCCCATTTAGGGAAGAGTGGTACATTCTGTTTGTAGTCAAGGGGTCTGTAGGAGTTTTATCTTCTTGACATGCTTTTGTGTGTTCCCCTACCTAAATTCTCCAGACTTTTATTTTCCCTGGAGGGGAAGGGGGCAGACTGTAACAATTTTTCTGTTTGAGTGGTGCCACCCATAATCCTCTTGACTCTTCATCATTCTAGAAGCATTTCTTGCACTTACTGCACAGAATAGGTTTTTCCACTGTTTTTAGAGGGGGCCCTAATGGAGGGAGAGGGGGGCCGATTACAAGTATTTCTGAAGCACCTCTCACTGACTGGAGTAGCTGAGGGCTTTGTGAAGTTGAAGGGGATAGTTCTGGCCTGGTCCTGTGTCCCTTCCGCATCGGAAACTTCCCCTGACTTCAACACGCTTCGTTGCTAATGCGAGCAGTGGAGGGAATCACGGACTGGTTTTTGAGAAACGTGCTGTAAACACCGCTTTGCTAGCGCTACCTTGCAGCCCTGAGCCCCGCACCCCCCAGCTCTGGGGAGAGCCGTGAATCGGGCGGGGAACAGCGGCAGGGTCGCGACCTTCCTCAGAGCCCCCGACACGCGTCACCCGCCGGCGGGGCCGCAGGGAGGAACAGGGAGCGATTTGGGGCGCGCGAAGAGCCGGGCGGGCGGGAAAGCGCCAGGTCCGCGGCTGTCCCGCCCCGCGCTGCTCCCCCAGCCCTGCCCCCCTCCCGCAACGTTTTTCAGCCGGCTGCCGCGCAGGCTCAGGCCGAGCCTCGCCCCTGCCTGCCTGGCGTCCTCCGCAGCTCGGCGGGGGGCGGCACAGCATGGCTCTGCGGCTGCTGCTGGGCCGAGCGACGAGTAAGCGGCTAGGGTCGGGTGGGGCCGGGCCGGCGGGAGCTGCCGGATGCGCCGCTCCGGGCGCAGCGTGCAAGGGCCCGGGCCCTCGCGGGGGCGCTGAGGGCGGAGCACGCCCTGGGCCGCTGCAGCTGTGTGGCTCGGGCCTGCTGCTGGGGGCCCTGCGTGGCGGCTCCCCTCTGGCTGCGCCTCCTGCTGGAGGCCCGGCACGGGCGGCTCCGACCCCGGCGCAGCTGGTGGTGTCGCCGCTCTTGGGGTTGGCCTCCCCCGGCTGCATCGAGGTGAGGCTGCGGCCCCCGTCCCCACTGGGCACTGACCAGCGAGACAGGGGTCTAGGCCGGAAGCCCCCCTTTGCCAGAGAAGACCTGGCTTGGTGCTGCCTGAGGCAGCTCCCTCTGCAGCAGCCCGTGGCTTTGCGGCCCTCTGTACAGCTTAGGAGCACATTGCGCATCAAGCGTGGTATTTTGATCTGAATTGAATTACTTTGGAGGGCCCCACTAGGCTCAGCATCGGGGAGATGTCTGTGGAGTTAGGGCAGAGGGGAGTTAAAAGGATTTGTCCCCTTGCTTTTGCTCTGTAAACGTACTGCTTTTCTTCCTCGTGTTGGTCATCTTATATCGTGGAGGTTTCCTTGAGGAAGGATTTTCTTTTGTTTTTTAAACTCTCTCCCGTCTTCTACAATTTAAAAAGTGTTCATATTCTTCCATATCCATAACGATCTCCAAACATATCTAGGCATTTACTGGATTTTTTTTAAAATGACAGCTCATTTTCATTGCAAACATTGTGCTTCCATACATGTGTCGAGCTGTATGTTTATAGCGCTGTGATATGATGAACTGACAGGTTTTCACACATGACTTGGCTGTGATTAATTGTGAAGTGGGGCTTTTGCCAGATGTTTCCCCAAATTCACTTTCTAAATGTTGATCGGGCTTTCTGAGAAAATCAATATTTTTCTTTTAATTTTGTGTGTACATCTTGATTATACAATATAGATTGAATTCAGATCTCCTCACTTTTGTCTCTGTTTCCTCACTGAAGGCTTTGGTTGGAATTGCTTTGCTGCTGTAGCAAGGGGCTGCACAGTGTCCCAGCACCTGCCACTGGCTGCTGGGAGTAGACCACCCCATCCAGATGCTGCTGAGAGGAAGTTGAAACCCACTCCTGGGGGGAAAATGTGTTTGTTAGAACATGCCAGCATACTGATTATTTTGACTGCTTCAAGTGGTTTATAACCTTATCAAGTTTGAGAGCCAAGATATACACTAGAATACTGTTTCTTTCGGTATCTGCTTCTAAGGTCTAAAATTAAGAAAGTGCACTGATGTCTTAGGACTTTCTGCATATTGAATATTAAATCTTTTTGTGCTCCTGCCCAGAATGAATGCTTCATTCTCTAGTAGGTGGAGTTGAGTGAGTTTCTATGAGGATTTTTAAACACTGGTTGATGCAGTTATTCAGCATAAAACTGTTACATTTTAACAAACTTACACGTTAATGTGCATTTGTTTGATAGGGCCAGCTCCGCTGTGCAGCTCCTTGAGGAGAACTAGTTCTAATGTGGAAGGAAAGTCTGAACCTATACAGAAATCCCCTAAAAAATCAAAATTACCAGTAGGTCGTCTTGATGAACCAGAGGAGTCCAATAGAGAGAGGGAACCACTGGAAAGTAAGTCATGGTTTTTCTAAAAAAGGGAAAAAAGTACTAATTAAAGGCCTGATCCAGAGAGATGCTGAGTGCCTGCAAATCTTATGTGAGCTGTGGATGTCAGCACTTCTTGGGATCAGGCCTTACATAGAACTCTGAAACATGCTATATAATGTTCATAGCTAGCATTAAATGCTATTTTAGTCTATTTTATAGTGCACTGGGAAGTGAGAATAGATGATCTGGTGATTCCTTCTGGCCACAAATTCTATGACTGAGTTGTATATAGTGGTAGTAAAACAAAAGCATCAGAGCACCAACTCCTTTTAATATATGAACTGCTACTTTTAGGCATTGGTCCTGTAAAGCCCCTTGCACTTGATTTCAGTGGGGTTCCTTTTGTAGTGATAATCATAGAATATCAGGGTTGGAAGGGACCTCAGGAGGTCATCTAGTCCAACCCCCTGCTCAAAGCAGGACCAATCCCCAGTGTTTGCCCAAGCTCCCCAAATGGCCCCCTCAAGGATTTAACTCACAACCCTGGGTTTAGCAGGCCAGTGCTCAAACCACTGAGCTATTCCTCCCCCTTCCATGTGGAAGTTCTTGCAGGATTGGGGCCTTAGAGTGTTACTATTGCTATAAATCACAAGAAAATAAGTATGAACTATGTGAGTGTACACATGCATTTTTAGGAGCCATTCCTTTTGGCCTAAAACAGGTAAACTCATATAGCATGTTTCATCTGTAGCCACACCCATCCATAGAACCATGATCAGTTGCCTTTTGTTGTCTATTTCTTAGTCTGATTATAAGGCACAAATTTTATTTAATTTACTTTTAAGCTGTCAAGTGCATGGTTTTTTTTACATATCTGTAAATACCGTAAACATTTGGAGTGCTATGTAAATGATTTAAAAATAAGTGAGGAATGCCTGAGGCTGTGAGCAGTACTGGACTGTGATTACCATCAGGATTTATTCAGATTTGGGGAGATCGTGTAATCGGAGAGAAGTGCTTATTCTGATTCTGTCTTGAATCCTTTTACCCCCAAAATACGTAAATGCCAGTACTGACATTAATTTAACAAATCCATAATTGTTTTGTTTTGTTCATGTTTAGGGGTTCTGTGTTTAGGGCTAAGCCAGAAAAATCCTTGAGGTTTTTATTTTCCCTGTGCCTGGGCTTACTGCTGTTGACACTGCAAAAATCATCAGTTAGAAGGCCAATAGCTCAGTTCTTGTATGTTGGCTTCTAACCAGATCGTAAATTAGGACTTAAACTAACCAATCACTATCCACTGCTGTTTTGTCACTGCCACTGAGGAGTCTCTTGAGATGCTGCTGCTTAGATATTTTGATAAGTTTCATAGCATCATTTTAAATAGAGATGAAGCATTTGTGCTCCTGCTACCCATGCCAGAAGTCATATGCAAATATTGACGTTTAAAAATCTATGTAGATGCTGAACAAGACAACACAATAAGGCACATTTAAATATATTTAAGTTAAAGATATATTTCTAATTTTTTAGGTTATCTGTGTGGTTTAGGGTTTTATGCTTCTGTCCACCGTCATAGTACCTGGTGCCTTCTTTATAAAAGCAATAGCAATCCACATACAGTTTCTGGTAGAAATTATTATTTGTGTGAAAACTCAGTTGTTTTTATGTAAATCAAGATGTCTACCCATTCTCACGAGAAAAAAAGAAAAGAAATATAGACAGAATGAATCTTGGCCAAAATTTTCAGATTTGGGTGCTTAAAATTAGGGATCTAAGCAAAAGTGAAAAGTGGACTGATTTTCAGAGGTGCCAAGCACATGTAGCTCCTATTCAATGAAGTAAATTCTCATTTTGAATTCAGTGGTAGTTGTGAATGCTCAGTATCTTTGAGTGTCAGGTCACTTTTATTAAGGTGCCTAATTATGGTATTAGGTTCCTGACTGTAGATACCTATGTTTGATAATTGTGGCTAAGATTTTTAACTCCAAGCTCCATGAAATTGCTATTGCATTAACCTAAATTATTTATTTTTTAAATCAAGATCGGTCTTTTGTTATAAATGGATACAAACATGTTTACACTGTGGAATTTTTACCTTTGTGCTGTATCTGCCAGCTTTATAGGTCTTTAAATCATAGATTAAAAAAGATAAAAAAAAATAGAACCATAGAGTTGGAAGGGACCGCAAGAATCATCTAGTGTAACCCCCTGCCAAAATGCAGGAATTGTTGTGTCTAAACCATCCAAGGCAGGTGGCTATCCAGCCTCTTAAATTTCCATATTGTTGTAGAATTTCCAGATGACATCAATCCTACTACAAAGGAAAAGGGTGGACCCAAAGGCCCTGAACCTACTCGTTATGGAGACTGGGAGAGAAAAGGACGTTGTATAGATTTTTAATGCACAAATGTATCTATATTGCTAATAGTATGTTTGATATTTGTTTAAAGAATTTACTGTAGATAGAGAAATTTCGCCGAATTGTTCCTTTTAATTCTTAAATGGAGCTTCTTTTTTCCAACATGTTTTTGAGGAATATCCTGAGGGATGTTTTCTGCAAATAAACATTGTTAGTCAATATTAACCTTTTTAGTCCTCTTTTACTTGTATATTAAATTAATCTGTATTACTCCTGGGGGAATTCTGAATAAAAAAAATAAAAATTCTTCACACGATATTTGAAAATTTTGCAAAATTCTGCATATTTCATTTGTCAAAATAACACAATATAATCATGCCCGTTTCGATTATTTTGGTAATTTATTTCAAAATATCTGTCAGCAAGTATGTTTGTAACAATACAGACCCAAAAAAATTAAAGATTCTGGTAAAAAATTTTTTTTTTTTTTTTTTTTTTTTTTTTTACAAATAGATTACTGGGCATGTTAATACTGAACTTTGTGTAATTTGTTTAAATTACAAATACAGAACTGTATTTCCTTCACCTGTCAGAAGCAGTCCAAATGCTTGGGTGAGTTGGGTAATGGAGGAGATGAGGGAGAGGGAAGGAGCCTAGGAATGAACCTATTGGGTGTGGGTGGGAGGGTTTTTTGGTTTTTTTTTGTGGGGCCAGGGGAAGGAGAATTGTTAGGGATTTGGGAAGCCTTCCCCAAGCCTCTCCCATTCAGTCAGGCATGTCTGTCCCTGCATTCCCCAACCCCATGGGTTTCTGCAGCCCCCATCCCCAGGCTCAACACTGTCACCCCACTAGCTCCTGAGCCCATGCTCCAGTCTGTCCCTCCCACTAGCCATTCTGAACTCCAGTCTGTGACACTCCTCCCCCCTGCAGCCTTGTGTGCTGCACTCTGCCATAACCTGGCTCTGTGGGCAGGGTGCTGTGATGAACTTCTACTCCTGGGGGAATTCTGAAGCAGTGGGTATAGAATTTTTTATTTTCCCTCATAAAACACATTTTGCCTAAGTAGTGTTGCAGTTCCGCCTTTTGCCCACCAGGGGCCGCTGTGGTGCCAGAACAGGGGCATGAACACAGCCAGCTGTTCTGGTGCCTCAGCGGCCTCCGGTGAGCAAAAAGCAGCAGTTCTTAGGCAAAATGTTTGTTTTTTATGTGGGAAAATACAAAATTATGCGAGACAGGAATTCTTTGTGTCCACAGATGTGCAGAATTCCCCCAGGAGTAGCATATTAACTATTCTGGAATCGTTAATATATTAGCAAAGAGTGTGTTTGAATTCTAAGGCCCGGAGTATTGGTTCTTAACCTACTAGTGACCTGTATTCAGGAATTTCATGTGATTGAGTATTCGGCTGCACCTCATGTACTGCTGGTGCCTCCAATTCTGTGGGAATCAAATGTCTAGGGGAAAGACAACCTCAAACTAATAAACAGTGTCTATAGAAGTATGTTGTAAACAAGACTGGATGATTGAGAAGGGGTGCCTAGGATATAATTATGTTCCGTGATTAATGAGAGATACTTTTTATTGCAGATGTTTTCTGTAATGGATGAAATAAGGATCTGTTGAAAAATGATTTTAATTCATTAATTGGTGGTTGTCACAGCTGTCAGTAGTAATAACTAGCTTAGAATTCCCTTTAGCTTATCAATCATGTAACCTAAAGATACCATAAAAGAAATTCCCTACGTAATTAGATAAAATGAAAATGTAAAAAACAGAACACATAGTGAAATTAATCATAGGAAAGCAATTTTCCCTCCAAAAAGGAGTTTCTTTGTCTCACACCCTGTAAAAAGGAGGAGGATTAGAAAGTTAGTTAGGGAATGAACACTGTCAGCATTCTACTAGGTATAGAGGAGGGTACCAAACAACCTTCTCTTCATCATCCCCAGAGAGCGATAAAGTATGTCTTTCTGTATTGTGTATAATGATGTATTAATTTTTGCTTAATTATCTTTAATTATATATTAGTTTGAGACAGTTATCTGACAATCTGAAATTTTTATTGAATTCAAACATGCAACAACATTGCTGTAAAGTAACTTTTTGGAGCAGGTAATTATATCATGTGCACTAATCTTCAATAGTATTTTTACTCCCTAATGCAAGACTGGGGATGTGAAACTGATGGTTGTGATAATCTTACTGAAAAATATTTAAAACCAAAACTCTTAAATGTACTAATATTTATAGGGTCTTACATGCTGAAAAATCAGTATGTTTCACAAATTGTGTGTGTGTGTGTGTGTGTGTGTGTGTGTGATATCACATCACACACACACGATTTATGAAACACTGTATAGTGAAATGCAGCGGCTACTGGAGAACTGGCCAGCATCTAATTGGTATACAACACAATAGTTAAGTGGTAAGGGAAGTTTTAATCAAGGGCACCAGGCCAAATCACTACTCTTGAAAAGTGCCATGTTTGTTTGTTTGTGCAAAGCATACAGGACCTTAGTTTTATCTTAAAAACTGACACAGTAAACTGTATGACACTCAATTTATCAATCTCAGAGAGGTGGAGGGCTGAGTTGACCCTCTTAGGACTGGAATTTATGGTTTAAAGCCATCTAGGAATGCCAAACATGAGGCTTAGACAACCGTTATCTCCTGTGGCTTATATAATGACATGTATGTGTATTTTTTGTTGGATAAATAAAGGTGACTATCTGAAAATTGGTTAAATCCTGTCTAGGGAAAAATAGATTTATTTTCACAGATTCATAAATATTAAGGCCAGAAGGGACTATTAGATAATCTAGTCTTACCTCCTTTATGTCACAGGCTGTTAATTTTTACCCAGTTACCCCTGTATTGAGCCAAGTACCTTGGATTTCAGTAAACGATAACTAGTTTGCCTAAAGCTTGTCTTCCAGACAGACATCTGTTTTTGATTTGATGACATTGAGAGTTGGAGAATCCATCACTTCCTTTGGTAGTTTGTTCCAATGGTTAATCACCCTCACTATTATAGATTTGTGCCTTATTTCTAATTTGAATTTGTCTGGCTGTAGCTGTTAGCCATTGATTCTTGTAATGCCTTTGTCTGTTAGATTAAACAGCCCGTTAGTACCAAGTATCTTCTCTGCATTAATGTACTTTGATACTATAATCAAGTGACCTCTGAATTTCTTTTTGATAAAATAAACAGATTGAGCTCACTGGAGAGCATTTCTCCAGCCCTTGAATAATTTTTGTAGCTCTTTTCTGCACCATTTCCAATTCTTTATCCTTTGTAAAATGTGGACCTTTCTACTACTATGCTTACTACTCCCCTGTTTATATCCAAGGATCATAGCTCTGTTTGCCACATTATCCCACTGTGAGCTCATGTTCAGTTGCTTATCCACTCAGACTCCTAAATCCCTGTCAGGGTTGCTGTTTTCCAGCATATAGTCTCCTAGTCTGTAAGTATGGCCTGTTATCTTTGTTCCTAAATGTATGATTTTGCATTTAGCTGTATTAAAACTCATTTTGTTTGAATAGGCACAGCTTACCATGAAATTCAGATCCCTCTATATGACTGTCCTTTCTTCATTATTAATTGCCACACTGACAGTATATCATCTGCAAATTTTATCATCAGTGATTTTATATTTACTTTCTAGATCATTGTGAAAATGTTTAATAGCAAGAGGCTTAATACCAATTCCTGTGGAGTCCCACTAGAAATACTCCCATTCAGTTGTTCCTCATTGGCAACTACTTTTTGAGATCTGTCAGGTAGCCAGTTCTAATTCATGTAATGTATGCTTTGATATTGTATAGTGCTAATGTTTTAAGCAGAATATTGTGCAGTACAAAATCAAATGCCTTACAAAAGTCTAAGTGGATTACATCTACCAATTACCTTTATCAACTAAACCGCAGTATGATCACATAACGAAATCAGGTTAGTTTGAAAAGACCTCAGAGGAGTGAAGTTCTGGAACAGTCTTCCAAGGGAAGCAGTGGGAGCAAAAGACATATCGTGATAAGTTTATGGAAGGGATGATATGGTGGGATAGCCTAATTCTGGCAATTAATTGATCTTCAACTATTAGCGGTAGATATGCCCAATGGCCTGTGATGGGATGTTAGATGGGGTGGGATCTGAGTTACTACAGAGAATTCTTTCCTGGGTGTCTGGCTGGTGAGTCTTGCCCACATGCTCAGGGTTTAGCTGATCGCCATATTTGGAGTTGGGAAGGAATTTTCCTCCAGGGCAGATTGGCAGAGGCCTTGGGGGTTTTTCACCTTCCTCTGCAGCGTGGGGCACGGGACACTTGCTGGAGAATTCTCTGCACCTTGAAGTTTTTAAACTACGATTTGAGGACTTCAGTAGCTCAGACATAGGTTAGGGGTTTGTTACAGGAGTGGTTGGGTGAGATTTTGTGGCCTGCATTGTGCAGGAGGTCAGACTAGACTATCATAATGGTCCCTTCTGACCTTAAAGTCTATGATTCTATGACCAGGATTGGTTGGAGAAGAGTCAATGTGGCTTTTGTAAAGGGAAATCATGCCTCACCAAGCTGTTAGAAGTCTTTGAGGGGGTCATCAAACGTAGACAAGAGTGATCCAGTGGATATAGTGTACTTGGATTTTCAGACAGCTTTTGACAAGGTCCCTCACCAGCGGCTCTTAAGCAAAGTAAGATGTGATAGGATAAGAGGGAAGGCCCTCTCGTGGATCAGTAACTGGCTAAAGGATAGGACACAAAGGGTAGGAATAAAGTCAGTTTTCAGAATGGAGAGAGAGAAATAGCAGGAGTCCCCCAAGGATCTGTACTGGGACTAGTGCTTTTCAATATGTTCAGAAATTATCTGGAAAAAGGGATAAACAGTGAGGTGGCAAAGTTTGCAGATGATACAAAATTACTCAAGATAGTTAAGTCTAAAACAGAATGCACAGAGTCACAAAGGAATCTCACAAAACTGGGTGACGGGGCAACAGAACAGCAGATGAAATTCAGTTTTGATAAGTGCAACGTAATGCACCTTGGAAAACATCCCAACAATATATACAAAATGATGGAGTCTAAATTAGCAGCTGCTACTCAAGAAAGAGATCTTAGAAAATTAGAGTCATTGTGGATAGTTCTCTGAAAACATCCACTCAGTGTGCAGTGGCAGTCAGAAAAGCTAACGGAATATTAGAAACCAGTACAAAAGGGATAGATAAGACAGTAAATATAATTCCACTGTATAAATACATTGTATGCCCAGTTTGTGCAGTTCTGATCATCCCACCTCAAAAAAGATATATTAGAAATGGAAAAGGCACAGAGAAAGGCAACAAAAATTATTAGGGGAATGAAACAGTTTCCATAAGGGGAGAGATTTTAAAAAATGGCACTATTCAGCTTGGAAAAGAGATGACTGTGGGGGGATATGACAGAGGCCCATAAAATAATGCATGATATGGAGAAAGTGAATAAGGAAGTGTTGTTTACTTCTTTACCTAATACAAGAACCAGGAGTCACACAATGAAATTAAAAACAAAAGGAAGTACTTCTTCACACAATGCACAGTCAATGTGTAGATTTCATTGCCAGAGGATGTTGTGAAGTCCAAAAATATAACTGGCTTCAAAAAAATTAGATAAGTTTATAGAGGACAGGTCCATCAATGGCTATTAGCTAAGATGGTCAGGGATGCAACCCCATGGTCTGGGTGTCCCTAAGCCTCTGACTGCTAGATCCACGGGATGGATCATGCAATAATTATGCTGTTCTGTTCCCTCTGAAGCATCTAGCATTGGCCACTGTCAGAAGACAGGATATTGGGCTAGATGAACCATTGGTCTGACCCAGTATAGCCATTTTTACATTCTTCTAACCACCTTAGTGATCAGAGTGACAGGAGATAAAATAGGAATTGATGTCTCAGGGATGGTCTTTACTAAAGGGTTAATACAAGTTATTCCACTTGAGCTATCTAGCAAATGATGGAGCTGTCCTAGCTCAGGTGAGAGCTGCCTCTCTGCAATATGTAACTCAAACTATACTCAAGTTGCTGTATCCACACTGGCATTGTATTGAACTGACTGAGGAGCTAGACCTTCTGGGTGTAGGCCTAACTTGTCCAGTCTGACAAAAGTAAGATCTCATTTCTCAGTTTGTATGCTTGAGAAGGTGAATGGAAGATTAAATTGTAAATTAGGGCGTAACACACATTAGGCTGGAGTCTGTCTAGCTAAGATAATCAGAAAGTAAGTCCCTGGTACGAGGGACAATGGACAAGATGAACCTGGAGTGTAGAGATCAGGTTATACAGGAACATCACATGGCCAGAGCATGCTGTACAGGGATTATTTCCTGAAGCGCATGATGCAGTGTATAGTCAGGAATACAGGTGTTAGTAATGAAGTATATAAGGAAAAGTTTTGCTGTGTAACTTTGGATTTGTGATGTACCCTGCTTCCCCCCTACCCCCACCCCGTGCCTTTGAGCTGGGCCAGCTTGGGCATAGTGTCACTGTATGCCAAATAAAGGTACCTGAGTGACAAATTCTGCAATCGAACCATGTTTTTGGAAACCAAGTGGAAGAGGGTCTCAAAGTGCAACGCTGGAGTGCAGTTGTTGGTTCTTAGCACTGTGCTAGTGTGAGATATTCTTTAAAAATCTGTCATGGGGTGGCAAGCTTCCTTCCCCACTCTGAACTCTAGGGTACAGATGTGGGGACCTGCATGAAAGACCCCCTAAGATATATTCTTACCAACTTAGGTTAAACACTGCCACCACCAAAGTGTTATACAAAGAACCGGGGAAGTGCCCACTTGGAAACGTCTCCCTCCCCCTCCCCGCCCCCAAAATATCCCCCCAAGCACTACACCCCCTTTCCTGGGGAAGGCTTGCTAAAAATCCTCACCAATATGCATAGGTGAACACAGACCCAAACCCTTGGATCTTAAGAACAATGAAAAGCAATCAGGTTCTTAAAAGAAAATTTTAATTAAAGAAAAAGTAAAAGAATCGCCTCTGTAAAATCAGGATGGTAAATACCTTACAGGGTAATCAGATTCAAAACATAGAGAATCTCTCTAAGCAAAACCTTAAGTTACAAAAAGATACAAAAACAGGAATATACATTCTATTCAGCACAGCTTATTTTATCAGCCATTTAAACAAAACAGAATCTAACGCATATCTAACTAGATTACTTACTGATTTTTTACAGGAGTTCTGACATGCATTCCTGTTCTGGTCCCGGCAAAAGCATCACACAGACAGAGAGAACCCTTTGTTTTTTTCCCCCCTCCAGCTTTTAAAGTATCTCGTCTCCTCATTGGTCATTTTGGTCAGGTTCCAGCGAGGTTATCTTAGCTTCTTAACCCTTTCCAGGTGAAAGGGTTTTTCCTCTGGCCAGGAGGGATTTAAAAGTGTTTACTCTTCCCTTTATTTTTATGACATGGGGTACTGTGGGAAAAGTTGTGTGTTCTTTCTGGGCACATAAGTGGAATTGGTATTAGCCTAGCAGCTCATTATCGCACATTACTTCTGATTTTGTGTTCATGGCCTGTGCTCCAGTATGAAGGCATGGATCCTTTTTAGTACCTGTACCAAATGTCGTCATCAATGGAATTCTCAGTTCGGGAACAGGTGGCAGATACAGGGCAGGAGATGCAGTGGAGAGCCTTTCAGTGTGGCTTCTCACCCTCCGAAGGTAGCAGTGTGCTTTGCTGAGAAGATCACACAGGTGGCATCTAGACAGAATGGCAGAGTGGAGACAGCTCATGCAGATTTTCGTAGCTGAGGAATCCTGCCATTCCAACATCAGGAGGAATCCTCAGTCACCAGGCAGTGGAAACAACTCCATGGCTAGGGTGACCATATTTCCCTATGCTGAATACGGGACACCTGGTAAACTTATTCGTATTCAAGTGAGTTCAACGGCAATCAATCAGAACTATGCAGTACAAATTTTCAAATTAACACCAAGTTGATTGAGCCCCTGTTAAAAAGAAATACTGTGTAGTTGGATTATTTTAATTTACCATCTTATCTTTAAGGCTTTAGGGTTCACATGGGGAGAGGTGACACACGCTCCCGCACACCTCTCACACAGGAGGGGTGACCGACAGACCCAACCCTCCCTGCCTGGTGCACTCCGCCCTCCATGCCTGGCTGGGCCCCCGAGACAGACCAAACTCTCCTGGTACCTGGCGCCCCATCTTCCTGAGGCAACATGTTGGGGGGGGGGGTACACAGGGTCACATGTTCCACCTCCTCAGATTTCTGCCAGGGTTCACACCAGAATATGGCCAGCATCAGCCTTTCGACACTGTGCAGGAGGGAAAGGACGGGAGCTGCTTGCGGGGGGGAGGGATGATCTGACCTGTGTCTTTGCAGAGCTCATCTCTTCCCTACCTGCACCTTCCACTCTCCTGTGGCTAGAAGCCGCTTGTCCCTGCCTGCCCACACAGTGTCAAAAGGCAACTAACGCCTCCATGATGCTTCTGGCCACCGACATAACCCAGCCACCTCTTGTCCCCTGGCTACAGCGTTGGCAGGAAGGGGTTAAGCCCTAAGGACGCATTGTGCTCCAGGGCCCAGGGAACCTGACTGCAGGGGCTTCAGCAAACCCAGCCAGAAAGGCAGCTCAGCCCTGGTCTACAGTGGGGGGTGGGGTGGGGTGGGGTGGGGGGAGGTTGACCTAAGATATGCAACTTCAGTTACGCTAATAGCTTAGCTGAAGTCGGCGTATCTTAGGTCAACTTACCTGGCTTTGACGATCCCCGATAGATCGATCCGGCAGGTAGTGAAGACCTTCCCTCAGCATGGGAGGCTGCCTATGGTATAGAGCAGCCCCGCACACCCTGGGGGCAGGACCCAGGAGGAGGGCAGGTAAAGAGGGTGCTAACCCCTTGCCTGCGGGGCTGCTGTGGAGCTTGCAGGGTCAGGGCGCAAACAGGCTGGAAATCACTTCCCCCTGGCCACTCCAGAGCTTGGCGGAGGGGCTTCACCGTGTCAGCGCTATGTGGGGCTTTGGAACACAGTGCCCCAGGCTGGAAGGTCTTGGGCTTTCCTGGGGCGCCAGCCCAACCAGAGGCAGTGGGGAAGGAAGGAACCTGCTGGCCAGGCTGTTGGTGAGCTCAGTGCTCCAACCAGGGGCTGGTGCTCTGCACAGCGCTGGGAATGGGACATGCCCCACCAGGGGAGGATATAAGGAACAGTGGGGGTGAAAGGGCAAAGCAGGGAGAGGACAGAGAGAAGGGGAGCACATAAAGGGCCGATGGGTGGCCAGCAGAGGCGACACATAACCAGCTGCTGCCTGGTGTCTGCCTGTACTCACCAGGCACCATGGCACACAGCACACAGCCAGTTCCAGCTGGAAATGGGATGGGAGGGGCAGGGCCCTGCTTGATGAGAGCCAGCACGCAGGGGGGGCTATGCTGGTGGACCAGCAGGGGCAGTAGCTGGCCCTGTATGCTGTAGCTTTGCCCCGCCACCAGCCTTGCACACCCATGCCCATTGTTGGCCACTAGACCCCCCGACACTCACTGCTGGTGGGCGAGCGGCTGGTGAGCAGGGATCTAGCCAGCAGCAGGACCCACAAGTCCTAATTGGGGAAGGAGACATAAAATTCGGTACAATTTGCCCTTTTTAAAAAAAAAGTCAGGACACCTGCAGGAGGGCTTAAATAAGGGACTGTCCCTTTAAAAATGGGACATCTGGTCACCCTATCCATGGCACAGATGGATGCTTTTCTCCTAGAGGCCTAGAACAACTGTTCTCTCTTTCACTCAGGACTCTTCGGCAAGTTCATATCTTCCAATGCCTCCAAAGCCTGAAATAATATTAACACCATTACTAACGCTGTTCTGATGTCTCAGGCCTCTCCTCCCACACATCCAAGCCAATTTTAAAATTAAAATATTAAAATATTTTATATATAGCACTTTCTGTTGTCCTCCTGGGGAGGAACCTTGGACTGAGCAGCTTCAGGGTAGAGAAATGCAGAGATGGTGGAAAATGATTGCTAAGAGAATAAAAGTTGCAAATTTTCCCTTGCTGTGACCCTGAAAGTTAAAGGGGAGAATTTTTTCACTTTTAACTCAGACAGAAAAACATCACAAATTCATCACTTTTCGTCTGCCTGGTGAAGATGAGGCACCAACCTAGGATTTTCTGACAGGCAGCACTAGAGTCCAGAACCTCTGAAACAGAAGGACGAGGCCAAGGAATGACCTGTTGATTGAAAATGCACATGGACTTTAGAAGGAAGTCAGGCTGCCTCTTCAGTCTGCAGAGGGAGATGCTGGAGCCAGCCAGCCAGGCAGAAGGCTGCAGCTTAGAGTTTGTTAGAAAGGACGGTTACAAACTACATTGACAATGACTGCCAGCAGCAGCAGAAGGAGCACTAGCACCAAAGGGACCTGCTAGAGCATATCCTGCTCAAAATACTCCCCCTTATTCGTACATATGCTGTGCAGAGTACAGATTGCTCTAGTAAAATGAATGGCATTATACATACTGCTGTACGAACAGTTTTGTGGGCAGCACAATTTGGTCGTCAGTCAGCCAAATCCATGTTCCGCAGCTGTCCTACACTTGCTCAGTGTGTAATTAAACCTCCTTCTACCAGGTGCCCCCAGGGTAGGGCTTCAAAAGCCAGGACAGTAGAGGGTAGGCTGGTTTCCCCAAAATAACAGTGAACACAGACACCCTGTCAATATCCATATCATTGGATGGGAATAAAGTCCCACCTTACCCAAATTCAAAAGGGCCAGATCTACAGAAAACCCTGGCATTATTCGCTCTGCCCATTCATCCTACAAAGTTGGCCTGTGGTCTACCAAAGCTTGCAGAATGCTAGAGTAGTATCGTTTCTGGTTTACACAGTCACGTGCAGCTTGGGGAGGAGGGGCATACAATGGCCATGTATGCCATCAACAGTGTAACAGATATTGCAATCAGATGCACTATTTTCAGGGGTCTATTATATTGTTATATAGATTATCGTGGGCTAGAGATTGTATTCTACTCAAGTGGGGGGAGAAGGGGAAGGGTTACCACTGCCCTTCCAGGAACTAAAAACAGCATGCAGCCCTGCAACTGTGACTAGCTCCAGAAAAGTACCACCGCCTGGGGTGATATGCATTTAGTGGTTCAAGTTGGGTTTCAAGAGAGGCATGACACAAAGAATTCGGGGTATAAAGGGCCAGCTTGAACTGACAGAGGGGGTTTCTTTCTGATTCAACAAACTGACATGACCTTTTGTCCACGCAGGGCCCCCACCCTGCTAAATGACTGGAAAGACTGGAACCTGCCAGGGTCTCCACAGGACGGATGAGAGTCTACTGTTAAAGCACTTAGATTCTGTTATTGGTTTATATATTTTCTCTGTATGCTTTTACCCACAAATAGAGGTGCTCTGCTTTGAAAAAGCTGTTTGATTCCTTGTAAATCACTGTCACTGTCCTTGGAAAGAAAGCAAAGAATGAAAGCTGGACATCAGAACTGCTTGGGACAATCACAGTGGCTGGCAGGGGAGCTGTAGCCTGAACTCCCTGGTCAGGAGGGAAAGTGGGACATAGGTCTCTATCCATAGAGATGTGACAGCTAGAGGCCCGAGACCTGAATTGGCATTCCTGGAACAGACCATAGGGGTGTGCGTGTCACAGGTGCAGTTTCGTTGAAACTGTGACAGATGGTACCAGCACAGTTTAAAAAGACCATTTGCTCAAAGCCCTCCATTATTTCATAGACATTTCCAATCTTTACTACTTATGGGTGAACAAAAGCTATTGCCTTGCAAACCTCCATCACCACAGCACCAACCGTTGACGTCCCAATGTCAAACTGATCATACTACCACCTAGCTGAAACCATCCTGATGTGTAGAAAGAATAGTAAATAAGGCAGGCAACCAGCTTGGCTTAACAGTGAAATCCTTGCTGATCTTAAATACAAAAAAGAAGCTTACAAGAAGTGGAAGATTGGACAAATGACCAGGGATGAGTATAAAAATATTGCTCGGGCATGCAGGAGTGAAATCAGGAAGGCCAAATCACACATGGAGTTGCAGCTAGCAAGAGATGTTAAGAGTAACAAGAAGGGTTTCTACAGGTATGTTAGCAGCAAGAAGAAGGTCAAGGAAAGTGTGGGCCCCTTACTGAATGAGGCAGGCAACCTAGTGACAGAGAATGTGGAAAAAGCTAATGTACTCAATGCTTTTTTTGCCTCTGTCTTCACGAACAAGGTCAGCTCCCATACTACTGCACTGGGCAACACAGCATGGGGAGGAGTTGACCAGTCCTCTGTGGAGAAAGAAGTGGTTCGGGACTATTTAGAAAAGCTGGACGTGCACAAGTCCATGGGGCCGGATGCATTGCATCCGAGAGTGCTAAAGGAGTTGGCGGATGTGACTGCAGAGCCATTGGCCATTATCTTTGAAAACTCATGGCAATCGGGGGAAGTCCTGGACGACTGGAAAAAGGCTAATGTAGTGCCCATCTTTAAAAAAGGGAAGAAGGAGGATCCTGGGAACTACAGGCCAGTCAGCCTCACCTCAGTCCCTGGAAAAATCATGGAGCAGGTCCTCAAGGAATCAATTCTGAAGCACTTAGAGGAGAGGAAAGTGATCAGGAACAGTCAGCATGGATTCACCAAGGGCAAGTCATGCCTGACTAATTGCCTTCTATGACGAGATAACTGGTTCTGTGGATGAAGGGAAAGCAGTGGACGTGTTGTTCCTTGACTTTAGCAAAGCTTTTGGCACTGTCTCCCACAGTATTCTTGCCAGCAAGTTAAAGAAGTATGGGCTGGATGAATGGACTATAAGGTGGATAGAAAGCTGGCTAGATTATCGGGCTCAACGGGTAGTGATCAATGGCTCCATGTCTAGTTGGCAGCCAGTATCAAGTGGAGTGCCCCAAGGGTTGGTCCTGGGGCTGGTTCTGTTCAATATCTTCAAAAATGATCTGGAGGATGGTGTGGATTGCACTCTCAGCAAGTTTGCAGATGACACTAAACTGGGAGGAGAGGTAGATACGCTGGAGGGTAGGGATAGGATACAGAGAGACCTAGACAAATTGGAGGATTGGACCAAAAGAAATCTGATGAGGTTCATCAAGGACAAGTGCAGAGTCCTGCACTTAGGACGGAAGAATCCAATGCACCGCTACAGACTAGGGACCGAATGGCTAGGCAGCAGTTCTGCGGAAAAGGACCTAGGGGTTACAGTGGATGAGAAGCTGGATATGAGTCAACAGTGTGCCCTTGTTGCCAAGAAGGCCAATGGCATTTTGGGATGTATAAGTAGGGGCATTCCCAGCAGATCGAGGGACATGATCGTTCCCCTCTATTCGACACTGGTGAGGCCTCATCTGGAGTACTGTGTCCAGTTTTGGGCCCCACACTACAAGAAGGATGTGGAAAAATTGGAAAGAGGCCAGCGGAGGGGAACAAAAATGATTAGGGGAATGGAACACATGAGTTATGAGGAGAGCCTGTGGGAACTGGGGATGTTTAGTCTACAGAAGAGAAAAATGAGGGGGGATTTGATAGCTGCTTTCAACTACCTGAAGGGGGGTTCCAAAGAGGATGGCTCTAGACTGTTCTCAGTGGTAGCAGATGACAGAACAAGGAGTAATGGTCTCAAGTTGCAGTGGGGGAGGTTTAGGTTGGATATTAGGAAAAACTTTTTCACTAGGAGGGTGGTGAAACACTGGAATGCATTACCTAGGGAGGTGGTGGAATCTCCTTCCTTAGAAGTTTTTAAGGTCGGGCTTGACAAAGCCCTGGCTGGGATGATTTAATTGGGGATCGGTCCTGCTTTGAGCAGAGGGTTGGACTAGATGACCTCCTGAGGTCCCTTCCAACCCTGATATTCTATGATTCAATGATAGGCAGATTAATGACTGGTGCAGGGAGAGAGAGGATTGTTCTTCAGGAAACCTGGCAGATTGGAGTTTCTGCTGCATAAAAAGTTCTCCTGCGTCATTACCCAAGAGTGATTACAAATCAGGACAACATCAACAGGATGTTGAACGAGGATGCAGCAGCACAGCATCACCATAGATACACCATTGCAACATCCACACCTCCAACCCTGGCAACCAGACACTGGACCTGTACTTCTGAGAAATTTTGCAAGTGCTCTGAACGTAAAACTGCCACAGGCCATGTAGTCAATTTTTATCTTAGGTCAGTGTCATTTTTTTTTAAAGTTTTGACTGCTTCTGAAAATGATATAATGCTAGTGCCAGTTTGAGTAAAACACTGCTATCTACGCACTGTGCAACTAAGCTTGTTCCATCCATTTCTACATTTGTTTAGCTTGTATTAATACACTATTCCCTGTGTTGCACACATGCAGCAGTGTGCGCTGCAGTCAATCACTGCTTGCATGTGTAAAAATTTTCCTCCGCGGGGAATCCATTTTGGATAACATGGTGGCAGGAGAGGTGGGGTGGGGGTGAAATGGTGATTCTTCCACCCTTAGGTGAAGCTACAACTGGCATGAAAAGCTCACTCTCCAGAAAAAACATCCCCCACTACAGTAATAGAGCTTGTTCATAAACAAGCAATGATGGTTCCCTTATGTTGTCATATATGCCTAACCATAACAACAATGGTGAATCACTCCCTTACCAGGCTGAGGTGATGCTGGTTTCTCTGCTGTATCCTCCCCAGTCTGTTCCTCCATCTCCTCTCTAAATAGGTCCAGGAAGTCCTGGATGAGGCCAGCAGTGTCCAGAAGTACCTAACATTTCTATCTCAGCTCAAATTGCTGTAGTTAATGCTGCTCTGGCTCCAGCTCCTTCTCCGAGTCCTTGGTTGCCCATGCACATGGCTTGAAGTGTCCTTGGGTGTATCTGAGCTCCAAATTTAGGGTGCTGCTGAGCATCCAGTTCAGATCCTCATAGAATCAGGGCCATTCTAGGAGAGTTACTGGACTAGGAGTTTTGGTCCTTTGCCTGGCAATACAGGTTCTTCAGGGGTTTTAGCTTCATTGAGTTCTAGTCTGGTGGATTCCTTCCTCAGCTAGGTTATTGAAGATAGCATCCTACAACTTTTAATTTCTGGTCCTGGACCCTAAATCATATAGCTTGCTGGACTCATACCATATATTTATAAGCACTTTGGTGTTAACCTCAGCGAGACACACACTAGGAGTTTGCTGTCCTGGATGTCATCTGATCAGAACAAGTGCAGTAGCAGTGCTATACAAATATTACAGGTACAGAGAGCCGCCTGCTAAGGTGGGGTCCAAATGCTGAAGCAGGCTATTTATACTGGCTGGGGATAACTCAGTCCAGAACAAGGGAGCAAGTAGATAGACACAACAAAGGCTGCAGAGGGAATTTTGGGAAGGCATTGGAGGACTGTTAGTACTCAAGTGAACTCTTGAGGCATTCACACAGCAGCTCAAGCATCAGCAGCACCCACGCTTCATTTTATATCCCCTACAGGAAATCTAGGTTGACTTTAAAGAACCATCAGTTTGAGATTTTTGTATGTGGATAGGAGTCAGATCAGAAACAAAAGTTGAATTATAACTTGAATTAACTTTGCAGTGAAGCCATGCTCTCAGAACAGAAGACGATGTATCCATACTGTCACATAATCTGCATAGGAAAAAGTGGTGATTCCAACTAGGTATATTTTCACTGGTTTACCCTCACTTTCTGTATCATATTTAAAATTCTTGTCCCTGCCTGTGAAGCCCTAAAGAGTTTAGTTCCTGCTTATCTCTCCACGCATTTCTTGTCACTCCCCACTCAGCTCTTCCCCCATCACTTTTAGCTCCAGCTGGACCTTACAACCATCTCCTTTGTCACCTTTCACTCCCACCTAACTTGGTGCATTTCATCTCCACTTCAAATTCCTCCCCAAAATAGGCTTCTTCCAAGAGTATTGACTTTGCTGGATGTGCTCCCTTCCCAGAGAGTTTCTTTAAATGATTTTAAAAAACCCAACTCTGTGGAGTTAACAAGACACTTGTTAGACCATGTTTGATGAAATGTATAATAAATTATTAATAATCTGTGTCCATATGGGACTGACACCCATCTTTAAATGGTCACTTTTTCTGAGGTTTGGTGGGTGATGATTAGCAGGAGTAGCCAAACAGCACTCTGATGACTGGACGTATAGAAGTGCTAACAAGCATGCTTTATTCCAGCTGAGGTCAGCATTATCACTAAATGTGGTATGTGACGTATGCTATCTTTTCTGGGAAAATTGCACACCATTTTGCAAACCATCCCAATACCAATATGGACATTGTGTGAATCAGGTGATCTGTCCTTTTTCAGGGATGACATTATATGATGGAGCCAAAAGTTGGCACTGAAGTTGCTGTCATAAACATTATTCCACTGGCTGGAAGTTAAAGCCAGACAAATTCAAATTAGAAATAAGGCAGTTTTTTAACAGTGAGGATGACTGACCATTGGAACAAACAACCCAGGGAAATGATGGAAACTCCATCTATTAATGTCTCTAAGACTGGATGCCTCTATGGAAGCTATGCTTGGGCTCAATACAAAGGTAAGTGGATGAAATTCTGTGCCCTGTGTTATACAAGAGGTCAAACTAGATGATCTAATGGTCCCTTCCTTAAAATCTATGAATCACCAGATTTTGGTGTTCCCTAATATAAAAATGTAGGTACGTCTGTTCAGATGGATGCTGTTTTTCTACCACAGGGCTCTGTGTTGGTCTCCATCACCCCAATATCTGAGCATGTGTTTGTTTGAATGGTAATGAGATTGCATCAACATCTACAGAAAGTCATTCACTATGACCTTGCTCTTATTTGCCCTTCTTTAGTGAGATGAACTGTATAAATCATTCGTCCCCATGCTAGGAAGTCACTTAAATAGCAACCTCCCACACAAAGATTAAATTGAAATGTGTAGGCACTTCTCAAATATGAATGTCTACATACATTTGCATACATTTATTCATATATATGCCCATTACAGAAATGTTTGCAGATTTTTTCACTGTGTGGGAGGTTGGCATTTCATGAACTAATTTCATAGTGCATGGAGTTTTGATAGATATAATTTGTAAGAAAATATTTTACAGCACTGCCAAATCACAGTGAATAGCAGTTTTTATTCTGAAGTTTAATTAATTGTCTTTTTTTGTGTCCATTTCTAAAGGTAGGTTGCAGGTCAGGCTCCTCTACCAGACATGGACTGGCTACAGAGCTTTCTCTGCAGAGAATTACACCAGACGGGCATTCACTTTACGATCACTAGGGCCCTGCCAATTTCATGGCCATAAAAACATGGCATGGACTGTGAAATCAGCCCTCCCCCATGAAATCTGATCTCCTCTGCTGCTGGGAGCTCCTAGCTGCTAGTCCTTCCAGGACTTGTCCTTCCCCTGCATGGCTGCTCTTGGTGGGGAGATCAGATCCATCTCCAGAGACAGCACAGAAATGAGGGTGGTACACCCTCACTTCTGCACTGTAGCAGCCCAGGAGCTGGGCTCTGGCTTTCCATCCCCGCTACCCCACAGTTCCTGGCATGACTCTGGGAGCTGAGCTCCCAGCTTCACCTTCGTCCCACAGCCAGGGCAACCTGGGCTTGAGGCTTCTGCACCTCCCCCTGTCGGAGCAGCTTGGGGCTTCCGCCCCCCCAGTCGGGGCTCAGGGCAGTCTGGGCTCGAGGCTGCCCGGGCTCAAGGCTTCAGCCCCGCGGCTGCAGGTGGAACTCAGGGCACCCAGGCTCGGAGCTTCTTCCCCCAGGGCTCCTGTCGGGGCTTGGGGTGACCCAGTTGGGGCTTCTAACCCAGGGCTTCTTCTAGGGCTGGGGCATCCATTTTTCCAGGTTGCCCCCAGATTGTCCAGGGGCCCCTTCCTTAATCTGTCACTGGCTTGGACTAGCAGCTAGGAGCCCCCGGCTGGGGCGCTCCTAGCAGCATGGGGAGATCCTACCCACCTCCATGTCCCGGAACCTCCTCTAACTGCAGGAAGCTCGGAAGCTGCTGCCTAGACAGCACAGAAGTGAGGGTGTTAATATTGGGACCCCCCCACAACAACTTTGCAACCCCCCTAGATCCCATTTTGGGTCGGGATTCCCATGGTTACACTGTGAAATTTCAGGTATAAAAATCTGAAATTGTGAAATTGACCAATTTAAAAGCCCCTGGACATGAAATTGACAAGAATGGACTGTGGATTTGGTAGGGCCCTAAGGATCATTTAATGTTTTGCCAAGGTTTATCTGTGGTGTGCTCAGATAAGGTATGTTGCATGTGGTGCCATCTAGTGGCTGAAGGCTATAGTACAGTTTCGCATTCTGTTACAACCACAGCCCACACAGTTGACTTTCCAACACCAAACTGGTTAGCAATGGACCTGTAGCAGTTTGGGGTAGCCAACTTCCAGGTGGCTAGAGTAACTCACTTCTGACCAGCGTGGCTTCCCTCAGGTGTGTGCCTGATGCTGGAGGATGAGGCCAAGCTGCTCAGAGAGCTCCAGAAATGTATCTGTGCGAGTTTTTTCATGAAGTTGATAGATTTCCACTTCATATGGCTAAATTCAGTGTCTTGCATGGTACCAAGTATCAGAGGGGTAGCTGTGTTAGTCTGTATCCACAAAAACAATGAGGAGTCTGGTGGCACCTTAAAGACTAACAGATTTATTTGGGCATAAGCTTTTGTGGGTAAAAGAAGTGGGGGTTTTACCCATGAAAGCTTATGCCCAAATAAATCTGTTAGTCTTTCAGGTTACACCAGACTCCTCGTTGTTTTAGTGAATACAGACTAACACGGCTACCTCCTGATACCAGAAATGTAGTTTACCTCATGAGAAAGTTCTGGAGCCAGTGCTGGTCATCCCAAGCCTCCATCATGATGATGGTGTCCCATCAGTCTGTGCTTGTGGCCTTTTTCCAGAAGCACCTGTCTATACAGGGTGTATCGGTGGCTATACCAAGCCGCATCATACAGTTCAAGTCTTCCATGTCTGTATTGCCATCCTTCTCCGACAGGCATCTTCATTAGATCAGAAAACACTATCAAAGTGTCCACCAACATCTCATGGATAATCTGTTTCCTGACACAGGAATGAAAATGCAAGCAGGACAAGTTCTTTAAATGATGACTTTCGTGTTGCAGGCTCTGTTTGCCAGGAACATGCAGACCCGAAAGGCGGATGTGTTAGTGGGCTGCAATAACTTCCTGTAAATTGCCGTGGGTTGGACAGTCAAGTTTTCCCACAGTGTACCACAAACAAAGGGCTAGAGTGGCTACAACTGGGGGGGAGTGCTAGGAAGCCTGAGATAGGCTGGTTTGATTCAGATCTGTGTAGAACAGTGTGGATGCATGAGATCAGGTGTGAGAACCGGGTCCAGAAATTCTAAACCTAGGCTCAGTATTCAACGTAGATGCTCAAACCCAGGTTTACAAACACCAGCCCTGTGGGCTCGAGTCCCACAGACCTGGGCTTACATTGTAGTGTAGACCTAGCCTCAGGGTATGTCCACACTTCAAGCTGGGGGATTTAGTTCCCACCCAAGGAGACATACCCATTGCTTTATTGAAAATAGTGTCACCAAGGCAGCGTGAGCAGTGGGAGGGTCCAGCTGCCCTGACTGCATACCTGGTGCCTCAGATGGAATTGTACTCACAGAGGCTAGTCCCGCTTGCCCGTTGGTCTGGTCAGGCTACACTCTGTTTTTAGAACGTTAGCAGGGATATGTCTCCTCAAGCTGGGAATTACATCCCCAGCTCAGAGTGTGGCATCTCCTTAGAGACTATGTCTTTACTATGTCTACACTAGAGAGCTTACAGAGGTGCAGCTGCTCCGCTGTAAGCTCTCTAGTGTAGTCGCTCTAAGCCAACGGGAGAGAGCTCTCCTGTCAACTTAATTAATCCATCCCCAACAAGTGGCAGTAACTATGTCAGCAAGAGAAACTTTCCCACCGACATAGCGCTGTCCACACTGGTGCTTATGTTGGTGGAATTTATGTCACTTAGGGAGGTGGTTTATTCAGACCCCTGAGTGACAAAAGTTATACTGACATAATTGTTGGTATAGACATAGCCTAAGTCAGTCCAACTTCACAGGAGCCCTGTTCCCTACTGTATGTTTTGAAGTGTTTTAACCAGTCTAAGTTTAAATGCCTCAATGAGAGGGATTCCGCCATTTCCAGGAAAACATGAGAGCAGAGGGATACAGTCAATAGAACCACAAGGACTTTCTTAATATAAAAAATGTACAAAACAGACCTAACACAGCAGCAACCTGCTCCTGCACCTAATGAATTATATTGCAAAATTTCCATTAATTTTAATGGGAGCAAGATTGAGTCCCAGGTGGATAAAGGAATCTTTTTACAATTAAAAATGTTTGATTAAAGTTTAAGTAGTTTCTTTGCATATTTATCATTTGCAATAATAATGCCTTTACACTGACTTTTACAGTAATTGGAAAACAAAATTAGTTTAAAAGGCTCTCAGATGTGGAATTACATTTTCAGACTACCTTCTGCTGTTCCGCTTCCTCACTGGGGGGATGATCTATATGCATAAGTAAGTCCTTTGCTTAGTTCTGTCTTCAAAATTCACACCCAAATAGGTCCCCTTACTTCGGCTTACTGATATGCAGTCCAATCCCATTTGTTTATGTACATACTGCCTTGTTGCTTTTAATTAACTTTCCCATAAATTCTAATGTAAGCAGCAGTGTCTAGTTACTATGGCCCATATATCCTGGCTTCTGACTACATTTACAGTCAAAAACCAGGGAACTGCATTCTACAAGTGTTGTGTAGCTCCTCCCCAGACTTACACAGTTCACACTCCCTGTGTCCTCCCATGTACTGAACTGCTGAAATGCATTCCTGGGCAAGGGTTGGGACTAAGGGAAATGATCAATACATGATAGTGTAATCAACCTGTGACCCCCACGCACCTTCTGTTACTTGGGTTGCCACTGTGTGGGGGCTGAATTGGCATTAACTACATTAATCAAAAACAGTTTTCAGAGAAATCTGAAAACAGGCTCTATTTTCCTTGACCTCAATGCAGTATATGATATGGTGTGGCACACGGATCTACTTATTAAAATATCAAGAGTCCTTCCACCATGGGTTACTGCTACTCTGAGATGGACAGTTCAGGGTACACATGGGTGAGAAAACAAAGTGCTTGGAAAAAACAGATGAACAGGTTGCCCCAGGGTTCTGTTCTAGCCCCAACTGTGTTCAATCTATACATCAATGACCTGCCACCAACCCAGTCACAGACATTCATCTATGCAGATGACATCTGCTGTGGGCTCCAAGCTCCAACTTTCTCTGAGCTGGAGAAGAGCCCAAGTGCCGATGCTGCAAAGCTGTCTGACTACTGCAAGACATGGCGCCTTCAGTCTAGCACCAGCAAGACAGTCTCTAGCACATTCCACCTCCACCCGCTAAGAGGGTACTAAACATCATAATGAATGCCAAGAGGCTGAAGCATGAAGCATACTCCAGTTTACTTAGGTGTGACTCTCACCGAACACTGACATACAACAGCCGCCTGAGCGAGATAGCAGCGACGGTCAAGAACACTCAATAACCTTCTCAGCAGACTGGCAGGTTCTTCATGGGGAACCGATGTTCCAGCCCTAAGGACCTCAGCCCTTGCCATTTCGTACTCAGTAACAGAGTACTGTGCACCAGTATGGAGTTGGTTGGCACACACCAGATTTGTTGACGTGCAGCTCAACTTAGCAATGTGCATCATCTGACCAACTCGTCTTCCATGGCTTTCAGTTCTGAGCCACATGGCTCCCCCTTACATCAGGAGGAAGATTGCAGCTGACAAGCTTGCCCTTGTTCAACAACCATTTTAACCAACTGCATGTCTTTCATCACAACACCCACTATGGTTGAGGCTGCCATGCCAGGACGTGACAGCCGAGTCCCTTTGGCGGGAAGACTGGTGCTCAATGCCAGACACCAATCAGTTCCTCAGCACAAGACTCTACTGTTCACCCCCCCCGGCTTCGACCTGCCACATCATCAGTGGGCCCTTCTTGACTGATTCTGATACAAGAGGCTTTTTAGCTGTTCAATCCTGTGTGAGAAAAGCAGTACCAAGGACAGCACTCTGCCATACAACTGAAGCAGGCAGGGAGGGAGAAAAAGATAGTAAATCTGACCTGTCCCAATTAGCAGATTGGTGATGGTAACATAGTGTTTAAACATACATAAAATGTAGTTAGTTATAGATTTAAGGCTTTTAATAAGGATTAAAGAGTGATAGTTTAAAAGCAGGTTTAGTGAAAAATCCAAAATGGCGACTGCAATGATATTACCTCTGAAAAACAAAATGGTGAGCTTAACATAAATTGACCAATAGTGGACAAGGGTGACTGGGGTGAAATTAAGATCACTCCAAATACCTGAAGGGAGGTGTCAACCAAGTAAGAGACAGGTTCTCAATCAGGTCCAGCTTGATTGATAGGTAAAACTGCCTGAACAGATATGCTAATGACTGGAATTGAAAGAGCAACCAATCAGAAATAGTCAAAAACTGTATATAAGGCAGAGAGCTGACAGGCTTCAGTGTGGGTGTGCAGCAATTAGAGAAAAGAAGATCAGGCCACAGGAGGTGCGAAGAGCAGAAAAGAACAAAGAGCGGAAAAGGAGCAGACAGAGAAACTAGGTAGAAGATAACAACAAAACAGCTGAAATTACTCAGACAGATCAGAAAGACCATAAGAAATAACAGAGGGATTTAAGAAGAGGAGTAAGTATCATTATTTTAAATATAAAGAATGTATGCATATGATTGCTAATAAAGCTGGATGTTTGTGTATGGATGAATTTTAAATCACTGTATGAATTCTGCAAGTGACTGATCACCACTTGTAGAATGTCACTACTTGGTAATGTTTAACATGTAATATTGTGATGTTATTTAAGGCCTTATACATATATATAAAAGGGGTCCATGTGTTGCATTGTAATAGAGTTAAGTGCTGTATTGTGCAACACTGTGTTCTGCTATAGAGTTTATATGGTATGTTGTACCATTTTATTGTATGATTTTTAAATGCAAATGCAACATTGTATTATGTCATATAGTTTGTAACTACTAAAAATGTAGTGTAATTTAATATTATGTTTAAATAAATGTTACTTTGTTTTCAAAGAATTACTTTTTGAGTGAAGGGCTATATTCGTGTCCTCCTATGGATTAACAGAACTAGCCTGTTCTGGACAGTCCTCTGTAGGTCAGAGACAAACTCCCTGGTAAAACAGGTAATTTCTCTAGGGTGCGGCACCTCCCATTACCCACTGAAATGAAATTGACAGTTTAAATTTAAATCAAATTGACAATTGGTTTACAGATATAAGCAGGCCATTATTAGAGTGGCTGGGGTAAAAATTTTGGGATAACAATTCCACACTAAGCTGCGGTAAAAATTTTGGGATAACAATTCCAGACTGTGCAGCCAATCAGCACTGCTGGGGTCTTCAAGACCATCCAAGCTGCAGCCGTGGCACAGATCAAACAATTATATATGTTGTTGAGGAGTGCCTGCCAACCAAATTCAGCACTGGGCTCTGAGAGCTCCACTTGGCTACTAAAAACACTATTGCTTGACTTGGCTAATATGCAAATGCTTAATAATCAAACAAATTAGTTGAATACATAGGTGCAACAGAGGCTCCTATGCAAAAAGTCCTGTTTTCTTTGCAAACAACTCTCACCTCAAACCTGACAAATTCACTACACTAAACACTTCTTACAGTATATTTATCCATAAAGAGTAACATGTAAGGTATCTACAGAAAGATTGTAACTTGTCAAGATTCATAACCATTGTGTGATGTATATATGGGAAATAAATAGTTAAGGAATATTTAAAGTATGCTTGTGGACTTGAGGTAAAAATTAGTCAGCAGGGTATAATATGTCTTAGTGATGGCCTATTCAGGCAGGAGGGAAATATCACCCTATCCAGTAATGCACAAACTATTCTGTTGCCGGCACAGAGTGCCCAAGACAAGCAACAGTAGGGGTTCGTTGCCCGGTGTGCGTTACCCAATAATCACAATGGGGTGGAGAAGCAGAGAGTTTATTCGCAGCTGCAAACAGGCCCAGGGAGACACAGCTGTTTTAAATCCTGCAGCCCCGACTGCAGATTATATTATACAATTTATATATTTTTTTTAATTTAGCTATAGAAGCATATATAACTAATTACCTATTGCCCTGTACAATAATACAGCCAAAGTGGCCAATTAGATGTTTTCTCATTAGTATTATGTAAGCCCTGCCTTATTTGGTTGTATCTGTTTCTGTGTTGCAGAAAGCTAGTGCAAAACATTTTTTTTTATTTATATGCTTACCTTGGCTGGAGCTGTCTAAAGGCTGTCTCTGAGAGCAGGCTGTCTGCTCTAAACTGTTTTTGCAGCTTTCTGTCTCTGTTTTTATACTAGCTTCCTCATCGTCTGGCAGGATTACAGAAAGTTCCAGGAAAGGAGAGGCTTTGGTTTGTCTGGGCCTAGCGCGGGGGGGCTTCCTCGGCACTCATGGCCTTCCACCCTTCCGAGTTACCTAGTATGATGCCAAGTGTCACCAACAACTCCCTCCTTTGAGAATACTCAACAAGCTTGCGACTGAGTTTTCTCATATTTCGAGGACAATAATTGGTTAATTGCTGAGGAATCAGAAAATTTGATAAGAGGATATAATGGGGCTTCTGTGGAGCGGGAGGTACAAATTTTACATAGTAGCACTTTGCAACAAGCAAGCAGGAAAAGAGTAAAATACACAACACTGCACCTATGAACAGGAGACGAACAATGCCTCCCCTCAGGGTAGGCATCCATCCCCAAAGTAAGTCAAAAATAGTGGGCTTTCTTTCTTAGGCTTTTCACTGGTTAAAAGCCTGTTCAGCTGACAGGATGTGCTTGTTAATGTCCTGTGCATTTTCTGGGACATAAGTACAACATTCATTCCCAATAAGGGCACACACCCTGCCCTGAGAAGCCAGAAGATAGTCTAAGGCCTGACAGTTCTGCAGGGACAGCAATTGCAGTTGGATAAAGCTCTGAGTTAAGACCTTTTTCTATGGCTAAGGTATTATTAGCAAACCTGGTGAGGAATACAGAGAGCTGGCGATAGAGCTTGGTTAATTTACCTACCTTATATGCTGGGAGAAGGATCATACCAAATCTACCCTTCTTACTAATGGGCATGGGGGTGGCATACAGAGATCGCCGATGTCAGAGACGGCCAGACGGGAGTTGGGCCATGGCCTGAAGGGGAGGGGTAAGGTATCCCAGATAACAGCTTCTGTGCCAGTGGTGGGGTAGCCATTTGTAGGCTGAGTTACCACAGATATAAAAGGACTGTTCATTAGCTACCATTTTATTGTGGCCCAATTTGTCACCTGCGGCTACCAAGGGGGGATAATATTGAAGCCCTTCGCCTGTGTCTTGGCCAGAACTATTACACAGAGGAATAGTGGCATTTGCAGAAGGGGACAAATAGCATTGTTGCTGCTTAACTTTGCCTTTTTAGTACAGTTGGCCACTAGGGTGGCCCGCCCTAACCGAGTGGCCTTTGATTTTAACCACTGGTCGCAGAGATCAGACCAGTTGTGAGGGGTTGCTCTTCAAGGAAAGCTGCCTGCATGGTAGGGGATTTGGGAACGTATCCAGCAGTTTGAAAGATTAAATTTCGGGGCAAAGGCTATTTTTAGAGCCTTATAGGTATTTACATTTTGGTTAACAGTTTTTATTTTATTTATTTATTTTTTAGAGAGAGAGAGAGAGAGAGAGATGAGGAACACCAGGCAAATGACACCCACTATGAGGGCCTTCATGGTGTATATGCCTTTTCAGTCAAGCCCCCCCCCTTTGTTTATGTCCTTTATTATGTCCTTTTAAACAATAACTTGAGTTCAAGATTGTCGGAGGGTAAAGTGGTAATGGGCTGGACAGTTCACCGTTCCGCTGATGAGGGAGTAGGCACTGCCTTCAGGCAAGAGTGATGGATTCAGTTTTTGTATTTTTCTGCCTTTGCCGCCGTGTGGGAAACCAGCAGGATGGTGTGGGTCCCTTCAACTTCTCTTGGAGAAGCTCGTCTTTTCAGATGCAAATAAGCACGGAGTCACCTGGCTGCAGGGACTGGATAGGGGCATCCAATGGAAGAGGCTGGAAGTCTTTGGTGTACCTGTGGAGAGAAATGAAAACAGCAGACAGAGCACATATACTGAGACAAAAAGCCACACCCCATTTCCCACTCCCCTGCCAGAACCGGTGTTTCATTCATAGGCTATGCCCTTTTAAACATAATTTCAAAGGGACTAAGTCCTAATTTACCCTTTGGGAGAGCATGGATGTGGAGCAGAACAAGGGACAGAGCATCGGGCCATCCGCTGAAGCGATCCACCAAGACAACGAGATATTTGAACCCTAGGGTCCGGAGAAACTCAGTAAAGTCTATTTGCCAAACCAGTCCGGGGCCTGGAGTGGGTTCCAGGGTAGCTGGTGGTACTGGATGTCCTGGTTGAGGGTTATTCTTTTGGCAGACTACACAGTTACCTGGGTAGCCAGGGGTCAGAGTCCAGAGGTCAAAAAGTATTTTTCCATTAGCTGGATAAGAGCTTCTCTGCCAGCATGAATGGTCTGGTGCAGTTTCTGCAGCACTGGCCGGATTAGGCCCTTCGGTAGAAGGATCTTTCCTTCCGGAGAATAGAGCCATTCCTTTTTTTCATGAAGACCGAATTTGTTAGCTGTTTTTTTGTTTTTTTTATTAGAGTACTGAGGAGTCGGAAGCTCCCCCACTGATGGGATAAGGGCATGCATATAAGCATTCTCAGTCTATAGGGATTTCAGGGCGGCATGCTTAGCTTCCCTATCTGCCCTGGCGTTACCTCTGGCCACATTCTGATCTTCCCTTTGATGGGCTCTACAATGCACCACCGCCACTTCTGAGGGGAGTTGCACTGCTTTTAGAAGCCGGAGAATTTGGGGCCCGTACGTTACTGGAGAGCCTTGGGCTGTCAGCATTCCCCTTTGCTTCCACAGGCCAGCATGAGCATGCAGCACTCCAAAAGCATATTTTGAATTAGTAAAAATGTTGACCCGCTTTTCTTTTGGCAGTTTGAGTGCACGGGTCAGGGCTACTAGTTCGGCAAGCTGGGGAGAGGTCCCAGCAGGCAACCTCTCGGCCTCCACGGTATCATGGAGGGTCACGACAGCATAACCCGCCCTCCTTTGCCCATCTGTTACAGTACTGCTACCATTAGTGTACCACTCATGATTTGCATTTGGGAGGGGTACATTCTTTAAGTCTGGGAACTTTCCACCCACATCTTTACTCGGGGTTCCGGGGGAAGGGTGGTCCATCTCCCCTGAAACCCCTATTGCTGTTCCTCCGCCGCCATCATCACAGGAGCACATTTTTTCTTTGGGCATTTATTTTTCCAGTGGTTTTTTTTTTTTTTTTTTTTGAAAAAGGCACACTGATTGCAGCCTAGCCGTCTCTCCTGCGAGCCCGAACGTCCACGTCCATGGCCCTTCCTCCTCGGCCACTTCCCTTTGTGCCAGCCTGTACGGCTGCTACCATTATTTTGCATTGTTTTTTTGTTTTTAGGCTATAAGCTTGGTTTGCAGTCTCTAAGATTTGTGCCATAGTTATGCCCATTACGTCCTCCTTCTTTTGCAACTTTTTTTTAATATCAGGGGCTGCCTGGCTGGTAAAAATACCCTTTTTATGATTGCCTTGGTTTGCAGATCATTAGGGTCTGCATTGGTATTCTGCTGGATCGTGTCCCGAATACACTGTACAAAGGCAACCGGACTCTCCTTTGGTTCCTGTATTACTTCATGCGGTTTGGCCCAATTGTTGTGTCGGACAGCCAAGTGTTGGAGTCTATGCAAAAGTAACTCCTTATAGGAGGTGAGACTGGCCATGTCCTCAGTATCATTAGGGTTCCATTTGGGGTCTGCCAGGGGGACCATTTGGGCGATACTGGGTCCCCCGGGGTTCCCTTTTAGCTTCACCTGTGCCCCCTCCCTTGCCTTAGCTATAACCTGATTCCGTTCTACCTCAGACAATAGGGTCCTCAGGAGGATATTACAGTTGTCCCAGTCTGGCTTGTGGCTAGTGAGGCACCCCTCAAAGACTGAAATAAATCGGCTTGGGTTCGTTGAGAATTCCCCAGCCTGTGCTTTAAAAGCTGCCAGGTCTACTGGATTAAAAGGCACATGGGTGTAAACTTGCATAATAGTGGCCTGGTGTCTGTCCGCTCCTGGGCGGGCCACAACAGTCTTGGTAATTAAAGGATAGAGTCCCTCCGAGGTGGGGGTGTTAGGACCGAAGGGGAAACCGTATCTGCCATTACAACTGCAGGAGGGGTCTGAGGACTAACACTGATTACTCCCAATCCTGTCGGAATCAAATTACACCTCTGTAAAATATTTATTCTATTTTTAAAGCTATAAACAATTGCGCATACAGATGTTCATTCCATTTACCTGTTTGCTGACAAAACAGGAGTAATTGGAGGATTGTACTATAATTGATTGACCCTCCTGGTGGCCACCGTTCCTCGTCCTTTAGCTGATATTGAGGCCAGTTGACTGTACAGAACCTTTTTAGTTTGCTTTTAATTATTGGATTTGACCCAAACTCTTTCCAGTTTGCTAGAATGCATTCTAGGGGTGTACACTGCACCCTGCCTGTGGTACTCTGTCCCTGTCCCATACCTACAGGAAAACACTGAGCATCCCCAGGTCTTAACAGAGGAAGTCCAGACCACTGGACTGTTCCTACCTTATCCACGGGATCAGTTCCCCACCGTCGCCCGCAGTTGCTTCTCCACTATAAGGGGTGCATTGCACCGTTGTGCCCTCCGGGGTCGATTGAATCACATCTCTTCCGAGGCCCCCGATGAACTCACCGGTGTGCACTGGGCGTCCGTTTTCGCCGCAATCCTCGACCTCCAGGAGGGCTCCAGGCAAGGCTAAATAGCAGCCTCGTGGCCCACCCAGGGACGCCAAAAGCTGTTGCCGGCACAGAGTGCCCAAGGCAAGCAACAGTAGGGGTTCGTTCCCCGGTGTGCGTTACCCAATAATCACAACGGGGTGGAGAAGCAGAGAGTTTATTTGCAGCTGCAAACAGGCCCAGGGAGACACAGCTGTCTCAAATCCTGTAGCCCCAACTGCTGATTACATCATACAATTTATACCTTTTTTCCCAACTTAGCTATAGAAGCATATACAACCAATTACCTATTGCCCTGTACAATAATACAGCCAAAGCAGCCAATTAGATGTTTCCTCATTAGCATTATGTAAGCCCTGCCTTATTTGGTTGTATCTGTTTCTGTGTTGCAGAAAGCTAGTGCAAAACATTTTTTTTTTATTTATATGCTTACCTTGGCCGGAGCTGTCTGAAGGCTGTCTCTGAGAGCAGGCTGTCTGCTCTAAACTGTTTTTGCAGCTTTCTGTCTCTGTTTTTATACTAGCTTCCTCATAGTCTGGCAGAATTACAGAAAATTCACGGAATGGAGAGGCTTTGGTTTGTCTGGGCCTAGCGCGGGGGGGCTTCCTCGGCACTCATGGCCTTCCACCCTCCCGAGTTACCTAGTATGATGCCCAGTGTCACCAACAATTCCTTATAGTTCCTTTTAAGAGCAGGAAGTAAGAACTACCTTAAACTTCAACTTACATGTAATGTATAAAAAATGAACACAGAGAAGATGAGCGTTTCAGAACAAGGACTGGACAGATGAGCAGCCTTAGGACAAACTAGAATCTCACCTTAATCATTCCAATCCCTACTCCAGGGACATAGGAATTAATAATACCTAGCTCTTAAATAGGGCTTTCCAAAGGAGGGCAATATCATTATCCCCATTTTACATATGAGGAAACTGAGGCTCAGCGAAATTGGGTGATTTGTGCTAGTTAACCCACCAAGCCAGCAAAAGAGACCGGAATAGAATCCATGTCTCCTAAATCCCAGTCCAGTTTTTTAGCCACTGGCCACATTGCCTCCCATGTTGCCATATTGGATCAGGATCAGGCTCCAGTCTAGTCTCTGTCTCTGACCTGGCCAGCACCAGATGTTTCAAAGGAAGTTACAAGAAACCCCACAGATTTGAGATAATCTGCCCTCATTATAGTCTCCTTCTAACTCCCAATAGTGAGAGCTCTGAGTTTTATAGCTCTTTTAAAACTTTGCTTTAGAATATAAACATCCAGTCCCTCTTTGAATCTTTCTAAATTACTGGTTCTAACATCAACTGGCAATGATTTCCACAGTCTACGTATGTGTTGTGTGTAAGAGTATTTCCTTTTATCACTTCTGAATTTGCTATCTTTCAATTTCATTGAAACTCTGGTTGGGGGATGAGTGCAAATACCGTCCCATGATGTATTTAGAGAGAAGCAGCATTTATAAGGTAAGTACATATAAATGTTTAAGGATTCCAGAAGTGACAATCCTGCACAGATGGTGAGTAAGAAACTAAAGGGATGTTCCTCAATAAAAAAAGATAATAAAGAACATTGCAGGTGGGAAGTAAGGCTAACATAATGACATAGTAATGGTTGGGTTTTTTAAAATAAACAAAAGAATGATAACATACCTCCCAACTCATAAAGTTTAGACAAGAAAATCTTGCTGGTAAATATCCAAATTATCTTAATAAAAAGAAGTTTAAGAAGTAAATACATCACAGTCTACAAGTGCCTGCTTGGGGAGAACATTTCTAATAACAGAGGGCTCTTTAATCTAGCAGACAAAGGTATAACAAGTTCCAGTGGCTGAAGCTGGACAAACTTCAAACTAGAAATAAGATGTAAATTTTTAATAGTGAGAATAATTAAATACAGGAACAACTTATCTAGGGGTGTGGTGGATTCTCTGTCACTTGAAGTCTTTAAATCAAAATATTAAATCAAATATTTCTAAATGATGTGCTATAGGTCAGCCAGAAGTTACTGAGTTTTGAGGTAGGAATTATTGGATGAACTCCCATGAACTGTTATACAGGAGGTCAGACTAGAAGATCATAATGGTCCTTATGGCCTGAAAATTTATAAATTTCCCAAACCCTTGTCCATTTTAATAGGGGACAGTCTGATTGGATCAAAAAACTGAAAGGTGTGAGTCTGGGCCCCTTGTTTCAGAAATAGCTTCTACAGGACTGAGAAATGATGCTAAAATAGGATTCATTCTTAGAGGCTGGATCTAAATAATAGAGCCTTGTGAACAAAATAGGGAAGATATATGCTTGCTTTACATAAGTCTATGATTAAAATATCCCTGTGGCAGTTGGATGGAACTTCTCATCCTTGAATTCTATAGACATTGACATGACTGAGTAATTGTGGGCCTTCAAGGTTAGGTATTAACAAATGCAGTCAGAAAAGCTATTGAATCAAGATCCTCATGGTGACAGCACCAACCAGGGAGCTGGAGTCAAAAGAAACACAGGTTGAGTGGACTTCCCAAGGTCTCTGCTCCACTTCAAGTAGGACTGCAAGGACACTGAAATTTTGAGTGGATGGGGAAAAAAATCCTTTTTGGAACAGGTATTTATTTGATCAATATACTTATTTATTTATCTATACAGTTCAATCTCTTTTACTTAATGGGTATCCGTTCAACAATAGCCATTTAAATCTGAAGTTTATCACATTGTGCAGGAAAGTTCTTTAATGGTTCCTTATCCCTCAATTAAGCTGAAAATATCCATGGACTTCTGAATCACTCTGATCCAGAAAAGCTATGAATGCTTTCTCCATGTCACAATAATCTATATATGGAAAAGGTGAGCAAGAACAAAAATGCTGAATAATCTCAGCCACTCCAGTTCCATGCTGTGGAGTTGTGGAAAGGCTCAGGGAGAAGAATGTATGGAAGTGAGCTGACAATCACCAGTGCTTCACAACTTCTCTTTGTAGGAGTTGCCTCTATTACCCCATTCACTCAACAACAGGGGATTCTAAAATCTTTCTGCATAGCAAACCCAAGTTGGAATAGTGATGGTTCAGTTTAAGGATCACTTTGCTTTGCTTTAAATAATAAAATAACTGGATTTGATGATCGGTGGGGAGTATTTCTTCCGCCCTCGATGGCTCAACCAAAAAAAAAATGGTGAAAGACTCCTGATTTCGTCATCAATGGTGAGGACCCTCTCCTCAATTACAAAAAGCCCTGGGTAAACCCTCCCTGCTCCTGCACATCCATTTGTTGTGCAGGGGATCTGAAGGTCAAAGGCTATGCCCAAAATGTCTGACATGTAATAAGAGTTAATAGTTGCTGTAATTACATATTTTAAGAGTTCAGGATTGCATAGCTGCTCAAGAAGAAAGTTTGCAGGAATTTCCCCTCATTTGTGCTCAAACTTAGCCAGTGCCCTAACACCACTTCTAGCCATTCTGCTTTTATGAGGTTTCAGCCAATTCAGCTATCTCCAGGGACTTATAAAGTGCCCTCTGGAAAGACAGCCCATGTTCTGTGGAAAGATGGGAGCCTTCAAGTCTGAATTTACTTTAGATTATACATCCTGTGATGTTGCACTCTATATGTTTATGGAAATATGCTTATGAGTGTAAATATGACATAACTGGATTATGCTTTGTGCTAGATATGTTATGTAATATATCTTTGCAAAGCTCATGATCTACTGAATATGTTCATCCTATTTGTATGCATGTATCATTTTCATATCTGAAGTTATGAGCATTGTCTCTATGCTTGTATTTGAAGTGTTTGCTGTAGAAAGCACATAAGGGAGGTTTGGCCAACATATTGTGAAGGGACTATTCAAGTAATGGGGAGTACTTAACTAACAATGGACTTTGGGAGACGCCAATCCACATCTGAGCTTTCCTGGGAACGTTCAAACTAACATGTAAACAATGGCATTGGCCTGCAAAAAGCTAAATGATTCATGTACATGTGACTTGCCCAGGTGGCTACAAACTCCATCTTGTTGCTGTGATTTTGCATAGAAGAACGAAGGGGTTTCCACCCACAAGAGAGAGAATATAAAAGACCCTGGAAGCCTCTCCATTTGGTCTTCAGCTGGCTCAAGAGATGGCCTCTCCACCCCAAAGAGATGCCTGAAAGAAACTGGAACAAAGGACTGTAATTATGGGGTGTGAGTAATTGCTGGACCCAGGCCATAAACTACAACATTGGTCTGAAAAGGATTGTACCTGAGATAACATCTAGTTTGAGAAGTTAGTATTTGTAACTAGATCCTTAGTGCATTAAGTTAGCCTTGCGTGTTTTGTTTTATTTTACTTAGTTACTTACCTTGTTCTGTCTCTTATTACTTGGAACCACTTAAATCCTACTTTTTATACTTAATAATATTACTTTTGTTTATTAATTAACCCAGAGTAAGTAATTAATACCTGGGGGAGCAAACAGCTGTGCATATCTCTCTATCAGCGTTACAGAGGGCAGACAATTTATGAGTTTACCCTGTGTAAACTTTATACAGAGTAAAATGGATTTATTTGGGGTTTAGAGCCCATTGGGAGCTGGGTGTCTGGGTGCTGGAGACAGGAGCACTTGCTAAGTTGTTTTCAGTTAAGTCTGCAGTTTTGGGGGTGTAGTTCAGGCCCTGGGTCTGTGTTGCAGCAGGCTTGCATGTCTGGCTCCATAAGGCAGGGTTCTGGAGGCCCAAACTGGCAGAGAAAACGGGCTCAGAGGTAATCTCAGCACACCAGGTGGCAGTCCCAAGAGGATCTCTGTGCCTGAACCCATCACACACTCATGGCAATGTTTTAACTTTAACATTACAACCGCAATAAAATTATGACAATATGAGAATGTTTAATGATTTTATCAGTGATTTGAAACTTTATTCACCTGCACATGACTGAAAACGCCATTTAGAATCATAGAATCATAGAATATCAGGGTTGGAAGGGACCTCAGGAGGTCATCTAGTCCAACCCCCTGCTCAAAAGCAGGACCAATCTCCAATTAAATCATTTGCAAATGCATATTTCATTTTTGCCTGATTCAATTAGTATTTTTAGTGCTGATTGTAGATAATTGTGAGAAATTACATTTAGACCAGGACAATATAATTAAAAAGCAATGAAGGACATATAAAATTATTAATGTATATAGCTTCAGAAACCTTATTTAGTTCATACTGTATGTGGTATGCTTCTCCTTTCTACATATTTCACACACTATTGTTTCTCATTCAGCCTGTGCACATCAAGGTTATTCTGAGATTAAGTTCAGCGCAGGACTGCTGGAGCTCATGTGACTAATATCAGTGTGAGTTAAACTTGTGCTGCTGAAAAGTGCAATGGGAAACAATGTTTCTTCTCTCCTTTCTATTTCCATCAAATCATAACGGGTTAGGTAAATGTGTGCTGGAAAAATATGAAAGAGCTCAATACTGTATTTAGTTTTAAATTATACATGTATTACATCTAAGTCATGAAAAAAGCTAAGATTAGAGTGCAATTTAATGGGATTAGTAAATCAGTGTCATGTCTCTGAAAGCTGCAGTTTGAAGGACAAGAAACCTAGTTTTTTTACTATTGAAATGCCAAGGGAGGAAAATGACAGAGAATACAATGAGTTGATGTAAAAGGCAACCAGAAATAGAGGAATTCCAGTGACATTATGATCACCGTGGGACACGGGATCAGCCCCACAGCATCTGTAGTGTAGACAGTGAGTTTAGGTCTCACATGAAGGAGACCTCACCTTCAGGGGTGACCATGCATGGTTTATGCAGTTGCTCAGCCCACACAAATCCAAGAGCAGAGTCACACACTTCATCTCATTCCGGTGTTGAGGGGTGGTATTGGGGATGCATTAAGCATGGGCAGTGTCTTTCTTTAACTGCTCATAGGGGACCTTCTGGACTGTCAGGTAAATTAAATTACAGACCCATTGCTGCTCAAACAGAGAACGCCTAGACAACAGTACAAAACCAGAAGTTATACTGTGAGTCTATACCAGAGTCCAGGGCTTATTGTTCTAAACAACCCCTCTCCTATGGAGACCAGTAGGGAAACACAGCCACCTGGCAACTTCTAATCCTACCCTTCCATCAGAGTACTTCCAGAAATTACTCAGATAGCCAGAGTGCAGGTCGTTTTCACATTGAAACCACGTACAAAATATAATACTCTGACATTATTGAACTCTTATCTCCAACTGATATTATTTCATCAACATAACATGGATTTTAGTTTATCTCCAATCAGTTGCAATGACAGCTTATTGTAATAAAGTAGCAGAGGTGATAATTTATGTAAGATAAACAGTATATGGGTCCAATATTTCAAATTGTTGAGTGCTTTCTACACTAATTACAATGTGAGCTTAGGGTACTGAGAACTTCCCAGGGTCAGGATTTATAATTCCAAACAGGATTTTGACTGAACGATTTGTCAGAAGAATGCCAATGTGCAATTTTTTTGTTTTATAATGTTGCACCTTTGTTGTTCTAATTAAAGATTAATAGTTAGCACTTATGTAGTACTTTAGAAGCTATAAGATGGTTTTATTTGAATGTTTTCCAGTGTTGTTCCACATTACAAAATGTCACATAGCTATACCAAGTATGTCATGAATAATGCATATGTATCAAAATTTCTGCTTCACAGTGACTATAAAAAGGTTATTGTGACTTTTCTTATAATATTATAAACAGATGTAACAGACATAAATACTTAATTTGTATAATAAGAAAAATTCAGATAGACAACATAATACTAGGAGATAATGACTGAATTTTAGATATGTCATTTAGATTCATGATTTGGCACAGGGATGGGCAAACTATGGCTTGCGGGCTGGGTCCGGCCCATCAGGACTTTGGATCCGGCCCACGGGATTGCGAACCCCATGGCACCGCGGGTCTAAGGCAGGCTCCCTGCCTACCCTGGCCCCGTGCCGCTCCTGCAAGCAGTCGGCACCACATCCCTGCGGCCCTTGGGGCAGTGGGGGGCAGAGGGCTCTGCACGCTGCCCTCGCCTGCAGGCACCACTGCCCGCAGCTCCCATTGAACGGGGAACCATGGCCCATGGGAGCTTCGGGCGAGGTACCTGCAGGCAAGGGCAGCGCACAGATCCCTCCGCTCCCCTTCCCCCAGGGACCGCAGGGACGTGGTGCCAGCTGCTTCTGGGAGCAGCGCGGGGCCAGGGCAGGCAGGGATCCTGCCTTAGCCCCGCTGTGCACTGCTGCCACGCCAGAGCTGCTCAAGATAAGCAGTGCCGGGCCGGAGCCCACACCCCTCCTGCACCCCGCACCCTAACCCCCTGCCCATAGCCCCGTGCCGCATGACTCCTTCACCCCTCCTGCACCCCAGTCCCCTTCCCAGAGCCCCCTCCCACACTCCACACCCCTTCTGCACCCCAAACCCATGCCCTGAAGCCCCTCATACACCCCACACCTCTTCTGCACCCCAACCCCTTGCCCTGAGCCCCTTCCTGCACACTGCACCCCCTCCTGCACCCCACACTCCCTCCCGCTTTCCAACCCCCTGCCCCAGCCCTACATTCATGGCCCTGCATGCAATTTTCCCACCCAGCTGTGGCCCTCGGGCCAAAAAGTTTGCCCACCCCTGATTTAGCAGATTGTGTCACAGCATGTGAGTTGTGAAGCCTATAGTGTTTTGTTACCAATTATCCTTTAGTAAGCAAATAATAATGTCCTGCCTAATACTAGGCTACTGTTAGATCTGCTGGATTAACAATAGTAAAATCAAACAGGGTTCTCAGTCAAAATGATGTTGAAACATAAAGCATTTAGGTGTTGTCTGTTGCAGGAAATGATTAAATAAATAATTATTTCAACACTGTCTGTTTCATCAGTCTTTTATTTCACTGCTATGTGATTAAGGATTAATTCCTGAATTGTTTCAGTGCAGACAAACCTCTGCACCTACACAGAGTTAATTACAGCAGAAAGCCTAAGGGCTTGGCTACACTTGCGAGTTACAGCGCAATAAAGGAGCCCTGGGCGCCCTAGCTCACTACCCGTCCACACTGGCAAGGCACGTAGAGCGCTCTGACTCCGCGGCTACAGCGGTGCTGGTTCTCCACCTCGGCGAGTGGAATAACGTTTGCTGCGCCCCCGCTGGAGCGCCGCGGCACCAGTGTGGACCAGTGTCCTGTAATGTGCTCTGATCAGCCTCCAGAAGTGTCCCACGATGCCTGGGCTAGCCACTCTGGTCATCACTTTGAACTCTACTGCCCTGCCCTCCGGTGACCAGCAGTCAGACCCGCCCTTTAAATTCTCTGGGAATTATGAAAATCCCCTTTCTGTTTGCTCAGCCAGGCATGGAGTGCTCTCAGCGCATCTTTCCAGGTGACCATGCCTCCACGCGCCAGGCGATCCCCAGTATGGAGCAATGGCGAGGTGCTGGACCTCATCAGTGTTTGCGGGGAGGAAGCTGTCCAGTCCCAGCTGCACTCCAGCAGCAAGAATTATGATCTCTTCCGGCAGATATCAAGGGCCATGCTGGAAAGGGGCCATGACCGGGACGCACTGCAGTGCAGGGTTAAAGTGAAGGAGCTGTGGAATGCCTACCGCAAAGCCCGAGAGGCAAACAGCCGCTCTGGTGCTGCCCCCGCGACCTGCCGTTTTTACAAAGAGCTGGACGCAATACTTGGGGGCGATCCCACCTACATGCCGAGTACCACCATGGACACCTCAGAGGCCAGTGCAACAAGGCAGGAGGTGGTGGAGGAGGAGGAGGAGCAGCAAAGCAGGAGCAAGGGTGCTCCAGTGGAGGAAGACACCCTGGAATGCAGCCAGGAGCTGTTCTCAAGCCAGGAGGAAGGTAGCCAGTTGCAGCGGCCGGTGCTTGGGGAAAGACAAACACCAGAGGAGGTTCCCAGTAAGTGGCTTTTATTTTGGGAAGGAAGTTATTCGGTGCGGGCTCCTGGGGCGAGGAGGGTTAGGGCTGCAAGCATGCCTAGATGTGGAATAGGGCATTGATATGCTCTCTCACATTGCAGCAGTCGGCCTCAGTGAGCTCTTCAAAGGCATTGTGCCGTGAGGGGTGGGTGGACCATTGCTGCACACAGGCAAGCTGCATATGGGCCAGGGTGGAAGCTGCATTGCTGTAGAAGACGCTTCCTTTGTCACCCTCAGCAGCAAGATATCTTCCAGGATGAATGCCTGTAGAAAATGTGGGGTCAGTGTTCAGTATAGAGGCTCCCTGCCGCTGTTGGCTCTCCCAGAAGAAACCCAGAAGACAGTACAGCCATGAAACAATCAGTTATGCTTGACCCTGTGCTTATTCACCATTTTGGGTCTCCCGTGGGTTATGTGCACTCGCTTTGGGACAGGCAAATTATGCTATTGTGTATACTGTGCTTGCCCTTGAGTACAGGGGAATCATTGCTCTGTCTGGTGTGAACCGTGCTGCCTTTGTTAAGTGTTGCATTTTGCCTTTACAGATGCAACCTTGAGATCTCAGCCATCCGTGTTATCAACGGTCGAGAGACTGCAAAGAATCAGGAAGAGGCCACATAAAAGCAAAGAGGACATGCTGCATGAAGTCATGCAGCATTCAACTAATGAAAATCAAAAAGTGCAGGAGTGGTGAAAGGAGGATCTGCCAGCAGAATGAGGAGCGCCAGCACAAAAGCATGGTGCTCCAGCAGCAAAGCACGGATCGGCTGATGAGCATAATGCAGCGCCAAGCAGATTCTATCCAGGCATTCGTAGTCATGCAAGCGGAGCACTACCATGCCCTCCCCCACTGCAGCCCTTGTCCCAAAACCCTTTCCCTTGTGGTCCCATGTCACCTCCAACCCACTTTCCCCAACATCCGGGTCCTTACCACCACCAGCTGCCTCCAACACCTGTAGCTTCACCACCCAGAGCTGAAAACTACAACCCTCACCCACAGCACTCAACCCCCATCACCATGCAGTATAGCCATCCTGAAGTGCAGCACTCATTGCACAGCACTCCAGACAGGACATACGCAAATCTGTGATTATACCATTACCCACCCACCCTACCCCACCCCCTTGCCCTTTGTGTTTCCCAAGCAGTTGTGTTGTGTTTCTTTTCAATAAATTGATTTATTGGCTTTGAAAACATTCTTTATTATTGCATAACCTTAGCCCAGGAAAGCAATAGGCACTGCAAGTCAGTGTATCATACGTAGCAAACACAGATTCCTACCACACTTCACTCCCGTGCAGGGCATCACACCAGACATTACTGTTGGCTTTCAGCCTCAGATTGCTCCCTTAAGGCATTCCTAATCCTTGCAGCCCAGTGCTGTGCCCTTCTAATAACTCTGCTCTCTGGCTGTTCAAATTCAGCCTCAAGGTGTTGAACCTCCTAGTTCCATGCCTGAGTGAATCTTTCACCCTTCCCTTCACAAATGTTATGGAGGGTACAGCATGTGGATATAACCACGGGGATACTGTTATCAGCCAGGTCCAGCTTCCCATACAGAGAGCGCCAGTGGCCCTTTAAATGGCCAAAAGCACACTCCACAGTCATTCTGCACCGGCTCAGCCTGTTGTTGAACTGCTCCTTGCTGCTGTCAAGGCTCACTGTGTAGGGTTTCATGAGCCACGGCATGAAAGGGTAAGTGGGGTCTCCAAGGATCACAATGGGCATTTCGACTTCCCCTACGGTGATCTTCTGGTCTAGGGAAAAAAGTCCCAGCTTACAGCTTCCTGAACAGGCCAGTGTTCCAAAAGATGCGTGCATCATGCACCTTTCCGGGCCAGCCTGCGTTAATGTCAACGAAACGCCCACGGTGATCCACAAGCGCCTGGAGAACCATCGAGAAATACCCCTTCCGATTAACGTACTCGGAGGCTAGGTGGGCTGGTGCCAGAATTGGAATATGCGTGCCATCTATCGCCCCTCCGCAGTTAGGAAAACCCATTGTGCCAGCCACAATGTCATGCCCGTTACCCAGAGTCATTGTTCTTCTGAGCAGGATGCGATTAATTGTCCTGCAAACTTGCATCAACATGATTCCAATGGTCGACTTCCCCACTCCAAACTGGTTAGCGACCGATCGGTAGCTGTCTGAAGTTGCCAGCTTCCAGATTGCAAGAGCCATCCGCTTCTCCACTGTCAGGGCAGCTCTCAATCTTGTGTCCTTGCGCTGCAGGGTGGGGGCGAGCTCCTCACACAGTCCCATGAAAGTGGCTTTTCTCATCCAAAAGTTCTGCAGCCACTGCTCGTCATCCCAGACTTGCATGACGATGTGATCCCACCACTCAGTGCTTGTTTCCCGAGCCCAAAAGCGGCTCTCCACGGTGGTGAGCATGTCCGTGAATGTCACAAGCAAACTCATGTCGTTTGCATTACTCGAGTCGATATCGTCGGAGCAATCACTGTCACTTTGGATCTTAAGGAATAACTAGACTGCCAAACGTGACGTGCTGGCAAGACTCGTCAGCATCCTCCTCAGCAGTTCGGGCTCCATTCCCGCAGACTGAATGGGAAGACAGAGTGCGCAGTACAAAAAACATTGAAAGATGGCGCCAAATGTGGATGGAAGCAAAGAGAATGCTGAGATGCGAACCGATGCATCATGGGGCATTGGGACAGGACCCAGAATGCCCTGCACCCCCAGCCCCCTTCCCACAAGCCACAGCGCCAGAATGGGAAGAGGTGATCTGTGGGATAGCTGCTCACAAGGCACCGTTGCCGTTGCTAGTGCTGCAAATGTGGCCACGCCAGCACGTGTGCAGCTGTCAGTGTGGACAGACTGCAGCGCTTTCCCTACTGCGCTGTATGAAGGCGGGTTTAACTCACAGCGCTCTACATCTGCAAGGGTAGCTGTGCCCTAAGTGTGTAGTAAAAGTATTAGAATGAATAAGAGGTTCTTATATGTAGTGCCACCTGCTTTATTTTTTTAAATAAAAGATACATACAAAAACTATGTTGAAAGAACATTAAGGTTGCAAAGTCAAACATTCAAAAGTTAGGAAATGTCAGAATTACGATTGCCCATGCAAAATACAGGTTGTATTGGGAAGTCAAGATCTGTGGGGCCTGGAGTGTGCTCAGTGCAGACAAAGTCAGTAAGAGCATGGAGCATGCTCAGTATAGATGATAGCTCAGTGGCATTATCCTTGCTCAGTGCAGATGGAATGTTCAGAGATTTTAGCAGGCCCTAAACTGCTGATTTTCAGAGGCTTATAACTTGGTCAAATCTGGGTAGATACTCATAGGGTCCAAGAGATACTTTTCGTTGTCCTTATCACTATTCTGTTGCCAAATATCAAGGCCCTGGCTCCAAACCCTGGAGGTGCTTCTTCAAAGAAATGCTTGGAATAATTTTTTAACTTTAGCAAAACTATGTCCCCCCCCAGCCTCATTCTTAGAAATAATTGAGCTGTGTCTGCTGAAACTTTCCCCAAAAAATCAGCATGATACAGAGACCAAGTATGAAAAATTTGAATCCAAGCCGTTAAAATTTCTCAAAGTTATGAGAAACTTAAACAGGAGTTTAGAATGGAACATTTTAGAAAATTGATAAAATACAATGTGACCTTTCCCCTCCTCTCAGCTCGTTGTCCCTTCCTCTCCTTCCCCCAGTTACAGATACAGAAGTTTGTCATCTATTCTCATCCTCTAATCCATCCATTTCACTCAGTGACCCCATCCCATCTCCTGATCTCCTTGTGCCTACTCTTATCCCATTCTTTACTCTTCTCCTTAACCTCTCGCTCTCATATGTTTTCCCCCCTCAAAATATAAACATGCTTTAGTCTACCCCATTTAAAAAACAAACAAACCCCTACTCTTAACCCCATTTGCCTATCTAACTACTGCTCCATCTCCCTTCCATCTCTATACTCATTGAATGTGCTGACTGCAATCACCGTCTGGAGTTCCTCTACTTCAGTTCCATCCTAAACCCTCTCCAGTCTGGCTTTCACCCCTTGCATTCCTCTGAAACCCTCTCATCAAAGTCTCCAATGACCTCTTCCTAGCAAGAGCTCTGTCCTGTACTCCAGCCTCATCCTCCTTGACCTGTTGGATTCCTTTGACATAGTTCCTTTGACATAGAAGACATGCTCTTCTTCTTGAAATCTTGTCCTCACTTGACTTCCATGACTCTGACCCCTCCTGCTTCTCCTCCTACTTCTCCAATTGCTCCTTCAGCATGTCCTTCAGAGGATCCTCCTCATCCCCACTGCAGGGAAGGTCCACAGGCCTCTGTCCTTGGTCCCCTTCTTTTCTCCCTTTACCCAGAGATAAGGTGTAATCTCATCCACAAACACAAATGCAACTACCATCTCTATGAGGATGATTCACAGATCTACCTCTCTATTCCAGATCTTTCTCTTTCTGTCCAAACTAAAACCTTAGCCCATCTCTCTGATATCTCCTCAAGAGTGCCTGGTTGTCAGCTCAAGCACATCATAGCTAAAATAGAGCTTTTGCTCTTCCCCATCAACACTCCGCACTACCTCCTTTCTTGATCACTGTGGACAATACCGCCATCCTAACTATCACATAGGCCTATAACCAATCATCTTTGATTTGTGCCTCTCTTTAGGCCTTGTCTACATTGAAGAGTTTTGTCAATGGAAGTTATGCCAATGTACAGTCACTGCTGCAATTAAACCGCTGTTGCATGTCCATACTATGCTCCTTGTGTTGGTGGAGCACATCCACAGTAGCAGCTCTTGCATAGACACAGAGAGCAGTGCACTGTGAGGAGCTATCCCACTGTGCAACTGGCCACAAAATCCTTTGGGAAGGTTTTGCAATGCCTTATGTGGTAGGTACAGCGTCACATGATGAAGGTTTCTCAATTTCATCATTCTATGGGCATCCTACTAGACTGCTTGCTGCATTTCAGCTGCCCTGGTAACATGCACCCCTCTTCTCCATCATATCAAACATGAACAACTTGTCTTCACTTTCAAGGCCCTTCACGATCTATCCCACCCACCTATCATCTCTCATTTGGGATTGAAAAGTCAACACTTGCCTCTGATTGGCTCATGATGTAAGTGTCCAACACACACTTGTTAAATTTTCAAACAAGCACCTTCATGCTTTTCCCCATGCTAATCTTTGCACTTGGGAGAAATTCCCCATAAATATCTACAAAGCTACCTCATTATTTTCCTTCAAAACCCTCTTAAAAACTCTACTTTGCTGTGAAGCGTACAGAAAAGTTGACAATGATTAGACTGCTGGTGTCCTGGGACCACTGCCTCTCATGTGGACCAGCACTGTCTCATTGTTTCCTTGTACTCCGCCATCTGTCTGTATTTGTTATCTCTTTAATTATATTTAGACTATAAGTTCTTTGGCACAGGGGCCGTCTTTTTGTTCTGTTTGTACAGTACATAGCACAATGGGGTCCTAATCCATGACTGAGACTCCTAAATGCTACAATAATAATTATCATTAATAATAATTAATAATATAATGTAAAGTGTTCAGCAGGTTACTAGGGTGTTGTTACTAGCTCTACCTATACTTTTATCTTTACATTGTTTTAAAGAAATTTATCTTTTTTCCCAGTCTACTGACCCAATCATTTGAGCATGTGAATAATATTACTCCCATGAGTTGTCCCTTTAAAAGTAAATAGGACTACTCACATGAATACAGTTTACTCACATGCTCACGTATCCTCCAGATCAGGCACTCTTTTTGTATATGAGCAAAGTCCAGTAATGCAGTAATATTTAAATCACAATAGACTCTAAATTTAGATTGTTTTAAATTACATGCATCTACAAAAACTAAGACAATGCAGTTGTTTCTATTATTTCTTAACATTCCAATAGATGTCCTTCAGCATTTACAAATTGCAACTCAAATATTGCTGTGTTGTGCTGAAACTGATATTGACTAGCAACTGGCTATACACAAAAAGTGAAACTAGTGTACTTTAATTGTTCAACCTAATATAGCTGCAAAAAATAAATACATTCAGCTAAAGAGTAAATTATACATTTAAAATTATTTCTGTTTTAATAATCTAAGATGTAATTAGTTACAAAGACATTTGTTTTTTAAAATTTAAAAATATAATTTTTAGCCTACATTGTCCCTCTGCTTTGTGTTTGTGTTTTTATTAATTATTTTACAGTACCCATTAATGTGATTGGGTCCTCACAGAAGGCAAGTCCCTTCCATGAAGGACTTACAGTCTACATTGCAGTCAACAGGACTCTGAGCGGGAGTAAAGGTCAAAGCTACTGGATCCCACTGCAGATCAAGGTTTAGGTGGTGGACCTGACAAACAAGTGAGAATATAATATACTCCAGGAAGATGCAAGGGCAAGGACAAAAAGGGTTATGGAAATGAGGCCTGGGTCCTGCAACTCACTCTGAGTGGAATCAACTTTTGGATTGGGACCTACGACTATGCAACAACTCAATTTAGGTATACACTTGTCTTGATAGTTCAAAATATGCCTTTTTTTTCTATACCCACTTGCTTTTCTTGTATATGTACTATACATTTTATGTGGCCTGCTTTGTTTTCTCCTTTCATTCTATAACTTTTACTTCCCTCTAAAACTGTTCACTTTGTAAGTTCAGTAATTTATTTTCATAGTCTGTTACCTAAATATTATATGGTTTTGAATTGTTCATCAGAAAGGTAAACTTTTTGTAAGTAAAAATTATATATTATTTTTATGTACTTCTGTATATTGAAGCAAAGCAAAAGAAATATGGTTTCCTGGGAAAATGTCAGAGCTAAATAAAGAAACATAGAAACAATGTACCTCTGGGGAATATAAGAACGTATTAGGGCTGATCATATTTGCCAGAACGTTGAGCACAAACTCATCAGGTTGATTAAGTCTGTCATAACAGTCGATAGTTAAGTCCTATGACAAAAAAATATGACACATTGATATGTCTAGATAGTATATTTTTACATGGTCAAAATTATTATTGCTGTGAAAATACCCTCCAAAAACAACCAAACTCATTGCTGTACTAATTTTTATGGGGCAGAACTTTAATGTCAGATATGTTGTATTTGCATGCTGCCATGTAGTATATATATACTGCATGTGCAAAAATCTGATAGTATTTTTGCACATGCAAAGGTTTTTGAGAGATGTGGTAACCAGTATAATGAGTCTAAGATGCAGGTAGGGAAAGAATGGGAGTGTTGGGGCAGCAGCTTGAATAGGGGTGCAATACAAGCATTGTTTCTAACCAGCTCCATGGAGAATCTGCTGAAATATGATGAGGCTGCATTAACTTTTGTATACCTTTCATGGTATGGCATCCTGATTTGGGGGAATTCCAGAGGCAACAGAATGGGGAAAATGAGGTGGGAAATCCCTAGGAGTCAGAGGCAGTGCTGGGAGGGGCCCCAAAGCCAGTGCAGAGGCACTGGGATTCTTCACAAATGAGACTGCCCTGCTGTCCTTCACATCCTCTGAGATTCATGTGGATATTGAGGAGCAACAAATTCTGGGAGTTGAAACCCATCCCTCCCCCTTATGGAGTGATATGGGGAAAATTCTGCAAGGAGAACCCTGCAGACTTCTTAAGGGCCTCCTCCTGTGGATTTTTCCACATCTCTCCAACAGTTTCATCTGCTTTATATGTAGGTATTCCCTGTCTTGGGCTAAAAGCATTAGTCATAAATGCCTTTCTATGGCATAGGTTCCTCCTTTGTGGATATGTCCAGCAGTATTTTCTCCTTGTGTGATGGTGGCAAGGCCTAGCCTAGGTCAAGAAGGAAGAAACTGTAAACTTAGCAGTTCCCAATTAGAAATCAAATATTTTCCCATTTCTTGAGTTTCTAGTAGCTGAACAGACAAACAGCCTTCCCCAGCTGCGAGCTCACTTTGTAGATTCCTGGGATGGTCTTTTACACTCACGGTTAAAAGGCTTACTGATTCTGACAACTTGAAAATTTCAGGACATTTAGTCTTGCTTCAAAATTTTGGAAATATAAAAGATCCTTCAGGAGTTCTGCACTCCAGGAAAGCCCATAAATCAGCTTGATATAGGTAGGGTAGTTTGAAATACCTGGATCCCTTATAGCTAAGTGCTGTTTATTTTTCATCTCTGTACTACAAACAAGGTAAAGCGCATTGGTTCATTTAAAGTATTGAGGTTGTTATGGGATAAATAAAAGTAAAACCTAGACAAGCAGTATTCTGTTCGCTGGAGAAATAAGGGCATAAACCGTAAAAGTAAAAAATGGACTTTTATGCTATGTCCAACACAAGACTTTCCATGGAAAAAGCCAAAAAAAGATATCCAAGGAAGAGCTCTTATAGCTCAAAAGATTGTCTCTTCCACCAACAGAACGTGGTCCAATAGTCCAAAATAATAAAAAGATATTACTTTGTCCACCTTGTCTCTAAAAAAAGATATCAACATTTTGAAACTGGCTCATTACTTCCTAACACCATCATATAAACACTTAAAGTATGGAAAGTAGGATAATTTTTTGAGGGCCACAACGTCAGATTCTTTGGTGATAGAATAATTATTTATTACCACTGTTTGATTTCTATTTTCTAGATATTTAGGAATTACTCTGAAATGGTCTCAGACACACCAGGAATCTCTCTAAGACTACAGCAGTGGTGGGCAAACTGCAGGCCACATGCTGGCAGGCCACAAGACAGTTTGTTTACATTGACAGTCTGCAGGCATGGCTGCCGCAGCTCCCAGTGGCTGCGGTTTGCTGTTCCCAGCCAAAGAGAGCTGCAGAAAGCGGTGCAGGCCACAGGGATGTACTGGCTGCCATTTCCTGCAGCTTCCATTGGCCAGGCATGGCGAACTGTGGCCACTGGAAGCTGCGGGCGGCCATGCCTGCGGATGGTCAATGTAAACAAACTGTCTCGGGGACCGCCAGTGGTTTACCCTGACGGACCGCGTGTGGCCTGCGGGCCGCAGGTTGCCCACCACTGCTCTACAGCAATCGTAATTTATATCAAAAACTGCCAAAAAGTCCATCATGATCAAAATAGTCAACTTTCTCTGCCTAGACTAACAATGGGATCATTCTTGCCCCTAAGTAGTTTGGTCTCAGCTTCAAAGAAAGGTCAGAACCAAAACCAATAACTTTTCCCATCACTTACGGATATTTTGTTCACCTTCAAGGCAATTATAAAATGGTCACAATCACAGTTATTTGGTGAACTGTGTCTTAAACCCTTTTTAGTCCCTCTCAAGTGCATTTGGTCTTAGATTGGATCTTTTACCCCAGGGACCTGTGACCACCTGTAAGCCCTTCACTCCAGAGACCTGTGATCAGCAAGATAGTTAAAATGACTAAAAAAATAGCTTCTTCAAAACAAATTATGTATTCACTGACCCAAAGGTACAAAGCATACAGAGCAAAAATTTAAAACAAGAAAGGACTACATGCATATTTCCCATTATCTAATCCTTAATCTTCCTTGCAATCTTTTGTACATTTCAGACAGCCTGGTTATCTACACCTCTGAATTGTGAGAAGTGGACTGACTGCTGCAGTTTCTGCCGCTCGTGCTCTCTCTCTCTCTCTCTCTGTTTCCTTGATAGCATGTCAGCTCTTGCTGACACTCCTCTTACTGACACTCTCTGGCCATTCACTCTACCCTCACCCATTCTTAGGCCCAAACATGGACAGCAGGTTGACCCCCATTTGGGGAGGCTAGTACTCTGCCCCACCCCCTCTCATCCAAGGTCCCACCCCTACCATGCCCCCCTGTCACCCACAGGAGCTAGAGTATCCCTGAGACCCCCCCACCACAGTCCAAGCCTCCCAGGCTCTGGGCCACCCCTGGCTGCTGCCGGCCCATGCCACCCTGGGCCACTGGCCAACTCGAGCCGAGCCCCTGCTGGCTTTGGGGGACAGGTGGAGCGAGGGCAAGGCCTTGGGGTGGAGCATGGATGGGGCCACTGCCTGGGTTTGGAGAGGCTTTGCCTCCCCTGGCCTATTATACCTGCCACACATGGTCCAAGGACCTTTACTGTTTAGTATCCTCCTTTTGATTCTAGGCTTAGCCTTGGGAAGAGTAATCCATTCTTAGCCTGGCTAGAGCCAGGTAGTAGGTATTCCCCAATAAACAGCTTCCCCATTATTTCCTCAAGGACTCTTGTGTGTGTCATTGTGTCAGCTTTCCTGCTTGGTTCCTTAAGCAAGCTCTTTTGATCTAACTCAATTGCAAGTGACCCATCAGAATCATAACCACAGAGGTTTGCACCACATTCATGAAAAATAATTCAGTTATTTCCCAGTTTGTCACAGTCATATTTAAAGTGTTTCTACTGGCTTTAATACTTTTACTGATTTGAGAAAGATTTTCTCAAAATATAATGGGTAATACTGGTAGGACCAATAAAGATTTTCAAACTGATGGCAATATTCCCTTTTATTTAAAACCAGCACTCTGACTTGAAAATGTAAAACATGGATTAATTTACACCAGATATTATACATAAAATAATATCAGATAAACAAAATAACATATTCCTTGAGTACTAATTATGGAAGAACATCTCTGTCTTCAATAGCTACATATAAATGTGTGTGTGTGTGTGTGTGTAAGTTGCCTGATGATTCCTAGCAATTACTTAGGGCCAGATCTTCAAAGGTATTTATGTCTAGCTCCCATTGAAATCAATGGGAGTTAGATGCCTAAATATTTTTGAGGCTCTGAGCCTTAGTTCTTTAGACAAGACCTTCTCCAAGTGTATGACTTCACTGGGGCACTACAAGAGCTATGCAATACATGGATCACAAACTCCTGTCATTAGAGAGCTGAAAGTAAAACCCATACCATCTGAAGGGAAGAACAAAACCTCCCTGGTGTCAAGTATCAGAGAGGTAGCCATGTTAGTCTGGATCTGTAAAAGTGGCAAAGAGTTCTGTGGCACCTCATAGACTAACAGACGTATTGGAGCATAAGTTTTCGTGGGTACGAAAGCTTATGCTCCAATACGTCTGTTAGTCTATAAGGTGCCACAGGACTCTTTGCCACTTTTACAAAACCTCCCTAGTTTTGGTCATCCATCTCCTAACTGTTCACTTTATCCTAGTCAATGTTTAAAGGTTCCAGAGAGCAGCTTTTTCAGAGCAATACATAAAACACTAATCTTCACAGTGGAGCTCAGTTGTTTCTTCCTGTATTTCACAGTTCACTTTATTTTTTCTCTGTATATTTCTTCCAAATTCCAAATTAGTTTATGCAGCAATTGATTTCACAACTGATTGTTGCACTTGTCCTTGGCAAGTTGTCAAGAACTGCTGGTACCTAAGGCTGGCTTTCTTATTCTCAGAGACTGAGGGAGCCAACTGTATGACTCATAGTTTCCTCTAATATTCTCTCTGAGATATAGATTCATTATAACAGCTGTTTAAACCCCCCCAAATTAAAATAAGCTAAAATTAAAAGTAATACAGGCTGAAACAGACATGTTTTAAATAACTGAAAATACATCCTGAACATATAGAATGCAAAATATTTTGTTTCAGAGGGGTCTTCCACAGACCTGTCACAGCAAAGAGGACTATTCCCTTTCCTCATGTATTACACAATTACTGTAGAGAATACAGTAGTCCAATATTTTCAGTAGTTCGACATTCATTGTATGAAAGTCTTTTATTCATGGTCCATTGAGTTTGTACAATTCATGATCAGCAGCAGAGCTCTTTGAATATGTCCATCAACCCACACCTATTTTATTTATATCCTGTCAGTTTTGTATTTTGTACTGTATTGGTCATTTGTATTTAGCACTGCAATTGAGAGAGTAATAATTACTCTCTGTAAAACAAGCTTGTGTGCCTGAGATGTATCATTACATGCTAGGATGTCACCAGATGATTAATCCCTTTACAAGATGAATGGAGATCCAGTTCTCGCATTTACAGATTCTTGGCCTGATTTTCAAAGGTGCAGCGTAACCACAACTCTCTGATTTCAGTGCAGCTGTGTGTGTTCACCACTATGAAAATCAGGCCATTTGTGTCTGTGACATTGTTTTAATGGATTAATGCAGTCACAATCTGTTGTATGGCAGACTGAAGAGCAGTGGTTTGATTTTCTTCGTCTTTGTCAACCATTCCATATTAAGTGGCAGGATGAGATGGGCAATGGAAGATATTCATAGCTGAACCCAGCAACTGCCTCCGTCAACACTGGTTTGGTTTTGGCAGATTTCTTGGTATGAACATATTATTAGGATGGAAGACCAACAAATTACATAGCACATATACCAATGAATGCTGCTACATAAAAAGAGATCAGGTGATCAACAAAAGCTTTGGTGGTGCAATAAGATTGCCAGTGATGGACATAAACTGAATATTCAACCAGATTACTTTAAGAACCTTGCTAGAGATTGTTCTGGTTGGGGCTCGTTCTGCAAGGAGGCTATGTCCCTTGGGATTTCCCATGATGATGATGTTCAGATGATGCAGTCACAGCTTGGAATTTATTGACTAATATATTTTAATACCAGATGCTCAGTCTCCTCTTTATGGAAAAGAGGAGGAGGAGCAGGGAGAAGAAGAGGGATAATTTACTTCTGATGATGCAGTCAACAATGAACTATGAATGAACAATGAACAATGGTGACTAAGAGGGGAGGTTTCAGAGTAACAGCCGTGTTAGTCTGTATTCGCAAAAAGAAAAGGAGTACTTGTGGCACCTTAGAGACTAACCAATTTATTTGAGCATGAGCTTTTTGAAAACAAATTCAGGTTTTCTCACCCCCCCCCACCCCCATAGAGTGAGTTTGTGTGTGTATGGGGGTGGGGGGGTGAGAAAACCTGAATTTGTGCTGGAAATGGCCCACCTTGATTATCATGCACATTGTAGGGAGAGTGGTCACTTTGGATGAGCTATTACCAGCAGGATAGTGAGTTTGTGTGTGTGTTTTTTGGAGGGAGGTGAGGGGGTGAGAGAACCTGGATTTGTGCAGGAAATGGCCCAACTTGATTATCATGCACATTGTGTAGAGAGTTGTCACTTTGGATGGGCTATTACCAGCAGGAGAGTGAATTTGTGTGTGTGGGGGGGTGGAAGGTGAGAAAACCTGGATTTGTGCTGGAAATGGCCCAACTTGATGATCACTTTAGATAAGCTATTACCAGCAGGACAGTGGGGTGGGAGGAGGTATTGTTTCATATTCTCTGTGTGTATATAAAGTCTGCTGCAGTTTCCACGGTATGCATCCGATGAAGTGAGCTGTAGCTCACGAAAGCTCATGCTCAAATAAATTGGTTAGTCTCTAAGGTGCCACAAGTACTCCTCTTCTTTTTAAGAGGGGAGGTTTCAGAGTAGCAGCCATGTTAGTCTATATCCTCAAAAAGAAAAGGAGTACTTGTGGCACCTTAGAGACTAACAAATTTATTTGAGCATAAGGTTTCGTGAGATACAGCTCACTTCATCAGATGCATTCAGTGGAAAATACAGTGGGGAGATTTAAATACACAGAGAACATGAAACAATGGGTGTTACCATACACACTGTAACAAGAGAGATCAGGTAAGGTGAGCTATTATCAGCAGGAGAGCAGGGGGTGGGGGCCGGGGAACCTTACAGCTCATATCTGTCCTGGGATCAGCTACCAACTGGTTGCAATGATACAATATTTATAAATCATAGATCTTTAATTTGTGTTCTACTTTATAATAATGACTTCAATGTGTGAAAAAATTTAGTGAAACCTTTGGGGAACGTGAAGCATAATTTTGTCATCTTTATGTAAATACAGTTTTCCAAGTTTTTCCAAGTAGTGTTCATCACTTGGTAGTGTCTCTGCTCGCCTCTGTATTCCTGGTTCTTTGAATTATATAAAAAAACTGCACTGTATTAATTGATGCATAATAGGTAAAATTATAAAGATGTATAGCTATTATAAAGTATAAGCACAAGGAACCAGAGATAAGGTTGAGCTTTTAAAACTTGAACTCTGCACTTTCTGATTTTTGCATCCTTGAATTTTTAAAAATCTTGTTGTGTTTACAGTATTGCATAGAATTTCCTTGGGGTTTTGTGTGTGTGTTTAGCAAACAAGGATAATAATAGAAACTCCCAATGTAGCTGTAATTCCAGGACCTAGAAGTAACTTGCTTCCTGAACCTCCTTCCTTTGAGTGAGGGTTTTGAACCCTCCTTCATTTGATGTTTATTTATCAGCTTTAGTATTACACCAGAGATTACAGTGTCACACCTATTTAATGTAACAACTGTGTACTTGATGAATGCATCCTTATTAAGTCAAATTTATGCAAATACTGTTCTGATTTAGCAAAACACTCACTGAGAATCTGGGAGTATTTCCCAGTTTGGTAAGTATGCTATTGTATTATTTAGTCAACAACTAAGATCACAAAATATTTCACAAATTGTCCAGATTTAGCACCACTGTAATGGCTTGTGGTGCGAAGGATAGCAGCCACGGACAGGCGGGGAGAAGAGATTTTGCATGACTGCAGCAAACTTTTGCACTTACCAAATGCACTTTGGTCTCTTTAACATCTATATCAGAGCAAACTATGGCCCGCGGGCCACATCTGGCCTACGGGCCCATCCTGCCCAGCCCCTGAGCTCTAGGCCAGGGAGGGTAGTCCAGCCCCTATCCTGCTGTCCCCCCTCCCCCGCAGCCTCGCTGCGCCACCAGTGCTCTGACCTGCTGCTTCTACTGGGCAGCGTGGCAGCGAGCTCCTGCTGCTCTGAGCAGCATGGTAAGGGACAAGGGATCCCGGGGGGCAGTCAGTGGACAGGGAGTGGGGGCGGGGAGGGTTTGGATGGGGCTGAGGTTCTGGGGCGGGGTGGTCAGGGGATGGGGAACAGGGGGGATTGGAAAGGTGTGGGAGTCCTGGGGGACGGTTAGGTGCCGGGTGTGGATACGGGTCGAGGCAGTCAGGGGACAAGGAGTGTGTGTGTTGGGGGGGGGGGGGGGTTGGATAGGTGTGGGAGTCCCAGGGGGCCTGTCAGGGTGTGTGTGTGGGTGTCCCAGGAGGGGGCGGTCAGGGGACAAGGAGCAGGGGGGATTGGATGAGTCAGGAGTCTTAAGGGGGGCAGTCAGGGGGCGGGAAGTGGGAGGGGGCAGATAGGGGGCGGGGGCCAGGCTATTTGTGGAGGAACAGCCTTCCCTACCTGGCCCTCCATACAGTTTTGCAACCTCAGTGTGGACCTCGGGCCAAAAAGTTTGCCCACCCCTGATCTATACACAGAGCTTCAGTTTTTAAGATATTGGCTGAAAAATGTATGCAGTAAGCTACCTGGAAGTCATTTTCTGTGTCTTGAAGATGAAGGGCCTGAGCCATCTCTCTGTTGATTTGTACCTCTGGCTAAATTATTTCAAACCTGTTGGTTGCGTCACAAAATCAAAGTAATTCTGCAAAGCATAGTTTATTTTGATAATATCCTGTCCTTCTCTAGGCTCTGAAAAAAAGACAGCAGAGCTAGCATACAGGGAGTGATGTCTGTACTTCCATGTCCTTCTTTAAGCTGCAGGGAGAACCTAATAGTATATATAAAGCATTCTATTTTCAAAGTGCTATTCAAATATTAACTAAATTTTCCTCTCAGCCCCACTGTGAGATGGGTAGATAAATCAGTACTGTTTTACTGATGGCAAGACAGGCTGTTAGAAATAAGACCCTCATTTTCAGTTTCTGAGCACACAGAGATTTCCTTGACTTCAGTCTGAATGGGGAACTTGACACCTCTGAAATTCAACCAGGTCCTAAATTAATTGCCTAAGGTTGGATAAGTAGGCATTAGAATCTGGAATTAAACCAAGATTCTTGATTGTTAAACCAATGGCTAATCCACTGGGCCTCAGTGCCTTCAAGACAATATGCTTAAGTGCTCTGTCTCACTTTCCCAATTCATACAATTTAAATAATATTTTGTGCTTATATAATGCTTTTTAAATAAATGGTCTGTATATCTGAGAGCACTGCAAGGTAGGTAAGTATAATTATGTCCATTTTAAAGAAAGGAAAACTGATGTACATAGAAGATAAGAGCCTTTACCAAAGTCAGTCAAAAAATTCTAGCTATGTGCTTTAATGCAGTTTAAGGTCACAGCAAGCCAGTGTCAAAAACAGGGTTGGAAACACTCAGGTGTCCTGAGTCCTAGGTCTTAATAATCAGATCATGTTTTTACCAGGCACTTTGTGGGTGCTTGCAGACATGATATGCAGATATGGCAACTCCCGAATCGTAGAATGTCAGGGTTGGAAGGGATCTTAGGAGGTCATCTAGTCCAACTCCCTGCTCAAAGCAGGACCAATCCCCAATTTTTGCCCTGATCCCTAAATGACCCCTTCAAGGATTGAGCTCTCAACCCTGGGTTTAGCAGGGCAATGCTCAAACCACTGTGCTATGCCGCCCTCCCTCCAGCCCAAATCTGACCAGTCTTATTTTATAGCAGTAGGGTAGAAGGAGAGGGAAACTGAATACCAAATTCTCTTATGCTTGTGCCTCTGGGGTCCCATTCTTTCATTGGTAGTGGTGATGCACATAACCTATAGCTGCCCCTGCAGTTGGGAGGCATGGAGTGGTGTGAAAGGAGTGACAAAGGTGAAGATGGCAGGAGAGGAAGGGAGCACATGAGCCACCAAGTCATGGCATTTGATGATTTTCTTGACACTCTACGTTTAAAAGACACACGAGGCATGAAACGCCCAGCTTTTATTTAAAAACGCTTCTAGCCCTCATAATCGTGAAAAAAGCTTGAAGACCTTAGTAACTAGTTCACAATCTGTTTGTCTAAAGCCTCGTGATTTTTAAGCCAGTCTCCTGCTGTTTGGGGTCTAACCAATGCATTCTGAATGGTTGCTAAGGCCGTGCCTCCTGCAAACGTCTAAGGTTATGCCGGACTAATACTGCTCGGGAATCGGCGGCTTTGAAATGTACCGGCCTGGGAGACCCCACCACCCCTTGGAGTTAACAAGGCGTGTGGAGAGAGCATGAGGCTCCGCCCCCTCAGCCCCGCCCCTCGCCGCTGCGGCTGTCGCTGCAGGTAGCCGGCAACAGGCGCAGTCAGCGAAAGAGGCTCGAGCCAGGCCCCGCCCCCGCCGTCACTGAGGTGCGCCCGGATCTCGCTTAGGCGTTCACCTGTGGGCGGATGGATACGTGCGATGGTTTGCACTCCACCTCTAATTTAAACACAGTGGGGGGATCTTTTTGATCTCAGTTAAATCGGAGAGGCTGCGAGCGCGCGGGAAGGCCACCAGGCAGTCTCATGGTGCAGGAGCTTCTGGACTCTATTGTTCCAAACCGGGGACTATTTTCTTATACTGGGTTGGACGCATTACTCGGCCAGGAAGGCTTGAAGGCGGATGTAGCTGCAAGTAGTTCCGGTTGAGGAAGTCTCTCTGCAGCCGGCTGCCGGTGCCCGCTTGCGGGAGGGTTGGAGCGGAGCCGGTCCTCGCTCTGCGAGCGCGTCGGGAGCCGCCGCCGCCGCCATGTCGACCCGCTCGTGCCGGGAGAAGGCGCAGAAGCAGAACGAGCAGCACCAGGCCATCCTGGCCAAGCTGCTGCGGGAGGAGGACAACAAGTACTGCGCCGACTGCGAGGCCAAGGGTACGGCCGGGCGGACGGGGAGGGGCCGCGGGTGCTGGCAGTGCCCGGGCGGGGCCGCGGGCTCCGGGGCGATGTGGCCCGCGGTCGGTGGAGCGAGGGCGCGGGTGGGCGTGGGCCGGGGTGACTCCCTGCGGGGGAGCGGGGCCGGGGTCCCGGGCAGAAGGCAGCAGAATGGGAGCTCTCCGCTGCGCCGGCGGCCGGCAGAACGGAGCAGCCCCGGGGCAGCTGACTTCTTGGGACGCGGTGTGTGGGGCAGGTCTCGTTATCGGCCACTGCCCCGGGCCCGAAGGCGGAGTCCGGGATGGCGAGCGGGCTGTGCTCTGGGCGGGCCGGGCGGGCCGAAGTGGGGGTGTCGGGTGAGGTCGGTGCTAGGTGGTTACCACCAGTGCTGTGTGCCGCTCCCGGGGCTCCTGGTTTGCGGGAGAGCCGGCCAATCTCTGCCCGTGCTAATGGCTGAGTTGAAGTTCTTCTGGGGTATGGGCCTACGAGTACACTGGGCCCAAATTGCTTCCTGTAAACAAGCTGCAGTGAGGAAAAGAGCTGGGATTTGAACCGTTGCTGCAAAAACCGGTTGGACGGTTGATGCAAATCGGTCATCTTTTCGTTTAATTGTAAACTAATTGTAATCCACAATCAGGAGCAAGCCCCTTGGGGTTTTTTGCAGTCTCTGACCTAAACCTTTCTTGAAGCTTCACTATTGCCCTTGCTTTCTAATGGACAGAAGGGAATCCTGTTTCAGTGGGTTGGTGGTTGGTCAGTGCACAGCATCAAGAAGAAAAGGAGTACTTGTGGCACCTTAGAGACTAACCAATTTATTTGAGCATAAGCTTTCGTGAGCTACAGCTCTTGGGTAGTCTCTAAGGTGCCACAAGTACTCCTTTTCTTTTTGCGAATACAGACTAACATGGCTGTTACTCTAAAAGCATCAAGAAGCTATCTCTTTAACATCCGGTACAGACACTATTACTTGAGGTGTGAATGTTGCAACACTAGAATAAGGTGATATGTGTTTTAAAAAGTAATATCTTAATTGCCTAAGTGCTGAATATTTAAGGTCTAATATGTGTAAGACTCATCTTCATTAACAAAATATTAAGCAATATTGGTTTGAATGATGTGATGAGTGAAATCTAAGGTTTATTAGAGCATGGTCAGGCTTAAAACAGGGAAATTATTTTGTCCAAAAGTGACAGACTGCATACTTTGTTTTCTTTACTCTGAATCTTGTATCATATTTTTAAAAATGTAAAAATATTTATATAGTGGGTAATATAATAAAAGGCATAAAATAATTTTGGTCATTACCTTGTTTCAACAAGTGTGATACTAGTCCTTTGTATTAGCTCAATAATCAACTGCTCCATTGTGACAGCCATAGCTATGATGGTCAGGACAGGGACCTGAACTGGGCACCTCCTAAGATGAAGCGTGAGACTTTACAGTTTGAGTTAGAGGACTAATTTCAATAGCCAGGAGCTCTGTCAGATTTATATCTTTTGTGGATCAGCCATGGGGTGGAGAGAAAGGGAGAAATACTTAGCACACACCAAACTCTGCATTATTTAAGCTTTTCTAGACAAGTATCACATTAAACTGTACAGCATGTAGCACAAAGAAACCCCAATCTTGACAGAAAATAGCTTTTATGAAAACATAGGTCTTTTCCATCACTAGTTCTATGTCATCTAGGTTTCCTTTCCAATGCACGATTGTTGAATACTTGCTAGTGTTCTGTCGGTAATGTTATCTCTTTTCAGCAAGCTATGACCATTTTCTGGCTATTGTCCTCCCCCCTTCCACCTCCATTTCCAGCTCTTTCTGGCCTCAGGCCTTCGATCAGTCCCTCGTAAAGCCACGTGGGTAGTTTTGTTTCTTACATTTTTTCAGAAGGTATGTGGTATGTTTGTGACATTCTGCACTCCATATTTACCATGGTGATGTAATTATAATGTGTTTTGTAGGAAGTATGCTTTGCAAAGTGTCATTCTAAAAGTCTTGATCAGCTAACCATTAATATCTCATTGGATTGTATGTGCTGTCGTATATGAAGTTTTGCTATGTACGTGTTACTGAAAGATGTTGTAAAGTTAAGATGTTGGATCATATTAAAGAAGTTCTGTATTAAAATCACAAATGAGTTTGATTCCCCGGAGTTTAAATTCCAGGGTATTACTAATTAAGAGGTCTCTTGGTTTTTGGTACTGTTTCTCTCCCTCTATGTGTGAAACTTGCAAGCTGCTAATTGTGTTAGTACATTCTAAGACAGAGTCTATTCTCAAAGCAATTCACAGAGAGAGAGACTCAAAGCAATACTCTAACAACAGAAACAGCACCCAGAGACTCCCCGCCCTTTTGTTGTATTAACAATTGTGATTAAAATAGAGATCGAGGATGTATGTGGATGGATGCTTGGTGTGGATAATAACTGAATGATCAGGGAGGTGCCAGCCTAAGAATCCAGTGTCCATCGGCTGAAGAAGGCGTCAAGTGGAAATAACCAGAGGACCCGCCCTCCCCCCCCCCCCCCCGGAGGGCAGACTGGAATCCACCCAACAGCCTCAAGAATGGGAGAACCAAAGAACAAGATAACATCTTGGAGCCGTCAGGAATGTGCTATCTGCTGATTGATTCAGCAACAGCATAATGAAGCAATTCCCATAGACGGCATAGGAAGCAATTCCTATAAAAATAGACTCTAAAAAGTGAGAACTTTGGGGTCTGATTCTGCAAACCAACTGCCAGGAGCATCAGATGAGCATCTGACAAGGCCCTGCTCCCTCCTCATGTCCAGGCCACCTGGCCAGTGGCTTGGCATGAGCAACTCTAAGGCTGGTAACTATGATGATAACCTTGCAGAACCTGTGTGCGTGTGTTTGTATGAATGAATGTGTGAATAAATATGAGATTGAATGGCATGTTATAGCTATAACTAACTGCTTACTATGATTCTTTCTGTATTCACAATAAATGTGGTATTTTGCCTTTTTCCCTTTAATAAGATCCTGCTGGTTTTTATTTTATTGGTATAACAAAGACACCCACAACTAGCCTTTCAAGTAAAACAGCGAAGAAGCTAGACAGTGCTAATGGCCTGTCAACAAAGACAATGGACTATAGAAGACCTTATCCTTCCCTGGGGACTCCTAGGCAGCCTATGGATAATGACTGCTATGACTCAACAAGGCATGTGATCAGGTCATATGATACTGAACACCATTTGGGTACCTGTACTTTTCCACAAACTGGGCTGGGAACTGGGCTTGGAAGAAAGGGGTTCCCACCATATGGAAAAACTATATAAGGGGGAAGTGACCTCATGACTAGGACTCACTCCCCTACAAGACAACATCTGGAAACACTGGAGAAACAAAGACTGAACTGGGGCAGGGGGGTCCTAGCGGGTAAGAAGAAAGCCCAGCCTGTGTAAGGAGGCTAAAACCTGCTTCTGCCATGAGTCAGAGTGAGAAATTGCTGATTCAAATCCTATCCAGTTTGTATGAGACTTAGACTGAAATTTTTTTTGTTTGCTATCACTTAATCTCCCTTTCTGTAGTTAATAAACTTGTTTTGTTTTATCTTAACCAGTGTTCTTGAGTGAAGTGTTAGGGAATCTTAGCTCTGTTAACAAAGGCTTGTACATATCTCCCCTGCATTGAAGGAGAAAGGGGACTACTTGCACCGTACAGACCCCTGTGCAGTGGTATAATACTGGGTTTATTCTCCAGTAGCGGTGCAAGGCTGGGGAGCTGGGAAATTGGCCGGTACCTTTATTGTTGGTCCATGAGTGGCTTAGGTAAAGCACTCGGGTGACTTGGTTGGGTGTGTGGTGCCATCTGCTGCTGTTTTGGGTGATAACCGAGGCTGGCTAGGTCTCCTCATCAGAGCAGTGTGAGAGAGACCAACCCAGCTGAATTGTTAGGGGGCACAGAGGTTCCAACAGATCTCAGGCTGCACCTTGAGGGTACAACCCAACTCCATGTTGTGCTTGTTAGTATTCACTGTCTCCTTCACACTTGCGGATTTTAATGCTTAGCACCTAAATGAGTCTTTAATTTACAAAGACAGGTCTGGTCCAGGTCTGGTCTCTGTCTTCCAGAGAGTGTCCCTTGGTTAGTTTTCCCCCAAAATAGAAAATTGCTTTTCTTGAAAAGCCCTATTGCTAAATGGGCTTTGTTACAAGGCCTTGAGGTTGATTCTTCTTTCTGTGTCTGTCTGTTTTTTCCCAATCTACTAACCAGGCTTTTTAAGAGTACAGGTGAGTCACATCCTATGTGCATTTAACTTAGGCGAATTCAACTATATGTGCTTGGCAAGAAAAGAAAAACAAGATACCTGTAAATAGTGCGGGCGATTTCGCTCAATGAGCGTGTGCCCCAGAGTGAGCGTGAGATGGGAGATGTGAATCTGCTGTTCCCTCAGTTGGTCTCGGTTCCCGCGTGCCTCTCATAGTATGAGCATCTCGCTGCACTGAGTGTGATTCTAATGTTTAAAGATACGTATTTTTCGTACAACGTGGCCCCTAAACGCAAGTCAACTACTTCATCTGGTCTTCAACTGAAGAAACAGCGAACCGTTCCAACACTGGAGGAAAAACTGGCTGTGTTAGACTTATTGAGAGATGGTATGTCTGTTTGCAACGTGGCGCGTAAATATGGCCGCAATGAATCTAGCATCCTTGCTATCAAGATTTGAGAGAGAAATTCGTCAAACTGTTGCTTGAAGTGTTCCAATAACTGCTAAGGTGACGAGCCAGGTGCGTAATAAGAGTTTAGTGAAGAGTGAAAAGGCATTAAACTTATGGCTGGAAGACATGATCCATAAATGTGTGCCTATCAATGGCAACACATTGCGAGAAAAGGCTCTTAGCCTCTATGTGCTGTTCAGACCTCCCTGCTGAAGAGGGACAGCCTTCTGATGAGAAGGAATTCAAAGCCAGCCAAGGTTGGCTTAACAGTTTTAGGAACCATTTCAACCTCCAAAAGGTGCAGACTGCTGGTGAAGCTGCATCTGCCAATGAAGAGGCAGCAAAAGCCTACCCTGAACAATTAAAGAAAATCATAGAAGAAAACGGCTATCTTCTGGAACAAGTTTTTAATGCTGACTAAGATGATGACAAGGAACAGGAAGAGCCAGCAAGTTGGAATTTTCATAAATTTGCTGAAGTGTTCCAAGCTGTGAAACACTTGAATGATTTAATTTCTGACTACGATCCCTCTATGGAACGAAGCCTCAATCATACATAGTATTACAGGCAGTTTGAGACCCTATCAAGAAATGTTTGAGCAGCTCAAGAGACAACGGCGATAGTTGCCGATCACCATGCTTTTCAAGGAAAAGCAACCAGCAGCAGATGAGCTTACGCAATCAACTTCTCGAGCTGAACCAGAGCCAACACTTCATCTACAACTCACTCTCCGTCTCCTGGATCGTCATCAAGCCCTGACCGACACCCTGTAATTAAAAATACAGTACTGTAAAATTATATTTTGCATATGTACTCTTTATTATATACTGTACATTACTGTGTACATTATACATTTATACATTGTACAGGGTTGTCCCTGTACAGTATATTGTACTTTATGGGCGATTTAAGGGATTTTCAAGGGTAATTTTGACTATACGAGATTTTCGCATTATGCGCTGACTTTAGAACCTAACCCCCATGTAAGATATGACTCCGCTGTATTCCATTGTTTGGCAGTTACACACATTCAGCCTTAATGGTTTGCAGTCTATCCTTGTGACTGAGTTGGGGAAGTGTGCTGAACATGTCTGCTCCTGTGGGCATGCCGACCTACAGTCTCAGGAATCCTATTCATGAAACATGCTGTAGGGAAACAGATCAATGTTCATTACAAAACATCCCCACATAAGTCACAGAAGGCTAAATGAAACAGCTTTTTAGTTTAGGCCATGCCCAGTTGACTTTTTTACCCTTGCCTTTAAGACTCTTGTGAGAGTCTTTGGGGGATTGTCACAGGGTGGCACAAGTTTCATTCCCCTTGTCGCTGGGTCCTGTAGATGCTCCACCCGCATTTTTATTTAGTGGCTGTACAGTCCCCATTCCCCCAACACTGGTCCCTGCTCTGACCCCTCACTGGGTCCTCTGGCCTTTGAGGCTTGTGTCAGCCAGCAGAGACAGAGCCACCACCCTCCTATCTTCCTGCCTGGCTCGCCCCTTCCTGAGCTCTTCCCTGGGTTTATATGCTTTTCCAGTCATCAACCCAGCTGCTTCCAGTAGGCTCAACAGATCACACTGAGCCTGCCCTCATTAGGGCCTGCAGCTGGGCTTCCTGGTAAGGGTCCTGGCCATACACCTGGCCACCCTAAGGGAAGCAGGGGGAAGCCAGCTCTTTAGCAGGGCACCCAAAGATTTTATACCTCTACCCTGCAGCAGGGATCATAGATTATAAAGCCATAAGGGACCACTGTGATCATGTCTAATGGAGGCCATAGGACTTTGCTGAACTATTTTCTGTTTGAACTATAGCATATTTCTGAGGGGGGGGGGGGGGAATCTGATCTCAATTTGAAAATTGCCACTGCAGGAGAATCTACCACATCCCTTGGCAAGGTGTTTGAATGGTTAATTACCTTCATAGTTAAAATTGTATGCCTTATTTCTGGTCTGAATTTGTCTCGCTTCAGCTTCCAGACTTCATTCTTGTTGCATCTTTTCCTACTAGACTGAAGAGCCAATTGCCAAATATTTATTCCCTATATGTGGGTACTTCTAGACTGTGATTGAGTCACCCCTTTACCGTCTATTTGTTCAGCCAGATAGTTTGAGCTCTTTGGGTCTATGACATTGTACTCTTTATGTTTACGGAAATATGCTTAAGTGTAAATATAACATAACGGAAATATGCTTTATGCTAGATATGCCAAGTAACACATCTTTGCAAAGGTTATGATCTACTGAATATATTCATCCTATTTGTATGCATGTATCATTTTTATATCTGAAGTTATGAGCATTGGCTCTATGCTTGTATTTGAAGTGCTTTGTGTAGGAAACACGGAGGTTTGGCCAACATATTGCAAAGGGACTATTCAAGTAATGGGGAGTATGTAACAATAGACTTTGGGAGATGCCAATCCACATCTGAGCTTTCCTGGGAGTATTCAAACTAACATGTAAACAATGGCGGCAGCCTGCAAAAAGCTAAATGATTCATGGACGCGTGACTTGCCCAGGTGGCTACAGACTCTACCTTGTTGCTGTGATTTTGCATAGAAGAACAAAGGGGTTTCTGCCCACAAGAGGGAATATAAAAGGCACTGGAAGCCTCTCCATTTTTATCTCCAGCTGGCTCAAGAGATGGCCTCTCCATCCCCAAAGAGATGCCCGTAAGAAACTGGAACAAAGGACTGTAACTACGGGGGTGAGAGTGATTGCTGGACCCAGGCCATAAACTACAGTGTTGTTTTGAAAAGGATAGTACCTGAGAACATCTAGGGTGAGAAGTTAATATTTTTAATGAAATCCTTAGTGTATTGTCTTAGTCTTGCGTATTTTGATTTATTTTACTTAGGGCTTGGCTACACTTGTGAGTTACAGTGCATTAAAGCAGCCCCGGGCACCCTAGTTCAGTCCCCGTCCGCATTGGCAAGGCACATAGATCACTCTGACTCCACAGCTAGAGCGCTCCTGGTACTCCACCTCGGCGAGAAGATTTAACGCTTGTCGCGCAGTGGCTGAAACGCCCGAGCGTCAGTGTGAACGGGGTGTTGCATTATTGCGCTCTGATCAGCCTCCGGAAACGTCCCATAATCCCCTTAAGTCAAGTGGCGACTCTTCTCATTGTTTTGAACTCTCCTAGGAATCAGAGTAGCAGCCGTGTTAGTCTGTATCCGCAGCAGAACCACTAACCCAGGAACCTATCCTTGCAACAAAGCCCATTGCCAATTGTGCCCACATATCTATTCAGGGGACACCATCATAAGGCCTAATCACATCAGCCACACTATCAGAGGCTCGTTCACCTGCACATCTACCAATGTGATATATGCCATCATGTGCCAGCAATGCCCCTCTGCCATGTACATTGGGCAAACTGGCCAGTCTCTACATAAAAGAATAAATGGACACAAATCAGATGTCAAGAATTATAATGTTCATAAACCAGTCGGAGAACACTTCAGTCTCTCTGGTCACTCGATTACAGACCTAAAAGTGACAATTCTTTAACAAAAAGACTTCAAAAAACAGACTCCGAGAGACTGCTGAATTGGAATTAATTTGCAAACTGGATACAATTAACTTAGGCTTGAATAGAGACTGGGAGTGGGTGGGTCATTACACAAAGTAAAACTATTTCCCCTTGTTTATCCCCCCCCCCCCGCTGTTCCTCAGATGTTCTTGTCAACTGCTGGAAATGGCCCACCTTGATTATCACTACAAAAGGTCCTCCCCTCCCCGCTCTCCTGCTGGTAATAGCTCACCTTACCTGATCACTCTTGTTACAGTGTGTATGGTAACACCCATTGTTTCGTGTTCTCTGGGTATATAAATCTCCCCACTGTATTTTCCACTGAATGCATCTGATGAAGTGAGCTGTAGCTCACAAAAGCTTATGCTCAAATAAATTTGTTAGTCTCTAAGGTACCACAAGTCCTCCTTTTCTTTCTCCTAGGAATGCGGATGTGCCCTTTGAACACTCTGTTTCTGACTGCCGGCTCCGAGACAAAGCAAGCCGTTGCTGTAGAATGCTGTGTGTGAAGGGGAGAGAGAGGCCGGGGGGAGGGAGGGTCTGCTGCTGTCTGAACTTACAAGACAGTATGCTGGCATGTTTTCAGCCCCCCAAAAACCCACTCTCTTCCCCCCACATACACACACCACACTCCCTGTCACACTCCACCCCCCCATTCAAAAAGCATGTTGTAGTCAATTGCATGCTGGGATAGCTACCCATAATGCACTGCTCCTAATGCCGCTGCAAATGTGGCCACGCCAGTGCGCTTGAAGCTGTCAGTGTGGACAGATTGTAGTGCTTTCCCTCCTGTGCTCTACAAAGGCTGGTTTACAAAGCGCTCTACATCTGCAGGTGTAGCCATACCCATAGTAACTTACCTTGTTCTGTCTGTTACTTGGAACCACTTAAATCCTACTTTTTATACTTAATTAATAAATGAAAGTGATTTTATTAACACCGAGTCAGTAACTACTACCTGGGGGAGCAAACAGTTGTGCATATCTCTGTGTGACAGAGGGCGGACAATTTGAGTTTTTACCCTGTGTAACATGGGTGGTCAAACTTTTTTTTTTTTTTTTTGGCTTGAGGGCCACATTGGGGTAGTGAAACTGTAAGGAAGGCTGTGCCTCCCCAAACAGTCTGGCCGTCTGTCCCCTCCCACTTCCTGCCCCCCTCAGAACCACTGACCCCCCCCACCCCTAATAGCTCCCCTGGAAACCCATCCTCATCCAACTGCCCTGACCCCTATCCACACCCCTGCCCCCTGACAGGCCCCCCAGGACTCATATGCCTATCCAACTCCCCTGTCCCCTGACTGCCCCTGGGACTCCCCTTAACCAACCTCCCCGCCCCCTTACCATGCTGTTCACAGCAGTAGGACTTGAAGCCGCACCACCCAGCCAGAGCCAGCCACGCAGCGAGCTCAGGCTGCAGGGGAGGGAGGACAGCGGGTGAGGGGCCGGGGTCTAGCCTCCCCAGCCTGGAGCTCAAGGGTCGGGTGGTATGGTCCAGCAGGCCGGATATACCTCTGGGCTGTAGTTTGCTCACCTCTGCTGTATAAGCTTTATACAGAGTAAAATGGATTTATTTGGAGTTTGGATCCCACTAGCGTCAAGGTGCTGGAGACGAGCACTTGCTAAGCTGTTTTCAGTTAAGTCTGCAGCTTTGGGGATGTGGTTCAGATGCTGGGTCTCTGTTGCCACAGGCTTGTGTATCTGGCCCTACAAGGTAGGGTTCTGGAGTCCCAAACTGGCAGAGAAAACTGACTCAGAGGTAGTCTCAGCACATCAGGTGACAGTCCCAAGTGGGTCTCTGTGGGTCTGTCTCCAAAAGATTGGAAAACATGCCTTATAATCCTTTTTGAGACTCTTCTCTGAACCCTTCTAGTTTATGAACGTCCTTGAATTGTGGGCATCAGAACTGGATACAGTATTCAAATATTGAATGCATCAGAGCCAGATAGAGGTAATATCTTTCTAGTCCAGTGGTTCTCAAACTTTTGTACTAGTGACCCCTTTCACATAACAAGCCTCTGAGTGCGACCTTCCCCCCCCCATACATTAAAAACACTTTTTAAAATATATTTAATACCATTATAAATGCTGGAGGCAAAGCAGGGTTTGAGGTGGAGGCTGACAGCTTGCAACCCCCCATGTAATCACCTTGCAATCCCCTGAGGGGTCCCAACTCCCAGTTTGAGAACCTCTGTTCTAGTCCTACTTAAGATTCCGCTGCTTATGCAGCCAAGGATTGCATTGGCCCTTTTGGCCACTACACTGAGAGCTCATGTTCAGTGGCTTATCCTCTGTGATCTCCTACTCTTTTCTGTCTCTGTCTTTGTCACTGCGTCCCAGAATAGAGACCCTCATCCTGTAAGTATGGCCTATGTTGTTTGTTCTTAGATGTTGATCTTACGTTGAGCCATGTTGAAATACATGTTATTTGCTTAGCTTACCAAGTGATCCAGATTACTCTGTGTCTGGTCCTCTTCATTATGTACCACTTCCCCCCAATCTTTGCATCCTCTGCAAACTTTATCAGTGATTTTGTTTCTTCCAGATCATTGATAAAAATATTTAGTGTAGACCCATGAGCTGTTTGTATGGGACCCCACGAGAGAAACACCGACTTGATTTCCCATTTACAGTTGCATCTTGAGACCTATCAGCCAATTTTAAGTCCATTTAATGTATGTCCTATTGACTTCCTTGTTCTAGTGTCATAGTCAGTGTCGGGTGGTTTCAAGTCTAATTGTCAAATGAAAAGAACAAATACTGAATTAATATGGGCAACTTGGGCGATATGGTTAGAGAGCTTAGTTTGCCTGTGATGTAGAGGAAGCTCTAGGCAATGTTCATTTTAGGATCTACTTAGGCCCGGATCCTGCCATCAGATCTGTGCAGTGGGCCCTTATGCCAGCATGGAGCCCCACTGAAGTGATTGGGGGGGCTTCATCTGGGTGCCAGTCTCCCCGCACAGATTAGAAAGCAGGACCAGCTCCTTAGCTTGTTGGAAGGAAATTTAAGGGTTTTATAAGAGTGAAGCAACTTAACTGCTTGTTCAATAAGTACATCATGGAGTATTGTCAATCACATATTGAGTTCTCTCAAATACCTAATCTAAAAGTATGTTTAGAAATTGTCATGCTTAGTTTGTGCAATCAAAAGTGAAAATACAGGCAGTCCTCGGATTTACGACGATATTGGTTCCTGAAAATTGCGACGTTAGTCAAACGTGCAGCCCACTTCAATGTGGGATTGAGCGTCGTAAAGTTGAAACCAATTGTAAGTCGAATCAGGATGTCAATTCAGACGCATCGTAAGTGCTGTTTGTCAAATGTCGTAAAGTCAAGAACTGCCTGTATCAAGTATTTGAGCCAATTGAAACAGGATTAAAGATTATGATGGGAGTTGTTTCACAGTAAATATGTGGCATCTTCAGACATTCATTTTGGCTGAGACTGTTACATGCTCCTTGCTAGTTATTTTCTTATGATTAGCCAGCTTAGTAGAACTGGCCAAAAACCAGCATAGCTACCGTGTTTTTAAAACACGGTAAAATGTCTTTATACAAACAAACTAACCAGGATGGATTTGATCACTAGGAAGATTCGATTTGATCATGGATTTCTACATAAAAGTGCATTCTTGTTGTTTGGTATAACCTTAATACATATTCTTCACAACTCAGATGTAGGTTTCATTTTTAGAAGGTGTACACTATACATTTTTAAAGTGATTTATTTTGAAAACTTAAATTAGTTTTACAGCTATATCAGAAAATTAATGATTGGTAAATGAAATAAGCAAAGGTAATTGAAGCAGGTATTTATGAAGTCCTTGGGAGGTGAACTATCTCCAATTCAACAGGTTAATCATTAATATTTGGAGGATATTCTTGCCACGCTGTGTTAGGAAGAGAACATCACCAGACACATTTAAATTGTTTTATTTAACTAAAACATTACGTATTCTGGATTTTTTTTTCAACAGCAAACATATTTTAACAAAACAAGCATATGAATTTAGTTAAACATTCAAGTTTTTTAAAATCAGAGTTTTTGTTATAATTGTTAACTAAAATAGTTAACATATATTTTTAAAAAAAAGACAGTCAGCCAGGGCAAAATCAGAAACTTAAAATATTGGCTTCTGCAGCTAACTCAGTCATCTTCACCTTCATTTTCCTGGGTACACGTCTGGCTCTGTTGATCTGTTTCCTTATTTCCTCGTGCGAGCCAGACGTGTACCCAGAAGCCTCCTGCTGCAAGACAAGCTTAAGAAAGAAACCAACAGAACTCCACTGGCCATCATATACAGTCCTCAGCTAAAACCTCTCCAACGCATCATCAGTGCGTTGGGAGGCAGGCCAGTCCTCGCCCACAGACAACCCGCCAGCCTGAAGCATATTCTCACCAGCAATGACACACCGCACCATAGTAACTCTAACTCAGGAACCAATCCATGCAACAAACCTCGATGCCAACTCTACCCATTTATCTACACCAGCGACACCATCACAGAACCTAACCAGATCAGCCACACCATCACCTTTTCATTCACCTGCACGTCCGCCAATGTAACATACGCCATCATGTGCCAGCAATGCCCCTCTGCTATGTACATCGGCCAAACTGGACAGTCCCTACGTAAAAGGATAAATGGACACACATCCGATATTAGGAATGGCAATATACAAAAACCTGTAGGAGAACACTTCAATATCCCTGGACACACAATAGCAGATTTAAAGGTAGCCATCTTGCAGCAAAAAAACTTCAGGACCAGAATTCAAAGAGAAACTGCTGAGCTTCAGTCCATTTGCAAATTTGACACCATCAGCTCAGGATTAAACAAAGACACTGAATGGCTAGCCAACTACAAAAGCAGTTTCTCCTCCCTTGGTGTTCACACCTCAACTCCTAGAAGAGGACCTCCTCCTCCCTGTTTGAACTAACCTCGTTATCCCTAGCCTGATTCTTGCTTGCATATTTATACCTGTCTCTGGAAATTCCTACAACATACATACGACGAAGTGAGTATTCACCCACGAAAGCTTATGCTCCAACACGTCTGTTAGTCTATAAGGTGCCACAGGACTCTGCTGCTTTTATGCAATTTTAGTTTGTACTGACTGTTAGTGCTTTTTATGTAGCCTGTTGTAAAACTAAGTAAATATCTAGATGAGTTGATGTACCCTCTGGAAGACCTCTGCATACCCCCAGGGGTACGTATACCCCTGATTGAGAATCACTGTTCTAAAGTACACTTGTAATCTTCATGCAACAACTTTACTGGACCACCAGGTGGTGCCAACTATCAAATCAACAAATGAAGGTTGCCAATAAGAGGCCCATCTCATGCTTTGCTTTTGTATGGTATTAATCAGAATCTGGGAAGAGGAAGCAAGAGAAAATAGAAGGAAATTTTGGTTTAAGGCTTCAAAGGGTAGGAAGGTGATAGCCATGTTAAGCGTAGGAGTGAAAGGAGGAATTGTAGAATGATAGTAATTCTTGAATTCAATGGGCCAAACCTATAATAATAATGGAGGATTATTTTAAAGCATTTTTTCCTTTTTTTATTAATTACCACAGTTGTGGGATATTATGGGGGGAGACAATTTAATGCGTACATATTAACATGGATGCTTTATAATAGTTAAAACATGAGTTGTTAATATCCATGTCAAAATATGCAAAGTAAATATCCCTAAATAAAAGTCTAAGTTCTCAAGCACCATTTTTCTTTCTTTACCTCTCTCGAAGTTTTGGGTGTACAGTACACACAGAGAAATTGATGTTTACTGACTTTTACTGATGATAAAAAAATAGTCTAATTATAATTGCTATAGACTAACTTCTCTGTTCCAATGTGCCCAGTGTTTATAACAACTAGCAGGCTTGCAACATTTTTTATGAATATTTAAAACCACCTGTAAGATACAGAAATATACAGCATTCCATGTCTCTATAATACAATAAAATCTATTTAAACCTAAAATCTTATTGACAAGCAGATTCTTCATTAGAATAAAAAGAAATGCACATTTCAACAACAAGCCCGCTTGCTTGCCTCTGTTTTGCAGGGAGCTGGTAAGCTGTTCGTTAAGTGCAGGCACAACAGAACAGCAGCTCTGAGCAGCCAGAAATGAAAATGAAATTTTATATAATGCTCATAGACTTGTAGGTCAGAAGGGACCATTATGATCATCTAGTAGTCTGACCTCCTGCACATTGCAGGCCACAGAACCTTATACACCCACTCCAATAATAGACCCCTAAACTCTGAAGTCCTCAAATCATGATTTAAAGACTTCAAGTTACAGAGAATCCACCATTTCAACTAATGTAAACCTGCAAGTGACCTGTGCCCCATGCTGCAGAGGAAGGCGAGTGGCTCAGCCACAAGAATGTAACTTGGGGGACCTCTGGGAAAGGAATTTTTGATAAGTCCTGAGATGAGGAAAATATTGAGTGTATGACGTCAGGGGAATAGCACTGTCCTGCTCTCTGTTTCTGTATCTGCTTGCATTTGCTATGCACAAATTTGCTTTTGTGGCATCTCCTGGTGTGTAAATGAGGACTACTTTGATTTTGGTGGGATTTTTTTCTTATCCTTTTCCCATTTTGTTCCTTCCAGTACTTCAAGTTGTTTCCTCTTTCCCTTTATAGATAGACCCCACTCTGTTCCAGTGTTCCTTGCCAGTATTTACTGTTCCTTCTCAGTTTTCTGACTTTGTGCTCTGGGAAGTGCACTTTGTTTTGTGTTCACACCTTGATCCCTTCTAACAGTATCTAACCATATCTGTTGCTTTGCTTAGTTATTTGTTTTGGATAGAGGTGGAAGTGGAAGGTTGATCAGAAGGAAGTATTAAGACAGTGGACTAGTATTTGGCCTGTGTAATGCTTTCATTCACATAAATCGGGGGCCAGTGCACTGCTTCACACCTGCAGTATAGACCATGTTAGTGGTAAGCTTTGGGTTCAAATATAATCTATATGCAATGATTCAATATTTTTTTACCCTATGAATATTTTTTTAAAAATCATCAAGGCAAAGGGTAAGCAAATAGACTTTGTGCTTGGGCTAGTAAATGGTTGACAATCTTTCAAGGCTGGTTGTTTGGATAATGGTTTCCTCTTTGATTGATCTGATGTTGGAATGATGCCTGCAGAGTCAGATTAGGTCTAAACTAAAAACTTGTTGTCAGTATAGTAATGTCAGTTAGGGGCATATTTTTTGGCAATATTTCTGTGTTGGCAAAAGCTGTTATGTAGATGCAGGTATGCCAGCATAAAAGTGCTTTTGCCAGTATAGTTTATTTTGCTATAAGGTATACTGGCAAAAGTATTCCTTTTTGCCTATATAACTGGTCAGGTGTTGGAAAGACTGACTTAATAAAAATACATTAAATCTTAATCTATCAAAACAAGATTCTAGACAATAGCAGAGCCAATGCAAGCACTTCCTTCTCAGTTAACATGACCTGTATCGCCTAGGTCAGGGGTAGGGAACCTGCGGCACATGTGCCAAAGGTGGCACGTGAGCTAATTTTCAGTGGCACTCACACTGCCCGGGTCCTGGCCACCGGTCCGGGGGTGTCTGCATTTTAATTTAATTTTAAATGAAGCTTTTTAAACGTTTAAAAAAGCTTATTTACTTTACATACAACAATAGTTTAGCTATATATTAAAGACTTACATTAACGTTTTTAGAATATCTCTTTCTGTATTACTGGCACACTAAACCTTAAATTAGAGTGAATAAATGAAGACTCAGCACACCACTTCTGAAAGGTTGCCGACCCCTGACGTAGATAATTGTCAGTAAGAGGTAAAAAACAGATGACTGTCAAGGAATTATGATGTGATTGGAACAACAGAGACTTGGTGGGATAACTCACATGACTGGAGTACTGTCATGGATGGATATAAACTGTTCAGGAAGGACAGGATGGGCAGAAAAGGTAGGGGAGTTGCATTGTATGTGAGAGAGCAGTATGACTGTTCAGAGCTCCGGTATGAAACTGCAGAAAAACCTGAGAGTCTCTGGATTAAGTTTAGAAGTGTGAGCAACAAGGGTGATGTCGTGGTGGGAGTCTCTATAGACCACCAGACCAGGGGGATGAGGTGGACGAGGCTTTCTTCCAGCAACTCACAGAAGTTACGAGATTGCAGGCCCTGGTTCTCATGGGAGACTTCAATCATCCTGATATCTGCTGGGAGAGCAATACAGCAGTGCACAGACAATCCAGGAAGTTTTTGGAAAGTGTAGGACAATTTCCTGGTTCAAGTGCTGGAGGAACCAACTAGGGGAAGAGCTTTTCTTGACCTGCTGCTCACAAACTGGGAAGAATTAGGAGGGTAAGCTAAAGTGGATGGGAATCTGGGAGGCAGCGACCATGAGATGGTCGAGTTCAGGATCCTGAAGAAGAAAGGAGAGCAGCAGAATACAGACCCTGGACTTCAGAAAAGCAGACTTTAACTCCCTCAGGGAACAGATGGGCAGGATCCCCTGGGAGAATAACATGAGGGGGAAAGGAGTCCAGGAGAGCTGGCTGTATTTTAAAGAAACTTATTGAGGTTACAGGGACAAACCATCCCAACGTGTAGAAAGAATAGTAAATATGGCAGGTGACCAGCTTGGATTAACAGTGAAATCCTTGCTGATCTTCAACACAAAAGAGAAGCTTACAAGAAGTGGAAGATTGCACAAATGACCAGGGAAGAGTATAAAAATATTGCTCGGGCATGCAGGAGTGAAATCAGGAAGGCCAAATAACACCTAGAGTTGCAGCTAGCAAGAGATGTTAAGAGTAACAAGAAGGGTTTCTTCAGGTATGTTAGCAACAAGAAGAAAGTCAAGGAAAGCGTGGGCTCCTTGCTGAATGAGGGAGGCAACCTAGTGACAGAGGATGTGGAAAAAGCTAATGTACTAGAGGATTGGGCCAAAAGAAATCTGATGAGGTTCAACAAGGACAAGTGCAGAGTCCTGCACTTAGGACAGAAGAATCCCATGCACCGCTACAGACTAGGGACCGAATGGCTCAGGAGCAGTTCTGCAGAAAAGAACCTAGGGGTTACAGTGGATGAGAAGCTGGATATGAGTCAACGGGGTGCCCTTGTTGCCAAGAAGGCCAATGGCATTTTGGGAAGTATATGTAGGGGCATTGCCAGCAGATGGAGGGACGTGATCGTTTCCTCTCTATTCGTCATTGGTGAGGCCTCATCTGGAGTACTGTGTCCAGTTTTGGGCCCCACACTACAAGAAGGATGTGGAAAAATTGGAAAGAGTGCAGCGGAAGGCAACAAAAATGATTAGGGGACTGGAACACATGATTTATGAGGAGAGGCTGAGGGAACTGGGATTGTTTAATCTGCGGAAGAGAAGAATGAGGGGGGATTTGATAGCTGCTTTCAACTACCTGAAAGGGGGTTCCAAAGAGGATGGATCTAGACTGTTCTCAGTGGTAGCTGATGACAGAACAAGGAGTAATGGTCTCAAGTTGCAGTGGTGGAGGTTTAGGTTGGATATTAGGAAAAACTTTTTCACTAGGAGGGTGGTGAAACACTGGAATGCGTTATTTAGGGAGGTGGTGGAATCTCCTTCCTTAGAGGTTTTTAAGGTCAGGCTTGACAAAGCCCTGGCTGGGATGATTTAATTGGGGATTGGTCCTGCTTTGAGCAGGGGGTTGGAGTAGATGATCTCCTGAGGTCCCTTCCAACCCTGATATTCTATGACTGAAATCTAATTCATAGATAAAAATGATGTAGAAAGTGAGGGGGAAACTCTTAGGAGTTACTAATCTGACCACAACCTCGGAATCTGCCTTCTGAATGTGGCATTTGCATATTTAGACTGAACATTCTTCATGACTCCACATTAAGGGGCACCTTTCTGGAACAGACCAGAATGAGCACTAGTTATCTAGTACTCTGTTCTAGATTAGTAGTGCATAAAGAAGACAAGCCTGTTTATGACTACAAGCACAAAAGGTTTTAAGAGGCAAATAAGTGAGATTAAAATTCAAATAGCTTTCATTCAGGAAAGTGAACACAAACATTAGAGAAATGTGCATTTCTGCAGTAAAATACCTGTCAACTTTTCAAAATTTTAGTAGCTGAATGTTCATAGCAAATTTATACTTGAAATTTTTGATATTTCTGATCATGAAGAATGAGGTGTATAACATCTGATTAAAGTAACTGAGATGAGAAAAAGGGTGACTTGAACAATAGACTTCTGTTATCCTCAAAATATGCTTTCATCGTTGGAAATAAAAGATCCTGATGTGCAGAATTTGGTGCTTGTGTAACATGGGCTATTCATTCAACAGTCCAAATTTAATTTTGAATATAATTCTGTTGGATAGTTAACCCACATCACATACACTTTGAAATTCTTTCAATCTTCATGATTTTAATCCATATTTGGTTTGTTTTATTAAGACAAGTGAAGTCTTATGTAAATGGTGTAAACTATTAATTTCATCTGAAAATTTACAGTCTATTTGTGGTGTTTATGATTAGAAGTCACTCCTACAGATGAGGTTTTTTTGAATATTGTTCCTGATTTTGTTTGCTTTGTGTTCAGATAAAGTCTCTTTTTCTGTTATAAAATGGGATTGAAACTGTCAGTGACTATGTAATTAAGGTGTGTGAACAGGCTGTAGTGGAATTGCCTGTGACCAACTTCCTCTAATGGATTCTAATGGCATTCATCTGTGTAGCTTTAGGGAGCTGAACTTAAGCTTATCATTTGACTTACAAAGTACACCATGACTTGTTGCACTTATGTCAAGTAGCAACCGTGTTTTTCTAACATGAATATGGAATTTCTAATATGGTCATTTTTTACTTCAGCTTCAACCATCAGTGTTGCCTTCCAGAAGTTAAATGACTACTTCTGGACCAGCAACCTGTTACGTGATTGAGATCAATGGAAGCTAAGTTACCAACCCACAGTTGATATGTGGGACAATCAGCTCTCAAAAGTGGGAGGGAGTAGTGAGGATAAGATCAGGAAGAAATGGCAGGAAGGTGTGTATTTTCACATAGCTGACTTCTGTAAGAGCAGCTAACAAGTCATCTTTGGGCTATTGCATATATGCTTTTTCACCAACTTTGTAGGTTTCTTGTTGGACTGAATTTCTTACAAGAAACTACCCTTCACAAATTCACTTTCTCCATTTCTTAGTGTAGTCTAAGCCCTGGTCTACACTACAAACGTATGTCAATATAACTACGGTGCTCAGAGGTGTGGAGAATCCCTCCATCCGACCACCTCAGATTCTGCTCCATCCGACCACCCCCTTGCTCTTGTTTGGCCCACCCTCCCCCCATTTCCGACCCCTGTCTTTATAGTGTAGATGCTTTCTTCTTCTCTGCCATGCTAACTAGGTGTCAGGAACATTGAGAGTACAAGAGAGACTGTCTACGTTCTCTCATCTCCAGTGCCTGACACCAGCGTTTCCCTGACTGCCAAGTGGATCAGTTCCAGAGATAGTTCTGCTCCACCTCAAGATGGAGCATGCTTAGTTTCTTTCTGTGGGCAGTGCATGTATAGTCTTGGCAGCATGTAGGAGCTCTGTGAGGCATAAGCCTGCGCAGTACATATAGAATATTTGGAGAATTTAGCTGCCAAACTTTAGCAAGTCTCTGAGCATGTGTGAATGGATATGTTTTCAGAGGCTTGTAACTTAGCCAAATTTAGGCCATTTTTCATACACAGCAGAAGGCGCTTCTCTGAGGGCGGGATGGTGTGATTGCCAAATTTCAAATCCTTGCTCTAAAGCATGGAGACACTTGAATTTTTCAGTGAAACTAAAGTTTTACCATGAGAAAAATGTATTTTCCCTTGTCTTGGTTTTGGAAGCAGCTGAACCATTTTAGGTGAAACTTGCAAAAAATAATTCTGCCTGCAGCAGACGCATAACATGAAAAGTTTCAGCCCAGATGATAAAGTTCTGGACAAGTTGCAAGCAAAGTGAAAATAGGGTCATATAATTGGAAGCGTTGGGCAACCTTAACCATAGGTGGCGCACCAGCTCTGCCTGTAATATCTTAGTTTGTGTTTATACCTTAGGCCAGGGTTCTCAAAGTCCCGGGCCACAGATGGCCTGGGACTTTGAACCTCCCCACTGTGGCCCGCGGAGAGAGATGCATGCAGCCACACTGCTAGCAGTGTCTGCTGCAGGTGCTGCCCTCTTCTTCCTCTTATTGGCTGAGGGAGAGGGACAGAGATACCATCAGTAGTTGCTGGGCAGAGGCAGCCATGGAGGCAGCATCATTAGTTGCCGGGCAGAGGCAGCCATGGAGGCAGCATCACTTTTTTTCCCACAATGAGAATAAACAAGTCAAAATACTGAACACAACTATCTGATGCACACCTTGCTGCAGTCCTGAAGGTTTCAAGTGCTCAGTCACTGAGGCCAAACATCAACAAACGGACAACTGAAGCGTTGCCAGATGTCTGGCAAACACTGAAAACTCTCTGGCAGGCAAAGAATTGTATAAAGTTGTCTGACAGTTTTATTATTTCTAAAGTTCGAAATAAAAACACAATATAAACATTTTGTTTTCTGAACACCATCTTCAGTGACATTATTGGCCCGCTGGGAGGATTTGAGGGCTGGCATTGGCCCTAAGGTAAATTGAGTTTGCGACCCCTGCCTTAGGCCATGAAATAATAATCTTTAGCCTTTTAACTATCCAGCTCCCTTCAATTTTACTTGTAGGAATGTAATCAGCTGCATGCAAATAACGTAGAATATTTAATCAGCAGTTAATTAAGTCATGGTTTACTCACTTATAGACAGTCATATTTTCATAGAGGTTTAATGTGGGACTGTATTTGCCATTATTGTATTCCCATATATGTTTTGAGTTGGTGAATTCCTCTGAACTGATATCTGCAAAGAATTTAGTAACCAGTGTCTCCTAGCTGAATAGATGTCTTACACTGACTTAGGGAGTTGATAGTATTTATCTAGCACTAATGTTGTCACTTTTAAAATATTGTATCTGGTTGAGTCCAACGGCAGAAAGAGATTAAATTTCATTTTTTATAAAGTTGAGGGGATTGACTTATAAAGACCAAAAAAATCCACTAAGGGTGTGTAGTTAGACAAAGCTGGCGTATGAAGAGAGATCACTGACTAACCTGAATTCTGTAAAAGTGATAATCCAAACATTGGGTAACTCGGTAGTGATAATGCTATGCCTTTCATCACCGTGTGTGTGTTTTCTGGGCTGGTTGTCCCACTCATCCTTGGGATTGCCCCATTTAGAAACTCATGTCGCAGAAAACCACGAGCATAATTACTAATAAATTAAAATAAATGTAGAAAGCCTTAATGAATAAAAAATGGGACACATTTATATTTCATATATATCCTTCATAGATGAAAATATTTTTATGCAGTTAGTAAAGCTTTGTATAAACTAAATAAATGCACAAAATCAGCAAAGAATTAGTCTTAAAGAAAAGACAATATTTGAATTACATGTATTCAGGTCTCTGCACACTTGTTCTTGTAGTGTTTGAGGAATATACTCAAAGAATAAAGTTCTCCGTTCAGCCCTGACCATTCTCATTACCCCCATCCACCCACTACAACTATCCTTAGTTTCCTCCTATGAGCAAAAGTTCACCATCCCAGAATGGGTTGCTGGATAACTTGTGTAACAGGATATCCTGTACCATCCATTCCGTTAGGCCCATGGACCCAAAAAGGCTGAGATTCATTGTCCAGGCTTTTCTTCCATACCAAAGATCAAGTGTCTGGGTTAGGTGAAGGTTCTCATATGCAGACGAGGTGAAACAGTATTAAAGCTAGATTGCAAGGGGTCAAGGAAGTTTGGTTTCAAGATGATTTTGTAAGATTCGTGATCTCGAAAGATGGCATTTTGAGGAGGCGTGTCACAGCTGCTTGAGGAAAGCTGGCATGCTACGTTTCCATGGGAAGTAATAGTTTCTACCAAAGTACCAAATGCCTCTCAGCTGAGGGCACAGGTCTAAATTTACAGGTGGTAAACTGAGTGAATTGTAGTCCATGTAATGACTATTTCCTATGAAGGAAGTAGTCGGCTTTTGTCAGTGGTATACTGTTAGTTCTTAGCTGTTTCATGCCAAAGAAACCTGAATACAGGTAGCTAATAATCTGGCAGGTTTTTTTTCCGTAATTTGCCACTTAGTCTATGAATCACACTAGCAACTTCAGAAATACTCTCCATTCTTGATGCGCTTTCCTTTATGTTCATCTGTGCTATAGGAAGTCTAACCTTCTATGGGGTGGTTGGAGGATTTATGTGGGCAGTATCATTTAATTTTAGTAACATGTTTACATAGTCACAGTTCTGCTCCCTTACTCAAGTCAGTTCCATTTGTGGATTCAGAGTTGTTTCTGCTTACTTTAGGGCATATCTGCATGGATACTTACTGTGTGGCAAACTAGGATGATCTGCAGTGCTCCAGTGTTGTGAGCACTGTCTGTCTGTGTGGGCCTTGCTGCTGCACACAAGAAATTACCTCGTGTGCATTGATTTACTGCAGTCACTACAGAACTTCTAGCGCACAACAGCAAGGTGAATACACGGGAAATTAGTGTGCCACACTGGAGTACTGTAGATTTACACCTTAGTTTGCCAAACAGTAAATGTTCATGTAGACGTGCCCTTAGTGACAAAAATAAGCTCCTTATTCCTAGTAGTCCTGTAGAGTCAACACAGTTAAGGCCGCTAACTGGACAGTCTCTTCCATCTTGCACTCTGTAAACAGAATTCTCCACTAAGTTAGTTAGTTATGTTTCTGCACCCTATTAAAGACAGAGTGGTTGCACAAGTGTTACAGGGGATGTAAGTTGATATCTGATGACATGCGAGAGAGACCCTAGTCTAGGAGCCCTGCTTGCATTTGCTTTTGAGTAGATGCAGCCACGTATTCCTTGTAGATGTGCATGCACCCAGCTCATTGAAGACCAAATTTTGCCTGGCAGCACTCTTGCCCTGTGGCCCTAGTCCCTACCTTGGCTATATAGGGTGGTGCCCACCCTGAGTGCCCCCTCAGTTTCTTCCCACTGCTGAAGCATAATCCTAGATAATGTATTAATTATATTGATTACTTAAGAATTCCCAGTTACCACTTTGAGGATTGACAGGTTCTTGCCCCAAGATCAGGCCCAGTAATTATTATTTAAATTATTATATAGTTGGGAACTCTGATGTGCACAGTTGCAACACTTACAATATAGGAACCCTTTTATATTTACAAATATAGTTTATTAATACATTCAAAAAAGATTCAGGTGGCAAGAGACTTATGGCACTGAGGCCCTTGTCTGATCAGTCACCTTCAGAACTAGCAAGTGATGCCACTCCATTTTCAGAGTCTGTCTTTGTTCAAGAAAAAGAATCATCATCCTCCCTCCTCTGGTGCATTGAGGAAGAGGTCCCATAAGACTAGTCAGGGTCTCTTGAGGACTCAGAAGATGAGGGAGAGTCTTCTTAAGAGGAGTGCTGATGGCACCATACTCCCTCCAGCACTCAGGATGGAGCAGGTCCATCTAACTGCTTCCCAGTACTGTTGGAAAATCAGCGAGAGCCCATACTGTCAACTGCAGTTCTGGCTATGAGGTGTCCTTTGAGTCCATACCAATGATGTCAGTTCCAGCACTGATTGTCTCCATGCTGATGGCATATCAGGTGGCTTCAGACCTGCTTTGCTTCTCAGTCCCTGATTCTCTGCTAGTTCAGGAGTTTTCTGGTACCATTGTTTCTACTGCTTCTTTCATTGTGCTGTTGGCACCTTCTGGCCATGTTGCAGAGGTGCTGGGTTCGTCGGCACTGCAACTCACTCTGTCCATGGTGGAACTGAGGCAGACACTGGATCCAGCAGCGAAGGCCGCCTTGATGGTGGTGTGCTCTTTGTCACAGTTATTGCCTGGTCAGCAGATCCCATTGTCGAGCTTGGTACCATCCTTGGCCTCAGTGGTGGTGCTTCCTCCAGACCAGATGAGAATGTGTCTTGCTCAATACCATAGGTGTCAATTCCCTATTCTTCTTTGGCACTGATGCCTAGCCTGTGTTGGGCTTTGGATGAATCAGAGCACTTGTTCAACCTGTTGGGGCTGGCTCCCCCTTTGTCACTGGAGAAACTCTGGGATTCCTTGAGATCCAGGTTGGGGTTGTCCACCTTTTAATTGTCACCTAATAGGCACCAGAGACCATCCTCGGATCAGCATCGATCTCAGTCAGGACAGAGGTGCTTGGCCTGGTGCCTGCTGGCCACCAATGGTAAATCTATTTGCCCAGTGCCTTCTTGGAATCTTTAGGATGCTTCTTGGTCTTTCAGGTCCGATTCACTGATGCATTCTAGAGTGAGATCCCCTGTGCAATTGGTGACTCCAATTCCCTGAACTAACATAGCTATAAGCAACCACCGAGCCTGTGCCCTTAGGCCTCCACAGTAATCCAGACTGGATCCTCAGATTAAAGAACAGGATCCATTGTTGGCGTAGCTAACTGCTTCTTTGTTCTCTCCAGACAGCTCTACAGTGCTGGCCTCCTCAATGCCCATGTACTTCAAGGCACATCAAGGTCTCCTTAGGTGTATGACCACTTTCTTAGGCATCCAGGCTGAATTTCTTCAGGAGAACATGTATAAGCTGCTGTATATTCTCCAACTATCTGCTCAAGGGCCAGTAGCCCTCCCAATAAATGAGGCTCTCTTGAAGCCTACAAAGGAATACTTCCACTTTGTTGCCTCCCATGATGAAGCATGCAGAGAAGAGGTACTTAGTTTCCATACTGGATTTTGAGTGTTTCTACTTCCACTCTGCCCCTAAGTCTCTTGTGGTAACTGCTGCTAATGAGAGGGCACAACAGGGAAGGTAGACATCTGTCTAAGGACAAAGAGCCCAAAAGGATGGACTTGATGGGGAGGAAGGACTTATACTTCCTCTTTCCTGCAGATGCACATCACTGACAAGTCGGTATTGCTCTCCAAATACAATTTTATTTGGATGCCCACATCTAAGTTTGCAGACACATTGCCAGAAGCCTCCAGGGACCAGTTTGTCATTCATTGCAGAAGCCTGTATGGTACCAAGACTTTTAGTGTCCGCTCTAGATGCGGCAGATGCCTCAGCCAGAATTATGGCATCAGCTGTGACTATGAAGAGGGCCTCATAGCTACAGAATTAGGGCATTGTGTCTGATGTGCAGCAGATCACTGATGACTTACCTGTTGATGGTAGGTTTTGGTTTCTAAGAAGATTGATGAGACGTGCAACCTTTTTAAGAATTCCTGAGCTAGTTTGCATTCTTTGGGAGTTTATACTTCAGCTGTACAAAGACATCACTTCAGTGGTCAGCAGCAATACTGCTTGCAGTGTTTCTTTGGGCAGGTCTGCTTTCCTGTAAGGCAGTGGGACTACACCCGGAGGGGGCATAGATCCCAGAGTCGAAGGCCCTCTGATTCTGGTTTTAGCCAGCTGGCCCATCCTCCCCTGGCATCCAGCAAGTGCTCATTTTGACTTGTTTGTCCAGTGTTAGAGGGAAAATCCAGAAAAGAAGTTCTTTCTCATGTTCTGTTCATGCTATGCTTACTCAATCGTCTAGATCGTCCGAAACAGCAGAAAATCATCTTTGGTCCCAACTCAAAGAATTGAGTTTGAGGGCCCTGATAGACTCTACAAAGTTGAGTGGTTTTTGTCAACCAACTGATTCCATATGATCCGCCACCTATGTCTGGAGCTGCAGTCTCAACCCTCAACCACAGCCCAAGTATTCCTGAGGTTGCTAGGCCCTAAAGCTAGATGCTCATCAAAGTCTGAGGTTTTGTTTCTTTTGATTCTGTGGGATGAAAATCTTGCTATCCAAAAATATCAGTTCTTCAGTGCTTTTAATTACTAAACTACATTCTGGGTATATTTAGTCATTATTATGTGAATGTCCTTAAATTTTGATAATATAAACAATACATATAGACTTATGTATTTAGAGCATATTTGGTGGTCTTTTCATCTACTCTGGGTATTCTATTTTACAACATTTTTATTGTTGGATGTTTTGGTCAATGTTCTCATATGGGTTAGTTTACATGTCCTTTTGAGTAATCTTTGCCCAGCAGGAGCAGCCCAAATATCACTGTCAACTTGAAGCAGAATAATGTATGTCCATACGTAAGCTTAAACTGAAAAACTTGACTTGGAATGCTAATATCTTTGCAGTGTACTTTGGTTTTTTAAACTAAACCACTGATACTGATAGAGATAGTTGTTGTATGCCTCATGAATGCGTGGCTGCTGCATTTGTTACTAATAACTCAGATATGGTAAAAATTGCAAAAACATCTTTTTAGTGATTTGTACTGACACTTGCATCTAATGCACATCCAGCTAGATTAATTTAGGTGCAAGTGAGACCTTGCTACTGCTAATGAGTTAAGTTTTTACTGTGAAATTTCATGGAATTCCTGACTTGTGCTGTCTAAAAGGTTTTTCACATAAATTAGTTATAAAATGAAAGACAATTGTAGGTAAAATTGCCACAGAGGAGGTGGAGAAAACCACTTAGTTTTTCCATGGATGATTGATAACCAGATATTGCTAACATAGAGACACATCTCATCTCTCTACTTAGTGTGTACCTGTCAATCCTGTTTCTCTTAACTATGTGTTAGAATGGTGCAGAAAATCAAATCTCTTTATGTGGAATTTTTAAAAGAAATGATCAGCTAATACTTTTTTTTTTTTTTTTTGTGTTAGGTCCAAGATGGGCTTCTTGGAACACTGGTGTATTTATTTGCATCAGATGTGCTGGAATACATCGAAATCTTGGGGTTCATATATCAAGGGTAAAGTCTGTCAATTTAGACCAATGGACACCAGAACAAATACAGGTAAAAGGTCTCTTGTAAATCAGATTTTTGAACTGGAAGGACAGCTATAAAAAGCCACGTTGTTAGGCCCTGAGAGAGGGGCCCATATACATGCTTGCCTGGTACTTGGGAACAAAATAACAAGAGTTTTTTTTCTTTTTCTTTACAATCCCACAGAAAACTCAGTATAGATACTTTACTTGAAACTTGGGTAACTGTGTGCAGCTACTCAAGATGGATTGATCTACAAATCACCAATTTAAATCATGATTTAAATAAGCAACCCAGGAACCTTGATTTAAATAATCAATTCTAATCTTGTTTTCATTAGTTTTTGAGTTATTTTCCCAAAACTGGTTGATTCTCATTGGTTCTTAATTTCTATATTTTTGTTAAAAACGGGAATGCTATACTAGATTTTTTTAAAACTTGTGATTCGTTAAGCTGTATTTGGAAGGAAATTGGAATTCAATTAAATGAAGTTAAACAACCTTGATACAAAAATTTATTTTCCTCCCATTCATCTTGTCAAGGTTCCTATACAAGTACTCTCACCTCAGTTGTTGTAGTGGGTTTGTGATGCTAATCTAAAAATGTCCCATCTTCATGTTGACATTCAGTGCTACTTTGGATTGTGCATAACATCTGTCTATCAATATTGTTCAGGAGTTTTGGGAACTGGAGGAGGTATTTGTTTTAAACTCCATAATATGCAACTCTTTGTACTTCAATTATTCATTTGATGTTTAGCTACGTTATAAATGAATGAGAATAGTACATTCAGTTGTATATTGTCAATCGTAAAGGTGCAAAAATATTGTAAAGTTCTAGGTTTTGTTTTTTACTTGTTTATCCACTTTTAAACGTTGGCAACTTGACTCATTTTATTACTTCTTTAATACCAAAAATGACAGTCACATCATGGACTGCAGAATTAAATGTTAGCATCTAAAAGTTGGTGGAGTATTTGAAACTGAGCAATGTTGTCCCTCTTTTGTCAGTATGGGACTTCAGAGTCTCACAATATAGAAAAGGGGAGGCAGAGGAATCTTAATGATTAAAGATAGGTTTTAATAATTTAGACTCAATTTTTGATAAATCCTAAACGAGCCTTTGAAATATATAGATTAAATGAAATAAACCGTTGAGTTCAAATATTGATAATGGTTAGTGTGTCTTCTGATACAGTACTGCTGAATTTGTGACTTTTTTATCAGAAGCATTTTGAAACTTGAAGATAGCACGATTAGATTTATTTCTGTTTTATTCAGCCTATGCTAACTAGTAGGATTTTTTAAAAATTTCTTTATTCAAAGAAAAATTTAACTAATATATCATCTAAAGTAAATATATATGAGAACTCTCACCTGACAAGTTGCAATCTTGCATATGGTAGCTAAATTTCTTCCATATATATACCTTGTGCTCCACAACTGAATATTCATTGATTTATTATTAGAGGGATTTATTATCAGAAACCGATTTGAGAAAGAACCAGTCCCAATTAAAACATTGTGAGCCACAGTAGATTATCTACAGCTGAGTGATTAATAAAATTTCCTAAATTGGCAAAACACTCCAGAAGTTGCTGTTCTCTTCAAACATTCTGCATTTCATATCAAAGTACCATCCTTCTGGTAAACCGTTCTTTTTAAAGAAATGTTAATTGATTATGATGGTCTGTTATACCTGTTATAAAGAATGAATTGTAGTTTGGGTCTGAATATCCTTTTTAATGCTATAAATAGCAAATTTTAAAAGACATGGGTCAAGGTTAGAAGGTTTGAATTTAAACCTGCCAGTGCTCATGGTTTTTATTTTATGGTTACACTGTAATATGCTCTCCTTTTGTGTGTGCCTGTTGGGAGCAGAAATAAAATGTTCAAAGATACTTGAAAAAACTGCAGGTTCCCTTATCAGCATGTAGGCAGAAGAGCAAGCATAATTTGCATATACATCGGACCCTTGCTAGAACGCGCATCGCTATAGCGCAGATTCGCATATAGCTCAGTCGGGCCATGGATCCCAATTTAAATTGGGACCATGGTAACGCGTCCCCCCATAATGCGGTCCCCACATGGATCCAGAACCCCGTGTTCTAGCGAGGGTCCAGTGTACCTGTGACTGGGAGGAAATTCAGTTGGATTTGTTGTAAGGTGTTCCAGTAAAATATTTTAAAAATTGTATATTGTTTGTACAATATGTACCACAACGGGGTCCTCATGTATGACATATGCTCCTAGGTGCTAATGCAGTATTGAAGTATGTATAATAACACAGCAGCAATAACAGGATGTTAAAAATTTGTTTCTAAAATTATATAATTTTGTGTCGTTGGCATTAACAGCATGCTAAATTTAATTAAAACTGTTGCTTAGTAGCTTTGTTACTGTGTTTAAATTAGCTGCAAAAGCAATCCTGATGGCATGGATGACCCTAGCAGGACCACAATGGCTTTCTTGTATCAATGTGAGCAGAGTAAACCTTATAGTGGAGCACATTTCAGTAAGAGCAATGCAGAACTTAGGCCCATTTGAAAAGAAATGGGAAAGAATGTTACTTCAAAATAAATGAGTCTTACCTCCTAGCATATCTTTGTGTGTATTTGAAATCCTATAGTTATAGTGCCACCCTCACCTAAATCTAGATTTTATTGGAAAAATATTGTGCTTACATATTTTTGTCCTATTTTTAATAATAAAAAATTGAAGGGAGGAAACCTGAATATTTCATGCTGTTATAAAACTTTGATTTTTAAAATAAGTCATCTTCAAATTCAGTCCATTTCAAAATAGGAGTTCAGCTTAAGGAATTTCTGAATTCCCACTGCCAGCTCCAGTTTTATAATCACATTTTTCTATTCTTTTAAAATATTTCTCTCCCATTGTGCTGTGTGACAAACTTAGGCAAATTGGGAGCTGAAAATACAGGGAATATTAAAATTGCAGTCAAATATATGAAATAAAGAAACTGAGAGACAGTTCAAGTGGCTTCTGTGCATTTCTGATGGTGGAACGCTTCCTAGCAATGCCTTTGGAATGCTTTCATGCCCCCTCCTGTCCCATCTCTCACTGTTTCTGAACAGTCTGAGGACGAGGCTATAAAACAGGCCGTGGCACTCTGGCCATCTCAGTTCCTTACAACCGTGGTTAAAGACAGCCTGGAACTTCTCCAAATCTGACCATATCCACTTCTTCAGTCAACAGTACCTTTAGCTAGTTCATAGTTTGGTCCTTTATTTTATTATTCAAAATAATACTTTTTTTTTTAAGCTAAGGACTCTTGTAGATTCCTCATCTTGGTGCAATCTCACAGATCATGTGGCAGATCTAAAAGGAAAGTGGCTAGGATTTAAGGGTCTTTTCCTGCTGTCTTTCGTGCCTCCAACACCGATATGATGTGCATAGTATACATAGGAGAAGGACATTCTGTCTTTCCTGGTGCACAATATGTAGCACCCTTACTCCCCAAGCCTATAAAAAGTGTTAAAACGAGACCCAAGTGCTTCTGCTGCAGCATTCCCTAGTGACCAAACCCTCTGGTGCTGACCAGTCAATTTCTGTGATTTAAAGATGGGCCTGCATCTGACCCATTCTCTTTGGGAACTAAGCAGTGTCAGGTTAAGGTTCTGCTAAAGGTTCAGTCATAGAGTCCAGGGAGACTGGTAAAACCTGTTGTATTGAAGGATCGCAAGTCATCAGATGGTAGTTTCAGTACAAGTATTGGCCTCTGTTATCTGTCAAGCCCACTTGGATCAGACTCTCCCAGTTCTGGGGCAGGTGGTGTGTGGTGTGGCTTTGGTTAGTAGTGTTAAGCAGCATTGGGAGTCCTTTTTGGAATTGACCCCAAGGAATCTGATATAGTCCTAGGTTTTGGTTTAGGATTCAAAGTTCGGGGCTCATGATAAATCCCTTGAGGCCGGTCGTATCCTGAGTATAATGAATTTCACGGTTCCAAAAGTCTTTTCCAGGGCCAAGCAGCTGCCAGTGTAGTGGTTAATAGTTGTAGCTCTGTGTGATGGTGTATAAAGCCCATGCTGGCCAGGAGGGGGTTAAGAAGATTGAGGAGTCCGGTGGCACCTTAAAGACTAACACATTGCCACCGGACTTCTTGTTGTTTTTTGTGAATACAGGCTAACACGGCTACCCCTCTGATACTTGACACCAGGCAAGGAGGTTAAGGAGCAGCTCTGGGCTAGGACTCACCCCTCTGCCCTTGCCGAGCATGCTTGGGTGTGAGGCAGGGTTTAAAAGCTAGCCAGGCAGCTCAGTCAGGGGGTGGCAAGCCAGGGAGGAGGACCATCCCTGGGAGCTTCATGGGAGGACCAGAGCTGAATCTGCACTGAGCTGGGGAGCAAAGGAGCCGCAGCACCCAGCGACTGAGACTGGAAGCCCAGAAGGTGACATTTCCCCATGGCCGAATGGGGTATGGACTGAGGGTGGAGTGACCCAGGGAAGCTGACTTGAGGCTGACATCAGACGGAGATGGGTGAGCAGCCAAAACAGCCTCCCAGGGCCCTGGGTCGGAATCTGATGGAGTGGGAGTGCCTGTGTTCTCCTCTCCCCTTCCCTCACATCGTATCCACTTGGCCAGGTTGCTGCCCTGAGGGTGTGACTGCTGCTGTAGGCATTAACCGCTAGACAGGAGACCCTTCCCCCCCGATCATGCTCAGATACATGGCTCAGATCCTCAAGGAACCTCAGATCCAGAAGACAGTCTTATTGCAAGAATCCATGAAGGGGATAAAATAAAGAGCAACATACACCCTTGTTCCTGTTTCCCCTCCGGGGGGGAAAAAAAGCTGTGGAATATTTTCAGATGTCCTCAGAACTGTCCCTTCCCCATACCAAAACTATGGGTTCATTGGACACATCTTTTCCCCTTCTCAGTTCTAAGGTTCCTTCGATCTCTAGTTTCACTGCTTCCAATTGCATCAGAAGTGAGATTGGGTCCAGTGTTGAGTCAGATAGGTATAGAGAGGTTACATTTCTACCCCTATTCTATTTCACTGACAAGACATGATAGAAAACCTGATTCTAATTACTGATGAGACTTGCCGTTTCTTCTTAGGGATGAATGGTTCTACTGACCATCACCTAGATACTACGAAAATATATATAATATAGTGTGTGTTCATTTTGAAAAAAGCAGACAAGCTGTACCAACTACCATCTGAAGGGTTCTTGCTGTTTCACACTTACCCTGCTGCCACCTCACTGACAGTGGTTGCAGCTGTCTGATCCGGGTATGTTGTGCCATCTCTGACAAGGAAGGTAGAAAACTAGATATTTTGGGAAGCACGATCTTCTCCTCGTCCAGTCGTGGCATCAGGCCATCGAACTCCCAAGCTGTGATACCTCATTATCAGTCCTGTCTTTGGAAGAAGATGGCTCTTTCTGCTTAAGAACCTTGCTGGAGATCAAAGAAATCTAGCAAAGATATTAATTACAGAAGAACAATTTGTCGCCACACAGTTATTGAGACACTTTCCATATGTCAGACTTTGCTGCCAGGGCGGTGGTGTCTGTCATACCATAAGGAGATGTGCATGGCTCAGATCTCAAGGTGTATTCCCTGAAACTGGGGTGGGTAGAAGATGGTTTGTGCTGAATAAACCATGTCCTCAAAGATGAAGGATACAAAGTTACTGTCCAGATCAGTCGGTATTTATCATTCTCCAAGAAGGCGGTTTGGCGCTCCTGTCTCAATAAGCACAGGCAGCAGAATCCTCCTTCATCTTTGTCCTCCTATCTTAGCAGCAGCAATAGCAGCTTCCTTGATAGCAACAACAAACAAGAAAAAGCTACAAGCCTCATCCCAAGAGCAGGCACACTACTTCATGCTCTTCTGTACCAGGCCTTTAGATAGTAAGTGTGACATGAGGAGTGAGAGCTACAGCTCAGTCCCCAATCAACTCTCCAACTTTCCTCCTTCCAGTCCACCTTTGGGAGTTTCACTCTTCTACTATTTCCATTACTGGAATAGCATTATCAGAGAGAAGTGGATCCTTGAGAAAGTGCAGGAAGTCTATTCAACCTCATTCTTCCTCCTAAGGATCCCTCTCACAAGCACCTACTACAGACAGAAGTTCTACCTCTTTTGGAAGCTCGGGCTATCAAGGAGGTACCAAAAGAGTTCAGAGCAAAAGGGTATTTGCTCAAAGTAGTTTCTGATCCCAAAGATGGATAGTGAGATGTGATCATCTTAGAGCTCAGAAAACTCAGTTTGTTTATCAAAGTTCAGTTTCCTTGTGGTGACAGTTGGGTCAGTAATTTCTTCCTGATCTACCCAAGATTGATTTGTAGCTCTCGATCTCAAGGATGCATATTTCCTTACATTGATCATACCTTCATATTATGAATATCTCCATTTCATGGCTTTAAAAAAAGAGTACAGGGTCCCCATTGACCTTTCTGCTGCCCCTTGGCTATTTACAAATTGCCTCTTTGTCATGACAGCATGCTTAAGACTGCAAGGTATTACTATATACTCCTATTTGAATTAATGTCTAATAAAAGCTTCATCTCAAAAGTCTCTGACCATCAATCTGGACTGTGTGTGTTGGAGAAACTGGGTATCTGAATAAATTGGAAGAAATCACATCTTCCTATGTGGTCCTGAGGAGGCGGTTGAAAGGAACCAAGGTGGAGCACCTTGTCCTTTTATAGCTTTTCCCTCATTTTACCATCAGAGGTGCGTTGCCAGTACAGTTTGAGTGTCAATGTGTAGAGTTCATCTTGAATAACTTGGGTTACAGATGAGTAATCTCCTTTTTTCTTCTTTCACTTGCAATCTTAGAAGCTACTTTTGAAATACTAAGTTTAAAAATTTTCAGATAGAAGTGATTTATTTTTTTAAAACTACGTCCACTTTAGCTGTCTTAAGTGAACCTAGGGAGGTGGTGGAATCTCCTTCCTTAGATATTTTTAAGGTCAGGCTTGACAAAGCCCTGGCTGGGATGATTTAGTTGGGGATTGGTCCTGCTTTGAGCAAGGGGTTGGAATAGATGACCTCCTGAGGTCCCTCCCAACCCTGATATTCTATGAACCCAGAGTAGCAAATTCCACAGGAAACATCTTATAATTCCCATTCATATGGTCTTTTTAAAATGCTTTTTGTATTATCTATCTTTCTGTTGCAGAAAACATGCAAAATAGGGTTGTGTTGGTTTGTTTGTTGACCAGTGGTGGGCAAACTTTTTGGCCAGAGGGCCACATCAGGGTTGCGAAAGTGTATGGAGGGCCCGGTAGGGAAGGCTGTGCCTCCCCAAAGAGCCTGGCACCCGCCCCCTATCTGCCACCTCCCACTTCCCGTCCCCTGACCCATCCAACCCCCCCTCCTCTTTGTCCCCTGACCCTAACGGCTGCCCCAGGACCCTACCCCCTATCCAAGCGTCCCTGCTGCTTGTCCCCTGACTGCCCCGACCCCTATCCACACCCCTGACAGGCCCCCCCGGCTCCCACGCCTGTTCAACCTCCCCTGTTCCCTGACTGCCCCTGCAACCCGCTGCCCCTTACCCAACCCTCTCCCCCCACCCCCTGCTACCTGCCCACTTACCATGCCACTCAGAGCGGCAGGAGCTTGCAGCCCCACCGCCTAGCCAGAGCCAGCCATGCCACCTGCGCTGCCCAGCAGGAGTGGCGGGTCAGAGCACTGGCTGTGCGCTGAGGCTGCGGGGGAGAGGGAACAGCGGGGGAGGGGCTTGGGGGCTAGCTTCCCCAGGCAGGAGCTCAGGGGCTGGGTAGGACAGTCCCGCCGGCCGGATGTGGCCCACCTCTGGTATAGACCATAACACTTGAATAGACCAGTGGTAAAAACAGAATATTGCATTCAAAGGAGTGTAGAGAATATATATGAAACAAATGGATGTGATTAGAAGATTTAACCTCCAGTTCTTAAAATGTAGTGCACAAAAGTTTTTAAACCTCTTGCTTACATGGTCAGAATAACAATGGAAATGTGTTTCCAAGACCCAAATTAGCAATGTACAAAACAATAATAATTCTTCTTTCTTTAGTGCATGCAGGATATGGGAAATACGAAAGCAAGGATACTCTATGAAGCTAATCTACCAGAGAACTTCCGAAGACCACAAACAGATCAGTATCCTTTTTCCGTCTTACTGTTTTCAAATTCAAGGAGCCTTAATACAACCCAAGTGTTACTTACCCCATTCTTCATCTAGTTATGTATGTCAACTTATCATAATTAACTTAATTAAAGTTGATATTTTTTTACATTTATTATTTTGCGGTACCTAACTGGAGGCATTGAAAAATGGGAAATGGTTCAGCAAACCTTCCTTATGGTAAGAAACTTAAGACATTTATTTAGTTTATTAAAGAGAGAGGTTAAGAACTGATGTGTTCATAGTTCATAAGTGTGTACACAGGGAGAAGATTTCTGATTGAGGACTCACAGATGTTATGCCTTTGTTTTGAAGAATAAATTGCTGGAAGCTGAAGCTAGACAAATTCAAACTGTAAATCAAGTACGTTTTTTGCAATGAGGATAATTAACCATTGTAACTTACCAATGGAAGTAGTGGTTTCTCCCTCATGTAAAGTGTTTAAATCAAGATTGGAAATCCTCTTTAAAAGATATGTTCTAGTTCAGCCAGACTTGGACTTGATACAGGAGTGACTGGGCGAAATTATATGGCATGTTTCATGTAGAAGGCATAACAGATCAAGGACTGACATCTTTTAAGGTGGTAGATGACTACAGAATCTACTAGCTTCCTTTGGTGGGCCATATAGAATTTTTTTGTTGTTGATTTGAGCCAGTCTTCTGAAAGTTACAGGTGTTAATAAAGCTGTTGCTGCCTTGCACCACTCTGCATCCCCATCAGTGTAGGCTCTGACTCCACACACCATCCAGCTCCAGTTGTTGCCTCTGCACTGGCTGATTGTTTGGGAGCTGAGAACCAGTCATGTTCTGACCAGACCTCCTCCTTCCAGCACTGGGGAGGGGCAGGACACTCCTGCACTAATGGGGAGGAAGTAACCAGAGCTAAGTGGCATAGGATGGAGCCAGAGCCTGTGTCAGTAGCGGGCCTGATGCATAATGGAGCCTATGTCCATGGGAGAGCAGAGTGGAGGCAGGGAATGGGAGCAACAGGACCCTGTGTGCCAGGTTGTAGTGCTATTCATATTTAGTTAGGCTGCAGCCCCCGCACCCCACAGCATGCCAGCAGGGAAAGGGCTCTGCTGTTCTGGTTTCTATCTCACCGCAGGTGCCAACTCCATGGGTGCGCTAGGGCTGCTGATCAGCTCCTCTCCCCCCCCCCCCCCTCCGCACCTTCTTCGCTCTGGTGATTAGCTATTCAGTGGCAGGAGGCTCTGGAGGAAGTTGGGGGAGGAGCAAGGGCAGGAAGAGGTGGGGTGGGGGTTTGGAAGAAGAGATGGAGTGCGGACAGGGGTGGGGCAGAGCAGGAATTGAGTTCCCCTGGGAACTCTGAAAGTTAGTGCTTCTGTACCTCACTGTTGGCAGAGGTATGCCTCAACATACCCTTAGATGTGTAGGGGTTGGGGACTGGCCACTGTTGGGGTGGTTTCTGAGAACTTCTTCACTGAGTAGCCTGAGACCTTAATCACTTGATTCCCAAGAACTCAGCTTGACTCCAAACTTGTCGCTGAGGGTTCTTTAAGTGCATGCAATCAAACTACACTTGAGTTGATCGGGCTCAAGTGTAGGGGGAGGTACAAGTTATACCACACTTCCAGCATATGTAATCATGAATCAGCTTATATATACACTTATTATTATACCACACTTCCAGCATATGTAATCATGAATCAGCTTATATATACACTTATTATTATTGGTTAATACATTGTATCACACACTTTATGATTAGTCTGCTAATTTTTGTAGCTGATCCTTGTCTAGATCATGAGCAGTTCACGTGCTGCACTATGTGCTAGCCACAGGTGCAAGCTATCACATATTGCTTACTATTTTATTTTTTACATATTTACAGGGCTACTGTAAATTCATGCTTTGTTCGTTGTCGTCTTGCTCAAAATAGAACTACAACCACAATCAGCTGTGGGAGCTATTGGGGGAAGTCAGTAATCGGAGCTGGGTGGTGTGAGGTGGAGCCAGTGACATTGCAACCCAGCACACGGGCTCCTGCTCCCAGTCCTTGAGATCTGATCAACTCTGTACCACCTGCTACCCATGTCACTTTAAATACTATCCCTGGTGCTCAGATTTGGGTGGTTACAGATTCTAATTGGCCCCCCTATGACTGTGCACCTGCACACCACCTCCCCTCCCCCTTAAATATTTTCACCAGCTGCCTATGGGGATGCCAAATAAAATCTGGGGGGTTGGATGCGGGCTGCCAGTTGCCAATCCCTGCACTAGATTATTTCAATCCGTTTTAGTATAAAAATCTACAAATGAAACAAAACCCCATGCTGAATATTACTTGACTGTTTATTTTGTGTGAGGTGTTTCCCACCTCCCAGAGTTGGTGACCAAGTGAATGTCATTTAGTCTATATTAGACTTTTTAGTTTTGCCTATCCGAAGAGGAATTTTCATCACAGCAATGTCTTAAAAAGAACACAAACACCTCTTGTCCATACTTTAAGTAAGGTTCTGTGCCCCAGTTGTCGCTGTATAGGATGAATGGGGTAGTGCCTTCTCTTTTTTTGGCCAGCAGAACAGCAAGAAATGAGGCTTTCCAGTTCTCTGACCAGAATTGCCCTTTCATTGCTTGACACGTGTGTGTCAAACTTGGAAAAAATCTGGAGAGCATTCCTTTTGTGTTACACAAGTTTTCACATAGAGCTGCAAGTTCAAACGCTTGATTATCAGGACTCATGGCCCTAGCCATCCCTGGTTCCTTCTAGAAGTGGTGACTAGTAGCAACTGTCCTCACATTTGCAAGTAGTGCCCTGGGTGTATTTAGGAAGCCTTTCTTGCCTTGTCTTGTATATTTCTTAGATCGGCCTTTTCTTTGGGATATGACTGTTAACATTTGACTGGCTAAAGTCAGACCCGAAGCATGTCTAAGCCACCTCCTAAGGCCAGTCCCAGCTGTTTCTTCCTGCCTGACTCCAGCGATCCTCTCCCTTGGCTTAGGTAGTTGAACAGAATATACCTAGTTCTTTATTCTCCTTCAGCAAAGGGCCAAGTTTAGCTTCCCTCCTCTGTAAGCAAGTAAGGGAATGGAATAAATACCTGATCTCTCTCTGGAGAGTGGGGAAGTACTGCTCAAGGTGAAGCAGCCAAGAGAAGTGTGAAGTCATGAAAAGCATTGGGTGCCTCCTCCAGGAGAAGTACTGAGATAGCTGCTGTACATTTGAAGGTGAACTGCTGAATGTAGATAATTCAGTGTGGCTGGGAACTGAATATGTGGTGGGCACTGGGGGACAGAAAGGAAGACGAGAATTGATAAATAGAGAACAGAAGAGATTGAATTAGTTGGGTCTAGAAGCAAAATGAGAAGTGGTGAATTTGGTAATGGTAGGGAGAATTGATTTGGAGCTAATGTAGAGCTGTGTGAGTCAGGTGGATGAATGGTGACAGAGTAGGAAGATAAGTAGGAGTTGTGTGGGGCTGAATAGTGAGTGAATTAGTATGGTTTGATACGCTTGGAAAAATAGTTGTGAAATGTTGGTGTGCCCAGGAGCGTTGGAGTGCATAACCAAGCTGGTGAAATTTTAATGGTGTGCTGGTAATTTTTTTTTTATAATTTTGGAAAGCTAACTTCATTACTAGTATTAATTTAGGTTGCTTTCAATCTGTTTTGCTGCTTTATCTTCAGTTCCAGACCATTGTGGAGCTAGTTCTAGCTGTGTATGTGGGCTTCCAGCCTCTATAAGCTCCCTCAGTAGTTTGAACCCTGGCTAGTCCACAAGAATAGATCTGAACTGATATCTCACTTATCATATCTTACCCTGAAACAGAGTGTAAAAAGGGTGTTATGGAACAATAAAATGTTGTTCTGAGTAGTCTTAGCCTAACCATTTCACGCTCCATACACATCTGAAAGCTTTCTGATTGCGAAAGCATTAAAGCCTTGTGCTTTATTATCTTTCACTCTAAGCACATTGTAGGGAATATGTCCCAAAGTGTAGTTTGAGTTGGATAACTTTTATTTGGTCAAATGCTAAATGAAGTTTATTATTAATAAATCAAAGCTGCTTTAGCATTCCTAGGTGAAAGGGCACTGGAGTTCCTCATGCACTCACTATGAGGTTGGCCTTCCTCCAAGTCTTTCTTTTCCCTTGTCATGCTTATTGTCAGAAGAAGTGAGTGGAAATGTGTGAAAGAGGGTATTGATGATGGACCTTTGTATTTAGCAAAGTGAGAATTAGCTTTATTCCATTAGATGGAAGTCTGTTGCCAACTTCTTTTCACATGTCCTGAAGAGGACATATGTTCGTGGTAATCAACTGATTTTACAAGAAAAAGTCTACCTCGGTCTGGAGTCTTCTACTATAACTTCATATTGAGATCCCAATTATTGGTCCATAATGAGTTTCGCCAGCATGCTGGAATCTGTAACTGGACAAAGGTGATTCCTGAGGCAGGGCAAGAGGACCCTGAACTCTGCAAAAGACTCCATGCAGAAGGAGAAGAGGGTCTCCCACACCAAAAATGATACCTGACGTTGTATCCTGCTCTATTCACTGGATTGGCCAACTCAAGAAGAAGAGAGACTCTAGCCATCAGCTTAGCCATGCCTGGAGTCTATGTACAGCTAAAAGAAAAGAGACTAATCGCCTCGCTGCATGCAAAGTGAGTTCAAGTTATTTGCAACATCAGAACTACAGTAGGTCTCAACTGAGATCTATCACATGAGTTAGAGAAGAAGGCTACTGAATTCTCCAAGGTTCCACTCCCAGGTCAGTTACCTAATTAGTGAGAAGCTATTTTTCTTTAAAAGCATACTATTCCAAAGCTGCCAAGTGCCTGATTTTAGGATACTTTCTCACAGACACAGAAATGATCAGAGAGATGCAGACACTACAGTATTGTGGTAGGGGGAATAAGCTAAGTAAATAGGGTCTGTCATAGGTTGTATGTTCAGACAAACTTAAGATGGAACTTCAAAATGGGAAGGTATGAAGAAATAATTCTGTTATACTTCTTTAAAGCAAAGGCAAGAGTTTCAGCTGCTGCTTTTAGTAGACTAGACTCTTAGCTCAATTGATTAGATTAAAAGAAAGGCATTCTTCCTTAACTTTCCTGTGAAGTATTGAAATAATTCTTGTGTTAACCTTATAAATTGATGTAATTGCTCACTGTAGTAATTGATGAGCCAGAGAAATTAACCATTGGTCGAATTTCAGTTGTAACTTTAATTTCATCATGTATTATGTTTTTTATTAGTTTAGGGAAATTAGAAGTAAATTTAGTGATATTTGCTTACCTTCATATTTATTTGCTTATTCTTTTAATAAATCCATAAAAGCATACTGGTTCCTCTCTGAAAACTTCTTCAGTTTAGGAAAACATCCTGTTTAGAGGCCACACTTATGGCCATGTTGAACTTATTAGGGTCCTTAACACCACTCTTTTGGGATTCTATCTACACAGTTTAGGCCAGGGTCCCCTTCTGCACTAAAGTTTGCTAGAGCAGGGGTTCTCAACCTTTTTCTTTGAGGCCCCCCAAACATGCTATAAAAACTACATGGCCCACCTGCGCCACAAGAACTGGTTTTCTGCATCTAAAAGCCATGGCCGGCGTTAAGGGGTAGCAAGCAGAGCCGTTGCCCTGGGCACCATGAAGCTAAGTTTCTCAGGCTTCTGCTTCAGCCCCAGGTGACAGGGCTCAGGGCCCCACGCTTCACTCCCATGCAGTGGGACTTCTTTTTCTGCCCTGGACCTTAGCAAGTCTAACTGGCCCTGCTTGGCGGACCCCCTGAAACCTGCTCACGGCTCCCCTGAGGGGCCCGGGAATCCTGGTTGAGAACCACTTTGCTAGGGCACAGGAAGAAGATCAGCTTTATACCTATTTTGTTACAGCAGCAGCTCCATTTATCTGAGGAGTATTGGTGTGATTAATTTGTATTTCCTACTTCATCACTGTCATCTTCACCTTATGAAGCTGTAGCTCCATCAACACCCCCCGGTGATTATAAACCTTCAGGAGCTTCTAAGAACACCAGCTGAAACACTAGAAATCCACTAGAAGTTGCAAGTGAGATCTCACCATTTATTGGACATATTATGCACCTCATTACCTGACAAACAGGCAGTGACAGTTAATGAGAGCTTCCTAGAGCCTGCTCAGCTGTTATAGCATGCCCCTGCCATCATTCATGCAACATCCGAAAAGATGAGATACTAGGTAATCGCCTAGGGCTTTGAATATTTTTAAATGGAGCTGGATTCTTTGTTGCAGTGGCCCAAGAGGGAACTAAGCAACAAAGTTATAAATCTACCCCTATAAAACAAAGGAGCCACAATTATTTCACTTTGTAGGCAGACAGTTATTCAGCCAGCTTACAAATAAGTCTCAAATTATCAAGTCCTTTTCAAAATAGGACTCCTCTGCTGGCATAGGGAGCTCTGAATTTCTTGATAGTGCCATAAGAGTTGAGATGAGCTGCAGTCTTAATGAGGGACAATTAATCTCAAGGACACCCCTTTAAGTCACCTATAGATGTATCTGATCCTGCAGCATCTTTGATGGTGACTACTGTAATGATAAGACCTTCACCTTGGCTTTGACCATCTGGAAAACCATTCATGAAATATAGAATATTAGAGAACTTGCCATTTGAAAGAATGGAGCTTTTTAGCTCAAAATCAGAAGACACCATACACACTTCCCTTCTTAAACTTTAAGATTGCTGAGTATCTGTCTTATGCAATCAAAAAGAAAACAATACTGACAAGCTGAAGCAAAACAACCCTCTGTCTTTTTTTTTACCCATACCAAAGACCTACAGATGATTCAAGAAAGGAACAGTGTTTTCATAAGAGACTTTCATCTGCCTTTTCTGCTTCCATCTCTTTGTGATGGTTGTGTACCAATAAACAGGTTCGATGGTCCTCTCGAGACCTGTTCTGAACCAATTATTGTGGGTATTTTCCTTCACCTCTTCCTTTTTGGAAACTGAATAGTAGTTCATTTTGGGGAAGCCTGGAACAAAATTTGAATAGACCATGAAGTTCTCAAGGCTATCTGAAGTGGGTATAGTATGCAGTTCAAGACTATCTCTACTCCCACTACCTTCCTCATCCCTTTCCACGGAGTCCCCTCATAAGGGGATGTTACAGCAAAAAGTCCTGTCCCTCTTGTCTCTGAGGCATAAAGAGGTTTCTTCACAATTCAGGTGAAAGGGTTTTTCTCATTTCTTTCTAAATCCAGAAAGAAGGGAGGTTGGAGGGCTATTTCGTATCTAAGAAATCAACACAATTGTTCATAAAACAAATTCAGAATGGTGATTCTAGCCTCAGTTATTCTCTCTAGATCCACAAGATTGGTTTGCAGCCCTCAATCTCCAGAAAACACATTTCCATATTGCAGTTCACCTCACATAGGAAATATCTGCATTTTTGACCTAGGAAATCAACAATTCCAATAGAGTTCTTCCGGTTGGTCTGTCAGCAGCTCCAAGAGTCCTTAACAAATGCCTAATGATTGTTGCAGTGTTCCTTAGACAGCAAAACGTTCAAGTATTTCCTTAACTTGGATTGGTTGATATAAGGTTCCTCTCCTCAACAAGTTTTAACTAACATTCATTATGTTCTCTGGCTCTCTGCCAATCTACAGCTGAGATTTTTTTCTTTGTATGCACTTAAACACTGTGGTGGAAAATGGAATTTATTGGTACTCTTCTAGATTGTATACATAGCATGAGCTTTCCTCCTCATTCTAGAGTCAACACAGTGACAGATGATAGCACAAATGCAGATCAAGCCTTTCACAAAAGTGAGATCATGCCTTAAGAATTCTGGGTCACATGGTTTTGTGCACTTTTATCACTTCTCAGGTCAGACATCGCCATCATGATCTACAGGGCTGGCTGAAGCCAATTTACAGTGTGATAAAACATCATATACATATGCCAGTGAAGATTTTTACATGTCCTTTCCTCTCTCCAGTGAATCTTTGCAAAGGTCTACCATTTTGTCTTCTCACATTAACTCTGGTGACGAGTACGTTCACTCAAGGATGGGATGCACACACACATCATCAGACTCCAGGTCTGTGGACAAAAGAGATTTTTTTGTACATAAATATCTTGGCACTCAATGTGATCCACTTGGCATGCATACCTTTTTTAGCTCTAATCCAAGGAAAGTTATTGCAGTAGTTTTGTTTGCCATCACCTATATAGTTTTATGCAAACAAGCAGGGGGGATCCAGATAGTCTTCCCTGTGTGATGAAGTAATCCAGCTGTGGGAGTGATACCTCGAATATAAAAGAGCTATCACTACGGTTTGTCTACCAGGATTGATAACTTCAGCAGACACTTCTCATCTGATCACACACTATCTCTAAGGAATTCAGTTGTTCTGATTTTTCTGGGCATGAGGTTATCCAGCCATAGACCTATTTGACTCTGAGAGGAACAAAAAATACAGAGTTTTGTTCAAGATAGGTTGAGTTTGGGGTCTCTCTCGGATGCTCTTCATATATTTTGATCCAGGGGGCTGATATCTGTATACTTACCAGTTCTGTGAATTCCACAAACTCTTAAGAAAGATCAAACAGAACTCTGTAATGATGTTAGGAACTTTGGTTCCCAGACCTATTAAGGTCATCAATTCAGAGTCCAATTTCAAAAATTGAATCAATTTTCTAGTAATCAAACTATTTACCTCCTTTTTTCCTAAAACTTCATGCTAGTAATTTGAAAAAGAAATCTCACACTAGAAGTAGCATGAGTTACCTTTATTTATACACCATTTAGAATTTCATCTAAACTGTTGATAGCCTATACTGAGTGTAAAACGGAAGGCTGTTAAAGACAGAATATCTAAATGGTTCTATGACTGCATCTCTCAGATACAGAATACTTCAGTTATCTGTGTGTTCTGATTAAGGCTTGCTTTACCACAGCTCCTTTGCTTTGGTGGTTTCTTGTAAAAATGTTTCCATTACTAAAATGTCTCATGACCGCCTGGAGCTCCAGTCATACTTCTTTGAAGCATCTGTGGTATAGGTGATGCTGCTAGAGTGGATGCTTGAGACTATGATATCCTAATTATTTGTTTTGAGAACCATTGCTTATGAGTCACCAGGAATGGAATACATACGGACAATCACTTGAAAAAGAGAGGCAGGTTACTTACCTTGCATTAACTGAGGTTCTTTAAGAGGTGTTGTCTATATGTATTCCATTACATGTCCTCCTTCTCCACTATATCCTAATCTGTATTCTTTGGGTTTCTGTTTTTGAAACAGAGATGGTGGGGCTGGGCCTGCTTTTTTATATCTTTAGGAGAGGGGCACGAAGGCAGCTAGGATTCAGGCATGGACCAACAGGTGGTACTGATCAAAACATTTCAACTTCTGGCCCTGAGGAAATACACACTGCTAGAGGGGAGTATAATAGATAATCACTCAAAGAGCATCAGTTACTGTCATGTAAATAACCTTTTTTCTGTGATGTGGTTAGCAGCAGCAGCAGACCATGAGTAATTTTTCCTTATTAGCTGTTGCAGGTGGCACAATGCAAATTCAATCTGTTAGATCTCCTTATAAATCCCACTTCTCCAGTTTTATTCTTCACCCTCAGCATGAAGGGACCTCCATAGATGATTTTAATTACTGTTTTGAAACAGTTTCTGGTGTGGTGACAGCTGGGAGTCACAGAGGAGTTTTGAAGAAGCCGTTACTGGAGATGAAGCCAGCTTCATATTTACTGCAGTTGCTGTCATATATTCTACACTCATTGTGAGCAGGTCCTGCTCACACAGCAAGGTGGAGTGGTGGCAGGTTCTACTGTTGCACAAGACCCTGGCTTTGCAGAGGGCAAATTATGCTGTAAAGGGTTGAGAGGAGTTTACTCATAGGAGCAAATATCCTTGCTGAAGGAGTGGAGTCCTGAGAACATGAGGTGGACTCTGAAAAAGAGGGAAAAGGGGTTCAAGATCATCAGGAATGTCTCGTCTCGTGTGTGTGTGTGTGTGTGTGTACACACCTTCTTCGGTAAAACTGTGTGAGAACTCCTTTTATTTTCAGTGGGAGCTTCCTCCAGTTTCTAGATATTTATTGCATCTGCACCTAGGGCTGAGCTGAAGAAATAAAGCTGCAAAGCTTTGGTATCCCTAAGTCTCCTTGACTCTTCTCTTTTGGACATCTTTTCTGAAGTTGCCTTCCGTCCCGTGGTGAGGGGGAGCGGGGCAGGGACGGAGATGTGTCAGACTCACTACAAAGTGTAGGCTGTGGACTCAGCTAGGCGAGTCTCAAAGTAGGACTTGAAATATGTTTTAAGAATGTCATTGTAGCCATGTGATTTGAAGGGCCCAAGCAGAAATTATACTGCTTCATTTTTGTAGGAGTATAAGCAAGAAAAAACTAAATATCTGTATCTCTGCCCAAAAGATTATGGCAACAGCGTGTACCTCCCTAGATGCCATACATGTTCTTATTGCATGCTCTTCTTCACTCAGCCTACCCAGCAACAGCCTTAACTAGCAGTAATATGGCTTCACCAGTTAGGAGGGTAATATCTGTCAATTAACTACAGTATGTAAGCCCTACTCTGGCCCTTTTCCCTTAGTTTCTGCATGCTGGAAACTCTGAGGACAATTCCTGGGTTCTCTAGTCAGTATGCTCTTTTAACAGTGCCATCCTCACCCCTTTTGTGGAAGCAGAATCTCTGTCTTGTCCTCAGGGCACTCCAGATTGATGTGGAAGAGAGTTATAGTCATGAAGTGCTTCTGGGAGAGCAACTCTGTTTTTTTCAGCTGGAGGATCTGCACCTGGACTTCCATAATTCATAGATTTTTAAGGCTAGAAAGGGGAACATTATGATCATCTAGACATATTTTCTGCATAGCACAGATCATAACTTCACCCAGCAATTCCTGTAGGTGATGAACGGGGTATGCACTGTTGAGTGGTTTAACATTTCTTTGCTTTTGTGAGTGTCAGATCTGTAGTAGCAACCTTAACTGCTTCACAACAGTTTTTGCATACTGTAAATCATGTTACCCATTTTAGCCACATTGTTTTATTGACCTGATGTGCTGACATAGGACAGAGCTGCTTGTTCCAGATGTAATGTAAATGTCTACATTTTATCTCTGTAATGCACAACCAATCAGAAAACCTAAATACTGGTTTGTTCATTTTGAAGGCTGTCATGGATTAGGTAGAATGCTAGACCTCCTTTGCTCTTCTGAATAAAGGATATCTTCCTGTCACCTTATGAAGATGTCCACAAACTGTATATAGAGTTTGTCTAATGTCACTCTCCTTGCAATGTATCAACCTCATGAATTTGGACGGCTAAGATATCTGTCCTCTCCTGACACATTCATCCACCTCTGCCTTTAGATTCTGAATTTGGAAGAACATTCCTAATACCATACTGGCTACATCTGCTGATGGTCAAGACTTGAGTATTCTTCCCTTTGCCAGTACTTATCAGAAGCTGCATAAACTCCCTCAGGAATTCACAGAAAAATAGTGGTTCTTTCAGGGCCTCTGTGTATTCCCACTTGTGGGAAATGGTGCCATTGGCTTTGAGCTGCAGAGCTTCCTTGAAAACCCATATCCATTGGGAAGCACTTGATTACATTGCTTTTCTCTGCGTAAGGGCGTGCACCCCAAACTACCTTAGTTCGTTTGCTGCTGTTACAGAGAGCAAATAGAGCCTGTCTTTAGGATCTCAGACTAGATCTTCCCTCAGTCTAGCTTATTTTGTAATAGAGCGTGTAGAGATATAGGTCATAGTTAAACATAAGCATCCTTTCCTTGTTCCGGAAGTCTTCAACCCTTCACCAAGACCAAGTCAGGTCAGTCCCATAAAGGCTTGGAGTACAGATTTATTAACTTACTGGAGCACAGGGTAGTTTGGCTCTCAAGGCCTTTCAGCTGTCCCTGAATAGTGCTGTGACCCAGGGACCTGTTGATGCCAGTAGGCAGAGTGCATAAGGTTTTACAGGTATCCCCTGGTTTGGATGTATGCATGATAATTCACCAAAGGTCTCTACCGAGACACAGCAGCAGTGCAGAAGTAAGGGTGGCAATACACCATACCATGCCACCCTTACTTGCAGTTCCTTGTGGGTCAGGACCCCCAGTTTAAAGAAATGCTGTGTACTTCTGTATACTTTTACCCTGTAGATTTCATAGGGGAGATCAGATTTCACAGTCCATAATGTTTTTCAAGGCTGTGAATTTGGTAGGGCCCGATTCATAACCTAGAGCAGAGGTTCTCAAATGGGGGGTGGGACCCCCTAGCGGGTGTGGAAAGTGGGAGCGGGGGAAAGCTTTACCCACAGCAGTGAATAACTAACACAGTTGATTCCTCCAGACATATCAGGTTCTCAGATGGAGCTGTGCATTTTGATGAATTTCTGTTAAGCTTGCATAGCATTATACAAAGTTGTTGACATCTGTACATTAATCCTTTTGCTACAATATGCTACAACGTGGTGTGCACAGTTTTGCTTTTGCTCTTATTACAGTGGATTGTGGGCTCCTTCGTGCAACAGAAAAAAACCCAAACCCAAAAACCTCAAGTGGAAAAACAAAAGGCAAAACTGATTCAAGTGAAGTGCCACTCCTGCATATATCAATATATGTACTTGTGTGGCAGGGGGGAGGGGTGTAAACTACTATAGGCACAAAGAAGAAAAATCAAATAAGTTTGAGAACCACTGCTCTACAGTCTTCAGCTTCCTCAGTGGCATGAGAAAGATAGCCCCCTTAAGGAGTCTCTGTCTTCATGGGACTTAAAATCTTGTCTTAACCAAGTGGATGTGGTCTCCTTACAACTGTATTGCATAAGTCTCTCAAGCATCTATCTTCTTGATAGCAATTACATCTGTTAGGAGGGTAAATGAGTTTAATTCTTTGTGTTGTCTGCCCGCCACCTTCCCTCCATTATGGTAATCCACATGGACAAAGTAATAATAAGGCCACATTCCAGCTTTATGCCAAATGTGGCCTTATTTCCACCTGTCTCAATGTATTTCCCTCCCAGAGTTATTCCCCTGACTTCCCACCAAAGGGAAATTTTATTTCCATACACTAGATGTGAAGAGGGTGCTCTGCCTTTATCTGAAAAAGACCAAACCCTTTAAAAAAAAAAATCCAGTAGCTATGTGCAGCATATAGGGGGAGATGCTGGAGTCATTGGCTTTCTGACTGGTTAAGGTGGTGTATAGGACATTTTAGCTAGGGGTCCAGTACCCCTTGGTTTAAAGACACTGAAAGGCACTGCAGCGTCAGTGGTGTGTCTAGGCAGGTTGCCTCACGGAGATATGAAAAGTAGTCACCTGGAGTTTAGTGTGCACTTCCAGCAGACACTGTATTTAGCATTGCTCTCTAATAACCTTTTTGGGAGTACAAACTATCCATATCGCTAAGAACTCCTTGCTCACCATCTTCTTGGTGGAGCACTGCTTGCTACCCTCTCACAAAGGAGGCCCTGAAACAGGAAAAGAGGTTACTTGCCAGTAACTGTTCTTTGAGAATCTCCTCTGTGTATTCACACTACTTGCCCACCTTCCTCACTACCTCTGTTTCAAATAACATCAGGACTCTGGATGGAGAAAAGGCATGAGATGTTTAGTGAGCTCGGGGGTGTACTCTTTATATAGAAGAGGGCAGTGACTTCACTCTTATCAAGATCTTTAAAGTACCTGCCAACTGACCCAACTTCTTGAGCAATCTGCATCTTGATGCCAGAGCATTGTGAATTGCCCAAGCATGAATGCAGAGGAGACTCCTGAACAGCAATTACTGATAACACTTCTTTATATGTCCCAAATTGGATTCTGTTATGTCCAGTTTAAAAAAAAGGCTTCACCCATGAATTCGTGTGTCCCTAAACCATCCTTTTGATAGAAAGATTCTTGCCTTAAGTGCCACTGAGTTCTCTGTCCTTACGTATCTGTTTCATCTTGGTTTGAGGATCTAGCAGGATTTTTTTTTTCTTTTCCCCCTACTCTCCCAAAAAGGAAGATTTAGGTTTTGCTGTCAGTTACATTATGAACAAAGTCATTAAGATTTATTCCATCTGGCAGCCAACACTTGCAATTTATTTCTGGTAGCAAGATGAGTTTTGTGGTTTAGGTAAAAAAGTAAGTGTGCAGCGCACAAGCACACAAATCCATTATCTTCAGTTTATGCCTTCAGTGACACCTGCATAAACCCGTTTAATGTATAATCTCATATTGCTGTGTAGCTGATGACCTGATTTATAATGACATGGAAAGAAACAAGCTTGATTCTCAGATCCCAGGCTGAGTTTTCAGAGCTAGAAGTTTGTAAATAAAAGGATTTTTCTCTAACTGAACAAAATTGATATGGAAGTCAATAAGACACAGTGAATATGGAACCCCACATTGCCATTTTACAGTGTCCCTTTTCAGAATAGAACTGTACTTAATAGTGAATAAACAGTAACCATGTTGCCAAATTGTAAAATTGTAACTTTAAAGTATTGTAGAACCAATTTTGTGTATTTCTTGCTGGTGTGGTATTTTAGGATTTCCAGTTCAGTATGTAAACTTTTTTCTATTTTTCAAAGTTTTTTTTTAATTGCCTTATATTTAACACTAATCTTTTTTTCTTCTCTTCATTGTCTGAATTTTATTGTATTTTTCTGCCAGGTAAATTTTGCTTTAATATTTACATAGTTCAAGCATGGATTTTTTTTTCCTGTTATCAAATTTTAATGCATGGCAAGAAATCTCTAAAAACATCAACATCAGTTGTCATTCCCTAGAGAAAAAGTGAGGCACATTACTTTCTCTGCCCTCCTCCCCCCCATTTTTTTAAACAAAGAATACTCTGGGTAAAGCTTAAAAGGGGGGAAAATAGAGATAACATCATGGTAGTGGTTCACTATAGGCCACCAAATTAGGAAGAGGAGGTGGATGTGGCATTTTGGGGGGATGGGAGGCAGGGGAGGGAGGGACAGACGGACCGACCAAACAAATATCCAAAACACAAGAACCTGGTGGTAGTGGGAGATTTGAACTTTCATCTGTTGGAAAAGTAATACCGCAAAATATAAATTTCCAATAAGTTCTTGGAATGTGCTGGGGACAACTTTTTGTTTCAGTAAGTGCAGGATGTAACTAGGGGGACAGCCATTTTAGACTTGATTCTGACTAACGGAGGAAATGGCTGTGAATCTGAAGGCGAAAGGCAATTTGAGTGAAAGTGATCAGGAAATGATAAATTTCATGGTTCTATGAGTAAGGACAATTAAAAAAAAAAAAAAAAAAAAAAGCAGCCAGTAACAAACTCAGAGAACTGGCAGGTAAGGGTCCCTGGGAAGAAAATCTAAATGAAAAGGAGTGCAGGGAGCTGGCAGTTTCTAAAGGAGGCAGGATTAAAGACACAACTACCACTATCCTGATGGGAAGGTAAAATAGGAAGAATAGTAAGGGAACAATATAGCTCTATCAAGAGTTTTTTAAAGACCTGAAAATCAAAAAAAGAATCATACAAAAAGTGAAAACATGGGCAAATTGGTAAGAAGGCATACAAAAGAATAGAACAAGCATGTAGGGACAAAATTACATAGTTATTAAGGGACATAAAAGGCCATTAGAAAAGGTTCTTTAAATACAATAGGAGCAAGAGAAAAGTGAAGGAATGTGTGGGTCTTCTACTTAGCAGAGAAGAGCTAATAACTGATGACACCGAGAAGGCTGAAGGGCACAATGCCTATTTTTCATCAGTCTTAACTTTTTTTAGTGAAGGGTGATCAGATAGATACTCAATACTATTAATAATAACAAGGGGGAGAGAACACAAGTCAAAATAGGGAAAACATGTTAAAGAATATTTAGGTAAGTTAGATGTATTCAAGTCAGAAGGGCCTGAAGAAATTCATTTTAGGATACTAAAGCTAGCTTTGGTAATCTTGGAACTGTTAGCAATTATCTTTGAGAGCTCATGGAGGACTGGTGAGATCTCAGAGGACAGGAGAAGAGTGAATGTAGTACCTATCTTTTTTTAAAAAAAAAAGAGAGAAAACAAAGACGACCTGGGAAATTATAGACCAGTCAGCCTAACTTAGATTCCTGGAAAGATAAACAAATTATTAAACAGTCAGTTTGTAAGCTCCTCGAGGGTACTAGAGTTATAAGAAATAGCCAGCATAAAACAAATTATGCCACACCAACGTAATTTCTTTCTGTGAGAGGGTTACTGACTTAATGAATGGGGAGAAGCAGTATATCTTGATTGTCGTAAGATTTTTCTCACATTCCCATACGACATTCTAATAACAAAATAGGAAAATAATATTGTTTAGATGAAATTACAGTAAGGTGGGTGCACAACTGGTTGAGACCATACTCAAAGAGTAGTTATGAATGGTTTGCTGTCAAACTGGAAGGATGTATCTAGTGGGGTCCCACAGAGTCTGTCCTGAGTCTGGTAGAAGTCAGTATCTTCATTAATGACTTGGATAATGGAGTGGAGAATATGCGTATAAAATTTGTGGATTGACACCAAACTGGGAAGATTGTAGGCGCTATGGAGGACAGGATGAAAATTCAAAAAGACCTTGACAAATTGGAGAATTGGTCTGAAATCAACCAGAGAAAATTTATTAAAGTATTCATTTAGTATTCATTATTTATTAAACTCGTCATTCATCTACAAAATGAGGAATAACTGGCTAGATGGTAGTATTGTAGAAATGGATTGGCAGGTTATAGTGGGTCACAAATTGAGTATGAGTCAATGTGATGCAGTTGTGAAAAAAGCTAATATTGTGGGATGTATTAATAGGAGTGTCCTGTGAAAGACGTGGATGTAGTTGTCCTGCTCTACTTGGTTCTGGTGAGGCCTCAGTTGGAGTACTGTGTCCAATTCTGGGTGTCACACTTCAGTAAAGATGTGAACAAATTGGAGAGACACCAAAGGAGAGCAACAGAAATGGTAAAAGGTTTAGGAAAACTGACCTTTTTCAAGAAAGTTTAAAACATGCCCAGTTTCTTAGTTTTGAGTAAAGGAGACTAAGGCAAAACCTGGTAAGTCCTCAAATATGTTAAGGGCTTTTATAAAGAGGACTGTGATCAATTTTTCTGAATGTCCACTGAAGGTAGGACAAAAAGTAATGGGCTTAATCTTCAGCAATGGAGATTTAGGTTAGATATTAGGAAAAAACTTTCTAGTCTTAAGGATAGCTAAGCTCTGGAATAGGCTTCTGTGATAGAGATCCCTTGGCAAAGGGTCCCTTGTTCTTTGCAAAGAACAATTTTCACCTCAGACTTGTCAAACTCACTACGCCAAATACTTATCTGATGGGATATTTATTCATAAAGAGTAACATGTAAGATAGCTATACAAAGCTTGTAACTTGTCAAGATTTATAATAATTGCAAGATGTATATATGGGTAATATTTAAGGAATATAATTTTATGGAAAATATGCTTTATGGACTTGGAGTAGAAATTACTCACCATGAGATAATGTTTCTCAGTGATGGCCCATTTGGGTAAGGAAAGTTGTCACCCTACCCTATTTAGCTGTTGATGCAAGGCTCAACTGTCAAGCCTTTCTACCTCCGAAGACTTGATGGAAAACAGACAACTGGAAACAATCAAAACCATGTGGGGCTGAAAAAGAAACTTTCTTTGCTGTTTTCCCAATCTATGAACAGAAACAAAAGGCTGTTTTCAGTATAAAACAGAAGGGAGAAGCACTCTATCCATTCTTTGACCCCTTAGGAAGTGGAGGACTTGGATAAACATTTGGATCCTGGTACTTGTGAAACCAGTCAGCTCTGCAACAGCGTGAACTTGGTGGAGAAAGCCTGTTTTATTATATAGGAAAGGTAACTATTGATAAGTGTAGACCCAGGTTTCATTTTGTTTTTTGTTGTAACCAGATGTTTCCATCACCACCTTACACCCCTAATTAAATCTTCACTCTTTCTTAAATAAGCCTTTAAATTTATTGTAAGTGCTCACAAGTGCTTTGTTGTTTACATGCGTGTTGGTTTAAGATTAAACTGGCCAACTGGAGTACACTGCACCTTTGGGTGCAGAAAGAAAAGGAGTACTTGTGGCACCTTAGAGACTAACCAATTTATTTGAGCATAAGCTTTCGTGAGCTGTAGCAGAGGATCTGGAAGTTTGGTGCAGAGGATCTGGAATTTCTGTGAGTAGCCGGTGTCGGGCTGGATATATCATAGGGGAACGATTCAAAATAACTTGGGGTTTGGGATGCCCCGATGGTTAACCTGCCAGGTGAAGTTGGGGCTGGCATAGCCCAGAGGAGAATGTTTGAGTGGCTGAAGACTGATGGTATTAAGGAGCTGACACCCAACTACCACAAGAAAGACTCCCTCTTGTGGGAGGCAGGGGGTAACAAGATGACTCTGAGTCCTGGGAGCCCTGAGAATTGCCGCAGCTTCCAAGGGAGGTTGTGCAGTTCTCCTCATTGGAACTTTTAAAGAACAGCTTGGACAAGTATCTGATAGGGATGGCTGAGGTTTATTTGGTCCTCTTGCCTCAGAGCATGGTCTGGTCTTGATGACTTTTCAAGGCCCCTTCCAGCCTTCTATTTCTATGATTCTGTGATTCTTATTGCAGGATTGTGTGGTGGTGTTAGTCTTTGTGGGTGCTCACAACCTATTGCATAATATAAATATGGAGTGAAAATATTTTGATGGCAGGACACTGAATCACATCTATTTTGTATATCCATTTTTCATGTCATTGATTTCAAAGTAAGAAAATGAAGCTGTTAAGAGAAGTATATATGAAATCTAAGCAGTAAGTAGCTGTGACTGAATTTTTACTATTGATAAGTTCATTGAAAGTAGTTGACCATGTTCATTAATAACCAAAGCCGTTCAGGTTTTGTTCTCTCACCTTAAAATAAAATTGCAAAAATGAAATGTTGGAGAATTAGAATCTAATGTCATTCTTTTAGTTTGAATATTCTTAATTAACCAGATTTTAGATTAATTTTCTTCCTCTCACTGTGTTTTCCTTAACTGCCTGTTTTCAGAGCTGTAGAATTTTTCATCAGGGATAAATATGAAAAGAAGAAGTACTATGACAGAAATGCAATCAGTGTCACCAGCGTAAGTATGCAATACTTCCAATAATTCAGATAGTATTCTTTGTATTGAAGCTTTAAATTACCCTTGGAGAAATTTGAAATAGTCTACCTAAGTACTTATCAGAGGAGGTACTGTATGTAGGAATATTAAATAGATGGTAAAGACATGAACATATAATAGTAAACATTCCTTTGGTCCAGAGCCATACAAGACTGATCTTCATTATCTGTGTAAAAAAACCGATGGACAGACAACTTCCCTACCCAAAAAAACCTAGAGGTGAACAATTTGTGTGTGAGATAATTATAATATAGTTAAGGTTGTGTTTCAGAGTTTAGTTCTAAGAAACTTTAAAGCTTTATTTTGTAGAAAAAATTATTGAAGTGGCAAAAACCAAAACACAGAGTATGGACTTGGAGCAGTACTTTTCTTGGTGGTTTGATGAAAAATGAATTGACATTGAGAGAATAATAACTTAAAAATCACTACCTTTGGAAACACCTCCCTTCATGCCTCCACTCCCCCCTAGTAGTCTCACTTTTCTTTGAAGGATAAAATACATGAGGCGAAATAGATCTTGTCCTATAGCCCTGTAGTCTTCAGTTGGGAAACAGGAGACCAGGAGTTCAAATCTTAACTCCTAAGTGCAGTTTAAATTCTAGTGCCATTCTCCTTGTTGACTACAGTCATGAACCTCAACCTAGAAGACAGTTATGGGACAGCTGCTGAAGACTTAGATTTTGAAATAAATTAGCAGAAAAATTATCCAAGGTCATTGCAGGCACAGAACCCAAGTCTCTAACATGACAGTCCTGTCTCATCCATTGCACCACACTGCCTTCCAGAGTGATTAAACTACTCTCTTAGCACCATAGAATATCAGGGTTGGAAGGGACCTCAGGAGGTCATCTAATCCAACCCCCTCCTCAAAGCAGGACCAAATCCCCAATATTTGCCCCAGATCCCTAAATGGCCCCCTCAACGATTGAACTCACAAACCTAAATTTAGCAGGCCAATGCTCAAACCACTGAGCTATCTCACCCCTATCCTGTTTCTAACTACTATAAACCAAACTCCCCCCCACCCCCTCCCCCGAGCCAAGGTTAAAATCCAACCATGCTGATTACCAAGTATGTCGAGTGGCTGGTCTTCAAAGGGACTAACAATTACTTCTGTAGCTCATATAGTGTAGACCTAGGCTAGAGATATGAAGGCCAAAGGGAGGATGTGATTCACACAGTTAAAAGACCATTTTAAAACAAGATTTATGCTTAACATTCCCGAAGAAGATGGCAAAGTAGTTTCCCAAATGCATGGAATGTGAGAGTCAGATGAGCTGCTCTTTTTAAATTGCTATAAAAGCATATGAGGTCACTAGTAAGATTTATTTATTTATTTATTCTTGTGTTAGAGTGCAAGTTTGAAATTGGGGTATCTATTGGAGATGGAAGTGAAAACCTTATGAAGTTGGAGTGTGTTATCAACAGTGCTATAGGCAATACGAAGGCGGAAAACATATACATTCCTTTCTCCCATAACTTATTTCCATATTCTTAAGGTTTTAGGTAGATGGGGTTTGTCCTGCTGTAACCTTTTGGGATAGAAGTTGGGAAAAAGTTACCACATTCCAGGACACTGGGAAGTCCTACCACCTTCTGTGATAGTTGTCATATTCTCTGATCACTTGATCTGGTCCTTCAGTCCCATCTGTCAGTTTCTGGTCAGTGTTTCTCCAGGTTGAGCCCATTTAAGTTTTCTCTGCATTTCTCCATAACAGATTACTTGTTATCAAATTGGCTTTTAATACATTAATTCTTTGGGTTTTAGGTGACTGTATGTTGCACGTGCAGGCTTGAGTTACCCAACATATGTACTTTCCTTGCTGGGTGTGCCGTTCCTGGTTCATATCATTTTATGTCATCCTGGCCTGGGTCTTCCCAGAAAGTTTTTTTTTTTTTGTTACAGATGTGTGATTTTTTTACCTCATAACTTCCAGCACAATATGTTACCTTTATGTTACCTAATGTCACATCATTTTAAGCAGATCAGCAATTCTGTGTAAAAAAAGAATTGGCAAAACCATGCTTTTGCCGACAAGGCCTTGGCCTAAAGTGTCGGCTCATCTATACTCATTCACTATGTGTAACTAAAAATCATTAAAATATAACTAACAAAGCTTTTAATTTTATCATTTAGCAGTCCTTAATTATTCTATTCCAGTGTTAAAAGTCAGTATACGTTATCCTCTTCATCTGTTTGAGGAGGGGTGTTTGGAGAGCATGCTATGATTCTTTAATGTCAAAATTTCTTAACTTTAAAAATAGCTTTTCATTCAAAGTCCAGGTTTGTTTGTAAATTATTACAAAAAATTTCACTAGAAGTTTGAATACATTTTGAGTGTGTCAATTTTAGAGCCTTGATATTTAGTTGCTTTTAATAGTAACTCCTACAGTACTAAATAGTTTAAGTTTAAAATCATAGGATACCGTTGAATAACAGATTTAAGGCATGGATGTAATGGATTTCTACAATGATCTATGTTATGGAGAGGTCCTAGTATTTTCTGTAGTTAAGGTAAAAAACAATCCTTCCATTATCAGCACAATTTTTGCCCACCTCCACTCTCTTTCAAAATAAAAAGCAATTAGATAATAATATCTTTGTGACAAGGAGTGTGTCTTGTTTGTGAGGTACCTAGCACGCTTTTTGGGTACTGTCTTAATTCAGGAACCAGTCTACCACAAAAAAGACGTTTTCACGTTTATGGGATAGCTGGTGTGAAAGGACAAACCTCAAAAAAAAAAAAAGTCTTTCAGATGTGGTCACTTTATTGTACTCATGCAGTTAGTCAACCTCTAATCAGTACCTTCTCTGAAAAATGGGAGCCTCTCGATGTCTAGCCAAGTTATATTTATTAGGATTTAAAGACTTGCTATAATTATCAGTAAATGCTGGATCAGGTGATAAGGATATGGGACTGAAAACTGTTTAGGCGCTTCTGTGGCATTTAATAAACGTTGACATATTTGTTCTCACAGTATACTTGTGAGATAGAGAAGTACTATTGTCATTTTCAAATGAGGAACTGAAGCACAAGAAGCAAAGCAACTTCTTCCTAAGGTCACACACAAGGTATATGTCGGAGTTCAGAGTAGCACCCTGATCTCCTGAATCCTAGTCCTTTGCCTTCACTAAAACACCACACTTATTCCTGATTTTGGGAGAAAACTCTATTAACTTAATGGAGTTACACTTGTGCAAAACAGGTCATTGACACTGTGCACCCTGGGGGGGTGAGATGCATAAGTATGGGTATATTTAGACTGTAACCTCTTTGGGGCAGGGACAGGCTCAGGGTCTAACTGATCACAATACATGGGGTTGGGAAGATTGGTCCGTAATGAAGAGGACATGTCACCGGTACAAAGTAATTTGGATCCCTTGGTAAGCTGTGCGCAGGCAAACAATATTCATTTTAAGATAGCTAAATGGGAACATATACATCTAAGAACAAATGTATGTCACATTTCCAGGATGGGGAAATCTGAAATAGAAATTCGGGGTCAGGCAAACTTAAGTCCTCAGTTCACAAAGTTTTGGATACCTTAATGGGCACCTGGCAAAACATTATGACAAGAAAATTCACTTTTTACCTTCACATTTCCCTTGTCACCAGATTCTGAAGTTGCTTTCAAAACTGAGTGATATGCATCCAGAATTGGAAGTCAAGGTTTGAAGCTGGTTTACTTTCTGGAAAGGTGACTTTCCAACTCCAGGCGAGTTTTCAGATCTTCAGCAAGTTTCACTCTATTATAGTGGTTGTGTCAGTTTCTCTGTCTCTTTGTGTGAGAAGGTCATGTATCAAAGTACTGGAAAGCAGTAGGTTTTTAAATAATTTTTATTGTACCAATGAATGGACCGGTTAGTGGTGGTCACAGATGGTATGGCAGCAGCAAAGCCATCTGTTGTACTCAGGGCCACAAGTGGAAAGCTGTTGCAGCTTCCCCAGAATATATAAATTTGGAATACATAAATCTGTTCTACCTTCTTGATTTAGATTAATTTAATTTACAGAGCCATGGAATATGGATAATCCTATGGTTATTTTAAATTTTTGTTGTAAAATGTGGTCATTGTTTTGACACTTGATCTAGAGGAGTTATAGGGAGTGTACAGCTGCTGAAGATTTATTTTCTACAGATTGCATCTATTATAGAGATGGTATTTCCTGTGGTAATATAGTAACTAGCTTTAATTTGTAAGCCTGACTTTAACACCACAACTCCTCTGACTTCTGCAAACTAAACTAGTCTACATGAAATTTATCATATGAGATTACCTGCCACATGAAATTCTTTAGCACAGATAATGGGTTTTCCTTTGAGTATTTGTCTGCGTGCGTGCTAGTAGTTATTTTTTGTGTGAGTTCAGAAATTTCTGGATTGTGGTGTTCATTGGAGTGGCATGTTCATGGTCCTTATGACAACTTATCTGAAGATATGTAATGAGGTGCAGCTCCAACTGCTCTCTGGTTCCTTTGTTTCAAAAATCTGATTATTCTAAGACTTGGAAATAATGAAGGGCAGGTTCTGAGGATACATACAGACAAAACTTCTAGAAGAACCATTTTCCATGGTAAATAGCTGTTCTCAGAGTATAAGTGTGTGATAGTATGCCATTTCCTTAGCAATAAGTAATGAAGGGAAACATCGCAGATCCTTACGAGCAGGAAAAGAGAAAATGAAATGTAGTCAGCAGCCCATTACAAAATGGCTACTTTAGGGTTGCAGTTACTTGTGTCTGCCAAATTCTGATCAGGCCAGAAAGGCATGATCAGAAAAGAGTCTTTTAAAAGTAAGCAAACCTGTGTTGTGGAGTTGCTTCTGGGAAGGGACTATTTTGGTCTTGTGACTTAAGGTAAGAAAGCATTGTATCCATTTTTACCTTTCACTCTAAAGGCAACTTCCAATGCACTAGGTTCCTTGTAATTTAAAGCAGATGTTTTTTATGTGAACCTACTGTGACGTCTTATGATTATTTTGGTTTTAGTATAAAGGTAAAGTTGATAGCGTGAACAGGTATTTAATTTCTCATTTGAGAAATAATTTCTGAAAACCAAAGTATTGAAGATACTATTTCACTGGGTTTCAATTTGTTTACATAATGGACTGCTTATTAAAATTATTGTGAACCTGTCAATCTCAATCTCACTCCTTTGTAGCAGCCACAGTATAGTGGTTGTTGCAAGGGATGTGGAATTGTTAATATTAGTCTATGAATATTGATGTGTAATGATTGTATGAACATTGTGTGTGACCTATTCAAGTCAGGTAAAGTTACTATATGACGATGGTGGATTATTAGAATTTACTATGTGACTATTGATCTAACTCAGTGGTTCTCAACCTATTTATCATTGTGTTACCTGGGCTGCAGGTTGAGAACCACAGTGCGCTCTCCCCTCCTCCCAAGACCCCTATGCCTAGCGCCTCCTGCCCAGAGACTCCTCCACAGAGTGGGGCCAGGAGTGGAGCCCTGGGCGGGTGGCAGGGACCCCGCTGTGCAGGGCCACACTGGGCAGCCCGGACCCCGCCACACTGGGCAGCCGGGAGCCCGGACCCGGCCGCGTGGCATGGTGGCCTTTAGCACATAACTGGGCCACAGCTGTGTGCTAATTGGGCAGCGTGCGGGCCATGAGTTGAGAACCACTGATCTAATTTAACAGGGAGCTGAAAGAGAAAACAGAAAAGCAACACAATAGAGCTAAGTAATCTTAGCACATTTGAAAAAGTGGTCAAGCTGTTAACTGCAAGGACCTTCGTCTATATTAAGTTGCAAGCTTTTTTGCGAGAGGTAGGAGCCTGGAGATCAGAAGGGCATTTAAATAGTTACAAAAGCCTTCTCTTGAGATTACGAGTAGTGGGGAGCACTTGCCAGAAACTTTCTAGGGCGGGGTGGGCAAACTTTTTGGCCCGAGGGCCACATCTTGGTGGAGAAATTGCTTGCAGGGCTGGGGTTGGGCTGCAGAGGTGGAGTGTGGTGTGCTGGAAGGGGCTCAGGGCAAGGGGTTGGAGCAGAGGAGGGGTGTGGGGTATATGAGGGGGATTAAGGTGCAGAAGGGGTGCGGGGTACAGGAGGGGGCTCAGGGCAGGAAGTTGGGGTGCAGGGTACGGCGGGGGCTCACATGGGGAGTTAGGGTGCAGGAGGGATGTGGAGTGTGGCAGGGGGCTCAGAGCAGGTAGTTGGTGTGGCAGGGGGCTCAGGACAGGGAGTTGGGGTGTGGGGTGCAGGAGGGGTTCAGGCTCTGGCCCGGCGCCGCTTACCTAGAGCAGCTCTGGGGTGGCAGCGGTGTGCGCCAGGGCAGGCTGCCTGCCTGCCCCTGCCCCGTGCTGCGCCATGCCACTCGTGTCCTTGCGTGGCATGTGGGGGTGGGGTGCAGAGGGCTCCGAGTGTTTCCCTTGCCTGTGGGTACCTCCCTGAAGCTCCCATTGGCTGTGGTAACCCGTTCCTGGCCAATGGGAGCTTTGGGGGGAGTACCCACAGGCAAGAGCAGCGTGCGGAGCTCTCTGCCCTCCCAGCCCCAGGGGCTGCAGGGACGTGGTTTAGCCACTTCCCAGAGTGGTGCAGAGCCCGCGGCAGTTGCAATCCCATGGGCCAGATCCAATGCCCCAAGGGGCTGGATCCGGCCCGTGGGCCGTAGTTTGCCCACCCCAGTTCTAGGGTGACAGGCTGACACAGAGGCTGCTGAGAGAGTCTAAAGAAGTTGGAGGCCCCCAGATCCAGGGAATGGTAATCCTTAGGGAAAAGCTAGGTATGCTTGCAGTTTTATTTATTATTGTTTTAAGGCCTCTTACATGCTTTTGTTCTATCTCAATAAAACAGCAGTTGCTCTTGGAGGGAACATGCCTCCAGGCTCTGACCCTAAATCAAACCTACTGAGGTACTCTTGGTTAGAACCAGTTTGTGCAACCCAGGGCCTGATCTGAGAATGGGATAATCTTGTGATTCCACCTGGAGCTAGATGACAGCTAGAGGTCTGAATCCTGGGAATGGTGTACTCCACGAAATCAGAAAGGGTCCAGTAACTCTAACTATGACACTTTTTTTTAATGTAAAAGTTTAAGGATGCATTAAGGAGACAAACATTTTAATGCAGTGATTCCTTGGTTTTAACTCCATGTGTTTTATTTCCTTTCACTGGCTGTAGGACTTCACTTTCATTAGCACTAAGCCTCTCCTTATTGCCTGGAGTCTTCCATTACTGAAACTTCTCAGTCATTTTACAGTTAGGCTGTATCTTGTGTGTTTGCTACCCATCTGGTTCGTGTCTGTCAGGAGCCCGGGTTCTAGGCGCTCAGGCCTAGTGGTCAGATTGGGAGTCATGCCTAGTGGTTGGAGTCTGGATGTGAGAGCCAGGGGTTGACATGGCCAGAACCAGGAAGCAGAGCTGAAGGTCAGAACTGGAGTCAAAGTCTGAATGCCAGAGCCAAGGTTTGGCAGACAGAGAGAGCTGGAGTCAGGAATCAGAGCTGAGGGTTGGAACTGGATTACCAGAAGTCAGGAAAGGAAGAAGCATGGCTGGTTCTGAGGCAGTAGCAAAGCTGGGACAGGTTGAGGACAAGGTTGGGTGCAGGCAGGATCTGGACAGGAGTTGTGGAGGAATGGAGAAGGAGCAGGGCTTGGCAAGATGCAAGCACAGGGAGGATGAATGTCCGTGGGTATGTTCGTTGAGTAGCCAAGGAGCTGCTGCTGAGCTTAAGAACTGGCCTGCTAACTTCTTCAACCAGTCGTGTAGGGCAATCCATCAGGCACCTAGCGGCTCATTAGGGTATCAGGAATACTGAGCAGGCGCAGCTGCAGGACCTTAAGTCCTGACAATGTCATCCCCAAATTTGATCATGACAGAAGTTGCACTGAAGAAACACCTGACCTTTTTTAAAAATAAAACAAACCACAGACACACAAACACAAAGAACCAAAACAACTTAACTGTACAAGGCCCCAAACACACACAAGTATATTTGGGGGGTGGGGAGGGGGAATTGTAACATTCAAAAGGGAGCTGTTTGAAGACCTACTAAACTTTTTCTAGGAGGGTAGGATCACCACATTTAATTTGTACATGCTTTACTCTTGTGATGGAAACAGCTCTCTAGATCAGACTTGGTATTTCTTTGTTCAGAGATCCATTAATGGATTTAATTAAAGTGTCAACATAAATAGTATTCAAAAAGTTTTCCAATAGGTGAGACCTCATTATTAAACAAATACTACAGTATGATCCTAGTTGTAGGTCTATTACCAATATACTATTTAGATAAGAGTGAAAACTGAGTGATTCTGGAAACATGGTACTGTGGTTCTGTGTATGTCTCCCACTACTTCTCAGATAAAATTTGCTCAGTTTCCAAGTAAAGCTGTATTTAACTCCCTGACCTGTAAAATCAATCTGGAATTTGAAAGTCAACTGTATTCTCCCAGACTGGTATGTTGTTACCAATAATGAGGTTTCTGCCTTTGTTGTGCAACCCCAGCTTTCAGTGATGGAAATGAGAGCAGAACTTGTTGCTGCAGCTGGAATTTAGATGTGGAGGTGTCAGAATAGAGTTCATCTTCCTGCAATAGCTGTATTGGCACTGGAATGCTGACAGCAGTTAAAAAATTTAAAAGAATTTCAGTAAACTAAGCAGATAAGTCTCTGAATCCTCACAGAACTTATTTGTTAAGAGGGTACCAGATTAGCATTTTAAATATAAACTCCAGTTCTTCTTTGAGTGCTTGCTCGTGTAGATTCCAGTTAGGTGTGTGCATGCAGCATGCACAGTTGCCGGAAAGTTTTTCCCCTAGCAGCACCCGTCTGGTCAGCTGTTGAGCCCCCTCGAGTGGCGCCTCCACGGCAGTGAATATATGACCCTGCTGACCTGGCACCTCCTCAGTTCCTTCTTACAGCCAGTGATGGTCGTTGGAACTATGGTGACTTGCTATTGCAAATGCTCCTTGTTTCTCCTAGTAGTTGTATCATTGTAGTTTTGTAGTCTGGTACTGTTAAGAGTTGTTAGTTTATAGTGTTAGTGTAGGAGTGGGGGGGTTCTCCGCATCCCAATTTTCCTGTTCCCTTTGGGGCTCAGGGCATGCTTCGATCCTAAGGTTTTAAACCCTGCAGCCAAACATACCGTGTGCAAAATCTGTAAAGGGTTTTGTCTTAGGGAGAACAAGGAGCGAGACTTTCTCCTGAAGCAGCTCCTGATGGAGGCAGCTCTTCGTCCCCAGCCAGCTTCGGCATGGCAGGATCCGGCACTGAGCTCCTCCATATGGAGTGCTTTGATCTCCATATGTGAAGCTGTGCTGAGGAAGGACTCTGGGCATAGAGACCCTTGGCACTGGTGCTCCCTGGCACTGAGGCCAGCGGAGGTGGCGCAGCACCACTCCCATTCACCAGTACCACAGAAGCGGCACTGCAAACAGGACGGGCCGATCTCCTGTGCCAAGGACAGCCTCCTCGGAAAGCACCACCAGTGTGCGTTCTGGGGAGGAGCACCCGGCGCCGACAGCCCGGGAGACAGCACTGTTGACTTTGGCCCTGCAAGGGGGGGCTGTCAAGTCTGGTGCTCATGGACTCCCTGGGCCACGTGGTGGAGGACATCCAGTTGCTATCCACCCCAAACATCTTCGAGGCCGCAAGGGACTTAATCGCCCCATGATGGTGCCATGTCCCTGGCTGGTTGGGAGAAGGCTCTGGTACTGCAACGTGCTACACTGTCTCAAAGCAAGCCCACGATGTTGATGCAATCAACTGCAACGCCACGGTACCAGTCCCCAGCAGGGACCAAGTGGCACAGCTCTGATTCTCAGCACTGCTCTCCATCGCGGCACCAGTCCCTAGTGAGGCACAGGTCCCACTCCCAGCATCATGTGTTGCAACACTACTCGACCTCTTGTGGGTGCTCCCGGTCGCAGCACTGCTTCCCAGCACCAATCACAGGTGCAGCTCCGATGGGCACTGCCTTTACATTCCAGGTCTTTGTCTTCGGAGACAGAGTCCTGGTACTCCAGGTGTAGCCAACCCAGATCAGACCATAGGTGTCTGGATGTGGCTGCAGGGCCCTGGCAAGTGCCTGTGCAATGGCCGTTCTGGACCCTGTGGGCATACCCACCTCTCCAAGGACTTCTACTTGGAGGTGTGAGAGCCACAGGTACCTGCGGCATTAATGAGTTACCCCGCTGCTCGGGGTTCTGAAGTGACTCCAGTGCACTCCACCCTGCCACCATCTGAGCCTGCTCCCACCACCAGCGTGGACCCTGGGGTGGTCAGCGGGGAACGAAAGGCTGTGCAGGATGTCCCCGGGGACCCAGAGGGCCACGAAGATCCTGTAACTCCTCTGGCATCATTGTTATCCTCCTCGGATGAAGTGGTTGCAGGGACCTCTGCTTCGGGACCATCCCCCATAGATAGCCGCACCCACCAGGACCTGCTGCGAAGAGTAGTGCGCAACATGGGCCTGCTGGCTGAGGAGGTTGTAGAGCCAGAGGAACCAATGGTGGACATCCTGGCCCTGGAAGGTCCATCGAGGGTGGTTCTGCCCCTCATCAAAACTATATAGGCCAACACAAAGACCCTGTGGCAGACCCTTGCCTCCATTCCTCCAACTGAAAAGGGAGTTGAGAGGAAGCATTTCGTTCCCTCTAAGGGGTACAAATATTTTTACACATACCCCCAGCCCTGCTCGTTGGTGGCAGCCATGGTAAACAAGCACAATAGACAGGGGCAGCAGGGTCCTACCTCCAAATCCAAGGAATGTAACAGCTGGACCTTTTCTGCCGCAAGGTCTACTTGACCTGGGGGTCTTCAACTCAGGATTGCCAACCGAATGGCAATCCTGAGCAGATACAACTTCAATTCCTGGAACTCAAGGCTAAAGTTCTAGGAGCTAGTACCTGCAGAGTTTGAGGAGGAGTTCAGGGCAGTTGTTGAAGAGGGCAAGGCAGTGGTACGGACCTGTTTACAGGCCTCACTGGATGCTGAAGACTTGGCGGCATGCACTTGTCCTCCAAGATTACCATGAGGCAAAGCTCATGGCTCCAGGCCTCGGGGCTCCCACCCGAGGTGCAACATATTCTGCAGGACCTGCCATTTGATGGAGCCGACCTGTGTGCATAGCCTTAAAGATTCCAGGGCTATACTGAAATTCCTGGGGGTGCATGCCACAGCCTATACAGAGCCCCTGTCCTTCACGTCCTAGGTACGATTTCTCTAGCAGGCGTGGCAGGAACGGCAGGCATAAGCCTTCCCAGCCCCCATCCAACCAGGGCCAGTAGAGTGCTACTTCAGGTCTAAGCAGGCCTTTCGAAGGTGCGCCTGGGGATGACGTACCAGCTGATGGACCAGATCTTCATCCCTGTTTCCTGAACCATCTATCCCACTTCTACTGTGTTTGGTCACAAATAACATCAGACCGCTGGGTCCTTCGCAGGGTAGAGTGGGATATTCTCTCCAGTTCTGTGCGCCCCCATCCCTCTTCAGGGACCCTTCTCACGAGCATCTCCTCATGTAGGAGATCCAAATGCTCCTTGCCACAGGGGCAGTGGAGGAGGTTCCTAAAGAGCAAAGGATTCTACTCCTGTTGTTTCATAATCCCCAGGGCAAAGGGTGTGTGTGTGTGTGTGTCAGTCAGACCCATCCTCAATCTGCAAGGCCTCAATAGCTTCATGAAAAAGCTGAAGTTTCACATGGTCTCCCTGAACAGTTATCCCTTCTCTAGATCCAGGAGACTGGTATGTCGCCCTCGACATCAAGGATGCGTACTTCCACATATCGATACAACCCGTCCACAGATGCTTCCTCAGGTTTGTGGTCTGTCACAAACATTACCAATTTATGGCCTTCCCATTCGGCCTGTTCGTGGCCCCCCGAGTGTTCACCAAGTGCATATTGGTTGTAGCTGCCTTCCTCTGTAGGAGGCAGGTACAGGTGCATTCTTACCTCGACAACTGGCTGCTCCAGGGACCAAGTGGATGCACAGGTCAATTTCGTGAGATCCACCTTTGACAGGCTGGGTCTTCTCCTCAATGAGAGCAAGTCAACCCTGGTACCAACTCAAAGATAGTTTATTGGGCCAGTGCTGGACTCGAACTGGGCTGGGGCTTTTCTGCCGGAGGCTCACTTCCAAGCAATAATGGACATCATACAAGGACTCAGATGGTGCCCTATCACCACAGCAAGGGTCTGTATTAGGCTACTCGGTCACATGGCGTCTTGAACCTGTGTGATACAGCATGCCAGGATGTGACTCAGGCTTGGCTCGCATCAGCCTAGCCAAGTCAGTCACTCTGGACTCGGTGCTCACGCCTCCTGGTACAGGTCCTCAAGTCCCTCTGCTGGTGGCTCAACCCACAAATGGTGTGCAAGGAAGTCACCTTCCACAAGCCTCCAGTCCTCTCTGTCTCTGGTAACGGATGCTTCGGCGCTGGGTTGGGGGCATGCACCTGGGAAACCTTCAGACACAGGGCTTATGGTCCCAAGGCAAACTTCCGCTCCACATCAACATCAAGAAGCTGAGAGCGATCTGAGAAGCATGCCAAACTTTCCAAGCTCATCTGCAGGAACAGTGTGTGGGAGTCATGATGGACAACACAACTGCAATATTTTACATAAACAAGCAGGGTGGAGCCCATTCCTCACCCCTGTGTCGGGGAAGCCCTCCAGCTACGGGAGTTCTACATTGCCCACTCCATTCACCTAGAAGCGTCTTACCTCAAAGGTTCCCAGAAAGAGGTGGCAGACTACCTGAGTAGATCCTTCCACAACCACAAGTGGTCCATCTGCCCAGACGTGATACACAGTATTTTCTAGAGCTCCCCAAATAGACCTCTCTGCCACGCGAAGCAACAAGAAGTGCTGGTGATTCTGCTCTTTGTGGAATCACAGCCGGGGCCTCCCCTGGATGGATCATCTGCTATGCGCATTTCCCCCATTCTCATTCATGCTCAAAGTCCTCAGAGACAAGGTGATGGTCATACTGGTGGCATTGGCTTGACCTCGTCACCAATAGTACACCACACTGCTGGAGCTGTTGGTGGAGGCCCCAATCGCATTGCCCCTAGTCCTGGACCTGATTACCGAGGATCATGGTGGCCTTCACCAGCCTGACCTCCAGTCCCTTCACCTCATGGCTTGGAAGCTTCATGGCTAAACCCCATGGAACTCATGTGCTCCGAGCAGGTTAGGGAGATCTCATTTGGTAGCAGGAAGCCCTCCACCAGGGCCACCTATCTGCCCAAGTGGAAAAGATTCACAATCTGGTGCGCTCAGAGCAACCCCCCCCTTCCCCCCGATGCAGGTGCCCATACTGCTTATCCAGGAATACCTGCTTCATTTGATCACCAGGGTCTGGCAGCATCATCGATCAAGGTGCACTTGGCAGCTATCTCTGCATTCCATCTGGAAGTGGCCGCACACTCCGTCTTTGCCAGCCCTTTCCTCAAGGGCCTGGGATGACTGTACCTGTAGATTAGACAGCTGATCCCAGTGTGGGACATCAACCTGGTCCTTTCCAAACTGATGGGACCCCCATTTGAACCTCTGGTGACTTGTTCTATATCTGTTATGGAAAACGTAGCATATTGCTGTATCCCCTTGAAAAAGATTCCATGTGCTTCTTATAAGGTGGTCTTCCTAGTCGCCATTACTTTGGCGAGGAGGGTTTCAGCGTTGAAGGCCCTTGCCTCCGATCCTCCTTATGTGGTTTTCTTCAAGGACAAGGTATAGCTTAGGCCTCACCCAGCCTTTCTTCCAGAGGTTGTTCCCAATTCCACTCCAACCAGGACATTTTTTCTCCTTGTCCTTTACCCTTAAGCCTCATGCGAGTAGCCAGGAACAGAGGCTTCACACACCATACATTCAATGGTTGCTAGCCTTTTTACATCGAGAGCACAAAGGTGTTTTGTAAGTCGAACCTGCTGTTCGTGGCAGTGGCAAATCGGATAAAAGGGCTCTTGGTCTCATCTCAGAGGATTTCATCGTGGATCACGTCCTGCATCCAGATGTGCTATGAGCTAGCTAAAGTCCCTGCTCTGGCACTAATGGTGCATTCCAGAAGGCCCAAGGTCCCGATAAAAGAAATCTGCAGGGCAGCGATATGGTCCTTGGTTCATGCCTTCATTTCTCATTACGCCATTACCCAGCATGCCAGAGATGATGCAGCTTTCGGTAGAGCTGTGCTTCTGTCAGTGATTCCATAACTCTGATCCCACCTCCAGAATAGGGCTTGGGAGTCACCTAACTGGAATCAACATGAGCAAGCACTTGAAGAAAAAAACATTTACTCACCTTCTCATAACTGTTCTTCGAGATGTAGCAAGAAGGAACTGAGGAGGCGCTGGGTTGGCAGGGTCATATATTCACCAGCATGGAGGCACCACTCTAGGGACCTCCACAGCCGACCCGACGGGTGCTGCTGGTGGAAGAACTTTCCAACGATTATGCCCACAGTGCACACACATCTAACTGTAATGGACATGAGAAACATATCTCGAAGAACAACAGGAGAAGGTGAGTAACCGTTTTTTAAAGATTGCAAGCATTTTGGGTCTACTGTTCTGGGTGTGTGGCACATAGTGCAGTAGAGACCTAATTGGGATTCTAGCCATTACTGCCAAGCAAATAATATATTTTTAGTAGTGCAAAGGTGCATTTAATTTTCTTACTACTGAATATCTGAAAAGCCTGAACTAATTAATCATTCAGCTAAAGAAGTCTAATTGCAGAATATAATTAACTAGAAACCAGTTAAAATTTAACGGGATTTACTTGTGTTCTAAGTTCAGAGAATCTCTTCTCTGTAGATTAACTGTGCATATATAAAATGGCCACTAGAGGGCACTCTTGTTTGGTTCAACTCCTAACTCCACCTTAGGTGGTTAAAGCATTTTTCGTAGACTTTTTTCTGTGGTCTTATGCAGTCCATTTATGGTTTGATGATAAATGTTTAAAAGATATGTTTATGGATTACTTGGTGTATGAATTACCTGGTTAACACTCGATATCAGAAGAGTTAAATAAAAGGTTGTGATATTTCTGATGTTGCTGGGTTCTTTCTTAGCATTGTTTTTTCAAAATAACAAATAAAAAAAATATAGTATGTGCTTTGAAAACAATGGAAGAAACTAGTTGTAAGCCGCTAATAAAAGCTTTTGTCATAGTTCCTTTATATGCCCATGTTTATAGCTGTTTGTTTAGAAACAGCCATTTGTATGGCTATACTTTGCTCTCATTTAGTCCACCTGGGATCATCACTAGGTCAGTATAATGTCAATTTAAAACTCAAGTAGACTCCTACAAGGTATTGTAGAAACTTTCTTTATTTATTTTTTAATTAAAATAAAAGATTAGAATCTTTCATTTCTGTAATGAAATTTTAAAATTCCAGCATATTTTATTTGAATGAAAATTATTAATTAAGTTCAAGGTTTATTGCAGAGATCTTGGCAAAACTGTAAAAGGAGTGTAGGTACCATAAATTTTATTATACACTTTTCACGTGAGAGGTATACCTATTTAATCTGTAATTGCACGGTAGAACAACTGTGCAGTACTGTAGTTTCAATTCAAAGCAATCAGTTTGTCCTGGTTATTAGATTATATTTCCAGCTAGAGAGAAAAATGAAAACCGTCACAAAGAAAGAAACTGAAATATAGTGTGCTCTACTACATTCACTCTTATTCCTATACATTTGGATCTTTTAGTACACCAAGAAACCTTTGTTATAAGGGTAGATGAGCGTAAAATCTTAATTTCATGGAATTTTCTTTAGATGCAAAAATGTTTTGGGTAATTTTTTTTAAAGTTCCTTACTATAATGTCCTGTGCAGAATATCTGATACTCCAGTAAGATCCAAAAAGAACAACAAATCTTGCAAATGGAGATTGAAAAGGAAGAGCTAATGAGGGTGGGAAGAGGAGGCTTGAATTGCTGAAAGTGAACTGATCCTAGTTAGACCATTCACAAATCCTTGAAAACATTTACAGTAGAAATCTGACAGATGATGTTGTCTGAAATATGACTGGGGAGGTCTATAAATAGCTCCCAAACTGAAGGCCCTTCCTTGATGTAATCCTGATAAAATTTGAAGACAGTAAGAAAGAGGATCCAACTGATCTCAATTGCCTTTTTTTTGAGAAATGTTGGAAGAATAAGTACTTAATTAGCTTTGTAATTTTTAAAAATTTAAGGAAGCATCAGTTATTCTTGATACTGATGGCCAATGTGTGCTTCATGGATTCCGTAACAATATCATTAGTAATCCACAAGTTTCTCAGAATAGTCATATCTACCCACCTGCTGGTATCACTGTCTCCTCTGGGATAAACATAAATCACTCAACCCTTGCCAAACAAGGCTGCATCTGGCTGTTTCTAAAGCTCCTATCACCATAATATCTAGGTATTAGTTTGCCAGTCCTCAAAGAGCTGAACATACTAGTGGTATCTCAGCCTATGACTTAAGAGTATCCCCTGAAGATTTCAAATATACATTGAATAATAATGGTAGTGAATGAAAACCCAACAGTACCTTACAAGGAAGGTGTGGTGACAGCCCACTGCCTCACTCCACCTTTTGAGAGATTTCCTTCAGTGAATAAGCTTGAAACCACTGAAAAATAGTTGCGCACACACAGGGATTGCAGACTAGTCACCAACACCTCAAGATCAACAGGTGGATTAAAAACAGGATTAATAAATGTGCAGGTTTGGACTCTGGAAAGCCTGGAGCTCTCTGGATGCAAGAGGGTTGCCAAATCCAGAGTGCTGTGGTGTTGTGGGGACAGGAGAGTAGGAAGTAGTAGGGGAGGGAAAGGACCAGGAATGCCATGGAGACTTCCTATTGAGAGTTTCTGTGGCTAGGTTGGATCTGGGACCATTTAGTGTTCTGCCATGCTAATTCCCTGTAGTAAGAGCTCCTTATGTTAGGTTGATCAGCTAGACCAGTGGTCTCCAACCTTTTTATGCCCAAGATTACTTTTTAAATCTAAGGGCAACCCAGGATCCTCCCCCCACCCATCCCCCAAAGCTCCGCCCCGCTCACTCCATCTCCCCTCCCCCCATCACTTGCTCTCCCCCACCCTCACTCACTTTCACCGGGTTGGGGCCAAGGGGTTCACAGTGTGGGAGGGGGCTCTGGGCTGACCCTGAGGCAGGGGGTTGGGGTGCAGGAGGCAGTGAGGGGGGTTCAAGCTCTAGGAGGGAGTTTGGGTGCAGGAGCGGGCTCCAGGCTGGGGCAGAGTGTTGGAGTGCAGCAAGGCTAAGGCAGGCTTCCTGCCTACCCCGGCCTCACACCACTCCCAGGAAGGGCCAATGTGCCCCTGTGGTGGGGTGTCACATGGCTCTGGAAGCACTGCCCCCACAGCTCTCCCTGCCAATGGGAACTGCGGGGCTGGTGCTTGCAGGCAGGAGCAGTGCATGGGGGGGGAGACCCCTGCGCTGGTTGCTTCCAGGAGCGGTGTGAGGCTGGGGTAGGCAGGGAGTCAACTGGTTGGTGACCACTGAGCTAGACTGACAGGCCTAGAGAGAAACCAGACTGAAAGATAAATCATCTTAAACTGTCATTTGCAAAGCACATCTTAAACTTCCTTTGTTAGGAAGAGTGTTGGTCCCCAAGATGTTAACACTGAAAGATGGACAGGACTATAGGCATTTCAAGGACTGGTGGGGCTTTGCATTATGAAGTCAGCTTCACTAAGAGTGGACCTAGGATATATACATTGGCCTTTTGTGCATCTTACAGGGTCACAGGTACATACTGTATGTGGCTGGCTTGACCTAGGAGTTAAAATATATTGGGCATTCCTCTCCTGCTTGGATACAGCAAATGTAGTGTCAGACAGCCAAATCTTGCCAAAGAATGAAGAAACAAGGTCACAATGGACAACTGTTGAATCAGCTGTAGGCAAACTAGAATCAAAATGTTTGATTCCAAGTGCATTGTAATATACTTCAGTTTAAAATTGTTATGCCAATTATGTAGGCACAGTACTTGTATGTTTGGCCTTTTGTGGACTTTCTGATACCTTTGTTTTGACAGATGGTATGCAAATGAGGAAACAAACTTGTGAAGCAAGTGGGCTAATGCTGCAATGTATGTTTATTTTATAGATTATGATGGCCTCAAAAAGTCATTGATCTCTATTGCATTATTTGAATGTGTGATATTGCCTGGCCAATAGTCATCATTTGTTTAATAGACTTTCAGATGTAGAAAACTCCTATTTTGCGATTAAAAAAGGGAAAAAAAAAAACAACCCTAACCCACGTTCTGCATCTGCATCTGACAGATGTGTGAGGGAACTAAAAACAGTTTGTCTAGGAACCAGAAAGCATAGCTGAAATGAGATTTTAAATTATTTTAGTAAATTATGGGGGGACTTACACATCAGACTAAACACTTGACTATCTGGGTTTTAAATAGTCTGTAGTTTGGTAAAAGATTTGGTAACTAAACAATGCTCAAATAAGGCTGAGTGAATAATCCCCCTCTCTTCATTTTATAAATTAATGTGGTAAAGTCAAAATGCTGGATATATCACTGTTTCCATAGCAACAGAAAGTTGTAAGCATAAGATTAAATTTACTGCATGATCATGGGGAGTCTCTCAGGTACCTCTTACGATAACACTAGTAGATTCTATAACAAACTAAAATCAGAAAAATGCTGACTAAGTCACTTTTTTGTATAAATGTATCACTTCTAGAAGTTTAACCCAGTGTGAAATTTCTTCTTGAAACTACTGAACACAGTGTTAAACAAAACCCCTTTTCTGGAACATCATGCACCAACCTTCAGAGCAAAAGCACGTTTCCAGGGCCTTTATATATACAGATAGTGAATATTCAAAGCATGCATAAATTAACTACAACAATACTCATGGGATCTTCTATAACAAACATGCAAAACTAAAGATGTAACAAGGGGTTTCTCTGTAGTTTTCAGCTAGATTGTAAGAAGCTGTGTCAAAGATTACTTAATGCAAAAAAAAAAAAGTGCCATCTAAATATTAGAGACACAGGGTGGGTGAGGTAATAACTTTTATTGGACCGATTTCTGTTGGTGAAAGACAAGCTTCTGACCTTACACAGAGCTCTTCTTTCCCATGCCTGAAGAAGAGCTCTGTGTAAGCTCGAAAGCTTGTCTCTCTCACCAACAGAAGTTGGTTCAGAAAAAGATATTACCTCACCAATCTTTTCCCTCTATTAACTTGGGATCAACAACACTGCATATCTAAATAATCAGGGTTTATTTTGACAGTACGTACAGACCTGTACTCATAGCTCAATTTATTTTTAAATTTTCCATGTGGATACTAATGATGATATTGGGAAATACAGAGTTGTCAGTTTTATAGCTCTGAAGATTTACTGCACATTTAGTAAACCTATTTCAGTTGCATTTTTCTGTAAAGGGAATAGAAGGATAATGCTTCTATTAAAGTGATCAAGTACACACAAAGAAATGGATTAGGAAGATGTATGAAAATGCTTTTAGACGAATCCCATTTTCATGTGTAAGTCGCCTCTCTGGTGTATATAACGGTCTCATAATATCTTTGGTAATTCTGGAAGTACAGTGCTGGTAATAGTGGTCGTGCACACTGTTAGAAAGGAAAATAAATATATATATAATTGCTTTGTAATAGGTCTGGCAACCGACTGCTAGGATGCTGCTTTGTAGAAACTCACAGCTTTTTATGTTTAGCATGTTCTTAAATAGAGAACAGTTCATTAGAACTTTTAATTAAATGTATAACTTTCAGAGTTATTTTGCTGTATTCTTTAAATAAATATTCTGTTACAGTGAACAAGAACAAAAGCACTCCCCTCTTGCTCCCCCATGGGACAGCATGCCTTCATGCTTCAAGACATTAATATTTCAACAGTCACATTGGATAAAATTGAACATTGGATGAAACCTAATTATTTTTCTCATTCCTGTGATGTGATCTTATCCAGGTTCATTTTCTTATATTTATATTCTAGTGAATTTCATTATAAATCATTCAGTTCCCTGACAAACCTCTCTTCCTTTAGAAATAGCATTAGTAAAATTCAAAAGACCAAAATGCAAATGCTTTGTCTTGCCTGCCTTGTTTTTCTATATTGTATGATTTTTTTTTCTCCCCAAAGTGCTTCTGTATCTTGGGGAAAAATATGAAATCATATGTTCCTTTGCTCTTTCTATAGTCTGTTAATTCTGATAATCTGCCATGGTTCCTTTCTCATCCCTTTCATCTGCTTTGTACAGATGTCCTCCTCTGATGCTGTTCTGCCTTTGGCACCTTCTCCTTCTCTGCAAGCTGCTGCCGAGAAGAGCAAATTGGAGGTATCTCTTTTCTAGTGTAATTTTTTGTCAGCCTACATATTATAATACAGTGCACAGATTTGTACATTTGATTTTATCCATAATGTAGAGTAGCTTTCTCGGGATTTAGCAGAGTGTTTAATTGTCTTTGTTAAAAGGAACTCAGACATTTTAAAACAAGCCGCAGGCTTTTCTACACCCTGTTTCCCTGATCACATACGTAAAAAGAGCTAGTGCCTCTAGCTGTATGATTTTTCCTCTCTATATAATTATTTTGATTATTATTAGCATGTTCAAACTCTTACTGTTGTCCTACAAAGCCATGTAAAGATACCTTCACACCACTAGCAAAGAGGCATGAGTTTATCCCTTTTTCTTAAAGCATTACTTTGATTAGGCAACAAGCCTCTGCCCTCCAGTAAAACAAGATTTCTAAGATTGCTTTAGAAATCTCCCCTGAAAGGGCACTGCTATTCCAGCCAAGCCATCTAGCAGGTCTGCCTTTTTTAAAACTAATTTCAAGGGAAATAAAAGCCCATAAATACAGACCCATTTGGTGGAATTTTCACTAATTTAAATTTTGTCATTCTTTTGAATTTTCTTCCAGTTGTGGACAGTGTATAGATATTGAAAAAAATCATAACCTCCTAAAACATTGTTCAACATTTAGAACACTGACACTGTACATAAATATAGGTGGTATATAAGGCATCCGCACTAATGCATGGGACTGTTGTGGTAGAACCTGTATTCCTCTTTGAGTAGTGTCCTTATGGGTACTTCCCCCCACCCCCCTTCCGAACTGGGTTTCAGGAAGTGTTTCTGTTGCAAAGCATCTATCCCAGTGACTAACGGACATTCTTACTGCGTTTGCTGTCTGGGAGAGAACCACATCCCACACAAGTGTGGTTTATGCCAGCAATTGAAACCCAGATCCAGAAAGGAGAGAGAACTGGGACTCAAGCTTCTCCTAATGGAAGCACTCCTCCAACCGCCCACAGAGTCACTCCAAGACTCTGGGTGGTGGGAATTCTCACTGCAACCCTCTATATCTAAGGGAGGTGAGCTGAAGAAGTCATCCATGAGCCAGTCTCACAAGGTTTCTAAGAAAAGGGCTGTGAATTCCCACAGCAAGCCGTGACCGAGCTGAAAACGTTCTCCAGTTCACTTGGAATCATGGGTACCGATGGCACCAAAGCTGTCTAAATCAGGTACCCAGAGCTCACGTTACCGCCCTGATAGAATATTATGGGCTGCCTAAGGACCCAGTGGGCACAAGCAAAGACTCATCGGTATTGAGTGCGAGAAAAATAGAGAATCCACACTGGGGAAGGCTCCTTTGGTGCAGGCATTGACAGTTTTTCCATCTTGGCATGCCAGGCACTGGTGGACTGCACAGTAAGTAGACATTGCCAACTCCTTTGTTGCAGATGTCTCAGCTCTGCCAACTGCTACCAGAACAGATGACTGTGGCATTGCCGGACTTCTGGTACGTGACAGATCTTTCGGTGTCTGCATTCGACTCACCTCTACCTGGTAATGAATCCACTCAGAGATCCAGACTTGTCAGTGACCTCATGCCATGCCCCCCCATTTTTGAGTGATGAGTCACAATGAGCAAGACGACAGTCTCCTGTCACTCTTCTCATTCACCCTATGGTACCCATTTCCCAAATGGGCCTCAGCTGTACCGCCCCTCTGGCACCCAGCCTCCTTGGTAGGGGCAGCCTTCTGGGTCCTTCCCATGCTCTGTGGCCTTACTGGGACCCTTGGCAAGCCCATAAACACTGTGCCTCCCATGGTTCTGGCTCGGCCTATTCAGGCCTGATGAGACACCCTCCTTCGGCTGCTGCATTGAGGGTCGTTCAAGCCCCCTGAACACTGAGAGGAGGGAGATTACCCTCCAGACCAACTTCTCATCTTCATCAACAGATAAGAAAGTGATGCCCCCTCTTCCATTGTTGGCAGACGCCTTTAAGCTTTTCCAGGAGGTAGCTCAAAGAGTGGCAGATGCATTAAAACTATCATTACAGGAGGTGACAGAGGCACACCATAAACTACTGGACATTCTATGCATCTCTACTTTGTTCCGAGTAGCCCTTCCTATTAACCAAACGCATATGGCAGACCCTGGCATCAGTACCACCAACATGCTAACAGGCTGATTAAAAAAAAAAAAAAATTACGTACCAGCAAAAGAGATTTTTTTCTTCTTCTTCCACCTGCCCCCTAATTCAATGATTATGGATGCAGAAAACTCAAGAGGCTGTCAGCATCACCTGAAATCCACCCCCTATGACTGGGACTAGCAGCCGAGAAAAATATACTTATTAGCCACTCTACAGTTCCATATCGCAAACGATCAAGTCCTAATGGCAAAATATGATTACATCAGCTACTTAAAACTCAATTCCTTTTTTGAGCAGCTCCCAGAATCTCACAAGGACCAATTCAAAGCTAAGGCCAACTAGTGGCAAAGATGTCACTCCAGTCTGCATTTGACGCAGCTGACAATGGCATGTTCCATCATCGCTGCCATCATGATGAGACGAGTCTCTTGGCTGTATTTATCCAGTTTCTCCAAAGAGGTGCAAACAACTGTGGAGGACCTTCCCTTTGAAGGCAGAAAATTCTTTATGGAAAAGGCGTACTTTTTCCTCCTCACTTTAAAAGACTTCAGGGTTACTCTTCAGTCTCTCAGAATCTACACAACTGGGCAGAAGAGAGAGTATAGTTCTCAGCCTTCGTTCAGGCTCTGGTTGTCACAATATTCATCCCGACACTCTTCAGAACCCCAAAGAAAAGTTCAGGTTCTCTAAACGGAAACTATCAGGTCCTTATCCTACTTCTTCACAGCCATCCACCTCAAAACGACAATTTCAAAGGGTTGGTCCAGGTGCCATTAGACCATTCTCTTCAATACCATCCAATGTTAGCATCCATAGGGATGAGAGGGGATTTCTGTCTCACCCCATTCCGCTGCACCTGGGAACGGGTAACCTCTGACAAATGGGTACTGGATATTATTTGAGATGAATACTCCATCCATTTCACCCCCTTCCCCCACCCCAGTGTCCTTCCCCATTCCACTTCAGGGACCCTTCTTATGAGACCCTAGTCTATCTCTTCTTGTAATATCTCCTCACCGCAGGAACCATAGAACCAGTGCCCCCTACATCTAAGAGGCAAAGGCTTTTACTCTCACTGCTTCCCGATACCCAAGAAAAAGGGACGTTGGAGATCCATACTAGACCTCAGAGGGCTCAACAAATTTAAGGCTCAGAAGTTCAAGATGGTCACTTTGGGAATGATTATTCCAGTGTTAGAAAGAGGAGACTGGTTTTCAGCCCTTGACCTTCAAGATGATTGTTTCCACATTTCGATCATACCATGTCACAGAAGATGCCTCAGATTCATACTAGGCCAGGACCACTACCAATACAGAGTACTCCCTTTTGGCCTCTCATTGGCCCCTAGAGTATTCTCCAAGGTCATCTCTATGATTGCGGCCCAGCTATGCTCTCTGGGCATTATGATCTACCCTTTCCTGGATGATTGTCTCATCAGGGCACATTGCTTCTTCGAAGGCCCAGCGAGTTACCCATACCACTCTGGATTTGTTCAGGAATCTGGGCCTACAAATAAACACACACAAATCAACAATTAATACTGGTACAGTAACTAGAATTCATAGGAGCCAACCTCGACTCCGTATGAGCAAGAGCACTCCTCCCAAAACACAGATTCCTCAGTCTCTCCATGCTTATGGAGACCTTGCAATCCAGCCCTCAAATATTGGCCATACACTCCCTTCAGCTCCTGGGGCACATGGCCGTAGGCACATAGGTGATAGTTCATGCCAAACTTTGCATGAGATGCCTCCAATCATCATGGGTCAGTTTGGTTTATAGGCTGAACAAAGGCAACACAGACAAACTGCTGTCGTTGCCCACCACAATCAAACACATCTCTCATACAATAGGGCGCACATCTTAATAATCTTACAGTGCAGGGCAAATGGGCTCCATCTGAGATGTGCCTTCACATCAATCTATCAGAATTCAGAGCGGTCAGGAATTCATGTGCTCATTTCCTTCCACTGATCAGAGATGTACACACACAGGTCATGATGGACAATATAGTGTGCAAGTATTACATTTATCCATGGAGGCGCCAGATTGACCTCCCTTTGTGCGGAAGCACTAATGCTATGGAACTGGTGCATTTCCCACAATGTTGCAGTATCAGCGGCCTGCCTACCAGGAGTACACAACACGACAGCAGACAGTCTCAGCAGCAAATTCCCACACTATCACGAATGGGAGATAGACTCAGTGATGCTCCACGACATATTCTGACAATGGGGGACACTGATGAGCGGCTTGTTTGCAACTTACCAGAACAAGAAACGTCTACGGTACTGCTCCACAGCGGGCATTGGGGGACACTCCTACTCCTCCTCCCATGGGACAAGGACCTTCTTTATGCCTTCTCCCATTTCCTCTGTTGCTGAAAGACCTGCTGAAAATAAAGAGAGAAAGCAAACATCATACTAATCGCTCCCACCTGGCCCAGAGAGACATAGTACCCTTAACTGTCTCAACTGGTGCTGTGTCCACAGGAGACTCTTGCAACCACTCCTTATTTCCTCTTGCAGAATGAGAGATGCACTCTTCATCCCAGCCTGCGGATACTATGGCTCAAAGCCTGGCCCCTTCATGGTTCCAACACATAGAGACGACATGCTCTGAAGAGGTATCAGAAGTATTATTACATAGCAGGAAAGTGGTTATCCATTGTACTTACCGACAGAAGTGGACCAGATTTCAGATCTGGTGCAAGTCCAAAAAAGTCACCCTGGATACGGCCACTCTACCCTGTAGTCCTAGACTATTTGCTGAATCTCAAGAAATTGGGACTCTGTTAGCTTGCTAAAAGTACAGTTAGCTGCGATAGCGACCTTCCACCAGCAGGTAGAAGGGTACTCAGTTTTTCTCCACCTAACTATGGAAGAGGCAGGAAGGATGGGGAGACAGCTGCCCTGATGGCGCATCCTCCCTTTACAGTTTTCTTCCCTGGCAAATTTCAGAGTGGTAGCCGTGTTAGTCTGTATCAGCAGAAAGAACAAAGAGTACTTGTGGCACCTTAGAGACTAACAAATTTATTTGAGCATAAGCTTTTGTGAGCTACAGCTCACTTCATCGGATGCATTTAGTGGAAAATACAGTGGGGAGATTTATATACACAGAGAACATGAAACAATGGGTGTTATCATACACACTGTAAGGAGAGTAATCACTTAAGATGAGCTAATACCAGCAGGAGAACGGGGGACGGGAGGAAAGAAAACCTTTTGTAGTGATAATCAAGGTGGGCCAATTCCAGCAGTTGACAACATCTGAGGAACAGGATGGGGGGAGGGAATAAACATGGGGAAATAGTTTTACTTTGTATAATGACCCATCCACTCCCAGTCTTTATTCAAGCCTAAGTTAATTGTATCCAGTTTGCAAATTCCAAAATTCAGCAGTCTCTCGGAGTCTGTTTTTTGAAGTCTTTTTGTTGAATTGCCACTTTTAGGTCTGTAATGGAGTGACCAGAGGGATTGAAGTGTTCTCCGACTGGTTTATGAATGTTATAATTCTTGACATATGATTTGTCCATTTATTCTTTTACGTAGAGACTGTCCAGTTTGCCCAATATACATGGCAGAGGGGCATTGCTGGCACATGATGGCATATATCACATTGGTAGATGTGCAGGTGAACGAGCCTCTGATAGTGTGGCTGATGTGATTAGGCCCTATGATGGTGTCCCCTGAATAGATATGTGGACACAGTTGGCAATGGGTTTTGTTGCAAGGATAGGTTCCTGGGTTAGTGGTTCTGTTGTGTGGTATGTGGTTGCTGGTGAGTATTTGCTTCAGGTTGGGGGGCTGTCTGTAAGCAAGGACTGGCCTGTCTCCCAAGATCAGTGAGAGTGATCCTTGATGATGCGTTGGGGAGGTTTTAGTTGGGGGCTGAAGGTGATGGCTAGTGGTGTTCTGTTATTTTCTTTGTTGGGCCTGTCCTGTAGTAGGTGACTTCTGGGTACTCTTCTGGCTCTGTCAGTCTGTTTCTTCACTTCAGCAGGTGGGTTTGGTAGTTGTAAGAATGCTTGATAGAGATCTTGTAGGTGTTTGTCTCTGTCTGAGGAGTTGGAGCAAATGCGGTTGTATCGTAGAGCTTGGCTGTAGACAATGGATCGTGTGGTGTGATCTGGGTGAAAGCTGGAGGCGTGTAGGTAGGAATAGCGGTCAGTAGGTTTCTGGTATAGGGTGGTGTTTATGTGGCCATTGCTTATTAGCACCGTAGTGTCCAGGAAGTGGATCTCTTGTGTGGACTGGTCCAGGCTGAGGTTGATGGTGGGATGGAAATTGTTGAAACCATGGTGGAATTCCTCAAGTGCTTCTTTCCCATGGGTCCAGATGATGATGATGTCATCAATATAGCACAAATAGAGTAGGGGCATTAGGGGACGAGAGCTGATGAAGCGTTGTTCTAAGTCAGCCATAAAAATGTTGGCATACTGTGGGGCCATGCGGGTACCCATAGCAGTGCCGCTGGTTTGAAAGTCTACATTGTCCCCAAATGTGAAATAGTTGTGGGTGAGGACAAAGTCAGAAAGTTCAGCCACCAGGTTTGCCGTGACATTATCAGGGATACTGTTCCTGATGGCTTGTAGTCCATCTTTGTGTGGAATGTTGTGTAGAGGGCTTCTACATCCATAGTGGCCAGGATGGTGTTTTCAGGAAGACCACTGATGGACTGTAGTTTCATAGAATCATAGAATATCAGGGTTGGAAGGGACCTCAGGAGGTCATCTAGTCCAACCCCCTACTCAAAGCAGGACCAATCCCCAATTAAATCAACCCAGCCAGGGCTTTGTCAAGCCTGACCTTAAAAACTTCTAAGGAAGGAGATTCTACCACCTCCCTAGGTAACGCATTCCAGTGTTTCACCACCCTCCTAGTGAAAAAGTTTTTCCTAATATCCAACCTAAACCTCCCCCTCTGCAACTTGAGACCATTACTCCTTGTCCTGTCATGTTCTACCACTGAGACTAGTCTAGAACCATTCTCTTTGGAACCCCCTTTCAGGTAGTTGAAAGCAGCTATCAAATCCCCCCTCATTCTTCTCTTCTGCAGACTAAACAATCCCAGTTCCCTCAGCCTCTCGTCATAAGTCATGTGCTCCAGACCCCTAATCATTTTTGTTGCCCTCCACTGGACGCTTTCCAATTTTTCCACATCGTTCTTGTAGTGTGGGGCCCAAAACTGGACACAGTACTCCAGATGAGGCCTCACCAATGTCGAATAGAGGGGAACGATCACGTCCCTTGATCTGCTGGCTATGCCCCTACTTATACATCCCAAAATGCCATTGGCCTTCTTGGCAACAAAGGCACACTGCTGACTCATATCCAGCTTCTCGTCCACTGTCACGCCTAGGTCCTTTTCCGCAGAACTGCTGCCTAGCCATTCGGTCCCTAGTCTGTAGCAGTGCATTGGATTCTTCCGTCCTCAGTGCAGGACCCTGCACTTATCCTTGTTGAACCTCATCAGATTTCTTTTGGCCTAATCCTCCAATTTGTCTAGGTCCTTCTGTATCCTGTCCTTGCCCTCCAGCGTATCTACCACTCCTCCCAGTTTAGTATCATCTGCAAATTTGCTGAGAGTGCAATCCACACCATCCTCCAGATCATTTATGAAGATATTGAACAAAACCGGCCCCAGGACCGACCCTTGGGGCACTCCACTTGATACCGGCTGCCAACTAGACATGGAGCCATTGATCACTACCCATTGAGCCCAACAATCTAGCCAACTTTCTATCCACCTTATAGTGCATTCATCCAGCCCATACTTCTTTAACTTGCTGGCAAGAATACTGTGGGAGACCGTGTCAAAAGCTTTGCTAAAGTCAAGAAACAATACATCCACTGCTTTCCCTTCATCCACAGAACCAGTAATCTCATCATAGAAGAGATTAGATTAGTCAGGCATGACCTTCCCTTGATGAATCCATGCTGACTGTTCCTGATCACTTTCCTCTATGTAAGTGCTTCAGGATAGATTCCTTGAGGACCTGCTCCATGATTTTTTTCTCAGGAAGTCAGTCGTGTCTCGAAGATAGCTGGGAGTGCTGGTAGCGTAGCGCCTGTGCAGGGAGTCTACATAGCCAGACAATCCTGCTGTCAGGGTGCCAATGCTTGAGATGATGGGGCGTCGAGGATTTCCAGGTTTATGGATCTTGGGTAGCAGAGTACCCCAGGTCGGGGTTCCAGGGGTGTGTCTGTGTGGATTTGTTCTTGTGCTTTTTCAGGGAGTTTCTTGAGCAAATGGTGTAGTTTCTTTTGGTAACCCTCAGTGGGATCAGAGGGTAACCTTCTTGTCGACTGTTTGAAATGGGCCATCCTGATAATCACTGCAAAAGTTTTTTCTTCTCCTGCTAATAGCCCACCTTAATTGATTAGTCTTGTTAAGAGTTAGTATGGCAACCCCCATTTTGTGTGTGTGTGTGTGTGTGTGTGATCTTCCTACTATATCTTCCACTGCATGCATCTGATGAAGTGGGCTTTAGCCCATGAAAGCTTATGCTCAGATAAATTTGTTAGTCTCTAAGGTGCCACAAGTCCTCCTCATTTTTTCCCTGACAGTCATGTTTAGACCACTTCTGAAGTTCACCCCCAAAGTGACTTCCACATTTCACGTGAATGAACTCATTCACCTTCCAACCTTTTTTCCAAAGTCTGACCAGGATAATAGGGAAGTCATCCTCCATACGCTTGACATAAGGAGAGCTTTGGCCTTTTATTTGGACAGGACAAGAGTTTTCAGAAAATCTCCATTGCAGACAGGTCTAAAGGCACAGCGATTTCAGCTCAAATACTCTCTAAATGGGTCTCAAATGGAATAAACTCTAATCAGATTCACGATTTAGCACCCCCGTCTACAATCCTCAGACATTTCATGAGCTCAGTTTCCTCATCTGTCACCTTCTACAGGGGCATCCCTATGTTCAAAATCTGCAAAACCACTACCTTGGCATCTGCACATTTGCGGAACACTGTGCCATCTGGGGAGACTCTGCTGCAGATGCCAGGTTCGGCGCCACAGTACTGTCATCCAACACAGACTCTATTCCAAAGCTCTGCCTCCAGTGTAGGATACTGCTTGGGAGTCACCTATGGTGGAGCACCCATAGGGACACTACTCGAAGAAGAGGAAGTTACTCACCTAGTGCAGTAATGATGGGTCTTGGAGATGGATGTCCTTGTTGGTGCTCCACAACCCACCCTCCTCCCCTCTATTTCAGAGTTCTCCTCATACTCTCTGCAGTAGAGAAGGAACTCAGGGGCGTTTGCCCACAATGCTGTTAGTCTCATGAGCAGGCTGAACAGATGCTGCTACCAAAATTCTCCAATCAGCAGTGCCGGGACGTCGACACACCTACAGTTGAGCACCCTTAGGGACACATCTTGAAGATCCATCGTTACTGCACAAGGAGAGTAACTTCTTTATACAGTGATAAATTTAATACATAATGTCCTGGCTTTCAAACTTGGTTAACCAACTTTTGAAATCTGACATTTGGAATTTTTGGCTTTACTTCAGACTTTAGGATGTAAGAAAGTAATCACATGACCTAACATCCAGTTCTTATAAATTCCTCTATAATAGTTAGTCATAGTCAGATTTTCTAAGTGGTAAATGTAATTATTTTATAGGTAAGCCATATCTTATTCTAAGCATTTTCTGTGTCTTTGTTTAACTTTTACCTGGCTTTTCTTTGTATCTAACACTTAATATGCAGGGGCCAACTACATTTACCTAGTGAATTTAATTTCAGTACATCTTGTACACATCTTTTAACTGTAGCAGGAATAACATCAACCTCTGTAGTTAAACTTCCATAACTATTCCAATTCTAACTGTTTTCAAAGGGCTTATAACTTTCTGAAATGTTCACTCTGTTTTCTGTACTGTTGCCCATTGGGGAATTTTTAGAGCAAAATTTGCAGAGCAGTAGTTCAGTCATTTTTGAACCCAAGGAAGTGGGGAAGAGAAATTTCACTTTCATATTATATTTTGTTTTTTTGACCAGTTCTACAAATAAAATGGCTGAGAGCTGAGGTTAAGAATGAAAATAGCATTAACTGGGAAGTGCTTTTGCTTGTTCTGTTTTGATCTGACTGAGTTAGGAAACAATGAACCAGCATATTTAACTTTTAAAGTGTGCAGGTGTGAGAGGATTTTCATGGCTGACTTAAGTGCACAGTGAAAATCTAGTGGATTCTGGGAATCATTAGGAACATTTGGGGTTGAGAGAGGGATCCTTCATGCTTTGTAAACTGCAGAGAAGGAAGTGCCCTTCTGATGCACCCTGAAAGCTCTGCATCTCTTAAGTTGTGAAGAAGATTGGTACTTTTCTATAAACCGTATCAAATCTATTCAACAGGGCCTGATCGTGACATTGAAGTAGCTCTTATTAAATATACATGTATTATTGTAACCCATTTGAGTTTCAAAGTCCTGGAGAATAAAGCTCCATCATTATGATTTTTTACTTTTAAAAACAGTGAGAAATTTCCATACCAAAAACTATTGTAATGGAACATAAAGGTTGTATAATTAAATATTCAAAACACAGGTAATGCCAAAGTAGGGTTGGATGGAAAACCCGAACTCTACCCCATTCTGCATATGCATTACAGTAGTCTTTAACTACATGATCATATACTATTTCACAAATACAGTATCAAGTAGAATATTTCCTACAGCCTTGCATTCATGTATGTAGGATCTTAGTTCTATCTACTGCTCTGTGTCCTAGACAGTAAATGAAAGACCACTTTATATGAAAAGTTCAGACTAAATCATACTACTTTGAATATATGTCAGCGTGGATCCCACTGTAGGTGTGCATTGTAGAAGTTTTGTGTGATTGGATTCTTTTGAATAGCAGTGTCCTGTGCCACAGTGTTCTACTGTGCAAGGTCACAAAGGGCGGAGCAGCTGTGACCCTCCCTCAGTGCTGTCTTACCAAGACAGAATCTAACGTGTGTCTGACCTTTTACATTTTAAAGTGTCAAACTCATTCCTTTTTACCAATTTGTGAAATTTTTTGTCTTTACTTTTCTTCTTCCTTTAATTGAATGTTCTAATTAAAAAAAAAGAAAAGAAAAAATACACCCTACTGTATAGCAGGGAGAGGCACTTTGTGCCAACTGTCATGCCTCATGTCAGTCTCAAAACTGTCAGTGTTCAAACCCTGTTCCTTCTGTGACAGACTCATCCACCTCATTTACAGACCCAGCCATTGCCCCTTCTGCCTGGGGAAAGAGCCAAATCCCAGACAAGTGCTTAAGTGCGTGGTGTACGAGTTGTTTTTCTTTCAGGACCAGGACAACAAGTCCAGGGGTGCTTGGCTCATGTTTCATCTGCTTGAGTAATGAACATGGTTTACTTGAGCCCTCGAGGAAATAACCCCAAAGTGGAGCCAAAAGAGTTTGCATCGGTCAGTGATCCCTCATGCAGGCTCTCAACCCTGGGATAAGTCAGTAGAAAGAAGGATAAGAGGACGACACCATCAAAGCTGGCACCTAGAGCATTCACACCAGGGGTCCCAGCACCAGCAACTTAGCAATAGATGTGATACAAAAGGTAATGCTGATACAAAAGGTAATACTGAGAGGCAAAGCGGGTAGAGCAGAAACATAGCTCCAAATATCCCATGGGATCATCCTTCCGGGAGGACATAAAACCTCTTGCCCCCAAAATAGGGGCAGTACACAGTAAAGTAGTCCTGCTTCCAACTCCATCAATGGTGCCGGTGACTGAGCCGATCATGGGCCTTAGATATGCCCTCATCCCCTGCACCAAAGTGATGACTAGCATCTGAACCAGTGCATAATCCATATTGCTGCCCAGTACCGCTGTTTGAAGAGGTCTGTTTTTTTCCACTGTTGACAGCAGACTCCTCCTTTCTGGCATGCAGTACGTATGCCTCTTCTCTACTCTTGAGTCCCTCCAAGGGTGTAATAGAAGGCTATCACTTAGGGCTCTGCCCCAGGTAAGGCATGAGTGGCACTGGGTCGATGAACCTCAGACCAAAACCCATATGGCTTGCCATCTTGGCTGTATTGGCTTTACTGGGGACCGTCACTGCATGTGTCCTAGAGCATATCCCCCTCCAATGCATCAAGAAAGTGGAAGCGATCCTGGTCTCTGGTAGCACTGTTAGTCAGGGCACTAACACCAGTGCCTGACGTTGATCCCAATAGTTGGAGGTAATAGAGGGACAACAGGAACACCTGTCTCAACTGAAAGAGTTGTCTTCGTTACCTGATGAGGCAGTGACACTAGCTCCTACTCGAGCATGGCATTCCAGGAACTCCAGTCCTGCATTGCAGAATCCCTGGACATTGAAATCACAGTAATACAGGAGATGTCCTACATGCTTTTTGATATACTAAGTTCTGCAACACCCATCAGAATTATTCTTTCCATCAGTGATGAAATATTTGAGCTGGCAAATGCCTGATACTTTTTCTCCCACATCTGAACATCTGAAAAGAAGATACCAAATGCCCCTGAAGGGCTTTGAACTTTTCTACACCTTCTCAAAATTGGAGTCCCTGTTGGTATCAGTAATGCAGGAGAAATCTACATTTTCAAAGAGTACACTGAAGGTCATGGACCCTAAAAAATTAGAAACTTCTGGGCAAAAAGCATACTGCTCTGCCTCACTGCAATTCTGGGTGGCAAACTACCAGGTTATGGTCACAAAATACAACTTTCTCATGTGGGGAAAGGGTCACTGCTTTCCTGTCAATAGTTAATTGTAGTCTAAGATCCCACAGGAGGACAGGGAGTGTAACAGGGTTGGCACCTCTCTCTCCCACTTTCACTGGCTGTCTGCAACTTGTCTTTTTCTCACTGGGTTGGCACCCACCTTTCACAAGCACACCCACCTTTCACTAAATATCTCTCAGCAGGTCTTCAGCGACTCAGTCCTCTGGCTGAGCTCCCTACACTGTCCCTGTAGCCCTCCCCAGACTCAGGCCCTGTTGGTCAGACTGAGGACCGATCTTAGTACCCTAGTTGATACAAGAAGCGATACTTAGTACCCTAGTTGACCTGCTCACATGTGAAGGTTCCTGCTCTGGGGTGGAGCAGCACTCCCAGGGCTTCCTCCTTGGAGGTTCTTCACCTGCCTTTTAGTCCTTTGACCCCAGCTCTCCAGCTGGGTCAGTCTAGATGAGCCAGATGAGCCCCCTTCCGCAAGGTAACAGTTCCAGGGAAAAGTACTGCCTGTGGACCTGTCTTCAGTGAGTCCTGGCAGCCAGCCAGAAGTTATTCCCTCGCTTCCCTTGCCAGCAACTACCTGCCTTAACCCTGCAGCTAGCCAGGAGAACCCCTTGCTTTCCCAGGCCCTGCTAGCAGACTAATCTATCCAAGCCATTTCAGATCCTGCAGCCAGCCAGGTGCATCTCTTTTATAGGGCCCACACTGGCTGCTTCCCCTATAGCCTCTCTGCTTGGTTGCTTCCTCACAACCACTCTAGCCCTCTTGGAGGGACTTCTCTACTGCTCCTTTCCTGGGATAGGTGTTGAAGGACCCTGAGGCCTCTACCAGGGGGTCTTTGAGTGTTAGGCCACATGTTAGTGTACACATACATGATGATGCTTGCTTGACTTCACCTCTAGCTCCTATGTATCTGACTCAGGCCAATCCACTGTCCAGTGAAACACCAATTTGACGGGAAGGTGTTGGTTCCACTTTGAGGCCTCTCAGAACTGGAATGGTGGTTATAACCTAAAAATATATGAGGATTACTGTGCTTAGCACCCTACTGAACAAGGACTTGAATCACAAATGCATCAGGAACAGTTGAAAAGCCATCTGGACCACTTACTGTTGCAAGGGACCTGGTCCTCAGTAGATGTGGTAATTCCCATAAACCTGGAATTCAGAGGCATCAGACTAGCCTGCATGGCCTTCTTACCTAGCCTCTGAAATTCCACAGTGCAGGTCCTGGTTAACAATATGTCTGCTATGCACTACATTAACAAGCAAGGAGGCGCCTACTTATCACTGCCCCTTATACCCTAGGTCGGGACCACAAATAGACATGTTGCACATGTGCTAGTCAACAGACACTGCTTGGAGAAAACTTCTGAAGTCGGGTGTATGGCATGCATGCGAACCCACATGTGGAATACAGCTAGGGACCACGCATCTCGAAGATGCTCCAGTTACAGTAAATAACCTCCTCTTCAGACTGTGTCTTTGGTTATTTCGAGCTATATCCTGCTCTTGCAAAGGCTAGGCCATCACATCTGAGTATCCAAGTGGATAACAGAATGTCTTTTTTGCTGTTACCATCAGAGTGGTGTACTTCTCCCACCAAACATCAAGGCTTACTTCACCAGCCCTCAAGCAATGTCCTCTGCCTATGTCTGAAATGTGTTCGTTGCCAAGAACTGCAAAGTCACAACATGTAATAATCTTTCATCAAGCATTATGTATTGGACTTGGCTGCCAAGCACATGCCAAGATCAGGAGAGCGGTAGTACTGATGCAGTTGATACTCCTCATCTCGCCAGCCCAAAGGCATATTGCTTGCCAGTCACGAACAGTGTATCCACACACTCATAACTTGAAGGAGAAAGAATGGTTATCTATGCTACAGTAACTGTGTAGCTATTTGGGATGATGTGTAATCCCAAAACCCACCCTCCATTCCTGCTTTCAGTCATCAACTATCTGGGACTGTGCATTGTGAGGGAGATGAGGAAAGGTTACAGTTAATCTGGCTTTTGTTTTCGCACAGGAACATGAGGAAGAACAGGAAATGTGCATTTAGGCACATGCACACCTACTTGTGGGATGAACACTGACTACAAGATCTTGAAGAACCAAAGTTACTGTAGAGTTAGTAATTCTTTACATAGCAATCTCCATGCTAAGGTATTGATCCTGCGAATACTAATACAACTTAAATTTAAGCACAGGAATAGTCTAATTGAAATCGCGGGGTCTTCTTTTGTGCTTCTAGTTAAGTATATGCATATTTGTTTGTAGGAATAGGGTCTAGGTATATAACATAGAATAAATTTTGCTGACTTACTGTGTACATTTGTGGTTAGGTTATCTTCATCTTTGCTGCCTTGGCCGTTGACTTACACATAAGGAAGGCTATGCAGTTGAAAAGAAACAGTATGGTTCATGGTGGATGACAAAATTAAAAATGCATATGTTAGAGAAGGCAATCCACATTGTAATCTCTGGCAACGACAATGGATGAAATTACATTAAATGTTGTACATATAAACATTTTTAAAAATACAAGAAACTCTATGCCTAACTAAGACTGTAAAAATTGACAAACTAATAAACTTCAAAAAATGACTTTTAAATGTAGCTTTGGATAATCTGTCCTACCAATTTTTATAGTTTTTTAATCATTTTAATATTTTTAAAAACATGTAACACAGCAAGAGAGAAGAGGAAAGACTCTCAGGCAGCAAGGGAAGTAGTACACTTGACTGCAGACAAAGTTCTGTCAAATACATAAATGAACAAATTAGAAATTTTCCTCTGGCTTTCTGTTTATAGTAATATCACTGCATGTATTGCTTACTACAACGGGCCAAAAAATTTATTTGGTGGTGATTAAATTAGCAGTGTCTCTTTAAAGATAGTATTGTAATGCAAATAAAGAAGTGGGAAGAGATAAGGACCCATATAAATAACTTGGGCATTTCCTGTCTGGGGGGTCTTCACATTCAAAATTACCATCTTATAACAACTTTTGGTATGAAATATATTTAGTGTGTGAACACACATAGGGTACCATTTAATGAGTATGTGCTGTGCAGGGAAACATGACTATATTTCAAAAAAAGGGTAAAACTACAGCAATGATAGTGTTTGTTTAAATTTGTATTATACGTCGACCTGTTAATGGAAACTTAGGTTTAATTTTTATCATTTAAATAAAACCCTTCCCAATATTTATGGGAAGGAAACAAGTATAAATGCTCTCCTTCCTCAATTTTCTAATACTTATAAAGAAATGAGTTAAAAATGGAGCAAGAGGACCATCTTGGCCACCTAGTGTACAGGCAGTGAACAGTTCCATTGCTAGAATCTAATTTGGGCACTAAATTTGATCTATTGCTACTTCACTTGGCCAGGTGTGGATGGAAACTATACAGGCAACACGCTCCTCCAGTGGTGTATTGAACTGATTTCAAAGGAGATAATATATACTCTTTAAATTCTGTCACGTGGCTTCAAAATATATATATTTTGAATCTGGCTTAGTGATTTAGCTGCCAGGGCATTCACACTTATCTTTAATAATAATCATACCTTGGAGCTTACTATCTATGTCCTTTTGTGCAGCATGTTCAACTCAGATCAACTCAAATTTTCTTCATATGGTCATCAGAGTAGTTCTCTTGTGCTGGAAATGGCCCAACTTGATTATCATACACATTGTAAGGAGAGTGATCACTTTAGATAAGCTATTACCAGCAGGAGAGTGGGGTGGGAGGAGGTATTGTTTCATGGTCTCTGTGTATATAATGTCTTCTGCAGTTTCCACAGTATGCATCCGATGAAGTGAGCTGTAGCTCACGAAAGCTTATGCTCAAAAAAATTGGTTAGTCTCTAAGGTGCCACAAGTACTCCTTCTCTTGAGCATGTATCAGATAATATGATGATGTTCATGTTTCAGGCCAGGGGTCGGCAATCTTTCAGAAGTGATGTGCCGAGTCTTCATTTATTCACTTTTATTTAAGGTTTCGCGTGCCAATAATATATTTTAACATTTTTTAGGTCTCTCTATAAGTCTATATATTATATAACTAAACTATTGTCGTATGTAAAGTAAACAAGGTTTTCAAAATGTTTAAGAAGCTTCATTTAAAATTAAATTAAAATGCTGATCTTATGCCTCCAGCCTGCTCAGCGTACTGCCAGCCTGGGCTTCCGTTCACCTAGGCCAGCAGCAGGCTGAATGGGGCCTGTGGCTGGGATGCCGGGACCTCTGCTGGCAAGGGGCTGGCAGCCAGAACCACAGACTGGTAGTGGGCTGAGCGAGGCCGGCGGCCGGAACCCCAGACCAGCAGTGAGCTGAGCGGCTCAGCCCACTGCTACTCAGCCCGCTGCCGGTTTGGGGTTCCGTCTGCCGGCTCCTACCAGCCGGGGTCCCTGCTGCTGGTCTGGGATCCCAGTCCTGCCCACATAGAGTGGGTACCTACCTTCTCCCTGGTTCTAGCCCATTCTCTTCCTCTCTCTCTGCAATGAGCATAGAGCTGGGGATGAAGGATCAGGTTGGGGTGTAGGGTCTGGCCAGGAGCTAGAATGAGGAAGGGGACTCAGGGTTGGGGCAGGAGGTTTGGGTGTGGAGTACTTACCAGGGCATGGGATGTGTGGGGGGTGCTGGAGTCAGGGCTGGGGACATGGGGGGGTGCAGGGGTCAGGGCAGAGGACTGGGGGGTGTGGGCTAGGGTCCTGGGGGCACTCGCAGCCCAGAGCGGCTCACGGCAGGGTGCTGGAGGGGACATGCCCTGATTCCACCCGCCATCCCCCCCCCCCTTCTCTACCTCTTCCCCTGAGCAGCGGGTGCACTCTGGCTCCGCTTCTCCCCCTCCCTTGGGAGGGCCATCAGCTGATCGGAGGAGGGGCAGGAACCCAGCACGCCAGTGGGGGAGGGGGTAACTTGCCTGCCCTGCAGCAGCCTGCAGGACCAAGCTTCTTCACCCTGCCCCCGTGGGAGGGGCGGGGGGTGGAAAAGGCGGGCCGGGGTGGGCAGGATTTTTAATGGCACACTGCTGCCAGCCAGCCCCCCAGCCGCCAGCCCAGCTCAGCCCCAGCCAGCCTGGGTTCGGCAGCAGGCTGGCCGGGACCCAGCTGGCAGCAGCGTGCTATTGAATATTGGCTCGCGTGCCGTCTTTAGCATGCGTGCCATACGTTGCAAACCCCTGTTTTAGACAATATTTTGAAGTCTCACTCTGCTGTCTTTTTTTAAAAAAATCTTTAGCCTTGTCACAATTGTTTTAAATATGTTACTGTTCAAATTTCTGCCTCTGAAGAAACCACTGATAAATGCTCTGAAATTTTAGGAAATAGCTTTTCAAGTGAAGATCTTCTGTATGTCCTGCATATCTATTTATCCATGCAATTCTGTGCCCCTGAATCAGAATTAAAAGCATTTCCTTCCAAGACAAGGTTGAAAATCAGTTTACAGCAGGCTTAAAAAATATTTTCTGTTCAGGTTTTCAAATGAAAAATCTGATATGAACTGGGGCTATATACAGTGAAATTAAATTTTCACAAGAAGACTGTACATTGATCCCATCTTCTTGTGTAATCTAATATTTTAATATCGGTGGCCAGGATCATTTACTTGTGATGCTGAGTTCTGGTAGGTGGATGTGAAGATACTTGTTAAACTTCACTCAGAGTCTGGATAATTGACAGGTTATCCTGTGGGGAGGCTAATACAGAGCCCTACACCGACACAGTGGACCACACTGGAGAATACTCTGCGGATTTAACTCCTCAAGCAAGAGGTCATGAGTTCTCTTTTCTCACTGTCCAGATAAAAATAAATTTTTTATAATTTTGAAAGCCATGTTGCATTTACAAAGCTGCAATGAGTACCAATCTGGGAACATCTATATTTTAAACTGTTCATTGTTACTCATTAGTGCATGTGCTGAGATTTAGACCAAATATCTAAATGTTATTTTTGGTTCTAGTAACTGTACCACAGTGACATCAGATCTCATAAGGTAAGGAGAATTAAGCTGGGTGTGAGTACTTACATGTTAGACATCCAAAAAAACATCTACAGTAGGTACTGCAAAGCCTACTCTTGGGGATTCAGCAGGTAGAGTTTTTCCCCTGACGCAGTACTTAACCAATATGTTACTATAGGCTGGCCTTCATCGGAAAGCTCCAGCAGTGTAACATACATCAGTATAGATCAATCAATTTATCTTAATTTCATTGTGTGTTTACAATGAGTTTATGCTGGTGCAACCACACAATCTTCTCTTTCAGCCGTGGGCCCACACCATGCTGCCTTCATTTTGGTACATTGCTATCTGGGTAGATCTATCAGGATTCGTGGCATCTCTCCCAGGCTTCCTGCATTCTGGGCGCTTCTTGAGATGGGTAAAGGCATAACTCCAAAAGGCCAGGAAAATTATAGGAAGCGGGATGAAACTCCCATACTTCCCCCTGCTGAATCCCAAAATGCACCTGGTGCCCATGCCATTTTCAAACTAATTTCTGTCAGCATGGAGAGAGCCCAGGAAATCAGATTCATATGTGGTGCTTTACATACTGTGCAGGACCTGCCCTTCAAAGAAGTTAATCGTTTTAACCAAAAGACAGGTGAGTCCTTGCACACTCAGAAGGACTGCAGGGCCATCCTCCACTCCCTGGAAAAATATACACTTTCCCCAAAGAGAGAAATTCCACAGGCAGTCATATAAAACTAGACCAGTGGCTCAACAATTTTACCACTAGCAGCCTTATGAGACTCCTCATAAGAGGCAAAGGGTTCAGAAGTTCATTTCCCTGCACTTTGTGTTAACATCACCATCCCAGTTCCAGCTATTGGCTAAACTATTTTTGACAGGAATTCAAGAGCTGCCACCATCTGCTGATTTCCCCCACATCATTTGGGGGTTATTTGGCACCATTTTTCCACACCTGGAGTGCAGTAATTATGGGCCAATGGGTGTTAAACATCGATTCCAGCTGTGATCAAATTTGCCTCCATGATCCCTCCAAAGCCTCTCTTCTCCCTCTTTTTCAGGGTCTGTTTTCAGGAGGAGATTCTCAAACAGGAAGTAGAACTCCTTCTACAGCAGTGAGGAGTAGACAGGGTATCTCTTCGTTACCAAGGAAAGGATTTTCCCATTCGGCCGTGCTCCTGCCCTCAGGATCTTTACCAAGGTTGTCTTGGTAGTAGCCCTCTTATCAGATGTCATGGCTTTGCTGTCCTCCTCTATCTCCTCTATCTTCAAGACATGTCAAGAAGCCTACAAGTCAGCTTTATAAGTGCTTCAGCTCCTGTCTTCCCTAGTCTGTCCACACTCCACCACAGACTTCATTGGAGCATCCCTAAATTCAGTCACAGTGAGAGCTTATCTGCCAATGGACAGGTTCCAAGGGATGAACAACTTTATAGATCAGGTCGTGAACAGTTCTTGAAGGTCGATCAGAATCTTCTGTCTTTCTCTCCTGAGATATATGGCATCATATGCTTATGTCACGCTGTTCAACAGACTCCATCTTCATTGCCTGCATGCTTGGCTTCAAACAATGTACTGACCAAACAGTCCATGAACACCATAGTTCCCACCAAAGTAACATCATCTCCTCCACTATGGTGGAAAAATCCTCACATAGTATGCATGGGCATTCCCTTCTTTTCTTCACACTAGATGATTATAGTTGCCTCCTTCTTAGGCTGGGGAGCCAATGTGGATAGCTGCATGGTGCAGGGTATTTGAATGTCCCGAGAGGCCTGGATGCACATGAATGTTCTGGAATTTCGGGCAGTCAGAGAGGTTTGCAAATCCTTTCTCCCATTCATCCAATGTCACTGTTCTCATATGATGTCTGACAATGTGATGACTGGCTTTTACATCAACAGGCACACAGGAGCAAGCTGTATTCCCCTCTGTGCAGAAGCAGTCAATCTGTGAAATTGGTGCATCACCAATTGAATCATCGTATTGCCAGTTGACCTGGTAGGGAATCAGAATGTGCTGGTCAACCTCTGCAGCAGACATTTTATCGACCATGAGTGGGAGCTATACAACTCTGTGGTAAACGGTATCTTTGCTTTGTGGGGAACTCCCACGGGAACCGTTTGCCTCTCAAATGAACTGGAAGTGCAACATGCAGTATTCGAGAGGCGCCATAGCACACTTTCTCATGGCGATGCTCTCCTTCTTTTATGGCCAGATCATCTGAACTATGCCTACCTTCCCCTGCCACTCCTACCTTGGGTCTTATGGAAAATTCATCAGGATGAGGCACGAGTTGTGCCCATTGCCCCCAATTCGCCTAGACACTTTTGGTTCCCAAGTCTCCTACACATGTCATCTCAGTTGCGGATCAACATTCCGCCTTTTTTGAATCTCCTAACCCATTCATGCTCTGAAGCCATGCAAAACGTTCTTACTAATAGTCAAAAAGATTCTACTAGGAAATACGCTTCCAGTTGGCTAAGTAGTGTTTCCAGCTGGGCACAACAGTAATTCATATGCCCTATGACTATCCTCTTTCCACCAAAACATCTGGTCTTTCCATCAACTCTTTGCTACCAGGTGGACCTGTAATCAGTGTATACCCCCACCTTAACATGATTACTTAACTTTTGTTCACCCACCAGCTACCAGATTCCGGAAGGACCTAGTTTAAATCTTTCTGCCACTAAGGAAATGTACTCCTCCATGGGACTTAAACCTTGGGTTTTTTTTGGTGCTCACCAAGCTATCCTTTGAACTGCTATCTACATAGAATCATAGAATATCAGGGTTGGAAGGGACCCCAGAAGGTCATCTAGTCCAACCCCCTGCTCGAAGCAGGACCAATTCCCAGTTAAATCATCCCAGCCAGGGCTTTGTCAAGCCTGACCTTAAAAACCTCTAAGGAAGGAGATTCTACCACCTCCCTAGGTAACGCATTCCAGTGTTTCACCACCCTCTTAGTGAAAAAGTTTTTCCTAATATCGAATCTAAACCTCCCCCACTGCAACTTGAGACCATTACTCCTCGTTCTGTCATCTGCTACCATTGAGAACAGTCTAGAGCCATCCTCTTTGGAACCCCCTTTCAGGTAGTTGAAAGCAGCTATCAAATCCCCCCTCATTCTTCTCTTCCGCAGGCTAAACAATCCCAGCTCCCTCAGCTTCTCTTCATAACTCATGTATTCCAGTCCCCTAATCATTTTTGTTGCCCTTCGCTGGACTCTCTCCAATTTATCCACATCCTTCTTGAAGTGTGGGGCTCAAAACTGGACACAGTACTCCAGATGAGGCCTCACCAATGTCGAATAGAGGGGAACGATCACGTCCCTCGATCTGCTCGCTATGCCCCTACTTATACATCCCAAAATGCCATTGGCCTTCTTGGCAACAAGGGCACACTGTTGACTCATATCCAGCTTCTCGTCCACTGTCACCCCTTGGTCCTTTTCCGCAGAACTGCTGCCTAGCCGTTCGGTCCCTAGTCTGTAGCTGTGCATTGGGTTCTTCCGTCCTAAGTGCAGGACCCTGCACTTATCCTTATTGAACCTCATCAGATTTTTTTTGGCCCAATCCTCCAATTTGTCTAGGTCCTTCTGTATCCTATCCCTCCCCTCCAGCGTATCTACCACTCCTCCCAGTTTAGTATCATCCGCAAATTTGCTGAGAGTGCAATCCACACCATCCTCCAGATCATTTATGAAGATATTGAACAAAACCGGCCCCAGGACCGACCCTTAGGGCACTCCACTTGATACCGGCTGCCATCTAGACATGGAGCCGTTGATCACTACCCGTTGAGCCCGACAATCTAGCCAGCTTTCTACCCACCTTATAGTGCATTCATCCAGCCCATACTTCCTTAACTTGCTGACAAGAATATTATGGGAGACCGTGTCAAAAGCTTTGCTAAAGTCAAGAAACAATACATCCACTGCTTTCCCTTCATCCACAGAACCAGTAATCTCATCATAAAAGGCGATTAGATTAGTCAGGCATGACCTTCCCTTGGTGAATCCATGCTGGCTGTTCCTGATCACTTTCCTCTCATGCAAGTGCTTCAGGATTGATTCTTTGAGGACCTGCTCCATGATTTTTCCAGGGACTGAGGTGAGGCTGACTGGCTTGTAGTTCCCAGGATCCTCCTTCTTCCCTTTTTTAAAGATTGGCACTACATTAGCCTTTTTCCAGTCATCCGGGACTTCCCCGGTTCGCCACAAGTTTTCAAAGATAATGGCCAATGGCTCTGCAATCACAGCCGCCAATTCCTTCAGCACTCTCGGATGCAACTCGTCCGGCCCCATGGACTTGTGCACGTCCAGCTTTTCTAAATAGTCCCTAACCATCGCTCTCTCCACAGAGGGCTGGCCATCTCTTCCCCATTTTGTGATGCCCAGCGCAGCAGTCTGGGAGCTGACCTTGTTAGTGAAAACAGAGGCAAAAAAAGCATAGAGTACATTAGCTTTTTCCACATCCTCTGTCACTAGGTTGCCTCCCTCATTCAGTAAGGGGCCCACACATTCCTGGGGGAACAGATACATGTTCAGTATCTGTCTCTGATCTCTGAAGTTTCCATTCCTGGTAGCCATTACCTCAGCTAGGAGGGTGGGTGAGCTCAGAGCACTAATGGCAGATCTGCCATACACCTTATTCTATAGAGACAACATTTCATTGCATTTACTTCCTAAATTCACCCCCAGAATTGTTTTGGAGTTTCACCTGAATCAGTCAATCCACTTTATTTTTTGTGAAACCATCTTCATTTGAAGAGGAAGAGAGACTTCACTGAGCTAGCAAACAGGAGCAGCAAGTGGGAATTTTCCAAAGCAGTTTACAGAGGGAGTATGAGAGGCAGATAGACCTAACAAACAGACTCTAAACTTAGGCCAATAACCTACATACTTTGTGGTCTGCTGTCATGCGTGCATTCGTTGCAAGCACCTCAGGGCCTTCAGTGATTGAGCACAGTCTCTTGAGACCAGAGGGATTTCATTGAAGGAGCTCAGAGTGATAGAAATTTTCAGGGACATAGCAGAGTGGTCCTACTCCCTATCTGACAGCCTCTGTGCTGTTGAGGAGGATGAAAGTCTCTGGGAAGTAGAACATCAAGCTGGAGTGGTGGGGGAAAAAACTCAATAATTGGGACCTTTCTTACAGTTGATTTTATGATAGCCTCTTGCAATGAGGTGACTACTCTGAGGGAGGGGACCTCTTTGTAATAACAGAGACCAGTAGTAGTAAATGGGGATTCGATTTTCGAAATACAGGTAGTTAGGTTTGTGATGACCGGGAGGATCATGTGGTGTATTGCTGACTGGATGCAAAGGTTGCAGACCTTGCGAGACATCTATATAGATTTATTTGCTGTGCCGGGGAGGAGCTGCTGGTTGTGGTACATGTAGGTACCAGTGACACAGGGAAAGGGTAAGGTAGAGGGCCTGGAGGTCAAATTTAGATTGCTATCAGGACCTCCATTGTAGCATTCTCTGAAATGCTTCCAGTTCCAGAAACCTAGGCAGAATTGCAGGGTGTCAATGTGTGGATAAAATTATGGTGTTGGGAGGAGAGGTTTAGGTTTATAACTCGGGGATGGTCTGGGAAGGGAGGAGCCTATATAGGAAGGATGGGGGCTCCACCTAAAGCAAACAGAACCAGATTGTAAAACTAAGAAGATAGCAGAGGAGTTTTTAAACTAAGGGCTTGGGGGAAAGCTGACAGACGTGGAGGCGCACGTGGTTTGGTCAGAAACATCCCTTTGGGGAGGATTTGTTAAAGGGATACTCTATATCCTAGTAAAGAGGAGAGGATAGAAATTGATAAAGGAACTGAAGCAAAACAGACAAACAAGAGTCCCATGTGATTACATCACAGGAAGTCAGACAACCAAATAATGACAATTTTGTAACTGCTTGTATACAAATGCTAGAAGTCTAAATACTAAGATGATGAACTGGTGTTAAATGAGTATATTCATGTAATAAGCATCACAGAAACTTGGTGGAGTGATGCCAGTAAAAAGAAAAGGAGTACTTGTGGCACCTTAGAGACTAACAAATTTATTTGAGCATAAGCTTTCGTGAGCTACAGCTCACGTCATCGGATGCATTCAGTATAAATAATACTGCTCAAATAAATTTGTTAGTCTCTAAGGTGCGACAAGTACTCTTTTTTCTTTTTGCGAATACAGACTAACACAGCTGCTACTCTGAAACCAGTAATACCAGTGTACAAAATATATAGGAATAATAGAGCAGGTTGTGGGAGAGAGGTAAGTGTAGGAGTTAAATATAGTAAATAAATAAATGAATCTCTGTGCCATAGAATCTCTACGGATAGAATTTCCATGCTTGAATGTTAAGAACAAAGCAGTAGGAATTTAGTTCAGACTGCCTGATGATGACTTGACAGTGTTTGACATGCTCAGGGAGATTAGAGAGGCTACAAAAACAGAAAATAGAATAATAATGGGGGATTTAAACTATTCTCATATAAATGTCACCTCAGGAAGGGAGGCAGAGATAAAATGTCTAGACACCATAAATGATTACTACTTGGAGCAGCTTGTCCTCCTGCGCTCCCACCCCCATCCAGAGGAGAGGTCTTAATTTAAGACATAATTTGGTCTTAAGTGAAACATAGGATCTAGACCAGAAGATGAATATACCTGAACTGCTCATTGATAGTGAAGAGAATGTAATGAAATTTAACGTCCTTGTAGGGATGTAGAGAACACCATTGGAGCATTTAACTTCACAAAGGGGAACTATATAAAAATGAGGATGCTAATTAAATAGAAATTAAAAGAAACAGTCACAAGGGTGAAATGCCTGCAAGCTGCATGGAGACAATTGAAAAACACCATAATAGAAGTTCAAACGAAATGAGTACCCCAAACAAAAAACAGTAAAAGAACCAAAAAATGCCACCATGGCAAAACAGCAGAGTAAAAGAGGCGGTTAGAGGCAAAAAGGCACTCTTTAAAAAGTGGAAATCAGATCCTATTGAAGAAAATAGAAAGGAACATATACTCTGGTAAATCAAATGTGGAAAAACATGAAAAAATGGGAGTGACCATATCAACTATAACTTAGTTGGTATGACAACACCCATTTTTTCATGTTCTCTGTGTGTGTGTGTGTGTGTGTGTGTATATATATATATATATTATATATATCCCTACTCTATTTTCCACTGCATGTATCTGACGAAGTGGGTTTTAACCCACAAAAGCTTATGCCCAAATAAATTGGTTAGTCTCTAAGGTGCCACAAGTACTCCTCGTTCTTTTTGCTGATACAGACTAACATGGCTACCACTCTGAAACCTGTCTCCAAGAACTGTGTGATTCCAGGCATGTGGAGCACATGCATATCCACAATGGAATACAGATAGGGTTTGCCAGAGTACATATGTTCTCCTCTTCAGCATCATGATGTGCCTCTCCAAGAGGGAAAACAGTTTTTTGTTGCATTTCCCAGTCCTTCTCTCTGATGTGACTTTGGCTGCAAAGGACTGCAGTCTCTCCTCTCTGTACCATTGTCTCTTGCTGCACCTCCTCTTTCTTCTCTTATTTGATTGGGTGTTGCTTCACCTGCCGCCTAGGGTAACCAGGTAGAAAGTGTGAAAAAATTGGGATTGGGGGTAGTAGCTGTAAGGTATATGAGACAAAACCCAAAATATCGGGACTATCCCAATAAAATTAATACATCAGGTCACCCTACTGCCACGAGGCCACACCTGGAACATGGTGTCCAGTTTTGGTCCCCCCCACTACAGAAGGGATGTGGACAAATTGGAGAGTCCAGCAGAGGGCAACAAAAATGATTAGGGGGCTGGGGACATGATTTACAAGGAGAGGCTGAGGGAACTGGGGTTATTTAGTCTACAGAAGAGAAGAGTGAGGGGAGATTTGATAGCAAACTTCAACTACCTGAAGGGGGGTTCCAAAGTGGTGGCAGATGACTGAACAAGGAGGAATGGACTCAAGTTGCAGTGGGGGAGGTTTAGGTTGGATATTAGGGAACACTGTTTCACTAGGAGGGTGGTGAAGCACTGCAGTGGGTTACCTGGGAAGGTGGTGGAATCTCCATCCTTTGAGGTTTTTAAGGCCTAGCTTGACAAAGCCTTTGCTGGGATGATTTTAGTGGGTGTTGGTCCTGCTTTGAGCAGGGGATTGGATTAGATGACCTCCTGAGGTCTCTTCCATCCCTAATATTCTATGATTCTGTGCATCTTTGGGTTGTGTTATCATTTCATTTAAACCTTTCTGTTTACCTCGGTTTTGTGAAGTGCTGTGTAGATGTCAGTGATTCTCCTGCAGGTGCTGTTCAAAGAAATGTAGTTCAGTCAATTGCTACAGTGAAGGTGGCATATATGGTACCATTCCCAGACACACACAATATAGCTGTACCTCCATACCCCCCATTCATTTCTCATATCTACCCAACAGTTTGGAACCTGCAGTGATATAGTAACAGCTTTTACAAAGCTTGCGTAACTTTGTCTATCATAAAGTTATGATTAATGCATAATATTATTTGTGGTTAGATTAAACTGGTGATTTTTCTAGTGGCTTGCTGTGGGACAGGAGGAAGGGGGGAAAAAAGCAGAAAGTTGATATAATCAAGGTCAATTAAGGTAGTAAGGTTATAGTACTGTAATGCAACACAAACTTTTTTGGTTTCACTGTCTGCATAACAGTACAGTATGAGTTCCCTCTTCAGAGTATTATAGTACATTGCATGCAAGTAAAGCCATTCAGTGATGTATAGGCATCATTTGTGCAAGCTTCAAAGCCTAAAGGCTCTTAAGTTTATTAATGCCATACACTACAGGCATAAAAGCTAGTTAATTTTAAGCCTGATTTTTCTTATGTCACCTGACACTATTTGAAAACTTTTGGGACAAATATTATTAGGCAAAATTTTCAAAAACCCCTAAGTCACTTAGAAGCCTGTGTCCTATGCCAAAGGTGACTTAGGTTCTTAAGTTCCTCAGTGCCTAAGGTCACTTTTGAAATGAGATTTGTGCTTCTCAAAATTTTACCCATTAAGCAAGCAGGGATTCAACCATATTTTTGTGTGAAGAACGTGGTGTATCTTCCAAAAATTATAGCATTTACTCTGGGTATAGAATGAGTTTGGAGAATTTACAAGCAAATTAGTTAATAAGTTAAAATTTAATTTTAAAGTGGGTCCTTTAAAAGTTTAGCACTCAGTGTCGGGCCTTTTCCATATCCAAGTGATCTTAAGAGAATAATGCGGATGCCTCAAACTTCACAAATAGTTAAAACTAGTGTCTCAGGACTAGCTACACTTGAAGACTTTTAAAAATAGGATTACTGGACATTCGTTACTGTTATACCTCATTACTGAAAGATTATCCTTCACTGACAATGAGCGCGCGCACACACAAATATCTTGCATGTCTTTAAAAAATAGTTTATTCTAATTGGGGCACGCAAATGTATTATTATTCACTATTCATAACTTTATGCTCGACAAAGTTATGCAAGCTTTGGAAAAGCTGTTACCGTGCTGCTGCAGCTGCCAAACTATTGGGAAAATAGGGAAAACGATGGGGTGGGTATGGAGAAACTGAATAAAATTGTACTAGTTGAAAATGAACATTGATCTAATTGCTATAGTTCTCTGAACTCAGATTATACCTTTTAAAGTTATCATTTACTATTCAGTTACAGGTGTAATGAGGTGTGCTAAGCCTGAAACCACTAGGCTTTTTAACTAGACCAGAGGCTTATTTGAGTTTGATAATCTCTCTTTGCAACACTGGAACCTACCATACTGACTATGGACTTTTACTATAATACACATGAGGAAAGTACAATAAATAATTTTACTTTATCATTTTCAAAAATTATAACTTTAAGATGTGTAATCAGTTTCTATACTTTATATGAAGACTTTCATTTGTGTTCAGCAGGACTTTTTTTAAAATTTTTAAGTTAATATTATTTGCAAACACTTTTTTCCTAGCAAGTAACACACTCTTTCTCTTACAGAAGGAAAAGGAGAAAAAAAAAGATGAGAAGAAGAGAGAGAGGGAATCAGAAAAACCATTGAAACCCCTAACCAGTGAAAAGGTAAGACTACTTTATTTTATTTTTTAATTTACAAATAGATACAGTATTGGGCCATGTATTGTGCCTGGAGTTAGATAGATGTATTTGAAATATAAAAAGATGTCTGAATAATAGTCCAAATTAACTAGTGTTAATGGTTCATGAATGCTTGAGTGATTGTCTGATCTGCAAAGACTGACAATGACAACTTTCTATCCATTTAATGGGACAGGGAAAGAAGGGTTCATATTAAAATGTTTATCTGATCCTAGTAAAATAATAGTTGACAAGAATTAGACCTAAATGGTTAAGCTTTCAAAAATACACTGTTGTGCTCATAGTTACTGTGTGTTTTTCATGCATATTTTTTTTGAAAACTAAGGTCTATGCTGTTGAGTAGTGTCAAGTTTACACACCATGAGAGCTCTGGTCTGTAGATACAGCACAGATGTGTATCTGAAATTAAATTGTAAAATAATATATGGATTTACTACGATAGTATGTTGTGGAACTCTGTCATTGATTGAACAAATAACTTAAGTGAACACCAAGGAGGGAGGAAAAATTGTTCAATAGCTAAAACTAGGATGATGATTCCTGAAAGTAAGCTGAATATCAGAATAATATTCCAAATATCAAGGTCTTTCAGATTGTGCAAGGGAATTAGTGGAGTCTGCAGTACTAAGTACAGTTAGGACTAGACTGGAAAAAGTACCAATAAATACTTCGTAGGAAACAATCCTGGCAGAGGAATGGACTAGATCAGGGTGGCCAACCTGTGGCTCCAGAGCCACATGCGGCTCTTCAGAAATTAATATGCAGCTCCTTGTATAGGCACCGACTCTGGGGATGGAGCTACAGGCGCCAACTTTCCGATGTGCCCAGGGGGGTGCTCACTTTTCAACCCCGGCTCTGCCACAGGCCCTGCCCCTCACTCCACCCCTTCCACGCCCTCCCCTGAGCCTGCTGTGCCCTCGCTGCTCCTCCCTGCCCCCACCCACCCACAGAGCCTCCTGCATGCCACAAAACAGCTGATCGGGACATGCAGGGAGGGAGGCTCTGATCAGAGGGGTGCCAGTGGGTGGGAGGCGCTGGGAGCAGGGAAGTGGGGGGAAGGGGAGCTGATGGGGCTGGCTGCTGATGTATTACTGTGTATCTTTAGCCATGTACATTGCTAAATGCTGGCTACTTCTGTGAAAAACAATTAGCATGTTCCTAGAACTTTTATCCTGCAGTGTAGTCCAATACTTTGTATAATTCATTGGAGTCTCTATCTGCCAGTTTATTTTTGCTGTGGCAATGTAATGTGTCACAGCTGCATAAAAATACCATCTTTCCTATCTGTTGTTTTATTAATATAATTAAAGTATGTTTTGTTCTGAATGTTCACTTGTCAAACTTTTTTGTCATGTTGTAACTAATCTTCCATGAATAATATCCCAGCATCTTGATACCAGAAATTCACAAAAACTTTAAAAACAGAAAAATTTAAAAGAAGATATCAGAATGCATTGGTATCATTGCTAGCATGAGCTTCTCTTAAGATATTTCGGGTAGTTGAAATGGAAGTGAGAAAGATATTTCTTTATTGAATATACCAGAATACCAAGCTACATCGTTATGTAATAATAAAAAAGTAAAATACAACCAAGAAAGCTGGAGGTGAGGGGGACAAGGTTACTTTCCTTTGTAAACCTGTCAGATAGTAGCATACATTCTTAGTTCTCCTCTCCTTAGTACTTTTCTTTTGCTCTTGGATTCTGATGTATTTTTCAAGATTTTAGATTCAAAATTGCGGTATGGTCTTGTCATTGTTTTAAGTTACTTAAGATTTTGCCTTTTTATGTACTGGCAAGTCACCAACAAAATGTCTCCAATCATGATTCTATTAAGTTGTCCTCTATCGGCAATTTTGTGTATCGTTTCTCAAAATGTGTGGGGTTGGGCTTCTTGATTATTCTCTGTCCTTGGTTTAAAAAAAAAAAGTCATTAGCTGTTGTGAAGAAAACCTTGGAAATATGACTTGAGTGCAACCAAGGAAAGCAGTGTTTGCCTGAGGCCTTGTCTACGCTACAAAATTAGGTCAACATAAGTAGCTTTGCATCACCCTAGTTGTGCATGTGTCGACGCTAAAATTTGTCTCCCACTGATATAAACTTTTCATTATGCTGACATAGTAACATTGAGCCATGGTCGATGTACTGAGGTTGACGGAGCTTGAGTGTAGATGCTGTGTTACCAAGGTCAACCCTATCAGTCCTCCAGCAGCTGTCCCACAATGCCTAACACTGACTGCTCTGCTCAGCATTGTGAACTGTACTTCCAAGGAGTCATGTTGATCAGAAACCCCTTCCATCCACCTGCTCCATTAATGCCACCAACAGTCTTGAATTGGTTTTCGCTATGCCCCGCAACAGTTTGTCCTGCAGGAAATCATCTCTTCTTGTGGCTCTGCAAATACTGGAGGATTGTGGATCCTGTGCTTCCAGTGCTAATGACAATAGTGCAGAGCTGTGCAAGCTCCATCCTTCTGTCAGAGATGGCGAACAGTGACAAGACCTGCACAGGTTCATGACTATATCAAAATAGGTGTGGAAGTTATGGAGTGGAGAAAATTGCACGATGGGAACTTGACTACCATGCATTGTCAAAACATCTCAAAAAACACTGAGGATACAGATCAGGATACCTTTTCATGGTGCTCTGCACTGTACATTGAAGCAAGCAGTCATGGCCAGTACGGCACAAAGAGCCAACTATGCATGAGCACAAGCTATATATTAACTGTGGTGGCTTTATGCGAATGTAACTTGCAGTGGCAAAAATTTGAAGTGTAGACATGCCCTGAGGTTTCAGTACATATGAAACAATAGCTCTAAGGTGTGAACTACCCAAATCATTTCAATGTGTGCCAAATCAGATGTCAAAGATGGTACTTTAAATGTCAGTATAGTTAACTATTTCACTGCTCATCCAAGCAGGTATCGTATCATATGAAGATCTACACAGTTTACTCTGAAGCCTTGCTTTTACTAGGAAAAAGGTGTATTTTTAACATGTTAGCCGATCGAGGAAAATCTCCCCAGAGTTTACCTTAATCAGTTACATTAAAAATACAGCTGCTTTGCAGCTGTACATTTTACATCAGGATGAACACTTTTTAACTCTTTGGCTTTTTTTTCCTAATGTGGATGTGACCTTATTGACTGTTAGTTTGGGTAGGCCTTTAATAATGCGTGAGGGACAAAATTGGTCAGGTAATACCTCTTATGGGATCAACTTCTGGTGGTGAGAAAGACGAGCTTTTGAGCTTACACAGGCCTCTTCAAGCCTCTAAGATGAGGGCCCAACATGAGTACAGCAACACTGTATATATTTAATAACTCATGTCAGGGTTGAAGTGTGTGTGGGGTAGGGAAAGGGATCACTTCATTTTCTTGAAAGCAGGGTTCAAGATCCAGAAATTCGTGACAAGATTTTTTTTATTCATCTCTTGGGTTTTCCCCATTTTTTTTAGTTTGTGGAGACAAGGCACACAAAGCCAAGCTCTGAATGTAATGCTATTGTTCCAAAATATGGTGGTGGTGATGCTGATTGCTTTGTGTAATGAGGCCTTGTAGCCTCAGAAGTCTTTGAGCACTGACCGTGTTTGGCTACATTAAGGGAATTCTGTCCATTAAAGAACTTTTCCTTCCAATCAAGTTTTTAAAGTATGTTACCTTTACTTTGAAGAAATGTCATGATATAAATGAGCTGTGTGGTGTAACTTACCTTTTACACACTAATTTCCTAATTGGCTTTGAGACTCTTGTAGTGACTGTATGCTTTTGTTCTTGATCCTCAAAGGATTATTGTTCCAACACAGATCTCCCCTGCTCTAAAAATACTGTCTGTCAAGGTACTCCTGTGTCTTAGATCTTTAGCATGAGACTGGCAAAATTTCCTTAGCTCTTAAAATGTATAGTGTTTGGATCCCTAAGGGTTGCAGATACAGTAGTGTTGTGAAAATTAAAATGTTAATGATTGCAAAGTGCTTGGAAGTGGGTTTTGGTTTTTTTTACAATCTTTTTATTCAGTGTATTCCACCAGTTTTGACTGACCTCAGCTTAAAGAGCAGTGAGTCTTGGAGTGATTATGGTTAGAAAGGGGACTGTTAAAGTGGTATCACTTAATAAACAGATTTGCTCCGATGTGCTTTTGGTGTATCTGCTTGTTTCAGTAACAAAAGTTATTTTTCTACTTCTACTTCTGTTAGTCCTGCAGAATTTGTAAAATGTAGGAAAGTGGGGTGGAGTCTATTCTATTTTATGCAGTATCAGCAGAATTCTTAATCAGGTTCCAGTTGCATGCCAAACTTATCCCTGTGGAAACTTTAAATCTTGCTGAGGACAGAAATTGGCCCTCAAAATCTTTGACTAGTAAAGATATGCATACTGATAATGTAGCTATTTTCTCATCTCAGGTTGAGTTTTCACAGGCCTGCCAACTAGGGAAAAACACCCTTTAAATTGTAAACAGAACATTTACTCTTGAAACCTTTGAGACATAATTGTCAAGGAGTATCCATTATGCCATTGTTTTTGCAGGCTGACTTTGGAGAAGAAATATGCTCTAAAATCAGTAAGCAGGGTTGTTTGTTCTTCATTTTGCTCGCTTTAGGGATGAGACTGGGCAAGGGACATAGCATTTCCAAGGACAGCCAGCTAGTAGTCCTAAAAAATATCAGGGTAGTTGTGTTCAGTAGTTGTATAAATAACAATTATTTTATTACAAGAATACAACGCGTTCAAATTAAAGTTTTCAAAGTTTAAAAATCCATTTGGCAGGGTGAACAGAATCTTTTCCAGGTGAGCTCTATCAGTTGAGTAAACGCTAAGCTTTCATTTAAAAATAAAAATGTTTCTAGCTCTTATGGGTTCAAAGAGAGTCTTCCATGTGTGAACCAAGTGTAATCAATATAGTGCTATCTTCCAAAGTCTGCAGTCACTCAGATCCAGTGCCACCTCCTGTTATCCATAGTTGCACCACAGTGAAAAGTGGCCAGAATCTTATCAGTTTTACTACAGCTATTTAGAACCCTGTGGGCAGTGGTGATACTGACAGAACTCCTGTGGGTTTAGGAGGTCTATTATGAGCAGCAGCTGCAGAGGCAGTCACTGGAGCACTAGTAGACATTTTCCCATTGAAGGAGCCAGAAGGCTAGAGGAGGGGCAAAAGAGCAGAGGCCCTCCTCCACACTTTTAGCAGCCAGGTGCCTCTGTGGTATGATCCCACTAGCATCTGATCAACTTTCAAACTCTTTCTCCAGTTCCTTACCCCCTCTTGCTGTGATGAGTATATATAGGAGATTACTACTTCATTTACTCCTTTTATAGACTCCTTGATGATGTGGGAGGGTGGTGTCTTCACTACTCTATACCACCTTCAGCTTTTGCAAGAGGTTTTTCTGCTACTGTATCCCTCATCCAGCCCCTGATATTTGAGTCTTCAATGAGTATCTCATTCTCCTATCTTGCAACCAAATGGTGAGTGGGACTTATGGTTTATCAGACTTCTACTAGCTGGGTACTGATAGGAAAATGGATTCCTGAGTGCAGACTGGGATTAGCAGTTTAGTAGGAATTCTAGCACTCTTCTCTGATCCCAGCTTCTGGGATAGGGAAGGAGGGGTTATCATCTGGGTGTTGTCTCTAGATAATGCCCCTCCAGCCATCATTTATATGGATATTGTGGATGACTAGTAGGTTTAGGTATCTGTTAGCTATCTGGTATAAAGCCCAGAGTTTCCCCAATGGGCATTTTTCTAACACCTAAACTTTTTAAACGTATTTTAGGATTTATTCTCCAAATAATTAGAAGTACCTTAAAACACTTCTCTTATAAATGATAGGGCCCTGACAGTTGACCTATTTTTCTTTTTACCGGATTCTGCTGTTTATTTTATAACCAAATTTTAAATTACTTTAAAAAGTAATCTAAACGTAAGATGTTGGGTTCAAGTGGATAGTGGTCAAAATCTGAAATTTTGAATGTATGAATTAATTTAAGCATTAAAACTGTAAATACAGAAACAAGATATTTATGTAAATATTAAATCTGAATAAGATCATGTCCAATTTAAGTCTGTTGTGGATGGACCTCTTCAGTTACTATTAACTGTTTTTTTTAGTACAAAATATGTTCTGAACCCTTCATTTTCTTAGAAAAACATTTTATTACATGAAGCTGTATAAACAGAATTTTATTTCAAATTACATTTGAAAAGCATTTATTTTTACATCAGCGACCAGTAGGTACATCTGTGGATAAATTAAAATACTATATGTTGTGTTGTTTGGACATCTAATTGGACTCTGGAAACATTACATCATGTACTGGAAAAAAAATCTGTTTAGGACAAAACCAGAAGCGTACCATGTGGCTGTCTTTTGTACATCTTTTGCAAACTTTGCCTCTGTGCACTCCACAGCATTCACTCCAACCACGGGGGCCCAGTAAAGAGGACTCTAGCTCTGTGCTGCTATGTCAAGGGGGATATCCTTCTGCTGTCCCTGATACAACAACTGAGAGCTGGTGACCACCTTTGCGCTCACGATGGACTGAATGGAAAGCACAAAGAACCCAAAAGTGGCTCTTGAGCTTCCACTTCATTGAATCTGTTATCTGTCCTCCTAAAGCACTTTTAAAATGGCTGTCACAATGATATTTAAGTACTGGGCACACTTGTTTAGCATAACAGACTTTGAAAGGCAAAATCATGCCCATGATATCTCTAACTATTTCAGTGTATACATATCAAGAGAGCCTTCCCATGTATTCTAGGCCCCCTTGACATGACATAAAATTTCACTGGTTAAGTGCAGAAGTACCTGTGAATATAACTATCAGTAAACCAAGCAACTCAAAATTTCAAATTATCTTCCACCTCCAGCAAATTGGGGGATTGTTTTTTCCCCTCCTCTGTCGTCTTTCCTTCTCCCATCATATCTGTCTGATACAGACCATTATAAAAGTAATTGGATAAAAGCCAAGGCCAAGAGATATGGGCATGTGATTAGACCTGATAAGGTTGAGCTTGGGCTAGATCTGACCTTTGGTTCTGTAGCTGTGGTCCTGCCATTGAGAATGTTCTATCCCTAATGCCTGGCTCTCAGGGCTGGTCTACTAACAAATTTGCACTGAAATAACAAAAGGTATGAATTAAAACTATTTCATTATTTTGGTACAAGTTGGTATGTAAACCAGCCCTTATTCTGAGCTTCTCCAGGCTGCCCCTGTAGAGCACAGCGCTCTTGATGGGTCACAGATGGTAAAGAGACCTTTGGTGGAGCCAGGTTCTGAACCCAGTTAGTGATTTATAGACTTTGACAACTAACTCTATTGGGCAGTGAACTGTGCTGTTGGATTATTCAGTGTGTTTTGTAAAAGCAGAAAGATGTCACCTTGCCTGTGCTTCCTTTAGGACTATACGGGCAGTTTATCTACCTTTCAAGTCTGACCCCGATGGTTTTTTTCGGGCAGGGGGGCGGAATTCTGGGCCATACAGGTTTCCATTTTTGTATATTTTTTAACTTAACTAAATTAGCAAAAAAGTATAAAATACATATAACAAGATCAACTTAAAGTAGGTTGATATCAAAGCATCAAATTATTATAATCAGGTTGATTAAACCATATTTAAACCAAAACTTATAATTTGGGAGGGCAGCAGTTCTGATCAGCCCCAAAGTAATAGGTTACTACCAGTCTCAGTGCTAGTTGATATATTTATGTTCTGATCAAATGCCTAATACAGAGATGGTCACTCCCAGGTTGAAGCTAACGTTGAGACTATTGTCGTGCTGTCTGGATCAGCTCACAACTGTTAGTGCCTACCTCAGGACAGACTGTCAAAAACAGGGCAGACACCCCAAACTAGTGGTATGTTCTATAATTAGATTTCACCAACTCAGTAAAAAATGTGAACTCCTGGGTCACTATAACAGTTTTACCATGGAGTCAGAGACCATCCCCTAAGGCTCTCCAGTCTAGCTTGCCACCCAGGCATGCTGGACTTAGTGATAAACGGTCATTTTCACCAAAAATCACAAGCAGAGCTGTCTCGAGGGGGGATGCGGGGCCCGGGGCAGAAGTGATGTCACTTCTGGCACTGACTGTGCCGGGGGCAGGTAGGGGAGTCTGCGGGAAGCGGTGCCTCCCCAAACAGCGAGGTGTGGCCACGCCCACACTCTCCCCGCCCCCCTCCCTGGCCCTGCTTCGGCAGTGCCTCCACCATCCTGAGGCTGGGGAGACTTTAGGACTATATGGGCAGTTTATCTACCTTTCAAGGTACTCCCGTGCGCTCTCCTTACTGGTGCTCCGGGACTGTGGATGCTGCAGCTGTGCCACCGTGTGCTCTCCCTCCCAGTGCTCCGGGGCACATGCTCTCCCCTCGGGTGGAAGGGTTGGAGCTGAGGGTAGCCTCCCGCAGCCAGCGGTTCGCCCACTGCCCATGTGCAGCTGGCCAAGTGCGGGGCCTGGAGCGGTTGCCCCAATTCGTTGTCCCCTAGGGACGGCTCTGGTTCTAAGAGACCAGTCACAGCCCGATCAATTGGTGTCCTAGATCTTACACCAAAGACAATACCTGTACCCAGTGCTGTAATAAACTGTCTAAAGCAGGGGTGGGCAAACGTTTTGGCCTGAGGGCTGCATCTGGGTATGGAAATTATATGGTGGGCCATGAACGCTCACAAAATTAACAAGTCAGAGATATTCAAATAAACTCTATTTAATAAAGATACATTTTAGTGGGAATAAACACAAACCTTACTTATTATACATATACCATCATAACACATTACAATAATTAAACCAAATTTAACCCCTTCCCATGCCCTCTTCGATTAATGTGAACAATGCAGCTGGTCACCCTTCTTTACAATGGCATCAAAGTCCGATGTCACTCTTGTGGAAATCTGCAATACTGAGCTGAGATGCTGGTCAGTTTACTGGGATCTGTAGCGAGATTTGTTGTAATTCAGCAGGGAAAAGGTTTGTTTGCACACACAGGTGGAGCCAAACAAAACAAGGATTTTCTGTGCCATCTTGCGGATATTTGGAAACTTTGTTTCACTTGAGGCACAAAACTTGTCCAGTTTTTCTGAATTGTAATTTTCCCTTAAGGTGGAATCGCACTGGAGATCAAAGAGCTCCAGTTGTAATTCTTGCGGGGCTTTCTTGTAGTCAAATGACAGTGGGCATGACAGCAGCTCCAGTGTCTTCTCTATCTTCTCAAAGTCAGAGAATCTATGAGAAAATTCTCCATGCAAGTCACTCAAAATTTTGCTGTAGTTCTCTCTCTGCTCTGGTGACACTTCCAAGTATTTCAGTGTTGGAAAGTGAGCAAACACTTTAGTCTAGTTTTCAAAACAAATTAAGGACAAACTTGGCTTTGAAAGCTGTCACACGAGAATACAATTTGTGTACAAACGCATTCTTTCCTTGCAGCTTTACATTAAGTTCATTTAAATGTGCCAGGATATTCACACCAAAAGAAATGTTGTACAGCCAGTTTGCATTCTGTAATTCAGGGAAATCATTTTCTTTCGCCTGCATCTTCAGAAAAGTGCAAATTTCATCTGTGAGCTCCCACACTCACTGCAATACCTTACCTAGGTTGAGCCAGCAGACATTTGTATGATAAAGTAAGTGCTGGTGTTCGGCATCAGTGTCTTCAAGAAGGAAAATGAATTGCTGATGATTAAGTCCCCTCGCTCTTACGTAGTTCGTTATTTTCACTACTGTGCGAACAACATGATCAATGTCCAGGGCATTTTTTAGAGGGCCTCCTGATGTATAATACAAAGCAGAAAAATCACCTCTTTATTAGGGTCATCGTCTTTTATTTTGTCCTGAATTCTTTTAAAAAGTCCTGTGTGTTTCCCAATTAAATTTGGTGATCCATCTGTGGTTACATTTGCCAGTTTACTCCAGGGGAATTTCAGATGTTCAAGGCAGCCAGACGCCCTCTCGTATAAATCCAATCCCTTAGTTGTGCCTTTCATTGATTCCATTAATAAAAAAATCCTCTGATTTCAAATTTGTCTTAAATTCCTCTGACAAAAATCAGTAACGGTGCTGTATCATTAAGGTCAATGCTGTCATCAAGAGCTAACGAAAACAACGTGAAGCCCTGTGCTTTCTTGTTCAACTCAGAAGCCAAATGTTCATCAATCACTTCTACACGGCGAGTAACAGTTCTTCGTGACAAACTAATATTTTCAGATTTTTTTTGGTATTCCGGGCACAGCAAGCCAGCAACATCAACCAGGCATTCTTTTAAGAACTCCCCTTCAGCAAAAGGCTTATGTTTAGCAATTTTAAACACCAGAATACAACTTGCCTTTGTAGTGGCTTCCTGAACTGTCGCTTGTTGTACATAAATATTTTGCTGAGCTTTTAAGTTCGTGGTGAGTTTTTCAGCTTTTCTTGCCTTTTCCTCAGTTGTTAAATTGTTGCCATAATTAGGGTGTTGCGTTGAAAAACGGCGATTCAAATTATACTTCTTGAACACAGCGATGCTCTCCTGACAAATCAGGCATACAGCTGTCGAGTTCACGTTTGTGAGTTCAAACAGCAAAGAGATGAAAAGTTTTCTTGTGACCCTGTTTAATCTTTTACATTTGGTCATCCAGTCCATGAGTTCCCTTGCACATAGTATGTCCAAGGTGTGATAGTACCAATCCTTTCTATTGTGATGTTTCTGAATGGCTGGTTGAATCTTGATAGGCCTCCTTAATGGGCGGCAGAGGGTGGTGGTAGTGGTGGGAAGGATGATTCCTGCATTTGGGTTGACAAGTTCAGAGCAAATATTTTCAAAGTTATTAAGAAAAATTCTCATTTCCTTATAGCGTGGAGTACAGACATGACAGGTGAGTTTAATGCATTTAACAATTTACAAGCATTTCATTATAGTCTAAACATAAATACCTTCTTATAAGGCTAATACTTGTTTTGAACAAAACTAACATACAGGTGAGTTGGTTTGGTTTCCAGCTATGAATTTGTCATTACTTAGCTAACACCTACAGCCTTGGCCAGAGCTGGCCCGTATTTTACCAGTATCAGAACTATGTTGCTGAGGCCAGTTAAGGCAGTCTATCCAAATTGTACATGGTTAGGCAACTATCCTTTCCCCTCCCCAAGATACAATTACATGAAACATTCTAATGCAATTCAAGAGGATACAGCTTGTTATGTTTAAAATTAAAATGAATTTGACTGAAAATATTATTTCTCAGGATTAAACAGAGCTCCTATCCCACAAAATAGATGCCTTTTTAATACAGTGAGATTATTTAAGATCGTGTTATTTTAGGTACTTGAACTGTTCTCTATATGCACAATTTTAAGATAAATTCTGTGGCTTTTATCTGTACACTCACAAGCTACCAGTCATCTGTTGGAGTTTAGGAAGCTGGTAAATGGTTGAAAAGATTAGCTGATGGTTTTCTTGGCTTAACTGTTTAACACTGGTGAAATTGCTGGCTGTTTGGAAGTAACTTGTTTGTAAATGTCAAATTTTAGATTTTGCATGTTGACCTCCTTCCACTTGGTGACCAGATAGGAGGGTTACATTAATTTTGATGGAATATATGGGCCCAGAGAGTCAAAGATGTTAACGTGACCAAGTCACTGCCCTAATTGTCTTTTGAGCCATGTTATAGTTTTAGCCTTCACAACATCCTCTGGCTATGAGTTCCACAGTACTTTATTGTGTGAAGTACTTTCTTATGTTTGTTTTTAAATCTGCTGCCTATTAATTTCATCGTTTCCTATTTCTTGTTATGTCAGAGAGTAAATAACACTTCCTTATTCACTTTCTCCATACCATTCATGATTTCATTGACCTCTATCATATCTCCCCATAGTCACCTTTTTTCCAAGCTGAAAATCCCAGTCATTTTAATGTCTCCTCAGATGGAAGTTGTTCCATACCCTTAATCATTTTTCTCTCTTCCTTTTCCAATTCTAATATATCTGTTTTTGAGATGGGACAACCAGAACTGCATGGAGTATTCAAGCTGTGGGCATACCATGGATTTATGCAGAGGCATTATATTTTTTTCTCATTATCTATCAATCTCCTGATGGTTCCTAACAGTCTGGTAGCTTTTTTGATTGCCATTATACATCAAACAATGTTTTCAGGGAACTATCCATGATGACTCCAAGATCATTCTTGAATGGTAACATCTACTTTAGACCCCATCATTTTGTGTATATATAGTTGGGATTAGGTTTTGCCAATGTGCATTACTTGGCATTTATCAACATTGGATTTCATCTGCCATTTTGTTGCCCAGTCATCCAGTTTTGTGACATCCTTTTGTAACTCTCCATATTCTGCTTTGGACTTGACTACCTTGAGTAATTTTGTATCATCTGAAAACTTTACCATCTCACTGTTTACCCTTTTTCAAGGTCATTTATGTCAGTTAAGAATATTATTGATGGGTTCCAACATGTCAGATCCCAACTCCAAGAAGCATGGGTTTAAGATGTGCATTCTGTCCAGCAGTTTTGCTGGTGTCTGTGCACATTCGGATCCTGAAGTGTTTAGGCAAGAATCACTCGCCAACATGTTGCGCTGTCTGTAGTACAATTAGTACTGGTGACTGGAAGAGGAGAGAGAATAGACTACAGGGTCTTCTGTTACAATAGGCCTTATCAACCATGCCTCAGGGATCTGATAGATAGATATAAAGGATATAAGAGGAGCAGGGGACCTGAATCGGCTCTTGCTATTTTGGGAGTCAAGAAATTGCTTCTGCTTCAGCTCCAAGCTCCACTGCCAAGTCAGCTGAGCTTCCAATACCACACCCTCGGACCAAATCTGGTTCATTCTTCTGGGTGCAGACACCCTGAGGTTCCTCGAGACTTACCGGAACTGACTACTTTGGTTGTGCAGCTGACAAAAACAAAATCAAAGCACATTTTGAGTGTCTCCTCAAGTCATTCACATCATGTGGCTCTGAGATCCATAGAGGTAGAACCGCAGGATAGCTCCAAGAGTACGGATCATGAAAAAAGACCATCAGATCAGTTTGTGGCAGCCCAGCCACATGCTTATAATAGTGATGACACAGGTTCATTTGGATCCACACCTCTTAACAGATTTCATCTTACTGCAGAGCTCACTTGATAAGAGATGGAGATGAGGGACTGAGCGAGGGCTCTCTGGAGCTGATACCCCTACCCCCTAAGAGTCCAGCTGGCTCATTACTCTCCATGTTTCAGATCCCTGAATCAGCTATCTCTGTTTGCTTTGTGGTCAGATCTGGGATTAGATCCATAGTAAGATGTGGAGTCATATCAGAGACTCGTACTGAAGACTATTCCCTGAGCAAAGGCTTCCTCTTCAGAATAATAATCCTGGACAGCCTAAGTATCAACCAGGTCATATGATTTCAGGTTAGGGGACTTGACAAGGCTAGACCATGCCACCTTGGATGTCTTGGCCATATTGGCCAACTCCTGCTTATCAATACGGTACGGGTAAATTTGATTCTCTGGTGCTGGAGTATCATCAACTTTAACCTACAGATTCAAGGGGGCTGGATCCAAGATGTGCTGATCCAAGAACAAGGGAATGTTCCCCTCCCTTGCCACCAGCATGTACTTATGGAAGAGGAGATATCTCAGGATGAATCCTAAGATTTCATTGAATTGGAAAGTGGTCCACCTTATGATGACAATGTGGTAAGAAAGACAGCATTTTTCCTTTGAAGGATACAATAGTGTTTCATGAACTAGTTGACAGAATGGTATCCACTTTAAAAATTTCCATCAGTGGCTTTGGTGGAGGCCACACATGTAGTTTTTTGACATTCTCGGATCTATGGCAAAGGTAAAAGTTTCGTTGCCTATGTTAGGGCTGTGGCAACCAGCAAAATCCCTTTAGTCTCATCCATTATTGTGCCAACCAATTTCAAAAAAGGCTGACAAGTTATATCAAATCCTGTATGAGGGACTGTCTTGTCATGGGCACCCTCAGCCTAATTCTCCTGTTACAGCAGCAACATTCCAAAAATCAGGTCTTTAACCCTCTACCTCTTATGAGAGAGAGGAGGAAAAGTTGTACTCTCGAGGGAGAAAATTATTTTTGTCAACTTCCTCAAATACTTGCATGGCAAACTATCAAGCAGCCATGGCCAGGTTTCAGTTTCAACTGTGGGAGAAGATGTTGCACCAAGTTTCAGAAGAAGAGACCTCTGTCTCCACATTGAACACATACATGACATTTTCTAATAAACATCCATTTTGATGCTCAAGTTGAGCTCTGCAACCACTCTTCTAGTTCATCCAAAACTTCCTTCCATCTTGCTCTCTCCTTCTTTCCTCTAGAGACTCCCTTTGTCATTTCTGCCTAGTTTGGGAGAAAAAGAACACTGGACAAGTGAGTGATGGAATTAATGACATCTGGCTACACTATTCACTTTCACACCATCTCAGGTCCCCAAATACTTTCCCCTTCCTTTTCAGGGGCTCCTCTTATGAGAGGCTTCTGAAATAAGAGGTGGACTTAAACTGGGAGTGTTAGACCCTGTACATTCCTTTACATAGGCAAGGGTTTTTAATTCTAAATACTTCCTAATATCCAAAAGAAGAGGTGGGGGAAGACCAATACTGGACCAAGTTCTAAACAACTTTATCCAAACTTTCAGATTCATAATGGTAACTTTTTGTGTCCATAATACCATTGTTGGATCAAGGAGACTGGATTACAACCCTTGTTCTCCAGGATGCTTATTTTCACATAGTTTGGCATCCTGCCTACAAGAGATTCCTAAGGTTCATTGTTGTCCAGGAACATTTCCGATATAGAGTACTTCCTTTTGGTGTTTCAACTGCTCCAAGAGTGTTTATGAAGATATTAGCAGTAATGGCGCTTATCTGAGACAGATGGGAGTGATAGTCTTCCCATAGCTCAATGACTGGCTTCTCAAGTCTCCATCCTATGAGGAAGTTCAAACAGCAAAAAACAAAGCCATCGGTCTTTTCAAGATTTTGGGATTAAAGGTAAACATGGAAAAGTCCACTCTGGTCCCAGTGCAACGTATGGAGTTCACTGGAACACTGCTCAATGTTAAGACTGCCAGAGCCCATTTACCTCTTGACAAGCTCAATACTATAGTAAATCTAATAACACAACTACAGACCATACCTAGAACAGTGAGATCATGCCTTCAGGTTCTAGATCACATGGTATTGGGTAATTTTATGACACCTGATGCCAGACTGCACTTCAGAGGCATGCATACATGGTTTAAGACAGACCTACCCAGCAAGCACAGTGTGAATATGAAAGTTATAGTTCCTTGGGACATTTGTCAGTTAGTGGAGTGGTGGAAGAACCTGAACAGAATTTGCATAGGAATGATTCATACCTCCCATTCTAATGAAAATTGTAGTGATTGATGCATCACTGACAGGTTGAGGGGCACATCTGCAGGATCATTGATATCGGACAAATGGTTGCTTTTGGAGCCCTTTCTTCATATCAGTATTCTAGAACAGAGCAGTTTGAAATGCTTGTGCTCACTTTCTACCACTACTGTTTTTATTGAAGTGTTCATTTTCCTCTCCTGTCACTAGATAATTGTATGCTGTGGTTAGCTCTATTTAGGATGATTGTTGCATTTCAGTGGTTGGTAAACTGTTCCTGTGTGTGTGTGTATGTATGTATATGTATATGTATATGTATATGTATATATGTGTGTGTGTGTGTGTATGTATGTATATATATATATATATATATACAGTCTGTGTAAAGCACTTGGAGTCTTACAAAAAGATACTAAGTATTAACTGATTTATACTGTAATTGTATTTTGGCTTTCATTCAGTGTTTTCACAGCATTTCACAAATCAGTTTTGAGGTTTTACTTTAAGGTTAATCTTTTAGACCTGTATCAGTGGTCTTTAATTAGTTCCAAAAAAAGAAAAGTAGGAAAAAATGTATTGTTTTAATATCAGCACTTCTCAGTTTTTCCAGGAGTTAATGTAAAGAATATATAAAAATAAGTGTTTTACGTACCTATGTCAGGAGAGCTGTAATTGTATAATTAGTTGCAGAACTGCTAATTTGAAACTAGAGGATCAATAGTCATCTTTTGGAAACAAAAATTCAAGTGTTTAAAAATGAGGCATGTTACTCAAGAAATATAGCAGCAAAATATGCATGCTCCTTTTTTGTTCAAGTGTGGCAGAATTGCACTTTAGCAGAACTTCAGAACCTTAATTTAAAAACGAAACCAAAAGGTTTTGACCGAACCTTATTTGAATGAGGTAAAATACAATTATCAGCAGTGCCTTATCTTCTTTATTTAGTAAGATGAAAGTGACATGTCGTTGGCCTCAAACAAGCATTGAAATGTATTAGATCTGGAGTCAGAAGTAAAATGGCGAATCTATTTATATGTGCAGTAGACCTCATAAAACAAGCTAAGGTAAATGCAGTCTTATCTTGGATTAATAGCATGTTTAAAAAATGCAGGAATAGTAAATTTATATTGCATGCCTTCTTTCTGAGGGAGTTTCACCTCTAAGTTTGGTAATGAAGAAATAAAATATTTCACTAGAAGCAATAACTTCGGCCAGCTCTAGAACCTTTGCAAAATAGTACAGATAACCTTCAGTGAATGTCAAATTTCAATAGGAAGCTGCAGATAATTGGCTGGATGTTAAACATAGCTATAGCAACTGGAGCCAAGTCAAGTGATTGGCGTCAGGAAATAAAGATCAGTCTCTTACCAGCACTACAATGTGTCGCTATTTTAATGATGTCAGAGGATGTCAATAGGAGCAAGGTAAGCCTCCTGAATCCATCTGTCTTGAACGGAACTTGACAGAGATTTGGAGCATGGGTTTGCAGAGCTATCAAATTTATTTAGTGGTAGGTGGCAATTTAGAGCAATCAGAATGTGAAATCTTCCACACAGCTGTGTGTTTGTAAGCACCGATTCATCTGGACATCTATCTACAGTACACTTCAGTGGGAAAACTGAAGGGAACTGAAAGTTGCTAGGCAATTCCATCTAGAAATTTCAAAAATACTGTTATCCACACAGTGACATTTAGGAAGGGTACACTTTTCTTTACAAGAATATATTTGCGACCATTACTTTTTTTATATAGGTCTATAAAATAGTGATTCTTCTTCAAGTGACAGGTTTCAGAGTAACAGCCGTGTTAGTCTGTATTCGCAAAAAGAAAAGGAGTACTTGTGGCATCTTAGAGACTAACCAATTTATTTGAGCATGAGCTTTCGTGAGCTACAGCTCGCTTCATCGGTATGCATCTGATGAAGTGAGCTGTAGCTCACGAAAGCTCATGCTCAAATTGGTTAGTCTCTAAGGTGCCACAAGTACTCCTTTTCTTTCTTCAAGTGATAGTCCCTATGGGTGCTTCACTTCAGGTGCACATGCAGACTATGCACCTTCAGTTAGAGATGTCTTGCTAGCAGTGTCTGCATGGTCTGTGCATTCATCCTAGCTATCTTTCCACCCCATACTGAGGGTATATAGGGCAGTGCTGAAGGAACTGTTGGTTCAGTTCCTTCTCATCTGCTTCTGGCCTGAGACACAGCTCAGCAATGTGCATGTATCTAGTTTTAATAGTCTGGTGTTGTATATAGTTAACTGTTAGATTGTTAGGGATAGTGTTATGTTTATTCTGTACATTTTATTGTATTTTCCTTACTTCCTTTATCCTGTCCCATTCTTCCCTAGAGAGAATGCTCTTGTTTACTTGTTTGGGGGACAAATAGCCTTCTCTGCTGTTTAGGGGAGAAAAATCAATGATTTTTTTTTAAGGAGAGAATACCTAAATCTCCCAGCTTCAAGGCATGTGGGTAAGCTATCCCCCTTGAGCAATAGTCCAGACAACATGGTTTTATTGTTTAGGGGGAATTTCATGTCCCTTCTAAGTGCGGCATTTGTACATCCTTGAAGAGGTGTACTTGAAAAATAAGGATGATAAAGCTGCATATGTTTCTCAGAGAGGGATCCATGAAAGTATCATTGGATCCCAGCCTGCCTAGCCAGCCCCCTTATGTATGAGGACAGGTCTTAGTGCTCTATTAGATCTGGTGCAGCAGTCCATAAGTCCATACGCTATGGGTAGGACTCTTAGAGCAATAAGATTGAATGGATATGAGCTCCTTTTCATTGAAGGTGGCAAAGGAATATTATTCCCTAATGAGGTTAAAAAATGCCTCAGCAATCTGTATAACTCACATAACACAAGAACTATGGGGTCATCTGATTACGTTAATAGGCAAAAGGCTTAAAACAAAAGGAAGTACGTCTTCACATAATGCAGTCAACCTGTGGAACTTGTTGCCCAGGGATGCTGCGAAGGCCAAAAGTATAAGAGGGTTCAAAAAAGAATTAGATAAGGAACGGATGGCCAGGATCCCTGGGGGACTAACATGAAGGGGAAAGGAGTCCAGGAGAGCTGGTTGTATTTCAAGGAATCCCTGTTGAGGTTACAGGGACAAACCATCCTGATGAGTCGAAAGAATAGTAAATATGGCAGGCGACCAGCTTGGCTTAATGGTGAAATCCTAGCGGATCTTAAACATAAAAAAGAAGCTTACAAGAAGTGGAAGGTTGGACATATGACCAGGGAAGAGTATAAAAATATTGCTCGGGCATGTAGGAATGATATCAGGAGGGCCAAATCGCACCTGGAGCTGCAGCTAGCAAGAGATGTCAAGAGTAACAAGAAGGGTTTCTTCAGGTATGTTGGCAACAAGAAAAAAGCCAAGGAAAGTGTGGGCCCCTTACTGAATGAGGGAGGCAACCTAGTGACAGAGGATGTGGAAATAGCTAATGTACTCAATGCTTTTTTTGCCTCTGTCTTCACTAACAAGGTCAGCTCCCAGACTGCTGCGCTGGGCATCACAAAATGGGGAAGAGATGGCCAGCCCTCTGTGGAGATAGAGGTGGTTATGGACTATTTAGAAAAGCTGGACGTGCACAAGTCCATGGGGCCGGACGAGTTGCATCCGAGAGTGCTGAAGGAATTGGCGGCTGTGATTGCAGAGCCATTGGCCATTATCTTTGAAAACTTGTGGCGAACCGGGGAAGTCCCGGATGACTGGAAAAAGGCTAATGTGGTGCCAATCTTTAAAAAAGGGAAGAAGGAGGATCCTGGGAACTACAAGCCAGTCAGCCTCACCTCAGTCCCTGGAAAAATCATGGAGCAGGTCCTCAAAGAATCAATCCTGAAGCACTTGCATGAGAGGAAAGTGATCAGGAACAGCCAACATGGATTCACCAAGGGAAGGTCATGCCTGACTAATCTAATTGCCTTTTATGATGAGATTACTGGTTCTGTGGATGAAGGGAAAGCAGTGGATGTATTGTTTCTTGACTTTAGCAAAGCTTTTGACACGGTCTCCCACAGTATTCTTGTCAGCAAGTTAAGGAAGTATGGGCTGGCTGAGTGCACTATAAGGTGGGTAGAAAGCTGGCTAGATTGTCGGGCTCAACGGGTAGTGATCAATGGCTCCATGTCTAGTTGGCAGCCGGTATCAAGTGGAGTGCCCCAGGGGTCGGTCCTGGGGCCAGTTTTGTTCAATATCTTCATAAATGATCTGGAGGATGGTGTAGATTGCACTGTCAGCAAATTTGCGGATGATACTAAACTGGGAGGAGTGGTAGATACGCTGGAGGGGAGGGATAGGATACAGAGGGACCTAATTGGAGGATTGGGCCAAAAGAAATCTGATGAGGTTCAATAAGGATAAGTGCAGGGTCCTGCACTTAGGACGGAAGAATCCAATACACTGCTACAGACTAGGGGCCGAATGGCTAGGCAGCAGTTCTGCGGAAAAGGACCTAGGGGTGACAGTGGATGAGAAGCTGGATACGAGTCAGCAGTGTGCCCTTGTTGCCAAGAAGGCCAATGGCATTTTGGGATGTATAAGTAGGGGCATAGCAAGCAGATGGAAGGACGTGATAGTTCCCCTCTATTCGACATTGGTGAGGCCTCATCTGGAGTACTGTGTCCAGTTTTGAGCCCCACACTACAAGAAGGATGTGGATAAATTGGAGAGAGTCCAGCGAAGGGCAACAAAAATGATTAGGGGTCTGGAACACATGACTTATGAGGAGAGGCTGAGGGAGCTGGGATTGTTTAGTCTGCAGAAGAGAAGAATGAGGTGGGATTTGATAGCTGCTTTCAACTACCTGAAAGGGGGTTCCAAAGAGGATGGATCTAGACTGTTCTCAATGGTAGCAGATGACAGAATGAGGAGTAATGGTCTCAAGTTGCAGTGGGGGAGGTTTAGATTGGATATTAGCAAAAACTTTTTCACTATGAGGGTGGTGAAACACTGGAATGCATTACCTAGGGAGGTGGTAGAATCTCCTTCCTTAGAGGTTTTTAAGGTCAGGCTTGACAAAGCCCTGGCTGGGATGATTTAACTGGGAATTGGTTCTGCTTCGAGCAGGGGGTTGGACTAGATGACCTTCAGGGGTCCCTTCCAACCGTGATATTCTATGATTCTAAGATCGTGGAGGATAGTCCATGAATGGCTATTAGCCAGGATGGTCAGGGATTCAGCCCCATGCTCTGGTTGTCCCTAAGCCTCTATCTGCCAGCAGCTGGAATTGGACGACCGGATAGGTCACCCAATAATTGCCCTCTTGAATTCACTCCCTCTACAGCACTGGCCACCGTTTGAAGATGGGAGAAGGGCAAACACAGTACCCATGTTTAAAAAGGGGAGCAAAAAGACCCAGAGAATTATACATCAGTTAGTCTAACGTCAATTCCTGGAAAGATACTGGAATAAATTAATCTATCAATAAGCACCTGAAGGATGATAAAGTTATAATGAATAGCTAGCAGGGATTTGTCAGAAACAAATCATGCCAAACCAGCCTAATTTCCTCCTTTGACAGGGTTCCTGGCCTAGTGGATGGAGAAGCAGAAGATAGGAGATATCTTGATTTTTAGTAAGAATTTTGACAGTCGGATATTTCTCATAAGCAAAGTAGGGAAATGTAGTCTCAATTAAATTACTGTAATGTGCGTGAACAACTGGTTTGAAAGACTACTTAGAGAGTAATCATCAATTGTTCGTTAAAATATGAGAGCGTATCTAGTGGGATCCCATTGGGGGCAGTCTTGGGTCCAATACTGTTGAATATTTCAATTCATGACTTGGATAATGAAGTGGAAAGTGCGCATATACAATTTGCAGATGATGCCAAGATGGGAGGGATTGCAAGCACTTTGGAGGACTGGATTAGAATTCAAAAGGACCTTGACAAATTAGAGAACGGGTCTGAATTCACCAAGATAAAATTCAATAAAGACAAGTGCAAAGTACTTCACTTAAGAGGGAAAAACCAAATGTATAACTACAAAATGGAGAATAAATGGCTCGGTGATAGTACTGATGAAAAGGACCTGAGGGTTATAGTGGCTCTCAAATTGAATGAGCATCAGTAGTGTGATGCAGCTGCAAAAAAGACAAATATCACTCTGGGGCACATTAAGAGAAACATATGAAATATATGGGAGATAATTGTCCTGTTCTACTCGGCACAGGTGAGGCCTCAGCTGGAGTACTGTGTCCAGTTCTGGGCACCACACTTTAAGAAGGTTGTGGATAACTTGAGGGGGGAAAAGGACAGTCGTCAGTTGTTCTCCATGTCCACTGAAGGTAGGACAAGAAGTAATGGGCTTAATCCGCAGCAAAAGAGATTTTAGGTTAGGAAAAACATTCTAACTATAAGGGTAGTTAAGCTCTGGAATAGGCTTCCAAGAGAGATTGTAGAATTCCCCTCAGTTTAAGTTTTTAAAATACCTTTCAGGGATGGTTCAGGTTTACTCAGTCCTGCCACAGTGCAGGGGTCTGGACTTGGTGACTTCTCAAGGTCCCTTCTAGCCCTATGTTTTTATGATTGTATGAAAAGGCCTTGGCTTCACCCTCCCCCCCCCACTCCACGCCCCCCCTCCTTGTGCTGATGATGTCAACCGTTTCCAAGAGCTTATGAAGAGAACTGTGGACAATCTACAAATTCCACTGGAAGTCCACTAAGAATCTCAAGATAAGCCATTGGATACTCTTCAGCTGTCAACTCTGGGACATGTGGTACTTCCCATAAATGAGTAATTATTTGGACCGGTTAAAACTGCATGGTGTACTCTAAGTACAGTACCTTCTTCAATGCTTAGCCAAACAGTCAGCCGTGATGATCGTTTCCCATTTGGTCCATTCCTACATGGCCACAAGGGCTTGATGATTCGAGAGTCCAACATTGGAACAGACTTAGAATCATAGAATATCAGGGTTGGAAGGGACCTCAGGAGGTCATCTAGTCAACCCCCTTCTCAAAGCAGGACCAATCCCCAACTAAATCATCCCAGCCAGAGCTTTGTAAAGTCTGATCTTAAAAACCTCAAAGGAAGGAGATTCCACCACCTCCCTAGGTAATGCATTCCAGTGTTTCACCACCCTCCTAGTGAAAGTTTTTCCTAATATCCAACCTAAACCTCCCCACTGCAACTTGAGACCATTACTCCTCATTCTGTCATCTGCTACCACTGAGAACAGTCTAGATTCATCCTCTTTGGAACCCCCTTTCAGGTAGTTGAAAGCAGCTATCAAATCCCCCCTCATCCTTCTTTTCCGTAGACTAAACAATCCCAGTTCCCTCAGCCTCTCCTCATAAGTCATGTGCTTCAGCCCCTTAATCATTTTTGTTGCCCTCCACTGGATGCTTTCCAATTTTTCCACATCGTTCTTGTAGTGTGGGGCCCAAAACTGGACACAGTACTCCAGATGAGGGCTGGTCACCTCCTCCCCATGCTGTGCTGCCCAGTGAGTAGTCTGGGAGCTGACCTTGTTAGTGAAGACAGAGGCAGAAAAAGCATAGAGTACATTAGCTTTTTCCACATCCTCTGTCACTAGGTTGCCTCCCTCATTCAGTAAGGGGCCCACACTTTCCTTGACTGACTTCTTGTTGCTAATATACCTGAAGAAACCCTTCTTGTTACTCTTAACATCTCTCGCTAGCTGCAGCTCCAAGTGTGATTTGGCCTTCCTGATTTCACTCCTGCATGCCTGAGCAATATTTTTATACTTCTTCCTTATCATTTGTCGAAGCTTCCACTTCTTGTAAGCTTCTTTTTTTGTGTTGAAGATCAGCAAGGATTTCACTGTTAAGCCAAGCTGGTCGCCTGCCATATTTACTTTTTACTATTCTTTCTACACGTTGGGATGGTTTGTCCCTGTAACCTCAATAAGGATTCTTTAAAATACAGCCAGCTCTCCTGGACTCCTTTCCCCCTCATGTTATTCTCCCAGGGGATCCTGCCCATCTGTCCCCTGAGGGAGTCAAAGTTTGCTTTTCTGAAGTCCAGGGTCCATAATCTGCTGCTCTCCATTCTTCCTTGTGTCAGGATCCTGAACTTGACCATCTCCTGGTCACTGCCTCCCAGGTTCCCATCCACTTTTGCTTCCCCTACTAATTCTTCCCGGTTTGTGAGCAGCAGGTCAAGAAGAGCTCTTCCCCTAGTTGGTTCCTCCAGCATTTGCACCAGGAAATTGTCCCCTATACTTTCCAAAAGCTTCCTGGATTGTCTGTGCACTGCTGTATTGCTCTCCCAACAGATATCAGGGTGATTGAAGTCTCCCAAGAGAACCAGGGCCTGCGATCTAATAACTTGTGTTAGTTGCCAGAAGAAAGCCTCGTCCACCTCATCCTCCTGGTCTGGTGGTCTATAGCAGACTCCCACCATGACATCACCCTTGTTGCTCACACTTCTGAACTTTAATCCAGAGACTTCTCAGGTTTTTCCTGCATTTTCATACCAGTGGTCTGAGCAGTCATACTTCTCTCTTACATACAATGCAATTCCCCCACTTTTTCTGCCCTGCCTGTCCTTCCTGAACAGTTTTTATATCTATCCACTCCAGTCAGGTGAGTTATCTCACCAAGTCTGTTATTCCAGTCGCATAATTTCTTGACTGTGCCAGGACTTCCAGTTCTCCCTGCTTGTTTCCCAGGCTTCTTGCATTTGTGTATAGGCACTTGAGATAACTTCCTGATCGTCCCTCTTTCTCAGTATGAGGCAGGAGCACTCCCCTCTCGTGCTCTCCTGCTCGTGCTTCCTCCTGGTGTCCCACGTCCCCACTTACTGAGGGCTTTGGTCTCCTTCCCCTGGTGAACCTAGTTTAAAGCCCTCCTCACTAGGTTAGCCAGCCTGCTTGCTAAGATGCTCTTCCCTCTCTTTTGTTAGGTGGAGCCCGTCTCTGCCTAGCACTTCTCCTTCTTGGAACACCATCCCATGGTCTGTGGGATGGATGTTGATTCCATATTCATTGTAAACGACCCATGGCAGATGCTGCAATGCCAATCTGATGGAGAACATCTGTGTGAGAGTTGGAGGAACTGGTGAGTATAGAACCCCAATAGCAAAAGCCAGAGACTGCTTCGACAATTTCATTATTCAAAGAGATTGGATGTTGCCCTAGTTCTAGATTTTACAGCTTTGTCTTTGATTACAAAACATGGAGGCCAGTCTTAGCCGCTCCTCCTCCATTTGCTGGCGTGCCTCCCGAAAACTGTTGGGGCTCTTGTACTAGAAGAATGTCATCAGTCAAGGTCTGAGAGCGAGAGATCACCAATCATAATGCCTATGGACCTGACAGAATGTAGCATTATGGAATCCATTGCCTGACAAAAGAGTGCAGGGGCCAAGACGCAGCCCTGCCTGGCACCAGATACTGATTTAAAAGGTGCTTACCTCCGATTTCCCAGACATACACTGGCAGTAGTTCCATTATGCAGCTCTCTAATGAAGTCCTGCACAATGGTAGACACCTATCACTTTTAAGGATTTCCGTAGTGTGACCTGATCAACTGAATCAAAAGCAGCCTTAAGATCAATGTACGCTACGTGCAGGGGCATCCTGAACTCGTGGTGTATCTTTAATGTGGACTTGTACTTCGTAAAGTGTAACTGTTGGGGGCAATGCTTCTGATGTAACAGAGACTCCAAGTGTGCCAGCAGAATAAACACCTTCCCTGGAACAGACAGCAAGGTGATTGGCCTATAGCTCTTACATTCACTGTGTGGTCCCTTGCTCTTGTAAAGTGAGATCACAATACCATCCTTCCAGGAGGTTGGCAAGGTTACAGTTTTCCACACCAGATGAAAGATGGCCAGATATGATTCCACTGTAGGGTCAATAGTAAGTACAGTACCTCCTACCTTCAAAAGTGCTGATAAGAGGTTATATATATTTATATATGTATGTATGTCAGTTAACGGCTCAGAATTTTTATTTTCGCATTGACCTCCAAATTTTCTAGTAGATACTGCCAACAAAAGAATAAAATGTCATTAATCCAGACCAGCCCCTCAGGATAAGGACCTTAATCTGCTTCATTTATTTGGAAGCAGTCTAGAATAGTTAATTTTAGGCTTTGGTGGTGAGGTATGACTATGAAAAGTAGAATAAATGTTTAGACTTCATCAAATTTTTTACTACAAGAAAAAAGGATAATTTTAGGTCTTTAGTTTCTGAGGGACAGTCCATAGCCAGAGCAGCTTGTGATCTGTTGCTATGGTGGTGGTGATGCCTAGATCATCCTGACTTCACAAGTAAGATATTCCAATTTAGGGAGGTGCAAAATACAATAGACTTCCCCTTTGATGGGTTGACTCTTTTTGGTGACAAGATAGATACCTCACTGCTTTTTCTAAAAGTCTCTTGAGTGACGTGATCCCTGGGTATAGACACACCTGAATCCCAAAGAAAATATATACCTCAAGCCTTTCAAAGACAGATCATTCTAAGCACCTGACAGTAGATCATTGGAACCTCCAGGGAAATGAGCAAGAAAAGATTTTCAGAAGAAAATCTCCTCTTCAGCAGAACAAGTTTGATAGGCAGGTTGAGAGTTGTTAATCTGCTTGATTTGTTAGATCTAACACATTCCTACCCTTCTCCTGATCCTCCCTATGGAAACTGTTTTACACACTTCTGTAGTGCATGGGAAGCTGTAACATCAGACAGCTGTGTCTCAGAAGTGATTATTTCTGGTTATACAGTCCACTTTATGGCTATCTCCTTTCGTTACACCCTACCCCATCCCTCTTCAGCAGTTACTTTTTTGTGTTGTAAACCAGAACTCTGAAGGACAATTGAAATGCTGGTCTGTGTGTGCCCTCCCACTAGTTAGTCCTGGGAACCTCCAAATTGGGTGTGACCCAAAATGTCATAAACAGAGATGTTCTTTAATTCTTGTGGAGTGCTGAATCAGACAGGCTTTACTAAATCTGTTGGAATGATAAACTGGCCAATATTCAGGGATTGTAGATTGTTATGCTAGGTGTTCGCATCACCCCATTTTGAAATCTTTGATTAATTTGGTACAGGCTAATGGCAGAGCTTATCTATAATGTCATGCTGATCTTTCCTTGCCTTGGTACTCTTGGTCTTACCTTAGCGTACAAAGATACAATTTCTTATATTGAGCTATTTTAAATTTAAAATAGAGGTTAGGTAGTTTTGCATATGCTTTCGATGAAAGAAAGAAGCTGTAGTTCTTCTTCGAGTGCTGTCCCTATGAATGCTCCACTTTAGGTGTTTGTGCGCCCCTGTGCTCATAATCCGAGATTTGTGGTAGCCATGCCCAGTTGGGTCGCACATGTGTGGTCCATGTCTCATGCTGCTTCAGGAGTTAACTGGTGCTGTGGGACCAACCCGCCCCGCCCCACCCCTCCGCCCCCACTCCCCAGTTCCTTCTCTATCACCTTTGGCTTTGAGTCAGAGCACTTATTAGTGCCTCGCTACTTAGTTCTTTTAGCCTATTTACTACCGTTATTTAGTTAGGATAGTTAATTGATTAGTTTCGCTTTGTCTGTGTTGCCTCTTAATAATCCTTTTTTTAAATTATTATTATTTATTATTATTCTCCTTGTTAAAAGCTAGGTTTCAGTTGACCCTTTAGGATAGTCAGCCTTTCTGGGAGCAAAAGCCTTTCCTGATGGGAGTGCCTAATTCTCTGAGCTTTAAACATTGCCTCTCTGCAGGCTCTCCATACTAGTATTGGACAGACACGCTCAGTGTATTCGCTGCTTAGGCGAAACACATATAACGCAGAAGTGTCCTCATTGCAACAAGTTAACTGCTCGAATAAGAAAAGCTAGAGACTTGCAACTAAAACTTCTTCTCCATCGAGAAGTCTCTCAGACCGGCATCTGAACCCGAAGCTGGACCCCACCTGGACAAACCTTGCCAACAATGGCTTCTGACAAGGGTCCCTCCTCCACCACCCAGACTTCTGATCAACCCCCTAAAAAAACGGTCCAAAAAGCTAGTAGCTACATCCCCAATGCAGGAATCAGGCAAGAAGTGCTGTTCCCCGAACGGACAAACAGCATTGGCACCGACTGCACCGGCAGTGCCTGGAGCTGAGATAGTGGGACCATCCGGCATCGCCGGTACCACAAGAATTAAGGGCTCTAAAAGAACCAGCTTGGACTCAGTCACTAAGGGAGTAATGTTGACAGAACAAGGAGTAATGGTCTCAAGTTGCAGTGGGGGAGGTTTAGGTTGGATATTAGGAAAAACTTTTTCACTAGGAGGGTGGTGAAGCACTGGATGGGTTACCAAGAGAGGTGGTGGAATCTCCTTCCTTAGAGGTGTTTAAGGTCAGGCTTGACAAAGCCCTGGCTGGGATGATTTAGTTGGGGATCGGTCCTGCTTTGAGCAGGGGGTTGGACTAAATGACCTCCTGAGGTCCCTTCCAACTCTGATATTCTATGATTCTATGATCTCTGAAAACTGCTGGTCACAATATTAATTTCAATATTGACATTTTGGTGTATAGAAAAAGATTATGGGAAAAGATATCACCTCAAAACTGCTTTCCTAAATTATTGCTAAGATCTAATATTTTAATTACCGTTCCAAATCATTAGTGTAATTAATATACCTTACTGTTCCCTCTCTACTGTAAAATGTTCGGATACTTTTCTTTTGCTAGCTGTGAAATGCTAGGCACGTTTGCATTTATCTGGATGTTGACATTTAGTAAAATGTTCCAGGTCTGTTAGAGTGGCAGTTCTTGTTCATGTAGCAGCCCTTAATCCTAACCTTAAGTGCCATTCTGTTTAAAATAAATAAATAAATAAATAATTACTTGACCAGTAATACTAACATTGAATGATTGGCTGCTGGTAATGCGGGTCAGAACAAGTCAGACTTCTTAATAATCTGAGTCCCAAAAGGTCTTAATTCAGCAAAGAGAATAATCACAATCAGCATAACTACTTATTTATATTGGCAGGCTATTCTAGTGTAAAGAGAAAGGAAATAGAAATAATGAATTGTGCAATCTGAAATTGGTTTGCTCAGCCAGTCTTCTTTATAGTAGCATTTTATGTACATTGTGCTTTTTCAGAATCATTAATCCAGACTTGAGGGCGGTTTTCGGAGTATGTAGTAGGGTGTAGCAGCACAGCCTTGTCCCCAGCAAAATGGGGTTAGAGATAACAACTCAGGCGGGGCTCTAAAATTACTTGTGGATAAAGAAGAAAGTGACCATCTGGGAGAAAGCTGTGCTCTTAACCCAGGCTGAGTAAGAAACACCAAATTGGGAATGCTTGTTACATTTCTTATGTTTTTTTTATTTGTTATATGACAGGCGGTATAAAGGTCTTTGCAAGAGAGACCTGCTTGGCTGACTCAGGTTGTATGGCTGAGATGTATTACTAGTCTGCAGAGTGCTTGATCCGTCAATCCACCAATAGAAAAGCTGAGATTCTCCTTTCCAGAGCTGTCTGATTCATTCTTCATTTGCAAAATCCAGAGGGTCACTGATTTTACTGGGGACTTCTCATAGAAATATATAGTTTTGAAAATAAAAGAAATTCTCCTCTGTGAACATATGTTGATTATTTCATTCAACACATCTTGAATTTATAGCAAACATATATTTTGACTTGAGGTAGTTGAAGAAAGGCAGTTGTCTAGTTCCTGTTCTGAAAAGACATGCCCAAACAACTTATGGCAGGAGCGAGAAACCATAAGTGACAGTCTGATACTTCCTCTATATTTTTGTTGCATCCTGAATTAGTACCTCTTTTGACTAGGGTTTATGTTGATTCAGAATCCTTCATTGCTGCATCTGTGTTTTTTGTTGTTTGTTTTTCCTCCCCCCGTCATCCCTTAATCCATTACTGTATCACTAGGTGCACTTTACCCTATTTCTGATAAAAGCCTGTATTCCACTCCAATCAGGTGGGAAGAAGGCAATAAAAAGCTCTTCTGGTGTATTTATCTTATTAATCAGAAACAATGACACTTTTCTCAGGAATTCCTAAAGCTGAGGATATAGACTTGTTGTTGTTGTTTTGAAATAATGTTATAGACATAAGATTGGCTTGACAAGCCTAAACCAGACACAGGGAAAGAAAGGTCTTTTCATATACTTACAAGCAACTCTTCCTCTTTTCAGTGCTCTTTAGAAGTAGTAATGGTTATAGAAATATGAAATATGTAAGGGCTTGCACTATGGGGATATGGATACTGCTGCAATCGATGCAGCAGGGGTCAGTTTAGCCGGTCGAGTGAAAACCCGCTAAATAGATGGCAGAGCACTCTCTGGTTGACTCCAGTACTCCACCTCTCCAAGAAGAGTAAGGGAAGTCGACCGGAGGGTGTCTCCTGTCGATGCAGTGCAGTGAAGACACGGGGTTAGGTCGACCTAAGCTACACAAAATCTTTATCTAATATATTCTACAAAATCTAAACTATAAGTGGTCTAGACTTAAAGCTTTAGAAGGGCAAGTTTCTGCTCTAGATCCTATGAGAGTAAAATAGTTAGAAAAAATTGCATTTTACCCTCTTGGTGAAATGGTATTTTGGGGGTTTTTTAAGCATAGATGTTTGGTGAACTGTTTTTAACTTTGACAAATCTACAACAGATATATTTTCATTTTTCCTTGGAAAAGACAGAAATTGCCCTTTGTTTTTGTTTCATAGCCTACACTACTACTTAGTATTTCCAACGTTCTCCTTCTCATTTGTGATTACAACATTCTTTGTTTTGTATACTTCTCTCTAGCTCATGTCTTCCACAAACAGTTCTGTTCTTTAAAGTCTCTCTTCAAGCCTCTAATCGTTTGTGTTACTAGCTTTTGAATGCCTTTTTCTTTTGCTGTATCTTTTTGGTGATATGGTAACCAGAACTGAACACAATATTGCAAGTGCGGTTGAGCTATTAGTTTTATAAAAATGTATAACAGCAGTTCTCAACCGAGGGTCTGTGGCCCCCTGGGGGTCCTTGAGCCCTTTCAGGGTGGCCACAGGCCCCTGCAGCTGGAACCCAGAGCCTGAGCCCCCCCCATGGAGCTGGAGCCACGGTGCCTCCTGCCACGGAGCTGAAGCCCTGAGCACTGGTTGTCCCCCCTCCCCCCAGTGCTAGAGCGGAGCAGTCCCAAGGACAGCTCCACACACCGCCCCTTCCTCCTCACCACACCCCTTGGTTAGGTCAGAGGTGGGAAGCCAGAGGCAGGCAGTTGCTGCTCTGGCTGGTGCCATGGAGAGGGCAGCCGCGGCATTCTGTCTCCTGTTGCTGGTACCTGAGGTTGCGGATGCTGCTCAGCTCATGCAGCTGGTAAGAACCGCCCTGGCAGGACAACCCAGCTCTGTGGCCAACAGAGTCCTTGGGGAACAGTGACCGCAGGGGAGCTTTCTGCACCCTGAGCTACTCCCCTGCCTGCACACAGCCCCTAGCTACCCTGTCCCTGTATCCGGAGTGGTTTTCAGATTTTTTGAGCTGAACTCCCACCACACACAACCCAGACAGGCTGGGTGGTCAGATGAGGAGAGTCGGGGGTGGAGGTGGTGCTGCCCCCCTGGACCCTTCCATGCGGTGCTTGCCCAAGCACTGCTGGCCCCTCCCCCCAAAACAGAAGTCCAAGGGCCCTCCCCGGAGCTCTGAGTCTCCCCTCTGCTCTGCTGGGTCCTGGAGGTTTTTATAGCATGTTGAGGGGGGCCTCAGAAAGGAAGGTTGAGAACCCCTGTATTATAATACATTATCCTATTCCTTCTGCACCCTAAGACTGCTCAGAGTGTAGTAAAAAAAAGACACATTCATTGAGCTGTCCATGGTAGTGTTCAGGTGTTTTCCTGGAGTTTTTACAGTTAATTTAAATCTTGTGAAGTCTGTGAATAATTCATATTAGTCCTGATGCACATAACCTTTGCATTTATCAACACTGAATTTCATATACCATCACTTAGCTTTGTGTTATGAAGTTCCTCTGAGTCTTTGTAACATAATTTTTGTCATCTGCAAATTTTATTTCCTTCACTATTTGATCACCCTTTTCCAGATCACTCGTAATAAACGCTAGACTTAGTATGATTTGGATTACCCCTTGTCAATCTTTTACATGCTGAAAACTGATTATTATTCCTGCTTTTTCTTTCTTAGCTCATTTCTGATCTTATTGCCTCTTATCCCATAACCACTTAGCTTCCTTAATAGCCTTTTGTAATGAATTCTGCGTAGGTCTCTGAAAATCCAGTGCATGCTAACTGGTTCTTTTTTATCCATTACTTTAATACCCTCAAGTAATGCTTCTTGTTTAGAGACACTCTGCTATGCTGGTTTATCCTTATCCTATCATGCTCACATTGGTGTATTTCATTATTTTTAATTAGCATTTCAATACTGAAATAACTTTACTGGTTCACAGGATCACTTTTTATATGTGCAACATTTGCCAACCTCTAGTATATTACCTCATCTTAATGAAGATAGCATATTTTCATTAGCAATTTAGCACTTAATTTTCAAATTCCTTCAAAACTCTTGGGATTATACCATTGAGTCCTGGTAACTGTTGCTTTTCATTTATCAGTTTGTTCCAGCTCCTGTTTTTTTAATTGAGGCACCTAGAAGCTTCATTCATGATCAGGACCCCACTATGCTAGGAACTGTACATATAATGTACAGCTTAGTCTCTAAAAGTATATCCTTTTTCTTACTCGGAAAAAGTAGACTTAGGATGAGTATCTCTTTAACATCACCGGTTATGAAGACTGAGGCAAAAGTAATTGAACGTGCTTGCATTGTCTTTGTCCTCAGTTTATGTAAAGTTCTCTGGTTAATTTACAAATTTCCTGCTTTTATTATGCTGAAATAATTTTTCTTTTTTAAATCTTTGGATATTTGCTGCTCAGTTTCCCTCTGAGTTTTTCTACTTTCCATCTTACATTTAACCTGCCATTTTTATGCTCCTTTCTGTTGGCTTCACCAGGGTTGGATTTCCTTTTTTTTTTTTTTTTTCTGTGATTGCCTATTTGTCTTAAATCTAGTCATTTAGCCATACTTTTTTTTTTTCCCCTTGCCATCCTGATTTCTTTTTGGTTTTGGGGCATATATGCCTTCTGCAGTCTGCTCTCATGTGCTTGCATAACCTCTGGCTATGTCTACACTAGCACTTTTTTTCAGCAAAACTTTTGTTGGTGAGGGGTGTGCAAAAAACCACCCTCCTGACTGACAAAAGTTTCACTGACAAAAGTGGTGCTAGTGAGGATAGTGCTATGTCGGTGGGAGATGCTGTCCCACCAACATAGCTACCTCCACTTGTTGGGGGTGGTTTAATTATCCTGGTGGGAGAGCTCTTTCTCCTGCTGGCACAGAGTGGCTACACAGGAGACCTTACAGTGGCGCAGCTGCAGCAATACAGCGGAGCCATTGTAAGGTCCATAGTGTAGACATCGCCTCTGTGTTGAAACTAAGGATTTTGATTTCCTTACTTTTGACTAAAGGTTTCACCAACTTCCTCTTTTTAAAAATAAAAATAAATCCCACTTTCTAAATTTAGGTGTCAGTTTTTATTTTTGTTAGGATTTCTTCTCTGAGAATGGTGAACTTAATTGTATTGTGGCCACTCCTATAGTTATTGAACTAATTCCTGGGTTACTTTATGAGTACGTTGAGAATAATCTCTTCTTTGTGTGCTCTAGAATTAATTATTCCAAGACCCAATCATTTAAAGTGTTGAGAAATTACTTCTCTAAACTTTATTTCATTGTAATGTTTGGCTATGCGGTATATGGGTCATCGGAGATACCCGTGGTGGTTGTTTTGTTAGATTTAATTACCACTTTCATGTCCATCAACACTGTGTGCACTCTTCCTGATCAGGTAGCATAACCAAACTAATATATTCCCTGGTGTTCTTATGGGTTTAGGTTTCTATCCCTACATGTTTTACTCTGATTCTCTTTACTTAAATTTCTTAGAAATCTTTTTACAGTGCTCCTTCTCCACCTCTGTAATGAGATCCATTTTTGTTGTATAACCTATAACCAAGTATTACAGAATCCCATTGGTTTGTTATTTCAACATGTCTTAGTACTGCTTAATATATAAAGAGCCTTATCTGTTGATAGGTGATCTAGTTTGCCTATTGTGCTTTTAAGTTTTTACATTGAAATATAGGCATCTTGTCGTTTTTGAGCCAAATTTTTTAAAATCTCAGCTCCCATTTAGGCATCTAAACAAAGTGGCTGGATTTCAGAATTCAGCACCTAGCAACTCCTATTGTTCAGAGATGTCTGTCAGACATGAGTGTTCATCAGGAGCTGTCAGCTTTCCTCCAACTCCCAGTTTAATACCTTGTCAGTTTTCTGTGCCAGTAGTCTGGTTTCACTTTAGTTACGGTAGAGTCCATCCCTTTAGTATAGACCTCCCACAAAAAGTGCCCCATTGCCAAATAAATTTCAAATGCTCCTATTTAAACCATCTTCTCATTCACACAGTAAGAAACTGAATTCTACATTGAATTTATATAGTCTTCTCATTCATGCACTGAGAATCTGACCCTGAATGTGGAACTGGAAGAACTTCAGAAAAAGCTAACATCTTAGTCTTGGAACTAAGTCTTTATTCTAGTATTCTAAATAGGCTTCCAAGGTCTTTCTCTCACCTCCACATAGTATATAACAGTATGTACCTTGATCAAAGAATTGACTCTTGAAGTCTTGAGATCCACTGCCTTTGCACCTGTGAGGAAGTCATCGAACAGTTGTCATGGCCCCTACATATCTGCTATCAATATTTATAATAATTGAACTTCTGAAAACTAGTTACTATCTGTATTACTGTAGCACCTAGTCATGGACCAGCTGCTAGGCGCTGTACAAACAACAAAAAGTTGGTCTCTTATAATCCAAGAATAAGAGATAACAGGTGGATGCTGACAGATGGGATAGTATAAAGAGACAATGAAGCAATATTGGTCAGCATGATAGGCAATAGTCTCAGCACACCAGCAACCTAATGATTCTCGTTATCTACATCTCTCACAACTGTAACCCATTTACCTGAGTGACCTCTGAAGTCTGAGAGGAATGATCAGCAATCAGCTACCTCCTACTTCTAGCAAAGCATGGTCACAACTAAAGGAGTTTATACCTCCATTCTGTCTGGTCTTCTCCCAGCATGAAACTGGGTTCCTCAACTGCAGCTGAAGGACTGAGGTAACCGGTTCTGAGCTGGGACTGCTTTACTGTGTCTCTGTATAAAAATAATTCTGTCTATCTCTGCTCTCAGTGCATCTGCTCTCACTTCAAGATGCTATGCTTTTGAGGACTGAGAGTTGCTTGCTGTGGATGCACACATACATCACTTGGCTGTAAGGCAAGGTGTAGTCGATTTTGCACTCTGTGTAGTAAACTGGGTTAAATCTCTGTCTTTGGATAATCTACTGCTGATCTTTTACTTCTAATTTTAAAGTGAAATTGTACATTGTGAATGGGTATTAGGTTGTGTACTAGATTTTTATCTTCAATTTGGAAGCTAAAGTTATTTAGTAGTGAAGGTAATTTCAGTTTTTATTTCATCCACTAGCATTTAATTAAGCTGTCTACTCCCCACTCTGTGCTGAGCTCCCTTGTGTTCATTCTGCTATTGCTTCTCATGGCAACAGAGTCAATTTGATAAGTCTAAATGTCAATTTGGTAAGTCTAAATTTTAGAATGAAAGTGTGAACGTACAGGTCCAGCAGAGTTCAAGTAGCCCACAATTTTAAAAGGATCACGGATCAAAAATCAAAGTAATATCAAAGTCATTGAAGTAATGAGTCTGAGAGTTTTAAGCATTTGTCATGACATTTGAATAAGGATGTTGTTGTGGCATTAATTGGTATGATACCAAGAGCTCTTGAATAGGCGTCTTTTATTCTTTAAATTGAAAAATAATGTAATGTAAAAAGTCTAATGTTCAGTTGATGAATCCTGTATATTGCTAAGAACTGGACGGTCAGAAGCACCCAAAATCAAAGAGGATTCTCAGAACCTTTAGTGTCTTTTAAGGTGCTGTGTTGGTGTACAAGGATGCTCTTCAGCTGACAAGTTACTTGCATGTAGCTACACGTACATTCCTTGCTGAACTATACAGAACTAAACTTTTTGAAAAGAAAAATTTGCTGTATGTTTGTTGCCCCTCTGCGGTGGGGCTGGAAGGCATGTTTTAACCTAGCAGCTGATACTGGGATGGACAAGCTTTCACTGTATCCTGATGGAGTAACTGAGCCCATCAGGGTGAATTCCAGAGCGGGGGTAGAAGGTGTGGTGCACAAGGATGAAATTGTCTGGGTTAGTAGAACTTTCAAGAAGAGAGGGCCACCTGGCCTAGGTCTCATTGTCAGAAAATTGTGGGCTAAAATTCCACAAATTTAGGAAGCTGCTGCACACATTGGGAGATAAGGTATTGTCCTAACAAACACAATTCTATAAAATAAAACTTTTACAGTTGTTTTTGTAACAGAATTATCTCTGATTCCTTACATGTTGTCGTTTGTGCACTATATCATTGCTCTACAATTATACAACTTGTTCAGTTGAAAGTCAGCAATAAGACCTAATTCATCATCTGTGTGATTTCAAAGCAGACTTCGTGTACTGTAGCAATGTAAAGTAATGTATCATGTTAAAAAGATTAATGAAATTTGATGGTTATTGCATCCCTACAGAAACAACTAAACATATACCCACTGAAATCCATGTGGGATGTATTATCAAATTCTAGTCATGACGCCAAATATTGCGGTGATTAATACTGTTCAGTATAAACAAATCAGGCTGTAAATATTATAAAATTCTGAAACAAAGGTACGGTTCTAAAGTGTTTTGGGGAGTGGTACTGGTGTCCTCCTTCAGTTGTTTAACTGTTGTTGATGGGCTCCAAAGAAACTCTTCTTCCCTATTTAAGGCAAGTCAGCATTGTTCCAGGTCAGAGTAAGGGAGAGGAGACTAAACATTAAAGCTCTGTTTGGTTGCGTGCTGCTTCATGCATCCCTAGTGGCTCAGTTCAGTGCATTGCATAGCCACTGGACTGCTGGTATGATCCCAGAATCCTGATAAAAATAGATAAAAGGAAATTCATTTATGGTAGAAATATGAAACCACAGTTGGAGTATTGCATTAATTCCCTTCACCTGGTCCTGGCTACAGCTGTTCCCCAGGTAGCTCTTCTCTAGGTAGACTCACCTCAAGCCATATGTCTGAGCCGAAAGCATTCCTTATAGTTCCTCCAGGCAGTCACGTGACCCTACTAAGTTGAGATCCCACCAGTCAGGTGCTTCACCTGTGGACCTCCAGTCCCAACTGGGACTAAATTAGCAGAACTTCCATTTCTGAAAGGACTAAGAGCCATAAAAAGCACAATGGGATCCTCTTGCATGCACCAAAAGATGTGTGCTCTTAGTCACCTTTATTCTCTCCTTCTTTCTCCATGCATCTTTGTCTCACTGTACAGTTCATTGTCATCGGGTTATCTCTTTCTGGATGAGTGAGTGTCAGCAAGGGTTTCTTATATTATTCTATCATTTATTCTGGAAGTGGGAGAGGTTTTGGATATTCCATCACCCTCCTGTGTCCTCATATTCCTTTTTGTTTCCATCTCTCTATGCCTACTCCCCTGCAAAATCTCTTTTTCAACTTTGTTCCATTCATCATTGAAATAGACAGAAATTACCCATCCCTACCATTCTCTCCCCCCTAATCATTCACAGTAACATTAAGGACTGTGAATGCAAGAGATAACACCTGCCTGTATGGACGCTCTGTTCTCTTCATTCTGCTCTGGTGTTCTTGAAGACTCCAGTGAAGTAACTGTGTCAAGGAGAAAGGATATTGAGCCTCAGGCCTCTTACCTAACTTATTACAGCCATAGAGCACCTTACCCCACCTGGTAGACAAGCCCTAAGATACACTAGCATCAAAGGGGTGTCATAAGGTTGATTCCATGTAATCCTCCATGTGCAGACCTGTTCAGACTCCTTCAAACCTTGGATGGTGAACTTGGAGACCTACCCTCTTTTTGGTTCCATTCTCCTAGTGACAAGCATACCCATCAGTATCCCAGCTGGCAGAGTAATTCCGTGCTGTACAGGTTATATCCTGTCACTGTTTTTTTGTTTGTTTTTTGTTTTTTTCATCTTTACCCAAGTGTGAAAGTCTTTCTTTCAAGGTAAGACCAAAAAAGGGATGACTGTCAAGGTGAATCAACCTAAACTCAAACCTATGGGGTACTGTCTAGTAAAGAAAGAGAATCAGAATTAGGAAGCCATCAGTTCTACAGATGGATTTGCTTTCTCATGGTAGAATTTTTCCTTCCCTCTTGACTTTGGATTTGTTTTCTTATCTCCACTTTTCCCTTTATTTTTATATTAAATCAGCTATGTACTATTGATCTTTTTTCCCCACCTCCATTTTTCGGTGGACACAAATAAGTGTTCAAAATTGTTTTTGTGTAAAACTGTGTAGAAGTTTACACATCTGTTTATTTTTGAAAATCTGAATTGTAACCCCATTTAAAGGTCACAGTTTTGAGGGGCTGTTTAACAAGGGGGTGTACAGTTTTTGGCCTAATCTGCTGTCAGAATGATACCTCTTTATGATCAACTTTTAAGGAATCTATTCCTACTTACCCTTTCTGCTACAACTCTGCCAGAGTAACTCATGACAGACATAGATTAAATTAAGGATGCTTGACAAACAATAAATATAGCTTGCTACAATAGATACTATGATCAGGTAGACTGTAGAAGTACCTAGATAGTTAAAAGACCACAGAAGTGATCTGTATTTTGTCCTGATACGTGTTTAGAAGTGGAAACCCTCTAATTTCTGGGTTGCAAATCTAAAATCTGCATTGAATGTGCAAGTATCAGCTATGAGAGATCTTGTTTTAGAGTGGGTGTCAAGGTTCCTCCCCCACTCTGAACTCTAGGGTACAGATGTGGGGACCTGCATGAAAAACCTCCTAAGCTTATCTTTACCAGTTTAGGTCAAAACTTCCCCAAGGTACAAAATATTCCACCCTTTGTCCTTGGATTGGCCGCTACCACCACCAAACAAATACTGGTTACTGGGGAAGAGCTGTTTGGAACCGTCTTTCCCCCCAAAATACTTCCCAAAACCTTGCACCCCACTTCCGGGACAAGGTTTGGCAAAACGCCTCACCAATTTGCCTAGGTGACTACAGACCTGGACCCTTGGATCTTAAGAACAATGAACAATCCTCCCAACACTTGCACCTCCCCTTTCCTGGGAAATGTTGGATAAAAAGCCTCACCAATTTGCATAGGTGACCACAGACCCAAACCCTTGGATCTGAGAACAATGAAAAAAACATTCAGTTTTCTTACAAGAAGACTTTTAATAGAAATAGAAGTAAATAGAAGTAAAGAAATCCCCTCTGTAAAATCAGGATAGTAGATACCTTACAGGGTAATTAAATTCAAAACATAGAGAACCCCTCTAGGCAAAACCTTAAGTTACAAAAAAGATACACAGACAGAAATAGTTATTCTATTCAGCACAATTCTTTTCTCAGCCATTTAAAGAAATCATAATCTAACGCATACGTAGCTAGATTACTTACTAAAAGTTCTAAGACTCCATTCCTGTTCTGTCCCTGGCCAAGACGACTACAGACAGACACAGACCCTTTGTTTCTCTCCCTCCTCCCAGCTTTTGAAAGTATCTTGTCTCCTCATTGGTCATTTTGGTTAGGTGTCAGCGAGGTTACTTTTAGCTTCTTAACCCTTTACAGGTGAGAGGAGTTTTCCCCTGGCCAGGAGGGATTTCAAAGGGGTTTACCCTTCCCTTTATATTTGACAGTGGTCATGTTAAAACTTGATATGCAGATTTTCCTTTCCTTGCCCCATTTAACAAAATGCCACTGTTAGCCTGCAAGTGGGTAGGTGAAATGGCTTTGGAAACTATACTCCATGTCAGTGTGAAAAAGGCTGTAGTTCCTGAGTCTTTGTAGTTTTTGAAGTCTCACTCCATCAGCATGTATATGTAATCGCTTCAATTCTTCACAAATCTTGCCTCTTTCCACACCAAGTGCCAGATACATTTATTTGACCTTGCCTCTTCTAAAATAAACGTGGGTTTTTTTGCATTTGAAAGGAATAGATAATTGTCTGCCAAGGCAAAGGCTAGCAGACTATTTTCTTTGCCCAAAAAGGAATTAAATTTGTGACACTTTGAGAAACAACAAGTAAATTTAAAATTAATATTTTTTCTTTAAAATATTGTTGTAGTTGTATTTTGCAGCGAACCTTAGTCGGATAACAGCTATTTTAACTGCACACTTCATTAGGATTTTCTGGCATTTAGTTTCTTACTGTATTTTGTCTGCATAATTTTTTGACTACTTATGAAGACTTGATTTATCTAGGACTTACACAGAAATCATGAATTCCCTTGGTGGATATCACAGAACAAATAATTGCTCAGCAGGTTTGTTTGGCTTGTCTCATATTAATCAGCTGTGTCTGCCTATTATATGAGTATTCTTGATAGAAAAAGATAAAGGAGAAGGAAAATAGAATAATTAAAGAATACTACATGAATTATACTCGGCAAACAAATCAAGAAATGGTAAAAGGGAGAAATGGGTAAAGAATAAAAGTCAACTGTTTATAGAAATAGAGATAGGAAAGTCATGTATAGTTTTGAAAGCATAAATCTGATGTATATTTTTGAACAGCCTTAAGAAGGAAATGAGGGGATGTGGGCAGGAAGTGAAATAGTGAATGAAGATACAGAGGTGACTGGACTGGAAGCTGTGGATGTTGAAGGACTTTGTAAAGCTGCCAAATGCCTCATCTCTGAGGTTGTTCACACTTGTGTCCCTTACCTTGCATATATCCACACTGGAATGTCCTACATCTTGTATTGCTTGGATACAGGCATCAGTGTGTCCCTGCAGTTTCTTTTCCCAGTCACCAGGGGCTGCTGTTGTGCTGGGTCTCCTCCTCTCTTTTTATGGCTGCCCATAAGGGCTGCTAGGAAAGAAGAACTTACAGCACAGGAAGAAGTGTAGGGTGGCACTTGCTACTTATGTAAAATGGAGGGGTTCAGGGTCAAGACAGCTGAATGGAACAGTCTGGTGTAACACAGAAACTGAGGGAAACTTAAAAAAGAGTGGAGAAAACAGGAAAATATGAGATGTGAAAATAACTGAATAGAGAAAGTGGGGAAGTAGGAATCCAATAGAATTATGTCTTTAGAGAAGGTATAATTCTTACCTGCAATTCTGCTCTCATTTATTGGGCTCCTACTCTTAGTGAAGTGTATACAGATAAATACATAGATTCTTTAGTGATAGAGGAACAATAAAACCGTAGATGAGTGGTTTCATCTATGCAGGATGTGACGGGTTGGACCCCCTGTCCAGGATGCCACCTGATGTACTGGGGTTTCACTGAGCCCCCGCTGCTCCACCAGCCTGGACTCCCTCTCCCTGTTTTGCTGAATTAGGCTCTCTCTTGCAGCACGCACACACACAGGTAGGGATGCACCAGCTGTAGAATCTCACGGAGGCTGCAAACATCTCTGTGTGGGAAGATTAGCTAAGAAATTGCCCAGCACTCAAGTGCAGCTCCCCTCTTGAAAGTACACCCAAAATAATATTGTCTTGCGCTGTAGAGAAATCTATACAACGTAAGCTCATAAATTCGCCTCCTCCCTCAATGTGGAGAGAGAGATGCACAACTTCTTGCCCCTCCCCTGCCAGTTGTAAATTGCACAAACTGGGTTGTTATAAACAAGAAATAAGTTTATTCATTATAAAAGGTAAATTTGAAGTAATTATAAAGGATAACAAACAGAACAAAGCAAATAAAACAAAATGCACAAACTAAGCTTGATTCACTAAAGAAACAGGTTACAATATGTAATTTCTCACTCTAAGTGTTGACTTAGGTGGATGCAGAGTTTCTGTATCTTAGAGTTTCTCTTTACAGACTAGACTTCTCTGTCATAGTCTGGATTTAGCCCTTGCCTTTCCCTCTGCTTAGTTCCTTTGTTTCTTCAGGTACTTTTAGCAGTCTTTCTTCTTGGGTGGGAAGGCAGTGAAGGGAGAGTCCAGATTAACTCCCTCTGCAGCCTTAAAAGGGATTTACCTAATGTGGGAAACCTTTGATCGCCACCCCGTGCAGTGGAAAAGTACCAGCAAGTTGAGACATTGTCCAGTACCATGTGATTTCAGTCACCTGACCCTGCAGTGTGTCAATGCAGCCATGAAACCAGGTTTACTTGCAATGTCCACAGGAGGGAACTCTTGGAAAATGGGGGATCCACATCTTTGAAGACTCATGGTCTTTTTCCTAATGGCCCATTAAGGCTGATTGCTTATTGTCTGGTAGGCATCTCCAACCACAGTTTTAATTGTTACATAGTCAATATTCCTAACTCCAGATACAGAAATGATACATGCATACAAATTGGATAATCACATTCAGTAAATCATAACCTTTCCAATGATATGTTACATGAACTATCTTGCATAAGATATATCTGTTATGCCATATTCTTATAATAAACCTATTTCTATAAAGAATATGGAGTGTCACATCACACAGCAGAAGTCCACATTATGAAACTGAAGTGTTGTGGGGAGTATTGGATGGGTGGCAGACAGCCAGAGGTAGGGCCATATGGTTCCCAAGATGAGGACAGTTAAGTTTGTACTGCAAATAAGATGTGGAGAAGGAAATTTATTCCTTCATATTAGCAGAAAATTAGGTTTGGGAGCAGATGTTTGCGAAGTGACATGCTCGATGTCATGAAAGTTGTCAAGAAAGGGTCGTCATATTAGATTGCACAAGAACCATTTTCACAGGAAAAACTCCCTAGAACAGTGGTTCTCAAACTTTTATTCCCACGGACCACTTGAAAATTGCTGAGGGTTTTGGCGGACCACTTAATAATCTTTCCAAATGTTGTTTGTACCGTTAGCGAACTATTGTAAAGAACTTTGGATAAAAGTGCTATATAAAAAAACCTAAATAATAATGTTTTCGTTCTACAAATAAAAGCACACAACTCCTATTTTAATATCAGTAGTCTCTCCCCTGTTGTGGCAGCCACTGAGCTGGGCTGGGAAGGAGGGGGGTCTCTCCCTCTCTACCCTGCCGTGGCAGCCCCCGAGCTGGGGCTGGGAAGGAGGGGGTTCTCTCCCTGGCAGCCACAGCCCTGGAGCTGGAGAAAGTTGCCTCTTTCTCTGGCCGCTGTAGCCCTGTACATCCCAAATTCCCCCACCCCCTCATCTCACCCCACTGCCACCTCCCACGTACCCCCTATTCCTCCCAAGGCCCCTACCTCACCTTACATGTGCATCTTCTCCATGGTCCAGGCACCTAATTCGTGGAGCCACGCCTGCACGGCTCCACTAATTAGGTGGGCAGCTCTTATTCTCTTGTGTGTGGCCCAGGTGCGCACCTTAGAAGGAACTATCCGCGAACCACCTGAATGGAGCTCGTCGACAACTGGTGGTCCACAGACCACAGTTTGAGAATCTCTGCCCTAGAAAGCATAATTCAACAACAGGATGGTAACCATTGTCTAGCAGATAGCTCAAGTCTCACGTATCCTGACATTTGGAATCCAAATTCCCAATGTGAAAAAAAAATTATTGTAAGGGAATTTTGTTGAGAGAGTGGAAGAGCTATATAGACTGCTTCCCCAAAATATCCCAATTAACTCTACAGAGGATATGTTAATATTGATATTCCATCCATAATAATATAAAAATGAATGAATAATATAAAAATGACTGTTAGCATCTTACATGTGTCTAGTGAGTACCTCCAATCTTTTTGTCTGCATTAGGGGGTTATTTTACTTTTAGATAAAATCAATATTAGGATTATGCCTTATGGACAGGAGGTCCTGAACTTGCTCTTTATTCATAAAGCAAGCAAATTGTGTTTGAGCCAGAGGGCTACATAGAAAGTCTGTAACCCTGTGTCTAACCGTTCACTTCTGCGGCAGTCAAGAAAAGAGATTTTGTTGGACACATATTATTCCTGTAATAGACAGCATGTAAAAGTAGTAAAAGATAGCGGGCCAGAGTTATTGCGAGACAACAGTGGTAGTTCCTCAGTGCTGGAAAGCTAGGCAAAATATCAGCGAGTTTTAGAGATGTTTGGGTGAAGAGAGAGAGGATTGATTTAAAATATTTTAGGACATTATATGTTATAGCTTTTTGTAAAATAAAATGTTTAATTCAATATTATGTACTATTTGCAATATTTGTTGACATAACACCAAAGGTCCCTGTCCCAACCCCAACTACTTTTTATAGATTGTAAACAAACAGCTAGAATGCTTAAATTTTAAACTCATGTCTTTGAAGATAAATATTTTTTTAAAGAATGTGATATAAAACATCAACCACTTGTCAAAAATATTTCTTCAATCTAATACTGGAGTGTTATAGTAAGAGGCAATGTAAATTGACACCGATATATTTGACTATTTATAAAAATAATTGTCTTTGGGCTGTTGTTGCATGGAATGCATATTAATCAGTGGCAGCTTTGTACTTTAAAAAAAAAAAATCCAGCACATGACCTTCATTAGGATTTTTTTCCAGACAACTTCACTGTATTTCAGAAGTAAATTTATTTCCCAAAATCTTGTTGGGATTAGTATATAAAAAAATTATCTCAGATGCAAATTAACTCAGTTATTTTAGGTAAGTAAAAAAATTAATTGGGAAGTTTAAATTGGAGAGAACGTTTAAAAAAATTAAATGAAGAATACACACACACACACTGGGGCAAGTCTTCTAGAATGGTTGTAAGAAGGCTATCAAAATAAGGCTTTTAAATTATACACTCTGAGAATTTGCACTCACATGGTAGAAGTTTACTGGAATAGGAGAGAAGTTTTAAAGTACTATTTCTCAATATTTTTTTAAATTTAACCCAGTTTTTATTTTTATTTTTATTTTTTAAATATTTTTATTTTTTATTTTGTTGTTTTTATTTTTATATTTATATTTAGGTCGGTAGGGTGGTGTTGGCGTGCTATCGGAGTCCAAACGGTATACGTAGTTGTATATGAGAGCCAACTGTGAAGTAATTTAACTCTGCAGTAAAATTCTTGCATACCAGATTTCGACCTGGGGACATAGGTCTCCTAGTTCTATACATGTTCTTTGTTACTCTTTTTGGGCAATAATTGTTTAAAACTTATTATAGACTGTAGGTAGCTTGTTCCTAGGCTGAAGTTTGGTATGTCAAAATTAGACCTTTTACGGATCTTACAAATCCATGAAACTGTTTATCTTGTTTTAGTATTGGCATTTAAATTGTAGCATCACCAAATGAGGTTGTTCTTTTTATGAGCAATTATGCCTGCACTATTTCTGCAGGGTAGAAAAGATTTTGTCATCCTAAAATATTTGCTGCTTATTTGATCTTTGTCACACGTGATTGTTTTTAATGCACTAACACTTAGTAAATTGTGAGTTAAAAGAATGGTGGCATTTGTAGCCAGTAACTGTTCTTTCATATGCACCTTCAAAATATTCAGTGTTGCCACTATAAAAGTTGCATTGTCACTAGGGAATAAAGGATTTTTAAAAAATTGATAATCAGAATTTTTGTTCTCTTTGTAAAGGCAGTAAAAATGTTTTTCAATAAAAGGACATACAGAATATTTGAGGACCTACAGGACTTTAGGCTTTCTGTTTATAAGTATTTTACCTAACAGATCTATGCTGTTTTTCCTTCAAGATCTTAATTGCTGGAGGTGCTGATCTCATTGTGTGGTAATGCCTTTTCAGACTCTTTTGACTCTTCCTTGCAAATGCAGACCTCATAATGGTCATCCAGGATTCTGTAACTCCCAGACTTGACATCAGTCTTCTATCTTAAGGCTTTATACTTAAGCTTATCACTGCAGCATGAGTGTCTTCCATGTAGAAATACCAGCAGCAAAGATGCTAGTGGACTTCATGGATTGTGTGGTTCCTCCTCCCTTTTCAGGGTAAAACTTCCTTGCGGGATTTTTGGTTTTGGTTGGCTAACTTGCTACAGACTTTTATTTTACTTTTTAAAAATATTTTTTGGAGGGAGGAGTAGATTTGACTGTTGCAGTATATTCAGAGTTCCCCAGGCAATCCAGATAAAGATCTAGCTTTACTGCTAGATTGCAAAATGCCTGATTTCTAAATGATAAACTCATAAAAATGTCTTTTGACACAATAATTGACCCTACAGAAATTGAATGAAAAAATCTTAACAGTATCTCACTTCCATGTAGCAGTAATACTGAAAATCACCACTGACTAGAGCTGACCATTTGTGTATGTTCATACAGGCTTCAGCAAACTGTAGAAATGTTTCTCGGAGCTGAGAAATACAGTAAACATGTCTCCTAAAATAAATTTATAAAAAATCTCCACCCTAATCTCATATATACTATTCATATATAATATATTGAAAACAGTTTTTTGGGGGAGGGGAGAGCAAGATCACATTTCTCAAGTTGTACCTGATTTGCCCGAGAGAATATTCGCTTAAAAAAAAAGGATGAGAAGAAAGGCAGATTTAAATTGTTGGGGACTGTGTTTACTTGTTTATAGATATATTGTTTCACTCACAGACCATATGAGCACCTGAAAAGCTCCAATATGAATGCTAGAAAGAAATTCTAAAATAATCTGACTAAACAATCATGTTTAACAGATGCGCAAGGGGGACAAACGAAATAAGTGAGGAAAATCATATCAGTAATAACATACAACTTCAGACCAAAGGGATAAATTCAAAGAAAGCTTGAAAGGGAGGATATTTGACCTAATCACCTAAGGTAACTTCCTATCTAGTTTTGATTAGTTGCAGTCAATGCCTCTCTTATGAACTTCTAATTTTGATGTGGTACACACCAACAACAAACTACTATTGATGGATATTAGAACAGATTTACTGATTGTATTAATTTTGTATCCAGTAATTTTATTAATAAATATTTGGGGATATTCTGGAGTGTTTTAGCATAGATTGTAGAGGTGTGCTGGTGACAATAACATTTTATTTCAGTGAAAATTTTGTTAGTAGAATATTTGGACTTTTTACGATATTCATGTCTTGCATACATATCTCCTAAATATTTTTTTTAGTGGTGCTTATTTGGTTAGTGGAGCTCAAAATTAGGTAGACGTTCAAAATTACAGTTGACAACTAGTTTTTAGATGGATCTTGAAATAGTTTTTTCTGTAGATTTATTTATTCTTTGTTAGTTTGAATGGTCATAATTTAACATAAATTTGTATAAACTCTGAACGTGACAGGACAAGCAAAAACTGTTCTAAATTGATAACATTAATGGCATATGCGATGTAGTTGTGGTGAGAAATTGCACTGAATGATTCTGAAAACTGAAAGTGGCAGCTAATGTGACTTAAATTTTAAAAGGGAAAGTTGCTCAATCCATATAAATTGAGCATGTTTACAAAATTTGTTTATCAAAAATGTGCTCTTCTCTAAACAAGATAGAAAGATGGAAAATCCCTACTCTGGAGAGTTTACAACCTGAAAGATACACAGGGAATATGGGAAATCCAAAGGAGAAAATATTTGTTTTATTGCAACTTGTGGGCATTGTGGAAAAAGTGAGTTTTTTAGGCAAAATTTGAATGAGGCGAAGTTTTGTGAACCAAGATTGGAAAGTTGTTTGAGATATTGGGCTATTCTTTAAAAAGCCTAAAGTTAAGGGATCTGTTTAAATCCTCCAAAAACTGATTTTCTATCTCTCCTCTTGATTCTGTATTTGAAAATTTACAGTTTAAACCCTCACGAATATTTTTTAAAGTATTCCTGTATGACTGACAGTCGCCTTACTTAGACTATGTATGTACGATATTGTGCCAGTAGCCAGTTAGGTCATTCTCTCAAACTTTCAACGCTGCCTGTCATCCAGCTCAAAATACAAGGCCTTCATTTGGCCACTGAGCATCCTCCACTGCAGCAGCAAGGGAGGCGCTTCAACCGCTGTGTATAAATGGTTAATCAATTAGTCTAGATTCAGATCAAAGTGAAGTAATGGGAAACATGCATTAAAGGTGCAGCTGTTATATCTTAATGAATTTGAGTTAAAATTTATTTGAATTTTAAATCCTTGGAGAAATTATAAAGTTTCATATACAATTGTTGTTTTTAAACAATTTGATCTCAATCCCATTAAAAATATTGTTTGCCTGAAAAGCAAATGGCTATTCATTTCACCTAATTTATTCAAGTGTAACAAAAGATTTTAAAAAAGGATAAATTAGATTGCCCATTCAAAATAATACAAAATGTGTTTTTGCTTTGCTGTAATAGTTACACGTTTAGGTGACTGCCCTGCATGAATACACAATGGGGCTAAAACAAGCGGTTCAATTACCTAGGCTTCCATTCTTTAAGTACACTAAACTATCAAATCTACATTAGCTAATCAGTAACTCTGACAGTGGTTCAGAGAGAGAATCAATATTGGCTAGATTTATTACTCCTTCAGATTCTGGGGTTTAAAAAAAATTTTCGCCTCTGAGTAGCCAGTTGGCTGGATGTGCCACTCTAGTTCAGGTTGTAGTTGCAGCATTTTGTTGACAGGCTTCTATGTATTACTCTTGTATTAGAATCATAGAAGATTAAGGTTCGAAAGAGACCTCAGGACGTCATCTAGTCCAACCCCCTGCTCAAAGCAGGACCAACACGAACTAAATCATCCCAGCCAGGGCTTTGTCAAGCCGGGCCTTAAAAACCTCTAAGGATGGAGATTCCACCACCTCCCTAGGTAACCCATTTGAGTGCTTCACCACCCTCCTAGTGAAACAGTGTTTCCTAATATTCAACCTAGACCTCCCCACTGCAACTTCAGACCATTGCTCCTTGTTCGGTCATCTGCCACCACTGAGAACAGCTGAGCTCCATCCTCTTTGAAACCCCGCTTCAGGTAGTTGAAGGCTGTTATCAAATCCCCCCTCACTCTTCTCTTCTGCAGACTAAATAACCCCAGTTCCCTCAGCCTCTCCTCATAAGTCATGTGTCCCAGCCCCCTGATCATTTTTGTTTCCCTCCTCTGGACTCTCTCCAATTTGTCCACATCCTTTCTGTAGTGGGGGGTCCAAAACTGGATGCAATACTCCAGATGTGGCCTCACCAGTGCTGAATAGAGGGGAATAATCACTTCCCTCAATCTGCTGGCAATGCTCCTACTAATGCAGCCTAATATGCCGTTAGCCTTCTTGGCAACAAGGGCACACTGCTGACATATTCAGCTTCTAATCCACTGTAATCCCCAGGTCCTTTTCTGCAGAACTGCTGCTTTGCCAGTTGGTCCACAGCCTGTAGCTGTGCATGGGATTCTTCCATCCTAAGTGCAGGACTCTGCACTTGTCCTTGTTGAACCTCATCAGATTTCTTTTGGCCCAATCCTCCAATTTGTCTAGGTCACTCTGGACCCTATCCCTACCTTCCAGTGTATCTACCTCTCCCTGAATCTTAGTGTCATCTGTAAACTTGCTGAGGGTGCAATTCATCCCATCATCCAGATCATTAATGAAGGAGTTGAACAAAATCGGCCCCAGGACCGACCCCTGGGGCACGCCGCTTGATAACTAGGCTTGGCTGCCAACTAGACATCGAGCCATTGATCACTACCCGTTGAGCCCAACAATCTAGCCAGCTTTCTGTCCACTTTATAGTCCATTCATCCAGTCCATACTACTTTAACTTGCTGGCAAGAACACTGTGGGAGACCGTGTCAAAAGCTTTGCTAAAGTCAGGACATACCATATCCACAGAGCCAGTTATCTCATCATAGAAGGCAATCAGGTTGGTCAGGCACGACTTGCCCCTGGTGAATCCATGTTGACTGTTCCTGATCACCTTTCTCTCCTCCAAGTGCTTCAAAATAGTTTCCTTGAGGACCTGCTCCATGATTTTTTCAGGTACTGAGGTGAGGCTGACCGGTTTTGAATAGAAATACAAGCTACTGTTTTTATTTAATTGTTCAGGTTCAATTTTCAAAATATGAAAATCTATAAAAGAAATTGCTGAAAGGCAAATTTTCACAACCATCTTGTACCACACTGATCTCTGCAGTTTGATCCGCATTTTTCACTAGCGTGGTCACAAGAAAACATATAGATTATCAGTCTGGTAGTGAAGTATAGAAAAAGATGATTACGGTGAATTCGAAGCAATTTAATTGACTATAGTACGTTTTTAAACAAAATATGTAGAAGGCACAATTCTTAAAATGCTTTTGTTTTTTTAATGTTAACTATGTAGTAAAGCTGAGCAACAAATTTTAATCTTTAGTATTAATTTCAATTCTCAAAAATGTTTAAGACAAGTAGTAATATGCAAGGAAATAAGATTTGGCTTATCTATTTTGATGTCAGATGTAGAGGTTATAAAATGCCATTTTTAAAAATTCCTGAAAACTTAGGAACCAGCAGCAGTTGTAATGGTTTTAATATATGCTTAAAGTAACTGGTATTATAAGGGATAGGAGCTGCCAGGAAAAATCATATCTGCAGGCCTATTGTAAGTTTATAGAAAATTACTAACATTACTTTTTCTCCTTATGGGAATTCTCAAATGTTTATGCAGTCATTTAAGGCTTTATTGCAAGTAAGGCAATAAAAAGGGAAGGAATCCAATTACTTAGGCACAAAGCTTACAATTCCTACATAATAAGTGCAAAAGTAAGACTTTGTTCAGTAAGCATGGAAGCATTACAGGCTGTAGTGAGTAAACTGGAAATTACTTTAAGTATATTGAAAATACTTTCTTGGTAAATTGTTTTGATATAACGTTTTTATAACCTTGTAGTAGTAGTAGTATGTTGGTTTTCTTGGAGAGTCAGAGTAGGGCATGGAAATGAAGCAGAAATGTGAAGAAAGCAGGCCTGATATATATAAAATTGGTTTTTAAAGTGAGAGATTTATCCACTAGCATTTTTTCATCTTTTAAGATTTGAAAGTGAGAAAATGAGGTAAGAGAATGTGTAGGAAATGTGTTTTCCACAGTGTCAGTTTTTTCTTTCGGTCAAATAATGTAGGAACAGCCATAGTGGATCAGACTAATATCCTGAATCTCATGCTTCTGTGAAAGGGATGCAATTTTTACAACGGACTTGCATGCAACAATATGCCTGTGGGAAAATTTTCTTCCTAACTCTAGACAATTAGTGATTGTCTAATGTCCTGAATTATGGGATTTGATATATTTTATAATTTTTTGTAGCTAGTACAGCTCAGAATAAGATTAATATAAATGTTAAATCCTATTTTGAAACCTACAGAGGTATTTGTAATAATATTCTGTGGTAGTGAGCTCAGCAATGTAACTTGTATTTTAAAATATATATTTGTCGTAGTGGCGCTCTGTATCTCAAAGCACTACCCTGGAACCTCCATATTCACCACTGTTCTATAACTATGATACGTTTTGTACAACGTACAAAGTATGTGTTGTGTAGTATCATTCTGAAAGTCTCCATCTGTTGAACATAAATATCCTATTGGATTGTATGTGCTATCACTGTACATGAAGTTATGAAGTTTTGCTATGTATGAATTGCTGAAATATGTTGTGAGGTTGGGAACGCTCTCAACCAGCCTTTCAGATACAAAGTGGAGTAGCCAGACATACTGATGGCCCATTAAAGGGAATCCACTTTCCCAACAGCCATTACTGAAGACTTCTCAGAGAGAGCACGTATACCATGAAGAATGCTTGACCAATGGGGTGACCCCCACATCACAAGCATAGATCTTTCCAGCAAGCTGGAATAAACTATAAGAGGGGAAATGACATCATCACTTGGGCTCACTCCTCCACAACTCAACACCTGGAAACACATCTGGAGGACAAAGACTTTGAACTGGGGAGGGTAGTCCAAGGCTGGAGGAAAGTTGCAGTCTGTGTATTGAAGTTCTGTGACTTGTTTGTGCCATCTGTCAGGGTGAGACACTGCTTAATTCAAATCCTGTTTAGTTTATAGAACTTAGACTGCGAATTTGTTTTATTTCTAGGTAAACAAGTTTGATCTCTACATTTACTACTTCCAAGCACTTAAAATCTACCTTTCTGTAGTTAATGAATCTGTTTTATATTTGACCTAAAATAGTGTGTTGTGGTTGAAGTGCTTGGGAAATCTCAGCTCAGGTTACAAAGGCTAGTGTGTATATTCGCCACATTGAGTGAGGAACAGACTGTATAATAATTATGGCTTCTGACCCGGGCAATGTAGTACGTTCCAGGGGTGCATTGATGGGGAACTGGGGGGGAATTGGCTTGAGCCTATTGTTGGTTCATAAGTGGCTTTGAGAGCATTCATGTAACTCAGTTATGTATGTCCCTGCCCGTGGATGTCTGTGTAAATGCAGAGGTTTTGTATCTTGTCAGAGCATCACAATGTGAGATGGATACCCTGGGTTGGTTGGGACAGAGGGCTCAGTGGTCCCACAGTTCAGATTGCACCCTGGGAATCCTTTCACAGTTGTTTTCAAATTTCTTTTCAGTCTCAATGGGTGTCACCTTGTAATATATAACTAACTTTGTTGTGAAGCAGTGAGTGTTGCTACATACTGGGTCTGTCAAGTAATTAAAAAAATTAAACACAATTAATCGTGCGATTAAACAATAGGATACAATTTCTTTGAACAGTTTTGGATGTTTTCTACATTTTCAAAGATATTGAATTCACTTAGAATGCAAAATACAAAGTGTACGGTGCTCACTCCATATTTATTTTTATTACAAATATTTGCACTATAAACAAAAGAAATAATACTTTTCAATTTACCTAATACAAATACTGTAGTGCAATCTCTATCATGAAAGTTGAACTTACAAATGTAGAATTATGTACAAAAAATAACTTATTCAAAAATAAAATAATGTAAGACTTTAGAGCCTAACAAGTCCACTCAGTCCTGCTTCTTGTTCGGCCAATTGCTCAGACAAACAAATTTATTTACATTTGCAGGAGATAAAGTTGCCTGCTTCTTGTTCACAATATCAGCTGAAAGTGAGAACAAGCATTCGCATGGCACTGTTGTAGCCAGTGTTGCAAAATATTTGTGCCAGATCCACTAAAGATTCATATGTCCCTTATGCCTCCACCACCATTCCAGAGGACATGCATCCATGCTAATAATGGTTTCTGCTCAATAACCGTCCAAAGCAGTGCAGACTGACGCATGTTCATTTTCATCATCTGAGTCAGTCAGATGCCACAAGCAGAAGGTTGATTTTCTTTTTTGGTGGTTCAGGTTCTGTAGTAAGATTTCTGAAAGCATGCTCCATACCCCATGCCCATCAGATTTTGGAAGGCCCTTCAGATTCTTAAACCTTGGGTCAAGTGCTATAGCTATCTTTAGAAATTTCCCATTGGTACGTTCTTTGCGTTTTGTCAAATCTGCAATGAAAGTATTCTTAAAACGAACAATGAGTTCTGGGTCATCATCCGAGACTGTTGTAATATGAAATATATGGCAGAATGCAGGTAAAAGAGTAGGAAACATACAGTTCTCCCCCAAGGAGTTTAGTCACAAATTTAATTAATGCATTATTTTTTTAACGAGCATCATCAGCATAGAAAGATGTCCTCTGGAATGGTGACCAGAGCATGAAGGGGCATACGAATGTTTAACATATCTGGCACATAAATACCTTGCAATGCTAGCTACAAAAGTGCCAAGCGAATGCCTGTTCTCACTTTCAGATGACATTGTAAACAAGAAGCGGGCAGCATTATCTCCCATAAATGTAAATAAACTTGTTTGTTTTAGCAATTGGCTGAACAAGAAGTAAGACTGGGTAGACTTGTGGGTTCTAAAGTTGTACATAGTTTTGGTTTTGAGTGCAGTTATGTAACACAAAAAAAATCTACATTTGTAAGTTGCACTTTCACGATAGAGATTTCACTACTGTACCTGTAGAAGGTGAATTGAAAAATACTCTCACTTTTACAGTGCAAATATTTGCAATAAATAATATAAAGTGAACATTGTCTAATTTGTATACTTTTATAATTGAAATCAATATATTTGAAAATGTAGAAAAACATCCAAAAGTATTTAATAAATTTCAATTGGTATTCTATTGTTTAACAGTACGATTAAAGCTGTGATTAATTGCAATTAATTTTTTGAGTTAATAGCGTGATTATTCAACAGCCCTACTACATACACAATAAACTTGACACAATAGCAGAAAATGGAAAGTTAAGCCGCTGAACATTATGTACCTCCACCTATTCCTGATGGGAGAAGGTTTTATGTGCACCAACCTGTTTGTTCCATCAACCAATCAAGCTTACATGAGCCTGATGTCCATCTCCCTCAGTTATCTCTTTCCTCTTCCTCGCCCTATAAACTGATCAGAGATATAACTGAAAGTTTTTGTCCTAGTATATAACATAAATAACGGCAAAAAATTACCCTAGATTCAACTTTTAAATGCCCCAAAGCAATTTTCTTTAAGTGACACTATGGATTCCACCCCACATATGCAAGATTGGATTCTTTTGACCACCACTGTTCATTGGGACCACACCTGTGCACTAGATTTCCTTGCACTCCCATCCAAGGGCATAAAGAGTGGAGTGGATCTAACAGTCACTCATTTTCTTTTTTCCACCTGTGTCTGCCTGCTTTTCTGCGACTGTTGCAGTTAGTGTTCTTGATTAGTGTAGTAGTTTGGTAGTTAATTTTAGTTTCTCTCTTGGCTTTTAAAAAAGGTTGTTTTTTTTTTTTTTGATAAATATCTAGTAGACTCAGTGTTCTCATGTCCTCCCTCCCCTTGCTCCCTTTAGGACTTGAGATTTTTATGGCAGATGTTAAATCTCTGTGGTTTGACATGCCTCTCCTGCAATGCTTCTGTGCCATTCAATGATGGACACTCTAAATACTTTTTTGTTTAGGTGAAGGGCATGTCCCTGACCATCACTTCATCAGCTGTTCTCTTTCCAAGTGTTCTCAGAAGGGTATGGATGCTTGTCTAAAGTGATTTCTTCTGGAATGCTCCTTGAAAGCGCCTCCTTGGACATGGAGAAGGACATAGCTGAGGCTCAGTCTTCTCTCCAGTCCTTCTTGAATAGAACTCAAGTGAGCTGTGATTCACCCCAAGCACAAGGGACAAGACATTTGAGACTCCAGTTGTCTACTTTAATCTATCTGTCAACTTCTTCGGAATGGATAGGAAGGAGCGTTGCTCCAGAGGTGAGCCAAAACAGGTTTCCATCTTTGGGACCCTTAGAACAGACACACAAGTTTGAACATGTGCTAGACTTGTTGAAGCTCTGCAGCCAAAGGGCACACAGTGGCCTAAGATGGGTCTCTTTACTGCAGTACTAGCTAAATCCACTGACCACATTTTCTCTGTTGCTGATTGTTTGGCACTTTTGGTACCTTTAGTATTATCCCTTTCAGTGCTTATGTCATATTTGGCACCAAATGACTTGTTTGTGGGTCCAGTCCCAGATTCCCCCTTGCAGGCTCATATGTCAGTATGTTGACTAGTCCTTTGATCACTGAAGTCATGGTACTACATACTGCAATTGAGACACCAGTACTGTCTACTTCCCCATCTTAGGTAGAAGAGATGCAGCGGCAGCCTAGCACACCAGAAAGGGTAGTTCCTCCACTGGAGAAGGTGTATTCCTCTTTGCCTTCTCATCAAGATATAGTAGAACAGGAGTAGGCAACCTATGGCACAAGTGTCAAAGACGGCACGCGAGCGGATTTTCAGTGGCACTCACACTGCTCAGGTCCTGATCACCAGTCCGGGGCTCTGCATTTTAATTTAATTTTAAATGAAGCTTCTTAAACATTTGAAAAAACTTACTTACTTTCTATACAACAATAGTTTAGTTATATATTATAGACTTATAGAAAGAGACCTTCTAAAAACATTAAAATGTATTACTGGCACGTGAAACCTTAAATTAGAGTGAATAAATGAAGACTCAGTACACCACTTCTGAAAGGTTGCCAACCCCTGTAGTAGAGACTTATTTTCTGCCCATCCCCCTTCCCCTCTTCTGAGCACCACATTGTGGGAGTCAGGGAGGTAATCAAGAGACTCCTCTTTGAGCAGGTGAAGAAATAGGTTTCTCAGGAAACAGCCCCCCCTGTATCTTTCTCTGTGTCCACCAGTGCAGTATCTACATGCTTATAAGTCATGCCTCTACTGGGTGCTTTGGCATGTGCAAGCAAACATCCTCTTCTCCCCCCTTCTAGCATTAGATTTTCTTTCCGATAAGAATGAGCGCAATCAACAGGTAGAGGCAGGGAAACAATTGATGCCAGTAGCAATTTCTCATCCTCCTCTGACCTCATAAAATGCATGGGTGAGACCCTTGTGTGAGAGACAGGGCTGTGTTGCATGCCCCCTTCAGGGCCACACCTGGTACTACAAGTGCTCTCTGACAGTCTGCAAGGTTTCCTGCTTGGTACAAGGTAGCCTGTGCCATAGGCTTGGTGGCAATCTCTAAATCATCAAGTAACAAAAGAGCAGCTCAGGATTTTTAAAATTTAAGCGCTTTATTACAATGCTTAGGTTAAGGTCTTGGCCTGGGATTGGGTTAGCCAAGCAGTGACGACCGCCGAAGGCAACACCATAGGAAAAAAAACCATGAGACTGGATCTGTTCAGCAGAAAAGTTTACTCCTTGTTTGAATGCATCTGATACTTTAACACACATTGTGGGCACGTTAGTGGTGATGCAAAAATCTGCCTGGGTCCAGTCCTTAGCAATAACCAGGATGTGCAGATCACAACAGAGAACCTTCCTTTCAAGGGCTGCAACCTCTTCAGTTAAATAGCTGATGAGGCACTCCACTCATTAAAGAAGTAGAACTTGTGAGTGAAAAGCAGATGACCCACCAAGTCTTCTGGAGGTATAGCACACTCTCTCTATCCAGGGTGGGCAAACTTTTTGGCCCGGGGGCCACACTGAGGTGTGAAACTGTATGGAGGGCCAGGTAGGGAAGGCTGTGCCTCCTCAAACAGCCTGGCCCCCGCCCCTCCCACTTCCCGCCCCCTGACTGCCCCCCTCACAACCCCTATCCCACCCCATCCTATCCCAACCCCCCCCCCACTCCTTGTCCCCTGACCATCCCCTCCCAGGATCAAACTGCTCCCCTGGGACCCCCCTCCCTATCTGACACCCCCCCGTCCCCTGACTGCCCCTACCCCATCCACACCCCTGCCAGGCCCCCTGGGACCCTATTCCCTGACTGCCCCCCCGATCCATATCCACACCTCTGCCCCCTGACAGGCCCCCCAGGACCCCACTCCCTATCCAACCCCCCCATTCCCCATCCCCTGACTGCCCCTCCCCCTGAACTTCTGCCCCATCCAACCGCTCCCTGTCCCCTAACTGCCCCCCAGGAACCCTTGCCCCTTATCCAACCGCCCCTTCCCCCCCCCCCCCAGCTCCCCCATATGATGCTCAGAGCAGCAGGAGCTCGCAGCCTAGCCGGAGCCAGCAGCGTGGCTGCAGGGGAGGGAGGACAGCAGGAGCAGGGCCAGGTGCTAGCCACCCTGGCCGGGAGCTCAAACGCTGGGCAGGACAGTCCCACAGGCCGAATGTGACCCATGGGCTATAGTTTGCCCACCTGTGCTCTAGATAACAGGTTTCACCCTGATTTAGAATGTGCCTCCCACCTCCCTTTTTTCTTTGGAATGAGAAAATGGGAATAAACCCCTATCCCGCTGAACTCTAAGGAGTTCCAAGTCTCCTGCATCAAACGTATTCAACGAGAGGGGTCCCTAAAGCGGGATGGGGAAGTAGGAAGGGACAGGAACTGTATGCAATATCCTTTGCTGACCATCTCTGGTGGTGATCCCAGTCCAGGATTTTTGAAAAAGAGTGTGTTGCAAAAAGGGTGGAAATCCTCCAATGTATCTGGCAGGTTCTCTGCTGTGGCATGACGCCTGCTGTAGGGCACTGTAAGGTAAGTAACTGTTCTGTTTCTAATCTTGTCATCAGTAAGAGAAAGCTATCTGTAACATATTATGATTCTGTCTCCCTCTGTCCCCTGTATCGCTCTCATACCCTATTGTGTGTATTCTACCCTTTCGTTTGTTTTCTTTCTCTACTCATTTTGCAAAAAAAGGTATCCAGTCATAATATGTGACCATCTGTCTTGAACTGTCTGTTTCCTCTTCTCTGAAGGTCTTGTCCAATTGCCTTCTTAATTTTCATTGAACAGCTGGACATCTTTTTTCCCCCCAAGAACAGCTTGTTAGTAAACTTGGCAGAATACAGTTTTTATTTTTGATAATTTTGACAGCTAATATCCATGTTCATTTTTAAGCATACTTTTAGCTTTTTATCCATTTTAAATGTTCAGAGTTGTATGAAATTACGGGCCCAGGCGGAGGTCAGACAATTATTTAATGACAGTGAACATTGAGATTCAAAAAGTTTTTAAGCTTTATAACCATTAAAATATGAATTGTCAACATCTCATGTCAAACTGTACAAGGTAAATACTCTTAAATTAAACTTTAAGGTCTCAAGCACCTTTTTTTATTTTACTTTGGAAATATTTTTCATTGGTTTGTGTGTGTATATCGTGAAATGGACGTTTACTGACACAAATCTATTCCTTCCAAGACTACCTATAGTTAAGTGCGTATATCATGGTACGAATAATGTTTTGCCTGTTGGCTTTTGCATTTGAGAAGGAACTTTGAGTCATATGACCTAATTGATTGGAATAATTGACCTAATATGACCTAATTGATTTGAATTGTGTATTTTCTTAATATTGACATTCAAGGATAAGCTTCTTAAAGTTTAAATAGAAGTGTAGAATTAACAGATGAGTGATACAGAAATTGGCAATCACAATAACGATATCCAATTTTATTCCACTGGGCTTTATCCACAGGTTGACAGAACCAAATATTCATAGTGCTTGGAATTTTTAATGCAGAGGTTTGGTAGTTTAAATAGTGCAGCACCTCTGGGCATTCAAGAATGTAATTTAGAAGCATAACAAGTGAGAAATCACTGATATGCTCAAACTCAGTTTAGCTGTTATCCTTTCAAATCCTACTGTGCAGAATTACAAATGATAAAGCAGGGGACATGCTTCTTTTCCATTACAAAGTGTTTTTGGCCTAGAGGTGACTAAGAACAGCAGGGAAACAAAATTACAGTATTTTACTCCACTGCGTCTTAACGTCATTAGTTATCTCTTTGGAGCATAAGTTACTAATACTACGTTAACCTGCACTTACGCATTCATTGTTAATATCTGTTACTATTTCTATAGAAAGAGGTAGAAGGTAATTTTTTTTTAAAAAAAAAACTGATCATTTTGTAATTCTGTTGTGTTATACTAGTCAAACCAAGTTATTTTAAAAGTTCAATAAAATTAAAAATTTTAATGTTTCAAGTTTTGTTCAAGTTTTACCTAATTTTTCTCAGTAATTAATAGAAGGACTTTTTAAAGCAGAAAACACTGTATATTTTAGTTCACTGTTTTTATAGGATTTAAATTATAGCATGCATTCAGCTTTATTTTTCATAGTCCAAGGCCAGAATCTATGAAAAATAATAATTTATATTCTATCTAAAAAGAATATTATAACATTATCAGTATGCTTACATGACAGCTATGTATTTATGAATGTACTTTCAGATGTAGTCTGTGACTGGTCACCAAGAAAAATACCTAGATCTTGGGCACATTTGTTTTGTATTAAAATCCCATTTTATAGACCTCTTACTATTTAGATATGGTTACCTCCAGAGTTTACAGTGTGACCTAATTTTCCCTATATTTGATTAAATGTTATTGTGTACAGCAAATACTAAGGTTAAGCCATTATCTAGGGCAATGACGAATTTTAAAAAGTGACTACAGTATGCATGTATGGTAAAGCTTTTGTGGCACACTACACAGATTATATTTCTATGCATACATTTAATCTGTATGGTGTGCCTCAAAAGTTTTATTGGAATGAATTTGGGATGGCTCCATTACTTGAGTTGTAGAGTTATAAGTGAGTTAAGTCCAAAGCAGAATGCAAGAAGTTGCAGAGGGATCTCACAAAACTGGATGACTGGGCAACAAAATGGCAGATGAAATTTAATGTTAAGTATGAAGTAATGCATATTGGAAAAAAATCTCAACTATACATATACAATGATATGTTCTACACTGGCTGTTACCACCCAAGAAAACTATCTTGGAGTCACCATGGATAGTTCTCTGAAAACTTCAGCTCAATATGCAGAAGCGGTCAAAAACCCTAACAATGTTAGGGATAGATAATAAGGTAGTAAATATAATGCCACTATATAAATCCGTGATTCACCCACACCTTCAGTACTGTGTCTAGTTCTGGTCACCTCATCTAAAAGAGATTCAGCAGAATTGGAAACGTTTAGAGAATGACAAAGATAATGAAGGATATGGAACAGCTTCCATATGAGGAAAGACTAAAAAAAATTAGGGTTGTTCAGCTTAGGAAAGAGACAACTAAGGGGGAAATGACAGAGGTCTATAAAATGATGAATGGTATGGAGACAGTGAATAGGGAAGTGTTGTTTACCCCTTCACATAACACACGAACCAGGCATCATCTACTGAAATTAATAGGCAGCAGGTTTAAAACAAACATAAGGAGGTATTTCTTCACACAATGCACAGTCAACATGTGGATCTCTTTGCCAGGGGATGTGGTGAAGGCCAAAAATATAACTGGGTTCGAAAAGAATTAGATAAGTTCATGGAGCTGAGGTCCATTAGTGGCTGTTGGCCAACGTGGTCAGGGATGCAATCCCATGCTCAGGTGACCCTAAACTGACTATCAGAAGCCAGGAATGGAAGACGGGTGGATCATTCCATAGATGCCCTGTTCTGTACACTATGCCTGAAGCTCTGGTACTGGCCACTGTCAAAGACAGGATACTGGGCAAGATGGAGCATGATCTGACCCAATATGTCAGTTCCTATGGTCTTATGCAAATCATCCCAAACATGTACAATTTAAACCTTTAGTACATCATACCTTCATGTATTCTGTATAGGTTACTTAGTTGTTTTGTAAAAACTTTTAGAAACATTTTAGGGAAGTTTTAAGTTTTATTGGTACTATTTTTGTACCACTCAATCCAAGTAGCTAGGTTCCTGAGTCCAGTTGTACAGAGGGCGAAATGATTAGAAATAAATATTAGAAGACAATTTAAAGTAGACTTTCCATACATAATATTGTAATTGTCATACATTTCACAATATATTATGTCTAGAAACAGGAGAGAGGGTCATGTGCATAGCTTTCCAATGATATCAAGTCCCTCTTTCTAGATATATCTGGGGATATTAGCAGGACTGAATTGCCTCTTGGCACCTCGGACCAGTGGCGCTCAACCTTTCCAGACTACTGTATCCCTTTCAGGAGTCTGATTTGTCTTCCATACCCCAAGTTTCACCTCACTTAAACTATTTGCTTATAAAATCAGACATAAAAATACGAAAGTGTCACAGCACACTATTACTGAAAAATTGCTTACTTTCTCATTTTTGCCATATAATTATAAAACAGATCAGTTGGAATATAAATATTGTACTTACCTTTCAGTGTACAGAGCAGTATAAATGAGTAATTGTCTATATGAAATGTTAGTTTCTACTGACTTTGCAAGTGCTTTTTGTGTAGTTGTAATGGGTTGGTGGTTTTCCCTCCCACTCAAGCTCAGAGGGAGGCCATTCCACCTCACTGGGTCACTGTGGGGTCAGCCCAGGCACAGGACAGGGCGATAAACAGTCTAGGGAGCTCAGGCTCAGGAAGGGCTGAACAACAGGCAGTCTGCAGGGCTCTGGCCTTCTGAGCAGGGTAGAGCAAGAAGCAGTTTTTCACCTAACGTCCTGACTCAGGCAGACGTCAGACAAATGCAGGCTTCTTGGTCTAAGGTAAGTAGGTGGCCACCCCAGGGATGGGGCAGCCGCAAGGGATAGGGAGACACAAGCCCACCCTACTCCACCAGGTCCCAGCACAGGGCCCTGAGGGTGGTGGAGAGCTTTGCCACTGGGTCAGCAGGGATCCCACCGAAACACACCAACCTGAGCACCAATTGCAAAACCGGACCAAAGTCTGATTTCCCTGGGCTACTTCCTGTCACAATTCGGTGAAGTGTTCCGGGGCCCGGGGTCATAGAATCATAGAATATCAGGGTTGGAAGGGACCTCAGGAGGTCATCTAGTCCAACCCTCCGCTCAAAGCATGGTCAATCCTCAAATAAATCATCCCAGCCAGGGCTTTGTCAAGGCTGACCTTAAAAACCTCTAAGGAAGGAGATTCCACCACCTCCCTAGATAACACATTCCAGTGTTTCACCACCCTCCTAGTGAAAAAGCTTTTCCTAATATCCAACCTAAACCTCCCCACTGCAACTTGAGACCATTACTCCTTGTTCTGTCATCTGTTACCACTGAGAACAGTCTAGATCCATCCTCTTTGGAACCCCCTTTCAGGTAGTTGAAAGCAGCTATCAAATCCCCCCTCATTCTTCTCTTCTGCAGACTAAACAATCCCAGTTCCCTCAGCCTCTCCTCATAAGTCATGTGCTGCAGCCCCTTAATCATTTTTGTTGCCCTCCACTGGACGCTTTCCAATTTGTCCACATCCTTCTTGTAGTGTGGGGCCCAAAACTGGACACAGTACTCCAGATGACTCCTTGACTGACTTCTTGTTGCTAACATATCTGAAGAAACCCTTCTTAACATCTCTTGCTAGCTGCAACTCCAAGTGTGAGTGTCCTATCTGATTTCACTCCTGCATGCCTGAGCAATATTTTTATACTCCTTCCTGATCATTTGTCCAAGCTTCCACTTCTTGTAAGCTTCTTTTTTTGTGTTGAAGATCAGCAAGGATTTCACTGTTAAGCCAAGCTGGTCGCCTGCCATATTTACTTTTTACTATTCTTTCTACACATCAGGATGGTTTGTCCCTGTAACCTCAATAAGGATTCTTTAAAATACAGCCAGCTCTCCTGGACTCCTTTCCCCCTCATGTTGTTCTCCCAGGGGATCCTGCTCATCAGTTCCCTGAGGGAGTTAGTCTGCTTTTCTGACTCCGGGGTCCGTATTCTGCTGCTCTTTCTTCCTTGTGTCAGGATCCTGAACTCGACCATCATGGTCACTGCTCTCAGGTTCTCATCTGCTTTTGCTTCCCCTGCTAATTCTTCCCTGTTTGTTAGCAGCAGGTCAAGAAGAGCTCTGCCCCAGTTGGTTCCTCCAGCATTTGCACCAGAAAATTGTCCCCTACACTTTCCAAAAGCTTCCTGGATTGTCTGTGTACCTCTGTATTGCTCTCCCAGCAGATATCAGGGTGATTGAAGTCTCCCGTGAAAACCCGGGCCTGCAGTCTAGTAACTGTAGTTAGTTGCTGGAAGAAAGCCTCGTCTACCTCATCCCCCTGGTCTGGTGGTCTATAGAGACTCCCACCACGACATCACCCTTGTTGCTCACAATTCTGAACTTAATCCAGAGACTCTCAGGTTTTTCTGCAGTTCCATACTGGAGCTCTGAACAGTCATACTGTTCTCTCACATAGAATGCAACTCCAACTTTTCTGCCCTGCCTGTCCTTCCTGAACAGTTTATATCCATCCATGACAGTACTCCAGTCATGTGAGTTATCCCACCAAGTCTCTGTTGTTCCAATCACATCATAATTCCTTGACTGTGCCAGGACTTCCAGTTCTCTCTGCTTGTTTCCCAGGCTTCTTGCATTTGTATATAGGCGCTTAAGATAACTTGCTGATCGTCCTGCTTTCTCAGTATGAGGCAGGAGTCTTCCCCTCTTGTGCTCTCCTGCTTGTGCTTCCTCCCAGTATCCCACTTACCTGAGGGTTTTGGTCTCCTTCCCCCAGTGAACCTAGGTTAAAGCCCTCCTCACTAGGTTAGCCAGCCTGCTTGCTAAGATGCTTTTCCCTCTCTTTGTTAGGTGGAGCCCATCTCTGCCTAGCACTCCTTGGAATACCATCCCATAGTCAAAGAATCCAAAGCCTTCTCTTGGACACCACCTGCATAGCCATTCGTTGACTTCCACGATTCGACAGTCTCTACCGGGGCCTTTTCCTTCCACAGAGAGAATGGACGAGAAGACCACTTGTGCCTCGAAGTCCTTTATCCTTTTCCCAGAGCCGCGTAGTCTGCAGTGATCTGCTGAAGGTCGTTCTTGGCAGTATCATTGGTGCCCACGTGGAGGTCACATCCTGCCAAATTTCTTCACCGTCCTTCTGTCCCCGCTGTGCATCCTACTCTGATTCTTCAGAATGTTGTCCCTGTAGAAGCATATCCTGACGTCTGTCTGGGAAATATTCATTTTCTCTTATGCAGCGCAGGGTTGATACTTGTTTCTCCAGACCTTGAACCTTCTCTTCCAATATGGAGACCAACTTGCAGTTTGTACAGACAGTCGCTTCTGTCCTATGGAAGAAAGACAAACATGGCACATTCTGTGCAGGTCACAACAGCTGATCGTTGTCTCCTTGGGATATTCAGCTGCTGGCATACTCAGAGGCTCCTCTCTGGATTTGGTCTCCTCTGGGGACAGGGGGCTACTCGGTTTGGTCATAGGCAGCAGGCAAGAGGCCTCTGTCTTCTTCCTTGGATTCTCTTCAACTAAGCTGGAGGCCCTGCCTCTTACCCTTCCTGTCCTGCCTCTCACTTCTAGCATGAGGGCTCCCGGTCCGGCCCAGCTACACCCACTCAGGTGCAGAGAGTAGTCCCTTCCCCTCTGGCTCAGAAGGAGGATCCTCTGCTTCCCTACAGTAGCCTGTTGTAAAACTAGGCAAATATCTAGGTGAGTTGATGTACACTCTGGAAGGTTTCTGCATACCCCCAGAGGTACATGTACACTTGGTTGAGAACCACTGCTTCAGACCACTGTTGTTTGGTGGGAGGAAGTCTGGCATCTTTCTGGGGGTGGTTTCTTTCTTTAAACTGTCTGTCTAAAAGCTGATCCAAGGATTAGAATGCTGGACATAGTCATTGAGCTGATGCATGAGTGGACAGTATGCTGGGAAAGTACTCAATTAGTAGCATTTAACCCATGAGTTTGCGGTTTATTGCATGGCTATCACCATGTGGTGTATAAATATATGGGGGCATCTCTGTCTTTAGTATTTTCTGCAAAATGAGAACAGCAAATATACAGAGCATAACTAGGCCATTGATATGAGATAACTGCAATTCGTACGGTACACACTATCAAGTATTTCCCTCGCCTCATTGGGGTGTTGTGGAAGTCTTGAATATGTTGGTCTCAAACAGCACAGATGGTGCTTAACAATAGTTAAGTTCATCAGAGGAGTGTTATTTCCAGCAGGCAACCCATTACTGATTTGTTCTTAGTTAAATTCAGACATGTACGATTTTGATTTTTATGTGGCTTATGTAATGCTGCTTTTGGTAATTACTCCATCAAATATGCAATGTAAAGTAGAGTTTGATTGTCAGAGAAATTTTCCTTAATTAGAAAATATAATGATTCAGTTCTACAGAGGAGCAATTCTCAGTCCACTTTCAAATGGAAGGGACCAACAAGTCCCTGTAGAATCAATTCTAGATTTTGAGAAGTGAATAGGGTAATTCACAATAAGTTACTTATTGATTTATCTAGGTTCAACTAATGCGAGATATTGTTTTCATTTAAATTGGATTGAGTCAATATAGTATTGTCTTAATAGTACAAGCTGTTAAGATGTTTTTTATAAACATGATTCTTGACATAATAAAATGTAACATCAGTTTGTACAAAATCTTCTGTGTTCTTATTGAGCTAGAGTGAACAAAATATAGCGTAGATTATTTTAGATTTTTGTCCTGCAAGCCAGTGGTTTTCAACCTTTTTTCACTTGCGGACCACTAAAAAATTTCTAGTACACGTGTGGACCCCTTTGGAAATCTTAAACATAGTCTGCATACCACAGATTGAAAAACACGGTTCTAAGTAAGATAAACTGCATATACGCTCCAATTCTGAATGATGTAAGAGAGCTCATTTCTGCAAATTGTTTTCAAGTCCTATTACTGTATGTACTTAAGTCCCCACTCTGTGGGATCTCACTGAGTGCTGTATTTTTGATACTGGGTATTGTGATGTGTGCCAACTATCTATAGGCAAGTTTTGCAAGAGCTTTAAATGCTACGGTTTTGGTAGCTGTTGGATTCCCAAGAACCACCTGTCTGCACAAAAGGAAGATAGACCCACAAAGCAACATAGGCATAGCAAGTTAAATTGTAAAACTTTACTCAGTTAGTTGAATTAGTGTTGCAACTAAATATGTACAGATTGTTTTGTTTTTATACTTAAGATAATGGAAAATTTTCCATCCATTCCTCATGAATTTGGTGCTTAAATGTTTTAGAATGGTATTCGCATGATGAGTCTTATTCACGTAGAACTGGATTATTTGCCTAGTTTAGTTATTATGTGGAACTGTGTTTTGAACAGTACACCGAACGTGGTTATTTAATTTCCTTACCAAAATGGATAGACTGAAAAGTGTTAGGCTTTCAGCTATGCTATCATATATTTAAAATGGCAGGGAAATGGAACAAAAATGCAGGAGTTAGAAAGTAAATGATTTTTGATTAAATTATATTGAGAGTAGTCTTATGAATTACAAGCAGATTGGCTGGTGAAGCTGCCACTAATGAAGACTTTAATAATTTGAACAAGACATCTGCTCAGCATGAATTACATTTTATGAAATTATTTTATCTAAGCAGGTCTATATTCTTGTTTATTAAAAAAAAAATTAAATAGTCTAATTTTTATCCACTCACAGCTGACTGCTTTCTACATTTGTTAGGACATGAATTATATGTCTTCTGGTTTATTAGGACAAAACCTTAAAGCTGAATGACTGGCTGCATAAAGGTTTATAGCATTTTACTTGCTGCCGAATATGCAGGAACATGAGTGTGCATTTGGTAAATCCAAGCCAACCAATTATACTGTGATCAAGTGAAAATTTAGCGTAGGTGGAATCCATTTTATCATTACTATTTTTCAGTTAATATAGTAGCTAAAGAGAGATCAGATTATGAATAGATTATATAATCTATTATCTTTTCATTTTGATAAAGGATTTGTCACATAAATTTTAATGGTAAATACTCAAAAGTGAGAACTTGATTTGTACTAAAAAGTGTTTTATAAAATTTACAAATGGATCCAGATAAGAAATGTAAATGTGATTTTATGTATTAAGTACTTCAAAGAGGGAATATTTACTGCTTTTGGTGCTGTAGGCACAACTCTGTGTATTGAAGTGCATCCGTGCTATGTCACCACATGAGACTTTATTATGTTGTTTTTTTTGCACCACTGGTGTCTAAGCAGTGCACAGTTTAAATTAACAAGTGATGATGAGAGCAGGACAGCTAGAGAGAAAAGACTGGATTTCAGAGAGAAGAACTGGCAGGATTTAGAGATGACTGGAATTAGGGGGGAAAAATAGGAGAGAGGATGGACGATGAAGTTGTTGACACAGATTAAAGCAAGAAATTGAGGACAGAATTTGGGGGAAGATGGATTTGTTTCCGAATATCGTCACTTCAAGTTGACAAGACACCGAGATGCCAGTTGCAGATGTGGGTTTGCATAGAGAGAGATTTCTGTTTCCTTTTGAACATAGGCCACAACTACCATTATTAACAGTATGCATATGACAAATATACAAAATACTGCAGCCAATATAGTACTAAAAAACCTGAAAGATATTACAATTATTATTCATAATAGTGGCAATTACTCTGCTTGGTATTTTATATCCAAAAGCAGAGTTCAGATAGTTTACAAAGGAATAAGGTAATGTAGCTGCATCCTGCCCACCAAAATAGCCCTGTATCCCTTTTCTGAAAGGCTGATTGAGCCCAAATGCAAGCAAGCCTTTCAGTTGTGATAACTAAAACTTCTTCCAGATAAATATACTTGACTGAAAATATTGTGTTTCAAACTTGTCTCCTCCTTCCTGGATATTACATTAGGCTCATTTTACTACCTCAATAAAGACTACTGCTAAAGTTTGTGACAACCACAAAATAGCCCATTAAGCAGTATGCATAAAAGCTGTAATGACTACAGAGATGTGTGGAATACAGAAGTTCTGTTTTGTGAAAATTCTGTTGTGGGGTTTTGTTGTTGTTGTTTCATTTTTGTTTGAAACGTTTCAGTCTGACAAAATTGAATCCGTGACTTCTATGACCTCCGTGACAGACACGAAACCCTAGTAATGCGTACACAGTTCATTGTAGCAAACTTTTACTAATGCAGTCTTTCATCAGTGGTAGCGTAGTGCCAGACTGCACAAATTCTCTTCCAGCTCTATGTGTTTCCTTGAGGAACTCTCACAGAGCATCTTCACAATCTAGCACCAGTCAAGACCTAGAAAATCCCTAATATTTGCCACAATGGTTATTAACCAGACTAATAATGTTAGAAATCAAAAAAGCATTTTAGTGCAGCAGGATTCACAAGTCAGCTTGTCAAGCTGTATTAGTCTGCTACAAAACATGGGGGCTTATTGTCATGCTGTACCTATAAACTAAATATAGCATCTTCATTATTCATGAAATACTTATGTATCCTATAACACTGTGGCTTTCTCTTCTTATCATACCTTTCTGTGCATACCATACATAGAGTATTTGTGTTTAGCATTTCTCAAGACAGATCTGTTCATAAAGCGAAATCAAGTGTGAGACCCACATAACCAAGACTATTCAAGGATGGAACTTCTGTACTAATCAGGTATCTTTATGATTTTGGTGTAAAATTGACATAAATGGCTTCCCCCTCTCGAGGTCCCTTCCAGTCCATTTCTGTGATAGCTGCACTGAAGACAAAAGGCTAACACCCAGATTTTGAGGTATTCAGTAATTGTTCCCGTTCAGTGTTCCAATACCTAACTGACTTAGGAGCCCAAGTCTCATTATCAGAAGTGACTTAAAAACCCATCCCAGATTTAGGGTCACTCAGAGTGCCTGAGTCACTTCTGCAAATTACACTTGGAGTCTTAAGTCAGTTGGGTGTTGCAACACTAAATGGAAAAATGCCAAAATACCTTTAAAAATCTTGGCCTAATAACTATTTTTCCACTTATTTAACTTGCTGCTTAGGAAGTAGAATGGCCAGAAAATGGAAATAAGTGATAAACATAGTGCCTTATGTAAATTGAAGGATAAAGAGGATCTTGAGTGGAAAATTTTAATTCCAGTCATGTAGTGAATATTGTCAATTACAAACAGCATTGTTTAGATGAAATAGTGGTAAACTGTGGTTAGAAAATTATTTGTCATAAAGATTACATTGAAGAGAAGATGTTAGTATACTTTGGTGAAGAACAGTTGCATATCACAGCTGTGAAGAGGGGACTGAGTGGTGCTTTAAATGAATAGAAAGTAACCTGTATCAGAATGAATTAACAGTAAAATAACACTTCACAATACTTTTTTTTTTAGCAAGCTGGGAAAAAATCTGTCCATAAACTGATTAGCATATATACAGAATGGATTCATTAGGTCTGAAGTATATTTTCCAAAGACTTATATACATGTAACAGTCAGCTTAAAATATCATGAACAAAAATAATTGTTGCCAAGCATATCTGGGTAACCCACTTTCTGTAAACTGGTAGGTTTGTATATGATCTTACTATGGAAGCTTACTGAGTGGTTTTCATGTTACTTAAATAAACCCACTCCAGTGTTAAGGCATTTCATTTTGAATGTGACTAGATTTTCCTTAAATGAAAGAAAACATACTGGAATTTTTCAAAACAAATTTCAAGATAGGGTATTAAGTGATTTGATTAATATACTAACTGCAACTAGTGTATATTTGTATAAATAGAATGTACTGGATTTCTCCAACCGCTTGGTAAAGTGGGAAAGTAACAAACTGTAGAAAAGCAAATGTAGTACTGATATTCAGAAGTAACGTGATCCACTCTCACATCTGGAGGATAATGAAACAGTGAGCAGCATGGGTTTTCATAGAATAAATCTTATCAGGCTACCAACTGTCTGTTAGTAGAAATTCAGAATTAGTACATGAGAAGTATGCAGTAAATCTAATACATTTGGATTTTCGTAAAGCATTTGATAGTGCCTCATGAAATATTACGTGCAAAATTTATTTAGATTGATTTGAATAGGAATATTTTGATAGTAGCTGTTGCACTGTACAGAGTAAAAGGACTGGGGAACAAAAGATATAGCTCAAAAGTCTGCATGCTTGGAAAGAAATAGCTCAAACTGTATCAGCTGTTGGGAACTCCAGATCTATGTCTTTTTGCCAGTCCACACAGCCACAGAATCAAAAGTTTTCACAAATTTCCCATGCAGGTGAGCACTGGGAAAGTATGTCTTCTCTATTCTTTGAAATTGTCCCCAGTTTCTGTATTCTCCTTCCCAGTTCTTCAGAAAATGTCAAGAAAGGTAATAGAAGGGCCAGTCTGAATTATGAATTCTTATCTAACCTCACTTGGGAGCCAGACTTTACTTCCATTCCTTACCTCCAATCCCAATAGTTTCCTGGTAGTCCTGGGAAAAGTTGGATGTGGTGTCCCTTAGGCAGCAGGAACAGAGTGAACTCTGTACCAAAGGATTTCCTGATTGCACTTGTTGTGGAATTACTGCAAAATATATAATTTCAGTAAGATGACTTCTGCTTTCATGCTTGAAAGATACAACTAACTGAAGTTTAGGCATTTTGCCTGATTTATACAAACAAACAACCCCACATTTAAATGTGAGAAATTTCTGTGGTCCTTCTCAGGTGGTGTAAATTGGTACAGATCCACTGAAATCAACTTGTCTAACATTCATTGGTTGCATCTTCCAAATCTTTTCTACGGAAAAATCTTTCACAAAATCTATTTTAAGAAAAAATCTATAAAACCACGGTGCCAGGCACAATGCTTAGAAATAGTGGATTCTGAGAGCTTTTGGTAGGCCACTAGTTCACTGTGGACAGAAGTGGAAAGATAAATTTAACTGTTTCAGCTGGTTTGCATCCATGCTGTGACACTAAACTGGTACAGGCTGAAATTGCTTAGGCCGTTGTTTCCCAAACTTGGGACGTACCAGCCACCACTTCCCGCAGCCCCCATTGGCCTGCAGTGGTGAACCTGTGGACGCGGCAGGTAAACAAACTGACCCGGCCTGCCAGGGGCTTTCCCTGAACAAGCAGCGTGCCAAGTTTGGGAAACACTGGCTTAAACCAAATTTATTGGTAGAGCTAAGTATAATCTACTCCAAATTGAATGTGCGTAAACCAGTTGCATCCTTCTTGCTTCTGGATATGAAGTGTTCAAAAAATGTTCTAATCCCTTAGAATGCTTGTAAAACAACAAATTTATTTGAAGTAGAAAAGACCTAATGGATGTGCTTTCCTCTGTTCCTATAAAATCTCATTTTCATCAAATTATTTTCCTTTATATTGTTTGATATTTAGAAGGGTTTATCCTTCTTTGTTTTGAAAAATGAATAAATCCTTTAAAAGCTGCAGGACATTTCAGCATTAACTGTTCAAATGTTTTCTGCAAATACTTTTTTACATTTAATGTTTAAGGTTCTTTGTCAGTTTTTCCCACAATCTTGTAAATATTTTTTCACTAAATTATCAATCAAAATTTTGTTCATTTAGTGAAAAATTTACTTAAGGAAAAGAGCACTGCCAAAATTGGTTTGAAACAACTTTTAAGAGATTTAATGCAGTGCATGAAGAGCAAGGATTTATTGCTTGTAATAGAATGTGAGAAAAAGCACACACAATATGGCCAACCAGAAACATTAAAAAAATCATGAGATTTAAAAATAATAAATTGGGGGGTGGGGTACTTGCCTTCTGATTTGAGTCTTTAAAGTGTCCTTGGGTTACATTTTTGAGTTTTTTCTCTGCAACCACGAGAACTAGAAATTTAGTTGAAAGCTAAGATTGTCACATAATCAAATGTCTCCTGGAATTGGGAATTTAAGTAAAACACCAAATATCACAACTTGCAAAACAAAAAAGCATAAGTTCACAACAGTACATATACATATAAATTCTGTACAGTACATATTGTTCCACGGTAAAATGCCACTGATTTTTTTTGTTGTAGTCGGTGGGAAAGTTTGATCATGTTGTACAGTATTCCCAAGAGAAATTGAAAACACATCAGTTCCTGATTTGGGGTTTATCATTTGTGTTAGTTTTTCTTGTAAACTCTTTTTACTACCAGTTCCTGATCTGGCCTATTTATATGTGTAATAAAAGATCTTATGAAGCAAACAGAGTCATATAATTAAAACATTATTTGACCAAAAAAAAATTGACTCAATAAAATATTCTTACTGTATTTTTAAAGTAATGAGATTAATTTCCTGTAATAATCAATGTTTTTAAGCAAAGGGGAATATTATTTAAATTCCATCTGTCTAGTGCTTACTAATGAATGCAAGTCAGTGCTTTGCTTTTTATGAACACATGGTAGGGTTGCGTTTGAGACTAACCCTGTCATGCATTAATGCGTTTCAAAATGCTGTTTTCAGATTCCTGATAATCAGCCTAATTTGAGGCAATGAAAATTTTGCACATTTAGTGCAATTTTAACCTAGCTTTATTTTCAAAACAGTTGGTATATGTTGAGAAAAGCAGTCAATGCTTTTTTAAAAATATTAAGGTTATAACACAAGCAACATGTCAACTGCATTTCTTCTGTCAGCTGCAGTGACCCATGACAGACGATAGTGTTCCTTAAAGCAGGTGAAAAAAATCCAGGTGTTTATAATTTTTTGTAATTAATAATTTATGCACCTTTCGTGAAACATTTATGGTTAATTGTGATGAATATTTCTAGCTCTAATTTAAATTTCATTGAAAATATACTCAGTTGTGGGAGCCCTTTTTCTTCTGTCATTAGATTTTTCTTTGAATCCTTGCTGTTCATAATTTTACTTTTCAATATTAATTAGGTTATGATTTTTTTAAATTCAATACTAACTAGATTTTTATAAATACAACTGCAGATAAAAGTAGGTTTATATGTAAGTTTGACATATTTTAAAAAAAATGTTGGTCTGATATGAACGCTATTCTTTAGTGGGGTGGAGATCTTTACGTCTCCTCTAACTACAGCCCACCTGTTAGTCTGGGGTCTATACTCAATGTAAGCATTTCTATACATACTTTTTCAAGGGATACTTGTCTAAATAAACTGGGTATTTGTAGTCTGCAGGACCCCCAGCCACTGGAGGGTTGTTAGAATACAATGATGAATTTTATCCAAACTAACTAACTTCACAAACGTTAACTTTGTTGTAGCCCTCTTCCTGTTCATCTCCTTTTTGTACATAGGGAACATAAAGGATTGTCTAGATTAAGGACATTTGTATGAGTACACAGAATCAGACTTTAAGGTCAGAAGGGACCATCATGATTATCTAGTCTGACCTCCTGCACAACGCAGGACATGGAATCTCACTCAACCACTCCTGTAACAAACCCCTAAGTTACATCTGAGCTATTGAAGTCCTCAAATCGTGGTTTAAAGACTTCAAGGTGCAGAGAATCATCCAGCAAGTGACCTGTGCCCCATGCTGCAGAGGAAGGCGAAAAACCCCCATGGCTTCTGCCAATCTGCCCTGGGGGAAAATTCCTTCCCGACCCCAAATCAGCTAAACCCTGAGCATGTGGGAAAGACTCACCAGCCAGATACCCAGGAAAGAATTCTCTGCAGTAACTCAGATCCCACCCCATCTAACATCCCATCACAGGCCATTGGACATATCTACCGCTAATAGTTGAAGATCAATTAATTGCCGAAATTAGGCTATCCCATCCTATCATCTCCTCCATAAATTTATAAAGCTTTGTCTTGAAGCCAGATCTGTCTTTTGCCCCCACTGCTTCCCTTGAAAGGCTGTTCCAGATCTTCACTCCTCTGATGGTTAGAAACCTTCATCTAATTTCAAGTCTAAACTTCCTGATGGCCAGTTTATATCCATTTGTTCTTGTGTCCACATTGGTACTGAGCTTGAATAATTCCTCTCCCTCCATGGTATTTATCCCTCTGATATATTTATAGAGAGCAATCATATCTCCTCTCAGCCTTCTTTTGGTTAGGCTAAACAAGCCAAGCTCATTGAGTCTCCTTTCATAAGACATGTTTTCCATTCCTCAGACCATCCTAGTATCCCTTCTCTATACCTGTTCGAGTTTGAATTCATCCTTCTTGAACATGGGAGACCACAAGTGCACACAATATTCCAGATGAGGTCTCACCAGTGCCTTGTATAACACCTCTTTATCTCTACTGGAAATACTTCGCCTGATGCCTCCAAAGACCGCATTAGCTTTTTTCACTGCCATATCACATTGGCGGCTCATAGTCATCCTGTGATCAACCAATACTCCGAGGTCCTTCTCCTCTTCTGTTACTTCCAAGTAATGTGTCCCCAGTTTATAACAGAAATTCTTGTTATTAATTCCTAAATGCATGACCATGCACTTTTCACTATTAAATTTCATCCTATTACTATTACTCCAGTTTCAAGGTCACCCAGATCTTCCTGTATGATATCCCGGTCCTTCTCTGTATTGGCAATACCTTCCAGCTTTGTGTCATCCACAAACTTTATTAGCACATTCCTGCTTTTTGTGCCAAGGTCAGTAATAAAAAGATTAAATAAGATTCGTCCCAAAACCGATCCCTGAGGAACTCCACTAGTAACCTCCTTCCAGTCTGACAGTTCACCGTTCAGTGTGACCCGCTGTAGTCTCCCCTTCAACCAGTTCCTTATCCACCTTTCAATTTTCATATTGATGCCCATTTTTTCCAATTTAGCTAATAATTCCCCATGTGGAACCGTATCAAATGCCTTACTGAAATGGAGGTAAATTAGATCCACTGCGTTCCCTTTGTCTAAAAAATCTGTTACCTTCTCAAAGAAGGAGATCAGGTTGGTTTGACACGATCTACCTTTTGTAAAACCATGTTGTATTTTGTCCCAATTACCATTGACCTCAATGTCCTTAACATTCTCCTTCATAATTTTTTCCAAGACCTTGCATACTACAGATGTCAAACTAACAGGCCTGTAGTTACTCGGATCGCTTTTTTCCCCTTTCTTAAAAATAGGAACTATGTTAGCAATTCTCCAGTCATACAGTACAACCCCTGAGTTTACAGATTGATTAAAAATTCTTGCTAACGGGCTTGTAATTTCATGTGCACCTCTGCAAATTTCCTAGGAAATTCTAGGAAAGCCCTCATGTGGAAAGGCTCAGTGACTTGACCAAAGCCACAGAGGGCATTTGTTAAAGCCAGGATTAAAACGCAGGATACATTGGTTCTCAGCCCTATGCCTAGTCTGCAATTAGACCACTCTGCCAGCTGTGCTATTGAGCAGCCTCTCCTTGCCAGAGGTCATACTCACTGGGCAACAGAAAAAAAGATTTAACTATATACACTGTTGGGATGAATATAGGAAAAAATACTATCCTAAAATATGTATTAGAAGAATTTGCAGTGGCATTAATGTCAGCCTGTGTATCACTACATCCAGCTGCTGCAAACTAACTTGTGATCCTTCCAGAAATTGAGGGACTTATGGTCCAGGTCTTTATACATTCCAATAGTGAACCCTGAGTAATTGTTAGGGGAGGAAATGTAAGCAACCTGTAATCTTTAGGATGTGTCAGACTGTCAAACCTCATGCTCTATTTAGATCAATTTACATTTTCAAGGGTCTCTGCAAGAAAAAGACTAGGAGTCTCATTTTTTAAGTGGGGGGGGGGAGCTAGGATTCTTTGTTTCTAAATCTATCAAATTAAGCGTGCCTATGAACGTGGGTTTTTGCAGACCCAAATGCCACCTCCACACTCGCTAGCAGCTGAAAAGTCTGCCGTTTGAATAATAATCTCTTCCAACAGGGATGTCAAATGTGCTTCTTTACAAGTCTCATAACCTCCTCCACTCCCCAATTTTTCTTATTTTCAACTTTTTAAAAGCTTACAAACCTGGCGCTTTTTTCCACACAGGGAAAACTATATAATTAATTTGGTCTAATAAAATTAGTCTATAAATAACTTGAGCAAAATGAGTGAGTCATTCTTTTACTCAGTAACGGTGATTCCTAACAGTAAATGATTAACAATTAGTTTTTTAATATTATACTTTTCACTGCAGTTTTTAAATATTAGAAGTGTCCTAAACCCAGTAAATAATCCTGTAGTTAATATTGTTTTTAGAATTTTCATAAAACTGGTGAAAGAACAAGGGTATGTTTCAGTTTTTTTTCCTTTCACATCTCCTCCACATGTACTTTATTCTCATTAGGAAACAGATTCTGTAATCAGACTTCAATATGGAAAGTTAGTCTAGAAAACAAATTTTATTTGTGATGTATTCAAGAAATCTTAAAATCCTTATTCCTATTAAAGAAGCCTTGTACCATATATCTTAAAACTTATTTATGAGTGTGAATATTTTTCTTTCTAAAGCCTCAGAAGAAAGAGGATCAGCAATTAGAGCCTAAAGCAAGTCCGAAAAAAACACCAGAACCTACTATTGATCTTTTAGGACTCGGTAAGTAATAAATAATGAAATTCTCTGTTACTTTTATAAAAATGACTGCAACAGGACTTTTACTGAAATTAATATAATGGTTTTATTTTCCATATGCCAGCAGACATTTTAGCTGAACCTGAAAATTACATGGTTAAGACTGCTGAGTTCCATCTGTAATGAGTTCCTTAGGAACCCATCCTCCCCCCATCAGTTATCTTCAGAGTTTGTGGATTGTGACATTTCAGCATTTAAAGTACAAAAATATTTTTTAAGAAGCAAAATGCTATGGTTGCTCTATCGTATTTCTGTTAGGATATATATCTTCATAATGTGTTAGTACAAAATAATAGTAAGCAGTTTCTGTTGAATGCAGCCAACCCTCATATTTTCATGTCAGCTCAGTATCTTCAGTATTTTGTAGTGTCTCATGACAACAGTGGGACTTGTTCATTTTAATTGAATATGCTTTTTTTTTTTCCTGGCTGGCAGATGACCATGTACTTGTCTTGAACTAGCTTTGACTTAGACATTGCATAGGATAAATATTTCTTATCTACAGATATTGTCATGTTCTTCATACTTCTTTTTTTCCTCACTCCTCAAAAAATGACGAAACACACCATATTTTAAAAGCCATGTCTGATCTTTCTAGTATTATTGTAAATCTGTTTTTGCTTTGGGTGGGTGCATGGGAGGTTAATAGTGGAAGCAGAAAAAGGTACTAAGAATTCTTTAGTTATTTCTTAGTATGTATAACTTTATGCCTTTAATGCTATAGCATATGGAGAACAGAAGACAATCTTTTCATGCTTTAGTCAGATTAGAGCTGTGAAGAGTATTGCAGTAAAGCTATCAATATCTCTTTTATTGCCTGATGTTTCCTATTCAGGCTAGCTGGTTTATTTGGATATGATTTAGAATTCACACTAACATCTTAAATTTAATGGTATTTTCTATGGGATATAAAATATACTGTTAACTACTGTAATTCAGTTAGAATATTTTAAATGCTAGTTCTGTATAACCAAACTTGTCTACTATAACAGGCCATCAAACCTTATTTAACACACAGAATATTAAAAGGTTATGGATTTGATGTAAACCTACATAAACGAGACAATTCAAAGTTGCTAGAAAACTAGTCCTCCTTGAGAAGAGGCTCAGAACTTAATCTTTTTGCTGTCATTTACTGTGCTCAGTTGAGCCATTGTGGCTCATATGGTATTAACTGTGACGGGAGTAAAAATTAATTGTGAATTTCATTGCTTTTTGTGAGTCGAAACCAGACGAGCAACCTAATCGAGCTAAAATGTGATCAGTATGTGCTTCTGAGATTGTCATACCTATTATGCCTTTTCAGGCATGAGCTGAAAGGAAAAGTCATAATATATCATTCTGTACACAAATTAGGACTCTAAAACAGCCTGATGTAAGGCCTACACATTTTTTCTAAAAAGAAAAAAAAAAAGCCTATAAAACCGTATTGAGAAAAGACAATCAGTTGAATTATTTGCCTATAATTAAAATATTAAAGATAAATATATACATTAGTTATTTAAAGGTTTTTTTCTTAAGTTTTGCTCTGCTGTTTCAGAAAGCCATTCTCTCCCTCTTGGCACCCTTCGCTAGAGTTTTGTATAGCTATCATTTTATTGCTTAAGTAAAAACAGTAAATTAAAACTTGTTGGGGGGTGGGTATAAGTCCCTTATTCTGCAAATACATGGGATATAACTTTATTATAATATATATATATATATATATATATATATATATATATATAAAAACAGTTAAATTGGGAGAAGTGTATGATGTTCTGGACTGAGCTGTCTCTTCAGGAAGGAGGAGGTAGATTTGAGGTGAGCAATATATCCTGTTAGGTACAGGAGGAAGAAAGGAGCATGCCTTAAGGAAATTGCTGCTGAGGTTTTGCTTTTAGCAACACCTTTATTTGTGACTTACACGGTTTTATTCCCTCTCCTTGCTAAAGAGAGGGAGAATCCAGTTCCCGAGTTTGTTGTTTTTGCTAGTTAAAATTTAAGACCAGCATTTGTCACCAAAAGGGAATGGAGAAAGTGAAGGGCTTAGAGGGATAACCACATCTGAGGACGTTTTTAGGTAGCATTGTGATTACTTTGTTGACTCAGTGTGTAATGATGTATTTGAAAATTACACTTACCTTTTTTTTTTAAAAAAAAAAAAGTGTTAAGACTTGCTGTTTTCTGTTTGCATCCAAAATGGCAACATTCTATATTAGACTTCATCTTGACAAAGAGGAATTGATCACAGAACTGAAAACTTAGTGATAGCTTAGATGGAAGTGATCCTGACTGTGCAGTGCTTTGTAAAATAACATTAATACATCTCTATTTCTACTGGAGATGCCTTGCCTGATACATGCTAAGACCACATTTCTTTTTTGCAGCTGCATTACATGCACCCACATCTTCCCCCTCATCTGTTGCTTCCAACAGATGAGACCCTAGCTTGTACCAGAAGCTCTTATTATTAGATCCTAAGTCCATGACCTTAGACTTTGTCCTATTGAATTTTATCACGTCTGTTACTCCAGTCTTCAAGGTCATCCAAATCTTCCTGTATAATAATCCAATCCTCCTCTATATTGAGGGGGCTTCCCGACTTTGTATCAACAGCAAATTTGATTAGCACACTCCTACTTTTTATGCCAAAGTCGTTAATAAAAATATTGAATAAGATTGGTCCCAAGACTGATACTTGAGGAACTCCACTAGTTACCTCCCTCCAGTCCGATAATTCACCTTTCAGCACAATCTGTTACTGTCTCCAATTAAACCAGTTCCTTACCCACCTTACAATTTTTGTACTAATCCCCATCATCTTGAACTCATTTCCCATGTGGAACTGTGTCAGATACTTTTCTGAAGTCCAGGTACATTAGATCTACTACATTTTCCTTACCTAAAAAAATCAGTTATTTTCTCAAAGAAGGAAATTGGGTTAGTCTGGCATGATCTATCATTGGTAAATCCTTGTTTCATTACCTCCTCTTTTCCATTTGCCTCCATTAATTTAATTATTATATCCTTCACAATTTGTTTCAAAGTCTTGAATACTACTGAGGTTAGACTAGCAGGTCTGCAATTGCTCAGGTCATTTTCCCCTTTCTTAAATGTAGTACAACATTAGCTATTTTCCAGTCATACAGTATTATGACTTGATAGATTTAGTGAAATTTGTTGCTACTGGACTAGCAATATCGTATGCGAGTTCTTTCAGTATTCTGGGATGGACATTATCTGGCCACTCGATTTGAGCACATGATGCTCTGAGTTTTTCTTCCACCCTGGTGATTTCCATTTCTGTATGGTGTTTTGATTGGCCTTCATGCCCATGTTCCATATTATCATCCTTACTGAAAACCAAAGCAAACTATTTAGTTTTGGGGGCATACCTAAATGATTTTTAATCTTCTCCCCATAGTGGCCCAACCACACCCTTCCTTATTCTCTTTTTGTTTTTATAACTAAAAACTGTTGTTTGTTTTAATTTCCATGGCAAGAGCTAATTCAGCTTGACTTTTAGAAATTCTTGCTTTATTCCAACATTTTCCAACCTCCACAATGTAGTTTTCTTTGCTAATCAGTCCCTTTTTCTATTGCTTATAGGTAAGACTAAGATTTTTGTAATGGTTATTTTTAGTAAAAATCATGGACCAGTCACGGGCAATAAACAAAAATTCACGGACGCTGTGCCTGTTTGTGATTTTTGCTACTTTGACTCCATGGTTTCCCGCACCACTGTGGTGGCTGGGAGCTGTGGGGTTCCCTCTCCGCCTACGGCGGCTGGAAGCTGCAGGGTAACCATATTTCCCAAAAAGAAAATGGGACACCCCCAGCTGCTCAACCAAGGCATCCCCTTCCCCCTGTGCAAGGCTGCTGCCCATTGCTGGAACCCTGAAGAGGGCTCCCTCAGGAGTCTGTCCCCCTGTTGCTGGAACTTCTTAGGGGGCCCCCTGTCACTTGTTGCTGGAACCCTGCCACGGCCCCAGTGGCTGTCAGCTCCAGAGTCCTGCAGCCCCTGGGGCTGAAGCAGAGAATGTCATGGAGGTGACCTCCTTGACATAAATGTAGCCTTTCCTATAGGCTCTCTGCTTACTCCCAATAACCTTTTTGAGGTGGCTATTCATTGAGTTGGGTCCGGGTCTTTTCCGACAAGTTTTTTCCCCTTTCTTGGGGAATCTGCATATTGCAGATAATTTTTGTATAGCTAATTTAAAGAAATTCCAAGCCTCTTCCACTTTTAAGTCCTTGTGCTCTTCAGTCCAATTGACTTCTTTTAACTGGTTCCCTTAATTTCCCACTGTGTACCCCTTTGAATCAAAAAACATAGTTAATGACCTGGTTTTGATTATCTTTCCATTTAATTTAAACGGCGTCAATTCATAACCACATAATCCAAGGTTATTTCCTATGACCAGCTCTTCTATGATGTCCTCACTACTTATTAAAACCAAGTTTTAAATTGCATTGCCTCTTGTTAGTTCAGTGATAATTTGATGAAGAAACCTGTAGTCTGTCACATCCAGGGCTAACTGAGTCCCACCAGTATTAGTAGCATTTATTCTCCAATCTATATCTGGGCTGGTAAAGTCTCCCGTTATGACACAATTCCCAGTAGTATTTATCTCTGTAATATTAGAGATCTATATGCATAGCAGAGTCTAACCCTACAGGGCCTATAGCAGACTCCTAACACCTTCCCAGTCAAATCTTTTACAATCCTTCCCCTGAGTGATTTTGACCCAAACAGATTCTCCTATGTCCTTATCACTTTTTTATTTTTTTTTACAGTTTACCATATCATTGATGTACAATGCTACCCCACTACCTTTATCTTTTTCCCCTCTCTCTCCTAAATAACATTACCTGTATTCCCCCGTTTCTGTAATCTCCATAATATCCTGTTTCACGACCTGCACCAGTAGTTCTAGTTTATTCCATTTTATTGCCCATGCTCCTTGCATTTGTGAACATGTATTTTAATTGTTTCTGACAAACCTCATCCAGTTTTCTAGCCAGATTAGGTATAGGCCTGTTACTAACTGTAACATCTTAACTGACTACTACTGCATCAACTGAATGAATGTTTTTATTTGAAAACTGAAACGCCACATCAGCGTTGACAATACCTTCTCTAGAAAAAGGCATGTGGTTCACGGTTCTCACCATGAAGAAGCACACTTTCATGTGAATATTCACTTCTCTCACAGACGATGCCTCACATTTGCTCCACCACTGCCAGTACAGTGTACTTCCATTGGGCTCACTACAGCTCTGAGAGTCTTCATAAAAGCATTCTCAGTAGCAACTCAAGTCAGGCAAGACAGCTTCACGGTCTTCCTGCACTTTAATGATTGGCTTCTAACTGGTCGTTCTTGTCTGGATGTTTTAGCATCAGCTTTGTTCCTACTCCTCCTGTTAGCATCCCTAGGAATCTCTGTAAACATGGAAACATCTACCTTGATTTGGACCAAAACCATAGAATTTATAGGAGCGACACTGGATTCAGTCAAGGTGAGGAACTACCACCCCAGGAGTGGATTTCACTCTATAGGCACTCTTATAGACCCGGTTACATTCAACCCTTGAACATAAATTCAGATGTACCTTGCCCTCCTGTGCCATATGGCACCAAGTACTTATGTAACACCATTTGCCAGACTCCAGATTTGTTGCCTGCAAGCTTGGCTCCAAACAGAATATACACTGAGTGTGCACAGCATGATTACAGTAATGACCGTTCCTTCCAAGGTGAGGGCCTCTCTGGCATGGTGGAGAGACCCTGGACATGTATGCGTGTAAGTTCCTTTTGTATCCCCAACGCCTGAGAAAACAATCGTTACAGATGTCTCCCTGATAGGTTGGGGAGCCCACATGGACAATCGCACTGCACATCAATCTTCTGGAATAAAGCAATACACAAAGCTTGCAAAGCATTTCTACTCGTCATGCAATCTGAGCATATTCTGATAATGTCAGACAACACAACTACTGTCTTCCTTATAAACAAGCAGGGAGGAGCATGCTCTGTCCCCCTCTATATGGAAGCAGTCAGTTTATGGAAATCACTGGCAGATAATCTCAGCCAGCATTTTGCCACCAATCATGAGTGGGAGTTGCATGATTCAGTAGTAAAGAGCATCTTCACTCAGTGGGGAACCTCCAGTTGTGACCTGTTTGCCTGAGGATGTGCAAAATATACTATTTCTGGGGAGCCCAAAGTCATCACTCTCGGGCAATGCTCTCCTCTTGCCTTGGACAGATCATTTCAGTTATGCCTTCCCTCCCATCCCACTACTATCTCAAGTTCTACAGAAAATTCGACTAGCCAGGGCACAAGTCATCCTCATTGCCCCTAGACGGCCCAGTTTTGGTTTCAGAGCTTCCTGCAAATGTCATCCCATCCACTTATAAGCATTCAAACCTTTCTTGATCTCTTGACCTTGAAAGATGGCAGGGGTCAGGCATCCCACACCAGATGCTCTTCATTGCCTGGCTTGCTATTTGGATGGACATCATGTCTAAAGCACTCCTGCTCTGAATCCATACAAGTCATCCTTAACAATAGCAGGAATGTCTCCACCAGAAAATTTAGTCAAGTGGAAGCATTTCTCTATCAGGGCTTGCAGTACTACAGATCTTCAGAGATGGTGGATACTTCCACTTTGTGGACTGTCTTCTTACCCAAAAGATTAGAGGTCTTTCCCTTAGCTTGCTACATGTTTATCTGGTGACAGTTACTGTGTTTCACCCTCCAATGGATGGTTACTTGGTCTTCATCCAATCAGTAACAGTCAGGTTTTTGAAGAGCCTGATCAAAACCTTTTTGCTAGTACAGAAATCGGCTCCTCACTGGGATCTTAATTTATTGCTCTCCATAGTCATTAAGCCATCCTTCAAAACTTCTAGCTACATATTCTGTCTCTCTGTAGGTCTCCTTCCTTGTTGCCATCATCTCAGCCAGAAGAGTAGGTGAACTTGGAACACTAACGGCCAATAATCCGTACCCTATGGCCTGGGCTAAACTACAGAGTTAGGTTGACGTAAGCTTCCTTGCATCAACTTAACTGTGAAAGTGTCTCCACTAAAATTTTGCTCCCGCTGATGTAACTGCCCCATTACACTGCCTTTAATAACTCCACTTCCATGAGAGTCATCGTAAATGTAGATAGGTCAACGCAGTGTCAATGTAGACACTGCATTGTTTACATTAACACTTACTGGTTTTCAAAGCTGTCCCATAATACCCCAGTTTGTACCGATTGTACTGTCAGTCACTTCTGATGAGGATGCACACCGCCAACACAAGGAGCAAAGTATAGACATGCACAAGCAGTGTAATTACTGCAACGGCTGTATGCCGACATAAGTTAGGTCAACTTAATTTTGTAGTGTAGACATGCCCTATATTTCATAAGGATATGGTCTTGCTATGATTATACCCAAAATTCATTCCTAAAATAGTTTTGGAATTTCACATAATCCAGTCAATCCACTTACCTGAATTTTTCTTGAAGCCCCATGCCTCTAGCAAGGAAAGGAGACTTAATTCCCCCAACATAAGATGAGCGTTGGCATTTTACTTGCAGAAAATGAAACAGATCAGAAAGGTACCTTGACTGATTGTTCCATAGCAGAACAAGTATGAGAACAAGCTATAGCCTTTTAGAGAATTTCTAAGTGGACCTCTGGCTATATCCTACTCTGCTATCAGCACAGCTTCCTTCCCTGCATGGGATTAAGGCTCACTTTACAAGGGCACAGTAGCATCACTTCAAGAGGTGCCTCTGCTTGATATTTGCAAGGCGGATATATGGAATTCCATCCACACATTCACGAGACATTATGCCTTGATTCGGGACTCCTCCACTGTTGCATCATTTGGGGCAGCAGATCTACAAGCAGCTATACCATCTGCATCCTTCCTCCCTCCTCCTCTGGGTGCTGCTTGCTAGTAACCCATGGTGGAATACACACAGGGACCAGCACATGAAGAAGAAAGGGAAATTACGTACTTTATTGTTACTGGAGTTCCATACCCACAGTGGAATACGCATAGGGATCACACATCTCGGGGAATTCCAGTTACATTAAGGAACGTAACTTCCCTTTCATAGTACAGATACAACTGTGATACCAAAAAAAGCCCTCTACCTGATTATATTTTCCACTTATTAGTAAAATAGAATTAAAACTGATACAATGATGTAGCAGCTCTTCGTAGTTTCAGAGCATTGTAATGCAATAATAGTAGTTCAGTCTTTCAAAGTTTATTCCCCATAAAAGCACAGAAATGTTACATTAACAAGAGTTAAATTGGGCTAACTCATAACAGCTGAGGAAGTCCATACCTTTTTTTTAAGTGTCTACTCTATATAATTGCAAATTCTGTTCAAATGTGAGGAAATATAGCTCTGAGAGCTGTAAACTGCCAAATATTTGATTATGGGCTATTGACTTTGAAATCCAAAGATTCTAAAATAAGTGTCACCAGCCTGGGTAACTATTTCCATGCTGATCATTTTAGTAGTAGTGTTCTTGTCACATAGTCCTAAAGTACATCCTACGCTTCCCTAATTGTCAAAATCGCCAACTGTCTCAGCAGTCTAAACCGCCCCTATATTTTAATATAAAAAACTATGACTGAGGCAACTGTACTGGTTTTTATTCATTTTTATATTTAAATAATTAAAACTAAATTTTAAAAATTTGTTTGAACTGCCACAGTATTTCAGTCAGAGTACTGCAGGTTCCAGGGACCTTGCCATACAGCTAGCTTTGGCTTGCTACAGAACAGCAGTGTTTTTCAACCTTTTTGATACTAGGAACCAGCTTGATACCTTCCAATACTGTGTCTGGGAGATCTCAGGGATCGGTGCTGATCCACAGACGAGTCATTGAGAAATACTGCTGTAGAGTACTTAGGCCTTGCCTATATCCAGTCACCTGCTGCTTCTCCTCTTGCATCATGTACTGTACCAGCTCAGTATCCTTACACTCTTCTGATTGTCTTCTTTTATACTCCGTTCGATGTATTCACTCATTCCAACCTAGGTAGATTGAAACAAGCAGATTTTATGAAAAATATATTTTAAAAATACAGAAAATGATTGATTGATTGTGCTGAGATCTTTTCTGGGTGAATACAAATTTAATTGGATCAGCATGTGAGGATAATGTCATTCCTAAAGGACAGTGATGTTTTTTAAAATAGTGCATACTGGCACTTTTCATTTTTGAGATGTTTTGCAGCTCTCAAATAACGTTGAAGTATCACTTTTCCATGTGCGGAATTTGCAGGAAGAAGTAAAACTCAGTTTCCATTTTATGCATCATTCAGCAGTTAGATGTTCCATTCAGAAAACACAGAATTGAATATGGATAATTGCACATGTTAAAGTAACTGCATAGTGTATTAGCACTGGTAATGAATGATCTGTGAAGACAGATAAGTAATTGTCATGGTTTTTCACTTCACATTTTAAGAAATTCATGTAATATAAGCAAGTTAATTATTGACAGCAAGCTTTAAAAATATAACCTTTTTAATCTGGATATACAAGAATAGAGCAGACTATTATAAATTTTGTTGTACGTAGCAGGAGATGATCATTAAACAAACATGACGGGCAATGCATTTCTGGGCATTAGTCTGTCATAGTTGGTGGTAAAACATAATACTGAAACCACCTGAGGATGATGCAATCCTAAAAATGTAGTACCTTGTTTACAGCGCTTAACAAGTATTAGGAACTAGAACTGAAAGTTACAAATCATGGAAACAGGCATGTGTATTTACTAGACAATATTAGCATAGACATAGCATCACCGGCAACAAATTGTAAATTTCCATTTTTAGTGGATTTCGGAGAGAGAAAAAGGCAAACTAATATAGCCCTAAATGTTACTAAGCAAGCATGCTATTTACCCAGTAGGAAAATATTTGTATAGTAAAATTGTCTTTCAGCATGTCAGTTCAGGGTCACATGTCCAAGCAGCTCTCAAGTGTATAACACTCATACAGACTTCCTGGCTCTTGTGTCTTTGGGGAATTCCTCCTTACTTTGGGAGAGCAAGAAACCAGTTTTTTCCTCTGAACACTTCAGACTTTCTTGTACCTAATGTAATGTGTGATTGAAATTCTTATCTCCCAAGTGAATGTGGGACTAACGCTGCATCCTAACATCCTACCCTGTATATCTGATAAGCCCGCATTTCTGTCTGTTTCATTCCTGCCTGCATATTCACAAGGTTTTAATGATCCTTCATATACATTTTCTAGATGGCTTTCTCTCCCCCCTCGGCCCTTTTTTATTACTTTCCAGCCCATCTTTGGAGATACAAGTATGCAAGCAGCTTTACTCCTGAAAGAATTCTGCGTCAAACAATTAAAAACCCTAAAAGGTGCCGTTTTCTTAAATATATCTCTTTTTCTTGGCCAGAAAATTCCAATAAAATTTTTTAAAAAATCAGTAAAATCCATGAGAGATGTAACATACACTGGTGCCCCTCCCCATGTCAAATACACTGTTAAATGTACAGTACTGCCTTCTGATCCTGTTTAAGGGTTAAAATAAGACCTGAGAGGAGCAGCAGCATCTGCTACTGTAAAATGTGGCAGGCAGCAGTCAAATGTTATCTGTGTACTAGCATAAATGCAAAAAGAGAAGGAACAGCAGTTGGATCATCTTTAACTCTAGTAGCTAATAAATATCCATTTTGGGACCAGCTAGGAAAGACCATTTGAAAAATAAATGGATGTTAAGTTGTTCATTACCTTTTCTGACTGAGCATGAAAGTTTTGCCTTGAGTGTACCCCCATTGCAATGAAAACTGCCATGTCTAATACTTTACCCTTAGCTACTGATGCATCCTCCACAGAGGTGATGAATTCAAAATGGAAATACTGTTTATTTCTGTAATACTGTTTATTACTGTAAGCTGATGGTCACTTCTGCTTCTTACTGCTTTTTGAGATTCTAGTCATGATACTCAGAAAGGCTTGTTATAAATTCTTAGCTTGCCATCTCAGTATTTTGATTTCCTTGTATCAAAATACAAATCTTGTGTTGTAATCAAGATGGCATTCTAAATTATTGGAGTTTTAAAAATTGATTTTGCACCTTGCCATCAACTGTACATCAAATATTTTAATAATGGGTGGGAAAAAAAGGGAAGGAATTCTTTAAGTGATTCCATTTGTCATTTGTTGTGGTCTCTATTTTGACATATATTGTATGTAAAGTCTTAATAGTGTGGTAGTCATTAGTCACCTTTTGCACTTTTTCAAGCAAATAGTGGGCTATATACCTCTCTGCTTTTAATGTGAATAGAAAGAAACCAATCCTGGTGGAACCCATGCAGGGAAGGAGTGATAAAACTAGCCAGCAATTTTTTCTATTTACTCCCAAAACTTCATTAAAGCCATTGCCAGAAAGAAATAGGTTATAACTGGGAAGGTTTGGGTTTTTTAGCTGTGTTATGCTCCACACTTGAGATAATGACAGGTTTCAGAGTAACAGCCATGTTAGTCTGTATTCGCAAAAAGAAAAGGAGTACTTGTGGCACCTTAGCGACTAACCAATTTATTTGAGCATAAGCTTTTGTGAGCTACAGCTCAAGTGGCTGTAGCTCACGAAAGCTTGGGCTTAAATAAATTGGTTAGTCTCTAAGGTGCCACAAGTACTCCTTTTCTTTTTACTTGAGATAATGGTTCAGCCTATTAGCTTTGTGAGCTCCAGAAAAAAACACCCCAGAAAAGGGGGCATAAAGCACCTGCTAGCAGGGACCAATTGGGAGTATAAGTTCTGAAAGAGCCATGCTGCTTAGAAAAGGGAGTTGCCAATGGATCTGTGCAGAGACATCAGGCCTCCATCTACAGGTGTCCCAGGAACTGGATAGATCTCAAAATACCTGTTGGTTTAGGAAGCCCAAACCCCGTTGCTGCTCTACAAGGAGTTAATCTTTTCCCTAAAATGGGAAGTTGATAGGAAACTCTTCAAAGTAAAATTTGTCCCTCTACGCTATATGGCCTAGAGTAGTTAATAGCATTGTGTAATGCAGAGTACAACATTAAAATGCTCTATACCTAATTACAATTTCATAACAAGAAACTTAATTGTGCTACACTATTGCTTTATGGTATATTTTAGACTTCTGTCATATTTTAAAAATATGAAGTCTAAGGCTTTAACAGATTACATGCTAGACTGCAAAACAGATAATCCTGAGTTTGCCTCTTATCATTATTGCCACAGAATTATCAGAGGTTTTAGCGGAAAAGCAGTAATGAAAGAAAACCAGGTTTCCAGTACATTTTTGTCTCAGACATTAGAGAATACAATTTATTGACCTCTATGGATAAATGTGTGGCTTGAAGGGATTGAAATTAATGACCGTCCATATTCTCCACTATAATACGAGTCACTTATAAATATATTTTAAAATAAATTATGGTATTATTAATATTGAGGGGGAGGCATAATACTGATAAGCTACCATGGTGTGCACTGCATGTTATTTTCCTCCTGAAGTTAGTTTTTAGTGGAGCAATGAAGGTTCGATTTATTTGGTGATGATTTCCTTAATAAGTTAAAAGTATAAATTGACCTTTTGATACATTTTTGAGTAAATAAGTGTGTTTATAGTATTTCCATATCACAATATACTGTTAAACTTTCCTTTAACTATGTAAGTATTGTAAAGAGCCATGCTTCATCGTTGTTGTTAGGGCTGTCAGTTAATCAGAGTTAATGCATTACATTAATGCAAAACAAATTACCTGGATTAAAAAAATAGCCACAATTAATTGCAGTTTTAATTGCACTGTATTAGACTAAAATACCAATTTAAATTTATTATAAATATTTTTGGATATTTTTCTACATTTTCAAATATATTGATTTCAACTACAACACAGAATACAACATGCAGAATGCTCACTTATTTCTTTTATTACAAATATTTGCACTATAAAAAAGATAAACAAAAGAAATGGTATTTTTCAACACCTCATACAAGTACTGTCATGCAATCTCTTTATTGTAAAAGTGCAACTTACAAATGTAGAATATTTTTTTTTACATAACTGCACTCAAAAACAAAATAGTGTAAAACGTTAGAGCCTACAAGTCAAAGCAGGAAGGGGCATACGAATGTTTTGAATATCTGGTATGTAAATACCTTGCAACACTGGTTACCACAGTACCATGCGAGTGTCTGTTCTCACTTTCAGGAGACATTGTAAATAAGAAGCGGGCAGCATTATCTCCTGTAAATGTAAACAAACTTGTTTGTCTTAGCAATTGGCTGGACAAGAAGTAGGACTGAGTGGACTTGTATGAGGACCCTGAAGGGTCCCATTTATACATATAGCTGAATAGATTTTGGGAGAGTCTCAGACCACAGAAGGTCCCGGAGCCCAAGCTCCAGCCCAATCCTGGACATCTACACTGCAGTTTTATAACCCTGAAGCCCAAGCCACGCAAGCCTAATTAGGCTAACATGGGCCAGTCCTGGGTGTTTTATTGAAACCGGTAAAAGGGCTTAGACTGATGCAACCAAAATTTGGGGTTGAGAATCTTGATTCCCATAGTACTGATGATTTATAAGTAACACAGTTGTAACATTGGAAAAATGTTGCTAACCTTAAATACGTAGTGGTACATGTTTGTCTTGTGTCTATTTTGAAAGCACCCGGAAATTCAACTCCTTATGTGTACGCTTCCAACGTGGAAGTTTTCATATCTTCTTTTGAATTTTTAAGTGATCCAATTTTTAAAAGATCCTAAATTTGACGCACACCCCTCCCCCACTGGAAAATTGGACCATTTTGGAGTCCAAGTGAGCAGGTTTTTATACATGTTCCTACTTTTTCAGTGAACAGCATTGCCCTTTTAAGAAAAGGCAGATCAGTTTGAATGGGAAAATGTACAAAATTCCACACTGTTCCATTATTTATTATCTGTGTTACTGTAGCACCCAGGAGCCACAGTCATGGACAAGGACTGCATTATGCTCGGCATTGTTAAAACGAACAACAAAAATACAATCTCTGCCGTAAAGAGTTCACAATCTGAGTGCAAGACAAAAGATAACAGAAGAATATAGACAGACTGGGAAGTACAAGGAAACAATGAAACCATATTGATCAGCATGATAGGTAGGGCCCTACCAAATTCATGACCATGAAAAACACGTCACGGACCATGAAATCTGGTCTTTCCTGTACTTTTACCCTATACTTTACAGATTTCACCAGAGTTTCTCAAACTGGGGGTCCCAACCCAAAAGGGAGTTATGGGGGGTCGCAAGGTTATTGTAGGGGGTATCCTGATATTGCAACCCTTACTTCTGCACCTGCAGAGCTGCGTGGCCAGAGAGTGGAAGTTGTTGGTCAGGCGCCCAGCTCTGAAGGCAGCACCCAACCAGCAGCAGTGCAGAAGTAGCGTGACAACACCATACCATTCCACCCTTACTTCACGCTGCTGCCTTCAGATCCGGATAGCCAGAGAGTGGCGGCTGCTGGCTGAGGACCCAGCTATGAAGGTGGCAGCACAGAAGTAAGGAGTGGCAATCCCATCCCAGGCCATCCTTGCATCTGCTAGCAGTGGTGCTGCCTCCAGAGCTGGGCTCCTGGCCAGAGGACATGCTCCAGGGACTACTAGCACTGCAGCCCGCCCCTGCAGCTGCTGTCGCAAAACTCTTTCCCATGCGTCCCCCAGACACCACGAACCCTCTTACCAACCTCCTGGCTCCAGTCTGTACCCGCTGCATTCCACACCTGTCCCATTGCTGTCCAGCCTTGCGGACTCCCAGTACCCAGTGCACTCAACAGCCTTCCCTCTGCAGTTTAGCCCAGCTGAAGTACAGTACCCACTGCACTGTACTCCAAAGGACAAGGTTGCACATGATACCTGGACATACACACATCTTTAACTGTCCCAGAACCCGACCTCCTCCTGGGACCCTCCCTTCACCCACCCTCCACAGCGCTGATGTGTTTTCTTTCTCTCTCTCTCCTCTGGTTGCTTTTTAATAAAAGGATTGTTTTGATTTGAAAGCAATCTTTAGTCCATTAATTGAAAGCAGAGAGAGCCCTGCAAAGCAACAGGCAATTTTCTTAAACCTTCATAGTGCATCTTCTGCACCAATTACAATCACCTCCTAGCATTACAAGCATAGCAACAAATATTAGTGGCTTGCAGCTTCAAATTGCTGCTTCCAGGCATCCCTAATCCTTATGGCCCAGAGCTGTGCCCTTCTAATAGTCCTGGTCTCTGGCTGTTCAAATTCAGCCTCCAGGTACTGAGCCTCAGTGGTCCAGCCATGAGTGAAGCTTACACCCTTCGCTTTACAAATACTATGGAGCATGCAGCTATAAGCATAGGAATATGGTCATTGGCCAGGTCCAGCCTCCCATATAGGGAGTGCCAGCAGGCTTTTAAACCACCAAAACCACACTCAGCAGTCATTCTGCACTTGCTCAGCCTGTTGTTGAACCACTCCTTGCTGCTATCAAGGTTCCCCATGTGTGGCTTCATAAGCCATGGCATTAAGGGTTAAGCAGGGTCTCCCAGGATCACAATGGGCATTTCGACTTCCTCTACAGCGATCTTCTGATCCAGGAAGAAAGTCCCTGCTTGCAGCTTCCTGAAAGGCCAGTGTTCCAAAAGATGCACACGTCATGCACCTTTCTGGACCAGACCTGCGTTAATGTCTGTGAAACACCCATGGTGATCCACAAGCACCTGGAGAACCATAGAGAAATACCCCTTCCGATTAATGTACTCAGTGGCTCGGTGGTCTGGTGCCAGAATTGGAATATGCCTGCTATCTATCGCCCCACCGCAATTAGGGAAGCCCATTTGTGCAAAGCCATCCACAATGTCATGCATGTTGCCCAGAGTTGCGGTCTTTAGGAGCAGGATGCAATTAATGACTCCACGCTTCCGTCGACACATGTCCAACGGTTGACTTTCCCACTCCGAACTGGATAGCGACTGATCAGTAGCAGTCTGGAGTAGCCAGCTTCCACAGTGCAGTCACCACACACTTCTCCAATGACAGGGCAGCTCTCATTCTCATGTCCTTGCGCCGCAGGGCTGGGGCAGGCTTGTCACACAGTCCCATGAATGTGGCTTTCCTCATTTGAAAGTTCTGCAGCCACTGCTCATCGTCCCAGATGTGCATGAGGATGTGATCCCACCACTCAGTGCTTGTTTCCTGAGCCCAAAAGCGGTGTTCCTCTGTGGTCAGCACCTCTGTGAATGCCACAAGGAATCTTGTGACGTAGCACTTCGCATGGTGAGATCAATTTCATGCTCCTCTTGCCTTTGTAGTTTAAGGAATAACTCCACTGCCACTCGTGATGTATTAGTGAGAGCGAGCAGCATATTGCTCAACAGTGCAAGATCTATTCCTGCAGACAGAAGAGGCAGAGGGCGCAATACACAAACTGTTCAAAGATGGTGCCAAATGTGAACGGAAGCTGGGGATTGCTGGGATGCGAAGCAATGCATCACGGGGCATTGGGCCAGGACCCAGGATGCCCTGTGACTCCCTCCGCCTTCCGACAACTCTTAGCGGCAGAAGAGGAAGAGATGCTCTGTGGGATTGCTGTCCAGAGTGCACCGCTCCGAATACCACTACAAGTGCCACTAATGTGAACATGCTGTTGCACAGGCAGCTGACAATGTGAACGCACAATAGCGGTTTTCCTTCAGCGCTCTCTGAGTGGCGCTGTAACTGCCAGCGATGTAACTCTGCCTGTGTAGACATACCCTCAGAGATGTGATTCAGAATGAATGATCAAGACTTAGACATAGCCTGAGGTGAAAATGACAATTTGTCGTCATTCATGAAACTAAATTTCTATGTCACAAAATGGCCTTGTCAAGGTTCCTTCCCCACTCTGAACTCTATGGTACAGATGTGGGGACCTGCATGAAAGAATCATAGAATCATAGAATATTAGGGTTGGAAGGGACCTCAGGAGGTCATCTAGTCCAACCCCCTGCTCAAAAGCAGGACCAATCCCCAATTAAATCATCCCAGCCAGGGCTTTGTCAAGCCTGACCTTAAAAACTTCTAAGGAAGGAGATTCCACCACCTCCCTAGGCAACGCATTCCAGTGTTTCACCACCCTCCTAGTGAAAAAGTTTTTCCTAATATCCAACCTAAACCTCCGCCACTGCAACTTATTCTTACCAGCTTAGGTTAAAAGCTGCCACCACCAAAGTGTTACACAAAGAACAGGGAAAGAGCCTACTTGGAAATGTCCTTCCCCCCAAAATCCCCCCAAGCCCTACACCCCCTTTCTTGGGAAGGCTTGATAAAAATCCTCACCAATTGGCATAGGTGAACATAGACCCAAACTCTTGGATCTTAAGAACAATGAAAAGGCAATCAGGATCTTTAAAAGAAGAATTTTAATTAAAGAAAAAATAAAAGAATCACCTCTGTAAAATCAGGATGGTAAATACCTTACAGGGTAATCAGATTCAAAACATAGAGAATCCCTCTAGGCAAAACCTTAAGTTACAAAAAGACACACAAACAGGAATACACATTCCATTCAGCACAACTTATTTTATCAGCCATTTAAACAAAACAGAATCTAACGCATTTCTAGCTAGATTACTTACTAACTTAACAGAAGTTTTGAAGAGCATTCCTGATTTGGTCCCGGCAAAAGCATCACACAGACAGACCCTTTGTGTCGTGTGTCCCCCCCCCTCCCCCCGCTCCAGCTTTGAAAGTATCTTGTCTCCTCATTGGTCATTTTGGTCATGTGCCAGCGAGGTTGTCTTAACTCTTTACAAGTGAAAGGGTTTTTCCTCTGGCCAGGAGGGATTTAAAGGTGTTTACCCTTCCCTTTATATTTATGACACGCCCCCCCCAAATCACAGATAGGGTGAAACGCTGGCTGGGATTTCTTCCTGGAGCTCTAGGAGAAAACAGAGTTAATCAGACACATGCACCTCTAAATATGCTAACAAGTATATAAAGACTAACTATTTTCCACATCTCAAGGACAATTTTAACCAGTTGATTCTGGGAAACTTTCACGGGAGAGTGCATCAGCCACTTTGTTAGAAGCTCCTGAGATGTGTTGGATGTCGAAATCAAAATCTTGGAGAGCTAAACTCCACTGAATAAGTTTTTTGTTATTTCCCGGCATGGTATGAAGCCACTGTAGCACAGCATGGTTGGTTTGCAGGTGGAAACGCCGTCCCCAAATGTATGGGCGTAGCTTTTCCAGAGCATAGACAATGGCGTACCATTCTTTTTCAATGACTGACCAGTTGCTTTCCCTCTGACACCTTCTTGCTGAGAAACACTACAAGATGGAATTCTTGATCCGGTCCTTCCTGCATTAAAACTGCTCCCACACCACACTCGGATGCATATGTGGTTACTAGGAACGGTTTGTCAAAGTCTGGGGCCCTTAGCACAGGGTCAGACATGAGTGTTGCTTTAAGCTGGTTAAAGGCCTTCTGACATTCTTCGGTCCACTGAACGGCATTTGGCTCTTTCTTTTTGGTTAGGTCTGTCAGTGGGGCGGCAATTTGGCTGTATTGCGGCACAAATCGCCTGTAATATCCGACCAAGCTTAAGGAGGATTGGATCTGTTTCTTTGACTTTGGGACAGGCCACTTTTTGATAGCAGCCACTTTGGCCTGTGGGGGGTTGATAGTTCTTTGACCCACCTGGTGTCCAAGGTAAGTCCTCTGTTTAGGCCTATTTGACACTTCTTAGGCTTAACAGTTCTGCCTCCCTTATGCGCTCGAAGACCTTTTGTAGATGTTCCAGGTGTTCTGCCCAGGAATCCGAGAATATGGCCACATCGTCAAGGTAGGCGACTGCATATTCTCCTAATCCCGCTAGGAGACCATCTACAAGTCTTTGGAAGGTGGCGGGTGCATTTCGCAGCCCGAAAGGGAGCACTTTAAATTCATACAGCCCGACATGAGTGGTGAAGGCTGACCTTTCCTTGGCGGATTCATCTAGAGGTACTTGCCAGTACCCCTTGGTTAAGTCCAAGGTAGAGATGAACTGGGCCCGTCCCAGTTTCTCTAATAGTTCATCTGTGCGTGGCATTGGATAGTTGTCTGGGCGAGTTACAGCATTTAGCTTCCGGTAGTCCACGCAAAAACGTATCTCCCCATCTAGTTTGGGAACTAGAACCACTGGAGATGCCCATGCACTGTCAGAGAGGCGGATTACACCCATCTGTAGCATATCCTGGATCTCCTATTCTATAGCAGTTTTAGCTTGAGGAGACACCTGGTAAGGTTGGGCTTTAATTGGGTGAGCATTACCTGTGTCAATGGAGTGGTATGCCCGTTCAGTCAGTCCTGGGGTGGCTGAGAACATCGGTGCGTAGCTAGTGCTCAGCTCCTTGATCTGCTGTCGCTGCATACACCCAAGGTTCATGGAGAGGTTCACCTCTTCCACGCCGCCATCACTTTTCCCTTCGTAGTAGACACCTTCAGGCCACTCAGCGTCATCTCCTCCCTAGGCTGTAAACTGACAAACCTTTAATTCTCTGGAATAAAAGGGCTTTAGAGAATTAATATGGTACACCTTAGGCTTTCGGTTGGAGGTGGGGAATGCTATGAGATAATTAACAGCTCCCAGGTGCTCCTGGACCATGAATGGCCCTTCCCACGACGCTTCCATTTTATGCGCTTGGAGCGCCTTTAAGACCATGACCTGGTCCCCTACTTTGAAGGAATGCTCTCTGGCATGTTTATCATACCAGGCTTTTTGCTCTTTTTGAGCATCCTTTAGGTTTTCTTTAGCAAGAGCCAAAGAGGTGGAGGGTGTTTTGTAGGTTGGTAACAAAATCCAGAATGTTAGTTCCTGGAGGTGTAAATCCCTCGCATTGGTGCTTCACTAACTGTAATGGCCCCTTAATCGCGTGGCCATATACAAGTTCAAATGGTGAAAACCCTAAACTGGGATGTGGTACAGCTCTGTAGGCAAAGAGCAACTGATGCAACAGTAGGTCCCAATCATTGGGGTACTCATTTACAAATTTACGTATCATGGCCCACAGAGTTCCATTAAACTTCTCCACCGTGTCATTTGTTTGATGGTGGTAAGGAGTGGCAACCAAGTGATTTACCCCATGAGCTTCCCAAAGGCTTTCCACAGTTCCTGCCAGGAAATTAGTCCCTGCATCTGTGAGGATGTCGGAGGGCCAACCTGCCCTGGCAAAAATGTCTGCTAGTGCCTGGCACACACTTTTAGCCCTGGTGTTGCTTAGAGCTACTGCTTCTGGCCATCGGGTGGCAAAATCCATGAAAGTCAGTATGTACTGCTCCCCTCTGGGTGTCCTTTTCAGAAAAGGACCCAGAATATCCACAGCTACTAGCTGAAATGGAACCTCAATGATGGGGAGTGGCTGAAGAGGAGCTTTGACCTGGTCTTGGGGTTTTCCCACTCTTTGGCACACCTCACAAGACCGGACATAGGTAGAAACATCCTTGCCCATTCACTCCCAGTGGAATGACCTCCACAAATGGTCTTTGGTCCTGTTCACCCCAGCATGGCCACTAGGATGATCATGGGCCAAGCTCAAGAGCTTGACCCGCTACTTAGTTGGAACTACCAACTGTCTCTGAGGATGCCAGTCTTCCTGGTGTCCACTAGAAAGGTTTCTACCACAAACCTGGATCGATTAGGAGACCTGAGAGGCAGTGGGTTGCTCTATGCTGCGATCCAAGCTTTCTGGAGGCTTTCATCTGTTTCCTGTTCGGTCTGGAACTGTTCCCTTGATGCTGGAGACATCAGTTCCTCATGGGATTGTGGACCTAGGCTTGGTCCCTCTGGAAGCGATGGAGGTGATGGGGCTGTTTCTGTTGACTGTGAACCACTCTCCGCTGGTGCACTATGTTGGGGTTCAGGCTCCAGCTGAGCCTTTTGTGTAGGGTTATCTGTTGCTGCTGGTGTAGGTTCGGTGGGGCCCTCTGGTGTTGGGGTTGCAAGTACTGGATTCAGTGCTGGCAATGGTTCAGGTGCTGGTGGTTCCACCTTTTCTCTGGGACTGGATTCACTACTGCTGTTGCTGACGTTGGCATGGGGTCCGGTTCCATCACCTCTGACCCGGTCCTGGTAGAAGTTTCCGGAACAGAGCTAGGCGTGATAGCTTGCTTAGCCTGGTTGCGGGTGACCATTCCCAGCCTCTTGGCTAGCTTCACATGATTGGCCAAGTCTTCCCCCAGCAGCATGGGGATGGGATAATCATCATAGACTAGAAAAGTCCATGTTCCTGACCAGCCCTTGTACTGGACAGGCAACTTGGCAAGATGACAACCAATTGCTATCCAGGATTTTCCTGCTCTCTAGAGCTATCGTCTCATCTTTCTAGCCTGATTCCTGCCTCATTCAGGGTAACATGTGGCTGTGTTTGGTCCATTTGCCTCTTGACAAGGCTAAAAACAAGACTTCTACTTAATTATACTTCTTGAACTAGAGCGTTCTTGCAGGGACCTCAAGTGTCCTTTCTGCTTTCCAGTGAGTGAAACCTTTACTACCTCAGTGGAATGAGACAGTGGCTGAAGCAATTTCTTTGACTGTGAAGACAGAAAACCAGCTTCTCGACTACCTAAAGAGTGGGAGAAGTTCATACATAGGGGAAGAGGCGCTCCATGTAGCAGAAGCAAAGCAAGACAATTTCTGGGACTGAAAGACAAAACTAGCCAACCCAAAGGGGGAGAAAAGCTCACCCATGGTTGGGGGGACAGAGGAGGGAGACTGTCTGTGAGGCAGCCTCAGACTAGGGCGTATCAATGAACTAACTCGAAACCCCTCTTTCCTTTGCCTGTGAAGTGTTCGAGTAGATCAGAGAGTACTCCCTAGCTGTTAAATCTTGCCAGGAGGCTTTAATCGCCTCACCTAGGAGGTGCATAAAAAGCTTTGAGGGGCTTTCCAAGCATTTACACAAAGGCTGCTTTTTCAAATATTTCCAGAGACTTATTTGGGACAAATCTAAATTCTCTTATTAATAAAGAAATGTCCAAGTCACTGGTGCTGCCCTTTCTTTCAGCTTTGTATGACCGCTATAGTGGGCCGTAGTTTAGAAGAGGGAGCAGTATCTTTCAACTTTGGATGTGAGAAACGAGACCCAGACTCGATTAGGAGGCTCTCTCAAGGTTTGAGAATATTTACTGAGGTATGTTTTTGGCAAATTCCCTCCCAGTCTATTCCTCAGTCAAAAATCATGGAGACTTCCTATACCTCTTCTTTTGCCAGTTGTTAAATGAGCTAAAGACCTGTATATGCTTACAGAAGGTTCAGGTGATAAATTGCTCTCCACATACATCCCTGTGGAGTCTGTCAGCTGAAATATCGCCTTATAGGGAAAAACATGTCTGATGCAAGAAAGTTTCCCATAAATCTTGTGTGTCCCAATTAGTTATTTGCTAGATGTTGGAATTTCAGAAAATGAGATTTTCTCTTTCTGCCTTCCTAGGAAAGTGCTATTGGTGTTGTCAGATGTTTGACACTGTGTGTGTGTGTTTTCCCTGTGTGCTGTTCCAGCTCTGCGCAGACAGCTGGCACAGCAGACCTTGAGCAAACCGCCCAAGATCCATTAAGGTGTGAAGGCACCCGGCCAGGTGTATTGTCAACGAAGCACGATAATAGCACCTGGCAGACTCTATGAGGATACTAAGACATATATGCCCGTGACAATGAGCTCAGTGAATGGCAGGATTTTCCATTCTCCCCTTGGCTGGACAAAGATACTCCCTCTCAGATGCACCATTATACTCTGATACGAACAAGTTATGTACTGCCTCTGACACTGTTAGTTACTGCCCCCTGAAGTGGCTAGTTATTACCCATCACCTTGTACATGTTGGTTCGATCAAACATCTCTATTAAGTACTTATCTTTTAGGAAGGCTCAGTGTGTTCCTGTTTTCCTTGAGGAATGTTTCTGAACCATCCTTGATATTGGGATGTTCTGGTACCATTTGATGTTGGGATGTGTTTGCATGAGTACTCTGTGCTTAGTACTTCTTAGGAATGTGTATTTTTGCAATATCAGCCCTATTCTTGACAGATTGTGTGAGCAGGTCCTGCCTCATACCAGGCCTCTGATACAAGAGCTTATGTCTCAGACTCTCTTCCTACTACATTCCTCCGCTTTTTGTCTTTTTATGGGGAGGACGTTTATCCATTGTCTCGGAAAAGCATAATGCATAGACTGAAGATGACCAGCGGGCTAAAAATTGTTATTTCGCCATAGTTATTTGCCTGACAAATTGGACAGGATAAATGGAATTTATAATTTGATAATAATTTATAATTTGATCATTTGAATCCAGGGTTTTCCCCCCATAATATCATGCCCTCTGAAGGGAAAAGTGGTCATACAGAGATGGTTCAAGGTATTTACCTCTTCCATACTGGGGAATTCTATAATGCTTTGAGCACCTCGAGAGGAGTTAAGTATATTAGCAGTAAACTTGAGGGACTCCTGGGTAATAGTGTTCAGAGTACTGACCACCACAATCACCTCAGCCAGAAGAAGAGTTCTCTGTGCCTTTCTGAAGTCCTCTATATTTGGCCTTCCATAGGGACAGGGTTGTCTTCTGTTCTAGTTTTTGCCAAGTCCTGTCCTCTTCTCATTTAAACAAGACACCTCCATTCTGAATTTTTCAATTCTAAACAAAGGGAAATATTATGGATTCCTGAGTTAGGTCGCTAAAGGTATACTTGGATAAGAAACCAGAGAATGGATCCCCTCTTTCGTTTGCTTCAAGGACTCAAGGTGTCTAGATGGTCAAATAAATCAGGTCTACTATCAAGTAGACATCCAAAGTTGCTGAGTTTCCTGTCCAAAGATACTTTACTCCACTAGATCCAAGGCCAACTTCTGCACTAGACTGGGGATGTTATATTAATAGATCAGCTTTGCAAAGATGCCACCTGTTCCTTGCATTTTTTTCAGAGTATTGCCATCTGAATGTGCAGGGGTCTGTGGGTGTAATCTTTCATCACAAAGTGCCTCAATCTGGGCTCCCCTGAGAAGCTCTCCGTCTGGTGGAGTAGTGCATTGGGGTTAGATGTTTTCATTCTCTTCTTCTGCACTCCCCCTTCTGTATCCACCTCTGGAGTCTTACTTTTTCCTTGAATGTTTTCTCATAGGGTACTGCTACAAAGAACTCCGCATCCGCACCATTGTGGCCTCGGCTACAGACAAGCAAATTATATTCCCAATTACCGGTTCATTTGCTTTCTGTAATTTGGTCAAGGCAACATCGACTCCTACACTACTAGGATTTCTATACTCTGACGACAAACTCGCCACCTTAGGTAGGGAGGTTGCGTAGGCCAAGATTGTTTTCTATCAGAAGGAATTAAAATTGAGAAGCAGAAGACGGAGCCTTAGAGAATGTGAAAATCCTGGACAGGTTGTCATCCTGCCTGTCAGAGTGAGTGAGGAGGGAGCAACCCAATTTCTGCGCTGTCTTGACTGAGCCACAGAAATAAAATTACCTAGTATGTGGGAACATAATGGATTTTTTTGGGCTTGGATAATTAAACAATTGAAGAGACAGCATGTCTAGTTTACAGATAGGCAGGCACACCTCAGTTCTGATCCTGGATTTCTTCTCTGATTTGTTGATTTGATATAAGCCCTTTGCTAAGTCACTTATCCTAGTTTACAGATACAGAGGTTAATAAATAAGAAGGGTGTTGAGGTTAATATATGGAAATACTTTGACACTATCTAGAATATTAATTATTGATAATGTCTATTAAGACTAATTTTGTGATATTTCAAATGGAAAATCCGTGTCAAGTTTTTTTAAAAACTGTTGATGATTGAGTGATAACACACTCAGGTTTACCACCTTTGGGGGAGTTAATTGTGCATAGAAGGGCAAATCGTAATCCTAGTACCTACTGTAATTACCAGGAATTAAGCTGTGCATTGAGTAACTGCATGTGGGGAGAGTCAGGGCAGAGGGTTCCTCGGGGTTCAGGGCAATTTACAGGAATAGGATGGCTTGCAGGTACCAGAGCCACCATCAACTGTATGTAAATATCTATGTACATGTATACTTGGATATTTGTGTTCTGGGTGAAATCCTGCATCTTCCTCCATGACTGGAGAAGGCTTTTTCCAGCAAGGGGAGAAGCTTGGAGGGGATCAAATAACCCATCATGGTAGCCACAGCACCCCCATGATACAATTCAGTCCTATTTCCCATTCCCCAGCTCATTTTAGACTGTAATAATCTCTGCAGAGAGGCTCTCTCCAGGCTGCAGAGATGCTGTGCCAGCCATGCGGCTAGAGTAGTTTCCACAGCCCCTTGCATATGGATCACTGTGGGGGAAGGACCAGAGAATCTGCATTGTGGTAGGTCCTCTGGCCCCACTGCACCAATTTGCTGGCTCACTATACTCTGCTCCTTGCATTGCCGTTATGGAAGCTTCCACACAGCAGGTCTCTGCACCCCATGAAGTGTGTGCATCCACTGTAAAGCCTCCCTGCAGCTTGTGTAGTGGAGCCACACTGTTTCCGCTGCCTGAGGACCCATTGTGACTGCAGAAGAAAGGGCAAGATTAGCCCCAGAGGCCAGGTTTCTAAGCATGTATATAAGTAGATAGCCACTCAAACCTTGGGCAGTTCTTGGCACTGTGGAACATTGGCAAGTTATCCTCCCCTGTAAATACTACTGAATCATCACATCCTTCCCCCGCACTACCTTTCAGAAGCCCATTTTAAGGGAATCCATTAGGCACTGATATGGGCTCTTACTGAGCCCTCATGTCACTACTTCTGTGCATAGGGCAGTCTTGAACTCTGCAGTGCTATTTGAAATAAATTGAGAGCGCAAATTGCAACGTATTATAACTTGGTCATCTAAAAGCATAGAAGACACATACGGATGCCATGTTGGGCTTGTATATATGCTTATAATTATGATTCTCTATAATTATTTGATTCACCTAATTATGAACATTTTTATATTTATAGAATGAAATCATTATAAGGTACATTTTGTATATTAATAAAATATTTTTAAAAACCTTCAAATAATCACATGGTTGCACCTTTAGTTTTCCTTTGGAGTATTTTTTTTTTCTGATTGTATTAACTCCTCTTTTTCACAAAAAGGTGAAGTAAATGTAAAAAAAAAAACCAAACAACATTATATTGGAGATTTTACACATAGTAAAATCAGGCAATTCAAAGTTGTCGTTCCCATAGCAACTGTAACTGTGCAGATTTCATATACATATTAAGGCATAAAGGTTAATCCCCTCTACAGTAATGCAAAATTCAGTTATGCTGGGGGGGGGGGGGGAGAGGCTCAGCTGCTGTGTATACTATAATTTTCAGTTGCCTGTCTTCTGTTGTTTTAGTTTCAAATATAACATAGCAATAGCATGCTCTTTCTCCTTCAAGAGCATGTTTTCATGCAATGCAGCCTGGGTTGGGTCACTTTCCACAAGGGTCTGAAGACAGTCTAGGCCATGTCTACACTATTGGCTAAATCACCATCGCTGCAATTGATGCAGCAGTATTGATTTATCCTGTCTGGTGAAGACACACTAAGTCTACGGGAGAGTGCTCTTCTGACAATGTCTTGACCCAAAAAGGAGTTGCGGGGTGTGTGTCGCAAACCTGTTGCAGGGGGGTTGCGGGATTGCCACCCTCACGTCTGTGCTGTCTTCAGAGCTAGGCTCTGAATGCAGCAGCCACAGAGTTTCAGGAGGATCTGGGAGGTGGAGGTGGATCTCATCACCCCCATGCTGCTGGGAGCGCCCCACCTAGATGCTCCATGCTGACATTCAATTAATGACATTTGAAACCATTTGACCTTTTATTTCCTTCTTTTTCCCCCCCACTTGCTTTTGTTAACTTAAAGCAGTGGTTCTCAAGTTTGAGGCTACCAATTGAGATCACTGTCTTAAAAAACTGCCTCAGATGGTCATATCTACCAATCAGTGAGTGACTATGATTTGCTGCTGTAAAGTGTCAATCAAAAAATTCTGTTAAGTTCTTGACCTTCTTTTTATTTTTATTGAAACAAGCTAATAATTGCAAATGGAAGGGGGGCAGTTCCCTGTACAATGATCCCTCCTCCCCCCCACCGCCCAATGCGCCCGGCTTTGAAGCAATGGGGACAAGAAGTGAGTGGCGAGGAGGGGGTGTGGAGCTATCTGTAGCCAGGAGAGGTATCCAAGAGCAGCTGTGCAGGGAAAGAGGAAGTGCGCTCCCAGCAACATGGGGGAGATTGAACCCACCTCCATCTCCAGAAGCCTCCTCGGGTTACAGGAGCCTCTGGGACTGCTGCCCAGCCCCAGAGCTTTCTGCGGCAGGGGAGGTACCCAGAGGTGGGTCTGATCTCCCCCTGAGAGCAGCTGTGGAGCAAAAGGACAAGTCCTGTCCCTCCCAAGCCCAGCTGGGACTTGGAGCCAGGAGCTCCAGGCTGAGACACTCCCAGCAGCACAGGGAGATTGGATTTTACAGGGCTTATTTCATGGTCCGGGACACGTTTTTCATGGCCGTTAAATTGGTAGGGCCCTATTTATTGTCCTTGTAATTTATTATTTTAGTCTAATGGTTTTAATCTGTACAGCCACATCTGCAGTTCGATAATGCTGTAGTCTTTTGGCCATTTTCTTGAGGTGTATAGCCCTTCAATGCCCTAACCAGAGGAGTCTTTGCTTCTGCCCTCAGTGAGGGATACTCCCAGACTGATTCCTTTCTTATTCTACACAAAATACTTTATAGATCCGCCTCTTAAGTTTTTTGTATAAAGTGTAGCCAGCATAAAGTTCCATGAAACCCATCCATTCAACTTCATATTATTTTCCTACCAAGTTCAGTGTAAGAAAGTTAATAATTTCTTATTATATGGTGTAATGTGTATTCTGCTGTCACATATTCTTTCCATTTTTTCTAAATAATGATGTAAAATTTTATGCAAAACAATCTGTAGGTGGTCCAGAAATGTCAACCATATTTTTGCTTAATTGTCTACTTTTGGGAACATACCTTTCTCCACAGTCACTGTTTATATTAACAGTAATGTCCGTGTTTTAATTTGGTATAGTCTCATCAATGTCATAATCCTGAACTCTGCTAGGAGTAAAAATAACAATTGATTTATGGCCATATTTTCTGTAAGATGTAGCCTACACACTCACATGTCTACACATATAGCAGTTACTAGAAAATCAGTTATTAAATGTGGGGAAAAAATTATAATGTTTATACAGCATGATTTTGTTACACTTTCTTCCAACTTCCATCATCTTCCAGGATTATCTAATTTGGACCTTAATCCTCGAAACACATTCGTGTATGCACAGCTTTACTCAGATGAGTAAATTCACACATGTATATAAGTATTGATAAGTTCCAGGGCCATAGATTGTAAGCTCTGGACAGGTCAGTGACCATGTTATTTTGTGGCTGTCAGGCACAATGTACACATCTACTTTTATAGAAATAAATATCGCTCATTCTAAAAAAAAAAAAAAAAATCTTCTTTCTTCATGTGAAGAATGTAGTCGATATTTTGAATAAATATGGCACTGTAAATTAGAAAATTAGAAAAGTCCTTTCGGAATATTTCTTTCTTTAACCTTTGCTTGTCCAATGACCTATACAGTATGTTTCTTCTTCTCTAGGAGTCCCAGGCTGGTTTTGTGTTCCTTCTTAGAAACCAGTTGTAGGAAGTAACTTCAAGCATTGTCAAATATTTAATTACCCCGAGTAGTTCAAATTAATGTATTTGATAGCTCTCATGTTGAGTAGCCCAAAACTTTGGTAGCTAGATGGGATAACTATTAAATTCCCATTCATAATACTATAGTGCTAGTGAGTGTTGGACTAAAATTGTGAAAATGCTTGCAAAACTATTCCATTAAACTGATTAAGGGTATGTCTACACTACCCGCTTGATCGGCGGGCAGTGATCGATCCAGCGGGGATCGATTTATCATGTCTAGCCTAGACGCGGTAAATCAACCCCCAAGCGCTCTCCCGTTGACTCCTGTATTCCATCTCCACGAGAGGTGCAGGTGGAGTCAAGGGGGGAACGGCAGCAGTCTACTCACCGCGGTGAAGACACCATGGTAAGTCGATCTAAGAACATCGACTTCAGCTACATTATTCACGTAGCTGAAGTTGTGTAACTTCGATCAATCTCCTACCCCCTCCACCCCCCAGCCCAAGGTGTAGACCAGGGCTCAGATGCCATTATGGAACTCTTAAAACTGTATTTAAAATGTTCAGTTCTTAATTATATTGATATAATGTACTTTTCAAATTAGAAAAATCCTTTTGGAATTTTGTGGATCTGAGATATTGTATTTCAGAGATTTGCTTCCAACACTGAGTATTTTTTTTAAGCAATGACAATTTAAGTGATTTGATTTATATATTCATATTTTACAATTATTAAATTCTTGTTTTAATAGAGGTTTCCACTTAAAAACTTGAATCCATTGTCTTTTTAAGATGGTCCTCCTGAAGCACCTGTTACAAATGGAAGCACCACTACTGTAACAACACTGAACGATGACTTGGATATCTTTGGCCCAATGATCTCTAATCCTTTGCCAGCAGCTTCTGTATCTCCTGCTCAGGTAAACTTTAGAAAGGTGTAATTGCATGTTGTTTTCCTCCTTATTGAATTTCGTTTGTGAAAAATGCCAGACCAAATTTTAGACTGAAATCATCTGTCTTTTATTAAGTACAGATATAGCATTAGGACAAGCTTTTCCACACTGTCTTACTAACATCTTAACCAGAACTAGAGAGATCAACGATACACAGTAAGAGAGATTAGTTTTTCTCTATGCCCATTCAGTCTTCGGCCCCTCTGAGATTGCCAACGAGGGTGTGGGTTGTCCCAGTTCTTGTCATGTGGACTTCTTGCACTAAGAACTAGACAAAGAACGCCATCTGATGACATGTAGACAACTAAGCTGTCACCAGATGTCAACAACTTGTGATCACAGAGCAGTCATGCATTTTATCTGGTGAGCTAGATGTGAAAAGCAGTATCATTCACCAATCTGCTGACTATTTACCCAATTTTGGAAGGGAAAGAATGGACACGACTCTAATGAGTTTTTTTCTTACTATTTTCTGTAGTCTGTTGTTGTTACTGGTTGAGGATGTTTTGTTTTTTAATATGGCTTTATAGATTCATTTGAAACATACTTTTAATGAATTTCTTTTTTATAAATGCACAATTTTCAGTAAAATACTTCTTTAAATGGATGGATCTTTGACTTTGGGGGCTAATTACATTAGCTGGCAGCAGGAGAAGGCTGTTATCACAGAGTGGGGATGAACTGCTGGATCTGGGAGGGAACCAAGCCTGGCCCGACTCTCGACTGCATCCCTCTCCTGCCCCAAAATAAGGAGGGGTCCCATGTGGGAATCCCAGGTTGTGTGAAGGCAATGGGATAACAAGGCCATATGCTGAGTTTGGGTGGGGAGTAGAGTAGCAGTTATGGAGAGAGCCTGACTCAATTTCGCCCCCCCGGGAGATGAGTGAGCTTCTGCCCCACGTAGTGCCCTTCAGAGAATGGGATGCTGGGATATGTGTCTGCTGCTACTCTGACAGTAGCATGGGCTCGGCTCTTTAAAATGTTCAGTAATTTTGACATGTAGCAAAAGTTTTCCTGAGGAAAACAAGTGAGAGAAGGGAAATGGTGATTTTTAGCATGTCACACTCAGTGGGGGACTAGATCATCCAAGGTAATCCCTGTCCTCACAATCCATGATGCTGTAAGATGTAAGGCGGGAGAGGTGATACGAGAAGAAAACCAGAAAGTGCTCTGCATGTACAGCCCTCCTTGAAGGGACAATCTGCCTGCTTTGCTGGGTCCCTGGCAGAAGGAGCAGAGCCCAGACAATTGAGGATGGGCCAGGTCCCTCTCCAGTCATCCTAGGTAAACTGATCCCATAGTTCGTGCCTGGCACAGGCTGTGCCAAGTTGGTTGAGCAGGCAACAGGAGACCCTTGGTTCCATACCTAGCAAGTCCTGTTTCTGAAGGAAGAGGCTGCAGAGAGTGTCACGGAACAGGGGAAAAGTAGCATTAGCACTACTTTCTCCTGCAGCACTTCACAGTGGAGTGGCTCCAGCATCTACCACCAGCGGCTCCTTAAACACTGCTGATGCAGACTTTACCTTCCCAGTTTGGGGTAAGCTATTTTGCCATGGGAACACTGGACATATGTTCTCCTACAGGGATCTAGCCAGTATGGGTGGTCACAGAGATGATTAGGGTTCTGTCAAGAATTCTGTCTGCTTGTGCTTACTGCTAGCAGTGGCCCTGTAGAGACTCCTAGAGCTCCTTTTATTTCCTCAGCATCCAACAGATCTCCTTACAGCCTCCCAGCATTCAAGAAAGGGAGACATCCTCTTAAATGTGCTATGTCCTATTTCTCCAAATCATTACAGAAGAGATTTGCTATTTGATGATTAAAAACTACATAAGGAGAAGCATTTAAGCCAAATTTAACCGATTTCCTGAATTTTAACCTTTCTAAGCATAGCGGCGCTAACAGGTCTTATAAATGTGACAAATTCCAAAGTCTGATTCAAACAATTATTTCGACTTAACTTTCAGTAAGGAGAGATTGGATTTTCTGGGAGTAAGTGATTTAGTTCAAGTAAATGATTTAGCACATCATCATTATCTTCAAATTTAACAGAGACAGACACCCAAAAAAGTGCAAGCCAGAGAAATCCAAGGGCAAGAAGATAGGCTCTTTGTAGCATTTCTCTCCCTCAATTCTTTATTATCAGAAGAAGGGGAATTTTCCCAATACAGTGATGAGAGGAGGAGACAGCAACTCGTGACAGACTATTATTGCTCGTTTATTTAAAAGAATGTCAAAAAAGTCACATCATCTGTGGGTATACAACAAGCTGTAGTGGGAGATCAAGAGGTAGTAATAACAATAATTAGAGAAATAGGTACTTCACATTAAATCTGGAAAGGAACTGCAAATGCCTCTATAGCAACCCATGTTATTGGACTCCTTACACGTAACATGTATGTCACATAGTTGTAGCTGTGTTGATCCCAAGATATAAGGTGGGTGAGGTAATATCTTTTATTGGACCAGCTTCTGCTGGTTAGAAAGACAAACTTTCAAGCCACACAGAGTGCTTCTTCAGGTTTGGAAAAGGTACTCAAAGCGTCACAGCTAAATGCAAGGTGGAACAGGTTGTTTACCATAAGTAGTTAGCACATATTGTAAGGGACCATTCAAGGCAGAGTGGGCTGTTAAGATCTCCGCTATCATAGGACAAAAAAATGCAGTTAGTGGGTTACAGATTGTTGTAATAAGCCATACATCCCGGTTTTTGCCCTATTTGTGCAGGGGTGTTTACGGTGTTGAATTGCTCTTTAAAATATGTTCTAACTACTTATGCTAAACAGTCTGTTCCACCTTGCATTTAGCTGTGATACTCAGAGTATCATTCTGGTAGAGGATTATGTTGTATAAAGACAATATGTTGTCTATTCAGATACCAGAGGCAAAGAACCATATTATTTGTGTATCAGTAACAGAATAGTAGAACCTGGAAGCCATCTTCATGTAATTTGTTTATAAAGCATTAATTAAAAAGTAATAAGGCTGAGAAAGATTGAAGGTAGACTAGAGGCCTATGAAACTCGAGATAGTGTTTATTTGCTTAGTGATGGCATCTTAACTGTCCAAAAGTCAGTTTTCCAGATGTGAAAATATCAAGCAACAATTCACAGGCAACATATTTCAGAGAAGATATGTTACTTATAATTTAGCGTAAAATTCTATTGCCCAATATTCTTAGGCCATGTCTACACTTCCCGTCGCATTGGCGGGTAGTGATCCATCTATCAGGGATCAATTTATTGCGTCTAGTGTAGACACAATAAATCGATCCCCGATCGCTCTGCCGTCGACTCCAGAACTCCTCCACGGCGAGAGGCGGAAGCGGAGTCGACGGGGGAGCGGCCGCTGTCGATCCCACGCCGCGAGGACGCAAAGTAAGTGATTCTAAGTCAATCTAAGATACGTTGACTTCTGCTATGCTATTCTCGTAGCTGAAGTTGCGTATCTTAGATCAATGCCCCCCGCCCCCCACCCGGTGTAGACCAGGCCTTAGAGTAAAGAAGCTATTTGTAGACAAGGTAATGTCTTCCAACACTGTGAAAAGCTTTTGTTTTAGTTCCTATCTAATTTCCTCTCTAAGAGGATTAATGAAAAATGTGAAATTGTAACGTCCTTCTTGGTTTCTTAATGATTTTTCATCATTTAATTTCATTTTATGAAGTATGCTATCCACAGATGGAAAATTTAAGAAAAGCAAGAGTTGTGTAACCAATGTATATAAGCACAAATTCACTCACGGTCATTTTTGCTGCTTGTGTTAACCTGAATTGGTCCTCCTTGCAGATGCTACACATTGGCAAGTATTTGGGTTTCTTTGTGGTAATATTACACATTCTAAAATACTGATTCACTTATAACTAATTTAATAACTACATTGCTTTTAATTTAGTTTAGGAATGAGAATGCATAGCTCTTAATCTGATATAATTTCCACTGGTAGTTTCATTCAATAAGCCTGTCTGTTTTGACCTTTATTTCCCAGAGCACTTCCACTAAACCAACAGCTGCCACCTTATCTGCTGCATCTGGGGATCTTGATTTGTTCACTGAGCAAACAACAAAATCAGAAGAGTCAGCAAAGAAACAACTCTCCAAAGACTCCATCTTATCACTGTATGGCACTGGGACCATGCAGCAGCAAAATGCTCCAGGTAATTAATTTTCAAACCTGTTTCCAGAGTGATTCAGTTTTTAATCAGTGTTTAGAATATATAGTAGTTATAATCTCCTGTCAACATAAAATTAAGCACATTTGTCCTTACTTATGTATATTCAAGTGGATTTATTTGTTCTTACCATTTTCACAGCTGAAAAGTTAAAATGAATGAAGCATTAAGACTAGAAGAAAAAGTAGTACAGGATTCAGACTGATTTTATTTTATTAGATGTTACAGCTGTTCTCATATTATAAACTATCACATACAAAATCATCATCATCATCCTAATTTTTATGATTTGATACTACTTTTGTTGTACAATCATTCATTACTTGGGTATGCAATGAGATTCCTCAGTATGTGAACAGCAGACTGCCTAAATCATTACAAAGAGTCATGTTTTGATCTCATTAAACTGGTGGGAATCCACTAATTTTCAGTAGTGTGACTGAGATAAGAGGTGCTGGTGCAAATGAGAAAAAAATTTGGCTCTGAGGCTGCAGAACTCAGCTTTGGCAGTTAAACTGTTACTTATTGTGCCATTTTTTGTTGTTACACCACTCTTTCTTATCACTTTCTCAGTTTTGCCAGACACTGATTTTGTGTACAATAGTGTGGACAGAATCAACTCTACAAATTATCTTCTAAAACTGGCATTTAGTGGTTCAAACATTAGGGGGAAAAAATCAGTAAAAATTATTTTTCTTACTTTCTGTTCCTCCTTCTCTTCCCCCCCACCCCCCCGCTTCCAAAATGCAGGTATGTTCATGGGATCTTCTTCCATGCCATTTACCACACAACCATCAACTCATTTTCAAGGTTTTCCACCTATGGGAGTACCTGTGCCTGCAGCTGCTGGAATGATGGGAAATATGATGGGACAATCAGTGCCTGTCATAGGACAGAACACAGGTATGATGGTGGGCATGGGAATGCCCAATGGTTTCACTGGCACTACACAAACTGGTGTGATGGGACTTCCTCAAAATGTCGTTGGACCCCAAGGAGGAATGGTGGGACAAATGGTTACTGCACAAAATAAATATGGCATGCAACAAAATCAACAAGCTCAATGGAACATCTCTCAGGTGAGGATTTTTTTTCCCTTATATTGGATAAAAGTTACTGTTTTTTGAATAAAATCATTTGTTTTCCACATACTAGGAGTTCAGCTATACTGGGAAAGCTGTATGTAGCTCTGCTCTGCTGTTGACCCTGTGACTTGAAACTGTTTCTTCCATGTCTGAGACGGCAGCATAGTATTACAGATGTGATACATTTAAACTAAATGTATTCTATCACATACAAAATAATCATCATCATCATCAGGATAGAAAGCCAGCTAGATCATCGGGCTCAAGGGGTAGTGATCAATGGCTCCATGTCTAGTTGGCAGCCGGTATCAAGCGGAGTGCCCCAAAGGTCGGTCCTGGGGCTGGTTGTGTTCAATATCTTTATTAATGATCTGGAGGATGGCGTGGACTGCACCCTCAGCAAGTCTGCAGATGACACTAAACTGGGAGGAGTGGTAGATACGCTGGAGGATAGGGATAGGATACAGAGGACCTAGACAAATTAGAGGATTGGGCCTAAAGAAATCTGGTGAGGTTCAAGGACAAGTGCAGAGTCCTTCACTTAGGACGGAGGAATCCCATGCACTGCTATAGACTAGGGAACGAATGGCTAGGCAGCAGTTTTGCAGAAAAGGACCTAGGGGTTACAGTGGATGAGAAGCTGGATATGAGTCAACAGTGTGCCCTTGTTGTCAAGAAGGTTAACGGCATTTTGGGCTGTATAATTAGGGGCATTGCCAGCAGATCAAGGGACATGATCTTTCCCCTCTATTCAACATTGGTGAGGCCTCATCTGGAGTACTGTGTCCAGTTTTGGGCCCCACACTACAAGAAGGATGTGGAAAAATTGGAAAGAGTCCAGTGGAGGGCAACAAAAATGATTAGGGGACTGGAACATATGACTTATGAGGAGAGGCTGAGGGAACTGGGAATGTTTAGTCTGTGGAAGAGAAGAATGAGGGGGGATTTGATAGCTGCTTTCAACTACCTGAAGGGGGGTTCCAAAGAGGATGGATCTACACTGTTCTCAGTGATACCAGATGACAGAACAAGGAGTAATGGTCTCAAGTTGCAGTGGTGGAGGTTTAGGTTGGATGTTAGGAAAAACTATTTCACTAGGAGCGTGGTGAAGCACCGGAATGGGTTACCTAGGGAGGTGGTGGAAACTCCTTCCTTAGAGGTTTTCAAGGTCAGGCTTGACAAAGCCCTGGCTGGGATGATTTAGTTGGGGATTGGTCCTGCTTTGAGCAGGGAGTTGGACTAGATGACCTCCTGAGGTCCCTTCCAACCCTGATACTCTATGATTCTAAAGAGTAAAGAAACCAGCATTAATTTTGAGTGCAGTTTAACCAGCTCCTAGAACAAATTGAACAATGTACTTTAAAATGACCACAGATACCACAATTTCTGCGTTACTGTGTATTAACCTCTGTTGCCCAATTCATGGAGCCAGATTCTCCAATCAGTTGTATGTGTGCAACTCCATTCATTTTAATGGTATTGCACGGATGTAGGTGAGCACAGAACTTATACCCAATGAGAATGGCCATTTGCCATTCATCTGGACCTTCAAATGAGATACTTTAAAGTAGGCTTTAGTGGAGGATGCACATTACTGCTTGTGTTTGTGCCCTGACTCTGTACTGTAGTTGAATAATAGTTAGTCTAACCATATAATCTGAAGATACTTTACACTTTTTTTTATTTTGATTAAACACGTTTAAAGGTTCCACTGTAGTAACAATTATAAAAAGCATTGATGTGTGCGCTCACTACCGTTTTTGCCAGTGGTGCCAAACTTTTCCTGTCCCGCCGCCCCCTTATCAGTAAGGGAATCTGTCCCGTCCGTCCCCCCACACACACACCATTATCGCACAGCCAAAGCTTCCACAGCAGAGGAGCTTGGGCTGACAGCGAAGCTGGGGGCAGAACAGGATGGGGGTAGAGAGGGAATGAGGGTAGGGCTGGGCTGGGAGTAGAGTAGGGCTTGGTGGTACTCCCTCACTAAGCCCCATGAGGGCTGGCCCAGGCCCTGCCACGTGCCCCCCCAATGTACTTCTATCCCCCCAAGAAGGGTGTACCCCACAGTTTGGGGACTACTGATTAAAGCAATTCAGTGTAACATTCTAAAAGCAAATATTTCAAGAGAAATGTTAATTTTTATATCTAAATTAATTTTTGTTTTTGTTGGAAGTTTAAGGGGCTAAACATGTACAGCATGATCATTCATTGATCATTCATTTTGTATTTAATGTAAATGATTTTAATCTATCACGTTAATTGTAGGCGTCAACATACATTAAAATTAAATTTGAAATTCTGATTTTTTATTAAAAAACCTTGTATTTAATTTATATTTTTTAAAAATCATATTTTTAAAATAATTTATTTTTATCCATCCTGTTAGGGTATAAAATATTTTTTGCTTATAAGTCAAATCTTACAATTGTATCATTTTCTAAAAAATAAGTTCAGAATACTTGTCTCAAAAAAAGTTCCAAACCAGCTTGCATTTTTCCAAGTAGGGGTTTTCTGGGAACAGGACATTTTTAAAAAACGAAAAGATTTGTACATAATTGTATATAATCTACCAATAATTATAGCTAAATATTTGTTTCTCAAGTAATTTTTGTGGCATGTGCAAATTCTGCACAAACATTTTGCTAATAAATTTATATAAAATATGGTTGAAAAATCACAGGCTTTTGTATGTAAATAAAATAACGCCTTCCTTTCTGGTTTAAAAACAGTCTGTTGGATAGGTTCGTTTTCTAATAGTTCATGAAAAGGAGAAAGTCAGCGTTCTGTATCTCTAGATCATAAAGCACATTCAAGAATATGAGATAAGGAACTCCTTACTTAAGGATGTAGTTACGTTCCTGAAAAATGCAACTTTAAGTGAAACGATGTTAAGCGAATCCAATTTCCCCACACAGTATAAGTTTAACAATTTAATACTGTACACAGCGATGATGATTGTGAAGCTTGGTTGAGGTGGTGAAGTGAGAGGGTGTAAGAGGGTGGGATATTTCCCAGGAAATGCCTTACTGATAAATGATGAACTAGCTTTTGGCTGAGCCCTCAAGGGTTAACACGTTGTTGATGTAGCCTCACACTACAAGGCAGCAGGAATGGAGGGAAGTGACACAGCAAGCATGGCAAACAAGAGACAGATACACACCCTGTGTGTGAAGGAGAGAGAGAGATGCGCACTGCCCCTTTAAGTAAGCTGATGTCATTTTTAAGTGGATCAGGAAGTTGACAGCAGCTGCTGCCCCAAGCTCTCTGTCTCTTTGTCCATGTCCCCAGCCTGCTCTATATGGAGAAGGGGTAAGCAGAGTGCAAGGGGGAGGGGGACACTGACATTAGCCCCCCTGCCCTTCCCCTTCCTCCACCCCCAAACAGCAAGCAGGAGGCTCCGAGGAACAGCTGAACTGTTGGCAATTGATAGCCTGCTGGCAGCTGCTGCATAGGGAACTTAGGGGAGCAGGGAGCTGATGGGGGGCTGCCGGTCCACCCTGGTTCTAAGCCCCCACCAGCTAGCTGCAATGGGCTGCTCTTCCTGCAAGCAGTGGACAAAGCAGGTGGCTGCCAGATGACATTAGAAGGGAGCATTGCACAACTTTAAACAAGCATGTTCCCTAAATGATCAGCAACGTAAGAACGAAACAACGTTAACCGGGACGACGTTAAGCGAGGAGTTCCTGTACTGCACTTTCCTTGATCAGCAAATGAGAGAGAGACAACTCGATTCATAAAAGATCTGAAATACTCAAGAGCCTTCACTCCCCACAAACAGATACAATTAGAAATTCAGTATCACATTGCAAACATGATTTTAAAATTTGGATGGAGAATACTTTTTTAAAAATCTTTAGCCTGTCTGCAGAAAACTCTCTGTAAAGCCTGATCATTCATAGTTCATTTCTTTAAAATTTGGACAGACTAATTCACAAAAAAGGTTTAACTAATTAAAAAGGACATCCAGTTACCACCTTTCATTTAATTTTAGGATAATGATCCAAAAAATTAGTCATTTTAGGCAGATGGTAAGAATACTGCTTACCTTCTACCAAGGTAATTAATTTGCAGTAATTTTCAAGAATCAATATAAAAATAGCTGTTTACCTTAATATTTTCAGATTGCAAAACTGACCAGAACATTACAAATTAACGTAATTAAATAAATCTATATAACCCATTAAAGTACACTTCATGTTTTCGTTATAGATGTAAGGAGCAAGGTAGTTATTTTATCATTCCTCTCCAGTTACAAATGTTTTAGTGATAAAAGACAGTATTAAGCAATACACGATTCTTGCCTTGCTTTCTCCTGACTGGCCAAACACCTGGAAGCAGACTTTGTAGATGTGCAAAACCAGCTTTTGACAGCAGTGGCCTCTTCTGCAATGAGAATGTTTTTCAGTTTATTCAACTAGTTCATTTTAATGATTAGTTTATTCAAAGTTAAGAAACCAGTTGGGAGTTGAAAAAGCAGGAAAGCTTGTTTTCCTTTTCCAATCTATGAATAAAAATTAGGTGTGTGAGGACAAGATCTACTAGTTATAAAATCTTAAAGGACATGGTGACCAAAATCAGTTCAATTTAGTAACTGCAGATAGTTCTTCCTGTGTTTCATAAATTGTAGTCAGAAATGTAGGGCTAGAAGGAACGATGTAGCCCAGCCCCCGGTGCTCAAGCAGGACAGTAGGTACACCTCAGTTATTTTTAAATGCAAAATAAACTTGTTTTTTTCTTATATAGCCAGCCATAGGTGCTGACTCCGAGGGTGACCCATGGCTGGAGCACCCATCGGCAGCCAGCTCCCCCTCTCCCAACACCTCCTGCCCACCATGATCAGCTGTTCCAAGGTGTGCAGGAGGAGCGGGGTTGGGATGTGCTCGGGGGAGGGGGCGGAACTGGGCAGGAAGAGGTGGGATGGGGGTGGGAAGAGGCAGCGGCATTGGGGGGGGGTTGAGCACCCCTGGGGCCCGGAGGAAGCCGGTGCCTGTGTAGCCAGTACTTTTTAAGGTCGTTTGATTTAATAAAAAAATTAAAATGCTGTTTTTGTATATTTGAATTTCCATCCAAATATAGCTTGACATAATCACAAATAAAATATTATTCATCATCTAATTAATAAATCATTCACCATTTTCTAACATAAAATGTAAAAATTAAGACTCTAAAGGTGAGTTAATCTATATAATTGTTTAAATATGTATAGATACACTATATCTTGCTGCTTAGCCAAAAAAAGTACCATATTTAGCACAACGCTATACTTAGCTGCAAATAACATGTTGTAATAGTTATCAACTAATAAGAATCAGCCTTTCTTTAGGAAAATAAAGTACAAATGCAAAATACGATTGATTTAAATCACTAAAATCAAGTAGCTAAATCAAGGTTTAAATTAATCGACCATTTTGTTCCCTAACATTATATTTACCTAGTTTAGGAACCCTTTTACTGTTTCAAGCTGATAAAAAGTGTGTGTGCTTTAACACCAGTACTAACTAGAATTGTGTGTGCATTTCACAGATGAATCAGCAAATGGCTGGCATGAATCTCAATAGTTCCAGCAATGTGATGGGCTTTGGCCAGCCCCCCAATACAGTGGCAGGATGGACAGGAAGCTCTTCGGGTCAGACTCTCAGCACACAACTGTGGAAATGAAAATTGCAACAGAAGTTTCATGCAGAACAGTCACTTGACATTCCTTGCTCAAATGCATTTATTCTTTTTCTTTTCTCCCAGTTGTTCACATTAAGAAGTTATCTAACTGACCATGTTGTGGTCTGTATTGATTTAAATTTGATGTGGTGGAAAGCAGATTGAAAATACATTTATATATCATTGGCAGCTCTTTCATATTCCAGTACATTTGATTTCATAAACCATATCAAGAAGCTGCTTTACCAATTGCATACTCAATTTTTTTCTCAAAATTATAGATCAAACGTTTGCCTATAAGGGACATAGCTATCATGTTAGTAATATCTCTAAATATATAAACCTTGCCCCCCAAATTACCCAGTAATCCTTGTAGAAGGTACTGTATGAACCAAATGTTTAATCATATAAATAGAATGTAAATGTATCACTGAATAATGTTTTTAATGTATCAAACATACTGTGTTTTATCATTCATTTCACTGTGATGTTACTATGGTGTGCTTAACAGGGAACATGGTTAGTGAAAGCAAGATAAACCTGGATATTACTGTAGTTCCACACATTTTTAGTTTATTCTTTTAAAACATGAATATTTGATCCATTTGAGTTTCCTGTGACAAAACATGCAATTTGGCTCCATAGGTGTATACATAGTGCTAATATAAAGAACTTATTGCACAATATGCATACAGGGTAACTCATCACATACGGATACTTTTTGTCCTTGCAGATATATCCAGGTTTGACAGTAATTGTGTTTACATTTTATGGTGCCTCGTATTGATAAAATGTTATTTCCCTATATTAAAAAGATAAAGCCATAAACCATTGTGTGGTTTTTATTTCATACTGTATGATTTACCTTGTCACAGTGACTTCAAGAAAGTTGTTTAATACAAGAAAAACGCTTTTAACAAATATTTCTGGTGACTAGTATTTTGCGATCTAAAACCAGTTTATAATAATTCCATCAATTAAGTTGGATAAATGTTTTTGAAAATGTTTCAGTGTGGTAGCCGTGTAAGGTGCCACAAGGACTCCTCGTTTTTCAAAATGTTGCACTTCAGTTGTTTCAGTCTTGATTGGTATTACTATGTGGAAACTCTTAAAACAAATGCTTATATTTCAGTTCAGTGATACCAAGCTGAGAAATGCATGCAAAACAAGACAAAAGATGTTATGTCTCTTAAGATATCAGATTTGCTTATCTGACAAATTTTTGTTTGCACAGAAGTCCATCAGATGACTAGTGCAGGATGTTGCAGAGTGGTAGATTGTACGCTGCTTGAATTCTTAATTGACTGAAGTCAGGCATCTTCAGCCACATCCATTTCCTATACAGTATGTCCCACACAGTTATATCTCCAGATCATACCTCAATTTTAACTGTGTCTAGGTGGTATTTTGGCTCATTACCTAGATTTACCTTTTCTGTTCGAGTGTGCCATACAAGAACCTAAAAAACAGAAGGTTAATTAGTGCAGTATTGGGTAATCTACACAGATAGCTGTAAGTACTCTGCAATGGTAGTGGAATTAGTTAGTACCTTTGTGCAATTGTTTGCTTTTGGTTCCAGCTCCTCCACAGTCGTTATCTGGTTCAGAAAATCAGATTCTTGCATTCCTGGTTGAGACCCACGGCGTTTGAATACAGCTTTAGGGTTTGACAGAATCACTTGAAGGCTCACAGCAAATCCTTTAAGACAATTTTTAAAATAAAAAATTAAACTTTTAACTGTTTACATGGCTGTCATTTAAATCTGAAAATCTTCCAATCCCTTAGTTAAGAACTTGCATATTTGTTGTTTTATATTCCTATGTATCATTTGGGTAGACTTTTACATACCTTACAATTGTTGACTAAAACCTACTGATGAAATTGATTGCTTTTTGCTGTGAAATTGTCTGTATCGCTTAATTTCTGCATGTTTATACCAACTGCCTATGGTGCAACAAAATCAGTTTTGTTTTTATATTTTCTTTTAGCTGATTAACTGTGCTCTCTCAAAAATCAATACTTTCTCTTATTTTTCATTGTCTTGGCAAATATAAACCAATAGCTAATACAAATGTTAGGAATTCACACGTGCTATAAACGCTTCCACCTCAAACATAAAGGTGAGTTAAAACAGGAAGACTAAGCCACAGCAGCTCGGTGTCTTCTCTGACCTGACAGCTTTTTTTAGTTACTGAAGATTAGGATCTCCAATTGAACTCTGTTGTTGGAAGGCAAGTAAATTTAGATTGATTTTGGCATTATAATTTATATCATTTGTGTTAAGTTTCTTTTTTATTAAAGAAATATCCACAGATCTCCAGTTTGTAGTCACCTAACCTAACACAAGCCAACTGACAAGTTTTAGGACTAAGGAGTCTGACGTGTGTTTATAATATGAGCTGGCCAGTTTTTGAAAAACATTATTCAACACAAGGGCAACACACCTACAGGAAAAAGAAATTACAGATGCTCAGTCTAAGGCATCCATTAACAGACCTGTTACATTTACCAATACGATGCTCCTCAAGGGCAGTTTGGAATGGTGGCCATTGTATTTTTCTCAAAGGAGTCACAACATAATTTTGAAATCTGTTCTGGAATACTGGCAAGAACTGTTTAATGCTGCAAAGAGTCTGAAATGTAAACTTTACTCCCATTTTCTACTACAATAATCCTGCAGGGATAGTCTTTGAAATTATTGTATCTGAGGGAACTCTAGTATCTTATCAGGTCCCTTTAGTGCAGCATCATTTTTAGACATGAAACTGCAACTGAATAAAAAGGAAATATTTTCATGCATCACATGCAAAACAGCTTCTAAGTGCTGTTGTTGCCATCTTGCAAGTACTTGAGTTAGACCTGAAAATAGATGGTCTCCACTTTAGCAAGTCAAGTCAAGTACCAACACGGGAGAGCTAAAAATAGTACAGCTTGTAAAGCCATTCTGAAACTGATTCAGGTAAAACAGTTTGTTTTCTGAACACCTTGAATAGTTCTGGGCACAAAGTTTTAGGCAGTTTATCGTTTCAATCCTTTCCATATACATCTGTCCTTCCCCCACCTTCTTACCTAGGTTACAGAGGTGCAAAAATAAAGGATCCCCTATCTCTCTCAATAGGCAAAACCTTAATTTCCTCACTGCCTGAAGTGTTAAACTTCAGAATCATTTCTGATCGTTTGAGTCATTAGTCATAGGTAATGGCTGTTTGCTGTATGTCAAAGCAGTCATCATGGACACCTTAAATATCTCACTAGAAACCTACCATCAACAGTTCTGCTTTGAGAAGTCTCTTCCCCCCCGGCCACGGGTAGTCACTCAGAGCCTGACGGAACACTGCTAGCAATGGCTCCAGCCAGAGGGATGTACTAGGGTTCAGGTGACAGAAAAGGTGGTCATAGAACAGTTTGCCTGAATCCTTCCAGTGGGGGGATGCAAATGGGTTGTGAGATATCGCCCAGAAACATTGGCAGATGCAGTATTGTCAGAGAATTACCTGATGTTTCTTGGGCCAGAGGCTGAAACACCGAAAGTCAGTCCTATGTGCCCTGAGTCCTCCAGAAGCACTGATAAGCGAACACCAACGGGTAACTGGGAGAACTTGGATGTACAACCTTAGTGGGGGCGGGGGACATGCATGCGCACAAAAGCTAAGAGAAAAACATGCAAATCCACCCCTAATAACCAGGAGAGCCCTGCCTGGCTGGGCCAAGTAATCTTATCCAAGGGGATTTCCCTCCCTTGGGAGAACCTAATAAAAAACCAATTCCTCCTTTTCGGAGCTGTTTTGCATGTGGTCAGCAAGAATATTTCAGAAAGGACTGCTTGTTGGTGGATTGTAATTATGGGCAGGCCTGGACAGCCAATAATAGAGCTTGAAATAGGGGCCCTGGGAAGATGTTGGTCCCTATACAAGCAAATGGAGTGTCTGTACAGGGGCTGATAGACTCAGGCTGTAGCCAGATCTTAGTCTGGGAGAGGCTAGGGGGACAGGAAGTAAAGCTGAGGATGTAAACTGACCTCCAGGGTATCTATGGGGACATCTGACCCTACCCAATGAGAGACGTACGGCTGACCATGCAAGAACACATGGAAACATTACAGGCTGCAGTGGCAAAAGACCTGCCCTGTTGGGTCATACTTGGGCATGAATGGAAGTTCTTCAAAGAAGTGGTCAAAGAGTGGCAGGCACTTCATTGGAGAAAGTGGAGCTGGAAGACCCAAGAAGGCAGGAAACAGCTGCAGTGGCCAAGAGGGAGCCTTGGAAAGAAGGGGGATCAAAGGAAGATGAAGAAAGACCCTCCCCATGGGTGCAGGATATGTCCCCTGATCCAACTGGGGCCATAGGGGCTTGCCGCTGCCATAGTTTGCTGAAGACCTACTTTTTAATGAGGGGGACTTTGTGGACTAACAAAGAACAACCCCACACTGAAAGAGGTTTATGAGCAGCTTGCCTGTGCAGACAGCAAACTACTGGACCCCCAGCTGTGGAAACAGTGGCCCCATTTTGAATAGGTGAGAGGGCATACCGGGCGATGAAGGATCCTAGAATGGGAAAGGTCAGAATGCAACTCCTAGTACTGAGGAAGCTTCAAAGGAGGGTACTACAGTTGTCCAATACAGTCAATACAATGGGGGTCACTTGTGAAGAGAGAAGATGCTTGATGGGTGACCCTGAGATTCTACTGGCCAGGCATCCACCTGGAGATGGGAGACTATTGTGCCTTATGCCCAGAATGCCAGTGGAAGGGCCAAAAGACGGTCCCCCAGCTAACACTACCCATTGTGAGAGTGCCCTTCAAGCGAATAGGTATAAACATGATGAGCCTGTTAGAGAAGTCCGCAGCAGGGCACATATGCATACTTGTAGTCTTGGACTATGCCGCCAGATCCCCCCAGGCCATTCCCATCCAGTCAGCAACAATGGCTCTCATTGCTACTGAACTCCAAAAGTATTTGCCGGGATGGGGAACCTGAAAGAAATATTGACAGACCAAGGACAAATTTCACCTCACAACTGATGGAGCTGTGTGACCTAATGAAGGTCAAGTCCTTAAAGATGTCAGTGTGCCTTCCACAATCTGATGGGCTGGTCAAGTAGTTTAACAAAACATTGAAGAACATGCTGAAAAAGTTTGTGACCACCAAACCCTGACACGGGGACCGCCTGATCCCCACTCTCCTGTTCACCATCCACAAGGTTCTTCCCGTTTCAATTACTATATGGGAGGCAGACAAGGGGAATTATGGACTTCCTCCAGGAAACGGGAAGAGCAACGCACCAGGGCGAACAACACCGTGATGTGTTATACAGCTGTAGGACAAGTTGAAGACCCTGGGGGAGTTCACAAGAGAAAACATACAGAAGGCACAATACACACAGCAAGAAGCCTATAACAAAACGGCCCAACTACACAAGTTCCAGCCCGGAGACCGAATGTTACTCCAGCTGCCAACCTCAGAATCCAAATTCTTGGCTTGATGCCAAGGCCAATTCAGAGTGGTGAAATGGGTTGGTGAGGTTGATTATGAGATCCAGCAACCTGGGTAAAGGCAGTCTACCCAGGTGTATCACATCAACTTGTTGAAGGTCTGCAAAGGATAAGAGGGCCTCCTTGTCACCCAGTTTCTTCCCCAGGCCAGAGCTTGGAATCTCAGGCCACAGCACCATAAGGCTGTCTCAGTACCTGTAGGAAAGGGTCTGCAGCCTGAATCAGAGTAACAAATTTGCCAGTTGGTGATTCGCCAAGGTGTTTTCAGTGGTACCCGGGTGAACCCACCTGATATTCCACCACATAGATGCCAAACAAGGGAGGAAGACACATGAGAGCCCATGGCCATTCCCAAGGAATATGTGGGAGACCATTCACCAGGAACTCCAGGCCATGATAGAACTAGGGAGTTATCAAAGAGTCACATAGAGTGGAGGAATCCCAGCTGGATGGGGTGACAGTTCTGTATCAACTTCTGAAAGATAAACACCATTTCAAAATTCAGTGCATACCCCATGTTTAGGGTTGACCCACTAAGTAAATATTGAACCTTGACCAAGGGAAACTGGCAAATCCCCTGGACACCTGAATCTAAAGGGGAAAAAAAAGCACGTTCTCCACACTATGAAGGCTGTACCAGTTTAAATGTTATGGGGCCACTGCCACTTTCCAGCAACTGATGGATAGAATGTTACGACCACACGGGGCATACTACATTGACATAATCTACAGCGAAAGCTGAGCTGAACACATGAAGCACATGATGGCAGTATTACAGGCTCTCAGAGAGGTGCAAAAAAAGGTGCCACCTGCTTTTACTCACCGGGTGGCGCTCCGGATCCTCAGGGGCACTGAAGGCTCCTGCTGCCGAAATGCTGCCGAGGACTGGGAGCGAGTGAAGGTCCCCGCCGAGCCGGAGCGCTGCTACTGTTGACAACTACCCCAACCAAGTGTTAACTCGCCACCCCAGAAGTCACCTACCCTGGGGTATGCTGTGGCGGGGAGAAAGAGGTGGCTATGACTTTTGGTGGACCAAGTTCAGGCCTTAGCAGGTTGCCCATCCCTTCCACCAAGAGACAAGTACAGCAGTTTCGGAGAACAGCAGCGTGCTATCAACGGTTCATACCAAACCGCCATTGTCATTGCCTCTTTGATAGACATGGTAAAAGACACTGCATGCAAAAGGGTCCAGTAGCCCAAAAGCTGTGACAAGGTGATCAGGACACTACAAGACCGGTTGACCTGGGAACCAGTACTATTCCACCCAGACTTCTCAAAGCTCTTTAATCTCCAAACAGACTGTTTGATGTCAGACACAGAGCAGTGTTATCTCAGGAACCTTTAGGAGGAGAACACCCAGTTCTCTCTCTTAGCAGGAAGTTGTTTCCATCGGAGGTAGTCTACTTAGTTATCAAGAAGGAAGCCCTAGCAACTCTTGACCCCACTAGAGCCCTGGGTCAGAGCCCAGGCTCCCCTACCACTGCCCCTGCAAGTGGGTGGGCATTAACTAGTGGGCAATCCAGCCCACTAATGACCCTATTACAGTTTTCCTTACTCCCCTCCCAATCCAGTTCTTACCCCTACTGCTACGATTACTCCCTATTTCTAAATCCCAGAGGAGAAACTTTTGGGCTGCCAACAGGTTACATCCCCACAACTGGCTTAACTGAGTTCCCCGAATCTAGCTTGGCCTATTCCCCCTCACTTAGACAGATCCCATGGGTGGGCAGGGAGCCAAGGCTGACACAGCCATCGCACCTGTCACTGGCCACTGTTGGAAGACAGGATTCTGGACTTCAGTCTGTCCCAGTAACCATGTGAATGCAGCCTCCTGCCACCTCAGTCTGGAAGGGGAAGAAGGAGGCAAGATAGCGCAGTGTCCTGCAGCATAAGGTAGCAGCCTCAAAACTGGACTCTATTCCCCCATCCATACACTTCCTCTATCACTGAAAGTGCTATTCTGAAAAACACTAGAATTTTTCTTCAAGGTTACCTTTGCTGTCAACTGTTAACTTGGTTCCCCTTTCTGCTAAACATATTTTTGGCCTCTCCACTCAATCTTAATTGTATAGACAATCTGAGAGCTTCTCTACATGATGCAGGTTAACATAGTGCTGTTTCAAACAGAGCTACATCACACACACTAAGGAACTTTTAGTGAGCACCATCAGAGTCCATACTGGCGAGTTAGCACACAACATGCTCATGTGCACTGAAATTTACAGCCCTCTCGTGTGGACTAAAGCGCCAGGGCAGATTGGCAGAGGCCATGGGGTTTCTTTGCCTTCCTCTGCAGTGTGGGGCATGGGTCACTTACTGGAGGATTCCCTGTACCTTAAAGTCTTTAAACCACGACCTGAGGACTTCAGCAGCTCAGACATACGTTCGGGGTTTGTTACAGGGGTTGGTGGGTGAGATTCTGTGCCTGCATTGTGCAGGTCAGACTAGACTATCATAATGGTCCCTTCTGACCTTAAAATCTATGATTCTATGTAGACAAGGCCTGAGTAGGCAAATTCATTTTTTCCCTTCATTTGTCTTTAGTTCTGTAAGGGCAGAAAGTAAATGGCTCTATAGCTGAGAAAAAGACTGAAGTCCTTCTCACCAGTAAGACTTAACCAAGGAAGCAGGCCTATTGTCATAAATGAAGACATTCACTTTTCCTGAATATTGAAAGAAAAAAATTATATAAATGTGTATACACCCTAGTGGATTCAAGAACATGTTATGTTTATTATTGTCTAGTTAAAGAATACATTTCTAACAATTTGCCCAGCCAGTGCTGCTTTTCTGTGGGAAGTTATAAAGTAAATTGTTATTCTGCACAGCATTTGCTGCTTAGATTAATCTGTGGATACACACAAATCCCTTTGTTTAAAGCAAGCAGTTGTGAATGTTAGCTCCTTAGTGGCAGTGGTTACACTGCTAGCCGTTATCACAGATGAGAAAATTAACTCCTGACTGACAACATTCTTTCTGAGTAGCTTTCAAGGAACAAGCACCACAAAAAGCTTATCAGCTCTAAAGTAACTTGCATGTACTCTCTTTAAGAGCAGTATCCCAACCTCAGAGATTCTCTGGCTTCCAAAACCAGACTTACCCAAGCCTAGGAAATAAGGCAACATACGCTCATAGATTTGAAAGTTGGTTAGAAGTAAAAACCTTAATGTTGGTTATGGGCTTCAGCCTAGCCCTTATCTCCCTGCAAAAAAACCCATCTCATTCCACAGCAGGACAGCTTCTTTTAAAGAGCAGATTAGGGTTTTAAAAATAAATAAATCTGGCACTGAAAACATTCATCCCTGGCTTAGCCTCTAAGCAAAATACATGAAAATAGCATCTTTGAGAAATGGCCCAGGGCTTTCCATGGTGGGAATGCCCATCAGTAGAACATCACACTACAGCTCATTCCACCCACGTTTGGATACAACAGCAGCCTCAGGTCCATCCAGCTTTGGAGATTCACAAGCTAAGCGCTTAAATTCACTGCAGACTGCAGCGAGTACTGTCATGGCAGCACTACTAAAGCAGATATGTTGGTAACAGGGTTTTGTAATGCTGCTTCAATTAGAAGCATTCTCCTTCTCTTTTTTTTAATCCAAGGATGTACATTTTCTTTGTGTGTTACAGATGGACATCATGAGTTTTGTAAAGCAGACATCTAAAGCTTCCCTAAAATTACTCCAGGTGTTACTTTGATGATGTTCTTCCATTTTACTCTATCGCCCTCTAAGTGGATTTACTTGTTTGCTGGAAACTGAAGTAGTTCTTCGGGTGGTTCCAGCCAGGAATTCCAGGCTTGTGTGTGTGCACCAAAGCAGGAGAACATTGCTTAGCAGTACCTGTCAGGGCAGTGCTTGCTCTTGGACAGTTCCATTCTTTCCTTATTGAGTAATTCCACAGGGTTGTGTTAGGCAATTACTTTTCATTCCTAGGACTGCTGCTGTGTGGAGTTTCACAGGATTTCATATTGCCTCCCTCCTGCTCAGTGTTGACATCCAGCTCTCTCCACATCAGCCCAGCCAGTACAGTTGAACACCTGGGCCATGCATGATAGCTAGCTGTCTGAAGGCCTATTGGGATAAGACTGAAGTTATGTGGGAAAGCAATTAGATACACCAAGGAATTATACCTGCCCTTCTTGCTGAGGTGCTGTTTCTACTACTTGTTCACATTCTAGGAGTTGTGTTAGATCCCCAGCAGCTCTTAAAATGATCACATAGCAGCAGCCTCCATGAACATTTTTCCCATCCTTGTCTAGCCAAGAGACTGTGACTGATTTTCTTGGATGAAGACGTTGCTACTGGGATCCATGCCTTTGTCACCTCAACATTAGATTATTCTATAAACTCCTGATGGGGCTGCACCTAAGTCAGCCTGGAAACCGAAAGTCATACAGAAAGCAGTAGCCTGTTTATTATACCTTAAGTATCTAACACCAGAGTTTTGTGACCTGCACTTGCTACCACTTGGTTTCCAGTCGGTATTGATTTTTACCTGTAAAAAGCATTCAGTGGCTTGGAACCTGCCTACTTCAGAGACTACCCTTTTCCTCGTACCAAAGTGCTTCAAGTGGAGGGGCTTGAGCTGGAATGCTAACCATTCAAAAGGGAGACACCCCTGCTGACAGGATGCTTACCATGAGGAAGGCCTTCAGCTGCGGGACCTACTAATTCCTTAAACTGTTGGCCTTTAGAGATTAAAGCCAAAACAAACAAAAAAACCCAGGCTTTTGGGAGGGGAGAGTCACAATTAATGCTGTTTGTGAGAAAAGGTGTTTTTGTTTAGGTTTGGTATCCACTATGGTAGGTTACTTTGGGGGTGGGCTTTTACTTTCATTCTGATTGTCTTAACTTTGGCAAGGGCTCTTTCAGACTCTGACCAAGGATACCATAGATTGCAGGGCCCCCACTCCAAACCAATGGTCACTAAAACAAAAGTCTGTTCTCCTCTGCCTCAGTAGAACCATCATAACCAAGGCCTTCGTACATCACAGATCTCACAATAAAGCAAAGCCTGAGAAATGCCAGCTCTTCAAGCCTCAGGAGACTCCAGCAAAATTCAACGTCTGTCGCACAATGGACAGAGAGCTCAAATTCATTTCCCCATGTTTATTCCCCCCACCCCCTGCTGTTCCTCAGACGTTCTTGTCAACTACTGGAAATGGTCCACCTTGATTATCACTGCAAAATGTTCCTCTCCCCCCCCCGCTCTCCTGCTGGTAATAGCTCACCTTAAGTAATGACTCTCGTTACAGTGTGTATGGTAACACCCATTGTTTCGTGTTCTCTGTATATAAATCTCCCCACTGTATTTTCCACTGAATGCATCCGATGAAGTGAGCTGTAGCTCATGAAAGCTTATACTCAAATAAATTTGTTAGTCTCTAAGGTGCCACAAGTCCTCCTTTTTATAGTCTATCCAGTGACTCTTGTGGTCTACAGACAGGTGAGTGGATTCATCTTAATGCAACTACTACATCAATGCTAATGTCCCCCTGAGAATTCATCTGCTTTCCTTGAGCTAGCCTGGCATTAGAAGACTCATCCAACTTCCTCCCGAAGAAGATCAAAAACTCTTGAGCTAGAAATAAGCTAAAACAAATCACTAGCTACATTGTTTATCCTGGATGCTTTATATTCCTCAGCTAGGTCTATTGACAGTAATATAAACCTATGTGGTTTTGTTCCTGGAACACACATCCAACCAGCTCCTGGCAGGAGCACAATATGCTTCAAACTTTTTGAAGAAGCTTATAGACAAAAGTAGTGACTGAGTCTTTGGGTAAATTGCCTAATAAAAGGGAATATAAACCATAACAAACAAGTATTTTAGTGCATAGGCAGAAAGGGATTCATATCTGCCCCTATAGAGGACCTCCTAGTCCAGGACCCATCCACATAAATGGTTCAAGTAGATACCCTACAGACAGGATAAGTACTAGAGGAATCTGGCTTCATGATAAACCGACCCAGTTCATTGTTTAAAAGGAAACAATTATTCATCTGGGATGCAGAGAAATACACAATGTAAGTCACAATGTAACTCATCTCAAAGCAGTGAAAACAGCAGTTACCAAAGGCATAAGGCAGACTCAATGTTCCTCTGAATCCACAATCCAATTCCTCCTAAGTATATATTGGTGATGAATGCCTACTGTATAAATGTACTACAGTGGACCAAATTCTACAGGATGCTCCTCTAGAGCTTTTCTTCTGTATCCACTGCACTTACTATGATCATCAACCAAGATCAAGATTCTCTCTGAAGCACCTATATCTTTTCAATAATGTACAAAGAGACAGATTTCAGAAAGGTCTCCACATCTATGAATCAGAAACAGATTATAGGGTCAGGAGGGGTGATGATCCCACTCAAACAAGGAAACAGTCTAAGTCAGTGGTTCTCAGCTTGTGGCCCAATCAGCACACAGCCGCGGCTCATTTGACATCCTCAGGGACATACAGGTAGTATTGGATCCAGCCCACAATGGTAGATAGGTGGAGAACCACTGGTCTAAGTAATACTGCAAAACTTAAAAGGATATTGACTGCAATTGGAACAACAACAACAACAAAAAAGAGAGAGAGAGAGAGCAAATGCTAGCCTGGAAGTTAAAAGACAAGGTTACACTTAAAACCTCAAATGTTACAAAAGTAACTTTGTTTTTGGATCAGTCACTGTGAGGCTGGCAGACCAAATGCCAGCTCTTGCCAAGTCTTTAAGCCCCAGCCAAATTCATTGCTGTACACCAGTCTAAGTCTGATACCAATCTTAACCATACTAACACAAGTGAAACAATGTGTTTAGGCATTATGAAATGTTTGTAAGTTGCTGCATGCACTAATCTCACTTTATCACATAATATAAGAATATTTGAGTTTTTGCTTTGACTGTAAAAAACAGTTTACTCTGAAACTGTGAGCTCAGTCAGGAGGGATTGTCTCCTAACCATCAAGAAGGCCTATCAAAACTAAATGGGTCATTGTGGGACATCACAATACGAAGACTGTTAATTGCCCCTTCATACCCATGAAGAAGCTAAAAGGGCTCACCAGCTTGAATTCTGGAAGAAGGGAATAAAAATAACTGACAAATTTTTTCATCTCTTTTGCCATTTGGACTCTGAGGGGCTGGAGCTATGAAACAGAAGCAGAGATCCCCAGGGTCAACCTGGGTTAGCCCTAAAAGATATTCAGAGCTGACAGATTACTACAACTCTGTCACCTTTTAAAACCATGGACTTTAACTCATTTGTGTACATATGCTTGTCTGCTCTAACCTTGTAATAACTCTCTCATTGCCTTTTCCGAGTTAATAAATCTTCAGTTAGTTTATTATAGCATGGTCTTTGGTGTGAGATTTAAGATACAAATTGACCTGGGTAAGTGAGACTGGGAGCAATATGAGTATTTTGTGATCTTTGTTATAATATAGCAACCAACTATCATTTAGTCCAGCTTGCCTGGGTGGTAAAATAATTGGACTGCCCAAGGGGACTGTCTGTGACTCCATGGTAAGACTGTTATAGTGCTTTAGGAGTTCACACTTGTTACTGGGTTGGTGAAATCTAATTATAGAACATACCATCAGTTTAGAGTTTGTACTCTGCTTCTTGATAGTCTGCCCTGAGGTTGGTACTCGCACTCATGAGCCACTCCAGACAGCATGACAATCACCACTCTCAGAACTAGCCAAAACTAGTGGATGGACTTCTCTCCAAATTTTGCACATCTTTATTGGATCAGTAACTCATTAAACTGAGAAGTGATTTTTCTGGACTATTTTACTCTTATCACCAGAGAGATGTACAGCACTGTAGTATGTAAATCAGTGTTGCATCCTTAAGCCAAAATATTCCCACCTTAGCACTGATACAGCAAACAATAAGCAGTGACTGGAAAATGCAGTGAGACTTTTTTCATCTCTTCACTAAAAATGATCACCTTCAGGATAATCATTATAAACATTTCCACAGAAGTATGTAGGATATTTAATTTAAATTTGTTGCCATACTGTGTTGTACTGTAGCGCTATGAACCTCCTAGGACTGGACAAAAAACAGGTATCTTATATCTGAGAGTAACCGTACTTCGATGTAGGCAAACTACACAAATAAAGAGGAATAACTGGATTCATGTTTGCAGCCACATATTAAAGACTTCTTAAAGTTTTTATAACTCTTTCCAGTTTACATCCATGGTGCAAAAGGTTGGTGCAAAAAGGGGCAAAATTCTACTTTCATATCAATAAAACAGTAACTTAAAAAGTGACAAGTACATTCCATAAATATTCAATGCAGTAATGGACTAAAATACACACACACACACAGTAACATCACCAAGTACTTGGAACACCTTGAGTAATAAAGTATCTATTAGACCAAGAGGTTTACAATGCTCAAGAATTTCATTTTGTCTTATAAAAATATAACCCATACGAAAGAACTCAATCAAAATTTCCTTTTTATAAATCAAATCGCACTTAACCTTAATAACCATGTATAATTTTAAAAAAAAAAGCCCTCCAAGATTAAAATTAAAACTCTCTTAATAAGATGGTAAGTAAATGCAAACTTACTACTCTCTTGATCAGAGTTTTAATACAAAGAAACCTATAAAGAACTAAGTCAAAACTGCTTTCTATATTTGTCAGATTATTTAGAGAAAAGCCTACAAAATTAAATGTTACTACTTCCAGGGTCATACAGTGTCAATTCAAATGATCAATAGAAAAAACTAAGTCAAACTTGCTTTTTATATTAGTCAAATTTGAATTAAATTGGTTATTTAATGGCAAGACATATATGGAATTAAGCCCCATAAAAGTAAATGCAGATATACTATTTTTGAGAACAGTTTCAATTTAAAAAAATAAATTGTTTAAATTATTCAAATTTCATTTAAATCAAACAACTGAGGCTCATGTGAATCATCTAAATTTTTCATCTGCAGGTTCACTCCACCTTCTTCTTCCTTTTGACTATTCAAAAATTAAACTACATAGCCATAATCATAACAAATACTAAATGAGAGTATGCACCCAATCAGGCTTCTATTGAAGGAAATGGGACAGCTCCCACTTATGTCACTGGGAGCAGGATCAAACCCCAAAGGCTGCTGACAAAAAACAGACAGCAAATCTTAGCACAGAAAATTCTTTTAACAGCATGTCAAGGTTCCTCCCCCACTCTGAACTCTAGGGTACAGATGTGGGGACCTGCATGAAAAACCTCCTAAGCTTATCTTTACCAGCTTAGGTCAAAACTTCCCCAAGGTACAAAATATTACCCCCGTTGTCCTTGGACTGGCTGCTACCACCACCAAACTAATACTGGTTACTGGGGAAGAGCTGTTTGGACGCGTCCTTCCCCCCAAAATACTTCCCAAAACCTTGCACCCCACTTCCTGGACAAGGTTTGGTAAAAAGCCTCACCAATTTGCATAGGTGACCACAGACCCAAACCCTTGGATCTGAGAACAATGAAAAAGCATTCAGTTTTTTACAAGAAGACTTTTAATAAAAAATAGAAGTAAATAGAAATAAAGAAATCCCCCCTGTAAAATCAGGATGGTAGATATCTTACAGGGTAATTAGATTCAAAAACATAGAGAACCCCTCTAGGCAAAACCTTAAGTTACAAAAAAGATACACAGACAGAAATAGTTATTCTATTCAGCACAATTCTTTTCTCAGCCATTTAAAGAAATCATAATCTAACACATACCTAGCTAGATTACTTACTAAAAGTTCTAAGACTCCATTCCTGGTCTATCCCCTGCAGAAACCAGCATATAGACAGACACAGACCCTTTGTTTCTCTCCCTCCTCCCAGCTTTTGAAAGTATCTTGTCTCCTCATTGGTCATTTTGGTCAGGTGCCAGTGAGGTTACCTTTAGCTTCTTAACCCTTTACAGGTGAGAGGAGCTTTCCCCTGGCCAGGAGGGATTTCAAAGGGGTTTACCCTTCCCTTTATTTTTATGACACGCCCCCCAAATCTCAGCTAGGGTTTACCCTTCCCTTTATTTTTATGACACAGCACAAACAATTTTTCCCTTTAGCCAGTTAGGTCTAAATATGTATAAACTTGTTTGTCATTATAACAGATTTCTTGTTTTTCCATTTCCAAACCATTGACAACATTCTCTGGTAATATGAATAAGATCCAAAGGTTACAATAAGGCAGCATTCAAGTCAGTTCATTTTAGCCAGATGATTCTGAAAATTATTGTTTACATTTCAGGCCAAGTCCACACTACGAACTTGCAGCAGCATAACTGTGTCGCTCAGAGGTCTGACAAATCTACCCTCCAGAACAACTAAGTTACACTGACCTAACTCCTGGTATAGACAGCGCTATGTTGATGGGGGGGCTTCTCCTGTCAATATAGCTACCGCCTCTCATGGAGGTGGATTAAGTATGCCAATGGAAGAAGCTCTCCCATCAGCATAGGTAGAGTCGCCACTAAAGTGCTGTAGCTGCGCCCCTGCAGCGCCTTATGTGTAGACCTGCCCTTAGGGATCAAAATTAACCAGAGATTTAGAAATTAAAAATACAGAAAGAGACTCCTGAATTAGTTTGTGTACAGTGGTGTCGCATCTTACGTGGGGGTTAGGTTCTAAAGTTAGCGCGTAAGGTGAAAATCGCGTATAGTCGAAATTACCCTTGAAAATCCCTTCAATTGCCCATAGAGTACAGTATACTGTACATGGTTTTGTGTATACAAACCTGTACAGTAATATGTATAAATGTATACAGTAATGTACGGTATATAATAAAGAGTACATATGCAAAATATAATTTTACTGTACTGTATTTTTAATGATGGGGTAATTACGGGGGGTCGTCAGGGTTTGAGGTCAATCCAGGAGATGGAGGTGATAGAAAGCTTGGGTGACGGAGAGCAAGTCGTAGACAAAGTGATTGGCTCTGGTTCAGCTCGAGAAGTTGATTGCGTAGGCTCATCTACTGCTGGTTGTGTTTCCTTGAAAAACATGGTGATCAGCAACTGTCGCTGTTGTCTCTTGAGCTGCTCAAACATTTCTTGATACGGTCTCAAATCGTCCGTAATACTACGTATGATTTTGAGGCTTCGTTCCGTAGAGGGATCATATTCAGAAATTAAACCATTCAAGTGTTTCACTGCTTGGAACACTTCAAATTTATGAAGATTCCAACTTGCTGGCTCTTCCTGTTCGTTGTCGTCATCTTCGTCTTCTATAGATGATTTTATCAATTCCTCTAACTCTTCGTTAGTTAATGTTTCTCTATGGCTCTCAATTAATTCTTCAATTTCTTCCTCAAGGATGTTGACGAAACCATCACCACCCACTTGCCTGGCCATCTGAACAATGCGTTTCACTTCTTTGTCAATGGTCGGGAAACCCTTAAAATCATTCACACATTCTTTCCATAGGTTTCGCCAACATGCATTGACTGTTTCAGGCTTGACTGCATCCATTGCCTGTTTAATATAAGTGATGCAATCGGCAATGTTGAAGGACTTCCAACACACCATCACATTAAGATTGGGATCAGCATCCATAGCACTACGTATCCGTGAAGACGTAAGCCTTGTGTACGTGGCCTTGAAACAGCTAATCACGCCTTGGTCAAGACATTGGAGGATGCGGTGGTATTGGGGGGGATAAAGACTACTTCAACGTCGTTATCGCAAACCAGAGTGCCGCAGGGTCGACAGGAGCATTGTCTATGATCAGCAACACTTTAAAGTCAAGTCCTTTCTCTTCGAGGTACCTCTTGACCTCCGGAATGAAACACTTGTAGAACCAATCCAGAAATAATGCTGCCGTCACCCAAGCCTTTTTATTTGATTGCCAGAACACAGGCAGAAGATTTTTGTTCTTGCCTTTTAGGGCACGGGGATTAGCAGCCCTGTTGAGCAAGCCCGGCTTTATTAAATGCCCAGCCGCATTGCCACAAAACAACACAGTCACATTGTCTTTAGCTACTTTGAAGCCAGGGGCTTGTCTTTCTGATTTCAAAATGTAAGTGCAGTTGGGCATTTTATTCCAGAAGAGCCCAGTCTCGTCAGCATTAAAAACTTGTTCCAGAAGATAGTCCTTTTCTTCTATGATTTTCTTTAATTGTTCGGGGTAGGCTTTTCCTGCCTCTTCATTGGCAGATGCAGCTTCACCAATAGTCTGCACGTTTTGGAGGTTGAAGTGGTTCCTAAAACTGTTAAGCCAACCTTGGCTGGCTTTGAATTCCTTCTCATCAGAAGGCTGTCCCTCTTCAGCGGGAGGTTTGAACAGCAGGTAGAGACTAAGAGCCTTTTCTCGCAACATGTTGCTATCCATAGGCACACGTTTACAGTTCATGTCTTCCAGCCATAAGTTTAATGCCTTTTCAATCTTCACTAAACTCTTATCACGCACCTGGCTCATCACCTTAGCAGTTACTGGAGCACTTGATGCCACGGCTTGACGAATTTCTCTCTCTCAAATCTTGATGGCACGGATGCTAGATTCGTTGCGGCCATATTTACGCCCCACGTTGGAGACCAACATACCATCTCTCAATAAGTCCAACACAGCCAGTTTTTCCTCCAGCATTGGAACAGATGGATGTTTCTTTGGTTGAGCACCAGATGAAGTAGTTGGCTTGCGTTTAGGGGCCATGTTGTATGAAAAATATGTATCTTTAAACAGCAGAATCACACTCAGCATGGTGAGATGCTCACACTATGAGAGGCAAGCGGGAATGAGACCAACTGAGGGAACAGCAGATTCACGTCTCCCATCTCTCACTCACTACGGGGCACACACTCATTGAGTGGAATGGTGGGTGGAATCGCCCACACTATTTACAGGTATCTTGTTGTTTTTCTTTTTTTTGCCGAGCATGTATAGTTGAATTTGCGTAAGTTAAATGCACATATGATGCAACTCACCTATACTCTGGAAATCTAAGAGCCTAACGTGGTGGTGGTTTACTTTGGAAAGATGTTGGAAAACTGCCATTTTAAAAAGTAATTTTTAACATTAACTGAAAAAATATAAATCATTCCAATTATACAGATATTTATCCTTATTAACCTTAACCTAATAAATTCACATTTCCACACAAGTATAATAAATCTTATTCAATCTCATACATATCTGTGTGACATATCCTTTATAAGACCCCTACTAATGATGTTTGTGCTTTTAGCATGTATATTTTCTTTCAATGTATTCAAAGACTGAACCAAGACTGGAGGGAAGGTGGTTTTAGAAATCCAATCCTCAGGTAGCATTGTGTAATACAGAGGCTCCTTGGCAGAGTCCCATTCTTTGTGAAAGAACTCACCACACCAAAGACGTCTTGCAGGATGTTTATCCATAAGAGTAACATGTACGCTTGTAACTTGTCAAGATGCATAATCTTTGTGACATGTATGTACGGTAATCTTTAAAGATAAATGTATTTATAAAGTATGCTTTATGGCAGGGGTGGGCAAACTTTTTGGCCCGAGGGCCACATCGGGGTTGCAAAACTGGAGGGCCAGGTAGGAAAGTCTGTGCCTCCCTAAACAGCCTGGCCTCCTCCCCCTGACTGCCCCCATCAGAACCCCTGCCCCATCCAACCCTTCCTGCTCCCTGTCCCCTGACTGCCCAGTCCCCTATCCACAGCCCCCCCCCCGCCCCCCTGGGACTCCCACACCTATCCAACCCCCTCCCCGTTCCCCATCCCCTGACTGCCCCCCAGCAGAACCCCTGCTCCCTGACTGCCCCACCCCAGAACCTCTGCACCCTGCTCCGTGTCCCCTGCCTGCTCCTCTGGAGCCCCTACCCCTTATCCAACTCCCTGCCCCCTTACCATGCCACTCAGAGCAGCAGGAGCTAGCAGCCCCATCGCTGTACTGCCTGACAGGAGCATGGTGGCACAGTGAGGTGAGGCTGTGGGGAAGGGGGGACAGCAGGGGTGGGACCGGGGGCTAGACTCCCTGGCCGGGAGCTCAAGGGCCGGGTAGAACAGCGCCGGATGTGGCCTGCAGGTGTAGTTTGCCCACCTCTGCTTTATGGACTTGAAATAAAAGTAAGTCACCAGGGGATAATAAGCATCAATGATGGCTCATTCAAGCAGGAGGAGTTGTTACCCTACCATGGTTAGCCAATGATATAATACAAAGCACAATTGTCTAGCTTTGCTCCATCCCAAGGTTTTCAACTGCAAAACATCAGAGACAACTGCAAACAATCTAAACCACTTCGAGGTAAAAAAAAAAAAAAAAACCCGAACATTTCAACAGACTGAGAATCACCCTTTATAGGAACAAAGACAAAGGACTGTTTCAGTAGAACAGAGGGTGGGGAAAGGCACAAGCTCTCCATTCACTGAAGGGTGTTCTCATGAAAAAAAAAAAATGGATCCTGAGTCCTGTGATTCCAGCTACCTCTGCAACAGGCCGAACTTTGTGGGGGGGGAGGGGGATGGGGACCCTACTTTATTAGCTAGGAAATATAACTATTAATAAGTGTAGACCCAATTTTGCGTTTTATATTGTAATCATTTGTTTCCACCACACTCTCGTTTCTAGTATAATCTCAAAACTTCTTTAAATAAACAGTCTTTTGTTTTGTTACAAGTGCTGTGTGGTATACAGGAGCAGGGATTTAAGGTAGAACTGGGGTGTGACATGGCATATTTGGGAACAGAGGATCTGGGATTTCTGTGAGTAACCAATGTCAGAGGCTGGTTATCACAGGGGAACACTTCAAAGCTATTCAGAATGGGGTGTACCTCTTGTTGACCGACAGGGCTGGCATAGCCCAGAGGAGAGTGCTTGAGTGGCTGAAGGGCTGGTGGTGTCAGGGAGCTGACACCCAGCCACCCTGGGTAAGACTCCCTCTCACTGGAGTCAGGTGAACAAGGTGACTCCCAGTCCTGGATACCCCAAGAACACTATGCCAAGCCAAAAGGATTGCTGGGAAACCCAAGCAACACCCCTCTTGGCCCTGGCTGTGCCCCCTACAGCAGGGTCTAGAAGAGGAGGTGATAGGACTGTCATGGTGACATTATACCAGCCAAGGATTCCCCTATGGAAAGGGAATCCTCCAGTAGCCAGATCCACCAGGAAACAAAGCTGCCCTAGCAGACCAAGGAATGTAGAACTAATTTGTAGAACTATGTAAATTAATTTGGTAATTTTGAACTGAACTGGTCAACAATGTTTCCTAATCCTAATGACTGAACTGCTAAAGAAATAAACTTTAAGGAAGTTTCTGATGGCCCCATAGCATTATATGACTGGGGAAAAACACATTTCTTATTTGAAACTGCCTTCAGTGCAGTCCTGGCTAATGGTGGCATCCTCTCCTTGTCATCTTTTGTGTGAGCTGGAGAAGGCATTGTTACAAATTTCTCTATTACCCCTCTTTGTTCTTTTGTCTTTTCTTTAAAAATTATATAAAAAAATGCAAAGGTAATACATCTCCAAAATATTGTGAAGCTAATAGAAAAAAATCTAATCACATGAGAAAAACAGGACTAAATAGTCAAGGACGGCTAAACTGCTGACTTTGCTGCTCTCTCAAGGTCTGAGCAACATGAAAAGATATAGAGGGTTTTTAGACTCTGCCTGAAGTGTGCACGGGTTGGATGGAATGGGATAATACCAGCCATGAGTTGCAGCCATTTCCATATTTAATTTTAGTGTAACCTTAAGTTTGAACTTCTAGTCTTTCTAAAATTTCTGGTTTTTAAAAGAAAATCTGTTTCCAGAAGTAACATATTTACAACCTTAATCTTGTTTAAGCATGAATTATGTCTGTGAATTAATTTTTAAACCCCTAAAAGGTGTGGAACTGAGCTATTTGAGAGGCAGACAGCTACCCCCTCTTTTTGTTATCTCTCTCCACTGAGTCACTCTGATCCAGGCCTGGAAGTCTGCGTTCAAGGAGTGGTGAAAGAGGCAGGATCTTGCCTACTGAATTTGTTCCCTTTCATGGTCCAAGTGAACCCATTGGGTAATTTCAGGGTGTGGATACAGGACTTTTGCTTGGTTAGTTTTATTTAATGAGACCTTTTATTTGCTTTATTTATTAGTTCCCACTAAGTCTCTTCAAATCACAGCACTGGCTTTAAATGTTCCACAGTGCAAACTCTAGTTTCATTCTGTTTTTTATAAGATATGCAAGGCACTGCCAGAGTTAAAGAGAGTAAAATTCTATATTAAATAAATACGGATGGTCTCTGAGACTGATTACAACAGAGAATAACTATCCTATAATATTTGATGCAAAATAAGGTAGGCAAAGCTTGTCCTAGGAGCGTCTGCTGAAAAGTCCTCTGGGTTTGTTGGTGCCACACTACACTGTACCTCTATTTTTGTTACATATAGTGAAAAACTTGAAAGGTAGCTCTACTTTTCTTACCTCCTCTGACCCCTACCTAATATGGGCCCTCTATATTGGATGTAAGTGACAGTAGCAAACATTTCCAATGGTGGCTCTTGTTTTTCTAGAAGCTGGTTAATGTGCTGAAAACAGAAACCTTGGTCAACTTTCTTTAACAGGATAACCAGGCTTTAACATGAAAAACAGGGGTTCTTGTTGTGCAGTGGGGCAGGTATGTGCCAAAAGGTTTCAATGGGTAGAGAGAACAGTGCCCACATTCCTTGCTCCCCATTCCTGCCAGCCTCCCCACTTTTTGAATGAGAAAGGAGTGTCTTTTCCTGTAATGGACAGAGTTGGGGGAGGGGAAACACTATTCATGCTTTTGTCCCAGTCCCTTTACTGTATTTTCTACCCCATTGCTGCGGACAACTCCCTTTTAAAGTGTGTACTTATCAGCTTTGCTCCAAGTGCTGCCCAATATCTTGCTCTCCCTGTTCTGTCGTTCCTTGGCCTCCTCTTTTTCTCTTCAGGTTTCCTGCTCTCATTTTCCTTTGACTCACATTGTTCTCCTCTTGCTCCACTCCCACTTTCCTGCACACCATTCACAATCCACTCTCATTCACTTCCCTCCCTCACTCTGCTATTGTTGCTTTTTGCCCATATTACCTATTCTCTCTCTCATTTTTCCATATGAAGGAATCCCAGGTCAACCTCAAGAAACCATCTGCAGGTGACACAAGGGTCTGGGCTTAAAGAAAAGTGGCTCCAAGTCTTGAGGGTTGCTGCCTTTGAATTTTCAGTGGGAAAAAACTTTCTGCTTTGATCAGAGAGAAATAACACTGGCAGCCATGGCAGCTTCTTGAACACACTATACCACAATAACTATAGCAACCACAAACCCCACCCAGCAAACATGGCCCCAACCTCCAAAAAAAATGAACAAAACAAAAAACACACAACCCAGACACAATCCAATGTTTGCAAAATTGATTGGGAATGCCAGGTGCCAGAGTTTTTTTTTTCCTAAAAGTAAACGGGGGGGGGGGGGTGTTCTACCCATTTGCCTGGAGACAAAAGTGGCAGGGGTTTTTTTTTAGGATTTTGATTTTTTTTACAAGGAGCACCGGTTTGAAAAGGAATTTTTTTTCCTTTAGGCTGCTGGTAAGCCGGTTTCCAAGTAGTTGGAGATTTTTTGCTTTGATTTGGGGCCAGAGCAGAGACAAAGGGAATTGTCTTTCTCTGTAGGTTGACAATCACTATCAGAGAATAGGTATCCTATTCCAGCACAGCAAAATTTTACAGCCAAGTTTTGTTTGTTTATTTCTAAACCTCGGGTGTAAAGTTAGTTAAAAACAGAGAGCTTAGGATGACAAAATCCACGGCTCAACAAAGGCTGGAATTAGCCAGATTTCAGGCTCAGGAAAAACAAAAGGAACATGAAAGACAGAACTCATGGGGCTGGAGAAGGAGGTACAGGAGGCTGCCCACAGGAGGGAAATGGAGGCAAGGAAGCACGTGGAGGAGAAGGAAAAAGAGAGGAAGCATGTGGAGGAGGAGAAGGAAAAAGAGAGGAAGCATGCACTGGAGATGGAGAAGGTAAAGGCTCAACAGAATATACCAACAAACCCTAGCAATCCTTCTATAGGTACCACTTCCCATCCCAGAAAGTTCCCCACCTACAAGGCAGGTGATGATACTGAGGCCTTCTTAGAAAACTTCGAAAGGGCCTGCCTTGGGTACAGCATCTCTACAGACCAATACATGGTAGAGCTGAGGCCACAGCTCACTGGACCCTTAGCTGAGGTGGCGGATGAAATGCCTAAAGAACACATGAACAAGTATGAACTGTTTAAATCCAAGGCGAGAGTCAGAATGGGGATAACACCCGAGCAGTCTCGTCGGAGGTTCAGAGCCCTAAGGTGGAAACCAGACATGTCATTTACCCGACATGCCTACCACATTGTGAAACATTGGGATGCCTGGATATCAGGAGCAAGTGTTGAATCTCCAGTAAATCTGCCCTTCCTAATGCAAATGGAACAATTCTTAGAGGGTGTTCCTGAGGAAATAGAAAGATACATCCTAGATGGCAAAACTGTAATCGAGGCAGGAGAGATTGGAGCCAGATGGATGGAGGTGGCAGAGAAGAAGAAAACTGGTCGCAGTTGGAGCAGAGACCAGAAGGGACAACCCCAGACCACACCCTATTATCGGGGGCTGCCCAAGGCCCCACCTACCTCCCAAAGAACCCTCCAGACACCTTATCGTCCCAGCAACCCACCTCGCTCCAGTGACCCGTCAGCTGGACGATGTTTTAAGTGTAACGAGATGGGGCATGTAAAGGTCAACTGCCCCAAGAACCCCAACAGATTACAGTTCATTGCACCGGAATCACACCAAAGGTCGGCAGGCCCAGATACCTCCCAGATACCCTTGGAGCAGAGGGAAACTGTGAGTGTGGGTGGGAAGAAGGTCACCACGTGGAGGGACACTGGAGCACAAGCATCAGCTATCCATGCTTCCTTAGTGGACCCCAATTTAATCAACCCAGAGATCCAAGTGACGATTCAACCCTTCAAGTCCAACTCTTTCGATTTGCCTACAGCCAAGTTGCCTGTCCAGTAGCAGGGCTGGTCAGGAACGTGGACTTTTGCAGTCTATGGTGATTATCCCATCCCCATGCTGTTGGGGGAAGACTTGGCCAATCATGTGAAGTGGGCCAAGAAGGTGGGAATAGTCACCCGCAGCCAGGCTAAACAAGCCGTGAGGCCTAGCTCTGTTCCGGAAACTTCTATCAGGACCCGGTCAGAGGTGATGGACCCGGACCCCAGGCCAATGTCTGCAACAGCAGTAGTGGATCCAGTCCCAGAGACCCAGACAGAACCAGTCCCAGAACCGGAAGCAGCCAAACAACCAACACCAGACCCAGTGTCAGCACTGAATCCAGTACTTGCAACATCAACACCAGAGGGCCCCACCGAACCTGAACCGGCAGCAGCCCATAACCCTACACAAGAGGCTCAGCCAGAGCTTGAACCCAACAGAGTGTCCCAGAGGAAAGCGGTTCACAGTCAACAGAAACAGCCCCATCCCCTACATCGCTTCCAGAGGGACCAAGCATAGGTCCACAATCCAATGAGGAACTGATGTCTACAGCATCAAGGGAACAGTTCCAGACCGAACAGGAAGCAGATGAAAGCCTCCAGAGAGCTTGGACGGCGGCACGGAGCAACCCACTGCCTCTCAGCTCTTCTAATTGATCCCGGTTTGTTGTAGAAAGAGGACTTTTATACAAGGAAACTCTTTCTGGTGCACACCAGGAAGACTGGCATCCTCAGAGACAGTTGGTAGTTCCAACTAAATACCAGGCCAAGCTCTTGAGCTTAGCCCACGATCACCCTAGTGGCCATGCTGGGGTGAACAGGACCAAAGACCGTTTTGGGGGGGTCATTCCACTGGGAGGGAATGGGCAAGGATGTTTCTATCTATGTCCAGTCTTGTGAAGTATGCCAAAGAGTGGGAAAACCCCAAGACCAGTCAAAGCCCCTCTCCAGCCACTCCCCATCATTGAAGTTCCATTTCAGCAAGTAGCTGTGGATATTCTGGATCCTTTTCCGAAAAAGACTACCCAGAGGAAAGCAGTACATACTGACTTTCATGGATTTTGCCACCCGATGGCTGGAAGCAGTAGCTCTAAGCAACACCAGGGCTAAAAGTGTGTGCCAGGCACTAGCAGACATTTTTGCCAGGGTAGGTTGGCCCTCCGACATCCTCACAGATGCAGGGACTAATTTTCTGACAGGAACTATGGAAAACCTTTGGGAAGCTCATGGGGTAAATCACTTGGTTGCCACTCCTTACCACCATCAAACAAATGGCATGGTGGAGAAGTTTAATGGAACTTTGGGGGCCATGATAGGTAAATTCGTAAATGAGCACTCCAATGATTGGGACCTAGTGTTGCAGCAGTTGCTCTTTGCCTACAGAGCTGTACCACATCCCAGTTTAGGGTTTTCACCATTTGAACTTGTATATGGCCGTGAGGTTAAGGGGCCATTACAGTTGGTGAAGCAGCAGTGGGAGGGATTTACACCTTCTCCAGGAACTAACATTCTGGACTTTGTCACCAACCTACAAAACACCCTCCGAACCTCTTTAGCCCTTGCTAGAGAAAACTTACAGGATGCTCAAAAAGAGCAAAAAGCCTGGTATGATAAACATGCCAGAGAGCGTTCCTTCAAAGTAGGGGACCAGGTCATGGTCTTAAAGGCGCTTCAGGCCCATAAAATGGAAGCATCGTGGGAAGGGCCATTCACGGTCCAGGAACGCCTGGGAGCTGTTAATTATCTCATAGCATTCCCCACCTCCAACCGAAAGCCGAAGGTGTACCATATTAATTCTCTAAAGCCCTTTTATTCCAGAGAATTAAAGGTTTGTCAGTTTACAGCCCAGGGAGGAGACGACGCTGAGTGGCCTGAAGGTGTCTACCACGAAGGGAAAAGTGCTGGTGGTGTGGAAGAGGTGAACCTCTCCATGACCCTTGAGCGTGTGCAGCGACAGCAGATCCAGGAGCTGTGCACTAGCTACGCGCCAATGTTCTCAGCCACCCCAGGACTGACTGAACGGGCATACCACTCCATTGACACAGGTAAGGCTCACCCAATTAGGGTCCAACCTTACCGGGTGCCTCCTCAAGCTAAAACTGCTATAGAACGGGAGATCCAGGATATGTTACAGATGAGTGTAATCCGCCCCTCTGGAAGTGCATGGGTATCTCCAGTGGTTCTAGTTCCCAAACCAGATGGGGAAATACGTTTTTGCATGGACTACTGTAAGCTAAATGCTGTAACTCGCCCAGACAACTATCCAATGCCACACACAGATGAACTATTGGAGAAACTGGGATGGGCCCAGTTCATCTCTACCTTGGACTTAACCAAGGGGTACTGGCAAGTACCGGTAGATGAATCTGCCAAGGAAAGGTCAGCCTTCACCACACATCTCGGGCTGTATGAATTTAATGTACTCCCTTTTGGGCTGCGAAATGCACCCGCCACCTTCCAAAGACTTGTAGATGGTCTCCTAGTGGGATTAGGAGAATATGCAGTCGCCTACCTTGACGAGGTGGCCATATTTTCAGATTCCTGGGCAGAATACCTGGAACATCTACAAAAAGTCCTTGAGCGCATAAGGGAGGCAGGACTAACTGTTAAGGCTAAGAAGTGTCAAATAGGCCTAAACAGAGTGACTTACCTTGGACACCAGGTGGGTCAAGGAACTATCAGCCCCCTACAGGCCAAAGTGGATGCTATCCAAAAGTGGCCTGTCCCAAAGTCAAAGAAACAGGTTCAATCCTTCTTAGGCTTGGCCGGTTATTACAGACGATTTGTACCACAATACAGCCAAATCGCCGCCCCACTGACAGACCTAACCAAAAAGAAACAGCCAAATGCTGTTCAGTGGACTGAAAAGTGTCAGAAAGCCTTTAACAAGCTTAAAGCGACACTCATGTCTGACCCTGTACTAAGGGCCCCAGACTTTGACAAACCGTTCCTAGTAACCGCAGATGCGTCCGAGCGTGGTGTGGGAGCAGTTTTAATGCAGAAAGGACCTGATCAAGAATTCCACCCTGTAGTGTTTCTCAGCAAAAAACTGTCTGAGAGGGAAAGCAACTGGTCAGTCAGTGAAAAAGAATGTTACACCATTGTCTACGCCCTGGAAAAGCTATGCCCATATGTTTGGGGATGGCATTTCCACCTGCAAACCGACCATGCTGCACTACTGTGGCTTCATACCACCATGGGAAATAACAAAAAACATCTTTGGTGGACTTTAGCTCTCCAAGATTTTGATTTCGACATCCAACACATCTCAGGAGCTTCTAACAAAGTGGCTGATGCACTCTCCCATGAAAGTTTCCCAGAATCAACTGGTTAAAATCGTCCTTGAGATGTGGAAAATATTGTTAGTCTTTATATACTTGGTAGTATATTTAGAGGTGCATGTATCTTATTAACTGTTTTTCCAAGAGCTCCAGGAAGAAATCCCAGCCAGCGTTTCACTCTAGCTGAGATTTGGGGGGCGTGTCATAAATATAAAGGGAAGGGTAAACCCCTTTAAAATCCCTCCTGGCCAGAGGAAAAATCCTCTCTCCTGTAAAGGGTTAAGAAGCTAATGGTAACCTCGCTGGCACCTGACCAAAATGACCAATGAGGAGACAAGATACTTTCAGAAGCTGGGAGGAGGGAGAGAAACAAAAGGTCTGTGTCTGTCTGTATGCTGCTTTTGCCAGGGACAGAACAGGAATGGAGTCTTAGAACTTTTAGTAAGTAATCTAGCTAGGTATGTGTTAGATATGATTTCTTTAAAGGGCTAAGAAAGGAACTGTGCTGAATAGAATGACTATTCCTGTCTGTGTCTCTCTTTTGTAACTTAAGGTTTTGCCTAGAGGGATTCTCTATGTTTTGAATCTAATTACCCTGTAAGGTATCTACCATCCTGATTTTACAGAGGGGATTCCTTTACTTCTATTAAAAGTCTTCTTGTAAGAAAACTGAATGCTTTTTCATTGTTCTCAGATCCAAGGGTTTGGGTCTGTGGTCACCTATGCAAATTGGTGAGGATTTTTACCAAACCTTTCCCAGGAAGTGGGGTGCAAGGGTTGGGAGGATTTTGGGGGAAAAGACGTGTCCAAACTACGTTTCCCAGTAAACCCAGTTAGAGTTTGGTGGTCGCAGTGGAGATCCAGGGACAAAGGATAAAATCAATTTGTACCTTGTGGAAGTTTTAACCTAAGCTGGTGAAAGTAAGCTTAGGAGGTTTTCATGCAGGTCCCCCCATCTGTACCCTAGAGGTCAGAGTGGGGGAGGAACCTTGACAAACCTGCTCTTAAAAATCTCCAATGATGGAGATTCCACAACCTCCCTAGGCAATTTATTCCAGTGCTTAACCACCCTGACAATCCCTTGCTGCAATTTAAACCCATTGCTTCTTGTCTTATCCTCAGGGGTTAAGAAGAACAATTTTTCTCCCTCCTCCTTGTAACCTCCTTTTACATACTTGAAAACTGTAATGTCTCCTCTGTGTCTTCTCTTTTCCAGAATAAACAAACCCAATTTTTTCAATCTTCCCTCATCGGTCATGTCTTCTAGACCTTTGATCATTTTTGTTGCTCTTCTTTGGACGTTCTCTAATCTGTCCACATCTTTCTTGAAACGTGGTGCCCAGAACTGGACACAATACTCCAGTTGAGGCCTAATCAGTGCAGAGTGGAGCGGAAAAATTACTTCTCATATCTTGCTTATAACACTCCTGCTAATACATCCCAGAATGATGTTCTTTTTTTGTAACAGTGTTACACTGTTGGTTCATATTTAGCTTGTGGTCCACTACGACCCCCAGATCCCTTTCCACAGTACTCCTTCCTAGGCAATCATTTCCCATTTTGTATGTGTGCAACTGATTGTTCCTTCCTAAGTGGAATACTTTGCATTTGTCCATATTGAATTTCATCCTATTTACTTCAGACCATTTCTCCAGTTTCGCCAGCTCATTTTGAATTATAATCCTATCCTCCAAAGCACTTGCAACCCCTCTCAGCCTGGTATCATCTGCAAACTTTATATGCCATTATCTAAATCATTGATGAAGATATTGACCAGAACTGGACCCATACCTGATACCTACGGGACCCCACTTGTTTTGCCCTTCCAGCATGACTGTGAGCCACTGATAACCATTCCCAGAGAGTAGTTTTCCAACCAGTTTTGGACCCACCTTATAGTAGCTCCATCGAGGTTGCATTTCCCTAGTTTGTTTATGAGAAGGTCATGCGAGACAGTATCAAAAGCTTTACTAAAGCCAAGATATACGTCTACCTCTTCCCCCCATCCACAAGGCTTGTTACCTTGTCAAAGAAAGCTATCAGGTTGGTTTAACACAATTCGTTCTTCACAAATCCATGCTGACTGTTTATCACCTTATCTTCTAGAAGTTTGCAAATTGATTGCTTTATTATTTGCTCCATTATCTTTCCAGGTACAGAAGTTAAGATGACTGGTCTTTAATTCCCCAGGTTGTCCCTATTTCCCTTTTTATAGATTGGCACTATATTTGCCCTTTTCCAGTTTTCTGTGATCTCTCCATGCTAGATGACTCAAAATCAGTAACCCTGGAGGTGGGCTCAGAGTTCACGGATGTGCTGATTGCAACACTGCTCTCTGAAAACTGGCATCATTATGGGCCTGTTGAGAGATGCTGTACAGAGATGCAAAGGTATGAACCGATGACCAGGTTACTGCTCTGGATTAGTACCTGTACGAGGAACACTGCTGCTAAGGCCTGGATTCTTGTGGAATGGGTGGTCACGATGGCAAGGAGGCAGAACCTTTGCTTGCTCAAAGCAAGCTCCAATACAAGCAGTTACTCAGGACAAGCCCTGAGATTGCTGAGGTGGGCTCCCCACCCTAGGTCTGACACATCCAAGACTAGAGTAATGGATGGTTGAGGGGCAGTGAAGAGTACCCCTATCATTAGTGAGCCTGGGTCTCTCCAGCAGGTCAACAAAACGATGACTGGAGGTAGAATAATGAGTATTGAGTCCAGGCAGTGTCTGCTCAGGGAATAGACTGACACAAGCCTCATCTGGAGGGGTCTGAGGCATAGCTTTGTGTACTGCACCACATAGGTACATGCTGCCATTTGCCCCAATACTTTGAGGCAGACCTGAGCAGTTATCAGGTGGGTCGTGACTTTGGAGATCAGGTCCAAAAAGCTTGGAATCCGGCTTCCAGTAGGAAGGCCTTGGCCCGAGTCATGTCAAGTACTGCCCTGATTAACTCTATTCTCTGAAGCAGGACCAGGGTTGACTTCTGCTCGTTTACCAACAGACCCAGCACCTGGAAGGTGGCTCGTACTGTACTGAACTGCGCTGGACCTGAACATGAGATTGACCATTGACCAGACAGTCATTGAGGTATGGGTAGACCTGCATGCCTCAACTCCAAGGAAGGCTGCTGTCACCACCATGCGCTTCATGAAGATCTGTGGGGCTGCCGACGAGCTAAAGGGAAGAGTGGTGAACTGATAATGGTGTTGACCCACTACAAACCTGAGAAATCTCTTGTGCCCACGGAAGATGGAGATGTGGAAATAAGCATCCTTTAAATCGAGGGTGGCATACCAGTCTCCTGGATCCAGGGAGGGACTGATGGAGGGAATGATGGAGGCCAGAGAGACCATGCAAAACCTCAGCTTCTTGAGATATTTGTTGAGGCAACACAGGTCCAGGATGGGCCATAGCCACCCCCCATCTTGACTTTCGGGTTTAGGAAACATCAAAGTAAAACTCCTTCCCTCTCAAGTCTCAAGGAACTTCCTGTACAGCCCCCACGTGTAGAAGGGTTTGCAACTCCTGGATAAGAAGCTGCTCATGAGAAGGGTCCCTGAAGAGGGACAGGGGGTAGGTAGGAGGAGTGGACGAAAATTGGAGGGTGTAACCAGCTGCTATAGTGCATATAATTGTCCGATGTTATATATGACCTGTCTGGGCTGAAGGGTGACAAGCAGTGGGGGATGGATCTGGCGATCAGACTGGTAGACTGTCCTCGGGTGTACTTCAAAAGGCCTCCCTGGCCCCGCCAGGTTACCTATGCGAGCTTCACTGGGAGGCTGAGATAGAAAGTAGGGGTTGGCATCGCTTATAGCCCTTCCCTTTTCTTTTATAGGGCTCCTGCCTGGGAAGTGCCACAAACCTGGGAGGCTGCTGGGGCCTAAAATGCTTCCTGGAGGCAGGAGGTGTATAAAGGCCCAAGGAGCGAAGGGGAGTCCTCAAGTCCTTGAAGCTTGGAGTCAGTCTGTACTGAGAACAGGGATGCCCTGAATGGACTGCTGCACTTTGAGGGAGGCCCAATGACTTGAGTCACAAGCAGTGCCACATGGTGACCGCTGACTCCATAGTCCAGACTGCTGAGTCAGCCGCATCCAGAGCCACCTGGAGGGAGGTCCTGGCCACTGTTTTGCACTCCTCTAGGATGGCTGTGAACTCCTACCTCAACTCCTGTCGTAGCAAGTCTCTAAATTTGGACAATGAGTCCCATGGGTTACAATCGTATCTCTCCAGGAGAGCCTGCTGATCAGAGATGCAACTGGAGGCTGCCCATTGAACAAACCTTACGTCTGAACAGGTCCAGTCTCTTGGCCTCTTTATTTTTGGGGTTAACACTCGACTGCCCCATCTATCCCACTCATTTGCCACCAACACCACAGAGGGCGGGGGGGTTGGGTGGAGGTATTCAAACCCACTGGATAGGACAGCGTATTTCTTCTCTGCCCTTTTTGAGATAGGGGGCAGAGAAGGAGAAGTCTGTCATAGTACCATGACAAGTCTCATCACCACTTGGTTAACTGACAGAGCCACTCTGGAGGGAGCTGCTGTAGCCAGGATGTCAATTAGGCTCCTTGAGCTCTTCCATTTCCAGTCTCAAGTTTGCGGTGACCCTTTTCAGGAGCTCTTGGTGGGCCCTGAAGTCATTACTAGGACCTGCAACCGTCTCATCTGGGAATGATGAGGAGGAGGCCTGTAATAGGTGAGGGTCCGCCTGCTCTTCCACCACATCCATTGGGGCCATTTCTTGGACGTCAGTACCGGAGTCAGGGTCTGATGCCAGACGGGATGGCTTGCCCCCCTGATACCACCGAGTATGAGCGGTGGGACAGGAGGCCCAGAGAACAGGGGAAACTCCCACAGGTTCCAATACTGTCACTGCATTGGCCAGTGACCCAGTGGCCAGGCGCCAGCCAGGGGGCGAGTACCGAAGTCCGGGTTTTAGGCCGGGTACCGGTAGGTCTTAAGTGGAGTGAAGGATTCCCCTTCGGACTCCAAAAAAAGGATTCTTCTCTTGGGAGACCGGGTGGCACAGTATCCACTTCCGCCTCTGGGCGGTGCCGGGGAGGTGGAGACCAGTAACGGGCCGTAGACCGCTGTCATAGGACCACAGGAGGGTTTGTCCCTGGATGGTGTCGCAGTGGTCAGTATTGCAGTGGAGCTCACCATCCCTTGCTCCCTCTATCCCTTGGCTGGCAGGGGGCCTTGAGGGGTCTGCTAGATCGGGAGGGACATAAGGTCCCTTGCCGCCTTGGAAAGCCTCCGGGGTTCAACAAGTCCACAGGCGCATGGCCCCACTGCGGCTTCCAAGAATCAGAGGGTGGCACCCAGATTAGACTTGGCACTCTAGGTGTAGTCAGCAGAGCCACCAGTGGCTCTGGGAGGACAAGTAGCCTGGTGTGGGTCTCACTGCACTGGTCACTTCCCACTCTTTGGCACCGCAAAGTGCCCTCTCGGTGCACTGTTTCTTATGCTGCGTCTTCGGCATCAAGAATGGAGAAGGGTGCCCGGAAGAGCACGGTGCCAGTGGAGCACTTTGCATGGAAGTCAAAGTGCTCGGCACCAATTCAGAGCGGCTCAGCTCTGAAACTGGTCTGAGGGCTGCCTCCATGAGTAAAGTGTTCCAATGAATGTCTCTGTCTTTTTGTGTGCATGACCCCTGCAAATCTGGCACTTCTCTTTAACCTGAATTTTCCTGAGGCACTTTAGACAGATAGAGTGTGGGTCACTCACTGGCATTGGCTTGCCACATGAGGTACACGACTTGAAGTCCGGAGACCAAGGCATGCCCAGCCCTTGGGAGAAAGTCCCTTGACAACAGGGACAACTATTAACACTACTATATGACTGACTACAATAAATATACAACAGAAAGTCCAAATCACTGGGAAAGAGGCCTTGCAAGAGCAAGAAGGAGCATTCCATGCAACCAGCACAGGCAGAAAGAAGGAGCTGAGATGGTATGGGGCTGGCAGTGCCCCTTATACCACTGCATACGCACGTGGCTCCAGAGGGTGCTAGAGGTGGTCCTATGGGTACCAATGAGGAAAAAATCTCCTGCAATTGTGCATGCGAAGCACACACCTAGCATGGAATAAGCAAGCACTCACCGAAGACCTGACCGTTAGTACTGGTCAAAATGCCTGCAGATGGACACCATTCATTTTCAAATGTCTGCTTGATTCTGCAATTACATATACCACTCTTACTCTTTCCACCCTGTGTCTCCGCCTAATGATGAAGTAGCAACACCTTTGCAAACATGACATGACTGTTTACCAGATCAGGCACTGAGTCTAGCTGCTACTTTGCCAAAATAAAGATGATGAAAAAACTTGATCCTTAATAAAATAAAAATAATAATGGAAATTTAAAAAAAAAACACTTGATGCAGGTGAAAAGAATTTTCTCTCACAAATCTCTAAGAGGTTTGCTTTCTAACATTTCATATTCCTCTCAACATCTGCAACTTCGTTTCCATGCTCCCTTCTTCCATTAGCTGCTTTTTAAAAATATGAGCAGATACTTCTCTCTGTTGGTGTTGCTTCTTCCCCATATTTACACCAGTGTATCCCCTGACTTTCAAAGCAATGATCTCGAAGTATAAACCAAGGTAACTCATCAACTTTTCATATGCCTCTTCATCTAAGGGTGAGATTCCCTGGGCTTATGTTGTCTAACTGCCTTTGCCTGTAGCTAATGAATTATACACCTTCCTATCATCCTTTGAATTCCCATAAGCAACAACCTGCACAGCATACTACCAGTGTGTCTCTAAAACTCTACAGACAGGGATTGCTCTTTTAGATGTGTCCCCCAACCACACTGCACCTCGTTCTGACAAGACTGCAGTGGCTCAGGGACTGAGAATCCCAGCTCTGTCCTATTCACAAAGAGTAGTGCAGCTATCATCTCACTAAGCAGGACAAAAATATTACAGTAGATATTTAAGGCCAATTGCTCTCTTTATCTTACTTGAAATGTTCCTACACTTTGGACTTTCAATGTACCAAATATTGATCACTTATTATTCAAAACTGCTAGTGTCTCCAAAAAAGTGTTAGGAATTATTTTAACCACCTTTACTTTTCTATTACTGTTTTTAGAGGCTAAACATTCATATTCTTTATAAATCATTTTGGACTGTAGGCCTGAAATAGGATACCCCTGGGAAAGGTCTGTGAAATCCAAGAGGCCTAGGGAAGGGCCAATCCTGGAGTCCCACCCCCGACCCCTACCCCCACCAGCCTGTTTTGGTTGTGAGCACCTGGCTATCCCTTAGCGCAGCGGTTCTCAGACTGCAGATTGGGACCCTAAAGTGGGTCACAAACACTTTTTAATGAGGTCCCCAGGGCTGGCATTACACTTGCTTGGGCCGGGGGCCGAAAGCCGAGCCCCACTGCCCAGGGCTGAAGCCAAAGCCCAAGGGCTTCAGCTCTGGGTGGCAGGGCTCAGGTTACAGGCTTTGGCTTTGGCCCTCCCATCTGGGGCTGCGGGACTCAGGCGGGCTCAGGCTTCATTCCCCCCTCCTGAGGTCATGTAGTAATATTTGTTGTCAGAAGGGGATCGCGGTGCAATGAAGTTTGAGAACCTCTGCCTTAGAGGAGTAGTACGTGCCTTCACACCAAGTGTCAAGAGAAAAATATGTGGTCATTTTGTATTCCTTTCTTCCCCTCCCCATCCCTCACAAGAAAAATAATGCAGAGGGGTTTTTTAAAGTACAAAAAAGTTTACCATGCTGGAAGACTGCTATATCAAAAGTCAGAATTCTGCACACAGGAGATTCTGTCAGCAGTTGAGATTTATACACAAAAGACTGGCCAAGCATGGGCTGACAGCTAGGCACAGCTATGTGGTGTGCTAACTTCACAGTAGAAGATGGATGAGATCAATTTTAAAGCTTTTCTGCCTTTATCTAGCTGGCTAAAGTTGTCAGTGATTTTTCCCCTAAGCCCGGTGTTTCAACCATATCCATCTACAGCTATCATGGTCATCGTTTCACATAACCAACAGAAAATGAATCATTTCATGATAAAGTAGCATTTTACAACATGAGCTTTACGAAGTGTCTACATTTACACTGCATAGTGTGTGTTGATCACACAATGAAATACATAGGCCTCCTGCAAAATTAAATGATTTACAGACAATTTAATCAAACATAAAAGCAAAATTATCACATAAAATTAAAGCAAATTACAGTATATTGTGTTATTATCAAAGAACTATTTAATTGGAGAAAATGTGCATGCCAAGACTTGTAGGATATTTAAAACCAGAAGGGCTGTGTATAATTACTGCACTTCAAAAGTTCTGCTGTTTTAAAAGATGTAACCATTTTCAGCAATATTCTTACCTACAGAATCAAGAACTCCACAGGAAACAATGGAAATTTTCAGAGTTGTCCTCATTTTAAGGATGACCACTTCAAAAGCAAACACATGCTTTAGGCCTGTTCATGAGTACAAACAGGACATTGTGTTCATATATCCTATAGAACTACTTTATCAGTACTTACCTGCCATATCAATGGCAAACGGCCGGTCTGCTCTCCAGCCAGTATACCAGCCAACAACTTTCCCATTTTCCACTACAGGGCGCTCATACCGTCGACCTCCCACTAGTCCCACAGGCCACACGGATACTTTGCGGGTAGTACGCATCTGCAAGAAGGAGGAGGCACAGGGTGATTTCACTTAAGTTTTCTCAGCAGGCTGTGCTTTTTTTGTAAATGGGGGAAGCAAAACCTAGACATTTCCAGTCACCACAAGGTGTTTACAACAGAGTCAGTGTTTCCAGATTTCAACCCTAGAGAGTTGGTATTCGGAGGCTATATGTGCCCCAAAGTTCTCTCACTGCCAGCTAGTTCTTCAGATCTCTAGTCACTTCAAGTCTACTGGGAATATCCTGAGAGAAATAAGGTTGTTAATACCAGTGTTGCTTAAGATATGAAGCACCTAAAAAAAACAAAACAAAAAACAAACACAAAAACCCTATATAATCTCTTCCTCGGTAAAGAAAAGCACAGACGTCTGTGGTAGATTTTTTCTCTGGAAAGATGTTTTGTTGTTTTAACGTGTTTCTTTCTATAAATCCTTAATGCGCTTGCATCATGACTGCAGAAGCCCATCACGGTAGAATGGCATGTTTATTTTACAGTCTGTAAAATACAGTCATTTATAAAAACATACATGCAACTTTGAGGTCTATATCAGAATATATTGTATCTAGAAGCCAGTAACAGACTCTGGAAGAGAAATAAATCCTGATTCTGATTGGAAGTGCACATACACAAACGCCTGTCTTATGAGGATTGCACAATAAGTATGTTTAGATGTGTTAAAAAGTGGCCTGTAGAGGACAACAAAATTGGGCTTGTGCCTTCCCCCCACCCCCACATGGTGCCTAAAAAATGGCCAGTTTTAATTTTTGGAAGAAAAAAAATAGTGGGAATGATGTTTTCCTTTCATGGATGCATAGTTTCCAAGGCCAGAAGGGCCCATTATGATAATCTAGTCTGACCTCCCATATAACATAGGCCATAGAACTTCCCCAAAATAATTCCTAGAGCATATCTTTGAGACGAACATCCAATCTTTATTTAAAAATTGTCAGGGATGGAGAATCCACCACAAACCTCAGTAAGTTGTTTGAAAGGTTAATTACTCCCACAGTTACAAAACGTACACCTTATTTCCAGTCTGAATTTGTCTAGCTTCAATTTCCAGCCATTGGATTGTGTTAGACCGTTCTCTGCTAGGCTGAAAAGCCCATTATTAAATATCTGCCCACCATGTAGGTACTTATAGACTGTAATCAAGACCCCCCCTTAGCCTCCTCTTTGTTAAGTTAAAGATTCAAGGAGCTCAGTCTCTATCTCTAAAAGGTATGTTCCTAATCCTTTCATAATCATTCTAGTAGCTCTTTCCTGAATCCCTCCAATTTATCAACATTCTCAAACTGTGGACACCAGAATTGTATTCCAGCAGTGATCACACTAGTGTCAAATACAAAGGTAAAATAACCTCTCTGCTCATACTTGAGATTCCCCTGTTTATGCTTCTCAGCATTGCATGAGCCCTTTTAGCCACAGCGTCACACTGGGAGCTCATGTTAAGATGATTATCCACCATGACCCCCAAATCTTTTTGAGTCACTGCCTCCCAGAATGGAGTCCCCCATCCTGCAAATATGGCCAACATTCTTTGTTCCGGGATGTATATATTTACATTTAGCCATATTAAAATGCATATTGCTGCTTACGCCCATCTTACCAAGCAAAATTCAGATGGCTCTATATCAGTGACTTGTCCTTTTCATTATTTACCACTCCCCAAATTTGTGTGTCATCTGCAAATTTTATCAGTGATTAATTTGTTTTCTTCCTGGTCATTAATAAAAGTATTAAAAAGTGTAGGGACAAGAACCAATCCCTGCGGGATCCTACTAAAAACACACCTGTTCAATGATTCCTCATTTACAATTTTTTTGTAATTAGCTAGTTAGCTAGCTTTTAATCCATTTATTGGCTGACATGTTAATTTGATATCTTTCTTTTTTTAAATCAAAATGTCATGCAATACCAAGTCATATACCTTATAGAAGTCTAAGAATATTACATCACACTATGACCTTTATCACGCAAATGTATAATCTCATTTAGAAAAAAACAAGTTCGTTTGACAGGCTCTATTTCCCAATAAACCCATGTTGATTGGCATTAATTATATTTCCATCCTTTAATTCTTTGTTATTAAAGAAATCAATATTAATAGTCCAGTGAGCTACTCTTCCAGCTCTTTTAAAACTCTTGGATACAGGTTATCCAAACCTTCTGACTTAAAAACATCTAACTTTAATAGCTGCAGTTTAACATGCTCATAAGATACTAGTGGAATGGAAAGAGTGTTATCATGATATGACTACATCATCTGTTTTTTTACAAAATACAAAACAAATACTTACTGAACACTTCAGCATTATCATCTATAATTCTACCATTTCCATCTAGTAATAGGCCAATAATATTGTTAGGATTCTTTTTTCTCCCTAATATATTAAAAAAACCTCGTTCTTATTGTCTAACTCTGCTGGCCGTAGATTTTTCCTTGTGTACATTTGCTTCCCTTATCCATTTTCTACAATTCCTCACTTCTAATTTATATTCAATACTATCATTTTTCTCTTTCTTTTATATTTTTATAGCTGACCTCAATTCCCCTCTAAACAATGAGGCATTCTTCCTTGATTGTGACTTCTGGGGCATCTCATAAGTGTTCTTAAACAATTCCCAATTATCATTCACATTTTTCTGATTAAATTCTTCCTCCCAACTGCTCTGGCTCAGAGTTGTCTTCATCTTTGTGCAATTTGCCCTTTTAAAGTACTACATCTATATATCACTGGTCTAGACTTTCTTCTGTTTGCACATTACAAAATGTCATTAAATCAGGATCATTGACCAAGATTACCATAAAAACTTTAGCTCTGTGATCAGTTCCTCTTTATCTATTAAGATAGGGTCTAATATAGAACTTCCCTGTGCTGGAGACAACGCTTTTAGTTAGGAATTGTCATGTATAATATTTAGAAATTCCGAAGATGTTTTAGTACTGCCAACATGAGACCTCCAGCATGTGTCACTCAAGTTGAAGTCGCCCATGATCACATGGCTTTTTTTCCCCTACACATTATAGACAGGTGTGCAAGGAGCCTGCTGTCCTACTCTCTCAAGTGATTTGGTGGTTTGTAGCAGACACCAACTAATACCGTATCTTGTTCATTATATGTTAGGACATTGATCCATAAGCATTCAAGACCATTTTCTTCCAAGTTATCAGTGGCTAAAACAGTTAATTCTATTTTTGACACTAAGTGGGCAAAAGGGTAGGGGGAATGGCACTCTGTCCTTCCTAAATAGGTTATAACCATTAATTTTAACACTGATTGCAATCATGTTTGACATCAGAGGTATGAGTTCTGCCACTAAGTCCAGTGAAGCCAGATTTCACCCTAGAAATGTAGGTCTTGTCTACCCTGTAAGATTCTATTGTTACTGGAAAGCTATGGACATTATGGCATCACCAGAGATTGCCTAAGACATTCTTTCCCAGAAAAGTTCACCAATCTAACGAAATCAAGTTAAAAATCAGTCTTGTTAAACTGGCACAACCCTACACTGTACCTGACCTTAAGTCAGTCCCAATTTAAGCAAGGATAACTCCATTTAAATGAATCTACATTCGGGGTTTGCATTGGTTTAGCAAGATTGATTTTTATATTGATTTAGTTAAACCAGTTCATGCTTCAAGTGTAGACAAAGTCTTAAAATCCTTCCCCTTACAATTAGTCTTTTCCCAGACATTTAAAACTTTTGTTTGTTTTTACTAACAGCTTTTTAACTCCAATATCCACAGGACACTCTAGAGAAAGAAAGCTGTTGTTAAAGATTCAGTACCCCACACTGCACAGGAGGAAGGAGAGAATGGCTTCCAGTCATGGTCAACAGCCTCCTGCTGAGCCTGAAAACATCTGCTCTCATTGTAATAGAGCTTGTGGTTCAAAGATTGGCCTTATTAGCCACCTGAGGACCCATAACTCCCATGGAAGATGATCATGCTCGGTAACAAGTGATCACCCATCACCCCACACTCCAGAGAGCTCATAATACCCCTCCTCTAGGCTCCCAAGCTCCTTCAGCAAAACCAGAAGATCAGACTGACATTGCTTATATATCCAAAGGTGAAAATACTAGTAGACTAAAAATAAGCAAGCCTTATCTTTCAGGTCTTCTTTCTACATCTTAAAAAAAAAAAAACACTTTTCAAAATGGACACAAAACCTTTTTTTCTAACCCTTTTAAGACACCTTTACGTTTGTCTAGTGTCCAAGTTCCAACATGGGTTATTGGTTTCCTTTTAACTACAGTACAGACCCGTTTATGCGCGGATGTCGGGAGTCAAGCCATCACGACCGTGTGTTAACGGACTGCAGGTTAAGAGGACCATGCTGAAAAAAGTGTCTATGATTCACTTAGAAAAAAAAGCTGTTATTTTCCGCTCTTTCTGGCTCACATTTTTTTCTCTTTCTTATGAAGTCTGTCATTCACCGCAGATGAATGATTTCGATATTTTCCGCATTTTGCTCTCCATAAATCTTACAACAGTTTCTACAGCACTAAGGGCTTCTGTGGGTGAAATTCTGACCTTTTCAACGTCGTCATTATTGTCATTTAGGCCTGCATTATTAGAATTCTCGCCATCACTTTTGCAGTCCAACATAGCCTCGCAGCGCATTAATATTTCTTCCTCGGACAGAAATTCTGAAGTCGGGCAATCTTCATCCATTTCCAGCCACTTGGTAATGATTTCTGGTGACGTATCCAAACTAAAATCTTTTATCACAGGGGTTGGCAACCTTTCAGAAGTGGTGTGCCGAGGCTTCATTTATTCATTTTAATTTAAGGTTCCGCGTGCCAGTAATACATTTTAATGTTTTTTAGAAGGTCTCTCTCTCTACAAGTCTATATATTATATAACTAAACTACTGTCATATGTAGGGGAGAGGAGGAGAAGAGCGTGCCGGGGCAGGCAGAATTTTTAACGGCACACTGCTGCCTGCCGGAGTCCCGGCCGCCGGCCCCACTCAGCCCTCTGCTGGCCTGGGTTTGGCAGCAGGCCGAGTAGGGCCGGCAGCTGAGACCCGGCAGGCAGCAGCGTGCCATTAAAAATTGGCTTGTGTGCCGTCGGTTGCCAACCCCTGTTTTATCATTTGAAAGAGAAGTTTACCTTTATCCTCTTTTGTCTGTGTGCGTGTTTGTAGGACGTCTTCTTTCAAAAATCCTTCGAAGTCTGGCTCTGAATCAGTGCCACTGCTGGAGTTTTCCAAGTTTGAGCCATCTTTGACAGAAAAAGCATCACCAAGAGCCTTCATCCAGCAGTTTTCAATGGGCTTTTGTTTTACTCCGTCCCAAGCTTTTTTAACTAAATAAATAATTTCCTTCATGTTTAATTGTTTCAGGAATTCGGAAATGCCTAAAGACGTGCATGACATGATTGCCGAAATCAGCTCCCGTCGATAATTGTTTTTAAAATTCTGAATAATGCCCTAGTCTAAAAGGTTGAATATTTGATGTTGTGTTGAATGGTAGGTATAGCACTCAAATTTTTCCATCGCTCGATACCAGTGATTCAGCTGGAGGATGGGCTAGACAATTGTCAAGTAGCAAAAGTGCTTTGGCATAGAGTTTCTTCGACTGCACATGCTTACGAACAGCTGAAACAAAGCTGTTGTGGAACCAGTCATCAAAAATGTGTCTTGTCATCCAAGCATTTTTGCTGTTAGCGTATATTATTGGCAGTTTGGCTCTACTGAGGTGATTAAAGCAGCTAGGGTTATGAAAGCAGCCAACAAGAAGAGGGGCAAGCTTATGGCTGACCATCTTATTACTACAAAAAAGAAGAGTCACAAGATCTTTTATCTTTTTAAATCTAGCTGTTTTCTGTGTCTCGTAATTAAAGGCTAAAGTCTTATCAGATAGCAGTTTTGCAAATAAAGCTGTTTCATCACAATTATAAAAGTTGTTTTTCATGGTAGTCTTCATTTTGTAAAATAGATTTTAACTTGGTGGGAAACGTGTTCGCAGCCAATTCATCGGCCCATCGGCTTTCTCCAGAAATCGATATCGGCGCTATGCCATGATGCTTTTTAAAACGACCTTTAAACCCCTTACTGACTTGGAATGATTCATCCCCCATTAAATTTCCAAATTTTGTCGCCTGCGCTTGAAGAATTGGACCACTTAGCGACATTCCTTTCAGCCTTTCCTGAGCAAACCACGTGCGCATAGCTTTGTCTATTGTGGGTTTTGCTGAATAGCGCACACATTTTCACTTAAGCCCCACGGCAGAATCGATATTTTGTACAAAGCTATTCAGTTTAGATGCGTTTTTTAGCCATCCTCGGAGAGTAGATTCAGCAATCCCAATAGCATTTGAAACTTTGGCCTGGGTTTCTCCACTATTTACTCAATCTGTTGCAGCTAGTTTTTCTTCTACAGTGTAGGAACGCTGAGGCATGCCCTCTGCCATTATATTCGGCCTACGGTTAAAATTTTCTAATGTAGTGTGTGTGTGTGTGTGTGTATATATATAAATAAAACTACTAGCGGGACAATGATTAAGTGTGCGTGATACGTCTTAACCAATATCAGTAAAGATGTACAATACGTTTCCGCTCCGCACTTCCTGTCGATTTCTATGTCAGAGAGTTAGTGAGCAAATCTGTAGCGCTACATTGCAAGTTCCTGAGTCTTGCGTGTTAAATAGGTAGCACTGGGAAGCATGGCGCTACCGCGCTTTAAGCGGATTCATGCGTAAATGGGTCTGTACTGTATTTTTCCTGTTTAAGGCCTTTTTGTTTGCTGTCATTTTCCCCTGGTCTTTTACTGCTCTGTGGGGTGAAATGGAAAGTTCACAACATTAATTACTATCTTCTTTTAAATATTTAGTGCACAAAAGTCACTTGGACTACTTCAAGACTGCAAAACATGAAGTGGTTCGGTAGCTGTGGTTTCAACATTACACCCATTTCTTGAGCTCTTTGTAAAAATATATACATTGTAACATGTACACATGTTGGATCTAATGTCACAAAATGTGCATACAGGTGCAGGGCTGGATCCTGCCCTCAGGGCCAGCCCACAGCATTTTGGCACCTGAGGCGGGGTGCTCAAATGACGCCCCTATGCCCCCTCGCTTGGGCCAAAACTTTGAAACGTCTCAATTCTGCCTTCTTCCTGTTCTACTCCTCTCATGGTACTGCTCTGCTACCTACCCCAATAAAGGAGAACTAACAACTTAAAATGCCTTGTTCACAATTTTTAAGTAACACTTAACTTTCAAACACCTGAACAGCAAATGTAACTTTTCTTCTCTGCATAGTAAACACTGGCATTTTTATCTGTTTGAATAATCAAAGTAGTGCTTTCCATGCCTTCTTGGTTGCAAAGATTTGAACTGCTTCCTGCTGACTGTCCACAATCTGGGCCAGCTCATGCTCTATTGAGATGGTTGCAAGGCTGACCAGCCTCTCCTGTGTCATTGTGGAGTGTAGATGTGTTTTTATTAACTTCAGCTTGGAGAAGCTGCGTTCTCCACTGGCAACTGTTACAGGAAGTGTTAGAAGTATGCGCAGAGCAACAAAAGCATTTGGAAAGAGGGTGGTCATCTTATTTGTGCACATATATTCCAGAACAGCCCTTGGAGTTGATCCGGCTGAAATGTATCTTGAAAAGGCTTTGAGTTCATCACCTAAATCACTCGCATCAATATCGCGCATGTCATCCTGTGTCAACACTGTCTCTAGTGCCCTGCATTGCTGATGTAGGTCTTCTTCAGGTATAGTGAGGAGTTTTGGAATACCATACAACATCCCAGATATACTGCTGTGTTCCTTGAGCTGCATGAAACGTTCTTGAACTGACTGTATTGCACAATCTAGCACCTGGTTAAAGAATTCAACTTTGAATTGTTGTTTGGGGTCTCTTATGGGATTATCCTGTGCCTTGTAATCAATATGTCTTCTTCTTTGGTGACTCTCATATTCTTGAATGGGTGGGAAAATAGCTTCAGTGTAAAGTTCCTCTACCAACTGCTGTGCACTCTTCAGAATGTTTTGAAATCCCTCATCTGACCGGTAAGACCGTAGGTATGACTTTGCTTTGTCCACTTGTTCCATTGCTCCAGATATATCAAGGTCAACACCTTGGAGTCTCTTGCTTACAACATTTATTTCAAACACTATGTCATGCCACAACACTAAGCCACACAGAAATTTGAAGTTATGTATGTTTCTGGTAATTCTATTTCTCTCTGCCACTGTTCTCCCACAAACAGTTCCTGTCACAGCATTATCCTCCATAATGGCAACTATGGCATCATCTATCTTCCCAATTTGGTGTTTGATAGGCTTTATCGCCTCCACTCGACTTTCCCATTGTGTGGCACTTAGTGGTTTCAGTGTCAGAGAAGATGTTCCCAGATGTTGCTTCAAAATTTGGCATCGATGAGTTGATGTAGAGAAAAATACATAGGTGCTCTGAATTACATTAAAAAATTCAGCAGCATCACTAGAAGCTGATGCTACATCATTGACCACCAAATTCAATGAATGAGAACTGCATGGGACAAAAAAAGCTCGAGGGTTTAATTCCTGTATCTTCCAGCTTTTTAAGAAGCACATTTGTCATACCAGCTCCTGTAGTATCATCAATGTCAATAAATTCTAGAAAATGCTTTCTGACTGTCACCATTGCAGGGACATTTTCACTAGGTTCTATTGTTGTTACAAAACGCACCATTAAAGTCATTTGTTCCGTATGGCTGATGTCAGGTGTGCAGTCCAGAATAACAGAGTAATATCTTGCTGACTTCAGATCTGCCACAATCTTCTGTTCGACTTTTGTTGCCAGTAACTCTATGATCTCATTTTGAATTGTTTTTCCAAGTTACTGGTGTGTGTACATTTCTTCGGTGGTGACTCTTCTTAGATGCTCCTGGAGTACAGCATCAAACTCAGCCATCAGCTCCACAATTTTAAGGAAGTTTCCATTGTTTGGCACATACAGCTGATCTGACGTGCCACATGGTGCTAGGTTTTAGGTAGCAAGCATTCTCACAATGGCAATGAGCCTTTTCAGAACACTTTGCCAGTAAAGAGATTCTGACGCAATCTTCTCTTGATGTTCATCTTTGGTGGCCTTTAAACTTAGTCTCATCTCAAGCTCTCTCCACCTATGGAATGCTCTCTGGTGATTTGCTGCCTTCTCATGGCATGCCAGATTTCTAGCCAGATTTTTCCAGTCCTTTGTTCCTGTAGAAGCAATGTGGCTGGAACATTAGACTGGAAGAGTTTGCAACAAAAACAGGATGCAGCATTCTGAGTTTTTGAGTACATAAGCCATAGCCTCTCCACTTTGTCACCATTGGGGATTTCAATAATGTGTTGGATGGAAATTTCTATTTTCATTGTCTTTGGGGAACATGAAGTTTTTCACTTGCTGTGGCCCATGCAGTACAAGGAAGTCCCTCAGGCTAGTGCTCAAGTGGGTCCACAGTCCTGGATCATCTAGACTTAAGGAACTAAACTCAGCAGCAGCTGTTTCTTGCGCCTCCACCACACTCTTCTCTGATCTACATTTTTCTTCAGGGATGTGCATGGTTACATCCATTTGAGATGGAGATAGGGATGTTGCAGTAGCTGCCAGGTCACCTGCACTCTGACTAACTGGAAGATCAGGCATCTCCTCACCACTCACATCCTCACTGGGGCCGGAAGGCTCTCCGTGCACATTTGTGTCTATGCATCTCAGGAGAGCTCCTTCCTGCTTAGATAGAAAAGCTTCCTTTGCTTTCTTTTTCTGAATGCTGACCCAGAGGGGTGTTTTCTTCTTTCACTCATGACTGCTGTTCTGTGCCAGCTATAGTGGCTCTCAAGACTCAATTGAAGGGGACAAATAAGCAGGCTGGTAGCAGGGCCTGAGTGAGGAAAGATGACAGCATCTTAAGGGCCTAACTGGCTCCTACTACTTCAGTTGACTGCCAGGAATCATAACATTCAAAAACCGGTAGGAGAACACTTCAACCTCTCTGGCCACTCAATGAAAGACTAAAAGGTGGCAATTCTGCAACAGAAAAGCTTCAAAAACAGACTCCAAAGAGAAACTGCTGAGCTTGAATTAATATGCAAACTAGATACCACTAACTTGGGTTTGAATAGAGACTGGGAGTGGCTGGGTCATTACACATATTGAATCTATTTCCCCATGTTAGGTATCCTCACACCTTCCTGTCAACTGTCTAAATGGGCCATCTTGATTATCACTACAAAAGTTTTTTTCTCCTGCTGATAATAGCTCATCTTAATTAATTAGCCTCTTACGGTTTGTATGGCAACTTCCACCTTCTCTGTATGTATATATCTTCTTACTATATGTTCCATTCTATGCATCTAATGAAGTGGGCTGTAGCCCACGAAAGCTTTTGCTCTAATAAATTTGTTAGTCTCTAAGGTGCCACAAGTACTCCTGTTCTTTTTGTTCTCCTCAAGTGGGTTCAGGGAAGCTGCAGGAAACAGGAAGCTCCCTGAGAAGCTGGTGTTAATCAGTCCAGGCTCCTGAGGGTGCTAGAGAGGTACATAAGAGGCTCCTTCTCTCTCTCTCCCTGCAGCTCCTGCTGCTTTCTGTTATTCCCTCTCACCTTTTCTCCTGCCTGCCTGTTTTGTCTCTTGTGCCCTCCTTCCTCCAGCACAGCAGTCCACCATCTCTGTGCATCTAAAGCAGAGAGAATACATATGCACCAGCAGCAGACACAATTTTCTACACTTTGGTCCTAGTGGCAGCCCCCCCCCAGTCTGGCACCTGAGGCAGCCACCTCAGTTCACCTCACGGTAAGGCCAGCCCTGCCTGCCCTCTCTTAGAACATGTCTACACAGGAAAGTTTTACCAGTATAGTTAATTGGTATAGTTAAACCAATATAACTATACCAGTATAAACCCTACTGCAGATACTCTTATTCTTTTAAGAATGACTTTCCCCAATTAGTGTAAACCCCTTCCAAAGTGACATAAGCTAAATAAAAAGACAGACCCTCTTATAATAATAGTGTTGACACATGGAGATAATTTAAATTCATATCTTATCTTATATTAGTATAACTTTCCATGTAGACAAGCCTTTATCCCAGTGTAAGCGAGAAGTACCTTGACCTCAGAGAAGCAGAACTGGGTGGCCCATTAAGCTTCACCTCTTATTCACTCAGGAACTCATCAACCCTGTGTAGATGTTAAGTGTGTACCTAAAGAGGAAAAAGAAACCAGATACTTCCAGACCGATTCATTTCACCCTTATGTTGTAATCTCACTTCTTTGTTCTCTTTCCTGTATACTCGGTCACTCTCTACAAATCTAAGTAGCTGCCAAGAACATAAAAATCCCTTAGTGCAAAGTGAAAGAATGTATCTAAGGCTGTGTAAATGCTAACTGTAGAGTATTTTACAGTCTCAGGATATATTTGAGAGTAGAAGTGGCAAAATGTCTTATAAGCCTCAGTATTACTACACATTAATGTGCTGATGTGTTGTGAACACTGTTCATGTACCAGGGTAGGAAAAATCATATGGATTAATAAGTCAATCTGTATCAGAGATTTCATTTTGTTTTCTATTCTGCTTGACCCTAACAAGTGTTAGGGCACAGAGAGAGTAATTTAAAGATATTAGACTATCAGATACCAATGTAATCCCATACATTGCACCACAAGAATTCTGCACTGTTTCTCTAACTATATTTTTAATGGACAGCAGCACATCTGTTATCTGAATAATCAAAACTTGAAGCCACAGTATACATGTGATATAGGGTTGCCAACTTTGGTTGGCTGAATTCTTGGAGGTTTCATCACATGACATTATCTATAATTAAAGATTGATCTTTAATTCCTGGGGACTCCAGGACAATCCTGGAGGGTTGGCAACCCCAATGTGGCAATCTTTTTCAAAAGGGACAGGATATGAGGAAGAAGAATGAGGAAGTGGATGGGTAAAGCCAGGAGAAGAAAGAACAGCATGGGGGGAGGAGGAGTAAAATAGATAAAGAACAAGGGAAAAGTAAAAACGGGAGGGACAGAGCATTGTGATGGAGGAAGATGAGGACAACTGATTAGAGGGAAATGGGGAATCAGAGAACAGATAATGGGGGAAGGAAGCTCCGAAAGCCAAGAGCTGAGAGAGAAAAAAAAAACAAAAGCAGAGAGAGAACAAAAACGATTCTCTCTCTCTCTCTCATTCTCTCTCTCTCACACACACACACACTCTCTATCTTGCCAAAAATAGCACTTCATTAGTCACTCAAGAAGATTAAGACCTGGGAAGTGCAGGAATGATAGGGAAGGGGTCAAATTGGTTGGAAAATGGAAAAACCCCAGGGAACTGGAAGTAAAAGATGAAGAGGAGGGAATCTAGTCACTGCTTCTATCATGAAAAGGCTTCCAGACTGTAACAATTTGCTGAATGTTTTCACAGCCATCCATCACTGCCTCCCCATTTAGGACTAAAAAGTCTCCAGAAAATTCAGCTTTGTGTAACATTTTTTTCTGCTTCTCAGTTTTCTATTGTTTCAGTTCCCATGTAATCTGCATTCTGATGCAATGCTAGTGCCCAGATTATTGCCTGGACTTGCCACACAGTACCAGTGGGACACCAGCAGACTTCTACAAACAGCTCCAATTTATTTTGCTAGAAGTTGGATTTAGAACTCCATCTCTTCAACATTTACCACTGTACCTCTATAAAAGAGGAAAGATGGTGTACGGTAGAAGTATGGACCTTAGAATGCAAGTCTCCTGACCATAAGCTCTGAGACGCAATTCTTATGCGACCACAGGCAAATCATTTAAGGCCAAATTGTGGCCTGAGTCATGCTCATACAAGTCAAGGGGATTGCAAATTGTGACTGGAAACAGAATTCACCCCATGATAGTTGTGTGTCTCAATTTCCTCAACTGTAAAGTGGGGCTAATATACCAGGCATACAATCATAGAATCATAGGACTGGAAGAAATCTTGAGAAGTCATCTAGTCCAGTCTCCTACACTCATGGCAGGACTACGTATTATCTAGACCATTTCTGACAGGTGTTTGTCTAACCTGGTCTTAAAAATCTCCAACAATGGAGATTCCACAACCTCCCTAGGTAATTTATTCCATTAATTTATTAATTTATGCTTAACCACCTGACAGGAAGTTTTTACTAATGTCCAATCTAAACCTCCCTTGCTGAAATTTAAACCCATTGCTTCTTGTCCTATCCTCAGAGGTTAAGAACAATAATTTTTCTCCCTCCTCCTTTTATGTACTTGAAAATGGTTATGTCCCCTCTCAGTCTTCTCTTTTCCAGATGAAACAAAACCAATTTTTTCAATCTTCCCTCATAGGTCATGTTTTCTAGACCTTTAATCATTTTTGTCACTCATCTCTGGACTTTCTCCAATTTGTCCACATCTTTCCTGAAACGTGGAGCCCAGAACTGGAAACAATATTCCAGTTGAGGCCTAATCAGCGTGGAGTAGAGCAGAAGAATTACTTCTCATGTCTTGCTTACAACACTCCTGCTAATACATCCCAGAATGATGTTCTTTTTTTGCAACAGTGTTACACTGTTGGTTCATATTTAGCTTGTGGTCCACTATGACCCCCAAATCCCTTTCCACAGTACTCCTTTCTAGCCAGTCATTTCCCATTTTGTATGTGTGCAACTGATTGTTCCTTGCTAAGTGGAGTACTTTGCATTTGTCCTTATTGAATTTCACCTTATTTACTTCAGACTATTTCTCCAGTTTGTCCAGATCATTCTGAATTTGAATCATATCCTCCGAAGTACTTGCAGCCTGTGCCAGCTTGGTATTTTCCACAAACTTTATAAGTGTACTCTCTATGCCATTATCTAAATCATTGATGAAAATATTGAACAGAACCATATCCAGAACTGATCCCTGTGGGACATCACTTGATATGCCCTTCCAGCTTGACTGTGAACCACTACTCTCTGGGAACGGTTTTCCAACCAGTTATGTACCCACCTTATAGTAGCTCCATCTAGGTTGTATTTCCCTAGTTTGTTTACAAGAAGGTCATGCAAGACAGTACCCGAAGACTTACAAAAGTCAAGATATGGCATATCTACCACTTCCCCGCAATCCACAAGGCTTGTTACCCTGTCAAAGAAAGCTATCAGATTGGCTATGCGCTAAGTTTTTAGAAACACTTTAAAAACTGATTTAGTTAAAGCAGAGCACAGCCCTCATGTGGACACACTTATTTCAGTTTAAAAATGCATTTTATTGATTTAGCCAAAGTCAAACCTTAATGACTCAAGCTAACTTGATATAGGACACTCTTGAACCAAAAGGAGTAGCTACACAAGGGAGCTGCACTAATTTAACTTTAGGTTCTAAACTGATGAACACATCAGTATCATTTTCTTGTGTAAATAAGGCCTTAGATTAAGTGCAAGGTATGACGATAATGTAATATATATGTACTATATTTATAATTTAGAGTCTTGCTCTAAATTCGCTAAGGCAGTCATGCACCAGAACTAGCTTTACAATTAGGACTAGAAACCTTCTGAAACAGCAGCTTATATTTTGACAATGAATATAGCAAAATGTGGAAGAGAGCACTCAACCTTTAAATTTCATAGACTTTCTACCCTTGCAAATATCTACTATTTGAGTTTATTATCCCACTCTTACTTAATAGATCCTCTTTCTCTTTCCTCATTTTGCTGTTCTGGTAGGTCCTGATCCTGAAGGAAAACAAGTGTCTCTTCAGAGCTGCTGGCCACCCTCAATTATTATTAGTAGTAATGGTCTGGATTTCACTATAAACGTATAAGACGACAAGATTTGGTCCCAAAGAGCTTGAGCTGAGGATGCTCAGCATCTCTTGAGGACGTCCAGCATCTTGAAAAATAGGGTCCCTAAATCCTTAAATACCTGCACCAAATCCCTCCCCCCTTTTTTTACTGTTATCTAGTTTCTCTCCTTTTAAAGTTACTCCAGCTTTTTTTCCCAGCAACTTATGTTTATTCTGAACTATTTAGAAAAGGCATCACTTGACTAACTCTAATATCAGTGTGCATTCATATACCCTCAAGTGTATCAAATTCATCTACACATTAGAAAAATATTTAATGCACTACTGACCCAGTAGTGGTCTAAACATATTTAGATTGTTTCTTAAGGTAAGGTTTTTTTAATATGAAGAAAAAAACTCAGTGACAGATGGCTAATATTTCATTCTGTCTAGGCTGCTAAATACTGTTTCCCAAAACTAGGGAGCTGAGCAAAAATCTGCTTTTTCCAACCAATTCTGTAGATTCAAAGATTTCATAATACCAGTCACATTTAAAAAATATTGGTAGGAGTCTATTAATAAACTTTTTAAAAAAAATCCATTTGGCTGTCATTTTATCCATACACAATTACATAGGAACCCATTTTTGACTACTACTGAAATCACTAACAACTGACCTATGCTGGTTAATAACGGATTACATTAAACGTATAGTGGAAGGCACACTAGTCCTTCCAGAGCTACAGTCGAACTAGCTTCCACTAGAGCAGACACAAAACCTGCCTAATCTGAAAATTCAGTGTAAATTTTTTTTGGTAAACTGGGAGCAAATCACATAAGCAGTTTCAGAGATCTGGAGGCTAGGAAATATACTCTTAATTCCCTTTCAGAAGATTTTCCTAACATTTTTTGAGTAATCATATCTTCAAAACTTCAAGGTAACTGCTTAAATACGGCCTGAATCCAGCATCCATTTAAGTCAATGGAAAGGCTCCCACTGATTTTCATGGGCATTAGATCAGGGCCTTAGTCCCTAAAAAGCAGAGATGCTGGTAGTACATTGGAAGCTAGTGACGCATGCATGAATTATGGATCAGTTTAAAGGTGTTATCACCCATATAGATATAAATAAGGACAACATGATTTAAATCCATTTAAAAATAACATGTACCATGTATATGATACAAGCATCTTTTTACATACATGTATTGCAGATATGTATATATTCAGGTGCACTGAACACGTCTCTTTTTAAATGTACAAAATACATACATAAATTTGATAATACATCAATTTGATACATGCATTATTTTGACAGACACTTGGTAAAGTATAGGTAACCCAGCAGGTTCTTTGCAAAATGTACATGGCATGACAGGGGCTTTGCAAAGCATGCGTGGTACAGACAGATGCTCCTGATGGGATGAGGTTCTGCAAGGGAACCACTTTGGTGCAGGTAAGTCCTGCCCGGAAGAATAAAAGAGCAAAAGCTACATGGGTCATAACAGGTCCTGGACCAGAAATAGGGACGAGGAAGCCATATATGGGTGTAGAAGGCTTTCTGGAAAGGAATGAGGTCAGTTTGTGCATGATTTACAAAATCTGTCAGATTTCCTGCATCGCTACCAAAGTGCCCACAGACAATACAAGTCATACAAGGAATCCTGTTATACTTTTAAAATCCCAGGAGGTTCCCAGGCAGCAAACTGCATTGACTGGAAATTCCAGATAAGATGCCAGTTTTTACACACACCCACACACCTTTTTTGGTAAAATGCAAAGCTTGGGTCACCCAACCAACCTTAACGCTGCTTCATAGTGCCATCCTAAGGACTACCACAAACCCAGACATCAAACAGGTCATTCCTATTAGCGACCATAAAATATTTAGTACCTTACTCTTCTTTTTAATAAACCTGTGTGAAAGGATGGATCCAATGTCTGAGTCTGACAGTTCTCAAGTTGACCATCGGGGCAGTTTGGGTAACTAGCTAGGCAGTTGGTAACTGTCAAATGGTTGATATGGTGTGTTGCTTTGTTAGTTTATAAACTAAAACGATAAATCAGAACTTCCTAGAGAAAGCTTCAGAGTCTTTTGAAAACACTACCAACTATTAGCCGGAACTGACCTGCCCGGCCTTTGAGGTCCTAGCCCGGGAGGCTAGCCCCCTCCCACGCAGCTACGCCGCCGTGTGGGCAGCACGGCTGGCTCTGTCTGGGCGGCGGGGCTGTGAGCTCCTGCTGCTCTGAGCAGTATGGTAAGGAGAGGGCGGCGGCGGGGGGTTGGATAAGGGGCAGGGAGTCCCGGGGGCAGTCAGGGAACAAGGGGCGTTTGGATGGTGCGGAGGTTCTTGGGGATGGGGCGGTCGGGGATGGGGAACAAGGGGGGTTCGACAGTGTGTAGGAATCCCGGGGGGGGGCGGTCTGTCAGGGGGCAGGGGTGTGGATGGGGGCAGGGGGCAGTCAGGGGACAGGGAGCAGGGGAGGGCTGGATAGGGGGTGGGGTCCCAGGGCAGGGATCCTGGGAGGGGGCGGTCATGGGACAAGGAGCAGGGGGGGTTCTGAGGGGGGCAGTCAGGGGGAGGGGGCAGGGGCCAGGCTGGTTGGGGAGGCACAGACTTCCCTACCCAGCCCTCCATACAGTTTCACACCTCGATGTGGCCCTCGGGCCAAAAAGTTTGCCCACCCCTGAACTATTACTTAAGTCTTAGCAGTTTTTGAATGAAATGAAAAATTCTTTCATCCTTTATTGCAAGATTAACAAAGTTGTTTTGTCTGGGAACAAATTAATGGTTAGAATAACCACAAAAGACAAATAAAGGTGGAAGACATATCCCAGTATGAAGAAAGGCAGTTATTAAAATCAGTTATTTCACAATATCTTGAATCGACAAGGTGGGTGAGCTAAGCTCTCTGTAAGCTGTACGGCCACGCAGCAGCCTATTTAGCACTGCGCAGGCACTCAGGGAGCCCACCCAGCTGGGACCTGCTGCGGCCAAGGGAGGGGCGCCCAGAGGCCCTGACTTCCTCTCTAGCCAGGGGTGCTCAACCTCCCTCCCTCCACCCAGGTCCCTACCCTGCTTCTCCTGCCCCCATTCCGCCCCTTCCCTGCCTCCTCCCCCAAGCATACCCCATCCCCACTCCTCCCCTTCCCTCCTGGAGTTTCCTACATGCTTCTAAACAGCTGTTCGCGGTAGGCAGGAGGCTCTGGGAAGGAGCGGGAGGAGTTGGTCAGCGGGGCCGCTGGCAGGTGAGAGGTGCTGGGGGGTTGGGGAAGCTTGGCTGCCATTGGTGCTGCTCAGCAGCACTCACTAATTTCTCACGGAGTGGGCACCCCTCCCCCAGCCCCAACTCAGCCTCAGACCTGTTGCAGCTGGGGGAGGGGCAGCCCAAACCCAGCCCCAGCCAGAACCTGCCACGGCTGGGGCGCCCCTCCCCTCCCCCAGCCCCAGCTCAGCCCTGGCCTGGCCCTGCCGCGGCTGGGGCGCCTACCAGGTGCTGCTACGAGGAGAAAGAGCTGGGGGGAGTTCTCTCTCCCCGCCGTAGCTCCAGAGCATCCTCCTGCACCCCAAACCCCTCACCCCTGGCCCCACCCCAGAGCCCACACCCCCAGCCAGAGCCCTCACTCCCCCACATACCTCAACCCTCTGCTTCAGCCCTGAGCCCCCTCCCACACTCCAAACCCCTCAGCCCCACCCCATTACTTTTGTTATGTGCACCAATATGGAGGTGATGTCACCCACATCACCTCCATATTGGTGCACATAACAGAATTCATTCCACAAATGGATGGGAAAAATTAGCGGGAACACTGTGGGTGGGGTAATATCTTTTATTGTATGAACTTCTGTTGGTAAGAGAGATGGCCCAATAAAAGATATTACCTCAGCCATCCTTGTCTCTCTAATATTCTGGGACTGAGGTGGCTATAACTACACTGCAGATTTTGAGATGGCATATTTGATTCTACATACATCAAGCCCTTTCCTGTATCCTTTCAGCAGGACAACCTCCTACTGAAGTCTTCATTGACAGGTATGTCTGAGTAAGAAGCAGGAGATTAGCTGAACTGATGGAGGACACCCAATCTGTACGTGTAAATTTAACATATATAGGTTTTAAAAGTAATAGTATATGGCCCATTATTTAAAATACAGAAAGGGCAGAGTAAGTGAATCTCTGGCTTAGTGATATATACAAGGTGGACAGGAAGAGATATGAAAAGTTAAGGTAGAGGTTGGAGTTGGAACCACAAAAACTGTTGTTTTTGACTTATTAATCTAACATTCTATGGAGGCAGAATTACAGGATCAGATAGTCTCAGTCTTAACTAAGATTTTTGTTTAGAAATCTAAAAGTATATAACTGGAAATCAAAGTATTAGCACTTTATTATAAATTACTTGTATCCAGGCATAGGGTGAGCTAAATGCAACAGAAAGTGTAACTGCATCACTCAAAACAACCTACAAGAAAAGAAAGAAAGAGAGGTCACACTGATTCATGTTGAAATCTCAATAAAATTCATGAAATAAATGTTAGTTGGGCTTCAGTCCTTCCACTGGCTTTGCTATGAAAATTAATTTCTTGTTGAGTATCTTGTCTGATCATATAATTAAATACATTTCCAGAATGGGGGCGGGGGGAGGAATTGCTTTTGATGGGAGATGGGGTTGTAGATGAGTGGTCCACATCTCAGGTAAAGAATCAACCAACTTCTAGGTCTCTAGGCTATGAAAATAAATAGATAAATACTGACACAGCTATCTGGACTAAAGAGAAATTGTAGACCTAAATTTCTAGGTTACATCCTAAAGTGAAAAGAGTTGTGAGCATCTAAAGGCCGGACCTCCATTTATTCCAGAGAACAATTTCTCAGTTATTGCCATAATATCACTTAGCACTCCAAACACTGGCCAACTGCTCCTCTCACAGAAGCCTCTTCTAAGTTGTTAAAAATACTCATTCCTGACAAAAGATGCAGAGGAACCAATGGGGATCAAAGTTTAGCTGCAAGGTAGCTAAGGACAAACCATCCTCAGCACCACTTCAGAAACTATAGTTAAAACCTGCTTGGAGCAACCTCATTTAATTGGAATAGGAGAGCACATTTTTTGGCTATTAACAAATTAAGCTCCACACCACCCAGGGGAGACAGGCAAATGTGTAGGCCACAGTACAAAGAGCCCTGTGGGGTTCCACGTTTACTACAGTTAGTCTATATTTGTTTCCAGATTTAATTAAAAAGAAAAAAACCCTGCATTTTATTTTTAATTGTAAAGGAAAACTGTTGCTGTTTTCTTACTAACTCTAATATTTAACATCTCTCCATATCAAATAAATCTGGTGCATTTCTAATATGATGATGAGCACATTATAAAATACCATAAATGGAGACTAGATTTTTCAAACTGACACCTCGACAAAAACAACCTGGCATTTCACAAAGCGCATTCCTTCTGGCTTGTACACCTTCTCTAGTAATAAAGCTGCTGCAGGGGGATGCTTCATTAAAGAGGCTCACATTCTCTTAAGTATATTAGAGAAAATTGCATCACTGGAGCTACACCAATGCAAACCATTACCAGTGTAAAGTGAACTGATGCAAAACTCCTATGGGGTTTTGGAAGCCCTTCAGAGTTTGAACTTTCTGGTCTTTCTGGTGCTAACAGGAGTGAAAAATATTACCAAAACATCCCTACTTTTGTCACTAAAATCAGCAGCTATGATTCTGAACACACACATGCAGATCTATTTAATAAGACAGCAATTTTACATAGTCATTTTCTGGCTGTAATTGTGACTTGTTCAAAAATCACACAGGCAGTCCATGCTCAAGGCAGGATTAGAATACAGGAGTTTCTGGCTTCCAGTCCCATGTCTACCCCAATCCCTTCCTCGTCTACAATAGGTCTTAAATCCGGTTTCCTTTGGGATTAGCGATTCAGCAACCACCATTTAGAAGAGTTGCTACTGGAAGGATAGGAAACAGCATTAAGCATTAACAAATTCCCTCTCACATCCCATTAAGCCACTTTCAGGAAGGGAATTACTACAGGATTTCTGTCATAGGTGATGTGTTCTGAGGCTGGCCGCTTCATGCTTGGAGAGGAGGAGCACAATTTACTCAATCAATTCCCAAAGGGGAGACAGAAATTTATTTTAAAATTGTCAAGTCAGAACTCATGAAAATAGTGAAGGTTTTCCAATGAGAAATATGAAGTTTTTTCAGTGAGAAATAGAAATCTGACCAATGCCCTGATTGAAAACAAGGCTATGCGGTCCACCTTCTCACCAGAAAGGCACACTCTGCTTGTGGCATTTGGAAAGGCTCATTTGCAAACGATTTTAGTTGCTTGGACAGAGCAACAGATCAATATGGGCGGGGGGTGGGGGCGAGGATTATCTGTGTTCCAGCAGTACCTCCCCCTCACCACGAGAGCCCATCTGTGCTGCAGGGAAAACAGAAATGGGGTTGTTTCGGTAGATATTTGAAGATTGAAATCTCTCCCTGAGATCTGTTTTGTTTGTTTCTGCTACTGCATCTCATAGCAAGAGCTTCACTCACAAATGTGTTTTCCTGTGAACATGGGACTGTTCAAAGCACACATTTCTTTCTTAGCACTGAACCGTGTTGAAAGGAGGCTTAGAATTGCTTAGCTGCATGTGTGAAGAGGCTGGCATTCCTGTTAGCAAAGAGAAATAATTGAACATGGATTGCCTGTTGTGCCTGTAATCTTCAAGGTTAACCCTACAGATTCATTCATCCTTTGCATTCCTGCATTCACAGCCAGCACTTTGGGGAGCTAATTTGTACCTTTTTAATTTCATCATCCTCAGAAATTAGAAATAAAGGACTAGGAAATAAAAAAGATTCAAGCTGACTCAGAACCATCTTCTCTTAACAAGAAAAGGAGTACTAGTGGCACCTTAGAGACTAACCAATTTATTTGAGCATAAACTTAACAGTTACTCAACTGGTGTGCCCGGTCACTTCTTCATTTAGTGTTTCCTCTTTCCTGTGTATATTATAGAAAGGATTTGTGTCCAGACTTTGCCCCTGTGCTACTGCTGGGAGCAGGGCATATTTTCTGGATTGGGTTGTAACCTTCAGCGGAATGAACCACACTGGCACCGAATTCCAAGAGAACCCAGATGACATCATTAAAACAAGATGAAGGCATAGAATTCCTTTGCATTGATGAGCTAAGTACAGCCATGGGGGTGTAGGGAGGTTTAGGAAAATAACCCAGAAAAACAGAATATGACATTTCCAGTGTAAGGTACTCAAATTAGGAGCTTCAGTGCTGCATCTCACGCTGGAAAAGGAACTAGAGCAGCTCTGCTAAATGAGGAACTTGCACCTGTCAATGTATTGAAAAGGGAAGAAAATATATTTTAAATCTAAACACTAGTCAATTGCATTGATCAACATTTCTAAAACAAACTCCCTCTAGAGGCTTTATCTGCTGCACATCTTTGTATACTGGGTGTTTCCATCTACTGATTGTAAGTCACCCATGGATGTGAAGTGCTAGCTAAATACAGGATACTATCATACATTGATAGGTTCATACCTTTAAGCAGTGAAGTATGCTGATTTCAATCTCTTTAAAACTCCTGCACATGGTCTGCCAATCTATTTTTTTCCTCTTTCCCTCCCCCGTTTTTCTGCCAAGGTATTCTTTTATCTGTCAAAGATACATGATCTTTCTTCTGCTGTTTTATGTCCACTTATTAAACATCCCTCCTTCCTGCCAGTGGGAAATCAGAAAGCTGGATAACCTCATCCCTGTGCACTTGCCAACTCCCACTGAAAGGGAGCAAGCACTTCACGGAGTGGCTGGAATAAAGACAAAACACATCCCCTTACAACTGAGACTCCTGAAAAGATGTTTAGCCATTATGTAAAAGATTTTCTGCTTTGAACAATGACAGGCTTCAAAAAAGAGTGGGCAACTCCAAGCAAAGTAATTCATGGCAAGTTAAATTATAAAGGACCATGATTCATGATGTGAGTTTGCCCTCCAGGGTAAAAGAAAGAGACACAACCAGAACTGAAGAGATCAAAGACAGTGGTGTCTCTTTTATCCCAGTTTTAACAGAGCCACAGTGAAGTCATTATATAATCCAACTCTGCATATCTCAGCAAGAAAATGATAAAAGAGCAAGTGACTGCTTCAGGATGTGGGAAGGGAAAAAAAGGGGAACTGTTCCTGAAAGGCAGAATTAAGATTAAGGTAATGGTAGCAGGAGCAGCACAAATTCATTGGTACTCTGAATGCTTGCAGAGTGCATGAATTTGGGAGAAGGGAATATGTGAAACGTTGAGTCTGGGGAAAGATGGGTGCAGAATGCTGGAATATTGATTTTGGAAAGGCCTTTGCATGAGTTTGGGTGAGGGGCCATGCACTGTGCCTAAAACTAGGTGGACTGTATGAGTTCTGGGTGTATTGAAGGTCTAGATCTCCTGAAAGTGAATGCACAGTGCATAAAACTGTGTCTGTGTGCAGGCTGGGGAAGAGTGCATGCAGGATCAGGGTGTTAATTGGCTGTTAGAAGAATATGCAAGGTCTGTGGTGCTGCGGACTCTCTGGGCCTGGGTGTCACCTGGTGGAGGTGCAGGCAGGGTGCACGGCTCTGGATTGGCTAAAGATGCAGGGGGGGGCTGATTCCGGATTAGGTGGAGGTGCATGCAAGGGGCTGGAGATGCACAGCTCTGGACTGAATGGAAGCGGTCGGAGTACCACGGCTTGGCTCAGGACTGGGTGGAGCCAGTGTTTGCAGGGTGTCGGGGGGCCAGGCTCTGGACTGGGTTAAGGTGCATGCAGGTGGACAGGGTGTGCCAGGCTCTGGATTCACCCCGGGCCCGACACCCGCCCTCCGTCCCCCGCTACCTCCTCGAAGAGCTCCAGGCTGTAGGTGTTGTCGTCGTCGGCGAAGAAGAGCACCCCGGGCTGCGGCGGCGGCAGGTGCTGGTGTCGCTGCCGGAGCCAGGCCAGGCCGGCGTTGCGCTGCTCGGTGGCGCGGGGCAGGCCGGGCCGCTTGTACCTGCGCGGGGTGGGGACGTGCAGGTGGGTGCAGGGCAGGCCGGCCCGCGCCACGAAGCGGCTCACCAGCTCGCTGCGCCGGGCCGCGTCCTCCACCAGGACCCAGTGCAGCCGCGCCACCTGGCGGAAGGTGTTGGCCAGGCGGGTGAGCTCGGCTTTCTGCACCGGGCGGCTGTAGGTGGGGGTGATGGCATAGATGGGGGGCAGCGCCGGCCGCCGGGGGCCCGCCTGCTGCGGGGGCCGGGCCGGGGGCGCGGGCGGCGCCCGGCTGCTGTCCGTGTCCAGCAGGAGGATGACGATGAGCCCCCAGGGTAGCAGCAGCAGGAAGCGGCTGAGGAGCAGGGACTTCATGGTGCCCCGGCCAAGCAGGGCGCCGCCCTCACAGCGCCAGCGGCCGCCGCCTGGGCTCCCCTCCCCATGGGAGCAGGGCTGCGGGCCGGCGGCTCTCAGCGCATGGCGGCCGGGCGGAGGGGGGCAGCCCCAGCGATCACAAGGGGGCCTGGGGTCAGCCTGGGCGGGCGGGTCAATGCCCCGGGGACCGAGTCCGATGTTCTGCCCTGGGCCGCACAGAGCGGGTCAGTCACATGGCGCTGGGGCAGGCGCAGAGCCGGGGCAGGGAGGGTGCCCAGCCGCTGCCCAGGGCGCCTGTGGTTCCCCTCTTCGCCCGGCCAGTCCCGCCGGGGGCTGCCTGCTCTCCTACGCCGCCTGTTGCCGCCCTTCCGCCGCCTCTTGCCCTCGCAGCATCCCCCCTCGAGCCAGCGCCGCGGCGGGCCTGCCGGACAGTCCTGTGCGCGGCGCTGGTGGTGGCGAGGCGCGGAGCCCCGCCGCGGGGAGGGAGGCTCCTCGGGTGCGCGGGCGGAGCAGGGACTCGCCGGTGGAGCTGGCTGGAGAGGTTGGCGCGCGGGCTCCCTCCTGAAAGGCTGCGGGGTCTTTGGAGAACAGGCAGCGTCGTGTGCTCACGTGCTTAAAACTCCAGGGACCGGAGCATCGGGGGCGGGGGGTTCACACCACTAACGAACCAATGCCGTGAGTTTTAATCAGCCTTCCCGCCCAGTCGCGTAAGCCAGCCGCGCGGGTTTGCGTGCTGCGGGACGGGGCTCCACAGGGCAAAGGAAACCCCCGAAGGGTTCCGCAGAAGGGGCCAGCGGGCCCCAGGGTAGCTTCTGGGCTCTGCGTGCAGAAGGAGCTACCGCCTGGCCGGGCGGCTGGCTGTGAGACAGCTATTGTTCCGCCTCGCCCGCTCGAAAGAGTCGCCCTTAAACTTCTTTTGTTTAGCAAAGGTGGCAGCTGTAAGGCGCCCTGAAGCTCGTGGCTAGCGTGGCTGCAGCGAGACAGTGCCTGTGCTCCGGGAGACGGTAACAAACGCAAGGACATACATCATCGGCTGAATCCAGCTTGTCTTCTGAAACATGCCGTTCCCTGCTTGGGCCATAGAAAACAAAATGCCAACGGCTCCAAGGCGGGATGTTAGAGCAGGCAGTTCTCGCGGCTGAGGGCGAGGGAATGTTCGGCTTTGCAGGGCTCTGTGTGAGACTGCACCACCGTATCTATTGCTGGGAAACGTGTGCGTGGAGGTCTTTACTGCTCACCTCCGAGTTGCCTAGAGAAATTAAGTCTCTACAACGCAATTGTTTTTACAATAAAATTAGTGTTTCTGACAGGGAGAAAAATTGAATACTAGAGTATATGTATAGTGTGTGCTGCTGCCCACTTTTCTGCCCTTTTTTAACTGGAAGAATAATGTTCTGAGATAAGCAAAAATTAATATTTGTAAATTACTTGAAAACATTTCATACACTTACATTTCCTTTTCTTGACTTAATTTTTGTCAGCTTCTTTGTGTTCTTGTATTTGCAGCAGGACTTTACATGCTTATTTTAATATCTGAATAACCCATACTCTTTGCTGCATAACAAACATTTTAAGAGGAAAGAAAAGGAGTACTAGTGGCACCTTAGAGACTAACCAATTTATTTGAGCATAAGCTTTCGTGAGCTTTTTGCGAATACAGACTAACAGGGCTGCTACTCTGAAACCATTTTAAGAAGAGTAGTAAAAGGCATTCTAACCCCCTCTGACTGCCCATTTTTGTACACCTGAATCTCATTTTCTTGCTTGTTCACCGTATCTCTAAATTTGCTTCAACTTTGTTACAAACAAATCCCAAGAACTGTTGTTTCAAATCAAATAGGCATGGGTATTTATCTTGTAATCAATCATATATCAGTATTTCATCTGAATACGATACAGACAATCAAGTGCTACAACAAACTTCATTCCCTCATACCAAAAAGAAATACAGGTTCTAAACACTACTCCTTCCTCTCCTAGGAGTGCAGAAGAAGTTTCTGTTGCATTGTTCAGCATTTCCCACTGTCATTACTAAACATTAGTTTAAAAGTTCCTTTACATTTCATGTGACGCAAAATAGATAGAAAGATACACTATTACTCATTATAATGAGAATTATGCTATTTAATACATATATTACATTTATAGGCCAACTTATGGCCTCACCAGTGTAAATCTGGAATAATTGTATCTGACATCAGAATTTTGCCCATTTAGCTGTATTTAGTGGGATGATTCTGCTGTTAAAAGAAACATTCCTTATATTTTGAGACAAGCCCATTAGCTGAAAGTTCACATTTCTAATCTATTTTTATGTTTATACTTGTTATTCAAATGAACATATTAATCCAAAGGGCTCACAAACAGAAAGGACATTAGAGTGATGTAATATAAATTGAAATCTGTGTGACAATGAGAGTAACAAATGACTATGTACTGAGCATCTAAATGAGGAAACATCTGTGCAGTCTAGCAATAATTTGAGTTAGCGTGTTTAGTGGAGAAATGGAAAGCTTGTTATGTGATTAATGAAATAATACGGAGGAATGCAGCAAGTATAAGTAGTTCAATATATCCAAATCAAAAGCATCTCATACCTGAAATTACAGTTGCCCATTTTGTGCTGATGTAGCTTATCTAAAGGACAATAATCTAAATAACACCTCTGTCAGATGGCTGAATATGCCATCGTTTCCCCATTTACTGAACAATGATATTTACAGATGGTGCTTACTCAGGTAATGTAACTTATGTATTAAAGCCACATCCCAATAAGATTTCATTTTTAAAAGTTAAGGGTCACTTCAGGGGAGTTCAAAGCTCATTATCTCCAGATATTTCAGTATCAGAGCACCAAAAGCACAGTGGGGCACAGACTAAAATTAAGGATTAGGAAGGAGTGTATTTTAATGGACATATTCTTTGTATAACACCTAGTCTTTTCTCAGGAAAAATTATCTTTAGTGGGAATTTTGTAGGAGTAATCAATACTGATATATTTATACCTTAACAAAGACAGCAATAGGAACAACTGGTGTAATTGCAACAGTTTAGAAAGGAGCACAACCACTAACTCAACATCAAGGCGAGTTCTTGATGGAATATTTGATACTATTCCATCGCTGTAATTGACTATGTTCCTGGCATCTGGTAACTAAATTCAGTGCTTATGTACATCTATTCAATTTGTATTTACTGTTTCTGTTACACAACATATTGTAATCTATTGATTGGTTTTATTGATGGGAAGTACCCAGCTGTCTGACAATGTGTGCTGATATAAATTTCTAGATAAATATATCTGCACAGTGTGAACGGTATTTATATATTGTTTTGTAGGCAACGCTCATTTGCCTGTTTTTATGTCCACATGCTATGTAATTATTTTACTGTGCCTGTAGTTTTACTCTTAAATTTTTGCATGATGTATGTTATGACACAGCAACTACATTTTGCCTCAGAGGTGGCTGCATTTCAATGGTAGATTAAGGACACAATGTGTAGTAGCAGATGCCAGTTAATGATGCAGAAGCATTGTCTTTCATATTTAAATATAGATTATTTTAGACCACGAGAAAACCAGTGAGTTGTAAAGTGTTTGAAGAGTTTTGAAATTCCTCAGGTTGAAAGGCACTATATACAAATAAAGTATTATTTATTAATATTGCTCCCAAATAAGCAAAGGAGAATGTTCTTGTTTTTGAAATTAGAGAGACACACTCACATTATATAATGACTAAACATGCTATTTTTGTGGGGTAAGACTAGCTACAGATACAGATTTTACTACAAAACACCTCAGCACTATTTATTACCAAAATTGTTACATTTGATTTTGGGCCTCAGGTAGAACTATAAAACAAAGGGCCAGACTCTAACCTGTGATGGATGGCACAAATCATTGCGTGACTCAGATCATTCTTATGGTTGCACACAAAAGCATATTCAGAGTTGCATGATGGCATGTGGGCATGATTTCTCTTTAGAATCCAAAATGGTTTATTTGCAGGAGGTTATTGTGCTGAAAATATATTATGGTGTTGCTGATCAGTTCCTCCATTCCCCAATGCAGATTTTTGTCATAGATTTTTCAGGACGTGGTGCCAACTTTTCCATCCTAGGGATTCAGGATTCACAGGATTCAGCTGCCTTGTACCAAATTAAAGCATACTGCAGGCTGTTGCAACATGCACTGCCTGGAAACAAGGAGCCATAATGACAGCCAGTGATGACATGCTTTCTTTCCACTGATCACAATCCCTCCAACATGTATGTATTGGGGGGAAAAGCCATGGTACAGGAACTGTTACAGCTGGACCATCCGAGAATCCTCCTACACTTCCTCTAATCCTGAGGCAGCTCAGTTCTCTTTGCTTTTCTTCCACTCAGCCCCTTGGACCACTCTCTGCTTTGTCATCAGTGTTGCTACTTCTGATGTCACCCAGCCTATCTCCAGTCTCTCCTGTCATGCCTGTCTCATTGGCAGAAAGCCTGACACTTTTAGTTGTCCAAATAGCACTTCTTTCTGTCCAGGGTTATAAGCAATATGGTTTCCCTAGGCTGATAATATATCTATCTGAAGTTATAGTTGGAGATAGGAGCATTTGAAAGCAGCAATTAAAATGGATTTTTCTGTATGCTCTGCAATGGTGGAACTATTTCACTCCTGAAGGAAACAGGAACAATTTGGCCAAGTAATAAGCCTTTGAAAATATCACAATTTCCAGATGCTCAGTAAAGACTTGCTGAGTCTTGTGGAATGAGGCATGTGTCCTGTGGAATTACAGTATGTGACCAGGTAGTTAAAGACTATCATAACAGCATATACACAATTTGACATAGCTGGCATTCTTGCAACGTGGTGTAGAATCACATGATTGGATACTAAAAATCACTGGTTATAATCTATTTAGCAAGGACTGAGTGGGCAAAACGGGATGGGGAGTGGCAATTTATGTCAAAAATGGCATTACCTGTTTCCAAGTTGCTGACAACTTTGAAGCAAATTATCTTAAATTATCTTAAAAGAACAAGATGGAATGCTATTAGGTGTCTGTTACAGACCACCAGCTCACACTAGAGAACAGGATGGCTGGTCCTTAAACACCTATCTATAATGTTTGGGGCAAAAATAGCTACATTATTATGGGAGACTTCAATCTGAAGGACACACGATGGAGAATTCATAGAATGACAGAAACATAAAAATGTAGGGGTGGAAGGGATCTCAAAAAGTCATAAAGTCTGGTCCCCTGTGCTGAGGCAGGATCAAGTAAACCTAGGCCATCCCTGAGAAATGTTTGTCCAACTTCTTCTTAAAAATCTCCAATAATAGGGATTCCAAAACCTCCTTTGAAGCCCATTGCAGTGCTTAACTACCCTTACAGTTAAAAGTTTTTCCTTATATCTAATGTAATTCTCCCTTGCTGTAGATTAAGCCCATTACTTCTTGTCCTACATTCAGTGGAATTGGAGAACAATTTATCACAGTCCTTTTTATAATAACCCTTAGCATATTTGAAAACTGTTATCAGATTCCCCTCTCCTCCATCTTCGTTTCTCAAGAATAAACATGCCCAGTTTTTTAAATCTTTCTTCATAGGTCAAGTTTTTAAACCTTTCATCATTTTGTTGCTCTCCTCTGTACTTGTCCACCTCTTTCCTAAAGCGTGGCACTCAGTATTAGACTCAATATTCCAGCTGAGGCCTCTTAATACATCCCAAAATGATACAAGCCTTTTTCACAGCTGCATCACATAGTTGACACATATTCCATTTGTGATCGATTACCCTAGATCCCTTTCGAAAGTACTATCACTTTCACAGTTATTCTCCATTTTCTAGTTGTGCATTTGATTTTTTCTTCCTAACTGAAGACTTATCTTTATTGAATTTCATCATGTTGAATTCAGACCAAATCTCCAGTTTTTCAAGGTAATTTTGAATTCAAATCCTGTCAAAAGTGCTTGCAACCATTTCCTGATTGGTATCATCCACAAATTTTAGAAGCATATTCTCCACTCCATTATCCAAGTCATTAGTGAAAATATGTAACAGTACTAGACCCAGGCCGGACCCCTGAGGGACCCCACTAGATACACCCTCCCAGTTTGACAGTGAATGATTGATTCTTTGGGTATGGTCTTTCAACCTGTTGTGCACCCACTTTTCATAATTTAATCTAGATTAATTTTCTCTAATTTTCTTATGAGAATGTTATGCAGAACTGTATCAAAAGCCTTATTAAAATCAAGATATATTACTTCTACTGCCTCTCCCATCCATATTGAATAAATCCCCGAGAAAAGAAAATTAAAGGATACTCGACCATAGACACAATACTAACATTTGTGCAGGTTTTATTTTGTATTTTTTTTTGGTGATGTTATATTATACTAAGGCACTGGAAATCATTTGAAATGCCTTCAGAAGAAGAATGGCTTCCAGTTGGTAGCAGTCACTCCTCATAAAGAAAGATTATTTTATTTACTATGTAGTGAATTTTTAGAAGGCCCTCAGGCTGATATGCCGTTTTGTCTCTGAGAAGGCAAAGAACCTGCTCCAATTCTTATTGAAGTCACTGCTGATCTAACCTTGATGGTGCAGAACTGGGGCCTAAATAAGGCCTTGTCTACATAGGAAAGTTGCACAGGTCTAGCTTAATATTTGCATGTGAACCAATATAGTTAAACCATGCAAATCCTCTCTGTATCTGGGGATATACTTACTTAATCTGGGGTATACTTATTTCAGTATAACTATGGCTTTTTGCTGCTTAGCTTAAATTGATTAGGAAAAGGTTTAAGCTAAACCAAAATAAGCCACTCTTAAACTGAGAAGAATATGCACACTGGTGGTTTGTTCCAGTTTAATTATATCAGTTTAAAATCAATTTAAATTAAACTGGTGCAACTTTCCCATGTAGACAAAGTCTCAGTAAGAAAATTCACTGAATCTAGATTGTAAATTAATTCATACCAGTCCTGCATTTGAGCCAATTTACTCTGGGGAGATGGAAGGAAGGACAATATAAGAAGTGGCTTCCTTGACCTCTGTGGCCCAATGGCTCACAGCGTGAGGTTCATGATTTTCCAGAGTTCCAATTTGTCACTGCTCTGCAGATCTAAATGTCAGCCAGTCTCAATGGCATAGAAGGTAGACAGGCCCAAGACAATGACATTGTGATCAACTGACCAATAATTCTTCCAGATGGTAATTAGGCATGTGGGTCTCACACAGCCACCATAAAGGCAGGCACAGGTCAGTGATCTGGCCTTTTTTTCAGCTCCACATCTAATACTTGGCATGATAATCAAGTGATAGTTCACATTATTAACCATTAGGTGCCAAAGTCTTGTCAAGTAACGGGTCTGGTTCTGACTCTTCAGCTGTTTCAGGCCATCTTCGCTGTCATCTTCCTTGGGGCATCCTGGATGAGTTAGCTGGAAGAAGGGTCACGCCATATAAAGATAAAGGGGCTGGAAAAAAGGTCACACCATGGAGCAGTGCTATTTGAAACTCTAGCTGTTGTCTCCAAAATAGACCAAACACATAAACCTGGTCATTACAGCTCAGTATTACTGTTGGGTTTACATGTTGTGATGGCATACTCTTCTTCCAGTGACGATTCTTGGTGATCCCTTTCAGGACATAAATATATACATTACCCATTTCTTTTGCATTCAGCTTGCAACCTTAGCCACGATGGCTGGGCTTCCAAGACAATGAGGTACAGACTATGAGTAGATAGTGATCTTAGTGTTTCCAGTGATGTATCTGACTTGAAGGGGTGTCATCCCTCTGTTAGACCATTCGTTCACCTTTATAATCTTTCTTCCTTGTGTTGTCCCAACAATGTGTCCCTGAGACCACCAAAGTTGTTGGTCACAAGTATTGTGTCTTGGACTCAAAAGTAAATGGCCAGCAAAAGAAAGATCTTGTCACTGGAATTTGAATGTGGCACAAACTGAATCACTTTTAAAGAAATCAGGGGGCGTGTGCTTGGTTCAGCCCAGACCCCTCTTCCATGACATGCAGAGAAAGCATGGACAACCAGACACAATCTTCATCCACCTCACATAAACATGGTTTTGGAAACATACAAAGAGCTGATGGTCAAAGTGAAATGGGATTGATAGAGCTATGATAGGTGTTCCTTGAGGCTATGCTAGACTTGTCAGCGTTCCTCCTGTGTAAGGAGCAGTGGGGCAAACTTTTTGCAGGCACATAGATTCTGGTGTGACTATATTTCTCTAACATTTTTTGGCTTTGCCTTTGTGGATTCAAGTCTTTTGTGCATGGCTAAGCAATTTGCGAGTGGGATCTTGTGGAAGGTAGTCTTTGCAAGAGCATTAGATAAATGGCCAAAAGAGTAGGCCTGAGTTGGGTGAAGTATCCCAGCCACTTAATCTCAGTGCGATTGAAAGGCAAGAGGAAGTCATTTACATGGATTCTGAAATGTCAGCAATTGATGGCTGGTAGAAACTTAGCTATGAGGCCCACGCTCTCAGTATGAGAGGTGGGATGTTTAAGCATCACTATGCAAAAGCACTTGGCCCAGGTGACCCATAAAGAGGTCCCAGGATGGGGCAGAAGGATGGGGTTCCTCCATGGCAATCAGTAGGGAAAGGATTTGGCCAAGAGTTCGTTCCCAAGAGTTCTTTTTCAAGGACGATATGCCTTCTGGCATTATTGTGATTAATACAGCTGTGGTCAAGCTAGGTAAATTTCTCTAAATCATTATGTGCATGTCTTCCTCACACCATGTCCTTGGCAAATTATGTATAATTGTGCTGTAAGGCTCTCTGTCTGCTGTTTAATATGCTATTTACTGATATGCTCTTTATCAGCACTGGTGGGGTGTGTGGTTGTGGGGGTTTTTGTTTGTTGTATTTTACAATTATGTTGTCTTTTACATAACAATGTTTAAACAGCATTTGTGTAGTCAGACTCTATCCCTAGGCATGTTCAAATCCTTTGATGTCTCACAATTTTAAGGATTAGGGCTAGATGTTGCAACAGAAACAGAGCTGCAAAGTATGTTATCTTGACAGACATTTAGGGCCAGATGGTGCATTGATGGCACTGTCCTGCATGAGGGGCAGTGTAGAGGTGACTGCTTATAGGGATTTCCAGGAAGGACTGTGGCTCAAGGAAGTGCCTGTGATGTGCTATCAAAGGGAACCATCTGAGATTGCCAGGACTTTGCATGTTTGGGGCACACTTATACCAGGATAAGGCACTTAGATACTACTGTGTTGTGCCCAGTATCAAATCCCTTAATAGAATTATCCCCTTCCCCACCTTTACATGCCCATATAAGAACATAATCTGGACCTTAATATATAGTCCTGGAGCATTAAAATTACATCTCTCCACAGTGGATTTCCTATCCTGTAGGGTGAATTCTATTGAATAACAATGAGTACCTGTAAAAGAGAAACTCTTCCTGCATGGCAGGTGGAGTTTTCACAGTCCAGGACTGTAATGTTGTTGTAAACAGTTTAATTCTACCAAATATGTCTGATCAGTTATGACATTTGAGAGGGACAGACTATCATATCCTTTGTGAAAAGACAAGGCAAATAGTTATAGCTATCACAACATTTCCCAAAGAATGCACTGTTTGTAATTCTCAAATGATGCAATTTTACATAGTGTAACTACCTATCAAAGTTTTCACTAAGGATGAGGTATTATAGAATTCTCAAATGGCATCATTTAACATACCATATTTGACAGATCTGTATTAATTATGTATAGCATAAACAGAAATACAACATTATGGAATATATTATTGAATATTGAAACTATTCATCACTTATCTTAATCAACATTCACTTTACCTCATGTATGACCTTATTTGCGCCACAATTTCTGAGTACTACAGTTGTTCCAAACCTGTGAATGAAATTTAATACTTTATGAAAGGTCAACCTATATTCCTATAGGACATTAATTTGAAAATGTTATGCACTTTTGGGTAGGCTTTTCAGAAGGACTCTCCTACAATTTTCAGTGCACTGAACTACAGCATTGTGGTTTCAATTTCAGTATTGAAATCTACAAGATACATACATTAAAATCACTATTGTAACATTTGTTTGATTAAAAATGTAACAATGGAATGTTGATCACTCCATTACAGTCTTTTATCTCCCCCTAAAAAGATCTATTCTTTACAGACCACCAGTTACTGTGAAGTCTGATTCATCTCCCTGTCTTTCTCTGACACCAGGAATCCTGTAAAAGATGAGGATGTAAATTATACATCGCTTTAAGAGTGGGGCTTGGTGGTCCCTTCTCTCATTCATAATTCCCTATCTTGCACCCCTAACTTTATTTATAATGTTCAGAACTGGAATTTGCATCAGACAAAACAGAAAGGGAAAATACATTTGAAAGACAGTTTAATAATCATGCTTGGATATATTATTTGGAAATGATCATCTTTATTTGTTCAGACTCCTCTCACTCTTCAAGTTGTGTGCAATTCATGTCAGACTTAAGCCTGAACATATTTTTACACAAGAAAATGCTCAGGTTTTCCATTCCACACCAGCGTGTTTTTCTATCTCAGAGAAGTGCAACGTCTCTCGAAATACTGGATGATGTTCATTTATTCACAGGCATTCTTGGCAAGGGCATATTCAGATTGCACACTGCAGAGTTAAATGTGTTGTGTGACTATTTAGGCCTTAGCTACACTTGGGAGTTACAGCGCAATAAAGGAGCCCCAGGCATGCTAGCTCACTACCCGTCCTCACTGGCAAGGCACGTAGAGCGCTCTGACTCCGCAGCTACAGCGCTGCTAGTACTCCACCTTGGTGAGTGGAATTTGCTGCAGGTTTGCTGCACCCCCGCTGGAGCGCCACAGTGCCAGTGTGGACGCCCCGGTCCTATAGTGCGCTCTGATCAGCCACCAGAACTGTCCTACAATGCCTGTGCTAGCCACTCTGGTCATCACTTTGAACTCTACTGCCCTGCCCTCAGGTGACCAACCATCAGACCCACCCTTTAAATTCTCTGGGAATTTTGAAAAATCTCTTCCTGTTTGCTCAGCCACGTGTGGAGTGCTCTCCCCGAGTCCTTCCAGGTGACCAGGCCTCCACGCGCCAGGCGATCCCCAGTATGGAGCAATGGCAAGCTGGACCTCATCAGTGTTTGTGGGAGGAAGCTGTCCAGTCCTGCGCTCCAGCCATAGGAATTACTATACCTTCGGGCAGATATCAAGGGACATAATGGAAACGGGCCATGGCTGGGACGCACTGCAGTGCAGGATTAAAGTGAAGGAGCTGCGGAACGCCTACTGCAAAGCCAGCGAGGCAAACAGCCGCTCTGGTGCTGCCCCTGTGACCTGCCATTTCTACAAAGAGCTGGATGCGATACTTGGGGCTGACCCCACCTCCACTCCGAGTACCACCATGGACACTTCAGAGCCCAGTGCAACAAGGCAGGAGCAAGAGCAAAGTGGGAGCGAGGGTGCTGAGGCGGAGGAAGACACCCCAGAATCCCTAGATGCATGCAGCCAAGAGCTGTTCTCAAGCCAGGAGGAAGGTAGCCAGTCGCGGAGGCCAGTGCTTGGGGAAGGACAAACACCAGAGGAGGTTCCCGGTAAGCGGCTTTTATTTTGGGAAGGAAGTTATTCTGCGCGGGCTCTTGGGGTGAGGAGGGTTAGGGTTGCATGCATGCCTAGATGTGGAATAGGGCGTTGATGTGCTCTCTCACATCGCGGCCTCAGTGGAGGCCTTCAAAGGTCTCATCCAGAACTTGGGCAATACACTTGCGCAGGTTTCTTGGGAGAGGCACCACGGGTCCTTGTCCCAGTCAGGCTAACTTGTCCGCACCACTGTACTGTGAGAGGTGAGGGGACCATTGTTGCACACAGGCAAGCTGCATATGGGCCAGGGCGGAAGCCACATTGCAGTAGAAGACCCTCCCTTGCTTCCCAGGTCACCCTCAGCAGGGCGATATCTTTCAGGACGAACTCCTGTGGAAAATGTGGGGACAGTGTTCAGTATAGGGCCCCTGCCACTGTTGGCTCTCCCCAAGGCACAGAAAGCCAAAGGACAGTACAGCCATGAAACAATCAGTAATGCTTGACCCTGTGCTTACTCATCATTTTGGGGCTCCTGTGGGTTATGTGCACTCGCTTTGGGACAAGCAAATTATGCTATTGTATAGACTGTGCTGCCCTTAAGTACGGGGGAATCATTGCTCTGTCTGATGTGAACAATGCTGCCTGTTAAGTGTTGCATTTTGCCTGTACTGATGCAACCTTGAGATCTCAGCCGTCTGTGTTATCACTGGCTGAAAGCCTCCAAAGAATCAGAAAGAGGCCACGTAGAAGCAAGGAAGACATGTTGCATGAAGTAATGCAGCATTCAAGTAATGAAAATCAAAAAGTGCAGGAGTGGTGGGAGAGTGAAAGGAGGGTCTGCCAGCAGAATGTGGTTCGCTGGCACCAAAGCAATAGAGCAGCTGCTAAGCATCATGGAGCGCCAAACGGACTTGACACAGGCGCTCGTAGCAATGCAAGCGGAGCACTACTGCGCCCTCCCCACCCCGCAGCCCCATCCCAAAACTCTTTCTCTTGTGCCCCCATGTCACCTCCAACCCACTTTCCCCAACATCCGGGTTCTTACCACCACCAGCTGCCTCCAACACCTGTAGCTTCACCACCCAGCCCTGAAAACTACGACCCTTACCCACTGCACTCAACCTCCATCACCATACAGTATAGCCATCCTGAAGTGCAGCACTCATTGCACAGCACTCCAGACAGGACATACGCAAATCTGTGATGTACCGTTCCCCACCCCCTTGCCCTTTCTGTTTCCCAAGCAGTTGTGTCTGTTTTCAATAAATAAATGGATTTTTTGGCTTTGAAAACATTCTTCATTATTGCATAGAGTAAAAGATACCTTAGCCCAGGAAAGAAACAGGCACTGCAAGTCAGCGTAGCAAACAGATTCCTACTAACATTGGAACCACCGCACTTCACTCCCCTGCAGGGCACCAGACATTACTGGTGGCTTTCAGCCTCAAATTGCTCCCTCAAGGCATCCGTAATCCTTGCAGCCCCACGCTGGCCCCTCTAATAGCTCTGCTCTCTGGCTGTTCAAATTCAGCCTCCAGGTGTTGAAACCTCCGACTTCCATGCCTGAGTGAATCTTTCACCCTTCCCTTCACAAATGTTATGGAGGGTACAGCGTGGGATATAACTGCAGGGATATGGTCATCAGCCAGGTCCAGCTTCCCATACAGAGAGTGCCAGCGGCCCTTTAAACAGCCAAAAGCACACTCCACAGTCATTCTGCACCGGCTCAGCCTGTTGTTGAACTGCTCCTTGCTGCTGTCAAGGCTCCCTATGTAGGGTTTCATGAGTCACAGCATTAAAGGGTAAGCGGGGTCTCCAAGGATCACAATGGGCATTTCGACTTCCCCTACTGTGATCTTCTGATCTGGGAAAAAAGTCCCAGCTTACAGCTTCCTGAACAGGCCAGTGTTCCAAAAGATGTGTGCATCATGTACCTTTCTGGGCCAGCCTGCGTTAATGTCAATGAAATGCCCACGGTGATCCACAAGCGCCTGGAGAACCATCGAGAAATACCCCTTCCGATTAACGTACTCGGAGGCTATGTGGGCTATATGAAACAGAATTGGAATATGCATGTGTCATAAATATAAAGGGAAAAGTAAACCCCTTTAAAATCCCTCCTGGCCAGAGGAAAAATCCTCTCACCTGTAAAGGGTTAAGAAGCTAAAGGTAACCTCGCTGGCACCTGACCAAAATGACCAATGAGGAGACAAGATACTTTCAAAAGCTGGGAGGAGGGAGAAAAACAAAGGGTCTGTGTCTGTCTGTATGCTGCTTTTGCCGGGGACAGAACAGGAATGGAGTCTTAGAACTTTTAGTAAGTAATCTAGCTAGGTATGTGTTAGAATATGATTTCTTTAAATGGCTGAGAAAAGAGCTGTGCTGAATAGAATGACTATTCCTGTCTGTGTGTCTTTTTTGTAACTTAAGGTTTTGCCTAGAGGGATTCTCTATGTTTTGAATCTAATTACCCTGTAAGGTATCTACCATCCTGATTTTACAGAGGGGATTCCTTTACTTCTATTAAAAGTCTTCTTGTAAGAAAACTGAATGCTTTTTCATTATTCTAAGATCCAAGGGTTTAGGTCTGTGGTCACCTATGCAAATTGGTGAGGATTTTTACCAAACCTTCCCCAGGAAGTGGGGTGCAAGGGTTGGGAGGATTTTTGGGGGAAAGATGTGTCCAAACTACATTTCCCAGTAAACCCAGATAAAGTTTGGTGGTGACATTAGAAATCCAAGGGCAAAGGGTAAAATTAATTTGTACCTTGGGGAAGTTTTAACCTAAGCTGGTAAAAGTAAGCTTAGGAGGTTTTCATGCAGGTCCCCACATCTGTACCCCAGAGTTCAGAGTGGGGAAGGAACCTTGACAGCATGCCATCTATTGCCCCTGTGCAGTTAGGGAAACCCATTTGTGCAAAGCCAGCCACAATGTCATGCACGTTACCCAGAATCATGGTTCTTCTGAGCAGGATGCGATTAATGGCCCTGCAAACTTGCATCAACACGATTCCAACGGTCAACTTCCCCACTCCAAACTGGTTAGCGACCAATCACTAGCTGTCTGGAGTTGCCAGCTTCCAGACTGCAATAGCCACCTGCTTCTCCACCATCAGGGCAGCTCTCAATCTCGTGTCCTTGCGCTGCAGGGTGGGGGCGAGCTCCTCACACAGTCCCATGAAAGAGGCTTTTCTCATCCAAAAGTTCTGCAGCCACTGCTCGTCATCCCAGACTTGCATGACGATGTGATCCCACCACTCAGTGCTTGTTTCCCGAGCCCAAAAGCGGCTCTCCACGGTGGTGAGCATGTCCGTGAATGTCACAAGCAAACTCATGTCATATGCATTACTCAAGTCGATATCTTCGAAGTCCTCACTGCAGTGGTGAGCTGGAGACAGTTTGCACCGGTTCGCTAGAACCGGTTGTTAAATTTAGAAGCCCTTTTAGAACCGATTGTTCCGCAGGGGACAACCGGTTCTGAAAGGGCTTCTAAATTTAACCGGCCAAAAGTGGCGCCTTAGGCGCCGACTCCACGGGTGCTCCAGGGCTGGAGCACCCAAGGGGAAAATTTGGTGGGTGCAGAGCACCCACCGGCAGCTCCCCCCCCAAGGCCCCAGCTCACCTCACCTCCGCTCCGCCTCCACCTCCTCCCCTGAACTCGCCGCCCCGCTCTGCTTCTCTGCCACCCCCCCAGCTTCCCGCGAATCAGCTGTTCACGCGGGAAGCCAGGGCAGGCTGAGAAGCAAGCGGCGGCTTCCCGCTCAGGCCAGGGAGACAGAGCAGAGGTGAGCTCGGGCCGGGGGGCGAGGCGCGAGGAGGGCTGCCCATGCTGCAGCAGGTAACCCGGGGGTGGGGGCGCAGGGGAACCACTCCCCGCCCCAGCTCACCTCCACCATTCTTGGCCTGAGTGGGAAGCTGTGGCCTGCTTCTCAGCCCTCCCTGGCTTCCCGCCGAACAGCTGATTCATGGGAAGCCGGTCGGGGGGGCGGGGGCACGGAGAAGCAGGGCAGGGCGGTGGGTTCAGGGGAGGAGGCGGAGCAGAGGTGAGCTGGGGCTGGGCGTGGGGAGCTGACTGTGGGTGCTCTGCACCCACCAAATTTTCCCCATGGGTGCTCCAGCCACGGAGCGGATCAGTGAGGTAGCAGCCGCTCCCCCTGCTCCCCTCCCTAGCTATGGTCCCCCGCCCCTAGGAGCCAGAAGGACCTGCCAGATGCTTCCTGGGAGCTGCCACAGGTAAGCACTGCCGAGACTCCCCACCTTGCCCCCAGTAGGTGCTTCTGGCTCTTAGGGGTGGGGTGGGCACCCACTACAGTGGCCCACGAGACCCTCCTGCCCGGTTCTGGGGGTAGTCAGGGGACAGGGGAGGGGGGTGGATGGGGCAGGGGTCCTGGGGGTGGCGTCAAGGAACGCAGGGGGTGTTGGATGGAGCAGGAGTCCCGGGGGGCGGGGGTGGGCAACGACCCCCTCGTGGGGTGAGGAGGGAACCCGTTGTTAAGATTTTGGCAGCTCATCACCGCCTCACTGTCTCTTTGGATCATAAGGAATATCTTAACTGCCAAACGTGATGTGCTGGCAAGGCTCGTCAGCATACTCCTCAGCAGTTTGGACTCCATTCCCGCAGACCAAAAGGGAAGACAGAGCGAGCAGTATGAAAAACATTGAAAGATGGCACCAAATGTGGACGGAAGAAAAGGGAATGCTGGGATGCAAACCGATGCATCACGGGGCTTTGGGACAGGACCCAGAATGCCCTGCACTCCCTGCCCACTTCCCACAAGCCACAGCGCCAGAATGGGAAGAGGTGCTTTGTGGGATAGCTGCCCATAATGCACTGCTCCCAATGCAGCTGCAAGTGCCACAAATGTGGCCACGCCAAAGCGCTTGCAGCTGTCAGTGTGGACAGACTGCAGCGCTTTCCCTACTGCACTCTATGAAGGTGGGTTTAACTCACAGCGCTCTACATCTGCAAGTGTAGCCGTGCCCTTAGTGTTATCGATTATTATTGAATTCCAATTAATTCTAATGTAATGAGCTGGGGGATTGTAGGGTTCTAGTCCCAGAATCAAACTTGATTCTTTTGTGCTTATCAAGTTCCATATCTGGGTGGGAATCCTGGTATGTACCACAAAGATACTCACACTGAAGGCAGAGCAAAGCTTTAACCACTTCTAGTAGCACAATTAGTAAAGACAAAAATGTTCCAAACCAAATACAGAGTTAAGGTGATATCTTGTACCATTCCTCAGATATATACTCATATATTCACCCCCTTTCTTGGGGATCCGGTGGTGAAAGACAAAGAACCTTCTCTGTCCCTGGCAATGAGTCTAATGGTCCTGATCAACTGACAACTCCAATTACATGGTGGTCTGGCCTATTATAGGGCTTAGGTGTTGTCATGAATAGTCATGCAAATGTCCAGCCTCCCTTGTCCACATCTAACTTCCTCACCCTAATAATGTTGGGAGGCCTTTTATCCTATAGGTTAGTATATTAATAATTGTAGCTTATTACTAAGGCTATGAGTTTGTCCTGGAGGTCATGGAAGTCACAGATTCCTTGACTTTCTGAGACCTCCATGACTTCTGCAGTGGCTGGTGTGCCTGGCCTGGGGGCTGCCTGAGTAGTTCAAGCAGCCCCTGGGCCAGTCACGGCCACCACTGCTGGGGCAGTCTCGGGCTACTGCGCCTCTCTCCCCTAGCAGCAGCAGGGGTTTGAGTATGGGAGGGGGCAGTGGGCTGGGACATGGGACAGGGTGAGGGATCGGGGCGGTGCTTACCTTGGGTGGCTCCCCGAAAGCTGCGACATCCCCCACCCTCAGCTCCTAGGTGGAGGTGTGACCAGGCAGCTCTGCATACTGCCTCTGCCCCAAGTGCCGGCTCCACAGTTCCCACTGGCCGGGAACCACAGCCAGTGGAAGCTGTGGGGGCAGTGCCTGCAGGCAGAGGCAGCGTGCAGAGCTGCCAGGCCATGCCTCCACCTAGGAGCTGAGGGTGGGGGATGTCATGGCTTCCAGGGAGGCACTAAGTCAGATAGGAAACCTGCCAGCCCACCCCCACCCCCCAGTACCCGCGACGCCTCCTGGGCCACCTCCCCCCCCCCAGCAAACATGGTGCCCCCGGGCCGCTTCCTCCCGCCCACCCTAGATTTAGTCAGGTGTATACAGTACAAGTCATGGATAAGTCACAAACCGTGAATTTTTGTCCATGACTTTTACTAAAAATACCCATTACTAAAACGTAGCCTTACTTATTACATCTCCCATTGCACAGACATTGTCTCACTGCAGCCACACTTGCCACAAGCTTCAGAGCGTGTTAGAGCTGCCACCTTTGCTAAACAAAAGAAGTTTAAGGGCGACTCTTTCGAGCGGGCGAGGCGGAACAATAGCTGTCTCACAGCCAGCCACTCGGCCAGGCGTTAGCTCCTTCTGCACGCAGAGCCCAGAAGCTACCCTGGGGAACGCTGGCCCATCTGCTGAACCCTTCAGGGGTTTCCTTTGCCCTGTGCAGCCCCCGTCCCACTGTCACCAGGGCAAATTCATGGTTAAACATCTGCCAACAGTCTATCCTAAAATAGCAAGCCTAGTATCAGCTCAATATTCCTGGTAGTATTTTAGACAAACCCCTTCTTAAGCACCCTATTCCTACTTCCCCAAAACTCAGGGTAACCGTTGGCCATTTATCCATGCCAAAGTTCACAGGCCTCAAAGCATTATGTTAACTTATATCTTATGCTAACTATTAAGCTAAATATCTCATGACACAGGCATGTAAATTCCTTGTGTTATTGCCAACTAAAATAAAATACTATAGCTAGCTCCATGAGCTACAAACATTAGTTCATTTAGGGAAGGGTCTTTAGAATTATAGGGTGAAATGCTGGCTCCACCGAAGTCAATGAGAGCTTTGCCATTGACTTCAATGGGGCCAGGTTTTCACTTACGTATCTAATGAAAATGTTGGTTTTATGTAATGAACAGGACTATATCATAGGTGCTAACATTCATCAGTAATTAATAAATAACTCTTTAGGGAGAAAACAGGGACATTATTTTTATTGTTGTTATTACTACTACTGTGTTAGTGCTCCCAGATATGAACAAGATGAAAGTTCCATAGTGCTAGGTGCTGTGCAAACATAAGAAGATCCAGCCCCAGAGAATTAATGATCTAATTTGAAAAGAGATAGAAGTGAGTGTAACAAACAAGGGGGAGAAAGGGGTGGAAGTATGAGAGTTTGTTAGCCCTATCAGAAATGTACAATACTGTACTCAATGAATTCAGATGTTGCTTAACACTAGACTTTTCCTGATGTATAGGGATAGAATTCTACATGCTTTTTTAATAGATTCCAGATATTGATAGACAACAAAACCGTAAAAGAGGCATTTTCATTATAAGCCCTTTTCTTCAAATGCATCTATAACTTTCTGGAAATAAAAATCCTCCCCATTTAATTTTTTAGATGGTAAGCTTTTCAGGGAAGGGACCCTGGGTGAAAGTCTGCTCCTAATGAAGTCTGTGGGAGTTTTACCCTTGAATTCAATGAGGCCAGGATTTTTACCTCCTGTCTTCATCTGTGTTTGTACAGCACCTAATAAAATGGGGCTCTTGTCGTCACTGTGACCTCTGGTTATTACTGTAAATGTAAATAAAAATAAGAGGTGAGATTTCTTATGCTTGTTTTAAGTCTTAGGGTGCCTGTTTTGCAAAGAACATTAAAAAACATTTACCCAGTTTTGAATTTCCTCTGCTTATGTGGAAAATGAATCTTACATCTGAAAAATTTCTTAATGCATGAGTTTTAGTGTTTAGATAACTCAAATTGGTTATTTTTTTTAATAAAAGAATGAAACCTGCAATGGACTTAGCCCCATTCTTGCAAATATTTACTTAGGTCAATGGACCTATGTACATAAACAAAGTTAAATGTTTACATATGTGTTTATGGAGCCATAGTCCTCAATGAGGAGAGGCTCCATATGTTTATAAAATTTTGGGGTAGAAACAAGCTTAAACTCCTTTGAAAAAAATTGCAAATGCACAACACATGGCCCACCTTGATTATCACTACAAAAGGTCCCCCCGCTGTCCTGCTGGTAATAGCTCACCTTAAGTGATCACTCTGGTTACAGTGTGTCACACCCATTGTTTCATGTTCTCTATGTATATAAATCTCCCCACTGTATTTTCCACTGAATGCATCCGATGAAGTGAGCTGTAGCTCACGAAAGCTTATGCTCAAATAGATTTTTTAGTCTCTAAGGTGCCACAAGTCCTCCTTTTCTCTTTTCTACTACAGTTTTCTCAATGTACTATACTCAAGAGGCTTGATCCAAAGCCCAGGGAAGTGAATGGAAAGATTCCCAATAAGTTCAGTCGGCTTTGGAGCCATCCCAAGATGCTGACCTGAAGCTATTACAGATGGAAATATATCTATTTCATTAACTGTATCCTGGCTCATGCAAATGAAGACACTATAAGTTTATTTGAATGTGTGAGCAATCACAGTTCTTTTTAAAAAGGATATCTTCAGTGATAGTTCTTAATTTTATAACATGGACTTCCTCCCTCCCCATAATAATGAAACTAAAGACTAGGAGTAGTCAAGAAAGAAGCAGACACTAAAGCTCTACCAATATAAATATATAAAATATATTATAATAATTAACAAAAAAATTAAGTTAGTCCAGGTCCCAAACAAATTGTGCAAAGCCCCCAAGAGAATGAGAAGCATTCACAGTAACTGATGGAGGGGAGAAATTATTATCATATATTCAGATTAAACTGATTTATTACTAAGGACACAATCCTGCAATAAACTCCATATGAGTTGCCCTGAGCAGAGCTCACGGCAAGATGGAGGCCAAAATGTCACACACATGTCCTGTGTAATAGTAAACACAATTAACAGTGTCCCTGTATCATCTTCAGGCTGCAAGCTATTACATCAGTCTGCCACTGGAACAATGTATGTATAAAACAGAGATGGGAGAAAAGGAAATGAGATTAAACATCCAGAACAACAGAATTTCCTAATATAATCATTGTCTAAACCATCTGAAATGTCCCTGTGTTTCCCACAGCTGGTTTTCCCAAGCTGTCAGACGGGCAGTAAGGAATTCTTTGGCAACATCCTAATCTAAAAAACAAATGTTTGCCCTCTGTAGAAGAGTCAGAGGTTTGCAGGGAAATCTGTACAGTCCTAAATCAATATAACCTTTCTGTCTGAATTTCCAGAAAATCTTGACACATCACCAACTACTCTGAAGTGAATTTATGGTTAAATAATTTAAATTTCACAAATTTGGAGGCCATAAGTGAGAACCTCACTCGCTGCAGAAGGCCATGAGGGATTGTGAAATGCCCTCACAATTTCCAGAGGAGGTTTGAACATTTGATTTCAAGAATGGTCTCTGGAATCCCATGTAACTTTGGTTCAAAAGAAGAATTGCCTTCAATCTCCCCTATGAATCCAGAACGTATATTCAGACTCTTGCTTATGTTTTCTATGGTCTATTTTCTGGCAAAAGAGTGTTTTTCCCTTTATTAAAACTGCCCACAGTCCCTTCAAACGATTGAACTGAGTTTTTAAAGCCCAGGTTCTTTTGGTATAAGAGCTCTTCCAAGTATTTTGGTTTTCCCTTCAAGTGTAGCTATTGATAGGACAGGAATCTAATTCTAGTGCCTGTTACTCCTGAGGGCATTCTGCACTAAAAAAATAAAAATTCTGCAAACAATATTTTAAAATTCTGCAAATTTTATTTGTCAAATAAATGTGGAGGCTTCAGCATGGCATTGGGGAGCACAGGCCACTGGCTGCACAGAGGCGGGAGATCACTGTTTAGCTCCCTCTGGGACATGGACTCAGTGGTGAGGCTGCACCCAACCTTGACAGTCCAAGGACCGGGTCTGCCCCAGAAACACCCCAGGGCCCTGTCCCTCCATGACAGGTGAACCAGGTGTGGGCAGGCAGGCTCAGCAAGTCAGGATTCAAGTGTGGAGGGGCTTAGTGTGGGGGGATTCAGGTGCAGGTTGAAAGGGTTCTGAGTGGGGCAATCTGGGTGCGGGCAGCTCACTGCGGGATTTGGGTACAGGGAGAATCTGGATGCACAGGGGCTTGTTGAGGTGGGGTTCTGGATGCAATGGGACTCTGCAGGGGGTCCAGGTGAAAATGTTTAGGGCTCAGCAGGAGGGGGTCTGGGTGTGTGCGGGATAGAGCTTGGCAGGGGGGTCTGGATATGGGGGGGCTCAGTGGTGGTTCAGATGCTGGGGGAGTGGGGCTCGGTTGGGTGGGGATCTAGGTGCAGCTGGTTAGGGCTCAGAGGGATGGGGATGGGGTGTGGGTGGCTTGTTGGGATGGCCCAGGTGCAGGAGGGAGTGGAGTTCATCGTGGGGTTGGTGAGTTCCGAGTGTGAGGCGGTGAGGCTTGGCAGTAGGGTCTGAATATGAGGGGGTCTAGATGCATGGAGATTGGGGGAACAGCTCCCTTTATATGGATCCCTCCGCCTGCAGCTAAGGAGTGATGGATGTAGGAAGCAGGAAGAAGGAGAGCTTCCTGCAGCTGGGGGATAAATCTGAGAGTGGGTCTGACCTGGCCCCAGCTGCCATACAGGGGAAGAGGAAGTCCCGTCCCCCCCAGCCCAGCTGGGACTAGCAGCCTTTGCTTCCCAGTCAGAAAGGCCTTTTTCTGCAGGGAAGCAAAGAAATCTGCACAGGAAATCTGCACCTGTGCAGAATTCCCCCCAGGAGTAGCCTGTTGTAGGGCCTGCCAAATGAATCTCATCCTTTTTAGCATAGAGTATTAGTCCATCTCACAAATGACTTGGGGAATTAATGATTGAATTTGCCATCATACTGCTGTAAGCCAGTTGTTAGCTTCGTGGAGAGGCAACAGAAATACAGACTGATTTGCATGCCTTCCCTGCATCTGGGAACTGGAAGTGCTCATATGGACTTGTTTTCTCCTGCACACCTTTGGTGGGGGCTGTACTAGAATTGGTTCCCCATAAAGAAAAACTGAAGTTCAAAAATCCAACACAGTTTATGGAAAAAGAAAAAAAAAATGTATATGAAGGGTAGGTGGTCTGGAAAATAAAGTGAGCTCACAGAGTACAGACAGCTGACAATATAAAAAAATATAGGGCTAAGTGATTAAAAAAATCGTGATTAAAAATTAATCACAATTAATCATACTGTTAAATAATAGAATACCATTTACATATTTTTGGGTGATTTCTGCATTTTCAAATATATTGGTTTCAATTACAACACAGAATACAAAGTGTACATTAAATTTATATTTATTTTTATTACAAATATTTTTGCTATAAAAACAAAAGAAATAGCATTTGTCAATTCATCTCATACAAGTACTGTAATGCAATCTCGATCATGAAAGTTGAACTTACAAATGTAGAATTATGTACAAAAAATAACTGCACTCAAAAATAAAACAATGTAAAACTTTAGAGCCTACAAGTCCACTCAGTCCTACTTCTTGTTCTGCCAATCATGAAGATGAACAAGTTTGTTTACATTTGCAGGAGATAATGCTGCCCGCTTCTTGTTTACTATGTCACCTGAAAGTGAGAACAGGTGTTCACATGGCACTGTTACAGCCAGCGTCACAAGATATTTACATTCTAAATGCCCTAAAGATTCATATGTCCCTTTATGCTTCAGCCACCATTCCAGAGGACATGCATCCATGCTGATGACAGGTTCTGCTCGATAACGATCCAAAGTAGTGTGGACCGACCCATGTTCATTTTCATCATCTGAGTCAGATGCCACCAGCAGAAGGTTGATTTTCCTTTTTGGTGGTTCGGGTTCTGTAGTTTCTGCATCAGACTGTTGCTCTTTTAAGACTTCTGAAAGCATGCTCCACGCCTTATCCCTCTCAGATTTTGGAAGGCACTTCAGATTCTTAAGGCTTGGGTTGAGTGCTGTAGCTATCTTTAGAAATCTCATGTTGGCTCCTTCTTTGCGTTTTGTCAAGAACACTTTCATTGCAGATTTAAAACAAACAACATGTGCTGGGTCATCCTCTGAGACTACTATAACATGAAATATATGGCAGAATGCGTGTAAAACAGAGCAGGAGACATACAATTCTCCCCCGAAAAGTTCAGTGACAAATTTAATCAATGCATTATTTTTTTAATGAGCGTCATCAGCATGGAAGCATGTCCTCTCGAATGGTGGCTGAAGCATGAAGGGGCATACGAATGTTTAGCATATATAGAACATAAATACCTTGCAATGCTGGCTACAAAAGTGCGAATGCCTGTTCTCACTTACAGGTAACATTGTAAATAATAAGCAGGCAGCATTATGTCCTATAAACAAACTTGTTCATCTTCACAGTCGGCTGGACAAAGAGTAGCACTGTGTGGACTTGTAGGCTCTAAAGTTTTAGATGGTTTTATTTTTGACTGCAGTTATATAACAAACAACAACAACAAAAATCTACACTTGTAAGTTGCACTTTCACGACAAAGAGATTGCCTTACAGTACTTGTAGGAGGTGAATTGAAAATACCATTTCTTTTGTTTATTTAGAGTGAAAATATTAGTAATCAAAAATAATATAAAGTGAGCATTGTACCCTTTGTATTCTGCATTGTAACTGAAATCAATATATTTGAAAATGTAGAAAAACATCCAAAAAAATTTAATAAATTTCACTTGGTATTCTATTGCTTAACATCACAATTAATTTTTATGAGTTGAATCATGTGTGTTAACTGTGATTAATCGACAGCCCTAAAAAAATATTTTATACATAAAAACCCAACAAATAAACAAAATGTAAAGGAAGGTATTGAAAATGGAGCTACTTCTCCCACTGATGTCTGATTCAGAGATAGCCCTAAAGTGGAAGTGAGATACTAGAGACATTCTGGCCCCTGTCCTAATCTATCTGTTCTTTCCCCCACCTTCTCTTTTTAAACAAGGGGGTGGTTATTTTCATTTAACACCAGTAATTTAGGCTTTACAGCAGTTATGATGGTAACTGGCTGCATGCACACTGTACAGGTGGCCTGTATTTCCTACCTGTGGAGCTTGTGTACTCTACAGAAGGCATGTGGGGAAATGCTTTCTTGGACAGCACTGTGGTTCCTTGTGCTGCATTTTTGGCTGCTAGTGTTAGGCAATAAACACGATTAATAACCCCTATGGGACAAATCAAGAATGAGGCCACATTGTGCTAGGCACTGTACAAACAGTGAGTAGCAAATGGTCTGTGCCCCTAAGAGTTTACAATTTAAAGGTATGTCTACATGGGGCCCAGGTTAGCTGACTTGGGCTCACAAGGCTAAGGCTTCAGGGCTGAAAAACTGCGTATAGACATTTGGGCTCAAGCTGGAGCCCAAGCTCTGGCACCCTGCAAGAGTGGATGTCTCCACAGCAATTTTTAGCTCCATCGGCCCGCAATGCCCAGCGGCTCCCATTGGCCTGGAGCAGTGAACCGTGGCCAGTGGGAGCCGCGATCGGCTGAACCTGGGGATGTGGCAGGTAAACAAACTGGCCCGGCCCAGCAGGGGCTTTCCCTGCACAAGCGGTGAAACAAGTCTGGGAACCACTGCTGTAGAAAGGTCTCTGGATGTCCAACAGTCCGTGATATGGCTGCCTCTATCCCTGCCACCTGGAGTGTCTGGTTGACTCCTCTGCAGTTTTTCCCCCCAAAGTCCCATGCCAATGGAGGGAAGGCACCACCTACATCCTAGTGCCCCCCGAGTGGGATGTGTTTTCCCCCTGGCTCCAGGGTGGTGGTGGAGGGAGCGGGGGCCCTGGCTGGGCCCAGTTTTACCTCCTCCTCCTAGGGCAGAGGACCTTGAACTGTCTGCTTCCGCCCTTTCTGGCTGACTCTTCTGCAATTTTCAACGGTGTTTGGGTCAGGTACTTTTAAATTTGGGTTTGTTTTAACTTATCAAGCCTGGAGCGGCAGGTAGGGGCTGAGAATGTCAACCCCTGCTCTAGAGGCTGTTGGGAAGAGGGGGTGTCTTCTCAGCAAAGAAGCAGTTGGAGAATGGAGGCAGACAGGAGCGCAGGCTGTCTTGGCTTGGTTCATGGGAGTTCATGTGGGGCTTGGGACAGGTGCAGAGAGGGCAGACATACTAGCAAAGCTGTTCTCAAACTGTGGCTCAGGACTCCAAAGTCGGTGGTTACCCTGTTTTAATGGGATTGCCAGGACTGGCATTAGATTTTCTGGGGCCCAGGGCTGAAGCCAAAGCTGGAGCCTGTACTGGGTGGCAGGGCTCAGGATGGTGGAGCTGGGGCAGCCTCCCTCCTCAGGTCGTACAGTGATTTTTTTCTCAGAAAGGGGTCATAGTGCAATGAAGTTTGAGAACCACTGTTTGTTGTTAGTCTCAACAGGGCTGGCTCGGCGTATGCGCCTAGAGTACCAGTGAAGTGGAGTGGTCATGAGCACTGCATTCATTTTATATCTGTGGAAAAAAATCCAGGATATTACAAAACTATGTTAATGCAATGGTCATATGGAGATTTGAAATGCACAGGAACTGTAATCCAGTGCCATTACCAGGGCCCTACCAAATTCACGGCCATGAAAAATGTGTCATGGACCATGAAATCTGGCCTTGTGTGCTTTTACCCTATATACTATAGAGATTTCATGGGTGAAACTAACATTTCTCAAATTGGGGGTCCTGACTTAAAAGGGAGTTGCAGGAGGGGTCACAAGGTTATTTTAGGGGGTCACGGTATTGCCACCCTTACTTCTGCACAGACTTCGGAGCTAGGTGGCCGGAGAGTGGCTGCTGTTGGCTATGAGCCCAGCTCTGAAGGCAGTGCCCTGCCAGCAGCAGCAGAGAAGTAAGGGTGGCAATACCATACCAGGCCATCCTTACTTCTGTGCTGCTGCTGGCAGTGGCTCTGCCTTCAGAGCTGGGCTCCTGGCCAGCAGCCGCTGCTCTCCAGCTGCTCAGCTCTGAAGGCAGCCCCACCGCCAGCAGTAGTGCAGAAGTAAGGGTAGCAGTAATGCAACCCCTCCCACACAATACTCTTGCAACCCTTCCCCCCAACTCCTTTTTGGGTCAGGACCCCTACAATTACAACACCATGACATTTTAGATTTAAATAGCTGAAATCATGAAATTTATAATTTAAAAAATCCTATGACTGTGAAATTGACAAAAATGGACCATGAATTTGGCAGGGCCCTACTCATTACCAATGTATTAGTCACAAAGGTCACCACACATACAGTTACAAAATATTACATATTGGGACTTAAAGTGTCCTGTTTGCATGTTGAATGTATTGGCTTATTAATACAGTAGCATAGATATTCCAGGCTAAGAGTCGCTTCTCTAAAGAATTTACAATCTAATGTACAGGCTGTTACTGTAAAGAATACATAACAGGAAATAGAGGGGGGCATGGCTTTTTAAAAAACCTGAATGCTTCAGAAAACCATATGAGATATAATTTTTAACATTGTGGAGGTATTAGTAACTAGGGGGGAGATTTTCCAAGGGCATTGGGAGTTGCACATCTTACTCCCATTTGTGCCTTTGAAAAATCACTCACTACATAATTAAGTGTTGAGATTTGCATTTAAAGAAGGACTAAAATCCCTCTGCTTCACACTTTAATGGTTAAATTTATTCTTTGAATTTGGCACAGTAATCCTCAGAGGACAACTGATTTTTCCATGTCATTTTTTAAGAAAAATATTGACTAACTCTTGCAGAAGAAACATTTAAAAGTACTCCCTTTTTGAAATGTTGCCTGGTTAGCTCACATTTATTTGGGTTCCTCTAGCTAAAGAGCCACAATGTTCACAAACATCAAACTTCACCCAAACACAGACATGTATATGTATGTTCTGATAACATTTTCTACTCAGGCCATTTTTAAGCTTTGTGCATTTTTTTTAAATGAGAGTTTTTCCTCCTTATTCAAGGAATCTATTTGAGTTTCACCAAGATTCATTGATAGAATTTCCATTTTCAATTAAAAAAATAGGGTTGTTTGGAAAACACACACATTTATCAGGATTTTCCTCTCTCCAGCTCTGACACGTCTCCCCTGGTTGCTGCCTTGGCTCCAGCAGCACAGAGAAACCAGTCTCTATTGGAGACAATGCAGCACATGAGGGGCTACCTGCAGTGTACTGCAGAGCAACAGTGGCAGTGATGTTGAGGAAGCACTTCAAATGTGCAAAAAGAAAAGGAGTACTAGTGGCACCTTAGAGACCAATTTATTTGAGCATAAGCTTTCATGAGCTACAGCTCACTTCATCGGATGCATTCAGTGGAAAATAAATGTGGGTGCTTCAGCAAAGAGGCACTTGGCTTCCAGTGCCACAGACCAATCACACTGCACCACTCTATTCCTTCCAACCAAAAACCTCTTCCCCAAACCTTGCAGACATACACATCCCTCTAATTCCTCACCTCCCCAGTCAACCCCTATTGCCTCCACCCCCAACATCCCTGCTCTTCCCTTACCCTCAGTTCCTCACACAGCTTGAAGTAGCTCCATGAAGAGCCAAAGATTAGGGGTGCATTAAAAGAGGGAGCCTGGGGGGCAGGCAGGGATTGGAGGAGGAATTTGGGGGGCTTAGTATTGTTGGGAGAGTATGGGGAAATAGGGTTTAAGATGGGACGGCAGAAGCAGAGGGGAGAGAATCTTTTGTGACAGAAAGTTCTGTTCTAAAATCCAAAGATAGGGCTTCCAATTTCAAGGAATGCAAGGAAAAATGAAATAAGATGAAATCAAGGTATTACTGTATTGTGCAATGAGCTGTTTTTGTGAGGCATACGGTAAGTAGGTGTATAAACCAGTTAATGCACATATAACAAGAAGCTTCTGTGGAGGCATATTTACTCTTGAATGTTAGAAGGAGCTATGTTTTTGCATTAAGGGCCCACTCCAATATTCTCTGCCCATCCATTTTTCCATATACTCCTCTGTATTTAATGAGTACATAATAAGTGACTAGCAGTTTAATTTCCCTTCTAAGCTTCGTGCATTCATGCAACAATGAAAGTATTTTTTCTAATCAATGAATTGAGTTTATTATTAACCTTATTTCTACATTTTCTGCTACTTTACTATGGTGCTTTAATTGTATTTCCACCTAAGTAATGGCTTCCTAATAGAGTTTCCTTACACAGATTGCTTCTGTGTGAGCAGCAGGATTTTCTTAATGATGCTAGTACAAATTCCTTTCTCTTTTTTGTCTGTTTTTCCCCCTGTCTGTTCCTGTATTATTAATCTCTAATGGGTACAGCACCTTTGTGCTCTATGACATGGAAAACAGGGGCATTGTAACGAAACATCAAGGACAAAGCATCAAAATAATGGAGGCAACATCTATAAAAAGGAAATTAATGACTCAGGCAAGTAGATGCTACATGTAAGTATTTTAATGAGTGAGAGCTTCAGCCATGCTTAGAAATACAAATGTATTTACTGCCTTTCAGCTCTCAGTCCTTAGTTGTTACTAATGGCAGATCAAGCAGGGACAGGGGAAAATTCTAGCCATAAAATCAGAAGCCAACTAGCTGGAGTTTAACAGAAGTTTCAGGTACAATCAAAGGGACTGATTCCTGTGTCATCAACTGTGGCAGAAATCAGGAACAATTCCACTGAAATGAATGTAGTTATGCCAATGTAAAGTCAATGCCTGTGAGAAGAGAGATGTCCAGGTCCAACATAGCCAGATGTAGCTAACAGGCTTGTCATAACTCTCCATTTAGTTTTATGGGGTTTTTGTTAAAAGAACTACCTGGTCACTGTCACAGTCCAGGAGCAGCGAAAAGGTAAACTCCTCTAAATTGTAATAATTTCATCTGTCTCCTGTATGCTTCCTAGAAGTTTTTGCTTATTTTTTTGTAATCCTTGTAAACTATTGTAAATAAAAGTGCTAGAGCGCCATCTAGTGGGTGGCAGAGGGTTGCTGTGCAGTTATTTACCTTTGGACTTAAAAGCAAAATATGTAAAATGCCCAAATCTTCTTTACTTACTGTGGCTTTATTTTCAGTGGAGAAACTTTGTAGGATAAAGAGGAGAGGTTTTGGAGCTGGGCAGTTACAGAGAGAGCTGACATGCTATATTTTAGCTGTGTCATCTGTTACTCTAAGGCTAAAAGCAAATTCAACATATTGACATGAGCATTTAGATGGGTGGAAAATCAGTTATCAACAAAGGACTATTGATTTTCCATCAGTCATTTCCATAAAATAGTAGATCAGCTGTTATTGTCAGCAAGCAGTGAACTGGAAAGTTAACTGCCATCAACTATGCCTCTGGCCCAAAGAAGCAGGTCAGTAAATGATGGGAGATACAGAGTCATTGCTTAAATAGAACATCATGCAACTTTCAAAAGTTCTGAAAATACATGTGTGTACATAATACAAATTAAGACTAAATTAACTGACTGCACTTGAAAAACAAAACAGTTTAGAGTAAGACATTCAGACTAAGGTAGATTTTGTATGTATAATATGGTAAAATTTTTATAATAGTTTGATTTTCAGTGGATCTTGGAAATACATAATTATCCACTTTTACACTCAAGTAAGCAATTTTCCATTATTTTTGAAAGCAATATTGTATTAGAAATCACTAAGAGTAACAGTAATTATAGCATGGGCCATTCATGCCAACCATTACTCTTATGCATATAATTCCTTTGTGAAGTCAAAGTGACTTCCTATATGCATGGGAATTTTCAGGATTGGGCTTTACAGATACTGTGGTTACCTAGGACTGAAACAGAGACTTGTTAGAAGATTGTAGCCAAATATGGCTACTATTATGCCACTCTCTCTTTTCTTCTCTCAATGGAACATAAAAATTTTGTTCTAAAATGAATAGGTGAAATATATATTTATTGGTACCATTTTGTATCAGCAGCATCTGGAATCAGAGTTCTTTTGACAAAGACAGCTTGCTAAGAAAGATACTCTGAAGCCTAAATTTTTTTTTATGTAGTCTGAAGCCTAAAATTCCCTGAAGAATGTACTGAAGCATGTCATAGAACATCTACAAAACAGAGCTTATGCAGATGTTGTTTGCACAAAAATCCTTCAGTGATGGCAATGCATAATGAATGCAGGCCAGTTTACCTTGACAGTTTTCAGTTTGAAAGTTAAAGTTTACATTCTTGAGATGGGACTGATCCATGACGTTCAGAATGAGGACTGGATCCAAATCCAAACTTCCTCAAAAGTTCAAGAGGAGAAAGGGTGGTTTGGAACTAGTTTGCTTCCATCTTTAATATAGTCTAATTGGTTATTGATCATTTCACTAGGTGTGGGATATGCAAAAGTATTTAGATAGGTATTGAAATTAATATCCCCTGAAATTACAGGGGAGTTACTCAGGTTGGAACCTGACCAGGACAGCTAATAGCTAATTAGATAGCTAATTCCTCTACTCTGGCAAAAAGGGCTGTAAGGCAGTCACAGCTGTCCCTCCGTTGGTCTGGGAGGGAGATCATGCCCCCTCACTACAAGTCCTCTGGAAGAGCACAGTTCAAGGGGAATTAGCATAAGGGTCTCTGCCACTCAGCAGGGTAACCCAGTACTGGGTCTAGGAGCCCTGGTCCTCTGACCAGACAGGGCACTAAACAGTTAGGGGGCTCCAGCCTACAGTCAGGGTAAAGCAGCAGTGTCCATAAGCCCCTGGCCTCTGGCAGGGTGAGGCAGCAAGCAGTTAGGCAGCTCTCGGCAATATTCAGGGCAGAGCAATGAGTCTATTAGCCCAGGCCCTCAGGCAGGGCAGGGCAGCAAAATCAGGAGGCTATAGCCTGTAGTCAGGGCAGCGCAGTAACCAGTCTATTAGCCCATCCCTCAAACAGGGTGGGGCAGCAAAGTCAGGAAGCTTGGGCCTGTACTCAGGACAGAATAATAATAAGTCTCTAAGCCCAGGACCTCAAACAGGGCAGGGCAGCAAACAGTTGGGGGTCCCAGCTCTGGTGGACCGCCGAAAAACCCAGGCCTCTTGGCCTGTGGTGGAGAGGCAGTCACCTCAGAGTCAGGGGGTGGGGGGATGCAGGCCCGACCGACTCCACTGCATCCCAGCCCAGGGCCCTAACAATGGCAGTGGTCTGCCACTGGGTCAGCAGGGAAATTCAACTGCAACAAGCTGGCCGGCTCTCAGTCAGCAACAGAGCTGAATGTTATTCAGCTCCCCATGGCTACTTCCTACACTCCCATTTGTGGGGGCACTTGGGTCCCAGGGTCATCGTCCATCTTGCTGGGGTAAAGAGCTAATGGCAGCCCCAGCAACTCCTCGATGTCTCTGGAGACTGGCAGCTCTGTCAGTCCCTCTAGCTCTCAGGCACTGCTGCGGTTGCTGTCTGGTCCGAGCTCAAATAGCAGGTGAGAGGCATCCCTCTCCTCCGGTGTCTCTGCTCCAACTGAGCTGGAGGGCCGGCCTTGTATATTTCCGGTTCCTGTCCTACCCCTCCGCTTCTGGCAGGGCAGGCATGGGTGTCCCAGCTCTGCCCGTCGGGGGGGAGGGTGATTGCAGCTATCCCTCCATTCATCTGGGAGGGAGGCCACGCCCCCTCGCTACAAGGGCCATGAGATAGATAGTGGCCTAGGTCAGGACCTTGAGTTATCTTTTATTGGCAATGTTATCACTTCCAGCAGAACAGTTACCTCAAACACTTGGTGGGGCATTGGTTTAACATGGAGTTAAGAGTGCAGCCTACTGAGTCACCCATTCATGCATGGCTCGCATCCAAGTATTGATCTGTCCTTTTCTGGAGGAAGCTGACAAAAATCACAGCCAGCAGTCGTATATTTATGATGTTTGACTAATCATTAATTTTAAGTTCCTTGTTTCCAAAATATGCTGCCATGTTGGTGACAGCACCGGGCGCTAACTGAGACAGAGCCATCACCCAGCACTCCCCAGTTATTGTTTTTCAAGGAATCCATGGTGGAGACTGAAGTAGAAATGTAGTCATCTTAGCCTGGTATCTTCTCCAGAGCAAAACCTTTAGAAATACAAAGATTCTGCTTAGCTCAGTAAGGAATGCCTGCAAAGGTCAGAGTTTATTGACTGGCAGATGGTGCAGCCCTGGGTCTGGATCCCCAAAGGAATTAGCTGCATCAAACCGGTAGTTCAGGTGTCCCAGATGTAAAGTGGCCATAAGATTTAGTGCCTCACACAAATGTCACATTTTCAAAAAGCAAATGAAGGTTACCTACAGCATTGAAAAGTGTCATTTTAGAGTAAGGGCATCATTCCATCCCTATCCAAATCTGGGAATGTTTTCATATGTATTTAGTTATTTTGCTAGAAACAGCCAAGCCACCATTACATCATAGAACGATGTATCAAAGCAAACTTTCTCTACAAAGAAAAAATTACTATGTATTCTTCCCCACAACCTTTATTTCTTCCTATTCAACACTTTTCTTCCATCTCTTGAGGTCTCTGTTTTCCTTCAGCTTAGTATTTCTATAGTTTTTCCATCTTTTTAAATGTTTGCTAATTTCTCTATCATAAACATTCCCTATAAGACATTTTTCTTTTCGGATTTGACACCACTTTTCCCCTCAGGCCCTTTCTTTCTGATTTTCTCCTGTTTGTGTCTTGGTGCCTCTCACCCCTTGTTCACAGGTCTTCTTACAATGGAGCCCAGAACATTTGTCTTGCTCACCATCCAAATGTGGGTGAGGAGAGTGTTCCAGAGAGTGAGAGAGATTCGATGTCACCTTGTGACAGCAGGAGAGAGTTGACAGCCTTTGCAGTGCAACCACAAACATGGAATTTAATCTTTATTCATAAGACAAAAAGCCAGATTCACTGGTATGTACTGCAACACGTCTAGTTTATGGCTGCTTTGTGTCAAAGTGGCTGTGCAAAACAGCTGGGATGCACTAGTGAATCTGACCCAACCTTTTCACTGGAGCTGGCTGAAGAAATAGGGAGGTAAAAAAAATACAATTTTTGGTAAACCCTCCACTCCCCTTTTTTTGGGCACAATTAGACATTTTGACAAAAAAAAAAAAATCAGAACTGAACATTTGAATTTTGAAACATTGTGACCAGCTCTAATTTTGTCAGCTAGTTTTAGTGGTGTTAGTAAGGCCTGTGTGCTCCCTCTCCTATGGTGAAATCTACTGAAGGAAGAAATCACCACACAGTTTGTAGAGCTCCTGGGATATTCTCTCATCATGAAGAAAGCTGCCCCTCTGTGCAGCATCTTGGTCTACCTCTCACCTCTTGGGTCACCTCCTTCCTTGTGACTGTCCAGTACCCCTTGTACTCAAGGTAGGTAAAAGCAACAGAGGAGAGTTAACACTACTCCTAGCAGCCTCATCTACTGCTCAGATTTCAACTCAGCAGTTCACAGGTGTTGGAAGAAAGCATGCTGTGTAGAGAGGCTCTTCCTTGGCTCCACATCCAATGGGAGGGGAGGGTATGTCAATTAATAAGGACAGGCTGATTAGGGTCCAGCTGTGAAGCACAAAATGTTCCCTTCAGTATTTTAAACAGGAGGCACACAACTGCACAAGCAAATAATCATTTAGTATTATTGGTGGAAGAGTACTAAATAATAAAAAGAGTACAGAACACAGAGCACAGAGAAAAAGAGATATGGTTTCTTTAAAGAAAATGAAGTTGATTGCACATACCAGCTGTTATTTCCCTCTCCGCCCCCACAATAGGCTGCAAGTGTTTCCTAACAATACCTTGTTTTGACCATCTGTACAATAAAAGGGGCCCCCAGCCTTCTAAACTACAAACAGCAACAGGAGAGTCTGGAGCCATCTCAGGCAGCAGCAACTGTTGTATTAGTAACTTTCCAGGCAGTTAAAACACCACCTCTCCTTTCCTTATTGTTTATGGTAACAGAAACTTTCAACCAACACTGGGCACTGAGGATTCCCAACCAACTAATGTATTTTCTCCCTGCCTCCAAAGACCATGGAATATTGACCACCACTCTGCTTAGCAGGTTCAGTCTTGCTCTGCCATGAGCTCTTCAAGTGCCCCTCCACAAAACACAACAAGAAAGGAGAGGGGTTCCCTCAGTACATCACAGTATTGATCATATGAATAATATTATTGCAATTACTTTTTTTGGCCATTGTACCTGCAAGAATAATAAAAATAGTTTGAGGCCATCTCTCATACTGGTAGTGAGTAATGAGCTCATTGTTGAACCCAGGTTGCATGGCATCATGAAGAAGTACAGAGCCAGAGTAGCAGCACTAGTGAATATTTCCTAATGAGTACAGCTTAACATAAAATAGTCCCTGAGGCCATAAGGATTCAGTTGCTCTCCAATGCAGACAGTGCTCAACTGTCCTTTGGGAAAAGGAAGTTGAGAAATGTAGACTGAAAATAGTCCATTTCAGGTCCCAAACCTATATTTTATTTGCACCCAAAACACCCACTTTCAGAACAAGAAATGCAGAACCAAGCCTTAATTGTCTACTTCTCAATGCCATTGAGAAATAAAAGATGCACAGTACAAACAAATTAAAAACATTAAAACAAACTTCATGTCTGCCAAGGCAACATAGCTTCAAAACCCCCATTTGTTTATACTCTGGGTACAAGTTTCTAAGGCTGACAGGCTGGGTTTATAGCCTGAGGATTATCTTTGAAGCAGTGTCTCATTGCTTTGTACTTAAGGATTTTTTAAAAAACATCCTGCACTGGTAATTTGAAGAGCTTAATAGTACTATCAGTATTCATACACTGGAGATTTGTTTTTCTTTTATGCATAATGATGTGTTGCTACCTCCAGTGATAAATAGAACTTCTAAAAGAAATATGTACAGCAATTTAACTCGTCATCCTGACATGTTTTCAATATATCTGTTACTGCAACAGCAGTCTCAGTACTTAGCAGTAGTAGTATCCACAAAGGGACAGACCCTACCTTCCAGAAAAGAGTACTTGATCCAGAAATTATGGTGGACATCTCTACTAGAAAGGAGTAAATACTGAATATGAGTGTGGACATTTGCTCAAATAAAAAAAACAACATTATTTTGAGGGAATTCAAACCAATTTTAATTGACTTTCTATGAACAGTCATATGAGCAATTGTTCGTGGAAAAAGAAATTCACAGATATTTGTGATAAAGATGTGGTCACAACCATGCTTGGTATTACAAGTGACTTATTCAATCCTATATTCTGCTTATAAGAGTTTTCAATTATGCAGTCACAGTGCAGAAAAACATTGTGACCAACCACACAACAGAAACAGTTTCAAAACAGTTGAATAATTCTGAATAAACCAATTTGTAAAAAGTTTAAATCTGTTCATAGATAATACACAAAGAAAAAGATGCTAAATTTAATGATTGTCTACTGCAAATAATTTGTCCTGCTCCACTCTGCACACTGAAGGCCAGAGTTTGCTCTCATACTCAGGTATAAATCTGGAGTATCTTCTCTGACCTCATTGAAGTAATTCCAGATTTACAACTGAATAACGAAAGCAAAATGGAGTAATTTATATATGCAAGAAGAATGAAATTTCAAAAGGTGAGACCAAACTAATGGTTATGCACAACAGGGCCTATTTTTTTCCCGGTGTTGGTACCGTGCCTAACACAATGGGATCCTGCTTTGTGACCATAGTGTCTAAAAGTCCTTGTAATACAAACAACAATAATTAATAATTCATGAATAAAATTGTCTGTTTGAAATTTCAGAGTGCAGGTCTAAGGGAAATGTTTACATTTTTATTATATACTGAACAATATTGGAAGCAGATTTGAGGTGAGAGAGATGAAATCACAATACAGTCTTGTAATACATTCACTGGTTTTTGGACCCAAATTCCTCTAGTGAGTGTGAAAAATTCTCAAATACTACAGTGGTGAGGGCCACATAAATAAATAACCAATATTCATACTGTAGTAGAGTTTAGAGGCCTCAACACCAGAGCCCCATTGTGCTGGGCATTGTATAGTATAGTAAATAATGATCCCAGCCTCAGAGAGTTTACAATATGATTGACAGACAGACTACTTTCAGTCTCAATGATTTATTTTAAATTTAAGAACCAACCACTGTAAAGTCCCTATGAGAGACATTAAGGTGTGTGATGGTCTTTGTAAAACCATCCATTCTGAACAAAAATTGCTCTTCCAAATGGAGAACCGCACAGCAGATGGGCAGGCAGGCACTGTGGAAATTTAATGATGCAGTACACAAAATACTAGTTACATAGGTGCACACATTACCTCATTCCTGCATGGCATCCCCATCATCATGGTGATAACTTAACTGTTCAAAACGCTTGCAATGAAACCTGAACTCACTTGACATTAGCTCAGTTTTGGATTTATCACTGAACCCAAAACTCAGCCCATAATACATCCTGCAGGCACCAAGATCTGCAGCCCCTTTACTATTGAAACATTTGTGTGGGGGATGCCTAGCTTGCCAAACTCTTCTAGCTCTGGTCTACGGTTGATCAGATGATCGTAGAGGACTGCTTCACCTTGCTTGAACCATTGTGAGCAGGAGCTGGTACCTGAGGTGGCTGATGTCCAGTAAGGGACCGATACATCTCCTGCCAAAGTCAATGGAAACACTTGCATAGTCTTCAATGCGAATTGGATTGGGCCCTGAACAAAGACAAAGGTTCTGGAGGTGTGCCTGGATTGTGGTGTGTCCACTGCCCTGGCAACCCTCCTTGGGAAAGACTAGATGACCCTGGAGGTCCCTTCTAACCCTATTATTCTCTCCCCATGCCAATCATAGAAAAGAGGTGACCTGGTCCTACTGCAATAGATCTTTTGTTTCTGTTGTATTGTGTTTTGGATAGAAATGTCCCATTACCCCGTATACTGTTGGACCACTAAGCAACAGACTGACATGATCAACACTTTTTTGTATAAAACAATCCTGATTTCCTCAGTGTCACCAGGTTCTCGAGAGGTGCAGATCTGGGGATTCCGTCCCTATGGAGGAACGGAGCATAAAAGCACCAATGCTCAATACTCAGGTACAGAGATGGATGTCAGCACATCCCTGCACCACATCAATGAAGGTGCTGGGACCTGCAATGTGCATCTCACAGGATATGGACCTAATTAATCAGGCCACTAGAAAATAATGTAATGCAACTATCACTAAATATTAATGAAATTTCCAAATTTAAGTGTATTGGGCCAGATCCACAGCCACATTTTGGCCCTTTTGCACTGCTCTGGTGGCACATAGGGTCCAAAAGTTAGCTTAACTGACTAGCTGGGGGTCCCTCAATGCAGGGAAAAATCCCCAGCTGGCACAGATCTGGAGTACTTGGCTCTATACAGTCCCCCTCCCCCCAAGATATGTGGGCAGAGTCTGCTGGGGTGCTGATGCGGTCCAGTTGATCACCAACTTGTGTATATAGCCTGTGTGTGTGTGTATGTGTGGTGGGGGGGAGGGGAAGGGCATGTTACAATCAGCGTAACTTAGAGCAACCCTAAGGCCTACTCTAATTCAACAAGTTTCAGTGACATATCTATTTTGGTAAGGAATGTGAAAAAATCCTTCTGCTACTTGGCATAATTCTGGCAACAAAAGCCCCAGTGTTTGCTGGTAGCACTGTATATATGACTTATTCTGTTCAGGGAAATGGTTTAAGCTATGCTGGCAAAAGACCGCTGCACCCCCACTAGTGGGGCTTGCTGGTATAGTTATAGTTAAACTGGCAAACCCTTTTGTGTGTAGAAAGGGTTGAAGCTGAATAGGGGGTGGGCAGAACCAGTCCCTAGCACCTTGGGGGAGAACCCCCTTCCCCACAGCCTCTTGTGTCTGGTGCCAAATGGAGTTCAGCTTGGACTAAGGATCACAGCAATTGTGTCTTGCTGTAAGAAAGAAAAATAAAAATGGGCTGAGGAACTTCAAACGACACACAGCTAGTCCAAGAAAAATATATGTTACCTCCAGCGAAGCACTGCAGTGTCAGTCAGGGGCTGAGTCAGTCAGCTTAAACTCGGCCATTCGTTTCCCTGTTCCAAGGTAAGGAAGGTTCTTTCTCGTTAGCGCTTTTCTAATCCGTTTTCTGGGTGGGAGAAGTTTTTGGGTTTTTTAATAATGCTTAATAATCATGTATGATCAGTCCCCTTGTGGGTATGGCAATCCATTTCTTTCACCAACTTAATTAAGAAGGTTTTGTTATGCGTAAAAGACATGAGGCAGCTAGGGCAGAGTCTTATGAATTGGTGAGCATTCAGTAACTATATTAAACAGTTTCTTTAGGTCCCTGAAATTGCATTTAGAGGGTAGCTGTTGAGAAAACCTGATGAGAAGCACTCTGAATATTCATATTACTCCACTACTTATTCATTGGATTTAAAAGCAATGGTTTCCTATGGGATGAAGTGTCTCTGAATATCAATAGCATAACTACAATTACCAAGAGCATTACTTGGAAGATATTAAAAGCAATAAATCAAACATGTCAGCTGAGGAACAATGATGATATTATGTACAAACAATTAGCAAAGCAGGTGTCCATGATTCTTTCCCAATATTCTGTAGTTTCTTCTAATCCACATACGTGGATAGTGAAGTATTAGCAGTAGAGCTATTCATAGCTGATAGTAGGGTGAAAGGTGCTGCTCTGCTTCTATCCATTATGAAGTAATGTTTGGCCAGAACTTCTTCATACCTGGTGAGGGAGGGTTTATATAACTGTGATATTGTTAGCCAAGTCTGTTTCCTTCCCCTTCTTGGCAATGCACATTCACACAGATTTATACCTCCTGAGGAGCTGGCCCAGAATGGTCTTTGAAGTGTAAGAATAAAGGGAGGCAGGCAGGAAGGCCTTTGATAGGTATTTTCACAGCAGTTCTGCTGTTCCACCTCCCATACAAGAGATTTTTTACTTTTGTGAGCTTTTCACATATAGTTGATCGCTCCTTCCATCTCTGCAGATCTCACTGTTATGCAATGAAAACCAGGCACTAGACTGGAAAGAGTTGCTAGAATCTATTGGTAAATGAAATGCTGAGTCAGAGTTAGGTGCACCTATGGAAACAGTGCACTCCAGCCCAGCTCCTGCAACCCCTTTGATCTGCCCTCTACAGCAGGGCTGGGAGCAGGGTCAGATAGGGCCCTTACATCAGCTTTACACTAGCTGGGGAGGCTAGAGCAGCATTAAGGAGCTTTAGGGTAACAGAGAATCAATTCCTATATGTTAAAAGCAACAAGTTATTCTGCAGAGTCGTACTTTTCAACCTCAAAGAGCAACTTCCTCTGTGAAGGCAATTGAGGAGACAGGAGTACCTGGTGGTGTGTTGTGATTCTCACATCCTGACGTTGCAACATGACAACTTACTGCCATCACACAACTGCATCCCTTCATTGCTAATCAACACAATTTCTTATCGCTCCCTGTTGTCCTGTTCCTCATTTCTTAGTTATGTGGAAGAATGGCAAAGAAGGTAAAAAATCCATTACAATCTACATACCACACAGACTATGCTGACAGCTTGTGCCACAAGCTCTCAAAGAAACTGCGGAACCACCTGATCAACATCCTCTACAGCAAACAGGGAAAGATTAAGAATGAGCTCTCAAAAATGGATACTCTCATAAAAAACCAACCTTCCACACAAGCTTCCTCGTGGCTGGATTTTATTAAAACCAGACAAGCCATTTACAACGCACACTTTGCTTCTCTACAAAAGAAAAAGGACACTAAACTTTCTAAACTACTACATGCTACAAGGGGCCACAGCAATGGTTCCCTCAACCCACCTAGCAATATTGTTAACCTATCCAACTATACTCTCAGCCCAGCAGAAGCAGCTGTCCTATCTCGGGGCCTCTCCTTCTGCCCCTCCACCCCCACGAACATGATACAGTTCTGTGGTGACCTAGAATCCTATTTTCGACGTCTCCGACTCAAGGAATATTTCCAAAATACCTCTGAACAGCATACTAATCCACAGAGTTCTCCCTACCAACACTACAGAAAGAGGGATTCTAGATGGACTCCTCCTGAAGGTCGAAACAGCAGACTGGACTTCTACATAGAGTGCTTCTGCCGACGTGCACGGGCTGAAATTGTGGAAAAGCAGCATCACTTGCCCCATAACCTCAGCCATGCGGAACGCAATGCCATCCACAGCCTCAGAAACAACTCTGACATCATAATCAAAAAGGCTGACAAAGGAGGTGCTGTTGTCATCATGAATAGGTCGGAATATGAACAAGAGGCTGCTCGGCAGCTCTCCAACACGAGTTTCTACAAGCCATTACCCTCTGATCCCACTGAGAGTTACCAAAAGCAACTACAGCATTTGCTCAAGAAACTTCCTGAAGAAGCACAAGATCAAATCCGCACAGACACACCCCTGGAACCCCGACCTGGGATATTCTATCTACTACCCAAGATCCATAAACCTGGAAAGCCTGGGCGCCCCATCATCTCAGGCATTGGCACCCTGACAGCAGGATTGTCTGGCTATGTAGACACCCTCCTCAGGCCTTACGCTACCAGCGCTCCCAGCTACCTTCGAGACACCACTGACTTCCTGAGGAAACTTCAATCCATCGGTGATCTTCCTGATAACACCATCCTGGCCACTATGGATGTAGAAGCCCTCTACACCAACATTCCACACAAAGATGGACTTCAAGCCGTCAAGAACACTATCCCCGATACTGTCACGGCTAACCTGGTAGCTGAACTTTGTGACTTTGTCCTTACCCATAACTACTTCACATTTGGGGACAATGTATACCTTCAGATCAGCGGCACTGCTATGGGTTCCCGCATGGCCCCACAGTATGCCGACATTTTTATGGCTGACTTAGAACAACGCTTCCTCAGCTCTCGTCCCCTAAAGCCCCTACTCTACTTGCGCTATATTGATGACATCTTCATCATCTGGACCCATGGAAAAGAAGCCCTTGAGGAATTCCACCATGATTTCAACAATTTCCATCCCACCACCAACCTCAGCCTGGTCCAGTCCACACAAGAGATCCACTTCCTGGACACTACAGTGCTAATAAACAATGGTCACATAAACACCACCCTATACCGGAAACCTACTGACCGCTATTCCTACCTGCATGCCTCCAGCTTTCACCCTGACCACACCACACGATCCATCGTCTACAGCCAAGCTCTGCGATACAACCGCATTTGCTCCAACCCCTCAGACAGAGACAAACACCTACAAGATCTCTGTCAAGCTTTCTTACAACTACAATACCCACCTGCAGAAGTAAAGAAACAGATTGATAGAGCCAGAAGAGTTCCCAGAAGTTACCTACTACAGGACAGGCCTAACAAAGAAAATAACAGAACGCCGCTAGCCGTCACCTTCAGCCCCCAACTAAAACCCCTCCAACGCATTATTAAGGATCTACAACCTATCCTAAAGGATGACCCAACACTCTCACAAATCTTGGGAGACAGGCCAGTCCTTGCCTACAGACAGCCCCGCAACCTGAAGCAAATACTCACCAACAACCACATACCACACAACAGAACCACTAACCCAGGAACTTATCCTTGCAACAAAGCCCGTTGCCAATTGTGCCCACATATCTATTCAGGGGACACCATCACAGGGCCTAATAACATCAGCCACACTATCAGAGGCTCGTTCACCTGCACATCCACCAATGTGATATATGCCATCATGTGCCAGCAATGCCCCTCTGCCATGTACATTGGTCAAACTGGACAGTCTCTACGTAAAAGAATAAATGGACACAAATCAGATGTCAAGAATTATAACATTCATAAACCAGTCGGAGAACACTTCAATCTCTCTGGTCACGCAATCACAGACATGAAGGTCGCTATCTTAAAACAAAAAAACTTCAAATCCAGACTCCAGCGAGAAACTGCTGAATTGGAATTCATTTGCAAATTGGATACTATTAATTTAGGCTTAAATAGAGACTGGGAGTGGCTAAGTCATTATGCAAGGTAGCCTGTTTCCTCTTGTTTTTTCCTACCCCCCCCCCCCAGATGTTCTGGTTTAACTTGGATTTAAACTTGAAGAGTGGTCAGTTTGGATGAGCTATTACCAGCAGGAGAGTGAGTTTGTGTGTGTATGGGGGTGGGGGGGATGTGAGAAAACCTGGATTTGTGCAGGAAATAGCCCAACTTGATTGTCATGCACATTGTGTAAAGAGTTGTCACTTTGGATGGGCTATCACCAGCAGGAGAGTGAATTTGTGTGGGGGGGGGTGGAGGGTGAGAAAACCTGGATTTGTGCTGGAAATGGCCCACCTGATGATCACTTTAGATAAGCTATTACCAGCAGGACAGTGGGGTGGGAGTAGGTATTGTTTCATATTCTCTGTGTATATATAAAGCCTGCTGCAGTTTCCACGATATGCATCTGAGGAAGTGAGCTGTAGCTCACGAAAGCTTATGCTCTAATAAATTGGTTAGTCTCTAAGGTGCCACAAGTACTCCTTTTCTTTTTAAAGAATCCTAGCTGCTCCGAGTGCCGTTTTCACATGTCCCAGACAGCTTGGGGAGTGCTCCTGTGATCAGCTTTCTGCTCTGTCTGCCTAACAGTACAGCTTGATCAGCCACAAACACTTCAGAAGACCTATTTGCAAGGCCCCAAAGAGCCACACGTGTCTCAAAGGCCATAAGGTATCATCACTGTTGTCTGTAGGTATGACAAGTGGAAATGAAGAAAGAGGGTCAGTCTTCTGGTTGGGTCAGTGACTCTGTGGGGCTCAGGAGGGCTAGCACCAGGCAAACTGCTATCTCTCAGACCCAGAGCCTCAACATACAACATTGGCCACTCAGCATGCTTAGCAAGGATCGCTTTTCTACAGCTTTGCATGCCTGGTGCATTTCTTATTAGTAATGACACACCATTGACTATTCCTTAATGAAGCATAAAGCATACATCAAAGTATAGTGAGGTGCCTTTATGACTGTGCAACAGCAAACAACTGTGTAGTGTGACATGGTAGACAGACAGTAGACCACACCACTTGACTGATTATGATGCATTAGATATTTTTAATAAACTGTGGTTCTGAAAGTAAAAACCTATTATTGAGTGGTCTTTGTTTTTTTAGCACTTTTTTTCCCCCCTCCTTGAGAAAAACTGTATTATCTGAAGCTAATAATTCTAGCTGGTGTTATTTGTATGCAGTATATGGAGATTTTAGTGCCAACACATCTCTATTAATATTATAAAGACTTTGTCTGAAATCATAATCATCAAGTAACTATCACAACAATTCATCCAGAAAGCCCTACATTTTAATTTCATTTCAGATACAGAGACTCCTCTTTTCAGCTGCTTTGTCCTCAAATACAAAGCCTGGCATGTTGCAAGTGCAAAAGGAAGAATATGTAGGATTAGAGCTGGAGGAATGCATCTTTGAAAGATAAATATCTTATGATTAGAAGCATGCTACAAAGGTATAGTCTATTGATATAATGGAGTCTTTAATTCCCAGAGTCTCTCTCTAGGTCCTGTGTTCTTTCACCATCTCTACCCCATAACATGGCAATGCATGGTCAGAAGTATATTACCATGAGGAGCCCAGACCCAGGAGAAACTCAATGAACAAACAGAAACCAGGTCAAACTTCTGAGAGGTTATGATGCATGGGGTTTTGTTCCTGCCCGTCCCCCCCTTTAATCCTACAAGAATGGGAAACAGTTTCTGGTCTTCGAACATTGATCTGACGTGTGCTTTGCAGCATTAAGTCAGCATGTGGGGACATGAAAATGCACAGTAAATGATGGATGGACTAAAGGAGAAAATGCTGAAATGATAGGCCTTGGAAAGCCTGGACAGATGAATTCTTGAACCTCCTCACCTCTGTAGTCACTGCTCAGAATTTATCCAGACAAATATGTTACAGTATATCTTGCAGCATATACTGTAATTCTGCAGTGGCCAGAATGTAGCTTCTGGACCAAATGTGGCATATGGAGCTCTACAATGCAGTCTGTGGGCATCATCTCATCTATAAAGTAGTGAAAGGTCTTTGTTTGAGTCAAGGAAAAATACTGAATGCAGCGGGGATGAGGGTTGATACCTCTCCCTTTCCTTTTACGTTATTTAGCGGTGAAGCAGTTAGTATCTTCTGGGGTCTGTGAATTTGACACAATTTGCACAACCCAGGAATAATGCATAGGGCTGAGTTCTGCAAGTAGCCTGGTCTCGGATGTACTGCACAACTCTTCCCTGGCCTGGATCTCATTTCTCAGCTCTTATCACACAGTCCCCTGCTTGCTTCCCTTTGCCAACAAGGCTATCCTCAACACTGCCTTTACTTCCTCCCATTCCCATCTGTGTGTCTTCTTCCAAGCTGCTCCTATACAAGAAACAATGTCCCGGTACCAGAGTGCTAGGTCCCCACCCTCTCCAAATTTAAGTCTCTCATAAAGACCCCCTCCTTCCTTGAGGCCCACAATCTGAAAAGATAAATACAGCAATTTTTTAGAAAAAACACCATGTTAGCAGCTCTTTGGGTCTCCTGGTGTGTCTTGTTGGTCTGCCTTTCACGGTGACATTGTATGGGCTCCTGCAAGGGATTAAGGAGTTGAGGATCTCTTACTCCCTTAGGTGAGCTATCTGGATGTTGGGTTCCAGGGGTATGTGGGACTACTAACTTACTTCCAGAGAGGTGGGGCAGAGGTGGTGCCTTGGCTTCATTCCCCTACTTACTGAAGAGAATTGCTGAGCCAGCACTAGCAGGGTGTCAGTAGTTTTCTGCAACTAGAGATTAGCAGTCAACTGCTACGGAGAGTGAGGATGAAGCAGGTAAGAATTCTATTGCTAAGAGCATGTTTTCACTACAGAGTTAACCCAGGTGATCAGTATTTGGGTTTGAGCACTCAGGTTAGCCTGGTTCAGGTGTGAGCAGCCCCACTGCAAAGCCACACTCACTTTACAGCACCCTCACTGGTGCTTCACTCAGCCATGTAAGCCACCTGGGGTCATTGCTCATGGTTCTTAGTGAGGCAGTAAGATGAACTGCTCTTTAAACTTTCCCAGTGAATGTTGGGAGAGCTTGTCTGTCTTTCTGGCACATGGGCACAATTGTGAGAAGGTACTGGAGGACTATCAGCACTCAAGTAGTTTAGCCTGTGTCCACAATGCAAAGTGGGTGGGCTACCAGCCTGAGCGTAAGCAACATTCAAGTTTTAACCTATAGCCCAGGACAGTCAAGCTAGCTGGGATGTAAAGCACCACACTCTGGTTAGAGGGTTCTGTGTGAGGACAGGAGGAGGTCAGAGGCAACACCTGAGTAAGAGCCCCAGTTAGCTCCATAGTGAAGGCATCCCCTCAGTCATAGGCTACTCTTCATAGAATCATAGAAAGTTAGGACTAGAAGGGACCTTGAGAGGTCATCTAGTCCAGCCTTCTGCACTGAGGTAGGACCAAGTATACCTAGACCATCCCTGACAGATGTTTGTCTAATTTGTTCTTAAAAACCTCCAATGATAGGGATTCCACAACTTCCCTTGGCAACCTATTCCAGTGATTAAATATCCTTATAGAGTTAGAAAGATTTTCCTACTATCTGGCCTAAATCTCCCTTACTGCAGATTAAGCCCATTAGTTCTTGTTTTACCTTCAGACGACATGGAGAACAATCGATCAAATAAGTTAAGGACTCCTATAAAGGGGGATAGTGAAGACCAATATCAGGGCCCTCTCAGTCTTCTCAGGACTACATGTACCCAGCTTTTTTAACCCTTCCTCATTGGTCAGGTTTTCTAAAACTTATTTTTGATAAAAAGCTTTCCTCTGTACTCTCTCCAATTTGCTCACATTATACCTAAAGTGCGGCACTCAGAACTGAACGCAGTACTCCAGCTGAGGCCTCACCAGTGCCATGTAAAATGGGACCCTCATCTCCTGTGTCTTACATACATACTCCTGTTAATACATCGTAGAAAGCTACTAGCTTTTTTTGCAGCTGCATCACCTTGTTGATTTTTCCTTCCTAAGTGTAACATTTTGCACTTGTCTTGATGGAGTGTCATCTTGTTGGTTTCAGACCAATGCCCCAATTTGTGAAGATCATTTTGAATTCTAATCCAAAGTGTTTGCAACACCCCCAAGCTTGGGGTCATCCACAAATTTTATAAGTATATTCTCTACTCCATTATCTAAGTCATTAATGAAAATACTGACTAGTACTAGACCCAGCCCTGTCCCCTGTAGGGCCCCACTAGATGCAGTAGATACAGATTCAAGTAGTTCATGCACATCACTTTTGAGGGCTGTGCCTGTAGTCAAACTAACCTTAGAGTGTGAGGTATCCAGAGCAAGGACTGAAACAAGTTTCTTGTACAGCACTGAGTATACTACTGGCACTTAAAAAAACCCCCAAGAATTCACAGTGATATACAAAACCATTCGCTATTTGGCCTGAGATATGAGACATGGATGGTGAGAAACAAAAACTTGCTTGGCCAAAATGCTATGATGTAAATCAGGTATATCTGCTAGGAAAAATCAGCTAAGAAAATAGTGGTGTGCCCTGTGAAGTGGTGTTAGATAATATCGGGGAAAATGACCACATCCCATTTCCCCCTTTTCTACAGTGAATTGCATCTAACGAGAAATGAAGATTAAAAGAAATGGTTTACAAATATGGATGGCAAATACCCTGTCTCGCTTTTTGTGACTAACATGCAGACTAGGTTGCTAATGAGCCTCAGAGTATTTTCCAGCATATAAGTAACGTGTTAGATCTGATCTATATATAAGGGTATTTTGATCTTGGCAGATCTCTGTACTGCATAAAAGCTGCAGTAACTTCCAGGTCTTTTTGTTAAGGGAAATGAAACAAAATGAACAAAAATAATAGCAAGAAAGGAAACATTAACTGTGTGGGCATGGGTGGGGGTGGGGAGGAAAATACAACATTAGAATCATTCAGAAGATCTGTTTGATGGTAGCAACTTGTAACTGTTCAGACTATGCAGGAGCGCACAGGACACATGACTTTCTTCAAAAACTAAACACAGATTAATTCCATCAAAGTCGGGGAAACTGACAACTAGCAATGAAACAGTGGATGCAGATCCCTATTGCAAGTAGCACATCACAGACTGCAGCAAGTCAGCAATAGTGGGAACTGTCCATGACACAAATGGGGATAAATCATTTAGGAAGGATCCACATTAAAAAATGAATTTCTTTCTTAGGTCTATGCAGACAGAATCTCTGTCTCATCCAGCAAAGAGAAGATGGTGAGGCATTGTTAGTGCAATGGCGCCCCCTCTGGCCAAATATGGCACAGCCCCTGGGCTCACCTAGTCTAGTGGAACTGAGAGTCTAATCCTGGTGCCTAGGAGCCCAAAAAGCCTTTCTTCAGTTCCAAGCCCATTGGGAGTTAGTAGGGGAACCCAGGCCCACCCACTCCACTGAGTTCCATCTCAGGGCCCTTGTCATAAATATAAAGGGAAGGGTAAACACCTTTAAAATCCCTCCTCACCTGTAAAGGGTTAAGAAGCTAGGATACCCTCGCTGGCACCTGACCAAAATGACCAATGAGGAGACAAGATACATTCAAAAGCTGGAGGGGGGGGGGGAGAAAAAAAGGTTCTCTCTGTCTGTGTGATGCTTTTGCCGGGGACAGAACAGAACAATGGAGTTTTAGAATTTAGTAAGTAATCTAGCTAGATATGCGTTAGATTCTGTTTTCTTTAAATGGCTGACAAAATAAGCTGTGCTGAATGGAATGTATATTCCTGTTTTTGTGTCTTTTTGTAACTTAAGGTTTTGCCTAGAGGGATTCTCTATGTTTTTAATCTAATTACCCTGTAAGGTATTTACCATCCTGATTTTACAGAGGTGATTCTTTTACTTTTTTTTCTATTAAAATTCTTCTTTTAAGAATCTGATTGCTTTTTCATTGTTCTTAAGATCCAAGGGTTTGGGTCTGTGTTCACCTATGCAAATTGGTGAGGATTTTTAATCAAACCTTCCCCAGGAAAGGGGGTGTAAGGTTTGGGAGGATTCTGGGGGAAAAGACATTTCCAAACGGGCTCTTTCCCAGTTATATATCTGTTAGACATTTGGTAGTGGCAGCAATAAAGTACAAGGGCAAAAGGTAAAATAGTTTGTACATTGGGGAAGTTTTAACCTAAGCTGATAAAAGTAAGCTTAGGAGGTTTTCATGCAGGTCCCCACATCTGTACCCTAGAGTTCAGAGTGGGGAAGGAACCTTGACAGCCCTCAAGTTAGATAAGCAAAATCAGGGATCTTTAACTCTGACAGTGCCCTAAGCATCTTCTTACCTTCCCTATGTTGGTCAGATCATCCCCTTCAGGGCTGTTGTTTCTGAGCAGCTCTTTAGTGGTTCTCTGGCAGGAACTCCAGTCTCTAGCCTGAGCACTCCTCTGGTACCTGCCCCACTGCTTCCCAGCCCTTTTATCCTCCCAATCAGCAGCAGCCAGCAGTGCCTGTATTAACTCTTTGGTTGCTGGGCCAGCATGGGGTACATACACCCCATGTCAGAGATCCATCCAGCTTTGCAACAAAATGCTACACAATATGAACAGCAGTCTTTGCCTTTTCAGCAGGTTCTGATATATACATATAAAAAACGAGCATTACTGTATTAATCTGATCTGTACGTGTAGAGATGCATTTCATGTGCTGAATAGCAGGTGTACTCTATCTGCCTAGCTAGAGAAAAATGGCAGACACATTTCAGCATAAAAATGGAGCTGTAAAACACGTGAGCCAAATTTTGGCCTGGACTTACATAGCTGTTCAGGGGATATCCGGGAGACTAAGAGTGTCCCATATCCTCTGCCCCAGCTCAGGGGTACGGGTGAAGAAGGGCAGGAAGCAAATGGAACCTTGGTTCTCTTTCTCCTCCCCATGCACATGACAACACAGCTGAACTGGTGTGCGTACTGTTTGTAATCTACTATTGATAATTAAGGTTCCGGGTAATGGGAGCCAGGGGGAAATAAGAAAGGGATTGGGATTCTCTGAAGCCCGGTTCCTTCCCTAGACTCCTCCTTGCACAGCTATAAGCTATAAGCCCCTTGCTGACGAGTAAACGTCCCTTTAACACTACAGTCCCCTTTCTCTCCACTGCACCCCATGCACAGTTGGTCATCCTTGGTGCGCAAAGACCCAGAGGTCCATTTGCGTGGGTTAAGCTCTGTCCCTGGAAGGGGTGAGGGGCAAGCAATGATTCTGCTGCTGCCCTCTACAACTCAATGGCACAATGCTGCTGCTATCTCTACCGCTCTCTGCCCATATTGTCACCTCTGCTTCTGTTATCTCTGCCACCACTCAGCTCTGCCACGTCTGTGTTGCAGCATTCTGAGGTTCTACCACTTGACTCAGTTCTTAGTGATGTCACTGAGTAATTGCGAACCTCACTGCTAGTGCAGTCTCTGTGTTGTCTTTCACTGCCACACTGTCCCCACACAAGGTATAAGGTTTAGCCCCCTAGCTTGGTCATCAGCAATTTTAGCTCCAGTAATTACCAAACAGAAACAAAGACTCTCAATTGCGTCCTGTCAGCTCTATCTTTAAACACTGGAGAGGGGAGATCAAATGCTGTCTAGGACTTTTTAAGCGGAATCCACACCACGTAGGAAAAGCTATCCCCATCCCCACTCTCTTTCAGTGGGATTTGGCATCCCTACCCACTACTTAGCGAATGAGGTTCAGATTAGAGAGACCCCCCTCAATCAGAGCGTGCTAAGTACAGTTCTGCTGCCATTTACTCATACAATAAGGGTAACAACATTTCTTCACAATGAATTCAAATACTCAGGTCCATCACTCATGGAAAATTATACTAGGAGTAGCTTGTGGAAAATAAATTCAGTAATGAGTGTAGATTGTCTCTCAGTAATTGAGAATTTAGGGTGGGTTGTCCTTGAATAAACACAGTCCATTAGAAAAGGATTTCGGCTACTTTCCCATCTTCTCTTCTTATTGGCATGATAGCTCATTTCTCCTGGTATTGCCAATGTCTGGTGATATGTTCTAAATAAGTGTCCTTTGACCACCTCATGGTGTCTGACATCAAAGTAAATTGTAACCCAAAACCAGCCACAATTGATCAGTTTGGCAAAGCGGTTGCCTGTTGAACACGTAGGCAGAGCAGGTGGGTCTAGGCAAATACAGTCTGCCCCTGAAGTCTTTTCCCCCAGTTTGTCACTAGATGTCAGGGGAAAGCTCAGACAGGTCCTGCTCACACAAATATTTTTACTCCAATTTTGTATTTAGTCATTAAAAACTGGGGTGGCCTCTTCTGTTAATCCAGTTAGGGCAGCTCAGTGTAATGAGACATGGTGAGGTTGCAGCTCTCATTCAGAGCTCAAGTGGTTTCTACTCATTCTGAGTAGTTGTTAGTCACTCATTGGCCCAGGGCAGTCTTTTTCTACTTGACTGTCTTCCTTCCTATTTCTAATGCACCAATCACTGGTGTTTACAGTGGGTGAAAATAGTAGGGATAGTCAGGCCTGCATCTGGCCTGGCCTTGGCCACGAAAGCAGGGATACCACTGCAAAAAATGAGTTTGGGAAACAAGTGCAAATATATGTTGCGAAAGCTTGTTTGGGTTTTCAGGTCTGCTGTAGATAAAACACTTTAAAGTGTGGATTGCAGCCTACTAAAAAGTGTAGGTGCTGTCAGACATTCTCTAATTACAGATACTGGCCTGCCACATTGGATAGAATTCCCTGATTAGAAAGTGCCTGGCTAGAAAGAGGCTCTTTGGAGGGGCTTTATATTGTATTTTGATTACTTGCAAATTGCTGTTAAAAGCATTTTCTTCCTGCAACTCCACTTCATTCAAAAATTTCAATATTTTCCATTGAAGTAGATTAAACTGCACGTAGAGCCCTTACAAAGCAAAGCTTGGGTAGTTTCCAAAGAGTCATATAGCTAAGGCTGCATGACGATAATAGTCATTTATAAAAGTAAATATGATAAAATGAACAGCTGCCGGCACGAAGGAGTACTACAGACTTCCTACTGACTAACTTGGCTCATCTGGGGCTTTGGCATAGTTCAAGGATTGCTTATCTGAGTCTGAGTGCTGTTAATTGATCAGAAGGTAAAGCTAATCACTGCATTTCTTGCTCCCTGACAGATATACTTTAATAAATTATTACTTGAAACTCACATGATGCATCTGATTATTGACTTCAGATACATTATGTAGAAAGATTGAAATGACCTGCCATTGGGTACCATTAGTATTATGCTGGATTTTTCTAAGGTCTACCCCAGAACTGTGACTCTCGGACAAACTCCAATCAATGGGTAAGTGGTATTTAGAAAATTGCCAGGATGTGTTTCTTAATAATACAGTCAAGTTTGAACTTTTTGCAGCAGATTTTTCATGTACCAATCACATTTAGTTGACCTCAGGGAACTGTCACAGGCTGGAACTGGCCCTTTTCAGTAGGAGCAAGGCCAGTGCACCTGTGACTCATCAGTTGATCCCAACTGGGCTTAAAAGGAGCACCTGGGGCTAGAAGGAGAGACCTAATGAGTCAGAGTTGCATCAGTGAGAGTCAGGAAAAAGCAGGGGAGAGCTGCTAGAGACCAGGAGGCTGGAGGAGGACCCTAAAGGAAGTTGTAGGAGATTCCTGGTAAATGGTTGAAGGCAGGACAGCAACAAGTGGGGTTTTGCTGGTCTAACTCCTGAAGCCAGAGGGCAAGGGCTGGAGACAGCTGAAGGCAGGAGAGCAGCAGAGAGAGGAGCATGCTGGCTCCAAACTGGAGAGCTGGAGCCAGGGCAATAGAGAGAGACCCAGGGGGAACAGGGGATGCTTCCCTGGGGAGGATGATCTCCCAGCAGAGAGGCTGTGGAGGTTCCCAATGGAAAGAGCAGGGTTACACTCCAGCTGTCCTGGCAGAGGGACAGAAGAGGACTGACAAAGAGTCTGGGTGGGGTATACCAGAATGTTGTATGTGTTTCACTGACTGACTAGATTACATGGGATTTTAAGGACTACATACACAGTGCTGATAAATAGACTATGTCTGGAACTTCTGTTGGGGATTATTTGAATTATGTTTTGATAATAAATCCGCTCCAAGGAGGGGTGTTATTGAGACAAGAAAGTCTGATAGGGTGTTACTGGACTAGGAAAACTGAGGCAGACATACCTGGTGTGTTGTGACCTACCACTGGAGGGTGTTCCAGCCAGAGCCACTGTACAATAAAGACTTATAAAGATATCTACACAGGTTACTTGATAATAAACATTTAAAATATTTCTTTAAATCAGCCATACTTGTAAGCAATGATACTGGATTGCTTGTGAAAGGTGCCAGACTAAAAGCCAGAGAGCTGGGAGTCCTATATTTATCTGACGAACAGACACAAGAGAGTAAAAACTTTTCCACACTCAGGGCTAGCAAGGGGGTGGGGACAGGGAGGGATGCTGCCCTGGACTTGGGCTGATCAGTGGATTCGGGAAGTGGCAACACAATCTTCCAGTAGGGCATGAATTCCCTTACTTAGGTGCCAAGTATCCTGGCAGTCCCAGATTCCTCACAGATTCACTGCACAGAGGGGAGTGTGGGACATAGGTCAGTTCCAGCTTATCTAGAGGAACTGGAGGAGGACGTGTTGCTAGATGGCGAGAGTTCATGCTGATTGCTCTTGAGAGGTTGAGGGGATAAGAGTTCTGTGGCCTTGGACGAGAGACCAGGAGCTAAGAGAGGAAGGTGTGAGAAGGAGGAGCTCATCATGAAAGAAGGAATGAAAAAGGTGACAAGGAGAGAGGAAAATGGAGAGAGGGGAATAAATAGTCAGACTTAGGCCATGTCTACACTATGAAATTAGGTCGAATTTATAGAATTCGGTTTTGTAGAAAATGTTTTTATACAGTCGATTGTGTGTGTCCCCACACAAATGCTCTAAGTGCATTTAGTCGGCGGAGTGCATCCATAGTACTGAGGCAACCGTCGACTTCCGGAGTGTTGCACTGTGGGGAGCTATCCCACAGTTCCCGCAGTCTCCGCCGCACATTTGAATTCTGGGTAGAAATCCCAATGCCTGATGGAGCAAAACATTGTCGCGGGTGGTTCTGGGTACATATCGTCAGGCGCCCCCCTTCCCACCCTCCCTCCGTGAAAGCAACGGCAGACAATCGTTTTGCACCTTTTTTCTTGGGTTACCCGTGCAGACGCCATACCACGGCAAGCATGGAGCCCGCTCAGCTCACTGTCACTGTATGTCTCCTGGGTGCTGGCAGACACGGTGCTGCATTGCTACACAGCAGCAGCTCATTCCCTTTTGGCAACAGACAGTGCAGTAGGACTGGTAGCCATCATCACCGTACTCCAGGGTGCTCTTTTAGCCAACCTTGGTGAGGTTGGTCAGGGGCGCCTGGGCAAACATGGGAGTGACTCAGCCAGGTCATTTCCCTTTTAAGTTTCGTCTCATGGCGATTCAGTCCTTCCGGCAGTCCTACTGCACTGTCTTCTGCCGAGCAGCCAGGAGATGATGATGGCCAGCAGTCATACTGCACCGTCTTCTGCCAAGCACCCAGGAGATGATGATGGCCAGCAGTCGTACTGCACTGTCCGCTGCCAGCAAGATGTATAAAGATAGATGAAGTGGATCAAAACAAGAAATGGACCAGATTTGTTCTGTATTCATTTTCTCCTCCCTCCCTCTGTGAAATCAACGGCCTGCTAAACCCAGGGTTTTGAGTTCTATCCTTGAGGGGGCCATTCTGTTTCTCCTTCATGCAAAGCCACCCCCTTTGTTGATTTTAATTCCCTGTAAGCCAACCCTGTAAGCCATGTTGTCAGTCGCCCCTCCCTCCGTCAGAGCAATGGCAGACAATCATTTCGTACCCTTTTCCCTGGATTGCCTGAGCAGACGCCATAGCACAGCAAGCATGGAGCCTGTTCAGCTCACCGCAGCAGTTATGACCATTGTAAACACCTCGAGCATTATCATGCAGTGTATGCAGAACCAGCACCTGAAAAAGCAGGCGAGGCAGCGACGGCAGCACAGTGATGAGGACATGAACACAGATTTCTCTAAACCGCGGTCCCCAGCAATTTGGAGATCATGGTGTTACTGGGGCAGGCTCACGCTATGGAACGCTGATTCTGGGCCTGGGAAACAAGCACAGACTGGTGGGACCGCAGTGTTGCAGGTTTGGAATGATTCCCAGTGGCTCTGAAACTTTCCCATGCATAGGGGCACTTTCATGGAACTTTGTGACTTGCTTTCCCCTGACCTGAAGCGCAAGAATACCAAGATGAGAGCAGCCCTCACAGTTTACAAGTGAGTGGCAATAGCCCTGTGGAAGCTTGCAACGCCAGACAGCTACTGGTCAGTTGGTAATCAATTTGGAGTGGGCAAATATACTGTGGGGGTTGCTGTGATGCAAGGAGCCAATGCAATCATTGAGCTGCTGCTATCAAAGGTAGTGATTCTGGGAAATGTGCAGGTCACAGTGGATGGCTTTGCTGCAATGGGATTCCCTAACTGTGGTGGGGCCATAGACGGAACACATATCCCTATCTTGGCGCCGGAGCACCTAGCCGGTGAGTACATAAACCGCAAGGGGTACTTTTCAATGGTGCTGCAAGCTCTGGTGGATCACAAGGGACGTTTCACCAACATCAACGTGGGATGGCCGGGAAAGGTTCATGACTCTCGCGTCTTCAGGAACTCTGGTCTGTTTAAATGGCTGCAGGAAGGGATTTACTTCCCAGACCAGAAAATAACTGTTGGGGATGTTGAAATGCCTATAGTTATCCTTGGGGACCCAGCCTAGCCCTTAATGCCCTGTCTCATTAAGCCGTACACAGGCACCCTGGACAGTAGTAAGGAGCTGTTCAACTATAGGCTGAGCAAGTGCAGAATGGTGGCAGAGTGTGCATTCGGACATTTAAAGGATCATTGGCACAGTTTACTGACTTGCTCAGACCTCAGTGAAACCAATATTTCCATGGTTATTGCTGCTTGCTGTGTGCTCCACAATATCTGTGAGAGTAAGGGGGAGACATTTATGGCAGGGTGGGAGGTTGATGCAAATCGCCTGACTGCTGAATGCAGCCAGACATCAGGGCGGTTAGAAGAGCACAGCAGGAAGCGCTGTGCATCAGAGAAGCTTTGAAAACCAGTTTCATGACTGGCCAGGGTACTGTGTGACACTTCTGTTTGTTTCTGCTTGATGAAAACCCACCCCCTTGGTTGCCTCTAAATTCCCTGTAAGCCACCAGCCCTCCCCCCTTCGATCACATCTTGCTTGCAAAGGAAATAAAGTCACTATCATTTAAAAAACATGTATTCTTTATTAATTGATTATACAAATAGGGAGATAACTCACAAGGTAGCCTGGGTGGGGTGTGGGAGGAGGGTAGGAGGGAAGGAAAAGGCTACTTTAAAACTTGTTGAATGCCAGCCTTCTGTTGCTTGGGCTGTCCACTGGGGTGAGTGGTTGGGTGCCCGGAGCCTCCCACCCCGCGTTCTTGGGTGTCTGGGTGAGGAGGCTATGGAACTTGGGGAGGAGGTAGGGCGGTTAAACAGGGGCTGCAGTGGCAGTCTGTGATCCCGCTGCCATTTGCAAACCTCCACCAGACACTGGAGCATGTCCGTTTGATCCCGCAATAGCCCCAGAGTTGCCTCATGCCTCCTCTGATCTTCCTGCCTCCACCTCTCCTCACGTTCATTGGTCACTGTCCTGTACTCTGCTATTGTGTCCCTCCACACATTCTGCTGAGCTCTGTCAGTGCCAGACGACTGCATGAGCTCAGAGAACATTTCGTCGCACAATCGTTTTTTTTCGCTGCCATATTGGAGATAGCTTTTGGGACTGTGGAGGGAGGCTTGAAAAATTTGCAGCTGCTGGAGGAAAAAAAGGGAGTGAAGTATTTTAAAAGATACATTTTACAGAACAATGGCTATACTCTTTCATGGTGAACAACACTATTCACATTACATAGCACATGTGATTTTGGTACAAGATCGCATTTTGAATCTTATATTGAGTGCCTGCGGCTTTGGTGTTAGAGATCATACACGCAGGGCCGGGCAACAGAATTCGGCTTGCAGGTGGCCATGGTAAGCCATAGTCTTTCGGCTTGTGCAACCTTCACAACAGCAGCGCCCTACTCTCCCATACCAAGCAAAGCATGTTGAGTTAGCCATTTAGTGCTGCGGTTTTCCTGTTAACTGCAGCAGCAGAAACCAAACTAACCCCCCCACATCCAATTCTCTGGGATGATCGTTTACCTCTCCCCCCACCGCGTGGCTGGTATCAGTGAAGATCCCTGCTAGCCAAACACAAACAGCTCAGCACCAATGCCCCCCTCCCCTCACCACATTGCTAACTGCAGGGGGGATTTCTTCTCAGCCACAGGCAAACAGCCCAGTAGGAAAGGCCACCTCTGAATGTCCCCTTAATTAAATTCCCCTATTTCAACCAGGTTACCATGAACGATATCACTCTCCTGAGGATAACACAGAGAGATAAAGAACGGATGTTGCTTGAATGCCAGCAAACACCGGGACCATACGCTGCCATGGCTTTGTCATGTCAGATTACTTGCTACTAGCATGGCATGGTAAAGTGTCCTAACATGGAGGATGGAATAAGGCTGCTCCCCCCAGAAACCTTCTGCAAAGGCTTTTAGAGTACCTAGAGGAGAGCTTCATGGAGATGTCCCTGAAGGATTTCAGCTCCATCCCCAGACACGTTAACAGACTTTTCCAGTAGCTGTACTGGTCACGAATACATCCCAAGTCCTCAGGGCTACTTAATCATTAAAAAAACGCTTACTTTTATAACGTGTATTATATTTTAAAAGGTACACTCACCAGAGGTCCTTTCTCTGTCTTCGTTGGGTTGGGAGGGTATTTCAGTCAGGGTGATAAAAAGATCCTGGTGTCGGGGAGAATGGTGTGCTGTGTGCTCTCCTTAACCTTGTCCTCCTCCTCCTCATCTTCCCCATCCACAAAATCCTCAGGGATGGCGGAGAGTACCCTATCATCAGAGCCCACGGACAGGGGTGGGGTAGTGGTCGCGGCCCCCCTAGAATTGCATGCAGCTCAGCGTAGAAGCGGCATGTCTGGGGCTCTGTCCCGGAGCATCTGTTTGATTCTTTGGTTTTCTGGTACGCTTGTCTGAGCTCTTTAAGTTTCACGCGGCACTGTGTGGCATCCCTGCTGTAGCCTCTGTCCCTCATGGCCTCGGAGATTTTCTGAAATGTTTTGGCATTTTGTCTTTTGGAACGTAGTTCTGATAGCACAGATTCCTCTCCCCATACAGCAATCAGATCCCGTACCTCCCATTCAGTCCATGCTGGAACTCTTTTTCGATTCTGGGACTGCATGGTCACCTGTGCTGATGAGCTCGCCTGGCCAAACAGCAAATGAGATTCAAAAGTTCCCGGGGCTTTTCCTGTACACCTGGCCAGTACATCCGAGTTCAGAGTGCTGTCTAGAGTGGTCACAATGGTGCACTGTGGGATAGCTCCCAGAGGCCAATACCTTCGAATTGCGTCCACACTAACCCTAATTCGAAATGGCAATGTTGATTTTAGCGCTAATCCCCTAACTGGGGAGGAGTACAGAAATCGGTATTAAGAGCCCTTTATGTTGAAAAAAAAATGGCTTCTTTGTGTGGACAGGTGCAGGGTTAATTCAATTTAATGCTGCTAAATCTGACAAACTCGTAACGTAGACGAGGCCTTAGAGAAGGGGGACTAGAGGAGTTAATTGCAGAGTGTGAGGTAAGAGTCAGATATAGAAGAAAAGAAAAATGTGGAAGGGAGAGAGAGGAAAAAGGAAAAAAAATAAGGGATAGCACAAAGCAGCATATAAGTTTAATTTGTAGAAAGTTTGCTGATAAAATTAGTCATCCAATCAAGGAGCAGAAAATCTGTGAAGAGGTTTATATGATCATGGTGAAAAGTTAATAGTTAATAACCAAGACGAAGAATGCACAGGCTGAAATCTGTTTTGAAAATACATTCTTAAAAAAAATCTTGTCATGAATAATTTACAAGCAGAAAGTAGGTTAACTTCCTTCAGCCATGTCTATACTACAGACTTATGTTGACTCAAGTTACATCAGCATACAACTACAACAGTTAGTAAATTGCTTGTGCGTGTGCATATGTGGCTTTGTGTGTCACCAGGAGTGCGTGTAGCATTGTAGAGTGCACTATGGGTAGGTATCCTATGGTGCAGCTCTCCATTGTCCCGCATACTATCTTTTGGGAAGTGTTGGCAATGCATGATGGGACCAAAACAAGTCACTCAGGGGTAATTGGCAGCACGGGGTCAACTTCCCATAATGTTACCTGTATCCCATAATTTTCATGCCTTTTTTTCAAATCTGCATGGCCTTCCTTGCTGTCAGCCATCTCTGACAAAAGCATGATGCCTGCACAGCTCTACATTATTGTCATGAGTATTGCAAGCACAGGGCACATGATCCTGAGTATCTGAGGAGTCACAAGACGAACGAGTGGGGAACATGATGAATACCTGAAGGTCAGATTGATGTGTGTCATAGCGAGAACCAATTCAGGGTTGTCAGTGGCATTCACGGAGCAGCTGCAGATGGTGGAGTGCTACTTTTGGGCCTGGGAAACAAGCATTGACCTGTGGGATCACATTGTTGTGTGGGTTTGGGATGATGAAGAGTGGCTGTCAAACTTTCAGATGTGCAAGGCCATATTCCTGGCTCTTAGGTTGCCACACCACTCCAGTGCAGGGACACCAAAATGAGAGCTGCACTGACAGTGGAGAAGTGAATGCACTGAGGAAACTTGCAACACCTGAATGCTACTGGTAAGTTGGAAATCAAGCTAGAGTTGGGAAATCCACCACAGGGACCATTGTCATGCAAATGTGCAATTAATTGCCTCCAGCTATGCAGGACTGTGACTCTTGGCAACATTCAGGACATAATGCAGGGGTTGTCAACCTTCGGCACAGGACCCATCAGGGTAATCTGCTGGTAGGCTGCGAGACATTTTGTTTACATTGACTGTCTGCAGGCACGGCCCCCCGCAGCTCTCAGTGGTTGCGGTTCGCCGTGCCAATGGGAGCTGGTTCCCGGCCAATGGGAGCTGTGGGAAGCGGTGGCCAGCATGTCCCTGCAGCCCGTGCCGCTTCCTGCAGCTCCCATTGGCTGGGAATGGCAAACCGATGCACCTGGGAGCTGCGGGGGGCCGTACCTGCAGAGAGCCATGCCTGCGGACAGTCAATGTAAACAAAATGTCTCATGGCCCACCAGTGGATTACCCTGATGGACCATGTGCTGAAGGTTGCCTATCCCTGACATAATGGATGGATTTTCAACAATGGGGTTCCTGAACTGTGGTGAAGTGATAGACAGCACACACATCCCTCTTTTTGGCACCAGACCACCCTACCACCAACAAAAAGAGCATCACCAGGGATGCGAAACTGACATCAGTATGGCTAGTCAGGGAAAGTGCATGACGCTCACATCTTTAAGAATACAGGACTATTCAGAAAGCTACGAGCAGGGACTTTCTTTCCCGACTGGCAGATTACCACTGGGAATGTAAGTCAGGTGCTAGTCAGTTCCAATCTGTATCTTGGCATCGCTGTTGCCTAGGTTACTTGAACCCACTTTACTACACCACCTCGGAGTAGGAATAATAATGGGTTTGAGAACTTGGCTTGAACTTGCAGGATACCTCAGTGAAATGAGCTTTGGTGACCTCAGTGTTTCTTGACAGTGGATTTCCTAGCCAACCCACCTTAATCAAGTTTAAGGCAAAAGTTTTGCTTCTGTATATGACATATTTTAATTACATGATGTACAAATAAAGCTATTTCTAAAATGTGAATATAAGGTAAAAAAAATAATCACATTACTGTGTATGGAAACTGGTGTGTGACTTAAAAGTGTTAGATGCATTCCAGCACTAAGATGGCTTCACATGAGCTGTATATTATTTTTCAAATAATGCAGAGATCCCAAAGTGAATAACTATATGATTGCAACATTCGCTCTTGTCATCTAATTTAGCCATTACAGCAGGTTGCTTTCTCCTCCATAATTTCTCTTGTTATTGCATTCCCCAAACATATCTTGCTGGATGCACACACAGCTCGTGTAATATTGCAATGTATTTTCATATGATATATTTCATTAAAGAAGAATCGCTCCACTGACCCACTTCTGGAAATATGCCATAATTATTACTAAACCAATATCTGAATGAACTTTGTATACTAGGATTGAGTCAATTAACTCATCTTCATTGATGCTATAATAGATTTGTAAATGTCAATTTAAAAAAAAATGTCTACATAACATAATGGGACTATTCGCAATGAATGGGTTGGTTTGCAAACCCCTTGCTCAGATGCTGAATGCCAACTCTGTTATGCATCTTTTGCCTCCAGCTTTTGTGATAACAATTTTATATAACAGGCAGAGTTGAACTTTTATGCCCTTGGACAATTAAGAGAACAGGCTTTTGCACAACATGCTTATGCAAAATATTCAAGGTCAGAGCTTCATTTTTGCTATATCTGAAGGTTTTTCTCACTTCTATTTTTCTTTGTGATTTTTGTAGGGCAATTAAATGTTCAGGCACACAGTCAAAATAACAGATTATAAGAAAATTGTTAAATAGTGTAAATAAATAAATACAAGCAAGCCAGTCAGTAATGCCATCAAGACATATACCTAACCAAACCAAGCAACGGTGAAATGTTTGCGACGGGTTGGAGCCCCCTTCCGGAGTGCCACCTGTTGTGCTGGGGTCCCACTGAGCTGGCCTGTTCCACCAGCACGGGTTCCCCTTACTCTGGGCTGCTGTGACAGGCTCCCAAGCTCCCTTCCAGCACACACCCAGCTGTAGAATCGCACAGAGTCTGCAATCAGCTCTGTGTGGCAGGACTCAACTCAGGGAACTGCCCAGTACTTTGGTGCACACACCCTTTGGAGTGTAAACCTGAAAGTATATTGTCTTGCGCTGTATAGAGATCTATACAGCATAAGCTCATGAAATTTGCCCCCTCCCTCAATGTGGAGGAAGATATGCACAGCTTTTTGCCCCCTGGCCCCCAAGTCATGAATTGCACAAACTGGGTTTTGGAACAGACAAAAAACAAGTTCATTAACTACAAAAGATAAATTTTAAGTGATTATAAGGGATAGCAAACAGATCAAAGCAGATTACTGAGCAAATAAAACACACAAACTAAGTGTAATACACTAAGGAATACTGGCTACAAATAAAAATGTCTCACCCTAAATGTTGTTTCAAGCAGGTTGCAGAGTTTCTTGAAGGTAAACTGCACCTCTTGCAGCTTAAATCTCCAGGGATTCCTTTTACAGGCTGACCTTTCTTGCCTGGGCTCAGCCCCTGCCTCTCCCTGCTTAGTTCCTTTGTTTCTTCAGGTGTTTTCAGCAATCTTCCTGCTTGGGCGGGGAGACAGTGGAGAATAGTCAAGATTAACTCACTCCCCAGCCTCAAATAGGATTTGTATATGGCAGGAATCCTTTGTTTCCCATCCTGTGGAAAAATACCAGCATTTTAAGATGGTATCCTGTACCAGGTGACATGATCACATGACCCTGCAGGGACAAAGCAGCATCCTAGAAATGTCTCAGGAAGGAGGGAGATTAGTATCTTGAAAATCTTATTGTCTTTTCTTATGGCCCATCCAGGCTGTTTGCATACTGTCTGGTGGGTGTTCCCCAGGTGAAAACACAGTTGTAATTATTACATAGTCAATCATTCTAATTTCAGATACAGAAATATACATGCATACAAATTGGATAATCACATTCAATAAAGCATAACCTTTCCAAGGACACCTCACATGACCCATCTTGCATAAAACATCTTAGTTATGCCATATTCATATCATAACAATATTTCTATAAAGAATATGGGCATAATGTCACAATGTTGTTCTTGCAGCTTTTATCCTCCCTTTCTTCCTGCCATGATCAGCTATTTTCACCAGCTGAATCATGGATAAGGGTGCCATTCAGTTCCACGGAAGTAAATGAAAATACTCCCACTGGGCTCAATGGGAACTGAATTCAATCTTAAAAATTAGACCATTAGCTCACCTGGGATGGGAACATGCTTTATTTTTGTGTGTGCCTAGCACACTCTAGGTGATGTATAAATACTAATTAATACAATAATTTATATATAATGATATCTGAGTGATTTGGCAGAGGATACTCTGCGCAGATATGGTCATAGCTGATTATTTAATATCTTACTGGAGAATTTAAGCATGTGCAAACATGCATCTTTCATCTAATGAAATGAGAGGCTGAGCTCTCCATGTTTGGTTTGGGCAAGTGGAAGGTGAGTTCTGAGTGCAGTAGTGCATCAGTGCAGAGATTTGCATGCTGTACAGTTACTGAAGCCAATTTACATGTGGTAGTCTGTCAGTCCAGGAATCTGCATATTGTATTCTCACTTGAAGGTTACTATACACTGTTCAGTCAGTAAGGCCTCAATCCTGCAAAGACTTATTCACAGATTTAACTTCAAGGACAGGACAGTCCAACTGAGTTCAACAGGATTACTCACAATGTTTCAAATTAAATCCATGCATCAGTCTTCGTAGGATAAGGGCCTTAAGGTACAGCATCCCTATATTCTGGCTGGCTCAGACAACTCTGACGGTTCTCAAGGTAACCAGGATTATGAATCACATTCTGTTACCCCTCTGCCTCCAGCATGAGGGAGATTTGCTTATGCTTAACTGGGTGCCAGCTCCTTGACACCACCAGATTGATAGCCACCCAAACAAACAATCTCCTCTGGGCTAAGAGAGCTCTTACTTTGCTTTGCAGGTTAATGTTACATGCATCCCAGTCCCCACACTGCTTTGAAATTCTCCTGTAGTGTCCAGCCTCTTATCCTGTGAGCACTCATAGAAATACCAGGTCTGTTGTCCCCAAGGGAACAATATACACACCAGCTTGTATGATTCAACTCAGGCTCAGCATCTTGCTTAATATCACAGCACTGAGATATATTTATAGTGAAAACAAGAATAAATGTATTACAAAAAATTCAAGATACAGTGAGTAAGGATAATGGAAACAAAAGGTTTACATATGAAACAAAATCATAACATGCTTTCTAGAGACTAAACTTACCTTAACAGGCTAACCTCTCGCCCAAGAAGTCTTCCACAGCTTTTCCAACCAAGGATGGTTGTGATCCCATTCATGAATGTAAATGCTCTGCCTGTTTCATTCCTAGGTACAGATTTGGGGAAGTCTTCTTTGCCTTCTATTTATATCCCCAAAGCTGACTGTGCTCAGACAATATAATTCCCCCATCACTAGTTTTTCCTGTGTGCTCTTCCCTGTTGGCTTCACATCCCTGTTGACTTCTGTAAGTTAATGGATATCCCCTGTGTTAGCTTATACTACTTAATTTACATCTCAGAGAGACAGACAAGAAATGTTTATTCATCTGACGGAAAGTCTGTTTGTCAACTCCACCTTGATGCTGACTTTAAAAATATATTTTCAGGATACATAACTCCTATCTGTATATACATTTCATATTAATGACCAGTGAGCCACAGCTTTAATTTGAGAGCTCACATGACATTGTTTGGTGAACCATCAATGTGCATACAAGAATCAGGACATTCCTGTAATCCTCTTGCCAGTTGGCATTAGTGGGTTTTTGGGTCACACACTCCACTGTAGAAAGAATAATAGAGAGTGTGTATTGATAAATGTTTTCATTTAATACATTTGTTTCACATGTCCTAAAATTATTAACTTAGAATAGAGGGGAAATGAGAGTTTGCCTGCAATAGGGAAGAGTGGGAATATACTCCAGACATAATAATTCTTCTGTTATTTAAAACCTTTCTGCTTTAGTCATGTATCTAGAAATAATTAGATCATAAATCATATTCTGCCCATAAAATATTATTTCTATACATCTGAAGCTACTAAGCCTCAGAGAAAAAAGAGTGGTATAGCTGTACTGAAAATCCTAGGAATTATTCTTTCATATAAAATGTGCAAGCCAATTTCTTGTCTTAAATTCATATAAAGAATTACTATAAGCATGCAAAAGATACTATTATTTAGGTGAAATAGTAGTTTTAAGCAGTTTATTACTTACAAATAGAATTAAGCATTTTCATACAATTATATCATGATAAATTCTGTTTAATTAAGTAGAAGAACTTCTAGGATACAATATACTGCCAGATTTGGAGACTCCAAAGTATATTAAAAATCCAAATAAAAAGAGATTTTTACAAATGGTAAATGAGTTACAAATATTCTAACACTAACATTGGCTACTGGTAGAATTTCTGATACCTCAGCATATGGACAAATTGAGTATGGACTCAGTGGATTTGGGCACAGTGTAGATGAGACAGGGAATGGAAAATAGTAACATATGCAGCATGGTACATAATATAGGAAAATGGCTCTTTTAATACTAAAGGTTCTGCGATAAAGAATCAATGCATGCAATTCAAAGGCTTATACAGGATGCTTAATTTCTCCCCCAATTATTTTTATTGAATATTGATAGAGATAAGACCCTACAACATATAGAAATGAATCTCATAATTAAAAAATATTAAGGAATAAATAAGTATGATCAAGTAGTTCATAAGAAATAAGGCTTATTGAGATTTAAAGATATGGAGAGCATTCCACACACATAAGAGATACTGGAAGTGCTAAGAGTGTGACACAACTAATGAAGTTATAGGGATGCTTCACACTTGAAATTCATTCTGTAATTGGAAACTGGAATTTTTGCTTTCTCAGTCTCTCTACCCAGGAGGCTCCTCAAACTTACCATGGAAGTCTACAAAATGAAACAGAAGAAGTAGTAAGAACTGAGAAGCTCTCTGTCTCTAGATACTTTACTGTGGAAGAGAGTCAGGTGTTTGGTATAGTGATGTTTATAAGAGGGGAAGTTTGCAATGGTTGTTAGTTGAGTTAGATTGGGAACAGTGGGCTGCCTAAACAGAGAGGAAGGACTATAGCAATTCAGAAAAACACCTTGTAAAGTGTGAGCATCTGTGACCTGCTAATACTGCTGAGTGTAATCTGATGGCCTCAACTAGGTCTTCATCTGTGGAGAAGGGGAGGTAACTTCATGATGAATCCATGGAGCCCAATAAAAGAAACAGTTGTTCAAGCAGATGTGTGTGTACATTTGTCATCCAGAGTTTCAATCTAATCAATGTATTTCTTGTTAAATCCCATCATCCATAAGACACAGAGCTCAGACTCTCATTCTGCTTAGTCAAAAGCTTTCTCTGAGCCAAGCAAGGGAACCAAAACAGGAGCGGAGTGATTTTAACTCAGTCAATTATGTCCATAAGTCTATGGACATTGTTAGTTTCTGACTTCTTTTAAATAAATCCCCTCTGATTTGGCATACATAAATCCAGGTTATGGGGGTTTAATCTGTTAGCCACATGCAGAGGATTTGTTGGCTGTTTTGTGTTGCCTTTAGAGTATTTTGCTCTTTTGCTGAAATGATGACAATGATTGCTTTCAATTTTTCAGTGTGTCTTTTTTCTCTATAGCATCACTCATTGTCTAGTGCAATGCTAGAAAAATGTATGTTTGTGTGCATGTATCTATAAATATAGGTTTCAGAGGGGCAGCCGTGTTAGTCTGTATCAGCAAAAAAACCGAGGAGGACTTGTGGCACCTTAGAGACTAACACATTTATTTGGGCATAAGCTTTCATGGGCTAAAACCTACTTCATCAGATTCATGGAGTGGAAAATACAGTTGGAAGATATATATATATATATATATGCACACACGCAGAGAACATGAAAAGATGGGGGTTGTCATACTAACTCTAACGAGACAAATCAATTAAGGCGGGCTTTTATCAGCAGGTGAAAAACAACTTTTGTAGTGATAATCAGGATGGCCCATTTCAAACAGTTGACAAGAAGGTGTGAGTAACATAAATATACTTATCACGAGGTAAGAGGGTATAGTGCACTTGGGGAGTTGTGGGAAAAAAGACAGAGGAAACAGAAAGATACTATATCAATGTAACCATATATGACTATGATTGAGTGCAGTCAATCTTGCTCACAGACAGCTGACTAAAAATACCTTCTGTAACTTTCTAAGACATATTCAGCTAATTTCACTGATGGTGCAAGGGGAAGAAGGGTAGAGTACGCTGTATTTGGTGCCGATCCCGTACTACTGACATCAGTGGAATTTTGCCATTGCTTTCAATGGTAGCAGGATCAGGGCTTAAACTTACCACTACCACAGAGAAGTTTCAAGGTACTGCACGGAATTTTCATAGTCTACATTTCCACAACAGTTAATTAGGAAGCAAAATTATATGAGAATCATAGAGGCTAAGGAGAGGAAAATCCACTTTAGCCCATACAGTCCACCACCCTACCCATGCAGCTTTTCCCAACAGTGTGTTCTTTAGTGCTTTGATCAGTGTGGTTTCAGGTAACTCTGAGAATGTCTTCAAAGACTTTTCCCTATTCAAATACATCTTCCTGTTAAGAGTTTTGGTTTTTTTGTTTTTTTTTTTACTGCTAACCTCTATCCCGCTATTCTTATGTGGTCACTAACCAACCCTTCAGTCACTCGAACAGGGGCAGCTTGTAAGGCTAGGCAAGAGAGGCACAGCTTAACCAAGAATTCCACAAAGTTACAAAATACATTTTGCATGTTTTTATGTGATAAATAAATATATATATATAAATATATATATATATATAGATGTAATTGTGATTTAAGTGTCACAACTCACTCTCTCCGCTAGCAAAACGCAACACAAGAAAGTTCAAAGAATGTAGTGCTGTGTGAGGGTCAAATCTTGTTATACCTAGTAGTGTCTCACCAAGCTCCCTTATTACTATGCCAATTTGCCGGTGAGGCCATAACAGGATGGTAGCTGTTAAAGGCTGCAGGGGGAAGTGATGGAGCCTATGCCCTGTTCCTCCCTGGCCCTTTTCCCCACAGGGCAGGCCCCACACTTGTGTGTGAGGAGCCAATGGTGGCATCTCCAGTTCCTGGGTGCATCTGCTGCTTCTTCACTATAAATAAGGTAAGCTTTTAATAGCTATTAATTATACATTGGACAGGGCCAGGGGTGGAAATAACTACTTTGTTATTTGTGCCTCACCTCTCAGAAAAGTCACCAGCTGCCACTGTACTCAGAACAATTCCTCTCCCTTCTGGATGTCTACAGCTTACAATTAGTTGTAGGGCTGGGTGTAACACAAGACTGGGAGGAGCAGAGAACAAATGCGGGTTTTTAAAAAAAGATGTCTGAGGAAGGAATGCAATGTTCAACACCATCTCCCTCTCAGAACTTTTTTTGTCTTCAACCACTGGAGAAACTCTGCTAGAAAAGATTAATCTGAGACTAAAGTACTATGCAATTTGAACAGATAGGCATCTTGTATATACCAATAAGAACTTTAGACTTGACTCTTTGGAACACTGGACTGTGAAACTAGGCTATTGTCAAGGCTTATGCTGAAAAATAGCACTGCACACGGGGTGATTTAACACTGTTACAACAGCAGCAATAATAGCAAAAAGAAAACAAGATATTAAATCTGTGTCTAGAAATAATTAAGAACCAAGTCAGACCTCATAACACTTGGGTTATTGGACTACCCCAGAGAAGTAGAGAAGTGACCTGTTTGGATTTATGACATGATGGGTCCCCAGTGCGTTATACAAACAGACATAGAAGAATGTTCCCATAATTGTTGAGAAATGTTGTGGCATTGTGAGGAGGAAATGCTGTGACAGTGGGAACCACAGTCAAACAATAATAATAATAAATAATAATAATAATAAAATGATAATATTAAAGGCCCGTGACAATGAGGAGACTGGATTGCCTGATCCACTATGAAGAAATAAGAATTTCACTTTAAGGGATATTATAACAATATTTTAGACAAGTGACAGATTAAAAGAAGGGAGCTACCCTGATTGAACAGATCCTTTGCAGAGCAGGTACTCAACCAGGTGAAATTCCATAACCAGCTTTATTAGAAATCTGACCCTTTGTCCAGGACAAAAAGAGGAAAAAGGCAAATGTTGCTACAATGGAAAATTCATGTGGAAGTTAGCTCTTCTTCTGTGGATCATTCAGGGTCCGGCTTCACAGGAACTTTTGTAAGTGCTGGAAGTTTGATGCTGATTTTGTACCACCAGATAAATCATATTCTCCTTCTGGAGCATATGCATCTGTGCATCCCTGGACCTCAATTTGCATATACAAAATTACAGATTACTTCACAGCACTGCACAACACTGTGAAAGCACCACATGTCTCCCTCCGTAGCTTCCAAATCACAGGGGTAACTGGAGATAGCTAATTTGGAAAAATATTTGAAATGCTGTGAAAGCTGAAGTGGAATGATGCTCAGTTAGACAAAAGAACAGTCACAGCGTGAGGTGTCTGTTTTGCTTCTCTTATTGACCTTGGTTACATGTGAGGTTATGGTGCTTTGAATCTGTAATAGTTGTACGCAAATTACAAAATCAATTAGGAAATATTTTATATGCTAACTAAGAGGCAGAGTACGCAGTCAGACACAGTATGTGCAGTGCCACAATATTTTCTTTGCTTTATTGATTTCTTCATTTGTCTGTTTATTTTGTGTTATTAGATGTACCTTGAGTGCATTAGTGAGATATAGGAAATGAAGTAACTGAAATCACAGTATGCTACTCAGTGTCTCACACTGTTGTAAAACAAAGGCACATCAGATTGTTTCATTACTTTCATCTTTCTGTAATGGAGGTATCTGTTTTTATTTATGTCATTCCTTAAAAAGCCATGAGGCAACATTATTAAGGCGATAACAATAAAAAAAAGTTATAAATAAAAAGCAGCAGACCCTGGTTTAAGCCAGTAGGATTACTGATGTGCTAAAAATCAGACACACGCTTACATGCATTGCTGAACTAGGACCTTAAAGAGATAAACACTTTGAGCCGAATTATAGCTGCTCCAGAATGGCTTTACTGAAGGAAGAAGAGGGAACAGCGAGTCCTCTACATCTCTAGCACACTAGTCCTGACAGCATCCATTATTTGCACGGCTGGGCAGGGAAGCATTGGGGTACTAATGCTGCCAGCACCATGAGTGGTGAGAAGGTGAACACGTGCCTTTCCACAGGGGCAGCGTTGCACAGGGAGAACGCTTGTGACATCTGTTGTAAAGGTTATCCTCACTACCTAGCAGGCCTCCCACTGTGCCCAAAAGGCAATGCAGCATTGTGTGACAGTAAAGTAAGAACTGCGCTCAGACTCAGGGAATGCTCCTTCTCCTTGGCTTATGCCTGTGGAAGACATGTTGTTGGTGGAGAAAAGCACAATTTTTGATAGCTGAAGTATTACTATGATTTATTTCCATTACAGTAGTACCTAAAGTCCCCAGTCCTGGGATTGGAGTTCCATTGTGCTATAGAAGCATATGGTAAGGATTTATTTACACCACAGACCCTTGACCAGTATAGCTGCACCAGCAAAACCCCTAGTGGAGATGTAGCCTAAGCCAGTAGAAGGAGTTCTCCCAGTGCATATCTATACCACCTCCCCAAACAACAGTAGCTATGCTGACAGAAGCACCCTTTTATTGGCATAGCATCTACACTGGGGTTTTGCCAGAACAGCTAAGTCAGCAAGGGTGTATGTGTTCCCCCCCCCCCCCAACTCCTAGCCAACATAGCTATGCTGGCAAAACTTTGTAGTGTACACCAGGTCCAAAAGACAGTCCTTTCCCTAAATAACGTATAGGCTAATATGTAAGAAGCCTAGGAAGTAGAAAACTTTGGGACCAAATTCTCAAACCCAACCTCCGTTGTGCACCCACAATTTTGCCTGGGAAAACACATGCATATGCATTTTTGATCACGATCATTGTCCACATATGTGATTGAGTCTTATCTTATCATTGATCTTCACAGTTCTTTTAGCGTGAGTATGTCAGGAGATCAGGGTACAGTCAGTTGGGCCCACTGGTCAGACTCCAAATGCCAAAGCCCAAGATAAAAGCAAAGTCAAAGCCAGGGATCAGAGCCAACAGTCAGAACCAAAATCAGAGTCTGATGCCAGAACCAAGGGTCAAGACCAAGTTGGAGCCAGGAATCAGAGCCAAAGGTCACGATGAGATCACCTGAAGTCAGGGAGGGCAGGAGTAGGGCAGTTCAGAGGCAAAAGCAAGGCTGGAATAGGACTGGAACAAGGCTGGCTGCAGCGCAAGGTCTAGACTGGAGTAGTGCAAGAGCAGGGATTGGAGCAAAGCGAACAAAAGGAGACAATGAATCCCCAGGTACATACAATAAGCTGCCACTGATCCTCTACAGCTGCTACTGATCCTCTGCACGTGCTGGGCTTAAGAGCAAGCCACCCCCCAAGGGATGGGAGGCAGGTCACTGGTCTAGCTGTATTCATTGACCGCCTGGTGTCTCGGCAGGTGCAGCTGCAGGCCCTCATTCCTGACAGAGTACAAGTGTTTCTATGAGCATCAGTGTAGGCCGGTTTGAGAGCCCCTTTGAAAATGTGTCCTTCAGACTCTGTTTAAAAAACATAATCAGGCAAGCTTTGGAAATAGACATGACCTGCTACATCAGTTGCCAGCATGAACTTTGCGTTGGTGACATGAGCTGGCTGGAATTCCTCAAAAACAAGAAGTGATGAGGAGCCAGGTATTTCTAGGATGCTCATATTTAATTTTCCCACTAAGTTGTCACTGTGCATCCTAACAAGAACAGCATTTTTACTAAAATGCTGGATTTATTTTTATTTGCAGTTTTGAGACATATCCATTCATGGCTCATTGTTTAAGGTTCAGTCATGTGCCCTTGACTTGAGAAAAGGCAGAAGGAATATATTTACATTCTGTCATGGATGTCACTGGGGAAGCATCTCCTTCCCCAGAATTTTCAAGCACATTTTGTCTGATCTTATATATGTGTGTTATTTTCTATTTGTCTATTTCAAATTATTCATTAAGTCCTCTATCCTGCAAAGGGCAAAGCACCTTCAACTCACAGTAAGCTGAGGGCAATCAGCGTTTTGCAGAAGTGCTTAGCAGATCACTTGTTGACAGAGCAGGGAAGAAAACACACCTTCAGCCCTCAGCTCCCAAGGAAAGGGCTGACTGAAGGCAGGAGCTTCCCAGACAACCACTGCCTGAAGGGGGATGGGAGGGCCAAATTCTGATGCACCCTAAGAGGGAAACATTCCCCTCTATTTTTTATTGACTCAGTTTATTTGCATTAATTCCTCTTGCTTTTTGTTCATGGACCACTGCGGAAGGGAAGAGACTTTAAAGTGACCTGGCTGAGGGACCAAGTCACAGGAAGAGGCAAGTCACCAAGGAGCACAGCAGCTGCTGGCAGGCGATACTCAGCAGGGAGAGAGCTGCTACACCATGTCTGGCCACAAGGAGGCTCCAGTGGTGAATCAATCCCTTCACAGATGCCTAAATCCCAAATTTAGATGCCTCAATCTGGGGTTTAGGCACCTAAATCCCACTGTAGGCTCCACTGTGATCCACAGAACTCATGCCTAACCCTGTAGGCAACTAAACTAGGCTTCTAAATTTTCACTGTAAAAGCTCTCTAGGCACCTAAGTTTCTGCTTTTGGACATGCAGGCTGTTGCCTCTCTCTATGTGTCCAGATGCCTATCTCTTGCCTAAGCCCCAAGGTGATCCATGAGCTGCTCCATTTTCATCCTTCCTCTCTATCAAAAACAGCTCGGCAGTGCAGGGATTAGCTTCCAAAGCCACCCACATGTGTCATTCTAGCTGCCTGTATGTATTAACGAGTGCTTGGATTGTGCTGCACAGCTGTGTTCCCTTCATGCTGGTTGAGAGCAGTTTGAAAATGGTGCAGACTTGCAAAAGGCAGATGAGTCATGGGATCCAAGGAGAGGAATCATGGGAATTTGCTGCTGTGGCCCTCAAGTCCCAGAATTACAGTGCCTTCTGGTATGTATCCCACAATGAGCTGCAAGAAAACCCCCAGCATGAAGAGATCCCAGGAGTGGGACAGAGCACAACAGGATACCCACCCAGAATGCTGAGTATTTATTTAAAAAAAGTCTGTCCTGTGTGTACGCATTGATTCAGAAGCAAGTAGGTAAAATGGCCACGTGGACGCAATTAGTTTGGAATAGTTATTCTGTAGTAGTTAGCATGCAAAAACTTCACTGTGTAAACAACCATATCCTGACTGGGCATGCCAGTGCCAAATTCAGTGTAGCCACGCTTGCAGGGTGGATCCTAAGATTCCACTCCACCCAAATGCCCATGGTCAACTCATCCCCATATAACCTAAGGCAATGTCATTGCCAGGGATGTAGTAACTCCTGTGGGCTGTATGGTCCCAGCGGGTTTGAGCTGGGGGAAAGGGCAGAAGGAACCAGAACTGTGAGTAGCCATGTATGAAGGATAGAGAGCTTCTTTATATGAGATCCAAGGTCCTGATTAACTCTGTGCCAGCTCCATATATATACTATATCCATATATATACACTATACCATGTGCAATTAGCATCTGCTGTCATTTGGGGCCTATTACCCCAGGATCTATGGCCTACATTTTCAAAAGTGACTAATGATTTTTGATGCCTCACTTTTGGTGTGACTAACTTGAGTCTGCTTGAATGGGCCTGATTTTCAGAAAGCGCTAAGTACATACCCGCTGAAAAAAAGGTCCTTTTAAGGTATTTCATGTTGGGCACCCAAAAACCAATAGACCCAAATCGCTAGTCACTTTTATGTATAATTTCATACATAGAGGATGGAGCCCATGGAGGGTTAACGTTTGTTTTATGTTGAGAAAGCCGAGCTGCTTTTGTGTGAACCACAAAATTTCAGACACATTTAAATGCAGACATGGCCTTATCAGTAACATGTCTATTGCCCTCGCTCCTGCAGTATGCCGAGTTCCTTAGTTGTATGAACTCTTTAAAAAAAAAAAAAGGAATCTTCCATCATTTCCCCTTCCCTTCTTTCCCTCATCAACAATCTCCCCACTCTCCTTTCCTGAACTGTCATCCTCTGCCTTGTCTTGTATTATTTAGATTGCAAGCTCTTTGGAGATGGGAATGTGCTTTATCTGTGTTGGGAAAACTGTTAATTAAATGTAAGGCGCTATATAAATATTGGACAATACTAATAATGCAAAATGAAGGTGAAGTTTGTACAGTTTAAGTTTTGTAGGTTTTATCACAGATAAGTCCTTTCTGTCACTTTGTAGATAATGTACACATTCTTTCTATGCTCTATGGGTTTCCTCCCGTCCCTGAGTCTGTTTTTGGTATTGTCATTGAGAGAGACATGTAATGCATCATTCTTTTACATTATATTCTTATGGGGGGGGGATGGGCTGCATCTGAACCAAACACATCAGTTGAAGTAATTTGGTAGTGTTTTAAAACATTAATAATGAAAAGGACAGAAATATAGAGACACAGGGCCTGCTTCTTATCCCACTTACTCTAGTATAAGTGAGGAATCAATAGAGTTACTCCAGTGTAAAATGACACCAGAATCAGGCCCATAGGACCTAAATTCCAAAGGATTGTACCGCCACGCAAATATTGTAAGGGATAATGATAAGGAAAGAAGAAAGAGATAGCTGAGAGAAAGGAAACTGAAATATGAAATATCTCTTACAGGGTACATTGCTAGAAGCATACATAACAAGACTGATGAATTCAAGGCATACCTATTGAGGGAGAGGTACTGTATTATTGACATTACTGAGGCATGACTAAACCAAGGAAACGATAGTGGATTAAAAATACCAAGGTGCTAAGTTTACAGAAAAGATAGACAAGATAAAATAGAAGGTGGGGTGACATTAATGATGAAGGATGATATTATGTTTGATGAAAGGAATGATATTAGTGCTTTGGCTGATGCAGAAATAACTGACCGGCATTGCAATAAGGTTAAAGATAATAGTAAGATGACTTTTTGTTCGTTGTTCCTATAAACTTTGTGTGTCAAATTACAATCTCCCCCTCCTTTAACAAATCGTTGCTACGTGCTCCTCCAGCCATATTCCGCATCACCTAAAATGAAATCAAGGATGGCTTTCTTTCTGTCTTACATTAGAGTACAACCGGGGAATCGACATCTCCCATTCCTACAAGTGTGCTATTTTCACAACCTTTTACAAAGGAATCTAGTAGATTAATAGATTCGTAGGGCAGAGGAGACTGTTATATCATCTAGTCTGACCTCCTGTATAACACAGGCAATAGATTTTCACTGATTACCAACCCAATAAATTGTCTTTGATTAAGCATATCTTCCAGAAAAACATCCCATCTTGATCTAAAAACATCAAGAGATGGAGAATCCACCACTTCCCTCAGTAGTGTGTTCCAATGTATAATCACCCTCACTATTAAAAATTGTGCCTAATTTTAAATTTGAATGTGTCTGGCTTCAGTTTCCAGTCATTGGTCCTTCTTAATGATTTTTGTTACTACACGTGAAAAACATTGGATTGGCAGCCCTGGGCATAGAATCATAGGACTAGAAGGGATATCAAGAGGTCATCTAGTCCAGTCCCCTGCACTCATGGCAGGACTAAGTTTTATCTAGACCATTCCTGACAGGTGTTTGTCCAACCTGCTCTTAAAAATCTCCAACAATGGAGCTTCCACAACCTCTGTAGGCAATTTATTCCAGTGCTTAACCACCCTGACAGTTAGGAAGTTTTTACTAATGTCCAACCTAAACCACCGTTGCTGCAATTTAAGCCCATTGCTTCTTGTCATATCCTCAGAGGTTAAGAAGAACAATTTTTCTCCTTCCTCCTTGTAACATCCTTTTATGGACTTGAAAACTGTTATCATGTCCCACCTCAGTCTTCTCTTTTCCAGAATAAACAAACCCAATTTTTTCCAATCTTCCCTCACAGATCATGTTTTCTAGACCTTTGATCATTTTTGTCACTCATCTCTGGACTTTCTCCAATTTGTCCACATCCTTCCTGAAATGTGGTGCCCAGAACTGGACACAATATTTCAGTCGAGTCCTAATCAGTACAGAGTAGAGCGGAAGAATTACTTCTCGTGTCTTGCTTACAACATTCCTGCTAATACATCCCAGAATGATGTTTGCTTTTTTTGCAACATCATTACACTGTTGACTCATATTTAGCTTATGGTCCACTATGACCCCCAAATCCCTTTCCACAGTTCTCCTTCCTAGGCAGTCATTTCCCATTTTGTATGTGTGCAACTGATTGTTCCTTCCTAAATGGAGTACTTTGCATTTGTCCTTATTGAATTTCATCCTATTTACTTCAGACCATTTCTTCAGTTTGTCCAGATTATTTTGAATTTTAATCCTATCCTCCAAAGCACTTGCAACCCCTCCCAGCTTGGTATCCTCCACAAACTTTATAAGTGTACTCTTGATGCCACTATCTAAATCATTGATGAAGATATTGACCAGAACCAGACCCAGAACTGATCGCTGCAGGACCCCACTCATTATGCCCTTCCAGCATGAATGTGAACCATTGATAACTACTCTCTGGGAACAGTTTTCCAAACAGTTTTGCATCCACCTTATAGTAGCTCCATCTAGGTTGCATTTCCCTAGTTCATTTATGAGACGGTCATGCGAGACAGTATTAAAAGCTTTACTGAAGTCAAGATATACCACGTCTTCTGCTTCCCCCCTATCCACAAGACTTGTTACCCTGACAAAGAAAGCCATCAGGTTGGTTTGATATGATTTGTTCTTGACAAATCTATGCTGACTGTTACTTACCACCTTATTATCTGTTAGATGTTTGCAAATTGATTGCTTAATTATTTGCTTCATTATCTTTCCAGGTACTGAAGTTAAGCTTGGAAGCATGTAAATCCTATATTTAAAAAGATATCTAACACATGTAGCAGTGGTGCAAATTTCCCCCATAGTGGTGAGCAATTTACCACAAACCAGATCAGAGTACCATCTCTACATAGAGTGGATTCTTCAGTCTCTTTGCCCATTCAACCGTAGGCCTCTTTGCCGAAACAGCCAATAAAGGTGCCTATTATGATTGTAGTTTTTATAAGATGGACTTGTCCATTAGGAACTGGATTAAAGTAATCAGCTAATTTCATAAAGTCCAAAGAACAGCCATCAGATAGTAACAACCTTCAGAAACTCACAACCCGGGGCATATTTGACTGATAGGAGAGAGGCTTACAGCACAGTACACCGTTTATTATCAGTCCCTTGAGTCATCCAGTTCTCTGTAACCATTTTTATTTTATCTCATTATGATGCTGCTTCTAATTATGTAGTCTGTAAACTATTTTTTTTACTATCAATTTATTCCCTTTATTATCTGCAGTTTTTAGCTGTAATGGCTTAGTCCATCTTGAAGTCTCATGGCTCATTCTTTTCGAAACCCGCTTTTACATAAACCTCTTTTTCTCCTAATTTTGTAGCTCAAAGTTTACATGTGTTCCTAAAATAGTATGTGCATTTTTTACAGTACCAGATGTGCATGCAGCCCCTGATGCATAGACCTGTGACAGGGATTTGCATGAGCACATACCTTATACATGTGAATGAAGTTTTTGAAAACATAATTGGACATGCGTAAATGTGCACATGCACATACACAGTTTGGATCTCTGTCTTTATAGAATCATGGAAATATAGGGCAGGAAGGGACCTTAACAGGTTACTAAAGTCCATTCCCCCTGTGCTGAGCTAGGATTAAGTATACTTAGACCATCCCTGACAGGTGCGTCTAACCTATTGCCCATCTCTCTTTACCTCTCAATATTTAGCTGATGTGTATTTTCATGCTGTGTCATGTTTCTAGAGATGGGGAGAACCCCAGAGCTGAATGCTGCTGAATGCTGAGGCATTTGGAATCTAGAATAAGATTTGAATTTTGTGATGTGAATCAATTTCTCCTTGTTTTGTCCCAGAATTTTAAAAAATTGCCATCCTTCCTGAGGGTCCAGGAGTAAACAGAGAATGTATCTTCAGCAATGGCTGAAATAAAATGCATTTATTTATTGCCATCATCAAGTGCCTATCTACTACACACATACGTTTGCTCACTTTCACTAAATACTCATGTAGCAGATAGATGCACAATACTGCTCAAATACATCTCTGTCCTGTAGCATAACAACATGCATTTAGAAAAACACAGCAATGTTTTTCTAAAGGACTTACTTGGGATATATGTTTATTTACTATGCACATTGTTGAAATTAGGAAAAAATAACTTACCATTTGTGAATGTATTTTTGTAGGCCCACCTATCTCTTCCTGTTTCTCCACTGCTTTAGCTCTTCCTGTCTCAATACCTGCATGTATGTAAGTTCCCCTTCCTAAACTCTGATGACAAATTTACTCTTGTACATAAGAGAAGCACTTATATCTGCTCCAACAAACTAAAACATTTATAAAGAGCTTGAACTTGCTCCAGCTGAAGTCAATGACAAGACTCTCATTGACATCAGTGTGATAAGATCAGACCCAAAAGCTTCTTAAAAGAAGTGAGTAATCAAGAAACAATATCACATTCTTAATATTACAATTTCCTCTCGTGATAGTTTGGTTTGGTAATGATACAATGAGTCTCACCTGTTGTGATTTGACATCATTAATAAATGGTCCACTGCCCTCCCATATGTTGTACCACAGACAGAGATAAATAAATTCAGGAATATAATTCCAAAGAATTAAAATCATAATATTAAAATGGTAGCAGACTTAATGTTTATTGGCAGAAGAGGGGGAAGCAGGTGGAGTTCTCACCCTGCTCTGACTAGTGTATACATATACATCAAAGTCTCAACAAAACCCCCTTTCTATAGTTTGTCTTTATTGGCAGTTGAAACAAAATAAAAAAGCCTATTCCTAGCATTTCCCCTATAGAACCCATCTATCTCTGCCCCTTGTTGCCTCTATCCCAGAGAGAGAGGGGGGCGGGGGGCTCTAAACCCTGTTTAGCCTGGTTGGAAGGATCAAGATCTAGCTCCAAGCAGGAGGTGGCCGTAATAAAACTGCTTCTTTTATGCAGGATTCTAGCTCCTAGGTTTAAGGTGACTCAGCAGAGAAGCCCAGCGTTTTGACACATGGACCTAGCATCTACCATCTGGTACAACAGCATATTATAAAAGAAGAGGTTTTATGTGATCAGCAAGAATGCATGATTCTTTAGAAATGTAATGGTTATGAACGACTGTAATGATAATCACTAATAATGAATGTGAGAAAAGCAGTGTAAAACTTCAAAAGACATCAAACTTTCCTGTATTTAAGAGTTACAGAAAGAGGTGTTTTCTTGAATAAATATATCATAGAATCATAGAATATCAGGGTTGGAAGGGACCCCAGAAGGTCATCTAGTCCAACCCCCTGCTCAAAAGCAGGACCCATCCCCAATTAAATCATCCCAGCCAGGGCTTTGTCAAGCCTGACCTTAAAAACTTCTAAGGAAGGAGATTCCACCACCTCCCTAGGCAACGCATTCCAGTGTTTCACCACCCTCCTAGTGAAAAAGTTTTTCCTAATATCCAATCTAAACCTCCCCCACTGCAACTTGAGACCATTACTCATTGTCCTGTCCTCTTCCACCACTGAGAATAGTCTAGAACCATCCTCTCTGGAACTACCTCTCAGGTAGTTGAAAGCAGCTATCAAATCCCCCCTCATTCTTCTCTTCTGCAGACTAAACAATCCCAGTTCCCTCAGCCTCTCCTCATAAGTCATGTGTTCCAGACCCCTAATCATTTTTGTTGCCCTTCGCTGGACTCTCTCCAATTTATCCACATCTTTCTTGTAGTGTGGGGCCCAGTACTCCAGATGAGGCCTCACCAATGTCTAATAGAGGGGGACAATCACGTCCCTCGATCTGCTCACTATGCCTCTACTTATACATCCCAAAATGCCATTGGCCTTCTTGGCAACAAGGGCACACTGCTGACTCATATCCAGCTTCTCGTCCACTGTCACCCCTAGGTCCTTTTCCGCAGAACTGCTGCCTAGCCATTCGGTCCCTAGTCTGTAGCTGTGCATTGGGTTCGTCCATCCTAAGTGCAGGACCCTGCACTTATCCTTATTGAACCTCATCAGATTTCTTTTGGCCCAATCCTCTAATTTGTCTAGGGCCCTCTGTATCTTATCCCTGCCCTCCAGCGTATCTACCACTCCTCCCAGTTTAGCATCATCCACAAATTTGCTGAGAGTGCAATCCACACCATCCTCCAGATCTTTTATGAAGATATTGAACAAAACCGGCCCCAGGACCGACCCCTGGGGCACTCCACTTGACACCGGCTGCCAACTAGACATGGAGCCATTGATCACTACCCATTGAGCCCGACAATCTAGCCAACTTTCTACCCACCTTATAGTGCATTCATCCAGCCCATACTTCTTTAACTTGCTGACAAGAATACTGTGGGAGACCGTGTCAAAAGCTTTGCTAAAGTCAAGATACAATACATCCACTGCTTTCCCTTCATCCACAGAACCAGTAATCTCATCATAGAAGGCAATTAGATTAGTCAGGCATGACCTTCCCTTGGTGAATCCATGCTGACTGTTCCTGATCACTTTCCTCTCATGTAAGTGCTTCAGGATTGATTCTTTGAGGACCTGCTCCATGATTTTTCCGGGGACTGAAGTGAGGCTCACTGGCCTGTAGTTCCCAGGATCCTCCTTCTTCCCTTTTTTAAAGATTGGCACTACATTAGCCTTTTTCCAGTCATCCGGGACTTCCCCCGTTCGCCACGAGTTTTCAAAGATAATGGCCAATGGCTCTGCAATCACAGCCGCCAGTTCCTTTAGCACTCTCGGTTGCAACTCGTCCGGCCCCATGGACTTGTGCACGTCCAGCTTTTCTAAATAGTCCCTAACCACCTCTTTCTCCACAGAGGGCTGGCCATCTATTCCCCATGTTGTGATGCCCAGCGCAGCAGTCTGGGAGCTGACCTTGTTCGTGAAGACAGAGGCAAAAAAAGCATTGAGTACATTAGCTTTTTCCACATCCTCTGTCACTAGGTTGCCTCCCTCATTCATTAAGGGGCCCACACTTTCCTTGGCTTTCTTCTTGTTGCCAACATACCTGAAGAAACCCTTCTTGTTACTCTTAACATCTCTCGCTAGCTTCAGCTCCAGGTGCGATTTGGCCCTCCTAATTTCATTCCTACATGCTCGAGCAATATTTTTATACTCTTCCCTGGTCATATGTCCAACCTTCCACTTCTTGTAAGCTTCTTTTTTATGCTTAAGATCCGCTAGGATTTCACCGTTAAGCCAAGCTGGTCGCCTGCCATATCGTTATGGCAGGTATCACCAGGCAGTGCTGTTACACATAGTTTTCAAAGTTCTTTTTCTTAGAATGTGAGGAAGTTTTGACTTTTGGGAAGACATCAATGTAGTTCCCAGTTTTGAATTACGCAAGATTTTTATATAGAGGTGGCTTGAGGAGATGGAGCTGTGAGTTAGCAGGAGTGGATTTGCTCTCTGCCTTGGGATCTGATTAAAATCAATTCTTGAGGCACAGTCTATCTCTGTATCCACCTTTTGTCTCATCTTATACATAGATTGTAGGCTCTTTGGGATGGGGTTTGTGTTTTTGTCCTGAGTTTGTACAGTACCTAGCACAAATACCAGTACAAAACATGAGATCAGCAGTGTATGAGAAACACAGATCATGTATATTGCATAGAATGACAATTAACTACTTTTATAGAATCAAAAATATAATTTTAGTATCTGAGCATGAGAAAATGAAGTAGGTGAGACAGCTGTAGGTTCTGGGTTTAATTTAAACTCACCATATAACAATGTTTCTTCCCATCTCTGTTGTACTTTTCAGTTTAATGTATCCCTGCTGGTCACCAAGTCAAGGAGCAAATGCTTGACTCCTTCACTTCATGCTACAGACCTGTTATTCTACCAGTGGGAAAAAAGGCTTTTGCAGCCCTATTATGGGAAATAAAATTGTTCATCCTCAAGAACCTGAGTATTTCACTGGGTAGCAATAGGGAGCCCATACAAAGCTATAATTTGCAATCTCACCAAAAATGAAAATTAACGTATGAAGGGACTCCCTGTATCACAAATACTTTCCTCCTGAATTCTATTGCCTGCTGAGTTAACCCATAATTTAATTTTTAAAAACAAATGACTGTAAATTGAAATTGATGGATGTTTTAAAGTTTATAGTGCAATGTCTTTGTGTACTGTATCTTAACAAACTACATTCATTTTAGGATAAAATCAATTGTGCATAGTATGGAATAAGCTTTTCAGGGTTATTGCTTAGGCTGAACAGTTTTCAAATCTTCTTAGTTTAGAAAAGAAGTTTTAATAGATCTTATCCAAATGTTCTGAGACTGTGGGATCATACACACACAGTGGGAAAAGGTAAGTGTTCTATCTGGACCCAGCGGAGAAGCAGATAGACACACAGAGAAGCTGAGAGAAATACAGCTGTCTGCTGTGGTAGCTTTATTGTTTTGGCAGCAAAACTGAAACCAAACACAAAAGTAAGGCTTTTCTCTGGGGATAGAGGAGTGCAGAGTGTCCACACATTTAAAAGGACAGCACATTACATTCTCCACCCTGCTTAAAAATACTTTCCACATATATTTACATATTATCATTTACTTGTCTAACATAAAATACTATACAACCTAACTAAAAGTTGCAGGTAGACTACCACAGACACTTAAATTGCAAGGGATTATTCTGCCCTGGAATGGCAACTCACTAACTAAACAATTTATAAATTCAGGTGCATCACCGGTTTTTTCACTCTCTTGGGATAATGTGGTGATAGTGGTGCAGCAGTGTCCTGAACAACAGGAACCACTGGTGGTAAGGAATCAACTGAATCGGGTAAGGAATCAACTGGATTTGATACCAAAGTTTCTTCAACACAATCATCAAAATTAGGAGTTGTAAAAGAAAGAGGTTCGATTGGAGAAACAGAAAGTCCTACTTGAACATCCCCTGAGTGTGGTACTTGTCGAGGCTGCAACGGGTCCATATGTCATTTCCACAAAGTGCCATTGAATTATCTGACCATGAACGAAAGAAATCCCATGCATTTCACAAGTTCTCCGGGTATCCATTTCACTCTGCAACCATAGTTGTTTGTCCACACTAAGTCTCCTACTTGAAAAGAATAATGATGAGTCTCACATTGTCGATCAATTTGCATAGATTGTGATTTAGCTACACGTGAGGTAACATCAGGACATAGCAGGTCCCAACAGGTACACAAAGATTGCTTCAAGAAAAGAGTGGCAGGTGACTCCTGGGTAGTAGTACATGGTGTGTTCCTGTAGATAAGCAAGACATTGCCCAATTTCTTCAGATGACTCAAAATAGACTTGTTAGCTTTTAAGGCATGCTTAGCTGTCTGTACAAAGTGTTCTGCTAGTTCATTTGTAGCAGGATGATATGGAGCAGAGCACATTTCCTGAATTTCCTTTGAAGCTAGTAACTTCTGAAATTATTCAGAACTGAATTGAGATCTATTATCATTCACCAACTATAATGGTAAACCAGCTTGGCTAAGCAAGATATAAAGATGTCCAATGGTCTTGGTAGCTGTAGTAGAAGTCATTCTGAAAACTTGTGGCCATTTTGAATGAATGTTGACTAAAAGTTCAGTCAATGTGAATACGTGGCCAAGGATTCTGAGGCCAGGACCAATGGTGTAGACAAGACAAGCTGGACTAGGATCATGCTGCATTTGCTGACATTTAGCACAGCACTTTACCTTCCTTTTAATGTCTTTGTCAATCCCTGGCCATCAGACCTGTCTCCAAGCTATGGCCTTCATCTGTACAATGCCAAAATGACCTTCATAAAAAGCTTTCAAAACCTGATATTGACATAATTTTGGAATGATCGCTAGCATTATCCATAAAATGCAACCATGATTCACAGATAATTCATGCTGATATGATACGAACTGTGTAAACTGGGAAGTCTTACAATCCAATACTGTATCTTGCAGAACCTTTCACAAGAGAAAGCACACCATCCTTAGTAGTTCCTTTTTTGATCTCTGTGCTAGTGATGAGTAACTTATCCATCAATTGAGATAGAACACTTTGTCCAAAGTTTCTTTGGATTGACAGGAGCTTGGACATGGCATACACAATAGCCCATCCTCATTGTTGTGCTGTGTTCCTTTACAGAATTGAATAGCATAGGAATGAGCTAAAAGAACCAATGACCATCGTTGCATATGCAGCAGCTAATGATGGTGTGATGGGGCGCACTCACCTCTTGTGAGTGCCTCCTGTTAACTGAGTGGGAACCTACCATCTCTTTCTCTTTGTGTTTGCAGTGCCCCCTGTTGCCCGGTGCCCTTGGCAGGTGGGTCTTCAGTGGCTCAACTCTCTGGCTAAGTCACACAGACTAAAACAAATGAACCCTTCCAGGGATGAAAAAGGTCCAACAAGTGCTATAACTGGACCTGTGGTGGTATCTGCAGCCCTGCCTCTGGGCTCAGTTCTTGGCCCCTTCTGGGCCCTGTTATAGAGCAGTGCCCCCTGTTTTTTTTCTGTGGAGACTCTGCCTTTTGCAGCTCTATTGTTTCCCAGCTCTCCAGCCAGGTCACTTCTTAACTTCAGTCCCCTTCCGGGGGTAACAAAGTTCAACAAACGGTTGGCCCTGTTTAAAGTTCCAGCCCCTTTCTTGGGCTTCCAAACATAGCTTGTCCCCTTCTTGGGGCTTTCCCCACTTTTCCAGTGGCTGGTGCGGGGACCTGGCTCCATCCACTACTCCACATTCCAGGACCCTACAAATAGCACCCATGTGCTGCTTTCTTTAATAGCTGCTGCTGCTGAATTCCCTGGGCTGCTTCCCACTGTGTCCCATCATCTTCACCCATTACCTTGCGGTTACAGTTCTTGGGTTCTCTGTTCCCTGTTTGTGCAGGGCTTCTCTCAGTCCTCCTTGCCTGGAGAATTCCTCTGTCTAATCCCTTCTGGTCCTAGCCAGGAACTGATCTGCTCATGCTCCGCAGCTCTTTTTAACTGAAACTGCTGTGCTATAATTGGTTTCTTCTCTGCAGCCTTTCTAGGCAGGCTTGGAGGACTCACCTTCACTGCTCCTTTTCTGGGGTGGGGTGTGGTAGGACTGTGAGGCCTCCAGCCGGGGACCTCAAAGGATCCGGTACACTCTGTCACAGATGGAATTCCATGTTTTGGTCCAAAAATTGAAATTAATGGGTGATGATCTGCTAGCATGGTAAAATGTCTACCATACAGATAAGTAAGGAACCTCTGAATTCCTAAGATAATGCTGAGAGCTTCTCAGTGTGTAAGAATGTAAGCGGATGTCAACAGTTCCTTTGCTTCCTTAAATACACACTCACACTCTTTAGTTCATTTCAATTTTTTCTTTGCTTGTAACATTTCATGTAAAGGTATCAATACTGTCAGCAGATTAGGCAGAAATTTACCATAGTAGTAAACAAGCCTAAGAATGAATGTAACTGGGACACGTTCTCTGGTGGGTGGCATTTAAAAATGCCTTCTCTTTCTCTGACAATTTCCTTAAGCCTGTAACATCGATTACATATACAAGGTGTTCAACTGAAGGTTTGAAAAGCTCACATTTGTCTTGATGTGCCCTCAGTCCATGGTCTTCGAAATGTTGTAAGACAGTGTCCAAATTTTGAAGATGATCTTCTTGATCCTTCACTGTAACAAGGATGTTGTCCAAATAACATTGCACTCTGTTTAGTCCCTTCTCAATCTTATCCCTGGCTTTCTGGGACAGGGTAGCTCTCGATGTGATACCAAAAGGCAAACTATTGTTAAAAAATAAGATTTTCTTTGTGTTCATTATGAAATATTTGTGAGATGCTGGATCAGTCTTGATTAGTAGGTATACACTGAACAAAGCCAATTTACTGAAACACTGTCCTCCACTAAGAGTAGAAAACAAATCTTCAATATAAGGTAGTGCATACCAGCCTGCACACAATCTGGATTTGGTGTCACTTTGAAATTTCCACAAATTCAGACAGAGCTATCATTATTGATCACTGGTACAATGGGTGTAGTTCACTCACTGTGTGAAACAGATGACAAGACTTCAAAGTTCATTAAACGGTCCAAATCAGCTTCTACCAGAGGCTTTACAGCATAAGGCCCAACTCTGAGCTTGTAGTATTTTGGTTGGCTGTTTGACTTAACAGAAAGCTTAACTAACATATTGTTCATCTGTCCAAGTTCTTTTTCAAAAACTTTGTAGTGTCTGTCCAGCATATCTTGAAGCTTTCAAGGTGTTTTCATGATCACCTGGATCTCAGTCCAATTCACCTTGAGCTTAAGCCAAGATCTGCCCAATAATGGTGGATAGTTTCCTTCAATCACATACCAGGGTAGCACAACTGATTGTCCATCTAGTTGAACTTTCACCTGGAGTATCCCATTTGGGAGTAACTTTCTCTGGCATACATCTACAAAACTTGTAAGTTTTGTAAGTTTCTTCCAGAGGAACTTGTGACAAAGTCTGATGATAGGCAGATGCAGAAACCAGTGAGATGACAGCTCCAGGATCAAACTCCTAGATGTCATCTCTTACTCTAGCTTCTGATAACACGTGCAGTGCTCAATCTTTTGATTTTTTCCACATTATGAATGCCTGACTTCTGTCCTTTCTTAGGTTCAACCTTCATAAGTGTCTTCTTGGATGGATGGTTACTCTGTGTTGCTGGTTGTTGAACTGTGTGGCTGATCATGGTGATGTGTCTTTTCTTCTGTCACTTTCTGCAAATGACCTGGTGTGCCCAGCAGCCTTTCTTAGTATGCATAGTTTGTGCACAACAGCCATATAGAAATTCCTTACCTTTCTGTGGTCCTCTGTCATGCTGATTCAGGAGATGTACTTCTTGGCTCACATTAAATTTCAGAGAATCCTTCCCTATGGTTCCCAGGGCAATATGTATTTCAACAGCCTTCTTGAATGTTGGCACTGTGTCGAAGGTTGGTTGACTCTCTTCTTCTTTTGTATGGCTGGTGTAAAGCAGCAACTACAATTTCACCTGAAGTTGATCAAGCCAAATGGCTACATCAGGAGTAGCAGAATGTATTGCAGTGATGCCTCCTTCATATTTATACAATGGGCAGTAGGTAGTGATATGTTTGATGGTCTGTCATGGGGAACCACACTTACACACCATGGAATCCTTGATTTTCCATTTGTGCATTAGATATCTGCATCTACCATGGCTGGTTTAAATTCAGTTTAGAGCTGACCAAGAGGACCATGGAAGGTCAAACCTAGGAACCTTCTGCATGGGATCTGGCACAAGGTGCTTATTTTTAAAGTCTTGTTTAGCCCAATCTGCTTTTCAAGCCTCCTTGTTGAGTGCTCCAGGTCAACCGTGCCACCTAATGGTAATGCTCAGGGATATAATGCTTAAATGTAAGCGTCTAAGGACCACTTTGCCTAGTGTCAATGTCATGGGGTAGTGGTGCCCACCGGCAAGAGTCACAGGGGCTGCTTTGCCTAGGGGCAATATCACATGGTAGTGTTGCCCACCGGTGAGAAAGGAGAACCTGAGCCCACCTCCTCCATTTGGTTCTGACCCAGGGCCCTCTGAAACAATGGACCCTGACACATTGTTCAGGCACTGATACCCCCAAGCATGTTCTCTGGGTCACTTCCTACCCTTGTTCCAGTCCCTCTGGTGTTGTCTCAGGGTTGGACATGGGGTCCCTCTTGCATTCCCTCGGTTTATCTCCAAAGTCTCTTCCATTGGCAACAGCGGTTCCTGTGGTCGACCGGCTTCCCACGACGTGGCTAGGAGGCTCGACCCCAGTGGCTTGGAGTCCTGGTGACTTCCTGGCAGGAGGCTACTACACCCAACTGCTCTCCTCCTCAGTCAGCCCAGTTGAGCTAAGTTGAGCTGCTCGCTTTTGAATGCTCCCTACACTGGGAGCATGAAAGCAGGAGTGAGGGGGCTCCTCTTGGGCCCAGAGCAGTTTGTTAACCATTGCCTCCTCAGTGCGAGGTTGGTACATCCTGTCACACACTGATACAGTCAATAACTTCTTCTGGATCTGGTCATTGCATAATCCAGAGACAAATTGGTCACTGAGAGCATCACTTAAGCATTGTCCAAAATGACAATGCTCTGACAATTTCCTTTGAGCAACAACGAATTGTGCTACTGACTCTCCACTTCCCTGATGCTGCTAATGAAACTGATATTGTTCTGCTATCGTTGATGGTGTAGGAGAGAAATGTTCCTGCATTGCTGCAGTCATTATGTTGTACATGGCAGTTTGGCCACAGTTGGAGACAATAGGTCACACAGCAATTCATGCCCATCATGGTCAGCAAGGTTGAAACTGTCTGTCTGAAATGGAGCGGTAAGCTACAAATTGCTCAAAATGTTGGAGGCAAGCTATCCATGATTCTCAATTTTCATCAAACTCCCCAACATTGCCCATAAAAGTTGTCATTTTGCTTCTCTCCTGTTGAATTTTACACCTCCTGGATGTCTTCTCTGCCACAGGGAAACTTTTTTTTTTTTTAACCGCACATTATCTGCCCTTGATCTCTCTCTTTTGGCTGTGTGCTTATACTGAAAAGTCACTCCTGCTGTTGGCTACAGACCTTTAGTGCAGGCTAATGCTGTTTCTCGGCTTTCTTGCATGTGGTCAACCAGATGGCTGCTCTCTTGTTACGGTTCTATCTCTGCAGCAGTGAGGCAGCAAAAGCAGAAAACTCCTGTGTTCTGTCCTTAAATACCAACTTCCCCTGCTCTAGCTGGTTGGTGCCAGCTATACCTGAAGCAAAATGCAGCAGCAGTCTGCAACCTTCTGCTTCTAGGAGAACTTCTTTTCCTTCCCCCAACCCTCAGTATTTGCTTGCCTTTTCTTCTTCTTGGTCAGGCAGTGGGAACACTGAGCACTCATGGGATAGAAGACCTTTGTCACCAATGTGTTATATCTGGACCCAGCAGAGAAGGAGCTGATAGAAACACAGCTGTCTCCTCAAGTAGCTTTATCCTTCTGGCAGTAAAAATGAAACAAACACCAAAGTGAGGCTTTTTGCTCGGGGAGAGAGGAGCGCAGAGAACCCACACATTTAAATGGACAAGACATCACAGCCAGGATGATAATCACCTTGCTGGATATGAACTTTGCATTTAATTCAATGGATATATACTAAATTGTACTTCTGATCTGAAGAACATTATATTAGAAAAAAGAACAGGAGTACTTGTGGCACCTTAGAGACAACTGTCTAAATGGGCCATCTTGATTATCACTACAAAAGTTTTTTTCTCCTGCTGATAATAGCTCATCTTAACTAATTAACCTCTCACAGTTTGTATGGTAACTTCCAACTTATCTGTATATGTATATATATATATTTTGACAAAGTTCCTGCTCTACCTTGGTGGGTCTTGCGCTTATTGGCGGATTTGCTCGCCTTAGAGCTTCACGGCAGCCCTCAGCTTGGCCGTTTTTCTGAACCCCCAGTCCAGGTCGACTTCTCCTGTGTCTGACCAGGAGTTGGGAGGATTTGGGGGGAACCCGGGCCCGCCCTCTACTCCGGGTTCCAGCCCAGGGCCGTCTCCTGGAACAGCTGTGTGACAGCTACAACTCTCTGGGCTACTTTCCCATGGCCTCCTCCCAACACCTTCTTTATCCTCACCATAAGACCTTCCTCCTGGTGTCTGATAATGCTTGTACTTCTCAGTCCTCCAACAGTCCGCATTCTCACTCTCAGCTCCTAGTGCCTCTTGCTCCCAGCTCCTCACACGCACACCACAAACTGAAGTGAGCTCCTTTTAAAACCCAGGTGCCCTGATTAGCCTGCCTTAATTGATTCTACCAGCTTCTTGAGTGGCTGCAGGTGTTCTAATTAGCCTGTCTTAATTGTCTCCAGAAGGTTCCTGATTGTTCTAGAACCTTCCCTGTTACCTTACCCAGGGAAAAGGGACCTACTCAGCCTGGGGCTAATATATCTGCCTTCTATTACTCTTCTATAGCCATCTGGCCCGACCCTGTCACAATATATATATATCTTACTATATGTTCCATTCTATGCATCCGATGAAGTGGACTGTAGCCCACGAAAGCTTATGCTCTAATAAATTTGTTAGTCTCTAAGGTGCCACAAGTACTCCTTTTCTTTTTGCAGATAGACTAACATGGCTGCTACGCTGAAACCTATATTAGAAAAGATCGCCTGGACACAGTTTAATGATGATGAAGAGAATGATTTTAAGGCACTAGAAAGGCAATGCTTTCCAAGCAGAGGTGGAATAGATGGCTACTTTTACACAGACTGAATCTCTTGAGTGAGTAGTTTTCAGAATTCACAGGGCCAGATTGACCAATAGGCTCAACAGTCCTGTGCCTAGTGCCTCAGCGACAGGATCATGTGATGACAGCTCTTATGACATCACAGGATCCTGGAATCCACAAGGAGCGGGGTCTTTGCATGAATGGCCAAAAGAAATCTGATGAGGTTCAACAAAGACAAGTGCAGAGTCCTGCATGTAGGATGAAAGAATCCCATGCACTGCTACAGACTAGGGACCGGATGGCTAGGCAACAGTTCTTCAGAAAAGGACCTAAGGGTTACACTGGATGAGAAGCTGGATATGAGTCAACAGTGTGCCCTTGTTGCCAAGAAGGTTAACGGCATTTTGGGTTGTATAAGTATGGGCATTCCCAGCAGATCGAGGGACGTGATCATTCCCCTCTATTCGAGATTGGTGAGACCTAGTCTGGAGTACTGTGTCCAGTTTTGGGCCCCACACTACAAGAAGGATGTGGAAAAATTGGAAAGCGTCCAGTGGAGGGCAACAAAAATGATTGGGGACTGGAACACATGACTTATGAGGAGAGGCTGAGGGAACTGGGATTGTTTAGTTTGCAGAAGAGAAGAATGAGGGGGGATTTGACAGCTGCTTTCAACTACCTGAAAGGGGGTTCCAAAGAGGATGGATCTAGACTTTTCTCAGTGGTAGCAGATGATGGAACAAAGAGTAATGGTCTCAAGTTGCAGTGGAGGAGGTTTAGCTTGGATATTAGGAAAAAAATTTTCACTAAGAGGGTGGTGAAGCACTGGAATGCGTTACCTAGGGAGGTGGTGGAATCTCCTTACTTTGAGGTTTTTAAGATCAGGCTTGACAAAGCCCTGGCTGTGATGATTTAGTTGGGGATTGGCCCTGCTTTGAGCAGGGGGTTGGACTAGATGACCTCCTGAGGTCCCTTCCAACCCTGATATTCTATGATTCTAAGATATTTCATTCACAGGCCAGACACCTTTTCTAGCCTGAGCTCAGCTCTTCTCCTCCCCTCAGTCTTTTTTCTTAGATGTTTCCAGCAGTCATCCTGGGGGGGAATTCAGTGAAGAATGAACACCGATTATGTCCCTCCCCTTCCTTAAATAGGTTTTACATATGGCGGGAACCCTTTGTTTTCCAGGGTGGTTCTCCCCCCTGTGGAAAATACTGGTATGCTATCATGGAGTCCAGTGCCAGATGACATGAACACATGACCCTGCAGTGTCAAAGCAGCCATGAGTCAAAGACTGTTTGTAGCATCCCATAAAGGTTGGAGATTAGCATCTTCAAAGACCTATTGTTCTCCCTAATGGCCCACTTACTTGTCTCCCGCTAGCCAGTCAGACTGATTGCATACTGTCTGGTGGGCGTTCCCCAGGTGCAAACACTTTTGAAGTACAGAGGTGTAGTCAGTATTCTTAACTTTAGATACAAAAATGATATATGCATACAAATAGGATAATCGTATTCAGCAAATCATAACCTTTCCAATGATATTTCACATGCCTTACCTTGCACAAAACATATCCTAGTTATGCTATAATCATATTACAACAATATTTCTATGAAGAATATGGGGGTGTAGTGTCACACCTGACCCCATCCCAGAGCTCACACCCTCCAATCAGAGCCCTCACCCCCCTCTCACACCCCAACCCTCTGCCCCAACCCAGTGAAAGTGAGTGAGGGTGGGGGACAGCGAGCTACGGAGGGAGGGGGGATGGAGTGAGCAGGGGCAGGGCCTCGAGGTAGGGGTGAGGCAGGGCTGGGGCCTCAGGGAAAGGGCGGGAAAGGGGGCATGGCAGGGGTGTTTGGTTTTGTGCGATTAGAAAGTTGGCAACCATAATCGGAGCAGAAGACTAGTGGGATGGAAACCAGGATGGGAAAGGGGGTGGATGAGAACAGAGGGGACAGTCTAAAACAAATAGAGGATACTCCCTTCCAAAACCTGGATTTGAATCCAGGAGTTCTAAGTCTCTACATATCTCTGTATCAGCAAATAGCTGTGAAACCTACTGGCAAAGTGTGTCTCAGTCTACTTTGTTTGGGCCACACAGAGGATAACAGCCTACTATTGCCATCATTTACTCCATTAGCTTAGTAGGGGTCTGTGCGGTGGATTTAAAGGTCCAAATCCTGCTGATGACCCAAGCTGGGAGTTTGTAGGTTCTATATGATGTAATTTAAGTCAAGCATTTAGAAGTTAGGAAATGCCAGAATTAAGGTTGCCTGCGTAACATTAATTTGGCCCCCTTGTGCATACACATTTCCTAACTTTTGAGTAGTTGACTTTGGAATATTAATGTTCTTTATTATTGATTTGTGGAAGTAAAATAAATCTAGTGAAGGTCCCACCTTTGAAAGTACAGTCCTTCATGTCAATAATTTAGTTAGCATTGATTTTATTAGATTTCTTGTTGTGGTGTTGTTGCTTTATGTAGTTTGGTTTTGTTCTTTGGGTGGGAAATCCACTGTTGAAATTGGAAAAACAACCCCTTCTAAGAGGGGTTAGTTAATAATAGGGTTATGAAATTTCTTTGTGGGAGAGAGATAATTACAGGTGGATAATTCATAGTTGTATGCTCTGTTGGTTGTTAAGAATCCTTTATAAGGCAGGACAGGCATTTCCACATTGCTTTATCATTTACTTCAACTTTTATCTTGGAAGAGGTGAGCGGGCATATAACTCAGTCTCTTTGCCCATTTAGATATCTGGCCTCCTTACTGAGACTGCTGACAAGGTGACAATTCCACATTTTTTCTGCTGTGGCCCTCTTCCCAATATAAACCACCAAATCATTTCACAAAGTTCAACAAACAGCCATCTTGTGGCAATAGCTCCCATTGGTTACTACTGACTAATTCAAACTGCAGAAGTAGAGGTGAATCATCCATGTTCCGTTACAAAGCCACTTACAAACACCATCAATAATAAGACATATTTTAATGACTCTCTGTTTATTGAATTGAAGATCATATTTACCTAAGCTGCTTTCCAGAATCATTTAAAACAGGACTGGTCAAAACACTGTTCAACACAGTCAGAGGAGAACCCTACTTTGGCTGGGGGAGGGAGTAAATAAACTAATAGTTCACTTCCATCTCTAACTTCATCTACTGTAACCTTCAGAGGCCACTTATTTAGAATGATTGTAAGTTGGGTAGATCTAATGTTTTGAATGTTATGATTCAATGTGAATGCACAGACAGTTCAATTGTATGGCAGGTTATCTTCATTTTCATGAACAGCTTTTGTTGAACAAATACCAAATATTGTTCAGAAGCAAAAGAAAGATCTTAGCTAATACTCAGTCCTTTTTTATTTATGCACATATATGATTGTTAAATAATGTATGTTATTTGAAAAGGGAAAGTTATTCTTATGAGTGTTGATACTAGTATCGCTGTTTCTACTAACACGTACATTTCTAAAATATGTGTATTATCTTCCCTTTCTGTGCTTTGCCTGTACTGCATGATTAATTATCATAATGCAGTATTTCACCGTATAAAATAACAGTAAAAGATCTGGCTGCACCCACTATTTTTTTGAAGCCTCTACCTCTGTCCTTTTTGCAGCACATTTAAAAACACTAATTCCCAGAGCAATGTTCAGCAGCGCAGACTTCACTTAACAAAAGAGCTCTACCAATACAGGGTCAACTACAAAGTCTGTGGTTCAGTGACACAGGTCACTCTGAGCCCAACAATACATGTTACTTCCTTCCCCTGGGGGGCAGCAGAATATTGCTGTTTACGGGAGTTTATTACAGCTGTATTTGCTGTTCACTGGGAGACTTATCAGAAATTGCCCGGTGTCCTGTGGTGCCACTGGGTGCCAGCAGCATTGCTATTTAAAGTGTATGACAGGTATCCGTGAGATGGGCTGAAATGTGATGTTTCTCTCTTGAGGACATCTGTAAATACTGAAGCATTAAATGAGGGAAATCTCTACGTGGTAGTTACTTTACTCTTCTGTGTAAAAGAAGAAATTTGCCCCGTGAAGAGTGCCAGCCCAAGGCCTGTGTACCTCTTAAGTTCCACTTCTGCTCTGTTAGGACTGCACATTGTGGTGAATGCAGTGCTTGGTTGGCAGTCCTGGGGGGAAAGTCCTGCCTCGTTTCACACTGAAATTCCTTCTGGAACACTTAAAATGCTGTGCAAAGGAGGCCACGAGCAAACTGACTGTTCAGAGAGGTCTCTGCATCCCTCTTTGTGCCACACAGCTCGTCTCTGTACTGGCTCTGAATAGACTTGGCCCTTTGTGGGCAGGCCAAATGCAGGTGCCCACAATCCAACGTTACACACAGGGGCCCCAACCCTGCCAGATGATGGGGCACAAAGGGACAATGGGTCCTATTCCAGTTGATTAGTTTTTGTGATTGAAACAGTGAATTTCATTCTCACAGAACTGGAACAACACAGCCAGTGGCTGTACAACTTTTCCACACTGCCCTGCCAATATACTTCAACCCTGATCTGACCTGGAAAAATCATCTTTGAAGTAAGAGGTTTTTAAGATGAAATTCTTATTCCAGTATTACCAACCCCAAGGGTTCAAAAATCAGGAGAAAGTCTTAAAAAATCATGAGATTTTTTTTTAAACTAATAAATTTTGGGTTTTTTTCATTGTCTTCTGGTTTCTGAGCCTTGCATTAAATAGGATACCCTGCCATGGAGCAGGACAGTCTACAGCTGTAGAATGTATGATGGAAAAGAGGGCTGAGGGAAGGTTAAAAGGCTCTGTGTTCTAAATTACTTTGTAACAGAAATGTCTTGTTGATTTATGAGAGATTTAGAACTTTTATGACTCCTGGGAAATGTTTTTTTTTATGGCAAACTACTTAGAATGCAGTGAAAAACATGTTTTTCTAACTAAATATATTATGCGCCTCAAGGTGCTGTATGGCAAAATAAACAATAATAAAGATATGTCAGACTAAAATTCTCATTTCAGCTGGACCCATCCCCAGGGGAAAGCTTCCTTTGTGCTGCTCTTTGGATTTGAAAGGCAGCTGGATTGTTCTCTTTTTCTCGGAGTCCCAACCTGCGAGGGACTGCACACTGATGGACTACTTGGCTAAGCTACTCTCTGTTGAAAGCAATGGGGCTCAGCCTACCCACATGCAATCAACTGCAGGATTGGGGTCTTAATTTGTAACAGGGCAGGGACCAGAATGGAGGAGAAATGTGCAAGTTACACTTCACTGTCACCAGGTCTGTTCCTTGCAATCATCCCATTCTGCTCATTAAAGTGCATTTCTGCTCTGAAGAGCAATTACGTACTATATTGCATCTTCACACTCAACAGAACTTGTCACTGTGTGTATTCAGAGTCATAGTTGCTGGCTTTAGTGATAAAAATAAATTTTTGCTGATTTTTAGTTCTGCCTGCCCTGAAGAGCCAATCCAGCTCAAGGAGAGTTAGCGGGATTCTATACTTTTTGAACATCAACAGAATTATTTACTAAATTGTAGCAAGTTACACATGTGCAAACCCCTTGACAGTAGAGGGTTACACAGTTGACTCTGAGAGTCTCATGTGGGGTTCCAGAACCTTTATCACTGGTGATAAGCTGCAAAAAGTTTGATTCACAGAGACCTGGTTGAGTTCACAGGGCTGGCAACTGGAAACAAACATCTTTTTACTTGTAAACAGAGCACATATGATATGGAAACCACTAAGTGACAGTAAAGATGAATGTTACCTGCCATTTTTACAGAGTCATTTTACACCATATTAGGGCACTCTAAAGGCAATATCCTCTTCTCCAATCTACATGGCAGCTTTTGATTCCAATAGTCTGCTCTTCTATTTATATCAGTGGGAGTTCTCCGCATGTAAAGAAGAACATTCAATCCGAGATTTGCCTTGCTCATGTCTGAATAAACATCAAGTTCAAAATGTGCAGGTTTTACTGGTACAGACTATAGAAAAAAAATATTAAGTGCTGCAATGTCAAAAGGAGTCCACTCCTATCACCCTTTTGGTTATCTTCTTAAAGCACCAAAATCAATCCCTGAAATAAAATAAAAGTAGCCGTATTGATCCGGTAATGGCCTAATTTTTGAAAGTCAGTGAGAGGTTATAATGGCATTTTAATAAAATCCAGCAAATGCTGCATTTGGTTGTGAGTTGACATACAAGCAGCGAGAGGGTGATATGATTACTCCCATCAATCTCAGGACTAGCGAGTAAACAGTGATAGGAATCTTCCCCAGGGTACAAATGGAAAATAACAAGATCATTCAAAAATACAAATTACTAGTCAATTAAATGTGACAGTCTTGATAGTGGGAAGATCTTGTGGTTATCTTTGGAGCTAAGAGGAAAAAGGTGCATGGCTGTGCATTTTTCAATGAAAGCACGCTGAAATGGTGCACTTCCTGTTCTGATAGCTATTTTCTTTGAAATACAAGCCAAGAAAAAGATGGCAGAATAGCACATTCTTTCTTGTTCTAACCTGCCTTCACTTACTCGCTGTAACTCTCTTGAGACCCCTTGTAGAATCACAGAAGTTAGATATAGAAAAAACACAACGAGATCACCCAGCCTCTCTCCATGATGGTGCAAGCTGTTTCTTACTGTGCATTATACTGGATTAGGGTCAGACTGAGTGCCACTCTTGCTCACCCATGCAGGGACTTGCATGAAGCCTTCCCCCATCATCCACTTTATGTAACTGCTCTAGGCAACACACAATGGCAGCCCCTGCACTCTTTTTGATATGAGAAGCACAGGGACTACTTGCTCCTCCTCACTACCAGGGTGCAAGGTGGCTGACAGAGGACCATTGCCCTGTCTCCACTCTACAGCAGTCTGCAGAGAGGGCCAGGTGCTCCAGCTGGGAGCATTCTGTGTCAGCTTCTTGGCTAGTGAAACGTCTGCCCTGTCCATGCTTTGGGAGCAACACCAGGAGAGAGACTACTTGTGGCATAATCTCTCTGGAGCTCCTCCTGGAGCAGTGTGACTCGACACCCCATTCTCAGGGCTTGTGGGTACGTGTCACAAGCTAGCCCCTAGAGTTCTGTGCAGGCTAGTTTTTAAGTGCTCTTGGAGTGCTGACACCATTACCTATCTTGCTGCCTCATTGTTCACTTGTACTCTCCTCCGCCTGGGCTCCAGCCTGAGTGGGGATGTCTACACTGTTATGTTTAGCCCCGTAGCGTGAGCCTGAGTCAGCTGACCCGGGCCTCGGGTTCATTTTTTTTGCAATGTAGACGTACTCTAAGGCAGTGCGTCTTCAGTGTCGTAGTGCCTTTTGGGCACCTACAAAATCACAAGAATAATACAATGAACGGGGAGAGATAAGTGCCTTAGACTACAAGCCACAAAACCAGCACGCTAGACAGGGAACTGCCTAAATTAGCCAATGGGAGATGTCAACAAGAAGAACTGTCCCACTAAGTCCAGGTTATAGAGAGGCACCTATCTCTGCTTGCGATCCACAGATGGGAGCCCTCTCCTGCTGTCAGGTTGCTTCGGCACCTAAGTTGTTTTTTGCAGGAATGAATTAGATGCCTGCCTAACTTCATGCCAAATGGCTGGAGGAGGAGAAGGCAGTGCTCCCCACCTTATAACTTTTAGCCCAGTGGTTAGCTCACGAACCTGGGATGTGGGATACGCAGGTTCAATTCTCTCCTCAGATGAGGGGTGGGGGAGAGGATTTAAACAGGGGTCTCCCTCAGCTTTCAGGTGTGTGCTCTAACCACTATGGGATATTCTGATGTGGGGCTCCCTCACTATCTCCTGTTGAAGCTATTCCACTTTGGATAAATACTTCAAGAGTTAATGGGTGAGACAGCAAGAGAGATGTTTTAGTCTGGTGTTTGAACACGCACTGGGGAGGTGGGGAAGGTGCTTTAGTGGGAGTTCCTGGGTTCAACTGCACCCACAGAAATCATGAAACCAAGGGTGAAAAAACATCCTGGAGGGCAAGGAGCCATGTTTCCACCTTTGCAGGAGAAACTGCGCAGGTCCATAGCCTAGGCCCTATGTCACTATGGCTGTGCTCCTGGCCATGTTGCTGTGCAATGACGTCAGAGTCACATGCTGCTACCAGATCCCCAAAGGGCAAAATCTGCCAGAGGGAGCCCTGGGGTGATGCCATCACATATTCCAGTCTCCAGCAAATAGGGACACTGGGAGAGGTGCTGGACTCATGGTGGGGCCTCTCCCCACTCTGAGCATCCAGGTTCAGATGGTGAGCGGAGCTGCCTCCCCCACTGCATCCTGGGTGGGGTTTCTCTCGCCATAGTGAATAACTGGATGCAGTATAGTGCACCCATTGAATCAACAGGCTACATCTGTCACAGGAGGTGGGAAACCTAGGGTCCAGTCCCTCTGCTCCATTGACGCTTTAATTATGTTGACACAACAGAACAGCTTCAACAGCAGAGACTGAGGGAGCCCCACATCAGATTAACCCATATCTCCGTAATTAGAAAATGTACCTGAGTGGTGGAAGATCCCTGTTCAAATCTTTTCTCCCCCCTGAGGCAGTGGGGGTGGGGGTGATTGAACCTTGGCCTCCCATATCTCAGGTGAAGGTGCTAACTACTGGACTAAAAGCAATAAGGTGGGCAACACCAACACTACCTTCTGCGCTTGCTGAATTTTGAATAGGACATGATCCAGTAGGTGATCTCTGAGCACACCTACCGGATCAGGCCTCAGGATGAGATAGTTTAGAGGAGTGCCTATCTTTACCTGGTTTGTGGATTGCTTTGGAGCTTATGTGGGAGATAAGCGTCCGGACACCTCAAGGGAGGCAACAGTGCATATGCTCAGAGGCAGAAACACAGGCTCCTTGGCAGGGCCGGCTCTACAGTTTTTGCCGCCCCAAGCCGTGAAAAAAACTGCCGCTGCAGATGGCAAAAGGAAGACGCCTCAGTGGGCGGAACAGAGAAGCTGTCGCTGATTTGCTGCCACGGCAGGCGGAACTGCTGCCCCTTTCTAACTGCCGCCCCAAGCATCTGCTTGGAACGCTGGTGTCTGGAGCCAGCCCTGCTCCTTGGGAACTTTTACCCTGAAAGATGTTTGTGTTAGGTGCCCACAAAGTTAGGTGCCTACAGGGTTAGATGGCAGCCAATGGGAGTTTTGTGAATGGTGCCTAAAATAGGACTATGTCTGGGTTTTTGGTACCCAAATACTTTGTGGATCTGGACCTAAGCTCTTTGGGGCAGGACCATCTTTTTGGTTTGTGTTTGGACAGCATCTTGCACAATAGAGTCAAGGTCCATGATTAGGGTTCCTTGGTTCTATGGTAATACAATATATTACTAATTAGTAATAATACTAATTAGGGCTGTCGATTAATCACAGTTAACTCACACGATTAACTCAAGAATTAATCGTGATTTAAAAAATTAAGCACAATTAATTGCAGTTTTAATCACACCATTAAACAATACCAATTGAAATTTATTAAATATTTTGGATGTTTTTCTACATTTTTCATATATATTGTATTCTGTGTTGTAATTGAAATCAAAGTGTATATTTTAGATTACAAGTATTTGCACTGTAAAAATGATAAACAAAAAATAGTATTTTTCAATTCAAACTTGTTTGTCTTAGCAATTGGCTGAACAAGAAGTAGCACAGAATAGACTTGTAGGCTCTGAAGTTTTACATTGTTTTGTTTATGAGTACCGTTATGTAACAAAAAAAAAAATCTACATTTGTAAGTTGCACTTTCACGACAAAGAGATTGCACTACAGTACTTGTAGGAGGTGAACTGAAAAATACTATTTCTTTTGTTTATCATTTTTACAGTGCAAATATTTGTAATAAAATAATATACACTTTGATTTAAATTACAACATAGAATAGATATATATGAAAATGTAGAAACACATCCAAAATAAATTTCAATGGGTATTCTATTGTTTAACAGTCTGATTAATCACAATTAATTTTTTTAATCACGATTAATTTTCTTGAGTTAATCACGTGAGTTAACTGTGATTGACAGCCCTACTTATTATTATATTAATATATTCCCTTCAGTGTTTCATCTAGTCTGGTTTTGAACATCTAGTTTTGGTTCATCGCTAGCCTTCTTTCACAGATCATTCCGATGCCTCATTGAATTGACTGTTTGATTTTCCCCCACAACCTCTGAAGTTCAACTTAAATGTTTCTTTTCCAAAGGCCAAGAATTGTTGTTATCACCTATGGACACTAAGACGATCCCTGCTCTTTCTTATGCAGTTACCTTTTTTATAGACAACTACCATGTGTCCCCCTTGTTGTCTTTTCTCTCTCTCATTAACTTAACACAGGACATGTAATAAGTTCATTTCTCCTTACAGGTCTTGTGTCTGCTGTCTAATCCTATGCATGACTTTGTTGCCTTCATTTAAGCTCTTTCCAATGTATCATCGCATATTTTTAATCAAATTGGCAGACAATAAGGGGAGCCTGACATTCAGCAAAGATTACAATTTTTTAAAATTTGGCCTGAATACAAAACAGGTGGATTTTTGCTATGTTGCAAAGGCTTGGATCAGTTTCCAGACCTAACTAGAAGCATAGTCTGTATTTTTTTGCAGTTTTGTCTCTTAACTAATTGGGAAAACGAGAAGTTTACAGATTCTTTAATCCTGCAACTCCTTCCATGAGAATGGATACCTGTTCTTGTGCAGAGATGCAGTGAAGTCTAAAGGTTCTGTGCCTACTCAGAAGTCTGTCCATGCAGAGGCGTTTGAAGGATGGGGAGGCCTTAAACTATACATTAGTGTGTAGGTTATAGAAGTAGTATTTCAAAATCGATTCTGGGAGATGCAGTCTATTTCATGTGGATACATTATTGAGCTTAACAGTTTTTTGGAGTTTAGGAGGAAAGGCATTTCAAACAGAAAAGCAAATGAGTCCCTATTAAATTAGGTTTGGGGGAGGAAACGTATTAGAGGTGGAGGTTTTTAAAATACTTTTCCCCCTGTAGGTTAAAATGCATCATATTCCTATATTTAAAGTGACTTATCTTTCTTACTAATAATATTCTAAATGATTAAAACTGAAAGAATTTTAACATTAATCTAATTTAAAATATATATATATATATATATATAAACTGTATTACTTCACATCTGAATAAACCTGTTCTAACTTCCAAAATGAAAGTTAATCAGAAAAATTGAAATTCCTTAATAGTCTTATAAAGTAACAGAAAAAGAAAGATCAACAAAATATCCACATAAGACTTTCTATTAAGAAAAATCTTCAGGTGACTTTAGTTTGTGTGTGTGTGTGTGTGTGTGTGTAATGCTGGTTTCAATGTTAGCACTTCTCTGAATACACATAATCTGAGTTTGATGTGAAAGTTATGGATTGTATTGTGACCATATTTTAGAAGAGCCCTGCACCTTCAAAACCAGTGTCAAGGTTCCTTCCCCACTCTGAACTCTAGGGTACAGATGTGGAGACCTGCATGAAAACCTCCTAAGCTTACTTTTACCAGCTTAGGTTAAAACTTCCCCAAGGTACAAACTATTTTACCCTTTGCCCTTGGACTTCCACTGCCACCACCAAACGTTTATCTCAGTTTATTTATTAGGAAAGCATTGTTTGGAAACGTCTTTCCCCCCCAAATCCTCCCAACCCTTGCACCTCACTTCCTGGGGAAGGTTTGGTAAAAATCCTCACCAATTTGCTTAGGTGACCACAGACCCAAACCCTTGGATTTTAAGAATAATGAAAAAGCATTCAGTTTCTGAAAAGAAGGATTTTAATAGAAGTAAAAAGTAAAAAAGAATCACCTCTGTAAAATCAGGATGGTAAATACCTTACAGGGTAATTAGATTCAAAACATAGAGAATCCCTCTAGGCAAAACCTTAAGTTACAAAAAGACACACAGACAGGAGTATCATTCTATTCAACACAGCTTAATTTCTCAGCCATTTAAAGAAATCATAATCTAACGCATATCTAGCTAGATTATTTACTAAGTTCTGAGACTCCATTCCTGTTCTGTCCCTGGCAAAAGCATCACACAGACAGACACAGACCCTTTGTTTTTCTCCCTCCTCCCAGCTTTTGAAAGTATCTTTTCTCCTCATTGGTCATTTTGGTCAGGTGCCAGTGAGGTTATCCTAGCTTCTTCACCCTTTACAGGTGAAAGGATTTTTCCTCTGGCCAGGAGGGATTTTAAAGATGTTTACCCTTCCCTTTATATTTATGACAACCAGGGTGAAGATGGCAGAAGTGGGTGTCTCTGGGTATCTTTCTTTTTTGTAGGATCAGGAAAGCCTGTATTTTGGGAGCCTGTCACTAATGCATGGATAGAGAGAGGAGTTTGGGTTCAGAGTTTAGCTTGCTGAATTTTGAGTGCAACAGAAGAATCCCAACCAGAACTCAAACTTCCCGCATTTGCTCACCCCAAACAAAATATTACTTGACAGTGTCCTTTTAAATAAAACGCCGAGATGACAGCAGAATCTGGAAGTGCCTCTTTGAGGTTCAGTGCATAGAGCTGGGCTTATATAAACTCTTCTCTACTGAGCGCACTAGAACTTAACACTGGGCAACTTCTAAAGGAAGACACATGTCGTTTCTTGTATTGAGGTAATACAATTAAGCCAAACCCAGGAGACATAGCAAGTACTGTGAATGTGGAATATTAAAACTGAATCCAGTGCTTTACTCTGAAAATACCTTTGTTTGTTTTTAGGCAAAGAGAGGAAAAAATAGCTCTGTTTGGGGCCTGTACTCTTCTTATTAGACAGATGTACATTATAAAGAGTAAGTGGCATTATTATAAACTAAAAAGGTGGCAATTTTTAACAGTGTAGCGAATTGTCTAATATTGTGGTACAAGCTATATAGCAAAAAAGAAGGCCTAATTTTAAGGAATGCTGGGCATCCTCAAATCCAGCTGAAGGTACTGGGTGTTCACTGCCTCTGGAAGTCAGCCCCCTAAGTGTTAATACTCTGCTTTTTACAAGTATATCAAGTCTATTTATCACTGTATTTCTAAAGTGCCCAATCATTGTGGTGTCTCCCAGGGTACTTAACAAAATCAGATAAACCATAGCAACTGAATAATAATGTCGTTTGAAAGGAGAAGCCATTAACAAAAATAAATGCATTTTCTTCATCAGCTACACTAGTTAAAATTCATGGCAGAGTTTAGCAGTTTGAATACTTCAAGAAAGAATTTTCAAAGAGAATATGTAATGACTAAGTAATTATACATTCCTTTTTTCTCCTAGAAGATTAAATGAAAACTACAGTATAATGGAACATAAGTATTTTCACATCAGATCAGACCAATTGTGTCCAGTATTCTGTTTCTGGTAGTGGCCAGTTCCAGATATTTCAGACTAAGCTGTTTAATCCCCAAATAGAAAATGATAAAATAATATGCTGTCATAAATATAAAGGGAAGGGTAAACCCCTTTGAAATCCCTCCTGGCCAGGGGAAAGCTCCTCTCACCTGTAAAGGGTTAAGAAGCTAAAGGTAACCTCGCTGGCACCTGACCAAAATGACCAATGAGGAGACAAGATACTTTCAAAAGCTGGGAGGAGGGAGAGAAACAAAGGGTTTGTGTGTCTGTCTGTAGTCGTCTTGGCCGGGGACAGAACAGGAATGGAGTCTTAGAACTTTTAGTAAGTAATCTAGCTAGGTATGTGTTAGATTATGATTTCTTTAAATGGCTGAGAAAAGAATTGTTCTGAATAGAATAACTATTTCTGTCTGTGTATCTTTTTTGTAACTTAAGGTTTTGCCTAGAGGGGTTCTCTATGTTTTTGAATCTAATTACCCTGTAAGATATATACCATCCTGATTTTACAGGGGGGATTTCTTTATTTCTATTTACTTCTACTTTTTTTTAAAAGTCTTCTTGTAAAACACTGAATGCTTTTTCACTGTTCTCAGATCCAAGGGTTTGGGTTTGTGGTCACCTATGCAAATTGGTGAGGCTTTTTATCCAACATTTCCCAGGAAAGGGGGGGGTGCAAGTGTTGGGAGGATTGTTCATTGTTCTTAAGATCCAAGGGTCTGGGTTTGTAGTCACCTAGGCAAATTGGTGAGGCTTTTTACCAAACCTTGTCCAGGAAGTGGGGTGCAAGGTTTTGGGAAGTATTTTGGGGGGAAGGACGCGTCCAAACAGCTCTTCCCCAGTAACCAGTATTAGTTTGGTGGTGGTAGCGGCCATTCCAAGGATAACGGGGGTAATATTTTGTACCTTGGGGAAGTTTTGACCTAAGCTGGTAAAGGTAAGCTTAGGAGGTTTTTCATGCAGGTCCCCACATCTGTACCCTAGAGTTCAGAGTGGGGGAGGAACCTTGACATGGTGGCACAGTGGTGGGATTAACCTGAAATCATTTTGAGATCCAGTTGAGATTTTTTGAACTAGAAATACAGATTTTAAAAAGGAATTTTTAGGAAGTCCAGAAGGCAGCTTTGAAACTGAAAGCAGCTTGGTTTCTCTCTGCTTTGTGGCCAAGCAGAGACAAAAGGGGATTATCTTGTGAATTGCAGGTTTTCTTTGCCTGGAGGCAGGGTACTTAACTCCTGCAGGGAAATTCACAGTCTTCCAACCCAGAGGTTTTTTTTCTTTTTCTTTTCTTCCTAAAAGTAAATAGGGGGTGTGTGCTCTACCCATTTGCCTGGAGACAAAAGTGGCAGGGTTTTTTTTAGGATTTTGATTTTTTTTTTTGTTTTACAAGGAGCACAGGTTTGAAAAGAAATTTTTTTCTTCTTTGGGCTGGGTAAGCAGGTTTCCAAGTAGTTGGAGGGTTTTTGCTTTAATTTGGGCCCAGAGCAGAGACAAGGGAATTGTCTTTTTCTGTAGGCTGACAATCACTATCAGAGAATAGGTATTCTATTCCAGCACAGCAAAATTTTACAGCCAAGTTTTGTTTGTTTATTTCTAAACCTCGGGTGTAAAGTTAGTTAAAAACAGAGAGGTTAGAATGGCCAAATCCTCAGCTCGACTACAGCTGGAATTAGCCAAATTTCAGGCTGAGGAAAAACAAAGGGAACATGAAAGACAGATAGAACTCATGCAGCTGAAGAAGGAACAAGAAAGGGAGGCAGAACAACACCAAGAGGCTGCCCACAAGAGGGAAATGGAGGCAAGGAAGCATGTGGAGGAGGAGAGGGAAAAAGAGAGGAAGCATGTGGAGGAGGAGAAGGAAAAAGAGAGGAAGCATGTGGAGGAGATGGAGAGGATAAAGGCCCAGCAGAATATACCAACAAACCCTAGCAATCCTTCTCCAGGTACCACTTCCCATCCCAGAAAGTTCCCCACCTACAAGGCAGGTGATGATACTGAGGCCTTCTTAGAAAACTTCGAAAGGGCCTGCCTTGGGTACAACATCTCTACTGACCAATACATGGTAGAGCTGAGGCCGCAGCTCAGTGGACCCTTAGCTGAGGTGGCAGCTGAAATGCCTAAAGAACACATGAACAAGTATGAACTGTTTAAATCCAAGGCGAGAGTCAGAATGGGGATAACACCCGAGCAGTCTCGTCAGAGGTTCAGAGCCCTAAGGTGGAAACCAGACATGTCATTTACCCGACATGCCTACCACATTGTAAAACATTGGGATGCCTGGATATCAGGAGCAAGTGTTGAATCTCCAGTAAATTTGCCCTTCCTAATGCAAATGGAACAATTCTTAGAGGGTGTTCCTGAGGAAATAGAAAGATACATCCTAGATGGGAAACCCAAAACTGTAATTGAGGCAGGAGAGATTGGAGCCAGATGGGTGGAGGTGGCAGAGAAGAAGAAAACTGGTCGCAGTTGGAGCGGAGACCAGAAGGGACCACCTCAGACCACACCCTATTACCGGGGGCCGCCCAAAGCCCCACCTACCTCCCAAAGAACCCTCCAGACCCCTTATCGTCCCACCACCCCGTTCTCCAGCAACCCTCCTCGCCCCAGTGACCCGTCAGCTGGACGATGTTTTAAGTGTAACGAGCTGGGGCATGTGAAGGCCAAATGCCCCAAGAACCCCAACAGATTACAGTTCATTGCACCGGAATCACACCAGAGGTCCACAGGCCCAGATACCTCCCAGATACCCTTGGAGCGGAGGGAAACTGTGAGTGTGGGTGGGAAGAAGGTCACCGCGTGGAGGGACACCGGAGCACAAGTGTCAGCTATCCATGCTTCCTTAGTGGACCCCAATTTAATCAACCCAGAGATCCAAGTGACGATTCAACCCTTCAAGTCCAACTCTTTCAATTTGCCTACAGCCAAGTTGCCTGTCCAGTACAAGGGCTGGTCAGGAATGTGGACTTTTGCAGTCTATGATGATTATCCCATCCCCATGCTGTTGGGGGAAGACTTGGCCAATCATGTGAAGCAGGCCAAGAGGGTGGGAACGGTCACCCGCAACCAGGCTAAACAAGCCGTGAGGCCTAGCTCTGTTCCGGAAACTTCTATCAGGACCCAGTCAGAGGTGATGGACCTGGACCCCAGGCCAATGTCTGCAACAGCAGTAGTGGATCCAGTCCCAGAGACCCAGACGGAACCAATCCCAGAACCGGAACCAGCCAAACAACCAACACCAGACCCCGTGTCAGCACTGAATCCAGTACTTGCAACCTCAACACCAGAGGGCCCCACCGAACCTGAACTGGCAGCAGCCGATAACCCTACACAAGAGGCTCAGCCGGAGCCTGAATCCCAACATAGTACACCAGCGGAGAGCGGTTCACAGTCAACAGAAACAGCTCCATCCCCTATATCGCTTCCAGAGGGACCAAGCCTAGGTCCACAATCCCATGAGGAACTGATGTCTCCAGCATCAAGGGAACAGTTCCAGACCGAACAGGAAGCAGATGAAAGCCTCCAGAGAGCTTGGACGGCGGCACGGAGCAACCCACAGCCTCTCAGCTCTTCTAATCGATCCAGGTTTGTTGTAGAAAGAGGACTTTTATACAAGGAAACTCTTTCTGGGGGACACCAGGAAGACTGGCATCCTCAGAGACAGTTGGTAGTTCCAACTAAATACCGGGCCAAGCTCTTGAGCTTAGCCCATGATCACCCTAGTGACCATGCTGGGGTGAACAGGACCAAAGACCGTTTGGGGGGGTCATTCCACTGGGAGGGAATGGGCAAGGATGTTTCTACCTATGTCCAGTCTTGTGAGGTGTGCCAAAGAGTGGGAAAACCCCAAGACCAGGTCAAAGCTCCTCTCCAGCCACTCCCCATCATTGAAGTTCCATTTCAGCGAGTAGCTGTGGATATTCTGGGTCCTTTTCCGAAAAAGACACCCAGAGGAAAGCAGTACATACTGACTTTCATGGATTTTGCCACCCGATGGCCGGAAGCAGTAGCTCTAAGCAACACCAGGGCTAAAAGTGTGTGCCAGGCACTAGCAGACATTTTTGCCAGGGTAGGTTGGCCCTCCGACATCCTCACAGATGCAGGGACTAATTTCCTGGCAGGAACTATGAAAAACCTTTGGGAAGCTCATGGGGTAAATCACTTGGTTGCCACTCCTTACCATCATCAAACAAATGGCATGGTGGAGAAGTTTAATGGAACTTTGGGGGCCATGATACGTAAATTCGTAAATGAGCACTCCAATGATTGGGACCTAGTATTGCAGCAGTTGCTCTTTGCCTACAGAGCTGTACCACATCCCAGTTTAGGGTTTTCCCCATTTGAACTTGTATATGGCCGTGAGGTTAAGGGGCCATTGCAGTTGGTGAAGCAGCAATGGGAGGGATTTACACCTTCTCCAGGAACTAACATTCTGGACTTTGTAACCAACCTACAAAACACCCTCCGAACCTCTTTAGCCCTTGCTAGAGAAAACTTACAGGATGCTCAAAAAGAGCAAAAAGCCTGGTATGATAAACATGCCAGAGAGCGTTCCTTCAAAGTAGGAGACCAGGTCATGGTCTTAAAGGCGCTCCAGGCCCATAAAATGGAAGCATCGTGGGAAGGGCCATTCGTGGTCCAGGAGCGCCTGGGAGCTGTTAATTATCTCATAGCATTCCCCACCTCCAACCGAAAGCCTAAGGTGTATCATATTAATTCTCTAAAGCCCTTTTATTCCAGAGAATTAAAGGTTTGTCAGTTTACAGCCCAGGGAGGAGACGACGCTGAGTGGCCTGAAGGTGTCTACTACGAAGGGAAATGTGCTGGTGGTGTGGAAGAGGTGAACCTCTCCATGACCCTTGGGCGTATGCAGCGACAGCAGATCCAGGAGCTGTGCACTAGCTACGCGCCAACGTTCTCAGCCACCCCAGGACTGACTGAACGGGCATACCACTCCATTGACACAGGTAATGCTCACCCAATTAGGGTCCAACCTTACCGGGTGTCTCCTCAAGCTAAAACTGCTATAGAACGGGAGATCCAGGATATGTTACAGATGGGTGTAATCCGCCCCTCTGAAAGTGCATGGGCATCTCCAGTGGTTCTAGTTCCCAAACCAGATGGGGAAATACGTTTTTGCGTGGACTACCGTAAGCTAAATGCTGTAACTCGCCCAGACAACTATCCCATGCCATGCACAGATGAACTATTAGAGAAACTGGGAAGGGCCCAGTTCATCTCTACCTTGGACTTAACCAAGGGGTACTGGCAGGTACCGCTAGATGAATCTGCCAAGGAAAGGTCAGCCTTCATCACACATCTCGGGCTGTATGAATTTAATGTACTCCCTTTCGGGCTGCGAAATGCACCCGCCACTTTCCAAAGACTTGTAGATGGTCTCCTAGCGGGATTAGGAGAATATGCAGTCGCCTACCTTGACGATGTGGCCATATTTTCGGATTCCTGGGCAGACCACCTGGAACATCTACAAAAAGTCCTTGAGCGCATAAGGGAGGCAGGACTAACTGTTAAGGCTAAGAAGTGTCAAATAGGCCTAAACAGAGTGACTTACCTTGGACACCAGGTGGGTCAAGGAACTATCAGCCCCCTACAGGCCAAAGTGGATGCTATCCAAAAGTGGCCTGTCCCAAAGTCAAAGAAACAGGTTCAATCCTTCTTAGGCTTGGCCGGTTATTACAGACGATTTGTACCGCACTACAGCCAAATCGCTGCCCCACTGACAGACCTAACCAAAAAGAAACAGCCAAATGCTGTTCAGTGGACCGGAAAGTGTCAGAAGGCCTTTAACAAGCTTAAAGCGACACTCATGTCTGACCCTGTACTAAGGGCCCCAGACTTTGACAAACCGTTCCTAGTAACCACAGATGCATCCGAGCGTGGTGTGGGAGCAGTTTTAATGCAGAAAGGACCTGATCAAGAATTCCACCCTGTAGTGTTTCTCAGCAAAAAACTGTCTGAGAGGGAAAGCAACTGGTCAGTCACTGAAAAAGAATGTTATGCCATTGTCTACGCTCTGGAAAAGCTACGCCCATATGTTTGGGGACGGCGTTTCCACCTGCAAACCGACCATGCTGCACTAAAGTGGCTTCACACCGTCAAAGAAACTAACAGAAAACTTCTTCGGTGGAGTTTAGCTCTTCAAGATTTTGATTTCGACATCCAACACATCTCAGGAGCTTCTAACAAAGTGGCTGATGCACTCTCCCGTGAAAGTTTCCCAGAATCAACTGGTTAAAATCGTCCTTGAGATGTGGAAAATATTGTTAGTCTTTATGTACTTGGTAGTATATTTAGAGATGCATGTGTCTTATTAACTCTGTTTTCCTAGAGCTCCAGGAAGAAATCCCAGCCAGTGTTTCACCCTAGCTGAGATTTGGGGGGCGTGTCATAAATATAAAGGGAAGGGTAAACCCCTTTGAAATCCCTCCTGGCCAGGGGAAAGCTCCTCTCACCTGTAAAGGGTTAAGAAGCTAAAGGTAACCTCGCTGGCACCTGACCAAAATGACCAATGAGGAGACAAGATACTTTCAAAAGCTGGGAGGAGGGAGAGAAACAAAGGGTTTGTGTGTCTGTCTGTAGTCGTCTTGGCCGGGGACAGAACAGGAATGGAGTCTTAGAACTTTTAGTAAGTAATCTAGCTAGGTATGTGTTAGATTATGATTTCTTTAAATGGCTGAGAAAAGAATTGTGCTGAATAGAATAACTATTTCTGTCTGTGTATCTTTTTTGTAACTTAAGGTTTTGCCTAGAGGGGTTCTCTATGTTTTTGAATCTAATTACCCTGTAAGATATATACCATCCTGATTTTACAGGGGGGATTTCTTTATTTCTATTTACTTCTACTTTTTTTTAAAAGTCTTCTTGTAAAACACTGAATGCTTTTTCACTGTTCTCAGATCCAAGGGTTTGGGTTTGTGGTCACCTATGCAAATTGGTGAGGCTTTTTATCCAACATTTCCCAGGAAAGGGGGGGGTGCAAGTGTTGGGAGGATTGTTCATTGTTCTTAAGATCCAAGGGTCTGGGTCTGTAGTCACCTAGGCAAATTGGTGAGGCTTTTTACCAAACCTTGTCCAGGAAGTGGGGTGCAAGGTTTTGGGAAGTATTTTGGGGGGAAGGACGCGTCCAAACAGCTCTTCCCCAGTAACCAGTATTAGTTTGGTGGTGGTAGCGGCCATTCCAAGGATAACGGGGGTAATATTTTGTACCTTGGGGAAGTTTTGACCTAAGCTGGTAAAGATAAGCTTAGGAGGTTTTTCATGCAGGTCCCCACATCTGTACCCTAGAGTTCAGAGTGGGGGAGGAACCTTGACATATGCTTATGGGGGACTTTTCTTCCTGATGCCAGGAAGTTAGTGGTGGGTTTCTTCCCTGGAGCATGAGGGTTTGTATCTCTGGTACATTTGTATCCCATCTATTGTAACTACAGATGTTTGTGTTACTTATATAAATAATCTAGTTCTGTAAAATCCCAGTGAGCTATTAGTTTCAATAACATCTTGTGGCTGTGAGCCCCCTATCTTATTTATGCATTATGTAGAAAATTATTTTATTTTATTAATGTTAGATATGTTGCTTTTCTGTGTCATTGGCTGCCCCCTTGTCTTAGTATTTTGAGAGGGTAAATAGTAGTGCCCAACTTCTCTCTACTGCTTATTATTTTGTATGCCCCTTTTATTTGTCTGCTTTTTAATGAAATAATCCTAATATTTTTAATCTCTCTTGAAATGGAAGGCTTTCCATGCCTCAGATCTTTTTGATTGTCCTCATCTGGACACCATAATGAACGTAAGAGCATGTCTGTTTAGAATATATAATAATACTATCATGGGCCAGAACTCCCACTGGTATAAGAACAGCACAGCTCCAATGACCAATGGAACTACACCAATCTACATCTACTGAGGATCTGGTCCTACATTTATTTAGTATTGTTCTCTATCCCATTCTTAGTACATTATAACATCTTGTTTGCTCTTCTACCTTCAGCTGAAATTTTCATTGAGTTGTCCACAGTGATGCCCAGGTCTCTTTCTTAATTGATTACAATTGATTTAGAATCCATCAATATACAGAAGTAATTCAGATTAATTCTTTGGCCTTGCTTTTCCATCAGTTAATTTTACAAATACTGTCCATGTGCACTGAATTTTGTCTGCCATCCTATTGCCAACATTATTCTTTCCTTTTGGAGTTCTTCACAATCTTTTGTTGAGATGAATATCTTAAATAAATTTGTGTTGCCCACAAATTTTGCCATTTCATCCATTTAATACTCTGCCCCCTTTCTGGATCATTTAACAATGCTTGTTCTAATACAGAGCTCTGACACTGGCAAACCAGGCAACCTCTGTATGACCTATAACAACTTAACAAGAGGCATTACAATTGTATCAGGACAATTCACTTGTATGTGAATATCAAAGTGATGTACTAGACCAGCAATTACTAATCCATTCATTTGTCATAATAGAATTCTAGGGTAGATGCTAAATGTGTTGTCTGCATTCCTGTATCCTGTTAAAAGTTTACCAATGTAACCAAATTAGATGTTAGATGCTAAATCCTTTTCATGTCTTAATTGTCTTACATTATGTATGCAACTGTGTTCAGTTAACCTTAAGATCAAAAGATGTGAGACACTACTGGAAACTAATAACATTATCTACATTGTCTTCAGCTTATCTGTCCCTATTATAATGAATGACTGGCTGTTGCCTTATATAAATGAGTGTAACTAAATTACCTTTGTATCCATAGGAAATTGAATGTTAATTTCAAAGTGGTGGGTTCCTGTGTCCTCAACAAAGAAGACTCTGCAGTCACATGCTGTGCTCAAAACACCTGATAGCCTGCTTCAGCTATAAAAGTGAAACCTTGGGCCTGATCCTGCATCTCTAGTTTGCTGAACTTTAAACAGGGAAAGATTCAAGCCCTGGGTTACTTGGAAAACCCTGGAAAGACTAACAGATTCTATATCTGAGCTGCATTTGGATGCTAACCTTTTGGGATGATTCCGGAAGACTTTTGCAAGCCAGTGGACTCATCCATCACTGCTACAAATCTGATCTAAGGATCTTGGAAGCATTTGTAATGTATATAATCTTTTAACCATTCAATAACTTGGGACATTCTGATAAGGAGCTGTCATAAATATAAAGGGAAGTGTAACCACCTTTCTGTATACAGAACTATAAAATCCCTCCCAGCCAGAGGCAAAACCCTTTCACCTGTGGTGGGTTAAGAAGCTAAGATAACCGCGCTGGCACCTGACTAAAATGACCAATGAGGAGACAAGATACTTTCAAAGCTGGAGGGGGGCAGGGGAACAAAGGGTGTCTCTGTCTGTGTGATGCTTTTGCTGGGACCAGAGCAGGAATGCAGGTCAGAACTCCTGTAAAGAGTTAGTAAGTAATCTAGTTAGATATGCGTTAGATTCTGTTTTGTTTAAATGGCTGACAAAATAAGCTGTGCTGAATGGAATGTATATTCCTGTTTTTGTGTCTTTTTGTAACTTAAGGTTTTGCCTCGAGGGATTCTCTATGTTTTGAATCTGATTACCCTGTAAGGTATTTACCATCCTGATTTTACAGAGGTGATTCTTTTACTTTTCTTTAGTTAAAATTCTTCTTTTAAGATCCTGATTGCTTTTTCATTGTTCTTAAGATCCAAGGGTTTGGGTCTGTGTTCACCTACGCAAATTGGTGAGGATTTTTATCATGCCTTCCCCAGGAAAGGGGGTGTAGAGCTTGGGGGGATATTTTGGGGGGAAGATGTCTCCAAGTGGGCTCTTTCCCTGTTCTTTGTTTAACACGCTTGGTGGTGGCAGCATAGGGTTCAAGGACAAGGCAAAGTTTGTACCTTGAGGAAGTTTTTAACCTAAGCTGGTAAGAATAAGCTTAGGGGGTCTTTCATGCAGGTCCCCACATCTGTACCCTAGAGTTCAGAGTGGGGAAGGAACCTTGACAGGAGTATTATTATCTTATTCTTGATAAGAAAAAAACCCATCAAAATGAAATGACCAAAATTATATTTAATATATTTTAAAATAAATATTACAAGTGCAAACCTGAAATATTGACATTTAGTACAAAAATAATTATCATGATCCATAACTATCACTGTCTTTTTCTTACTGCAGAATTCTGAGTAAGACTTGGAAGACTTAATTGACCAGAGAACACCTACTTTGTGTCACAGGATAAGAGTTAGCAAAGTAGCCTTTAGTTACTGGAGCTTGTATAACAAAACAATTAGTAAGAGAACTTTTCTATCAAAGATGGTAAATATTACACTGATTTTCACAAAAAGAAACAGCTTTTTCTAATGGCCTCTACCCTTAGAGGGGAGTTAATCTGCATATAGAATACATGCCAAAAATTGTCACTAATAGTCTCAACTATCTGCTAAAAAAAAATGGAGCAAGCCATTCATTTGGAAGAGCTTGATAAGGTTATACAATCCTCACAGGCTAATTAAGTACAAGGCCCTAACTGTGGCTTTAGTCAGTTGTATAAACTTTTTATAACACTATATAAACAAATACTTTGCCTCAGTCTTTAATGAGGATCTTAGAGATAATGGTAGGAAGACAAATGGGAAGGCGGATATGTAGGTAGATAATCTTCATCCAAGAATATTAAAAGAACTGGCACATGAAATTGCAAGGCTATTAGCAAAAATGTTTAATGAATCTGTAAACTCAGGGGTTGTACCGTATGACTAGAGAATTGTTAACATAGTTCCTATTTTTAAGAAAGGGAAAAAAAAGTGATTCGGGTAACTACAGGCCTGTTAGTTTGACATCTGTAGTATGCAAGGTCTTGGAAAAAATTTTGAAGGAGAAAGTAGTTAAAGACATTGAGGTCAATGGTAAATTGGACAAAATACAACATGGTTTTACAAAAGATAGATCATGTCAAACCAACCTGATCTCTTTCTTTGAGAAGGTAACAGATTTTTTAGACAAAGGAAATGCAGTGGATCTAATTTACCTTCATTTCAATAAGGCATTTGATACGGTTCCACATGGGGAATTATTAGCTAAATTGGAAAAGATGCGGATCAATATGAAAATTGACAGGTGGATAAGGAACTAGTTAAAGGGGAGATACAACGGGTCACACTGAAAGGTGAACTGTCAGACTGGAAGGAGGTTACTAGTGGAGTTCCTCAGGGATCGGTTTTGGGACGAATCTTTTTTAATCTTTTTATTACTGACCTTGGCACAAAAAGCGGGAATGTGCTAATAAAGTTTGAGGATGACACAAAGCTGGGAGGTATTGCCAATACAGAGAAGGACCGGATATCATACTTGGCTTTTGAGTTTTGGTTTTCCCCAGTCCAGGGGCAGTCAGTGCTTCACTTCTTTATATCTTCCCTAGGCACTGAAGTGCAGAGTGAAAGACAGAGGCTTGATGTTTGTGAATGGATACCAGCAGACTAAACAGCATGGCGAGAAAGTTAGCAAATCCCAGCTCTGTTGAACCAAAATGGGGATCAAGTTCCAAAGCTGAAGACCCCTCACAGAGAATACCCTGCCAGCAGCTCCTTCTTATGCACAGCAAAGCAGCTGCGGCTTGAACTGATATCAACTGCACCAGTATGGTCTGGGGAAAGAGTTGATCCTTCAGGTGAATAGGTCTCAAACCATTTATGGATTTATAGATAAAACACCAAACACCTTAAATTCCACCTGGAAGCTTATTGGAGTCCAGTGCAGATAACGGAACACTGGTGTAATTTGTATTTGGCATGAAACTGCACTCAGTAAGCAAGCAGCCACATTCTGCACAAGTTTCAGTTTGCTAATAGTCTCAAGGTACATCCCCATGTAGATATCATTACACCTAATTTCAGGGTGATAAAAGCATGGATAACTGCAGCAAAATCTGCATCATCATAAAGAACAGGCCACACTCCTCTCAGTAGGCACAGATGAAGAATTTGCACCAGTTCCTGCCTACCAGACAAGGGTTAGCTCATTTGTAACTGATGTGTGTTGAAGGGGATTTATGGGTACCCACCAAGTACGAGGGTCTACATGGGTCTAGTAGCTTAATCAGCTACAGTGTCTTTGAGCTTTGCATATAATAAACTATTAGGTAGCCAAAACTGTACCATGACACATCTGATGATGCTAAAAGTGTGTGTGTGTGTGTGTGTTTCACTACTGCACTGACTAGTAACAATCAGCATGAACACTGTGAGCTACATCAGTCCAATTCCTGTTTGTCTAGTGGAATCTTTATTGTTATAGCAGCTAGATGCAAGAGCGTGCAGTGAGTGTTTGCACTTCACCTGCTGTGTGTGAGAATTTTAATAACCTTGTGAGCCAATATCATGCTTGACAAGCATGATTTTTATTCTGTTTTCTTACTCAGACCTACTCTTTCTGAAAGTGAACCTGCCAAGACACAGCCCTAAAAGAATACATCTAGAAGGACTAACATGGGGAATCCATGAAATGAAAAAATATAGTATTTTTCTTTCCTCAAGATGATTAATACACCAGATACCACCAGTTAATAGCACTGGGTAAACAGTCTGCACCACTGTTCAAATAATAAAATAGAACACTGACAATTCTAACAGATTTTAATTCCTATGAATCCCCAGCAGCCTCTGGATGGTAGAAATGAAAATATCTGTACACTAGCAGAAGTCAGACAATAGGTATCAAATCACATATTTTTAGTTGAGATATAAAACTGAAGCCCCAAACATTTTCAGTTACTAAAATCCAGACTCTACACAACTGGTTTAAATGGGATTTTTGCCACTGAGGTCAAGGAGAATAGGATCAGGTCCTAAAATCCTAGAGTGCTTTGTTATACTATTTGTTGCACAATATAGAGACAGGACAATCATGCATATATAGCTGAAGAATATAAATATCCATAATGAAGAATTATTATTCAGGATAATACATTGGGATATAATCAAATAGATTAAGAAAGGGAAAATTGAGGGTGAATATCAAGAAAAACTTACTGACAATGCAATGCATTGGAATATGGAATAGGTTCCCAAGGGAACTGATAGTAGCCCCATTCCTTGGGACATTTAAAATGAGTGGGATAACACTAAAAAAATGTTTTGTAGGGAACAATACATTGGTAGGGAATTGGACTTGGTGACCGAATGTCTTTTCTCATCTTTAATTTCTATGATATTTTATTTCTATGTGAAAAAAAGAACAGATGAGTGTTCTGATTAAATTATAATTGGGTTAATTATATTCTGCCCATCTAAATTCACCGGTCACTTTAATTAGGTAAAGTAAATTTGTTCACTACCAGTCCTAAAACTATTTTCTCCTAAATCCTTTCCTGTTCTAAAAGCATGCTGTAGTATTGCTAGGACAATCAATAAACGATATGCATGCATGTTTGCAATATGCCAGCCAGGCTGACCATATGCTGCAAATTGGTAATGGCCTAGTGGAAGAGAGTGTGACATTAATTCAGTGACCAATTTTTCAATTTTTTGCAGCAGAATGGAGAAGGAACATGTGTGATTTAGGATGGGGAGGTGTCACTATGTGTAGCTTCCTCACACTTGGTGTTCAGGAAAATCTAACAGACAATTCTCCCTCTCTGGCTCCTCAGTGAGGTGTTGCATTCTCAAGGGTTGATGCCAAGCACTTTTCATCCGCATTTCTGTTTTCATGCTGAGAATTGAATCATTTGACATTTCAGCAAACTGATGTAAGGAACAGGCATACATTTTCAGGTGGTTTTGCGTCAGATATTTGGGAGATGGACTGAACCTGTCACAAGATGGCAAGCCTAATTCATAGGTGTAGGGAAAAATAGCCTCCCCGGAGCCTCTTCCCACCCGATAGTCTTGACTAACACCTTTTTCATTAGCTTTCATTACAGTACAGGGTATTCTCTGTCTCCATAGTGATTCTGCACTTAGTATAGCTGATGCACATCAGCCATTCAAACTGCTCAGTTGAATATTGTTGCCATCTGACATGTCCTTCATTTCAGTCAGGGTTGGGGTAAGTTGCCAATAGATGTCAACCATTTCTCTAGCAGAACTAACTTTTTGACTGCCAAATAGAGCTAATTGAAAAATGCCATATTTTCCATGGGAAATTCTGAGATTTCAAAATTTGTTGTCATCCTGAATCAGACAAAAAAATTGAAATCCTGAAATTTTTCATATAACAAAATATTCCAAAAATATTTATATTATAATTTATATTATAGTCTAACATAAAAGTCAAAATGGTGAAGTAGACATGAAACTTTGACACTGGCAGACCAGGTCATGCTAGAATGCATTCAGGTCTATTCAATTCTGTATTAGTATAGATCAAAGTAATGTTTAACTGTATAAGAGTGTATTGGATGTTTAAACTTCATGAAAACTAATTTGCATTGTTCTCACTTATCTGTTCCTATTATAATGTAATAGCAAACATTGTGTATACCCCTATAACTAAATAACCCACCAAAGAAATCTTGTGAAATACTAATGAAGGACTTAAGGACTTTAACAGAAAATGCTAATTTCAAAGCAAGTGGCCATTATCTATGCTGGTCGGAGGTCAAAAGACTAAGTACGTTCCTAACTAAGTGAGCTGTAGCTCACGAAAGCTTACGCTCAAATAAATTGGTTAGTCTCTAAGGTGCCACAAGTACTCCTTTTCTTTTTGCGAATACAGACTAACACGGCTGCTACTCTGAATCCTAACTCACCGTAACCAAAGGAAAAGTCCATGTTAGTGGAGAGATTGTCAACTTGTCTGCTGTCAGAAGATGATATAAGAATGGATTCAAAGAAAGATCTTTCATCCCTGAACTGTTTGGACTCTTACAGGGAAATGTACCAGATGCAAAGCGGAGCTCATCACTGCCACCATTTGGAGTTACACTCTGTGAATCATCTGCATGTACATTTTACCTGCTTTAATCTCTCAATAACTCTAATTCTTTTTCTTAGATAATAAACCTTTAGTTAGTTTACTATAGAATTGGCTGCCAGTGTCATCTTTGGTGTAAGATCTGGAGTACCAATTGATCTGGGATCAGTGATGGTCTCTTGGGACTGGCAGAAACCTGATGTGGTGTGATTTTTGGTTTAAGTGACCATCATCACACAGTCCAGTTTGTCTGAGTGGCAGGATAGGCTCGAGAGTCTAAGGGGCCTGTGACTCCATGGTAAGACTGATAAAGTGATCCAACAGTTACTGGCTTGGTAGAACATACCAGTTTGGGGTGTTTACCCTTGTTACCTGACAGTCTGCCCTGAGGTATGCATTGACAGTTGAAAGCCACTTCAGACAGAGTGACAGAAACATTTCAATAATGTCCAACAAAAATGTCAACATTATTGATAAGTTCCTCCAAAATGTTTAGGTTTAATTGAATCAGCATTTTACAAGGACAGCTGTTCATAACCCTCCTCTGTCCATCTAAGGTATTTATATGGTCTGCATTTCCATAGTATCGGAGCACCTCACAATCTTTACTGTATTTATCCTCACAGAGTCCCTGTCAGGACGGGTAGTACTATTATTCCCATTTTATAGAAAAGGACCTGACTTGCCCCAAATCACACAGGAATCCTGTGGCTGAATTGAAAGCAGGTCTCCCAAGCCCAAAGCTAGTGCTCTAACCACTGGACCATCCTTCCCTCCCTTATTGGAGCTCATCGGTATTTATAATATGACATTTCAAAATGCGAGGCCAACTTAAGCAAAGCTGGCTCAGACATATAAACCCATTGCAGGCAGCCTAAATTAATATTGGTTGCACAATTCTGATAACTTTAATCCTCCAAGTTATTTTCTAATGTTGTCCTAACATTATTTATTTTTTACACATTTTTATAAGTGTCAGATGATCCTTGTTGGCACCATGTAACTTCATACAGATGCTAAAAAGAATGGCGATAAACACAGTGGAATCTTTTGTTCTGATCCTCCTCCTAAGGGCACCGGAACCTTTGTAAAAGTGTTGCGGGGGGGGGGGCAAGAACAAAGTGCCCCCCCCCAACTCTGCAGCTGGCTTCTCCAGTAGTGAGCCAGCTGCCCTCTCTTCTGGTGCCACAGCAGCTCCTGGTGGGTGAAAGGTGTAATTGCACCTATTATTCTGTGGTGGGGGGGAACTCTGCAGGGGACATGAATTCTGAACTTACGTTCTTTTGATAAAAAGTGGAGGGGAGTGGGGTGGCCTCCTGCCCACCTCCACCCCCAGTTCCAGCACTGGTGTCTCCTCCTGTTTCTCAGCCCCTGCACAGTATAGTACAGGAATGTTCACCTGCACACTGTATTGATATCTGGTGCTTATTTTTCCTGCTGCCCTCAAGATTGTTGTGTAAACGCCTTAAAATTACAACTCACACCCTCTCCTGCCCCCATTACTGTTCCAGCATTGGACTTTATTTTCTTGGTAAAATCTTTCGGGCAGGAGTCCCCTCTCTGAGCACCTTAGGAATGAGACTCTGCGTACTGTGTGCCAAGATGGACTCAAAATTTGCAGCCAGGCTCCTGGTTTTCATAACATTTTGGTGAGACAAGCTTGAAATTCTGTGACAGATTAAGAAAATAAATAATGCAAACAGTACAGCATCCCTGGTAGACATAGCTTTGTGGTGGGGGCAGTGTGGAGCTATCCACCCACAGGAAAAATGGCAAAATAAAAAAAAGTAATGTTTTAAAAATTGCAATATGTATGACAGCTCTAATATTGATTCCTCTTGATACCTTGCTGCTTACTCTCGCTTTTCTCTGTCTCCTTCCTCTTTATTAATATGTAAAAGGCTGGGCAGGAGAATTGCAAGTTAATACTGACACCAATAATCTTTTCCCATCAAATTTTCTCTCTTTGACAGGGAATGTATTTAATCTGTGAATGTTTTTTCTTTTTACTTTGAATACGTGCCATTAACAACCATGTCTAGAAATCTGCTCATTTATCTTTGCTCTTCTGATCAGCCTTAACCTTTATAAGTTTTTGCTTATAGCACTAAAGAATTTAATCAAACTATGAACTAATACCAGGAAACACATAATTGACCTGAGGAGAAGAATGTAGATGGCAGCAAAAGAGTCTGTAGTTTTCAGAGTTACACTGCGGAAAAGTAAATTAGCATTGGAGGCACAACTAATTCAAACCATAATTGTACTGTATGGGCTGTTTTAATACATTGAAACACGGTGCACCCTCTTTGATCAGCAATGATTTCATAATAGAGGTAAGCTAAAAAGAGAGAGTCAGATTGAACCCTGGTGTAACCCTAGTGACTGCCTTAGAGTTGGAGCTACATGCTCCAGAGTTGAATATGTCCTAATGTGCCTCTGTGAAGCCTGGAATGAACTTCAGTTGTGGGGTTGGTGACAAAGTTATAAAAGAATTGGCTGAGGGAATCTCTGGCTGTTTATGTAAATTTCAATAAATCTTGGAATACTGGGGAAATTCCAAAAGACTGGAAGAGGGCTAATGCTGTGTCACTATTCAAAAAAGGCAAGTGGGATGACCCAGGTAATTACAGGCTGGTTAGCCTGACATCAACCCCGACCAAAGTAATGGAAAAACTGATAGAGGATTAAATTAATAAAGAATTAACAGCTGACAATATAATTAATGTCAGCCAACATGATTTTAGAGAAAATGGGTCTTGTCAAACAAAACTGATTTCATTTTTTGATGAGATTACAAATTTGGTTGATAGAGGTAACTACATAGAAGTAATGCACTTAAACTTTTGTAAGGCACTTGACTTAGTACCCTATGACATTCTAATTAAAATATTAGCACAGTATAATATCAATAAAGCACACAGTAAATTTATTAAGAACTGGCTAATTGAAGGATATCAAAAATAGTTGATGGAGAATCATCACCAAATGGAGTTGTTTCCAATGGGATTCCACAGGGATTGGTACTAGGCCAGCTCTACACAATATTTGTATTAATGATCTGGAAGTAAATATAAAATCACAGTTGATAAATTTCCCAGTGACACAATGGTGGAATGATAAATGATGATGAGAACAGGGCAGTAATACAGCATGATCAGAATCATTTAGTTAGCTGGGTCTATTCCAGCAAAATGTGTTTTAATACAACAAGATGCAAGGAGCAAAAAATGCAGGACATAACTACAGAGTGAGGGAGTGGCTCCTGGAAAGCAGCATCTCTGAAAAGGATTTAGAATCATAGAGAACAAGTAACTGAACATGAGTCACTAGTGTGATGCTGTGTCAAAAAAACCTAATAAGATCCTGAGATGTATAAAGTGAGGTGATTTTACTTTTGTATACAGCACTGGTGAGACTGATACTGGAACACCACATCTAGTGCTGGTGACCACATTTCCATAAAGAATGTTGAAAAATTGGAGAGGATGCAAAAATGAATTGAGAGCTGGAGAAATGCCTTATGGTGAGAGAATTAAAGAGCAAAAGCTGCTTAGTATATCAAAAGCAATTAAGAGATGACTTGTAATTCCCCTTTCATCACTGGCTTAGCACCTGCATGATATGTAAACAGAAGAGGGATACTTGAAAAAAGGGGTAAACAGTGAGGTGGCAAAGTTTGCAGATGATACAAAATTACTCAAGATAGTTAAATCCAAAGCTCTCCGTGAAGAGTTACAAAGGGATCTCACAAAACTGGACAACAAAATGCCAGATGAAATTCAATGTTGATAAATGCAAAGTAATGCACATGAGAAAACATAATCCCAACAATACATACAAAATGATGAGATCTAAATTAGCTGTTACTACTCAAGAAAGAGAACTTGGACACATTGAGGATAGTTCTCTGAAAATATCTTCTTAATGTGAAACAGCAGTAAAAAAAGCTACCAGAATGTTAGGTACCATTAGGAAAGGGATAGATAAGAAGACAGTAAATATCATAATGCCACTATATAAATCCATGGTACACCTGCTCCTTGAATACTGCATGCAGGTCTGGTAGCCCCATCTCAAAAAAGATATATTACCATTGGGAAAAGTACAGAGAAGTCCAACGAAAAATTTATTTGGGACGAGCAGTCTCAAATGCAACCTGGACCCAGTGCTGGTTTGGCCCATGGATCAGGCTGGGGTACAGCTGAAGCCAGGCTGGAAGGGTGGCCCAAATCCAGCAGAGGAGCTGGCTAGCACAGCAACCACCAGGGTGCACAGCTGGAGGTAGAGTGGAGATGTGGATTCACCATTCTGAGCTCAAAGTGCACCCAAGCATTAGCAACCACTGCAATGGGCAGGAGATAATATATTCTCGGACTTTTGGCTGGTTGGCCAATTGTACTCTTAATCAAGTTAGGTAGTAATAGTCCGAATATTTAGGTGCTTAGTAAATTGTGGTATTGAGGAGAGGGGAAGGTATGTCTGAGTCCCATAGTTGCCCCTGAATGGTGTCTTGTACTCAAAGTGCTCAAAGTGCTCCCAAGCATTAGCAACCACTGCAATGGGCAGGAGATAATATATTCTCGGACTTTTGGCTGGTTGGCCAATTGTACTCTTAATCAAGTTAGGTAGTAATAGTCCGAATATTTAGGTGCTTAGTAAATTGTGGTATTGAGGAGAGGGGAAGGTATGTCTGAGTCCCATAGGTGCCCCTGAATGGTGTCTTGTACTAACTAAGATTTTGTTGCTGGCCAGATAAAAGTCTTAGAATTACATCTGAGTGTAGCATTTAATTCTGGGGTTCATGGCTGCCTTCTAAAAGGTTGTGGAAGGGCACCAAGGGGTTTGGGCCTAGAGAGAGGCAAGTGGGATTCTCCCCACCTAGGCACATGGACTGGAATTAGGGAAATACACAACAAACTGGGATTCCTCCCATACATCCTACAAAAGAGAGAGAACAAAATAACATGTGCTGTGAAATGTTAGAGATACAGGAGTAGCACTTTCCTAAGAGCTCCTACAACTAAACTCCACCCACTTGGGATACCAGAAAGAAGAGACAATACAGATTGGGCAGATCTTAATAATGGTCTTACTCACAATGAATGGTATCTTACTTCACAAGTATTTCCATTGTCTTCAATAGGACTACTCATGGAGTAATGTTCTATTTATCACAATCTGACCCAATATGATCAATCTTCTCCTTTCTGGTTTGCTTTGGTCGTCTGTAAGATAATTTAAAATGTCCACAATGCTATCATAGGTTTCAGAGTAACAGCTGTGTTAGTCTGTATTCGCAAAAAGAAAAGGAGTACTTGTGGCACCTTAGAGACTAACCAATTTATTTGAGCATGAGCTTTTGTGAGCTACAGCTCACTTCATCGGATGCATACCGTGGAAACTGCAGCAGACTTTATATACACACAGAGATCATAAACAATACCTCCTCCCACCCCACTGTCCTGCTGGTAATAGCTTATCTAAAGTGATCATCAAGTTTGGCCATTTCCAGCACAAATCCAGGTTTTCTCACCCTCCACCCACCCCACAAACTCACTCTCCTGCTGGTAACTTCAGAGTTAATACCTCACTGACATAAATGTGGGTGGGTAGCTCACCTCTCTGATATTGCACGTTAATTTAAAGCAAACCTGGTGGCTATTAAGAGCCCCAACCATGTAGTAATCCTCACTCGTGTGAGTCAGTGGAGTCAAAAGTTACTACTTAATTTGATACGTATGTGAATAATGATTTCCAGGACTGGACTTTCAGGCTTTGTCTGCACTAGGATTAATTCTCAATGGGTGCAATTCTATTGATGGTTGCACCAGAAGAAGCTCTAATATAGAGATGGCGCAGGCATTTTTACCACCATCTTATCTATCCAAAGCCACTCCGCTTGTCATAACAAGATCCTTAGGCTTAGAACTCCTTAAATAATATTCATCAAATAAATCATTTGAATAATTTTGCAATACTTTTTGCATGTATTATATGACTTTTTTGAAAGCATTCATTCATCTATAGAGCTGCACTGATCATTGGCCAAATATATTTGTGAATAATTTATCAGACGCATTTAATGTTATTTTTAAGATTATTCACCCAGCTCTATCTTACAACTATTCCATATGGAGAAATGGCAGCAATGTAAACAGAAATTTCCCAACTATGGGTGATTAGGGAGCAATGAAAAAATGATTTGCCTAGCAAAAAGGTTTTGAGAGGGCTTAATGAGGTGTAGAATACTGTGGAAGTGTTATTGGAAAGTGCTTGTGTGTGTTCTTTCTGGAGACTACAATAAGATTCTAAACCTAGCTAATCTCTCTAGAGCTCAGTCAAAGCTTTGAGAATATTCTGATTTATTGAAGGCCTGGAAAGGATTTCTGTTAGCAACTGTTGATGTATTCCTTTTACTTAGTAAAGGTTGACCTTTTCTCACAAATGAAACCTGAAGACAATGTAATTTTTAAATCCCAGGGCAATTTACTTTAATGTGACAGTACATTACATTAACCACACAATAGAAAGTAATGTTCTAACTAACCAAGTGGCCCCAGGATGTAATTGTTTAAGAAACTAAAAATTATATTCTACAATGCAGTCCAGAGTATATTATTTCAAAGGAATCTGTTCTGAAAAATTCTGTCTCAGTGGGTTTTGTCCTACAGTGTTTGGGTTACAGCTAACGCAAATCCAAAACATATTCAGCTGTGTCTTCTCTCTTGTTATAAAGTGAAATATTTACTGTCAGAGACAACAGTGAACAGACAATGAATTTATTTTCCTGTAACAACTTCCTAGGAACACTTAATTTTTAAGATGTCTGTGGATAGTATGGTGTGCAAATGGGTGGTTAACCAGGTATGGAAGGCTAGGAGCAACCCTTTTAATCACTAAACCACTTAAAGCATTACCTTTAAAATATAGTTGAGTAGTTTACATTGTCTCCCATAAAGTTACTGTAAATGTTTTGCAATAAAAGCAACTGTTGGAGAAGAAAAATAAATCACCAGGCCCCATATCAGGAATATAAAGAGAGAAAGGTGGCTGGCTGTTCATGAGTCACTTCATCAAATAAAAACAGCTTATCATACAGATGAAGAGGGTGGAGAAGCTGTGTTCCTCATAGTGGGGCCACGTGAGGAGGCGCGGCAGGGACAGAGCAGGGCACACAGAGCTGCTGGGGGGTCACAGACTGGAGCTCAGAAGGGCTAGTGTGTGTGTGTGTGGGGTGGGGACACAGACTGGGGCATGCTCAGGAGCGAGAGGGGTGACAGCATTGAGCCAGGGCCTGAATCAGAGTGGGGCTGCAGGGTCACATGGGGATGGGGGAGGGAAGGTGCAGGGACACATGGAGTAGGGCAGAATGAGGTGTAGGGCCACATGGGGATGGGGGGGGTGGGAGGGTGCAGAGACACACAGGGACAGAGGCAGATGTGCTTGATTGAATGGGAGAAGCTAGAGGTCAGCCAGAGTCCACATGGGGGAGGCTTTCCAATTCCCTAACAATCCCTCTCCCGCTCCAACCCCCCCCCCATTCTATACTTCTCCAACCCACACCCAACAACCCTCCAGATTCACCCCCAGGCTCCTTCCCAGCAATTACTTCCCTCTCCCAAACCTTTGTACTGCTTCCGAGGGGTGAGGGAAATAAGTTTCTGTGTTGTAGCCTAGTAAGGAATCTGTCTTTGAAAAAAAACATTTCCAAAATCTTTTTTTTTTTTTTGGTTTGTATTGTTACAAAGTCCCACAGTGACTGTTTGAGTCTTTAGCCTTCCTGTACAGGAGCCTCAGATTCTTGATATATCACCGGCACTGGGCCAGAGTCTGCTCATTGCCTGCCTGCTCCAGCCTCTGTGAAATTTCCCAGTACAAATGAATATTCATGCCATTCTGGGTGAAATCATGGAGGATGGTGTACTCTGGTTTACGCTGACCACACATGGATCAGGTGTGGCTGGCGGGCCACGTGGCTGCTCAGGACTGCATCCATTGTCACCTGTACAGCTTTGTAAATAATGTAGCAGAAAGCTGTTCCATTGTGGTCAGCGCAGCATGCTATTACCAGTGAAAACAGTGGGAGTGGACCTCTATAGATTGTGTAATGATTAGGAGGAAAAGGGTTCAATGCATTGTGAGAATGAGGATGGAAGACTATTCAAATTAAGACCTGGAACATGCCCCTAACCCCATCCACACTCAAACTGGCATAGGTACAGGGCCATGCCAAAGGCTGAGGCATGTACATACCCACACCCCTCAGGCGTGCTAGCTTACTTACCCTCTACTTGCTTTCAGACATGTGCTACTGGGGTTTAGGAGTGGGAGATAGGGACATTATGGGACAACCATGCACATGGACATATGTACAGTCACTAGTGTAGATGCACTTTAAGAATTAGAAATGAGCAGCGCCATCAAACTTCTGATCTAAAACTGTATCACAAACATTCCTGCCCCTTAAAATGTGTCTGTGTTCAGATGCAGGTTGTGGTGCACACTTATCCCTACTAAAAACTAAATAAAAGTTATCTGAACATTTTCAGATTTGACATAAGATTCGTGTTCAGTTTTGGATCAAACTTTGAGTCAGGTCTTATTTATTTGAGCTGTTTTTCCCAATTATTATTCATCAAAATCTACAGCCTCCCAACTTTTTATAAATATAAACAAGTTCATTGGGTTTTTCTCTCTCCATTATCCAAAAAGAGTTGGAATTCCAAGGTCTGAATGAAAACAGTTCCTTTCCCTGTTCAGTTCCATGCTTCAATTAAGCAGGCTGATTTAATAATCTTAACATGGGAAAACTTGGGTTCATCTAAATCCATCAGAAATTGGAGCCCTGTGTTTATATACCTAAGAAACTGAAAAATTAAAACTCCACCCAAAATGGCAGTGAGAGAAAAAACAGGAAAAGCTGTAACACCTGTCAGCTCCAATGGCAACTCTGTTTCTTTCCCCTCTAAGTGAAACTGACAGGGATTTTGATCTGAAAAGTGTAACACTGTGAGATGGACTGAAATGCATAGTAGCGCTGAAGAGATTTAAGCATTGTGAACGCTTCTTTTCAATATTATACTACAAAGAGATTATAATTGAATTAGTCTGAGGCTCAAGGGATGTCATCATTTTCAGCAGGAGAATTTGTGTCTTAAAACTGCAGTTATCTCATATGACCTTTCAACTTTACATACCTGAAATAGTACTTTGTTGCTTGGAATATCTCTCATATTTCAGGTGCACTGTCTGAAATATGTTGGGATCGGCAGAACTCTGCAGATAAGCATACTGTTTCTCTGTGCGTTCTTTTCTATACTCTCTTTTTAAAGTGAGTTTAGTGTTAGCGAGAAGTGCCAGATTGACAGCTGTAGAGAGAGAAGCCCTCTTTATCCACCTAACAAATAGCAGCAAAGCAGTCTTCCATCACATCACATTGCCCAAGGATGTGCTTAACAAGGAGAGGCTATTTTTAGGAGTGAGAGGTTAGCTCAGGCCGCATCTACACTACCACTTCTACAGCTTCTCCAATTCTCCTACACTGGAGGTTGTGTCAACCTAACCCTGGTATTCAGGTTGATCTATTTTTAAAGTGTGCACAAGGCTTCAGTTTCACTCAGTCCTTAGCCTGTTTGCAAAGGCGGCCAACAGCAGTGTCAACTGATGTGAATATCAGTTACTTATGTGACTGAAACAATGATTCATTGGGACCTGGACCGAGACAACCAAAATCATTTTTCATAGGCCTGCAATAACTCTTTGATTTGATGGTCTTAATGACTTTCAGTCATATTGGCTTGAATCAAATTCAAAATGGGGACTTCCAGATAAAAATCTTTGGCTGGCTTAATTTAAACCATGAGTTTAAAAATTATTAGCAACAGTAAGAAGAAAAGAAAAACTATTATCTGTACATATTGAATACCTTTCCTCTGAGAATCTTAAGTTCCCTTAAAGAGGCTGGTATTAATAATTATCATAGTTCTACTTGTATAAAGCCATAAGTGTGCATGGAATTTCATAGATAAATAAATATGACAGGCTTCTGCCCTAAGGAACTTAGAATATCAATTAGCCTCAACATAGCAAGGGATGACGAAAAGTGAAGAGTGGGTGAAAGGGAGGTGTGGGAGAATAAGGATTATACCAATGTAATATATGAGATAAGTTTATTGTGCTGCATGCATCCTTTTACTTCATTTTTGGTTCTATTAGCCCGCATTTGACATTTGGGGAAAGTGAGGCAGAGAAAGGTTGAGTTGACAAGGCAACAAAGTAGCACAGTTGGGAATAGAATCCCAGTCTTTTGACTCCCAGCTCTATGTTTTAACCACGACACCAAATTATTCTCTCTGCAGGGCTTGGAAAAGTAGAACCAATAGTGTCTGAAAACTTGATAATTTAAATTGTTTGTTGCTACTCTCTACTTTGAAAGAGGCTTAAATAGCATATCACTCAAAACTATTCATATCTTGATGGATAAGTTGCAGCCAAACCTGATTTGAAATGGCAGTTTAAAAATCTTGATAAAGGGGGGGTTCATGATGGAAATGCTCACAGAATGTGGACAGCGGGGTTGCTATCGGGTGCCACTGTGTTATGTTATAGAAACTGTCAAGTCTGATACAGAATTGCTTTCCTTCCAAACTCCCACAGTAAATTTCTTACCCAACTGTTGAATTTCTCATAATATTTGCTAGGCATCTCCCCAGGCATATTGTGGAAGCTGTAATTAAGCTAGGCTGAAGGCATTCTTTGTATCTGATAAAAAGAAAAGGAGGACTTGTGGCACCTTAGAGACTAACCAATTTATTTGAGCATAAGCTTTTGTGAGCTACAGCTCACTTCATCGATGCATCCGATGAAGTGAGCTGTAGCTCACGAAAGCTTATGCTCAAATAAATTGGTTAGTCTCTAAGGTGCCACAAGTCCTCCTTTTCTTTTTGCGAATACAGACTAACACGGCTGCTACTCTGAAACCTTTGTATCTGATTAATCATATCAATCAAGGAGAGGGTTCCACCAGTTCCTTTTTCCTATTGCAAGGTAATTTGGACAGTGATTCCAAATTAAGGGTCACATTTTCCTCTAACTGCTACAATGAAGCCACAGTGAAGCTGTATATAGTCTATATTCTCCAGTAAGATAACCAGAGCTTCTATCTACAATGTGCCTGGCAGGACTGACCCTAGAGTTTGCAGGACGTTTCATCTCCATTCCCTAAGATGTCCTCTCCTATGACAACCTATCTGTATCATCTTTCACAAACACTGGCAAACAGCTTTTCAACTCTTCACAAGGCTCAGTGGCAACTATTGACCCTCCCATACTGAAAACACTTGAAAATGACTAAGGAAAAAGCCGCAGCAAGGAAATACATGTATGAACTTGAAACTGGAGATGAGAGTGTGAGGATGTGTGTACTCTTTGTAACAAGAATACAGGCAGGAAAGGAAATGGGAAAAGTTCCAGGCAGAAGCTCTACAGTGAAGCAGAGAGAATGTTGTTTTATAGATAATACTGTTTTCTTCATTCTAATAAAGTTCCTTGTTCACTTTTAGAAGAAAGTGACTCCTTCCCATTGTTGTTCAACAGAGAGAACTGGCTGAGAGAGCACCTGAACTGAAACTTTTTTCAGAGTAACAGCCGTGTTAGTCTGTATTCGCAAAAAGAAAAGGAGTACTTGTGGCACCTTAGAGACTAACCAATTTATTTGAGCATGAGCTTTCGTGAGCTACAGCTCACTTCATCCGATGAAGTGAGTTGTAGCTCACAAAAGCTCATGCTCAAATAAATTGGTTAGTCTCTAAGGTGTCACAAGTACTCCTTTTCTTTTTGTGAACTGAAACTGAGATGAGAGAACAATTAGATTTGAGACAGTCCTGTTATTAGTACTGCTGTGGCTGGCAAATAACGTGTCTATGTCCAGGGTTCCTGTCCTGCCAGGCCCTAAACTACCAGAGAGATTACATGGGGCTCAGGCTGCAACTGGTGCCTGATGGTAATCATATTATTTACTTTTCCTTCCAGCTAAATTTTAAACCTGGATATTTCTCCATATCTTTGTAAACAAGAAAATCAATAGCATGATATGGGATGGAGGGAAGTTGGAGAGGTACAGTATGGCATGGGCATGGCTGATCATAAAATAATTTTGGAGACTGGCAACATAAAATGATGGCAAATATACACCTTAAACAGCTGCGGAGACTACCAGAATTGCAGCTTGTAACTTGGTAACTTAATACTCTTCTTTTTAATAGATCAATTCAGAAAAGATTGCACATTTTTTATTAATGGTACTAAGTGACATACTCTGGGCTGTGCCACTGGGAGTCTTTATTTTGGTATTTGTAGATGTCTACCTGAATGACACCCATCATTGCAGAGGGAAATGTATTTCTGTGAACCACCTTTCTAGCTGTAAAAACAACGAGGAGTCCTTGTGGCACCTTAGAGACTAACAAATTTATTTGGGCATAAGCTTTTGTGGGATATAACCAACTTCATCAGATGCATGGAGTGGAAAATACAGTAAGCATGTATAAATATACAGCACATGAAAAGATGGGAGTTGCCTTACCAAGTCGGGGGTCAGTGCTAATGAGGCCAATTCAAATAGGGTGGATGTGGCCCATTCCCAACAGTTGACAAGAAGGGGTGAATATCAACTGAGGGAAAATTACTTTTTGTAGTGCTAACGAGGCCAATTCAATCAAGATGGATGTGGCCCATTCCCAGCTGTAGCATCCTGGAGGATCCTTCAGGGGGAAAGGTACTGTGTGCATATAAAATATTTTCTGAGGATTTAAAATAAGAGCATGAGACAATAATGGAAGAAAATGATGTAAATATAGGTTACAGAGTAAATGGAATTGTAGAAGCTAATGTATAGAGCATTTATATATATTGCACTGCAGGATATCATCTGGTAAATAGAATGTTGTTCTGTGTAGAATCAGGAATAAATAAGTCTACACAAAATGTGTTGCTGCCATTTAAGGAAAGTGTGAACTGAATGAATACATTGATCTGCTGTACTGAATACTCCTAGCATATTCGATAAAGTAATATTTTAAATAATATTGCACCATCTGGAATCATATGATCAACTCCTCCATATTTTAAATGTTAAAGTAAAATTAATAAGTAAAATTTGAAACTGAAATGGTACACATCAACACAAAGATGCCTGTTGCTAGGCATCACTTAGTCCCACTGTTATTGCTTTGATGCCAACATAAAGAAAGGTGGTGAGACTTATCCACCTTGAAAACACTTCATCAGGAAGCATAGCAGATGCTACAAAGGAACCAGGTTAGATCATCCTTGCAGATCCCACTGGAGCTCAAGAAGCTGGTCAGGAAAATTTAGAGCTTCTACCATTCCCACCATATTTGTATCCCTGTCTCGAAAGTTTGTCCTATTCCCAGAAGGGTTAGGCGAAAAGTGGAGTTAAATATGTGTGGGTAATAAGGAACATTTTCCTGGCCAGAATCTGTAGTGATTTCTTTCTTCTTCTTCTTCTTTTTTTTTTTTTTTTTTTTGATGGGGGAGATGAACCAGTAAGATCTGGGTCAGAGATTGGGATGTAGATATGCTTCTCAATTTTGTACCTGCAACATGTATCAGAGCTGCATAGTGCTGTGGTATAGGTTATTACATTCTATAATCTAAGACAGCACAAATACACTATGCAATACATTTTCCTACACTCTTGCATTATTCTTTGTTATATGTTTATAGAGTTCAAGGCTAGAATGGATCATTGGATCATCTAGTCTAACATCCTATATATTACAGGCCATTACCCTTAACTGAGCCCAATAACTTGTGCTTGACTTAAGCATATCTTCCAGAAAAGCATCCAGTCTTGATCTGAAGAACATCAAGAGATGGAAAATCCACCACTTCTATTTTTAGCTTGTTGACTTCGTAGTGGCTAATCACTTAGAAAATTGCACCTGATTTCTAATTTGAATTTGTCTGGCCTGAGTTTTCAGTTACTGATTCTTGTAGTGCCTTTCTCCACTAGATTAAAGAGCCCTTTAGGAATGGTATTTTCTCCCAGTACTTACTGTAGTCAGGTCACCTCTCAATCTTCTTTTTGAATAAGCTAAAGAGACTGAACTCTTTAAATATCTCAGGATCAATAATCTTCTCCAGGTCTCAAATAATTTTTGTGTCTGCTTTCTACACTTTCTTCAATTTTTCAAAGTCCTTTAAAAAATGTGATGATTTAGTTGGGGATTGGTCCTGCTTTGAGCAGGGGGTTGGACTAGATCCCCTGAGGTCCCTTCCAACCCTGATATGCTATGTAGACACGAGAACTGGATACAGTACTCCAGTATCAGTCTCATCAATGCCATAAACAGAGGTAAAATCACCTCCCTACTCCTACTCACTACGCTCCTATTAATACATTCCAGGATTTTTTTTTCCATAACAACACACTAGGAGCTTGTTCAGTTGCTTGACCGCTAAATCCTTTTCACTCTCACTGGTCTCCAGGATACAGTCCCCCATTCAGCAGGTATGGCCTGCACTCCTTGTTCCTAGTTGTATCACTTTGTATGTGGCTATATTAAAATGCATTTTATTTGAATGGGCCCAGTTTAACAAGTGATCCAGATTGCTCTACATGACTGTTCTGGCCTCATAATTCTTTAACACTCTGTGTCCTCGACACATTTTATTAGCAATGTATATTGCAGTAGTCCTAAAGCCCACCAAGTACTGCGCCCATTGTGCTAGGTTTGTATAAATTAATGGTAAATAACAGACAAGGAGCTTACCACGTAAAATATGCCATCAGCTAAGTCTATAAATCTAAGCTCACAGTTAGTCAGAAATAGTGTAATATACCAGTACTTGTGGCACCTTAGAGACTAACCAATTTATTTGAGCATGAGCTTTCGTGAGCTACAGCTCACTTCATCGGATGCATACCGTGGAAACTGCAGCAGACTTTATATATACACAGAGAATATGAAAAAATACCTCCTCCCACCCCACTGTCCAGCTGGTAATAACTTATCTAAAGTGATCATCATGTGGGCCATTTCCAGCACAAATCCAGGTTTTCTCACCCTCCACCCCCCCACACAAATTCACTCTCCTGCTGGTGATAGCCCATCCAAAGTGACAACTCTTTACACAATGTGCATGATAATAAAGTTGGGCCATTTCCTGCACAAATCCAGGTGCTCTCACCCCCTCACCCCCCTCCCAAAAACCACACACACAAACTCACTATCCTGCTGGTAATAGCTCATCCAAAGTGACCATTCTCCCTACAATGTGCATAATTAAGGTGGGCCATTTCCAGCACAAATCCAGGTTTTCTCACATCCTCCCCACCCCCATACACACAATCACAGACATGAAGGTCGCTATCTTAAAACAAAAAAACTTCAAATCCAGACTCCAGCGAGAAACTGCTGAATTGGAATTCATTTGCAAATTGGATACTGTTAATTTAGGCTTAAATAGAGACTGGGAGTGGCTAAGTCATTATGCAAGGTAGCCTATTTCCTCTTGTTTTTTCCTAACCCCCCCCCCCCCCAGATGTTCTGGTTTAACTTGGATTTAAACTTGGAGAGTGGTCAGTTTTGAAGGGGTTTTACCAGCAGGAGAGTGAGTTTGTGTGTGTACTCCTTTTCTTTTTGTGAATACAGACTAACACGGCTGTTACTCTGAAACCTGTAATATACCATTTTCTTCTTGTCTGAAGGGAAGGGCAAGAGAAAGAGAGAGGGAGGGGGAAAAAAAAGAAAAATGTCATCAAATATGTTTGAAATTAAGTATACAAGATATCCTATAGCACAATATTTTGAAAGGGACAAAAATCTTTCAAGAGACATTTTGACTTGAGAGAAGGGAACAGCATGGCCTTCAATCATTATATATGATGGTTTTGTGCAGCAGGAGTACAGTTCTTAAATTCTTGACCAGACAAAGCAGCTGCAGAGGAGAGTCCAGCTGTTTTTTCATAATCCCAGCACTTTAAGAGTTTAAGCAGCAAATGCCAAAGCTGCTGCTGTTAAAAAATATACGGTACATACAAATAAATTGGATTGGGGCACTGTGACGATCCCTTTAAAATGAGTTTGGGAAACTAATGTTAATCGGGCTTTATTTCCATCACTAACGACATCAAAAGAACACATCCATTATCAGACCAGGCTAAGGCATTATTTGATGGAAGAAATCTAATGAAGATGTAATGGAGCTTTCCTATTAAATCAATAGCACAGAGTAATAGACAGATGTCCCAATTACATTTCATCATACCTAGCGGCAATATTAGCTAAGTTTAAAAGGACACTGCTGAGGTATTTTTCATGATTTTCAAAATCAGTTTCCTGTGCAATTGGAGGATTAGTACTCACTCAGATCAGCCATCTTAGCTACAGCAACAGAAAGGTCAATCTGTGCTTGACTTTTATTTAAGAGGCTGGAGATAGTTTTATAGCAGAACTTCACAACAGTAGCTCTATTCAACAAGTTGCAGCCTTCTTAAGGAAAAACAGCCTGTGTTTTGGAATCAAGTTTCCCTTATCTTTCACTGTGATCACTGTTAATAGTGGTGGGACTGGGTTAAACATCATTCACTTTTCAATAATTAACTCCCAATGTCTTTCCAGCAGAAGCATAAACCCTATTTTTAGAATAAACGGCCACATGGAAAACACAAATGCATATATATCCTTGTTGCTAAGGTTTATTCCTACAGTAATACAGGATCCAAATGCCAGGATTCTGTAACGGAAACTGTGCAGCCTGTGATATAATTAAGGAAGAATAATCATCATGGAATCACAACACATTTTCCATGTAGATTCTGAGTAAATTTCAAGGGTAGCCTCATGTAGAGCTTGTTGCAATAATCTAACCTGGAAGTTACAAAGGTAGGGAACAGTATAGTGGAATAGTCACAGCCTCTTAACCAACTGTAAGTGAAACAGGCACTACGAGCCAGATCCTCAAGAGGTGTAAACAGGGCTGGATTAATGCAGAGGCTTTAGGGGCTGCAGCGCAGGGTCCTGGGCTAAGGGGGGTCTCGGCGCAGCAGAGCTCAGGCAGGCTGCCTGCATGCCGTGGCCGTACGCCACTCCTGGAAGCTGCAGGCTGCTGGCATGTCTAAGCAGTCCTTGGGGGGCAGGGGAAAAGCAGCTCCGCACTCTGCCCCCACCCACAGCACTGTCCCTGCAGCTCCCACTGACCACTTCCCAGCTAATGGGAGCTGTTGGGGCAGTGCCTCTGGGCATGGGCAGCACATGGAGACACGCTGTTCCCCTCCCCCCAGGGGTGTGCAGAGATGTGCCAGCAGCCAGCTGCTTCTGGGAGTGGTGTGGGGCCACGGCATGCAGGCAGGCAGCCTGCCTGAGCCCTGCTGCACCGCCGGCTGGGAGCCGCCTGTGGTAAGTGCCTCCCAACCAGAGCCTGCACCTTGGACCCCCTCCTGCACCCCAACCCCCTTCTCCAGACCAGAATCCCCTCCTGCACCCAAACTCCCTCCCAGACCCCACCCCCCACTCCTGCACCCCAACCTCCTACCCCAGGTCAGAATCCCCTCCTGCACCAAACTCCCTCCCAAAGCCTGCACCCACACCCTCTCCTGCACCCCAAAACCCTGCCCCAGCCTGGAGCCCCCCCTGCACCCAAACTCCCTCCCAGAAAGAAACTAATATAACAGCTGTTCTAAGGTGATAAAGAAGGCTATTTTGAATTATCTTAACTATGTTCTACATGTTTTAAGACTGAAATGTAACCACAAAATGGCTTTATGTTAATTAGAAGGTAAGTTTAGTATAGCGTTAATAGCCTTGATGCCATAATTGTTATAATTCTGTTTTAAATTAGGAAAAAGACTTGTATACAGGGCCCCCACAAAATCTAATAGCCTTGGGCTCACAGGAGAGTTAAGCTGGCCCTGGGTGTAAATGAGCACAATCTACTGATTTCAAAAAGAAAAGGAGTACTTGTGGCACCTTAGAGAGTACTTCTTTTCTTTTTGCAAATACGGACTAACATGACTGCTACTCTGAAACCTGTTGATTTCAATACACTCATCTTACAATTTGCAATGCGCTCATCTTCTTCATTTTCAGGATGCAACAGTAGCACATACCGCCAAATCCTCAGGTGGTGTAAATTAATACTGCTCTATTGATCCCAACCTAACCTCACCCTTTCTATCTAATCTAGACAAACCTTTGTGTATGGCAGGAAGAGGAGAGTACAATGAGCCTCACTCACCTGGTCCTGCAGTTACACCCTTCCTGATGGTCTAAGTACTTGTTGCCCCCCTTCATCACCAGAGGGTTGAGAGGACTCCCTAGTGCACCTCCGCTGCTGTCAAGGGAGGTGAGGACCCTGCTGAGAGTCCTTTGGGAACTGAGGTGCCTCACGCCCTGCCCTTCCTCTTTGGGAGGAAAATGTTTTGTCATTGTAACGGGTGGGGCCACTGGGGATTCAGTGGCTTGTTGTGCTTAAAACCTGGGATTACCTCAGTCTGGCCCTGGTCTTTACCATCTATGAGGGGCAAAATTCTCTGCAGCTGACAGATTGTTGGAAGATACCCTGTAAACACAGCTACCACTAAAAGAAAAGGAGTACTTGTGGCACCTTAGAGATTAACTAAGGTGCCACAAGTACTCCTTTTCTTTTTGCGAATACAGACTAACATGGTTGTTACTCTGCAACAGCTACCACACTGACCAAAACAGGATGAAACGCCAGCAGAGAAGACTGTATTTATAATCTGTTTAGATATCACCTAATTGAGCTGTTCTATCAATCCAGATCTAAATGTGGTAAACCACAGTTAGGTTCCAATTCTGCTTTCACTTGCGTCTGTTCAATTCTAGTGAAACACAGTTCTTTCACTGGTTTCAGAGTAACAGCCGTGTTAGTCTGTATTCGCAAAAAGAAAAGGAGTACTTGTGGCACCTTAGAGACTAACCAATTTATTTGAGCATGAGCTTTCGTGAGCTACAGCTCACTTCATCGGATGCATACCGTGGAAACTGCAGAAGACATTATATCAGATCTGTGAATTCCGCTGGCCAGCAGCATGCCTTCAAATTAGATGTTGTATCACCTAAATCCCTTTGTTGATTTAGACCCAGCTGCGTGACTGTTGTCTTTTTTTTTTTAAACAGAAGTGGTTAGGATTTCAGCATTATGTCTCATCTGAAAAGACAATACTTCTATCTGCACAGAGTAGCCCAACACCACAGTGGTGAATTGTTTCAATATTAATTCAGAGGAAAGAGTGCCACCTGCTGAATAACCAAGACCACTTTCTGCACCGTCTGGATTTCTTTGGAAAACTCCCACCCATACTTAGCTTGTGACGTCTTAGGAAAAAAGGGGGAAAACAAATAGAGGTGGCAATCCTTTTCTGCCCTATACTTGCTAATGATCTATAAAGGCACCAGAAGAATGGCATCAGTAAATTGTTGTACCAGAAATCATGTTAGCTCTTGTCATGGAATATTTTTTCTGGCTGGGACAGGTGGCATTCAGTTACCCCGGCATTGGTACCAATAGGCCAATTGCCACTGTCACGAAGGACGAGACTATTTCTTATGGGAGTTTAGCATCAAGATCAGCCACTTCCACCAAGAGGGTTATCCATGCCCATGCTTGTTTTCCTTCTGCAAATCTGCTTTTGCCTAATTAATTACCTCATGCATTATGGGAATGGTTGTTGAATCACGTGTAAAATCTATGCAACAAATTGTACAGTGCTCAAGAAGGTTGAACACGTAGAACAATTGTTTTATGTAGGTGAGTAATGCCCCTGTCTTGCCTCTGCACCAGGATTTTACTTAAATTTTGGTCGGGTTTCTTTGTATTTTTTGTGCTCCCTGCTGTAAGAGTTAAACACTGACTTTCTCTGTGATTTAAGCTGTGAACAGAAGAGCCAGAAAAAAGGAAAACAGTGAGGGAGACTGACTGAGCCAACTTTCTGTCAGTCTTTCACACTGATTATAAGTCTCACAGTGCGCAGTTACCCCTTGGAGTATTTTACAAAAGATTGAAAATTCTGTTGAAAAGGTAAATGGAATTAATTTAGAAAAAAAATGAAAGAATTTTCTGACAGGCTTTGTTCTAATGAAATAAGGAATTATTTCTGTATCATTTACATTCATTGGGCACAGTAAAGCTTGCTGACAATTGAGAAGCTTTATAAAGTAGCAGTGTATGTGGGAGATGGCTTAGCCTCTACTACAATTTCGTTGTTTTAGAATTATTTTTTCCCCTTAATGTGACTGATTTTAATATGTTGTGAAGAACAGATTTTTTCCCCTTGGTACAAAACATTTTTTGTGCACCCTCCTATTCAGGAAACACTGAATGTAAACATTTCTCACTTTGCTATCTGATAACATTTAAGATTAGCCAAGAAAGGTTGTTACAAACTGTGTTAATATTATTTTAATCTCTGGCTCCTTTTAATTTTACACACATCAGAAGTAGCATGGTTTTTCTTGAAGAACAAAGCATTCAAGTTTTCTTCCATATTGTTAATTAAACTGGGCAGTTTTATAAATCAGATTAATCTCCTCTTTAAATATTCCCTGTTAATTTAGACTTTATGGTGATACAATTTGGTCAAGTGTTATTCAGTGAATAATTAATTCAAATTGGCTTTGTGCATATGACTGTCTATTTTTTTAAAAAGAACTTCCATTTTATTTATGCAGGAACATACTATATTTATACCACCACAGTTAGGGCCATATTGTATCATTATTATTTAACTGATTTCAATTAAGACTTCTGCTTCAAAAATGATAGCACGATAGACCCTTAGTATATTTTTGAAAAGCATTAAATAATAGTTCTCTGTTGGTGACTCTGTTGAAGCAATTAAAATCCCTCATCGTGACACCAGTCATTCAAATTTAGAGAACTGGAGTTACAGATCTTAGGGTAACATTTTCAGATGTGCCTAAATCCCATTTTCATTGAGACTTCGGTGCCTAAGGCCTACATCCAAAAGGATACAAAGGTGCCTGCCTCATTGCCTCTTTAAGTACCCAAGTCTACCATCTAGGTACCACTGACATTCACAAAACCACTACTCAGCTGCTGCCTAACCCTGTAGGCACTGAAATCCCCATAGGCACCTAAGTTTCTGCCGGTGGGTATGTGCAAAGCCACCCAAACCCTGACACTGCCCCATAACTAATGAGTGGTTCAGAGCCCTTGTTCGTGCCTAAGTCTGGCCAGGAGTCTCAAACTAGGCCATACGACAGAGCGGGGGGATGCACTCCCTGGATTCTAGCACCCCCAGAGCTCTGTAAAGGACATCTACATGCACACACGCTCTGCCCATACTGGAAACCAGATGGTACCTTCTCCCTCCATGTGGCTTTGGCAAAAAACTGCAGAGGAGCCAGTCAGCCGCTCCAGCTGGTAGGGACAGAAGCAGCCAAAACAGGGGCCTGCAAGCACTTGACTGGACTTTCTCTGCCTTGTGCTGAATGACTGTTCCTGCCAACCTTACCCCTCCCTCTCCCCCTTGCACAGTGTCACTTCACCTCACACCCGCAGGGCCGGATATACACCTTACACACCCCGAGACACAGCATCTTCAGTGCCCCCCGCCTACAGCTGATCTTCATGTTTTCCATGAAACCCAAAACTTTTAACCCACTTTTAACTTTTAGGCACCCCTAGGCACATGCCTACTGTGCCTATTGGAAATCCAGCCCTGCATATCCACGCCTCTTACCCCTTGACCTGTTTTCCCAGCTGTCACGGTTCCTCCCCCACTCTGAACTCTAGGGTACAGATGTGGGGACCTGCATGAAAAACCTCCTAAGCTTATCTTTACCAGCTTAGGTCAAAACTTCCCCAAGGTACAAAATATTACACCTTGGACTGGCCGCTACCACCACCAAACTAATACTGGTTACTGGGGAAGAGCTGTTTGGACGCGTCCTTCCCCCCAAAATACTTCCCAAAACCTTGCACCCCACTTCCTGGACAAGGTTTGGTAAAAAGCCTCACCAATTTGCATAGGTGACCACAGACCCAAACCCTTGGATCTGAGAACAATGAAAAAGCATTCAGTGTTTTACAAGAAGACTTTTAATAAAAAATAGAAGTAAATAGAAAGAAAGAAATCCCCCCTGTAAAATCAGGATGGTATATATCTTACAGGGTAATTAGATTCAAAAACATAGAGAACCCCTCTAGGCAAAACCTTAAGTTACAAAAAAGATACACAGACAGAAATAGTTATTCTATTCAGCACAATTCTTTTCTCAGCCATTTAAAGAAATCATAATCTAACACATACCTAGCTAGATTACTTACTAAAAGTTCTAAGACTCCATTCCTGTTCTGTCCCCGGCCAAGACGACTACAGACCGACACAGACCCTTTGTTTCTCTCCCTCCTCCCAGCTTTTGAAAGTATCTTGTCTCCTCATTGGTCATTTTGGTCAGGTGCCAGCGAGGTTACCTTTAGCTTCTTAACCCTTTACAGGTGAGAGGAGCTTTCCCCTGGCCAGGAGGGATTTCAAAGGGGTTTACCCTTCCCTTTATATTTATGACACCAGCCCATTCAGCTGATCCCCTAAATAGCCTCCCCACCCTATGAAAAAATCTTTTGGCACTAACATGCCACTTCCTGCCATCACATTGTTGACCCTGCTTCTGTGTTCTATCCCACCCCCCCCCCACTTGAGTCTGTCTTGTCTGTGTAACCCCCAGGTGCTCTCCTGGGGCTCTGTGCGCTGGTAGCTTGGGCGGCGCTGTCTCGAGTAGGCAGGGGGCCAAGGACAGACTCAGCCTCTCCTAGGCAAGTCAGCAGGTGAGAGGAGAGATATCATGTCGAGCGCCAGGGGCCCTGTTGGTGCAGGGGGCAGAGAGCAGGGGGTCTGCTAAGTGTCTGAGATAAAGGAGGCAGCAGAGTTAAATGGCTGACGGGAAAGCTGGGGAAGAAGAGCTAGTCTGACCAATAGGAAGTGAGATGCCTGCCCCATGGCACTCTGGGGAGGGGAGAAGCCAATCTGAGTAGTGTGGAGCCACAGAAAGGGCTGGTCTGACTCTGGGTGAGCTGGTGAATCCCAGGACCGCACTCAGGTCCCCCTGAGAAATGGTTTCTGGAGGCAAGGATTTGAAACTAGGCAAATTCCCTAACCACTGGGCTACTGGCAGTGGGGGGATCTCTTTCCCTCTGTTTTCTTTTTGCAAGAAAGGGCTGACCTGCCTTAGATGGCTAACTGCAGGAGAGGGTTCACAGCTGAGAATCCCAAGTGGAGATAGGCACTTTAAGGCCCAGATCAGTGGGAGTTAGGCGCCTAAGTACCTTTGTGGATCTAGCCTCTAAGCCCTGCCCTTTCCTCTGCATTTTGCCTGGATAGCTTAGGTGGCTCCCTGATCAACTTGCTGGCTTCTGGGAATCTCTTTGTTAGGTACCTATCTCTTCCCATATAGTGCATGGGGTATCCAGGCACCTCAGTCAGGGCTGTGAATTCAAACGGGCAGCAGGGCATGTAGGAGTTAGGCATTGCTACTAAGTCTCCTATGTGAATCATGTCCTATAGCCCTTCACATCTTTCACACTCCTCCTATCTGGTGCTTTTTAAAAAATTTTATTGGACCTGTTTTATTTGATTATTTTTATGAGTCAGTTGCCTTGAGGAGCCTTCCTAGATTTAGGGCTATAACATTTTTTATATTAGGGTACGTTAACAAGAGAGAGAATAGCCTGAAAGTATTTGCAATATAAGTTTGAATAATGACACTGCATATTCTGGCTCGGTGTATCCCTATTTGAGTATATTTGTAAATGGGAAGCAATAAAAAAAAATGTGTAAAAAAAAAACAAAACCCTGTAAGAATAATTTTTCACTTGAAGAATTTTGCTCATTTACTTTCTCCTAGTCTGTGGAAGGTTCAATTGAGCCACAATCTTATTTTTTATCAATATGAGGCATTATGAAAAAAATACTAGATCCATATGGAGGGACAGGACTTGACTCCATGTTCTGTTGCTCCTCTTCTTGGGTCTTATTTTATATTTTAAAAAAATCCTTTACATTTGTTTACTGCAACTTTTGGTGTCTTCTGTAGTTCACAAGTTTTCATATTTTAGCTGCTGAGTTATATGACTAGTAGGAAAGAAAGAGCTGATGAAATGGATGTTTTTCACAGCAAGCTCAAGTACCATTTGACCTAGAATGGTTCTTGTCTTGTCAGGATCTACATAGGAAGGCTCCCCACTCCCCAGGCACTTAGAGTCCTAACTGAAGGGATACACAAGAAAACCAACAGACTGTGGTGACTATGACCTTTCTGCAGGGCAAAGTTGAAAGGTTATTAGCAAAACATAATTTAGAAGAGAGCTGGGGGGAAGAAAACATTAGGTGAAGGAAAAAGCTGAGGTTTTTAGGCCATGGTTCATCAAAGCATTTAAGCATGTACTTAACTGTAGGAATGTCAATAGGGCCACTGATTTCAATTGCACTACTTATGTACTGAAAAACATGTGCTTAACTGCTTTGCTTGATCAGTGTTTTTCTGAAGACAGTGATATTTTCAAGCATACCAAGAATTTTATCAATAACATTCTGAAACAAAGGTTTTTGAACAAGTAGTGAAGTTGCAAAAACTGAAAATGCTGAAGGCCTCAGGGTGGCTGGGAGAGGTGTGATGTTTTATGGAACAGGTAGTATCTCATTTGGTCATAATCAGTTTAAAAGATAACATTTTTTCAGTGTAAAATTAGGTCATCAGAGGTAACTAACTGGAAGTCAGAAGCAGGGGAGAGTTCTGAGGCACAATAATTGTTGTCTTTGATCAGACAGCTCAGAAGACAATCCCTTAAGACAATCAAGTCCAAAAATGACATCCTTATGGTACTGTAGATCATGAGATTTAATTTTTCTGGCCATCCCAAGACAAGGAGGAAAAAGCTGAATATGATTAAACAAAACTTTCCTGCAAAGGAATTGAAGAATGTGTTGTCATCTCCTTTGTAACGCTCCATGGCTGTGACTATGTTTGGAGCTGAAGGTGTGATTCCCAGCTCAAGTAGACATACTCGTGCTAGCTCTGATGGAGCTACTGCACTAAAAATAGTAGTGTAGACTCAGTAGCACAGGCAGTGGCATGGGCTAGCTGCCCTGAGTATATATCCATAGTGTCGAACCAGATTTATACTCAGGGTGGCTAGCTCGCCGCTGCTTGTCCTACTGCAACTATACAACTATTTTTTAGTACACGAGCTCAATGAAAGCTAGTGCAAGTCTACTTGAGCTGGAAATCACATTCCCAGCTCCAAGTGTATTCAATATCCATATTCAAGATAAGATCCATATTTAATCTTTTGATGTGCAATGTCTCCTCAGTAGTTAATTTATTAAATTAAGTCTGAATTCTTCAAACACTTACACATATGAATAAGTTTATATTCCTGTGTAAACTTACTCATGTGTGCAAGCGTTTTCTGGAGCAGGCCCCCAAATGAATAATTTCTGATTAAGGGCTGGGGATCAAATAATTTGGACACAAGATCTTTCCTCATCCCTTTTCTTTTTATGAATGAGGCTATGTTAAGAATGTTCACTTACATGGCAGTCTCCTATGAATGCTGATACAAATTTTGCAAGAAGGAGATGAGTTTGTTGCACTAATAATTGATAAAGTCATGCTATCTCTTTTGAACTACACTCTACAGAGTTACACTTACTATTTGAGTTTGAGATATTATTATAAAAATAATCTACTTCTTCTAATACCAACCATGCAGTCAGGCATTAAAGTAAAGGAGGTCTGGGAAGCTCCCTCATCTTGCTGTCTTTCTGGATTGTAGGAGCCCTGCTTTCATAGAACTCCCTCTCTTCTCTAGCTGGTGAAGTAAAGTCTCAACAGGCAGAGGAATCTAAAGTGGAAATAGCAGATGGAGCTGATGTCTGGCCCTCCCACCTTTCCCCCCAGTGGGTGGAACAACATAGTCACCTAACAGGTGTCTCACCTGAGTGTCCTCTAAAGAAAAATCTTCTTTCCCTTCCCTCTTTCAGGGGTAGAGGAACAGAATCCCCATCACCCACCAACCTTCACTCTTCCAGCTCCCTTTCCTCCCTGGGAATGTAGAGGGTGAGGCGAGAGGGAGACAAATAAATATGTAACACAGCATTTTGCATAACATTTCTCTCTTGAAATGCATTTTTAATCTTCTAAAATGCAGGGAAATTACTTTCAGCATTTCAAAATATCCATACCCTGCTTCGAATCCTCCATATTTTATTTGCTTTTACATCACTACAGATACTTATCTTAGGTAAATCCTCCATTCTGGTGGAAAATGGAGTGGGGAACAAAAGAGATGTGTCTCTAGCCAGATCTGTATTTTGCACAATTCTGATTTTCTCCTACCTGCAGAAATTAGCTAATTTTAGGTTTCAGAGTAGCCGCTGTGTTTGTGTGTATCCGCAAAAAGAAAAGGAGTACTTGTGGCACCTTAGAGACTAAAATTTATTGGAGCATAAGCTTTCGTGTGAGCTGTAGCTCACACGAAAGCTTATGCTTAAATAAATGTGTTAGTCTCTAAGGTGCCACAAGTACTCCTTTTCTTTTAGCTAATTTTAGATATTCTTCTTTTGTCCCCATCCATATCATCCCATTCACAGATTATTGGGTCAGAAAAGAGCCCTATGACAACCCAATATGACCTCCCATATAATACAGGCCATTGGACTTCCTTGAATTAATTCTTTGATTTATTTAAAAATTACCTGTGACGGACCATGGTAAATTGAGGATTAATTACCCTCACTGTTTAAAACTGGCACCTTATTTCCACACGGAATTTGTCTAACTTAAATTTCCAGTCATTGGACTGAGTCTGCTAAAATAAGGAGCTCATTATCAAATTTTTGTTCACCATGTACGTACTTAGAAACTATGATCAAATCACCCTTTAACTGTCCTGTAGTTAAATTAAATAGATGAAGCTCTTTGAGTCTCTTACAAGGCATAATTTCCAGTCCTTCAATTATTCTCATGGCTTTTCTCTGAACCCTCTCTAATTTATCAGCATCCTTCTTGAATTGTTGACACCAGAACTGGACACAATACTTTAGTAGTGGTTGCACCAATGTGAAATATGATAACAATATACTAAAACAATAAACCTCCCTACTCTTACTTGATATTCCCCTCTTTATATATTTAAGGATTACATTAGCCCTTTTGACCACAGCATTACACTGGCAGCTCATGTCCAGCTGATTATCTGCCATGACACCAAGTCTTTTCAGAGTCACTACTTCCCAGGATAGAATCCCCCTTCCTGTAAGTATGGCTTACATTTTTTGTTCCTAGATGTATATCTTTACGTTTGGCTGGATTGAAACACATAGTGTTTGCTTCTGCCCTGCTTACCAAGTGATCCACTGTAGTGACGACTCTGAAGCAGTGACCAATCCTCTTTGTTATTTATCACTCCTCACATGTGTGCCATCTGCAAATCTTATCAGTGATGATTATATGTTTTTTTCCAGGTCATTGATAAAAATATTATTTAATGTGGGGCCTAGAACAGAAACCCACTAGAAATACACCTGTTCAATGATGATTCACCACTTACAATTACATTGAGAGATGTCAGTTAGCTAGTTTTTAATCCATTTAATCTTTGTTAATTTCATATTGTTTTATTTTTTAAATCAAAATGTCATGTGGAACCAAGTCAAATGCCTTATTGAAGTCTATTACATCAACATTATTATCTTTATCAATCAAACATGTAATCTCATTAAATATATATCCAGTTATCAAGCTAGTTTAACAGGATCTATTTTACATAAACTCATTTATATTGGCATTAATTATATTAACCTTGAATTCTTTGTTAATTGAGTCCCATATCAGCTGTTTCATTATTTTGCCATGGATCAGTCAGACTGACAGGTGTACAATTACTGTGTGACAGACTACACCCCTGTGCTCACACCCTACACACTGTTGTAATAATCGTTGTACAATATATGCCATATAAGGTATCATTTGAAAACTCATAATTTGCTGGTCAATATTATCCGGATAAATATATATGATAACATTGTATGTGAAGTTATAAGATTCCCCTACTTGATATTATTAACACATTTTCCAAACCCCACAGCCCTGCCCTGGCAGAAGTCAGCAAATAGTTCTGTCCTAAACAAAGGGATGTGTGCTTGCCTTAATTTGAATTTAAGCAATAAACAGAGTCATGAAGCAGGAAGGGAAAACAAAGGAAGCTCAAACAGGTGAAAAAAAAACAGCAGGGAACTCTTTGTCTACTGGATCTGCTAGTTCTGAGCTGGAAATATTTTTCAAGAGGGGGATTGAAACAATAAAAAGGAGAAGCAAACACCAAGACTCCCCTCTCTTTCTTTTTGTGCTTAGCATCTCTGTACCTGAGAAGACAAAAGAAACAGCCACTGGACTCTGGGGGAGGAGTCCTGACCTATAGAGGTTAGTCAGCAATCTTGCTGGAAGCATGAGGTGAGAAATTTTGCTTGAATCTAATATAGTTGGTTAAGGTAAGCACTAGAAAGCATTTTATCTTTACAGTAGAACCTCAGAGTTACGAACACCTTGGGAATGGTCACCTGCACATCTACCAATGTGATATATGCCATCATGTGCCAGCAGTGCCCCTCTGCCATGTACGTTGGCCAAACCAAACAGTCTCTATGCAAAAGAATAAATGGACAACTGACACCAGTAATTGTAACATTCAAAAACCAGTAGGAGAACATTTCAATCTCCCTCGTCACTCAATAACAGACTTAAAAGTGGCAATTCTTCAACAAAAAAACTTCAAAACCAGACTCCAACGAGCAACTACAGAATTGGAATGAATTTGCAAACTGGACACCATCAAATTAGGCTTTAATAAAGACTGGGAGTGGATGGGTCATTACAACAACTAATTTCCCCACATTAATTTCCCTGTACTGTTACTCACAGTACAACTGTGAACTGTTGTCAACTGTTTGAAATGGGCCACCCTCATTACCACTACAAAAGTGATTTTTCCTCCCTTGATATTCTACTGTTAATTGAATTGTCTTGTTAGCACTGACCCCCACACTCGGTAAGGCAACTCCCATCTTTTCATGTACTGTGCATATATATACCTGCTACTGTATTTTCCACTCCATGCATCTGATGAAGAGGGTTTTAAACCATGAACGCTTATGCCCAAATAAATTTGTTAGTCTCTAAGGTGCCATAAGAACTCCTCATGGTTTTTGCTGATACAAAAACTGATAACATGGCTATCACTCTGAAACCTGTCTGAAAGATTTGTAACTCTGAATAAAACATTGAGTGTTCTTTCAAAAGTTTACAACTGAACATTGACTTAATACAGCTTTGAAACTTTAGTGTGCAGAAGAAAAGTGCTGCTTTTAACCATCTTAATTTAAATGAAACAAGCACAGAGTTTCCTTACCTGACGAGGCTTTCTTCTGGCAACTCATGGAAGTTACTAGATCGCAGGCCCTGGTTCTCATGGGAGACTTCAATCACCCTGATATCTGCTGGGAGAGCAATACAGCGGTGCACAGACAATCCAGGAAGCTTTTGATAAGTGTAGGGGACAATTTCCTGGTGCAAGTGCTTCAGAAAAGCAGACTTTGACTCCCCCAGGGAACTGATGGGCAGGATTCCCTGGGAGAACAACATGAGGGGGAAAGGAGTCCAGGAGAACTGGCTGTATTTTAAAGAATCCTTATTGAAGTTACAGGGACAAAACATCCCGATGTGTAGAAAGAATAGTAAATATGGCAGGCGACCAGCTTGGCTTAACAGTGAAATCCTTGCTGATCTTGAACACAAAAAAGAAGCTTACAAGAAGTGGAAGATTGGACAAATGACCAGGGAAGAGTATAAAAATATTGCTCGAGGATGCAGGAGTGAAATCAGGAAGGCCAAATCACACCTGGAGTTGCAGCTAGCAAGAGATGTTAAGAATAACAAGAAGGGTTTCTTGAGATATGTTAGCAACAAGAAGAAAGTCAAGGAAAGTGTGGGCCCCTTACTGAATGAGGGAGGTAACCTAGTGACAGAGGATGTGGAAAAAGCTAATGTACTCAATGCTTTTTTTGCCTCTGTCTTCACGAACAAGGTCAGCTCCCAGACTACTGCACTGGGCAGCACAGCATGGGGAGGAGGTGACCAGCCCTCTGTGGAGAAAGAAGTGATTCGGGACTATTTAGAAAAGCTGGATGACCACAAGTCCATGGGGCCGGATGCGCTGCATCTGAGAGTGCTAAAGGAGTTGGCGGCTGTGATTGCAGAGCCATTGGCCATTATCTTTGAAAACTCATGGTGATCTGGGGAAGTCCCAGACGACTGGAAAAAGGCTAATGTAGTGCCCATTTTTAAAAAAGGGAAGAAGGAGGATCCTGGGAATTACAGGCCAGTCAGCCTCACCTCAGTCCCTAGAAAAATCATGGAGCAGGTCGTCAAGGAATCAATTCTGAAGCACTTAGAGGAGAGGAAAGTGATCAGGAACAGTCAGCATGGATTCACCAAGGGCAAGTCATGTCTGACTAATCTAATTGCCTTCTATGACAATATAACTGGCTCTGTGGATGAGGGGAAAGCAGTGGACGTGTTGTTCCTTGACTTTAGCAAAGCTTTTGACACGGTCTCCCACAGTATTCTTGCCAGCAAGTTAAAGAAATATGGGCTGGATGAATGGACTATAAAGGTGGATAGAAAGTTGGCTAGATTGTCGGGCTCAACGGGTAGTGATCAATGGCTCCATGTCTAGTTGGCAGCCGGTATCAAGTGGAGTGCCCCAAGGGTCGGTCCTCAAGCCTGTTTTGTTCAATATCTTCATAAATGATCTGGAGGATGGTGTGGATTGCACCCTCAGCAAGTTTGCAGATGACACTAAACTGCGAGGAGAGGTAGATATGCTGGAGGGTAGGGATAGGATACAGAGGGCCCTAGACAAATTAGAGGATTGGGCCAAAAGAAATCTGATGAAGTTCAACAAGGACAAGTGCAGAGTCCTGCACTTAGGAAGGAAGAATCCCGTGCACCGCTACAGACTAGGGACCGAATGGCTCGGCAGTAGTTCTGCGGAAAAGGACCTAGGGGTTACAGTGGACGAGAAGCTGGATATGAGTCAACAGTGTGCCCTTGTTGCCAAGAAGGCCAATGGCATTTTGGGCAGTATAAGTAGGGGCATTGCCAGCAGATCAAGGGATGTGATCGTTCCCCTCTATTCGACATTGGTGAGGCCTCATCTGCAGTACTGTGTCCAGTTTTGGGCCCCACACTACAAGAAGGATGTGGAAAAATTGGAAAGAGTAGAGCGGAGGGGAACAAAAATGATTAGGGGACTGGAACACATGACTTATGAGGAGAGGCTGAGGGAACTGGGATTGTTTAGTCTGCGGAAGAGAAGAATGAGGCGGGATTTGATAGCTGCTTTCAACTACCTGAAAGGGGGTTCCAAAGAGGATGGATCTAGACTGTTCTCAGTGGTAGCTGATGACAGAACAAGGAGTAATGGTCTCAAGTTGCAGTGGGGGAGGTTTAGGTTCAATATTAGGAAAAACTTTTTCACTAGGAGGGTGGTGAAACACTGGAATGTGTTACCTAGGGAGGTGGTGGAATAGCCTTCCTTAGATATTTTTAAGGTCAGGCTTGACAAAGCCCTGGCTGGGATGATTTAGTTGAGGATTGTTCCTGATTTGAGAAGGGGGTTGGACTAGATGACCTCCTGAGGTCCCTTCCAACCCTGATATTCTATGATTCTACCTTGTCAAATCTTTTTTTAAACTTTCCTTTTATTTTTAGTGGTTTATATTTAATACAGTACTGTACTCTATTTGCTTTCTTTTTTGTCTCTGCTGCTGTCTGATTGCATACTTCCAGTTCCGAATAAGGTGTGTGGTTGACTGGTCAGTTCTGAGGTTCTACTGCATTTTTCTTGTAACCATTTCTGACTCTTATGCCTCATTACTTGTACTCACTTAAACTCTATCTCTTTCTAGTAATAAACTTGTTTTAGCTAATCCAGTGTGTTTAAGCATCTGGGTAACTCCATTGGTAGGTTTGGGGCATTTACAAAACTGCGATGACAGTTAGCAACTATAACATGAATTGTAGAATGAATCCCAGACTATAGAACCAAAAGCTTTCCATAGAAAAAACAATAATAAATAGAAGCTTATAGCTGAGGAAGTACAGATTTGGAAAGCATAGTAATTATTGGAATAAATTGTCATTTCATTTATTTGCTTTTCTATCGTACATATTTCTATATTATCTGAACACCAAACCATAGGAATTTCACTAATCTAAGCCATTAAAAATCATGAGATTTTAAAAAATAAACATGGGTTTCTTTTTATTTGTCTTCTTTTAAGCTTACAGGGTTCATGTCTTCAAGCTTTACTATGCAAACATGAGGTCTGGAAATTTACTTTTATACAAAATGAAAGCTCATACTGTCATGTAATCACAACTTAAAGTTGGGGCTTTAAGAAAAACAACCAATATCACAAGTCTCTATAAAATCATGAGCATGGGTATCACTGCCTTAGTACTGGAACATAATGAATTTATCTTCATCTTACCTTTTGTGGTAAGGAAGTATGACTAGTCCTGTTTCACAGATGAGGAGCTGAGGCAGAGACATTAAATGATTTGGTCAAGGACATGCAGGAAGTCTATGGTAGGGCCAGGAAGTCAAACACAATTCCCCTCAATCCCAGCCCTGTGCCTTAACTGCATGACCATCCTCAGCACTGCCAACTCCAAATGTTCCAAAATCATGAGACTGGCTTAAAAATAATGAGATTAAAATAAAATAAATACATTTTGGGGTCTTCTAGTTTTTCAACCTTCAGGATAGGAGAGGTATGTATATCACATTTTTTATGATTTTCTCTGAAGTATGAGGGCTAAATTTCTTTTTCTAAAAAAAGGAAAGCAGCGATTTGCAAATACTCATGACTCCAGATATTGGGCTTTAAGGAAAAAACAATTTTCATGAGACTTAAATGACAAATTTTAGTTGCCATTTTCTTCAAGCCTACTTTCTGAAGCATTTTTTGCTGCTGTTTCACATGGTAGGCCTGAACAATGAAGAGATAATGCATAGCTGGACAGCTGGAATCAGATGCTAGCACTGATGTGAGATCCTTGCCAAGATTCCTCACAGGATTCTCTCTGTTGAAAAGCCAAATCATCTCCACATGCAGCCAGCTCTATTCATATATTCCTCTCAGAGTTAGTGACCATAAATATTATAAAATCACACAAATCCAGATGGCATGGGTTATAGTTACCAGGCATCAACTACTTGTGAGTTCTCTCTCTTGTTCTGCAGCTTTGCACACATAAAAAAACCTAATTAATCTCCTCTAGTCCTATTGCGATTATTTTTAAGCCACGCTTCACCCACAGATATTTTCAACTCTTGGTGTACAAGAAGTGTAGGAACATAGCAAATTGTTGGTAGCAAATCAAAGATTTGGTCACTGTACATGTTTTCAGATGGTGGCCTTAACCCCTCCTAAAATAGAGCATCTTAATTTTTACATTTGAAGAGAGACTGTTTCAGGTATTTTACCTATATATTCTAAGTTGTTTAGATAAACAATTTCTGCTTAGCACATTTTCCTAATATGTACTGCTGCAAAAACAAGGGGAAACTGCTACTGAATCAAAGAACTGGAAGGGACCTTGAGAGGTCATCTAGTCCAGTCCCCTGCACTCATGGCAGGACTAATTATTATCTAGACCATCCCTGACAGATGTTTGTCTAACCTGCTCTTAAAAATCTCCAATGATGGAGACTCCACAACCTCCCTAGGCAATTTATTCCAGTGCTTAACCACCCTGACAATTAGGAAATTTTTCTCTAATGTCCAACGTAAACTTCCCTTGCTGCAATTTAAGCCCATTGCTTCTTGTCCTATCCTCAGAGGTTAAGAAGAACAATTTTTCTTCATCCTTGTAAAAATCTTTTACATACTTGAAAACTGTTGTCATGTCCCATCTCAGTCTTCTCTTTTCCAGACTAAACAAACCCAAATTTTTCAGTCTTCTGTCATAGGTCATGTTTTCTAGACCTTTAATCATTTTTGTTGCTCTTCTCTGGACTCTCTCCAATTTATCCACATCCTTGCTGGCAATGTGGTGCCCAGAACTGGACACAATACTCCAGTTGAGGCCTAATCAGCGTGGAGTAGAGTGGAAGAATTACTTCTTGTGTCTTGCTTACAACACTTCTGCTAATACATCCCAGAATGATGTTCACTTTTTTTGCAACAGTGTTGCACTGTTAGTTCATATTTAGCTTAAGGTCCACTATGATGCCCAGATCCCTTTCTGCAGTACTGCTTCCTAGGCAGTCATTTCCCATTTTGTATGTGTGCAATTGATTGTTCCTTCCTAAATGGAGTACTTTGCATTTCTCCTTATTGAATTTCATCCTTTTTACTTCAGACCATTTCTCCTTTGTCCAGATCATTTTGAATTATAATCCTATCCTCCAAAGCACTTGCAACCCCTCCCAGTTTGGTATCGTCCGGAAGCTTTATAAGTGTACTCTCTATGTCATTATCTAAATCATTGATGAAGATATTGACCAGAACCAGACCCAGAACTGATCGCTGCAGGACCCCACTCATTATGCCCTTCCAGCATGAATGTGAACAACTGATAACTACTCTCTGGGAACCATTTTCCAATCAGTTTTGCACCCACCTTATAGTAGCTCCATCTAGGTTGCATTTCCGTAGTTTGTTTATGAGGTCATGTGAGACAGTATCAAAAGCATTATTAAAGTTAAGATATACCATGTCTACCTCTTCCCCCCTATACACCCTGTCAAAGAAAGCTATCAGGTTGGTTTGACATATTTGTTTTTGACAAATCCATGCTGACTGTTACTTATCACCTTATTATCTTGTAGATGTTTTCAAATTGTTTAATTATTTGCTCCATTATCTTTCTGGGTATAGAAGTTACAGACTGACTAACTAATTCACTAGGTTGTCCTTATTTCCCTTTTTATAGACTGGTACTATATTTACCCTTTTCCAGTCTTCTGGAATGTCTCTCATCTTCCATGACTTTTCAAAGATAATCGCTCATGGCTCAGATACCTCCTCAGTCAGCTCTTTGAGTATTCTAGGATGCATTTCATCAGGCCCTGATGACTTGAAGACCTCTAATTTGTCCAAGTAATTTTTAACTTGTTCTTTCCCTATTTTAGCCTCTTCTGATCCTACCTCATTTTCACTGGCATTCACTGCATTAGACCTCCAATCATCACCAACCTTCTTGGTGAAATTCGAAAAATGAAGTCGTTAAGCAACTCTGCCATTTCCACACTTTCTATTATTATTCTCCCCCACCCCCCACATTGAGTAGTGGGCCTACCCTGTCCTTGGTCTTCTTCTTTCTTCTAATGTATTTATAGAATGTTTTCTTGTTACTCTTTATGTCCCTAGCTAGTTTGATCTTGTTTTGGGCCTCGGCCTTTCTAATTTTGTTCCTACATACTTGTGTTATTTGTTTATATTAATCTTTTGTAATTTGACCGAGTTTCCACTTTTTATAGGACTCTTTTTTGAGTTTTAGATCATTCACGATCTCCTGGTTAAGCCAGGGTGGGCTCTTGCCATATTTCCTATCTTTCCTACACGATGGGATAGTTTGCTCTTGTGACCTTAATAATATCTCTTTGAAAAACTACTAAGTATCTTCAATTGTTTTTCCCCTTAGGCTTGCTTCCCATGGGATCTTATCTACCAACTTCCTGAGTTTGCTGAAGTCTACCTTCTGGAAATCCATTGTCTTTATTTTGCTGTTCTCTCTCCTACCATTCCTTAGAATCATGAACTCTACCATTTCATGATCACTTTCACCCAAACTGCCTTCCACTTTCAAATTCTCAACCAGTCCCTCCCTATTTGTCAAAATCAAATCTAGAACAGCCTCTCCCCTTATAGCTTTCTCCACCTTCTGAAAAAAAACTGTCACCAATACAGTCCAAGAATTTATTGGATAATCTGTGCCCTGCTGTGTTATTTTCTCAACAGATGTCTGGGTAGTTGAAGTTCCCCATCACCACCAAGTCCTGTGCTTTGGATGATTTTGTTAGCTGTTTAAAAAAAGATTCATCCACCTCTTCTTCCTGGTTAGGTGGTCCTACCATGACATCACCCTTGTTTTTTACCCCTTTCAACAAGTCTGTCTCCTATTTCCCTCTCAACCTCACTCCAAGTGTATACATGTTTAATATATTATGCAACACCACTTCCCTTTTTTCCCTGCCTGTCCTTCCTGAGCAAGCTGTACCGTTCTATACCAATATTTCAGTCATGTGTATTATCCCACCAGGTCTCTGTGATGCCAACTATGTCATAGTTGTGTTCATTTACTAGCATTTCGAGTTCTTCCTGCTTATTCCCCATGCTTCTTGCATTAGTATACAGACATATAAGATACTGATTTGATTTCCCCCCTGCCCCAGTTCTGTCTTGTCTCTTCTTTATCCCTGCTCTAACAGCCCATGATCCCCCCAAATTTCAAACCTTCTCTCAGGTCTCCATGTTCTTGACCTACCTCTGTAGGCTTTGGTCACCTGCCCAATTTGAACCTCTGTACATATCTAGCTTCAAAAACTGAATTACTATTGCAACTAGTTCAGATAATTTCCATCAAATCATAAGACTCCTGATTATGATTTATTTTTAACTTTGACAATTTACTCCACGCTGTACAATACTCATCCAACCTAGTTAGTTATGTTTATTAGTGGTCTCTACAAAGCCCAATGGAGATCAGGACGCCATCCATTGCACTAGGCAGTCTGGAAATATAGAATAAGAGATAGTCCCTGACCCAAAGAGTATACAGTTTAAACACACAAAGGAAACAAAGGTTTGGATTGGGGGAAGGGCTATAACATACCGATAGTGAACAAAGTGATGATCTACAAACATCACGTTAGTACTGTAAGTTTTGGTTTTCTCTCTTTTATTTTTAAATTTTGAGTGGTGTTTCCTTGGGAATTGATTTAGCTAAAAAGAGACAAGGAAGGTGGAGAGAATATCAAAGGGAGGGAGCTAGGAAAAAAGGGAAGGTCAGTACAGGGGAAAGAATATCATGAGTAAAAGCTGTTAAAAACAGCAAAACAATCAGCTGCTAAAGACATCATCTAAGTTGGCCGGTCGCTGCTTCAGTAGCTTTCTTCTTAGGTATTGGGAAAAACTTTAACTATAACAGTAGTTAAGCTCTGAAATAGGCTTCCAACAGAGGTTGTGGAATACCTGTCACTGGAGGTTTTTAAGAAAGGGTTGGACAAACACCTGTCGGAGATGGTCTAGCTTTACTTGGTCCCTCCTTTGTACAGGGGGCTGGACTTGATGACTTCTCAGGGTCCCTTTCAGCTCTACATTTCTATGATTTTGTAAGTTTGCTCTGGCTGAATCTCTGGCTTGCTCCTCCCAGTAGTTTAATTTGTGCCCAAGATCACATGGCTGCAAGGACTTGTGGGGCTGCATAGTCCCTGGTACTTTCGGGGTGGAGAGTGGTCTTCTTTACAAAGTTCTGCATCTGGGAGTGCTAGGGAGAGAGGGGTACTGAGTCTCAGCTCCTCACTTCCCCATTTTCATATAGTTTATAAACAGACTGTTTAGTTGCAGAGATTAATCTTCTTAAAACTGTTAAAGATTGAGATTTGTGGTCATCCTTAGGTCCAGCAATAGTGAATTCTAAAATGCTGGACCAGGTCTTGAGAAAACCGAGGCACTAGCCTCTTTATCAAAACTCTGCTCACATTATAGGAAGGTATCATCAGATTTGTAGTTCCATGCATGCCTCAGGATTTCAAATACAACATGAGTCACAGCTGAATGTCTTGTTATTTCTACTTAACTCCACTGACAGAAATGTACAGGGGGAATTTTGCCTGAGTAAAGAGTGAAGGAGCGCACCCAAGAGCAGCACTGCCAACTCTTATGAATAACATGATTTTGGCCCTGACTGTGGATGATTTTGTGATGATGTGATAAACTGCAGCGTCCACATGGCTTTTAGACAGCAAACTATAGCTCTTCCACTGCCAGTATTTCTACTGTAGCTATTCCGGGGAAGGCAATAGGAAAGATGCTAATGTCAGGGATAGTATTTCTTTCCCTTACCTTAGCTTATCTTTCTGCTGTAGTACAGACAAGAGTTTGGTCTTTCCATGCCTTTTGATTAGATACATAATTTTTTACAGTTAAATCTGCACTAGTTGGAGTGTGACACAAGATCTCTAAAGGAAAACATTTACTAAATCTATCTTTCTATATATGAGAACGCATACCAGATTACTTAAAATCCTTGAAATAATTGTAACTATTGTCAGTAACAACTGTTTTATGGACAACACTTTCAGGGTGTTTCTCCCAAGTTTTAGTACTTGTTATCCACCCACCACCCACAGTCCCCCAAGGCTCCTCTCTGGGAGGATTTGGTGGAATGGTGTCCAAGTCCTCTGTAGGGCATGCCAGCCTCCTTCAAACTCCCCTGTAGTCTTTGCAATTTTCACAGTGTGCAGCAATTCTAGTTCTCTTCTTCTCCAGTAGGGCACAGGAGCCTACAGTTGAAATCCAAAAAACTGGCAAAATCCCTAGAGCACAATCCTTACATCAGACCTTTCTGGAACTTGTGCTGCTCCACCGGTAGGTCCTCCAGGCTGGGTCCCACTGTTCCTGTTTATAAACTCCTCCTCCTCCCTCCCCTCCCCCCCCCATTCTACTTTCAGACAGTGACTCCAGATGTCCTACCAGGCTGCTTGCCCACAATGGAGATAACCCAAGTAGCTTCAAACAGCTAATGAGCATGTCTACTGCCTGCCACACCCAAATTCTGGATGATTCTGACCCATCCAGCAGTCACGCACACCTCTCACTCTTTGCCCCCCGCCCCCACGACTCTAGCAAGTCTTTAGGCACAGAGTCCCCAAAAACAAAAACAAGAAGCCGTATATCCTTCCCACTGTTCCTTCCCTCATGTAAGTATAGAGAAGATATCTCAGAAACTTCTGTTCTCCCTGACTCATAACACTAGAGCTAGGAGGATTCAATTACATTAAAATGTGGGAAATTTGAAACTAACAAACTAAATGCTTTTTCATACAGCATGCAAATAGACTGTGGAACCTAGTGCCACAGGAAGTTGTTGAGGCCAAAAATTTAGCAAGATTCAAAAAGGGACTGGGCATTTATATGGATAACAAGAATATTCTTCATAATAATAATAAATGCTAAAAATAATTTTGGAAGAGATATTAAGTCTCATGCTTGAGGGTTTAAGCCAATCTCTAATTGTTACCTACTGCAGTGTTCTTGTTCCTACCTCTGAAGCACCTCGTGCTGGGCACTGTTAGAGACAGGATAATGGACTAGATGGACATCAAGTATGATCCAGTATGGCAAATCCTGTTTCCTAGAGAGTAGGGAGTGGCACTATAGGGGAATAATTCAGCACATTAGGGACAAAATGCAAGAAAACACAAGAGATATTTGTGGGACAAGTAGACAAACATTAAACATGTTTTCTGATGTTTTATTGCTTCAAGGGTCCTTTCAAACCCTTTCCCAGAAACTTGTCAAGCTACTAAAGAAACATATTGAAAACAATGAAAAATTATATTGTCCAATTTAAACATATCTTATCACATTAAGGAGATTGATAGGATAATGTTTATGGCAAGGGCTCCTAAAGGACACATTAACAAAATGTAAACCTTGCATTTGTCTGATGATCTTACTATCCACGCTGAAAATGTATTTTAATTGGGCATCACAGCAACTCATGTGTCTTATGGTACCTGTTCGTGATAAACAGATCCACGGCATCCAGTATAATTTCAAACAAACAACTCCCTGCCCTGGAGGTAATTACCAGGAACCTCTCCAGCACAGGTCCTTAAAACTGAATGTGGCTTTTAGTATATACAGTTAACTTCATTCAAAGACAATATGAAGTGGTTCTTACTGTATGCCAGCCAAATTCTGCCTCAGTTTACACCCTATGGAACTCCATTCAGGCCATGGATTTGTACAGCAAGTAAGTCAGCACAGAGCCTGGCCCTGTATCTGTACTCAATCATTCAGATCTGCTGCATTAGGGAACTAATTTAAAATAAGCACTGGTGTTCCTAGACATGCCCCAGTGCAGCTTTAACACATTTTTAGCTTGAATCAGCAGAATTTCTGTAATGATTGTATGTTTGCAAGAGACTTCAAGATTGAGGTAGGGAGAAATGTTTTATCAGCAGAGTTTTATCCAAAGTGGGCAAAATTATTTTAAAAGCACCATTGGGAAATCTGCCTGCTTGTCTGTAGCATTTTATCTTTACTAACATAAGCAAGGGCTGATAATTGACCTTAATACTTTAAAAGAAAAGTTTCAGGTACATGCAGCCAAAGCCTAACTCAGACAAGTAGTCCCACAGAAAACAACAAGATTCCATATATCAATCAGGTGAGCAGGATCCTGATGTACTTATGGCCTACAGGGCCAATCTCCCATTACACTGGTTTTGTCAGTGTGGCTGCATTGCTTTCTACCTGGTGTAAGAGAGTGGTGGTGTACTAATTTAGATGGAATATATAAGGGGCCAAAGAGTTAAAGGTGTTAACATGAGCCTGTAACTGTCCAACATTGAACAAGTGTTAAACAAGGTTTGGGGTATGATATACAGAGACCTCAGCCTGCTTAGTGCCAGGGCAAACAATTAAAAATCTTTTTTGCCTTCTATTAAAGACACAGAAAAGAAGGAAAAGCACTTAGAGCATTTGAAATGAGGTATTAAGTAAAGCTTTCATTTTAACAACACCCCCTGCTCCCTTTTCCTTCAGCTGAAGAGTTTATTTTTTAAAATTCTCACCTTTATTGACAATCTTGTGGATGCTAATAACCGTCCTTTTTTGGGAAAAGAGAAGACTTCAGTTGAGACGGACTGGACCTCTTGTTGAATGCTGTCCCATTTCCCAGAAGGCAAAAGAAGACAAACACACTCAAGGGGAAAGAGAAGCACAGCAAAGAGAGAAAATATAGCTTCTGTCTCTGGTATTAACTCTGACTGGCAACCTCACTGCTGGAAAAACAGAGGCACAACACATGGCTTTATTAGCCACTCTGAGACCTGGCACATGTGTATTAGCATTAGGCTGTTTAGGGCATTGCTTTTAATTACTTTTTGGTCACAGGCTTACAGCAGTGTTGCAAAATATGCAGTCTTGGATGGCTGAGCCAGATTCTTACTAAACTCAGTAAAAAAGGGAGAGGAAAGAAAATAAATAACGTAGCAAAGAAAAAGGACACATAGGGGAGTGACAAGTTCTCACTGCTGGAAAAACAGAGGCACAATATCATCTGGCTCCCTTTCTCTGCCTGATCTGGTCAGGAAATCTTTGGATCAGGCCGATAGTATAAATATTGGTATATTGTGCTAAAATTAGCAATATAGATTATTTTCTAGAATCTTCATGTTTTTAACTGAATATATTTTCATTGGGGATCTTGGCATACCACACAATTCTCTCTCATTGGGGTATATTCACATTTAAGATAAAAGGAAATTCAGGAGCCATTTGGAAACTTAGGCTGCTTATTCACTGATGGTAAAATTTTCAGAACCGCCTATCTGAGCAAGAAGTCTAAGTCCCAATGACTTACATCAATAAAGGTTTACAGCAGTGTTTCTCAACTGGCAGATCATGACCCGGTGGGGGTTGGGGGGAGTGAGAATGGGTCATAAAGGTAACTGAGGGCCATGAGATGTTGAAAATTTTATAACAATCTAAAGCTAAGAAAATCTCTTTTCCCGCACATCCTTATCCTTCAAGGTGAAGTGTTCTCTCTCAACGTCTGAAATCACACCCACAAATTATATAGGCTTATTATAATTGATATACTTTTATAGTAAATGTAAAGGGATAAATTTTACTTCAAATAAGGGGTTGCCAAAATGAAAAATCGAGGGGTTGTCTGCACCAGTGGCCTGTAAATTCTAGTGCACTAGTGTGTTGCACACTAACTGGCTCATGAGGACCCTCCTGGCATGCACTAAAAGTGTGTTAGTGCCCAGTTTGAAATGGGACATTAACACACACTAAGAAACTTTTAGTGCATGCCAGAAGGGTCCTCATGGGCCAGTTAGTCCACAAGACGCTAACATACATTTGAATTTACATCCCTTTGCTGTGGACTAATGCACCACACAGAGAAGGCCTGAACCCCCCCCCCCCCGCCCCCCAGGTTTATAGGATTGAGAACTTAAATTTTGAATGACCCACTTAAATGTGGGATGCAATGTAAAATTTTCAAGAACTAAGTGACTCAGGCTTAGCTTCCTAAGTGCATTAGACACTTTTGAAAACTTTACTCTGGATCTTTATTCAGAGGCCACTTGTTTAAGCCTTCAAATGAAACACAAGAAGTGAAAATGTGAAGTTCCTTTTTTCTATTTTTATTCAGAAATTTGAAACAGGTGTTACACTTGTTTATAACCCTGTATAGTGTTTGTTAAACTAAACTAATGAACCTAACCTTGGTCGAGCTGTGAAATGTGTTAAACCACAAAGGAAAGAAATAGCTAGGTTTAAACATTTTTTCACACATTCAATAAGTCTTGGAATTATACATAGAATATAAATAAATACATGCGCGTGTAAAATGAACATTATTGACCTTATGAACATTTTAAAAAAAACCACATTGCAGGAATTTCTAATGATACAAACATTGGACAAAAAATAAATAAAAAAATGTATAATACAAATAAAATGGCATATATGGGGCATGCAATGCAGATTTTCATAGGGAAGAACCCAGGGAAAGAGTACTGTTTTAAATTCATTTCAATGCATGTTGACCAGGATCAATCCTAAGTAAAGGTGTGAGCTTCCAAATAATTGCACTAGTGCACACACCTGTGCCCAGACAGATCATGGAGGGCACAATTTGATCGGCAGGAGCTTTATCACTGGTTATGATGCACAAGAAATAACCCAGCTTGACTCTTAGATCCCATGCTGAGTCTGAACAGCTGGCAGCTGGGGAAAAAAAAAATCTATTTACTTGTAAATGGAGCATGTTTGATACAGAACCCCGAGGGACACAAACAGGGAATCACATTATGGTCCTGGTCCCACAAAGTTCCTCTCCCACCCCGCCCCCATAGAGTCACACTAAGGAAGAGGTTCAATGGATAAAGGTTGAGAGCAGCTTGTAGATAGGGAATAAACTGTGCAACACAGTCACAATGAACTTCTAACATCCATAGAGTATACCTCTGAAGCACCATGTTTTATAAAGTTATATACTGAAGTACATCAGAAGCTGATGCTTCCACAAATCTTTATAATTACAAAATATTTTGATAAAATCCTTTTTGTTATTTCTTCAGTGGATCAGGTTTAAATTGCAAAAACTCATTGTTGGTGATTTAACTTTCAAATAACAGTGCAAAGGTAGGTGACTTCTGGGAGTGGTAGCGTTTCCTAAGACTTTGTTTTTGCAGCTTATTATTCAACCCCATCAAACAGGGCCAGTGAATGATTATAGAAAAAGTGGAATGTAATTTGTTAAAAGAATTGTCTGCAGTTTTGTTAGTTGCAAAAGTAGTTCTTTTAAACTAAGTGCAACTGTCACTACCAATTTGGTACTTGATAATAATTACCTATATAATTCAAATTAAAGTGATGTTGCTGTCTCCATAAAATGGCACTAACAGGTACCTGCTAGAAAAATATCTCAAAGCAACAAAGAGATCTCTGTATAACTATGTCAAACAAGTTTAGATTCTAAATGAATCTTCTTTACTCAGCTCTGTGTATAGTAAAGACATTTGCTGAGTCTCTAGGGGCAAGGTGCAGGCATTGTGATCTTACAACACTTCTTTGTCAGGTGCTGCATACAACTACTAAAGTAAGAGCCATGCATCCATCTTCCATTTCAGTTACAACAGAACAACAAGGAGAGGGAAAAGAGAAAGGTGAACGGACAGAGAAACTTCTACTTTCCTCCCTTATATGAGGCAAAAGTGTACAGCTTTGAATAATTAGCAGACAAACAGCTCATCCCGGTGAAGAGGAAGGAGGAGACAAAGACAATTACTTTAATTTATTCTGTACTGGTCCCACAGGTAGAGCTCCTATTAAAGTCAGGGGGAGATTCGTGCACACCATAGCTAGAAAAACAAGCAATATGTTAAAATGTACCTTGATATCAGCTAAGGGCGTTTCTTAGATTGAATACTAACAGTTATGAAATGGCAATGAGTACCCTAAAAGGTAGTGAAGTTAACACTGCTGAGTTTTGTGCATGTATTTACATCCAGCATTCTGTCACTGAGGACAAATTTAAAAAGGAGGAGCCAGTATTAATGAAGATGTGATAGAAAACCATTAGTTTATGCTATTGCTTTTTGGCAGTGGCTCAGGGAAACTTTTCACAGCTGCTTTGGCATCACTGATGGACAGGATTCAGACTGGAACAAAAATGTGTGGTAGTAGTTTACTGAACTATGCCCACAATCCAGAGCAGCTGAAATACCTAGAATACCTGGCTTCAGAGTTTAACATTCCACTGACAGTAGTTGGTAAAAAAGCTTCAGCTTGGAAAAAAGACAACTAAAGGGGGATATGATAGAGGTCTATAAAATCATGACTGGGGTGGAGAAAGTAAATAAGGAAGTGTTATTTACTCCTTCTCATAACACAACTAGGGGTCACCAAATGAAATTAATAGGCAGCTGGTTTAAAACAAACAAAAGGAAGTATTTCTTCACACAACACACAGTCAACCTTGCTAGAGGATGTTGTGAATGCCAAGACTATAACAGGGTTCAAAAAAGAACTAGATAAATTCATGGAGGATAGGTCCATCAATGGCTATTAGCCAGGATGGGCAGGGATGGCATCCCTCTCCTCTGTTTGCCTGAAGCTGGGAATGGGGACAGGGAATGGATCACTTGATGATTACCTGTTCTGTTCATTCCCTCTACGCCACCTGGCATTGGCCACTGTTGGAAGACAGGATACTGGGCTAGATGGATGTTTGGTCTGACCCAGGATGGCCGTTCTTATGTAATTCCATTTCTCTGAGATGAGAGTGAGTCTACAATCAAAAACTACATACCGATTCAGTTCTTGTTCAGAAAGTTATCTTTGTCACTTAATTCTTTACAAAGAAACTGATGGGGCCACCACACTGCCTATAGAATGTATTACTGAGCAGTAGCTCAATCCTACCCCTGGATGATATGCCAACAAGGAAGTAAATTAAAATAAACATGCTAATTTCAAGCTTCGTTAGAGATATGGGCTGTGTGTGAAGTATTCTTCCAAATCAAGTTTTCCATCTGGCAAATACCCTCTTCGCTGTTTGGAAATAAACATCGGAGAAGAAAGAACTTTGGACTATTTTAAATTACTCAACACATTGACCAAAATTATGCTCTGATAAATCCATGTAAATCCATCTATGTAAATCCAGGACATCGCTATTCAAAACACCAATGCAATATAAATGGAGGAATGAGCAGAAGTTGGCCAATTCTCTCTAAAAGTAGAATTCTAGCTCAAACTGAAACTGAATAGAAGATATAATATTCTCCTATTAAGAGTTACGGAAACATCGCTGGTTACTATTATAGGCTCAGTATCTAGAGGGTGCTATAGTCAATGACATTTGGTGGTGCTCAACACCTCACAGCTTTAGCTCTTTAAGCAGTTGATATTGTACACAGGTTTGAAAATGTAATGCCTTCAATAATATACTGCAGCTGGAAGCCTGCTTCCCAGCCTTGGTAGACACAGCCATGCTACCGCCACTCCCACTAGGACGCTAAAAACAACAGTATGGATGTTGCAGCATGGGCATCAGCTCGGAATAGCCACCCGAGCTTGGACCCGGGGGATTGGGCAGGTTTGGACTTGGGTGGCTAGCCTAAGCTGCTGCTAGTGCTACAGTGTCCATACTGCTATTTTTAGTGCACTAGCTCGAGTGGAGCTAGTGCAAGTCTGCCTGGGCAAGAAGGCTCGCTCCTAGCAGCAATGTAGACATACCTTACATATGCCCCCAATCCTGCAACTGGATCTATGGCAGCAGACGCACAGGCCCTGCGCAGAACCTCAGTGACTTCAGTGGGGTTCTGTACACACGAATCATCTTGTGATGTTATTATTAAACTGCAATTCTTAAAATGCTTCCAAAAAGGCATGTTTTCAGAGTACACTTCTTTAATAAAAATATTAAGACTTTCAGAAAAAGAAACACTCTGGACTTAAACCTGTTCTCCTATCAATGGTGTTTTTGCCATTGACAACAAAAGGAGCAGAGTTGTGTCACTTCAAAGTGCTTATAGAGACACACATTAAATACAGGAGACTATACATACTGAATAAATAGTCAGATCTACATAACATTTCAACACATTGCCAAAATAATGCTGTTAAAGTGAAGAGGCTTTATTATTAATTAGTATTATTATTATAGATTTTGGCTGCAGTTATTAAAAATATATTTACCTGAAAGGAAGGAACTCCAAGTATATCATTTTACAAACAAATAATTTAAAATACTGCAATAAGCAACAGAAACTATTGCTTTTTTTGTTTATACATTTTTGGCATAAAACATTGCCATACCATTACAGAATTATAAAATATATTTTTATAGTACCTTACAAATCCAGAAACTGGTTACCACTTCTACCACATACATATGGTATTGGTACTAACAAACATGCACAGCATTCTGTAATTTAACACTGCAAAGGAATACAGAGTACAGAGCACGCCCACACATTAAAAATGACATGTTGCCATTTCATGTTACAAGTAAAAATATGGGGTTTTTTTGTTTTGTTTTTTTTTACAATTACTGCACTTTTTCCTGAAATACATTTTAATAACCACGTACACAATAAGTCCAAATTTTACCAGTGCATAAGTACATCCAACCATCTGTCACTGAACTTAAACTTCAGAAAGAGCGAACAACTAGGAAGTTAGTTAAGTCCCAAGAAAGGAATAACCAATGACTAGCAAACATGTCCTGAGCAGGTCCCTCCAAAAATAAGTGCTAAAACTTTATTTACTACAAAGACAATAAATTTCACATAATTAACTTCAGTAGTAAACACATTCAGTGTAGTCTAGTTAATGGATATGCTTCCAAATTTATAAGCATGTTAGAATAAAAAGTGCTGAGTTCCCTAGGGAATAAGAGACTATTTACCCACTCTTCTATTCAGCCATTTACAGCAAAAACCTTTATGCTTTCTAAAACAAATGTGGAAGCGATTATAAATGTTAAACCACAGGGGTCTTAATTTAATTGATTTCCATATGATTTTGAATTACATTTTTCAGACTGCATCAGGTTAGAACTTATTTTCATCAGACGTATCAAAGATAAAGCAGGTTTTTTTAAAAAGAGTATATTGTATCTTTCCCATGGTCTTTGATACTTAGGATTTGAGTTGTACAAGTAACATCTGATGTGAGAAAAAATGGTTTGTAGGATAATGTGGTGCCCAAGAGAGACTGATCACAGAGAGAGAGTTCAAAATTACACTGCACTGTTGTATTTAGTTAGATGTTAGTAGCTAAGCCACCCTCATTTTGCAGCACATCCATCATAAAGTAGTGATACATTATCACAAATTAATGGGCAGATTGGGCAAGGTTTTCATGGTTCAAAAGGGGGAGAGAAGGGGTTTTGAGCATCTTGTTAGGTACACAAAGAGGCACGGTGAACCTGTCAATCTGCATCCTACACAAAATCCTCTCCATATACACACTCTCCTGACCCAATTCCTCTTCTCAAATTGTACCATTATACATAAGAAGGAGGATGGGGTAGTATGGGGACAGAGTGAGGTGGCTATTAATGGGCCTTGTTGGCCCATTCTTGACCCTCAACATCCAGCATTCAGCAACTAGATTGGGTAAAATAGTTACTTCTGTGCAGCTGCAATAGCAAGGGTAGATATGTACTAGGACAGTCACCACTATTACCTAAATTGGGGACTACGCTTGTCACATGCTCAGGATTGTATCTTTGCCTTCTACACTGTCACAACTCTACACCCTCTTCCGACCCCTAATTTTTGACCTAAGAGAGATCTGACATTGGTTTAAATAATCCCATAGTCCCACCACTACTATTCTCTCCTAACATAAATCTTACCTCTTTGGGCTTTGTGCTAGGATTAGACTTTGCCTTTGAATAATTACTTTTACACCATTACACAAATAAAATTATGAATTTTGTTCTGAAGATGGAATTTTATTTTTAATACTTCACTCACTAAACACTGTATTTTGAAACAGTTCTGTAATTATTTATTCACCAGAGGCAAGTCATCCTTTTTTGGCTGACAAGTAAAATATCCTTACTGTCATCATCACGATAAGGACAAATGAATACATTTGTACTGGGTGGGCAAGTTTTCATTACAATTTATCAAGGTTGTTGTACACTAAAGTTAAGGTGACTAACATTCACTTTACCCACTATATTCTTTTAATGTATTTGTTAGAGTACAGTGGCAGGTTCTGAGTTAGTAAATGATATCATAGGTCAAAGTGTTTGACATTTATTTAATGGGGAAAGTTACTGGCAGATTGCTGCTTTCCTAATGTAAACCAGGTAAACGTAGCAGTTGTCAATGAAATTCAAAATTATATTTTTCATACTTCTGACAAACATGCACAATAAAATTATGTTTTTCACTTGAACAGAAAAAAGTCTAGTCCATTAAATCTTACTATAATTTATTATTCATTTTCCAGTGGGAAAAAAGTAATAATTTCCATTGTAATGAGAATAAAGGATTTTTGTAGCTTCTAAATGGCAATATTGTCAAGTTTTATCAAGTTTTGATTAAGAGATGCTATTGCATTTTTTAAAAATCAGTGTAAAATGGTTTTAGGTAAAATTCATTAAAAAAGCAAATTTTTTCTGTTTTCACTTTTCCCCCAAATTAAAGTTAAAGTTGGTATGTTGCACACACACAAAACAAGGCTGTAAGCATGTGATCAGTCTTTTAGAGGCAAACCAGCATTTCCTCTAGCCACATTTATAAGTGTATGCATGCTATAATGCAAATTTACGTGCAGCTTAAAAAAAAAACAAACAAAAAAAAAACCCAAGCCCCATTGCATGGATCACTACCAGCACAACCCTCAGTCTCAACAGAAAAAAAGGTGCACAAAATAATTTAGTTAAGCAGATATAAATAAACTTTATTTAAAAAGAAACAAGACTTGTTTTCCATTTAAATCTACTATACCTCATTTGACTTATCTTATTGGATCATCCATCAAAATTATACCACAGACGTAAACTTTCTATGTATGGTACAGGTATATGCAACTGTACATTATTAGAATTACCCTAGAATAATAATTCAAGCAGGATTATATCTCGGTAACATGAAATATAAATTAATATTATACAAACTCCTAGTACATAGGTTCCTTGGAATCTTAGAGTCTGATCCTGAGAGGAACTGAGCAAGCCTAACCCTCAGTGGCTTCAATGAGGAGTTGCAAGTACTCAGCAACCTTGAGGATAAGTTTGTTAATTACCAGAAATATCGACACTGTTTTGCTCCCAGACATGCACATTTATTGTTGCATTTCTGTTTAATGGGTAGTAGTTTTTATAGGTTCTGTGTCAAAGAGTTTCCATGTATTGAGGCAGGATTTGGTTCAGTATGGCGGGGAGGTGAGCTATAACTCCAATTTCAGATACAAAGAGAAGCATATCTGCAGAACTTGTCAAATAAACTACTATACTTGCACATGCGTACCCAGTAGAAAGTTTGTCAAGTTACACACTGGTATGCCCCTTCATTTGATATTTGAATAAAATACTATGGTATAAATCAAATTCCCACCTGTCTATGTATGCATATAATTCCTAGTTACATTATTTGGAGTTATACATATCTATTTAATAGAAAATAGACCCCTAAATGGGAAAGACGCTTTAATCTATATATGAATTGATCAAACTCCCCTTAACTACTGGGCAGAAGCAAGTTACTGTACTAAGCACACACAAAAGTCCCAAGCATTTAAGACTAAAGTAAGTTAAAAATAACCTGTAAATATTATGGTTTGTTTTGTACATCCTTGGATTTTGAAATAACTGGTGAATAACTAACTGCTTACATTTATGAATACACAATCATTTTCAATAATTTCAACATGAATTGCCCTTTAGTCCTGCAGGTGCTTTTACAGACTATGGGCTTATGCCCACAGAGACTTAATGCATGGCAAGCCAGGGTGTGAATGTAAAGCACATATTTGAAACAGATGAAGTCAAGCGCACTATGGAACTTCTAGAGAATGGCAGCAGGGTCCACATGGCAACTTAACACGCAGCAGATTTCACCCTGGTCTACACTACAGAATTAGATTGATGCAAGACAGCTCTACATTGACCTAACTGTAAGTGTCTACACTAAAATATTACTCCCATAGATGTAACTTGCACGCTATGCCGACTTAACAACTCCACCTCCGCAAGAGGTGTAGTGCTTAGGTTGATGTAGTTATGTCCACGCAGTTTCAGTGCAGACACTGTGTTGCTTACATCGACTGTTGCTGCCTTTCAGAAGCTGTCCCACAATACCCCACTCTGACAGTTAAATCAGTGCAAGTTCTCCAGGCAAGGATGTGCACCGCCAACACAAGGAGCATAGTGTGGATGTGCAAAAGCAATTTAATTACTGAGGTGGCTGTACAACTGATGTAACTTAGGTCAACATAATTCTGTAGTGTAGACATATCTTAACTCTCTGTATAGGCAAGCCCTAAGGCCCTGATCTTTCAATACGATGCAGATGCATGCAAGTGGACCCCTGCATCCACTTGAATCCCCACAGATTTTAAGGGGGCTCCACATTGCAGGATTGGGGCTTGAGCTCAATTATTCTTTAACTGCTTCCAAAATAGGGGAACGAATTTTGGTGTTCTTCCACAGCATATACATAGACTAAAGCTAGATATTAAAATACTTCTTTGAGACAAAAACATCCTTACAAATAGTGGTCCATTGTCACAGCATGAAACAATTGGAATTTTTACAAAAATTGAAAAAAGGAGTTTTCCTCTGCCTAAGATGTACTATGCACACCACCATTATAATATTTACTTTTACCACCTTCCTTCAGGAAAATTATGACATACCATAATATTTTACATATAATGGCATTTATTAGTTAAATGTTGAAGTGCCCATGTAGGATTGTTCTATTGGTGAAGTTACAAAACAAAAATTATGGAACCCAGGAGTGCTATTAGGCACAAAGATATTCGTTTTTCTGTAGCATGACACTTTGTGGGAAATTAATATCTCATTGCATTTCATCTTTATGAGACCTGACTAAAATGCTCAATCTTAGGTGCTTATAATTAGGCAGTTAAATCTGTATTTAACCACGTAAATTTTTACTGTCTTTTCAGAGATAATTCTCAGGTTCTCAGCACTTTCTGTAAAAATCAGGCCATTTTTATTTTAGGTGCCTACATATGGATGGATAGCCATTATTGCATGTGCAAGTAGTGTCACAATGACAGAATATATTTCTGCAACTATAAACTTTTTGGATTTACATCCCAAGAATCCTGAGCCCAACAACTGAAAATTCAGAACCAGATTTATTTTCTTTTTTATATAGTAGATGGGAGAAGCAAAACCTGTCACCAGAGGGACACACTGGAAAGACATTTAAAGAGATCTAAAGCACAGCTCACCCTGCAACTGTGACAAGGACTGTACATATAAAGCTTTTGTACAATTTAATCATGAGTTACACTTCCACTTAATTTAGAATGATGCTTCACAAAATGGAACATTTTGATATCCAGTTCAGAAAGTCTCAGCCAAAAATGCTCATTTAAGATTAAAGCCTTTGTACCTAATTCTGCCCTTGGATATCATGCAGGACTTCCACTGACTTCAAAACGAAGTGAAAGGCCTGGGCCCTTAAAAGTAATTTGCAGAATCATCTTGAAAAAGGCAATCAATTATTGCAGTCTTTTCCTGCAAATCTTAATACACCAAAATTCTAACATTCTAATTTTTTAAAAAATAGATGAACAAAGTGAGATCAGAAATGAATGGCATTCCTTTCTATGTGGACTGTAACCTAACTGAAAAGGGGAATGTATGGAATTTAATCCTATATAGTTGTTTCAAATTAGCATATACATATTTTAAATAGCATATACACATTTTGGATTGTGCCCTATAAACTGAGTTAAAAAAAAATCAACCCCTAAGAAGCTTAATCTGATGCTCTCATATCCAGCCTGGTCCCATGATCTTCTTTATATTACACTAGATGTGAATATCATCCAAAATGAAAGAACAATGAATAATTTGTTTCATTCAGTTTGAAACATAACTAGTTTTAAATTTGGACTCATGATTTTATCTCATCTTTGTTCTTTATGGTGGATTCCACTGGAGGTTTATCCTTACCGAGGTTGTCTTGCACGTCTGCAGATACATTATTTGAACAGTTCTCACTGTCACATGGCTCTCTCTCTACAACTGTTGGATTTCCACAATCTTGGCTCAGATTTTCACCATCTTTTCCCGTATCTTTTTTGGAATGAGGAATTTTTTCCTTTTTGTCTGACAAATTGAGAACTTCCTCTGATTTGGAATTTTGACTTTCAGTATCACTGTTCTTTTCACTGTTGCTCTGCCTAGCAGCTTCACAGTTAGTTTCTGTTCCAAACTGTTCATTTTCTTCTCCATGTCTTGAGAGTTCTACCTTTTTTTCTTCAGCTGTTTTGCTACTTGAGCTACCAGTTATGGATGTATTCTTGGAATCTCTCCACTTCTTATGTTTAGAAATGTAACTGTTGTGAGAAGAAACTGGGGATGTTGGCTTTTTACCTGTTTTGTTTCCCTCCAACTTCTGTTTTCTTGGTGGTCCCCAGATGAAATGCTCTGAAGGTGTGTAATGTTGCTGGGCAAATCGCAGGAGCTTTCTCCTTTCTCTTCTGTCTCTAATGGTGTATACAAAATATTCCAAAGCACTTTGCTTAATGTTGGGAATTGTGTCTTCCACAAGAGCTTCATGGAGAATAAATTTTACAAGAGGAGATTTGAAACTCTCATATCCAAGCTCACCAAGACTTTTCAGAATGCGAGTGATTCTTAAGTAGTTGTGTTGGGACCTGCAAGAAAAGATTCACTGAAATTAGATAAAAATAATAAGGACAAGAAATGCTTAAAAATAAATTCTGCTGACGTGAGAGATTGAGTATAGGCTAGTGGTTATAGGACTAGAGCCAGAAGTCTTGGATTCCATTATCTCGTTTGCCATTGTGTACATGTCATGGACATGTCATTTAATCTTTCTGTGCTTTATTTTCTCCATCTGTAACATGCAGATACTACTACTTAATAGTACCTTCCTCACAGGACAGTTGGGAGTGAAAACTAATGTTTGTAAAATGCTGGGAGACTCTTGGACGAAGAGCTGCAAGTACGGAATCTGATCACTACTATTTGTTTATTTTAGCAATACATTGACTTAAAACTGTGGCTAGCTAGCACTGAACACTTGAATTGATCTTGTAAAATATGCAGTGATTGAGACCTTGGCTCCTGTGCAGCCCTGACTTATTTAGGGCCTGATTCAAAGTCTACTAAGGTCAATGAGATGACTCAGATAAGCTACTGGATAAATAAAAGTACTTGATTTTTTTCAGAAAAGGCAATTATTTGACCAGATTTATTCATAAGCAACTCTAACCTAAGAAAGCAGTGTGCACCCATAATGTCAGGAGAAAATGTTGCAAGAAAACAAACTTCAATTTCAAGCTCAGTGGTATTAGAAAAGTCCTATCAAACTTAAAAAAAACCCTGAGAGATAAATGTTGGCCAAATTCAACTTCGACTTATCTCCCAGATAATCCCTGTGAAGGAAATGGGATTATACAGGGTGAGAGTCAGGTCAAAATTTGGTCCAGTGTACGTTAAAACTATTCAGGTAGTGTTACAGTTGAGATAAAGCATTTAATTTTTAGGCGAGGAGGGAAGCCTTCTCTTTTTCAAGCCTATTAAAAGTGTGGAGAATTTGCTCCTCCTTTTAAAAGTAAAGAAAAGTGAATACTTAGATAATCCAATATTTGTTAATAGGCTAGAAGCATCATTTTGGGAATAATTGAGAAATTTGTACAGCCGCGTGTTAGACAAACTAATATGGAGTTATGTTCTTATTCAATAGTACTTGAAAGTATTACGTTCAGTGAATTCATGGCTGTTGGTTAGATTGACAGTAGGTAAGGAGCACAGTCACAAGAATGTGTGGAAGAGATACACACATCCAGACACAAAACAATCGTTGATTCTTGCTTTTTGTCTTTCCCACTTCCTTGGCATTCTTTTGAAAATATGTCCTGCTTTTCTCTAGAAAACAAAGGATAAAAATTCTAAGGCAATTTACATGGCATCTAATGCATGCCATTACTTACTCATTCAAATGTTGAAATCTTTCTTGACAATTAGCAGCTCGAGCTACATTTCCTGTTTTATCAATTAGTTTTATTCCAAAAAACTCCAACATCATTTTATAAGCCAACAGGAATCTTCTAATTGCTTCTTTTGTTTTCTTGAATTCCTAATAAAACAAGAAGTTAATCTAAAAACCTAAATGGCTCTAAACCAAATTATTTTGCATTGTACACAACAACCTGATACAATAACAAACAGTCCTACTTCAATATTAATCTGAGAGTTGACAGTAAACTCAATGTATATTACCTCTATTTCATATGTAGTTAATTCTTTAGCATAGAAATTCAAACCTTGTTCTCGAAGTGGAAAAAGCCTGTTTAAAAAAAAATGGTTTTAGTTTATGGTGGACAAAATAACACTTTTAATCAAATCAATGCTTTAAAATAAAAATAGCTAATAAGTAACCAACCACTGTATATAAGTATGATTATGTTCCAATTTTTCATAGTCTCCCTTCCATTTATTCAGGACTTCTTCAATGTAAACTCCTGTATAAACAAATTCAGGAAATTATTAGGTAGTGATAAAATATATCTTTCAAATGTATCACAAATGTTTTAGCCCTATATTGTGCTTTGTGCTAAAGCCATGCCATTAAATTAAAGAAAAGGATAATTAGCATTGTCCATACACAGATGCTAATTAATACAGACCAGCTATTCAGCTGGCGTAAATTGGCATAGCTCCATTGATTTCAATAGATGCGGATTTATACCAGCTGAGGATATGGCACTATAACCTGTGTAAAGTATGTTGATCATTGTTTACTCAATGGAGTAGATTTTTTATCACATTTAAAACAAGCTATTTACTCTGATGATATTCAGAGTGAAATCTATAGTCACTCCATTAACGCAACTCTGCATATATGAGATCCTAGTCTAGTAGCATATGTCCTGAATACTGCAAGGAAGTCATTGATTCAAGAATCTCTCCGGTTGCCAGGTGCATTAGGATCTGGGAATTTGTTTCAATTAATTGTGCCTGAAACTCCTGAGGCCACTAGCACTGCCAAGAATTTAAATGGAGTTTCTCAAGCCACGCTGGAAAAATCTACAACACTCCAGGATAATTTCCACTTGTATTAGTCTCAACACATTAATGCATTTGGGTCCAACTGGCAAACACAAACAGAAACCAACAGTAGGGGACCAAACAAAAATGGAATTTATGAATTATTATTAATCATTCATACCATGCAGCACCTCAAGAGCTCCAGTCACACATTAGCACCTCTTTGTGCTAGTTGCTGGACAAAGCACAGGACACACTGATGACACCCCCCGCGCCCAAAACCTTACATTCTAATTATATAGTGGGATTTTCAAAAGCGCTCTGTGCTTCTCTGGTTGAACTTAATGGCAGTTTTATCACTGAAATATTGCCAACCCCCAAAGTTCAAAAACCATGAGAAAAACTAAAAAACAAACATGAGATTTAAGAAAAAATATTCTCTTGTGTCACAGTGTTGTCCACTCTCCCAAATTTATATGGCACGCTGATTTTGGCCCCCACTGCAGGGTCTCTACATGGCTACCTGATGGTGCTGAACTTCCTTCCAGCTTCTCCCCAAGACAAAGTTCTAATTAATTATTTGTGTGTCTGCCTGCCCCAGCCCACATCTGCCTGTCTCCGAGCCCAGCAACAAATTAAATACGAACACATCTGTTCCCACATCAATTTCCCATATCTGTGCCCCTGTGCCCACATCAACTTTGCTCCTCCAGCCTCCCTTATCTGCTCTTACAGCTCCAAGGGTTCTTTACCCATCTGCTAAGTGCCCGTCTCCTCCTTCCCAGGATCGGAGAAAAAGGGAGAAAGCTCCAGATGCTCTTCACCCCCACTGTCCCTGCCCAGGCCTGGCATGGAGGGGATGCAGAGAGCAGATTGACCCATTTTTCACAAAAGGGCATCAGGAAGGAGGGAGCAGAGCTGCCTTGGGCTGCTAGGATCTTTCTGCTCATTACCTTCTCCCTGTAATGGGATGCACCCCTATATTCACACCCTACACATTATTGTAATAATTTTTGTACAAAGTATGACTTGTGAGATATCATCTGAAAACTCAACTTGCTGATCAGTAATATGGTAAAATGTGTATAGCAGCATTGTGTGTGAAACTGTAAACTTCTTTCTATATGATGTTAAAAGTGCATGTTCAAAACTCATGAAGCATCAAACTGGCCAAACAAGCCTGTCTTGAACAAAGAGTGTGTGTTTGCCTTAATTTGCATTTAAGTAATAAACAGAGTCATCAAGTAGAAAGGGGGAAGGGAGGAAACAAAAGCAAACCTGTTCGTGAGCATACACAGGTGAAAAACACCTTAAGAGTCTCCTCTCCTTTCTCCCCCTGTCCATCTCACTCTTTGCATTTGAGAAGACAAAAGAAGCAGCTGTTGGATTCTGGGGAAGAGGTCCTGGAAGCATGTGGTGAGAAATTTTGCTTAAATCTAATATAGTTTGTTAAGTTTAGCATTAGAAAGTATTTTATCTTTATTTTTGTAACTATTTCTGACTGTATTTCCTATGCTTATTCTCAATTAAAATCTCTCCCTTTATCTTTAATAAACTTGTTTTATTTAATTGTGTTTAAGAAGTGTCTGCGTAACTCCATTTAAAGTGGCAAGTTGTATATTATTTCCTTAAAGGAATAACATATATTTGGACTGTCCAGAAGAGGGCTGAGCAGTAGAAAACATACATTTCTAGAGAGAAATCTGGAACTGGGAATGTGTTGGTGTCACCTTGCGGAATAACAAAGGCTGGTGAGAGCCAGAATGTGACTGACAGGCTGCAGTTACAGAAACACATCTGCGAGTGACCTGCATGCTGGCAATAAAACAGCTGCATGCTGTTTGTAAGAGGTCCAAGCTGGGAGCTACAACAGTAAGGCATTGCAAGGCCCCACATGTTGCAGGGCAAGGGTGACACAGCCCTCCCCCCACTGATCTGGATTTCCAGGGTGTGACTGATATGTCACACTCCCCTCCTGTGAGAATGGCATCACTCCCCTACCCAGAACCACCACTGACTCCTGAGGGGAGAGCTAGACCTGCCTTCTGAAGCAGCCCTGGTTGGATGCTCTTCTGCAGGACATGGGGCAGTGGGGAAGGTAGCCAGTAAAAGGGTTTTTTTCCCCCTTGGGCAGGGCTAGAATTCACCAGGAGCGCCTCACATCATTACCATGCTGGCTCCAGTACCAGTCAAAATGATGTTATTCACAATGATTCAAGAGATTGGCAGCACTGCCACCAAATTCCAGGGGGCACAGGAAGGCCTATTCTGAGTGACTCAGAAAAAAAAAATCACACCCTAAATCTATAGCTTTTAGCACCAAACTATGGCTACCTCAGAGCCAGTGTTTTGGTAAGCAGGTGGAGGCAGGGAGCTCCTTTCCCACTATGCTCTAGAGCAGTTGGCCCCATAGAGCGGCTGCTCGCACTCCCTGTGACCACCACCCAAAATTATATGGAGTCACACTTGAGTGGAAGATCCTTCTTATTCTCTCTTTGGGACACTTCTTGCCAAAGCTCAGAACAAGCACTTTATCCTCATCCCCCTTGATCTGTCAGCCACCTTTGACATCGTCCTCCATGCTTTTCTTATTGAAATCTTGCCTTCCTTTGGCTTCCGTGATTCTGTCCTCTCCTGGTTCTCTTCCTACTTCTCTAATCACTCCTTCAGCATGCCCAGCAGAGGATCCCCCTCATTCCTCCTCCAACTTCCTGTGGAGGTGCCACAGAGCTCTGTCCTTGGTCCCCCTATCTCTTCTTACTATACATTTTATCTGTAGGTAATCTCATCCACAATCATAAATTCAACTACCATCTCTATGCTGACAACTCACAGATCTACTTCTCGATTCTAGACCTGTCTCCTTCTGTCTCTTGTTTTATACTTAGATCACCAGCTCTCTAGAGCAGGAACTGTCTTTTTGTTCTTTGCCTGTACAGAACCTAGCACAATAGGATAATGGTCCATGACTAGGGTTCCAAGGTGCTACAGTAATACAGATATTAATAATTCCCATGCATAAGCAAGTGTCCAGAGGGCTGTGCTGGAAAAAGCACCTTCTTAACCATTTCTAAAGGTGTAACAAGTGCTGCTGGTGACTCTTCTTACCCCCGGACCACTGGAGGCATTGAGCCTGCACCTGGCTTTCTCAGGTATAATGTCTCCAGTGCTGATTTTTACAAGATGCACTTCCTCCAGCCCTACTGCATCATCACTGTAACAGTCATAATGCAGCCCTTAAACTATTCTTAATGGAATATCTTTTTTCTATGTTAAGGATATCACTGCAGCTTGATGTGCAGTTCGTAACATAAGCAACAGCCATTGGTATTCATGAAAAGTGCGGTTAGAGTCCCATGACTGCATTGGGAATGCATTGCTTAGAATTTCCAGCCATGACTGAAATGTTCCCCTGTAGAACAGGGACTAATGTAATAAATAATTTCTGTGTTATACAGCCACCTTTAAGGAATGGTGTATACTGCAGTGTTCTCAGTATATTAACATTACACTACAGGAAAAGTCAATTAAAAAAGGCACTGTGTGGACATTTTTGTGACATAAGTATTACACAAATCTAGTCCTTAGTACTGTAATTATCAGTTCAGTTTTATGTTATTGCACATTGTTTTTGTTACTACTACTGTCAGATTACTCACCATCAGGTTTAAAGGGAATTTTATTCTTATAAAATCGGAGATTGCACAAGTCATTTTGATACCGGAGATCTTTAAAGTTCTGCTGAAAAGAAAGAAACAAAGCATTATTAGTCTGCAATAAAACTATCAACAGTGGAAGTATGCTAGCATTCAGCTCTTTTAAAAGATTTTAGAACCAAGAAGGTAGGCCTCTAAAAATAGTAAGTCACTGGGACTACTCACTTGCTTAAAATTAAGCATGTGCATAAGAGTTTGCATGATCAGGACCTTAGACGGTAAGCTCCTCAGGCATGAAGGAGTTTTATAGGTTTGGGAGGGAACAATGATACATCAGGTCCAGTCTCCCCCCTCTGGCATTTACTTTTGGCTATTCGATCAGAAATCCTACTCTTTTCATTGTCTCATACTTAATAGGGAAAGATAAGGCCTGTTCTAATGAGTTTTGTTGGTTATTGTTCTTTATTTAAAGAGTTTTTAAACCACATAATGCCCTTACTGGATACTGGTGTCGATACTTGTACAAGTCTCTTGCTGCATAAAAGCTCCTCTTTGGTTTTGTTGTCAGTTCAGTTGTATCATCATTCTGAAACATTTAAAGAGTAGTTAATATCCACCTACAGCCAAGCTGAACACTGATTTGTATTATTATGGTTTGACACATTTTAAAATAATTATTTTTCAGAATGGGCTTCAAGAATTCTGAATACATAGATGTACAGTTGCATAAATTTACTTAAGCTTTTATCAAACAATGTGTGTGTGACAGGAAGGATATTTTTAACATATGAACAAAAGCAGGCCTAGCACACATGGTAGATCCATTTATAAATTCTGTAACTTCTTGAATTTGGACCGATAGGTTGGTCAGTGATTTATTTACTGAATGTAAAACTTATCTAGAAATTATTTAAAAAGCGCAAACGCTTATCAAGACAAAATAAGAAGTGGCTGAACATGAAAGTGAAGCATAACTATACCTTTATGTTAGTGAAATCAGACTATTCATATGTCTGGGTCATATCTTACCATGAAAGCATACCTAAAGCTACCACTGCATCCTGTGGAAGAAAACTGTTGAATGGCAAACAAGAATATTTGTAGCACTGTCAAACTATTTTATATGATTCAGGAAACTAGTGTTTAGATCTGTCAAGGCTGAGTCCACACTCTGGCACTTTGAGTGCAGAAGGCGGCGGCCTGCAAGGATTAAAAAAATTAATACTTGCCACTCCAGGTTACAGTTTCTCTCTAACCTTGGCTTGGTAAACGCTGCCCCACCCAAATGCAAACCCCTTTTGGATCCAGGAAGGAGCACTTGGGAATTCCTCCCTGTGGGGTACCCTCAAGCCCTTTCACCTCCGCCTCGCAGAGCTAAGAAAGAAACCAAAGGAAATCAGCTGTTGCCACCAGGTAATTAAACAACATATGCACAAACCTCTTAGGGTACCAAAAATCCAATCCCGTTCTTAAAAAAGGTAAATTTTATTAAAAACAAAAAGAAAGAAAATACATCTGGAACTTAGGCTTTTGCTAGATTTTAAAAGAGCACTTCCAAAAATTAAGCACCCAAAATAGCTTTCTTGGGGGTTCAGCTTAAAGGTTACAAGCAAACAAAAGCATCTGGGGTTAGCACAGAGGAGTCCACAAGCCTTACAGAAAATAAAAGAAATAACCCTAATCACGTCTTTCTAGACATTCCTAATCTACTTACATATTTGGGTAGTTCTAGCTATAATCTGATTATTTCCATACCTGGCAAAAGGTTTTTTACAGCATAGTCATAGCCCTGCCTTTCTCTGTTCCCCTCTCTCCAGAGAACCACCACAGAACACAAAGGCAAAGCTTTTTTCCCAATTTTAAAAAGTTCTAGCCTTCCCATTGGCTCTTTTGGTCAGGTGCCCACTCACTTTTCTTTACTTGGGGGACTTTTTAACCATTTACAGGTATAGCAAGCAGCCACCAAGAGGGATTTTATAGCTAACTGGCTGGCTGTGTGTCCATAAAAGGAAGCTACTCCCCCCCTTCATTTATCATAAGAACATAAGTTTACGTTCCAGTGAAAAGCATCATTAAACCCCTAAAGCAAAATTGTTCTTGAAAAAAAAAAAAAAAGCATTTATCAAAGCTTGTAGTAGATCCCAACCATTTTGGAATCTATGGGCCTGATTCAGAGCCAGCTGAAGTCAGTGGAAAGACTCCCATTGGCTTCAGCAGGTGCTGGATCAAGCTGTATACATTTTACAAAAACCCAGCTAAAAGCACCCAGATACGGAGACTTACTAATTCTGTTATGTTTCAGAGTAACAGCCCTGTTAGTCTGTATTCGCAAAAAGAAAAGGAGGACTTGTGACACCTTAGAGACTAACCAATTTATTTGAGCATGAGCTTTCGTGAGCTACAGCTCACTTCATCGGATGCATATCGTGGAAACTGCAGCAGACTTTATATACACACAGAGAATATGAAACAATACCTCCTCCCACCCCACTGTCCTGCTGGTAATAGCTTATCTAAAGTGATCATCAGGTGGGCCATTTCCAGCACAAATCTCATCCACCGGGGTGGAGGGTGAGAAAACCTGGATTTGTGCTGGAAATGGCCCACCTGATGATCACTTTAGATAAGCTATTACCAGCAGGACAGTGGGGTGGGAGGAGGTATTGTTTCATATTCTCTGTGTGTATATAAAGTCTGCTGCAGTTTCCACGATATGCATCCGATGAAGTGAGCTGTAGCTCACGAAAGCTCATGCTCTAATAAATTGGTTAGTCTCTAAGGTGCCACAAGTACTCCTTTTCTTAATTCTGTTATGCACTTTATTTTTCACATCATTTTGTTTTCTACAATATTGTAATCAGAGATACTTCTATTTGTTTTAAGATGCAGAAATAAAACTCCCCTACAGAAATCAATACACAAACTTGCAGGGGCTGGGGGGGGAATCAAACACTCCTTTACACCTTATTTGTGGTAGTACGGACACAGCCAGGCTTACTCCTGTGTTATTACACAGGATATCCTCCATCCACTGTACCCCAAACTCCTTGCCATTAATACATTGCTTTGATGACAAACAGTCTTTGATGATAGACTGGCTGTGACTCCAACTAAAGATAAAACATGCTTACTTGAACAGGAAATACCCTTTGATAATTAAATACCAGGCATTAGCTGCTCCACCATGATACATGAAGCAGAATGACAGTAAATTTTAAAATTCTAGTTCTTATTTCATTTACATATACCTCAAAAAGTAAACACTTCTATAAAGCTAAGAAAAAGCTTGACCCCATTGATGAAGTTCTGATACCACTGAAGTCAATGGCTGTTTTGCCATTGACTTAACTGGGTCAAGATTTCATCCTATGTTCCTAAAATGCAGGACTCAGTACTAAAACTCTTGATATCCGGTCCAGTGAGAAGTCACAAATCTACGTTGTGTACTACCCAATACTTATACATATCCCTCAACCCCTTCAACTGGGGGGTCAGTTTAGAAACAAATTTAATGTTGGTGTTTCAAAGTTTAAAAAATAATCTTCACATAATCAGCAAAGAAAGACTTAGCGCAGGCTTTCTGATTGGAATTGTAAGCGCATTCCAAGGGTTAGTTATCTTACTTTATGGCTTACAAATATCTGCTACTATAGTAAATCTGAAAACAAATTGACTTGTTTTCGACATCCAAGTGTAAGAATGCTTACCATAAGACACTTGCAACTTGTTGTGCAATATATTTGCGTTTGGACTGATCTTATGTTGTTAGTTTTCCTAGTACCATCTTTAATTGTAATTATTCATCTCAGTCCCTCAAACATAAGACAATTTTCAGTTTAGATGCCTAGGCACTGCTTCTACCCTCAGTTACAGGGAGTGCAAGTACATCTCCTATTAATGTCCATTGGAGTTGCACATGAGTAATTAAGGGTCAAACTGGGCTTTTAGGCTTTATTTACATTAGCCTTTTTTTTCCCCCCCTCTAAAATTTCCCACCATTGCTGCCACCGGTTCTGCTACTCTTGGGGGGTAACAGTGGTAGGAATGATGCTATACATAGCATCTAGCAGCTAGCCCTGCTCAGAATCGGTATACATGTTTTGGCAACTAAAATATTGGCAGCTGCTGATACACTGGCACCCAGGCGTAGTCAATTAATTTTTGGCAAGGTCCAAATTTCTTGGGCAAGATCTAGTCAAGGTCCAGATTCTGGAGAAAATAATAATAATAAAATAACAATTATAATAATAAGTAAATAAATAGATGTTGGGGTCCATTCAAAAACATCTGGCGGTCCGGATCTGGCCCCTGGTCCGCCTATTGGCTACCCCTGCTGGAACCCAATCTACACAAGGGCTCCCACTGTCGCTACTCTGTAGAACACTACAGATGCTAGCAATGGTGGTAATTTTAAGGAAAAGTTTCCTACTATAGATAAAATCTTAGTATAGAAAAAAAATATGGAAGCCTCAGAGACATCAAGACGACATCAGTATACTAGTCTTGTATCTCTTAATAAGCCACTGCTGCTGAGCCTGAAAGCTGCTCTACTACACTAACAATTTTCAACCTTTTCAGCAACTGTACTAGTTTAGCAGATACTGAGCCCAGTCTCTGGTAACGTGCTGAGCACTTTCAAATCCCATTAAAGTCACTCAGCCTGTCATAGGTTCAAGAGCATAATACCTTGGTTATACCAACAGTGCACATCACTTTCTATCCTTTTGTGCACAATTTGTGGAACCTGAGCTGTTCCAAACCTCAGACAGGTTTCAGAGTAACAGCCGTGTTAGTCTGTATTCGCAAAAAGAAAAGGAGGACTTGTGGCACCTTAGAGACTAACCAAGACAGGTGCAATCATGAGAGAGCAGCAAAGCTGCCACTGCAGGTCACTTACAGATGAATGGGAAATAGGTAGCAAAGCAATGTGACCTTGCACTGAGGATCATCATTGAAAGGGGAGCATAAAATTCCAGTCATAGGTGCCAGAAAGTACCAAAAGTGATACTATAATTATTATACTTAGCATGTTTCATCTCAAAGGATTTTACAAATATTAACTAACTTTCCCTCTCAAGAGAGATTAAGTCTTCACAGAGAGGTGAAATCAAGAGACTTGCCCTAGGCCACACAAAGGTGTCAATATCAGAGCCAAGATTAGATCTCCTGAGTTCCTGGCTTCCAGTCCTTTGCTCTGTCCACACACACATTCCCCATGGTTGGTAACCATAGCATTAGATTACTAAGAGGATATCAAAACAATCTTGGTCTCAAACAGCCCTGAAGGCCAGTAGAAATGAGCTGTGAAACAAACTGCGGTAGGGGAAATAAAAAAAAAAATTAAAAAAAAAATCCCCACAGCCCAACACACTTCCTCCTTTTTCAGCCTGATACAGAGCACACGTCACCACGAGGAAAACAAGCACCCAGGCGGCAGCAGGCGGCAGGCTCAGAAAGCAGCGAAGTACCCAAGCGGGGTCTGCCTCCCCCAGCCCGGGGGTGCCACGCAGCCCCCCACCCCCATTTGCCTCATTCCAAGGCAAAGATCCAGCCCAAATTTACGCCGACAACACGACGTGCGGAAGGGTACCGAGAAAGCAGAGCAAATCCCCAGCGCCCCAAGCCTGCTGCATTCATGGGACACCCATGACCGTGGAGACCTCCCACAGCCCTGGCTGGGGGCGGTAAGAAAACACCCGCCGGGCTGCCGGGGGGCTCTGTCTGGCTCCTAGCCAGCCTGCAGAAGTTGACGGTGCCAGGGGTACCTGCTCAGGGCCGGGGGCTGCTGCTTCTTCTCGGCCCCCCTCCACCTCTTCCCCTTCCTGCTGGATCTCCTCGGGCCGGCCGCTTGCGGCAGGGAGAGGGGCCGGCGGCTCCGGGGCCGGCTCTTCCCCGCCGACCGCCTCCTGCTGCTGGTCCCCGCCTGGGTCCTGCGGCTCGGGCTCGGAGTCCGTCTCCCAGGTGGAGTCGCAGTCCTCCACCGTGGCGGGCTCCTTGACGCTGACCCCGCTCAGCAGGCTGCCCATCGGGGAGGCGCGATGACAGCCCCCGAGCCGAGCGCCTTCGCCTCCTCCGGGAGGACGCGGAGAGCCGGGGGAAGGGGCCGCAGGCGGGGCTAGGGCTGCAGCTGCTGCTGCTGGGGCATGTCAGTGTGGGGAGGCCGCAGGCGGGGAGCCCAGGGAGGAGGAGAGCGGGAGCAAGGCAAAGGCGGCAGCCCGGGCTGCCTGCGCCTCAGCCGGTCCCCAGCCTAGAGACACACACACAGGGAGGAGCTGGAGGCTTCGGGATTTCCACAGCAAGCGCTCGAGCACGCCCCTTCCCTCCCCCTGCTCCTGCATGAATGAGACACGGGGGGCAGGGTCTCGCTCAGGGTCCCTCATGGGCTCGCCGGCACTAGCCCGTTAGCACGAGGTAGAGCTCTAGTCTCCTTCTACACTGCAGCTACAGCTGTAATTTCCAGCTGTGCTACTGGCAAGGCGGTGGCTCCGCCCAAGATCCTAGGTACTACTGGGGCAGCTAGGTCATACCCCCACCATCACAGCTACACTTCCGTTTTTAGGGTGCTCTGTCAAAGCTAGGCCCTGTACATCTACCTGAGTTGGGAACGACGGGTTCAGCATAGACATACCCCAGGTGTGGTAGCCGCACAGAAGGGGTTGGGGTGGGTGTGGTGTAGAGCAGACCTCAGGTGAGTTTCTCTCTAAAGCTACTAACTTGCCCTATATGTAGTGTGGATGCAGGCTCCTACCTCAGCATAAAAATTGAAGGCTGCTGGCTGGATCTCCAATCCCTTAGGACTCCCAGCTAGGGTGACCAGATAGCAAGTGTGAAAAATCAGGACACTTTTTTTTGCTGGGGAGGAGAGAAGGTGTAGTTGTATATATAAGACAAAGCCCCCAATATCAGGCCAGTCCTGATAATATCAGGGTATCTGGTTACTCTACTCCTATCCCCATGTCCTTTTCTTGCAATCTACCTATTCCCTGCTTCTTAACTGGAAGTCCGCTATCACTGCCTGTAGGCCTGCTCAGCAGTCCTCCCCCACTTCCTCTCATTTCCATGTGACTTCCAGTACCAGCAGTTGCGCTCATCCATACCAGTAGAGAAGTCCATTTTTTGAAGATGGCCCCAACGAAGGCATCACCTCTGCATGCTGCTGGCCAGCTGGAGGATGACACCAGGGTACTGGTGGATCTCTAGTGTGATGCTAGCAGGGCCCATGATTTTGGGAACAAGAACCAAAGTTCCAGGCTGTACAATGAGATTTCACATACACTGTCTATGCAGGGAATCCAACAAATAGGAGTGCACTCTAAGAAGAAAATCAAAGGGATTAAAATGCTTTTCTGGAAGGCTAGGGACCATAAATTCCAGTCTGGTATTTACCAAAGACAAGTCCGCACTATGATGAGATGGATTTCTTCATTAGCAGTGCCACAAGCATGGGCCCTGATTTTACACTGGACAGTTTAAAGGCTCTGGGCAGGGTTGTGAGTCAGATGGACAGCAACGAGCACATAGAGCAAGAAGACAGAAAATTGGAGCTAGAGAGCCAGTGTTTGGTGCTTCTGCGCCCAGTCTGAGCTGGGTCTTGAATCCCAGGACATGTTTGGGAATGAGATAGAAGCAACAGGAACGGGCATCATAAATTCATAGTTTAAGGCCAGAAGGGACCATTTGAGCATCTAGTCTGACCTCCTGTATAGCACATGCCATTAAATTTACTCCTGTATTGAGTCCAATAACTTATATTTGGCAAAAGTATATCTTCCAGAAAGGTATCCAGCACTTCTCATAGTATTTTGTTCCAATGGTTCATCACCCTCACTATTACAAATTTGTGCCTTATTTTTTAATTGTCTGGCTTCAGCTTCTAGCCACTGGTTCTTGTCAGAGCTGTCCCTTGGGTGGGGCAAATCGGGGCAACCGCTCCGGGCCCCACGCTTTTGGGGGTCCCCGCAGGCCGGTGTGATTGGCCGGCGTAGTCAGTCCTGGAAGAGATGAATCCGTCCTTTCCGCCCCAGCCCTCCCATTCCAGGGCCCACGCTTTGGGGGGCCCTGCAGGCTGGTGCAATTGGCCAGCGCAGTCGGTCCCGGAAGAGTCAAATCCGTCGCTTCTACCCCAGGCCCCGCACCCCTCTATGGACGGCCCTGGTTCTTGTTATGCCTTTCTCTGCTGGATTAATGAGCCCTTTAGTACCCAATATTTTCTCTCCATGAAGACATTTATACACTATAATCAAGTAATCTTTCATTCTTCTTTTGGGTAAGCTACATTGATTGAGCTGTTTAAGTCTCTCACTGCAAAGCATTTTCTCCAGACTGCAAATCATTTTTGTGGTTCTTCTCTGCACCTCTTCAATTTTATTAACATCCACCAGAACTATGTTCACTATTCCAGTATCCGTCTCACCAGTGCCGTATACACAGGTAAAATCACCTCCCTACTCCTATTCATTACTCTCCTCTTTATACCTCCAAGGATTACACTAGCTTGATCACTGGTGCTGCTGGGTTGAGCTGTAAGTGGTTAGGCCTTTCAATAAGCCAGCCCAGTCTTGTCCAGCAGCAGCAGCTTCCCCAGCCCCTGTACCCACTTCTCTGCAAGATGGAGCATGCCCCCACCCCACTGCCTACACAATGCAGACCTCCTCTACTCTCTACAAAGACCAAAGTCTCCTCTTCCCTCTCCATCTACCCTTCCACACCATCATCCCAGCAACCTGCTGTCCTCAGAACCCAGCTCTTCCAACCCACCCCTAGATCAAACAATCTATTCCCAGTCCTCAAGATGGGGACCCTATAATCCAAGATCCCCTTCCTGCCCCAAACCCAACCTTTCCACAGCTTTGGTCCCTGAAACCTGGCTTTCCAGTCTGCACTCCAGTTCCATCTGATGGCTGCCCCTAAGGCCCAGTCTACTGTCCAAAATTTCCCACATCCTAAATGCCTTATATCTTTTATATCACAGACAAGCTTCAGTTCCACCCTGTGCTCCTCAATGTCACATTTCCTCAACCTCCCTTGGCCCTATTATCCTAATGTTCTGGTATGCCGATCTGTGTCTATTTACTTATACAACCCCCCGCTCACCATAATGTCTCTTTTCTCTCCAATCCTGCTAGGAAAGACTTTTGTTTTCCAATCCAGGAAAGTAGTTGAACAGTAATGGCTCAGCTCCATCCCTACCAACAAGTAGTATTTTAACAACATGATTGAAGGAACTCCTGCCAAATATGAACAAGGAAAAGGCACCTGAGCACAAGGAAACCTGCTAGTTCTGAGGGTGGAGCTTTCCTGGGCACTACAGCTGCTGCAAAAGAAATGCAGCCCTCTTGGAGAGGGACTTTGGGGGCCAGGCCCTTAACTTCAGGGCCTTCCAAGGAGTTCACTCTTCTTCACTTGAGGGAGAGGTATTTTTTCCTACTCCCACAGTATCTCCTCCCACAGCTCAGGGGTGGTGGTGGTGGTGGGTACAAACTGAGGGCACTGAGTCCTGGAACCCACCCACCATGGCTACCTGCCTCTCTCCTACCTACTGGTCTGGACTGACACCCACTCATTCCAAAGAAGACCAACCCATCCTGACATTCACTCACTTATTCTGTCTGATTCCCACCCACTGTAACTGACTTCTTGTCTGTCTCTCAGCCACCTTCCTCTCTTGTCTTTCTGCCAGCTGTTCACCTTAATGACTTCCCCGAAAAGCACCCTTCCTCCCAACCAGCCCGCCTGCTTCTCTACCTTTCACCAACTCATCTATACTGCCTTCCTGCCTATTCAACTGCTACCCCACTTGCTGTGCCATCCACTTATCTATCATGTCTTACCTGTCTCTCGGCCACTCACCCTTCCCTCTCACCATTCAAACACCCATTCTGCCTACAATCCTGGCAGGCATGAGAAATGTGTGAATGTAAGTGAGAAACAGATGCACAAATACATGTGAGAAAGAGGAATTGTGAGTAAGGATGGACAGAACAAAGTGAGAGGAAAGAGATAGAAACTTGTATATGTTACTATACCATAGTACCTGAGTACCTTCCAGTCATTCATTAAGTGATGTGACTAACATCTGTCACATATGGTTTATTCTCTTTCTCTCATTGTCTTCCCAAGGGGAGAACTGTGTGTTTTAGTTTGGTAGGGTTTTGGTTTGGGGTTTTTTGTACACACTGCTATGTGTTTATGTTAGAGAAGGCAAGGCCAAAAAAGTGTGCCTTGTACTTGGCGCAGAAGGGGGCAAAGTTGGTTATGGTCCTTAGTTCCTGTAGAAGAGTTAATTCCAGAGTCTCATGAGAAAGCCCTGTTCATTCCTGGCCCACGAGAAAGCCCTGTTTCCTGCACAGACAAGCTTTACACTTGTGATAGTGTTCCACTGTGCCTGAGCAGTGGATTTGTCAACCATGGTCTTCATTCCAGAGCTTTGGGTGGACGTTTAGATATCCTGGGCCTAGGCTATTGAGTTCTTTGAAGATAAGGACCAAGACCTTGAACTTGACTTGATATTCTTTGGGAAACCGGGGAAAGAGCAGAAGTCAGGTTTGTTTTGCCTGCAGTAGCTTCTGTTGCTGATGAGATTTGCTGGAATGTTCTGTCCCAGGGCAGTGCGTGAACTTCTTCACACAACAGTCTACCTGTGAAACTTATTGCCAGTGTATGTTTTAAAGGCCAAAGCTGTAACAGGGTCCAAAAAAATAAAAGTTCATGGAGGAGAGGTCCATCAATGATTATTAGCCAAGATGGTCAGGGATGCAACCCTATACTCTGGCTCCCCCTGGCCTCTGACTGGTAGAAGCTGGGAGTCAGGAGTGGATGACAGGGTATGGATCAGTTGATGATTGCCTGTTCTGTTCATTCCCCCTGAAGCACCTGGCATTGGCTACTGTTGGAAGTCATGGTGCTGGGGTAGATGGACCATTGGTCTCACCCAATATGGTTGTTCTTATGAGTTGATCTCATCCAAGTACTGGGACATCTTGGTGGTAGTGGTGTGCACATATGTGGTAAAGAAAAGATAAAGCAATGTGCAATCTGCATAGGCCTGGCACTTAGTGCATGTTGTCTGACCAATTCATGTAGTGGCTGCGTGTAGATGTTGAATGGGACCCGAGAGAGAACTGATTCTTGGGAGACTCAACAAGTGAAAACTGTAGTGGCAGAGATGCAGATTCCCACTGCTACTCTTTGGGTGAGTCCTGTGAGTAAAGATTTAAACCATATTAATAATACCTAGCTTTTACATAGTACTTTTCATCTGTAGAACCCAAAACCCTTTACAAAGGAGGTCAGTATTATTATCCCATTTTACAGATGAGGAAACTGAGGCATCCAGAAGTGAAATGACTTGCCCAAGGTCACAAAGCAGGCCAGTGGCAGAGTTGGGACTAGAACCTAGATTTCTTGAGTCCCTGGCCAGTGCTTTATCAACTATGCCACACTGCCTTTTCTAGACCACTGATATCTCTCTCAGGTGGGACAGATGTATCTCACGTTCACTAGTGCTGAATACTGTAGACAGGTCCAGAGGGATTAGAATGCATGTCTGCTTTCTACCCATTGACAGGAAGAGACTATCCAACAATGCTGTTAAAGATGTTTCTGTCCCATGTTATGGCCTGAATCCAGACTGGATTCAGGCCAGGGTCTAGGATATTAGCTTAAATTAGACAAGACTGTAGTTGGATTTAGGCTAGTTTCTCTGTCAGCTTGCTCAGGAATGAAAGATTTGATACTCTGTTGATCACACTATTGCATGTTTGAAGGAGGGAGAGAAGATTCCTTCCCAGAGTGATATATTGCATATTTTTGTCATAAGTATCACCTCGTTAGAGAGAGATTTAAAAGATTTTACCTCACCCACTTTATCTTGCGAATATCCTGGGACCTACATGAGTACAACTACACTGCATACACCAGTTGCTCATGACTGTCTTTCACCAGCCAGGCAGGGCATTGATTGGGTACCCAGTTCTTGGATTGAGACTCTGTTAAGTGTTCAGTATTTCTTGAGCAGTGACTGTACTAAACTTCAAGAATTAAGGTGGGCTGTGGGGCATTTTTGTTTCTTGTTTTGTTTTGGGTATTTTTGCTGGTATAAGGTAGGGCAGGTCCATGCTCTTGGAGAGCCTTCCCAAATATAGATGATCTTTTCGGTGAACATGTTAGTTCTTCACAGTGCTTGGTTCTGTTGTGGGCTGTAGGCACTCAGAAATGACAAAGTGGGTTACCACCCTGGATAGCTCCTTGATTGGCAATCATTTCCAAGGACTTATGGAAGATTGTCGAAATCCCAGTACACTGGAAAATTAATGGATTCTTAGATTTTAAGGCCAAAAGGTACCATTATGCTCATCTAGTCTAATCTGCTGGATGACACCAGCCACAGAACCTCACCTCAGGTTTTAAGAATGGCATAAGACGTGGGAAATTATAGACCACTAACATTGACTACAGATATGTGGAATATTGCTAGAACAGATAACAAAACAATCAGTTAGTTATTATCTAGAAGAACATATGTGATAGGCAGCATGGATTTGTCCAAAAATAAATCATACCAAACTCAATTTTTTTTTAATATTAGCTTGTTGCATAAAGGGTATGCAATGGACTTAGTATTGGGCACAACATCCTCTTAGGGAAACTAATGAAAAGTGTATTCAATGGGACTACTATAAAATGGATACCAAATTGGATTAAAAATTAAATATGGGGTAATTATTAATAATTCAGTGTTTTGGTACCATAGCACTACTGGTATAAAGGAGAGAAAATTTGTAAGCAAATTGATTTTAAACAATATGTGATGGATACCAAGAATTTCTTTCAAGTGTTAAGATTTGAGCACTGTGCCAAGTGCCTTAGTCTAAACAAATGATGTTATGCAGAATAGTTAAATCCATAATTCTGGGTAAGAATTTTCAGTTTCAGGATTTTTTCCTATCCCCCATTTGCCGGGTACAGTATGGAACAAGCCCAACTAGCAACATCTTATTTTTATAATTTATTCTATTAGAAGTGTTCAGAGAAAAATATATAAACACTAAGGCAAAATTCACTCCGGTGTATGCAGCTGCCACTTCATTCTCGTCAAAAGAGTAGAAGCCATTTACACCAGAGATGAGTTTGGCACATAAGAGTGTGTCTACACTGGGGGAAAAAATAACCCACGGCAGTGAGTCTCAGAGCCTGGATCAATTGCCCTGGGCTTGCATTTGGTCTAGAGCCTGGGCTCTGAAAACTGGCCAGGGCGGTGTGGGCCTCAGAGCCCAGGCTCCAGGTGAACCGGGAATGTCTCCACTGCTATTTTTAGCCCCATAGCATGAGCCCTGCAAGCCTGAGTCAGTTGACCCAAGCTTTGGGACTTGCTGCTGCAGGGTTTTCTCTTTTCTTTCTTTTTTTTTTTTTTTTTGGCAGTATAGACATACCCTGAGTCTACAATTAACTTTAAAGGCTTGGTAATTCTTTTATGTGCAGAAAAGCTTACAAAGAGAAAAGCTGTGGTAAAAATACATCGAAAATGTGCAGTGTAACCAAGATGCAACTGTCTCTGCAAAAATCATGGACACTGCCTGCTGTCATCCAGAAATGGCTGACGTTTCTTAGACTGAAACATGCCACTATAAGGACACAAGGTTGTTAACAGAGCGGCTGAAAATATGGCTCAGAGCAACAACTATCCTGAGAGTTAAGGGTATCCTTGGTGTGATGGGGCATCACCTCACACAGGCTAATAAGGGGTTAACAGAGCCCTAGGGAGGCTGCACGAGAAGGGGAGGGACTGTGAGAAGTGGCCAATCAGGGACCAGCAGGCCCATATAAAAAGGCCTCAGGGCAGAGCAGAGTCATTAGTTGCTTGGAGCTTGAGGAGGGAGGACTGTGTCTGGAGTGGGCTGGAACCCGGTAGCACCTTGGACAGAGCAGTATAGGCAGGAACCCAGGGAGCAAGAGAGGGTGCTCTGGACAGGCTGCTGAGACTGAGGAAGGTTCTGTGGCCACGGGGAAGTGGCCCAGGGAAATGCAACAATAGGAGAGGTGCAGCAGGATGCTGCAATCCACAGGGTCCCTGGGCTGGGACCTCAAGTAGTGGGTGGACCTAGGTCCCCCCACTCGCCATTGGGGAAGTAGCAGGACAATTTACTGTGGTCACCACTAGGGTGCAGGACTATTGAGAAGCTAAACTTCCCCTGGAGGGAGGGAACACAGACAGTGACACAGAGAAGACACTGTGGTTCCTGACACTGTGAGATGGGCTGCAGGATTATGGAGAAGGAGTGACAGTGTGCAGACTGTGGATGGGGGTTTCAGCCTCAAGCTAATCCTCAGAGTGACCTGGAGGAGGCGCCAGTCCGGTATGAGTGGTGCGCTCTGTGGCATTTGGTTATACGGCCAAGTACTGATAGCAACAACAGGATTTTCCTAAAGTCCTATGCTGCAGCCATGATAAAGGTTAAATGACCCATCTCTTCTGCCATGAGAGAATCTAACTCTTACCCTGCACAACTTTTCCAGGTCGTAAATTGCTTTGTCAACCCAGATTGCCTCCATGCCATCCCACAAGCCAGCTATGAATGATATGAGCAACTATCAAAATACCTGTCACAGAAGGTCACTAGCATCAGGACACATTGTCTGGACAGTAGCCTCTGTAGACTGAAATTAACACATATTACACATCTTCTCCCCAAGAATTCACAGATCAAGTCATCCTACAAGTGCTGAAAGAAAATATTTCCCTCTTCTGATTTGAACTTATGTCTACCGTGTCTGGTGTATGTGTTAAAATAAAAATGCCTGGGAGCACCAAGGGCCACTGCTGACAGAGTGTCAACATCATCTCTGAAGAAGACAGAGTACTATCCACACTAAAGCATACTTTAGCACAGCTCAGTCTCAGGAAACCAGCTCTGGGCTCAGCAGGGAAACAACAAAGTATTTTTTCATCTGGTTGTACTTGCCTTTGCTTGGGCCATACCCAGCTTTTTGCCATTCTTCACTTGTGAGTGATGCTGATGCAGTTTTCTACTCTCAGCTATGTACTCAAGGGCAGCTTAACAGCATTGTAATTTGCCAATCATCTTCTGCAGAACAGTGCAACCTACATCATTCCATTCATTGGGATGTTATGCACATTCAAGGGATGATCACATTCAAATGATCAAATAGCAATCTCTAACCAGAGAACAGCATAAAGTATACTTGAAATAAAGTAGAATGGTAAGATCAATGTGGTAATTGTTACTAAGAGGTGCCATAATTATCATGGAGAATAGAGGATAATATAAAGAGACAATAAAATATACAGAAAATGATGTAATCAAATCTGATGATCAAAACCTCTTGCTCAGGATATCACTCCCAATTCAGTCCACCTTCCAGTTTCCCTGGTTTTTCTTTTTTCCACTTTCACTTATGCCAGTACTGCTGCTGTTGTCTCTCTCTCTCTCATTCACACACACATACACACACACCCACCCTTCTAACATTTTCTTCTGGTATTTCTCTCTCTCTCTCTCTTTCTCTGTCTTTCAAAGTGAAGATGTACTTGATTGGTTCCTCCTTTAGCCATTCTGGACCTGAGCAAAGCATAGTGCATAAACTGCACCACCCAAAGTAGCCCTGGGGGGCACTGGGTCTCAGAGGCTTCCCCGCTGTTAGAGGGCTTTCCCTTCACCCTCTCCCCTGGTTCTTGTCAGACAGACTGAAAGCAGATGACCAGAAGTCCAAAGTGCAGGCAATGTGATGTTTATTGGGGTTAGTTCCATAGCTCTACACACTGGCAGAGTCTGCTTCCCAATGCCATTCCTAGCTCTGATGCCACAGTTCGTTTATCCCGTATCCCCCTTCCCAGCTCTGATGCTGCAGAACATTGCCTGTGTCCCTATTCCCCATTCCCACCTCCTCCTTCTAGCAGGCCAAAATATACCTGCAGTGCATGCCCACAGTCCCATCCCTTGCAATTTATGGTCATGTTCCGTTTCGGGGGATTGTGGATCTGGGGTCTTCATCCCACCTCTTTTGTACTCCATGGGAGGGATGAGGAGTGAGGTTGTGCTATGGTCAGGAACAGGCATTTCTTGGTCTTCTAGTGTTTTATACCTTCTCCAATCTCCCTTTTCCCCTCCCGACTTGTTGCTTGACCTTGCCTTGAGATAGGGGTTGAGGCAATCTTAAAGTGTGCTCTCCAGTAACACTAACTGCTCTCATCTGTTCCTATTGTACTAACAAACTCATCTGGCTAGGCAGAAGCAACACACACAGTGTCTTTGTCCTTTGTTCACACATATTAGTATAAGATATAAGAGTATCAAAAAGTCAAACCCAAAATTCTCTCAGGCTGACTGATGAGCCTATATACTAACACCCAGCTTCCCTGTTGCTCCAGAATGGGGGAAAGTAACTACTGCAGCCCTTGGAAGGGTGCAAGTTATTTCTTTGCACATGGTCAGCTACTGTAGCCAGTAAGTAATAAAATCAAAGTCAAGGCTCCACCCACGCCTCAGCCTCTCCACCCATTCTCTGCTAACACCTGACAGTGAGGAGTATCTGGAGACCAGGGACTCTGCTCTGCACCATACCTGGACCCAAAGTACAGGTTTACTCACGCTTTCTCCATTGTTTGGCTGAATAAGACATGGATCCAATGTAGCCTCAAAGAAGGTAACTTTAATTGGATAAAGCCTGAAAAAGAACTGAATTAATATGAGCCAGTAGCTAAATATGAATCAATGCAAAGAGATATCATAAAAATAAGCCTATTTATAATTTTATTTATGAGCCTGTAACATGGCCTATAGTACTGTATGTAAAGTGCGGATATAAAAAAATAGTGCCTGGTCCCACCCACCAAACAGGGTGGGGTGTACTAATCTCCTTTCTCTGCATTGCAGCTGTCATCTTTAGCTATTCCACACAAAATACAGTGGGATAATACAATGCTGCGTGCTACATATTTATGATGTTTTCAGCTTCCTTTAATAATAATGGGAGAGGTACATCTAGTCCACTGTCCATGGCCCATCCATACAAAATTATCCATATGTGTCCTTTGGAGAAGACCATTGTGGCCAAATCCAAACATTGTTAATTTGCTATTTGATGGGCAAAGGCTGAAGCATGTCAAATATTTGGCCAAATATTAAGCCTCTGCAGTAAATGGACAAGCCCTGGAACAATGGAACACTACTGAACTGATAGATTTGTGTGTGTCATTGTGCCACTTAACTCCTTGATATTTAATTATAGTGTTTTATTTTCTCTTCTGACACTTCAAGAAACTCTATTAAGTGACCACGCACCATTTGCTGATTAATTAAAATGTGGAGGTTGTCGGGAATCCTGTCATGTTACAGTTGTACTCATTAGGTCAGATTCTCAGCTAGGGTAAATTGATGTAGCTCCATTGAAGTCATAGCTGAGAATTTGGCCCATACTTAAATGAACCATACTTTATCAATGGAAGTTTTGCAGAAACAAACCCCTTCAGTGTGTGTGGGGAAAAAAGTCAGTAAATAATTATTTTAAACCAGCAAATTCTGCCTGTTCCTTCTTGACTTGCTTTTTGTCTGACTGTGTGAATTATACAGGAGTGCAGCAAAGCTATTTCAAAGATCTAATTGACTTCATGATGGATGTGACTCACTGAGTTTATAGAATCCCTACAAGTAAAAAAATGTGCACTAAGTTTGATGCACATTCTTGCAATTTGTGGTTTGTCTTTGGAGGAGAACTGTGGATTTTATATAATTAATTAAGGACAATTTTAAAAGCCTTAACCTCATCAATCTTTCTGACAAACTGTGCAATGGTTAGGTCCAGTCTATTGTTGGCACAGTGCCAAGATGCATGACTGTGATAATTGTAGGCAACATCTGTAAGACCACCTGCTTTTCTCTACCTTTTCTACATGACGCTTGATATGTCAACTGTCTCAAAAAATAAACACATGACAAATATTTGGGACTGAATTCCATGAAGCCATTTTTTAATCAGGTCACAGGTGTTCTACGATGCTTTTAGTTGGTGAATTTGTTAGTTTAATGAGATTAAGGGAGAAAACTCACTGCATGAGACTTAATACTAACTTCTGCTTTGACATGCTCATCTCAGGCCCTATGACTGTACAGCCATTTGGACTAGTTTGTTTAAATGTTAAGCATGGAATAAAAAATATAGGGCAAGATCCCCAGGTGCACTAATGCAAAGCTCATGCAAGGAGTTGCTGTGCTGCCAGGTTTGGTGGAGCACATCACAATCTAGTGCCACCCGCAACATAATTCTACCCCCAGCATGCTCTAGGATCCTTCCAGTCCTAGGTGAGGTGGGAATGGCGGGCGGAGCTACGCTAGCCCTAAACAAACTAAGAATTCCCCTACACTGGAGTGGTGCAAAGAAGACTGAGAAGGGGCTGAATATCCAGCCCATAGGTGATATTAGTAAACTGATCAAAGTGTGAGTAGATCTCATTGCAAAAGCCTTTTGTTCTTCATAAATGCAAGTCTTGGCGAGACTACTGGAAACAACTGATGTCTTGGTTAGACTGGGAAAATAACAAATTTTTCAAGTCAGTGGTTGAATTGGCGGGGAAAATCATTTAGGATCAAATCAAAATGATGATTTTTCAGTTTTTCTTGAAACAAAAACCAAAAAGTATTGCTTTGGATCAAATCAATATTTTGTTGGATCAAAACCACCTCCGGAAAATGAAACAAAACAAAAAAATTTGGAGGATTTAAATTTGTTTAAAATTAAATGTAGGTAAATTCTGAAACAAAAAGTCAAAATGTTTCATTTCAGAAAAGCCAAAACAAAATATTTTGACAATTCCATGTTTTCCCTTTTTTTTTTTTAATAGCCAAAACGAATTTGTTGAATTTGACCCGAATTTACAAATAGTTTTGGATGACCTGGACTTGCAATTTTTGTGGAAAAAACTATTAGCACAAGATATTTCACCCAGCTTCACACAACTCCTGCTATGAAATGTTTAAATATTAATTTGAATTTCATTTCTTTTGTGTTTCCCATATTATATTCATTGTCACGGGCTCTTTCAGACCACTGTAGGACCATACGCATAGCAACTCTTTCTGTTCTGAAAAAAAAAAAAAGACTTAATAGTGTGACATTACACCCCATATTCTTTATGGAAATACACATATGATATGGATATGGCATAACTGAGATATATTTTATGTAAGATGGGTCTGATAAGATATCATTGGAAAGGTTATAATTTACTGAATGTGATGATCCAATTTGTGTGTATGTATCATTTCTGTATCTAAAGTTAGGAATATTGACTATGTAACAATTACAACTGTATGTGTTTGGGAGACACCAACCAGACAACAGGCCATCAGCCTTGATGAGCCATTAGGAAGGAACAATAAGACTTTAAAGATACTAATCTCTCTCCTTCTTGAGAGGCATCCTGGAATGTAGCTGTGACACTACTAGGTCAGGTGGTCCTGCCACCTGGTACTAAACACCATCTTGGACTTCTAGTAATTTTCCATGAAAAGGAGGTGGAAGTCAAGTCTGGGAAACAAAAGATTCTCGCCTTATGTAAATCTTATTTAAGGCTGGGGAGGAAGGCAAACAGGACTCTCCCCTTCACTGCCTTCCCACACAAGAAGAAAGACTGCTGAAAGTACCTGAAGAGACAAAGGAACTGAGCTGAGGGAAAGGCAAGGGTGAGACCAGACTGAGACAGAGGAGTCTAGTCTGTAAAGAGAAATAACTGGAACTCTATGCTACAGAAACTCTGCATCCTGCCTAAGTCAACATTTAGGTGAGAAATTATATTTTGTAACCAATTTCTTTAAAATCTTAAGCTTAGTATGCGTGTTTTGTTTTATTTGCTTAGCAATTTGCTTTGTTCTGTTTATTATCCCTTATAATCACTTAAAATATCTTTTATAGTTAATACATTTGTTTTGTTTGTTATAAAAAATAGTTTGTGCAATTTATAACTGGGGGCGGGCAAGAAGTTGTGCATATCTTTGTCTACATTGAGGGAGGGGGCGAATTTATGAGCTTATGTTGTATAGATTACTCTACAATGCAAGACATTATTATCTTGGGTGTACTTTCCAGAGGGGAGCTGCACTTGAGTGCTGGGTGATTTCCTAGCTGAGTCTTCCCATAGACAGCTGTTTGCAGACTCAGTGTGATTCTACAGCTGGTGCGTCCCTACCTGTGTGTGTGTGTGTTGCTAGAGGCCGGAGAGCCTAATTCAGCAAAACAGGGAGAGGGAGCCTAGGCTAGTGGAGCAGGTGGGCTCAGTGAAATCCCAGTACATCAGGTGGCGTACCAGAAAGGGGGGGTGTCACGGTTCCTCCCCCACTCTGAACTCTAGGGTACAGATGTGGGGACCTGCATGAAAAACCTCCTAAGCTTATCTTTACCAGCTTAGGTCAAAACTTCCCCAAGGTACAAAATATTACACCTTGGACTGGCCGCTACCACCACCAAACTAATACTGGTTACTGGGGAAGAGCTGTTTGGACGCGTCCTTCCCCCCCAAAATACTTCCCAAAACCTTGCACCCCACTTCCTGGACAAGGTTTGGTAAAAAGCCTCACCAATTTGCTTAGGTGACTACAGATCCAGACCCTTGGATCTTAAGAACAATGAACAATCCTCCCAACACTTGCACCCCCCCTTTCCTGGGAAATGTTGGATAAAAAGTCTCACCAATTTGCGTAGGTGACCACAGACCCAAACCCTTGGATCTGAGAACAATGAAAAAGCATTCAGTGTTTTACAAGAAGACTTTTAATAAAAAATAGAAGTAAATAGAAATAAAGAAATCCCCCCTGTAAAATCAGGATGGTAGATATCTTACAGGGTAATTAGATTCAAAAACATAGAGAACCCCTCTAGGCAAAACCTTAAGTTACAAAAAAGATACACAGACAGAAATAGTTATTCTATTCAGCACAATTCTTTTCTCAGCCATTTAACGAAATCATAATCTAACACATACCTAGCTAGATTACTTACTAAAAGTTCTAAGACTCCATTCCTGTTCTGTCCCCGGCCAAAACGACTACAGACAGACCCAGACCCTTTGTTTCTCTCCCTCCTCCCAGCTTTTGAAAGTATCTTGTCTCCTCATTGGTCATTTTGGTCAGGTGCCAGCGAGGTTACCTTTAGCTTCTTAACCCTTTACAGGTGAGAGGAGCTTTCCCCTGGCCAGGAGAGATTTCAAAGGGGTTTACCCTTCCCTTTATATTTATGACAGGGGGGATTCTGTAAAGACTCCAATTTGTTTTCCCCAAATCTTCATTGCCTTACTGCACTTGTCATCTGTGCTGAGTAAATAAGATTGCAAATTGAGGGAGTGACATTCTACAGTAGGTGCCACTTAAGCATACAGCTACCAGGGTACTGAACAGAGATACACCATCATTCAAGTACATGGAAAATCTTTTCCTTGCCAGAGGAGCTGAGTTATATATGCTAGCTGTGGCAAAATACCTTATTCGCCTCAGTAGGCTCGATCCTGTTTAGCCTTGGAGACTCAGGTTTGGGGCAAGGCAAATCCTTATAGGTGGCACAGGGTCCTGCTACTCCTTTCCTCAGTCAGTCCCTTGCTTGTTTTCCTTCCCTTCTGGGGAGCAAGTGCAGCCTCCCTACTGCGAAGGTCTGGTGTCTTGCTGCAAACAGCCTACTGGCAACTTCCCTGCTCCTCTCACTCCCTCACTCTTCCCCTCCTACTACCCAGGGGAGGGTTTAAAAAGGTCCCAAGTAGTTGGAGTCAGCTGAACCTAATTGGTTCCCTAACAGCCCCTTTTCCAGCTGAACCTTATTGCCCCATGGTTCTCTCTCCCCAGTGGATAGGGAGGGGCCTTTTAATCCCCTGGGATTAATTACTAGCCCCCTTTTGTAGCTGTTTGTCCTGGGTTTACCACATATCCTCCCTGCGCCCCCCCCCCACCCCCCCGCTCAACACTACGGGGTTGGGCTACTTGGGTTGGCAAACAGTGCACTCTCGACAGGCCATCCGCACTGCCATGTTGGATTCCAGACCTATGTTGTACTCTGAAGTGGAAGGATTGAAGTGACAGGAACCATCTCGTCACTCTGGCACTTTTGTCTTTATTTTGGTGCATCCACTGCAGAGGGGCACGGTCCGTGACAAGGGTAAATCTCCGTCCCAGTAGATAGTAGCAGAGGCTTTCTACGGCCCATTTTACCACCAGGCATTCTTTATCGACAACAGCGTATTTCCGTTCCCTAGGCAGGAGCTTCCTACTGAGGAAGAGGATGGGGTGTTCGTCATCCCTGACGATTTGTGAAACCTTACATCAGAGGCGTCGGTTTGTAGGATAAACTCCTTCCTCCAGTCTGGGGCCACGAGTATGGGGTCAGTGCAGAGGGCCATCTATAGATCTGAAAAAGCATCTTCAGCCGCGGTAGTCCATCTTACTATGTCTGGACCCCGAGCTTTAGTTAGGTCCATTAATGGGCATGCCCTGGTGGCAAAGTGGGGAATGAACAGTCTATAGTACCCCACTAGTCCCAGGAATGCCCTGACCTGTTTTTTTCGGAGTGGTCGGGGCCACTTCTGTATAGCTTCTAACTTGTTGAGTTGGGGCCTCACCACACCCCTCTGGACTATATACCCAAGGTATTTGGCTTCAGCTAGCCCGAGCGAACACTTGGAGGGGTTTGCCGTCAGCCCTGCCTTCCTCAGGGTATCCAGCACTGCCTCTACCTTCTCCAAGTGTCTCCCCCAGTCGGGGCTATATATGATAACGTCGTCGAGATAGGCTGCTGCATACTTGGCATGTGGTTGCAACAGTTTGTCTACTGAGTCTTTAGAAAGTAGCGGGCGCCCCAAAGGGGAGGACGGTGTACTGATATAGTCCCTCTGGAGTTGCAAAGGCCGTCTTCTCTTTGTCGGCCTTGGCCAGGGGGATCTGCCAATAGCCCTTGGTCAGGTCAAGGGTAGACATAAACTGTGCTTTTCCCAATCTGTCAATTAGCTCATCTATCCGGGGTATAGGGTACGCATCAAACTAGGACACCTCATTCAGCTTTCGGAAGTCGTTGCAGAACCTCACGCTGCCATCCAGGTTAGGCACTAAAACCACTGGACTTGACCATTGGCTATGAGATTCTTCAATGACTCCTAAGGCCAGCATTTTCCTGACCTCTGTCCTGATCTCCTCGCTTTTGGCCTCCAGGATCCAGTATGGCTTGACGTTCATCTTCACTCCAGGCTCTGTGAGGATGTGATGGTGAACCTCAGTAGTCCTGCCTGGCTTTTCTGAGAACACATCCTGGTTGTGTTTAATTAGGCTGATCACTTCAGATTGTTGCTCCGGAGTCAACTCCAGGGATATTCCCACTTTGTCGGGCTGGTTGCTTTTAGGGGATGGTGCCCCTAGCGCAACCACATGCGCTTCTCTATCCTGCCATGGTTTCAGCAGGTTTATTGGTAGATCTGCTCCAGCTTCTGGTGACCCGGCTGTCGGACCTTATAGTCGACTTCTCCTATGGCTTCTGTCATCTCATATGGTCCCTGCCACCTGGCCAGGAGCTTGCTCTCTGCCATGGGTATGAGCACCATTACCCGGTCTCCCACCTGGAACTTCTGGGTCATTGCTTGGCAATTGTAGTATGTCCGTTGGGCCCCTTGGGCCTTCTCCAGGTGTTCGCACACAAGAGGGGCGACTTGGGCTATCCTGTCTTTCATTTGCAATACATGTTCAACAATGTTTCTCCCGATGTTCGGCTGTTCTTCCCAGCCCTCTTTGGCCATGTCCAATATGCCCCTGGGGTGGCGACCATATAACAGCTCGAATGGGGAGAATCCAGTGGAAGCTTGGGGAACCTCCCGTACAGCAAACGGCAAGTAAGGCAGCAGGGCATCTCAGTCTTTCCCGTCGCGACTAACCACTTTCTGTAGCATGTTCTTCAATGTTCTATTGAAGTGTTCGACAAGACCGTCAGTCTGGGGATGATAAACTGACATTCTGAGGGTCCGTATATGAAGCATTGTACATAGGTCCTTCATTAACTTAGACACAAAGGGGGTCCCGTGGTCCGTCAGGATCTCTTTAGGTATCCCTATTCTGGAAAAAATCCGGACTAATTCTTTGGCTATGGTCTTGGACATGGTGTTCCGTAGGGGTACAGCCTTGGGATATCGGGTGGCATAATCTAGTACTACCAGAATGTACTGATGACCCCGGGCTGACTTCTCCAGTGGTCCTACTAGATCCATAGCTGTTCGCTCGAATGGGATTTCAATAATTGGTGGAGGTACCAAAGGGGCCCTTAGGTGTGTTCGGGGCCCATGTAACTGACATTCTGGACAGGAGGTACAATATCGCCGGACAGCCGCATAAATGCCGGGCCAAAAAAACCTCTGCAGAATTGGATCAAGGGTCTTATCTACCCCTAGATGGCCCCCAAACAGATGGCTGTAGGCCAGATCCATCACGCCCCTCTGATGCTTCTGTGGGACCAAGAGTTGTTCTATGACTTGCTCTTGGACCTGGACTACTCTGTATAGCAGATCACCCTTAATCACATAATATGGCCCTGGGCCCTTGACTCTCCCCTCCACGGGGACCCCATTTACCTCGACTACTTCTTTACGAATATTGCTGTATTCCCCATTTATCCAAACTCAGGGGGATCTACCTCTGTCTCCCCCTCAGGGAAAACCCCCGGAGAACAAGGTCCAGCTATTGGGTCATTGATCTCCTGCCCCGCCCCACTGTCTGTTGAGCCACCTCTTTCCCCTACAAGCATAGATTTCTGGTACTGGGTCAAGATCCTCATTCCCCTCCTTTTATCCACCCTCTGTTCCCTCCGAGTCTCCCGGGGCTTTCCCAGCGGGGAGAACAAATCCTGGCCAAATTCGTGGAAGGCCGGGGGGGGGGGTTATCTATCTGGGCCATCCCCTGGGTCCCGGGTTTATTATTTTCTTCTACCTTCTCCCCAGGGAGTAGGCTATCAAACCCCAGGAAGTCTCATCCGATAAGGACTGGGTAGGGGAGTTTCGGAACTACTCCCACCATCTCCTTAGTGGGGTTTCCAAGAACTTCTATTTTTACGGGGATGGTCGGGTAGTAACTGACATCCCCATCCACACAGGATATTCCTGAGCATTTGGCCCGGGATAGTTGGTCCTGCCCGACCAACTTTCCTGAGACCAGCGTGATTGCACTTCCCGAGTCTACTAACGTGATGGTCTCTATTCCATTCATCTTAACGGGTCTAGTGTATCTATGAGGGACCATTGCAACCCCTACTAGACTTATTAGATCACATGGTCCCCCTATATCTCCCAGTTCACATTGCCTGGGCTCTTCTAGATTGGGCAGCGATAATGCCCCAATTCGCCACATGTATAACATTGGTACCCTGCTCAGGGCAGCCCCCGATTTTTCGGGCTACTGGGCTTTATCCCCTGAGCCTTTCTCCCCTCATCCTCAAGTCTCTCCGAGACCTCTGGCTGCTCTTCGGCCTCCTTCCTCCCCTCCATAGTCCGGCCTGGTGCTAGGGCAAACTGGGGCTTCGGCACAGAGACTTGTCTCCGATTCTGGCGCCTTCCTTCCCCGGTGGTCCGCAAAAGTTCTTGGGCTGCTAGGTGTCTCTCTACGAGGGCAACTAGTTCATCATAGGAGGAGGAATCATTTTGGTGGACCCACCCGCGTATGTCAGGTGGCAAACCCCCTCATGTACCTGTCCAACACGAGGATTTCTACTATCTTCTCCGGCCCATGGGTCTTGGGGCGGAGCCACTTCCGGGCGAGGCGGATTAAATCAAATAGCTGGGACCTCGGCGCTTTGCTGTCCCAGTATTTCCACTCATGGAAGTGCTGGGCCCGTATGGCTGACGTCACACCTGACCTTGCCAGAATTTCTGCCTTCAGCTGGGGGTCATCCATAACTGTCTCTGTGGTCATGTCGAAATAGGCCTCCTGGGCTCCCCACACAGAAATGGAGCCAGAATACCTGCCCACTTGTCTTGGGGCCAGGCCTCCCGCAGTGCCGCCCTCTCGAAGGCGAGGAGATATGCCTCTATATAGTCATCCGTAGTCATCTTCTGTAAATAGTTGCTTGCCCACAGCGGCCGGATCCCCTGGGGCCCGTGCGTCACCGTGGTCAGGGCTTTTAACTGGTTCACTACTTCATTCAAGGTGGCTCGATCTTGGGCTGCCTGGTTCATCAGTAATTGGTTTGTCTCCTCTTGGACACATACTGACTCTTGCTGAGCAAGCATCTGCACCCTGGTAGCCTCTTGTTGGGCCGCAGTGGCTTGTACCAATGTCTTCACTACATCCTCCATTTTTTTTGTGTGATTTACCCTGCCCTGAGATGGCTTGCCACAGAGTCTTACTCACTCACCACATCCCACTGCTGACACCACGTGTGGCAAAATACTTGTTTGCCTCAGTAGGCTCGATCCTTTTTAGCCTTGGAGACTCAGGTTTGGGGCAAGGCAAATCCTTATAGGTGGCACAGGGTCCTGCTACTCCTTTCCTCAGTCAGTCCCTTGCTTGTTTTCCTTCCCTTCTGGGGAGCGAGTGCAGCCTCCCTACTGCGAAGGTCTGGTGTCTTGCTGCAAACAGCCTACTGGCAACTTCCCTGCTCCTCTCACTCCCTCACTCTTCCCCTCCTACCACCCAGGGGAGGGTTTAAAAAGGTCCCAAGTAGTTGGAGTCAGCTGAACCTAATTGGCTCCCTAACTGCCCCTTTTCCAGCTGAACCTTATTGCCCCGTGGTTCTCTCTCCTCAGTGGACAGGGAGCGGCCTTCTAATCCCCTGGGACTAATTACTACCCCCCTTTTTTAGCTGTTTGTCCTGGGTTTACCACATAGCAAATAAAGAATCTTAAGAATGTTACTATGTTTCATCTGTCAGGTGACATAATATCACAAATGATCTGAGCCCTGTGTGACGTATGAAGCATTCCAGAATTAGCACATCCTAGCTGTGCAATATGCCTTATTACAATCCACCTGACAGCCGTCACTGTGCCCTGAAAAGACAGTTATCCTCTAAGGTCTATATTTTGACAAAGCTGGATGAACCAGTGACATATGAGTTAACTCCTTTTCAAGGGGGAAAGAGACTAAACATATTTATACTTTTTTTTTAATGTGAGAAAATAGACCTGGAAAATATTTATAATGCTGTGTCACAAAGCTACCTCATTATCCACCTTCACATCCCTCCTGAAAACTCTCCCTTGCCACGATGACTACATAAAACTTGATAATGGTTAGACTGCTGATGTGCAGAGACCCAGCCTATCATGCTGACTAATACTGTCTCATTGTTTCCTTGTACCCCCTTGTCAAACTCTTTGTATCCATCTGTTCTCTCTTGTCTTATGTTTAGATTGTAAACGCCTTGGACCAGGGACTGTCTTTTTAGTTCTATGTTTGCACTGTGGGGTCCTGATCCATGATTAGACTATACAACTAATAAATGACCAAATGATACCTTCTCCCCAGACACACTTCACTCAGCAGAGTCCTTGCTTGCACCATGATTGTTGGAGCACTCACAGAAACATTTGTTAGAAGAATCTGAACTGGCAAACACTCTAACTTTGGAGCAGACAAAGAAGAACAAATTAGACGTGCATTTAAAACTGCAATGCTGTTAAAAAAAAAAAAAAGCAAGCAGTGTCACTACAATTACAGATGGAGTCAGAAATGACAGTGGAGAACACTATCCAAATAGCTTGTCACTCAGGGCTCATTAAGAAGGAAAATGCAGGCAAGGAAACAGCTAAGAAGCTGAGTGAGCTCCTGGGTCAGTCTGCAGAGTGAAAGACAGCGAAGAAATGGAATATGATCCAGAAAAGTGACAAAAAGCAAGGAACTGGCATAAGAGCAGGTGAGAAATATACCTGCTGGATTCACAATGACAACCAAAAGGAAAATTGCCTAGCACAGAACAAATAAAGAAATAAATGCAGGAAATGTAAAAAACTAGGGGCAGAAGACAAAGACCATTCTTTTTAGGACTGATACACATGAAGAAGACAATGATGTCTGATGATCTGTGATGCTATCACTCAATGGTAGGAGAATAGAATTTAAGATCAATAGATAGCCTTATCATACAAGGGAAGACAGAAGAAAAACATGCTGAAAGTGTTTTATGTTTAGATTTTTAAGGAAGGCTGTTCTATCTAATCTTTTACCATACCTGCTGTTACAGAATGAAGTATCTACTACTTCTTTTAAAAAGTGTCTTGTATTGGAATATCTCATCTGTTGTTTACACTGGCAAAGAGGTGTCAAACCAAAAAAAAAATCCTCTTTATAGAACTGTTAGACTTATTTAGTTATAAAAGTTTAAAACTTTGTTGTGTTGAACTTTCTGAGATTGCACTTTATAGTTCCCTTTTTTATTGCTTCTTTAAATACATGTCCTGTATAAAGAACTGCAGGATTCGGATCTTTTTTTACATGCCCTGTACAAAAGTTCTCAGAATATCTAGAGGGGCATAGTTAGATACATGCATTAATAGTTTAATCTACTTTTAAAATGCAGTGTAAAATAATCCATATGATCTTTATTTTAAAACTATTTCCACTCAAATCAAATGAGGGGGAAAAATTACAGTTTCTTTGCCTGGTAATGGAACAACAACTACAGGGAGCTCTGTTTCTCTATGAGTGTCCCTGTGTGACAAGAAATTACAGTTTCTTTGCCTGGAAAGGACCTCAAGAGGTCTTCTAGTCCAGTCCTTGACAGGTGATTATCTAACTTGCTCTTAAAAATCTCCAGTGATGGAGATTCCACAACCTCCTACATGATCTCATACATGATTGTCATGTTGCACCTTCATTCTGCATAGCTGCTTTGTTTTGTGTAAAAAGGCAGTCCATTAAAATAAACAAGAATCCTGCTCTCTGATGCATTCTCCCCCCCCCCCCCAGGAATGGAGAAGCCCGCAAAGAGGAGGGACATGCCCATGTACATTTGTATCAACTCTTATGCATCCGCAGATCCTAAGCAAAAAGTTCCACCCTCCTCTAGGCCTACCAGGCACAACAGTATTCATCATCCTCATTATTTTTATTAATGAATTCATTATTATTTGTATTAAAAGTAACATCCAGGATCCCTAATCAGAAGGTGCCCCATATTATGTTGGGCACTGTTCAAACCCATAGCAAGAGGCCATCCACTAAGACCCTCATCCTATAAACACTTATGTAATTTTATACACATGGAAGTCCCATTAAAGTTACTCACATGTATGGGTCTAAATTAAGACAAACTGCAACAAGTAGGTGTAAAAAACAAGCAGAATGAGTATGGGAGGAAGGATGAGATGAGCATACCATCAAATACAGGGTCACTCCCAAACCCTGGTAGAATGATGTACAATCACACATGCTCCTTTATTCATTATCTCATAGTCTCTTCCTGCAAAAAAATAATCTTGACTTATACACCATTATTGGAGGAACCAAAGTAAGAGAGTCCTGGAATCCTTGTATTGCTTTTATGAACATGTGTACTTTTGTACCGCCAACACCTCTTGTGCTTGGTGAAAGTAATTGGGGGAAGTTATGAAAACATCAGGCTCCTGACTCTTTAACCAAACTTGATGTACTTGGCAGGAATCAGAGACACCACTTATTTCTTTAGATTAGCAAAAGGTGTTTTCAAATATTCTAGTAAACTGAAAAACAGTAAAGAGAACTAGTGACAACTACTTGGAGAGTGAGCAGAGCCTGGAACAAGCTGATGGGAAAGTTTCATTCACAGGTTGAGCAAGTAGGCCAAGAAACTGCCTAAGGCAAATAAAATAAACATCACTTTTTCATTTTATAAGCTTTGTAGTGGTATTTGTAAGTAACTACATCCAGTAATTCTACATGAGGGAGCCTTTTAGGAGTAAGCTAACAATAATGAAAATACAGTATCTAGGGATTAGAATAATAAACCAAGAGAAAGGAAGCAGTACTGAACCAAGGCTCAAGGCACAGTACACAATTTTTAATATCAAAGTCCCATTTTAGCATTTCAAAGTATGCCCACAAGAACAGTCACCCAGCCACCCACTCCCCCAACTGCAGACTGAGTATATACAGTAGGACAAGGGAGACAGAGACAGCTAAGAATAGTCAGAATTCAAGTAATCAACCAGGTTGAAGTGCAATGCCAGTTCATAGACAGCACATACTTACATGTTTGATTAGGTAGTCAGGACCCTGGTGTTTTCCTAACTTTCACCAAGTACTTCTGCTGTCAAAAAAGGCTTTGTCCTCCTCTGAGAACTCTGCTGCCAGGTTTCAGAGTAGCAGCCGTGTTAGTCTGTATTCGTAAAAAGAAAAGGAGTACTTGTGGCACCTTAGAGACTAACCAATTTATTTGAGCATAAGCTTTCAGGAGCTACAGCTCACTTCATCAGATGCATAAAGTGGAAAATGCAGTGAGGATGTTTTATACACACAGACCACGAAAAATGGGTGTTTATCACTTCAAAAGGTTTTCTCTCCCCCCACTCCACTCTCCTGCTGGTAATAGCTTACCTAAAGTGATCACTCTCCTTACAATGTGTATGATAATCAAGGTGGGCCATTTCCAGCACAAATCCAGGGTTTAACAAGAACATCCGAGGAACAGTGGAGGGAAGGGGGGGGAGGGTAGGAAAAAACAAGGGGAAATATGTTACCTTGCATAATGACTTAGCCACGCCCAGTCTCTATTCAAGCCTAAGTTAATTGTATCCAATTTGCAAATGAATTCCAATTCAGCAGTCTCTCGCTGGAGACTGGTTTTGAAGTTTTTCTGTTGTAATATCGCAACTTTCATGTCTGTAATCGCGTGACCAGAGAGATTGAAGTGTTCTCCGACTGCTGCCAGTGGAAGGAACTGGCCACAGCAGTCTCTACCTAACTGTCTTTAGTTTGCATGAGGGAGGAGCAGGCTGCCAGCAGGGATTTCCTAGGAATCCCTGCTGCCAAAGGGCAAGGAGGACAGCAGAGAACTTGACTATCTTGTAGCTACAGGGACTGTGGGCAACTCTGGAATGAGAAATGGCAGCTTTTTTTTATCCTTGGTAACCTGAGCAGCCAGGAGTAGGGAGCCAAGTCCAGGGAATTCTGGCACTTCTTTTTTTAGGGCTTGAGCACTGTTGTACACATGAATGTATATGTATCTTCCGCTATATTGCCTTACTTCAACAGACAGCCTCACATTTACACTTAATTTATTAATATAAACACACGTACCTAATATAACGTAGTAGATTTTCTTAACAATCAGTATTTGTTGCTTTTTTTTCTGTCCTCCCATCCCCCAATATTAACCATGATATTTATCTGGAAAATTGTGAAGTTAATTTTTTGCACTGATTTTTCACTTGTTTCTTCATTTTTGTTCTAAAACACCAATAAATTCCCAAGACATTTAAATAAAATAAAAATGAAGGGCATTGGGAGTAGTAAGAAATGCTTAAGTAGTAGGGAAAAGAAAGGATAAAAACAGGAAGTGCCATGACTTTGTGTGTGCGGATTATGTATCAGTCTGTGGATAAAAACCAGAGCAGATTTAGCTATCAGAATAAACCAGATGGCTGGACTCACAGAACAAAAACATTTCAAACCTCATAGCTTAAATTATGCTCAGAAAAGATGTGGGTATATGTGCACACAATTAATTGCATCAGCAACCCCACACAATCACATGCTATTGTAGGTATTTATGCATACAAATACTCAGTAATGCACCCAATTAGCTAATAAACATATAACATTATAGGATTTCCTTGATTTCAACAAACTGTACATTGTCTGCAGACATCACTAAGGAGATCAGGGGTTGAACATTTAAACTTGCTGTCCCCAGATATAACCAGAGCCAAAGTTAGAACTGGAATCCTTGTGGTACTGGCAGCAGTTCTACCAAGGAACCAAAATTTTAAATTAGCAGGAGCTTTGGTATGGTTATGGTTCTCAGCTGGAAAGTTTTCTTTGCAAAATTTAACCTTGGAAAGAGTGCTGAGTACCAAAAAAGACACCTGAAAGTGAGCTGCAATGTGCAGATGTTTGTCTCTGCTATTATCCCCATCCTACCATTGAAGAGTGGAGAAAGGTTTCAGGTAGTAATTTCTTCTGAGACATCACAGGAACAACATCAAAAAGATAATTGGGCTACATGTCTTTGAGTTAGTGCTTAACCCTGCTTTGCTGTTTTGCTTTGATTAGGGGTCATTTGAAAATATTTGCTATTATAATTGCACACTTTTGAGGTTCCCTTTGAAATAAAAGTGTGGGGTTTTTCTTCTTTAATATTTTTATATGCATTTACTTTTTTGTCTAAAGAAAATGCTTTTAGCCTACAGGCAAGAGGTGAATATCTTTAAAGATGTATAGCTTTAATTTCTCTCAGAGTAGCAGCTGTGTTAATCTGTATCCGCAAAAACAAAAGGAGTACTTGTGGCACCTTAGAGACTAACAAATTTATTTGAGCATAAGCTGTCGAAGTGAGCTGTAACTCACGAAAGCTTATGCTCAGATAAATTTGTTAGTCTCTAAGGTGCCACAAGTACTCCTTTTCTTTAATTTCTCTATGTCTCATTTCCTCATCTGCAAAAATGGGCTTATTAATACTTCTTTCCTTCAGTCTTTGAAGAACATGCAGTCAAAATAGAGAAGACAAGAGCCGGGACTCCTTCTTGCACATGTGATTCAGCAACTAGTGCAATGGGACGCTGATCTCTGTTGGAGCCTCTAGGTCCTACTATAATAAATATAAAATAATGAGAAGTCAAACTCAGTTCTCTCCAAAACTCACAATAAGACTCCTTTTATTCCAACATGGAGTGCACAGTACAGGCTTCCTGAACTTATGCAAAAATTAAACACTTTTTCCGTTCGGAGAACATTATCAAATCACCAGAAGACTTGAGACAAGACAACACTTTCTGTATATACAGACAAAGAATTTCATCTTAATCACTGGAGCCCTAGAAAATGAATCAGAGAAACCTGTGAGTTAGAGAAATTTATACATCTTAAAATCCCCAAAGGGCACAGTATCATGCTTAATAAAATATTTAGATAAAATTAGAAACTAACAATAAAAGCTACAGAACTGTCTGGAATACAGATCTTGGTACAGAGTTATCAGAAAGTCAGTGTAAAGTATCTCTTAGTTATGTATCTATTTATAATAAATTTAAGAAGTAACAATATTATATACTCCACATGCCTTACTGCACTCCTTACTTCCTTAGTACATTTAAACTAGTTATGTTGGCTAAGCGTCCCAAGTGTCACCCAGAAAGGACAACTTTCACTCTTTTTGGGGCAGTTCCAAAATATTCAGTGTTTGGAATCAAGTATATGGCTTTTCAAGGCTACTTCTGGACAAACAACTGAAAAGCTCCAGCTTTAAGTATTTTTGATCTTGGTGTAATTCACTGAATAGCTCTGCCTTGAAGTTCATTAGAACTCAAGTTTTAATCAGTAGGAGTCAAGTTCTTAATATAGGGATCAAGGACAAATCTCCTACACTCATGACATAGCTTAGAAGCGCTTTTTGAGTAGCTTTGAGTTATGAAACAAACAGCAGAATTGGATAACAAAAGACATTCATATGCTACTGGGGTGATCAGTTACCTACACTTAGTATTTATAGGTTAGTTTAAAATTTGTTTCGAAAAAAACAACAGAAAATTATATCTTATAGACTTTTAAATAATAATGGCTCTAGAATCCTAACTTCTGTAGTAATTTTTACAGGATTTGTCCATAAGATATACAATAATAAATAGCTCATTACATGGTATCATTACTTGGTAAATCATTTTGGGATACAATTTGTATCAAAGAGGCTATAATATTTTATATTATAATTATAATACTACAATATATAGTATTGTAAAGCTTTTCAGTTACTATCTAGATAGGCTGGATTTAAACAAGTGATTTAGAAGCTAAAGGCTCCATATTCCATTACTATTCCCATGAGCAATCCGGCTCCCATGGGAAAATATTGATACCACTAGCATTCTGCAATTCCTAGTAGGAATCATCTTGCTGAAAAACCAGTAGCATTGACAGTGTGGGAGCCCAATGGGAGAAAAAATAAGTCAATTTCCATCTGACAACATGGGAGTCCTGTGCCAAACACTGCAAGAGTCTTCAGGCTGTTTTAATAGTGGTTTAACAAGTAGAAGGAAAACTCAATTTCATCTTCAAAAATTGTTCAAGTTAGTAATAAAATAGGATGGGGACTTTTTACAGTGTCAGACAATGAGCTTCTCATTGTCACCACCAGTAATCAATTATTTAAAAAGACTTATTTTTAAAAAATATTAAAATACATTTCACAGTTTGTTCATAGAGGGGAGTATTCTTGAACTCTGGATTGTTGGTTTTAGCAAATTAGGCACCATTGTCTTTAAATGCCTGAAATTATTCTAAAATCGTCCATTATGCTGTCTGCTCACTTTGTTTTTAACTGCATTTAACTCTGTCTTATTATTTAACAATAGGACTTAGAAAGGAAGATGATAAGAATTCAATTTATTTAACCTAAGGAACAAGAATTAAAGGGAGGAACAGAATAACAATATAAATATTCATAGAAAATTATAAAAGGAAGAAAATAATTTGCACTGAGAAGCCACAAATATAACAGTAAAGGATTAAAGTTGAAAAAGGATAAATTTAACTTGTATATTAGAGAAAAAAAGTTTCTGAGGGAGGTAAGAACAATTGGACAGAAAGGATGTTTTCTTTGAGTTACAATAGTTAAACGGATACAAGGCACCCAAGCTAGATAAGTACAGTACAGCATATAGAAAATATAATCTTTGATTGCTTCTGGACAACGAAATAGGGCTCTTTCAACCCTTCCAGCTATAATTTGCTGGTTTTGGTAGTCTCTTACTTTAAGTAGAGTAGGGGCGTTAGGGGACAAGAGCTAAGGAAGCATTGTTCTAAGTCAGCCATAAAAATGTTGGCATACTGTGGGGCCATGCGGGTTCCCATAGCAGTGCCGCTGACTCGAAGGTATATATTGTCCCCAAATGTGAAATGGTTGTGGGTGAGGACAAAGTCACAAAAGAATAAATGAACACAAATCTGACATCAGGAATCATAACATTCAAAAACCGGTAGGAGAACACTTCAACCTCTCTGGCCACTCAGTAAAAGATTTAAGGGTGGCAATTTTGCAACAGAAAAGCTTCAAAAAGAGACTCCAACGAGAAACTGCTGAGCTTGAATTAATATGCAAACTAGATACCATTAACTTGGGTTTGAATAGAGACTGGGAGTGGCTGGGTTATTACACATATTGAATCTATTTCTCTAAAGTTAAGTCTCCTCACACCTTCTTGTCAACTGTCTAAATGGGCCATCTTGATTATCACTACAAAAGTTTTTTTCTCCTGCTGATAATAGCTCATCTTAACTAATTAGCCTCTCACAGTTCGTATGGCAACTTCCAACCTATCTGTATGTATATATATATTGTGACAAAGTTCCTCCTCTACCTTGGTGGGTCTTGCGCTTATTGGCGGATTTGCTCGCCTTGGAGCTTCACGGCAGCCCTTAGTTTGGCCGTTTTCGTGAACCCCCAGTCCAGGTCAACTCCTCCTGTGTCTGACCAGGAGTTGGGAGGTTTGGGGGGAACCCGGCCCACCCTCTACTCCGAGTTCCAGCCCAGGGCCCTGTGCAATGCACCTGTCTAGAGTGTCTCCTGGAACAGCTGTGTGACAGCTACAATTCTCTGGGCTAATTCCCCATGGCCTCCTCCCAACACCTTCTTTATCCTTACCATAAGACCTTCCTCCTGGTGTCTTACAATGCTTGTACTTCTCAGTCCTCCAACAGTATGCATTCTTACTCTCAGCTCCTAGGGACTCTTGCTCCCCGCTCCTTACACGCGCACCACAAACTGAAGTGAGCTCCTTTTTAAACCCAGGTGCCCTGATTAGCCTGCCTTAATTGATTCTAGCAACTTCTTGATTGGCTGCAGATGTTCTAATCAGCCTGTCTGTCTTAATTGTCTCCAGAAGGTTCCTGATTGTTCTGGAAACTTCCCTGTTACCTTACCCAGGGGAAAGGGACCTACTTAACCTGGGGCTAATATATCTGCCTTCTTTCAGACTAGCAGCCATGTTAGTCTGTATTCGCAAAAAGAAAAGGAGTACTTGTGGCACCTTAGAGACTAACCAATTTATTTGAGCATAAGCTTCCGTGAGCTACAGCTCACTTCATCGGATGCATTCAGTGGAAAATACAGTGGGGAGATTTATATACATAGAGAACATGAAGGTGATGGCTAGTGGCGTTCTGTTATTTTCTTTGTTGGGCCTGTCCTATAGTAGGTGACTTCTGGGTACTCTTTTGGCTCTGTCAATCTGTTTCTTCACTTCAGCAGGTGGGTACTGTAGTTGTAAGAACGCTTGATAGAGATCTTGTAAGTGATAGAGATCTTGTTCAGCCCCCAACTAAAACCTCTCCAACGCATCATCAAGGATCTAAACCTATCCTGAAGGACGACCCATCACTCTCACAGATCTTGGGAGACAGGCCAGTCCTTGCTTACAGACAGCCCCCAAACCTGAAGCAAATACTCACCAGCAACCACACACCACACAACAGAACCACTAATCCAGGAACCTATCCTTGCAACAAAGCCCGTTGCCAACTGTGTCCACATATCTATTCAGGGGACACCATCATAGCGCCTAATCACATCAGTCACACTATCAGAGGCTCGTTCACCTGCACATCTACTAATGTGATATATGCCATCATGTGCCAGCAATGCCCCTCTACCATGTACATTGGTCAAACTGGACAGTCTCTACATAAAAGAATAAATGGACACAAATCAGACGTCAAGAATTATAACATTCAAAAACCAGTTGGAGAACACTTCAATCTCTCTGGTCACTTGATTACAGACCTAAAAGTTGCAATTCTTCAACAAAAAACCTTCAAAAAAAGACTCCAATGAGAGACAGCTGAATTGGAATTAATTTGCAAACTGGATACAATTAACTTAGGCTTGAATAGAGACTGGGAGTGGATGGGTCATTACACAAAGTAAAACTATTTCCCCGTGTTTATTCCCCTCCTCCAGCCCCCCTGTTCCTCAGACATTCTTGTCAACTGCTGGATATGGCCCACCTTGATTATCACTACAAAAGGTTCCCCCCACACCCGGCTCTCCTGCTGGTAATAGCTCACCTTAAGTGATCACTGTTGTTACAGTCTGTATGGTAACACCCATTGTTTCATGTTCTCTGTGTATATAAATCTCCCCACTGTATTTTCCATTGAATGCATCCGATGAAGTGAGCTGTAGCTCACGAAAGCTTATACTCAAGTAAATTTGTTAGTCTCTAAGGTTCCACAAGTCCTCCTTATATCTGCCTTCTATTACTCTCCTGTAGCCATCTGGCACGACCCTGTCACAATATCTTCTTACTATACGTTCCATTCTGTGCATCTGATGCAGTGGGCTGTAGCCCACGAAAGCTTATGCGCTAATAAATTGGTTAGTCTCTAAGGTGCCACAAGTCCTCCTGTTCTTTTTGCGGATACAGACTAACACAGCTGCTACGCTGACACCTAAGATAATTAGGATTGTCAGAAGGCTACATTTTAAGAGAGACTGTCAAGAATTGAAGGCACGCAACTTCTCCTACCTTAAAACTGCCATCATCCAATGGAGAGCATCTTCCGGATTCTAGAAAGCAGAACCCCTGCCTGCACCGGTAGTGACACACAGGGATAAGGCAGGTTATAGTGAGCCTACAAAGGAGAAGGTCCAGCACCTCTTGCCCAGCAATGATGCTATGCTCCTCATGCGCTCCCTCTCCACCACTGCACAGGATGTTTTGTTTGGGGGGGCGGGAGAGTGGGCTGGCTGATCTAGAACTACTGAGTATGAATCCACCACCTAAATATCTGGTTGGAGGGAAGATACATCTGCTGTGATGGCTAACATAGCCTGAGAAATTCAGTATTAGCCATAGAGTGTCTCTGTGGGATAAGAATTTCTTTTCCCAGTTGCTGTACAAAACATCACCCCACCCAATCATAAGATGATTTACTTGGACTTCATGAGGAAATCAGAATTTTTCCCTATTTGTTTTGTCAAAAAAAATAGTTCGGCCACTTCACCACCAAGAACATCTAAAAAAAAAAAAAAATCAACAGCAGCTAGTTTATCAGTCTCAGAAAAGCAAAATTGTGCTCTTCCCCAATGCATTTGCATCAACACCAGCTAAATGAAAACTATTCCCAAACCACGGTTAGCATTAATGGCTAGATGACGCTGAACAAATATGAGTTTGGTAGGAATTGTAATCATGAGGGGCTGGTGTATTTTGTTTATTAAAATGGGCATGTCAATTTCAGCTCTATCTAAAACACAAGGAAAAATCAATGATCCCCTAAATGGGGTGGAGGGAGGAGGGAAATAAAGACCATCCCTTTAAAATCAATGAAAACACTTCTAAACTATTAAAGGAAAACAGGTTTTCATGCTTCTAGGATTGCACTTTAAAACACACACACAGGCACAGGGTGCTGTGAGGAGGGCAGCCTCCCTCTCTCAGGCTGAGCCCACTGCTCTCTTCTGGCACCACCTGGTGGGTGAAAGTTGTAATTTCAGACTTCCTTTGCCTTATCAGAATCTGCAAGGAAAAAGATGTTCAGAGGATATTTATTCTGCGCTTGCATAGGAGTGCAGAATTCCCCCAGGAATAATATCTGTGAGGCAAAGGAGGAAAAACTGACGCCAGTGTGGTGGGGGTAGCTATCAGTTGAATTTGAACAGCCAGACATGTGGGCTATTACAAGAGCCTACTGCAGAGCTGTACGGCTGAGACAGGCTTTGAAAGAGCACTTCATTGGTCAGCAACAGTAGTGTTCTTTTCTGGAATGTTCTCTGGGCCTGGAACTTTTGGTGCTGCTAAGAATTGGGTAGTTCGCTGTACATTTATAAATATGGCTGGCTGTTTTCCTGAAACTATGAATTCGATGATGGTTGATGTGTATTTACAAGTACTATTTGCTTTGACTACCACTATGCATTATGCAATATTTGTCGTGAACTAATAAAAATAATTTGATTCTCCAAAAAGAGAACTTTATTGAACAGGAAAAAAAAGGAGCGAAGAAAAATCAGTGTGCAAAAAACCCCACAGGCATGGTCATACAAAGTTTTAACATAACTTAATGGGGTGAAATGAAAAAAAATAGAAAGGAAGTAAATATTTATGTCCATTTGAGTGAACAAATGTAACCCATTGTGGCTATACATACACCCATCATGGTTCTCAAAGGTCAGTGTGTGTGAAGCTGTGGTTTTCCTTGATGTCCCCTGGCATGGAATAGTAGGGGGAATGATGCATCACGTGATTTGTTGTGATGGTGTAGAGAGCTGTGACCATAGAGATCTCCAAGGGCTGCAAAGGGAGAGGAGTCTTGGATTTTTAGACCTGTAGGTCAACCAGGGTCTGCAGCATTTGGGTTTGTTGCCTGAGAAGACCCATTATGTCGTGGTGCATTTCCTGCTCTTTATCATGCTGGGACTCCTAGGCCTTTTTAACTGCTTCTTTATCCATGCTGTTGGTTATGTTGGTCCTCCAAGCCCTTTGTCCATGGCCTGAATGCAGCATGGGCTTGCACAATCTCTCATAACACAACAGAAAGGGAAACATACATTTTAAAACTCCCTTCCCTTTTGCACTCTCTATGATTTTATAAAAATATGCTAATGAGTGTGAATATAATGTAACTGGAATATGCTTCATGTAAAAGGTCTCTTGTAGGGTATCATTACAAAGCTTATAATCTACCGAGTGTGGTCATCCTATTTGTATAAATGTATCACTCTTGTATCTGAAACTAGAAATATGAAATATAACTCTGAGGTCCTATTGTAGTAATGCAAAGTGTGGGCCATTAACTGTAGTTTGGGATCTTAATGGCTCCCATTAACCAGGACAATCGACTGTAGATGGCTCTATTATACTTAGAGACTAACCAATTTATTAGAGCATAAGCTTTCGTGAGCTACAGCTCACTTCATCAGATGCATATGAAGTGAGCTGTAGCTCACGAAAGCTTATGCTCTAATAAATTGGTTAGTCTCTAAGGTGCCACAAGTACTCCTTTTCTTTTTGCGAATACAGACTAACACGGCTGTTACTCTGAAATCTATTATACTTGTAAGTCTTCCTGCATACCTGTGGGCTGGTAAGTGGGTAATGAAGTCTTACAGTTAAATGTGATCATGTCACCTGAACTGGAATCCATCTTTAACCTAGTGCTTTTCCATTGAGAAGGAAGGGTGGATTCCCTCCTTATGCAAAAGATATATAAGTGGGTCGAAGAGAACAAATGGGGCGGACATCATGAGAAATCCCCTAGCTACCACCTGAGCTGGGACAAGGCTGTACCAGCGGAAAGGATTGTACCCAGACTTGGAAGGCATTCTGTATGTGAAAGAAACTTATTGAAACATCTCTGAGGGTGAGATTTTATCTGTATTCAGTTTTATTACTGTACTAGTATTACTGTACTACTGTACTTTATTTTGCTTGGTAATTCACTTTGTTCTGTCTGTTACTACTTGGAACCACTTAAATCCTACTTTCTGTATTTAATAAAATCACTTCTTACTTATTAATTAACCCAGAGTATGTATTAATACCTGGGGGGAGAGGCAAACACCTGTGCATCTCTCTCTATCAGTATTATAGAGGGCGAACAATTTATGAATTTATCCCGTATAAGCTTCATACAGGATAAAATGGATTTATGTAGGGTTTGGACCCCATTGGGAGTTGGGCATCTGAGTGTTAAAGACAGGTACACTTCTTAAGCTGCTTTCAGTTTAAACCTACAGCTGTTAGGGGACGTGGTTCAGACCTGGGGCTAGCGGGTCTGGCTCAAACCAGGCAGGGCACTGAAGTCCCAAGCTGGGAGGGCAGGGAAAGCAGGGGCAGAAGTAGTCTTGGCACATCAGTTGGCAGCCCCAAGGGGGTTTCTATGATGCAACCCGTCACACCCTTATTTCCATAAATGCTTTTCATAAGAAATACTTATTGACACGTCAGTTTTGGAGTGTGTTGGCACAGCACTGCTCTCCAGCCCCAGCCATAGTGAGTATGAATGGCTGGGCAGTGGGGTGGGGCAGGATTTCCTCTTGTATGAAGCTATAAAATGTTGGTCCTTATTCCTTGGGCATAAATATAGGGAAATGGCACAGAACACTAGCACTGCTCTCTACAGGCAGTGGTGATTTTAGTGATATCTCACTCCTGAAGGTCACAAAGATATAGAGACGACAGCTGCTGCTGGTGGTCCTGAAACTGCCAGGTCTGTATGCTGCTTGCTTGTTTACTGCAATGGTGCCAGCTGAGCTCACAGAGTGGCATGGGAAGGTGTCCTACTGCGGAGGAAGAAATAAGGCTGCCATCCCCAAAAAACTTTGGGAGGATGGCAGACTACGTCCATGAAAGTTTCACCGAGATCTCTCAGGAGGGTAAAAGAGCCATCCCTATTCACACAAACAAAGCACTCTTCGTGCCCCACCCCCACCTAACAACAGGGGAATAAAAAGCTGCTGCCAACTCTACCTCCGTTTGTAGTACCTTCTACTTCATCTCGCATGGGCAGACCCATGAAAAGTTGATACCTTTGCGTTAACATGTGGATGGACTGGGGCCATTTTAAAATTTAAACACTGTAAAGAAAAATGCATGTGCATACTTGCCCGACGTCCTTTCCCCTTCATCAGGCTCATCTGTGTTTGCCTGGTGGGACTGGCTAGACTGTGGTGGAGTCTCAAACAGATCCTGGCTTGTGGCTTGGTTGCAGTCTCCCACTCCGTCTCCCTCCTTCTTCTCCCTGTTCTTGGCAGGGTTCTCTGCCTTGGGCTCCTTTGAGGTATCCACAGTGCTATGAGTGGTTCTGGGGTGGGTTCTCCACCAAGCATAGTATGCCAATTGTTGTAAAATCACCAGGTCTGCAGCACAGCACTAGATTGCCAGGGATACCACAAGGCTCAGGAGCGCAAAGTTCCTTCATTCTTACGAGTCACTGCTGCTAATTCCTGTCCTGCCCCTGTGGAATCTGCTCAGAGATGTTCACATTTCCACAACGGGTCCATAGCTGTGCCTGTATAGCCTTTCCTCCCCACAGGCCCAGGAGATCCAATACTTCCTGTCTACTCCAGGCAGCAGCAGTTGGAGATCAGTTGGACAGTTGCACACAACAAACATGAGCTGCTAGATGTGTTTACCAAGCTAGGCCATCAAGAAAAGGCATTTTAAAACCACATGAGGTGTTTTAAGGGAGGGGGGCTTGCTTCTAGTCTCTGTGACCCCTGGGCAATGGAGTTTAAAACTGTGAGCAGAGTGATCACTGTCACAGGGAATGGGACATTGTGGGACAGCTGCTGGAGGACTGCTAAGGTCAACACAAGTCAAGCAGTGTGTACGTTCATACCTTGTCTACATTCATACAGTAGGTTGATCATAATGCTATGTCATTAGGGGAATTAGTTTTACTGCATTACTATAATGAGGCGAGTCAAGGTTCCTCCCCCACTCTGAACTCTAGGGTACAGATGTGGGGACCTGCATGAAAACCCTCCTAAGCTTATCTTTACCAGCTTAGGTCAAAACTTCCCCAAGGTACAAAATATTCCACCCGTTGTCCTTGGACTGGCCGCTACCACCACCAAACTAATACTGGTTACTGGGGAAGAGCTGTTTGGACGCATCTTTCCCCCCAAAATACTTCCCAAAACCTTGCACCCCACTTCCGGGACAAGGTTTGGTAAAAAGCCTCACCAATTTGCCTAGGTGACTACAGACCCAGACCCTTGGATCTTAAGAACAATGAACAATCCTCCCAACACTTGCACCCCCCCTTTCCTGGGAAATGTTGGATAAAAAGCCTCACCAATTTGCATAGGTGACCACAGACCCAAACCCTTGGATCTGAGAACAATGAAAAAGCATTCAGTTTTCTTACAAGAAGACTTTTAATAAAAATAGAAGTAAATAGAAATAAAGAAATCCCCCCTGTAAAATCAGGATGGTAGATACCTTACAGGGTAATTAGATTCAAAAACATAGAGAACCCCTCTAGGCAAAACTTAAGTTACAAAAAAGATACACAGACAGAAATAGTTATTCTATTCAGCACAGTTCTTTTCTCAGCCATTTAAAGAAATCATAATCTAACACGTACCTAGCTAGATTACTTACTAAAAGTTCTAAGACTCCATTCCTGGTCTATCCCCGGCCAAGACAGAATATAGACAGACCCACAGACCCTTTGTTTCTCTCCCTCCTCCCAGCTTTTGAAAGTATCTTGTCTCCTCATTGGTCATTTTGGTCAGGTGCCAGCGAGGTTACCTTTAGCTTCTTAACCCTTTACAGGTGAGAGGAGCTTTCCCCTGGCCAGGAGGGATTTCCAAGGGGTTTACCCTTCCCTTTATATTTATGACAAGGCACTCATGTCAGATGGAAACAAATATCAGTGCAGATGTGCACAAATAGGTTGTTGCAAGGCTACTTCCACTGACCTACCTTTGTGGTGAAGACCAAGACTTAATCTATATTCCATGTCCTCTTATCTTCAAGTGCTTCTGCCCTACCTGTTACAATTGCTGGATTGAAATTAAGTAGTTATTGAACTCCATGGGGTGAAAAAGAATTGGAAAGGTCCAAACATTACACCTCATCATTCCCCATATAAACACACTTTAAGGGCCTATTGAACGTATATTGAAGTCACTGGGAGTCTATCCATTGACTGCAATGGGCTTTTGGACCAGGCCTATAGAACACTGGTTGCACTATACCACACAAACTACTTGGTATCCAAGGGCAATCTCATATGGACACTAAGGATTTGCATTCACAAACACTTAGATTTCTGTGGCGGATGACAGGAATTGCTCCCATAGGAAGACATTACCTTCCAAGTTGAGTTATCAGAAATTCATTCACTGCCTTTGGCATAATTGTTAAGTAATGTGCATTTTGCGTATGAAATAAAATAGAAATGCTGACAGGCTAGCATTTATGGCTGCTGACACAAACTTTCTGAGCAGAGGCTGTGTAAATTCTGCTGACATAAACCTTCTCTTTAAGAACAGCTGCTGGTGCCTGCTAATTTCCACACCCTCCCCACTCTGCCTCCTGTGGAGTAAATCCCAAGAGCCGGTTTGCCCAAGTGCTGTAGCATCTTCTATTGACATTTAGTTACATTACAGATGGAAACATATAAAAGACAAAAATGTTTCCTTTCTGGTTTTGCTCTGTTTTCTTTTCAGACTATTTAATAATCCTACACTGAGGAGTACCCGCATAAGGTGAACAGCTGCCATATAAAATTCTTTCAAAACAACGTTATATCTATTCTGTCTGAAGTGATAAGCATTCCACATAGACAAGTTAGAGCTGACTTTCTTGGCATAAACTAAGGCACCATGCGCTTGATGATTAGCGATCACTACCATGGGGAGGAAGTGTGACTGGAGGTTGGTGCATAGGAGTTCTGGGATCTAATCTGGGTGTGTGGTTAACATCTTAAATTTAAAGACAACGTTTTGCTGATTTTTTTTTTTTTCTGATTTGGAGCCTTAGCACCTTGATCAGTAAGGTGCTAAGTGTCCTGAACTCCCATTGAAAGCAACAGGATTGCACATGTATCATGTAGGGCCTAATTTGACTTGTAAAATGTTTTTAACACATGACCCCATGATATAAACCATGTTACATATGTGTATATATTGTATGGCCCACTGCAATTACAAACAATATAAGACCAATATTTATATTTAACAAATAATACAAATAGCAAATACTACCCATGTAAAACACAACTGAATTGACATACATGTTGGAATTTCCTGACTTTTTTGTACTTGGTTTATCATCCTTATTGTTAATATTAAGAGGCTGTTGGCTTTCCCCCCATATTTAAACTGTTCTTTTTAAGAAAAAAATATTCAGGGTTATCCGGCTTGCGGAACTTACAAACGTGTTCAGTGGAGCCTGTAAATCCTTTGCTATGGATATAACCAGTTTGGGAAGATTAAAAACTTCAACCTCTCTCACCAGCATATATTGCTAGCTCCTTGCCCTGTGCCTAAGCTTAAAATTCCATCTCAGGCAGCAAGTCAGTCTGAAGATATTAATCCACCATGAGCCAGGGAAGAGCAGAATCTAGGAGTAGCAATTTAGGAAGATCTAATGTGAATAGATTTTTAAAAAAATCTTTGGGTTGGGATCTTGTGTCATTTTTTCAGCTAGATATTGCAGAAGACCGTGCAGAGATGGAAAAGGAAAATTTTCATCCTGCTTAAAAAAAAGGGACACACAGTGTCTTTCTTTTTCTTTTCTTTTCTTTTTTTTTTTATGGCAGGTATAGTCTACCCTCTTAAGAGTGAGCCATTGTCATTGGGGAGAGTATCCCCCAGCCATCTGCTCTTTATGTTCTTTCTACCACAATGTTTTTTAAGACTGGTATCGTTGAAACTTTTTTTATTTCTAACATTTTGAAGATATCAAGAAAGAATGGGAAATGTTGCACATCTTTTGGTTTCCTTCCATTGTGTGAAGTCTGTGTGTTCGTTACCTAGGAAACTGCTGTAGTATGGAATTGAACTGGCTGTCATGACAGTCAGAGTGCTCTCTCAGAGAGAATGATGTGCACAGGTGATGCACCAAAATTAAAGGCCTGACGACATCTATTTGTCAGAATAATGAACAGAGAAGCTAGTGCTCACATATACTCCCCATTCATCCTTGCAGAGGCACAATACACATTTGCTTGTGTTGATGTGGGAGGGAAGTAGGGTGGGCTAGAAAGCATCAACTATTAGATGGATATAAGCCTATGAATCCTGCATGTGATGTAAAACTCACACATCACCTGTTCTCCATTCTTTCCTGGCAGTGAAATTACCCCCAAAACAGATCTCTGCGTAACATTTCTCTTAGCTCATAAAAAGAGATCCCACATGCAGTTCTGAAGCCTCACTTTATCATTTCTTTTACATTGTTGGTCATAACAGTGGCACTTTAGGTGGCTCTCATTTTCTCCAATAATTCTTTTCTTTCTTCTGTCTGAACGCTGATGGTAGACTCCTCCTCCCTCTCTGCCTCCTTCTTCTAACCAATTCCTGCTCCCAAATGCAGTGCTACCCCTAGCGGTAGGTTAGTCATCACCATCAGGAATATATGAAAGCTATTCTGCATACAGTTAGAGACACATGCACTCCAAGTATTATAGTATACAGCCACTGTGGGCAGTGAACATGCTTTCAACATGGAAAAGCAGTCCTTTATCGTCCCCCACCCCATATGAGGTTTTGTTTGTTTTGCACATGAGCAAGTGAAAAAATGCAACTACCTAAGGTGTGAGGAAGATTGTGCTTATAATGTGCTCTTCCCAATTATGATTGTGCATTTGATTTATATTTAGATATTTTCTTCGAGCCTAGGACGCAAAGTGATGTGAGAAAGATGTGTTGAGAGGCACTAGTTACAAGGAATATAGGGCCAAGTTTTTAAAAACCAGCCTTAATTTTTACATTTACATTCTGGCATCCACAATCATCTGCAGATGCTAACACAAGGGTGGCAGGGGGAAAGGGACTGTAGCATTAGATGTCTAACTGATCATGCCTGTGGTTAGACATCAAAATGTTATAAATTGTGTCTGCACCTGATTACGTTTGCTGATTTAAGGCATGTTTAAAAATTTTGTTTAATGTGCCTCTTTCACATTGTAAAAGGATTTAATTGCTTGCATTTCTTGTAACTTTACATAGGTGGTATTCTATTTTTTCTATCCATGGTACTGTTTGGAATGTTATTCCTTTATTAATTGTTACCAACCTACACATTTCAAAAATCCAAAACTGTGCACAGTGTGGCTAAAAATCGAAGGGACAATTTTACCCTTCCCCTAACTATATAATCATCCATATGTCCCCCAAACAAACAGAAACCATCTTCCTCTCTTTGAAACTATTTATTGATTGTATTCTTTCCCCTGCCTCTACAAAGTTTAAAAAAAAATAAATGGCAATGATTATACTTCCTCAAAACCTGTTTCTCTTACCCTCGAGACTCCTCATTTGGGTAACTCAGCAATGAAAGGATAGGTTACCCATGCAAAACTGATGCCAGTAATTTATTTTCCTGCAGATTATGCCAATATTTGTAACACACATCATCATCAAGGTATATGTGAATACATGTCAGAAGATTTAAAGTAACAAGGTAGTTGACATATGATTGTTCACTGTATTATCTGGGTGAATTTTACTACATTTAAATCAAGATAAACATTTTCCCCACAAACAGGCTGCAGACATCCTACATCTCTCAAGGCAATGTAGATATTCTTGTGTTTGTGAAAGAGAATATTCTGTCCATTCCTTACACTGGTTTTCAGTCACTTTGCCAAGTCAAGCCAACCACCCACCCATTCCTTTAGTCTCACATTCTTTAGATCTAGCTGTTTTGTTTGTCCCCCCCCGGCATTATCATTCTTGGAACCACATACTTTAGGATTTGTACAAGAACTATAGTGCCCTCTCGTTGCATTTCAACTAGAGTAAAACATTCATTTGACAATCATTGTCTGAAGAAATATGAAATACAAATACATTTGATGTCTTTAATGGCTATAGGTTTCAGAGTGGTAGCCGTGTTAGTCTGTATCAGCAAAAAGAATGAGGAGTACTTGTGGCACCTTAGAGACTAAGAAATTTATTTGAGCATAAGCGCTCATGGGCTAAAACCCACTTCATCAGATGCATGCAGTGGAAAATACAGGACGAAGATTATATATATATATATATATATATATATATATATATATACACACACACACACACACACACACACATAGAGAACATGAAAAATGGCTGTTGCCATACACACTATAATGAGAGTGATCAATTAAGGTGAGCTATTATCAGCAGGAGAAAAAAACCTTTTGTAGTGATAATCAGGATGCCCCATTTCCAACAGTTGACAAGAAGGTGAGAGTAACCATGGGGGAGGGGGGATAAGCATGGGGAAATAGTTTTCTTTTGTGTAATGACCCATCCACTCCCAGTCTTTATTCAAGCCTAATTTAATGGTATCCAGTTTGCAAATTAATTCCAATTCAGCAGTCTCTCATTGGAGTCTGTTTTTGAAGGCTTTTTGTTATAATATTGCTACTTTTAGGTCTGTAATCAAATGACCAGGGAGATTGAAGTGTTCTCCAACTGGTTTTTGAATGTTATAATTCTTGACGTCTGATTTGTGTCCATTTATTCTTTTATGTAGAGACTGTCCAGTTTGGCCAATGTACATGGCAGAGGAGCATTGCTGGCACATACCATATTGGTAGATGTGAAGGTGAACAAGCCTCTGATAGCGTGGCTGATGTGATTCGGTCCTATGATGGTGTCCCCTGAATAGATATGTGGACAGAGTTGGCAACAGGCTTTGTTGCAAGGATAGGTTCCTGGGTTAGTGTTTCTGTTGTGTGGTGTGTTGTTGCTGGAGAGTATTTGCTTCAGGTTGGGGGGCTGTCTGTAAGCAAGGACTGGCCTGTCTCCCAAGATTTGTGACAGTGAGGGATTGTCCTTCAGGATAGATTGTAGATCCTTGACGATGCGCTGGAGAGGTTTTAGTTGGGGCTGAAGGTGATAGCTAGAGGCGTTCTGTTACTTTCTTTGTAGGGCCTGTCCTGTAGTAGGTGACTTCTGAGTACTCTTCTGGCTCTGTCAATCTGTTTCTTCACTTCAGCAGATGGGTATTGTAGTTGTAAGAACGCTTGATAGAGATCTTGTAGGTGTTTGTCTCTGTCTGAGGGTTTGGAGCAAAAACTATTTCCCCATCCTTATTTTCCCCGCCCCACACTGTTACTCTCACCTTCTTGTCAACTGTTGGAAATGGGCCATCCTGATTATCGCTACAAAAGATTATTTTTCCCCTGCTGACAATTGCTCACCTTAATTGATCACTCTCATTATAGTGCTTATGGCAACACCCATTTTTTCATGTTCTCTGTGTGTGTATAAATCTTCCTACTGTATTTTCCACTGCATGCATCCGATGAAGTGGGCTGTAGCCCACGAAAGCTTATGCTCAAATAAATTTGTTAGTCTCTAAGGTGCCACAAGTACTCCTCGTTCTTTTTAATGGCTATGAATTTGAGTCCATTTCAGAGGTTCATATTATGAAACACGTCTAAGGGTTAAAAAAAAGTCCCAAACCCTCTGAAAACAATATATTGAGGAACTCTGATCATTTAGCTAATATGCATTTTGTGAGCTAACAATTAGTCCTTAGAAAACAAATTCAATTTTATTATACTTACTACAATCTCCAGGGTAGAGCAGAAGGAATGGGCTCAGTTTGACAGCAAAATTACGGTATGGTCTGACTGTTATTTACACAGTGCTACTGGTGCCCATGGTGATTAATTATTTGTGATGAGGTCAGAGGGCCTGATGCTCCAACATACTTCTGCAAGCAGAGTGGGACAAACAGCAGAAAATTTGAAGAGAGATGAGGGAAAGGCAAAAGGGGACATACTCCCTCCGTCTATGGAAGCCCCTCTTTAGGTGCTCAATGGATATGGGAGCTTGTAGGCAAGGAAACTGGGTGTAGACCAGCTCAAAAGATAAATGGGGACCTAGGGAACTTGCGAGGCAAACAAACATCAAGAGATAAAAGACAAAGACGAGCCTTTGAGAGGATATTAGCTTCTCAGTCCGACCATTTCAATTTTTTTTAACATCTTCAATGACCAACTAATATGTTGGAGAAAGGAAGTCTCTGTTACACATTCAGTACCCCTGAATCTTCAATTCAGATGCACAAAGCATCTGCACACATTGTCTGTGACATTTACAAAGACCATTTTTGACCTTTTGGTAAAGAGAGCAGGAAATCCCACCTTCCTCTTCCCAAACCTTTCACCCACAGCTTAAAATAACCACTTTTTAGCTCTTCTTATGCATAATAAAGCAGCTAAATACAAAGGCACAAATCCAATTAAAAAAAATCTTTTGCAGAACAGTTTTAAGGTTCAGCCCATGGTCGGTGGGGATGGTGCATGTACTTTGCTCCAGCTCCAGGAGGCATTAGGCTTCAAACAAGCAGAGGGGCTCCTGGAGAGCAGGGGCTGTGGGGCTGCTGCACCTCTGCTTGACAGAGTGCAGAATGCACTTGCCCTCCCTCTGCTGAGAGTCGGTTCCATTGTCAGTGCTAGTGCAGGGACAGAACATTGCTAGCACCAGCAACCTAATGCAGTTACACTCAGGGGAGCAGAGGCTGCAGTAGTGTCTAACCCTGCACACGGAAGAGAAAGGAAATGCTCCTTTTATCATCCTCCTCTTCCCTGCTAATATTTTCGCCCTCATGCAGGACTGGGTATAGCCTTGCATTAAACATATTGATCATTATGTTCTAAGGACAACACAAGTGATAGGTATTATGCAAAAATAAAACAAAACCAAAAAAACCAACAATCCACATTATTAAAAAATACCTCCTACTACATTTTCCAAGAGCTTCTAGTTCTGCCTATAGGCACCACCATGTTCAGATTTCATGGGAATCAGAAGGAATGAATACAGTTTCCCTTTAGGATTTCTTTGCTTGAGGAATGCTGCAGGAAAAGTTATAAAGCTATCTTTAAAAAAGCTCTGAACTACTGCAGTGTATGAAAAGGAAGCATCCTGTGGTCTTTCTTTATTAAGGGGAAGAAACCAGTTCACAGAGTAGCACAGTTTGGAGCACTGCTTGCCCAGAACTCAGTTAAGGGTTCTGCTGCTTTTTATTTTGCCTCTGTTCAGGATTGCTGAGAACAGAGCGATGCGAGGGTTTGGTTTATTCCTCCCCCAGAATCAGGATGTATAAGGCCTTACTTTTCCCTGCTCTGCTGATGGTAAGGTGATGTTGACCATTTGCCCTTTTGGCAAAGCAGAAGCTCCTCCCCATTCCAGGGCAAAAATCAAAGTCCAAATGAAAGCACAAATCAGATCCTTTGGCTCAATAATCTTTGGCCCTCCCTAGGCCGAATAACCCTTGTAGTTGACCCCCCTGGAACCCAACAACCATTTTTGCACTTCCTGCACTGAATAATCTTTCACTCCTCTATGTAATGGTCTTCCCCTTTCCCTGTCAATCAGGGGCTAACTACAGTCTGTATTGCAGGGTTTGGTAGTCCTTCAATCTCCCTGGCCTTAACTGTCCTTTTAACTTTGGTGTATGGGTTTCTGCACCTCCGTCCTAGGGGGCATTACGGGGAGGAGGCAGTGTGCTCTCCCCCTCTACTATGAGGTTCAGCCCTGAGATCCAGTATCACAAGGCAGCATCTGCCCTAACCCAAGACTGCCTTTTTCCTCTGTTTCCCAAGGCCACCTCATGTGATGCCTCTTTCTGGTTACCCCTTCCTCAGACCTTGACAGCCAAATGCCTTGCAAGCTCCACTCTCAGCTCTGCTGGCAATCACATTAGCCCTAGCCCATGGTGAGCTTCCTCAGCCAGCTGGATCTCCCTTCTACTGAAAGCAGTTAGCTTTCTGCAGGCTGTTTCCCTTCTCAGTGGGCTTTTCATTTCTCTCAGCCTCATAGCCTATTGTATTAATTCCCCCTCCAGAAAGGAGCAGCTTTGGAAAAATATCCCAGAGATGGTAAACCAATTGGACCAGCCCTTTAGGAAATAACAGATTCTTCTCTTCCACAGAGAAATACAGGTTGCAGAAGGAGCCTGGAGAAACTCCACTGGTCTGTCCAAAACACTGTCAAGGACCGGTCGAGAGGAGGGGGAGATACCGAGAAGATATCTAGGACCAATTCAGCAACATTTGCTCTTATGAGAAGTTAGCGTATCACAAGTTTCTACCATCCAGGCCTGTGAACACTCAGTTAGATTGCAGTGCTAAATAAATCTGTGCATCATTTGCTTAATGGTAAGAACTCAGCTTCCAAAAATAAATAAATAAAAAAAAAATAAAATCCTAATAGCAACTGTGGAGGTCTCAGAATAAACCTCCACAGGAGACCTGTATGCGAGTCAAAATGGATTGCACCTAAATCCTTACTCTGCTCCCCACACTGTTTTTCATCCCTGACATAATTACAGATTACTGGGGAGAGAGGAATAAAACCAGCCCAAGGTTGTCTCAGACAATTACACCAGCTATTTCAAACAGAACAAAAGAATGTCAGGTTTGACCATACCAAATGCTACCGAAGGGCGCAAGGAAACCAATAAAGAAAAGGAACACCCCATCTACATGAGCACCATAAACTTTTGAGCAATGTTGTTTCAGTACAACGCGGAATATAAAATCTAGACAAATTCCTCAAACTGGTCAAATTGTACCATATGAGAATATAATTACAATATCAAATGTCTTTCCTAGCATTTAAGATTAACCTACCTTCTCTCCCCGCCTCCCAAAAAAGCCAACAAAATGTGAGAAAAACTGGAAGATTGTTTAATCATCCACAGAAAGGAAGTTTTGCTTTTTTAAAATGAAATGACAGGGTTTTAATCTAATGCAGGAAATAATGTGCTCATTTCTATGCAATTAATTTGCTGGCTGTAAATGAATTGTAATAAATGAACTGTAGACAAATGATCAATCTTTAATATGCTTTCAGCGAAACCAAAGTCAGTCAGTCTTCCCCACCTCCCCCAACCTCCAACTTCCATGTAAGCCCTTTTTCCATACCATTCATTATATTTTACATGTCCAACATCTTAGATAGTTCCTTTAAAGTCTCTCTCAGTCAAAGGCCTGTACATTGTCCTGGACCACTTTCTTTTACTGCCAAGAATCTTGAATTTCTTTCCTGGCTGACCGTAATTATTCAGTTCATGGACACAAGGATGTAAATCCTTGCTGTTCTCCATTCGGACCTTTCTTAAATTCTTTGTAGACTTCAACTGAAAAAAACTTTTCATTCAGTCAGTTCGGAAAACTCTGGAGACTGACAATTCAAGCATCAACTTCAATTTGTCTTTAACATTCTTCACTTTTAATCCTTTTCCTCAGCCACTTGAAAGCGCTCAGCAAGTTTAAAAAACAAAAAAACAAAAAATCCTGCCAGAAATGTTTTTTTTTCTCCTTTTGCCCCAGAGGTTTCACTCTCCTATTTTCTTTCTATCCTAATGGTAAAGTCCCTTGATGAAGACTCCAGGAAGCAGCAAGCTTGTGTAGCTCTTACTGATGGTCTCCTCAAACTAAACAGCAACAAAGCAGAATGTCATTTAAACCCTTTTCCCAACTACCCCAGGAAAGAATTTATAGGGTAGTGAATATTTAGTGATGCACAAATGCATCCGATGAAGTGAGCTGTAGCTCACGAAAGCTTATGCTCAAATAAATTTGTTAGTCTCTAAGGTGCCACAAGTACTCCTTTTCTTTTTGCGAATACAGACTAACACGGCTGCTACTCTGAAACATGTAAAATGAACTCTCATAATAAGTGACTTCCAATGACAAACAAGAGCTCTTCATTAGCACTTAGAATCTCTAGCAGGTGCCCTGAAGTTTCGATACTTATCCAACTTTTTGGAGTCTGCAGACTTGACCTGGATTTGTCACAAAAATAGACTCTCATGAGACTTCCCTTACTTCTCACTTCCAGCTAGGGAAGAAATGCCATTAGGACCACTTCTCTTTGGGGTAGCTATTTTGGCAGGAACCAGGAAGTGCCACAAGGAACCAATAACAATTGTATACAAATGAGCACCACTGTTTTTGGACTCCACGGCCTGTTTATCTAGAATTCCAGGCAAAAATTGCCCATCTCTAGTTTTATAGTCTATACACACTGTGGGATATCTACATTGCAATCATGGGGTTTGATTGCAGCTCATGTGGATATTCCTGAGGTAGCTTTAATCTAGCTATCTTGGGAACCAGTAGCAGTGATACCATGGCAGCATGGCTTCACTGACACTGAAGATAGCCAGATTACCCAAGATAGCTAGATTAAAGCTAGTTTGGTATGGCTATGCTGCAATCACACCCTGTGTCTCATGCTTATTCTGAGAAGCAGCCCTGTGAGGAACAGCTATTACCAGTTTTGCTATGTCTGATTTCAAGTTGTGTGTGTAATGTACAATTACCCAACAGGAAGTAAAACAAAACATTATCTATTTCACCTCATACTTGATCTGCTCTTCCATGCAGGCTGTGCACTAAGCATATTTTAGCATATCATCAGTGATACATAATACTTCCATTAACAGTTTCATCACTGTCAGCATTATGTGTGGTCAGCACCACGCATATTAAGATCTGTTGCAGAGCTTCATCTCAGCTATATGTACAAATCCTCACATCTGAGTGAATGTCTGCTTGGTGAACTGCATGCTAAACATATTCAGAAGGCTCCTAAATACCATAATCCAAGCTGGTTTTATGATGGGGAATGAAAGTGACACCAATCCAAGGTCTAGGACTTGCTATATTTTCTGTCTTGGATCAGCATTAATAAGCATCACTTGACTGAGGGAACATAATCACCTTTAAAATCCACTCTCTCGTAAACCATCAGGGCTAGTAATGCGATGTCATAGGAAATCTAGGATTTGCAGCTGTATGAAAACATCTATTCCTAGTTACAGAAAGATCATGAGCTAATGGACCTTAAAATTATTTCACTCTACAGCATCCTTTCCCACCCCCATGAATTCAAAAGTTATTTTAGCAGCTCTATCTTGAGAGCACCAACAGCCAGAACCTAGTGCTTCAGACTATATGAAAACAGTTGGCAAAAAACAGCTTTCAAATGGTACAGGCCTGTGACCCTCCTTATTTGATAACACTAGGGCTTCTCTGTGCTGTTCTGTTGGCATTAAGCAGCCTTAAATGGTGGATTCAGTCACTCAAGGATTTCACAGATGCAGGGGAATCCTCAGGTAGCAGAGACCTGCCAACCCTTCTCCCTCCCCATATTTCTTCTGATTTCTGCTTTAGCCAAGGGCAAAGACTTTATCATTTTAAATTTAGAAGAAGCTGAAGAAGGCATTGTTTCTCCCAAATCCAATATCCTGCTGGCATGATCTCAATCCTGATGGAGAGCAGACTGCTTTCTGGAGCAGAGCAGTGGCACTTGCCGAAACCAGGACAGAAAGAAATATTTCACTGGGGTTGGGGAGTAACCCTTGAGCTGCCGCCAAGAAATTCTTCATAATGCAGCGGAATCCCAAGACTACACATCTCCCATCATGACAGCTGGGGCTGGATAAACAAGACTTCCATTTCAGCTTTACTAAATATAAAATTAAACATACAACGTCTGAGGGGTTGTGATGAAATGAGGAGAGTGGAGCAGGGGAGGCAGCATTCAGTACACGTGTTTTTATTGTAAAACGTACCTGAAACACAAACTCAAACCTATTGGCAGACACCCAGAACAGGAAGTGAAATTCAAGTCAATCTAACTTTAAATTCATTTCAAAATAAATTTTTTCCAAACCATGATCGGACAAAAAGCCATAAGTAGGTGTCCACATGTGCATTCTAGGGGTGTGGTCAATGATGGAAAAAGGAAGGGATGGGGTATTTGTTCAATACCCTTAGTGAGATCCTGACAAAATCTTAACTTCCTGTTTTTTTAAAAAAAAGTTCAAACTCCACAACCACGAGGGCTCGAAAGTGAACCCTAAAGGCTCAGAAAACAGTAGAAAAAAAAGTCTCCTGATTTTTGGGAGCCTTATTCATTTTAGAACACGAGAGCATGGGTTCTCAACCTTTTACGTTCTGAGGCACTCAACGTGCTAGAAAAACTCCAGGGCCCAGTGGGGAGGGAACTCGGGGCTCCAGGCCAGGGTGAGAATCCTGAGCATACACGTAGTTTGACTTCTATTTTTGGGGGGGAAGAGGAAGGACGGTGCCAAGGACCGGTGGGGCTCTGGCCAGCTTTGCACAGCTGGGTCCAGGGATGGAGCGCCACCTCCATCCCTGACTCACCTCAGAAGGCCACCCACCCATCTGGGGCTGTGTGCCGGTGGCTATTCCCCGAGGGCTCTGCTGGGCCTGGTGTCGTCTGGGCAGCTCTGACCAGCTGTGTGAGCAGTGCAAGGGGGCTGGGAGATGAGGAGCAGCCACAACCCCGGGCACCAGCAGCAGATGGGGAAATGCCACAGCTGCCTGCTCCATGGCACCCCCAGCCAGAAGAGCAGCTGCCATGCTTTACCTGGCTCCAGCTTCCCACCTAGGACCTGGCCAGAGGGCGGGGCCTGAAGTGGGCAGGGGGAGAGGAGAGAGTGGGTGGAGCTGCCCCCAGGATTGTTCCACTTTGGGTTGAGAACCGCTGCTCTAGAGTTATGGCTACACTAGTACTTTTAATTTTCATTATACTTATAAGCAAAAAATAATAAACTACTGTCTTGGAGCCATTCTATTAAAAAAAACAACCACCATTTAAACGAAACAAACAAAAAACCAGATCAGATTGTAAGTGCCATACTGTTTTAATTGCTACCACTCAGCACTCTCTCATACCAGCAAAGCCACAGAAGCAGATTAAGAACACATCCCTCCTTTCTCATTAAAATTTCACATCACTATATAATTCCATTACTTGTATACTGACACCAGAATGTAAGATACAAAATACAAGTTTTCTGAAGTACAGTAAATATGATTAGAGCAGAGACATTTGAACTTGCAATACTCTCCATTCTCTTCCCTCCAGCTGCTTTCCAAGGCAGAGAGAGTAAACAGCCTTCTCCCAGCTTCCTTACTTTCCACAGCTGAGAGTGTAGGATGTTTACAGTACCTGCCACTCAGAGCTCTCAAGAATGAATCACAAATCAGCTGGCCAAGTACAGACTTCATAACTAAAACTGCAGGAAATATACAGACATCGTCAATGGAGGAAAAACATCCAGTACATTTTTATACCACAAAATTCTTACACTTTTTTTAAAATTCAAGATTTGTCCTCCTTTCTTAGTGCGTGACAGGGGAGGAATAATAGATGAAAGTTCACAAGAACATTTAGCTTGGCATCTCCAGAGGATATCCACCATCAGTTTGACAGTTGTGTTTCAAGACTTCATGCCAGCTCAACTTCTGACAAAGCTGTGCCTGCAGACAGAAGATATTTCACCATTTTAATTAGAGTGCACAGAAGCATGTTAACAAAAGGAAAATACAGAACACAATATGCTGTCCAAACAAGATTCAAAGTTTTAAATTAATAGTAACAAGAAAAAAGAAAAAGACCTAGAGTGATGGGTTAGAGGAATGTGGAAAACAACTTTATCTACTAGAAATAGCCACCCAGACAGTCTAAAGTACTCAATCTACCTGCCAGGAAGCAGGATGGGAAAAATATATAGCATTAAGTGTTGTTTGCTTTTAAGGCCTGTAGTACACCTATGAAGTTGCAGAACAGGCCATACTACATTATTTGTAATGTTTTATTTCTGGAAGCACCCACTGTGTGCTAGATGATGTAAACATAAAGGAGTATTCATTCATACTCATAACACTGCTACTGCCAAAGAGACACAATATGGGGAATTTTATGGATTAAGATTAACCCAGCCGCAGAAGAGAAAATTTAGCTTGTTGCTGAAGAGGCAAGAGAGGGCTTTACAATACTCTGCTTAATCAACAGAAGTTTTGAACTCACTCCAGGACTGGTTCTGGTACTGTTCTAATCAAGTTGTTCACTTGTATCATAGAATATTGGATGAAATCTGAAGTATCATCATAAGGTCGTAAACTGAGTTTTATTTGGACTAGAGTTTACCATTCATGAATAACTCCTATATCATCAATTGCATCACTTTTGAAAAAAACAGGCCAGTTATTTAGCAGTCTGATTCTTCCACTCATTTTTAGAACTCCTGACCCTAGTTAAGATAGAGGTGACTAGATCATCCAGAGAGAGAGAGAGAGAGAGAAAGTGGCTGATACTTTGGCATATGTAGAAGGGTCACAAAATTGTGCAAGTCTGAAAAGTTCAAAGGGACGTGAACATTTAGTTCACGTCCAACATTCAGCCTGCCACAGGGCCAGGTGAACTGCCTCTAGATGGGATTAGGTGCCACACGTGCAGCCAGCTGGCAAACATGAAGGTACGTAAAGAATTAAAAGGTTTGCTGCTCACCTCAAGCTCTCCATGAGGAGTAAAATCATCTCTAATTAGCAACTAATAACACAAATGCAACTTTTATATTTTGCACTCACAGGATATGCCAATGCCTAAAAATTTCATTTTAATTGTTTAATAGGGTCAGGGGTTGGGTGCTCGTCAGAGACACTCTGTGAAAAGAATCTGGGAAGCCAGTCTTTTGGGAGTGCCAGCCAACCTTTTAAGAGGCAGGATGGTCTAGTGCTGGAGCAGATACAAGTTAAATGAGAAAATAAATAGACATAAGCTCAGAAAAGGGAAAGAAGAAAGAGTAAAATGTGTAATTGTTACTAGTAAAAAAGAGGAGACTTTTCTCGGAATTAAACTGCCAGTATGTTTGTCAGAAGGGACCACACTTCTATTAAACGGAGAACGAAAGCAGTCAGGAAATTCAGCTGAAGATTCCCATGGTAGTTTAAACACAACCCTTTTGTCGATACACCTCTGATGGGGTTTCATTATAACTTTAGAGGAAAACATTGTTAGTTCTTCCAAGGGCTCTGACCAAACAAAGAAAAAACCCAAAGTCATCAGATTACCTATCATGACATAACCTTGATAGGTACAGTCTTACAGTTCAGTTATGAATATTTTCACATATTCATTGTGAATAGGACTGTCAAGCGATTAAAAAAATTAATCACGATTAATTGCACTGTTAAACAATAATAGAATATCATTTATATAAATATTTTTGGATGTTTTCCACATTTTCAAATATATTGATTTCAATTACAACACAGAATACAAAGTGTACTGTGCTCACTTTATATTTATTTTTATTATAAATATTTCCACTATAAAAAATAAATTGTATTTTTCAATTCACATAATACAAGTACTGTAGCGCAATCTCTATCATGAAAGGTGAACTTACTAATGTAGAATTATGTACAAAAATAACTCCATTCAAAAATAAAACATAAAACTTTAGAGCCTATGAGTCCACTCAGTCCTACTTCTTGTTCAGCCAATCGCTCAAACAAGTTTGTTTATACTTGCAAGAGATAATGCTGCCTGCTTCTTGTTTACAATGTCACCTGAAAGTGAGAACAGGTGCTAAAGATTCATATGTCCCTTCAGCCTGAACCACCATTCCAAAGGACATGCGTCCATGCTGATGATGGGTTCTGCTCGATAACTATCCAAAGCAATGCAGACCAATGCATGTTCATTTTCATCATCTGAGTCAGATGCCACCAGCAGAAGGTTGATTTTCTCTTTTGGTGATTCGGGTTCTGTAGATTCTGAATGGGAGTGTTGCTCTTTTAAGACTTCTGAAAGCATGCTCTACACCCTGTCCCTCTTAGATTTTGGAAGGCACTTCAGATTCTTAAATCTTGGGTAGAGTACTATAGCTATCTTTAGAAATCTCACATTGGTTCCTTCTTTGTGTTGTCAAATCTGCAGTGAAAGTGTTCTTAAAACGAACAACATGCTGGGTCATCATCTGAGACTGCTATAACATGATATATGGCAGGATGTGGGTAAAACACACAGCAGGAGACATTCAATTCTGTACACTTTGTATTCTGCATTGTAACTGAAATCAATATATTTGAAAATGTAGAAAAACATCCAAAATATTTAACAAACATCAATTGGTATTCTTTTGTTTAACAGTGTGATTAATCACAATTCATTTTTTTAATCTCCATTAATTTTTTGAGTTAATTGTGTGAGTTAACTGCCATTAATTGACAGCCCTAATTGTGAATTCTATGTGGAGAACAGTTTTCAAAGTTGGTTGTCTAAAGTTAGGCATATTCTGGCTACCTTATAGCATCCTATCAGAAACTTATTAATCTATTATTTATATTACAGTAGCACTTAGAGGCCCCAGTTGTGATCACTATCAAACTGCACACACATATTGAGTGACAATCCATTTCAAAGAGCTTACAATGAACACAAGTGACAAGAGACAACAGGTAGAGGACAGGGTAGCAGTGAAATGATTGCACTGAGCACATATTTTGTATTTTTATTACTTTTCTACCTATTTACCACATCTCCCTTCAGCCTTCATTCTTATTTATATTAGCATAGGAGTTGATTGAGATGGATGGCAAGGGAATGGGTACCCTATTGAAAAAGGCACCTATTACTACATGTAGGGTATGTCATTAATTTTGGTTTTATTATAATCAGTGTTTACCCCGGCATATCAGATATTTTATCTAATACCTACGAAAATGGAGGTAGTGTTAGTGAGCTTGGGGGGGGGGGGGTAGGAGAAATAATAGAGATTATATCAGCCCTCCTAACTGAAGTAGCATGACTACCATTTGTTAGACAGGTTTGCAAAATGGAGGTGTATGTTGGCTCCCCATGAACTACTAGATGTCCAGGCAGCAGCAGTATCGAAGGGTATTTCTCCCCCATCTGTCTGGTAAGAATACTGCAACCTTTCCTTTTAGATGCAGAGTTCATCACTATTATTCATGACAATCTCACCCCGATGTACGATTACTGCAGTGGATGCTACCTAGGGCTGCACACCTTTAAGCCCTACCTGAAATTTTAGAGATTGCAGATGTTGCTTATAAGTGCTGTGCCACACTATACTACCATGCTCTGCGATACGCACACTTTCTTTTGGCTTCAGAGTGATTTTAAAAGGTGTTGCTTTTGACCTATATAGCCCTTAAGGGTGATGGCTCCAGCTAGTAGAGAGACTGTCTCATAACTTACAAAAATACTACAAAGTTGGAATCAGCCGGGACACCTGAACCAACAGTCCTCATTTTAACTGGAAAGGAAGGGTGGCAGGCCATTTTCAGTGGAGAGTCCTCTATTTTGGAGCTTAATTCCACCTCCACTGTCAGAAAAAGATCCAGATTCCCAGAAATGCCCATTTATTCTTTCAGCTTTTCACCAATTGGTGTACAAGTGAGAAATAAAGGAGAATTTATAGTATCTTGGAATTCTGGATATCAATGCACCAGAATGTGGTATAGACTTTTGTTTTAAAATGTAAATAATGGACAAGTTTTCTAGAGGTAGGAAGATGCATTTTTAAGTCACACTAATGTGCTTCTGGAAGAGTCAAAAAATCCACAGTATTTTCCAGATAGAATGCAGGGGGAGGGAGGCGATTAAGGGCAGATTTATTAATCTACATCTTGGAGCCTCACATGCTAAAACTGTGGATTGGCAGAGTATCTGTGTGCTTTTATGGGGGAGGGAGCAGAGATGTTAAGGTGGAATGGAGGTCCAGGACCTTCAAAAAGGTCACTATCCAAGCCAATTTATGTTGTTTGAATTCAGTGTTTTACTTCATTATACCCTCTGCAGTGTTATCCAGGATGCCTCAATGCCCAGCATGACAACATGGTGAACTCAAAGAGCAGCAGAATCACAGTAGGTAGGAATTCCTAGCACTGACACAGCTGGACCTGCTGGGGTTAAAGTGGGGCAGCAACTGTATAGGACTACAGCTTAGAAGAAGAAATTAAGGTCTGGGGAAGTGAGGAGGGGAGGGGGTAAAGGTAGGCTGCTGGAAGAAAATCTTGTTTCTCAATACTTAAAGTAGCACAGTACTGGTGGGCCTGAGCCTGGGTTAGCCCCAAACTGTCTGTTCTCATTACGTTTACCCTTCCATTCACCCCACCAACCCACTATCAGTCACTAGATTTGAATCAAAGAGAAAGACTACAGAGTGATTTGAATAAAGCAGAAAGTAAAACCAAATTAAAAAAAAAATCAGTGAACCATGGCCATCCGGCACAGACCCCAATTTGCAAGATACAGACAGCCTGTATCTAAAGAGACTGTGGTCTTTTCATGAGCTTTTATTCCACATTAAGCACTAAAGAGAAGCATTTCAAAGAAATTCTAGTCTCTAGTTCTTCCTCTTGTAGGTAACTTAAGTCATCACAAAAATCTGAAGTTAGGAGCGCACTTACACGATGTTTTCACAATTCTTTTGCATGTTGGTATATTTAATAACCCAACACTTAGTATATTAATGCACACAGCAGTTTTTCCTAATCTTTGGGCCAAACTGTATCCTGATAGTGGGAGTTTAAATCAAGTATCTGAGGAACTTTAGGCCTGAGCTTGCAAACATGGGGACAACTGCATATTACACAAGTACATACACATCTGAAATATGCGACATGCTCACAACTATTTGAGATCACAGTTCATTTACATGCTCCCTTACACTCTCTGTTGTATCTCACTGACACTTCTGCTTCCTTCGCACTCCACCATTCAAATGGAAAGGGGAGGCACTGAATCATTTGGATAGCCTGGCAGAGGCAGCACTAGTTAGACTTTAAGCTCCCGCATGCTGTATTTTATGAATGGGAAAGCTCCCAATTAAAATCTGTGATGTTGACAGCTTGCCCACTTTCAAGGCCCACCCTGAAAAAACTCACCTCTGCCATAGGCGTATGGACGGTAGAGTAGAATAGAGGCAAGTGATCACCTCCATCAGGCAGATTCAGTGCTGTATCCCTCCCCAAGACATTTCGAGGTCAGCCCGGAGAGCGAAGAGCAGCAGTTTCAAGGAAACCCTGAAGTATTTAAAATCTATTCCCTGCTCTAAGGAGTCCCTCGGGGAGATGGCATTACCTTAGTCCTGACACACTCCTAACATCCAGGTAGATGTTTCCAAACACCTTGCTAGAACCACTAGATCAATGGTGTGGCTTGGAGCATGGTGAGGGTCTCTGGGAGCTTATGAATAAGAGTGCAGATTTGGAGTTGTGCACGGGCACAGAGAAAATGGCAGGTGCTGTTAGGGATGGGTGTGGGTGAGATGTACACCTAGTGGTATATGACCATACCCTCAGAGGCACTTTCAAGGCTTTTGGGCTGGGTGGGAAGCACGACCGTAACTGCATTTCCTCTTTTTCTTCTAATGCCTTTATTGTGTGGCTAAGTGGTTTTTTTGGTTCTCAGATACATCTGCTTTTGGCTGCAAGGCATTGCTAAGCAACCTTAATTCCCCATTAACAGAGACTTTTGTTACTGATCTGCTGCTTTTTTTTTTTTTTTTTTTTAAATAATGAGAAAGTGGTAGTACTGAGGAAGGTATGACCAGGAGGCATCCTGGGCTGGGGGCATGATGTGGCTTCCTGGTCACATCTCACCACCCACCAGCTCCTGCTCCTGCCCCCTCCACATTCTGGGCAGGAGTGGGAGGATCAAGCTAAGGAGTGAACCTGGTAGCTGACCGAGTGAGGAGTGTATCTGCCAGGTGGAGGCAGCATCAGTGAAGAGCTGCTGAGTTTTTGCTTCATATCAGGACCTAGTGGAGGGCAGGGAGCTCTGCACACCCCTTGGCTCCTGAACTGGTTATGAGGAAGGCCAGAATCTCTTCCCCTGATTAGGGAAGGAGCTCAGGGCTTCTTCTACTTCTGTGGGGAGTGGGTAAAGGGGAAATGGAAGCTCCAGAATGCCTCACGGGTCTCCAAAGCCCTGTGAGGCACTCCCAGGAAGCTGTGTACCCATCTTCTGGAGGCATACAGATGTATGAACTACCCCCAGAGATCTCCTTGCCCATCCCAGTATCACAGTCTACCTGTGGAATGGACCCAGACTGACTTAACTACACTGTGTAACCATCATGAAATCAACATGGTTATTCTCTGCTCCACACATGAATCCCCAGAACTGCATGCCAATGGCATGCATCAGTCATTTTAAAAACAGGACATTTTGGAGTTGGGCCTATAGGAAAACTTTGACCAAGTAATCCTAAATTTGCAGCACAAACTAGTTCATACCCTAAACTGGCATACTCATTTTCAGGCCAGTTTCACTAAGTTTGTGGATTTTACAGCACTTAAAAAAAAAAAAAAAAAGGGCTCCAAACATAAAACACCTCTTAACACTAACTGCTGCGAGGGCCACTCCGTAAGACAAACTTATGAAACAAAGGTTCAGCAGATGGTTTTACAAGCTTGTGTGAAAGGAACAGCTATAGTTAGGTTTTGCACAAACACTCTGAATTAACTTTGCAGGAGTCTGACGGAGGGAAGGATAGCTAGCAGAAGAGCCAAACGGTTTCTTGGCTCAGTGAAGGACAGAGCAAGAGCTGAAAATGTATGAAGTTATTTTCCCATCTTTGAGTGGAACAACCTGTTTTAAGGATTAGTAAACTGGCTGCCACCAGGTGTCAGTACAACCTAAAAAACTGCTATTTGTCGCCCCTGTAACTGGTTAGTAAGGCTTTTTACCTATTTCTTAGCATGCACAAACAGGCAGTCATATAATAGGTTTGGCACAAGTCAGGAGTCAAGGATCAATTAGAAAGTTAAACTCTTGGAGGAGTAGGTGATTCCTCAAGGTCTGCACTTCAATACCATGTGAAAATGATTTGCATTTTCTAGATGTTGAAGGGATTTTTTTTTTTAAACAAAGCTAGTTAAATGTCTCAAGTTTCATCCCATCCTCCTCCTCCACCATTATTGAAGGCATCAAGAATCAGCATTTGGGCTCACTTCTGGGAAAATTATCCTCTTCTCCCCAACACTGGTTATCATTGATCTCTTCACTATGACAACCTATTACACTCTTCATCCCCTGTTCCCCTCCCCCTACCCCCAAAGCCCCAAATGTTTTTTGCAGCAACTCTTCTTTCACAAATACCCCCTGAAGCTCCTCAGACTATACTGTTACTTGCCTGTGGGTGTTTACAAAGATAACTAAATATAGCTTCCCTCTGAAAGGAACATTGCATTATTCAGATGGGCACATACTAACTGTTGTAGCAGCTCTGTTTCCCACATGCCCCTGGTTTTCCAGAAGAGTTGCAGGAAATGCTTGACAGGTCTTTCTGGTTAAGATAATATCAGCATACTTGGAAAGTTCTAGTAGCAGAGCTTAGCTTTGGTTAATTCACTCAAATGGGCATCCAACCATTCTATACAACTATCATTACAATTCAGCCAGGCAGACTGCAGAAAAACATTTTGCCGCATATAGTCTAATTTCAGTAGTTTCTCATGGCTCTTATCTTACAACGTAAAATAATTATACTCAGTTTGTTTCACAGGGCACTTGCAAAGATTATATGGCCTACCTAGAACCTTAATGTACACATTAAAAAACCAAAACACTTAATCTATAGTTAGTTGGTCAGTTTTAGCAAGAATTTGCAGATTCAGTGGTTGACACTGTGTGTATGGGCTTGTTTGTTTGTTATAAATAGAAAATCATCCTCAAAAGCAAAAGTATGAGTTAAGAGAACACTAGAACAGTACACACCAAATAAAGAGAACTGGTCAGAGACCCAAAAATACAGGCTAAAGGTTTCTAGCTGAACTAGAGCAAAGCCTAGACGCATGTAAGGTGTTTATCAATTTCAGATAAAAAGTGTCATTTACAATGTCAAACAATATTCAGGTAATCGAAGTGGCAGATACTATATGTTAACATATGGTTTATTTAATGACCCAAGAATGAGCGTCATGAACTTTTGAGTTCTAACCATGGCTCCGATATCACAGTGATAGTAGCCATATAAAGAACTAGATTAGCTAGAGCTCGGACACTGACTTGCTGACTTCCCCAGGGCTATACACTTATCTTCTCTTATCATGTGTAAAAAAGGTAATACTTAAGGTAGTGATATTGTGAGAATTCATTTGTGTTGGTAAAGGACTTGGAAAATGAAAAGCATTAATGACTTATCAATGTCAAGTCTAGATTTTGTATAAGTAGGAAAGAAGTCTCTTTGGGCAAATGATTTAGTTTCATATTTAGGGCTGTGCTAAAGCCAAGAGTTTCAGTGCACTGGAGTTTCAAATATACCTCATTGGTGTATTTATTGTGCATATTTTCATGACTCCTAAGTTTTGCCTTACTTTTTTTTGGGGGGGGGGCAACATAGAACCTATAAACCAAACCATATAAATATAGAGGAATTCAGTCTGGAGCATCTCTACCGTCTAAAATGAGGTAAAAGAAACACTGGTGGATCAAAGTGGATCCTCCTACTTCAGAAACAGGAGTGGGAGAGAAATTAGAAGAAGGAGCAAATGACCATCACCCAGAAGATTCCATGGTTGTTCAATCTCACCTTGTCATACCATTCTATAGAGGAGAAGATGGGACTAACAGCACCCCAGGAGCCTGATGAAAGAGAGGAACCCAGCCAGGCTGGGCCAAATGTACCCCAAACTGAAACTCAGTAGCTCCAAGTGTTCACTGATGTTCAGATAACTTGCAGGCTGTTATGCTGCCAAACCAAGGGTAAGTGCCCTGTTCACAGAATGGGAATAAGTAAGCTAATGCTTGTATTAAGTGTCTGAGCATGCCTAGCACTAATGAGATGTTCTCAAAAGAGTCTGCCCAAGGTGCTTGCTCACAAAGTTAGAAAGGAAGACAGAATTTCTATTGACAAACACAACTAAATGCTTAGAAAGATGGTAAAAGGTTCACAAGGGACTTTCACCTTGTTTGGGGATTAACTGTGAAACTTTTGCACATCTCTATTTCTTATTATGCCATAGAACTGTTAATCTTTGTCATGTTTACCTAGGTTAACTCGTGTTTTGAGACTGCAAACTGGAATTGCTGGTTCTTCAGTCTTGTTCCTAAATGAACAAGGACCCTTGAAACTCAAGTTTCCCCCCCCCCACACTAACTTTTCTTTGAGGATCTCAAATTTGTCATATCCAAACACTTGTGTTTACCATATGTCCTCTATGAACATTTAGTACTACAGGTCCTGCCCACCCCTTTTAAAAAAATCTGAAATGGCTTTGATGCATTCAAAATATGTAACAAAAATAAACTCTTCAAAGTTTAAGCATTCCTTCTGCATACTGAAAGAGTCGGAGGTGCTCATCATGCAACTTCAGTCTGTCAAACCTCTCTTCAGAAAGTACTAACAACATTACTAGTATCTAGAGTATGTGAATCAAAAGGCAGTAATGGAATAGTTAACGTGCAGTCCACTTTTTTTGCTGTATAGACTATTCTGTATCGTTGAGCTCAAAGATCTTTTATTAGACAGTAATAAAGGAATTCTAGCTTCTATAAAAGGTAAATGGCAAAACTTATTTAAAAAGAAAACAAAAACAACCTGCTGAAGACCTTGCCTCAATAACAGAATTAGTTCTGACTTGTTTAGTCTAAGAATTTAAAATGGCATCTTTTCTTTTAAGATTGGCAAAAACCAGTAGCATTCCAAGCTTACGCTACAGACAACAGCATTGCAAACCTGAATGCACCAAATGTTTTGAGGCAGGTTGTGGTGATGTAAATCAAATGTTTCAGGGCAGACAAAACTCTGAATAAACTGACAGGTGAGCAAAGAAAAAAAGAGATTTTTTCAAGCATTTAAACAAAACAAGTGCATTAGCTATTTAATAACAGATCATATGTGCAAGTTTATAGCTACTCAATTTAATTTCTTAAAATAACTTTAGCAGTTTACCTTTAAATCAAAGTTCACCTTCTTGGAAGGATCCAGGAAGATTTTGGAAAGCATAGGGGACAATTTCCTGGTGCAAGTGCTAGAGGAGCCAACTGGGGGGGGGGGGGGCTTTTCTTGACCTGCTGCTCACAAACCGGGAAGAATTAGTGGGGGAAGCAAAAGTGGATGGGAATCTGGGAGGCAGTGACCATGAGTTGGTTGAGTTCAGGATCCTGACACAGGGAAGAAAGGTAAGCAGCAGGATACGGACCCTGGACTTCAGGAAAGCAGACTTTGACTCCCTCAGGGAACGCATGGGTAGGATCCCCTGGGGGACTAACATGAAGGGGAAAGGAGTCCAGGAGAGCTGGCTGTATTTCAAGGAATCCCTGTTGAGGTTACAGGGACAAACCATCCCGATGAGTCGAAAGAATAGTAAATATGACAGGCGACCAGCTTGGCTTAACGGTGAAATCCTAGCGGATCTTAAACATAAAAAAGAAGCTTACAAGAAGTGGAAGGTTGGACATATGACCAGGGAAGAGTATAAAAATATTGCTCAGGCATGTAGGAATGATATCAGGAGGGCCAAATCGCACCTGGAGCTGCAGCTAGCAAGAGATGTCAAGAGTAACAAGAAGGATTTCTTCAGGTATGCTGGCAACAAGAAGAAAGCCAAGGAAAGTGTGGGCCCCTTACTGAATGAGGGAGGCAACCTAGTGACAGAGGATGTGGAAAAAGCTAATGTACTCAATGCTTTTTTTGCCTCTGTCTTCACTAACAAAGTCAGCTCCCAGACTGCTGCGCTGGGCATCACAACATGGGGAGTAGATGGCCAGCCCTCTGTGGAGAAAGAGGTGGTTAGGGACTATTTAGAAAAAGCTGGATGTGCCCAAGTCCATGGGGCCGGACGAGTTGCAACCAAGAGTGCTAAAGGAACTGGCTGCTGTGATTGCAGAGCCATTGGCCATTATCTTTGAAAACTCGTGGCGAATGGGGGAAGTCCCAGATGACTGGAAAAAGGCTAATGTAGTGCCAATCTTTAAAAAAGGGAAGAAGGAGGATCCTGGGAACTACAGGCCAGTCAGCCTCACCTCAGTCCCCGGAAAAATCATGGAGCAGGTCCTCAAAGAATCAATCCTGAAGCACTTACATGAGAGGAAAGTGATCAGGAACAGTCAGCATGGATTCACCAAGGGAAGGTCATGCCTGACTAATCTAATGGCCTTCTATGATGAGATTACTGGTACTGTGGATGAAGGGAAAGCAGTGGATGTATTGTTTCTTGACTTTAGCAAAGCTTTTGACACGGTCTCCCACAGTATTCTTGTCAGCAAGTTAAAGAAGTATGGGCTGGATGAATGCACTATAAGGTGGGTAGAAAGTTGGCTAGATTGTCGGGCTCAACAGGTAGTGATCTATGGCTCCATGTCTAGTTGGCAGCCGGTGTCAAGTGGAGTGCCCCAGGGGTCGGTCCCGGGGCCGGTTTTGTTCAATATCTTCATAAATGATCTGGAGGATGGTGTGGATTGCACTCTCAGCAAATTTGCGGATGATACTAAACTAGGAGGAGTGGTAGATACGCTGGAGGGCAGGGATAGGATACAGAGGGACCTAGACAAATTGGAGGATTGGGCCAAAAGAAATCTGATGAGGTTCAATAAGGATAAGTGCAGGGTCCTGCACTTAGGACGGAAGAACCCAATGCACAGCTACAGACTAGGGACCGAATGGCTAGGCAGCAGTTCTGTGGAAAAGGACCTGGGGTGACAGTGGACGAGAAGCTGGATATGAGTCAGCAGTGTGCCCTTGTTGCCAAGAAGGCCAACGGCATTATGGGATGTATAAGTAGGGGCATAGCGAGCAGATCGAGGGACGTGATTGTCCCCCTCTATTCGACATTGGTGAGGCCTCATCTGGAGTACTGTGTCCAGTTTTGGGCCCCACACTACAAGAAGGATGTGGATAAATTGGAGAGAGTCCAGCGAAGGGCAAAAAAATGATTAGGGGTCTGGAACACATGACTTATGAGGAGAGGCTGAGGGAGCTGGGATTGTTTAGTCTGCAGAAGAGAAGAATGAGGGGGGATTTGATAGCTGCTTTCAACTACCTGAGAGGTGGTTCCAGAGAGGATGGTTCTAGACTATTCTCAGTGGTAGAAGAGGACAGGACAAGGAGTAATGGTCTCAAGTTGCAGTGGGGAAGGTTTAGGTTGGATATTAGGAAAAACTTTTTCACTAGGAGGGTGGTGAAACACTGGAATGCGTTACCTAGGGAGGTGGTAGAATCTCCTTCCTTAGAAGTTTTTAAGGTCAGGCTTGACAAAGCCCTGGCTGGGATGATTTAATTGGGGATTGGTCCTGCTTTGAGCAGGGGGGTTGGACTAGATGACCTCCTGAGGTCCCTTCCAACCCTGATATTCTATGATTCTATGATTAGGCCAGTTATTCCCACCTTTCTCCTTACCATCTAGCCCCCACCCTCAGATGCTTCTAACATGGTACTACACCCACTAACCAAACTAGCGAGGCTATTGAATGAATGCCATTTGCCAGATTCCAGCCTATAAAGCCTTGTTGTGTGGTTGCACTTCAACATTGCACTACTTGTGTGACAGAACACCTGGGGAGTGATGTCAGGAATGCATCTTTTTCCCACTGACCTAGTTCTTCTAGATAAAGATGCACTCAAGAAAGGGACACTGTCAGCTTGAAATCTCATCCATTAAAAAAGTTACAAGTAGATTCAAATACACCTGTTTCCAGTCCCTGTGTTGCTTCCTGAAAGACTCTAATAGGACAAAGTGAAATGGACTATAAACAAAGTACTATCAAAGATACAAAGATAAAAAAATACAGAAGTATTTAGCTAATATTTCATTTATAAGATCATATGTTTAACAATAATAGGTAAAACATTTTAAAACAGGAGCAATTTTTAAGTTGGTAGAGTCACTTTAATAAAAGGTTTGAAACTGCACTTTGAAGGAAAGATTATTTAACATTATTTTATCACAGCTTTGGACTTTTAAGAGTTTCATTTTAGTGATAAGCTAAGCAAAAGTGTTTCTGTTCTAAATTGCTACTGAAAAACCTCAGGCTTCCAAACAAGCAAGATCTAATAAGCAATAAATACAGAACTTTTTTGGAACTTTCAAACTTGAAATTTTGAGAAAGTTTTACAGATATATCATTTTAACTCTTAGTAATTTGTAAACAATCTTCAAAAAATAAATTCTCCAGTACATACTCTTATTCCCATTATCCCATTTTATCTGACCCCTCTCAATGTAAAAGGTTTAGGTGAATACTCTAGTTCTGGTTTTGGCATGCATGCAGGGACAGTACTTTTCACAACCCAGTCTGTTTTAACAGCATTACACCTAATTTAACATTACATTTAATCAAATTCCATTCTTTTTTTTAGTTTTATCACTCCTTCACCAAATTAGCAGATTAGTGCTGAAGCAGGCAAAGAACATGTGGCTTCTCCCACTCATTAACATCAGACACATTGTGGCAAGATTCCAAGTCCTTTTTTCCCCTGTAGAGAATACAGCTTCTGTAGATGTGAACAATCTTGAGCAAGAGCTTATACTCATCAGCTCATTTCCTCTGTTGGAAGGGAGTCTCCCAACTAATTCTCTGCAAAAACAGAGCCATGAAGCCAGCTCACATATACTCTGTTTACAGAGACAGCAATATCACTGATATGACAGTTTCAGAGAACTGATACGTCATAACAAGGGACTTGTAGCAAAGAAAGAGTCACCACTAAAGAGTATACCATACATTAGATCAAAGATGTATATATTTTAGTTACTTAAATAAATAGCCTATATAAAATATATATCTTCTTGATTCTGGTAGCGTTTATTTAAGTAGAGAAATTTAAAAAGTCCTGATTTGGCTCCAGTTCTGCCTCCCTGCCCTCACCCTCCCTTTTCCTCCTGCCTGCTTTTGAACGAACACACACACACACACACACACACACACACACTAGAACAAGCCCACATGATGGCAACATAAAACAAGGGGGAATTTTTTGAAATGAGACCAGGACACTTAATATTTTCATGGATTGAAAGTTCTGGCAGTGGGAGGCAGGAGTAACTGAAATATTTAATAAAATACTGTGTCAGTTATAATTCTTCCTACATATGCTTTGGCAATTCTATTTATTTAATTAGCAATCAACCCTTCACCATCTAGTGAACTGCTAAAGATTGGTTTATTTATGTTAAGGAAATGAAACAATACAGTAGTTCACATCATGATAGTATATGCTGTACCCCAAGCTTAGGCAAATAAATAAATAAAATCATAATCCTAGAATAGGACACTTCAATTTAACTCTTTCAGTGCAGCAAAATTTACTTCAATAGCAACTTTTGAAAAAGCCAGTCCAATGGTCAACTCTTAAAGCTAGGTGCTGTTTTAATCATGTGGCTACTGAACTGAATCCAAGACATTCATTCGTGGTAGGAAGTTATCAACTCATATTTTGCTTGCATAAAATAAGTTGGTCTAGTATTTTTAGCAGGTGTGTGTTACACTGTAATTCTATTTGTTATCTTCTCCAGCATGACATCTAGACAGCATGCAGGAAAGAACCATCAGTAATGGACAACATAAATTCCCAGCTTCACCCGAGAAGCTGAAAGAAAGAAAGAAAGTGTTAACTATTGAAGATAAGAGCAGACAGGGACAGGCTCTGGCACAAAGAATTTTGTGAGCCAATGCCGTGGCAATGGAAGCAGCCAAATCAATCAATCAATCAATCAATCAAGTCTCCTCCACCATATTAATTGCTAAATCACATCTTGCTGTACTATTCTGGACTATGAGTCATCTTGTTAAAATGGAATGATTCCATTCACCTCCAGAATCTGGCATGTCCCACTAAAACCATTAATTGTGCTACTTCTCAGCTAAGTAACCTGCAGCCAAGACAGCCTTTTAAGACATCAAATACCATACAATGGATTTAGACCTGATAATACATCTTCCTCTCTCAGTTTGGCCCATTTCACAACATCAGAACATCTCAGAAGCACTGCAGGACAATCAAACAACTAACTGCAACTCTGTTTCATGCTCTTCCTGGATAGAATTGAGAGCATCCAGCTAGTATTCAGAAGTCATTACTTGATGCAACTAGCCTATCCAGCTACTTCACTGTATTAACCTCTGGAGCAAGCAAAGAAGCCTGCCAAGGGTTGTAGGGATGCAGACAGGTACTTCCTTTATGGAGGATTTTTTGATCAGTGCTGCAGTTCCAGAACTGGGCTGTATCAAAGGGTCAACAATACACTAATTTAAAGCCACTATACTGGCGTACAAATTGAAGGGGGCATTTACAGAAGGTGTCAGTAGCAAGTGGAGTTTCCACAGTAGACTTCTCATCTTTGTTTCTATTCTGCCCCCTCCCTTTCCCCTCCACTCCCAATCCCATCCTCCTTTTCCTCTTAGTGAATCTAATAAGAGAGAAAAGGAAAAAGAAAGCTGCAATTTGTTGGAACAGAAGATTGAGGACTCCATCTCTTTAGCTTTAATGAGCGAGAAAAATAACCCCAAGATAAAGGGTAGGGAATGGATATTTAGAATCTCCCATGACTGACACTTTTGCCTCTTGGTAGGACAGGGCTACACCATGCTTCATTGGAATTACTGGAAACTAGGATAAGAGGACATACAATAAATAAGCAGTCACCAAAATTAGCGCCATTGTTAGCAGAGGCCAAGACTCAAATCCAAGAGGCACAGTAGCTTACCTATACTCTTCCTCCACCACGCAGAAAATCCTGTCCAGCTGCTGCTCATTCTGAAGATAGAGAATTTTGTTCTCCAGAGCTGCTGAAGTGAGACCTCTCATAAGCATGACAACAGCTTTAAAACAAAAAAGTAGCAATTTGTTTTCATATAGCATTTAGAGGTAAACTTCAGGGCTGAAATGACTATTAAATCAGGTTCAGAAAGATGTTCATAATCCACAAAGCGACCTCTGAGGGGGCATTTAACACAAAAAGTTATCTAACTTTTCAAAAGTTCTTTGATTCACCGCCTCTCTAACACAACCATATAATCCCCATTGTTCAGTGAAGATCTCCCACAAGCTATCATTTTAGGATATCAAATGTCAGAAGGTTTACAACCAACATTTTTTCAGTTTGCCCTTCGCATGACATACATAGGGATCCAACTCTGTTACCACCTCAAGTAATGATCCCCTGGATCAAGAAGTGTCAAACAGCATACAAAAAACAAGCCAGGCTTTTGGAAGACTTCGCCATCGGATATTCAACAAGCACTCCAATCAACTGTCAACAAAAACAAAACAACTATATCTATACACATTGGCTGCCTTTGCTGTGGACAGTCTGTCCACTCCAACAGGCTTCCCATACCAACTCAACCCTAAACATGAAAGTTGCCAACTTCCCTCTCAGAAAAAACAAAGGAAAGTTATTCACACCAAAGCAAGGACGAGAAATTAGAGCAACATATCAGGGTATAAGGCCAGCTATTTTTGTCTCTGAACCTGTTATTCCTCCATAAGAGTTAGTAAAATGCAAATTTCAGTCTAATCACAGAGATGATTTACATTATACTGATACAAGGCTATGAGATTTATATCTTTAGACAACCTTTTCAGTAAGTGAATACAATTCAAGATTGGCACAATGTGTTTTCTAGAATACGATGTCACAGCCTGATATGGTACATGATCACATTAGCACATACTATTTCTGCTCATACGCTGCAATATCAAATATTAAAAAAGGGGGCTATTTAGAAATTGTGGTTAATAAAATAAATTTAAAAAGCAAAAACGCTTGCATCTTTTAAAATGAAAGAAATATTCACTGTATTCACACATTAGAAGCTAAACTATATAATCCCATTAGCAGCTGCTGAATCTCATTAAGGACACTAGAAGCAAAGATACTTCACCAATGAAAACAGACAGTAGACAATCTATTTACAGATCCAGTTAGAGTGCTTGCTTGTTTTACAGCTTTCATGGAAAAGAAAGCATCTCTGTGTGCAATCACCTTATCCGGTAATTCAACACATCTAACAAGTGTAGTCTGCCATCTGTTTAGAAAGGTTTTCTTCTATAAAAGAAACCCTTAAAATTTAGTGCAGAACAGTAGTTACAATAGTTCTAAATGTCAAATTGCATGCTAAGTATCTGTACGAGGACGTTAAGCACCAAATACCATACCCACAATCACGAACCTTTCAAAAATAGTACATTTTAATTCAATTTAATCAGTACATCTAGCACTGAAGCCAATGGGAGCTGCACTCAGCACCATCTGAAAGCCATGGGTGAGGATGGGAGTGGGGCACACAAAAGGATTAGACACTTTTGAAAGTTATGGCATTAGCTATTTTTGCAATATTAAACAAGGAGTCTATGGTGGAAAACACTCTAATCAGTGTAACCAGGATAAATGGAACAAGAGCCCCATAAAATAGTGGCTTGAAAAGCTGCAATAAATTTGTTAGTCTCTAAGGTGCCACAAGTACTCCTCATTTTTTTTTGCTGATACAGACTAACACGGCTGCCACTCTGAAACCTGCAAGGTGTGTGTAGCTTTTAGAAATTGAGCCCAATTAATACCATACAAGAACAAAAATGTTTGTGCACTTACCATAGTTTTCTGTCTCTACCATTAGGTAAAAAAAAATTGGGTCTTCAACCTGCTTGCTGTTTAGGGGCAAAACCCGACCTGTTAGTCAGCAACAGAGCAGCAGTGACCCAGTTACTGACAACCCAGCCATTATGAAATAAGTTACTTCTGTAAGCAGCAGTGTGGAAGAGATCAGAGATACTAAAAATTATTTTTATAAAAAAATTGTCAACGCATATGTCCTCTTCCTCCTGATTCTACTAATATTGTCCCACATTATAAGAAGTTATGTAAGGTTAGGCAGATTTGTGAACCTTCCTATGAGAAAGAAAGGAAATGTGCAGGTAAGCAGGGATACATTTTCATGTTTTCTGTTCAGGAAGGTACACAGATCCTTTATGATAGGATTTTGTCAGCAGTGTATAGCCAGTGCATAGCCAAGTGCTAGATAAGACAAAAATTCCTACATATTATGCATTACTATTTACAGTTGGTCTCTCTGATCACTAAGGTGTAACATGCATCTTCCCAAAACAGCATCACACACACACACCCCTATGTTGCAAATCTTTGTTTTATGAAAAGCATGGACAAAGCACGAAACACCTTCCTTCAACGTTTCCTCAAATAATGCATAAAGTTTTTCCACACAGATAGTTGCCATGGCTCTGCTTTGAAGCAGGGGGGTCAGATGTCTTGCTTTACTGGCTTCCAATGTACTCTATTTGATCCATCTTGAAACTGAAAACCCTTGAGGCTTCTTGCTTTTGGTGGCTGGATTGTACAGGACACTTCAGCAAGTTTGTGTGTTCTATATGGATCTTGAGAACCCTGTGGACATTTAGCATACGGCAGAGACTTTTTGAGCGATGTAAGAGTTTCACAGAATAAATTCAGCATTAACTCTTGTATAAAGATATTCAACTTGGGCATTAAGGCCAAATTCGTTCTGAGCACTACTTTCTCTTTGTGAAGTGTCAATACTATAGATCTATGGACAGAATCCTGAGTCTGACATCCTTCTGGCTGAAATCATGATTATGAGGAAAGTTACTTGGAAAAGTAGCCAGATTGATGTCTCAGGATTGATGTTATGACTAGATGTCAATGCAGTGAGAATGGACAACCCTTCTCTAATGTAAGAGGCCATCCCAAGCGCTTGTGATGGTGATGAGCTATGACAGAATAGCACAGAACTAGCAGTTGTGCTTTGGTGGTGGAGTGCGTTTCCTGGAGCAAGATTACATGTGCTTCAAAGTTTGTAGTTAAGTGGAAATAGATATCCACTTTCACCACGGATTTCCCCTCAATATTAAAATGTAGCATCTTGAGAACCACCCCCAGCACTAGAGTTTGCAGTGCTGGTCCTGAAAGGAGTCCCCTTGCAGGGTGGCTCTTCCAGGCTGAATGTCACTTAGAATGGGAGCATGTGTTCCACACTTCTATTTTCATCCATTTTCATTTCACTTTGTGCCACTCACAGGAGACACCCTGAGAAGGGAGAAGACAAACCTCAGGGTTGTGTTGTATGCACCAAAGGAGGACTGACTGGAGACTTCCTTCCCACCACGGAACTTCTTCATGTCTAGGTATAGTGAGATTCATCCTCTTCTGATAGTTGTCAACAGTATGGTGGATAAAGCTGCCACTTTCACTTTAAAGGTCCAAAGTTTAGTATCTGTGGTCAGATTGTCTTGTAGAAATTCCAGGACATGTCTGACAGAATTAATTGAGACTACATTATGGACCTTACCAAACATCAGGATCATCGGTCACGTCTAACAGTATGTGCTGTGGAACAACTTCTTCACAGATGCTCGTTAGATAATGAGTTTGTTAAGTCCCCCCTCATTTGAATGTTCTCCTTTCAAATACCATGCAGCTGGGGTCAGCATGCAGCCATGATGCAGGATCAGACCCTATGGGAGAGACAGAATGCAAACGAGCACAATTTCTGCATGGGAAGGCAAGCTGCAAACTTCTTCAGGTCAGAATTAGGATCTCCTAAGTCAGCAAGGGGCTATCAACATCACTCTCCTTCCCGATCTTCAGAATGTATGGATATTTATAAGTTAGATTTTGGACAACTCTGAGAGAGAGCATCTGTTACCATTTTCTTTTGGTCTTGTCTTTTTGAGAAGAACCTGAACATTACAGCTAAACCAATTGTTGCATTGCCAAGAGTTGACTAGAAGTCTGACCACCTTGTGATGGAGACTCCATTTGGCTTGATCAATCACCTGTTTAAGCCAAACTGTCTTGATATCGAGCTTCCCTTCTAGATGGAAGACATGAAGCAATGAGACACTGTCTTCTCAACGGAGCAGCTTTTTGCTGTAGAGTTGAAGAAGTGATTCCTCCAGCCTTTTTTGATTTAAAGCCTGGTAGATGTGTCATCCGTCATTATTGGGATACTGTTGTTATTCAATGTGGGAACAGCTATACTCCAAGGCCATTTCATACTCATCTGAGTTCTGGCCAATGTATGCTGTCTTCTCCCATCTCCTGAAGAGATTCCCTGTACAGATCTCCCTTTTGCAGGTTCTCCACAGCTGCTTAGATTGGCATCTGTCAGAGTCTGTGTGATTTAAAAATCTGATGTCCTTGTTAGATACCAACTGTCCTTCATCCATCACTCTCTGTGATATTTCAATCTGGACAGTTGAGTTGGATAGTGTGTATGTGGGTAACAAAAGGAGGACATTTTGAAGGGCCTTGTGTAAGTCTATACACAATAGCATCATTCCAAGGAGGACACCAGTGTTTGAACCAGGGATTCTATGGAGTTCAGGATATCCATGGTTGTGACCTTCAGTCACCATACACTGTCTGTTTAGTTTTTACATACAATTATATTTCCTGTCAGTTTCTTCAGATAGTTCATTGTACAGCTACGAAGTCATTTGGCACTGAAATGACTTTAGTCATGATGTATACGTAGTGCCATTACAACAGGTAGATTAAGCGTAAACCATAATCACATTCTAGTTTTGTGTTACATGAGAAGTGAGTTCTCTGTACAACTCAAATATAACTCAGTGGGGAAGAGTTCCTATTCTAAATCATGTGTGGCCCGCAGTCCTGGAAACTGTGTGTGTGTCATTTGGTACTGACTTTTCCCCCTCCCATTTCTGCTATTACTGAATAGTGATCCAGATTGGGTTTCCCGTACCCATACCCATCCTGAGGGAACTGTATTCAGTCAGACCACTAGAAAGGAAACCTACTCTGAGAAAACAGGAATTAATTCAGAGAAGTCCTATGACCTTGGTTGTACAGGAAGTCAGACTAGATCAGAACAGTCACTCCTTTCTTTATAATCTACGAAAAACACTTCCCTCCAAATGTAGCTCAGCAACTTAAAGTCGGTGGCTTTACCATTCAGCTTTCCATTGAGGAGGAGCCTCTAAATTACGGGTGCCTAAATTAAGTGGGCCTTTGGATGGCAGTTAGGGGTCAAAGGTGACTTTCAATAGCAGAGAGTCAGGGTGAAAGTGTCTAGCAGAATTCAGTGTGTTGAACACCTTCCTCTCTCTGTGGTTTGAAGTGTTAATCTAGAAGAATAAGTCTTTCCTCTACACTGGATGCATTTAGAGAAAGCGTGTCAAACTGATGCAGCATCAAGGACCACACCAGCTTGCTATAGTTTTAGGGCTCTATAATACCAGTGAGGGAAATACAATATAATGAAGAAACATGCACTTGTACTAAGTTTCAAGCTACACACTGCTTTTCTTGCTCTCTTTAGTCCTGTCTCCTTACTTTCCCCACTTCCATTCTAACTATTTATCATCTCTCTCCTCACTTTGAAAAGCACTTTTTCATTCTTTCTTGCCTTTAACTTCCCTTCCTTTCTTCTTGTCTTGATCTCCAATCTCTCAGATCTTGTCTTTATTAGCTTTTCTTACCAAGTTTCCCATCATTAACTCGGGCACAGCTCTACCAGTGCAAATGTCAGTCTAGATGACAATAGTTAGAATATTGGTGGCTAGTCTACACTTGTGCTACCACCATTGCTATCACCAGTACAGTTCCAACCATGGGAAATTTTAGAGGAAGAGACATCCTATAGGTTCTTTGCACCGCTCTCTGGATTCTCCCACTGCCTATGTTCTGAGGCTGGACTCCCAGAGAAGTGTTTAAGTTCTAGCTGCCCACAAGTCTTCTGTCTGTCGGCCACATTATGCCTGCTTACTGGATTCAATCTGTAGGCCCACCAGTTATTCTCCGAGGCCAGAACAAAGCAGCTAGCACACTTTTGGTGCTATATAGCAGTTTTACAAGACAAAAAAAAAAAATCTACCCAGAGATTTGGTGTTCTTTGCTGCTCATTTAACAATTGTCTGAATTACTCTCACATCTATAATACAATTCTTACAGCCTGAACAGAAATTGCAAGCAAGGAAACTACCCAGGGTTTAAAAGTGCCTCTACAGCTGTTTATTACACGCAAGTCACTTAATATAAATATTTTAAGACATCCGCTGTGTTTCCATGTGTAGGCAACAGAGATCTTGTATGAGTATATTCCAGGTCTACTGAAAACAGAGAAGAGCTTCCACTAAGGTTAAATTTTGGCAGGCAGCATCATCTCCATATTCTAGCTTGCCAAATTGCATTCGGATTTCACTGAACATACCTACTTTTTTAAAAATGGCAAAAGAGTCCTGTGGCACCTTATAGACTAACAGACGTATTGGAGCATAAGCTTTCGTGGGTGAATACCCACTTCGTCAGATGCATGTAGTGGTATTCACCCACAAAAGCTTCTGCTCCAATACGTCTGTTAGTCTATAAGGTGCCACAGGACTCTTTGCCGCTTTTACAGATCCAGACTAACACGGCTATCCCTCTGCTACTTTTTCGATACACCCAGGGAAGCAGAAACATTTGTTGCTGCAGAGAACTTGGCTTACACTGAAGATCTGGAACTGTGCTTCAAAGATGAATCAGAAACAGATTGATTTAGGAATTTGATCTACCTACTCTGACCTCACTGTTCCATTGCCAATATCTGGAAGCATTGGAGATTACACAAATAAGTTAAACTAGGTCAGAACTTGAGGGTTCAAACTAGACTGACTATTCAATAATCTTTAAACAAGAATTTAAAAAAATATATTGATTTTATATGGATAAATACATCTTTCTTCAGAATTATGACCCAGCTCAAGTCAAATAAGGGCCAGAACAGTATCTAACTGTTAGAAGCAGACAACAGTTATGACATATTAAAAGGACTCATTTTCCCAGGATAGGCTCATGAGACAACTTCAAGAATGACTTCTGGAAACCCCATAATATGGCCAAGATTTTCAAGACTGACATGATTTTGGGTGCTCAACTGGAGACACCTTAAATAGATCTGATTTTCAGAAAGCACTGAGCACCCAACCTCTGAAAAATTAGGAGCCTTTAAGATGTCTCTAGTTGGACACCCAAAATCACTGGTTACTTTTTAAGATCTTGGCCTATGTTTTTCAGGCCTAGGCTATTCAAGTCTCAATTTGTGCCATCATACTCAAAAACTCAAACTGCTTTTGCTCAAAAACTTTAGAAACAAACCTCATTTTCAGGCAGAGGTCAAACCACATTTTTTTCAGCATGATAGATGAAAGTAATGAGCAACTCAGAAATAGTAGGTTAGAGTCAAGATGTTTAAAGAGCTTTACTGATACTGCAATAAGTGGAGAGGACAACTTGTGTTGTGCAATACGTCAGAAGAAGTAGGATTGGAGGCAAAGGACTATCTCCCCCCCCCCAACCCCTTTGATCTTTAATCATAGGAGTTACTATATTGAATCAAAGCTCTGGCCCATCTAGTCCTGTATCCTGTCCATGACAGTAGCCAGTACCAAAAGTTTTTGAGGAAGACCCGGGGGGGGGGGGAGGGGGGCGGGGAGGAAGGAGAAGAGAAGAGCTACAGTTGGCAGAAGTGGGAGTTTCCTCCTAATTCCTAATATAGGTTAGAGATTTGCTTAAATCCTGAAGCATGAGGTTTTAGATTCCTTCTAAAACCTTTATTATAACCCTGGAAATTCTTGTTATACATGTAAATGTTCCATCCTTCCTCCCAATTGGACCCTCAATCTCACCTTCCTCTTCAAACTATTTTTAAACCCATTTATATTGCACTGAAGAAGAGTGGAGGACTGGGGAAAACTGACCTGCCACAATTAAGAAGTGGGTGAAGGAAATGAATTTAGGAAGAAAATAATCTTAGAAAAATCTGTGCATTATTTTCTTGCTAGAAAAGGGGGACCTATATAATCCTTGACAAGTGGCCCACTAGGCCATGGAGTTTTATCCTCTTTGCTGCCAGTGTTTAAATACATGCTGGGTTTTATTGGAAGGGAAACAGTGGAAGCCCCTCAGAAGTGTTCTGGGTCGAAACAGACAGCACACATGCACATTCCACTGAGAGGAATGGAGAGTTCACATTTCTAGTATTTCTCAGATTCAGGCAGATAGTATTGGATTAATTTACATTAATGGCAGAGGTTTGTTAGTTTGTTAAACGTGCAGAAACTGATGAGCAAGCCCACCCACTTGTCAAGGAAAGAGATGGTAAATGCATTTGTCAAGCTCCAAAGTAAAGTAATTTGTTCATCACTTACACGCCTTCCACTATTTTCTTTGTGATTCTGTAGAGCCATACCCATTCAAGGGAATCTTTTAAGGGCTACTACTTACATTATAGCATTAACTGCCCAACTCACTATAATTAGGAAGGAGAATTAAGAAATCAGTAAATTTGTCAAAGTATAATTTCTCTTTTGTATGTTATATGGCTATATATGAGAATTATATGACATGGTTGTAAGTCTACATTATGGTTATGGTAAGATCTGAAAATCTTTAAAAAGTTGACACATTTTACATTTTAATGTTCAGCACCTACCATTTCTGTATTCTTATTCACGCCTATAAATCTTAAATCACATCAGATATGCAAGGAAGCTTTACAATTACATAATATCCACTAATCAAGATAGCTCATTCTATAAAATCCCTTCTATGTCAGAATTTTTGATCTGTAATACACTCCAGCCTGCATATTATGCTGTTGGCACACTGGTAAGTTATCTTGTTCCAGAGGAAAAGAAAGTGTTATACTGTTCTTCATGTAGCCAAACTAGATGTACCAGTTAATTAAAAAAATGTCACTTGTTAATGATCCAATGAATGCCTAACAACAACAACTTCAGTGGATTTGTAAAGTTTGTATTTGTTACTGTAATTAATATCTCATTCATAACTCTACAACTCTGAGTTTGGAATAAACAATTTTAACATGAGATAAAATGGAGTAGCATAATAAAAAAAAATTAAGTGACCAGAGAATTGTGTTAGCAGTTTATAAAATACTGTTATAGCTATGCTGCCATTTTTTGTAATTAGTGTTTTCATCTCCTCTCGTAAAACAGGAGAGGTAGACCATTTTGCTAACAATGGCAGCATACATTGAAAAATCTAACCATGTCACAGTATAATTGAAATTTTGGTAAGAAGTTAGTAATTCCAGTCTCATATTATAAGGAGGGCAATTGCAGCAGAAGACCGCAAGTATGCCCGGCCCTTAAGTGGGCTATGCAAGGGAGGCAGGGGGAGAAATCTCTAAATGCCAGCCAAAATTCTTAGCCCTGGTCTACACTAGGAGTTGAGGTCGAATTTAGCAGAGTTAAATCGATTTAACCCTACACCTGTTCACACGACGAAGCCCTTTTCTCGACTTTAAGAGCTCTTAAAATCGATTTCCTTACTGCACCCCCGACAAGGGGATTAGTGCTGAAATCGGCCTTGCCGGGTCAAATTTGGGGTACTGTGGACACAATTAGACAGTATTGGCCTCCGGGAGCTATCCGGGAGTACTCCATTGTGACCGCTCTGGACAGCACTCAACTCAGATGCACTGGCCAGGTAGACAGGAAAAGGCCCGCAAACTTTTGAATTTCAATTTCCCGTTTGGCCAGCATGGCAAGCTGCAGGAGACCATGCAGAGCTCATCAGCAAAGGTGACCATGATGGAGCCCCAGAATCGCAAAAGAGCTCCAGCATGGACCGAACGGGAGGTACGGGATCTGATCGCTGTATGGGGAGAGGAATCCGTGCTATCAGAACTCCGTTCCAGTTTTTGAAATGCCAAAACATTTGTCAAAATCTCCCAGGGCATGAACGACAGAGGCCATAACAGGGACCCGAAGCAGTGCCGCGTGAAACTTAAGGAGCTGAGGCAAGCCTACCAGAAAACCAGAGAAGCGAATGGCCGCTCCGGGTCAGAACCCAAAATATGCCGCTTCTAGGATGAGCTGCATGCCATTTTAGACTCCTTCAATGGAGATGGAGGCAACACGGAAGCAGGTTTTGGGGACGAGGAAGGATGATGATGATGATGATGATGAGGTTGTAGATAGCTCACAGCAAGCAAGTGGAGAAACCGGTTTTCCTGACAGCCAGGAACTGTTTCTCACCCTGGACCTGGAGCCAGTACCCCCCGAACCTACCCAAGGCTGCCTCCCGGACCTGCCAGGCAGAGAAGGTACCTCTGGTGAGTGTACCTTTTAAAATACTATACATGGTTCAAAAGCAAGCATGTTTAATGATTAATTTGCTCTGGCATTCGTTGCTCTCCTGGATGTACTCCCAAAGCCTTTGCAAAAGGTTTCTGGGGAGGGCAGCCTTATTCCGTCCACCATGGTAGGACACTTTACCACTCCAGGTTAGTAGCACGAACTCAGGAATCATTGTAGAACAAAGCATTGCAGCGTATGTTTGCTGCGTTCAAACAACATCCGTTCTTTATCTCTCTGTGTCATCCTCAGGAGAGTGATATCATCCATGGTCACCTGGTTGAAATAGGGTGCTTTTCTTACGGGGACATTCAGAGGTGCCCGTTCCTGCTAGGCTGTTTGCCTGTGGCTGAACAGAAATGTTCTCCGCTGTTAGCCATGGTGAGGGGTAAGGGGCTAGCCACACGCTGGGGGGAGGCAAAATGCGACCTTGGAACGAAAGCACATGTGCTATGTATGTAATGTTAACAGCAAGGTTTACCGTGAAAGAGTGTACCCATTGTTCTATAAAATGTCCCTTTTTTTTCCTCCACCAGCTGCATGTGTTTCAAGGACCACAGGATCTTCTCCTTCAAAGAGGCTAGCGAAGATTAGAAGGCGAAAAAAAACGCACTCACGATGAAATGTTCTCTGAACTCCCACATTGACAGAGCACAGACGAATGCACGGAGGCAGACAACGTCAGAGTGCATGAAAGCACAAAATGACCAGGAGGAGAGGTGGCGGGCTGAAGAGATTAAGTGGCGGGCTGAAAAGAGGCCTGAAGCTGAAAGGTGGTGGCAGCGTGATGAGGGGAGGCGGGATTCAATGCTGAGGCTGATGGAGGATCAAACCAATATGCTCCAGTGTATGGTTGAGCTGCAGGAAAGGCAGCAGGAGCACAGACTGCTGCTACAGCCCCTGTGTAACCAACCGCCCTCCTCCCCAAGTTCCATAGCCTCCTCACCCAGACACCCAAGAACGCGGTGGGGGGACCTCTGACCACCCAGCCACTCCACCTCAAAGGATTGCCCAAGCAACAGAAAGCTGGTATTCAATAAGTTTTAAAGTTTTAAACTTTTAAAGTGCTGTGTGGCCTTGTCCTTCCCTCCTCCACGACCCCTCCTGGTGCTTCTCTCCTCCACCACCCCTCCTGGGCTACCTTGGTAGTTATCCCCCTATTTGTGTGATGAATTAATAAAGTAATTGTTGCTTCAATGAAGCAATAATGACTTTATTGCCTCTGCAAGCGGTGATCGAAGGGAAGAGGGGAGGGTGGTTAGCTTACAGGGAAGTAGAGTGAACCAAGGGGCGGGGGGTTTCATCAAGGAGAAAGAAACAGAACTGTCACACCGTAGCCTGGCCAGTCATGAAATTGGTTTTCAAAGCTTCTCTGATGCGCACCATGCCCTCCTGTGCTCTTCTAACCGTCCTGGTGTCTGACTGTGCGTAACCAGAAGCCAGGTGATTTGCCTCAACCTCCCACCCTGCCATAAATGTCTTCCCCTTATTCTCACAGATATTGTGGAGTGTACAGCAAGCAGTAATAAGGGTGGGAATATTGGTTTCACTGAGGTCTAACCGAGTCAGTAAACTGCACCAGCGCGCTTTTAAACGTTCAAATGCACATTCTACCACCATAATGCACGTGCTCAGCCTGTAGTTGAACAGCTCCTGACTACTGTCCAGGCTTCTTGAGCCATGGCATTAAGGGGTAGGCTGGGTCCCCAAGGATAGCTATAGGCATTTCAACTTCCCCAACAGTTATTTTCTGGTCTGGGAATAAAGTCCCTTCCTGCAGCCTTTGAAACAGACCAGAGTTCCTGAAGATACGAGCGTCATGTACCTTTCCTGGCCATCCCACGTTGATGTTGGTGAAACGTCCCTTGTGATCCACCAGTGCTTGCAGCACTATTGAAAAGTACCCCTTGCGGTTTATGTACTCACCGGCTTGGTGCTCCAGTGCCAAGATAGGGATATGGGTTCCGTCTATGGCCCCACCACAGTTAGGTAATCCCATTGCAGCAAAGCCATCCACTATGACCTGCACATTTCCCAGGGTCACTACCCTTGATAGCAGCAGATCTTTGATTGTGTTGGCTACTTGGATCACAGCAGCCCCCACAGTAGATTTGCCCACTCCAAATTGATTCCTGACTGACCAGTAGCTGTCTGGCATTGCAAGCTTCCACGGGGCTATTGCCTCTCGCTTCTCAACTGTGAGAGCTGCTCTCACCTTGGTATTCTTGCGCCTCAGGTCAGGGGAAAGCAAGTCACAAAGTTCCATGAAAGTGCCCTTAACGCATGCGAAAGTTTTGCAGCCACTGGGAATCATCCCTGACCTGCAACACTATGCAGTCCCACCAGTCTGTGCTTGTTTTCCAGGGCCCAGAATTGGCATTCCACAGCATAAACCTGCCCCATTAGAACCATGCCCACATTGCCAGGGCCCGTGCTTTGAGAGAAGTCTGTGTCCACGTCCTCATCATTCTTGTCACCGCGCTGACGTCGCCTACTTGCCTGGTTTCGCTTTGCCAGGTTCTGGTGCTGCATATACGGCTGGATAATGCATGTGGTGTTTAATGTGCTCCTAATTGCCAAAGTGATCTGAGCGGGCTCCATGCTTGCCGTGGTGTGGCGTCTGCACAGAAAAAAGGCGCGGAACGATTGTCTGCCATTGCCCTTACGGAGGGAGGGGTGACTGACGACATGGCTTACAAGGTTGGCTTACAGGGAATTAAAAATCAACAAAGGGGGTGGCTTTGCGAGAAACAGAATGGCCCCCTCAAGGATAGAACTCAAAACCTCAAGGATAGAACTCAAAACTGGGTTTAGCAGGCTGTTGATTTCACGGAGGGAGGAGAAAATGAATACAAAACAAATCTGGTCTATTTCTTGTTTTGAGCCACTTCATCTATCTTTATACCTCTTGCTGGCAGCAGACCGTGCAGTACGATCGCTAGCCATCGTCATCTCCTGGGTGCTCGGCAGAAGACGGTGCAGTATGACTGCTGGCCATCATCTTCTGCTGGCTGCTGATTAAAAGACAGTGCACTGCTGGTTGTACTGAATCGCAAGGAGATGAAACTTAAAAGGGAAATGACCTGGCTGAGTCATTCCCATGTTTGCCCAGGCGCCCCTGACCTCATCGAGGTCGGTTAAAAGAGCACCCAGGACTGCGTCGATGACGGCTACCAGTCATACTGCACTGTCTGCTGCCAACGGCAATAAACTGCTGCTGTATAGCAATGCAGTACCGCGTCTGCCAGCACCCAGGAGACATACGGTGACGGTTAGCTGAGTGGGCTCCATGCTTGCCGTGGTATGGTGTTTGCACAGGTAACTCAAGAAAAAAAAGGTACAAAACGATTGTCTGCCCTTGCTTTCACGGAAGGAGGGAGGGAAGGGGGGCCTGATGATATTACCCAGAACCACCCACGACAATGTTTTAGCTCCATCAGGCACTGGGATTTCTACCCAGAATTCAAATGGGCGGCGGAGACTACGGGAACTGTGGGATAGCTACCCACAGTGCAATGCTCTGGAAGTCGATGGTTGCCTCGGTACTGTGGACACACTCCGCCGACTAAATGCACTTAGAGCATTTGTGTGGGGACACACACAATCGACTGTAAAAAACGCTTTCTACAAAACCGACTTCTATAAATTCGACCTAATTTCATAGTGTAGACATACCCCAAAACAGAGTAATTTTCTTTAAGAGTTTTACATAATAAAGGTAACTATTGCATTTGTAATTTAAACTCCAAGAGAGCAGAATAAAGGAGAATGCCCAGACACACAAACTCCTCTTTAGAGCCACTCCTTGAAATTGAATAGTTTCCTTGAAAATTCCTTCCCTACCACACACACTCATGCCCTATAAAATGTGAGCACTGGGCTGCTCAGTCAGTGTCTTCTTTACTGGCAATATCATTGAAGTGTATGTTTGGTGATCAATGGCTCCATGTCTAGTTGGCAGCCGGTATCTAGCGGAGTGCCCCAAGGGTCGGTCCTGGGGCTGGTTTTGTTCAGTATCTTCATAAATGATCTGGAGGATGGTGTGGATTGCACTCTCAGCAAGTTTGCAAATGACACTAAAATGGGAGGAGTGGTAGATATGCTGGAGGGTAGGGATAGGATACAGAGGGACCTAGACAAATTGGAGGATTGGGCCAAAAGAAATCTGATGAGGTTCAACAAGGACAAGTGCAGAGTCCAATGCACCGCTACAGACTAGGGACCAAATGGCTAGGCAGCAGTTCTGCGGAAAAGGACCTGGGGTGACAGTGGACGAGAAGCTGGATATGAGTCAGCAGTGTGCCCTTGTTGCCAAGAAGGCCAACGGCATTATGGGATGTATAAGTAGGGGCATAGCAAGCAGATCGAGGGACGTGATTGTCCCCCTCTATTCGACATTGGTGAGGCCTCATCTGGAGTACTGTGTCCAGTTTTGGGCCCCACACTACAAGAAGGATGTGGATAAATTGGAGAGAGTCCAGCGAAGGGCAAAAAAATGATTAGGGGTCTGGAACACATGACTTATGAGGAGAGGCTGAGGGAGCTGGGATTGTTTAGTCTGCAGAAGAGAAGAATGAGGGGGGATTTGATAGCTGCTTTTAACTACTTGAAAGGTGGATCCAAAGAGGATGGATCTAGACTATTCTCAGTGATAGCAGATGACAGGACAAGGAGTAATGGTCTCAAGTTGCAGTGGGGGAGGTTTAGGTTGGATATTAGGAAAGACTTTTTCACTAAGAGGGTTGTGAAACACTGGAATGCGTTACCTAGGGAGGTGGTGGAATCCCCTTCCTTAGAAATTTTTAAGGTCAGGCTTGACAAAGCCCTGGCTAGGATGATTTAGTTGGGATTGGTCCTGCTCTGGACAGGGGATTGGACTAGATGGCCTCCAGAGGTCCCTTCCAACTCTGTTATTCTATGATTCTAATCTAGACCATCCCTGGTGGGTGTTTGTCTAACCTCTTCTTAAAAACCTCCAATGATGAGGATTCTACAACCTTCCTTGGAAACCAATTCCAGCTCTTAACTAGCCTGATGTTTAGAAAGTTTTTCCTAATATCTAACCTAAGTCTCCCCTGCTACAGATTAAGCCCATTTCTTCTTGTCCTACCTTCGGTGGACAGGGAGAACAATTGATCACAGTCTTCTTTATAATATCTCTTAACATATTTGAAGACTTATCTGGTTCCCCTTCAGTCTCCCAAGACTAAACATGCTCTTCTCCCCCCCCCCTTTTTAAAAACCTTTCCTCATAGGTCAGGTTTTCTAAACCTTTACTCATTTTTTTCTCTCCTCTGGACTCTCCGATTTGTCCACATCTTTCCTAAAGTGCTGCACCCAAAACTGGACACAGATCTCAAGCCGAGGTATTACCAGCACAAAGCAGACTGGGACAATTACCTCCTGTGTCTTATATATGACACCCCTGTTAATACATCCCAGAATATTATGTCCCAACTGCATCATGTTGGCTCATATTCAATTTGTGTTCACAAATTCACTATTATCCCCAGATTCTTGTCAGCAATATTACTGCCTAACCTGTTCTTTCCCTGTTTTGGCTTGTGTTCCTTTCCCATTATTTTTAATATTAACTGTGTAAAGCATCTGGTCACAGTTAATCTTTGAATGAGGACTGAAGCAAAATAGGCATTAAACACCTCAGCCTTCTTGGTGTCATCCATAATTAGCTCTCCTTCCCCACTAAGTAGAGGGCCTACACTTTCCTTCATTTTTCTCTTGTGTCTACTGTATTTATAGATACTTTTCTTATTGCGTTTTATGTCCCTTGTTAGGTGCAACTCATTTCGTGCCCTAGCCTTTCTGATTTTATCCCTACACGCTTGCACTATTCTTTTGTACTCATCCTTAGCAATGTGTACGTTTCCACTTTTTGTAGGATTCCTTCTTGATTTTCAGATCACTGAAAAGTCTACAACCATTGAACTGAATTTCTCTCCTCTAACTCTCTCCCGAGTTCTCTCCAACCCAGATTCTCACTTCTCCACTTAACACGGCTCCCACCACGGTCTCTAACAACCTCTTCTTGTAGGTCTCAAGGCTTCTAGTCTATTGTCATCGTCCTTAATCTCTTGGCTGCTTTAAATACCACTGATCAGAGACTTCTTGAAATCCTGTTGTATCCCTCTTCCACACCGTACTTCCAGCTTCTGTGACCATCTACATCTGGTTCTCCTATGTCTCTGGTTATTTCCTCAGCATTTCCTTCAATTGACTCTCCTTCCCCTCCTCCCACAACTTCCACTATCTGTGGAGTCTCTTGGGGATTAGTCCTTTGGGCCCACTTTCTCTCGCCTCCCCACCTCCCACTTCAGAAGATCTTAACTATCCACATGGCTTACTCACAGATCTCTCCCTCCACTTCTGGAGAATCTCCTACATCCAATCCTGAATCACAGTTTGGATCTCTGATGTGGCTCATTGTCAATTCAACAATTAAATTAACTAAAACTAAACTCATCATTCCTCTACAAGTCTCCCCACTCACCAATTCTATTAACAATACCATCATCCTCCAAGTCACTGAGAATCATAACATATCAGTTATCTTTAACTCTGCCTTTTCCCTGGGCATCAAGGCTGCAACCAAGTCTTGCTGCTTCTTCCTCCCTAACATATTCAACATAACATATTCAAGATCTAGCCTTTTATCTGGACATATTGCTTACTGTAATCCAGGCACTTGTTTTCCCTCTTGACTTCCACAATTTCCTCCTCTCTGCCATTTCTGACATCCACCTTGCCCCCTTCAATCTATTCAAAGTTGTGCTGCTAAGATTATCTCCTTGGTTGATTGCTCTGTTCTTGTGGCCCCACCTACCTCTTTGAACCCATTACAAAAATTTCAAGGTTCTTATACTCACATTTAAGGCCCTTTACAACAGTGCCTCTCTCTGCTCATCCACACATTGCAACCTGTCTCCTCTGCTCTACTAATGAAGTCAGCCACAAATCACCTGTCAGTTCCTCTTCCAGCTTTCACAAGCATATGTTTCCATGCCATCCCATATCCATGGAACTAAAGCCGCTACCCTGCCTTCATTCAACTCTATCCTCAAGGCCTACTTCTATCATAATACTTAATGGGAAACTTAACTCAATGGCTAAGTAGAAGGCTAGCAGCGATTATTCATCCTATTTTGTTTATAATTAAAATAAGAATGAAAAGACGGACAACTCAAAGCCATCTACTGTAATGTAGACAGCTAATTTATGCAATGTGTTCTTATGGTTAACCTCTTTCTCTCTCCCTCTCTTCCTCCAATTATCTTTGTTGTAGTTTGTCTTAAAATTAGATTGGAATCTGTGTCCTGAAGAGCTTGTCTCTTATAGTGTGTTGTACAGCTCCTAGTACACTGTACAGCACTGATCCTGACTAGAGCCTCCAAGCACTACTGAAATATAAATAAAACAAACTAAATGAACAGCAAGCCTGCAAATCTACATTAAAGCTGTGTGCTAAAGCATGGATTAGTGATGTTGTGTCAAATATAGATCCCACTTCCTTGACCTCAGAGATATGGCTTTGAAACAGTGCTGGTGCTAGGCATAAGTAGACAAAGCAATTGTGTAGGGCCCCCTAATTACTTTTTTAATGTGTGTTGTGTGTATTCCTGCTTAGGGCCCCCAAACTAGTTTGAATAAGTATGTCAATATAAGTATCGCGTCCAGGAATATTAACTCCTTTATAACACAGAACTACAGTAAGGGTCAAATGTCTTCTTGGTCATTTATTTTTATATAAATATATAGGGAAATACTAAATATATTTTCTTCTGAGAAAGGAAACTGACAAAAGGAATATGCGTTAAAACAGAACTAGGGTTATCTAAACAAATTTAATACACAGATAAATGTTAAAATTTAAGATGAGATATTCAAAATATAAGTGCTTTTCCTGGCAATTTCAATTGAGAATGAGCTTCTGACCCAGTTTTATTTTTCCTTTCTTACCTATGATGAAGTTATGACTTTGCTAACTATAACCCCAATTCTGTGAACTGTTTTGTGCAGCTGAACCCCTGGAGTTTTACGCAAACATAGGGATCCACAAGCACAGGACTTGTAATTGTCTTAAAGCCAGTTTGTTTGTTTTAGAGTCCATTTAATGTTGACTTGTTTGTTTGTTTTGGGGGAAGGGGAAGAAATATCATTAGATTTTATTTTTAAAAAATATTTATACGAGACGCAACATGGTATATGAGCCACAAAAACCAGTCCAATGAAATGCTGCCATTTCCCCCGTATTTTGTTAAAAATGTTGCTCTTCTCCAAGAATGCCGAGTTTTGAATTCTTACTTTACTGTTACAGCCAGTATATTTCTCCCTTTCGAAATTTTGCAAGCTTCACTTTCCTAAAAGGCTTCATTTGAAATTCTATATGAACTATCAAAGATAAGCTAAATACACAGACTCCTCTTATAAAGACCTGATATATGAGCCATACAGTATAAACACTTAGCTGTATGAAACCTACTTTTAGCCTAAACACTTAAAGTTGAGCAAGCATTTTTCTAAGTCAAAGTTCTCACCTTCACTATAATAGTTCAGTGTTCCAGGAATTCCTATTTCATCTAAGATTTTACTGGTTTACATTTCACATCATTCCTTTAAAAAAAAACAAAACATCTATGAACTATTACTAGATATTTTATAGAGACATTTCAAGATACATTAAAAGTCAGACATTTTCACTCTGTTTTAATTCCATGTCTCTGAAACAGACAGAAACCTAGCACACTAAAGGTTTTAAAAGACTGCTATGCTTAGGTGTCAAACATTTCTTGACGTCTGTGACAGCTGGCAGCTGCAAACATCCGACTGAAAGCCCCATCTGCTGCTTCACAGCTTCCAGTCGAGGATGTTTACAGTCGCTCACTGTCAACAGCAATACACACTCCTTAGCTGTTTACTTCACATCATTATCCAACAGGAGGATCCAAGCAAGTTGCTTAAGAAAACTGGTACAACCTCTCTCCATGTTGCCATATTGCTACGTGCAAATGTACAAAGTAGCCTGTTTTCACACATTTTTATTAATAAGATAACTTATGACTTCTAGTGGAATAGTTTGAAACATAGGTATATTTAATACTCAAATGTTATATAATTTAAATATGTCTGTTTTACATATGGTATAGAATTACAGTAAAGATTTATGGAAGAAGTGACTTGCATGCTCTGTTGCAACTTATTGTGAGTCCAAGATACTAATAGAACAGTCATGGTGGTGTTTATTATTGCATTACTATGCAATCCACTAAGTTCACTTATCAGTAACATAAAACTTTTCAGTAAATATAGTGACAGATCTTTTATTAGCCACTGAAACAGAAGATCTAATTTTAAGACTGTTTTAATATAATGATGGGATTGGCTTTCTTCCTTTCTGCAAAGAGGAATGGAAGAAGCTATGTGATCTTAAAATTAACTTATCCAACCTTTGCTCCAGAATGACTGCAGAAGATAACTGGGCGCGGGGGAGGGAGTTAGCATGCTCTGTGAAAACTTATGTAAAGTTTAAATGGGTAATAAAACTTTACTAATTTACTGTTTTGGATAACCAGTTGCCATTAAATCACAGAGTTATCAGAATTACAGTATTTACCACAGAACAAAAAACACAACAATATCTGACATAACGAGTCTCAGTGGTGCAGTTTTGCAGTTGGTTTCTTCATCCTAACTCCTGTTTTCTTATGCAGATAATGAAGGGGGAAAACAGAAGATTAAGAACTCAACTATTTTTCCAAATTAATTCAAAACCATAGAGAATCAGTTACGTGATTAAAGTGGCATAAGTAGGAAGTTATTTTCCTTGGAACTTGCCTTAAAATGAAGTTATATAGCAAACTAACTAGTTTATGGGAAGAATATAGCTGCTTGGAATGCAAAAATCTGTGGTATTTTAAAAAAAACAAATGTGAAGAATCCTCATAAATCACTATTTCAAAACACAGGGGTTATATTTTCTATACTAAGGTTAAGAAAGTTAATCTTCCAGGCAGCAGGTGAAAACAAGCATAATTATGTTGAGGTCTTTCCCTTTATTCACTACCAACTTTGAGCTATTAAAACTTGCTAAGGAACCACATTTTCTCAATGGGTCAAGTCACTAAGGGAACAAAGCAAACTTTATTAACGCTGTGGCAATTCTACATTCCAGGAATTCTTAGCACTTGGCAGCCGTACACTCCAGACCAGAGAGATTGATCCTCCCTCTACATAGCAGAATGACCAAGACTAACTTTGTGAAATTCTCACTAAGATGCTCACTTCAGCGAGTTACAGATAGAATTACTTAATAAATCCCTTTGTAGAGTCTATAGAGCAAAACAAAGGCTAAGAAAATATTTCCTTGATTATGGACTCTTAAAAACTCTTGTAAAATGTAATCCAAGCAGAAAACGAGTGAACACACACCGTACAACACAATGCACACTGAGTGCAGAACTAGATATAATTCAGTGATAGCAGAGGGCAAAGATTTCAGTTTAATTACACCTTGTCACAAACTGAAGATTAATAAATTTACAGATAGAAGGCTAATCTAATATCTACAATTCATTAATAGAAAAAATGTGGGGGTGAGGTGTGGGAAGAGAAAGATTAACAAGATCTTAGTTGTTTGAATTCATTAGATGAAGGACACTGTGTCACAACAATACATTGTATCATTTTCCTCATGTATAGTTCCCTTTCAACTATTGCAAGAAACAGATTAGATCTATATTAAAGTCAAAGCAAGGTCACATCTAAAATGTGAGCCAGTTTTACCAGTAAAGTAATGCCCATTTATGCAAGACAATTTAAGATTAGGTGTTTCCACTATATGATAATTTTCCAATTTATATTATGCACAATTTGTATACTGTAAAGTAATTCATTTAGCAGGATAATGTAACATTTACAGCATTAAATAAAATGTGTTAAAAGACAGAAATATCAGGTAATTAAAGCTTTTTATGTATTAGTGGTGTAGATGCAGAGATTCTGAATGGCCATGACTGAGAAATTAAAGAGAGTGTTCCAACAGGCTAATACACTTTTGGGATGGTCTTCATAAACTTGTGCCTTTATGTTCACATCTTAGCATGATAACTTTCCATATTACCAGTGGTAGTACAACTAAGGAAGTTTTGGTCATAAGCCCATTGAGTTTTTCACAGAACAACAAATAAAAATTATATGAATTATCTGGTGAAGGAGGTATAGAAGGGCAAGAGAGAATTGTTATTAAAAAAAGGCAACACAAAACTGTCACTCAAATTATACTCATGATACAATTGAAAGTTAGCTGGGCAACTAAAATGGCTTCACTTTTCTACCACCAGAAGCATGGATAGAATGACGCAGGCAAATGCATAAAGGTAAATTATAGTAATTCAGTTAAATTAATCTAATGTCAAAATGCTAACAAAATAAATAATACAAACCAAAACATGTAGAATTTACAAGACCCATGATAAAAAAAAAGTCACTCCTTCGCATGTTGCAACCCATTCCCCAACAGTATGTTGTCTACTTATTACAACTTATGTGGACAGAGACTTTGTTCTCATATTTAACATTAATCCAAAGTTCTTCATCCTTCCATTTCTATCACATAGAGTATAGGCAAGGATAAGTGAGAAATTACAACTTAATTTGGTATTCACTTTTTCTGTGAGACAGTGCACTATTTGTTGGTAGCTTTTATTCCCAACTCTGAGATGTTTGTGCCTGTTCTGAAATGCCTTTCACTCAGTATTTTAGAGCTGTGGGTTGATATGCAGATTCCAATGCATTGAGCAAACATGAGTGCAGTTGCAGTCAGGTGAAATTCAGCACAGTATTTTCCATCTCACTTTGGTAAAGTGACAGTTCAGACATCTTAATAGGAAAGATTTATCTGTTTCCCAAAATACAACTTGAACAACACTTAGTGCTTTATGTCAGATGCCTCCCCATATTGTCTGATGTAAGTTTCACTTTTTAATGTGGTTTATTTAGGAGGGTGAATAATATACTGAGTTATATACAAGTCTTAAAACAATAATCTCCATGTGGAAATATTTGGGGGGGGGGGCAAAAACCCAGGAACTTACTTGTTGGGTCCAATTCTTCCCATTTCAACTTCCATTATAATTTATTTAAGCTGCACACTCAATCAGGGAACACCACACTGCATGGCCATTAAGAGAAGATTCCTGGAAATTCAAGACATGAACTGTATTATACATTTACAAAAATTAGTTGAATGGATTATTGTAATTACAGAAGCTCAGTTAGGATTTCATATCATCTGGCTCCCATCATTAAAATTGTTTTCTAGAAGTGAATTAAAACAAGTTTGAAGTCAAATAGTTGGATTGGAGAGCAAGTGTCACTTTACTGTTCTATGTTTTAGAACACTACATTAGGAAATTGACTTATTGGCTGATAATGGTTGTCCGAAACTGACTCCCCTGGCCTCCTTCAGCAGGTGTTGAAAAAGATTTAACTGCTTGTGTAGAAACAGTTTTAGGACCGTTTCGGAAAGCTTACAAGACCCAATTGGGCACAAGACTAAAGTAAGTGATAATACCACACAGATCTAGTGCCAATACCTGCTAAGAAAACCTATCAATTCTTAAAATATTTTTAGGAAATTTATACATAAAGTTTTCCTAGCCACTCAAGAGGTTTCCAGGTAAACTCACTCTGCATCTATGATCTGTGACAGAAGTATCCACAATGAAGTGGATGCAATTTTCATGTGGTAATGTGAAATAGCAAGTTGCTGTGGCTAGTAGTTTGGAGTAGGGAAATGGTTATTCCTGAAGTTGCACACTCAGCAGCTGGTTCCTATCTTCAGTACTTCTGGTGGAACTGTTACAAAGAGAAGAAACACAATTACTGAAATGCCACTATTGAGTACCTTGCAAACTTTTTTCGGTAAATTGACTAAAGGTAGATACAGGTTTCCCAGATTTGCTATCTGCCCCAGTAAATTGTAGTCTTTGGCTTTGAAATCTGTCTACACTGTAAGCTAGAGGTGTCCCCTGTCTGTGTAACCGTACTCTCAGTAGCTCTCATCAAGCCAGTGTGAGTATCCACAGCAGTGTAGCTTTGGCAGCACTGTTGGCAGAGCCGTGCCAAGTACATACCTACCGGTTTTAGTAACTCGACCGCTGCCAACAGAGTACAGCAGCTATATTGCTATTTATACTTGCATTAGCTCGATGAGCGCTACTGTGAATATGCATACACAAGCAGGGAAGTCACACACCCCTTGCTTGCCTAAAACTGAACAGAGAAACAGTGAGGAAAAAAGTACAGGCACAGCAGGATTATATACCGTATATACTCGTTCGTTAACCCATTCGTTTATAAGCCAACTCCACCAAGATAGATAGGTAAAAATAGTAAAAACTGTATGACCTTTTCATAAGCTGACCCTATATTTCAGGGGTTGGCAAACTTTGGCTCCCGGCCCATCAGGGTAAGCCACTGGCGGGTCAGGATGTTTTGTTTACCTGGAGCATTCGCAGGCACAGAGCCCCTCAGCTCCCAGTGGCCGGGGTTTGCCATTCCCAGCCACTGCAGATGCTCCAAGTAAACATATTTTCTGCACGTTATATTTTGTGAAATGTATGGGTCAAATGTCATGCAGATCTGCAGCACTGCTCTTTTGGTATTCTTTTCAAGGCAATCTAGTCCACTAAACAAAGCCATTGCAACTTTAAAAGGCTGCAGTATTGACATCAATAAATGGGTCGGCAAACATTGGCTCCCAGCCTGTCAGGGTAAGCCAGGTCGGGATGTTTTGTTTACCTGGAGCGTCTGAGGCATGGAGCCCCTCAGCTCCCTGTGGCCGCGGTTCGCCATTCCCAGCCAACAGTGCCACTTCCTGCAGCTCCCATTGCTTGGGAACGGCGAACCGCAGCCACAGGGAGTGGAGGGGCTCCATGCTTGTAGACGCTCCAGGTAAACAAAATTACAATGTATTAAATATTCAATTCAATGATTTCATAGAGTTCAAAAAAATCATCAAATTTTGGTTTAGACCCGTTTATAAGCCAACCCCCGCTCTTTGATGCATCACTTTTTTACCTAAAATATTCGGCTTATGAACGAGTATATACACTAGATTAAGTTTATTTCTTTTTCCACATTAACCTAATTTCATTAATGTAAATTATTTACATCAGAAGCACTAACTATGATACTGAAATTACAGAAAATATCTTTGAGAATTGAGCTCACCTCATTTTAAGCTTTCCTTTCTACTTTTCTTACATCCCTCCTTTTGTGTCTTCAGCCCACAGCATCCCACATTTGGGCTTCAGACAGTTGAGAAGCACAGTCAGGGCTGAAAAAAACCCCACTGGCCCACAGCAAATAGACAGCTTTCCCAATGTCATTTTCTGCAGAAACTAAACTTTGATTTTTGAAAAATTAAGTTTCTAGCCCTTAAGATTGAGAATAAAGCCTTCTAAATGCAAATCTGGGATAAATTAATGAAATTCTTTATTACTAAGCCTGCAGACAGGTAGTTCCAGGGCTTCTCCTACTGCTCAGAGCTGTCCCTGGCTGAAGTGAGTGAAAACCAACCACTATATTTTCAGAGTTGTTTTTCCAGATTCCTGTGAGCAGCATTTAAAGTGACAAGAATCAAATCAATTTCATTCTACTGCTGTCTGAGACAGCCTGGAGCAGCCACAAGAGGAGGCAGATCCAAAAAACTGACACTTGAGGCAGGTAAGAGTGGCAAAGATACATGCCTCTATTGCAGCAACTATGAGTACAGCTGGGCAGGAAACAGTTTGCACAATTTCAAAAAGTTTTACCATCCCCTATCAGATGAAGAGCTGAAATTTCAAATTTTCACACACTGAAAAGCCAATTAAAAAAAAATTGGATCAGATCAAATGAAACATTGTGAATTTCAAAACATGTTTTGATTTTAAACTTTTGTTTCAAAATTTAAGTTACACAACAGTGTAAAAACAAAAAAAAATGAAGTCATTCCTAACCAAAAAAATGTTTACATTTCAAGTATCAAAAAAATTTGGTTTTGACCAAAAAAACCTTAATCTTCCCATGAAAAGGTTTTGCTTCAATGAACTGGCATTTTTCTACAGTAAAAAGTTTCATCCAAAAATTCCTGACCAGCTCTAACCAGGAACCTGGGGAAGGGGGAAAGTAACAGAGAAGCCCCAACAACTGTTGAAACCACTGAGAAGGGAGCAGGGAAACTGGGGCTGGGGTCAGCTGGAATATTGCTTATTTCTTCTGAAAGCCAGAGAAGAGGCAGAGAGAGCTACATCAAGTTACAGACACCTACTAGCATGAGTTTCATACAAAAGATGGAGCCACCCAAGGGGAGTTCAAGATCTGTAGTCAGAAGAATCCCAACTCCCTCCTATATAGGAATTTGTCCCTAGGGAGTAGAACACCTGCTCTTTCATTGCCATTTCTGGCCAGTAAATTTTTTCTCTGGTTATTAGGGTCAGGTAAGCATGTCCAGGTCCTACAGGTGCCTGGATAAATATATGAGGGAAGAACCGATGGGATAAGTTAGAACAGAAAAATATGGGAGCAAGGGAAGGTGGGGGGGGGGGAGAGTTTTTAGGAGAAGATGACAGTAGAGAAAACACAGTATAGGGACAAAGAATTAAAAAGGTGATAGAAGGAAAGAAGAAAAGGGAGAAACAAGAGCGCTCATGATGATCCACTGTGAACATACAACAAAAGCAAGAAAAATGTAGCAAATATGACCTGTTAAATAACACTCAAATATATTTTACAAATTTCACCAGTATTCAGTGAATAATAACAAACACCTTTTGTAAAACACAGCCAGCTCCAGGTGAGCAAACGCTATACAGAAAATACATTAGATGAATATAGATGGAATTCACTGAATATATTCAATAATTTTTTTTTCTGCTGTTTGATCAGTCCTATCAGTAAGTTAACATTAAATAATAAATTTGATTTACGTCTACAGTTCACTACAGAACACATGAACGGTACAAAATTGTTTTAGTCTTTTAAATTTCAAGGATTGGGCACAGATAGTTTTCACTCTGGTAGGTATGTGTTAGGTGACTATTTCAAGCCCTAGGTATGGTTAAATATTGACATACCTCTGTAGAAGAAAACTGAGGCCTAAGACTCCTTTACACCACTCTACCAGAGAAAAAGGTCTAGTGGGCTAGAGCGCTAATTTATGGTTGGGGAGACGCTCATGCAAGTCATTGCTCCACTAGACTTTCCATGTGACCACGGGCAAGTCACTTGGGGAAAGAAGCGAAGCACAGAAGCATATCTTCAAACTAGGGATAGTACATCCCTACCTCACAGGGTTGTTGGGAGGATAAATATATTACAGATTGTGAAGTGCTCAGATACTCCTGTAATGGGGGCCATATGAGCACATAAGATAAGAGCCTTTAATGAGGCAAAAGGTAGCCTCTAGGTGTACTCAATGAAGGACAGCCTCCCTAGATGGCATAAAGCTGCCACAATGATGTCAGCCCCCACATAGTAGCATTCCAGGGCAGGGAGTGGGCAACTGCAGAGTGCCCCGTGCTTTAACTAGTTTTGGCTTCCCACTGCCTGGAGACAGCTCTAAATTTGCATCAGGCAGGCCCCTGGCTTCCCCATGAAGAGAGAGAACACAAAGTGGTGTAAAGCACCTTTGCCTCTCCATTGCCACTCTTCCTGTGCAGAAACAGAGAGCAGGAATGCCTAGACACCTAGGAACAATTAGCTCAAATCACGGCAGGGTCTAGTTAGTCTCAAATGATTAGATATTGATAAGCTGACTTCCACTCTATTACTGTACAGAGATCTTTTTAGTCAAGATCTTAACAAGCAGAGATCTGTGGGGATTTCACAGATCCCATAGCATTTTTGTAAGAGCAAGATTTTGAACTAATGCTTTTAGTCCAACTTTTCTCACTAAAAAGTAGTGCAATGTATTAGCTGGTTACTAACTTCACACCCATCGTATTTATGTACCAGTTTGTGCCACACAACAGGAAATCTTGGGCATTGCACTGACAAAGCAATTCAACTATTTTCTGGGTGTTCTGCACAAACTATAATCAATAAAACCACATAATAAAGTGGTTTTATAAGAGGCTTGTTTATAAGGAAGTGCATAGCTAAAATATGGGAACATTCTTGTTCTTAAAGAAGCACAAGTCATAGTAAATGAACTCTAATTGTCATCAAATATAGAGTGGGGTATTCACTGCAAGCCAAACCTGCTTGAATTCTAGCTCTCAGTTGCTTTATGAAGGATTCCCTGTTCCTGGGTATCAATATTGCATTGAGGCGAGCAGGGTGAAGAGAAGTACACCTAAAAGCCAGTTAACGCCTGTATGTTCCTGTGGTTGGTAATTAAATACCGTGACCCAGGGGACAAAGTGTTGACATTTATTGCCTGGGTCATGGACCTGAAATCCTGTTAATGTTATACCTTTAAAGTTCCTATTACCTCCAGTGCAATTACTGATTAAAGAGTTACTTCTTATAGCTTTTCTAGAAGTAGAGGAAAATGTAACTGAGTCAAAAAGTTATATGTTTAAAGAAAAAAAAGCACCAGTTAAAAGATCCCTACTAGACCAACTATCTTAGGAAAAGGGGTTTAGCTATTTAAATAGGCCACTTAAATAAGACATAGTTAGGGCTAACTTGCCCTCTGTGCACTAGTTAGTATGCAATTCTCACATTTCCCCCAGTACCGACACATTGGAATTTTAAACCAGGAAGGGGTGAGTAAAAAGGTCAAGTGAGCCTTCATTTTTTTAAATGTCATGTTCTTATCCAGTCACTGGAGGTCAGAATTATCTGGTTTATTTCCTCTCTTCTTACTCCAGCCCTTCCCCCACTGGTTATAACTTGCAGACACAGCACTTAAAGTATCCTCTTAATATTTCAGATATTTTCTTCCTACTCTCTGAAAGCCCAGTGTAAACTCTAAAGAACAACTACTATACATTTTAGATCTATTGTAGTAACGTGATAAAGAATTATGAAGGATGACATAAGAACTGTGTTGTTGTTGAATGGCAGAACAATGGCTCAATGATTAGAGCTGGGAAAGGCAGGATCAACAGACTCCTTTTCCTGACTTTGCCAGTGAGTTAATATAACAATACAAAAGGGGCCCTTTGAGCTCTAAATGCTGTACAAATGCATAAGAAATGTGGAGATTTCCAAAGCTAACTAAGGGATTTGTCCTCACTTTGAAATTGTGTGTTGTGTGGTGGAGTGTACTAGTTGGCTTTGAAAACCTTGACCCTGTTCCCTTCCCCAAAGGGCTTACAATTTATATATGGCCCTCATCATAGTAGTATCTGAGTACCTGATGTTATTAATGGATTTGTCCTCGAAACACTGCAGTGGTGTAGTGAAGTATCATCTCCATTTTACAGACATGAAACTGAGGTACAGGGTAGGTTAAGTCAGTGGTTCTCCACCAGGGTACACAAAGGTCTTCCATGATGTACATCAACTTAAAAATTTCATACAGACAAAATGAGAAAGTAATTTTTCAGTAGTAGTGTGCTGTGACACTTTTATAGTTTTATATCTGATTTTGTTAGCAAGTAGTTTTTAAGTGAGGTGAAACTTGGGGTACACAAGACAAATCAGACTCGTGAAAGGGGTACAGTAGTCTGGAAAGGTTGAGAACCACTGGGTTAAGTGAGACTTCTCCTAGGTTACAGAAGAAATCTGTGGCTGAATCAAGAATTGAACCCAAGTTTCCTGAGTCCAAATCAATAATGCTCACTTGGTAAGAGTGCTTCCAGATCCTTGGTTGAAAGGGCGTTCTAAATGCAAAAAATTAGTACCATTTAAAAAAACAATGAAACCTTTTTCTAATGTAACTGTTAGTTAATATATACTGGTAAGTAATTTATAGAGGGTTTTCTTCATTAAGGGCTTGTCCGCACAGCCCTGCAGTCAGGATTACCGGGGTGTGAATTCTAGAAAGAGGAGTTTGTTAGTTTCACCTAATTCCTAAAAGGTAGCTCACAAAATCACCCCACAATATTATCTCCCAACAATAGCAGTCAGAGGCTTTGATAGCAAATGATTTTAAAAGATTTGTGTTAGACACACAATCAACATAGGTCTGACTGGTGTTTTGGTTAAAAAAAAAACCGAACAGGGCACTAAGATATATTCACTTCTATTTTGAGGAAATACCTGTCAGTCATGATTTTATCACTTGCATATCTTGCAAGTCTCCTGCTGCTTGCATGGAAAGAATACTATCCTCAGGCACAGGAAAATGTGGTACATTTTGCCATTTTCCATCTTGTACTAGAAACTTTTTAACTCAGGCAGAGCATGAAGTGTTAGGAATTATTTTTAAACTATTCATTCAACAGGAGGCCCTCCTGAGAAATAGGACTTTACTCCAGTTATACAACCTTACATACTTCAGTGAAATTTATATTAGTTTTGCCAGTCCTTATTCTGGCAAAGCTCACATCAGCCTCACGGTGAGGACTGTAGGATCATCCTCCTTAGCTGCATTTGTATAATCCAGGAGTACTACAAAACGAAAGTATATCAGTTATGGAGTACAGAGAATTTTAGCTCATCCTTCCATAGACACCAACATGATTAAACTAAGTTACTTGGGGTTTTTCTCAATTTATTTCATCAACTTCACCAAAATACAGACACACTATAGTTTTATTTTAGTGTTTCACCTAGATCACTAGTGATGTGGTAAATTAATTACCTATCAGAACTTTCTGATCTGTAAGGTATTTTTTTAAAATAAATCTTGTGTGTGTGTTGATCCTCTTTCCCACCGAGAGTCCCTGCACAGAGTGAAGTATTCAGGGGTCTGCCTGCACCCATGCAGTAGCAGGATTGAAACTTAAGAACGAGCCTGAAAAACCAATTTCTGATTTTGCAATGTACACAGCCTATTCAGGATCAAGTGTTCTGGGTTTTCCTTTTTTCAGCATCAAGAAAATAGTTTAGAAATCCATACAACCACCACTCTCTTTTGGAGCCCAATCTTTTTAAGTACAGTCTTACATTGAATTAATCAATTAATTTTCAATGGTAGTGTCCCAGAGATGAAGGGCTATTGATATTAGGAACGACAGGTATTAGATTTCACTGTCTGCATTTACATGGTTAATGCTTTTCTTACCATAAAGAAAGATTACTTGTAAAACTGGATACGCAAGAACACAAGAAAAGAAAATTTAGCTCTAATCTACAAACTACACAAAAATCCCAGAAACGCTAAGACATACAGCAGGAGATATTACCTCGGTTACAAATCTGGCCTTTAGAACATAGATATAATAGAAATTAATCCTCAATTAGATCCCTTACTAGCAGCTTCTCAGTAATATTGCTATTTTGAGTATCTGTACAATTTTTGGTTAAAAACAGTCCTGTGACTAAGAGCCATAATGCAGTAGTAAGAGTTTTATCTCACATATACTACTATTAGCATTTAGATCTAAGTTTTTTCAAAACCAACCTTTTATATTCAGAATTTTATTATTAAGACAACTAGATTTTACTTTAAAAAGACGCTAACGTGAAGGTTTATACAGCAAATATTGAAACCCTGCATTTAAATTTGTGCTAGACAAATATAACCTTCAAACCTTTCAAGGTTACCTTTCCCTATTTGAAAATGCTTCAGGAAAGAGAAAAAATGCAGTTTAAGGAGACAAGAATTTCCATTACTCTCTAACTAGAGGCCACACCCTACACAACAATTAATGACATGAAAGAATTTTGATTCAAAACTCTACAACAAGTATCCAGCCTGAGGCAAAGTAAAACTTTTTCATTTTCAGAGAAGAAAAGAAACTCTTACTCAATAAGTAGCAATTATGCTGTAGAATTTATATGCTGAGCACGACTGAATGTAAGAACACGAGAGCAGTCAACCATAGCTTCAGCGCTTTGAGTATGATTAACAGAATGAACTTTAAAAGGTCAATTAAATGTCAACAAATTTTAGAGAGAGATTCTTCTTAAATTTGGTCAATGTGTAATGGCACCCTCTAAATCAGTAATGTCATCTTTACATTTAAATTCTACACAACCTAAATTTATGTATGCACATATAGGATAGATAAATACTAATTAATCTACAGAAAATAAGTTATGTTGTTGGCTTTAATACGACTAAACTGTCTGTCTTTTATTAGTTTAATCAAGTACACTGAGACACCCTTTTTTCATTTCTTTCTAATCCTCAAGGAGAAAAAACAGTTTGTTTCACAGGATGAAAGCCTAGTAAATTACAACATTAGAACGAAGAGGCCTTCTGAGAACACAACTAGTACCTTAGGTGGCTGTAACTTTTGAAGAACATAACTCTGTCACAAGTTTGGAAAAAGAGACTGTGACCACAATAATAAATAATGATTTTAAAAAGATCACATATGTATTTTATTTTGCCTCTTCACTGTCACTTATCTTCATAGGTAAGTTTTTAGTGGCTAGAGATTCTGGGAACATCTTAAAGCTGGATTTTCAGTGGATCGGTGTTCAACGCTTTCTGAAAATCAGGCACCTAATGGCATCTCAAATTGGATACCCAAAATCACTGGTCATTTTTGAAATTGTAGGCCTTTATCTATTCGTACAAGGCCTAGCACAATGGGGGACAAACCCTGATTAGTCTCAGGAAACTACTGTCGCAAAAACAATCATATCAATACCAGTTTTCATCAGCAAGACTTTCAAAATACAGTTAAAATAAAAGATAAATATATAAAATAAAAGATTTTTATGGGTGAATGAGGGGACAACAGAGGGAGACAGTGCAGAGTCACTTTTTCTGTAATTAAAAAGGGATACAGTTTTCTGTAACGGCACTTGATAGAACTACATAATGATGCATTACACATTCCTCCACAGGCACGTTTTAATTCCTAACATAAATAATGGATTTGAAGAAAGGATGTTGCTGCACATACTAATCTGACAAAAAAAGAAAACACTCCAGAGGGTTTGAGAACAGTCAAGATTAGTTTACATGGTCAACAATCACATGACAGCAGTATTAAACTTTGAAGTAAATGTATACAAGTAGAATTACTTTGAAAATGTAAGAAAATACTTTCCAGAGTTAGAGATCTGATGTATTCAGAGTAGCAGCCGTGTTAGTCTGTGTCCGCAAAAAGAAAAGGAGGACTTGTGGCACCTTAAAGACTAACCAATTTATTTGAGCATAAGCTTTCCTGAGCTACAGTTCACTTCATCAGACTGCATGCATTCGATGAAGTGAACTGTAGCTCAGGAAAGCTTATGCTCAAATAAATTGGTTAGTCTCTAAGGTGCCACAAGTCCTCCTTTTCTTTTTGTAGATCTGATGTAGTTTATCTTGAGGGTTTTTTTGCACACTGATGTTGCCTGTGCATGCCCACTCCCATAAATTATTTTTAAAAAAATAATTTAACTTTTAATTATTTTAAATGAGGCATGGTTAGATTATTTTTCCTCTGGATGGTTATCTACACAAACTAACATCTGTTAAGAATATGTTACTATGGTACCTCAGAGGATCAAAGCCACAGATGATTTTAAGTTTGGTCATATTTTAGTAAAGCTATGTTTAACACAGATAAATACTAGACATAATTAAAGTTACAAAACACAAGTATGCAGATGTCAGATATCCTTAAGACTGAAATTACGCAATCATTTTAAGCAGCTCTTCAAATTGTTTTCAAGCCTTCCTTAAACTCAAGACACTTTCAGCTAAGTATAAGGATATAGTAATGTCTATGGGTCAGGCATCAAAGGACATTGGAGTTCAAAATATAGTTGCTACACGTAATTTCTTTCTACCTGCTCCCGTTTTTGTTCCTGCCAGAAAACAGAAAACTCCTGTATGCAGTGCAGAGTAAACCAGAGCTGGGGGCAAAAAGCAGGCGAGGGTGGGTTGAAGTACCAGTCGCTGCACCTGCAGATCTCACTCCAGCGGCGTCCTGTTCAGCAGCACTTGCGAGTAGTGTTACAGCGCGGGGCAGGCTGGAACCAAACCACAACAGATGAGACCCAGCAGACAGGTTGCTCCTACCTCTGGGGTCACCTCTGGAGTTCGCCCCCGCTGCTCTGCCCGGCAGAGAAGGGGCAGGCAGGGAAGCAGCCCGGGCCACCGGCAGTCCAGACCCGAGAGGGGGATCAGAGGCGCCCACTCGCCCCAGCCGCATTTCAGACAAGTTGCAAACGCCCTGCAGAAAAGTTCCCAGGCGCCGCGGCTGCTTCTCCGGCTGCAGCGGCGGCTCCGCTGCCCCCTCCCCGAGGGAAGCCGGTCACCCAAGCGGAGCTCAGACGGCCAGAGCCGCCCGCGCCCGCCTCAGGTGGGAGAGCACCGGCCAAGGGCGGCCGGGCGGGGGACGAGGCCGCCGTCCCCGGGAAACGCCTCTCAGGGCGAGTCCCAGCGCGGGCTGGCGGGACTGGTGCCTGCTCCCGGCCAGGGCAGGTCCGGGGCGCGCCTGCCCGCCCTCCCCCGCCGCCCAGAGCAGCGGCACGCCCAGGGCTGGTCCAGAGGAGCGAGCAGCGCCCCCTCTCCCTACCTGGGCCAGCTCCCGACGGGCTGCAGCCCAAGCTCCCAGCGAAGTTCCCGGCTCCAGCAAAGTTCCCGTAGGCAGGGGGGCTGCTCGGCTGTGGGGCGCACTGCGGCTCAGCCCCGCCCCCTCGGGAAGGAGAGGGGACAGGAGTGGGAGCCACTTACCCGGACCAGGGGTGGGGAGGAGGCGCCCAGCCCTGGGAAAACAGCCCCCTCCCTCGGGAGCCGGGCGGCAGCTGGGCCAGAGGGGGCTGGGCATTGTCCTCCCTCCCCGGAGCGTCCTTCGGGCAGGCGGGCGAGCGCAGCTGCCGTCGGCTCAGACTCCTCCTTCCCTCGCCATGTTCTTTGTGTGTGTCGCTTTGGCCATTTCCCCCGACAGCGGCGGGCCTGGCAGCTCCAGCTCCCCTCAGCGGAGCCCCCAGCAGCAGCGAGAGGCGGGGGTGAGCCGCCGGAGACATAACAGCTGCCCGAGCTGCAGGTGACTGGGCATGACTCCGCTCCCCCCCTCCCAATAAACCAAAGGGGATTCCGTCCCCTCCATCCTGACTCCTCCAATTAGCTCACGGGGAAGGGGGCAAGACAAGCCAATGAAATGCCAGCAAGCCCGGAGAGTCCCATTAGGATGAGCCAATAGAAGGGAGAGAGGAGGCTGCAGATCCGCCCCCACACAGCTCCATTCTGAAATAAACCAGCTGTGGCCAGATGTGCAGAACAGCTGGGAGGAAGTAGACCAAGGCATTCGCAGTAAGCTGTCGGTTTGCAAACCTTTCTGCATAGAGGGACAGTGGTGGTGGGGTTGTAAAGCAACTTTCCCGAAATGTAACAGCCACTTCGGTAAGGAGTTGTACTAAAAATGCATTATGTATAAATTCTTTATTAAGAGATTCTGATTTGATTTATATGGTGTTATCTCACAAAAAACAAGTAACTGAACTTTGCAGAAAATGAAGAAACAATTAAAAAGCCCTGACATCTTTAGCATTGTGTTTTGTTAAAATTCAAAATCAAGTTTTCTAATTCTGTGTAAAAAAATCTACTATTTTTGTTTTTTGAAATGGTTCATCTCAAATTTTTATTTTCATCTAACAAATTTGCAGAAGTTACTGATAATGGAAACTGTGATTAAGCTTTCACAAAGAAAATTATACAGCCAACTTGCAGAAAACAATTGACAACCTTATTGCAGGATATGCTGTGATGGGAGTCCCTTCCAAATGCTCATTGTACTATAAATTTGGAGACTAGCTCTGTGAGTCCTCCATGCACTGTATTGTATAAACTGTAGTCATTGGCAAGGGTTCCCATAAAATACTCATGTTTCAAATAAGTAACACTAAAAAAAATAACCAAAAAACTGTAGGATTGGCAAAAACAGAAAATGCAAGTAGCCACGGTAGAACTCCAACAATTACAGTAAAGATCAAACTAAGTTCCTAACTTTATCCACTAAGCGCAGCATGGTACAGGAGTACAAAGACAGATAAGAATATTTCTGGGATTCCTCTACACCATTTTCCTGCCTTCTGGCCACTGCCTTGTATCTTCCTGCTATGGCCACTACTGGGCTAACACCATGGGTTTTTGCCGGACTTTTAGCTTTTCAGACCAAGCTCTTAAGCTCCTTGCTGCCTTGCCTTCCCCCATAGCCAGTTCTCAGGCTGCTACTTCTGACCTGGTGCTCCTGTTTCCACTCAGCCTCTGGCTCTTTCCTGAATCAGGTCCCCACTGGTCTCAGGATGTTACTTCCTTTTTTGGTACTCTATGAATTATAGATTTCTGTCTGTACTAGCTGGATGTTGAACAGGTAACAGTAGCCTCCACTGACTAGAGCTTTCCCCTCCAGGTCAGCCAGTGGTACCTAGTAACAAGCCAGCAGATTCATTACATGCTTTTCATTCTACTTTATAGTTTTTATATTTCTTAGAAAATACATTAAATTTACTTTATATCTACTTGGTAATTATGGTTTTGTGACACAAATGGTTTTGGATCAACCTGATAATAAACCTTGGTCCCAAGCCTGCAGAGATTTACATGTTGTGAGCAATCCTATGGGAGTCATTGATTGGACTGCATGATAATCTATATAATATTCCTGGAACATCACTCTGTATATTATGCTGAAGCCTAAAATGTCTGTTGAATCACTGTGAAGTGATAGAAGAAGCTACAAACATGGATGAGAGTTCTCTTTGTTCAGAATATCACCAGGTTCAATCATTTTTTAAACTCTCAATTTTTAAGCTTTCAATCAGTTTGACTTTACAACTTACACCTGGGTGGTGTACAACTACAGTAAGGCATGCCGAGAGTCCTAGACTATTGTGATATCTGTCAGCAGTAACTCAACCAATCACCATCCTTACTCTACAGGTAATTTACAGGCAACAACTTAATTGGTTGTATGAGGAAGACTGCACAAATGGATTTCGTGACCCAACTGCCTGTTGCACAGGCTTTCAGCTACTAGCTTCCACATAAAGACTTACTTATAAATAATGGAAAATATGGTAATTACTGAAGACTTGTTAGATGAAAATACAAATTTAAATTAACTATTTCAGTATAAATCAAAACAGAAAATATGCTGTTTTAAAACCAAGCTGGCAAAGCATTGATTCTGAAACTTAACACAAACAATTAAACAGTATGTGTGTGTGCATGTGTGTGTGGTCAGTGAGCTTGTTAAACCTATAATTTGTTACTTTTGGGGTTTGTATTACTATTTCCTATGAGTTATCCCAGACTTCAACATAATCACTGGGAGAGTAGCCAATAGGACTATAAGTATGTTCATATGGTGGTGAGTTATAAAAAGTGACACAGAACTTTAGAAAGGGAGAGTTCAATAAAATGAAGAGATGAGTCAAAATAGTTCTAAATTCAAAAGTAAAGGAAAGCATAGCAGGGATACTACTTAAGCCAACAATGATAGAGTCTCAAAAGGCACGTATACCTCACAAGAAGAAGGAAACCAGGAAGGCAATAAGTAAATCAGTATGGCTAAATGGCAGGGGTTGAAAGGTTACGTAAGCCAAAGAGAGCTCCTTCAGTTTAGAAATCTAACCCTGGTGAGGTCAAGAAACAGGGGCAATAAACAGGCAACATGTAAGAGAGAAATAAGGAGGGCTAAGATGGATTTCAAAGAGCAAATAGCTAAAGGTTTAGGAAGACAGCAAGAAATTCTTAAGTATATTAGAAACAGAAGTCTGCAGAAGAGTCGGTGGATCACTATAGAATTTAAAAGGAGCAATTAAGGAAGATAACATTTCTGAAAAGCTAAATGATTTCTTTGCCCCAATCTTGGATCTGATCCAGTATGTGAGTTCCTGTATTCTTATGTTCTCATACCATCATCAAATGCATCCTAGCTGACCACATTTCCTGCACTCCCTGCATTGAAGACATGCCCCTTCAGCCTTTCTGCCAGCATCCTGCTAAGTTTGCTTTCACCATATTGAACACCTCCCCAGCAGTTATGCCAGCTTTTGCACCTCTCATTTCTACCGCTCTATGCGTTAACCAGCTCTGAACTTATTTGTGTGCTTAATTTAAAGTCACTGGTAACTTAATATAACCCAGTGGTTCTCAAACTTTTGTACTGGTGACCCCTTTCACACAGCAAGACTCTGAGTTTGACCCACCCCACTTATAAATTAAAAACACTTTTTTTATATATTTAACACTATTATAAATGCTGGAGGTGAAGAGGTGTTTGGGGTGGAGGCTGACAGCTCGTGAACCCCCATGTAATAACCTTGTGACCTCCTGAGGGGTCATGACCCCCAGTTTGAGAATCCCTGATGTAACCCTTTTGCCAGATGCCAAAAGCAGCAACGAGGGCTGGGTTCAGTCTGTCTCAGGGTCCTTTTCTAAAGTAAATCAAATGATGTCTTGAACCGCCCTTACCCCGAGTTGTAATCCTTCTAGGCCAGGGAAACTAAACATTAATTTCCCTGGTCACTTTTGAAGGTGCTCCATCCCCACCATCCCTAAGGAGTCTTTGGGAATATGGAATCACAAATACTGTTTATTTTGGGGAAAAGGGATACAGGAAGCAAAAGAAACACCCTGTCGTGTCCCTGTCCCCCACACAAATGAACAAAACCTAGTCAGTAGGTCAGGAGTATGGTCATCCCACAGTTCAAATTTGAATTGTTGAGGTCCAGTCACAAAACAATCTCTACCCACCTTGTGAGTCCAGTTAGACCTCATGGTTAAGGCTAAGATTTTGTCCCAGATATTTTTAGTAGAAGTCCCAGGGACAGGTCATGGGCAAAAACAGAAAAATTCATGGAAGCCATGACCTGTCCCTGACTTCTACTAAAAATATCTGGGTCAAAATGGGGATCTGCGGATCCCCACACTGCCTGAAGCAGGGCAGCTGTGCAGGGGCTAGGAGCCACCTGCAGCAGCTGGGGACTGCGGGGTGCCCCTGCTGCCTGCAGCTCCAAAGGTCCCCCACTGCCCATGGGGGCAGGGAGCCATTGGGTGTCCCTGGCTCCCATATCAACCGGGAGCTGCAGGGTATCCCACCACCCTCAGCTCGGGGACCCGTGGCAGCTGGGAGCTCGGGAGTTCCCCTGCCGCTGTGAAGCTTGGGGGTCCCCACGCTACCCCTTGCAGCGGCTGGGAGCTGCAGGGAACCCTGCCACAAGTGGCAGGGGCGTTCCAGGGGCAGCCAGAGGTGGTGGGGGACCCTGTGGGCGGTGGGGGACCCTGCAGCTCCCCACCACTGAAGTCACAGAGGTCACTGGAAGTCACGGAATCCATGACTTCCAGCAACCTCCGTGACTAAATCGTAGCCTTACTTATTATCCAAAAATCTCACTCACAGTTCTAGTTAGATTCAGTGGTAGTCAGGGGCATCAGGATTGGCTCTTTTCTGTCTCTCTACTCCAGTTCAGTGAAGTCCACCCCAGCATAGTCTGTTCTGATTTGCAGCTATCTGGTCGAGTTCCAGACATTGGCTCTGCTGCTGTTGGTCTGCCCTCAATGTGAAACCAGCTCTGTGCTGCTTCCAGTCCAGTCAAGCCCTGCTGTGACGTCAGCTCTGCACTGCCACCACTGGTCCAGCCCTGTTGTTACTGTGAAGTCAGCTCTGAACCACTCCTCCTGCCAGTCCAGTCCAGTCCTTCTGAATCAATCTCTAACTGGGAGACGAAAGCAAAACAGGGCCTTTGGAGAGAGTGCTTGGTTCCTGGAACAGAAACCTCTTCTTGCTGAGCTCAGCCTTGCCAGCTTACTATTTTTTTTTGGCGAGTAATGGAATTTTGGATGGGCTGGAGCCCATCTGCTGATGACAGGAGAAGCTCCAACTCTCTAGCAAATTTCAGCCTGGCCTGAGAGAAACCCTGCCTGATTGGCTGCTTTCCGCCTTTGGGCACCTCCTGAGAAAGAGTAGCCAATCAGGGCTACTGCAGCGCTCTCTCTCCCGCTTCCCTCAGCAAGGAGAGAGGGAAGGAGGGAGCAGAAAGACCTCGGCAAGCTCAGGGCGGCTCCACTCCCTCCTCCCTCAGCCCTCTTGTGAACAACAGGACAGCTCCTCTTTCTGCGCCCTCCCTTGCTGCAACATCCCCCCTGAGACGGGGCAGAGGGGGTTGAAGAGCTCCTGGAAGTGTTTCCCCAGCCTGAAAGGGATAGAGGGGACCCCACTGCAGCTGGCCCCCAGGCCTGGGAGCAGGGGGTAAAGAACCCCAGGAGGAACAGAAGTGAGGCTAGAGAGCAGAACTGATGGGAAGCTGGGCAGATGGGGGCGGGGTGGGGAGGGCAGATAGAACTGATGCAGGGCTAGGCAGGCAGAACTGATGGGCGGCAGGATTGATTTGGAGGTTGGGGGCAGAATTAATTGCTAGGCAGGAAGATATGGGAGTGAGAACTCCTGCAACAAGGGCCAAAATCATCTTACCTAATATGTTTGGGAGAGTGGGCACACTCTCACGCTCACAGGGGATGGACACAGGGAATTCAAAAGTCAGACCCTAAAACACAATATAATCTTTGGCCCAAAAACCATACAATTTTTTTTAATCTCATGATTTTTGAGGGTCTGACTCATGATTTATTAACCTTTAATGTTGTCAATATTGTGAGCTTGAATCCTGTTCCCAAACTGGAGTCCATGACCTGTACGGTCATGGTGACCCACATACTCCAAGCATGTCTTACACAATACCTATGCCCTTTTATGAGTAACAGTAACAATATGTACAGTAACAATATGTTATCATTTATACAATCAGAACAAAGATTAATTCCAACTAAAGCAACAAAACACGTTATGTGGAACTGTAGGCAACCAACAATATAATTTATGTAAATGGCACTGGCCAGAGCTGAGTTTTCCCATCCCTGTAAGCCTTTTAGTTCTGAGGCTTACATTAACATGTTTTTCCATAAACAAACTGATATAGAATTATGTGAGTAAATGTCATTCCCAACCAGCTCTAAAACAGTCCTCATGCTGGGCCAGAACCTCAGCTTGTACGTGGACTTAAGTGTACTTCTGTCTGAACATCTCTGGTCCCTTATGTAGACTCCAAATTCACCATCTTTCTGTGGTTTGGTTTATTAGCACAGTTTAACGATAACAAACATTATTATTTTATTTATTATTGGTATTGCAGCCATGCCTACTGCACCAATCTGTCAGCAGAGCCCCACTGTCCCAGTTGGTTTGCAGACACCCCTCAAAAGATAGTCTCCCTCCAGCCCCACCCGAAAAGTCACAGTCTAAATTAGATATAGATACAATAGGTTGATGTGGGGAGGCAACGGGGAGGAGGAAGCATGAGGGAACAGTAAAGAAAGCAAATTATCAGACATTGAATAGTGATGAAGGAACTCTAGAAGCAGCCAGGCCTTGGGCTTGAGCTGAAAGATCAGCTCAAAAACTTTCTCCCAAGGCTTGGTTGCTTCTAGAGTTCCTGAATCAGTATTGCTCACACCATACTCAAGAGCCTCTCTCTAGTCAGCCACTCTCACCTCCTTTATATCTTGGTGAGATTAAGCCAGCTGCTTCAGTGTGTCACCAGAACCCAATGAAGGAACAACCAAAGTGTTTAACAGTGGAATATATTTGTTTTTAAAATAAATATATGTATATGAAATGCTTTTGGTTTTTAAAAAGGGCCAACTTTATATGTATATAAATTTAAAAGGTATAAGGTTATATTTACTAAAGTTTGTAATTGCTGTCTCTTATGGTAGTACATGTCGACAGAGTTAGCAGAAGCTGGGAGCTCGCAGAATCAGTCGACTGAACTGCCTTTGTGTTAGAAGACAGGGATTTATCTATATTATGGGTATATATGTCATGAGTGAAATCAACAATATCCGTATGGAGAGCCACACAGGGAAGTCATTCAGAGTCTTTGGGGGTTTATTAATTAACAAAATAACTTTATCATCAAATCCACAGCCCAAAGACACAACAACTGTGTTTTTACTTACTTTTCTTGTAAGATGAAAGTGATAATACATTCTTCACAGAGGTCATCAAAAATCCAAACAAGGTAGTAGATCTAACCTGTGCTCACAGATTGGTGGATAAAACTCGTGCTGCCAAGCTTGGGCTTACTGTGTTGTAAAAGACATCAGAACCAAAGGGAAGAAGGAGTTTAAACAAGACTTTTGGGAAATAAGAGCTACCCTACATAAGAGTTGCTATGTGGGAGTGTGAAGGAGCGTACTATCCATTTAAGGGACAGACTGGAGCCGAAAGCCTGGGATGTAATCAAGAAGGTCCTGCCATGCCCTGCCTTAGGGCTGGGCTCTATAAACAGGAAGAGGAAACTGACCAAGGGAGAAGGGAATAGAAGCTGTGCAGAATACATGGGTTGTTTCCTCTCAGGCTCTAGACTAGTCGAACTAGAAACCTTGTTTGTGAACATTAAGTTTGGGAGTTGAACTAGGGCCCTAATGTGAGGACCTTATGAACTGTGTATTGTGCTTTCTCCTGTCCTTAAACTGTATTAAAAGGGGATGTCCCATTTGTTAGTGAATGTTGACTTCCCCTTTCCCCAGCCCCCAGGCTGTTGAAATGAACTCATTGTTGCCCCAATTGGGTGAAATTAAGATGGGGTACACACACAGGGACTGTGAATGCTTTTACATGTGGTGCCTGAATAGGGACTTATGAACCCCCTTCCATTAAGGAGAGATGAGAATGCAGATAGGTGCCTACACTATCCTTGGATGTGAGATGTCTGAACTCCCAGACTCGTGGATAGAGCAACAGCGACTACCCCAGTGTTCTGGTACCAGGTTTGGAGAGCACTCAGCAGCGCATGGACAGGCCAGACCATCACAAACACCAAAAGGGAAGAACACATGCGTTCCTGCCACTCAGGTGCATGGACTGAGGGCACTGAGATAACTGGAGAGGTCAGGACTATTAAGGATACTGGGACCCAGAGTGCAGGGACCCAGACAGCTGAACAAAGACCTGAGGGAATGCAGTTTTGGGCTAGGAAGAGTGATACACTGAGGATAACTTGTTTTAAGGTGTGGGGTAGTGAGGCAGTTGGAAGATGCCATCAAGAACTCTTGAAGGTAAGCCTAGAAACACCGCTTCAGGGACAGACCTGCATAAAAACGAAGATTCTTCAACCAGTCAGACCCTCTCAGAGGTCCAGAGAGGCCAAGGTCACTTCCAGCTTTTGAGGCCCCTAGCCATAATAAAAATAAAAAATGACATGAAAACAAAATAAGGCACCAAAAAAAGAGAGACATAATTTGAATTTTTTTTTAACAAATGCTTTTCTAGCCTTTTTCTGTGCCAATGCACTAATTATTGAGGAAAAAAATCTAGCTTTCGTGGAATGTCTCAGTTGATATTAAGCATGGCGAGCCCATTCAAATGCTCTTATCCCATAGTTGAACGGTGATAGTTCTTTACCTGCTTCAACACATTGAAGGTGTATTCACCTAAAGCCACTGATGCAGGCAAACTGACAGAAATACACAATGCAATTGTGATATTAGTAAACACCCCAGAGAGTCCAAGCTCGAGTATTTCTTGAAGCAATTCCTTTGGGTTGCAATCCAATTTAAAGTTTGTGGAATATATTCGTTTAAGGAAGATGATCTCATCACTGAGATCTTTTGAGATTTCTTTGTTGTACTGTTGCTGAAATTGTTCAGCTGCAGAAAGTAGATCTTCATTACCCAATCTGTTGAACTGCCAAAGAAACCCCAAAAGGGTACAAATTAGTCACATTGACTCAAATCGACATGTAAGCCCTGATTGAATAGAGTCAATGATGACAAGGAAGACATTAACCCTATAATGCTGCTCGGCATCAGATTCACTAGATAAGTTGCAATTGGTGGAGAACTGAGATGAAATGCCAATATTCTGTGTTACTAATTTGGACTCAAGATCGCATCCCATTGTTCACAAATCTGTTGAATGTCATTGATAAGACTTTCAATGTTATCCCTCTCAACATCAAGTGTAGCATTGTCTGCTTCATTTACCAGATTAAATGTAGATTAATGTTCGGTGGATCATTGTATGTAGCTTCATCCACAAAGATGACATCAGAATGCATTCAGTCTCTTCAGAAGCACATGTCCAAATTTGAAGTTCAGTTTGAGCCTGTGCAGTGAGATTGAGATACAAGCTCATTTAAAGCCTTTCTCACTGAATTCAAATGCTGCGCAACTAGTTGAACACCATTACTCCTTGCAGACCATCTAGTTTTGAACATCCCATGCAGTGAAACAGGCAGATATTCCTTCAGAATTTCCCACCTTTGTGGACTGCTACTGAAGAGATTGTACATTTGCTGAACAGTTCCAAAGTAAGTAATTGACTCCTTGCATGATTCAGCACAGTGTTAGGATATAGATATTCAGGCCTGTCTGTAAAAGGCCTAAACTCTAAGAATTTAGGTGTATTCTTATCACTTAGCTAGTTATAGAGGTATAAAAGAGAGAATCAAAATCATTGTCTGACTGTATAAGGCCTTTTCTCACTGTGACAGTCTGAGGCCCTGTTCTTAGGTTTAGGGCTCTGGCTAAGCAGCAGAGGCAGCCATAAGCTGGGAAGCGAATGGTCACATCTTTACATTCCAAACTAGTCACATTGAAATAAGGTGCTATTGGGCGGTTAGGAATACAATCCTGTCCTGATAGTGCCTATCACCTCCAGAGAAAAGGAAGTGCCTAGAAAATGTAAAAGGAAACTTAGTTTGATAGCATCCTGCCTGGCAAGAACTCACCTATCAATAGCTGGGATGTGAAATCCTCATTTTTGTGTTTGTTCTATCATTGTAGTCCCCATTTCCTATTGTTCGTCTGTATAATCTCTGTCTGGTTCTGTGGTTGTTTCTGTCTGCTGTATAATTAATTTTGCTGGGTTTAAACTAATTAAAGTGGTGGGATATAATTGGTTAAATAATCATGTTACAATATGTTAGGATTGGTTAGTTAAATTTCAGTAAAATGATTGGTTAAGGTATAGCTAAGCAGAACTCAAGTTTTACTATATAGTCTGCAGTCAATCAGAAAGTAAGGGGGGGAATGGGAACAGGGAATGGTGGTGGGGAAATTGGAATCATGTTTTGCTAAGGGGGAGAATGGGAACAGGGACACAGGTAAGGCTCTGTGGTGTCAGAGCTGGGAAGGGGGACGCTAAGGAAGGAAACTGGAATCATACTTGCTGGAAGTTCACCCCAGTAAACATCGAATTGTTTGCACCTTTGGACTTTGGGTATTGTTGCTCTCTGTTCATGCAGGAAGGACCAGGGAAGTAAGCGGGTGAAGGAATAAGCCTCTAACATCAACACCTACAAGGTTTAGTGTGTGGTTTCCACAGCTGGAGAAAATACAGTTTGAATTATGTTCGAGCAGAACTGCTTGTACACCTTTGTACTTCCCAGCCATATTAGATCCATTGTCAGAGGCTTGACCAATGCAGACTTGAAAATCTAACTTGAAACCTTCTAGAATTGCTAGTACCTTAGCAGCAATTTCTTTTCCAGTTTTTCTCTTGAAATTATCAAACAAAATAAACCTTTCTTCAATTGAAAATTTTGAGCTGTCTACAATCTTAACATATCAAATAACCATAGTGGTCTGTTCCTTGTGAGAACAATCTGGAGTGGCATCACCATGATTGACAAATATTTGGCATTTAGAATCTCATCAAGAATTGTTGTTTGTACGACTGACCCACATAGCTCAATAAAGTCATTTTGTTCTATTTGTGTGGAGAGATAATGGACTTGCATGCACTTTTGACTCTCTTGTGATTCTCGAACATGTTTAACATGCCCTGATAAAAGTGGGTCATATTTGCTGAGGAGCTCAACTATGCCTAGAAAGTTTCCATTTGCACGATCACCAACACGTTGACTGGAACCAAAGAAAGCCAATCCCCACTCAGAAAGAAAAAAGATGACATTCAGGATGCACTCAAGAAGTTTTTTCCAGTTATTAGTTTCTGTAGAGAGTTCAGTCAAGAGTAAATTCTCAACTGAACTTTCCGCTGATGCTGCCCTACTGGCTGATTTCCATGCAACAGTTTTTTTTGTGTGACATTGAACTCTCATGTGATGATATTTGGTCTTTTAACTTCCTCCAACCTCTGTTGATGCTCCATCCTGATTGATCAGAGAGAACTGATGCATTTGTAGCACTTTTGTTCAAAATGAAGCAGCGCGCATGGTACAGAGATTGTTTTTCCATACTCCAGCATAACCAGTCTCTTGTGCAGGTCTCACCATTTGGAAGAGTTTTTGTCAGCAGATGAGTAGGGAAAGTATGATTGTCAGCATCTCGTGGAATGTTACTTGGAATTTCAAAACAACTAATTTGAAGAAAAGATTGCATTTGGGCAGCATTGCTCTTGTCAATAATTCCAATGTCAGTCACAGTCGAACCTGTAGTACTCATGAATTGCTCTTGCTGCGTAAGATCTACATCTTCCTGTTGCTGTTGAGTTTCTTGATTATACACAGGCTCTTCTGCTGCATCTGTTACTGTTGGCACATCTCCTTCTTGACTACTGTCCTCATGTTCAGATATTGGCATTGAAATATCACCTGTTGCAGTTGCGGAGTTTTCATTATCTGTAGCATTGTTTGTTGCGTAAGGTGTGTTTTCCAGTGGTTTGAGAAATGAAGTTATTGGCTTTGAGTTCTTAGCTGTTTTTTCAGTTGTTTTCACGTCTCTTGCTTGCACCACTTTCAGATCTCCTCTTCATAGTGATCTATCTGGTCAATAATGTAGCCTATCCACACTTGAAACATTCTGCTGTAAATAAGTAGCTTATATACACTTGAAATAGTCTACTGTAAACATGTACACAAATGCTGAAAAGACTTAAAACAAAGGAATACTAATTAAGAACACAAAAGGAAACAGTCAGACGGTTATTATCCTTAACACTGAATCAAAACTCAAGCACACAAGGTATAATATAACAGGCTGAGCTGAAGACAAAGGGATGACACATATATAGTAAACACAGACACTGATACAGACGGAGGGATAATGTCCAAAAATTTCAAACGTATGTCCTCACGAAACTCACTGTACAAGATTGTCCTCACAAATTTTCACCTTGCATCTGGGCCTATAGACTATGAAAGCCTATGATGAGGGCCAAGCTACCAAGCTAGGGTTCAACAACCAGTCACCTCTTTTAGCTACCATATGAAGATAATAATGAGGAATTCTCACACATAAATAATTCCTTAGTCAACTAGACATAAAACTATAAAGACACTAAAAAGTAACAATTCTCTACCTTTCAACACGTACTTGATCCAGCACCAGCCACTAGTAGTGGTTTGTTTAAATAATCAGTTGATCTGAGAGGACACGTTCATCATGGTCTAATCTTGTGCCATCAGAACCAATATATTTTTATTAATATTTATGAACATTTTAAACTCTTTAATACGACAAAATCTATATCAGTTAACAAAAAAAAATATGTCTTTTACCAAATCACATCTCTTATTTGATTAAATTTGCAGCTCTAAGCTGAGAGTGTGTGTCACATTTTGGTCCGATAGGGATGCGCGTAAAAACAAGTTGTGAAACTCATCAAATGCCAAAAAATTAACCAGTGTCTAAATTTGAGCTTGAGGCCCAGGCCAAATGGCCCCCCCCTCTGACTGGCCCTGCAACCAGCTCAATAGTATAATATCTATATTTGTTTAGTAAGTATGTGAATGGGTTGCTGGGAAAGTAACTTAAAATGACAGGCTCTGACCGTCAGGCAATGCAGTTTATATTAGATCACTGATATCCTTAGTGTCTGAGACAAATAAAGATATACCAATGAATCCAGTCAATGGAAGGATAATATGCAAAAAGCAGCTCTGTGAAAATGACTTTACTACTGATCATTTTATAACAGGCATAGAACTTGAAATCTAGTTTATTAATTGAATCATATCAACAAGACATTCTGAAAAAACCAACCTTGTTGAAATATGTTCCAGTTAAACACGATAAAGAACATGACAAAAGTTTCTATGGTATGTTTTAAGCCAAATTACCTTTAAAGGATACTATTTGTCATTTTTCAAAATATTCTAAATGCATTTTCGCTGTATCTTGCCTCACTGACCATGGCCTATGGGAGCATTTGTAAAACTGAACTATGTTAGAACAAAGAGGAAAAAAAACCCCAAACACACAAAAACACATCTGGACAAAAGTGGAAATGCCCTTGTATCCTGAACATATTATCTATCCTATCAAATAACAGAGCAAAGGACACCTGCTCAATTCTACTACTAATTCTTCCACATTTAGACATTTTGTAGGGTTCCTTTTTGATTTTCACCTCACTAAAGAGCTCCTGATGGAGCCATATTGGCGTCTTTCTATTCTTCCTATCTTTTCTTCACATCAGGATAGTTTGCAGTTATGCCTTTAATATATCCTTGAGAAACTGCCATTTCTCCTGAACTGCTTTATCCCTTACATTTTCGCCCCCTCAGACCTTACTTACCAGTTCTCTGAGTTTGCTAAAGTCTACTTTTTTGAAGTCTATGTGTTCTGACTCCTTCCTTTCATTATAATCATTAAATCTCTCATTTCATGATCACTTTCACCCAAATTGCCTTCCACCTTCAGATCCGCAACCAATTCCTCCCTCTTAGTCAGAATTAAGTCTAAAATGGCTGTCTACCGATTACTTCTTCCACTTTCTGGAACAAAAAGGTATCCCCAATACGTTGCAAGACCTTATTGGAGATTGTGTTTTTTGCTATATTACTTTTTCAACAGATGTCTCAGTAGTTGAAATCTCGCTTTACTACCAGGTCTTGTGTTTTGGATATTTCTGTTATTTGTTCTAAAAATGCCCCGTTCACCTCTTCTTCCTGATTTGGTGGTCTATGGTAGACTCCTCCCATGAGGTTACCTCTTTTATCTTTTTATTTTTTACCTCAGAGTCTAAACTGGTCTGTCTCCCACCTGCTTCTGGACCTCAGCACAAGTGTATATGTTCTTGACGTATAATGAAATGTCTCCTCCTTTTTTACACTGCCTGTCCTTTCTGAACAAGCTACCCCCCATACCAATATTCCAGTCATGAGATTTATCCCACCAAGTCTCTGTGATGCCAATTAAGTCATAATTCAGCTTATGTACTACTACTGTCAGTTCTTCCTATTTATTCCCCATACTCCTTGCATTTGTGTATAGATATGTAAGATGTTGATCAGATTCCCTCACTGATTTCCCCTTAGTGGGTCCTATGACTCTATTGTAATTTTCCGTGTCCCCCTCCCCAAATCTAACTCTCTGTTAAAGTTGTCTTTTTGTATACTTTTACCTGTGGTTTTTGCTACCTGCCCCCTTTGAACCTAGTTTAAAACTCTCCTCACTAGGTTGGCAAGTCCATGCATCAAGATTATCTTTCCTTTCTTGGTCAGATGGACCCCATCTCCTTCCAGAACACCTTCTTCCTGGAACAGCATCCTGTGGTTGAGGAAGCTCACATTGACACCATCTATTCAGCCGTGAATTCATCTTCAGGAGTGCATGTCCTTGGGGGTGCAGGTTTTGCTCCTTTCCATCCTCAACTCCTCCGCCCTTGATCCCAGAGCCTTGTAGTCACTGCTGATCTGCTCATGATACCGCCAGGTCTGACCCTTAGTGCCCATGTGGATGAGCAGCATAGGGTAGTGATCAGAGGGAAGGATGAGCCTCAGCAACCTTCTCATAATGTCTCAGATGCAAGCTCCAGGCAGGCAGCACACCTCCCAGGATATCATGTCAGGTTGGGAGATGGATGCCTCCATTTCCCTCAGAAGAGAGTCCCTCACCATCAACTCACTATGTCTCCACCTCTAGGGTGTGGTGGTCTTGAGCTTTCAAGCCTTGGGGGCGAGTGGATCTTTCTCCTCAGCCAGTGGGGTCTGCTCATCGCCTTCTGTTTCTGGTACAGAAGAGTGGTTTTTCACCTCGATGAATGGGGGACCTGGGTGGGGGGGTAAAGTGCTGTCTACTCCCCGAGGTGGCCAGCAGTCAGTTCCTCCTTTGGTTCTGCTGTAGTCATCTATAGTCAGCCAGCATCCTCCATCCCAGATGTCTCCATGTGTGTCCTGTTAGTGAAGTCCTCATGTTACACAGGCAAGCCACCTCCTCCTGCACCTCTCTTATCTGCTTCCTAGGGGACTCCACCAACAGACACCTCTCACACAGGGTGGTTCCCCTGCCTGGCTTTCATTGGCAGTGACATGCAGCCTGCGTTCCCAGCAAGACCAGGGCCGGTATGGAAGCCTCCAGACCAGAGGCGATGCATGGGGGACACGTGGGGTCACGTGCTCCGCCCCCCGTCCCCCAGATTTCTCAGGATGCCTCTTGCTAGGATGCCCAGGAGCAAGGAGGCAGCATCTCTCCCTGAGAGCAACTGGCTGAGCCTCCTCCCTCTCCCCTCCACCCCTGCTACATAGGGCTGCTTCTCCTTCCTCGCTGCTGGAGTCCCAGCGCTTCCTGCTGCCTGCTTTGCAGACTGTCCACTGAGGTGAGTCAGGAGGTGGAGGCAGAGCCAATGCACTAGCCACAGTTACTTGTTGCCTCTGCTCAAGGGTCAGGATGACTGTCTGATGGAGGCCACCACAGGTGCAGGGAGAGGAGGAGCTAGCAGCGGTGTTGGTGACGTGCTGTTTTTCCTTGTGGAGTACCTGCAAGATAAGGAAAGAAAAAATGACAAACAACCCTACCTCCCTGCCTTCTTCTGCTAGCGAACACAGCTAGTTAATTGCTTTAGTCTCCCAGCTGCCTTTGTCGTACCAGTCACTGGCAGCCTGCCTAGTTTTGAAAACTAGGATCCACACACAGCTGGAATGGGTGACTCAACCCCTCTCACTCAGCCACCTCTAATTGCTGTCCTATCCAATCACAAGCTACACTGCTCTCACTTCCAAGGACTCACTGCTAGAAAGCAGGTGCTAATACGCCTAACTTCAGAACACCTTAGCCCAGTCAGCAACCAAGCCTAGATTCCAAAACACAGCCAATGCAGCAACCAGCCCGGAGTCCTACCAAACTCAGTGGCAAGTTCCAAGCAAAGAAAGTGCTCCTCTTTTGTCCCGCAAAGGTAATCAACAGCAATAAGACAGAAGTGTCCCAGATATACTCACCAGTTAGCTAGCTACCTCTCTTAGTCTCCCAGCTGCCTTCATCTCACCAGCCATTGGAAGCCTGCAAATGTTTTGAAGTTGGGCCCCACACACAGCTAGAATGGGTGACTCAACCCGTCTCACTCCTCCGCCTCTACTCATTGGCCTATCCAATCACATGCTGCACTGCTCTCACTTCAAAGGACCCCCTGGTATATATATTTCATATCCACATTAAAAACACTGTGTGATTTTAACTATAGAGCTGTGACCTGCACCTCAATAATAAATAAATGTAACATTACACTGGAGTCCTCTTAAATCTCTTTCAGAGTTTTATTGGTGAAATGCTTTAATTAACTTGTGTTTTTATTCACAGATCAGTTATGTCATTTCAAACGTTAGAAAAAACACACTGAAATTCATGTGCGAAAAACTCATGCGTAATAAGCTTGTCTAGGAAGAACATGTCCCAGGTCTTGCAGCACTCCCTGTTCACTGAAGAACTGCTGTTCTGGATGCAGTCAATAACAAGCAGAAGAACAGTGCTGTGCTGCTAATCCATCAGTCTTTGGAAGAAATATATAAAAGTGCTAGTGACATTTTCATAGGAGTTAGAAATAGAAGTGACCTGGGCAGGGCTATGAAAAATTTTCATAAGGAACACAGAGGCCACTTGAACTGAGCCAGGTTTCAGTGTCCATTTTCCATCGCAAGCCACAGCCCAGGTTCACACAAGGCTCTTGAAGTTGGACTGAAGTCCCCTTCCCTCACCAACACCCCTCTTCCCACAACACTGCCATTAACCCTATCGGCAAGCAGAGGAAATAATGGGATATCCTTATAACAAAGGTCCCCACAAAGGCCTCACCTCATTATTTTACACAGCCTCCCAATTGCTTTCCTTAGATTTGAACTGTGATGGGCAGCAATTCAGGTGCCCCACCACATTTTGCCATCCCATCTTAACGAGAGTGAGTAGCTTGCCTGCTTCCACTTTGTAAACATTTTGGTTCATAGATTCATAGTTTTTTAAGGCCAGAGGGACCATTAGAGAATCTAGTCTGACTGCCTGTATATCACAGTCCATAGCATTTCTCGCAGTTACCCCTATATTGAGCCCAGTAACTCCCTGTACCACTAGTAGGGATAATGCAAGGGGCCAGCGAAGGTGTCTTGTGCCTTTGTATTTTATGCCTCTGGGGGCCAGTTTTGCACTTATGCAGGTTAGGGAAATTCTGAGAGCAGCCCTTGGTCCTGCCTCAGTGCAAGGGGATGCAGTGGATCACGTTCTGAGATCCCTTCCAGCGCTATATTTCTGATTTCTGTGATTCTAACTTGTGCTTCCTCCTCATGCTCTTTGCCTACCCCAGAAAGCTCTCTGCATTGAGTGCTCATGTGGCAGGCTTGGACCACCAGATTATGTGCTTGGTGGAAAGGTCCCCTGTGCACTCACCAGGAGAGCCTTATATCCCCCCTATGGCTTCTCTGTGCTGGTGTAACTGGTACAAAGACACCACCATGCAACTATGAATCAAATCCTTATGGAGCAGTGGGCTTGCCTACTTCCCCATCATCCATGCTTGAGCTGGGCATTTTGTGGCTAAAGCATGGATCTCTGTCTCCTCCTCCCCACAATTCCATACAGAAATCTTCAGATGGATTGTCCCCTGCTCACTCTTCCATCTTATACAATGGGACTGGCTTCAAACTCAAACATTTACCTCTGCTGACCCACCTTTTATAGGCTTGTCCCTGAGAAACTCCACCCCCATTTGGCAGGGTTTCTAAAGCCTGGAAGGGGAGGGAAAGCCCTCTGGCAAAAATGCAAGATGGAGGTCATTTCAGTGTATTCATTAATCCCCTCCATGACTGTAAATTGCAGGCCATTTCATAGGGAGATCTTAGGCGGGATAGGCTGTCGTTAGTTAGCCTGCGAACTAGAGAGCCAGGGAGAACTACATTCTCCATCTAACAGCCAAATTAAAAAACCCGCTTTATATTTGTGATAGCCAAGCATCTCTCTCTTTCATGAGTTTTGCTACAGTCAGGACATGCTCTAACAGGACTTCCTTTATGACCTTTGGACAAGTAACAACTTTGTTTCCCTTTCTGTGAAATGAGGATAATAATACTTCCCTACCTCAACAGGGAGTTCAGGCTTAATCCATTATTCATGTCTTGGGATCCTTGGACAGGAGGCACTATATAAATGCTTGTAGCTATAATTAGCATTTCCTGGGCTGAGATCCTCTCTCTCTTTGTTTAGTGATGCGATGGTCTGTAACAAGTATTCCAGGTTGGAACAGCAGCTGCAGCCTGGTGGTGGGGTGAGGTGGAGTCCATCTCCCACTTAGGTCCCTGCACAAAGCTTATTTACTTCTGAATAAAATGCTATTGATAATAGAAATTAAACTCATGGAGGTTCAGCTGCTAATACTGGTTGGTAGAGGTTCTATATGATCCTTGCTTCTCAACAGGAAAGATTTAGAATTTTGTGTTTAACAAAAGTTTTGTATTTGGTGCTTAGCAGCAAGAGCTGGTATTTGGTAGCTTCTTGCACATTTATTTGTATGCTTTGGCTATTTTGATTTCAGAAGAAAATTAAAAGTAACTAGAAATCTGTAAATAAAAGGCAAGTTCCCCTTAAGAAAAAGCTGAAGTAATTTGGCTACTTGGAGAATCATTGTTTAGCAATTTATGCTGTGGGTGCTTGGAATTCAATTCTATTGTACCTTATCTGAATTGCTTTGAAAAAGGTCACATGAGGAGGAAAGGAAGTTTTGACTTTCACAAGCCTGTTATTGCTAAGGAAACCACTTCCTTAGTATTCACATATTCAGCATGTCTCCAGTTTTGGCTCTCGGACAAATTACATTGTGCTACTGCATCACGTAACAAACAAGGGTGGGGGGAATATTGTTTAAAAAAAACCCCAGCCTATTTTAAAAACAAAAATACAGTCTTCCCAGGTTTCGCCTGACATGTTTTACATACTCCATTTAAGTAGGAATGACTGGCCTTCTTTAACCTCAACTGGATATCTAGAATGCACAAAAATGATGATAATCTGTCACTAATCATTGGCAATGACTCTGTGTAATCTTGGATACTGGGAGCCTCATTTTCAAATATGGATGCATCCAAATCTTCCTCCTTGTACTTACTCAATTCAGCATTTAAATGCGTAATTGCCTATTCCAGGTGAGCCAATCTGAGTAGCCAAATGTGGAATTCAGTGACCTCGTTAAGGCATTTACATTTGAAAATTGGATCCATAGGAACTGTCCCTTTCTCCAACTTCTAATTTGAACAAAAAAATAGAAAGAGGTGAGAGTTACTGTGGTTTAGGACTAAATGTAGTCTTTGTAACCCAACTGTAGAAAAAGTTGCTTTGAAGAAATATGTTTGCTGCTCTCAAACTGACAAGAGCCTGTATCATAACTAAGCTTCTTTATTTCTAATTAAATAAAAAAAGCGTGTAATATGCCTCAGGCTATAATTGGGTTTTATTATAAATATACAGTAATTACCAAAAGTATGAGGCACACACAAATAATGGAAATTGTGCAACTAAACCACTGTGCAACTCGTTGATAATTTACGAGTTACTGTTTCCTTTGATGCATCAAGAGCTACTTGTCTGAGTATTTTCAATAGAAGCCGCGTAGTCTAGTGAACTGAATTTAGGACTATGGAAGCCAGGAACTCAGAATTCTAATTCTGAATCTGCTGCTCATGTCCTGTGGGGTCTCTGGCAAATTATTTAATCTCCCTGCATCTGTTTCCCCATCTGTAAAATAGTGATGATAAAATTGAGCTACCTCAGGGAGGAGTTGTAAAGATTAGTTAATGTAGATCATCTTGTGCACTTGGACTTGAGGTTTCAGATTTGTTTAATACTGGACACCACTTGCACAGCCTTTTTGGAACAGTAAGGCTGTGGTTATTATTATTAACATCTTCTACAAGGCAGGACATCAGGAAGGAAGGAAACAGTGTATTGCTAGTTTTCTCTCATCCAGCCAATCCCACCTCCTCCATCCATATGTGCAATGCTTCCTGGCGGTACCTAGGGTTCTGAGGCACCTTTCAACCATCTGCTCTTAGCAGGAGGAAGCCTTGTCTGTGCCTGCTGGGGTGTGGGTGGTCAACTCCCCAATTCCACCAGCCTGAGGCAAATCAGACACTGTCCACTAGGCCTCGCAGACCCTCCTGTCTCTCTATAGGTTAGCAATTGGCAGCCTTGAGCCCTTCAAGTGTCTCCCTGGAGTGTCCAGCCCTATGTCTAGTGGACACTTGCAGTATTCACAGATTCACTGTTTCCAAAGCAACTGTACACCCAGATTATCAATTCCACCTCAGATCACCGATCTGCTTAACACACATGTCTAACGAAGTATTGCTCACCCAAAAACCTTGCAGTGCTTTACAGTCAGATTTGGCTGTGACTCTCCTTTCATGAGACAGACACACTGTCCTCTTGCCTCCCTTGTGTTTTCTTGCACCCCCAAGATATACCAGAACAATCCTTTGTCTTGATTCATAAACAGGAATACCCCCTCCGCACTGTTTGTTTCATCTTGGAGATTTCTTATTTGCCTGTGGCTCAGTATGCAAGCAGGCATACACTGGGAGGCATATAATGCACAATGACTAGAGAGGGAGATAGGGGTCTGTTACCTCCTGCTGGAAAGAAACATTTCTGAGGTATGTCACTTCCTGGTGATCTGCCTTAAATCCAAGACCTTAAGAACATAAATTTTAGTATAGAGGTATAACTCCTTAAATATTATCTGTACATACATTTTTCAATTACGACAACCAATGGGCTATTGTCTATCAGTAGACACCCATATGCCACCCTTCTATGAACTGTTATGCAGATATCTATGCCAGGGGATCCCTGTAAAACCCTGTGCACCCCACGTGCCCTCTGCCAGTTGGCCTCAAGGGGTCCTTGGGTCACAGTATGGATGACACCTAATCATAGAATCACAGAATATCAGGGTTGGAAGGGACCTCAAGAGGTCATAGTCCAACCCCCTGCTCAAATCCTCTTTTCCATGTGGAGAACCCTCTATGCATGGATCAGGGGGTTGCACACTCTCTTCCTTCCTAATTTGTAGGAAAAATAGCTTGGTTTATGCAGATTTTATTGTAATTATTCCAAAACTCTTGGTGTGTGCACATGTGCATATTCTTCAGACATTCTGATCACTTCAGGAATGAGTTCCATAATCTGGGTTCAGTGCCTGTGAAAGCCCTTTCTCCTGCACCCGGCAGGGTCTCTTGTCAACAATGTAATGGTTCCAGTGTAACATAGTGGTTGTAGTAGGTCATGGCTGGAGGATTAGGTAACTAGGGCTTTGAACATCAGGACAGAGACCTTTAATTGATCTCTATGTTCAATGAGGAGCCGGTCTAGAGACGTGCATGGGAGTGATGTGTTCATGATGATCTGTGCTGAGAAGCAGACAGGCTGTTATGTTGCTAAGAAGACATAACAGAACATGGCCATTATGTTTGGCAGCAGATATGTTTTTAATGAGCTACATGCTACCATGCATTACATGGTTTAAGTTGTAGTAAAGCACTAGCAAAAAAAGGTCAAAAGTATAGCGCTCACTAGCTAGCATGCAGCCTGCTACATTAGACCATTATAATGTTCTCAGCAGAAAAGTAGCTACGCAGGGACTGTAAGGAACCCAGAAGCCCTGAAAATGGAGAATTTTGATTGACAAAGGGCAGGAATGCTACCCTGTGAAACTGGTGAAAAATAACTCAAGGCCAGCACTAGCTCTAGTAAGCTAATTTACATAAGTGCTGGGTGTTTGCATGTCCCCGGTGCGCTGGTGGATGAGACTACTGAGTGCAGTGGGAGGGAAAATGAGATTCTCCTCCCCCTTACTTTGTATGTCTACACTGTTACGCACACTGTGAGGGGCAGGACTCTGCCTGCTGTGAGGGTATGTCTGTATTACAGGTGAAGATGAGGTGGACGTACCCACACTAGCTTTAGTTTAGCTAGCACAGGTAACAAAAGTAGCCTAGACATGGCAGGCTGGGCTTTAGCACAAGCGAAGCTCCCAGGTACAGGTCCACAAGGGAGCCCGGGAACATACTCAGTTTGCTAGCCTGTGTCACCACAACTACAAAACTATTGTTATGGAGGCTATCTAGATTAAAGTTTGCGCAGTAGGCCTATCTGAGCTGTAGTCACACCTTCACTGGCAAGGTAGACATACCCTGAGCAAGCCTCTAATATATCTGCAATCTTGGTGCCAGGCTGATGTAGCCTGCCTCTTTGCTCATCCACATATCCTTGATCCTGCTTTTTTTGTGAGGTCCACTGCCATTTATTTCCCTTCCCTTTTATGGATTTACTTATTTCCTAGTGCATTAACTACTCTTCTGGGTCTCTGTGACAATGCCTGTGATTACACAGTTTGCTGTTTTCCACACATCTGTGGGTAGAGTGGGCTTAATTTAGCACTCTTTTTTTACAGCATACTTTCCCACCTACCTATCTTATATCTCTCAGCAATATGGGGTAGACCAATTCTTCTGAAAAGCCTGACCTTGAGCATGCGGGCCCAAGTCTGATTTCACTTCCATTGGCATGATTATTAGACTTCAGTGGCAGTACTGTTGATTTATTCTGGTGTAACCAAGATTTGAAATTTCACCGACAGCAAGTATTTATTATAGAAGAATATCAGGGGAGAAGCAAACAAAATAGCCAGTGCCATTGAGATTGTGCCAAGATCTGTTTCAATGTCATTTGGAAATCACATCTGGGAGACTGAAATTCACACCCAGGATCTCTTTTACTTCCCCTCCAAAGAAGAATTAACTTATGAGTAACTAAAAAAATCAAACCCCAAACTCAACAAATTGGAAAAATTACTGATGGACGTAACAAAACACATTCAATCTCACTGGTTTCTTGCGCTGCTTTTTTGTTACCTCCTATGATCTTTTATTTCTACGTTGTTTTTTCAGAATGGAACCTCTTTGGGGCAGGAAACCTGTGACTATGAAGACTCTTAATCATAATCATCAAAGACCAGATAGTGTCTAGAGATACAGCCCTGAACAAAGGATTGTGTACGTCTGGAGCTAGGGGGGAGATCTGAGCAGGCAATGCAGTTGTGTGTCCAGACTCAAGAAGCAGGCAGCCCACTGCTGAGCCCACACTCCACATTGCCAGCAAGCAGCACTGCTGTCAGATGACTAGGCCTACATCCCCACAAATGCTCGATGATTAGGGGGTGGGAAGAGAGGAGGCATTGGCCTCTCCATCCCCAGAGCCCTGATTTACTAGAGAGCTAACAGGAAGCCCTACTCCTGACTTCCTGCTGCCAGCTCCCTTCCCATTAGAAGAGGGGAATGTTGCTTCAGAGAGGAGTGTAGCTCTGTTCTAGTGGAGATATGTAAGCGGGGGAACTGTCCTGCTGTTGTGAGGAACTTTCCTGGCTTCTGCCCGGTGAAGTGAGCTAGTGAAAGGATCTGAGTCCTCGCTCCCACTTCCTTTACTCAGTGGCCTCCCTGCCCTTGAGGACTCCCCTTCGACTCTCCTGTCTAGCAGAGTCCTCATAACCCCAACAAGGCTGGGCCCAGGATTCCTGGGGAGCTCAACCAACAACCCTGCTGTGGTCTCCTAGGACAGGGGCTAGGGTGTCCCCACTCCGGGTACTCTCTCTGCACTGGGCACTTCTCTGACCCACTGATCATTACATACAATTTGAAGCAAATGCAAGTTATTTTATCAACAATTAATTTTAAAAAGAATAAGGGAAAATAGGAAAGGTTAAAGGAAACACATCAACCCGCTCTGTGGCAGGGAACATCACAAACAGCGTCTCTGCAATGTCCGGGCAGTTCACAGTCTGTCCCTTGTAAGTCCCAGGCCTCCTTCTCAGGCCCTGGCTGTGCTGCAGGGATGCTGTGGGTTGGACACTCGCTCTGGTGGTGGCCACACGCCCTCAGGCTCTAGGTGGCAGGGCCCTTCTTCCCAGCGTTGCCCCCGCCCTGTCGGGGTTACCAATCACCCTCCAAGTCTGGCCTGCAGAGCCTCTTGGCTGAGGCGTCTCCCTGTGCTGGGCCCCCAGGGTCCCCCCTCGCTCTCCTCAGCTGCTCATGACACCCGGCTCCAGACTGCTCCAGCCCCAGCTCCACCACTCTGTCTTAGCTCCACTCTGCCTCAGCATGGCTGCTGCTCTGCCTCCAGCTCCCTGGGCTGCTTCTCTGGCCCCTCTGGCTCTGGCTGCTGCAGCTCTGCTCCCAGGACGGGTCTGCTCTGCAGGCTGCTTCTGTGACTCTGCTCCCAGCACTGACCTGCTTCCTGGGCTGCTTCTCTGGCCCCTCTGCCTCTGGCTGCTGCAGCTCTGCTCCCAGGACGGGTCTGCTCTGCAGGCTGCTTCTGTGACTCTGCTCCCAGCCCAGACCTGCTCCCTGGGCTGCTTCTCTGGCCCCTCTGCCTCTGGCTGCTGCAGCTCTGCTCCCAGGACGGGTCTGCTCTGCAGGCTGCTTCTGTGACTCTGCTCCCAGCACTGACCTGCTTCCTGGGCTGCTTTTCTGGCCCCTCTGGCTCTGGTTGCTGCAGCTCTGCTCCCAGGGCACGTCTGCTCTCTCTGGGCTGTGCCTCTGGCTTTGGGGCTGCAGCTCTGCTCCCAGGACAGGGTCTGCTCTCTCTGGGCTGCTTTTCTGGGCCCTCTGGATCTGGCCCAGCTCTGATCCCCAGCTCAGCTTGCAGCCCTGCTTTCTCCTTAGCTCGGCCCCACTCTGTCTGACCCAGGCAATTCCAGCTCACACAGAGGACGGGACCTCCCTGGCCTCCTGACTCCCTGATTAGCCTGCCTGCCCTGTCATTCAGGAGCATTGACCTCTCCCCATTGTTCCTAGGGTCTGTCAGTCTCAGGGTTTTGATTCCACATTGACCTGTCCCCCTTTGAGTGCTGGGAGCTAGCAACTAAAACTCCCCCACTGAATGTTAGTAAGGGGGCAACAGTCCCCTTACAGATAGGTGATTAGTTATGGGACACCTGGTCAGATCCAGACCAATTGGTTGGCTTGAAGAAAGCCCCAGGTCCATGTTCTAGTGCTGCTGGTGGTTCAAGAGGCCACATAGGGTAGGTCTACACTGCATTGTAAACCCAGATCTGTGGGACCCCGGCTTCTGCACTCAGTGTTTCCAAGCCCAGGCTTGAGTGTCCATGGTGCATTGTAAACTTGGGCTTACCATTGCTGGACCCGGGTCTCACAGCCTTCTTACATGTCCATACTGCATTAGACAGACCTTCTGACTGAGGTCTGTGGTTTGGGCTGCATTTGCACTGCAAAATGACAGGGCTTTGACCTGAGTCACAATGAGACTTGGACACTGAACCACCCTCCTCCCCAGCAGGGTCCCAGGACCCGGGTCCTGAGTGCTTGCTGCCCCAAGTCACACAAATTTGTACGTGGGCTCAAACCAGAGCCAGAGGCTGGGCTTAGTGCGCAGTGTCAACATTCCCACACTAGAGTGACATGAAAGCTGGGAGATCAGCCCAGGAAGCAGTTTGGGTCCCAGTTACAACCAGCTTGATGGCGCAATCCAGCTCCAATGGAGAAAGCCTGGATCAGCACACTGGGCACAAGGATGGATGCTAGAAGATGCAGAAGAGACTGTGAGGAAGGGACTGGGGTTGAAGGGAAACTGGAAATGCTTGGCTACTAAAAATTGCCTAAATTGAGCCTAATTGCCTGAAGCTCCAGAATGACGACTGTGGTCAACAACTGTACTCATCAGGCACAATAGAGCTTCCTACCACAAGTGTGAACCTTGTCTGTGCAGGAGAGAGAGCTTTCTCCAGGGTCAACCTTGAATAGCGTGGAGTTTGTTCCTCAGTCTAAGGACCATCCCAAACCTCACCCCCTTTCATTCCAAATGCAAGCTACACTTCTTCAACCTTTCCTTCTGTAATCTAAGCACACAGCATATTTTAAAAACCCTATCAAAACACTTCACTGCACATACACTTCCTCCACGAGGGGAGGAATGAGGGAGAATGAATTACACATGACAGATGTTCATCACATTGCAGCACTTTAAATGACCTGTGTTCTCTGGAGATCTCTGGTGTTCTTCACCCCAAGGCCATGGGCTGGAAAGTTGGGAAAGCCTCTCTAAGATGGCAGCTCTGATCAAAATGTAACCTTGGCATGTAATGTAGGGCTGAGTTGTTATTCCTCTCTACTCCCATGCATAGGCATGTTGCCCAAGTCACAATCTAGCCCTATACTGCTCCACAAAATTGTTTCTTCTTAATTAAAAATCTGAAAATGAAGAAGTACAGTCAAGGTGATGGTGGAGTGTTGCTGAGTCTAGCAGAGCTCCTCCTAAATCTGCAGAGCTCCATAGAGCTTCCACAGAAGGGTTTCTACAGGGTTAGACTTGTAACAGACTCATCTTAAACTCCTTTGTAATTGTACAAGCAGCTGATAATGCCCAGGGATATTCCATACTCTCCCGCAAGCAAATAAATATATCAGTGCTCCAAGATTACATTTGGTACATAAGAATATCTACTCTTGGCCCATAATTGTCCACATGCCACTAGACCCCACTCATCTGTAACTCCTATTGAGATGGGGGTTAAAGTGCCAAGGATACTAAATACTATTGGCAACCCTACCATTCTGTATAAGCCACTTCAGCATCATGGCTTGCTTACTGTAGATAGGATATGGACATAGAGAATTTAAAAAAAGCATAGGATGTGTTATTTTTATTGTGGTTATTTTATAAGGGAACATGTTTGCTACCATACTATTAGTTGATCTAATTTCACAAAAAGTACGGGTCATAGCAGTAGCTAAAGATGTACTGGTTATTAAATTATACAGTAATAATACACAATAGGTGTGGCTAATAGAAAAATTTATTGCATAAAGGTTTGTTATGAAAGAATCTTACTAAGAGATTATTTTCCTTCACAAAAACACTGTCAAACAGATTAATATGGTAAAATTATGTAGGAACAAGGTAAAGATAACGCTGTGGTCTAAAGCCCTTCCAACTTTACCAAGTGCTTTAGACACAGTACAAATAAGCATGAGCATTGTATCAGGGAGGTTTGTTAACAGACACAATTGCATTTGTGGTGGCACAATCTGCTTTTATGAATTCACTGCTTCAGAGAACTACTTTCCTGCTAATCATCATGAATTTCTCATCTATGTATTGATAAGGGTACCTATCAACTTCTTATCTAGGCAGTGAAGATTGCATGCTGTTATGTTTACTATTAATGAGGCTTCGTTTTCATCTTTATCATAGTACTGCAAAAATGTTATTCCCCCAGTTCAAACTACAAGTATAATGTTTTAGAGTGTGGATTCTTTTTTTTTTAAATTCCAGGTTTACCATGTGTGAATTAAGTAAATTAAAGCTCCTTATTGTTAGCTTTTCCCCAAACCAGGGAACTACAGTTCCTTTGCATCATTCTCTCTCTTTCCCCCTCCCGCAAAGTGTCTGGGAACTGGTGCCTAATAAGGTAGGCTTTTACGCTTCTATTGTATTTAGAAACTTAGTTGGCAGTAACCAACAGTTGTTACCCGTATGATGGGTGTTCAAAGGTGGTCAAAACTCAGTTTTTAGTGGTTAGGTGTTCACTTCATCATCAATGGTACTGGCAGTCTCCGAGACTGGGGATGGAGATGAACTACTCTCATGTCATGACTCATGGCTTCTTTTTTAGCACAGCATTGAGGCATGTTAACTGGGAGTCTGCAGAAACTTACACATGGCTACTGCCCTGCAATGAAGTATATACCCCATCCTGTCTCTGAAAGTGAGCTGTAGCTCACGAAAGCTTATGCTCAAATAAATTTGTTCGTCTCTAAGGTGCCACAAGTCCTCTTTTTCTTTCAACCTACCTGGTTGCACCAGGAGGGTAGGTTAGGCTTAATTAAAGATGAAGCCCAGCTGGGGAAGGAAATGAGTGGTGATTATAAATGCAGGAAGTCTGGAGCAGAAAAATAAAATATTCTGTGTGGAAGTTCTAAAACACATTCAGCGTGGAATGTGGAGAAGGGGGAAAATGCCACTGAGGGAAGAGTGCTATTAGTACAATACCACGTAACACCAGGGCAGAAAGATAATATAAGGGGGGGGGGGAGAGGGACAGATGAAGATGCCTACAAGTAGTACAATGAGAAATTTATAGCATTTATGACAGAAGTGAATAATTGCACTTTACAGACAGGAAAGAAGACTGAAAGAATACCAAAAGTAGCAAAACAGTATTTACATATAGGCCATCTCTCAATAGAACACACTGATGCAATTTTAAATGAAGGTACAGTAATGCAGTTTAAGCAATGTGTTTCTAATTTTTTTATTTTTTTTTTTTGCTGGTACGTAGTTTAATAACACATGGTCAGGTATTAAAGGAAACTTTAAATGAAAAAAAAAATCCTTGATGTGATACATGTACAAGAAACATGGTTAGTGAGAACTTATGTTTAGACTTCCAGGATACGATATAATCTGACATGACAGAGAAATAACTACAACTATAAAGACGCTTCCTGCTCTAAAGGAAGGTCTTAGTTACATTGACATAGATGTACAGAACGTAAGTTTTGAGTACAATGCTGTTGAGATTCCTCTGCAGAATAGCACTGCCTTTATACAAACCACTAAGATTCACAACCCATCTAAAAAAAAACCTAGACAATCTAGAATTGGAAGAGTTAGTTAAGGGTGTCAAAGGCCTGGATATTATTTGTGGAGATTTTAATAGCCATAATGAATTATGAGGAAGCAGGAAAACTGATTATAATGACAAATGCCTGGAACAATTCATTGAACTGCACAGCCTGGTATTGCTCGATACTGGAGCACCTAGTAGGTTTAATTCTGTGGATAGACCCTTTGTATGTTTAGATCTGAGAATTGCAACAAGCAATATAGAATGTAAATGCAGCTGGGAAATCTATAAAGAGGCCAAGGTAATGTTGAAAACACTGAAGAAATTCCTACCTAGAGCCTTAGAAAGGCAAACTGGGGACTCTAACAGTAAATGTGCTGAATATCTAATATCCAATTGTATAAGTGATAATCTAGAGGAATTTCATGATAATACAATAAAGGGAGTTGTAACAGCAGCCAACCTAGCTATATGTAAGACACCAAACTGCCAGAAACTCAGATATCCAGTTCCCTAGTGGAACGAAGGTTGTCAAGCAACAGTTAAAGAAATATATACAAACAAGCAAAAAGTACAATGAATAGCAAGGACTTAATGAACTATAAAAGATGTAAAGCAGTGGTGCAAAGAATTAAAAATGCAAGAGAGCTGGATAAAGTATTGTGGGAAAATGAACAACGATTCCAAGGTTTCAGAGAGAAATAAACAATTTAAAAGAATGAATGGGATATGGAGTAAAAACAAAAATTTATACGTGGTCTTATAGTAAATGATAAAGTTGACATTTCTAACTTAGGAAAAATGAATATTTTAGCAAAAGAGTTCCAAAAAGTTAGTAGTGATAAAAATCAAAGAAAGGAGTTTGGTGAACAAAAAATGTTTGCTGAAGAAAATTGTGAGCTCTTACATGACAGGGTAGAATATAAAGATGATGTACTGAATGAAAATTTCAGCAAACAGGAACTCAAAAAAGCTACAGGCAAAAGTAAAAATGCACTATCCCAAGTAAGGATAACATATGTAAGGCAATGCTTAAGCACCTACTGGAAGAGCACTTGTTTTACTGAATTATAGAATATGGGGAAAAGGAATACTGGCAGCAGAATGGAATTAAGCGGTAGTTATATTGATAGGAAAACCTGGCAAATTATGCAAAGACCTCATGCATATAGATCTATTGCCCTGACATCCTGTGTGGGCAACATTATGAAAAGACTGATAAATGAGAGATTAGTAGTGTACTTGGAAAAAATGAAATTATAAACCGTGTACAAAGTGGTTTCTGGAAAGGAAGATGCATAATTGATCATATTGTAAGATTAGAAACAAATACAAACCAGATTTTGATAGCTGTCTTTTTGAACACAGAAAAACGTATGACATGCTATGGAGGGAAGCTTGGATGTATAAACTAGCCGCAGTTGAAGTAAGAGGAACAACGTTTTGGTGGATAAGAGATTGCTTAAGTGGTAGAACCATGCAAGTCGGGGGGGGGGGCAGTTTGTCAAATATTTATAAATTTACTAATGGCATTTTACAGGGGAGTATTATCAGCCCAACAGTGTTTAATATTATTATTAATGCTCTCCCGGGGAGTATACAGGCAGGAATAGGTATTAGTCTATTTGCGGATGACTGTGATATATGGGCCAAATATAGAAGACTTAAGATAGCTGTGGAGAGAACCAATAAGGCACTTGGGAATTTCAGAATGGGGAGATACTTGGGGATTTAGGTTCTCACTTGCCCAAACAAAAAGGGCAAGATCTTCACCAAAAAGGAAGACTGGGGAAGAATGGAACCTATCTCTCTAAACAGAAAAAATCAGGTAGTTCAAAATGTTACATTCTTAGGAGTTATGTTCAATAAACTAACTTGGAAGGGTTACAGATATATGGTATATCAAGTATAATGGTGATATCAGAATATCAGAATTAACTATAAAGATAGGATGAATCTGCTTAAAAGTATTGCTGGGAACAACTCGGGGTGCAGATAAGAACAAACTGTTGATGCTGTAAAGGGCATTAATAAGACCATTTACAGATTATGGATACCAAGACTTTAAATCAAATTCTAAAACAACACTTAAAAAAAAATTTTTTTTTAAGTCAGAGCCCAAGATCCAAGCGAAGCTCTGGGAATCACATGTTGTGCAAGTATTACAACTCTGGAATCTCTCTTGTGTGCTGCAGGTAGCAACCCAAGAAATGCCTATAAATTTAGGTAGAAATTGTTAGATTTAACCTTTTCAGCGAAGGTTAATGGAACTAGCAAAGATAAGAGTACTAAACAAATATACGAGACAGTTGGGAATTAAGTAGGCACAAACTCCCACCTGAAAACAGGGTCAAAAGGTGGGTTAAAAGGAAGGTCTGGAAGAAATAAAAATCTTAGTCATGGGAAATCAACCGTAGCTGGATGGTTGTCTCTCCAGGTGTGGATTTGAAATTATATGATACAACAAAGGTAAGAGCAGGACTATCAAATACGACGGCTATAATTTATGAGTTTATACATGGCAAATGGGGTCAGCATTGCCAAATCTATACTGACTGCTCTAGAGATGAGAACACAGCTTTGGAAGGGACTTTTGTATCTCTGAATCTGGAATTAAGAGACCTATGAGACTATGCAATTTTGTGGCCATTATGACAGGTATATCAAGTATAATGGTGATTAGAAAGGAAGCCTCGGAAAGCAGCACTGGTTCAATCAATTATTCTTAACTAAAGAGAGTACAATTGTGTATACCTATCATAATATTGTGGATTCTGGTGCTTGCTGGGATACTGGGCACCAAAATGGCAGATAAAGCAGTGAAAAATGCCTTAAAATGAGATTGACATAAAGAGCCCTCTGAGTATACAGGACTTCAAAAGTTTGGTTAAGAGAGAACTTAAGAAGGAATGTCAAGAACTATGAACCCAAGAGAAAAAAAGGACAAGGGTCCTATCACAAATGTCCTAAACTTGATGATATTGGTATACTTAATAGCCATGATAGAAGAAGTGAAGTAGCTATACATTTAGAGGGCTAACAGGTCACTCTGACCTGAATGGTAATTTATATTTACTAAACAAGCACAAAATGGGTTATGGACACCTATAGTCCAAGAAACAGTTAAGCATCTGCTGTGGCAATGCAAGGGCAGTTACATAAAAAGAAAAAATCTATATGAAGAACTGAGACGCACCCAAGGTGAAAGAATATAGTCTGAAACGATTGGAAAATGGGGTAGTATTAAAAAAGAATTTCTTTGATTTTTAAGGATACAGTACTGGGTGAGAGGATATAGATTTTGCTTATACAAAAACTGCTGTAGGTGGCAGTCATAGCCTCATAGGTGGAGGCTGCTGCACCATAAAAAAGGAAGCAGAAAGAAAAAGAAAGAGGGGACCTTCAGGGAGAGAGAAGAATTCTGCATTCACTCCTCAGGTACAAGAGAGTAGCAAGACCCTGAGGGTTGAGGAGGAAGTCTAGGAAGAAGGTTGGCCCTGGGACCCTCTTATGGGTAGAGAAGTCTAGCAAGAGGCCAGGTGAGACACAGTACAGCCACTAGGACCAAACAAGCTTCAATGGGCTGAGCTCTGATAAAAGACAGGATCTGGACTTCCCGAAAGAGAGCCCTGGCAGGTGGTTAACTGAGGGACTGTATAAGGGAAACTTAGGAGGGATGAAAAGTGAAGATGGGTTAAATTGTACACTTGGTATGAGATTTACTGGCAGATTCCAGGGGGAAGTTCTGACCCTGAAAGGAGGGTGAATTTATAGAGGATGTGAGAGAGGTCTGCTGACAGACTTGGTAGGAAGAAGTCCAAAGAGGCAGCAGTAAGGAGTCTGACATGGTAGACTTTGGCTGCTGGTTGTAGGGTCCTTGGACTGGAACCTAGTGTAGGGGGAGGACCCGTGTTCCCCTGCTGGCCATCAGGGAAGGTGGCATGAAGCCCCCGATATAAATGGAAAAGGACTTTTGACAGCCCTGAGATAAGCAGCTCTAAGGACTACAGGGGGCCAGAATCAGGGCTGAAGACCTTTCGTAAGGACATTAGATTATCTGTTGGACTTCACTACCCTAGAAGGGATGGAACCTCGCTGGAGAGGCTGAGTCACAAGAAGAGGCAGACCGCTACAGGGCTGGCGCAACTGTCGGCAGAGGGTGCTAGAAGAGAGCCATCTGCGCTAGGCCCAGACATGAGGGGACGCCCTTTTACACACCTGTACTCTATCTGGTTTTTGAAAAGAGGATACCAGCCCTGGTGCTTTCTAGAGACATTGAAAACGATCACCATATCCACATCCATTATCTTTAAGTCCAGTACCTCTTTCAGTTTGCTTGTAAAATGTGGTGCATTCTGGGAACATTTAATAGAGGATAAATCTTTTCAGAAAGATAACGTCAATTTTTACTGCACCCCATGAAGACTGAGATCTTTGTCCTGCTGTACTGTCCACTTTTCTTCATCCCCAGAATTGCATACAGAGCTCGTATGTATCTCCCCAGTGTAAATGCCATACTGCAATTGGTCATCCTTCACTGTAGCCCAAGACATCTGCTTGGTGGAGAATCTTGCTGCCCAGTCCCCTGAATTGCTGACAACTATGACACCTCCTAATCCACTCACCCTGGTTTTCATATAATTCAATGCAGTGTCAGCAGCCTCCGCCGGTGACATTCCTGAAAACAAAAACACAGAAGAGTGATGATCATGTAGTATCTGCTTCTGGTCCTATTTAAGTCAATGACAAAATTCTCTTCAGACTTCACTTTGTGCAGAACCAGGCCCTCTGGTATTTCTTTCCTTTACTGAATGCTCAAGAAGTTACAAGTGCAATGGCTAGAAAAAGCTTCATTTATGGGAGGAAAGTGAACAACTGCAAATAGCTTCTATGCTGTAGTAACTGCAGAGACAGGGTTTATGTAGCTTCCCATTATTCTGAGGTTTTAGTCTTTTTGACTTAGCGTAACTGGTGAACTTTGTAGTTCAGTGACACATAATGGGACTTTTTTGAAGGGTGGTGGTGGTCACTGTTGGCAAATGTGCCACTAGCAGTGGTCTGCCAGGGAATTTCTTTCTAATAGGACTTGAACACACACAATAATTCACAGAGTGAGAGTTTAAAGTCAGGAGGGACCATTAGATCATCTAGTCTGACCTCCTGTATATGACAGGCCACCAATCTCCCCAGCACCCACACAAAACCCAACAACCAGAAGTAGACAAAAGTATCACAGCCCTCAGAAGATTAGACTATTACGAGCCACAGGCAGAGAATAGGAGGGACTGAAGTGCACCATGCCTGAGGCCCCTCACAATGGCAGAGAAATGATTGAGATATACCCAGATAATCCTGGCAAGTGACCTACACCCCCAGGCTGCAGAGGAAGGCAACCCAAACCCCCACCCCAGGTTACTGCCTATCTGACTTGGGTGAAAATTCCTTCCCAACCCCATATATGGTGATCAGTTAGACCCTGAGCATGTGAGCAAGAACCAGCCAGCCAAGAGCCCCTAAGAAAGAATGCACTGTGGGAACCCCTACAAAGTTAAACCAGTGAACCCTGAGGAGCTCAGTGTGTGAATTTTGTATGTGATTAATTTTGGTAATATGGACGCTGATGCTACTGTGGGTGCAGCCACTGTCGGGCAGGATCTGCTTGTCAGCCCTCATATTGTTACCGGACTATGCACTAATGACACCAACAGCCAAGTTCCTTTACCACACTCAATCCCTATTAATTGGAGCACTTTATAAACAAATTGAAGAACATTTTGTCCTATGCAGAAGTCTGTTAATAGTTATAGTTGTTCACAAGCTGTAACCTTTCATTTGTCTCCAGAAATGCCGTAGTGCTGGTCTTAATACTGTGAACTAAAGCAGCTGTGATGTTACATTGTTCGTGTCCGTGGTGTGTGTGACTACTGACTATATGCATTAGCCCTCCTTCAAACTTTCTGTGAAAAAAACAGAATAGAAACTATTCACAATCTTTGCCACTGCAAGATAGGAATCCATTTACTGAGGTAAAATCCTGACTACTAAGTCAGTGGGAGTTTTGCCACTGTCTTCAACAGGATCAGGATTTCACCCTGTGACTTTTCACCAAGGCAACAGCTGCCACCATAAGGCAGAAATTCCAATAGCTGTTAAAAGATTTTTTCCAAACAAGTCACAGATTATACATGACAAGAAGAATTTACATGAACCTGCAATCCTTGGCACCCAGCAAAATGGAGGAAACTAATTAAATACACTGCTCCAAACATTCCTTCAAATATCGAGGAAACAGAAATAAGACTCTCCCCAAATGAAAGATGTTAAGGAAGAAGCCAGCCATTCTTAACACTTCATGGATGCATTATATGCAACACTGGTATTCTAAGTCACTTGTTTCCTATTTTTAGGAGTCTAAATCCTATTTTCAAAAATAAATTAAGCATTTAGGAGCCTATATCACACTGTGACTTTCAATGACATTTAGGCTCTTAAGTCACTTAGGCGCTTTTGAAAATTTTTTCCTAAGTGCGCGCGCAGGCTTACTTTACAGTTCTTAAATATTCTGCTTCTGTTGGCAGCTCAAGGGCTCAAAGTAGCAATAACTATAGGACTGAGTTTTGGCCCTCTCTTGAAATGCTGAGGAATTGCTCATTTGCTGGGGTCTTTGCCTGAAAGATGGGTTGCTCCTCAACATTTCAGGGAAGGCTGAGTAGTGGCAAGCTAGCAATGGTTTTATCCTACACACTAAGAAATTTAGAAATGTTTAAAAAGGGTTTTAGTGAGATTCTCCTCTCAGGCTGGTGTAAATCAGGTGTAACTCCATTGAAAACAATGGAGTTACTCCAATGTAAACCAGGGTATGTGAGAAAAGAACCTGGCTCAATTCTTTATGGTAAATTTAAGATTGGAAGGCCATTTATGAAAGGAATGAACTCCAGTGAAACAGGACAGTGAGTGGGGCTGTGGCATGTTAGGGCTTTGAGGAATAATCTGCACGGAGTATTATATTTTACACTGATAATTTCTCTTGGCTCTACTAAGAATGAACCATGAATAGCATATGTTGGGACCACAAAACATGTAGCAGTTACAGAAATCTTCTCAGCTGCTACTTGCCTTCTTGTTTCGCATTTCTCTTATGAACAGGAATGTAAATGAAAAATGGTTTACTGTAGTTCAGATTCCGGTAAGAGTCTCAAAAGTTATTGCTCTTTAATACTTGCAAACCGTATCTTTCTAAAAATAGTGGTGATGTCTACATTAATGGTTCTGTAACTGCATGCAGTACAAGTATGTTGTCTGACTGTTTACAGGCTGTAATATAATCAAGGGTTTGGATGACATCCGAACTGATGAAGGTAAAGCTTAAAGAGTCATCCACAGTTAGATTGTGTTACAGTCAGATGAGACACTCCATGCCAGCTGTTTACCACATATGCACCTAGTCTACTTAACATACAGTTTAATACACTTTCCAAAACAAAACTAAAATGCAGTCATATTAATTCCTTTTTGAACAGAGAGAAAAAGGTTGTAACATTTCTGTTGCTACAAGCAATTCAATCCTATGAATTGTTATAGCCGATAGAGTCTCTAAGCTTCTTGTGTTATGGAAGCTTTGCACTTTGCTTTATTTGTACTTTTTTTTTTTAAACTAATACTTGCTTACATTTGCATTTTTCCAATTCTCTGCTAATGAAATTACTTAAAATTGTAAAGAAAGCTTCAGTTAAATATAAAATAATGTATATGACTAATGATATTTTACGATGCTGTATCTAAAACATGATGGAACAAAAATATCCACACTACTTGATATTCAAAGAATACAGTTGGAATTTATTTGGTTTGCACTTTTAGTCCTGCTGTTTTGTGTGTGTTTTGAGATAATCCAACCATAAGAAAAAAAAAAAGCTTTCCCGGCCATTTTTTTTTTGGGGGGGGGGGGAGAGGGAAAGAGGGCAGCAACTGCATTGCTAAGAGTATAATTTACATAAACCAGTTAGTTCCAGTCTTACTTTCCTTCATCTTACTGGAAATTTTAGATTGTACCTTGTTCCATATGATAGAGAATAAGTCGGGCTAGGACCACTTTCATCATGCTTTCTCCATGTCCTGTGGTAGAGGTGGCACCAACATGGTTATCAGCATAGCCTCCACTTCCTGCTCAAAGAAAAAGTATGGTGCTAAAGCTTTAGAGCAAAAGAGATTTACAAGCAATGCATGATTTCAAATCACAGGCCAATTTCTAAAGTTCTGGAGGTCCTGTTTGCTTCTAGGGTCAAAAAACTGAAAGTTCATATTTGAGATCTTTGTCTCTGATTTCCTCCTCAAAGTTTCAACAACAGTGTGAGAAGTCAGTCACAGTTGGAAGAGGTTGGTTGCCGAGTTATAGGGTTGGAAAGATAATGGCATAATGGGGAAGGAGGAATAGTGGGGAGTCTGATGTTGGAATAGGAAGGAGTGAGCATTAATAGTAGCTAGATCAGTAGCAGGTAGATGGAGGAGAGGCATGCAGGGAAGACAAGGTGGAAAGGCAGGCAGGGTGATGGTGGGAAAATAGGAAGCCAGAAGTGGAAGATGTGAGGCAGCTGGACTTGCACTGATGACTGACTGGCTAGGGAGGTGCACTCCAGGAATGTGCTGACCAATGGGCAGCAGAGAGGTGGTAAGAGCCAACCAGGTAGCAGCACTAAGATTCCACTGTGACAGATCATGGGAGAAAAGCTCAAACAGGAGAGATGTTTCCAAGTCAAAAGGCTGCACTGACTCAGGAGTGCAACAAACCTGCTGATGTCAGAGGATCCTGCAGGTGCCATCATTTAAGCAACAGATGTTTGTGCCTCTCTGTGGGTCACTAGAACCAGCACCAAAGTTAAGGTCCTACAGCCACCTGATATCCCAACTCTCACCTACAACAACCACTCACTGTACTATTCTTTTTAAAGTCAATCTAGGGCTCATGAATCGTGCAATTAATAGTTACAGTGTCAGGAGCCATGGAAAACTAAGTCAAATTATCAGTTGCTTATACTTTTAAAATTCTTTGAATTAAAAAAAAAAAACAAAAAACAAACCAGTAGAAAAATCTTGCATTCAGAAGAGACATGGTTTCAAGAATGCTCCTTCTTATTAATGTTGTGCCTCCTCCTGAGCAATGAACCTTAAAAAGGCCACACACCGATGATACTCTTGGAGAGAAAAAAGTTCTAGTAGACAATATTTTTGAACAGGAAACTCCTGCAGGCCCTTTGAGGGCCACACATTTGGTGCCTTATTCCTGCAGACCACAGGGGAGAGATAGGAGAATGACTTCATGTGGGTAAGTACATCACCCTTGCCAAGCATTAGGAGACTGGTTAGAGGCCGTAAGATGTTCAGGGGTCAACCAAAATCTTTCCCCCTCCTGCAATCCTATTTAGGCTTTAACATCTGCCAAGCTTAATAAGGCTCTTTGTGAGTGCAGGTGTATTTTGAGGAATCCCATTGAGACAATTAAGGCAGATCAATCTCCAGCTAGCGTCCAAAGACTTGTGGGGGGATGGGCCCTGATGCACCTCCTACACAGCATAGAGTGATGAACCTGAGGTCCTCAGGAGAAGCAGAATGCTCTCATGCTGCTGACCCCCCTTCCCATCATCACCACTACTTCATTCCATGACCCTTATCCACTGGCTCCCTTCCCTACCATTCTATCCCTTCCCCTTCGCTATGCTGGTCATCTCCACTGTATCTGCTAAGGTCGTTATTTGCCATGGGCCTTTGAAGGTGCACAGGACAGGATTACTACAGTTAGCATGGAGTTTAGGATGGGGAGCAGCAGAGAGTGAAAGGTTTTCCTCCTTCCCACCCAAAAAGGGACACTCAACTTCCCTCCCTATGCAGTGAAAATGTTGCCATGTTCTATTCTGCAACCCCCCAAGAACCCTGCATGCGTAATAGGAGTGTGGATAGTTACAAGAGTTTTGTTCCTTGGGGTATCTGAGAAGTGACTATCTTGTTGATTACTAGGAAGAAACAAGCTAGTTAGTATTGCACCGAATGGTGCTCGGCTTCATTTTTTTTCTTCTAACACTAGCTCCAAAATGCAGGGGCCCTGAAGATCTATGTGACGGGGCAGAGAAGACCTACACCAGCATGGTTAAGGACAGCCACTTTGCTATAACTGACAGGTTTGAGAGTAGCAGCCGTGTTATTCTGTATTCACAAAAAGAAAAGGAGTACTTGTGGCACCTTAGAGGCTGTGTGGAAGGAGCAGTCGTTAAAAAGGATAAACTGACTCTTTTTAGTATATTTAAATTTAAGCCTCAATTCTAGATCAGCTAGTGTCAAAGATTCATTTCAATCATCGAAAATGTGATTGTTAACTGATTTCATTTACCCGTACCTATACATGCTGAATCACCGACTCGGCCAACCAGTTTATTAGTGAGTCCCCCAGTGGATGTTGCACAAGCTACGTTTCCTTCATTGTCTATAGCAACAGCACCAACTGTTCCAGGGTCTCTGCCAAGAATAGTATTTCACAGAATTAGGCAGGGTTAAGAATACTTGCCAAAGCATGTTGTGTCCATTCTGCAGGTAGCTTTTACAAATGTGAGATTACAACAGAAGTCTACAATGAATGTCATTAACTTTAATCTAGCCTCATGCCAGAATCACTTAATTTTCATATAATTGTTTGTTTGTTTTTTTAATGTAGGGAGTTTCATTATAAAAAACCACTATCCATTTCAGATAACAAGCAATATGTTACAATTCTGACATAGTATCAACCTTAGAATTGATAGCACAGATGTCAAACCCTTGGCCTGTTTGCTCTATTTATTTGATTTCCCCATGATAAATTTATATGATACGGTATGAAAGCTTTCATCTGGAAAGAATAAAAAAAATTCCTAGCCCTCCTGTGAAGATAATTTTTCAGATGGGACCTACTGAAGCTCTGAATTAGCCGGAAACAGAAACTCAGAAGTGGGAACTGCCTCCACTGTTCCAATTGGATGAGAGCTCTAAAGCCTAGTGATGATTATTCATTTATCTTTTTGAATGTAAGAAATAGCAGTGGTCCTAAAAATGCCCTGCATCACTCCCCCGCCTGAGACTGACCAGCACGCGTCGCTTCCCGCAGCTCCCATTGGCCGGGAATGGCGAACCACAGCCACTGGGAGCTGCGGGCGGCCGTGCCTGTGGACGGTCAACGTAAACAAACTGCCTCACGGCCCGCCAGCAGATCACCCTGACGGGCTGCGTGCAGCCCACGGGCCGCAGGTTGCTCACCACTGCTCTAAAGCCTAAAATGTCTGAGTTAGTGTGAAGTGATAGAAACAGCTACAAGCAGGGCTGAGAACTCTTTATTTAGAGTATCACCATGTTGAATCATCATTGAATTTTGAAGTCTGTTACCATCCTGTTTGTATGTTCTCAGCCCTTTAGCCATGTGGTGTACAGGCTACGGTAAGACATGTATCTATGCCATGCCAAGAGTCCTAGACCACTGTGATATTGGAGGTAACAACCATTCATCCACCCTTACTCTAGAGCTAATTTACATATAACAGTTGCATTGGTTGTATGAGGGAGATGGCACAGATGGCAGATTACTTGGCCCAGCTGCCACAGTCCTTCCAAACCACCCACCCAATACAACCAGCACACACAATCCCAAATACATACACAATCCCTTAGTTCAGTGCACACCCTTCACTTGCCACCCCACAAATCAACGCATCTCCCAGCACAACCCCTGAGACCTCAAGCAACACAACCAGCATACACAGTGACCACCTACACCACTCTGAAGTCTGAGTCAGTGCAAAGTGAGTAAAACAGCTACAAGAATGGTTGAGAGGTCTTTCGATTTAGAAGATCACCAGGTGGAAGCCTCACTAGGATTCGTGGTCTGTTACCCCTTAACTAGTAGCTGAAAGTCCATGCTGTTGCATGGTTGTAATTCGTTAAGAATATATCCTCACCTTGTCTACAGCAAGAGGTTGGCTGACCTGTGAGATGTACCTTGTGTCATACTACTGTACTACTTAATAAAATAGCTAAGTAAACAATACATAATATATGGTCTTTCTATTAAAGAGTTTTTGCCCCCTTCCACTGTCACAAGATTGAAGCTCAAACAGCTAGTATTATTAAACCCCACTCCCCACTGAAAAGGTCAGTCATTTTGATAGTTGGTTATTCTCCCTACTGTTTTTTCCCCCACCCCCTATTTTATTACAAAAAGTTTCTTTCTTTCAAATGTCCTTCATTCTGCTGCTGTCTCCTACCCTTTCTCTCTGCTAATGGCTTTGTTTTCTCCTCCATCCCACCCAGAACTTGGTTTTTAGGTTATTTTAGCAGTGCATTTTTAACTACCACATTTTCTGGTCTGCTTGTTTTCTCAGTGACCAAGTACCACTGCCAACCCCTGAAGAGGGGAGCTATGAGCCAAAATTTGGTAGATGAGAAATTAATGGTTTGATCCAGTTTAAACAAATCCCAGTCTATGTTGGTTATGCAGACTTATGGATAGATATGTATGTTCTGCCAGGGTCTAGCCATTGGTTTAGCAGTGGAGACAGTGCCCCATTTAAACCGCAGCTCTCCTTTGGAGAGTGACTCTATAGAGATAGCACTTCCTTGCTCACCAGATCTGCTCAGTGTTTTTATTCAGGACTATCTGCTAACTTCAGTTGAAATATTTTTTTGCCACCTGCCTATGGTGGAGGGCCCATACTGCTAAGTGAGCATGAGCTGGATTCTCTTCCTTCTTCAGCATCAATAGGATTGTTTCCCAAATTTCTTCAATTACACTTGAGCAAGCCTACTGAAGGTTGCCCACATATCACGGAGGGCATAATTTGAAAACCACGTGGAAGCACATGTATATGTCAGGGCAGAACTAAGCCCAAGGAACTACTTTCAGATCCCATAGCAAGTCTGCATGGTTGCTAGTTAAGGAAAGCACTTACTGACACCACAAACTGAGTGTATGAGAGGCATTAGAGTGTAACATTTTTTGTGCAGTACCTACTTTTTAAACTCCTGAGGGTTAGAATCTGGCTCAAGGTTCTTGCTCCATCTCTCCCTGGATCTTTCTGTTATAAGTTTCTCCCCTGGAATCTCAGGAACACCCATGGCCTTGGCAAAAAGCTTTGCCCCATGGTCAGTCAGCAACATGTGCTCTGTCTGATAGGGAAAGAAAAGAAACTCTTGACACTAATTGGTGTTCAGTACTGATCTGTACAGTCTTATATAAACACTTCATTGTTTTTAAAAATGTATTTAAAGACTTTTTTTGTTTTAACTTCTTGGAAACCAATAAAACTAATAAAAGGCACAATTGTGGCTCCAATCCTGCTCCCATTGACTTAAGTAGGAGTATATTTGGATTCCTATGTGACTTTTTGATGGAACAGGAGGATTTTGGATTCAATAATCCAAAAAAAAAAAAAACAACAAAAAAACCCCCAAAATAATTAGCATTAACAGAATATAATTGCCTTCAAATATTCAATACTCATTAGATGAGAAAATTACAATTCACTCATATCAATTTTTTTCTGAAACTAGATAGGATACTGCTATTGTAATCCTTTATAGAACTGGTTTTGCAATCTCTTCCAATCAATCATTGGTATTTTGCTTATCTACATGATTGGTATGGTCAGGTCACTGAGGGTATGTCAACACTATGAAATTAGGTCGAATTTATAGAAGTCGGTTTTTTAGAAATCGTTTTTATATAGTTGATTGTATGTGTCCCCACACAAAATGCTTTAAGTGCATTAACTCGGCGGAGTGCTTCCACAGTACCGAGGCTAGCATTGACTTCCGGAGCGTTGCACTGTGGGTAGCTATCCCACAGTTCCCGCAGTCTCCACTGCCCATTGGAATTCTGAGTTGAGAACCCAATGTCTGATGGGGCAAAAAACATTGTCGCGGGTGGTTCTGGGTACATGTCACCAGGCCCTCCCTCCCTCCTTCCTCCCTCTGTGAAAGCAATGGCAGACAATTGTTTCACACCTTTTTTCCTGAGTTACCTGTGCAGACCCCATACCACGGCAAGCATGGAGCCTGCTCAGCTCACGGTCACCATATGTCTCCTGGGTGCTGGCAGATGCGGTACTGCATTGCTACACAGCAGCAGCAACCCATTGCCTTGTGGCAGCAGACGGTGCAATAGGCCTGAACACCATCTTCATCGTGTCCAAGGTGCTCCTGGCCGCCTCGGTAAGGTCGGTCAGGAGCACCTGGGCAGACATGGGCGCAGGGACTAAATTAGGAGTGACTCGACCAGGTTATTCTCTTTAGTCCTGCAGGCAGTCCTATTGTACCATCTTATGGTGAGCAGATTAATCTTTAAACATGCTTGCTATTAAACCATGTATACTATTTTAAAAGGTACACTCACGAGAGGTCCCTTCTCTGCCTGGCGGGTCTGGGAGGCAGCCTTGGGTGGGTTCAGGGGGTACTGGCTCCAGGTCCAGAGCGAGAAACTGTTCCTGGCTGTCGGAAAAACCGGTTTCTCTACTTGCTTGCTGTGAACTATCTTCCTCATCCCCAAAACCTGCTTCCGTGTTGCCTCCATCTCCACTGAAGGAGTCAAACAACACGGCTGGGGTAGTGGTGGCTGACCCCCCTAAAATGGCATACAGCTCATCATAGAAGTGGCATGTTTGGGGCTCTGACCCGGAGCGGCCGTTTGCCTCTCTGGTTTTCTGGTAGGCTTATCTCAGCTCCTTAAGTTTCATGCAGCACTGCTTCGGGTCCCTGTTATGGCCTCTGTCCTTCATGCCCTGGGAGATTTTGACAAATGTTTGGCATTTCAAAAACTGGAATGGAGTTCTGATAGCACAGATTCCTTTCCCCGTACAGCGATCAGATCCCGTACCTCCCGTTCGGTCCATGCTGGAGCTCTTTTGCGATTCTGGGACACCATCAGGGTCACCTCTGCTGATGAGCGCTACATGGTCACCTCTGCTGATGAGCTCTGCACTCATCTGCAGCTTGCCATGCTGGCCAAACAGGAAATTGAAATTCAAAAGTTCGCGGGCCTTTTCCTGTCCACCTGGCCAGTGCATCTGAGTTGAGTGCTGTCCAGAGAGGTCACAATGGAGCACTCTGGGATAGCTCCCGCAGGCCAATACTGTCTAATTGCGTCCACAGTACCCCAGATTTGACCCGGCAAGGCCGATTTCAGCACTAATCCCCTTGTTGGGGGTGGAGTAAGGAAATCAATTTTAAGAACCCTTTAAGTCGAAAAAAAGGGCTTCGTCGTGTGGACGGGTGCAGGGTTAAATCGATTTAATGCTGCTAAATTTGACTTCAACTCCTAGTGTAGACCAGGGCTGAATGACCTGAAGAACTATTTTTATTCTAAGAATAATATGCTCAGTGGTGACCTGCAGAAAAAATTATCCTTTGTTCAAACATTGTTATTCCTTGTAAATAGTAAAATAATAATCCTAAACTTATCACACACTAACATACGTTTTTCTTAACATCTAAAATGACTAAATTGATGTTAACCCACCTCCAAAATATTTACTGATCTATTTAGGCCCAGTTCCTGACATTATGTATGCAAATACCATTCCCGTAGAGTACCTGAATCAGTTGTCACATGAAGTCAATCAATTTGGTGACGGTCCACTTCTTATTATAGTAAGGCCCTGATTCAGCAAAGCACTTAAGCACAGATTTAGGTCATACTGAAGTCAATGGGACTTAAGTACATATTCTTAAAGTTAAGTACCTGCTTAAGAGCTCTGCTGAATCAAGGCTTGAATGAATGTCCTCAAACTTCTGAGCCTCTTTCTATTCCCCCAAAAACATACCTATGAATTTACTCAATGTACCACTTCTGTCATTCTGCTTTACTAGGAGCTTTATAACTTTCTGAAAGAAAGAAGAAGAAAATTTTAAAAGAAAAGCATTTAAAAACATTTTTAAAAGGTCCAAATCCTTTGACTAGTGCCTATCTTGAGCAGCTTGGATGGATCTGGGCAGTTTTGTAGAAGAGAGAATTTGACCCCAAGAGTCTGATCCAATGAGATGCTGAGTGCCATCAACTCCCACTGACTTTTAAGGTTGTGACATGACACAAAAAAACCCCTCCACCCTGACACAGATGCCAGGATACAGTGTTTCACTGTTACTAAGCCCTGGTCTACACTAGGAGTTGAGGTCGAATTTAGCGATGTTAGATCAATTTAACCCTGCCCTTGTCCACACGACGAAGCCTTTTTTTCGACTTAAAGGGCTCTTAAAAATCAATTTCTGTACTCTTCCCCCAACAAGGGGATTAGCACTGAAATCGACCTTCCCGGGTCGAATTTGGGGTAGTGTGGTCGCAATTTGATGGTATTGGCCTCCGGGAGCTATACCAGAGTGCTCCATTGTGACCGCTCTGGACAGAGCTCTCAACTCAGATGCATTGGCCAGGTAGACAGGAAAAGGCCCACGAACTTTTAAATCTCATTTCCTGTTTGGTCAGCGTGGCAAGCTGCCGGTGAGTGCAGATCTCATCAGCAGAGGTGACCATGATGGAGTCCCAGAATCGCAAAAGAGCTCCAGCATGGACCGAACGGACGGTATGGGATCTGATCACTGTATAGGGAGATGAATCCGTGCTATCAGAACTCTGTTCCAAAAGACGAAATGCCCAAACATTTGAAAAAATCTCCAAGGGCACGAAGGACAGAGGCTATAACAGGGATCCACAGCAGTATTGCGTGAAACTTAAGGAGCTCAGGCAAGCCTACCAAAAACCAGAAAGGCAAACGGCCGCTCGGGGTCAGAGCCCCAGACATGCCACTTCTATGATGAGCTGCATGCCATTCTAGGGGGTGCAGTCACCACTACCCCACCCTTGTGCTTTGACTCCGTCAATGGATTATCACACAACGGGGATGCACATTTTGGGGACGAGGAAGATGAGGAGGAGGAGGTGGTTGAAGATAGTGCACAGCAAGCAAGAGGAAAAACCGTTTTCCTCGAGAGCCAGGTCACCCTGGACCTGGAGTCAGTACCCCCCAAACCCACTCAAGGCAGGCTCCCAGACATGCCAGGCGGAGAAGGGAGCTCTGGTGAGTGTACCTTTGTAAATATAATACATGGTTTAAAAGCAAGCGTGTTTAATGATTAATTTGCCCTGAAGACTTGGGATGCATTCGCGGCCAGTACAGCTACTGGAAAAAAGTCTGTTAATGTGTCTGGGGATGGAGCGGAAATCCTCCAGGGACATCTCCATAAAGCTCTCCTGGATGGTCACTCCTCATGGTCATCTGGTTGAAACAGGGTAATTTTATTAAGGGGACATTCAGCGGTGGCCATTCCTGCTGGGCTGTTTGCCTGTGGCTGAAAAGAAATATTCCCCGCTGTTATCCACATGGTGGGGGTAGGGGGGAAGCGATCATCCCAGAGAATTGGGGGAGGGGGTGGATGTTCCTGCTGGGCTGTGTGCCTTTGGCTGAACAGAAATCTTCCCTGCTGTTAGCCACATGGTGGGGGGAGGAGTGAAGCGATCATCCCAGAGAATTGGGTGTCTGGGGGGCGGGGGAGGGGGGTTAGTTGGGTTTGGGCTGCACGTTAACTTGAAAACCGCACTCTCCTTTTAAATTGCCAACCCATTTTAAATGGCCAACCCAATGGCTGCTTGGTATGGGAAATGAGGGCACTGCTGTTTGAAGCCATTCCCACATGTTATGAAAGTTAAAGAAGGCAAAAGACTGTGGCTTACCATGGCTGCCTGCAAGCCGAATTCTGTTGCCCGGCCCTGCATGTGTGATCTGTCACACCAAACCGGCAGACCCTCAATATAAGAGGCAAAATGTGACCTTGTACTGAAAGCACACGTGCTATGTAATGTTAACAGGAAGGTTTAACGTGAAAGAGTCTACCCATTATTCTCTTAAAAGGTGTCTTTTTAACTACTACTCTCCGTTTTTTCCCCTCCTGCAGCTGCAAATGTTTCAACGCTCACACTATCATCTCTATCCCAGAGGCTAGCAAAGATTAGAAGGCAAAAAAACAAAAAAAAACAACGCACTCACGATGAAATGTTCTCTGAGCTCATGCAGTCCTCCCACACTGAAAGATCCCAGCAGAATGCATGGAGGCAAGCAATGTCAGAGTCCAGGAAAGCACAATATGAACGCGAGGGCAGGTGGCAGGCTGAAGATGATAAGTGGCATCAGCTTGCTGACAGAAGGCAGGAGGCAATGCTGAGGCTACTGCAGGATCAAGCTGACATGCTCTGGTGTATGGTTGAGCCTCAGGAAAGGTAGGAGCACAGACTGCCGCCACAGCCCCTGTGTAACCAACTGCCCTCCTCCGCAAGTTCCATAGACTCCTCAACCAGATGCCGAAGAATGCGGTGGCATACTGTGGGGCCACGCGCGTACCCATAGCAGTGCCGCTGATCTGAAGGTATACATTGTCCCCAAATGTAAAATAGTTATGGGTAAGGACAAAGTCACAAAGTTTAGCCACCAGGTTAGTCGTGACATTATCGGGGATAGTGTTCTTGACGGCTTGTAGTCCATCTTTGTGTGGAATGTTGGTGTAGAGGGCTTCTACATCCATAGTGGCCAGGAACCCCGACCTGGGATATTCTTCTATCTACTACCCAAGATCCATAAACCTGGAAATCCTGGACGCCCCATCATCTCAGGCATTGGCACCCTGACAGCAGGATTGTCTGGCTATGTAGACTCCCTCCTCAGGCCCTACGCTACCAGCACTCCCAGCTACCTTCGAGACACCACTGACTTCCTGAGGAAACTACAATCCATCCGTGATCTTCCTGATAACACCATCCTGGCCACTATGGATGTAGAAGCCCTCTACACCAACATTCCACTCAAAGATGGACTACAAGCCGTCAAGAAAACTATCCCCGATAATGTCACGGCTAACCTGGTGGCTGAACTTTGTGACTTTGTCCTTACCCATAACTATTTTACATTTGGGGACAATGTATACCTTCAAATCAGCGGCACTGCTATGGGTACGTGCATGGCTCCACAGCATGCCAACATTTTTATGGCTGACTTAGAACAACGCTTCCTCAGCTCTCGTCCCCTAACGCCCCTACTCTACTTGTGCTATATTGATGACATCTTCATCATCTGGACCCCTGGAAGAGAAGCCCTTGAGGAATTCCACCATGATTTCAACAATTTCCATTCCACCATCAACCTCAGCCTGGTCCAGTCCACACAAGAGATCCACTTCCTGGAAACTACAGTGCTAATAAACGATGGTCACATAAACACCACCCTATACCAGAACGCTACTGACCGCTATTCCTACCTACATGCCTCCAGCTTTCACCCTGACCACACCACACGATCCATTGTCTACAGCCAAGCTCTGCGATACAACCGCATTTGCTCCAACCCCTCAGACAGAGACAAACACCTACAAGATCTCTATCAAGCATTCTTACAACTACAATACCCACCTGCGGAAGTGAAGAAACAGATTGATAGAGCCAGAAGAGTTCCCAGAAGTCACCTACTACAGGACAGGCCTAACAAAGAAAATAACAGAAAGCCACTAGCCGTCACCTTCAGCCCCCAACTAAAACCCCTCCAACGCATTATTAAGGGTCTAGAACTTATCCTGAAGGATGACCCAACACTCTCACAAATCTTGAGAGACAGGCCAGTCCTTGCCTACAGACAGCCCCCCAACCTGAAGCAAATACTCACCAGCAACCACACAACAGAACTACTAACCCAGGAACATATCCTTGCAACAAAGCCTGTTGCCAAATGTGCCCACATATCTATTCAGGGGACACCATCACAGGGCCTAATAACATCAGCCACACTATCAGAGGCTCGTTCACCTGCACATCCACCAATGTGATATATGCCATCATGTACCAGCAACGCCCCTCTGCCATGTACATTGGTCAAACTGGACAGTCTCTACGTAAAAGAATAAATGGACACAAATCAGATGTCAAGAATTATAACATTCATAAACCAGTCGGAGAACACTTCAATCTCTATGGTCACACGATTACAGACACGAAAGTTGTGATATTACAACAAAAAAACTTCAAATCCAGACTCCAGCGAGAGACTGCTGAATTGGAATTCATTTGCAAATTGGATACAATTAACTTAGGCTTGAATAGAGACTGGGAGTGGCTAAGTCATTATGCAAGGTAACCTATTTCCCCTTGTTTTTTCCTACCCCCCCCAGACGTTCTTGTTAAACCCTGGATTTGTGCTGGAAATGGCCCACCTTGATTATCATACACATTGTAAGGAGAGTGATCACTTTAGATAAGCTATTACCAGCAGGAGAGTGAGGTGGGAGGAGGTATTTTTTCATGCTTTGTGTATACAAAAAGATCTTCTACACTTTCCACAGTATGCATCCGATGAAATGAGCTGTAGCTCACGAAAGCTTATGCTCTAATAAATTGGTTAGTCTCTAAGGTGCCACAAGTACTTCTTTTCTTTTTGTGAATACAGACTAACACGGCTGTTACTCTGAAATCTCTCAGATATTGTGGAGTGCACAGCAAGCAGTAATAACAATGGGAATATTGTTTTCGCTGACATCTAAGTGAGTCAGTAAACTGCGCTAGCGCGCTTTTAAACGTCCAAATGCACATTCTACCACCGTTCTGCACTTGCTCAGCCTATAGTTAAGCAGCTCCTGACTACTATCCAGGCTGCCTGTGTACGGCTTCATGAGCCATGGGAGCAAGGGGTAGGCTGGGTCCCCAAGGATAACTATAGGCATTTCAACATCCCCAACGGTTATTTTTTGGTCTGGGAAGAAAGTTCCTTCCTGCAGCTGTTGCAAAACAGACCAGAGTTCCTGAAGATGCGAGCATCATGTACCTTTCCCAGCCATCCCATGTTGATGTTGGTGAAACGTCCCTTGTGATCCACCAGTGCTTGCAGCGCCACTGAAAAGTACCCTTTTCGGTTTATGTACTCGCTGCCTTGGTGGTCTGGTGCCAAGATAGGGATATGGGTTCCGTCTATCGCCCCACCACAGTTAAGGAATCCCATTGCAGCAAAGCCATCCACTATGACCTGCACATTTCCCAGAGTCACTACCCTTGATAGCAGCAGCTCAGTGATTGCGTTGGCTACTTGGATCACAGCAGCCCCCACTCCACTCCAAATTGATTCCCGACTAACTGGTAGCTGTCTGGCATTGCAAGCTTCCACAGGGCTATTGCCACTTGCTTGTGAACCGTGAGGGCTGCTCTCATCTTGGTATTCTTGCGCTTCAGGGCAGGGGAAAGCAAATCACAAAGTTCCATGAAAGTGCCCTTACGCATGCGAAAGTTTTGCAGCTACTGGGAATCGTCCCAGACCTGCAACACTATGTGGTCTCACCAGTCTGTGCTTGTTTCCCAGGCCCAGAATCGGCGTTCCACAGCATGAACCTGCCCCATTACCACCATGATGTCCACATTGCTGGGGCCTGTACTTTGAGAGAAGTCTGTGTCCATGTCCTCATCACTCTTGTCACCACACTGCCGTCGCCTCCTCCTCTGCTTTTGCAGGTTCTGGTTCTGCATATACTGCTGGATAACACGCGTGGTGTTTACAACACTCATAACTGCCACAGTGATGTGAGTGGGCTCCATGCTTGCCGTAGTATTGCGTCTGCAGGAGAGCAGAGTGGCAGTGGAAGTGGCGGGTGGATGACGAAGCTAACAGCAATATGGTGTCTGCACGGAAAAAGGCGCGAAACTACTGTTGGACCGTTGCTTTCACGGAGGGAGGGAGGGGGGAGCAAGGGGTAGGCTGGCAGCAGACGGTGCAGTACGACTTCTAGCTGTCGTCGTCTCCTGGGTGCTCGCCAGCAGATGGTGCAGATGACTGCTAAGGTCGTACGTTTCCAGGCAGACTGAATCTCCATGAGACGAAACTTAAGAAGAGAATGACCTAAAGTCACTCCCATTTATGTCCAGGCGCCCCGACAGACCTCACCGAGATCGGCCAAGAGCACTCACAAGACGACGACGGCTACCAGTTGTACTGCACAGTCTGCTGCCACAAGGCAATGAGCTGCTGCTGTGTAGCAATGAAGTACTGCGTCTGCCAGTACCCAGGACACGTATGGGGACGATGAGCTGAGCGGGCTCCATGTTTGCCGTGGTATGGCGTCTGCATGGATAACCCAGGAAAAAAGGCGTGAAATGCTTGTCTGCCGTTGCTTTCATGAAGGGGGGGGGGGGGGGCTGATGACATGTACCCAGAACCACCCGCGACAATGTTTTTGCCCCATGAGGCATTGGGATCTCAACCCAGAATTCCAATGGGCGGCGGAGACTGTGGGAACTGTGGGATAGCTACCCACAGTGCAACGCTCCAAAAGTCAACGTTAGCCTCGGTACTGTGGACACACTCCACCCACTTAATGGTCTTAAGTGGGGACACACACAATCAACTGTATAAAATTGATTTATAAAAAAAAAATTTCTATAAATTCAACCTAATTTCGTAGTGTAGACATACCCTAAGCAGCAAACTGGAGACCTAAGAACACACAGGCAACCTGACTTTAAATTGCCTGGGGTCTATCACAGGGTGTGTTACAATCTTAGTGTTAAATGTTGTAAACATTTACATATGTGAGTATCTTTACTCCCATGATTAGCCCCACTGAATGCATTCATTGTGTGCATAGGCATTTGCAAGATCACGACCTTAAGGTACATCTGCACTGGAATAAAAGAGTGACAGCATGACTGCCGTTGGCCCGTGTCAGCTGACTCAGGCTCACAGGACTCAGGACACAGAGCAGTAAAATTGCTGTGTAGACATTCACACTCGGGCTGGAGCTCAGGCGCTGGGACTCCGTGAGAAGGGAGAGTTACAAAGCCCAGGCTCCAGCCCCAGCCTGAACGTCTACAGAGTAATTTTGAATCCCACAGACTGAACCTCGCAAGCCTGAGTCAGTTGACTGAGGCCAGCCACAGGTGTTTCATTGTCAGGTAAGCACACCCTCACTGTAAAACTCTTTTTACATTTTTTTTATTGTCAAACTAAGTCCTTATTCATGAGAACAGAGACATGGAACAGTTTTCACTGTAGAAGTGGAGGCATGAGACAGGAGTCTTCTGTGTCTTCGTAACAATGGACAACACAGTCTTATATACCGAGTGATGTTACCAAACAAGAGAAGACATACCTGTCCTGCGAGCCTATTAACATTTGTCAGGGAGAAGAATAAAGACAGTGTATTCAGACAAAGCTGAAATGATCTTGTACTTTGCTGAACAAAACTTCCTTTGTGCAATACTGCCCCCCTATGCCTTTGTAACTAACCCACTAGCAACCTGTGATCCAAAACCTCCAAGAATTAGAGTGGGAAGAGAGACACTTAAATACATACATTTCAAAGAAAATTATAAGAAGACTACCTCCAATACCTGCTCTCTTCTGCCTCCCCACAACAAAGGCAGATGGGCAATGGAAACCTCTTCATTGTATTTATTTAAAAAGTGAACATAAATTCTCTTTTAAAAATAACTCAAAGCCATTAAATGTCTAAACAAACAACTTTTCATCGTATATGCCCTATTAAGTTATATAATTTTTAAAAGGTTGTTTAGCAAATCAGCTCTCAGGTGTTCCCAGCATGCACTGCTCTGGTGATGCCTTCACAGCTTAGAATAGGTTCTGAACAGGAAATCTTTGCCAACAGAGGGGAGAGTCATTCCTTTAAGCTAGCTCTTACTAGGAAGGAATATAGGATGGGTCTTCAGTGCTTCTTCTATAGCACTTTTCTAAAAGTTTTGTTTATTTACCAATCTTATTGCATAGCCTACAGCAGAAAAAACAGCTGGAATATTGAAAAATGGACTTCCTCTCCCTCTAGAGAGGCAGATACGATGCTCACTTCCTCCCACCACCTGTTTTTTCTGTGGCCTCTTTAATATGTTTGTTAAATTAACAATATTGCAGATGTTGGCAATTAGTGGAATATAAATAATATATAGACAAACAAGAATTTCCAAAATAAATAAGAAAGGTCTCAGGGTTTGGGTGACCAACAACAAATGGTCATAGGTGCCAGTTTAAAAGACTTTGGCAGCCAGCCTTGAATTCAGACTAAGATTGCCATTTGTTTATTCAAAACCCTGGCACAATACAGAACAGAGCAAAGATACTACCTCCTGCATTAAGGAGCTTATATTCCATATTAGAATCTTTGGGGTCTAATTTAGGGAGGTGGGTTGTACTGTAGTTTAAATTTATTCATACAACTCATTCATTGCATGGAAAACCAAGTAAACCAGTGTTCCAATCATCATACAATCTTTACCTATTAGAGTTCTTTTCTCCTGAGAATGCCTAATAATTCTTTCATTTTTGGATGGCTATTTTCACACACATATACCCTGTACATCAGTTTTCTATTTCTGTTCATTGCAAATAATAATTTAACAGGAACTGCCTACAAAGGGATTTGTTGGCTCAGTACATTAACCTACTAAGCCTTTCACCTCTAGATACTTCTCAATTCTGTCTTATGGTAAATCATCAGTTAAAGTTAGTCTGGTACTCTCATTTTCATCCACATCACAACACCACTATGTCATTTGGCTAAATTTGGCCCAACTGAGAGCCTGAGTTACAGAAAGCTAGGATACCAATGGGTGCTGCAGGATTTAAAGGAATTGTTTTGGCCACTAGATGGAGCTCATATTGTTCCACAGGCAGAACGGAAACAATTACAAAACAGCTTTTATTATTATTATTATTTATTATTATGGCTGTTTTTCAAAGGAATCTAAGAGAGTTACGCACCTGATTTCCATTGAAATCCAAGGGATCTGGGCACCTAATACTCTTAGGATCCTTTAAAAATCCCAGCCGTCATCTTCCATGTGTTATGGAGTTCAAAGTGTTTCTAGATCATACAAAAATCTTTGCAATATACAAATATTAGACCTCCATTCAATTTATTAGCAACTAATTTTTTTTTTTACCTTCCATAAATAGGGTATCCCTTAAAATGATGTGCATGATGCTAAGAGTAGTTAGGGCTGTACAAAGTCACACTTGGGTGCAGAGGACTGCTACAAGGCCTAGCTCAGCCATTTTGTAAGGTTGTGCAGGAGGGGAAGTGCGGTTGGAGCAGCCAAGCTGGAGGCCTCCACACCTTCTGTGCACTGCAGAGGTGAGGTCTGCACATAAGCTGCTGGCCCAAAATTTCTGTCTATAGCAAGCAGAAGGGCAACAGCTGGTGTTCCAGCTAATAGACTAGAATTCTAGCCGGTGGAAGGGAAAAGGTGAATTCCCCTGCTAGCTAAGGATATATAAATTATATGTCCACCACCCACTTGGACTTCTCCTTGTGAAGCCTGGTTACTAGAGCTTTGAGGAAAAGAGTAAATTTTACCAGAAAATAAAATCTCATTGTTTTGTTTTATCAGAATAATACAAGCTTTCTGTTCCTGTATAGTAGTGCTCTATTACTTGACTTAAAAATCTAGCCTCAATATTTTTGACACTACCAAAAAAATTTAACTGCCATTGTACAAAGACTTCACCATGATTGTAGGGAGAGAGAGAGACAAGTAAATAATAATACCATATAGCTCTTGAAAAGCACTTTTCATCAGTAGCTCACAAAACACTTTACAAAGGGGGGTAGTACCATTACCCCCATTTTACAGACGGGGAAACTGAGGCACGGAGTAGGGAAGAGATTTGTCCAAGGTCACCCAGCGGGTCAGTGGCAGAGTTGGAACCAGAACCTGGGTCTCCAGAGTTCTAGTTCTGTGACCTGAGATGGCTTTTTCAAGAGTGCTTACTGTTAGCCTAACTCTGCTCCCACTCAAGCCAAAAGGTGGTTTTACTATTCAAAGACAATAGGCAAATCAGAACTTTTATCCTTTGAAACATGAATAGCCAAAGGTTATTAAAGGTGACCTGTTTAAAAAAAAATACAACCTGTGTCTTTTAGAATGTTGAGAAAGACCTGGAAATATTCCTCTCAGGCTTATTTTTACATTAAAAATGTTAGGCCTTGTCTACCTTGGTTTTGCCTGGATGACTCTATGAACACCTGCAGAATTAATGACAGGTGAATGAAACCTTAGTAACTGAGTGAAAAAGGGATTTTTGTCAGAATCCTTAAAGAAAACCAATCAAGATTTAAAAAAAAAAAAAAAATTAATTAATTAAATTTTTACACATTTGTTTAACCCAGTGTTTTGATGACAAACATTTTGGTGGAAAGCTCTCTTTGTTAGAGATTCAAACTCCCTATTCTTCTATTAAGGGATAAGATAGCTCCCACTCCAGTTCTCTAGTCCTTCAAGAAGCCTTTCAGGACAAGTCTTAATATTCTTGATCATACTAGGTTATAAGAAGAGAAACAAATACCTTTACAATCCCACATTCAGGCTTTTATAGGTCATGAAAGGGGAGAAAATGTTTGTACTCCTCCTTTGTAAGTCACCTTTAAAATAGCCAGGAGACTGAGGTAAAAGCAGCGTGAAAAATAAACCCACTTAGGCCTTGTCTACATGAAAATATTCCTTACCCTTGTTCAGCTATCGTGGAGCTGCACTGGTACTATCAATAGTGTAAATTCTAGTTTAGACAGGGTTGCAAGCTCTTAATCACCATGCCATATAATCCTAACTGTGGTAAAAAATAGTGACACCCAGTCTACCTTAGAGCTTCCCCATTGGTTGCAACACTGTGGCTACACCATTGCTGAAAAACAGGCAAGTAAATCCCTCATGAGATACCCATTAAGAAGCACTTGTTACTGGAGAAAAATGAAATGTAACAGTTAACATGTAGTCAAATCCAGATGCTCATGATTTCATTTGCCACATATACTGATAAATTGTGTTCAGACAAGTTCAGTTACCACAAGTTGCATCTTTTACTGCTATCTGCTCCTAGTGCAAAGTTGCAGTGCTAGTCTGTGACATGACTAGTCTTTCCAGATTAATCATCTGATTATTTCACAAAATCAGAAAGTAGAAGTGGAGAGGTCATCTAGTGTAATCTATTAAACCATCTAATAGAGTTACTATTGTGTCATTTACTTCAATCGCCTAACATTGCATGATTGTCCCCTACAGGCAATCTTCAGTACATTGTCTTGCCTTTTCCCTGCAGGAGCAAGCAGGAGGGCTCTGAGAGACACTGCTCTTATTAAAACAAATATCTACAGTATTAGCTCAGAGAAAGGTGAAAACAACTGGCAAAGTAAATTATGTATATCAATTTCTCCTCAAGTTTGCAAGTGTATGCAACACCGTTTTAAGTGTTGAATAAAATTAGCACTTCAACTAATTTAAAAATCTTAAAATAAAAATAATCTTGCCTCTTTATATTCATGCCCATGGTCCCTCCTAGTACCACTGATTTCTTCCTCCTACCCTGATTTAAAATACTACATAAACAACATAGTCAGTGAGGTGTATCAATACATGCAATGAAATCCTAAAGGAAAAAATGTTTCTTATTCAAGTGCACATTCAGCATACCTTTTCCATGACAAGACGAGCAAGCTTTATTGGGTTAGCTATACATTTAACTGCAGATACTGCTCCTGAGGCTAGATTTTTTCCATCCATGATAATGGCATCCATTTCTACTTCACCCTTCTCATTTAAAACAGATCCACAGCCTAAAGACCAAAAGGGGGGCGGGGGGAAGAAAAAAGACATTAAGAGCTAAACATGGGGTGATTCAGTTTTATTAGCTTTTATTAGGCAAACCTCTTTTCCAGTTTGTGTATTGGCTTGTTTTAAGCCTCCTAAATGCCAAACAGGTTTTGAAAAGAGAAACATTCCTGTTCAAACAGAAATAATTAATAGGATAGTATATGGAACTTAATATAATTGAATTTTTAATGGTACCTAAGTCACATTAGGAGTGAAGGGCAGAGTTATAAACAACTATAAATGAGACTGTTTCTACCGCAATATCTCTTTTTACACACATAAAACTATTTTACCTCCACATTCCTCCAACAATAGATGCAGTACAACCTATCAGTATACCTTAGGGTCTAATCCTTTGAGGTGCTGAAATCAATCAGAGATGAAGGCAGACGGTATCTTCCCAGGCCAAACAACAAGATTTCAACCACTGTTGGATTTGGTGCAATGGCACAAATGCAAAATTCTAGCAAGAGTGGAAAAATGTATTTTCCATTCACCAAAAGTCTGAAATATTGTGAAATATTTATCGTTAGCAAAAATAAATGAAGGAGTTAAGAAAAACACTAAGACAAATAATAAAATGCTGTGAAAATCTGAGCAGTTATTGGAATAGCTTTTTTTAACTATTTATGTCAATTCCGTAGCGAAACCTTCTTTCAACAATGAGCTATACTGTGTGATATGCAGGGTGATACTGTAAAAAGCTCTTTAGTAACTGGAATATTTTATCAAGGGTGCTGGTTAGTAATCGATCATCACTGAAATCAACACAAATGTATAAATCTTGCAAACAGTGGGGAGAAAAGTACAACTCCATTTGAAATCAAGCTTCTAGTAGAAACACCTTCAGTATGTTGTTAACAGGACTGGTGCTTTAGCTGTGCTTAAACTGTGAAAAGGTATTTTCCTGTTAGTAAACACCAGTCTCCATCCTTCTTTAATATTGGTTTAACAATCTCTGACATTAGACTTTTAATCCAAAATATTACAGACCTGGTGCCACTGACTTCTGTGAGATTATTCACCTGAGTAAAATTATATATGTGCTGATGTATGGGGGATGAGGTATTGGTGAGCTCAACTCTCCACTTTCTGCTAAAAGCATAGAACTCTCCTTTCCCCCATAGTTTGGATTCCTCTAAAACTTTGGGTTGCCAACCCTCCAGATTGGCCTGGAGTCTCCCGGAATCAGCATCTATCTCCCGGTGACTATTGAAAGCAATCTGGGAGATTTTAATAGGATATTTTAAGAAAATGACATTACGTCATGCTGGGGAAAAAATATCTCCTGGAACAGTTCAGTCAGAGTTGGCAACCCTACAGCTGCTCCTGCACTATTCAGATCAGTAAGTTAGCAGTCTGTGACTACCACTGGCTGCCATCTCCCAGCTGGGTCACATATCTGTTCCTGCCTCACATATCCAGGAAGACAAGTTCATGCAGGTGTTTCAAACCCGGAGCATTCAAACATGACAGCTGCTGTGCACTGAGATGGGCATAACTAATCATAAGCCACTACATTTGCAGCAGCACTTCACAAAAACACAGGTCATTTGGCCCAGCTTTGAATCAAGGGCAGGAAGCAAGAGCCAAGGAAAACCCAAAGGCCAGCAAGGAGTGGGTCTGACCTCTTCCAAATTGTAGTAGGGTTTGTAGGGGCAGAGCACTTATCTAGCAGATGAGAGGGAGTCTGTGTGTGCCTTTGTCTGCTCTCACTGGAGCCTGTTTCTCCACACTCCCTGCTATCTATGCACCACAGCGTGGCTGGGCCTGCAAGGGAGAAGAGAGTATAAAGAACGTTATATTCCTGACATCGGAGCTGTAGTCCTTGTACATCATAGGTTCGGCGTTGCTACTAGCAGGTCAGGTTTCTGTATCAGATATGGACTAGCTGCAGAGCTATTCCAGAGAGATACTGTATACCAGAGATGTAAGACACTTTAATAAAATGCCAGGAATAGCTGGTGTGAAGTCGTTATGTTAAACAGAGCACCACCTCGTGGCTGAACAGTATAACATATTTTAGAATTCCATTCCATACGGAGTGTAAACTAGCACTGTTAACCCCCATAGACGGGGTGGCAAGGAGGTGTGACCATGGCCCCTTCTCACCTCAGCCAGTAGAGCTAACCAGCTTCTAAAGGGAGTATATGCTGCATGCTCTGTGCATGCAGTTAGATCTGGAAGATGTGCCTCTTGAACGCCTGCAAGGGCTGGGAGACACATCATTCACAACACATGGCCCAACTGAACCCTGTTGTCTAGAAGAGACCTGTGTCACTTCATCCTTACCCCTATTTCCTCCCCACCCCACTCCTTGTCTCTTAGAAATGCTGGTGTTTTCCAGCAAACATTACACAACAAAACCGCTTTCTCCTTTATGGAGATAAACACCACATGGTGGGTTTTAAACAGCCACTCCAATCAGGCCTCTCTTCACATAGCTTTCAGCTCATTTTCTCCTGCTCATTAAATACAGCTGTTCTCAATGAGCTTTAACACATGTAGCTGTATATGTAAGTGATTACAACTACTTACCATGTGCATTAGTGAAGCCAAACTTCAACAAGTGGGCTGCAAAACTGTTTCAGCTGAAAGCTCAGGCCCACAACCTTAGCAATTTTTTGTTAAAAGTCAGTTGTCATTTAATGTGTGAAGTACATTATAAACAGAGCACGGAATACAGTTATCTGAGCAAAGAGTAAATTTGAGTAAACATTATTAAGCAAAACAATCTATTTCAGGCTTAAAATATACTGATTTGCTCATTTATAACAAAAGGTGGTCACAAGACTCAGTTCAGGAAAAGGGAAGCCATATACATGTACTTTGCTTTATATGCTAGTTAAATGTTAAAATTGTTGACTGACAGTCTTTTTGGTAGAGGATAATCTGAAGTTTTATCAGCCATTTGCGATAGTTTGATAAATTCAGAGCAGCTGCTCACAGTCATTAAATCAGCAGAAATAAGAGTTTAGACACATGGGGCTAAATTCCCCTCTCAGTTACAATGGTCCACTGAAGCCAAAGGGTTCAATGTAGCGAAGCTAATGAAGTAACACCAGTGAAACAAAAGGAAAATTTCACCAACAGATTCTTTGTCATGTAGTACAGCCCCTCTATTTTAATGGATTAGTTGGTTGACATTGGGGTAGTAAATTCTTACAGTGCTCTGTCAGAAAGGACGTGACTAAGAACCTCAAGTCTTGCATTCTAGAAAACAGGGCAAGAGGCTTCCTCTTGAGGGCAGTGTTTTGCAGACAATCACTTTTCTTGCCCTAGACAGAAATACATAACTTTAAAATATTGGTTACTATGTGTCTGAACTTGATGTCTACGAGATAGACAACTTGGACAAGGAATAATGATATAGTGAAGGGGAATGAAAATATCCCCAGATGGAAAACTTAGGTACATATGTGGTGGTGGCAAAATAATGGTCTACCTACCTTTCCCTAGCCAACTTATTTTTTCTGCTCCCTCCCCTTCCATCCCAGTAGGACTCAAAAGTAGTAATCCCAGGAGTGACAGGATACTGTATAAAGGGATATGGAGAGCCTTTGGTCAGCTTACGGGTATTACAAATTATATTATTTCAGTGGCCAGTGTAGCCAGCCAGGTTTTCAGCCTTTTACATGTAAAAAAAAATTCTCAATAGTGGCACCCAGATATACTGCGCAAAACAGCACACACAAGTAAACCTTACTCAACCAAGAAGCTCCATTGGCTTCAAATATATGCTCTGTCTGAATAAAGATTAAAAATACATGTTCACATGTGTTTTTGTAGAACCATCTATACTTGTGCATAACAAACCAAAAGATCACATGATCTTTTGGTTGTAATTCTTCCCTTTCCCCCTTCTCTGTTTTTCATCATCACACACAGTATTACATTTAAACGTAGGCCCAGACCCTATGACTGGCTCCATGCAGGCAGATGAAGACCTAAGACCAAGTGGAGATGCAATAAAGTTGGCAGGACTCCTCAGGAGATCAGGGATTTGCCTGTGCAGAGCTAGCTGATGTCTTATATGCAAAAAGGCAATGTCTGGCCAGAGGAGCGCTTCTCCGACACATACAAGGTAAAGCTATAGAGTACTGAAGCATTCAAATAAATAAAATGCTGAAAACAAAGTTCAGATACTGATCCATTAACATAAGCAAAATAAATCTCCGAAGGTGGGGGGGAATAAAGACTTCTTTCATGGACAGGCAAAGAAAAGTGCAAGATCAAGTAGAGAACAAATCTAGGGTTGGTTATATAACAATCGCATCTTTCGTACCATGTTTGCCCCATGTTTCTGTTTCCATTTTGCTAATTCAGAAAGGCTTGTCACCAGCAGTGTTTTCTACCCAAGTCAGTCAGAGAACAATATATTTCTAAAACAAAGTGAAATGGCTTTTCAGTTACAGGATGGGGAAGGACATATGATGCTCTCTGAACTAGGTGGCCATGCTGAAAACAATTGCGTCTACATAAAGCACTGAACAAATGCGGGCCTTTTTCTTCAGCTCCATTCCTGACATATTGAGTGGGAGCACTAAAGGAGAAAAAGGAGCACTATTTTCCACTCACTTTAAGCAAGATGATAAAATGGGGTTGGTGGGAAGGGGAAAATATTAGACAGCATCATTGAAGATGGGGGCTCATAACTGGTATACTTAGCAATGAGCATACTCGTAAGAATTCACAGATTATCTACTGTCTTAACAGCACTGATATTCTGAAGAGAACAATCCCACTCGGGCAGTAGATTTAGGCCAAGCACTGACAAAAAGATCGAGGTCTAAGTTTTGCCCACAGTTGCATTCAGGTAATTTAAATGGAAACGCCAGGGTTATAATGAAGGTATAATTCACTCCTGAAGGTCTGGGTCTCTTAATAAACTCATAGTACAAAAATGAAGGAACTTCTGCACAAGAACAACACTGCAGAACAAGAACAAAGCTGCAGCTATTTTAAAAAAACCTGAGACCAAAAATAGAAACTCTTCTCCTTTTGTCAATCTTCATGCTCTTTACTTAGAATCATAGAATATCAGGGTTGGAAGGGACCTCAGGAGGTCATCTAGTCCAACCCCCTGCTCAAAGCAGGACCAATCCCCAACTAAATCATCCCAGCCAGGGCTTTGTCAAGCTTGACCTTAGAAATATCTAAGAAAGGAGATTCCACCACCTCCCTAGGTAACGCATTACAGTGTTTCACCACCCTCCTAGTGAAAAAGGTTTTCCTAATATCCAACCTAAACCTCCCACACTGCAACTTGAGACCATTACTCCTTGTTCTCTCATCAGCTACCACTGAGAACAGTCTAGAGCCATCGTCTTTGGAACCCCCTTTCAGGTAGTTGAAAGCAGCTATCAAATCCTCCCTCATTCTTCTCTTCCGCAGACTAAACAATCCCAGTTCCCTCAGCCTCTCCTCATAAGTCATGTGTTCCAGTCCCCTAATCATTTTTGTTGCCCTCCGCTGGACTCTCTCCAATTTTTCCACATCCTTCTTGTAGTGTGGGGCCTAAAACTGGACACAGTACTCCAGATGAAGCCTCACCAATGTCGAATAGAGGGGAACGATCATGTCCCTCGATCTGCTGGCAATGCCCCTACTTATACAGCCCAAAATGCCATTGGCCTTCTTGGCAACAAGGACACATTGTTGACTCATATCCAGCTTCTCGTCCACTGTAAACCCTACGTCCTTTTCTGCAGAACTGCTGCTGAGCCATTCGGACCCTAGTCTGTAGCGGTGCATTGGATTCTTCCGTCCTAAGTGCAGGACTCTGCACTTGTCCTTGTTGAACCTCATCAGATTTCTTTTGGCCCAATCCTCTAATTTGTCTAGGGCCCTCTGTATCCTATCCCTACCCTCCAGCGTTATCTACCTCTCCTCCCAGTTTAGTGTCATCTACAAACTTGCCGAGGGTGCAATCCACACCATCCTCCAGATCATTAATGAAGATATTGAACAAAACCAGCCCGATGACCGACCCCTGGGGCACTCTACTTCATACCAGCTGCCAACTAGACTTGGAGCCATTGATCACTACCCGTTGAGCCTGACAATCTAGCCAACTTTCTATCCACCTTATAGTCCATTCATCCAGCCCATACTTCTTTAACTTGCTGGCAAGAATACTGTGGGAATGAGAAATACTTACAATGAGAAATAAGGCATTTTGAGAGGCCAACATCCAAACAAGTGCAGTCTGTGCTCAACTAAATGCATCACATTGAAAAATCCACCCCTCCCCCGCACAACCAACAGAGCAAAATACACAAGGATAATAATGTGGTCTACATAGAGAGATTTCATTGTGTAGTTATATGCTTGAAAAATTACCTGCATTAAAATGTGGATCATCTTCCATTGAGGTCACTGCTTCTTCAACTGCATCTAATGCACTGCCTCCTTGTTTAAGGATACTGTAACCTTTCAGTGCTGCTGTGGTAACACCTGAACGAGCTCCTTCTTCCCGATCTTTAAAGATGCGGCCAGCTCCACCATGAACCACAATAACAGGCTTCATACTGCCAAATCCTTGCTAATTACAGATTAGAAACATGTTATTCAGAACTAATCTTCCTAAAACACATGCAAAGCAAGAAGCTTTAGCGAATGCTCCCTTCTTCATGGTCCAGCCCCACAGATGAAATCCACTGCGGTGCTCTGTGTGATATTAACTAGGTTTATTTTTCAGGAGACTGAACATTCTCAATACAGGCTTCCTGATTCTGTAATTCACCTCAGGTGCTGACAGGGCATAAGTATGTTGACTTTCACGGCATGTTGCAAAGGCCATCTATTTACTTAGCCTTATCCTGAAGGATGGATTGAGGACGGAGGGTTTTAAAAGGTCCATTCTTACTGCCACTATAGTCAATGGAAGTTTTGCATGTGACTTTAGTAGATGCAGGACTGACCCTTCATATCTCATGGGGAAAGAGAATTTGGTTTGAATAATTATTTCATGTGTTTTTTCAATTATATTATTCATACGGCTTGAGATATTGTGATAGGCACAGATTTATACTTTGAGGAAATAAATAAGAGCTCAACAAATGAGAAGTAGAATTATACTGAAGAAAGGCAAAAGAGAAAAACACCTCTCAGGAGAAACAGTATCATACTTAAACACTTTTGTCTGTAAATTCTCTTTCTGCATTATAACTGTATATATAGTAAGTAAATAGAGCCCAGAAACAGCAGCTACAAACTCACTGAATCATATGGTTAGGTGAAAAAGAAAAAGGAAAAAAATGAGGTCATGACAATTCTGCACCTGAAATGGTTTTGGTTTCAAGTTGCTCTTTTTATACATTGATGGCAGAATTTGGTCTTAAGATATACGCAGGCAACCTTCATTCACTTCAGTGGGGGTTACAATTTTTTTGGTGAATCCTAACTTTGACAAGCTTTTAAAAATAAGTTTGCACACTATATATCTACATCTACACATTTCAAGATATTGCACTTGTCTCCCTCAACCTGTTTTAAGAAGTTTCACTTACATAGTGAAAGAAATAATTCTTACATGTGGAGAAATAATTCTTCTATAACAAATAATAAGGAAATTAAAACTTGAGGCTTGTTCCTGCTAACCCTTCTTTCATGTCAGATGAATAATCTGTATCTTCTACTTTAATCAACCTGTTTGCATAGTGCAGTTAAAGCTACTCACCTGACATGAAGGAAGTGTTAAGCAAGATCTGGCCTTAGTTTAAAACTTAACTGATGCTTTCGCCTGGATTTCAAACCTTTGACCACTTGCAAGGTAAGCACAAACTTCGTACTCTGGGAAACACAAGCTGGTAGTGAACAGTTTAATTTTTATTTTTGACTGTACAGAAAGGAACATTAATTGCTTTGCCACTCTGTAAAGAATGAGAAATAAGGCATCTTGAGAAGCCAGCATCCAAACAAGTACAGTCTGCACTCACCTAAATGTATTACATTAAAAAATTTACACACACACCTGTGTCGAGAACAAAGGTAAATCTCCCCACTGTATTTTCCACTGAATGCATCCGATGAAGTGAGCTGTAGCTCACGAAAGCTTATGCTCAAATAAATGTTAGTCTCTAAGGTGCCACAAGTACTCCTTTTCTTTTTGCAAATACAGACTAACACGGCTGCTACTCTGAAATTTGTCTTTATGGTCATTTCTCCTTTGCTTTTCCTCCATTTCCATCTTACTTCTAGGACTCATGAGGCATTTCACCACATGAGATTAGTATATCAGGACACACTATTATTATTAAGAAGATGACATATGCCAATGGGAGGAATGGACTTGGATATAATACATCTTTTCACAGATAGGTGGTAAACTGTGAGCCATGTGATACGGTAAATTACATTTATCATGCAATGATTATAGTCTGGATTCTGCCTCCATCTTCTCCTGGGACTACTTCTAACATTACAAGCCTCTGAATGGTCACCATTTAAAAAAAAAAAAAAAAGCTTGATGCCAAAGAACAAACAAACCAACCACCCCATTTTATTCTTTACCTTCCCAAATGTTTACTCTGACGTATCTGATTGGCATTCTTTAGTCCTGGTTGACTGGTTTAGAGGCCCAATCTCTTATAAGCCACAGGGTTTTGGAAAGGAGCTTTATACCATATTACCAGTGTTATTTATAATAGCACACTAAATGTGCCAGACATTGTACAAGCACATAGGAAAGCACAATCCCTACTGCAAAGGGGTTACAGTCTAAAAATGGGGCACACGGTTACTTGATTATAGCTCCGAAAGGTACTAAGATATTGGATTTTAAAGCAGACGTATTTATGTAGCCTAGTATTTAGATAGTTAAACAAACAAACAATACATTCCTCTTTGTCAAAGAGAGTCCCCGTAGTTCGAAGGGAATCTGGCTTTACTAGAGGAGGAATGAAAAATAGTATGGGTTTTTAAAAAAATGCTCTAAAACCAGTTTCTGTTAACTGTGTGACACAGACACACACATATATATATAAAAAATACAGATGGTGCCATGTGACATACTTTTAATTGGCACAGTTGTATGGCGGCCTGCATAACTCATTCATAACTTTGCGACTGGTGAAGAGTTTACCCATCCCCAACTCTTGCAGATCAAACCTTTATACCCCATAATCATGAATCCTCTCAATAGATTACATTTGTGGTACTGACCACTACCGAGATTAAATAAAGGAGGAAAATACACCTCTTTTAGCATAAAATGATACAACTTAGAAATGCAGACCTGCTCTTTGGGAGGGGAGATGGATTTTAGAACTCAGCCTTCACACCCACTCCTTCTGGGGACAAAGGATTTTGCTACACGATTTTCAATAACGAGCGCTTAAATGTCTCCCTCATTCACAATTCCCCCCCAGCACCTGCAGACAAGCGACAGTTCCCAGAAATTCCTGAGAATCGACATGTGTACCAAACCAGAGCAAGCAGCAGAGGACTAGCAGAAAAAGCGAGGAGGAGGAGGAATGCATTCATTCACGCCGCTGCAGGCTGTTTTGTTACAGGGTAGAGTTACTCACAGGTGGTTGCTCTTGCAGACTTCGCTGATGAGTAGGAAATCTTAAGGGAGGGACACAGAACAGGAGCCAAGGGTCTACAAACGCTCAGTCTTGCTTCCGCATGAGATGGCTCTGGTGTAAAAGGCTGGTGATCACATGAGCAGCAATTATCAGGCAGTTTGCCCTTAGTAAAAAGAGCTGCTGTCTTCCTGTGTTTGAATGGATTTGAAGGAAGAAGGCTCCCTTAATTAAAATGGCTACCTAGGTCCTCTCAGAAGCGAGGCGAGTAAAGGCTGCCATCCATTACTGTCAAGAGGTTCAAAGCTAAGGTGCCGTCTGTCAGGGTTTCTACCCCCCTTATCCTCTAGCAGTGTTTTCTTTTTTCCCCTGTCTTTTGTTCTCCCTGAGGTGGGGACGGAAAAGGGCTCAGGAAGCTGAAGGCAGGGAAGGGAGGTGCAGGCTAGAAAAGGAAAACGGACAGCTGCCCCCTTCTTTCTGCTGGAGTGGGACTGCCGAATCCCCCGCCTGGCAGCCTTCTGCTGTGTGAGTGGCAGCTTAGATTTGCAATGGAAAATGCACACACACATTTGTGGAGAGGCTTCCAACTAAAGATCAACAGCATAAAGCACACAGAAACCTAATCCACTGTGGTGTTTTTAATCTCATGAGTCTAAATTAGTGAAGCTGAATGCAGGTGAAATTGAACAAGTGAAACTTTATTAAACCCTGTGGACTGCTATCCACCAGGCTGAGTTGCTTCCTGCCTAACTCCCTATGTTCCCCTCACCAGGGTTGTGCCATCTATAAGAGTCTCTCCAAGAACATGGCCCCTCTGGCAATGATACAGCATTCAGATTTTTCAGCCCATGTGCTGCCCCCCTTCTGTAGGTTATGCTGCTGGCCAGTTAGGCACAAGAGCCCACATCCTCAAAGGTATTTAGATACAGACAAATAACTTCAAGGGTCTGGGCCAAAGCCCATGGGCATTCCTGTGTCCCCAGATGGACATTGGAAGTGATTTCATTATTGCAAATGCAGGTGTTTACAAGCAACTCTGCCCAGCAAAGATCACTGTAGGTAAACACCCCAAACCAAACCTTTCCTTCATGCTTATAAATGTTCCTGTTTCACCACAGCAGCAGCCTAGACTGCAGGCAATATTATGCAATGCTGTAGCCTCAGGAGCACTGTGGACAAGGACATACACCTATTCAGTGAGCCAATGCTAGGCAAAGCAATCTGTGTGAACCACTCCCTTACTTGGTTAATGGCATGGGGGTCCTATTCATTGAGAACTAGAGTTGGTCAGGAGTTTTCTATCAATTATTTTGCATAAGAGAATGCAGTTTTGGGAAAATCAGAATCAACTGGTATGTTATCAGGATTATGCCTATCCCAGTGCAGGGGAAGGTCAGAAAGTCTCATGAATTTATGGACTTTTCTGCAAAATTCAACGCAGATACCCACACTAGATGTGAGCATGTGGTGAGTTATTCACATTTTTTAAAAGAAATAAAATTGTTTTGAGGAAATGAGGATTTCTACAGGTATGATGGTGTCACAGAATTCCTACTTTGTCCCATGATGGGACCTCTACTTTAGTTAACTGTACTACAATGACAGGTTTCAGAGTAGCAGCCGTGTTAGTCTGTATCCACAAAAAAAAAAAAGGAGTACTTGTGGCACCTTAAAATTTATTTGAGCATAAGCTTTCGTGAGCTACAGCTAACTTCATCAGATGCATGCAGTGGAAAATACAGTGCTTTCATTAAGTTTATGGATTTCCACTCCATACAGCTAAATTCAGTGTCTTGCATAATACAAGGTATTTTCCACTGCATGCATCAGATGAAGTGAGCTGTAGCTCACGAAAGCTTATGCTCAGATAAATTTGTTAGTCTCTAAGGTGCCACAAGTCCTCCTTTTCTTTCTGTGCTACAAGTGATTTACTCAATTTTAACTATCAGGTGTGCCACTGCCTCAGTGTCCTTGTCACTCACTACATAATTTGATTTATCCCTCTCGCTACACTCCGAAAACTCCACCCCTTCCTGAGAAAACAAAAGTTCAGAATAAACAATTATTTGAATCAGGCATTCTTTTCCTTCTCTGTGCCACAGACCTCATTTGAGGGGCGAGCAAGTTTGTCAGCATTCATGAGCAATCTTCGACTGTTCATTTTCAATATGTGTAATACTGTAGTTTAAATTTAAGCTTGATTCAAGGGCAGATATGATTGTGACTTGTAGAGAGACTTATAAGAAATTGAGCCTTAGCTCCAGGTTGAAGCAGCTCAGAAGACAGTTAAGTAGCCTGGATCAATTCAAATCCTGTATTGATTACAAAGTCAAATCCTGTATTGATTACAAAGTCGGTGTTTATCAATAATATGTTCACAGCATATAAACAGAGAAGTTAGAGTATGTTATGTTTTATCTATCTGGAAGGTTGCAATGTAACACTACTTTATTTCTTAAAACCCAGAACCTTAATACACAAGAACCAAAAACCAAGAGGAAGCAGGCAGCTCTCTAAATCAGAAAGGAACAACTTGCCCCACCTTGCTCTAGGCTGGTTCTTTGCAGACTGAAAGCTCAAAGACCCAGATCATACTTTTTCCTATGGAGCCCACTAACAGGACCAGGAAACCCCTGCGGAATTTAAAGTGATAGTTTATCATTTTAAACACAGAGTTCAATACAACACAATCAGTTTTTATTAATGGTCTGCAAGTGAGTGCTTCTTCACTGAAAGGAACTCTGGCAAACCAAGAAGGAATATAAAACAAAAACATTCTCTTTAGGTTTTATTCTAAATCCAGTTCCAGCGTTCCCTCTCATCAGGGTCAAGGCAAACAAAGGCTAGGTCTACATTGCACACTACTGATGGAGGCATGTAGGGTATGTGTAGCTACATGCCCCAGTGGAATGCAATCTGTGACCACGGTGTGTTGTGTAACTTTTCACATACGTCTGTGAAAGATTCTGGCAGGGAGAAAGACTCCAGCAGTGGGGAGGCTGCAGGACAGTACAGTTATAAAAATAGCAGTGTAGATGGGGAAGGTACCACGTGGGTATGTAAAGAGCCATGTAGGGTACATACCCTAAAGGTTCAGCTGTGTCTTTACTTACCTAAGCAGTGCCTCACCATCTGTACTGCTATTTATACCTGTGCTAGGCACATGTGCAGTGTAGATGTACCCAAAGTCCCAAATTTGCCATTGTGGCCAACAAGCAACCTTCTTCCTTCATCATAGCTGTTTGGCTTAACAGACCCTGAGCTGCCTCTTCCTCCCTCTTTTATTTGAGGAGTCCATCTGCTTCTGGGCACAAAATGGGCATGACAAACGGGGAGCAGACAGACAAGGATTTACAGAAATATGCAATTGCTTGGGTTAGGAATGTTTTAATCCTCAATGTAAAATAGTTTAAAATGATTTAAAATTTAATTAAATTGAAAGAGAAACTACATTGGATGGTTTTCCATTGTCACTGATAGGATTAAGAAAGTGACAGGGATTTAAATTTTATATACAAATTATGTAAGTGCAGTAGCCACCATTTTTTTTTTTTTAGTTGAGGACTCTCCTGGTTGTCTACATAAGATAATTTTACTGATTAAATTGGTTTAGAAACTGATTTAGTTAAATCAATGCAGACTCGTGTGTATAATTTAAGCTTAAACTGACATAAGGCACTCAAATTGAAATCAGAGTGTCTACACAAGGAGGATACACCATTTTAAACAAGAATAGGTGTGTCAATTTGACTAAACCAATATAAATCATATTAACACAACTTCTGTGTATAGAAAAAACCTAAGTCAGTTTGTAAATGCCTAATAAAATTGATACAATTTTCACATGCAGACAACGCCTGTGGAATCAAGAATCTGAACTCCCGAGGTAGGCTATTTCCTTGCTGGGATAGAAACAAATGGACACAAATTCAGGTTGTCACCTACTTAGTATAATTTATTATGAGTGTGCATACTCTCAAACAGATATGTTGATGCAAAGCAAATTGAAGTTTATTGCATTAATATGCAGCGCTACTTTCAGAACTTCTGCAGAACAGCTGTGTGCAGATTTGTAGCCAGACAACGGCTTAGCCCCAGATGCTGCTTTAAGCTCACTTTAAGGCTCTGTCTTAGCTCCTCTCAAACACACTAGGTGTATTTTATGCTGAAGTATTCCAAATTAATTTGCTACTAACATCCAGAACACCTCCAAACCAGCACCAATCCATCTGAGGTTTCTAGGTTTGTCAGAAGGGAGCCATTTAGGATTTCTACCTTTGAGACAATGGGTATAATAGGTACCCTATAAAATAGTAGCAGCTGTCCAAGAATTCATCACTTATGTGTCTCAGCACTGAACTATGAACCCATCCTACTAGTTCTCTAGGAGTCCAACAGTGCCTTTTAACAGTTTGTGTGAAGATGGTGTATCTCAAAAAATATCTAATTAACATTCCTTTCATATCTTTGTCATTCTTTTTACAATGGAAAACTGTTGCATACAGAAGAGTTGAGTCAAGGCATAGAAATAAAAAACACTTACAGAAAAGTTCTATAGAACTAGATGGAAATCAATCCAATAGGATTCTGTAGACATTACTATAAAAACCTATAGAATTTAGTGAAGAATCTTATTCTTTCTGTAGGTTTATTAAAGCCAGAGACTTTAGTTAGACCAAAGTATTTCAGTCTGTTGCCGGCACCCAGTGCCAAGAGACAAAACAACAGCAGGGATTGGTTCGCTACCCAGTGTGCTTCACCCAATAATCACAATGGGGTGGAGAAGCAGAAAAGTTTATTTGAAGCTTCAAAAAGGTACAGGGAGAATAGAATCTCAAATCCTGTACACAGAGCAGGAAGTTACACAGGCTTTTATACATCCTTTCTTCAGCATACTTATCCAATAGCAAGCTGCCCTAAGTATCCATACAGCCAGCCAATCCAGTTACCAGCTAGTTCCCTTGTTTTTTGTATCATTTGTTAAACTATACATAAAGCTGCTTTATTCAGCATTTTTCTTCCATATCTGCCCTGTTTGGCCTTGTTTAGTTTCAGGCAGTCTGACTCTGCAACATATTGTTGCAGATCCTCAGCATAACTGCTGTGAGTGCCTCCAGGCGGGGGGGAGAGGGGGGGAGGCGCCAAGGACACTTGGGCCTAGTACGCAGAGCTGCTGCGAGTGCCTCCAGGCCGGGGGGGGGGGGGCAAGAACACTTGGGCCTAGTGCGAGGGGGCTTCATCAACACTCGTGGTCTTCCATCCCTTCGAGTTACCTAGTGGCCATGCCCCAGTGTCCCCAACAAGTCCTCAGGAGATTAAACTGTGTACCAATGCTCAATGCCACTGTAACAGCAGGGAATTGACTATGTGAGATATACCTAGATGATCTCAACAGGTAAACCATGCCCCATGTTGGAGAGGAAGGCAAACAAGCCACTTAATAACATATTAGAGATTTATTTTTAAATCCTCATTTAAATTATTGTTACTGTAGATATTTAGAGAAACTTCTGTAGAATCCTATTTACTTCATCCGTGTTAAATTCCAGAAGGAAAGAGTTTGTACGTTATAATTACCAGGGAAAAAGCTTTCAAAAAGTTTACAGTATAAATGTGTTTTATTGAATGGTACAGCTTTGCAAAGACCAGTTTTCTTACATGTTGGATTGAATGTAAAATGTATGAAAGAAGTGGGAACACTGTTATGGTAGCTGAGTAAGGGCCAGGATGATGTTGAGTGATTTCATCACATGTGACTAGAGTATGATTGTGTGAAAACTGCTAAATAGAGTAGCATGTACTCTGCATCTTGGATTACTAGAATATCACAGAAATTATGCCTTTTATTTTCCTGCCAAAACTGCTCCCAGAGAAATTAGTCCTCAAGAACATGTGTTTATTTCATTTGTTTTCCTAAAATTATTTTTAAAATAGCTCAGTGAAGAAGTTCGGGGGGGGGGGGGGGGAAGCACTATCCCTTTAAGGGACGGTGTCATATACTTCTTGTAAACGGTAGGTTGCAGGGCTGCTACTGGCAGATCAGGCTTCTGTAGAGATTTGGACTGGGTCATAGAGCTTCCATCAGGAAGAGAGAGAAAACAGATGTTCTGTTTAAGACACTTCAATGCACTGCTAGAAATGGCTGTTACCAGCTCAGGTAAGAGTGTGTTTCACACAATGTCTCTTAATGGCTGAGTATAATACAGTTTTAGAATTCCACCACAGAAAGGCAGCAGCCGGCAGCATGGGGATAATCAACAAGGCCCAGCCTTGGCCTAGGGGCTGAGAAATATGAACAGGAAGAATAGAGAATCCAGGCAAACTGCAGGGGGTGGGAGTTGTTCCCTGAGGCACCTGAAGCCAAGCCTAACCTGTTTCAGGGACTTGGCTGTGGGCTATAAGTTTACGAGTCTTGAATAACTGTTTGGTGTAATGTTTCCTGGGCTGAAGCCTTATTAAAAGGGATACGGCATCTGCTTAGCATATATTGTCTTCTCTTTGCTCCTGGCCATTGAAGGAAATCAAGGTAGGGCACACTGGGCTGCAAAGTTGGGGGAGAGGAGAGTACTCAGGGACAGCTCACACCTTTACAAGCTCTTACACAGCATGCAGTGTTTCTTCGCCCCCCGCATTGAGTAATAGCTTGTAAATGAACCTGTCTTTGTTCTAGAAGCTGTATGGAAAAATCTTGATCAGAGTCATCTAGAAGATCTGAGAGAGACAAGGTAGGTGAGATGGTATCGTCTATTAGACCAAGTTCTGTTTATGGAAGGTACCACCTTTTGATCTTCACAGAGGTCTTCTGCAGGTCTGGGGAGGGAAACCAGCATGACGTTCCCCAGACCTACAGAACAGCTCCGTGAAGCTCAAAAGCTTTTACCTTCCGTAAACAGAAGTTGGTCTAATACAAGATACCATCTCACCTACCTTGTCTCTCTTGTATGCTGGGACCAACGTGGCTACAACAACACTGCAAGTAGAATAAGATATAGCAGTTTTCTCCATTATTTATATGACAGTACCCAGAGTCAGTCAGGACCAGAGTACCTGTGGTATAGGCATCATACAGACATGCAGAAAGAGTGAAGAAGGGCTTACTACTTAACAAAGAGGAACCAGGAAATTATAGACTTATCAGCCTAACTTTGATGCCTGCAACAAATTATTAAACAATCAATTTGTAAGCACTAGGGGATGATAGGGTTGTAAGGAAGAGTCAGCATGGATTTGTCAAGAATAAGTCATACCAAAGTAACTTAATTTTCTTTTTTGACAGGGTAACTGGCCTATTGGATAGGAGAGAAGCAGCTGACATGATATATCTTGTTTTTAGTAAAGCTTTTGACAGTCCCACGACAGTCTCATAAGCAAAACTACAGAAATGTGGTCTAGATGAAATTACTATAAGGTGGTGCACAGCTGATTGAGAGACCGTACTCAAAAAGTAGTTATTAATGGTTGGCTGTCAAACTGGGACGTTATATCTAGTGGGGTCCCTCAGGGGTCTGCATTGACTCAGATACTATCCATCTATCGTTAGATGACTTGGATAAGGAGAGGAGAGTATGCTTATAAGATTTGTGGATGACACCAAGCTGGCAGTGTTTGCTAGTACTTTTGAAGACAGGGTTAGAATTCAAGAGGAGCTTGAAAAATTGGACTGAAATCACCAAGACAAAATTCAGTAGAGACTAGTGCAAAGGGCTTCACTTGGGAAGGAAAATAACCCAAATGCATGACTATAAAATGGGAATAACTGGCTAGTCAGTAGTAATGCCAAACAGGGGGTTGTAATGTATCACAAACTGAATGAGTCAACAATGTAATGCAGTTGTAAAAAAAAAAAAGAAAAAAAATATCATTCTGGGATGTATTAACAGGAGTGTCATATGTAAAACACAGGAGTTAGTACTCCAGTTGAGGCCTCACTAGAGCTGCGTAGAGTAGGACAACTGTGTGTAGTTTTGGGTGCCACACTTTAAGAAAGATATGAAGATATTGGAGGAGAGCAACAAAAAGGATAAAAGGTTTAGAAAGCCTGATCCACGAGGAAAGGTTTAAATAAAACTGGGCATGTTTAGTCTTGAGAAAAAATGACCAAAGGTGGACCTGATACATCTTAAAATATGTTAAGGACTGTGTGATTGTACTCTTGAGGGTCCAACATAAACTACAGGGTAGATCTGAGTAGGATGCAAAAGTCCACAGACTTTGAGGCAGTTCACACCCACCCACCCTGGGCTGGGGTCCCCTGCAACTGTCTTGTTAGGCCTCTCACAGCCAGCACAGACCACCCAATGGTATTTTTATAAGAAAGAGTCCTGTGAAAAAGACAAAATCAATAGTACTGTGCTGCGCCTACCTTCTTCCTGGAGGGGCTCTGGCAGTTAACAGAAGTTCTGGGTTGGTCCTTTCCTCAGGAAGCAATTTGATTATTAATTTGTTCCGCTATCTTTCCAGATATCGAAGTTAGGCTGACTGGTCTATAATCCCCTGGGTCCTATTTGTTCCCCTTTTTAAAAACAGGTACAATAGTCACCTTTCTCCTGTCTTCTTGCAACCTTACCTGTTCTCCATGAGTTCTCAAGATAATGGCTAATGCTTCCAAGATGATTTCAGTATGGTAGGATGAATTTTGTCAGGCCCTGCTGACTTGAATACATCTAACTTCTTGAAATATTCTGTAACCTGTTCTTTTGCTATTCTGGCTTGTGTTCCTGCCCCCTTGTTGTTAATATTAATTATGTTAAACCTCTGATCAAAATTAACCTTTTCAGTGAAGACTGAAGTAAAATAGGCTTTAAACCTACTTTAATCCATTAGTAGGTCTCCTTCCCCTCTCAGTAGTGGACCTATACTTCCTTTGTCTTTCTCTTCCTCCTAATGTAGTTATAGAACATCTTCTTATTACTTTAAGTATCCCTTGCTAGGTGTAACTAACTCATTTTGTACCTTAGACTGATTTTGTCCCTATGTGCTTGCACTATACTTCTATACTCATCCTTAGCAATTTGTCTGTGGTTCCACTTCTTTGTAGGGATCTCTTTTCATTTTTCAGGTCATCAGAGTGCTCCTGATGCACTGTATGATTGAAATATGACCATGTATATCGTTAATATTGCCATTGTTAGACAATTAAAACAAATCTTGTACAAAGCATACCATGTAATGTGTCAATGGAAAAGTTATGATTTGCTAAATAAGATTATCCCGCCTAAATCTATGTATCATCACTGTATCTGAAGTTATGGATATTGGCCATATAGCTGTATCTCATATATGTTTGTTCCTGGGGTAATACCCACGAGGTAAAATCTACATTGAAGCCAGACTGCTGTGTGTTAATGGCCAATTAAAGACATTTAACTCTCGCAGTGGGGCTTAGAAGAAGCTCATTCTGCCCAGTAAGTTTTCCTGTGGATGCCTTAGCATAGATATGGCCAATGGCTGCCCCTGTACGTCAGCAAGCCATGTAAGGACATGTGATATGCTCATGTGACCCTGGACTCCATTTTGTGCCATAACTTTCCACAGATAGGGGCTATGAGCTCTGTTTGGGGCAGTAAAATTCCAAGCACATGGTGGAGGATATAAAAGAACATTGAAACATCTCCATGTTACCTCTTTCCTGCTCTGATTCTCTGGACTGTGGATTTACAACTGAACTATGGACTGAGGAACTTCCAATCTTTTGGAAGTTACCAGAGACTTTACAAGCCAGCAACCTATAATATCATTGCTACAAACCTGATATAAGAAGATTGCCATTATTGTGTGTGTGTATGAGTTATTAACAATTTTTAGCTCTCTTCTTTTCTTTATGAATAAAATTTCAGATTTTAGTTACTAAAGGATTGGAAACAGCATGATTATTGAGTAAGATCTGAGTTATATATTGACCTGGCTATGTGGCTGATCTCTTGAGATAAGAAGAACTCTTTGTTTGATGAAGTTTGTTTTCAATAATCACTCATCATAAAGTCTAGTGTCTGGGTGGTGAGACAAGGGCTGGAATGCCTAACAAGACTCCATTTTTTACTTCTTTTTAATCAGTGTGGTAAAACAGAAGTTTACTTTTGTTACTGGCTTGGTATAATCTAATGATACAATAGCCAGCAGGTGGAGTAAGTCTGCTCTATTTGTCAGCATTTTGTCCTGAATCTGGCATTCTCAGCTGTGACCCACTGAGGCATGGTGACACCTTAAAATACTGTCTCTGAGAAACTGGCACTTCTCCTGAACTCCCCTTTAAGACCTTATATTTTCTTCCCATGGGACCTTACCTACCAGTTCTGAGTTTGTTAAAGTCTGCTTTTTTGGAGTCCATTGTCCTTATTCTGCGGCTCACATTCCTTCCTTTCCCTAGAATCACGAAGCCTATCATTTCATGATCACTTTCATCTAAATTGCCTTCCATTTTTAGACTGGCTACCAATTCCTCTCTGATAATGAGAAGGAAATATAAAATGGCAGTCTCCCTGGTTTACTTCCTCAGCCCTCTGAAACAGGAAGTTGTCTCCAACATATTTCAAGAACTTACTGGAAATGTTTATGTTGTGCCACATTACTTTTCAAACAGATACTTGGGTAGTTAAAAGTCCTCCATTAGTATTAGGTCTTGTATGTTGGATATTTTTGTAATTTGTTCTAGAAAAGCCTCATCTGCCTCCTTTTCCTGATTTTGGTGTTCTATAATAGACTCCAACCATGATGTTGCCCCTTTTCTTTTCCCTTTTATTTTCATCCAGAGACTTTCAGCTGGTCTGCCTCTCACCTCCTTTTGGACCTCAGAATGTTCTTGCTGTACAGTGCAACACCTCCTCCTTTTTTCCCTCTGTTTTTCTTCCTTAATAAGCTATAGCCCTCAATACCAATATGCTACTCGTAACATTATCCCATAGAGTCTGAGGCTAATTAAGTCATACACAAGCTGAGTTAAGATTTCCGGTTCTTCTTCTTTATTCCGAGTGTTCCTTGCACTTGTGTGTACACATTTAAGATGTTGAGCGCATTCCCCCATTGTTGCTCCTATGACTCCCCGTTGTAATTTCATATCCCGCTAACATCCAAGCCTCTGTCAAAGTTACTTTTTATACCTTCCTCTGAGCTTTTGTTATATTCCCCCTTTTAATCTAGTATGAAGCCCTCCTCATTAGATTGCATAATACAACTGTACTGTGAATGAGACTTACGTTCCTAATCACTTATGCTTTTTGGACTCCCACCCATTCTTGCGAAACTGCAGCTTGCTCCTTCCTCAAAGTACTTCAACTCCGACCTGGATAATACTAAGTCTTTCTTCTTCCATAAGTCATTTGCAGTTATCCCTTACTAACACTAAAACAGTCTTCATTCTAGGCTTATCATTCATTGTTGTAAGTAACTACTGTCATTCCAATCTTGTCAATTTTTATTACACATGAGAAACACACACACAAATCTAATTATACATGCTACAATAAAAAAAAACCCACTACTTCCCAGTGACAGCAGAAATGATCATAAACAAATGATAGAGCAAGGTTTTTTCTTTTAAAAGGACATTATGAAAGAATCAATTGACAGCTAGCAAAGGTCTCAAACTGCTGGTAATCTGAATACTCAGTAATGATTAGATATGAGTAAGGCAGCATTATTAAAATTTGAAATTTTCAAAACATGCTACTTTGTTTGGGATTTGTGTGTGTGTGTTTTAATCAGTTTCACGTACTCAAATTTCAAAAATAACTGATTGCATGTCAAGTTACACAACTAAGCAGGCACGTTTTATTTTTATTTCACAAATACAAATATGAAATTGCCACATTTTGTCCAAATTTTGATTTGATTTCTGGATTAGTGCTAGTAAGGGTTCATTTTGAAATGCATACTTTAAGAACTTCAGTTACACTAGGTGAGGATTAAAAGTACCTTTTTATTTTTTCAATTTAAAAATTATGAGCCATTCTGTTGGGGAAACATTGCCATATGGGAAATCAGAGTTCAGATCCTAACCTGAATTGGGAACTACTAAGCCTATGGGCTGAAGGGAGGCAGCCCATTCAGAACTGGAAAGAGCAGCTAGTGGCTATTCTGGGCCAACAAGGAGTCTGGTGGCACCTTAAAGACTAACAGATTTATTTGAGTATAAGCTTATGCTCAAATAAATCTGTTAGTCTTTAAGGTGCCACCGGACTCCTTGTTGTTTTTGTGGATACAGTCTAACACAGCTACCCCGATACTATTCTGGCCAGTTCATAGTGATTTGGTGAACTTCAGATTCTAATCTAAAAAAGAAAAAAAAAGCCAAAACTCCCTTACTGACACTGCTATTCTGTCATAAGTGTTCTAGCGGAGACCGGGAACTGTCTCAGTTCGTCCACAAACATGAAAAATGCTTTGTGGCTGCATTTTCACTAGAGGAGAAAAAAAAAGGGCATGTGTTTAACATAAGTTAGCTAACATGGTCACGAAGACAAGGTAACGTCCTGGTGAAGACAAGGTAGTTTATAACTTTCATACATTAACAGGTCAAGTTACAGACTATGAACAAGCTGAGGGTTTACCTCAGTTTACAACCTGCCTTATCCTAACTAGCTCAAGGTACAGTCCTAGTGAACTAAAATTGCTATCTTGAATTAATAAATCTTGTATCCTAGTGAAGACATAGCCTTTATGCTTTAGTTCCCTTCGTCAGGTTGCCAACTTTCTAATCGTAGACAACCAAATACCCTTGCCCCTCCCCTTCTCAGAGGCCCCGCCCCACTGACTCCATCCCCTCTCCCTCCATTGCTCGCTCTCCCCCACCCTCATTCACTCACTCGCTCATTTTCACCAGGCTGGAGAGGGTCCCTTTTCAACCGGGTGTTCCAGTTGAAAACCATAAACCTGGCAACCCCAGTGAAATGAGGTTAGTAATACTCCCTTACCTCACAGGTCTGCTCTGAGGCTAATCTCCAAGTGCGGTGGGACTGCTGCTTAGATGCTATAGTGATGGGGTCCAATATTAATACCTAGGACACTTTAATCCTTTTATCTGTTCCCTTATTTCTCTTTAGAAGGAAACAGGCTCCTAGACTGCCCAGGACTCTCAACAATTACACACATTAAAAATTAAGTAACTGGAACATAGTTCTTCCTTTTACTTGCTTTCCACAATTGTGTTTCCACTATAAATATTGGGGACATTAGGGTAGATGCAGTTTTCTTAATTCTTCAGGTGTTATGATGTCATCAACGGCTGCAGAAGCAACAGAGGTAACTTGCTTAACTGTGGAGTTAAAGCAGTTGAGCTGTCTCCTCCCAGGCTGTAACTCAACCAGCTTAGCTCATGTGATAGGCAGAGTGCCTTTCCACAAGACTTTTAAAATGTTACCTAAAACTAGAGCTGGTCAGGAATCCCACCCCCCCTGCCCTTTAGGGGGGTGGGGCAGTCAAAGTGCCAATTTGTTGAAACCAAAACTTTTTGAAGAACTACTGACCTCTGGGCTAGTCTGGGGTGGGTGTCTTTTTTTTAAAGTTTCAATGTGGAACAAAAACAAATGTCAAAACTTCAGAAGTTTTGGTCAAACTAAGTTCTTGTTTTTTGGCCAGCTCTAGTTCGAACACGTTAGTGAACACATACTTATAACGCAATTTTAAATCCTACTCTAAACAGCACCTCAGACACAGGATCTACAACTTCTGAATATCTCAGGAGTTACTAAGTCACATATAAAATCCCTTGGCATTACAAGGGACCAAATCATGATGTTCTTTCTCCTGCATGTAATCTCATTGAAAACAATGGAACTGCATACAAACAATTTATAGAAGTGAGGGTTTCAGGCTCAACTCCAAAGGTTGGAGACCTGTCACTGAATAGGACTCCAGAAGGCAAAAAGACTTCACAGTTTCTCGAAGTTAATAATGATTCAGGCAAGGTTTTCCTGTCTCCCAGAATGAGGAGAAAGGAGAAAAAAAAAGACTAAAAAGTCAAATTAAGAAAATTCACTAAAGAGGGTTTCTCTCTTCATTACTTTTCCCTCCACAAATATACAGATTCCTTATGGCCCTAAAGGTGTGCATCACAGGACACAATATGAAGGGGTACTAATATGGCAGATATATGCTGTGTGTCATGACACTTTATAGAACAAAATGTAGCTTTGAATCAAAGGACATTGTCATGGAGTTAACAAAGTGATCACTCTTGAGTGACTTTAAGGTTCTTGAAAGCTACAAAGTAAAGTGGCAAAAGAGAGAACCCTGGAGCTCCTGAACTGGATCTAAGAGTTCATCTCAAGATTTGAAATCAGAAGGCAACGTTGCTGTGTTTTACCCTCTAGTGACCTTGTAATTTAAAGAAAGAATCTTAAAAAAAACCCAAGTAAATCTTCATGAGATTTAACTAAGAATGACATAGTAATGATAGGCCATTGCTTAATCTGGTATGCAAAATAACGATACAAGGAAGATAACCAGATGGTAGTAAAACAAAAATAAGAGTCCAAGATTTCTAAAAAGTGTGTGCCTAAATTATTTTCCTAAATTGAGATTTAGGCATCTAAATAAGAGGCCTGTTTTACAGAGGTCTGAGGGCCTGAACACATCCATGGATTTCAACCAATCAATACAGATTTAGGAGTCTAATTTAGGAATCTATTTTTGAAAACTTGACCAAGAGTTTTATGGAATTAAATAATATCGTACAAGCTAGGCAGTGCACAGCATCACTTACAGAAAGCTGTAATGTATAAATTAAAACTGTTCTGTCATAAGGCCAATAGCAGTGAGAGAGAGAGAAATTAAGCGTCCTGAGGAAAGATTCATTTTAAGATGAGAATTTAAGTGAGGTGGAGAGACAGTGGAGTTCTGTTTCAGATACCAGGAGCTGAAGAGAAATCTGTCAGACTCAGAGTAGTGAAATTGTGACAGAGATTAGAGTGGGGCCTGTTGCAAGATGAATAGAAGGAGTAGACATAGTAAAGGGAGACCAGGTCTATGAGGAAGGCTGGCATAAGCCCAAAGAGAATTTTGGAAACGGACTATTTTAACTTAATCCTGATATGAATGTAGAGCTATATAACATGAGTGATGTGATTACATTATTGTCAAATATGTGGGAAGGATTGGGCAGCCTCCCCTTAGGACACTTGTCAGCATCAAACTGTGACACAGCCAGTGTGTCTGCCTCATTTTCCCCTTTAGGGTCCCCCAGAAATAGCCCTCAAAGGGTGTGTGTGTGTGTGTGAGACCAAGGCAGGAGCAGTTCTTTTTTGCCCGCTGGATGAGGCGATCTCCAATAGTATAATACACAAAAAATACAGGAACCATTTCCAAGTTCAAATTTAACACCCCAACAACTGTGAGTGAAATTAACAAGGATGTCAGAAATGGCCCCTTAACCCACAGGCTGAACAGCAGAGTGAACAGCTAAGTTTAAACTATTCTTATGTAGGCAGCAGGCGTCCTGGGGAGGCTTCTCCCTCAGCCAGTCCCCCTGCTCCCTGCTGCAAGCTAGAGGGAAGCCGCTGCAGCCCCTGTTGAGTGCCAGGTTACGGGGAGGGGAAGCATGGAGCCTAGCCGCCTTGGCAGCCTGGCTGGAGGAGGAGGGAGGACAAGGAGAAAAATGTGACAGTGAGTTTTCACTTTTTCAGGCTCATTCCAATATTAAAGTTTTATTACAGACAGCACTGGAAGTCGTAGTAGTAGCTTTATTTTTTATATCTAAGTCATGCAGTGGGAGGGATCCATGAAATATGTAGGAGAGGTGGGTTGCTTGCGTTTGGACTGCACCGGTAAGAAATGTAACTTACTTTCAGCCCTCGCCCCGCCCCTTCCACCTGAGACCCCGCCCCTTCCAGGGGAGGGCAGAGTGGGCCCCGTACAGGTAAGAGCTGTATTTTACTTTCACCCCGGCCTTCTGTTTAATAAGAATCAGGCCAAGACTCTCTCTTTTGCAAAGCTGCTGGAAGCCTGTGACCAGTGAGGCAGCTAAAAGCAATGCTTTAAACAACCCAACACTGTTACAAGTTGGCCAAGTCTCAGAGTAGCTGATAAAACCATGTGCTGTGCTCAAGTTTCTCCAGCAGTTAGGCTGCATGTGAGCTGAATTTTCTGTATTTGCTCTTCTTTACTCTCCCTTTTTGTGTGCATTTATCTTGTTTTGTCTTTAAAAAAGCAGAATCAGACTTTAACAACAAGAGCAACAACAGCAGCACAAGCCATCTCAACTAACTTCATATCTTTTCCCCCCAAAAAGGGCGATTTCCATCTTTAATACCATCTAAAAGACTACCAATCCGTATGTGCGTGTGTGTGTGTGTGTTTCCCTATTAAAAAACTCTCTGCAGATAAAGGGCAAGCAAATAAAGGATAGTGTTAAAATAAAAACCTTACTTAATATTTTATATTTCAAATGCTTTAACTATTTCTTTTTTCTGTATCTTTTATTAAAAGGTCCTAAAGATTTTTAATGGTAGTTGTTGCCATGAGACTAAGCAGGCCAAGGTCTCTGTACTCAAAACCCCAAGACTTGCTTAACTGTTCAATGTTGCACAGTGACAGGGTAATATTAACACTTTTGACTCTCTGGACCCATGTATTCCATCAAAATTAACACAAACTTGGACTGTGTGTAAACTTAGCACTTCACAGGATTCTCAGTCTACTGTCATAGAATACCCAGGGATGCCAGTGTGAGGTTTGCACAAAACCACGGGTAAAATAGGGTCTTTATGTAATAACTGAACTTTTAGTTATTTTTTCAATACCCAACAGATGCACACTGCATCAGCCAGTGTGAAGTATGCTCAACGTTAGGACCCTTGCTATTTCCACCCTTTGTTTCTCTTTCATCCTCATCCTCCTTTTTTCATTCCTGTCCCTATTCCCTGTCTTTCTCTCTCTCATCTCTCTTTCCCTCTGAATTTCTTTCCCTCAGCAACAACAAATTCCTTGCAAGGTTCTTCCATTCTCTCTTCTAAAATTGTCAGCAGTTAACAAAAGTGTCATCATTAGGTTTTAGAGTTAATGCTGCAAGTGAGATTCCTGGGGGAGATGACAACTCAGAATTATTTTTCCAGGCTGTCTACAGACTCAGGAAGATGGCATGGCATCATTCACATTCAGAAAGTTATCTTTGCAAATGAGATCCTCAAGCAATAGCAACACTTATGGTAGAGTCCAGAGTAATGGACAGAGAGTAGTTAATGTTCTGGACATTTGTACCCCTGTGTCTGTGGAGGTAGATGGTTAAATTTTGTTTTATATTGTTTAAGCCTGCTTGTTTCTTTTTGTCCTTGCCTTTGAGGGGGAAAACAGTTTTTAAATATATATATATATATATATACGCACAATATATATATATATTCATAATGCATTTTAACTGATCGTATTATCAGCTCCTTTTTTTTAAAAGGAGGTTTATGATATTGTGGATAAATGATGTGTAAAAACAATAGAAATGCTTCAAAGCAGGTTGAAAGAAGGAAACTGCAGGCTTTCTGGAATGCTTTCTTTCTGAATGCGAGATAGGGGAACATCAAACTTGTTTTAACAATGGCAACTTTTTTTGTCATGTATAAAAAAAGATCACAGTGCAGTGACCCAGAGAGAGAGACTGTAAAGAAGCGCGTGTTCCTGTAAGACTCCTGACTATATTGTTACAATCTGCATCAAAGAATGAGAAATCAGAATTTCATTGCTTCCTGTATTCTTTGAATTAGAGTTTGAATTGTGCTGTGCTGTTTTGACGTCTTCAGTATTTTTTAATTTAATTAAGGCTCATGTTTCACTATCTAGTCCAGGTAGAAGGGCACAGAAGAAATAGCCATTTACCACTGTAATAGCACTTCACTCTTTTCCATTTCAACTGATATGTTTTGAACGTAATTTATGCTACTGCATTCTTTAGCAAACTGGCTGATTATGAATTTTAAATGAAAAAAGAATAGAAATGGAGCAAAGTTAACCTCTGTTCATTAGAGAGTGCCCAGGCTGGCTGGAAAAACTTTAGTTACTTCTCAGTCAGCAATTTGGAGTCCTGCAGGTGTCTGGAATGTTTTCCCACTCATAACTGTCTTATCAAGTTGTTAAAACTCGAACTTCATAGCTCAGGTAATTGGCAGTGCATTATGGAGCCTTTCACCTCAAGGTCACTGGTCTGAATCTAGGTAAGATTATAATGATTGAAGGTTATTATGAGCAGATAGCTGTTCAGTGGCCTATTTAAAATGAACGTATCTCAGTATTGTTCCTAGTTCACAGGTATATGCATTAAAAACAACAAAACATCCTCATTGACACCGTCCTTGACAATCTCAGGAAGGAGAGCAACCTATGTTTCTTATATTAGTCCTTCCAAGTGTAACCTTTGATTTAAATATTTACAATTACTATTTTAAATGTAAATAATAATATCAATGACCAAATTAAAGGCTTTAGGTTTATGCCTAAAGATGAATTTAATTTAGTGGAGGATTGTGAATGACATGAGTGATAGAATTAAAGACTTTATTTAAAATAAAATATTTATAATAGTTAAGGCAAACAGGAATTACAGACTAACCATACACTGCATTTTATACTCCCATTCCATGAAGAAATGGTGCATCCAGGATGATCAGTCCCTGAAAGAAAAGAATGGGTATATAATCCTTTCTCCTAATGGTACCTTGATGGTAGATGATGCTATTCTAAAATTAGCATGCTACTCTTTTTGTAATCATTTACAATAACAATCCTTAATTAATTAGCATTAAGCTTGCCTTTTACCATATGGATAGTCTTCTACCATAATTAAAATACCTTCTATTCGTTCATTGGCTATGTAATATTGAACATTGTCTTAATTAACATCTACATAAATATCCTTTCAATAACTATCAGCGTAGATGGCATTCTTCCAGAACATTCACATTTTGTCTAAAACTCTTGTTAAAACACATTTACAACATGACCTGGGGTTATGTACTAATTTATCTCTAACTTGCCTCTGACTTATCTTATTTCACAGTCCCAATAATTTACCAGGCCTCATTACTGGCAAGCCTAAATTTAGGCCCCCCCAAACCTGTTCTCTACTCACATTTTATGACATTTCTATTTAAAATAAACAAACATCACTTTTATAGGCCACACAAGCTAAGGTGGTTGGCATACCTAGAAAAGCTATCATGGGAAAGTCTGCATACCTGTTGCTTATGCTTTATATGCTGAGTGGATAAGGAGAAGATATCAGCCTTGGCTGCTGTCAGTCAGGTACCTTTCATAAGCATGCTGAGAAAAACATCTAATTAATAGACCCTCTGATTTTTGCCAAGGGGAAAAAACAAAACTGTTCATTAATTATAAAACTCCATCACAGATCCATTACACAAAATTAAAGAGCAATGATCTTGCACCTGAAACCTGATGAACTTCAACACATGTACTCCAGATCTACAGTGTAACTGAGAGCAGAATCCATCCCACTTTCTCTCCCATATTTGTTACCAGAATGTACTTCAGTACTTCAAGGACTTTGATACCAGATAGAAATTAATATTATACTGACTTAATTGTAATCTGAGAAGTAGGGTTGCCAGGTGTCCAGTTTTTGACCGGAACGTCTGGTGGAAAAGGGACCCTGGCAGCTGACTGAGCCATTAAAGGTCTGTTTGACCGCATTAGGCTGGGGTCAGGCTGCGCGTGAGGGTGGGGACGGCAGTGGGGCTAAGGTAGGCTCCATGGCCAGCTCCACGCGGCTCCCGGGAAGTGGTGGCATGTTCAGCTTCTAGGCGGAGGGGTGGCTGGGGGGCTCCACCCATGGCCCCCGCCCACAGGTGGTGCTTCACAGCTCCCATAGGTTGGGAATCCATGATGGGCACGAATCCGAGATGCCGTGGCCGTAGCCAGCTTCCTCTGTCCATGGGAAATGCTGGGGCAGTGCTGGTGCAGCTGCTATTTAAGGGCCACCTGGGGGCAGCGCCTCCCAGAGCCCCTGCGAACCTCACCAGCCAGAGCCACCTAGAGCCCACAGCCCGAACCTCCTCCTGGGCCCCAACCCCCTGCCGCAGCTCAGAACCCGCTCCAGCACCCAAACTCCATCCATAGCCTGCACCCCAGCCCCCGACCCCAGCCCAGAGCCCCCTCTCAAACTCCAAACTCCACAGCCCTATCCCCGCCCCAGCCCGGAGCCCACTCCTGCACCCCAAACCACTCATCCCCAGCCCTGCCCCAGAGTCCTCACCTCCTCCCACACCCAACCCCCTGCCAAGCCCAGAGTCCCCTCCTGTACCCTGAACCCCTGATTTCTGGCCCCACCCCAGAGCCTGCACCCCCAACCCAGAATCTGTATACCCTCCTGCACCCTTAACCCCCTCCGGTACCCCCAAACCCAAGCACCCTCCTGCTCTTCCTAGCAGCTGCCCCAGCTAGGTGGCCCTGCTCCCCGGAAGTGGCCGGTGGCTGCTTGAGAAGGAGGGGTCAGGTGGAGATGCTCCAAATTTGCGGCTCCCTTCCACAGTAGTCCCTACGCAGAATCCTCCACTTCAGCTCCTCTGAGATCTCTGGGGTATGTCTACAGTTCAATTAAATGCTTTGCTGGCCCGGCTCAGCGGACTGGGCTGTAACATTATTGTGTAGACATTTGAGCTCTGAGTCCCTCCCCCCCTCAGAGGTCTCATAGCTTGGGGTTCAACTAGCCTAAACACAGCCCCACAGCGAGCCAAAGTCAGTAGAAACAGGACAGCCAGCTTTAATTGCTATGTAGACACACCCACCCATACTCTCTCCCAGCAAGTGGGACACAGCAGCTGCTAGCTTAGGTGACTGTGCAGGCCAGTCCTACCCGCAGGAGGTGCATGTAGGTTAATGTGGTTTTGGGCGTCTCTGTCAGTGCATCCAGGGGCAGTGCACTGGGACTGGTTTGGGCTTCACCACTGGGATGGCCATTGCAACCCACCCAGTCAGCGGGGCACATCAAGAGCCATGCTAGCAGCCGGACATTGCTGTGTGCAAAGCCTGGCACTTCGCACTGGTGGGTGCCCACCACAGTCTGCAAAAAGTGGGTCATATGGTCTGATGGTGCCAACACCATGGGCATCACAAAAGGGGTCTGGCAACAGGGAATGCATAGCTTCACTAGGACTGATGTTCCTGAAACAGAAGAGCTAGTTCCTGGCTATGGTAATCTCCCTCACGCCCTTAGACAGACTCTTTATGTTTCAAAAGAAGGACAACTTGGAAATTATAGGACAAAGTTTATTTTTAAGGGCACCTCTCCAATGTTTTATTTGAGACACACACTCAAATACAAATAACACATTGTATTACAGTGTACATCCTTTGCATGATTATTGGTGTATACAAGACAATATTTATCAATTTGATGTGTAAAGTGGAACATTGGGCACCGAACGAAGGATAGGTGGTCACACTGTGTGTGACACTAACATATTTCCTCTCAACCTGCTTTGGGACAAATCTGGGATGCAGTACAGGTGAAAAAACTTGAAGAACACTAGAAAAATCTGTTGGTTAGCAGGATGGTAAAATAGGGAGGGGTCAGTTTCTGCAGCATGAATTACGTCTTGTGCAACCTCATCTTAACATTAAAGAACTATAATGAATTAATAAAATATCAATGCAATACTAAGGTTATATATTTAAATGTAAGTGTCAGGAAATGTTTACATTAAGACTCCCATAACATTAATTTGTCCAAATTGCATATATTGTCTATTAAAGCACACATTTAAACAATTTAACAAGTCATTAAAAATGGAACAGCATAACTTTTTCCCTGCTATGCTTGGTGACTTATTTTCTAGAATTGACTTGCTGTGATCTGAGTCTACTAATCTTAGGTATGTAAATCACTATGGCAAGTGGAGAACTCATGAGATTACTTTTGGTATGGAATGGAATGCCATGTTTATAGGTAAAAAACAAAATAGGGCAACATGCATGAAGTAAATAGCCTCAGAGAACAAAGGGCTGGTCCATCTTGATTAGCTGTAAGGGAAAATATCAAGAGTAAAAAATGGTTGAGGTAATCTAGAAAAACAACTCCCCCAAAGACTTTAGAAAAAATAAGATATACTGTAAAAAGATGAAAAGAAAGTTAATGATGAGATACATTGGACACTGTGTTTGCAGTGAAAGAGTTCAGATGACAATCAGGTTTGGGAAGTGGAAAGAGTTTCCACTTTAAATCATATATTAATCAAAATAAATAGTAAAAGATATCCAATGTAGATAAATTTCAGTCTGATGGATATGTTCAAATCCTACTTTCCAGGACTTCAAAAAGAAAGGGAAGGAAGATAATGTCAGAAAGGATGCACTGACATAACCAGGGGAACAGCGACATTATTTATAGTCTCTAGAACTTTTTGAAGCTCACTTGCTACATACCAGATAATATGGCAGAACCAACCTGTCACCTTACTGTTCCATAAAGAAGATTTGTCTATAATAGGAAGCATTAAAACTGAGTAACAAGAAACTACTTGAGAAACTAATGAATTCATTTTTGTTCTAAATATACCCTTATTGGAAGGTAACAGAATTCTGCTATACAGTATGACTTGTTTTGTACCTCAAATTGAATGCCTCTGTTAATAAGGAATGTGAGAAGTTCAGCCTTCTTGGAATATATTACTGGACTTACATGTTGTGAATAAATGTTCTTCTTACCTGGTGCAAAGCTTTAAGCAATATATAATACAATGAGCTCTCCGATATGGACGCTTGAAATTGTTATATGACTCACACCGCTATTATTTAACAGAGAATTGTAACTGCTTCTCCTGTGAGTGACAGATGTGATTCATTACACTTGGTCTTGTTTTTACCTTGAGAATGCTACTGATGCCAGCTCATAGACTAACTTTTGGCAAGTCAAAGAGAGGCTGCTAGTTTGGAATGTTTCTTTGTCGTTTGAAATGCCCAAGCTGTAGCTTTGAACTCCGCAGTAAACACTCCATACTAGTGCCAAAAAAGTTCAAATAATAAACAATAGAAGCCTTTTATCTAATATCAGCAATCCATAGATACAAAGTGAGTATATATAAACGTTTTACTTTAATATTTCAGATCTTGCTTCCACTTAAGAAGTTTAAAGGTCTTTCACTGAGTGGATCCAAGCCAAACTGAATCACTATACTGTTCATGAATATTTAACACAAGAAACTTCTATTAAATATCACACAGTTTCATAAGGAATGAACCTGTACTGAAAATACCTAAGTAGTACTAAAATTAGGTTCTTAACCCACTGGGGAGCAGCACATGAGCTGTTGCAGTGTTTCTGACATTGTTGATCTTGTTGAAAACTGTTCATAACAATTAAAATAAGGTGTTTTTCCTGCTGTTTCCAAATTAAGAATGAAAAACTTTAGGAATTCTAAACAGCTCTGACAAGAACCGCAGAGCAACTAGTGCTGAAATAAACAGGGTCAGCTCTGGTTTACTTTCACTGTAAGGAACACACAGAGGTTCCCTACTCTTCATTACCACCAGACTCATAAAAAGGATATTCAACAAGTAGAGGGAGAAAGAGGCAGAACATGTATGTGCACATTATGGCCCATTTGCTATTGACAGAGTCAACTGTGAATCTCAAGTTACTTACATGATGCTAAACACTTTCACTTAATCACCTGCACCCTGTGCCAGCACATAGCGTTCACATCTGGAATCAAAAGTATCCTATGATTGCTTATTTGTATTCCCTGGAGGATATAATTTAAAATACAATAGTACTTTCTATCTCAAAGTGCAAATGTCAAACCTTCCAAGTCTCCATATTTATCTTACCAAAAGGAAGTAAACAATATTCTTGAATGAATTTATAAAGATTAAAAGAACAATTTAAATCTAAAAACATTGTTTGAGTCCCAGCAAACCAAACATTTGAGGACCCAATCAGTGATTTTTAAAGAAGCAGCATCTATGGAAATATATATATGGCATCATTTAAAGGTGTTGCACAGGATAGACCCTTGTAAGCCCCGTGGCCAGAAGCCTACATATTAGGGAGCTTGCTATGGACACCTGTTGGTGAATCAGGTGAAGAGTGACTCCGAGCTGCTTGTGAACTCCAGGTAGACATAAACTCCATAGGGAAGGGAGTTCTCTTCTGACATCTGTTGGTGAGCAAGGGGAAACCATGAAATGGGCCATTTTCATTTCTGTTATATTATAGTTTGGGGCATTTAGGTCAATATTCAGGTAAGTTTTAAGTTTGGGGGTAATAAAATATTATTATTCCTGCCAAGTAATGAAAGGGCAAGAGAACTGTATCAAAGGTACCTGAGGTGAGGGGTCACTCTAATCAACTTGCAGTTTGATATAGATGGGTAGCAGAGCCTAGACAAAGCCAGAGAGAGATTTCTGTCTTTTGGTGGGAATGCATTCCTTAGGGGCGGGAGACGAATCAGGACTCTGCAAACCCTAGACAACAAATAGCTAGTGGAGGTGTATCAGAGGAAGGGGAGGAGGGAAATGACTATTGGAGGAACACATTACCTTGGTAGACTCTTACAACTGCAAGTGTAGGATTGAATTCAAGACTATTGCCAAGACACTCTGGGGGCTGAGAGTCTTAATAGATATATACAGATACTGATGATTTTACTGGCTTTTCCAAATTTATTTTTATAAAGTTTTATTGTCTCAATAAATGGACAATAAAGAAATGGACTCTATGTGTGTGGGGAAATTTTGCCTATCAAGGGTGCCTGAGGGTATTTAGTTTTCCTGGTTTTCTGAGTGCGGGCTTAAGCCACTGTTATTTGTTAACTTTTCAGAAGGAACCCCATGATAATTGCACCAACCCCTTTTTGCTGAGATGAACCTCAATAGGGTGACATTGTCCTTTAAATGTACATATGGTGGTTTGAATTTGGTAACCAGAAACTGATGCATAATTGTACCATTTACGGAAGATACATCTGTGCTCCAATTGACAGAGATTTGGGCTTAAATAAAGTACAGAATTCTTGATATTCTTAAAACATGTCTGTACAAAAGAGATTCAAGAAAGTATTCAAGAGATGGATAAGCATGCATATAGATGTGCCCTGTACTAATATTGGGGAATCTTGGGTTACAGCCATGTGCTATAAATGTAAGATACATAAATTAGAATTGCTTGGAGATAGTCTCACTTGTACAATCCTTTTCTCCAATATTTCTCACCTATGAGCGAGTGTGCTTTTCATGAACACTGCCATCTCTTTTAATCATCTCAAGCTGCCCTCCCACTGCAGCTTTCCATGTATCAGATGGGTCGCAAAATGTACACAAGCAATCCAGGTATCTCAGTACTGATTTAGTGTAGTTTATGTGGAAGGGACACTTCAAGTCTTCTTATGCACGACATAAGACAGAGCTAAAATGGAATATAAGGCATTTCAGAATAGAGCCCTCAAGGAGGGTCTCTGTTCTTCCTCAAAATAAGGCCCATTTCTGCTGTCATTAAAGTCAAAGGCTACCTTCCCATTATTTAGGTTTGATATCCATTTTGGTATTAAAGGGTAGATTCTTCCTCACTGTATCTCATCCATTCCATACACTCCACTATAGTCCTAGGACATTTCTTCTTGGCGTTTTAAAGATCTTTTTTTCTCTGTTACACCAAATCCATCACTCTACTCAGTTTTCAGCTGACCCAGGCTGGTGGGGAAAAAGCTTCCTGAAACACCACTGCCAATATTGCTATCTATATCAGCCAGAAGATAGTGCTTATAGAGTAGATCTGCTGTCTTGAGGATGAAGTATCCCCTAAGACAGCTTTTATACTAGAGTTTCTGACATGAGATCAATATACTGTGAGAACCAGTTGAACTCCTCAATATTTTCTGTACCTGCTGGCGCCAGATAGGGAGTATTGTCATGAAGGTGTCTGGCACAACTCTCGCACATGGGACAAGGAGATTCATGTGGAGAGAACCCCTGCATTCTTTCAGTTGGGTCCCCATCAGGCCCATTATCAACTTCCAGAATGAGCATATGTATCAAACATATGAACCCCCAGCTCCTTTCAATTATACTAATTCATGTCCGTTGAACCCCATATATTTATTTCACCAATAGGGAATCTAGATGAGGGAGACCTGGGAAGACTATTTGAATATGGTTTGTAGTGTTGTTGTAGCCACCTTGGTCTCCAGATGTTAGAGAGACAAGGTGGGTGAGGTAATATCTTGTATTGGACCAACTTCTGTTGGTAAAAGAAGCAAGCTTTGGGGCTACTGTGTAGCTTGAAAACTTGTCTCTTTCACCAACAGAAGTTGGTCCAATACAAGATATTACCTCACTCACCCTGTCTCGCTATTTGAATATGGGTTATTTAAGGAAGATTGTCATTTATTTGTACTGGAGTAATATCCAGAAGCTCTAATCAGTGTGGACTTCATTTTGCTAAGTGCCATACAGACATATAGGAAGACACGGTCCCTGCCCCAAACAGCTTATGTATAATTGAATGGTAAGAAATAACTTTGTACTTCAGATTGTAGTAAAGTTATGTGTATGCATCTGGGCCTCTACCAACAGTACACTATCACTATTTGTTACAATAAGAGGTGTTGAGAACTAAAGTACACCTGCTTATTTGCATGACATGTATTACATAATTATACAGAAATTTCGTTGTAGTGAGTCCATCCAGTTACATAGGGAGTACAACCAATTCTACTTGATGACTCACATTTCATTAGGGTTGCCTGGTGACCTGGTTTTTGACTGGAATGCCTGGTTGAAAGGGGATCCTGGCCGCTCCGGTCAGCACAGCTGACTGGGCTGTTAAAAGTCGAGTCAGCGGCGCAGGCAGGCTCCCTACCTGGCACCACATGACTCCTGGGAAGCTGCCGGCATCTCCCTCTGGCTCCTAGGTGGAGGGATGGCCACGAGGTGCTCTGCGTGCTGCCCCCTGCCCCCAATGCCAACTCAGCTTCTCCCATTGGCCAGGAACCATGACCAATGGAAGTTGAGGGGCGGTGCCTGCAGGGGTGGGCAGCACAGAGAGCCATGCAATCGTACCTTTTCTTAGGAGCCTGAGGGAGATGCCGGCAGCTTCTTGGTAAGCGCCGCCCGGAGCCCACACTTACTTCTGCACCCCAACCCCTGTCTCCAGACCGGAGCCCCTTCCTGCACCCCAAACCCTGGCCCCACCCCAGATCCTGCACCCCCAGCCAGAGCCCTCACCCTCCACACACCCCAACCCCCTGCCCCATCCTTCTAATCTAATTGCCTTCTATGATGAGATAACTGGCTCTGTGGATGAGGGGAAAGCGGTGGACGTGTCGTTCCTTGACTTTAGCAAAGCTTCTGACACGGTCTCCCACAGTATTCTTGCCAGCAAGTTAAAAAAGTATGGGCTTGATGAATGGACTATAAGGTGGATAGAAAGTTGGCTAGATTGTCGGGCTCAACAGGTAGTGATCAATGGCTCCCTGTCTAGTTGGCAGCCGGTATCAAGTGGAGTGCCCCAAGGGTCAGTCCTCGGGCCGGTTTTGTTCAATATCTTCATAAATGATCTGGAGGATGGTGTGGATTGCACCCTCAGCAAGTTTGCAGATGACACTAAACTGGGAGGAAAGGTAGATATGCTGGAGGGTAGGGATAGGATACAGAGGGACCTAGACAAATTGGAGGATTGGGCCAAAAGAAATCTGATGAGGTTCAACAAGGACAAGTGCAGAGTCCTGCACTTAGGAAGGAAGAATCCCATGCACTGCTACAGACTAGGGACTGAATGGCTCAGCAGCAGTTCTGCAGAAAAGGACGTAGGGTTTACAGTGGATGAGAAGCTGGATATGAGTCAACAGTGTGCCCTTGTTGCCAAGAAGGCCAATGGCATTTTGGGATGTATAGGTAGGGGCATTGCCAGCAGATCGAGGGACGTGATCGTTCCCCTCTATTCGACATTGGTGAGGCCTCATCTGCAGTACTGTGTCCAGTTTTGGGCCCCACACTACAAGAAGGATGTGGAAAAATTGGAAAGAGTCCAGCGGAGGGCAATAAAAATGATTAGGGGACTGGAACACATGACTTATGAGGAGAGGCTGAGGGAACTGGGATTGTTTAGTCTGCAGAAGAGAAGAATGAGGGAGGATTTGATAGCTGCTTTCAACTACCTGAAAGGGGGTTCCAAAGACGATGACTCTAGACTGTTCTCAGTGGTAGCTGATGCGAGAACAAGGAGTAATGGTCTCAAGTTGCAGTGGGGGAGGTTTAGGTTGGATATTAGGAAAAACTTTTTCACTAGGAGGGCTGTGAAACACTGGAATGCGTTACCTAGGGAGGTGGTGGAATCTCCTTCCTTAGATATTTTTAAGGTCTGGCTTGACAAAGCCCTGGCTGGGATGATTTAATTGGTGATGATTGGTCCTGCTTTGAGCAGGGGGTTGGACTAGATGACCTCCTGAGGTCCCTTCCAACCCTGATATTCTATGATCCCGGATCCCTCTCCTTCACCCCAAACCCTTCATCTCTGGCCCAACCCCAGAGCCCATACCCACAGCCGGATCCATCACCCCTGCACCCCAACCTCCTGCCCCATCCAGGATACCCCTCCTACATTCTGAACCCCTCATTTCTGGCCCCACTCTGGAGCTTGCATCCCCAGCCCAGAGCCCATACTCCTTCCCACACCCCAACCCCTGCCCCAGCCTGCAGCCCTCTCTTGCACCCCAAACCCCTCATCTCTGGCCTTACCACATCTGGAGCCCTTACTGCTCATCACCTCCGGCCGTACCCACAGCTGGAGCCCTTACCACCACTCCCTCCTGCACCCCAACCCACTGCCCTAGCGTGGTGAAAATGAGCAAGTGGGGGAGGAGAGCAAGCGACGGAGGGAGGGGGATGGAGTGAGCAGGGGGGCATGGCCTTGGAAAAGGGGTGGGACGGGGGCAGGGCAAGGATGTTTGGTTTTCTGCAAATAGAAAGTTGGCAATCGTATTTAGGTTCCAGGTGTCTCATTCTACTGTCCAGTATCCTAATCCACTGAATAAAGATGTCTCCTGATTTAAACGAGGTTTTGCACAGCTATGTCTGTTCAAGAAAATCAAAGGTTTTTCAATATTAGTCAAAACTGACACAAGAGGAAAGTTTTAAATCATTAGCATTGTGAAGTGGGTGGAGCAGTTTTTTTATATTGCTAGGAAATAAGCAGTCCTTCCTAAAAATCTAGTCTTTTTATAAACTGAATAAATTTCAAATGGGGTGCTAAATGGGCTGGCAATGATCTTACAGTCTTTATTAAGAAGGGACATTTACTTACACTGGCACAGCTCAAATGACCCTTTTCTATTTTATGCAGTACAGAAATTCTTTCTGTTTGCATAGAAGTAACCAGATGCACCCTGTCACTGAGAGTAAATATTAGAATTAAAGGCTGAAGTATTTGCACTCAGCAATTTTGGGAAGCACTATTGGAAAACCATCATTACTAGGACTTTTCAAATTTGAGAAATGGAATGGCTTTTCTCAATTTCCTGTGAGGAGAAAGGAAAAAATATCTGAAATATTTCTCTTTAGGTGCGAGTGACAGAAGACTCATCTTTTAAAATTATCAATTTCCTCATTAGAAGCTCTAACTTGGGTGTTTATAGAATTTGACAAAAAGGATCATTTATCTTCTGTTGAGCAGCAGATTCCTTGTAATAATTACATACTGCTAGAACAAATTTGCATCTTTCTTACCTAATCCATCAAAAGGCATATCTTCCATTCTCACTCTTGATTGAATCCCTTTCTTAATTTCCAGAATAAAAAATTCAGTCCTCTGTTAACTTTATGTAGCTGGTTTTTAGATGTTGTCTGGTCTTAGACAGTTCTACATATGTATCTGGGGTTCTTTTACATTACTTTCAGCTTCCTGAAGTGTATTCCAGTTTTATTCTTTGGCCCAGATAGTCACATATCTACACTGAATGGCTTTTAAAGAACCCCACATAAATATTACTGTTACACTCAATCAACTTATTTTGAGTTTTAAAATAAACTGAAATGTTCTGTTTGATTAACTAGCTGTCACTGAAGGGCTAATGTGCAGTCATACTAGAACATGGTCTAAAGGGAACATATTTTGTACAGTAGCATCCATGACAACCACTGCAGATGTGTGAGAAATCAAAAACATCGAGTCACAACATAAGAACAAGCATAAGAGAATCTTATGCTAGGAAAAAGGGAAATTTAAGCAATTCTAACTGTAACCTATAATATGTAAACTAATGACAAATTATAGTGTCAAGTCTGCAAAGCCTTACACACCTGAATTCAGCTGTATATTTTATTTCAGTGGGGCTGTTCAAATGATTAAACGTTTGAAAGACTGGGCTCTAAGTAACACACAATAGAGAACAGTATAAAACAATATAAAAGAATGTGAATCATCCCTATCAAAGATTATAATAATTAAATATAATACAATTTTGATCCCCTATCAAACACTTGTTTCATTTGGCAAATGTATTTAAAGAGGGAGAGAAACTATAATTCAAATAATATATGGAAGTCTTGTTTGTACAGTGCTTACCACAATGGGCTCCTAGGTGCTACAGTAATACTATTTTTTCCTATGTACTTATTATTTGTATTACTGAATCGATAGTTTGACAAGCTGGAAACTAACCCCACTTACTGAGGAACTATTCTATTCCTTGGATGTTAAGGTCAGGACCGGCTCTAGGCACGAGCAAAGCAAGCACGTGCTTGGGGCGGCCCATTTCCAGGGACGGCATTCCAGCCATCCTTTTTTTTTTTTTTTTCAGAGCAGGTGCGCTCTCAGAGCTGCGCCACTTAGACGGGGTGAGGGCGCCATGCCCCTGGCCGCAGCAGGAAGGGGAAGCCCCAGCCCCGGGGTGCTGAGCTGCCAGGGCCCAGCCACTACCTGGAAAGGCAAGGGTGAGTCCTGCTGGGGAGCCGGGGCTGCACCACCCCCTCTGTGCACTGGCTGCTGCGCTGCCTTGTGCCACCCCTTATATCAGGGCTTCTCTGCGCGGCCGGGCGGGGGAGGGGGTAAAGCCCCTGCAGGCGCTGGGAGAAGGTGGCATCACTCGCTCCGCTTCCAGCGCCGCCTGCGAGTTCCAGCTCCACCTGAGCTTGGGCCGACAAATTTTTTGCTTGGGGGTGGTAAAACACCTAGAGCCGGCCCTGGTTAAGGTTGGCAGTTTACACAATACAGAATTATATCAGCCTCTCAAATTGTATGTGGTCTGGGAAGTTCTGCTTAAAATCTGGTAGCAGAATGTGGCTCATAGTTGTGTAGTGGTTAAGAACAACACATCACTTTGTTTTAACTGTGGATCCCTGCAGAACAATCGTAGATAAAATAAAATGTAAGCAGTCTTGAATAAAACACTGGAGTTGAAGAACTTTTGCAGTTCGTTTATGATGAGGGATTATGGAGCCAGATGTAGATCAGTGTCACCAAAAAGCCAGATTCACTGAAAGTGTTTCAGGGAAGTGTAAATTACCATATATGTATGTATGCAGAAGCATCACGGGATGGAAAGGTCTTTATCTGTATGGCTATGATGCATCATGCACATGCACTGGTGTTCAGCTCTTGACAACTCATTGCTAGAAAGCTATTGACAAATTAGAGGGAGCTCATAAAAGAGCAACAAAAATGGCTAGGAGGTTGGAAGAAGGAAGGAAAGATTAAAAAGGCTAAATATGTACAGCTTGGCTAAGGTCCTGTGGAGGCATTATAACAACGTATAAGGGTGTAATGTGTGAGAGAGGAATTAGATAGCATAATGAAAGGGGTATAATTTGGAACAATGGACTGAAACAAGGAAAAGGAAAATTTGGGTTTTTAGGAAAACTATCTGGCAGTGATAGGTATTAGTCTCTGGGAATAATCTAAGGGAAATGGTGGAAGCCCCTTTGGTTGGCAGAACTAGACTGCACAAAACACAAGCCAATAGGGAACAATCATATACAGACAGGAACTTGGACTAAAATTATAGATTATGGGTGCCAGAAGGTCATCTAGTCTGACCTCTTGTATAGCAGAGGATATAGAATTTCCCTGAATTAACACCTCTTTGAAATAGAGTATTGTGAGGGACCTTGGTCCTCTCCCTTCTACCTAAGGTACTATTATGGGTAAGCTGGCCTTTTAAGAACCTGTTCTCCTATTTCTCTGGCCTATGCCTGCTGCCTTTTAAGCCCTGTTTCATGCTTTCCCAAGGGCCTTTCAAGATGATGGGTTTTAGAAAGTCCAGTCCTCCCCACCCCTTGTGGGGTAGAGGGGAAGGAATACCCACTTACCTGTTCCCCAGCAGTCTCACTCCACTCACTGTCAGGTTTCTGGGTCTCTTCCTTGGGTCGCTCTTTGCAGCCCACTGCAAAGGACCTTTCTCAGTGTGGACCCCTGCCTCTCTGGCAGCCACTCTCTTCTGCCTGAACTGCAGCCTTTCATCCCAGCTGTTGCTAGTCCATTCGTTAGCCAGAGGTGGGGAAGTAGCTGATCTGCACATGAATCACTTTGTGTCTGTTGTGGCATTGGTTTTATAAACCCCATCAGAAGCATTTCTTTTAGAAAAACATCCAATATTGATTGAAAAATTGCCAGTGACTGAAAATGCCCTCTACCCTTGGTAAGTTGTTCCAATGGTTAATTACCCTCACTGTTAAAAAATGTCCATCTTTATTTCCAGTCTGATTTGTCTAGCTTCTGCTTCTAGTCATTGGAGTATATTATAGCTTTCTCTGCTAAATAAGAGCCCTCTATTATCAAATTTCTATTTCCCATTTATTTATGGATTGTGATCAAGTCACTCCTTTAACCACTTCTTTGATGAGCTAAATAGGTTGAGCTCCTTTAGTCTCTCAGTATAAGTCAGGTTTTCTAATCCTTTAGATCATTCTCAAGGGTCTTCTCTGAATCCTCTCCAACATCATTCTTGAAGTATGGACTCCAGAACTGGACCAGTATTCCAGTAGTGGCCACATCAGTGTCAAAATATAAAGGCAATATTATGTCTCTACTCTTACTTGAGATTCCCCTGGTCATGCATCCAAAGATTTCATTAACCCTTTGGTCAGGGTATTGCGCTGTATGCTCATGCCCGTCTGACTATCCACTATCCCAAGTCTTTTTTAGAGTCACTGCTTCTCAGATAGAGTCCCATATCCTGTAAGCATGACCTACATTGTTTGTTTCTTAGAACATTACATTTGGCTGTATTGAAATGCATATTGTTTTCTTATGCTTACCAAACAAGCCAGATCCCTCTGAATCAGTGCCCTGTCCTGTTCCTTATTTATGACTTCCCCAATCTTTGTGTCATATACAAACTTTCAATGATGATTTTGTGTTTTCTTTCAGGTCACAGATAAAAATGTTAAATGGCACAGGGCCCAGAACATATCGCTACTGTGTTCCTACTCAAAACACAAGTGTTCATAGATGGTTCCCTATTTACAATTATATTTTGAGGCCAATCGCTTAGGTAGTTTTTAATCCATTGAATATGTGCCATGTATCGGTTTAGTTTCTTAATCAAGATGTTGTGTGGAATCAGGTCAAATGCCCTACAGAAATCTGAGTATGTTATCTCAACACTATTACCTTTATCAGCCAAGCTTGTAATCTCATCAAATCTCATCTCAGCTAATTTGAAAAAGATTTTATTTTCCATAAACCCATGTTTTTTGGCATTAATTATTTTACCCTTCTTTAATTCTTTATTAATTGAAACTCACACCAGTCATTCCATTATTTCAACTATACAGGTCATTCCGTGTAGAGTTTTAAAATATTGGCACAATATTCACTTTTTTTTTCAGTCCTCTGGAACTTCCCCAATTTTCCAAGGCTTATTAAAAAAAACAACAACATTAAACCATCCAGAGAGCTCCTTGGCCAGTTCATTTAAAACTCTTGGATGCCAATTATTTTGACCTGCTGATTTAGAAATGTCTACCTTTATTAGCTGCTGTCATCATCATCACTATCATCTTCCCCTTATATATATGGCTGCTTTTTCTTTGCCTCTAAACTAGGTTGGTGTTTTAACTTCTGTAGCCTTTCTCGGTTGTGAATTTTGGGGCATTTAGAAAAATATTCAGTTACCAATTATTCACATTCTGACTTTTAATTGGTTTCACCTTTGTGAAACTGGCTCTTTTGAAGCACCAAGCTCATATCTTCTGGTTTGGACCTTAATCTGTTTCCACACAACAAATGTAATCTAGTCATAATTGTTTGCACCTTAGCAACCAGTAATTTTTAGTTCTGTGATTAATTCCTCTTTAGCTGTCAAGATGAGGTCTAATACGGAATTCTCTGTGTTGGATACAACATTTGAGTTAAGAAATTTCCATCTATTCTGAGAATATTTTAATATTGGTAGCATGAGACCATCAACATTTCACTTAGACTGAAGTCCCCCAACTCTGCGCTGGTTTAATGGTTTGCTGTATTTGAAATATAAACTTCATTGCTGACTGCCTGGGCTTAGATTGCCCTTCAGTTAGATGGGTTAGTGCTTGAATTCAAGCAGGGCTCTTTGAAGTGAGAACAGTGCAGTTTTTTTGACTCAGCTGATGAAGGTTGACTCAGTGAGAGAGGTTGGCTCACCCATTCCAGCTATAATCTCCAGAGGCCCAGATTTTGAAAAGGATCTGGGCTTCCAGTGGCTAGTAAACTATGTGGCTAATGAGATGAAAGCAGCTGGGAAACTAAAGTTAGCCAGCTGAGTTCACCAGCAGAGGAAGGCGTGGAAGTAGTTTTTTTTCAAATTGCAGGTACTCCACAAAGAAGAACCTGCTATGGGAGGAGACTGGCATGCCACCAACAGAACTGCTAGCTCTTCCTCTGCCTGCATCTGTGGGAGCTCTGGCCAGACAGGCTTCCTGACCCTATAGGCTTCTACCCAGCTCCGATTCTTGATTTGCTGGGAATGTGGCCTGCATGTGCCTGCTAAAGAAAGCCAGGTAGGGGAACCTCCCAGTGTGAGAGGTTGCTGTTGGTGGAGTCCATCAGGAAACATGTAAGAGCTGCAAGACGAGGTAGCTCATATGTGTAGCATCTGAGAACATGAGAACATCATTGACTGGATGTCTGGAATGGTGGTGTAACGGGGTCAGCACCTGCCTCTCATGAGTGCCCCTCTCTGGCTGATAAGTGCCAGAAAATCCCTCAGTTTTGAATGGGGTAGCACTTTCCTCTCACGAGTGCCTTCTTTCTGGTCAGGTATGAGCCTGCTTCTTTCTTTGGTCTTACAATGGGGTAGCACCCATCTCCCACGAGCACCCACTGGCCAGTGGTTGTTCAGTGGGTCTTCAGCGACTCAGCCCTCCAGCCAAGTCACACACACTGTCCTCCCTACGGGAGTGTACAGTCTCTAGTTCTTGCTCTTGGCCCTGGGGTTTTAGCACTAAAGCTTCCCCCCAGAGGCACTGCCTTCTCTAACAGCCCAACAGGGGCCCATCGCGGTACCATTGGTTGGTGTCCTCACCTGGGTTCAGTCTTCAGCCAGACCAGCAGAACACATCAGGGTACTCTTGCCAGGTCTAACTAGGGTCTGGGTTCAGTCCCCTGGGCTCAGGCTGTTTACATGGATCTGTCCATAGTCCTGCTGCTCTTCCAACCAGCCAGGTACCCAGTCTTCGGCAGCCTTCCCTGGGCTCAATCCTGCCTGTAGTGAGTTGTCCACGGTCCTGCTGTGCATTCAGTCCTCCCTCTTCCAGTTCAAGGCAGCAATTGACTGCTCTACCTCTGCAACTTCCTTTTATATGGTCCTTCTGGCTCCTGATTGGCTGCTCCCCTGCAGCCACTCAAACCTGCCTGGAGGACTTCTCTGCTCTTTCTGGAGCAGGGTAAGGCAGGGGCCATAAGGCCTCCAGCAGGGGGTTTCCGGACCTACTCCACCCCATCACAGGAGGATACAAGCCAACTAGAGAAAACTATAGCAGCCCCAAAGGAGGGAGGAGAACTGGCTGCTCTATTGTGAGGAGACAGGCTGCCGGCTACCTCAGGCAGCAGACAGTGCTCCACCTCCCACCAGGACCACCCCATCCATCAAGGTCAGGAACCAGTATGCTGTACTGGTAACAACAGGAGAGGAGCAGACCTCAATGTCTGAAGAAGAGGAGTCACCTGGCCCCAAGGCTTGGGAGGCTTACAGTCACCACTCCCAAGGGTAAGAGATGAAGGGTGGTGGTGATCAGCAGCATAATAAGGACAATGGATTCCAAACAAGCAGACTTTAAAAAATTTACAACTGGTAGGTCCCATGGGAAGAAGAGAGATGCTTCACATAATTAGTATTAACAAGGGAGAAGGAACACAAGATAGAATAGGGAAAAAACAGGTTAAAGCATATTTAGATAAGTTAGGTGACTTGAAGTCAGCACGGCCTGAGGAAATTCACCCCAGGGTACTTAAGGAACTAGCTGAAGCAATCTCAGAATGATTATTGATTATCTTTGGGAGCTCATGGAAGATGGGTCAGTTCCCAGAGGAGTGAAGAAGGACAAACATAGTACCTGCCTTTAAAAAAGGTAACAAAAAGGCCTGGGGAAATTATAGACCAGTCACTCTCATTTTGATACCTGGAAAGATACTGGAACAAATGATTAAACAATCAATTTGTAAGCACCTAGAGGATAATATGATAAGTAATAGACAACATGGATTTGTCAAGAATGAATTAGGACAAACCAACCTAATTTGAGAGGGTTACTTGCCCAGTGGATAGTGCAGGAAGTAGTAGACATAATATATTTTTATTTTAGTAAGGCTTTTGGCACAGACGCATATGACGTTCACACAAGCAAATGAGGGAAATGTGTTCTAGATGAAATTACTAAAAGGTGGGTGCACAACTGATTGAAAAAACTGTATTCAAAGATTAATTAGCAACGGTTCACTGTCAGAATGGGAGGGTGTATCTATCGAGTCCTCACAGGGGCCTGTCCTGGATTCAGTACTAGTCAATATTTTCACCAGTGACTTGGGTAATGGAGTGATGAATATGCTTCTAAAATGACGCTGGGAGGGGTTGCAAGCACTTTGGAGGACAGAGAATTCAAAAGGAGCTTGACAAATTGGAGAAATTGGTCTGAAATCAACAAGATGAGATTCAATAATAAGTGCAAAGTGCTTCACTTAGGAAGGAAAAAATCAAATGCACAAATTCAAAATGAGAATAACTGGCTAGGTGATAGTACTGCAGAAAACAATCTGGAGGTTATAGTGGATCACAAATGGAGTTTGATCTAACACAGTGATACAGTTGAGAAAATGGATAATATCATTGTAGGGTGCATATGTAAGACACAGGAGGTAATTGTTCCCTTCTACTCATCACTGGTGAGGTCTCGGCTGGATTATTGGGTCCAGTTCTGGGTGTCACACTTTAAGAAAGATGTGGACAAACTGGAGAGAGTTCAGAATAGAACTCAGAAAAGCAACAAAAATTATAAAAGCTTTAGAAAACCTGGCCCATGAGGAAAGGTTAAAAAAAACTGGATATGTTTAGTCTTGAGAAAAAAAAAGACTGAGACTGAGGGGGGACCAGGTAACAGTCTTCCAATATGCTAAGGGGTGTTATAAAGACGATGATTATCAACTGTTCTCAGTGTCCACTGAAGGTAGGACAAGAAGTAATTGACCTAATCTGGAGCAAGGTTAGATATTAAGAAAAACTTTCTAACTATAAGAATAGTTAAGTACTGGCATAGTTACCAAGGGAGGTTATGGAATCCTTGTTGTTGGATATTTTTATGGAGAGATTAGATAAACATCTGTCCGGGATGGTCTAGGTATATTTGGTCCTTCTTCAGCACAATGGGATGGACTAAATGACCTCTTCAGGTCCTTCCAGCCCTACATTTCCATGATTCTGTGATAATCCACCTTTTTTTCTCTACACTCATATATAGGAGCTTAAGGAGCCAATCTGTAGCCAGACAGCCAGCCCCCCCCCCCCCCGCCCCCCTCAGACCAGCATTGCTGGAAACACAGGAGGAAGCCGGAACAGGGCACTTAACATATATTCCAGCACAGCCTTTGAAGCTGTGAAAGCACAGGTGTGCTGCTACAATGTGCCTCTGGGAACAGATACAAGGATTAAGCTCACAGCAGGCAGAGGCCCTGTGACAGACATGGCTCTTAGCCCCTACTACTAAATAGCGTGATGCACACACCCCAACATCCTAGGTGGGAAAATATTTACCCTGATAAAGGAAATGTCCAGTAGTCGAAACTTATTGTTTCTCTCCCTTGCAAGTGTAAACTACTCTTGCGAAAGCTGGTGTCACCCAGACAGACCAGCCTCAATTTGGCATAAGAAAGGAGAAAGAGAATAAAGGAGTACAGAGGTATAAGTAGGGGACCTACAGAACCATGATTTTTGAGTGCTTTTCACTATCTATCTGCTGGTCAGATAAGTGACAGCCTCCCAAGGCTTCTGCAGCTAAGAGGGTCCCTACGCCTTGTCCCTTATTCGTCTTTCCGCGGAATTGAGTGACCGATCCTGGCTTGGCACCGCTGGAATCGAGAGATGCAAGGAGGGTAAGAAGCACCCACACCTGATCTCCTATCTTTAGTGTACACATATTTTGAAATAGAGCTCTATACTTTGTTTTCTTTCTTTGGGATTGTGGCTTCAGTTTTGTAACTTGTTTGTGTGTGTAACATCTCTACATTTAAATAAGTAGGCACTAGCAATTTTGTAACCACATGATTAGAATCTAGCTTAATAAATTTTGGTAACCATTTATGCATAAGCCTGACTTGTTTTCTCTGGTTTACTGTAAAGCAGCCAACACAATTAAAGAACCTCAGCCGTTTTGGCTCTAAAGCCTGGCCATTAGGTGAGAGTACTAAGAGCCTAGCGTTGAGTTGTGCCGCCTCCATGGGGCAAACTCTTGGGGCACCTGTCAGTCAATCCTGGCTGCCCGCTGCGAAGGAGCTCTGAGCTCTAGCAGTTAAAGTCACGGGTGTGGAGAGGCTCTTAGTGCTGCCATTGGGGCACCTGTCAGTCAGTATTGACTGCCCGCTGCGAAGGAGCTCTGAGCTCTAGCAGTTAAAGTCACGGGTGGTTAGGACCTTGGGGCATCCGTCAGCCTAGCCCGGGCTGCCCGCCGCGAAGGGACAGTGCGTCCTAGCGGTTAAAGTCACGGATGGTATAAACGGGCATAGCTGGCACCTCACCAAACATCCTTGGCCGTCGGCTAACACCAATCATACTGTTTTCTAGTGTGATTTGGTGGTCTGTAGTGACACCAACTAGTACCCCATCTTGTGCTTATCTGTTATGACATTGACCCATATTGCATTCAAGATCATTTGCTTTTGAGTTGTCAATGACTCTGAAAGAGGTAATGACATTTTTGACACAGAGTGTCAGTTGTCTCCTGTTTTGCCAAATTGATCGTTTCCAGATAGGTTATAACCGTTGATTTTAACATTCCAATCATGTGACTCTCCAGTAATACCATCGAGGTCAAATTTATATTAATAAATGAGCAATTCCAATAAACTTTGGTTAGATAAGTGATGTAAGGTAGAGAGTTCTAGTTTTGTGGAACATTGGTCCACCTTCTATGGGGAGAGGTTGTATAGTTTAGATGGACTCCATCTCAGTAGAAGGGGAACCAATCTTCTAGAACACAGGTTGGCTAGACGACTCAGAAGGGCTAACAAAAGGTAGGGCTAAAAGGGGGAGCAAATGAGCACTAATTCAGAACTAAATCATAAGGTGTTTTTTTTCATTTCGAGATTCTATAGTTCACCTCCTATATCACCCAAAGTCAATTTGCCTGTTTATCCCACAAATACCTTTACATTTTCTTCCACTGTACTCCTTATGCATAGAACACCCTCCATGAAGGAGGAGATATGGATTAGTTCAAAGGCCCCTCAAGAATCACTTCTGCAGCGATGCCTACAAGAAATTGGCTAACCAGTGATAGCAGTTGAAATAGTGTATTTAAAGTAAAAACCCTTCAGATTATTTGGAACCATCTTGCTGTTCAATATCAAACCTTTATAACCATGTGATCTTATTTTTGTTCACATTGTTCTCCCTAACCCACTTTGTCACCCTCACCTGTTGCATCTTGTTTCAAATCGGGCCCCACTACTTCAGTCTGATAGGAGCTGTACCCATGTGGAGTCCTACTGAGTGCAATGGGACTACATGAAGGTGTAAGGGTCTGCCCAGGAAAAGTCTATTAAGGTAAATGGGATTCTACATAGGTTGTTTGGGAAAGTCAGGTAGCAGGATTGGGAATTTAGATTATAAATTCTTTGGAGCAGAGATTATATCTACCTATGAGTTTGTATATCACGCTGCACAATAGGTCCCTGATCCTGCCTGGGGCTTTTGGTTTCTGCTAGAATAAAGTGTAGGGATCATCAGCTCTAGATAAGCTGTATCATTTCTTCATTGTTTTTTCTTATAATGAATATTTTTATTCTTCCTTCAACATTTGTGAAATTGTTTTTTTCCTCCTATGAGTATGTATCTCCCTATCTGGTAACTTACTCTAATACATATGAATTTGGAAACAAAAATAACTATTTAAAAAGTTAAACAAAGAATAAGGCTCTAATTTAAACCAACAAAAGCAAAGACATTCAGTATTTCAGGTTGAGGCTAACAATCCATCCTCTGTGAACATGGGAGCTTCCACAACTCTGAAATGAATAGGCAGAGACCCAGAAACCGATGCTGACTTATTGTTCTCTTGATATAGTCTCTTCAGATAATAGAAATTAAATAATTCACCGTACACTTGAAAACAAAGTCTTATTTCAATTAAAATGGTAACATTGATAAAGAAGTTCTCTTTACTTTTGGGAGAAGATCCCTGGCTTGTAATTGCATTAATTATAAATATACACAGTTGAAAAGTGATTCAAATGTAAATGTTCTTAATGAGAAGAAAGCAACTGGGAGTATAATTTTTGGTTGTTGCAGTTAATGAAACTATTTGATTTTGTTTTAATTGGACTTTTAATAATATAAAGTGCTCTCACACTGATGAGATTTCCTTAATATAGCATCACCCAGCAGCAGTGCTAGAATTTCCGTGGGCTGCTGCTGCTATGTGGGGTGCTTCTATAAGGCCCTCTGTAGAGATAGGTGAATCAAATAATACCTTTAGAGCAGTGGTTCCCAAACGTGTTCTGCCGCTTGTGCAGGGAAAGCCCCTGGCGGGCCGGGCCAGTTTGTTTACCTGCTGCGTCCACAGGTTCAGCCGATCGCGGCTCCCAGAGGCCGCAGTTTGCTACTCCAGGCCAATGGGAGCTGCTGGAAGTGGCGTGGGCCGAGGGATGTACTGAGACAGGGACTCCCCTGCCAACCTTATGGAAAAGTCCTATAAAAAGTCCTATAATGTTAGACAATAATATCCTTTCTATAGGTTTTATGAACCAACCTATAGACTGTTGTTCTATGGGATGGTTCAAAAAGCTTGTGGAAGGGATATAATTCTCTATCGTTTTAAAGCATAATTTCTATAGAAACCTATTGGTTCCATTCTCTTTATATTCTGTATGACTTTTCCATAAAGGCAGTTTCAGAATTTGTTACCTTCCTGCCCATACCTAGCCTGCCTCACAATTTCCTAGCTTCTGCACCGTCCTTTCTTTTCGCTCCATACCAGGTCTATCTGGCCTTCCCTTCCAGTCTCCACCCTTGTCCCACTGCACCAGTTCTGATTCCTTTCTGCTACCTCCCTTACTATGTCTGTGAAACATCCCCCATCATAGCAACTCTTTACCTTCAACCAGGCTCAGGCCAATCCCCACAGGACCCTCCTCTAACCAGCTGGCTGCGGTTGTGTACCCTGGCTCCAGTTGTACACCCTGATTTGTGCATCCAGCTGGCCCCATGATCCCCACCCTGACTAGATACTATCTTGAGGGATAGCAGACCTTTATCCTTCTACCTTTCTTTGTCTTCAGGGAGTGACTGTCTGTCTGTCTCTCCCTTCCTAGATCAGCAGTTCAGGCAGGAACTCTCTGGCCCACTACCCCATCCTGCTTCTTTGCGGGCGGGGCCATCTGATAGCTGCCACCCTAAATCCAGGTAGAATCTTCATGTGATAATCCACCTGCCTGGCCTCCTCACCTATTTGTCTATAGTAAGAGTGGGAAACCATCCTAATTCCAGTGATACTAGGTCTTTAATGATCTAGGACTAAAACATCCAACAGTGTACAGAGATATCCTGAAACCCCAGCCTGTGAGAAAGTAGTGGCTGAGCAGAACCCAGGCTGGTCAAATTTTTTGAACAAAATGTTTTTCTAAAGAAAAAGTCTTTTTCTAACAGAAAAATCCCCTTACCTCAAATTGCTGACATTGGCAAAGTGTTTTGGTTTTAATAAAAAATAGTGCCTTTTCTCAATTTCCCCCATAATTTTTATTAAAAATATCACTGAAAATATTATTAAAGTTTTGACAAGGTTAAACTCTATTTTTCATAGAGTTATTGGGAAAAGGAACTGCAACAATTTATTTTCCTAAAAAAGCATCCGTTTCAATGTTTTAAAATGAAAACAACTTTGAAAATTTCCCCACATTAGGTTTTCATTTTTTCAATGAACTCTTTATATAAATATGAATACAACTACAAATAGATACACTGTATAACATAGACCACATATATTTATTAATATAATAAACTGTAAATTAGGTGTTTAATTGTAATACTTTAGCACTTTCTGGCTTCAGGACCTGATACAATAGATGTGAAGTAATTCTTCTACTCCACTCTGTGCTGATAAGGCCTCAGCTGGAGTACTGTGTCCAGTTCTGGGCACTGCATTTTAGGAAAGATGTGGACAAATTGGAGAAAGTCCAGAGGAGAGCAACAAAAATGATTAAAGGTCTAGAAAACATCACCTATGAGGAAAGATTGAAAAAATTGAGGTTTTTTTAGTCTGGAGAAGAGAAGATTGAGGGGGGACATAACTGTTTTCAAATACATAAAAGGTTGTTACAAGGCAGAGGATGAAAAATTGTTCTCTTTTACCTCTGAGGATAGGACAAGAATCAATGGGCTTAAATTGCAGCAAGGGAGGCTTAGGTTGGACATTGGGGAAAAAGTTCCTAACTGTCAGGGTGGTTAAGCACAGTAACAAACTGCCCAGGGAGATTGTGGAATTTCAATCATTAGAGGTTTTTAAGAACATGTTAGACAAACACTTGTTAGGAAAGGTCTAATTATTACTTAGTCCTGCCTTGAGTTAGGGGACTGGACTAGATGACCTATGAAGGTCCTTTCCAGTTCTACACTTCTGTGTGTGAGAGGGATTCTCTGAGAGGGATTCTGCAGGTAGCACAGAGCCAGCCCCCTTCCACTCCTCCTCCCATCCGCCAGTGTAGGGGTGTTCTGAAGGAAAAGGAGAGCCTGCACTCTGGAAAATTCCAAGTGTCTGGAACAACCCTTATTGGCCAGGAGCAGCTAGGCACAATGCAGGGCAGTTCAGATTCATTCACCTATGAATTACAAATACTGAACACTCACTGAATAATTTTAAAAAATGAATAAATTTTAGGAGGCTACAATCTATTTACAGACAATTTATGAACTAGAAAGGAGGCAAAATTAAATAAGAATATTTTTGCCTGACTCTAATTATACATAACATAATTTGAGCAAATATAAAAATGCTGCCCATTGTAAATCACAGCAACCTCAAATATTTACAGTATATATACTGAAAAATGGTAGGTAAGGCATTTTAACTCAGTATAATTGGGTATGCAGAGAAATGGTTAATTTTTTCTTTCACAGCAGCAAGTATTTCAGAAGTACAGATTTGACAAGTTAATCCTTCACAGATATTACTTATAAAGGGAATATGGAGAAAAATATGCATGTTTTAAGTTAAATAAATTGTTCATGGAATCCTTCAAAATAAGCTGTCACCTGTTACTAATTTTATTCTGAGCTAAAAAGGCTCTCTAAAAACAAAGATAGATAGTGTGACAGGATCAGGCCAGATGGCTACAGGAGAGAGATCCTGTTGGGATCCGGAAAGTGGGCGGTCAAAGCCCACCCAGTGCTAAAGGATCCCACCCCCACCCTAAAAGGGGGATCCACAGAACCTGGAAACCAAATGAGTACGGGGGACAACAATGAAATAACGTGGTAGAAGGCAGATATATTAGCCCCAGGGTAAGCAGGTCCCTTTTCCCTGGATGAGGTAACAGGGGCAGTTCCAGAACAATCAGGAACTTGCCAGAACCAATTAAGGCAGACAAGCTAATTAGGACACCTGGAGCCAATTAAGCAGCTACTTGAATCAACTAAGACAGGCAGGCTAATCAGGGCACCTGGTTTAAAAAGGACCTCACTTCAGTCAGTGAGGGGCGCGCAAGGAGCTGAGAGTGAGAGGGCATGCTGCTGGAGGACTGAGGAGTACAAACACTAACTGGCATCAGGAGGAAGATCCTGTGGTGAGGATACAGAAGGTGTTGGGAGGAGGCCATGGGGAAGTAGCCCAGGGAGTTGTAGCTATCACACAGGTGTTACACAAAACACTGTGGACAGCTGTGATCCACAGGGCCCTGGGCTGGAACCCGGAATAGAGGGCGGGCCCAGGTTCCCCGCATCCTCCCAACCCCCTATTAGATAAAGGAGGAGTTGACCTGGACTGTGGGTCCCACCAGAGGGGAAGGTCCCTGACCTGTTCCCTGACCCACTAGGTGGACCAGCAGAGACTGCGGGGATTGTTCTCCTTCCTTTTCCCCATGCTGGCCAGTGATAAGGTTAGCTGAGTGAACGGCAGGTTTGAGCCACTAGCAAAAGTAGCCAAACTGAGGGCTGCCATGAATCTCTGATGTGAGCAAATCCTCCAATAAGTGCAGGATCCACCAAGGCAGAAGAGGAACTTTGTCACAATAGGTAGATACAATGCATATCTTCTAGTGAGGAGAAGTACATTTATAATGTGACAAAGTTCCTCCTCTACCTTGGTGAGTCTTGCGCTTATTGGTGGATTTGCTCACTTTGGAGCTTCACGGCAGCCCTCAGTTTGGCCACTTTCGTGAACCCACAGTCCAGTTCAACTCCTCCTGTGTCTGACCATGAGTTGGGAGGTTTGGAGGGAACCTGGGCCCGCCTTCTACTCCAGGTTCCAGCCCAGGGCCCTGTGGAATACAGCTGTTCAGAGTACCTCCTGGAACAGCTGTGCAACAGCTACAACTCCCTGGGCTACTTCCCCATGGCCTCCTCCCACACCTTCTTTATTCTCACCATAGGACCTTCCTCCTATGCTTGTACTCCTCAGTCCTGCAACAGTATGCATTCTCACTCTCAGCTCCTAGCGCCTCTTGCTCCCAGCTCCTTACATGCGCACCACAAACTGAAGTGAACACCTTTTTTAAACTCAGGTGCCCTGATTAGCCTGCCTTAATTGATTCTAGCAGCTTCTTGATTGGCTGCAGGTGTTCTAATTAGCCTGTCTGTCTTAATTGTCTCCAGAAGGTTCCTGATTGTTCTGGAACCTTCCTTGTTACCTTACCTAGGGAAAAGGGACCTACTTAACCTGGGGCTAATATATCTGCCTTCTATCACTCTCCTGTAGCCATCTGGCCTGATCCTGTCACATATCCCCCACCCCCGCTCAACACTATGGGATTGGGCAACTTGGGACGTCAGGCAGTGTACTCGTGACAAGCCATCTGCATTGCCATGGTGGCTTCCAGCCCGGTGTTGTATGGTGAATTGGAAAGGTTGTAGGGACAGGAACCATCTGGTCACCCTTGCATTCTTCTCTTTATTTCACTGCATCCACTGGAGGGGTGCCTGGTCGGTCACAAGGGTAAACTGTCGTCCCAGAAGGTAATAACACAGTGTTTCCATGGCCCATTTCTTTCAACCACAGCATACTTCTGCTCTCTCGGGAGGAGTTTCCTGCTGAGGTAGAGGATTGGGTGTTCTTCATCACCGACCATCTGCGATAGGACAGCTCCCAATTCTACTTCAGATGCGTCTGTTTGTAAAATGAATTCTTTGTTGAAGTCTGGGGCTATAAGCACAGGGTTACTGCAGAGGGCTATCTGTAGATCCATGAATGCTTTCTCTGCAGCATCTGTCCACTTCACCATGTCTGGACTCCGGGCTTTTATCAGGTCTGTCAGGGGACTCGCTCTGGTAGCAAAATGAGGAATAAATCATCAGTAGTACCCCACCACACCCAGGAATGCCCGGACTTGCTTTTTCCGATTCAGCTGGGGCCAATTTTGGATAGCCTCTAGTTTGTTTAGTTGGGGCTTGACCATGCCCCTTCCTACAATGTAGCCAAGGTATTTAGCCTCGGCTAGCCCTATAGCACACTTGGCTGGGGTGGCTGTGAGGCCAGTCTGTCTTAGCATGTCTAGAACTGCTTCCACCTTTCCTAACTGTGTTTCCCAGTCGGGGGTGTGAATAATCACATCATCCAGGTAGGAGCTTGTCCATAAGTCGCTGGAAGGTGGCAGGTGCCCCATGCAGTCCAAAAGGAAGAACAGTATATTGAAACAGACCCTCTGGGGTAGAGAATGCCATCTTTTCTTTCGCATCTTTGGCAAGGGGAATCTGCCAGTAACCCTTTGTTAAATCAAGGGTGGTCAAAAATCGGGCATTGCCCATGCGGTCAACTGACTCATCAATACGGGGTATGGGGTATGCATCGAATTTGGATATCTCATTCAGCTGGTGAAAATCATTACAAGACCTAGTGGTGCCATCAGGTTTTGGCACCAACACAATCGGGCTTGACCATTGACTGTGGGACTCTTCGATGGCTCCCAGCTCCAACATCCTTTTTACCTCTGCCTTGATCTCCTCCCTTTTTGCCGCTGGGACCCGAAAGGGCCTTAAAGTTACCTTTGCCCCAGGGTCTGTGATAATGTGGTTATATGCTTCGGTGGTCCAACCTGGTTTGGTTGAAAACACGTCCTGGTATTGGTTGATCATCTCAGTTACCTCCTTCTTCTGGTTTGGTGTCAGATCAGGGGATATCCTGATCTGCTCCAGCATGTTATTTCCCTGGTTCGGGGTCTCTTGGGCCACTACACACACCTCTTGTTGGTGCCAAGGCTTTAAGAGGTTAATGTGATAAATTTGTTCTTGTTTCCGGCATCCTGGCTGTTACACCTTATAGGTTACTTTCCCCGTGGGTTCAACCACCTCATAGGGCCCTTGCCATTGGGCCAAAAGCTTGCTTTCTGCCGTGGGTACCAACACCATCACCCGATCCCCTGGTTGGAACTGTCGGACTTTTGCCTGGAGATTGTAATGGGTTCACTGGGCTTCCTGCACCTTTTCCAAATGTTCCCATACAATAGGGGTGACCCAGGCTATCCGTTCTCGCATCTGCAATGCGTGGTCAATTATATTTCTCCCCTCATTGGGTTCCTCTTCCCAGATTTCTTTTGCGATATCTAGTATGCCATGGGGGTGACGTCCGTATAATAATTCAAAGGGGGAAAACCCAGTTGAGGCCTGAGGTACCTCCCAGATTGCAAACATAAGGTAGGGTGTCCCAATCCTTCCCGTCCTGACTTACCACTTTCCTTATCATTGCCTTGAGGGTTCGGTTAAACCTTTCTACCAGCCCATCGGTCTGTGGATGATAGACTGAAGTTCTCAGGGAATGTATATGGAGGAGCGTACAGAGGTTCCTTCATTAGCTTCGACATAAATGGTGTACCTTGGTCTGTTAATATCTCCTTTTTTAGCCCCACTCAGGCAAAGATCCCCACCAACTCTTTAGCTATTGTTTTGGAGGCTGTATTCCGCAGGAGGACGGCTTCTGGGTAGCAAGTAGCATAATGACAAGTATATATTGGTGGCTCTCCAGGGATCCCACTAGGTCCATGGCTATTCACTCAAAGGGAACCTCTATGATGGGAAGGGGTACTAAAGGTGCCCTCAAGTGGGGACGGGGACTGTGCAACTGACACTCCGGGCAGGACGCACAGTATCTCCGCACTTCTTCATGTACTCCGGGCCAGAAGAATCATCGCAGGACCCATGCCAGGGTTTTCTCTACCCCCAAATGCTCCCCAAAAAGATGACTATGGGCCAGACTTAATACAGCATTCTGGTGTTTTTGAGGTACTAGGATTCTGCCCCTGTACTTCTGCAACCCGGAATAAGAGATTCTTCTTCATTATGAGGTAGGGTCCTGGTCCCTGGGTTTTCCCTTCCACGGGGACCCCATCTATTTCGGTCACCTCTTTCCTAATGTTGTCGTACCTTGGGTCTTCAGCCTGGTCCTGTCCAAAATTTCCTCTCCCAGGGCTAATCTGCCCGAGATCTAGGGGGCCAGTCTCTGTTGCCTCTCCTGGTTCAGAGGCGTTAGGGTGTGGGTCAGACGCGGGTGCATCTCCCTCCTGGGTGGCCTCCTTTTCAGCTGCTCGGGTCCGCCTACCTATGAGAGCGACCCTCTGGCTTTGGGCCTGTATTCGGGTTCCCAAGGCCTTAGCTGCCCTTCTTTCCCTTTTCGTCTTTCTACCCTGTCTGGGAGTGGAGAACAAATCTGGGGATATTTCAGAGATGATTGGGGGTTGACAGTCTACTGTGGATGCCTCACTAAATTCAGGGCTTCACTCTTTCTCCAATTCCTCTACCGGGAGTAAGTCTCCAAACCCTGGGAAGTCCCTCCCTATAAGCACCGGATATGGGAGTTTAGGGACTACCCCTGCTGCTACCTCAGTAGTGTTCCCCTGAATCTCGATTTTTACTGGGATGGTGGGGTAATAACCAACTGTCCCATGGACGCATGTTATCCCCAAACACTTAGCTCACAGCAGCTGACTACGCTTCATGAACTTCCCCAAGACAAGCGTGATAGCACTCCCCAAATCAAAGGTGCCATGGTCTCTACCCCATTAGGCTTCACGGGTCTGGTATACATTAAGGGGTAGGCGGGGTCCCCAAGGATAACTATAGGCATTTCAACATCCCCAACAGTTATTTTCTGGTCTGGGAATTAAGTTCCTTCCTGCAGCTGTTCAAACAGACCAGAGTTCCTGAAGATGCAAGCGTTATGTACCTTTCCCGACCATCCCACGTTGATGTCGGTGAAATGTCCCTTGTGATCCACCAGTGCTTGCAGCACCATTGAAAAGTACCCCTTGTGGTTTACATACTGGCTGCCAAGGTGGTCCAATCCCAAGATAGGGATATGGGTTCCGTCTATGGCCCCACCACAGTTAGGGAATCCCATTGCAGAAAAGCCATCCACTGTGACCTGCACATTTCCCAGAGTCACTATCCTTCAAAGCAGCAGCTCAGTGATTGCGTGGGCTACTTGGCTCACAGCAGCCCCCACAGTAGATTTGCCCACTCCAAATTGATTCCCGACTGACTGGTAGCTGTCTGACGTTGCAAGCTTCCACAGGGCTATCGCCACTCGCTTGTGAACTGTGAGGGCTGCTCTCATCTTGGTATTCTTGTGCTTCTGGTCAGGGGAAAGCAAGTCACAAAGTTCCATGAAAGTGCCCCTACGCATGCGAAAGTTTCACAGCCACTGGGAATCATCCCAGACCTGCAACACTGTGTGGTCCCACCAGTCTGCGCTTGTTTCCTGGGCCCAGAATTGGCATTCCATGGCATGAGCTTGCCCCATTGCTACCAGGATGTCCAAGTTGCCAGGGCCTGTACTTTGAAAGCAGTCTGTGTCCATGTCCTCATCACTCTTGTCACCATGCTGCCATTGCCTCCTCCCCTGCTTTTGCAGGTTCTGGTTCTGCACATACTGCAGGATAATGCACAAGGTGTTTACAGTGCTCATAACTGCCACAGTGATCTGAGCAGGCTTCATGCTTGCTGTGGTATGGCATCTGCAGGAAAGCAGAGTTGCAGCTGACGATGGATGCCACGAGAATAGATATTTATAGAGAACGACAAGAGGACCTGTGAGGTGGATTCATGAGAGCAGCAGAGCAGAGTTGCAGCAGAAGCGGTGGATGACGACGGTTGGCACTGCGCGCATTTCCTGAGGAAGAACACACGTACCCGGGAGCCCATGACAGACAACATGGAGAAATTCTCTCTTGAAACAATAGCAGCAGAGCAGAGTTGCAGTGGAAGCGGTGGATGATGACGGTTAGCAGTCCTACTGCACCGTCTGCTGAAAGCAGTATGGCGTGCGCACGGAAAAAAAGCACGAAACAATTGTCTGCCATTGCTTTCACGGAGAGAGGGGCGACTGACGACATATACCCAAAACCACCCACAACAGGCATTGGGAGCTTAACCCAGAATTCCAATGGGCGGCGGAGACTGCGGGAACTGTGGGATAGCTACCCACAGTGCACCACTCCGTAAGTTGATGCTAGCTCCGGTAATGAGAACACACTCTGCTGACTTAATACACTTAGTATGGACATACACAATCGACTGTATAAAATCGATTTCTAAAAATGTACTTCATAATATTGACCTGATTTCGGCTCGTACTCTGAGTAAGCACGGAATGAACACACAGGTGAGACATCTGAGTTATCTGTGTGACAGTTATTGCCATAAGTATCCCAAAAGACTAGAACAGTAGAAGATAATATTATTTGGCCCTCAGTTCACCAGACTGATGACAGAAAAATAAAATCAAACTTTCATAACCTGAAGAATTCAAATACACATTTGTACTAATTTTCAGGCATTTGAATTGCATATTGTAAACTAATATTGAAATTGAAGCTATGCGGGATAGTAATGCTAATACATTGAGTTACAGTATGACAATAACCACCACTGACAGTCTAACTGAATTAAGACAAGTTTCACAGCTCTGGGTGCTGGAAGCAGAACATCACATTTGACAGATTTCTCCCAGCTAACATATCATCTTCTCCAAGGCAAATACCAGTGATTCTGAGGGACAGATGTTAAATGGAGCTAGCTAGAACTAGTCCACATAATGAGCAAATCCAGGAATCATCCTGGGGAAAATCTGATAGATATTTAAGACTTTTCCCAGGCCCATACAGACCTAACATTGATCTTGAAAGGGAAAATGATAACCTACCCATGCTAAGGAAAATTTGGAATGTTAAGTATCATTCAGTCCTCGAGAGAAATAATCAAAAGGTGGAGTCAGAAAGACTGCTACAAACCAGATTGTGTTCTGCAAGAACTGTGATAAGGAGTCTAAAAGGCTCCTGTTGAGTCCCATATTGGCATGATAATGAGCAGAAAGAGTCTAGACACAGGAGGAAGAGTTTATAGTTGAAGTGATGACAGATATGTTCTGATAGGTTAATTTGAATGGGGCAAGGTTACCACCTCTTTCTGGACATTGTTCATCTGCAGGTCACTGAAAAGCTGAGTTTGGAAAGCAGACTGCAAGAAGTGAGGTTCACCATCATGGCCACTCCCACTCCCCGACACTCTGACATTTACCTTCATGCCTTTGGGCCTTTGTCCTGATCCTGAAAGACTTTCTGACCAGACTGGACAAGAAAGAGGGAACCAGATGACAACCCTCACCTCCCTCCGGTCCAGGTAAATCATAAACAGCACCTGCAAATGTGAATCCTCCTCTTCTTTTCCTCCTTCCTCCCTTTCTTTTCAATTTTATTTTAATCTAACCCATCTCTATTTCTTAATCTTAACACTACATACACTTTCCTTCTATATTTTAGTCTAATTTTTTTCCATTCCCATTCCTCGATTTCTTTATTGCTTTTATTCAAAGCAGATTAAAGCCACCCACTTTTCTTGTCTGTGTTGTATAAACGTATGAGAAACTAATTCTTATAACAATATTCTTTTGATACTGGCCATTAGTCTCTGAATTACCATTCAGTAATTAGCATGATCTTGATTTTTGAAGTCTGGTAATGGACTTCTTCCCGTGTGTACTGTTTGTTTATCTTCTAGATCTAGCTCCTCTTTACCATTCATTTTTCCTGTGTAATTGCCTCTGTCACATCTCTCTAATTATGGGTTTGAAAAACTCCCCTTTTCCCTAGAATTTCATATCTAGTTGACATATGAATAGTTTTTTGGTCCCTTGAAGACCAAAGTTACCTCCTCTCTCCTTACTTTTAAGGTTGTCTATTTTTTCTTCTAGTTTCCTTTTTCTCCTTCCCTCCTTTTGATTCTTCCTTCATTCTTGTCTTGTCTTTCCTCTTCCTTCATTCTTGTCTTTCCTCTTTTTGTATCATTATTATGCTGTTAGTTCCCCTCACCAAAAACCCCGTAGTCGCTAGAACCACAACTTGCATCAATTTGTCATTCAGTAGGTGCGCCAAATAAGCATAACTTGTGCTGATTTGGAATTCTGTAGGGAAGTAACTGGAGCCTGGCTTAGGCAAGTGCAACTCCCAGTAGACTCAACACAGAATTTACTCCCCCCCACATCCCTCGCAAGACTGCTGGGGAGGATGCAGATATAAGTAAATGATGGGCTGCATTATGCATTTTATGTTAAAAACCATTGGTTATTTTTCCTCTTGTACTTTTACTTATATAAAAACGACCATACAGGGTTAGACCAATGATCCTTATAGCCCAGTATCCTGTCTCGGACAGTGGCCAGTGCCAGGTACTTCTGGCAGCTGGAGGTTTAGGGACATCTAGAGCTTGCAGTTATGTGTCTGATCAAACTGGATCCTGTGCTGGACCTATCCTCCATGATCTTATGTAATTTTTTTAACTCAGTTATACTTTTGGCCTTCACACCATCCCATGGGAACAAATTCTATAGACTGTTATGCATTGTGTGAAGAAATACTTATTTTTGTTTGTTTAAACTTCCCACCTATTGATTTAATCAGGTGATCTCTAGTTCTTGTGTTATTTCAAGGAGTAAACAACACTTTTCTATTCATTTTCTCCACACCATTCATGATTTTATAGACATCTATCATCTCCCCCCTTAGTTGTCTCTTTTTTCTAAGTTGAAAAAGTCTCCTCGGACAGAAGCTGTTCCATACTCCTTATCAGTTTAGTTGCCTATCTTTTTCAGTTCTAATATATCTTTCATGAAATGGGGTGACCAGAACTATGTGCTGTATTCAAGGTGTGGGAGTACCATGGATTTATATAGTGGCATTATGATATTTTATGTCTTACTATCTATTCCTTTCCTAATGGTTCCTAACATTTTGTTAGATTTTTTGTTGCTTCTGCAAAAGAAAAGGACTCTGGCATGGAAATCTGCCTCACATCCTCTGCAGTGAAGACCAACGTGAAGGATTAATTTCGCTTCTCCACAATGACCTTGTCTTCCTTGCGTGGCTCTTTAGCACCTCAATCATCCAGTGGCCCCAGTACCATTTGGCAGGCTTCCCGCTTCTGATATACTTAAAAAAATTCTGTTAGTGTGTGTGTGCTTAGCCAGTTACTCTTCAAATTCTGCCTTACTATACTTTTATACTTGACTTGTCAGAGTTTATGCTCCTTTCTATTTTCCTCACTTGGATTTGACTTATAATTTTTAAAGAATGCCTTTTTGCCTCTAACTGCCTCTTTTACTCTGCTGTTTGGCCATGATGGCATTTTTTTTGGCCCTCTTACTGTTTTGTTTTGTTTTGTTTTTTGTATTTTTGGTATATATTTAGTTTGAGCCTCTATTATGGTGTTTTAAAATAGTCTTCATGCAGTTTGCAGGTATTTCACCTTGTGACTGTTCCTTTTCATTTCCATTTAACTAGCTTCCTCATTTTTGTGTAGTTCCCCCTTTTGAAGTTAAATGCTACCGTGGTGGGTTTCTTTGGCATTTTCCCCCACAAGGATTTTAAATTTAATTACATTATGGGAGATACCATATCAGAACATACCAAGGGTGTGCAAAGTTTATACTTCTTGCTTCCAGAAATAGCAGTAAATCTTCCTCATATTTGATATTTAACTCTTTCTTTTTATTATTCTCTCCATATACGGAATGGAAAAGGTGGTCCAAAACAGCAACAAAACAATATTTTACCTATGAAGAATGCGACTGAAAATGTGATACCATTTATGTAAATAAATGCTATGGTCTTACCGGGTATACTGTGTTCAGTTTGTCACCCCATTTCTGCCAAATTTCCAACCAACATTAGTGAGGAGAGATCAAAAAGACTGTTTTTAGTTTAGAGAGACAACAAATAAGACTGGAATGGACACAGATACATACATTAATGCATGATAAAGACAAGGTAATCAGGCACTTATATTTACCCTCTCTCATAATACCAAGAAGAAGTGGACAGACAATAAAATTGAAAGGTAATTATTTTAATATAGCTTTTACACAGCAAATAATAAACATGTGGAACTCATTGCCTCACTATACTGAGTTCAGAAGCCCAACAGGATTCAAGAGAAGACTGAGATTTATATGGATAATTAGATAGGATATGAAACCTAAGGGACAGAAATCCTCATACTCCAGAGCATAAGCCAACTGCCTAGAATTAAGAAGAAATTTCCCCTAATGGTAGGTTATTTTATAATTTCCCATTCTGGGAACTCTTGCATCTCCTTCTGAAGCACCAGCCACTGTTGGAGACTTGATACTGGACTTGATAACCCACTGCTTTGATCCAGCATGGCGATTATATGCTTCTATGATACCACAGGTGAACCCAAATCAAACTTTCCCAAAGCTGAGGCAGGGCTATTTGGATTCAAGGTGTTTATTTGTTTTATTGTGTTTTGTTTAATCTGAGACCATCTCTTGTTTTAAACTGCAAGTCACAATACATTGTAAATTTTGACATGTTCTGTATGACAATTGTTTGCTGTGTTTCATACTTCTAGTCCAGCTTTGCCTGTTTGAAAAACTAATTAAAAATTTGTTTATTTTATAAGTGACACGATTCGAAACTTGAGAAATTAAGATTCACCTTAAATGAGTGTTTTGGACTTGTATCTGCTTTTTAGTTAGATTTTTTTCAATGTGCTCACAATGATGGAGTAGACAGAAAGAGATAACAGAGCTACTAATATTAGTGTCACTAATGTAACCCTTCTGCCCGTCAGAGTTGGCAGCAACAAGGGCCGGGTTCAATATCTAGGGGTTCCATTCCAATAACACAATGCAAACCGGCTCGAGCCCCCACCCAGTGACCTGGGACAAATATATACCACCCCCGCTGGGCGCCTCCAAGAGGCAATACTTCCCCTCTCGCAAGCACATAGTCTGAGTGTAGCAAAAGTCTTTTAATAACAGAGAGAAACAATGTGGCATTATGTTGGGGAAACACCACCAACAGGATTCATAACACAACCCATGAGCAAAAACAACCCCACCCCAGGCAAATTGGGGCATGCCCTTTTCCCTTTGGTTCTTGAGTCCAGCAACCCCAAATCACCCAAAGTCCCAAAAGTCCAATGCCCCAAAAGTCTCTGTCCCTGGTCAGGGCAGCCCCAGAGTTCGAAAGTTTATCGGCGGAGCTTTACCTCCCAACCTGGGTGGAAATGGGACAGGGGTAAGAGGCACCTTATGTGATCTGAAGCTGACCGCCCCATAGCTCCATAGCGGCGCTCCGCTCCGCCAGCCGCCCCACAAAACTCCTTCGCGCAGCTGCACTCCGCTCCACCAGCCGCCCCACGAACTCCTTCGCTCAGCTGCGCTCCGCCAGCCGCCCCACGAACTCCTTCGCTCAGCTGCGCTCCGCTCCACCAGCCGCCCCACGAACTCCTTCGCTCAGCTGCGCTCCGCTCCGCCAGCCGCCCCACGAACTCCTTCACTCAGCTCCACGGCCCACAAGCAGCTCCTGCCATCCACACACTGCTCCGCGTCGAACTGCTTCACCAGCCGTCCCGCAAACTGCTCCACAATATATCTTCAGGCTCCCCCACTACTTAACACAACACTCAGTGATTTCAGCTCTTAAGTGAATTCAGCTTATAGTAGGGGAGCCCCAGTGCTGGTGCACTGTCAGCCCAAAGTGAGCTCAGCAGCCTATAACTAGACTTCTAATGAAATCAAAATTAGCTCTGATATTCCACAGTGGAGAGAGAAGGAAGTGCAATCAGCATGTAAGGCCCTCACCAAGGGGCCCATGCCACCAAGTATTAATACTTGTCCCCAGCCTCTCTCCAGTCACACAGTTTTGGAACCCATGACCCTTGCCTAGCGAGTGCTACTTAGATGATGGTGAATCCCTCCATCATAACAAAAGGCCACATACAGTTCCAAGCACAGTTCCCGTAATCAGGGTAATAACAATTTATTCTTCCTGCCCCAATAACAGAGACACTGGGGATCCCACAGCAGCCAAAGTGACCATTTGGGCAGCTATGGTCTCATTCTAGGCATGGTGGGTGTGCCTATGCAAATGAGATTGGCCCCTGAAGTTCTTTTCCACAACTTGCCACACCTCACCACCAGATGTCAGGGTGGAGCTCATCCTGACACTGCTTACACTAAGAAACAAATAAGGCAATTATAAACACACACACAGTTTCTGTACCATGATCCTTTGCTAAGACATTTACTTACAGACTTCCCTGTAAAGTTACAACAGCTGTTTTAGAATTAGAAATATTGATTGCTCCATTATCAAGACTAACTTTATTCACTAAATACAAAGGGAGGGGGGTTCTGAAAGTCACTTCCACTGAGAGCCAAATATTTATTTACTTTTCAAGATCTAGCTCCTTTTAGCCATGTGAGAGCTGAATCCATCCCTGCTATTTTCACATCACTAAATGGCAGTGTGACTAACTATTGCTTTAAAACCAATTTAGTTAATAATATAGAGTGAAATCCCATCCCTCTCCTCCACAGGTGCAGAGGCTCCTTCCTGCAGCAGAACACCTGCATATCCCATCTCTGCAGAAAATCTTTCCCCTCTGCTCTTGGAGGTAGATTCATCAGTCATTCAGTTGCCCTGGGGGTTTGTTTACAATGGTGGTTCTCAAACAGGGGTACGCAGAGGTCTTCTGGAGGGTAATCATCTAGATATTTGCCTAGTTTTACAACAGGCTACATAAAAAGCACTAGCGAAGTCAGTACAAACTAACATTTCATACAGATAATGACTTGTTTATACTGCTCTATATACTATCCACTGAAACGTAAGTACAATATTTATATCCCAGTGGATTTATTTTATAATTATATAGTAAAAATGAGAATGTAAACAATTTTTCAGTAATAGTGTGTTGTGCCATGTCTGTATTTTTATGTCTGATTTTGTAAGCAAGCACTTTTTAAGTGAGGTGAAGCTTGGGGGTATGCAAGACAAATCAGACTCCTGAAAGGGGTACAGTAGTCTGGAAAGGTTGAGAGCCACTGGCCTGCAAGAAGAAAGGAGGCTACTGAGACTTCATTAGTGGCCAGAGAGGCTTCACTCTCTGATTTGGGGAGTGGGGGATGCCTCCCTCTCTTGACGCCTGTGCCAAGCTTTCCTGCTGGGCTTGCCAAAAAAAAGACGTACCTGAGGGTAATCCTAACACTGCCTAAAAAGAATAGGCCCAAGAAAGCTCTTCACTGCTCATACTGATCTTTTCATGAACCCTTGTGTAATAATAGCTGGTGGTTAATTGCATATGCTCTGAAAGGGTAAATTAGGCCCAGTTAACCTATAGGTGGCACTGGAAGAACAGCCAGGGAGCAGGGATTGATTAATCCAGGGATTGGCAACCTTTGGCACGCATCCTGTCAGAGAAAGACGCTGGCAGGCTGGGATGGTTTGTTTACCTGCAGCGTCAGCAGGTTCGGCCGATCGCAGCTCCCACTGGCTGTCCCCGGCACAAGAACATTAAAGCAACAAAGTAGTGAGGTTAGTGCCTGAGTGATTCCAATTGCAGTAAATGTGTTTGTGCACAGTACTGGTTTGCACAGCCTGAATTTTGGAGAAAACTAAAAGAAAAAAGAGATGATGTGGAGTGAATGTATTAAACCAAACAACTCTCAAACAGGCCTAATTTGCAGATTTAAACAATAGAGTACAACAGTAACCTATACTTAAAAACACAAAGCCAACAAATAATCATTAAGACTACTTGACCTGTATTCAAGTCAACTGTTAATTTTAATCTCCAGTATTTAAATCTTGTTCTGCCTCATGCTGTCTTGGTGGATTGCAGTGCTCTATCCTGGAGCTTCTCATATAATTCTGCTTCCCTGGAAAGTGTTCTCGCACTCTGGTGTCCCCCTGTAGTGGCAAGGAGAGCCAGTTTTTGAGAAGAATGCAGTGGGATGGGGAAAAGATCTCTCTCTCTCGTCGAAGTGGCTGGGGAGGTTCTGATAGTGAGTTTGGGAGCATATTTTGCATGTGTTATTTTGATAATAAAGTGGGCTACTTATTTACATGGCTGGGGAGGGGAGGGGAGGGGGCAGTATTGGCCTTGTCACTGCTGAGGCTTCCTGGTTGAGTGAGTTTTTTTAATAAGCACATTTAGGGGGCTCCTTTTGAATTTCCTACTTCCATAGCTTTGGTAGCCAGTGTTTTAGAAATCCAGTGGCAATGTATGTGCACCTTCTGATAATCTGACTAGATGATTTGACTAGATGAATCGTTTTAAACAAATTGCATTTTCCCCATGGATCCCAGCCTAAATCCAGTGGTGATGTTTCGAGTGGGCCTGCAAGGATCTGTTCTTGGCGTAATGTTGTCCACTATCTTTATCAACTATATGAAAAAAATATAAAACAACTGCTGGTAAAATTTATAGATGACATGAAAATGGGGGAGAGGTAAACAATGATAGGGATAGCTCAATTACACAGATCTATCTGGATCACTTGGTAAAGTGGGCTCCTTTGAACAACATGGATTTTAATACAATGAAATGTAGAAATGTAATCAGACATCTAGGAACAAACATTTGACTTGCAATTGGAATTAGAAGTCACTTACGCACGTTTGAAAATGTTACCCCCAGTCTTTAATTACATGATCACATGCTATTTTTCAAGTAACTCAGCATGCCATTGATATTTTCATTCATGGCTCCTCAGTGGGAAAACTTCCTTGCCAAATTTCAGCTTTTAAATGTCAGCCATTTTGGCTGTCAGACTGTTCAAAAAACTCACAAGATTTTTTTTTTTGTGGTGTGGTAATATATTTTTTCTTCATTCCTGTCATTCCAAAATAGCTGGCTTTTTGCTCAGACTTCTTTTAAAAATGCTTTTGGCAGAAACTACCCATTGAAAGTTTCAGTTATAAGCAAATGAAAATGGGAAGCTAGGTAGGAAACTTGCAGAACCTAAATTACAGCAGTCTGTGCCATTCTTGCTATAGTTAACTTTCCTACTTGGCTTTCCTTCCAGGGCTCCTCAACACATCCAGCTTCCAGCCTCCGTGTTTCTGTGGTGACTGTTCTCTGTTCTCTTCAATCATGAGTTGCGAGTTATTTGCTTCTGATTCCCGCTAAGTTCTTGGGCTGCTCTCCAGTTGTCAAGATGGCACACATGATAAGAGACCTTTTGAACTTCATGAAAGTCCTGGACTTGCAAATAATGTTGGCCAGAGATGCCTTCCTTCATTTTCATTTAGGCAAGGACGACAGTCATTCTTTCCAGATGCAGCTCTGACATGGTTACTTTTAGGAGGGCTGCAATGTGCTTTGCCCTCCAGATGACTGTAATGGCCTCGTAGAAATCTTCAACTGGAACAGCGTGCAGCAGTCTGCCTTCTCTAGTTAACGAGATCATATCATACCAGTGCTCCTGGTGCAGCACAATGCCATATCCACTGCAAGTATGTGGCATTCATCTTCAAGCTATCAATGGGCCGGGACCTATTATCTACTATCCTGCTTCCAGGATTGCTTCTCTCTCTCCACTTCTTAAAGGAGACCACAACTAATTGGGAGGATAGTTCCAACAAAACAAAGATGAAACACTTTGTGGGCTGGAGCAGGGCATTAAATGGAGACCTCTTGGGTACAGAACTCCTTGCCTTTGGAGACCAAGCTATGTTTCTTCCCAACTTTCAACACACAAGGCAAGACTCCCCTCTCTGCACATCATAGAATCATAGAATATCAGGGTTGGAAGGGACCTCAGGAGGACATCTTGTCCAACCCTCTGCTCCAAGCAGGGCCAATCCCCAATTTTTGCCCCAAATCCCTAAATGGCCCCCTCAAGGATTGAACTCACAACCCTGGGTTTAGCAGGCCAATGCTTCCTCTCACTAAAGGAGGCTGCCAAGCTAATCAGTGACACTTCTGTCACAGTTCAGGCAACTACACCTGTATTTCCCCTCGTGGTCCAGCAAGGGCACTCAGTCTCGGGCTTGCAGATCTCCAGCTCTCCCTTCTTCCTGCCTGTCCCTTTCTATTCTGACCCTGGGTATTTCCAGGCTCCATTGTTCCCTGCCCACATTATTATCCCCAGTAGAGACAGGCTGCCCAAGCAGAACCTGTTTGCTTTGTCTCTAGAGACAGTTAACAGGTGTAATTGATTCATTTATAAGGTGCCACCCAGCACTTCCTATGGAAGCCTACTTTATTCTGAAGGTACAAAGCATTACAGAGAAAACATATTACAAACAATGACAGAACCTACATACATGCTAATTAGCTCACCAGAGCCAGCCATAACTCTAACATGGACTCTGGCAGGTGCAGTCCTTCAAACACCCTCTCTAAGGGGATTCTGTGTGGTTACAAGTTCATCACAACTTCATCTCAGAGCCAGAATAACGTGTCTAGTGCACCCTTTATACAGGGATCTCTGAACTGGAGTTTCCAGGAGCATGTAATTAGTAGACAATGGATTTTCCTCCCCAGGGCATAGCTTGAAAAGGTGGGTCATTTGCATTTCCCAGGTACTTCCTACAAAATCCACGTCACAGGTGGTGTTCCAAAAAGTACCTTTGACATTCCTAATACCTTCCGGGGAGTGCATTAGTCAGTCTTCTAGAGAAGATATGCACATACATAACTGCATTTTTAATACAATGAATCTCAAAAAGCACCTGGAGCATGGAGAGATCCTAAGGAAGCAGAGGAACATGTCCATTGAGAGACACCTTACAATGGTGCAGCATGTACTCCCTTGCATGGCTCACCAGCAGAGTGAAAGGAAGAGCCAGGTCATGGTTTTGCCTCCTCCTTGTCCCCGTTGCAGTTACTAAAGCCCCAGGTACCACTAGGAGAAATCAAATCATTGTCTTGCTTCTAGTGATGCATTAAGATCGACTCACAATTCAGTCCCTGCTCCCCTCCTCTGCTGTAGGAGTTTGGAATAAATTACTTCACCCCTTGTAGCTTACTTGCCTCCTTACGCCTTTCTGCTTTTCTGGCTGGAGACTTGGGGATGTGGGGTGGAGTTGCTACAGTGATCCCTCTGTTCCAAAAGAATCGGATGTGCAGCCCTTGCTCTTCTCCTAGCCCTATTTCAAATTGGAGTTGATCCCAAGTGACTATGATGGAGTCTTACTTTCCTATGTGGCTGCATAGGACCAGGCCACAGTTTTGCCCCAAATTCTTTAAACTTCTATGCACAAGAAGTGTATCATGCTTTAGCAAGATGCTCAGGTATTACGCTGATGGACACAGTACAAATCATGACTAGAACAATACCACTGCATCACAGATGTGTTTGTTTAATGCTACATTACTGTTTCATTTGATTCTTATAAACAGATCCTTGAAGACTGGATTTAAGGCGCTCTAGTAGAGAAGAAAGGTTTCATCTTAAAAATAAAACAGATGGTGCCTTCCCATTGCTTCTCTGTGGAGCACTGATGTATGTAAATAAGAAGTTGGCCAGTTTTCTTTTTCTGAATGCCCTTTTCTGACTTCAGAGACTGTAATCCTCCTCCTCCTCCTCTGTCTGAACAAACCATTCAGCCAAGCCATTTGAGGAAGGAGCTGTGGTTAGATGTGTAATTTCCTTTTACATAATGAATTACTGAAATTCCACTGACGTAAACTGTGGACAGTGATCATTTACAATCTGCTCTGTGGTAAATTCATGCAAACAAATGCCATATTATTTCATTGTGTGCAGATGTTGCAGATCATATGCAAAAATAATTGCAACCATTTTGAATAAGCATCAGTTGCAACATGATACATTTGGTTCTGGAAAGGTCCTATGAAATCTGTATGTATGCTCTGACATGATACCCTTGGCCTCCCTCGTTGGTGCATTATCTGGTTTGGTCTGTATCTGTTAACATGCTGTGCATTCTCTGGCTAACTCTTTTAATTGGCTGTCAATAGCTGAGTACCACAGGTAGCTCTGTGTCAAGCAACCCTTAGATGCAAGGGCAGATCTCTGGAAAGGAAAGTCAGTAAATGCCAACACAGCTCTGCTGCTGCTAACATAAAGAAAGGACTGGATCCCTTAGTGCTGTATCCCTTTTGTCTCACAAAGTAGAGCTGAGTAGGGAGCAACTCAGTCCCCAACTGATGCTCCAGCTCCTCCCCTGCTCCAGGCACAGGACATTCATTCCTCCCCACCCAAGTGTCAGTTCTGTTTCTACTCACAGGGGGTGAGGCAGGGGAGCAGGAGCTACAGGAGCAGTGCAGGACGCTGGTAACATAACATAAAGCTCCTCCACCCCTGCTGGAGCTCTGTCTACTCCCTCACCTCTTACCTAGGCAATGGCTGGTGAAGTGAGGGGTCACCAGGAGGAGAATCTCAAGCTGGAGCAGCAAGATGAGCTGGTGCCTGGTTATGGAGAAACTTGGGCTTCCAGCCTTCTTAATGATAGGTGGAGCAGCAGTAGGTGAGAGAGATTATCTCCTCCCCCCGCCATCTGCCTTTTTTCCAGAGAGCTGGCCCCTCACAATAGGGAGAGGGGAAGAAGGAGATTGCTTATTCCTAACTCCAAGTGGAGAGAAGAATGAAAGGAGAAACTCTCCTGAGGGAAAAGATGCCATGGGGTAGATGCAGAAATGAGGGGGAGTAAATTTAGGAGAGGTAAAGGATCAGATGGGAATGAGAGTGGAAGGGAATGGGGGGCGGTGAATGGAGATGCTAGAAGCTTTAGGAGAATGGAGACAATGGAAGAAGAAGGGGACAGAGCGGCATTTAGATAGAGGAAGTTGAGGGGGATGAAATGGAAGAGAACTAACTAATAAAAAGAGGCAGAGTGAAGGAAAGAAACAGGGTGGAGTTCCTCATGGGAAGGAGAAGGAAGAACAGCTAACTTGGGAGACATGGAAAGACACATTTTAAATTGTGTAGAAAGTTTGATGCCATGATATTTCACTGCATTATACACACATGTTTGATGTAAATGTTGTAGGACATGGTTGTGTAGGAGGAAAGAACTCCAGACATGTGGTTTTAGATGTCAGCAATCTGAGCCCATTTTGTGTATGTGGGGCAATAGATAGGAGAAGGAATAGCTTTTTCAGGGCCCTATGGGGACATGCTAATGTCTGTAGCTTTTGTACATATTTGATATTATTATAAAATGTAACTTGTCTGACAAGTTACAGGTAAATACTAGAGAAGCTTATGTTTTTGGCATAACAATTCTTCTGAATTTTAAAATCTTTTAAAATGCAGGAAATTGGAAATTAAAATATCCCGGATCTTCATTTTTTATTTGTTTTTACATCATTAAAGAGGTTCCATTCAGGCAAAGTGTAAATGATGGCATTTATAGAGAGAGAGGCCCGTAGTCTCCATCCTAACTCTCAAATCTACACCCATTGCATGTATACTTACATTGCCTGCATGAAAACAAGAACTCCTTTCAAATTCTCTCTTGGCCCATTCACCTTCTCCCCATTCTTTCCCCTTGATTTGTCCCATCACCACATGACGATGCAATGGTGAGAGAAATAGTGTATGTGAGAAACCGAATTGTATAAACCTACATTTATCTTCATTTCAGATGAAGTCTTTACTGAAGTAGAAACTGCAATTTCCTCTTACATGAGTTATGAGAGGAGCTGTGAGCTTGACCCAGTGAAGGCTTTGTAAACTTTCACCTAGTTAGCCTGTAATTGCTGGTTTCACATTTCTTTTATGTACAGAAAAATTACGTGATATATTTATAAATCTATGGCAAACTATTTTAAGATATATTTTAAGAGGGTGCATGAAGAGGGGTGGCTGAGGGTAACCTCCTCAAAACTGATCTCGTGTTTCTCCTTTTGATTATTTTTTCTCTGTAAAATATGATCTGCGATGACTCAGAATTTGAGGAAATTGCAACTCTTATCTGGAATTTTCCAGACTCTTCTCAATTTAATGATTGCATCACTTCCATTTTTTTGGACCACCTGGTTGGAGCTTCAGGTGTACTTCACACCTCTTTCACTCAAGGACATCAAAGGGAGGTATTATAAGGTGGAGCAAAAGAGGACTATGACTATAAGAACAAAGGTCAAGAAGAAGACTTGTGTTCTTTTGGACCAGCAAAGACACCTGGAGAAGCTGACCCCTTCTGTTTTCTGGCCATCTGTGAATTGAGGAGGTGAAGATTGCACAGGCTGACAAGCCTCAGTATCCAAAAGATCCCACTAGTGGGACTGCACTGGCCCAGCTACCACCTCACTTGGTCCTGTGACTGTAGATAAAGCTACCATGACATGTGTATCAAAACTAGGAGAGATAGAATTCCAATCCCAAGTTATTTAAATATTTTATGATCTGTAGTTTTAAGAAACCATTCCTGACTTCTATTAGTGTAGAGTGTAAGTGTGGGGGGTGCATGCTTATAAGCACCTGTAAAGCCCCAAGAAAAGGTGCCAGAAGTAAACACCCTAAGTGCCAACTCTTTAAAGATACTCAGAGTTCTCTGTTCTCAGAATCCTGAGACATTATCAAACTATTATGTCTTTAACACTCTTGCTCAATTATCTTTTGCTCATCAGACACTGATATTTCTGTTGCGGGCAGGGGAGAAGAGCAGTAGTCATCACTGTATAAGTAAAACCTCAGGAGGAGGCTTTTGATTGGCTCCAACTGTAAATCAGACATAGCCAATTATTTGACTTGTATATTGGATTATTTGCCATGGGTAAAAGTTCTTTAAGTGGGATATAACCAAATGGACAGCCACCTTCTGGAATTCCTGTTTGTTTGTTAAGAACTGATTGTTTGCTGTATTAATTCAATGATCTAACTAATCCGATGATTTGATTGTAGTATCTTAATTTAGTGATGCAGTTTTTACTTTAGTTTTGCTTGTTCATTCATTTAAATAAACAAATATTGAATCCTTTTGTTCCAATAGGCAGCCTGAGTCAGAACCATGGAGAATCTGAATAAAACAGCTGCTTTATCTAAAAGCCCATTGGGCTCCCTTTAAATTAAACCTTTCAGATCTCACATAATGCTACATTCCCCACTTTTTGTCACGATCCATCAAAATGGGTGAGGTTTTTTTCCTATTCTGATCTACTTTAACCACCAGTTAGGTTACTCCAAGACCATAGCACTGAGGCCAACACCTTAGTGGCTCAGACAGTTCCCTTAATACATTTATTTTTCTTTGTGGTTGGCAATTTAAATATTTAGATTTAACTTAATGGCTTTAAGGAACAGCCTCAGTTTATGTCTATACTTGTACATTTGAAGATCCTAGGGCTTTTCTCAGGGTCTAAACTTGCTATTGTTTCTCACAGCTTATATCTCCTCTTACAAGAGCAACAGCATAAAATGCTGAACCACTCATATTTTTGGAGGTAGTTTGTGTCTAGAGCTGCCCGGGTTACATGCATACAATGTTCTGCCAATATTTTTTATTTCTCATAACATCTCTGCACCAGAACATGATGTTGTTAAAAGAAGCACAACAGTAGCATTGTGCAGAACACCAAGTTATATGCAGCTCTCATTGCTTATACTGATCTACCTAGCTGCTGATCCCTCATCCTCCAGTTTTCGTAGAAATTGGCTAAACACCCTGCTACGCAAAAACTGCTGAAATTTTACCCTTCAACCCCCTAAGGATTTTTGCTCCTGGGATTAGAAAACAATTAACACACCCAGAAATATAGGTGTTTAAAAGTGTCCATGAATATAAGCGGTGTTTGAAATCTACTTCTACCTTCTCCACCAGATCATTAGGTAGCTGGTGATGGGAGGACGGAGAGAAACTCTGACCTCAATTTGCTCTTCTTTGAAATGTTTTAAAAAACTGACCACTGCACGTTTCCAAGACCATCTCAGTGTTGTACCAGCACCTGATGTACTATATCTCCGGTAACTTGTAGACTCCTGGGGCAGGAGAGAGAGTATTTCCTTATGATTGTACAGCACCAAATGCACTACCGGTGCTCAAACAATAATGCAACAAATGAAATCCAATACAAATAGATTCTTCTGGAGTATTTTAGAACTCTAATAAAGAGTTGCTATTTTTTTGTGTTTGATTTTGTAAACTGCATTAAAGACTCATTGAAAAACAAAAGGCTTTTTCAGTGTGTTTGGCACAATTTACACTTTGTGCAAAAAGTAATAGTTTAATATTGGTAAGAAAAATTATTTTCATTAGCTTGCATGTTAGGATGGGAACTCTCTGGCTTATTAGTGGATTACTGTCACTGAATGTAATTAATAGCATAAATAAAGTCATAAATGCAGTGGTCCTGACTTTCTCCCTTATATGGTTTGAATCTGTATTATCTCATCTGAAGTCATGTTGGTGTAAATGTGGTATAGAGAACAGGAAATCTAGGCTGGAAGAATCCAGTGGTAGCTTTTCAGCAATGTAGGCAATAGCCCCACTCAGGCAAGTATACCTATAACCCAAAAGCTATAGCACATAGTCTCCAGGAGCATTCCGACACTTGGTAACTGCAATGATGAAGGGTAGCTGTAAAGGACCTAATTTTCCACTGCCCCGTCCCTTTCAAGTCATTTATGCCAGTGCAAAGTGAGTCCAATGTGGATGTAAACTGCTGCTTAGTTAGAAGTGGTAGCATTTTAAATTTACTTTGCACAGGTGTAAAGAACTACACGAGAATCTGTCTAAGAGGATAGTAAAAGTAATTCAGCCCAATTCTCTTCTGACTTAAATTCGTTTAAATCAGGGAAAAGTCCACTGAAGTCAATGGAATTACTGCTGTAAAATCAGTGTCAATGAGAAGAAAATCAGGCCCACAGGATTAGGGGCGGGAATTTCTTAGGAAAAATGGTTGGACTGATTCTCCTCTCGCTTACCCCTGTTTTATACCAGTGCAGCCTACTGACTTTCCTGATTCTTCTCATGTGAGAAGACATTTCAGGCCCTCCGACGTCTACACAGATTACATGGCTAAACTTGTAACTACGGGGCGTCATTAAAATTACTGACAGTTACAGTTACAATAAAAAAGTTTTACTTTTAAGAAACCAAATTTAACTCTGTGCTTGGAAAATTTATTCCTCTGCTACACCTGAGGTCTCAATATCAATAGGTAGTGGGTACCAGCATGGAAATTAGAGTCCTATAGTTTTTTTTTAAAAAAGGGGCAGCAGGAATAAGCCCACCGTTCTGAGCAATTCTTCTTCTATTAATGAGACTGCCTCTGTTCTCTCTGTCTGCATGTGAGCTACAGCTGAGTGCCTGCCAGCCATTGCATTACCAGTATTTAAGACATTACTATGTATCGTGCTTAGAAATACCTCGACTATGGTAAATGCATTCAAATTCTGTTCTAATTTTTATATCAATGATAAGGAAACATATTTATACATTTGTGGGGTTTGTTCACAGCAGTTGCCATAGAAAGTTTTTATTCATTTGTTCTCCTTTATCTGTGCAGTAAGATTCTGAGTCATGCTCTATTGTTTGCAGTCATTTTACAACAGTATAGGATCAGATCCATGCATATATATTTAATGACTTCAAAAAACCTGTATGGTACTGTATCAGCAGTTATTCAGTGTTGTAAAAAGCATCAAATTAATCAGATGACTGGAATACCCACTGATTGTTGTGCTTATAAGTGAAACTTTCTCAGTTCCAAATGGTGTGAAACATTTATATGGCAGGGAAAAAGCCAAATAGAAACTGAATGCTGAAGGGACTCTCAAATTGAGCATCTGAATGTATTCAGAGTTTATATGATTTACCTCTAGCAAGCTTGTATTGCTACTGTTGTGCAGGAACAGCAGCACCTGCCTTCAGTTCAGAGAAACTTAAAAATAAGCATATAGTGGGTGCAGATAGTCTATATTAACTAATAATGGTTCCAATTGAAAACAACCAGTGCTTCCTGGAAAAAAAGGGAATTGACATTTAACAGATTGTAATCCATTTATAGTATGACCAACTGAAGTCTGCAAAGATACCTATCCTGTACATATCTTAGATTCATAGTTTAAGACTAGAAGGGACAATTGGGTCATCTAGTCTGACCTTCTATATAACACTGGCCATTACATTTCACCCAGTTACATCTAAATTCAGCTCAATAAATTGTGGTTGGCTAAAACATATCTTACAGAAAGGCTGATCTGAAGACATCAAGAGATGGAGAATCTACCACATCCCTTAGAAGTTTGTTCCAGTGCTTAATCACCCTCACTATTATAACCGTGTGACTAATTTCTAATTTGAATGTCTGGCTTCAACTTCCAGCCATTGGTTCTTGTTTGCCTTTCTCTTCTAAATTAAAAAGCCCTTTAGTATCTGGTATTTTCTCCCTGTGAAGTTACCTATATACTGTTGTCATGTCACCATTCAGTCTTCTTCTGCATAAACTAAACAGGTTGAGCTCTTTAAGTATCTCACTTGAAGGCATTTTTTCCAGCCCTTGAATCATTTGTGTGGTGCTTTCTGCCACTCTCCAGTTTTTCAGCGTTTTAAAAAAAATGTGGACATCAGAATTGTAGGCAGTATTCCTCTATTGGTCTCTCTTACTACTTCCTTGTTTATATATCCAAGGATCTTATTAGCCTTTTGTGCCACATCGCACTGGGAGCTCATGGTCAGTTACTTGGCCACCATGTCCCCTACATCCTTTCCGGAGTCATTGCTTTCTAGGATACAGTTCCCTACTCTGTAGGTATGGCCTGCATTCCTTGCAATTTTATACATCTAGGAGCATTTGTCTGTATTAAAAAATATTTTGTTTGAATGGGACCTGTCATAAATATAAAGGGAAAGGTAAACACCTCTAAATCCCTCCTAGCCAGAGGAAAAACCCTTTCACCTGTAAAGGGTTAAGAAGCTAGGATAACCTCGCTGGCACCTGACCAAAATGACCAATGAGGAGACAAGATACTTTCAAAGCTGGAAGGGGGGAGCAACAAAGGTTCTCTTGGTCTGTGTGTTGCTTTTGCCGGGACCAGAGCAGGAATGCAGGTCAGAACTCCTGGAAAGGGCTAATAAGCAATCTAGTTAGATATGCGTTAGATTCTGTTTTGTTTAAATGGCTGATAAAATAAGTTGTGCTGAATGGAATGTATATTCCTGTTTTTTGTGTCTTTTTGTAACTTAAGGTTTTGCCTAGAGGGATTCTCTATGTTTTGAATCTGATTACCCTGTAAACAATTTATCATCCTGATTTTACAGAGGTGATTCTTTTACTTTTTCTTCAATTAAAATTCTTCTTTTAAGAACCTGATTGCTTTTTCATTGTTCTTAAGATCCAAGGGTTTGGGTCTGTGTTCACCTGTACAAATTGGTGAGGATTTTTATCAAGCCTTCCCCAGGAAAGGGGGTGTAGGATTTGGGAGGATTTTGGGGGGGAAAGACGTTTCCAAGCGGGCTCTTTCCCTGTTATATATTTGTTAGACGCTTGGTGGTGGCAGCAATAAAGTCCAGGGGCAAAAGGTAAAATAGTTTGTACCTTGGGGAAGTTTTAAGCTAAGCTAGTAAAAATAAGTTTAGGGGGGTTTTCATGCAGGTCCCCACATCTGTACCCTAGAGTTCAGAGTTGGGAAGGAACCAGTTTACCAAGTGATCCAGATTGCTCTGTATCACTGCCCTGTCCTCATCACTGTTTACCTCTCTGCCAATCTTTGTGTTATCCATAAATTTTATCAGGGGTGATTTTATTTACTTCCAGATCATTTGATGAATACATCAAAGAGCATTTGGTGCAGTACTGATCCCTGCATAACCCCACTAGAAACATCCCAATTTGTTATGATTCCCCAGGGACAACTATTTTTGAAATCTGTGAATTAACCAATTCTTAATTTATTTAATAGGAGCTTTATTGATGTTGTATAGTGCTAATTTTTAATGTCATGAAGTACTATGGGAAATGGCTTACAGAAGTCCATTATTTCTATGCAGTTACCTTTATCAACCAAACTTGTAATCTCGTCACAGAATGAAATTGGGTTTGTTTGATAAGACCTATTTTCCAAAAAAACAAGTTGACTGGCGTTAATTATATTCTTATCCTTTAATTGTTTGTCAATTGAATCAACTTTTCCATTATTTTGTTCAGGACTGGCGGCTAGCTGGCTAACCAGGTTACAGTTACCCAGGTCATCCCACTTGCCTTTTTTGAATATTGGCACAACTTTAGCACTCTTCCAGTCTTCTGGAATTTCCCTTGGTTTCATTTTACTTTCAAACAAGGATAAAGGTTTCAGTGTCCTACAGAACCCTATTCATGTGACGAGACATTCTTTGGATCATGTTCACAACATCCAAATCTTATTCACCATAACATTGATTTATTATCTGTTGTCCCATAATTGGTGTTTTTTTACATAAGTTTTCTAAGGGATTTCTCCAGTATTAAAGACGAGATTTATCATGTGTGTATGGGGAGGTTGGCAGATAAGGTGAAATCAGGACAGAACTATTACAATGGAAAGAAAACTCACATTAGGAGCTGCATGATGCTTAGAAGTAATGTTGAAAAGGAATTATTGCATGTTAAAGCAAAGAAAATAGAACAATTAAGACCTTATCATATGAGAGCTTTCTTTGTAGCTAGTAAATTCCATTAAACTGTTTGTGGGGAGGGGATGAAGAGGGGAGGGGCTGAATGTGCGTAGATGAAGCTTGACATTTCAATCCAAAGTTACACATGAGTATTTTAACATTACGTACAAATATTTGCACAAAAACAAAGGACATTTTGAGATAAAACAGCCAGTTGATCATTAGCACAGCCCCTTAATTCCTAGGGATTTCAGCCAGCACATATGGTTATCTAACAGGGGGTCTCAGAACAGTGGGTGATCTTATATACCATATGTACTGCTGTATAGCAAGGAACAACTGGCTTTGGTCAATAATACAACAAAAGGCTAAACTCAAAATTATCTTGCTTTTATTAGTTGGTATCAGCATCTTATTATTTTAGCTTTGCTCTTGTATTTAACTATGTATTGGGTGGCACCATGAGAATACATTTGTGTCAGTAGGGACAAGTTAGAGGAAATAGTTTACTTAAACTTAACTAAAAACTCAAAATGCAATATTAACTTGGAATTCATTTGATTTTCTGAAAATACATTATGGTGGTCTGAGTCTAACGTAACAGGAAATGCCACACCGGAAACAGACCATGACTATGGTCCATGTATTGCAGCGCTGCTATTTTGGCTTTGACATTAACCAGTATTAAATACTTAATTAAAAAAAAGGTGTAAAACCCCACCGTGCCCCTATATATGCAATAATATGGAAAGGAATTTCTTCCTGACTGTAGCTAATAGGAATATCTTATATTCTGAAGTATAAGGATTCACAGCCCTTCTGAGTTTCATCATGTCTAGTGTACATGCAGATATGGTTTCATAAATATCCACCCTGTTGTAAACATTATTAAACTGGTTGCCTCAATAGCATTCTGAGGCAGCCAATTCCATGGGTTTGTTATATGCAGCATAAAAATACTTCCTTTCATCCATTTTAAACTGGTAGGCATACAGTGTCAAAAGTGTCTCTTGATCTTGAGAGCCCCAAACAAGATACCTTTAGAGCCTGTTTCCAGCAAGTGGGTGCTCAATTTGGACACTCAAATACTGACACCCTAAATCAACAGTCAGTTCTGAAAATTTAGCCTGTTGCATTTTAACGTGGTCACACCATTATTAATTAATATTATTCTTAGGCTTGAAGGCCCTACAGGGATTGTGGGAGTCCATAGTGCTAGGTGCTGTACAAACATGGATTAACAAGATGGTCCACCTTCTCCAAATAGCTTATAATCTTGGTTAATGACAAGATGCAACTGGTGGATGTAACAAACAAATGGGGGTGGCTGTGGGGAAAGGAAGAAGAGCTAATAAAACTCCAAACACGTTTTGGCACAGACTAGCTGTATACACAATGTCCAGTCCGCCCTTCCCCCTTTGTAGTATGACAAGGAGAAAACTGAACTTTTCTGCACCATTCATTATTTTACATACTTCTAGCATATCTCCTTGCCAAAATAAAATGTGCTAGTGTTTAAGGGCCTGCCTTAAGCAAACATGTTTTTGTGTTGCCTTCATTGGGAGCAATATGGCGCCATTAGTCTGCCCTTTCATTACCATTCTCTAGCCTTTTTCTATTTCTACTGCTCTCCAGTCTGGGATAGATCCTTAGCTGGTGTAAATCAGCATAGCTCCATTGACATCAATGAAACTGGGCCAATTTACACCAGCTAAGGATTTGTTTTTATCTCTTTACAAACAAAAAAAAAAACACCTCCTGAGGTGACCAGAAAAGAAAGCAATATCCATTAATTAATTAACTAGATAATTAATGTGAGCGTGTTCTAAGGATGTCTGCATTCTCTCTTCCACCTCTAGCCTCGCTTTAAAAAATAAAAACTTCTGGGCTCAGTTGTGCATTACAGGCAAGCCTTTGAATTGGGGGTGGTGTGGAGTCTCTGGTGGAGCACTGAGAAAAGCCATCAGAAAAGCACAATGGTTTCCAGCACATTCACTGTGTGCATTCCCCTCTGCTACCAGCCAGCTCTGTTACTAGTGAGTGGGGGGAGGGGAGTCATAGCCCCACCTCTCCACTTTTGGAGTGGCTTGCATGTTGGGGTGTGTCTAATAGGAAACACTCTTTGAAGGGGCAGAGCCAAGTTTTGCAACCGGGGGTGGGGGGAGAGATGGGTCATTGGTGATGGCCTGGAGTGAGAACCCACCCCACCCTCACCTGGTAGCAGTGGTGCCTGTCCTGTGAGTCTGGGACTGGCTCCCCACTCCAGGTATTGCAACCTGGAGCACAAGGTTCCAGTTTTTCCACTCTTTGCACTGTGTTGCAGTGGCCGGAGTGTGGAGGTGAGCCCACCGCAGTTGCCAAGTGAGAACAGGGTGGGCTTGGTTTCCAGCCTTGTGTGAAAATTTGTGTGGTACACCTCCTTTTGTCAATTGCATAATATGCTTTAAAAGGCATCAAACATACATCTAAAGGCTATTGGTGGCCTCCCTATTAGCTCCTCCACCGGTCTTTGTGCTCTAGATTAGATACCTGATCTCCATTCCCATCCTCCCCCCAACACACCTGGACAGGACCTGCTCCAATATGGCCTTTAACTTTTCAGTCACAAAAAGAAAGTTTGGTTTTTAATAGTCAAATACAATTAAAAATACCAGCTCAGTATTAGTTATAGTAACAAGCGAAAAATAACCTAACGTCTCATTCTCTTTTCTACAAGCTTCAGTGCACTGAGCATCTATTGTCATCAAGCAGTCCAGAGTTATGGCTAGCTGTTTTTCTCGAGAAGTTGCAACTCATTTAGAAACTATCAGAATGCATGCATATTTCTTCCAACATGCATTATCTTTCAGGAAATACTTGTGCCTTCCTGTTCATTAGAGTGGAAGGTGACATTATCAGGAATTTTCTTTTGCTGTATCTTGTATCTAACAAGGTGGTTACAACTCTAGCATCCTATTAATTTAAATTGGACATAATTACAAAAGCATATTAAGAGGGATCTTGAATTATTGTGAAAATGTTTCTGCACATACATTTCATGGCAGCCTATATCACCTCAAGGCAAGTCATGAAAATTAGCTATTGAATATGCCCAAGCTTACTTTTGAGAGTCATTGCACAGAGGAAAGTGGTCTAGTAAATGCAGCTGGGGCCTGGGAGTCAGGATTCTGAGTCTGTTCCAAGCTTTGCTCCTGGTTTATTGTATTACCTGGGCAAGTCACTTTACTTCTGCATCTCAGCTGAATTGTGTGTATATTTAACTACCTCACAGGGAGAAATGTGATAACTGATTCATTAATATTTGCAAAATGCTTTGGGACCTTTTGAATGGCATTCTACAGAAGTGTAATGAGTAATAAAAGTTTATAGAGCTGGAAATAGGCTTCATTTACAATGGGGTTTTTAACCACATAGGTAGTTCCACAATGCATGCCCTGATGGACACCAAGATTTGCGTCATTGCCACTTGGATCTTCCACAGTGTGATATCATCCACAGAGCTACAATAAATAATAAAATGAGAACAGTAGTCTGGCTGTTATACTTTCCTCACTAAAGGCCTGTTGGAAGACTCCCTTTTATTTCAGTGGGCTTTTATCAAGCCCCAACAGAGCTGAGAGAATAATTCACAGTGACTACTCTTATTTAATGAATTTAGTTTTTCTTTCTGCTCATGGAATGCCCACCAGGAAATCGAGTCTTCCTCAAAGTTGCTTGACACGTTTTTATGCAATTTTATTCTTCTTTGGATTGACAGCAGACAGTAACCTTAAGTTACAAAAAGACACAAAAACAAGAACATACATTCCATTCAGAACAATTATTTTATCAGCCATTTAAACAAAACAGAATCTAATGCATATCTAACTAGATTGCTTATTAGCCCTTTCCAGGAGTTCTGACCTGCATTCCTGCTCTGGTCCCAGCAAAAGCAACAGCAACACACAGACTGAGAGAACCTTTGTTTCTCCCCCCTCCAGCTTTGAAAGTATCTGGTCTCCTCATTGGTCATTTTGGTCAGGTGCCAGCGAGGTTATCTTAGCTTCTTAACCCTTTACAGGTGAAAGGGTTTTGCCTCTGGCGAGGAGGGATTTTATAGCACTGTGGACAGAAAGGTGGTTACCTTCCCTTTATATTTATGACAGATGTTTTTACATACTTTATCAAAATTGAAATTGTAGAGGGATAATTTATTGACCCAGAGGTGACTGACCATGGGATTACATGTCTCCATCCTGTAGAAACCACTTCCCCTCCTCACACCAATGTACTCCAAATATCAACATGGATTCTCCTTTAAAATGCTGCAGCAACTAGTGAAGGGAATCATACTTAACACATGTACATGCAAATTAGTAGGAAGACTTCTTTGAAATGGTCCTAGCCCTTCAAGAAGATGGCATTAAAAATACACACAGAAATGAGGGAGTGGGCAGGCAAACTTAAAAGCATCCTACCTACTGAAATACCAAATGGTCAAAATGGCCATTTGTGATGTATTTTAGTTTGGCCAACTAGTTAGCACTAAACATCTATTTTTGGTCACAAACCATCCCAGTTAAATAGATTTCATTTGCTATAGATTATAAAAGCCAAAAAGGACCACTGTAATCATCTAGTCTAACCTCCTATATAACACAGGCCACAGCACTCCCCCAAAATAATTTCTTTTCAAAATAGAGCATTTCTTATAAAAACATCCAGTCTAGATTTAAAAGTTGCCAGTGATGGCGAATCCACCATGATCCTTGGTAAATTGCTCAATTGGTTAATTACCCTCATTGTTAAAAATGCATGCCATATTTCCAGTCTGAATTTGTCTAGCTTCAACTTCCAGCCACAGGATTGTGTATTGACATTTTTTTTGCTAGATTGAAAATTCCATTATCAATTCTTTGTTCAAAAGGCATAGGTCAAAACAGGGCAAATGGTGTTTCTTTACTTTGCACAACTCATCTAAACATTAATGTTGCTTATTAAAGCTACAGATGGTAGCAGGCAAATGGACTTTTCTGTTGATTTCCTTATTCTTTTTCCTTCTTTTAGTGAAAATGGATGGAATGTTACTTTTATTGCAGTAACTATGGGCCAGGTCAGTGCCTGGATGCCATCAAAGGCTGTAATAAGTACGTACAGTATAATAGTAACCAAGATTTTCAGCTATTATAGATATCTTTACACTTGATGCATGAGTCACAGTATTTATTTTAGAGCAAGAGAAAATAAAATACATCAGAACCTTGCTAAATTGCACAATTTATAATCCACACATAAAACCTGATAGTAGCGTGCTGTGGCATAGTCTTGTATTAATATAGTTTCTTTTTACAAAATATTAAATGGAGCAGCTAATGTTTGGGCCTGCCTCTAGTGTTACTAGATTCACAATTGCTCAACCGAATGTCATAGGCCTTCAAACTGCTCACAGCTAACAGAGATGGCCTGCAGTAGAAGTAATAGGGTCCTTGTCTTTTGCAACAGAAGGACCCAACTTTTATCACCATTGCCATAATATTCTAATGGCTTTTGCACACAACAGAGTGACAACTATAAAGACCTAAGCAGACGAGGATATGTAACAATATGCTGCAGTATGTTTACTAGTACATTGTGAGAGATCAATAATTAAAATTAAACTCAGTATATTGAGTCAGATTAACCTCGCTTTCATTGTCTTTGTTCACCTTTGCTAATTCACAATTCAGTAAATGCCGGTGATCCCAAACTTTAGTGAGGCTCTGCTTAGTTCCTTTTAATGCATAGGTTAGTATTTATTTTTTTTAACATTTCAAAAATATTTTTAAATTGCCATATTTCAAGCTTCTAATTGCCTAAAGTTTGTCAGTGCTGTTAAGAAAACAGCAGGTCAAATAGCACCAATTCTCTATGCACATCCCGGGACATGTACTGTGATGTTTTGTACTCCTCCAGCGGCTGTGCTGCCATTGCTGTAGAAACAGACCTCAGATCAGTAAAAATGTGTCAGGAAGTTTCACGCTATCCACTGTTTAATTGGAATGTCTTTTTGGAACAATGTATATTTTAAAAAAAAAAAAAGCCCCCTAACCTGACCGGCTTTTGCTTTCCAACCTCTGTTTCCATGGCAGTCTCAGCTGGTAGAAGGCAGAAAGCTGGTACAGTAAGAGACAAACAGCAGCTTGAGCAGCACTTTCCTAGCAACACCTATAGATCACAGGATCCTGTTGTGTTAACTTGAACAAGATTAGAAACAGAATCTCTCCACTTTTTTTTTCTTCCCTCTCATGGGTGTAGGCATATGAGGGAGGTATATGGTCTGCCAAGTACTGACACTCCCATTTATACTGCACCAACACAGCAGCAACTCTCAGGGAAGCAGATTTTTATAAATACATTACATATGCAATAGAAAAGAAGTACATTTTACTGAGATTGCTTGTCTTCTCTGCTGATTGTTGCAGACAAGGTCGCTATATCTAATTTGTTCTTGTCTGCTATACTACAGTATGATTCTATAATTTGTAAAAAGTATTTTGCAACAACAGATTACATTTATAGTCTGTGCTTCACAATTAATAGATCTGATCTCTTTACATTAGTACACACAAAGTTCTCTCAACCTACAGACAGGTAAAAGCTCAGAACGTAAAGTACCGGACCTTTCTTTTAATATCATAGACAAATTGGACATATAGACTTGCACTCAGCAGAGAATACCATAACTTAAGGAAATATTTATAAAATAATCATATTTTACAACAATTAAAGTGAAGTGTATGTCCCATCTTTTTGCAGCAGCTTTCTCCCAATTATAACCTAAAAATGGCTCAGCATTACTTCCCTCATGATAGCAACTAATAATAAAATCTACACAGTTTCATAGCAGAAAATAAGAAAATGAATGGTTTGGTTATTTTATTGGCAATGTATATAAAAGATATACCTCGATAGACAACGCGCATTTGGGCCCCTTTGTGCTAGGCACTGTGTAAACATAAGAGATGGACCTTGCCTAAAGAACTTACAGTCTAAACAGGATAAAACCTGTCAAAGCTTAAAAACCTTTTTTGCTTGTTTTGCTCCATCCTCTTGCTCCTGCCATTGCTCTGTCCAGTCGCATGAACCATTTTGCCTGGCCATTGCAAACTTAGCCATTTTTTCCAGTGTTCCCTCACACAGACATTTTTTACTTTGTTTCTGACCCTTCCTACTATATGTTAATTATAATTTATTGATCTGTCACTTCACTGTTCCTTTAACATCATCCTCAATGTTGCTTCAACCCAAGATCAGCATCCAACAGCCCCTTCCCCTCCCAGAGTCCAGGTGAGATCTGTTCAGTTGGCAGTTCTGATGATGTGGCAGGGGTCCTGAAGGGACCTGACTCCCTGCAGATGTACTCCAACCCTGCCAGGATGATGATGTTGCTGCTGCTGCCCTAAATCTTTGGTATCCAGCGGAGCAGGGGCTGTATGAGCGATCCATTGATCTTTGTTGACCTTTGTTGCCACAGGGTTTGGGCTGGCTGGGGATGCCTCAGCCTTCAGATTGTTGTTGTCAAGGTTCCTCCCCCACTCTGAACTCTAGGGTACAGATGTGGGGACCTGCATGAAAAACCTCCTAAGCTTATCTTTACCAGCTTAGGTCAAAACTTCCCCAAGGTACAAAATATTCCACCCTTTGTCCTTGGATTGGCCGCTACCACCACCAAACTAATACTGGTTACTGGGGAAGAGCTGTTTGGACGCGTCCTTCCCCCCAAAATACTTCCCAAAACCTTGCACCCCACTTCCTGGACAAGGTTTGGTAAAAAGCCTCACCAATTTGCCTAGGTGACTACAGACCCAGCCTTGGATCTTAAGAACAACGAACAATCCTCCCAACACTTGCACCCCCCCTTTCCTGGGAAATGTTGGATAAAAAGCCTCATCAATTTGCATAGGTGACCACAGACCCAAACCCTTGGATCTGAGAACAATGAAAAAGCATTCAGTTTCTTACAAGAAGACTTTTAATAAAAATAGAAGTAAATAGAAATGAAGAAATCCCCCCTGTAAAATCAGGATGGTAGATATCTTACAGGGTAATTAGATTCAAAAACATAGAGAACCCCTCTAGGCAAAACCTTAAGTTACAAAAAAGATACACAGACAGAAATAGTTATTCTATTCAGCACAATTCTTTTCTCAGCCATTTAAAGAAATCATAATCTAACACATACCTAGCTAGATTACTTACTAAAAGTTCTAAGACTCCATTCCTGGTCTATCCCCGGCAGAAAAACCAGCATATAGACAGACACACAGACCCTTTGTTTCTCTCCCTCCTCCCAGCTTTTGAAAGTATCTTGTCTCCTCATTGGTCATTTTGGTCAGGTGCCAGCGAGGTTACCTTTAGCTTCTTAACCCTTTACAGGTGAGAGGAGTTTCCCCTGGCCAGGAGGGATTTCAAAGGGGTTTACCCTTCCCTTTATATTTATGACAGTTGTAATCATTGGAGACAGGTACCCAAAATAATTGGTGAGGCTGCAGGTAGCAAGATTCCTCAATACTTTAGACTATTTAAAGTGAAAGACTGACACTGTGTTTGGGATTGGGTCACAGGGGAATGTTTGGATGGTGAAGTGGGAAGAACAAGGAGTGCCCCTTCCACTCTCTGTCGCCTTTCCCTTTTCAGAATGAAAAAATGGGATCTTTATAGTCAAAGGCAGTGTGGGAGAAGACAGTATATGTGGGGGAGGGGTAACAGTGGAAGTCCTGAGAGGTGGGCTTCTGAGGCTGGTAATGGGGAAAGTGAAATAGGAAAAGGAAGGAGTCTGAGCCTGGGAGTATGAGAGAAAGATGTTCCGACTCTGGGAGTGCCAAATGTGTGTGGGTTCAGAGCTGAGGAGATTGGACTGAGCTCTGGAAAGACTGGGTAGGAAGAGGAGGGGTTCTGAGCCTGGGTGCACTGGGTTGTGTTGGGATGTGGATTTTGAGCAGGTGGGAATTGGGTTGGAGGGGTTCTAAGACAGACAAGGGACAGGTTGGGTTGGCAGGAAGGTAATGGGGTCAATTGATGAATGAGATCATGGGTAAAATGGCCATGTGTGTGTGTTGGGGGGAGGAAGCAAGTAGGAGAAGATGGTGGAATATGAACTAGACTGGAGGGGAACAGGTTGGGACGAGGAAAAGGACAACACTTGTTGCTGGGAATAGGGAAGTAGCAGGAACCAGCTGCTGAGAATATATTCCGCTTCAATGGGATTGAGGAGTAGTCCCTGCTCTTTGTCCCCTCCCTCTATAACTTGCAGCCCATGAGCTGCCAAGCTGGAAGAGCCAAGTGGCAGCAAGGTACTCTGCAGCCTCCAGTGGCTGGAGTACCTTCAGCCACAGAAGGAGTCACCTGGTGTCAGCAGGAGGTACTGCACCCTGAAGAATAAGCCACACTGCAGTGTCACTGTCTGTAAAGTGAGAGCTGTGGCATAATTGGTGGGGCATTTTAGCCCTAAAGAGCTAATTGCTCCTACTTGTAATGGATCTCTTAGTCTTGGCTACATTGTGGGTATTTTGTTGATGTAGTTGCACAGGTGCAGTGTTAATTGTTACTTGAGCTGGTGCAACTTGTAGAGGCCTAAGCTGCAATGTCTAGGTCATCCTGGTGCAGTCCAGCTATGCTACCGGTTTGCACCTGTGCAGTTACATTAGTTAAGCTACACTGGGGATAGGACAAGGTTCATTTAGACAGTGCTTTACTGTAATCTTTGACTTTCTTAGGCCTCTTTCAATTCTTGCCAGCATAGCATCATTGCTATATTTTGCAATGGTCCTGGGTCTGAACAAATTCTTGGAAGAGGTCTGATCCATTTCATGCTCAATGGGAATGGATTTACCTTTATTTTGACAACTTCCTCTGGCCCTTAAAAAGAGTTTATTTTATTTTGAAGTCTAATAGCTCTCTTTATTGTTTGTTGTGACTCTGCTATTAGACTGACTACAATATGGGTTTTAAAATCCAAGTGGAAAAAATAGAAATGCCTTAATATAAAGGGAAAAGAGCTTTAACAATCCCTTCCCAAGTCCAGAAATATGTATTTAGTACCCCCTTGTTATCTAGAACTTGCAGCTGTATTAGTTCTTTCTAGGGTCATCATATGTCCCATGTTGGCCGGGACAGTCCCTTTTTTAAGCCCTGTCCTGAATTTTTGGCAAAAATGGGCATTTATCCTGTATGCTCTTGCGAACTTGATCAGTGGGACAAAAGTGGGGTGTGGAGGAATGTGCGGGAGTGGGGGAGCAGCAATGCCAACCCTGTGCAGTGGGGGTGGCAGGGCTCGTGCAGGGGGGAAGCAGGGCTTGGGTGAGCAGCTCAGGCTAGCCCCGCGTTGCAGGTGGCCTTGGGCTAGCCATGTGTGGAAGGGGGGCTTGGGCTAGCCCTGAGCAGAGAGGGGGGCTCAGGCGAGCAGCTCGGGCCAGACCTACATGGTGTCCCATTTTCCCTTTGGGAAATATTGTCATCCTAGTTCTTTCATCACTGCCTGCATACTATAAGAGTCTAAGATAAAGGACAGAGATGCACACCCTTTTACTTCAGCCCCTGGATGGTATAAGGAGCTAGACAGACTTGCCATTCATTTTGTTAAATTGTAGGCGGCAGCAGCTAGAAATCTCCTGGGTTTTCTTGAATGCCTCTGATTCAGGTCAAGTCAATATAAAAAATTAAACAAAGATTCCTTTAAAGGGCCAAGCTGACCTTTTTTAAAGGAAGAAAAATCTCACCTATCATCAGTTTAACTCAGGCCTTGTCTGCCCTGGACTGTGGAAGAAAACATGTTAAACTAACAGGATATTAAACATGACTTAGCCCCTACTGCAGGCAGGGATAAATTGTATTTAAAAACACATTAGCGGGCTGTGGCTAACTCTAGGGTTCCTTAAGGTCAGAGTTAAAGTTGTAGTGTGGTGATGAAATATGTATTTCTTTATCATGGATAAGAAAAATGGCTCAGATTCTAAGCTGCACCTGAGCTGTGCTTGGCTCAGGCCCAGCTGCATTGGCAAAGAAAGCTTTACGCAGCCTTTAGGACCCCACTGTAAAATAGAACAGACTTATAACTGGATATTTATTGTCCCCCGTAGCTGTTCTAGCAGCCAAGAATAGCTTAAATGCAGGGGGGCCCTGGCCACACCCTTTCGTGGGCTATGCTCCTTGAGCCAGAAGCCATGGTGGTGGGTCAGTCTACAGCCCCTGCAGTGGTTTTGCACCACCTAAAGATTTCCCTTACACAAGAAAAATTCCCAGGTAGTCATGTAAGGTGACTTTATGACTGCTTTTTGCTGCTGCAGTGGCACCAATAAGCTGAAGTACAGGAGATAACTAACCCAATGTGTTTGTCATGTGAGATCTGATGGGGTTTTATTGAGTCCCTTTCTTTTGAGAGGAGGGGGCTTGTAAAGGATGTGCTAGGTAACTACACGTAAAGGGTTGTGATGCTGCTCTTTTGTTTTTGGAAGTGGAGGAGAGGTGATTTTTTTCCCCCACTCTGCCTGTATCACAACTTGAACTCCATCTTCTCCCATCATGTATCTGATACTTACTTTGTTGGGAGTACAAATACTTTCACCTCTAATAGTGAATTTATTCCCACTCTATATGTAGTTCTGAGCATTGCCTCTTCTGCTACTTGGGTTTTGTGCTTACCACACTTTCATGTAGAGTGACAACATTGGCATAATTGATAGAATTTTTAAGTTCGTAGTTAACAGTGTATGCATTCTCCTCTTCCACTGTGTATGGATCATAAAAGAAGGTGTTGCTCTAGATACAATTCTGTTTTTAATACAAATACACAGTAGTCTAAATACCCCCACATGCTGAATTGCAAACTGATAACTTGATATGTCTGAGAGGCCAATACCCACTCCCCTGTGGTTCAAGATTTATGGGACATTGGAAAAATATAGGCACAGATTTTATTAAGAGTTTAATTTCTACTGTTTTATAATCTAAGAATGTAGTGTAGTAATCTGAGAATATCCTCTTCTCATTCCTGAGTGGAACTTTGGGAACAGTCAAAGAAAAGATTATCCCAAAGAGTCTTCTGCACGCTGTAAGTCTATAAGACTTTGGTCACACTGTTCTCATTCATCCAGCATAGAAATGACCAATAAAGCTCAGTTACTTAGATCACACTCCTTTCTCAGTGTTTCTATTTAACCAAACTGGGAGTGGATATAAAATATTCTACAATATTAATAGATTTGCAAGATTATTTACTGAGCCCTGTATGGTTTAATTATAATTCTCTAGTATCACAGCTCTGAACTTCTTCCCTTTTCAAACTCACGTGCTCAAAATATCCATGTACCTACAGTTGTGTGTTTGCACACACACACACATACATAAACCTATCAGTGTCCATTAAAATAAAAAATTAAGAAGTGCAAACAAACTGTTTTGCTGTATCTTTCTAGAAAGCCAACAGGTGAAGTAACATAGTTAAACAGAGAAGACAACAGCTGGTTTCAGTATGAAATAGGGTGATATAGTGCTATGACAACGTATAAAGGACACTTCCTCTGAATTCTACCTCAATTCTCTTGTGACTACATAATTCTATAGCATAGTTTTTCTTTTAAAATGATAGCTTCAAGAATGGGAACCTCATTGAGACAGCCGCTTAAAATAGATTTAGCCTCACTAAAACAATCTGAACTTTCACATTTAAAATGTTTAGTGAAATCTCTGCATTTCACAGTTGTAAATTTATAGGCCCTGCTCCTGCAAATTCCTATGCCTGTGCTTAACTCTAAGTCCCATGGGACTACTCGTGCTTAAAATTAAGCATGTGTGTAAGAGTTCACCTTATATGTTTTGATCGAAACATGTCTCTCATTCCTGTATGGAATATTTCCAAGCGATATTTAAGAGAAACACAAAACTTATTTAAAAAACAACACATTTTCTTACCAGTATTAACACCCTAGATTAGGTAAATCAGAAGAACTGTTATAATATACTTTTCACTCCTGTTCCAGAATGAAAATAGTATAGTTTCTCTTTCAGGAGCACAGCAGGTGGAATTTTAAGTCCAGACGAAACAGTTTTCATTGGACTATTAAAAAAAAAAAGCAAAAAAAAAAAGCCTGGAAACATTCCAATCTGCCTTAGATTTTGTGAAAGGCCCAATCCTGTAAACGCTACCAAGAATTTCATATACTATTGTGAGGGTCCTAATGAAGTCAATGGAACTCCGTGGGGGTAGTAAACACCGCAACTTGGATTGGGACCTAAAGTAAAGGAACAGGTTTGTTTCCCCTGCTTCAGATTACTTACTGTACAATGAATATCAAGTTTAGGCCTCAATCAAATCTGTACCTTTTAGAATAAATATTTCACTATAGATATGAGGTGTAATGAATACGGCAGCTATTTGAAACAAGAATAAAGAATCTGGACATGGTGTATAGCCCCAATCCCCCCAAAAGTCTTTCAGCTACAGTAGGGAATAGAAAAGATTTGGTTAAATATGTCCTGGGAGGTGGTATGTCTTAGTGGCTGGAGCACTGGACTTGAACTCAGGAGATATGGCTTTGCTACTGACCTGCTGGATGTCCTTGTGCAAGTCACTACACCTCTGCTTCAGTTTCCCATTTGTAAAATGGGGATAGAGCTGGTTGGGAACCAACATTTCCATTCTGCAGAAAATTCTGATATTTGGAATTTTTTTCCCCAATTGAAGTTTCCTGTGAAATAAGAATTCTGAAAATTTTTGAATAAGGATCACTGCAATATTGTTTCAATACTGGCAGTTTGATTAATTTCACTTTGACTTATGATATTAAATATAATGTGCAAGATATTAAAATATAGATCATATAATCTGTTAAAATATTTTAATATAAAGTAAAAGTTGAAACAATGAATTTATACATCAGAATGAAACATTGACACAAAACATTTCAAAGCCATTTAAACAAAATGTTTAACATTTTTCCTGTCAGTTTTTGTGTTCAACTTGACATTCCAGAAAAACATTTCAGTTTTGACTAAACTATTTTTTTTAAAAAGGGAAATTTCAGTCAAAACTTTTTGACCATCTCTAATAATGAATAATCCTTTGTAAAGGGTTCTGAGGTCTGTGGATGAAAGAGTGCTTTATCCTAGCTAGGTATTCATTATTAGCTAGGGTGCAAACAGATTACGTAGACAAGGCTTTCCAGAGCTCACACTACTCCACAGAAGCAATTCTGGAGACAGGTCTCACTCTCACTCCCATCTTTTTCTCTGCTGCTAGTTTAGAGCCACGCTCTCTGGGGAATCGGGTGTTAACTGCCAGTTAGTCTTAATAAATTAGCAGGAGTTTCTTGTAGCAACGTTGACAAGAGTGGTTGCTGAGTTGGTTGCAGTGATTATAGGTCTTTTGGCTGTATGGGACAGGGTTTTAGACCTCAGCTTGCTAAGTGCCCTTTTTCATAGAGTCCAAGGCCAGAAGGGACTAATTGTGATTTCTAATCTGACCTCCTGTATATAACAGGCCATAGAATTTCCCCAAAATCATTCCTAGGGCATAGCTTTTAGAAAAACATCCCATCTTTGCCAGTCTTTAATTTGTGATGAGGAATCCACCACATCCCTTGGTAAGTTGTTCCAATGGTCAATTACTCTCATTGTTAAAAACTTACTCCTTGTTTCCAGTCTGCATTTGTCTAGCTTCAGCTTCCAGTATTGGATTCCATAATCAGCTTCCAGTATTGGATTGTGTTCTACCTTTCTCTACTAGACTTAAGAGCCCACTTTCAAAAATTTGTTCCCCATGTAGGTCCTTCTAGACTGTGATGAAGTCACCCCTTGACCTTGTCTTTGTTAAGCTAAATAGATTCAAAGAGCTCAATCTATCACAATAAACGCATTTTTCTAATCCTTTAATCAGTCTCGTGGCTCTTCTCTGAACCCTCTCCAATTTATCAACATCTTTTTTGAATTGTTGGCACCAGAACTGGACACAGTATTCCAGCAATGGTTGCACCAGTGCCAAATATGATGATAAAATAACCTCTCTACTCCTATTCGAGATTCTCCCATTTACACAACCAAGAGTGCATTAGCCCTTTTGGCCACAGCATCGTAGTGGGTGCTAATGTTCAGCTGATTATCCTCAATTTTTTTTTCCAGAGTCACTGCTTCCCAGAATAGAGTCCCCCATTGTGTAAGTATGGCCTACATGTTTGGTTGCTAGATGTATACATTTAGCCATATTAAAAGCCATATTGATTTCTTGCACCCAGCTTTCCAAGCAATACAGAGCTATCTGTATCAATGCCCTGTCCTCTTCATTAATTACCACTTCCCCCAATTTTTGTGTTGATTTCATGTTTTCTTCCAAGTCATTAATAAAAGTATTAAATAGCATAGGGCCAAGAACCAATCCCTTTAGGACTCCCACTAGAAAATAATGCTCAATGAGGATTTCCCATTTATATCTACTAGTTAGCTGGCTTTAATTCATTTAATGGGTGCCATGTTAATATTATATCTTTCTAGTTTTTTAATCAAAATGTTGTGCAGTATCAAGTCAAATGCCTTATAGGCATCTACATATATTACATAAACACTGTTACCATTCTCACCCAAACATGTAATATCTTCAGCAACAAAAAAGATATCAAGTTAGTTTGACAGGATCTATTTTGCATAAATTCAAGGTGATGAGTTTTAACTCTTGATTAATCAAGTCCTGCATCAGCCACTCCATTATCTTAGCCAAGATCGATATCAGACTGACAGGTGTAAAATTAGCCTAGGTCATCCCATTTACTTTTTTTAAAATATTGGCACCACAGGGCTTTCTTCCAGTCTTCTGGAATTTCTGTGCCATTCCAAGACTTATTGAAAATCAACATTAATGGTCCTGTGAGCTGATCAGCCAGCTCTTCAAAAACTCTTGGATGTACATTATCCAGACCTGCTAATTTAAAAATGTCTAACTTGAATATGGAGGAGATGGTATGATGGGATAACATGATTTTGGTAATTAATTGATCTTTAAATATTCATAGTAAATAGGCCCGATGGCCTGTGATGGGATGTTAGATGGGGTGGGATCTGAGTTACTACAGAAAATTCTTTCCTGGGTATCTGGCTGGTGAATCTTGCCCATATGCTCAGGGTTTAGCTGATCGCCATATTTGGGGTCAGGAAGGAATTTTCCTCCAGGGCAGATTGGAAGAGGCCCTGGAGGTTTTTCGCCTTCCTCTGTAGCATGAGGCATGGGTCACCTGCTGGAGGATTCTCTGCTCCTTGAAGTCTTTAAACCATGGTTTGAGGATTTCAATAGCTCAGACATAGGTGAGAGGTTTTAGGCAGGAGTGGGTGGGTGAGATTCTGTGGCCTGCGTTGTGCAGGAGGTTGGACTAGATGATCATAATGGTCCCTTCTGACCTTAGTATCTATGAATCTATGAATAGCTGCTGTTTAGGTGTGGCTGCGGGGGCAGTCAATAATGGGTGCCTTGTTGAGACAGGTGCTTGGGTGCCTATGGGTATCCCCTGAGATACCAGCAGAATGGAGAGAGTTATATGACGTTCCCCCCTCCAATTACAGAACAAAAATATGTATTTAACATTTCTGTCTTTTCTGCATTATTGCTAATTCTACCATTTCTATCTAATAACGGACCAATATCATTCTTTTTGTTCTTAATATACTTAAACTCTTTTTTGTCCTTAACTCTGCTGGCCATAGATTTCTCTTTCTCTTCTTTTATTTCCTTCATCAATTTTCTGTAGTTCTTAACTTCTGATTTATATTCATTACTATCAACTTCCCCTTTCTCATGTATTTGTATAGCTGCCTTCACTTCTCCTCTAAACCAGGTTGGTCCTTTAACCAATATGGTCTTCTTCCTCAGATCTGGCTTACTGGACATTTAGTAAAGTTATTACAATTCCCAATGGTTATTCACTTTTTTATTAAGTTCTTCCTTCCCACTGATTTGTCTGTTAATTGTTTTGTGAAATTGGCCCTTTTGAAGTACCCAATTTATATACTATAGGTCTGGACTTTGTTCTGTTTGCACATAATGAATGTGATCAAGTCATGATCAATTGTACCTAAGCTACCATTAGTTTTTAATTCTGTGATCAGCTCCTTTTTATCTGTCAAGACAAGATCTAACACAGAATTCCCTCATGTTGGATGTAACACATTGAGTTAGGAAATTGTCATCTATAATATTTAGAAGTTCCAAAGATGTTTTAGTTCTGGCAACATGAAACCTCCAGCATATGTCACTCAAATTGAAGTCTCCCATGATCACACCGCTTTTTTACCTACACATTATAGGTAGGTGTGTAAGGAGTGGATCATTCTGCTCCCTGATGTGATTTGATGGTCTGTAACAGACACAACTAATAATATCCCATCTTTTACTTTCTGTTGGGACATTGATCCATAAGCATTCAAGATCACTTTTGTTCAAGTTATCAGAAACAGGAAATGCCATTTTTGACAGAGTGCCACTCCCTCTCCCCCAGTCGCTCTTCCTAAATAGATTATAATTAATTTTAACATTCCAGTCATGGGACCAGATTTCAGTAATACCAGCTAGCTCAAATTTATGATCAAATAAGCAATTCCTCTTGTTCGTTGCTGAGGCTTCTAGTGATGGTGTCTAGGCAATTAAAGAATTTCTTCTCTTCATGTCCTTTGGTTCCTTGATTAATTTTGTTCTCCATATCTTAATTTTGTGCTGAGTGCTCATATTTCCACTGTTTTTACCCTGCTCTTTTGTTCTTAGTTTAACACCCTCCTGACTACTCTAGTCAGCCTATGCCTGAGAAGACTGGTCCCCTTCTGCTGAGGTAGAAGCCATTCAAATTATACACTTCTGTCTCCCCAAAGAAGGTGGACCAGTGTTCCACAAAACCCTTCACCCTACACCCCTTAGCTAACCAGTGGTTCACTTCCAGGTTCTTCTGTCTTCCTTTGCTCAAGAGAAAGGAAGATCTCAGAGAAGATCACTTGGCCATTCTTTCTCTTTGGGCTTGTCTACACTGGCAATTTACAGCGCTGCAACTTTCTTGCTCAGGGGTGCGAAAAAACACCCCCCTGAGCGCAGCAAGTTTCAGCGCTGTAAAGCACCAGTGTAAACAGTGCACCAGGGCTGGTAGCTACGGCCTCTCGTGGGGGTGGTTTTTTTAGAGCGCTGGGAGAGCTCTCTCCTAGTGCTTTGCCGCGACCACACAAGCCATGTTAAAGCACTGCCACAGCAGCGCTTTAGCATTGCCATTGTAGACTACCCCCTTAGAGTGATGCCCTGTCTTCCGGGAGCCAAGACAGCACACTATGATGATGATGTTTGTCTGGCAGAATGTTCTTTCAGTTCTTCTGTCTTAGATCTTACCTTTATGGCAATTTCTCCAACAATCATAATTTAAAACATTGATATCATGAAGAAAAAAGAAAAAAATGGTAAAAAAGACTTCAATGTATAGAGATTAGGTTTTCTAAGAATAAAGGAATTTCATAAATATTTTCAAACATTATAGTATATTATACTTTTACTATCAATATTTAAAATGTTGAAGGTTTTAAGCACACCTGGAGCAAGAGAAATTCATATTTCAAAAGAATTTTGCCTTATTTATAGAAAATGGTGTGTTACTTCAAAGCTTTGTAGCCTTTTATTTTCTTTAAAATGAATTTTGTAATGTGGCATTACACCACTGTGGGTTCAGCTCTTCAGTGGCTACAGTTTCAAGCTTAACGGAGTGAAAGCCACCTCTGCTACTTGCTTCAGATTTAGAGTTTTTAGGAACACAAAGACCAAGGGTAGTGTCAAGGTTCCTCCCCCACTCTGAACTCTAGGGTACAGATGTGGGGACCTGCATGAAAAACCTCCTAAACTTATCTTTACCAGCTTAGGTCAAAACTTCCCTAAGGTACAAAATATTCCACCCATTGTCCTTGGACTGGCCGCTACCACCACCAAACTAATACTGGTTACTGGGGAAGAGCTGTTTGGACATGTCCTTCCCCCCAAAATACTTCCCAAAACCTTGCACCCCACTTCCTGGACAAGGTTTGGTAAAAAGCCTCACCAATTTGCCTAGGTGACTACAGACCCAGACCCTGGGATCTTAAGAACAATGAACAATCCTCCCAACACTTGCACCCCCCCTTTCCTGGGAAATGTTGGATAAAAATCCTCACCAATTTGCATAGGTGACCACAGACCCAAACCCTTGGATCTGAGAACAATGAAAAAGCATTCAGTTTCTTACAAGAAGACTTTTAATAAAAATAGAAGTAAATAGAAATGAAGAAATCCCCCCTGTAAAATCAGAATGGTAGATATCTTACAGGGTAATTAGATTCAAAAACATAGAGAACCCCTCTAGGCAAAACCTTAAGTTACAAAAAAGATACACAGACAGAAATAGTTATTCTATTCAGCACAATTCTTTTCTCAGCCATTTAAAGAAATCATAATCTAACACATACCTAGCTAGATTACTTACTAAAAGTTCTAAGACTCCATTCCTGGTCTATCCCCGACAAAGACCAGCATATAGACAGACACAGACCCTTTGTTTCTCTCCCTCCTCCCAGCTTTTGAAAGTATCTTGTCTCCTCATTGGTCATTTTGGTCAGGTGCCAGCGAGGTTACCTTTAGCTTCTTAACCCTTTACAGGTGAGAGGAGCTTTCCCCTGGCCAGGAGGGATTTCAAAAGGGTTTACCCTTCCCTTTATATTTATGACAGGTAGAGACCACACAAACATTTACCAGTACAAGGCCTATCTGTTTTACAAGTTGTATTAAAATTACAATTAAAGTTATGATTACCCAAGCGTATAGAAATTCTATGAAGACCTATATACAAGTTACAAATATAGTTTACTCACATTCTTAACAATAGTGTTAGGGTCTGATGGGTCTCTCATGGACTGATCATCTCTAGAGGGATGGTGTCTACTTGAGTTTCCAAGAGGGAACTCAATTTTCCTGATCTGGGCACCCTCTTTTTATAATGTGATTTTTGTCTATACCTACCTTCTGCGCCTGTCCATGAAAGAGTCAACCCCCTTTTTCCTTATGTCCTTCCTTCTCCTTTAGATGATGCTTCCACATGTGCAGCCCAAAAATCACTTTATCTTTAGGTGCAATACTGCATTTATAAACTATCTCATTTAAGTCTTATCATCTGGTTCCTTTTTGGTATTGCTACTTTCCAAATGTGTGTCTAATGAAATATCAATGTTTTAATTTTTTTATACCAGATGTATTAGTATATATTCCCTGAGGGAATTCAGCCCCTTTCAACTGGCAAAGTGCCCTATAGGGTTTCCCTAGAAACTTAAGGGACCCTGATTTCTATCAGTTGTGTAGGTTTTCTTTATTCTCATTAGCATTAATGCACAACCTGTGTTATGTGGTTAAAGCACATGTCGGAAATGGATAAGCCCTTACAGCATTTTTATTATTTAAAATTAATCTTTTGACTCATGTTTTGCAATATTACCACTTGGTACTGTTCTGAATTTACTGAATTTAATCATTATTTTTTCCATCTGGCTGTCTGCTGACTTACAATGTGAGGTGTTGATTTATTCTGTTTGCGCCATCGAACTTCTAATCCCCACCGATAGCTTTCTTAAAATATTGCAAACTAAGCCATCCACCTGCGATTGGTTCTGCGCAGAGGCCTATATGAGGCTGTTTGTAGGCGCTGGGGACCACCCACATGGAATCCATAGTTAAAGAAAAACAGTAGATATAAAAAATGCCCTTTTCTTGGTCCAACTACATTCCCTTTGTGCCACTTTGCCAGTTGAAAGGGGCTGAATTCCCTCAGGGAATACATGCTAATACATCTGGGATAAAAAAAATTAAAACATTGATATTTCATTAGACACACATTTGGAAAGTAGCAATACCAAAAAGGAACCAGGTGAGAAGACTTAAATGAGATAGTTTGCAAATGCAGTATTGCACCTAAAGATAAAGTGATTTTTGGGCTGCACATGTGGAAGCATCATCTTATGGAGAAGGAAGGACATAGTCCCTCTTTATATCAATCTGGTGAGACTGCACCAAAAATACAACATGCTTTCCTTGGCATGTCAGGAGCAGAAAGATATTATTAATGGGAGGGAACTGAAAGAAAAGCAACAGGAATTATTTAGGGGCCTGGGAATTTTTTTTGGGGGGGGGGGTGAGGCGACTCCCAAAAGATGGTAGTTGAAATAAGACCAAACAGCTTCCAGGATTTCTAGAAAGTTCATCTTTCATCACCATAGTAGGTAGGCACTGTTACAAAGTTATGCATAACAACAGATCCTGTCCAGAACAGGATATGGTTGTTTGCTTTTTTTTTTTGAGCAGTGGTTGTCATCCTTTTCCATACAAGGACACCCCTCCCAAGAACTGTTATCCCCTTAACTTTGATCTTGCTGGCACCTACCTCCACCCCCTCCAATTATCAAGGGAAGGGCAGGGAGGTGATGAGGCCTTGTTCCAAAGGATTCATAGATTCTAAGGACAACCAGGTCCATTGTGATCTAGTCTGGCCTCTTGTATAACACAGGCCATAACACTTCCCCCAATAATTCCTGGTTGAGGTAGAGCATATGTTGCAGAAAGATATCCAGTTGTGATTTAATAATTACCAGTAATTGAGAATCCACCAGGACCCTTGGTAAGTTATTCTTATGGTTAATTACTCTGACTGTTAAATTCAGTCTGAATTTGTCTAGTTTCAACTTCCAGATATTGGATCTTGTTATGTCTGTATCTGTTAGACTGTAAAGCCCATTAAATATTTGTTCTGCATGTAGGTATTTGTACATTGATCAAGTCACCTTTTAACCATCTTTGTTAAGCTAAATAGATTGAGTTCCTTGAGTCTGTCACTATTAAGCAATTTTTAATCATTCTCATGACTCTTCCCTGAACCCACTCCAATTTATCAACAGGCATTCCTTCCTCTCCATTCTTTGAGGAAAGCCTTCTCTCAAAGAGATACATTTTCCAGTGTGCCCTGCAGGTAGTGAGACTTGGATTCTTCCTGTTCTCTGATGGAGAATTCTGTCTAATCTGCCTGCCTAGCTGGGGTGGGTTTGGTGTGCGCTGTTTTCAGCAAGTGTCTGCTGGACTTCTCTGCAGCTGATGTAAACAAATGGCTGTGTGCTCCTATTATACTCCACATCTTGTAACCTAAGAAGTTGTCCATGAGCAACTGATCCCCTGCAGCCTTTGCTGCACCACTTCTGCCCTCTCAGCCTCACATTCCAACCCTCTGACCACACTCCTTCTGTCAAGCTTCTTCTACCACTGGGCCACAGGGAAGGCAAGCAGTGCTGCTGTTCCCTCTCCTCTGCTTTCTGTGCAAAGTCCTCATCTTAATTCCTCATTGCAAGAGCAGAAACAGGAAGTACAGGTGAAGGGCTCTCAGGGTTCTGAAGAGGGTAGATAGAGAGTCCTGGGTGGGGATCCAGAAAGGACTCAGAGCTGGGACCCTGGAGACTCAAAAAGGCATTGTGGAGAGACCCAGAAAGATGGCAGATATCACTATGTTCACTCATGAGAGACCCAGAATTGGGTATACTAGCACAGCTGGTAAACCCAGAACAGGGATGGACCCTGGGATAGCCAGGAAGGAGTATGTCTAGGTGAAGGGAGGCTCAAAAGGGGTGGAGGTGGGCTTGAGAACCATAACAGGAGTCAAGGTGCATGGGGCTGGTGCAGGAATACTGAATGTGTGGATAGATACATCATGGAGTGTGCAGGGGGCAGTAAGATAAGAGGGTGTAGGAGTGCATGGTTGTGAGAGTGGATGTGTGGGTGCCTATGTGATCTTGAGATAGTGGGTGTGTGGTGTGATCATAGGTGAAATAGTTGGTATGTACTGGATGCAGAGGGCTAGGAGGAAGTGTGAAGTAGGTGTGTTTTGAGTGGTGTGTATAGGGAGAAGGACCAGTGAGTATGTGTATATATGTATGAGAAAGAAGTCGAGGAGTGGTTGGTGCACAGGTGTGGCGGGGCGGGGGGACAGTCAATAATGGGTGCCTTGTTAAGACAGGTGCTTGGGTGCCTGTGGGTATTTTAGTGACTGTGAGGGATGAGTGTAGAGCAGCACTGCAGAAAAAGAAGGATATCAAGAGAAGTGGAAGGAAGGAAGAAGTCAGGGGTTAATGTGAAAAAAAAAAGAACAAGAGAAACTGATTGAAAGAGACAGTTGGTAAAAAAAAGTGGGAGAAAAGTATGTTATAAGACACGCAATGGTTAAGTAGCTTGAATTAACCAGTTACCTCTTAGTTTGCCTGTTCTCTATATCTCTATTCCTTAGAGAAAGCACAGACTAGAGAGTTATTGTAAATTTGAGTTATTAGCCAATGCAGCATTTAAAAAGCTAATAAATTACAGAAAGCAAAATAAGGATGTTTAGAAGAGTGTTTACAAAAATCTAAAACTGAACTCATCATGGGATGTTACAACTTACCATAGAGTTTAAGACCAGAAGGGATCACCACATCATATAGTCTGACCTCCTGTATATCACAGGCCACCACCACCACCCACAAACTAAACCCAACAAATAAAAGTTAGAACAAAGTATTACAGCCCCCAGGGGACTAGATTATTATGTGCCCAGGGATCGAGGTGCACCAGTGCCCAAGGATCTTACAATGGCATGGCAATGATTAAGTGAGATATATCTAGATAATCCTGGCAAGCGACCTGCACCCACATGCTTCAGAGGAAGGCACAAAAACTCCCAAGGTCATTGCCAACCTGACCTGGGTTGAAATTCCTTCCTAACTCCATGTATGACTATAAGTTAGACTCTGAATATGCGAGCAAGAACCAGCCAGCCAAGCACCTGAGAGAGAATAAATCATTTCAAGGTTTTATCACAGTCCTGTTATAAAAATAAACTTTATCCCAATTCTCTTCTTTCTGGGTGGGTGATTTTTATCCTTAAAATAGATATCCTTATTAATTTCCATTCAAATTTATATGCCAATGTGATTATGGGATTGCCTGTGGCAGTTCAAACAAACAACTCTAAAGTTAGAATTCCAAAGTTTAGATATGTTAGTAATCAGTGTCAACTACATTCAAAGCTGCCTTGCCCAGGTGATACTCAAGCCAAACTTTATATCACAGATTAAACCCCAAATATAATATGCCAGTAATAATTTTGTAGCTATTTTACTTTATCCGGAATTTCACCAGTAGTAATAGGCTCTTATGTCACTTTAAGAAGGGCTCAAATAGCGTTAAACTCTTTTGGCTTACAAGCCAAATCAAATGTTGTCTCAGAAGCTGTTGATTCTCTTGATTACAAAATCTGTGCAATTTCTAGGCAGAATTATCTAGACATTCAGGGTTTCTTGTCACTAACCTTCTTTTTAGAAAGTGGATTTCTATTACAAATAATACTAAGTGTAGTTAGTGTAAGGAGTTTCTCCAGCCTTAGTGCTCTCAACTACCTATTGACTCAGTGCATTCTACAGTCAACCTTGAGATGTAGTTTCCAACTCAGGTAGACATACACATGCAAGCTTCGATAGTCTGAAGTTAGATAGTTAGAAGTGTAGCTGTGGGTTAGGCTACCCATCCCAAGTACAATCCCACCTGGGACCTTACTCAGCACAGCAAGCCCATACCACCACCTGAATCTACAATTCTATTTTTAGCACGCTAGCTCGATCAAAGCTAGCGTACCTGTCTGTCTGAGCTGGAAGTTACAACTCCAGCTTGCATGTAGGCATACTATTAGGGCCATTTCAACACAACAAAGATTAGTCTTCATAAGAATCTATATCATTGTAGAATGGCAGACTCACTGCTGGAGTGCTCATGGCTGGGTGTGGTAAAAGCCAGCTCTTTCCTCTCTAGTGCCCCCTGCCAACATTCACTTCAGTCCAATAGTGGGCTCCTGTCTCATAACTCAGCCCTCCAGTCAGGTCATGCTGTAGTCCCACCCATTCCAGTATAACAAAGTCCAGCAACTAGTTCAATATGCTTATAAGAAGTCTTCAGCCCCAACTCTGGGCCCTGTAGTTCTCACACCCTTCTCTTGGTGCTTTCCTCCTTCTTTCCTCCTTCTCAGGAGTTTCACACCACCTTACCAGTGGCTGGCAGGAAAACCCAGGTCCACCCTCTACACTAGGTCCCAGTTCTAGGAGCCTAGGACAGGCAGCATAGTCTGCCACACTCCTTGATACCATCTCCCTGGACTTCCTCCTTTCCTTTAGTCTCTTTAAGTTCTCCCTTCTCTTAGGACAAGGAGTCACAGAGTTCCCCCCTGGAATTCCCCAATAAATCCCCAACCTAAAGTATGAACTTAAACCCACATCTACCCTCTTCAAGTTTGACCTTTCATGCCTCTCTGTTCCTCAGTTGTGTACATCCCAGAGCTCTCTCCTTGGGAGGCCAGATCCCACCCTATTATCAGGGCTCACCGCCAAAGCTCATTCCACCGCACAAACTGCTGTCACGGCTGGATTTCCAATTAGGTACGTGATAAGGGGCCGCGGTGCTCTAGGAGCACAGGGGTTGCCAAGTATGCGATTTTTCTAGCCCAGTTGCCAGGGGGGTTTAGCAGTTGCAAGTTGAGGTATTTTGGGCTATTTTGCTGCCATCTGGCCGCTGGCCACACTGCTCAGGAGATCTTGGGAGGGAGGAAGCCTCCTAATCTGCCCCACACCCTGCTGAGACACCCCACACGCTGCTTGTCTCATGGTGTGCCCCCTCCCTTTAGGTGATGTTTGCAGCATGTGCAGAACTCTTGTCCGAGGGAGGCAGAACTTTTTTTCTGCAGAAAATGTGCTGCAATTCTGCCTTCACCCATCAGAGGCTGCTGTGGGGCCAGAACAGCCTGAGCTGACTGAGGCAGACTTGCGTGGCGGGCAGCGGCAAACAGGTAGCTGGCGGGTGCATTTTTTCCTCAAGTGAAAAGTCACAGCAACCTTCTTGGAACCAGGTTAGGAGGCAGGGTGGGCCACACAGGGCTGCTGGGTGGGGGTCACAGGGCCACATGGGGATGCAGGGAGGAGGGGCTCCAGGCAGGGCCGCATGGGAAGGCGGGGCATTGAAGATGCAGTGCCTAGGGGTGTGTAAGCTGTAAAACTGGCCCTGACTACTGTGTAATTGTCTCCTGGCCTCTTACCAGACTTTGCTATTCATAAGGGGATCTTAGGATCAGCTCTTTGCCTACTCATCTTGTGCCATACCAGTTTGTGTAAGACCTTTTGGGCCCTATGTTGCATACCTTTTGCCAGAGTCAGCAACACAAATTACTTTCCATGGGCACATCTGCAGTGTGGTCTTCTAAGTAACTTTGTCCAACTTTATGCTCTTTCCATGAGCACTTTTACCTGTCTACAAAAATGTACATTTTAAAGTTAGAACAGAGTCTTTGTGTAAAGTTTCTTTGGTAGTTTGTGGGGGCTATAGCCACCCCAAAATTTGCCTTATCCCCACCCCATAGCCACCCTTCCTAGAGCTGGGCACTTGTCCAGCAACTGCCAAAGCTGTCTCTCCTTCTTTTGGAACCTGATCCACAGCTGGAGGAGCTCGCCTGATGCTAGAGGTGGCCATGCCCAAGTGGGCCTCTGCTGAGCTGGGATGTGGGGAGAGGGAGCCTGTTAGTGCTGGTGCATCTGGCTCAAGAGTGGAAGCTGTGGCGGCTGCTGCTGCTGCTGTACTGACCAAGCGTTGAGGCTCCTGAGCTTAAAGAGACAGTGTGATGACTCAGATGCATGCACGCACGCACTTTCACACACGCAGTCTCGTTCATACTCCACTCCCTCTCCTCACTCTCTCTCACATACTCCCCCAACATGCGCACACACATGCTGTCTCAAACACACTTGTACTATTGTTGTGGTTGTTACTTGGGACTTCCTGTCAAAATGCGCAATTTACATATATTTGCTGTCATTTTATTTTTTTCAAAGTTCATTAAGGATTACTGTACTGTGATAGGTTTTTTTTTTTTACTGGTCTGTGCATTTCATAATTCTATTTCTCTTATTCTTAAATTTAATTCTTTGAGTAGTGAGTTCCAAAATGCCTACCTGCCCCAGTTGAAGTAATTAGCATTATTACTTTTATTACTGTATCGTGCTTTGTCATTCATTATTTAAAGCAGTACAATGATGGCATGTATAAAGCTGGCACCTGATGGCATATATCACATTGGTAGATGTGCAGGTGAACAAGCCCCTGATGCCGTGGCTAATGTGATTAGGTCCTATGATGGTGTCAGTTGAATAAATATGTGGACAGAGTTGGTATCGGGCTTTGTTGCAAGGATAGGTTCCTAGGTTAGTGTTTGTTCTGTGGTTGCTGGAGAGTATTTGCTTCAGTGTGGGGGGCTGTCTGTAAGCAAGGACTGTTCTGTCTTCCAAGATCTGTGAGAGTGAGGGATCATTTTTTCAGGATAGGTTGTAAATCTTTGATGATGCGCTGGAGAGGTACATTAGATTTCAAAGAGAAAAAAGAATGAATGAACACAAAAAGGAAAGAGAAAATCAAAAGGAAGGAAGACAGAATAAGTTGAATATGTTTTTAATAATAAATACAATCAACGTCTGACTCAATTTCTTTTTATTTAAATGTAAATACCAATATTTTATGGTACATGATGATACATAAGAATTGATGTTACTGGTGTATTTGTTTGAACAATACACAAAATTCAACCATAAGTCCTCTCGGCTTGCCAGTCTCTGTTTGTTCTCCTGTACACACAAACAAGTCTGGTAAGATAAGGTGGGTTATGATTGCATCTGATGTGTTATTCAGAGGTATTGACAGGCCTACTTGTGCCATTCTATTTCTGTACTTGTGGGCAGTCACTTCAGCAGGAGGGACCTGATGAATTCCTTTTACCTGTGAGTGAAGAAAGTAAGTCAAATTCTGTGCTTCAATCTAGCAGTGGGGTTGGCAAAGTTGTGTTTAGTTTAGCTCACCTATGTTGCTGCCTGCTTCTGGAGATAGCTGGTTCCTGATATACAGGCTACTCTGTACATGATATCCAGCTGCCTATAGCTCTAAGAGCCATAACCCCCACCAAGGATTGCCAGAGCATAAAGATGCCCTGGGCACATTCATTTTCCTCTGCACACTTCTTCCCCCCACCCCCCCCGAGCTACTCTACATTTAGTCCTACCACTACTGCCCTCCCCATTCATTTGCCCACTGGATGTCTATTTTTAAATTTATTCCTGCTTGCGCTCATCACTATGGTATATGAGCATTCCATAGCTCTGGACTGTCTACTGACAAGTTCCTGTGTCTGGTTTCTTACAGTCTAACTTTGGTTTCTGTCAGATATACTGGTCTCCTCAAGAATAGCTTAAGCAGCATGGCACAGAGTGAGAAGCTATTCTTGGGCCAAGCTTATTGAAGGCTTAGAGATTGCAGAGGACTGTTATACTCTCTCTTTGGCCTGGCCTGGCCAGATGGTGAGTTTCTGCATGGTGGAACAGCAGCAGCTTCCTTCTGGCCTTTGTAGTCAGTCCCATGTAGAGTTTGTTGCCATACTCCAGTCTGGAGGTGATGAATGAATGGATTACTGAGGGTCAGCCTTTGAGAAGAAAGGATGATGTTTTCTTGCTAGTCAAATATGGAAGAAGGTTTTTTTGGTGACTGTTACTATTTGGGTGACCAGGAGTGATAATGAATCTAGCAGGACCCTGAGCTTAGACATTACCCGGCTCATTGGTGGGCCTATGCCTTCAACTAAGGGGGAAGTTATGATATTTACCAGCTGTCCTGAGTGTTCTGTCCTTCATTCATGTTCCAACTTCTTTTATGTACTGGGATTTCTGGGAAACAGCAGGCTGTGTGCTGGATGAGAAGGACACTGAGTTGGGTGCATCTGTATAGATTTGGTTCCCTAATCAACATCTCCCTTTTTGCTTTTACACTGATGTGACAGAACTGATCCCTGCAGTAATATCTCAGGGAGGAGGAGCAGTTGCCCTTCATGACCCTTTAGAATTTGGACAGTTGTAGGGAGGCCCTTCATGTCAAGAAACTATTTGGTTTGTTTATGAAGAGTTTGAACTATCACATATTTCAAGGTTGGTTTTGGAAGGCCCAAGTAGGAGAGAAAAAGAAGAATGTGAGGGCTAGTCTGAAGTAAGGGGAAATGGGGGAAGCGTTGAGAATGGTCTGCTCTGGCTCAAGGTGGGGAGCCCAGTGCGAGCGTAAAACCTACATTGAGTGTAGGGGAAGAAAGATTAGAGTTCATGTAGTACCAGGCTGCAATGTAGCAGCCCAAGGAAATTATCTATGAGTTCTGTTGAAAGCAGAGAAGCCAAGAAAATACTGGCATAGTAAATACAGGACTGGGTCAAAGCAGGGATCCAGATGGAGTACCTGCAGCCTTAGCCTAAGTCATTGGAGTATGGTCAGCATATGTGCTGGGCCAGTCTGTGGTCAGCGGAGACTGGAGAGTGTGTCCAACAAAGTGATGGAGAGGGCCTGGCACCAGCCCAAGGCTGGGGAACTCCAGGCCATGGTGCTGACCTGTAGTGGGGGAGCCAGGTGAAAGCCTGTGGCATTGGTTTGCAGTGAGAAAGCTTAGGCAGAGGGATAAAGTGCAGGTAGGCAAGGAGACAAGGCACCAGCTGAGGAGACTGGCAAGGTGCATGGCCCTTAACCGAGGAAGAGAGAGCTGAGAAAGATGAGAGGGGAAAATATCATCCCAGTAGCGACTCTGGCAAACGTGTGGCCCCAGGGCAAGTCAGGGGACGCCAGGGGTGTGGGTGGCTCAGGTCCATGGACTCCACAGCTGGTGGTGCTCAGTGTGAGACAGCAGGAGCATCTTCCAGGAGCGGAGTGGCTTGGACTCCGCCTAACTGACACCCAACTCCCCCCTCCCTCCTCAAAGCTAGCAGCAGCAGCAGCAGCATCCGCCCTTCTTCTCCAGCCCTGTGCATCCAGCCTGCCGCTGCACACAGCCTGCTAGCCGTAATCCCGAGCCCTCTCCCTCCCCTCCCGCCCTGGGAGGATGGGCTGCAAGAGGCAGGAGGGCAGCCCCAAACCTTCCTAGAGCTGGGCAAACAAAGGGAGCAGCAGCCGCCGGGCAGGGGTGGATGCAAGCAACCATGAAAGGCTGGGTCTCCGCCTCCTCTGCTGCCGCCGCCGCTGCCGCGGAGCCGCGGACTGCGCTGTGAAGGAAGGAGGCGGAGAGGCGTGACTGGCTTTGCCTTGCCAAGGTAGAAGGTGTAAGGGAAAAGGCAGAAATAAAAATGTCTTCTTCTGTGGGGCCCCGCGGCCCTCGCCCACCCACGGTGCCTCCCCCGATGCAGGAGCTGCCCGACCTGAGCCACCTGACCGAGGAGGAGCGGAACATCATTATGGCAGTGATGGACCGGCAGAAAGAAGAGGAAGAGAAGGAAGAGGCCATGCTCAAGTAAGCAGCCGTCCGTCATTCATTCATTCATTCATTCTGGGCCGGTCCCGGTGGTGAGAGCGGACAAGGCAGCGGCGCGGCTGGGCTGCGGCGCCTCCGGGAACGGTGCGGGGCTGGGCTCGGCCACACTGACCGAGCCCCGCGGGGTCCCTGCCGGAGACTGGCCGCGGGTCTTGCCCTGCAGAACCCCCACCCGCCTCCCCGCACGGCCCTGAACTTCCTTCTCTCCCCCGGCTGCTCTCTCCCACCCTTGGGAACCGCCTCCCTTCGCTGCGGGAGACGCCTACCTGAGGAGACCCACACCCAGGAGAGGCGGGGGGGGGGGGGGGGGGGCTCGCTCTCCCCCCCCCCCACGCAGGGGAAGAAGCGGGGAACCCCCCTCCGCTGTGGTGTGTTAGAAGAGGGGAGACCTTGCCATTGGAAAACCCACCACATTTTGGGAAGGGATTCCTCTGGGGGCCTTAAAACCCCGCCCGTTACGGGAGGGGTAATGGGTGGGGTTTCCCTAGGACAGAGCCTTCAAAAAACACCAGGCTGCCTCCACCTGGCTCAGTGTGAACCCAGTCCTGCCACTTGGGGATTAGGCAGCAACCTGCCTCTTCCTCTTCTACTTCCACCCCCTGCAGTTTCTCCAGCTGGGCTATCTTCCTTTTGCTATCTTCCTGTCTGCCTGGTGGTTGCTGAACTGTGGGCAAGGATGGGAGGCATCTTGCTGTGGAGGGGCGTTTTGATGTGGGAAAGCACAGTGTGTTTATAATTAGCTACACTGTTCCTTCCAGAGGGCAAGGTGTATGCTTGTGTTGGTGGGCTAGAGAGACAACTGGTAGATTTATTACACTGTTGATTACATAGGGAAAGATGTTGGGGGCTCAGGGCATTGATGGATGCCATATTTGGAAACCAGTTTCTCTCTTGAACCTTTTATCTCTTTCCCCCCGTTCTTCCTTGCAAAACAACACCTATGTGACCTCACTTTCTATCCTTCTCCATTAGCAGCAGGCTTCAAATGTAATGTTACTAAATTGCCTCCTGTGAGTGATGAGACTAAACAGATTGAGACTGTGGCCTGAGGAGGAGAATCAAATTTTCTCTTCCTGTAACCACCCTCCAGGCCTATTCACTTTTGGATGGAAATGGCAGAATAGGTAACTGACTACATGCAAAGCTCTTAATGTGATCCAGATGCTTTGTATTCTGTAAGGTGTGTCCTTGCCTCACTGTATACTATTTTCTTGTGTGTGTTCAGAGGGTAGGGCTGGTGGCTTGGACAAAAGGTGTGACATACTGTGTGTGGTGTTTTCTTTTGGCTGCATCAGAAATAACCAGTTTTAAGGTGTGGGTTTCAGTTTTTATACTTTTCCCTGTAGCCAATAGTATAATCTATAATGGATGGAAATAGTGAATCCCTGCAGTCTCTTAACTTCTGTGCCATGTATTGCAAGTGATTTGAAGCTGAGGGCAGTGTCTGATTGTGCTGTCGTCTCTGTCCTTTCAGATCAGTGCTGGGATTTGCATTTCTGCAGTGGCTGCTGCTGGTAACTGCAGAATTGTACACTGAGGCCCACTAGCTAATGATGCTTATTGCCTGGGACCAGGACTAGGGATGGGGGTGTGGCATGGAGAGCGGAGTTTGGGATGAAGAGTTTGGTTCACTGCTGCTGTGGTTGTAATGCTTGGGGTGTGATCAAGACTTTATTAGGGTTGGAAGAAAAGCAGGATTGTGAAACTGCACTGTACTAGCCAATGTGGGGATGAAGCATTTAGGGTCACTTTCAGTCTTTGTACATCATTAGAGAATTGAAAGGAACTGCTGGCCAAATGCTATGCACTACATCTCTACTTCCCTCATTCTCTGTCCTTTGCCCCTCTGCCCATTGCTACTTCCATACAAATATTTAGCCTTTATTCTGTGGGAAATAGCATTATAAGTCCCATGTCCACTGCAAGAGAAAACTTTTGTCAGGAGTGGCACTAATTTGTCAGTACTATAATTGTTAATGTGGGGTAAGGCATTTCTTTGCTTCTTTTATATTAGCATCGGTGAAGCCTGGAAAATTGTTTAAAATGTTTTCCACAAGGGTGCTGGAATCTTCAAAGCTTTTGCTAAAAGACTTGGGGCACTGTTCAAAGTTAGTTTTTTAGCACAGGTCAAAAATTGCCCTTCGTGGATTCTGCTTGAAAATTGGATCTTTCTACATTGCTTTAGACATGTATTCAAAGGGTTTGTGATGCCAAAAAGAATTTCTTGTAATTTGGTCCACATAACAATTCCTATTCAAAGGCATCTGAAGAATAGGAAATGCTCTGCATCAGGCTAAGAAAAATGTGATTTTTTTTTTTTTTTTTTTTTTAGATAGCTGGAAATTCAGCCCATAGTTATGGAATGAAGGGGAAAGCTTATAAACTTTGCTAAATAGCGGGGGTGGCCAACCTGAGCCTGAGAAGGAGCCAGAATTTACCAATGTACATTGCCAAAGAGCCACAGTAATACGTCAGCAACCCCCACCCATCAGCTCCACCCCCCTGCTCCCAGTTCCTTCCGATCAGCTGTTTTGTGGCGTACAGGAGGCTCTGGGGGTGAGGGGGAGGAGCGAGGGCATGGCAGGCTCAGGGGAGGGGTTGGGAAGGGGTGGAGTGGGGGCAGGGCCTGTGGCAGAGCGAGGGGTTGAGCAGTGAGCACCCCCCGGCACATTGGAAAGTTGGTGCCTGTAGCTCCAGCCCCGGATGCAGTCCCTATACATGGAGCCACAGGCTGACCACCCTTGGTATATAGTTATATCATTATGGGAATTAGGTCAGAGTCAGTAGTTTCCAACTAGTTATGATTTTATGTGTTGCACAGAACCATTATATCTTCTAGAATCATTGTCCTTTTTCTATATGGCCCACACTACACTTTTTTTTCCCCTTGGGCAAGAATTATACATGCTCTTCCTCATAGATAGGATAACAATCTGAACAAGCATCTCCTGCCCTAATTTTGCAGAAAGGGTGTATGTGATATACATATATGATGGTGCTGTCCATGTAATATTCCACAGCCATATTATACATTGTGAATCTTAGACCATGTTACCTGCCTTCTACCTGTTAATTTGTCTCCAGCAGAATTGGTTTTAACATTCAAAATGTCTGAGCAGATTCAAACAGCTATCAGTTTTCTTTTTAAAACAATCTGATAAGGAAATGTTTCCTTCCATGGCACCCACATCCCAAATGTGGAACTTCCTCTCAAAGTAATGCTGGTCTGAGATGCCAAATGGACAATATTCATTCCTAGACCAGTGACAGGTTTACTGCCCAATATCTCAGGATGGAAGATGGATGCACAAGGGGGCAGAATTAAGGTTGCAGAGGCAAACGTAAATCTGGCATTTCCTAATTTTTAAGTGCTTGACTTTGCAACCTAAATAATATTTTAAATATAGTTTTATTGTATGTAGTACACATGCAAGCTTTATGAGAAATGGGACTCAGAGCTAAACACACTGGAATTTTGTAAAGTCTAGAATGCAAAATTGGATCCAGATTCCACTGCTGGCTCCAATCTGTATTGGAGATCTGAAATTTTGAAAGCTATATCGCCGTACCCCCCTTCACACATGCTTTTACACAGGATAAAAATAACTCCCACTGTAGTTATATTATTCAGAAAGTCTGACTAAATGATCACAATAATCCTTTCTGGCCTTAAAAAATCTATGAATCTATAAGTTAATAGGTGTTGTTGATGGTTGGCAGGAGGGATGGGGAAAAGTGGGAGGAGAAGTGTAGGGTCCTTATATAAAACTCCCCAGAGCAAAGGGCTGTCACAAATCCAGATTTTGATAAACGTTCTACGGAAGAGACTATCTTTTTAATATGCTTTCCTCCTAATGTTCCATTGGTTGGCAATCTGGAAAATGCCAGTTGTTCCAAGAGTTTAAAAAATAGTTAAATTTTTCATTCTGAATCTTATCATGCCCTTTTATTTTTTAAGATGTACCTAGACTCTCTCTTTTGCTTCCTTTGACACTGGAATAAAATGGTCAAACATACTGTATTGATACCTCCATCAGGTGGCTAGTTAGTTAACATATTGCAGAGCGTTCTTTAGCACTTTCATTTAATACTTAAGAAAAAGAAAGGTTGTTAAAATTTTTTGAATAGGAGTGTACCTTATATTGTGAGAACAATAGACCAAATTATCTGCTAATGGAAATGGGCACAGATCACTTGACTACAATGCAATTTTGCTTATTTGCATCATGAAAGAATTTGGCCCAATATTTGTTTTCAGTTTGAATCACTTATATAAGCAAATATCTGAACTGAGTAACCTGTAGATTATATTGCTGTAGACCTCATTCCTCCATACCTCATCCCTTCTGTACTGTCTGCTATCACTATTCATGGCTCGCATCTAGAATTATATTGTAAGGGCCCAATTCTGCACTCCTGTACACTGGTCAGACCCGAGTAACTTCACAGAAGCAAAAGAACTGCTCTGGATTTTCATTAGTATAAATAATCATAAGATTAGGCTCAACATTCTTCAGGGCATTGGTCTATTTATACTATAAAGAATATAGTATAATTTGGGGGACTGGGAAAATAGGGAGGATTTTCTAAAGCATTCAGCTGGCATTTTACCATTGAGTTTAACGGGAGCAGATTTCAGCCAACAATGAATGCTTTTGAAAATCTGACCTATGCTATTTTTTGGAAAAACGAGTCTAAAACACTTGTATCTGCCGGGTAACTTTAGTCTGCAATGGCTGTACTGTGGAAAACATTTCATAGGATCCCATCTAATTAGATTCGAACACCAAAAAGACTTGATGCTGCTCTTTTTGGACATACTTGTGCATAACCTCAAATTACTGGCAGAAATTTGCACATGATCAGGACTAGGGAATTTTACACAACATTCTTCAATGAAAGCCAAATGCAAGATCTGGGGATGCATGGATAGCTTTTCAGATCTGTGCTTCTGCCAGTTGGGGCCAATGTTTAATCCTTACATTATCCAGTGTGTATTTGGGGAATATTTTTCCTTAGAGCATGCCTAGTTGTGGAATGTAGGCACTGAATTGGGTTCTTAGCCATTTCTTCACTAGTCAGAACAGATTATAGAGAATGGATTGCGTTATCTGAAGTGCATTCATGTTTGTGCTGATACTTGTTGATCTGGGACTATGTTTTAATTATCTGTATATATAATTTAAATAAACCCTCAATGTGATTGCATTCGAGAGTCTGATGTCCACAGAGAGAGTTTTGAACAGGAAAGCCATGATCCAAATATATTTTCTAGCACTACAGAGATGAGCAAAGCTCGTTGTGATTTTTCAGTCATGACCTACAAAGCCATTTGCATCCTCACCACTTTGAAGACATGAAGGGGCAAGGATGTGCAGAACAACTCTTTCCATATAGCGCTCTATTGGATGCTGAACATCCATATTGGCACACTGCCTGAATTATTCCCCATCATATCAGCTGTATCTTGTCATTTGCAATCACAGGACCATATACTCTCACTCTTTGTGAACAATTCAGTGTAATCAGTGTTAGGTCTGCTGCAGACTGAGAGGATTGCATGACTGTCACCTCTGTATTGAGCCCAGATATGTCTGTTTCAGTGCCATTATAATAAATGCATAAATGGTTAAATTTGGGGGGCACTTAGACCAGAAAGGAACCACGGCATGGTGCCACCCCTGGAGCACACCCCTACGTTGCAACCCTACCAGTGGGGCTGGACCTATCCCCCCACACTGGTGCATGGGTGAACTGAGCATATCAATGGGCTAGTGTTAAAGCTGTTGACGGTCCATCTATACCTGAACTCTTTCAGATTTTGGAGATCTACTGTGTGGTTCTGAAGGCAGATTTGAGCCATTAGGGCAGTGATTCTTCAGAATTTAAGAATAATTTTCTCTGTATTTAGTGCTTGGGTGATGAACACCAATTTCTGGGTAGAATAAGTGCTTTTGTATGACAAGTCAATCATGCATTTTAAATGCCTTAAATCTAGAGTTATTTTTACAAACTTCATTATGTGCAATTTGTCATTACATTGCTCACAAAAGGAAACAAAAATCCAGCCATGCTAATAGCTTAAGGAGTTAAAATATGACTTTGGTAAGAAATACTCACATGAGAAATATTTTGTAGGATAAACCCTTTAATAATTAGAATATTTGAAATGTGATAATGAGCCAGTTTGTTTGTTTCAAACGTATGTGTGTTTTATGCAACTGGGGTTTACAGATTTTTGAACATATTCTGTCACATTTCTATCCATGACATGGTAGGTAGTGCTAGTTTTGGTGGTATAAAGCAGTGGCTCTCAACCTTTCCAGACTATTGTACCCCTTTCAGGAGTCTGATTTGTTTTGCCTACCCACAAGTTTCACCTCACTTAAAAACTACTTGCTTACACAATTAGACCTAAAAATACAAAAGTCTCACAGCACACACTTTCTGAAAAATTGCTTCCTTTCTCATTCTTACCATATAGTGATAAAATAAATCAATCAAAATATAAATATTGTACTTACATTTCAGTGTATAGTATATAGAGCAGTATAAACAAGTCATTGTCTGTATGAAATTTTAGTTGGTACTAACGTTGCTAGTGCTTTTTATGTAGCCTGTTGTAAAAGTAGGCAAATATCTAGATGGGTTGATGTATCCCCCTGGCAGACGTCTGCATAACTCCGGGGGTACGTGTACATCTGGTTAAGAACCACTGGTTTTATGTATATCATATGTAAAGCATTTAGTCATTTAGGGGAAAAAATACAGAGCTGCAGTCCATGCTTCATTGTAAATATTCAGTCAAGTAGGAATGTGGAGGTTAACACTGATAGCTTTTTTTCTAACAAGCTTTCTGTATGTTGCACATGAACGTGTTAAGGACAACAGTCAGAGTAATTTATGATTTATATTCATTATTTTGTTTTCTAGGTTTTTAATTCACATTTTCATATGAAGGTATTTGCAAAATAGAGCTATTTACAAGTTTACATATTTGCAACATTCTCTTTAGAATCATTTCACATTTTGACGTTTGTGTTCTGATGAAGTGAGGTTACACAGATGTAGTTGGGGGCATAATATGGCCAGAAAGCTTGAATTGTAGCATTCCAATATTCAATACATTAGTTATTGTAGCTGAGTATTTTCTTTGGTGCTATTGTTCATTTATTGAAACGTTGACACTGGCAAACCTAAGTTAAGTTTTATTGTTGGAAAAACATATCCATTGTGCACTTTTTTTTAATAGATGTAGAACGACAAGGCAGGCAGCTAGTTGATGTGTGTTCTGACAGTGCACAAGGCAGTTTATAGAGGACAGGACTTGTAAAAACTCTGAGCCATCCCAGTGTAACTCTATTGACTTTGTCCCTGAACGATTTTCCCATTTTCAGTATTTATAAAAACTCCTTGGCCTGTCTCTTTCTGGTATCATAAACTGCTCAGTCAGTCCTTCTATCTGTCTAGCCTTGTGTACCATGCTCATCACTGTATTATAGGAGTGCATTACAAATTCTGAAAGTAAACATAACAAAGGATCTCTCTCTCTCTCTCTCTTTCCCTACCCCTCTCGTCAGTAGAAATTTTTTTTTATGGGGAAGTAAAAGGCTTTTTTCTGTTCTTTCATTTCGTTTTATGGTCGTGACTCTTATGCACTGTTTGGGCAATACAGAGTATCATCAGCTACTGATTAGAAACACCAAATATTAAATGAGCACTTTATTATAAAAACAGATAAGTGAAAGTAATTTGTTTAGCGCACCTCCCCACTTTGCTTTTTTTTGCAGTTGCCACTTTAACAAAATTTTGCTTTTTTTCATTACATGAAGCAAGTTCCTAGGTACCAAAGGAGAGCCCTGCAAATCTGTGGATATCCATGCACCATATTTGTGGATCGGATGTGGATGCAAATTTTGTATCCATGTAGGACTCTACTTACATGCTGCTGTGCCTGTTTCTGCAATTGATGGGATAGGTTTAAAAGCTTGATGGTATGTGAGTGTACAAAGGACAAACTCTCTGCTTATCATATTAGTACAGACAATTAATTGGCTAAAATAATGAGGGGAAATCCTCACCCCTGCTCTGGCCCCGCTATGCTGGGTAAAAGGGCCTGAGTGGTATAAGCAGACCGTAAAATCCACTGGTCCCTCCAGGTGAGGATTCCCACTAGCACAAGCACTACAGTAGAGAGGAGTAAGGCTGTGCTTTGAGGATCCCTTCACACTCCTTGAAGTAGGAGGTATGCTAGGACTGGGAGGGGCATGTCAGGAGCAGGGCTGCAGCGTACCATGCTGTGGATATTGTGGGTGGCACCGTGGCCCCTAGGGCAAACCTAGAGATTGCAGTAACTTAGATAGACACATCCCAGGGCTGTCTAAATTATGCTGCGGTCCTCTCCAGCCCCTAGAGCAGCTCTGGATAAAGAGTGAATAAAGTAGCTTAAAGCCACCTTAGCATTCCCATCCCCGGACACCTCTTAGAAGCACAGTATAGAATCTCACTCATAAAGGATAAGTACAATATGTATGCATTTAAGAATTGGAAAGCGTTTTTGTATGAACATTCCATATGGAAAATATGTACAAGTCATTACATAGGCTTTAATTTTAATAGTCTATTGCTTTAGTGTAACTTAAAATATGTACAGTGTACTGTTCAAAGTTGATCAGCAGCTGGAGATCATCAGTAATGACTGCACTGCACTTTAAGTGGGGATGGGGGAAATTGGCTTGCTGGGGGAAGGGGCATACCTTTTTAGCATACCTCTTTAAGGGCGCAGAGGCACGTATGTTGCCAAGATGCGGAACGGGTAAACATGGGGACTCTGACTCACCCCTCCCCCTGCCAAGTGACCAGAGGAGAGGGGAGAGTATATAGGTGCAAGCCAGACAGGAGAAGCCCTCTTTCACCTGGCCCAAGTTGAACAGCTGCCACCCTTGAAAGTGGTGAAATACCAGGTTTGGTCAGGATCCGCTGGGGGCACTGTGCTGGCCTTTAAATTCTTGTGGGGCTGGGAAGGAATTTTTCCTTCACCACCAAATTGGCCAAGGCAGAGTGGGAGTTTTTTTGCCTTCCCCACAGTGGGTTCGGGTGGAAGGGCTCATTTGGGTCCAGCACAGAATGGGAGTGAGGCTATAATGTTGCAACTCATTTCGTTAAGTGTGGGGCGGATGTCCAGTGCAGATGCTCCATAGGGAAGTGATACAGTGATCAGATAAATGATTTAGTAAAGGATTTAAAGGAGGTGTTTATTAATGGAATGGAAAAGGGGTGGGGAGTGGGGGCTCCTATGACTGGCACAGCAGAGAGCCAACCCCCTTCTTTATAGCCCAACTTAACATTTATTTGAAGGGAGGGTAGTAAGGTTCCAGCAGCAGGTTGGCTGTGGACCAGGATGGAAAAGGAGGTGAGGCTGACAGAAGGCCCCCAGGTAGATATTTAAATGATCATGGAGTTGCATGCACTGTACACTTCTATCTGCCGGGTTCTTCCAGACAGTTGTTAATAAAGTTTTCAGCCTGATTAAACCACATCCAGTGTCTCCTGTCCTCCTTCCAGTATAGCCAGGCAATATAGTCCACAGCCATATCATTTCAGATTCAAATTTTGCCAGATCTTACAAGTTAATGTCTTGATCCTGCAAACAGACGTGGCTACACTGTCTGACCTTAGTGGATCTCTGTCCAGGCTCAGGTGTGGCTGGGTGCACATCTATTTACAGGGTCCGGGTTTAAATGTATTTAATCACTGTTTAGATGGGAGACTTCCACAGTAAATTCTGAATGTTGCAGTAGGAAACATGCTTCCCTCTGAGTTATTCCTGAACCAATGTGGGGTTGCCAGGCGTCCGGTTTTTGACCGGAATGCCCGGTTGAAAAGGGACTCTGGCGGCTCTGGTCAGCACTGCTGATTGGGCCTTTAGAAGTCCACTCAGTGGCGCAGTAGGACTAAGGCAGGCTCTCTGCCTGCCCTGGCTCCACACGGTTCCCGGAAGCCTCTAAGCACAAGGGAGCTGTGGAGGAACCTCAAGGGAGCTGTGGAGGCAGTGTCTGCAGGTGAAGGCAGCATGCGGAGACCCCTGGCTGCCTCTGCACCTAGGAGTCTCAGGGACATGCTGGCCACTTACGGGAGCCGCCGAAGATAAGCGCCGCCCAGGAGCCTGAGCCCCTTCCCGCACCCAAACTCCCTTCCAGAGCCCACATCCACTCCCACACTCCGAACACCTCGGTCCCAGCCCCACCCCAGAGCCCGCACCTCCAGCTGGAGCCCTCACCCCCCATGCCCCAACCCCCTGTCCCAGCCCTGAGCCCCCTCCTGCATGCAAAACTCCTCATCTCTGGCCCCACCTCAGAGCCCACACCCAGAGCCCTCCTCCCTCCCTGAACCTAACCACCTGCCTCAGCCCAGAGCCCCTGCCCGCACCCCCAGCTGGAACTCTTAACCTCTCCCGCCCCCCAACCCCCTGTCTCAGCACAGATCCCCTTCCCACACTCCAAACCCCTTGGCCCTACCCCCCCAGCATGGAGCCCACTAATGCACTCCAAACCCCTCATCCCCCAGCCATACCCCAGAGCCCACACCCCCAGCTGGAGCCCTCAGCCCCCTAGCCCTGAGCCCCCTTTTGCACCCCAAACCCCTCATCCCTGGCCCCACTCCAGAGCCTGCATCCCCAGCTGGAGGCCTCATCCCCCTCCTGCACCCAAGCCCTCTGCCTAGCATGATGAAAATGAGCAAGTGAGTGAGGGTGAGGGAGAGCAAATGATGGAAGGAAAAGGACTGGAATGAGCAGGGGCAGGGCCTCATAGAAGGGGTAGGGCAGGGGGTGGGACAAGGGTGTTCAGTTTCCTGCACTCAAAGTTGGCAAACCTGTGCCTCAGCTTTGTAAGAAATGAAACCAAAGCCTAGTCACTTGCACTTATTAAAGATCTCATAGCATTTTGCAAGAGCAGAGCTATGCTCTGATTAAATCCAGTTTAATTAAATATGTTCTGTGTGCCAATCTTTTTCTGAAGTTTTAATTGCATATGCTATTTTTTTTTACTTCCTCTGTGAATCTACATGCTAGTGTTTCATTGTGGTGTTAAGCAAGTACTGCATTCCACTCCAAATGGGGAGTTTTCGAAGATGCACAAAATGATTTTTTTTTTATTGGATCAGTAAAAATTTGAAAATCCCTTTGGAACTAAAGGCGCTATATATTTTTCCTGTGTTTCAAGACAAAATTAAATATTGATCTTTTTTATGTAAAATCTATTTTAAGAATGTAGGCCTTTGGTAACATACTATGGTTTTTATAACTTGTGTTTTTATGATTCAATATTGATTGCAGCTTTAAATTTACAAAAAAACAAACCTTGATATATAATCTCTTTACAACTTATTTTGCTAATTTTGTATGTACACAAGTTAAGTTCAAAGCAGAGCATCATGCATTTCAAAAGAAATATTTATAAACACTTCAAAAACTATTAGAAAACTTAATTAAAATAAGAATCAACATGAATGTAAATGGACTGGTGGCTCAGGGAAAGAGTAATGAACTACAGATCCAACCACCTCTACCTCCTGATTGTTTCCTGCAGTCATCATTAATGTTCCAAACTTGTTACTGTGTGAAGAGTTTTCCATAGGTTATGTGAAATATAGCAGTAATTTCAGTCCAGTTCCTGCTGGACACAAGCACATCATAAAACCACACTCTTCCTGTTCTGTCCATATATGAGACTACTGAGAGAGAGAGGTTTTGGGCAGAGTGTCAATCACGTGTAGATAACACACAGCTGTCTCTTTTATCAAACCCAGGTGTTGAGTTTGATTTCCCAGGATTTAATGTTGATTGGGAACTAGATGAGTGTAAACAGTCTGAGGCTTAATCTGGGTTAGATGTAATAATGCTAATCGGGTGGAGGAAGGATCTCAAGGAGAATATTAAAGACAATGACATTCATTATTGCGGGATTTTGTCCAACTTTTATTCAAGTGGTTTGTGATTTGGGGGTGCTTTTTGGATAAACTGCTTCTGGAATTTCAAGTAACTTTGTTGATTAAGAGCACCTTTTTCCTTCTGCATCTGGCTAGGTGTTGGCAACATTTCTCTCAGCTCAGTCTTGTCCAAGTGATCCATGACTTCTGTCATCTTCAGATAGATTACTGCCGCATCCCCCATGTGGGGTTATACTTGAAGACAACTCAGAAGCTTCAGCTAGAGCAATATGTGGCCACAAAACATACATTATGCCTTTTCTTTGTCAGCTGTATGTGCTTGCTATTCAAGATGTCAACTTCAGTCTGAAAGTCCCATAGCCTGCATCCTAGTTATCTGATACTGTCTTCCTTCCCATGTACTGCCACAAGAATTGAGATCAGCAGAGACACATAAGGTATTAATTTCCAAATATAGATAACAGGGGATTTGTGACCAACCTGTCTCAGTGAAGGGTCCTTGATTCTGGAACTTGCCCAGCAGAACTCTCCTTACAGAGTCAAAGCTTAGTGGTCTTTAGGGCATGGTGCAAGTTCTCATCTCATATAGGCTTTTGCTTGAAGGGTATTGGGGCTGGATAGGTAAATTTATTTGAGCAGTCTCTTGTTTTTTAGTTAAATTATTAGGTTAAAATACCAAGTGCTAAATATTGTAGATAGGCCCATGTACATTTGCTATTTTATGAATAAACCAAACAAGCAATAAATAAACATGGCACTTTTGCATCTGCCACCCTTGTTGACCCACCTTGTCAGAGGCCAAGGACTAAATGAACAAGAAAACCAAACTATCCCCTTCCATCTGTCCCCTCCAGGATAGAGTTGAGACAAATTGTGAGTAAGGGAAAGCTGGAATTGCCACAATGTCTATTCTGTGGTTAAATATTAGACTAGAAGGGACCTTGAGAAGTCATCTAGTCCAGTCCCCTGAACTCATGGCAGAACTAAATTTTATCTAGACCATCCCTGACAGGTGTTTGTCTAACATGCTCTTAAAAATCTCCAGTGACAGAGATTCCACAACCTCCCCAGCCAATTTATTGCAGTACTACCCTGACAGTTAGGAATTTTTTCCTAATGTCCAACCTAACCCACCCTTGCTGCAATTTAAGCCCAATGCTTCTTGTCCTAGCCTCAAAAGTTGAGAACAATTTTTCTCCCTCTTGTATGTACTTGAAAACTGTTGTCATGTCCCCTCTGTCTTCTCTTCTCCAGACTAGACAAACCCAATTTTTAAAATCTTCCCCCATAGGTCATGTTTTCTAGACCTTTAATAATTTTTGTTGCTCTTCTTGGGACTTTCTCTAATTTGTCCACATCTTTCATGAAATGTGATGCCCAGAACTGGACACACTACTCCAGTTGAGGCCTCATCAGCACGGAGTAGAGCAGAAGAATTACTTCTTGTGTCTTGGTTACAACACTCCTGCTAATACATCCCAGAATTATGTGTGTGTGTGTGGTGTGGTTTTTTTTTTGCAACTGTTACACTGTTGGCTCATATTTAGCTTGTGGTCCACTATGACCCCCAAATCCCTTTCTGCAGTACTCCTTCCTAGGCAGTCATTTCCCATTTTGTATGTGTGCAACTGATTATTCCCTCCTAAGTGGAGTACTTTATATTTGTCCTGATTGAATTTAATTCCATCAGATCATTTCTCTAGTTTGTCCAGATCATTTTGAATTTTAATCCTGTTCTCCAGAGCACGTGCAGTCCCTCCCAGCTTGGTATTGTCCACAAACTTTATAAGTTTACTCTCTGTGCCATTGTCTAAATCATTGATTTAAGATATTGAACAGAACTGATCCCTGCATGACCCCACTCATTATGCCCTTCCAGCCTGATTGTGAACCACTGAAAACTACTCTCTGGGAACTGTTTTCCCAGCTTCTATGCACTCAGTTTATAGTTGCTCCATCTAGGCTATATTTCCCTAGTTTGTTTATGAGAAGGTCATGCGACACAGTATTCGAAGCTTTACTAAAGTTAAGATATACCACATCTGCTGCTTCCCCCTCTATCCACAAGACTTGTTACCCTATCAAAGCTATTCAGTTGGTTTGACATGATTTGTTCTTCACAAATCTATGCTGACTGTTACTTATTACCTTATTATCTTTATTATCCTTGTTAAATCAAGGAGTCCAGACTCCAGAGGCTTTATTGTTTGAGGTGTTGAGTGCTTCTTGTGCAGTGCTGAGTACTCATTGCTCCCTCACAGGAGCTGCCAATTTAGCCCCTTTCATGACCACTATAAATTAACATTACAAATTATTTTTAAAACCTGAAGTGTATTAACACTGTATCATCTTGGAAGAATGTTCAAAGGATATTTTGTAATACAGTTATGCTTCCTGATTTAGTCTCAGAGTTGAAAATTAACCCAACTGATGATAATATAGCACTCCTCAAGTCTGTGCATCTGCTGCTGTATCCAGCTGAGACAGCCAGCACTCTTCTGTGACCAACAGTGTTTTATACATCTGTCATTTTCTCAGGTGTAAAAGGTTACCTGCAATCTGTGAATATTTTCCTATGAAATGTGTGTTTTGCTTTAAAGATCTTGTCAGCTGCACTTGGTGCAGTTTCTCTGGGGGTCCCAACTTCTCCCTAACTAGTCCCCTTCAATTAGATCAGCCCTTAAACTCCTTCACTTAAATGGAGTTTCAGCCCTTAAACTCCTTACAGTCTCCTTTTGTTTCTCATAGGCAGCTTGGCATGGGGCTCTTATCCTCCACTATCCCAGGCCTTTCTGTTCCCCCTCTTTTATAGGCTTGTTTTCTTTATTGGTCAGTGCTGTGGGTGCATGTCTCCACGATTGGCAGTTCTGCCAGCTGTGCAAGGGTGTGATCAGCCTGCTTGTCTGTGAGCAGGGAAGACTCCCCTTTCCTTTCTTCCTGTGCTCAGTATGGGATTTGTAAACCCCATTACAGATCTCAATTTTATATACCTTACAATTGTCCAGCTTATCGGTCATTAGACGGAGGCATATTATATTTAGTCTATAGCCTGTTTTTTCACATTTCAGGAACAAGCAATTATTCTTCCTCTTTTACCCCATTCCAGTTGTTGTAATCACTGTGAGTTCCTACAAAATGAAATCCCAGAAAGATGGAGTTGGCTGAAAAAAGACATTCCGTACTTTTGTTAGTATTTTCTTTCTGTTTAAAAACTGAGCTTTCAGTAAAAGTGTAAGCTAATAGGCATTTGTAGTGAGTCTTCCAATGCTGCCTTCCCTCATAAACTCTGTTACTAATGGGACTAAACTCTGTTACTAATGGGTCAAATGTGAAAATCAAACAAAGACTCAAAAAACAGAGTACATGTACTGCTAAATTATGACTAAGATGCAAATTAGGGTCTCTGTGCAGTCTTGTCATTGGACTCAGTTTTTGATTGGTTTAATTTTAACTTTGGCCGTTTATGGTTTAAGAAATTGGAGAAGTACTTTATGAAATCCATGGGAGTGAAATGTGCAGAAATGGCACGGTGAAAAAGAGAAAACAGTGGTTTCTGATTGGCATCCTAACTGCTCGTGGACCTATGCACAGTATCCTTAAGTAGTCTTTCTAAATGACTCACCACACTATATAGCTGTGATGGAAAACAAATGATTTTATTCATAGGAATAAATAAAATTTGACTTTCATTTATAAATTTGACCTCATTTGAAGCTGAAGATGCTCAGCATGTCTGAAATTTGGACCATTAGCGAAGTACCTGAGTATAGATTTAGTTTCTCCCAAGTTTAAAAATACTGGCCTTTTTGTTTATCTTTTCCCCCCCCACAATCCCTCCCACCCTGAAATTATTGAGATCACTCTCCTTTTGTGTATCTTCCTTTGGGAAACCCTCTTGTTTCTCACTGACTCATTAGAGATGCTATAGCAGTTCTTGGGGTACCAGAAGGCAGCCTCTCCAGGAGAAGTATCTTGATGGTGAATGGCCACAGAGCTGGGCAACCGCAAAGCTGAGACATTATTAAACTTGTAGTGTTAGATTTTATGACTTTATTGTGAGTGCAACGATACTGAGGTTCATAATTTTTTGATTCAGTCTTGTGAAATTTTACCCTTATCCAGAATGGCTTTCAATCTCTCATTATTTTTAAACAAAAAAAAAAAAAAAGACTGAAGCCATTGGTTGCCTTCAGCAAGGTAACCATTATTTTCCTTTAGCCTTTGGAGATGAGAGTAAGGGTTCCCTTAGTAATGATGGTTGCCACCTTCCATTCTTTCCAATGGGGCTAAAGCCAGGTGGTCCTGAAGAAAGATTGTGGCTCCTTCAGTCACCAAGTGAGGGCAAGGCAAGGGATGTGATAGTATGGAGTTGCAGGGAATGGGTCTGTGGTGGCAGCAGGGAAGAGGGATGTGTAAGGAAATGGGTCAGGAAATTACGAAGAAGTGCAGGTTATTGTTGGATGCAGGAGGCAGACTTTGGGGAGTAGTTGCAGGAAAATATGGAGTACAGGGAATTGTGGGTGGCAGAGTGGTGAATGTGATGGGTAGGAGACTGAGAGGGGAGAAGAAAAAAATCAGAGGCAAGTGAATGTAAGGGTTAGATTGTAGTAGAGGGACTGGAAATGGTAGGAGAACATGGAGGAAGAATGTGGGTGGGGCAGCTGCCTATCTAGGTAGGGAGGGGGTTAGAGAGGGGTCAAATGGCACCTCGCCACACACCAGGAGTTGGGAGACCATAAGTGGAATCTCCCATGAGAAGCAAATAGGGAAGCCTGCATTTTTATGTGTCAGAGATTGAATTTTGAGACGATCTCGCACATTGGGGACAGGCAGGTTCCCCTTAAAGGTGAAAAAAACAGAAGTCCGGTAGGAAACAAAATGATTTTTATTTTAATTTCATGATAATTAAGCCAATCTCATGATATTTTGGGGGCTGAGTCATGATTTTTGAATGCTTGGGGTTGGCCATACTGCTTTCCCTTTTCTCTCTGCAGGCCACTGCTAGGTAGGTGATGGGATCCAGAACCACAGATTGATTTGTTTCAGAGTAACAGCCGTGTTAGTCTGTATTCGCAAAAAGAAAAGGAGTACTTGTGGCACCTTAGAGACTAACCAATTTATTAGAGCATTATGCTCTAATAAATTGGTTAGTCTCTAAGGTGCCACAAGTACTCCTTTTCTTTTTACAGATTGATTTGAGTACAAAAAGAATTGAACTCCTCAGTGTGTTCAGCTGCTTCCCTGCCACCACTCCCAGTTACTCTGAGCAGCAGCTGCAGTAGTTTAGGGAGTTCTAATAGCACCCTCCTCTTCCTCCTTCCAAGCTGCTTCTGAGTAGCAGTTGGGTAATGAGCTATGCAGGGAAGGGCTGCCCCACACAGCTCAGGGTGGAGTTAGAATTTCTCCTCAGAGTTGCAGAGGAAAGTTTGGAAAAGCGTTCAGAGACTATGCCAAGGGTTCAAAAGCCAGAAGGCAAATAAAAAGAACTCTAGGTTATTTTATGAAGTTTTACAATTTTAAACCAATCCAGTCTTTTTTTGTGGTCTTGTCTCTTGATTTTTGAACACTTGTCAGTTCTGTAACATTAGCTTCATTTTAACAGTTGAGGATTAAGACCCCAAAAGATTGTCACACAAGAATTTTGTGGCAGACACAGGTATTAAACCCTGACTATTTTTAATCATAAGCTAGTTCTTTAACTACAATACAGTTCTTCCTCCCTATATCTTGTCTATCTGTTTCATTAGACCTTAGTATGATTCTTTTAAACTTTTTAACAGTGCTACTATTTTTGCTAGGCAAGGCTCAGAACCCAGAAATAGCAGATTGGTGGTAAAAGCAGAGTTGTTGGTGTAGCTGCTGTATAATGGATGGGGAAATTGGATAGGTTGGAGGACAGCAGAAAAGGGAGAAACTTGGTCAAGTTGACAAGTAAAGGTGAGAGAGGAAAGTAGATAATAGACAGAGAGAGAGAGGAAGGTAGATAATAGAGCAAATGCGGGTACCAAGTGGCAGATTAAACACTGACATTTAAATTTTACTTCATTTATTTATTTTATTTCCCACCCCATTTCCACCTCTTCTCAAAAGTGGTATCAAAGCCCTGGGGTGTATTTCTGACAGGGGCCCAGAAATGTCGGTACTGGTGTGGAGTGCTTGAACACTTTATTTATAAACCTAGGAAGAGAGATTTTTAGTCCAGTGATGCATGCCCACGTTCTGTGGCTAAACTGCTCCATTTTAATTTCTAACTAGATTCTCATTTTCAATATTATTTGGAAGGTGGTAGGTAGTGTATAAAGTAATTGAAAAGTTTAAAAAATAAGTTCTAATTTCTCCTACAAGTGTAAAATAAACTGCATACTTATTTAATATATGCAATTTTAAATTAACAAGGACAGTGATATTTTTCCTGTTACTGTCTCTATATTTGTCCTGAATTTTCAATTTTGTATGCTTTAAAATATACATGAGCATTTGGCAATTCAAGTGATATGCTTTTGTTTTAATGAGTGTCATGCAGCATCTAAAGCAAGATGAGAGGAGACAAAGTAATCCCTTTGTGTAGATTAGGAAATAACTGAGATCTCATTTATTACTGTGTGGTGACTGTTGACTTTTTAATGATAACCAATATCTAGGATAGCTCCAGCAGAAATACAGTGAAACTGATGCAATTCTTAAATGTTTCACTGCTTCCTTTAGAGGAGTAGCAGAGCAAACTTTACAAGAATCAGGTCAGTGTCATGCTACTGTTTTTCTGTGGGCAGCAGCATAATCCTGTGTGGAGGAGGGATGGGAAACAAAAAAAGTCACAGGGTGGACAAAAGGGAGACTGGGAGAAGGAGAAACAGATAAAAAAGGACAATGTGTACAACTGAAATAAAGAAGGAAAGGAGTGGTACTGTCCTACATCCTAAGAGGAGAGAGTTCCAGGTTTGACAAGTAATAATGTACTGGTGTGTTTCTGTTGGGAGGGGGGCAAGGAAGATGAGGGAGTTGTGGGATCTAGGGTGACAGCAGGAAGGAGAGGAACATGTTGGGTTTCCCATCAGGGCAGTGCTACTAATCCTGTTACTTGTGGTACCATCTTTTATATCAGCCTCCTGCTATTAGGTTTAGGTCTCTGATATATTTGTCAAGCTATGAATTATGGTATAGATGTTGGGATTCCACTTGGCTTATTCAGAACACCTCATTCAGTTCTGGGAGAACACTTTGTTCAGTTCCAAAAACTTTGTTTGAATCTGGACTCGTCACTGAGGTTTTGTTGTTGGCATTTCATAAAGCTACACTTGAGGTGATTAGCCCACGTGTGGGTGGGTGGGTGGGTTAGGGTCTAAGTTCCCTCTAAGCCAGTGGTTCTCAGCTGTGGTCCACCACTTGTTTAGGGAAAGCCCCTGGCACGCCGGGCCGGTTTGTTTACCTGCTGTGTCCGCTGGTTCGGCCGATTGCGGCTCCCACTGGCCACGGTTCGCCGCTTCAGGCCAATGGGGGCCGCGGGAAGCGGCATGGGCCGAGGGATGTGCTGGCCGCCCTTCCCGCAGCCCCCATTGGCCAGGCACAGCGAACTGCGGCCAGTGGGAGCCGCGATCGGCTGAACCTGTGGAAGCGTCAGGTAAACAAACCGGCCCGGCACGCCAGGGGCTTTCCCTGAACAAGCAGTGGACCACAGTTGAGAACCACTGCTCTAAGCTGTGTGACCACACAGCAGGCTAAAAAGAGCTGTGCAGGTGCGCAGCCACAGGGGCCTGGTGGGGAAGGGAGCAAGTTGGGGCATGCAGGGCTGTTGTGGGCCTCTCTCCTGGCCTTGGAGCTCCTGCTGGCAGGAAGAAGTGCCTCTCCCCCGGAGCTGCTGCTGGTTGGGGGAGTCCTCAGGACCCATCCCCAGGGCAGCCTGCACCCCAAACTTCTCATCCCTGGCCCCACTCCAGAGCCCGCACCCCCCCAACCGGAGCCCTCACCCCCACACCCCAACCCTCTGCCCCAGCCTTGAGCACCCTCCCGCACCCCAAACCCCTCATCCCTGGCCCACCCAGAGCCTGCACCCCCAGCGAGAGTCCTCGCCCCTGACCTCACTCTTCAATCCTCTGCCCCAGCCTGAGCCCCCTCCCATATGCTGAACCCCTCGGCCCCACCCCCGCCACACACCACCTCAATATTGGTGCACATAACAAAATTCATTCTGCACATAGATTTAAAAATTAGAGGGAGCATTAGTTAGGGTACACCACAACTCAAAAATACATAATTATAAATCAGATTTTATACATACAGACTAACACGTGCATGTTACAGTCTATATTGTGTTAAGTGCTTTATGATTGGCTTACTAATTCTGTGAACCAATCCTTGTATAGATTATAAAATATCCATGAGCTACAAAGTGCGCTAGTAAGCAAAGCCGCAGCTGCAAGCTTATCCTCACACATTACTCTTATTACTATTTCTTTAGCTACCAGCTACATAGTATTTATAAGACCACTTGTGAATTCATTCTTTATCCATTGTTAACCTCTGTTTCCTTACTTCTGTTTTCTTTCATTGTTCATACAAAGCCTACAATAGACCCTAAAAGTGTGGAAAAGTTTTCCCAGTTCTTATTTGCAAAGTAGAAGTGAATTGGGTGTGTGCACAAGCCCACCTAAAGCTTAAGGTTTATACTCAGTGCTCAAGCTCCAGCACCAGTGTGAACCTGCAACAGACTGAACAAATAGAAAATGTGAGTACCAAAACTTCCATTCATGCAGTGTTTTGTGTGACTGAAATTTTAAAGACACATGTCAGGAAATCTCCTTTGGGCTGAAAAAATGTATGAAAAATGTCAGGCCAAACTGCCATTTTTTTGGGTAAAGTTAATGGCCTGAAGATATGAGCTTTTTCTACTATAAATATAGCTGCTGTGACACCATGACCTATTATTTAAATGGCCATAGTGGTAATCCTCATCATATCAGTTGTTATTTTCACTAATGAAAATGCTATTTGTTTTTCCTTTCTTCTATTAACTGCACATAAAACTCTTGAAAAGCGCTAGTCTTGGCCACGAAAGTTCTCTAGCCACAAGTAGTGTGCTAGCTACAGTCAGTGCAAACTTCTCCACAATTCTGGAGGCATTGCCTCTAGAAGTGAAAGGGAGTTCATTTCCCGCCCTCCCCCCTCTTTTTTTTTAACTTTAATACCTCTGCTGAAATTGCCAAAGGGAGTCCCTGCAAGTACTAATTATGATGATAGTTTAGTGACATACACACTTGTTAAGAATTACAATCAAACCACGGAGCCTCAATGATGGCCTGTTGTGACATGAGCTGGTGATCTCAATGCAATCCCTAATAAACAAGTGTCTACCACAATTATCTTCTGTCAGAAAATAGGCCTCATTCAGACTTATGATGGAGATGAAAAATTCTGTATTCCACTACTGGTCATCTTAATATTCATACCTCTTGTTGTTCTCCTATATTCCAAACAAATCTAAACACGTGAGGGACTGTCTAGTTCTTCGAACAGTGTCCCTGTGGGTGCTTCACTTCAAGTGCATCCCTGCATCTGCAATCAGAGAGTTTTAATAGCAGTGCCTGTTTGGGCTGCAGGTGCCCTCCCTTCCTCTCACGCCACCACTGGCAGCTAGCATTGTGCAGCCAAAGCGCTCTCGGTTCCTTCTCAACTGCCTTTGCCCTGAGACAGCGCCCTCAGCAGCACTGCCTTAGTTTCTTCACATTTACCTTTTAGACTTGGGTTAGTATAGTTATACAGTAGTTAGTTAGCTATAGCTACCCTCCTCTCCACTGTTTATTTTCTTAAAAAGAAAAAATATTATTAGTTACCAGTAAGATTCCACTTTTCACCTTCTTCACCTGGTGGAACGGTGCTGACAGGGGCATGCCTGGATCTCTGGGGTTTAAATGCTGTCTTTCTTGCCGGGAAGAAATCCCGGTCAGTGATCGGCACCCCAAGTGTGTTCATTGCCTGGGCGAGACACACACATCTTAAAAGTGCCACCATTGCCTCAACCTCAAGACTCGCTCCAGAAAAGCAAGGGAGCTCATGTTAAAGTTCATCCTGACGGAAAATTCACTGCACCCAGCTTCCAACCCTGGACTGCAGACCTCAGTGACAGCCTCTGGCAAACATTCCGTGCCACCCTTATAGAAGAAATCACATTTCTCCAAAAAGGTGGTCAAAAAGTGGGCAACAATCTCCCCTTCCAGGGAACCGGCTAAAAAGAAATGATCCCCAGCTCATTTGACATTCTTGGTACTGACCATAGCGCAGTTGAGCACCAGTGGTTAAGCAGGATCTTCCAGTACCGCTGGTACCATGAAAGCTAAAGACCCTAAGCGGGTGGGCTCTGAGAGGAGTGGCAAAGAAAAGCTTAGCGCCTCCTCCACAGTATTGATGGAGCCTCTTAAACATGCAGCACTGGGCAGCTGAGCATCACTGCAGTTGATGGCACCATCTACTGGTCTCCTAGCACAAACCAGAGCCACATCGGAACCGACAACTGCTACAGCTACAATGGCTCCGCCAACGATGTCCTCCTCAGTGCTGATGCTTGCAGTACCACAATAATTCCTTTTCCACAGAGGCTTGCTTGTCTCTACAACACTGAAATCTCCCATTCTCGGTACCGATGTTATTCTAGCACACTTGTTACGTATTAATCATCCAGATTGGCCCCACCCTTTGCCAGTGATAAGGAGGATGATGAGGATGGGGACGTTTACACTTCACCCATTCAGACAACTATCAGACCAGGCCCACTGAAACAACCCAGATGTCACCCCCAGGATGATGGACATGCATGGATGTTACCACTAATGCCGTTCCCACCACAATGGCCTTTATTGGGATCCATGGGCTGCGTACAGGAAACATTATTCTAGGTCTTCTAGCACTCGCAGAGACAGACCGAGACGCTCCCCATCAGCCTCAATAGGTAGACCCTCCGAGCCTTGGGAAGAGACTTTTGAAGAGCAGGAGGAGACTTTGAAGCCACCCCACCAACCAGTCTTTCTTCATCCTGTCTGGGCGAAGCCATCATGCCTCCACTGCTCACAATAGCCGTTGACTTTAAACAATTTCAGGAGCTATTTAAGGGGATTGCTGACTTGCTCAAGATACCCCTGGAAGAAGTCCCAACACAAACTGCTGAACATTTTACAAACATCAACCTCACTGAAAATTGTGCTCCACATAAATGAAGCACTCATGGACCCAGCCAAGATCACTTGGTAGATCCCCGCTGTGTTACTACTCACTTGTAAGAGCACAGACAAGAAGTATTACGTCCACTCTAAGAGTCTGGATTTTCTGTTCTTACATCCTCCACTGAATTCCTTGGTGGTGGATGCTGTGAACAAGCGGGGCAGATAATACTACTCCAGAACTACTCCTTATGACAAAAACTTGAAGTGGTTAGACCTTTTTGGGTGCAAGGCCCATTCACCAATAACTCTGCAATTCAAAATAGCCAATTACGGGCACACTGGCCAAATATAATTACATGAATTATTCTAAGATGTTTGAGTTTACTGATTACATCCCTGATGAGAAAAAAGAACAATTCAACATGCTACTGTAGAGAATTTTCTCTTGAGAGCCCAAAATTGTTCACAGCCAAGACCAGTGAATCTCTCCATACCCTAAAAGATTCCAGGGCAATCCTTTGGTCCTTAGGCATTTACACACCTGCACAAAGAAGGAAGCCAGGGATATACCATTCAGCACAAAGAACGAGGCTTGCTCCCTACGTCCAACCACAGAGACAATATGACAAAAATGGAGACACTGTGTAGGCCTGAGACATCATCAGACCCTGCCTCCCATATTAAACCAGCCTTGGGTTAAACTCAGGGAGTTCACCACTAAAATTGAAAAAAGGAATGTTCTGCTGCTGATAAAGCACCCCCGCCTCAGGAATGTCCCTAACAAGAGTTATAACCGCCAAGGTTGTAAAGACCCTGCGAAATTAGGGAGGATCCAGAAAGAAACTCAACAAATGGTAAGATAAACTCTGACCAGTGTTTTAAGCTGACCATCAGCACAAATAAAGAAGGTCACAATTAAGTTACAATTTGGGCATGAAAGGTAAACTGTAAAGAACTTGGGCAGCAAGGAGGACACATAGGTGCCAGTGCATAATTGGTAAAAAAATCTATTATTTAGGAGTGTGGGATAATGTGATAGGTTTAGTAAATTTGAAGGAGGGAGCTAGTTTTACCTATATAATGTAAAGGGAAAAACAGTGATCTTTGGGAACAATTTCTAGATTGCAGTTCAACATCAAGCTGCTGGAATTCTGACCCCTCTGCACCACCGTGACATGCAGATGCATCGCCGGGAACCCCCAGATGAATGAAACCTGACTGGCCATCAGGTGAAATTTGTCTGTCTATTGGGAGTGGTGAACAGAAGAGATTTGCTTGGTATATGTATTCTGTGTGTTGCTAAAAAATAGATGTTTAGAGCACAACTGTGTAAGGCTCTTTCACTGGGAAAAGGTTCCGCAGACCCATAGAGCCCTGAGAGAAAGGACTGGTACTTAAATTTACCAGGTTTCTTTCTGAGCCCTGTGGGTAAGAATAGGTGCCTTACACCCTGAGCCATTGGAAGGGAAAGGGTGGGGGTGCCTAAATTGATTGGGTCATGCCTTGAGCCCTCGGTAGGGAAATAGTGGGGTGCCCTAAATTGACCAGGTCACACCGTGAGCCCTCAGAAGGGGATAGGCCGGGCGCATTAAATTGAGCGGGTGACAGAGTAGACCACTCCCATCTCAGCCATCGACATCCCAACAACCCTTCTCAAAACAACAATTTTGAGGGTTTGGGTGAGGGCCTGAGATGCCTCCCCCAATTCCAAGTTCTGAAACAATCAACAATTATCAATTTTTGGAGATCGTCTGACCCCATTCCACCCAGAGGACAAATGGGTATTAGAAATTATCAACAATACTCAATTCAACTTACCTCCTTCCCCTAACCCACCCTCCCTCCCTGTCCCTCTTCAGGATCCCTTCTCATGAGCACCTTCTATGACAGGAAATAAAGGGTGCTGTAGAACCAATCCTGACCAAACACAGAGGGAAGGACTTTTTTAATTCCCACTACTTCTTAACCCAGAAAAAGAGCAGGGCATGGAGGTCCATTCTCGACCTAAGGAAACTCAACAAGTTTGTGAAGGTTCAGCAGTTCAGGATGGTCATGTTAGCAACGATAATCCCAGCACCAGAACAGGGCAACTGGTTCCCAGCCCTCGACCTCCAAAATGCATATTTTCACATTGCCATGCTCCCATCACTCAGATTTGTTCTGCAACAAGATCACTACCAGTACAAGGTACTACCTTTTAGCCTCTCTGTGGCTCTTAGGGTGCTCTGCAAGGTTCTTGCAAAGCTGGCACCACACTTAAGCAAGGGGCAAGGGCCAAGTAGGATATTTCCCTACTTGGATGACTGTCTACTCAAAGTCCCCTGGGAAGGCACCCTAGCAGCTACTCTAAAGATGATGGCTCTCTTCTCATAACTACAACTACAGGTAAACATGAAAAAAACAGTGACACCTGTAAAAATCTAGAACTTATCAGGGCCCACCTTGATGCACTGGAGGCCAAAGCCTTGTTACCACTAAACAGATTTCTCACCCTAGTCGATCTGATCACCACAATGCAAACCAGCCCACAGATATCGGCCAGGATCTGCCTACAGCTATTAGGTCATATGGCAGCAACCACGTTTGTCTTAAGGCATGCCAGATTGTATATGAGTTGTCTTCAGGGCTGGCTCAGGACCGTATACATTCAACACAGACACAATCTGAACAAGTGTCTCATGATGCCACTTAAAGTCAAAAACTCCCTAGACTGGTGGGCTCAACCCCACAATGTATGTGTTGGAGTTCCCTTCACACAACCCCCTCTCTCGCTGATACTTATGACAGTGCATCTCTGTTAGGTTGGGGAGCACACTTGCACAGCCCCACAATCCAGGGCTGGTGGTCACTGTCAGCATCAACATTACACATCAACTTACTGGAAGTATGAGCCATCTGCAATGCTTGCTCATGCTTTTTAACTCTGATCAGGAACAAGACGATAAAGGTACTGATGGACAACATCGCTTGCATGTGTTATATAAACCATCAAGGGGGAGCAAGGTCACTCTTCCTTTGCACCGAAGCACTGAGATTATGGAATTGGTGCATACATCACAACATCGACATATCAGCTAGCTGTCTACCAGGATTCAGAACACCACAGCGAATGCACTAAGCAGAAAATTCTCTCAGGACCAGGAGACGGAAATAAACACCGTGGTCTACAGTATATGTTCAGATGCTGGGGTTTCCTGTGTATATTTGCAAGTGTCTGCAATTCTGCTCAAGAGCAGCATTGAGCCTCCAATCTATGAGAGATGTTTTCCTCATCAAAATAGAGGTGCATCTGTTGCATACGTTTCCCCTGTACCCGCTTGATATCCAGAATGATACGCAAGATAAAGGCTGAACAATCCAGAGTCATCTTGATAGCTCGCAGATGACCCAGACAAACTTGGTTCCCTTACCTGTTGCAGATGGTGGTATGCCTACCATTCACTCTTCCCCCTTTTCCACATCTCCTGTCTGAGGTTGCAGGCCAGGTTCGCTACCCGAATCCAGAGATCCTCAACCTGAAGGCATGGCTCCTCCCTGGTTGCAGGACAAGGAAATCACCTGTTCAGAAGATGTTGGGAATCATTAAGAAAGGGATAGATAATAAGACAGAAAATATCATATTGCCTCTATATACATCCATGGTACACCCACACCTTGAATACTGCATGCAGATGTGGTTGCCCTGTCTCAAAAAAGATATATTGGACTTGATAATTTTTGTTGCCCTTTTCTGAACCTTTATTAGGGTTATGGAACGGCTGCCGTATGAGGAGAGATTAATAAGACTGGGACTTTTCAGCTTGGAAAAGAGATGACTAAGAGGGGATATGATAGAGGTCTATAAAATCGTGACTGGCATGGAGACAGTAAATAAGGAAGTCTTATTTACTGCTTCTCATAACACAAGAACTAGGGGCCACCAAATGAAATGATCAGGCAGTAGGTTTAAAACAAAAGGAAGTATTTTTTCACACAATGCACAGTCAATGTGTGGAACTCCTTGCCAGAGGATGTAGTGAAGGCCAAGACTATAACAGGGTTCAAAAAAGAACTAGATAAATTCATGGAGGATAGGTCCATCTGTTGTCCAGAATGGACAAGGAAGGTGTCCCTACCCCCTGTTTGCCAGAAGCTGGGAATGGGTGACAGGGGATGGATCACTTGATGATGATTTATTCTGTCCATTCCCTCTGGGGCACCTGGCATTCACCACTGTCGGAAGACAGGATACTGGGCTAGATGGACTTTTGGTTTGACCCAGTATGGCCATTCTTATGTTCTTATGTAAGGAACATACTGTTAAACAGCAGAAGGTTGACTACGCATTATACTTACTTGCACATATGGTGCCAGAACAGGCAAGCCATGGTTATTACCTCTGCCCTTACCACTGGTAATGGATTACATACTGGAGCTAAAGAAATCAGGACTATTATCAAGCTCACGTTGAGTACACCTCGCAGCCATCATGGCTTTCCATCACAAAGTTGATGAGTTCTCAGTCTTCATCTATCCTATCACTCAATGGGTATTGGGAACCTCTATCCTAAAATACGAGTTCACACCCCACTCTGGGACCTTATCCTAGTGTTATGCTGTCTCATTGGTTCCCTGTTCGAACCAATGATGTGTTCACTCATGCACCTACTGATGAAGGTGGCCTTCCTTGTTGCCATCACATCCATGCAATGAGTGGGAGAACTAGGGGCTCTCACGGCATACCCCCAAATACAATCTTCTTCAAATACAAGGTCACTTTAAGACCACATCCTAAATTTCTACCTAAAATACCTTCCTCATTCCACCCAAATCAACCCATCAACCTTCCATCCTTCTTTCCTAAACTTCAGGAGAACAAACAAGAGGCGATGTTACACAATGGATGTTAGATGGGCATTAGCATTCTATCTTGAAAGGACTAAACCCTTCAGGAAGTCACCCAAGCTATTCTTTTCTGTTATGGAAAGATCTAAAGGCTCAGCCATATCCAAACAGAGGTTCTTGAAATGGATTTCCAGGTATCTTCACCTTTGTTACCATCAACGTGATCTGCAAGCCTCACTGGGAGCTTAAATATACTCCACCAGGTTGCTCTCCACCTCAACAACCTTCTTAAACAATATACCCACCACAGACATCTTTAAAGCAGCCACCTAGGCGTCAGCCCACATCTTCACAGAGCACTATGCACTTGAGCAAAACTCAACCTCGGATGCTCTGTTAGGAATAACTGTCTTATCACTTGAAGCTCCAACTTCAAAGCCCCATCCTTCCAACAAGGGGCACTGGTCTACAGCCATCTAAAGTGCTATGTACATCTAAAGTGCTATGTAGCTACCGGGGTGGTGCGAAACGGGGAGTGCATGTGTGGCCCAAACGGGCACTGCTACTAAGAATCTCCGATTGTAGGCACAGGGATGCAGACTCACCTAAACTGAAGCACCCACCAGGACACACATCTCAAAGAACCTCAGTTACTGCACAAGTGAGTAACCCTCTCTTCAGAGATACTCAGACCTAAGTGGTTCAGGAGCCAAATTAGTGATCAAGGTTACCCAAAAGAGCCACGGTAGTGTGAATTCATTGTTTCATTGACATATATAATAATTCTCACAACAAAATGACTGGCCAAGTATTCAAATGTTTAATAACATAGTAAAAGCATCCTGATTGGTTAATAACTTAGATTTGTTGTTACTTAATTCACAGTGTTTTAATATCATGTGCTGCAAAGAGCCGCAGGAGATGCATTAAAAAGCCATTTGTGGCTCTTGAACCTTCAGTCTGAGTATCACTGGTCTAGTTGTTAAGGAAATGGATAAGGACTTGGGCAAGTCACCTTAATCTCTCTGTGCCTCAGTTCCTGGTCTGTTAAATGGGGATACTATGTCCTTTCTTCTGTCTATTGTCTCTTTTTAGATTGCAAGTTTTGAGAGGCAAAGACTGTCTCTTACTATGTGTTTGTATGGTTCTTAGTGCAATGGAGCCCTGATCTCATCTGGGACCTCAAGACACCACTATAATATACATACATCATAGGTCAGAATAAACAGAAGTATATTATCAACAACTTGGCCCCGCTGTGCTCAGCAGCCTACTGACTCCAGGGCTGCATAGCACAACTGGGATTTTTTGGGGGGCTTCTTTAGGTACTGTGACACTACTTGGCAGCTAGCTTCTGCTCTCTGTTAAGGGCAGACACACCAAAGTGCTGATTGCCTAAGACTCGGATATGGTTATTCCTTTGCCCAAAAGTATGTCTGCCACGTGAAATACACAATTCCAGGAATAACTACCATAGGATGGTGGTTTGACATCATATTACGTAGATTAAGTTAATGACAAAAATTCAGTTTAGCTACAATTTTTCAAACTCTGAAAATGCCATATGGCAGTCATGCCCTTTTGTATTGGGTATGTTGAGACCCACAGTAATGACACAGTTTAACCCTTTAGAAGTCTGTGCCTTTCTCATGTTACAGATTGACCATGCAGTTAGGTGAGGTGTATCCAAACTGTGTCTAAGTGATTGACAGTGTGCCAGGAACCTGAAAGCCACACCTAGATTGCATTGTTACAATGACCCCTTCTGGCCTTGGAATCTATGAATCTATGCATTAAATGTACCAGTGTGCTGCAATTTTAATCTTTTAATAAAGAGGTGCAGCCCACTGCATGGATTTGAAGAATACAGCAGCTGCATGTTGTGAAAAATATTTGGGACCATGTATATGTTTGCAGGATTAATATAATAACATAATTTCTCCTTTTTTGTTTACATTTTACACTTCATATATTTGGTTACAATGAAAAAAAATTAGGAATTTCCTTGGCAAAAATTATACTTGAATAAATATGCAGTCAGTGAAAATACAGGATTGAGTAGCACATGCTAGAACCTGGAGTGTTCTTATAAAAGACGGGGCAATCTCAGACCCTGTATAGAGCTCGGTGAGCCACTCTTCTTTCTCATGCTGCACTTTGGCCAACTTTGCATTAGATAAGCCCGTTAGGCACATGGCATGTGAGTTTGCCTAGGTAATTTCTTCCTTCTTACATCAAATGTACACTATGTAGTCTACTTACATCACATGTATACTATTGAGCTACATTAAGAGAATATTAAAAAAGTCACCCAACACTTAGTTGTTCAGACAACAAAAAAAATTAATTTAGTGGGAATCGCTTTAGCCCCGGTTATGTAAATGTCAGTTTGACTCCTGCCTCAGCTCAAAAAGAACTGTGCACTAGGATGGTTCTCTGCCATGATCAGGAATGGCCATTTAATAACATTCTTCTAAAACGTTTATAAAATTATTGTTAGTATGCATGAGAAAATACTGCACCACCATGGCTATAAAACCATATCTTGAAAGGGCTGTCCAAACTTTATAAACACAGGTCACCACGACAGTTATAGAACGGTGTTTTCCTGTCCACACTGGCAATAAAAATCATGCGTTAAGGTGGTTGACTCTGGCTGTGATAGTGCACAATTTTTCTGCTTTTACAGACAAATTCTCTAACACCCTCCCTTCCCTCATGTTTATTTAAGTCCTGTTTGGGAATGTTGGTAAAGTTAACACATCTTGTTTTTGTCAGACTGTTTAGATACTAATATAATGGACTATAATTCAACCTTTTTAGCCAGGTTAGGATCTGCATAGTTCTTAACATAAATGGAGCTGTATTTTCAGAAAGAGATTTTTAAAATCCTATTTACATCATCTACTAATTTGTTCTATTGTTTTAAACTCTGAAGGCCTGACATACTTGGACCTACTTCTTCCTAAGGCACTTAATATGACAATCTTTTCCCACTAATTGTAAAGGAAACCTAAAATAGCTATTCAGAGAAATCTACTTCTAATTTTTATGTTCCGTTTCTGTTGATTTGCTAATTACCATAAAATTGTATTGAAATCATAAGCCTGGTATACAGGATCCATATTGTGCTCTTGTACTGAGGCTGCTTATTATAGTAGTTACTAGTCCCCATTTGGCCCTTAATTATACCCCATAGTCCTTGGTTTGTTATATAAATAAAAGAACCCAAAGAATTGATTTCTTTTTCAAATTGAAGCAGTGTCAATTTGATATCCTATGACGTCCAGGGCACCCTTTGGAAGAATTGCTGATTGATATAGGTACACACATCACATGCAGAGATGCACTGCCAATATTTTAATAAGTGTCTTCCACAAAAGTTTTCCCCCGTAGCCTATGATAAACCCTGTGTACCAGATGTGAGTGTGCTGCAGAGACTCAGGGAGTCTCCATTTGTTTTCCTATGTAAAACAACCCACTTGCTCATAACCAGAGAAAGGCGGTAGCACCACTTCGCAAATGTACTTACATTAAGTTGTACTTTGCTCAGAATGTTTATATTTTGTCCTGAAAAATACACTGAGTATATTGATAACAATGCACAGAGTCTTACTTATGTGGAGAGGGGGGAGAATAATCCACACAAGAAAATATTTTGTCACATTTGAGAGTTGAGAAAATGTGCACTTCAGAAGTATTATTATAAGCCCCAGAGCTGTGTCATCTCTTAGCAGACACAGTTTGGCAGTGTCCGGAGAGAGGGTGATCCCCTTAAAGGAAAGGGAATTCAACCAACTTTCCTTTGAATTTGGTGAAACCTGAAAGAGCTCCCATCAGAACATCACTTGATCCCAAGAGAGGCAGGATCTGAGCAAAAAGCATGATAGCTTACTGAAAATAATAACTTACATGAAGTCTCTCTTTGTTAAAGAATAAGGGTCTGGTCAAGTAGAAAATATCTGCAGCATTCTTGGCCACACAAACACTGAAAGATTTCAAGTGTATAATAAAGATTTCAAAAGAAATATAATACTGGGAACATTAGGTTACGTTAGAGTTCTGTCATTTTTCTTGTAGTGTGATGTGCTGGTTAAGAAGAAGAACATTGTTATGAGCAGCATTGAAATGGATGATCTGTTTGGTATCCTGAAATATATTGATTACATAGTGTTGTAGGTTTATGTAAGCATATGGATAGCTCTCCCGTTTCTTTTTAAATATATTTTAGGAACATATGTAGTTTTCTGTAGTGAGTAATGTACTATATGTTAAAGTTATGGCATATTGGAAATGTCTCCTATGAATAGGAAATTGGATTTCATAATCTCCTAGTCATTTGTTATTTTGCCCTTTGCATATATTTTTACAAATAGAAGGATCAAAGCTGAGAATGGTTGGTATAATCATTAAGGATGAAGGATTTTATGGCAGTGTGAAACAGTCTGGCTCTCTTAACTAGCCCATTCCTGAGTTTTTAGATGTTGTTTTTGATTATGAAGACTTTGTTTTGCATAGAAAGTGTCATTTCTGTGGCGAGGGGGACTGGAAGTCACAGAATTGCTAGCTGGACTCCTCTGAAATACTTTCAACCTTTATTCCCTTTCAACAATTTTTTTCTGTTTAAATCAGTGGCAAAGTTTACATTGGGTTTGTATACAAAACCTGCAAAGGGGAGACCTGTTCTAGCAGACTTTACAGGGCACAGCAAAGCCAGGCTGACTTGGTCCTTTTAGCAATTTCCTAGAAGATTTGAATGAGGAGGTAGCTCCCTGGGTAACATATTGGAGTAGTGTTTGGTGGAGGAGAATGGAGGAATAGAGGGAGAGGTTTTTATAAACTTTAAAAGTTCAAGATTTTAGACCTATCAAATGAAGAATTAAATGCTGACACGAAACCCTAGTTTTTAAAAGAAAAAGCACTATTTGTATTTGTCACCATTTCCTAATGCTTTTGTTAAAGCTAAAGTATGATCATATGATACCAAAACCCTTGATGGTTTAGGAATGGATAGTAGCATTTAAAAAGTAAAGTAAAAAGTAAAGATTGCTCTTTTCCATTGTAAGATCCCAAACTTGTTATGTTCTGAGCAACTCATATGAAGTTAGTGGTGCCCTGAACTCCCATTAAAGCTGATGGAGTTTGAGGGTCCTCAGGAATTCACAGAACTGGCTGCTGTGAGAGCCAGGGGACGTGCAATGGAAATCAGAAGCATTTTTTTTGTGAGACAGATTTTCAAAAGTTTAAATTTACTGATTTTTTTTCAATGGGATTTGGGTGCCTAACTCTTTGGCTTCTTTGAAAATCCCAGCCTGGATAAATAGTAGATATTAACTTGTAGAAAATATTAATTAAAATAAAACAAAAGAAAAATATGTGGCTGTAAGGCTACTAATCTTATGTGGATTTTCAGAGTGAAATCCTACCCTCACATTGACAAAAAAGGGAATTATGCCATTTACTTCAGTGGAGGGGTAGGATTTCATCCTCCAGTGCTTTATTTAAATGCTTGGGAACACTTCATAATCACTAAAGGAGAATTGGAAGGATGTACAGGATTGCCTTGATTACATGAATATTTGTATCTAATTTCCCACCATTGCACTACTCCTGGTGCAGCTCTAGCAGTGACCTCTCAGTGGTGGAAGCAGCAATGTAGACAAGCTGCTGTCCACGGTCAATGTTTAACTACTATCAGCTGGATTTTCAAAACAGCTCAGCATCTAATGGGCACTCAACATGGTAAAGCCACTTTGAAAATCTGGCTGCTTATTTAGGTATCTGAGTGGGAACTGAGCAGCTCTGAAAATCTGGCCCTGTATCATCTAGCTCTGCTTGAAGGATAGACAGATATTGTGGTAAAACATCCAGGGGTGGGTCTACTCTAGCACTCCCCCTATTGCTAATGAATAGTAGAACATCAACAGGGATAATGCAGCATTTGGAAATTTGAAGAAAAATGTTAGTGATGACAGTTTTTGAGGCAGGCTTTCTAGTTGTTGGCAGGGTTTCCTGTCAGACCTTATCTTGTTCCTTACTATACACTTAAAGAGAGGACTTAACCTTGCTTTGGTCTTGGACTCTAATCAAAGTCATTAGAAAGTCTGAAGAAAATATACTGAGGCATTACTGAGCTACATGAAGGGAAGAGGGGAAGGTTTCATTATTATTATTATTTTATTATTTATTTTAGATGTTTTCTTGTGTGCTTTCATAACCCTAAAACAGCTTTATTTTAAAAGTTTGGACTAGCTGTGGACTCGGACATCAATGAGTACTGCACGTTTTTCTTTTCCTTTCTTTTCCTTTTAAAAATTTGGTGTTCAAATAACACTATGAATATTTTAAAACTGTGTACAAAATAGGTTTTACAAGACAATGGGAATAACCATTTTAAAGGGGAATTCTGATGCCCCTGCACAGTATATTACAAGTGCATATTATGTGTCTATATGATAATATAAAAATTAGTCACTGGCCAACTCTTAAGTGCGTATGAAACTATATCCATAGGTGGGATTCTGTGAGGTGCAGAACACAATGTTCAGATAAGTGGGAGGACTAATGTGACTTTAAGCAACCGTTGCACCTTCCTGATTCAGGGCTGCTCCAGGAGTTGAAGTGGATGCTTCAGGGGCTGGAGTTTGTCTAAGGGCTTGTCTACACTACTGCTGAAGTTGATGTAAGTTAGGTCACACAGAGGTAGGTACACTACCACCGCGATTGATGCTCTGAGATCGATCCGGCTGTTGATTTAGCGGGTCTAGTGAAGACCCGCCAAATTGACAGCAGATCGCTCTCCTGTCAACTCACCTTACTCTTCTCATTGAGGGTAGAGTACTGAAGTCGCAGTAGACCCCGCAGTAACTCGACCTAAGGTACGTTGACTCCAGCTATGTTATTCACGTAGCTGGAGTTGCGTAGCATAGGTCAACTTACCACGGTAGTATAGACATAGCCTACACTGCGCTATGTTGGTGGGAGACGCTCTCCCACTGACTTAGCTTCCACCTCTTGGGGAGGTGGATTAATTACATCTATGGGAGAGTGTGCTCCCGTCAATGTAGTGTGTCTTCATCAGACATGTTAAATCGACACCGCTGCAAAGATTGCAGCGGCACCAATTTAGTGCCATAGTTACAGCGCCTGTCTGCAGCTACCTCTGAGCAGGTGTCCTATGCAGAATATCTGCAGCCCTATGTGCCTAAGATTTCATTTCATATGCATTTAGCTATGTGTAAGAAATGAAATATTTTGCTTTGTGTATGTATGAAATTCAATCCTGCTCCTGAGGCTGTCTGCTTCAGGTCCTGCATTGGGGCTTTTAGAGTTTGGGGCTTTTAGAGTTCCTTTACATTGTTGTAGCTCTTTAACCTGGCATACATGGGCTGGAGTTGGGTGAGAACCTCAGCCCCGATCTCTTGAGTAGCAGTAGCATGAACTCTCTTTAGTGCATTTTTTGGGGGGTAAAATTTGTCTGCAATTTTGATTTTCCTTTAAGCATAGCATTCTAGAAAAAAATTTTCTTTGCAAATCTATATCCTTTCAGAACACATTATAAAGGGGGAAAGGTCAGATCCTGAGTTGGAAGTCAAAGGTAGTAAAATAATCAGATGTGTTTGTGTGCAGGAGAGAATCGGCATATGAACTTTTAGGCATACATTTTTGAAGGTAGTGTTTCAAGTTGGTACCCCAAATTACTGGCCATGTTTGAGAAATTTGGCCAGAGTGTTTGAAAAGTGCTTTGAGATGAAAGATGCTAAGTACAAAGTAGAGTATTACTACTTCTGTTAGTGATCAGATAATTGTTTATTTTATGCAATTTTATTAATTCCTTTATGTTGTGTATGGTAAGATACCTTAATTTAATACAGTAATTACTTGGGGTGGTTGAAGAACTAATCAACTACAGCTCCTGGTCTTCAGCTTCAAGCTTAAGAAATTTGAGCCTATAGGGATGTTCTTTCTCTCCACTGTTTCACTCCACGAATACATATCATAGCAGCACAATAAGATGGCATGGATTTACATTCCTGAGGGCCATAAATCAGGTAAGAATAGGAAATGTTGTGTTGTTTTTTGTGTAACTTAGGGTGGAAGGTACTGGGGCATAGTTCTCCTAACCAGTTTGTTTGTCATAAATATAAAGGGAAGGGCAACCACCTTTCTGTATACAGAACTATAAAATCCCTCCTGGCCAGAGGCAAAACCCCTTCACTTGTAAAGGGTTAAGAAGCTAAAATAACCTCACTGGCACCTGACCAAAATGACCAATGAGGAGAGAAGATACTTTCAAAGCTGGAGGGGGCGGAACAAAGGGTCTGTCTGTCTGTGTGATGCTTTTGCTGGGACCAGGTCATGAATGCTCTTCAGAACTTCTGTTAAATTAGTAAGTAATTTAGCTAGAAATGCGTTAGATTTCCTTTTGTTAAATGGCTGGTAAAATAGGTTGTGCTGAATGGAATGTATATTTTTTGTTTTGTCCCTAAACATTTATTCTGGTCTTGGACTATATTTGAGTTTCTCTTAAAATACACATCTTAGGGCAATGACGCAGAGCAATACTTTGCTTCTAACCAGGCCTTGGTTCTGGGATCTTCCTTTGATGTTTCTTTAGCATAGAGGGAAAATGAGGAGATGTACCCTTACAAATTCTCTTGCTGCTACTGGGGTTGGGTTGCTAAATTCCAAGAGGAAAACAAACACCAGAAAAGAAAGATAAATGAAACAGACACAAAGCTGGTAAAATATGGTTTTCCAGAGCAAATGGAAAGCAAACAACATAAAAACATGTTTTGGGGACAATTCTTTTTTTATGTTTCAGCCATGGTAAATGCTGCAAAAAGATCTGCCAGCTAAAGAGGCTTCTACATCTTTGCAAACATGTCTGCAGAAGATCTTTTAAAGTACAGATTTTTTGGGGAAAAAAAACAGTTGAAAGGTTTCACTATTGTTAAAATGACATTGAACAATATTTCCAAAAGCCCCACCGCCAGGGTGTCAGCTGCAAGGCTGCAGGAAGTATAAAGAAAATTGGAATTCCCTCCCATTTATGCCTACATCGACTCAAAACAGATCTAATCTATACCATATAGAATCCAGTGTTAGTTTATATATTTTTTCTTTCAGTTTACACCATCTCTGGCCTTAATGCTCAGACCTTGCTTATCCTATTTGTTCATTTCAATCTGTTGATGAGGAGTAGGAATGTGAGACTGGACATAAAGCATAACTTTTTAGTGAGGGTAATTAACCACAATTTACCAAGGGTTGAGGTGGATTCTCCATCACTGGGAATTTTACAATCAAGATTGAATGTTTTCTAAAAGATATGCTTTAGCTCAAACAGGAATTATTGTGGGGGAAGTTTTATGGCCTGGGTTACGTGGGAGATCTGCTTGGATGATCACAGTGGTCCCTTCTGCCCTTAGAAACTGTGATTCTATAAAAGTATCTTTCATTGTCTCTCATCAAAGCAATGTGTTGGACTACATTTCAAGATCTGCTAGTGAGTCTACAATGAAATTACAGCATACTAAAATCATATAATGAATTGGATTTCTGCAAACTTCCTCAAATTTTGCCTACTGGACAACAATATATGCTGATAATTTGACAGCCTACTAACATTTTTTTTTGGCCAAATACTGTAAGTGATATAGAAATATTATCATGTAATATTTATATTACAGTAGCTATAGTATAGAAACATACATTACCAGCTGAGTCAGAATTATGGCCCCTTTCCTGCAGTGTGTGGGCAGATGCTTGCTCATTACAGGATGGGGACCTAAATTTACTAGATACTGTTTTTCAGTACATAGGACTGAAAATAAATAGGTTGAAATTGCTCTTGGTAGTGAAAGAGATTGATCTTTATTAGGAAAATCCGTGGTAAACCACTTTTAAAAGACTGGTATTTTAACGTAGCCAGAATTGCTCCCTACAAGCATCTTATTTTACAAGATTAATGACAAAACTGAAAAAAGTATATGCTACAGCAAGCATTTATCTCTTATCTGAAGAAAAAACAAAAACATGCCAGTGAGATTCCTCTGAGATTGCTAGGGAGATGCTGTGAGAGTGCAGTGTTGGCAGTTCAGGACTTTACAGAAATAAAGTATTTCTCTGTTGTTTGTATCAATATAGTTATTAAAACCAAAATATGACTGATATCATATTGGATTATTTGGAAATACTTTAATGGTATTATTATAGATGGACACACACCTACACAGGTGAAGTCAGTATTAAGGTAGCACATGCAACTTTAAATTCTGCATTTCCCAACTTCCGAGTTCTTAATTGTGCAAACCTATCAGTCTCTTAAGATATTTTTTAAAGGAACTTCCCAGATTTTTGAACATGGAAAAACAGAAAAGAAGCTCAATCTCTAAAACTTCAAATCTCAGACTGCATGTTAAAAATTGATAATATCATACACCGCCTCAGTGGAAGTATTTTACTAGCCACACCTTAAATGCCTTTTCCCAGGCACTTCAGGATGTCTGCAGGAGAGGGATCTCCTTTCCTAACAACTTTGGAAACTGCTGAGCTCCTAATGTGCATCAGAGTGAGGCTCCTTCCTGTGCAACTTACAAAGTGATCAGGAACCCTCCCTCAACCTCTTTGTACCCTAACGTGGTCTGTAGCGGATGAGGCAAGTGATCATGTGGAGGCCTGAAATCAATGTTTGTAACCCTTACAAAAAGCCTATTCTGTCTCCTTTCTCATGCTGTTCTTATGTGTATTATACCCTCCATCAGGGAAATTTGTAAAATTGGGCCCAAAGTGTGCAGTAACCCTCCCTCAAGCCCTGCGCTCTGTATAGAACCAAATTCTGGTGTAACAGAGCAGAGTTTGGCTCATAAGGGGTCCTTAAACTGAAATGGAATAGGCTATACCGTGTCCCCATGGAGATGTTACCTGGTGTTCTTTCAACCCAAAGCTCTTGGTAACTTTTACTCTGTGCGAGGTGGTGTCAGGAAATGAATCAGGGAAAACATGGCCATTTGACTGATAGATGGCTGGCACAAACAGGACAACACGAGTGCTTTCACTTAAAGCTAAACTTTACTTAGTCTCAAGCACTTACACACGTCCACAACAGGTTAGTAAAACACCTCCAATCCTTGATAATTACTGAAGCTGAGTGTGGCTCTTGAGTGACACAGCGACAGCCTTCCGTTGGCCAAACTTCTGTCTGCCTGTGGGGACTGCAAGATGTATCCAGAGGGAGAGTCCAGTCCTGAAGAGTCCAACTACCTCAAACTTCCCCCCTTATTTATAAATTAGTAATACAAAGACATGTCCCTTAAATAAACTTTGTTAAGCAAGCAGTTTCAATGGTCAAGCAAGAAGTTTCCTTCTGATTATTGATTAACCAGGTGTGGGTTTTTTTTGTTTTTTTTCCCCCCAGTTTGCAGCCTTGAGGCCCCTAAAATGCATGTATCAGCAACTTCAACACAATTCTTATCTGGAAGGACGTAGGGTCAAGCTGCCTTTTCTGTGGCACCCAAAACCCCCTCCCTGCCTGCCTTGGTTAAGCTAAGCCTGCTGCATGGCCTCTTTATGGCCTGCTGACTTAGCTGCTTTTAGCAATAAGCAATAGTGGTTTCAGGCACTTTACTGGTTTGCCAAAATCTCCCCCTACAGAGAGACCTGAAAAGCATAAGAAAAGAAAACCAACAAAAATAACAGCCCCTTTCCTCCACTGTCCCATAGCCTAGAATTCTTAGTTTCCCATAAACATAAATTTGAACCTGTTTAGTTAAAACTGTGCAAACCCCTGTGAGGGCACTTATTTCAGTTAAAGAAGCTTATTTTGGTCTAGTTTAAATCTGTTCCTAATTGACTTAAGCTAAACTGAAATAATTTGGACACCATTTTTTGCACTGGTTTAACTAAATCTGCTTAAAAATCACACCATATGCTAAACTGGTTCACCTCTGTATGTAGACAAATCCTCAGTGGAGGAGTCTGTACTCCTGCTATTGCGAAGTACTGAATTCCTGCCACCCTGTGGTGTTTTGTGAGGTTTTAATTCAGCAGCCATCCCAAACCCAGGACTTAGATCCAAAGCGGGACAGACACAGAACAACAGTGAAATATTACCCTAAGGAAAGTGTATACCAAACTGTGTTTCTGGGCAGGAGAAACAGCTCTGAGTGTGCTTCATGCACCTGCATCCTCCTTGTCTATCTTGTGTTTGGGAATCTGTACTAGCCTTAAGGGCTGGCTTTTGATATAATTGGGATATCTTTCTGGATTAACGCTTCATGCCTCCTCTCTTCCCAGAGGTGGATTGGTCTTTAGAGTGACTGTCATATTTCAAAGAAAACTATGTGATACTACATTCTACTAAATTCATTTTTAAAGGATGCCACTCCCAATATTTATTCGTAGAACAAATGTAAGAATTTATATCTCTGTGTGATTCTTTGCATGATTATTTCTTGAATAAATATTTTTACATGAACAGGTGCTCCTTACAGGAGATAGGTGGTGGAAAGTTAGTCACCAAATAATTTAAATTGCTTTTAAAAATACACTTCTGCAGTATTGTTTTAAAGCATGTCTACAGTTTTAAAAGAACAGCAAAAAAGAAAAAAAGCCAAACCTCCACTTGAATCATAAAGACAGTAAACTGAGTAGCTATGTAATCTATATTTGGTACCAAAGCTTTTCCTCTCCTCCTGTTGCTTGTCTGTGTTATAACCGCACTTGTTTATTATGTACAATATTTAAACTGAGCAAGGAATAAGTGAAGTGCCTAGTGGACTTGTAGGTGCTATGCAGGATTGGGGGATACTCTGTGGCTCAAGTCATACATGTTTCTGAATTTTACAGTGTGTTGTCAGTGCTACTTAGATAAGTTGTCTAGTATTCCATCACTGAGGAAGACTTCATGTCTGCAGATGTGTTGGAGAGATACAGTATGTTTTTGATTGTGTCCATATATATGTTGGCATGTATATGTAGGTAGGTACAGATCAAGTTTTTGCCCACTCTTTACTGGTGAGTTTTGTCATATTTTGGTGTTTTGTCTAGAAAAACTTGGACCTGGTTTTCAAGATCCTTCTAAGTACTATTTAAAGTTACATAGTGTGTTTCAAATATCTAGCTTACTAAAATCTTGTCCGCTAATATACTCGCTTCCCTTTTGTGTCAGAAGGTCATTATCTTGGACATCCTAAAATAAGTGCGGAAAATCACTTTTGATATTCAGAATATAACTGCTGAGAAAGATTGTCCAGTGGCACCAGAAAATGGCAAAGTTAGGTGTGTGCCATGAGTAGTAACAATGTGAGCATTGGCAAGAACAGACTGTTCTGAGGAAGGTTCCATATCATTCTGTGAAACCAACCACATCCTGTGCAATGCAAAACAGGGAGTGGGTCGATTACTGAATACTTGCAAAAGTGAACAGTCAGCAAGGAGATTTTGTCCTGTAGCCTCAAATAATCAGGAAAAAAAATGTTTATATATATAAAAATTGAAAATCTACACTTAAATACATGATTTGCCAGCCACTTCCCACAAATGGCAGTTGGTTATTTTAGATGTTGTTGCTGAATACTTTCCAGTCAAACACATTCAGCCTCCTGTATTGAAAATCTGGCATGTGGGAGTAAGGTGTGAGGACAAAATGTGTGCTTACTTAAGATCAGAAAAAAAACACAGTGTTAACAGATTTTGTAATATATTAATCTGACCCTGTGTCTCTTTTATACTAGATCTCTGAAACCACAGTGCAATCTTATTTGAGTTGAAGTTGATAATCAAAGTGACTTGAAAAATACTGGCTCAGAACCGAAAATAGATGAAAGCTGAATATAGGTTGGAATGAATCATATTCTTGACATCTTTCAAATATTACAATAATTCACCTAAAATATGTTAGTTTATAGTTTCCCAGAATTTGCTGTTTTATCATTTGACATTTTAAACAATGTTGGCACTCTTATGTATACTATGTATTACTGAGTGTCACTATTTTCAATTTAATACTTTAATTGCTGCATGATTGCAATTTGAGACCCCTTAAAAGGATTTTCAGAGGGTGAATATTTATCACTTCCTCAAAATGAGGCAGGCCTCTGTAACGTGTCTCAAATTGGGCACCCAAAATCCTTAGTTATATTTGAAAAAATTGGCCAGTAATAATAAATTGCGTTAATGCTGAGAAATATCTGTCAGGGTTCAAAATGAGGGGTCATTTCCCAGATACCCATGATAAACCAAACACTATCATACTCCTCTGAAATTTCAAAATTTGGCTTATTTTTCACTGCTAAGTTACTACGTAACTGTTGAATATGAAATTTATCTCGGGTGCTAATTTTAGAAATGGTTGTGGGACTATTATTTCATTTACATTCATGGCTTTAGAAAATGACGGCATCATTTGGTATTCCTCTGTTCACATACACTGTTGATCAGGGAAATCTAGATAGCTATCAGTTCTACCTCTCAAATCTAGGAATGTTGTGCTTCCTCCGTTACACCACTTATGTCACATAAACTCACCTCCATCACATGCAAGTCTGCTATTTTCTCACTGTAGCTTGTGATGTGTACTGCTGTAACTGAAATCAGTATTACAGGAATACTGAATCTTGACACTAAAGTTATAGAAAATGTTACACATGTGCTTTACTTGAATGGATATCAAATGAGGTGATCAAGTCAGTTATTCTGAATTCCAAGCTGCTGCTGATCTGTTGGTTGGTGGTTTTGTTCTCTCCCCCCCCCCCCCTTTTCATTTTTGGTGTCTTACGTGTTTTGAAGGCCAATGCCACTCACGCATGGGCCCTTGATAGTTGAGAAGAGAACAGATTGGACAGCACACCAAGCTGTTCCTGGTGGATTTTCTGGTGGCTCAGGGCCACATGCTCATGCTGCAATCCTAACATAAACCCTGAATGACAGAAGAAAATGTTTCCAGTTTCATTGTGTTGGTAAACCGCTGAGATAATTGCATGGTAGAGAGGGTCAGGTTTTTTTTTTTTACATTAATATCTAACTTGATAAATGTTGGAAGCCAGTGCCTAACGCTGCAGAGAAATTTTGATGAGAGTTTTACGTTTGCTGTGGAAAGCAAGTGTATCTTTTGGATTCTTAGATCACACATGTCAAATACTGTGGTTGTCACTTTACAAATAAATTAATATAACTATATTAAAACGTACTGCTTATAATAACTTCCAACTTAGCAGTGAGCCACTTTCTCTTTCTCCCTCCACCTCCTCCCTCCCAGGCCCAATGCTCCTCCTGTTAAAAAGAATCACCTATTTAAATGGTCAATTTATTGATTTACTAACAAAAATGAATGTGTGTAACTGGATTAAAATATCTTTTCTCAGCTGGAAATTTGCTAAAAGCTATAAAATCATGATACTGCAGAGAATTTGGGAGATGATAGGCTAACAGATTTTGGTTTAATCCTTTGAAAAGTAATATATCAGTCCTCTTGGGAAGAAAAAGAAGAGTAGGACCTTACTTTATGCGGTAATGAACAATATTAATTTTTAAGACTATTCCCAGATAGTCTTAAAACACTTCTGTTTGTTCAGTCACAGAATGTATAGAGCATTGAGTTAATTGAAAAGAATGTAAATGTTACTCCTTAATTCAGTTAGTATTGATTGGTTATATTATACAATCTATTGAATTCAAACTATGTATGTTCCCTACAAATTTCTAATTACTCTACAAAAATGCAAATTGATATTTTTTTCTGAAGATTTTTTCCAGTCACTTTTAGAATGTAGTTACTGCCAGTAGTTATGCTATGTCCTACTGGGCAATAGGATATTTCAACTCAGCCTGTCATGCATTCCTTGTGCACCCAAAACTCAAGTTTTCTTTTGTGGAAGTTTTGGCTACACAAGAAATTCAGGATCAGGCCCTTAGATTTTCTCTTCTTTAATTTATGTAAAAATCTTATAAATCCCATCCTTCTTACCTGAGAATATTTCTTGCCCAAAACAGTGATTATTGTTTACAGTATATTCCTAGGCTATTTTTCATTTTAAAAGTATGCAGAAAATTTGGTTTTCGTCAAATTACTTGACATTTTGATAGCTATCAAATGTGACAAAAATATTACATGGAGTCAAAGATCAAAACTTTCTACACAGCTATAGAAAATAGTAGCGTTAAGAAAATATTTCTTCTCAGTGTGAGAGCCTGTAGTTATTCATGCATAATTTATCGAAGTAAAATGCTACTGATTTAAAAATATTTTCTCATTTTATTAATATGTTTTAAGAAGTGGACATGAAGACTAGATTTAAATATTCTTTTCCTTTTGAGTTCTGTGATATCAACAATAATATATAATAGGAGAATGTTATAATGAAACATACATCAGCCAATATTTTAACACAAGTAATTAATTCAAAAGGTATGAGAATAGTCAGGATATTGTTCAGATTAATTAGTCCTATTTTAATGTGCTGTAGTTACTGCTGAAATATTAATGACTTTTGACTCTAATAAAAGGAAATAAGGTTTAACCTACTACTGAGTTTGAAATAATTAGGTTTCAAACACAGCTGGACAGTCCTAATGTGAGATTTTTATGATAAAACATAACTCAACATTTGGTTGTGTGCTGCTGTAATCTAGATTTCTTGATCACTTGTGGGCATTCATGATCTCATGGCACATTTGGCAAGTGTATGGTGGGGTTAGACCTTTTGCCATTGACTTCATTAGGGCCAGAATTTCACCCAGGCTGTCTTGCCCATCTTCCATATTCAGGCCCTGATGCTGCAAACACCTTTTGCGTGCCCTTAACTTTACATGTGAGCACTCCTTTGAAGTCATTGTGACTACTCGCATATGTAAAGTTAACAGTGTGTGTAAGGGTTTACAGGATCCAGGACCATTTTCATACTTGCATTTCTCCAGCACTTTGTTACATATGGTATTGCGCTGTGCATTATTAAAGTGGTGTTACATTCTATCCTATAGGTGACACTATCATCACTTATGCTGCACGTGTTTGAAAGTGGAAGGCAACTTCGGTGAAAGTGATCATGAAATGGTAGAGTTCACGATTCTAAGGAATGGTAGGAGGGAGAACAGCACAATAAAGATAATGGATTTCAAGAAGGCAGACTTTAGCAAACTCAGGGAGTTGGTAGATAAAATTCCATAGGAAGCAAGTCTAAGGGGAAAAACAATTGAAGACACTTGGCAGTTTTTCAAAGAGACATTATTAAGGGCATAAGAGAAAACTATCCCATTGTGTAGGAAAGATGGGAAGCATGACAAGAGACCACCCTAGCTTAAGCAGGAGATCTTCAATGATGTAAAACTCAAAGAAGAGTCCAACAAAAGGTGGAAACTTGGTCAAATTACAAAGGATGAATATAAACAAATAACACAAGTATGTAGGGACAAAATTAGATAAGTCAAGGGACAAAAACAGATCAAACTAGCTAGGGACATAAAAGGAAACAAGAAAACATTCTACAAATACATTAGAAGCAAGAGGAAGACCAAGGACAGAGTAGGCCTGTTACTCAATGAGGGGGGAAAGACAATAACTGAAAATGTGGAAATGGCAGACGTGCTTAATGACTTCTTTGTTTAGGTTTTCACCAAGAAGGTTAGTGGCAATGGAACGTCTAACATAGTGAATGCCAGTGAAAAGGAGGTAGGATCAGAGTCTAAAATATGGAAAGAACAAGACAAAAATTACTTAGACAAGTTAGATGTCTTCAAATCTCCAGGGCCTGATGAAATACAAGCTAGAATACTTAAGGAGCTGACTGAGGAGATATCTGAGCCATTAGCAATTATCTTTGAAAAGTCATGGAAGACGAAAGACCTTCCGGAAGACTGGAAAAGGGCAAATATAGTGCCCATCTATAAAAAGGGAAATAAGGACAACCCACGGAATTACAGACCAGTCAGCTTAACTTCTGTACCCGGAAAGATAATAGAGCAAATAATTAAGCAATCGATTTGGAAACACCTAGAAGATAATAAGGTAATAAGTCAGCATAGATTTGTCAAGAACAAACAGTGTCAAACCAACCTGATAGCTTTCTTTGACAGGGTAAAAAAGCTTTGTGGATAGGGGGGAAGCGGTAGGTGTGGTATATCCTGACTTTTAGTAAGCCTTTTGATACTGTCTCGCGTGACCTTCTGGTAAACAAACTAGGGAAATACAACCTAAATGGAGCTACTATAAGGTGGGTGCATAACTGGTTGGAAAATTGTTCCCAGAGAGTAGTTATCAGTAGTTCACAGTCATGCTGGAAGGGCACAATGAGTGGGGTCCTGCAGGGATTGGTTCTGGGTCCAGTTCTGTTCAATATCTTCATCAATGATTTAGATAATGGCATAGAGAGTACACTTATAAAGTTTATGGATGATACCAACCTGGGAGGGGTTGCAAGTGCTTTGGAGGATAGGATTAAAATTCAAAATGCTCTGGACAAACTGGAGAAATGGTCTGAAGTAAACAGGATGAAATTCAATAAGGACAAATGCAAAGTACTCCACTTAGGAAGGAACAATCAGCTGCACACATACAAAATGGAAAATGACTGTCTAGGAAGGAGTACTGCAGAAAGAGGGATCTGGGGATCATAGTGGATCACAAGCTAAATATGAGTCAGTGTAACATTGCCCTTTTTAATTTTTTTGCAACAAACATAATGTTGGGATGTATTAGCAGGAGTGTTGTAAGCAAGACATGAGAAGTAATTCTTCTGCTTTACTCCACGCTGATTAGGCCTCAACTGGAGTGTTGTGCCCAGTTCTGGGTGCCACATTTCAGGAAAGATGTGGACAAATTAGACAAAGTCCAGAGAAGAGCAACAAAAATGATTAAAGGTCTAATAAACGTGACCTATGAGGGAAGATTGAAAAAATTAGCCTAGGGCTTATATATCTCCCACTGCTCCCTGGCCCTGCTGTATCACAAGGTACATAGGGTTGCCAACTTTCTAATTACAGAAAACCGAACACCCTTGCCCCCGTTCCCTTCCCAGCCTCTTCTCCCGAAGCCCCTCCCATGCCCCAAGGCCCTGCTACCTGGTCACTCCATCCCCCCTCCCTTGCTCACTGTGAAATCTACAAGAGAGGAAATCTACAAGATGAAATGAAAGCAGGAGGGTGTCCTGTTTATGAATAAAGTATTGTTCTGGTATATCTTAGTGTTCAAGGAAACACACAGGGTTCTTCACTGAGGAAGCAAGCTGACCGTGTGCTTGATCATGAAAAGAGGGTCCCAGCCAACCTGGCTCTGAAGCATTGTAAGGATTTGGGGTGAGTCGTACACTATGAGACATAAGTATCTAATTGAGTCTAGGCACTAGGATGTGTGTTATGATTTTATTTTATATGTAACCATGTTTCCAATACATCTACTTGCTGTTACTTGAATCTCTGTGTTCTGTTAAATAAACTCATGCTTGATTTCACTAAAAACATATCTAAATGCTGAGTGTTAAACAGAGCGGTGATCTGAGTGGAACTGGTAAGCTGGGGTGTACTGTTTCTGTGGAAGCAGCAAATCCATGAATACTGTGAGTGTCCAAGTGCCCGGGGCTGGACACTCCAGGGAGATACTCAGAGAGCTCAAGGTTGGGGTGGGTCAATCACTAACCTGTAGAATAACAGCAGGGCCTGCGAGATCTAGAAGGGAGTGCTTGTGTTGCCAGTGGAGCTGGGGAGCTGACCCATGGCAGGCACAAACATGCTATGGGTAGGTGGTAGCGAGGTGCCTCACAACCCTGGGTAGTCTTGGAAAGCATCACACATGTCAACGCAGCTGGGGCATTGATATTGCAGACAGATCAACATAGGTGAACCCCTATATCCACTCAATTAAATTCTATGGAAATCAGTAAGGATGTGAACAGGTATAGGGGTCCAGGTGCTCAAATGAAATTGCAAGATCTGGGCCTAATGTATTCATTCTCGTACATCCAATGTTACTTACTAGCGCTTGTCTTCTCTCTTTGTTTGAAAGAGAAAATTAAACCATAAAATGTTATGTTGTGAGTCCGATTAGCAAAGCACCAACCAACAGAAAAATCAGGTGTCAAGATTACAAGTCCAGGATAACAATCCATCCACTCTTAAACCTGTTTAAAAAAAACCCAACACAGTAGCATGAGTGAGAGTCCAGATTTGTAATGTTAACTCTGGGCAGCCTCTCTTCTCTTGACCAAATCTTTAATATGTTTGACTAACATAGTTTGATATTTAAAATACATCTATTTGTTTTAAATAGAACTATCACAACAAATCCCATTTTCCAATAATTCACATGCTGGGAATCTTACAGTGGCCCAATATCCAGACTGACCCAAGAAAATGAAAATCTGCATTTGTTCTTTATTCTGAAATGATATTTGAAAACAAGTTCCTACTCCATCAATTTCCTTGAATTACAAAGAATATCAGCTATTGAAGTTATGTCAAACGCACTGGAATATGATCGTGGCCTATTTCTGGATGCTTCCATGTATCACTGCAGTGAATACCCACCTCACAGCACCCAATACTTACAACAGATTTCATGCTCCCAAAATATCATTTAAGGGAGCTGGTGGGGGCCACAAGCCCTTCCCTCAAATTGCCACCATCGCCTCCTCTTCTTCCTTCTCAAATAAAAAACAAAATGAAATCAGCAACCTGGAGTATATGTAAAAATTCTGTAATCCTAACTGGAACCTGTTCAAGGTGAGAGAAGAAATAATTACACTATTAGCAAAAGGATTTTAATTGCAGAGAAATAAAAGACTTGGATTGTAAAATCTTTGAAGAAGGGACAATAGGGATTGAAAGCAGCTACCACACTGTGTGCACTACCAAAACATAACCCATCAGGTAAAGAATCAAAGCAAATTGAAACCCCCTTCCCCAAATATAGGTGAGTTGTACATACACAACACACAATCTGCATCTTTCAGCCTGGCAGCCGCTCCTCTAAGCAGCTGCCTCACGTCCAATATTCCCCCTCTGGTTTTGCAGACAGCCAGCATTTCTGAAGCCAGCCAAACTAATGCACTTCCCCATCTGCCCGCCTCCTTCCCCCTCGATGGCTGGGTTGTGGTGTCATGCCTCTGAAAGGCAGGTTAATTGTTTGTTACGAGGTTTGCAAAATGTCAACACCTGATGGAGCCCCCTTCCCCTCCTCTGGCAGCTGCTGGGTCATCCCCACCCCAGCCTCAGGGGCATCTGCCGCACAGGCTCGCTGTCTGCCAGCTGATACCCACCCAGCTGCACGGGTTTCTTCAGCTGCAGGTTGGGCACTTGCGGCTGGCTCACATCCTCTCAGGGATGCTCAGTCAAGACCCTATGCTCCCCGGGAAGGCAGCTTCAGTGGCAGGGAGGCGAGGGTGGGGGTCACCGCAGAGGTGCGGACACGGCAGCCAGGGATTCTCTCAGCCAGGGCAAGAGCAACAGCCTCCATGGCTGTCAAGGAGAGAGAGAGAGAGACACCCAGCTGCTACAGCCCACTGCAGGCAGCTCAGCCTGCTGCGGGGAGTGCACAGCTCCTGGCCTCCAGCAGTAGCATGGTTGCCACGCAGAGCCTGCCCGCTTGCTCCACGCTCAGCCAGTGGCCCTCAGCACCAGTGCGTCCTGCACCCTTGGCTGCAGCTAGCCGGACTTTTAGCAGTCTGGTCAGCACAGCTGACCAGAGCTGCCGGGGTCCCTTTTCAACTGGGTGTTCTGGTTGAAAACCGGACATCTGTGTGTTTATATTAGAGAAGGCAAGGTCACAGAAGTGTGCCTTGCACTTGGAGTGGAAGATGGTGTGGTTTGTGATCACCCTTAACGCCTGTGGGAATTTGTTCCACAGTCTTGGCCGAGCCTCTGAGAATGCTCGGCCTTCTGCACAGATGAAAGTTCTATTGTGGCTGAGGAGGGGAATTGTCAACCATGGTCTTCATGTGGAAACTTTTAGATATCCTGGGCCCAGATCACCAAGTGCCTCGAAGTTGAGGATGAAATATGTGGCCAAAGATGGCAGGATCAGATTTAGGTCAGGGTTCAGATTCAAAGCTGTATCAGGATTTATAGCTTGAATTTGACAGTTCTAAAATATCTGGCATTGTTGTTCCTAGATTACTGTCCCAAATGGTAGAAATTTTATTAGATAGCTGTTTTTGTGATATTTTCATCATCTTCAGCTGCTCTCATGAGAATTCTGCAGCAGCCAAACTGAAAAGTGACCACCTTCCATTTTGTATCAGACTAAGAAGCAAAATTGTAGTAGTGAATTCTGCTCGGAGTATTAAACTCCGTCTCTCCCAACCCTGCAAAATATTCAGAGGGGGAGAGGTGCAAAACTTGCACCTATCCATAAGGCCCCATGGCAATGGGTGCTTTATTAAGGAGGTAGTGGTCAAAACTGCCAGGGGTAAGGTTGAACTGAGTTTTTCACCTAAACCAGGGATTCATCCACTTTATGTAAGAAAAATACAGTGTATATTTGCCTCAGAATTACAGCACTTACTCTTTCAATATAGACTCTCTATTATCTGAGAATTATAGGGGGCCATCATTTTTGCTGAGGGCAGGATGGCTTCACTTCTTTTGGAAAAAAGGAGGCAGTGGCCATTTTAGAAAAGGCCCTCTAATCTGAGGGCAACCTGTGCTCAGTCTCAGGGGAATGAGGGAAGTTGCAGGTAATAGGGGGAACTGGGTGTGTATATGCAGAAGAACTGGAGGGTAGGAGGGAGGAGAAAACTGGGATATATACTCTAGTTGCTTTGCTCTACAATGTCAATGCACAACAGCTGTAAATTCACTTAACTGGCTACTGTAGAGAGGCATATAGCAGCCAGAGGGTACCAGTGAATCTGGTTCTATAAAAGTTTATAAGAAGTATCAATCTTATTTTTTATTATTTTAATCAAATCATTATCACATGTAACAGTCTCTTTGGGTTTCTTCTTCAGTGTTCATGTATGACTTTTTTTTAATTTGAAGGGGGGAAAAATGGAAATTCCTCAGAGGAAATTTTTTAAAATGCAGTTGAGTCTGAGTGTACATGTCAGTTATTTAGGATGAAATACAGAGTGGTTTAATTATGTTCCCATCCGGTATTATAAACACAGAAAGTTTTAACTGTGCCCTGTAATGACTCCATGAGGGGAAAAATAAATTTTCCTTTAAAAATTGTTTTTATTTTGTTTGGAATTACAAATATTTAAGTGTTTAATATAATTATTGCATGGCTGTGACTAGTAAGTAAATTTGTTAGTGCGGTTTATTTTTGTGCCACTATTTCATTTTTAGATGTCTACAAAGTGCCTAGCATGATTCTGGTTCTATATAAACATTAATTAACAAAAGATGGGTCAAATATGGGATGAACTATTAAAAGTTATTCCATTTTTTGAAGCAAAAACTATAAGAACATAACTATTGGAACTCATAACCTCTACTGCCTTTAACTTTCCTATTGTCTCTTACCTTTTTGTATCTGCCACTTGCTTTTAGTTATGTGGGAGAAAATAATTTGCATTGTCAGTAATAATGTTTCTTTTTAATGAAAAGTTAGCAAGTAAATAATATTTATAGCATTGATATGGAACACTGATAGATAAGGGAGTGTAAATTTTAATCTGTGGAAGTACTATCTGCTGTTAAACTGTCAAAAGAAAATTCTTTGAGCGCCCTCTAGAATTTCTTGAAAGCTACAGATCCTTAAAATGAAGCTCTTGGTGAAAATGTGTGCACAACAGCCTTCATTTTGTTTAATATTCTAACAAAGAATATAATATGTTCTGCTGTTAATACATTAAAAATTGTAGCAAAACCACATTACGACAGCAGATGTATTTTCATTTTGCTTGGATTATCCAAGAAACCTTACTCTGAATAGAATGAATTGCGTTGGAAACCATCAGGAAACCTTTCATGGTTACAGACACACAAAATAGTGCCTCACCCTTATTGCAGGTCTGGGAAAAATTAATTCCAAATACTTGGTGTTTTGTGAATACTCTGTGATTACATATGCCTTGCCATAACTTGTAGTGAGATGAATTTACAAGCAGTTCTTCGTTAAATCTATTTGTTGAAGAATAGTGAAGAGGTGTATATGCCCACATCTATTTATTTATGTATAGATAGGTAAAATAAAAAGGTGACAGAGTTAAAGGGACATAATTAACTTGAAATCTAGTCAGTTTCCAGAAACTCTAGCTTCACTACACCTTCCCTTGGCTCTTTCCCAGTTTTTAACCAGTTATCATTCTGCTACTATGACTTTAGTTAATAACAGCCTAGCTCTTAACTTTTAATTTGTAGATTTCAAGCACTTTACTAAGGAAGTATAATAATCCCCATTTACAGATGGGAAAACTGAGTCAAATATAGCTGAAGTGACTTGCCCAAGGCAAACTAGCTGGGTAGTGGCAGAGCCGGGACTAGAATCCCAGATCTTCTGAGTCCCCGCTATGTACTCTATCCATTATGCCACTCTGCCTCCTTTAAACAAGGAGTTAAATCAAATAAAACATTTTTATTAACACATCTTCCTTTTAATAACTTGTCTAATTCTTGGTGGTCATTACCACTAATGGCAGCTGTGTCTCTAAAGTCCTTCCCATCAAGATATCTCTAGGGTTCTTTTATGTGTTAACTAACACATTTTGGGCAAGATTTTTTCCTATGCTAGAGCTCTGTGTTAGGGATGAGTGTCAGGAAGCTTATTCCGGTTCCACGAATCTAAGGGCCAGCCTCTGCTGCTATGGGCAGCTGTATGTTGCATCATTGACACATGGTCCCTAATTAACCATATGCTGATGGTGGTACAGACCTGGATCTGGTGCAGATACCAGCAAAGAATTCTCCTATGGCAGTGCATCTCCACTGTGCATTTGTGGCCACGTTTTAGGCCTTGATGCGGCCTAAGTGGAATAATGGGGGCTGTGAGCACATCAGAGCATCTGACCCTTTACCAATTAAAGAAGAATTAAAGAATAATTAAAGAAGCCATTTCTGTAACTTAGTACAGTAGGACTTTATTGATGTGACAAGCTATACAAGTGTTCCAGTGTGAAAAAGACAGACTCCCTTATATCTCTTATAGGTAGGTACAAGCCACCCAAAATGGACATACCTATACCTCTTCCATACTTGATCAGGATCAGAAAATTCTGTCAATCCAACTGGGAATTATTTTGTTTTGATTAGGAAGTCTGTTACCTGAATAACTTTGGAGTTGCTCGTGTCTTTGCCAAAAGGAACTCAATCAAAGCGTGTAGGAAAATAAAACTCTTACATAACATGAGAGCCTGTTCGTGCTCCCATGATGTCAATAGGTATTTTACCACTTGCTTAAATGGGAGCAGGACTTTACCTGCAAACCCAGAGAAAATGGTCTGAAATATTTTTCCTGTTCACCAGTACTGTAGTGTTTGAAAATGTCTCCCTCCTTCTATGTTGCCTACACTACAGCAAACAGAGAACTTACACTTTTCAAAAGTGGTGCTTTCTGGTGTGGGGTGCTGAAAATGGATCCTCTAAGCTTTCTCCTTGCTTTTTTGCATTAGTCTTAACTAGCAAAAAATGTTAAATTCTCTAAGACTGTCTTAAGTGGAAACATTCCTTTGTAAAGTGAAGTATTCAGACTAGGTTTCTAGGAATTAGATACAATTCTCAAGATACCTTATTAGATTAGCAGGTAAATGATTCCTACATAAAACTAGTATTGTATCATTGTTGGCTCTGCATTTGAAGAATTTTTTATGTTATGCAGTAATGCATGAGATGAGCTAATGAAAAGTAGAGTTTCTTTCTGCACTAAATGTTGCTTTTCTCCATGGGAACATTTTCTGAAGAACTTTTATCTCCCCCACCCCCTTTATTTTGCTATTTATTTTGTGGCCAAAGTTTTTATTTTAATTTCATTTTTTGTTGTGGAAGTGTTCACAATGGGAACACAATGGGAAAGAGTTAGTTCAAAGAACATTTGATAAGCTTTGTTAGGGAAAAACTTAATCTCATTTGTACAATTAAAGCATAGAAAGTTGCTGGGTTTTTGTTTTGATCAGAAGAACAGATTTTAATTATCTCTTTGACAACACTTCTTCTGTACAAACAAATTTGGAGTCTGGGTTTGTTTGAATTCAGTACTTTTTCATACATAATATTTTAGCCATTTCTGTGTCAAAAATTACTAAACTACTCAATTTAAAGGATTAGTGCCCATTTCGTAATTAGAAAATAAGTGTTCAGACTTCTCATCATGCCTAGAAATATATGCTCCTAATGGCCTGTCTAAACACACAAACTAGTTAAACTTAAATAATTTAGTTAAATCAGTGCAACATATGTGTGGACTCTCTCTTGTATTGGTTTAAAACTGGTTATATAAATTTTATCTAGTGCCGGTAAATCTATCAATGCAAATTAAACCAATATAAAATGGGTTTAAACTGATACAACAAATGTCCTCACACAAAGTTGAACAGGTTTAACTAAATAGGCATAAAATTACTCCTTTAGGTCTGGCCTACAGTGAAAAGTTGTATCAACTTGGCTATGTTGGTCAGGGATGTGAAAAAAACTCACTCCGACCAACTCATCTATGATGACAGAACCTCCCAATAGAGAGACAGCTATGTCAATGGAAGAGGGCTTCATTTGGGAAGATGGTGTTCATATGACCATAGAAAAATCCCTTGTGGAGGAGTAGACTGTGTCTATACTACTGGGTTTGATAGTGAATACAAAGATAAGTCTCCATCTGTGAAATGGCATAATGATATTTACCTTTCTCAGAGTGAACTGACATTTAGTTGATGATTGTCAAGGTTCCTCCCCCACTCTGAACTCTAGGGAACAGATGTGGGGACCTGCATGAAAAACCTCCTAAGCTTATCTTTACCAGCTTAGGTCAAAACTTCCCCAAGGTACAAAATATTACACCCGTTGTCCTTGGACTGGCCGCTACCACCACCAAACTAATACTGGTTACTGGGGAAGAGCTGTTTGGACGCGTCCTTCCCCCCAAATACTTCCCAAAACCTTGCACCCCACTTCCTGGACAAGGTTTGGTAAAAAGCCTCACCAATTTGCCTAGGTGACTACAGACCCAGACCCTTGGATCTTAAGAACAATGAACAATCCTCCCAACACTTGCACCCCCCCTTTCCTGGGAAATGTTGGATAAAAAGCCTCACCAATTTGCATAGGTGACCACAGACCCAAACCCTTGGATCTGAGAACAATGAAAAAGCATTCAGTTCTTTACAAGAAGACTTTTAATAAAAAATAGAAGTAAATAGAAATAAAGAAATCCCCCCTGTAAAATCAGGATGGTAGATATCTTACAGGGTAATTAGATTCAAAAACATAGAGAACCCCTCTAGGCAAAACCTTAAGTTACAAAAAAGATACACAGACAGAAATAGTTATTCTATTCAGCACAATTCTTTTCTCAGCCATTTAAAGAAATCATAATCTAACACATACCTAGCTAGATTACTTATTAAAAGTTCTAAGACTCCATTCCTGGTCTATCCCCGGCAGAAACAGCATATAGACAGACACACAGACCCTTTGTTTCTCTCCCTCCTCCCAGCTTTTGAAAGTCTCTTGTCTCCTCATTGGTCATTTTGGTCAGGTGCCAGCGAGGTTACCTTTAGCTTCTTAACCCTTTACAGGTGAGAGGAGCTTCCCCCTGGCCAGGAGGGATTTCAAAGGGGTTTACCCTTCCCTTTATATTTATGACAATGATTTTATAGTGTTATTAAGTATCGCTATTAGAGAAATAGAGGAGGGTTGTGGAGAGTCAGTGGAATATGTGAGGACGGAAAGGAAAAATAAAAATAAAAATAGCATCAGGTATCTGAGAAAAAATGGGAGGAGGCAAGAGAAGGAAGAACAATGAGAAGGATGCAATTTAACATGGAGGAGAGAGAGGACAACAAAGAATGGGTTGAATGTGATAGGAGGAATAAGTAGAAAAGAGGTATTTTTTCTCTTTGTAAAAAGCAGATAAGAAAATGAGAAAACAGAATGTTGTGGGAGTGAATAGAATGGGTTCGACCTGGAAGGAGAGAAAAGCGGGATAAAGAAATGAAATGGAATAAGGGATTAAAGATGAAAAGATGTTTGTTCAGCCAGGTCTACATTAGAAAAGATTTGTCATTATAGCTATATCAACAAACCCTCCCAGTGTGTACGCAGCTTGTATGGACCAAAAAATTGCTTGTGCCAGTATAGTCTATACGGATTCCCCAAACAAAATAAGCTACGCAAGCAAAAGCTTGTCTATGCCGACACTAGGGCTTTGCTGGCATAAAAATGTCACCAAAAATCATACCCCACATTTGACATTACTATATTGGCAAAAGTTTCTAGTGTACACCAGGTCTTAATTTAATGTACATATGCACTTTCATTTTCAATTACATTTCTCTGGCAGTTAAATTTTGGTTGTGATGCTGCAAAAGGAGGCCCGTGCTGATCCCTTTGTAGGACTGGAATGCGTATCACTAAATTTAATGGGAGTGGTAGGATGGCTATTCTGAGTACTTTTTACATTAACAATGCTGCCTGAGCTGGATTCTATACTTTGATATTTGGAGAGAAATGAAAATAACATGGAATTCATAAAAACTCTGGAATGTGGAGTTCTAGCAGCCCCACAGCTACAGGTTTATTTAGAGAACTGTTTGAAAAATGTTATCAGTGATCCTAGGCTCCAGCACCATCAGCAAGTTCTGATTCTTCTGCAGCACAGGAGGCTGCTGGTGGCTTGAAGATCCTCCTCCTCTTAAATACATAATCAAGGTTTTATTAGCTTAAATGATTCGTTGGGGCAATCTTTCCCCTCTCTCCCTCTACAAAAAACTAGTTTCTGTGCTTAATAGAGTGATTGTGGTGAACAGGAATTTGTTAGGTTTGTGAGGAAGAGCCCCTGAAAACTTTTCACAAGGTAACTCATAATGCTTTGGCTGGCTAGATTCCAATTTTCAGACTTTTCTATGGGTCTTCAAAGAAAACCCCAGTCTACAGGGAAGTCCTGTCTGATTTGGCAACCTTTCCCCATTCTCCTGAACCATGACTAAGAGCAACCAATCAGCATATCCTGGGTGCCCAGCACTTTGTTTATACAGCTGGAGACAGGGGGCAGAAGCTCTATCTTCTACACATATTGAAAGACCAGGTATTCGCATGTTGGGCAGCTCTGATTTGCTGCCCTTCCCTTCGACACAGAGGAAAAGCAGTCAGTCAAAGGGATTTCCTCCTAAACAAGGACGTTCTCTGCGTATCCTTCAGAAAGGATCTGAAAACTCATAGTCTATGGACTAAACATTAGATTTGGCAAGTCTGGGTGCATAAGTAACAGTGGTGTGTGTGTGTGTGTCTGTCCGTCCGTCTGTCCATAATAAATGTGTAGTTGTGTTCAGAAGGAACTGGGTTAGGTGTGGAGTAAGTTATCTGGGGAATGTGTGTAGCGATAATGATAGTGGAGTTAAAGTGGGCGTGGCTGAATGTATGAAGTAGGTATGAATGTGACAAATATGCAACATGCATATGTGAAATAATGTAAACAGATGCAAATTAAAGTTGGTTTACACCTGTGGATGAACAAATTGTTTAATTACAAAATAGAGTACTACACTTAGGAAGGAAAATCAAATGCACAAATACAAAGTGAGGAATAAATAGCTAGGCAATAGTATTGCAGAAAGAGATCTGGAGGTAATAGTGGATCAAGTGAAAACTGCTAATATCACTGTGGGGTCTATTAACAGGAGTGTTCTATATAAGATATAGAAGATAATTGTCTTGCTCTACTCAGCACTAATGAGGCCTCAGCTGGGGTACTGTGTCCAGTTCTGGGCACTACATTTTAGGAAAGACGTGGACAAATTGGAAAGAGTTCAGAGGAGAGCTACAAAAATGATATAAGGTTTGGAAAACCTGACCTATGAGGAAAGGTTTTAAAAAACAAACAAACAAAAACACCCCCCCCCCAACCTGGGCATGTTTAGTCTTGAGAAAAGAAGACTGAGGGGGGATCTGATAACAATCTTCGAATATGTTAAAAGCTGTTCTAGAAGGGACAGTGACCAGGAAGGTAGGGCAAGAAAAAATGGGTTTAATCTGAAGCAGCAAGGGAGATTTAGGTTAGATATTAGGAAAAACTTTCTAACTATAAAGATAGTTACATAAATACATTTCCAAGGGAAGTTGTGGAGTTCCCATCACTGGAGGTTTTTAAGAACAGGTTAGACAAACACCTATCAGGGATGGTTTAGGGCAGGGATCGGCAACCTTTGGAAGCGACGTGGGCCCAGGGACGTGCTGGCCACCGCTTCCCGCAGCCCCCATTGTCCTGGAATGGTGAACCACAGCCAGTGGGAGCTGCGATCAGCCGAACCTGCAGATGCTGCAGGTAAACAAACTGTCCCGGCCCACCAGTGGATTTCTCTGACAGGCCACATGCCAAAGGTTGCCGATCCCTGGTCTAGGAATACTTGGTGCTGCTCAGCGCAGAAGGCGGGACTAGATGAGCTCTCGAGGTCCCTTCCAACCCTGTATTTATTTGATTCTATGATAGTATTGTTCCATTTTTGTAACTTAAGTAATATGTTTCAGTGAAGTTTTTTATTTGCATTTTTCCTCATGATGACAATACTAGTTACTGGAAAGTTATAGTATTAAAAACATAATTTTAATAATTCAGTGAGAAAGAAATTGGCTAAAGATATGGTGAAAACCATTAATAGTAATTGCTTAAACATATATTTTAAAAAAGATGTCAGCACTGATATGGTTTATACTCTGTATGTCTTACATTTTTTAAAATACATATGCTTGAGTGATTGGATATCAATAGTAATAAATCATGATTCAGTAAATCTGTTTTTTCTTAAAGTTTCACAAATCCATATCCTGCTGTTTTAGCCCCAAAGGCTGCAGGGTCTGCAATGTGACTTGTAGCTTAGGTCCTGCATATTCCCCTCTTCTGGAGTCAGGTTGAATGCAGGGGCTTTGGGATGTATAAGTAGGGGCATTGCCAGCAGATCGAGGGACATGATCGTTCCCCTCTATTTGACATTGGTGAGGCCTCATCTGGAGTACTGTGTCCAGTTTTGGGTGCCACACTACAAGAAGGATGTGGAAAAATTGGAAAGAGTCCCGCGGAGGGCAACAAAAATGATTAGGGGACTGGAACACATGACTTATGAGGAGAGGCTGAGGGAACTGCGTATGTTTAGTCTTCAGAAGAGAAGAATGAGGGGGGATTTGAAAGCTGCTTTCAACTACCTGAAAGGGGGTTCCAAAGAGGATGACTCTAGACTGTTCTCAGTGGTAGCAGATGACAGAACAAGGAGTAATGGTCTCAAGTTGCAGTGGGGGAGATTTAGGTTGGATATTAGGAAAAACTTTTTCACTAGGAGGGTGGTGAAACACTGGAATGCGTTACCTAGGGAGGTGGTGGAATCTCCTTCCCTAGAAGTTTTTAAGGTCAGGCTTGCAAAGCCCTGGCTGGGATGATTTAGTCGGGGATCGGTCCTGCTTTGAGCAGGGGGTTGGACTAGATGACCTTCTGGGGTCCCTTCCCACCCTGATATTCTATGATTCATATGCTCTCAAGGATTTAATATATAGCTCGTATTTATATAATTTAAATGGTGAATTAGGGCATGATAATGGAAAAATAGATTCCATAATAACAGTGCAGCTGTTGTACTTGGAGATGTAGCTTCAGACAGATGAATTATTATATGTTTATTAAAATGAAGAAACAGTGAGGGAGATGCATGTATTCTAGATAAACATAATACTTGATATTTGACAGTTCGCAAATATTTCATACAGCAAATATCTCTAACTGAAGTTTAAATGTAGCTCTCAGCTAGTTCCCACTGGGCAATATAGATGTAATGTGGGATAAGTGAACTGAGCTGTTTTTTGTGCTGTGCAAACATAACTGATTTTTTTCTTGAATATGTATATTCTATGACATCAAATAGTGTAACAGTAAAAATAACAGAGACTAACAAATTTATTTGAGCATAAGTTTTCGTGAGCTACAGCTCACTTTATCGGATGCATTATAAAAATAACATTATCGTTGTCTATTTTAATATATGAGCAATTCTTACAATTTTTCCATGACAGTGGTAAGGTGAGCATGTTACTGTGCAGTCATCAGCTGTCTCTTTAAACACTGTGGGGAACATTTTAGTAATAATGATAATGAAGTTTTGACCGTTGTCGTCTTGTATGAGAGTTCAGCAGAGTTAAGACATTTCCTAAAACTGCTGGTCTTCTAGATGCTGAGGTGTTAGGTTTTTCCTCCTCTCCCTTTAAATTGTAAAATGCCTGAGTCGGACTTGCTTTCAGACAAAAAATGCTCTCTCAGCCTAATCATTTTAGCATCAGAATACTGACAAGCAATAGAGCAAAAGAAGTCATGTTACTGAGATTTTTGTACTATAAACAGAACTAATCTGAAATACTTAGCAATCATTTTGACAATACCTGAAATATTAAATGGCCAGGAAAATAAAATTCTGTGATGTAAGCAAATTCAGGGGCAACACAAACTGTTTGATATGGGAGCCTGTAATGGTCCCTTGCTCTCCCAGGGGGAAGGAGGCCACTGAGTCCGCTCCTGTCTAACCAGGACCAGAGTCTACAGGACAGTCAAGAGCCCACAACAGGGTTGGGCAACCAATAGTCACAGTTAGGCTTCAGCCTGGGTTTGGGCAGCTCAAGCTGCCAGCCCTTAAACAGAGTCTATACCTGAGCTGGGGGCCTGGGCTTGAGAACCAGCAACAAAACAGTCTCAGGCAACCAGCAACAAAACAGTCTCAGGGCTGGCTTTAGCCTGGGCAGGCCTCAAGCAGCCAGCAAAGCAACAGTCTATAAGGAAGCTGGTAAGGGAGGCTCCTTCTTCAGAGCTGGAGCTTCCCTGCACAATGTAGGAAATTGGCCACCCCGGGCCCACCCTACTCCACCACATCCCAGCCCAGGGCCCTGGCAGGGGCAGGATTGGCTGCGTTGGCAGGGATTCAGATGCAACATGCTGACTGAGCCACACCTGGGTCTGCAGCCGGCTTCTCCGTGGCTGCCCCAGGCCACTTCCTGCCTCCCTCGGGTTTGGTACCTGTAGCCTCCAGGCCTCTTCGGGCTCCTTGGGGTATACAGCGGTAGGCACTCCGGGCCAGTCCTCGTCGGCATCTGGGGATCGGGCACAGCCAGGCGTAGGTTCCCCTCTGGGATGCTGCAGAACAGGTGGCGTATCCTTCTCCTCCGCAGGCTCCGCCCCCACTGTACTGCAGGGCCTGCTTTTTATACTTCTGGCCACGCCCCGGTACTTCCGGCCAGGGAGGCGGGGCGATCTAGGCTCTGCCCTCCAAGGGGAGGGTAATGGTCCCTCGCTCTCCAACTCGAAGGGAGGCCACTCTGCCTCACTGCAGAGCCATAATTATTTTTTCCATTTTTCTCAGCAATGAGATAATGAAAAATCCAACTGTGTTAACTTTAGAACACCAGAGATCCGCAGAGCTGAAGAATGGGCATGGGAGCTCCAGTGCTGAATAATGCTAGTATGATACTGAATGTCTTGTTTGTCTTTGTAGTGACAAAGGTAAAGGTTACAGATATCGTATGTGGAAAATCCCATTTGATTGCTAGAAATATGGAGGTTAGAAGATCTCACTGAGTCTCTGGCCCGGAAACCAACCAATATAAACTGATCACTTTTCTCTGAATTACTACAGCTGGTGTGCAGTTAGATACTTACAGATGAATATGCACTTAAATAGAATGTAATATTTTTGACAGTGTCCTCTTGTACATTTTCAGGTTTAGTCTCTTCTGGGGCCTACATTGGTTCTTGCCAACTTTGCAGTACTGTTCGTGAAGGGAGAGCACAGCTTCCTGACTGCCCTTGACATTTTATTTGGGATGTTATTAATTCCTAAATACTTTCCCTAAGGTTGGAGTTCCTTTTGTCTCAGAGGTTCCTGAAAGGATTATCCTCCAGCTAAGACATCTGAGCCCCATTTAAGTTGTTCAAAGAGAAGAGATGTTACTGGGAAATATTTTGAGGCGTGATAGAAACAGAAAAACACAAAATGATCTGCCATCAAAATGAACAAATCTAGTTTTACACTTTGGAAATGTTCCTAGCTAGGCTCTAAGATTATTCACAAAGAATTGATACTTCAGAATTGTACATAGTAGAAAAGTCCTTTGTGTCCCACACCTTCCAAGCTGACTTTCTTTCTGCATGCTTGTGGTTGTCACTTTATTGTCTGCTACTACAGTGATAGGTACTAATATAAAAACCTAGATAGTTCTCAAGTATGTCTGCCTGTGGATCTGGTGTTTGCCCAACCCATTGCCTCATTGTGATGACTCAGATTATTTCCTCCCACATATATACAATTCATATCCTTCTGTTACACAGCCAACTTGAATAGAGTAGTGTTCATTTCTCTGTATAACAAATTTAAAAAATTGTAAAGTTTGCAAAGTCAAGCACTCCAAAATGAGGAGGCTGCTGCTTCCTTCTTTTTCAGGCTGTCTGGATGCAAGCAGGGAAACACTGAGAGTGCAAGAGAGACTGTTTTGTTGCTCTCAGTTCAGGTGCCCAGGCCACAGTGGCCCTTGGCAGCTGGGAGTAGCAATTGCAGGTAAAGTTCCACTTAACCCCAGGCTGTTGCATGGTCCAGTATGAATAGCACAGAGCTAGGTGGGAGTGGAGCATGCTCAGTGGAGATGGAATGTTTCACTTCCAGTTTATAGTAAACCTCTATTGAGCCCATGCCAATGGCAATTTTCATTATAACTCAACCAGATTTGGATGGATTTTCACAAGGACAGGAAAAAGTACCATTTGACCCCTGTGTGAGCCTTCTGCCAAACTAAGTCACTGCTCCAAAGCTCAGAGACACTGGCCTTCTCAACTGTAAGAATTTTTTAACACTGGTATAATTCAGCCTGCTGGATACGTGGCATGGAAAACTTCAGCCTGAATGGTTAAAATTTGTGAAAGTTATAAGCCTAGCACAATGAGGTCCTGATCCATGCTATGGCTCTTAGGTGCCATGATGATGATGATAATGAACAAGCAACTGAAAACAGGGTCTCATAAAAAAAAGCATTAGACAACCTTAGTTCTTGGTAGCATTGCCTGCTCCACGTATAATGACTTATTTCTTTCCTTATATTGACTTCTGTTAAATTCTCAACTCACTTCCTGTTTTAATGTTTTTATTAAACTGATACACCTTTGAGGTTCCTCATTTCCAGTGGATGCTTTGATCTATGGTGTGCAACCAATATGTTGTTTTAGGTGTTTTGCATAAAATCTCATTAATTCCTTCCATGGTCTGCTTTTAGAGAAAGATACATTGTAAATAAAAGGATAGCTATTTTGCTGGCAGCCTAATTCAGTTTATGGAAATTCAGCTTTTATGAAGCATAATTATAGAATACTTTAAGAAAACTACAAAATGTGCAGTCCATATTGGATAGGCTGGACAATGAGTACTGAGTGTTATATTCAGAAGGAAGTCATAATGGCTCCTTCTATGTTATGTAACTAATAATGCATAAATATAGAAACATTGTTTATACTAGGTGTTGATCTTGTACTAACATCATAGATATGTTGTACTTATTACACATGTTACTTTTTCTAACACTTAAACATTCCTCTTCATACCATCCAAGTCACATTGTACTGTACTAAAAAGGTCTGAGTTATGACTGAATATGTTTGTGGTCCAGAACACCCCAAGAGCTGAAGAAAATAGTTAAGAAATACTACATTATTCAGCCACATTTTTATCATAGCTCAGATTTAGCCAAATGTAGTTTAAGCTAAGACTGGCATTGAATTTACAACTAACTGATGAAAACAAAGAGAGATACAGAAGTGAAATAATTCATTAAGCAGTATTTCAATCTAACAAGGGTATTCACTACTTCCCTATTTTGTTTTACATTGTGCTCTGTTTACAGTACTAAAAATCTAGGTAGATGAAAATGTTTGGGCCAGCACTGTCTTTCAGCATTGTGTCATGTAATGAAATTATGATTATTTATGCATAACCTAGATGGGCATGGTGCTTTTCAGGCCAAATAAAAATTGGCAGGTCCCTGCCCTGAGGAGCTTGCAAATAAAATTAGATCTAACACAGCAAGCAATGGCAACTGAAGAGGTGAATATGGGAAAACAGTGAAGGATGATGGAATGTCTGTTCTTATGTATATTAAGTTTCTTTATTTTTGTGTTTTTAAATTGCAGATGTATTACAATGTTTGGATAGCATGCAGGGTGAAAGCGGGTGTGGAGCCTAGTGTTGACTACAGTGAATTTTAAATGAGGGGTTTTAAAATAATGTAGTAAGCTAATATCAGTGCCTTTATATTTCCTATAGCATATTTAAATTTATTGCAACTCAAATTAGTCACTATCCAGTATTTTTCTACATAGTATAGGAGAATTTTTTTTATTCTTCCTGTCTCTTTCCCCTGCTTCCCAGTTATAGTTTGCGGAGGCCTCAGGTTGGAAGATCAGGAATGCTGTGCATTAGAAGTTGGGAACTGGTTGCAAAGCTACCATTTTTATATAGTGCTTAGCCTTAGCTGAGCTGTCAGACCCTGCTTCCAAGGAAACAAGATTAAGGCACACAAGACAATATAAAAGATGATCCAGACTAAATTATGGAACACTTAAAATATTGCAAAAACCAGCAGAAAAAAATAAAATTCTCCACTTTTTTTTTACCATGTGTAGCATGTGTAAATTACACTGATATATGAAAGACACACAACCTTTTGTGTCTAGCCATAGGAATAGTCATACCAAAGGAAGCATAGGAATTACCATGCAGGAACTAACCAGTGATTCCTCTAGCCCACTGTTCTGTCAGCAACACTGGCCTGTATCACCTGCTTCAGAGAAGGTACAAGAAACCCTGAAATAGGCATTTGTGGGATACCTGGCTTGAGACAGAGTTTACTCCTACCCCCAATAGTTAGAAGTTGGCTTGTGCCCTGAAGCATAAGGGCTTATATCAATTCCAATATACTTTTTTAATATTTAGTATTTTAACTTTGGATATCCTTGTTATCCACATGAATGTCTAGTGCTTTTTTGAATCTTGCTAAGCTCTTAGCCTGTAACATTTTGTGGCAATAAGTTCCACAGGCTATTTACTTGTTCTCCCCATTTATTTCCTTGCATCAGTTTTCAGTGTGATGCCCTTTTATTTCACTGAATGCCCTCTGGTCCTTACATTATCGGAGAGTGTAAATTATCTTCTATATAAAACGTATTGTTTTGCAGATTTTTATTATGTTGCCTCTTACTCATCTCTTCTCTAAAACTAACCAGTTCATTTTTTTTCATTCTCTATTTGGAAGATATTTATGCTTCTAATTGCTTACATTGTCTATCCCTGAACATTTATGTTTCTGTTCTATCCTTTTTGAGACTGGGTGATGAGAACTGAACACTCTATTGTAGGTATGGGTGAACCACTGACTAATAAAATGGCATTATCACATTTTAGGTATGAATTCCATTACATTATTTGTAACTCTAACATTTTCTTTGCCTTTTGGCTGCTGCTGCAGATTGATAGAGGTTTTCACTGACCTGGCCAAATTGACTCCCAGGTCTTTTTCCTGACTATTTTAATTTAGAGCCTCGTGTAATGTGTGTGATTAATTCAAATGAGTAATTCCAGTATTCATTACCTTGCACTTGTCAAAAGTGACCTTCATCTTCCATTGTGTTGCCCATTCACCTAGCTTTAGATCCTTCTGAAGTGCTCTCTAATCTTAATTAGCCTAATTAATTACATTTTATTGCCTTACTATTCACCCTCTTTTCTAGATATTAAACAGCATCAGTCTCAGAACAGAACCTTGGGACATCCTACTGTTCACCTTTTGCCAGGTTGAAAATTGACCTATTTATTCCTTCTCCCTGAAAGCCTTTTAGCCAGTTTCTAATTCATGACAATACTTTATCTCATTTAGTACTCACTTCCAGGACTGCTTAGATTCCTTCATAGTCTCTTGTGAGTGATTTTTGTCAAAAACAACTTGAAAATCCAAATAAATGTTGTCTGACCCTCATTTGTACACTAATTCCAGCACTTCCTTTTCTGACACCACAATTTCTGACAGTATCTCAGGTTTACAGCTTAAAAAGAGTAGGTCTGGGATGGTATCTCCCCAGCATCCTTTGTAGTAAAAATTGTGGCTTCTCTGCAATGTTCTTATTCTCCTTAATTTCTCCCTTAACTCCCTGTTAGTCCAGCAGATCTACCAACACTCTCACAGTTTTCCTGCTTTTGATGCATACATACTTTTTCTATTTGTTTTTAGATCTTTGGCTATTTATTCTTCTAATTTCTGTTTTACCTGCTATAGTTTCTGCTCCTTTGTATTGGTGTCATTTGACATAGGGTACCTATTTGGCTTGAATAACCCCAAAACCTTACCATTAGACATACTTTACTTCCTTGATTCCTTTTTCATTTTGTGACTCTGCTGTTGTGTGGTTCTAAACATAAGGATTTGAATTTTCCTGCTTTACTTTTGAGGGACTCTTTTTAACTAGCCTCCTCATTTTTAAAGTGCCTTCTTGAAAGTTTAGTATCTCAGTGCTAGTTATCGTTCTTCTGAGGATGTTGAACTGTATTGTAGTCCATGTTGTTTAGTGGCTCTACTGTAGTTACTGCTTGAACCAACTACTGAGCATCACATAGGGCTAAACTGAAAATAAAATAATCTCTTATGTATTTTTAGGACAGACTATTCCCAAAAGCAATCTGTTAAAGTGTCAGATTGAGACAAGTTTTAGAGACGCAATGTGAAATCTGATCATTTTATATGGATGTAGTTGAACTCCCCTATTATTATTATTTCATTAAATTTAGTTGATTCTGATTTCCCTCAACACTGTGTGTGTGTGTGTGGGGGGGGGGGGGGGAACCCTTCCCTGTTAAGGAGGTGGGTATTTTAAGGCCACCAGACAGGTTAATGCAAAATCAGGCAATGAGAAATAAATAAAAACATTCTGTAGTGGAAGCAAATTTAATTCTCATTTCTAAAGACTTTAATAGAGTTTCTTATGAACAATGTAGGCAAAGACAGGAAAACATGCCCCAATAAGGGATCTGAGATCTCAGCATTAGAATGTAATGTAAAATTGAAATGTATTGACCCCCCTTCTAACCCTTCCTCCCTGCGTTAGGCTCTGGTACATCTGTTGTGCCCCTCCTTGTTGTGCCTCTGGCCCTTTCCTCAGTCGTCTTCACCTATCATCTCTGCATACTTACCACATCTGCTAATGGTTGGTAAAAGAGGCTATCTGTATTCCTGGATAGGCAGGTGTCTGTCTGTATGAGTGACTTCCATGTTTACTGCTAGGGGCTGACAAGTGAACTGGGATGGAGGGGGCATCGGACATACAGATGGATGGGTAACTTCAAAGGGGCTGTCAGCCACAGTCATCTGCTCCTTGGTAGCTGTGGTATCTTCCTACAGATGGGGCAGAGAATTATTGTTTTTCTGTCTGTTCCTCTGTGTCCTCTGCTCCCCAGATTCCTTCATACCATTTCCCATGATGCTGGGTCCAGTGTTGCTTCAAAGTGGTTTATTTGGTATCAGCTCAGTGGCACTTCATACATCTCAGATCTCTTTATAAGTGACTGCGCAAATCTGCTTCTGCTGGATACTGGAGACAAGGAATGAGTGTTCACTTACAAACCCTTAGATAATGGCTGCTGACTAGGGATTTCTTCTTAGAGGAGTGTCCTTATGGGTGCACCACTGTAAGTGTGTCTGTGTCCCTGCGCTGCTGATTGGAGAACTCCAGTAGCAGTGTCCATTGGGCCCGCACATGCGCTATCTCTCCTCCTGCTGCGCCACGAAGCTAGCCAGCACACACAGGCCAACCCTCCTTAGTTCCTTCTCAACCATCCCTGGCTAGAGATGGAACAATTTGCTGTCCATTAAAGACTATCATCTTAATCTACAGCCCTATACTTTAGTCTCCTAGTTATAGTTCCAGTTGTAGTTTTTCTCCTTTTTATTTTTATCCTTAAAAATAAAATAATTTTTTAAATTTTTTTCTTCTACCTTTTCTTCCCTGTTGGGGACCCTTTCCCCCAATGGGGTATGCCTGGTTCAGTGGGCTTCAAGAAATGCCCCACTTATAAAGAGGTGATCGTGATCGCAGATAAGCACTCTCAGTGCATTCGCTGCCTCGGGGAAGGCCACATACAATGGAAATGTGATCTTTGCCAACAACTCTGGCCAAAATCCTGCAAAGACAGAGAGCTCCGCCAGAAGATTATCTTCATGGAGACAGCTCTCCGACCCCAGTCACCTGGTAGACATGAGTCTTCTCCACACCCTTCTACATCTAAGGGCACCAGGTCGAAGAAGCAGGCTGTGGATCTCTCTCACAAATCTTCTGAAAAGAGAGCAGGAAGCCCCCTAGTGAGCCCCAAGATAGCTGCACGTGATCACCATCTCACTCGGTACCTCCAGCACTGCTTGCACCAAGGCCATCTCAGTCCAACATCCATGGCTTATGGAAACTGACAGCAACTGGTACCACTGACAGGCCCTCAGACCCAGTGGGCACAGGCACTGAATCATCAGCACCGAAGGACAGGAGTAAGCACGCCTCTAAAAAGGCACTCCTGGTATTTGAGCCCACATTGATACTGCCAGCGATGACTTTCCCGGCACCAGAGCGACCGGGGTGGACAAGATCCTCAGCACCGCCACCAATGCCAGGCTGATTGGTACTGCAGAACTCCACCGTTCGAGAAACCTCCACATGCTGGAGGCACCGGAGTCCCTTACTCTTGGTACCCGAGACCTCTGCACTGAGTCTCTACCAGGCATGGGAAGTATCCCCGCTGCCATGCCATGCCCTTCCACTCTCTAGTGAGAGTTCAGACACTGAGCCTGAGGAGATAGTTTCAGTTCTCCTCCCAAGCTCCATGGTACTCACTATCAACAGAGCCCAAGGATATATCTGCAGGATATATCCTGGTATGGCCACCCATAGGCTCCACCACTGGGCTCTAAGCCACCACGATCCCAATGGTCATACTGGGACCTTTGGGCGGTACGCTGCCAGCATGCTTGTCAAGCTCTGAGCCTTGCCCGAGAACCCTCCAGGCACACTCCCTCGGCTGCACCAGCCAGGGCTTTGGAACTGCCACAAGACTTAGAGGAACAGTAAGCCAGTACTGAGGAGGAAGTGACTGCGAGGACCATATCCTCCTCCTCTCCAGACGAAGCTGTCATTAATTCTCCACTATCTTTGGCAGATGACTTTTGTCTCTTCCATAAGATGGCAAAAATGGTGGCAGACACTCTCCAGATTCCATTGAAGGAAGTCCGAGATACCCTGCATCAACTCTTTGATATCCTCCATTCTTCAGCCTCCTCAAAGATTGCCTCCTCAAATAATGAGCCCATTTTAGACCCAGCAAAGACTGTGTGGCAGCCCACGGCAGCAGTGGTCCCAACCTGTGAGCGGACAAAATATACTATGTCCCTGCCAAGGAATTTGAATTCTTATTCTCCCACCCCCGACCCAGCTCCATCATGGTGGATGCTGTCAACTCCTGTGGCCGACAGCACGACTCAAGGGCTTCTCCCTATGATGGATTGGTTCTTGATCTGTTCGATAGAAAAGCTTACTCCTCAGACACTCTACAATTTCGTATTGCCAACTATCAAGCCCTCACAGCTAAATACTGAATGATTTTATTGAAAAGATGCCAGAAGCACATCATGACTCATTCAAGGCCATTATCCAGGAGGACCAATTAGTGGCAAAGACATTGTTGCAATCTGCCCTTGATGTGGCTGATATGGCAGCTAGGTCTGTTTCCATGGCTGTGGTGATGTGATGAGTGTCATGGCTCCATTTATCGGGCTCCCCAAAAGAGTCCATGGTCAAGGATCTTCCCTTAGAGGACATGAAGCTCTTCACCAAGAAGACTGATGCCTCCCTTCACACCCTGAAGGACTTCAGGCTACCCTTCGGGCACTGGGTATCTATACACTGGGACAAAAGAGAGGATTTAGTCCCAGTCCCAGCAGAGACCACAGGCGTCTCTGTACCAAACTCAGCACCACTATGAGACACAAAGAAGGAAAGGGAAATTCCCTAAACACAAACCACCTGCCACAATCTTTGTCCCAGCCCTCTATTTCTAAGCTCCAGTTTTGACAGGCAGGTCCAGGCACCGTTAGACCACTCTCCCTGACTGACACAGCTGCCCCTTATTTTCAGTTTTTTGGCCACCAATTGGCAATGTTATGTGGTGTCTGGGAACGCATAACATCGAACCGGTGGGTCCTAGAGATCATTAGAATCGGGTACTTTATCCATTTTACCTCCTTACCCTCTCTACAACATCCTTCTCCATCCTCCTTGAGAGACCCTTCTCATGAGAGTTTACTTCAACAGGAGATTGCCACCTCCAGCTAGGAGCCATAGAACCAGTATCCCAACATCTACGAGGCAAGGGGTTCTATTCTCGTTATTTCCTAATACCCAAAAGGAAGGGAACTTGGAGACCCTATGTTAGACCACAGAGCTCTCAACAAGTTTTTCAGGGCTCAAAAATTCAAGATGGCCACCTTAACAATCATTCTAATGCTGGAACAAAGGGAGACTGATTTTTTTTTTGTCCCTCGACCTCCAGGATGCCTATTTTCATATCTCAATCCTACCGGCTCACAGGCAATTCCTCAGGTTCACTCTGGGACACAATCACTATCAATACAGAGTGCTCCCTTCAGAATATCACTGGACCCAAGAGGATTCTCCAAGGTTCTCTCAGTGGTGGCCACTCATTTACATTCTGAAGAGTTAATGATCTACCCCTACCTGGATGATTGTCTTCTTAAAGCCCAATCTCTTTGAGAGGCTCACAAGTCACTGAAGCTATGATACACTTGTTTCCAAAGCTGGGCCTACAGATCAACACCCAGAAGTCAACCATCACTCCAGTGCAATGCCTAGAATTCATAGGGGCTGACTTCAACTCATCACAGGCCAAAGCCCTCTTACCCCAACACATGTTTCTAACCCTAGTCACGCTCATAGACATTGTTCAAAGCAGCCCACAAATACAAGCCAGACTCTGCCTCCAATTCTTGGGGTATATGGCAGTGATACCACAGGCCGGGTTTCACATGCGATGGCTTCAAATGTGGTTCAGCTTGGCTTTCAGACCAAACAAGGGCAGTCTGGAAAAACCCATGTCACTACCCACCAGGATCAAAAACCCCTTAAACTGGTGGAAGGACTCAGCCAATGTTTGCAAAGGGATCCCCTTCTCACAAACATCACTCTCTTTGATCATCACCACCGATGCATCACACATAGAGTGGGGTGCACACCTAAATGGCATCACGACAAAGGGTCACCCGCGGAGCTATCCCTCCATATCAGTCTCCTCGAGCTGAGAGCAGCCAGCAATATCTGCACCCATTTCCTCCTGCTGATCACAGGATCACACACAAAGATCCTGACAGACAACATAGCCTGTATGTACTACATGTACTACAGTATGGCAGGGGAGTTAGATCGCCCTCCCTATGCACAAAAGCAATGAGATTATGGAATTGGTGCATCTCCCACAACATTACATTGTGCGTGGTGTACCTCCTGGATACTCAAAACTCGATAGCGGATGACTCGGTCACAAATTCCCACGTGACCATGAGTGGGAGATACACCCGACAGTACATCATGACCTATTCAGACAATGGTGGACACCGTTTACAGACTTGTTTGCCACTCACCTGAACAGGAGGTGTCCACACTACTGCTCTAGAGCAGGTAGGGGAGAACACTCCTTGGGCGATGTTCTCCTCCTCTCCTGGGACAGGGACCTTCTCTATGCCTTCCCTCCATTTCCCCTACTGTTGAAGGTCCTGCTGAAAATAAAAAGGGTCAGAGCTTGTGTCATTCTCACTGCACCTACTTTGCTGAGACAGACCTGGTACCCTTACCTGTCACAGCTTGCGACGTGCCTGCTGATCTCTCTCCTGGTCATTCCACACCATACCCTCCATCTCAACTTGGGGCTTCTCCACCTCAATGCATGGCTCCTGCTTGGTTCCAACACCTAGAAACCTCCAGTTCAAGGCCAGTACAAGAGGTTCTATTATACAGTAGAAAGTCCTCAACATGACGTACTTACCTGAAGAAATGGTCCAGCTTTCAGATTTGGTGAACATCTCAACAAATTTCCCCAGCATCTGCAGCTCTTCCACATATCTTAGACTATGCTTTAACCCTAAAATGGTCTGGACTATCTCTAAGGTCCTTTCATCAACCTGTAGAGGAGTACTCAGTGCTGTCACATCCAAATACAAAAAGGTTCTTCAAGGATATAGTAAATCTCTTCCCTGAACCTCTACTTCCTACCCCCACCTGAGACTTGAGCCTTGTACTGGAAGGACTGACTAGGACCCCTTCAAACCCCTGGCCCACTACCTGTTCACTAGCATGCCTATCAATGAAAACTGCCTTTCTGGTAGTGATTACAAGACGGCGCATGTGCAGGCCAAACAGACACTGCTACCGAAGTTCTTCAATCAGCAGCACAGGGATGCAAGCAAACCTACAGTGGAGCATCCATAGGGGCAAACATCTTGAAGAACCATCGCTAATGCACAAGGTGAGTAACTTCTTCCTGTTCAAAACTTATTATCAAGTTTGTGAGGGGTTTATGTTCAAAGTTTGTTTTGAAAGTGTCCCAGAAACGCCAAGTAAAGTTGTGCCAAAACCAGTAGGTTTTGGGATGAAAAACATGAAACCATAGTCTTACATTCTTACTAGTTGACATTTTGTTTCAGGCTTGTTCTGCTCATTTGTGGAGGTGGATTTTGTCTGGGTTTGGGTTTCATTTGAACTCTCTGTTAGAGAGAGATGGATGGTGGTTTGCAACCTGCTTGCTGAAAGCTATTGATTTATACTGATTATAAACACAAATTAAATTAAAAATACACTTTATACAGAGGAACAGAGTTAAACATTTTAAGATATCTGGTAAGATCCCTTTACATTTTTTCAATATTTACTAATGTTAATTCATGGCTAATGCTCAGTAATAGTTGTGCTACCTGAAGTGTGTGCTCAGTGTAAAAATTTACCAGCATGGTATACATCATTAACTGTTTTCAGAAACCTGCAGTATTTATGGTGAGGGGATGAGTTTGGGCTTGAATATTGGCCTTAACTTGAAAGGCCTTGTTTTTGTCAGTTTACATGTGTGCAAAATTGTTAGTTAAACTTCAGGTGTATTGATGTTTTTCACTGTTGTTTTTTCGCCCCATCTTTTTTAAATCTGAATTCTTCCCATGCTGTCAGATGTTGCTTATGCCACAGATAAGGCTCTGTCATCCCTGTCTGTCCTGAGCTGCTGTTTGCATGTCCTCTGTGTTGCTGAGTACCATTCGATTTCCATCTCAGAACAGTGTTCGATGGCCGGGTCCTTTTGCACGTTCTTCCAGCTGCCCAGTGGCACACCTGCTGTGGCAGACACTCTGGCTTCTTTCCTAAGATATGTCCCAGATATTTCCATCATCATTTACAAATACAAGAGAGGTGAAATGACCTGCCCACTGGCCAGTAGTAGAGTCGGAAATAGAAAAAACTAACTGCCAGAGAAAACATCTCATTCATAAAATCAGTTGTGTCTCTTTGATAGCCTCCCTCTTGGTATGAGGCCTCTGTTCTTAGGTTATAAGCTACTTGGGTATGTCTGTACTTTGAACTGGGGGTGTGATTTCAGCCTGAGGGGAGATACTCACTCTAGCTTTCATTGAGCTAGTACACTAAAAATAGTGTAGCTGCAGCAGTGGGAGGGGCTAGTTGCCTTAGGTACACGCCCCGGGTCTCGGAGCAGTTAGTTCTTCGTGCTGCTTTTGCTACTGTGACGACACTATTTTTAACACACTTGCTTGATGAGATTGACAGTGAGTATGTTTCCTTGAGCTGGGAAACACACCAAAAGTGTAGACATATTCTTTGAGGCAGGAACAACATCTTCCTATGTATTTATAAAGTGCTTAACACAGCAGGACCTTCAAGTCCTCATTGGGGCCTCTGGACTCTACCATGATATAAATATCCAAGAATAATGTTTTCCAAATAATTAAATTTGACACTTGTAATACCAAATGTAGCCACAAGAATAGTTTTGAAAATACTTACAAAAACAATAATTAATTGGCAGGTTGAGATCTTATACTAAGTAGCAAATCCTGAAAAAATGTGGGATTATGAATTAAATGCTACAAGACCATTAACTGTAGCCAACTTGCTATAATATGCATATATACTAATATATACAATATTGCATTCCATTTTCATTTCTAATTGTCTGAAAGATGGATGTTTTGCTTTTTAAATTCTTCATAAGCTATTTCAGTACAGTGATGTAATTCGTGGGCAGTGTTGTGCCTACTAATTAAAAGCATTTCCCAAAATACATTAATTAAAAATATAATTCTTTAAAGGGGAAGAAAAAACAGATTTTATGATTTTGAAAACATCTAATTTCCAATCCTCTTCTGATTTGTACCATGCTATGGTTGAATAAACAATTTAACTATGCTTGAATTTTCCTTATAATTAAATTGGTGAATGGCTTATCAAATGTCAAAGAAGTGATTTTAAGCACCATGCAATAGAATATAAAATCATTTCTTTTAACATAGATTTTAGTTTCTAGTATAGTATGATAAAGCTTTAATACTTGATAAACCAAAAGTTTGTCTTTAGTCTGAGTTAATGACAGTGTGACCATTAGGTTTTTGGGGGTTTTTTTCGTCTCAGTATTTGATCTTTGAGACCAAATATGTCTCCTCTTAATGTGTGAGTTTTGCTTTCACCTTAAAGTCACAAATTAATTGCAGTAATATATTTGTTCCTATATGGTGTTAGCTACCAGACTACTTAACATCCTTTGTATGATGGTCTCATTGTAATACATGTGCAATGTTGTATTGTTTAATGTATCCATGATACCAAGAAAATAGATATTAACGTAGAAGCATCTGTGATTACTGGACACAAAACAGTTCCCATTATAATATTATAAAGTAACTGAAATATTTATCCCATATTTTGGGTCTCACATTTTACTTCTCATTTTGAGGAAAGAGGGTTTTTATTTTGGTTTTTACAGGACTAAACTTTTAAGAAAGGAAAATTGATTTTGATTAAACAGCCAAAATGCTGTTTGGTAAAATGGGATTTTGCAAAAGCTTTTAATATTTAATTTCTGCAGGCTGAGTATCTGGAAGAACATTTAGTTCCTGTTTTGAAAGATGAATGCCTTACATTGCAAAGTGTACCAAAGGCTCATCTGCAGTCATAGAACGCTGCTTGCTTCTCTAGTATGTACGTGCAAGGAAGAGTAGAAGGGGTTGAGTGGGCAGTTGGCAGTCATTCATTGTCAGTGATTGCTAGTCATTCATAAAAACTGCAGACCTGAGAGGTGGAGCCAGAAGGAGCAGCCTTTCAGAATGTTGCAGAAGATGCTCATTTGCATAATCCTAAGTGATTCTAAAAGCTGCTCAAATACAGCATGATGAATGTAATGATAAGACATATGATAAATCTGTGTGTAATTAAACGAAATTGCATAGAATAAAATAAAATGTTAATTCTTTACTTATTGAGCCCATCACAATTTCATGTACGTAGCAATCTGTCTGACAGTTCTGTTAGTTTCTCTGTTTTCAGTTGAAAACAATAATATCAGGTTAAAGGCGTGCACTCTATATTGTGAGGTTGCTTGCAATATTTCCATTTATTTCCTTTAATAGATGTAAAACAATAACCGGTAATTAACACATTGTGCTGGAGATACCAAATCAAATTCTATAGCCTATAAAAGTCCATATATTAAGATTCTGAAGCCTATGGAAATAGAACTGGGGGCTTGATCCTGCATTCCTTGCCCACCCAAAACACCTGCTGACTCAAATAGATTTGGATCTGCAAGGAGTGCAGGATTGGACCCCATAATAGTTCAGATTTTTAAATGATAGTAAGAATTAAATTTCCAGGGAAATTACTGTCAAAAGAAACAAACAATAAAAAACTCCTTTCCTCCAATGTGGCTATTTTTTTATGGTTGCTATTTGCAGCAGTTTTATTCTTCTTAAATGCTTATTCACCACACAATCTTAACAACACTTTATAGCATCATTGTGTCCAAAATGAGTCAATGAAGCAAAATAGGGATGTTGTGCTACATTGGAAGACTTTTTTTTTTAATTTATAGGTTATAAATTTGATTTACTAAAAAACTGGATGTGAATGTTATTACATCCAATATTCAGTCTTTTGAAGTTGGCATGCCTTTCCCACAAACCTCCAGATGTAATCACTCATCTGACAGCATGCTGATCTAGTATTAGTAAGATACAATGTTTAAGGCAGGATGCAGTGTCCAGTACCGTAGCATTAAAATTAAAGGGTCTCATTTTAAAGTGGCCAGAGTTGATTTTCTGTAATAAATGACTTATTTTGTTATAGTGCAAAACAGCTACTGTATCATGTCACATAGGAAGGATCTCCATGGGCAGTAAAGGCGAAGGAGAGGGGAATCAAAATCTGTCATAAGAGAGGAAAAAAATGTGCTTTAACTTCCCCAGAATTTTGGGTGTTTGTACCTGGAGTTTTAGTTAAGACCCATTTTAAGTAAAGTCAGAAAGAACTTTAATACCAGCCTGTGTTAAACACAGAGACAATGAGCTAAATGGTTATATACTGTTTTAGAGTCCCAAATTTACTTTTGAGGTAGTGTTCACCCCTGTTATCAGACAGAAGATTTTTACAGCAAAGCATCTCAATGTATCTTTAACAAATAGCTAATTAAATTGTACATTCCAGCCTCTCTGAAGCTTTTACAGAAACTGTGATTAAAAAAATCCTTCTATATGGCTATGTTCTAGTGAAAATGTATATATATACATATATTTAAGCCTATTTTTCAGAAGGTAATTGTACATTGTTGGAGAAGAATTAATGTTATAGAGTCAGATAGCTTAAATAAACAATGCCCTACGTACATGTTCTTATCTACATGGAACTCTTCTATTACTATTAGATTGAGACTAGGGTGACCAGACAGCAAATGTGAAAAATCGGGATGGGGGTGGGGGGTCATAGGAGCCTATACAAGAAAAAAGACCCAAAAATTGGGACTGTTCCTATAAAATTGGGACATCTGGTCACCCTAATTGAGACAAACCCAGCTGCATGCAGACATCACCCAGACATCCCAGTTTAGTCACCCTGAGCAGCAATCAAGAACAGCTGTTAAACTGCTGTCCCTGGAGGTTTCCAAACATCTCCCCACTGCCACAGAACCTTCCCCTCCTGGCCACTTTATCACCTTCTGATCAGGAGCCATAAAAGCAACAGCGGATTCATCACACTGCCTTGTGATGACCTATTAACACGCAACCGATTCATTACAATATACTTGGCTGTTTTTGATTTTCCATCCTCGGTCTGTATGGCAACTTGCAATACTGGACTAACATTTTACAAAAGGAAGGCTTTTTTCCTAAATAATTTAAAAAATAGATAAAAGCCTGCCCATCAGTGAAATGCATCTCAAAGATGTAGTTGGATTGGCAGTTTCTATTTATAAACTTGCAGCTCCCCCGCCCACCCCCATAATGGGTTTGGCGTGGCTAGAATTTTCAGTAAAATTTCCACTTATAGCCGGCATGCTCTAACATCTTTGGGGTTTAGAGAAGACCAGACTGAAGGTAGAAAATATCCTTACCCTAACAAATAATAAGCATCAAAAAAGTGATTGAAAGCCAAGCTGGTTAGAGGTAGGAGGTGAGGCCTAGAGAGAGTCCCTGAGATTACTAAATCCAAAAAGGTTAAAGCAGGAATGCGAAGGAGCGTAGCTCTCCTGATCTGCTAGAAGAGAAGGACAACTCCCTCTGCTTCTCCTTTCCCTACCTTCATGGAATGATGTGCCCCAGAAAGCAGCCCTTCTGCCTTAGTTGTGAGGAGTCCACATACCCACTCTGGAGGGAAAAAAAGCAGAGTCCCTGTGGTTCTCTCATCTTTCACTGTCAGTCCTGAACATGTGGCTTCTCTTCCCGCTTTGCACCTGTGAGAAGGAATAAAGGGATTGTTCAGGACTCACCCCATCCTTTACACCTCCAGTTCTCTTGTAGCCTTGATGGTAAAATCCTGGGCTTGTTGAAGTCAATGACAAATTTCCCATTGACAGCAATAGGGCCAGGATTTCTCTCCTGGCTTGTGTAGTGATAGCCAAAAATTGTGGGCTATCCCTCCTCCACTCATCTAATTTAAACACTGCTAAATCCCCAAAGAAGGAAAGGTTTACAGCTCCTACATGGTGTTAGTGAAATGAGAATGGTTACCATCTTCTAACAGCACTCATAGGCCAAGGGCCAAGCTGCTGGAAATACTCATTGTGAGAAAACAGTTTTGTAGAGCTCAGCATTCCTGTGTGTATTACAGTTCTGACGGTAGCTGTTGTCGTTTGAAATGGTTTCAGTGACAAGTAATTGTTAGAGCAATATGTAAGAAATCAGATATTTCTTGTCTTTATATTTTAAGGAGGGTTTTTTTTTTTTAAAAAAAAAGTTCCAGTAGAGTATATGATTTATTTTTTAAATAGTGCTATCATGGCTGCTGCTTACATCCTAGGATACGTCTACGCTGCAGCTAGAGGTGTGCTTCCCAGCTCGGGGAGACAGACACACTAGGTCTGTCAGAGCTTGTGTGCTAAAGATAGCAGTGTGGCCGGGGTTAGTACAGAGAGCGGCTCTGGCTAGCTGCCTGAGTACAGATCTGTCCGGACCCCCTGGGTATGTGCTGCCACCTGTGCTGTTCCTGTCTACACTGCTGTTTTTAGCTCACTAGCTCAAGCAGAGCTAGCACATGTCTGTCTTCCTAAGCTGGGAAGCAGGGTCCCAGCTACAGCATAGATGTACCCTTAAGCCTTGTCTACTCTAAAGGGAATAGTCGATCTAACTACATAATTTGAGTTACGTGAATAGCGTAACTCAAATCGACTTAGCTTAGATCTACTTACCGTGGGGTCCACACTATGCAATGTCGACGGGAGACGCTCTCCCGCGACTCCCCTCATTCTTCTTGATCCAGTGGAGTACAGGAGCTGACAGCAGAGCGCTCTGCGGTTGATTTAGCGGGTCTTCGCTAGCCCTGCTAAATCGATCACCGATGCATCGATTGCCACGCGTTGATTCCCCTGTAAGAGTAGACTAGCCCTTAGTGATTGTAAGGGGGTTTGTTACATAGAACAGCACTTCTCCACATCTTTACTTAGTAGTTGCTCATATTTTGGCCACTGTCTTCCACTGATGCTCCTTTCTGCTTTTCTGGCATCTGAATTACAGGAAAACTTGCACTTTTTTCCCATGTCTGCAAATGGAGGAAGAGGAAAAAGAGGTGATAATACCGACTCTATGAGCCTTTCCCTCATCTCCCTTCAAACTACCAGAGACAGGGACCGAGTCACCTATTTCTTATCAAAGTTAATTTCTCTCTGTCATCTTTCTCAGGTAGCAGTGTCTGCAGTCTGGAAACAGGATAAAGGGCCAAATTTTCAGAAGTATTTAGAAAAAATGCACATAGGTGCCTATTGACATTTTTCAAAGCACCTGTGTGCCCAAGTTCCCTTGATATCACCCTCATTTAAAAATTCCAAGAGGTACCAATCTGCATCTTTGATGTCTAAATACCTTTGAAAATCTCTGTCAGGAGGGCTTTACATATTAAATTTAAACCTACCATTCACTTCAGGAGGTCTGATCTCATCACAGTTTTGTCTTGTGTAGGTGTAATAAAAAGAGTAGAGGACTTCAAAGGAAGGTGTCTGTAGATGCCTTAGGGAGAACCTTTCTCTTGGAAACTTGTTCTGTTAGAACTGTCATGAATTCTAGTTCATTATTGATTATGCCTTACCTCTGGAAACGTTCAGAGCAGCCACCTTACCCTCTTTTCTCTAGCTGCAGTGAGTCAGCTGTGGTGGCATCTTCCAGTGTGGATTTAGGGCAGAGGTGGGCAAACTATGGCCCGTGGGCCACATCCGGCCCACGGGTCCATCCTGCCAGGCCCCTGAGCTCCTGGTCGGGGAGGCTAGCCCCTGACCACTCCCCTGCTATCCCTCCTCCCCCGCAGTAACGCTGCCGCATGGGCAGCACAGCTTGTGCCCACCCACCTCCCAGGCTTTCCAATAAGCCTGTCCTGCTGCTCTGAGTGGCATGGTAAGGGGGTGGGGGGAGGGAGGGGTAGATAAGGGGCAGGATGTCCCGGGGGGCAGTCAGGGGACAGGGGGTGGTTGGATGGGGCGGAGGTTCGGGGTGGGGTGGTCAGGAGACAGGGAGCAGGGGGGGTTGGATAGGGGTTGGGGGGTCCTAGCAGGGGGTGTTGGATAAGGGGTGGGGTCCTGGGGGGGCAGTTAGGGATGGAGGTCCCAGGAGGGGGTGGGGAGGTTGGATGGGTCGGGAGGCCCGGGGGGCATGTCAGGGGTGGGGGTGTGGATAGGGGTTGGGGAAGTCAGGGGACAGGGAGCGAGGGGGTTGGAAGGGGGTAGGGTCGTGGGGGGGCGGTTTGCGAGGGGGGTCCCGGGAGGGGACAAGGTGTAGGGGGTGTTGGATGGGTCAGGAGTTCTGAGGGGGGCAGTCAGGGGGCGGGAAGTGGGAGGTGGCAGATAGGGGGCAGGGGCCAGTCTGTTTGCGGAGGCACAGCCTTCCCTACCCGGCCCTCCATACCATTTCACAACCCCGATATGGCCCTCGGGCCAAAAAGTTTCCCCACCTCTGATTTAGGGAGAAGAGCACTGGATGTTGTTGGATAGTCCCTGCTTCCGTATTTTATTACATCTGCCAGTGGGGGCAAAATAAAGTTGTATTTAGAACCTTAACTTTGGTATTTCCTAACTTCTCTTTTCCCAGTGCGTTCGAAAATGAAGACAGAATACTTTTCTCTAAGTAACAGATTACTGGCCTGTTTGGCCCAGCTATCTCGGTTTAGAAAATGGTTATTTACTATTTGTATTTTGCTTGCCCCAATCAAGAACAAGGGCTTGTTGTGCTACGCACAGTGTGAATACATAGTTAAAAGACAGTCCCGGCCCTGAAGAACTTACAAATCTAACTCCTGGGCCCGATGGACATTTCTGCTGAAACAGTAAACTGGATAATGGTTTGTATGTACCCCTTTCCTCATACCTTCTTTCAATATGCTAAGACTGAAAAACCATTTTCCAGTTTCCAGAAAAAAAAAACCCTACCCTCCTTAGCCAGAAGGGGACTCATCATTTTGACAAGAGATAATGCAGGCCCATTTGAAATTTAAACAAAAAATGTCAGAAGCTTATATGCATGGCAAACTGAATGTTGCAATAGATAAGTTGATCATAACAGCTATTACATGGGGGGAATGGGAATAGAAAACCTCCCCTGTAATTATGAGAATTGCAAGCATCAACCAACGATAGTTCTGGTTGCAACTCAGACCAATAACAATAAGAACATGTACAGCTTTGTCTACACTGGGCATAGAGTTAGCCATTTAGCTATACTGATGTCTGCACTAGTGAAGCTGCATGTTACACTGGTGGCTAGAAACCCAATGTAGATGAAGTCTTACTGTTTTAGGAGTTGGGACCAAAATTCCTGCAATTGATACCCTTTCTAAAGGCTTGTCTACACTACAAAATTAGGTCAACTTAAGTTAGGTTGACCTACAGCCACCGCAGTAATTCAGTCAGATGTTGGTGTCCACACTGCCCTCCTGCTGATGGTGCGTGTCCACACGAGGAGCACTTGCACCAACTGAAGTGGGGCATTGTGGAGGCACTGACAGCTGTGGAGGCACTGACAGCTGGAGTGTGGGGCACTGACAGCTGTGCTTGGCTCAAAGCTGGAAACTGCCCCCTGGCCCTGCCTGCCTTGGTGCTGACAGCCCCAGCTGTGAGCCAGTCGCTGGGCTCAACTTGTGAACATGCTCATTGACATCAGTGTGGAAACTCCATAACCAAAACTGCATCATTGAATTTGGAAGCAATTCTTTACATGTTGCTTTAAGGCATCTTCCGTAAGAACCAGCTCAGAGATTATTCAGGAGTCTCCTGGAAAGGTTTAAAATCAGGTTTTTAGCCCTAGCTCATTTACAGTACTGTACCAGGGTTTGCTGTCTGAACACTCAAACTGGAGACAAATTTCAAAATATATCACAGTCAAAAGTTAGATCTTAACTCTATCTTACAGACAATGGCCAATGCCCCACTTCTTTTAAATTGTTAGGTGTGTCCATACATTTCCTAACCATTCAAGTCATTTCTTCCTGGCAATCATGCCCACCTGATTGGTGTGTGTAAATGACAACTCTGTACATGAAATAATCTTTTCTACAAATTTTCTTAATGGCGTAGTAGATCTTTGAACTGCACCAGAGTCTAGACTAAGAGTAAAATCTCTTCTTTGCCACCTGCACCATGAAATCACATTACCTTTGTTCTTCTCTAATCTATTGCATCCCACTGAAAAACCTTACATTTGTGGGATGTGAAGAGGTTTTATTCTACTTCTATGGAATGGAACTCTTTTTGGAAGTTTGATGCCCTTTTGTTCTTGTCTTCATCCAGGTCCCTCTCCCCTTTGACAGTAATCTAGTTTTCTTCTTTCAATAAGGGAGAATTTATTATATGCTGAAGCTATCAGTTGCTCCAACCAAAACTAGTTACGGCACCAGGGAGGAGCAGGTTGTTTTAATTAATTGGTAGCTAACCTTCGTTTTACATGTCTTCTCATCATGGACTTTCACAATTGGAGTCTGTTGCAAACAATCTATTCCACATATAACAAGAAATCTGAACAAGCAAGCAAGCAAACAAACAAAAATGGAAGTGATGCATTTAAAACAACTAGAGCCTTTACAGACCTTTACTTTGGAGGGAGAGAACTTCTGGTGGTTTGTATACTGGGTGGAGCTCATTTTCCTTGTCCCCTCTTATAGCACTGAACTAATTGTAGAGGAAAGGCACCCCCTCATTTAGGGTGGGCAGAGAGGGCATGAAAGAGAGAAGACCATTTCACCAAAAATAACTATGATGTATTTAATATATTGTAAACCTTTGAATATCAGTATCCAAAACTACATTTTTGTTACTGCTTAAAATTGAGGAATTTGCTGATTGAGGATTGATGGAATGATATGATCAACATTTATTGGCAGAATGGGAAAACAAGTTAAGACACAGATTTTATTAAAAGAAACACCAAAGTTGAGATTTTGTCTTTTTAAAATCGAGTGATACTAAAAAAAAAAGGAGCTCTATGGTCCTTGAGTGTGATGTGTAAAAGCACACTAAACCATTTAATCTAAACAGCAACTGTGTTTCAGCTTTACATACAAATGTGTTCATGTGGAACTGCAATGGGGTGTGTACACCCTACGCTGGGCTGGAAGGTGTTAAAGGGCAGTACTGGGCCCAGGTAGCTCCAGCCCTACAGAGTATGCTCCAACTGGAGAAAGAATTGAAAATAAAGCAACCTAGCTAAGGCTTTTGACATGGACACTGGAGAAGTCTCCCAGAGGGAAAAGACCGTATGCTGAGCCTGGTAAGGGTTGATAGTTTGGGTTGCCTTTTCTTTTAACCTTATATTTTAGTGGAAGCTGGGGGAGAAAAGCAGGTGGTAGGAAGTGACCCAGGGAGGGTGACTCAGAGGGCATTTTTGGGGACCAGATATTGTTGACCCTCTTCGGTCAGAGCCCAATGGAGTAGGAAGTCCTGCACTTCCTACAAGAGGGACCCAAGCTGCCCACCCAGCTCTCCACACCTCTGAGTAAAAGGGTCTGAATTGAGAGACCTACCCACTGGGAGGTGGCACTAAGTGCACTAACCACTAGGAAACCTAATCCACCAAGGACTCTATTTCAGGAACCCATTTTGAATTCTAAATCTTGAAAGCTCTTTGCTCCTTGATGTATAAGTGCATTTTTCTGGTGTAGTAAATCTGTTAGAATGAAGGGATTAGGATCTGTAGATTAGGAATAGTACTCAGCACAGTTAGATCACCCTATACAGATACACAGGTAATTTGATTTAGTGTGATTTCCTCTTGATTTTTGTGATCTTAGCTGTGTAAGATTTGTTCTTCCTCCCACGGCTCATGCCGCTTCCAGCAGTTCCCATTGGCCTGGAGCAGCGAACCGCGGACGCGGCAGGTAAACAAACCGGCCCGGCCCACCAGGGGCTTTCCCTGCACAAGCGGTGGAACAAGTTTGAGAACCACTGTTCTAGATACTTACATGGCACCCATCACTGCAGTATCTGAATATCTTGCTCAGATTTAAAAATAGAAATAAAAATAACAATCTGTGTCTGTCTTCCTTCTCAGTCTGAAGGAGAAGTAGCTAGTTTGGTTCATTGTTTTTTGTGCGTGTAAGTGTGTTCACGCGCATGTGTGTGTGCTTTTAGTGGAAAATGTTGATGTTTTCCTCAAAACACCCAATGCCTGAAAGCCAAAATATTTCAGCCAAAGTTAATCAAAATATTTTGCTATCTTTCCTTAATGTCTCATGTGAGGTGTGAGTGGGTTGCTTCATATCTCCATTTTCCCCTATGGGCCAAGCACTACCATCAGACTATATCTCCAAAGATGTACCATTGACAGGAACTCCCATGATGCACCACACCCCTCACTATGATGGGAGATATAATCTGATGAGAGAGCCAGGCCTATAGAAGAGAAAGAGAGCATAAGGCTGCTGAACTGCAACTCTGACAAGGCACCAGGGCAGCATTTCCAAATCAAGCAGTTTTGGTTTTCAGCCAAAATACTTTGGGTTTGATTTTTTTTTTCCGAAAAGTTATAATTTTCCACTGGGGAAAAAAAACTCATTTTCCCCATCAGTTCTAGTGCTGCGTCTCTGTTTGTGAAGAATTTACTTGCACTCTGGGTTTATGGAGTGATTTGTGGTCCAGAAAAATTCTGCTAGATGTTACTTTACTGCTTTTATAGCAGAGGAGAGGTGTGCTCACCTTGCTTCCTTTATGATAATGACATAGGCTTGAAGAAATTCTTTGTGTCTGAGTTCATCTGCATGAGATAATTTTATGGTGGTGGAATTTTTTTCTTTTTCATGCTTTCTTTGTTATAGGTCCATCTGGGAAACCTGTTGATTTATTTGGGCAGCCAGGTGGAAGGCTGGTGTATGTCCTAGCAGTAGGCAAGGAATTGTGTAGTTAGAATGCGTAAATAATGGATTTTTTTTGGGTTGTCTGGCAGTTCCAAAAGGAAAAAAAGGTTCAGGTTGAAACAAGTTGAAAAATTGTGAAAAAATTTGGCAAATTGAAATAATCCGTTTCAGTATGAACAAAACATGTCATTTAACCAAAAATATGGTTCTGAGCTTTTTTAAAGGGCTAGATTTGGAAGATGGTGGTACCCTCTTTTATAGCCTTTAGCTCAGTGGTTAGGATGGTCCCACTGCCTCATGTGAAGAAGGAGTTTGAACTTGGATCTCCCACACTGCAGTTGAGGGTCCTAGGCACTGGGCTACGGGCCGTGCTGGTGTGGATCTCTTAATGTCCCCTGGTGAAGGTGTTACACTTAGGCCTGGTCTGCACTAGAAGGGGGGATCGATCTAAGTTGCGCAACTTCAGCTATGTGAATAACGTAGCTGAAGTAGACGTACTTAGACCTACTCACCGCAGTGTCTTCACTGCGGTGAGTCGACTGCTGCTGCTCCCCAGTAGACTTTGCCTACGCCTCTCATGGCGGTGGAGTACAGGAATCGACGGGAAAGCGCTTGGGGGTTGATTTATTGTGTCTAAACTAGACGTGATAAATCGAGCCCCACTGGATCGATCGCTGTCCACTGGTCCGATGGGTAGTATAGACATACCCTTAGTATAAAATACTTGACTAGTCACTGGAGCAGGGACTTGAACTTGGTTCTCCCACATCCTCATTTTCACTCTCTTTCCCTGGCCCAAATGCTGTCCATTGGATTACTATGAATTGCTACTATGAATGACAAACAGTTACTGGGGCAGGGAAAAAGAGTGATTAGGCTAGGGCGCTCCCCTAGGATGTAGGTGACCCAAGTTTAAATCTCTTCTCCACATCAGGAGGAGACAGAAACTGAACCTGAGTTTCCCAAATTCCAGGTGAGTGTCCTAACCTCTGGATGAAACTGTTGGATGAATTCATGTCAAGTTGATTGAAACGTTTTTTTAAAGTGAATAAATTATTTGTTCAAAATTCTTTGTCCAGGTCTAGTTACAGTGCCTTATTTATTCTTCCTCTCTTTGGCCTCTTGAGGGTCGGTAGGTGGGTAGGGTGGTTTTTGTTGAGTTTTGCCTGTGACTCCACTATTCCACCTTCCCATTTCTTCATATATCCTTTTATTTTGTTGCCTTAATTACATCTTAATTTGCATCATGTGGTTTCGGTACCATATTTTATGGATGAACTTTGCTCTATAATGGTGCCAAGAAGGAGGGGAATAAAGAAAAAAATTCTTTAAAAATCAGTTTAATCTAATCTGGAACCATGAACACTAAAATGCCTTAATCATATTGTTATTGCATGGTGTCACATATTGTAGATTTAAGGTTGTTTGGGGTGCTCTAACTGTGCATTTCCATTCTTAACATATTTGGATTTTTTTTTTTAGATTTAACCATAACTTTAAATTTTTTGGGTTTATAATGCTTTTATAATTGCAACATCTGTGTAACATATTTTATTCTAAACTATTGGCATATGTTGTAACCTTAACTCTGTTTTAACATGGATTTTACCTGGGAATTTATATAGCACCTAATTTTGCCCTAATGCGGCATCATGCATCTGTAATGCAGTTGTCTTCAGGTGGGATTGAACCTGGGACCTCTGTAGCTTAGTGCACAAGCCTCTACTGCATGAGCTAATAGCCACATACTTTTAGCTAAGGTTGTAGCAGACTCCTTAATCTCTAGGTGGTCTAGGTGCCATTAAAAGGGGACAGAGCACCACACCCAGCAGGCATGGGTTACACACACATTAGCTACCCATACAGCCAAGAAAAGTAGGAAGTCAGGGTTTCTTGTTGAGTATTAATGGAATTAAGAGAGCAAATTGACCATTCAGGGAACCAGTGTAATGAATCATGGCCTCATAAATTGCTGATATTGTGGTTGCTCATAGGTGTTAAACCGTGACCTTCCACACCAGAATCCATCGACACTTGAACTGAACTCCTTTGATTATGAGAAAATACCAAGCTATTGTACATACACCTCTACCCCGATATAACACGAATTTGGATATAATGCAGTAAAGCAGCACTCCGGGGAGGGGGCGGGGCTACGCACTCTGGTGGATCAAATCAAGTTCAATATAACGCGGTTTCACCTATAACGTGGTAAGATTTTTTGGCTCCCGAGGATAGCGTTATATTGGGGTAGAGGTGTATTTGGTGGGGCCAGCCACAAGTGGGAGTTATGAGCATATGCACTCTACTACTATTACAGTAGATCAACAAAACTCTGATACCCTCCTTTTGGAATGTGCACAGAAAGGAAAGAATGTGCATATAAAATAACTGGAAGGCATCAGAAAGTGGTAGTGGCACATAAAATTTGAAGTACCATCCCAATTTATAAATTAATTTTGAACAATTTGTGTATATGAGACTATTGATGACACTGCTGTGGATGTTCATTTGTATCGACCCAGTTTTTCAGATTAAATTGATAAATATTTCTGTAAGTGGAGAGTTATAATATTACTTTAAAATTGACCTGAAGGTTTACAGAATTAGAGAGGGCAATTCAAAAGAGACAAGCTGAGACCATTCAGTAAGTGGAAAATCTGAAATGCAGCCAAGTGTCCTTTATTTTTAAAAAAATCCTTAAACTATAGAGGACAAGCCCTTTTTATCATGTGAAAAAATGCTAGAGAAAGAGAGGCAGCATTTTTTAAACTATGTGACAAGTAAGCACGGAAATAGCTCAGCAATTAACTGAGTTCTGTGTGTCTCTGTGCAGTGTTTTAAAATTTTGCCCATCAATGTTAGATGTGCATGTTCTATAACTTCCAATTACTTTTTTTAGATCAGTCCCCAAAATCATAGCACTTCAACCAAACAACTAATTAGTAATTACAGTTTATTTATAGATGTGCTAATTAGATTTAGTCAGAGATAAGTGATTTATCATCTGCCAGGAATATAAAGCATAGGGTGAGTGACAGATTTACTAAATAATTGATTTGTTATGCAGCTCGGCATTTGTTATGCACCTCCAAGCCTTCTGAGTGAATATCTGCTATTTGTCAATGTGTTCTTCATGCTCTTGGCCCATCACATTTTAAGTACCAAAGGGCCTATTTTTTTGTTGATGGTGAGCTAAACATATATTGTTGTACAGGGGATGTTAAACCTAGGTCCTAGGTGGTAGCATAGATTCCTTATTGTATGTAATTTGCTTAATTATTTGATTAATTTAAAGAAACATCAGACAGGGAATACATCTATGGTGGGTTGGCACATTAAATCACTTGATAGGGATAAAGAAGTAAAAGAATTCATGACTGGAGATATAAACAAAAACAGGGTTCATATGGAAGGTTCATATGGAAGCATATCAGCAAATGCTCAAAAATGAAAGTCATGCAGTACATTTGATTAGTGATTAAATAGAGCTCTGTGCTTTAAAAAGTGTTTCCTTCCAGTATGTTGTACCGCAAATCTATACAATGATACAAACTTAGAACAATTGCAAAAGCAAGGTAGCAGATTTGGGAGGGAAGTGTTATGAGGGAGGTGTTACTGCGTAAGGACTGTAAACACAAAATAACTGTGTTTTAATGTGTTTAAAATCTACGGTTTTTCCTTTGGAAAAAATATAGGAGAATCCAGGATAAAGGAAACCCAATGTCAATAACCTCCTCTGCATATTCGTGTACTGTAGTTGATTTTTTGTATGACTTTTTTTACAGAGGTATTAACTTGCATATCATAATATAATCAGTTATTAGAAACAGAAGATCTATCAAGCCAATATGTAAAGCAAAAAGTTCAAACTAATCTTAGCTTTACTCTTCTGAGCTGTCATTTCTGACCAAGCAGACATGGCCTAAAGTATAAACACTCTATCCTCTTCTTTCTCCAGTGCTGGGATTGTTTCCCCGGCCATCCAGGAACTGAAAAACCATGTGGGTGTCTCAAGGTCTGATTCTCCCCTTTGACTCAGAAATATGATGCGACCCAGCTCAGGAAGTAAAAACCTGTTTTCTGTGAAGGCCGCACCATCTGCCATTTTGTCTTACATCCCTCATGTTTCTCAACAGCAATTTCTCCAACTAATTATGAAGTTGTAGTGTTGTCTGTGATGATTCCAGGGGGTGGGGGTGAGGGGTAATAGGTGCCTATATAAGAAAAAGCCCCCAAAATCGGGACTGTCCCTATAAAATCAGGACATCTGGTCACCCTAACTCTGGGTATTGTAATGCCTTCCTCTGGTGATGTTATTCTTTTCTAACGCTATCTGCTTTCAAACATACATAAAATGGCAGAATGTTACACACTTTTATGCGTGTGATCATACATAAAATGTTTTCACTGATACTATGCTTGTTAATGGGAATTAAATCCTGGGACCTTGCATGCCAAAATCCATGGACATCTGGGAGCTGGTCCCTTTTAGCCTTATCCACACTGGATGCTGGCCACTGCAATTATTATAAATGGAAAATGGTGAAATTGCAACATTATGAAGAAAATTTTAAGTGTTTCCTTCTTTTGCTTGAATCTCCTACTGTGTGTCATTTTCATGTGATTGTCTTCTAGATTGTAAACTCTCTAGGATAAGGACTATGCTGATGATATCAGTCTTGTACACAAAGCACATTATCACTTGACAAAAATAATAGAACCTTTTTTACAATTGATAATGTTTTCATAAAATTATTTGGGCTGATATTTCTCATTCTTTCTCATTATCTTTTTGGTAAATTTGACCAAAAACTGTTTGTGAATTACACAAACATGTGAAAAATCCTTTTTTTATGTAAAGACAATTCTTTTGTTTTATTTTACATTCACAAAATAACTGATTATTTTTTTTTGCCTCAGACCTGGCATGTGGCAAGCTCTGCTCAAAGTAATGATGTCTTGCTATTTGAAGGAGAGTGGTATTGAAAGCCACAGGGAGGGTTTGGTGTTTGCTTTGTTGAAACAAGAATTCTTTTTTTTTTTTCTATTTTAAAAATGACAGGGAAATTGAATGCAAAACCTATTTTTAATGCAGCATGAAATGTGAGAATTGAAAAGCAAAAAAGGACAAGAGGTTCAAATTCCCACAGCCTTAACTTAGTCATATTGCATATATTAGTATCTGGATTGCCAGATAACACCAGTATCCTATACTTTTTTTGCCCCATCTGTGGTAAGCTAATTAGTTACTAGCTTTCCATGTTCATGTGGACCTTGCCACATTTATCAATACTTTTGGCACCATGTTGGACAACTGCAGGGTGCTCTTCCTTAGGCTTATCTTGAGGACAGCTCGAATGCTTTAGCTAGTGAAGAGGCCTATCGGTTTACTAGAGTGTAACAGAAAAAGTAAACCTTTTGCTTTGGTACCATTAAATACATTTAACATAAGAAATTAGTGTGTGTCCTGTGTGCATTAGACAACAGTTCTTTTACATCCTCGCATTTTGAGCAGTTCTGTGTGAAGTCATATGAGTAATTTCTTGTGCCTGGAAATCTTTCATTTTTGGATCAACTATAGGTTGTTTACACTTTCAGTAGGGTATCTTTTGAGATGCTCTAGATTTTTTTGAGACGCTTCTAGATTTGGTGGATAATGCATAATGCCTATTTTGCTTTATGAAATCTAATATCTTTCACTATTATGTTATATGAACCTCCTTTGTTGAATTCAAATAGTGTGTAGTCAGTACACTCAACCAGATTCTTTCTTGATCTAAAATGGCTTATTCCTAAGGCTTGTCTAAACAAAGAAGTTGCACTAGCAGAAGTTCTGTCGGCATAGTTCTACGCTTCCACTATTTCTGATCAGCTTAATCTGTATCACAGTGTAAATCCAATAGGATTTGGCCCTAATTGTTTCTTTTAACATAAAATTATCTTTTTAAAGGTGAGATTTTTGTTTTAATGATACAATCCAATAAATGCAAAACAATAAATGATATTTTCTTCTCTACTGTGGTAGTATTTTCTAGTAAAGAGAGCTTTAGATGCTTATGCTTTAAGGTACTGAGTTAAGTGTAGGTTTCACTATACATAAAAGTATTGCTAACTGTGTCCAGGTTATCTTGAATAAAGCATTTACTACCTTTAGGACCACATATATACATATCTGCTCCTGCGTTCACCACGACATGACAAGGACTACAGGAAAAACTTCAAAAATGAAAAATGTATTCCTACTTATGAATTTGGTTTATGCAAGTTCATTTACATGTGTTCAGAAGCTCTCCCAGATATTATAATTGATTATTCAGACAGATTTTCCAACTACCTCTATTCTCATCCCAACATACACTTTTATACTTTCTTAAAATCCTCTATAGCTTTAAAATAGAAGTAGGACAAAAGAAAAGGGTGAGTGACAGATTTACTTAATAATTGATTTTGTTTTGCAGCTCGGCATAAGTTCCTCCAATCAGTCTGAGTAAATATCTGCTAGTTGTGAAATGCATTCTTTGTCCTATTGGCCTATCTTATTTTAAGTATGTAATAGCCTTAAAATGTGGTGAAAACCTAAAGAGAATACAGGTAATTGTTCATTGTACACAGCTCTTCATGAAAAGGCACAAAAACATTATGACACATTAGTGTGTTTAAAACTGGTTAAAGACAACTGACCAAATTCAGTCTCTTGATATAAGCAGATACAATTCCAAAGAAGTCAATACTGTCTTCAAATACGTAGCTAGGGTTCTGTCGCTAACTTTTGTACTAGTGGAATAGACAGATAAATATAACATATGTAATTTGCAGTGCATAAAATTATTGCTGCCCTCTTTTATAATTTATAATTTTTTTTTTTTGCATATGGTTGAATTGCCTCTCTTTTGGCTGACTTCACCCCCTGTAGGAGTTGTCCTGTCCAGGAGTGCAGAAAACTATGTATATGCTGAATGATTCATGCATAATTTATCCCAAGAATTGTTCTTGTATTGTACAGCATATGCAAATCATGTACCTATGGGCCAAGAATTTTTATGTAATAAGATGTAATATATTATGATGGTTCAGTTTTGGGATAAGTGATCAGGTATTTAACCTAGAACGGTGGAAGGAATGTGTGGGCCCCTTACTGAATAAGGGAGGCAACCTAGCGACAGAGGATGTGGAAAAAGCTAATGTACTCAATGCTTTTTTTGCCTCTGTTTTCACTAACAAGGTCAGCTCCCAGACTGCTGCGCTGGGCATCACAAAATGGGGAAGAGATGGCCAGCCCTCTGTGGAGATAGAGGTGGTTAGGGACTATTTAGAAAAGCTGGACGTGCACAAGTCCATGGGGCCGGATGAGTTGCATCCGAGAGTGCTGAAGGAATTGGCGGCTGTGATTGCAGAGCCATTGGCCATTATCTTTGAAAACTCGTGGCAAACCGGGGAAGTCCCGGATGACTGGAAAAAGGCTAATGTAGTGCCAATCTTTAAAAAAGGGAAGAAGGAGGATCCTGGGAACTACAGGCCAGTCAGCCTCACCTCAGTCCCTGGAAAAATCATGGAGCAGGTCCTCAAAGAATCAATCCTGAAGCACTTGCATGAGAGGAAAGTGATCAGAAACAGCCAGCATGGATTCACCAAGGGAAGGTCATGCCTGACTAATCTAATCGCCTTTTTTGATGAGATTACTGGTTCTGTGGATGAAGGGAAAGCAGTGGATGTATTGTTTCTTGACTTTAGCAAAGCTTTTGACACGGTCTCCCATAGTATTCTTGTCAGCAAGTTAAGGAAGTATGGGCTGGATGAATGCACTATAAGGTGGGTAGAAAGCTGGCTAGATTGTCGGGCTCAACGGGTAGTGATCAATGGCTCCATGTCTAGTTGGCAGCCGGTATCAAGTGGAGTGCCCCAAGGGTCGGTCCTGGGGCCGGTTTTGTTCAATATCTTCATAAATGATCTGGAGGATGGTGTGGATTGCACTCTCAGCAAATTTGCGGATGATACTAAACTGGGAGGAGTGGTAGATACGCTGGAGGGGAGGGATAGGATACAGAAGGACCTAGACAAATTGGAGGATTGGGCCAAAAGGAATCTGATGAGGTTCAATAAGGATAAGTGCAGGGTCCTGCGCTTAGGACGGAAGAACCCAATGCACAGCTACAGACTAGGGACCGAATGGCTAGGCAGCAGTTCTGCGGAAAAGGACCTAGGGGTGACAGTGGACGAGAAGCTGGATATGAGTCAGCAGTGTGCCCTTGTTGCCAAGAAGGCCAATGGCATTTTGGGATGTATAAGTAGGGGCATAGTGAGCAGATCGAGGGACGTGATCGTTCCCCTCTATTTGACATTGGTGAGGCCTCATCTGGAGTACTGTGTCCAGTTTTGGGCCCCGCACTTCAAGAAGGATGTGGATAAATTGGGGAGAGTCCAGCGAAGGGCAACAAAAATGATTAGGGGTCTGGAACACATGAGTTATGAGGAGAGGCTGAGGGAGCTGGGATTGTTTAGCCTGCAGAAGAGAAGAATGAGGGGGGATTTGATAGCTGCTTTCAACTACCTGAAAGGGGGTTCCAAAGAGGATGGCTCTAGACTGTTCTCAATGGTAGCAGATGACAGAACGAGGAGTAATGGTCTCAAGTTGCAGTGGGGGAGGTTTAGATTGGATATTAGGAAAAACTTTTTCACTAAGAGGGTGGTGAAACACTGGAATGCGTTACCTAGGGAGGTGGTAGAATCTCCTTCCTTAGAGGTTTTTAAGGTCAGACTTGACAAAGCCCGGGCTGGGATGATTTAACTGGGAATTGGTCCTGCTTTGAGCAGGGGGTTGGACTAGATGACCTTCTGGGGTCCCTTCCAACCTTGATATTCTATGATTCTAAGATAGACCTGGGAAAGTCTGACCAAATACACACTTGCAATGGTAGATTTGGTTACCTTTTTGAAAGTTTCAAAGATATTCCTGAGTACATTTACAGAGGGCACAATAGTTAATGTGCTAACCATTCTCCAGTCTGTTTTACGCTTTTTACTGGCACCCTTTCCGTGCTAATCTCTTTAGAATCTGGAAAGGTGTGTAACAATTGCTTTAAAGTGTTCTGGAACTGGCTGTCCACCAAACACAAACTTCAGCCAAGGGGGAGCACTGGAAGGTTTCCCAAGCTAAGCAGTTCGGATAAGCCATAAGGATGCATAGAAAATGACAGAAAAGATTCACTGTCCTTTTGAAGTGATAAATCTATCCAATGGACCAACTCCACAGACTGGAAACGGGGACAATTCCCTTAGAGGGGGTTGCATTCTGTAGAGCAGAAAAATAATGTTGTAATAGAGACCTTTTAATTCTAAACACAAACACTGTCCGCTACAAAGTAAAAAGTCCCATTGAATCCAATAGGTAATGCACCCTTCTAAACGAGAGAACAGTTTGACTGAATATATTGGCTACTCATGACTTTATAGATGTACTCTGTAAACTACTGATTTAGAAGTTAACATACCAAAGATCAAATTCTACCGTGATTGAATGGCTATAACCAAGGACAGAATCTTCTCTTCCTGCCCTACTTTTTCTTGGGAGTGGTTGGGGGAGGAGATAGGTAGAGGTTACTAAGGGAGGATCTCAGCCCACAAACACTTGAGATCTCCCTCTTTGTGCCATAGGCAAAAGGACCACCAGCAAAATCCCAGATCTCATTTATTTTCTTCTGCAGACCTGAAGGAAGGTCCGATAAAAGATATTACCTCCCCCACCTTGTCTCTCTGACACAGTTTTTAGGAATTTCAATCAAATTTTACCACCCCATGACTTTTGGGATCCTTAAGGATGCAAGTTAGTTTGTTTTTTAAATACAGTAATGCTAATTAAATAAATTAGCAAAGATTAGTCAGCAGTGAATGTGTGATCTAAAGTGTACTTCAAATACAAGGAAGGTGGTAATTGATGCAAAAATTATAAGCAAGTTCCTTCACAACAGGTTTTTTTTAAGACTCTCTGCTCTTTTCCTGTCATTACTTGCATGAGTGTGTTCCCTTCCCACTGGGTATCCCCTTTGGGTCTTTGAATGCTCTGGTGTCCCTGAGGATGGCCTGCTCCGTAAATTGGGAAAACTGGCCCTTTATACAGTATAAAACTCTGCCAATAATAGGTTTTAGAAGAGAAAATACTTATCTTAGCCTCTCTTCTTAGGAAATTTCTACAGATTTAGTATGGTTTAGTGTTCAGTGTTGGGGTCTGGGAATTCTTACTACTAGCCTTTATTTTGATTCACTGCATGACATGCTGTAATAGTCTAAATTCGCATGTGGCACAATTTATCCATATGAAAAATGAATGGAGTACTTACCTTCTTCAGAGTTCTGAGTCTTTATTAATACAGAAAAAGTACCTTGAGATCCTTAAACAAGAAGTGCTATGAAATTGCCAAAGTATTATTAGTGTTATAATGACTGATTGCACTGGAACAATTTTGCTTTGTTTTGGGGATTGCAGGCTCATCAGAGTGCTGTTTCAGGAACAAATGTAAATTGGCAACCCTTCATTCCATTTTTCCCCACCAACTCTTCCCTACCTTCTGCCACTCTTTCTCCTGCTATTTTTTTTTCTCCCCTGACTTCATCCCCGCTTTTCCTCCTCATTTTTAAATTGGGGTTTAAAAGAAGTTCGGTAGCCAGTCTACTCTACAAAGTTAGGTCTACATAAGTCACCTTGCATTGACTCATTTGTGGATGTGTCTACACTCAAACTTGTCTCCCACCAATGTAAGCACCCCATTACGGTGACGCAGAAACACCACCTCACCAAATGGAGTTGACATAGTGTGGTCAATGCAGTGTGAGTGTGAACAGTGAGTGACCTTTGTTACCCTAACAGTCCTCCAGCAGCTGTCCCACAATCCCCAACACTGACCACTCTGGTCACAATTGTGAACTCCACTGCACTGGAGTCATGGAGACCGGAAGTCATGCCCTCTTCCCCCTTAAAACTCCTGCATATTTTTGAAATGCCTTTTCCTGATTGCCCAAGTTTGGTGAGCACAGCTAGCAGCTCTCCTTGTGCGCAACTGCCCAGCTGACCATGCCAGCTACATGCTCCTGCCTGGAGTAGCCTGGGAAGAGAAGATGCTGTGCAGGAACAGCGAGAGAAATATGGACACCTGTGAAAAGATTATATGGGGATGCAGACAAGGGTACAGGGATCAACAGCAGGGCCGTATGAAAGCAAAGAAACTGCGGCAGGCATACCATAAGGCCAGGGAGGCCGACAGTCTATTTGATGCCAAGCTGCAGATTGCTGCTTTTACAAGAAGCTGCATGCCATGCTTGGTGGAGAGAGCACCAGCAACCTGCAGACCACTATGGATTTTTCAGTGGAGCCTGAGACAGAGACCTCTGTTATGAACAGTGAAGAGGAGGAGGAGGGAAGACACACAGTGGGTGGGTCCAACTATGGCCGGAGCCAGAATCATTTCAAGACTCTACCACAGTCTAGCCAGTCCCGCCAGCCAAACACAACTGAGCCTGATCCAAGGGAAAGGACCATGGGTAACTGTGTGTATTCATTCTCCCTTAAAAAGGTTAAATCTGAAGGTGGTGCCCAACCCAACCCCAAGTTAACAGGATACAGGTATCTGCTTTTCAGTCTTGTACAGCTACCTCTTCTTACGTGAGTAAAACAAACGGAGGTAGAGTTTTTATCTGCTTTTCATTCTCCTTATGGTTTGGTGGGAGAGGAGGGAGATGTGGAGCAGTTTATGTATATAGGGATGTCCCTGGTATCATTCAGAGAGATCTTGATGAAACTTTCATGGAGATACGCTGCAATCCTCTCCATTCCTTCCTCTGTGGTAGGACACTTGCCCAGGCCCCTCCACGATAACTTCAGCAGGCAACATTACAGTAAACAGGTTAGTAGCACAGGGGCCTGGGCAGCTTCATGATGCCAGAAGCGGCTGTGCTCTCTGTGCCTTTATTGCCTTCAGGAGTGAAATATCCGCTAACATGGCTACCTCCTGTGGCAAATAGTACCCGTGCTCAGCACCATTGTCCTGTGCTCCCACCTATGGAAATGGGCCAATTTTTGTTTTGTTTTACACAAATAAACAATTCCTTCTTTACCTCCAACCTCCTTTCTCACCCCTAGAGTGCCGTACTCACCATGACAGGGGTTGGAGAGTGGCACTGTGCAGAAGCACTCCAAAGATGAAATGTCAACAAGCATGCCTGATTTAAAACTCTTTTAGGAACGAGGGACAGGAGTTCTGAAACTTATCTTTTGCTTTCTGTAGTGCCTGTAAAATACAAAAGATACATCTGTTTTAGCTGTAGCTGCTGCCATTGTGACCTTGAGGGGTACCCACTCCACACTCATGGAATGCTTGACCCTGATGAGGAGGAAATAAAAGAGGACTAGGGAGGACATGTTCAGTGAGTCCTGAAAGCCAGTGCTGCGTCAGACCCTGAACAGAAGGCCGAGAGACGGCCTGGAGAGGGAAAGAAGGCTTAGGAGAAAGGCCCAGGAGCCACAGCAGGAAAAAGAGAGGGAGATGCACTAGAACATAATGGGGCTTCTCAGGCAGAAAAGGCGTGCTGCAGACTTGTGTTGATCTATAGGTCCCACAGTCATGTGCTTGCCTCCCTTTGAAGTCAATGGAGAACTCCATTTCAGTATTACCTACGCCTCCCTACACCCGCTAACATTTCCCATGACATCATGAGTAGGGCCATACTAAATTCACAGCCATGAAAAATGCATCACAGACCATGAAATCTGGTCTTTTGTGTACTTTTATCCTATACCAGAGTTCCGCAAACTGTGAGTCCCAACCCAAAAGGGAATTTTGGGGGGCTCCAAAATTATTTTAGGGGGTCATGGCATTGCCACCCTTACTTCTGCACTCCTGCAGAGTTGGGTGCCTAACCAACAACTGCCACTCTCTGGCCACCCAGCTCTGAAGGGAACACCCCACCAGCAGCAGCACAGAAGCAACACCATACCATTCCACCCTTACTTCTGCACGGCTGCCTTCAGAGCTGGGTGGCCAGAGAGTGGCGGCTGCTGGCTGAGGACCCAGCTATGAAGGCAGCAGCAGAGAAGTAAAGGTGGCAATACCATCCCAGGCCATCCTTACTTCTGCACTGCTGCTGGCAGTTAATGTTAATGTTTAATGTTAACGCTCATCATGCGTCCTCAAAATATACAAGGTTGTAGAAGGAAAGATAGTAACACAAAGTTTTTGAGAGAGCACTGAATATGGTGTTCCAGAACACATGCATTTTTGACAAGTATAGAGGATGTGTGAAAGGTTGGCATGTGGCTGTTTGCATCACCAACATTCACTGTATGTTGCCAATCAAGCCTTAAACAAATGTTCTGGAGTTTAATATCTTGTTCTGGAAGAATCATAAGGATAAAAATCTTGAAGTATTTTCACATTAAGTCAGATATCTTCCCAGGTTTCTTCTGAGAAACTAAGGGTAAGTTATTTATCTCAGTTTGCTTTAAGGCTGAGATTGAGAGGGTACTGCGAAGTATTAAGTCACCTATAAGTAATTCCTACAAAGTGACTTTTGTTTCCGTATTTTCATAACAGGTTCCTCTAGAAGTGAGGGAATTGAAACAGACTAATTGTCCCCTATCCTTGAGTGAATCCTTGAGCATAGCCACTCAAAGAAGGAACTATGAGACAGTAGCTGTGCTCAAGGATTCCAGTTGATACAAAAACCAGCACGCTCTCAAAAAATGTCAACTACGCAATGATGGGACTGATAAGGATGGATTCTTTAATCAGTACACAAATGTCATCAGCATATACATTGATTTTGTATTCTTTCTATTCATAGTCACATCTTCAGTGGCTGAGTGCTGACGTATGTATATTGCCAGTAGTTCGAGAGATTAAAAAGGAGGGGCAAGATGGGACAGCCCTACCTTGTCCCTCTTTCTATTTGAAATGTAGGAGAAATACTTCCACTAGATAATAATGAAGTCAGGGGAGAGTTGTAATAATTCAGTGACCCAATTCAGAAATATTGTTCCAAATCTGAATTTTTTTAGGACAGTCATTAGATAAGGCCATTAGAGATAAAGCTATGGAGGGAATATCTGAGTTTGCTGGATCAAGTGAGCAATTTTTCTTATATTAGCAGCAGCCCATCTTACTTTGATGAAACCAAGCTGATCTGCATGTATAATTGTTGAGATGGTGGTGTTCAGTTGTGTTAAAATTTTTGTAATAATTTTGCAATCTATTTTTCAATAAAGATATGGGTAGAAGTTGCTACAGTTGCAACCATCTTTGTTATTCTCTAATGTTACAGTAATTAAAGCAGTTCTCATATCACATGGTTCCTTTTTGGAATATTTCAGTGAAGACCTTTGAAGGAAAAGAATATATTTGATTCCAAAATGTTTTGTAGAAATCTCTGCAAAAGTCATCCATCCCAATGGCCTTGCTGAAATTCATATATTTTTTTATAGCTTGTCTGATCTCTTGTGTTGTGAAAGCTTTGTCCAAAAACCCTTTTTCTGAAGTTAGGGTATTAAAAGGTAGGCCTTCAACACAATGATCAAATTTAGAGTCAGAGTGGTTGTCTGATTTATATACAGCTTGATAGGATTACTTAAATTCATTATTTATATCTATTGGTTCAAAGATGGCACTCCCGTCTTCTTGTAATAAATTAAGAAATATTGTTGTTGGCTAGTTCCATTTTAAGTCTCCTAGCAAATAGTTTGCCTGTTTTATCTTCCCATTCATAATATCCTTGTTTGACCCTGTTGAGTGTAAATTTGAAAAATCTGGATAAGAAGTATTAATTATATTTATATTTGGCATTGATTGGAAGTACGTAGGTGGTTTTCATTTTTTGGGCCAGTCTTCGGCGTTCATTGCAACTCCTCTATTACCTTGGACTGAGAGTCTAATTTGAGACTTTCTTTCTTCTTTTGGGGATGGGGCATACTTTATACATTTACCCCTTACAGTAGTTTTCAGAGTTTAGCCTGAGATACCATCTTTTGGGAATGGAGTGCTTCTTTTCTTGTATGAAGTTAGAGGTGATTGAATGAACTGTGGAACAAAATTTTGCATCTTTTAGTAGCAGAGTGTTCAGCTTCCACTTAGATTGTAGTGAGGTATAAACAGCATTTATGGTAAGTGTAATTGGAGCATGATCTGAAATTAATCTGTTTTCAGTAGTTGCTTCTAGGCATTCTGGAATACCATTAATTCTAATTGAACAGGACCACAGAACTGATAGGTCCAGGGCAAGAGACATTGTACTAATAAATGTACAGTAAGCACTGCCTAATTTAATAGGTTTATTAAAAGACAGCATGATATTTGTAAATGTACATGATGCACTACACAGTTCCTAACAATCCCCAAAACTTCAGGCCCATTACTGTAGCTGACTGTTAAAGTGCTCTTTCAAGGGCTCCCTCAGCCACATAGCTCTGCCTTGAGCTCTTGTAGCAGCTCTTATGTCCAGCTGTTCAAAGTCAGCAGACAGCCGCTCCACCACCATCCTCCATCCCAGTGGTAAATTGTACATCTTTGCCTCACAGATATCATTCAGGACGCAACAGTCAGCTGTAAACATCACCAGTGTCCCTTTGGTCTGCCAAAAGCACATTTCACTGTCTTTCTGCACCTGCTGAGCTGCTAGTTGAATCCTTCCTTGTCAAGGTTGCCATTGTATGGCGTCTTGAGCCAGGGGAGCTAAGAGTGGGCTGGGTCTCCTGGGATCACTGTCAGCATTTCAACATAACCAATAGTAATCCACCAGTTAGGAAAGAATGTCATGGCTTGCAACTTTCTGAACAGTCCTGTATTCTTAAAGATGCAAGCATATGCCCCTTCCCTGACCAGCCCTCACTGATATTGGTAAAAGGTCCCCTCTGATCCACCAAGACTTTCATATCATAGAAAAGTAGCCCTTTCTGTTTATGTACTCTGTGGCAAGGTGGGATAGGGCCAAAATAGGGATGTGCACGCCATCTATTGCCCCATTGCAATTCGGGGAATCCCAGAGCTACAAATCTATGCATGATGTCCTACATATTGTCTAGAGTCACAGTCCTGTGTAGCAGGATACAATTAATGGCCCTACACACTTGCATGGCAACAGCCCCACTGTGGATTTTCCAACTACAAAATGATTTCTCACTGACAGTTAGCAATCCTATATTGCAAGCTTCCACAGTGCAATCACCACTCTGCTTCGCAGCTGTCAATGCAGCTTTCACTCTGGTGCCCATGTGCTGGAGGGCTGGGGCGAGCTCAGCACACATATCCAGGAATGTGCCCTTTCACACCTGGAAGTTCTGCAATCACTGCTCAACATTCCAGACTTGCATTACCTTGCGATCCCATCAGTCTGTGCTCGTTTCTTGGGCCCATAAACAGTACTCTGTCATCCACAACTGGTCTGCGACCACTGTCATCAACCTTGAATTGGTTTTTGCTATGTCCTTTAGCAATCCGTCCTTGAAGAAACTGTTATGTCCCCATTGTTGCTGTACTTCCGCTGACTTCAGGAAATACTGGAGGATCATTAATCCTGAGTTTGCAACATTCGTGCCAATAATGCAGTGCTAAAGGAGCTCCATGTTTCTGTCAGAGAGGCAGACAGTGACAAGTGCTGTGTTGTTTGTAGGATTTTAAATAAAGATATACAAATTATGAGATAGGGCTGGCATTAAGGGAAGGAGAAAGTTACATGACTCTAATTTTGACCCCTATTTCCAGAGTTCCCTTCCCGACTCATTTCTATCCCCAACACATTGGAAAAATCCCCCAAAAGGCATGGTGCTGGAGGGTGGCAGCACCTACCCACGGTGCACCACACTTTGCATTGACACAAGCACTCCTGGTGAGTACGCGCTAAGTACCAACACAAGCAGCCAAGTATGCATGTGCACAGGTAATATATTAACTATGGCAGCTTTGTGTAGCTTGTCTTGACCAAAATTTCTAGAATGAACATTGCCTAAAGTAGGGGAACAGTTACAGGCATTTGAATGGATAACAGAGAGAAGCAGGCAGGTGAACTCAGCAGGGCATCCCTTATACTGTATAGTTCCCTCGATGATAAAGAAATGGTGCATGATGTCTCTGTAGACCGACTTGATCCATCCAGTAACATGACCCTGTTTCCATCCACCAGAGCACAACCACCTCTTTCTCACCCCTGAAAATAGTCAAATAATGAAAAAAAATTCACAAAAATGATTCCTCGGTGGCTAGGAAAAATTATGAAAAGTGCATTTGCTGAATGGTATTTCATTTCATTCATGATTCATGATACCAAGGTCAGAAGGGACCATTATGATCATCTAGTCCGACCTCCTGCACAACGCAGGCCACAGAATCTCACCCACCCACTCCGTATAGTATTTGACTATAGTGTTGGCTGAACAGCTGATAATATTTAGTCACAAATCTGTTGGTTCATGAAATTCGGAAAAAAAGTAAACCATTGTTCTGTTATTCATCCAGGTTTTCTCCTGATCACCATGTGAATAAAACTAAATGAAAGACTTTATAATCTAGTTTTTTAAACTGAAATTTGAGATTGGTATATTAAAATACTGTAAATATATACTAAAATTGATCAGAAACATTAGAGGCATCAGGCTGTGGATTAAAAAAAGGGACCTTTCTCAAAAGGGAGAATTCCAGAATGAATGAAATGTATGTTCCTCTGCAGACAAGATGTTAAACTTCTTTTGATGAACAGAGATCCCTTTTTCTTGTTTGCAAGATGAAGTAGTGTAAGTATTCAGTATATAAAATCAAGTATAATTTTGCTCTCTAAGCTTCATAATTATTTGTAAAACTTCAGTAACGTCAGTTTTTTCCTGAGACTGTGTGCAGTTCATGCAGCTCCAGACATTTATGTTTACATATCCTTATTTATTTTATAGACACACTTATGTTGTAGACTATTTATATTATATATACACTTTTTATATATTTAATTACATATGTAAATATAAATGCATGTATAAAATAAATATGTAAGTACACTAATGTAAATGTCTGGTGATATATAAATACTATAAAATGTTCAACAAGTCAAGTTAATGAGTGGGAGAGATATGGTTTGGAACTTAAAAATAATTTTTCAAAATATCTAATCAATTATAAATTAATATAAAACAATTAGATTAACTGACACAGAAGTGGGTGTAGGTTGGGTGGTCTGTATGACGATGAGGGGAACTGTTACTATAAGGCAATCAAATTAGTAAACTGATGGTATGCATAATGAAAGCACAGTTTGGTGATGCTAAATACAGCCCAGAGCTGCATAATGCAACCCTCAGTGAAACAATGCTCAGTCAGCTAGTACACATGGCATAATGAGGGCATCTCCTGATGGGCTATATTTTGTGGGATTCTCATGGGAATGAAGTGTAGGCAGCTGTGACGTGGCTTGTGCTGGGATTTCTCAGAACTGACTGTAATGAGGTGTTTTCCTGTTAGCCTGAAGCTGGCTGAGTTACTGACTGCTCTTTTACAATGTTCTATTTTATGATTTAAAAGTATCTTCTAGGAGATAATAGCACATGAAATTTTTAAAATAGATTTTGAAGGAAGTAAAAATCAACTATAAAAATTATCTGTAATATGAAAGGCCCTGACGTTCATTTTAAAATGCTCTTTAAGGACCCTCTTTCTGCAATTTCATGTGAAACATTATCCCCCTCAAGCATGTTGCAAAATGTGTGTTTAATGGAAAAAAGTTAGTGTATATATAACTAGTTAATGGACTATGTATACAGTGATTGTGCTTCCTGACTAAATGATCTATCCCATTGAAATCACAATGGAGCATATCAATCATAATTAGAAATGGACTCAGGAGGCTACACTGCTTTTGCCAGAAAGCTTAATTATCGCATAGCCAGTGGCAAAATCAAAGTCCCATGTTGGGCCCCAGCTGGGAAATAGGAGAACAGTATTTTTGCATTCTTTCTCCTCTTGGATCTGGAAATCAGTCCCCAGCTGTTTAGGTTCAGAGTGTAGTCCAGATGACAGGGAGTGATTTGATATCTTGAATCATAGGAAACCCCCAATTTTATAATCTGTCCATTTGAGATACCAGACGCATCTCAAATAATAATCTTCCTTGGATGTATTATTAACATGAAAATATGAATTTTCAGAATAAGCTTTTAGAAATACAAATTCCTTGCTTTTTCAGTCTTCATTCTGTCCGTGGAAATTGCCATTTTAACAATGTTTCCCAGCAGGAGCCACTTTTACAGTACAGCATGAAAGCATTGGCATTCTCATGAGAAAACACTGGAAATCAGAATGTTTCAAAGTTATTATAAGATGTTTTGTTAATTTTTTGTTAAACTAATCTAACAGTTTCTAAATTACCCAACATGAATACAAAATATACCTTACAAAATTTGAGACTTCCTCATTGTTCAGTACTTTCTAACATGGATTATTGAAGAGAAGATGGATGCTGTAAAATGTAAGCAATTGGGACCTGAACTAAAGTTTGTTGAAATCAGCCTTTACGGGACACTGTGCTACTACTGAATACTCTGAAGTGTATCTAAAGAGTAAACCTATGCTTGGTCTACACTTACAATTTATACCAGCATAGCTGTGTTGGTTAGGGGTGTGAAAGTTTTCCTGACCAACATGGTTATGCTGACAAAACCCAGAGCGTTGACACAACTGTGCCAACAGAGGAGTGCTTCTGTTGGTATAGCTAACATTGTCAGGCGGGGTGGTCCTACACTGGCAGAAAAACTCTGTCAGCATACACTGTGTCTATACCAGAGGGCTATGCCAACATAGACTCTGCAGGTAGACATAGCCCTAGACTCTACTTCCCTGTGTTTGAACGATGTTAAATCAGTCAGCCCAATGAAACTATACTGAGGCTTGAAGGTTTTTGCCCTTTCTTTGACAATTATCTCAGACAATTATCACAGTTAATTTATTTTTTCAATATTACTCTTCCGCAGCAGTTTTGTGGCACGGTCTCATTGTTTAAACTATTTTGGCCTTTTTACATGCAGGTTGAAGTCCAATCAATTTTTTAAAAAATGTATATTGGTCAGTCATACATGAAACACAGATATCTGTTCTGCATTCTGTAATACGAGCATAGTGCTCTGATCCTCTCAGACCAGATTTTCATAGAATAATAATTACAAACTATTACATTGTGGGGTTGCGGTCTGTATCTAATCATAATTCATGATGATTTAGGAATATAGGACAGAACTACTCAGTTTGAAAAGATACTGGAAAGGGGGAAGGTGTATGTGTGTATGTTATAGAGGTGGGTGGAGAAGTGTGAGAGCTGCACATGGCTTTCCCACCTTTCTCTCTCCCTCCCTGAAGATTGTTCAGCCTAGTCCCTGTCTGCTTACAGAGCATGCAGGTCATGTGAAAGGATGTCACCAGAAAACTCTGCCAGTGAGGGGTGTGTGGAAGGGCAGAGTTAGGAAACAGTAAGCCTTAATAAATTTTTCCTGTCCGAGAACTGTTTTTTAACTAGAGCTGAACAAAAATTGGACTTTCCATCCTATAGACATTTTGTTTTGACATTGATTTTTGTCCTAATTGGGACAAAGTTGAAATATGAACATTTTTCATGGCACAAAAAGTAGAAATTTTTTTTGATTCAGATATGGCAAATTTTATTTTGGCATTTCTGATCAACACAAAACACTTCAAGAGTCCCAAATTGAAATATTTTTTTTGAACAAAATCAAAACATTTAATCTTGAGTCCATTTGATATTAAACTGCATCTGTCTGAGGTACCACTGTGAAAGTTGTAGTTTGTGTGCTTCAAGCCTCCATTCTTTCCTATAGGCTGGACGCCCTGGCCAGGCTGTTCCTCCAACACCACACGGATTGGTCAGAGAAGAGACTGTGGTGCATCATGGGAGGCATAGTCTGGCCAGGAAACCCAGCCTATAGGAGAGAATGGAGATTTAAATCATGCAAACTACAACTTTCACAGTGGTACCTTAGACAGGTGCAGTTTAATGTCAAATTGATTCAGAGTGAGGTGTTTGGTTCCATTCAAAAAACTGAAATATTTTTATTTAGGTTATGTCAGCCAGAAATGAAATATTTTGTTTATGATTTTTCTGAATGGAAAATCAAGAGTTGGCAACACTGAAATTTTCCATGCGAAACTGCATTTTCTTTCAAAAGATCATTTTGACAGACACTTCCTAACTGGAACCAGCAGCGTAGTGAGGCATGGCTTGGGCAAGTAGAGAGCTGGAGAGGCGTGTCTTCACTCTACTCACCTAAGCGACATTGCAATTTGTGCCCGTGCTCGGGTGACTGTGCGCATGTGTACACTGCAGCCTACTTTCAGCAGAATGTCACGTGGGTGCACTCTTGAAGGATTTATAAAAAATATTATTCAGTTGAATACACAACATTTCATGCAGTTTTCAGCTACCTCCAAGAATATGTTAGTGAGCACATCTGAAAATACTTTCTTTTAGGGAATTGCTCACCTCCTGCACCTGCACAACTGCAAAAAGGCTTGAACACAGTGGAACATATGGGATTTCCCTTATGAGAATTGGGGAAAGGATGCAGGGAGCCCACGTAGAGGGTCTGTCCTCCCTGTGGCTGCTAAGCTCCAGAGGGATTTTCTCCACCCCACCTGCCAAATTTTTCTTCTTAGAGCATGGCTAAGCAAGGGCAGTGCCAATGAGTCAGGAAAGCTGTTATCACACTTGCTGATGGCTCATTTTATGGGCTGTATAATGGAATGCTAAACTGTATTATGCTGTTCAGCCGCTAGGTGGCACTGTGTGTAAAATAGTTTATTTAAACAAACCTCAGCCATACCTGGCACAGTATTAAAGGGTCTTATGATGAACACACCTGACGAACAAGCTCTGCAGCCAGTCCATATCTGATACAAAAGTACATGACAGGCAGCAGAGCAGGAGCATGTCCTGCTTATTTAATGTACTTCCCTTTGTAGTAAAAACAGCACAGAAAAAGAAAGATCCAACCATTTCCCAGGGTACCAAAGATGACAACATGCCAGGCATTTGACTGCAGCAGAATGGGGGATTCCACCAAACATGGAATGCCATGGCAGTTTGACAAAATGCCAAATTCTCTGGACTAGTCCATGGTCTTGGTATACATGGGACCTCAGTCATAGCAGAGAGCATAGACTGAGCATTTTATCACATATACAAAAGTTGTCACAACATAAGTGACCAAGTAACTCACAGAGAGAGAGAAAATAATGGTCATGTAGGAAAAAGTAACAGATATAGTGAACCAGATTCTAGCCTCTGTCGGTAGCACAAAACACCCTCAGAACTGGTTTAACCAGTTGCATGTGAAGATTCCCTTGGCATAGAGGAAATCACTGGGTGATACAGATTCATCCCTATGCCCCCTGACACCTGCTTGTGGGGTGTGGCCAGAGGAAAGAGGCAGCTTTTGGCACACTGCTGTGCCCCAGCTTTCCTTGGCTGGGAAACAGCTCTTTAGAGGGGTCATTGCAGCAGGCACAATTTACAGCGGCAGCAAGGACACTCCAAGTTGTGCTGGTGGGTTTAACCAGCTCCTGGATGGCTCCAAGATTGCTGGTTTACAACGTTCTTAATTATCCTGTTGTAATCAGCTGTCCCTGAGCCTGGGCATGGCCATAGTGTCTGAGTTTCTTCTCACTCACTCAGCTCAGTCCTTTCTAAATCCATTAAAGGGCACATGCTTCTAGTCCCTAGGGGCACTCCCCAGGTCCTGTCACAGGATGGAAGGAGCCCAGAGGGCTCCTCATCCTTATAAGGCTTGCAGTGTGAGTTTGCCCCTAACAAGAAGGAGGAGGTGGAGGAAGACAAAGGACTATCAACTTCCGCATATTGTGCTCCCCTTGCTAGCAGAGTTCACTGGCAGCATCTCTGCTCCTGGAAAAACTCCCTGCCCATGTGGCCAATCTCTGCCTTTTAAGCTCCATTTCTCCAGGTGGAGCATATTCTGCTGGTACAGCTAATTCGCACTGCCTGAATGTAGGAATGTTTATTATACTTTCTATCAGCACAATGGGTTCGTGTCCCATCATGTCTGTCTGGAATCATAGGTGGGCATTTTTTAAGGTGAATGTTATAACAAAGAACTATAGTCTCCCCATTCAGGTAGAATACATATAAGGGGTGGAGGGCAGCTGGACGAGGAAACTGTGAGTTTTCTCTCATTACATTTCCTTGTATTGTTCCCTAAAGGGGATTAGGATGGGGAACAGTCACCCAACCCTTCTGCAGATCCACAGGGACAGGAATCTGCAGCACATCAGGTTTTTGGCCTTTTGAGGTACTGGTTGCCTACCTCATGGCACCCTGGTTTCCTTAGGAACCATCCACTTTACTTCACTGCTCACCTTCACAAACTCTCCTTCAAAACTGTGATGTAGGCATGAGGCAGTAGTTAATGCTACTTGTGAAAGCATTAGTTTAAGTGTGTGTTTCTGCTTGGCTATGTGGCAATATAAGAAGGGGGAGTATGTGACAGAGATCGTCAGCCCTCCTGGGCTCATGCTTGGTGACCAACAGAACTCTGCCTTGTGGATGAGGAAGAAGTGTTGTATCCCTGAGGGCAGCAGTTTTAGGAAGAAATCACTTGAGACACAGAGAGCTGTAAGCCTTAAAAGCAGCCATTTATTGCCACACACTGAACTGACCAAACCAGCCAAAACTGGCTGGGCTATCCCCTAATAATCTAACTCAGTTGCCACAACAAGATTCTATTACCACGACAACCAAATACACAACAAGAAGGGCGCAGAGTATACTTCAGAGCTGCTGCTCCCTGTTATGTTTCATCAGCAGTAAGAGAAAGGACATCATCTTATGCAGCCGCCCCAGGTGTTGCTCCTGGAAACATACACTGCTGGGCTCTGAGGCGTAATATAGGTGTCGATATGGGAGTGACTTCACATTATATTATTTGCAAAGTCACTCTCATCCTTACACTCCCAACTTTCTGTACTCTGTGACCCATTTCCACTGGCTTCTTCTCCCCACTGCTCATATCTGTGTAAGGGAGCAAATAAGCTGATATTATTAGATATCGTAGTACTGACATTGGCTGAACAGGATATAAAAGTGTTCCGTTACTTGGTAGGTTACCTTAACTCTGCTCCCACTCACTACTAATTATAAACTTGGTATGACCTATTTTTTTTTTTAAATCTGGGGTGCGTGATTGATTCTCTAACCATGGAATAGCACAAGCCAGGGGGCCTGGCTATACACAGTAAGAGCCCTACCCTTAGAGACAGACTCAGAAACACACAACTCATGAAGATGAAACTATTTTTTCAGTTAAGTACATTCATTCTTTGGGGAAGAATTTGAATAAATGGAATTGATAATGGTGGACATTGTCAGTAAAATGTTCAACGTTAAAAAACGGAGAAAATTATGCCTTCCAGATAATCTGTCTAAATAATTATCTTCTGATGTGGTGCCTGTATGCGATGTGCAATAACTGAATACTATAGTTAGTTTCTGTTTGTGGGGTTGTTGGGTTTTTTTGGTGTGGGGGAGATGCTGCAACCATATTGAACTTGTAACAGTTACATTTATTTAATGCTGATGGTCATCTTCATTGTATCCATAACATTTAATTATGTATGTACCACAGAACTCTTCCAGCATGATGTTTCTGGCATTAATTTCTAGGTTTTAATGTTACTTGTGTATTTGTTTTCTCTGGTGGTTTGCTGGTGGTTGGCTGCCGAAAGCTATGTTTCACAGACTGCACAGAGTGAGCAGTGTCTGTCATGCAGGGGAGCATCCAACATCAGTTGGCATCTGCCTGCTGGGAAGGAGAAGGGACTTTCCCCTCTTGCTGTTGTTGAGATGAGTGAGACCTCTGTCTTCTCTGTCTGCTTCTGTGTATTTCTGTTTCTCTGTCTTATTGTTTAATCTTTCTCTGTATTCCATTCACTTTCTTTTCTTGTTGTCTAATTCTGTCTGTTAATCCCTCTCACATATCTAGTTAAACTAAGGGTGGGCAAACTTTTTGGCCTGAGTGCCACATCTGGGTATGGAAATTGTACGGTGGGCCATGAATGCTCATGAAATTGGGGTTGGGGTGCAGAAGGGGGTGAGGGCTCTGACTGGGGGTGTGGGCTCTGGGGTTGGAGCAGAAATGAGGAGTTTAGAGTGCAGGAGGGGGCTCTGGGCTGGGGTAGGGGATTGGGGCATGGAAGGGGGTCAGGGATGCAGGCTCTGGGCTGCACTTACCTCAAGCAGCTCTTGGAAGCAGCAGCATGTCCCCTCTCCGGCTCCTATGCAGAGGTGCAGCCAGCTGGCTCTGCGCACTGCCCTGTCCACAGGCGCTGCCCCTGCAGCTCCCATTAGCTGCAGTTCCCAGCCAATGAGAGCTGTGGGGTGGGGGCAGCACCAGGGGACAGCGCGTGGAGCCCCCTAGCTACTCCTAAATGTAGGAACTGGAGTGGGGACATGTTGCTGCTTCCAGGAGCCTCGGCATGCGTGTACGGAGCGGCTCCATACCCGGCTCCCTGGCTGGAGCTCCAGAGTCAGATTAAACAGGCTGGAGGGCCGGATGTGGCCCCCCAGGCTGTAGTTTGCCCACCCCTGAGTTAAACTGAGAGAGAAGGGGTGTGGGAGCAAAAGTGAAAGGGAGAGTGAGGAAGACAAAAGGGAGAGTGGGAGTGGTAGAGAGGAGGTGATAAGTATGGAATGTAGAATAAAGGAAGTACGGGGACAGAGCGAGTGAAGGGATAGATTAAAATAGGCAGGAAATGAGAGAGGGTGACACTGCACTCAAAAACTTTACACTGGAGATCTGGCGGTCATTTATTCTGCTCACAACAAAATAATTTAAGCAAACATTGGTCCTGAACCTTTTCTCTCCTGGGATTAATTGGCCAAAAACATTAAAATACCTATTAGCTTGCTTTGTTGCTAAAAGGAAGATTGAAAAGAAACCTTTGCAGGACCTATGCGGAATAAAAATGTCAGGTCAGCTTAGCAAATGCGACCACTGGGCAGGGTTAGAGAAGATCCAGAAAAACCAGGAAAGTTAAATTATCCACTTATTCATTTGTATGATTTTAAATGGCACAACAAATCTGAAAGACTTTTTATGGCATAGTGACTTCATATTTACTTAAAGTAGCTCTCCAAGACCAAGGGGGAGGTCTGACCTGTAGAGAAATGCTTGATCACCCTCTCTGGAAGCAAGCCTGGCAGCGGAGGAGAATAGCCCGTGGATTGGTTCACCTGTTCTTCAACATATTCCAGTGGTCTAGTGCAGCAATGCACTTGGCCCTAGCATGCTGCCTTTGGATGGCCCCCAATCTGCCACACCATCAGGCCCCCTCTGTGGTGTGAAGAAGTCAGAGGAAGTTATTGTTACTCTAATTTATAGGCAGGGCATGCTGGGTAGAGGTGGCTGTGCCCAGACTCTGCTCCCCTATGGTTGGTCATATCCTTCCAGCTCCTCGGCCTATTAGGAGCTCCGCACCAGGATTGTGGTCGCATTGAGGATAGAGGTGTCTATATGGTGGGTGAGTAATTACACTTAGCCTCCCTTCTTCACTGCCCATTCCTTTCAACTTTGCTCCCCTTTACATTGTGCAGCAGATGGGAGACATGGGCCCTACTCTTCCAGCTGCTTGTTCATGCACTTATACATACCCTGTGGAGTTCATTTGTTTACTGCTATAGTTCAGGGATTCTTTGAACGTGCTCATCAGACACCACTACTTACTGGAGCTTTATTTCTTTCAAACAACCTAGTGGTGCTTAACAGTTACAAATTAAAATTGAAAGTGTGCTTTGGTGTTTTGCATTGCTGCAGTTGCACTGATGTCTGGGAAAATATTGTGGTGGAGAAACTCTGTGTTGAAGTAATTCTGGAAATCGTGTTCACGTTAGAAATCCCCAAACTATACTTTATTTAAAAATGTTTTAATGAGCTGTCTTATTCAGTGCATTAATCTGTCAAATAGAAATAGATGGGAGTGAACTTGGAATCCCAAGATGGAAGGTTGAGAGAGTGCATTGTGGAGGTGACATGTTAAGTCTCCATGGTAAAAGGCACTGGCTGATTCCCTCATGCTTCCGTATCATTCATTCATGAGGTAGCTGTGGGTGGGAAGTCATCACAGTCTCTAATGTGCATTGAAATGAAAGCCAATAAGAATGAAAGACCTAAAGTAGTTTTGAAATTGTGACATTTTCTGGCTATCACAGAACCCTTCTCTTTTTAAAAGTCCCTATCCAAATCCTGACTCACATCACCCCTTTCCATGGGAGATTGTTATAGGGGAGCAATCTTTCAGAGAGCCCCTTATATTGTCTCTTGGCAGGGGAAGGGATAAACTTGGCTGTTTCCCAACAATTCCCAGCTCAGTAGTAGCTTAGCCTTGAACAGCCTTACCCTCTGAAAAATGTCCCCAATGATAGATGTATTTTCCCCTTAGTTCTGCCTCCATCCAACCTGTTCTGCCTCCTAGTCAACCCAGTCTCTGCTCCCTCCCACTGTGCAGACCCTATAGAGGAACCTCTGCAGGGTCTGGATGGGATGGAGAGAAGCCAATGCCAGGGAGGCAGTCAAACCCATCTTCGCTATAGTAACAGGGATATTGGTTTTCTCAATGCATGGATCCTGGGAGGATGATACAGTCCTCTTTCTGATCTAGTGTTCATAAAAAAAAATCTCTGTAGTAAATTGTTCTGTATCAATCTTGCAGTGTGTTTAGAACAGAATGTCATAGTTAATATTTAGAAAACATGAATGTGGAACACTACACATTTTATACATTACTTGTGTAAATATATCTTTCAACATTTCTCAAAGAAATAATAAACAAAGCAATATCAACAATTACATGCTTAAATCATGTAAACATTTTAACTCCCACCCCAAATAAAACATTTTCAGTGAATATTTAAAGCAATGAGGAACAGAAAAAAACCCACTTGGTGCAAAACACTTGAAGATATACCTTGAACTGTAATGTTTCAGAACAGAAAATAGACCTGAACTGGAGGGAAGAAGACAAAGAAGGTGACCAGAGTAGGGTGGTTGAGAGAGAAAACAGTGGCATCTTTGGGAAATGAAGGTGATCTGCTTGACTTTACAGGATTGAATGAACAAGTATGGTTTAGAATTTTGAACACAGTTAATATGAGAAAGAAATGGTTCAGGAAGTTCAAATAAAAGAAAACTGCAAGATTTAAGATGAGAGAAACAAAAGCACGGATAAGGGTCAGATGGGGACAGAAGCAACCACGTGAAAGTGATGATATGTAGGGCCACCATCATAGGAAATAGGAGAAGCAAAGTTGCATTCATATTTTGAAATACCATACCTTACAGCTTGTCTGTACAAGAAAGCTGCACTGGTTTAACTGAAGAAATGTTTTTAAAACGGCTTTAGTTAAATTGGTGCAAAAGACTATGTGGATACTTATATTTTGGTTTTCCAGGCTTTGATTTAGCTTAAGGCAATTAAAAATCATTTTAAACTGAAACAAGCTACTCTTAAATTGTAATGTCTTCACAGTGGTTTAGCTAAATTAGTTTACTGATGCAACTTGCTCATGTAGACAAGACCTTAGATGCAAGCTCAGAAAAATAATAGAGACCACAAAGTTACCTAAAATGTGGTTGTTTTTCAATCACTTTTTTTTTACAGCAGAGAAATATAGTTCTTGACAAATTTAGCTGAAGAAATCTCAAACAAATCCAAGTATTCTGTCTAAACAGGAAGAAATAAACACATTATCAAAAGACTCTATAGGAGTCTGGTGGCTGAACAGAAAATGGTAGATGGAATGACATGTAATCAATTAACACAGGAGAAAAGAAAAACAGGGAAACCGCTAACTAGGAAGCCTGGAGAAGATGGCACAGGTTTGTCTTCAATTTTTAAATTTAGACATGGCATCTGTTTGGTATGATTGGTAAATTATGAGTGCATAATGAGATGCATGTATAATAGAATCTCTAAAATGCTTTTATAGCTTGTGACGTAATGAAATCAGGCTGTGAGAAAATACTCATATATTCTTCTTGAAGATCAATGTTGATGCTCTTTTGTTAAATAGTTAATAAGATCCTAGCAGTGTTTCCATCATGGGTCTCTTTCCCCTCCTGCTCCTTTACTAAGTACATCCCTAATCTACATTCGTCTCTGCTTTTCACCTCTCTTTCAGTATTCATAGAATCATAGAATATCAGGGTTGGAAGGGACCTCAGGAGGTCATCTAGTCCAACCCCCTGCTCAAAGCAGGACCAATCCCCATCTAAATCATCCCAGCCAGGGCTTTGTCAAGCCTGACCTTAAAAACTTCTAAGGAAGGAGATTCTACCACCTCCTTAGGTAATGCATTCCAGTGTTTCACCTCCCTCCTAGTGAAAAAGTTTTTCCTAATATCCAACCTAAACCTCCCCCACTGCAACTTGAGACCATTACTCCTTGTTCTCTCACCTGGTACCACTGAGAACAGTCTAGATCCATCCTCTTTGGAACCCCCTTTCAGGTAGTTGAAAGTATCTATCAAATCCCCCCTCATTCTTCTCTTCCACAGACTAAACAATCCCAGTTCCCTCAGCCTCTCCTCATAACTCATGTGTTCCAGACCCCTAATAATTTTTATTGCCCTTCGCTGGACTCTCTCCAATTTATCCACATCCTTCTTGTAGTGTGGGGCCCAAAACTGGACACAGTACTCCAGATGAGGCCTCACCAATGCCGAATAGAGGGGGACGATCACGTCCCTCGATCTGCTTGCTATGCCCCTACTTATACATCCCAAAATGCCATTGGCCTTCTTGGCAACAAGGGCACACTGCTGACTCATATCCAGCTTCTCGTCCACTGACACCCCTAGGTCCTTTTCTGCAGAACTGCTGCCTAGCCATTCGGTCCCTAGTCTGTAGCGGTGCATTGGGTTCTTCCGTCCTAAGTTCAGGACCCTGCACTTATCCTTATTGAACCTCATCAGATTTCTTTTGGCCCCATCCTCCAATTTGTCTAGGTCCCTCTGTATTCTATCCCTGCCCACCAGTGTATCTACCACTCCTCCTAGTTTAGTATCATCCGCAAATTTGCTGAGAGTGCAATCCACACCATCCTCCAGATCATTTATGAAGATATTGAACAAAACCGGCCCCAGGACCGACCCCTGGGGCACTCCACTTGACACCGGCTGCCAACTAGACATGGAGCCATTGATCACTACCCGTTGAGCCCGACAATCTAGCCAACTTTCTACCTACCTTATAGTGCATTCGTCCAGCCCATACTTCTTTAACTTGCCGACAAGAATAGTGTGGGAGACCGTGTCAAAAGCTTTGCTAAAGTCAAGAAACAATACATCCACTGCTTTCCCTTCATCCACAGAACCAGTAATCTCATCATAGAAGGCGATTAAATTAGTCAGGCATGACCTTCCCTTGGTGAATCCATGCTGACTGTTTCTGATCACTTTCCTCTCATGTAAGTGCTTGAGGATTGATTCTTTGAGGACCTGCTCCATGATTTTTCTGGGGACTGAGGTGAGGCTGACTGGCCTGTAGTTCCCAGGATCCTCCTTCTTCCCTTTTTTAAAGATTGGCACTACATTAACCTTTTTCCAGTCATCTGGGACTTCCCCCGTTCGCCACAAATTTTCAAAGATAATGGCCAATGGCTCTGCAATCACAGCCGCCAATTTCTTTAGCACTCTCGGATGCAACTCGTCCGGCCCCATGGACTTGTGCACATCCAGCTTTTCTAAATAGTTCCTAACCACCTCTTTCTCCACAGAGGGCTGGCCATCTACTCCCCATGCTGTGATGCACAGCGCAGCAGTGTGGGAGCTGACCTTGTTCGTGAAGACAGAGGCAAAAAAAGCATTGAGCACATTAGCTTTTTCCACATCCTCTGTCACTAGGTTGCCTCCCTCATTCATTAAGGGGCCCACACTTTCCTTGGCTTTCTTCTTGTTGCCAACTTACCTGAAGAAATCCTTCTTGTTACTCTTGACATCTCTTGCTAGCTGCAGCTCCAGGTGCGATTTGGCCCTCCTGATTTCATTCCTACATGCCCGAGCAATATTTTTATACTCTTCCCTGGTCATATGTCCAACCTTCCACTTCTTGTAAGCTTCTTTTTTATGTTTAAGATCCGCTAGGATTTCACCGTTAAGCCAAGCTGGTCGCCTGCCATATTTACTATTCTTTCGACACATCGGGATGGTTTGTCCCTGTAACCTCAACATTGGAAGATTGGGCCAAAAGAAATCTGATGAGGTTCAATAAGGATAAGTGCAGGGTCCTGCACTTAGGACGGAAGAACCCAATGCACAGCTACAGACTAGGGACCGAATGGCTAGGCAGCAGTTCTGCGGAAAAGGACCTAGGGGTGACAGTGGACGAGAAGCTGGATATGAGTCAGCAGTGTGCCCTTGTTGCCAAGAAGGCCAATGGCATTTTGGGATGTATTAGTAGGGGCATAGCGAGCAGATCGAGGGACGTGATCGTTCCCCTCTATTCGACATTGGTGAGGCCTCATCTGGAGTACTGTGTCCAGTTTTGGGCCCCACACTTCAAGAAGGATGTGGATAAATTGGAGAGAGTCCAGTGAAGGGCAACAAAAATGATTAGGGGACTGGAACGCATGAGTTATGAGGAGAGGCTGAGGGAGCTGGGATTGTTTAGCCTGCAGAAGAGAAGAATGAGGGGGTATTTGATAGCTGCTTTCAACTACCTGAAAGGGGGTTCCAAAGAGGATGGCTCTAGACTGTTCTCAATGGTAGCAGATGACAGAACGAGGAGTAATGGTCTCAAGTTGCAGTGGGGAAGGTTTAGATTGGATATTAGGAAAAACTTTTTCACTAAGAGGGTGGTGAAACACTGGAATGCGTTACCAAGGGAGGTGGTAGAATCTCCTTCCTTAGAGGTTTTTAAGGTCAGGCTTGACAAAGCCCTGGCTGGGATGATTTAACTGGGAATTGGTCCTGCTACGAGCAGGGGGTTGGACTAGATGACCTTCTGGGGTCACTTCCAACCCTGATATTCTATGATTCTATGATTCTAACTCCTACAAGACTAGACTTGTATTATCATACAAGCTCTATAACAGACTGAAGTAAAGAGCAAATTTTAGCATTTTTTTCATGTATTATTAATGTTGCTTAAATAATGCACAAGCAAGGGTGATAAAATGAATAAAAAATCCTGGTATGGATGCAGGTTTTCCTGTTGTCTCCAGACATGCTTTTTTGGTAAATATAGTGATGTGCTTTAAAACACAGCCCTTGATATTTTTATACATATGTGTGTGTAGGCTTTGAATTATGTGTATTTAAAATATGTTTTACATATATGATCAGACTTTTGGGGGTATTGTGTTTTGCTAAATACTCAACCTACCTGCCCACTATTAGACTGTTAATTAAGAACATAAGAATAGCCCTACTGGCTCAGATCAAAGGTCCGTCTAGTCCAGTATCCTGTCTTTCGACAGTGGCCAGAGGGAATGAACAGAACAGGTAATCATCAAGTGATCCATTCCCTGTGCTCATTCCCAGCTTCTGGCAAATAAATAAAAAACATGTTTTCTATTAAATTAAATATTAGTAAAATTAAATAAAAGTAACTGCAATGTTAATAGCTCTCACCCAGTATTGGTGTAAAATATGTTAATACCAAAGGATTACAGTGTATAATTACTGGAATTTCAATTATATTACTGTATCTTGATACACTGAGCAAGATATTTCAAAATTGCCTTTATTCCAAATGGATCTGCAGCTTAATTTTAAATCATAAAGTTGTTTTCCTGACCACTTATGAAAAATGCTTTTTAGTACTTGAACATTTTGAACCCAGTGCTGCCCCAATTGAAGTCAGTAGGAGTTTCACCATTAACTTTCATGGGAGCATGTTTCCCATGAAAGACCATCTCTTTCCTCAGGAAGGGATCCAGATCTGGTACTATGCTTTATGTGTTTAAAATGTAACTATTTGGCTAAGTTTTGGATACCATTCAATAATTTCATATGATGTCCAAAATCACTGGTATTGCTATGAGCCTAATATTATCGTTCAGCAAGAGCTGCAGAAACTGAGTTCCTGATCCACTGATGTCAATTAAAAGACTCCTTTTGACTTCAGTGGCTTTTAGTTAGGTCCAGCGAGAACAGTCTTGAAATTGCTTGAGGCCATTTATGTCTTTTTTTTGTAGTGGTCCATTGAAATGTGCAAGATTTCAGGCCCAGACTGACCCTCAGATGTAGGAAAATCTAATATACTAGACAGAAAATCTAATATACTGGACAGATGAGTTCTGCACACCATATTTCCCTGGACTGTTCTGTCCCCATTGAAATAACTAGTAGTCTAGCACCGCAATCTCAAGGCCACTTAGCACTCAAGGAAATAATAATCTACATGAGCTCTGCTGTTAGCGGTATCTCTACTTACTGCTTCCCTTTTTATGTATGGTGACATTACTATGGAGACCAGCCATCATCTCTCATTCTGTCCCATCTTGACACATAAATTTAGTCTGCATATGTATGTTTTCATGGATTCCCCTCCTCTTCTCTCGGAGGAATCTCTCTCTTTTTCTCTTCTCCCTTTAGGTAGCATCTCCCAGGCCCCTTTTTCATTTCTCATTTTCTTCCTCCTCCCTTCCCTTTTGAATCCCCTCAGATAATTTTTCCATTGGGTTGGGAGGGGGTAGACAGGGAGCAGGAGTCCAGTTCTGCAGCCTGAGCAGTAGCAGCAGAGAAGGTGAAGAGGGAGGCTGGAAAGAATTCTTCTCTGAGACCTCACTTGTGGGGTTTTGGGAGAATGGCAGCTGCTCCTTGGTGGAGGGTAAAGGATGAGGGAGTGAAAAGAGAACAGAAGATCTGTAAAGGGTGTGAAGACTACCCTGTTGAAAAGCGCTTCAGTCAGTATCAAGGAACTATTTTAAAAAGGAATTGTTTTTGCAGGACCTCACATATTGTTTACTTTGTTGCTTAAGAGTCCTCAAAGCAGTTTACATACCTATGAATCCTAATCTTTGAGCTCTGCTGACTTAATCATTTTTCCTAGTGCACAAACCAAGTAAACTAAACAAAGTAACATTAGCTTGTCACAATGGAAATGTGAGAATAAATTTCATGTTTTCCAAACAGAACAGGGCAAAGTCTATAGAGAAATTTATTTCAAAGCTTCTGCGTGTTAAAAAAAAAATTGGATAAAACAAATGAGTTGTAAATAATACTTGACACTGTTCCTTTAAATTTTTTTTTCTTGAGCAGTGCTCATATTTTCATCACCTATTCCCTTTTTGTTTTTGGCACCTGCAAAGGCTTAAGCTGGAAATTTTATCTTTTGCAACTCTATTCTTGTCACTCTAAATGTCTCTTGTTGTGTGAATCAGTATTGGCTCTGCTTACAAATAAAATGCAAATCATATCCTTGCAAAGCTAAACACTTATCTCAGTGAAATCAGAACAAATACTTGAAGGTTAAAACTGAGATTCTTTGGTTAGCTGAGGAAATCATAGAATGCAACTTGAATTTTCAACTACATAGAATGTATACAAAAATGTATACAAAAATTTCAGCTCTGAGAAATGTCCTTCTTCTGAGCTAGAAGTTCATAATTTAAAGTTTTAAAATTAAATGCAAAGCTTATTCTATGATTTTTTCCTTTTAATAGAAAAGCCAGTAATTGAACAATAAGATACAGAAATAAGGACAATGATTAAAGGATTGGAAAACATACCATACAGTTATAGACTCCAGGAATTTGATCTGTTTATCTTAAAAAGAAAAGGTTAAGGGGTGACTTGATTAAAGTTTATAATCAACCTACAAAATTTATAAACCTACAAAAATTGATACAGTAAAAGCTTTGTAATCTGGCATGTTGGGGGACTGGGGGGTGCCGGTAAGCAAAAAGTTCCAGTTAACTAAGAGGGAGGAAGTTTGGGTACAGGAAGGGGCTTGGAGCAGGGGGTTGGGGCATGGGAGGGTTGTGGGGTGCTGGATCTGGGTGGCTCTCACCTCGGGCAGCTCCCGCAAGTGGTGACCTGTCCCTGCTGCTCCTAGGCAGAGGCGCGGGTAGGTGACTCTGTGTGCTGCTTCCGCCTGCAGGCACTGCCCCCGCAGATCCCACTGGCTGCAGTTGCCAGCCAATGGGAGCTGTGGAGCCTGCACTCAGGGTGGAGATCCCAACCCCCTGCTCCAAGCCCCCTCCCACACCCAAACTCCCTCACAGAGCCCATGCCCCGCACTCCCTCCTGCACGCCGAACCCCTTGTGGTTGTTCCTCCACCTAGGAGAGGCAGGGACAGGTCGCCGCTTCAAGGGGGTCACATGGAGCCAGCTAGTGAGCCTGCCAGCCCTGCGCCACCTGGACTGTAAACCAGACTTTCAATGAAGATCAGAAATGCCAGTTTATAGAGCTTTCCGGCTGGTAAAGTGCCGGATAATACAGCTTTGGCTGTATTAAAGGGGTCTTCAATTTGGCAAACTAAGGTATAACACGATCCAATGGCTGGATGTTGAAGCTAGACAAATTCAGACTTGAAATAAGATGTAAATTTTTAACAGTGAATGTAATTAACCATCTGAAACAATTCATCAAGGGTAGAGGTGGATTTTCCATCACAGGAAATATTTAAATCAAAATTAGATGTTTTTCTAAAATATGTGCTTTAGTTCAAAGAGGAATTAATTCAGGGAAGTCCTGCGGCTTGTATTATACAGTAGGTAAAACTAAATGATCACAATGGTTCCTTCTGGCCTTAAAATCTATGTATCCGTTCTAGATTAAAAAATAATAATTATATCATGCCATAGTTTGTGATGCAAGGCAAAAGGCCAAAGGCAAAATGGGAGCAGGATAAGGCCCCCAAGTCATTGGAAGTTTTGCCATTTATTTCATTGGTAGTAGGATTAGTCCCAAATTTCATAGAAAAATATAGGCTCCAGTGTCTTACTATTACTGTGACATGGAATTTACCAGCATAAATAAGAAAAAGTAGCAGATCTATGTACAGAATTAGCATTAATGACATCACTCATGACAAATAAGAATGTTCCATTTGTGTCAAAAATTCTAAAGCCTTTTCATGGTCTTAATTAAGGAAACTTTCTGACAGTGGGGACAATTTAATTGGCTGTTTCCTATTTGAAAGGGAAGTCAAAAGAGCTAGCTGAAATTCAGTATTACAAACAGGCAACTTTCATTCCTGCCAACATCTGAAATCTATAAACAGGAAGCACAGTTCTGAAATCCTTACTCCATTCTCTCTCAGGAGTTTTGCCTGAGTAAAGATTTTAGGATTTAGCCTTGTGACATTAGGGGAGAAAAGTAGGAACAGAGGTACAATCTTGCTTCTGCTGCAGTTAAATAGGATTTTTGCCATTTACTTCAATGAGAGCAAAATCAGACTTACAACTTTTAATTCAATTACTATACATTGTACTTAGAGTTTTATCAAAAGAGGAATGGAAAAGTGACATATTGTGAAAATATCAAGGACTCTTCCTAAAAATTAGAATGTATTTTCACATGACAAAACTACATTTCAGTATGATATACTGTAACAGAAGCTGTCTAATGACAACAAGACAGTTTCAAAAAGATAAGTTATCATGCAACAACCTTACCCCGACTGGCTAGGGGAATCGGTTGAGTCATTTTTTTTAATGAAAACTGGTAGAAGTATTTAATAGTAATAACCTCTTTTCAACTATAAATGCCAAATTATATAATGGCGTAAGTCCATCTATGTATATCACTTGTTTTTTGTTTTTGTTTTTAATTTCAAATGTATTTATTAAATACTTATTTAAGTGGAGAGAGAGACTGATTATATATTGTTACCCTTTTTCAACCCAAGTGGGTAGCCAAAGCTGGGGGTCCTGGAGTTGTTTCAGCTGGGAGTAGAAATTGACTAGGGCATTGACATCCGGTAGTTTCTTTGAGGCAGTCTTGTTTATTTGCATGAAATGTACAAAGTCATGCGAAGGCAGGAGGAACCAAAACCAAAAAGGAGCAAGTCGTCTTTGAATGCTGGTTCCTATGCATATTCACTGTGGGTGCACAGATGGTCCATGCTCCTGGAACCAGAAATTCTTTGATATCAGTGTCTGTTGGTATGCACCTGTGCCTCCTTGTGCTCCCAGCTGAGGTAGCTGCCAAGATCAACTGCCTTTCCAGTTCCTTTTCTACCTCTCACAGTCTGGGACGGAACCTCCTGTGTCTGATTCTGCTCTTCAGCATTCTGCTTCTTCACGTCTGTAAATTTTGTAAATAGTTGTTAAAGTATTGGATAGTGTTAGTTTTAGTGTCAGTTAGTTGGGAATTAGGGGTTTCCCGCATCCTCAGCTCCCCCAACATTTTGGGCCTTATTATGCCCAAGGTTCCAGGCTTCAAGCCGTGCCTCGCCTGCCCCTCGTCTTCCTGGTGAGCACCCTGCATGTGAGCTGCTGATATTGCCTCAGGAAAACATACGTCTGTTTGAGATATGGCATTTGCCATGCTTTCCCCCTGCATACCAGGCAATTTCATGAATTCTGGAGACACCTTATAGGTGTCTTCATGGGTATATTTACAGGGCCCAGGGGATTGAGCCTCCCAGCCTGGGTCAATAGACGTGGGCTAGTGGGGCTCATGCTAGCACTCTAAAAATAACTGTAGACAGTGCTTTGAAGTGGCAGTTCGGGCTGGAGCTCGGGTTCTGAAGCCTGGGGACCCTGGGCCTTCCTGCTCCCCATCTACAGATTCCACTGACTGGTTCTGATAGATTGGAGTCTGTGAGCAGGCATAAGGATTTCATGAAGCAGAATCATGAGAAAAGCAAGGGCAAACACCACCACAAGAAGAGGGACAGATCTCCCTACTCATTGTCTAAAAAGAGTGTGATGGGTTCCCCCCGGGGTGCCACTGAGCCCCCTGGCCCACCAGCCTGGGCTCCCTCTCACACTATACTGCTGTGACAAGCTGCAAAGCCCACAATCCTGCACTGTCACCAGCATACATACAGGTAGGGACACAACCATCTGCAGTTACATGCAGGCTCTCTAACCACCAGCTTCCCAGACTCGGACCTCAGAGCAGTACTATCCTGCCCTGGGGAAATCTGGCCAGTATATGGGTCCACCTCTCGTTCAATGTGAAGAGAACAATGCACGCTTGTGGTAACCAAGCAGCGATTTTCCCCAAGCACTCCAGTCAAAACTCACTGGTTTAGATTAAAACAAAAGTAAGTTTATTAATTACAAAAGATCGATTTTAAGTGGTTATAGGGGATAGCAAACAGATAAAAGCAGATTATCTAGGAAATAAAAAACACAAACTAAACTTAATATACTAGATAGATAGGATATAAATTGGCAGATTCTCACACTAAGAGATTATACAAGCAGGCTGCAGATTCGTAAGGGGCATGCTTCACTTGCCTTACAGCTTGGAATCCCCAGGTGTTTTGTACACAGGCTAGAAATCCCTTTAACCTGGGTCCAGCACTTCCCCCAGTTCAGTCTTTGTTCCTCAGGTGTTTCCAGGAGTTTTCTTGTGCAGGAGTGAAGAACCCCAGGTGATGTCACTCCTTGCCTTATATAACTTTTGCATGTGGCAGGAACTCTTTGTTCCCAAAGCTTGGTTCCCAGACTAGTTTGTGGAAAAATACTGACATCACAAGATGAAGTCGAGCATCATGTGGCCTGGTCACATGTCTTTGTAGGGTCATAGCAGCCGTCACTCACAGGCTGTTTGTAGCATTCTCAGGGAGGCTCATCACCAGATGGGAAATAAGCTTCTCCAGAGGCTTATTGATCTTTCTAATGGCCCACTGCCCGGAATAGGCCCTTCCCCACCCACTATCTAGACTGAAAGCATCTTGTCTAGTGGGCGTTACCCATGAATAAGTACATTTGAAGTACAGATACATAGTATTTATAACTTCAGATACAAAAATGATATATGCATAGAAACAGGATAATCCTATTCAGCCAATCATAACTTTTCCAGTGACACCTCACAGACTTATCTTGTACAAAATGCATCATAATTATGCCATAACCATATTATAATAATATTACTATGATGAAATATAGGGTGCAGTGTCACAAAAAGGTCTTCCTCAACCCTTCCTCTGGCACCACCAGGGGTCCACCTGCATACTCCTATGCTTATGGTCATCAACTTTATTAGGGCCCCTGGGAGTACTTTTGGGCACCTGAGTACAAGGACCCTCTGTATTACTCTGAGTAGCGGTCACCCCCAGGTGAAGAACCACAGTCTCCACAGGAGCACTTGATGAAGGAGGAGCAGTCAGTACTGCCAGTACCATTGGATCCACCAGTGTACTTTCTTTGTCTTCGGCAATGAGGCAGTGTCACTAGCCTTTCCATCACCACTGGATGATTTTAAGCTGCGCCAGGACCTTCTTAAGAGGATCGAGCTCTACAAATCCCACTAGAGGAGGTCCAAGTTCTGACCCACAAGCTCCTGGACATTTTCCAGGCTATGACTCCCTCTGAAGTGGCACTCCCCATTAACAAGGCCAAATAATCTGCTAAAACTATCTGGAGCACACCTGGTCAGAACCGTGGATGTATGCCTTCCTTCCCATCCCTTTGTTAACCTTGCCAAATTTGGGAAAAGCAAGCTAAATGTGATCCTGATAGCCCCATGGTATCTGAGGAAATTCTGGTTCATTACCATCCTGTAGCTAGCCTCCTGCTAATACATCCACTATGACCACTCCTGGGCCTGCTGTCCAAAAGGCTGGACAGACCACCCCAACCCATTGTTCCTACATCTGGCAGCACACTGTAGGAAAAATGTTTTGGATGGACAATGAGCATAAGGCATGCTCTTAGAATGTTCAATCCATCCTCAGCAATAACGGGAGCCCCTCAATGCAGACATGCTATTCTACCAAATGGGGGGGATTCTCTCTTTGGTGCCTGCAGCACCACTTCCCTCCTGAGGCATTGTGTATCCCCTGCATCCTGGAATATCTTCTCTCACTGAAGATGTCAGGCTTGTCTATCGGCTGCTTACAGGTACACTTGGCATCTACGAATGCTTTACACCCCCTTACACTCCCTTTTGAGTGGCGGGCTGCTCGGTCTTTATCCATCCCACTACTACAATGTTCCTGAGGGGTAACTGGACAAAACTCTTTTGTATGACTCTTGTCCTTTTTGCTGTAATGAGACCAGCATTTAAACTTCTTGGCCTCCTGCTCCCTCCTGCACCTTTCTTTGAAAGTTGCCTTTTTATTGCCTTTGGTGATTACCACTGCTAGAAGGGTTGGGAAGCTTGGGGCCCTTATGGCAGACCCACCTTATACTGTTTTTCACAAGGACAAAGTTTCTTCATGATTGGATCCAAAATTCATCTCTAAAATGCCTTCTGAATTTCACCTTGACCAGACTGTTCACCTTCTGGTGTTTTACGTTAAGGTTCACCACAGCATGAAGGAGACAAGGCTGCATTCTCTGGATGTGCACACTGCTCTGTCTTTCTGACTGCACAGAATGGCACCCTTGTGGCAGTTTCCAGACTGCTCCTCACTATTGTCAAAAGAATGAAGGGGGAGCTATCTTTTCTCAAAGGCACTTTTAGTGGATTTCCTCCCACATCATCCCTGTCAGGGCCCACTCAAAGAGATCCCTAGTAGTGTCAGTAGCCTTCTTGCAGGGAGTCCCTCTCTCAGACATATGCAGAGCAGCTACTTGGGACTCAGTACATACCTTCACCAGGCTTTACAGTCTGGTTCAAGCTTCTGTTGGGGATGCCTCCTTTGGCTCAGAGGTCCGCCACTCTGTGGTACAGCATACTTCTTTGCACCCTCCTCCTCAATGAATACGGCTTGGGAGTCACCCACAGTGAATACCTGTGGGGACCAGCATGCAAAGAAGAAAGGAAGATTACTTACTTTATAAAAAGAACAGGAGTACTCGTGGCACCTTAGAGGCTAACCAATTTATTTGAGCATAAGCTTTTGTGGGCTAAAACCCACTTCATCGGATGCATGCAGTGGAAAATACAGTAGGAAGATATATATATACACACACAGAACATGAAACAATGAGTGTTATCATACACACTATATTGAGAGTGATCAGTTAAGGTGAGCTATTACCAGCAGGAGAGATAAAAAACCTTTTGTAGTGATAATCAAGATGGGCCATTTCCAGCAGTTGACAAGAACGTGTGAGGAACAGTAGGGGGAAAAATAAACATGGGGAAATAGTTTTACTTTGTGGAATGATACATCCACTCTCAGTCTTTATTCAAGCCTAATTTAATGGTGTCCAGCTTGCAAATTAATTAATTCAGCAGTCTCTCGCTGGAGTCTGTTTTTTAAGTTTTTTTGTTGTAATATTGTGACTTTTAGGTCTGTAATCGAGTGACCAGCGAGATTGAAGTGTTCTCCGACTGGTTTTTGAATGTTATAATTCTTGACGTCTGATTTGTGTCCATTTATTCTTTTACGTAGAGACTGTCCAGTTTGGCCAGTGTACATGGCAGAGGGGCATTGCTGGCACATGATGGCATATATCACACTGGGAGATGTGCAGGTGAACGAGCCTCTGATAGTGCGGCTGATGTGATTAGGCCCTATGATGGTGTCCCCTAAATAGATATGTGGACACAGTTGGCAACAGGCTTTGTTGCAAGGATAGGTTCCTGGGTTAGTGGTTCTGTTGTGTGGTGTGTGGTTGCTGGTGAGTATTTGCTTCAGGTTGGGGGGCTGTCTGTAAGCAAGGACTGGCCTGTCTCCCAAGATCTGTGAGAGTGAGGGATCGTCCTTCAGGATAGGTTGTAGATCCTTGATGTGCTGGAGAGGTTTTAGTTGGGGTCTGAAGGTGATGGCTAGTGGCGTTCTGTTATTTTCTTTGTTGGGCCTATCCTGTAGTAGGTGACTTCTGGGTACACTTCTGGCTCTGTCAATCTGTTTCTTAACTTCAGCAGGTGGGTATTGTAGTTGTAAGATGCTTGATAGAGATCTTGTAGGTGTTTGTCTCTGTCTGAGGGGTTGGAGCAAATGCGGTTGTATTGTAGAGCTTGTAGACAATGGATCATGTGGTGTGGTCTGGATGAAAGCTGGAGACATGTAGGTAAGTATAGCGGTCAGTTGGTTTCAGGTATAGCGTGGTGTTTATGTGACCATCGCTTATTAGCACCATCGTGTCCAGGAAGTGGATCTCTTGTGAGGACTGGTCCAGGCTGAGGTTGATGGTGGGATGCAAATTATTGAAATCATGGTGGAATTCCTTCAGGGCTTCTTTTCCATGGGTCCAGATGATGAAGATGTCATCAATGTAGCGCAAGAAGAGTAGGGGCATTAGGAGACGAGAGCTGAGGAAGCGTTGTTCTCAGTCAGCCATAAAAATGTAACTGGAGTTCTTCCAGATGTGTTGTCCCAAGGGGTAGTCACATCCCTCTCTTTTTCTCCTCTGCTTGCGTTCTCAGTAGATCAGGAACCAGAGAAGTGATTCTGTTCTGGTAATAATGCAAACCAGTTATTCATATCTATACATGTGGTGATATGACAGAATTATTTAATTCAAATTATGGGAGTGCCATTTAGGAAGATTTTTCACATAAGTAGTAAATGTGGGATATATCTGTTCATGAGCATAAGAATAAACAAAACAAAACAGCAACAAAAGCAACTCAAGAAGATGAAATCTGAAATTATGTGTACGTTATTCTAGGCGTCTCTTGGTAGCGTTTATACCAAAACAAAATCCAGTTGATACTACTTGTTTGTTCATTATGTTTTCCTCTCAGGAACTTGAGCAAACGAGATAGTTTTGTGGAATGTCTGTGGGAACACAAATATATTCACAGTCTCTGAATACTCAGTGAACAATGAACATGGACTCTCTGAACATGCAAGCAGAATAAAGTCCAGATTGGTAATATATATACTTGGTGCTTTAATAGGACCAGTTTCATAAAGCTGAAAACAACTGTAAGCCAAAACATCTAGGAGGAAAAATTTAATCAGAAAAATGTGAATGATAACTGGGAATAATTTAAGAACACCTTACTAGATGCCCGAAAATTCACAGCCCCACAACTAAGGAAAAAGGCCATGTTGGCTTTTAAAAAATAATAATAATAATAATAAAACGACAACAAAAAAGGGGAAGATTCCATTTCCCAGCCCAGAATAAGTCCGAGTTCTCTGAGGTGGCTCACTTATTATCAACTATGACCAATGGAATTTGAGGCAAAAGTCAGATTCCATATAAACTTTTTTTTATCTCTACATAGCCTAGTTAAAGCCCCTATTCTGTAAACTTCTCCACAGGTGCCCCTTTGCAGGATAGGAGTCTTAGACGGTGAGGTCTTTGGTTCAGGAACTGTGTATTCTGCCTTTTAAGAGCCAAGCACACCTACGATAGTACAATATCTAAATAAATTACATATAAATATACCAGTAGGGCCATATTCAGCATTGACATTGATAGATATGGGATAATATGGTGCTGAGCACTCATATAAGAACCTAGGAAGAGGTATGCATTCATTGTCATAAGTAGTAAATTTGGCTTAGTAGTGAGCAAAGTACTGAACTTCAGTAGAGAAGAATAGGCCAGTCTCTTCCATTAAAAACAAAAACATATATATCAAACTCTAGCTGAAAGGAGGTTTAAAATGTACTACCTGAATGCCATGCTTTCCTTTAAATATCAGCCCCTGTCCTCCTTTTCTTCCAGTCCATTAAGATGCCATATGTTTTTCATTTGTGTTTATTTGGCATCCAAAAGACTGGAGAGAATTAAATACACAGAAGATGAGCTGAATCATTGTCTTGTGTTCGAGCCCTTTGACAGTATATTTAAAATAGATGTATGAGTCTTTTTTATTCCTTGTAAATATGGATATTACAAAGGAAGGTGAACAGGATGATAAATTAGAGGTGCTCACAGCAAGGCTGTTTAAAGTATTTTTAGGTATAAGACGTACTGTACACATTGGGACTTAGTTGAGGATAATTAATATGAAATGCCATCACTGTTTGTTGTGCTTGCAATCCCATTGTGTCTTTTCTAGTTCTGCCTCTTGCTGACTCTTATCACACCCCTTGCTGTGACATCTTTTCCTGTTTTGCACATGTCCTGTTTATTACCACCATATGGTAGTTACAATTTCAGTAGCATTGCTCTGCTTACAGACTACTGTGCTTTGTCGTATCTTTGTTGCTCACCCTGTCTTACCATCTGATACCTATCATCTGTTTAGCATGTTGCATGCCAGAAAGATTCAAAATTTTTGTATGTATGGGTGTGAGAGGGAGTGGACGCATTATACGGGAACCCGCTCTCAGGCGTATACAGGAAGTCTGGTAAGCCCATAATAATAGTTCTTCCAAAACAATCTTCCATTATTTTGTCCCAGCTCCCATAGTCTCTTGCCAATGTGTATCAGATGACTGAAATGCATTACACCTGTGCTTTGTTGTGTGTTGTGCCACTATTGACAGATTATAATGGTTTTCAGAGTCAAGCATGTATTCTCACTGTCTGAATGTAATATATACTAGTTTTGCAGTCTGTAGCAGGCGTTGCCCTTCCCTCCTGCATTATCCAGTTACAGAGAGCAAAACTAATTTATTACGTTTAAAACATCCTTAAAATCAGGTTTTCTATTTTAAAAAAAACATTATAGTCTGTCAGCTTTGGCACAACACACAATAAAATCATATACCCCACCTTTTAGCTATTTGGTGTCTGTGTGGGCTATTTTCTCTGTCCAGGCCACAGACTGAGTTAATGTAGCCCTCCAGACACACAGTGCTGCCACAACATCGCCTCTTACCCCACAAAAAAACAATCCCCCCAATTGATATATACCCTCTTCTCCTCCCAGTTATTGCTGGCTGGGATCTCCCTACTTTGCTTCAACTGCTGTGCCCCTTCCCCTTTCTGGGAGATGAGAGGCTTCCCAAGCTGCCCCTGCTACAGCAACTTTGGGACCTCTGTTGCTTTTTCCTCCCCTCTCCCTTTCCTTTTGGCACAAAGAGAGGCATGTGAGGGGAGAGGAGGTGGCAATGGAGAGGAGCCATGCTTTTTTCACAATAGCGAAGGGAGCAGAAAGAGCTAAGCTGCCCAGGGCCTGTTCTGCTCCCTCCAACATAGTGTTGCCAGGCATCTGGTTTTTGACTGGAACGCCTGGTCAAAAAGGGACCCTGGCAGGACCAGTCCACTAAAAGTTTGGTCAGCATGCAGCAGGGCTAAGGCAGGCTCCCTGCCTGCCCTGGCTCCGCAGGGCTCCCGGAAGCGGCCTGCATGTCCCTGCGGCCCCTAGGTGCAGGGCCGGCCAGGGAAGCTCTATGTGCTACCCCCACCCCAATCTCCGGCTCCACAGCTCCCATTGGCCGGGAACAGCGGCCAGTGGGAGCTGTGGGGGTGGTGCATGAAGATGGAGGCAGCACACAGAGCCCCCTGGCTACCTCTGCACCTAGGGGGTGCAGGGGCATGCCAGTAGCTTCTGGAAGCCTCCTGAAGTAAGCGCCGCCCAGAGTACACACCCTGAACCCCCTCCCACACTCCAACCCCCAGCCTGGATCCCCCTCCTGCACGCCAAACCCCTTGGCCCCCTATCCCAGAGCCCCCTCCTGTACCCTAAACCCCTCATCTCTGGCCCCATCCCAGAGCCCACACTCCCCGTCAGAGCCCTCACCCCCTCCCACACCCCAACCCCCTGCTCCAGCCCAGTTAAAATGAGCGATTGAGCGAGGGCGGGGGAGAGCAAGCGATGGAGGCAGGGGAATGGAGTGAGCTGGGGAGGAGCTGGACAGGGTGGGGCAGGGCGGGGCAAGGCTATTCAGTTTTCTGCGATCAGAAAGTTGGCAACCCTACCCAACATCCCTCCTGTCTTATAAAAAAGGTATTAGTTCCCCTCAGCTTACACCTTCTCACTCCTTCCCTGTTGGTTCTTGAGCAGCAGCCATCTCTCTGCTTCCTGGAGAGGAGGGTAAGAAGCGAAGGAATACAGTCCCAGAGATGCAGGCTGGAATATCACCTAAAATTGCAGTGCAGTAAGAAAGCGGGTATAGAACAGCCTCAGTGTGGGAGGTATCACACAATGAGGTACATTTGAGAGGTTTGCTTATCCCTTCAGTAAGTATATATTCTGTGTGAGTTTATCAAGCAATTGATACCATATATGGCTAGTGTCATTAAGTTATTCCTCACTCAGTCTAATTTACCCCATCACTTTCCATTTGTTTTTGTGTGAACTTCATGCCCTGTGTGTGCTTAGACAGTGTGGCCCTCTGTCCCACTCTAGTGGTTGGGCCACATAGATATTTGAGTCTGCTTGTGACAGTGGGATTAGCTTCTGGAGGAGATAAGAATGATCACAAACATCACTGACTTCATAATGAAACATAAATCCTACTTCTTTTCCTCAGTAATTCCATCAAAATCACATATTTGAACAAATAAAAATTAATCTCCCCTCAGAATGGGGAAGAAGAGAGATATAGCATATTGCTGTGTTCTGCTTATTGAATTTCTGAGGCACTCAAATAGCGCACCGATGGGCATGGCTGAAGTACCTAAATTGGTGCTTATGAAGAGAAAATAAATCAGAGTATTCTTCAGTGACTCATATAATGTATTTTGAGGCATAAGTACTTCATTAAAATATCTGGCATAGGTACTTCATAAAACTTTTTGGTTCAGTGGAGGTGATCCTGTTCATGCTCACACAGATTATTTACACCACTACCACAAAGCTCACAGTACTTCTGCCAACGAAACGGCCGTGTTAGTGCACTATTGCACTAACCTCTCCTGATTATACAGGTCAGCTCACTGAGAAGACACGTTTTTGCATGTCACTTGTGTGAGAGATGAGAACTTTATGCTGAATGAGATTCAGCATTGCTTTTATGAGACTAGTGTGGAAAGGTGAATATGGCCTAGCCCTAGACAAATGATTGGGGGAAAAGTTGAACCTTTGTCTGAAATATTCTAGATTCTGTCTTCAGTTATGAAAGCAGAATTGAAAGCCCTCTCTATAATGTCTGGGTAAAGGAAAATATATTTAAAATGGATGCATTCGATAAAAGCCTGTCTAGGATCAAGTAGCACTATAACTATTTTTAAACTGAGCCCATTCTGCAAGTGTTCATGTTCATTCTTTCTCCGCTTGTTTGCAGCTGTTATTTGGCTGTGGCTCAGTACCAGCAACAAAACATTCACTGAGTGGTTTTATACTCATTCCCTGTATTATAAATCATTGCCTCCTCACCAGCTAATCAGTGCTCTTGATTCCCAAACATTTTGAAGCACACTTATTTTGCTAACAGTGTTGTCTCATGTTGCTCTAAGAAAATTGAGAATTAAGGGTGTTGATTGGCCAGTGAAGACAATAGTATATTTCTTTCTTTCTGAATCCTGATGAAACTTTAGGTAAATTTCCAACAGATGTATTTTCTTTTAGAAGGTATTTATATATGTAGCTTCTGGCCAAAAGATTTCATTTGGGCATCTGAATTTTGATTTAGTAGTTTAACTTTAGACACCGAGTTTGAAAATTTTAGTTTGCATCTTCAAATCCTCCTGTTTAATGCAGTAATGTAACATAAAATGAAATGTTTTAGTTTCCAAAATAGTGGTAATTTAGGACATCCTATAGATCCCCATCCTTCTCATGTTATGTATATATTTCCATCTAAGCGTTGTTTGGCCCCTCTGAGATAATTTGATTTGTCTCAGTTCAAGTTCCCTCTGTTTGCACTAATTAACATATTTAGAAGAGGCCAAGAATTGTAAGGGTCTTGGAGTCTGAACTACCCCTGTTACCTATAAAGGAAGTCCTTCCTGATGAGATTTGAGGTATGCTGGCAGTGCAGTGAGCATGGGAAACTTGCCCTACTACTTGATAAACGGAGGACTTTGTTTACAACAGTTGTCAATCTGACACCTTTCACCAGACTAAATCTTCAATCAGTTTTTTTAAAGCTGAAGTTTGGGGATATGAACAAATTGGATGCAAATCAGAATATGCAGATTCTCATTTAATATTTTGCATAAGATGTTTGCATAACAGCGAGTGTTCTTTTTGCTGTTGTTGTTTTGTTTCAAAAGGTGCAAAGCACTTTCACTGAAATTTCAACCAGACAACCTTAACTTCTCCATTTGGATAAAACAAAATACAAAGCAATATACATACCAAAGATTAACACATCCGTGCTGCTTATGGCACATAACCAAAGGTGCCTCACTGATAGAACAATCACTAATAGCATACCATAGTTCACAATTCTAATATTACAAACAAAGAAGTTTGTTATAGCTGGTTAACATTCCTAAGGGGCAATAATGTAAAAAATGCCATAAGTAGGAAAAATAATGAGGAATCCCATAGAAATATATCAAACATAGGGCAGAGTTATGCTAGTTTGTGTGTGACCATGGTGGGTGATTGTGGCTGAGCAGGATGATTTGCTGGAGAACAGATGGCGTGCATTTGGAATGTCTGTTGGCTTCAATGTGTGAAGGATAATGTATGCCAATATATGGCTTTACTTTATATTTCTTGTATTTCTTATGATTTTGGGGTTTGCCATTAGCAATCTGGGCTGGTTTCATGAAGTGATTTGTGTGTGAATACTGCAGCTAAAAGCAGAAATTCATTTTCCCATGGGAATTTGGTGACTGCTTATTGGAACTATATTTGAAAAGATGAATTTATTTATGGCACCTGTATTATTATTTAGATGATAGGCCATAAATACATATTTAACGAAGTATTTTAATTAAAGAATGAAAACAGATGTCACCCATAGCAAATAAAATAGAAAAGAAATTACAATTTGTCTGACACTAACTTTGGTATTGAAATATACACAGAAATAGCTTAGAAAATAAATACCTAATAATTGGAGACTGATCTAGTATTCAGAGTGTACTAAGTAAATTATAGGTTTCAGAGTAACAGCCGTGTTAGTCTGTATTCGCAAAAAGAAAAGGAGTACTTGTGGCACCTTAGAGACTAACCCATTTATTTGAGCATAAGCTTTCATGAGCTACAGCTCACTTCATCGGATGCATACTGTGGAAAGTATAGAAGATCTTTTTATACACACAAAGCATGAAAAAATGGGTGTTTACCACTACAAAAGGTTTTCTCTCCCCCCACCTCACTCTCCTGCTGGTAATAGCTTATCTAAAGTGATCACTCTCCTTACAATGTGTATGATAATCAAGGTGGGCCATTTCCAGCACAAATCCAGGTTTCCCCCACACACACACGCACACAAACCCACTCTCCTGTTGGTAATAGCTTATCTAAAGTGATCACTCTTGTCATAAATATAAAGGGAAGGGTAAACCCCTTTGAAATCCCTCCTGGCCAGGGGAAAGCTCCTCTCACCTGTAAAGGGTTAAGAAGCTAAAGGTAACCTCGCTGGCACCTGACCAAAATGACCAATGAGGAGACAAGATACTTTCAAAAGCTGGGAGGAGGGAGAGAAACAAAGCGTCTGTGTCTGTCTGTAGTCGTCTTGGCCAGGGACAGAACAGGAATGGAGTCTTAGAACTTTTAGTAAGTAATCTAGCTAGGTATGTGTTAGATTATGATTTCTTTAAATGGCTGAGAAAAGAATTGTGCTGAATAGAATAACTATTTCTGTCTGTGTATCTTTTTTGTAACTTAAGGTTTTGCCTAGAGGGGTTCTCTATGTTTTTGAATCTAATTACCCTGTAAGATATCTACCATCCTGATTTTACAGGGGGGATTTCTTTATTTCTATTTACTTCTATTTTTTATTAAAAGTCTTCTTGTAAAACACTGAATGCTTTTTCATTGTTCTCAGATCCAAGGGTTTGGGTCTGTGGTCACCTATGCAAATTGGTGAGGCTTTTTATCCAACATTTCCCAGGAAAGGGGGGGTGCAAGTGTTGGGAGGATTGTTCATTGTTCTTAAGATCCCAGGGTCTGGGTCTGTAGTCACCTAGGCAAATTGGTGAGGCTTTTTACCAAACCTTGTCCAGGAAGTGGGGTGCAAGGTTTTGGGAAGTATTTTGGGGGGAAGGACGCGTCCAAACAGCTCTTCCCCAGTAACCAGTATTAGTTTGGTGGTGGTAGCGGCCAGTCCAAGGATAACGGGTGTAATATTTTGTACCTTGGGGAAGTTTTGACCTAAGCTGGTAAAGATAAGCTTAGGAGGTTTTTCATGCAGGTCCCCACATCTGTACCCTAGAGTTCAGAGTGGGGGAGGAACCTTGACATGGTGGCATAGTGGTGGGATTAACCTGAAATCATTTTGAGATCCAGTTGAGATTTTTTGAACTAGAAATACAGATTTTAAAAAGAAATTTTTTTTTCCTTTGGAAAGAAAGTCCAGAAAGCAGTTGAAACTGAAAGCAGATTGTTTTTTCTCTGCTTTGTGGCCAAGCAGAGACAAAAGGGGATTATCTTTGTGAATTGCAGGTTTTCTTTGCCTGGAGGCAGGGTACTTAACTCCTGCAGGGAAATTCACAGTCTTCCAACCCAGAGTTTTTTTTCTTTTCTTCCTAAAAGTAAATGGGGGGGGGGGGGGGTGTGCACTACCCATTTGCCTGGAGACAAAAGTGGCAGGGGTTTTTTTTTTTAGGATTTTGATTTTTTTTTGTTTTACAAGGAGCACAGGTTTGAAAAGGAATTTTTTTTTCTTTGGGCTGGGTAAGCAGGTTTCCAAGTAGTTGGAGGTTTTTTACTTTAATTTGGGCCCAGAGCAGAGACAAGGGAATTGTCTTTTTCTGTAGGCTGACAATCACTATCAGAGAATAGGTATTCTATTCCAGCACAGCAAAATTTTACAGCCAAGTTTTGTTTGTTTATTTCTAAACCTCGGGTGTAAAGTTAGTAAAAACAGAGAGGTTAGAATGGCAAAATCCGCGGCTCGACTACAGCTCGAATTAGCCAAATTTCAGGCTGAGGAAAGACAAAGGGAACATGAAAGACAGATAGAACTCATGCAGCTGAAGAAGGAACAAGAAAGGGAGGCAGAACAACACCAAGCGGCTGCTCACAGAAGAGCTATGGAAGCGAGGGACAAAGAACTGGAGGAGAAGGAAAAAGAGAGGAAGTATGTGGAGGAGATGGAGAAGATAAAGGCTCAGCAGAATATCCCAACAAACCCTAGTAATCCTTCTCCAAGTACCACTTCCCATCCCAGAAAGTTCCCCACCTACAAGGCAGGCGATGATACTGAGGCCTTCCTAGAAAACTTCGAAAGGGCCTGCCTTGGGTACAACATCTCTACTGACCAATACATGGTAGAGCTGAGGCCGCAGCTCAGTGGACCCTTAGCTGAGGTGGCAGCTGAAATGCCTAAAGAACACATGAACAAGTATGAACTGTTTAAATCCAAGGCGAGAGTCAGAATGGGGATAACACCCGAGCAGTCTCGTCGGAGTTTCAGAGCTCTAAGGTGGAAACCAGACATGTCATTTACCCGACATGCCTACCACATTGTGAAACATTGGGATGCCTGGATATCAGGAGCAAGTGTTGAATCGCCAGTAAATTTGCCCTTCCTAATGCAAATGGAACAATTCTTAGAGGGTGTTCCTGAGGAAATAGAAAGATACATCCTAGATGGTGTTAGCCGACGGCCAAGGATGTTTGGTGAGGTGCCAGCTATGCCCGTTTATACCATCCGTGACTTTAACCGCTAGGACGCACTGTCCCTTCGCGGCGGGCAGCCCGGGCTAGGCTGACGGATGCCCCAAGGTCCTAACCACCCGTGACTTTAACTGCTAGAGCTCAGAGCTCCTTCGCAGCGGGCAGTCAATACTGACTGACAGGTGCCCCAATGGCAGCACTAAGAGCCTCTCCACACCCGTGACTTTAACTGCTAGAGCTCAGAGCTCCTTCGCAGCGGGCAGCCAGGATTGACTGACAGGTGCCCCAAGAGTTTGCCCCGTGGAGGCAGCACAACTCAACGCTAGGCTCTTAGTACTCTCACCTAATGACCAGGCTTTAGAGCCAAAACGGCTGAGGTTCTTTAATTGTGTTGGCTGCTTTACAGTAAACCAGAGAAAACAAGTCAGGCTTATGCATAAATGGTTACCAAAATTTATTAAGCTAGATTCTAATCATGTGGTTACAAAATTGCTAGTGCCTACTTATTTAAATGTAGAGATGTTACACACAAACAAGTTACAAAACTGAAGCCACAATCCCAAAGAAAAGAAAAACAAAGTATAGAGCTCTATTTCAAAATATGTGTACACTAAAGATAGGAGATCAGGTGTGGGTGCTTCTTACCCTCCTTGCATCTCTCGATTCCAGCGGTGCCAAGCCAGGATCGGTCACTCAATTCCGCGGAAAGACGAATAAGGGACAAGGCGTAGGGACCCTCTTAGCTGCAGAAGCCTTGGGAGGCTGTCACTTATCTGACCAGCAGATAGATAGTGAAAAGCACTCAAAAATCATGGTGCTGTAGGTCCCCTACTTATACCTCTGTACTCCTTTATTCTCTTTCTCCTTTCTTATGCCAAATTGAGGCTGGTCTGTCGGGGTGACGCCAGCTTTTGCAAGAGTAGTTTACACTTGCAAGGGAGAGAAACAATAAGTTTCGACTACTGGACATTTCTTTTATCAGGGTAAATATTTTCCCACCTAGGATGTTGGTGTGTGTGCATCACGCTATTTAGTAGGGGCTAAGAGCCATGTCTGTCACAGGGCCTCTGCCTGCTGTGAACTTAATCCTTGTATCTGTTCCCAGAGGCACATTGTAGCAGCACACCTGTGCTTTCACAGCTTCAAAGGCTGTGCTGGAATATATGTTAAGTGCCCTGTTCCTGCTTCCTCCTGTGTTTCCAGCAATGCTGGTCTGAGAGCGGGGGGGGGGCTGGCTGTCTGGCTACAGATGGGAAACCCAAAACTGTAATTGAGGCAGGAGAGATTGGAGCCAGATGGGTGGAGGTGGCAGAGAAGAAGAAAACTGGTCGCAGTTGGAGCGGAGACCAGAAGGGACCACCCCAGACCACACCCTATTACCGGGGGCTGCCCAAAGCCCCACCTACCTCCCAAAGAACCCTCCAGACCCCTTATCGTCCCACCACCCCGTTCTCCAGCAACCCTCCTCGCCCCAGTGACCTGTCAGCTGGACGATGTTTTAAGTGTAATGAGCTGGGGCATGTAAAGGCCAACTGCCCCAAGAACCCCAACAGATTACAGTTCATTGCACCAGAATCACACCAGAGGTCCACAGGCCCAGATACCTCCCAGATACCCTTGGAGCGGAGGGAAACTGTGAGTGTGGGCAGGAAGAAGGTCACCGTGTGGAGGGACACCGGAGCACAAGTGTCAGCTATCCATGCTTCCTTAGTGGACTCCAATTTAATCAACCCAGAGATCCAAGTGACGATTCAACCCTTCAAGTCCAACTCTTTCAATTTGCCAACAGCCAAGTTGCCTGTCCAGTACAAGGGCTGGTCAGGAATGTGGACCTTTGCAGTCTATGATGATTATCCCATCCCCATGCTGTTGGGGGAAGACTTGGCCAATCATGTGAAGCAGGCCAAGAGGGTGGGAATGGTCACCCGCAGCCAGGCTAAACAAGCCATGAGGCCTAGCTCTGTTCCGGAAACTTCTATCAGGACCCAGTCAGAGGTGATGGACCCGGACCCCAGGCCAATGTCTACAACAGCAGTAGTGGATCCAGTCCCAGAGACCCAGACGGAACCAGTTCCAGAACCGGAACCAGCCAAACAACCAACACCAGACCCCGTGCCAGCACTGAATCCAGTACTTGCAACCTCAACACCAGAGGGCCCCACCGAACCTGAACTGGCAGCAGCCGATAACCCTACACAAGAGGCTCAGCCGGAGCCTGAATCCCAACATAGTACACCAGCGGAGAGCGGTTCACAGTCAACAGAAACAGCTCCATCCCCTATATCGCTTCCAGAGGGACCAAGCCTATGTCCCCAATCCAATGAGGGACTGATGACTCCAGCATCAAGGGAACAGTTCCAGACCGAACAGGAAGCAGATGAAAGCCTTCAGAGAGCTTGGACGGCGGCACGGAGCAACCCACCGCCTCTCAGCTCTTCTAATCGATCCAGGTTTGTTGTAGAAAGAGGACTTTTATACAAGGAAACTCTTTCTGGTGGACACCAGGAAGACTGGCATCCTCAGAGACAGTTGGTAGTTCCAACTAAATACCGGGCCAAGCTCTTGAGCTTAGCCCATGATCACCCTAGTGGCCATGCTGGGGTGAACAGGACCAAAGACCGTTTGGGGGGGTCATTCCACTGGGAGGGAATGGGCAAGGATGTTTCTACCTATGTCCAGTCTTGTGAGGTGTGCCAAAGAGTGGGAAAACCCCAAGACCAGGTCAAAGCCCCTCTCCAGCCACTCCCCATCATTGAAGTTCCATTTCAGCGAGTAGCTGTGGATATTCTGGGTCCTTTTCCGAAAAAGACACCCAGAGGAAAGCAGTACATACTGACTTTCATGAATTTTGCCACCCGATGGCCAGAAGCAGTAGCTCTAAGCAACACCAGGGCTAAAAGTGTGTGCCAGGCACTAGCAGACATTTTTGCCAGGGTAGGTTGGCCCTTCGACATCCTCACAGATGCAGGGACTAATTTCCTGGCAGGAACTATGAAAAACCTTTGGGAAGCTCATGGGGTAAATCACTTGGTTGCCACTCCTTACCATCATCAAACAAATGGCATGGTGGAGAAGTTTAATGGAACTTTGGGGGCCATGATACGTAAATTCGAAAATGAGCACTCCAATGATTGGGACCTAGTGTTGCAGCAGTTGCTCTTTGCCTACAGAGCTGTACCACATCCCAGTTTAGGGTTTTCCCCATTTGAACTTGTATATGGCCGTGAGGTTAAGGGGCCATTGCAGTTGGTGAAGCAGCAATGGGAGGGATTTACACCTTCTCCAGGAACTAACATTCTGGACTTCGTAACCAACCTACAAAACACCCTCCGAACCTCTTTAGCCCTTGCTAGAGAAAACTTACAGGATGCTCAAAAAGAGCAAAAAGCCTGGTATGATAAACATGCCAGAGAGCGTTCCTTCAAAGTAGGAGACCAGGTCATGGTCTTAAAGGTGCTCCAGGCCCATAAAATGGAAGCATCGTGGGAAGGGCCATTCACGGTCCAGGAGCGCCTGGGAGCTGTTAATTATCTCATAGCATTCCCCACCTCCAACCGAAAGCCTAAGGTGTACCATATTAATTCTCTTAAGCCCTTTTATTCCAGAGAATTAAAGGTTTGTCAGTTTACAGCCCAGGGAGGAGACGATGCTGAGTGGCCCGAAGGTGTCTACTACGAAGGGAAATGTGCTGGTGGTGTGGAAGAGGTGAACCTCTCCATGACCCTTGGGCGTATGCAGCGACAGCAGATCCAGGAGCTGTGCACTAGCTACGCGCCAACGTTCTCAGCCACCCCAGGACTGACTGAACGGGCATACCACTCCATTGACACAGGTAATGCTCACCCAATTAGGGTCCAACCTTACCGGGTGTCTCCTCAAGCTAAAACTGCTATAGAACGGGAGATCCAGGATATGTTACAGATGGGTGTAATCCGCCCCTCTGAAAGTGCATGGGCATCTCCAGTGGTTCTAGTTCCCAAACCAGATGGGGAAATACGTTTTTGCGTGGACTACCGTAAGCTAAATGCTGTAACTCGCCCAGACAACTATCCAATGCCACGCACAGATGAACTATTAGAGAAACTGGGACGGGCCCAGTTCATCTCTACCTTGGACTTAACCAAGGGGTACTGGCAGGTACCGCTAGATGAATCTGCCAAGGAAAGGTCAGCCTTCATCACACATCTCGGGCTGTATGAATTTAATGTACTCCCTTTCGGGCTGCGAAATGCACCCGCCACTTTCCAAAGACTTGTAGATGGTCTCCTAGCGGGATTAGGAGAATATGCAGTCGCCTACCTTGACGATGTGGCCATATTTTCGGATTCCTGGGCAGACCACCTGGAACATCTACAAAAAGTCCTTGAGCGCATAAGGGAGGCAGGACTAACTGTTAAGGCTAAGAAGTGTCAAATAGGCCTAAACAGAGTGACTTACCTTGGACACCAGGTGGGTCAAGGAACTATCAGCCCCCTACAGGCCAAAGTGGATGCTATCCAAAAGTGGCCTGTCCCAAAGTCAAAGAAACAGGTTCAATCCTTCTTAGGCTTGGCCGGTTATTACAGACGATTTGTACCGCACTACAGCCAAATCGCTGCCCCACTGACAGACCTAACCAAAAAGAAACAGCCAAATGCTGTTCAGTGGACCGGAAAGTGTCAGAAGGCCTTTAACAAGCTTAAAGCGACACTCATGTCTGACCCTGTACTAAGGGCCCCAGACTTTGACAAACCGTTCCTAGTAACCACAGATGCATCCGAGCGTGGTGTGGGAGCAGTTTTAATGCAGAAAGGACCTGATCAAGAATTCCACCCTGTAGTGTTTCTCAGCAAAAAACTGTCTGAGAGGGAAAGCAACTGGTCAGTCACTGAAAAAGAATGTTATGCCATTGTCTACGCTCTGGAAAAGCTACGCCCATATGTTTGGGGACGGCGTTTCCACCTGCAAACCGACCATGCTGCACTAAAGTGGCTTCACACCGTCAAAGAAACTAACAAAAAACTTCTTCGGTGGAGTTTAGCTCTCCAAGATTTTGATTTCGACATCCAACACATCTCAGGAGCTTCTAACAAAGTGGCTGATGCACTCTCCCGTGAAAGTTTCCCAGAATCAACTGGTTAAAATCGTCCTTGAGATGTGGAAAATATTGTTAGTCTTTATGTACTTGGTAGTATATTTAGAGATGCATGTGTCTTATTAACTCTGTTTTCCTAGAGCTCCAGGAAGAAATCCCAGCCAGTGTTTCACCCTAGCTGAGATTTGGGGGGCGTGTCATAAATATAAAGGGAAGGGTAAACCCCTTTGAAATCCCTCCTGGCCAGGGGAAAGCTCCTCTCACCTGTAAAGGGTTAAGAAGCTAAAGGTAACCTCGCTGGCACCTGACCAAAATGACCAATGAGGAGACAAGATACTTTCAAAAGCTGGGAGGAGGGAGAGAAACAAAGGGTCTGGGTCTGTCTGTAGTCGTCTTGGCCAGGGACAGAACAGGAATGGAGTCTTAGAACTTTTAGTAAGTAATCTAGCTAGGTATGTGTTAGATTATGATTTCTTTAAATGGCTGAGAAAAGAATTGTGCTGAATAGAATAACTATTTCTGTCTGTGTATCTTTTTTGTAACTTAAGGTTTTGCCTAGAGGGGTTCTCTATGTTTTTGAATCTAATTACCCTGTAAGATATCTACCATCCTGATTTTACAGGGGGGATTTCTTTATTTCTATTTACTTCTATTTTTTATTAAAAGTCTTCTTGTAAAACACTGAATGCTTTTTCATTGTTCTCAGATCCAAGGGTTTGGGTCTGTGGTCACCTATGCAAATTGGTGAGGCTTTTTATCCAACATTTCCCAGGAAAGGGGGGGTGCAAGTGTTGGGAGGATTGTTCATTGTTCTTAAGATCCCAGGGTCTGGGTCTGTAGTCACCTAGGCAAATTGGTGAGGCTTTTTACCAAACCTTGTCCAGGAAGTGGGGTGCAAGGTTTTGGGAAGTATTTTGGGGGGAAGGACGCGTCCAAACAGCTCTTCCCCAGTAACCAGTATTAGTTTGGTGGTGGTAGCGGCCAGTCCAAGGATAACGGGTGTAATATTTTGTACCTTGGGGAAGTTTTGACCTAAGCTGGTAAAGATAAGCTTAGGAGGTTTTTCATGCAGGTCCCCACATCTGTACCCTAGAGTTCAGAGTGGGGGAGGAACCTTGACAATGGCCCACCTTGATTATCATACACATTGTAAGGAGAGTTCCCCCTTTCCTGGGAAATGTTGGATAAAAAGCCTCACCAATTTGCATAGGTGACCACAGACCCAAACCCTTGGATCTGAGAACAATGAAAAAGCATTCAGTGTTTTACAAGAAGACTTTTAATAAAAAATAGAAGTAAATAGAAATAAAGAAATCCCCCCTGTAAAATCAGGATGGTAGATATCTTACAGGGTAATTAGATTCAAAAACATAGAGAACCCCTCTAGGCAAAACCTTAAGTTACAAAAAAGATACACAGACAGAAATAGTTATTCTATTCAGCACAATTCTTTTCTCAGCCATTTAAAGAAATCATAATCTAACACATACCTAGCTAGATTACTTACTAAAAGTTCTAAGGCTCCATTCCTGGTCTATCCCTGGCAGAAAACCAGCATACAGACAGACCCAGACCCTTTGTTTCTCTCCCTCCTCCCAGCTTTTGAAAGTATCTTGTCTCCTCATTGGTCATTTTGGTCAGGTGCCAGCGAGGTTACCTTTAGCTTCTTAACCCTTTACAGGTGAGAGGAGCTTTCCCCTGGCCAGGAGGGATTTCAAAGGGGTTTACCCTTCCCTTTATATTTATGACAGCCATTTCCAGCACAAATCCAGGGTTTAACAAGAACGTCGGGGGGGGGGGGGTAGGAAAAAACAAGGGGAAATAGGTTACCTTGCTAAGTCATTATGCAAGGTAACCTATTTCCCCTTGTTTTTTTCCTCCCGCCGCCCCCCCAGAAGTTCTTGTTAAACCCTGGATTTGTGCTGGAAATGGCCCACCTTGATTATCATACACATTGTAAGGAGAGTGATCACTTTAGATAAGCTATTACCAGCAGGAGAGTGAGGTGGGGGGAGAGAAAACCTTTTGTAGTGGTAAACACGCATTTTTTCATGCTTTGTGTGTATAAAAAGATCTTCTATACTTTCCACAGTATGCATCCGATGAAGTGAGCTGTAGCTCACGAAAGCTTATGCTCAAATAAATTGGTTAGTCGCTAAGGTGCCACAAGTACTCCTTTTCTTTTTAAGTAAATTATAGAAAGCTAAAATATCTCATTGAACATAAAAGGTTGGTATGTCCTGAATACGGTACATTTTATCACTCTCCTCACAATATTAAAATAGTCCTTGGAGTTATTTAAGTCTGTGTTATTTATTTTCAAAAGAAAAATGTTCGATTATTTGTTTTCAGAGTCTTTAAACTTTTGATGATTGGTTTTCAGGTTGTTTAACTTCAGTGAGACTTAGGCCTGGTCTACACTGGGGGGAGGGTCGATCTAAGTTACACAACTTCAGCTACGTAAATAGCGTAGCTGAAGTCGATGTACTTAGATCTACTTACTGTGGTGTTTTCACTACAGTAGGTTGACTGCTGACACTCCCCCGTCAACTCCACCTACACTTCTCGCTCCAGTGGAGTACCGGAGTCGACAGGAGAGCGCTCGGCGGTCGATTTATCGCGTCTTCAGTAGCCTTTTGCTTTTCACATATTCTGCATACTTTTGCTTTCACAAAATTGGATGCCTATTGAAAAGAAAGACTTTCAAGGCCAAGGAATCCCAATCTGCACTTCTCCATGACAAAAAGCAGCACTCCTGTTCTTACAAGACCTAGATGATCTATTGGTCTTTTGTATTTCAGATTATAACGTGTATTAATGATAATAGACATTAAACATCATATTGATACCAATGGGATTCCCTTCTGAGTGAGATATAGATGCTCAGATAGCATGGTTTTGGTGCAGTATAAAAACATTAATAAATAGAACTCAATATGTTGTCTATTGCCCTTTGATTAAAATCAGATGAAGGATCATCATGCGATGTGACCGTGGCCCAGAGCCTCAAAGGTATTTAGGCACTTAACTCCTGTTCATGTCAGTGGAAGTTAGGAGCCTAATTACCTTTGAGCATCTGGACCAGTCTTTATTTATGTAGCTGAAGTTGTGTAACTTAGATCGACAAGCAAATAGCCTGTGCTAGATTTGCAACCAAAGCCATCTTCTGAGGAATTTCTACAAGTTAAGGAAGCACAAATGCTTCAACCAGGCTGTAGACCTCCACCAGGGTTTGCAATCTGAAATCAATGGGACTTTTTCTTGTTAAGTCACTTAGGATGGGATCCACGAAGGGACTGTTTCACCGCTGAATGTCATAATGTCTAACTTTTAGGTGCATAGAAAATCACAGGAACAACATTGTCATCCACAAAGCCGATTTAGGTGCCCAGTCTCCATGTACAATGAATGGGGAGAGATAGGCACCTAAGAATGTGATCCACAAAAGCCAGCATGCTAGGCCGGGAGCTGCCTAAGCTAGTCAATGGGAGATGCTAATGAGAGGATTGTGTCCTAAACCCCTCCCCTGTCTCAGAGATAGCCACCTACATCTGCTTAGCGATCCATGTACGGGCCTTGCCGCATGGAGTCAGTTGGCATAGGTACCTAAGCTGCTTCTGGGGGGAATGAGATAGATGGCTGCCTAGCTCCACACAAAATGGCTGGAGGAGAAGCAGGAGGTGTAGGTCATTTTGCCCAAAATAGCCTAGTGACTCCCAGGCGTGGGAGCATGTTGGGGACTTGCTGTTGGGGGGCATAAAGAAGCATGACGGGAGCAAGCCGTGCTTGAGTAATTCTTGGCTGTTACAAGCCAGTGTAATTTAGAGCAGCTCTGATGATTCTTTAACATGCTGGCAGTTGAACCGCTGCAACAAGGGCTGGTCGCAAAAAGGTCATGTAAAGCCATTTTACCCTCCCAACTCTGGTGCATTGAGCACAGCTCTGATACAGCTGTGGATGGTCGAGCACTTATTCTTCTTTCCCCTCTCCCTCTCCATCTCTTCACTAGGTTTCTTTCTCTTTCCATCTCTTTATTTTATTCCCTTTCCTTTCCTAATCTCTAAGCCTGCTTCCGTTCCTGTGGAGTTGATGAGAGATTTTTTCTTAACTTCTATGGGCACAGCATCAGGCCCTTAATAACTACACCATGTTTCTAACTTCTATGGGCACAGCATCAGGCCCTTAATAACTACACCATGTTGCAAAAATATTGAATCTAATTTTAAAGGCCTTATTTATGATAAATTCCATTGAACTCAGGAGTTTAGCTTTATCAGGACCTGCAGGATTGGGTCCAATGACAAAGGCTTCTCTTACTGAAGTATAAAGAAAAGGAGTACGTGTGGCACCTTAGAGACTAACCAATTTATTTGAGCATAAGCTTTCGTGATGAAAGCTTATGCTCAAATAAATTGGTTAGTCTCTAAGGTGCCACACGTACTCCTTTTCTTTTTGCGAATACAGGCTATCACGGCTGTTACTCTGAAACCTGTCATTACAGAAGTATGTAATTGAAAACCGACATGAAGTGGAGTTTTCATAAGAGTTAGTTCATCTTTGATATATAAAAGCACCTTTTAGCTAAAAAAGAAAGTCTATAAAAGTTCCTGCAGGCTTGGTCAGAGGGAACCTTCCTGGTAGAGCAGCTGCCTGTGATCATGCTGGGAGGAATAGTGGGAAGCTAGCAAATATAGTTTCCTTTATTTTAGCGATCACACATCACTGACTCACAATCAACCAATTGTCCCTCTTGAGTCACAAGGTTTCTGAAGCAACTTTATCTTTTAGTAGGTAGTCTCTTTCACGACAGATAAAAATTGAGAGCACTGGTGGGCTATAGCTGCACACTAAAAAAATAAAATGTATGAAAATGGAATCTTCCAATTACTTACAGCATTGCCAGGTTTCATGCAGCTCCATGTGTGACATTTTATGCAAGTTATTTAATTAGATAATTTGTACATTTAAAAAGCCTTCATTTAGTAAAGTTTTAGCTTGAAAATTGCTTTCTCTAGGGGAAGAAGGGGTATCTCAGTGTTGTGACCTAGATAGTTCTTGGCCTCTCTTCTGATTCTACCAATTTCTACCAAAACACGATGTGAATTTGTGATAAGGGAGTTGTAACTTAGTCAGAGCTCAAACATATTTCATAGAGGAGCCATGGTTGTAGAGAGAAGCTTGAAAATGTGGCCTAACTGAATCCTAAGCACTCAAGAGAAACCAGGAGGCAAAACAAACAAAAACCAAACCAATTATTTTACCTAAAATTCATGTAATTTTATAAAAATCTTACAATTTTAGGTTTCTGACTCAGGATTTTTGAACACTTGCAGTTAGTGGTACAGATGACTTTTCATTAGCAGTGTCCTGAGGTTCCCAAACCCTCATTTACTTCTATTGTTAAACCTTAAAAATAATGCGCTGTCAATAAAGATGTTTATTAATCCAAGTTCTGACCTCTGACTGAGCTTAAACACGTTCAGGGTTTCTCACAGGCTGCTTTGTCTCCTGCAAGCTTACTTTACAATCAAATGTCACATCCTGATCTTAAAGAGACAGTTCCCATTAAACTAAATACAGGTGATTAAAATATAATACAAATATAAATAATAAATATAACAACATATAATATACATATAATATGAAACATCCTTTGAATGTCTAAATATTATAGAAGACAATTTCTTAATTCAAAAAGCATTGCATCCAAACACAGTGGAATACTATATTAGACCTAATCTTTACACTGAGGACTTAATCACTGAACTAAAAATTTGTGGTAACTTTATCTACAAGTGATTGTGACTTGATTAATTTGTAATGTACAAATAGATTAAAGTCCAGACCAGTGGTGTATATATTTGATGCAATAAAAGGGCCAATTTCACAAAGCTGTGAACAATTATGAGCCAAATCAGTTGGGAAGAAGAATTTAATCAGAAAAATGTGAATGACAACTGGGAATTGTTTAAGAACACTTTACTAGATGCCCCAAAAGCCACAATCCTGCAATCAAGGAAGAATTCTGTTTTGTTTAAAAAAACTGACCTGGTTTAGAGGGAAAGTGAAGGCAGATATAAAAATAAAATAAAATAAAGGGGAAGCTGTTAGTAATATATATAAATCCAAAGCTAGGAATGGTAGAAAACTGATAAGGGAAGCAAAGTGTTTGGGTCACATGTAGTCTCTATTCTTAGCATGTGTTAGCTAAGCCCAATCTAAACTTGACTCCTTTTCCTACTAAAGACAAACCCTGTATGGACCAACCCATAGAGTGGGACGTGATACACACAGCTCTTTGTGAGATAGCAGTGGAATGCTGGGTATCAGGATTGCTGGATTCTGCTCCCGGCTTTGAAAGCAGAGTATGATCAAGTGGTTGAAGAAAATACACCAGAGCACATAATTTGTCATGTTCATTTTGAAGTAAATCATAGAGTTTATCTTCTTGAGCTGATTGTTGCTAAGGATGATATAAAATTAAAAATGATGATAAAGATAGACACAATAAAATTAACTGATTTTATGAAAAAATTGTGTATGTGTACGGGGCAAGATACTGCATCTTATTCAAAGCACTATTTTTTTCACACCATATGTGCTACAGCTGCTGAGCTGTATTTTGCACTTTTTACAGCGATGCCACTTATGAGAAGACACCTTTTTTCTAATAAGATGTGCCCACAACAGAACATAATTTTATTATAGAAAATTAGATGTTTAAGGTTGTGAGAGTCAGTAATTTCAGTTGAACATGAGAGAAGACAATGTGAAAATGCAATCTTCAGTGCCATCTGCTGGACATCCAAAGTGACTAACTACATATTTCAAAGGTTTTAAATATATCTAGACATAAATTGATGCAAATTCATGGCATTCTTAGAAAACGTATGCAGAAAAAGTATGGAACGTGTCTTTAAGCTAAATGGACCTTTTTGTCACATTTTGTCTTTTTTTTTTCAATGAGAAACAATTGGTCTTCTTGAAAAGAAACAAAATAAAACAATACATTTGGTTTCAGAGTAACAGCCGTGTTAGTCTGTATTCGCAAAAAGAAAAGGAGTACTTGTGGCACCTTAGAGACTAACCAATTTATTTGAGCATGAGCTTTCGTGAGCAAAGCTCATGCTCAAATAAATTGGTTAGTCTCTAAGGTGTCACAAGTACTCCTTTTCTTTTTGCGAATACATTTGGTGGTTTTCATATCATATGTGCAATGTAGGAGAGAGAATGTCACTGGAGAAAATCTTAACCCTTTTCAATTTCATTACTTTTATGTACTTAATTTCTAAGGTCTAGTGCTACTTTAACACAATATCTTTTCCTTTATTTTCCCCACGAGAAGGGGCTGCTGGAATCCTTCTCCATCCCAGTTGATGAACTTTACCCTTAGTGAACCCATTTACCAGTTAGGAAAAAGCAGGACGGCGGTGAAATCCTGGCCTTATTAAAGTCTATAGGAGTTTTGTCCCTGGCTTGAATGAGACAGATCGAGAAGCCACACCTATGTTTGAGCAGAACGGGGCTAAAATCCAAATGTGAATTTTATAGAGTGTGCTTCTGTATTTCCTATAAAATAAAAAGTGCTCTTCTAACAACATGAATTTCTCATAAGATCTATCCTTGGAATGAGCCAATAAAGTAATCCAAAACAAGAACTGCAGTTGATTCGCCATGTGTGCCCACTATTCTGTACCCACTTAAGCAAGCACTGTGTTGATATGAAACAAAAACAAATATGAAACTTTTTTACTGCACAGGCAAAACATACTACTTTAAACTTAACTTAAAAAAAAAATCTAACCCTTTTTCCTCACCCAAATTTAGATTGATTTTTTTCAGTGAGTCTGCATTTTGTACCCTCAGTAATTTTTATATTTTTTTCTATCCATATGAAGCTACTGAAACTTTTTATGGTAGGAATTGTGTATCTTTTCATGCTAATCTGGCTTGGTAACTGATGAACAAATAAATACCCTTTGGGATGAAAGCAAGCATAGAAAGTTTCAAAGCAAAAGGAAAATGTGAGACCATTAGGAGTGAAAATGAAGGGATATAATGAATCCATGGTCACTGCCATATAACAAATTAAAAAACCCACCACCACCCCAAATCAAAAAATAATTCAATTTAGGATAAACTAATCAGTCAAGCCGGTAGAAATGTTTTGACCAAAATATTTTTCCCTTGGAAAATATAGTTTTGTCAAAATCTATGGAAAATGTCAATTTCAACAACCTGTTTTGGTTTTCCAACAACAGAATTTGAAATGAAAGTTTCTGTTTCATATCAATATTTCAAAGCTAAACCATTTTTTTTTATACACATACTTAATAGAAAAGGAGCAGGACAAAGGTTTTAAGACAAAAACAGATGTACTGTACTCTCTGTCGTCAGTTCTTTCCTGCTTTACTATATAACCCAAGTTTGGCAATACCAGGCCAGTGTGCAGTGGAGGGAAAATTAATTCATTTCCATGCTATAATTCCATCCTGAACAAAATGTACAGCAAAATATCCATCAGAAATTTTGCTCACAATTTACAAATTAAATTAAACAAATTAAATAACATTAAGCAAAATTCCTGATGGATACATTCTGTGTAATTGATTTACTTATGGTACTCTTAAAATTATTTGGATAATTAAATTGGTTATTTTACATATTCCTTAACATTTTTAATAGTTCCCATTAGAAAGCTATATGTGAGCAGATGGCATTAGTAGTCTAATAAAAGTAGTTATATATCAAAGGTGAAATCCAATAATGTAACCAGTAGTAGTATTGTTTTTCAGTATTTTGTCTAATTCTCTTGACCCATTTTTCTCTTATCTAATCCGACATTGCAAATGTTGCTTAAGCGGTTTAGCAAAACTAAGTCTTCGGTGCTACAGCCTGCTTTTTCATTAACACAAAACACTTAGGATAGTGTATAATGTTTATAGAGAGGGAGAAGAGAAAATTAGGATAACTTTGCCTTTTTTCTTCTGCTTCTTTGTTAGAATGGTGTCCTAACAAGGTTACTGTTATTAGTGTAATTGCTGATTGATTTATTCCTGAATCCCATCTTTCACTTACCATCGGATGGGAAAAACAAGGACATAGAACATCATTCTTTGCTTACTATTAGAATTGCTCAAGTACTGGAACAAAAAATGTTCCAGTATTCCCTGAGTACTAAGGCTTCCATTCAATTAATTCTTCTTCGGCCCTTTTAGTATTTGAAACCAGTGAAGCTTCAAACTAGACTGTGTGGTTTGGTCACATACATTGATGTTAATTACTTAACTATTACTAATTTATTTAATTATGAACAACCATTTCTAACACCAAATATATGTATTTTAACATTAATTCTGGCAGCCAATCTATTAGTTAATTGGATGATGAATTGCAAAGCTTGAATAGCATCTAAAAAAGAAAAATATGCAACTACTTCGAAGAAATTTTGCGGGGAGTTTGAGTTGATTGTTACTAGTTAAGATTGAGTCCTATTTATATCTCAGAAAAGGGTACTCAAATGTACAGCTTCCCCAAGAGTAAAAGGTATGTAACTAAAATCTGTTTAAGGGCGTGATTCTCAAAGCTAGTATAAAGTAGCCATCTCAAAGCAGGAGGAAATGATGAAGAGAATAATCAAGGCTTTCATGGACGGACACATGTACTTACATAATGTATTAATTTCAAGATGTCCTGTTTCTATTAATAAGATACTTAGTTTTTCATGTTTTTATAATATCTAAGGAGATATATATATTGAGCAAAGTATAAATATCTGAAAATTTTGCTTGTGGTTTCCACATAAGGATGGTGAGGTGTACATCTGTTATAAATGTCTCTCTGTATTATTGTACTCTCACTCATCTGGGATCTATGACTTCCATGCTAGGTGTAATAGTCAGAAAGCCAGAAGTCACACTGGGGAAAAAATACGTAGTGGTGGTGTCCTGGTTCCCACTACGAAACATTTTCCTACTTGTGGCAGCAAAATGCGCCACTATTCACAGTAGATGGTTTCGATGTTCGTTCTTGCACGGTTTGATCTGCTAACAATGTTGAAGTTTAAATTGTCATAATTTAAGCTTCAGTCACCTTCTCATTCAGGTCAATAAAAGTCCTTACTTTTCTCAAAGCTATTTATTATTTAAGGAGATTTGCAGACTCAAAAAGACACCACTGCGTTTATTTTCATCTGGTTCACATTTTGAAGGTTACCGTCACCACCATAAGGGTTGTGATTACATTTTTTTAAATGAAGACTTTAGATTCTAGAACAAAATTGGAATCAACCAAGGAAAAACTGCTTGTTCATGGAACCACTGCTAACTGGCCTAATCTGGCACCTGAAAACTGGAATATGTGGTACACTCTATAACATCCATATAATTTCATATGGATTTATGCAAAGCATGAGCTCTCGTGTCAGAATTCCAGGTACATTGTGAAGGAAGAGCCCTGCAATAAAACTGAAAGAGACCACTGTAGTAAGGGCCAAGAAATGGACCAGAGTTTAATCTTTAGTAAGTCCATATACCTCTGAAAGAAGAAAAGGAGTACTAGTGGCACCTTAGAGACGAACCAATTTATTTGAGCATAAGCTTTCCTGAGCTCACGAAAGCTTATGCTCAAATAAATTGGTTCGTCTCTAAGTGCCACTAGTACTCCTTTTCTTTTTGCGAATACAGACTAACACGGCTGCTACTCTGAAACCTGTCATATACCTCTGGTATCGATACTGCCAGCGTTTTTTTACTGTATTTGATGCTGGTCTGTCTATGTTAAAATATGTGCATTTCACTTGGGGAATTTTTTCTTGGTTTTAGAGATGATGGCGGAATGTTTGTTGGAATCTTTAAGTTATGGTCTTTAATTGTTCCATAGCATCTAACCTTTTAAACTGAGGCTTGCAACGCACATCCTGATTATAACCTATGGACACTAGTGCAATGTAAATAAATAAATAATAATTGATGCTCAAGCAAATATTGATAAGTATTTTTAGCTTTGATTTCATAATTGTTAGATACATTTATATCTGATTTGGGTTTTTTTGATAATCTGTAACTGTATATTTGAAACTGGTATTAGTCACATAAAATGATTCACCTGACATCTTTTAAATAATTATCTTTTGACCACTTACTCCTGTTAGTTTACTCTTAAGATTTTTTATGTGAATTTTAGAGCTGGTGGGGCAATCTTTCAAGTTCAACTTGTATTTGATATTGTCTATTTTAATTGTTGTAAAAGGACCTAGAATATTAGATGCTGTTGTAAATCAAAAGACAAATAGTTTCTTTTGTTATTGCTATAAACTGTTTTCTCTTCTGTGCAGGAGGTTGCATCAGCAATTTGAAAGTTATAAAGAGCAAGTAAGAAAAATAGGTGAAGAAGCCCGCCGCTACCAGGGAGAGCACAAGGATGATGCACCTACGTGTGGAATCTGTCTTAAAACAAAGTTTGCTGATGGTTGTGGTCATTTATGCTCTTACTGCCGGACCAAGTTTTGTGCACGATGTGGAGGTCGTGTTTCTCTACGATCAAACAATGTAAGTTTTCTATTGCATAGTTTTTATTGCAAATATTGATACACTCAAACCTACAAATTGTTCCTCACTTATCTTACTTTAGCATCTCTTCCATTCATCATTTCACCTTGACCCTTTCTAAGGTGGGGTTTCTGTGTTGGTAGGTAACAAGTCAAAACAATGTATTCCAAAAGTATGAAGAAATTTATGATCCCTAAAGACAGTTAATTAAAATAAAATAAAATAAAATGTTGTATGACTGTGCTGAGCTATAGTTTGAAGGAAGAATTTTTATTTTATCTGGAATGATAAACCACATTTTCATCTTAGATGTTTCGAATTTCCCCTATTGAGCAATTTTGATTAACTCTGTAGAATTTTAAACTTCTTTTTCATAAAGGTTTTAAGGTCATTTGTGTTTCTCTTTAAAAGAATGATCAACTCAGGGAAGGGGAAAGTAAGCCCTTCCGAATTGCACTGATGAACACCAAGTGTATTGGTTTCAGTTTAGTTTTAATTTAATTTAGTTTTAAATTGTACTGTACTTGTAATTTATCATGGACTAGAATCCCTCTCATGGAGTTAATTCCTGATCCTTCTGTCAGGCAGGTGGGGTTTGCGCCCTCTTTTCCACCTGTATAGAATGAGCTGGAAAGCTTGGCCCCAAATCTTTAGGTTTCCCAGGGGTCTATATGGAAGCCTTCTGCCCCAGCAATTCCCTTCTCTCTGGCATCATGGATCCATTGGTGGCAGCCAGCTATCCCACTCATTCATGAGAGGTGAGATATATATGTGGAAGACCACTGCCACATGCTGATTTTGGGGGCTATCCTGGCCCCATAATATGCTCTAAAATGTTTAAATAGTCTTTCATCTTATCAATGGATTTGTTAGCTATTGTGATACCTAGTGCAGCTTCTCAGATGCTGTATCAAGGCACTGGAATCTTTGACAGTGTCCTAAATATATTTGGAGCTCCCTTTTTCTATATGAACTCAATTCAAAAATGGACAAGAAACAAAATGTATAATACAGCTAATCCCTTCTACAACTAAACTATTGTTGCACTCTTTTCCTCTTCTCTGAACTAGAATTTATTTTATTGAGGATCTTTTGAAATTCAGGTTTTAAAAAAATTAAAAAAGCAGAAACAGCCTATTTCAGATTTATACCAGGAATATGTTATACTCTTAGTGTACTCATTTAACTCCCAGTAACCCTACTTGGAGTTCAGTGTACTTTTTGAAAAAAGAATGCAGCTGCATACATGACCCGCTGAATATGTTCAGTGTTTTAAAACTATGTGTGTGCACCACACCCTATCACCTGCAGGTGGTATCATTAGAACAGGTTACACAGGAAGAACTAGTTTACTTTGGTATTCTAGGTAAGATTACAACAATATCTGCAATATTTACGACACAGAAGAACTTGAACATGTTTTAATTATTGCTTATCTAATATTTCTAGTCACACATCAACATTAGTCCAAAATTTGTTCCTGAGATAACATTGACTTCAGCTGTGTTGCACCAAGCATAAATTTGATTTACTGTATTTAAAATAAAGCCAAGGGGTATGACTTAAAACCAAAGACATTCAGAATTAAGGTTTAAATTGCTTCCTGAATTTTTCTTGTTGTGCCTAGTCATTGCAATAATTATTATTCTCTCTCCAGACCTTTAGAACAGTGGTGCTTTCTATTAGTTTTGCAAAATTCTGTTCTATTGTCACACTAGAAAAATAGTCATTTTGACAGGAGAGTAAAAAATTATTGGTTTTATTAATATCAACATTGTTGTCAGGGTAAATGTGAGTTAGAATATTTTTGTACCTGGTCTGGTAAATGTTCATGATGGTTTTGCAAGGCTGTTACCAATTAAGTCTAGTAAATTGCAGTACCTAGGCACAATAAAGAAAGTCAGCCCACAGCAGAGACATCGAGCATTCACTAGAAAATAACCTATTTTTGAGTGATAGGACCCATCTGTACTGGAAAAGCAACAGACTCATCAATCTGGTTACCTAGTTGTCTCCTTACCCAGTTATGGAACAGTTTTACAATTTGTTTTTTGCAGATGCCCTAGTGTTATTACTGGGACAGATGACTGGGCCAAAGCATTGGAAATGGCTAGAGCTTTAGCCCAGTTATAGAACATGGTTAAGGCCTGTTCACACTACAGATTTTAACCATGTTGTAACTGGGTCAAGGGACATCAGTCTTATAGCTTATCTGATAATTATTTTTGTAGTATTGCTCTAAAACCAATTAAATTCCAATTAATTTTTGACTCACTTAAAAACTTTAAAATGGTCAAATTGTCCTATTTAAAATAAATAAATAAAATAAAATAAAAAGATCCACAGATGTCATGGCTGGGTTAGGACCTTGTCAGGTATGCTGACTTGACACGTTTCTAGGAGAGGAAGTGTTAAGTTATGGACTCTTGAAAACAAGCAGCCTGTGATGAAAACCCAGATACATAACTACAGAGGCCCTATTAGGTGCCCTTAAAAGATTTAGAAAGTGTTTCTCATGGCAAAACTGACATGAGAAACATGATTGTTAATATTTCCATTCTTCTTTGACTTCTCCATTCTTTGCTACAATCTTTCATGCTTCTATGGGGCCATGTTAGAATATATATTTTCTGTGCATGTAGTAGTATAAATATTTTTATTTACAAATGTTATTTTTTTTTAAGTCTTATGTTTTTAACTCTTTATAGAGACACTTACTAGAATTGCCTTTCTTTGAAATCTGCCTATTAATATTTGCCTACTTTTTTCTTTTTCTCTTCCTGTTTCTTTTTGTCTTTACTCTGCTTCCTTGGATGCTTTCCCAAAGGAGGACAAAGTGGTTAGAATCCATGCTTTCTTTTATCATTTATTATTATAATGTTGTTAGTAAAGTAAATGTGAAGTATATTAATGTTAATTATTGATCTTTTGCAAAAAAAATGATCTTTTGCAAAAAACAAAAAAACAAACCCCAAAACAAAACAACAACAAAAAACCCAAGACCATTCCTAGTTTGTGTGCAGTTGCCAAAATTAGGATAATCAACCAAATTCATTAAAATCTGTGGGCAGTGATCAATCTCTATAATTCTAAAGAGTTCAAGAAAAGAGCAGGAAATGATAAAATGTACTAAAGAGCTTATTTCAGTAGATATGAGTACAATTACAACCTGGCTTTTGATTTTTCTGATACAAGGTCCTTCCATCTGCCTTCAGGAAATCTAGTTTAATTTTTTTAATATATTTTTAATTTGATATATATCATTTGCTGTGTCTTTACTCTTGCTGCAGCAAAAATTCAGTTGACTTCTAATTCATGGGAAGTCAGTCTTTTGATTTTACATCTGAAGTATTTTCACCATGGTGATGCTGGCAAAAGATACTGTCTAAAAATGGGCAAAAGTATTGTGGATGGCGCTTCATGAATCCCATGTGAAAAAGGCAAATCGTACATTTTGGAAAGTTGAAAAGTTGTGGAGCGGCCGGATTCATTATTGAAATGTGCAATGAGGCCTATGCATTTTCTGAAATAGGACCACTGTGCAGCACTTCTGGGTCAAATAAGTATGTTCATGTGGAGCAAGCAGAACTCTGTGTTCAGTAAGTGGCTCCTCATCCAGCTACGCATTCTCCGCACTGGAGGAAATAGTGGATGGATGTGAGTGAAAAAGTAGGTGTGTTTTTCTTACCTTCTTAATTCCCAGCCAGGCAGATGTAGTATAGAGCCAGGATCCCAGCCCAGAGGAGGTACTCCAGACTTTTACCTTAGCATATCAGGCAATGGGAATTAGCAAGCTTTGTTCAGTCATCTGAACAGAAAAAGGTGCTGGAGGCATGACAACCAAGCATAGCGTTACCCATCCCTGACTTTCAGGCAGCAATGCTATAACTGTGTCATGGAATGGCAATATTTCCATTGAAGGTCATAGCACAGGCCTAACTTAAGACTAAGACTGCACTCCTGCTGGAGAAGCATACCTTCCATGGTAACTGCACCCTTTATTATTAGGATTGCTGTTGGCATATTTACTTTTAGTATATATCTCTGGAGCATAATAGTATGGGAGTGAATTGAATGTGTTCTTCATATTGCTTAACATATATGCATGCGATAACTATTATTATATCTCGAGATTTTGATTTGCACAGGCATTTTTGGCAAGCTGCCATCAAATCCTGGGGAATTGGTCCCTCCCACCAGCCTCAGGTTCATCCCCACTCCATAGAGATACTCTCTTGTGTACTTTACATGGGCTTTCATAATGACTATGAATTATGACATTATAACTTCATTGCATAGTTGGACACTTCACCGTATAGCACATTTGGCACTCTGGACAAAGCAGTGAACTGAGCTGTGGGGCTTTCTGATCTTTCCAGTTCCAATAATCTAACTTATTTGGGGTGGGGAGGAAAGCTCCTCATGCAATATTGATCTGTTTCTAAATCAATACAGCATTGATTAATCCGACTTGATCTAGAGGTACCCACCTTCCACCCACCTCTGAGGCTGCTGCAAAATCTTTGTGTCTCTCTACCACTTAAAGAGGTACCCACCTTCCTCCAGCAAGCCAGACAACAGGCCTCCCACTTAATGTTCAGTGTGGTCAGTTGCATTACTTTTAATCCAGGATGATCAGGTTAAATCTTTTAAACAATGCAGTGTAGATCACTTGTTGATTATGGAAAAACATAGGCAGCAATCCTTTTATTTGACAAATATTTTTTTTAGTGACTAAGACTTGAAATTATAGAACGGAACTTCCTATAGACTAGGGCTATAAAGCGATAAGAAGAATCACGATTAATTGTACAATTAAAAAAATTAATCATGATTAACCACAAATGACATTTATTTAAATATTTTTGATGTTTTCTACATTTTCAAATATATTGATTTCAATTACAGCAAAGAATACAAAGTGTACAGCGCTCACTTTATTTATTTTTGATTACAAGTATTTGCACTGTAAAAAACCAGAAATAGTATTTTTCAATTCACCTAATACAAGTACTGTAGTGCAAACTCTTTATCGTGAAAGTTGAACTTACAAATGTAGAATTATGTTCAAAAAACTGCATACAAAAATGAAACAATGTAAAACTTTAGAGCCTACAAGTCTACTCAGTCCTACTTCTTGTTAAGCCAGTTGCTCAGACAAACAAGTTTGTTTACATTTGCAGGAGATAATACTTCCTGGTTCTTGTTTACAATGTCACTTGATAGTGAGAACAGGCGTGCTCATGGCACTGTTGTAACCGGAATCGCAAGATATCTACATGCCAGATGCACTAAAGATTCATATGTCCCTTCATGGTTCAACCATCATTCCAGAGGACATGCATCCATGCTGATGATGGATTCTGCTTGATAACGATCCAAAGCAGAATGGATCAATGCATGTTCATTTTCATCATCTGAGTCAGATGCCACCAACAGAAGCTTGATTTTCTTTTTTGGTGGTTCAGATTCTGTAGTTTCCACATCCGAGTGTTGCTCTTTTAAGACTTCTGAATGCATGCTCCACACCTCATCCCTCTCAGATTTTGGACCGCATTTCAGTATCTTAAACCTTTGGTCGAGTGCTGTAGCTAGTTTTAGAAATCTCACATTGGTACCTTCCTTGTATTTTGTCAAATCTGCTGTGAAAGTGTTCTTAAAATGAAAATGTGCTGGGTCATCATCCGAGACTGCTATAACATTAAATATATGTCAGAATGTGGGTAAAACAGAACTGGAGACATACAATTCTTCCCCAAGGAGTTCAGTCACAAACTTAATGAACACATTTCTTTAAATGAGCCTCATCAGCATGGAAACATGTCCTCTGGAATGGTGGCTGAAGCATCAAGGGGCATACGAATGTTTAGCATATCTGGCACGTAAATACCTTGCAACACCAGCTACAAAAGTGCCATGGGAATATCTGGTCCTCACTTTCAGATGACATTGTAAATAAGCAGCAGGCAGCAGTATCTCCTGTAAATGTAAACAAACTTGTTTGTCTTAGCAATTGGCTGAACAAGAAGTAGGACTGAGTGGACTTGTAGGCTCTAAGGTCTTACATTGTTTTGTTTTTGAGTGCAGTTATGTAACAAAAAAAATCTACATTTGTAAGTTACACTTTCATGATGAAGAGATTGCACTACAGTACTTGTATGAGATGAATTGAAAAATACTATTTCTTTTTATCATTTTTACAGTGCAAATATTTACAATAAAAACAACTATATAAATTGAGCACTGTACACTTTGTATTCTGTGTTGTAATAGAAATCAATATATTTGAAAATGTAGAAAAATATTAAAAAATATATAATAAATTTCAATTGGTATTCTATTGTTTAACAGTGCGATTCATCACAATTAATTTTTTGAGTTAATAGCATGAATTAACTGCAATTAATTGACAACCCTACTATTGACATACATTTTTTTCTCCATATTTACAACAATATGTTGTATCTGAAAATGTTAAACCCCCTTGTAATGAGATTTAGGAGTTCCCAGCCTGCTGTATTGCCATCAATATTTTATGATTTCCAGTGCACTTGATAGGATGAATAAGGAGCTGCTGGTATGTTGAGGTGGCTAATGAGGCATAAACTTTATCTTTATAATGATATATTAAACAAAGTAAGGTCTGATTTTGTAATATATACCTAGACATTCATTTTTAATAAATGTTCCTGCATACATTATTACACGACAGTTTTTCACATTTATAGCTGCAATCTGCTCTTTCTTCATATGTTTACAGATAGACTACATTTAATGCAGAAAAGGACCTAGGGGTTACAGTGGACGAGAAGCTGGATATGAGTGAACAGTGTGCCGTTGTTGCCAAGAAGGCCAATGGCATTTTGGGATGTGTAAATAGGGGCATTGCCAGCAGATTGAGGGACATGATCATTCCCCTCTATTTGACATTGGTGAGGCCTCATCTGGAGTACTGTGTCCAGTTTTGGGCCCCACACTACAAGAAGGATGTGGAAAAATTGGAAAGAGTCCAGCGGAGGGCAACAAAAATGATTAGGGGACTGGAACACATGACTTATGAGGAGAAGATGAGGGAACTGGGATTGTTTAGTCTGTGGAAGAGAAGAATGAGGGGGGATTTGATAGATACTTTCAACTACCTGAAGGGGGGTTCCAAAGAGGATGGATCTAGACTGTTCTCAGTGATACCAGGTGAGAGAACAAGGAGTAATGGTCTCAAGTTGCAGTGGTGGAGGTTTAGGTTGAATGTTAGGAAAAACTTTTTCACTAAGAGAGTGGTGAAGCACTGGAATGGGTTACCTAGGGAGGTGGTGGAATCTCCTTCCTTAGAAGTTTTTAAGGTCAGGCTTGATAAAGCCCTGGCTGGGATGATTTAGATGGGGATTGGTCCTGCTTTGAGCAGGGGTTTGGACTATATGACCTCCTGAGGTCCCTTCCAACTGTGATATTCTATAAGTCTGTGACCTGACACAGATGATTTCATCCTCTACACAGCTGTGCTGGCCACTGCTGGATGTAAGTAATCTGCGTCATATAAATGGCTGGAGGTTCCTGGAGCAAAGAGGAACTGAAAGCATATTGTGACTCTTTGATGTTATAAATCCTTTCCAAAATACCCTTTGTGATACTTTTTTCAAAATCAAACTATTATACCTCTCCTTTATAACCACATGATTATAAATGTCTTAGCTAGCTCTTGTTCCTTCTCTACTTAAGGAAACAGATGCATTTTAATGTTCAAAAGTAATCTTCAGTGAGAGAATAGATTTTCCTGGAATCGGGTTCTAACTTGCTCATCATTTACTCTTAATAAATCTGACCACTTGACACTGATAATTACTGAAATTTTCTTAAAATTCTTTTAACCCTCCCCTCATATACCCTCCTCCCAAATAAAACAAAACAAAAAGTGATAATCAAATTTAACTGTTCAGATAAGTTTTCACAATCAACCCACAGAGTTAAAATAAAATCTCAAAAATTCTTCCTAATAACAAATAAACTATGAACTTCCAATCTGCTCGTGGTTATTATGCATGCAGAAAAAGAGACTAAATTCATCAGATAAATGATTCATTAAAAGTAATTTGCTCAGTTGTAATGATAATCATGATATTTTCTCTAATTTTTTTACCCTCTCTCTATATCTAATCTTATTATACCATGCTCATCACGATGGTATCTGGATACCCATTGTGTGCTACTGAGGGTAGTAAAACATGTCAGAATAGGGCTAAAAGTAGCAGAAAAATATAAAATTTGTTGCATGCTTTCCTGTACCTCTGAGAAGTGCAGAAGACCCTTTAAATGGTGAGGACTTCATGGCTCTTGAAATGATGTCTAATACAATTCTTAAACACACACAGCTCTCTCTGGATATGTTTATATCTATCTATCTAACATATATATATATATCACTTCTTTTATGTGTTAGAGGTTATATAATACTCAGTGCTGCTGTAAGTAATTTTCTGCTGTTTTCAGTTTTATCAGAAAATTACTTATGAATGGGCCAGAACCACAAAGTTTGGCTGTGAATGTGAAATCAAAACTTCTCCAAAGTTTGGGTGGGATTCAGGTTTGGAATTTTAGTTCCAGATCATCTCTACTCCTTATATGGCAATATGATATTTACCAAGTATTTTCCCAAGACAAATCTATTTCCTTTTCTCCTTCAGTGTTCTGAAACACACCACAGAAGAGTGTGCCTATCTCCTGCCCCCTAGGAGAAATTTGCATGTGGGTAAATGGTCCAGTGTTCATCTTTCAGTTCACTTGATGAAAAGTCCATGTTTCAAGTTGGCTATTTAAATGGCTCCACAGTAAGCTTACCCAAGGGAATGGGAATGTTAATGCTGTTTTCTCGGACAGAACAAAACTAAAACGGTTGTTAGCAATTTCAGGGAATTATGGGAGAGTTGGCGTTCCAAGAGAGTGATTTTTGCGTCATGGTCAAGCCTTTTCATGAGCCAGATGTTTCCAGTGTGAGTTGAGATGGATAGCCTTGAACTAAGTGATGTATTGTAGTCCAGTAACAGGTAATATTAACTTCTCTTCACAAGCCAAAATTTTGCCCCATAGAAGCCAATGCTACACCCCCCTAGACTTTAATAAGACTATAATTTTACAACAAAATTAAATTTGAAAAAGGGATTGGAGCAAACAAAATGAGATCCTTGTTGGTGGAGTTAAAAGTGATTTGCTTCCCATTTTTCACATTGTCCAGAAGTTTCAATTCTGGTGCGAAGGGCAGGACTGGAGAGAGACTTTATCAGTTTGTGTGTGTAGGAAATTGTGGGCAGGGCAGGAAATGACTGAAGATCAGAATTTGAAGTAGGTTTCAGAGTAACAGCCATGTTAGTCTGTATTCAGAAAAAGAAAAGGAGTACTTGTGGCACCTTAGAGACTAACCAATTTATTTGAGCATAAGCTTTCATGAGCTACAGGATGAAGTGAGCTGTAGCTCACGAAAGCTTATGCTCAGATAAAATGGTTAGTCTCTAAGATGTCACAAGTACTCCTTTTCTAATCTGAAGTAGGTAATTATTGTAGAGCATAGTGTTTATCTGAGCATAATGACTGGAGAAATGTAATGTCAACTGTTTTTCCTGAAGTGCTAAAGGTTGGCTTTTCTGGACTATGATTGATTGAAATTATTTTCATTATATTACAATGTACATAATTTATAATCAGAAAAGAAAACATACTCATCACAAGATTTTTTGTAGTTGTGGGCCAGGTGTTTGAGAGACTTATCATTTTAATGCTTTTTAAAATTTATGTTTGCACAATGACTTGCTGATTTAAGGCTAACTTGAATGCATATGCTATGCAATTCAACCACTTGAAAATGTTTGTGCCACAAGACTAATGTAGCCAGAACAAAACTTCAGGATTGGAAAGAATTGTTTTCACTTCCCTTTCACAAAAGTCATAATTTTTGTAAAAAAAATTGTCATATAATTCATTAAAAGGCTAATTTGTATGTTGCTGACTAATACAGCTGCAACACCAAAACTGTTTCCTCAAAAGGAGGTAAAATGACATTACAAATTGCAAAGTGATAGATAAATTATCTCTCCGTAGCATTCAGCACAACTTATTTCCTAAAAGATTTAGTTTTCATATGCAGAGAAGAAGCACTGCTTTTCACTCAGCATTGACTAAAACTGCTGCTTTCAGCAGATAAAAGAAGCACTGTAAGAAGTTGAAGAAAAAAAATCTTCCTTAGTAAGATTGACTTTCTGAGGATGTAGTTCACTGTTGAGTTACTCATATACTCATAGACTTTAAGGTCAGAAAGGACCATCGTGATCATCTAATCTGACCTGCACATTGCAGGCCACAGAACCTCATCCACCCATTCCTTTAATAGACCCCGAACCTCTGGCTGAGTTACTGAAGTCCTCAAATCATGGTTTAAAGCAGGGATCGGCAACCTTTGGCCCGCGGCCCACCAGGGTAAGCCCCCTGGTGGGCTGGGCCGGTTTGTTTACCTGCCATGTCCGCAGGTTTGGCTGATCGCGGCTCCCACTGGCCATGGTACACTGTCCCAGGTCATTGGGTGCTGCGGGAAGCGGCAGCCAGCACATCCCTCAGGCTGCACCACTTCCCGCAGCCCCCATTGGCCTGGAGCAGCCAGCGGGAGCAGCGATCGGCCGAACTTGCAGATGCGGCAGGTAAACAAATTGGCCCAGCCTGCCAGAGGGCTTACCCTAGCGGGCTGCATGCCAAAGGTTGCCAATCCCTGGTTTAAAGACTTCAAGTTATAGAGAATTAACCATTTACACTAGTTTAAACCTGCAAGTGACCCGTGCCCCATGCTGCAGAGGAAGGCGAACCCCACCCAGGGTCTTTGCCAATATGAGCTGTGTTATCAGTTATCAAATATGGTTATCAGTTAGATCCTGAGCATGTGGGCAAGAGTCACCAGCCAGACACCTGGGAAAGAATGATCTGTAGTAATTCAGAGCCATCCCCATCTCCAACAGTTGGGGATTTTTTGCTACTGGCAGATGCTGATGGGCCACATGCCATTGTAGGCAGTCCTGTTATACCATCCCCTCCATAAATGTATCAAGCTCAGTCTTGAAGTCAGTTAGGTTTATTGTCCTCATTGCTCCCCTTGGAAGGCTGTTCCAGAACTTCATTCCTCTGATGGTTAGAAACCTTTGTCTAATTTCGAGCCTAAACTTGTTGATGGCCAGTTTATATCCATTTGTTCTTGTGTCCACATTGGCGCTAAACTTAAATAACTCCTCTCCCTCCCTGGTATTTATCCCTCTGATGTATTTATAGAGAGCAACTTCTATAGAACTTCTTTATAAATTTGTGTAGAGACAAGTTATTTATTTTTAAACTATATTACTTATGAATGGGCCAGAACCATTCATCATAAGTAATTTTTAAACTATATCTTCATCTTTTCAATTGTTTTTGTTTTATGCTTTTTTTTTGATTGATGTAATTATGTTTGATTATGTTTCAACACCTGTCTTAATGCTGTTCAGCCATAGTGAATTATCTACAGCCTTCCATACACAGAAAGCAGACACCTAATGGCCTTGGATATCAGTGGATCTATGTTCTTCAGTTAATCAGATCAGGGCTTCATTTAGTACTGACTCTGATTATGGAGGGTTCATTAGGTCATTTTTAACGTATGGCTTTAATTCAGCAAATAGGCTACAGCTACTCCTCTGTGCTTCCCTAGTGTGTCCTCTGGGTTTGTTATCTCTGCTAGCCAAATGCTTCAAGAAAAGATTGCCTACTTTTTCCATATGATTCTGCAATGGATGACCAAGGTAACATATTCTAGATCCATCCCTTTTTCTCAATTCTTTTTAAAAAGTTACTGAAGTTTCTACAGCTATCTTGGGTGTTCAGCAAATGCCTGTCAATTAATCAGCCATTATATATAAACCCTATGTAAATGATGCTGGAAAATTTCATACTCAGTGGAGCCTGTGTAAATAAAATGTAATATAATTAGTCCCCTAGGTCATTATTACAGACTATATGCTATAGCACTGTGTGATCCTGGATTATAGGTACAATTGCTCCAAATGATGGGCTCAAAGAAGGGGAAATGTTGCAGTGAAATAAAATGTAGTTTAGTTAAGAATTTTCCAGCAGAGATCCTAGTGTATTTCTTGAGTGGAATAATTCCGGTAATCTGCCCTGCCCCTGCAATAAAATCCTAGACTAAGAAAAATTAAATATTATACAGTTAAGCACTCAAAAGTCAAGAAATGCCAAAGTTAAGGTTGTACATACAAGCTTCACTATGCCCATTGTGCTATATACATTATTATAGTCATTAATTTATCCTATATGGAACCCCTTTTTATGAACATTACCAACTGTGCAGCTTTTAGCATTCAAGATGCACAGGAAATAAACCTGGTCTCTGGTGACCTATATCATTACTGCAGTCATAAATAACATTTCACTGCACAGTGAGGCTTTCTTTAGCTGCACACTTTGAGCTTAGCAAGAAAACTATTCAAATTGTACTACACCTGTAGAGTGTGATTTCCAATGGATTATAACTCTGTCAAATCAATGCCATAGTTTGACAGGGACACTTCTTCTCAACAAAGGATATTAGCAAACCTGATTTTTACATCCAACTCTTTTGGCACTAGGTCCATTGAAAATAAGAAATATGTTTAAAAATGGGGAAAGTTTAACCTTTTCATTTTCCTTGTAATAAAAAATAGCTTAATGGTTTATGTTCAAACATAAAAAAAAATCACTTTTGGTGAGAAGCTGGGAAAATGTCAACCTAAGGTAAAAGCTTCAGAAAATTACAACCAACTGAAAATGGAGTTCAGTGGAAATGCCTGTGTAGCCTTAACTACAGTGGCAGCAGTTTTGTCTTCTATGATTTTTATCTGCTATTATAATATTATATTCTGTGGGAATGGAGCCTTCAACTTGCCATTCTTAGCGCTAATTAGTAGCTACATCTTCAGGAAGCTGACATGCTCTTTTGGTTTCTTCTCACTTTTCTTTTTTTTTTTTTTTTTTTGCTTATATGGCAACTTTCATCAAAAAGGAGAGAGAGCTTTACTGTTATATGGCAACTTTCATCAAAAAGGACAGAGAGCTTTACTGCCTTTCTAGCTCTCCACTACATGCTTATCAGCTTGTGTAGACTGATATGATGTGTCATTCTGTAGTATTAAAGCCTTTCTAAAAAAGCTCTTTTTAGTTTTTTTTAGCAGCTACAGTACATATTTAGAAATTTCTGGAAGTTTTTAAATCAAGCTTTAACATTCCCTCCCTTTTAAAACACTATCCCTTAAGAACTTTGTATCCCCTGAGACAACTGTATCATGAAATGAGATTCTGTGATTTTCTTGATCTCTCTCTCTTCCAATTTATTCCACATCAGCAAATGTTTTCCTTTCATCCCCATGTCACTTTAGCAAGTAATACATATCATTGACAAAATCAGCACGCTTGCATTTATTAATCAATGACAAACTCAAAGCATAGTGTGATGAGGTAGTCTGCCCCTGTCAAGGATCCTCCTCCACTCTGAACGCTAGGGTACAGATGTGGGGACCTGCATGAAAAACCTCCTAAGCTTATCTTTACCAGCTTAGGTCAAAACTTCCCCAAGGTACAAAATATTCCACCCGTTGTCCTTGGATTGGCCACTACCACCACCAAACTAATACTGGTTACTGGGGAAGAGCTGTTTGGACGCGTCTTTCCCCCCAAAATACTTCCCAAAACCTTGCACCCCACTTCCTGGACAAGGTTTGGTAACAAGCCTCACCAATTTGCCTATGTGACTACAGACCCAGACCCTGGGATCTTAAGAACAATGAACAATCCTCCCAACACTTGCACCCCCCCTTTCCTGGGAAATGTTGGATAAAAAGCCTCACCAATTTGCATAGGTGACCACAGACCCAAACCCTTGGATCTGAGAACAATGAAAAAGCATTCAGTTTTCTTACAAGAAGACTTTTAATAGAAATAGAAGTAAATAGAAATAAAGAAATCCCCCCTGTAAAATCAGGATGGTAGATACCTTACAGGGTAATTAGATTCAAAACATAGAGAACCCCTCTAGGCAAAACCTTAAGTTACAAAAAAGATACACAGACAGAAATAGTTATTCTATTCAGCACAATTCTTTTCTCAGCCATTTAAAGAAATCATAATCTAACACATACCTAGCTAGATTACTTACTAAAAGTTCTAAGACTCCATTCCTGGTCTATACCCGGCAGAAACAGCATATAGACAGACCGAGACCCTTTGTTTCTCTCCCTCCTCCCAGCTTTTGAAAGTATCTTGTCTCCTCATTGGTCATTTTGGTCAGGTGCCAGTGAGGTTACCTTTAGCTTCTTAACCCTTTACAGGTGAGAGGATTTTTTTTTCTGGCCAGGAGGGATTTTAAAGGGGTTTACCCTTCCCTTTATATTTATGACAGCCCCTTAAGGCTAATACTGGTCAGTCCTCCTGTCATGTGACCTGGCCTTTAGGAATTTGGGGTGGTCTTACACACAAGGCCTAAGGAAATATGGAGAGAGAGGCAAAGAGTCCCAGGAAGAAGCAGGAGTTAAAAGAAATTCCGTTAGCCCTGGTCTACACTATGAATTTAGGTCGAATTTAGCAGCATTAGGTCGATTTAACCCTGCACCCGTCCACATGACCATGCCTGTTTTGTCAACTTAAAGGGCTCTTAAAATTGATGTCTGTACTCCTCCCCAGCAAGGGTAGTAGCACTAAAATCGACCTCACTGGGTTGAATTTGGGATAGTGTGGACGCAATTTGACGGTTTTGCTTCCGGGAGCTATCCCAGAGTGCTCCATTGTGACTGCTCTGGACAGCACTCTCAACTCAGATGCACTGGCGAGGTAGACCGGAAAAGCCCTGGGAACTTTTGAATTTCATTTCCTGTTTGGCCAGCATGGCAAGCTGATCAGCACAGGTGACCATGCAGAGCTCATCAGCACAGGTGACTAAGGAGACCCAGAATTGCAAAGAGCTTCAGCATGGACCAAATGGGAGACACTGGATCTGATCGCTGTATGGGGAGAAGAATCCATGCAGGCAGAACTCCATTCCAAAAGATGAAATGCCAATATATTTGCTAAAATCTCCAAGGGCATGATGGACAGAGGCTACAACAGGGACACACAACAGTGCCGTGTGAAAGTTAAGGAGCTGAGGCAAGCCTACCAAAAAACAAAGGATGCAAATGGTCACTCTGGGTCAGAGCCCCACACATGCTGCTTCTATGATGAGATGCATGCAATTCTAGGGAGCGCCCCTACCACTACCCCACCACTGTCCGTGGACACCTGCAAGGGAGGAGTCTCACGCAACAGAGATGAGGATTTTGTGGATGAAGAAGATGAGGAGGAGGAGGAGGAGGATAGCGCACAGCAGGCAAGCGGAGAATCCCTTCTCCCCCGCAGCCAGGAAATGTTCATCACCCTGGAGCCAATACCCTCCCAAGGCGGGCTCCCGGACCATGAAGCCAGAGAAGGCACCTCTGGTGAGTGTACCTTTGTAAATATAATACAGGGTTTAAAAGCAAGCGTGTTTAATGATTAATTTGCCCTGAAGACTTGTGATGCATTCACGGCCAGTATAGCTACTGGAAAAGTCTGTTAACATGTCTGGGATGGAGCAGAAATCCTCTAGGGACATCTCCATGAAGCTCTCCTGGAGGTATTTTAAAAGCCTTTGCAGAAGGTTTCTGGGGAGGTCAGCCTTATTCCATCCTCCATGATAGGACACTTTTACCATGGCAAGCCAGTAGCAAGTAGTCTGGAATCATTGCAGAACAAAGCATTGCCACAAATGGGCCCAGGCTTTGGTGGCATTCAAGTAACATCCATTCTTTATCTCTTTGTATTGGCCTCAGGAGAGTGATGATATTCATGGTCACCTGGTTCAAATATGGGAAATTTGTTTAAGGGAACATTCAGAGGTGCCCATTCCTGCTGGGCTGTTTGCCTTTCGCTGAAAATAAATCATCCCCGCTGTTAGCCACGCAGTGGGGGGAGGTCCGTTCATGCTGAACTGTTTGCATTTGGTTGACAGGGGTGTTCCCTGATACTAGCCATGCGGTGGGGGGGGGGGTCGGAAAGGTGTGAAGTGATCATCCCAGAGAATTGGGGGGGTTGGGTTGTGCTGCACATTCACCCTAAAACCACAGCCCCTTCTTTTAAATGGCCAACCCAATGGGCTTTGCTTGGTATGGGAAAGGAGGGCGCTGCTGTTTGAAACTGTTTCCACATGTTATGAAGGTTGAAGAAGCCAAAACTCTTTGCCTTATCATGGCTGCCTGGAAGCTGAATTCTGTTGCCCAGCCAAGCGTGTGTGATGTCTCACACCAAACTGGCAGGCACTCAATATAAGAGGCAAAATGCGACCTTGTACCAAAAGGACATGTGCTGTGTAATGTGAATCGCTTGATTCAGTGTGAAATAATCTTTGTTCCCTTTGTTCTCTAAAATGTATCTTTTTAAATACTACTCTCCCTTTTTTTCCTCCTGCACCTGCAAATGTTTCTACACTCCCCCTATCATCTCCATCCCAGAGGCTAGTGCAGATTAGAAGGTGAAAAAAAACCCGCACTCACAATGAAATATTCTCAGAGCTCATGCAGTCCTCCCGCACTGAAAGAGCTCAGCAGAATGTGTGGAGGCAAACAATGGCAGAGACCAGGAAAGCGTTAAATGAACGTGATGAGAGGAGGGAGGAGCACGATGAAAGGAGGCAGCATGCAATGCTGAGTCTAATGGGGGAGCAAACCGATATGCTCAGGCATCTGGTGGAGCTGCAGGAAAGGCAGCAGGAGCACAGATCACTGCTGCAGCCCCTGTATAACCTCCCCAAGTTTCATATCCTCCTCACCCAGATACCCAAGAAAGCGGAGGTGGGGTGCGGGGGAGGCTACTGGCACCCAGCCACTCCACCCCAGAGGACTGCCCAAGCAACAGAAGGCTGGCATGCAATAAGTTTTGAACTGTAGTATGGCCTTGTCCTTCGCTCCTCCCCTCATCCACCATCCCACCTGGTGCTTCCCTCCTCACCCACCCCTCCTGGGCTACCTTGCGAATTTTCCCCTATTTGTGTGATGAATTAATAAAGAATGCATGATTTTGAAACGAAAATGATGTTATTGCGTCTGAAAGCGGTGATCGAAGTGGGAGGTCGGTTGGCTTACAGGGAAGTAGAGTCATCGAAGGGGGCAGGTTTTCATCAAGGAGAAACAAACAGAACCGTCACACCATAGCCTGGCCAGTCATGAAACTGGTTTTCAAAGTTTCTCTGATGTGCAGGACACCCAGCTGTGCTCTTCTAATCACCCTGGTGTCTGGCTGTGTGTTATTGGCTGCCAGGCTATTTGCCTCAACCTCCTACCCCGCCATAAACGTCTCCCCCTTACTCACAGATATTGTGGAGCACACAGCAAGCAGTAATAACAATGGGAATATTTGTTTAGCTGAGGTCTAACCTAGTCAGTAAACTGCGCCAGTGAGCTTTTAAACATCCAAATGCACATTCTACCACCATTCTGCACTGGCTCAGCCTATAGTTGAACTGCTCCTTACTACTGTCCAGAGTGCCTGTGAATGGCTTCATGAGCCATGGCATTAAAGGGTAGGCTGGATCCCCAAGGATAACTATAGGCATTTCAACATCCCCAATGGTACTTTTCTGGTCTGGGAAGTAAGTTCCTTCCTGCAGCTGTTGAAACAGACTAGAGTTCCTGAAGATGCGAGCGTCATGCACCTTTCCCGGCCATCCCACGTTGATGTTGGTGAAACGTCTCTTGTGATCCACCAGTGCTTGCAGCATCATTGAAAAGTACCCCTTGTGGTTTACATACTGGCTGCCAAGGTGGTTCGGTCCCAGGATAGGGATATGCGTTCCGTCTATCGCCCCACCACAGTTAGGGAACCCCATTGCAGCAAAGCAATGACCTGCACATTTCCCAGGGTCACTACCCTTGATAGCAGCAGCTCAGTGATTGTGTTGGCTACTTGGATCACAGCAGCCCCCACAGTAGATTTACCCCCTTCAAACTGATTCCTTACTGACTGGTAGCTGTCTGGCGTTGCAAGCTTCCACAGGGCTATTGCCACTTGCTTGTGAACTGTGAGGGCTGCTCTCATCTTGGTATTCTTGTGCTTCAGGTCAGGGGAAAGCAAGTCACAAAGTTCCATGAAAGTGCCCTTATGCATGCGAAAGTTTTGCAGCCACTGGGAATCATCCCAGACCTGCAACACTATGTGGTCCCACCAGTCTGTGCTTGTTTCCCAGGCCCAGAATTGGCATTCCATGGCATGAACCTGCCCCACTACCACCATGATGTCCAAATTGCCAGGGCCTGAGATGTCTGTGTCCATGTCCTCATCACTATTGTGATCATGCTGTCATCGCCTCCTCGCCTGCTTTTGCAGGTTCTGCACATATTGCAGGATAATGTGAGAGCTGTTTGCAATGCTCACAACAGCAGCGATGAGCTGAGTGGGCTCCATGTTTGCCATGGTATGGCGTCTGCAGGAGAGCAGAGTTGCAGTGGAAGCAGTGGATGACAACAGATGCCACGAGAATAGATATTTATACAGAACGACGAGAGGACCTGAGAGGTGGATTCATGGCACCAGGAGAGCAGAGTTGTAGCGGAATTGGTGAAGGATGACGGTTAGCACCACACACATTTCTTGAGAAGAACCCGGGAGCACATGACAGACAACATGGAGAAATTTGCTATTGAGACAACAGCAGCAGAGCAGAGTTGCAGTGGAAGCACTCCCACTGCACCATCTGCTGACAGCTGTGTGGCATCTGCACGAAAAAAAAGGCGTGAAACGATTGTCTGCCCTTGCTTTCATGGAGGGAGGGGCAACTGATGACATGTACCCAAAACTACCTGCAACAATGTTTTTGCCCCATCAGGCATTGGGAGCTCAACCCAAAATTGCAATGGGCAGTGGAGACTGGAGGAACTGTACAACCCACAGTGCAATGCTCCGAAAGTCGACGCTAGCCACGGTACTGCAGACGAACTCTACCAACTTAATGCATTTAGTGTGGACATATGCAATAGACTGTATAAAATCGATTTCTAAAAATCGACTTCTATAAGATTGACCTAATTTCATAGTGTAGACATACCCTTAGTGTATCTTTAAGGGCCTGGAACCTGGAGCCTTGAAGAGAGGGTGTGGCAGGGCCCCCCCTCTCACCCAGCCAATAAGGAATGAGCTGGGGGAAGGGACCAGCATAAATGCTGCCTTCTCCTTCATAGATGAGCAGAATTGCCTATATATACTTCAGGGAGCAGAAAGGCTCTTGCAGAGGCCCTGAATTAACTGGGAGAAGTCAGCAGCAGTGGAAGGCCTGCCTGCTGAACTCTCATAGCCTGAGGGTGGAAGAACTGATAGGTAAAAGGGCAGAGCAGGGTGAGAAGCTATATAAAGTCCTGAAGCTTGCCTGAACCACAGCTCCACCTCCATGGAGAAGAGCTGTGGAAAATTCCTTCCTTAAGAAGGGAAACAGTAAGGATAGTTTGGAAGATATCCCGGTATATACCAGAGAAGGTGAAGGAGAGCTTTGTGTGATTTTTGCCTTTGGGGTTGAATAAAGTAGACCCCTGGAAAAAGTATCTCTTACAAGATTGATAAACATGGAAATACCAATACCAAGTGTAAGCAAAATAGTAATGCCATTAAGAATTTGCATCAGAGAGAATTCCAAACATTCATAATCAACTGAAAATAAGATTTATATAAAATTAGAATGCCACAGTTAGGTAGTTCACAATTTGCTAAATAATCAATTCATAAGAGTCTGTCTGTATTTCCTACATGTAATATTTCCTTTGCGGCTGTGTTATTCAGCCTTAATTTTCTTTTGGTTAATTATATCCCATTACTCCTACTTGTTGATTGTTAATTATTATTTATTATAATAACTAGGAGCAACTGCAGTAATATTAGAGCACCCTACATTGATCTTTCTTCTTGTGATTGCTCCTTCAAGTAAACTTGAAGATAGTTTTATCTACTGTAAGTGTGATATATGCAGTTAGAAAGCTAGCTGTCTATCATAGACTTCTGACAAAGTGAGATGGGGCAGAAGGTTTAAAAAACCAGAATATTTTGCCTGTCTGGGTATGTGCTGTAGGTGCAGAATGGCTAAGGGAACTTGCTAGTAGCTCCTACAATTCTGCTCTCAGTCTGCCTTCTTTCCAAGAACTTCTCTGGCAGCAAAAGCCAAAATTTAGCCCTGAAACTGGGCAACAAAAGGATATAGCAGGCTACAATTCCTGCTGAGTGTTCACGTCTTGATTATAAAGACCAAATATACTCATTACCTGGAAGAAGCTAGTGGCTGAAAGGAGTGAAGACCCATTTCTTCTTCTCATAGACCTTCCCCTCGATTAGTCCTGGAAATCACCTAGTCCTTAAATTGTAAACCTACTCATGATTAGCCAGACAGTCCAAAAGGTTATGATTTTTGTCTCTTTTTCAGTGGAAGTGTGGACCTGGCAGCTTGAAAAGAAATGTCGGTTATAGAACACATTTTAACTAGGTAATAAATCTTGTACTTACAGTGGGATTTAATTAATTTTAAAATGTTAAAACATCTAATTGGACTTGAGAACTTACTACTTTTACTATGGAAAATTAGCTTAATCATTACAAAAACAATATATAATCTATTCACAGTGTAATTAAATTCTCATTTATTTTAAACATCTGCCACAACTACAACATAACTAACCTATTACATAAACTTTAAAACTTTCAAAGAAAACATTACAATGTCTAACAGGAAGAACATCTTCTTCACATAAGACAACATATCAATACCTCAATGACTGTTTAGATCTGATCCTAAAAAGTGAATGACTACATAAGCATAAGTTTATTCACAAGTGCTAGTTGCCCATTTTGTCAAGCTACCATGTCCATTATAGCCTAAAGATAATTAGATGCTATAATATGTCTGTGATAAATGATCTTCTTGACTTGTGCATTTTACTTTAAGCCTTTAGTTCTAATGCAATTATCATGCAAAATTTAATAAAGAATACTTTTTATTTAATTGCATGAATCAGGCTTATTTCTCCTTGTGAATAAAAGTCAGTTTATTTTTCCCTTGCAAGCAATGTAGTTAGAATGCATTATTATTTTTTCTGTTTTAACTATATCCTACATTGTATGGGTTTTCATCCCAAAGGATCTAAAAATGGTATACAGATTGTGGATCCAAGTCCGAATTCCTTGTGCACCTAAAATTTCCATAATTACAGTAAATACTCTTGGGCATGGGATCCTTTTTTAAAATCAGTTGATAAAATGATACTGTAACATTAACTAGAATATGATTTAATAGAATAAATGTATGGAGCAATTTTGTGGGAAGGAATCACAGTAAGACTTTCGTTGCTAGCTAAAAAGTTTCAAAAGTAAAGAAAGATTTTTGACTTACTAAACATTAAATGAAACTGACAAACAGCAGAATAATTCCCAGAGAACAAAGTCATTATTAGAAATGGATGTAATCTGTTCTCTTTCTCGCTCTCTTTTTTGTTACAAAGAAGTTTAATCCTCATCCAGGATTAAAATTCAGTGTATTTTTAGCAGTGCTGTGTCCTAGATAAAATATACTTCTATCTATATTTTTATACGTCTTTTAGGATTCTGGAGTATTTTGTCCTCCCACCAAACAGTCACATACTGGAATGTATATGTGTAACTAAAACATAGATATAGATCTGTATGTGCATAGCTGCAATTATCTAGGCTCTTTCCACATTTTGTAATCGCAATAGTGGGGTGGAGTATATGTTTGTTTTATAATACACACATCTGAGGATAGAGTATCCTGTACAAAGTAAGCAGAGCTATAGAAGAAGTTTCTGTGCCTTTTTTGATCATTTCTCATGGTGTTGGTGCACGTTAGGAATAGCTTTTGAAGTTCCTGGTTTTCTTTATAAGGATAACTTTTATTAAAAATAGAACTATAATATGATTAACAAAGTCCAAAAGCTGTAATTTGGTTCTTTAAAGCATTGGTTGACTGGGCCAGATAGATAATGAAATCTCTATTTGATGAAACCAGAGGTGGGTCCAAGTCACATAGTTTGGTCCCAGATTCAAATTTTCCAAGCATTCGAAGGTGCCCAGCTATGACTTTTAGGAGCATACAGGAAAATCTCATCTACTATGTGAACTTATTTCTACTGAACACTTTACATAAAGCCTGACAATGAAATACAATTTATATTTGATTATTATGTTAATTATGTTTTCCATAAAAATACTATTTAGCAATAAGAAAAGGAGTACCTGTGGCACCTTAGAGACTAACAAATTTATTTGAGCATAAGCTTTTGTGAGCTACAGCTCACTACAGATGCACTCAGTGGAAAATATAGTGCGGAGATTTATATACATAGAGAACATGAAACAATCACTCTCATTACAGTGTGTATGGTAACATCCATTGTTTCATGTTCTTTATGTATAGAAATATCCCCACTTTATTTTCCACTGCATGCATCCGATGAAGTGAGCTGTAGCTCACGAAAGCTTATGCTCAAATCAATTTGTTAGTCTCTAAGGTGCCACAAGTCCTCCTTTTCTTTTTGCGGATACAGACTAACACGGCTGCTACTCTGAAACCTGTTATTTAGCAATAGTGAGAACTTGGCACCAATCAGTAGTTATGGGAAATTTGCCATTTTCATTTCTAGAAAGTAGTGTAAAATATTTAAAAAATAGGTATTGGAATCTGAATATTCAGCTGAGCAGATGTGTTTGGTAGCTCTGAATATTTGTGCTAGTAAATGTAAAGATGTTTGTGGTATTGCTGCTGGACAAGATTGGGTATATTACTGGGACAAATTCAATGGTTGTAAGTGGTGATGTAAGCTATACATTAGGTGCCAGTTCTTCAGGAAATGGGTTAAGTGGCAAATAGTGTAGCTTGCACCAACTTGGCATTCAGTGGGTGAGCAAAATAAGTGCAATTTAATAGCTAAGTAAGTGTGTTTGAGACAGATTCACTTTTCAGCTACAGCGTCTTTATGCCAGCATAGCATAGTTTCTGCAAAGGAGCCATGGGACAGGCATAATTCATACCCAGTGAATAGTAATTGTGGGGTCTTGTTTGCCAGATCTGTGTCAGCTCCATAAACACTCCTGGAACAGTGGATCAGGGACTGCAGGAAAAAGAGCGGGAAGAGGTGTGGCCAGGGCATCTCCTGACTGCTGCAAGTGAATCAGCTTACCTACCTTATTCCAAGGTGTGAATGATGTCCTTTGTTCTTCTGTTGCTGCTGGGACCTCACTTCATCTTCCATCCTCCTGCTGCCTGTTCTTTCTGTTTTTCTGCCACCCCCTTTTCAGCATGCATGTTACTTTAATCCTGCACATCCAGTGACAATCCTACTGATGCGAGTTACACAGCTTTTCCACCTATCCCATATACACTTGTTTTCTGCTCAATTTACACCTTTTTAGTAGAACTCAGTGTTTGAGTCTCTTGGTCACCTGAATTGACTTTAGTAGACTCTAGTAGACCAGCCACAGTGGAGGCTGGTGAAATCTGAGATTGGGGAGGTGAAGCGGACACCCAATTCTTCACTACAACCTTGCTAACAGCAGTAGGTAAAGATCACGCTATCTGAATTATATATGTGATCTGTACTCTCCCGCTCCTGCAGAGGCAGCTCCACAACTTGTGGGGGAGGCAGATTTTTGTCTTTTGCAGCAGGCAGACTGGTCTTCTAACTATGCTGGTCTTCTGCCAAGCTGGTATCCTTGGCCTTCCGTAGCCTGGAAGGCTTGGAAGGCTATGAATATTTTCTGCTAGATAGAGCCCAATCTGCTTTCTATTTTTATGATAAAGTAAAAAAAATAAAGAAAAGATAGCAAGGAAAAGCCATATGTCATGGAATGTTGAAATAATCTACAATTAAATTCCTAATATTTAACTTTAGTTTACCATTCAAAATTACTTTTCCATTCCATGAATAGAATACCTGGAACTGTAAAGACCAATATAATTTTAAACTCTTCTGGAAAATAAATACTACACTGATTTACCTCACCTGAAGATCTGGCCCAATGTATTTCATGCATGGTGGACCATAACTGCTGATTATCAGTAAGTATCAATGGTGCCCAAAACCAAGGAAAAGATATTCCAGCAGATGGGAATTTTCTCCCCAAGGATCCAATTGATTAAGACTGTGAAGTGGCAACAAGCTCCCTGTAATCCTCCTTGTCTCCTACTGCAGAGTTGGTAGCCATCTGTGGCAGTTAACCACAGCAAGGTCCATAAAGACATTATCCCTAAAATGGGTATTAGAGCCTATAAGATCTGAACTGGGTCTTCAATACCTTCTTTTAAGACAGAAGTTTCTATAGATTCGGTACACTTTTCTTCAAGACCTCTAACTACCAACTCTGTGTAAGGCACATGTGTTGAAATGCCTGGAAGGTGTGCTTGCATAATAAACAGTTGGTTTCATCAGCAGAATTGCAAGGAGGTAAGTGATTCAAGGAGTTACTAGACCAGGTGGTAATACAAACAAGTACCTTCCCTTGTTACCTAAGTCTGTCTTAGGGTTTTAAACGGTTACCCATCACCATAGTATTTGTCCTCTAAAAAGAGTGCGAGTACTTTAGGTATGCATTCCTTTAATGCCCTCAATCCCATGGCAAAAGATTCCTCCTCTTCAAAAGAGAAATACAGTATACAAGACAAAAATATGTACAATATATAGGATAAAAATCCCCAAAAGGCTGGAAATTCCAAGACTTTCCATGAACACCATTCTGCAGGAGACACGTTGGTTAACAAGAAACATGAAGTAAAATCTACACAGGACTCTCTAATTCAGGCCACTGGAAGATCAAGACCAGTGTACTAGCAGACAGCCTTCGAGATCAGAGAAAGGAAATCTCATTTCCTGGCAGAATGTGAATGCTCCACTTCAGACAAATGAGTCTTTTACAGCATCAAGGAAAATTATTCTCCATATGTAACAAATTTTTTCATAGTATCCTTTCATCTAGTCCTGGACTTTGAAGGAGCCACAAAAACAGAGAATGACATCCAAAGAGCATTTGCTTGACAAAGGAGTAATCAGAGCCAATTTCATTATGAAATTCTGAAAATTGTACTTCGTGATTCCCTTAGTCCCCAGAAACCCAGAGGGCTAAAGGCATCAACAAATTCATAAAAAACCTGCAGAAAATTCAGGATGTAAAGTCTATAATTTAGCCTGGGGCACACCTATCAGAGGGCATCCTTTCATTCACAGACTTTTCAGAAGTTTATACTCCTGGGGGAATTCTGTGGCACTGTGCACGTGCAGAATTCATGTGCCTGCCGATTTTTTTTCTTTGCAAAAATACATTCTGCTGGAGAGGCACTGCAGTTATGCCTTTTTTCCACCGGGGCTGCTATGGCACCAGAACAGAGGCAGCCGGCTCACCGCTCACTGTGAACAAATAACTTGTGGTTGAACTAGAGCATGTCTTTTAGAAAGACATCCAGTTTTGAGTTTAAGACTTCAAGTGATGGAGAATTTACCACATTTCTTTTCAAGCTACACATTTTGGCCTTGTGCCACACATGTAGTTAACAGAGTGATTTTGGTGCAAATAATAGTTCAGGAGATAAGGTATACACCTGTATGTGAAAGAAAATGAATCTTCTTCAACTAAGGTTGAGATTATCAGAGCCTAAGAGTTAGGCCATTAAAGGGAATCGATGAAGGGAGAGAAACTCAGACCAAAACTTGAGTTCAAGGAAAATTTCTACCTCCAAAATTTCCTGAATTTGGAATAGATTTACTTAATAGTGCAGAGACAAAGGGTAAACCCTAAGGATCCACAGATCTCAGCAGCTCACAAACTGATTCAGTGAGCAATTTGGGGATTAAGTTTCATCCTCTCTTCATGCAATGGTAAACCAAACTCACTTCATCCACATGTTGTTAACTTCTTTAAAGTGTCAGGGAACTTTAATCTTCCAAAAGTTTTCACTGAAGTCTTCCAGAGGAGTAAAAAAATGAGTTGAGTGTCTTCTGTATTTGTTAGTTCTCAACATAACTTTCCTATTGGCAATAATTTGGGCGAGACAGATGTCAGAATGAGAACACTTGAAATGCAGTTGTGCAACTTATGTTCAGCTAATATTATGTGGCGTACTGTAAAAGGATGAGGGCCTATCTTATAACACCCTCCTCCTTCCTGACTCAGCTTTGCTCTTGCTGAGTCAGCTCACTTCCTGCGTTAATTCTGTCTGAGCTCTCTCAAGAAATCTAGGGAAGCAGTTTCCAGTGGGTTTAGTTGTTTTATTTAAGCCTTCATAACAAAACTTTGACAGACTTTTCCCTCAAAAGTCTGTGCAGGCCGAGTAGTCCCTTCCCCAAGTCTGTCCCTCACTTTGGTAACTTCATTAACCAAAATTTCCTGGCTCTTACCTTAGAACCTCAGCAATACAGGACTCCACATGTTCTCCCTTCTGTCCATTTGGTTTCTGGAACAATTCCGCTCTGTAGTCGCTCCAGTAGCAGTCCATTGGGAGCACAGCCCCTGGGCCCTCAGCTTTCTGGAAGGTTTTGCAATATTCTCTTCCATTTCCTGCTGCTCTCTTTTATAAGGCTCAGCAAATTAAGTTCCAGCTCTTTCTCAGGTGCAGTGTGTGGGGCTAATAAGCCTGCTAGCCAGCTAGCTAACTGCAGATCTCTGATTCCAGAGGAATGGTATCCCATATATCTTCACAAGGACTACATGAGACTTTGTTCCCAATTTTGATTCAGTTTTCCACAGATCCCAAGATAGTTCTTTCCTTGTTCTGAACAGTCCTTAAACATAAGGAGTTAGAGACTAGGTTAACTTTGATGTGAAGAGCATTAATGATGTCCCTAAGATAACAAAACACTTCCCAAAAATCTAATTTTGATTCATAGCCTTCCACTGAAGTTGGTGGCAGGAGGCTGTTAGACCTTTAGAGAAAGTAGATGGGTCTAAAACTATATCCACGATTCTTATGCAAGAATGTTCTTTTGCCTTGTGAAATAAGGACATACACCAGAGTCAGCAGCACTTCATGGTTTGAAAGATCCTTTTACATTAGCTCCAAACATAGAATCATAGAACCGTAGGAGTGGAAGGGACTGCAAGAGATCATTAGTTCAGTCCCCTGACTCATGGCAGGACCAAGTATTATCTAGACAGTCCCTGACAGGTGTTTCATAGAATCATAGAATATCAGGGTTGGAAGGGACCCCAGAAGGTCATCTAGTCCAACCCCCTGCTCGAAGCAGGACCAATTCCCAGTTAAATCATCCTAGCCAGGGCTTTGTCAAGCCTGACCTTAAAAACCTCTAAGGAAGGAGATTCTACCACCTCCCTAGGTAACGCATTCCAGTGTTTCACCACCCTCTTAGTGAAAAAGTTTTTCCTAATATCCAATCTAAACCTCCCCCACTGCAACTTGAGACCATTACTCCTCGTTCTGTCATCTGCTACCATTGAGAACAGTCTAGAGCCATCCTCTTTGGAACCCCCTTTCAGGTAGTTGAAAGCAGCTATCAAATCCCCCCTCATTCTTCTCTTCCGCAGGCTAAACAATCCCAGCTCCCTCAGCCTCTCCTCATAACTCATGTGTTCCAGACCCCTAATCATTTTTGTTGCCCTTCGCTGGACTCTCTCCAATTTATCCACATCCTTCTTGTAGTGTGGGGCCCAAAACTGGACACAGTACTCCAGATGAGGCCTCACCAATGTCGAATAGAGGGGAACGATCACGTCCCTCGATCTGCTCGCTATGCCCCTACTTATACATCCCAAAATGCCATTGGCCTTCTTGGCAACAAGGGCACACTGCTGACTCATATCCAGCTTCTCGTCCACTGTCACCCCTAGGTCCTTTTCCGCAGAACTGCTGCCTAGCCATTCGGTCCCTAGTCTGTAGCTGTGCATTGGGTTCTTCCGTCCTAAGCGCAGGACCCTGCACTTATCCTTATTGAACCTCATCAGATTTCTTTTGGCCCAATCCTCCAATTTGTCTAGGTCCTTCTGTATCCTATCCCTCCCCTCCAGCGTATCTACCACTCCTCCCAGTTTAGTATCATCCACAAATTTGCTGAGAGTGCAATCCACACCATCCTCCAGATCATTTATGAAGATATTGAACAAAACCGGCCCCAGGACCGACCCTTGGGGCACTCCACTTGATACCGGCTGCCAACTAGACATGGAGCCATTGATCACTACCCGTTGAGCCCGACAATCTAGCCAGCATTCTACCCACCTTATAGTGCATTCATCCAGCCCATACTTCCTTAACTTGCTGACAAGAATACTGTGGGAGACCGTGTCAAAAGCTTTGCTAAAGTCAAGAAACAATACATCCACTGCTTTCCCTTCATCCACAGAACCAGTAATCTCATCATAAAAGGCGATTAGATTAGTCAGGCATGACCTTCCCTTGGTGAATCCATGCTGGCTGTTCCTGATCACTTTCCTCTCATGCAAGTGCTTCAGGATTGATTCTTTGAGGACCTGCTCCATGATTTTTCCAGGGACTGAGGTGAGGCTGACTGGCCTGTAGTTCCCAGGATCCTCCTTCTTCCCTTTTTTAAAGATTGGCACTACATTAGCCTTTTTCCAGTCATCTGGGACTTCCCCCGTTCGCCACGAGTTTTCAAAGATAATGGCCAATGGCTCTGCAATCACAGCCGCCAATTCCTTCAGCACTCTCGGATGCAACTCGTCCGGCCCCATGGACTTGTGCACGTCCAGCTTTTCTAAATAGTCCCCAACCACCTCTATCTCCACAGAGGGCTGGCCATCTCTTCCCCATTTTGCGATGCCCAGCGCAGCAGTCTGGGAGCTGACCTTGTTCGTGAAAACAGAGGCAAAAAAAGCATTGAGTACATTAGCTTTTTCCACATCCTCTGTCACTAGGTTGCCTCCCTCATTCAGTAAGGAGCCCACACTTTCCTTGGCTTTCTTCTTGTTGCCAACATACCTGAAGAAACCCTTCTTGTTACTCTTGACATCTCTGGCTAGCTGCAGCTCCAGATGTTTGACGAACCTGTTCTTAAAAATCTCCAATGATGGAGATTCTACAACTTGCGCAGGCAATTTATTCCAGTTCTTAACCACCCTGACAGGAAGTTTTTCCTAATGTCCAATCTAAACTGCCCTTGCCATAATTTAAGTCCATTGCTTCTTGTCCTAGTCTCAGAGTTTAAGAAGAATAATTTTTCTCCCTCCTCCTTGTAACATCCTTGTACGTACTTGAAAACTGTTATCATGTCCCCCCTCAGTCTTCTCTTTTCCAGACTAAACAAACCCAGTTTTTTCAATCTTCTCTAATAGGTCATGTTTTCTAGGCTTTCTAATCCCTATGGGGGATTAGCCACCAGTCTTAGGGTTATCTGCCCTATTTCTCAGCAGTTTGTCCTGAATTTGGCATCCTCAGTTGTGACCCACTGAGGCATGATTACAGACCTCCCCAGAGCCCTTTCTCCAGTACTCCTTCCTAGGCAGTCATTTCCCATTTTGTATGTGTGCAACTGATTGTTCCTCCCTAAGTAGAGTATTTTGCATTTGTCCTTATTGAATTTCATCCTATTTACTTCAAACCATTTCTCCAATTTGTCCAGATCATTTTGAATTTTAATCCTATCGTCCTAAGCACTTGCAACCCCTCCCAGCTTGGTATCATACACAAACTTTGTAAGTGTACTCTCTATGCCATTATCTAAATCTTTGATGAAGATATTGAACAGAACTGATCCCTGCAAGTACTGGACCCAGAACTGAGTCCTGCAAGACCCTCATTCAATATGCACTTCCAACTTGACTGTGAACACTGATAACTACTCTGGGGGGAATTGTTTTCCAGCCAGTTATGCACTCACCTGGTAGTAGCTCCATCTAGGTTATATTTCCCTAGTTTTGTTTTTGTTGTTTTGTTTTAAACTGGACCAGCATGTCTGCACTGATGCATTATCTGAAAGGAGAGTTGCCCATGTTGTGGATACCTTATACAATCTTCTCTTTCCTTCTTTATTCTCTTTTGAATGCTCACTCTTATGTATTCCATTAGTCATAGGATCTGTGGTCAATATGATGGGTAAATTTTTTTGTTAGTTTTCTTTGACTGTAGACTCTTAGCTACTGGCTTTCTTCAGTTAATTTATTATTCTTTCTACTCACTTAAATCAATTATTGTAATGATCAATTTACTGAATGCTGGAGCATTTTCTTGAAATAAAGTTTATATAATTTTTAATCTTCATTTTGAGAGTTTTTTCTCTCAAAAAAGAAAGAGATTTTATTTCATCTTTTTTGGTGAGATGGCATTTTATGTCATCAATGCTTAACAACATTTTTGTAAATATATGCTTCCCGACACCAAGAAACTTTGTCACAGACTTTTCACTCTTTCCCCTTATGCTCTGGTGTAGTTTCTTACAGGCTGCTTTTCATTTAGAAACTGTCTCCTTATAACTCATCTTAGCGTTTCCGCACTGATCACACCTATATTATTTTCTTTAACTTCTCAATGCCTATACTAGCTATTCCCCCCCCCCCTTCAATATTGTGCTTTTTCACTCAGCTTAACATGTCTTTGACAACATACTGCCTTTTGTGTTATTTTTGGGCTATCCATAGGCCACTTAGTATTCAAAGGTTTTAGACTTTTATTTGTCACATGTTTCTTTTAAAATGAGATATTATAATGTTTCTGAGGCAAAAATCAATTCTTACTCCTTGCTTCTACTCTGTTCTTTTCTGTTTGTTTTAATATATGAAGCATGACAAATAAGTTAAATATAATTACATTGATTCAGCAGTTTATCTTATTGAATAGCTAAAAAATATCTATTCTGTCAACCACTATTTTCTTTTAATCTGTAAATTTATCTGGATAGCCAAAATTTGGTGCCCAATATGTTTTCTTTCCCATTCCAATTAAAATGTCACATGACAGTATTAAATAAGCACAGGGAATTTTCAGTTCATGTATTATAAAGAACATAGAAAAGAGGATAATAGTTAAGATTAATAATGTACAACAGCAGTTTTAATTTTCAGCCTGCTGTCTACTAAATTTTAGGGGGCACTAGATATAGTAAATACTGTAGGTGTTTCACCAAGAAATGATTATTGTACTTGCGCACAAATTGACATAGAAAAATTTCAACAACTATTTCAGGCTAAATTATTTTAATTCTGCTAAATACTAATGTTCCTGGTGGAAGATAAACTAGTAGATATGAATTTACAGAACTGAAATAGAAAAGTCATTTACAAAATGGTTCAGTCTGAAAGATTGCCATTTAAAAAAAAACCCCTGAAAACGTGGTACAATAATCTGATTTTTACACAAGGACCTTCTATATCGTCAGGCTCCTAACTCTCTCAAGTAAATCACATTCAGAAAGCAAAAAGAAAAGGAGTACTTGTGGAACCTTAGAGACTATGCCACAAGTACTCCTTTTCTTTTTGCGAATACAGACTGACATGGATGCTATTCTGAAACCATTCAGAAAGGAAACACGTCATAAAGAAGAGAACAAGAATTAAAGTATAAAATTAAATGATGAACAAAACGTTCATCCCTTGTGTTAAGTGTAAACAAAAGTTTTTTATAGCCTTTGTGTCTTAAATTTTCAGGACATTTCTTATTTATCTTACATAGTGAGGACAAATCAAAAGGAATAAAGGATTTGCAGATAAAGAATCCAAATCACAATAATTTAACTTCCAAACTGTCACTAAACCTCTGTTTCAAATTATAACATATTTTTTTCACTTTTAATCCACCACTATTTCCAAATGTGTCTGATTTCTGCTATTCTCAAAAAATAGCACTTTAGTTTGCTCTGCCTTTCTATAGTTTGACTGATTTATTTTACTTTATAATATAGAAAAGCATATTGTTGAGAGGTATCCAGGATACTTTTAGCCAACTTCCAGATATCTATCTCTAAAAGAACAATTACTTTTTATTTCATTATTTACTTTTTATTTATAGCAATATTTGGGCCTGATGCACTGCCCATTGAAATCAGTAAGATTCATTGGGCATTGGATAAGGCTTAATGTGTATCCACTCAATGCTCTGAGCACACTTACAATATATTCGCAAAAAGAAAAGGAGTACTTGTGGCACCTTAGTAACTAACCAATTTATTTGGAAACCAAAAACTAGCGAGTTCAGATCCTACAGCACAGGTATTATATGCTCTAAGCATTCACGTTGTGCATCAAGTTTATCTTCCAGGAGATCCCAACTGGCAGTCCTAAGTTCAGTGAATTATTATTTTATTTATTTATTAATAGGGTTTCCTATGGTGCTCATCTCTGTAGTATTTGCATCTATCACAATCCCAACTGTGGGGCACTTACTGAATGGGGGAGGCAACATGATGACAGATGATGTGGAAAAAGCTGAAGTACTCAATCCTTTTTTTGCCTTGCTCTTCACAGACAAAGTCAGCTCCCAGGCTGCTGCAATGGGCAACACAGTATGGGGGGGAGGTGAGCAGCCCTCAGTGGTGAAAGAGCAGGTTAAGGACTATTTAGAAAAAGCTGGATGTGCACAAATCCATGGGTCCAGATCTAATGCATCCAAGGGTGCTGAGGGAGTTGGCTGATGTGATTGCAGAGCTGTCAAGGTTCCTCCCCCACTCTGAACTCTAGGGTACAGATGTGGGGACCTGCATGAAAAACCTCCTAAGCTTATCTTTACCAGCTTAGGTCAAAACTTCCCCAAGGTACAAAATATTCCACCCGTTGTCCTTGGATTGGCCGCTACCACCACCAAACTAATACTGGTTACTGGGGAAGAGCTGTTTGGATGCGTCCTTCCCCCCAAAATACTTCCCAAAACCTTGCACCCCACTTCCTGGACAAGGTTTGGTAAAAAGCCTCACCAATTTGCCTAGGTGACTACAGACCCAGACCCTTGGATCTTAAGAACAATGAACTATCCTCCCAACACTTGCACCCCCCCTTTCCTGGGAAATGTTGGATAAAAAGCCTCACCAATTTGCATAGGTGACCACAGACCCAAACCCTTGGATCTGAGAACAATGAAAAAGCATTCAGTTTTCTTACAAGAAGACTTTTAATAAAAAATAGAAGTAAATAGAAATAAAGAAATCCCCCCTGTAAAATCAGGATGGTAGATATCTTACAGGGTAATTAGATTCAAAAACATAGAGAACCCCTCTAGGCAAAACCTTAAGTTACAAAAAAGATACACAGACAGAAATAGTTATTCTATTCAGCACAATTCTTTTCTCAGCCATTTAAAGAAATCATAATCTAACACATACCTAGCTAGATTACTTACTAAAAGTTCTAAGACTCCATTCCTGGTCTATCCCCGGCAGAAACCAGCATATAGACAGACACACAGACCCTTTGTTTCTCTCCCTCCTCCCAGCTTTTGAAAGTATCTTGTCTCCTCATTGGTCATTTTGGTCAGGTGCCAGTGAGGTTACCTTTAGCTTCTTAACCCTTTACAGGTGAGAGGAGCTTTCCCCTGGCCAGGAGGGATTTCAAAGGGGTTTACCCTTCCCTTTATATTTATGACAAGAGCCATTGGCCATTATCTTTGAAAAATCGTGGCAATTCAGGGAGGTCCCGGATGATTGGAAAAAGGCAAATATAGTGCCCATATTTTAAAAAGGGAAGAAAGATAACCTGGGGAACTACAGACCGGTCAGCCTCATTTTAGTCCCTTTCAAAATCATGGAGTAGGTCCTCAAGGAATCCATTTTGAAGCACTTGGAGGAGAGGAAGGTGATCAGGAACAGTCAACATAGATTCACCAAGGGCAAGTCATGCCTGACCAACCTGATTGCCTTCTATGATGAGATAACTGGCTCTGTGGATGTGATATATCTTGACTTTCACAGAGCTTTTGATACGGTCTCCTACAGTATTCTTGACAGCAAGTTAAAGAAGTATGGATTGAATAAATGGACTACAAGGTGGCTAGAAAGCTGGCTAGATTGTTGGGCTCTACAGGTAGTGATCAACAGCTCGATGTCTAGTTGGCAGCCGGTATCAAGCGGAGAGCCCCAGGGGTTGTTCCTGGGGCCAATTTTGTTCCACATCTTTATTAATGATCTGGATGATGGGATTAATTGTACCCTTAGAAGGTTCTCAGATGACACTAAGATGGGGAGAGAGGTAGATACGCTGGAGGGTAGGGATAGGGTGCAGAGGGACCTAGACAAATTGGAGGATTGGGCACTTAGGAAGGAAGAATCCCATGCACCGCTACAAGCTGGGGACCGACTGGCTAAGCAGCAGTTCTGCAGGAAAGAACCTGGGGATTACAGTGGATGAGAAGCTGGATATGAGTTGGAAGTGTGTGCCCTTGTAGTCATGAAGGCCAATGGCATATTGGACTGCATCAGTAGGAGCATTGCCAGCAGATCAAGGGAAGTGATTATTCCCCTCTATTCAGCACTGGTGAGGCCACCCCTGGAGTATTGCATCCAGTTTTGGTCCCCCCACTATAGAAGGGATGTGGACAAATTGGAGAGAGTCCAGTGGAGGGCAACAAAAATGATTAGGGGCCGGGACATATGGCTTATGAGGAGAGGCTGAGGGAACTGGGTTTATTTAGTCTGAAGAACAGTGGGGGAGGGGGGATTTGATAGCAGCCTTCAACAACCTGAATGGGGTTCCAAAGAGGATGGAGCTAGGGTGTTGTCAGTGGTGGCAGATAACAGAACAAGAAGCAATGGTCTCAAGTTGCAGTCGGGGCGGTCTAGGTTGGATATTAGGAAAAACTTTTTCACTAGGAGCGTGATGAAGCACTGGAATGGGTTCCCAAGGAGGTTTTGGAATCTCCATCCTTAGAGATTTTTGACAAAGCCCTGGCTGGGATGGTTTAGTTGGTGTTGGTCCTGCTTTGAGCAGGGGGTGGACTAGATGACCTCCTGAAGTCTGCTCCAACCTTAATATTCTATGATTCTATGATCACAGGTTAATTACTTTTATCTTTACAACATTCCTCTGAGCAACCGTGGATCTGGGATTTTGCAATGGAGTGGGTAGGTGGGAGTGATCAATATGCAAATACCTAGCATTACATAAATAAACATTATGCACACTAGTTGCATTTTTATAGTTAATTTCATGGTTGCTAAGGTTTTTCACAAGCAATAGTCTTTAAAACCTTTTGTGAAGTGGTCAGTTGTATTTTTTGTAAATTAGTATCTTAGTTTCACTTTTGATTGTTTGGTAACCTTTGATTTTTATCAATGTCCTTTTCTCAAATGAAAAAGACAGCTGGAAACCACATTTCCCTTGCAATCACTTCACCTATCTTGCCTCGTTCCCAGCTTGGTTCTTTTTGATTCCTGTAATTCTCCCGAGTTTCCTCCGATCCTATTTCCTCAAGGTCTTCTGTGCCTCTGGCCTCCTTTTTATTTTTCACTGGTCCTTGTCTCCTTTTGCCCTCCTATGTTTGTTTTTCCTCTTCCCTCTATCTGCATCGACCTGCCTCAACCCTCTTAGTCCTCCTCCTTACCTTTATCCACATCTCCTCTCATCCTGTGTCTTTTTCAGTTATGATAAAGAGGTTATGATGACCCTTACAGGCAACAGTGGATATAGGAAGGCTCTTCAAAGGGAGAGGACAGGACAGAATTTGGCCGCCAGAAAGCCAGTGATATTTAAACTGAGCTAAAACCCTGATTTCTAAATAATTAGCTAGGGCTTACTGATACAATCATGGTAGAACAGTGGTCACTTTATTACTACAGGACTCTAATGATTCATTAGTATATTTCAGTACTGAACTGAAATTGGCTATAGACTAGTGAAAAAGATCTATGAATGATTATTTATACATTCCAGAGAAGAGCAACTTTTAAAGAATCAAATCTTAAATAAACCCCAAAATCAAACATAGAGCTGGAGGGTAATGGGGTGATCTGATTAGATCACTAGGGGGTTTTTGGATTTAAATAACTGAAGTCATTTTGCATTACTAAGGTGATTCTTGCAAGCCTGTTATGTAATTAAAGTTATATGAAAATGAGATTGTCCAAAAATGGAACCATAAAAACATAAATTACTCAAAATGGGATGTGAGCAGCCTAGCAAGGGGAAAAGTATGGTACACAAAAGAGATTAACTGACTGAATAGATAAAATTATTTTTAAAAGAATATAAGTATCAAGTTTTATATGTGTTAACCACTTACATAAGAAAAATGTAAACTAGGAAGAAAAATCAGACTTTATATTGGAAGGCGATGGAAGTATATTACTTTTTTCCATTCAAGAGATCCAAGTGGGTATTTTCAGCATTCCTTCTGAATGATTCTGAAAATTGAAAGTGTAGAGATAGAAGGGAATGGAATGTCAAAAACACTGTAAATAAATCTTTGTTTACTACTTACTGGTAGCTCAAATTAAGATGTTTTAAAATGTCCCTGAACTATTAGGCAGTACAGGGCTTCACTGAGTTACACATTATAGAGATGGCAGGGTGACAGGCTATTGCTGAGTTAACAGGTCTTTGAAAAGGGCAGAGACAACATGTTCTCTGTAGTCATCTCTTTTCTTCATCTGTTTCTCTCTGTCATAATGTTGAAATATACCTTTTCTTCATAACTCTTGATAATCTGCATTAGTGTGTGGCTCCTGCCATTATAGTTTGCTAATTTATGTCAGCATGCGTAGGTTGACCTGAATGATTTGAATCTCACCTACCGCTATTCCCTGCCGCAGGTAATAGACTATCGGGAAACTAGACACTGGTAATGAATTAGGCCATTTTATGTGGCCAATGTTTTTAAAAATGACCAGTGATTTTTGGGTGCCTTAATTTTTGGGTACCTACCCTGAGTCACCATGAAAGGTCTTAACCAACCCACCCACTGAAAATCAGGTACCTCAGGGTGGGTACACAAAACCTGAGGCACACAAAATCACTAGGAACTTTTGAAAATCATGCCCTATTTCTGTTGAGTAAACCATTATTTCTGGGTCATGTACTATTTAGTCATAAACAAAATCTTCATCATCATATTTGAAAATTTCTCAAGGATTTTAGCAATATGCAGTCCTGCCACCAAGCCAGTTAACACCCAGATATATCTGATGCCCACAGGACAGGATATCCTAACCTCTATCCTACAGCATCACTACACAGTATGTCTTTTATTTATTTAGGAAATAAACAACTTCATTAGATATCTCTGAATGTACAGGTAAGTGCAAAAGATCAGAATGGGACACTAAGTTTATAGCAAAGTTCTGATCTCACTTCTTAAACCTACTTTTGTAACAGTAGCTACATTAGATCATGGAATGTCATTATTATTTGGTTTTCTCAGGCTCCATTATTCCATACTGCGTTTTGTTTTCCTACCTTATTGAAACTCCTCTCTTTCCCCTACTTGAGCTGCCAGTGTAGTGACTTAAGGTGAGATCAAAGCAACACACTTCCTCTTAAATTGATGCAATTTCTAATCTATGGATTGGCTTTCAACCCGTGCTTTATTTTGATTAATCATTTTTTTATATTCTTATGCTGGCACAAAACTCCTTACTGCTTTTTCTTGCCCTACTCCCCCATCATAAATTTTAAATATTCCATATTAAGTCTCACAGTTGTCAACCGTTTTCCCAACCTTTCCCACAATCTCTGACTCTCCTAAATACCCAACTCCCTTCCTTACCAAAAAATACATTGCTTCTCTCCACTTTTCTTTTTTAATCTCTGAGATATCCACTCAGATTTGTTGTAGAGCACTGATACTTTCTCTCCCCCTTCCTCAAATCTTCCATCCCAGATTTACTGAGGTTGCCTTTGTGCTCGAGCTTGCTAGCACAGATAGCACAGACTTAATCAACTTAGCCTCAGACCTCTGCATCTGGAGCGAGAGGTGGGAGACTTAAGAGAAAGACCATGGACATCCCAGAAGGTAGGCTCAACAAAGATAAAGTTGGAAAAATCAAACTTGTCATCCTATTGCAGTAAGTGCAGCACTGTAAATTAATGTTTAGCCAACTCCTACGGTATACTGTGATTTCTTAGATTAGCCAGACTTCAAAAAATGGCATTTGGACTGCTATTCTATACCAAGTAAAATGCTGCACAAAAGACTCAACCTCATTTTGTTTTCGAAATAGCAGTTGTGGACATTTATAAAACTAGCCATAGTGATGATTGAACACCATCTGCAATATGAATAAAAATACTTTCTGAAGGAAATGTTTTATTTGATCTTTATCAACTTCCGTCTATGACATATTCTACAATTTCAACATTCTAGACTGCCACATAACATTTGTCTGACTTTGTCTTTTCCCCAATTGCTGATATTCTACAAAGCATAGTGGAACGATATTTATAGAATGCTAAGGAGGAAATTCAGGCACACATTAAGGCTCTGAAGCTGCATCAGGATCCTCTAATGCAGACCTCTGTGTCAGTGTAGAGTCTCATTGACTTCAGTGAGATTTTGCATAGGCATAGCCACACTAGAGGATTTCAGTGCAGGATCATGCATTAATGAGGAGCTTTAAATATACCCTCTTGATTGTGTGCCGTAAGTACTCTGGCCCCAACTGTCAATCTTAGATGCTCAGACATGAGCATCACAATATGTATTTAGCCACCTAAATAAAAGTTACCTGATATTCAGAGGTGCTGAGCACCCACAGTTTGGCTTCTTTTATTTAGGTGTCTCAATATGAATTGTGGCACCTAACTATGGGTGTCAGAGTTTGAAAAAAAATGGCCACTGTATCATACCTATGTTCCGTGCACTTATGAATAAGGCTGCGAGTTTGTCACAGAAGGCATGGATTCCATGACTTTCCGGGAACTGCATGACTTCTGTAGTGGCTGGTGTGGCTGGCCCGGGGTGATGCGTGAGCAGCACAGGCAGCCCCTGGGCCAGCTGCACCGGCTGCTGGGGCAATCTCAGGCCACCATGTCCCCTTCCCCCAGCAGCTGCAGGAGTTTGGAGGGTGGGGGGACTCAGGGTTGGGGCGTGGGAAGGGGTGAGGGCTCTGGGCGGCACTTACCTCGGCGGGGGCTTCCCAGAAGTGGCGATATTCCTTGGCGGAGGCATGGCCAGGGGGCTCTGCGCGCTCCTTCCTCCTGTAGGCACCGCAGCTGCAGGTCCCATTGGCCGTGGTTCCTGGCCAATAGGAGCTGCAGAGCTGGTGCTTGGGGCTGAGGCAGCGTGCAGAGCCCCCCTGGCCATGCCTAAGAACCGAGGGACATGTCGCCACTTCCAGGGAGGCGCAGAGCCAGGTAGGGAGCCTCACAGCCCCGCCTCCACTGCACCAGCAGAGGTCCTGGGCCAGCCCCCTTTCCCCCAACTACCCGTGGCACCCCCCGGGCTGGCTCCCCGACCACCCACAGCACCCATGGGCTGTCTCCCCGCCCAAATGTAGTCAGGAGCATATAATACAAGTCATGGACAGGTCATGGGCTGTGAATTTTTGTTTACTGCCTGGGGCCTGTCCACGACTTTTACTAAAAATACCTGTGACCAAAGTTCCCTCTAAGCTGTGCGGCCGCACAGCCACGCTGCAGCCTATTAAACGCTGCACGGGTGCTCAGGGCTGCAGCGGGGAGAGATGCCTCTCTCCTAGCCCTGGACCTGCCATGACGCCCCTCCCCCAGCCTCTACCCAGCCTGGCCCAGACAGTACTGGGTTTATAATGGCAGCAGACCCACATTCAGCAGGGGCCCGGCCGGCCCAGCCTGGTGCTCCACTACACTTGCACTGCAGCCCAATGGCCGCAGCACTGGCTCCTCTCCTCTCCGGCCTCTGCCCCGCACTCCTCTAGGCCACCGGACCAGGGCTTCTCTCCACCCCCCTCTCCACCCGCCCACTCGCTCCTCTTAGCCAGCCAGCTGAGGGCTCCTCTCTCTGCCCCTGCCCTCTGTGACTGGCATGCAGCGGCTGTCGGCTGCCTGCCAGTGATGGGTGAAGGGGTGCGGAAAGGAGCCAACAGCCGCTGCCGTTCCTCTGGGCTGCCGGTGATGGACAGTTGGCCACTTTGAGCTCACCTGGGGATCCCGAAGCCGCAGACTGTTACCGGCAGCCTGGACTGTGGACAGATCTTCCATGGCCGGGGGAGAGGTGCTGCGACAGGGAGAGAGAGATGGGGGGAATCCTCTCTCCCCGCCATAGCCCTGGAGCAGCCTGCACCCCAAGCCCCTCATCTCCAGCCCCACCCCAGAGCCCACACCCCCAGCCTGAGCCCTCACCCCCTCCCGCACCCCAACCCTCTACCCCAGCACTGAGCCCCTAATCCTCGGCCCCACCCCAAAGCCCGCACTCCCAGCTGGAGTCCTCACCCCCCTGACTCCAACCCTCAGCCCCAGCCCTGAGCCCCCTCCTACACGCCAAACCCCTCGGCCCCATCCCCGCCACATACATTTTCTTATGTGCACCAATGTGGAGGTGATATAACACATAACAAAATGTATTCCGCACATGTGTGTGAAAAACTAGAGGGAACATTGCCCATGACTAAAACATAGCCTTACTTATGAACAGTAGTGTAAAACTATTTGCACGAAACATAATAAAATATTACTTATATGCTTTAATGGCTGGAAGTAAACTGACAAATAGGTAAGTACAGACTATAGCAGTTCTTGAATAATAAATGTGTCTATTACATACTGGGTTCAATCCTACATTTCCTGCAGGGCCCAAACTCTTATTGGACAGTGGTCACTGTTACACAATTAATTTTTATCCATGGGTACCATATAGTAACATCTGAGATACTACCAAATATACCAATACTTAGAATGGGAAATAGGAGTAGTATAGATAATTTCCACTGTGCTCACTTCAGGGGTGACCATTATGTACTTTTGCATGCTGTATACTGTCTTAACTCTGGTAATAGAAATAATAATAATAATAAATAATCATGTAGTATGGCTTTATTGTTTGACAGGATAGTGTGCTCTTGCTAAAAATTAAAAAGTCAAAAGGACCAAGCAATAAAATCAGCCATAATTTAATTTCTTTAATTTTTGTGTTAATAGGTTTGTCTGATTCTTTGGTCAGTATTGTATCTATATGAAATACTGAAAAATACTTGTAATAAACCTTTAATATTTATTACCTGCAGTAAACCTAAATCTGTGCTTTGCAGATAAATACAGTTCACTGAAAGGGAATGGATCTGATTCTGCACTGCCTTTCACCTTTCACAGTCACTTACACTTGTTGAAAGTGTGTGCAAAGTGCTGCTAAATCAGAAAGTTAGATTTTATACTCATTTTACATAGGTTTAAATGTCTGCATGAAGTGCAAGACAGTACAGAGGAAGGCCTTTGGCTGTAAAATATTATGAATATGATATTGTTGTGACAGTATAGGTTATAGTCAGTGATCCAAAGTGTCGTGATGTTTAGGTATCTCAATTTTCCACAGTTAATTGCACTTTGCTTGAATTTTCCAGGGTTATAAGAGCTAAAAATTAGGAGTGACGATACATTCCCATTTGATCTATGTGTGTTCAGTCCCCAATTGAGATTCTATGTCTTCCCAAAACTCACCTGCTCAGCTTTCTCTCCTACATTACTTTTCCTTTTGCTCTCTCCTCACTGCAGGAATGCCAGTTTGCAGTTTCACTGCATTTTCATTCCAGCTTTATTCTCTTACTTCCTCTGTATTTCCATTCATTATTTTCTGATTCTTTCTTCAAGAGTTCATGTGCCCATTCTGTAAAGGATTCTCTTTCTTCATTCAAGAAATTGTTTTGAGATAGTTTGTATTAAAAATACTATAGGAAAATAAATTGTGTTGTATTTGTATGAACTCACTTTGGAAAGAGAGGGAATATATCTACTAGGAGAGTGGGTTGTTTTTGTGGAGGATTGAGGGTGGGTTTTTTGGCTATAATTTGAAATGACAGCAAATTGCAAGTGACAGACAGCTGTGAGTGAGCTCTAGGTCTTCTGAAGTGATAGAATTTTTATAGCATCCCGAAACATCACATGTTTTATGTCATTTATTTACCTTATTTTGTTAGACTTTTGTAATTTTTATGATTCTGTATGTTGATGTTCATTGTATATTGGTAACTACCAATACAGTGACATGATTGGTATGGGCAGATCTTGATGATGGTTCCCGTGAATTTAGATTTATATGCAGTCAAATCCTTACTCAGGCAAAACTCCCTTTGACTTTGAGTAAGGGCACAGTAAAATCTGAGTAAGGATTTCAGAATCTAGCAAGCAATGATTTGCAGTTTGTTCAAATGGTTTGTGAAAATTAGGAGTATATCTGATAACTACATTAGTATTTTCTGTTCATCACCTTATGAGAAAGATATGGACAAACTGAAAGGAGTTCAGAGAAGAGCTGCAAAAATGAAAATGAGTCTGATAGATCATAGAATCAGAATATCAGGGTTGGAAGGGACCTCAGGAGGTCATCTAGTCCAACCCCCTGCTCAAAGCAGAACCTAATCCCCAACTATATCATCCCAGCCAGGGCTTTGTCAAGCCTGACCTTAAAAACCTCCAAGGAAGGAGATTCTACCACCTTTCTAGGTAACCCATTCCAGTGCTTCATCACCCTCCTAGTGAAAAAGCTTTTCCTAATATCGAACCTAAACCTCCCTGTCAAGGTTCCTCCCCCACTCTGAACTCTAGGGTACAGATGTGGGGACCTGCATGAAAAACCTCCTAAGCTTATCTTTACCAGCTTAGGTCAAAACTTCCCCAAGGTACAAAATATTACCCCTGTTATCCTTGGAATGGCCGCTACCACCACCAAACTAATACTGGTTACTGGGGAAGAGCTGTTTGGACGCGTCCTTCCCCCCAAAATACTTTCCAAAACCTTGCACCCCACTTCCTGGACAAGGTTTGGTAAAAAGCCTCACCAATTTGCCTAGGTGACTACAGACCCAGACCCTTGGATCTTAAGAACAATGAACAATCCTCCCAACACTTGCACCCCCCCTTTCCTGGGAAATGTTGGATAAAAAGCCTCACCAATTTGCATAGGTGACCACAAACCCAAACCCTTGGATCTGAGAACAATGAAAAAGCATTCAGTGTTTTACAAGAAGACTTTTAATAAAAAATAGAAGTAAATAGAAATAAAGAAATCCCCCCTGTAAAATCAGGATGGTATATATCTTACAGGGTAATTAGATTCAAAAACATAGAGAACCCCTCTAGGCAAAACCTTAAGTTACAAAAAAGATACACAGACAGAAATAGTTATTCTATTCAGCACAATTCTTTTCTCAGCCATTTAAAGAAATCATAATCTAACACATACCTAGCTAGATTACTTACTAAAAGTTCTAAGACTCCATTCCTGTTCTGTCCCCGGCCAAGACGACTACAGACAGACACCCAAACCCTTTGTTTCTCTCCCTCCTCCCAGCTTTTGAAAGTATCTTGTCTCCTCATTGGTCATTTTGGTCAGGTGCCAGCGAGGTTACCTTTAGCTTCTTAACCCTTTACAGGTGAGAGGAGCTTTCCCCTGGCCAGGAGGGATTTCAAAGGGGTTTACCCTTCCCTTTATATTTATGACACGCCCCCCAAATCTCAGCTAGGGTGAAACACTGGCTGGGATTTCTTCCTGGAGCTCTAGGAAAACAGAGTTAATAAGACACATGCATCTCTAAATATACTACCAAGTACATAAAGACTAACAATATTTTCCACATCTCAAGGACGATTTTAACCAGTTGATTCTGGGAAACTTTCACGGGAGAGTGCATCAGCCACTTTGTTAGAAGCTCCTGAGATGTGTTGGATGTCGAAATCAAAATCTTGGAGAGCTAAACTCCACCAAAGAAGTTTTTTGTTAGTTTCTTTGACGGTGTGAAGCCACTTTAGTGCAGCATGGTCGGTTTGCAGGTGGAAACGCCGTCCCCAAACATATGGGCGTAGCTTTTCCAGAGCGTAGACAATGGCATAACATTCTTTTTCAGTGACTGACCAGTTGCTTTCCCTCTCAGACAGTTTTTTGCTGAGAAACACTACAGGGTGGAATTCTTGATCAGGTCCTTTCTGCATTAAAACTGCTCCCACACCACGCTCGGATGCATCTGTGGTTACTAGGAACGGTTTGTCAAAGTCTGGGGCCCTTAGTACAGGGTCAGACATGAGTGTCGCTTTAAGCTTGTTAAAGGCCTTCTGACACTTTCCGGTCCACTGAACAGCATTTGGCTGTTTCTTTTTGGTTAGGTCTGTCAGTGGGGCAGCGATTTGGCTGTAGTGCGGTACAAATCGTCTGTAATAACCGGCCAAGCCTAAGAAGGATTGAACCTGTTTCTTTGACCTTGGGACAGGCCACTTTTGGATAGCATCCACTTTGGCCTGTAGGGGGCTGATAGTTCCTTGACCCACCTGGTGTCCAAGGTAAGTCACTCTGTTTAGGCCTATTTGACACTTCTTAGCCTTAACAGTTAGTCCTGCCTCCCTTATGCGCTCAAGGACTTTTTGTAGATGTTCCAGGTGGTCTGCCCAGGAATCCGAAAATATGGCCACATCGTCAAGGTAGGCGACTGCATATTCTCCTAATCCCGCTAGGAGACCATCTACAAGTCTTTGGAAAGTGGCGGGTGCATTTCGCAGCCCGAAAGGGAGTACATTAAATTCATACAGCCCGAGATGTGTGATGAAGGCTGACCTTTCCTTGGCAGATTCATCTAGCGGTACCTGCCAGTACCCCTTGGTTAAGTCCAAGGTAGAGATGAACTGGGCCCTTCCCAGTTTCTCTAATAGTTCATCTGTGCGTGGCATGGGATAGTTGTCTGGGCGAGTTACAGCATTTAGCTTACGGTAGTCCACGCAAAAACGTATTTCCCCATCTGGTTTGGGAACTAGAACCACTGGAGATGCCCATGCACTTTCAGAGGGGCGGATTACACCCATCTGTAACATATCCTGGATCTCCCGTTCTATAGCAGTTTTAGCTTGAGGAGACACCCGGTAAGGTTGGACCCTAATTGGGTGAGCATTACCTGTGTCAATGGAGTGGTATGCCCGTTCAGTCAGTCCTGGGGTGGCTGAGAACGTTGGCGCGTAGCTAGTGCACAGCTCCTGGATCTGCTGTCGCTGCATACGCCCAAGGGTCATGGAGAGGTTCACCTCTTCCACACCACCAGCACATTTCCCTTCGTAGTAGACACCTTCAGGCCACTCAGCGTCGTCTCCTCCCTGGGCTGTAAACTGACAACCCTTTAATTCTCTGGAATAAAAGGGCTTTAGAGAATTAATATGATACACCTTAGGCTTTCGGTTGGAGGTGGGGAATGCTATGAGATAATTAACAGCTCCCAGGCGCTCCTGGACCACGAATGGCCCTTCCCACGATGCTTCCATTTTATGGGCCTGGAGCGCCTTTAAGACCATGACCTGGTCTCCTACTTTGAAGGAACGCTCTCTGGCCTGTTTATCATACCAGGCTTTTTGCTCTTTTTGAGCATCCTGTAAGTTTTCTCTAGCAAGGGCTAAAGAGGTTCGGAGGGTGTTTTGTAGGTTGGTTACAAAGTCCAGAATGTTAGTTCCTGGAGAAGGTGTAAATCCCTCCCATTGCTGCTTCACCAACTGCAATGGCCCCTTAACCTCACGGCCATATACAAGTTCAAATGGGGAAAACCCTAAACTGGGATGTGGTACAGCTCTGTAGGCAAAGAGCAACTGCTGCAATACTAGGTCCCAATCATTGGAGTGCTCATTTACGAATTTACGTATCATGGCCCCCAAAGTTCCATTAAACTTCTCCACCATGCCATTTGTTTGATGATGGTAAGGAGTGGCAACCAAGTGATTTACCCCACGAGCTTCCCAAAGGTTTTTCATAGTTCCTGCCAGGAAATTAGTCCCTGCATCTGTGAGGATGTCGGAGGGCCAACCTACCCTGGCAAAAATGTCTGCTAGTGCCTGGCACACACTTTTAGCCCTGGTGTTGCTTAGAGCTACTGCTTCCGGCCATCGGGTGGCAAAATCCATGAAAGTCAGTATGTACTGCTTTCCTCTGGGTGTCTTTTTCGGAAAAGGACCCAGAATATCCACAGCTACTCGCTGAAATGGAACTTCAATGATGGGGAGTGGCTGGAGAGGAGCTTTGACCTGGTCTTGGGGTTTTCCCACTCTTTGGCACACCTCACAAGACTGGACATAGGTAGAAACATCCTTGCCCATTTCCTCCCAGTGGAATGACCCCCCCAAACGGTCTTTGGTCCTGTTCACCCCAGCATGGCCACTAGGGTGATCATGGGCTAAGCTCAAGAGCTTGGCCCGGTATTTAGTTGGAACTACCAACTGTCTCTGAGGATGCCAGTCTTCCTGGTGTCCCCCAGAAAGAGTTTCCTTGTATAAAAGTCCTCTTTCTACAACAAACCTGGATCGATTAGAAGAGCTGAGAGGCGGTGGGTTGCTCCGTGCCGCCGTCCAAGCTCTCTGGAGGCTTTCATCTGCTTCCTGTTCGGTCTGGAACTGTTCCCTTGATGCTGGAGACATCAGTTCCTCATGGGATTGTGGACCTAGGCTTGGTCCCTCTGGAAGCGATATAGGGGATGGAGCTGTTTCTGTTGACTGTGAACCGCTCTCCGCTGGTGCACTATGTTGGGATTCAGGCTCCGGCTGAGCCTCTTGTGTAGGGTTATCGGCTGCTGCCAGTTCAGGTTCGGTGGGGCCCTCTGGTGTTGAGGTTGCAAGTACTGGATTCAGTGCTGACACGGGGTCTGGTGTTGGTTGTTTGGCTGGTTCCGGTTCTGGGACTGGTTCCGTCTGGGTCTCTGGGACTGGATCTACTACTGCTGTTGCAGACATTGGCCTGGGGTCCAGGTCCATCACCTCTGACTGGGTCCTGATAGAAGTTTCCGGAACAGAGCTAGGCCTCACGGCTTGTTTAGCCTGGTTGCGGGTGACCATTCCCACCCTCTTGGCCTGCTTCACATGATTGGCCAAGTCTTCCCCCAACAGCATGGGGATGGGATAATCATCATAGACTGCAAAAGTCCACATTCCTGACCAGCCCTTGTACTGGACAGGCAACTTGGCTGTAGGCAAATTGAAAGAGTTGGACTTGAAGGGTTGAATCGTCACTTGGATCTCTGGGTTGATTAAATTGGGGTCCACTAAGGAAGCATGGATAGCTGACACTTGTGCTCCGGTGTCCCTCCACGCGGTGACCTTCTTCCCACCCACACTCACAGTTTCCCTCCGCTCCAAGGGTATCTGGGAGGTATCTGGGCCTGTGGACCTCTGGTGGGATTCCGGTGCAATGAACTGTAATCTGTTGGGGTTCTTGGGGCAGTTGGCCTTTACATGCCCCAGCTCGTTACACTTAAAACATCGTCCAGCTGACGGGTCACTGGGGCGAGGAGGGTTGCTGGAGAACGGGGTGGTGGGACGATAAGGGGTCTGGAGGGTTCTTTGGGAGGTAGGTGGGGCTTTGGGCGGCCCCCGGTAATAGGGTGTGGTCTGGGGTGGTCCCTTCTGGTCTCCGCTCCAACTGCGACCAGTTTTCTTCTTCTCTGCCACCTCCACCCATCTGGCTCCAATCTCTCCTGCCTCAATTACAGTTTTGGGTTTCCCATCTAGGATGTATCTTTCTATTTCCTCAGGAACACCCTCTAAGAATTGTTCCATTTGCATTAGGAAGGGCAAATTTACTGGAGATTCAACACTTGCTCCTGATATCCAGGCATCCCAATGTTTTACAATGTGGTAGGCATGTCGGGTAAATGACATGTCTGGTTTCCACCTTAGGGCTCTGAACCTCCGACGAGACTGCTCGGGTGTTATCCCCATTCTGACTCTCGCCTTGGATTTAAACAGTTCATACTTGTTCATGTGTTCTTTAGGCATTTCAGCTGCCACCTCAGCTAAGGGTCCACTGAGCTGCGGCCTCAGCTCTACCATGTATTGGTCAGTAGAGATGTTGTACCCAAGGCAGGCCCTTTCGAAGTTTTCTAAGAAGGCCTCAGTATCATCACCTGCCTTGTAGGTGGGGAACTTTCTGGGATGGGAAGTGGTACCTGGAGAAGGATTGCTAGGGTTTGTTGGTATATTCTGCTGGGCCTTTATCCTCTCCATCTCCTCCACATGCTTCCTCTCTTTTTCCTTCTCCTCCTCCTTCAGCCGCATGAGTTCTATCTGTCTTTCATGTTCCCTTTGTTTTTCCTCAGCCTGAAATTTGGCTAATTCCAGCTGTAGTCGAGCTGAGGATTTGGCCATTCTAACCTCTCTGTTTTTAACTAACTTTACACCCGAGGTTTAGAAATAAACAAACAAAACTTGGCTGTAAACTTTTGCTGTGCTGGAATAGAGTACCTATTCTCTGATAGTGATTGTCAGCCTACAGAAAAAGACAATTCCCTTGTCTCTGCTCTGGGCCCAAATTAAAGCAAAAAACCTCCAACTACTTGGAAAACTGCTTACCCAGCCCAAAGAAGAAAAAAAATTTCTTTTCAAACCTGTGCTCCTTGTAAAACAAAAAAAAATCAAAATCCTAAAAAAAAACCCTGCCACTTTTGTCTCCAGGCAAATGGGTAGAGCACACACCCCCTGTCATAAATATAAAGGGAAGGGTAAACCCCTTTGAAATCCCTCCTGGCCAGGGGAAAGCTCCTCTCACCTGTAAAGGGTTAAGAAGCTAAAGGTAACCTCGCTGGCACCTGACCAAAATGACCAATGAGGAGACAAGATACTTTCAAAAGCTGGGAGGAGGGAGAGAAACAAAGGTTTTGTGGGTCTGTCTGTAGTCGTCTTGGCCGGGGACAGAACAGGAATGGAGTCTTAGAACTTTTAGTAAGTAATCTAGCTAGGTATGTGTTAGATTATGATTTCCTTAAATGGCTGAGAAAAGAATTGTGCTGAATAGAATAACTATTTCTGTCTGTGTATCTTTTTTGTAACTTAAGGTTTTGCCTAGAGGGGTTCTCTATGTTTTTGAATCTAATTACCCTGTAAGATATATACCATCCTGATTTTACAGGGGGGATTTCTTTATTTCTATTTACTTCTATTTTTTATTAAAAGTCTTCTTGTAAAACACTGAATGCTTTTTCATTGTTCTCAGATCCAAGGGTTTGGGTCTGTGGTCACCTATGCAAATTGGTGAGGCTTTTTATCCAACATTTCCCAGGAAAGGGGGAGTGCAAGTGTTGGGAGGATTGTTCATTGTTCTTAAGATCCAAGGGTCTGGGTCTGTAGTCACCTAGGCAAATTGGTGAGGCTTTTTACCAAACCTTGTCCAGGAAGTGGGGTGCAAGGTTTTGGGAAGTATTTTGGGGGGAAGGACGCGTCCAAACAGCTCTTCCCCAGTAACCAGTATTAGTTTGGTGGTGGTAGCGGCCATTCCAAGGATAACGGGGGTAATATTTGTTACCTTGGGGAAGTTTTGACCTAAGCTGGTAAAGATAAGCTTAGGAGGTTTTTCATGCAGGTCCCCACATCTGTACCCTAGAGTTCAGAGTGGGGGAGGAACCTTGACATGGTGGCACAGTGGTGGGATTAACCTGAAATCATTTTGAGATCCAGTTGAGATTTTTTGAACTAGAAATACAGATTTTAAAAAGGAATTTTTAGGAAGTCCAGAAGGCAGCTTTGAAACTGAAAGCAGCTTGGTTTCTCTCTGCTTTGTGGCCAAGCAGAGACAAAAGGGGATTATCTTGTGAATTGCAGGTTTTCTTTGCCTAGAGGCAGGGTACTTAACTCCTGCAGGGAAATTCACAGTCTTCCAACCCAGAGGTTTTTTTTTCTTTTCTTCCTAAAAGTAAATAGGGGGTGTGTGCTCTACCCATTTGCCTGGAGACAAAAGTGGCAGGGTTTTTTTAGGATTTTTGATTTTTTTGTTTTGTTTTACAAGGAGCACAGGTTTGAAAAGAAATTTTTTTTTTTCTTTGGGCTGGGTAAGCAGTTTTCCAAGTAGTTGGAGGTTTTTTGCTTTAATTTGGGCCCAGAGCAGAGACAAGGGAATTGTCTTTTTCTGTAGGCTGACAATCACTATCAGAGAATAGGTATTCTATTCCAGCACAGCAAAATTTTACAGCCAAGTTTTGTTTGTTTATTTCTAAACCTCGGGTGTAAAGTTAGTTAAAAACAGAGAGGTTAGAATGGCCAAATCCTCAGCTCGACTACAGCTGGAATTAGCCAAATTGCAGGCTGAGGAAAAACAAAGGGAACATGAAAGACAGATAGAACTCATGCGGCTGGAGAAGGAGGTACAGGAGGCTGCCCACAAGAGGGAAATGGAGGCAAGGAAGCATGTGGAGGAGATGGAGAGGATAAAGGCCCAGCAGAATATACCAACAAACCCTAGCAATCCTTCTCCAGGTACCACTTCCCATCCCAGAAAGTTCCCCACCTACAAGGCAGGTGATGATACTGAGGCCTTCTTAGAAAACTTCGAAAGGGCCTGCCTTGGGTACAACATCTCTACTGACCAATACATGGTAGAGCTGAGGCCGCAGCTCAGTGGACCCTTAGCTGAGGTGGCAGCTGAAATGCCTAAAGAACACATGAACAAGTATGAACTGTTTAAATCCAAGGCGAGAGTCAGAATGGGGATAACACCCGAGCAGTCTCGTCGGAGGTTCAGAGCCCTAAGGTGGAAACCAGACATGTCATTTACCCGACATGCCTACCACATTGTAAAACATTGGGATGCCTGGATATCAGGAGCAAGTGTTGAATCTCCAGTAAATTTGCCCTTCCTAATGCAAATGGAACAATTCTTAGAGGGTGTTCCTGAGGAAATAGAAAGATACATCCTAGATGGGAAACCCAAAACTGTAATTGAGGCAGGAGAGATTGGAGCCAGATGGGTGGAGGTGGCAGAGAAGAAGAAAACTGGTCGCAGTTGGAGCGGAGACCAGAAGGGACCACCCCAGACCACACCCTATTACCGGGGGCCGCCCAAAGCCCCACCTACCTCCCAAAGAACCCTCCAGACCCCTTATCGTCCCACCACCCCGTTCTCCAGCAACCCACCTCGCCCCGGTGACCCGTCAGCTGGACGATGTTTTAAATGTAACGAGCTGGGGCATGTAAAGGCCAACTGCCCCAAGAACCCCAACAGGTTACAGTTCATTGCACCGGAATCACACCAGAGGTCCACAGGCCCAGATACCTCCCAGATACCCTTGGAGCGGAGGGAAACTGTGAGTGTGGGTGGGAAGAAGGTCACCGCGTGGAGGGACACCGGAGCACAAGTGTCAGCTATCCATGCTTCCGTAGTGGACCCCAATTTAATCAACCCAGAGATCCAAGTGACGATTCAACCCTTCAAGTCCAACTCTTTCAATTTGCCTACAGTCAAGTTGCCTGTCCAGTACAAGGGCTGGTCAGGAATGTGGACTTTTGCAGTCTATGATGATTATCCCATCCCCATGCTGTTGGGGGAAGACTTGGCCAATCATGTGAAGCAGGCCAAGAGGGTGGGAATGGTCACCCGCAACCAGGCTAAACAAGCCGTGAGGCCTAGCTCTGTTCCGGAAACTTCTATCAGGACCCAGTCAGAGGTGATGGACCTGGACCCCAGGCCAATGTCTGCAACAGCAGTAGTGGATCCAGTCCCAGAGACCCAGACGGAACCAGTCCCAGAACCGGAACCAGCCAAACAACCAACACCAGACCCCGTGCCAGCACTGAATCCAGTACTTGCAACCTCAACACCAGAGGGCCCCACCGAACCTGAACTGGCAGCAGCCGATAACCCTACACAAGAGGCTCAGCCGGAGCCTGAATCCCAACATAGTGCACCAGCGGAGAGCGGTTCACAGTCAACAGAAACAGCTCCATCCCCTATATCGCTTCCAGAGGGACCAAGCCTATGTCCCCAATCCAATGAGGAACTGATGTCTCCAGCATCAAGGGAACAGTTCCAGACCGAACAGGAAGCAGATGAAAGCCTCCAGAGAGCTTGGACGGCGGCACGGAGCAACCCACCGCCTCTCAGCTCTTCTAATCGATCCAGGTTTGTTGTAGAAAGAGGACTTTTATACAAGGAAACTCTTTCTGGGGGACACCAGGAAGACTGGCATCCTCAGAGACAGTTGGTAGTTCCAACTAAATACCGGGCCAAGCTCTTGAGCTTAGCCCATGATCACCCTAGTGGCCATGCTGGGGTGAACAGGACCAAAGACCGTTTGGGGGGGTCATTCCACTGGGAGGGAATGGGCAAGGATGTTTCTACCTATGTCCAGTCTTGTGAGGTGTGCCAAAGAGTGGGAAAACCCCAAGACCAGGTCAAAGCTCCTCTCCAGCCACTCCCCATCATTGAAGTTCCATTTCAGCGAGTAGCTGTGGATATTCTGGGTCCTTTTCCGAAAAAGACACCCAGAGGAAAGCAGTACATACTGACTTTCATGGATTTTGCCACCCGATGGCCGGAAGCAGTAGCTCTAAGCAACACCAGGGCTAAAAGTGTGTGCCAGGCACTAGCAGACATTTTTGCCAGGGTAGGTTGGCCCTCCGACATCCTCACAGATGCAGGGACTAATTTCCTGGCAGGAACTATGAAAAACCTTTGGGAAGCTCATGGGGTAAATCACTTGGTTGCCACTCCTTACCATCATCAAACAAATGGCATGGTGGAGAAGTTTAATGGAACTTTGGGGGCCATGATACGTAAATTCGTAAATGAGCACTCCAATGATTGGGACCTAGTCTTGCAGCAGTTGCTCTTTGCCTACAGAGCTGTACCACATCCCAGTTTAGGGTTTTCTCCATTTGAACTTGTATATGGCCGTGAGGTTAAGGGGCCATTGCAGTTGGTGAAGCAGCAATGGGAGGGATTTACACCTTCTCCAGGAACTAACATTCTGGACTTTGTAACCAACCTACAAAACACCCTCCGAACCTCTTTAGCCCTTGCTAGAGAAAACTTACAGGATGCTCAAAAAGAGCAAAAAGCCTGGTATGATAAACATGCCAGAGAGCGTTCCTTCAAAGTAGGAGACCAGGTCATGGTCTTAAAGGCGCTCCAGGCCCATAAAATGGAAGCATCGTGGGAAGGGCCATTCGTGGTCCAGGAGCGCCTGGGAGCTGTTAATTATCTCATAGCATTCCCCACCTCCAACCGAAAGCCTAAGGTGTATCATATTAATTCTCTAAAGCCCTTTTATTCCAGAGAATTAAAGGTTTGTCAGTTTACAGCCCAGGGAGGAGACGACGCTGAGTGGCCTGAAGGTGTCTACTACGAAGGGAAATGTGCTGGTGGTGTGGAAGAGGTGAACCTCTCCATGACCCTTGGGCGTATGCAGCGACAGCAGATCCAGGAGCTGTGCACTAGCTACGCGCCAACGTTCTCAGCCACCCCAGGACTGACTGAACGGGCATACCACTCCATTGACACAGGTAATGCTCACCCAATTAGGGTCCAACCTTACCGGGTGTCTCCTCAAGCTAAAACTGCTATAGAACGGGAGATCCAGGATATGTTACAGATGGGTGTAATCCGCCCCTCTGAAAGTGCATGGGCATCTCCAGTGGTTCTAGTTCCCAAACCAGATGGGGAAATACGTTTTTGCGTGGACTACCGTAAGCTAAATGCTGTAACTCGCCCAGACAACTATCCCATGCCACGCACAGATGAACTATTAGAGAAACTGGGAAGGGCCCAGTTCATCTCTACCTTGGACTTAACCAAGGGGTACTGGCAGGTACCGCTAGATGAATCTGCCAAGGAAAGGTCAGCCTTCATCACACATCTCGGGCTGTATGAATTTAATGTACTCCCTTTCGGGCTGCGAAATGCACCCGCCACTTTCCAAAGACTTGTAGATGGTCTCCTAGCGGGATTAGGAGAATATGCAGTCGCCTACCTTGACGATGTGGCCATATTTTCGGATTCCTGGGCAGACCACCTGGAACATCTACAAAAAGTCCTTGAGCGCATAAGGGAGGCAGGACTAACTGTTAAGGCTAAGAAGTGTCAAATAGGCCTAAACAGAGTGACTTACCTTGGACACCAGGTGGGTCAAGGAACTATCAGCCCCCTACAGGCCAAAGTGGATGCTATCCAAAAGTGGCCTGTCCCAAAGTCAAAGAAACAGGTTCAATCCTTCTTAGGCTTGGCCGGTTATTACAGACGATTTGTACCGCACTACAGCCAAATCGCTGCCCCACTGACAGACCTAACCAAAAAGAAACAGCCAAATGCTGTTCAGTGGACCGGAAAGTGTCAGAAGGCCTTTAACAAGCTTAAAGCGACACTCATGTCTGACCCTATACTAAGGGCCCCAGACTTTGACAAACCGTTCCTAGTAACCACAGATGCATCCGAGCGTGGTGTGGGAGCAGTTTTAATGCAGAAAGGACCTGATCAAGAATTCCACCCTGTAGTGTTTCTCAGCAAAAAACTGTCTGAGAGGGAAAGCAACTGGTCAGTCACTGAAAAAGAATGTTATGCCATTGTCTACGCTCTGGAAAAGCTACGCCCATATGTTTGGGGACGGCGTTTCCACCTGCAAACCGACCATGCTGCACTAAAGTGGCTTCACACCGTCAAAGAAACTAACAAAAAACTTCTTCGGTGGAGTTTAGCTCTCCAAGATTTTGATTTCGACATCCAACACATCTCAGGAGCTTCTAACAAAGTGGCTGATGCACTCTCCCGTGAAAGTTTCCCAGAATCAACTGGTTAAAATCGTCCTTGAGATGTGGAAAATATTGTTAGTCTTTATGTACTTGGTAGTATATTTAGAGATGCATGTGTCTTATTAACTCTGTTTTCCTAGAGCTCCAGGAAGAAATCCCAGCCAGTGTTTCACCCTAGCTGAGATTTGGGGGGCGTGTCATAAATATAAAGGGAAGGGTAAACCCCTTTGAAATCCCTCCTGGCCAGGGGAAAGCTCCTCTCACCTGTAAAGGGTTAAGAAGCTAAAGGTAACCTCGCTGGCACCTGACCAAAATGACCAATGAGGAGACAAGATACTTTCAAAAGCTGGGAGGAGGGAGAGAAACAAAGGTTTTGTGGGTCTGTCTGTAGTCGTCTTGGCCGGGGACAGAACAGGAATGGAGTCTTAGAACTTTTAGTAAGTAATCTAGCTAGGTATGTGTTAGATTATGATTTCCTTAAATGGCTGAGAAAAGAATTGTGCTGAATAGAATAACTATTTCTGTCTGTGTATCTTTTTTGTAACTTAAGGTTTTGCCTAGAGGGGTTCTCTATGTTTTTGAATCTAATTACCCTGTAAGATATATACCATCCTGATTTTACAGGGGGGATTTCTTTATTTCTATTTACTTCTATTTTTTATTAAAAGTCTTCTTGTAAAACACTGAATGCTTTTTCATTGTTCTCAGATCCAAGGGTTTGGGTCTGTGGTCACCTATGCAAATTGGTGAGGCTTTTTATCCAACATTTCCCAGGAAAGGGGGAGTGCAAGTGTTGGGAGGATTGTTCATTGTTCTTAAGATCCAAGGGTCTGGGTCTGTAGTCACCTAGGCAAATTGGTGAGGCTTTTTACCAAACCTTGTCCAGGAAGTGGGGTGCAAGGTTTTGGGAAGTATTTTGGGGGGAAGGACGCGTCCAAACAGCTCTTCCCCAGTAACCAGTATTAGTTTGGTGGTGGTAGCGGCCATTCCAAGGATAACGGGGGTAATATTTGTTACCTTGGGGAAGTTTTGACCTAAGCTGGTAAAGATAAGCTTAGGAGGTTTTTCATGCAGGTCCCCACATCTGTACCCTAGAGTTCAGAGTGGGGGAGGAACCTTGACACCCCCTATTTACTTTTAGGAAGAAAAGAAAAAAAAAAAACCTCTGGGTTGGAAGACTGTGAATTTCCCTGCAGGAGTTAAGTACCCTGCCTCCAGGCAAGAAAACCTGCAATTCACAAGATAATCCCCTTTTGTCTCTGCTTGGCCACAAAGCAGAGAGAAACCAAGCTGCTTTCAGTTTCAAAGCTGCCTTCTGGACTTCCTAAAAATTCCTTTTTAAAATCTGTATTTCTAGTTCAAAAAATCTCAACTGGATCTCAAAATGATTTCAGGTTAATCCCACCACTGTGCCACCATGTCAAGGTTCCTCCCCCACTCTGAACTCTAGGGTACAGATGTGGGGACCTGCATGAAAAACCTCCTAAGCTTATCTTTACCAGCTTAGGTCAAAACTTCCCCAAGGTACAAAATATTACCCCCGTTATCCTTGGAATGGCCGCTACCACCACCAAACTAATACTGGTTACTGGGGAAGAGCTGTTTGGACGCGTCCTTCCCCCCAAAATACTTTCCAAAACCTTGCACCCCACTTCCTGGACAAGGTTTGGTAAAAAGCCTCACCAATTTGCCTAGGTGACTACAGACCCAGACCCTTGGATCTTAAGAACAATGAACAATCCTCCCAACACTTGCACCCCCCCTTTCCTGGGAAATGTTGGATAAAAAGCCTCACCAATTTGCATAGGTGACCACAAACCCAAACCCTTGGATCTGAGAACAATGAAAAAGCATTCAGTGTTTTACAAGAAGACTTTTAATAAAAAATAGAAGTAAATAGAAATAAAGAAATCCCCCCTGTAAAATCAGGATGGTATATATCTTACAGGGTAATTAGATTCAAAAACATAGAGAACCCCTCTAGGCAAAACCTTAAGTTACAAAAAAGATACACAGACAGAAATAGTTATTCTATTCAGCACAATTCTTTTCTCAGCCATTTAAAGAAATCATAATCTAACACATACCTAGCTAGATTACTTACTAAAAGTTCTAAGACTCCATTCCTGTTCTGTCCCCGGCCAAGACGACTACAGACAGACACCCAAACCCTTTGTTTCTCTCCCTCCTCCCAGCTTTTGAAAGTATCTTGTCTCCTCATTGGTCATTTTGGTCAGGTGCCCGCGAGGTTACCTTTAGCTTCTTAACCCTTTACAGGTGAGAGGAGCTTTCCCCTGGCCAGGAGGGATTTCAAAGGGGTTTACCCTTCCCTTTATATTTATGACACTCCCACACTGCAACTTGAGACCATTGCTTCTTGTTCTGTCATTTGCCACCACTGACAACACCCTAGCTCCATCCTCTTTGGAACCCCCATTCAGGTTGTTGAAGGCTACTATTAAATTCCGGCGCCCCCCCCCAGCTCTTCTGCAGACTAAATAAACCCAGTTCCCACAGCCTCTCCTCAAAAGTCATGTGTCCCAGCCCCCTAATAATTTTTGTTGCCCTCCGCTGGACTCGCTCCAATTTGTCCACATCCCTTCTGCAGTGAGGGGACCAAAACTCTGTGCAATACTCCAGGTATGGCCTCACCAATGCTGAATAGAGGTGGAATAATCACTTCCCTCGATCTGCTGGCAATGCTCCTACTAGAATACAGCCCAATATGCTGTTCGCCTTCTTCACAACAAGGGCACACACTGCTGTCTCATATCCAGCTTCTCATCCACTGTAATCCTCAGGTCCTTTTCTGCAGAATTGCTGCTTAGCCAGTTGGTCCCCAGCCTGTAGTGGTGCATGGGATTCTTCCTTCCTAAGTACAGGAGTCTGCACTTGTCATTGTTGAACCTCATCAGATTTCTTTTGGCCCAAATCCTCCAATTTGCCCAGGTCACTCTGCACCCTATCCCTACCCTCCAATGTATCTACCTCTCTCCCCAGCTTAGTGTCATCTGAGAACTTGCTGAGGGTGCAATTAATCCCATCATCCAGATCATTAATAAAGATCAAGGTTGGACAAAACTAGCCCCAGGACCGACCCCTGGGGCACTCCGCTTATACCAGCTGCCAACTAGACATCAAGCTGTTGATCACTACCTGTAGAGCCCAACAATCTAGCCAGCTTTCTAGCCACCTTATAGTCCATTTATTCAATCCATACTTCTTTAACTTGCTGGCAAGAATACTGTAGGAGACCGTATCAAAAGCTTTGTGAAAGTCAAGATATATCACATTCACTGCTTTCCCCATATCCACAGAGCTAATTATCTCATCAGAAAGGCAATTAGGTTAGTCAGGCATGACTTGCCCTTGATGAATCTATGCTGACTGTTCCTGATCACTGTCCTCTCCTTGAAGTACTTCAGAATTGATTCCTTGTGGACCTGCTCCATGATTTTTCCAGGGACTGAGGTGAGGCTGACTGGCCTGTATTTCCCCGGATCCTCCTCCTTCCCATTTTTAAAGATGGGCACTACATTAGCCTTTTTCTCATCATTCCGGACCTTGCCTGATCACCATGAGTTTCCATAATGGCCAATGGCTCCGCAATCACATCTGCCAAGTTCTTTAGCACCCTCGGATGCAGTGCATCCGGCCCCATGGACTTGTGCTCATCCAGCTTTTCTAAATAGTCCCGAACCATTTCTTTCTCCATGGAGGGTTGGTCACCTCCTCCCCATGCTGTGCTGCCCAGTGCAGTAGTCTGGGAGCTGACCTTGCCTGTGAAGACAGAGGCAAAAAAAGTATTGAGTACCTTAGCTTTTTCCACATCCTCTGTCTCTAGGTTGCCTCCCCCATTCAGTAAGGGGCCCACACTTTCTCTGACCTTCTTCTTGTTGCTAACATACCTGTAGAAACCCTTCTTGTTACTCTTAACATCTCTTGCTAGCTGCAACTCCAATTGTGATTTGGCCTTCCTGATTTCACTCCTGCATGCCTTAGCAATATTCTTATACTCCTCCCTGGTCATTTGTCAGGTTTGGAGCATTGATTTATGAGAAAAGATTAAAGAGTTAAATATTTATACTGTCACTTGCCTACGTAGTAGTTAATGTTGGGATGTAAATATACAAATATCTGAAAATACCAAGGATGGAAAGGTATTATTTAGTGTGGTACAAGGCAAGGAAGCTAGGAGGGAGAGAGGATATAGCTAGAAAAGCTGAGATTGAATTAAGATGGGGAGCAGTTAGGGTGAATATCAGGAACAATCTCCTGTCACTGAGATGTATTAGACTGTGATATAGGTTCAAGAAAAGTGATGGAAGCTCTGGGATGGCCAATCATGTTACTGGGTTTTCCCTCTTTCCAGGGATCCCTCTTATGCTTGTCCAGTTTGATTCCTTCCTCACTCACAGCAACGTGAAGGAAGGCAACCTGCATGGCCTGTTTGGACATAAAAAAACCAAAGTCAGTGTATAGAATCCCCACTCGGGGAAGGGAAAATAAAGTCCCAACTATAAGGTTTTTCAAATCCTTATTTTCAGGTTTTACTTTAATTCCAGAAACACAAATTCAAACCAAGAACAGTTCAACTCAGATTACTAGATAATAACCACCTTTAATAACCTGCTTTAGTCAGCTGGGAGGAGAGAGGACATACTCTTCTCTGTGATAGCCTCCTTTGTCCCAGTTTCCCATTTCTTTTTATATCCCTACTTAGTTCAGCACTATTGCCAACCTGCACTGGATATGTGACAATTTATGCTGCCAGTTTATAGTGACAAATATGTTTTTGGCCACCATGCCTCTACATCAGTTAATTTTGTGTCCCAGCAACACATTGACTCTGCACACCCAGCCATAAAATTCTTCACATCTTTTGTCTCCCAGTACCACATCTGCCTTCTTGTCCACCAGCGACAGATCTTCTCCTACAGCTGTGGAGATTTTTCACACCTACCCTGCCCTCTCAAGGCCTCTCAGGTCCAGAGGTTCTAGACAGACAGACACATACGAAACCTGGACGGAGCGCTGCACCCAGGGGGGTTCTCTTCCCAGGGGAAAGGAGGGAGGAACCAACTCATTTTTCACAAGGGGGTCAGGTCCAAAAGGAGCAGAGAGAGACATCCTGAGCTTCTGGGCCCTTTCTGCTTCCTCGTTCCTGCTTCCCTGGTGTGAGAATAGTATCAACTGCTCCCCCTCCCCTCTTCAAAAACTTCTGTCAGTCCCTGAAGTGGGGTGCAGAGGGAAGAGCTCTGTCTGCCTCCGGCAGCAGCACGGAACTGGGGAAGGAAGCCAATCAAAGAGGTGTTTTTTCCTCTGGGCTGTCCAATATTGCATAAAGGGTGGAGCTTCTTGCATCGTGGTAAGACTGGCTTCAGCAGGGGTCAGAATTGTGTTACTTGCCATAAATTGTCAAAAGTTGGCAATACTGAGCGATAGACAGGAGCCCAGTTACTCCTTACACTTTGTCACAGTCCATTTGGCAGTCTTTAGCCATAACTATATTTAGGTTTGGCAGAATTGTTTTTTTAATTTTTTATAATTTAGATGGATAATATAGATATGTTAAAGGATTTTTATTGTTTTAAATATTCATATTTGCACAAAATTATGAGTTTTAATCCCACCCTCCCCCAGTTATTATCAATTTGAATGTTAACAGGTGAAAGAAATTATGGAAGGGTTCAGAGAATTGGGGTGTGGGTCACACAATAATTATTTAATGACAGTAAATGTTGAGATTCAAAAAGTTAAAGCTTTATAACTGCTAAAATACAAATTGTCAACATTGCATGGCAAAATATACAAATTAATTACCCATAAATCAAACTCTAATAGGTTCTCAAGCAGTATTTTTCCTCCTTTGCCTATCTGTACATTTCAATTATTATTGAGGGAAAGACTTTTTTGTCAATTTCTGTGTGTATGGGGAAATTGACATTTAGCAACATTTACTGATTAAAAATAGAATCCTTCCAAGCCTAACTATATTGCTTAGGCCTTCCTCAGGCTTTGTGGAAACATCTGCTGCTTCTTCTTAGTAGCTCATAGAACATTGTGGATTTGACCATTCACTGTGCAAGTAAATTTTTTTGTTTTGTTTTTGTGGTTGTTTGTGTGTGTGTGTATGTGTGTGTGTGCAGAAACTGTGGATTCAGTCTTATTTGATTTGTCAGGCATAAGATTTATCTCTTCATGACGTGTTCCAGGTTCCCAAAACAAAAAAGGCCTAAGCCCTCTTCATTGGGAAACAGACATTCCTTTTCAGTCAGGATGTTCCCTACTTAAGCCTTAAGCTTAAGCCTACTTTCAGTTCCTCAGAACAGGGGTAACCATTTATATTGTTTGTATATCCAAAAAGAAACCTATTGTGGATTGTGCCAAATGTTCTGTCCCCCTTTCACCTAACTGGGACATCTTTATTCTGAGTTTCTGTGCCAGTTCTAAACCAGGCTCTCTTGGGATCTGAATAGAGCCCTCAGGACTACTCAGATCAGAAAACTTCAGAGGAAGATTTCCTGCTTCATTCTTTTCCAGGGTCCAGAGGCTGAGACCCAGTATCCAGGAAGCTCAAAAAGCTGCAGATAATCTCTGTCCAGTGGTCCACTCTACTAGGGCCATGGCCATATCTTGGATGGATTAGAGAGGCATCATTATATAGGTTTTTCTGTGTTTTCTCCTGGCATTCCCTGCACTGGGCATTACTAGCTAAAATAAGTAGGGGTCTTCAAAATGCAACACTTCACCTCAGAATACTTAGAGCAGGGCTTTTATGAGAAGTTCTACCTTTGAAGGGAAAGAGTTGGAATTTCCAATTTGCCTCTCTCTCCCTCAGGTTCCCTGTTCTAATGCGACTCCGACTTTCTTGTTCTCCATTCCTAGGATGTTTTCTGTTAGGATACTGCTATGCAGAACCCAGCATTTCTTCCATCATAAGATAAGCCACAGTAAGGCAAATTATATTTCAGTTACAAGCTGATTTGCTTTCTGTGGCTCAGTCAAGATGGCAAACTCCGTTCTTGCCAGGCTTTCTAAACCAAGACTTTGACAAGAGTTGCCTTTCTGGTTAGAGAGGTAGATATAAGTCACCAGATGCTTTCACATCAGAAGGAAGTCAAATAGAGAAGCAAATGAGAGAACATTAGAGACTGGACAAATCCTAGATGTTGATTGGCTGTTATCTTTTCTGTCAGAACAAGTGAGTCACCGAAAGCAAATTATCCTGGAAGTGGGAATATAATTTCCCTTTGTGCAGTGTGTCATGTGCTTAATGACAGCCTAGTACAGGAGTTATGCGATCTTTATTTTTCTTACATTGTAATATGTTTTGGATTTGACTAGAATAATCCAACATGGAAGAAGCTTTCTGATGATTTGTTTTGACCATGTGCTTGAGTTTCTTGTAGTTTGGCTTTTGCACTCTTTAGAGCATCACAGACCCCTGATCTCATTTGGCCGTCATCTGCAGTGGCCTTCGTGGGCTGTTGTGCTACCCAGAATAACTTCATATAGGAATGCCCCAGTCTACCCCCACGACTCCTACTGTGAAGGGGTGTGCAGAGATAGTCAGCTCTTCACCTGCCAGACTGGCTGTCTATACCAGGGGTATTCCTGGAACAGGTCTGATAGCTACTTTGTGCCCACTTTAGGCTGGCTCAGACAGTGCAAAGTGTCCACCACACAACCATGAATTTCCCCTCCAAAGTGTTGATTCTGTTAGGTTGACAATCATAGAGGGTGGTGATGGGTATTTGCTTACTCACCTTGAAGAATCTCTCATGTGCAGTTCATCAAGGTTCTGTTCCATCATATATACTAATCAACATAGATGCGAGGCTGGTGATGACAGTGAGATATTGTGAGCTACAAATAATCATTATGAGGTGTATTTTTTCTACTATGTCTCTTTTTCATCAATGTTGAATGGTGTGGTGTCTTTATTTTCCCAGTGCTAGGCTGAAATAAAGGCTTGGAAGTGGTTTTATCTGGATAAATTGAGATGATGCTGGTTGATTCAGGAAATACCTAGGTTGTGTGGCATGGATGGCAATTGTCCACTTGACTGGTTTTTTCCCAACTTTGTCGATTGTTTTTCTGGATTCCTTCTTGTTCCTGATGGCCTGGGTAAATAAAGTGCCTTTTTCATCTAATAATTGAATGATTGTGACTGCGTGGGTTTTTTTGGATAGGTTCTTTACAATTACCTGTATTTTTGACATCTTTCAATCAGAATAAACCAATGTGCTCTACATAAAGCTATCTTTGAAGAGCAGTTAGAAGTTACAGCTTATGCCCAATGTGTCAGGCTAATATCCTAGAAGTAGTAGCTGCATGGTTTGCACTGGTTCCCTATTCACTGTCAGATGTGATTCATGGTGTTTAAAGATCTAAAGCAGATGGGTTTGGTCCTAGCCACCTAAGGAGCTGCCTGTCTCCATGTGCACTGCTTCACCAGTTCAGATCAACTTACTGACTCTCACTAACAGTCCTTAGATGTGGCTATCACCATATTTTCATCCGGGAACCCTGACTTTAGAATTTGCTTCTCTAACTTATCTGACAAAATTAGTTAGACTTTCAGGACATAGTATAAAGCTCCTCTGTTCTCTCAGGGTTTTACCTCTGGGAATGGTGAGACAGTTTTGCTGTTTGATTCTGTGGTGAGTGTCTTTATATCTAGGTGACATCAGCCAGATAATTTTGTATTTTTAACATCATTTTGCAAGTGTGCAATGAGGCAAACAAGATAGGCATATTTTAAAGAAAAATATATTTTAATGCCTTTTAAGAAGTGTTGTTATTTAGTCATGCATAACTGTTGAATGCTACTGGCTGTGGTTTAGGAAGCAGAGGTACTTTTGGAGGTCTGCATGTGATTTTCACCTACTTTTGGCTAAGAAGAGCTATTACTTTATGGAATGTCTTTAGATGCTGAGAGTCAAACTTTGACCTCCTGTACATGAGTGGAAAGCTGAAATAACTCCAATGAAGTTAATGGCGTTATATCAGCTTTATACTGATATAGCTGTGGGCAGATTTGGCCTCATTAGTGTATTCTAATTTGTATAATAATCTTTTATATCATGCTTTTCATCTATAGCTCTCAGAGCACTTTACAAAATATGTTTTACGGATGGGGAAACTGAGGGGAAGTGACTTGCCCAAGCTCTCACTGAAAACCAGTGGCAGAGCTAGATACTGAACCCAGGTCTTCAGAGTCCTAGGCCAGTAGGTCACATTGCTTTTTGCTGACTGGGCATATTCTATTATTATTTGACTACTGTCTAGAAATGGTTGATGTAGAAAGGACATGTACAACCCTGGAGCCTTAAAATTCCACTTGTTCCTCTTCTAAAACAATAAGCGTTTTTTTGTTACAGGAACTCAGTGTTATTAAACAGAGTTCTCCCGGTACTGTTGGTGGAATGTAAGACTCTGGAACTGTACATACAAACATTTATGGAAATAATTTCTTCATCAGAAGCTTGTGTCTGTAGGAGAGAGAGCTTTCTCAAAGACTGGTCCAAGATTTGTGGCAGGAACTAAGAACCACCTTCACATTCTGTTCCAAGTGCAAGGTTCACTTCTTCTAACTTGCCTTCACCAGTACAAATACACAGCAGTATATACCTGTAATTTATTTAAAAACAAAAAAAACTGCTCAATTTATCCTTGGGAAGGGGCAGAGAGAGAGAGAATGAAGCACAACTGACAGATGCTGATTGCACCACTCAGTGCCCTTCTGGAAGGGGCTCGATTACCTATGATGAAGGTGGTATACGAGCCTCAATAGAATACAGCAGAGAAAGCACTCTCTACCAAACTTTACTGGTTCACCTTCTTGAACAATTGATGTTGGAACTACCACATGCAAATTTCTGCAATTTTTGTGCACATTTATTTTATGCTTTAACAGATTAAACCTAAGTATTTATGGGCTAACAGTAAAATAAGTTTTGAATCTGGCTGGCAGAGATCTGCCTGGTAGATATCAGAAGAGAAAGGAGTTTGGCTGGAAGGCTGGGGGAGAGGAGGCAGGGGTTAAAAGACATGAGGTTTAGAACTGTTTGGGAATTCTTTGATTAAAATTTTGTCAGAAAATGATGATTTGTCAAAACTTTTTGTGAGAAAGTACCAGTTTCTATGAGAGAGCCAGCCTAGGTTCATACAGATGACATGAACATGGGTCTCTCATATTCCTGACCACTAGGCTATTGGCTATTTTGCCCTGGATGTGTGTCTCTTTTGGCTTTTTCTGCAAAAATCTTTGATAAGTCTCAGTTTCGTTCTGATGTAGAATGTGAAAAATTTTGAAGTCACAAAAAGTTTTATGAGACTGGAAAACCATTTCCTGACCAACTCTAATGGGTTAGATCAAGGGTTGTAGGTCTGACTGGAGTGCAGAGGTGTTCTGGTGGTTCATATGTGTGTGTTTAAATGGGCAGGTAGGTCTAAGAGGAGAAGGGTAGAGAGTTAGGTGGGGGCTGTGCACCTGACAGCTACATCTCCAGTTTATCCTTCTTCCAAGGCTTCAGGTTCCCCTCCAATTCCCTCTGAGTCAGTGAGCTCTGCTAATACCATTAAGGCCTATAGCTTCTCTGGAAAGCCTGTCCCATTAGTCCCTGGATTTACAATTCCTTCCTCTTGATTAAGGGATTCCACAACTTTCCTTCATGGGGCTGTCCCATTCAGACAGGTTTCCCCAGTCACCACTCTCTGTTCTGGTCTAGTGCCCATCCCTGGGAGTAGCCTCTCTCCTGACTTGATGCTCCCTTATAATTCTCCTCTCCAGGCTATCTGCCCTCTCTCCTCCTGAGAGTCACCAGCTAGGTTTTATCATGTTAAGATGGTACCTACCTTATTAACACATGACCCCAAAATTAACACCCTTTGATGAATGGGGCAGTCATTACCTCTGAACTACTGTTTCATACTGTCTACATCCCTGCATTGACTATAGGCTCTTCACATCTTTAAAGTACAGTTTGCAACCATAAGGGCTAGAAACCCAGGGCATGTTTACACAGCGATTAAACACCCGGGCTGGCCCATGTCAGCTGACTAGGGCTGCAGGGCTGAGGTGGGTTGGTGCGTGGGTTCTGAAACCCGCAAAGGGTTAGGTTCCTAGAGGCAGAGCCTGAGCTTCAGCTCAAGCCCGAACATCTACACTGCAGTTTTACAGCCCTGCAGTCCAAGCCCCATGAGCCCAAGTCAGCTGACACAGGCCAGCTGCAGACGTTTAATTGCTGTGTAGACATATCCACAGTGTCTGATTTTATCTTTCTTCCTAAAGTGAATAGTAGGTGGGTATAAAATGGTTTGCTGATGTGTGGTGAAGAATTTCGATTTGGTAGCATTTTACACCCACTTTATATAGATTTAAATGATGACACAAAGCAATGGAAAATTAGACCCAAGTCCTCGGGTCTGATGAAAATGAACTCAGCACAGGACTCAAGGGAAGGAAGAGCAATAATATCGCTTTATGTCTATCAGATCTGTCACTGCTCTGGGGCTGGCAGCATACTGATTTAGCCTGTTATGTTAGCTAGGAATCAGCCTGAGCACAGCAGCTCACTCCTCCTCTAAATTGAGCTGCAAGAGGCCAGTCACAGAGTCACACCACTCAAATCCTTAGCTGCTCAGTTAGGCCAGCTTCATGGCCCATTTGCACCTCTGGAGCAGTGGAAAGGGGCTGAAGGAAAGGATGGGATCTGGCCCACAACCTCTATGTTTTAAAGTCTTTATCAATGAAGGCTTGAGTTCTGGAACACATATCTGCAAGACAGGTTGGATTCTTTGGGTTGTTCCACGGCTGTGGATTTGGAGAATACACAGAGCCCTGAGCATAGTTACAGCTGCATATTTTGAGATTTTATTATAGTGGAGCAGTTGGAAAACCATAGCTAAGGTTGTATTACCATATTTCAGTTCGATATAGCAACAGAATTAATATAGTACGTATAACTGTCACACAGTTTGTTAACGTACTATATACTTTGTAACACTACTTGTTGCCCCAGTAAAATGAAATAATTTTTGATATAACTTGATTCCAGCAAATGAAGTTTCATAAAGCAGAAAACTGGCCCCAGTCCTGCAATCAGATCCATGTGAGTGGACTCTTGTGTTGGTTGCCCAGCTCCATTGAAGTCAGTCGGGCTTCATGCAGAGGAAAGGGTCTGCTTGGAGGATTAGGGCCTAGACAACTGTCTTCTTGAAGTGGATGGAAGAAGTGACTCAAAAGAGTGTCAACATTATTTTTCAGTTATGTTGAGACTGACTTAAATAGATGTGCCTCTGTTTATTAGGATCAATCCTCCAAAACAAAATAGAAGGAAGAAAATCACAGTCCAGGGAATGGAGCCCCATAATTAATAACTCATGACCTCCCAGTGTAGATACTCCAAGTTTTCTAACAAAGTTTTAAAGACTTTTCTCCTGCATCCAAGTGATGCTAGACACTTGCACATCTGGTCTAGACAAAACTTGCATTGACTTCAGTGAGAATTTTGCTTGACTGAGGCTTCCAGCATCTGTCTCTAAATTTGGGGTAGAAGTTACATTTCCTTCTAACGTCATTTTAACTTCCTCCTGCCCATGGAATAGGAAGTAATAATGGAAATTAAAGTAGAATTTAAGAAAGCTTTTTCTCCCTGCTAATATTATCTTGTGGAAAAGTATAATCATAATGCAGAATTCATAGTTTTGTCAGTGAAAATGCTTATTTATGTTGTATATTGTGGTACATATATTTCTTAATATGGATATTTTCAAGTTGGAATTTCATGTTATTTAGTACAGGAATACTGTTCCTACCCATAATGGATCACTTTCAGCACTGCCTGTAAGAGTAAGTGTGAGGCATATCTTTATGTTTGTGAATGAATGCCCATACACATTCCACATGAGGGCAAGCATGGAGTCCTACTGCCCAAAAAGCATGTTTCCACTAAGCCCATAAAGTTTTCTACATGAATCTGTGGGGGAATCATTAACCCACCTCCGCTGAATCCTGTGTGTCACATTATTTTTGTGACATAGCAGTAAAGCACAGGACACTTGTGGTATGCTGTGAAAATGCAGTTTTTCCAATTAAATGCATATTAACTTTTTGAAAAAGAGTGTCCCTTATAGTCCTGGCTGTTTGGCTCTAATAGCTCCATGTGCAGACATATATGTGCCTGTTGCCTTACACAGGTATATAGAAAAAATTGTCTATGCATTTCTAGAATGACCTACTGTAATGCTGCATCAGAACTCACTAAACAGAGAAGAAAGAACTGAAAATATTTTATTAATGATAGGTCAGAATAAAATGATCTGTCTTACTTCATTTTCCTGATGCATCACATGGAGGTCCAGAAGCCACATTAGAGCACTGTAATCCTTCATCAGAGTGTGTGTTTGGTTGCCTAACATCTGTGGATTGTTAAGATAAGTTATTACACAGACCTGCTTTAGTTTAGATTGGTTTGGAACACATCCCAGAATATTCAATCAGGATATAATTCCCGCATGCTGCTAGACTGCTTGCTCCACACACTTCTCAAAAAATGGTTTTCAATAAACAGCTTTCTTATTGAAACTGTTGTGTCATCTCATTTTTTTTTATTTCCTTCTTAAAGAAAAGCTTTTGTCATTTTTCCCTTTGGACTGAATATAGCTCAAGGCAAACATAGCATTTAATAGCTAAGTCCTGAAGAGAATCCTAAACAGAGATGTAGTGTAGCTTCTTTGTGAGTATATTGCAGATTTCCTACCTATATAATCTGTGGTGCTTGGTGTGTATGTTATGTCCAAGCTGTAGTGTTGAAAGATTGGTGCGGGGATATGTTATATTGTAACATGTATTGTAACTTCTCACTTTTGTATCCTGTATTTATCTCTGTCTGCTTCTGCTTTAACTACTCCCAATTGTTTAGGTTGAATAATTTTGTCCATAACAAATATTTGCAATAACAAAACAAAAGGAGACTGGGTAAGTTTGTTAGTAAATTCGCAGAAAAAAGTTTATTGCATATTTTTGATCTTATAGGTACACTTAGGTTGTATATATATGAAATTGTGAATGATATTGTTGACAGAGTTACCAGCTTCACATTTTATAATGTTGATATATGTATGTTTGAGAATTTGATTACAATTTCCATCTTATTCTAGTTATCTACAAAATAATTTGTTTTGCATTTTGATTAAAAGAACTCATATCGTTAACAAAACAACATTAAGAACTTGAAAGAATTTTGCAAAAATATTGCATTTTATTTTGAAATTTGCCAGATTTTGTCTGAAGATAAAGTTAACATGTTAACTAATACTGGATTTAAAGAAACTCCAGTTCTTATCAGCTTTTGCACAACAGCTTTTTAAACCTTTCTGTGAGCTATTGATTTAATAGCTTTTGGCTAATGACCGTATACCAGAGAGCGAGAGAGCGAGACATATATATATTTATTACCAGGTGGCTACTGCCTGGTCAGTTAGCAATCACATTCGAGTTTATATACACATTTTAAAATGTTTCTTCCCAGTTAATCTACCTACATTTTAAACTTATGTTGCATGACCACACGCGTATTCAGTTCCTTCAGTCTATTTCAAAATCAAAATATCCCAGGAGAAGAAAATAAGACAGTATAATATCAAGGGCAGGTTTTAAAAATGTCTAGCATTTGTTTTAAAGGAGAATCTGCCATTCCTATTATCTGTTGAAGATTGTTTCTGTTTTTTAACATAGTGTATGTTTGCACCACTGCTGGAGTAATTGTGACTTTTGATTAGATTCTTTTTTGAAGTAATTAAAAATATTTTAATATCTTCCTTGAAAGGGAAAAAAATAGCCTATTTCTGATGTTGTATACAGGCACATTATAGGATAAAAGGAGAGTTTGATATTTTTTTCCTGACAGTTTAGTCAACTGGTGTAGAACTTGCATGCTATTTGTAAGTTCTGATGTATTCTTTATGATCTAAAGTGATAACCCATTTTAGGATCCTTTTAACAAATCTGAATTATGCTTACTGTATAAAATGCCTGAAGATTCTTTTTCTTTGTGCTATATGAAATGCCTTTGTTGCTGGTATGCAAAGAACTTTTCCTCTGTTCTTGGTATTTTCACAGCCAAAACTCTCTTCCATTCTGCAGTTTTTCCTGAAAAATTATTATTGTTTCTTCAAATCCTTTTTATGTTAAATATGGTGTGGTGTACCTGTATTTTTACACAGAGACAACATGAGAAAAATATTTTTCACTTTCTCTTCTGTCATTTCTTTCTTGTTTCACAACTTCATTTATGCTTCTATTCTAGTTGTTATTAAACTTGCATAACTTTTCTTTTTTGCTTCTATAATTGATTTCCATAATTTCTTTTCCCCATTTTTCTTTCTATTTCTGATGAAACTGTCTATCTTCCCTATTCTTCCCTTTCCCACGTCAGTCTTCTTTCTTCAAAGGATCCTCTTCTTTTCCTAATTATTGTTTTGTTTTTTAAATTTGCATTCACTTTACTTTCCCCATTCAGTTCTCATTTTTCTCTTACCATCTTTTCTTAGAGTACCTGCTGGCCCTCATTCCCTATAAAACACTTATGCCTAGAGAATGGCCTTATTGTGTGTGCTGTGGTTTCCCAGTGCTGTTGGAGGAAAAAAATAACCCATATATCTACACAGTTTAATGGTGACCACCAGGGACTGGAAGCTTGGCCTTTTTTTAGATGTAACTGAGAGATCTAGCACATGGTCATTTCTCAATGATGCCGATGTTTGATCTTTTATCTTTATCCAATAAAGAAGATTTTCTGGTTTTTTAAAATACTGTACACAATTTTTCTTTTCATTATTGTATTTAGTTACATATCAGTATATTTCTTTAGGCCTGGAGTTTACAACATTGGTAAGTAGTTGTATTTGGTGTAGTTGAAAGTATTCACAGTACGTAATTAATTCACTTTGAAAAACTGTCTGAGATTTGATGATGTTATGTGGAAAGACAATATTAAGGAGAAATATTGTAACAATACCTATTTCTTTAATACTTCATAGTAGTGATTGGAAGGGAGACGTTAACTGGCTTGAGTTTTACAGTCCCGAGTTCATCTCAGGTCACATCACCAGTGAACATTAGTTTGATAATCCCATTGTAATGTTTGTCCGCACTAAAAAATTAACTAAACACCAACCACGTGCATAACCCCTCCACACCATTTTGCCAGACTTTACTCAAAAGAGGCCCAGCACTGAGATAACAGGTTAAGATTGAGATATAGTGACAGAATATTGTGGATGGACCTGCCTGCAGTATGCTTGGCCCTAGCTAGTAGAGTGATTCACACTTCTGTGAGCGTACTGTGAGCACTGTCATGAGCACAAACTTCATCCAATTAAAAAATACTATGTTTGAACACTTATAAAACAAGGAAATATATTAGAGTTTAGAGGATACTTACACAGATCTTTTTATCTTCAACTAGGTTATGTGGGTATGTAATTTATGTCGAAAGCAACAAGAAATCCTAACAAAGTCTGGAGCATGGTTTTTTGGAAGTGGTCCACAGCCGCCAAGCAGTCAGGATGGAGCACTGAGTGATACAGCTACTGGTGGAAGTTCTGATGCACCTAGAGAAAAGAAAGCAAGGCTTCAGGAGCGTTCCAGATCTCAAACTCCCTTAAGTACAGCAGCTGCCTCGTCACAGGAAATGTCTTCTTCCAGTGTGCAGTCTGACAGGAGGAAAGGAGCAGAACTATTACAGCAAGCTATGGGCCTGGAACAAAAGCAAGCTTCATCAAGGTCTAGAAGTGAACCCCCGAGAGAGAGGTAATACTTCCTAGTTCATCTTTACATATCCATAGCATTTGAACTGCTAGTTAAGCAATGTTACACAACAGTGTATTTATAGGAGATTACATCCAGTGGTGAGCTGGAGCCGGTTCGCGCTGGTTCGCGTGAACCGATTATTAAATCTTGAAGCGGTTTTAGAACCGGTTGTTAACCCGCTTCCCTGCAGGGGGTGCTGAGGCTTTGATGGGCTTCGGCCGGGAAGTGATGTAATTCCTCCTCCGGCCGCCGGGGGCGCTGCGCTGCGAGAGCCATGTGGGGTGCCGCCTGGTCCTAGGCACGAGCCCTGGTGCTGCTGCTGCTCCCCCAACCCCTGGCCCTGGGGCTCCCGCTGCTGCCTGGTGGGTCCCCGGCTGCTCTGCTGGGCCTGGGCTGCGTCCTGCTGCTCTTCCCGTGAGTACCTGCCACCTTGCCTGCAGCCAGCCCCTGCTCGCAGCCAGCCCCTGCTGCACGCACCCCCTGCCCTGTCTCCAGCCAGCCCTGCACCCCCTGCCTGCAGCCAGCCCCTGCTGCACCCCCTGCCCTGTATCCAGCCAACCCCTGCTGCGCACACACCCTGCCCTGCCTGCAGCCAGCCCCTGTCTCCAGCCCCTGCCGCACCCCCTGCCCTGCCCACACCAGCCCCTGCTGCACCCCCTGTCCTGTCTGCAGCCAGCCCCTGTCTCCAGCCAACTCTGCACCCCCTGCCCGCAGCCAGCTTCTGCCGCACCCCCTGCCCTGCCCGCAGCCAGCCCATCTCCAGCCAGCCCTGCATTCCCCTGCCCTGCTTGAAGCCAGCCCCTACCTCCAGACAGCCCCTGCTCTGTCTCCAGCCAGTTCCACACCCCCTTGCCTCCAGCCAACCCCGCACCCTCCTGTCTCCAGCCAGTTCCGCATCCCCTGCCCTGCCCGCAGCCAGCCCCGCACACTCCTGTCTCCAGCCAGCTCCACACCCCCTACCCTGCCCGCAGCCAGCCCTGCACCCCCTGCCCCCAGCTAGCCCTGCCCCACGCCCCTTTATGCAGCTGGCCCCACGTCCACTGGTGCCCTGCAGGGCAGTAACCCTGCACACCTGCTTCAATGAGGGGGGCAGGGAGCAGCTGGGACCCACACATGTGCACACCCTAGGGTGACCAGACAGCAAGTGTGAAAAATCAGGACAGGGGGTGGGGGATAATAGGAGCCTATATAAGAAAAAGACCCCAAAATCGGGACTGTCCTTATAAAATCGGGACATCTGGTCACCCTAGCACACCCCCAGGGAGTGGCAGGGACCCACAAATGTGAAACAGAGCTCATTTCTAGTTCGGGCCCATCTTTTTAAAAAAGAACTTCAGGCAGGGTTAACATACATCTGTATTTTCCCGGACAGGTCAGGCTTTTTGGTTCTTAAATTGCCGTCCAGGAGGAATTTTTAAATTTTAAAAATTTCTCCCGGGAAAATATGGACATATGGTAACCCTGTTGGTACAAAAAATACATACTGGGGCACATCCCTTAAATCAGAACTTTTTATAGGGAACCAGTTGTTAAGATTTTGGCAGCTTATCACTGATTACATCTGTCCCTCATTTGCTTTACGCACTCAAGATCAATGGTCAGCTATGTTTACTGACCAGGAAAGTGCAATAGTTCACTAAGAAAAGTACTGTCTGGAATATGCAGTGAACTCCGTGCGAGTGAAGTCTAAAAAAATAGTAGGACAGTTGCACCTTTTACTTACTAGGAATAAATACCATGTTTGCAAAATCAGACTGATGATTACAAAGGTTCACTTTGTGCCCACAGAGGGTCCGAAAGCCATTTGGTAATTAAAAGGACCCTTTCGAAGTTGTTATACCAAAAACTGACCTGACTCAGAACTGTTTTTTATAATTAGTAAATCAGTCAGTGGTGACGTATTTAAAAAGAAAAAGACTAGGGATTCTGTCTGATGTGCTCACACTTGCTATATCTTTTACAGTCTTATCCATCATCAGAAGTTACCTTGTAATAATTTAAATAACAAGACAATATTAAAAATAGGTTGCTTACACCTATAAGATAAACAAATGTACTTAAAAGTAATTACAGTTTATTTGCATGTGAGAATAAGGCCACCCATAAGCAACGTATAGTATTTAACTTAGTAAATTAATGGTGATGGTATTCTTTGGCTATATGTGTATTGTCATGAATCTGCTGAACAGAAACAGGTCAGCTGAGAGCAGTGTGATGAATCTGCTGCTGCTCTTCTGGAAGCTGACTGGAAGGTGATAGGGCAACCAAGGGGGAAGCCTTTGTTCCATGGCAGTGGGGCGCTGGTTGGAAACCTGCAAGGACTGCAGTGGAAGCAGCTTTCCCTGGTGGCTGCTCAGGGGAGGGTTGCTAAATTGCCAACGGTCCCGTATTACAAGAGCATCCCTTATTTAAATAGAAGATGGCCTGCCCCATACTAAATCAGTACAGGATGCCTTTTATCCCGTATTTCAATAGCAGGGGGCCAGTACTCATGGATGCATCTTTCCACTCCCCTCCCGCCCCTGGCCCTTCAGTGCTATGCAGGGAAAGCAGACGGGGCCATGCTCTAGGCCAGGGTCGGGAGGGGAGTGGAAAGATGCAACTGTGAGTGCTGGCCCCCTGTTGCACAGGGCCCCTTATGGACTCCAACCCTTGATCGTGGTCCCATTTGCTTTCCCTGCACAGGCTCTGTCAGGGCAAGTGGATGGGGCTGCGTGTCCTGGAGCTGTGCTGAAGCACCACGGTCAGGAAGGGACTCTGTCTGGCAAGGTGGTCAGTACTCTTGGGATATAGCCTCCTTAGTTGCAAAGTCCCTTCCAACATCCCCAACAGGGCACACAGCACAGCAGCAGGCAAAAACCAGCAACTGTAGCCTCCAACTTGGCTCCTGTGCAGAACCTGAACTGGAGCTGCAGTGGCTGCTGGCCCAACACTGAGGCCCTGCGTTCTCTGCAGCATCTAGAGCTGAAGAAAGAGAAACCCTAGGAAACATGAAGGTGGGAGAAAGGGACTTGCCTGCACAGCTTCAGTTCAAGATTGGGGATAACTAAGGTCTGTCCTGTATTTTTTAAATATGATTTTGGCAACCCTACCTCAGGGTGACCGAGATGGGGCTTCTGGAAGTTGCCTGCGTATAGCTAGGTCTACCTTGGTTTAAAAGTAAGAGCACTCATAAGCACTCACTGATAAGAACATGTATATAGCCTAAACAAACAGACAACATCCTACCTTACCTTGTAACATCAATTTCTCTCCAACAATGAACAACAATCTGCTTCATGGCACTGAAATCAACTTTCTCTCAGCTGAGAGGCATTAATACAGTCGCACAGTACTATATTTTCCCTTTCTATTTTGCTTGCTCCGGAGACATCTCTTTTTCTGGCTGGAAGTAAGGTTGTTACATTAATTACACAGTTACAATAGTCTCACGTTTGCTCGTTGATTATATTTTTCCCTTTCAGTGTTTTCAATACCCTTCTAAAATGTCTTATTTCCCAGGAGCATTACACTGAAATGCTAGAATATACTGATGGTTGTTGGTCTTCTAGACTTTGTAGAAGTACTTATAGCAGTTTTCAAGAGACAGAACTTATAAAAGAATTCTTGCAGTTTGCTTATGTATCATACACATAGGGTGACCAGATGTCCTGCTTTTATAGGGACAGTCCCGATATTCGGGGCTTTTTCTTATAGTGGCACTTATTACCCCAGCTACCTGGTCCCGATTTTTCACACCTATCTGGTCACCCTACACACACACACATGCAGTTGTGATCTCTATGTGAAAAACTGCAGATTCATGGGATAAATTGTATTGGTCATGAACCTTTGATTCTATCCCCTACACTTTTATCCTGTACCTTGTTTTCACTGGAGCTACTTTTGACATTCCAAAAGTGAGTAGCTTCAAACAGCTGCCAAACAAATAAACAAAATAAATTCTGCCAGAGTAAAGTTTGTTATTTTCCTCTCCCTCGGAACATCTGGATGACTGGACTGGTGATACTGGGTAAGCATGGCTTTGTAAGTTGAGGATATAAAGAATAATACCAATACAGTTTTGAAAAACTAAAATTTCTGAAATAATTTTGTGGTGAAATATGGTATGTACAGAATGCAAGGTAACACCAACAAGTCACTGGGACCAGATGCCATTCACCCAAGAGTTCTGGAAGAGCTCAAATGTGAAATTGCAGAACTATCAACTATGGTTTTTAACCTGTCCTTTAAATTAGCCTCTGTACCCAATGACTGGAAGATAGCTAATGTAACGCCAATATTTAAAAAGGGCTCTAGAGGTGATCCCGGCAATTAAAGACCGGTAAGTCTAACATCAGTACCGGGCAAATTAGTTGAAACAATAGTAAAAAATAAAAATGTCAGACACATAGAAGAACATAAATTGCTGGTCAAAATTAAACATGGTTTCTGTAAAGGAAAATCATGTCTTACTAATCTATTAGAGTTCTTTAAAGGGGTCAACAAACATGTGGACAAGGGGGATCCAGTGGACATAGTGTACTTAGATTTCCAGAAAGAAAAGGAGCACTTGTGGCACCTTAGAGACTAACCAATTTATTTGAGCATAAGCTTTCGTGAGCTACAGCTCACTTCATCGGATGCTTATGCTCAAATAGATTGGTTAGTCTCTAAGGTGCCACAAGTACTCCTTTTCTTTTTGCGAATACAGACTAACACGGCTGCTACTCTGAATCCTTAGATTTCCAGAAAGCCTTTGACAAGGTCCCTCACCAAAGTCTCTTACATAAATTAAGTTGTCATGGGGTAAGAGGGAAGATCCTTTCATGGATTGAGAACTGGTTAAAAGACAGGGAACAAAGGATAGGAATAAATGGTAAATTTTCAGAATGGAGAGGGGTAACTAGTGGTGTTCCTCAAGGGTCAGTCCTAGAGCCAATCTTATTCAACTTATTCATAAATGATCTGGAGAAAAGGGTAAACAGTGAGGTGGCAAAGTTTGCAGATGATACTAAACTGCTCAAGATCGTTAAGACCAAAGCAGACTGTGAAGAATTTCAAAAAGATCTCACAAAACTAAAAAGAAAAGGAGTACTTGTAGCACCTTAGAGACTAACCAATTTATTTGAGCATAAGCTTTCGTGAGCTACAGCTCACTTCATCAGATGCATCATGAAAGCTTATGCTCAAATAAATTGGTTAGTCTCTAAGGTGCCACAAGTACTCCTTTTCTTTTTGCGAATACAGACTAACACGGCTGTTACTCTGAAACCTGTCACAAAACTAAGTGACTGGACAACAGAATGGCAAATGAAATTTAATGTGGATAAATGAAAGTTATGAACATTGGAAAAAATAACCCCAACTGTACATACAATATGATGGGGGCTAATTTAGCTATAACTAATCAGGAAAGAGATCTTGGAGTCATTGTGGATAGTTCTCTGAAGACGTCCACACAGTTTGCAGCAGCAGTCAAAAAAGCAAACAGGATGTTAGGAATCATTTAAAAAGGGATAATGAATAAGACGGAGAATATCTTATTGCCCTTATATGGATACTGCTTACAGTCTTGGAAACTGCTTACAGATGTGGTCTCCTCATCTCAAAAAAGATATACTGGCGTTAGAAAAGGTTCAGAGAAGGGCAACTAAAATGATTAGGGGTTGGAACGGGTCTCATATGAGGAGAGATTAAAGAGGCTAGGACTTTTCAGCTTGGAAAAGAGGAGCCTAAGGGGGGGAATATGATAGAGATATATAAAATCATGAGTGGTGTGGAGAAAGTGAATAAGGAAAAGTTATTTACTTGTTCCTGTAATATAAGAACTAGGGGCCACCAAATCAAATTAATGGGCAGCAGGTTTAAAACAAATAAAAGGAAGTTCTTCACACAGCGCACAGTCAACCTGTGGAACTCCTTGCCTGAGGAGGTTGTAAAGGCTAGGACTACAACAGGGTTTAAAAGAGAACTAGATAATTTCATGGATAGGTTAAGTCCAGGAAGGGTAAGGAATGGTGTCCCTAGCCTCTGTTTGTCAGAGGGTGGAGACGGATGGCAGGAGGGAGATCAGTTGATCATTACCTGTTGGGTTTACTCCCTCTGGGGCACCTGGCATTGACCACTGTCGGTAGACAGGATACTGGGCTGGATGGACCTTTGGTCTGACCCAGTATGGCCATTCTTATGTTCTTATGGCATATTGTGGGAGAAATGTTTTATTGGCACACAATTGGAATGTCTGACATGATCAACTCATAGTTTCACAGGAAGTAAATAATGACTGTCCCAAATGTATGTTGCCAAAATCTGTATGTAATACCACATCATCATATCTTATGAATAGCAGAGAGCCTATGGATGGAGATAAACACGGACTTTGGAATGTTTGACCAAATGGCTACAGCTAGTGAACAGTGGGAGTTATTTTGTCTGAGATTTAAAAGTAACCTGATGACATTTATGAGTTGAGCCCCACTGAATTGTGCCACTGCTTATCAAAAGCATTAAATGATAGCATTAAATGATAGCAAACCCTTTTACAAGGATGGGTTGCCATAGTCCATATGCAGATTAGGGGTTTGTGGGGCCCTGGGCCAGAATAAGTGGGGCCCCTCCCCCTCCTTCCACCTGCAGTCCCCGTGCCCCCCGCCCGCCTGGCACTCCTGCCGGGGAGCGGGATTGGGGCGCAGGGGCTTGCATCATTCCCCGGCAGGAGCGCTGGGCGCAGCGGGGCAAGCCTCCGTGCCCGGACCCCGTGCCTCAGCAAGAGTGCTGGGTGGGCAGACCGTATCAGGGTGCAGGGGCCCCCAGTTGGCCAGGGCTCCTGGGCATGGGCCTTCTTGGCTCAGTGGCTAATCCGCCACTGAATAGGTCAGTGTGCAGTGTCAGTTCTGCCTGGCTACAGCTCCTTCTCTAGATGTCGGTATTATTATATCATCCCTCTATGCATTATGCTATACAAATATATGTATTAAAAACTATTCCTGTTAAAATAGCTATTTGTTGCTACTTGGCAGCTCTGATTTTATCTATCATCTTTGGAATGCTAGGCTCGATCTAGCATACTCTACAAGTATATTGAATTTGATGTTCTCAGTGAAGGCCCCAGAGCAGTAGCCCGCTAAAGACATGGCTACTTTTAATGCTTCATACTAAAGTTTTGAGCGCTTTGAACTAAAATGGCTGGTTTCACCAAAGACACGGAAAATCTGAGAATCCAAAGCATAGCTAATATAATTGTAACAGCAGGTACCTCTGACTATTTCCTGTTCAATAGTATGTCACACCTCTTAGCACCAGAACCACAATCCTCTTGAGCCCTTTTTGTGACTTTTTTACATCTAAGTTATTGGACTGCGCATGTTTGCTGCTCTTCTCCGAGGGCGGATGTATGTGTGTCGTTTGGGATAGATCGTCAACACCTGTTCATTTAATATCAACAATTACCTTTGAATTATAGTTATGGTTAGACAATGTACTTTACACTAAATGAAATGCTCAGATAAAAAAATCTTATTCCAGTGTGGATAAAGCTATGGGGAGTTGCACTATAATAGAGTAGTAGGAAATCATGTGTTATAAAGTTTAAAGGTTTCTTGTGGGGTGTCTCAGGCATAACAAAGAACAAGATGTTAATGAAACCCTTGTTTACTGTTACAGCATTAACAGTTAATTCCTACAGTTTTATTCCTACTGTAACACGGACCATTTAAAATCTTTTAAACTTTTTATTAAAGATACAAAAAAGGAAGGATTTGAGCATTTTAAATCTAAAATATTCAGTAAAGCTTTCATTTTAACAATATGTTTTATATCCTTTCCCTTTAACTGCAGAAAGATTTTATTAGGAAAACCCCTTGTTTGACAGTTTTTGAGTTGTTATTAGAGGTAGTAAAAACTGTCCTTTTTGGGAAACAGAAAAAGGATTAGTTGAGATAGTCTGGAGCTCTTGTTGAAGTGCTGTTCTATTTCATTTAAGACAAAAAAACACACACACACACAAAAGTGGAAAGAAAATGAATAGCAGAGAAATTTTAGCTTTTGTGTTTGGTGTTGACTCTCACTTGCAATCTCATTGCTGGAGAAACACGGATCTAGCACATGGACTTACCAGGCACTCTGAGACCTGGCAAACTTGTACCAGTATCGGGTTGTTCAATGCATTGCTTTTAACTATCACTCATATCACAGGCTCTCAGCAGTATTATGAAAGATGGAGTTGTCTTGGCCAGTTAAGTCTGACTCTTATTAGAGAAAAGGAAACAGGAGAGAATTAAGAAAGGGAAGAAATAGGGTGGGGAAAGAAAATGACACATGAGGAAGGGGATGAATGGCATAAACCCAAGTCTCACATCCCAGGTGTCATTCAGGATTAGCTAAAAGTGTTGGAGATGGTGATGTCATCTGAGTCCCCTTCTCTGGCTCAGTCTTTTCAGGATATCTCTCAGGATCAAAACAACAAAAGTCAAAGGGTGTCAAGGTGGGTCCCAGGTGAGGGTGGCAGCCATGCTAGTAAACTTGCTCCTTCCAGTCCCTGTACCACCCTGCTCCCATTCAGTGACCCTCAGATAAACAATGTCCAAGAAGGGGTTGAAGCCTCAGCCTATAAACATTAACTGATCAAAACACATTTTGGTGATTTCAACTATAAACTCCCCCCAGAATCTTTTAGCTCATTGTCATATTAAACCCTTGACTTTACCAGGAGCCTTGAAAACCCCTCTTCACAGTTTTTAACCTAAACAATTCAGTTTTTAGCAGTTTATTATCTTCAACTTTTGCTGACTTTCATAAGCAAAATTTGTGTAATTGGCTGAGTTGGACTTCTGTTCTCTTGGACAACGTAGAGTTTAGGCCTCTGCACAACATCCCCTCTCCTAAGGGCCAAATGCACTTAATATTGGGTTGGTTCATAAATGACATTTAGAAGACAAAACCCTTATTTAATTTTAAGCATATAGAACAAAAAAAAAAAAGATGTACTGAGCTATTATTTTAAGGTTTGCAAATTCTGTGTCCCAGATTAAGATTCACAAATCTTATTTAGTTAGGTGTTGCAAAAATTACAGTTAGTCCTTCCAGATGTTAAAGCTAAGACCTTACAAATCACTTCATTTATAGATAAACCAAATGCCAAACTGTGGTTATTTGTATGTTCCTAAGATGCTTAGAAACCAGCTCTTATCACTTCTTTGTCTGTAAGCCCAGAATGAGTAAAGATGAGGGGGGAAAACTCCTTACTTTTTTTTCCTGCTTACACATTTTAAGTTACATATTTATACCAACTATGGCAATTCTATGCACAAGTATTTATCCTTGCTTACTTAGAGAATTTTTTAGAATTTATAGCATTTTTAGCCAGCTTTATTACTTTTTGATAAAAAGAAGCAGGAAGCTAGTGTTCCTTGGATCCACTTTTTCTTTTATGAGCCATTTGTAACATACAAAGGTGGTAAAATTTCACAGGCATTTTTAGTCCATTGCAAATTTTGTCTACCTGTTTCACCACCGTTTGTGAAAACAATGTGGTAATTTACCTCATCACGGGAATCTAACCTGCAACACTAGTACTGTGCTTTCTCCCAAAACAAAAACCCCAAAAATCAACACAAAAATGCAAATAACACATTGCCAAAAATAAACAAAATCAAAAAAATTAGTGCTGCAACAGCGCTTAGTTCAGATGGTTTGACACACAATTCACTGTTCAGGCGAAAGCAACCTTTAAACTGGCATTTTGTTAACGAGGGAGTAAACCATAATGTTTTAGTTTGTTTTAGAAACTTAACCTTGAACGGTTCAAAACACTTCATTTTTACTTTTGCTTTTTTTAAAAGCCTTTACATTAAACAATCAGTTATTACTAATCACAGAAATGACAAACCACAAGGTAAAGAAACAAAATTAGAACAATGTATTTGTTGAAAGGTTAAACAAACTAATAAGTTTAAAATAGAGTTATTAAAGCTTCCCTTTTTTAAAACAAGAAAGTTAATTTTGTTTTGCAAGCTTAACATATTCAAGGATTTTAAAATAAATGTTGTATTAAGTAGAAAATAGCAGCAGCATACAATAGAAGTATCCAGATTTTGATATTATTAATCCTCTTGATGCCAATTACACAGTGTAGACCAGGAAAAATGTAAAACTTAAATTTTTTGGTTTGGAGGGGCAGATGACAAGTCCACTATTTGTGATGGGGTGGGGGAGGGAGAAGCGGATATGTGAAGCTCACCCAGGGACACCATATATGTGTTAATTTTGATGGAATAAAAGGGCCCAGAAAGTAAAAGTTGTTAATATGATATTGTTACTCACTGTATAACATTAAACAGTTAAGCGTGGTTTGGGATTTTGAATACAGAGATGTTGGCCTCCTTAGTCCCAGGGCAAACACACTAGAAAATTTATGCCAGTGTTTGGAAATGTATTGATGAGGATACTCAAATGAAAAAGGAGTGAAAAAGAATTGAAAACAAAGCATAAAGCATTTTGAAACTGAAATTCAGTGGTTAGGTAAAACAAACTTAATCAAAACTTAGCAGCATCCCTTTTTCAAAGAGGATATTGGTTAGAGTCTCTTATTTCATCAAGTAATTCTTCTTAGTAGGGAAAAAAGGTTAATTCTGTTGTTTAAGTATGAGTTGACCTCTATGGATGGTGATTACGTTTCCTGCTTTTGACAAAATGAACAGATACAAAAGAGAAGTGAGAAGAGAGAGGAGAGTAAAGGTGGGGGTATATAGGCTTTTTGTTTAAGTTCTTAGGATACAAGGCGGTCAGTCACAGATGGATGCTCTAGGCTGTCAGTTCACCAGACATAACAGCTGTTGCTCTGGATACTGGCTTGCTTTCCTAGACCAGGACATTGTCTCACTCATCTGGTCAGGTCCCTCTTCTTTGCTGATTTTTGTCAGATTGGGAAGATCTGGATGGGTAGTCTCATATCATTTTGCTGCTGCCATGCTGCTGCCATGTTGGTCTCAGGATTGAGAGAGAAAGTGATAAGACAGGAGGAATATAGTAGGAACAACAGAGTGGGATTTTGTGTATATCCAATTTGCTGTTGGTCCAGTGCTGATGGTCAGGTATCCTCATCAGTGCACTGGTCTAAATGTCCTGATGAACAAGGCTCACCAAAGAATTACAGTTTTTGGAGTAAGGCAGAAGCTGTCAACCTTTCTCTCGGGCAGGGGTTCCCAAACTTGGTTCATGGCTTGTTCAGGGTAAGCCCGTGGCAGGCCTCGAGATGCTTTGTTTACCTGAGAGCTGTGGGAAGTGGTGCGGGCTGGGCCACTGCTTCCTGCAGCTCCCATTGGCTGGGAACGGCGAACCGCGGTCACTGGGAGCTGCATGTGGATGCTCCGGTAAACAAAGCGTCTCGCGGCCTGCCAGGGGCTTACCCTGAACAAGCCGTGAACCAAGTTTGGTAACCCCTGATCTAGGGAATGCCCCAGGAGTCTGTTCTGCCCTTTTTGGCCCCAGTGTCTCTTTTTAGGGGCCCCAAAAAAGGGATGTTAGAGGGAGTAGGCCATCCCTTCGTTATTGTGTCCACTAGTTTAGGTCTAACTTCTGACATACCACTTTTGGTCCATTAATTTCCAGTTTCATTCTTCGCGTCTCTGTTCGTCACAACCTTATCACAGTCCTTATTACATTTATTGCCCTTTTTCTTTGAACTAATCCAGACTTTCAGTCTCTCTTTTGTACCTGTTTCTATCAACATTAATCGTTACAGGTCATTGTAACGTTTTATGAACTTCACCCACTTTCTACCAGCTGAGCTCACAATTGGAGTAGGCCATCCAGATCCAAATTATCACAGCAGATCTATTCTTAAATGCTTTTAAACATTGATCGAATTAATAAATGTTCCTTGGAGCTGACAGTAATTCTGTGGTTTACATCAAATATCTCTGCTTCCAAGAAGGCTTGTGCTATCTAATCATACTTTTTATGTTTTTTGGAAGACCCAACAGCTGGAGATGTTATCTTAGTACACATGCATAGAGAGACAGTAGCAACAATGGGGTGGAGCTAGGGTGTGAAAGTGAGCCTTGAGGTCTCTGAAGAGGACCATAGAGTCATAGCAGGTTAGGCCGCTAGTCCTTGCAAGGGTATCCCCTCAGTCATTTAGGGGAGAAGCCCCAGTATCACCTCCTAGGTGTGCCTGTCCTCTGCTCCCACCCCTCCCCATCAAGATTTGAGATGGGGGGCAGTGGGAAGAGTACTTTGTCTTTTCTGATGTCTGCTGAACCAACATTCTAAGCCCTGTTTATCTGCTAAGGGGAGAGATAATTGTCATATGGTAAGCAGTGAGGGAAGATGAGAGAATTATGTTGGAGTTAGTGTCAGGAAAAGGAGTGAAGTAGGATGTTAAAGATAATATATAATTGGACTGTAAAGCAGTTGGTGAACACTGTCGATTTAGAGGAAGGAAAAAGGGGAGAAGTTAGTAAAGATAGGAATCATATGGTTATATATAATTTACACTTTCTAATAAGAGAAAAATACATAGAAAGCAAGGGGGCAGATGGGAATATAATAGGACTAAATTGTTAAAGGTTATGACATTTTAAAATGTTGCCTTTCTTTTAGTATTTGTGTCTGAGTTATCCTGTTAAAGCTTGGAAGAAGTCAGTGGGACTATTTGTCAGTAAGTAGATGGAAGTAAGGATTGTGGAATGAAACACGTGGGTACCCGTCTTGAAGACTTTATAGTCTCTTTTATTATATGCCTATAAAGCATCATGAATATTTTGAGTGCCATACGTATAATATATCATAAATCATCCTGATCATCTTTCCCTTCAAGCATGCCATGTCTTGTGATATAGCAGGGACAGAGGGCAGCAGGAGAGCGATAGATGGGAGGTATATAAGCCCCAGGATGATCAGAGCCTTATTCCCTGTGGACTGAGGAGTGATTACTACAGATTAATTAGAGCACTTGGAGCCAATTAAGGCTAGAGACCTAATAAAAACCCCAGGAGAGCTGACTGTAGTTTGGAGGAGTACTGTTGTTGTCCAGAGGATCAGAGTACCAGGGGAAGGGAAACCCTGCTCAAACAAAGCAGAGGGACTCCCCAGGTGCAGAGGACCGAGAAAAACCCTGTCCAAGGGGAGAGAGTGCAGGAAGCCCAAGAATAGGGGAAAGAGGTGGCGTCCTGACCCATCGCATGAAAGGAAAGCATGGGACCCCCATAATAGCGTCGGCCATTTGCCACAGTCTTGTACTAGTTCTTTCCTCTTCTTGAGGTGGTGGTCTGTAGCGGGATGACGACTCACTGGCATGGCGCCTCCTGCTGGTTGTCCCAGAAATTAGCTTTTTCCAGCCTGGAGCACCCTCTGCAGGCCAGTGTCTTGCCTGTCATTGGTCCTGTGTCCCTCCTGGACCCCGCAGCCCTTTACCTGGGGTTTCTGCCTCAGACTCTCCGATATGTTTTGCCACACTCTGGGTTTTCCCTCCTAGGGGAACCCCCAACCCTCTAACCCCATTTTGCCTCAGTGGCTACTGCCAGTCATCATCTAGCCCCCACTCACTGGGGCAGACTGCAGTCTGTAATGGCCACTCATCATTGGCAAGGGGGTTACGACCTGCTGCCTATGCCTATCCTCGGGCTGCCCCTCTGCAGCCCCAGTATCTCTGTAGGTCTTCACCAAGGCCTGCAGCCTGGGGTTTTGCCAGGCTGGAGCTCCCAGGCTCCCTCGCCCTATTCCCCAGCACTGCTCCATCTCAGGTTCCTTGCTTCCAGGCAGCTAGCTCTTCCCACTCCAGGGCTAGAGTGAGACTCCTCCAGCTTCTGGCCTCCTCTTTTAAGGGCCAGCTGGGCCCTGATTGGAGCGTGGCCCCAGCTGTGGCTGCTTCTCCAATCAGCCTAGCTGTTCCCCAGCCGCAGTCCTCTCCAGGGCTACTTTAACCCCTTCAGGGCTGGAGCGGGGTGACCACTCTGCTACATGGTCCCAGGACAGATTTATTGGGTATTCACATAAACTTTTCAGACACAGACTCTCCGATATGTTTTCCAAAGTATGCATCCTGGATTTATATAGGATACAGTAAAAAAATGGTAAATCTATTATGATTGGGAGATCCGAGAAGAAATACATTTGAATCAGAAATCCAACTCCAGTTTGCCAAGTGAAGAAGGACTAGGATTGAAAGATCCTCAAAATAAAAAAACATAATTTTCAGGCAGTTTCATTTTGTTGTACATTCGGGCTGTATATAAAGTAATGCATTAAAATGTGTTGTACTTTCCCATTACCAAAAATGGAAATTCCACTAATCCAAAAGGCCTATTTTGATGTTCTTAATCTGTAGATTTATGTGAAATGGTTACTTATTTTCTTTAGGGTTAAGTAAAATAAAGCAAGATAGATCAAATATTGTCTTTGGATAGACTCCTTCTGTTGAACTTCTTCACATATGCATATTGATTCTCTTTATGTCACTGCATATATGAAAGATCTCCCATTTCATCGTGTTTACATATATAATACTGTTGTGATTGAAATGGGATGTGGATAGGTGGTCATGCCAGACCATCCCGCATAGCTGCTGACTTAAAAAAATGGTAAGAAAAATATGCCATCACACTATTATCCTGCTGCAATTCCAGCAATGATGCATTTGGTTTTTAATTTTTTTTGTAAATGGTTGCTTTGTTTGTTCAGCCATGTTATATTAACATTCTTTATGAGTTTATGCATCAGTTATAGGTTATAGAATGTATAACTTTATAGTTTTCACTCTGGGAATAATTTCCTCTTGGAAAGGGAAGGAAACAATGTTGAAAAGACAAGTTGTTAGTAGGTGAAATATCTTTCTATGTTCTTTTCCACAGCTTACTTAGCTTTTTCTAACCTACAGTTTAGACAGATTCAGTACCCTTTGGCTCCACTGTTTGCTTTTTTTATGATTAGAGTTGTCACACTGTTTTACTTCTTTCCATGGTAGGAAGAAGACAGCATTGATTTCAGAACAAAATGGAAAACTAGGTCTAAAAAGTGAGCGTAAACGTGTGCCAAAGTCTTCACTTCAACAAGGACAAGCAGACGACAGGGAACGTAAAGAAAGGCATGAAAGCAGAAGGCTGGAGAAAGGAAGGTCACAGGACTACCCAGACTTGCCAGAAAAACCCGAGGAAGGCAAGGTAGCTGATGAGGAAAAACAAAGGAAAGAAGATGAGTATCACACTCGGTATAGGAGTGACCCAAATCTGGCAAGGTATCCTGTGAAGCCACATCCTGAGGAACAACAGATGCGTATGCATGCAAAAGTTTCTAAAGCACGGCATGAAAGAAGACACAGTGATGTGGCTTTGGCACATACAGAAGTGGAGGAAGCAGAGGTACCTGAGAATAAATTAGGAAAACGCTCACAGTTACAGGGAGCTCAGGACAGAAAGTCTCTTATGGAAACTCAGAGATCATACTCTATTGAAAGACCAGGTGATGTAAGAATTTCTGTTTCTAAACAATTAGCTAATCATAGTCCACCAACTCCCAGACATAGTCCAGTTCCTACAGAACACCTAGAATCCAAGAACCATGATTCCTTTAAAAAACAAAGTCGCCTTGATCCTAGTTCTGCTATTCTCATGCGAAAAGCAAAGCGGGAGAAAATGGAGACCATGCTGAGGAATGATTCCCTTAGTTCTGACCAGTCAGAATCAGTGCGGCCTTCCCCTCCAAAGCCTCATAGATCAAAAAGAGGTGGAAAGAAAAGGCAGATGTCGGTCAGTAGCTCAGAAGAAGAAGGGGCATCAACACCAGAATATACTAGCTGTGAAGATGTGGAAATAGAAAGTGAAAGTGTCAGTGAAAAAGGTAAGAGCTTTACATATATTATATACATGTTGTGTGTGAAAAACATTTTGTACATATTCTGCTGTCACCTTCATCTTTCTCTTGTTTCCCCCTTACTTTTTTCTCTCATAGCATTTTCACCTGGGAGAGGTTGAATATACCCATTGAATTGGGTGTATAATTTTTTTCTTTTGCATTCTGAGTTGAGATAGTCCTAAGTTAACATCAGCTAGTGTTTTTCTCCTTCCTTCCCTCTCCTCTTTCATGTAACAATTACAAGTTGAGGGCTTTTGGTTTATACTCTTCTCTGCGGTTTCTGCTCCCCTTTACTTACCACTTCATCTTATTTTTCAAAATGTGAAACGGTTTTCAGTGAATGAAACAAATGGCATGAAAAATTAGTTTCACAAACATTCAGAACTCATCATAATAAAATGTCAGATCTTCACAAAACATCTTGGTTAATCTCAGAGTAAGAATAAACAAAATTCTATTAACTTTAATAAAATATCAAGAATCTGCCATAATACACTGTCAAAAGTGATAAAATATTTATGGGTGGAGATATTATTTAGGGGAGAAATAAGGGGTCTGCCAAATTTTGTCTCTTTAGTGAATATGCTCCAGAACTAAACAAAAAATGTTTTCATCCTGTCATTTCAATTTTCCTTTATCTACTTATGGTAACACTGAGCACTACTAAGCAATACATTTTGTGTTTTTTAATAAAGTGTTTCTGCTTGGGTAAAAAATTTACACAAGTAGAAATGCATGAATGATGAACTAGTAGTAGTAGGAATAATCAAAAAAGGCTGTGACAAAGTGCTGACTCCATCTCTTTGTTACCACAACTTGTCTTTAAATGGCATTAATGGGACTCTGTGAGGATCTCTAGAGGTAGTATTTGGCTTTTTAGACTGCTTAATTATTTATTTTTATCATTTTGAAGTTGCCTGTGGGTGTTTTACAGTCACAATGTCAATGGGTTGTCTGCATTGACTTTATGTCTTGACTTTGTTTCCTGAACACATGCTTGATTCCAGTGTGTTAATCTGTACCTCTGTTTGTGTGTGTTTACCTGACATGCTTTTCCTTCTGATATCCCTCACATGCTCATTTTATGGAGATAAAACAGGACACCCTTCTATCCTTCACCTTTCATAATGCCGTTTGTTTTTCTGCATTAAATACTTGCCATTTGCCTTTTTAATCAGTTATAGATCATATTTTCCCCAATGTCCGAGTCTCAGGCAGGAGTTAAAGAAAATATGCAGGCTAATCATGGTATATATGTTTAGAAGCTATATCTTTGGGATTATGTGGTTTTAGTTACCTTTTCCCCCCACATTAAGTAAAGAAAGAAGGATTATGTAAAGTATTATATACATGAAAAACTTTAAACTTGTAATTATGCATAAGATTTTATAACTTCTGGAAAAATAAGACAAGCATTGTAATGTTGTTGCAGCTGTGTTGGTCCCAGGATATTAGAGAGACAAGGTGGGTGAGGTGATATATTTTATTGAACCAACTTCTGTTGGTGAGAGACAAACTTTTGAGCTGCACAGAGCTCTTCCTCAGATCTGGGAAAGGTACTCAGAGTATCACGGCTAAAAAAAGGTCAAACAGATAGTTTAGCAATAGTAGTTAGCATATATTCTTGAACGGTACCTTAAAATATGTGCTAAATTTATGCTAAGCCATCTGATTGACCTTTTATTTGGCTGTGACGCTCAGAATACATTTCCGAGACCTGAGGAAGAGCTCTGCATAGCTCGAAAGGTTGTCTCTTTCACCGACAGAAGTTGGTCCAATAAAAGATATTACCTCACCCACTTGGTCTCACAACCATTATAACATATTCAGTAAGGCAAAATCATGTAGGTCTTCAGTAGGGGAAGTCCAGGAATAAGGTGGTGTGATGATTGAATTGCCTCAAAACTGGAGAATCTTTAATGTTAACTGAATGTAATTTATGGCTTTTCAGCATGGTGATAAGTGCCATAATTAAAATACAAAATGGTTTCACCTATAGGAATCTACAGTCAATCAAGTGATTCATATCACATGCAAGTATTGACTCAAGTCACTTAAACAGATTGTTAGCAATGGAAATAAAAAATACAAGCAAATTAATCTGTCAATATAATTAATTTGTTCAAAAATTATACTTTTTTTTTTTTAAGTGGGGGCAGGATTAGAGAGGAAGGGAGTAGGGAAAGGGAAAAAATGAAAGAGGTGTGAATAGTCACAACTTATCACCTGGCTTTTTATTATCAGCAAGATAGGTTTTCTAGGCATAGTGGCAGATGTTAGTCTTCAAAAGGGATTTGAAGGAGGATGAGAAAGTAGCTGTTTGGATTTTATCAGGGAGATTTTTTCCATGCATAAACGGCAAGGTCAGAGAAAGCATGAAGGTGTTTAAGGTAGAAGCTGACAAGTAGGTGGTAAGGGCTGGGAATTCTACCAGAGTGAGGCAGGTGTCACAATAGCTTACTAGATCAGCTTGGTAGAGTGGGGGCCTTAAAAGAGCTTATATTTGATGCAGAGGTGAAGAGGGAGCCAGTGGAGGGACCCAAAAAGGAGATGATGTGATCAGAATGATGAACCAAGAAGCTGATTATAACAGCCGCATTCTGAACGTACTTGAGGAGAGCAAGTAGCAGTTAAGTTCTGTAAAGAGGAGGTTGCCATAGTTAAAGCATGAAATGATGATGGCTTGGAGAAGAGCTTTTGTTGTGTAGACAGAGAAGAAAATCCAGCTTATAGAGATGTGTAAGAAAAAGCAGCAAGATTTAGCAATGGTCTGCATATATGATTCCGGTGATAGGACTGAGTCAAAGATGGACACAGAGTTCGTGGCCTATGTGACTGGAAGGATGGTGGTGTTGTCCACAGGGACAGGGAAAGGAAGGGTAGAGGAGGGCTGTGGGGGCAGATCAAGAGCTCAGTTTTGGCTATGTTGTGTTTAGGATGATGACTGGACATCTATAAAAGATGTCAGAAAGAGAGATACTATATTGGATGAAGGAGGAGAAAGCTTTTCAGTAAAGAGAGAGGTAAATTTGTGAATCATCAGCAAAGGAATGATTGTTAAAGCTGTTCTTGTGGAGAAGAGCCTCTAAAAGCAGGGTGCAGAAGGAGAAAATGAAGAGGCCAAAGACAATTCCAGCAATAGCTGAAGAATACTTTTGCTTGTTCATTGAATTTTATGAAGTGTGTGTTACACTTGATGCATCCACCAAAAACTGATTTGTATTATTGGACATTATATGTGCCTATTCACCATATTTAATCTGATGTTTGTCCATGTTCAAGGATTCTACTTCTAAAAATATGAAAAATGTGTCATATCACTTTATAAATAAAAGTGAAGAGGCAAAAAAAGTTACGTCCCTTTTACTTATTTAAAAAATAATTGATCATGAATAAAAATAAAAAAATAAAAAATAAATAAAAATGGGTTCAAGCTGCAAACTTTGCATCAGGACCAAACTTCCACCAAGCTCCAGATTCAAAGTTTTGGTTCCATCAATTATAAATTATAAAGAGAAGTGCCAGACAGATGTAGAAAGAAGTAGATATGGATTCAAGTACTCTCAAAAGTAAGGGGTCTTTAAGTCATTGGTTTTAGCTTGTCTTTAACATTGACTCTTCCAGAGAGGGAATCTTCAGTTATTGGTGCATCATGAGATTTTTAAATATGTGTATGCACACACGCGCATGCATGCGTGCGCACACACACACACACTCTTGAGTATTAATTTCTGTTCGATAGAATATGTTTGTTAAATCAATTCCCTCAAAGCTGGATTTCTGAAGTGATGCTTAAATAAAGCAATTAAACCCTTTCACTTAAAAGTCCGTGATAAATTTATATTATTAGTTTTGCTGTTATCTTAACAAATTTTCAAACAAATTCTCTGGACGGACCTTATGGTGAGTCCTCAGGCAGGGCCCTTAGAAGTTTGTGGCACTTCAAGGCCAGTTTATTTGCAAAGGTTAAAAATGTCTGAAGCGTTACTAACAGGCCCTCTAGCTTTCCAAACCCCGTATTGCTATGACAATGTATCCATTGTTACATTTGGGATTAACACCAAACTGTGTAGCATTGGGAACATTGGGAACTCTTTTCTTTCAAAGAGTCATAATCATAATTATTGGAAATCTATCAATAGCAAAATGATAAAACTGTTATAGGAAAACTCATGGACCATATTTACGTGAGCGTAAATCTGGAATAACACTCCAGAATTAATTTGTATTAGTGTAACTGAGATCAGAATCTGGGGCTGACGAACCCCAGGACAGAATTTTACCAACCTTTCCTCTAGCATTTGCTCAAAAGCTGGGAGAGAAATTGCATATTTGGCCTCCTAAGGAGATTAGTTGTAAAGCTTGGGTTTGTAAATCAAAAATGCTCTGGACTCCATCACCTCATATAAATATGAGTTCAATAAGTAATCTGGATCCAAAATAATACAAGCAGGGATATAAAAGTATAACAAATCATGCAAATAAAACCTAGAGCTTGAATGGCCTTACAAATAAAAACCAAGCTATTAAAGTTAATGCAAACAAGAAATGAATGCCAACATAAATAAATCATCTCCTGAGCGAGAGTACATGTAAGCACGTTGAACGTGTAATCATGATAGTCTTTTGTACTCTCCTTTAAATGTTTGTGAAAAAAATTAAAACAGAATGACAATAAGACGAGTACTGTATTTGCAAAATATCTGGGAGAGATGTGAAATAGAGGAAGGAAGCTAGTGATCTGATGTTAATATTTTGACAAACATTTTCCCCTGTTAAAAACCAAGTGTTTAGTGTGTTTGCTTACAGAAGAGCTGTGAGGAACCGAGGAATCATTTTACCATTTAAAAGAGAAAAGGCTTCCTTGCAATCGTAAGAAGCAGGCAGTATCACTTGACAAACACATTAAGCCAGCCTTTGCTAGAAATATTTATACTTTGTTCTTGAAAACTAACCCATAAGTATATTGATTCTGAACAATGGTCAAGTTGTGTAATTTGAAGACGGGACGGAGATAAGCACTTTGCAGAGAGAGTGGCGATATCGTCCTTGGGGACATATTTTGAAAATACCTGCCATTTGGGGGGATTTTGATTCATTCCAAAGCACCCCCAAACTTTAGAAGTATTTTTAATAATTTAGGAGTAAGTCGTTTTTGGAAAGAATTTTTAATAATGTCCAGAGAAGTCATCCCAACTTATTGTCAGTTTGTTGGCAGAATTTTTAAAAGGAAATCACTGGAGACAGCCTAGAATAAGAAAAGAAAGCAATGAGTACTTGGGAATGTTCTGAGACTCAAAAACACAAGGCTTTTTTCCTTGTTACAGTGTTCAACAAACTGAAAGAAAGAGAGTGGTTGAGAAGGCTGTTCATTTGTTTCAGGCAAATGTAGTGCGTGTTAATTGGACTGATAGCAAAAAAGATCTGATAGATTTATTTTCCCCCCTTAAACCTTTTGAATCCAGTATGAGAAGAGTGTGTGTGTAAGTGTACATAGATTCCCATAACAGGCCAAACATAAATTAAACGCTGTCCTGAGGTTGGAGGTTCCACGACCACCACTCCCAAGAGAAGGAGGCGGATGGTGGTGGTCGGGGACTCTCTTTTCAGGGGGACTGAGTCATCTATCTGCCACCCTGACCGGGAAAACAGAGAAGCCTGCTGCTTGCCAGGGGCTAAGATTTGCGATGTGACGGAGAGACTGCTGAGACTCATCAAGCCCTCGGATAGCTACCCCTTCCTGCTTCTCCAAGTGGGCACAAAAGATACTGCCAAGAATGACCTTGAGCAGATCACTGCGGACTACGTGGCTCTGGGAAGAAGGATAAAGGAGTTTGAGGCGCAAGTGGTGTCCTCGTCCATCCTCCCCATGGAAGGAAAAGGCCGGGGTGGAGACCGTCGAATCGTGGAAGTCAACGAATGGCTACGCAGGTGGTGTCAGAGAGAAGGCTATGGATTCTTTGACCATGGCATGGTGTTCCATGAAGGAGGAGTGCTGGGCAGAGACGGGCTCCACCTAACGAAGAGAGGGAAGAGCATCTTTGCGAGCAGGCTGGCTAACCTAGTGAGGAGGGCTTTAAACTAGGTTCACTGGGGGAAGGAGACCAAAGCCCTGAGGTAAGTGGGAAAGTGGGATGCCGGGAGGAAGCACAGGCAAGAACGTCTGTGGGGGGAGGGCTCCTGCCTCATACTGAGAATGAGGGGTGATCAGCAGGTTATCTCAAGTGCTTATATACAAATGCACAAAGTCTTGGAAACAAACAGGGAGAACTGGAGGTCGTGGTGAAGTCAAGGAATTATGATGTGATTGGAATAACAGAGACTTGGTGGGATAACTCACATGACTGGAGTACTGTCATGGATGGTTATAAACTGTTCAGGAAGGACAGGCAGGGCAGAAAAGGTGGGGGAGTAGCAATGTATGCAAGGGAGCAGTATGACTGCTCAGAGCTCCGGTATGAAACTGCAGAAAAACCTGAGTGTCTCTGGATTAAGTTTAGAAGTGTGAGCAACAAGAGTGATGTAGTGGTGGGAGTCTGCTATAGACCACCGGACCAGGGGGATGAGGTGGATGAGGCTTTCTTCTGGCAACTCGCAGAAGGCACTAGATCGCACGTCCTGGTTCTCATGGGTGACTTTAATCATCCTGATATCTGCTGGGAGAGCAATACAGCGGTGCACAGACAATCCAGGAAGTTTTTGGAAAGCGTAGGGGACAATTTCCTGGTGCAAGTGCTGGCAGAGCCAACTAGGGGGGGAGCTTTTCTTGACCTGCTGCTCACAAACCGGGAAGAATTAGTGGGGGAAGCCAAAGTCGATGGGAGTCTGGGAGGCAGTGACCTTGAGTTGGTCGAGTTCAGGATCCTGACACAGGGAAGAAAGGTATGCAGTAGAATATGGACCCTGGACTTCAGGAAAGCAGACTTCGACTCCCTCAGGGAACTGATGGATAGGATCCCCGGGGGGAATAACATGAGGGGGAAAGGAGTCCAGGAGAGCTCGCTGTATTTCAAAGAATCCCTATTGAGGTTACAGGGACAAACCGTCCCGATGTGTCGAAAGAATAGTAAATATGGTAGGTGACCAGCTTGGCTTAACAGTGAAATTCTTGTGGATCTTAAACATAAAAAAGAAACTTACAAGAAGTGGAAGATTGGACAAATGACCAGGGAAGAGTATAAAAATATTGCTCGGGCATGTAGGAATGAAATCAGGAGGGCCAAATCGCACCTGGAGCTGCAGCTAGCAAGAGATGTTAAGAGTAACAAGAAGGTTTCTTCAGGTATGTTGGCAACAAGAAGAAAGCCAAGGAAAGTGTGGGCCCCTTACTGAATGAGGGAGGCAACCTAGTGACAGAGGATGTGGAAAAAGCTAATGTACTCAATGCTTTTTTTGCCTCTGTCTTCACGAACAAGGTCAGCTCCCAGACTGCTGCGCTGGGCAACACAGCATGGCGAGTAGGTGGCCAGCCCTCTGTGGAGAAAGAAGTGGTTAGGAACTATTTAGAAAAGCTGGACGTGCACAAGTCCATGGAGCCGGATGCGTTGCATCTGAGAGTGCTAAAGGAGTTGGCGGCTGTGATTGCAGAGCCATTGGCCATTATCTTTGAAAACTCATGGCAATCGGGGGAAGTCCCGGACGACTGGAAAAAGGCTAATGTAGTGCCAATCTTTAAAAAAGGGAAGAAGGAGGATCCTGGGAACTACAGGCCAGTCAGCCTCACCTCAGTCCCCGGAAAAATCATGGAGCAGGTCCTCAAGGAATCAATCCTGAAGCACTTACACGAGAGGAAAGTGATCAGGAACAGTCAGCATGGATTCACCAAGGGAAGGTCATGCCTGACTAATCTAATCACCTTCTATGATGAGATTACTGGTTCTGTGGATGAAGGGAAAGCAGTGGATGTATTGTTTCTTGACTTTAGCAAAGCTTTTGACACGGTCTCCCACACTATTCTTGTCAGCAAGTTAAAGAAGTATGGGCTGGATGAATGCACTATGGGGTGGGTAGAAAGTTGGCTAGATTGTCGGGCTCAACGGGTAGTGATCAATGGCTCCATGTCTAGTTGGCAGCCGGTATCAAGTGGAGTGCCCCAAGGGTCGGTCCTGGGGCCGGTTTTGTTCAATATCTTCATAAATGATCTGGAGGATGGTGTGGATTGCACTCTCAGCAAATTTGCAGATGATACCAAACTAGGAGGAGTGGTAGATACGGTGGCAGGTAGGGATAGGATACAGAGGGACCTAGACAAATTGGAGGATTGGGCCAAAAGAAATCTGTTGAGGTTTAACAAGGATAAGTGCAGGGTCCTGCACTTAGGACGGAAGAATCCAATGCACCGCTACAGACTAGGGACCGAATGGCTAGGCAGCAGTTCTGCAGAAAAGGACCTAGGGGTGACAGTGGACGAGAAGCTGGATATGAGTCAACAGTGTGCCCTTGTTGCCAAGAAGGCCAATGGCATTTTGGGATGTATAAGTAGGGGCATAGCCAGCAGATCGAGGGACTTGATCGTTCCCCTCTATTCGACATTGGTGAGGCCTCATCTGGAGTACTGTGTCCAGTTTTGGGCCCCACACTACAAGGAGGGTGTGGAAAAATTGGAGAGAGTCCAGTGAAGGGCAACAAAAATGATTAGGGGTCTGGAACACATGACTTATGAGGAGAGGCTGAGGGAACTGGGGATTGTTTAGTCTTCAGAAGAGAAGAATGAGGGGGGATTTGATAGCTGCTTTCAACTACCTGAGAGATGGTTCCAAAGAGGATGGTTCTAGACTATTCTCAGTGGTAGAAGATGACAGGACAAGGAGTAATGGTCTCAAGTTGCAGTGGGGGAGGTTTAGGTTGGATATTAGGAAAAACCTTTTCACTAGGAGGGTGGTGAAACACTGGAATGCGTTACCTAGGGAGGTGGTAGAATTTCCTTCCTTAGAAGTTTTTAAGGTCAGGCTTGACAAAGCCCTAGCTGAGATGATTTAATTGGGGATTGGTCCTGCTTTGAGCAGAGGGTTGGACTAGATGACCTCCTGAGGTCCCTTCCAACCCTGATATTCTATGATTCTATGATTCTAAACCCCTACTGGAGATTATTTCTCCAAGTACTGTGACACTATATGCAATAGATAAATAACCAATGGGCCAAAAGAGAACCATGTGGTACACTGCACAGTGTAAATTGTCCAAATGAAAAACATCAGTGTATGAAAGGTGAAGAGATGAAGCCATTCTGGACTTGTCTAAATTGGAATAGAAGATTTTTTTGAAAAATGTGTTAGCTACCACATTTGATAACAGTGGGGTCTGACTCTTTAAAGGCCTGGGGCCTAGGTCCAACCAGCCCAGTTTGATTATCAGACTCAGCTAGGAAGGGGTCAGGTGATTCCTATAAAGGCTGAGAGATCTCAGAAGGGAGAAGGTACAGGAAGCAAAGTGGCATTTATGGTTGTCTCTGGAGCAGGCAGAGAGATACAAGGCAGAGAGATACAAGGGTGGACAATTAGTGGACAATGGGTTTTTCTCTTCTGAGCATAGCTTCAAAAGGGTGGATTCAAAGTGGTTATTTGCATTCCCCTTACCAGGGGTACTTCCTAGGAAATCCACTTCACACGTACTATTCCAAAAAACTCTTTAAAGTTCCTATTACTTTCTTGAGATTGCATTAGTCATTTTTCTGGAAAAGTTACAATTGCATTTTTAATACAATGGACCCAGAGGTATTAAACCTAATTAAATAAGGTTTAACTTAATTCAGTGAAGTTCATTCAGGATACTGTATTTAATTGTCAGTCTGTCACATTTCCCTCCCACATAATTGAGCGTAACTAAGCTGCTGACTGGCACCTGAAGGGAGCCCATTGGCTATTGCCTGGACAGGTTTATTCCCTGGATGGCAGTTTTGCCATTACCTTTAACAATTTCACATTTCACCTTTTCAGAAAAGAAACATTCTGCTAGCAAGCCAATTTACATCCTTTAAAAATCTATATGCAGTAATTTAACAACCATCCTGTGTAATTTTAACTTGAGAAATTATGAGACTGAGCTTTCACACACCCCTTCTTATCCTTGAACCCGCAAACCACTTGGTGTAAACTTAAGACATGATTCTCCTATTCAACTTTCCATGTGGTTTCTAGGGAGTGTGGTGTCCCTTGCTTCCCCAAGAAGTCAGCTGCCTCAGTGATAGATTGAGATTCCTCATTCCCCTAGGAATATTACAAGCAGCCATTCCCTGGACCAAAGGGAGAAATATGTCAGGGCTGCCTCCCTGTGCTATTGCTCTCAACCATTCACTGCTTTTAACAGCAGAAGAATTGGTCAAGGAAAAGTCTTCAGACCTCACCAATAGTCAAATTCCTGTCTCTGCTCTACCTCCCTTGAGGCTGGGACCTGGGAATTCCGGTGGCCTCACCACTGCTTGTCTGGGGGGAGGAGCAGTAATGTTGATCCGCCTCCCCATTGGGGTGGCCTTTTTTCCCCACCCACTGAGTTAAGGTGAGCAGAATTCCTTCTCTGATCCAATTCAGAGTCCATTACACTTTCACAGACCATCAGGCAATCAGACTGTGGAAGGATATTCCCCCTTTCCTGCCTATAGTTACCTTGCATCCCGGACACACCACATGATCCACTGTCTACAGCCAAGTGGTGAGGTGCAACCGCATTTGCTCCAACCCCTCAGACAGAAACCAGCACCTACAAGATCTTCACCAAGCATTTTCAAAACTATGATACCCGCACGAGGAAATAAGGAAACAGATTAACAGAGCCAAATGTGTACCCAGACGCCTCCTGCTGTGAGACAAGCCCAGGAAAGAAACCAACAGAACGCCACTGGCCATCACATACAGTCCTCAGGCAAAACCCCTCCAACGCATCGTCAGTGATCTACAACCCATCCTGGACAATGATTCCATACTTTCACAGGCCTTGGGAGGCAGGCCGGTCCTCGCCCACAGACAACCCGCCAACCTGAAGCATATTCTCATCAGCAACGACACACCGCACCATAGTAACTCTAACTCAGGAACCAATCCATGCAACAAACCTTGATGCCAACTCTACCCACATATCTACACCAGTGAAACCATCACAGGACCTAACCAGATCAGCCACACCATCACCGGTTTATTCACCTGCATGTCCACCAATGTAATATACGCCATCATGTGCCAGCAATGCCCCTCTGCTATGTACATCGGCCAAATGGGACAGTCCCTACGTAAAAGGATAAATGGACACAAATCCGATATTAGGAATGGCAATATACAAAAACCTATAGGAGAACACTTCAACCTCCCTGGACACACAATAGCAGATTTAAAGGTAGCCACCCTAAAGCAAAAAAACTTCAGGACCAGACTTCAAAGAGAAACTGCTGAGCTTCAGTTCATTTGCAAATTTGACACCATGAGCTCAGGATTAAACAAAGACTGTGAATGGCTAGCCAACTACAAAAGCAGTTTCTCCTTTCTTGGTGTTCACACCTCAACTGCTAGAAGAGGGCCTCATCCTCCCTGATTGAACTAACCTCATTATCCCTAGCTTGATTCTTGCTTTCATATTTATACCTGCCTCTGGAAATTTCCACTACACGCATCTGAAGATGTGGGTATTCACCCACGAAAGCTTATGCTCCAATATGTCTGTTAGCCTATAAGGTGCCACAGGACTCTTTGCCACTTTTACAGATCCAGACTAACATGGCTACCCCTCTGATACTTGAGAGTTTATAGAGTTTTTCTGTACCCATTAACTTGCAGGCCTCATTGACCTTGGTAGCCCTCCAAACAGTTTCCATTTCCTTACATAAGACCTAATTTGAATTGATACCTCAGCATAATATCCTCTTTTAGTCTGAATTCCTCAGAAACGTTCTCTCATGCTCCAGGGGGTCAGTTTAAACTTTTGCAACAAAGCTTGTTTACATCAATCACAATCTTTATATTCCTCCTTCCTACAAGGGTAAAAATGACAAAGGCTTTTGTCCCAGCCACTAGAGGAGTGAGGTACCATACCATGTCCTCTTCCCCACCTTGTTCAATTCACACCTTATTTCCAAAGCATGTAGGAACAAGTCATCCGTCTCCCTAAAACAAGGAAGTAATTTGGAGTCCACATCAGCCACTGGGACAGGCACTTGGGACTGGCTCCACCTACCAGACTATGGCTCTGCTGGTGCAGTCCCTCCATCTCAAGCTGATACCCGCAATAGCCACTTACCCCTGCTTTTGGGTTACCTTATACCTAACATATAAAGCTGTGACACCAATTACCTCCCCACTGCATGCAGCTGTAATAAACTTCTTGCACTCATCTATAAGCTTGGGCTGGAGGTAATTGAGAACCTCACTGAGGCTAGTACAGTGGTGTTGAAGTATTTTGGTGAGTAAATTCTAATGCAGTAATTAAAAATATAACACAGCATGGTCATTCTGTACTGCTGCAATTGTAACTTTAAACTATCATGTGTGACCTTCCATTTCCAGTGCAAACTTTTGCAAAAGCAATCTGTTCTCATAAAAGAGAAAAATATGTAAACTTTCATCCATAAAAAGAGACACAGGGGAACAGGTTGTCTTGCACTCTTTTAGTTGAGAGTTCTTTCCTGCATTCCAGAGGAAGTTGGCAAGATCTGAAGATGTTTTTGTATTATCAAGATCTCCCCTCTGTAGCTTTTCTATTGTTTTTTTTATGGATATTTCTATATCACTATAGTGTGTGAGCACTTAATAAAATGATTGTATCACCAAAATTCCCCTATGAGGTAGGGAACTATTCTGATGTCCATTATACATTTGGGAAACTGAGGTATAGAGATATTAAGGGCCACATTCTTAAAAAAAGATCAGCACCCAACAGCTCCCATTTTTCCACCTGTGTAACTGGCTAGATTTTCAAAAGATCTCACCGCTTGTTTAGGGTCCTACACAGAATGGTTAGATTTTCAAAATTGTTCAGCATCCAACAGCTTCTCTTAAACTTAAATTAGAATTAAAAGGTACCACTGGGAGCTCTTGGGTATTGAGCACTTTTAAACATCTGACCATTTCCATTATTTGCCTAAATGGGAGCTGAGTTTTTCTGAAAATCTGGACCTAACCGTGGGTGTTCAGCACTTTTGAGCCAGGATTAACATCCAGATAACTTAGTTCCAGTGCAATGCCGTAACCACAAGTCAATCCCTCCTCTTGGTACATGCTGTACTAAAGTTCACATACATTTTGTATATACAATGTAAAAGAGCCATGAACTGCCACTAATGACTTATGATTATCCTTTTGATCTGCAAGTTTAGAGGAAGAGATGAGCTGTGAAAGATAAGTACAGAAATACACAGTATTTACTGATGCGGCACAACTGCTGTAGGTCTGTACAACGTATATAAACGCACTCACTGGAGAAAACAGGTTTAGGTTTTGGCACTGATATTCAAATCTGTGCTTTCTCTTCAGTGTCAGGTAGCTTTCTGTTCCTCCTGAGGAGAAAAAATAAAAACCTATAGAAGAGAAGAATAAATTAGTTATTGGCCTACTTCAGTATGTTTGTTTTCTGAGTTACCTGATGGCCATTTGCTAGGCAGTTTCCTGGTCGATTCAAAGATCTTTCCCTGCTGTGCAGAAGAGGGAATCAGCTACCTGTGTGGCACTGTCCCAAGACTCTGTGGGGGATGCCATGTGGGGAAGTTATTGCATGTATAGGGAACAGGAGTACTATATGCATCTGTCTGCCATCTCAACCCTCAAAACTAATAAGAGTTCATTCCAAAATAACAGAGAATCAGATGATGGCTTTTGTATATTATTATATTAATTTCTGAAGGTGTTGTTTCTGTGAATTACAGGAATTTAATGTATTGACAATAATCATCCTAACTACTGTATGCTAAGTCTAATAATAGAATCTGGTCCACAATGAACTAAAGAATAAAAGTAATTTATTATATATTTGTTGAATATAATGTATTATTTTGCTGTTTCGTAATTCTTGATGGAGAGACAGACTAGTTCATTTCCCAAGCTACATAAATAAGGTCAGTCAGTGTTTAGGTTGGATAACTCCAGGAAAAAGTCAGAGTATATCAGGAAATGGGATTGATGAGTAAGTAGATGGCAGGTTTTAACTCTGTCAGTACTTATCTAATGTCAAAGTACAGTGTTAGCAGGCAACATACTGTTCAAAGTATCATAATTTCAGATGAGATGTAAAACCAAGTTCTTGACCATTTTCAAGAGTTGTGGGGGCGTGTTTGTTTCTGTGGGGCATGAAATGATTCCTGTATATATGCCATGGTAGTTAGTAGAGTGCTTTGGGATATGTTTTTCTCACATACTTTGTTGCAAATGGAGGTTGGTGCACTTTAATACCTCAGCGGCCACTGGTGAATAATGTGACATCTCAGTTAATAGTGTGGGGGAGGGGTGTGTGTGTGTGTGTGTGTGTAGGCAGGGAAAGAGGGGATATCCTACTATTGAATTAATTTCACTGGTTACGTGTGTGGGCTTGGATTTTGTTTGATTTTGGTTTTCAGTTTTACAGCCCATATAAGAATGGGTCGCCAATTGTTTTACGTTTCTAGCTTCCTATGTACAGCACTATTCTGCTCTGTTATTTGTGATTTTTACACACAGGACAGGTAGTGTCCAAATCTATGCCTCTACAAGCCCTAGGCTGACAAAGAAGGCCCATTGTATTGATTTTATTAATTATTTTAGACTCAATTTTAATTATTGTTTTAATTTTTTTATGTTTATATTAATGTTTTGTATTTAGAAAATGTTTTCTTGGCATGGCTCAAGTTACAAGTTTGCATAATTTAATAGATGCATATACCAGGCAAAGATCATAAGCTAAGAAAAAGCTGCAGATTCAATACTGATTGTGGAAATTCAGTATGTATATTTTGGATTTGCCTGGTCATTGGGATATTTTAGAAAAATATTCCGGTGTATTAAATATAACATGCATGCTATACAGCATATTTGTATAACATGTTTATTCATTTTAGGGGACATCTTTGGGATACAAATAAATTTGATTTTAGAAAAAAATACTGTTAATAGCAGTGATAATGGCAAAAAAAAAAATCTTCCAAAGTGGAGGGACCCAACAAGTTCTTCTGCTGTAAAGAATTGGGAAAATGTTCCTTATTATTTGTTTTTTTCAACAAATTGTTCTATTTCCTGTAAAGAAGCTAGACAGAAAGGATCATAATCTAAAATGTTTGTGCACAAAAATTTTTGGACAGTTTGTATGTACTCAGCTTGTGAATTGTGCAAAGTCCAATGTGCACACACAAACCTTGATTTACTGATGATTTAATATGAATAACTTCAATTAACTTTGAACAATTATTAAAAAGACTAAATAGAAATATGAAAATATACGCATAGATAACCTATATAAATACATATAGTTATTATTACTGGTATTCTTATCCTCCCTTCCCACCTATTGATTCTTATTCTAATTTGTTCCAAAATTTGACTGTAATATTTTTTGAGATAGGGGCCATGTTGTCCTGTATGATTGTGTAGCATGTCCCCCAATAGAGCATGGATTCTGGTTGGAGTCGTCGAGTGCTACAGAAATAGAAATAATTAATTATGATAAAAAAGAACATTTCTCATAAAGTGCAGTCCATCTGCCCATCCCACCTGACTTCCAGAGAGGCAACTGAGGTAAGAGATGGACTTTACACTCTTCCCCAAAGATCTGTTAAACAGCTGCAGAGCCATTTCTAGAGCTGAGAGCACTCCATAGAGAACACCCTGGCACCAGCCCCTTGAAGCAGCCATGTGGGAGACACTGAGAAAAAGGGGAGGAGGAGGCAGTAGTCCCATACTCACCCTTGTTGATAGGCTGCAGCATTGATGGCTCTCAGGGATTTTATAGCCCACCAGGAATTTATGACATCCCTGGCAGGCAGGTCCTCAGAGAAGGGAAAGCACAGGGGAGATCAAACACTTTGTAAGTGTGCATCAGGGAGCACCTATGTTTGGTACTGTACACTTCTGTGAATGATAATCTATGTATAAACACACACCTCTGCGATAACATTTCCTGTGCAGACTAAAGAATCATTATGCAACCTTGTGGTCTATTCCTTGGTAGGCTAACATAGAGGAATAATCCTTGGGAATATGACAGAAGGCATATGTTTTTTAACAAAAGAGCCATGTCCTCTTATCGCTGGAAGACAATATACAGGCAGTGCACCTGCTCCTGCTGGTGTTGCTGGTTCATTCAGTTTCTCTCTCAAAGTGGCAGCAAAATAGAAACAATTCTGAACCAGAGGTAGAGAAGGGAGATTGATGCAAAGGCTGCGAAGGGGGAAAGGAAACCCTGCTGCAGCCCACACCAGGCCTAGTGTGTGTGTGTGTGTGTGAAGAACTCCAGAAGATGCAGGGGTGAAGTTGGGCTGAACTGGACAAGTGGAGGCTGATAGGAGACTGAACTGAGTGGGCTAGGGGCTGATGGATGTGGGTTGGCTGAACTGATGGGGGCTTGGGTGTGGACAGGGTTAATTGCTGGGCAGGGGACAGGCAGATATGGGGATTAGGTCCTCAGCAGGGGCCAAAATCACCTTATCCAAAACGTTTAGGAGAATGCGCAATATTAAATGTCACACACACACTGGGATGGGCAGGGGGAGTTCCAAAATTTAAAAACAGACTAAAAAAACCATAATATAATCTTTAAAAAAAACCCTAATGATTTTTGCACCTATTTCCTGATTTTTGGGCATCTGACTTATGATTTTTGGTCTATTGAGGGGGTTCAACTCATGATTTTTGATCTCTTGAGGTTGACAATACCATATTGCTACACATGGGATCGGAACATGATGTGCTGATTATGGCAGGAGACTGGGTGTCAGAATTCCTCTGTTCTATTCCTAGCTCTGGAGGGGCAGTACTGTCTAGTGGTCAGGGTGTGGTTACAAAAAATAGATTTAGCCCATTCTTTTTGAGTGAATGAATTGGGTCTGTCATATCAGAGACTTGAGGTGAAATTCTGGCCCTGTTGAAGACAATGGGGTGTTGCATAGCAGATGATCAGAGTACTCTGGTCAGAATCTTTCCAGTGATAGAGAATAATGAGATACTGCAATAATGACCACAGTCGGACTTTTCAACTTTCCTCTTGTTTATAGTGACAATGGTAGTGTCTTTGAAGTCTTCTGGTATGTATTCAGTACTCCATATATTGAGAAACAGTTCATGTAGTTGTCTCAGCATGCTCTCATCTCCATACTTGAATATTTCTGCAGAAATGCCATTCAATCTGGGAGCCCCACAGTTCTTTCTGGCACTGATTGCAGTGCTGACTTCATCAAGGGACAAGCCTGTGTCCATGTTGTCATTACAAGTTGGCTGATCCACTACTCTTATTAGTGCCTTGTCTGTGATATTGGACTATGTGTTGTCACTGCTGAAGGATTTCTCCTTTGTCAGTGATCAGTGTTAGGCCTTCCGCATTTTTCAAATGCACGTAGGACCATTGACATCTTTCAAAGTAGCAGAAGTTTTTGGTCTCAGACAGTTGGCATAGCCCTGGATTTCATCTTCCTGGGCATTCCACCGTTGATCCTGCATGTCTCTAAGCTTAGAGTGGATGCCCTGACACAGATTCATATATTTTTCAACTGTACTACAGGGATATGGGATACAAGAATTTGACGATTCATCTCATGTTTTTTAGTGAATGGCTGTTGAATTTCTGAATCAGTCTCATCAAACCAATCTTGATGACATTGTTTTGCTGTAACATAGGTGGCAAGAGCAGTTTGATATACAGTGTCGCAACAAGTCACCCACTCGCTGTTTACAATAGCATTAGTAGTAACGCTGGCAAGGTCAGACAAAACTGTGCTTATGTAGCTTCATTTTGTAACTGCTTTACGTTGCGCTATCTCATTGATTTAGATGATAACTTACATTGCACTGGTTGAATTACTAATAACAGTTTGGAACAGATCATGCAATGGCCTGTCCAGCAGTCTGCCCCACACAGTAATTTATATGTCTTGTAAATTTTGCCACTGGATGATGATGGAGTTGTAATTGTTTGGATCTGCGGTCCATGACATCATCTTTTTGTCTGGCAGGCAGAAAAAGGTATTTATGATTGCTAAGTGCTGCTTGATACACTCATTAAGTAGCAGAGTTCCATTGCTAGTCTCTTTCCCAATCCCATTCTGTCCGATTGCGTGCCACCAGATTGCCCCATTCCGACTCTTGCATTGAACACACTTACAAACTATAACAATTTCCAGATCCTGGATATTAAATATTTTATTGTCGTTTCTTTCCAGCTGTGCAGCATCTTCAAATGTTAAGTTTTATTCAGAATATTTTCTTTTTACATTGCCTAACTCTATGTAAACATGACCTTTTATATGCTTATACACTTAAACACCAGTCCACTTTACTTTCATGCCTGTGGCTTGCTTTTCTGCCCCATATATGCAAATTATTTTCTGGGAGGATGATGTCAACCCTGAGAATTGTCTAATTTTGACAATTTTTTGAGTCCAAGGATGTACTTTCCAAATAAGAAGCTGGCCTTTCAAGGCAAAGCAGATTGCGTCCCTTGAAGTGTGGAAATGTGGAAGTAAGTTAAGTGTTGATCTCAGTATAATGTGTGCTGCATGCTTCACTTAGGAACAGTGCCAGGCTGGGAGTAAATTATTTAGAGGACCCAATTCAGCAAAGCACTTGAGTACATGCTTAAGTCTTACTACTGAATAGAGATGGTTTGCGAATTGTGATCCTAATTTAATGTTTTGAAGGTTTTAGTTCAGAGAGCTGTCTTCTTGGGGAGGAATAAATCCTGGAGTGGGGTGGGGTGGGGTGGGGTGGGGTGGGGGAATAAGCATAAACTTAAACTTGACTACTTCTCCATTACAGCTTGCATGAGTAACTAAAAATTAATAACTTTCAGCTACGTAATGTGGGGGAAAAACATGCAACATATACTTATCATACTGATTTTAACTAGTTTATATATTTAATCATTTTCGTTTTAGACTGATTTTCAGGGTTTAATCTGTAGAAATCTGGCACAAAATACCATAAAGTTTTCCCCCCTCAATATCAGCAAAAGGAAACATAAATTAGTTAAAATTCGCAGGACTGTTCTTGAAAAAATCTCATGTAAAATGAGTTGGCGAAGGCATTATTCATAATACTTAAGTATCTGTTGTCTCAGTGTTGTTCACTGAGAAGATACAGAAATCCAAATCCTGCAAGCTACTCTGCATAGGGTTTCTCTACATCTGCACAGGAGACCTCCCACATGGAGCAACTTGTAGGACCAAACCTGAGCTCTGAAAGATAGCTCTTAACCATATTTAACCAGATACAGTTATTTCAATAGCTAGCCTTTTATTAACTTGGTTCTTTTATTGATAACACATCTATAAATTGAGGATCTTTCATCTCTCCAAATGTGCTGTTTTCATTAACATTAAGCATTTTTTTCCTTTTATTTTTAATTTTGTAGTAATTCTTTCAGCAGATGCCACTTCCCTTTGTGTTCTTTTTTTTTAAAGAACGAGGTGATGAGAATGTTTTTCTTCATATCACAATGAAAAAAAGAGAAAACTGTACGGAAATTTGCTATCTTAATCCATCAGTCTATATATTCTTGACCATAAAAAAGCTAAATTAGCCACTAGATGGCCTATGGAATGTAATTTTCAACTAGCACATTAAATAATCATGCAATAATATTCAAGTAAGTATCTGTTTCTGTTACAAAGATAATATCTCTGCAAACGTAGACATGTCTTCCTACTTCAGTTGTTAAACATAAGGCCTATCTTGGAACATACCTCCATGTGCACTCTACCACAGTGTTACATTCCTCCTATTGGCTCACTTCCATATATGGAAATTACATTCACAGGCCTGGGTTTGCTTAACTGTACAATAGTACTTGTTTGTTCCATGGGAGTCCAGCTAAAGAGAAAATCATTAAACCGTCAGTATAACAGAAACATATAGTCAGTGGCAAGAAAAAGTTAGTTTTGTTTAAGGACTATGGACCAGATTTTCAAAGGTATTTAGATGCTTAAAGATGCAGGTAAGTGCCTAATGGGATTTTTAAAAGTGCCTAGGTATCTAACTTCCTATTGATTTCAAAAGGAGCTAGTTACCTAGGCACTTTTGAAAAGCCCACTAGGCACCTATCTGCATCTTTAGTGCCTAAACACCTTTGAAAATCTAGCCCGATTTACTTGAAATATTTATTTCAATCCAATTTTTGAGTTTATGGTGTGTTACTTAATTCATAATATACAAACATTTAATGAAAAACATACTTAATTTACTATCTTCTGCTTCTACAACTAGTATACAATAAAGAAAATGAATGTTTTGTGTTATCATTAGGGCTGTCAAGTGATTAAAAGAATTAATCACGATTAATCATGAGATTAAAAAAATGAATCGCAATTAATCACTCTGTTAAACAATAGAATAACATTTATTTTAAATAGTTTTGGATGTTTACTACATTTTCAGATATATTAATTTCAATTACAACACAGAATACAAAGTGTACGGTGCTCACTTGATATTTATTTTTGATTACAAATATTTGCACTGTAAAAAACCAAAAAATTATATTTTTCAGTTCAACTTATAGAAGGACTGTAGTGCAATCTCTTTATCATGAAAGTTGAACTTATGAATGTAGACTTATGTATAAAAAAACCTGCATTCAAAAATAAAACTTTAAAAAGTAAAACTTTAGAGCCTACAAGTCCACTCAGTCCTACTTCTTGGTCAGCCAATCACTGAGACAAACAAGGTGGGTTACAATTTGCTGGAGATAATGCTGCCTGCTTCTTGTTTACAATGTCTCCTGAAAGTGAGAAGAGGTGTTTGCATGGCACTGTTGTGCTGGCGTTGCAAGATATTTACATGCCAGATGCGCTAAAGATTCATATATCCCTTCATGTTTCAACCACCATTCCAGAGGACATGCTTCCATTCTGATGATAGGTTCTGCTTGATAAAGATCCAAAGCAGTGCAGACTGATGCATGTTCATTTTCATCATCTGAGTCAGATGCCACCAGCAGAAGGTTGATTTTCTTTTTTGGTGGTTTGGGTTCTGTAGTTTCCACATCAGGGTGTTGCTCTTTTTAGACCTCTAAAAGCATACTCCACACCTCGTCGCTCCCAGATTTTGGATGGCCCTTCAGATTCTTAAACCTTGGCTTGAGTGCTGTAGCTACTTTTAGAAATCTCACATCGGTACCTTCTTTGTGTTTTGTCAAATCTGCTGTGAAAGTGTTCTTAAAATGAACATGTGCTGGGTCATCATCCAAGACTGCTATAACATGAAATATATGGCAGAATGTGAGTAAAACAGAACCAGAGACATACAATTCTTCCCCCAAGGAGTACAGTCACAAATTTAATAGACACATTACTTTTTTAACAAGCATCAACAGCATGGAAGCATGTCCTCTGGAATGGTGGCCAAAGCATGAAGGGCCATACGAATGTTTATCATATCTGGCATGTAAATACCTTGCAATGCCGGCTACAAAAGTGCCATGTGAACGCCTGTTCTCACTTCCAGGTGACACTGTAAATAAGAAGCAGGCAGCAGTATCACCCGTCAATGTAAACAACCTTGCTTGTCTTAGCTTATTGACAGAATAAGAAGTACAACTGAGTGGACTTGTAAGCTCTACAGTTTTACACTGTTTTGTTTTTGAGTGCAGTTATGTAACCAAACAATATCTACATTTGTAAGTTACACTTTCATGGCACTTCAGTACTTATATGAAGTGAATTGAAAAATACTATTTATTTTGTTTATCATTTTTACAGTGTATATATTTGTAATAAAAAGTAATAATAGAAAGTGAGCACTGTGCACTTTGTATTCTGTGTTGTAATTGAAATCAATATTGAAAATGTAGAAAAACATCCAAAAATATTTAATACATTTCAGTTGGTATTCTATTGTTAAAAGTGCGACTAATCACGATTAATTTTTTTAATTGTGATTAATTTTGTTGAGTTAATCGTGAGAGTTAACTGCAATTAATTGACAGGCCTAGTTATCATGCCTTTTTACCTGAAAAAAATGCTAAAGTTTTAACGTGTGCAGTTTTTATGACATTCATAAAATTGGATTTTGGTAAATGTGTATGCATACATGAATACTTTACATTGTACCTAGGTATTTCAAATTTCATGATTTGTAGAACTGAGGCTTCCTCCCAGAGTATACTGTGATCTATAATTAACAGATCAAATCAAGTGAATATAAAATTCTGCAAATTTTGACTTTTGGTTTTGGCTTTATGAAATATTTGGAAGTCAATCAAATGTTGAGCATTCAAAAATATTCAATGGATATCCGAGTCATACCCCCATCCCCAGCATGAGGGGAAAAGATATCAGAGGCATGCCATGTGTGAGGTTGGGTAAGTCAGGGGAAGGGAAAAGGCATGTGAAAGTGGAGCTTTGTTAACCCAAATCTCCACTGGAGGGACCTTTTGCTAGTGGGGAAAGTTAGAGCTGATCTTGTGTAGCTCTGAACTTGCATGGAGCTCAGTGGATGAGGATCAGGGAGCCACATCTCAGTTTGCAACGCCTCTTCTAGACACGTGAACCTCTGGGCAGCATGGAGAATCTGCTACAAAGTATCCAGTATTGGTATCCAAGCTTTGAAGGAGATCACTCAAGTCATTAGTAAGCTCATCAAATCTTGAAGACCAGTAGTGAATTTTTACAAACACTAAAGGACTCAGATATGGTAAAATCAAACTGAAGACCTATTATTTATGAAATATTCACATCCTTTGTGTGGCTGACCAGCTCTTGCCGTAAATGGACTTGACAGAGTAAGCTAAGAATGGAAATGCAATCATAGTTTTGAATTTCATTGCTGTTGCGGGTTTAGTCAAACGCTTAGTATTATATTGTGTATGTTTATATTTAGTTGAATTATTATCAGGTCATGACAGCTATTCTTCAAAATCTATTCTTCAAAATCCAAGAAGTATAATTGATCATACATCCTGATCTGTGAAAATCTGCACTTTTAGTGTGATTTCTTGGTGCAAAAGTTTAAACAACACATATTGGCAACAGTCAAAATCTCACAAAAGGCTGTATCCGCCTCTTCTGGGAAGAGGTGGATAGAAGTAGGCTATCGGGACTAGAGGTAGTATCTGAGATTTCTACCTCCTCTTAGATGTGCACTCTCAACTATTATTAGTGTAGCTAACCATGTTCAAGGGTTTTTCAGGGTTCCCACCTCCACTAGGGCAGATGTGACACAGGTGGAATCTTTGCTTTGTTTAAACATACTAAGATTTCCAGTATAAGGGCAGAGCAGGCAACTTGCCCACCTTAAGAATTTCATAGATTCCACTGTGCTGCAGCAACAACTGGTCCTTTCCACAGAGACAAATCTCTTTCATAAATCAATCATACAAAGCGTTGGGTAGCTTTTGTCATATAACTAAAACAACAATACATGGTTTTAAATCCCACAGCACCAGAAATCTTCTTGGTTTATTCTTAATCACAGTAGCAGTTCCTATAAAAGCAGACATTGATGGAGGCATTCATTTCTGCCACTAAAGGTAATGGACAGTTACAGAGAGGAAAATGCCTTTTTTATTTTTGGAAGGCTTGCCTTAGTGTGGTGTTTTTCTTAATGAGGTAAGGCAGAGTTTATAGTTTGATTTGCTCTTCAATTTTTTCTTGATAAACTCTAATCTTTCTATAGCTTTCTTTCCTAAAATCTTCTTTAGAAGGATAAATAAAAATATTAACCTATGGCACATTGTTAGAATTTTAGTTGTCTGCGTGTGTGCATAATCGTAGTTTGACCTAGAAAATTATCATAAGGATTAGGACATGTATTTTGTGAAAACATTTACTAACAAACAAGCAAAAAACTAGTATTAAACCCTACATAAAAATGCATCATTCATTCACTCCGAGGTAAATGAAGTTTAAAAAAATTAAGAAATGCTATTTAATAGAAGTTAGCCTGTTGAAACCAGGTCAACACATATTGCTACTGGGATCTGTAAATTGAATCTGAAATGTTTAGGATGGCATTTGTGGCAACATCCAATGGCAACAAAATATATTAATGAACAATAATGTAATAATGCAACCCAGATTATGTTGTCAGTATTATCAGCTCTTAAAAATGAGCATGCATGATCCTTTTAGTATCTAAAAATCCCTCTTTAAAAATTTCTTCAGAGCCACATCGAATTTAAATGTTCAAATAATTTTCTGCCTGATCAAAATATTTGCAATCTATTTTTATATTTATTTTTACGATCCCATTGAATTCAGTGGGATTACATGGATTTCAAATCAAATCAGAATTTAGTCCAATGCAGTTTATAAGAACATAAGAATGGCCATAATGGGTCAGACCAAAGGTCCATCTAGCCCAGTATCTTGTCTTCCTACAGTGACCAATGCCAGACGCCCCAGAGGGAATGAACAATGATCAAATGATTCATCCCCTGTCACCCATTCCCAGCTTCTGGCAAACAGAGGCTAGGGACACCATACCTGCCCATCCTGGCTAATAGCATTGACGGACCTATCGTCCATGAAGATCAATTAAAAGAACCCCATATGTATTATTTAAAAAACACCTGGGGGCTTTTAAAACTAATCTCATGAGTTTTTGAGACTTTATTCTTGATTTTTTTCCCGAATGCTTGGAGTTTGCAATACTGCAAAGAAATGATATGGCAATATGCCAAAGAGGCACACTGATAAACAGGAAGGGCATTCTTTTCTTCCTTTAAACCTTTAGCAATAGCATACACATTTTATAATCTCCTGTAGGTATTTGAAAATGCTACAATATAGCACTAAATCACAGCACTAAAACAATATTTACAACACATTAATCAACAGTCCAAACTGTATATGTTTAACTAGGAATAGTGTTTTCAGTATCTATAGGGAATAAAAGATGCTGTTTAGAAGCATCTCTGAAAGTTCATGAGCATTCACAAAAAGACAACCAATGTAAAAAATACATTGTACACCATGTTAGCCAGGACTCCCTGTTTATATAAATAAATGTTTAGAAAAATGCTGTAAAGTTTCTTATTTTTAATATATGGTATATACAAAACATTCTGAATCCTCAAGTAATAAATATATGTATCAGAAGTTGGTATTCAACCTAATCTTGAAAATGTGTTCACCTTGTTCTGAACAAATATTAAAAATGTACACAAAGATTTGGGGTTTAAATAAATGTAAAAAAATTGCAAGTCTTAATATAGTTTGTCTAAATGATGTTCTGGTGATCATGGCTGTCTTTTGAAAAAATAACAACATGCACAGATTTTATAAATTTTAACAGAAGAAAGATATAATTTTGGTAATTTCAAACTTGTGGACTGATTGAAAGGCATTTTTGGAATTTTTTAAACTGATGCTTGCATACAAAAAGAGCAGAAAAAGGACAGTTCCTGCCCCACAGAGCTTATGATCTATGTAGAGACATGACACGACAATGGAAGGTTATGTAGGAAGAAGATGTAAGCGTCACGCTGCCTGGTACGGGACACAGCTAAATGCACCAATCTCAGGTCAGACCAATCTCAGGTCAATTCTCACTGCCAGAATACAGGACATATTCCCAGACTGGTGGTATACTCTATCAAAAGTTCACCAGACCGGTAACAACTGTGTGCTTCCAGAATACTATACTAGTTATTATGAAACCACAGACAGCCCCCTTCAGGCCATCTAGCCTCATACACCACTGAGACAAACCAGACTTCTGTGATAAATTATTATTAAAACCAGAAATCACATCTATTAGGTTCATTCAGTTCCAAAAAACCAGACACTCACCCCAGGTCAATATGTACTTCAGGATCTCACCAAATACCATGCTGCAGCCAAACTAACTAAAAATTAGTTGATAAAAGAAAAGAAGAGAGGTTTCAGAGTAGCAGCTGTGTTAGTCTGTATTCGCAGAAAGAAAAGGAGTACTTGTGGCACCTTAGAGACTAACCAATTTATTTGAGCATAAGCTTTCGTGAGCTACAGCTCACTTCATCAGATGCATTCAGTGGAAAATACAGTGGGGAGATTTATATACGTAGAGAACATGAAACAATGGGTGTTTCCATTCACACTGTAACAAGAGTGATCACTTAAGGTGAGCTATTACCAGCAGGAGAGTGGCGGGTGTGGGGGGGGACTTTTGTAGTGATAATCAAGGTGGGCCATTTCCAGCAGTTGACAAGAATGTCTGAGGAACAGTGGGGGGTGGGAAATAAACATGGGGAAATAGTTTTACTTTGTGTAATGACCCATCCACTCCCAGCCTTTATTCAAGCCTAAGTTAATTGTATCAAGTTTGCAAATTAATTCCAATTCAGCAGTCTCTTGTTGGAGTCTGTTTTTGAAGTTTTTTTGTTGAAGAATTGCAACTTTTAGGTCTGTAATCGAGTGACCAAAGAGATTGAAGTGTTCTCCAACTGGTTTTTGAATGTTATAATTCTTGACGTCTGATTTGTGTCCATTTATTCTTTTATGTAGAGACTGTCCGGTTTGACCAATGTACATGGCAGAAGGGCATTGCTGGCCCATGATGGCATATATCACATTGGGAGATGTGCAGGTGAACGAGCCTCTGATCGTGTGGCTGATGTGATTAGGCCCTATGATGGTGTCCCCTGAATAGATATGTGGACACAGTTGGCTACAGGCTTTGTTGCAAGGATAGGTTCCTGGGTTAGTGGTTCTGTTGTGTGGTGTGTGGTTGCTGGTGAGTATTTGCTTCAGGTTGGGGGGCTGTCTGTAAGCAAGGACTGGCCTGTCTCCCAAGATCTGTGAGAGTGATGGGTCGTCCTTCAGGATAGGTTGTAGATCCTTGATGATGCGTTGGAGAGGTTTTAGTTGGGGTCTGAAGGTGATGGCTAGTGGCGTTCTGTTATTTTCTTTGTTGGGCCTATCCTGTAGTAGGTGACTTCTGGGTACTCTTCTGGCTCTGTCAGTCTGTTTCTTCACTTCAGCAGGTGGGTATTGTAGTTGTAAGAATGTTTGATAGAGATCTTGTAGGTGTTTGTCTCTGTCTGAGGGGTTGGAGCAAATGCGGTTGTATTGTAGAGCTTGGCTGTAGACAATGGATCATGTGGTGTGGTCTGGATGAAAGCTGGAGGCATGTAGGTAGGAATAGCAGTCAGTAGGTTTACAGTATAGGGTGGTGTTTATGTGACCATCGCTGATTAGCACCGTAGTGTCCAGGAAGTGGATCTCTTGTGTGGACTGGTCTAGGCTGAGGTTGATGGTGGGATGGAAATTGTTGAAATCATGGTGGAATTCCCCAAGGGCTTCTTTTCCATGTGTCCACAGAATGAAGATGTCATCAATGTAGAGCAAGTAGAGTAGGAGCATTGGGGACGAGAGCTGAGGAAGCGTTGTTCTAAGTCAGCCATAAAAATGTTGACATACTATGGGGCCATGCAAGTACCCATAGCAGTGCCGCTGATTTGAAGGTATACATTGTCCCCAAATGTGGAATAGTTATGGGTGAGGAGTTATTAAATGGTTAACATGAATCATATACATTACAGTTGATTTCAGAATCTATAGATCAGGATAATAACAGTGATATTAAATCTTCCAGTTCGTAATAAGTCCAAACAATTGGTACATCCAAACAATTGGAGTCCTCAGTCCATTGTTTCAAGCTCCCTTTGTTAGAAATTACAGTCCAGAGGTGTGGAGCAGGAAAGTGGCAAGGAGATGATGTCACAGTCTCCAATTTATGCCCCCAGTCCATATGCATGGAAAGTTATTTTCTCAATCACATGTCTATTGCCCTGCTGAGTCACTGGGCCTCCATTGTCCACATGCTCTATGAGGAATCCGTGGGAGGGGCCCACTGGAAGAATTGATTCTTTTTAATGGCCCATCAATACATGGCTGGCTAGTCTTGATGTAAATCTGTCTTGTGGGTGTTACGCAGAAACACAACATGTTTAGTAACTAGCATACAGCAAAATTTCATAACTTCATTCACAATGGTGATACACACATTTAAACAGGATAATAATACTTTGCAGATTATAACTTTTTCACTGATACCTTACAAGACATACTTTGTATAAGATTTATCTCAATTGTGCATTGGTGGTGATAACATTAGTGTAAACATGGTCATCTTTCTTTTTCTACAGCGTCACAGTAAGGATAATGGAGATAAGGTATTCTTATCCTAGTGCAGTGGTCCCCAAACTTTTCAGGGTCATGCCCCTCTTATCCCTGTCCACACACCCCTGCCGAACCAGGGTCAGGAATGGGGTTGCAACTTTGGGGAGGGGGTACGGACAGAGGTAAGGGGCCTGAGGCTAGGGCCACAGCTGGGAATGGGGGCGGGGCTGAGGCCAGCAGCTGAGGCCCTGGGCTCAGGGCCAGAAGCACAGCCCCGGGCATGGGACCAGCAGCTGGGGCCAGCAACCAGAAGTGGAGCTGGGGGGTGTACCCTCCCCACCTCCTGAGGGGGTTGGCACGGCCCCAGCTGTGCTCCCCTGAATGGTTCTCTGCATCCCCCTGCAGGGGCATGCCCCAATTTGGGGAAGTCTGTCCTAGTGGTACTCCAGCTGTGATTTTTTTTAGCGAGTGGCACGGAAGATAGAGGATATAGGGGGGTGATGGGGTTTTTTGCAGGGGAGGGAGTGGAAGGGAGGAGACGGGAGGAAGAGAAAGGATGGTGGTAAGAGAAGTACATATAGGATAGTAAAGGAGGAAACTGTTAAACAATTAAATGGGAGACAGAATCCTAAAACTATAGGGCTGGAAAGGATCTTAAGAGGTCATTTAGTCCATGCCCCCAGGCATTGAGTCAGGACCATCCTTGACAGGTGTTTGTCCAACATGTTCTTAAAAACTTCCAAAGACGGTAATTCTAAAATCTTCTTTGGTAACCTGTTCCAGTACTTAATTATCCTGATAGCTGGGGGAGCAGGGGATAGGATGGGGAGTGACGGATAGCTGCTGAGATTCGAATGAGGGGAAAAGCAGGCTCCAGGCTGGGAAGGGAGGTCCTGGTAGTTACTACTGCTATTTCTATGGCATTTCCTTGGTGGCTTGTACCCAGTTCCCTGTGGTTCTCACCATACCCCATTCCTTGGGGGTGGGTGCCCCCCCTCACTCCCACCCATTACCAGGTGTTGATGCCGTGGCTGGTGCATGAGCTCCTGTCTCTCCTGCAGGGTGTCTCTGCGGGGACCTGCAGTGGCTTAAAGATGGGACTGAGCTGGGCCAGTCCTACCTGTTCCCTGGTGACGAGACCAATATCACGGTGGTTTCTCCAGCCCCTTCTCCAGATCCCACTCATTTCCAGCTGCACCTGTGTGTAAAACATGGCTGAGTCTCACTCTCGCCTATGTAAGATATCAGGGGACTAAACACGGATTCCCCCCTGCAGTGTTTCCATTGCAGAAGTGTTAGCCTCCCTGGTTCTGCTGCCGGTGCTTATAGTTAAGTGTTCGTTCTAATAGCCAACCTAAATCTTTCTTGCTGCAAATTAAGCCTATTACTTCTTGTCCTACCTTCCAGGGACTTGGAAAACACCATCCTCTTTAGAACAACCCTTAACACTCATGAAGTCTTTTATCAGGTCCTCCCTCAGTCTTCTTTTCTCAAGACTAAACATGCTCTATTTTTCCTTTCCCCATTGGTCAGGTTTTCTTAATCTGTTATCATTTTTGTAGCTCTCCTCTGGACTCTCTCTAGTTTGTCTGCATCTTCCTTAAAGTGTGGTGCCTAGAACTGGACACAGTATTCCAGTTGAGGCCTCACCAGTACTGAGTAGAGTGGGACAATCACATCCTATGTCTTGCAGACAAGATTTCTTTATACACTCTAGAATATTTGTCTTTTTCACGATTGTGTTACAATGTTAACTCATGTTAACTCATACTCAGTTTGTGATGCACTGTAGCCTCCAGCAGTTGTCAGCCGTATTACTGCCTAGCCAGTTATTTCCCATTTGTGCATTTGATTTTTCCTTTCCAAATGTGGTTCTTTGCTCTAGTCTTTATTGACAAGTTATCTTATGTTGCTTGAGAAGTATTTCTGCCATCAGGAATGGAGAGCTGTGAAAGTGATTCACAGTGACAACATGAGGAATACCTGTTCTTCCTCAACTGCATTGACAGTTCTGTAGCTTGGGCTTCTGTAGCCCATCCATTCTTCACATGGTTTGGTGCAGTGTTCGTAGCTGGGAGATGAGACCATGAGTGCTCACCTTGAAGGAAGTGAAATAACCCCATCTCCCTAATTCCCTCTTTATTTCTCTCCATATAACTCACCTCATGCACAGTTACTCCCCATTTCCTCCTGCCAGGTAAAGTTCTCTCATCAGTCAGTTATAATGAAAAGTTGAGGAAAATTGCAATGCTGAGGTCAGAGAGCTTTTGAGCTCCTGAAAGCCTGCTGCTGCTCCATAGCTGCTGTTCCCCATCTCTGTCTGCACCTTGCTGTCAAGAGCAGGGCCTATTCCAAGAGAAAGTTCTAGTGCTGCATTGCTCCACACAGATGGGGAGGGGGACAGCCCTTGGGGCTATATATCTCAGAACAGCTTAATCCTCTGCCTCCACGGGACCTTGCAGGCCCATATTCACTACTACTTCTCTCTTCCTTCTAGGTGTAGAATCTGCCACTGGGAGTAGATGCTGGTACTACTATGCCCCGTGCAAAAACTAATATAGAAGCTTTGAGAAAATAAGTAGAGCTCTGATAAAAACTTTATTATCAGAAAGCTGAATAATATTTTGCAATTCTTTTGTTTTAATGAACAAAAGAAATGAATAAAAATACATGTAAAATAACCAGCTTGTGGGCTGATGAACATTTTACCAAGAGGAGATTCTCCCTTTTGAGGTCTCTTTGTCAGTGTAGTTGAGAGAACAGGTGATCCAGAGTTGCTTGAGGTAGAGAAAGAGAAGCAGGAAAACTTAATGTAGCAAGTGGTCTGTTCTCAGCTCCTTTCTTACTGACTGGGATGGAGTGCAGCAGCTGTTCTGTATCGGCTAAGTGATTATGTACCGGCACTTGATCCAAGTCTTCCTTTATATGGCTATGCTTTTTCAGTAATGCTCTGAGTACTCATCCAAATGAGACTTCCCTTTTTACATTACTATTGCCCTCTTTGAGAATTTGTTCCCTCCTGCTCCTGATTTATCAGATCTGCAAACTTTTGAATTCCGAAACAAGCAAGAGTGATGGGAAGCTAGTATTTTATATATATTTTTATAAGTTTACATTGATTTGGAGTGGCAGGACACAGGGAAGAAAGACATAAACTTTATTTAAAAACTGGAGCTTTTTATTCACCTGAATAGCAATACCTTCCTTTTGATCTGCAGTTTCTGTATTGCATATGCCTTTCCCTGGCAAAAGGTTGGAAGAAGTGTCAGCTGCTGATTCAAAGGAACAAACAGCCGAGGGCTGGAATAATACATCTGTTTCATTTCCTCCTTCTCACTTTATCTACCATATAGACAGACATCTGCTATTAGCTCTATTCTGAATCTGATTCTCTAAATTAGTTAGTGCTAAGTGTCCAGAGGATGCAATGTTTCAGGTTTTGAAATCTGTTTCTGTTCCACAAAAGCTTCCAGCTGTTTTTGTGAGAACAGAATTGTGTAGAGGGTTCTGCCAAGAGAGAGAGAAAGACAGGGATGAGGGCAGTGGGCTGGAATGCTGAAGACCCATGGTTCAAGTCGCTGCTGTGGCTGATTCAGAGTGAGCTGGGATGAAGAACTCTCAATCAGACCACATAGGAACTTGAGCATAGGTCTCCCTCATCCCAGGTAAGTACCTCAACTACCTGGTTATAGAGCATCAGAGCAAGTCTTTTTTTTTTTTCTGTATCATGGACCCCAAAACCTGCCTGACCAAATCTTTGTCAAAACTGATAATCTCCATGAAACAGCCCATTTTGTTGAGCATCCGATGTAGTGAGCTGTAGCTCACGAAAGCTTATGCTCAAATAAATTTGTTAGTCTCTAAGGTTCCACAAGTCCTCCTTTTCTTTTTGCAGCTTACTCAGCTTGACTTTGTAAAATGTCTACTCCTGGTTCTTCCATAGCTGGAATTCATATGAGGTCCTGAACGAGATCTGTTGGATCCAGCAAATGTTCAAAAACATTCAATATTAGCTGCATTAATGAATGTATTTTACAGACTGTAGGTTTGATAACATAAGGAATGAGGTAGCAACTGTATCCTGGGTTAATAAACTCCATGACTACTGGGTTCATTCCCCACAATATAGTTATTGCCATTTTAGCAGCAAACACGCTCAATGGCTCTTAGTAATATTGACATATCTAATAATTATTTGAGATGTAAGTGGAGTGAAAATGTTTCTTATTTAACTGAAAGAGAAGTTGATCAGTTTGGAAAAGCATGAGTGAAAAGTGAGGTGAAATCAAAAACTTAACTTTCGTGTGTGTGGATCAGTGGTGAATTGAGTGGGTTCAGAGCACAGGGATCTGGATATTGTTTATGTACTGAAAACTGTTATGTAGTTTAGATAGGTTACCATATGGCATTCCTTTGTGCTGATTGGCTGAAACTGATAAATGATAGTGCTTGTCGCATAATGTAATGCTTCTCAACACGTGTGTAGAACAGGGTCTAACACTTGCTTTTTGACAGGAGAGAATGTGGAGGAGATAGGTTCATTACAATTGATGCAGAATGTGAAGGAAAGAATGTCTGACTACCATGTGTGTTCCCATAGTTCTAAGGAATCTTTCTGGAGATTAATATTAGATGAAAGTGTTTGGTTCTGTCCTAACAATCATTATCATGTTGTTGCTGCACTGTAAATGTAAGTAATAACTTGTTTCAGAGAAGTACTGCATTTTCACCCAACCCCACAATTTAAACTGAATCCAGGAATTTGACTTCTTAAAAATCAACAACGTTAATGTAACGGCAGACTAGGAGATCTCTGTGACTTTATCCAGTCATTTTTTTCTTTTGCAGAAACCTGTCAGAAAGTTTATAAATACAGATGAAGTACTATTCATAAATGAAGTTTTAGAATAATATATTACCAGGAAGGATTATAGTAAAACTAATATATGATGGTACGAATGTGAGCCACAGCTACAGCCTGTGTATATTGTACAATAGGTAGCTGTATAATACTCCTGGGGGGATTCTGCGCCACAGCGCATGCAGAGAATTTATGTCCCTCACAGATTGCTTTGATTCCCCACAGAAAAATTACTTTCTGACAGGGAAGCAAAGGGAAGCTACTAGAGCAGTCATGCAACTCCCCCCCCCCCCAGCAGTATGTTTCAGGGGTATAGGGTAGCCAGCAGAGAGGTCAATCATTGTGGGGCAGGAGGTGGGTCTGGGGAAGACCCGGCTGGTGGCTAGTAGCCTGCGCCGGGCTCAGCTGCTAGTCCCGGCTGGGCTGGGGAGGACAGGACTTCTTCTTCCCTTGCACGGCATCCATGGCCCAGTCAGACACACCCTCAGATTTCTCCCCTGGCTGAAGGAACCTCTGCAAACTTCCCCTACCTCCCCCTGCTTCCTGTACCCATTGCTCCTCAGCTGTAGGGGGAGGGATCCCTGTAGAGGGAGCTGCTCCCCATCCACCCAACCCCTGTGCATCCAGACCCTCACACACAGACCCTCCTGCCGAGCCTCACCCCCCACACTCAGAACCCCCTCTGATGAACCCCACTCCTCCTGCACCTGGACCACCCCAACAAGCCACCCACACCTAGATCCCCACCCCACCAAACACCAACCAGCTGCATCTGGACCCCCACTGTGCCCCCCACACCCATGCTCCCCTGCCGAGCTCTATCTCTCCCACACCCAGCACCCCCTGCTGAGCCCCAACCACTTTCACCTGGACCCCCGAAGAGTCCCATTACTGTTGTACCCAGAACCCCCCAAGAAGCCTCTGTGCATCCAGATCCCCCTGCATCCGGATCCCCCACTGAGCCACCTGCACCCAGATTGCCCCACACAGAACCTCTCAACCCGCACCTGGCTCCCCCGACACTAAGCCCCTCCACACTTGGATACTGCCTTGCTGAATCTGCCTGCCCACACCTGGTGCACCTGGCACAGAGGGGCAGGCCCCGGGGTGTTTCTGGGCAGGCCCAGTCCTTGTGCTGTGTCAGGGTTGGGTACAGCCTCACTGCTGAGTCCATGTCCCAGGGGGAGCTGTACAGTGATCTACCACCACTGTGCAGCCAATGGCCTGTGCTCCCCAATGCCATTCTGGAGCCTCCACATTTATTTGACAAATAAAATTTGCAGAATTTTGCAGAATTTTAAAATATTGTGCGTAGAATTTTTATTTTTTTGGTGCAGAATGCCCTTGGGAATAATAAGAGCACATGCACATACATGCAACTATCACCCGTCCCAGAGGAAAATAACTAAAATACTTGGCAAGGCTAAAATACATAATTTATGTATGCCATGCTGCTCAAAGCCAAAGGTTGAGGGCAGAATATATAACTGAAGGTTATAATTTTACCCCATTTTTTGCAGTTACCTCTTAGACCAAGTTTTTGTATTAATGTCATTAACTTTGTGAGGATTCCCTCCCCCCATTTGGTTTCCCACATTTATTGGTCTGGGGAAAGACACTGAGGCTCTCTGAATTCCGAGCATAATCTCTTATTTTGAAAACAAGGGCAGGCTCTTTGCATCTCTTTCTCTTCCCATCCCCCAGCGCCAGCAGTAGCATCTTTTTGGACTAGGGAAAGTCTTCAGGGGAATGTTCAGACTTCAGGAAAGAGGATCAGGTAGTATCTTTGGGGGAGAGATGGACTCTGTGAACTATCATATCCTCTGGAGGAGGTCTTTCTTTTGATCCTTCTGCAAGAAATGTCTTCAGATGAAAAGCTGGACTCTGCTTCCTGGTCAGTGGATGTCTGGTTTATTTCCTGTCTCCGCCAGGATACTTCAAAGCTGGTATCTCTCTCTTCCAGGGGCCATCTGGACCAGCTCATCTCCCTATCAGTGGCCTGTCAGGGAGAAGTACAGGGTCAGAATATCCGAATCTTCTTGCTGCTAATATTATCCCATTGGCCACACTTTATGTCAGTAATGACATGAGGTGTCAACTATTGCTTCTGGAGTATTTATGAGATGAGAAAGCATGTTTAAGGCAATATTCCATGTGTATTTTTGGTCATTTTTGGTCAATAATTATAGGGGTTTTATAGTAATTTAATTTCTAAATTAAATATATATATACTCTGTGTTACCAATAACTTTGTATTATTAAAGATGAAAGAATTGTAACAATCTAATTCACTTAATTTTTTTATACTTACTGTGTTTCTCTAACTTTGGAGATGAAAATAAGTAGTTAATTCCACTCTAGTTTCTAGACAGTTTCACGCTATTATAGTTCTGCAACATCTAATTTACTGCAGACACATGTTTATTATTATACTAAAGAACAAAACTGTTTCCATGAAGGAAACATTTTTGTTGGTTTCAGGTTTGGGAAAAGCTTAAATTACATTTTTGGCCAAAATTGACCTGAAATTGTTCCTTTAATCAATAAATGTGCTTTTAAAAAAAATCCCAGAGATATACATATTCCCATTTCTCTTACTTACGTTAAAAATCATGAAATACACCCATATTTTGTAATGCTGATACATGACTATATGTAGTATTATATATTTATTTTAGTAGAAATAACTCTAAGGTTTATTAGAACGGGTTGAGAAGTTTTGCAAAATTTCTGATTGGTTTATTTTACATCCCGCTGTACTTAAATAGTCCATTAAAACTCAGTCAGCGTAATAGTGCTAAACAGAAATAATAGCTGCAGCAATGGAATTGATTATTTTGATGCCTGAGTTTGACCCTGTTTCTCTGTGTCAGCTTTAAGGGGACACAACATTTATTTCAAACTGTCTGCAGAGAGGAAGCAGCATTTTTGCATCTTGTTTCATGAGACAGTTAACTGTGGGTTCTTAAAATCATTAATGGCTCCTATAAGTCTCTTTAAGATTGTACTGAGCATGTATAGACTAATGCAGTAATCGATGCTAGCACTACACTGCAGAGATTTGTTTTGATGACAACAGCTCTTATGGGTTTGTTTGGTATCACTATTGTAGAATATTTGACATGCAGAATAATCTGGTTTACAATCAGAATGCAAGGACCATAGGGACTTTCCTTTGCACTAAAGTGGATTTTTGATCATATTACGAGTTTGCTACCATTGCAAGCTGGACTTCGGCAATCTGCTAGATGCCAGTTGTGCTTATTTAACCACTCTGTTGCTGATGCTGCTATGTTTGCTGTTTTTCTCCAGTTTCTACTCCACACGTTGCAGTCAGGGACAGGTAAACAATTGGTACTGTAGCACTAATATTATAGAAGTATGTAAAATATATCATATATGCAGTTTGAGTGGGGAAAGGTCATGTCCTCAGCATGTAAAATATTAATTATAATTAATTTTCATCTTAAACAGAAAATAAGGAACCATTTTGCTTTTAAGTCTGTTTTTCAGTTACATTCTTCTTTTAAAAGCACGTATAGTAAATATAATTTGGTACATTAGTGACATTATGTGGCATGATTTTTCAGACAAGAATGTGAATTTAGAAAATCCATACCAAAATTTAAATGCATTTCTGAAAAATAATAATAATCTCATTGACTCATAAATATATTGCATGTTGGAGAAGTCATGGATAAAGAATTCAGAAGTCTGACCTTCAGGAAACTAATAGTTATTCAGGTATATTATTTTTAGCTAATCTGTTCGGCAGAAGACAATTGATGTGTCCCCTGAATCATGCTGTGTTTAATAGATTTCATAGCCTTCATTTATTCAAAATGGAATGAGCTTCTATTTTTTTATGTTGTGTATAATTTTAGAAAATATTTTATAGCATATATGTAGAACAAAGGCACATTAATTTAATTCATGATTATGATGATTTAATAAGAAGTTATTACTTATATAGCACCATATATATGCATTGTACGTTATTAAACAGGGAAGGGCAGAGTCCATCTCCTAAAGAACTTACTGTCAAAATTAGGACAAGATTAGGAGGTGATAACTACACAGGTAAGGCTCAGAGAGGGAAATGTAAAAGTAAAGACAAAATGATAGTACAGTTACTTAGGGTACGTGTATGCTGCAAAACAACCTCCAGTGTAGGGAGTCTCAAAGAGTGGTTTAATTGACTTGGGTTTGTTGGACTTGCACTGCAGGTCTAAAAATAGCAGTGCAAATACTTTGGCTTGGGCGTTCGCCCGGGCTCTGAGATCCTCCCCCTCAATGGGTTTCAGAGCCCAGAGTCCAACCTGAGTGGGAACATCTTACAGGGCCATTTTTAGCTCTGTAGTGTGAGCCCCTAGCCAGTTGACCTGGGGTCTGAGAGAAGTGATGTAAAGGAGAAGATGGAGGACTAGTAGATGGGATCAGGAAGGGGATTTCAGGTATAATGGTTGCACACAAAAAAGCATGGAGGAGGAAATGGAAGATCACAGAGTTTGTCTTTTCTAAGATTTTAATCATGTTAGTTAACATGTTAAAACAATTAAAAATCCTGCTGTGAAATCCCGGTCTTACTGAAATCAATGGAAATTTTGCCATTAACATCAATGGAGCCAGAATTTCACCCCAGTATAGAAAAGCCCAAAAGGGACACTCAGATAACCACCTTCAAGTGTGGGACAGGAGATAAACAGTTATGTCAAAGGAGCCAAGTTGTGGAGGGCCTTGAAGGGGAGAGAGAGAGGGTGTTGAATTTAATTTAGGATGCAGTTGGGAGCCAGTAAAAAAATTTGCTAAGTTGTTGGTCGGGAGCAGAGGGAAATACAGTTGCAGTGGTGGACAAAGTAAATATTTTTTTCAGGAGATGAGTTAGAGGTGAAAATAAGGCAAATTTCAGGAAGGCCAAAGAGGTAGAGATTGCAGTAGTCCAGGTGTGAGCTCATCAAAGCCTGTACAAGTAGTAGTGATAGAGAGGAATGTTCATATTTTGGAGATAAAATTGGCATGATTTAGTGACAGTGTCTATGTGTCAGTATACAGAGAGAGACAAGTTAAGAATGACCCAAATATTTAGTATCTGTAGGACAGGGAGTATAGTGAAATTGTCAACAGTAAAGGAGGAAAGAGGTGGCATAACATGTATTTGGGCTGGTGGGCGGACATCAAAAAAGATGTGTCAGAGACAATCGGAGTTCTCAGTCTGAATGGGGGGAAAGGTGTGGAGAGGAAGACATAAGAATAATTAAAGCCATGTGAATGGATGAAATTGCCTAGGGTAGAGTTTAGAGGGTAAAATTGAATGGAAGAGGTTGAACAGCAATCAAAAGAGATGCTGAAGAAACAGTTTGAAGAAACAGCCATAATAAAGGTTAATGTGAAGGTTAGAAATGGAGAGCAGCCCTTGGATGAGAACCTAACCTCTTCTCTGCCCCTTTTACTCCAGATAAACTGCTGAGAGCAGCATAAAGAGTCCTAAAAGCCCTATATCCAGCTAAGATCCCTTCATTGCGGGCGGTACATAGTACAGCCATAAGGCTCCCTCCCAAGGGCCTATATCAAGGCTTGGCATAAGAAGAGTGTGGGGATGGGGCTGGGAGGGGGAGAGGGGCTGCACCAAGTTACACTGAGGGCCTCTCCTGACCCTGGAGCTGCCCAGGATTGGGAGGGTTCAAAAGTGGTTTAAAGCCACTTTAGCTCCTACCCCACCTTCTGAGTTGCAAGTTCTATGCTATGCCTCATAGAGGTGTAACCCACACACTTCCCCGGGTGTGGTGCTCTGTCCCATCTAGTGGTACCGAGACCACTTAGGTTAGAGAGAGACCATGTACAGAGAGATTAATGAGTCTAGGATGGAAGAATCCCATACACCGCTACAGGCTGGGGACTGACTGGCTAAGCAGCAGTTCTGCAGAAAAGGACCTGGGGATTACAGTGGATGAGAAGCTGGATATCAGTCAACAGGTATATTGCCAAGAAGGCTAACGGCATATTGGGCTGCATTAGTAGAAGCATTGCCAGCAGATCGAGGGAAGTGTTTATTCCCCTCTATTCGGCACTGGTGAGGCCACATCTGGAGTATTGCGTTCAGTTTGGGGCCCCCCACTACAGAAAGGATGTGGACAAATTGGAGAGTCCAGCAGAGGGCAACAAAAATTATTAGAAGCTGGGGCACATGACTTAAAAAGAGAGGCTGAGGAAACTGGGCTTGTTTAGTCTGCAGAAGAGAAGAGTGAGGGGGGATTTGATAGCAGCCTTCAACTACCTGAAGGGGGGTTCCAAAGAGGATGGAGCTTGGCTGTTCTCAGTGGTGGCAGATGACAGAACAAAGAGCAATGGTCTGAAGTTGCAGTGCGGGAGGTCTAGGTTGGATATTAGGAAACACTATTTCACTAGGAGGGTGGTGAAGCACTGTAATGGGTTACCTAGGGAGGTGGTGGAATCTCCATTCTTAGAGGTTTTTAAGGCCCGGCTTGACAAAGACCTGGCTGGGATGATTTAGTTGGTGTTGGTCCTGCCTTGAGCAGGGGGTTGGATTAGATAACCTTCTGAGGTCTCTTCCAACCCTAATCTTCTATGATTCTGTGCTCTATAGCCTTAGCTAAGAGCTTTTAGTGGCTTTTAGTTCATGCAGTAAAGACTTATGCATTTATTTCCAGAGGTCTCAGGTTCGATCCTACCAACCGACGACCGGCGTCTATCGGTGTTACAGAGGCATAGGGCAGAATCTCATCCCTTCAATAAATGGTCATTGGATGAAATCTTGAACAAGGGCAGGTGAAGTGAAGTAAAAGGAATGGAAGCTGGATTGTAGGAGATCAAAAAGATAGTAAGAGAAGGGAACAGGAATACCCAGCGTGCTTGAGAGTTTAGCAATGAAGAGAGAGAAGGAGATGGGGATTGCATTTAGAGAGGGAGATGGATTAAGAGATAGTGATTGATGTTAGCAGAGACAAGAGTGTATTTTGCCAGAGGAGAGAAAGTGATTGAGGTCATGGGGGTGGGGTCAGCATTAGGAAAGGAACAGAGAAGATCAGGAGGTAGGATGGGATAGGATCAAGAAAGCAGATTGAAGGGGATGGTGGTTAAGAGAAGCTTGCACACTTCAGAGTCAGATACCAGGATAAAGCAGAGAAGAGTAAGAGGCATGGCCAAAAGGGGTTTGAAGAGAACCTAGAAGGGAGTTCACGCTGGGTGGTATCCATTATAACTTTGAAAAAATCAACAAGATCCTGGGAAGTGATGGAAATGGAGGAAGCAGCTGGGAGAGGGCTTAAGAAAACAGAGGGGAAGAGGTGATGAGGGTTGTGGGCAAGAGACACAATATAAAGTTTTTTTGTCAAGGAAGAAGGCCAAGCTAAATGAAAATGCCTCGACCCAGATCCTGGTGTGGATTTGCAGAGACTCTGGCCTGTATTTCCTACTCACAGAAAGACAGGCTGGGGGACCATAGAGTGTGAGATGTGCCTGCTGGTGGAATCTCTCAGGAAGCAGGTGGGAGAGCTACAGGAGGAGGTGGCTAGGCTGAAGAGCATTCGTGCACACGAGGATTTCCTTGACAATATTCATATGGAGACTTCCAAGGCTGAGGACACTATCCAGCTAGAGAGGACTGCTGTCATGCCATCGGGGGAGGAGGATAAGCCTCCGGTACAGGGAGGACACTGGCTGCTGGTTACTTCTGGCATCCACCATGGTGATGGAAAACCGATATGCTTCCCTGGCAATGAACGATGAGGAATCACCCCCAAAGGTGGAGGAGGAGAAGTCATGTACCCCCAAATCTGGGAGTATCACAGCCACCACTCCCAGGAGGAAACGTAGGTTAGTGGTGGTTGGAGACTCTCTTCTAAGGGGGACGGAGGCACCCATCTGTCTCCCTGACATGGCATCCTGGGAGATACGCTGCCTGCCAGGGGCCTGTATCTGAGATGTTACGGATGGATTGTTGAGGATCATCCGGCCCTCTGACTACTAACCCATGCTACTCATCCGTGTGGGCACTAATGATATGCGAGGTATGACCCTCAGCAGATCATAAGTGACGATAGGGCTCTGGGAGTAAGGGTGAGGGAGTTGGGAGCACAGGTGGTGTTCTTTTCAGTCTTTCCCATCAAGGGTAGGGGCCTCAGGAGAGACAGATGCATCCTGGAGGTGAATGCGTGACTGCAAGGATGGTGTCGCAGGAGGGCTTCAGCTTCCTTGACCACGGGGTGCTGTTCCAGGAAGAACGACTGCTAAACAGAGATGGGGTCCACCTATGGAGGAAGGGGAAGAGCATATTTGGCTACAGACTGGCTAAACTAGTGAGGAGGGCTTTAAACTAGGTTCGACAGGGCAGGTGACCAAAGCCCACAGGTAAGTCAAAAACAAGGAGACCTGGGAGAAGGATCAGAATCTGGGTGAAGCATGGGCTGTTATAGCAGAAATAAGGGAAAGACAAGACAAAACCGGGGGGGGGGTAAAAATCAAATCAGTATCTTAGATGTCTGCATACTTATGCAAGAAGTATGGGAAATAAGCAGGAAGAATTTGAAATGCTAGTAAATAAACACAACTATGACATAGTTGGCACCACGGAGACTTGGTGGGTTAATACACGACTGGAATATTGGTATAGAAGGATACAGCTTGCTCAGGAAGGACAGGCAGGAAAAAAAGGGAGGAGGTGTTGGGTTATATATAAAAAATGTACGCACTTGGACCGAGGTTGAAATAGAAATAAGAGACAGACTTGTTGAAAGTCTCTGGGGAGGATAAAAGGGGGTAAAAAACAAGGTTGATGTCATGGTAGGGGTCTACTACAGATCACCAAGCCAAGAAGAAGAGATGGATGAGGTTTTTTTAAAACAACTAACAAAATCATCCAAAGCACAGGACTTGGTGGTGATGGGGGACTTCAACCAGTGGTGAGCTGGAGCTGGTTCGCACTGTTTTGCTGGAACCGGTTGTTAAATTTAGAAGCCCTTTTAGAACCAGTTGTCCCCCCCAAGGGACAACCAGTTCTAAAAGGGCTTCTAAATTTAACAACCGGCCAAAAGTGGCGCCTTAGGCACCGACTCCATGGGTGCTCCGGGGCTGGAGCAGCCACGGGGAAAATTTGGTGGCTGCAGAGCCCCCACAGGCAGCTCCCTGCCCTGCACCCGGCCCCATCTCACATCCGCTCCGCCTCCACCTTCGCCCCTGAGTTACGCTCCGTCCAGCTCTGCTTCTCCTCCCCCGGCTTCCCGCGAATCAGCTGTTTGCGCGGGAAGCCTGGGAGGGCTGAGAAGCAAGCGGCGGCTTTGTGCTCAGGCCCAAGAAGGCAGAGGAGAGCTGGGGCGGGGAGGTGCGAGGAGGGCCACCCGTGCCACAGCAGGTAACCCAGAGGAGCGGGAGTGTGCAGGGGAACCACTCCCCGCCCCAGCTCACCTCTGCCTCCCTGAGCCTGAATGTGAAGCCACTGCTTGCTTCTCAGCCCTCTCAGGGTTCCCACGCAAACAGCTGATTCACGGGAAGCCGGGGGGGTGGTGGTGTGTGGCAGAGAAGCAGAGTGCGGTGGCGCGTTCAGAGGCGGAGGTGAGGGGAGCTGGGGCTGGGCACGGGGCAGGGTGGGGAGCTGCCGGGGTGGGGGGTCTGCACCCACCAAATTTTCCCAGTGGGTGCTCCAGCTCCGGAGCACCCACGGAGTTGGTGCCTAAGGTGCCACTTTTGATGTAATCAGTGGGGGGAGCGGCCGCTCTCCCGCTCCCCACTAGCTATGCTACCCCGCCCCTAGGAGCCAGAAGGACCTGCCGGATGCTTCCTGGGAGCTGCCCCAGGTAAGCAACACCGGGCCTCCCCACCTCGCCCCCCGGCAGGTCCCTCTGGCTCTTAAGGGGCGGGGTGGGCACGCACTACGGTGGCCCATGAGACCCTCCTGCCTGGTTCTGGGGCCAGTCAGGGGACAGGGGAGGGGGGTGGATGGGGCAGCGGTCCGGAGGGGGGGAATCAAGGAACGCGGGGGGTTGGATGGGGCAGGAGTCCCGGGGGGCGGGGTTGGGCCACGACCCCCTCGTGGGATGAGGAGGGAACCGGTTGTTAAGATTTTGGCAGCTCATCACTGACTTCAACTACCCAGACATCTGTTGGGAAAATAACACAGCAGGGCACAGATTATCCAGCAAGTTCTTGGAGTGTATTGGAGATTTTTTGTTATTTCAGAAGGTGAAGAAAGGTACTGCGGGGAGGCTGTTCTAGATTTGATTTTGACAAATAGGGAGGAACTGGTTGAGAATTTGAAAGTGGAAGGCAACTTGGGTGAAAGTGATCATGAAATGGTAGAGTTCATGATTCTAAGGAGTGGTAGGAGGGAGAACAGCACAATAAAAACAATGGATTTCAAGAAGGCAGACTTTAGCAAACTCAGGGAGTTGGTAGGTAAAATCCCCTGGGAAGTAAGTCTAAGGGAAAAACAACTGGAGACAGTTGGCAGTTTTTCAAAGACACATTTTTAAGGGCACAAGAGCAAACTATCCCACTGCGTAGGAAAGATAGGAAATATGGCAAGAGCCCACCCTGCCTTAACAAGGAGATCTTCAATGATCTAAAACTCAAAAAAGAGTCCTACAAAAAGTGGAAACTAGGTCAAATTACAAAGGATGAATATAAACAAATAACACAAGTATGTAGGGACAAAAATTAGAAAAGCCAAGGCACAAAACGAGATCAAACTAGCTAGGGACATAAAAGGAAACAAGAAAACATTCTACAAATACATTAGAAGCAAGAGGAAGACCCAGGACAGAGTAGGCCCGTTACTCAATGATGGGGGAAAGACAATAACAGAAAATGTGGAAATGGCAGAGGCACTTCTTTGTTTCGGTTTCTACCAAGAAGGTTGGTGGCGATTGGCCGTCTAACATAGTGAATGCCAGTGAAAATAAGGTAGGTTCAGAGTCTAAAACAGGGAAAGAACAAGTCAAAAATTACTTAGACAAGTCAGATGTCTTCAAATCCTAGAATACTCAAGGAGCTGACTAAGGCGATGTCGGAGCTATGAGCAATTATCTTTGAAAAGTCATGGAAGACGAGAGACATTCCAGAAGACTGGAAAAGGGCAAATATAGTGCCCATCTATAAAAAGGGAAATAAGGACAATCCGGGTAATTATAGACCAGTCAGCTTAACTTCTGTACCTGGAAAGATAATGGAGAAAATAATTAAGCAATCAATTTGCAAACACCTGGAAGATAATAAGGTGATAAATAACCATCAGCATGGATTTGTCAAGAACAAATCATGTCACACCAACCCGATTCCTTTATTTGATAGGGTAACAAGCCCTGTTAGGGGGAAGGTGGTAGGTGTGGTATACCTTGACCTTTAGTAAGGCTTTTGATACTGTCTCGCATGACCTTCTCATAAACAAACTAGGGAAATACAACCTAGATGGAGCTACTTTAAGGTGGGTGCATAACTGGTTGGAAAATCATTCCCGGAGAGTAGTTATCAGTGGTTCATAGTCATGCTGGAAGGGCATAATGAATGGTGTCCCGCAGGGATTGGTTCTGGGTCCGTTTCTGATTTATATAATGGCATAGAGAGTACACTTATAAAGTTTGCGGACGATACCAAACTGGGAGGGGTTGCAAGTGCTTTGGAGGATAGGATTAAAATTCAAAATGCTCTGGACAAACTGGAGAAATGGTCTGAAGTAAATAGGATGAAATTCAATAAGGACAAGAAACAATGGGCTTAAATTGCAGCAGGGGCAGTTTAGGTTGGACATTAGGAAAAACTTCCTAACTGTCAGAGTGGTTAAGCACTGGAATAAATTGCCTAGGGAGGTTGTGGAATCTCCATCATTGGGGATTTTTAAGAGCAGGTTGGACAAACACCTGTCAGGGATGGTCTAGATAATACTTAGTCCTGCCTTGAGTGCAGGGGACTGAACTAGATGACCTGTCAAGGTCCCTTCCAGTTCTATGATTCTATGAAAAGAGGGCATTCATAGTGGAGAAAATTCACAGTCTCTGGATTTTTTAACAGAGAGGTTTTGAGGTGTGGTCTATGGGTAGCTGGCTAGTCAGATGGTGCAGATAAAATCATTTTAACTGTATTCCTAATACTAATTTTCTCTATAAGCAACTGCTTATTTGCCGGAGGGGTCATCGCAAATGGGAGGTGGTAGTCTCTGTAACTGTGACAGGAGGGGAGGTACTCCTGCTGATCATGAAGGAGGGGAAGTGTCCATGAGATAATCTTTGTACTAAAGTGTATTCTGATCTACGGAAAAGTATAAGAACCCCTTTTCTAATACAAGGAGTTCAGGAGTCTAATGAAATCCAGTCAAAAACAACTTGTGCTAAAAGCTTATCGATACATGAAGGTCCATATGAAATTCTTGTCAGAAGTCTTTATATATATTGTGCATGTGTCTCCATGGTTCTTACAGAGCCCTCTCACCCAAAGGAAGGGATTTACAATGGTTGCTGCAAAAAAGTTGACGTTTTCTAACAGTGCCATACAGTAGGGGTGTATCTGAGGGCTTGTCTACTCAGGGACACTCTGAAAATTTAATCCAAATTAGCTAAAGATTAATTAAAAGTGGATTAGTTAGACTGCATTAAACCCCTATGTGGACACTCTCATTCAGAATTAAAATGACCTTAATTCAGTTTAGTTTAATTGTCCATGCGAGGGATTAACGAATCCACTTTAAATTGAAACCTTTAAAATAAGCCAAATTAAAGTAATTTTGATTCTGAATGAGGGGGTTTAATGTAAGGGGTTCATGTTCTGAAAATGGGTTTCCACTTTAAATCCACATTACATTCACACCTTTAGCTAATTTGATTAACTTTCCTGAGTGCTCCTGGGTAGATAAATGCTTAGATACAGCAATTGTTACCAATGCTAAAAATAGTAGAGTTAACTTCTAATGGCAACCACTATACTTCAAGCAATGTCTATCTAAGTTTTCTTTCCCAAAAGACCTGGGCACAGGTTGCCAACAATACCTTGCATTGTGGCATCCCACATACCTGGGTACATTGACAAGAGTTCCTTAAATAGATGGCTGTACTGTAGGCACAGAATACAACATTGTTCAAAGAAGGAAGTTGCAAACCTCTGAAAGGCTGCCATCATAATGGGTGTACACATGCAGTGGTAGTGAGGTGATATACTTATTCTCTATTGGTTGTAATAAGGGTTCAAGCTGGAAAATCATTTAATTTTTAATCCCCTTTGCCCTGCAGCTTTCCTCTTCAGTAGGTGGCTTTCCAAAGAGCTTACACTTGCTTGCAAGAGTGGGGGGATGGTAAGAGTGGTAAGCAGCCACTGCCACTTTATAGAGAGCAGAAGGGGCTGCAAAAAGTACTTACACGTTCATATGATGTGAGGTACTGATACTGGAAGTGTTCATCCTAAGGATGGTCCTTAGCTCTTCCTTAAGGAATTGGGGACTGAATTTGGTCATGCTTAAGTATTTTTGGTTCATATGAATGGGCCACAACAATTTTGTTACTAACCTGCTTTGATATTATTATTTATTAGCTGTATTGTGCCAAGCGCTTTATACTGTACAGATACATATAAAGAGCATTTCCCAAGAACTTACTATGTAAATAGAGCATTACAAATAATGAGGTGAAACAAAAGCAAAGTGCTAAAATTGTTATAGTTGGTCCATGACTTGTTATTTCTATGTTATGTATAAAAAAACCCAACAAAACACGGTTTGTTCCTATTACAGTGTGAACTAAGGAATCTTACACCTTCTTCATGCTCCTTTTGTTTAGCATAGTGTTAATTTTAATCTTATCTTCCTTTCATTCACTTTTACTCTAGTCCAACTCTTCTTTTTCCTGGTGTCAGTCCTGTCATTTCTTAATACCTTTCTCACCCCCAACCCACACCCACTGCAGTTACTTCATTCTATTATAAGTGAGAAAGAAAGAGCCAGTCAGATGAGATCCATAACTGGTACCAGGTATTCCAGTATAGTTTACAGGGTTTAAAGTCCAGGTTCACGAGTGAGGTCTCAGCCTCTCCTGCCCTCAGCAACAAAGCAGCTTCTGTTGCTGCTCCTCACTGATGGTAGATGGAGTCTGCTGTGACCAGGGGAAAGGAAGGGGCTTCATAAGCTCATACACTTCCTCCTCCTGTCACTGTCTGGTGGTAGTGAGAGCATTTCTGCTAGTTCAAGAGTTGGGGGAGATCCAAGTCTCATGATTTTCCTGCTTCCAATTGCAGCAGGATGACAACAGCTACTGCTTTCTGATAGCTCAATTGAGCAAGACAGGTATACAGACTGATTCTTATGGCCTACCCACCTATAGGTAGGGCCCTACCAAATTCACAGTCCATATTGGTCAATTTCATGGTCATAGGATTAAAAAAATCATAATTTCACAGTGTTGTAATTGTAAGTGTCTTGACCCAAAAAGGAGTTGTGGTGGGGTTACAAGATTATTGTAGGGGGGGGTTGAAGTACTGCTACCCTTACTTCTCAGCTGCTGCTGACAGCAGCGCTGCCTTCAGAGCTGAGCATCTGGAGAGTGGCAGCTGCTGGCTGGGATCCCAGCTCTGAAGGCAGAGATGCTGCCAGCAGCAGCGTAGAAGTAAGCATGGCATGGTGTGGTATTGCCACCCTTACTTCTGTGCTCTTGCCTGCAGAGCTGGGCCATCAGTCAGCAGCTGCCGCTCTCCGGCCACCCAGCTCTGAAGGCAGTGCAGAAGTAAGGGTGGCAATACTGTGACCCCCCACCCCAAATTAACCTTGTGACCACTCTGCAGCTCCCTTTTGGGTCAGGACCCCCAATTTGAGAAACACTGGTCTCCCCCATGAAATCCGTATAGTATAGGGTAAAAGCATATGAAAGGCCAGATTACACGGTGGGGACACCAGATTTCCTGGTCTGTGACGCATTTTTCATGACCGTGAATTTGGTAGGGCTCTACCTATAGGAGCAACATCTCTTGTTGCTCACCATGCAGATCTTGTGTTGCAGTTAGGAGGTTGTCACTAATGGTCCTCGGAGCTGGGAAGAAGTCTTGCCCAATCGTCTGGCTCATGTCACTCCTGTTAGAAAAGAGACATTAATAAACTTGATGCACACTGACATTGGGATCAACTGTTATCTATTGATTCACAGGCATGTGATGTTTTCTCCCTAAGGGAGATTGACTGTTCAAACAGAGCATACTGTTTTGTTTAGTGGGAGTTGAATCTCTGAAAAGCTGCTTACTGGAGCTCAAGTGAGCCTTATGAAAGATCCAGACTCAGGGGTGTGTGTTTCTGTGAGATTAGGCATAAATAGTATCAAAATGGTTTTAACTTTTCTCCTCTTTAAAACTTTGAAATAGTTCTAAAATCTGTTTATGAAATCCCTTTGTGTATACTTATCTCTGTTGAAATTTTTGTCTGCATTAGAGATGTACCTAAACCATTAAGTTTTGGTCTGGAGTTTGAGACAAATTTGCTTTAAATTTGGGATGTTTGTAATTGGAATACAAATGTACTCTTTGAATTTTAAATATTGCTAAACTACTTGTCAATATAAAATATAACGTACAGTAATATGAAGAATTACTAAAATGTAAAAGGTGCACATGAATGTTTTCCTGCACAAAAATATTTATTAAAAGACAAAATTGAAAATGTCTTAACATTTACTGCAGTTGACACCCACTCCGCCATTTTAAGCCTTCCAAGTATACTCTTATTTTTAAAAAAATATCCAAATATCTTGTAAATACCACTTCTGTTTTACCCCAAAGTTGCAAAACATTGTTTATTATTGTAAAATGTGTCTTGACAAATTTCAATTAGCTCTGCTTGGTGTTATGAGATTTGGAAGGTGGGGAGTGAACATTGAGTGTCTCTGTAAACTCGAAAGCTTATCTCTCTCTCACCCACAGAAGTTGGTCCAATAAAAGATTTTACCTCACACATCTTGTCTCTCTAAAGCTAGTCCTGTTACTCATGAAGACTCTGTTTGTGAGGGAAGATGGCAAACCAGCTGATGTTTAAGTTTTTTTGTGTTGATAGTGAGTTTGTGCTAATTTTCTGTCTAGCGGTCTGAAGGATGTGGATACAGTTTTCCTTCATTTTGCACAAAAGAGCTGTAGAACATTTTCAGAATTGCTCTTGCATTTCAGCTTTGCAATTCAGATAAACCCATCATTTCTGCTATTTACCTCAGATCTGCCCTGCTGATTTAATGGTAGGGCTTCACCCCAAATGGTAAAATTTGCTGATAGGATGGTCATAACATATTATTAGGGAGACATATTTGAAGGAGTCACTACTTTGTTGCTGAAGATATCCGTTATCCTTATTTTGAAGGGATCTTTTCCGTAACAACCAGTCTTAGATACTTGTAAATCAAGTGGGATATATCGTAGTGCTGGGAGTTGGGAGGAATAGGATTGGGTGTTATAATTAAATAGATGAGGATAGTGAGTTTTGTTTATTTCCACATTCTGATTGAAGACTGGGGCATATACTATTAATCAAATATTCTATCAATTTATTCCAGTTAAACTGATAAAATTACAAATCAACTCTGTCTCCCATAGTCCAGTAATATTAATTACACAGTAGAAAAGATAATAACAGAGAATATATTTTATTATTGACAGGACACAGCATTTTGAATTTTTTCTTCAGGAAGTAGATTTTGATGAGTATGCATTTATCTGTTTCATTCCATCATTAATCATAGGTAAAATATGAGTTGTAATGTAATGTATTTTTTTCATCATATACCTAGGAGTAAGTCATGATCGTTGATCATTAATTCCTTTGACATTTTCTGTAATGTAGAAAAATCTCCTGCACAACTTTTTAATATGCTTATTTTCATAGTACATCATTTGTTTGAATTGCTCCATGGTTTTACATTTGGATGGGTGTTTTAAAAATCTGTTTTAAAGTAGTAGTTAAAGCTTTCCTATAAGTTACTCATTTGGTAATTAGAAACATGCTCTTTTGTATACTTCCTGAAATTGTTCTTGTTGCTTTACAATTTTTGCTAGTGCAGACCGCAATAAGAGAGTAGAGGCGTGCGCGCACACACACACAGCAATAAGAAGAAAAATGTCATTGTGTATATGTAACCAAAAGTTTTTTTTTGGTTCATGGGACCCAGGGATCTGGGGGTCACAAGCTAAATATGAGTCAACATTGTAACACTATTATAAAAATAAGCAAACATAATTCTGGGATTAGCAGGAGTGTTGTAAGCAAGACATAAGAACATAAGAATTACATGGGTTTTAAATCAGATCAGAACTTAGTCCAGTGCAGTTTATAAGAACATAAGAACGACCATAATGGGTCAGACCAAAGGTCCATCTATGCCAGTATCCTGTCTTGCAACAGTGGCCAATGCCAGGTGCCCCAGAGAGAATGAACAGAACAGGTAATGATCAAATGATTCTTCCCCTGTCACCCATTCCCATCTTCTGGCAACCAGAGGCTAGGGACACCATACCTGCCCATCCTGGCTAATAGCCATTGATGGACCTTTCCTCCATGAACGTATCTAGTTCTTTTTTTAACCCTGTTATAGTCTTGGCCTTCACAACATTCTCTGGCAGGGAGTTCTATGGGTTGACTGTGCATTGTGTGAAAGAATACTTCCTTTTGTTTGTTTTAAACCTGCTGCCTATTAATTTAATTTGGTGACCCCTAGTTCTTGTGTCATGAGAAGTAGTAAACAACACTTCCTTATCTACATTCCCTACACCAGTCATGATCTTATAGACCTCTATAATATCTCCCCTTAGCCGTCTCTTTTCCAAGATCAACAGTCCCAGTCTTATTAATCTCGCCTCATACAGAAGCCGTTCCATACCCCTAATCATTTTTGTTGCCCTTTTCTGAACCTTTTCCCATTCCAGTATATCTTTTTTGAGATGGGACGACCACATCTGCACACAGTATTCAAGATGTGGGCGTACCATGGATTTATATAGAAGCAACATGATATTTTCTGTCCTATTTTCTATCTCCTTCTTAATTATTCCCAGCATTCTGTTCGCTGTTTTGACTGCTGCTGCAAATTGAGTGGATGTTTTCAGATAATTATCCACAATGACTCCAAGATCTCTTTCTTGAATGGTAACAGCTAATTTAGATCCCGTCATTTTATATGTATAGTTGGGATTATGCATTACATTACAATGTGCTTTACTTTGCATTTATCAACATTAAATTTCATCTGCCATTTTGTTGCCCAGTCACCCAGTTTTGAGATATCCTTTTGTACCTCTTCGCAGTCTGTCTGGGTCTTAACTATCTTGAATAGTTTTGTATCATCTGCAAATGTTGCCACCTCACTGTTATCCTTTTTTCCAGATCATTTATGAATATGTTGACTAGGACTGGTCCCAGAACAGACCCCTAGGGGACACCACTATTTATCTCTCTCCATTCTTAAAACTGACCATTTATACCTAGGCTTGTTTCCTATCTTTTAACCAGTTACCAATCCATAAGATCACCTTCCCTCTTATTCCGTGGCAGCTTACTTTGCGTAAGAGCCTTTGTGGAGGGACCTTGTCAAAGGCTTTCTGAAAATCTAAGTATACTAACTATATCCACTGGATCCCCCTGGTCAACATGCTTATATAACCCCTCAAAGAATTCTAGTAGATTGGTGAGGCATGATTTCCTTTTACTAAAACCATGTTGACTCTTCCTCAACAAATTGTGTTCATCTATATGTCTGACAATATTGTTCTTTATTATAGTTTCAATCAGTTTGCCTGGTACTGAAGTCAGGCTTACAGGCATGTAATTGCCGGGATCACCTCTGGAGCCCTTTTTAAAAATTGGCGTCACATTAGCTATCCTCCAGTTGTCTGGTACAGAAGCTGATTTAAATGATAGGTTACAAACCACAGTTCTGCAATTTCACATTTGAGTTCCTTCAGAACTCTTGGGTGAATACCATCTGGTCCTGGTGACTTATTGCTGTTTAATTTATCAATTTGTTCCAAAACTTCCTCTAATGATACCTCAATCTGGGACAGTTCCTCATATCTGTTGCCTAAAAAGAATGACTCAGGTTTGGGAGTCTCCCTCACCTCCTCAGCTGTGAAGACCGACGCAAAGAATTCATTTAGTTTCTCCGAAATGGCCTTATTGTCCTTGACTGCGCCTTGAGCGTCTCGATCGTCCAGTGGCCCCACTGGTTGCTTAGCAGGCTTCCTGCTTCTGATGGACTTAAAAAAAAAAAGTTGCTATTACTTTTTGAGTCTTTGGCTACCTGTTCCTCAGATTCTTTTTTGGCCTTCCTAACTGTATTTTTACACTTAATTTGCCAGGGTTTATGCTCTGTTCTATTTTCCTCACTAGGATTTAACTTCCACTTTTTAAAAGATGCCATTTTGCTCTCAGAGTTTCTTTTATTTTATTGTTTAGCCACGGTGGCACTTTTTTGGTTCTCTTGCTATATTTTTTTAATTTGGGGTATACATTTAAGTTGAGCCTCCATTATGGTGTCTTTAAAAAGTTTCCACACAGCTTGCAGAGATTTCACTTTTGGCACTGTGCCCCTTAATTTCTGTTTAACTAACCTCCTCATTTTTGTGTAGTTCCCCTTTCTGCAATTAAATGCTACAGTGTGGGGCTGCTGTGGTGTTTTTCCTGCCACAGGGATATTAAATTTAATTATATTATGGTCACTATTACAGGTGGTCCAGCTATATTCACCTCTTGGACCAGATCCTGTGATCCATTTAGGATTAAATCAAGAATTAAATCTCCTCTGGTGGGTTCCAGGATCAGCTGCTCCAAGAAGTAGTCATTTAAGGTGTCAAAAAACTTTAGCTCTGCATCCTGTCCTGAGGTGACATGTACCCAGTCAATATGGGGATAATTGTAAAATTTGTCCATTTTTACAGTTTGATTCATTTATGATTTTTACTTCATTTGATTCTATGCTTTCTTTCACATATAGTGCCACTCCCCTACCAGCATGACCTGTTCTATCCTTCCGATATATTTTGTACCCTGGTAATTCTTCCGCTGTACTCTGTACTTATTAGGCCTCAGCTGTAGTATTGTGTCCAGTTCTGAGTACCACATTTTAGGAAAGATGTGGACAAATTGGAGAAAGTCCAGAGAGGAACAACAAAAATTATTAAAAATCTAGAAAACATGACTTATGAGGGGAGATTGGGTTTGCTTAGGTTGGAGAAGAGAAGACTGAGGGGGAACACGATAACAGTTTTCAAGTATATAGCATGATTATAGTTTTCAAGTATATAAAAGGTTGTTAAAAGGAGAAAAATTGTTTTCTTTAACCTCTGAGGATAGGACAAGAAGCAATTGGCTTAAATTACAGCAAGGATGGTTTAGGTTGGACATTAGGAAAAACAACCTAACTGTCAGGGTAGTTAAGCACTGAAATAAATTGCCTAGGGAGGTTGCGGAATCTCCATCATTGGAGATTTTTAAGATCAGGTTGGACGAACACCTGTCAGGGATGGTCTAGATATTTGGTCCTGCCCTGAGTGCAGGGAACTGGACTAGAAGACCTTTTGAGATCCCTTCCAGGCCTACATTTCACTGATTATATAATACGAGAATGATATAAAAAGGGGATTCAGGATAGAGGAATAAAGTTGAACATGTTTGCATACAAAAGTTCTACTGCTTTAATTATACCGTTGTGTGTGTGTGTGTGTATTTTATATATCTATATTTTCATACAGCTGTATATACTTATATAAAAGAGCTTATACTAGTGTAACTTATTCCCTTTCCCATACAGGAAGAACAAACTTTGCTGGTATAAGCACTTTTATACTGCTATAGTCACATCCACAGTGTGGTTTTTAGTGATATAACTATTTCAGTAAAAAAAAAATCACATCCCTAAAAGAGTTATATTGGCACAAAATTTGTGATTAGGCCAGGCCTTTGTCTGCCCTACAAGGGAAGGTTAAAAGAACTAGATATGTATAGCTTTGGTAAAAAGATTAAGAAATGATCTGGAAAAAACACAAATATTTGAAGAATGGCAATTATAGCAAAAGGATGGATTTGTTTGGAGTATTCTAAGACACTATAATTAGGAGTTAAAATAAGAAATTAAGTGTAAGATAATTTAGCCTGGATGTTAAGAAAAATCACTTAATAAATTCTGCAGCTCAGTGTCTCCCACAATTCTGATAGGTATGAGCTATTCCCCTCCTGTCTGCAGTTTCCGGAGGCAGTTCAAAGCTATATCACAGCCCATGATAGCCATGCTCCTTGCTCCGGCCTGCTCCATATCTTCTGCTCTATAGCAGCTGTCAAGCAGTAGTTCACTTTGCGTGTGACCTTTTTTTTTTTTTTTTTTTTTGCCAGCTTATGATTTTATCATTTTTTTTTTCGAGCAGTAGCGAGCAGCCATTTCTTTTTTCTTTCTCTCCTGGATCATCTGTGGAGCAGTGAGGGTGCTCTTAGCCACCTGGGGCCAGCACTGCAGCCCCTCCCAGCTGAACTCCTCTGGCCCTGCTCAGGCATGGCAGAGCTGTTGTGCAAACACTGAGGTAAATCCAAGCGGTGTTCTTTTTTTGAGGCAGCCTTTACAGATTATTTGGAGGATGAATCGTGCCCTGTCTGCTCTCAGCCAGCCAACCCGTGCATTGCTAGGACATGGGGCTCTGAGTCTGATGGGCATGTTGGGCCCCCCTCATCCCAAGAAGCCATGACTCCAATACAGAAAATCCTGATCTGGAGAAGCAGAGCAGAGAGAGATATTAAAGACAAGGACTTCAGCCAGAGGGGTAAGTCCTAGGGCAGAAGAGGACTGGAAAGAAAAAAAAACCTTTGTGGGGCTTCAGATCCCATCCTACCCCCAAGTCCTAAAATGGGTCCTAGGTTACCTGGGAAGAGAAGCAGGGCTCTTACTTGACTCCCCATTCTTCTCAACTCAAATCAGGGTATTCCAGCAATGAAACTCCATCCATGGGAAGGGTGAGTGGGACCCTAAGGGGGAGGACATGGAGGGAGACATATTCAGAGAATTCAAGGCAGTGCATAAAGCAAGCCACACAAAAAATGCCCTTGCTACTGGCAGAAAGACTAAAAAACAAAACAAAAAACAACCCCCAAAAAAACCCCTAAAAGAAAAATAAAAAATATAAAAAACCTAAGACGTATTCGTTCTCTGGTTCCAACACCTCCACTCCCCTGAGGAAGGGGAACTCTCAGATTCAGGCTCTGAGCAGGAGATGGAAAAATGCAACACAGGATTTTTTCCCTGAAATGTTTGAAACCATCTGCAGAAAGGGTGCACCAACAATCTAGATCTAACCTGATCAGGCACTAGAGGACACACATAAAGGGAAATACCTGCCTTCTAAATCCTCACCTGAGACAGCAATCCGACTGCACTCATCCTTCCAGGATGTGAGCAGAGAGAAACAGGAAACCCCTATGTAGGTAAATGTATAAGTAGCCATGCACTTAGATGTTACAAGTTGCAAGAGCCAAAAAATGCCATTACAGATACACCAAAAGTCAATGCTGCAGTGGCATCTCTAGCAGAGGATATGGTAATCCAGTCTGAAGGGGATTTCTTTCCCAAAAGATCCTACTGGTAGAAAGGTGGAAGCTACCCTTAGAAGTGACTTTGAGCTTTTGCTGGCTACTCTTAGAGCATCTCTGGCAGCTACATGCTTTGCAAGAGCCATCCTGACTTGCAGTCTGCATTTAAGAAAATTTCCTTACCAACAGTCTTTGTGACAGATACCTCATAACATGCTAAGAGATTTTTAAGCTGGGGCCATGGAATGTATGTCAGCAGCCAGACACCATACCTGGCTTTGTGCCTGAAAGGTTGAGCTCACTCCAAACAAATTCAGTGCTAATTTAAATTCACAGGTTCTCTCCTCTTTGGGGAAAAACTAGACAAAATAGTCACAGAAAGCGCTGCCAAACTGAGATAGTCCCTCTCTTTCCAACTCAGTGCTCTAAGGAGGAACAACAAACCTAGCAACAGACAAAAAAGCTCCTTTCATCCATCCTAACAAGGATAACAGAGGAAAGGCACAGGTATATCAGGTAAAAATCCTGGAACTGGGGATCAGTTGGAAAATCCCAAGGGGGATCTATTGCCTCTGACAGCCCACCATCACAATAAATGAATGTGACTCCACCCAGACCTGAATCTAGGAGACAGAATTTCTCACTTCTCAGGCGAATGCTCTCAAATGACCACAGACAAATGGGTGAAAGAGAAGTGAGTTGCGGATACTCCCTTGAACTAAATTCCCCACCTCATCCAATCCCCCATCCCAAGCGACTCCATAAAATGTGAGCTGATATTAAATGAAATCTCATATCTCCTGGAAATAGGAGCAATATAAAGGGTTTCCTCAGAAGAAAGATTCTTAGGACTGTGCTCCATTTTTTTCATTGTCCAGAAGCATATGGAGCGTCAGAGCCATCTTGGATTTCAAGCAGCTCAACAAATGCGTGAAGAAGATGAGATTCTGTATGGATACCCTAGCTTCAACAGTAACATCTATGTCTTTTTTGTTCTGTGGATCTAGCAGATGCACATCTCTTATGACCATCACACCACACACTGCTGAGATTTGCGTACAGCACAGCCCACTACCAGTATCATATGCTCCCATTTTGTCAGCCCCTAGGGTTTTTACTAAGATCCTGGTGGTAATAATAGCCAGACTCAGGTCTCAGAGCACTCACCTGGATCCCTTCCTAGACGACATCTTGATCATTACTCTGACCAAAGCAGCAGCAAGTAGTGCCACAATGCGGACACTGGATCTGTTTCAAGCACGCAGATTTGTGATAAACACCAAGAACAGCTCCTTGACTACCTCCACAAAGGTAGTTCACATGAGAACAGAAATAGACTATGATGTATGATGTATATGTATGATGTATATCAAAAAACAAAGTGGAGCAAAGAGTGTAATTCTACACACAGAAGCAATGGAGATAATGGAATGGGCAGTGAGATCTCTCCCTTCCATTGGAGCAATACATATAAAAGGAGAACTTTACCAAAAGGCAGAGTGGTGCCTGAATCAGGAAGTCTTCTCTCTGATTTTGCAGAAGTTTGGCCTTCTGGCAGTCGACTTGTTTGCCAGTCACAAGAACACAATTGGCCGATGTACTTCACCAGGGAAGCAGACTCCCAAATTCCTGGGGATGGGTGCTCTTTCCTCAGATAGTTACAAGAACTCTTATATGCATTCCTGCCCTTTCCACTTTTGGGAAAGGTGATCCAGAAGATAAGGCAAGAAGCAGCAATGGAGATAGTGCTAGCTCCACCATGGCCAAGGAGACTATCGTTTTCCGATCTGATAGAACTGAAATTGGAGCCACCAGTAAACTATCAGTAAACCAGACATATTTTACCAAAGGCCATTGCTCCATCCAGACCCAGTCTGTCTGCAGCTGACAGCCTGGCCATTGAGAGCGAAGAATTAGCCATGCCAGGATTATCTTCCGAAGTGACTGGAACTCTCTTCTTCTCCAGGTGAGCTTTAACCGTAAAGGCTTATTCCTCCACCTGGACTAGGTTTAGCTCAGGGTGTCAAGAGCACAACAATAATCCCAAGGATCCTGGTATCCCAATTATCTTGAACTTTCTTCAGGAAGGTATAGATAAGGGACTTCATAGCATGCCATGTGTCTGCTGTAACCTCCTATTCACAGAGAACCCTCAGACATCCAGATTTCTTTGAGCAGTCAGACTGGCTAAACCTGTAGTTAGACCAATCTTTCCCAAGTAAGGCCTACCACTGGTGTTAAAAGCCCCACACTTAGCCAGGATGGGCAGGGATACAAAACCATGCTGTGAAGTGTCCCTAGCCTCTGTTTGCTAGAAGCAGGAAATGGGTGACAGGGGATGGATCACTCGATGATTACCTGTTCTGTTCATTCCCTCTGAAGCACTTGGCATTGGCCACTGTCGGAAAACAGGATACTGGGCTAGATGGACCATGGGTCTGACCCAGTATGGCCGTTCTTGTGTTCTTATGTTCCCACTCCCTTTTGAAACAACTATATCAATATTTTCATTCTACCGATCCATCAAAACCTGTTTTCTGATTCCCATCATGTCTGCTAGATAAGTTTCTGAACTGGCAACTGTACCCATGCAGGAACCTCATTGTGTGTTCCATAATGACAAGATGATGCTAAGAATTCCAGAATTTTTCTTGCCTAGGGTTAATTCATCTTTCCATGCCTCCCTTCATTCTGTCCAAACCCACCACATTTAGCAGTAAAGCTGTGGCACACTTTAGATTTTGAAGAGTGCTAATGATCTGTAGCAAGCACACCAAATCAACAAGATCGGGGTCCTTGTTAGTCTCCTTTCATCTGAAGTACCCACGGCTCAGGATATCCAGGCTATGCTAGCTAGATGGATCAAGCTGTGTATCTTAGAAACATATGAGGCATCAGTTACTCCTGTCCAGATGGCATCAAAGCACACTCTGCAATATTTATGTTGACTTTGTGGGCAGAAGGAGCTTGTGCTTCCACTGCAGAGAAATGCAGGGCAGCAAGGTGGTCATTAGTTAACACCTTTATCAGGCACTGTAACATGGACTTTCTGTCCTCTGCAGAGTCCTCCTTTAGAAGGAAGCTTCAGGCAGTGGACCAGTAGTGGCTTTACAATTTTGGGCAATTAACTTAGGGAGGTCTTCCCTATTTCATTCTGTCTTTAATTCTCCCAACCTACTGCTGTTCACTGCTCGCTACTTCCCATATGTATCAGATTTGTGGGAGACACAGAGCTGCAGAATGGTAAATTCCTTACCCAATAATTTCCTTTCCGCTTGCAGTGTCTCCCACAATTCTACCCACTCTGGTTCTCTTCCTAACCAAGGGACAGTGTTTAATTTTGACAGTTGTGCTTGTAGGCTGTAGCCAACACTACATAGTTTGTTGTTTGGCATTTAAGTTATTGTTACTAATCATATTCTATGAGTTTTTACACAGCTATGGAATGAAATCATCTGTCAGCAAGCCAGAGAAAAAGGCACGGTTAGTACAGGCTGAGCTACAGCCTTTGAACTGCCTCTGGAAATTAGAGACAGGAGAGTAATAGCCCATATATATCAAAATTGTGGGAGACGCTGCTAAGAGAAAGGAAATTATCAAGTAAGAAATTTATCATTCTCTTATAGGATGTGGTGAAAGTCCTGTTGCTAGTATTATTTATAATTTGGCATAATTATATAATTATAATCATAATACTACTTGTATTCTATTCTGTTCTATTCTTATAGATGGGACAGGTGCCAGGTTGTAGTTTAGGTTGCTGAATACTTTATAAGATGTTTTCAGTTGCTTATAACTTTCCCAAATATAAGCTGTTCACTGAAATTTTCCATTCCAGATGTCTGACTCGGGCTGAATATTTTTTTGGGGGGGGATTTTTAATTAAAATAGTTCAGGTATTTTCAGGAATGAGGTTTGGTAGAAATGTATTGCTTTGCCCATATTAAAAAAATATTCCAATGGTTTTGTTGGGAAGCTTTAGCACCTCCATGCTTTAGGGGCCAGTGGCTTAACATTTGGCAGGAGGTGATTCTGATGTCAGGCCTTTTATCTACTCTGTGAAAACTTGCTAGAATATGGCCAAGTTATAAGCCTCTAAAAAAATGGAGTTTGCCCATGCTCAGTTGAGACTTGTTTGAACTCGGTAGCTAAATTCTCCGAAGATTCCATCTATTCTGGGCATGCTCTGACCCAAGCTGCAGGGACTAGGCAGGACTTTATCTGCAATTGCTCCTCTTCCCAACTGCCAGAAGCTGCTGTGGCAGTGGGCACAAGAACTTTGACCATGGGAAATGGATCCCCCTGCTGGTGCCCAAGCAGTTGTCTCCATGCTCGTGTCCACGCACGGTAGAGGAGGAGGAGGCAGCCTGACTGAAATGCAGAAGGTGAGAAACAGGAGAAGGGTGGGGACAAAGGCTGGACAAAGGGGAGCAGGAAGCGATAGGTATTTGATTTTGAGGGGAATTAAGAGCAGGCCAAGAGGGAGGAGCAAGGCCAGGAGCAAAGGCGGGAAGAAAACTCGGGTGGGGAGATAGAAACGTCACAGGAGAGGGTCAAGAGCACAAGGAGGGTGAACAGGAGAGAGGGAAGGAGCAGATGAGACCAGGTCATGGTGAGGGCAGGAGGAAGGAGAGATGGGGGAAAGGAAGGAAGACATGAGCAGAAGCTTGGGGATGGGAGGGACGGGGCAGGAAAGATAAGAGCAGAGGGACAGAGATAGGAGTGTGGGCACAGGCAGGAACCAAGTGGGATAGCAGTGGAAGGTGGGGTACAACCTCTGTTCAGCTCCCCTGTGCATATTACATGATCACATCAATTTTTTTCCATAGGACCCCTGCCTCCTTTAGTCCACATAATTGGCATCCAGACACCTGTAAGAGAATGAAATCCATAGACATAGTAAAATAGGAAAAATGCAGTATATAGACATTTGAGGACTCTGAGGTGTGGAATTTACTGGAAATCCAACTATATATAAAACACATTGTACTGACATGGGGAAGTGAGGAAGGAATTGGAATTTGTGGTCCAGCAGCTTCAGTTTTTCAATAGTCTGATACTATGGCTAACACTTGTTAGAAATGTACTACATTATACAAAGTTTTTAACATTTGTTATGTACAGTAAAAGAAGGACACCGAGGCACAAATTTGAGATTATATTAGCAAGTTATGAAATAATTTCATGGTAGGGATTTGTAATGCCTTGGTATTGGGCTGGTTTATTGCTCCGGTTAAAGCAATGTGAATGAACACATTGTTTTGAGAAATCCCAAGTCCTAGTGATGGGGTTATGCAGTATATAAAACATGACACAAGCCACATTGAGATGTGAAGATAAAAATATAAAGTTTTTGTTGTTGATGTTGTTGTTGTTGGTAAGAAAAGTTACTGTTGTTAACACATTATATTTAGTTTTTGGTTTTGTTTCAGTCACTGATATCCCATTTTGTTTGGATGTTTATTTCTATGTATCAGTAACAGTAATGATCTAAAAGTGTTCTTCGCTTATATAGTTATACTTTCTAAAAGTTAATAAAAGCACCCAGGCATTTTGTCTAAGGTGTGTCTAAAAAGTAAATTGGGATTTTCTGAATTAAAATACATATTAGAAGTGAAATCCTGACCCCACTGAAGTCAATGTGAGTTTTGCCATTGACTTGAGTGAGGCCAGGATTTCACCACAGGGTTTTTAATAATCACCAAAGCGTGCCTAGGCATATCATGGGACAAGTATGTGCAGATTTTCTCCACAGTATACCCTCTGCCAGTACACACTGTGGGGCATGAATTGTCATCATTTAAAAACACAAGGAAAATAATATGCATATATGTTTGAAGGCAGGTAATGTTAAACTTTCTTTAATGAGCTGTTTTTTTCCAAACCTAGCAAAGAGTCACCACCAAACTAAGGGGAGACCATGTGCCACATATGAAAGTAGAGGTCCAATTTCAGCTCTTGGTGAAAGACGAATTGTTTGGTGGGACAACTCCAGTTACTTCAAGGGCTGAATTTAGCTTACATAGTTCAGTTTTCTTTTAGCTATTTATTTGCATGTTAAATGATAAAATTGGCTAGTTTTAATTTGTTCCTTTACATCACCAGTTTTATTTAAACTTAAAAAATTGTCTACTTTGGCGCCAAGATCAGGTATATAAATACTACTAGCGTCTCAAAAATGGTTTAGAATAAGTTGCCCTTTTCAGCGTCAACAATTGCTTTTGATAATACTCTATATTGTCACAAAGGGTAATAATAATGCAAAGGTATGAAAGGTAATAGAGTACAGGGGGCATATAAATATTGTGTTTTAAAAAAGAGAAATGATCTGTTGAAAAAACAAACAAAAACAACATACCCAGGCTCTGTTCTCATTGCATCAGGCTCTCTCTTCCCATTTGTTCCATTCCAATCTGTCTCATTTTCCCAAGTCCTTCCCAACACCTTTTGCAGCCATCCCTCTCATCGTAAAGTCACATTCCATATTTGGCTGGTCAAAATACACTGCCAAGTCATTTGTTCTCCAGCCCTCCCATTACACAGCCCCCTGTGAGCTTATACATCCTTCGTCACTTCATCCCCAGTGCATGCAGCATGCTCTCCCCTCTCCCTCAAAGTCCCTCAAAACACTGGTTCTGTGATTCCAATCTGCACTTGCTCCCAAGTCCTCCCGAACATATCCACTGAGTTTCCCCTACAACACCCAATTGATTCATGATTGCTCCAGTGTGCATCATCAGTAGTCTCTTCTCTCTACACACAATGCATGTCACCTCTGTCTGTCCTGAACAAAAATAAAAATCACAACTTTGAATTAAATGTGTTGCATTATTTCCTCTGCCTGTTTGTTTGGTACCCTGTGTTGCATTCCTTTATGGCTGGCTCCCTTTGTGTGTTTCCCTAACTGTGTCATAGAATCATAGAATATCAGGGTTGGAAGGGACCACAGGAGGTCATCTAGTCCAACCCCCCTGCTCAAAGCAGGACCAATCCCCAATTAAATCATCCCAGCCAGAGTTTTGTCAAGCCTGACCTTAAAAACTTTTAAGGAAGGAGATTCTACCACCTCCCTAGGTAACAGATTCCAGTGTTTCACCACCCTCCTAGTGAAAAAGGTTTTCCTAATATCCAACCTAAACCTCTCCCACTGCAACTTGAGACCATTACTCCTTGTCCTGTCCTCTTCTACCACTGAGAATAGTCTAGAACCATCCTCTCTGGAACCACCTCTCAGATAGTTGAAAGCAGCTATCAAATCCCCCCTCATTCTTCTCTTCTGCAGACTAAACAATCCCAGTTCCCTCAGCCTCTCCTCATAAGTCATGTGTTCCAGAACCCTAATCATTATTGTTGCCCTTCGCAGGACTCTCTCCAATTTTTCCACATCCTTCTTGTAGTGTGGGGCCCAAAACTGGACACAGTACTCCAGATGAGGCCTCACCAATGTCGAATAGAGGGGGACGATCACGTCCCTCGATTTGCTCGCTATGCCCCTACTTATACATCCCAAAATGCCATTGGCCTTCTTGGCAACAAGGGCGCACTGCTGACTCATATCCAGCTTCTCGTCCACTGTCACCCCTAGGTCCTTTTCCGCAGAACTGCTGCCTAGCCATTCGGTTCCCTAGTCTGTAGCTGTGCATTGGGTTCTTCCGTCCTAAGTGCAGGATCCTGCACTTATCCTTATTGAACCTCATCAGATTTCTTTTGGCCCAATCCTCCAATTTGTCTAGGTCCCTCTGTATGCTATCCCTGCCCTCCAGCGTATCTACCACTCCTCCCAGTTTAGTATCATCCGCAAATTTGCTGAGAGTGCAATCCACACCATCCTCCAGATCATTTATGAAGATATTGAACAAAACCGGCCCCAGGACCGACCCCTGGGGCACTCCACTTGACACCGGCTGCCAACTAGACATGGAGCCATTGATCACTACCCGTTGAGCCCGACAATCTAGCCAACTTTCTACCCACCTTACAGTGCATTCATCCAGCCCATACTTCTTTAACTTGCTTTAACATCCAGACCATACTTCTTTAACTTTAAGTTTAACAAGAATACTGTGGGAGACCGTGTCAAAAGCTTTGCTAAAGTCAAGAAACAATACATCCGCTGCTTTCCCTTCATCCACAGAACCAGTAATCTCATCATAGAAGGCGATTAGATTAGTCAGGCATGACCTTCCCTTGGTGAATCCATGCTGACTGTTCCTGATCACTTTCCTCTCATGTAAGTGCTTCAGGATTGATTCTTTGAGGACCTGCTCCATGATTTTTCCGGAGACTGAGGTGAGGCTGACTGGCCTGTAGTTCCCAGGATCCTCCTTCTTCCTTTTTTTAAAGATTGGCACTACATTAGCCTTTTTCCAGTCATCCGGGACTTCCCCCGTTCGCCACAAGTTTTCAAAGATAATGGCCAATGGCTCTGCAATCACAGCCGCCAATTCCTTTAGCACTCTTGGATGCAACTCGTCCGGCCCCATGGACTTGTGCACGTCCAGCTTTTCTAAATAGTCCCTAACCACCTCTTTCTCCACAGAGGGCTGGCTATCTATTCCCCATGTTGTGATGCCCAGCACAGCAGTCTGGGAGCTGACCTTGTTCGTGAAGACAGAGGCAAAAAAAGCATTGAGTACTTTTTCCACATCCTCTGTCACTAGGTTGCCTTTCCACATCCTCTGTCACTAGGTTGCCTCCCTCATTCAGTAAGGGGCCCACACTTTCCTTGGCTTTCTTCTTGTTGCCAACATACCTGAAGAAACCCTTCTTGTTACCCTTGACATCTCTCGCTAGCTGCAGCTCCAGGTGCGATTTGGCCCTCCTGATTTCATTCCTACATGCCCGAGCAATATTTTTATACTCTTCCCTGGTCATTTGTCCAACCTTCCACTTCTTGTAAGCTTCTTTTTTATGTTTAAGATCAGCTAGGATTTCACCGTTAAGCCAAGCTGGTCGCCTACCATATTTACTATTCTTTCGACACATCGGGATGGTTTGTCCCTGTAACCTCAACAGGGATTCCTTGAAATACAGCCAGCTCTCTTGGACTCCTTTCCCCTTCATGTTAGTCCCCCAGGGGATCCTACCCATCTGTTCCCTGAGGGAGTCGAAGTCTGCTTTCCTGAAGTCCAGGGTCCGTATCCTGCTGCTTACCTTTCTTCCCTGTGTCAGGATCCTGAACTCAACCAACTCATGGTCTCTGCCTCCCAGATTCCCATCCACTTTTGCTTCCCCCACTAATTCTTCCTGGTTTGTGAGCAGCAGGTCAAGAAAAGCTCCCCCCCTAGTTGGCTCCTCCAGCACTTGCACCAGGAAATTGTCCCCTACGCTTTCCAAAAACTTCCGGGATTGTCTATGCACTGCTGTATTGCTCTCCCAGCAGATATCAGGAAAATTAAAGTCACCCATGAGAACCAGGGCGTGCGATCTAGTAGCTTCTGCGAGCTGCCGGAAGAAAGCCTCATCCACCTCATCCCCTTGGTCTGGTGGTCTATAGCAGACTCCCACCACTACGTCACTCTTGTTGCTCACACTTCTAAACTTAATCCAGAGACACTCAGGTTTTTCTGCAGTTTCGTACCAGAGCTCTGAGCAGTCATACTGCTCCCTTACATACAGTGCTACTCCCCCACCTTTTCTGCCCTGCCTGTCCTTCCTGAACAGTTTATAACCATCCATGACAGTACTCCAGTCATGTGAGTTATCCCACCAAGTCTCTGTTATTCCAATCACATCATAATTCCTTGACATCACCAGGACCTCCAGTTCTCCCTGCTTGTTTCCAAGGCTTTGTGCATTTGTATATAAGCACTTGAGATAACCTGCTGATTGCCCCTCATTCTCAGTATGAGGCAGGAGCCCTCCCCTCACAGACGTTCCTGCCTGTGCTTCCTCCCGGCATCCCACTTTCCCACTTACCTCAGGGCTTTGGTCTCCTTCCCCCGGTGAACCTAGTTTAAAGCCCTCCTCACTAGGTTAGCCAGCCTGCTCGCAAAGATGCTCTTCCTTCTCTTTGTAAGGTGGAGCCTGTCTCTGCCCAGCACTCCTCCTTCATGGAAGACCATCCCATGGTCAAAGAATCCAAAGCCTTCTCTCTGACACCACCTGCATAGCCATTCTTTGACTTCCACAATTCGACGGTCTCTACCCAGGCCTTTTCCTTCCATGGGGAGGATGGACGAGAACACCACTTGCGCCTCAAACTCCTAGTGTCTCTAGAGTACTCATCATCATTGTGCACAGGCACCTCTTCATAGTTTCTTCTTGTGGTTTGCTGTTGGCCCCTCCTCTGGGTCAGCTGCAACCAAATGTCTCTTTTTAGTGGCAGCTTCCTCCAGAATCATAATTAGCTTTTTAAAGGGCTGGCACTGTGTGTTCATCACAGTAAGGATGAGAGGTATGAAAGGGGACGTTTATCACTGGAAGGTGGGTTTCAGCAGCACAGAAAGTCAAGCTGGGTCATGCAGCAGATATTCAGTGAACTACTGAGAAACTGAAGGTCTTTGTACTGTGACACATTTTTATTTTTGAAGTGTTGGTATATATTGTTGTCCCTAAATTAAAACATTTAAGATCATTCAAATCATGGTATAATTTATGCATTTGCTTCATAGAATTATTGTACATTAAAATTCATGCATACAGGTGATGCATTCACAGACATTTCTCTCTGTATGAGATTACAGATTTCTTTCCATTCGTATTCTTCCAGGTGACTTGGATTATTACTGGCTGGATCCTGCCACGTGGCACAGTAGAGAGACATCCCCTATTAGTTCGGTAAGAAATAGGCAATGTAGGTTTATAGGTATGAAATAAATTGTTAAGAGGTTTGTTAATTATTTCATTTGCGTCACAGTGGTGCCTTCTAATCTTAGAATCTATGAAATTATGAATTTCAGTCTTTTAAGATGCTCACTGATATTAGAACTTTGTTCTAAACATGTGAAAAAATGTTTGTAGATCGTGAGAATCAAAATCAGGAAGAGATTTTCTATCTGAATCTATATTAGAAAAATAACTTGAGTATTTAATCTGAAGTAGAGATTTTTTTTCAAATGAGGCATTGTATTTCAATCCATTAGGGCCTAGGCTATCAGTCAGACACCAGTGATGTCAGTAGAATTTTTGCCCTTGACTCTAATGGGAAAAGGCTCATCAGACTTTTACTATATAATGAACATATATGAAACAGCTGAATAACATAAATATTATTCTACAGGACTGTTATTTTTAAAAGGAATTTTCAAGATAATGGAATACAAAGTAATGCATTTATTTTTACAAGCTGAAATACATCTTAAATGCATTAAGCTTCAAATCTGTTTTATGACTGCACTTGCACATTTTGAGTGTTGAGATAATTTTACAATGAAGAAGGGTAATTGTAAATAGTTAGTGAAGCAGGAGTCAAGAACTATAGTTAAGGCCCTACCAAATTCACTGTCCATTTTGGTCAATTTCTTGGTCATAGGATTTTAAAAATAGTAAATTTCTTGATTTCAGCTATTTAAATTTGAAATTCCACAGTGTTGTAATTGTAGGGATCCTGACAACTCCAAAAAGGAGTTGTCGGGGGGAGGAGGGGAGGGTTGCAAGCTCATTGGAGGGGGGCTGTTGGTACTGCTACCCTTACTTCTGTGCTGCTGCTGGCAGTGGCTCTGCCTTCAGAGCTGGGCAGCTGGAGATCAGCGGCTGCAGGCTGGGAGCCCAGCTCTGAAGGCAGAGCCACCGCCAGCAGAAGCCTAGATGTAAGGATGGCCTGGTATTCTATTGCCACCCTTACTTCTGCGGTGCTCCCTGCAGAGCTTGGCCCTCAGTCAGCAGCCGCCACTATCCAGCTGCCCAGCTCTGAAGGCAGCAGTGCAGAAGTAAGGGAGGCAGGGTATGGTGTTGCCACCCTTACTTCTGTGCTGCTGCTGGTGGGACGCTGCCTTCAGAGCTGGGTGTCCGGCCAACAGCCACCACTCTCCAGCTGCCCAGCTCTGAAGGGAGTGCAGAAATAAGGGTTACCATACCATAAATACCATAAACCCCTCCTAAAATAACCTTGTGACCTCCCTGCAATTCCCTTTTAGGTCAGGACCCCCAGTTTGAGAAACACTGGTCTCCCCCATGAAATCTGTATAGTATAGGGTAAAAGCATGCCAAAGATCAGATTTCATGGCAGGAGACCAGATTTCACAGTCCGTGATGCATTTTTCATGGCCGAAAATTTGGTAGGCCCTAACTATAGTATTATAACAGAGAGAATTTTGTCATAGACATTATGCAGCCAAAGATTAGTTGGATTTATCTCTACTGTGACATACTAATTTAGCTGATTCTATTTGTGTGTGTAAAACAGGAAGAGATTTCCACTTTTTTGCTTCCACTTTTTTGCTTCCACTGATATTTTCTAATAGCATCCCGTAACGTGGCAACCATCTAAAGAGGGGGATCGCTTAATTGGACGTGTTATTCTTAACAAGAGAACTACCATGCCAAAAGAGTCAGGTGCATTACTGGGGCTAAAAGTAAGTATTACAAAGATTATGCTGTAAATGAATGAAACTTCCATTAGCCTAATAGATAACCGTTTCGTACACTATAGCATAACATAGATATCCAAAAAATCTCCAATTATACTGCCATTTGAGACCAATTTTACATAGTTATGTTAAAAAAGAGTGGAACATAGCTTTTCCCCCTGTGCATTGGACAGCATCCTGAATTGATGCAAATATATCAAATATTGCCCTCCACTCCATTATGTGTACTAGAACCCCATTGACAGTGCAGCCTTTGACATGTAACATACAGTAGCTGCATCTGATTGTGTCTATTTAATCTGTCATGAATAATGACTGCAGTATGTATATATTACCCAGATATAAGAACACCTTCTCTGTCTCTCTGTAAAACATACAAAAATAAAATACAGGAGAAACACACACACTAGATAGATAGATAGATTAGATTAGATTTAAAAAAACATGGCATGAAATTCTATAATTTAGATCCTGACTCTGCCAGATACTGAGTGCCTCCTCAAGCATGCTAAGGACCATCAAGTACCCTGAGGTTGCAGGTGTTCAACAAAGCTCAAGATTTAGCCTCAAGTGTTTTTTGTTTTGTTTTTTAAACCAAAATTGTGCAAGATGAAGTGGAAATGCACCCTAACTCAGGCAGACTTTGTTAAGCCTTGAAAAATTAAAGTGAAATATTATCAGCGGAAACCTTCTTTAATCCCTTTTTTATATTAGCCTATTTACCCATGGCAAAAGGACAGAACTGTTTTGATTGGAAGGCCATGAGCTAGAACATAGTCTATTCATCTGCCTGTTCTCCAAGCATACACAGTACATCCTAATGCATTCATGGATTTACTGATTTTACTACATGCATTTCAATCGTGTAATCTTCATCTCACGTTCCACATTCATGAGTGTCATCTAGACACTAATATTCACAAAATCAGTGTTTAAAATCTGCACTGCTGGGAAGAAACACAAATTGCACACAGTATATAACAGTGCATCTGAATAGTTTTGGATAAGTCACCTTAAATAAATAACTGCCCTTCAAAACCTAGCAGTGCTGCTCTTTAATATAATTCTCTTAATATTTTTGCATCTGTAGCAAAACTGGTGAGTTCTGACTTTTTCCCAGTTTCACCCTGGGCCCAAAAATTAAGACGTTATTTTAGGGTAACAAAATCTACAGCTGACTTTTCCTGACTGGAAACGAGTTGGGTTTTTTTTTAAACTGGAGGAAAAATGCTAAAGATTTAGGCCTCAAAACAGGAAACCTCTTTTAGGGAACCTCTACTGTTGCTTTCTTGATTCTTACCTTGATTTGTTATGTGCCGTACTACAGATCATTGACTCACCGGTAGGCTTAGCAGGGTGTCCTGTTGCATCCTTAAAGCTAGTGGAGAATACCTGAGATTCAATTGTATAAATCAGTGTACTAAAATTAAGATCAGCCACCACTGTGGCAATGTGAATAAATAAAACGTTATCAATGGCTGCTACACTGGTGGGTAATGAACATTGTAGTGCATTTCATTATAAAACTCTACGCAGAATATTTCTGAGAAGACCCACTGGCTGTACAGATTCATTAGGACAACCCAGCCATTCAGAAATGACCTGTAAAACCAGCATGATCAAAATATTGGTTTTGTATTGCTTTAAAAAAACTTTAGGCCTGTACTTTGTGTAGATTTTTTTTTTACTGTGAGTAGGTAGTGTAACTTGTGTCATTGCATTTTTTTTTTATTTTGACAGAATTTTTAAAATTCCAAATAGAGACTGTCAGCCCTAGGTAATATGTCTGAATTGATAATGACCACTGTGGACAAAAGCAAAATCTGTTTTATTGCTACACATATTCACATACTGTAAAAATGTCAACATGTCTTTGGTTTTTGCATTGATGTTATTTATTAACTGGCCATGTCATTAATAAGACAATCAGCAATTTCTGTATGCTGAGAGGAAAGAGGTTTTAGAACTCTTCCTTGCCTGAGTCCCTTTGAAGAGACTCATGTCGCTTTCTCCATCAATGTACTGTGCATCCTTATTTGGAGGACACTGTCATCTCTGTTGGACAGAGGATGGGAGAAGTCTGGTGCCTCTGCCTTGCTTTCTCTTTCATTAAATCTTTACTGCCTTCTGATGAAGGTGTCAGTGTCTGTTGTTAGCTGCTAATGATATAGTTCCATTTGTTGTATTTAGATGTACTGTTCTCATGTATTCCCTAATACTGTACACAATACATTTTTAGTTGAGAGTTTCAACTTTTACATTATTGGTTTTTTAGCACTTCTATACTGACTGCTCTGTAAGGCATTTCCATGCTTACAGTCTGCTGTTTCTGCACATCCCAAACAGTTAACCATAGATTTGAACAAAACACGTTTTGTTGATTATTGTCTCAAAAAACCCACAACTGATCATTTCTGATATTTGAAATGCTATGCTATACATTCTGAATGAGTCTAATTAAACTAATGTTTTCAGAGGCAAGTAAGAGGGAATTTCAAGCTCTCTTCACTCTCAATGTGACACAATTATGCCTTTTTTTATACGACACTCTCCTTAGCATGAAGTCCATATACAAATACCGTTGATAATAACAACACAGTTAATTGTGAATGACTGAGGCCCTAGTTTTAAAAATAACGTTAATGTGATTAAATAAACCATGCAAGATAAACTATTTAGATTATATTCCTTAATACGTTGCCAAGTTTGTGGTTTAAAAATACATAAATTTATGATTATCCAGGTTGTTGGAGGAAAAATGACAGATTTAGGACGACTTGGTGCCTTCATTACCAAAGTAAAGAAGGGTAGTCTAGCTGATGTGGTGGGACATCTAAGAGCAGGTAATAAAATCAACTATTCTTAGACAAATTCATGTTATTGTTGTGACTTTCTAAAATGAAATTGTTAATGTTATGTATTATGTGGATAATTTTCATATATAAATATTGTAAATGAAAAATGTTTTTCATGTTAATGTGGGCAGTTTTAATAACATGACTACTGTATCACTACATAATTACATTTTGCTTGGATATATGTGTAAATTCTATATGGTACTTATTAGCTGCTGAAGGATCAACATTGAGTTTCACCAGTAATATTAATAAAATAAAGAGTGAATGGTTTTAGGAAAAAACAGAAAAGATTTTCTCAAATAAAATCATTTTATCATGAAAATTATTTGTAAGTAATACTCTGAACAAAAACAGTAAAAAGTGCAATGCCTTGAAAATGAACTGCACCTAGATTTAATTCTGAGATTGGCAGCTGGCAGAAGGGAAAGAGGGAAACTGGGATTAGAAATTAAGGGGGAAAGTGGTGACTGGGCTGGCTGGCAATGAAACTGGGACTGGGAGCAAAGGCAGAGACTGAGATTGGGAGCTGGACTGACTGGGTAAAGAGACTGAGATGATGGTATGAGAGAGAGAGGAGACAGATCTGACAAGGAACCAGAATGCTGGGGTAGAATTGAGAGTGTCTAGGCAAAGAGACTGGGACAAGCAGCTGGAGGGGAATAGGCAGACACTGAAATTGGATGAGGAGAGAGCCTGGGAGATAGTGGGGACAGATGGGAGGGGATTAGAGGCTGAGTCAGGGGAGAGACAGTTTGGATGAGGAGCCAGGACGGGTGAACGGAGGACTGGCTGGGTAAGGAAACTGGTGAGAAGTAGCTGCATGCAGTTGGGAACTGTCAAGCAGACTGCGACAGTTGGGAGAGTCAGGAAGTGTGAGACTAGGACTTGCTAGGTAAAGGGACTGGGATGAAAAGCATGAGACAGGGACTAGCTACGTGAGGAAAATGAGATTGGGAGAGGAACAGGTTGGAGGGGACAGGGCAGAAGGAGTCAAACTTGGTGGTAACTGGCAGGAAAGTCTGTGCCCTCCAAAACCTGGAATGGAACCAAAAATTCTTGAATCTCACTACTCCTTTTCTGTCAGCAAATATCTGTGAAAACCAATGACAACCACATCTCTCATTAGTCCTGGTCCACATTGAGGATGACAACCTATTACTGTTATCAGTTACTCCATTAGCTTAATGGACAGAGGTCTGTGCAGTGGATCTAAAGTAGTGGTTCTCAGCCCATGGGCCGTATTTGGCCCAATTAGCACAGAGCTGAAAGGTCGTGCCCAAGATCCCGGGTTCCCAGCACAGGGGTGTCCGAGCTGCCCTGCTGCCCAGCACCGAGGGGTCCGGCTGGGCATGCCCTGTGTGGCGGGAGTTCAGGGTGGAGGCTGCCAGCGGGCCCCACGGGGTAAGGGATTGCTGGCAGCCCCACAGGGTCAGGGCTCCGGGGGTCCTGGCCAGCCCTGCAGGGTTGGGGTCTGGAGCAGCCAGCCCGCCCCATGCCCAGCTGCTGCACCATCCGGCGCGGAGGGGTCAGGGCTGCCAGCGAGCCCAATGGGTTTGGGGATCCAGGGTTCCCAGCCAGCCCTGTGAGCTCTGGGGATCCGTCACAGCTGTCCAGCCCTACAAGCTCCGGCGCTGCCGGCCTGCCCCTCCTGGTGGGGGTCAGGGATGCCGCCAGGCCCCTGCAAGCTCCAGGTCTGAGGCAGCCGGCCCAGCCCATGCAGAGGGGGTGTCGGGGCTGCTGCGCAGCCATGTGACGGAGGTCCGGGGAAGCCACCTGGCCCCACTGGGTCCAGGGTCTGGGCAGCTAGATGTCGGGGACCAGTGTCCAGGGTAGCCTTCTGGCACTGGTGTCCAGGGTGGGCAGCCGGCCGTCCCGCATAGCGAGGGTCGAGGTTGGGGCTGCTGCTGCCCTGCCACCCAGCCCCTGTGGTCCAGGTAACACACTGTGGGCTGCATATGTGGCCCACTATGTGTAATCAGTTGAGAACCACTGATCTAAAGGGTCCAACCATGCTACTGAACATACAAATGTCAATACAATGCCACAAGATAATTTTTTTCCAGTTTGCTTTTTTTAAAAAAAAATCTAGGAACTTATGCACACAAAATCTATATTAAAACATTATTAAGGTTGCAAAGTCAAACATTCAAAAATTAGGAAATGCCAGAATTAAGGTTGGCTGTACTAAATAGGCTGCTAGTTAGTTTTAGATAAATAACCCAGTTTATTTCCCGCCACTTGATAGAGGAAAACTAACTTCAGCAACGCTGAATGATAATACTCCTTCATTAATGTACTATAACATTTCACATCCTAAAGGATCCCAAAGTGCTTTACAAACATATACAAACTCTGCACAGTGATCTTTATGTCTACTCCTGAATTGCAGATTCCTCAGAGTTGAAAGAATAGTAATTGTTGAACATAGAATTGTGGAAGGCAGAATGTAATTATCTGAAATCAAGTTTGACTAGGATGGACTTTTAATCTTATGAAGAATTCCTTTAGATTTTTAACAAACTCAGTTTTTCAGGCCTTACTTTAGATCTTATCCAAAGGCCTCTGGCAACACAGTTAAAGCCCGACACCGTACCTGAGTCATTGGTACAGGACTGAATCTGAGAAATACTAAGTCATTATCACGAAATAAAATAGTAATAAAACAAAATGCAGTCTGCCTTGTAGTGCTTTTGATTACTGCCTATGGTTGGCCCTGTTAGTAATTGCGAACTTATTTAATGGTTTCCTGAGAATTAATTTTATATATTGACCTTATTTTAGAAAACATTTTTAAGGTTTCCCTCTTGATGTAACACTGACAAATATAGAGATACATTGTAAGTATATGTTTGAATTCTAGCTCTGAACACCTTAAAAGAGTGATTAACTCTCATCCAACAATTTCACATCAGCTTGTTTCTTTTATCTTTCCAGGAGACACTGACTCATCCATCACCTTTTAATCTTTTGTTTCATTTAGTACAAGCTATGAAGACTACCCTTTGGGTACCAAAGTCATATTAAATACATATTATATAACTGTCATTGAAAAATCTCATGATTTGTAAGTTTTTAACTCTTAGGCAATCAGATATGTTACTTTTGGAGATCAACCTATCTTTATTATACACAGCTCTCGTTAATAAAGTGACTCTCAAAAGGTAGCACACTTCTTTCATTTCATGGCACAATACTGGTTGCCATATTATTTAGGAAATATTGAAAACACTGTACTGTTTGCAGGTAATAGCAGTGTTTTGGAAACGAGTATTGAGAGTGTCTTAAAAACTCTTTCTAATATCTTCACAATAGTATTTTTGATTTTAGGGAATGTAGCTTAGAGTTACATTGACTTTATATATGTTTTGCTGTTTTTGTGAAAAAAAATATGGACAATAAGATTAAAAATATCTTTCTTTTTAAATTCAAGGGGATGAAGTTCTAGAATGGAATGGTAAACCCCTGCCTGGAGCTACAAATGAAGAAGTTTACAACATTATTTTAGAATCAAAATCAGAACCTCAAGTTGAAATTATTGTTTCAAGGCCTATTGGGTAAGGCTAAAAAAACATGCTTCTTAAATTTAGTAAATTACATGTATTAGCAGGATTTTTAAAAACTGATACATATCTATATATATTTGTAGTGCTGTAAAATACTCTGATATGTTAACATACTAGTCAGTTTGAAAGTTATTACCTTATAATATTGGAGGACAATTTACCTTTTGAAACGTTTACTTATAATCTCAGGTTTCAGAGTAGCAGCCGTGTTAGTCTGTATTCGCAAAAAGGAGTACTTGTGGCACCTTAGAGACCAACAAATTTATTTGAGCATAAGCTTTTGTGAGTTACAGCTCACTTCATCGGATGCATTCTGCATTTTCTACTGTAGCTGTAGCTCACGAAAGCTTATGCTCAAATAAATTTGTTAGTTTCTAAGGTGCCACAAGTACTCCTTTTCTTTTTACTTATAATCTGTATACTCCATTTTCTTCACTGCTGTTACAAACTTAGATTTGTTCTATAGCTGCAGTAATATCACTATTAAGGCGAAATTTTTGAGACAAAGTAGTAAAGAGCATATTTGTCAAATGGCAAAGGGGAAATATTGCCAGTAATGAACATAAACTGAATAGACCACCTTAAGGACCTTGCCAGAGATCAATCTGGGTGGCTCTTGATCTGCAAGGGGTCTTGTCCCTTTGGGATTTTCCATGATGTTGACAAGAGAAACTTGGATCCTGATTCTGCAGGAGGTACTCAGGTGAGACTCCCATTACAATGGGTTGGAACTGTGCCTGAGTAAGACCTGCTTTGTTAGGCTCTCAGACTTGATTCATTCACAGTAACATCAATTATCTGAACACTGCTGACTTGGAAGCAGGCATCAGTAAACATTAAACATCATATGACTTGAAATAAATCAGTTCATGAGGAATTCAAGGAGTGCCATTTATAGTTAAACATTCTAATGTCTAAGTTATTTCCAAGATTTTTTTACCGTAATTATAAATGATACCGTCATTAAAAGGTGTTTGTGTAATATCTGTGTTCATTAGTTTATAAAATCATTCTCATAATAACAGTTTACATTAAATTATTCTGAATTTAATATAAATCCAAGTTGGAAGTTGCAAAATAATGATAATTTGGGGGACAAATTCTGTTTGTCTAGATTGTACAAATAGTCCCATAAGGAATCAGTGAAACTATTTGCTTAAGTAAAACTAGTAGGGTTTGGTCCTAGAGCTGTGACCAAACTGGGTACGTCTACGCTGCAGCTAGGAGGTGTAATTCGCAGCTCGGGTAGACATACACACGCTAGCTCTGCTCAAACAAGCACCGAAACATAACAGAATGGCTGTGGCAGCCTGAGCTGTGTCTCTGGCTAGCCACCCAAATACAATCTTGACGACTCCCCGCATACACACTCAGGCGGGATTTTGGTTTGTCTCAATTTTTTTTACTCAGGAATAACAAGAGGTGGGCAAACAGTCAGAGTTTAGTTTCAGATAAAATTTAGTAAAATTTGAAAATGTTTCTTTAGTTTCCTATCTGAAATTCACTTGCCCAAATGTCAGTGATATGTGTTCTGTATGGCACTCAACACTAATGCTTTAGCAGTAATCTTCTAGTTAGAAGCCCAGCTGTTTTTTTCTCCAAAATTGTGCATTCTTTTCCCAATCTGACATTTCCGGATTTCATCCATGTCATAATTTATCTGAAATGTGTCTCAGATCCAGTAATGATCTTTAGAGTCAGAAGCTTGAAACACTTTATTCTTACTAGAAGGTTCTGCTCCCTGTGCTTGACAATAAACCTCTGGTTTAGTTAACATAGAATGATTGTTTAGTATTTACCAGCTGTTAATGTACCTGTGATAATGTGAGATGGCTACATTTGGTAGATGTTGAACGTGTTTTTTTTTTAATGGAGACCACTGTACTTACACAGAATTGGTGTACTACATTGGTACTTCAAGAAAAAGTAGGTTAGAGAAGATAAAAATTTTTGGACAGCCATCTTGAGAGTGGCCTTTTAAATGGAAGGTGAAAACTTGACTGTGAATTTGTTACTCAGAGACGGAAATCAGCATTAGGATGGTAACTGCAGCACATATAAAAACCTAATGCTGTATTTCTTATTCAGGCAAACTCATCCATGTACTTTAATAAGGAGATTTGCCCAGGTGAAGACTGTAGAATCAGACTCTAACTCTTAAGAATACCAAAACCAAACAAATGTTTTTGAAATTTTTAGTCTTAGGTCCAAGCTTTCCTATACTTAACTATGTAGCAGAACCAGTATGTATTTCATTGGGCCTAGATTGGACCTCGGTGTGGTTTTGGGTGGAGGAGAATGCAAAATAATTAAACAACTTGAACAATTAAGGCAGAAATACAGAAAGAAGATGCTGAGTAAGTAATAGAATATTGTTAAATTGGCACTTGCAGATAGTGCAGCTTTAGCGATAGTAACACTGACATATTTTAAGTACTGCATTATGTATGGTTAATAATTTGTAAGATAACTGACCAGTAGAGAAGATGAGTAAATGAGGTAATTATAATAACTTTCAAAAGCGTTAAAGTACAACTGAAAATGTTCAGTAAAGTTTTCTTGAAGAAGAATTGTACATAAAATACAATTGCTGAGTAATTAGATTCAAAGTACATGCAATACTGAATGTATCATACTAAGCCCACTGTAATTTTTTTTTTACTAATGTCAGGAATGTACCTCTTTAGATCTTATAGTGTTAAACTTGACAGTTTTTATTGCACTTGTGAATAGTAGAACCCAAATGTGATTATTTGCTTCAACATATGGTTTGATCAATGGATAGTTTCTTGCAGTAATATTATAGACCAAATCCTGCTCACTTTAATCATGTGAGTATTCATATGAGAGGTTTCAGTATTACTATATTATTAAATCAGAGTAGGATTTGACACACTACCTAGAAATGTCCTTCTGCTGTAATCATTCATTCCTGACATTTCACTACTTACAGCTATTTCCTACTGTCACTAATAACTGGAAAGAACAAATAAATGTCACAAATGGACTAGAGCATATAACTTGAAATGAAAGGCTTCATTAAAGACTTGATAGTGCACCCATTGCAGTCAAAAGATAAATTTCCATTGACTTCACTCAGAGCGAGATTGACCTGTCTGTCATTTTTTAAATGGTCAATCACACACAATTTACAACAGAAGAAATTTTGATAAAGGCTAACAAAGAACAATGCACCATAAAAATAATTATTTTCTTTAATTCTGAAATGCTACATTTGAAATAAACTGTAGTATAGGAAGAACATTATTATTGTTGTTTGCTTTTAGATGACAGATTGCTAGTCTCCTGTAGCTTCTTTTTTGCTTTGCCAGCTGAATTATGTGGTGACTCCAAACTCATAAAAGTGAATCTTAGTATTCAGCTATTAATAGAGATCTTCCTTTGTTTAATACACAATTTAATCTAATTTCTTATATAGTAAAATCTTCAGGACAGGGATCCTGTCTTTCTATATGTTTGTAAAGCAACCAGCACCAAAAAATTCCCAATCCTGACTGGTGCCTCTGGACAAGTAATAATAATAATGATACACTGTATTAAATATGGGTTGACATTGAAATTGTAATTTTATCCTTAATAGCACACCATATATTATTATTTCTTGAAGACCAGTAGTGGTAATCCATTATTATCCATTTTCATGTGCAGTGACTTCACGTCCTTTGTACCTATATAAATAAGTAATGTCTTCCATGGCTAAGAGTCGCACAATCAGATTCACAGACTATACTATATACATGCTAGTCATTAATAAATGTCATGTGATGTGTCAGTACAGAATTTTGTAGGGATTCCAAGTAAAGATGATTTCTGAACTGGTTCCTCAAATCCCTGCAGTAAGAGCACCATAACCTGGTGTCTGTCGCTGGCCACATTGTCCAGTGACAAAGACAATCATACTTCTCTGCAGAAATGGCCTTTAAATTATAAAGAAACACAGGATGCCACATTTGTTTTACTAGCCAGAGAACTGTTGCCCATTCAGTCTCAGGTAAACCTTGCGGAGATTGTACTCTTTAAATGCATCACCTAGATTCCTGGGGTGATGTCTTGACCCCCCACTCTTGCGCTCTTCCACCAAGAACAAGGGACAGAGCAGTGTAAAGGGGCTCTAAAATGCTAGTTCCAGCTGTGGGAGAAGGATTCCCCCGGCACAAGAACTGCAGAAGACAGCCATTAGCTTCTTTTCTGTGACTCGCTTACAAGCTCTGATGTAAGGAACATGCCAAGGAACATGAGCAGGGTGCCAGAATGAGGCTGGGGGCAGGAACAGCATGTCGGGGCAGGGACACAGCAGCCCTGAAGACTCTCTAAATTATGCAAGGGATGTCTCAGCCCTCAGAGCAGACCAGGTTTATTTCGGGGGTGGGCCCAAAGGTGGCTTAAAATTAAAGCGTTTTCTGCCTGGAATGTACAGTTTTAAACAAAGAAGGCATGATTATTTCTCCCACTCCCCAGTTTCCATAGCCTGGCTCCAAAGACCAGTTCTATGTTATCTTCTTTAACCCCCTTTAAGCCCTCCTCTCTGCTCTTTAACCCTTGGCTTGTGTCTTCCCCTCCCCTTCACTGTCTTATTCAATTTTCTTCTTGTAAACCATAAGGGCCTGATTCTCATTCTCATTTTATACTTAGATAGTGTAACCGCTCTGACATTTAACTACTCTGACAGTGCAAAGTGGCTTTAATGTAAATAAGAATCAGCCTGTAAGAATCAGTGAAGTCTATCTATCTATCTATCTAAAATTCTTTTAAGTGCTTGTGTCTCCTGCCAAGTCCTCCTGCCTCTACTGCTCCAGGTAATTCCAGCCTTCACCACCCATTTTTGTGATATCTGACACAAACATATTTGTGCCTTCTTCCACATTGCACTTTTCCCTCCTTTAAATCTTCCCTTCAGACTCACCTTTGCTCAGAAGCCTATCAGAGATCAGCCAATTTGTGATGGTTATCACTTGATGGTAAAGGAAAAAAAGGGAAATGTGTATATTCGATAATATAACTCGCTCCCTACCCTCTCCTATATAACTTGTCATTTTACATACAGGGCAAGGACCATGTTTTCATACAGGACCATGTTTTCAGCCTAGTACAATGGGGTCTTTATTTAAATGTCTAGGTGTTATTGTAATATAAACAAAGCTACATTTCAATTGGGAGTATTTTTAAATGTTTGGAATGGGAAAAAAACATTAACTAAGTTAATATATTACCTGTATAAAAATCAGTTTGGATCTGTTGAGTAAATGCTGCAGGTTTGGTGGTTAAATATGCTAAGTTCCATGTTAAATAAAAAGATTGAAATACTGCTTTAAATGGAAGACATCAACTCAGCCTTGACTATAGAATGTCTAATAACATCTCAATGATGCATTTGTGTCTGTAGTTTAGCAAACCAGAAATACTCTAAAGAATGGAAAATGCTGTTTCCATGACTTTATTTCCATGAGTTTTGAGGTGACCACATCATTCTTGAACCGCAAAGGCAAGCCACAGGAAAACATTTCCATACACTATAACATAAGATGTAAGCTGAACTGAGATACTCACTAATAGCTCTGGAGTTTGGTTTTGTTTTTTGTCTGTCATATAGACCAAGATTTAAAAAAAATAAGAGCCTAAAGTTAGGCTCCTGAATCAATTATTAGGTACTGGAGCTAGAATTTTCAAAGGAACCTAAGGGAGTTAGATGGCCAACACCTATTGAAATTCAGTGGGACTTGTTTATCAATTCCCTTAAGCTCCTAAGAAAATTCCAGAGGAATTTACCTGATTTTCAAAAGTGCTGCATATGTGGCAACTCTCATTAGCTTCAGCACTTCACCTGAAGACTCTAAATAAGGGGATAGTGCCTTAACGTTAGACTTCACTTTTTGCAAATTTTAGCTGTAAATTGTATTGCAGTTTGTGGTTTGGATTGTATTATGAGTGTTTAATCTCTTTTTTAAGTGACTCATTGAAGAAATTTATTTCCTTTCTTACTCCTGGAATGTATTTTTGGAGATTGTTGGAAATAATACTACAGGGCCAAATATTAATAACAGCCAGATTCTGACAGCCACTGTAAAGCTGATGTCAGTGGGGTTACTCTGGATTTACACTCATGTAACTGGATCAGAATTTGATCCACTCTTTTTCTGTGTGGGTGTGTGTATGTGTCTGTATGTCTATGTATATTCAGTTGCAATATGTTGCATGTTTATAGTCTTTGAAGTAATACGTTGTTATCCTTTTCTTTGTTTATTTAACATTGCCCATGTTATCTGCTTTTTCTCTTTATTGTCATAAGACATTTTCATCGGTTTCATTCATCGAACTCCTTGAGACATGTGTATAAAAATTACTAGTGAGTTTTACAATCTATGTTGTTTTGATTTGACCAGAAAAGAAGTGAGCTTCAGTAGCCGTAAGACTTCTTATTTCCAAAACACTTTTGCTGTTTTGGTTGTAAAAATGTTTTGTAACCTCCAACTACAATATTAACATTATAGTGACCATGGTTTGTTTTTATTCATCATTTGAAAAAAGTCTTCTTTGGGATTAAAGCTTTCATGCACATTAGTAAACAGTGGCAAGCCGTCCTGAAATAATTCTCCTTCCTTACCACATATTGACAAACATATTAAAACAAAAACTAACAGATGTCCGAAAAAGGTGTGCCAGAAACTTTGTAGTTAGCTGTGTCTGTTTAGTACTGTGGATCAGCAGTTCAGTTATTTCTTATTATTTTTTGTATATGTCTTTTTAGTGACATTCCAAGGATTCCTGAGAGTTCCCATCCTCCATTAGAGTCCAGTAAGTATACGTTTTGTTTTTATCTGCACACATATTGCAAAAATATTTTTACATTAAAAACCCTGTGTTTCCTGTATCATTGTGTAAAACTAGAATCAATATTATATAGTTCAAATCTGGGCTGTATTTTAATGCTTTCTTCCACAGTAACAATGAAAGTCCATGTGGTGTTAATACCATGTGGATACAGCATTTTTTGTGGTCCCAGACAGTCTAATCTTTCTAGATCAGCACTGTAAGAAAGGTAACTATTATTACCCTCATTTTACCTATGAGAAAGATGAGGCAGAGGAATTAAGTAAGGAAGTTGCCAGAGGCTGCAGAGGGAGTCATAATTTCCCATCTCTGATTGCCCTTCCCCTGTTCAGATTCCTAGACCACATCTCTCCCTATCTGATCCAGAATGTGCCCCTCTGTGAGTCTCTTAGGCCTTGTCTACACTGCCACTTTACAGCACTGAAACTTTCTCACTCAGGGGTGTGAAAAAGCACCCGCCTGAGCAAAGCAACTGTGAGCACTGTAGAATGGCAGTGTAGATAGTGCACCAGTGCTGGGAGCCATGCTCCCAGCACTGATAGCCACTCCCCTCATGGGGGTGGGTTTTTTTACAGCAGGAGAGTAGAAGCCTTTAATAAGGCACACCTGAAAGAAAGCAGCTTCCACTGGAATTGAGGGGCACCTGATAGTTTATTTCACATAAGAGATTCCAAAATGTAGGTAGAAGTGAGATCTTGTCTACACAATAGCTTGCACTTGCTTAGTTAAACTGGTGCAGACCCGTTTGGATACTCTTATTTCTGTTTAGCTTAAACCTGTTCCTAATTTACTTGACCTAAACAAAAATTTGACTGATTTAAACTGAAATAGGAGTGTCCGCGCAGCTTTTTGCACCAGCTTAACTAAATAAGTTTAAAATCATACTTTAAAATAAACTGATGAAACTGCGTATAAACCAGCCTTGAATAGTTAGAAAACCAAAGTAATTCACAGATCTAATAAAATTGGCTTGAAATCAGTTCTAGGTCTTCCATTGTTTCTTGTTTCTTTCATTCATTTAGGTTCAAGTTCTTTTGAATCTCAGAAGATGGAAAGGCCTTCTATTTCTGTTATTTCTCCAACTAGTCCTGGAGCTCTAAAAGATGCACCACAAGTCCTACCAGGCCAGCTTTCTGTAAGTGTATATTGTACCCAGAGGGAATACCATTTATCTGTTACAGTATATTTTGTTTGTTTCTGTGAGTATTGAGAAATATCTAGCTATGTTACATAACATGGGTAATCTATTATTAAGCAAATAATCAGTTTTCTGCTGCTCTTTCTGTTTCATCTCTGTGTAGGACATGTGAAGAGTTATATTCTTGGAAGGTCTATTCTGTTCAACGACGCCTTTTTGATTATATGAACATTACTTCATATAATTTTATGTGATTATAATGGAAGTTGTGCGTATAAAAGATGTAATGAATACTCTCATAGATTATTTGTACATGCTTCCAGTCTCTTTAAAGGTATTGGAGTCACTTAGATAGTAATTTTTCCAGATGCTAAGCAGAGAACAGACTCAAATATGCCCTTATGGTACAATTATTTTACGAACTAGCTTGATCACATTTAATAGTTTTCATAAAAGTATCTGCTAAACAAGTCAGGTTAAATGCATTCCACCTCTACATCAAGTATCACCACAGTACAGGCTTCCCACCTAGCATTTAAGATAGCACTACTGAAGTAAACTCACTCCTATGTAACCCAGTGTACTGCATGACTACGTACAGAACATAGTCTACGGGCTAGACAGTATAGCTAGCCCACAGCTTCCGTCTGTAGCAGGCTGTAATCAAAAACATATGCTACTGCTTTCTAAGGACCTGATCATGTATCAATTGAAATCAGTGGCATATATGTTTGAGTGCAGGATGAGGCCCCAAAGAAGCAATATTGTGAGCCTCTCTGTATATTTATCCATCTTGCTGTAAGAATTCTCTCTCCACAAAACAGAGCTGAGATAGCAAAGATAACAGTGGCCAGTGTCCCCACTGCCCCCTCAGTACTGTAAGGCTAGGTTTTGCTTCAGTGAGTTAGAAACCTAAGAATGTTAGTTATACTTGAAGAATGTAATGAAGATCTGTGGAACTTTTATTTAATAGTCAGGTTTTTTTGAAGAGTGATATTGCCAGAGATTTCATGATCCAATATTTATGTGCAAAGCCTTTGCGTATTCGAAAAAAGGCTTGGAGAAATAACTGTCATGGATTCTTCCAAATTGGCTGAGAGCCATTTTTTTAGTTCATGTGGTGTGATTTCTGCCATAAGAAACCCAAAACGTCCAAACTAAAATCTCACACAAAACAAAAGAAAAAAATCTTGTAGAAAACTGTATGAAACATTGTTAGCCCTTCCGAAAAACATTTTATGTTTTGGCTAATGATACGCAGCAAAAATAATTGTATATACTTTCATTTTCATGAATAATTTCTGGTAACTTGGATCTTGTAGGTGAAACTGTGGTATGACAAAGTGGGGCATCAGTTAATAGTAAATGTTCTACAAGCAACAGATCTGCCACCTAGAGGAGATGGGCGTCCCAGGAATCCTTATGTAAAAATGTATTTTCTTCCAGATAGAAGGTAATATTCCAAGTGAAAAATGTATCAAGTGAACATTTTAAATATTTTAGTTATAGTTTAAATGCATGTTTCTCTCATATTTTCCTTTAATAGTTTATTGTAGTTTAGATGAACCTTAAAAGGTATAAAACTAGCATGCATTTATAATCAGATAATATCAAATTGTAAGTAATTTGCTCCATGGAAATATGGCTGAACCTGGAATACTGCACAGCAGATACTGATCCATTTTAGACATAAAAGATCATTAGGCTTTTTATCAGTAAAATGTAAGTAAACATTGATTTCACCATACACATACAAACAGATAAAAAAATATTCCAAACAATAATAATAGAAATTTACAGATAGGCAAAGTAAGAAAAATGTTGCTTGAGGTCTTATTAGCGTTTGATCTAAGGATATTTACTTCATGTATTTTGACATGTGATGTTGACAAATTGTGTTTTAATTATTATACAACTTTAACTTTTTTGAATCTCATCACCTAATATCATTAAATAATTATTGTATGCCCCCCATTGTCTAATCCCTCCCATAATTTCCCACAATTGTAAAAATTTAAATAACTAAAAATTGAAAAAATGCTTAAAATTTATAATTTTGTACAACTGTGAAAATTTAAATAGATACAGAAAAATGCTTTAAAATAAACATTGATGATATCCATCATAATTATAAAAAAATACAAATTGAATATTGCCAAGCCTAGTAATCATGATGTTTAAATCAGAAAGGATGAAAACAAATATAGCCTTGAAAAAAGAAAAGGAGTACTTGTGACACCTTAGAGACTAACAAATTTATCAGAGCATAAGCTTTCGTGAGCTACAGCTCACTTCATCGGATGCATCTGTATTCTTTTTGCGGATACAGACTAACATGGCTGCTACTCTGAAACCTAAAAGAAAAGGAGTACTTGTGGCACCTTAGAGACTAACCAATTTATTTGAGCATAAGCTTTTGTGAGCTACAGCTCACTTCACTGGATGCATTCAGTGGAGAATACAGTGAGGTGATTTATATACACACAGAACATGAAAAAATGGGTGTTATCATACACACTGTAAAGAGAGTGATCACTTAAGATGAGCTATTCCCAGCAGTGAGCTGTAGCTCACGAAAGCTTATGCTCAGATAAATTGGTTAGTCTCTAAGGTGCTACAAGTCCTCCTTTTCTTTTTGCAAATACAGACTAACACGGCTGCTACTCTGAAATCTGTACTCTGAAACCTGTAATTATAGTCTTGGTTACTAGATGGCAGTATGTGACCTGTTTTTGCATTATAATTTACAAGAATGTTTATGTTTCAGTGATAAAAGTAAAAGGAGGACCAAAACAGTAAAGAAAAGCCTAGAACCAAAATGGAACCAAACTTTTCTCTATTCACATGTACATCGTAGAGATTTTAGAGAACGAATGTTAGAAATAACCGTATGGGACCAGCCAAGAGTACAAGAAGAAGAGAGTGAATTTCTTGGAGAGGTGATATATACAATGGCATTACAAAATAATTATATTTTAAGCATATAAGAAAGTCTAACACTTCTGTATTAAAAAAATAATGCTGTGCAGTTTTAAACTAAGATTAAGTTCAATAAATTTTCTCCTAGATCCTTATAGAGCTGGAGACAGCACTTTTAGATGATGAACCACATTGGTATAAACTGCAGACACATGATGAATCCTCACTACCTCTGCCTCAGCCATCACCTTTCATGCCGAGGAGACATGTCCATGGTGGAGAAAGCACTAGCAAAAAATTACAAAGTAGGTCCAAATGCTATCGCTGTCCGTTTTCAGTTTTAATTTGGGAATGATTTGTGACAGTCAGTTATGCTGTAATAATGTTTAGATGAAGTTTTGGTCGTCATATTCAAAAATAAAGATATTCTTTCCAAAACATAACTGAAAATACAATTGGAAATGGAAAAACTATTACATTTCCTGATCAACCCCACTGTGGTATGCAACTTCCAGGTTGGCAACATTTGTTGAAATTACCTATAGTTTGAAATGTTAGTTTTTGCATAGCTGTCTTTGTTAAACACTGAACTGAGCATAATACATGATTTTAACAAGGAAAATGGGATGTTTTTATGATTACTAAATGTTGGGTCTTAAAAAAAAAAAGCTTCAGACTCTAAAGCCTGGGAGCAGCTTTTAGTGTATTGATCATTTCAACCTCCGACACACTTATTGTCCCGATACAAAACTTACTTTTGCTACACAGAATGCGTTTGTATGTGTGTGATTGGGAAGATGAAAATCAGAAAATAGTACAATAGTCAAAACCTGTCCTTCTCTGATCAGGTATTAATTTTTTGAGAATTTAAATGTGAAAACAATGGTTTTTAAAAAGTGGCATTTCTCAGAGCCATAGCATAGCATATAGTATGGGTTGAAATAGCTGCTATATGGAAATAGCTGCAACCTGTAGCCTCTACTGTACCATTTTGTCTGAAATTAGATTACATTTTAAAAATATGAAAGAAATAAAGAACAAATTCTAAAGGTATTTTCTCAGGTATTTTTCTGATCTTTTACCTGCCTGTTAAGAAGAGTAAGAGTAAGAAAACTAATAAGTTCCAGCCAGTGCATAACTTCATAATTAACTGATGCACTTTTAGTAGCTGTAACAACTAGATACTGTTGAAACTCGTGCATTAAAAAAATAAGCATATAGATATCAGACTATGCCCTCATTCTAAATTCAGTTTAATTCTCATTTCATATAGTTTAAATATAAAATCACCCTATGTTTGAATCACAGGAATAACTAGAGTTTTTATTTAAACATATTTTTACATTTTCCAATACAACCAGATATACAGGTATTTATTTGCCTTACTGTTGTGCAGGATCTCAGCGAATCAGTGATAGTGACATCTCAGATTATGATGTTGATGATGGTATTGGAGTAGTTCCTCCAGGTGCGTGGGTGAAGAGCATGGTCCTGCTTCTTTTTGCTGTTCCTTCCCTCCTCCCCCTCTAATTTTCCAGACTCCTGCAGGATGCTGGTTTTGGAGATTGTGTTATGGAGAAAACAGTATGACTAATTACTCTGTGGTGTCTTTCCTTCTAAATTAAATTAAAATGTACTGTTATGTACTAATTAATATTTCTGTTTAGATGTGACTGTTTGGATTTTGCATTTAGATGGTTCAAAGCTGTTTGTTTGTTACTTCACAGTGCTCTAAGCATACATGAAACTACAATTTTTATTCTAATAATTCAGTTAAAATACTAATTACAATTTCAATTTCCATTGCATTTTTTTTATTTTGCTTCTTGCTTGAAACCCAGATATAATGCAGTCCTCCAAGGAATATATTTTAAATGCATGGTTGAAAATTCAAATGCATGTGGCATGGCTATATCTTTTATACTTTTCATAAGCATTCATGAATTATCATTACCATAAATGTGCATAAATGTATAAATATAGAGAGAGAATATCTTGATTCCACTTTAGGTTAGCACCCTTTGTATATTCAATATAATAAAACATCGGGGCATATTTTAGATACCATACCTTAAGTATATTTCATTGGCAGTTGCCACAAATCACAAGATTAAAACTCCTATTCATGGCAGACTTAGTAAAGAGTTGCTGTTTACCCACCCAAGCTAAATCAGGTTTTCTATGTAAAAGTTACATGTGAAAGTACTGAACATATTAAAAATATGGTAGTATTTGAAAAGTTCTCCTTATTAATCTATGATTAAAGTAACCTACAAACAGCAGTTATTCATGGCATTTTTGCCATTCGTGTGAAATATGACTGCATTGCTGAATGAGCTAAACTCTGCTCTCATTTACATCAGTTTAAAGCAATAGGGTTGTGCCCGCGTAACGAAGAAGAGAATTTGTCCCAATAGCCTTAGCACTAGTATTACATTTAATGGAGTGATTTTCTTCATTCTTTCATCAAATTAAATAGAAAAATATTTTAAATAAAATGATTTCCATTATTTTTTCACTTTTTTTTCCTTTCGCAAATGGGGGTGCAGATATTGGCATGCGTGATCCTTTACTCATCTCGAAAGCTGCACTATTCCTTTTTTAAACTATATGGGGCTTTTCACTTACCAGTTCATTCTGGGCAACAATTCCCCATCTGCAATGACCTATCTTCCATCCCACAAAGCAGTCTTTCAAAATGTATATGACAACAGCACTCACTGGAATACATCTTCGAATGCTCAAATAGCGCTTAGATGCCTAAGTCCCACTGAAAGTCGTTAGGAGTTCGGTGCCTAAGTGTGCCATTGTACCTTTGAAGAATTCATGGGCCATATGTAACTAGGGCCTTTACTGTCTCAGAGACCACCTCTCTGCTTTTGAAGTCTCTGCCATCCATGACAGTTGAGTTGATACTAATGGTTGCTAAATTAATGTGAGTAGGCTGGCTGGAAGAAACTTATTCCCAAACTAGTTCTACCAGCTCATGCAAACCCATTTTACGAGCTCATCTGACAGAGCCCAAGTTAACTGGCCTTCAGAACTTAATATGTATAACCTGTTTCATTCCTTTGACATTTGTCAGATATGGGTGAGAGAGACTGTTTGTAGAGTTGGTTTCCTTCTAGTTTCTGTCTGGAAGAAATCTCTGTGTATATATATATGCGAAGTTATATGTTTTACTACATTTGTGCATGCAGCCTGAACTCTTAGGAAAGGGCAAATGTTATAAATGAAAAAAAAAAAGGTCTGATAAAGGAAGGTGCAATGCTAAACTTATATTAAGATAAACAAATTAGAGTTAAACAGCAGGTGAGACTCAACTCTTCTGCTGCAGTTGGAAAACATTGTCAGTGTTATGCATCAAACTCAGATTGCCTGAGAAGCTACGTCCCCAAATTACTTTTGAAAATAACTTTCACACATCCAGTATCAGATGGCTATTGGGTTGGAGACATCTGTGAAGCGATAACAAGATAATTAAACAAAACCTAAAGGATGTGTGTGTGTGTAAGGTATGGTCCTGATGTGGGTCTTTTTGCTACTGTTTTTTTCTTTTTTCTCTTTCCATCTTTCCATCAGGAATGTGTTACCTAGGGAGGTGGTGGAATCCCCTTCCTTAGAAGTTTTTAAGGTCAGGCTTGACAAAGCCCTGGCTGGGATGATTTAGTTGGGGATTGGTCCTGCTTTGAGCAGGGGGTTGGACTAGATGACCTCCTGAGGTCCCTTCCAACCCTGATATTCTATGATTTCATATTTGATTCTCTGATTTGGTGCAATTCTAATGGCATCCACACCTAACATTTGAAACTTGCTATCAGACAATCTACAAGTGAGGAAAATCAATTAAGATCCCATATTTTGTTGCTTTATCCTAACTTGCTCTTTTTTAAAAAGGAGATTTACAAATGATATATTCCAGACTTTGAAACAATATATCATGTATGTGGAATCAAACATATATTTAGTAGAGATACAATATCAGATGGCCATAAGGTTCATTAAAAGTTTCTAGATAGATGACTGACATGAAATGACTGCCATTAACATAATGGATCACTCCCTCCTTGAAGCAATTCTTGCTTTCGTGGTTCCCTTCCTATCTGTTGGGAGTTCCTCCTTCTTTTCTGTCTGAAGTCTTTCACGATTCTGCCCTTTCATTGGGCAAGCTCATCGAGTCACATATCAGCTCCTGCCTCTATGTTGATAACTTACACTGAATCCAGAGGGAAAACTCTCATTTTCTTTAATGGGGCCAGGATTTCACACTATCTCTAAACCCCAAACTACTTCACTTCATTCAGATTCACAACATCTCTTCCTGGAATCCCGCTGCCAAACTTTTAAGACCAGATACTGCCAGCATTACTTACACTTACTTCCTTCTTAGTGCTATTGACTACAATAGGACTAGTCTGGGATTAAGGTGCTCCTCAGCATGAGTAAGGATGGCATAATCTATCCTATAATATGTAAGAAAATTGAATTTATTTTTTTTCCTTCCAAGGCTTCTCTTTGTCCCTTTGCTACCTCAGTGGTTACATTACCAACTATGTTGTTGTTATGGCAATTATGAAGATCTATGCTAAAGTTATTCTCACCATTGTTAATTGTTTCTTGGTGTTGAAGTAACAATGCCAAAGTACAATAGAATAGGGTAAAGTGTTGTTTTAAGGGAGCTGCCACCTTTGTACGTTACATGTTTTTGTGGTATTAAACATCTCAGAATCATGTGAATACAGAACCTGTGTTGACTTTTAAAAATTATAACACAGTTGTTCAAAATGAGTTTCTCTTTCCACTCTGTTGCTAAAGCAGGAGTTCAGATTGTTCCTTGCAATAGCTAATGATTTCCCCAAAATCTAAGCATTCATTCATGTATGCCATGTGTTCAATTGTTGCATGAGATTGCAAACTCTGTGAATCTTTGGTTTGTATATTGCATAGCAGTGTATCCACAGTCCTTTGAGGGGATTTTGGTACGGCCATAATGTAAATATTAAAGAAGAACAAAAATTATATGCTGAATACTACTCTTGATAGTTAAATGAACAAGAAGCTGCTGCTCAAGTATTTTTGTTTGGAAATGTTGATTAAAGCAATTTTAAAATTGGACAAACATCCTGATAGTGATTTTTAATTCTAAACAATTTTTAAAATTTTTTTTACTTAGCAGACCATTTGCCGTTCACTCGTAGTATTCACAGGAAAATTACTTATGCAATATCTCTGGTATCCAATTACTATGTTTAACGTAATGTCAATACTTTTATGTTCATTGCAGTAAGGGTGGCTCTGGTCCGGTTCACTTAGAACTCAGCTGAAACTGGCTCAGGAGCCATCTCTTATCTCAGGGATGCTCTTTTGTTCCATACCGGCTGCTTCTTCCATTCATGGTGGGCAGGTAGTTTAGATGAAAATAACCTAAATTGCTTTGAATTCATAAAACAAACACTGAATGAGGTTGGGGTTCACAGTGTAGAACAATTACCATGTCACTTGAAGAAGTGACCTCCAGTGAGCAGCAATACCTAACGCATTAGATTTTAGGTAATATCCCCCAATTCAGGTGACTTGTTCAAGCCTCGCTTCCCCAGTATGCACCCAAACTCCTCTTAGTTTCTCTGCCTCTATACATATACACACATTACATTTAAAGGTAATGCTAGTAATTAATCCTGGCTGCATGACATTTCAGGATTTACAATAGCTAAATGACTACTTGAAAATCTTGTAATCATTTAGATGTGCTTTCCTGGAAAGACCAACCATTACCTGCATGTTCGTAGACCCAGATCCTTACTGTCTAACATCATTTTGTTGCACTTTTACCAGTAGGTTATAGATCTAATACTAGAGAAAGTAGATCTACAACGTTAACTGTGCCAGAACAGCAAAGAACAACACATCATCGTTCACGATCTGTATCTCCTCACCGTGGTGATGATCAGGGCAGGACCCGTTCACGTTTACCAAATGTGCCATTACAGAGGTAGGGTTCACAAGTTAGCAACATTAGTTATTGAAACACTTCGTGATTCAAAATTTGTGTAATCAAGCAGAGATTCTATGTCACTTTCATCTGATTGAACTCTTCATTATTTTTCACAGTGTATTACTTTTTCTTCATGTGTTAGTTTAATATTGAAGCACAGAAATTGTTTGAAGCCTACCACATCCTTAATCCTCTATTTAAATCACCCATCAAGTTGCTTGCTTTGTTAATTGCAATACTGTAACCCTAATCTTTCCTTACCTGACATCCTCCCTACTGTTTATCATTTTGTTCATTGTGTTGTATCTAAAATTTAGATTGGAAGCTCTTTCAGGGAGAGACTGTGCCTTTTGTGAGTCCACCATGGGTGCTATAAATAATAAATAACAATATACCATTAATAACCATGAATGAAATGATTTTGCAAGTAAGAGTAATCTGAAGTTACCAGTTCCTATAAATTACATTCTAAGATTCTTTTTATGGGATTTGTTTAGTTAGAGAGAAAACAATAAAATACCAAATGATATATATATATATTTCAGAGTAACAGCCATGTTAGTCTGTATTCGCAAAAAGAAAAGGAGTACTTGTGGCACTTTAGAGACTAACCAATTTATTTGAGCATGAGCTTTCGTGAGTGTAGCTCACGAAAGCTCATGCTCAAATAAATTGGTTAGTCTCTAAGGTGCCACAAGTACTCCTTTTCTTTTTATATATATATGTATTTCAGAGAACAATGATAACATTTAGACTGGCTATAAAGTTAAGTATATAGTTCCTGTGTGTATAACTTCTGGTAGGCATCAAGTAATGAATAAGTGAATCTCTTTTGTTTTTTTCCTGCTTTACATTCATAAAAATGTGTTGTGTGCTTTACATTTTCAGATGTAGACATTGCCAGGGTTGGTAGACTCAAAACTTGACAAACCTCCTTCATTCCTCTGTATGGAGAAAGGGAGAGGAGAAGGAGCTTCTCTGAACCTCTCTTGAAACCCATAGCCTCATCCACTCATTCTCAGTTTTCCCTCCTCTGTCCTCTGGAGGTGTCTTCACTAGAAATCTTGGTACCTTCAGTAGAGCAACAGCTAGCAATACTGCAGTTATACTTAGTACTAGCCACTAGTGTAAACTGGGCTCATGCATTTTGACATTGTGGTAAAAAATGATAGAGCCCTGCTCACATGATTGTATAAACATAATAGTAGTATTGATGCTGGCAGCTACTGTAACAAAGATACTGTGTGTTCTAGTGTAGACAAAGCTTGTGTTGCAGATAACGTTGCTTGGACCATAGATGAGTACAAGAGACTTTTTTCAGTGCCAATCACATGCTGGTCCCAGAATGACTTAATCCAGAGTGGCACCAGTCTTTCCTGGTCTTACAGTGGAAGACTGAGTTGCATTTAAGAAATCTGTTCAGGCTATGAGGCCAACCCCTCTTTTTGCTCCTCACACTTAGCTGAAAGGCCAGACAACCCTTCACTTCCCTTTTAGAAAACAAATTTTTGAGCTCTTCTTGGAAAAACAGTCAGGAACTTTCAGTCTGTCAGCCAAACACTGAAACTCAGTAAAAACATATGGCTTGATTCACCACCACTGGCACAGAGGTTTGCAGCTTGGTCCCTCCTGTAAGAGGCTACTTACTCAGTGGTAAGGCTACTTACTCAGTGGGTAGTTACTACCCCTAATTTGCGGGGGCAGAGGGGGGTCAGCCCTTCAAGTGGTATTCCCACTGCTGCTCTCCATCAGGAATTTCACCACAGGAAAAGAACTTTTAGGTCAGACTCCGTAGCAGGTCAGAAACTTCTGGAAGATGTACACAGTCACACCCCCTTCCTATGCAGTGCCACACGCTTTAGGGATAGTGCAGACTACCTGTGGTCCCACCCTAACCCTTGCTGAAGGTCAGCCACAGACACTTCTTTCTGCTGCAAGGACTTTCCACTGACCAGGGTCCACAGGCCAGGACTCTGCGTTTGGAAACCTAGGTATGAAACTATAAAACCATAAACTTCAACATGAATTCTTGCTAGCTGTTCTCTCAAACTATTCTCCAAATACAGGAACATGTTCCCCATTAACGTTGCTGCGTTCTGTGTTCACAAATAATTTAATTCTAAAAAGGGTAAAAATTACTGTTACCCATGCAAAATGAGGGTTTTTTTTCCCCCAAAGAGCTAATATTTTTGAAAAGTCATACATTAAGGAGAAACTTTCCAGCAGGCAACTTGTAACCATGTAACCTGTTAAACTGTGTTAACTATGGGGAGAAGAAAACCATCATACATATATGTATTATATAAACACTTCTAGGAGTTTAGATGAAATTCATCAAATGAGAAGATCACGTTCTCCAACTAGACACCATGATGCCTCCCGAAGTCCAGTTGATCGCAGGTCCAGAGACATGGATAGTCAGTATTTGTCAGATCATGAAAGGTATGTTTTCAGCTTGAACTTATGAACATGTATAGAAGTGTCTTTGTCTTTTTGGCTAGTGTTTGAATGTACTTGTTTGAATGCACATTTGGGTTAATGGGAAAGGGGAAAGGAATGGCCATAACTGACAAGAACAATCATGATTACGGCACTAGGAGAGAAAAGGTGCTTTTATCAGTATTAGGCAACAGATAAGGAATAGGTTCTATATTCATACTGAAAATTATTTGTGTAGCATAGAATATGAAAAGAGGAAGGAAGAATAAACCAGGAATTTTGCCTTGTTTATGCAAAGAAATCATAGGAACAAATTTTGGTGCAGTACTTGAAAACGTAATGGTGACTCTGGTTGTTCATATTTGTAGGTCACTTAATTATTTTGTGGGAAAATGTTATACAGCTAAATCATAGTGCCTATATTCTGCTACCCTTACTTTGTCAATAGTCCTATCAGTGTGAATAAGGGTGACAAAATCAGTCCTGGTGTTACTACTTTAAAATGATTCCTCAAGCCTACTATAAACAATGCCATCCGTAGTAGGGTGGAGAAACGGGAGAAGGGAATAAAACTGAAAATGTTTCTGGAACTTTTGTCCCGTTTTGAAGCAACATAGTAATTTAATAGCCAATGGCCTCTGCAGCGATCCCTAATTCAGTTTTGTATATGATCTTGCCTTTTCAAATTTTAAATGAGATAACTTACATCTAGGCGTTAATAAGTGTTGTTGATAGTTTTAATTTCTTGAGACTTGTTTTACCATGGCATACAATAAAATTAGGCAAGAAATATGTACAGAATTGTATAAGTTGGATTGTACCACTGATTTTCTTCTTAGAGGTGAATTGAAATGCTTTTTAATCATAAAAAAATCAGTTTTACAGTTAAGACACTAACACTGCAGTGTTTTCCACCTTATATGTACGTTTCATTTTATTCTTTATAGTAAAAGTAGTTATATACTCAATAAACATATTTTTCAAAAATATGTTTATTGACCATTTTCCTTAGTATTCTTTGTAAGTAGAGGTTGAAAGGGGGCAGGGGACATTGAAGGGTGACTCCTATTCCTAGGTGCAAATTTAGACAATAAGTGTATGCAAAATATCCCACAGTCAAAAACAAAATTCCTGACTGTGTTCTTGGATCATATTTACATCTCCTCCCTTCCTGCTTGGATGGAAGGGCTTTAGGATTCTGCTCTGATTCTCTCTGAAGCGGAAGCCATCAGAGCAGAGACAAGGGTGAGGGTGCTGCTAGGGTGGGACTCTGACTGGTATAAGAGAGTTTTCCATTCTCTTCTTCTTGCTTTGAGAAGCCAGCTTTTGATGGATAAATGGAATAAGTAGGTGTTGCTATCCTGAGGGGCCCCTGTACCTCTGCCAGGAGTTTCTTGTCCCAGAGACATCAGCTGCATCAGTCTCGTTTCACTCCCACCTGTAAAAAACTTCTGTTGTCCAGCTATCCTGAAAGGAGGACGGGAGACACTTGATATGGTTTTAATCAGGCCACAACTTCATTATTAGATGTCTGAGACCACCTGGCAGATAAACCTATACAGTGTAGGTAACTCCATGTTCATTCAATAGCTGTCCAGGGGCTTCCACCAGCCCCCCTTTGTTTTCCATCCAGGTGCTCCAGCCAACCCTTGCTGGGACCTTATCATTCCCCCGCGCCAATGGAGGATAAGGTATGCTATAAGGAAGATGGAGTTGGCTCTCCCTCCCTGCCCCCATTCCTTTCTTTTAACCAACACCTCCTTTTTAAGTCCTTTACAAAGCCATTTATCTGGTCACTGTATCCCTTCCCTGTGGAGTACCTCCCTGGGCATCAACTCCACATGTACATAACACGTTGCGACATCATAGCCTAACTCCCTTTCCTACTCACTGTAACAAAGTCCTCCCTGAACCCACTGTGGGGAAGGTGAAAAAACTCTCCACTCCACCTAGGCCAGTCTGGTGGTGAGGGAAAAATTCCTTCCCAGCCCCCCTGGAAAGGAGTGGCTAGTGCGATGCCTACAGCAGGTCCTAACCACACCTGGTATTTTGCCACTTCAAGGAGAGGGAAGGTGGATGCTGCTTCACTTGGTCTGGGGGAAAGGGGCTGCTGCTGCCAGGCTTGCCCCTTTTCAACTCCCCAGCCCTTCTGGTACCTGAGGATGAGTCAGCATCACCATGCTGACCCATTCCTCTTTTTGCAGCAGTTTCTGAGCCCCTCTCCCACCCCTACCCCAACCCATAAAGCACTATTCCTCTTTCCCTGGCAAGCTGGACAACACCTGCCCCCACCCCCGCTTAAGGTGCACTGCAGTCATTTCGGAAAGCACTATACAACTCTTGTTTATTTATCTCTAGTGGCGGGTCCACAAACTTATCAATGAGTAATACAGGAATCTTAAGGGGGAGCCTGTTGCAGTTACTACCAAGGAAGAAGATTAAGAATTTAAAGACCCTTTACTTGATATGCTCTTGCAATAAGTTCACTCATTTACAGAAGTTCTCATCAAAATCCATACCTGCTGCTATCTGTCTAATATAGCATCCACTGGAAAGGTATGGATAGATCCATAGAACTTCCTGCTATCCCCATGCCTGAAATAATCTACAATTATTAACTGCATCTGATTATACCCATACAAGTTGTTACTAGTTATTTATTTGTATTGTGGTAGCACCCAAATCAATATGTGATATTCTGAATAATTCCTGGTAATAACCTTCAGAATCTTTGTTCAGGAATTTCAACTATTATTTTTAAATTATTATGCAGGAGCAATAACAGAGAATCCTTAGATTTAGGAAAGTGAATCATGGCCTCATATAAAATTCCAGCTAGAGGACTGTTCAGCAACAAGTTGTGATATATTTCCAACAGAACTGAGATTGCCTTTGCTGCTATTTTTTTTTAATAAAAAAATTACTGGGGAAAGCTATCTAGTCTGGTATCATAATTCTGACTGCTGTGAATTCAGGTATCATTATCTGATTCTCAGTGAAATAGGTCTCTCAGTGTTCTATTCCATCCATTTGTTTATAAATAAAATGTGGAAATCTCCATGGTCATATACACAATCTAGTATCTCCTTCAAAAATGCTTTTCTAGAGGAATACATTTTTTCTGTAAATGTGTCAAAAGCATAATTAATTATGAGAATATCAATACCTTACCAGTATGATTTTTTTTCAATTTGAGGAAATAATTAGAATTGTATTCCTTATTTATTTGCTATTTTATATCCCATGCATGGGTGTTTTATATCACTATTTTCAATGGGCCAAATCTTGAGGTCCTTGATAGGCAAACTTTGATTGAATGAAGATAGAGTAAATAATGAGCAAGAACCTTAAGATTTGACCTATGAACCAAATTCACTTCCCTTTCTGCCTCTGGATTTCATTAGTGCTTCTCCTATAACAGGGTTCAGAGGGGTAGCCGTTTTAACCTGTATCAGCAAAAACAACAAGGAGTCCTTGTAGCACCTTAGAGAGTAATATATTTATTTGGGCATAAGCTTTCATAACCCACTTCATCAGATGCATGGAGTGAAAAATACAGTAGGCAGGTATAAATATACAGCACATGAAAAGATAGGAGTTGCCTTATAAGGCAATATAATATTTATAAAAAATAGTTACTTTTTGTAGTGACCCAGCCACTCCCACTCTTTATTCAGGACTAATTTGATGGTGTCATGTTTGCAAATTAATTCCAGTTCTGCAGTTTCTTGTCGAAGTCTGTTTTTGAAGTTTTTTTGTTGTTGAAGAATAGCCACTTTTAAGTCTGTTATGCAGTGTCCAGGGAGATTGAAGTGCTCTCTTACTGGTTTTTGAATGTTACAATTCTTGATGTCTGATTTGTGTCCATTTATTCTTTTGCGTAGAGACTGTCGAGTTTGGCCAATGTACATAGCGGAGGGGCATTGCTGGTACATGATGACATATATCACATTGGTAGATGTGCAGGGGAATGAGGTCCTGATGGTGTGGCTGATGTAGTTACGTCCTATGATGGTGTCCCTTGAATAGATATGTGGACAGAATTGGCATTGGGGTTTGTTGTAGGGATTGGTTCTAGGGTTACTGTTTCTGCTGTGTGGTGTGTAGTTGCTGGCGAGTATTTGCTTCAGGTTGACGGCTGTCTGTAAGTGAGGACTTGCCTGTCTCCCAAGGTCTGTTAGAGTGAGGGATCATCCTCTAGGATAGGTTGTAGATCCTTGATGCGCTGGAGAGGTTTTAGTTGGGGGATGCTGGTGATGGCTAGTGGCATTCTGTTACTTTCTTTGTTGGGCCTGTCCTGTAGTAGGTGACTTCTGGGTACCCTCCTGGCTCTATCAATCTGTTTCTTCACTTCCCTAAGTAGGTACTGTAGTTTTAAGAACGCTTGATAGAGACCCTGTAGGTGTTTGTGGAGCAAATGTGGTTGTATCTTAGGACTTGGCTGTAGACAATGAATCATGTGATGTGGTCTAGATGAAAGCTGGAGGCATGTAGGTAAGTATAGCAATCAGTAGGTTTCTGGGATAGGGTGGTGTTTATGTGACATCACTTATTTGCTCTGTTGTGTCCAGGAAGTAGATCTCTTGAGTGGACTGGTCCAGACTGAGGTTGATGGTAGGGTGGAAATTGTTGAAATCCTGGTGGAATTCCTGAAGGGCCTCCTTCCCATGGGTCCAGATGATGAAGATGTCATCAATGTAGTGCAAGTAGAGTAGGGGCACTAGGGAACAAGAACTGAGGAAGCGTTGTTTTAAGTCTAACTTGACACCATCAAATTAGGCCTGAATAAAGACTGGGAGTGGCTGGGTCACTACAAAAAGTAATTTTCCTCTACAATTTTCCCTCTGTTGATATTCACACCTTCTTGTCAACTGTTGGGAATGGGCCACATCCACCCTGATTGAATTGGCCTCGTTAGCACTGACCCCCCACTTGGTAAGGCAACTCTCATCTTTTCACGTGCTTTATATTTATCCCTGCCTACTGTATTTTTCAGTCCATGCATCTGATGAAGTGGGTTATAGCCCACAAAAGCTTATGCCCAAATAAATTTGTTAGTCTCTAAGGTGCCACAAGGACACCTCATTGTTTCTCCTATAACAGTTTATGTTGTCTCTGGGTCTGTCTACATTGCAGTTAAAACCTGCAGGGCCCATGCCACCCCTAACTCTGGCTTGTGGGGCTCATGCTAAGGGGCTTTTTAACTACAGTGTAGACCTTCAGGTTTGGGCTGGAGCCCAGGCTCTAGGACCCTGCAAGGTGGAAGGGTTCCAGAGTTTGGGCTGCATCCTGAGCCCGAATGTCACACTGCAATTAAACAGCCCTCTTTGACCGAGCCCTGTGAACCCGAGTCAGCTGGCACAGGCATCTAGTCGCAGTGTAGACATACCCTCTGATAACTAAGCCGTGCATGGACCTGAATCATACAGTGCTTTGGCTTTTGTAATGTCCTCAAATCTTTCAAGGGAAACACAGAACCCTTTGTGTGTACAAGAAATAAAAGAGGAATTTTATTTTCAATTACTTTGTTTTAAATTATATTGTATTTATTTGTAATTTGGAAGTCTACACATAAATTCTGCTAATGATATGAGATATTAAATAGTTTTATTGTTCTTTCCTTTTAAGAAAAACAATTCAGTTCACCTTTAACATATTTTGTTGCATCAAAATCAGGCCTGTAGTTCCAGATGCAAACTTGCAATCCACATGTGAGATTTAAGTCATGATTTTGATTGCCCTGGTTTATTATATTACATAAATATTGCTTATACCAGTTTCCATAGTGAAATTTATAGTTTTATGAAGTATAAAAGTAATTGAGCGTTTTTCCACTTTGCATAATTTTTATATCTTTTCTCTCTCTGTTACCATAGTACTTCATATGATTCTTTGATTCTTTTTAAATGATGCATCTTCATGAACTTTAGCCTCACTTTGGTGTCAATAACAATAAGGAGATTCTGGGACTTTCTCTCTGTGATTTGCACTGAAGTGCAGATACCCACAGAAATCACCAAAGGGACATGCTGTTATCACAATCATGTTTATTAAAGATGGAAATGATTAATTTACAGTAGCTATATTGTTGGCTGTAGCACTTGGCTCTTGTAATATACTGCTGGTTGAAATAATGGAGTAAGTGGACTGTAAAATAGAAATGATTAGAAAGGAGATTCTGATAGCTGATTAACACATTTTCTGTTTCTGTAAGGGAATATATAACAAAATATCATAATTAAAAAGCTTTAGATCAGAATCTACCTTTGAATAAACTTAATATTTTGGTGGACAAATATTTTTCATTTCACCAAAATGATGAGTTGATGCTCCTTACACTGTATTCGCTAGAGCATAAAACTAAGTTTATAACTCCCCACCACCCTTCTGTGCGCACACACTCTTGTCTGAGTTCAAAAATGGAGGTTCTACAGTTCCATTTTTATTATCATGCTGCCAAGTTTTAATAAATACGTACTTTAAGAACTAGAAGATTACATAGCAGTGTAATTTGATAAAGAATCCTGTCAATATTTAATATTAAAAACTCTGAAGTAACTTCAAAATTTAAAAAAAGAAAAAGACAAAATTAGATGTCCACTTAAAAGTATTATCTGAATATATAGTTGCCATAGGTACTTTATTGCTTACATTTTAGAGCAGCATTGTAATCTGTTTTGGTTTGAACACTATCAAGACAGCTATCTCAGTGCCAGCTTTCTGGTTTCTTTTTTTATGTTTTCATTTGCATATCATTTGCATAACTCATGTCATCTAATACTTCATATTTATATCTGTTTCACTCACCACCCATCCTGTCTGTGCAGTGAGCTTCTTATGCTGCCCAGAGCAAAACGAGGAAGAAGTGCAGAGTGCCTACATACCACCAGGTAAATACAGGAATTCGATAACCGTGATTTCTTATAGTTAGTTTCTGTGTACTTCACTAGCCCAATCATTTCCTTTAGCTTTATTAATATTACAGTAAGTAATGGACACCATTTTCTTAACATGTAACTGAATTGCCATTTAGTTATTTTTTTAAAAAAAAGAACTGATCAAGATTTTTACATATGTTTGTTTACTTTGATAGTTATGATTAGAGCAGTTGAAAGCCTAGTGGTAAAATAAGTGTCAACAGTCACATTTGAAATTAAATAATACAAATATTTCTGCAGCATATACTTTTGTGATAGGATTACCTGTCTAGTCAGAAAAGGTGTGATTTTCAAATGCATGGCAGTTTTACTGTGGTTTTATAAAGTTTCTTTTGCGTTTTTTGAATTTTTTATGGTTCTTTGATTTGTTTCCTTTGTTATTATGTAAAATTAATAAACACTTTTTGTGTTTTGACAACAAACTTGAAGAAAATTCCTCAGAAGAGCACATGACTAGATAAACAAAGGTTGCATGTCACTGTGCTTCACCTGACAGCTCTCACTTGGGCACGTCTACACTGCAAAAAAAATACCCGTGGCAGCACGCCCGAGTGCCCAGGTCTACAGACTCGGGCTCACATGGCTCGCTCTTCGGCACTACAGCTAGCACCATAGATGTTTCGGCTTAGGCTCCGAAACCTGGCAAGTGGGTGGGTCTCAGGGCCTGAGCTCCAGCCCGAGTGGGAATGTCGATACTGCTATTTTTGTAATGTAGCATGAGCCCTGCAAGCTCAAGTCTGTAGATCCAAGGCTGTAGATCTGGGCTCTGAAACTTGCTCATGTGGTTTGTGTGGTTGGTTAGTTGGTTGGTTTTTGCAGAGTAGATGTATCCATTGTTTCCCACCTTCCATTTAGAATTTTAGTTTTGGTTTTGTCTGTGCTGGGCCCTGCCAGGGCATTTCCCCCCTTTGAATTGATAAGTGCGCTATATCCCGTGAGGACTCCAAATCCCAGAGACTGCAATATTCTACATTGACTCCAGTCTCCAGTAGGTCCTACAGCGCTCAAGAACTCAAAAAGAAAGGACCCAGCACAGATGCAGCTGAGCCCCAAATTTAAGTTATTCTGTAGGGAGATGGACCTTCAGTGAAGTAATGGGACTGCTTATGTGTTTAAGTTAAACATATAAGTAAATGTTTGTAGGATCAGGGCTTGTAAGGTTTGAACTAATTTTTAATGCTTTTGCAACACGGGGTAATATTTCATACCTCAAAGAAGACCCATCTTTTAGTTTTGATATCTCCCTGGATTCCCATTTGGAAGATTTTGTTTAATTACAATTTTTTAAATCAGGAAACACTACTCTTTAGAGCCTAACTAGAGCATACTGGTGATGAGAGTACACAGGCTACCTGTTAGCAGTTAGAAATCCCTGAAACTTCACCTCACATTTTAAACTGGAAGCCATTTACTCTGAATCTTTGTAATAAGGAATGACTTCATGTTATTTAGCAGACAGTGAAAACAAATAAGTTCAAAAATCTAAACAAATAAGTCCATAAATCGAAAGGTTAGATACTTTGGCAATATGTCATTGTACCTGCTGAGAGTTGGTTATGTTTTATGTACTCGTTGTCTACTCATACTCCGGTGTAACACAGTGGTGCATCACATTGATTGATGCAGCCATTGTGTTACACCAGATTTACACCAATTCATTATTGTAATCTCAATGGAATTACATTGACGTAAAATGTGAGTAACACCCTGGTGAATCGGGTGCTTGATTTCCAATTTCTCTTGGATAAGAAATATCTGCTGCCATATTAAAAAACTGGGTCTTTCTATGTATTCAGCTTGAATCCTATAGTACATTATGCACTGTATAGACAGAAAGATCTAAGGACCAGATTTAATGGAGGACACTGATTTACAACAACTGAGAACCTGGGGAGAATCTCTAGCAGAGATGGGCCAAAACTGAACTTTTTACTTTATCTGACACCCAAACCCACGGTGAGCTTTGGTGGTTGGTATAAGAAGGAACCAGGATTAAACCACCCCATGGGAGCCCTAGACCTAAAGTTTCCCATTTCATTTCAACCCTTGTTCCCACATATTGCTAAAGGTTGGGTTCAGATACAGCTTGGACCCATCTTCACCCTGACACCCTTTCCTAAATTTTGGAGCTTTGGATAATATGGAATCCTGATATGAACCATTCTTGGGTTTGCAAAAGCAAAACTTACCTGATCAATTTTTGTGAAAGAAAAACAAAACTCAATCTCACCAACCTACCTCTTGTCATATAACACAGAAGTTAAATACAAATCTGGAAAAAGCATTGGCTTAAGTGTAAAAATTGAAGAAAAAGTGTAGTCACAGTTTATTCCCATGCTTTTGGTACATCCAATTAGACAGTGATCACTTTAATTCAGATCTAAAATTTGACTAAACAAATTGGTTATTAGTAAGCAAAGAAAAATCTTTTTCTGATCTAATTTTAAGAACACAAGCATTTTCAATTTTATTTTATTTTTGTTAGGATAAATTGGCAGCACTTTCTTGCAATCTTTGTATATCTATTTCTATTTCTCCTCTTCCGGTGACATTTATAAATCAGCTCTTTTGCAGGTGTTACAGTTATGAGAACTAAGGAAAACATGTATGTAGTTTTCTACTCACAAACTGATCATTAGTAAAAGTTTAGGTCGGTACTCTCTAAATTTTACTTAACCTTAAAAATTAGGATTGGAAAAGACCCTGTAAAACCATGCAGTCCAATGCACCACTGGTCTGCATGATTGTTCCCTAAACAATCACAAATTTGTCCAAGATAATTTTAATTTTCCAGGTCTCATCAATGATAGTGGAAAGACGAACTTATGGTTAGGTTCTGTTACACTGTATAATACTTAGAAAGTATTATATAGTTTTTAAGAACTTCAGCATCAGTGCAATGGTTCCATTAAAGTTCATTGCAAATTTAAAGTATTATCATTAGAAAAGAACTACAGGCATCCGATGAAGTGAGCTGTAGCTCCCGAAAGCTTATGCTCAAATAAATTGGTTAGTCTCTAAGGTGCCACAAGTACTCCTTTTCTTTTAGGCTAACTTTCTGTGACTGAGGAAGTTCGTGCTTCAGTGTTTCTGGGTTTCAACATTTAATAAACCATTTCAGTCCCTGCTTCTCTGTTGTTCCTGGCCCCCTTCCCCTTTATGTCAGCTTCATGGGACCACGCAGCTCCTGTTCCTTCACTTCCCTCTTCTGGCCTTTCTTTTTTCAGCTCCCACTTCTGCATCTCCTTGTCTCTTTCTGAGTCTGTATTTGTTCCTTTCCCCTTTCAGGTCATCAATTACTTTAAAATGGCTGAGTTGCAAATATTAAAAATTCTCACTTAATTCTTATATGAAACACAATATGGTGAATTTTATCTGGCCCTTAGTGGAGTTTTAATTATAGCACAAAGCCTCAACACAATTTAGCATGATCAACAGTCTTCTGACAAATTGCCCATAAGTGGGATACAGGTCAGAATGGAGGTGTATTCATGTAAGTTCACGCAGCACTTGCCTATGTTATGCCTTGCTCTAGTTACTGTTATTTCCTCAATTTCAAGTTCAGTACCAAATACACCTTTAAAAAAAAATTGGTTACTGTACTAACAGTATAGTACTCTTAATAATGTATTTGATATGTATATTTATATAATAGTTCTATATTCTGCAGTAATATAATGGAGCTATGAAATATGACAGTATCCATTGAACAGCTTGTTTATTGCTTCATATTGCTGCATGTACTTGGGACGTTGGGTTAACTCGACAGTAGATGCTCCACAATGTGCCAGGTGGTCACTCTGAAGTACTGTTATCAATACAATGATGACACATTGTTATGCATAGAAGCTAGCCCACCACACAGCAATAGAAGTATAATAATGGCTACCATAGATTGGTTGCTAAAATGAGTTACAAGGCTTATGGGTCCTGATCCAACTCCCATTAAATTCAGAGTCCAAAAAAGACTAATAGCTTGGATGCCGTTGTCTCATATGCCCACTCAACAAGTTATTTGGCATCTATGTTGTTGGCATTGTTTCTGCAGACTCATTTACATTGGTGTAACTGTAAAGGTTAGGCATGCTATGGGCATAGTGCTATAGTAATAAATTCTTATCTTCTAGACATCTTATTGTATTGCGTTGTATTTATTATTATTGATAATGTTAGTTTAGAGTGTAGTGTGTATGTGACATTAATTAGAGATGGTCCAAGCTTTAAAATCAGGATTCAGAATCCCTCACATATGGAGGTGTTCAGATACAGGGATACAGATGCACCCAGCTCTAAATCCCATGTGGAGTCAAGGAATGCTATTAAGAGGAACAACCTGGAGATGGCAAGAACCTCCAGGGTGCGTATCCTTCTGCCAGTCCCACCAAAGCCCTCCCTTGGTGGAATGTGTGGACACTCCATAAAAGTTTGTTTTAATTCCAGTTAACTGCACTATGTGGAACAGATTCCAATTTGGGTAGTCACATTCTTCCTTTACATTTCTCCTGGAGTTTCACTTGGCCAGGGTAGTCCACACTCCTAGTTCTAAAATGTTATGTACTGTGGCCTTGGTTTATTATGTTAAACAGTTGTCATCCAAAGGTATGTCTATGCTTCAAACTGGAGGTGTAATTCGTAGCTTGAGGAGACGTATGTATGCTAGCTCAATCAGAACAGAAGTGTAGCCTCAGTGATGTGAGCAGTGGGAGGATCTACCTGCACTTGGGTTGGCTAGCCCCTCCTGGCACTGTGGCTACACTTCTGTTTTTAGCATGCTAGCTCTATGTAGATATACACTAACACCACAGAGGTACTGTACCTTGGTGATGGATAAACCAATTCCAATATTTTTAAAATTAGCTTACCATTATTAATGCTGTTTAACTTAATGTAATCTATGTACATATTCACAAAAGGACATTTAGGTGCCACTGGCATTCATAAACCCCCTTCAGTTGCCACCTAATCTTGTAGGTGCCTAAACTCATTGGCACCTACATTTTTGTTGTGAAAGGTGCCTAGGAACCTATGTTTCTGCTTCTGAGAATGTGCACTGTTGCATCATTCTAGACATCCAGATGCCTTAAGCCCCAACGGGAAGATAGATGTTCTCCTGCCTGTCTCACCTGTGAAGCTCGATCTGGTAGGCAAACTCTGAGCTTGCTAACTAGATCAGGGCCCTTTCAAATTCCTGGGGGGGAGGGGCTGGTATCTATTTCATAACTTTTAGCCCAGTAGTTAGAATGATCACCTGGGAAGTGGGAGACCTAGGTTTAATTCCCCCTTCTGCTTGATTGGAAGAAAGAATTTGAACATGAGGTGATGTTGACTTAGCCACTGAGCTATGGGATATTCTTATATGTGGCTCCCTCCCTCTTTCCTCTTGAAGCTGTTTCACTTTTGATTAAGTACTTAAATAGTCATTGTGCCAGAGAAAGAGAGTGTATGTGAGAACAACTCTATGACTGGAGTTTAGGGCTTTCACTTTGGAGGTGGAAGACTTAGGATCCAGCCCCGCTGCTTCAATAGCTCTCTAATTATTTATCCAAGTGGGACAGCGTCAAAAGGGGAGATTGAAGGAGCCACACATCAGAATATCCCTAAGCCCAGTGGTTTGGGCAACCTTCTGAGTGATGGGAGGACCCTTGTTTAAATCCTTTCTCCTGATCAAACATGGGGGTATTGAACCTGGGTCTCCTACATCCCAGCAGAGTGTTCTAACCACTGGGCTAAAAGGTAAGCACTGGCATCACCACCACTGGTGGCATTTCTTGCAAGAAACAGCTTAGGTACCCGACGAGAGGCAGGGCTCAGGACACACCCTCTCATCGCATTCTAATTGATTAGTTTAGATGACCCTTGCCTAGTTTGCTGCCTTCTGTGAATCCTATGCTTAGCAGCCTATCTCTCCCCATATAGGGAACCTAAGTGCCTAACTCAGGTGTTGTGAAAACAAGTGACTTTCTCGTCTAAAAGTTAAGCCCCATAGTACTCAGCATTGCAATGCCTAAAGTCCCATTGTGAACCTGGCCCCTAGTATACCACCTCTAAAGGACTTTAACACATGACATTTTTGAAATACTAATACAACTGTGGTTTAGTTTGTGATATTGTATATAGCAGTGTGTTTTAGTAGGCAATTAATTTATCGTATAGATAACTAGAAGGGATCATTAAATCACACAATGTAGATTAAAATAAAGTAGTATTGACATATAAAAATAGCTAGCATAAAAATAGCAACTTCATGTTTTACAGCAGCTAATACATTTTAATCAAAAATTGAAAAGATTCCAAGGTATTTTAGTTCCAGAGGAAAATTCAGACCTACGATGTTACTCTAAATTTACTTATGTGAGTAGCTTCACTGAGTTTGCATGCATAGGAGATCTGGTCCTGAAATTACATGTTGGTTGAACGAAGAAAAGGACACATTGAGAAATCTATGCATATACCAGTTCAAACTTGCTATAGTATTATGCACATTACATAGTCTTCATTCTAGTTAACATTGTTCTACCGTTACCTATACTTTCGTTTCTGGCATGCTTTGTTTTTGTTTTTGTTTTCTTCTGTTCTTCCACATTCAAGAAATTCTGTTAGGCACTATAAAACATTACCACCCAAGATGCCTTTACTAGAGAATGGTACTCACTGGAATATTTACAGGTAAGTAAGTATTCACTTAAATTATTTAAACAAACATACACATTATAATAATATAGTGGTACTTTCTAGAAAACTTTAACAGATAAAAACATGTACTTATAAACATTCAACTATCTAAAATTAACTCTTACATAAGTGACAAACACTTGCAACCTCTGTATTGTCTAGAATTCTTCTATCATTAAACTCTACTGAAATGTCAGTACTGGAGTTAAATAGTATTACAGTTTTCTTTTCCTTATGTCTCATTTTTCTTTCTTTATGTGTATGGTTTTGATTACATGTGAAATTAAATTTTATTTTTATTTTAAATAATTTTAATTTATAAAGCTCAACTCTGCCTGCATGTGCTAAAACCAAATCAGTGATTAGACAGGATATTTCACTCCTTCGTGATTGTCTTAATGCACAAATACCAAGATTTACAGACGAACTCTTGGTTAGGTAAGAACTGAGTAGAAGTGCCCCTTTCTGTTTAGTATGTAATATGGTTTTCTAAAGTAAATTAGCTTCACTCTAAACTATTTTTACTTGAGATATACTGTATCCTGTCCTTCTGTGTTGGTATAGCAGTTGTTACTAGTAATAAATATTTAGATGTATTGTTTTAGTATTTCCCGTTCCACTTTCTCATAAGTATGTATTGCGTAGTCTCATTTTATGGTCTTAGATACTTAAGATTTTTTATGCAAACAAGTTCAAACATAATCTTTCATTTGGTTTATTTTTAAACAAATATTTGCATTGTCATCTAGTCAGTTCTTTTACATCTTTATTAATTAAATCATTGTGATACCACATTTTTATGTAAAGAGAACATTATTTTATTATTTAATATCTAACATTGTGTTCCTTTCTTTGTTTTCTTTTTCTTTCTCTTCTACCATTGGATGCAATGCACTGGCACTAGTGAACTACAGCCCTCCCTTGACAGGGCTAGGAGTGCTAGTACCAACTGCTTGAGACCAGATACTAGTTTGCATTCACCAGAACGAGAAAGGTATAAAGTAAAGACTTATGAATTTCTTGTCATCTGTGCTGGTGAACTTTGTCAGTTTTGTTTGTTTCTCCATATGAGTCTTCTACATGTCTGTACATTCATATCTGCTTTGGTATTTGTAGACATTTTTGCCCCTATACTCATATATGCCATGCAAATTGTGTGTTGCAGTTTATAATTGCTTCTGGCTTCTTCTTTCCCTATTTTTAGTTCAAGCTGATGTCATTGTTTACAAAAGTCCTCAGTATGCTGATAATAACACTGCAGTGTTAAGTGAGGTGAAGGAGCACCACTTGATTGTTAATCTTCATTATCATCTGCTAAGATGTATTACTTTTATTTCTTGCCCATTCTGCAAATTGCAAATGAGATGGTGTCATAAAATTTACAAATTATATGAATTAGGATGCAAATCGTGAAATCAAACTCTTATTTTTCAAACCAAAATTGTAATTTGTATAACAGCGTGTACATTAATTTCCACAAACCAACCAACCAACTACATTATTTTCTTAATCTAATCTGCCATATCTATTGTTGTTTGTTTAAAGTATAAATCAAAACAATGTAATGATCTTTGCACTATATAACACTGTACTTAGTTTACATAAGCTTCAAGAATACATTTTCAGCAATTTAAATGAAATATAGTTGCATTTGTTATGTTGAATAGAAACATTTAATGACTGCTTTCTAAACTTTCACCTTTAAAGCTAGTGTAGTTCAAAGCCACAGGGAAACCAAATACTATGGACAGATTTTGTAATTAGATGTGAGTATGTCTTAACAGAGAATTTTTGAATGTTTGCAGTATTCTTGTCTAAGAATTCTTGTTTTCTATAGCGTGAAATCCTGACCCCACTGACGTCAACAGTAAAACTCACATTGGCTTCAGTGGGAGTAGGATTTAGCCCATGGTGTAAATACTCAATTGATATGTAGGGTAATAATGTGAATTTGCTCATCAATCAGTCCAGAAAAATTGGTTATTGAAATTAGCAAACCACTGAGCATTTTTGTTGTTGTAAAGTGATGAGCAGAGTAACAAGCAATCTATAACTAAGGCCTAGGATATTAATGTAAACTTTTTGTATGGTTTTAGCAACAACAAAAATATTCCAAAAAATAGTTACATTTTCAAAGCAGGGCATGTGGTTTGCTGTATTAATTTCAAGGAAAATCATGCCACTAAAACACTGTACATCATTTTGAAAATTCTGGGAACAATAGCTGGTCACCGTTAAAACATCTAGTTATAGGGAAAAAGTCTTCTCTGAAATCTAAACCCAACTGTGAAGCTATGTAGAAGCCTCATGTTTCCATGATGGGCAGAGTCCCCTGGGAGGCAAATATGAGGGGGAAAGGAGTCCAGGAGAGCTGGCTGTATTTTAAAGAAGTCTTATTGAGGGCACAGGAACAAACCATCCCGATGTGCAGAAAGAATAGCAAATATAGCAGGTGACCAGCTTGGCTTCACAGAGAAATCTTGGGTGAGCTTAAACACAAAAAGGAAACTTACAAGAAGTGGAAACTTGGATAGATGACTAGGGAGGAGTATAAAAATATTGCTCGAGGATGCAGGGGTGCAATCAGGAAGGCCAAAGCACAATTGAAGTTGCAGCTAGCAAGGGATGTGAAGGATAACAAGAAGGGTTTATATAGGTACGTTAGCAACAAGAAGAGGGTCAGGGAAAGTGTGGGACCCTTACTGAATGGGGGAGACAACCTAATGACAGATGATGCGGAAAAAGCTGAAGTACTCAATGCTTTTTTTTTACCTCTGTCTTCACAGACAAGGTCAGCTCCCAGACTGCTGCACTGGGCAGCACAGTATGGGGAGGAGTTGAGCAGCCTTCAGGGGTGAAAGAACAGGTTAAGGACTATTTAGAAAAGCTGGACATGCACAAGTCCATGGGTCCAGATCTAAAGGATCTGAGGATGCTGGTTGTTGTGATGGCAGAGCTATTGGCCATTATCTTTGAAAACTCCTGATGATCAGGGGAGGTCCTGGATGATTGGAAAAAGGCAAATATAGTGCCCATCTTTTAAAAAGGAAGAAGGAGAATCTGGGGAACTACAGGCCAATCAGCCTCACCTCAGTCCCTGGAAAAATCATGGGGCAGGTCCTCAAGCAGGTCCGTTTTGAAGCAATTGGAGGAGAGGAAGGTGATCAGGAACAGTCAACATGGATTCATCAAGGGCAAGTCATGCCTGACCAACCTGATTACCTTCTATGATGAGATAACTGGCTCTGTGGATATGGGGAAAGCAGCGGACGTGATATATCTTGACTTTAGCAAAGCTTTTGATATGATCTCCCACAGTATTCTTTCCAGCAAGTTAAAAAAGTATGGATCGGATGAATGGACTATAAGGTGGATAGAAAGCTGGCTAGATCTTCGGGCTCAGTGGTTAGTGATCAATGGCTCAATGTCTAGTTGGTGGCCGGTATCAAGCGGAGTGCCCCAGGGGTCGGCCTGAGGCCAGTTTTGTTCAACATCTTCATTAATGATCTGGATGATATGGATAGATTGCACCCTCAGCAAGTTCATGGATGACACTAAGCTGTGGGGAGAGGTAGATATGCTGGAGGATAGGGATAGGGTCCAGAGTGATAGATAAATTGGAGGAGTAGGCCAAAAGAAATCTGATATGGTTCGACAAAGACAAGTGCAGAGTCCTACACTTAGGACAGAAGAATCCCATGCACTGCTACAGGCTGGGGACTGGCTGGCTAAGTGGCAGTTCCACAGAAAACGACCTGGGGATTACAGTGGATGAGAAGCTGGATATAAGTCAACAGTGTGCCCTTTGATGCTAAGAAGGCTAACAGCATATTGGGCTTCATTAGAAGGAGCATTGCCAGCGGATTGAGGGAAGTGATTATTCCCCTCTATTCGGTACTGTTGAGGCCACATCTAGAGTATTGCGTTCAGTTTAGGGCCCCCCACGACAGAAAAGATTTAGGAAATTGGAGAGAGTCCAGTGGAGGGCAATGAAAATGATTAGGGGGCTGGGGCACATGGCTTACGAGGAGAGGCTGAGGGAACTTGGCTTATTTATTCTGCAGAAGAGAAGAGTGAGGGGGGATTTGATAGCAGCCTTCAACAACCTGAAGAGTGGTTCCAAAGAGGATGAAGATAGGCTGTTCTCAGTGGTGGCAGATGACAGGACAAGAAGCAATGGTCTCAAGTTGCAGTACTGGAGGTCTAGGTTGGATATTAGGAAAAACTATTTCACTCAGAGGGTGGTGAAGCACTGGAATGCGTTACCTAGAGAGGTGGTGGAATCTCTATCCTTAGAAGTTTTCGAGGCCCGGCTTGACAAAGCCCTGGCTGGGATGATTTATTTGGGGCTGGTCCTGCTTTGAGCAGGGAGTTGGAATAGATGACCGCTTGAGGTCTCTTTCAACCCTAATCTTCTGTGATTTTTGCCCATCAGGTCTTCAGCCTCATATGGAGTAGAAATTACAACACTGGTTGATGATCTCCTCTTAGTGAACAGTGTCCATGTTGATCCTTTGAGGTCTCTCAGCAATCTGTAATACCATTGAACATAAGGTTTAGTTAAATAGCCTGTGGTCCCTAGCTAGGGTATATGATATCACTCTGGAGTCGTTCTGTTTCTAGCTTTATTAGAAGTCCCATAGGATGGTTGTGGGTATTTGTTTCTGTCCCATGGGATCTCTTGTGTGGGATAGCACAGAGTTCAAATAGTATATGATGCTTTTGTGGTAAATAATAAGATGACTTGGGTTGTGACTCCATTGACATACTGATGAGATGCAGCTCTTTTAATCAGACCCAGATGGTATTTGTTTTTCCAATGCCTGTCCAATTTTGAGAGCAAGATGCAAAAGATGAATTTAGAATAACGCAATGCTTTCGGTTCTGGGGGGAAAAGATTTTCCAGGGATTTCAGACCTCATTATTTAATGTAGCTGTCTTCTCTTCATCCAAGAGGGTTAGCAATCTGTTAGCTATATTATACTTCATCCAGAGCCATATGTTGAATTCTTTTCTTATTTGCTTTGGTGGACTTTTTCTAGAATTTATTTGTAAGATTTTATTCAGCAGATACCAGTTACTCCACATATTGAACCATGGTTGGTTTGTGACCATCATGTCACTGTTTCTGAAGTACATTCTCCTTTTATGGAGAAGTGTAAATAAAGAATTCCTACGGTGGTATTCCAAATTTCCTTCACAGGAATTATAAATTGTGTTCGGGCTCCCTTTTGTCTCAGAAAATATAAAGTAAATGAAGTGTGAAATATGAAGTTTAAAGTGCCTGCACTTGCATTTTGAACAAGGTGATATGGGCTGTGTTTAGTGTACTGACAATAAAGCACTTTGTTTGCACATTAATGTTTTATTGGAAATAGTATTGATCTTTAAACTCTGTGCAGTATTGTACTTGTCACCTGAAATGCTACATCAGACATTTTTAGTTCCTTAACAATAGAATATAGACTACAACATTCAGTGGCTTAGCCTTACTGTACAATCATTAGGAGAGTTTTTATTCCCGTTTTTGAAAACTTTTTTCAACATAAATTTGCAAGGTTTCATATAGCTGGAGTTAAGCTCTTCATATATTGTACCGTGGTTGCTCTATGAGCATCAGGATGCTGCATCTGTGTAATTTAATCTTAACATAACTCCATTTGAACACTGTCAGGTGGAATGCTGGCACTGGCTTTCTGCCCAGTGTTCCTATTAAAGGCATCACTGCATGCCTTCCTCTGTTACTTTATATGGCAATGGGTCCGTACAAATGGCAATCAGGACTTCACAAGACATGCCCAGAAAGCTTCCCTGTTCCTAAGGCTGCTTAAATAAATTGCTGTGCTGTGTTAGTGGTGGCAGAAAATGTTGAAATATACATTGCAGTTCACTGAGTGCCACAGGCAACTTCATTTATACAATTTGAGTGGTATACGGGCAAACTTTCTCATAGTTGACAGACAAGAACTACACAATTTTAAATTATTTGGGAAGGGTCCTACTGGGAAACAATAAGGAAGACTGTTTAAAACACAATGCCAGTGAATTGTAGGAGTAGGGAAGTGAAAGGAATGAGTTTGGGTACCAGTGGATGAAACTAAACCATTGAGCCTAACTGCAGATGTGAATAGAGCAGATTACCTAGCCATGGCCGAAGGCTAAGTTAGCTCCCTCTTTAAAAACTCTGGGCTGGTGAATGTACTTTGACTACATAATATATCATAGATAAATATCTATAAATAAATAATTATAGTAATAATAATGCTGAGGGTTTCTTCAGCATTTTCTCCTCCACTGTAGGTAACTGAAGGCAGAACATGCCTAGCTAGGGTGACCAGACAGCAAGTGTGAAATATCGGGACAAAAGGAACCTATATGAGAAAAAGACCCAAAAATCAGGACTGTCCCTATAAAATCAGGACATCTGGTCACCCTATTCCTAGCTGAAAAATATGGATTCTGTGCCTTAGGCCTCGTCTATACTAGAAACTTCTGCCGGTATAGTGCTGTCACTTAGAGGTGTGATGATTTTTTTAAACATTTCTGTACCGATAAAAGTCCTACCATAGCTGCATTTATACCATAATTACATAAAGGAGCTTTTGCTCAGGAAACCGATACAAACGTTTCTGGCAAAAGCACTTTTTGGCCCGTATAAGCTGTGTCTACACTAAGAGGGTTTGCTAATATAGCTATACTGGCAAACTTTTTGTAGTTTAGACCTAGGTAAAATTTTTGCCACATATTAATAGCCTGGCTGTAGAGCCAAAATGCTTTCCACAGCTCTCTGTGACACAGTGTGCTATAGAATATGCCTGAAGACTTCAGCACTTATTTGTTAATACATGTGCACACATACTCACTGCATTTCACTTATTTTGACTGTCTATTAGTATTCATTTTGATTAAAATACCTGAGTGATTGAAGTTTCTATGAGACCTGCAAGACATACAGGAATTTATATAGCAGACAGTAACACCCTGAAACATAGATAAAAATAATCCAATGTCACCAACTCTTAGGGCTCGTGTGGACGGTGGTGTAATGATATCTATAGGGGAGTGATATCCAAAGTGCCCTAACATATCAGGAATGGTCTAGTTATTACTTAGTCCTGCCTTGAGTGCAGGGGACTGGATTAGATGACCTACTGAGGTCTCTTTCAGTTCTACACTTCTGTGATTCTAAAGTATGCATTAATTGGTCCATATAGACCCTGCTGGTGTGCACTAAAGATTCCCTAGTGCACTTTAACATTGTGCTCAGGAACCTTTAGTGCATACCAGCAAAGTCTATATGGACCAATTAATGTAAAGCACATTAGGGTGCTTTAGAAATCCCACTCCCATAGGCCACATTATCTCACTGTGTAGACAAGCCCTTTGTTTTTGGCTGCTTTTGTCATTGTTGATCTGCCTACTGGCCCTGGTTTTTTTCACTCTGTCACTCTGAATTCTGGTTTTGGTTTGGTTTTTAGTAGGCCATCTTATTTCTATCTATAGATTTCTCTGTTGCCAGACACAGTGGTATCTGTGGCCTCAGTTTAGGAAATCACATAAGCACATATTTAGAGCACAAGTGTACTTTCTTGAATCAGAGACTCATCACCCAAAACACAGTAGTGTCTTCTCGGTGTAGTACAATCACAATCTTCATATAGGTCAATTAGTAATATTTTATTGATTATTAATAGGTAATGTTATGGCCAATGATAGTTATGCAGTAACACCTGATGGCAGTTTTTATTTACGCTATAGGAGCCCAATCCTGCAAAGACTTAATACCAGTCATAGTTCCATTAGTTATGTTTGTAGGTTTTGGCCTTAAGTGATTCTTTAATGCAGGTCTGAGCAAATAAAATTGAGGAACAAATCAAAGTGATTGAATTAAGTAGAACACTCCGTATGTATATCTTACAACTGGGCTTTTCTATGGTCATATAGAAAAAGTAATAATATTGGCTGCTCTGTAATCATGACTTGATAGGGATTTTTGAGATGGTAAACTCTGGTGCCTTTATCTGGTCTTCATGACCTTATGAAATCCTAGGATATAGATATTTGATGAAATTCCCATGAATAGTTATTAAAAAAATTGGAGCTATCATTTGTTCTTGACCTCATCGGCCCTATTCTGCTCCAGGATCACAATATTTTCATATTTTTATAAATCCATTAATAAAACAAAACACCCTCTAACATTAGGAAAGTAAGTGTGTTTACACTGCATGTTTTTTAGAGTTCATGTTTGACTGTGACTATTTGTATTTGAACTAATTACATAACAATATAACAGCTGTTTATATTAGGTATACACTATGTTGGGTTTTTTCCTCTTTTTCAACCAGTGTAGAAGAGAGTACATTGTTGCATGTTTGTCTGCATTGTAATGTTGCACATGCTTTGTACAGTATATAACAGGGGTGGCCAAACATACTGGCCCTCCAAGCTGCATATGACAATCTTGAGAAGTTCGAGTGCCGGGGTGCACCTGCCAGGGGTCGGGCCTCGGGCTTCAGCCCCGTGAGAGGCACCTGATGGGGCACAGGGCTAAAGCCCCAAGACTCCCCTCCCCGCTAGGCAGAAGCCCCTACTGTACCATCCCACTGCAAGGCAGAGATCCCAAACTCCCCCCCAACCAGTCTGGTAGGTGGAGAATGTCGGGGGGTCTGGGGAGTTCTGTCAGCCACTCTCTAACTGTAAAAGAGCCGCATGTGGTTTGCAAACCACAGTTTGGCCATCCCTGGTATATAAGGTTAAGCGCCACTGAAATTTACGGAAAGAGAGTATGCTGTCAACGTTCATAATGCATGATGACCAAAATTAATAACATTTTGTAAAAATGCACTTTAATATTTGTAGAGGATATCAGCATATTAAGGGCTTTGACTGAGTGCACTGATGCATTAACATTTTCTTTAACCCTTGCTTTGGAGAGAAAAAGTAACTAACTGCTAACAACCTATTCCCTTTGGAATCTTTTAAAAGAGCTACCTAAATGTGAAGTGATGCTAAATCTCCCTGAAACTTTTGTTATTTGCATGTTCCGTAAGTGAAACACTGTTTCTTAATAAATGGACTGGAAGGTTGCCTCAGAAAGTGAATAGTTCATGTAAAGTATTACTCTGCTAATGTAAATATATAGAGATATATACAATGATTTCTTGCCTGTATTTTCAAAACTAAGCAGCATTAGGTTTATACTATATTATCTTTCCATTGTGATTGAGCCTTTTTATTGTTCTAAATCAAATGAGCTTTTGAAAGAAAAAACTATTACAAATATGAATGTTCCCCCACCCCTCCCACCCACGCTGTTTAAAGATTTTTTTTCTTTAATTTATAAAATCAATAAAAAGAGACTGGCATGAACTAATAAAACTTGATTGCACATTTTTTTGAATATAAAAGAAATTTTATAAGTTTACACTAGTCCAGGCACACAAATATATACTAATTAATTTCTCTTTGCTAACATGCAAATTTATAATATTTACTCTAAATATAACATTATTACCTTGACTATTAAATAAGGATATCCTTTATTTAACCTAGACTCAACAATAATAGTTAATATATTAAACTTCTTAAAATGATAATTATACTTAGCAAGATTTGTGAGAGCTTCTTGCTCCCAAGTGTCAGCCTTACCTTTTTGGACAGGTTAACTTCACAGAATCATAGAATATAAGCCTTGGAAGGGACCTCAGGAGGTCATCTAGTCCAACCCCCTGCTCAAAATTTGATGAATCTCATCTCTTCTACTTGTCTCAGCTATATAAAGGAATTCAACTCAGAAGTCAATAGTGGCTGATCCTGCCTTTTAAAAATTTGTTGTCTGTCTCTGTAACAGTGCTCAGCAACAAAAGAACCTGAGATGGATGGTGTCACAGGCTCTCCTCCTAGAAAATAAATAGTCTTTGATGAGCATGTAATGTAAAGAGTAAAGACACATGCTTGTCACCAAGGAAGCATTACCCCTTTTAGAAGATGTAATATCCTCCATTGCTACAAAACCCAGAAAACTTTCAGAGCTTCTGTGTGTTGGCAGCCTCAAAGAAAATTTTGGACTGCACAGAGCCCTTCCATTGCACATTGAATAGGGGTCTCTACAAGCTGATGAGTAGAGCAGATAGTGACATAGGATGAGCTCTAGGAAAACAGATCACTTTGTGCCCCACATTCTGCTGTTAACAGTGTAACATGATGCTTTAATCCTCTTAAAGGTCTCTTTGTAATTTAAAACCATGTATTTTTACTGGAAAAATTTTGTTTAGTGCAGTTAATGGGGGAATAAACCCTTGGGAAAATGAAAGAGGAAAATAACAGCCAATCAACACCTGAAAAGTTCTTCTAGTTTATAATTCCAACTTCTTCTATTGAATAACAGGTTTTTAGATTTTCTAGCATTTGAGGATGTTTGAAATACTGTATATGCCATGAAAATTATTTAAATCACTCTAAATTGTGCATGCTTGTACACTCATTATAATTGTTTGTATAGTGTACTGCTATATAGAAAATATACCACAACAAACAGCTATAAGAATAGTGTATCCAAATTTCTAAAAAAATTAGTAAGAATTATTATATTAAAAACAATCAATTTCATTACTTTTTGGGGTACTTTTCCAGTCCCAATTCCCATACCTATTTTAATTTTTTCACTCACTAAATATTTTTTTCCTGTTTTATTGAATGGGCAAACAGGGGTAGATGGTCCCCCTCCCTAGAGAGGAGACGACCTACTAGTCCCAGGATTCATATCCAGCATGCATCTCCGGAGGATGACAGGTACTAGCCAACTCCTCCTAACTGAAAAGTGGCTTACTGCATCTTGCACTCTGAGAGAAGTATAATAAAGTTTTAAAAAAATATTTAATAAACTTTAACTATGACAAAATCAAAGTAAAGTGTCAGCTCAAAGTTCATCTCTGCATTTTGTTGAATTATTATAAAGCACCTAGGAATGTGCCCCTGGTCAAGTCTTCTGATTGTGTGAACATTCCAAGGGATAGTTTCTGAAAACAAGATGTCTAATCTGATGTAGAAACTTCCATATTAATGGACTGTTCATTCTTTCCCCCGGCCCCCGTTTCTGTAAATGTAGTTTTTTTTCCCCTGTGGTGCTTTATAATATATTTATCTGTCAGAGAGCCTATTTCTTTCTTTTTTTTTAATTTAACCTCAATTATGTTTCTTTCTCCGCAAAATGCTTATGAGAAAAAAATCAGATACACAGAGAGAAATATTAATTGGTATATATAATAATTGGTATGGTTATGAAATTCTTTCGTAAATTAAGGTTATCTTCAGGGGCAGGTTTTCCCTACAAGGTAGGTTTTGACCAATAATGCAAGTGCTTTGGATCCACTTTGTATGCTGATTTGCCAGTTGTGATGAATGTAAGCACCTTCCATTGTTTTGTTTCATGCTCTGGTTTTCTTATTCAACTCAGTTTTGATGCCTGGTATTTTTAATAGTAACGTTCTTCTCGTATGTTGTCATTTCTTCTACTAGATTCACTTTTTAAACCAAATAAGATATTAATTCAGCACTTTGAATGTAACGCAAGAGCAAGATTTTATTTCTACCCTTTAAACCCTGATGTGTTATAGTAAATCTGCTCATTCTTAATTTTTTAAAAAAGTTTGTGCAGTTCTTATGAGGTTTAACTCTCAAAAGTACAGTATACAAGTAACATTACAGTTTCTGTAGTGCTGGTCTTCTCTTTCTGCTTAAGAGCTCCTACATTTATGCCATAGTCTGTTTTGCCTTGCCTTGGAAGTATTGCCACCAACTTTAGTGGGAACACTATAGCTATACCTGGATTCCATTTCTATGTGCAATAGTATGTTTTCAAATTATCACATGATGTTTTTTAATTCCAAAACTGGCTACATCTTGCAGTCACTGCATACCTAAACATTTAATTGACTGTAGTACTGAGTCCAATGTGATCTCTGTTTTTGTATTTTGATACTTCCAAAAGGACATTATCAGTAAAGATAGTACAATTAGTACATATAGTCCATATTTATGTAACCTAGTGGATGGTTTAGGTTAAGAATTAAGTAGAAGTTAGGCTAACTTAGGCCCAAAACCTAAGTGTAGAGGAGTATGGGAAATTGGAGTTGCTAGTGTGAGAAAGTTGGAGATAAGTTGGAGACAGCAAGACAGGAAATTTGAATTTAGCAAGGACGTGATCTAGGGTTATATTGCTGCAATGTTTTGGTTATAACTGGTTTGAGCAACGTTTTTAATAAGTGTTTTGAGAATTTTGTAATGTTGTATTAAAATGCTACCTATATTGATAGAATGGGAAGTAAATTTAAATAATGTGTAAGGTAAAGAGCCAATAAGGAAACGATGGAAATATAATTATGGTAAGGGGTAGTTTAATGTTAATTAATATTATAATAGGTGGAAAAAGGCATAGCCTTGCAACATTGCAGGGGAGTGCCAATTAACTGTTAGGTTTCAGGATTATAAGGCTGTACTTCACGCTGTTCTCAGTGGACTGATTACTCACTGATATACACTATTTCATCTTTGAATATATGTATAATTGTAGTATTGTGTAAGTAGTAATTGCATACCTGTTTGCTTACGTAATCATTTTCCTTTTGAATAAAGTCTCCTTGTATTATTTAAAGTGTTGCCCAATGGTCCTCTACTAAACAAATTTTCTGTAATTACAGAATTTTCTATAGCCAACTTGAAAACTAAGTTGGGGTTTATTACACCCTTATCTTTAGCAACTTAATATTAATTGGGAGCATTTCAAGATAAAGGTTACAAAAGGTTACACTTTCTAAACGATAAGCATTTTTGAGTAACTCTTTCCTCTCACTATAATAGCTCTTAGAAGTCCATGAAAAGTCTCTTATTGACTTTGATGGATCAGGCCCATCATATGTAGGGCCCCTGGGAGAAATCCTGACCCCATTGACATCAATGGTAGTTTTGCCACTGACTTCAGTGGATCCAGTATTTCACCCTAATACTACAATCCTTACTTAATCATCTTTATTCTTGGTGTCATTGGGACTTTTGCCTGAGAACTTCAAGATTGTAACCATCGAGTGTACTCCTGACATCTGTTTTTCTATCTTTGTTTTAATAAGTTTATTACATTAAAGTGTCTGCATAAGAGGGAAAACTATTATGGTAAAGGCTTTTAAATCATAAAAATATTGTAAAATTTTCAGTTTGATATAAGTGTCTTTCTACAGATGTAAGAAACATTAAGAAGAAACATTTTTCTTTCTTTTCATTTATGTCTCGTTGGTGTGATTTCCTGGCTGAGGTGCAGAAAAAGGCGTGCATTAATGCCGTACTCTTTTTGCTACTCAGATGCTGCTTATTTGCACTTTCTTCTGTCTCCGCGACAGACAGAAGTTACAGCAACTTAGGCTCCTTTACACAACAGTAGAGTATGGATGTCCAACAAGTAGATGAGGAGTCCAATTTACACAGCCTACTCATCACCTCTGAATTTGGCCCTAAGAATTTAAAGTGGTTTAACTTCCTTATCTGGGATAAAAATATATATTATTCAGTAATTAGGGGTAGATGAACCTTTGGGTACTTGACTAGTTTGTTGTAACTGAAACCCATTTCCTGATCCATTCCCAAGAGTTAAGTTATTCAATTTTTAAATACACAACACTCCCTTGCCCATTAAGCAGTCTTTCGATGCAAAGGAATGGGATTGAATATGGTGATACTCTGCTTATGTAGTTGACTCACAATCCCAGAGCAATTGTGTATTTCTGCTAGAATGATCAATAGTGAAATAGTTAAAGCTAACATTTTAAATCAGTTAGTATTATCTTTTTTCTTTTTCTTTTCTATTCAGTTCATTTTGTGTATAATGTAAAAGAGAAAACCAAAGCCAAATTACATTTATACAATTAGAATTCTCTTACATTTTGTACTAATCATTGCCCTTAAAAATCTATTTCACAAGCAATTCTGTATATTAGCTAGTACCATTCAATACTAGACTTTGCCTTTCTTTGGTATGCTTTTGTGAACGCTTGTCAAAATAACAACTGATGGTTGAGGGGAGGCTCTGAGTGACACACTGGGTTACTTGACTAGCTTTTCATAGCCAAGTTTAAATCCTGACTTCACAGATAAATTGAATTTGACAGCTGTCATGTCAGACTCCATTTGTGTACATCCCAGAATTATCATACAAGTTGGACCAATTTGCATTCTGTGCTCAAGATATACTATACATATAGGTTTCAGAGTAACAGCCGTGTTAGTCTGTATTCGCAAAAAGAAAAGGAGTACTTGTGGCACCTTAGAGACTAACCAATTTATTTGAGCATAAGCTTTCGTGAGCTACGGTGAGTGAGCTGTAGCTCACTGTAGCTCACGAAGTGAGCTGTAGCTCACAAAAGCTTATGCTCAAATAAATTGGTTAGTCTCTAAGGTGCCACAAGTACTCCTTTTCACTGTACATATATTGACTCAAAAATATTAAAAAATCATGGCTTTGTTTTCTTTTTTTTCTTCTTTATGATATGTTATAAAGACCTCAAAGTTTTTTATCCCTTGTTTGTTTTTCACATTAGAAATTCAGATCCTGTCTAGGCTTCAACATTTTATGATTATAATTGAACTAGGGAAAAGGTGATATCACAGGTGATGAGAGGAGCCAAGTGAGTGAAAGTTGAGCAATTGACAATAGAAGGGACTTTTATTCAGACTATTTGTTTTATTAACAGTATATATTTAACTTCAATCGCTATTTAACATTTTGGGTAAATGAAGCTTCTGTTAAAATTCAACATTCTTGTCCCTTTCCGTTAAAGTGTGAAAGCTCTCAGTAAGCCTCCCTGAGACCTTCCAGAGTCTTTCAGCAAAACCAGGGAAAACCAAACTTGACATTCTTGATATAGTTAAGGTAGAAATGCAGAAAACAGTTTTAAAAGCTTTCACACTCCTTTATAATTTATAAAGAAGCAAAGCAAAAAAAAAAAAACAAATAAATAAATAAACCCACAAAAAACAAAGGCCAGAAACCCAATTTTTTAAAATAGCCTTTGAAAATTTCCTTAAAATTAATACATTGTCTTTTGAAGGAAAATAATGATATATTTTCTCAAATAGGTTATCATTTAACCTGACACTGAGCTACACTTTAAGATGACCTCAGATCTGGGACACAGAGAATCCTCACTTCCAAAATTTGAATAACCTGCCTGTATACTCGAAAGGGCACCTCAATTATCTACAGATTTGGAATTAGTTGCATCTGTATAAAACAAGCTAAGGTGCTTTCAAAAGTCTGATAAGGAATCCAGACAAACAGACGTCAGAAACAGAGAGACAAGATGGGTGAGGTAATATCTTGTATTGGACCAATTTCTGTGAGTGAGAAAACAAGCTTTTCAATCATACTGAGTTCTTCTTCAGGTCTGGTCTGAAGAAGAGCTCCCCGTGTCTCAAAAGCTTGTCTCTCTCACCAAAAGAAAGTGGTTCAGTAAAAGATATTACCTCACCCACCTTGTCTGTCTAATATCCTGTAACCAACATGGCTACGACTACACTGCATATGTCAGAAACATGTTAACTATATCTGTACTTGTTATAGTACTGTATAGTATCTGTACTTGAGAGAAGAGAAGGCCTCATTCTAATACACCCTGAGAGGAAGGCACTTCCTGCTCTCTCTTTTACTAACTCTGTTGATTTCATAGATTCACAGATCCATAGATATTAAGGTCAGAAGGGACCATTATGATCATCTAGTCTGACCTCCTGCACAACGCAGGCCACAGAATCTCACCCACCCACTCCTGCAAAAAAACCTCTCACCTATGTCTGAGCTATTGAAGTCCTCAAATTGTGGCTTAAAGACTTCAAGGAGCAGAGAATCCTCCAGTAGGTGACCCGTGCCCCATGCTACAGAGGAAGGCGAAAAACCTCCAGGGCCTCTTCCAATCTGCCCTGGAGGAAAATTCCTTCCTGACCCCAAATATGGCAATCAGCTAAACCCTGAGCATATGGGCAAGATTCACCAGCCAGACACCCAGGAAAGAATTCTCTGTAGTAACTCAGATCCCACCCCATCTAACATCCCATCACAGGCCATTGGGCCTATTTACCATGAATATTTAAAGATCAATTAATTGCCAAAATCATATTATTAGTTCCCCTTGGCTTTTGTTCATGGACTATCCTGAAAGCGGAGAGACTTTGAAGGGACCTGGCTGGAGGGCCAAGTCACAGAAAGAGGCAGACCACCACAGCAGTGGAGAGAGAGCTGCCATGCCACACCCCACCTCAAGGAGGCGCGAGTGGTGAAACAAACCCTTCGCACACCGGCCGATGCTGTGTTATGTTCACATATTGTAATCAGTGAGGCTACTAGTATGAGCAAACTTACTCATGTATGAGTTTGTAGAATCAGATCCAAACTGAGTAGGGGACATTTTTTTCCCATTTCTTAAAGGGGTCTGCAAATAATGAAGAATAAAAAATAAACATTTTAAACTATGAAAATTATTCGACTGTGTCTTCTAAAGTTAGAGATATGGCCTTATAGCAAATCTTGCACTTTTCATTATATAGGGATAAGTAGTAATAGCCACATAAGTTTTCAGTCAGTTTGGCAATCACATTCAGCAGTCAAAGATGAACATCTTAATTTAACATTATAGCTGAAAGGCTGAGGTTATACGATAAAGCATTACTAGATATCTTATTTATTCTGTATAACTGAGTTTGGTACCTGGAAAAAAACCCAGACCTACGTATCGAGTCTGGAAAAAAGTTCTCTTTTGTACAGTGGCCTGCATGTGAAAACTGACAGAACAGTTATATTTAAGTCAAATTGTAAGTTCTGGATAAATTGTAAATATGTTAAAAGAGTTTAAGCATAAAATGAAAATAGTATGGAAATTACAAGAGACATATTTTGACCATCATTAGAATACATTTTTTTAAAATATTCTTGCTGGGTCAGTTTGCTGCCTTTGTGTGATTATTGAGCAGTTATTTATCACACCAGCAAAACATCTGGTAATTTTAGTATGGATATTTAGGAAAGTTTTCTTAAATGCAAACAGAATTTATTTGATTTTAATCAAGATAATTTGTCAGTAATTAAAACTAAAATGTTATTTTTTCAAATACTACTTGAATTTTCATTTGGATTGAGGAAGAAGCATTTATCTATTATTCTAATGGACAAATTTTTAGATTTATTCTCAATAAGGAAAATGGCAATTGGTGAGCTACAATGCTGTAGTTCAATATAGATTTTACATTTTTCAGTCACTGATGTTTTACTTTTGTACTTACCATGGTGTTACAGATTTGTAAAATATCCCCTTTAAACATATGAATAAAGGGAACATCAGAAATGCAGTTTGGTCAGTACTTAGTACATGAATGCTATTGGTTTATATATTTTGACTGCATGTCTCCATCTTCACTGCATGTGACCATCTCTCTGTTTCTGTCCATTCTGTCCAATTCACTTCCATGTTTCCAAAATTTGTGAAGAACAAGGACGCTGGAGTCTTGCATTCCAAAACAAGACAGTATAAACCACCTAAGTGCTAAACCTGGAACAACACAGAGGTATCCTTATTAAATCAAATTTTAGTTCCAAGTAAATTCTAATTTATGAACCGTGAACAATTTCCTTCCCTGACAACATGCTCTGTTATAAATATTTTATTTAATATGCTTTTTCATTCTCTTTATAGCTAAATATACATTATAGCTGTTGGTATTTTCATACTAACATATTTAACCTCTTTATATATAGCGCACTAAGTGACTAAATTTGAACATGGAGTAAGTGCCCACCATACACCCCTATGTGCACTCTCTGGACATTGGGCACAGGCATTAAAGCATAGATTGGGTGCCCAGCTCCCACTTATTCATCTCATGAGCTGGGCATAGCAGTTGAGTCTGCATAGATAAGGAGAGGGGTATTATAATTTGCTGTTGGAAAAGGGCAGCAACAAATCACTACCCTCCAGAACAAGGGGGAAGCACAAAGTGAATTGTGACTCAAGGTGTGCTCCCCCAGGAGCAGACCAGAGAACTAATTATGACAGTCTCAGTTCTTCCCTTGCTCTCTCTTGGGAAGCAGTAAGTTTCTTCACTCCTCTTCATGGAGTAGCTCATTCCTGCCTGTGTGCCCAGCACATAAACAGGTGTAACCAGAGCTCTTCCTATTCCCAGTCCTTCTCTTCCCACCTGTTTGTAGTGAGGAGAATAAGGCACTGATTCTGGGGGCACTCCCACTCCCCCGGCAGTAATAGTCACAATCTGAGCAGGGCCAGTTGGGAGTAAGAGGAAGGTGATCTTACTCTGCTGCATAGTCCTCTAAGGGCTGAGATAATCTAGCCAATGAGTAGCCCCATTGAACTAATTGAACTCAATGGGGCTACTCATACTTAACAAAAAACGCATACTTCCATGCTTTGGGGCCTTCAAAGACAGTTGCAGCATCTGTAAAGAATCTTAAATACTAACACAGATCTCCTGATTTATGCTCCTTAAATTTGGCTGCATATAGGGGAGTAAAAGAATTATGTAAGGAAAATACATGCAATGGAAGTTTAAAGTACAGAGCATGGTGGGGAACAGGATTACACCTGTTAATTAACTAATTTTTGTAGAGTATTTTTTGTAAAAACCTTCATGCTTTTAGTCACTAGAATACAACTGCTAACAAGATTTTCATGCATGCAAAATTATTTTGTTTAAGATGTGTTTCCCCTTTCTGTTCCTACCTGTGAAACATACTATATAATGGTTTAATACTAATCAAACATTACAATAGCTTGAGGAGAACATGAAAATCATCTGTGATCAATTATTTTAGCTATAATTTGCTGTAATGTCTGTGTACACAATTTCCAGTTCAGACACCGAGTTTCTTCTCATTTTCACCAAGGTCTAAAATACAAATCTTGAAATGGCTCTTTCATCTGTCTTTTATTTCTGCATTTTACCTGCCTAGCTTAGTGCATGAAGTTGATTTTATCAACATCAATTCCTTGTGCATCTCTTCCAGTCCTATTTCCTGTGAAACATAGAATTTGGGGTTTGTCAGCATCCCTTGTGCAACAGTGAGCAACCAATCACTCTCTCCTTTTTTACCACATTTGAATGGCGGTCTACACTGGTTATTTCTCAGGGTATGTTTACACAGGATTTTGGAGCAAATTATCCAGCTCCAGACTCGGGTACAGGTTGCGCTCCAGGCTCAACAGACTTGGGTTAGTGTGGCTGGCACTAATGGTCTAAAAATAGCTGTATAGACAGTGCTTTGAAGTTGTGGCCCTCTTGGCCAGGGCTGAGAGGCTTACTCCCCACTCACTGCAAGATGCTGTGTAGACATACCTGTGACAACTAACCTTTGTGTATTTAAGGGAACACTGATGGCCACAACCTGTAGAGAGAGCTGGATATCAGTTGTTTCCTGGCCTCATTCTGTAATAGAGTAAAAAATGCATACAACACCACAAAAGCAACGTATAAACCTATAAAATGTCTCTCACACAAATGTTTGAGAGCACCTTGCAGTATGGCAACAGAAATTAACAGGATCTGACTTGTAAATATGGACACAAACAAAGAATTATAAATAATAGTGAAAAGCATGTTCCACAAATGCAGAGCCCATGTAAAGAGTCCTGATAATATATTCGCAATCTCTGCAGCATGACGGTGAAAACATGCACTGAAAATACTCTTCAGTTAATGGGCTTGCCTCCTCCTCCTCCTCCTCCTCTGTATTACAGTGTCACTTAGAACCCTAGTCATGGACCAGCACCCCATTGTGCTAGACGCTGTACAAACACAGAACAAAAAGATGGTCCCTGCCCACAAACAGCTTACAATCTATGTATAAGACAAGAGACAACGATTAGATACAGACAGATGGGGGTGTACAATCATGTATACCACTTACTGTATATCTTCATGGTACCCAATTCAATCAAATTGTACAGTCACATTTCTGCCTTTGACTCTAATGAAAGGGGACCACAAATCAGCTGTTGATCTCTTTATGTCCTCGATTTGGCTATCAACTGCAAGTCCATAATTTTTATCTTGGGCTCAGCTGTATTTCCCCCTTCCTGGGGCAGTCCTTTTCATGGTGCCACAGTCTGCAATGAGATAACCTGCACATAGAAGGCCCGAATCTCTACGTAAACAGTTTTATGCTGTTGTAATTCACTGACTTCAGGCAAGTTATTCCTGATTGACGCTGGTCTCTGTGAGAGTAGCACCAGACCTTCTCTACCTTCAAGACTGAACTTTCCATATAAGTTGCTTATCAATGACAAGAAAGCTGAATTTGGTGATTTTCCCAGACACCCACTGCAATGTCTTGAATGAGAACAAGAAGTCACTCTTAACTTCATGACCCACATTCTGTCCGCAATAACATTGCTATAACAGTGCAGAAATTGCCCTGGTATCTCCATATTCTTCCCCACAGAAGTATTTTTATTTTGTACAGATTATAACAACCAGGTCAGATACAAAGAATAGTACTAGTATGCAGGAGAATTTTCCTGCAAAGCTGTTGTCATTTACATAATTTTGCAGGCTTGTAATGACTATTCATTGACCTGGGCATCACAGGAAGAAAGGTGAAACACTGGGAATATGTTTTAATGATGGCAACTTTAGTAACACATCTGGGAAACTATCCTGCAGTAATTCATCCAGTGAAAGTTCACCAGTGTCCACCACCAAACTTTTAACCTGCTCCCAGTACTGTTGCTGGGACCCTAAGGCGCTCTCCTCATCACAAAGGTTGAAGGTGTGGAGAAAATCTCCCTACCAGATAGCGGGACACCCAGCCTTCTTCCTCATCTTCTTTAAGGGACACTCTTCACTAATACTAATTCCAAGTCCGGTTTATTAGGATCCCCCTATTGAACAAATACCTGCAGTGGACATTTGTCAGATAGTGACAACATGAGCACCCTACAACCTACCCTGTCCACCAGCTCCCTGAGCTGCTGAGAGGAAGCCAAGTCCTACAAACCACCCAGGCCAATCTAGCAGTGATGGGAAAATTCTTTCCCAGCACCCAAAAGGTGACTAGTGTAATGCCCATAGCAAGGTCACTGAAAATCAGACCACCTCTACTGCTTAAGGAATAGCTGATCTAGCTTTCAGCTAGGTTAAGATAGACAAATTAAAATACGGCCCAGCAAATGCATGTTACATAATCAGGTGAAGAGCTGACTGTTGGAAAGTGGGAAACAAACAAAATTTCAGTCTCAGCTCTCTTCTGGCTCTTTGTGAAAGATAGATATGGAAAAGGTCTAAGGAAGCTAACTAAATTTACATGACCCAATTACATATTTTTAAAAAATGGGTTCAGACATATGTTCTGATACCAACCAGTTAACATATGTTAGAAAGAGAGTATTATTGAATTGTTATAGAAGTTTTCCAAACATTTTAGCAATCTTGGTACAGTAAAATATAAGACAAGGTTTTACTGTTATGCAGTGTAATTTATACTTGATCTTCATTACAGTATTTTGTTTTCTTTGTTACTTGAAAAAGTGATTTAAAAACATTTTTCAGATTGACATTTGAGTGTTCTATTACTCCCCAGTACCTTCTGCAACTGCTCCTTCTTACAGCACTATTTTCTTGTCAAGGGAGGACCTAGGAGCTACTGGAGGGCTCGTTTCTAACCCTGTGAGCAATCTTGTTAAAAAGTGATGCAACTAGTTACCTACCCCAAGAGTCTGAACTAATTATCTTTCTCTTCTCTAGCATTGAGTGAGGTCTCCTGTTTGGCAGCCCACTGCCATCACACCAGCAAACCTGAGCTAATTTAATGCAATAATAGAAAAGGATCTTGTGATTTAAACTACCAATTCAACAGCCCATTCATAAAGATAGCTATCACTTTTCTGTCTGTCAACCACTTTGCATTATCGTTATAATACATAATTAAAGCGTTATTCTTCATATTTCCTGTATCTTTTCTTCTTTTTTCATTTTTTTGACATCTCATTTCACAGGCAGTCCAGAAAAGTGGAAAGATATAACAGCCAAAAACAGACTAGGAAAGACTCCGCATCTGAAACAGAAAGGTAGGATTGATGCTACAATATGCAGCAACCTTCTCTCTGAGTCAAATTAATTCCAGTGCACCTGCTGCTACTTTAAATGCCACCTGTAAAACACTAAATTTATAAAATTACTAACACAAATTCATGCTGCCTTAGTTTAAAGTACTGATGAGTTCACATCTGTGTTACAAAACTGTCATTGCCTGGTATGTTGGCCTCATATGTTTTATGTCATAGTATAGAAGTTTTCTGGCTTTCTTTCTTTATGGATAAACCCATAGGCCAAGATCAAAAGTCGCTTTTGTGTAAATTTAATGATTCAAATCCTTCACCCGTTAAGTCCTGGAAGTTTTGGCACTGGATCTCTAGGATCAGGATTTGGATCAAAAAGTATAATATGTTGAAGCAGTGAAAGATTGCTTTGTTATTGTACTTCACCACTGATATTTCTTCCTGGTTTCTTACATTTTAAAAATAATTTTGACAATGAGACAAATCTATGTACAAAAAGTGAAGGTAACAATAAATAATTGCAAAAGAGATGATCTTAGTATTACATAAAAGTTGCACAATTGAAGTTGCAAAAATTAAAGAATTGCTGCACTCAAATAGCAATGTTATTATGGACATGCTGTACATCCTTTATTTTCTAAGGTATCCATTTCACCTTGTAATTAGAAATATATTAAAAGACGTATATAGAAAATACTACAATTTGCAATTATGCAATGTTTTAATATTGCTGCTGGAACTTTAACTTTTGCTTTTATTGAGTTTTACTGTGAATTTATTGTGATTTTAACTTTCGCCTTTGATGCTATAATAATATAGGAGTTTTGCACCCAGGTTCTTCATTTTAGCAAAAAATGGAAAGGAAAAGAAATTTATGTGCTTAATAATGATAGTATTCTACTGGTTCCAGTTAGGTTTAAGTGCACATCTTGATGAGATAGTGAAAGAGGGGTAAGATATCGCTGTTGCTGGAGACAGATTTCTGTAAGGCTGGGTCAGCTAGACAGCAGTACCCCTATTTACACTATGAGAGGTGAATAGCTGCATTGAAAAAAAGATAGAAATTTAATTTTGTTTTCAAACAAAAAGCTTATAATTTGTATAATGTAGTAAAAATTGCAGACAGATTGCAGATTCCACTGAATCTTTAATTCCCCCCCACCCTCCCTGTCACGGTTCCTCCCCCACTCTGAACTCTAGGGTACAGATGTGGGGACCTGCATGAAAAACCTCCTAAGCTTATCTTTACCAGCTTAGGTCAAAACTTCCCCAAGGTACAAAATATTACACCTTGCACTGGCCGCTACCACCACCAAACTAATACTGGTTACTGGGGAAGAGCTGTTTGGACACGTCCTTCCCCCCAAAATACTTCCCAAAACCTTGCACCCCACTTCCTGGACAAGGTTTGGTAAAAAGCCTCACCAATTTGCTTAGGTGACTACAGATCCAGACCCTTGGATCTTAAGAACACTGAACAATCCTCCCAACACTTGCACGCCCCTTTTCCTGGGAAATGTTGGATAAAAAGCCTCACCAATTTGCATAGGTGACCACAGACCCAAACCCTTGGATCTGAGAACAATGAAAAAGCATTCAGTGTTTTACAAGAAGACTTTTAATAAAAAATAGAAGTAAATAGAAATAAAGAAATCCCCCTTGCAAAATCAGGATGGTAGATATCTTACAGGGTAATTAGATTCAAAAACATAGAGAACCCCTCTAGGCAAAACCTTAAGTTACAAAAAAGATACACAGACAGAAATAGTTATTCTATTCAGCACAATTCTTTTCTCAGCCATTTAAAGAAATCATAATCTAACACATACCTAACTAGATTACTTACTAAAAGTTCTAAGACTCCATTCCTGTTCTGTCCCTGGCCAAGACGACTACAGACAGACACAGACCCTTTGTTTCTCTCCCTCCTCCCAGCTTTTGAAAGTATCTTGCCTCCTCATTGGTCATTTTGGTCAGGTGCCAGCGAGGTTACCTTTAGCTTCTTAACCCTTTACAGGTGAGAGGAGCTTTCCCCTGGCCAGGAGGGATTTCAAAGGGGTTTACCCTTCCCTTTATATTTATGACACTCCCCGATACCTATGATTTTCTATGCTTAGTCTAAAGGTAGGAGGTTTTTTGCTTTTTTTATTGTTTAATTTTATTTTGTATTTTGTTTTAATTTTCCTGTCCCAGTAGCAGCTCCTGTGCCAGCATTGTAAATGATATCGTGGCCCTAATTAAGTCAATGGGAGTTTTCACATTAATTTCAGTGAGGCCAGGATTTAACACTATGTTTTGAAAAAGGTTCAGTGCATTATTATGCTGTGCTAAAAAACTTAATGGATGCCACTGTGCCTACTCAGAACTTGCTTATATGCTTATAAGTTGAGTTTTGGTTTTCCCCTGAAGATAGACAAATCATACGACCCTTAGTGAATAGGATGGCCTTGCTAAATTTCAAATTTCAGTCATTTTTGCTGTAGCCTTGTGCTTTATATGTTTGTGCTTTAAAAGAGGGTATTTATATATTTTACAGTGGGAAAAATGTGTGTCATGTATTGTAAGAAAGAAAAAGAATTTTGCCCATGCTTTTTTTTTTTAAAAAAAAAACAACCTTCAAGAGTAAGTACAGAAATTAGTAGTGATCGCTATCATTTCCCATGGCTCTCGATTGGACTGAAGGCAGATTGCCCTCAGGGAAGATGGCCATCTCTTATGATGTATGGTTAAGAAACTGACAGAAAACTGGGAGGAAAGACACTGTGGGAGAAATGATGGAGACTTAGGTTATGGGGGGAATAAAGGATGCCAGAGAGGAAGGAGAGAAAAGGAAAGGGAAGGATACTATGCAGAGTGAGCAAATGACCATAGGAGCCATGTCGGGGAGAAGACAATCTAAGGGAGCATGGAGAGGGAGATGTGAGTGGTCAAGGAGGTGTAATGGGAGTAAAGAGAGATAGGATGTAGCTAAGGGAATGGGGTGGAGATAGTATGACTTTTGCTATCACCACAGGGAATTGGACAGGGCAAATGAACTCCCTCTCTGCACTAGCCATTGGGAAGGCCTGTATTTCTGTGTGTGTATTTAAGGGTGATTTTCAACTGAAATGATCATACACAGATTGAGCGTGGGCCTCTTCCTTCTAAAGGATCAAAAATCATAACACAAAACAACCTCCTCTCCTGCCCCCCCACCCTGCAACTGATTTTAAAACATCTAATGATTTGTATGCTAATCTCATGATTGGGGGCGGTGGGTCTGACTCATGATTTTTGATCACTTGGGATTTGCAACTGTTTCAGCTGGAGAGAAACTATTTTGCAGAGAATGTGAATCTGGTGTATTTTGCTGGATGTCTGAAAGCTACAAATGTAAGCTTATAAAATGCACTCTGCTTTTGCATTCTAAGAATGAACACACTTGTAATTATATTACATTAAGATATAGGGTATTCTATGTCTACAACAAGCTATTTTTCTCCCAATAAGGAATTAACCTACATCTGAGATCCAAACTTTACTGACCCCTTTAAAGTTTTGATAGCACTTGCACAAAACACAGGAAACATAAAATGCTTACACATTTAGTTAGTCTTCTTTTATGTTTTTGTGAGAAATTTGAGACTGGATACATCTGTGACATATATAATAGCTTTGCACTGATTTATATATACAGGATTTAATGGATTTATAGCTTGGTACTGCAGTGTCATGTGTGTGGCCTCTCTTGTGTTAGAATCCCTTCCAATTATCCAGTAGTCAGTCTCCTTATAGTGACAACAATCACCACTTAAAATGCCTGAGTGCTATTTTTTAGTAATGTGGCATTTGTTATTAGGGAAGGTCAGGAAGATTATAAAAACCACTGTGGAGCTCTTAAAATATTTCTTTACCTTTTAAAAAGCATCCATGTCACTAAGTATTCCTTTACTTCCTAGTTGAAGATAGACAGTTCCTCTTTCTCATAATGCCCCAGGAGAGGGAACCTGGGCTGCAGAAACAGCAGCAGCCCAGGGAATGGTGAAATATGCCTCTCCCTTTTGCTTCTTAATGGTGCATCTTGTCATTATAGGGAATCTGTCACCTGCACTATGGTGTATTTATCTGCTTTTAGCGAAATAATCAACTAATTTAGACATTCAGTACAAAGACGTCTACACAGGACTGAGTGCTCTGATTTATTGCTTCATCATATGCTTAATACCACAACAGTACCATCAGGTAGCTTGGTGAATATGCTAGATAATTCATGCTCGTCCAATAGCAAATACTGCACTAGACCAGTCCTCCTCGAGGCATCCTCTTTTCTCCACCACAAGAGAACCAGGCTGGGGAATTCCAGAGGATTATCTTCAAATCAGCTCAGCCTGCCTGCCCCCACCACAGTTCAGGCAGCCAGTACCAACACAGTCTCCTAATTTCCATCATGATTGACACCAAGATCTGTAGCTGGGATAGAAATAGTTTCCTCAGGGCCAACCGTTTTCTGTCAGAAGGTCAATTACAATTGCTCAGACCTTGCTGATCTAAAAGTTGCTTAAAAAAGACAAAGTAAAGATTGAGTGAAAGCAAGAGGCACTTATTGTCCAAATTGCACTCTATCAAATATTCCCATTAATCAGCAATTGTAACAGGATGTCCAGAATCCTACCTCTTACAACATTCTGTATAACCACCCTTTGACATTTTATACATGGCTTAATTCCTGTGTGTATTAGGGTATCTCAACAGATCAGCACCTGATGAAACATCAGTCAGCTGTGTTACAGTAGTTGACAGGGATTAAAGGTTTTCTTGCTAATGCTATTCAGTGCTTCATTTGTGCCAAGGCTTGCCGGGGCTGAGCCCCAGCACCTCTGGGCTTGCTGCGTCAGTTATGAAAGTAAAAAAAATTGCTTGAGCCCCAGCACCTCATTGCTTGAGCCCCAGCACCTTGTTCATTACAAATTAAGCACTGATGCCATTAGATAACTTCTAGGTTAGTCTCCAAGGTCAGATGCAGTAATATAGTTTAAGAGCCAGGCAGCATGCTGGGAATGACAAAAAGTTCCATTATCCTCAGCACCATCATGAGTGCACCTCACGATCCTGACTGGGATTGAATCCACTTCTGTTTCAAATGTCTGAAACCTCTCTCTAACCATAAATGAAATAGGAGATTGGTAATATAGTTGTTGGTACAAAAGACAAAATAAGCTTTAAGAGAGATGCTAAATGCCACAAAAACAACAAACTAAATGCTTTGCCCATGAGGTCTTTGGAGTTTACGGGCTAAGGTATCCTTTGCAAAAAGTAGTATATGTACACGTAATAAAATACTGTTTTCCTAACTTTTGAGTGCTTGGCTTTGTAACCTTAACAATATTCTTTTAATGTGGTTTTTAAGTGTGTGATTTCTTATATTTTAAAAAAAAGCACACTGAAAAAAAGATAAATTCCATCATGTAGCACCACATTGACACCCACAGGGGTCAGCAGCAGGACTGGAACCTTTAGATCCTCTGCTCAAACCTTCATCTCTTGTGCTAATGGAGTAATTGATAGCAATAGTGGGTTGTCTGCCCCTGCAAGAGAGGGGGGATGGGACACATTACCAGTAGGTTTTATAAATATTTGCTGATATCAGAGCAATAGTGAAACCCAGGAATTTTGTGTTCCATTCCAGGCTCTAGAGGGAAAGTGCTATGGTGGGTGCAGACTCTTCCCCAAGTGTGACCTCTCCTGCCCCATCCCTTCCAACTTGTCCAAGTCCTTCTTTTCTGCACCCCTGTTGCAAAGGCACTAGAGCATCTCAAAGGTTTCCAGTACTTTTAACATTGTCAGACCAATTTATTTTTCCCTAGCCTTATTCTCAGAAATGGCTAACATATTTTGTCTGAAATTTTCAAAAAAAATATTGAGGCAGTAACCTGGCATGGAAGATTTCAACTGAAGTGGTAGAATTTGGCCAAGTTATAAGCAACTGAAAACAAAGTCATATAATGGAAAGTATCTGGAAGCCTTAATAATAATAATAATAATAATAATTTTATTATTTATATTATTGAAGCACCTAGGAGCCCCAGTAGGATCCCATTGCACTGTACAAACATGTGCTTTCAAATTAAGTATAAGATGAGAGAAAACAGAGGGATACCGACAAATTCGGGATTACGAGGAAATAATGACCTATTATAGTCCAAGACAGACAGACACAGAGCGGGGGAAGGGGTATAACATACAAGCAGAGTGATCAATGTGATGGCAGCAAATGGGATACTAGTTCCACAATTATTTTTTTTGCGGGGAGAGGGTTATTTAGGAGGGGAGCAGCTAAATGTAAAGAAAGGGGAAGGAATTGGTAAGGAGGGCAGAAAAGGGAACAGGAGGAGGGACAGATGCAGAATGAAGCTGAAGGGAAGGGATGGTGAGAAGTGAGGAGAGAGGGAGGGTTGGAGCAAACAGCCAATCAGAACAGGGCAGAGAAAATCATAGTGTATTCTACAGTGGTGACTGGAATGTCCAGAGGTCCAAAGGTCCCTGCTCCCTCCGGTGGAGTTTCTGTCTCCTGATTGAGGTGTTATTAGAGGAGGTTTGGGAACAAATTGATAAATTAAACAGTAATAAGTCATCAGGACCAGATGCTATTCATTCAAGACTTCTGAAGGAACTGAAATGTGAAATTGCAGAACGACTAACCGTGGTATGTAACTAGCCATTTAAATCAGCTTCTGTGCCAGGTGACTGGAGGATAGCTAATGTGACTCCAATTTTTTAAAAAGGCTCCAGAGGTGAGCCCAGCAATTACAGGCCGTGAGCCTAACTTCGGTACTAGGCAAATTGGTTGAAACTATAGTAAAGAACACAATTTGTTGGGGGAAGATTCAGCATGATTTTTGTAAAGGGAAATCATGCCTCACCAATCTACTAGAATTCTTTGAAGGGGTCAACAAGCATGTGGACATGGGTGATCCAGTGGATATAGTGTACTTAGGTTTTCAGAAAGCCTTTGACAAGATCCCTCACTAAAGGTTCTTAAGCAAAGTAAGCTGTTATGGGATAAGATGGAAGGTCCTCTCCTGGATCAGTAACTGGTTAAAAGATAGGAAACAAAGGGCAGAAATAAATGGTCAGATTTCAGAATGGAGAGAAGTAAATAGTGGTGTCCGCAGGGGTCTGTAGTCCTATTTAATTCATAAATGATCTGGAAAAAAGGGTAAACAGTGAAGTGGCAAAATTTGCAGATGATACAAAACTACTCAAGATAGTTAAGAGTAAAGCAGACTGTGAAGAGTTACAAAGGGATTTAATAAAACTGGGTGACCGGGCAACAAAATGGCAGATGAAATTCAATGTTGATAAATGTAAAGTAATGCACACTGGAAAACATAATCCCAACTATACATATAAAATGATGGGGTCTAAATTAGCTGTTACCACTCAACAAAGAAATCTTGGAGTCATTGTGGATAGTTCTCTGAAAACATCCAGTCAATGTGCAGCAGCAGTCAAAACAGTGAACAGAATGTTGGGAATCATTAAGAAAGAGATAGATAATAAGACAGAACATATCATATTGCCTCTATATAAATCCATGGTACGCCCACATCTTGAATACTGCGTGCATTCCCCATCTCAAAAAAAGATATATTGGAATTGGAAAAGGTTCAGAAAAGGGCAACAAAAATTATTAGGGGTGTGGAATGGCTTCTGTATGAAGAAAAATTAATAAGACTGTGACTTTTCAGCTTGGAAAAGAGACGACTAAGGGGGAATATGATTGAGGTCTATAAAACCATGATTGGTGTGGAGAAAGTAAATAAGGAAGTGTCATTTACTCCTCATAACACAAGAACTAGGGGTCATCAAATGAAATTAATAGGCAGCAGGTTTAAAACAAACAAAAGGAAGTATTTTTTTTACACAATGCACAGTCAGTCTGTGGAACTTTTTGTCAGAGGATGTTGTTAAGGGTTCAGAAAAGAACTAGATAAATTAATGAACAAAAGGTGCATCAGTGGCTATTAGCCAGGATGGGCAGGGATGGTGTCCCTAGCCTCTGTTTGCCAGAAGCTGGGAATGGGTGACAGGGAATGGATCACTTGTCAGAAGATAGGATAATGGGCTAGATGGACCCTTGGTCTGATCTTATGTTCTTATATCTGGCTCCTCTCTGCAGCCCACATGGTGGGAGGGAGGAAAGGTACTGCATGGGTTCACAGTGTGAGGGTCTCCCCAGCTCAGTTTTGGGTCCAGCAGGGTACTGGCGGGGGGGAAGAGTGGCCATGGCAGGGCCTCATTTTACTCCCTGCCTTACGGTGCAGCAATCTGCTTTCGCTGCTTCTGCTTCTACCAGATAGAGTCTCTGGCTAGAAATGCACAAATCAGTCATCCAAATAACCTTAGCTCTGGCCTGTTGTTCCATCATGCAATAAGCATCTGATTATGATTAATGTGTTATTGTAGCTGTGCTGATCCCAGGATATTAGAGAAACAAGGTGGATGAGGTAATATATTTTGTTAGACCAGCTTCTGCTGGTGAGAGACAAGCTTTCAAGCTTACACAGAGCTCTTTTTCAGGTATGGGCAAGGTACTCAGAGTGTCACAGCTAAATACAAGTTGGAACAGATTGTTTAGCATAAGTAGTTAATTCGTATTGTAAGAGACCATTCAAGGTGAAGTGGCCAGTTAATACCAAGCTCATCATCAGAACCAAGCTCCCCACAGAACAGAACCCACCAACTCAAAGTGGCACCAGACCCTGCCAGAACAACAGATGCAAAACCTGTAGACATGTCTCCACAGCAATGACAGTCAATACTTACTGACAACACACCTTTCAAGATCTACACATGCCTATCACAACACGTGGTATACCTCATCTAGTGCACTAAATGCCCCAGTAACAGCTATGTCGGTGAAATGAGACAATCACTATACTCTTGAATGAACTCACTGAAAAATGATAAAACGCCATAGCACCCATTCACAAAGCTATCACTCCATATCTGACCTCTCAGTACTTAGCCTAAAAGGAAACCTGCAAAACCTTCATGAACCTAGGAACTTAAATTCATAACTATAAATCATGAACTCAATAAACACGCTGGATTTATGGCTTATTTCAACAACCTGAAACCCACTTACTCCCCTTTTTTGTCCTATAATGGCAGTAGTGATAATTGGCCACTTCACCTTGGTCTCTTTCACTAACAGCAGGTGGTCCAGTAAAAGATACTATCTTACCCATCATGTCTCTTTGATTATGACTCAAGCATTTTAGTGTGTTTGGACCCATATTAGATTGAACTGATTTTTAAAGACACATTATGGGTTTTTTTCCCCCCTCAAGTTAACAATAAAAGACATAATTAAAGACGGCTGCCAGCTTCCATTTTACTTAATGGGATGGAGGCCACTGGCTACCCTCTGTTAACAAAATGGGCATTGCCCCCTATTGTTCCCAATGGAAATAAAGCCAAGCTACCCTCCATAAAGGTGGTAGCCCTCTATGATTTACAGAGGTGAAGATGAACAAGTGAATGGAGGCCGTGGCCATCTTTACAGTGGGTACTCAGCTACTTAAAGGACTGATTTTTAATTAAGTTTACCTCATACATTCTCAGAAAATTCATTCTATACCCCAGATCAGGTGCGGTAATTTTGGGGAGGATATACTTTATTTTTCATACATAATGAAGAAGCAGAATACTTTCTTTAAGTGCAACTCAAGTTAACTGTGGTTGGAGTTGTAACTGGGCTGCCATGAAATATATTGTTTCTCTAGAGGTGGCCCTAAAACCAAACTATAAGTAAAATAGTATAGTACATTTTGGAACTACATAAATAATAGCAAAAAATTCTAGTCCTAAAAAGATTATTAGGATATAGGGTTCCACCAGAAATAAAAGGGAAACAGGTAAGTGGGTATTGGGAGTGGGCGGGTGCATGGGCAGTCCTTTGCTTATGTTGGGATTTTTAACTTATGAATGGGGGCCTGCAGCTGTAGTCTAGAAATCTAAAAAAATAAACAAACCAAAAAAATATTGTAAACAGAAGTAGTGAGAAGACTCAATTCAAAAGTGTCCTAAACAACAATGCATTTTATGGACTGTCACACAGTTGTGAAAAGCAGAAAAGAATTAAAAAGTCACAACTTGTTAATTTAATTTAAAAGTTTATTTTATTCACTTACTTACTCATATTAGTTCAGGTGATTATATTTAACTTTACATTGTTGTACTGAGGCCACTAATAAACTGTACTGCATTTTTACTTTAATACAGTTTTCGTTATTAATCCTGCAGAATTGTATCTCTAATTTAGACCCCAGTTCAGCAAGATACTTCAGCACATATCTAATTTTAAGCACATGAGTTGTCCCCAAGAGGCTAGCTAGTGAGATTATACATGTGCTTAGGTACCTTACTGAACTGGGGCCTTCATGAGAATTCAGGTAAAATTTTAACACCAATAAAAATGTGCATTTTGAAAACATGTGTACTGTGGTTAAAAGTAGGCTTTGATTTTTTTTCTGTAATGCTGGTATTTCAGAGTATTTTCCAGATGTGCATTAGTCCTCATTTGCTATGGTTAAAGTAACTGAAGATGAAGCTAATATTTTTCGCCAACCAGCTGTTAAATTCAATGCAATTTATGAACTACAGGTTTACATGACATAGGTATCTGAAGTGGGGGTTTTTCTGTTTATCATTTTGAAAACAGAGTTGTAGGTTGAATTAATAATTTTTTCAGAGTCTGAAAATGTGAGCATGTGTCTTATTAAACAGGCTTTCGGTTGCTTTCACTGGTGGAGGGAGGCATGGGGAAGCTTATGTGGAGCTAATGACTGAAAAATTTCTTTTTGGCCCTAATGTTTTAGGGTTCTGCTACCATGTCTTTCTAGAAGGGGACTTCCAACCCCAAGAACAACTGAGCAGCCAGTCATTAGGGGAAAACATCACACTCGCTCAAGGTCGAGTGAGCATTCTAGTATCAGACCATTATGCTCTGTACATCATCTAGTTCCAGGAGGGTCGGCGCCACCTTCTCCACTTCTGACAAGGTTCCTATTAAATGTACAGCACAGCATTCATGTCCTACCTCCCAGATGTCACTGTGGTGTTGTACTTTCCCGAGTATATACGGTGCATTCACTCTTTCTAGCACGGTACTATAATCCTTTCTCCATGGTACTTACACTTCTCCCATATCCTCTACTCCGTCTATCTTCACTGTCTAGATGGTGCTTTTGACTGTTGAATTATATAATTATGGAACATGAGAGTTAAAATTTGACTGTTTTGTCCTTCCATTGTTTTGTTTATGTACTCATATGAAAACATGCAAAATATTTCATTTTGAAAATGTGCTGTAAATAGCACACAAACAATTTCCACACAATTAACTCTTGCTTTACAGCAGCAAGTTAAGAGAAAGTCATTTTGCCTATGAAATGCTAAAGGTCACCATCTGTAATTTGTTTAATTTGTATTAATTTTTTTCAGATAATAGCAAAATTTGAGAAATTATGTGTAACTTTAATGTATTAGATAAATGTAACATATTTAGAAAATATAATACTGTACCTGGCAATGAAGTTTAACAATTAGGCCTTGTCAGTAATCAAGCTTTTTCTCATCTATGTATTTTAGCTATAGTATTCCAGGTTACCAACAATGGCCTTAGGAATTTTATATGTAAATTTACTTGAATTTCACAGATATCTGGTGTGTTAATCTGCTAAACTCAATGTGTCTAAAAGAAGCCAACCTATTTAGAAATTATGCGAGTTAAATTCATCTTTCCACACAGTCAAAACAAATGAATTTAGAATATCTACTTGGGTAAGAGTATTAAAGTTCTGTGGAACTGCTCTAAGAATTTACACCTATTACCAAATACACACACTACAAAAATTAACAGAAGCGGTGCCAATAAACAACTACACTTCAAAAGAAATGCTCAGAAAAGCCACTTTACCTCTAACATTAGATACTTGCAACTTAATTGTCTGTTGCCCTGCACCATGTTAAGTTTGACACTAATGAAAACTGAGTATAAAATGTTACCAATCAGAATGGTAGTATTTTACACCCCTTTGCATTGGTGGAAATGACTATACAAGGTGAGAGACAATGGTGAACCAGGCCCTTAGACTCCTGTCTGCCATTTGCAGTTCCTGTCTAGAAACATTGAATAATTTGGAGCTTGAAAATATTTTTCCTGAGTTGAAGACAGTTAGAGAAACTAAAGATGAAGCACTGTTAACTCTCCAGGCATTGAGGACTGTATGAATAGGACAGTATAGCATACATAAAATTTCTGCATCTTCCATATACGCATTTTAATATAGGCATTATCTTTACCACTCAAAATGTATTGATTCAGATTTTATTTGGATTATTTTATTTTATCTTCATTCCATCTGCAGAATACACCAACAAGGAAGTCCAACTCAGTCACCTCCTGCAGACACATCATTCAGCAGTCGTAGGGGAAGACAGCTTCCGCAAGTTCCAGTAAGAAGCAGCAGTGTAGAGCAAGGTATCAAATAATGAGTTTATCATAATTCAGAATCTTGGATTTCCTTCCTTACCTTATTTTACTTTGTCTTTGGTAACAAAATGTTCAGTGCTTTATTTATTTCTACCCACAAAGGAAGATATTTGAATAAAAGAATAATGGTAGATTGGAAAGTATTGTAGAATTTGATTGGTTGATTGTTCTATAGTCTCCTGGCTTGGCTTGGTTTGGTTTTTGCTGTGTACCTTAAAATTTCTATTGCAAACATTCCATTATCTTAGTACATACTGACCCATGACCACAGATTTAGTTAGTGTTCAGGTCACAGAGCTCAGTGATGTTACTTCTAATACCACCTTGCTCATGTTCTGTTAAGTTGGACTTGTTGGGTGAGATTAACTGTTGTGCTTTGCTGACAGAAACTGATGAAAGTCAGATAATGTCAATCTCTTTTTTGTTCCCTGAGTCAGACAAAGGCCTACTGAACAGAGTGAAACCACCTAACATTAAAAATGTGAAAGCATGGGTCATGAACTGGTGCATGTTTAAGGGAACAGGTGGTCAAGCAAAGAGAACTTTTCCTTGTTGAACAGTGCAAAGTTGAGCTAGGTTGGTGTGAGAGGTACTGTATCCAAACAGATCAAACAAGTGTTAACATGAGTGTTTCCTTTCCCATCAACATACTGCGGCTTGAGTGTTGGTTACTATATTAAAACAAAATGAATTTTAAATATGATTTAATTTCATCCTGGGAAATATGTGTAATTCAGTTTTCTCTATTATTCAAGCAACTCTGTCAGTGCATTGACTACATCTGACAATTCAAAACTCAAATTACCGATACTGCAGATCTTTCCTCTAAGCAGAAACTAATGCATGTAAGAACTTCTAATGTTTGTACTTCCTGCGTTTCCTGAAATATTGTCAGACACCTCCCAGAGCAGACAGTGTTGTTCGCTTTGACTTCTTTACCAAGCTAGGCGTACCCTATACTTCTTTGCATGATAATGAATTGGTTGACTGGTTACATGAGCTTTATGGATGTGAGCCATCCTAAAAGTATCGTTATAGTACACGCTCACTGACACATGAAAATGTTTTCCTCTTCACTATATTTATTTATTGTGAATATTCAATATACTTTACTGAGTTTGACTGGTGGACTAACTCTGAATTTTATATTCAGTTCTTCTAATTATATCTCTGTAACAATGAAGGACTCTCTTCATTGTAAACTGGTGGTGAACTACATGTGCAGCTTAAATTTTTATGTTGCCCAGTGTATCTCTAAGTTCGGAGCTATGTAAGAAGGAAAGTATGATATGATTTCATATATTCTGTACATCATAATTCTTATGTGATTCCTGCATTTGAGACAGTACATGGAAAGGATATACCTGATCTATCACTTTTATTTTGACTAAGTATTTTTCTCTAGTGGATATTCACTTATTATCATTATCACTAAATAATGTGTAAGAAATAACATTCTAATTTAAATTATGTTGACAGAAATTTTAAATGAATGCAGAACCTTGTATGAACTGTGAGACTGAAAGGAGGGAGATTGCAGTTACATAGCTAACAAGAAAAAGTTAAACAATCAAAACTGAAGCTAAAATTAGCATGTGTTCAGAGGATTATTGATATTACAAGCACATATGAAGTAGAGTATTGATATTTCAAGCTGTGAATACTTATTTACACTGGTGATTTATCCTCTTGCGTCATAAGTATGCAAGGGTTAGCACATCCGTTACTCTTGCTATTACTCTAGGATTGTATGTTATATCCTTCATGTCAGTGAACTGACAATGTGGCTGGAGGCTGAAGAGAAGAATTCTTCCTTTACATACTGATTTTCTTTTCGTTGTGTGATTGGGTTGCCATTTTATTAAAGACATCTTTTCCCATTTTTTTCCTCTGTTTAACTTATGATTGTGGTTGAGAGCAACTAGGTACCTCTTTGCAAACACACATGAAAAATGTTACTGTTTAAATGTTGTTGGGTTAAATACAGACATGATTACATATAAATTTCTCTGACACTCAACTCGATGAAATGTAGGCCATAAAACAAAATACTTGCTTTAATTCATTGGATCAAATTCTGCCACCTGGTACAGCTGTCCAACCCAACCCACATCAAGCCAATTTCAGTATAAAATGGAGTAACTAAGAGTACAATTTGGACCTAATTTAGGGTTTAATCCAAAACCTATTGAAGTCAGTGGAAGATTTCCTATTAATTTTAATTAGCATTGGATAGGTCCATAATGACTTCAATTCACAGTCAGCAGGGCTACATGAATGTGGATGGTGGCAAGATCCAATGCAATCTGTTAATGTTGGGGGAGCTGCATTTCTGGGTTCAATATTCTTTGCATTTCCTTCAGTTGTAAATAAAGCTGTGTAGTGTTGGGAAACACTGGCATCCTGCACTGAAAGAGAATACTGTATGCTATGATATGAGTTTATGGCAGGTCATGTTAATTCTCCTGAACTAAGAGGGGTGAATACAAATGGTTTTACAGTTAAATCCATTTTGCAGACTATAATAACCATTGTAGAAAGGTTATAGCAATATATATCTACTGTAAGTGATATAATTCATTATGATTTTGCATAGTCAGAAGACATACCAACCTTCAGTAAACCAATTTTAGTATTGTGTAAAGCTCTTGATGTCAGAGAGGGGAATGGATATTGGAATGAGAGGTTGGTGGCAGTTTTCTTTTTTGTCTTGACAAATAATGTTATTGTGGACCTGTTTCTTCTGTAGTAAATTATGACATCCATGCTAATACCTCTTTTACAGGATTTACGCAGTATCTCAGAAATTCAGTTTTGGTCATCATTAAGTTAGGACTGAAAAAAAAAGTACCGGGTAGTTCTGATTTATTGTCCTTATCAGACAATGACTGATAAGTTAACACTCCCGGAAGCAGTTTCAGTTTGAAGCTGATGGAAAGCCAACTTTTGAGCAAGTTTGTCAGTTTAGAAATGCCCATAACAGTAGAAATACTACATAGAAAATCCTATTGAAGAAACCTCAGAGTAAAGGATGGTGACAATCCCATTGCATCATAGAGGCAGGGTGATACCTGTGGTCAGGTACAGAGGAGTTCACAGAACACAATTTTACAGGTAAGGGGAAAATTCCAGTGTAAGATATCTTTTTATTCTGAAAACTCCAAAATGGCATAATTTAAAAAAAAAAAAAAAAACTTTGTGGGGCCTTTAGTTCTAAATGGGGATCAGTGGCTTCATGTATTTTTTTTAAATTATCTACCAAGTTGTTTATTTAGAAGAGCTATAAGACATGCAATAGTATTTTTCAACCCATTGCAGTATGTAAAAATTTTAGCGCTTGGACTCAAGGCTATGGACTTCTCTCAAGCAACAGAAATTTGAGTGAAAGTCATGATAATATTTGAGTCAAGTGTGTATATCTGTGCATTGAAATGCAAATATGGACCTTGATATGCAACTATGCCAGCTGTGTCATGGCAAAGATTTCCAGACTCCCGTAATCACATGGATCTTATTGCAGGATCAAGGCCTGAGAGGTCTGCAAGTGAAAACTAGTCTATACAGGTATCTTTACATAATTCACATTTCTAAATATCTGTAAGTATTTGCAAACAAGCTACCATGCAGTGGTCATTACCCAGACTTGTAGTATTTTGAAATATATCGTTTTTCTTTCCTTGTTTTAATTGGCAATATTAAAAAAGGATACAAAAATAACATGAAGATTTTTCAACTCAGTGGTTAAATTAATGAAATTCTAAGCCCTGGCAAAGAAGAGTGTGTGCGTTCAACTTGTCACGTTGTGCTGAGCGATTGTAAAAGGCTTGAATCACTCTGTTACTACAGAACACAATGTTTAAGTGGCAAATAAAGAGTGGAGTTGCTGCATTAACTATGAATTTCTCTACTGTTGTATCATAACTTTTTATACATTTGCATAGATTTTGTGAGTCTGTCTGTCGTCTTTACTCAGTCCTTTCTCTATTGATAACAAGAACTGAATTAATGGGAGTTTGACCTGAGTAAGGATTTCAGGTTGAGCCCATACATTGTTATTTTGTAACTATTCACCCTTATTGTTCAAGGAAATTTATACAAGCTGGTGTTCTACAGCAGTTTTTTCCTAAGGCCGTCGTTAGCTGAAGTAGGTTGTATTCTGACAAATGAATAACTGAGAGGCATGTGGTTAAGAAAAGGTGTGTTAGAGCTTATTGAAATTTCAGAACCAATGAGACACATGGATGATTGTGCACTAATAAATTTGTTAGTCTCTGAGGTGCCACAAGTACTCCTTTTCTTTTTACGGATACAGACTAACACGGCTGCTACTCTGAAACCTGTCACGGATGATTAAAAGGATTATTGAAAAGTAGTTTCCATAATAAATACAGACAAACCAGATCACTGTCCCTGTCCTCACTCTCATTTGACTCTTGACAAAATGATTTATTTTTCATTTGGTTAACAACGTGGTTTCACATTGCATAGTTCTTATAATGATGCAGTGTGATATTAGATTTAATGTTTTTTTGTTTCTTTGTTGTTTTAACATTCCTGACCTATTGAGTTGTACCAGTTTACACTTCCATAAATAACTTTGTGCCTGACCCTTAGAAAAATCTCCCACCGGAGAAAGTCAGAACAGTGCCTGAATAAATATTGCAGGAAATGACCCTGTACTAACAGACATCTAAACCATTTGGCTTGAAATTTAGATTCAGGTAGGACAGCAGCTTTTTATCCAGAAAGTGGTTACAAAAATTGTCTCGATATCTTTCTTTAAAATCAAGATAGTTCTTTTTTATACTGCTTGAGAGAAGACTATTTTCCGTGTCTGAAGTAAAACAGAGGAATGTACTTAAAGACATACGAATGAATTTTCTGACAGATGATGGTATGCAATAATCAGAAATTAATTGTATTGTATATATTTTCAAGTTAACTCTTAAATAATGACTCCATCTAACCAAGGGGCCTCTTATTTGAAAAGACTTTAATACTGGTGTTAATGTGGTATGGGTACAATTTATATAAACTGGATTGAAAAAAATTGATAAAATAGACCTATAAAGATCTTCATTGCATGAAGGAAGGACATATACTGACAAGTTATTTTCATTGTTACCTGTGGACAAACAATGATAGAATTTCATATGAAAGAATTGCAATATTGTTAAATAATAAAATTGAGTTGCAACTATAGTTCTCAGTTAGAGAATACAGAATATTGGTTTCTGCAATGCTATTGCAGCCAATGGGCATTTTTCTTGAGTTAGGGCTGCAGGATTGGACCCTCTCAGTTAAATTCTGCTCTGAAGTACACTGGTATAAATTCAGAGTAACTAAGAGCAGAGTCTGAGCTTTCTAACAAGAGGCTAATAAAAGAGGATACTATTTCAGTTTTCAATTCCCACCTTTTAGCATTGTTTTTGTTTTGTCTTCATGTCCCTATTTTCATTTAAAATTGTTAGATGGCATTGCATATTCAGAGCCAGATTGTGGAACCTTCACTCACGCTGAGAGACACTCACTCACATGAGTAGACCCTTTGACTAAAGTCAGTGTTGCCAGCTCCCACAATTTTATCTCAAGTTTCATGGTATTGGGTGTTTTCCTTAAAGCCCTGTTTTCTAGTGTCCAGTGATTTATTGAGAATTGCAGCTTTTAATTAAAAAATAAGTTTCTCACCCATCATTGTGGAGAAAACATGAAGTGAGTTTACCCTTGAGACTCAGAAATCAGAAGACAAACAGAATCCAAAATTTATTATTTAAAAACGTGTCTCCATTTTGGGGAGCCTGACTCATGTTTTTAGAGCACTTGGGGTTGGCACTACTATACTCAGCAGAAGAAGCAAAGACTTCACAATCTGACCATCAGTAACTTCATTGTTACTCATAGTTTTAAATAAATATTCTGCATTTATAATTTGTCATGGTTTATCATCCTGATTTTCCACATTACTTTTATGTATGCTCTGATACAGCCTATTGTATGTGCCATTGTCAAATGCAATACATTTCTTTGTCTAACTTTAAATTTGCTGATTTCTTTCTTTTGTTTCCATCATTCCATGCATTTAATTCATTGAAGAACAAGAGAATTATAACTCTTCCTCAAAAGGTAAATATTCACGTACATTTTACAAACACTTGACAACTGTGAATTTTATCTTTCTCCCCATTATTTTCCATGTTAATACGTTTCATTCAGTCATCAATGAAAATCAACTAAAAAAGTTCCATCTCAAATATCTAGCTGTTATCTGGTTTATCCCTCTTTACAACTGGAAAATTATTTGATGTGTGATCTCAAATTTCTGATTAAAATGGTGCATAGTGTATTTAACCTGAGTCCCTTGATACTATGTGCAGTAAAGTACGTGCTACTTTGGGTAGAAAGTCAGTCCAGAGGCCCAGGTTGTACCTCACCCCAAGGTCCGCAAGTTGGCTCTGTGCATGGTTTCCATTAATCACGTAATGGCATGTGAAGGCACAGAGGAACAGCCATGGCACCATCCTGTCCTCTCCTTCAAAGCCCCTGGACAATGCTTCATAAGTCTGAGGTCAGACAGGGGGAGTGGTTGGAGAGTGGAATGGACAGAGGGATGACAAACATTATCCCTCCTTCAGATGCAGGGAGAGTCTGAAGAAGGATAGTACAGTTTGGGGCTGTGTTGTATATTCTTGGCATGAGGATCACCACTGCCAGAGAAGTCCTTAGTAGCACAGCTCCTATGGAGCTATGCTGCCAGGAAGCTACCTGGGAAACACAGAGGCACCCCACATGGTTTTGGCCTCCCATGGACCCGCCATGATCAATGTTGATTTCCGTGGCTTATTCCAGGAAGGGGAAGGGGAATCATACTTTGCACCTCTCCGAGTCAGGACTACGTGGGGGGTAATTCTGGCTTTTTCTGAAAGAAGGAATGATTCAAGACAAAGTCTGCTTGAGGAGACAAAGAAGAATTCAAATGAACAATATTTAACTCTGACAGTAAAACATTGCACTAAAGAAACATTAATCGTAGTGATAAACCCAAATTAGAACATCAGATTCAAGTCCTCCCAGACTCTGGAAAATTCTGATCTGAATCTAAACTTCATAGGCTGTCGCCCAACCATCAGAGATCTGATCAGACTGGATATTGGATTTGAACCAGAACAGCAAATACTATCTGCTTTGAGGAAGTTTGGGTCTTAATCTGAATCCCATCTCCAAAGTTCTAGGCCATTTTGTACTAACAGTTCAGGACACAATGCTGTGCAGCAAGTTTTTAGTCTTTTCATGGTATATATTCAACTTTTATTTTTTACCACCTGAGAAAGTGCCATAAAAAGAACAGCCAATTCACTTTGTTCTGTGTTCACTTACTTGGTTTTCACAGAACATACTGTATATGGCCCAATCATTCAGTACTTATCTAGACAAAATTCCTATTGTCTTCAATGACAGTTTTACCTGGTAAGAACTCCGGCATCCATTCTCATAGAGGCATATTTTCACCATGATCTGAAAATAATTCAGTGTTAAAGGGACACTGTCTACTTTCTAAGGTCCCCATGCGCAGACAGAAGTTACATCAAGGTTTGTATGTTGTTAGCAGGCCAGCATTTCAGTATTGCCAATCCTGTGGCAAGATTGGCTTAAAAATCATGAGTTTTTTTTAAGGCTCATATTTTGGACTGTTTTCTGATTTGTAAAGACAGAGGAGGTATCACCCCATTTCTGTGTATGTATATCAGGAAATTCAACCTAAAATGAACAGTTGGAGGACCTCCTTCCTTTTTTTCTGGCTGATAGATGAGACACTTCACAATCTTCCCCTGATCGCTGGTACTGCCTTTGGCTCCCGCTCAAAGCCCCATACCTTTAGTGGGTGTTGCCTCCTGCCTCACACTCTCTCCTTCTGCTTGTGACTGCACCTGTCCAGCTCCCACTGTAGGTTCAGTTTCACAACTCTGCTCCTTCCCATTCTCTGGATATTGGAGCAGCCCCTGCCCAGTCAAACCCACCCCTCACACACGCGACTGCTCTTGACCAGCTCCCCTCCATACAGGAGCTCAGCAGCAGTGGGGAAATAATAGACTCCTGCGGCTGGAGAGGGTGGGTGGATATGCTACAGGAATCACTTCTTTCCCTCTTCTGACTTCCCATAGCTCTTCTCCTCATCAGCACAACACTAAGTGAATGAGGGGGCAGGTGGGAGCTGCCTCTGCTCCTTTTTTTGTAAAGGAGGGAGAAGAGATTCCACAGTAGATTGAGCAGTAGCCTTTGCTGGTGGCAGCCAGGCCTGCAGCCTAGTGCCTGTGATACAGGCTCCCAGTTGTATTCTCCGGTTGCTGTGGCCAGAAATGCAACATTATTTATAGGTCAGTCAGAAATCCAGAGCTATGAGGAGCTTCTTACAAGATCAAGAGGAGACACTATTACTGTTATAACACCATAGGACTTGTAAAAAAAATTACAGTCATTGGTGAGAGTGATGTTTTCCACATGCTAGAGCCGTCTTGCATTACCACAAAAAAGTTCCATAATCACAATGACTTTTTGAAGAGCACTGTTTCTCTTTCTGTCATATAAATGCAACAGTATGCACTTGTGTGGAAGAAATGAGACATCTAGTGGCCAAGGAGAATGGGAATTTTTTCAACCAGTTGCAAAGAAATTCTCTCATTTTCTTATATTAACAATGTCCTGGCCAACATAGGGAGTGAGTATGGTACTGAACCTGATGTATCTAAAAAACAAAAACAAAAACCACCACCTTATTACTAGAAAGTACATTACAAATTTAGATCCACATACCTTCTGGGACCAAAATAGGCTATATTGTTCTATAGTCCCTAAAGACACAAACAATATAATATTCTTCTTCAAACAATTAAAAGTTTTACCATGTTGGTAAATAATAAAAATGACTTTCAATTAGTCTTAGACTCCTAAGTGCCTATGTTACTTTTGAAAATCAGATTTAACCTCTGAAGTAACTTAGGTGCTTTTTGAAAATTTTACCCTAAGGTTTAAAGGGCAAAAAATCAAAGGGGAATATTTGATATCTACTAGGTAAGTTCTACAGCTCCCAGAATCGTGTGGCCAGTCTCTGCTAGTCCTAGCTTAGGTTGAAGCAACCTCGGGCAGTTCTACCCTATGGTCAAAAAGAACTGTACACTCACCTAAGGATTGATAAAACATGCAGCGCAGCCACAACTCCTTCCCTACCTCCTATACCACAGCCTGCAGATGGGCTAACACAGGAGCTGTTATACCAGCTCTATGCTGCTGCGATGCCAGAAACCCCATCCGTGGAGTTACGAGGTCCTTTTGACCACAGCAGCAAAGCTGGAGTGGAATTGGGCCCAAAGTTCTTAGAGCCATTCTGCCATTTTGATTCCACTATCTGTGACTTGGACTGCTATTCACGTCACACTAAGGGAGAGTTAACCTGAAGTGAATGCAGAATAGTTAAAAATAATCTTCAAATCGTTTCAGATTAGTCCATGCAGCACTCTGAAGTCTTTGAGTACTGGTGTGGGTAGTAAATTTGCTTTGTGTTCATTATGTACACTCACCAGTGTTAGAGTTCCTGCATTGCTTAAATGGCTCACAACATTTATTTATAGGAGCATAAAACTGAGTGCTAATACATAAGATATTGAAAGCTTACATGTAGACTGGGGCAGAGATTGCCTTCTTGTGTGCAGGTGGATGATCCCTAGCATTTTGGGTGGTACCAGACTACAAATAATCTTAATATTTAAGTTTGGAGTCGGAATAACTTTTCATTCATTTTTTTCCAATGAGTGTTTGAATATACTTGCTTTAGCTCCCTCCCTTCCAGATGGTTAATTAATTATTATTCTTAGTCCTATTTGAGTAGCTGCTATTAGGACAGAAAGGGTAGCTGTATACAAAAATCTGTAATTTCATTGGGGATCCTCCCTATAATAGTTAAATTTGAATGCAAGATAACTATATGAATCATCTGAGTCCAAAATTATCAGTTTTATTACCATACATTCTAAAAATGTATGGAAGGCAATATAGTTTGTACAAGAAACTGAAGACTCTATAGACCTAAATTCGTCCAAAATAAACTCCTTTTTCAAATGTAAAATGAAAACCATCCAGAGAAAATGAGGGTGAACAATGACGGTTGTAAAATAGTAACTAAATACTTCATTCACTAAATTCCACAACACTTTTCAATTGAAATATTTGTAAATTATTCACCCAGCTCTCATGAACATAAAACTGAATCTGATTTTGTTTTTCATGAATATCTTCATTACCTTCTCATTATGTTACTTGGCTGATTGAAGAAGTCAAAGGAGAAAAAAAATATCATGCAGAATTAAAATAGTAAATTGAGGAATATTTATTTTGGGTCTGATAAACAGTGAAATTGGTATTTATTCTCCCAATACCATATTTGGGGCACTCTCATTAATGATATCCCACATTCTTAAAGTGCTAGAACAACTTTTCAATGTGCTAAATTACTCTTCAGAAATTGCCTTCTCATTGTCTGTTCTTTCTTTTATATATACTTTCCTTCAACAATTTGAATAGGAAATTGTCTAAAATTATTCATGGATTCATAGATTTTTACTCGAGAAGCTATTATGGTTATCTGGTGTGAGCTCCTGCATAACAAAGGCCAAGTCATTTCACCCAGTGATTCTTTGCATCAACCCCATATCTTGTGGCTGAGCTAAAGCATATTTTAGAAAGATATCTTCTTTTGATTTGATTTAAAGACATCATGTGATGGAGAATTTGCCACATCTTTTGGTAAGTTGTTCCAATGGTTAATTACCTAACTGTTAAAAATGTGCACCTAATCCCTGGCCTTAATTTATCTACCTTCAATTTCCAGATCTTGTGATACCTTTATCTATTAACAAGTCCTGTGTTATCAGAAATCTTCTCCTCATATGTAGGTAATTATAGACCATGGCCAAGTCACATCTTGTCATTCTCTTTGATCATTCCGCAAGATTGAACTTCCCAAGTCTGTCACTGTAAGGCAGCTTTTCCAGATCTTGAATAATTCTTTTAGCTTTTTCTGAACCCTTTCCAATTTTTCAACAACATTGAATCTGGAATACATACACTCCCTGGAATAACTGTTCCTTTTGAAGTTAGATAAATTGAGTAGTGTGTGGTTTTCAATGTATTTTGAATGTCCTAAAACTGAAGCTCTGTTTTGCAATGTATATTGAAGATTCCTAACACCTCCCTGGTGTCCTTGGCCAAAATTTCCCTTGCCCGCTAGTGTTGTTCTGTTTCCTGGATGGCTGTTAGTCTCAACCCAAGAGATGATGAAATTTCAGTATTACTGTATGTGTATAGTTTGTGGAATGTTCTTTAGCTTGGAATCTGGTGAAGGACTTGAAGCTGGCCACTCACCACATCCTGAAATAGCAGTATCCTGTGTGGTGATGTTGTCTTTATAATAATTCACTGCTAAAATAATTGTAATTCCTCTTTCACATAAATGTGTGTGTTTTTTTTAATGTTGCTCATTGCCAGGATTCCAAATCTGCAAAGTCTGCATAGTGTAGTCTGTCTATGTTGGTTATTGGTGTATGTGAAAGAGGTGCAGGAATAAAAGCGTAAGGTGGGGAATCATAAGCTAGTGATAGAAAAGAACCACATCATCTTCTCCATACCCTGCTAATGCGATATTGCTACCTACCATATATTCCTTAGTATTTAGATAAGGCTAGGTCTCAATGCCTCACACATTGGGAAGATCACAATTTTTCATGGGAGATTGGTCGGCAATCCAGTGGGCCTTACAGTTAAATGATTCCTGATACATTACACAAATTTTCTTCAGCTACATTTCAGCCTATTACTCTCACTTCTTGATATTTACACCCATTATATAACTATAAAATACAAGTCAGTATTTCCAGGCTCCTAATCAGTTTATATCTCTTCTTTGAATTCCTTTTAATTTGTCAACACATTTCTTGCATTAAGGTTCTCTGAAACGTAAGCAGTACTAGGTATGGTCTCTTTAGCATTTGATACTGAGGAACTCTGCTGTCTCCTTGGTCAGTGATATGTGACCTGATATTTACAGCTCAAAACCCCCTTTGTTTTCTTGGTATTCACATAGCATTGCAAGATCAAATTTAGATTGTTTTGCTTTATCACATTTAGGCATATTTTTAAAAATATCTTTGCTTATATTTTTGCAAGAAGAATCTCAGTTTATTATTTCCTGCCCGTATTTCTACCCCTTTGTACTATTTTCATGTCAGCATTGGTGTTTGCAATCCCTCAGTTTAATAAAATCTGCAAATATAAATTTATATGTAGTTTATCCCCTCAAATTGTTAGAGATGTTAAATAAATCCAGACACAAACCCATCTCCGTGGCACTGCCGATTATCATTACTGGACTTCGTTTGCAGACCTCATATGGTTTTCAACCTATACTGTTCAGATTAGTTCAATTTGAAGTAATTTTAAAATAAGATGTCATGCACTATTATGTCCACATCTTTACTAAACTTCAGGTATATTGCATCTATTGCATTCTGCCCATTTACTAATTTTGTAACTTGGTTAAAAACAAAATCTATTGAATTTATCTGCTATGGTATATTTTATATATGACCATACAGTTTATTGCTCATGGTTCTATTGTTCTATAGAGGCACTGGGGCATTTGGAGGGCACTCCGCCAAAAATTCATAGCTGGCATAGTCCTTTAAGGGCTGTCTTAAGTTATAGCAATTCTTGGCCTGCTCTAATTTTTTCCAGGGCTGGGACTAGAGCAGTTGCAGCTTGAGAATAAGAGAGCTGTAACCAACTCCCTAATATGTCTTCATCTCTTCCGCTCCTGCACTGAGCAGATATTTGTGCCAGAAAGATTCCGGCCCACTGGGAATTTGGATTTAATTTTTGTTTTACACAAGCAATTTAAACATACAGATACTATAAATACCACAAACTAATACTTGAGACTTGTTTTTCTTGTGATGAAAATCAAACAAGAAGTATATTTAATTTTAATTATAGCTTGTTTTGTAACAATAACAAGAAATATTTCCATCTTTCAAATTACTATTTATAAACCATTACAAATTATTATGATGACTTACTCTTCCACTGCATACATAACACTTTTTCTTATTCTGTATACTCAAATTAGAAGTCCAGGTATGTAGTTTTACTTCCAACATCTGACAGGATTCAATTCTGAATTTTCTCGGACACATTTAGACTACTCTGCTGTATTTGGGTCTCCGTTAGTGCAGAAGTCCACCCACCTGGTCTTGACTGCATGATGAGAGCCTTATTTGTTAACTTATCTTAATAAAACAATGTCCAGTCATTTCTAGGTAAAAATGTACATAAGCCAGGGAATGAACTGAACAATATATCTGTATGTCTTCCCTTCCACTCAGTGAGCAGCACAACACTGTGTAAAATATGGCCTAAAAATGTTAGGTAACAAAAGTTACCAAAAATAATGAAAAGAGAAAATTCTTCAGGAAATCCTTGGGATACATTGGCAGCACAGTGACCTTAACTCTTAGGGTTCAAACTGCCCTTGGATGGTTCATTTGACTTTAGGAGGAGCCAAATACTTAAACATGCAAATGCAGAATTTCTTTATGTTAATGGGCAACACATATATAATGTCCTGTGCAACACATTAAACATATATCCTAAGGCTAATGTTTCCGAAAGAACTTAAGGGAGTTAGGTTCCAAACTTCCACTGAATTTCAGAGGGAGTTAAGAACTTAACTTGCTTAGGTACTTTTGAAAATCCCAACCCAAATCTTTCTACAGGAATATATAAGCAGTAATCTATTAATACAGTGACATTTTACTGGTATTGGTTAGTTTAAGGCTTATATTGAATTCTACTTCCTGACTTAGTGGGATAAGACTGGCAGGGCAATCGCTACACCCCAGGGTCCAAGTTGGTGAACAGATGTGCCTCCTTTTCCTCTCTCCCTGCTCAGAATACATGTAAAGATCATATGTTGGCAGGGGCTGGTGCTGGAGAGCGTTGAGCACAGTCACACATTAGCTAATTCAGGTGTATATGGTAGGTAACGGAGGGAGCACAAATTGGCCCCAGCAAACCCCTCTCCTTGTGTATTTAAGCATTCTTGGGCTCAGAACACCCATTCTTGCTACTTAAAGCTGTCTTGCCCTGTGCTTTAGTTGGTGTTGTTATTAGAGCAGGGTTACCAGGGTTTCTCTGGATCTGATCCAATTGCCTTTTGAGGTTAGAAAGCATTTTTTAATCTCTTCTGGACAAGACCGGTAGAGGTATCTGGTGGGTTTTTCATCCTCCTAACAGCATCCTGGAGGTATGATACGTGGGGGTAAGAAGGGTAAAAAAATAAGAGGATGAAGCAATGTATGTCAATAAATATTGTCACAAATTGTAGCCAGTGCCCAGCATGTAGAGTTTCAAAAGGCCAGCTCTTGGGGGTGAACACAACCATGGGACCCAGGAGAGATATGAGAAGGTATTAAATCTTTGCAGACTGGGTTCTCTCGTGTCTGTACGGTCATTTCCACCTTCAGTAGGTGGTTAGTGGGACCAGACAGTGGGCTGAATCGTGAACTGAGCAGGGGTATTTAGCAAAGGGAGCTTGGCTTCATTCCTTAGTGGTATGGTGAGAGGCCATTCAACCCCACACTGGACACAGTTGATGTCTGGCCATTTGGGGAGTCATTCTGTCCTTATATGTTAAAATTGATAAAGTTGAGGCCTGACATTTTAAATCCTTTCACACGACTGGCATAATGCTTCTTCATGTCCTGAATAATGGGAATCATTGTTCTTCAGCTCTCACATAGTTTACCCAGGAAGAGCCTGAAAACCCCTTATAATAAAAGATCTGGGCCTAGACCTGCAATCCCATTGTGAGTAGTCCACTTGACTTCACAAGTAAGAGCTTTAGAATTTTCCCATAGCCATCTGGCTAACAGAATACCTCTGAGCTATACATCTGTGGATTTTGACCTCTACAGCTGCTGAAATGCGCTATGTGAACTCTCATCAAATAAATGTAAAGGCCAAAAATAATTGTAATGCTTTTTTTTTGTGGGGGAGGGGAAAATAATAAATAAATACATACATAAAGATAGGTTTCTCCAAAGTACATTAAAATCCTGATAAATGAGTATAATATTAAGAAGAGATATAAACAATTAATGTAATTGACATTTTTAGACGTATGAACAGTTGTCTGTGAAATACTACAACCAGAACTGTCAAACTGTGCTTCCTTTTGGGGAAAGTGAATGAGAACTAACCATACAGTCCCAATGAAAGTTTCCTAGTGCAGTTCCCCTCTCCTAATATGTTATAATATTGACTTCTTGCCTGAGTCAGTGGGTGCTGATGAGACTTGGGATATGTCTACATCGCAAACAAAAGGTGTGTTCTTAACTTGGTGTAGCTAACCCACGTTAGCAAACTCAGGTGAAAATAACAGTGAAGACATAGCAACTCCTATTTAACTTGGGTTAGCAGCTTGAGTTTAACCTGCTCCCCTACCCCAGGTTCTCAGTTAAAAGCCAAGAACTTAACTTGCTTGTTAAGTTCTTGTCTTTATTGCTATTTTAACCCTAGTTAGCTAACCCGAATGAAGAACACACCCATTTTTTGCAGTGTAGAACTACCCTTAGTGTGGGATTTCTATCAGGTGTGGCTTCCACCACTGAACACAGGTTTCACAAGGGTGAAACTTGGCCCCATTAAAGTTAATGGGAGTTTTGTCATTGACTTCAGTGTAGCCAGAATTTCACCCATAAAGTTGGAGTAGCACTTCTTACTTTGTGTAACTATTACTGATGATGAGGTTAGAGGTCTGTGAGTCTAATGCTTTAAAATGTAAATTAGTGTATACTCTTAGTGCTCAAGGTTGCTAAAAAAAAAAATTACCCCAAACCCCAACCCTCTGTACTTACACAAATTCTGAAAGGACATATACCATATTTCTCTTAGAAGCAGCTGTACATTAAATGTTCATGTGAACTCTGGGTTACCTAACAACACTTTTCCAATTACATAACCAAGTAACATTTTTGAATCTTCACATCTGATTGAACCTCCTTTCAGAACATTCAGTTAGATGCATAACAGATATGTGTTTGTTTATGCATGGCAGACAAGCTACAAAGTACCATAGTTGTATTTTATAGATAGAATATGCATTTTACACATATCCTGTTTAGGAATATAAGAATAATGAATCAGTGGGCTTAAAACCATTATCTTAAATTATGCACAAAACCAAATTTATCATACAATTTTAATTCTATTCACAATCCTCACTGGTAGTTCTCATGTAAACTTAAATAACTATCAATTCCAGGCATAAATACTGGGATTAAGATGTCAGTCCTTGGTGGCACATGCAAAATAGGTAGGGTAGTGACCTAATTTAATCCTCTCATTTCTCCCCACAATTTATTGCAGATGCAGAATAAAAGGCCATCTTTAAAAATTTAATGTAGAGAACTCAATTTTGCCCTCAGATACCTCCATGCAACTTCCATTGAAGTCAATTGGAGTTGTATTTGCATATCTGATCGTAAAACTGGACCCCTACTATTAAGGTACACATTTCCCAGCATAATTAGTAATCTAGAATACTCTGTGGGCCCAGTGTGGCATTCTGCATGTCTAGGATTTGCCAGACTGGGCCCTCCATAATGTGTGGATATTAAAGGTTACTACAACAACCTTTACTTTTGCATTTCTTGCCTTTAGAATTTAAAATTATAACTATATCAGATCATTAATGTAATTTGTTTTATTTAATTTTCCCATTTTTAAAAAATAAAAGTAGAGGGAAAGGGATGTTCAAAATTGTGCCCCGGTGCATTTGCTTGTACCCAGCCAGCATATAGAGACATTCCATGGTTTACACGCTCAAGCGCAATAGATAGGTAGGTGCACAATCATTGTTTGGGCAGTTGCTCACAGTTTTGAACAGCTGACCTAATCTTCATACTGATTTCTGTATATTTCTATACTTGCAAAGAAAAAAAATGTAGGCATATATAGAACTCCACAATAAAACAACAACACAAAGCCCGACAGCCTCAATATCTAGAGAGACAAAGTGAGTGAAGTAATATCTTTTACTAGACCAGCTTCTGTTGGTGAGAGAGACAGGCTTACACAGAGCTCTTCTGTTAGTTCACAGTGCAGACTTGTAAATACCATAGTGTATTAATTTTAAACTTAGTTGACATTCTGAATTTTATGCTTGTAAAACTGATTTTTTTCAGTGACTTATAATTCAATGCTTTTTATTTTGATTTGTTTTGTTTTCCCTCACTGTCCTGGGTATTAACACTCAGGGATTAATCACCTGAATTTTTTTTATTTTTAAAATTCATCAGTATTTGAGAGATGCATGTGTAAAAAAATAAATTAACATCTTGACATCAGAAAGTAAATTTATAAAGCCATGTGTAACTCAAAAGTAGGAGAAAGGACTGTGCTCAGATTTTTCCAAATTAAAAAATCATCTTTGCTGTGAGACAAATCAAGAATATTTCAGATGAAAAGGAGAATTTTTGCAGAAAATGTAAAAACAGACAGTTATAATGGAAGTCCTAGTGTAACTTTAAGTATAGTGACCACTATAAGATTATTGGGGCCTAGTTTCATAGATTCGTAGATATTTAGGTCAGAAGGGACCATTATGATCATCTAGTCTGACCTCCTGCACAACGCAGGCCACAGAATTTCAACCACCACTCCTACAAAAAAAAAAAAACCTCACACTACCACTTGTACTCATATTATGTAGTACTATATTCTGAGAGTAATCTCACTGTTTCCAGTAGGACTGCTTGTGGAGTAAGGTGCTACTTAATGTGAGTAAGGATGGCAGAATATCTAGCCCTTTAAGAGAAATATATGTAGCAGTTAATTTCTTTTGCTTCTTTTGACTGGAGGAACCTTTCTATAGAAACAGCCACCAAATACTGAGCAAAAATAATGGAATAAATGTGTACATTCACCCAAACACACACAGAATCTTTCACATCTTCCCTACTTTATTTTTTCAAAGGTACATTTGCAAACATATTCAGTACTATCTGCTAACTACTTTCAAGGAAAGAAAAGAATGTTCTCTACAATACTACAGTTCTTAGGGTTTTTTTTAAAAAAGAACAGTAAATATTACAGTGGGAAAAAGTAAAAATGCAAGAAAACATTCTTCATTATTATTATTATATTATTATTTCTTTGCAAAAAAAGGAAACATGGGAAAGCAAATACTATATTTCTAAGGTCCATGAGGCACAGCAAGCAAAAATTATGCAAATTATTTTTGTATGTTTTATAGTCGATAGAGAAAATTGTTCCTCCTTATAAATGTTTTAGTCATAGTAAACAATTACTGTGTTGGAAGATAGTGGTAGGAAACAGCTTCTTATTTAAATATTTTTAGTATTATCTGTACAGTGTATTAACACTTAGAACACAATGATAACATTTTTCACAGTCAACAAATGTGTGGTTAGAAACACATGTATGTATATTCTCTGCATCCAGAGGGCTTAACAAGTTTATAGTTCAGCCTATCAATTTAAATTCCTTTGTTCTTTTGACATCTATTACACTAGCTTGATAGTATATGGGAAATTTGGATATCTATCCATTTTCAGGTGAAGACTCGAGGCAGCTGAAGTACTTGATTTATTAATATTAGTCTTCCTCTGTTCAGTGTTTACACCCTGCTTGTTATTGTACTGTTTGTATATTTCTTTGTTTTGTTGAGATGGAAATAAGATCAAAATTGCTGCTAAACCATTTATTTCTTGAGAAGTTTTTCACCACTTTTAATAGGCTTCCATTATGTGTTTTTACAGCAAGCTTAGTAGTGGAGGAGGAAACGCGACTGATGAAAATGAAAATGCATCGTTATAATCAGACAACAGGGTCTGGTTCTAGCCAAGAATATGAGCGTGAGCAATATACTAAGGTAAAGTTAGCAGTATTAAAACAATATTTTGTTTGGAAAGGTGAAGGAGTAACATGGCTATTTAAAATATTATCCAATACTTAAGGATATAATGTTTACATATTTTGAAGAAAGCTTTTTTGAATCACAGCTTTATTATATCACTTTATATTAGACTCATAGTCAGAAAAGTGTATTAGACTTTAGTTTTTGAAGTAATCTAAAATGGGTTTGCACAATACAAAATGCTTTTGCAGATGCTTGTAGAGTAACATATTTGCTTCCTAATATTGCTACAGACATAATCCTTCCTGCTTGGAAATACATGAAGGGATTTTGTTTTCACAGTATAACTCAATCATCAGTTGAGTTTTGATCTTCTTTTCTCATTGAAATTTAAAATTTTCTTTTGAGACACAAATTTACATGATAAATGTGTAATTGTTGCATTAAAAAGTTTAGTCCAAAGGTACCATATGGCAAATTTTGTTTATAATACATATATGTGCTTCCACAGCCATTTGACCTTTCTGCTGAATAGGTCTCAATTAGAACGCAGAAAATGACTTGTAGAGTTCTGTTATGCCTTTTACAAGCCAAGCCATAGAGGACAGAGCTGTCCATATGTGCATAATTGCTGAAGGCATTTGGCCTCCTGGAGCAGGAGCACTGAGGCAGGAAGGATGCTTCTGGAGGTCCTGGGGGAGAGGTACTTAGAGGTAGATCATATGATTCCTTTTTAGAGAGACAGTATTGTTTCTATTTAGTGTAAATAAAAGACCATCAAAGGTAGGGTTACCATATTTGAACATTCAAAAAAGAGGACACTCCACGGGCGGGGGGGCGGTATTTGCTTGCGCCCCCCGGCCCTGCCCCAACTCTACCCCTTCCCCAAAGTCCCCGCCCCAGCCCTGCCTCCTCCCCTGAGCGCGCCGCGTTCCCCCTCTCCTCCTCCCTCCCAGCCATGCTGGGAGCTTGGGGGAAAAAGCAGGCACTCTCTCGAGTGATCAACATTCACTCTCTTTCTTGAATGATCAACTCTTCTTTGCGAAAAATAATAAAAATCCCGGATGTTTTTAGATATTTAAAAATTCCTCCTGGATGATGATTTAAGAACCAAAAAGCCAGACATGTCCAGGAAAATACAGATGCATGGTAACCCTAAAGGCAGAACCAACCACTCTGGTGCTGTACTAGAAGCATTCTAACAACAAAAGTATTGCATTGAGACTATTGCATAACAATAATTTGCTTAGTATGAGCAGCCATAGGGTGACAGTATGAAGATAAAAGCACACTGTAGGAAGTTGTAAGTGCACAGTATTACCACCATCACAACTATAAATTAGTCAAAAATCATGAATTGGCCCCCTAGACTCATGAGAATATATTTTGGGTTCCTTTTATTTGCTTTCTGGCTTTTGAACCTTTACTGTTCACATTTTAAAGCTTTTCTTCACATGGACTAGAAACGTTTGGGTTTTTTTAAACAATGCAAGCTGGGATTTTCACTCTCACTCCAGGCACTAGGGCTTCAAGAAAAATGCCACACCTTGCAATCCTTGCAGTAAAATCAAGTTGGCCACACTAGAATGCTTCAAGCATGTACTCCACAAGCACAGGTATCCGACTGCTAGACACATTCCCCCCACTTTCCCCAATCCTGAGAACACAGCAACTTCCAGTTAAAATTAATGGGAGCTGCTGGGTCCTTAATAATTCAAAAATCAGGCCGCACACTTAGGCTCCTAAATTGCTATTTAGGTTTGAAAACATTGGTCTTCATGTAATTAAACTGGAGAGCATTTCAAATATGGGAATATTTTATAACTGGGATATAAATTGTCATCAAAAATAGAAGAGATAGATACAAAAATTCCCAGGAAGAGGAAGATAATGTATTAGGCCACTGGTTGTCAAAATAACACAGATGCTGGTGCTATAACACTTTTTGCTCAATATTTCCAGTCAAATCACCTGAAAAACAGCCCTACTTTTTGGGTAAAAGTAAAATAGCTCATTTTATGTTGGGTTTATATTATAGATCACATGAGATAGATTCAATCAACCAGATACATGGGGGAAATACTATGTGACATGTCCCATGTGACCAAACCAATCAGTCACAAACTCAAAATACCGCATAAGCAGTAGCTTGTTAAAAATTGTGGGTATCCAGATAAAAGGAAGAGAATTCCCTTGGGCTTTTTTGGGCACTTCATTGTCAAATCATTGTTGATTCACAGCTGCAGGTCAAACTTCAGTCATAGTTGGTTTGTTCTAACTACATATACAGTTGAAGTCAGACGTTTCTCACTGCTCTAAACGTACCCAATTTTCATAATTTTTCAACACAGATATTTTTCAATACAGATAGACATGTATTTCTGGAGGACAGTGAAACACTTATTAGATTATGTCTGTCTCAAAGACGATTATGTGCTTTGGTTGGCGTTTGCTGTCAGCCCTTCAAATTCCTAGATTTCCCCCCAGTATTTGTCATGGGGCTGATACACCCCGTGACTCTTTGGGGGTGGGAGAGAGAGGTGCGTTACAGCCCCGCAGTTGAGTCGGTAGGACTGCCCCCGGACTCGGGGTTGCATGGCCCTGTGACCTTAGTCAGTAGCCTGGTCCCTGCACTCAGGGCAGGGCGGCCTAGTGGCCAGAGTCAATAGTGTAGGTGAGCTGGACCACCACCCCAGCGTGGGCGGTGGCCAGGATAGGGGGACCTGGGCCCGCCTTCTCCACCAGATCCCAACCCAGGGCCCTGTCGGTGGTGGGGTTGCCCACCACCAGCTTGGGAGGGATCCTACCAAAACACACAGAGCTATCTCCAGTTCTACCACCACTTCCCCGCAAAGTTTCCCTGGGTCACTTCCTACCCAATTCTCTGCAGTTTGCCACCTCTTGGTCTCCATGGTCTCTCCCCTCTCTGCTGTGTCTCAAGCCTATGTTTTGGGGTCTGTCTCCATCTGGCTGGCCTCCACGTCCTGGAGTGCAAGCATTCCTCCCCCAGGTGTCAGCAGCCCAGCTCCTTCCTCACTGGCAGTCAGCCCAGATTGAGCTGCTCTGCTGCCTTTTATATCGTCTCCAGCTGGAGCATGCCCAACAGAGCTGAGGGGACATCGCCTCCTTGGCCAAGAGAGAAGGGTTAACCCCTGCGCACCACTGTGGGGCTGGTACATCCCATCACAGTACTAATATGGGGAACTGAGGCCAAAATTAAACCCTTAGCATTTAGGTGCTAAACTAAAATAATTGTATTACATCACTGTTCGTTAAGAAGGAATGTTTAAATATAAATTATCATATCTTAAAGGAAGCATTACCTTTTCTGGGCACCTTATGTCATTACAAAGAAGCTGAGCATTTCAAGATAAAACAGTGGAAAGTAAAATGAGTAATTTGTGCTGAGCTTGAAATCCAAAATATCCTTAACATGCACCTGTTTAATGTTCCAGTTGATTAAAATTAAATATAACATCTGAGCTGATGATCTTGTGTCACCTGATCCTGATACATGGGTGGATAAAGTTTTACACTGTGACCCATTATTTGTTTTTGTTTTCTAATCTCAGTTATTTTTAACTTGTCACTACTATATAGTGGTTTTTGCTCCAGTAACTTTGTCATTTTATGCGTTAAGGTCGTTACTGCACGGATACTATAATGCAATCTGTTATAAATGTTTAAGGTATAAGGTTTAACCAAGTTCATTGTTCAACCACACCAGAAAAAAGACAGGAGGTAATGGATGTCATTTAATGAGGCTGCAACTTTATTCACTTATAACATGTGGGAGTGCCCATCAGTTCCCTGCTTTTCCAGATGTAGGAACCCCAAATCCCTTCCTCAGCTTCCTTAAAGGAGTCTAGAAACAGGAGGGAGGTCATCTCCCTGCTGATGAGATGTAGAAGCTGCAAACTCCACTTATTCAGCTCCCTTAAGAGATGCTTTCCTTCAAACTCTTTTCGGGCATGTTATATCCAGTAACCATATCCCTTCTATACTGAGTACCGGCCAGGACATCTGCCACAAGGAGGCACCAGCAAAATGCTTAGCTGCCTCCCACACCTCTGCCTGGTTCCCAGATATTCACTGATTCCTTCCTGTTTTTGTTTTTAACCAAAGTGAACCATATTTGCATCCGGTGTCTGCTCCCAAAGAGTGTACAGCACACATCAGCTGGTCCAATAGCACGCCTCTGCTTCCATTCCAGCTCAGGATTGCCTTACTCTCTAGGCCCAGATGTGAACTGCTCACCAACCTGGAAGCCCTTCCTGTGTGCCCAGTATAAAATATTGTGCCTGCAGGTCCACACCGCTGCTCACCTGGCCTGTTTGCATGATTCTGAAAGTGGAAGTACAAGAAAATTAACTCTGATTTGTGTACACTTGAATGTCATTGCCTGAATTGCTGTGGCCCCTAGCCCTAGGTGGGCCACAACTATTGCACCCCCAATCAGAAAAAGTGGGAACCAAATTCTTGCACCAGTAACCCCAGCTTTGAAAGCCCCTTTTTGAAAACTGTAACAAAGCTGTGAGGAGCCTTCTATCACCATGCATAAAGAGGGGCCGTATGGGTCTCATTGCTGTATAAATCCTTAATGTTCTTACTGGGCAATTCCTTGCCTCACCCCACAGATGTAGCTATATGGACTCACTTTGCCCACTTGATCAGTTTTGGAAATCCTCATGGTTTAGAAAACTGATTGCACTTCCCATTGTAAATCCTTCCACTTCAAAGTCCTTCCCAAAGTATCTCTTGCTAACCCAGGCATTAGTTCACTAACTTTAAAAGTTCCAAAAATTGCTACCAAGAATGCAGCTTTGAACAAGGCAGCCTCCTGGCTGCTTCTGCGTATTTGATTGAGAACTTGGACCAAATCTCTAAGGGCATGTCTACACTTAAAATGCTGCATCAGTGCAGCGGCACTGATGAAGCTGCACTGCTGTAGCGCTTTAATGAAAATGCTCTAAACCGATAGGAGAGAGCTCACCAGTAGGCTTAGTTAATCCACCTCACCGAGAGGTGGTAGCTATGTTGGCGAGTTAAGTTCTCCCACCAGCATAGCGCTGTCTGTACACAGGGTTAGATCAGTATAACTACATTGCTCAGAGGTGTATATTTTTCACAACCCTGAGCGACGCAGTTATACTGTTATAGGTTTGTAGTGTGGACCGGACCTAAGTGTTTGAATAGTGATGGGAGAACATGGATCTTTTCTAGGACCCATGTCCTGAGATTACTCTACTAAAAATCTCTGGACTAAGAAACTACCACAAGGATCCAGGTAACCCCTCATTATACTGGCAACATAAGGCTCAATGGTAGATGACACCATGTATTCCAGTATACTAGAGTAGGCCATATTATTGACAGGCCTTCCCTCCTCTGAAATTTCACAAAATCATTAATATTCCTGTCACAGGCCCTAAACATTATGGTTCTACTGATCTCTGTACATTCCTGAGAGCTGTCAAGGTTCTAGAGTACTACCGGCATCTGTTCTGGTTCCTGATTGCTCCCTGATGCTACTCTCTGATATTTGTCCGTCTGAACTCATAAGAACATAAGAATGGCCATACTGGGTCAGACCAAAGGTCCATCCAGCCCAGTATCCTGTCTTCCGACAGTGGCCAATGCCAGGTGCCCCAGAGGGAGTGAATTTAACAGGTAATGATCTAGTGATCTCTCTCCTGCCATCCATCTCCACCCTCTGACAAACAGAGCCTAGGCCTTACCCATCCTGGCTAATAGCCATTAATGGACTTAACCTCCATGAATTTATCCAGTACACCCTGTTATAGTCCTAGCCTTCACAACCTTCTCAGGAAAGGAGTTCCACAGGTTGGCTGTGCACTGAGTGAAGAAGAACTTCCTTGTATTCGTTTTAAACCTGTTACCCATTAATTTCATTTGGTGACCCCTAGTTCTTATATTACGGGAACAAGTAAATAACTTTTCCTTATTCACTTTCTCCACGCCACTCATGATTTTATATACTTCTATCATATTCCCCCTTAGTCTCCTCTTTTCCAAGCTGAAAAGTCCTAGCCTCTTTAATCTCTCCTCATATTGGACCCGTTCCAAACCCCTAATCATTTTAGTTGCCCTTTTCTGAACCTTTTCTAATGCCAGTATATCTTTTTTGAGATGGGGGGACCACATCTGTACGCAGTATTCAAGATGTGGGCGTACCATGGATTTATATAAGGGCAATAAGATATTCTCCATTTTATTCTCTATCCCTTTTTTAATGATTCCTAACATCCTGTTTGCTTTTCTGACTGCCGCTGCACACGGCGTGGACGTCTTCAGAGAACTATCCACGATGACTCCACGATCTTTCTCCTGATTAGTTGTAGCTAAATTAGCCCCCATCGTATTGTATATATATCTGGGGTTATTTTTTCCAATGTGCATTACTTTACATTTATCCACATTAAAATTCATTTGCCATTTTGTTGGCCAATCACTTAGTTTTGTGAGATCTTTTTGAAGTTCTTCGCAGTCTGCTTTGGTCTTAACGGTCTTGAGCAGTTTAGTATCATCTGCAAACTTTGCCACCTCCCTGTTTACCCCTTTCTCCAGATCATTTATGAATAAATTGAATAGGATTTGTCCTAGGACTGACCCTTGGGGAATACCACTAGTTACCCCTCTCCATTCTGAAAATTTACCATTTATTCCTACCCTTTGTTCCCTATCTTTTAACCAGTTCTCAATCCATGAAAGGATCTTCCCTCTTATCCCATGACAATTTAATTTACATAAGAGCCTTTGGTGAGCCTTGTCAAAGGCTTTCTGGAAATCTAAGTACACTATATCCACTGGATCCCCCTTGTCCACATGTTTGTTAACCCCCTCAAAGAATTCTAATAGATTGGTAAGACATGATCTCCCTTTACAGAAATCATGTTGACTTTTGCACAACAATTTATGTTCTTCTATGTGTCTGACAATATTATTCTTTACTGTTGTTTCAACCAATTTGCCTGATACTGATGTTAGACTTACTGGTCTGTAATTGCCAGGATCACCTCTGGAGCCCTTCTTAAATATTGGAATTACATTAGCTACCTTCCAGTCATTGGGTACAGTAGATGATTTAAAGGACAGGTTACAAACCATAGTTAATAGTTCTGCAATTTCACATTTGAGTTCTTTCAGAACTCTTGGGTGAATGCCATCTGATCCCGGTGACTTGTTACTGTTATTTTTCTCAATTAATTCCAAAACCTCCTCTAGTGATACTTCAATCTGTGACAATTCCTCAGATTTGTCACCTACAAAAGACTGCTCAAGTTTGGGAATCTCCCTAACATCCTCAGCTGTGAAGACTGAAGAAAAGAATTCATTTAGTTTCTCTGCAATGACTTTATTGTCTTTAAGTACTCCTTTTGTATCTCGATCGTCCAGGGGCCCCACTGGTTGTTTAGCAGGCTTCCTGCTTCTGATGTACTTAAAAAACATTTTGTTATTACCTTTGGAGAGAACACATTAGCTATGTCTTTATCAATCCTGGGCATATGCATGGCAGAAAAACATATGTTAAGATTTAGCCACTAGAATCATAATGCCCTTACCAACTTCATGGCCCTGGGAGATCTGGAGGACTGGTGATTGTTAACATGTACCACGGCAAAGTTGTCATTACAAAACTGCACTTTTTTGTTTCCAAAATATGTTCCTCAAATAGTTACTGCTACCAAAATGGGAAAGAATTCCAAGAGTAGTATATCTTTCACTATCCCAATCTTTGTATCCAATCTGAGGGCCATTTCTGGGCATACCACCTGTCTTGATAAAATAGTCCAAACCTGTTCCTCCCGATGCATCTGAATGAACCTTTAAATCTGCCTCTGCCATCCTTTCCTCCCTCCAAAAAGACACTCTGATGATTCAGAAACTGCTCCAAAACCCTCAAATCCTCCTTCATCTCTTTATTAACCCTTATGGTTAAAATGGTTGGGCTTTGCTGTTCCCATGACTAAATGCCCTGGAGCCACCACTTGGCAGCCAAATCCTGCTAAAGAGGACCTATCTGGGGCTGCATGATGTATAAATACCCCCACACACACAATCTTCTGGTCAGCAGGAAGGATAGTGCAGTGATCTGACCTGACCTGCCCCCAATTGCTTCCTGCCCTTCTTGTCCATCCCTGTAAACTTTCCCCCTTCTCTTTACCCCGGTAAGAAGCTTTTAAAGGGGCAGTGCTGTTTTTCTTTCGGCTAGCCCTTTGCATGCTGGTTGTGGAGGGCACATTCTCAGCATTTTAACTTTGTAGGCATTCTTCAGTTATGAAATTCATTACCCTGAACCACTGTAATCTGATATGTATATTGGTAAAGGAAGCAGGTTGACTCTTAGTCCTATAATCTTTCCTTGTCTACAGCAGTTTTTATGAGACAAACAAGAAACCATAGACTAGACAATTTAATACCAGTTGTGATAAATATCTGATAAACCATATTAAGGGATATGATAGCTCTTAATTTAAGACTAGCTAGTGTGGTCTTTAGCAAGAGATGGCCATATTCAACAGTCTTACTAAAGTTCTTTAAAAAAATTATTAACATGGTAGAAAGCGAAAAACAATGAAAGCTATAGAAGATGGACTTATTTTTATGGGTAAAGACAAGTTGTTGAGGTGATCTAATATACATTTTAAAATTCAGAATGTGAGTGATGAAGTAGATGTAAAGAAATTGTTCATATTAGTAGCAAGCATATAGTTTGCCATCCCAAAGCAAAACCAATTTCCCCCATCCTGCTGCCAGTATAGGCAATGAAGCATATGAGTTTTGCTTCAGAGAAAGATGAGCCCCTCTCCCCAGTGAGCTTGTGGCCAATTATGAGGTGCTGTACATAGGGAAAATATTCCTTTCCGGGTCCTACAGTAATCAGTTAACACCCCGAAGCATGAGTTTTGATTATTCCCCTCTTACCATGTATAACTGTAATTGTTCTGTTGTGCACAGAATTATCTAAATGCTGTTAAAATCCTTTGTGTTCTGCTGCATCATTACCTCCAGTAGTGAATTCCATATGCGAAGAAGTATTTCCCTATTTATTTAAAATATGCTTTGTATTACACATACATTTTTTTTCTTTCAAGCAGCCAGACTGCGACAAGGCTGTACAGCTTCCAAATTAGATAAGTTCATGGAGATAGGTCCATCAGCCAAGATGGTCAGGGACATAACCCCATTCTGTGGGTGTACCTAAACCTCTGAGTGGCAGAAGCTGGGACTGGACAACTGGGAATGGATCACTTGTTAATTGCATTGTTCTGTTCAGTCCATCTGACACCAGCCCCTGTCAGAATATAGGATACTGGCCTAGATGGACAATTGGTCTGACCTACTATGGCCCTTATTATGTTCTGAGCTAAAACTGGTACATTTTTTCCAAGCATGCAGTTCTCTTCATTCTGGTGTTGGGATTCTCATTCACTCTCACTATATGGTTATTTTGCATATTCGCAGTATTCAGCCATTAACCAGGCAGCGTGTTAGTATTTGAATAATCACAGTCCAGCTATTTTTCAGTAAACATACTGTGAATAAGCAAATCTCTGCATTAGGACGACTATAATCCTTCTCTTTGTGATTGTCTTTTGTACTCTGAATTTCAAGCTGTTTTGGAAGCCATGTAGATGCTGCTTCAGCTCCTTACTGGCTTCAGTTGTAATGGAAAAACTCCATAATTTATATGAAAGGATTAAATGAAAAAACAAAGAAAATGTTGCTGTGAATCTAATGAAAGGAAAAAAAATTTAAAAGTTTTAAGAATTCTTTGACTCATTTCTCCCTTTACTATCAATGAAGTGAGCTGTAGGTCACGAAAGCTTATGCTCAAATAAATTTGTTAGTCTCTAAGGTGCCACAAGTACTCCTTTTCTTTTTGCGAATACAGACTAACACGGCTGCTACTCTGAAACCTATCTAAATATCAGTAAGGCTCTTGTCCCCAGAACTACTGTAATATGTTTGTGTTAATGCTATGTTTTTGTTATGTGTGGGAGACTCACAGGCCCTGCTGTAACATGATTCTGGATTTACACCGGTGTGAGAGAAGAATTTGATTCAGGATCTTAATATGCATTGTTTACATACTGAACATATGCACAAACTCCAAAGCTGTTCTTGTTCCAGTCAATGCACAACACATTTTTAAAAGAGGTGTTTATTCCAGATTCCTACTGATGAGAGCTTTATAGTAAACACTTAAAAGGACACCACTCTAGATTGAAGTACATTGCTAGGTCAGTTAGTACTTTGAGTATTTTGAAAGCATTTTGTTTAACGTAAACTTATTTTTCATTGAAGCCCTCGGTTAAGACTTAATCTTTAGGAAAGCTACAGTGCTTGTCATATCCTGCTCAAAAAAGGAGATATGACATTTAAGAGGGGCTTTATTTTAGGATCAGGCTACATAGATTTTGATCTACAATTTAAGTCTTCCAGGAGAGGAGGATTGGCTGTTAGTCTGGGATTTGGCAGACCTGTGTGACCCTGGGCAAGTCACTTAGTCTTTCTGTGTCTCAGCCCCAGATCTCTAAAATGGGGATAAAATGCTTTCCTACCTCAAAGGGTTTTTGTGAGGAAAAAGATTGTGAGGCATTCAGATACTATTGTAATGAGGACTATATATGTTCCTATGATAGAGAGAAGCCTTACGGAAGGGCTGTGAACTGAGCAACTGTGTTCAGAGCTTTGCATGAGACAGAGAGAGGCTCCATAAAGGCTGGTGTATACAGTGAGCTTTTATTGTGTGCTGCAGGAAAGCCACAGGATCTTGACTGTGAAACTAAATCCTAAGCCCCTTTATATCCCATAGTAGTAGGGAGAGTGGGGAGAAAGAAGTAGAAATGAGCTTTGATCCCACTGAAAGATTAATGAAAAATGATCTGTGAAATTTGCCCTATAACCAAGAAAATATTAAAATCCCGAGTCATTACAGAACTGGAATAACATCCAGCAAGAACATTCTTTTAGTTTGTGTCTCCATTATTTCTACTGAAGTTAGTGTGTCTGCAGTTCATCAACCACCTTTTTCTACTTTCACTGACACAGTACAGGAGCAAGCTATTCCATAGGTGGCAAGTGAACAGAATAACTGCAGTACAAGTTTACACTTCAGATAGTTATATTGAAAGAAGGCTATATTTCTGTAACTCAGAACAGGAGTTATAACTAATGCTGTTACACAGCAGAGGGAATGGACTTCCCATCCTTGTTACTATTAATGACTAAAAATAGACCTACTGTGTAGATGTTGTTATCAGAACAAGTACCATATTCTGCTTTTGGGATGAGCAACAAATTTTTGGAATAAAAACACCCTGAAGTACCATGTATGGTTGGGAGAAAAATAATGGTTGCAAAAAATTCTCATGCTTTAGTTTATTGAAGATTTACAGATATATTTCTTTGATTCTTTTTTTGCTTTTGTGGCCATTTAAAAATGTGAGAAGAAAAAAATTGATTATATGAATTTTCTTAAACAAGATTTGGAGTCCACTCAGACAGCTGAAAGTGTATTGGGATTCTAGATGAATAAAAGACTCCTTCAGACTTCTGCTGGAGAAAGCTCCTGAGCATTACTAGGCATTATAAAATGTGTCTAAATTACTGTGTATTTACCTCCAGTGCTAATCCCTATTCTTTCTTTCTAAATAGCAGATTTATCCTAGCCCCTTGAGCCCTAGTGGGGGTCTCTACCAAATTTTAAATAATAGTAATAAGTGGATCTCTTTCAGTCCATGGCACTTTTCCCCCTATCTTGAAGTGGTTTCCATGATATCAGGGTTTACAGTTTGGTTCAATGGCTCTCAGCACCCCCACTATACAAAATGTTCTAGCACCACTGCTTGGCAACAATTGCCTAGCCTGGAGCCACACCTGAAAGCTCCATTTAAGGGAGCTTCCATAGTGCAGAGAGTATCTCACGTAGAAACTAATCATTCACGGGCACAGTGTTTTCTAAAATGGCTTATGATTTCCTCTGGTGATGCTTGAGTGTTGGGGGGATATTTTTGGCAGTGTGTGTTGTAATAAATCCATAGCAAAATGGACATCATTTAAACTACGTCCATGCAGCATAAGGAATAGAACTGTCTGCTTTAAAATGCAGGCCTCTCTCACTTGGGAATAGTAGAGACTCTTTATTAATGTCAGTAGCAGTACTTACACCATTTTTGTAGGAGGCAACAAGTACCACACTTGAGCTGGTCCAACATTCCATCCAGCCCTGGCACTGTATACCTACATAATCATGCAACACTGAGCTAGCTTAAGACTACTGTTAACAAAGCAAAGAAAGGAATATAGTCAGTGTATATTGAGAGAGAAGCATAGATAGCAAAAGAGGAAAGATGGACAAATTCCAAGGTTGAGAAAAAATACGTGACCACAGCTTTCCAGTGACGTGCACAAAGTACAATAAAGGTGTTGCAGTCCAGGAAACCAACACACTTGAGCCACTCCTGAGATCCTGCTGCTCTTTCAGGAGGAAAAATATATGGAAACATGGAGTAAAAGAGACTTATGTTCAAAACACATTGAGAGGCTTCCGATGAGCCGTGTTGCGTATCAGTGGCCACTGAGCAGCTAAACTAAGAACATGCACTGAGAACTAAGGAAAACATATCTGGCATTAGGCAGAAGCAAGACTCTCATCCAAGTGAAAAGCAGAAAGACAGGGGAAGGTTATTTTGCTAGTGATAACTCATCTAATGTCTGAGCCTGGGTTTCCTATTCCATCAGTCTAGAGAAGACACCAGTCTCCCTACTGAACAGAAAATCAAAGTTTCAGCTTGCATAAGGGATCCACTGTCACGTAGCTAGTTACAAAAGTTTTCAAAGGACATGAAAAAGAACTTACTAACTTTAAACTTTGTTTGCTCTCAAAGTCCAATCCTAGCTAGAAAAATCATGATTGAGAGAACAGATTTGCCACTCCTACATGAGTAGGATTGCTTTGAGAAAAGGAGGAAACTGTAAAAGGCACTTGTGAGCCATTTATCCTATTGCCGATACTAAGAGTATAAATCCTTGGATCGGAGTGAGAATTTACATTTATATTTTAAACAAAATGTTTTTATAGCATTGCCTGTGGAGAAATCACTCCTTGTTTTGGGTTAAACAAACATGCAGGGTGAAATTGTGGCCCCATTTAAGTCAATGGGAATTTTGCCATTTATTTAAATAGGTCAAGGTTTCACTTTCAGTTGAAGTCAGGAAGATTAGGGCACTCCATACTTTTTAGATGGCACCTGTTATAGTCTATGGGAGTTTTGTCATGAACATCAATAAGAGCAGACTGAGGACCTAAATTTGTAACAGAAATTGGATTGGGGGGGGAGGCAGTTGTCCAATTTTTGAGACTCTGTGAGTGTTACATTTAACTACAGTAAGAAGAGACAACTTATTGCAATGAGTTTCTGCAAATGTGAGCTTGATGGGAGGAAAATGTAATGACATCTAATTTCGTGGGATTCTTTGTACTCCAAGCTATTACTCATCTCTTCCCATGTTTCAGCTCAGGGCCTTGCTGGTTTCACTACAGAATAGAGCTGAAAACTCACCTTTGCCAATCCAGTGCTTTTTTGTCCTTTTTCATTTGCAGGAACTCTCTCTCTCTCTCTCAGCTGTTTTTACACAAACCACCAACACCCTTCTCACAAACTCCAATTACAGACTGAAATGCCCAAGCAATTAATATAGCTGCCCCTGGATACACACAGTCGTCAGTATGAACCCTTCAGTGTTTGATTCATAAATTGGTTTGCAAACAGGATTGGTTCACAGTAGTGAAAACTCAGAAAGCTCTGATATTGCAAGCACAGGATAAAAACCTTTAGATGTAATACATTTTAGTTCTAGGTCCGGCGTTGTTGAACATTTATTAATAACCTGGATGTAGGAATAGAGAGCATACAGATGACATTTCTGGATGACACAAAGCTGGGTGAGGGGGTTGCCAATACTTTGGAGGATAGAGCTAAAATTCAGAGAGATCTCGATAAATTGGAGAACTGGGCTATTGACAACAAAATGAAGTTCAACCAACACAAATGTAAGGTGCTTCACTTAGGGAAGAAAAACCAAATGTACAAATACAGAATGGGGGGAAATGGCTTGGCTTAGCAGCACTGCTGAAAAGGATCTGGAAATTTTGATAGATCACAGCTTTAACATGAGTCAGCAATGTGATGCTCTCAGAAAAAAAGCAAATGCAATTTTTGGTTGCATTAACAGCAGCGTAGCATGCAAGTCATGGGAGGTTACAGTACCGCTCTACTCAGCGCTGGTTAGGCCTCAGCTGAAGTATTGTGTCTGATTTTGGTCACCAATGTATAGAAAGGATGTGGAAAAACTGGAACGGATCCAGAGGTGAGTGACAGATATGATCAAAGGGATGGAATGCAAACCATATTAGCAAAGGCTGAAGGAACGGGGTATGTTTAGTTTGGAAAAGAGGAGATTAAGTGGGGACATGATAGTGGTCTTCAGATACTTGAAAGGCTGCCATAAAAAATATGGTGAAAAGTTGTTCTCTTTTGCCAAAAAGGGCAAGACAAGAGGCGATGGGTTCAAACTACAGCATAGCAGTTTTAGATTAACTCTCAGGAAAAACTTCCTAACTATAAGAACAGTAGGACAATGAAACAGATTGCCTAGGGAGGTTGTGGAAGCTTCTTCACTGAAAGTTTTCAAAAGGAGGCTGGATAGCCATCTGTCTTGGGTGGTTTAGACACAAAAAATCCTGCATCTTGGGCTTAGACTAGATGACCCTTGTGGTCCCATCTAACCCTATGATTCTATTATTCTAATTTTATACTCTAACTAATGTTGCTGATAGGCAAATACTTGTATGACTGAAAGAAATCAGAGAAGTATTTATTTTCACTTCTCACCTCACAAACATAACAAAAAGTATAAAAGTAAAATATGGCATGCTAAGGTGGGAAATATACTCTCTCCTGTTTCTGAAAAAAAAATCCACAATTTTTGAAATCATCCCTCAATGCTAAATTTCTGTAGTTCTAACTCCCACCCTTACCTGAATACAACTTTGCTGTTATGAGTTGGCTCTCTAAAGTTATTTCACAGATACGATATTTGGAAAGTTGTAGATAGTCAAGTAGTTTGTATAAGAGTGTGTGCGCGTATGTGCACATACTTGAGAATGTGTACATGTTTGTTTATATATATATACACACATGCATAGTGTAGATCACAGATCATTGAAGAACAAGAGCCTAATAACAGACTTCAGATTTTCAAATGGAAGAAATGAGCATAAGGCAAAGGCAATTCAATCACTAAAATCCTCAAGCAGTTACCAATATAACACCAGTAAGCGCTTAATATGAGGCACATGGGTTTAAAATATATAGGGTCTAATATTGAAAAGTACTAAGGACCTGCAACTTCCACTGATACCTTTTGGAGTTGCTGGTCCTTAGCAACACTCAGGATATGTGCAGTACAACTGAATATTGGTGAAAATGACTCATCCTGATTGCCATTGGATTCATTGGACAATCTGATTATAGTGCACTATTGTTATAAAATATCAGAGAAATATGATTCAAATATATTTAAGAAACTTATCTTGTATGACAGAGGTTACAAGCAACAAATTATTATCTATTCTTCCTTCCCTTTCTTACCAGCAGATTTGTATGTGATTGGCAGAGAATGAGGGGGAGGAGTTCCCTTCAGCCTTGCATTCTGGATTTTTGTTTACTCTTGCGATTCTGAGTCCTCTTTTTCCTACACCCACAAATGTACAGGAGAAGATGCATTTAGTGCATGTGCTAATGACAGCCCACGCAGATAGTGTCTGTCACCCACCATGATGCTTTTCACATCTAAAAGCAGAAACTATGAAGTCATTCCACAAACTGAGCTGACCAAAACACACACATACCCCTCAACACCATGAATTTCTATCTAAAAATCAACATCCTCAAGGGCCCTGAGCTCAACAGATTGGATTTTCAAACTTGACTGAAACCCTGTGGATCTGTCATGTTGTAGTTTTTAAAACGGAAGTCCTACTTTGGTAAAACCACAGAATGAAAAGCAGTTAAGGGATTTATTGGGTGGAAATTTCTTCATTGCTTTCCCATAAAGTCAGATGAGGTCTGAGAATCAGAAGAGGGTGATTTTTTTAACATAAAGTAGATGGAGCAACATGAAAATTATGATTCAGAGCCTAAAAGAGGCTTCATCTTTCATTAGCATTCTTTGACCAAATGACTTCAATATAATTTTAAACACTATTTTTCTTGCCTGTGTTTTCTCAAAATGATAATAAATAAGTAGATCACAAAATGACCTTGGTATGTAAGTGTTACATTATTTTAGCTACTGTGCTCAACTAATGAACTTTTTCATTTATTCAAGTAACTTTTATCAAAGTAAGGTTAAGCATTCAGATTTCAAGTTATTTACCACTTACTAATTATTAGTGAGGATGGCTTTGTCAATCTATGATCTTCTTTTGTTGCATCCCAATATATCCATCTTAGGCATATATGTAAACTTCAAAAGAGCCCTAGACAGTTGCACAGACACCACAGAAATGTCTAGAGGTAAATAAAACATTGTATTTGTACAAGTCATAATTTGGTGCACTAAATAACAAAGAAAATAATATTCTAGTGTTCCATGGATCACAGTTTAGTTCTGTCATCTCAGCCATACATTACGGAGCCCATCTGCTTGAAGTAACCTATCGTATTTTCAGTTTTTTCAAGACATTATTATAAATATATGCTATATATTTATAATATATATATATATATATATATAACTTTTCTGAAGTTATTGGGACTGCTGGATATTTCAGGAGTTTAAAAGAATTGTCCTCCTCATTTGTTGTCTGAGTATATTTCACATTTTGAAAAGAAACCTCATACTTTCTTTTTTTAATCTTTAGTATAACATACAAACAGATCAGTACAGAAGTTGTGATAACGTCTCTGCCAAATCATCAGATAGTGATGTCAGTGATGTGTCAGCCATTTCCCGTACCAGCAGTGCCTCACGCCTCAGCAGCACAAGCTTTATGTCAGAGCAATCTGAGCGCCCTAGGGGCAGAATCAGGTGAGTTTATGATGCTATTTTAAATGTATCAAATCTTGTTTGGTGTAAAAATAAAAAGAATAAAAATAAAATAAGAAATATAAATATTTATGATATATATAATAGAATATATTTAAAATGTCATATATTATATATAAACACACACACACATAAACATACACGTTATCATCCTAAGTCTTTTGTGAAATGAACATATTTTTCCACCTTGGCATCCAGCCATTTAAACAGGTAAACAAAAAATTCAGACAGGGCAACAGCAAATTTTTATATTTGTGCAAGGAGAAACCCAAACTTGGAGCAAGCTGGAAATTAGTACTTTAAAGCTCTGATCCAGCAAAGCACTTAAGTGGCACTACTTACATGCTTAAAATTGCATATGTGCTTAAATGCTATGGTGGACTGGAGCCTAATTTCTTAGTTTGTGTTGCCACAGAGGTCTTGATGCCCATACCGCCCTCTGTGCAGTATCATTGCCAAAGGGCCTATTTCTATTAAGATGGAAGACAGCTGAGAGGGCTCTCCACCTAACAGGATCAGGGTTATTAGAGAGGAAAGTCAACTAGCTATAGTTTAAAGCAGTGGTTTCCAAACTTGTTCCGCCGCTTGTGCAGGGAAAGCCCATGGCGGGCCGGGCCGGTTTGTTTACCTGCCGCGTCCACAGGTTCGGCCGATCGCAGCTCCCAGTGGCCGCGGTTCGCTGCTCCAGGCCAGTGGGAGCTGCTGGGAGCGGCGTGGGCCGAGGGACATACGGGCCACTGCTTCCAGCAGCTCCCATTGGCCTGGAGCAGCAAACCGCGGCCACTGGGAGTCGCGATCGGCTGAACTTGCGAACGCGGCCGGTAAACAAACCGGCCCGGCCCGCCACGGGCTTTCCCTGCATAAGTGGTGGAACAAGTTTGGGAACCACTGGTTTAAAGAGAAATTACATGGCCATCAAACAACTGCAAAAGTGAAAGGCTGTTTCTTGAGTTTGTGTAAAGGACAAAAGTTGTCCTTCAGAATGCATATAAATGGTAATATGTCAGTTTGCTGCCCACAGTACTGTTGCTGCCCTTTGCATTTTCCATAAAAGGATTTAATTTTGCACAAAAAAAAAACCAAAACGCAAAATAAAAATCATTAAGTGTTGCCAGCTTTACCTCTTTATTCTACCAATAAATCAATTTGTATGGTTAACTCAACCTTTTTCTCTAAGTGTGTCTTTGTTGTGAGTGAACATGTGTGTGTGGGCACGTACAAATGCACACTGCCCCCTGCAGACAGGGAGGATTTTATTTTTAAACTAAACCATTTTGATGTAAACACTGGTATATAACCATAAATTGTCTGAGGAATAAATTATTATGTTAATATTATTGTTTTCGTTTTTTATATGTTAATGTTTTCCTTTCCTATTTCAAATGAAGGAGCACAGAACTGGCTGGTATGCCTCTGAAGCTATAGGGCATGTGAATAAGAATATTATTCCTATATCTCAAAAATTATAGCCAACATATCATGTGTTATTGATTAGTTAACATCTATTTTCAGTTGAAAAAATTAATAATGTCTAAAATATATTGCAAACCCTGCATTTCCAACTTCCATAGAGCTCCTCACTATGGGCTTTGATCCAGCTGTACTGAAGCCACTGGGAGCATTATGGTGTGCGTTCACCTTTAGAGCGCCCCTTCATGTCAGGAAGTGGCATTGCAGGGATTCTTCCTGTCTAGCAACCCTCCTGTGTCTTGGTTCTACAATGGTCTGCTCCTTCTCTGGCATAGCACACTGGCCAGGTCAGCTCTCGGTCCCCTTGTGGGGCTAACCGAAAAAAAAAAAAGCTCAACTCAAAATAGCCACCTGGTGTTAAAGTCCATAATATAAACACTAGTCCTTCATAGAGATCCAGGAAATATTGACCTCTGCCCAGGTCAGGTTACTTTGGTTAGGGCAGGGAGATCGAGCCTTTCTTGTCCAGGCTTCACTCAGAACTGGTCTCTAATAGAAGCAGCCAGCCCTGACTCTTCTTATATTATAGTACAATGAACAAAACATAAAATCATTATAAGGTAGCTATAATTACAGTGTTATTCAGTAAAAAATATGGAATTTTTTTAAAAGTGTTTGAAAAAATATTCTTAATCTGACTTGCTGTTCTTCCAAACTGAGAATCAGATGCTCAGTATCTTCCACGCCTGAAACTCTCATTAAAATTAGTGGGAGGTCTTAGAGGAAAATTCAGGCTCCACTGACTTGAGCAGGGCAGGATTTCATGCCAGAATTGCAGGATCAGACATTATGATTAGACTGAATTTGTGATATTATCAATAATTACCACCCTTTTACCCTCTTCAACTCTTTGAGCTCAATCCTATAAGAATTTGTGCAGGTGACTAACTTTCCTGAAGTTAACAAATCTATTTATTTTAGTGAGACTGCTCCCATGATTAAAGTTATTCACATGCACAAGTCTTTGCAGAATCAGGTCCTTATTCATGTGAATGTTCCTTGTGCATATAAGCTCAATGAAGTCAATGAGACCAGTCACACGGGTAAATGTTGCAGGATCAGACCCTTACTACTTAATTATCAACATTTTTAGAACAAACTCTAACTTTTTCAGACTTTTTCCTCTTTCTCACATACTGATAATAAGTCAGATCCTATGGTATGAAATCTTTACAATTAAATAACCCATAATTCCTTTTCAGATGTAACTTACAGTTGGTAACTGTATTCATTCAAAAAGTATTTCTTACTGAAATTTAAAGTCATTTTAATGTAATGTTGAAAAGTGTTTCAGCAGGTGAATCTAGAGTTAGCATCTGTTGTTCATTATTTTCAATTTGAGCTGTCTACATTTAATTTTGCATGCCTGCATGTTATGACTATGGAAAGATCAAAGTCCTTAGAGATCTGCAAAAATGATGGCAAAAAAGAAAGAAGGATATCATGGGAATTAGATGACCAAATGGGGCACAGTGAAAAGAAATTGGATATGGAAGACAAGAAAAAGAGAAGGCATTCTGTTGCTGATTTGAGGTAAAGGTTAGCTTCCTGTCCTCATGTGTGTCTCCTAGCTACCAGCTCCTTCTAGTTTTAATAGTTCTGTAGCCTGTGTGCTATACAAGCAGCATTTTCTGTGCAAAGCTTGCTTATCAAATGGAAGAGCAGAGGAAACTCATCCAAACCATGTTCCCACTCCCACCTTCATCAGTTAACATCATTTGCATCAGCTTCTTCCCAGCAGCCATCTAAAGTGTGTTTTTGTAATATTGTGTATGAGTGTAAAAAGTTATAACATGTCTAAATGATGTGGATGACATCAATGACTTTTAAGCATGAAGGAAGGAGGGGAATCAAATTTACAAATAAAGGGGATGCCAGCTGATTGTAGAGAAAATGTAGCAAATTAGATTGAAGTAATACCTTTAGTTAATATTAATAACTAATATCTGTATGAAATTAATATTGATAACCCCTTTTTGACTGAGCCAGGGAGCAGTAGCTTACTAATTTTAATACTGAGTTCTTTTCACATTATACTTTTTACCTTAGACAATTCTCTCAAATCAAGACACTTCGTTATTTTAAATCAATTTTATTCAGCCACTGCAGACAATTTATGGAATCAGCCGTTTAAATCTGTGAATCGAGTCTGAATGCACAAGATATTCTAGTCATATAAGAAATACTAAATACAGTCTTGGAAGCAATTTATCTAGATTATGATTAAGGCTAAGCAACAGTACAACAATAATTCTTTACAATAGACAACAATCAGATATCAGATTTTTTCCAGTACCTCTAATTATCTAATTCTCAAGGAAAAGAGGTTACCCTTCATCTAAAGGTACTGCATGATATTTGAGCATTCAAAGGTAAGATCAAATGATTATGCATACACATACACTCTGAGTATGAACGCCTCAGATTCAGAGAGCTCTTAAATTCAGTAGCTTGTTCAAAGGGAATAGAAATTAGTCCCTAGTTTAAAAGGATTGATTTTAAAATATCAAAATGCTTTAAAATACTCATTTTAGGGTTTCTCTTAAGCCAATCTCCTTGTCCTTGTAAAGAAAAATCTTTTAGATGAAATTGTTCTTAGATCTGAATTCCAGCTTCCTAAGGTCTCACAAGAATTAGAAACAATCCTGAAAGTTAACTTTTAAGATACTTATTTTAATCAAACTAAAGTTTTCAACAGTCTTGAAGTGAATTCTCACCACTCTTCCTTGTATAACCCTTTGATAAAGCAAGAGACTGTCCAAGGTATGGCAATTCTGACTCTGTATGGATTCCGGAGCTTTTATTGGGTTCGGTGTCCTCTCTAAAGCTTCCCACGGGATCTTAGCTTGTAAGTCCTTTTTCTGTGAGACAGGTTGGAGGGGAGCAGCCTACTGAATGCTTGTCAGCTGAAACCGCTGTTTTATACACAGATTTTGTACCACTTTAACTATAAGGGCCTGTCTACCTGGCAAGTTACCATGTGCCAAGCCCGGATGTGTTTCTACAGCTCACCACCTTGCCGTGCAGCATGATCCTGTGTTGACACTGTTACAGCACAGGTAAAGTCCCAGAGTGCAGCTTGGTGTACAAAGCTTTCAAGTATTATGCCAAGCTGCACTTGGGAATTTTCACTATACTGTAGCAATATTAGCATGGGACGGCATGAGCTGGTGCATTATAGATTCACACCGTGGCTTTCTGCACAGTAATTTCCTGGGTAGCTAAACTCTAACAGATTAGACAATTAAATTTATATTTACCAAAAGAAGCTATACCAGTGGAAGCACCTTTATAATGGTGTAGCTGTGTCCACACTAGGGAGTATGTAACGAGGCATTTGCTTGCTCTCGCAACAAATCAGCCAGAGACCCCTTCTGAGTGCAATCACCAGTGCTTTTTATTTTCAGTGTCAGCTCCCACCACCTTCTATTTATAGTCTGCTCCAAACCAGCAACCTGGGGGAGAGCTAGCTTTTCCAGCCGGCAGGGATGCACAGCCCTTGGCTCTTCCCTTTCCTTTCTCTTCCCCCCTTCACTTCCTTCCTGCCAGCCCTATATAGCCCCCTGGTTAATAAGGTTCTTTTCTTCTATCAATTAGGCGTGGCATACTCAGCCAGCCCCAATTAATGATTCTTAATTGGAGCTCGACTAACAGGGGACTGGATCAGGAACCCCTGGCCAGCACCCTGTTACAGGGTTATACTGCTTTAACTACATCTGTTTTCTAAATTGATCTTGCTTTTTATCTGGATAGAACTAAACCTTTCCATTCCTCATCTTGTCTAGTTGTTTCATATGTGGACTGAACGAAGGGGCAAGCAGTCTCTTCACAGAGTCTCCAGGTGTATAACTTCCTGTATCATGACAGCATACGAAGAAGCCCAGGCTACACCTTCTCAAGCAGTATGAGCTCATTGCACAAAAGCTCAGATGACGTCAACGGCGTTTCTAAATGACATTCCTATATCAGAGATTTGGAGGGTGCCCATTCGGACCCCTGTGCATACTTTTGCAAACCATTACGCCATTGTGGCTGCATCCAGATCAGATGGAAATTTGGGAAGGCAATCCTTCAGTCCTTCTTTAAATGGACTCTGAGCCCCACCTCCTGCGAGTACTTGCATGGAAGCCATCTGCATAGAATACAAGGCTGCAGCTACTTGAGGAAGAAAAAACGATTACCTACTTGTAACTGTTGTTCTTCAATATATGACGCAGACATGGGTTCCACAACCCGCCCTCTGTCCCCTCTGCATCAGAGTCTGTTCTTCTGACATTCGGGACAAAGGAACTGAAGTGGTCAGAGTGGAGCAGCCCTTATATGGCCGGGGCAGGGGCTAGGCAAAGTTCTCTGGCGCATGGGGCCTCTGCATCACATCTCAAAGAACAACAGTTACAGGTAGTTAAACTTTTTTTCTGCCTCCTCCAGTTAGCATGGGCCAGGTCCTCTGCACCAAAATCAACTTTTGAACCAAACAATCACAGCTTTCTTAAAGCCTTAGTTACTGGCGTTCCTATTGGATGCACAGGAGCCAATAGGCTTATGCTGCAACTTTCTGTCCCACACAGCACTGCCCCCCAAGATGGGGAAAGGGGGGTTACAATTCTTAAAGGGGCCAGGTGTTTTCTTTCCCCTGCTAGCCAAGACAAAGCCCCCCCACCTCTGAGGCTGCAGACGGTTTGGGGGTGATACTCTGGTTTCAGGTCATGGAGAAATGACCTTAGTGCTGACTGGCTGGCATGACACTTTTGGACAGGAAAGAGGAGTGAAAATTCACTCTGAAAAAATAAAACACAGGGAGTGCAAGGATAGAAGGGTCTATTCCTGTGTATCATGGGTGTGAACGTTCATTGTCGTCAACAGTAGAAGAGATGAAAATATTGTTAATAGCAAAACAGGGCCTTCTATACTTGTGTGAATAAGAGTTTCAGTATCTTTTAATACATAGTTGATATCCAGGCCCCTAATATGTAATGGATGTTGCTACCTAGGCAGTGACTAGATTTTTGCATTTAGGCATGCATTGTTTCAGTTCCCAGTTTTGTTTCATACTGTTTATTGCACAGTTCTCATATATGAAATGTTCTGTGAGCCTGATTGTGCACCGTAGCAGTCACTCCAATTTGAACATGAGATGTTTGAACATGAATCAAATTCAATGGGAATGGGATCAGGCTTCCAGAGACAATCTTATCTGATAAGATGTAACCACAACTGGACTTGTTGATTTGGAAATAGTTTTTCCCTTTTGCTTTTCGGCCCATCCACCCTTTCGGTGATAGTGCTGTACTGCAATTAGTACAACAGGAATACTGCATCGCAAAGCCTCAGCATCTAAATGTAGCCTCAAGCTATGCCAGCCCAGGAAATCATAATGAACCAAAGGCATTTAAATATTTTTAAATTGATGAGGCTTTGTACTGAGTAGTTTCACATTAATTACAAAGGTAATTACAAATCTGTATATTGACTTTGTATTATAATATCCTTATATACTGTGGCTGTAGTTAATATTTTTCTCAATGATTAATATAGAATAATTAAATCTAAAACCTTTTAAATTTGTATTACAAAGACTTGTAGACAGCAATAGTAGAAGTGATAGCAAAAGGAAGCTATTATGAGAGTTTGTGAAAGCTGTTAAGTTATTTATAAAGCAAACAAAAGCAAATAATCACCGGTGGGAAAGGGAAATAAATCCAGTTGTGTTCAAATTGGAGTTACATTTTCAACGCTTGGTCTAAGGTATTTGCCATTCACACCCACACTGACATATAAGTGGGGGTAATAGTATTAAAATCCTGAGCAGTGTTACTGGCTAATGGGGACTCATCAATATCACAGTTGGGCTCAATCCTGCATCCTCTGTGCATCTGGATTTCACGTGGAGTTTTAGGTGCCCAGAAAAAGTAGGTTTGGGCTCATTATATTAGCAACAATATTCATCATTTAGTTACTGTACTTCAGCACAGCAGGAACCATAAACTGAAAATGCAAAAGCTGGGCCAGTTCCTACACTTATGTGTACAAATACTCACTTTTTTACAGACTATCTTTTCTGGTGATGCTACATGCCCTCATCTCAGATTACTGTCAGTTGAACTGGGGACTCTCAATACCTTGTAGTACAAGCTCAGCATCTTGAAGGTTCATGATTTTTGTATCAATTAGGCCTTGATTCAGCAAAAGACATGCTTAACATTGCATTAAGTACATGAGTAGTCCCAGTGAAGTAATTAAGTATGTTCTCTGGTGCTTTGCTGGATCAGGACTTCAATAACTCCATTTGCAGTTTTGTGAACTACATGCCAGAATTTCTCAAAATGTATACTTTATAGAAGCTATGCAAATGGCATATTAGACCATATTCTTTTGTTGAAATACCTCTGAAAAATATTATGTTTTAGTAGAAAATTCAGGGTGATAAATGTACCGTAAATGTAAAAAATCACACTACATTTAAAGATTAGATTGGTACTCGTACTAGAGACTTCTGCATTAATCTGAGTTATTAATACTATTATATAAATTGATAATTATTTATTTTAACACATTTCAGTTATGGTATAACATATGATTATATATACACATTACTGGGGATATACAATAAGTAAAATTAAGTTACAAGAGACACAAAGCTGGTGGCACAGATGAACCTAAAAAATTTTTAATAGATAGTGACAGTGCAAGCATACAGTAGCTAACTTTCTCCTTTAAAGCCAATAGGAAGTACCTACCTAGTTTATTTGGATGTTTTATTTTGGAGACACCACAACTTAAACTAAGCAAAATAATCACAATTGTTAATTGTGGATATTTTATTATTAAAGCAAGGAAAAGAAAACATCAAACCAGACAACACAAAATTGTTAGTTACTTCCGTTACAATCTCTTCTCCATGACCCTCTGTGGAGAGCTTTTAACAGAGATTACTCCTTTGAGAGTGGGCCTGCTCTTGGTAAATTGAAACCAAGGTTTTATTTCCCAAAATTACTGTGAGTCCAGTTTTGGTATATCATTTGATAACAAAAAATGTTTATAGATGGTTAGATGGCTTAAGGGCAGGTGGCTTCTGTTTGGTACATCATTGATAACCTAAATAGTTTATAATTGGGCAAAGTAAACAATCGGGAAGCAGCGCAGGCCAAGTGATGTGCTGGCCACCGCTTCCCACAGCTCCCATTGGTCTGGAACAGCGAACCACAGCCAGTGGGTGCTGCAATCAGTCGAACCTGCGGACGCTGCAGGTAAACAAACCGTGCTGGCCCACCAGCGGATTTCCCTGATGGGCCGCATGCAAAGATTGCCGATCCCTGGTCAGAAAATACACTCATTTGCTTTGTTTGACCCAGGGTTACAACCTGTGTGTTATAGCAATTGAACTTTTATTATATATTTTGTACAAAGCACAGATTTTAGTGATCTTTACATCTTTTAAACATAGCACAAAATAAATAGTATAAAAGATAAAACAAACTAAAGTTAGAAAAACCACCTTTTAAAATATGTGTAAACACTCCTGAGGGTCATAAACAGTTTTATGACCAAGGAGGTGTCATCTTCCTGACATTGGCTAGCTTTTGGATGACAGAAAGGAGAAGCTTTTTGTAATTTCTTTGTTTAGCTTGAACATTTTATAACATAACCAACTAAAATATAGACAGGTATCGTTACATTTTCAAGCATCCTGGCTATAACATACTTATATATTTTAATATTTAGTAAAGGACCAAACAAATTTTAATGGCCTAACATTATGAAATTAGTTATAATAATTTTATTAATATTATTTTTGCATCAATATTGAGGTCTCTCTACCACACCTTGCTCAGTATGCTCACTTCCAAGTGGCAAAAATAAGCTTCTTTTCTATTCTGTTCATAGGACCACAGGAGATATTAGTATTAATGTGTTGTTCATTCCTCTTTTGAGGACTCTGGGTGTTTGAAGGATGGCCCAGTTGCAAATGTAATATATGTATCACCTGTAACATGGATATCATGCTGCTGTCATATCAATAATCATATTTTGGAACTTGCATACATGTTATGCATGCCATTTAGCGTTCAGATCTATGTTCTCTAATTTGAGCATGGACCACTGGCCTCATGATAGATCTGTCTCTAAATGGTAACACATGTCAATTATACACAAGGGACCAGATCGTCTACTGTAAATTGGCATATTTCCATTGACTTCTGTGGAGCTATGCAAATTAATACCACCTAAAGATTTGGCCCTTGATCCATATTCATTTCATTGTATTGCTAATTTACATGATTGAATGAACCCGTACACGGCATTTCATTATGTGCATCAACAGAACTACATTTCAGAGTTCTCAGGCAGGCAGTACAACAGATTGGATAGTATATGTGCAGCAGTAATAAAATTAATACTTCCTGGTGGGTGAATATTCACATCTGTTTCAGGTGAGATTTCATCTTGGACACATTTAAGTCACGTCTCTTATTATAGGTTGTTATATTTCTTAGGATTCTGGGCTGTGCTCCCATTAGCTATTTATCTTCATATTCTTGCTGTCTTTCTATAAGCTTCTGTAGGTTTGTGCTATGCATAATAGAACATTCATATTTTACTTATTTGCTAGGACTGTAGGCAATCGGCTAAATATTGGGTCTTCTAGAGTCATAAATTAAGGTGATTTTACTAACTGTTTTAACACCTATAGCTACCCTCAATGAAAGCATACTCATTTATTCTCACCAAGCAAATTGGCATGGATTTGAGAATGTTATAGTCAAGTTATACGTTTCTATTTTGGAGACTCTTTTCCTTCTGATTGATTATTTATATCCATGATGTTGTGCAAATTCTCTATTTCTATTTCTAAGGTTGTGCTTCTCCCAATTTACTTTGACTGAAGACCTGAATATTTCTTCCCCATTCCCCATACCAGGTAGTAGGCCCTGTAATTTTCTCTAACCTGGTATTTTATAAATTACCAGACTATCCCACTCAATTCTGAGTCTTCCACTAGGTCTGTATTCTTCTCTTCACCAATCTACCATTCTACCACCTTTTGGTTTTTTTGCGTGTTTTTGAAATTGTTTTCTGCTTCTCAGCTTTCTACTGTTTCTGACACCACGACTGTGTACTGGAGGCTACTTCCTATGTTACTGCTCAATCTACTTGCTACAATTTAAGTTTACTTCCTCAGGTAACAGACAACTATTACTTAGCCATCATCCCGGTTTCCCATATGCACACAGGACTCAGTAAATCTGAATGATCCCACAGACAGTTCAGATCCATAGGAAAATTCTCAGTCCACAGTGTTGGCCTTAGTACAAAGACAATGTGATTATGTAAACATGGCAAAAAGTTGCATTACATTTTAAGAATTAGAATGTGATGATGATTGCATTGATTTGTTCATTTTAAACAGTTCAGTTTGGCTGCTTCAGTGGTCCAGTAATTAAACAGAAGTACAACAGTTTAACACAACATGGAGGATGGGACACCAATAAGAAAAGAATTGGAGTGAATACTGTGATCTGCTGCTGTATTAGAAGTGGTGGGTGGGTCAGAATGAGGCGCATGACTCTGAGTTGTATAGGAGTATATTACAGACAGTTTGTCTCCAATGCAGTTCTTATTTAGCTGGTTCCTTGTGGCCTAGGTTTTGTATTATAAACAGATAATAGAGCATTTAGGTTCATCCAGTGTGAGGTTCACTTTTGATTTAAGATAATAATCAATACTTTTGATGCCGGCAGTTCAATTGTTTATAGCTATCATTGACATAATGAGATTAATTAGCTGATATTTCTACAAAGGATGTACTGCTTCTACAGCTGACTATGTCCACAGCTGCAACCAGTAGTGTTGACAGACTGTAGACGTTCCATGGCTATTGTTATCATTAAAAATAAAGTAATAAAAAACCCTCATTGGACTCATAGGCCTGTGCCTTTGCCATGTTTTCAGAAGATTGCTTTCCAGCTTGGAATTTTCCATTACAAATTACTTTTGTAAAAATAGTATATTTAAGTTAACTTATTACTCTGTACGTTTTTTCATTTATTCTATACACAAGATCTCTCAGTGTTAATTGTTTGGGGGAATTACATCTGGAGTAGCACTAAGTCCATATTCTAAAGAAACCCAATATTCCTTGAGATAATTTGCAGAATTTAGCCCACACTTTCAAATTCATATTACTATAATAAAATAAGAGGAAGTTAAAGGTTATAGAATGTTTTAGATTCAAACAAGATCTAACAAAGCATTGCCATAAAGTTATATATTATACATTTATTTATTTTGGCATGGGTTTTCAAAACTGAGTGACCCTCATTTGCACTACATCAGATGTTCACATGCATTTGCATGGATACACATTTGCATAGATTTGGGTGCATTGTAATCCATGATTTGTGTGTTATGCACACAAAGGATGTACATAACAAAATTTGAGTATTCTTGTGAAAAACAAACAAAAGCCATCTTGAATACTTTACCCAGTGGTAAGAACTGAATATAAAAGCTAAGGAACTTCACATCTAAGTTTAAAGTGTAGTTCGGTACATTTTTACCCATCCCATTCTACTGTGGAATGTTGTTAGCTGAAAAATAATTTCAGGGTAGACAAGGTTACATAGCAATCTAAACTTTTTAGAACCACCTTGTACTAAAGATAGGGATCTGTTTTTGTTAGGTACAGTTTTAGAAACGTTATTACATTATTTACAGTTATTGTCTACAATTATTTATAACTTAAAGCTCTAGAAAAGCCTAGCACAGGATTTTATTTTTTCAGCTCATGTTACAACCTTGCACAAATTCAGCTGTTTTGGCTGAAAATTTTAACTATTTAAAATGGGTTTGGGCTGTAAAGATAAAGGAAAGTACACCAGGGTCAAAAAACAAAACAAAATACATCTCACGTCACCTTTTTCTTTAAAAGCTGCAGTTATAACACAAACATCTATTATTAACAAACTGGTTCTTTTGCACTTTTATCCAGCTTCTTTCACGGAGGAAAGAAGTTAACGTACAAACATCTTCCAACAACGAGGAGCTTTTTTAAAAGGAGTTTAAATATTTCCCTCCTTTAAAATTTAACTAGCAAAAGTTCAAAATGATTGAAAAGTTAATCAGGTTTGACTATAATACAGCTGAATTCATATCCAGTAATGGTGCTCATTCCTACTGTCTTGCAGTGGTTTAAAACAGAGAACTAAGAATAAAAGAAAATAGTCTGAGCAGTGTTTAGCTGAAAGCCAAGCTGCCGAGATGAGACCTGAATTTATTTGACTATAGCAGTTCATTCCATTGACAAGGTGCAAAATGAAATAATGCCCTACCTACAACCAAAGCATTTCAAATTAAATGGAGGAATTGTTAATAGTACATGACTAAGGAGCTGGGGGAAAAAAAGATTAATGAATTAAATAAAAAATGTCCAATTTAAAAACCGATACACAGAATTGTAGAATCAATATAAAACACTACTATTAACTTACTGGAAACTTTAGGGGTTAAGTCTAAGGCAGGCCTATCATGAGCATGGAATGTCTCAGATGCTGGAGATAAACCACAGTCTCTAAATAAATATTATTAAAGGCCCAGCGAAAGAGGGATGCAGTAATTGAGCTTCAATCTAAGGTGTGATCTAAATTGTCTATATCAGACTGAGAAATAAAGGAGCATGCGGCGACCAAGTCTGTGAGATGGTGGAAGATTTAATTCTGGCAAAGGAAGAGCCCTCTCCAGTGGCCTTCCAAACCATATAGGCAGCAGAAGGCTGCAGCAGATGCTGGCTACCTTCTACATAAAGCCAGATGGGATCAAACCCTGTCTGTTATGGAACTTTCCAACCAAAAATGGTCTGCTTTGATAATAGGTCATCTCTTTGGCACCCTGATTACCTGGAAAGTGGCTGTGCATGCTCTTATCTCTCAGTTTTGAAGTGGATGTGGGAGGTATATTTGAGACAACGGTATCTTTTCTTCTACTCCCTATCTCTCAGGTACAAAGCTGTTAGCTAAGCAGAAGGGATATCTTTATGTTGTGTCGCCCCTTTAAAACTCTTCCCTATCTGAATGACATTCTATTAGTTAGGGGGAAGGCCACTCTCATGTTGGGACTGGCTGCTATTGCTCTCAAGAGTCAGGAGCCTGGCTCTTGACAGCAATAGCAAGAGCCTGTCACTACACAGGAGTAGACAAATGGGTTAGGGGGAATCTGAGTCTATCCCTTGGAAGGTGAAAGGTTTTGGTCAGCTTGTTTCATGAAATTCAATAAAGACAAGTGCAAAGTATGACACTTAGGAAGTAAAAATCAAATGCACAACTGCAAAATGGGGAATAACTGTCTAGGTGGTAGTAATACTGAAAAGGATCTGGGGGCTATAGTGGACCACAAATTGAATATGAGTTGTCAGTGTGATGCAGCTGCAAAAAGACTAATATGATTATAGGGTGTATTAACAGAAGTGTCATATGTAAGACACAGGAGGTAATTGTCCCACTCTACTCGGCACTGGGGTGGCCCCAGCTGGAGGACTGTGTCAAATTCTGGGTGCCACAATTTAGGAAAGATGTGGACAAATTGGAAAGAGTCCAGAGGAGAGCAACAAAAATGATAAAAGGTTTAGAAAACCTGATCTATGAGGAAAGGTTAAAAAAACTGGGCATGTTTAGTCTTGAGAAAAGAAGACACCAGGGGAGACTTGATAACAGTCTTCCAATATGTTAAGGGGTGTTAGAATCAGTTGCTCTACACCTCCTTTGAAGGTAGGACAAGAAGTAAGGGGCTTAATCTGCAGCAAGGGAGATTTATCTTAGATATTAGAAAAAACTGTCTAACTATTAGGGTAGTTAAACTCTGGAATAGGCTTCCAAGGAAGGTCATGGATTTCCAATCATTGGAAGCTTTTATAAACAAGTTGGACAAACACCTATCAGGGATGGTCTAGGTTTACTTGGTCCTGCCACAGTGAAGGAAGCTGGACTTGATGCCTTCTCGAGGTCCCTTCCAGTCCTTCATTTCTATGATTCTATGCCTAAATCAAAATTGAGCATCTGCTACTGAGTGAGGAATATACATTTGAAATAAGGAGAGGTCTCCACAGTTGTATGTAACCAAGGGAAAACATGGTATTTCTTGCTATTTATACCAGTTCGCCCATCCAGGCACTTATTTGGCCCTCATTGCCATAGTTTCTTCTATATAGACTTATTTGGCCCTCATTGCCATAGTTTCTTTTCTATAGTTCCTTCAAAATAGGTGCTGAAACAATTTTTATAGTGGGGATGCTGAGAGCCATTGAATCAGACAACAAACCTTGTATATAATGGAAACCATTTGGAGCCAGCCCCCCTAGTTCCAGCACCTATGTATAGGTGCACAAAAGGACTTAGGCATAGCAGTACTTGGTTTTGTGGCACCTAGAAACTCACAGGAACCACACTGCAATTCGCAAAGCCTGCGTTAGGTGCCGAGGTTCCTATACAATTAATGGGAGGAGATAGGTACCTTATGATACCACCCACAAAAGCCAGCATTCTAGACAGGGAGCCTACTACGCTAGCCCCTGGGAGATGCTAATGAGAGGTGTGTGCTAAGCCCTGCCCCTCTCCTGGAGATAGGTGCCTAAGACTCGGTTAAAGGGAGACACCTGTCTCTGCTTGCAATCCTCTCCTGGAGTTGGGGTGGGGAGAAGAGGAGGACCTCCCTCATATCTTTTAGCCCCGTATTTAGGGTACTCACCCGGGATGTGGGAAACATCCTGCTCAAGCCCTCATGATGGAGAGAAGAGATTTGAGCAGAGATCTGCCACCTCTCCAGTGAGTTCCCTAATCACTGGACTATGGGCTGTTCTGATGTGAGGGTTCCCTCAGGCTACAGAGTGTATGCCCAGTGGCAGAAACATAGGTGCCTAGGGACCTTTGACAGCAAAAACGTAGGTGTCTAGGAAACTTATGCAGTGGAAATTTAAACGCCCAGTGAGTTTAGGCACCTACAGGACTGTGCATCACAGTGGTGCCAAAAATCGGATTTAGGCTCCTAATTTCTTTTGTGTGTCTGGTCTCAGCATTTCTGTAGGCAGCATTCATAAGAGCTACCTTCCATTGGGCAGGTGTTGTTGTTTTTTCCCTGTAATAAGAAATAGTATTTTAGTACAGATTGATATTTTTAAAAAGTTAGTTATTCAGTTACTCACAGTTTGGCCCCAGGTCTCCTAAAAAGTTGACTTAAGGTTATAGTTGGAGGTGGAATTCATAACTGAAGGTATCAGACAGAATAGAAAAGAGAAATGTATGTCTTCCAATATGTTAAGGGGTGTTAGAAAAAGGACAAAGTTATTAAGAAGTGGAAAGTCAGAAAAATATGTGTAATATGATACTCAAGATGGGTGGTCTAGCAATGCAATATGCTGACTGAGACTGATAATGTCCAGGAATAGAGTAGAGTGTCATGCAAAGGGATCTGAAAAGAAATCAAAATGAATTTAAATCACCAAGGATCCTCAGGCTCTAATACTCCGCAGATGAAAAAGAGTAAGGAAACATAGCTACCTACAGCTTCAGCCCTTTATTAACTACTGCTTTTCCTACTCTTAATCCCATTGCAATTCTCATTTTAGGTCAAATTCTTAATAACATTTTACCAGGATTGCTTTGTATCTCACCTTTTTCAGACGTTAGCCTAAAAAAAGGAAACTAAAAACATTCTATTGGTGTCTGAGACTGATGTGAATACTCATGCAAAAAAATGAGATAAATTATTCAACAACAGTATTGTTCATTTAATACACTCATCAAAAAATAGTATTTGACTAGTTTTATTGCCTATACGTGAGTTCATGTAGTGGTATAAACAAATCACTGAAACATGACAAAACCTCAAATTAATACCATATCCCTATTTCAGAATTATATAACTTGGAGGAAGTGGATGGCTCCTGTGATTATTAATGAAATACTGTACACAAAAAATTATGTTCAAAGAGCATTATGGTTGCAAAGTCAAGCACTCAAAAGTTAGGGAATGCCAGAATTAAGGCTGTCTGTGCAATCTTAATTCAGGCCCCCTGGTGCATATGCATTATTACAGTCATTAATGATGTGATCATATAATGTTTTTCCACAAATCCATGCCTTATTCAGTACAAGATGGACTTGCTCTGAGGATGAATCAGGGTCTCGTGTTGCAGAAGCTGAAAGGTGTGTAGTGAATGAGGAAATATTGCAGGAAGAGAAAGGGTGGTCTCATGATTAAGGTAGTTGAATGCTGCTCTGAGGAACTGAATTTTATCTCTGCCTTGGCCACAGAATTCTTGTGTGATACTATGCAAGTCTCTTAAACCACATTTTTGCAGTTCGTCATTAATTGTGTATTCCACATTTTCTGGGTGCCTGATTTGAGACCCTGGGGTCTGATTTGCAGAAATGTTGGGCACTCGCTGCTGCAACTGAAGCCAATTGGAGCTGTGCTGTGAACATATACATTACTATGTAATGCGAAGTACTCTGTGCCTTAGGTCCCCATCTGTAAAATTGGATAATAATACCTAATTATCTCTTTGGGGTGTTATGAAAATAATTGTTTGTGAAGTATTCCGCTGTTAAAGTAATGAACACCATCGAAAAGACCATCAGGAAGTTAATAATTCTGTCTTCAGTGTGGGGTTTGTGTAGTGTACACTGGGGCCACATCGTGAACAATGGAAGCAAAACAAATTATTGAGTAGCTGCTCATTAAGTGAGCAGTATCCATCTTGCGCACTGAATGAGGCCGGGGTCCTATGGAAAAAATAGAACATGATCATGTAATTACAGACTGTATCAGAATGCATATGCACGGAGATGGGTGTGTGTGCGGGGTGAATTAAAGTTATGGATATAGAATTAAGTTTCCCTCATTGGAGCCCAGTATCAGTTTCTGCCCCCCAGCTCCCAGTTCCAACCTCACTTCCCCCCTCCACCCAGTCTCCAGGTATGTCTATGCTAGAGCTGGACAGTGTAATTCTCAGCTCCAGGAGACCTGTGTTAGCTGTGGTTGAGCTAGTGTACTAAATATAGAGTGCAGCCATGGCCGTGCAAAGCGCTAGCTGCCCCAATGACATACGTAATGTGTTGGATGGGTACATACGGGTCAGCTAGCTCCTCTTCCGCTCATGCTGCTGAGGTACACTTGTGTTTTTAGCCCACTACCTCAGTCAGAGCTAGCGTCAGTATGTCTCCTTGAGCCGAGAATTACACTTTCTCAAACTGAAGTTTACACCTCCAGCTCAAAGTGACAACATACCCTCAGCCTCCTTGCCCAACCATACCAGTTTTTGTCTCCCCGCCTATTTCCAGTCAGCCCCCAACTGTTTGTCACAGTTTCTCTCCCTCCTCCAGTCCCAGTCTCACCAGGCTCCTTGCCGCAATCTATTCCTTTCCCTCTCCTTCCCCTCTGCCTTTGAATCAGACTGTGTCCTCCTGCACTCTGCCTGGGCACCAATAGGAGGGTCACTGAGAGCACAGCAGCTACAGGCTCCCTGCTCTCAGTTCCAGTGCCTGACACCATGCCCCCCGCCTCTGGCCCAGCGTAGTTGGGATCAGCAATTACAGGGAAAATCTAGTTTTGTCCCTGTAGCCCTGAACTGGAGCAAGCCTAAGTCGCCTCTGTGTGGATAGCACATGCACAGCCTGGACAGCACTTGGAGCTGTGAGGCCATGGAGTATGCTCTGTGAAGACAGAATCTTTGCAGATTTTAATGATTAAACTTCTCTGTCTTCACTGAGCATGTGTAAACTTCAAGCTTTCAGAGATTCATAACTTGGACAAAACTGGGCAGGTTTTCACAGGAACAGCAGAAGGTGCATCCCCGGCACAAAGGCCACCCCATCTGCCAACTCCCTACTCCAAAGTTAGGGGGCACTAGGTTGAATTTTTTGACAGTGCAATATGATGTATTTTCCCTAATTTCCTTCTCAGAAACGACTGAATAATTGCAGCCAGAACTTTCCAAAAAAAAAATCAGCCTGAGGCAGACACCAAGCATGGAAAATTTCAGCCGAAATGCTCAAAGTTCAAAGTTATAAGCAACTGAAAACAGGGTCCTTAATAATGGGAGTCATTGACAGCCTCACCTATAATAAGACCTTTCTTCTCGAGTCCACCAGTTGGGATCTCCCATCGATCAGTAGTAACTAAAAGTTCCTACCAGATAAAGGCTAACCAGACTATGTAAAATGAGATTGTGGTCTCAGGTTGATTCCTGTTGTCCACAAGTTACTGTAGTTCAAAAATCAACATCAGAGTTGTGCTCACTGCAACTGAATGCAGTGGGTCTTTGTCTGGCAAGCCAAAAGAAGAAGGAATCATTGTTTCTTTAAGGTTCCCCTCTGCACTGGGTTGTGAGGCAGGGAAGAGAACATACCCAAATAGAGCTAAGGGAGGAACAGGAAGTGGCTGGTCCAGGTGGGAACAGCGCCCCTCCAGGTGCCCAGGATGGTCTAGGTGGTATTTTTACCCCAGGCAGGTCCCTCTCTTTCAGCAATCATGGGCTAGCAACATCCACCTTCCCACCCACGGGACCAGAGAAGGACTGGGTTTTATGATCCACTGTGGGCATTGTTTCTAGTTTCCTTTTAATTTGGGTTGGGCAGGAATTTTTCCCTCACTGCCTGAATGACTGAGATAGGGTGGGTTTTTTGCATTCTCCACTACAGGTCATGAACCCAGTGAGTTAGGCAAGGAGATCAGGTCAAGATGCTGCAACTTAGTAGGTAACCTGTGTGGTAGGTGTCCAGTGCAGGATGTAGATCCAGTGAGGATGTAGTTCCCTGATAAAGAGGAGTTGAAAGGGGATTTAGGAGGAGACATCCCCGAAGGATGCATGCCCTCACTTCTTTTTCTGTCTCTCCCCTTATCCCTCATACAAGGGGAAGGAGGTGAGGTCCCAACTGATGACCACCCTCCCTAACAGGCAGAAATGATTAAGAAAAGAATGGCGACCTGCACTGTACAATGTATTGCCGTGAGGTCCTAGATCTATTAGTTGTGGTCTAGTTAAAGATCCATTGCATACATTAAGATCCATTGCATCTTGTCTTTTTTCTGGCATGGACGGGACAATGTTTCATGAACTGGCATCTTTGTTGTCGGTTTTATTGAAGAGACTAAGAAATGAGTGGGCTTGGAGACTGACTAATTTACCCCTACCTCGTCAGATAGGTTTGCACATTGGTGGGGTGATGTGACTGTCATAGCTATTCTTGTCATAGGGAAAAATAGAAGATGTAAGTCTCCAAGATTATTAATGTGGCTGGCACCTTTAATAAAAAACAAATTTACCTCAGCCATTCTATCTCCGCCAAATACAAAAAAATACAGGAAGAAATACAGCCTGGCAGTATGGTCATTTCCATATAAGCCAGGGTAATTAGTGCTTGAATTATTCCTTGGTGAAGCCAGGGTAATTAATGCTCAAATTATTCATTATCTAAAGATAATGATTTTTACAAATCCTTCAGTGTAAAGTGTTTTATGTGACTGTCAGAGAGAGAGATGAAGTCTTTAATCCTTTTAGAACATCTTCACATGAAAAATCTAGTATCAGGCACTGCATGTGTATTTTAAAATATCTAATTACCTTCCTTCTTCTTAAGAAACTGCTACATTATAACATTTTTAAAATTGTAATTTATATTACTATTAGCTAGTGTCCATGATATGTGACATCAGAAGTATTCCCTCTTCTCTTCTTCACCTCTACTCCTTTCTATTCTTCTCCTTTTCTTCATCTCATCTCCCTTTTCTTCCCTCCTCCCTCTCCCCTTCCTTTTCCCTGCTCCTTTTCTATTTTGTGTCTGTTATCAGTATTATTATTGCTGTTGTTTATTGTTTAAAGACCAAAAATAATGTGCTTGCTACTGACAATGCATCTGTATTCCATAAAGAGGAGTGAGCTCACACACACTATGTGCAGTTCATCTACTGGGGACAGACAGAAACAAACATAGTGTTTTATTATGGAGTCACAAATCGGTTTTATTAGGGAGACTTATTCAAACAGCAAAGGAAAAACTGTGATTTTAGTGCACTATTGGTACTGTTGAGCACGTTTCCTCAGTTGTGTTGAGAAGTAGTAGTGTTTAAGAGTTACTGCACTTCTCACTGAAGGATGCTGGCCAGACTATTCATTTATTAGGATCGGATGAAGTGAGCTTTATTTGTCCACAGAGTGATTGTCCACAGAGTGATTTTTAAAAGTGAGTTTGTTCATCATTTGTTCAATATATTGTTGATATGAACACATTTCTGGATTTTTACAAACATTTCATTAAGCTATTGCTTTATATGTTTCATATTTGTATTTAGTTAATTGGGCTGTGTGATTTGTCACCTAACTCACGTTGTATTGTAAGTATTGTTTCTGCTTCCTAATTGGATGGCTCCCAAACTCTCAGATAGTTTTCTAGATAGCCATTAAACATTTCCAGCATCAAACTCCCACAAATATATATTCACATGACTTTTTGACTCCATTTATGTGAACAAAATTTTATTTCTGGCAACAAAAACTAACTTGTACAAGTATTCTTGGAAAGCATATTAAAAGAGATAGCAAATATGCAATTCTTATGTAATGCCCCTAAATACTTTTTGAATTATTTTCCCCATTTTACTGAAGACTGACAGTTTCAGAAATTTAAAAACAAAAAAAGGTTGGAGTTAGTACAGACTGTACAAAAATTACTGAGTATTTCTTTGGCCCAGCTAACATCCATCTGATGTGAAAAGAACTCAGTTTATTTTAGTCTCAGCTGGCAAAAAAATCAGTAAAGAAGGGTATGTTATCCCCTGTGTTTTCTGAGAAACAAGAATATTTGAATTAATCTATTAAATGCTATATTTTGTAGAGGCATAAATGTTACAGCAAATATAATTTATCATAGGTAAATATATTTCTAAGGTTGACAAAGCAATATAGACAGACACTTTATAGTTTGAAGATATTGAAATCTGAGAAACTTCTAATAAAAAGAGTTTATTTTTTTGAAATGTGATATTCATTATCATCTTTCCCTTTGGTCCAAAACTATTGCATGCTTAGATAGTTATTAGTATTAATGAGCTATTTCATTGTAAAAGGTTGCCACGGGGGCTAAGAATTACTACATGATTCTGCATTCAGCAGAAAAGGCAAGACGCTTACTAGCTAGTGCTGGTGGAGGCTGGTGATTCTAAGGATTCAAGTCATTACAGCTATGTAAAGACAAGCCTTATCTTAATTTCTTCCATGCTGCAAGGAATACTAGAGATTATTTACTTACTGATGGCTCCTTGTATTGGAAAAACAAATGGAGTAAAGACTGGTGATTATGCACATATATATCTAAAACATCTCTTTATGAACCATCAATATGCCTGAGAGGATGAAAGAATCATGATTTTAGTTATGATCATGACTAATGACTAGCTTAAATTTTTAACAGAATTTATTTACATAGCTGATATTACATTGATTAATTTATTGGTGAAGCATGTTCTAATTAGCTATTCAATATTTACTTTTCTTTTTCATGTGATAAAAACGTATGTATGACTGGTATGCATTTGATACAACTACAGAAAAATAGCTAACTGTGTTTCTAATGTGTGTTTCTAAATGAAAACTATTTCCTTATCTATGCAATATGTATTAAAACACTTTAAATATATGTAATTGATCTCTGCCTCTGGGTTATATAGATTGTTTACATTGTGCCTGTTCAGTGTTCTCTTTGCAGGATTTACTTAATGGTTATTTTTTATGCCAGTTGGTTAAGAACATACTACTCTTTGAATAGATATTTGAGTCCTCATGGTTCATTCTTCATTCAGGTGAATGAATGAAATACCAGTGAAGTACAAATAAATACAACAGATTGCAAAAGTACTGTTTTCATATTTGCTTCTGGCTATTGAAATACAAAGTTAATTTACTGGAGTTTGGTAGGGTTGTCATTTTACTTACAATCCATTTTAGTTACATAAATTATTATTTTGGCAGATTATAATTAAAGCTGTTTTTCATTCATAAAGTAAACTTTCTGCTCCTTTTTGGCACACAATATGATTAGAATTTAATAATCTGTCAGGAGTGCATAGAGCTGAAGGACAACTCATATGGTTTGAATTTAGGGCCCTATCCTGTTTTCATTGAAGTCAATGGGAGTTTCGTTATTCCATTTCAGTAGAAGAAGAATCAGACCCTTAGTTTTCAATGTTAAAATGTTTTTAAAAAAATAAACAATAAAACAAAATTAGTTATTTTTTGGTCTAGTTAAAAATGGTTTGTTTCTACATGTGGTGGGTAAAATATAATAAATATTTAAGTCAGTTATCTGTCATTAAACCTATATTTTAATTTACATTTCTATGTAAGCCTTATTAATTATTCATATAAATAACAATCTAAAAAAGGCACATAAAAGTACAAATCAAAGAACTAGACTCAACCAAAAATGGTTACAAATTAAGATACAGATACTACTTATTTCATTCATTCACCTTCATTCTTTCGTCATGTAAAGTGCAAAAACTATTACTAAAAAATCAGTGTTTCAGGATGTCTGAGGTCCAGTGTTTTTAAAGTAAGTAATATGCAAATCCAAAGAAATCCTAGTATATGTGATGGCTTGAATACAGGATTTTATGTAATTAGGAAAACTATCATTTTTTACATCTACTATGGGTGGCTTTTTAATAAAAGGTATGAAATTAAGTTATTACATAGTAAAATACCAAGATTTTCAAAACACGGAAGTTCTGTCCATAATACAGAAATACGGTTAAATTATCTGAAACTGGAATTAGTGTACACATTCATGATTTTTAGTTTGTTAATACTGTTTGTGAATCAATATTTAATCATTGTTAATTATACTGAATGGCTGTAGCCACTGTAGTAATGATAACAGTGTTGCTATGGTGATAATTAGAAACAACTTCAGCTTGGTGCTGTAAAGATGTTCATCTGGAATAGTAGTTACAGAGAAAAAGATGCTCAGAGAATCTTCAAGAGAAGGTTAGGTGACTTATATCACTGAAAATCAACTGAGTATATTGGTCCAGACTCTGATCTCCATTACCCTTGTGTTAATCTGGAAAACTCTATTCAGTTAGATTTCCACTTTGATAATTGAATCCGAATTGACATCTTAACTTCAGAATCTACCAATTTATGTTCCAGTACTGCAAAAGAATTCTGTACATGCTTAAATGTTAGTGTGAAAATAGTTCAGCTGAGTCTTTGGAGGGTCACAGTATAGTCGTATCTAATATAAGCATTAAGGTGACATACAAAGGAAAAAAATTGCACTTGTGCTTTTTTTTTTTTTGCTTATGATGTATAAAGAAGGCTGGAAATGTATTTCCAAAAACAAAATTGGTGGGGGGAGGAGGGTTTATGTGTGTCTCGTCCCAGCTACAGACTCGTTTGTGTCACTCTGACCTTTTCCTAGCTAGCTGTATACCACCTTTCTGCTGCCAATGGCAGCAAGCAATGTAGCAAGAGAGTACTACACTCCAGTGATCCGCAAGGGACCATTGCAAGCTGGAAGAATTTAGAACAGCTCTGCAGTCATAGTAAGTAATGTCGGGGTTGATTTAGCCCAGGTATTGAGAGAGCACAAAAAAGGCTTCAAACCACCTTTTCCCCTCCCTTTTCAGCTGTGCTGAGTTGAGGTCTGGTGCAGCTGAGGATCTGGCCCGAAAAACTTCGGGTCCTGTATCTTTATGTCGTTGTCTCCACTAGTCTCTGTCTAGTCTACTCTGACAGCTGTTCTGCATTGGGGCCCAGCAGCTGTGGGACAGCATCAGTGGAATTATACTAGTGAGAATTTTTAGGAAAAATAGGTTAATGCAGACAAGGCCTATGATGATGGAGTTTTAATGAAAGGTTGACACCACAAAAGTCGTGAGAGTGAGAGATGAGCAATTGATAGGGGATGATATTTTTAAGTGAACTGTTTAAAAATTTGTTGTTTTTTTTTGTTTATTTTTGTTAACATTTATTTAGCTTCAATAACTAACAAATATTTTGGACAAATGCCATCTCTGTTAAAGATTCAGTAACCTAATCCCTGTAGTTAAGGTGTGAGAATTTATAAATATGCATCTCCTGAGACCTCCACAGATTCCTCCAGCCGGCCCAGGAAGACAAGACTTGAAATTTCTAAGATAAAACAAGCAGAACCCCAACACCAAACTTACCCAATTTTTCTCTTTAAGAAGAACCTTTGATGTTCTTTATATATCACAAAGAAGCAAAAAGAGGAACTACCCCAGTTTTTAATAAGGCTTTTACAGGTCACTAGGAAATGTAGTTATAAGTTTTGAATTGTTTAGGAAATATATATATGAGAAATGTACAGGATTTCTCTTTAAATTTGCTAAATTATAAAGTCACATTTCTTTATGAATTAGAGGAAATTATATGATAATAGATTTTATAGGGAAAGATAATAATGAGTCATAAAAATCAAAGCAAAAAATCGTGGGAGTGTAGTAACAAAAATATGTAGGCTTGCTCTAAAAAACCTGAAAAATCTTAAGATTCATGTTTGTTTACCCCATGGCTCTGTCCCTATAGCCCCATCCCTGCACTGTGGCTACATGAAATGGCAGTGGTAAAGGTTCACCCGCCCAGAAAAGTAAAGCAAGGAACATTGAGCCACTTCTTGCCCCCACATATGGCAACTGGGCACTCTTCTCCCCAATAAAGGGCAGTAGATGGACTCCTAGAAGCCTTGGTATATCTGTGTGGGTGGGTAAATGAGCCAGGCCTGCTGCACTGCCATAAACTAGTTTCTGCTGGGGTAGTGTTGGCAGGACCCTGGTATAGTGAGCCATGGAGTTAACACCCTATTTGAATGTGTGGGGCAGATCACACTACTCAGAACTATTGTGTCAGAGTCAGGCTGTCTGCAGACTCAGACAGATAGTATTGCACTGGTTACACTGGGTTCACATTCTCTGTCCTTTCTTTTATAACCATGAGGGCTAGAAATTTACTTTTTAAAAACAAAATAAAAAGAAGAGATCCTGAGGTAATCATGGTAGCCTAGGAGCTGGCTCTCTGCCACAGGCCAATAGGGCCTATCTCATATCTAGCCTCATCTGGCACTTGGGAGCATTGTTAAAGCTCCTGGTGACTTTTTGGTGACCAAGAACCTCAACCAAGAACAAGAACCCTAGAACAGTGGTTCTCAAAGCCGGTCCACCACTTGTGCAGGGAAAGCCCCTGATGGGCCGGACCGATTTCTTTATCTGCCGTGTCCACAGGTTCGGCCGATCATGGCTCCCACTGGCCACGGTTCGCTGCTCCAGACCAATGGGGGCTGAGGGAAGCGGCGCAGGCCGAGGGACATGCTGGCCGCCCTTCCTGCAGCCCCCATTGGCCTGGAGTGGCAAACCACGGCCAGTGGGAGCCACGATAGGCCGAACCTGCGGACACAGCAGGTAAACAAACCTGTCCAGCCCGCCAGGGGCTTTCCCTGAACAAGTGGCGGACCGGCTTTGAGAACCACTGCCCTAGAACATGCGTACAACATTTAATGTTCACACATAAAAGTCCTTTGCCAGTTGATAATCATACAAAGCATAGGCGCCGACTCCGTGTGTGCTCCGGAGCTGGAGCACCCACGGAAAAAAATAGTGGGTGCTCACTACCTACCAGCAGCCCCCCAATCAGCTCCTCTCCCTCCCTCCCCCCAGTGCCTCCCATCCACCAGCAGCCCCACTGATCAGCTCCTGCCTCTCCCCCCTGCACCTCTCGCCTGCTGCGTATCCGCTGTTTAGCAGAATGCAGGAGGTGCTGTGGGGGAGGAGAGAGGGCAGAGCACGCTCGGGGGAGGGCATGGAACGGGGCAGGGAGGGGTGGAGCAGAGGCCAGGTGGAGCGGAAGAGGCCAGGCAGGGGCCGGAAGGGGTGGAGTGGGGGCAGGGCCTGAGGTGGAGCGAGGGGTCAAGCACCTCCCAGCAACTCATAAAGACGATGCCTATGATCCAAAGAACAAGTTGGAATAGACTAGTCTTTCAGAAGGTTTAAAATATGGCTTACACTGAAACAATGTACAGGCAGTGTGATGTGGGCGTACTGAAATGGATCAACTAATCCTCTCACCACTTTCCCCCAGTGCACCTTTCAAAATCTCCTCCAGGAAGTGGGCTAAGGTACCCAGAAAATATTGTGAGAGAAATAGTTTAAAAGAGAGCTAGGGGAGACAAAGGGCAAACCTGCTACGGTTCCTCCACAGTATTGACAGTCTAACACTGTCAATATTTTTTTAAATATGAAGTTTAAATATGAAGTTTCAAAACTTCCAAATATAACCTTTCAAATGCTATGCAGCATTTTCCTAAAGTGTGCTAATTGTCCTAGCAACCTTCAGTTACAGAGCTAGAAAATATACACTTACCTTCATGTTCTATAATTGAAGTCTTAGAGATAATCCTAATTTGTATTCCCTGTTCACAAAAGAAGTTTCTAAGTGGATTTTGTAACTTTCATTAGAGTATTTCGAATTGGTTGGTATATGTAGAGTAAATACAAAGAATGCATTAGCTGCTGTATTCCTATGGGTTGGGTAGTCCTGATTCACATTCAGTTGGCATTGAAGTATTTGTGGGAAGGAAAAGGGGAACAAAATGTGTGTGTTATATGAAATAAAATATGACTGTTAGGTAAGATATTTTGAAAAGTTAGATTTTACTGCAGTGAAATAGATGTCATTATAAAGAGGTTGATCTCGCAATAAAATAGTAAAAGCAAGTGAGGTAGAGTATTTAGTTTATGAAGCAATCAGCATACTTGTAAAACAGTTTACTTGGGTATTGAGAGCAAGAGGGAGAATTTCTCATCTCATGCCACACCCACAAAGGTAATATTTTGGTTATGTGAGCCTACCATCATGACTGGGGTAAAAAGGAAAAGAATGAATCTGTGTACAAGTATGATGGCCTTCATCTATGATAGCACCAGGGTTTGAACTGGGGACATTTAGGGTGTAGCTACACTGCAGCTGGGAGCATGCCTCCCAGCCCAAATACACAGACTCTCATGAACTCAAGCCAAACTAGAGGCCTAAAAATTGCTATTTTGGGTGGCAGCTCAGGCTCTCACACCCACCCAATCCCCTGGGTCTGAGCTAGGGTGGCTAGTCCAAGTCTCTGCCAGTGCTATGAAATTCACACTGCAATTTTAGCATGCCAGCTTGAGCTGAGTGAGTACAAGGTTGCCCCCAGTTGCCGTGTAGACATAACCTCAGTACTGAATGCATGACTCTCAACAGTTTCAGATAAAAACCAGGCTCTGTAGGTTTGGAACTGTAACAGATTTGCATCATCTGTGAATTTGGTACAGAAGAGGACACCCACTGACCACTGGTTACACATTAGGTGAATTAATATTAGTTTGGCATATTGTGCTGACTTAATAAAGAGTGCCCTCCCCATATTGCAGGAAATTTAATTGTTTATAAAGTCTGATCTTGTGGTAAAAAGAAAAGTGATTTTATTTTTTTAAAAGTGCTGGTAACACAAATTCATTGACAAAACTAAGTTCCATTATTAGCAAATTAAACTAAAGGATTAGATTGATACAAAGGAACGTTTTCAAAGAAAATATTTGTTTGTTCTCAGAGAAATATGCAATCTACCAAACAGCTTGAGAATTGTGTTGAGAGTTGGATCCATGGTTGAGCCACATCTGTATTCCCATGAGCTGATAGGATACAAAGAGATAATGTTTTATGCATTCTTTTTGACTATGAGACACAATGCTCTTAGAATCCTCCTTCCAGCTATTTCAAAAGTGCCGTGATGGCGGACCACTATGCATGTGTTAAATGCCCCATCCTTACATCCAGTGGTAATGCATCATACTATAGTGCATAGATCTAACAGTAAACTCAAAAAGTGCATACCCTGATCAGATTGGCCTAATGAGGTTGAGATTGGTTTTGGCCATGGAGAAGTCCACAGCATGGAGATGCCTGAGGTAATTTTTAAATTTTATTTATTTAGATGTATACAATCCATTGAAAAGCCAGGAGTCTTTTGTCTCGTCTCCTATCCAGGAGTCTTGTGTCTTTGCTAGTGTACACATGCAGTCATTTGAAGGCAGGCATTATAGAATCCAGATAACTAATTATTAGATTTTCAATGACAAATATTATTTATATTTAAAAAATCAGGTAATTAATTATCTTAATTTTCCTATTTGCACCAGCTGCAATTTGACTATACATAAAACTGGGTGCACAAATTCAGAGTCTATTTTAGAAAATGTGGCTTTTAAAATTAATTTATTTGAGAGGTCCTTCCTGAATACCAGATCCACCAAACTCTGACTCATTCAAGAAGTTTGAACTCCTGCATTGAAACTGGAAGAACTTCTCCTATATGTAAATACTACTCAAATGAGTAAGAGTTTGCAGATTCAAGCACTTATTTGCAAATTTAACTTAATGGTACATATTCATTGAAGTAGTTACTTAAAAATAACGTAATTCTTGTCAGTAATACTCAATCCATTGAATTTTATAGTTTGCTACATGCTTTCATGAAGACAATATAAATGTAGTAACATCTTGTACATAGATCCTTTTCTCTGATGCTTTTTGTACAACATCTTTTTGTGCAATGATGTTTTTGGAAAAAGGGAACAGTTTAATTGAAAGGGACAATGTTTTCTTGATGACTGCTGCAGGTTCTTAAGGATTCAGATTTGTTAAGGTTTTTACATGCAGCATACGAAGAAATATAAAACAATGTTGTATTGGAAATATCGGAATGTATGTGTTCTTCCCATATAAAACAAAAGTGGTTTGCTACATAGGGGGAGAAGTGGACCTATATTAAGGTCTTTTTGCCTCAGGTAGTCCACTAAAAAGTCTCCTTGAGTACTGCAATGCAGCATAGCACATTGTCTAAGACAAGAGTATAGATGTTTTAGTTTCCACATAAAGCTTCTTTGAAGCTTACAATAACAAGCTGCTGTGTGATAAAAGGTGATCAAACAAATATTTATAGGGAAGACAGAGAATCACTTTTATACAAAATAATAGTTTTCTTAGAAATATTGCAAGATGTTATTTTTCCTGTTTCTTGTATCTCACAGTGACAGAGGTTATTATGTGTGCTGTTTATATTGTGATAGATTAACAAACCTGGATATGTGGCAATAAAAACACTCTAGATTTGTATTTATTTTATACTTTTCTATGATCACTCTTTGGAGAAGAATGGATTAAGGCTTAACGATGCCCAGATCCATGAAAACACCAAGGCAGTCACAAAACTCAGGTCCTCCCCACCTAGGAGGAAGACTCTTCTTCACAGCCCAGCCCCCTTCACTCCTCTCCTGACAAACTTTCTTGTCTATCTTATATCTTACTGCTTGTACTTTTTGCCAAGTGAAGCAGAGAAGCCCACCTCTCCATCTGAAGGAGGCTGCCTAATCAGCCTCTTCTTTAGGGTGCTGGTATGTCATCACTTCTGAGGAGGCCTTGGCAAGTCCAGTTCATCAATAAATTCCACTTTCCATTTCAAAATGGAGATTATAAAATACTCAATTAACCATCCTTCAGACTTATCCCACTGTGTTTTGTTTGTACATTGCAGTAAAGTTAATCAGTAGTGATACAACTAAGATCAAGAACCCAGACTGTTAGTCTAATTTAACAACTCCAAAACATAAAGTGGGTCAAGCTGCAGTTTAAATTTCCAGGTCTATATGGGGATGATTGCCAATTTAGCACTACCATTAGAGATAAGGTAACACCTAGTATTAGGAATCTGAGATGTTAGACTTTATTAAGTAATTTATAAAAAGAAAAGGAGTAGAATCATCATAGAATCATAGAATATCAGGGTTGGAAGGGACCTCAGGAGGTCATCTAGTCCAACTCCCTGCTCAAAGCAGGACCAATCCCCGGCTAAATCATCCCAGCCAGGACTTTGTCAAGCCTGACCTTAAAAACTTCTAGAGAAGGAGATTCCACCACCTCCCTAGGTAATGCATTCCAGTGTTTCACCACCCTCCGAGTGAAAAAGTTTTTCCTAATATCCAACCTAAATCTCCCCCACTGCAACTTGAGACCATTACTCCTTGTTCTGTCATCTGCTACAACTGAGAACAGTCTAGAGCCATCCTCTTTGGAGCCCCCTTTCAGGTAGTTGAAAGCAGCTATCAAATCCCCCCTCATTCTTCTCTTCTGAAGACTAAACATCCCCAGTTCCCTCAGCCTCTCCTCATAAGTCATGTGTTCCAGTCCCCTAATCATTTTTGTTGCCCTTCGCTGGACTCTCTCCAATTTATCCACATCCTTCTTGTAGTCTGGGGCCCAAAACTGGACACAGTACTCCAGATGAGGCCTCACCAATGTTGAATAGAGGGGAACGATCACGTTCCTCGATCTGCTGGCAATGCCCCTACTTATACAGCCCAAAATGCCATTGGCCTTCTTGGCAACAAGGACACACTGTTGACTCATATCCAACTTCTCGTCCACTGTAACCCCTAGTTCCTTTTCTGCAGAATTGCTGCCGAGCCATTCGGTCCCTAGTCTGTAGCGGTGCATGGGATTCTTCCGTCCTAAGTGCAGGACTCTGCACTTGTCCTTGTTGAACCTCATCAGATTTCTTTTGGTCCAATCCTCCAATTTGTCTAGGTCCCTCTGTATCCTATCCCTACCCTCCCGCGTATCTACCACTCCTCCCAGTTTAGTGTCATCTGCAAATTTGCTGAGAGTGCAATCCACACCATCCTCCAGATCATTTATGAAGATATTGAACAAAACCGGCCCCAGGACCGACCCCTGGGGCACTCCACTTGATACCGGCTGCCAACTAGACATGGAGCCATTGATCACTACCCGTTGAGCCCGACAATCTAGCCAGCTTTCTATCCACCGTATAGTCCATTCATCCAACCCATACTTCTTTAACTTGCTGACAAGAATACTGTGGGAGACCGTGTCAAAAGCTTTGCTAAAGTCAAGGAACAACACATCCACTGCTTTCCCTTCATCCACAGAGCCAGTTATCTCGTCATAGAAGGCAATTAGATTAGTCAGGCATGACTTGCCTTGGTGAATCCATGCTGACTGTTCCTGATCACTTTCCTCTCCTCTAAGTGCTTCAGAATTGATTCCTTGAGGACCTGCTCCATGATCTTTCCAGGGACCGAGGTGAGGCTAACTGGCCTGTAGTTCCCAGGATCCTCCTTCTTCCCTTTTTTAAAGATGGGCACTATATTAGCCTTTTTCCAGTCATCTGGAACCTCCCCCGATCGCCATGAGTTTTCAAAGATAATAGCCAATGGCTCTGCAATCACAGCCGCCAACTCCTTTAGCACTCTCAGATGCAACGCATCTGGCCCCATGGACTTGTGCTCGTCCAGCTTTTCTAAATAGTCCCAAACCACTTCTTTCTCCACAGAGGGCTGGTCACCTTCTCCCCATGCTGTGCTGCCCAGTGCAGTAGTCTGGGAGCTGACCTTGTTCGTGAAGACAGAGGCAAAAAAAGCATTAAGTACATTAGCTTTTTCCACATCCTCTGTCACTGGGTTGCCTCCCTCATTCAGTAAGGGGCCCACACTTTCCTTGACTTTCTTCTTGTTGCTAACATACCTGAAGAAACCCTTCTTGTTACTCTTAACATCTCTTGCTAGCTGCAACTCTAGGTGTGATTTGGCCTTCCTGATTTCACTCCTGCAAGCCCGAGCAATATTTTTATACTCATCCCTAGTCATTTGTCCAATCTTCCACTTCTTGTAAGCTTCTTTTTTGTATTTAAGAGCAACAAGGATTTCACTGTTAAGCCAAGCTGGTCGCTTGCCATATTTACTATTCTTTCTACACATTGGGATGGTTTGTCCCTGTAACCTCAATAAGGATTCTTTAAAATACAGCCAGTTCTCCTGGACTCCTTTCCCCCTCATGTTATTCTCCCAGGGGATCTTGCCCATCAGTTCCCTGAGGGAGTCAAAGTCTGCTTTTCTGAAGTCCAGGGTCTGTATTCTGCTGCTCTCCTTTCTTCCTTGTGTTAACCAATTGGTTAGTCTCTAAGGTGCCACAAGTACTCCTTTTCTTTTTGAGAATACAGACTAACACGGCTGCTACTCTGAAATCTGTCGTTAAGTAATTTAGTTTGTCCCTTTGCTAAAGTGGGATTGTTCCCTAGAGTGTAGTTCCCAATGCTCTGTCCAGTCTTTGTCTGCAGCATCAAACAGGAGGTTTATAAATAGAGAGCACTCAAATTCAAACAGGTATTTGCTGTTTTATCAAGTGGAAATGAAACAAACAAACAAACCTGGCTATGTGATTTGCTTTTTGAGTTAATTTAGTGAAAGACCCATTGGTTGGTGGACAAATAAAACTGACTCATTCAGCATCAAATGCCCCAACAACTATATGGGTGAAACCAGACAATCATTATGCTCTCCAATGAACTCATAGAAAAATGATAAAAGACAAAAACACCATATCATCTGTGGGCAAACACTTTTCACAAATTGATCATCCCATATCTCACCTCTCAGTACTCATCTTTAAAGGAAACCTGCACAACCTCTTCAAAAGACAAGCTTGGGAACTTAATTCATAACTCTGCTAGATATTAAAAATCCTGGATGCAGCAGAGACACTGGGTTTATGGATCATTACAACAGTTTGTAACACACCCCACTGCTTGCTGACCCCTAATTGCCCACTTTGTTTTAAATGGTCTCCCCTAACATATCTTAACCCCTTATGGTTAACAATCTGTGTCCACTTGTATTTAGCTCAGACACACTGGTTTCCTTCCTCAGACCCTAAGAAGAGCTCTGTGAAGCTTAAAAGCTTGTATGTTCCACCAACAGAAGTTGGTCCAGTAAAAGATATTACCTCTCCTGCCTTATCTGACTCATTTGTGACATTCTTAAGACTACATTTTTTTCCTCCATAGAAGGATTGTTGCATTTACTTGAGAAAACGAATAGGAAGACATAGAAGATACTCAGATAAATTACATCCTTGCTTACAAGGGAACCAGTCACATTTGGCAAGCTACTCAATTGACCTTTGAGGTCCTTGGAATACATTGCCTTATAAAAATGAATAGAGTTATTTTAATGGGGGTCTGGTTATTTATTCTTCTCTTTTAGTAAAGAGTAGCAGGTAGCAGAGTCTTCTGTATCTAGTGACAGCCCAGTCCATTGCGAGCAATGCTTATAATTTATGTATATTAACCTACCTGTGTTTTGTTTCATATATTTGTTTATGTTGGAAGTCAAATTACTGGAGTATCACTGTATATATTCAATGGATATATAGACAAGACTCCATGTAATTGATACATCTCTGTGTTTCTACCTTTTTGAAGAACCGTCATGTTTATTTTTTTGTAGAAGAAGTGAAGGATAGATTACAATCTAGAGAGCATATCGTTTGAGAGATGTCAAATCAATTATATATTTGGATACCAAATAAACAGAGTTATAACAAGATTTTACTTTAAAATGACTGTTGAATTAATTTGCTAATCAAATGCATTTCATTTTGGAGACACTATTACACATAGACTTAATTTAAATGTTTTTACTTTGTAAATATAGCACGTTTACCCCTAAAATGCAAGGCAGACGGATGGGGACTTCAGGGAGAACCATCACAAAAAGCACAAGTGTGAGTGGAGAGATGTACAAACTGGAACATAATGATGGGAGTCAATCAGACACTGCTGTTGGGACAGTTGGAACAGGTGGAAAGAAAAGACGATCCAGCCTCAGTGCCAAAGTGGTTGCCATAGTATCTCGAAGGAGCAGAAGCACATCCCAACTTAGCCAAACAGGTGAGTGAAATATACTCAAATTGAAAACAGGTCCCTTTAAATATTGAAGCTTATACTTTACCCAGGGGATATGGACTAATCATATGTGTATGTCAGAATGTAGTACACTGAGAAAAAGCTCTTTCCATCTCCGAAGGAGTTTTTGAGTCATTTAATTTTGTCTGATTTCTAAACTTGGCAAAGAATCCATACAGTAATGTTTTAAAAATATCTATTATAAATCTTTTCTGTCCTGACGAATGAATGTGTTTATCTCTCAGAAGCCTTGTTTACATGAGGCAAGGAAATGCAAAGAGACATATGTGGGTATCAAGAGTTTATGGGTTAGACATGAATGACATACTGCATGTACAAAATCTTTTTTGACAGAACAATTCAGTACAAATGCAGGACTTGTAACCTGCAGCATATAAAGGTCAGTTATATAACGCGCATAATTTTAAGGTGTAGGTGTAGTACCAACATGTTTAATATTATTTTTAAGAGATTACATCTTATTTCTCAATTAAGAGAAAACCTAGTGTTTTCTATTTAAAAACAACACCAGCAAAATGGGGTCAGTGAATTCAAATAAATTAGAGTGCAGCATGGTGCTTCATTATGCGCTTTAGGGGTTCCAATTCTTTATTGCTACTTCAGAAATCTTAAAAGCCTTGTATCTGTGTGGCCCGAAGGGGAAACAGCTCATACAGAAAGAAGCAAAAGGAAGAAATGTTTTAAGGTCGCCAGTCCTGCTCCTGCTCCTGCTGAACTCGCTGAGTTTTGCTATTGACTTCAGTAGGAATAGGATCAAGCCCCTTAATGTCCTTTGTTGCTAACAGAAAGGAAAGCTTCAGAATAGCACAGCACCCAGGCATACTGTAGTGTTTCTATCACACAGTTAGGATAATCCCAAAGTGAAGGTAAGTATCAGTTTTGTTTATTTGTATTATCAAGTCTCTGCTTTTCCTTGTTTTTCTTTTTCTCTTTTGTGAGCAGTAGAAGCAAGTTTGTTTTTATTGAGATTTCAATTAAAAATGTAAATATTCATCTACTTCTAGTCTTATGTTTTGAAACTGAACATGCATGCTAAATTATGCATTTGAGTCAAGTGATAACTTTAATGGGATCATTTGAAGTCCAGAATTAGAAGTTATGTTAATACTATGTTGTGCTGCTCAGAAATGCAAAAGGGTCATTACCACTCAGTCTCATTAATCTAAGTAGCAAACAGATTGTTACTTAAAATAAACCGTATTAGTTCAGATCTACCAAATCAGATACTGTAATTTAAAATTTAAAAGTGGTCTGGCAGTATTCAAAGTGTCTGTGCTGATATATTCCCCCTTTATTAAGAGCTACATATTTTAATTTTATTTATAATTATTTTTTTTATTTAAAGCTTATATAATGTGGTTTGAAACTGCATTCCTTCTGAACTTCAACCCCCAATGAAACAGGAACAGAGGAATTAACATACTGGATTAGACCTGTGATCCACCTAATAGTCTGGTACTCTGTTTTAGACAGTGGCCAGAACAAGCTGCTCCAGAGAAGGGTGCAGGAAACTCCCCAGAAGGCAGAGGTGGAGTAATTTGCCTGCCATGAATGTCTTGCTCTGATTCCTAATACTTATAGAGATTGGCTTGAACTCTGAACTCTGAAGTTTTATATCACTTCCCATAGGGTTTATTTTTGTTTGTTTAGGATTTTTTAATGCATTAATTACTTGTAACTCTGGATATTTTTGTTATCCGTAAAGTATACAATAACTCTTTGAATCTTGTTCAAATCAAGTTCAAATTTCAAATCAATTGGAGTTTTAGGTGTGCCAGGAATATAGCATCAGGCTTTTAATTTGTAAAGTTTTTAAAAGATAATATTAAATTCAGCCTGAGGAGACTCATGTTATACTATAATTCTTTAGAGCACTCAATGTCTTCCACTGCAGTGAAGACGATTGCAGTGACTTTTGCTTGCGAAAATATGATTGTGTGGTACTTTCAGCCCTAAAACAGTGTTTAATGTGATTCTTAGTTTCCCTAATTGTAAACTCAGACAGTTCTACTGCAAGGTAAAATCTAAGAAAATTCTGTTTATTACCTGTGATTCCTCCAAATATTCCCAACACTACAGAAACTCAGTATTAGAATAAAAAGTACCTCATTCCAAAAGGACAGGAATCAAATATTGACCTAGTAGACAGAATTGCTGACATTCCTTTGAAAAAATTCAATAGTGGAGTTCCAGGTTTCCTGAATCTGAAAGGACAATGAAGAATAATGTCTAAATGTATACAGTGCAATAATGTGAAAATCCCAAAGGCCCTTGTTTGGACACAATTTTTAGGCCTGTACAGAAATATAACTTTATGTGCTTTCAGTAAAATATATGTCAGAAACCAGTGAGTTGAATTAATTGTATTTTATTGGATTAATTTAGGCACCTAGGTATAAGGCCTGATGCTCTCTTTCCAAGGAAAACCCATAGTAGGGGACTAAGTATTCAAACTCTGACTCCTAACTCACAGAATTGTTGTCACATTTTCTCTCCAGGAAGAGGGATTTGAGGCCACACACGGAGGATGGGGGAAGCAGGGATTTCAGTAAACAGAGCCTGAGGAGCTTGAGTGAACTGGGTGGCACCACTGCAGATCTCAGTGAATTTGCAAGGAGAGTGAGCCGTTCTGTATTGGTCCCTAAATTATTTCTTACCTGGATAGTCCATCAACCCTAGCTTCAAGTATAAGATACGCTGTTCTAATGCCTAAGTGCATGTATATATTAAAACTATATAGCTCTTTATCGAGCTTATCACTACCTATAGGACTATATACCTATCCTTTACTTATGTATTTTGAGTGACATTGTTTAAATAAAGGTAGGGTCATACAGTATATAAAAAAATTACTATGTGTCTAGAGAAAATAGGGTAATTCAAGCCAAACAAAGAAATCCATGAAGCATCCTTAATTTATTTTTGGACCTGCTACACCAGGGATCAGCAACCTTTGGCACGTGGCGCATCAGGGAAATCTGCTGGCGGGCCGGGACGGTTTGTTTATCTGCAGTGTCCACAGGTTCGGCCAACTGCAGTTCCCACTGGCTGCGGTTCGCTGTCCCCGGCCAATGGGGGCTGCAGGAAGCCGTGCAGGCTGAGGGATGTGCTGGCTGCCACTTCCTGCAGCCCCCATTGGCCTGGAATGGCGAACCGTGGCCAGTGGGGGCTCCAATCGGCCGAACCTGCGGACGCTGCAGGTAAACCATCCCAGCCCGCCAGTGGATTTCCCTGATGGGCCGCAAGCCAAAGGTTACCAATCCCTGTGTTATACTTTTATAACTCATTATTCACTTCTCTATTTAAAATTAAAATGTATAGGTTGCTGATTTAGTAATGTAAACTAGACTCTTTAAAATAAATATATAAATATTTATCTGTTACTAATATTTGAAAATCAGCTTCAATAGATAGACTTTTTCACAAAACGTTCTAAATTTATATCACCATTAATATTGTGCAGCCTTCTAAAAAAAAGTCAGAAATTCATTTATGCTGTAGATCTGTAATCACCCAATTGAAAAATGCACATTTATTAAAAATAATTATAAATATATGTAAAGATTTATCAGTAGATTTGAATAGCTTCTCCTGTGCCACTCAGGTCAGTTTAATAGAATGGTTATGCTATTTACCAGAGAATATGCAATCTTAAGAAACTACTCATGACTTGCATATAAATTTGTTTCTAATCCCACGCCTTCAGGCACCACTCCTGCAGCTCCCAGTGACCACAGTTCCCAGCCAATGGGAGCTGCGGAGCTGGCGCTTAGGGCGGGGGCAGCCAGCGGAGACCCCTGGCTGCCCCTGTTCCTAGGAGCTGGACATGTCAGAGGCTTCCGGGAGCTGCACGGAGCCAGGGCAGGTAGGGAGCTTGCCTTAGCCCCTCTGCACCACCGACCAGACTTTTAGCAGCCTATTGAAATCTCCAGAATTGCTTACAATAGTCCCTGGGAGATTGATGCCGATTCCGGTAGACTCCCAGCCAATCTGGGAGGGTTGCCAACCCTAGCTCTACCTTTTAAAGCCCTCACGATCATTACACAGCCATGTTGCCACTATCTCTGCCCCAGTCTCCCTAAACTTGAGGTATTGTCAAGCTGTGTTTCCATGGTGCTGTGCATCTGTCGGACTAGATCACCTGTGTTTGGTATCAAAGAAGAGTTATTCTGTGCTAAAATGGCAGGGTGTTTGCCTTCCTCACAGCATCATGGAGGCCCAATTTTAGGTTAAAAGGAGTGTGAATAGGAATTTTTAATGTTAAGAAATAATGTTGAAGGGGTTGGTTCATCATTACTTGTATACAGTGTCCCCTGAGGACAATGGCTGAAAGGGCTGTTGCCCAGAGAGAAATATAACTGAAAGACATTGGATATAGCTGGTGGACCTTTTAGTAGGGAGAAGGGGAGGCCTTAAGTCTTTGCAGACTGAGATACCCTCATTCCCCATCACAGAGGGAGGGAAGAAAGGATCTTGAGTTAGGCTAAATACTAGGAGTTAGGCTGAAGAGGACCAACCCTCAGGTACTGTTTATATAGTGTGAGATAATTTACCCTGGACTAGACTTAATAAAACCCATGAATGCATGGGTTGGGGGAGAGCCAATAGCACTTCCCAGCTATAGTTAAAGTTGTATCCTGCTCTTTAAAATCAGTCCCTTTATCTATATTTCATTAGCCTCATTTTCAATATTTGAAATGTGTCAAAGTGATGATCTTGATGCAAACACTTTATACTGCAGTAATTTCTAGCATCCTGTTTAAAATTTATAGATTATATGGACATGTGTGTGCCTAATACCTAATCCAACCCCCTTTAAGGTAAGTATAACTCCTATTGACTTCATTGAGAGTTGGAGCAGGCCTATAAAGAATACACCATGATGTCATGGTGATGGAATAAAGATTCTACTGGTTTGAACTGGCAATGGCTATGTTACTCATAAGTGCCAAATCCAATAAAACCTTTTAATGAGTCCAACCATGGCACTTATTTCACCAAAAGAACTATTTCAGAAATCTTTTAGAGGTTTATTTAAACATATAGAGTGATCTTCACCCCCTGTAAAGGGCCAATATTAGGCCTATACGCTCTTTGTTCCTATTTTCGCCCATGAATATGTCGTGAAAATTGTGTAATGCAGAAAATGCCATTCTTTGTGCTACTCCATAATCCATGAGAGGCAAAGCAATGTTTATTGTGGAAGAATTTAAAGAATCGGGACGATGTGTTACAGCTGCATGCTTGCTGGTCAAGAACAAGAAATGGAAGAAACTAAATTGAATGGTTTATATAACGTAGCACATATTCTCCTCCACTCCTGCCAAACAGGTTCATGAGGAGAACAATGAGATTCAATTTTTATTTTAAAAAGACCAGTTTCTGGATTCCTCTATATTAGAATGCCTAAGTGGAGACACCTAGGAGTCTGATTTGTCTGAGGTGCTGAGCAGCTGCACCTCCAAATATAAGAATCATGGCAGTACATCGCAGGGAATCATGATGAGTTATTTTGTCATAAAAACCAAAGTTATCCATTGTCCTTATTCCTGCTTGCAAAGTTGCACTCTAGAAATAAATCAGATCTTATTTAAAAAGGAATCTTCTGTCCTCCTGATGTGGAGGATGTACTGCGGGTTGGAGCTGTAATCCTGAATTTTCTGAAGACCAAAAGCTGTGAAAATCTTTGTATACATGTTTTCTGGACAAAAATGAAGACACTGCTACAGAAAGACTCTGTAGACCTGAATATATACAGGATAGCCTTAAGATACTGGCATGAAACAGACATAGGTGAGGCATACATGTGTGCTCAGTCAAACCTAAGACTGTTCTGCAATTGAGAATAATTTTCCTCAAAAGTCACTATCAGATGTGAGCAAAAAGACTTGAGTAAACTTGAGGGAATGTCTACATTAGAGCTGCAGGTTTGCAGCTTGTGTAGGTGTATTATAGCTGTACTCTAGCTAGCTAAAAATGGCAGTGTGCATGTCACAGCACGGGCTTCAGCACTGGTTACACAAGCTAGTACATACTCAATGAGGAGTCAGGCAGTCTTACCCTTGCTGCTGTTTTTAGCAAGCTATATAGGGTACAACTAGCATGGGTATGTCTACACAAGCTGCAAATCACACTCGCAGTTGCAGTGTAGATGTACCCTTAGAGTACATCTACAGTACTGTTAGACATAAGGGGCTGTTTAATTGTGTAGACATTCGGGTTCAGGTGGAGCCTGGGCTCTAGGACTCTGCAACATGTGAGGGTCCCAGAGCTCGGGCTGCAGCCTGAGTCCAATTATGTACACTGCAATTAAACAGCCCCGCAAGCCTAAGCCCTGCAACCGCAAGCTAGCTGGCACCAGCCAGCCGTGGGTGTCTAATTACATTGTGAACATATCATTAGAGCATCATATGATCTAGTTCTACCCTGTAAGCTTTTAGTCTTCCCCAACACACAGCATGAGTAGAACCTTCCGCACCACATAGCATGAGTAGTCACCTGAAGTGTTTCCCTTAATTAAGGGATAAAGAGAATTCCCATACATACTCTGGAATTCAACTTTGTTTTCCAACATGTCAATTTCAGAGGCCAATCCAACAGTCCACCCCTAATAATATTGCACTATCCAGTTCAGCAAGCTACGTCAGTGGTTGTTTTCTATATATGGTCACAGAAGCTGATGTGAAATTCCTGCTTATCTGGCTGATCGGCAAGCAAGACTGCTTTCTGAAAATAATGCTGAGACCCATGGATACAGATGTCATTCTCTGGTTACTTTGTTGAATGACTGAAGTTGGGTAAAATTTAGAAAAGGCAAACCTATTCAGTAAATACGTGTGCATGGTCTATAATCATCCATTGGTGCACAAGACAATAGCATACCCAGTCACTCACTGACTGCAAGCGGGCATTAATCTTCAATGGTAAAAATAAGAGTGGTTGGAACACTTGAAAGGTAAATAAGCAGAGGACAGCAGTCCTCCAAACCTAGAGCCACATACTTTCACAACAGACACTGAAAAATATGATGCCAGTACTTCATTTTCACAGTCCTTATGTGTGACCATGCCAGCCTGAGTGTAAATTACACCTACAAAGAACATTCCAGGCAGAAAAGAAGGTCTATGGATAATGTTTCACCTATCTTGGCAGCTGTGTTGTGGCATACCAAGAGACTGCCGGATAGGATATTACTATGGACAAATTTTAGGCATTTAATATTTTGGAAATAATTAAATATTATTTAATTAAGAATTTTATCTAATAAAGCTCTAAAATTCTTCGGACGTTCCATCAGTGCCAGAGTTCCATTCAACTGTCAGACACACAAATAGCCTTGTGCCAATACCACTGTCTATCACACCAACAAATATTGTCCCACTGTTGCTTTGTACTCCCTTGTCAGTCTGTCTGTATCCATGTGTTCTCTCATCTTGTAATTAGGTTGTAAGCTCTTTGTGGCAGGGAATGTCTTTTGTTCTGTGATTGTACAGTGCCTAGCACAATAGGGTCCTGGTCCATAAATAAGAGTTTAAAACTGAAAGTGAAAAAGATTTCCCTAACCAATTTAAATTACAGAAGAGATCTAGGCAGGCCGATGTAATTATCCAAACTGGAATTTTGCAAGAAAAAATGGACTAATATCCCGTCCTTTGCTAAGAGTGCTGTTGCATCTTCAGTGATCACAAGTGACTCGAGAAACTCTGACAGCAAAGTGACCCCATAACCTTTCCACTACTCCACCCACACCAAACTCCCTACCTCTCTACTAGGATGTCAATTCAGTAATGACTCAAAAGGAAGAGTGCTACCTCCTTAATCAGAAACACCGATTACCACAGCATCATGGCTTTTCCTTGACCAATTCCCAACCAAGTACTGAACAAGCTCACCCTGCTTAGCAGAGGAACACATAAAACCCACAACTTTCCTCTATTTTAGGGTCCATTAGTTATTTTGTTATTTTGTTATCATTAGGGTTTTTTTAAATTGTTTTCTTTTAATTAAAAATGTCAAATTGTCAAGCAGTATCAGAAATATTTGGTGGCCCAGGCAGTGAGATAGTTAATTTTCTTTTGTTCTACTGTTTGACAAGATACGGCATCAAGTCTGTGTTTTTATGAGATTTCTAATATTTTTGTTCTCTTTCACTGTCATCTTTTATTTGGCCAGATTTGTTATTGTTAGATCTTGACTGTTTTGATAGTAAAGTAGATTTGGGAAGGCTTCCAAGAAACAAAGTTACTTGGAAGTTGCAAACTATAAAACAACCCTCCTGGACCAGCATGTCTATAAAGTTCATTTGTGGTTAATTTTCCCGTATGGCACAGAAGAGCAATTCCAAAGTACTTGTTTGCGTTGTCTGCTCATCACTGCAGGAAAGCCTGTTTAATACTAGCGTATATACTCCTCTACCCTAGTGTAACTCCATTTTGTTAGTCTGAGGATGCAAATTTCTGCCATAAAAGTCCCTATATACCTTTATTATCCTGTGTACTTGTAGAATAATTCATGGTAACCTGAGGAGTAGTATCTCTTTCTTCAACATTTCCGCTCTCAGCCAGCATTTAGCTCACTTTAATATATCAGGAGCCTGCTTCCTCTAGTTATTGTTAATTTTCACAGACTTAGCCCTTTCAGTCTATTTCAGATAACTGAAGCAAATCTCTGAAGATGTTTACACTATTCCGCAAAAGAAAGTATAGAGAATGCGGAAAGGACATGACATCAGTGTGGGTTTTCCTTTTCAACTAAACTGAAAAAAAAAATGTTTCTAGAATACCAGCAGTGGATGCTGATGATGCCTTTGGAGAGCTGTCCATAATGGGTCTCTAAACCTGACGACTAAATAGTAAAGAATATTTTGTTGAGAGGAACAAAACCTTCGTTCAGATGTTGCTTTAACTCACATAAATGCATCTGCAGGAGGAAAAAAAACCCACCACCATCAGATGAAGAACGATATTGAAAGAAAAAGAAAAGAAGGGAAGGTAACACAAATTCAACACAACACCAGCTTATTTCTGTGAGATGAACACTTTGTTCTAGTGATGATTCTTAATTCTTTGAAACGAGTGAGTGAATGTAAGCATGTTCTTTTTTATTTGCTGTTGCCATCTAGCTGAGGAATTCACTACCCTTAATAGAAACATAATTCAGTCTGAGTTACTCATCTTCCAAAAGATTTCCTAATAAGGGTTAGTATTTTCAAACAAAGTCCAGCCTGCTCTGTTGAATTAGTGTTACATATGATTCTTTTCCTTTTTCCTGAACTATAAATTTTGAGTTTGATGTTGCTTTGCACTTGGTTGAATCACAGTAAAGTACTGATTTGCTGTGGTATTTATTAACACTTTTTCCCCCCTGCAGTTTTTTTTACACAGATTCCTGTAGAAAGTGAATCCCAGTCATTGTATTTTTCGTTATTACCAAATTATAATTGATTTATGTTTTAAAATTCATGCAAGTTTAATGTCAGGAAAATTAAACTACTGTGAAACAGTATAGTCATCATTTTGTCTGTGAGTTTGAGTGCATGTAAAACAGCACTATAATTAAAAATATTTCAAATGTATTTGTTTAAGGAAGGAAGGACTTTGTTCCTGTTCTGTTTCTATTTTGTTATCAAACAGTCAAAATTAAATCACTGGAAAATAGTTCTCATTCATTTATGAAATATAGTAAAAAGTGATCTTATTAGTAATGTTTGCTGTATTTTCATTCAGTTTTATTTAACCAGGACTATAATTTGCTTTATCATCTGACCAGTGAGCTCCTTTCATACTTTGGTCCCATATTCTACACCATGTAAATATAAAAAGATGTATTGAGATAATATCAAAGTTATTTATTTGAGCATAAGCTTTCGTGAGCTACAGCTCACTTCATCGGCTCAAATAAATTGATTAGTCTCTAAGGCGCCACAAGTCCTCCTTTTCTTTTTGCGAAGACAGACTAACACGGCTGCTACTCTTACTCCAGTAAGTTACCAATATAAGTTGCACCTGCATAAGACCCATTCTGTGCCAGTGCAGTGTTTGTTTTGCATTTAAACCCAGGGCCGGATTTAAACCTTACGCACTCCTAGGCACAGCCTCCTCTCTTGTTATAATTTTAAAAGATATATATTTGTTGTGTTCTGCTGCCTGGTTATCTTGTTTGATGGATGTTTTGATACTATCTAATTCTCATCGATAGATACTTTTCCCCTTTCTATGAGTTTATAAAATATGCAGTTTATTTTATTCATAGAAAAATTACCAGATCATACTGTTTAATATATGTGTAAGTATTGATATGTCAGAAACCAAACTTCAGGAATGAAGATTTTTCTGAGGCACAGAGACAATAGAAGCTGTGAATGTGACAATGGTACATGAGAAATCCACATATACCAGAAATCCAAGAATTTAGGACTCTCCTGCTAATTTTGCTGGATTCAAATTTTTGGTTTTCCCCAAAAAAGAAGGAAAAAGACAGGTCAGTCACTGGCAGAAGGCATTGTGAGACACAGCTTCAGGTTGTCAGTACGGATGAGGTAAAACCTGCTTCTCTAGCCTCCAGCCTGGTGTGCAGTGCTGTGCTGCTGTCTCCTCTACGGTTCCCTTCTTGGTGGCTCACAGCCTCAGAACATGGTCTGACAAGGAGCACCGAGAGGAAGCAAGGGCTAGAGCTCGGTGAGGCAACTGTCACTATGGCTTAGTTTGCTTGTTTTTGTGAATTGTGCAGGATAAGGGGGAAATGGCTAAGGATATGAGATGAGCACAGCTGTTTACAGAGATGAGGATAGACTGTTTTGGTTTTAAGTAGTGTCTTAACATTAATATGTTGAATGGTTTTGAACATTTTTATATGGGTTTTTTGTCTTTGGAGAATATTAAATGCATTTGGGGCCCTGTGGTTTTGGTGTGTGTATACTAGTATTAGAATAGGACATAATTTGCCACAAGTTGGCACAAAATTCCAGATAAATGCAAAATAGACTATCATTTTTACTGACCTGTTTATAATATCTGAAAATCTTTTTCATTGTACCTGTTCAGTTTTTCCAGGGGAGGACCCCTGGTGCCACTGTTTTGATTTGTTTTGCTTTCACCTCCCCACTGACTGACCAGAGGTCTCTTTATAGCTCTTTAGCTGAATGTAGATTTGATGCCACAAACTGTTCTCTCTCTCTCTCTCTCTCTGAGTCTGCAGGCAAACTGAAACAATGAGTTATATTAAGATGTGATCTAGGATTTGTATATGAAAGTAGATAAACTTCAATCATTACTCTTCCTAAGAATGCTCCTCAGATGTCTTATCTCCTCCCTGCCAGCCCTGTCTCTCTCTTGGGGCCAGGGTTGTGGGGAGAGATTTCATTGGCAACCCATTCATCTCTCGTTAGTCTACCTGAAAAGTCACTGTGACATTAACAATGATGTTGAAGCCCTAGTACTGAAAATAAACGGACAAGGTAAATATGCAATAGGATTGACCTATTCTGGTTACATACTAATACCACTTTTTTACAAGATCTGTTTTTATAGATAAAAGAAGGAATACATTAGAGAAACCATCCTGAGGGGCTTATCTTTTTTATAAATAAATCCCAGTCGCCATCTGCCTCTGACAGACCTCCCCAACAGTTCCAGGTTTCAAGGGACTGTTCCACTTTGACCCACAAAACTCACTGTCCCAGTTGAAGTAGTGCTTGTCCCATGAGGCTGGCTGGGCTTGGCTCCTTGCTTAGGGTGTTGCAACAGCCCTGGTGCCAGGGGGTCACAACTCTGCTCAGGTTTGGCTCAGCCTCCCTGACAGCCTGATGGCTGGACCAAACTTGAGTGAGTGGCATTGCAACTCTGTGTGCCAGGTTGCAACACTCAAATTTGGCCCAGCTGCCCCCATAACCTGTTGTGGGGGCTGAGCCAAACGTGAGCAGAGCTGCAACCCTGTGTGCTGGGGCCAGGTTTCATTAGCTGGAATGAAGAGCCAAGCCCAGCCTGCCCTGCAGTACAGGAGCCACAGAAGCCACTGCTGTGCAGTGAGCTTGCTGTGCAATGCCCTCGCCCGTGGACCTCCCCCCTGGGGGCAGGACCAGTCCCACTTAGCCACTTTACATGTTGGGAGGTATGCTATAAGCATATGTTAGAACCAGATTCTTCTAACCTCACTAGATATAGCTACTTATGTATCCCTCATCACCGTAGTGTTTGAATGCCTCACAATCATTTAATGGATTTTCTCTTCACAATGCCCCTGTGAGGAAGGAAAGTATTATCCCCATTTTACAGCTAGTAACTCAGGCTAGATTAAGTGACTCAGTTGAAACAACTAAGAGAACAATCCTTGCTTTTTCTCCCTCCCTCAAATTGGTGCCCAGGCGACAGGCACAGCCTGGTTGTATTTTAGATATGTTTCTGGTGTTCACTGTACTAAGTGCTTTTTACTGTGTGAACTTTCACAATGCTGGGCTAAGCAAAATTGATGCTTCCTTGAAACTGCAGCTTGTCACATAATAAACAAGCTGTGAAGCTGCAGCAGGGTTTGTTTCCCTTTTTCCTGAACAGTAGCAGAGTTCAGATTACACATTTGAGCCTTAGAGTGTTTCTGGCGGGTAGTGACCAGACTCTCAGCACGTCTTCATTACTCCTTTTCATTGTAGTGGAGCTGCCTCTATTTAAACAGGTACTTTTTTGTTTGTTGTGACCTTTCTAAATTTCTGATAATACTTTTAGAAGTAAAGTATTATGTCATATTATTAAATTAATTGGTGATTTAATTTCATTTCACTCTCTAATGAACAGATATCCACATCACAACTGACACTACTTGCTTGGTAGAAATCTTACCAGTCAGGCTAAGGATTGAATGAGCATGCAAATTGAACTAATATTTAGCCTTATTAATCCTGGTGAAATTTTAACCCATCTTTAAAGAGCTTTGTATATATTGTTTCATTAATCAAGCTTGGATCATTATAATAAGATGTTCCTATGGTTTTTGGTTTCTGATGCTAATTTTAGGCAATTTAAGAATACCTTATTTACTGACAGCTTCTTTTGTCGGATCATTAGAGACACAAGGTGGGTGAGGTAATGTCTTTTATTGGACCAACATCTGTTGGTGAGAGAGACTAGCTTACCTAGAGCTCTTCTTCAGATCATGTTAACCAGAATAATGGACTATTCTCTACAGAGCAAAATTAGCCAACAGTGTTGTCACATTCTAGAAGATGGAAATGTCTCAATCTCAGTCTAATTTTCTAGTGATTATCTGAGAGAGTTAGAAAACATATGGTGGTATTATCCATTTAATGCTGGCAACGTGCTTGGTGTTGTATGCTATACAAAATAAAGATGGCCTGCTTAGTGGCACTGTAGGAACCTTAACCTTAACTTCCTTGACTTTTTTTATTTGAAACAGTGCATCCATGATATTACATTAACGTCCATTTTGGTGTGTAATTTGCAATATTCTTTTTTTTAAAAAGAGAGGAAAAACCACTCAGACAAAATGCACTTCAGTTGGCCCAAGGGGTGAAGAAGGAAAACTGGTCACAACAAGACTGGTCACAACAAGAAGTGGAAATAATGCCATTTTAGAGTAACAATTTGAAACCTGCTGATCTTCCTTATGGCTCACCTCACTTGTCTCTTTCTTTCAGCATGTCTACACTGCAAACTTTTGCAGACGCAAGTTATATTGGCATAAACCCGCCACAGTTAGTATATTGCTTGCAGGCCTGCTTACTTGACTCCTTGCATCAGTTCTATGCTTACTCACCAGGAGTTCTTGTTTTGATGCGCAGTGTGGTGCACCATTGGTAGGTATCCTGGTGTGCAACTTGCCCATGTCGAGCACACTGGCATTTGGGAAGTTTTGGCAATGCATGGTGGGGCAGAAACAAGTCATGCAAGGGTGACTGGGACTGCAGGGTCAGGTTTGCATCATGCAACATTCTCTACCCATAATGCAATGTTTATCCCATACTTTTTGCTGCTATTTTGAAAATTCCACAAATCTGTGCAGGACTTGTCAATGTCTTCCATTTCTGACAGAAACGTGGAGCCTGCATAGCTCTGCACTATTGTCATGAGCATTGAAAGCACAGAACACATGATCCTCCAGTATTTGCAGAGCCACAGAAATGGACACGGGGAACGTGGTAGTTTCCTAGAGGTCAGATTGATGTGGACACAGCGAGAACCAATTCAAGAATGCTGCTGGCATTCACAGAGCAGATGCAAATAGTGGAGTGCTGCTTTTGGGCCCAAGAAATTAACACTGACTGGTGGAATCACATCATAATGCAGGGTTGGGATGACACGCAGCAGCCGCTGAACTTTCAGATGTGCAAGGCCACATTCCTGTTTGCCAAGGTCACCCCCACCTTCCAGTGCAGGGGAGTCAGAATGAGAGCTTCTCTGACAGTGGAAAAGTGAAAAGAAAAGGAGTACTTGTGGCACCTTAGAGACTAACCAATTTATTTGAGCATGAGCTTTCGTGAGCTACAGCTCACTTCATCGGATGCATGCCGTGGAAACTGAAAAGTGAGTAGCAATCGCGCTGTGGAACTTGCAGTGCTAGATTGCTGCAGTGGGAAATAATTTTGGAACTGGGGGCCATTGTCATGCAAGTCTGCAGGGACATTAATTGTCTCCTGCTACGCAGCACTGTGACTCTCAGCAGTGTGCAGGACATAATGGATGGATTTGTAGCAGTGGAGTTCCTGAACTGTGGTGGAGCAATAGACAACACACATCCCTATTTTAGTACCATGCCACCTTGCCACAGAGTACATCAACACATTTTTCTATGGTTATGCAAATGTTGGTGGATCACCAGGGACGCTTCACCAACATCTGTGTTGGCTGGTTAGGGAAAATAAGAACATAGGAACGGCCATACTGGGTCAGACCAAAGGTCCATCTAGCCCAGTATCCTGTCTTCCAACAGTGGCCAATGCCAGGTGCATGACTCTCACATCTTTAAGAACACAGGTCTGTTCAGAAAGCTACAATCAGGGACTTTCTATCCTGACCAGCAGATTACCATTGGGAATGTTGAAATGCCAATAGTGATCCTGGGGGGCCCAGCCTACTCCTTGCTGCCCTGGCTCATGGAGGCAGACACTTGCCACCACAACAGCACCAAGGAACTTCCAGCTTGGCAGGTGCAGAATGCCAGCTGAATGTGCTTTTGGTAGATTGTAGGAGTGCTCGTGCTGTTTACTCAGAAGATTGAAGCTCAGTGAGAAACAATATCCCACTGGTTATAGCTGCCTGTTGTGTCCTGAATAATATCTGAGAAGCAAAGGGGGAAAACTTGCCGCTGGAGTGGAGGGCAGAGGTGGAGTGGCTGTCTGCTGACTTTGAGCAAGAGCTATCCAAAGAGCTCAACAAGAGCTATATGGCTCAGGGAGGCTTTGAAAACACACTTTAACTGCGAGCCACAGTAATGCATTGTGGTATACTGTGCTTTACCTGGCCCTACAGTGTGGATACTGGTTAGGAATTGTATGGTATGTGGTGGACATCTATAAATATATACAGTGTAGTTGTCTCTGATCCTGTGGGTTGTGTCACAGTGTACAAAAAAAGAATGCCTCACTACCACCAGGCATTCTGTATCATAAATGATTAGGGGACTGTAACATGTGACTTATGAGGAGAGGTTGAGGGAACTGGGATTGTTTAGTCTGAAGAAGAGAAGAATGAGGGGGGATTTGATAGCTGCTTTCAACTACTGAAAGGGGGTTCCAAAGAGGATAGATCTAGACTGTTCTCAGTGGTAGCAGATGACAGAACAAGGAGTAATGGTCTCAAGTTGCAGTGGGGGAGGTTTAGGTTGGATTTTAAAAAAACTTTTTCACTAGGAGGGTGGTGAAGCACTGGAATGCGTTACCTAGGGAGATGGTGGAATCTCCTTCCTTTGTGGTTTTTAAAGTCAGGCTTGACAAAGCCCTGGCTGGGATGATTTAGTTGGGGATTGGTCCTGCTTTAAGCAGGGGGTTGGACTAGATGACATCCTGAGGTCTCTTCCAACCCTGATATTCTATGATTGATTCTATGATATGCTGGAAACTAATAAATATTAATTGTTTTCCAAACAGAAGAATTTTATTGAGTAACTAAAACACTTTTTAAAAAATTCTATGCAAATTAAAAGCAAATACATTAAAATCTCAAAAAATGTATGGAACAAAGCTTAAAGAAGGGGAAAGAACATTCCTGTCCATTTTAGCGACACATACATCAACTGTGGTTCTCACAGGTCAGTGATCGTGAAGCTGTGGATGGCATTAAATTGTGAAATGGTAGGGGTAAGGATGTGGCTTCTGGTGCCACATGGCATGTTGAGAGAGGGTGTCGGAAGGGGTTGCACTGGAGTTCTCCATGGACATCAAAGGAAGGTGGGCCCAGAATTGTTAAACTTGCAGGTCCACAAGAGCCTGCAGCATCTGTGTTTGCTGCCAGAGAAGCACCATTATATCCTGGTGCATCTCCCTCTCTGATTCCTGGGCCTTTCTCCTGTCTGTTCTTTCCTTCTCCAGACACTTGCTGCATTCCTGCAGCATTGGTTTGCAGGATCTCTCTGAACATGTCATTCCTAGGCCCCTTCTTTCTTCTCCTTATCTAGCTCAAGTGTTCTGCAGATGCAGAGAGGCAACCCCTCAAGGCTGTAAGGCATCTGCAGATAAAATACACAGGGATACCATTGTCGTTATGGTCACAACAGAAGGCGAAAGTTAAGATTCAGAGCTCCCTTCACTTGCTCCCCTAAAGTTTTAAACAAGACATGCTTATTGGCACTTCTGCTTCAGAAGTGCACTTCTGTTTGTGCCGTGCACTTCTGTTTGTGCACGGCACCACTCACAGTTCCAGCTTTGGTGAGTATGGTCCACCAGTGGTGAGGAAAATGAGGAGGGACTTGCTTGGTTGCATGAAACTGAGCATAGGGCAATGGCACTGAATTACTGGCACCATTTTCCACCAGCAGTGGTGATTTTAGCTGATATCTCACACCTGGGGTTAACAAAGGCACAGAGCACACAGCTGCTGCTGGCATCCTGAAGCCACCTGGGGCTGTATGCTGCTAGCCTGTTTACTGCAATGGTGCCTGCAGAAGTTATCACTGACCGGCATGGGAGAGTGTCCTGCGGGGGAGGAAGAAATAGGGCTGCCATCCCTAGAAACTTTTGGGAGGGGAGTGCAGAGAACCTCCATGAAAGTGTCATCAAGATCTCTCAGGAAGATTTAAGGGACATCTTTGAGTACATAAACAAATAGCTCCGCATGGCCCCGTGCCTGCCTAACTCTACAGGGTAACGAAAAGCATGTAACTCTACCTTTATTTGCTGTACCACTACTTCTACAAGTGTGAGTAAATTGATGAAAACTCAATAACTGTGTCCTGCTGGGAGGGCAGGGGGCATTACTGTAATGGGAAATAAATGTACCCACCTGAGATTCCTTTCCCTGAATCTGGCTCACCTGTGCTCGACTGCTGGGACTGACTGGACTGCAGTAGACTCTCAAACAGGTCCTAGCGTGTGGCATAGCTGGAGCCCCTAGTTGCATGTCCCCCATCCTCTGCCTCTTCCTCCTCCTTCTCCATTTCCTCCTCAGACTTCCTGTTCATGCCATGGGCCTGTGACTTGGATTCCTTGGAGGTACCAATGGAGGTGTGGACTTCACCAAGTATGACATGTAGCTCTTTGTAAAATCTGCAGGTCTGCAGCTCAGCACCGGATTGATATTTGATATGCCTGCAGCAGTTTCTTTGCTTTCATGCACCACTGCTGCTGATCCCTTCTCCTGCATTCCCCATAGCTGTGTTTGCATAGCCTCTTCTTCTTACAGGTCCAGGAAATCCAGTATCTCCTGTCTAACCCAGGCCAGAGCATGGCTGGAATGTGTAGCTGGCATGGTCAGCTGGGCAGTTGCACACAACAAGAGAGAGCTGCTAGGTAGGCAGAGATCTGCTAGGTGTGCTCGCCAAGCTGGACAATCAGGATAAGGCATTTCAAAAATTTGCGGGGCTTTAAAGGGCGGGGGAGGCCCTCCAATCTCCTGGGCAGTGGAGTTCACAGTTGTGGCCAGAGCGGCAGTGTCAGGCATTGTGGGACAGCTGCTGCAGGACTGTTAGTGTTGACATAAGTAACACTGTGTCTACATTTACCCTACATCAACCTCAATACACTGACCGTAGCTCAGTGCCGTTCAGGGAGGTGGTGTTACTATGTTGGCATAAAGGAGACCTTGCATCAGTGGGAGACAAACTTTAAGTGTGGACACATGCAAAACTAAGTCTATGCAAGGCAGCTATGTAAACCTAACTTTGTAGGATAGTCCAGGCCTTTGTATCTGTACTTGTGTGGCACCCATCACCATAGTTTCTGTCCTCACAACACCCTAGTGGGGTGAGGAAATAATATGATTAGGTTTCACAAGTGTAGAGGTGAGACACAGATTTACGAGAATGGCTTTGAAGTCCATGACAGAGCAGGGATTTAAACACTGATCTCCTGAGTCCTAGTCTGTTGCCTTAATCACAGGACCATCTTTCCTTTCTGCTTGTTTTCATCCAGTTTTATCATGGCCAGACAACAGACTTCTTATCATCCTGTTATTACACAGAATAATTATATGCAGAGTAAGAGAGCTTCTGGTTGTCAAAGAATGTTTAGTTTTTGATTGGTTGGTGTCTGTAATTATAAAATATAAAGATATAAAAATAGATGTCAAGAAAGGGGTAGCTTGAAGATTTTGTCTTGAAGGTTTGGGGGCTGAATGCCATTGATTTAAGTGTCTTCAAGGTTTTGGCACTTGATATTGCTGTTAGATTGAAGAAATGGGTGATCTCATTAGACTGTTTTTGTGCTAGCCATTATTTTCCTTCTTGACCTCACACTCACAGCAATTTGGATAACCATTTTGCATCCTTAACTGCCAGCAACTATGTACAGTATATACAAATAGGTACTTTTGAATTTTGCTTGGTAGTTAAATTTATTTGATATTTTCTAAAATAACATTTTTACTTCTGTAATACCTGCCATTTGAGGCTCTCATAGCTCTTTTATAATAATAATAATAATAATATAATAAATAATTGTACTTTGTTTTTATATAAGATTTTTTATCCATAGGTCTCAAAGCACTTTACAAAGGAAGGGTAAGTATTATTATCCACATTTTACTGATGGAGAAATTGAAGTGCATAAAATGACTTGCAAAGGTCACACAGTCTACAACAGAGTCAAGAATAGACACCAGACCTCCTGACTCCCAATGCCATGTATTAACCATCGGAACATCCTTCCTCTTGTAATGTAATTGCCTCATGAAAGTGCTTTGGGATTAATTTATTTTAAAGGACCCCAAAGCATGTCATAAATAATATATGCAGAACCACTGAAATGCTGCCAGCTCTGAAAGGGATGGCAACCACCAGCTGGTGCCCGACATATTGTTCATCAATGCAGGAGAGAGTATCCTTAGCTAAGGAGAGCACTCTCTAAGCAAAAAGTGCCATGGGTTCTCAAATGTCCATCCAGTAGAACTGTGATTTGTATGTTCTCACGTGAAATATCCACATAATAAACCTGCACAGAACTCAAGTTGAGTTCAAGGACAGAGTCAACCCCTACTGGAATTTGGACTTGTGGCCAAAGGGAATGTAGGTGTTTAATACCTACAACTTACATCACTAAAACACATCTCTGGTCTGGTGATGTCTAGTGTAGTCTGTGCCTTTGATCTTGGGTTGGGTTTTTTAATACCATTATTTTGTTTTCTGATATTTGTTTAGTGAAAATTGTGTGTGGGCTTATATTTAGCAGCTATTCAGAGATTTAAACTGAAGTGTTTTGTTTATTAAGAAGGACTTAAATTTATAATGTGCTGAAGTAGATTATGCTCTGCATCGTAAAGAGTTAGTTTAATTATGAGCAATTCATGAGCAAATAGTGCTCCTTGCACTTCATTACATGTAGTATTTTGTGATATTGACACAGTTTGTTAATTACAATCTGAATCAAGGTTCCACATAGAAAGAGCCTTAAAATCTTTCAATCTGGACATTTGTTGTACTGGTTAAGAAAAATGCTCAGATACATGCATTATGCAAAACCTAAAGGTGGTGTTTCAATGCCACCAAAAGTATTTGTTTGAACACTCAATTTTCATTCAGAATTAATTGGAATTGGGCATCCAGTACCCTGGCAGCAGTGAAAGTCTCACCTTAAGTGTATACTCACATTCTATCGGTCATTTTTGCAGTTGATGTTTTGTGCTTTAGAACAAAAAGTGGTTGCAATTGTTGTATTTTTTGAGCTCATCTGCTTATACAACGACGGTCTCACTTTTAACAAGGTCTTTTTGTTCAGATTGCCAATATTTCCATCAAAATATTAGGCTGCAGTTGCCCTGAGCGGCTCCTGAAAGCTACCTGAGCAGAACATGCAAAATTACCCTTTCTGCTGTAATGAACAGGAAAGCAGCATGGGGGTCACTTGCTGTCTGTCTTTGCTTAGGCAAGCACTCTGGAAAGGCATATGAACATTTCAGGCTCATTGCTGATGACTGTGTAGTTTATTGTTGTGAGGCAGGAATTAATAGAATGCAATATATGACAAAGCACTCAGTGGATTAACAACTCGTCTGGTTTGTTAAATAGTTTAAACATTCAGCACACATGAGTCTGTTTAATTCAAAAGACATTTTATCTTTTGGGTATCTGTGATGCGACTGCACCCCTCACTGCCTTGATAGGGTCAAGGAGGGCCTGAGAGGCCAATTAAGTTACCTGGGGTCACCTGTGAGAAGAAGGGCCAGGGTTAATTAACAGTGAAGCCCAGCTGGGGAAGGACTCGGAGAGCACTATAAAGCCAGGAAGCTCAAAGCACAAAGGGGACTGCCTCCTTTCTCTTACAAACGTCCCCCGCCCTGTCCCTCATACACACCTCCGCTTTCAGCCTCTTGACTTTATAGTGCTGTCCCAGTCCTTCCCCAAGTGGGCTTCATTGTTCATTAATCCCGGCCCTCCATTTCCCAGGTGACCCCAGATAACTTAGATGGCCTCTCAGGCCCTCATTAACCCTTTCAGGGCAGGTGTGGGGTGCAGACCCCATCACAGTATACCACATAGAAATAGGAAGTCATATGAAATATTGTATGCGTGCTGTCACCGATGTATACTGCTAAATATAATCTCCATCTCCTTCTGTTAAAATACGTCTGCATTACAGTGAAAACGTCAGTATTTTTATTTAAATACAGTCTGTTAAAGAATGGCATGGCCATGGGGCCAAATCCTATTTGTCTTCTCAATGAGTGGTCCCACTGAAGTCATTGTGAGCAGGATTTGGCTCTGGGTGACATGAAACGGAGAATGATTATATAAGAAATTCAATAAAAATCTCCTCCCTTTACAGACGGGGAGGATCTAGGTGGAAGAATGCAGTCACAGTCGGGCTGTAGGATTTGCTCTATGGTACACATGCACACACACACATTCAGTTCTGCTGCAGGCACTGAGCTATGATGCCTCAAGTTCCTCTCAAAAAGATAGGAAAAATAGTGAAAAGTTTTTGATACTTTTAAAATGTTAACTCTCTTTATTACGTCTTTCTCCCATTCCCAAGCTAGGCAAACACAGAGTTGGGTCCTCAGAGAGAGAGAGAGAGAGATTCCTAGTTCTTCTAACAGTAACACTTCCAGTACTGGGATCAGAATTGGCACTTTTTATTTAAAACCTTTTATTTAAAAAAGAGACTGTGAATTCCTTGTAAGAACTGCTTCCCTTATTTTAGTCTTATGGCCTGAGCAACATCTTTTCCTTTAAGAGGTTTTTAAAAATTGTATATTTGTATTAAAGTGTATAATGAAGAGATCATTTGGATGTGTGGGAGATTGAAAATTCCACGAGATCAGCTTTGTTTATATAACATAAAAATACGTTAAACTGAGGAAAACATTTTTTGGGGCTTCAAGCTCCTTGGAGTGGTATTGAGTCTTATCCTACACTGAAGTCCATGGCAAAACTCCTATTGACATAAATGAGAGAATATCTACAATAAAAGAAGTATAGAAGGAATATAAACGTTCATGTTTCAGGCCAATCCACCATCTGGCTGGAGCTAGGAAGAAAGTTTGCCTCAAGGCAGGTTAATTTATATGACTAGCTTCCTCATTTTTAAAAAATCACCTTTCTAAGGTTTAATGTCATCATGTTACTTACTGGGGCAATGCCTCCCCCAGGAATGTTGAACTTAATTACATGTGATAATTATTATTTAATGGCTCAGGTGAAGTTACTTCTTGAACCAACTCCTGTGTGGTATTTAAGATTAAGTCTAATTGTTTTCTTATTCTAGCAATAGCCGCTCCATTTAAGGTGTTGAGAGATTGTTTCCCTAAACCTTGTTGTGCTTTGATACTTCACGAGTTTACATGCAAGTAGTTGATGTCACCGACTATTACTGTTTTATTAGCCATTGTTGCATGCCTGATCCTTGACCCTAAATATTGAGTATTTGTTATGCTTTACCTGATCAGGGGCTGGGAGTGTAAGCAATATATTTTTATATGTATGACTTGCAATTTGTATCTATACACATTTTACTGGTGCACTCTACTTAAATCTTCCATCTCATTAGATTCTATGGAATCTTTTAGATACAGTGCTACTCCCCTACTTCTAAGTCCTAATTTGCTCTTCTTGTAGAGTTCATAGCAAGGAATTAGAATATCCCATTGATATTTTTGGCCATTCCACTATGTTTCAGGAACAACTATAATGTTAAGAGTCTATTCCAATGCCAGGCATTTTAGCTCATATATTTTTGCTTTTAAGCATCTCATATTATTATATAGACATTTACATTTGGCCAGTCATCTATTTTCACTTATATCAGTCTGATATCCTGCTACTTGTGTGGAATTTACCTTTGTGATATAAATTACTTCCACTTGTTCGGATGGATATGGATACTTTTATATTACTGATATCCCTTCTGTATAAATCTGACAGTTTGAACATACCCAAAAAGAAGCACTCTAATTAATGATAATAGTAATCCTGAGTAATGAGTAAAGCTTTTTCTCCCATTTCCATGAAAAATTAAATGCTATTTGGAATAATAGGTATAATATACAGATAATAAGAGATTAGCACATCTGTTACATAGAACCTGACCTTCAAACTGTTAGCTCTGGTAAAAGATTCGAGCATCATGGTGTAATCCTTATATAAAAGGGCAAGTCTGTTCTACCATTGTATTTTCTGATCTCTGTCATGTACACTTAATGAATTCCCTTGAAAGATGTAATGCTACTCAATTTGGGTGACTCCATGCCAAGAGAACATAGCTGATTGAGCTAAGAATTACTACAAAAGGCAATCCTGCCCAACAAGGATTAGGACTGGAACCCTGGAGACAAGGTTTGTTTATTAATTATATGTTCATTTTGTACCCTTTTCCATTAGACCAGGCCACTGTGCCCATCTCCCTTTATGCCACATGCAAGCAAATCCAGAATTCACAACATTTGCTTTGCACTGTGATTGATTCCAGTAGCTCTATTTGGCTCACATGGTGTTCATTTGTAAATCTCCTTTCATGCTGGGTTGTTTGATACGTTGCTTCCCCTTTTCCTTTTCTTCAATTCTGATATTGATATGAAATTGACAGTTCTCTGTATATTTACAAAACTATGTTGTTTTAGTGAAAGGTTTGCTAGTGCCTTCTACCTTAAAACTGCAAAAAAGCTTAAGATCAGTCCTGAATCTCAAGTTCTGCTTTTGCATAACACAAAAACATGAGAATTTGCTGTTAAACAGTTTTAAGCTATTGGAGTAACTCAGTTAGTTTTCTACTGTAATCTCAGTAATAGAGCATATGTACAAGTAGGTGGGTATTGTATTGAATCAGTAAGAGAATGGTCATTCTATTTTTTTAATAATATACCTGCATTACGTTTCAAAAGTACAGCAGCCCTACTTTAGTAGTTCATATGGAGTCTTTGAAGTGTATTTACTTTAGAGGGCTAGACTTTCTTCAAGAAGAATAATCAATACAAAATAAGCGCCATTTCATTTTATTACAGGAAAATCTTATACCAGCTAGGAATGCCCGTATTTGGACTGGCTTTAAAGAGTTGCTGCCTTGACTGGTCTGTTTTAATTTATTTCTTTGTTGGCTGTAATCCAGAAACTGTCAATATTTGTTTACAGTATATGGCTAATTTCCTCTCTTTTATTTTCATTAGTGTACCTTTCATAGTGTTTAATGGATGTATTATACACAGAAATGTTATCAGACAAGCGAAAGTCATAATAAAGAAATCTTGTTTTGCAATGAAAAAATAGCATAATTTACCCAGAGAAAGTACAGAACCTGTTTCTTCTGTGTATATTATTACCCTCTTTTCTCTGATGTTATCTTGGATAAAGGAGATGCTTCTTCACTACGCAAGGTTTGCAACACAAACAGGAGGGCTGAGCTGAATGAAATATGATAAGCCAGGTGGAGCTACAAAAATAACTTGCATTTATTTGACTAGCAAAAGGAAAGGATACTACATGAGCTCCTGCAACCTCAGGTCTTCACCTTCCATGCTGGAAGACAATGATGTTAATCAAAGCAATGTTGTTGCTGCAGCTATTTCTGATTGGTGGTTTGCATATCCAGCACAGTTGGAGTGCAAGAGATTGTGTCTGAAGGGTTTTCTTGAATGCATATTTGAGAATGGGAATAAAACAGCAATATTGCACATCCTCAAGTTATTCTCAAGCATCCATTTGGGAACTTTGGCAGAATTTGTTGTCTTTGAACATGGTCTTTGGGAGTAGTTGTTCACTTTGAATAATATAAGTAAAAATGGAACAATTATATTATTTATACTACTACAGTATTTATAAAAACATGAGCTCTTTACCCACGTCTCTAGGCATATTTATATATTTAAAATCATAATTAATACAAAAAAGTATAAAATACTACCCACAGCCAACAACAGCGATCTTAACAATGAAATACCCAACACTATCTCCATGAAGTTTCTCCATGACTCATTTCCTATCCTAACCAATACCCAGACTCAAGCCTTCTTAAGCAGATGGGCCTTGCACCATCTGCTTGAAGTTCAACAGACTTGGTTGAGGGCTGACCAACAAAAGGAGTTCCAGAGTGTAAGTTCTTCCACTGGCATTTTGCAAAGTTTACATTTTGTGGCTGTAAGTTGTCTTGGCTGATTTCTAATGTCAGGAGGTTAATAGATAAAAGGCAGTTTCTAATGTAGCCAGAACATGGAACATTACACTTCCACACTTCAATTTGTATTCCAAAGCAAACCAGTACAGCATTCAGAGCACAAGTCTAACATGCTAACTTGGCTATTGCCGCTAAGCAAGAATGCTGTCATGTTTTATAGTAGCTGAAGTTTCAGTATAATCTTCAGTGATAGTTCCAAAGCAGAGTGTTCATGGTTCCTAAACTACAGATAATAGAGCCAGTATCCAATCCCCTGAGTTTTGTGAAATTGGAAAGAGAAGTTCAGAGGAAGTGGTCTCAGGATACAACCTGGTAGTTTGGCCAAGAAACCCAGACTTCTAACTCTATTTAGGGCCTGAAATTAGAGTTCTAAGAACAGAATGGGTTGCAACTTCCTTTCCTCTCAGTGTTGAAGGATCCAGCCGAGCCTGTGTGCTTCTAACCAGCCTTTCTCTTACTAATTCAGAAGAGCAGGGCAAACTGGGAGTTGAAATCCCAGTGCGGCCATGAGTGTAGTCAGGATTCTGGCAAAGATTCCAGAGAATGGAGGTAGGTATATAAGGAACTTCCTTCCCTCAGAATAGGGAGAGAGAACTGGAGGGCGCCAACCTGGGCTAATGGTCTCTCAGGGAACATAGGGTATGAAATCCAATTCCTCTGTGGGTTTGTTGTTTTCTTCAAAACCTTTGTTAATTTCCCCTTTGGTTGACCAGCCTAAAGAGAGTCCATGTTAGGAGGAAATTTGTTATACACTCAACATGGGGATGTGCCCTTTTGTCTTGAGCTGCTACAGACAGGCTTAAAGAAATACCCCAGGCATGAACAGACCTTGTTTTTTATTGGTTTCCATAAACACGCTAGGGGTGTGCATATTTTGTTTGGCTGGAAGCGTGAACATTTCTTTCCTGGAAGAAGTATTGTACTCTCCTTCTAAAGACTGCTTTTTTCTGGGGGTTTCTTTAATTGGGTTTTGTCTTAAAAATGTGTTTTAAGTCAACAGAAAATTTCAAGGCACATCACTACAACAGTACTCTTTCACTCTTAAATGAGGCAGTGATACACCCAAATCTGTTGATTTTTAGCAGCTGGAACTGCAAAAGATTACCCCTGAAGTATTTTATTAACAATGACTCCGAGTATTACAGTGCATCTGAAACTATTATGTCCTATGCAAAGGGTGTCCATCAGCAGAAAAAAAAATACTTTTTAGAAATCTCTACACAGGCCTGACTTGAGATGCACCATGCCTCCATTGTACATGAGATCTGAGTCTGTTGGTTGCACTTGTAACTTCAACTCCACTGCAGCCTTTAAGATCAGAAATCCTGCTAATATTTATTAATTGAAATGTACAGAATATTTTTCTCATAAACAATTTTAAGGTGTTCTTTCTCCTTGTAGAAGATATCTATGCAGACAGGCATGAGCATTTGAGCATAACTGAAACAACTTCCTGTAAGCAAAAATGACAATATCCTGTCCTTTTTCATAAAATCATAGAACCATAGGGTTAGAAGGGACCGCAAAGTCATCTAGTCTAACCCCCTGCCAATATGCAGAATTTGTTGTGTCTAAACCATCCAAAACAGATGGCTATCCAGCCTCCTTTTGAAAATCTCCAGGGAAGGAGCTTCCACAACCTCTCTAGGCAGTCTGTTTAAAGCTTTTGCTGTTCTTTTACTTCTTTTCCTTGTAATACCTTCTAAAACTTTGAAATAACCTTTTCTTCAGCCCATTTGGTCTTTTTCCACTAGACAAATATTAACCAATTTCTTTTTTTTTTAATGGAAGAAACCAATCTAATATTGTTCATTTATTTCTTTACTCTAAACCAGGGGTTCTCAAACTTGGTTTGTGGCTTGTTCAGGGTAAGCCCCTGGTGGGCCACGAGACACTCCGTTTACCTGAGTGTCCGCAGGTACGGCCGCTCATAGCTCCCAGTGGCCGCAGTTTGCCATTCCCAGTCAATGGGAGCTGCAGGAAGCAGCATGGGCTGAGCCACCACTTTCCACAGCTCCCATTGGCCAGGAACAGCGAACCGCGGCCACAGGGAGCTGCGAGCGGCCGTACCTGCTGGCACTCAGGTAAACAAAGCATCTTGCGGCCTGCCAGGGGCTTACCCTGGACAAGCCGCAAACTAAGTTTGGGAACCCCTGTTCTAAATCAACATCATCAATGAAGACGGCAAAATTCTGGGAGTAGCTTGTTACAGTAGTTTAGTTTGTGTTCCCCCTACTTTCCCTGAAAAAGTGAAGCACAACATCTTAAATTATAGACCCACTTAAATAATGTCTGTTTGTTTTTTACTTTCTCAAAAACTGAGTGGTAGGCTTAATTACTTATTAAAATTCTATATATTTAAATCCAGAAGCATTTTAATAATCCAGATAGTTCGTATTTTGGCCCCAAAATATTTTTCTGTGACTCTTGATGCTAAAAGAAACAGTCTTGCAAGTACATTCTAAAATGTCAAATCTCTCAAAAGGAAGATTAAAGGTAAAATTTTCAAAAGTGATGTTAGAGACTTAGGCTACACCGACACTAGGAGCTAGGGTGGAATTCCCCTGCTTGTGTGCACCTACTTGTGTTAGCCCTCTCTGAGCTATCATGAATATAAATAGCATTATAGCTGTGCTAGCTACAGGTAGCAGTAGCACCAGAGGCATGGCTGAGCCACATACCTACTGGTTTCAGGCACGTTTGTACTTGGCAGGCTCAGCCGTGCTGCTGCTACCATGGCTACACTCCTATTTACATTCACACTAGCTCAATGAGAACTAGTGCAACTATGTGTACATGAGCAGGGGAATCAAACCGCTAGTATGTTGTGTCGCTCAGTCCCTAGGCGCTTAGGAGTCAGTGGGATTTAGACTTTCAAGTCACTTAGGCACTTCTGAAAATTTTACCCTAAATTACTTTTGACCGTGTTTTCCCAGGTCAGAAGCATCACTCAGGGGTGTGAAAAATCCACACCCCTGAGCAATGTAGTTATACCCACCTAACCGCCCAGTGCAGACAGTGCTACTGCCTCTCACAGAGGTGGATTAACTATGCCAACAGGAGAAGTTGTACTGTCGGTGTAGGAGCACCTTCACTTAAGCCTACAGTGGCGCAGCTGCACTGGTGCATTTTGAGCATAGACCTGACCTAAGTTTGTCTGACTTACCTTGTCTCGTGGAGAACAACTTTAAAAAAAATCTAATCACCTGCTAAGAAGATGTTGTGCTCTTCACAATTTACACATCACTAGAACTTACACTGCCAACTGAAATTTTCAACCTTTCAGCAATATTTTATGAAATATTAGCTGACAGGTAGTTCAGTTCTTTTTCACTCCAAGGCCCCCTAATGTAATCAGTTGTAAAAAGAACTTGTGACTGAAGCAATTTGATCATTCCTTACTGTGCCAAGTGGGTTTTTTTTTAAAGCTACAGAGGAAGCTCAGAGATTATTCTACCCAGAAACAGCACAAGATATTTAAACAAGGTTGAAGCTTCCTTGGCTTCTTACTGCTCACTAAGGAATATATTACAGCTGATGTTTAATTTTGCTTAAACCTAAGAGGTAAGTCTGTATTTGATGCATTTTGGTGTGACTAGCATACATGTTAATTTGATTAGCAGTGTTTTAATATATACCTATAACTGTTCATAGCTACCATAGGTAAAAAACAGAAAACTAATTTACTCTGTTGATCTGAAGACCAAGAGATAATTTCTAAAGTGGGTTCGTTAACATTGTAGTTTTTTTAAAAATGTAATACTGCTCTGGAGCTATTGGATATCATACAGCCAGAAGGGCTCAAAATCAGATGGATCAACTTATTGAATAAAATTTGTTCTGAGTAAGAAAAACATAAGTAAGAATACTATTGTTGAGGCTATAATATTTTTTATTTGATCAATAATATGTTCATAAATTAATATTGTGGTATTATTTGGAGATCTTGCAGCTGTACAAAAAGGCATCTAAAATGTTTCGTTTTTCTCAGAACACTTCTTTCAGAACCATTTTAAGAGTATTGACTTTCAACATTTACATATATTTTATACAGAGTACATTTTGGACTTTTATTATTTATCTGTCATATACTTCTCAGCAAACATTGTAAGAAACATTAATATTATTAGGTATCTTATTAGTGCTCATGACAGTGTTTGGATTTTCTAATTATGAATGACACTTTGTAATTGCGAAATTTGTCTGGTTGGATAATAATTATAGTTTCAATCTTGAATCTGCCAATGGGGGTCAGGGAAGTTAAAGAATTTTGGTAAGAACTAACCTTGAGCTTATTTTCATAACTCCCCTCCTACTCGTTAAAAAGACAATCTCAAAAATATACCGAAAGAGAAAAGGAGCTCATGTAATGGTCCATAAATAAAATATTTAAAACTAAGACTGCAGGACATAACAAAACTAGTAGATGGATGTTAGAAACCACTTAGCATTCTTCAACAAACAGGATAAATGATGTACTTCACTTCATTTCTGTATATAAATTATTGTATGCTTTCTTCTCCATTCTAATCCGAGCTTGCCTTGCTACATTGATTGGCAGCTGCAGTCCAACACCTTTCCAATGGGCAAATGTCATGTCTGGACCCTATGCCAGTTTTGCTCTGAGAATCGTCTAGCAAAAGATTGTAGAGCAGTATCTAGCCAGTCTTCAATCTAAACATGTCATCTGCAGAGTGAACAGTTTCCATCAGTTTCTCATCCCTCTCCATTTCATTACCTCCTTCCCATAAAACCTGTGAGGCACCAAAGTGTGAGAGAAAATAGGCGTTTGTAAAATGGTTTTAAAATTGTATACAGTAGATAATTTGTAGACAGTGTGGTCTCATTACATTTTTAACTCCTCCAAGAAAGTAAATATTTAGTACTATTTGAATATCACTGAAATAGGCATTAGGAGTTGGAAAAAATGTGCATTTGTATATGGTAGCAGTTTGCATCTTATTAATCTTAGTTTTACAGAGCACTTAAAATGGCCAAGCAATCGATACCCGGTTATTTTCATATCACTGTAAACTGCCTTTTTATTCCAGCAGTAAAAACTCACTACCATGCATCCTCACCACAGGGATGTCTCTCTTTGGCTGACAAAATGTTGCTAGTTTCATTTAATACAGGGCAAGTGTTTTTTTTTTCCCTAAAAGCTACAGAGGAAGCTCAGAGATTATTCTACCCAGAAACAGCACAAGATATTTAAACAAGGTTGAAGCTTCCTTGGCTTCTTACTGCTCACTAAGGAAAAATTATTGCTTAAATTAATTTTACTTAAACCTAAGAGGTTTAAAAATAATTAAACCACAGAGTTTGCTATCTTAAAAGTCATCATTAATTCCTCATCCAGACAGATATTGATAGTTGTCTTTTATAGATGTGTCTGTCTTCCAATACTCCCCTTTTCAAGTGTTTTTCTTGGCATTGAAAAATCAGGTCTTTCAAAATAATGTACAAGAGATTGCATGATTGTTTAAAGAAAAGGAATACTTGTGGCACCTTAGAGACTAACCAATTTATTTGAGCATAAGCTTTCGTGAGCTACAGCTCACTTCATCGCTGTAGCTCACAAAAGCTTATGCTCAAATAAATTGGTTAGTCTCTAAGGTGCCACAAGTACTCCTTTTCTTTTTGCGAATACAGACTAACACGGCTGTTACTCTGAAACCTGTCATGATTGTTTAGAAATTTTGCAACAAAACACAACTAACATGATCTGTTTATAGGGAGGCAAGATTTTCCAAAGTGTGAGTCTAAAATTAGGCTTCCCAAGTCCATATTTAGTGCTGACCAGTCAGCAGCTCTCATTCACTTTTTTTTAAACGTAACTCTTGTATAGGGCTTTTCATCCATAGAGCTTGAAGTGCTACTTCGATCAACTAGAAGTCAGTGGGAGCTGCTGGGTAATAATTAATAGTTAATTAAATAGTTAATGTGATTTTTGACAATGCAAACAAAAGGTCAGATTCTGATACCCTTAGGTTAGTGCCGCCTTACTCTGCAGGTGACCCTATTGCCCCAAATTAAAATAGTTAATATAATTGGAAAGCAGCATTTTGCTTTCAACTCTTCTCCTGTTGTTTTCAGTGGATTTTATCCCTTTGTTTCTATCCCCCCCTTTGTTTCTATCCCAGTAATAAATACCAGTAGATGACTATATGGTGAGTAAATTGCAATTTTATGTTGGAAATGAAATTGGCTTGCCACCTGAATGTCTGAATCTGAATATGCAGTATAACAGAAAGAGGGGTGTTGTTTTTCAGATTCCTGGAAATAATAAATCATCCAATGCTAATTATATTGAAATCTCAAGTAAATGGATTTGACCCACTTTCTAGATGGTTTCTTGCTACCATCTTATTGGCAGTGAATTTGTTATGCTACATTCAGTGTAGTTTATACATGTTGTGTGTCAAAATGAACCCACTGCAACTATTGCTTTGTTCATAGTTGCTGGTGACACCTGGGTTTTGGGAGAGGGATATTTTAAGGATAGCAGTGGAGGGGTTTATGCTAAATATTATGCTTAGACACTTTTCTTCATAAAGCGAAATAGCAAAAAGGTTGTGCAGCTTTACTAGGGGGATTTAAACTTGGGGAATCTCATGTTTTCATTGAATGTGCTGCGTGGTTGCTGTTGGGTTGATGAAGACCCATGATATGCTGCTTAAAAGTATCGCCTGGCTTAATCTAGCTAGTGTCTTGCAGTCAGTGTGTGAACCACTGATGTGGTTGCAGGCACAGCAGATCCTGTCAGAGCTGGCTTAGAGCTGTGGTCCTTTTAGGTTTTCTTCTCTGCATCCATGAGTATCTTTGGCATGAAGAATCATTGTCCTTGAGCCATGCAGTGCTCCTCTGCATTATTGCCCTTCATTCATAAACTTAGCAATGTCGCATCTTTTAAGTTTTATTAAAGTGTTCATTTGACTTCTTTATGTTAGACTTCATTAACTTAGTTGTCCACAGAGAGGTCTTGGGGAATCTCTAGTTGAACATCCTGATGGTGTGGACAGCTTAGTTGACTGTGCACCTTTATGTCTTAGCTTCAGTTCCAGTAGCAAACAGCCCTTTTGATCCTGGCTCTTAAATTTCAAGATGGTTTGCAGGCAGGGAAGGTGGGGAAGCATCAATTCTCTTGATGTTTTGTGCAAGCTTAAAATAAAGTAGGGAAGACGAAGTTACTACATGGTGAACTTTCATTTTGGTCTGAAGCTTCCTGTCTGTAAGAAAACCAAAGACATTGTTTCCCCTTCAGTCAACAGAGACATCACTGGGAAGGACATTGTCTTGATAGGTAAAATGGGATACAAGAGCCATCTGAGTTCCTTGGTAGGACTAGTTGGTGGATTGTAAGGGAGTTATATTACAATAACTGGTGCATTGCTAATAGTTTACACAAGCTAACTGTGTTATGCAGCTGTAGATGGCTGCTTTGTGATCTCTTGGAGATCCTTCTGCATGTGTTATTAAACCTGCAAAAAGTATTTATTATACTTGATCTTCACTCATCGTTGTTATGCTAGGTGTGTAGATGCAATTTGTGCTCACTAATCTGAGTTTTTGCAGATGGAAAGCCTTTGATGAAAGTTTATATATAAGCTTGGAAGCCATTTTGAAGCACCTTTGAAAATTTGGCCTTACATGTCTGTCATTTATGAGTGAACCAATTTGTTTATCTTCTTCACAATGGATGTAATTTAATTCACACAACACAGGAAAATACCTATAACATGAAACTGAAATTAATTATCCATGTCAAATAATAATAAAAATCAGAAGCTGGCACCATAGCTTCTGAAATAAATTTCCAGGCAAAAGAAGAAAACCTTCTCAGTTATGTCACTGCATAGGTATCATTCTAAGCTATTTTAATAAGCCTGTACCATTCACGTAGATACATTCTCAAAAGTGTATGTGCATAGGTGCCAGACCTCGAACACTCTTCTCAGCGGTGAAAATAAAAGCTTTAAGCAAACCAACAAAAAGAAAACAACAGCACACCTGTTAATTGGCCAGATCCTGCTATTCATCAAGCAACTGATGCTTGATCACAAGTATGCTTCATACCAGAGACCAACTTAAATTTCCAAAGGAGTTTCAAAAATACCAAAAGGCTATGCAATCCCACTTTAAAGTATCTTGTTAGAATTAGGCTTTGCTGGGAATTTTTAAAGAATGTGCCAGTAAAATAAAGCTTGATATCTCCTTTTTGGCAGTATGAGTGGAATAAATAAAGGATAATGCATATAACTGGCTAGTGTAAGACTTGGAAAATATGTGAGGTATGTGCTTGAGCTTATTTATCTTGAGTGAAGACTGTTCACTGTATCTCATAAAAGCCATTATGTATCTTACCACACTATTTTAGGTTACTTGTATGGTATATTTCTGATTATATTGCAGAATATTTCGAATTTTGCAGGATCTTTAGAATTTAATTGTAAAACACAATGGTGTGTGGTGACTGAGGGAAAAGGAAGGAAGCCAGAACAGTTATGCAAAGAATAGTAACCTAGAAAATGTTCTGAAAAAGTGACTCTTTAGCCAGTTCAATGTTCACAACTCAGCAAGAAATCAAGCCTGTCAGAGTCATATATGGCTGGGGCTAGGCATATTCTACAGCACAATGGGATCACAGTCCATGGCGCACACCCTTAAATTCTGTGGCAAAAATCACTACATTCAGTGGCAAGAACACCTGTATTCCATGGCGGTGATAATTTATTCTATTCTATTAAATACTCTTTGTTCCCATCCAAGCCTATCCCTGAACAAACAGAGCAATGGCTCATAGCTAAAATACTCATTACTGTAATATAATCAGTGGATATTTTCAACCATGATTATTGTCAAGGATGTTCTTTTTTCACTGTACATTACAGGCACCTTGGCTCCACTCCCTAAACCTCAATCCTGGCAGTCCAGATTATAATCTCTTTCTGCTGTTTATGCCATGGGTGGGAGGAGCTTGTACCAAACTTCAGTGTCTCATCTTTCCAGTTTCCAGGGCCTTAGTTATTGCACTGTTCTCAGGGCAGCCCAGTTCACCAGCCTGCTTTTGTAACTGCAAATTGGTCAGCTGCAAATTGGTCTCTGGCTTCCCAGCCTGGCCAGCCCTGTAGAAAAGTGGTGGGACTATGTTGTGTAATGTAACTTCCCCATGTGGATACAGCTGGAGAGCAGGGCAACTGTAGATCAATCCCAGCAGTGCAGGGAGAGAGAAAACAAAGTATCAAGCTCTTGGCTACAGCATATGGTGGAATTCTGTAGAGTCCACAGGGCAGTTTGTATCTCCTAGAGCTATGATTTCAGACTCTCTGCAGACTCATTCCAACAGTTAATGTGGAAAACATGAACACAGTGTCATTTTTACAACTATAATGCCTAGAAACATCATTTATTTTAAAATAAAAATTGAGATTCTGGAGCATAATTCTGCAGCAAGGGGTAAATTCCATGGCAGTAGACTAAGAGAACACACACAGTCCTGCATATTGCTTCCACAGCCACCTATGCACAACCCAGGAATGGAGTGTGTAGCTCTGCCTCACACAGACACTGATGGGTAATAGGGAACATTTTCTCAGTTAATGCGTAGCCACGCATATTAAATGGCCTGCATAGGCCCACGGCAGGAACTTGCAGCTGTTGGCTTCAAAATGGAGCAAAGAACTCCCACCGTAGTTGTGATCATTGGGGATGGCTGATTTCTTCTCGGCTGATGGATAGCCCGAGGTATCGAATGGCTCAAGTGGCCAATCCAAATTCTAGCAAAAAACTCCCCATTCTAGTAATGATCAATGGGAAAGACACAGCCCTTTAATTGACTCCTTCTTTCTCTAAACCAATGTACCAATTCTTTCTGTTTTGTTTTGGGACCCCTTTTGGCCATATTTTATCTCCCAGTGATACCTCCAGAGGGGTTACTGTAATCACTCCTGTGGTCCCTGCATGGAGAGGGAGAGATGATCCCAGGATCTGCAGAGATATGCCCATGGCATGATTTCTCCATACTTCCTACCAGTGCTACAGATCCTGACTATGTAGCTGGAGTCCTCCAGCCATGCTCTGTAGCAAATTTAACCATCCTCAGGAGTTGTCAGGCCTGTGTGGACGACCATGTTCCTTACAGTTACATAAAACAGGGCCAGGATTTGGCCCTCCATACTCATTTGCCATTGCCTCAAACATAAACTGTTCCAGAAACAAGAAGCAGAGAAAATGAATTGTTTTGACTCCAGTTCAACTTCCAAAATAGGTGCATTTGGAAGTGCTCCCCCCCCATATACTGCCCTAAATTACAAACAGACTGAGAAATGGATGTGATGAGGTGTGTTCCCCCATTTTGGCTTTGAACCACGGTGCTGACCAAAAGTAAGAGCATTCATATATGAGGGAGAAGTACAGAGAAATTATTCTTCATACGGTTTTATGAACGTTTGCCAAACATAGTACTTCATGAAAGAGAATAATGTTACCAGTGAAATTTGAGGTCTAGTAGAAGGCGCATGAACTAACAGAACATTGCAAATCTGCAGTCAACAAAAAATTATTAGAGCAGCAAGAGATTTGTTAGAGGCATTTCTGATGAAAGATTTGTGAAGTCAAAAGTAATTATTTATGGAATCGTTCTGACCCAGCCTCGTTTCCAGCACTTGTCATAACTATAGCAGAATACATTTAACATCAGTGACTGTACTGTCACCTTCAAAACCTGATGCTGTGGTAGACTCAAACCATCATATTTTGCGGCTCCACTTGTTTAAATCTAAAGAGCCATTCTTTGTTGCGAAATTCAAACTTCATTTTAAGTAACCTGTGATGGAAGCTCCTTTGAGTGGGGCAATTCATAAAGGAAATATACAAGTACATAATATCTTTGTGTAATATGATGATCTCAGGGTTGCAGCCAGAAGGCTAGAGTGTTTCCATTATCTTTCAAGTGGATTCCATCTCAGAGAGACCACCAACTAAGTACTAGAAAAGAGAGGTTATTTACATTTGATAGAATAATCTGTTTCTGATGTCTTGTTTATGAATGGAAATGGGCAAATTGTGATCAGACAAAAATGTGCAAGAAAAGACCTGATGCTAGAATGCAATGCTAATGCTTCCTTTTATTTTTCTACTTTCAGAGGCTGGCAACAAGAAGCTAAAAAGCACGATACAGAGAAGCACAGAAACAGGGATGGCAGCAGAAATGAGGAATCGTATGGTTCGGCAGCCAAGTCGGGAGTCCACTGATGGCAGCATAAACAGTTACAGCTCTGAGGGGAAGTAAGTGGAATTACAAATATGTAGCAGTGCAGAAATACATTGAATTTTCTTATCGTTACAAGAAAGTTGGTTGAATACTAGTGAAAAACAAACCTCCTGATTTGTGAAAGTTCCAGATTTGGTTCCCTATGATTAATGGAATTGCTATTTGTACAAAATCTTGCACTTGTGTAATTCTTCGCATATCCCAGAACTTTCAGGCATTATTCATGAAAATTCACATTTGAAGAGTGCTTTCTAAAGACTATTCTTCTATTTAAAGTTTTTCCAGTCATTCAATTAGGCAGCAAAAATTATAACAAGTCCCTTAGGCCCAGCTTGACAAAGCCTTAGCTGGGATGATTTAGTTGGTGTTGGTCCTGCTTTGACTAGGGGATTGGACTAGATGACTTCCTGAGATCTCTTCCAACCCTAATATTCTATGATTCTAGGTGACCAATCACACAACACAAATAACAGTGTGAATAATCAAAGGGAACAGTCTGAAAAAAACCCAGAGTCTGAAAATTCTGTGATTCAGATTATTCAGTAAATATTTATAAATAACCAAATATGGTTACAGAAATCAGGATTGGTTTACTAATCAAAAAAGAAGCTAAATTCATAACAAATATTATTTGAAACAAGACATTTTGCCACCTTTACTTTACACTGGCAGTGGGTCTCTGCTTGAATCAATCCTGAATTAAACTTCAGATGTTGTATATTAAACTCCCTGTTATATGAAACTGTGTTCAGTAACTCTGAATATAAAGAAAGTTTAGTTTGGAGCTGGTCCAAGTACAGCTCTTATTGAAAACTATAAAGTCTTACTGCAGATAAAATCAAACATAGGAGCTTGAGTATTCAGACAGTTCTCTTCTTTCACAGTTGTCATTGCTAATAAGTATGTAGGAAGAGAGAACAGAGGCAGACCTAGCACAGAGCATACATTCATATTCCAATCTCCTCAGAGATCTTAGTGGGACTACTTTTATTGTTAACTGCTGAAAGAGCACTGTCCTAGAGACAACCCGATCCTCCGACAATGAGGTCTAGTACTGAGGGGTGAGCAGAGACAGACCTAGCATAGCATACTTTCATACTGCATACAAAAAAAGCTACATTAAAAGAATATGAAGTTTGCAAAATCAAGCACTGAACAATTAGAAAATGCTCAAATTAAGGCTGTCCATGCAACTTTAATTTGGACCCCGGTGCATATGCATTATGATAGTCTTTAATTACATGATGACACACTTATTTTCCACACAGGACCCGTTTCATTCAGTACTTCATAAGTACCTACAGGGTCCAAATTGGCAAATAGTGGTACTCTTCCCATCTCTGCCCATTTGAGACACTAGAGTGAGATGCCACTCTCAGTAAATTTCACAGATGTTCAAAATATGATCTTGCCTATTTGTGGACTTTGCTGGGCTCCTAAATGGAATTTCACCCACTGCTGAGTTCTTCAGGCTTATCTTCCCCTCAGTCAGGCTCAGATGCCCAGTTGTGAGCCTTCTTGATGGGAGGCTCACAACTTCATTCAGAGCAGGCTAGCCATTGTAGAGTTCATCAAAGCAGGAAAGAAAGTAGAGGAAGAATCGTATGATGAAAACCGACAAAATGCTGACATTTAAAATATTATTAGCATTTGAATTAACACCTATTCTTCTTCGAGTTATGGTCCCTACCTGTTTTCCACTTGAGGTGCATGTGCACTCCAGGAACTTGAGACCAGAAGATTTTTGCTAGCAATGTCCATTGGTCCATGCATACTCCCCTCTCTTCCTTGTGCTCCGAACCATAAGGACCGACCACCTCTACAGTTACTTTCTACTTCCTGTGGTCTGAGATGGAACCTCTTCAGCATCCACAGCATAAGCCAGTGTTCTTAAAAACTTTTTAGTTCGTTGTAAATAGTTTTTAAACTTGTTTTTAGATATCATGTAGGTTAGTAGGTTTGAGGGCTTGGGGTCCCCACACCAACACCTCCTGGTACTATGCCCACGATCCCAGCATTAAATAGCCTTGTGGCCTTGCCTGGGCATTCCCTGTCCTCAATAATCATTACACATGCCGCTGTTGCTTCAGGGATGCTTATATCCACTCTAAATACACCACCTGCCAGACCTTTCCTAGCCAAACCCATCAAGCCTATGAGCACAGGTTTAGAATATTCTTGATGGACTGCACTGTGAGGCCACAGTCCAGTCCTAGCCCATCAGATCTCCCCCATACATTGGGCAGAGGCACTGAGAAGTGCCCCTGCTGGGTTGCCAATTTTGGCTGGATGTATTCCTGGAGGTTTCATCACATGACATAATCTTTAATTAAAGATTAATCTTTAATTCCTGGAAACTCCAGGACAATCCTGAAGGGTTGGCAAACCTAGCCCCTGAGAACATAGAGTTCTTCAGTTCCAGGGATGAGCAGAGCAGAGCTAACGAATCTTCCAAACAGAGACATGAGGGTGCTAAGAACAAGCATTCTCACAAGCAATGTGAGAAACTCCCATCCAAGTCCTGATCCAAAAAAGAACACCTCCTCTCTGACATCCTCTTAGTTGGGTGAGATTCTTCACCCTGGTACAGAAGAGTCAGGAACTCACAAGGAGTGTGGTCCCAGTTTTCCAACACCAAAAGCCAAGAGCACCCTAAAACTGGACCCAGCCAAAGAAACGGGACCACTCTTGGTGCCAGAGAGGGAAAGAAGGCAGCAAATGCCTCCTGCATCATAAGTAGTGATGCAGAGTGAGAAGGAGCCATTGGTACCAAAGATCACCCGTAAGCTAGTACCTCAGGCACCATCAAGAAAAAGAAGCTAAGCCTGCTCTCTTATATCAGGTGCTAGATTCACTTCCCTGAGGGAGTTGAGATCTACGCAGGTCACCAATACTTTCAGATCTCATCCTAACCAAGGAGGTCCCCCACACCATCAGTTTGCCACTCACCAGTACTGTTGACCAGCTGTGGCATAGTAAGGTCTGTAGTACCAATGGCACCACCTATCAAAGTAGAAGCTGCCTCCTTCTCCTCCAACAAGTCTGGTATCACTGGGAGAGCTTCACCACACCCATCGAAAGGCAGGATCAGCCCCAACAGAGGTTCCAAGAGTTCTCAGGCACCTTCCCTTTCTCATAGGAGGGACTACAAAACTTGGGACTAGTGGGGATGGCCCCATTTCTCCTATGATCCCTCTTGCTGGCTTACTGGGATCCATATTTGTGACATCCCAAATCTATAAGGTTTCACTGGAAGTCAAAACAAGCTTCCCTATGCGGGAAGAAACTCTGCCTCCTCAAGAATGACCTGAGGAAGAGGAGCAACCGGATCAGGCAGAACCACTTGCCCCCACTGGGTTATCTTCACTGTCCCCAGTTGACGCAGTCATGCCAGCGTCACCATCACCACCTGATGGCTACAGGCAGTTTAAGAACTCCGGAGGAGGATTGCAGATACACTTCAGCTCCCCCGGAGGAAATGCAGGCCACCCATCATAAACTGCTACAGGACATCCTCCAGAGTGCTGGTCCAATGAGGCCATCTGGGAACCAGGCAAAATGGTCTGGTATGCTCCAGCCACCTGTGCTCCCACTCTGTGGGGAATGTAGAAGGAATACTTTGTGCCATCTAAGGAAGCAGAATACTTATTCTCACACTCCGCTCCTAATTCTCTAGTGGAGCAAGCTATCACCACAAGGAGTGAGCATTACCATCCCAGAGCTACACCCTATGATAAGGAAGCCAAACTTTTAGGCCTCCTTGGGCGAAAGAACTTCACTTTGATGAGCTTACAGTAGCACATAGAGAACTACCAAGTCTTAGGGTCAAAATATTATTTTTATTAATTGTAAAATGTTCTCGGAATACACCAACAAACTCCATCTGGAAGACAGACTCTGGTTCCAGGCAATTATTGATGAAGATAAAGTATTGCTTGCTGGATTGGCCCTTCACACCTCCGTGGATGCACTAGATAAAAGCCTCCCTCTGTATGGCAACGTCCATAGTCATGAGATGGGTTTTGTGGCTTCAAACCTCTGGATTTTCAAAAGAAGTTTAATCCACCATGGTCAGTGGAGGATGATCCGCCTTTTAAGGGAAATAACCTATTCAGTGAGAAGACAGATGAGTCATTACATTCCCTCAAAGACTCAAAAGCGACCCCTTTGCTTGGTAGGTATCTATAAGCCAGGTCTATGAAGGAAATATCTCAAGTCTTCACCCTACTGACAATGACCAGCCCCTCAACTATTCTACCATCAAAGGGATTACAAACTGCCCAGGAAATGCCGGAAAATGCACCACAATAAGCATAATATCCCCCCTTAACTCTCCTTTCAGCCATAGCCTCCCACCAAGAAATCCTACTGATGGGACTTTCAAGAACTGCAAACCAGTCCCCCTGCCACATTTTCCTGTTCGGGACTCCCGCACCACCAGCTAGCAAGCATTCATCACCATAGTATTTGGACACCTAACCCTGCTGTCCAACTGCTAGATCACCACACTAAACCAGTGATGCAAATTTGAAGACCATTATGTATAATAAACTTTCAGCATGGATGCTGGTGACTTAGCAGTGTCACTTCTCTTAATACCACAGGGTGAGATACAATTTATTCTTATGCACCAGGTGGGGTGGAGCCAGGGCTGGGCAGTGGAGGCTGGGACCCTTGCAATGGCCACCTTGTTCATTTTTCCCAGGCTTTGGTATGTTGTAATGTCAGATAGATGGGTTCTGGAGATAGTCACCACCAGAGAGAGTCCCTGTTCTTCTTTGGGAACCCTTCTCATGGGAGGATGCTCAGACAAGAAGTGATCTTACCGCTCCATTTGGGCGCTATAGAACCAGTGCCTCCTCAACACAAGGAAAGAGTTGGGTTTTTTCAAGCTATTTCCTCATCTCTCAGAGGAAAGGAGCCTGGAGGCCCAACTAGTATCTCAGACAGCTGAATGTCTTAATCTGCCGCCTGAGGTTCAGAATGATTGCCCAGGCCTCCATAATCCCTTCACTGAACAAGGCAATTGGTTTACAGCTGTTGATTTAAAAGGATGCTGAAGGCAATGGTTGGATGGTTTCTGAAGTGAATCCTGAAACCCATCCCAATATGGGATCTCAACTTAGTCCTATTGCCATTAACAAAGGCACACTTAGAACTCTTAGCCTCGTGTTCCTTCACTCATCTATCTATGAAGGTAAACCTTCTGATTGCTATCACCTCAGCCAGAAGAGTAGGTGTATTTGCGGGCTTGTATCCCAGCTCCATTTTATACAGGCTTTCATAAGGACAACGTTTTTCTGAGGTTATACCCCAAATTCATTACTGAAGTAATCTCGGAATTTTATAACCAGGACATTCACTTATCTATATTCGATCCGAAGCCACATGCCACCAGAGAGGACAAGAAACTGCATTCTCTGCATATCTGTCGAGCCTTGGCATTCTACCTGCATGGGACAGAGCCCTTCAGAAAATCTCCTCAACTGTTTGTCTCCTTTGCAGAACATGTCAGAGGGGAACAGAGGATTTTGGGCTGTATCCTGCTTTGTTATGGGTAAACGGCAACAAGGACTGTGGAGCACCATTTAAAGTGTGGGTTTGGTGGGGGAGGGCCATAGATGTGCTCCATACAGTACACTGCACCCTCCCACCAGTCTGGCCCTCCTCTTCCCTTCTCAGGTGTCCAAGAAGACAAGGAGGGGAAGGGGGGAAAGGTCATAGTCCAAAGTGAGATAGGATGCTGATGCCAGGGCTAAAGGAGTGAGAAGGCCCTGTGGGGATGTTCCTGGTGAGCCACAGGGACCTGGAGCAATTGAAGAAGGGAGACTGGGACTGGGGCAGCCAGGAGTTGGGGGCATTTGGGCTGATCTGTATGGTAGATGGAGTGGAAGGTTGGGGGCAGCAGAAGGGCCCTGCAGGGAGTAAGGGGTTGTGGAGAGCAGAGGGAGTTTGCAGGGAGGGATGTGGTTTGGGGATGGTTTGAAGAATTGTGACAGGGTGATATTTTTGTGGAGATAGGGGTTGGTGTGGTGGGGAGAAGGGATAAGTGGGGGCTGTGGCAGGAAGAAGTTTTGTGGGGTATGTGGACTGTGGGTTTATTTGGAGTGGGAGGGGTTTGGGGGCATTTAGTTGGGGTTATAATAGAAGGGGGCTGGATGGGTTTAAGCAGGGCAGGGGCTGGGTGGAAAGTTATTTGGCAGTTGGGGGTGTAGCGGGGGCTGTAGGAGGAGGGTTATTTGGGGTTCTATGTCAGGGATTTGGGTGGAGATCTGTGGGATGGGGTTATTTGGGAGTCTGTGGCAGTGGGGTGGGTGGAGAGTTATGGTGGAGGAGCGGGAACGTAGGGAGCTGTGTGGCAGGGCCAGTGGCTGCAGCTGGCTGTAGTTGTATCTGGCTCTGTCCTCCACAGCCCCTTCCTCTCTCCTCCCTTCCGTTCTTGCTGGAGGCAGCACCAGGGAGGGATGGACTTGCTGCCACCACACCGGGGAAGGTCTCTGGACACTGAACGCACTCAGGATGGACTCTGCAAGCACAAGCCTCGGAAAGATCCAGTGGCCAGGGGCGGGGAGGGAAAAATTCCAAAGTGCTGGAGCATCTCTCTGTCCTGGACCACTCAGGAAGCACTATCCCTCCTGAAACAGTGGATATCTGTATCCAGTTAGTTTTAAGAGTTTTGCAGCAATTATAATAATTATTCATTCCTTTAACAAAACTCAGGAAAACCTCAGCAAAACCCTGTCTTGTCCTTGATGATTCTACACATACCAAGAATAAAAGCTTTATGCACCATTTTTAATATATTTCCAGCACAAAGCATGAGGGAAGTAGAGACCCCCTTAGCATAAGACATAGCCTTTAATAACACATGAATTTTGACTAAATAGTTTTGGCACACACACCTTTATGAGACATTATGCCCTGGTACAAGCTTCCACTGCAGACATCCTTTGGCAGAGCAATCCTCTAAGTACCCCAGGATTCCTTGCACCCTCCTCCTCCTCAATGAATACTGCTTGTGATTCACCTCAAGTGCAATATACATAGGGACCATCACTTGAAGAAGAAAGAAAGGTTACTTACCTGTACAATAACTGGAGGTCTTTGAGATGTGTGGTCACTATGTGTACTCCACTACCCGCCTTCCTTTTCCTCTGCCGTGGAGCCTTATCCTAGGACTATTCACAACAAAAAGGTAACTGGAATGGCAGTCGGTCCGCTCTGCTCCTTATGCCCTCAGCTCAGAGCACGAGGAGGGGTGCAAACCAATGGATAGTGCTAGCAACAAATCTTCCACTCTTAAGTGTACCCCAAGTGGAATACAGGCAGGGTTCACACATTCGCAGAGCTCCTGTTACTGTACAGTTTAGTAACCTTACTTTAAGATGACGAGGGCTGTTCTCACCCCTCCTGACTATTGTTACAGAAAGTCTGCAAACTCAAGCTGACATTGCTGAATCGGTTAACCTTGACAATGGGAACAGAATTTTGCTTCACAACCGTAACAGTTAGAGAGGACTTTTTTTTTTTTAATGAAAGTTGAGATCCTGGAGAATAAGACAATAGCTTCCAAAAGGTGCCACACTGCTAGATACCAGCCCAGTTTGTGTCATAAATACTTAGATTGACAGCTGATATAGATCATATGAACATAAGAACAGCCATATTGAGTCAGACCAATGGTCCATCTAGTCCAGTATCCTGCCTTCTGACAGTGGCCAGTGCCAGATACTTCAGAGGGAATGAACAGAACAGGGCAATTTATCGAGTGATCCATCCCCTGTTGTCCTGTCCCAGCTTCTGTCAGTTAGAGGTGTTTTTAAGTTATGGTAGTGGAAAGTAGTGTCTCAGGAATGTACCAAAGATAGTTCGTCAGTGCAATAGCTGGTTTTGGTTTATTTGCTAGACTTTATATTATCATTATATGTGGAGCTAGGCACTGGATCAGATCAGGATCTGGTCAAAATAACAACGATCTGGTCAACCAGTGGCAATAGGATTAAAACTAGCTCTCAACAGCACTATGATTATGGACCAGTTTGCTAGTGTGGTAAGCAACTGCAACATATCTAGTTGCTTTCCAGATATAGTCTAACTGTTTTGAAGGTGGTTGGATATAGACATAGATCAGTGTGGGGCAGATGCCTGGCATGGAAAATTTCAGCCCAAATGGTTGAAGTTCCACAAAATTATAAGCAGGGGTACAATTTAATCACACCAATTTTTAATAAATTTTATGGCAGAGGTACAGGAAAAGAACAATATGTCACAGAAAGAGGGGCAAGGGATTCATAGGGAATGGAGAGTGAGTCCACCCTGCATTCATCCTGCAGTAGCAGCTCCTGTCCCACAGGACTGGGCTCCAGGTGTTGTGACCTAGCCCATGCGGTTGCAATGCCAGTCAGGTTTGGCATGTCCACCCTTCTGTAAATGGAGACAGAGGGGGGCAGAGGGCCAAATTTGGTTGTCATTGCAATCAAGTGCACAAGGTCACAATGCCACACAGGTTTGCTGCATCCACTCCTTTGTCTCTATCTATGTAGGTGCAGATGCACGAAACATGAGTGGTGTTGCGATCCTGAGGGCTAGGTCACAATGGTACTTGGTTTGGGTGCATTTCACAGACTTTATTCAAATTCATGGTTTCCGTGACCACCATGATGTCCAGGACAAAATTGTAGCCTCAGTTAAAAGAAACTGAAAGCAGGGTCTTATAATTAGATATGTTGGGCAACCATACTTTCCGGCCAGGGCCTAGCCCCACAGATAGTGATAATATAAAGTCTAGCAAACAAAACCAAAAACTGCAATTGTGTTAAATGACCTAGCTTTGGTACATTTCTGTGGCACTGCTTCCCACAAACATAACTTAAAAAAGAAAACGTCCCAAAATATTTGTACATTGGACAGACAGGTGCAAGACCAATTGACTGCAAGTAACAAAGATTAGCAATTCCAGACAGTGATTGGAAACATATTTCCCTTGGAAATATTTGTGATTTTTTTCATTAAAACTGATGCAGTATGATAAAACTAATTTACATTTTTTAATGACTGGAATTTAAAATGAATCATAGCGGGATAGGATCAGCCTCTGGATTTCTTTTTTTAATCGCAATAGCTTGTCTCAGCAAACTCTTCTACTGTCACATGGCATTGGTAATGGACTAATACATATTTATTTGTATTAGCGGTCTACTTTCTTGAATTTCTCTTTGGCATAAATATGCCGTGATGCTTCCGAGGGGTACCTAGTATTGTGAGTCTCCTCACTACCACTGCCCTTAGTGTGAGGAAGTCTTGTCTGTGCCTTGTAGGGGTCAGCTCCCCAACTCCACCAGCCACAGGCAACACAACAACTTCCCTCTAGGTCTAGATAGGCACCCCTGTTTCTTTATAGGTTAGCGATAGGTACACTCCAACCCTCGAGCCCTCCAGGCATCTCCCTGGAGAGTCCAGCTCCTGTTCCACTGGACACTTGCAGTATTCACAGATTCTCTGCTTCCAAAGAAACAGTTCACCCCAGTTTACCAGGATCGGCTCTGCATAGCACACAGCACTTAGATATGTTTATAGTGAAATCAAGTATAAGTTTATTTAATAAAGCATAGAGAGTCAAGTAACAGTAAATAGAAGTATTGGGGGGGAAAAGGTTACATATAAAACAAAATCATGACATGCACCCTAGAGCCTAACCCTAGTAAAGTCTAATGTTTGGCTCACCCAAAATCACGGAAATGCGTTTCAGCTGGACTTGGCTGTGACCCTCCTTTCCTGAGACAAGTACACTGTCAGCTTGACTCCCTCATGAAGAATACATTGTGTTCCTTTGTCCCCCAAGATATATAAGTCCTATCCTTTGTCTTCATTCATAGACAGGACACCCCTGCTGTTTTATTTCTTCCTGTACATTTTCTTTCTTGTAGATTTCACAATCTCTCACTGACACTTTGCTCATTATGCAAATAGGCCTCAATTGTGAGGCAGACAATACACGTATGATCAGACAAAGAGATAAGCGTCTGTTATCTCCTGCTTGAAAGGAATCAGTCTGAGGCACGTCACCTCCTGATGATCTGAATTAACTCCAGGACCTTAAGAACATAATTATCAGTATATAAATACATAACTCCTTAAATATTATCCACACATACATTTTGCAATGATTATGACAACCAGTGGACTACTGGCTCTCAGTAGAGACCTTATATGCCACCCATTGTGAACTATTATGAATATATCTGATCCATGTGATCCCTGTAAGCCATATGCACCCCCTGTGTCCTCTGCCAGTTGGCACCAAGAGGTCCCTGGATGACAACTGTATATTTAAAATGTATCTTTTTAAAGAATGATTATTGAGCCAATAGCTGGCTTAGACCAATGGAAACAACCACAGAAACTTTCACCCTGAGACATTTGGTAGGCAAACTTGAGAGTCACAAACAGAGGCAGCTAGCAGGAGAGTTTTGGAGGGCGTAGTTATAGACTTTGCTGTAACAAGACTTGGTGAGTGGTGCATTTGGTTCATCTATATACTGTTTATGTGACTATTTATTTGTTCTGTGTATGGGCTGTGTAGATGGGCCTTTGGCCCCTGATATGCAGCTAAGACAAGTCTGTTTGTTGGTACCTTGGTAAGGGCCAGATGGGTCTGACTCTTTGTAGCCTATAAGTGGTTAATCACTCTCTTGTAGAGCTGAACTGAGCTAAGCTAAGCAGGGAAACATGATATAAAAGTAATTTGCTAGGCAAACTCGAGAGCTGAGAACCAAGGAAGCTAACAGGAGCGTTTCTGAAGGTATTTGGAAAGGGAGTGTAAGAGGCTTGCAGGTTCAGCCTCATGTGCGATTCCATGATGCCCAGTGATGGAACAGTGGAGGTGACCTGCAACAGCTATGCCATGTTTTCTTTCCTGCCTGAAGACAGAAGGGATTTCCTGTGCATGAAGTGCAAGCTGGGGGCTGTACTGAAGGAAAAGATTCTTGGATTGGAAGGGCAAGTAGAAACATTACAGCGAATAAGAAAAGCTGTACAACCAGGTTCGGGAAATGTCAGTACCCCAGGTTCAAGGAAGACTGGAGCTGGCCAGCAAGGAGTTGGAGAGAGAGGACATCGGAGAAGAGGCCTGGCAGTTCAAAATCACCGTAGGCAAGAGGTCTTGGCAACATTCTACAAGGCTGGAGATAGACAAGGATGGGCATGTTGTGGTCACCAGAGAGAAGAGGACCAGGAGGATTGCAGCTTGGCCCAAACTGAAAGAAAACCAAGTTTGCCCACAAAGAGATCAGAGAAATTCTGAATTTCTTGGCTAAGCCCAACTCTGTAAGATGAATCTGAACTAGAACAAATCCTCTCAAAATACAAGAAGATTCGGATCTGGACCCAATTTTTTCCAATCTGGCCCATCTCTAATATCTATAGAGGAAAAACAGTAAATGAAAAATATTACTGGAAAATTAAGTATCAAATGATTACATGTAAATATAAAAAGTGTTTCAGAGTAACAGCCGTGTTAGTCTGTATTCGCAAAAAGAAAAGGAGTACTTGTGGCACCTTAGAGACTAACCAATTTATTTGAGCATAAGCTTTCGTGAGCTACAGCTCACTTCATCGGATGCATACTGTGGAAACTGCAGAAGACATTATATACACAGAGATCATGAAACAATACCTCCTCCCACCCCACTCTCCTGCTGGTAATAGCTTATCTAAAGTGATCACTCTCCTTACAATGTGTATGATAATCAAGTTGGGCCATTTCCAGCACAAATCCAGGTTTTCTCACCCTCCGCCCCCCCCCACACAAACTCACTCTCCGCCTGGTAATAGCCCATCCAAAGTGACCACTCTCTTTACAATGTGTATGATAATCAAGGTGGGCCATTTCCAGCACAAACCAGGTTTTCTCATCATCCCCCCTTCCAAAAACCACACACACAAATTACCAGCAGGAGAGTGAGTTTGGGGGGGGGGGGGGCGGAGGGTGAGAAAACCTGGATTTTTGCTGGAAATGGCCCAACTTGATTAGCGTTCTTTAGTTTGCTTTTTTTGTTTGTTAATTGTAATACTTTAATTTTTAAATAACTGGAATCCGGTAGAAAATTGTTAACATCAACAGGTGACAGGATGTTAGATGCAGAATATTTCATGATCATTTGACACTTCACTCCATTTAAAAATGTCTCCATTGTACTAATCCCCTTGAAATGCAGCACTTAATACATAAATGAACTACAACTGGGTGAAATTTTTCATCCAAAACTTCTTTCAGCAAAAATGCCGATTCCACAACACTGAAACCTTTTACAAATTCATGTTGATGTTGCTGAATTGTTTGTTTAAAAAAAATCCAAAAAATTGAAACATTTAGTTTCATCATTTACTAAACAAAATGTTTCAATTTCAGCATGAAACAACTTTTCATTTAAAAAATTTCCTTTTCATTTTAATTTTAATAGTTTCAAAAAGGTCAAAATGAAACATGAAATGAAACAAATGAACTTTTTTAAAAAAAAACTTTTTAATTCACTGAAATTTTTCATTTTGGGCTGACCTGAAACAATTTTTTTACTTTTTGAAATTGCCAACAAATCAAAATCCATTATTCACCCAGTTCAAATGTGAACTACATTCGGTGCCCTGGGGATTATGACCTTTGCCACACTTCAGTTCTAGCTGAGTAGGGGTGGGGTAGAGAAATAGCCACTTTTCCATGGAATTGGGGTGAAAAGGCTATTGGTCTTAACACAGCTACATCCCAGTGAAGAGATGGTCTTGCTACAACTATCCCCCACTGTACATGGCTGTCCACAAGCCCACAGACATTGCTGCCTATACCCTTTTAATTGCACCTGTGGAGCAAGGTCCTGCTGTCACAGTCAGGGTCATCGGGAATGTTGGTCAGGCTCTTTATTGCTGTAGTAAAACGCAAAGATGGCAAGTTGTTTGGGTGAACAAAGCTACTTCCCTGTGAGATGGTTTCAGTGTACCTATTTTGGGGTTCTGGTTTTGCACTACAGTTTGCAGTTACATTCCCTGAGGCTGTGTATTGTGCATGAGAAGCATTTCCATGTTAATTATTATGAGCAACTATAAATTAATGTTGGATTTACACGTACTCATGTTTTGTATTTCTGTAGCCTAATATTCCCTGGAGTGCGGCTGGGTGCTGACAGTCAATTTAGTGATTTCCTTGATGGACTTGGACCTGCACAATTAGTAGGTCGACAGACACTAGCAACCCCTGCTATGGGTAAGAATAATTTGTTCTCATGTATAAGACAAATGCTATCCCATTGACCAAAGTGGAGTTCAGGTGGCCAGAATTTAGCACATGGGCTACCAAAGAGTTCTGCCAAATGGCCTTCCTCATCTTTAACACAAAGGTGCTGTGTCAGAGGCAATGCTAGCCCATTGGCGGGCCTAAGCAGGAATATTTTGGAGGCCTGCCAACAGTGTGAGTGGGGGGCAAAGGGGGCAATTGCCCAGGGGCCTGGGTGATTTAAAAGGGCTCCTAGGTGCGCACGGGGTGGTGCCGGCAGCAGCAAAGGCAGCTGGGCGGGCATGTGGAAGCCCTGGCTGTGCCAGAAGACCACGCCCAGCAGCACAGCTGGCAGCTCACCCAAATCTCAGGCGGACCATTCTAGGGTCCCACTAACTCTTTTGCCCTGGGCAGAGCCATCCCTAGGGTACAGCGAATCAGGGTGACCACTCCGGGCCCCGCGCTTTGGGGGGCCCTGCGGGCTGGCACGATTGGCCAGCACAGTCAGTCCCAGAAGTGACCAGTTGGTCCTGGAAGTAACGGATTCGTCACTTCTGCCCCAGGCCCTGCACCCCCTGGGAACAGCCTTGGCTCTGGGGCCCGGAATTGCTGTCAGCGGGCCTAGACCTCCCACATAACACATAATAAACAGCAAATAGGGGCCCCCTTGAGCTGCTTGGGGCCCTAAGCAATTGTTTAGTCTGCTTATGCCTAGCACCAGCTCCGCTGTCCATAAACACAACTGATGCTCTGTTTCATCCAAAATCAGACAAAGATAGATTATTTCATGCTGGGACCTGTAATGTCCACAGAGCTCACTTCCGTATCAAAGATGGTGGCTGCAATCTGTTCCTTTCTATGCAGAATAATTATGGTCCTTGGCTCCTGGCAAATTGCTAGTTAGCTTTTGCACATGGTTGCCACTGATTATGGAGCCAATAATGGAATCTGACCCAGATTTAGCTAATTGAAAGATAATCCAAAAATTTGAAACTCTACTGCATATTTGCAACAAGGCTGACAACCAGTTTACAAATGATGTCATTAGATTGTTGCTGTTGGAACAGATTAAAATTTAAAATCTAATTTCCAGCAGCCTCTCAAAGGCTAACTATGGTTTTCTCAGTAATCCGAAGCATCTGAGAATCCCCTGGAGTACCAAGCGCTACAGGCTCGCCCCTGACACATCCACTCCACACTCCCTGCATGGACACTTATGGGGAGCCTGCACAGGGCCATTTATGATGGCTTTATGCTCTGCCTGCAGGGAAGAAATTCTTCCCCAGGCCCTTGCAGGCTGTTTACGGTACACGTACACCACCACAGCAGTGTGTAAAGACAGGAGCAGGGGCAAAATCCCTTCAGTCTGCATTTGAGTGATTCGGTGACATATTTTGTGGGGCTGTGCATTGAGGATGAAGAAGAAATAACCCTTGACATCTCTACTAGCCTAATCACGCTATGCATGTGAAAAATCACAGATAGCAAGTGCTTTGGCTGAGCAGTCTTAAGCACTGCAGGAACTCAGGTTCAGGAGGCTACTCAACTACTACTGAGGAGAAGTAGGGAACCAGGAGGAAAAATGGGAGGGGATCGTCTCTTTTTTGCAGCTCATGAGCTGTACAAAAGAAGGAGAAGTCTTGAGCTGCTGTATAAATCCAAAATTAATTATTTTTTGCAATAGGAGTTACCAGGCTATAAGCTTATTGAGCATGAAGCCTGTACAATGTTATAAGGCCTGTTAAAATATATCAGATTTCCTTCTTACAGGAAATAAGAAGCATCTGGGTTCTTCTGTTGTCCATTTTAAAATCAGGGTGATTCCAGTAGTGAATCCAGGTGCTAGTTTACATTCGCCTCACTTTTTGCTTAAAAGTTGTTTTCCTCCCTAGACCTCTTCCAACAGGGCTCCTGAGTGATAACAATTTATTTCCATCTATTGGGGCCTTTATTTCTATAGGCTGAGGGAAGGCATTGGGCTACAAAATTCACTCAATCTTTCTGCCTAACACTTTCTCTTCAAGGGCTTATATCTAGTGGATAGTTGTCTCTGCTAGTTTGAAAATGTCTGTGTTGTGGCACCCCCTGCTGACTGCCAGTAGCATAAACTGGATTTGAATATACAGGCTTACAGCATTGAAAGGTAGCCCAAGAGCATGGTTTATGGAATTTTCCTCTAAACTATTTGTAGCCCAGTATAGAGCTGTGTTTGTTGAAGCAAATTTTTGATAGATAACAAACCATCCCTGCTTGGCTTGTCATATCACGAATACTAGAGTAGTCCGAAGCACTGTGCTATAATATTCTGATAGTGGAAGAAGTGTGCTAAGGTCTCCTTTTCAGTTACATTTGAACAACAATGCTGTTACCATTAAGAATACAGCAAATTTTGTAGCTCAGGTTTATTCACTATTCTTTGCTTAGAAACATGGACCTACATGTCAGACATCATAAGGTCAGGGTCCTGCACAGGTGGGAATTCCATTTGCTTCCACAGTTACCACAACTGGGCATGTCCAATGAGGTATTTGAGCACCCAGACAGCCAGTTAGGTGACTATCTACCCATTGGCATGATCAGTCTTGACGACTTTTTTTTATGCAGCCCTGAACTTCTCATGGTTTGAAAATCAGACCCATAATTACTAAGGCCCAAACACACAAAGGGACTTAGGTATTGCAACACTCAGTGTCACAAAGTCTAACTTGTAGGTGCCTAGCTGCCCAATAGAATCCATAAACCTTGGATTAGGTGCCTTGTCTCCCTCTGCACTGAGTGGTTACAAATAGGTGACTCAGAATGGGATCATCAAAACCCATCACGCTAGGCAGGGAGTCACCTAAGCTAGCCAATGGCAGATGCAAAGAAGAGGGGTGTGTCCTAATCTCCACCCCTCTCAGGGAGTTAGGCACCTAACTCTATTTGGGATCCACACCTGGAAACCCTCTCCTGGAGTCAGGTGCCTCAGCCACTTCTTGCAAGAACAGCAGTGGTACATTGCCTAACTGCAGCAAGAGCCACCCTTCTAGTGGTGGTGAGGGCACTCACCTAGGATGTGGCAGACCCTGGATCAATTAACCCTTTGCCTGAGGAGAAGGGATTTGAACGTAGGTTTCCCACTCTCAGAGGAGCGCCCTAACAATTGCTCAAGAGTGTCATCCTCACTTTGTATCTGGCTCAATGCATATTTACATATTTATATACTGTATAATGGCCTCAACCAGAGAGACTGAGAGAGACCAGCATCAGTGTGTCTCACTCTCCAGTGGATAGGGCACGCAACTCCTCCTCCCTCCAGACCATTTTATGTGTAGTTAGGCATGCTCTGAGAATGCCTAGCATATTAAGCCCCACAGCACCTCGTCTGAGCCCCATTTGAGGATCCCACTTTTAACTTAGGTATCAGGCACTTGGCACCTAGACTGATGTGCACATGTCTGATGGCAGAAATTTAGGCACTAAGGGACTTGTGAAAATGCAGACACTGAAGGATTTTAGGCAACTCGAGGACTAGGCAGCAGCTTAGCAGGGGGTTAGATGATTTCAGTGGCACCTAAATATTTGGACTTAGGCACGTAACGTGGAAGTTAGGCACCTAAGTTCTTTTGTGGATCTGCACTTAAGTGTCTTTTTTTCATTTACAGTCTTTCTTTCCAAGTCAGAGCAGAACTTGGACCCCAAAACGGCAAATGTTCTTTTCTGCAGCTATAGCCAGAGTTGTCATTTGCCTGAACATTCAGAACTGAGGAAGCAGCTTGGAAATCTTGTTCTCTTAATATTCTGGCAGTTTGTTCAAGGTGCTGTTCAGGAAGGGAACTGTCACCCTCTTGCCCTCATTAAAAAACTTTCGTAAAAAAAAAATTGTGAGCCTCAGAGAAGTTAGTTGTTGGCTAGACAGACTGCAGTCTACTTTTCTGGCTTTCTTCTTTCTAAAGGACAGACCTGCAAGGTTTGCAGCCACACACTTACCTAGTAAAAACAACGAGGAGTCCTTGTAGCACCTTAGAGACTAACAAATTTATCTGGGCATAAGCTTTCATAGGCTAAAACCCACTTCCTCAGATGTATGGAGTGAAAAATACAGTAAGCAGAATATATATCATAGCACATGAAAAGACGGCAGTTGCCTTACCAAGTGGGGGGTCAGTGCTAACGAGGCCAATTCAATTAAGGTGGGAGTGGGCTATTCTCAACAGTTGACAAGAAGAGGTGAACACTTACCTTGTGCTCCTTCCATCTCTTTGTGTATCCACCTGGTGTCTCTCCTCTTATACTTGGATCAAAGACTCTTTGAGGAAGAGACCATCAATGGGATACAAATCCCTGACTGGAGACTCCAGATGCTACCACAGTACAATAATAATAATGATAATCAAAATAATTGCCTGAGTGAAGACAATTGACTGTGGTGAGGTCTGCACTGAGCTGACCCAGATAATGGAATAAGCTTTTTCTTCTCCTTTCCTTTCAGGTGATATTCAGATTGGAATGGTGGATAAAAAAGGCCAGTTAGAAGTAGAAGTCATTAGAGCCCGAGGCCTCACGCAAAAACCTGGGTCCAAATCTACCCCAGGTGAGGAAAACTGCAAATGATGGAGGACAGGAGAATACAAAATATGCAGTAAAGCGTGGACCAGAGATCTCGAAAGAGACCTTCTCAGCTCTTTGTAGCAGTCACTACATTTACATGTATTCATTTTCTTTTTCAATAGAGATGTGTTTAAGGGTATGTCTACACTACCCGCTGGATCGGCAAGCAGCGATCGATCCAGCAGGGATCGATTTATCGCGTCTAATCTAGATGCGATAAATCGACTCCCGAGCGCTCTCCTGTCGACTCCTGTACTCCACCGCCACGAGGGGCGCAGGTGGAGTCGACAGGGGAGCGGCAGCAGTCGACTCACTGCGGTGAAGACACCATGGTAAGTCGATCTAAGTATGCCGACTTCAGCTACATTATTCACATAGCTGAAGTTGCGTAACTTAGATTGATCCCCCACTAGTGCAGACCAGGGCTTAGGAATACCTACTGTGCCCACATTCAATTCCTCCCTCTGCGCACCATTTAATTTCAAGGAGTGCTCCCCTCACAAGAGCAAAATCAACATTTCTGAGGCTGAAAAATCCTTGCTAGAAGGAATGTCTGCAAGGGGTGTTCAGATTAGATTTTTATTGGTAAATGTTGATAAATGTCGATTTCACGGTAGACACACAAACCAACAAAAAATCCATCAGTAATAATCACAATTTACAGATAGGCAAAGTAAGAAAAATGTTGCTTGTAACTTATTAGACTTTGCTTTCAGGATATTTATTTTGTATATTATTACATGTGATACTGACAATTTGTATTGTAATGGTTTAAAGCTTTAACTTTTTGAATCTCAATGTCTATTGTAATTAGGTAATTATCGTCTGATTCCTGCCCCCATAATTTTCTGCAACTGTGAAACTTTACATTGATAACAATTGGGAAAAAATGCTTAAAACACATCATTTTTCACAACTGTGAACATTTACATTGATATAAATTGGGAAAAGGGCTTAAAAATAAACCGATATTATCCATCAAAATTATTAAAATAATCAAAATCTAGTTACATTTCACCATGGACCTGGTGATGCATATGGAGTCCCTTACATTATTATTTATGCATTTGTTTATTTTCATCTACAAAAGAGAAAGAGTAGTTGAAAGGGAATAGCAAGCAAGCAAAGTGGTGGAAACTGAGTACTGTGATCTTCAGTGATATGGCAGTGTTTGAATAAGTCAGCAAGCGGTACTAGTGCCTGTGAGCTCAAACATGTGAGTTTACCGAGAATAAATGAAATTATTGTTATAATAAAAATCTCCTTATTTTAAGGCATTTTTGCTGGAAAACATTTTTGTTTTCCAGGACAAACACTGTTTATCATAATAATTAGAATATAGGTTTCAGATTAACATTTTGCTGAGATGTTACTTTAAAACTATTTGAGACACGAAGTAAACGAGGAACAACTGCCTTTTTATATGAATGTTTTCAGGAATGACTGTGTTCCATTTTTAAACACCCAGTTCATTGAAATGGCATTGGGAATGGCATATTTTGAAATGGCTTTGAACTCCTAACACATGGAACAATCAAACTGTCTATCAGTGACAACATATTCTTATTAATAATATCCAGTTCATGGAACACATCAGTTAAAAAAATCATACTTTACCAGATAAATGTAAGACATGCGTTACTAATAATAACTTATGCAGTGTTGTTGTAGCCATGTTGGTCCCAGGATATTAAAGAGAAAAGGTGTGTGAAGTAATATCTTTTATTGGACCAAGCTTGTCTCTCTCACCAACATAAATTGGCCGAATACAAAATATTACCTCTCTCACTTTGTCTCTCTGATAATACTTTTAATTAAAAACTAGTAAATATTTAATTGACTTTTCATCATCTAATTTGTTTGCTTACTGTTGAAAATTCAACTCAGTTTGGCCAATGAAAGTGGTTACGTTCACTTTTCTTTCTAGTTAGTTTCCATTCATTGTTCTTGTCCTCCACCCCAATGGTGCAATACTGTGAAATGCTTAAGTCCAAACATAAAATTGGTGGTGTTGGATTTTTGCAGCTCCCTATGTCAAAGTGTACCTGTTGGAAAATGGAGCCTGTGTAGCCAAGAAAAAGACAAGAATTGCACGGAAAACACTTGATCCTTTGTACCAACAGACACTGGTTTTTGATGAAAGTCCACAGGGTAAAGTCCTTCAGGTCAGTAATTACTTAATCTTGGTTTAGGCCCTGATTTGGTAAAGCACTTGACTGTTCACTTAACTGTAAGATTGTGAGTAGTCCCAACCCACATAAACACTTAATTTCAGAAATATCAGTTAATATATCTGAGTGGTTTGTAACGTCATGAGACTCCCAAAATGTACCTATGTAGCTTTATTATTTATTAGAAGTTTTTCTCTATTGCTTTCTATGGCCCTAACCCTATCCTACCATCAGGCCCCTTCTCTTCTCCTTTGAAAAAATACTCACCGTACTCATGCAGGTAGGGAGTTGCTGCATGAATGAACATATAAGTGTATATTCTTTGGACAGTGTTAAATCTGTATTTTATGTCCTTACAGGTGATAGTTTGGGGAGACTATGGCCGAATGGATCACAAATGCTTCATGGGTGTTGCACAGATCCTTCTGGAGGAACTTGATCTGTCCAGTGTAGTAATAGGATGGTATAAATTATTTCCACCCTCATCACTAGTGGATCCAACCTTGACTCCCCTGACCCGCAGGGCTTCCCAGTCATCTCTGGAAAGTTCAACTGGGCCTCCCTGCATTAGATCATAGTGAACTATGCTATCTAATAAAAATGTTACCACCCAGGATAACAATCAGAATCAGATTCTTATATGATCAAAAGCATTGTTGGAGAGAGACAATCACTTCTGTTTTTGCCTGTAGTAGTTATCCAAAAATATGTCTGAATTATTTGTTAAAAGATGGCTTAAATTAACAGAACAAAATAGTATATCAAATACAGTAAGTCAGTCTACTAGCGACAGTCACTGATGCTTATTACAATTTTTAAAAAGAGCGCGACCTTTAGATTAGAATAAAATGAAAAAAAACAAAACAAAACTGGAAGCTCTCACTCTGTTAAGTGTTGTATTTTTTCACATTTTGACAGAGCCCACAAGCAGTGTTAACTTCCTGGTGTTTCAGCAGTTTTTCTGTACTTGTTACTTCCACTAGTTTTTTGCTGTGTGATTCTGCCAGTTTTGTAAAAGTCCTCACAATGCTAACAGAGACCCTTCCTTTCGTTTTCTAAACTAAACAAAAAAGGGCTGAAGTATATCTCTGTAAGTATCCCTTCAAGTGTTCAGCAGCCAGAATTACCATACATGATGCCACTAAGGTTCTCATTGTTTCTTAGTTCTGGTTCTTCCAGGTCTATCAGGTGACAACCCAGAACAAATGACCAATCAAGATTATTTCATTAACAACAACAACTAAGTCACAGTGCTAGTTTTTCTTTGTAAAAAGCAAATATGTTTGCATTATATATAATGTTTTCTATGTTTTATGATGTTTTGCATGGAAGAGTTTTGAAGAAATCTATCTGCAGCTAATGCTGGGGACTGATAAAAGCAGCTTTAGTCTTCATTTTGACACTGAAAATATTACTGGCAATGCAGTTTTCTTCCTAGACTCAGAGAGGAAATATTTACGTTCATGTGTATAAATGTATATTTGACTTCCCAAAATGTTGACCAGGAATGGGGTTGAGCATATGACACTTTCAGCTGTACCCAGGCTTCTCTGATATGTGTCACTTTAGACACACGTCTGCCCTGGATAGAGCATGGTATGAGTTGTTCAGTATTTCACTGGAAATTCCAGTTGAAATATTCTGCACTTACTAATGTTTTTATCAAATTTTAGTTTACATTTCTTTGAGATTGATGCAAGCACAAAGCTTGATTTTTTAACGCAAGATACCTTACTTTTTTGGTAAAAAAAAAATCAAATTTCAATCTGCATTTTATTCATTTGAGTTATTCTTGGCCTTGAAATTCCATGTGATTTACTGTAAATGTGCTAAAAACTGCAGACTCTGCTGGTTCAATGATATGTTTTCCCTCCTTTTACAGGCCATTCAATTTTGTGATCACACAAATAGGGCAGCATGACTTGGAACTGTTCAAAGCTGCATGCACGTTTTGTAAAAAGAAGCAAAAAGGTTATTTAATAATGTATGTTAGTTCCACATAGGCCAGCTTGTATGTTGCATGTACTTGTACAGTTTGCTCGTAATTACTATACTGAAGTAACCAAGAAATCTAAGCCATCCATTTTTCTTATAGACATTTTGCAGGTTTTAGCCAGGCAAGGTCTGTTAGTCTGGTGCTAAATGTCTATAGATGGACTTTATTTTTTACCCTATGGAAAACGTGATGTAGTATGGACCAAATTCCTTCTAATAAATATTTTGGTGTAGATTCCTCCTGTGGGGCTGTAACACATGTAGAAACTCTGTGCACACTAGGTTTGAAATCATAGACATACTGCCTGCACCAGGTGAACTATTTATTATTATTTAACATGCCAGAACTATTCTGCCCTAGGGTTCCCTAGGGCACAGATTGATTACTGCTCGACCTGCTGAGCAGGAAGAACTGAAGCACTGGTGCACTACTACGAGATTCTGCTCTGTCTTAGTGACCAAAAATCAACTAATTATAATTCGGTAGTATCTTTCTATTTTGACCACTTGTCTTAACACTCCCCTGTGCTTTTAAATGAACTCCCAACTCATGTTATGTAAACATGTTTAATAAAATTTCCTTTTCATGTCCAGAATAGTCGTTGTGTTCGGTATGTTCTAAGGTTCAGATGCGACTCCTCTCGCTACCGAATTGAATGAGATGTGTCATAGAAGTGAGCAAACAAGTAGTCCTTTTAACGGATGTAGAAGCACGTGCTTACGGTAGCGTCAAGTCTAGACCTGGGGTAAGTGGGTGCAAGTCATGTGATTTCAATGATGTTGCATTCCCTTCCACAAAGGAGGGGGCCAAATTGTGCTCTCATTTATATTCATGCAATCATATTGAAGACATTGGACCAAACTGAGACTTGGTGTAAGCAGATGCAACTCATTTGATTTCAGTGAGGTTACATCTGCTTATACTAGGTTGGATCTTGGTCCAGTGGAGTTGCACAGATGTTGGTCCCAGGTCTGTATTTGGTGTAAAAAATGTTATTTAGGTACAAAGGGCAAATTCGGCTCTCTTGCAGTCATTTAAATCCAGAATAGTACCATTGTTGTTGACACCAATAAATGTATTATGGATAACTATTTATGCCAGTGTAGCTGAGAGCAGAATTTGGAACTAAATGTTGTTATTAGAGAAGCAAAGATGGTGTACTGCGTTTGATTTTAGTTCTCCTTATACTCCAGATATCGTTTAGCATAATTTAGAAATAGCCTAAAGACTATTGCATCACTTTGAACACATACATTTATTGCCTTGTTTAAATGAATACATAACTAAGCTTCAGCAAAATGAATTATTAAAATGATAACTATTCACAAAAAAGAATTTTATGTTTCTACTTCTGTGGGGGGAGAATGAGCTGTGAAATACAGAGGACATTATGATACCGTAAAACCTTCTCAGGTTAGGTGAATGAATGTTTCATGACTTCCATGGCTTTGGATATTGCATCCAAAAACTCGGATCTTTTTCTTACCCATCCTCAGGAATAAATTAAACAAAATTGTTTAGTATTCCTGATCCCCTCTATAACACAGAAAAGGTACCAGCAATATTTTAACATTTAAGCCTTATTTTCAAGCACAGTGTATCTAATAAACAAGTAACACATGTAGGAAGCATTCGGGAGAGAAGTGACTTTTTAACCCCACTAGATGGTAGAATGTGTGAAGCCAGATGAGACAGGAGTTGCTCCCGCTCTTCTGCTGCTGTAGCCTTTTGAATTGCTCACTGTTGAGTGGTGGGACTTCAGCATCACAGGTAAGTCACTCCTTGCTTGTCTCCTCACCCTACTACTTTTCCCCAGAGAAGAGGACACGGTATCACTTTACAGATTATGAAAAGAAAAGGAGTACTAGTGGCACCTTAGAGACTAACCAATTTATTTGAGCATAAGCTGTAGCTCACGAAAGCTTATGCTCAAATAAATTGGTTAGTCTCTAAGATGCCACAAGTCCTCCCTTTCTTTTTGCGAACACAGACTAACACGGCTGCTACTCTGAAACCTTTACAGATAATGTACATCCTAAAAGTAAAGCTACTAAAAATCATAATCACTAAGTTTAAGCATACAACCTGACATTCACTTTCCTCACGATAAGAGTTTACTCAACTTTATATTGAAATCCCTTTATAATTTACTACCTTATTACAGAAGAAAAGCTGCTGGCCTATGTGGCATAGTGCTGGGACCTTAAGAACGGCTGAAGGCAGATCAGTAAAATGGGCTGCACATTTAACAGCCTCTTCTCCTTGTAAGGCACAAGAAACTTATATTTGCATTGCCCACTCTGACTAATCAGTCACAGCACCTGAATGAAAGCCTGAAAACTGAGTGCTGTATATCCAAACTAAACTAGAAGAATTTTAAATGGATAAAATCCTCAACACCTGTTCACAAATGTTATGTATATACCAAGGGTTTATTTATATCCTGAAACGTTACATTTGATTGAGACTTCCATTCCATCACAGCCATTTCTGTTTTTCATTAGCTCCTTTAAGAAGTAGTAGCTAACCCACCTCTGGCAAGAAGACTGTAGGCCACCTTTGCCTCTCTTAGAACTATTGATTCAATGTGTTTAAGTCCCATAATGCATCTGAGCTGTCCTCCAGTGTTATACCAGTATAATACTTAGGATATAGTGGAAAGCAGAATTGTTAAAGATGCATTTCCTCAACTCATCCTATGGTTTATCCAGACCATCTCTGGAGGTATCTGGCAGGAAACTAAACCTCCAATAGCTCTTATTAAGAAGAAGATAATACCAACATTCTTGACAATTATCCCCTCACAATTTTTTTTTAAAAAGTACTGATCTGTACAGTCACCCGGTCGGTGCATTTGCTTAAACAGTCACTACATGACAGACCATGAGTACTTTGGAGTATGCACAGAATGAAATATGTTATCTGTTCTATATGGAAAACACACAGCAGAGTAAATATTTTCTAGGCTTTATTGTTGATCAGAACAATACATCTCAATGGGACTCTGCCTACATGCAGCACTGAAAAAAAAATGCATAACATGCAGCATTGTGAAAACTGAAAGTCATAAGGGGAAAAGAGTCAAAAGTGCCATCCTCTGTAGATGACAACATGGTAATTCACTTCTGCCAAATTGCTGGATTACCTACTGTACAGCGTTATCTGAAAACAGTTTCAGGTATTTAAGGAACACGATATCCTTAAATGAGGTCACAAGAATTCAAAATATAAGGGTCCATCTCAAGGGTATCCCTTAGAAGTATTTTTGCCAGTTTGTTTCTTGGCCTTGTTTGATGGGCAGATACCTCCAGGATCACACCATTGGAACAGTCCTATCTGGAAAAGGATCTATAGGATTACCAGCCACCCAGTAACTTTTTGGCTGATATCTGAATTGTGGTTCACCTGAAATGAGTTATCTCAAAAGTCTGACAAAGTTCTATAGCCATACACCAAGAAAGCTGCTCTATGCATGGTCTACAACAAGCTGTTTCTTAATTCTTCCCTATACAACCCACAGGTAATTGTTTTATGTGCCTCTCTTGGAAGTGTGTCTAAGTTCTCACATGCCTGATAAAGTGCAGCAACAAAGTCCACAGTGACTCCTGTGATAAAAACATCATACCTGGGACAGAGAGAAAAGATAGTCCAGTGGGTAGGGTACTAGCCTAGAACTGAGAACACTGGGGTTCCTTTTCCTGCTCTAGAACAGACTTCCTATATGACCGTGGGCAAGTCACTTAGGGCCAGACCTTTAAAAGTCTTTAGGCGCCCAACTCCCATCTTTTCAATCTGGACCTATCTCTTTGTGCCTCCGTTCTCCATCTGTAAAATGGGGATAATAGCACTTCCTACCTCAGTGGGGTGTTCTGAAGATCAATACAGTAATGACTGGGCGATCCTCGGATACTATGGTAATGACCGTGTAAGTAGGTCGATAGTAACAGAGCTTATTCCTGGGGTTCACAGTATTTCTCCAGTGCCTAAGAAATATCTTGCAGTGTTTAATGTGGAAGAATGCCACTGAAGTCCCACTCCAGAAAAATAAACTTGACCTCCCATGATTTGTTGGCTCTTTCTCATCAATACCTGGTGCCACCAAAGTAGTATTTAATACTGAAGGTATAGCATTGCCACGTATTGTGCCCTCCAGGAAGGTCAAAGCAACCACAGACGTTAACAGTACCACCAGTTCCAGCTGCATGTACCAAAATTTTTGCACCACTTTACCACCGATCAGTACCGTCTGTTCTGACTTACCAGCCTGTTCCCTTACGTTGGTGGCAAGGGGGTCTTTTGAAATGCAACGGTATGTTACAGAAAAATGCGTTGACTAGCACCCAACCACAGAAGAGCATGGAATCAATCCATATATCACACATTTCATATAGTTACACTCGGGTCCTAGCTAAGCCCTCAGTGTTTAAAGGACTCCTGTCAGCTAATTTAGTCCAAACGTTCAGTGTTCACAAAATAAAGTTTTATGGGATTTGGAACCAGAGGGCAAATAAAAGGAACCCAAATGCTGTAATTGTTTAATCATGATTTTTAAACCAATCGTACAACCGGGGCTGGGAGGGCTGCCTCATAATGTTTGAATGCTTGAGCTTGGCAATACTGTAGCTGCCAATGTGCCAGAAGGTCTCTGGCCAGTGGGAGTGGATCAGGAGTTAGAGTGAGTCCCAAATGCCCCTTTAGCACCAGGAGGGGAGGCAGTGTACATTGGGCCCCAGTTTAACAAAGCATTTAAGTACGCGCTTAAGGCCATCTTCATGGAGCAATCCATTTACTTATTGTGCTTAGCTAAGTCTGTGGGACTTAAGTTGGTTCTTAAACTGAAACACCTGCTTAGGTACTTCCCTGACTTAAGGCTGCACTGTTGACTTGGACCCCAGACAGGAGGTCCCAGTACCTGGAGAAGCAGGCATGAATCCTAGAGTGGCTCTGTGGTGTGACTGGAAGAAGGTAGACTTCTGGAAAGATGCAAGGTCTGCTGAAACTCAGTGTGGGTAGGAAGGAAGTCAGGGAGGTTACTGGGACAATGATGTACTTGCTGAGTTTAGGGGAAAACAGGAGAAAAGGGATAGATCATAAATTTATTTAGCTCCCGTCCTTTGATTTAGAAACCTGAAAACAAGAATAGTGGCTATTATTTGGCCAACTCCTGCAGCCCTTGCTCAGGCCAAACTCCCACTGAAAGAAATCAGTGTTTTCCTGAGAGTAAATAAAACAAAAAGCTCCCAGATTTGGCCCAATATTATCAACTTAATATTAGAAATCCAATATACAGAACAAGAAAGCAACCAGTGCCTAAGTTTTAGGTGCCTAGATGATCACAGGAACAACATTGCAATCCACAAAGCCAAGTTACATGTATAGGCTCCCTATGCACTGAATGGTGAGAGACAGGTGCCTAAGAATGCAATCCACAAAAGCTGATGGGAGATTCCAATGTGCTAAGACCCTTCCCTTTCTTAGCGCTAGGTGCCTAGCTCTTCTCTAGTGATCCTTAACTCCTTATAGCTGGAGTGGCTGCACTCCAGACCAAATGTTGTGATGCCTCCATTATAACTTTGAGCCCAGTGGTTAGACTACTAACGTGGGCGAGCCAGGTTCAATACCTGCTGACAGTGAGAAAGGCTTTGAACCGGGGTCTCCTCTTCCTTGGGATGGTGCTCTGCCCACTGAGCCACAGGCTAGTCTTATGTAGTGCACCCTCAGTCTCTCCTGGTGAAGCTGTGCCACTGTGGATACATAAAGAGGGACAGGGCTAGAGAGAGAGAGAAAATGAGTGTGTAGTACAGTGGTTAGGGCACCCACGTAGGGGGCAGAAGACCCTGGGTCAAGTTCCCCTGCTCCCTTCACTCTCTCTTTATCCATCCAGCAGGAGAGATGCAGGGAACCTTATGTCAGGATCAGGGGCGGCTCTACCAATTTTGCCACCCCAAGCAGTCGCCGCCAAATTGCTACCGCCACAAGAGCGGCAGAGGGACACAGACTGCCACCCCATTCTGAATGCCGCCCCAAGCACCTGCTTGGAAAGCTGGTGCCTGGAGCCAGCCCAGGTCAGGATACCCCCTAGCTCAATGGTCATCACAGTCCCCTGAGAAGTAGGAGATCGCTGTTCAAACTTTTCCTCACCGCTCTGCTAAGGAAGGGTGGATTTAAACCTGGGTCTCCCATATTCCGGGTGATACTCTAACCACCGGGCTACAAGGCAGGTAGCAGCACCACTACTGCCTCCTCCTCTGGCTGGATTTTGAATGGGGCCAGATTCAGTAGGTTTGCTCAGAGAGCATGTTAGGCAGCCAAACAACCTGCTTTGTGAATCACTCTGGGGCTTAGGCAGGAGATGCCTAGAGGGAGGCAGCAGGGCACATGCCCAGAGGCATAACCATAGGTGCCTAGGGAATTCAGGTGCCTACAGGTTCAGCAATAGCTTTTGAATTGTAGTGGGGGATTTAGGAACCTAAAAACAGGACTTAGGTGCCTAAATCTGGGTTTAGGCACCTAAGTAGCTCTGTGAATTCCAGCCCTAGTGTTTTTCAACTGAATGTAAGGGACTGTTGTCCCCTTACTAAAACTCAGTGGGGCTGTTTTGGTTGGCTAGCTCCCAGTACCAAAAGTAAGGGGAAGGGTCAATGGGAAATCAGGACCCTGAGACTGACAGTCCCCAGGACCAATGGGGGGAATCCAATGCCCAGGTCAGCCTGATTGACAGGGCAGGCAGGCTAATCAGGGAGTCAGAAGGCCAGGGGGTCCCATCCTCTGTGTGAGTTGGAATTGCCGGGGTCAGACAAAGTGGGGCTGAGCTAAGGAGAGAGCAGGGGCCCAAGCTGGGCTGGGGAGCAGAGCTGCAGCAGCCAGAGCCAGAGGGGCCAGAGAAGCAGCCCAGGAAGCAGGTCAGTGCTGGGAGCAGAGTCACAGAAGCAGCCTGCAGAGCAGACCCGTCCTGGGAGCAGAGCTGCAGCAACCAGAGCCAGGGGGGCCAGAGCAGCAGCAGCCGTGCTGAGGCAGAGTTGAGCTGGAGCTGGAGCAGTGAGCAGAGCAAGCAGGACTCTGGGCAGCAGGCCCAGTGCAGGGCTCTGCAGGCCAGACTTGGAGGGCAATTGTAACCTTGATGGGGCGGGGGCAATGCTGCGAAGAAGGGTCCTGCCCCCTAGAGCCTGAGGGCGTGTAGCCACCTCCAGAGCAAGTGTCTGACCCGCAGCATCCCTACAGCACAGCCAGGGTCTGAGATGTGTGAGGAACAGACTGAACTTCCCTGACATTCCAGAGATGCTGGTTGTGATGTTCCCGTGCCAGAGCGGGGTGATTTGTTTTCCTTTAACCTTTCCCATTTTTTCCTTCTTTTTTTAACTTGATTGCTGTTTCATAGAATATCAGGGTTGGAAGGGACCTCAGGAGGTCATCTAGTCCAACCCCCTGCTCAAAGCAGGACCAATCGCCAATTTTTGCCCCACATCCCTAAATGGCTCCCATAAGGATTGAACTCACAATCCTGGGTTTAGCGGGCCAATGCTCAAACCACCGAGCTATCCCCTGTTACACTGACCTTGCCAGTTGTTCTTATCCATCATAAAAAAGAGAAAGGGCAGAGGCCCATTTTAGTTTTCTTTGCAGGTCATCTTGAATAAGAGTTTAACTACAGTCATGTCAGAATTCTTTGCTGTGGTATCTGTATAATCGTCCATCCTCTCAGTACATTAAGGCTTCTTCTTTAGATTGGTTATACCCATTCAAATTTTCCATAAGGCATGTCCCACGGTGTAAATCTCAGCAGAGAAGGAGAGGGAGGCAAACATTCCCATGGTAGGGAATAACTTTTCAGGGCTTAGCTTTCACCTTGCTTTGTTTTCTAGACCTTTATCCACTGCTTTGCAGTACTAAACTTAGCCTTGTTCTTCCATCAGCCAGTTGCCTGAAAAGTGTTTTCTGGATTGTATCTTTTGCCAGTGAAAACCAGTTCGGTGTGAGAACATTTAGGTTCCTTCAGAGTTTGACAGTAAATGGAAAAAGATTAAGACCTTCTGAATACTTTTTCTCTCTGGAATTGACCTTCACTTTGTATGTGACCATTTAAAGGGCAGTAAGAAAGGATAGATTTTTTTTTTCTGTTCCAGAAAATTTGAGATACATAGTATATTACACACAGATATGGGCGTAGAGTATATAAAGAACCTCACACATGGCCAAATCCAAACATTTTCCCACTGTTTTCCTGCAGTCTCTATTCTGGCAACTTCCCATTAGCTTCAGAAAAAGTTTGACTTAGTAAAAACCTGAAGATTTTGCTCCTTATAAATATACTAAAATTAAAACTGATAGTATTGTGAGAATCAGTTAAAAGCCAACATTTGCGAAGCATTACCACATGCTGGCATGGGAGGAACAATTGTTATTTCCTGTTCAAAGTACTGGGAGAAACTGCTGTGTATAAATTGAGCTCTGTCACACTCAAGTTCTAATTCCATATGCATGAAAGTGAAATATGCTGGTTTTGAGTTAGGCAGCAATCTGCACAACATAGCTGAGGTTGTTTCAGCTGAAGATCAAAAAAGTGCCCATAAATATTCACAACAATAAAAAATGGGATTGGTTTTGCCTGTATTTGTGCCTCTTTTGTGGTCAGTTTCCATGGCTATGCTCTAACACAGGAGCTCACTGGTAGGAATGTTCATAGAAACAATGATTTTAAGTGTGTATTCACAGAAAGGAAATTCTGAACTAAAAATGTGAAGGTTCAAGCCAGAAACCTGATTATTTGCTTGCAAATTCTTTGGAGCAGGGACTGTGTCTTGGGCAGTATCAAGAACAATGGGGCCCTGATTCTGATTGGTGCTACAGCCGTATAAATATTAACAAGGTATCCGACCGTGGAACAGAAACAATACTAAGTGATCTAACCAATACAGCTCCAACGAACTACAGATAAATAATCTAGACACCATTAATTATATGTAGAAATTATTTAGTAAATAATTTTAAATAATGAACACATTTGAAAAGGTGGTAAACTCCTCTCAGACTATTTACAAACAGAAAAATGCTAAATTAATCGAATAAATTATTAGTTTTGAATTTTTCATTCAGTCCTAGGGGTTAGATGCTAGACTTGAGTGTGTAACAGGAAATGTATTTTAGTATAGAATTTGGAGAGTGTGGTTAACTCCGTAGGCCACAAGATGTCACTGACGTTTCAGACGAGCATAGCTGAAACTCCATTATGAAATGTGAAGACTTTGCTTCATTAAAATCAATGACAAAACTCCCACGGACTTCAGAGGGGTCAGGATAATCACCAAGACTGATTCTGAATTTAATCTGTGCCCTTGGATTGGAGTATTGCAGTGATCGGAATTAGACATGGGTGCCCATGTAAAGGTTCGGTTAAATTCAGAAAAGCAACAAAAATTTCTCTCTGAAGCTCATCCTAACATTCTTGAGTTGGAAAATTGACTAGAGTGTTTTCTCATTAGATTTCCTGGGCTGCTTGGTTTTGTCTGGGTCACAAAAGCTGCTGTCATTGCATTATTAATATTCTCTCCTCCTGTCCTGGATGTCAATTTAAAGGGAAGGGCAGTCTGGGGTGAAGAAAAAAAAATGCTACTGAAACTGGTTTCAATGTCAATAGATGAAGCTAGGAGCATTGCATCTTATAGTGTTTTCCCATGTGTCGCATGTGTATTTATGAGCGTAGTGAAACTGATGATTGACTATCTTAGTCTCATGTTACCATGGTACAACGCGTACTGCTTTCACTATAACAGCACTATCCAGTATTTTGACAGAAGATCTCCAAGAAAAACCCAGGATGCCAGAAGAAACTGTATTCATGATTCAGTACGAGACACACTTTTCTCTGAGGCAGTATAAATTATGGGCTAGACCCACCCCCCATTGGTATAAATCAGTATAGTTCCATGGACTTCATTGAAACTAAGCCAGTGTACCCTCGCTAATAAGGTTCTGGCCTTTAATTTCCAAGTGCCATGTTAGGCAGAAGTCCTGTGGTATCAAAAGTGCTTTCAGCTCAAGATAAAACTGAAGGAATTAAAGGTTCCAAAATATTGTTGGTGAGGCATATTCACCCGCATATCAGGGATAATTTATGCTGCCTTCTTACATATAGCCTGCAACGTCAATAGGAGAGAACATTCTTCATTTCCTACCCCAAAGTGCTGTGTTTTATTGCTGTGTACTACTAAAACAGCTGTCATGCCTTGACAGCCCTTCAGTGAAAGTGCCATTTGGGCAGCAGAGATCGAGAGAGAGACTTGTTATTGACAAAAAGAAAAGGAGTACTTGTGGCACCTTAGAGACTAACCAATTTATTAGAGCATAAGCTTTCGTGAGCTACAGCTCACTTCATCAGATGCATATCGTGGAAACTGCAGCAGACTTTATATATACACAGAGAATATGAAACAATACCTCCTCCCACCCCACTGTCCACAGTTTCCACGATATGCATCTGATGAAGTGAGCTGTAGCTCACGAAAGCTTATGCTCTAATAAATTGGTTAGTCTCTAAGGTGCCACAAGTACTCCTTTTCTTTTTGCGAATACAGACTAACACGGCTGTTACTCTGAAACTTGTTATTGACAGTGAGTGGTGAATGCAATACTTGCTTTATATAGCTATAAAGTGCACTAGGATCCTTCAGGATGAAAAGTGCTCTGCAGCTGAACAATGTTATATTATCGACCGACACAATGGGTCAGATCCTGCTGTGTGGAGGTGTGGTGCTAGTCCCTGGCATAAAGCTGTCTTAAACCCTGCCCATTCAACCTTTAGCGGCTCCTCACATCCTGCAAAAGAAGATCTTGGGTCCTTTTATGATGCCCTCTTCCCAGCTGTCGGTATTGGAGGTCATGGCTAGGGAAAGGAGGACATAGCTGGCATGTCCTTCCCTCCTGGTGATTCTTGGCTGCCAAAATAGCCTCTTGGGACCACTGGAGATGAACATGGAATCATAGAATATCAGGGTTGGAAGGGACCCCTGAAGGTCATCTAGTCCAACCCCCTGCTCGAAGCAGGACCAATTCCCAGTTAAATCATCCCAGCCAGGGCTTTGTCAAGCCTGACCTTAAAAACCTCTAAGGAAGGAGATTCTACCACCTCCCTAGGTAATGCATTCCAGTGTTTCACCACCCTCTTAGTGAAAAAGTTTTTCCTAATATCCAACCTAAACCTCCCCCACTGCAACTTGAGACCATTACTCCTCGTTCTGTCATCTGCTACCATTGAGAACAGTCTAGAGCCATCCTCTTTGGAACCCCCTTTCAGGTAGTTGAAAGCAGCTATCAAATCCCCCCTCATTCTTCTCTTCTGCAGGCTAAACAATCCCAGTTCCCTCAGCCTCTCCTCATAAGTCATGTGTTCTAGACCCCTAATCATTTTTGTTGTAATCATAGATTACAGCTGATCTGACAATGCTCTAATTTGCACTGGAACAAGGCCAGGAGCAGGCAGTACTTACAGCTATATTTCAGCCATATGTAGGTATACACCCCTTCAACAAAATACTACAATTATCAATAATGAGGGAAGGGTCTGCACCTTTAAAGCCTCTAATTATGCAGCCCCCATCTCTCCCCTATAAACAGAGGTGGGCGAGGCCTGAAAGGTTTGAGTTCATGTGGGCTAGATGAAAGAGATTGTGCTCAGAGAGACTGACATCAGACCAATCCGTTCTGATTGACGTTCCTGAACCTTCATGAAACCTCCCCCTTCCAATAGGGCACTTTGCACAGCCCCTTTCCCCCTGCCCAATTTCCCCATCTCCTTATTTAGCCTAGACCTAGTACAAGGTCTATGGACAAAGCACTTTTTTGCTGGTATAAACTGTCAGCACAAGAAGGATTTGCCAGTGTAGCCATATTGACAAATCCTTTCCAGTGTAGACCAGGCCTAATGCTTCCCCCAGCCCATGCACAATCCACTCAAGGGGTCTTATGGGATGGCAGGAATCTGCTGCCTCCTTCTCACCTGCACAGAATAGGAAAACAAGAGAGGGGAAATACTCTGCTACTGCTAGCTCTGCTTCTGACCTGGCTACTGATACAGTCCCATAATTCCTAGCCAGCTAACAAGGGAAACCACAACCACCAGGCTTTCCTCTCTGCTCCTCCCCACACTCTCCCATATACACATTCTCCCCAGGGTCCCTTAGCAATCATGAGCTAAGGATTACAGGATCTCTCTTCCTTGGTGTATAGTTGGTAGCTCTACTTGCACACCCTGCCCTGAAAATCACTGGATCAGAGGAGCTTCTCAAATCAGCACAAGAGCTGCTCCTGCAGGCTCCAAAATCACATGACCCACAATCAGTCGGTGAGCATAAGAAATACTGCTGTAGAAATCTTGTGAAGGGCTGGTCTATGTGAGTAAATACTGCTGCTTCCCCAAGAAACCCACCTATAGACAGGACAACAGCCCTTCCCAGGTAACCCTGTAAACTGTTGGTGATTGGCTGTCGTCTGCCCTCTGAAGAAACTGGGGGGAGAGGAAATCAAAATATCAGCTCCCACCATACCCAGAAGCCATCTGGGTTATGTTCCAGACCCAGACCCTGAAGAGAGATGAGGTTAGGGCACCTGAAAGGAAGGCAAAAGTAAAAAGGTGCTACGTTCAAACCCATTAGAAGTCACAGGTCACACTAGAAATCAACCCTGCCCTGATTTCAGGTGAGCTCACTTCTCTAGGTGACGTATAATACTAGTGGGGATGAATGTAATTTCCCACTGGCATTTGTCATTTATTTTTAATTCTTAATAGCTTTTGTATCTTTGCATGCTTTGAAAAGATGGAAAATAATACCATAGTTCAAGTGTGTTTGAAGTCATTCTGTTGTGTAGAGTGTTTTCCTGCCAATGTGCTGGTTACCTAGGAAACTGCTGTAGGGCGGACTTTGGATAGATATGTTGTCAGTAACTAATGTGAATTGAAAGTAGATTTTCAAGTGGTGGAAAGGAATAAAATGTATTGAACAAGTAAATGCTTGAAATATGAGGATTGTGGGCCAGATTTTCTGATTCGTCAGGGTTTAAATCTATCTAATTTGCATGTGCAAATGTTAGCGTTATTTATGCAATCTGGTAGCTGAAATGACAAAAAATGCATTTCTGTGAACGGGTAAATGAACTGCAAGTGAAATTGTGTGCACAAAGTGGGCATGCATCTGCCCTAGATGTGCAAGAGGAAAAGAACTGCACTGATGTTTTAAACAACATGTCCGTTGTATTCACATATAGTGTGGAGACATTAAAAAACATGGCTGCCGGTTGTGTAGACTTGAGCTGCAACATTGGGTGTCTAGAAAAAAATACATTATTTTAAAAAATGTTATGAAGCATTTGATGATCTCAGGACCTGTCCATGAAAGTTTGTGGAGTCATTTATGTAAGGAAACATTATTGTTCATTGAATTTTTTCAGGGAATTGTCCAAGTTTTCTAGTAGGCACTTGTAATATGTTAAAAGACGTGAGACAGCAAATGGATGATTCTGAGGGAGTTTGACCAGGGGTTTTAGCTTCATAGCTATACTTTCAGTCAACAATCCATTCAAACATCTATCTATCTAAGGCAGCGGTTCTCAAACTTATTCGATTGGGCCCTAGTTCTTTGTATCTGTAGTCAGTTATGCCCCACCCATTCCACAAACATATATACTGCCGCAAGCTCTGAAGGCACCAGAGCAGCAGTTGCTGGCTAGGTGCCTGGCTTTGAAGGCAACACTGTGCCAGCAGTCACATAAAGTAAGGGTGGCAATTTGAGAAGTGATATTTGTCATCATTTTTCACAGCAGACTTAGCACCCCATTGCTACCTTTACTTCTGTGCTGCTGCTGCTGCCCTGGGTCTGACAGCCAGAGCCTCACTGCCTCCAGGTGAGGGATTGCAGGGAAAAGGAGAGCCTGAGCCAGGCTGCCTCCCCAGGAGGGACTGACGGGGGGGGGGGGGCGGAAGGAGAGCCGCAAACCTAGGCTGCCTCCTGGTGAGGGATAGTTCGAGATCCACTGATCTAAGGTGCTTATATGGCCCCTGTCGCCATTGTAGCTAAGTGCCTCACAAACTTATTAATATATTTATCTTCACAACTCCCCTGTGAGGTAGGGAAGCACCATTAGCCCCCCATTGCAGGGGGGAGCTGCTCTATAGCACCCACTGCTAAGCCTTACATGCCTCTGAAGGCACTTCCAGGCTTAATCTAAAATTGTTGGTCTTTTGCTTGGCATAGGGTGGTTCATGCTGTAAGCTCAGGGTGATATTCTTAAGTCTGTATAGTTAATTAAAAAAAAAAGACCTCAGCATTTGGCTGTCTTCACCTTTAAATAAACAAAACCTCAAAGGCAAGGGCTTAGTTGCAGCACTTGAGGGCAAGTCCCTGACCTGGTCTGGGGTTCTGAGATAGCACTGCAGACCTCTTCGGCCTCAGTATAACCCATCCTCCCCTGAGAAGAAGCAGGCAAACCTTCTTAACTGGCCTGCTAGCTCCAGATTGGTCAGCATCTTCTCCTGGCCCTTCCAGGCTTTTGGAGGACAAAATCTTGTTGGTAGCCCAGCCTGAGCAAGGAGGTGTCAGGGCACCAATGCCTCCAGCAGGGGCAGAAAAGGCCTGACAGATCACATCATACCCCTTTTTACGGAGAGAAAATGGAGGTACAGATTCTATAGTTTGAGTGGTGAGTGGCTGGAAAGGAGCTAATGAATGAGTGTTTCACTTGTCTAGAGTTGCCTGACATGGATGTAAGTGGCACAGAAACATTTTTTGTGGGTTTCATTTCTGTGCCTGTAGTCACAGATCTCCCAACACTCCGATGTCTTGGAAGATATGCGATGCCTGCAGTTAGTTTTGCATCCTGTCTGAAAGTGCACTGAACCACAACTTCCTGGAATTTCAGTTGCATAATACACTTAAATGAGCAAATGCAAACTTTTATTAGCTCAATCTTGTTATGGCAGGTGTTACCAGGCGAAGTTGTCACACTGTCTTATTTCTTTTTCCCAAGTATGTGAGCAAGTTTTGACTTTTGGAAAGACATGCCTTCTTGTCTGGCTTGGGTTATGTAAGTGTAATGGGTCAGGAGGTAATATTATGCATAACTAATTATTCTGCACCTCAGCTTACTTCTCTGTGGAAGTTCAAGCCAGAGCTCAGTCTTTTCAGGGCTTTAATTAAATTTAAAAAAAAAATTCCACAGAGTTAAACCGCTTAGCATGACATACACTTTCTTTAGAAATAACATATCTGCATATAAACGTCTGCAGCCAGCGTTTGGAACACTCATGAAAACTTTTCTTGAACAACTTTTATGTGGTAACGCTCTTGGTGTTGTCCCGCCTAGGCTTGCCCACTTTGATGCCGTTACATAAGTATGCCTAGGCGCACACGCGCACACACAGCCATGCTCCTTGTGATGCTTCTCGGGGCACCCAGGGCTGTGACCCACTTTGGTGCCCCCTGTCTCCAGCACAAGGGTGTCTTGCCTCTGCCAGCTGGGTGTCAGCTCCCTAACACTACCAGCCTGTCAACCGCTCTAGCGCTCCCTTCTGGGCTATACCACTCTTACTTTTGCCATGCTGGTTGACAATAGATACAGCCCAGCCCCCAAGTCCTTTACAAAACATCCCCCCGGTGGTATCCAACTCCTGATCACTGGATACCCCCCGAAATCCCAGCCCCTCCATTCTCAAAGGAACAGTGTACCCCACTCTACCTGCTTCGCCTTCGCCCCGTGTCACACGCACAACACTGGAGTTCAATTCCAGTTAAACAAAAGGACATTTATTTAAGACAGAAAAGAGAGTCAAATAGAAACAAATGTGCGATGGAAAAAAATGGTTCCACTACAGAACAAAATCATAAAATGTAAACTACGGCCTACACTTAACAGTTACCTTTCCTACAGTGCTTAATTTTTAATGAAAGAGGGGCCGGGGCTCAAGAAATTGTTTTACATTCATAACTGATGAAGCAAGTCCAGAGATGCAGGGGTTATGAACTGCCAAGCCTACAGGTGCTTAAACACCTGTTTAAACACTACTTTCCTAGCTACTAAATTAGATGCTCTCACCACAGTTCAGTCTTTTGCAGTGCTGGCTAGCCCCAAGGAGCTAGGCCCAGTCTTTCATGAAGGACCCCCGCTCACCAATGTATCTCCTCAATGAGTGGACCTAGAGTGTCTTTCTCCTCCCTGTGATAGATTGAATCAGTCTTTTGTCTTTAGTCATAGACAGAGCGATCGTCTCACTGTCATACTGTTCCTTTTCATTTCCAGCTAGTTCTGATGTTTATAGTTTTTCCATTAACTTTTCTGGCTTGTTGCAATGGTGGACAATTGAGCAATATGCTGCATAATCGACAATCCAGGAAGGGGTGACAGCCCCCATTCATTTGAATGGGCCATCACCAAGACCTCTGAGTCCCCAATGACTCACTTTCACTCCAAGACCATAAGGGCACAGTTTTCAATATAGTTACATTGTTCCTTATATATTATCCATATATACATCTCACAGTGATTATGAGTTTTGAATTAGTTATGAGCTTTCAGTAGAGATCTCACATGCTACCCTTTGTGGATAAATACCTTGAAAGTAGTGTATTAGGTGTAGCAAGTTTGTCATGTCTCAGGCAGGACTTGCTTTTAAATTGTGAACCCCTTGCCAGTTGGCACCCATGGGCCACCATGTCACACTCCCTTCTGATCTTTTCATGGAGAGGAATTCTCAGTCTCTGCAGGATGGCATCAGAAGTGCATGTGTGTCACCTGGATTCCTCAGAGTGAGAGAAGAATGACAGCCCCACAGTTCCCCTCCAAACTTCACAAAATTTCCTCAGCAAAGCAGTCTGAAGATCCTCAAAGCCAGCAGCAATTCCAGTCCCATCATCAATCCTTGGCCATCTCCTCAGCTGTCAGGAGACAGGGTGTCTGTAGTCTGGATCCAGTGGCACAAGCAGCTGAGACGCAGCTCTCACAGCAGATACATCTTAGCCCTGCATTGTTCAGCTGCTAAATCCATGGGTTTGTTTCTAACACTCCCTATTTATAACCATCTCCCTACGGAGCTCCAATTGGCTCAGCTCTCAGATGGTGCATGTGTGGAACCTGTTCCGCTGCCCTGTTTGCCCTTAATGGAAACTCTCTGCATAGTTCGGAGACAGCTGCTGAGCAGGTCCAAAAACTACCACTCGCCCCACTTCTCTAGATGCCTCTTGGCCATGCTAACTAAGTGTCCTATGCTGCTCTCCGCCAGTGTGTAGAAACGCATGGGATTCAATAAAAATCCAAGTCTCTTCCCCACTGCTTCTCTCCCAAAATCTTAATAATGTATGTAATAATAATTATTGTTATTGTTTATTATTATAATAAATTTCAGCAGTGCAAGCATGTGAGTTACACAAACTTTTTCGCATAGAGGCAGCTTGGGGAGAGAAGGAGCTGTGTGAGCAGCAGGAATGTTTGCACTTTGCCTTGGCCTCTGATTAGAGTCAAATCTTGAGCTAAATTTGTTCTCTGGGAATAGGGCATTGATGTTAGGCTTTAATTCCTAGTTGAAGGGATTGCCCTGCTTGCTGTTGGACTATCTCATTTCAGGACTGGCATATGTGTGTCAATATACTTACAGTATATGCAGACTGTGCATCACTGATTTCTCCTCCACTGGGAGGCCATCCTGAAAGACCCCAGACATCTGCTACCACTCAGCATAGGTGTGACATTGGTGTCTAAAGAATCAGAAAAATATTTTGAATATCTCTCCCATTGTTTGTTTCTAAACAGCTACTTATGGCCATGATACATTCAATACGTGTTTTCACTTTTTAACAGCATTTAAATCAGAGAAGGGCCTGAGCCAAAATTCTGGAAGATGGCTGAACTTTGAAATAGTTCCAAACTTCACAGCTGGCCCCTCTCTCCATAAACTGAGCTGAACGAGCTCCCTGGATCTGAAACCACCACCATCACCACCTTGAAAACTTTCAGATCTGGATCCAGACTTTTCACTTGGGGCCCATCTGTAATCTGTACAGGATGTGCAATGATTGGGAGTCTATATGTTTAGTAAGGAACTACTTCAATATTTTCAATGTACATGCTTCACACATGTTGCAAGAAACAACTCATCCTGCTTTTGTAATCCCCAGCGCAGTAAGCACTAATATATTATACAACTGTAGATGATGGTAAATATATAAACAAATAGTCGCAATTTTCAGTGTGTGTTTAAAGCTTCATTTATCAGTAGTACAAATTCTGAGAAAGGAGCTTGGGGACCATTGCTGCTGTGATTAGATACTTGTACTGAGACTTGTGCTGTAGCCCGAGCCTTGCAAAATATATGGTTACTAAACATTCCTCCTACTGTGTACCATCATGTTTACCTGGATTATGTGAGTCATGCACTTTGGAGAAGGAGATTAACGTAATTTGGACTATAGGGACCTCTCTAATTTGTCAGTGGATGAGAAAACCAGAATGTAGAGTGAGTCTTTTCTCATGGAATTCAAGCCTACTTCTAATTTGATTGCATACATACGAACACATTCATATTGACCCAGAAACAAGGGATTCTAATAAAACGTCAATCAACCACACAGTTATGTTCAAGTTGCTTCCAGAAACAAAAATATCCATTCTGTAAGTCACTCTGCCCCGAGTCCTTAAATTCAACAAATGGTCTAATTAATCATTTGTGTGAATGGAGAAAGATTTGAGTTAATATAAAAGTAGCCAGCTTGAGATGTCAAACATAAATTTACACATAGACACAGATTGGGTTTCAGCAACAAACGTGTCCCATAGTTCTCTTACATGTCCATTATCTTTGGAATTCACACAAGGAATATGGTTTGTGTGAGGTGTGTGTGTGTGTGTGTGTGTGTATATTTACATAATTTATGTAAATAAGGCTGGCCTTAAATATACATACATACACACACACACACACACACACAAATAATCTCACAGGGAGATGCACACATGCAGACACATTGTATATGGATGTAAATCCCAGAGCTTAGGTCTGGTGTACACTAAAAAGTCAGGTAAACCAAACTACATCACTCAGGGTTCTGAAAAATCCACAACCCTGAGCGATGTAGTTAAGCCAACCTGGTGTAGATACAGCTAGGTCAATGGAAGAATCATCCATTAACTCTAGCTACCTCCTCTCAGGAAGGTACATTGCCTATGCCAATGGGAGAACCCCTCTCGTCTGCATAGGCAGTATCTACACTGAAGAGATACAGCTGCGCAGCTGTGCCATTGTAGCATTTCAAATGTAGACAAGCTCTTAGAGGGGTGGAATGCTCTGCTCCCTCTATAGGGACAAGGGGAAAAGCCAGCTCTGGCCATCCTCATTTACATAAATTATTATGTTGCATGCCCATAGTTCCACATCCTGTGTTTTGTTGTTTTAATTGGAATTTGTCTCTGTTCTGATTGTATAAATGATAACAGATTGTGACTGAAACTGTACATGTGAAAGGACATAGAAATGGTGTAAGATATGGTCTGGAGTATACAGGCAGTAGCTATGGCTGGGGAGGAGGGGAAGGGCGGGACTTTGGGCAGAAGGGGAGGGGCCGGGGGCTAGGCTCCCCCAACAGGCATTTCATGTGCCGGCCATAATGCTGATGTTGCAGAACTGGACCAAGGAGCTGTGCATCACAGTGGGACTTGGCAGTGCAGACTTTACTGGAGTGGAGCAGCCAGGCAGAGAAGAACTTGACTACCACTGAATCTGTCTGACCCCATAAGTGAGATCTTTAAATGGGTGAACTAAGAGTTCCAGAGTGTAACAAGCCAGATAATTAATCATTGGAACTTCGGTGCTGATCATCCTGCTGACATACGGATTGCGTTTTGTTACTTTTATTGCACGTAAATATAGATATATGGTTGTCATGTTTTTATTCTTCCCTTCCCCCCCCCAAAAAAAAAGAAAAGAAATTATTTGTGTTCCATATACCCAAGGATTGCTGAGTTCTGCGAGTGGGAAGGAACCTGCAAAAGTGACTTGGAAGGTTTTATTCTAAGCTCCCTGGAAGTAGAAATGGGGCTCTGAGTGGGGGCTTGAGCCATTGTTTCTTTTATTTTAGAAAAGGACCCCTAGACAGATTGAACCCCAGCTTTGTGCTGCCATTGGCACCTTGCAGAAGGGTTAATGTGTGTATATATAGTCAATGTTAGACACTGTTAATGTTAATATTAGACACCAATGTGCGGCTTGGGGCTAGAGCATCAAGTCTTTCCTTCATAGGTCGTTTATGGCTCTCATCCCACAGAATATACATCCCCCTGCATCTAGTCAAAGCAGTGAGTAGTCACTGCTGAATCAACTGTCCATTAGTGCAATTTGCAGTCATTGTGGTTTATTCGTTTGTTTTTTTAAGGATTCAGACGTGTTCTAGAAATCCCCAATTAGACTGAAAAGTTCAACTGACCACAAAGGTTGGGTGTAGTGCATGTTGTTAGGATATAGATATTCAGGCCTGCCTGTAAAGGCCTTTACTCTAAGAACTTAGGTGCATTTTTATTACTTAGCTAGTTACAGGGGTATAAAAACAAAGAATCAAAATTACAGTCTGCCTGTGTATGGGCCTTCTCTCACTAGGATAGTCTGCGGCCTTGTTCTTAAGCTAACGCCTTTGGCTAAGCAGCAGGGGCAGCCATAAACTGGGAAGCATATGGTCAGATCCTCACATTCCAAACCAGTCACACTGAAATAAGGTGGTATTGGGCTGTTAGGAAGACGATCCTGTCCTAATAGTGCTCATCACCACAGATAAAGAAACAGATCTTAAGGTAGTTAAAGAAAACTTAGCTTGATAGCATCCTGTCTGGCAAGAAATCACTTATTAATGGTTGGGGTTGTGAAACCCTCATTTCTGTGTCTTTTATCTTTATGGACCCCACTTTTCTATTGTTAATCTGACTGGTTCTCTAATTGTTTCTGTCTGCTGTATAATTAATTTTGCTAGGTATAAGTTAACTAGGGTAGTGCGATATAATTGGTTAGAGAATTATGTTATAATATGTTAGGATTGGTTAGCTACATTTCAGTAAAATGATTGGTTAAGATATAGCTGATAATATTACTATATAAACTGGGGTCAAACAGGAAGTGGGAGGAAGGGAAATTGGAATCATGTTTGCTAAGAGGGGGGAATGAGAATAGGGAACGGGGAACAGGGACATAGGCAAGGTTCTGCAGCGTCAGAGCTGGGAAGGGGACACGGGGTAAATGCTCTGCGGTGTCAGAGCTGGAAAGGGGGACACGGGGGAACACTGGGGAACAGACTCTATTGGCATATAGAGATAAGCCCGACTGGTGTGAAGGGCTTTGGAATATGCTTGCTTGGAAACTAATCCCAATAAACATTGCATTGTCTGCGCTTCTGCTTTCTGTCTACATGACAAGAACTAGGGGAGAGGATGAAGGGAAAGCCCTCCAACACGTGCAGTTAATATAACTTTAGACTGAGCTTCTGTATATAAACACGAGAGGAGATGAACACATCCTGCATTCAAAGCAGATTAAATATGGTTCCCCATGTAACACTTATCGAACACTCGAGTCATTTTTTATTCTGTTCTTCGTTTGAACAGGCTGTGATGTTCTGCTTACTTTATTGCTGTCCCTCTAATAAACCATCAATCTCCCATTCCGAAGGACACAGAGCCCAGTTTTGCCAAGGAGAAGAGACTTGCTTTACTTTGTGATGAGGACTATAAAGTTGCTGTTCATTAATGTTTTTATGGTTTTATTAATCAGCAGCGCTTTTTATTTTTTATTTTTTATTTTTTCCTGAATATTCGGTATCTTGCAAACACCTCTGAGTGCTCATAATTATAAGACTTACATTGTGTATGGCAAGTGGCACTTAAAGCAATTGGATATCCATAGATATTTTAATATGTTTTATTAGCTTCTTTCACAAGCACAACATGCCTAAAGCCATAGTAAAGGACACATGCTCAAACTACACATTGACTAGCAGCAGCCCTCGGTACTGCCAGAACAGAGTAATTACTCCCACAGCTAGCTCTCCTAGTTTACATTAGCTTTCTGAGTTCTTGCTGCTTAATAATGGCTTCCAGCTGAAGAATGGTCCTCAGGTTACTAGTGTTCTCTATCTCCAGTAAAAACTGCCTTTCAGATTCTTAGTGGTGAATTTAATTTAAATTAGTTTGCATCATATGAAGGCATCTATAGCCAATTATGGACTAACATTCCTCTCTTCCTTAAATTTAATTCCTTTAAAGGTTGAAAGCTCCAGGAATTCACATTTGACTAAATTACAATGCACTGTATGAACAAAAGACACAATGATCTGTAGGAATTAGCTTAAAATTGTTGCCTAAAATGTATTTCAGCTTCTCCATCATGACTTTCATAACCCATAAGAAGTCAATTTATTATAATTATAGGGGAGAATTTAAATAAATATTCATCTTCACCTCTGTATTTCCCAGTGTCTCCTGTCTTCTCAGTATCCACCCTTTACACTGGACTCCTCTCCTGGTCGAGACTTCCTTTTGCTTTGTCCCCTTCCGCAGACTTTTACAAGAAGGCAAAGCGATATGGGCCATGGAAAGCTACCATCTGTTATTGTAATAATGATATGTAAATAGTCTCCATGCCCAGCCTCTCCTGTAAGTATAATTTTACATGTGATCTTTACCAGGACAAAGCTACATGTTATTAAGGCATCAGACACATATTGCATATTAGTTTGGTTAGAGATGTCCATCTCCATCATGGGAGATTTGCAGCCATAGTAGCCCATTCCCTAGGATCCTCTGCTAAGCTCTTTGTGGATGAACAGTCCTTTTGATCCACCCTGGCTGCCACATCATCTGGCCAAGATCTTTGTTTTCTGCCTAATGTTCTCCTACCATCAGCCCTCACTTCCAGTCTCCATAAACGTGCATCAACCTCTGAACCTTAAAATGTGCCCTGCAAATTGAATCTTTCTATTCATGAGATCTCTATGTAGCATTTGCTAAATTCCAATCATCTCCAATATTTTTATTGGTTAGAAGGTCTATCTACGATGTTTTCAGAACTCTTCTATAACTCCATAATTTGAAGAATTATAGTTTCTTTATTATTGATTGTTTGAATGTACATGTTTGACAGCTGTAATGTAACATATACCAAATGTAAAGTTAACACAGAATAAATGCATAACTAACAGAACATAATTACTCAAGCTGAATATCACCCAGCACATCAGGCTAACAACAGGAGAGGCTTCTGTAGTGAGTTAGTTGGGGTGTTTATTGCTCAGCCATTATCTGTTATCCCACTCCATTCTAAATTGTACAAAAACTCTATCCCATGTGAGGGAGCAACTCATGAATTTTATGTCTACATTTTTATTACTAAAGCACTGGGTGCTAGGATTGAGTCTAATTAGGACAGGGCATCTGAAACATTGTCTGCATTCATCCTTGCTTGCTTTTCTTCAGAAACATTCAGCTTTCTACATAGAATTAAAGGGTCAGATTTGACCGTGATCTGCAAAATCATCAAGAGACTGGAGAATGACTGCACTGTCAGTTAAGATTTACCTGGGGAATAATACGGCAGTACAGCTCTCTCTCTAAATATATGAACTCCAAAATTCAGTGACTGACTACACTGCTCCATGTCTGCTTGTATTAGAAATTCTCTATCACCCTTTTCACTAGGTTTATTCTACAGAACAAACATCTATTGCCAGCATTGTGAATTCACTCCAGAGTCAAATCAACATTTGTGTAAAGAAATTGCACCTGAATTGCTTATCACACCTTAACAGCTCCTCAGCCTGAGTCTATACATTCTTATTTTGAAATTAGTTTCATTCTCAAACACCCCATTGCTGTCCAACTGTTTCTTTCCTTTCAGCAGCGTATCCCACTGACCTATATTTCTAGGTTCCAATGGGCCACATCTTAAAACTATTTCTTCATAATGTGCACCTCAGACCTGTCAGTGCATTGTGCTGCTTTTCCTGTACCCATTCTAGCTCAGCAAAGTCCCTTTTATAACTAGGTTTGTCAAATTACGTACACTGGTTCATCCTAATGTAGCCTTACTAGTGCCAAAATATCTGTCAATTTACGGGAAAATGTTGATAGCTTAATGCTAGCTTGTTTGCTTTCTTTTAACACTACTGTCAAATATTGTAGAGACAGATTTAGTGATTTGTCTGACCATCCCCAAATCCTTTTCCTGATTATTTTCTCCTTTTGCTGCCTTGGCAGTTATTTCTATGATTGTTACTTATGGGCCCATAAATAATATTGTACTGTCATCTGTCCAAGAATGACCTTAAAAAACCTGTCTAGGCAGCGATGCAGTTGAACAGATCTATCTTTCTATTTATAATCTATTTTACAAAGCCTGAGAAACTAGAAAGACTTTACACAAATCCTTCCTGTCTCCTAGGTGAAGATATTACATACCGTACCGTTAACGAGGTGTTGTGGTGGGGGAGGAAGAGAGGGGAAGGTTTCAAAGAGGAAATAAAGCATAGAGCTAGTATGAACCACCTTGCACTAGATTTGTGTCTTCAGGCACAGCCCTGAGTAACAGGGTGGTGTCTGCCACAGCTCAGAAAGGGATTGTGCTTCACATGGAAGTTTTTGCTATGAGGCTATTGCAAAGCCTGACAGCTCTGACCAAACCTCACTAGACTGTGCAGGCCTCGGAGCTCCTAGGAGTGGAATGCTATCGCAGAATACATGGGGAAATATTTGTTGAACAACTGACATCATCAGAGGAGCAGCTTTGTCTTGGTAAATTTTGGAAGAATCCCGGGAATGTTGCCATAGGGCAACCTCTGCAGCCAACTTGAGCAATAAAAACCAACCACATGAAAAATAGAGGGCAAAGCTTCTTTTTAAAAGGCTTTACCCCCACACTACTTGATTCATGATATATAGGGAATCCTTTGAATTGCAGCATTTACCTGACCAAATGCTCCTTAGGGTTTCTGACATGGAAATGTGTCATGAACATTAGGCCTCAAATAAGGGACAGTCCTTAAAATGGAGGCAGGATGGCCCCTGTTGTAATAACTGAGATAATATAACACCCCTTAAAGGTCCCCCTGTATTAGGCAGTACTGTGGAGCTCAGAATAGACCTGTGCAGGAGTGTAGTGGTCCCTCCCACTCAAGTAAGGAGTGAGGCCACTGAAGTTGCTGAATTTTGTACAGCAAAAACAGTCCCATTGCTGTGCCCTGTGTGAGCAATGCCCTCTGTTCCCCATGTGCAATGCCCTCAGTTCTCCATTGTTTTACAGTGTGAGTCTGAAACCACATTGTGACAGAGGCCTTGATCTGCTTGAAGAAAGTTGGCACCTACTTTAATGAGCGACTTAGGGTAACATAAAATGCTATGAAAAATTCGACCTGCGCTCAGCCAAGCCTTAGGCTTGAACACCCTGTAGAAGGCGGGAGAGATGTTCCAATTCTGATTTAAGGCCTCTTCTCTATGAAGTGAAACCCCAGATCTGAGCATTTCTAAACCTGGGAGCCTTGAAAATATGTCTCTGTGTTTTGCAGCTCAGACCCATTGCTATTCCAAGTCTGTTCATTCTATTCATATTGAAGTAATCTTTCCCAAATGTGGTCAGCTCCATTGGCTGAAGCTTCCAGACCTTCGGCAGTTTCTCTGGATTCATACATCAGGAATTACCATCCCAGCTCACAAGACATACCAAGGCACCCAGCATCCCTTGAGAATTTGTCATTCCTCGTTACAAAGAGGACACAGATGTCCTGCATACAAGCAGTCACCAGACTTGCTCCCAGTTACAAGCAATGGAAATCATGGCAAAAATCATCACAAACATGTTTTATAATAATCTGAGTTAGGCCTGGGTCCATCGTAAGAATGACCTTACTGGGTCAGACCAATGATCTTTCTAGCTCAGTCTCTTGTCTTCTGACAATGGCCAGTGCCAGATGCTTCTGGCAGTCAGAGGTTTAGGGATACCGAGAGCATGGGGTGCATCCCTGACCATCTTGCTAATAGCCATTGATGGACCCATCCTCCATGAATTTTTCTAATTCTTTTCTGAACCCAGTTATACTTTTGGCCTTCACGACATCCTCTAACAACAAGTTCCACAGGCCTTAATCTGATTGTTAAAATTTCTGGGGCTGGAATTATATTTGACTCTTAGTTTGCATGCAGCCCAGCACAGTAGATCCTGGTTGAGGTCTCTAGATGTTACCATAATACAAATACTGACAGCTGCTGAGGCAACAAGATCAATAATTGATTAAAATTTTGAAAAATTTAGTTTCCCTTTTTCATTGATTTTGGTTTTGATGTTTTTTTCCAACCAGTTCATCAAACAGTAAAATAATTACACTTTTACTATAAATCATACCAATATGTCTAATGTGCCAGGCCTCTAAACATTTTGTAATATATCTTAGGAAGTACAAAGATTTGTTATTTTCTCAGTTATTGCTTCTTTTTTACATTGAATCCTTATAGTTCTTTCATATGCCAACAAAAAAATATCCCAGCCTCCCCATAAATGATATCCTAAAATATATGGGGAAGTGGTAGGACCGTCTTGTTTCCATAACCTGATTGACATATACAGCCCTGGGGGCCTGATCAGCTAATGTTCTCAAAAACCTTCCTGTACAGTACTAAGGGCTAATCTCTTAAGTCTCCCAGTTATGTTTATACAATGGTTTACCTATTCTACTGTTAACCCAGCCACCAATGGTTATCCACCCATGCCCACCTATATGTATATATCCTCACCCACTGCTTCCGGTCACTCCCCCACCTACCCACTGTGTTCTCTGTTCACCTGCCTGCCCACATCCTAGAACTGTAAATACACCTCGGCTGCTAACTCACCTCCCAAAAGACATTCCAAATGTCAGATACTCTGGACAGTCATTTAAAACATAAAGGATGGTATTCGTGATGCCCATGGCAGTTGTGAGAACCACTCTTCCTTACATACCATTTATGGTACTTAACAGGAAGACAGAGAACCAAGAGCAACAGCAAATGGTTAGAAAGAAGGACAAAATAAGGTGATTCTTCAAACAAATGAATCCCTTTTTGTGTTAAGGACAACTTGTACACTGCAGTTTTCAACTTTCTTCCTGGCAGCACTCGCATGTATTATGTTTCTTCTGTAAGAGACATGCAAAAATTGTTTGTTGTAAAATCTACTATTATGTTCTGTTTAAATTTACTTTTACAAACCTATAAATTACAGGCCATTCCTTTCTGGAGGGTTGAAAAAAACATTGATTTTTGTTTCTAAACTTGCGTATTGGAGCAACTTGAACTAAAAAGGAAACAATTTAACATTTAACTGAATAAAACATACATCTGTGGAAATTCTATAATTTTTCACTGACATATCTATATATTTCTCTAAATTTCTGCCACATCTGTTACTGTGGGTAGATTTGTGCTTTTCTATATGAATCATTGGCGAGATTAATGTTAGCAATAACTCTCAGAGGAAATTGAGGAAACAGTAACACTGGCTAATAAAAAGGAAAAAATATGGATAAGTAGAAACAAAGAGTACATTTTATGCAATTGCAGTGTAGTCTGCTATCTAGTGAAACTGTGCTTTAAAACTGCAATGAACACATTGCAGTATTATAAATCATGTCAGATAAATAGCACTTTCAAAAAGATACCTCTTATAGTAGAAGAAAGGTGAATAATATTCAAAGTTATCCTGAACCCTGAACTTTTCTCTATTTACATCTCTTTGAATGTCTGCCTATCACCATCATGGCCATTGCCACCTTTTCATCGTTATCGTGATATTGCCTCGGTTGAATTCCTTACTCATGCCTTCATCTCTTTCTATTTTAACTATTACAGTTCCCTTTTTGCTATTCAGCCTAGTTCCTTACCAGGGAAATATTAGGGAATCCAGAATACTGATTCCATTCTATTTTCTATTTTCTTATTACTAAAAAAAAGTAGTAGTACCTCCAGCCCACCTCATCTTCAGTAAGGCTGTATTCATCTCGGATTCCAATTCAAAATTATCCTCCTGGTGTTCAGGATTCACCATGGACTCAGTCAATAACTATGTGACATGATAACAACAGCCATACTGGTCAGAGCAAAGGTACACTTAGCCCGGTATCCTGTCTTCTGACAGTGGCCAATGCCAGGTCTTCCGAAGGAATGAACAGAACAGTAATGAATGAACAGATAACTGGTGACTTTCTATGGTGTCAGTTTTAAACCTAAGATTGTGTCTACGCTAGCATTTTTTTAAAACTTTCCTGGTATGGCATCATTACCAGTGCAGCTACACAATGCTACCAGAAGGAGAAGTGCTGTGACATACCACCTCCCACCATTGTTTAACCACTATGTCAGACCCCCTATTGGTTTACAGTGGATTCACTTTTTCAAGACTATTTTAGCAAACTTGAGAGCTAGAAAACATTAATGAAGGCTCAGATTTTGGAGCACAATTCTGTGGCAAGCAGTGCAGTTTACAGCAGACTTGCAGAATACATGAGGCCCTGGATCGAGAGTATTAATATATTGCAGCAACTAACCTTTCTGGACTTTATCTGAACAGTAAGTCACAATACTATTGCAATTTCTGAGCAGAAAACAAGGCCAAGATTTTTAAAAACAAGAGCCTAAAGTTTGACTCCTACATCCATATTTAGGCATTTCATAGAATCATAGAATATCAGGGTTGGAAGGGACCTCAGGAGGTCATCTAGTCCAACCCCCCTGCTCCAAGAAGGACCAATCCCCAATTAAATCATCCCAGCCAGAGTTTTGTCAAGCCTGACCTTAAAAACTTTTAAGGAAGGAGATTCTACCACCTCCCTAGGTAACAGATTCCAGTGTTTCACCACCCTCCTAGTGAAAAAGTTTTTCCTAATATCCAACCTAAACCTCCCCCACCGCAGCTTGAGACCATTACTCCTTGTCCTGTCATCTTCTACAAGTGATCTGACTTACAAAAGCACTGAGCAGCCAGCAGCTCCCATTGACATCAAAATAAATGGAAGACACGCATCACTTTTAAAAATCAGACGTTCATTTAGGTGCCTAAATATGGATTTGAGATTACCCTGCTATTTTTGAAAATAGATTTCACTGAGAAGTGAAGGTTCTCAGCACCTCACAGGATTGGGCTCTTAGTTCTTAGTATGGTCCTGAACACTGCCGTTGCTGGTATCAGTAACAGCTCTAATCAATCCATTAATATGACCTCCTTATTCTTTTTGTTGTGGCCAGTTAGTTATATTGAAGCTAGGAAAGTATTGCTTGAGATCATGTCTGAAGAAAAGTTTTGGGGAAGGTAATTCAATCTAAAGCTCCCTAACCTGGCTTCCTCCTTCCTGACTAGATGAGGAAATAACTGACTGTGGGCTTTTCTGGAGCTCTTCCATCTATTTGGTAGAGTGCCAGGGTAGGCTGTATCCATAAAGGAGACAGTAAATCAGGTTTGAAACAATGTGAAGTTATTTCAGTTCTATCTGTTTTGACAAAATGACTTGGCAAACGTGCATATTCACAGATTTCAGCCTCTGAAGAGGAAAGATCTTCTGATTCCAGCACACCCAGGCTTCAGATATAGACATTTCATTGACATCGTTCTGAAGATCACCAATCACATTTCTAACACAATAGATGGAGGTTATAATACAAAAGTAATTTTTGTTTAAGCTAACATTTCTGAACTTAGTCAACCATACTCTTCCTAAAAGTCAGGGCTGTTGTGCTAAGCAGTGACTCCAAAAACTGACTTGCTGGGTGCTAACAGAATTGTCTAGAGCAGAGTTCCTCAACCTTTTTGATACCAGGGACAAGCTTGCTGCCTTTCTATACTGTGTTAGGGAAATCTCAGGGACCAGCATTGGTCCATGGATTGGTCATTGAGAAACTCTGGTCTAGAGAAGGTTTCTATACGCCACATTCTAGCATTACAGGGCATAACAACAGGGGCACATCAGTGATTATTTCTTTTTTTGTCTGTTTTTCTGTTTTACTCTTATCCATCTTTTGTTCATAACCTTCCATTTCAGAGTGGTTTCTGCCCTTTATATATGCACACTGAATGCAGCCCTAGATTAACAACAACCTGCAGTCTGACTTGAACGAGCTGGAAGGATGATTCTTCTGTGCTGACTTGTGTTTAAATAAAGTGAAAACCAAAACCACGGGCCTCTGGTTCCTTTCCAAATCACACTAAGGAACAGACTGCTTCATTAAAGATTAAAATAGCTGTCGGTAACAAGAGATAGACCTGAACCAAAGCCCCAGATCCAATCACTCTTAACTTTGTCACTTGAGCCCGTCTCTAACAGTAATCTCTGGGGAAAGTTTAAATACCTTGGAATATAGCACAACGCCTCTTATAGTGGGGACCCAGGTTGGGGGAAACTGTGTAAGTCAAGAAAGAGTCTGGACACATTATCAAGCAAGCAGGTCGTCTAGCAGTAGCTCTCTAACAATCATCTGTCTTGGAATGGTGTGATTATTATTTTGCATTGCCATACTGCCTACAAGCAGTTGTTCTAAACATTATACAAACATATGACCAGAAGACCTCTCCAGCCCAAAAGAGCTTACACAATAAGTTGAAAACAAGAGACAACAGATACATATGACAAACAGATGCGGAGGAGCACAAGTTAATAATGAGATGATTATAATAAGCATGATAAACAATGGTCAGAGAGCACACCAGCTGCCAACTCATCAGATGGGATGGGAAAAGATGAAGTATTGTATGATGAAATCTGCTGGTTTGTACTTTCCTTTTAACTTCATCATGCATCATTTCCACCTCAACAATTAACTTAAATGGACAACTTAATTGAATGGGGACAGCAACACCAGTGCTACCAAGTATACCCTATGTGGAAAATTACTATAGTTCAGATTAAAAACAGTTTTATTTATAAGCCTATGTTTTCTGTTGCTCAGGGCTATCAGAAATATTCTGTCTTGGAGCTAAAGTTTCCCATGTTCAGATTCTGCCAAAACTGAATTTTGGGGGGTTAAAACTTTAAGGAAAACCCTTCAGCCATTTCTAGGTTGCAGGAATTAAACTATATACTTTTCTTCCTTCACAACAATAATGGAAGAACCACTGATCTTTGAAGCTTGAAGTTTGACTTGTAACTAGTCCTTATGGAGGAGTCTGTCCAAGAATAGGGTCTTATCTATATAAAGACTGGGTTCACAGCAAACAGGAGTGTTAATCTGTTCAGTCCTGCCCTAGTCTCCCCCCACTGATTATCCAAGTGGACCTTGCTGTAACTCACTAGAAGTTCTGTGATGTGCTTTGATCCACCGTGCTTTGAAACTACTTGAACTGAGTATTCATATAGACAAGTCCCAAGTTTGAAAATACTTGTGTGAAATTAACAATGTTAGAAGAGTTAGAAAATCATTTCCCACAGGAGAAGTTCACTATGGGTTTGTCTACACAGCAAGTTAGTATGCAGCAAGCATCAGTGTGACTCTACGGTGCACAAGCTTGCCACACGCTACCGGGCCGTGTGGACTCTGCTACCATGCGAAGTTACATAGTTGACATGCTCATCAAAGTGTTCTATGGAATTTATAGTGCGTGGTAGCAGGGTTCACAGGGCAAGGTAGTGCCCGGTTGAGTCACACTCTGGCTTGCTGCACCCTAACATGCCATATAGAGGAGCCCTAAGACTGCAATTTTAGATATGATTTTTTTCAGAGCTGCACATTTTCAGTACATGAGATGCTGCTTCATACCTCTTAGCTAGGAAATGAACACTTGGTAAGCAACTGACGTTATGCTTATAAGAAGTACATGGGATCTTTTACAGGGAAAAAGGAAATATGCCGCATTTATTGAAAATACAACAGTTAGCCTATGCATTCAATTACACAACACAAACAAGTCCTGCAGATGGTCTTTATAGTCCATCGTAGCTTGAGTCAATCTAATGGCCGGTTAGACTGAGCACGAGTGAGGAGCTGGGCTCTGTCTGGGCTCCAAGGCTTTGCAGGACTGAACCCAGAGTTCTATGGCAAAACAGCCCAGCTTTATATTTGTAAATTTCCACTTTAGTCTATGGATTTTGCAATGTTATTCGGTAATCATTAGTCCTTAAATGGTGTTAATCTTGGGGTTTTCCGCTGTTATAATTTGATGGTTATTGTCGGGCTTCCCATCGTTATCGCCTATTTATTGTTTTGCCTTTGGGGGTGCCTGCCTCACTTCTGCGGTCATCAATGCTGCTAACATGTTTAGCATCGGATACAATGGATGTTTTCTGATTGTCTCCTGGTGTTTCCAAGTCTCTCACTTTTTCTTGACCATCTGGACATTTGTGATGGCTTTCACACTCATCCTTAACCATGCACCCAATCCTTTACTCACACCAAACAATTTTACAGAGACTTTCAGACAGGATAACATTTTGGAAAGGATTATATGGTTACTAAAGGGATTACAAAAGAACCTTACACAACTTAGTTTGCAATGCATACAAGAAGCAAGACCTTATAGCAATGACTGTAATGAAATCTTATTCTAAAACAAAAGGTGACCATAATCGGCCACAAGGACTATTCTGGTCTATTCCTGCCTTGAAATCAAAAAGGGTGGCTGGCAGGATGAAATCAAATCATACATTAATACATTTAATACATACTACATTATTATAACCGTCAATCATTATAACCTCTAATACAAATATAAAATCCTACTCCTATACTGAGCAAAATCCACTTGGCTCAGTGAACTATTTTAGTCCCGTTCCTTTACACCAATGCCTCCATCTCATTATTCAGAGGGGAGGGAAGCAAAACCCAGCCCAGCTGGAGATTGTTGTATCAAAGGAGAGCGCAGAGCCTCAAGTTACATGCTCCCCATTAACTTCCCTGAGAGCCTGTGGGTCTTTCTAGAACAATTCTGTCTGGTCAAGGCCCCACAGATTCAGAGGGCAAATTCTTGAGGAATAGTTTAAAAACCTTAAGGCTGTATTAGCAACATAGGACCTGCTTGTGTCCCACTGACCCATATGGATGAGTGCCCTCTGTGTTTGGACTTTCCCCTCCAAATGCAGCTCAGATGCCTCTGCAGCATCATTCCCTCCTTCCCCTAGCCCAGGGGTGGGAAAACTTTTTGGCCCGAGGGCCACATTGGGGTTGCAAAATGATATGGAGGGCCAGGTAGGGAATTCTGCCCCCCTCAGAATCCCTGACCCATCCAACCTCCCTCCCCCCACCCTGCTTCTTGTCCCCTGGCCGCCCCTCCTGGGACCCCCACCCCTAACTGCTCCCCAGGACCCCACCCCCTATCCAACCCCTGACAGGCCCCCTGGGACTCCCACGCCCTATCCAACCCTCCCGTTCCCCGTCCCCTGACTGCCCCCACCAAAACCTCCACCCCATCCAACTGCCCCTGTCTCCTGACTGCCCCCCCAGAACCCCCAACCCATCCAACTGCTCACTGTTCCCTGACTGCCACCGTGGGACCCCCAACTCCCTGCTCCCTTACCATGCCGGAGCCAGTCACGCAGCCGGGCTGCCCGGCAAGAGCAGCAGGCCAGAGCGCTGGCAGCATGGCACGCTCAGGCTGCAGGGGAGAGGGGACAGCGGTGGAGAGGCTGGGGGTGAGCCTCCCTGGCCAGAGCTCAGGGGCCGGGCAGGACGGTCCCACAGGCCGTAGTTTGCCCACCTCTGCCCTAGACCCTCTCAAGGGCTACATAGGCCCTGGTGAAGATCTGTAAACCCTACAGCACCTCATTGACAAGCCTCTGAAAGGTTGCCCCTGGATTAATTAATCCAAAAGCGATAACCTTAAACTCATGTAGGCCAGATTCCGCTATGAAAGCTGACTTTTCCTGGGCATTGGCATCTAAGGGAATTTGCCAGTATCCTCGAGTCAAATTTAGATTACTTATGAATTTTGCACACCCCCAACAGATCCAGTAGGTCCTCTCTCCAGGATGTGGGGCAGAGATCAGGTTGGGTGATGGTGTTGCCTGTTTAAAATCCACACAAAATCTTATGGTTGTAATCTTTTTACATACCATTACAATAGGAGATGCCCAGGCACTTTTCAACTTAGTAATCACCCACATGTCTAGCATGCTCTCTACCTCACCCTGATTCTGTCTTTCCATTACTCCTTTAGCAGGGTATGCTTTGCTAGGAGCAGGGCGTGGTCCTGTAGTTTTCATGGAATGCACTATTTTGTTCCTTAAACCTGGCAAGTTGGAATACACCTGCCTGGCGTATTTCCATAGGGCCGGCATCTCCTGGTTTTGGGTTAGGTTCAAACCCTCCCAAATCTCCTTACTCTACCTTACAAAATCAATTAAAGGGGCAGTAAATGTTCCCTCATCAGCACAGCAAATCATATTCACCATTATCATCACTCTTTCAGTCTATTGACATGTACTGTTTACACTACTCCCCTGCCATGAGGTTTCATTACATCATAAGTAACCTCATTCATTCTGTCCCCCAACAATCTGGAATCTTGTTCTTCCTCACTGGAATCAACACCAGGACCAAGTCACCTATATCAAAAGATCATTCCCCAGCATCCCTGTCACACTAAGTTTTCTGAGAAACCTGAGTCCTTTCAAGCTTCTGATTACTAAGTCCATCATAGACTTTAAATTCTCTTTAAAATGAGTGACATACTCCCCTAAAGGCTGTCTTGACTCTTCTGTACTACCCTTCCGAGAGCCTCTGATTAAATCTAAGTGTCCCTTCATCTATCTCCCATAAAGAAGATCAATGGGGGCAAAACCCACAGACTCTTGTATGTGAATAACAAGTAAGGAAGCAAGACATCCCAGGCATTCTCTTGCTGGGTAACATACATCCTCAGCATAGACTTCAATGTCCTATTGAATCTTTCTACCGGATCATTAATTTCTGCATGATATGGGGTGGTCTTTTTATGCCTCTCCCCACAATTCCATGATTTTTTGAAAACTACAGACATGAAATTAACACTACCATCTGACAGCATTTCCCTGGGAAAACCTGCTCTGCTAAAAATGGTTATTAGGGCAGTAGCCACACTTTCAGCTTCTATATTAGACAGAGCTATGGCTTCTGTGTACCTGATGGCAGAATCCATCACAACCAGTATATATTTCTCTCCTTTTCTGGAAGGTCTGGGTCCTACAATATCTACAGATACTCTGGCAAACACCTCCTTAATGGAGATGGGGAATGGTTGCAAAAGTATCTTGCAGGGTCCTTTTAATCTATACACTTCTGATATAAGACTCTTACAGTATTATTTTACTGTCTCAAACATGTGAGGCCAACAGAAATTCTGTCTGAGCCTATCACGGGTTCTCTCCACTCTTAAGTGTCCAGCAAAGGGACAATCATGAGCTAGCTGCAGCAACTCTGTGCTGTACTTATCTGGCACAAGCACCTGCTTGCAAACCTCTCCAGGGCAATTCTTTTTCCTATGGGATCCTCCCTGTACAACAAACCTTCTTCTAGAAAAATCAACCCTTTCCTTTCACAGCCAGATTACCATTCTGAGCTGCATTCCTCTCCTTGTCCAGGCAAGGATCAGCCTGTTGAGCTCAATAAACTCCTTTTGAGTTTCCCTTAAGAGCAGATGTTGTCAAAGCAATGGCTAATCCCTCCAGGGATAAACTGTTACTCTCATCTGACAAAGGACTAAGGGAATCTCCCACCCACCCCCCATCCCCACAGCCTTCCCTGCTTTCCACAGACAATCGAGGCGAGGTAGAACCATACTGTCTGTGGCTGTCATCTAATCTCTAACTACCAATAATAATTGCTCCTGGGCCATCAGGTCAAACACCTTTCCATAAACCCCTCCAGCCCAAACCCACTGTGACGTTATCCAATTAAAGTATGACCATATAGAGCATTGTTGCAACCACTGTTATATATTTGCAGAAAATATTGTACAAAGGTTGTTGAGTAAGATGTCTATGAAAAGGATTATGATTTGCTGGTTATGATTATACTATCTGTATGCATGTATCATTTTTGTATTTAAAGTTGTAAGTTTTGGTTTTATACCTGGATTTCAATGTTTGCTCCTGGAGTAACGCCCACGAAGTAATCAGCCAGATATGCCATGTAAGACATCTGCAAAAATGTTATAATTTGCTAGATATGATCATCTTGTTTCTATGTTTGTATCACCTTTGTATTATGAGTTATAGATATGTATGGATGTCTGTATTTCAAACTTGTGCTATGTTTCTGGGTGACACCCCCAGAGAGATTGGCATCAGCACTGCCTAGCCTGCTTGATGGCCCATTAAGGACCATCAGCTATACAGCTGACCCATGAGAGAAGGCAGATACACCTTATGACTCAGCAAGGCATGCAGGGATATCCTATGGAGAGAACTCTAAGGCTTCCAAACCATATGCTGGGCAGTTTGTGTTTGAAACAAAGGAAAGCACAGGCTGCATGACAAGAGACTATAAAAGGCAGCTGCATCTTCTCCATTTTGTCTTCAATCCTGCTTCTTACCTCTGGAAGAACTTTGCTACAAACTGAAGCTCTAAACAATGGACTGAATGACCCATCCAAGCTGTGGATGTACTCCAGAGACTTGACTAAAGCCAGCAGTTTATTCCATCACTGCAACAAGCCTGAGCCAAGAACTTTGCCATTACTGTATGTAATTGATTCCTTTAACCAATTTTAACTCTCACCTTTCTTTCTTTCTTTCTTTCTTATAAATAAACCTTTAGATTTTAGTTAATAAGAATTGACTGCAGCTTGTATTTGGGTAAGATGTGAAACATTCATTAACCTGGAAGGTGATGTGTCCGATCCTTTGGAGTTGGTAGAACCTTTTCTTTTATATGATAAAATAAGATTTATAGAAATTTTCATCATATTTGACTTGGGTACCTGGATGGAGGCCTGAGGCTGGATCACTTTAAGGAAACTGTGTTGTTTGGCCTTCTGAGTAACCAGTAAGGTAATAAAGAAGCTGTTTTATGCTGCCTTGGTGAATCTAAGTATTGGAATATCCACCAGCTTTGGGGGAGTTGGCTGTCCCATTCTTTGCAGTTCACCCTAATTGAGTGACCACAGCTGGCTTCCCACTAGGACCCCAGTAACATCCCCATTATGCATTTTCCTCATAAAATTTCACATTTTATGTAAATATTAAGCATGAGTGATTGTCAAACATTTTGAGGTTTCTGCACTTCAACTGACACTTCAATCTTAAATATTTTCAAAACATTTTCTTGAGCAGTGGTCCCAGGGGTAGCCCGGGGCTCACCCAAGCAGCGGTCCCGGGGCAGTCCTGGAGAGTGCCCAAGTAACGGTTGCTGGAGCTGCCCTAGGGCCAACTGCACCGGCCACTGCTCAGGCAACTGGCTCCAGGGAGCATGCAAGCAGCAGTCCCGGGGGCCTTGGAGCAGGAGTGGCTGGAGCAGTCAGCCCCTGCGGCCAGTGCAGGGGCTAGCCATCGGCCCCTGGGCCTACCAGAGCAGCAGTGTCCCGGGGCCCACGAGAGCAGCAGCACCCAGGGCTCCAGAAGCTGCTAAGTTTTAGTCAGGGGTATTTCTATAGTAAAAGTCATGGACAGGTCACAGGCCATGAATTTTTGTTTATTGTCCGTGACCTGTCCAAGACATTTACTAAAAATACCCATGACTAAATCTTAGCCTTACTTATGAGCAAAGCTCTCAGCTCCTGAACTGGGACTTTCTTTTTATAGGCTATTCGCCTCTGCAAACATAAATGTTCAAGGTCTTTTCTCACAAGACCATCATATGACTGTGGTTCACTCTGAATATCAAGTTTAAATTTAACAGTGCGGAGGTTATGATCTATAAACTAAATTGTCCTGTGGTATGTGAATTCTGTCATGACTACACCAGTGTCAAGCTGCCTGCAGTGACTCAAGAATGTGAGCATAAACTTCAAGGCAGATTGTTAGGAACTAGGGCACAAACTCCAAATTGGTTGTGAGTTCTATACTTAGATTTCACAAACCAAATCAAGTGTAAACTCCTCAGGACTATAACAGCCTAACCATGGAGTCAGAGACCATCCGCTTGGGACCTCCAACCTATGTCGTCACCTAGGCAAGCTTACCTTTGTGATAGATGGTCCCTTACACCAAGAATCACAGCAATATTCAGGTTACTTGCAGTCCCAAAGGACTAGTAACTTACCCCAGGTCAATTGGTCCTTACATCTCACACCAAAGACAATGCTTGTAGCCCATGTTTTCATATACTATGTAAGGATTTACTAACTAGGAAAACCAAATAAGAGTTATTTACAGGTTAAAGCAGGTAAACATACACAGAAATGAGTTACAATCTAAAATTTAAAAAAGTAATAGAAGCTTCTATAATAAGCAAGCTCTATTTCCTTGGTATGCCCACATCTTGAATCCTGTGTGCACATCTCAAAAAAGATATATTGGAATTGGAAAAGGCCAACAAAAATGATAAGGGGTATGGAACGGCTGCCGTATGAGGAGAGATTAATAAGACTGGACTTTTCAGCTTGGAAAAAAGATGACTAAGGGGGAATATGATAGAGGTCTATAAAATCATGACTGGTGTGGAGAAAGTAAATAAGGGAGTGTTATTTACTCCTTCTCATCACTCAAGACCTAAGGGTCACCAAATGAAATTAATAGGCAGCAGGATTAAAACAAACAAAAGGAAGTATTTTTTCACACAATGCACAGTCAACCTGTGGAACTCCTTGCCAGAGAATGTTGTGAAGGCCAAGACTATAACAGAGTTCAAAAAAGAACTAGATAAATTCATGGAGGCTAGGTCCATCAATGGCTATTAGCCAGGATGGGCAGGGATTGTGTCTCTAGCCTCGGTTTGCCAGAAGCTGGGACTGGGCAATAAGGAATGGATCACTTGATGATTACCTGTTCTGTTCATTCCCTCTGGGGCACTTGACATTGGCCACTGTCAAAAGACAGGATACTGGGCTAGATGGATCATTGGTCTGACCCAATATGGCTGTTCTTATGTTCTTATATGTCCTATAGGGCTAGCCCAGGCTAAGCAGCTGGGGACTTCTTGCTTATGCCTAGAAAACCTTGCACTCCTCCCCCGAGTCCAAGCAGCCCTGAGAGGAGTTCGTTCTTGTTAGGGGTTTTTATCCCCCTTCACCCTTGTGCTCTGAGCTGCAAACTCAGCTGACGAGGAATTCACTTGCATGACTCATCTTCGCAGGGCAGGGGAAAATAACATCTGTTGCCCTCTTTAATGTTCCATAATAGTCTGTCTACTGTTGATGGAGCTTCCCTACTGGGCAGGATGTAATACCTTCTGTTGCAGACCAGCACCTCACACTAGTTAATGTCTGTCTCCTGTCTGGTTACTTAAACAGCCACAGAGGCTCACAATACAACTGCTCAACTAAATCCTTACAATATGGGCTACAGATTTTTTAAGTGAGAGTAATGCATGCAGCAACTCACAAATATTCAATAAAGTCTAAACACATTCTTATAATCATAATACCTATTTTTACAATGCTAACACAAAGGTGAGCCAAACTGATCCAACTATGTATTTGTCGGTGGTCAGTTGAGTCCTGGGGACTTTGGCATGAGCTGGTACCTGGTCTGCCATCATCACAGGTACCCTATGCATTTGGACTTTTCCCTCCCACATGTAAATGGAGCTAAATCACCTCTTTGGCATTGTTCCCTCCTTTGCCCAGACACTGTGAAGGGCTTTTTGTGGTTCCAGTGATTAACATAGGAGAGGAAAAAAGGAGTGGGAAGGCCAGGCCAAGAGTGGACCGGCAAAAGTAATGCACTTCTACTTCTCCTTTCCTCCTGACCATGCCAGGATTGTAATACAGCCAGAGGCCTAGGCCTCCCCTCCATTTTCTTTTCAGCATCCTGTCGTATGGTGGAGAGGCCCCTCTGCTGCTAGTAGATTCCATGCTCCCATCCTTGCCTTAGGATGGAGACCACTCCTAACTCCAAAAATCACTCCAACACCATTATCAATAACAAACACTCGGAGAAGTGCACCTAAAAGTTAGGTCAACCTAGCTACATCGCTAGCTTTTACATTCCATGAGAGACATTGTCAACCTAAGCCCTGGTATAGACACCGCTAGATCAACGGAACAATTCTTCCATCGCTAGCTACCACCTCTTGAGAGGGTGGCTTTACTACTGTGACGTTACATCTCTTTCCAGCACTTGCTGTGAGAGGAGAGGCATCAAGCTGAAAACGGAGCTGTCAGACAAGTGAAAAGAAAAACATCAACATTTTCACTCTTAATTGATGCTTGGTTTGAATCAAAATTTTCTGGCCAGTTTTTACGAGAACATAACTTGCTCTCTAGTAGTTTTTTTTAATCAGTAAAAGTTGGCACCAGATTTCAACATTTTCCCTAACTATTAATTTAAACCTTGACACAAAACAAGGTGTGCACTAGCTCCACATGTCAAAAAGTGAGGATGAAGGAAAGTATGCTATTAAACTTCTTCGTGTTATGTGAAATGGGGAGTGTTGTGATAACTGGACCTACAGATATACTCTGTGCTCAACTGTAAGAGGTGAGCGTGAGTTCATAGGATGTCACAATAACCTATAATAAATGTTGGTGGGAAAAAGTATGAAAGGGAGACAGACTGAATTAGTCCAAACAAAAAGTTGTCCTGATATAACTCAAGCACGGTGTTAAGATCATGCTTGGCAAATAAAAGTGTGGAACCAAAAGCCAGTGAACCAAAATTGGTGTGTCAGAAATTAGGCCTAATTTGTGAACAAAAATAATGAAGAGATGGGTTAGTCTGCCCATCACTCCCTTTGGGTCCTTAAAGAAAGAGACTTTGGGTAGAAAAATTAACAACTGGAGCAACCTTCACCATCATGGCTGCCACTCCCACCATCCCCTAAGACCTGGGCCTTCACCATCCCAATCATGAGAAATGTCCTGACCAGACTGGAGGGAGGGACCCTGATGACATCACCACCCCTACCAGCTGCAGCAGGATCCCAATCACCACTGGGGCTGAAACTGGATCGAACGTTAGCAACAATAGTTCCAGCCCAGCTCAACTAACTTTTCTCTTTTCCCCATAAGGGCAGGTATTACCAACTTCAGTACCATCTAAGAGACTGTCACACAAGGGTTTTTTTCTTCTTAAAAACTCTCACCAGTGATAGGGAAACAAAGGATGGTGTTAAAATGAAAGCCATATTTAATATTTTGCATTTCAAATTCTTCAACTGCTTGTCTTTATCTTTTGTGAAAGGTTAAAGGGATTTTTAATGGTGTGTTTTCCATGGTACTAAGCAGGCTGAGGCCACTGTATACCTAACCCCAAACTTTGTTCAGCGCTGTCTAATATTGGACAGTGACTGGGTTATGGCCTTTGGCCCATATAGTCCATCTAAATTAATACAACAGGAGATATTTGTAGAATCAACATCCAAGTGAGTGAATGAGTCTTCACCCGTTTTTGTGAGTAAATAATCAAACTGTGCCTTCTAGCTGTGGTTCATAGTCATGGGAATATGAAATTGCCAAGCCATATTGATCAATAGTTCATCTAGTCCAGTATGCGGTCTCTGACAGTGGCCAGTACCAGATGCTTCAGAGGAAGGTCCAAGGAAAGCCCTCATAGTCACTTATGGAAAACCGTACAGAGGAGAAAGTTCTTCTTACTTGTGTAGAGGAGAAAGTTCTTTCCAATTCCAATCAGTAAGTGGTTGGCTTACGCCCTGAACCATGAGAGTTTATATCCCTTATTAAAAATGCCCTATGTAATCATGGATGTTCTCATTATTTACACAAGTGTCTAACACTTTATTAAACTCTAAGTTCTCAGGCTCCATGAATGAGTTACACAACTAAATTATGTGTTTTGTTTTTTAAAAAGCTTATTAAACTTTTGACAATCATGATATGGATAAAAAAGTGATTGTACCTAAACTCCTTCTCGCTTTTGCTTCTACTGCAAATGAGATTGTTTCATATTCTTTCACAATGCAAAAAGATTTTTTAGCTCTCTGAAATTCAAATGGTAGGTCCTTTGGCATTGCTGAAGTCCAGCAAGCTACCTGGTGAAACCAGTTAGAATTCTGAGTGAAAGGACACACTTTTACAGCATTCAGAAAGATAGCCTCTAGGAAACAGTGGATTTCTTTGAGGGAAACTGTGTTTATCAGTAATGGTAGCAAATTGGACAAATCGCTAGACTTATTTCTGTTCTCAAAAACCTGCTATGCAAATGGAGAAAACATTAAATCGGGAAAACAAAAAACACATTATCACTCCAAAATAAGCCCATAGGGATGAAATGTTTGTGTATATATATGTTGCAGATGTACTAAACTGAAACACCTCACTTATATTGCGACAAGTACCTTTAGCACATGGGAAATATGTTTTCAATATCTATGTATAAAGGCCCACCGTGATGCTATTCCTTTTAAACACATATTTTAGGTGTCAGAGTAGCAGCCGTGATAACCTGTATCCACAAAAAGAAAAGGGGGACTTATGGCACCTTAGAGACCAACAAATTTATTTGAGCATAAGCTTTCATGAGCTATAGCTCACTTCATCAGCTCACGAAAGCTTATGCTCAAATAAATTTGTTAGTCTCTAAGGTGCCACAAGTACTCCTTTTATATTTTAGGTGGTTTCTTTAAAATAAACAAAAAGCTATCTTTAAAAAATCTTGGACTTTTCTCTGTTCTGTACTTTTAGTTTTGTTTAAAATATAGCTTCAGTAACTAGAGATGACAAAACCGTTAGTGTCTTAATGCAAATTACATTAATCCCGGTCTTCTGTAATGCATGGGTTCTGTTTTGCTCTGCTTAGCTATACTGACCTGGTCACCACAGCACCATAAATACAGAGGCTGCTTTGAGACCAGCCATCTCCTGTGCCATCCTCCTTCTGGACATTAGGTGTCACAGCAGCAGCATGCAAGGAGTCTAAAAGCAGCAAATAAAATACTAACTAGTCAAAACACTGAAGATTAATAGCCACTTGCACTGAGGGACCATAGAGTAACATCTTCAGCCTCAGACCCATAGGCAAGAATTTCACCCCACTGGTGCTTGAGGGCTCTCAGGTCTGGGAAGGCCTTCAGGAGCTGCTTTTGTCTATAATTTCATTTTTGAAATAATATTGTTCTGGAGAAGAGTAAGGCTCCTGGACTCTTCCTCTGGTGTTTTCACTGAGTATGCACATCCCCACCAACATCACAGTTGCCAGTCCTGCAGACCAAAAGACAGAGCCCAGACATTACAGCTCCTGTGCATTAATTTATTTTCCTCTGTGCTGTTTTGCACAGGAGGGAAACGTATGGCAAGTGTATTTAAGATATTTGTATTTCTTTTGGAGTTTTCTCCCTTACCATTTAGCTTCTGCTTCTGTTTGATCCTGCATTTGTAGCATTGACTCAATGATGTTCTACTCTGTTATGGTAGAAATTATTGTGAGCTTACAATTTCAAGCAAAATGATCCAAACTGAAATCTGCTTTAAGGCACTGAATTTGACTCTATGATTCAGTGCAGAATAGAAGCAGGAGAAGATGGAATGCAGTAGAAAATAAAAGGTGCTCAGCTGAGTAAATGTATTTCTGATAAGTAATAAAATGACAAGGAATCTGAAAACTATGTAAGGCTAATTGGATTTATGCTAAATTGTGATATATTTAAATATATTTAAATGATTTTTCCTAGGCTGAAAGCTACTCTTTAAGCAAAGCCAATTCACCTTTATATCATGTATCAAGATATTCTCCATGTGCTGGCTCCATTTCCTGTAATCATGAGCCATGATTTTATGAAAGCAATTAGAAAAAGGTCTTCTGGCTTGAGGTAGGAGAATTTGGAACCCATCATGAGAACCTCTTACAACACCTTTTTAGTTTCATTATTCAGAACCTTTATTATTTGTTAGGCAAGAACAACATGTTCATCACTCTACAAGGCTGAAAATAAACCCTATTGGAAAGTTTCTCTTTCTGTGTGTGTATAAGATTACTCTAAAACATCATCAGAACAGGTAGTTCTGGAGATTGAAAATGAACTATGGAATCCTTGGCCCTCAAAGATATTAGTTCAAATTTTACCAAGATCTGTCCTCTCTATATCTGACCAAATTTTCTTCTTTACCCTCTTTTGCCAATTTATTTTGTTTCATCACTTCAGAACATCACTAAAGACTTTTGGGAAACTTCAGAGTCTGTGGGTGCAAAATGTCTGCAACTAATCTGAGACTCCAACATGTCTTCAAAATTACCTTAATGAAAAATTATGACAACATTGAGCAATTTGAAACTTCTAATATTTTCCTCGGTTTCCATTTTTCATCAGAAAATACATTTATTTGAAATCATTCTATCACTCTGCTTATCACTTCAAAATTAATTATTAAGATTAACCCCTTCTATTTAATTTCAAGAGTAGAACATCCATCAGAAAGTACTACATTGTATCAAAAACATCTGCAGTAACATCTTACATTAGCTATTGCTATTACTTGCGCTCATGATTTACAATGATTCTGTCATTAACTTTAAACAATTTCCAATACATGCCAGCTGTGTCATGCAGAAAAGTTTCATGAGAAGTTACCACATAAGAAAAACACTGGATAAAATTTGACTTCTTTAATAAATTCTGATTTGGCAATTCAGTGTTTGATTTCCTTTGCTTCTTGGATTGTTTGTGGACAGGCTAAGCTTTCCACAACCAGGAAAGCAACAATGGACAAAAAAAATAGTTCACCAAAAGAGGGATGTAAAGAATGAAAAGGTCCCATCATCGAAATGGGGGAAGAAAGATATTGCAGGAACATAGTTCATGAGTTAGGCAGAGGCTCATTTCTGCATTCTATTTCCAGATTTCCTAGGGGGATTTAAGACAACCCACATAATCTGGTTTCAGTCTCAGTTTCTGCAAAGTGGAGATAACAAACCTTACCTACTTTACAGGGCTGTTGTGACGCTAAATCTACTGTTACTTGTAAAGTGCTTGAAGATCCATGACTGGAAGGCAATATAGGAGTGCAAAGTAAATATTAGTAAGTAAAACAAAATATAGTCATTTTGCATTTTGCCTTTTTCTATTGTATAAGGACGTTTAATCCCTATTTTGCTTCAGTCTTCACTAAAAGGTTAATGGTGACCAGATACTAAACTCAATTAATTGTAAGCAACAAGGGATAAGGACCACAAGACAAAATAGGGAAAGAACAAGTTAAATAATAACATAACGTAGACGTAGTCAGGTCAGCAGGGCCTGATTAAATTCATCCTGATTAAAAACTAGTTGAAGTAATCTTGGAACCATTAGTAATTATCTTCAAGAATTTATGGATGACAGGGAGGCCCCAGAGGCCTGGAGAAAGGTAAACATAGTACCTATCTTTAAAAAGGGAGAAAAAGAGGACCCAGGGGATTATAGATGAGTCAGCCTAACTTTGGTATGTGGAGCGATACAGGAACAGATGTTCGATTTGTAAGCACCTGGAGAATAATAGGGTGATGAGGAATAGCCAGCATGGATTTGTCAAGAACAAATCATGCCAACCCAGGTTAACTTCCTTCTTTGACAGGGTTACTGGCTTAGTGGATGGGACAGTAGATGTGATGTATCTTGATTTTAGTAAGGCTTTTGACACAGTCCCACATGACATTCTTGAAAGCAAAATTATGGAAATGTGGCCTAGATGAAATTACCAAAAGGTGGGTGAACAACTGGTTGAAAGATTGCATTCAAATTGTAGTTATCAGTGGTTTGCTGTCAAATTGGGGGGCACATATTTAGTAGGATCCCACTGGGGTCTGTCCTGAGTCTAGTACTAGTCAATATTTTCATTAATGACTTGGATACTGGAATGGAGAATATGCTTATAAAATTTGTGGAAGACACCCAAACTGGAAGGGGTTGCAAGTAATTTAGAGGACAGGATTAGAATTCAAAAGGACCTCAACAAATTTGGAGAAGTGGCCTGAAATCAACATGGTGAAATTCAAAAAAGTGCAAAGTAATTCTTTTAGGAAGGAAAAATCAGATGCACAAATACAAAATGGGGCATAACTGGTTAAGTGCTAGTACTACTCAAAAGGATCTGGGCGTTATGGTGGATCACACATCGAATGAGTCAACAACGTGATGCAGTTGCAAAAAAGGACAATGTTCTGGGGTTTATTAACAGGAGTGTTGCACATAAGACATGAGAGGTAATTGTTCCATTCTACGCAGCGCTGGTGATGCCTCAGCTGGAGTACTGTGTCCAGTTCTGGGTGCCACACTTTAGGAAATACGTGAAGAAATTGGAGAAAGTCCAGAGCACAGTAATAAAAATGATAAAATGTTTAGAAAACTTGACCTATAAGGAAGGGTTTAAAAAACTAGACATGTTTAGTCTTGAGAAAAGAAGACTGAGGGGGAAACCTGATAAGAGTCTTCAAATATGTTAAGGGATGCTATAAGGAGGAGGAGGAGGATTAATTGTTCTCCATGCTAACTGAAAGTAGGACAAGAAATAATGAACTTAATCTTAGATTAGGTTAGATATTAGAAAAACTCTCTAACTATAAGGGTAGCTACATTCTGGAATAGGCTTCAAAGGGAGGTTGTGGAACCCCCATCAATGAAGGTTCTTAGAACATATTGGACAATCACATGTCAGGGATGGTCTAGGTTTACTTGGTCCTGCCACAGTGCAGGTGGCTGAACTTGCTGATCTCTTGCAGTCCCTTCCAGCCCTAGATGTCTGAGTTTGTGATTCTATAAAAATCATTACTACACTTTATTCAAATTTTAGCTCTATTGTATATATTTTTCTTTTATAGAAGACAAATTAGAAACATTTGATTGATGTTAAAAACTGAATGTTTAGCCCCATGTGCCTTTTATATAAATATAGAGAATAGCTATAACAGACACAATTGATGACTATTGTAAAATATGTCTCTTCCCTGTTTGAAATATTCCACATGTGCAACCTTTCCCGTTTTGTTAAAAAAAAAAAAAAGTCAATAGCGTGAGACCGTCTATTAAACCAAATATCAGTTTAGTTATAAGAACTAGGGCTGTCGATAAATCACAGTTAACTGGTGCAATTAACTCAAAAATTAATCGTGATTAATCACAGTTTTAATCACATTATTAAATAATAAAATACCAATTGAAATTTAAATATTTTGGATGTTTTTCTACAATTTCAAATATATTGATTTCAATTATAACACTAGAATACAAATTGTACAATGTTTACTTTATATTATTTTATTACAAATACAAATACTGTAAAAAGGATAAAGAAATAGTATTTTTTCAATTCACTTCATACAAGTACTGTAGTGCAATCTCTTTATCATGAAAGTGCAATTTACAAATGTAGATTTTTTTTGTTACATAACTGCACTCAAAAACAAAACAATGTAAAACTTCAGAGCCTACAAGTCCACTCAGTCCTACTTATTGTTCAGCCAGTCGCTCAGACAAACAAGTTTGTTTACATTTGAAGGAGATAATGCTGCCCACTTCTTGCTTACAATGTAATCTGAAAGTGAGAACAGGCATTCTCCTGGCACTTTTGTAGCTGGCATTACAAGGTATTTATGTGCCAGATATTCTAAACGTTCGTATGTCCCTTCATGCTTCAGCCACCATTCCAGAGGACATGCTTCCATGCTAATGACACTTGTTTAGAAAAATAATACATTAAGTTTGTGAGTGACCTCCTTGGGGAAGAATTATATATCTCCAGCTCTGTTTTACCTACATTCTGCCATATATGTCATGCCATAGCAGTCTCGGATGATGACTCAGCACATGTTGTTCATTTTAAGAACACTTTCACTGCAGATCTGACAAAACACAAGGAAGGGACCAATCTGAGATTTCTAAAGACAGCTACAGCACTCAATCCAAGGTTTAAGCATCTGAAGTGCCTTCCAAAATCTGAGCAGGACAAGGTATGGAGCATGCTTTCAGAAGTCTTAAAAGAGCAACACTCGGATGCAGAAACTACAGAACCCAAATCATCAAAAAAGAAAACCAAGCTTCTGCTGGTGGCATCTGACTCAGATGATGAAAATGAACATGTATCAGTCTGCACTACTTTGGATTGTTATTGAGCAGAACCCGTCATCAGCATGGCGACATGTTCTCTGGTATGGTGGTTGAAGCATGAAGGAACTTATGAATCTTTAGTGAATCTGGCACATAAATATCTTGCAACGCTGGCTACAACAGTGCCATGTGAATGCCTGTTCTCACTTTCAGATGACATTGTAAACAAGAAGTGGGCAGTATTATCTCCTGCAAATCTGAACAAACTTGTTTGTCTGAGCAATTGGCTGAACAATAAGTAGGACTGCGTGGACTTGTAGGCTCTAAAGTTTTACATTGTTTTATTTTTGAGTGCAGTTATTTTTTGTACATAATTCTACATTTGTAAGTTCAACTTTCATGATAAAGATTGCATTACAATACTTGTATGAGGTGAATTGAAAAATGATATTTCTTTTGTTTTTTATAGCACAAATATTTTTAATAAAAAATAAATATAAACTTAATGTGCACTTTGTATTCTGTGTTGTAATTGAAACCAATATATTTGAAAATATAGAAAACCCTCAAAATATTTAAATAAAAGGCATTCTATTCTTGTTTTACAGCGTGCTTAATTGCAATTAATTTTTGTAATTGCTTGACAGCCCTAATAAAAATAGATTCAAACATTTATTAGGAAATATTTTAAATGATAGAACACAAGTTGTTGAATACACATTATGAATGCTCCAGCCATATCCACTCCTGTTTATCAAAAAAGATGTTATAAACATGAATTGCAAATGAAGAGAGAAAAGTGGTATGAGCTGACAATTCCCCCCCGAGGGAAATTAGTCTGGACATATTATCCTCATATTGGCGGTGTCCAGTAACACGTTCAATATCAATGTCCCTCGACCAATTGATGGTATCAGAAACCATCAACCACCACATCAGCTTGGCATAACATCTGGGCACCTTACAGTCTCAGAACACAGTCTCGGTCCTGAGGTCCCAAGCACCCAGTGCTCCAATGATCAGCATATGAACAATAGTGGAGTATCCCCATTCTCTCACAGTATCAGCTGGGGTGGAGGTGGGGGTGTATTTCTCCAGTTTTCATTCCCATTCCTCAAAAAAGGCAATGATCTGGTTCTCAAAGTTTCTTCTAGTCCAAAGGTCCATTCTTTAAAAGTGGATCTCATAATCCACTCACTTTTTTCATATTCTGGCAAATCATTAAGTATTAGCGATGATATTAGATTTCTATTTTATCATATACTAGTGTTTAATTCATGGTCCATACAATATATAACTATTCCTGACTTAAGTCATCAACTGTTAAAAGCTTTTCCTGCACTTAAGGCAGGGTTCTCCAACTTTTTCATATAGTGAGCCACAGCTTAATAGCAGTAGATCTCGTGGAACATTTCCCCTTTCATACTGACTACCTTCTCTCCCATTTGCAATCACAGAACATCCCTATAGCAACTGCAGCAATTGCTTATGTGGAAAAGTAATTTTAATGTATTTTCAGCTTCTTTTTAATGAGATTTAGCAGGTGGAAACAAGGAAGAGAGTTACCACCATGTGCCCAGCCAGCTCTCTGTAGACCAGTGGTTCTCAAACTTTTGTACTGGTGACCCCTTTCACATAGCAAGTCTCTCTCTGAGTGTGACCCCTTTATAAATTAAAAACACAATTTTATATATTTAACACCATTATAAATGCTGGATGCAAAGCGGGGTTTGGGGTGGAGGCTGACAGCTCGCGACCCCCCATGTAATAACCTCTTGACCCCCAGAGTGGTCTCAACCCCCAGTTTGAGAACCCCTGTTGTAGACCTTTGTGGGTCCCCAGTGGTCTATGGACCACAGCTGAGAACCATTCATTTTGTTTTGTTAACAAGCGAGATGAATTCTATGCAGTAGTTCCACTGAGATATTTGAAACTTCCTCATTTTCTGCCTTGCATTTAAGTGAGATAGAATATACTCCATGGGCTCTTACATTCTATTAAGCAATTTATTTTTAGCTGCTTCCTCTACTTAAAGGTATAGCTGACTCCCTTCTTGACACTTGGGATTTTGTCATTACATGGTACAAAAGGAAATGAACTTTTACAAAATCTGGGTTAAGGATAATAGAGAGCCTGCTGGCCTAAGCTAATAGAGAACTCCCTGTAGATCAATGACAGAGCTCTTGCTTTGATAACTGAAGATCCTGGATTCCAGTGCCAGTAGCAACCTCTCCTCCTAATTAATTTTAGATGTACTGCAATCTGTTAAGGGGATGTATAATGGCAGCTGAATATTGATAACAAATACCCAACAGTTATAGAAGATGAATTACTTATTTGGTTGTCTTAGTATTGGGAAAAAATGGGGACATACAATCTGTTTTTAATCTTTTAATAGGTTTTATTTTAACACAAAAATGGCTTTTAGAAGTACTATTCTTTAAGGAATATTCCTGAGTGATATATTCTTATCTTTTCCTTTCAACTAAATACATACAGTACTCTAGTGTAAATTATTTTAAAAGATTTATTATTTAATAATCCTTAGAACTTAGAATAAAAAAATCAAGAAACCAATATTGTACATAGTACTCAGGAGATTTATACAAGGTATGCAGACTCCCCTGAAATAACTCTTACTAGAAAATTGTGTAGTATGTTGTATACCTCCCTGAGGGAAAATAAAAACAAGTACAGAGCAGGTTCTATACAAGCAGTGTCAGAGTTTGACTCAGAGCCTGTCTGACTACTCAGGACATTTTATAAAAAGATTCAGCACCTAGATACAAGGGTGTTGGATGTATTAGATCTGCCTATACAGCTAAGGAGGCAGACAGACTGATGTGGAGGTGCTTTGTATAGACATGGCTTATAAATCACTTCCTTCGTGTTAAAAACATAAGTTAAGCTGAAAGAATGTTATATGGCTAAAATTTTACTGGTCAGCAACTCTCAAGCATTGTGATCCAATTATAGACAAGGCTTAATCCTATGCATAGTTAGTTTTATTATACAGGTATGTCTGAGACCACCCCCAGGGAACTGCACAGTTGGCAATCCCATTGGAGCTCCATGTTATTTATTTGTCTTATTTGGGTTAGGTTTTTTTTTAAATGTGCTTATCCACCTTTTTTGGGTGCATGTACATTTAAAAAAAAATGACAATCTTTAAGATAGTGTAGTGGAGAATAACTGCTGACCAGCCATGGTTTTTGCAAGCCATGCACACTAGAAAAGTAATAAAAGGACCAACACAGACATATATCACTACTATGGAAGCTTCCTTCTTATCAAGGGCAAGTTTATCTATAAATAATATCCAGCAAAGTGTTGCTGTTGAACGGAAACTACATAAGGAAGGAAAATGCAAAGTTAAAATAGAAATAAACCCTTTGAAAATGCTAATTCCATTTTTTCAAAAAACAAAACAGCCTTTACACCTGGGGCCATCAAGAGGATGCCACATGTGGCTGTGGTCAAAGACCGACAATGTCACACATCACTGATGATTGCCCTCTGACCAAAGGCCTGTTCAAAATTGGTTCAGAAGGGCCCATGAGTGGCATGGCACATCAAAGCCGGGTACATACACGGTCGGATCAGTCATAAGAGACTGCTGTCTGACATCAGCTGCAGACCATTCTTCACACCACATCAACTTTACAGAGAAATCTGGGCAGAGCAAGTGGGCCCACAATGGGTGCCTCAACTACAAGCATATTCTTGCATGGTCAAAGAGGTCCACGTATAGTGGTAGGCCTGGGTTCGCCCTGATCTTCTCAACCATTTTGGCTGTAGCATTCTCATGACAGATGTGTGGAGGAGTGATGTTAGTTAACATGGGGAGCCACAGTACTCAGAGCCATCCCTAGGGTATGTCGAATCATGGCAGCTGCCCCAGGCCCCGTGCTTTGGGGGCCCCGTGGTGGCCGCCCGAATCACTGTACCCTAGGGACAGCTCTGTGCTCGTGTCATGTGGGGGGCGCTAGGCCAGCCCAGGGGGGGTGGGGTTACAGTGCAGGGGGACAGGCTGGCCCAGGGGTTCGCCAGGGAGGCCTGGCGCCAGCATCAGGGGTTGGGCCCGCATTCTCCTACATGAGCCCACCCTGCCCCGCCCCGCCGGCTCCCGGCGTCACTTGGGGAAGGAGCTGGAAGCTGTAAAGAGGCGAGAAAGAGGCGGGGCAGGGGCGGGAAGAGGACTTGGGGGAAAGGGTGGAGTGGGAGGCGGGGGCAGGGCCTGGGGTGGAGCGGGGGTTGTCCTGGGCCCCCCTAGGGATGGCCCTGACAGTACTGGTGTGGGTCAAATTGTTCCCATTAATGATGCACATGGTTGAGTGTAGTTGTGTGTCAGTCAACTTGATGTGAGCCAAATGGAGCCAGACTGGAGCACAGTATTCTGCTGCAGAGTAACAGGGGGCTAAACTGGATGATTGGAGAGTTTGAGCATTTGCTCCCATTAAGTGCTGGCCAATTTGCTTAAAGGTCTTTACACGAACTCACCTGAGCAACAGTTTTCCCCAAGTGATTAAGTTATATATTTAAGAGATGAATGTAGGGTTACTCCGAGGTAGACTGGGTGGGATTCGTGCGTTAAGTAATGTCCAGAGACATTCAGTTCTTGGCCTGCTCTGGCATTGTAAAGATGGACTACACTTGAACTGTCTTGGTCACACTTGCTTATAAATGCCACTGATGGAAGTATTTGCCCATCTTAATCAAGTCAGCATTTATGGCATTTAAGTGCCCTGATAGGAAATGAGTGGCAAGTGATTCTCTGGAGCCACGTGGAAGCAGGTTGCAGAAGGACAACAGATGGGGCACTAAGCAGGGGGGTTTGGGCAGGCTCATTTGAAAACCATCGAGGTTATAACACCCATTTACACTGCCTTGGTAAGACTGTAATTTGAATAATGAACATACAGTGGGTACCATTAAAAAATCGATATTTACTGTGCCACAGCATTTTACTGTGTGGTGATTTTTCCGTATAATTTTGATAAGAAGCAGTGTAAGCACTGTAACTGCTGTGGGGGAGGGTAAATATGATTTTGTTTTTCAATGGCACCCGCTGTAGTGCTGGTGAGAATGTCACTGGGAGTTGCATGAAGTACCACGGGGCTATGGTGCACCCACAGTCTACATCAATGAGATTATCACACCAATATGGTATTGAGCCATCTAGCTAAGGTACTGATAAGGTACCTTGGTATCTGAATGTGGCTGTAATTGTATGTAATAGGAATATAACACCAACAGCAGAGCCATGCTCTTTAGCGAGTGGCAGGCAATGGAAGAAGTTGAGACTGAGTTGAAGACTGTGCAGCTCATGGTAACATCACAACAAATCTCTTTATCATCTTTGATTTTTGAGAGCAGTGTATGGGTCTAGTTGCTGGCTCAGGCCTTACTATCAATCCAAGTCTGAGCGAGACTTTATTCTCCATGGTCCATTGAAGTATTGCAGTGCTTGTAAATGGCAGTCTGGGTGCAGTACTGTACCAGAAAGGAAAGCGCTTTCAAAAGATATCTTGACACATCACTTAACAAGAATGGCTTTATTTACATAATGATATTTTTGGCAACCTGACTTAAAGGTGGAACAGGGGATTTGTTTCTGTTCTTTTGATTTCCTTGTACTTCAGCTACAGACATCTATGTACTTTTTTCCTGTTTCTTTATTGAGATTTCTGAGAAATAAAGAAAAATAATTACCACGCAGCTCAGCCCAGAAACACCAAATGTCCAGGATGTATTTACTTCCCCATTTTTGTTCTGTTTTTTTTCTGCTATGGATGCAGAGCTAGCTCTTGGAAGAGTTGTCACAACTAAACATGTTCCAGAAGGATCTATGAAGGGCATAGAACTGCAGTGCACCAGGGGTATAGACATTTCTACTCAGGCTTCTCACTCTGCAAGCAGGGCTTAGGACAGCAGGTATCCTGTATTTTGCTGGTACATGTCCATGTGGAGATAAGAGGAAGGACTTGCCACTAAGTGTGTTCTAGTTACAGTCCTCATGACACTCATTCTCTGACACTGGAGTCTTGCACAAAAAAAGAAAACTAACCGTCTGCTACTGCTGCAGTCTGGAAGCTAATACATATTTGTGCAAGTATCATATTAACAGTTTTTCAGAGACAGGTTGCTCCCTCTAATAAGCCCGAGGCAAGCAATCAGCTACTGCACCCTTTTCTTGTACTCTTTCTTTACTGCCTTCCTCTTGCATTCTCAATCTCCAAGTACCCCTCATGATACTACATTAAATAATAAAAGATCCAAAGATTTTGTAGGTTGTGTTTGTCAAACAAATCACCAACTACCAAAGATCTGTTGTACTATTTAGGAGCCACATTGCAGTCTTGAATGGAATGCAGCATGATTTCCCCACCCCATGCTGGTCAGTGCATGAGGAGGGCTGAACTTTCCCCTTTGGGGACTCTTAATGCCCCTGTGGAAGCTGAGAGACAGCAGCTCTTGCTGTGTCCAAAGCAGAGAGTCTGTCATTATCCGTGGGCTGTATGAAGTGAGATTAGATTCCACACATTCCCTGGGTGTGGCAGACGGCAGACTCTGGCACAGCATTAGTACAGAAAGTAGTCTCCCTTTTTTCAACCATCTTTGTTTATTGACAAGTCAATTCAAATGACCTCACATAGAAAGGACAGTCTTATGGTCAAAGCACAGAACAGGATGTCAACAACGTTGGGTTCTGTTCCTGCTTCTGCCACAAACTTTGCCTTCTGTTTCAGTTTCTCCATATGTAAGAAGGACCTCAGCTGTACATCCTCAGTGTAGAGATATTCAGGTCAGGGTGGAGACAGCTGTGGGGAGGCTTTTTCACTGGGGGAGGGGAAAGGATGTGTGAATGTAATTCAGTGAGGAACCCACATGTTTCTCTGAATACCCAGCAGGCCTGAAGTTTAGAAGGAGTGTTTCTGTCCTTGTTTTCTCCTGGGAACTTGGCTGAGGTAAGTGATGCTTTGCTTGAAACTATAGGCTGGGAAGTATTTTTTCCCCTGATTGGCACTTGAAAAGGTGGGATGCTGTTAGCTCTACATAGCTTGTGTTAGATGGCAATGAAATCTATCCACCCTGGCTAGTGGAATACTTGCTGAGTGTGATGACTGCTGTCTGTCCTTCCTCAGTGGACTCCCATATCATAGTGGCTCGTAGTCTATAAGGATGCAAAATTACTTCTTAAATTAAAGTAAGATTCTTTACTTCAAAACCAATCCTCCTCATAGGGTTATAAACCCCTTCTTTAAGTTTTCTGTTGGCTAATACTTATCATTCAACTCAAATATTATAAAGTAATATCTGATTCTAAATTGTGAGGCTCCCATACTCTCCAGTACTCAGTCTGTTTGATTCCAAGATTGCTCAACATTTTTAGTAGACCTTGTTGAAAAATTTCAAACTGTAAAATATTTCAATGCGGGAGGAGGGGGGAGAAAGGGGCAAAGTTTTTTGTGAAAAATGTTCCTGTTCTTTGATCAGTTGATTTCAGTGGGAGGTGGGTGCCCAGGCACCTTTGAAAAGACCACTAGATGTTTATTTGCATATGTGCTGGAATTAGGGGTGCTGGTTTGAAGTGGCTTCCATCGTATACAGGGTTTACAGTTTGGTTCAATGGCTCTCAGTACCCCTATATACAAATTGTTCCAGTACCCCTACCTATCTGCATATTTAGATGCCTAAATGCCTTTTAAAAATCTGGTCCTCTATACCTTATTATTGAAGCCTAGCAAGGGGTTCAGTTAAAAGGATGCACAGGATGAGGGGGTTAGCTGGCTGTTGCATCTCTGCTCTTATGGCTTCTGTTTCTGACACTTCGCTCTTCCTGTTGATTGAGGCTATGCGTCTATGCTTCCATTGTTCCTCAGGCTGTTGTACTTTGTCTATCCCTCCTCAACTGAAACTTAAAATAATAACATTCCACACTGTTCCTTCCTCCCTCTTTTTATTGTACCTTTATTCTACTCCACTTCCAAACTGATGGTGGTGCTTTTTTCCTCCCGCTATAAAGGAAACAAAGCACTCCCAATTTTCTTTACGCTTTCCTTCACTGAACGTTATTTTGAAAGCTCCCTAATTTCCCAGATACCCATTACACCATTCACATAATTTCCCCTAAATGACACTTTGTCTGAAACGTGACTGAAAAGTAAGATTGCTTTACTTCGTGATCTGCTGTCTGTGTCAATTCAGTCACATCTGCTTATTTTACTGACAACTATAAGCTATTCCTGATACCACTGCAGAATCAATACAGCTAAGAACATGTGAAGTGGAGTCTATTCCTCCATGGGCATCTTAATTTTTTTTTTTTAAAATCTGCATAGGACCTCATTCTCCTATGTCTGAGATTAGTGTAATTCTTTTGAATCCAATTGAGTTACTCCTGAATTCCACTAAGAAACTCAGGCCTTCGGTTCAATCGGTCACGCCTATATAAAATGCAGTCATAATATGGCCTGAAAAACTTTTACTGGTGATGATGAGATGATTGATGATGAAGACGAGAACTTGGCCTGACTTTCAAATCCTAGGCTGAATTTACAGGATTACAGTCAGGAAAAAAAGGTCTGCAAGCTAATTGAGCACACTTGATCTGGAAATAATTAAGACCAAGATGGAATTCTTCAATATCATTTTTGTAGCTGCTTCACAGAATAGAAACTAGGATGACCAGACAGCAAATGTGAAAAATCGGGACAGGGAGTGGGGGGGTAATAGAGCCTATATAAGAAAAAGACCCAAAATCGGGACTGTCTCTATAAAATCGGAACATCCGGTCACCATAGTAGAAACACACATCAAGGACCTGATCCAAAGCTCACTGAAGTCAAATTTCCATAGACTTCACTGAACTTTGGACCAGGCCCTAAGCCTTCACCGCCTGGCGAAGAAAATAAACCCTGCTGCCGTCCAATCCATTCTCCAGCTGCTGCAGAACAATGGTTGCCATGATGTCCACAATGGAATCGTTACTATAGTTTCTCAGCCTAACAGCTTGGCACTTTCTTCTGAAGGGGGAGTACATTTTAACAGTTTTAAGTGCAAGGTGTATAACTGATCCCCTTTTATAGACCCGGGGGTCAAATTCCCCCATCTTCAGTGGAGCTACAATGGGATGAATTTGGCCCCTTACTTAATATGGATGTCTTTTTACAAGTACATCATCTGCCCGGATACAGTTATGTCAGCTTTTGCAAAGTGCATGTGCCACATTATCTTATAGCGAGTAGAATAAATGGCTCAATTATAATTCATCATTTGAATTGTGCTTTTCACTTTTCAAATCTTTTTTTACAAATAAGAATAGAATAACAAATGCTCTTAACTTGGGTTTCTTTAAATCATTCACTTTGGATTCAAAGCATGACGCTAACAGGCTTAATATGTTTGTTCCTGCTGATAACTTTTTTTTTATGTGGACTCATCTTCAAAACTCACGTTGCATCTTCCATTTTCAACATAAACAGCAATGATTAGAGACTGTGGGGTTTGATTATGTGGCAGTATATTTGGGACACCAATTACTCTGGTTTTGCCTATAATAGAGGGTTACCTGGGGAGAACAGTTCTAATGTATGATTAAATTTAGGAAAGTTAAGCAGAAAACTCAATGATGTCTCTTTTAAAAACAATATTGGGGAGCTGTGGGAAAGATTTGTTAGCCATTCTGCTGTTTTGTATATGGCTACGTTTTTGATCAAATTAAGTATTCTCCAAAAAGAAGTATGCCCTTTGCACAGGATAGGTGATATGGTTAAAGTTCAGATAATAATTCCAGGAATTGGGATTGGCTGAATCACTGCAGCAAAGAGTTCAATGATATAAGGGAAATATTGTGTAAGAAGCTGAAGGAGAGAGTATAAAACCTTGGCGTAGGATTGAGGCATTTGTAGCTCTGGGCAGGGGGAAAGGGAGGCAGAGAAGGAAAGATTGAATTTCTGTTAGGAAGTCTTAATGAAATTGAACTATTAATAGTGAGGCAATGGATTAGTTGCCATTAGTTAAGGAAGCACCTTAGGATTTAATTAACGCCATGATTTAAAGACTTGAAGACACTAGAATCTAAAGTGTAAAAATCTTGTTTGCAGGAGACAAGAGCTAAGAAAATGTGTTAATTCATATAGCGCAGGGGTGGCCAACCTGAGCCTGAGAAGGAGCCAGAATTTATCAATGTACATTGCCAAAGAGCCACAGTAATTGATCTTTAAATATTCATGGTAAATAGGCCTAATGGCCTGTGAAGGGATGTTGGATGGGGTGGGATCTGAGTTACTACAGAAAATTCTTTCCTGGGTATCTGGCTGGTGAATCTTGCCCATGTGCTCAGGGTTTAGCTGATTGCCATATTTGGGGTCGGGAAGAAATTTTCCTCCAGGGCAGATAGGAAGAGGCCCTGGAGGTTTTTCGCCTTCCTCTGTAGCATGGGGCACGGGTCACCTGCTGGAGGATTCTCTGCTCCTTGAAGTCTTTAAACCACGGTTTGAGGACTTCAATAGCTCAGATACAGGTGAGATGTTTTTCTCAGGAGTGGGTGGGTGAGATTCTGTGGCCTGTGTTGTGCAGGAGGTTGGACTAGATGATCATAATGATCCCTTCTGACCTTAGTATCTATGAATCTAGAAGCCCCACATTAGCAACCCGTTCCCAGCACCTCCCACCCACCAGCAGCCCTGCCAATCAGCGCCTCCCGCACCTCCCAATCAGCTGTTTTGTGGTGTGCAGGAGGCTCAGGGGGGGGCAGGGGGAGGAGCGAGGGAATGGCAGGCTCAAGAGATGGGGCGGGAAGGGGTGGAGTGGGGGCAGAGCCTGTGGCAGAGCCAGAGGTTGAGCAGTGAACACCATCCCCCCCCCCGCCCCCCCCGGCACCTTGGAAAGTTGGCGCCTGTAGCTCCCCTCCTGGAGTCGGTGCCTGTACAAGGAGCTGCATATTCTGTGCTATATCCACAGATTGGCCACCCTTGATATAGCATGTATTTGGTGCTGGACAATTAGAAAATATTTATTCAGCTGGGGGTGAGGTGGGAGGAAGAGATAGGGTTGCCACCTGTTTATGTTTTCCAGGATCATTCCTTTTCTGAGCTATCCAAAGAAATCTGTAAGTCTTCCCAGGACATTAATTTGTCCTGATTTATGTCACCTCCCATTCCTTAGCCTGCATTTCCCTCCAGATTTTGCCTCTGTAGAAGGAACTGCCCTGGCTTAGAGCACAGACTCAGCAGGGGACCAAGGGATAAGAGGGAGCTTAACCAGCCTTGGAGCAGGATGGGGGAATGGTGCCTGCAGGACAGGGCTGAGGAGACCAAGGTATTCTCCTCAGGTCTGAGCTAATGGCTCAGCTGTGGAATGTGGGGGCCATACCCAGATGGCTTAATGCTCTCCTCTCAGGCTCCTCAGTGCGTCGCCATTTTACTTGGGGGGCGAGGGGGGGGGTCTGTCTGTCTGCCTGAGGTGGCAGGAAGCCCTCCCTTATAACCTTTACTCCAGTAGTTAGGGTACTCACCTGGGATGCAGAAGACCCCCCAGTTCAAGTCCCCCATTCTCATCAGGAGAAGGGATTTGAACAGGGATCTACTACCACCTCTCAGGTGGATGCCCTAACCACACTTTATATATAATGAATAAATATAAACTGGCTGATGACTAGTGACTGACAGATCTCTAAGGGCTCAGGTCAGTTTGAAATGTAAGTTGCCACTGTTGCAGTGGTGCTAGAATTAATCATCAGTTACCCAGATTCACAGTAACTGAAGTAAATAGGAGGCCTGATTAAATGCACACTAGCCAAAAGCTTCCTTTCTTCTCCTCAACGGAGTTGAGAAAATCATTAGCTTGGCAAGAAGAGAGATGGCAGATAATTAGGGGTCTACTTAAATCATGGAGAAATTACACACATTTTTGTGGGTTGGTCATGGGCATAAATAGCAAATTTCACAGATGTGTTCATACAGCAGCATTGCTCAAACTGGGGATCCTCACCCAAAAGGGGGTCACAAGTCTTTTTGTGGGGGGGAGGGTTGCAAGAGTGGCAGCTCCTGGACAGGTGCCCATCTCTGAAGGCAGCGTTGCCACCAGCAGCAGCAGAGAAGTAAGGGTGGCGATGCCATACCATGCCACCCTTCCTTCTGCGCTGACAGTGCCGCCTTCGGGGCTGGGAGCCCGGCCAGCAACCATTGTTCTCCAGCCATCCAGCTCTGAAAGCAGCGTGGAAGCATGGGTGGCAATAATGCCACCGCTCTACCACAGCCAGATGTCATGGGGCAGGCTAGATTTCATGGTTCATGAATTTGGTAGGGCCCTACGAATAATGGAATTGACCGTGCTTCAGGGCTCAGACAATGCAACACTCCACAGATTGCTGCATGTAACGAACTCATGAATCCTGCTGGCTGGTTCTAAATTAAGTCTGGTAGGGGGAAAAAAGGGTTGCTTTCTAAATTTCATGTCCTCGAATTACCTGGATTACAAATGCGATGCAAGTGTTATAGAAGGGTTCAAATGGACTAATTTGCAACAACATTTCTGATATCAATTTTCCTCTTAAGGAAGGAATCACGTGGACTAACACAGAAACAAACTTGTAGACATGCCACAATATGTTCAGCAAGGTTTATTTCATTTACATTTGATGAATGCTTCTGAACCCTGTCCAGCAACTGCATACTGTATGTAGACTGTCAACTGAAATAAATATTTTTGTGTTTTTAGGTACATATATGGGCACTTCATGCTCTGCTTGATACAATGCATCATTAATCCGGTTATGACCACCCTTTTCTTTCAAGAATTAGATATGCCTTTTTGTTACTATTCCCCTTGCCTTCCCTCCCCTCCCATCTCCTCTCCCAGCTGCCTAACCTTCTTACCCTGGTGGCTGCATGTGAAAATGTAACCCCTCCCACTGTCACTGGTCCGCAGATGTAAGCTGAAGAATAAAAGCAATCCAACCTCAGCCCGGGATCCCTATAAGAGGAAAACACATTTTGAGGAACACTTTGGGACTAGTCTGATCTGGCTTTTTCTCATGCCATCATGCATGTTTGATGGGAGAGATTTGAGAAGGTATCTATTTGGGATCTCCCTATATTTACTCCTTAGGTTCCCAAGAATGCTTTTCTCACCCCAGTGAGTCAAGGCTGCTACTTGTTCAGGTGATGGGAGCCACTAGAAATAGTTTCAAGGTGCTCTCTGTCTGCTAGAGGCTTGAATATGCTTCCCTTCAGAAGGAGCAAGGGTTCCCACATGGTCACAATTCTTTTCTAAAAGTTTAGTCAAGTCTTTTGCTTTGGATCCCAAGGCATTTTGTTGCTCTCTTGTATACATGTGTTAAATACACAGGATTGGCTGACTGCACCTGATCAATCTTCTTCTATAGGGAGACCCACCAGCAAAGATGAGAGCCTGCTGCTCGTAACAGCTCAGAGTTACTCTATCTCATAGGTAGGGATTATGCTTTGAAGGACCCTGGTTTGATTTTTGCCTGATGTATGGTGTCTGTCTGAATATAGTTCCATATAGGCAAGATGGTCCTATATTTGTTTCTACCAAATCAGAGATATAAAACTGACCTTTTGGATGTAAGCAAGTATCTAACTTAACCAAAGCAAGTAAAAACTTCTGGAAAAGAGACTAAAATATCCTATTTCTAACATAGTTTCCAGCATGGGTCAAGCATCAAATAATCAAATTTCATTGCTAAGCATCCCTGCACTTTGTAGAATATATTAAAATATTAATGACCTGGACACTACACTAGTTATTTGAGGGAGGGGGAACTTGGACTAACATTTTGCCCAGTAATCATGCAGATATCCAATGCACAATAATGAGAACACTCAGATGCTGTTGTATTTTGCCTGTATGTCCATGCTGTTTCAGGGATACTAACATAGTGTACCGTGACTTCACTTCTCCCCTTTCAGCCAAACTATTTCTGTCACAAACTGATGAAAACCTCTGTGTATTAACAAGGTGAGAAGCAACTTGATAATGAAAAAATACTTGCAGGGAAAAGCAAGAGGAGAAAATAGCATTTAAGTGAACCTTTCCAAGAATGGCCAATAGTACAGTTCATACAGAAGGCTATAACACTGTCAGAGTGAAAGGACTGGATTCTTTCCTGTGCTGAGCTTCACCTGGAGTGGGGGCTGGATGTCAGGAATCCACTTCAAACTGGCTGATTTTCAGGCCCAGGCCCAACCCCCAGTCCCTGTGCAATTTAAAGTTGGTACCATGCCAGACAGCTTGAAGGTCCACCCTTAACTCAGGATCCTTAATGAATTTATGCTTTCTCACCTTTGACATGCCCCCCTTCCCAGGAGTGGGAGTGACTGGTGCAGGCCTTGGCTGAAGAGCAAATGCACCAGCAAGGACTTCCCCTAAGTCAGGTACATTTTGTGTTGGACATTTATGGCTACATTACAGTCCCTTTATGGCCCCATTGTGCCACCACCCAGCTAACAATCTGGCCCAAAATACCTAATGCTTGGATCATGGGGTAAAATTTAGAATGAAGAGCACTACAGAAGAGTTAAAGTTATTTATAGTACCATAAGTGTGCGTGGCTATGCACGCACACACACACACACACATGCAAGGAAAAACCACCAATTCTGCCCAGAACAGAGTTCCTGTCCTAAAGAACTTACTATGGTCTATAGATACAAGTGGGTACAATACAGTACAGAGCACAGAGTGTCTAGTGGTAACTGCTGCTGAAATGTTGCTCCCAACAAATGGGCTTCAAGAGTATTCCAAAGGAAATATCTCCAATGACCAGTGATGGGACACTAGAGGGGAGGGCGCTGAGTTACTACAGAGAATTATTTCCCAGGTGGCTGGCTGGTGGGTCTTGCCCACATGCTCAGGGTCCAACTCCTTGCCATATTTGGGGTTGGGAAGGAATTTTCCTGAGTCAGATTGGCAGAGATTTTTGCCTTCCTCTGTGGCATGGGTCACTTGCAGGTTGAAACGAATGTAAATGGTGGATTCTCTGTAACTCAAAGTCTCTAAATCATAATTTAAGGATTTCAGTAACTCAGCCAGAGGCTAGGGGTCTATTACAGGAGTGGGTGAGTGAGATTCTGTGGCCTGCAATGTGCAGAAGGTCAGACTAGATGATCATGATGTTCCCTTCTGGCCTTAAAGTCTATGGAGAAGGATGCAGCTGTTTGTTATATAGGCTACACTAAGTATAAGGGATGGCATGGAAGAAAGCATGTAGTTAACAGTGAACAAAAGAAACAAAGGGCCAAATCCTGAGAGATAATAGTATGTGAAGTCCAAAGTTACACTGTTGTTAAAAACTGGTGCTAGGTCAGAATCTGGCCTAATTATTAGCATTTGTCTTCATAGCATTTAGTTTGTTTGCAAATTCAAACATCCCTTTGAAGAAAGTGGGGTTATCACCATTTGACACAGGAGGAAATTAAATCTCTGAGGGTATGTCTACACTACGGAATAAGGTCGAATTTATAGAAGTCGGTTTTTTAGAAATCGGTTTTATATATTCGTGTGTGTGTGTCCCCACAGAAAATGCTCTAAGTGCATTAAGTGCATTAACTCGGCGGAGCGCTTCCACAGTACAGAGGCTAGAGTCGACTTCCGGAGCGTTGCACTGTGGGTAGCTATCCCACAGTTCCCGCAGTCTCCGCTGCCCATTGGAATTCTGGGTTGAGATCCCAATGCCTGATGGGGCTAAAACATTGTCGCGGGTGGTTCTGGGTACATATCGTCAGGCCCCCGTTCCCTCCCTCCCTCCCTCCGTGAAAGCAAGGGCAGACAATCGTTTCGCGCCTTTTTTCCTGAGTTACCTGTGCAGACGCCATACCACTGCAAGCATGGAGCCCACTCAGGTAACCATCACCCTATGTCTCCTGGGTGCTGGCAGACGCGGTATGGCATTGCTACACAGTAGCAGCAACCCCTTGCCTTGTGGCAGCAGACGGTACAGTACGACTGGTAGCCGTCATCGTCATGTCCGAGGTACTCCTGGTCGCCTCTGTGAGGTCGATCAGGAGCGCCTGGGCAGACATGGGCGCAGGGACTAAATTTGGAGTGACTTGAGCAGGTCATTCTCTTTAGTCCTGCAGTCAGTCCTATTGAACCGTCTTATGGTGAGCGGGCAGGCGATACGGACTGCTAGCAGTCGTACTGTACCATCTTCTGCCGAGCAGCCATGAGATGTGGATGGCATGCAGTCCTTCTGCACCGTCTGCTGCCAGCCAAAGATGTAAAAGATAGATGGAGTGGATCAAAACAAGAAATAGACCAGATTTGTTTTGTACTCATTTGCTTCCCCCCCTCCCCCGTCTAGGGGACTCATTCTTCTAGATCACACTGCAGTCACTCACAGAGAAGGTGCAGCGAGGTAAATCTAGCCATGTATCAATCAGAGGCCAGGCTAACCTTCTTGTTCCAATAAGGACAAAAACTTAGGTGCACCATTTCTTATTGGAACCCTCCGTGAAGTCCTGCCTGAAATACTCCTTGATGTAAAGCCACCCCCTTTGTTGATTTTAGCTCCCTGAAGCCAACCCTGTAAGTGCCCCTCCCGACGTCAGAGCAACGGCAAACAATCGGGCATCTGAGAGTGCTGTCCAGAGCAGTCACAATGGAGCACTCTGATGGGGCTAAAACATTGTCGCGGGTGGTTCTGGGTACGTATCGTCAGGCCCCCGTTCCCTCCCTCCCTCCCTCCGTGAAAGCAAGGGCAGACAATCATTTTGCGCCTTTTTTCATGAGTTACCTGTGCAGACGCCATACCACGGCAAGCATGGAGCCCGCTCAGGTAACCGTCACCCTATGTCTCCTGGGTGCTGGCAGACGCGGTACGGCTTTGCTGCACAGTAGCAGCAACCCATTGCCTTCTGGCAGCAGACGGTGCAATACGATTGGTAGTCGTCCTCGTCGTGTCCGAGGTGCTCCTGGCCACATCGGCTGGGAGCGCCTGGGCAGACATGGGCGCAGGGACTAAATTTGGAGTGACCTGACCAGGTCATTCTCTTTAGTCCTGCAGTCAGTCCTATTGAACCGTCTTATGGTGAGCGGGCAGGCGATACGGACTGCTAGCAGTCGTACTGTACCATCTTCTGCCAGGCAGGCAAGAGATGAGGATTGCTAGCAGTCGTATTGTACCATCTTATGCCAGGCAGGCAAGAGATGAAGATGGCTAGCAGTCGTACTGTACCATCTTCTGCCGAGCAGCCATGAGATGTGGATGGCATGCAGTCCTTCTGCACCGTCTGCTGCCAGCCAAAGATGTAAAAGATAGATGGAGTGGGTCAGAACAAGAAATAGACCAGATTTGTTTTGTACTCATTTGCCTCCTCCCCTGTCTAGATCACACTGCAGTCACTCACAGAGAAGGTGCAGCGAGGTAAATCTAGCCATGTATCAATCAGAGGCCAGGCTAACCTCCTTGTTCCAATAAGAACGATAACTTAGGTGCACCATTTCTTATTGGAACCCTCCGTGCAGTGCTGCCTGAAATACTCCTTGATGTACAGGCACACCCTTTGTTGATTTTAGCTCCCTGAAGCCAACCCTGTAAGCCGTGTCGTCAGTCGCCCCTCCCTCCGTCAGAGCAACGGCAGACAATCGTTCCGCGACTTTTTTCTGTGCAGACGCCATACCAAGGCAAGCATGGAGGCCGCTCAGCTCACTTTGGCAATTAGGAGCACATTAACCACCACACGCATTATCCAGCAGTATATGCAGCACCAGAACATGGCAACGTGATACCGGGCGAGGAGGCGACGTCAGCGCGGTCCCGTGAGTGATCAGGACATGGACACAGATTTCTCTGAAAGCATGGGCCCTGACAATGCATGCATCATGGTGCTAATGGGGCAGGTTCATGCTGTGGAACGCCGATTCTGGGCTCGGGAAACAAGCACAGACTGGTGGGACCGCATAGTGTTGCAGGTTTGGGACGATTCCCAGTGGCTGCGAAACTTTCGCATGCGTAGGGGCACTTTCATGGAACTTTGTGACTTGCTTTCCCCTGCCCTGAAGCGCATGAATACCAAGATGAGAGCAGCCCTCACAGTTGAGAAGCGAGTGGCGATAGCCCTGTGGAAGCTTGCAACGCCAGACAGCTACCGGTCAGTTGGGAATCAATTTGGAGTGGGCAAATCTACTGTGGGGGCTGCTGTGATGCAAGTAGCTCACGCAATCAAAGATCTGCTGATATCAAGGGTAGTGACCCTGGGAAATGTGCAGGTCATAGTGGATGGCTTTGCTGCAATGGGATTCCCTAACTGTGGTGGGGCTATAGACGGAACCCATATCCCTATCTTGGCACCAAAGCACCAAGCCGCCGAGTACATAAACCGCAAGGGGTACTTTTCGATAGTGCTGCAAGCTCTGGTGGATCACAAGGGACGTTTCACCAACATCAACGTGGGATGGCCGGGAAAGGTGCATGATGCTCGCATCTTCAGGAACTCTGGTCTGTTTCAAAAGCTGCAGGAAGGGACTTTATTCCCAGACCAGAAAATAACTGTTGGGGATGTTGAAATGCCTATATGTATCCTTGGGGACCCAGCCTACCCCTTAATGCCATGGCTCATGAAGCCGTACACAGGCAGCCTGGACAGTAGTCAGGAGCTGTTCAACTACAGGCTGAGCAAGTGCAGAATGGTGGTAGAATGTGCATTTGGACATTTAAAGGCGCGCTGGCGCAGTTTACTGACTCGCTTAGACCTCAGCGAAACCAATATTCCCACTGTTATTACTGCTTGCTGTGTGCTCCACAATATCTGTGAGAGTAAGGGGGAGACGTTTATGGCGGGGTGGGAGGTTGAGGCAAATCGCCTAGCTGCTGGTTACGCGCAGCCAGACACCAGGGCGGTTAGAAGAGCACAGGAGGGCGCGGTACGCATCAGAGAAGCTTTGAAAACCAGTTTCATGACTGGCCAGGCTACGGCGTGAAAGTTCTGTTTGTTTCTCCTTGATGAAACCCCCCGCCCCTTGGTTCACTCTACTTCCCTGTCAGCTAACCACCCTCCCCTCCTCCCTTTAATCATTGCTTGCAGAGGCAATAAAGTCATTGCTGCTTCACAGTCATGCATTCGTTATTCATTCATCACACAAATAGGGAGATGACTAGCAAGGTAGCCCAGGAGGGGTGGTGGAGGAGGGAAGGAAAATGCCACACAGCACTTTAAGCACAGCACTTTAAAAGTTTACAACTTTAAAATTTATTGAATGACAGCCTTCTTTTTTTGGGCAATCCTCTGTGGTGGAGTGGCTGGTTGGCCGGAGGCCCCCCCACCGCGTTCTTGGGCGTCTGGGTGTGGAGGCTATGGAACTTGGGGAGGGGGGCGGTTGGTTACAGAGGGGCAGCAGTGGCAGTCTGTGCTCCAGCTGCCTTTGCTGCAGCTCAACCATACACTGGAGCATACTGGTTTGGTCCTGCAGCAGTCTCAGCATTGAATCCTGCCTCCTCTCATCACGCTGCCGCCACATTTGAGCTTCAGCCCTGTCTTCAGCCCGCCACTTACTCTCTTCAGCCCGCCACTTACTCTCTTCAGCCCGCCACCTCTCCTCCCGGTCATTTTGTGCTTTCCTGCACTCTGACATTATTTGCCTCCACGCATTCGTCTGTGCTCTGTCAGTGTGGGAGGACAGCATGAGCTCGGAGAACATTTCATCGCGAGTGCGTTTTTTTTTCTTTCTAAGCTTCACTAGCCTCTGGGAAGGAGAAGATCCTGTGATCATTGAAACACATGCAGCTGGTGGAGAAAAAAAAAGGGACAGCGGTATTTAAAAAGACACATTTTATAAAACAGTCGCTACACTCTTTCAGGGTAAACCTTGCTGTTAACATTACATACATAGCACATGTGCTTTCGTTACAAGGTCGCATTTTGCCTCCTCCCACCGCGTGACTACCCCCTCAACCTTCCCCCCCTCCCTATGGCTAACAGCGGGGAACATTTCTGTTTAGCCACAGGCAAACAGCCCAGCAGGAATGGGCTCCTCTGAGTGTCCTCTGAAGAAAAGCACTCTATTTCAACCAGGTGACCATGAATTATATCTCACTCTCCTGAGGATAACACAGAGAGATAAAGAACGGATTTTGGTTGAATGCCAGCAAACATACACTGCAATGCTTTGTTCTACAGTGATTCCCGAGTACATGTTACTGGCCTGGAGTGGTAAAGTGTCCTACCATGAAGGACGAAATAAGGCTGCCCTCCCCAGAAACCTTTTGCAAAGGCTTTAGGACTACATCTAGGAGAACCGCAAATGCCAGGGCAAAGTAATCCTTTCACATGCTTGCTTTTAAACCATGTATAGCATTTTAAAAGGTACACTCACCAGAGGTCCCTTCTCCGCCTGCTGGGTCTAGGAGGCAGCCTTGGGTGGGTTCGGGGGGTACTGGCTCCAGGTCTAGGGTGAGAAACAGTTCCTGGCTGTCGGGAAAACCGGTTTCTCCGCTTGCTTGCTGTGAGCTATCTACAACCTCCTCCTCCTCATCATCTTCTTCGTCCCCAAAACCTACTTCCGTATTGCCTCCATCTCCATTGAAGGAGTCAAACAACACGGCTGGGGTAGTGGTGGCTGAACCCCCTAAAATGGCATGCAGCTCATCATAGAAGCGGCATGTTTGGGGCTCTGACCCAGAGCGGCTGTTCGCCTCTCTGGTTTTCTGGTAGGCTTGCCTCAGCTCCTTCAGTTTCACGCAGCACTGCTTCGGGTCCCTGTTATGGCCTCTGTCCTTCATGCCCTGGGAGATTTTCACAAAGGTTTTCGCATTTCGAAAACTGGAACGGAGTTCTGATAGCACGGATTCCTCTCCCCATATAGCGATCAGATCCCGTACCTCCCGTTCGGTCCATGCTGGAGCTCTTTTGCGATTCTGGGACTCCATCATGGTCACCTTGTTTTGTACCAATAAAATAAAAACCAGCAGGATCTTATTAAAGGGAAAAAGGTAAAATACCACATTTATTGTGAATACAGAAAGAATCATAGTAAGCAGTTAGTTATAGTTATAACATTCCATTCAATATCATATTTATTCACACATTCATTCATACAAACAAACACACACACAGGTTCTGCAAGGTTGTTATCATAGTTACCAGCCTTAGAGTTGCTCATGCCAAGCCACTGGCCAGGTGGCCTGGACATGAGGAGGGAGCAGGGCCTTGTCAGATGCTCATCTGATGCTCCTGGAAGTTGGTTTGCAGAATCAGACCCCAAAGTTCTCACTTTTTAGAGTCTATTTTTATAGGAATTTCTTCCTATGCCAGTCTATGGGAATTGCTTCATCATGCTGTTGCTGAATCAATCAGCAGATAGCACATTCCTGACGGCTCCAAGATGTTATCTTGTTCTTTGGTTCTCCCATTCTTGAGGCTGTTGGGTGGATTCCAGTCTGCCCTCCGGGGGGTCCTCTGGTTATTTCCACTTGACGCCTTCTTCAGCCAATGGACACTGGATTCTTAGGCTGGCACCTCCCTGATCATTCAGTTATTATCCACACCAAGCATCCATCCACATACATCCTCTATCTCTATTTTAATCACAATTGTTAATACAACAAAAGGGTGGGGAGTCTCTGGGTGCTGTTTCTGTTGTTAGAGTATTGCTTTGAGTCTCTCTCTCTGTGAATTGCTTTGAGAACAGACTCTGTCTTAGAATGTACTAACACAATTAGCAGCTTGCAAGTTTCACACATAGAGAGAGAGAAACAGTACCAAAAACCAAGAGACCTCTTAATTAGTAATACCCTGGAATTTAAACTCTGGGGAATCAAACTCATTTGTGATTTTAATACAGAACTTCTTTAATATGATCCAACAACCTGTGCTGATGAGCTCTGCATGGTCACCTGCAGCTTGCCACGCTGGCCAAACAGGAAATGAGATTCAAAAGTTCGCGGTTCTTTTCCTGTCTACCTGGCCAGTGCATCTGAGTTGAGAGTGCTGTCCAGAGTGGTCAGAATGGAGCACTCTGGGATAGCTCCCGGAGGCCAATACCATCGAATTGTGTCCACAGTACCCCAAATTCGAGCCGGCAACGTCGATTTAAGTGCTAATCCACTTGTCAGGGGTGGAGTAAGGAAATCGATTTTAAGAGCCCTTTAAGTCGAAATAAAGGGCTTCATTGTGTGGACGGGTGCAGGTTTAAATCGATTTAACGCTGCTAAATTTGACCTAAAGTCCTAGTGTAGACCAGGGCTGATAGTGTTACCAAGGACACAAGAGGAGCCGTGTCAGAGTTGAGATGAGACTCCCAGCCCTAGAAATGGACTATTAAGCTTATCTTCACATCTATTAAATGGATACCCTGGGCAGTTCACAGTACTCAGCTGCAGTCTTGCATAGGGTTGCCAACTGTCTAATCACAGAAACCCAAACACCCCGGCCTGCCCCTTTTCCGAGACCCCACCCCACTCACTCACTCCCCCCTCCCTCCATCGCTCGCTCGCTCTCCCCCCCCCTCACTCACTTTCACTGGGCTGGGGCAGGTGGTTGGGATGCAGGAAGGGGTGCAAGGCTCTGGGCTGGGGCCAAGAGGTTTGGAGTGGGGGGGGCTCTGGGATGAGCCAGGGCAGAGGGTTGGGGTGCAGGAGGGGGTTTGGGGTACAGGCTATGGGAGGGAGTTTGGGTGCTGGAGGGGGCTCAGGGCTGGGGCAGGGGTTTGGGGTGCGGGAGGAGGTAAGGACTCCGGCCAGGTGGCGCTTACCTTGGGCAGCTCCTGGGCGATGGTGCAGTGGGGCTATGGCAGGTTCTGGCTCTGTACCACTCCGGGAAGTGTCTGGCATGTCCCTGCAGCCCCTGGGCGGGGGGCACACAGGAGTCTCTGCACCCTAACCCTGCCCCGAGTGCTGACTCTGCAGCTCCTGTTGGCCAGGAACTGCGGCCTGGGAGCTATGAGGGTGGTGCCTGCAGGCAGGGGCAGTGTGCACAGAGCCCTCTGCCCTGTCAGGGGTCACAGAGACGTGCCGGCTGCCTCCAGGAGCAGCATGGGGCCATGGCAAGCGGGGAACCTGCCTTAGCCCCACTGTGCCACCAGACTTTTAGTGCTCAAAATCTCCGGTTTGGTTTCAGTAGCCTCTGGGAGATAGAGCCTGATTCCAGGAGACTCCTGGCAAAACCAGGAGGGTTGGCATCCCTAGTCATGCAATCAGCTGGTCTCTTACAGCTCTGCCTTTGTTCAACAGAAGAAAATGCAATCAAATAAGCAGCCTCTATAGGTAATATTTTCACCAAGCAGACAAACTCTATAATGCAGTGTATATCATCCACAAGTGGCACATCGTGAAAGATTCAGTATCAAGGTTTTAAAATATATTTCTCCTGACAACTTTCCTCTACCAGGCAAGGCAGCTTACAAGCTGCTTTCAGAGTTAATAGTAATGCTTCTCCATGGGTGCAGCAATGGTGTGCCAGCTCAGCAACTGGCTTCTTTCCCATCCTCCAGGACACATCTAACCTTTGCTTGCCTGCTGATGTCCAGTTCAGTTCTCGCGGTTCACAGCTTGCGTTCTTAATGCCTTTGAATCTCAACTAACATTAAAGAAATTTCACTCTTTCTGTTGGTGAGAGTGAAAAGCTCCTTTTCTGCTGAAAATCTTTTGAAGAGGGGTTAACATTTGCAAAAGGGGGGGGGGGATTCTTTTGCTAGAAAATCTCAGCATGAAATATGGCTCTGTAGTCTTCACTTGCTCTCAGAGATAGAACTCTGCTATCAACAGCAGTTTATGCTTGTACCCTCTCAAAACTTTCTTTTCCATTTTTAGCTAGTACATTTTGTGGCACTGTTGTGGCCAGTTTTCTCTCTCTTTTGTGCCACTGTTGATCAGTAGAGTAGTATACAATGCTATTCCTTTAATCTAAAAATTGGACACTGCAATTTTTAAGGGATCAGGTCTTGTTTGCCACATAGGAACTAATAGGTATCATTATATGCCAGCAACCCGAGGCACTGTAAAGGAATTTTTCTTCTTATAGTATGGGAGATGAAAGGACAGCAAATCATGCAGCAGGAAATGAACTAGTAATGGATTTTAAAAATCTTTTCTTCCATTGGAAGTTTTGTGTGTGATGCATTATGTAGTAGCAAAAGGCATACACAGATTTTATGCAAGGGGGCACACAAGAAATGTATGTTTAACAACTATAGGCTGTGTGGAAGCTAGAGGGTTTCCAGTCAGGCTGTTGTCAGATAAATGGAGTGGCTTAGGAAGACAATGGTGATTGAACCTGTGCTACAGACCTTTACTGATAAGTATGAGTCCTACACTTGGTAGCTTTCAGGCCATGTGTGTTGGGCATGTGCTTTGATCTCTTTCTTCAGGGACTCCTTTGGGAAATTTTTGCCCTGAGACTAAAATTTCTGACTTGAGTGACATTTTAAAGTGCTCCAAAATCTACATGCTGTCTCTCATTTTACTTTAGAAGTACTGTCAAGTAAATTAGCATTAATTAAATAGAGGGAAGATGAAAGGTATTTAAGCTAATGTTTCCGTGCACAATGGGTCTGAAACAAAGGAAAGCAAATGCCTTTGTCATATGATCAAGGGGTTCCTGATACAAAACCCCTCTGCCATGAGCTGTTCATATATTTTCAGATTCTTATAATTTTCTTGGTGCAGCTCCAGTTGTGTGCCAGATTCCAGCAAACCCTTCCACTATGGGAAATCTGAGCCCTTCTCCCTGCTCCCCATGTGTATGCTAGGATCTGGGGGTGAGCTCCTCTCCCTCCCATCCCCCATGTGTTAGGTGGGATACTAAATGCCTGGGGGGTGGGGAGAGAAAATGCACTCCGCTGATGGGAGCAGTTCACATGTCTCAAAGCAATTATTGAAAGCTGTGCACATTTCCATGCGGTGCTTTGACTGACTGTACCCCGTATTCACCCATTGCACGCTATTGTAGTACTCTTTGTGCAAAGTATGCCTTGTGAGGTATCATTTGAAAACTCATAATTTGCTGGTCACTATTGTCCTGGTAAAACATGTGTAGTAACGTTGTATGTAATGTTATAAGAGTCCACTGTACGGTGTTACTAAAACATGTTCCAAGTCCAGAGAGTGGCCAAACCAGTTCCTCAAAGACATAAGGGTAAGCTGATGCCTCAGCCAGGTATAAACAAGATCAGTGGGCCAATACCTGGATAAATGGCCATTCTTTGGCAGGAAAGGGCACATGAAAAATCTATATTTAAGTGAAGAAACAGCATGGGGTTTCCATCCACATAGACTTTTTGTCTCCTGCATCTCAACAGGAGATACTTCTTAAAGGAGGGCGAGTACTATAAAAAGAAAGGGGAGATGCCCGAAGAGACCCCCTCCTCCTCTTTCTCCCTGTCCATTGATTCACAGCCCCAGAACGAAAAAAGGAAGCAGCCATTGAACTGAAGTTTGGCCAGTAAAACTGTTGAGAACATATGGTGAGAAAAACTGCTTTGAATTTAATATAGTTTGTTAGGCATTAGTTGAGTTATTTTTATTTTTCTTGTAACCATCTGACTTTTATACCTCGTTACTTAAAATTGTTACTCACTTAATCAATCTCTTTGTAGTTAATAAACTTGTTTTATTTTATCTAAACCAGTGTGTTTGATTTGAAGTGTTTGGGAAACTCCATTTGGAATAACAGGATTTGTGCATATCATATCTATTAATAAACTAATGGACCTTATATGAGCCAGTATTGTCCAGGAAAGGGCTGGGCAGTAAAAGAAATACATTTATGGAAAAAATCTGGGAGTGTGCTGGGGTCACCCTGCAGTATAATTCAGGCTGGTAAAAGCCTGGGTATGACTGGCAGGTTGCAAGTGCACACAGACATAGCTGTGAGTGACTTACATGCTAGAGGCTGATTGTGAGCAGTCCAGGAGTGGAGGCAACAACAGCAAAGCAGTGTGAAGGGCACTCCAGGTTATAGGGCAGGGATGACACAGCTACTCACTAGTCTACATTGTACACAGGTATGTCACAGTGTTCTGCTTCAGCTGAAAGCATCACACTGAGATGAATTGGCCACTTCGCGCCTCTCTGAGCCTCCTTTGCTGCAGTCCTGTAAGAAAATGGTTCTACACATCCACTAGGATGAGATTTGAAGTAGGGTGAGCTCTCTGCATCTCCAGTCTCCTGCCCCTTCCTGCATTGAGCTGGTACATGCAGTCTTCACAGCCCCACCTCCTTCCCACTTCCTCATGGCCTCTTCAAGCTTATTCAGGGTATGGAGTAGCAGGGAAGGAAGGTAAAGCTGAGGGGAAGGGTGCTCCAAGCAGCATACACTTCATGCTTTGACTGCTGATAATTTGTTAGTCACAGAAATGTAGGCCCGGAAGGGACTTGAGAAGTCTTCAAGTCCAGCCCCCTGCACTGAGGCTGGACCAAGTAAACCTAGACCATCCATGAAGGTGTTTGTCCAACCTGTCCTGAAAAATATCCAGTGACAGGGATTCTACAACCTCCCTTGAAAGCCTATTGCAGAGCTTAACTACCGTTACAGTTAGAAAAAAAAAATTCCTAATATCGAACTTAAATCTTTGTTGCTGCAGATTAAGTCCCTTACTTCTTGCTGTACTAGCTAGGATTTGTACTTTGGGCTCCTGTACACATAGACTCTCCGGCATGGGCTGCAGAGCTGGAAACTATAGTCCAGCCCTTCACTTTTATATAGCAATTTGTGTACTACAAAGCTATACTAACTGATTTCCCACGAGTCTTAGGATTCATATTAAAACATCTGATTATTTAGCAATCTTAAAACAAAGACTAGCAATTGAAAATGAAATTTGAGAAGTATGTCTTTAAAACACTCCAGAATGCCCACTTCCAAATTTTGAGTTTAGTTCTTTCTACTTCTGCAACATCATGTGGGAATGGCATTTCCTATTGGCTATCCTACAATTTACCCACACAGCTCAATATTTAACTATAATTGTAATTAAACCAGCAAAATAACCTATAAACTCCTAAAATTGAATTTTTCCTATCAATAGGGAGTTCCTAAAGCAAGAGGAGCAACAACAACTAAGTATTCATAAACCCTCAGATCTCACAATGGTATTAAGGAGGCACAACTAGGCTTGTTTCATTAGACGTGAAAGCACAACTCAGAATATAGGACACAAACACGTCACTGAGATAAAACTGAATTTAGTTGCTGAGGTGCTTTTTATGTTTCAAAAGCATTTCCGTATGCTACAGGAGAGTTAATCAGGAGACAGGGCACGGATCATACAGCTATATATATTAAAATAAGTGGTTAGATTTAAAAACCCTGGCCACTGCATTCTGTACAAGTTACAATCTCTAAAGAGCAATGTAAGAAAGACCTTAAAGTAGACAGTTTCCATCCTTAAATCTCAAAGTGGCTAAAGCATGGATCACTGCTGAAATGTCAGAAGATAAGTCTGTCTATATAGATTTCTTAGCTGAGATAAAGATTTGATATTCTTAGAAAGGCAATGACAGTCAGCTCTAAACATTCTAAAGTATATTTAAGATAAAACATTATTAATGATGTGGGTATATTCTAGGCAAAGCTAGCAGCAACACCTATTAAGTCACCTAACAATTCCCAGTATAAAAGACACAGTTTTAAGCTGCTTATAACTTCGCAAAACTTTTAACCATTTGGACTGTGATTTTTTCCATCCTGGATGTCTGTCTCAGGCTGAATTTTTTGGAAAATTTAACCCAAAATAATGTAACCATTTCTGAGAGGGCAGTTGGAGAGAGCATGGTTTTGCCCATATTAAGAAATGCTGTCAATCTTCTCTTTGAGAAGTTGAAGCGCCAACCTGCATTAAAGCAGCAACTTGAAATTTGGCAGCAGGGTGTTCTAGTGTCAAAAATATGCCTTCTGCTATGGCCAGATTATAAGCCTTTGAAAAATCAGTTTCTATATGGTTGTAGTGTTTTGGAAGCCATGTTTGACCCAGGATATTAGAGAGACAAAGCAGATGAGATGATATCTTTTATTGAACCAACCTATGCTGGTGAGAGAGACAAGCTCTCACAGAGCTGCTCTTCAGGTCTGGGAAAAGTACTCAGTGTCACAGGTAAATACAAGGTTTAGGATGTGTAGTTAAGCTATATTGTAAGAGACCATTGAAGATGAAGTGGCCAGTTAACACCTCTGCTGTCCTCAGAAAAAAAAAAAAAGCGGGGAGGAGTGGGGGGAAGGTGATGATCTGAAAGTGGCTGGCTTGAAATGTCCCTGATTTTGACATCTAGGTCAAAGATTAGGTTCAGAGGATGACTGGCTGTGTGAATTGAATGAGAGATGGCCTATGATGATCCTAAGTATGCAAATAAGGAGATAGTTGTGTTTTCTATTTTATGGGTTTAAAACCTCTCATTAACCCTTGTGATGGAGTGGCTAAAACCCACATGGGAGAACTAAGGGTGCAGGAACAACTCTGGGGCCAGGAAGCCTCAGCCCAACAGGCCTGCTGGGCCTGCTCTAGTTGGAGGAGAGACTTAAAAGGCAGTATCTTGGACACAGCAGGGTGGCTGGCAGAGAGACGCAGATCTGGGCACTCTGCTCCAGAGGGACTATGACAGAATGGCATTCCCAGGGGCTGGAACCTAGAGTTGCCAACCCTCCTGGATTGGCTGGGAGTCTCCTGGAATTGGAATTGATCTCTCAGTGGCTACTGAAACCAATCTGGGAGATTTTAATAGGCCGCTAAAAGTCCAGTCAGCAGCACAGCAGGGCTACCTGCCCTGTCTCCACACAGCTCCTGGGAGTGACTGGCATGTCTGGCTCCTAGACACAGGGGCTGCCAGGGTCTCTGAAAGCTGCCCCCTTCCTGAGGGGGTTTCTGCATGCTGCCCCCATCCCAAGCACCGCCCCTGCACCTCCCATTGACAAGGAACTACGGCCAGTCGGAGCTGCGGAGGCACTGCCTGCAGGCAGGGTTGGTGTGCAGAGCCGCCTGGCCGCCCTGAGCTTAGGATCCAGACATGCCAGTTGCTTCCGAGAACTGCCTGAGGTAAACATTGTCCAGCAGAGCCTGCACTCCTCCCCCCGCCTCCTGCACCAGCCCTGAGCCCCTTCCTGCAGCCAAACTCCCTCCCAGAGCCCACACCCTGAACCCTCTCCTGCACCCCACGGCCTGCCCCAGGCTCAGCCCGGAGCTCCAATCCACACTCCAAATCCCTCGGCCCCATCCCAGAGCCTGAACCCCCTCCCACACACCAACCCCCTACCCCAGTCCAGTGAAAGGTAGGGGAGAGTGAGCAACAGAGGGAGAGGGAATGGAGTGAATTGGGGTGGGGCAAGGGTTTGTGTGATTAGATAGTTGGCAACCCTAATGGAACCTAGTGAAGTAAGAGATCCCAGGATCCCCTGGCCCCATATCATGAGGCAGGGCTACTGCCACAGACTGTAACTGCTCGGCAGGAGCCCTCACTCAGCTCACAATGGGTGGAGAAAGCAAGTGTAACCCTTCTGCCCATCAGAGTTGGCAGCAACAAGGGCTGGGTTCAATATCTAGGGGATTCATTCCAATAACACAATGGAAACTGGCTGGAGCCCCCACCCAGTGACCTGGGACAAATATATACCACCCCTGCTGGGCGCCTCCAAGAGGCAATACTTCCCCTCTCGCAAGCACATAGTCTGAGTGTAGCAAAAAGCCTTTTAATAACAGAGAGAAACAATGTGGCATTATGTTGGGGAAACACCACCAACAGGATTCGTAACACAACCCATGAGCAAAAGAAACCACCCCATGCAAATTGGGGCGTGTCCTTTCCCTTTGGTTCTTGAGTCCAGCAACCCCAAAGTCCAATGACCCAAAAGTCTCTGTCCCTGGTCAGGGCAGCCCCAGAGTTCAAAAGTTTATCTGCAGAGCTTTACCTCCCAACCTGGGTGGAGATGGGGGGGGGGGGGTGGAAGAGAGAGGTAAGGGGCACCTTACATGATCTGAAGCTGACCGCCCCACAGCTCCATAGGCCTTCGCTCCGCCAGCCAACCCACAAACTGCTTCCCTCAGCTCTGCTGCTCTGCTCCACCAGCCGGTCCACAAACTGCTCCGCTCCATGTCCCATGAGCAGCTCCCACCGTCCTATGAACTGCTCCACCAGCCTGTCCACAAGGCACTCCAGCCGTCCCACAAACTGCTCCACAATATAGCTTCAGGCTCCCCCACCACTGAACACAATGCTCAGTGATTTCAGCTCTTAGTCAGTTCAGCTCTTTGGTGAATTCAGCTTGTAGTAGGGGGGGCCTCAGTGCTGGTGCACCATTAGCCCAAAATGAGCTCAGCAGCCTGTAACTAGACTCCTAATAGAATCAAAATTAGCTCTGATACTCCACAGTGGAGAGAGGAGGAAGTGCAATTAGCATATAAGGCCCTCACCCAGGGGCCCATGTATTAACCAAGTATTAACACTTGTCCCCAGCCTCTCTCAATTCACAGAGTTTTGGAACCCATGACCCTTGCCTAGCGAGTGCTACTTAGTTGATGGTGAGTCCCTCCATCATAACAAAAGGCCAAGTACAGTTCCAAGCACAGTTCCCATAATCAGGGTAATAACAATTTATTCTTCCTGCCCCAATAACAGAGACACTGGGGATCCCACAGCAGCCAAAGTGACCATTTGGAGCAGCTATGGCCTCATTCTAGATGGGGTGGGTGTGTCCATGCAAATGAGATCGGCCCCTGAAGTTCTTTTCCACAACTTGCCACACCTCACCACCAGATGTCAGGGTGGAGCTCATCCTGACACTGCTTACACAAGCATAACAGCCCAGTCCTGCTGAAGGAAATAAGGCCATCAGAGAAGCAAGGAAGAAAATAAAAATGGGGCAATCTGGAGCTAGAGAAGCTGCTGAAGTGGGTAGTGGAGAGCCAACAGCAACAGAGTCATTACTGCAACAGCTGACCACCCAACTCAAGCAGCTCAAAAGCAACAGCAGCAGCAATTCATCCAAGAGCTGACCACTCAACACCACCACCACCTTGTCCAGTGGATCACTCCTTTAAGGCGGCCCCAGACCTTGCCATAACACATGCAAAACCTGCAGATGTACCTCTGCTGCTCTGATAATTAATACTCCCCACAACATACCTTTCAGGACCCAGGAGTCCTACACATACCTATCACAACATGTGGTGTACCTCAATAAATGCCCCAATAATAACTGTGAGTGAAACCAGACAATCACTGCACTCTCAGATGAACTCACACTGAACAAGACTAAGAGACAAAAACACCGTATCATGCAGGGACGAACACTTTTCACAAAGTGATCACTCTATGTCTGACCTCTCAGTCCTCAATGGAAACCTGCACAACACCTTCAGAAGATGAGCCTGAGAGTATAAATTCATAACTTTGCTAGCCAATTAGTGTTGCCACACCACCACATGTATTGGATAAGGTGATTTTGGTCCCTGCTGAAGGAGCTCTCACCCCCACATCTGCCCTGTCTTGCCCAGTAATTAATCCTGTCCCCCATCAGTTCTATCACCACCCCATCATGTCATCCCTCTACCCCATCAACTCCCCCAATACTTTCAGTTCGCCCTTCCAGTACTCACTGCATCTTCCCAGAACAATACAGCCCTCCCCATCCCATCAGTCCCCAGCCTCCTCACTTTGCCCCCAGGCCATAGTTCAGCCCTCCCAGCTTCACCCCTGCTCCTCTTAGGGTTCTTCACCCTCCCCAGGCCTCTCCCACTTCCACCTCCCAGGCTGGCAGGAGAATTCCAGATTTCTAGGGCTGACAGCAGGGACCCCAGGGACTGGCTGTGGCTCACACTGTCAGCCCCGGGCTGACTGACTGTCGGACCCCTGGCCACACTGCCTGGTTGGACTGACACTGGGAGCTCTGGCTGCCACAGCACTTTCTAAGTAAAAATTAATTCCGACTTTAATTCATTCTGGGGATACAACTCTCAAATGTCAGGATTTTTTTCAGCTGTGGATGAAAAAAAAAAAAAACAAAACCCTGACATTTGAGAGCTCTATCCTGAAATCATGAGTCGGGCTTAATTTTACTTAGAAATTGCATCTCTCATGACTAATTCAGGAGAGTTGGCATGTCTGCAACAAGCTGCAACTCACTAACCCCCCCTGCTTTGTCCTATGATGGCAGAGGTGTTACTTGGCCACTTCACGTCGAATGGTCTCTTACAACACGTGCTAACTGCTTATGCTAAACAATCTGTTACACCTTGTATTTAGCTGTGACTGAGTACCTTTCCCAGCCCTGAAGAGGAGGCCTTTGAAAGCTTGTCTCTTTCACCAAAAGTAGTTGGTCCGATAAAAGATATTACCTCACCCACCTGCTTGCTCTAGTTTCTACATGATCAGTAGAGACTTGCTGAAGTTTTAGCACTAAATTACTCAAAGATTCTACCCTTGTTGGGCATGCACCAGTCCAGGGCTGAACAGGACTTTCCCTGCAATTGCAACTCTGTGCTGCTGCCTGGATGCCCAGGGCTGGGTCCAGGCACTGGAACTGAGGGCAAGGAGCTTGTCTCTTCTGTGCTCCCAGTGACCTCCTCCACCCCCGCTGACACCCGGGCAATGTGAAGGAGGAAGATGCCTGATTCAAATGCAGAGGCGGTAAGGGATGGACTTGGTTGGGGGGGTGGGGAAAGTGGATTGGGACAAGGAGCCCGGGAGAGGGGGAGGAGTGGGAGTTTTGGTGGGGGTAGACTGGGACTGGTTGGGCCAGGGGGCTGAGAGCTGGTGGGAGGAGTCAAGGTAGATTTGATGAGGAGTCTGGGTAGGGATGGAGAATTGGGACACAGAGCCAGAAGTAGGGCTGAGACAGGACTGGAACAGGGACAGGGGAGGGAATGAAGCAGAAGAGGTCAAGTTGCGGGGAGGATGCAGAAGGTTCTCTGCCCACCAGAGCTCACTCTTCTCCAGACCCTGCAATGGAGCCCAAGATTCCTGAGCCTCACCAGTCCACTGCTACCAGCAAATACCTATGAAACCCCTGGGTCTCTCTCTGTGTGTGTGTGTGTGTGTGTGTGTGTGTGTGTGTGTGTGTGTGTGTGTGTGTGTGTGTGTGTGTGTGTGTGTGTGTGTGTGTGTGTGTGTGTGTTAGCCCCCTCCAGAGTTGATCCACATAAAGAATGACAACTGACTATTTCTGTTACTCCATGATAATCGTGCTATCACTTACTCCATCAACTCAAATGGCTGAGGTCAGTGGAGCGTGTCCCATCTTTTCTCCCTTCTCTGTGAGGACGTGGGTGTTGGGAAAGGCTTAGGTAGTGGTACTGTGGGACTTTTGTGGAAACTGAGTGGGGAGGTTAATTAACTGTTGTCATATGTATATCATCACAATCAATATTTCTATGTATTTTCACCCTTCATTGTTGTGGCACACCATCCAAATGCTGTGTTGGGTACAGAATTATTAATTTCCCAATGCTTTTCTGTGATCTTCTCCCTATAGCATCTGAGCGCTTCACAATCAGTAATGAATTTCTCTTCACAATACTCCTGTGCGGTAGGCTGGCATTACTATGTTTGCATGTTATAGATGGGATTACTGAGACTGAAAGATTAAGGTGAAAATTGGCCAAAGTGTCCACTGATTTTTATTTTTTTGGGGTGCCCAACCTGTGTTGTGTAGGGCCTGGTTTGTCCAAATACTTAGCATTTTTATTAGACTTTATGTATTCAGGCACAGATCTCACTGATTTCAGCTGCAGCTGTGAATGATCTGCTCCACAAATCTGGTCCCAGGTGTCTCAAGGCAGGCACCCAGAAAATGAAGAAGATACAGTTAATGATCATCTGTGAAAACTCTGGCCTAAGTGACTTGCTCAGTATTTCACAGCACTCTATGGCAGAGGAAGGGATAGGGATCCAGTTCTCCAGAGTGGCATTTAGCTGGATGGAATTTCCTTGATGAGTCCTGTGGGAAAAAATAGTAAGTGATCCTGTAATTCAAGACTGTATCAGGCATGTACACAAGGGGGATGAATTAAGGTTGCGTAGACCATCTTAATTCTGGCATTTCCTAACTTTCAAGTACTTGAATTTTCCACCTTAATGTTTTTAAACACAGATTTTTTTATTGTAATTTAAAATGCAGTGGGGTGTGTCTGTATAAACTCTTTACAAATAAAAGAAATGACCAAGTAATCTAGCTTCACAAATTTGGACATCTCTGGATGAGGGTTTGCAGTGATAAAGATACTTAGGTGCCCTGGCACAAGTCTTCTGCTATCACTTAAAATCTCATAAATTATATCCTGAACTTCAAACTAGCTTTATCTATCTCCAAAACCAAGTGGTTCTTGACTGCCCCTTTCATCCAAGGCTTAAAGTGAACTAAGTTCCATGAGGTCATAGATGTAAACAAAAGGGGGCTGAAGGGGCCTGAGGAGAGTCATTCAAAAGACAGAAGCTATTTTAGCCTTAGCAATTTGTTACACTGATAAAATTTCAGCTCTGGGAAGCAATAAACGTAGCACAAAACAATGCAAAGGCCATTTTGTAAGCCTTTCCCATATCACTTCTGAAGGTTTGTCACCCACATCCATGCATTTTTCTTTTGGCTGATGTGAACTTGGTTCCCACCCTGCAAACGCTTATGCACATTCTTAACTTTCTGTACTTGAATAGTTCCACTGAAGTCCGTGTGTCCATTATTTGCAGTATTGGCTGAGTTGCTACAATATATATGTCAGCCTATAGGTGTTAGCAAACTTTTACTGTTTCATAGTGTTTGTTTGATTGATTGGCAACATAATCAAACTGCATTGCTTCTTGGATTCTGAACAAATGTTTCTGATATCTATTTTCAAATACTTGGGCAGCTCTACTTCTTTTAAGTGAGTATACTTCCTATTATCTTTTGAAATTTTACTCTAAGTTTGGGGTGAGGGAGTTTTGTAAAGAGAATTATGGTCCTATACGATTATTTCATGTTAAATTGGTGAATTAGCATTTAAAAAGTGGTGACAATTTGACACGGTTACATAAAAATGTGTTGGGGCAGTATGATTTTGCTTGAAATAGCTTGTATGTTTTCACTGACTACGAACCTCAGTCATATCTGCTGCCTTCTGATGTAAGTACTTGCTCTTCAAAATCACTAATACAGAGTATGTAAGTACTGAGAGGCTGAATCACTTTCTCTGTTAAAACTCCCTATTTTCATGGTTTATTCATTTGCTGTAGAAAAAAAACGAAACAAAACCCCATGGAAAACAAGGTCCAGGCAGCAGAGAAACAGTTTTTAACTTTTATAAATAGTCTAGATATTTCCTTTTGCTGTTTTCAAGTTTTTTTATAGGTCTTCACTGTGGTCATTCTAAGAATCACAGTACCATCTTCATAAGCAATACTTCATGGTATGACACCAATTATTTGACAACACTGATTGGTAATTAGGACAGAGCAATAACCAGAATATTGTGTTCCAGAGCTGGCATTTTGGGGAATGGCCACATGTTCATACCAGCTTGTGACATTCATTGGCAGGAATGGTGTTTTGAAAGTGAACACTCAGTTTCCTCATTTTGGCCCATCTCTAGTTTTCATTACTAGTTATATATCCTAGACAGAAGGAGAATGGGGATGGCAAGTGCTTGTTGACACACTTTTCCTTAAGCTAAATTAATATTGAACAGTAGGAAATTGATTAAATGAACCAGCCAATGAGTCAGCAAAGTATTAAGTGAAGGAAGTGCAAGCCTAACAATTGATGAGATGTGTTTTAATATCTAAACTCTGCACAGTGTTTGCTTTCTTGGATTGGAAATTTTAAATGTCTCTCTAAAAATTACTTCATATCATTGCCCCACTAAATAAAGAATGGCCTCTTTGACCGTGTAAACTGTTTGTGCATCAAAATATATCCATAAGAGTACATCCCAGATAGAGCTTGGTTATGGAAAGAAAAGAGTTCATACACACAGCTTTACATTACAATAGGTTTTCATTTCATTCACATATTGACACTAATCTCACACAATTCACCTTCTTGGTCAAATACTATTACACATTATAGCATGAGTGCCCTGGACAGTTGTTCTTTAAAAGTGCCCTTTTAACAGTTGCTTGTATGCAGGTCTGCTAATATTAGGATTGCCAGGTGTCCGGTTTTCGACCGGAATGCCTGGTCGAAAAGGAAGCCTGGCAGCTCCAGTCAGCATGCTGACCGCGCCGTTAGAAGTCCAGGCAGCAGCGCAGAGGGGCTAAGGCAGGCTTGCTTCCTGCCATGGCTCCGTGCGGCTCTCAGAAGAAGCGGCATATCCTTCCTCCTGCTCCTATGCATAGGAGCAGCCAAAGGGCTCCACACACTGCCCCTGCCCAGGTGTTGGTTTTGCAGCTCCCGTTGGCCAGGAACTGCAGCCAATGGCAGCTGCAGGGGCGGCGCCTGCAGACGAGGCAGTGCACAGAGCTGCCTGGCTGCATCGCCAAGTATAAGCTAGAAGGGGGACATGCCACTGCTTCTGGGAGCTGCTTGAGTTAGGCGCCATGGGGACCCTGCACCACTGACCCCCTCCCATGCCCCAACCACCTGCCCCAGCCCTGAGCCCCCTCTAGGGTTGCCAACTTTCTACTTCACACAAAAGCGAACACCCTTGCCCTGCCCCCTGCCCCACCCCTCCTCTGAGGCCCTGCGCCAGCCACACCCTTTCTCCTAGGCTCTGGGATGGGGGGTGGAGCTGAGGGGTTCAGAGTATTGGAGGGGGCTCCAGGCTGAAGCAGGGGGTTGCAGTGTGGGAGGGGGTACGGGCTCTGGGCTGGGGGTGTGGGTTCCAGGGTGGGTCCAGAAATGAGAGGTTCAGGGCACAGGAGGGGGCTCCGGGCAGGGGGTTGGGGTATGGGGGGGTGAGGGCTCTTGCTGGGGGTCCTGGCTCTAGTGTGGGACTGGAGATGAGGGATTTTGGATACAGGAGGGGGCTCCAGACTGGATATGAGAGGTTCAGAGGGCAGGAGTGGGATCAGAGCGGGGGCAGGGGGTTAAGGCATGGGGGGAGTGAGGGCTCCAGCTGGGGGTGATGGCCCCGGGTGTGGGGCTTGGGATAGGGAGTTTGGGGTGCAGGAAGGTGCTCTGAGCTGGGATCAAGGGGTTCAGAGGGCAGGACAGGGCTCAGGTCTGGGGCAGGTGGTTGGGGTGCAGGAGGGGGTCAGGATTGCAGGCTCCAGGCAGCTCCCGGAAGCAGCAGCATGTCCCTCTTCTGGGTCCTACGTGGAGGCATGGCCAGGCAGCTCTGCACACTGTCCCAGCCACAGGCAATGCCCCAACTGCAGGCACCGCCCCCACAGCTCCCATTGGCCACAGTTCCCAGCCAGTGGAAGCTGTGGAACTGGGCGGGGGAAGTGTGGGGGCAGCCAGAGGGCTCCGTACACATAGGAGCCGGAGTGGGGACATGCCGCTGCTTCTGGGAGCCGCACGGAGCCACACCAGGCAGGGAGTCCGCCTTAGCCCTGCCACACCACCAACCAGACTTCTAACAGGCTGGGTCAGTAGTGCTGAGTGGAGCCACCAGGGTCCCTTTTTGACTGGGCATTCTGGTCAAAAACCGGACACATGGCAACCCTAGCCACAGCCAACTTTCACACTTGGAAATTTTACTTTTGTGTCACCCCTCACTTTGTCCCCTTATTCCAAAGATCCTGTCCACAGTAGCGTGGTGCTTGCTGATAAATATGGTAAGTGTTCTTCGAGGGCCACTGCAGGGTGGATGTGGTCCATTCCCAATAATTGATGAGGAGGTGTCAATACCAAGAGAGGGAAAATTGCTTTTGTAGTGAGCCAGCCACTCCCAGTCCCTATTCAAGTGGTAAGTTTGAAAATGAATTGTAGTGCTGCAGTTTCTCTTTGAAGTCTGTTTTGGAAGGTTTTTTTTGTTGTTGAACCAATCCCTGTAACAAACCCCATTGCCTACTCTGTCCCCATATTTGCTCTAGCAACACCATCATAGGACCCAATCACATCAGCTACACCTTCAGGGGCTCATTCACCTGCACATCCACCAATGTGATATATGCCATCATGTGCCAGCAATGCCCCTCTGCCATGTACATTGGCCAAACCGGACAGTCTTTACATAAGAGAATAAATGGACGTAATCAGACATCAGGAATGGTAACATACAAAAGCCAGTAGGAGAACACTTCAATCTCCCTGGACATTAAATAACAGATTTAAAAGTAGCCATCCTTCAACAACAACAAAAAGCAATTTTCCCTCTCTTGGTATTAACGCCTCCTCATCAGTTATTGGGAGTGGACCACATCCACTCTGACTGAATTGGTTTGTCATCACTGGTTCTCCACTTGTAAGGTAACTCCCTTCTCTTCATGTGCCATTATAGATATATATGCCTGTATCTGTCATTTTCACTCCATGCATCTGAAGAAGTGGGTTTTTTACCCACGAAAGCTTATGCCCAAATAAATCTGTTAGTCTTTAAGGTGCCACCGGACTCCTTGTTGTTTTTGTGGACACAGACTAACATGGCTCCCCCTCTGATAATTTAATTGGAGAGTAAGGGGACAAATGCTTTCCGATTATAAATAAAGGTGGGGTTTGCTTTAACAGTTCTACAGTAGAAAAGTTTTAGAGTAGAAAGCTGAAATGTGCCATGGAAATCTATTCCCCATTGAAGAGAGGTGTCATTGAGTGTTCCAGGGAAAATTGGTTTTATTTTACCCACTGACACTTGTATAACACTTAGGAACACTCCATTTTGAATAGGTTCTCAGTAAGGTCCTGGCTCTGCAATGAGCTCAGTGAAGGTAAATGAATACCTGTACCGATGCAGAGCTCATTATGATTTTGGACTGAAGAAAACCTATTCAAAATGTAATGCTTCCGCTGAAATGAAGGTGAGATCTGGCTGAGTAAGCACTTTGGCCCAGATCCACAAAGATACTCAGGCACTTAATCCCAGACTAAGGCCTTGTCTACACTACAAAGTTAAGTCGACTTAAGTTATGTTGACGTACAGCCACTGCTGTAATTAAACCATTGTTGCATGTACAAACTATGCTCCTTGTCTCAGCAGAGCACATCCACGGTAGCAGCTCTTGCATCAACATGGAGAGCAGTGCACCACGGGTAGCTAGCCCACTGTGCACTCACCACCATCTACCACAGGGTGTTCTGGGGTCAGGTTCAGCATCCCATGATGCAGTTTTCTCCGTCTCATCATTCAACACACATCCTAGTATGTTTTGCTCCACTTTTAACAGCCCCTGTAACCTGCATGCCTGCCATATCTGTCAGAAAGCCTGGATCCTGCACTGCTCTCCAATACTGTGTTGAGCATTCTGAACACAACGCACCCGATCCTGCAGTATTTCATGAGCTGCAACTCTGATGACGATACCTTGATGTCTGCCTTGCTGTGTGGCATGGAATGAAACAATCCCTGATCGCTGTTGGCATTCATGAAGCAGCTTTACATGGTGGGCGGTCACTTTTGGGCTCAAGAAACAAGCACCGAGTGGTAGGATCACATCATTATGCAGGTATGGGCTGATGACCAGTGGCTGCAGAACTTTTGGATGCACAAGGCCGCCTTCCTGGAATGGTGTGCAGAGCTTTCCCCTGCCATTCATTGCAGACTCTCTAAAATGAGAGCTGCTTGTAACTTTCTGTACAGGCCTGTGTTCCTAAAGATGCATGCATCATGAACCTTCCCTGATCAGCACCACCATCCCCACTGCTTCTTCCTCTTGGTGTGTGGTGTGAAGCGAGGCAGGAGCCTAACTCATTTCTATCAGAAACACACTAGGTGCCTAAACTTCCTGACTCTAGGTGGTTGGTTCCCATTCATGGATCGCTAAGCAGAGACTTAGTGTGCAGCCCCGACTTAGGTGCCAAACTCCAAGAAAGGGGAGGTTTAGGACACATCTCTCTCATCGGTCTAGCCCATTGACTAGTTTAGGCAGCTCCCCACCTACTGTGGTGCCTTTGTGGATCACATTCTAAGGGCCTATCTCTCCCCATTTGCTGTATAGGAGCGTTGGCACCTAAGTTGGCTTTGTGGATTGCAGTCTTGTTCCTGTGATTCCTCTAGTAGCCTTAAAGTTAGGTGTTACGATGCTGAGTGTCACAGCCCCTTCAGGGGTCCACCCCTCACAGTTGGCCCTAGGTGCAGTAGGGATGTGGGGTTGTTTTTTCTTTCCAAGAGACAATGCTAACATTCTAATAGCAAAAGGTCAGTAGGAATTACAAATCATCTTCCCTTTTACATTTGTGAATTTTTGGCTATAAAATATCCCAATACTATAACCGTGTTGCCTAATCAGCAGGCACAAACACAGGAAGTATCCAGGAAGAAGCTCAGCCTTGGTGTGAATTAGCGTCTCCATAAGACATCTCACTGAAGAAAAATACTGTTGTTGCTCAAGTTATTGTCTAGCCAGCTAGAAGAAAAACACAAGGAAATGGGCTCATTGTTTAAAATATCAATATTGTCCATATTTGTATTAATAGTAAGATGATGACTGGGGTGATAGGGTTCCTGTAACAGCAGCATTCGTATTAGTTTCACAGGTGCAGTTCCCCATGACACTTTTAACATTAGAGCAGTGGTTTTCTTCATTTGCACTTGCTTTCTATAACTTGAGCACACAGCATGGCTATCCAGTCTCTCCGCATGAACCCTACTAGAGCAGCAAGCTTAGAACAGCACTGTAGCACCAACCCAATTTAGTTCTTCTTCGCTGAGCAAGATAGGTATTTTAACTCCTAAACTTACTAATGGATCGTTTTATGAGAACTGTTTAGTCTTATTTTCCCCTAAAAGTTTTATTTTAAAAAAACACTTGTCTGAGGATGGCCACCTCCTTTTCTCTATAAAGTCATCCTTTCAGAGTAGTACAACTTCATTCGCAGCCTTCCCTACACAGCTTCACCACTGCTACTTACTGTCTTCTCTAGTTCCCCTTTTACCCTGCCACTTGTCTCAGCACACACTTTGCCCTTTCCTGCACTTTCCATATGTTATCTCCTTCAGCTCTTGTCCCCACCATTCCATCGCTCGCTATCTGCCAGGCTTCTTCCAAAAATATGGTGATAGCAATAGTATTTTCCACTTCTAAGCAATTTTAAGCTCATGATATTGAAGCACTTGGCACAGAAGGGATCACATGCACCCAAAAAGCCAGTGGGAAAGATGGGAGCAGAACTCATCTGCTGTCCCCGAGTCAGATAGATGCCTTAGCCACTGCACATGTCCTGATAGCATCTGGAGCTCTGCTGTACTTGTACTGCAATTATTACTGCTTTAAACATACCTTATAAGTTCCTAAGTATCTCTTCATTCTATTAATACTTCTAAGTAAATACTGCAGCACTTGCTTGGTTTTGCACACCTTTTTTTTAAAAAATCAAGCTTTATTTAATTTTAGAGCAACTAGATTTTGTCACAGTCTCCTTTTGGCAGGACTTTATCTCTTTCAGTGTTCCCCAGATGCCATATGTAATGGAAACGTTGTGGGTTTATGGCTTTGCAATATCTGTGCTGAACTTCAATAACAATGTTTATGATGCCTTGTGCTGTTATGGCAACTGCAATCAGGTTCTAAACTTACTCTCAGGAAATAAGGACTCGTATATATATCCAGTTGCCATGGAAACACATTTTCTGTGTTTAGGAAACTCAATCTATAGTGTCACACATCCCTTTTGAAACATCTGGACGACCGAGTATGGGCTACATGGTGGCTAGAACACCACAGTTAAATAGCGGGGGAACGCAGGGGTGCATCAACTGAGCAACAGAGTTCAAATGGAATCACTAAGCCTGACTCAGCTGGGGTAAGTTTTCCCCCACGCTCCAGTGGACCTTCTGCTCAAGGGACCAAGGGTATGATTTTCCATGCCTCTGTTCCAAGGGCTTCATATAGTCAAAGAGCAGCACTACTGGGCCAGGGATGCTCCTGTATCCCACCCTGCCAGATGATCTGGACAAGGAGTAGCAGAAACAGTGGAGAAAAGAGACCCTGGTCATCAGAAGAAGAGAAGCAGAAGTAAATGCAGATGGTTACCCCTCAGCTGCCAGAATGTGTAACAGGTATAGAGTCAAGCAGCTGTGTTAGTAATACAAAACCTGATGAACCCATCCCCCTGGTGCTCCGCTCTTTTGTCCTTGTTCCACATTGTAATTTGAGCATAATTCAAAGTGTGTCTCCTAATATTCAAAGCCCTCCATAGGATTGGCTAAAACTACCAGAAAGATTGCCTCTCCCTCTGTGACAATGACCTCCCATAACAAGTATGTTCCACTGGAACTATGAAGCTGTTGACAATAGAAAGCAACTCAGGAGTTTGGAAGAATGAACTATTACAGAAGCTGAATCTAATTTGCTTTTTTCAAAAAAAAATTAGTTTTAGTTTGTGAAAATTTCCCACAATATTTTTATCAAAAATAAATTGAACCGAAAAAATAAAAATATCAACTCGGTCCAACATATCATGCTAGGTGAGGTGGAGGAGGGGTAGGGGAAGCCATGGTGTAGGTTCAACTTATGTGAAAGTTCAGTCTCCCACAGGATCTTCCTCCCCCCCCACACCCCCTTCAGGCACTGGAGAGCTAGAAGAGATTTTCTCCACTCACTCATCGATGTCCAGATGCAAAATCAGTTCCTGGATGGGAGGAGGAGCAGAGGAAGCTAAGAAATAGGAGGGTTTTCACAACCTTCACAGGTAGTCAGTCTATGCCCACATGCCAAACTGTGTGTACATTAAGAACATAAGAATGGCCCTACTTGTCAGACCAAAGGTCCATCTAGCTCAGTATCCTGTCTTTCGACAGTGGTCAATGCCACGTGCCCCAGAGGGAATGAACAGAACAGGTAATCATCAAGTGATCCATCCCCTGTCATCCACTCCCAGTTTCTGGCAAACAGAGGCTAGGAACACCATCCCTGCCCATCTTGGCTAATAGCCATTGATGGACCTATCCTCCATGGATTTCTCTAGTTCTTTTTTTAACACTGTTATAGTCTTGGCCTTCACAACATACTCTGGCAAGGAGTTCCACAGATTGACTGTGCATCATGTGAAAAATACTTCCTTTTATTTGTTTTAAACCTGCTGCCTATTAATTTCATTTGGTGACCCCTAGTTCTTGTGTTATGAGAAGTAGTAAACAACACTTCCTTATCTACTTTCTCTACACCAGTCATGATTTTATAGACCTCTATAATATCCCCCCTTAGCCATCTCTTTTCCAAGCTGAAAAATCCCAGTCTTATAAATCTCTCCTCATATGGAAGCCATTCTATACACCTAATCATTTTTGTTGTCCTTTTCTGAACCTTTTCCAATTCCAATATATCTTTTTTTGAGATGGGGCAACCACATCTGCACACAGTATTCAAGATGTGGGCATACCATGGATTGATATAGAGGCAACATGATATTTTTTGTGTTATTATCTATCCCTTTCTTAATTATTCCCACCATTCTGTTCATTTTTTTGACTGCCACTGCACATTGAGTGGATGTTTTCAGAGAACTATCCACAATGACTCCAAAATCTCTTTCTTGAGTGGCAACAGCTAATTTAGACCCCATCATTTTATATGTATAGTTGGGATTATACTTTCCAATGTGCATTACTTTGCATTGATCAGCATGAAATTTCATCTGCCATTTTGTTGCCCAATCACTTAGTTTGGTGAGATATTTTTGAAGTTCTTCACAGTCTGCTTTGGTCTTAACTATCTTGAGCAGTTTGGTATCATCTGCAAACTTTGCCACCTCGCTGTTTACACCTTTCTCCAGATCATTTATGAATAGGTTGAATAGGATCGGTCCTAGGACTGACCCTTGGGGAACACCACTAGTTACCCTTCTCCATTCTGAAAATTTACCATTTATTCCTACTCTTTGTTCCTTGTCTTTTAACCAGTTCTCAGTCCATGAAAGGATCTTCCCTCTTATCCCATGACAACTTAATTTACGTAAGAGCCTTTGGTGAGGGACCTTGTCAAAGGCTTTCTGAAAATCTAAGTACACTATATTCACTGGATCCCTTTGGGCCACATGCTTGTTGACACCCTCAAAGAATTCTAGTAGATTGGTGAGGCATGATTTCCCTTTATTAAAACCATGTTGACTCTTCCTCAACAAATTATGTTCATCTATATGTCTGACAATATTGTTCTTTATTATAGTTTCAACCAATTTGCCCGGTACTGAAGTCAGGCTTACAGGCCTGTAATTGCCAGGATCACCTCTGGAGCCCTTTTTAAAAATTGGCATCACATTAGCTATCCTCCAGTCATCTGGTACAGAAGCTGATTTAAATTATAGGTTACAGACTAGAGTTAGTAGTTCTGCAATTTCACATTTGAGTTCCTTCAGAACTCTTGGGTGAATACCATCTGGTCCTGGTGACTTATTTGCTGTTTAATTTATCAATTTCTCTGCAATGGCCTTATCGTCCTTGAATGCTCCTTTAGCACCTCAATCATCCAGTGGCCCCACTGGTTGTTTAGCAGACTTCCTGCTTCTAATGTACTTTTTAAAAAAAATTGCTATTACTTTTTGAGTCTTTGGCTAACTGTTTCTCAAATTCTTTTTTAGCCTTCCTAACTGTATTTTTACACTTCATTTGCCAGTGTTTATGCTCCTTTCTATTTTCCTCACTAGGATTTAACTTCCACTTTTTAAAGGGTGCCTTTTTGCCTCTCACTGCTTCTTTCACTTTGCTGTTTAGACACGGTGGCTCTTTTTTGGTTCTCTTACTATGTTTTTTAATTTGGGGTATACATTTAAGTTGAGCGTCTATTATGGTGTCTTTAAAAAGACTCCACGCAGCTTGCAGAGATTTCACTTTTGGCACTGTACCCTTTAATTTCTGTTTAACTAACCTCCTCATTTTTGTGTAGTTTCCCTTTCTGAGATTAAATGCTACAGTGTTGGGCTGCTGTGGTGTTTTTCCTGCCACAGGGATATTAAATTTAATTATATTATGGTTGCTATTACCAAGCAGTTCAGCTATATTCACCTCTTGGACCAGATCCTGTGCTACACTTAGGACAAAATCAAGAATTGCCTCTCCTCTGGTGGGTTCCAGGACCAGCTGCCCCAAGAAGTAGTCTTTTAAAGTGTCAAGAAACTTTATCTCTGCATCCCATCCTGAGATGACGTGTACCCAATCAATGTGGAGATAATTGAAATCCCCCATTATTATTATTGCTTTATTTATTTATTACATTCTTGCTTTATTTGCATTGCATATTGATACACACTAAAAACTCTTTAAAATTGCTCCCTATTTCTGCACAAGTGTGCCTTTCTGCATCTTCCTGCATATGTACTGCATACCTCTCTCAAAATCTAGCTAGTAGATTTAACCAACTGTTTCAAGGTTGAACAATAAACATTTAATAGTCAGGAAATATGAAAGTTAAAGTTGGACATGTAACCTTAACTCTGACCCCCGTGTGTGTAAGAATTATAGTAGTATTTAGCTTACAGGATGATATACTAATTCACAGATAACATTTGGCACTGATCCTGCAAACACTATTGCACGTGAAAAGCACCAATGATCTTAGTGGAGCTACTCATGAGTGTAGGTGTTTGCAACTTTAGGGTCTTGTAATACTTACTCCATATTTCTCAATTTATTATAATCTTATTGTCATTGTCTTAAGCTTGTTGTATGATAACACTTCTTCTCTCATGGTATTTACCAGAATAATTTTGTCAGTACCCAAGACATACTCTTGGGGGTTGTAGAAGGGTGGTCACTGCTCCTGCCCGCAAGAGCTTAAAACAGCCCTGGGAGAGGGCTGGGGCAGGGGAAAAGCTGGGCTGATTGAGCAGCCTCAGTTGGGGTCACGCCCCAAACAGACCCAGCTGGCCCTATAACAGCCAGTGAAGCCAGGCACTAAGAGGACTCTCCCTCTAGCTTGCTGAGGGAGAAGGGCCTGGCTGCCTGGAAGCTGAGCGAGTACCTGAGGTGGAGCGGAGCTGGGGATCTCTGGCCCGGAAACCCCCCAGGCTTCAGGCCTAGAGTAAGGCCAAAGAGGTACTGACGTGGCAGGGGGCAGCCAAAGGCAACAGGTCCAAACTCCCCTTGCCTATGGTGAGTGGCGCTTACACTGCAATTGGCCCCAGGGAACAGGGGCTAGGTGATGACTGGCAGTGGCCATAGACTGAGGTGAGGTGGGGTAGAGGGCTGGGGGTTCCCTGGGGAGGGGAGACCCAGATCTGTGTGGGGTACTGCAAGGGGGCAGAACCCCGAGGAAAGGGGCACCTGGGCCCAGGAGGGACTTGGAGCCCAGCAGCAAGTGGGACACCAGCCTGCAGAGGGCACTCTGGAGGCTGGAACGCTAATTCCCTGGGTGACCAGCAGGAGGTGCCGCAGGGGTGAGTCCTGCCCTGCTACAGGGGTGGTCCAAGACTGTGGAACAAACACCTTGTAGGAACTCAAGTAATCACAGATTTCACCAAGTTCTGTCCCAAGTGCAAGGTGACTGTCTCTGATCTTTCCTTTTGAATAAAAACACACAGCATAAATATAAAATATATACTAGTAGTTGAAAGCCTAAGCTGTGACATGGGTGTAATTCATAAAGGCATGTGTGGTTTTTAAAAAGTGGAAGGGGAAAAAGCAAAAATTGCTGAGAACTTTCAAAACAGATGGCAACTGACTATGAATGATTGAACCTGGTTATATTCTGAACAAAAAGAGCTCTAAACCATGTTTGTAGCAGTTTCCATCACTTCACACTACCAATACAGATAGTATAACCTTCCAAGTGATGTTTGGGGTTACTGTGTGTGCTGGTTGTCTTGTGTTGATTTGTACCTATGTAGGGGTTGTGGTGTAACACTTATGATTTGTGCAGTAGAGAATGAGGGTTGTGTTTGCCGCCCTGAGGCGCAAAGTTTGTTTGGGTTATTGTGTCTGCTGATTTGTGTTATATGGGTGGTTTTGAAGAACTGTGGTGTCTGGACCAAGTAATCCACTGTCTGTGCAGTATCCAATGAAACTATTAGCTGTGGAGTAAGCGTGGTGATTGGTTGCATTACCTCTGATATCACAGTGATCTAGGACTCTTGGCATGGCATAGATACAGTATTATTCTTTACTTTTACTGTACATACCCGGATACAGTTCATGCCTGAAAATTTTAAAATTGGACAATAACAGACTGTAAAACCTAGTGATGATTGAACCTGGTGATATTATGAACAAAAAAGAGCTCTCAAGCATACTTATGGCTGTTTCCATCACTTCATACTGACTACAGTCATAATAGGCTTCAGAATGACACACAGTGTGGCATTCCTGGAATCAGAGTAGCAACCATGTTAGTCTGTATTCGCAAAAAGAAAAGGAGTACTTGTGGCACCATAGAGAGTCTCTAAGGTGCCACTAGTACTCCTTTTCTTATTCCTGGAATCTTATCTTTTTACTTTCTATATAATTATACATACACAATTTTTCCCGGGGAGAGGAAGGAAGAGAAACAGTCACATGTGACAGCTATTAGTCCTGTCACTTAAAGCACTAGTTGAAAGCACTCAGATATTGTCTTCCATTGACTTTGGATCAGGATCTTCTTAAAACTCTAAAATGCGTGCAGTACTGTATGACACACATTAAGAACAGTTTTCAGAGTAACAGCCGTGTTAGTCTGTATTCGCAAAAAGAAAAGGAGTACTTGTGGCACCTTAGAGACTAACCAATTTATTTGAGCATGAGCTTTCGTGAGCTACAGCTCACTTCATCGGATGCATACTGTGGAAACGGCAGAAGACATTATATCGTGTGTGTGTGTGTATATATCGTGTGTGTGTGTGTGTATATATATAATGTCTTCTGCAGTTTCCACAGTATGCATCCGATGACGTGAGCTGTAGCTCACGAAGGCTTATGCTCAAATAAATTGGTTAGTCTCTAAGGTGCCACAAGTCCTCCTTTTCTTATTAAGAACAGTGCCTGCCCCGAAAAACTATTGATTTTTAAACATCAGATATTGAGGTGAGAAACAGCAGAGACCCAGAGAAGGCAGATGATTTAGATTTCCTTTTGTTTGGTGATCATCTTCCATGGAAAATTGAGGTCATATGATATGGATTAGCACTCATGAGCTACCTGAAAGATGTGAATCTTTGAGAGGTGTGACGGACTAGAAGCTGTGAGTGTGTGGCACTCGAATCTCTACTGCACTGTATAAATTGAAGTACTTGTCTCTTTTAAATATGAGCCTGTACATCTTAGACTGATTGACTTATATGTACTTTTAAATCTGATTAAAAGATCGTGGTTCTTGAGGTTTTTGGTGCCATTGTTCTCTCTTTGTTGCTTGCCAACAGAGGAAAGTACTTTAAGGCCTTCTGGGTTTTGATCAGTTTTAAAGGTCACTATTGCACTGGATAATCTTTCAATGACTCATCAGAAACACTGTCACTGTTTCATTGGTCTCCTCATGTCTTCTAAAGTATTGCTGAAACTGAGCCACATGTCTCAAGTCCCTAAGCTAATATAACTGTGTTTTGGCCATGTACTCTGCTGTATAGTTGATTGGATTCTGGACATCTCAGTCCAACAACATTTTCTGACCCAAACCCTCTGGCCTTTTCATGCAGTGTAGCCTGGAAGAGTTATTTAACAGGAATAGAAGGGCATATGAGGTAAACTTGTATGGGCTAGTTAAAAATTTTAAAACAAAAATGTCTGTACATCTGCAGAGCAATAGCTTCATGACAGTAAATGTGGTTGCACAAGTGGGGAGTGGAGGGGAGAGGTGGGGAGTGGTCCTGGTTCTACATTATAGCAATTAATGACAAACATGGATACCCAATGTTCTAATAGGCAATTAAAATCAATATCTTAGTACCTGGGGGGAAGGTGGGGAGGGGGGAAGACATGGGTTAATGGGAATAGTGAGTTCAGTTACTCAGGACATCTGAAAATCGGGTTACTAGTATGACAGGAGTACTTCTAAGAACTGTGGTCAACAAGAATCAAACTGAGAGTGTGTCCGTCTAAGAACAAAGATGATAAACTTGGCCACTGTTTTTGCTCCCATCGCCTTACAATGACTATTAAAAGAGAATGCAGATTCCTTTGGTCCTGCAATTATATCCACATTAGGATGTGCTGTCCCCAAGGAACGGAGTGGGAGGAAGCAGGAAAAAAGACTTTCATTTTCTGAGATGTCTTGAGGCAAAGAACCCTTAAAATCTAGTCCCTGCCACCTCTACAGCTCTTGTAGGTCCCCATGCAGGAGTACCAGGGCAGATGCGCTACATAAAAGGGTTGCAGGGAGGGAGAAGCACATCCCCCATATGTTGTGTGTCGGGAAGGGAATAGTAGTACCCAGGGAGCAGGTGGGGGTGGAACAAGTTTCAGCCGAGAGAGGAGTCGGGGACACACAACTGTGCATTCTCTGTCCTGCCATTGTGTGTTTGGAGAGGGTGGGAGAAGAGGTTGGAGGGGACCGTCTTCAGCTATTGGCCTGGAGCAAGCTCTGTGGAGTGGCTCCACAGCTGTTTCATGGCCTGATCAGGGGATTTGCTTCTCACCTATCCCAATACATCTGCCCAGCACCTGGCCCAGCTACTTGGGTGGGCTGCTTGTCAAAGTATTGTAGCCTAAGGGAAAATATAATAATGATATATAATAATACATATTGTTGTTTGGCTCCCAAAAGGAGGTAGGAAATATCCTTTCATGAGAACAAAACTGTCATAAGTCCTTCATCTGGTTAGGGACTGCTAAAATTGCAATATACTGGATAGTTTAGTTTCTAAGTTTTAAATCAGCTGATTTTGCAAAGAGGAATAAAATTAAGCTGCTATTGAAATGCATAGGTGACAGTATCTGCAAAGCAGGGTATAATTCTTTTGGTCAACTACAGAAGAAAAACCTAGATACTTAAAGGCTGTAAAAAGTTTTGAAAGCTGATACTTTGGTGACGTAAAGTTTGGTGCTTACCACTGTTCCCTCTAAGCTCTGTGTGTGTGTGCGCACACGCAGATCCTAAACCCCACGCACATGGCAAAACACAGCACAGACAAAAATTTGCACAGAAGCACAACAATTTGCGCAGAAGAAATGTTTTGCACACACGGGCTTGTCAAAAATTAGAGGGAACATTGGTGCTTACAGACTGCAATTGTTCCGTAAGATGTTTTCATCTCCTTCCAATAATGTTTCCCTGTTTGGTTTTTTCTATGTCATAATCAGTTGTAGATAATAAGCGGCAGAAAAGTTGGATACGAGAAGACTTTTTACTCAAGAATACATATCTGGGGGTAAATGTTTCCCCCATTTACATTTCTTTTACATTCATGTGGTTTTAGAGCATAAAAATGTAGAAGCATTCCTTGTGGAGTATGTGACATCCAAAGAGTGAACGAATGATGGAAATAGCTGGATCAGTGTCCTGCTCTGAGATTGGGTTCTCCCCTCCCCCCGCCAATGATGTAATTGTGTGCAGTTTTTGGTTGGGTGGTTTTGTTTTTGTTTTTGAGGGGAGGCTGTTTTTGTTTGGTCACTCCTGCTGGCTGAATTGTGAGAGTGTAGTTGTAGAGTGATTTGTGACTTTCCATATCTTTCAACCTTAGGGTGACCAGATGTCCTGATTTTTATAGGGACAGTCCTGATTTTGAGGGCTTTTTCTTATATAGGCTCCTATTTAACCCCCCAGTCCAGATAGCAAGTGTAAAAAATCGGGTCACCCTATTCAATCTTGTTCGTGCCATTTAATTTCAGCTTCTTAATGCAGTTAGCTTTTTCCCTGCAGATTTTTCAAACTTAGGTGCCTAAAGTTAGGCTTCTGAAGCCATGTTTAGGCACCTAGAGAAGTGGTCTGATTAGTCAGAGGTGTTGAGCAAGCCCAGCTTCTGCTGAAGTCAAAGGGAGCTGCACGTGTTCAGCACCTTCAAAAATTAGGCTAAAACGTATATTTGGGAGCCTTGCTTTAGGCTCCCAGGTTTGAAAATGTTGGCTTTCACTAGTATTTCTTATACACAACACTACCAATTCCTTTCTTGAAGGCTTCACTGCAAGTAAAATCCAAATATGCTGTAGCATGGTTAATGTATATTTAATATCATTAAGTAACAGAAGGGCAAAACCAAAGCAGTATAATGGTTCCAAAAGGAGCTACTTCATTTATTTCTAAAACAGGACTGCACAGGGGACTTCAGAAATTAAAAAACAAATGGAAAGAGACAATGCAAGAAAACATCTACAGCTGAATTTTTGAGGAAAATATCAGAAAATCAAAGCAAGAGAACAAAGGTTGAAAAAGATCTTATTAGATAATTTTCTTGACCTTCAGAACAGTAGAAGTTAAACCTAATGTGCAAAGTAAAAGCTCATGCTCAAATAAATTGGTTAGTCTCTAAGGTGCCACAAGTACTCCTTTTCTTTTTGCGAATACAGACTAACACGGCTGTTACTCTGAAAGATGTTGCATAGGCTCTCCAACCAACCAAATACAAGATAGAGTAGGTGTGAAGAACATTAGAAATGATGACTTTAAAGGCCAACTCAGGTAGTGGTAGTTTATACCAGATAATTGTGGTTAATGGGATAATTTATCTAGTGGGACATGAGGAACCTTTTGTATTGAAGATAAAAATTCCAAAAAGTCTCCGCTAGTGAGCATTATTGAAGTTTTCCTAAGCCAATGCATTTTATTCCTAATTAATGAAGGAAAAATGTTGATGTATTCACATTTAGAGCAGTAAGTAGTTCAATTTTTATTTTGTCAGAAATCCTCAAGTTAATTGGACCCAATGAACTGGAATATTCCTGGTCTTATAAAGACTTCTTTCTTTGTCACATGATCATCCCCAGTACTGAGAGAACAGCAATGGCTGTTGCTCAGCCACAAACATCCATACTAACAACTTAAAAAAAAATCATTCTAGCTACAGGTCAGTCTTACTGTACTGATCATGTCAAAACTATGGAGGGGGTTTTAAATCTAATGAGCACTGTGGACCACAACAGTAAAATCTGCCAAAAACAGAGTGAACAGTCATGGAAAAAGTTAAGAAATAAAGGATCGATTCTTATATGAATCAAATGCTGAGGTTCCTTTTGTGGCATGTGGCAAGTTGCCAAAGAGAACCATTCTGTGTACTTGAATATTGCATACAGATGTGGTCTCATCTCAAAAAAGATATACTGGCATTAGAAAAGGTTCGGCAAAGGGCAACTAAAATGATTAGGGGTTTGGAATGGGTCCCATATGAGGAGAGATTAAAGAGCTAGGACTTTTCAGCTTGGAAAAGAGGAGACTAAGGGGGATAGGATAGAGATGTATATAAAATCATGAGTGGTGTGGAGAAAGGGAATAAGGAAAAAGTATTTTTCCCATAACATAAGAACTAGGGGCCACCAAATGAAATTAATGGGCAGCAGTTTTAAAACAAATGAAAGGAAATTCTTCTTCACACAGTTCCACAGGTTGACTGTACACTCCTTGCCTGAGGAGGTTGTGAAGGCTAGGACTATAACGGAGTTTAACCTCTATGAATTTACCTAGTTCTCTTTTAAGTCCATTAATGGCTATTAGCCAGGATGGGTAAGGAATGATGCCCCTAGCCTCTGTTTGTCAGGATGGCAGGAGAGAGATCACTTGATCATTACCTGTTAGGTTCACTCCCTCTGGGGCATCTGGCATTGGTCACTGTCAGTAGACAGGATACTGGACTGGATGGACCTTTGGTCTGATCCAGTATGGCCATTCTTATGTGTATCCTTCCAGGGCTATAAATACATAAGAAATATTGTATATAAATGCAAAATAGCTAAAAGAAAAACAATAAAGGAAATGTGCAAATCTCAAAATCCAGATTCAATAGCCATAAATTTTCACATTTAGTTTTGCACAATTAAGGGCTGGTCTACATGGTGATTTATAGAGCAGTCCAACATGTGCCGGTGCAAACTAAAAAGTACCTAATGAGTGTTTACATAGTCCCATGATAGGCAAGAAGGTGGAGGACCCTGCCTGCCTGATAGATGGAGCACAGGTGATCTCCCAAAAGAAGGGTGATCTAGTGAGGGACTTTGCATTTAGGATGTTTTAATTATTTTGTATATTCTATACTCTCCTGTGCTTTACATGATTAAATATAAAGAGCATAAAGTTGATAGACTGAACACATGTGTATGTTGACTGCTTCACAACTACTGTGTGCCCCGGAGTTAAACTGTAAACCAGAAGCTTCACACCTTTTGAGTGGAGTTCTGGGAGAGGGGTCTATTTTAAGTACTGAGGGGTCTGAAGGGTCAGTGCTCCACCCGGCAGGGCTAGGTGGTTGTCTAGTGGGTTTCAAAACTTGGAGGGGGTTGCCAGATAAAAGATATGAACCCCGAGAGTGTGCCTATGGACCCTGAGATTTGAGCAGTAGCTGGGCTTCATTCAGGCTCTAGGAGCTTGAAACACCCCTAGGAATCCCGAGCACAGAGGCTTGGATTTCTCTCATAGTGGATGGCCAGGAAGGGATGTTCACTCGGATCTATGATGGTACGTTGTTGGGATTTCCTCTGAGACCTTATCCAGAACACCACCTCCAGTTCTGAGAGAACACTTCATCCAATTCTCTGCAATCCAAGAAATCACTTCAACTCCAGACTCCTCACTGGGGTTTCTTTATTGACATAGAGTCACATTACACTTGAGTTGATCAGGATGTACTGCACAGCTGACATACTTAATCATGAATCTGCTTATATATTGTGACGGGGCAAGGCCAGATGGCTATAGAAAAGTAGTGGGAGACAGATATATTCGCTCCAGGCTAAACAAATCCCTGGTACCAGGATAAGTCAAATGGTAGCTGCTCCAGGTCAATTAAGACACCTGGGGCCAATTAAGAACTTTGCAGAAGGCAGGGAGAATGCTAGGTTGACTGGGACACCTGAAGCCAATCAGGGACTAGCTGAAACTAGTTAAAAGCCTCCCACTTGGTCAGGTGGGTGTGGATGTCAGGAGCTGTGGGAGGAAGTTGTGCTGTTGGAGAGACTGAGCAGTACACACCATATCAGGCACAAGGAAGGAGACCCTGAGGTAAGGGTGAAGTGGAGCCTGAGGAAGTGGGGGCTGCTGTGGGGAAGTAGCCCAGGGAATTGTACATGTCATGTTTCTAAAAGGTCAGCTATGGTAGCTGATACTATCTGGAGCCTGGAGTAGAGGGCGGGCTGGGCTCCCCACTTTGCCTCCCCCACCCCCCAATTAATCACTGAGACTGGGAGACAACAGAGACTGTGCAAGGGAGGATAGCTTCCCCTCACCTCCCTCGCTGGCTTATGATGAAAATGGTTCAGTAGACTGTGACCCTTCTCTCTAGAGAGAGAGAATGGTTATGTGGAGGGTCACAGTGAGACTCTGAGGCTAGCAAAATCTGCCAGGAAACGCAGGACCCACCGAGACAAGGACAGAGCTTTGTCACTCATATCACACACTTTGATTGGTCTAGTAATTTTTGTAACCACTCCTTGTACAGATTGTGAACTGTTCACAAGCTGGAAAGTATGCTAGTAAGCAAAGCAGCAGCTGCAAGCTTACCACACATTACTCTACTCTTCTTACTATTTCTTTACCTACTAACTACATGTTATTGACAGGGCCACTTGTGAGCTTATGCTTTGTCCATTGTTATTCTGTTTTCTTTCATTGTTCATGCCAGGCCTATATACGTACACTTAAAATGCACCTCTTATCATGACTTGAGTGCATCTTGCCTTTTTGATATGCTTAGAAGGGAAAGGATGCAATTTTCTGTATTCCAGAATGTAATAAAGACCAATATTAATCAGTTCCCAAGTTTCAAATGTAGGTACCCAACATTAGACACCCAAATCCATATTTAGAAACTTAAGTCAACACAAGTGTCTAATATGAGTATTTGGCTAAATGAATAAATATAGACACTTGTCTATATGAGTGTGTGCCTAAAGGTAGACATCTGTTTGAAAATTAAGCCTTATAAAAAGGCAATATACTGCATCTAATTCTTATCTCCTCTTCAGGGAACATTATCCCACTGAAATGAATGTTTATTTATCCTATTATATACTGGGCATAATAATTTCCCTACAGTCCAAATCTGAAAGCTCCTGTTGACTTTGGGGAAAAAACAAACCATACATATCTCAAAATCATTAAGTGTTGTTGTAGTAATTCCCTTTTATATAGTAGCTGCTTTTCAGAGAAAAGATTTATAGAAAAATCGTTCCTTTAAGTCCCTAATCTTCTTCAGACAGTAATGCATTGCTTTTTCACACAGCTAAGCATGATATCCTCATGAATTCCACAGAATACTTTCTCATACTAGCAGCAAAGCAGAATGAAAAGTATAAAATATGAGAATTCAAAATACAATATCAATGACTAGACTAAACATAAAGGCCCAGCCACCTCCATGGTTTATTTCCATGGAAGTCAGTTGATTGTGGAGTTGCACCAGGAGGAATTTGACCTACACAGTTTCCAAAAACCACTTTTTATAGAATATTACATAATGAAAGCAAACTTACAGTACATTCCATTTACAGCTCAGAAGAAATTAAACCAAGATGGTGGGAAACATTAAATGCATTGGTTGGTAGCACATTAAATATTGTAATAGTCTACCCTCTATGTGTATTTGTTTAAGAGACTGGATTAAAGCACTCGAGAGCCCTAAGAATACCCACCTACCTCCCAGGGAGCATCTGAGATGTTGCCCTGCCCTTGCATGGGGAGTTTGTGGTAGGGACTGTTATGGGGCCACTACCACAACCACTGCTCTTTGGGGAGGCCTATCCCTTCCACAAACCGCCACTTCTTGCCTTCAGGAGGGCTCAGGACAACTCGGACCCTACTCAACTGGGCAGAGGATTCAGAAGTGGTGAGGTGGGAGACAGTCCTGGTGATACCACTTTTCAGAGAGACACTGGGTTGGCACCAGTGAGGTTCCCGCCCCCATCCCTCCACCATGCATGCACAGAATCCTCAATTGGGGCAGTGTTGACGGGAATGCCCTGCCCCAGAGATGTGGTTTCAGAGTTAACTCATTGCGATAGATACGCTGTTCAGCCCTCCAGGATACTGTTTCAGATTGTCTGCAGATCCAGGCGGACGACACTTCATTTTGCTGGTTATGCTTTAGTTACATTTTCAAGCTTTTCTTTACAATTGTGAGGGCTAAATTTTTTTATTTATTTTTAATGAAACCTGAGGTTGACTTCAGGAGTAGGTGCCCCAGGTACATGCCTATCGTACCTGTGCCTTCATCCAGCCCTGATAGTCTGCAGTATGTCACTTTACTAAAATATATCCTTAAGCTAGGTTTCAGAGTATGCATCCGATGAAGTGAGCTGTAGCTCACGAAAGCTTATGCTCAACTAAATTTGTTCGTCTCTAAGGTGCCACAAGTAATCCTTTTTCTCTTATCCTTAAGCTAGTTTTACCTATGCTGCTATTTCAGATATGTATACGTTTAGCCTAAACACTTATTAGAAATATCATCTGACAGTTTTCATACTAGTTCCACTCAAGTATATAATAGTTTAGTTTATCACAGTCTATTTATTCTTTACTGGTTTCCTTAAAATATAGTTAAAAATATAATTCCTTAAAATATATAATAAAGGGACATTAAAAATACACCCTATTGGTCACCAAAACTACCTCTTATTATTCGTCTCATAATCACAAAGAGAGCTTGAAGTAGCACAACATGTGAATTCAGTTTCCCAACAGGCTTTATCTCTGGAAACGCTTCAATATGTCTTCTTGACATCTATTTGGTAACAGCACTAGTGAGGCAGAAAAGAATTGATTTTTGTGAGAATATTAGAGGCTACAAGCACTCCAAGCTTCCATTTTTTTTTTTGAGTAGGTCTTTTCTTAGCCTGCAAGTGGGTATGGTGTGTTAACATGATTTTGAGGGAAGTACTGGGAAGAATTTTATTTTAACCAATCTTTTTCCTATGGACTAATTCACCAAGGCATCTAATTCAACCATATATCCTGTGTCAGTATCTTTGTTTTCTTTCCTATACATAGCACCCACTTCAAAAATATATTCTTTCTCAGCTGACTAAAATCTGCAAGTCCTACTTGAATTTAAATTTAAAAAGCGTGTATTTCAACTTTTAAAATGCTAATCATTATATTTGTCATTCTGGGCTTACAGCACTGGAAGACCATTACTGGAAGATTTAATGTAAGCTATTGTGATTTGATTTTGCACATCATCCAAACTCAAAATAAAGTGCTCATTAAGAGAAAAGGTCTTATTCAACACAGTTCATATTGTTTCAAATGATTTCATTTATGCAAATATATACATATGAGCGTTCAAAGCCATATATGGTTTGAGACATTGAATGTTCTGATTGATTCTATCAGTAATATTGTCTACTAACAAGATGAAAGTCTATGAAATATAGCGTATGTGGTTTGATGCTAATTTTGTGTCCAGGGGCCTAATTAGAGTATTCAGAAAATGTTTCTTAGATTCAGTCTCTGTACTTCTTGGTCCTGTTTGTGTCTTATGGTTCATGTCACAAACTGGAACTAGGGCAGTCTTGCCTAGTGGTCAGTGCAAAAGCAGAGAAGTCTAATGCTCAGAGCTGGAGTCAGAAGCCAGGAATAGCACTAAAGGTCAGAGGTGGATACAGAGCCACAGGTCTGGAACTAGTAGTCAAGAACTTAGCAGGGCTGAAGGAGACTGGGCAAGACAGGAGCAAGGCACGCACAGGAGAGATTGCAGCTGCAGGCATGTTACTGAGCAGCCAGAGATCAGATGTAGCTGTTGGGCTTAAGAGCAGACTTGCTAACTTCTCCAGCCAATTGGGTGGAGAGCTCGATCAGATGGCCCTGCTGTGGCTCAGCTGTGCTCATAGGCTACATGGACACTTGGCAGGTGCAGCTGCAAGTCGAGTCCTTGTTCCTGACAGCTGGCAGGGCAAATGTAAAAAGCTGGCAAATTGAAGGATTTAAGGGAATTGACTTGGTAGAAGAGAGGTTTGGATAATTACTAGATTTCATTCTTTTTTTAAAAAAGAACAATTGCCTTTTCCTAATCACTCCTTCGGCCCAGCAGAACAAGCACCCAGAAGTGCTTGATGTTGTGAAGATGGTCAGACAATGCAGGTCTATATGTGAATTTAAAAAAAAAAAAAAGGAAAAATGGCGCTGGAACAAAGAAAGTTACCCAGAGTCGTTCCGCACTCTCCCTCTCTCCCTTTTACCAAGTGATGCAGGGAGTACAGCTGGCAGCCGATGGGTCACACTAGAAAATATTCTGCAAGTCTTTTTGCTGCAGTGGTTCTCCACTTTCTCCACCCTAGTACCTCCCTTCATACACCACATGAAAGCCAATAAACTTTGGGGTAGAAGAGCACCTGTTGATTTGGAGTGCCCATTTCTTCACCTAGAACAGCAAAGAGGCAATCATTGTCTTTCAGCTTAAGGTCTTGCCTTTATTAAAATTCACAACATTAACAGCTCTGCTCCCTGAGAAATGTGTACACCTCCTCTCCACTATGCCAGGCTCATTCATGTCCCAGTCTCCTGGGACATATTAAGTCTGAGCAATTAAAGTCCCAGTCTGAAGGACCTGGTAAGGTCTGTTGGATGAAGGCAAGCACCCCATGCCCATCCCCCTTAGAGAATGGCAGGAGGTTTGCCAGAGTGAAAAGCTGCCTGCAAATCAAAATCCCTTCTCATGCAATCATGGATGCAAATGTTCCAGTCTCTACTCTCATCCCTATTTTGAACTGGAGGAAGGGAAAAAGGGAAGGCTGCAGGCAAAATTGCCTGAGAAGCCGATGTTGTGATTCCAGCAGGGAGACAGCTTCTGTACTTGTGAACCGCTTAAGGCTTGTCAAAATAGAGCTCCAGTCCAACACATTGCAGCTAGTCTGTGCTAGTGGGACACCTACTGCCCAACCTTAATGCACCCCAGGGAGGTTGGTGGGGCGGGGATGAGAGGCTGTGAAGAGCTGTAGATGCAGGTGTCCCAGAGTCCCTGGGCGATGTTCTAGAACCTACGAAGCCAGTCAGGACTCTGAAGTCTCCTCTCCGTGAGCAGACTGTCTGCAGGGCAAACACCTTCCACCTTCCTGGGTCTGACCTTGGAGCATTCAGCATCCTCTGCCCCTCCATGCGCTTCCCACAGTGAGTCCACCCAGGTGGGGCCCTGGGGAAGCCAGGGGGTCCTGCACCCCAACTTCGCAGTCAGACGTGACTCTCAGCCAGTCCATAAAACAGAGGTTTATTAGATGACAGGAACACTGTCTAAAACGGAGCTTGTAGGTACAGAGAACAGGACTCCTCAGCTGGGTCCATTTTGGGAGGCAGTGAGCCAGGCAACCATGTCTGCACTTCACTCCATGTCCCCAGCCAGCCCCAATCTGACTGCCCCTCCTCCTCTGGTCTTTGTCCCTCTCCCGGGCCAGGAGGGCACCGGATTCCTTTGTTCTCCAACCCTTTAGCTATCACCTTGCAGGGGGGAGGGGCCCAGGCCATCAGTTGCCAGGAGACAGTGTCAGCTATTTATATACACTGGCCCTTTTCTCTGCAACAATTACACCCCCTTATCCCACCACCTAGAGACTTAAGAAATGCATAGGAGAAACTGAGGCACCCATACAGTATTAAGAACAGTCCCACTTCCTCATAGGACAAGTGGAGTTGTCAGGGAGCCAGGAAAACAGCAATGGAGAATGGAAGTAGCTGGTGGATGTTCGCCAATTTCATCTTTTCTTTTGTGCAGCTAACTTTGGTTGAGACAAATTAAGGGAGTTATTCTTTTTGTGTCCATGTGTTTATAATTTTAAAACTGCTTGGGTGGGGGAGAACCCAACACAAACAAACCTATTTCATTTTCTTTAGCTAAAGGAAAATGAAACAACTTGAGACCATTAGGGTCAAAAATCCCAAAAGATTACATTAAAATTTCTCTGAAAAAGTTGGTAAATATTTTAACAAATTGTGAGAAATTAAACTGTCCTCTGAAGAGCTATTGTGTTAGATTTGGAGTCTAAATTCAGATATTAAAGCATGAAAGCATAAAGGAGTCACGGCCAATGCCTCTATAAGTCCAATAACGTGCTGCATAAGTTGTTTTAGTAACTGGTAAACAGTCTGTAACTAATAAAGATAAAGCCTTCAATATCTTTACATGTAGTAATACTTTCATCTAATATGCAAGACCATCTTCTTTGATGTATGTTTCCAAGCCTATGATAACAGAGCATGCTCTTAAATACTTACGAAAGATTCTCTGAATGACCCAGGTGAGTTAGAGACTGGCTGCAAATCTCATAGACAGGCCTTTCAGAGTGGGGAAAGGGTGTGACCAGAACATGATACAGTCTGCTAATTCCCAGCTGGTAAATAATCATTTGGAGATAGTTGGCAGCTGGTGCATTTGAAAACCACCCTCACAATGGCCTTTACATTCAAACAATTGGTGCTAACTTTGGGCCAGATTTTAAATTGTTCATTTATTACTGGGGGGAAAAAGGGCTAATTTCTAATTTTCTGTTTGCTGTCCTAGCTCCTTGAGGTTAATGGGCAGTACAAAGATGCCATTTCAAAAACACAGGTTCTAAAGCTGGCAGTAGAACTGGTGAGCCATATAAAGAACATAGAATTTGTGCCAGTGTCCCTGCCCATTGTGTGTGTGTGGTTTTTAAGCAACCTTTTGTTTCATAGCCTCCTCCAGTGGCCAACTGAAAGCCGTGAAATGCTCTTTCTTGGCTTCTCCCCATCTTGTGCTGAGGATGGTTTTCTCTCACTACACTACAAACAGACTGAAAGGTTCAAACCACCAGTAAACAGCACTGCTTCATGGATTGTGGAACAGACCATCTGTGCATCAAATACATTCAATTGTAGTGAATGCAAACATCACCCAGTGCTGATTCGTGATTTGAAAAACACTCTGATCATACCTTTTTTTTTTTTTTTTGAAGTTACTATATCTGAAATGGAGGTGGTCAAATGCACTGTGGGATATATCAGCCTGTGGTGATCTAGAATAGTTATAAGCATAAATTCTTGAAAAAGCTATTTTCCCCTTAGCTCACAAATAAGACAACTTACCCACTTTTATTTTTCACCTCGCCTTTAACTAGACACCAAGCTAAAGGTGGGCCATTGAGCTGACACCAAAGGAAAGCACCAATTTCTTTTTTGCTTTTGTCAGGCTGCTGCTTCTGTTCTCTGCACTCACTTTGGCCCTGAAATCAGCAGAGATTAATGCTATGCACATGCTGTACCATACCAGTAGCAAGAGAGTGGTAGTAAATGCCAGGACTGATGATATCCTGAAAGCAGCTGGGGAGTAGGTCTTCAGACAGCAAAAGTGTTATTCTGGGTATTAAAGTGACCACCGCAATAAAGAGCCTTCAAGCTTGCCTATAAAATTACAAAAAGGAGTACTTGTGGCACCTTAGAGACTAACCAATTTATTTGAGCATAAGCTTTTGTGAGCTACAGCTCATGCTCAAATAAATTGGTTAGTCTCTAAGGTGCCACAAGTACTCCTTTTCTTTTTGTGAATACAGACTAACAAGGCTGCTACTCTGAAACCTATAAAATTATAGTTTTCCTAGAGCTTAGCTTACTAATTGACAGAAAATGTCTTAAAGAAGGCAACAATTTAGAAAAACAATCTAAATTTATTTTTTTTTCTAAAGTTTAAAAAAAAAAGGAAAGAGAGCCTAGTCTCTTGGAATTCACAAACTACAATGCCTTTGGGGTAGATCTTATAGATTCCAAAGCCAGAAGAGACCATTGTCATAATCTGTCTAACCTCCTGTGTAACACAGGCCACAGAATTTCTGCAAAATAATTCCTAGAGCATAGCTTTTTAGAAAAAAATCCAATCTTGATTTTAAAATTCAGTGATGGAGAATCCACCGTGGTAAGTGGCTCCAACTTACTCTGGCAGTGAAAAGTATGGACCTTCTTTCCAGTCTGAATTTTTCTAGCTTCAGCTTCCAGCCATTGGATCATATTTTATATCTCTGTTAGATTGAAGAGGTCATTATTAAAAAATATGGGGTCACTTATAGTGTAATCATGTTGAGCTAAATGGATTTAGTTCCTTGATTCTATTACTTAGTATAAGGCATGATTAATCCTTTAATCATTCTTGTGGCTCTTCTCTGTACCCTCTCTAATTCATCAATATCCTTCTTCAATTATGGATACCAGAACTGGACACAGTATTCCAGTGCCAAATACAGAGGTAAAATAAGCTCTCTACTTCTACTCAAGATTTCCCTTTTCTAAGCGTTCCTACACAGGCAAAGATCCGATCCTTCTTTTTTCCTGGTCCAATTTGAAAATCCCTGTCCTCCACCCCCCAGTAATTGCATATTTGCTTTGCACCCACAAGAATTAGTTGTGGATGCTAATCTGAAAACTTGCAGTGTTAACTGCCTGATTGCAGACATGAACAGTAGAGAGATTTGTATTGGCCTATCCATTATGGGTGCACATTTAGTGCCTGCAAACTGTACCTTTTAAAAAAAATTGTCCAAAAATATTTCAATAGGAGTTAAGTATCAGAGGGGTAGCTGTGTTAGTCTGTACCCATGAAAACAATGAGGAGTCCGGTGGCACCTTAAAGACTAACAAATTTATTTGGGCATAAGCTTTTTGGGGTAAAAAAACCCACTTCTTCAGATACATTTTTTACCCATGAAAGCTTATGCCAAAATCTGTTGGCCTTTAAGGTGCTACCCGTCTCCTCAGTGTTTCAATAGGAGTTAAGCACCTAAGTGCTTTTGAAAAGCCCACTGAGTACTTAGATGTATACCTAAATACCTCTAAAAATATAAGACATGGGCACTTATGAGTCTTCCATTTTAAAAAAAAACATAGGCACTTTTGAAAACTTTACCCTAGACCTAAAGACAGACTTTGTAATGTACCATATATAAATAGTAAAGATAAGAAATTGGCTTTTGGACTAATTTGTGGCTTTCTTTTGACATCTAGTTCAAAATCACGAACGTACAATTCAGAATATTTTTCAACTATCAATTTTGTACCTAGCATGTTTAAATTTCAGTGGGGGCTACATTCTGCCCTTGAATACACAGACATACAACTTTCCTTGTCTCTAATGGGAATAATGTGTATATGCCACATGTATCACTTCAAAATCTTACCGCCAGTTGTAATTGCCAATACTATCCTATTTTGTGATTACCGTGTCAAGAACTAGAACAAACCTCACATTCTGCAACAGAAAGAAATTCTTAAAGTTCTGTCTGTTTAGGATATTACTGACTCAGAGTAAAAGCCCAAATTTCAAACCTGGGTACCTAACATTCGGCACCTTCTCTCCTCCCTTCCAATTTTTTTAAATTCTTTCTTTACAGGGGAAAGCAGGATCTCCCGAATTCAACCCTTATTTTGGCTTCTGAGTTGGCAGGATGCAATGATACAGATTCCAGATGAGGAAGCTAGATATAATGAGTTTTCAAGGTAAACAGAAATCATGGTAATGTCAGTTTGGGACTAAATTAAAACTCCTTTGCAGCCCTTCAGGATATGCGATTTCAGTGTTGGTGACACGGAAGGGAGACAAGTCAGGGGCTAATAATTAGGAGTTAACACACTACTTGGAGGCCAGTTCAAACTAACTCAGTTACTGTGTTACACTAGTGCAGGTAGACGCTTTTTTGTTAATATCTCTAAGTATAGTTTCTTTTTGTCAGCACAGACTGGAGAATTAAGGACAGGAAAAACACAGGAGTAGTGATGGGATTGCATGTTCCAAAATGAAAAAGTTCGGCAAGTAAAATAATATTGTAAAGGCAAGCAGAAAGTGTCCAGTTACAAGAACAGTTGAGAGGCAGACAAATAACAGGATATGGCTGGTAGAATAAATAGAAGGAGACAAGTCTTAAGGAGTTTCCATGACTCATTGCTGGGCTACGGTAACCAAAGCGGCACAGAGAAATTATTCAAAGGGATGTAAGGAAAATGGATACAGAAGAAATAAAAAGGAGGATAAAAGCTTTGTAGGGCTGAAGAGACAGGGAAATGGATGAGCTGGAATGATGTCATGGAGAGATACCTTTCTTGGCCAGACATGTGGAAAATTGAGGAACATAGATTATAGTTCTGTTTATGATCCTTTGCCAGCAACTTCTTGTTTACAGCACTGAGGGTTAAGGAAAGATGACAGCTGTACCTTAATGTGACAGGAAACCTTATTTCGTAGTAAGTCTGGTTGGCCTGGCAAGGGGTCAGGTCTGGTAGAAATGGAGGCATGCAAAGGTTTTAAAAATCCAGTAGACAAGTGAAGAGAGCAGATTAGTTTCAAAAAATGAGATGGAATAAAATCTCTCCTTTTCCAGCCCTGTGACACGAGAGAGTTCTGTGAGATCAGTGCTAGACACCCTTAAAAATATAAATTAAAATCAGCAACTAGGAAATCAGAGTATTTTAGGAAAGTATTTGTTTTTATTCTCACCAGGAGCAAAAGTCAGAATAAACCTGAGCCTACAGTAGCCATTTAAGTGAAATAAAACAATTTTCTGACTAAATAGATACCTTCATATTGCCATGGGGATATCTTGCACATTGAAGAGTGAAAGGAATGAACAGATAAGCATAGTAGATCCTGGCAGAACTCAAGATACAGTGTGTATCTTTAGAAATGATCTGTAAAGGATATACACAGGAGGAACAGTCCCAGCATTTCAGGATTCATCAGTAATGTGAGATGAGATTATTCTGGAAGTCAGATGAGGACAGAAGGAAACATTACCCTCGTTAATTTTAGAAACCCTGGGATTACTGTCTTTTGCAGTAAAGGAGCATTATTTAATGGGTATTCGAAAACTTTTATTAACTCATCCTCAATTATATTTATATTTTACTCCCTGGCCCAAATTCGGCCTTGGAGAGTAACCAGGTAGAACTTCCACTGAAGTCAGTAGGAGTTGTGTGCTTACTCCAGGGCTGAATTTAGCTCTATGATTCCAGCTCTTAACTGGCTGAATCCCTTGCAAACTCAGGGCCAGATTGAGCCCTTGGTTTACCTGGCCAACAAAGTGAGGCCTCCCCAACCATCTTTTGTAGCTCTCTGGGTTCAGTGTAGAATTCACCAAATCTGCTCAGGATAGTCCCCACTCAGCCAGTCTCCCTCTCCCACGAACAAATAGGAGGAAAGAGGATGAGGAGCAGGGAAAAATAGGTTGGTGCAAGAAAGTGAGGAAACTGGGGTTTCACAACTTACTGACAGTAACTTGCCAGTCCCAGGCTTGCCCTCCACACCAGTCCTCAGCGGATCTCACTCACCCCTCTCTGGGGCCCCATCTATTCCCATGTTGCAGCGTGATGGTTTCCTCCAGCCAAGTAGCATGTAAGGTCTGGGATGGGGGTAGGGTGGAGATCACTTGCCTTAAAATTAAATTTTTATAATAAAAAGTAAACTTAAAGACCTGGAACTAGCCACATGCATATGCTGGCCACCATCATGATCACTTTGCTTTTATATTGTATCCCCTTCCTCAATTCATCTGCTTTCTCTTTTTAGTTTGTAAGTTTGCCCACTGCCTGCACCAAAAGATTTCTCTCCCAGATGGTTTACGGGGCTTTCATGCCTCCTATACACTGACACAGGCAATGTGCAAAACAGTCTCCAGTTTATATGTAGGGCCCTTCGCAAGCTGTAGCATAGGGGCTGAGGTTGGGTGAGACTGTTGCAAACGTCGGTACGCCTATCCTGAGCCCATGCAGTTTGGCTTCTGAAAATATACACTGACAATGTGCTGGGTGTAAAGTTTTTTTTTTTCTGTTTTGCTGAGTTCAAAATCTGCTATTATAGCTCAGACTTTCTCAACAGTGACAGTCTTTGACAGAGACCAAGCATGAATAACTTCAGCCCAAAATTCCAGAATCCTATGGAAAGTTGTGCTTTGTATTTGAAACAGGGTTGCTCTTTAGTGAAAATATTTACAACCTTAATTGTTCGAGCATTACCATGTACCTGATATAGTAATGTACCTTGTATATGACATTTCAATAAACTTTAAATTCAGGTGCAGCAAAATGGAAATAAAGTAGAATTCTCAGGCCAGCCAAAGAATAAGCTGCTTAAAGAATATGTTCCTCATCCATCAAATAATAAAAAAATACAATTAAACCCTTGTCTATCATAGACATTGCTGTAAATAGATCTGCTTTATTAATATAAATATATAGCTCTTATAGTGCTTCAGTTGATCTCAAAGCACTTTATGTAGGAGGCAAGTATCCCTATTGCTGTTTGACAGATGAGGAAACTGAGAAAAAGGGCATGAAGTGACTTGTCCAAGCTCACCCTGAATCTCAGTGGCAGAGCTGGGAATAGAGCCCAGTCTCCTGTGTACTAGTCCATTGATCTAGCCACTAGGCCACATGGCAAATCCACTAAGCACCATGCCTTTAGCACCACATTATTAATGTTTTAGTTTTCATACAATCTGTATGCTGTTGGCTCTTGGGACCCCAAATATTGAATTGGCAGCTGCTAGAAGAATGCTTTTTAATGGGTCATGCATTTAATATTTACATTAATAATTTGTATGCAGTCCTCACATTTGAAGAATGCAATACTTATAATCCACTTTGCATTTGTTCACAAGGTTTTGAGTTGAGGGTTTGCCCGCTGGAGTGATACAAAGGTATGTGAGAATACATTATTATTATTACTAATATTCATAATAGCATTTTCCATCCTAAAATCTAGGAACACTTTGCCAGTATTACAGATGGAGAAAGTGAGACACATGCAGGGCAGTTGACTTGCCCAGCTCACACAGCAAACCAGTGGCAGAGCTGGGAATAGAACTCAGCTTTCTTGAGTCCTGGTATTGTGTTCCAAACACTAGATGACACTGCCTTCCATTGCTTTTCTGGAGATGATGCAGATTAATGGACGACTAGCTACAAATCTAATATGAAGCCATGACATATAGAAATTTGCAGTGAGCTTTTCCAAATCCTTTGTAGCTTGAGGGTGAAGCTGTGAATCTGGCCCTGTGTTTTTTGTATGTTTAAATCTGTTAAAACCACTGTGCCATGCAGAATCCACTCTATTCTTGGGCATAAATAACCTAATTTAATTTGTATTTGACTTGTTAAGGGAACAAAAGTTCAACCCCTCCCATTTTTTGGGTTTTATTTGTAATGTTTCTTTGGACCAAATAGTTAATGTTCCAAGACCTTCAAAATTATGGATATTTGGAAGCCAGGACAAAATCAAATATAGTGCCATACTAAATGCATGATAAACCTTGTATGTAGATAATTATTAATCTGTTTGTTTTGTTGAATGTTCTAGACTTTAAAAAAAATCCTATCACATGAAATTTTTAATGATTTTCATTAATTTTTGTTTATTATGAAAATGTTTTGTATTACATAAGTACACAGACTGCTATGAGTATAAAGTTTTTTTTAATTTAAAGCACTCTATTTTCGGTCATTTCTAGCTGTTGTGAGTCTTATTTATGACTTTAATATAAATGTGTTCCTCTGTATATTTATCACTGTAATCTTGTTGAAACTTTTTCCTTTTAAACCACAAGAAATCCCTGTCTGTGGAGAAATTATTTTGTATTGGAATTTTCTCTTGTTAAATAAAATATTAAGCTGCAATTATATGTTAACATTCTCTCCACCTTTACAATCCTTACTGATATCAGTGGAATTCCTGTATTGTTAAACTTTCACTGATTCTATGAATGTCTTGGCTTTGTGAAATTGCTCAGATCAGTTATAGCCTCTAATTTAGGGCCAGCCTTAGGGACAAACAGGATGGCTGTCCTGGGCACCAACATTTGAGGGTGCCAAATCCTTGGTTCCCCCAGATGCAAATCCCCATTTCTGGTTTATGGCGCAACTGTTTTGCTTGACAACTTTTTTTAAGCCTTTTTGGGGAAAGTGGAGCTGAAAACCTTTTCTGCCCTGAGCAGAAAAACACCTTAGGTTGGCCCTGCTCCAATCCTGCAAAGACTTATGCACATACTTAATTTTACACACATTTTGTAATTCCATTGAAGTCAAAGAGTGAAATCCTGGCTCTGTTGAAGTTGATGGCAAAGAGAGTGACTTCAATAGGGCCACGATTTCACTCAAAGCACATACAGCTTAACCCAAGTGAAAGAATCAGGGGCATAGATATTGAAGCCATTTAAAAAATCTATTTTAGTATTAGGAATGTTTATCTGGGTCATCACATTTGTTAAGCTACAATTTGTGTCACTTCAGATTTAATTTTCCATTCTTCATTATTTTTGGAAACAAGTCATTTCTTTGGGGTCCTTTTTGTGATAAATTGTAGAAAGACTACAAATACTACATTAATGCAGTAAAGAGTGGTAAAAGAGAACTTCCTATACTATCTAGATTGCTCTGTTGTCTCTCTGTTTTGGAATCTGGCCTTTTGGTGATCTTCCTGTGTCACTCCCTCTTCCTCCTACTGGGTAAGTAGTAGGTTGGAGGTAGGAATTATGCCAGAAGAAGTATCCTTATTGCCTTACCTTGGCCACTAATGATGCAATAATTTGAGAAGACTTTTTTATATTATCCCTTCCACAGGGCTCAGTCGTGGTTCAGGACCATCTCTGGACATACATAATGACAGGTTTCAGAGTAACAGCTGTGTTAGTCTGTATTCGCAAAAAGAAAAGGAGTACTTGTGGCACCTTAGACTAACCAAATCAAATAAATTGGTTAGTCTCTAAGGTGCCACAAGTACTCCTTTTCTTTTTGGACATACATAGTTATAATTTGAAATAAAGCTATTCTAAACTCTGAAACTGTTTATCAAGCTCATCATTTGACCTAATATGCCTAAAGTAAAACCGGTCACCTTTTGAAATTAAGATTTAATTCTGTTTGTTTGGCAGGAATTACTTCCCCTCACCCCCCACCATCGAGTGTTCACATGTCCTTTTAAAGCAGACAGTCATCAGAGTTTTCAATGCAGACTGACTTGGCGTTTGCATGGCAGATTTCTGCTTCCCTTAATCTGTTGATGCAGCATAACCATGACAGGCATGTACAACGTGGTCATCCAGACCTTGTGTAGTCATGTTAATAGGTATGATTCTGGCCTAGTAACTCTGGAAATATTACTCTGGACTATGAGAAGAGGTGGGGAAATCAGGAGTAATTCCAGAGAACTGGGAATGCTTCTAATCCCACCATATTCCTGATTCTCTGGATTTACTCCTGATCTCCCCTCTCTCCTAACAGTATGTGTGCTCCCAGCCAGTGGAGCCAGCAACACGGAGAAGGCACCTTTGGAAGCTCTTCTCTTGCTAGCACTGTCACAGCTGTGTCAGGAAACTGACTGGGCATCCGCCAGTCACGGCGGGCATTTCCGTGACAGATTTCCTGCAGGAGGAGGAGGCAGCAAAGGAGGAGGAGTACCCTGGTATGGCAGAGTCGCCCTGGCAAACACTGCTCAGTACAATTGGCAAAGCTACCAATGCCCGTTACGTGGACCACTGCTTCTGGGGCAGTGTCGCAAGCACAGAGTGGTGGGACCACATCCTCATACAGACCTGGGATGACCAGCAATGGGTCCCAAACTTTCACATGAAGAGAACCACATTTCTGGAGCTCTGTGAGCAGCTTTGCCCCCCCTCCTGCTGGCCAGCATAAAGAGACACAACTGAGGTTACTCTTACTGGCCCCAAAGTGGGTTGCTATAACCGTCTGGACTACTACAGGTTCGTTGCCAACCAGTTTCTGGTTAGAAAGTCAACTGTGGGTAAAATGGTGGCAGAAGTATCTGAGGCAATCAGGTGTGCGGTTTAGCCCAAGGTGGTGTGCATTAAAGATATTCTAGAGGTAATTGCTGACTATGAAAGAATGGGGTTTCCTAACTGCGCTGGAGCCATTGATGGGACTCATGTGCCCATAGTTTGCCCTCCTCAAGGAGCACATAAAATGCAAAGGGTACCACTCTCCTGTTAGAGGAGGCCCTCATAGACCAGAGAGGCAGATTTAGGAATCTCAGTGTGGGCTGTACTGAAAAAGTTCATGATGCCAGAGGGTTCACCACTTGGGAGTCTGCATTCATGGACAGGTTGAGACACTATTCCCATCAAATGACATTGACATAAATAGTGTTACTGTCCCCACTCTTATTCTGGGAGACCCCACGTACTCCCTTTTGCCTTGGCTCATGAAACTGTACCCTGATTTTCAGAGGCCCTGGCAAAAGAAGGTTTAATTACACCCTTTCAAAAGGTGTAGAATGGTTCGATGTGCTTTTGGCAGATTAAAATCACCTTAGAGATGTCTACAGATCTGTTTGGATGCCAGTGTCATCAATGCTGTCTGCATTACTGTGGCTTGCTGAGCTCTTCACAACCTTTGTGAAGCCAGGGGTGAGCCATTTTCCCCCTTAATGCCCCTAGGCCAGCAAGGGGACTCTGGATCGGTACCCTCAGGCAGAAAGTGCAGCTACCACTGAGGGAGCTGGTTGCATCTTGGCAGCAGAAGTCAGGGATGCTTTGTGTTCTCACATTATGGACTTGTATGGCCCAATGGAAGAGGGGGAATAGTACCAGTATGAATGTGCTTGTGGGAGGGGAGAAGTGGCTCACTAATTTTTTTAGGGGGTGAGGCAGTGCTTGCGAGGAGTGTGGGTTTGATTGCCATGCCAATAATTACAGCTGGAAATTATTGAAATGTGAATTGCTGTACCTAGTTAATTAGAGGAATACCATTTGCCTACTAAGGCGTAATTGCTCCTGAGCATGTGTTTAGCTTTATTATCTCAAATCATGATTATTGTTACTGCATCACATCAAATAAACTTTCTTGAAAACATAACATGCTTTATTTGTAAACTGCTATTAAAATAGCACAACAGTCACATTCTTGGGCAGGCCACCTGTATGACAAAACCACACACCCACAAAAACGGGCAGGAAATAGCTAATACCCAACAAAATAGTTAATACCCCCACCGCTATATGTCCCCTGGCTGCACATTCTTCTCTCCTCACTTGGGAAGGGGAAGGTTGTTTCCACAGGAGTGGGGTGGAAGAATGAAGGCTGTATAGGGGGTTCAGTTGTCCTGCCCAATTAGTCATGAGTCCTGAATGCTTGGGTTTCCCCTATATGGTATTGTCCATGCTACTGCTGGACTGAAGGTATATTGCAGGGTGATCCTGTCATAGTGTTGGACAGGAAGCAGGAGACGGTTCTCTTGCAGCCATTATGAACAGGAGTTGCTGAAACAGTTCTCTGAGCTCTGTCCTCTTCCCTTAGCTGCCGTTCCTGTACCAGGAACTGCTTTGCAAGTGCCTGTTCCCTCATTGAAACCTGTCCTCCACCTGGGCAGCGAGCCTCAGTGTTTTCTCCCTGCCTGTCAGTAGACAGTCGTTCCAGTCTTTTGTTCCTCCTTCTGGTACTGGATCTGCTGGTCTACCCTCTCAAGAACATCAACCATAACTTCATCACAGAAACACTTCATTTAGAACAGTCCATGAGGGTATGTTGGGTCAGGGATCGAGTACCTGAAGAACAGCAGGCAGTAAAGGTTGAGGGTTATTGTCTAAACTAGCTCAGTGGAGGAGCAAAGAATTAATTATTGTGGAATCTCAGACAAAAAATGGAACATTTCTAAAGTGAACCAACACGTATTGTGAAGGGGATGTTTTAGCCCTCACACTGTCTCCGTACACAAACTTGTTAATCACAGTTACAGAAGTGCTGAGGTTAAAACATAACCTTTTTTCTGTTTCATAAATGTTTCATAAACACTTCATAACTTATTGCCATATAGAGCACGGTGTATAGATAGCACCCTCAGTGCAAAAGGCTTTTCCTGTCATTTCAGCCCTGTCCCATTTTGGAAGACCTAACTGTTCTTGGTGGCTGGAGGGAAGCCTGCAGTGTATGCAGCTGATATAGTCAAACATATAGTGACCCAACAGCACATTTGTGAGTAGAGTGGACTAGTCAGCTATACGGGCAGGGTTGGAGGCCCTGGAAAATATGCCCTTCCCTGCAGTGTAACTGGCTATCTGGACTTCCTGTTTCAAGAAAAGTTTGCAGCTATTAGCAATCAGGATTGGGTCAGAATCCATGGGGGAATTAACATGATGATGCTGTGTTAGTTCACACATGGCTTTCCCTATTATTGCTGCACGCAAACTCCCTGAAATCTGCTGCTTTCCTCCACCCAACACAGTTCTTGGGGGGGGGGGGAGGGGGACTGACACCCTGCTCATACTTTGGGGAAATGATTTTTGTGACCTGCAGACTGAATGGATTACCTCTAACTGAAATGGACTAGATTTGAAAATAGAAGACCGTTTACCAAACACACACACACACACACACACACTGTTCACTGTTTACAGGCAGCTGCATAGACCTAGAAGGAGTGATTACAGAGTGGCAAATTTCTTATTCCTAAAAGGAAAACATGAATGCCCCTAGCAAATATCTGTGACTTTACAGTTAAAATAACCTTTGACATCTGTGTAGGAATGTTTGAAATTCCAGATCACCATGTTGAACTTCACATGGTGGGGGAGAAAGGGAGGGGTGATGCCAAGGCGCTGTGATACAATCAGCCATTAGTGTCTATACACTGGTAGCCAGGGCTTAGCATTTTTGCATTCCTGCTTACAGCAGAAATTCTTCCTATTACTGTAATAATAAACTGTAAATTGTAGTCATACACCAATCTGCTTCCGAGGTGGCTTCTGTCTCCACCATGTTTGCTGAGTCTTGGCAGTGGGCTGCTTCTCGGGGGGTGGGGGCTGATCAAACAGCTCTTCCGAGTAGGGGCTGAGAATTTGCCGCTGTTTCTGATTCACAGTCCGCTCAGGGATCAGTTTCATAAACCGAGTCACTTCATGCTCCTCCCTGGGAGCCTGCTTCTGGCTCCCATCAGTCCCCAGGCTGGATTCAGAGGCCAGCAGGGCACCATCCCAGCTGAGCATGTTGTCATGAAGCACAGATGGCTCCGTGTTGCATGCAGTGCCGAGAACCCGGTCAAAATCGTCATAAAATGGGTATGTTGGCGAGTTGCCTGAGCTGTGATTCTTGTTCCTAGTCTTCTGGTACTTTCTCTTCAGCCTCTTAATACACTTCCTGCACTGTCTGGGAAGTCTGCAGAGCTGCCAGCTTTTCTGCTAGCTACTGGTACATGTGGGTGGTTGTTCCTGGTGCTTTTGCTCAAATCCATAGTTTTATTGGTCTCACAGCAGAGATTCAAGAAAATCTGGCTATGCTCCCATGACCAGGAAGCAGCTTCCTTTGCCAAAGTCTTGTTCAGTTCTGTCTCCATTGCAAACCCAGGAGGCTCTTTGACAGTGTGTTTGCAGATCAGTGATCAGAAGAGAATGGGTTAACGCTGACCTGAGCTGCTCTGTTTGCCAAGGAGGGGGATGGCTTCCATTTTCAAGAGTAGATTGGAGATTGTTGGAACAGAAAGGACTAAGGAAGTTGTCCCATGGAATTGTGGGATGCTTTGGGAAGACTACTGGGACATGAATCAAGCAGGGCTGTATCTATACTCCAAAGCAATAGGGTTTGAACCCTGGATCCCAGCTTGACTCATGCTCAGACCCTGCAGAGTCCTGGGACCCTTAGTCCGAGCCCTGGTTAGCACAATTGCAGAGTAGACACAAGGGAAGGTTAGGCTTGATCCCAAGTTTAAGCATGGGCTTATGATGCAGTATGGACATCCCCTAGTAGACTGTGAAGCACTGCTGCTTCTGTCATAATGGTGAAGCCTCTGTCAGTCTTCAAACAGTGATGTTTCCCGCTAATTGTAATCTAGTCCAGAGACAGAGACATGTAACTCTAGGGGGGGACCCATGACTGACCCACGCATAGCCTCTGGGCTGAGGAGCAGCAGCAGATCCAGGAGCACCAGGGCAGTAGTGAGTGCCTCAGTGAGCATCTCCTGGCAGCTGGGCTCCACAGGCAAGGGATGCTTCAAGAGAGAGGCAAAAGCACATCCAGGATGAGCTCGGAGCTATGCCACCCACCCTGCCTGGGGAGCACCTTGCCATACAGAGATGACATGGCTCAAAAATCAGGGCAGGGAGGGCTTTTGGGCAACCAGCGTCCCAACTTCCACAGAGCGGAGAACCAGGGGCCTAAGTAGGTTGGGTGGCTCCCACCAGCTTCTTATCCACCAACTCCAGACAGGAGGAGATAGTTTTCAAACTGTGGGGTGTGTCTTTGTAGGGGAGTGCAGCCACAGATTGAAAACCTGTGCTAAATGGAAGGCAGAAATATGGGGGGTCATGCCCCTTCTTCCCCCCCCCATGCATCATCTCATTAGTGTGGCTCTTTCAAGCATTTCTTTGGTGTGCATTAATCATGATCAAACTTGCAGAAGACTCCAAATTGGAGAAGAAAACAAACAAATTGGCAGGCAAGGCCAAACCGCAAAGTGACCTGGAGAAACCAGGGAATGTGGACCACATGAAACAATGGAGAGATTCAGCTACAATAAATAGAAAGCTCTATACCAAGGGAAGGAAATGAACAAAGATACAGAACAGAAGTATGTAACCAAACAGCCATACTCCCTTTACAAAAGTTCATTTTCACCTTGTGATCTAACTGTCCTGCTCTTACTTTCTCAGTAACCAGGTTACTGAAGTGAAGTGTGCAATGAGAACTGGAAGATGCCTCACTAAATATATCTATGGGGCTGGTCTAAACTTTCTGAAGTTTTGATGAAATTTCAATGACCACTTTCACTGAAACAACTTTGACAAAATAAAGAAAGGAGGGGACTACAGAGAAACTTGCATGAAACACTTTTATTTTAAGCAATAAAGGGACAGACATCTCTTCCTGAAACTTTAGTTATTAATTCCCTCTTCTACTGTACGGTGTTTTGGGTAAGAGCTGTGCTGGTTACTATGAAACCCATGCTATCTAACCTGGAAGTGGGTGTTAGAATAGAAAAGTTTTTCTTGACAAGAAGCCCAAAACTATTAACAGATTCTCTGTGGCTGAGATATGCAGCTTTAGTATTTAACTCTGACTGCAGCAATCAAGATACCATCTAAGTAAAAACACATTTTCCCTCCCAGAGAATTTAGGAGATGAACAACTGCTCTCATTACCATAATAAATACACTTGGAGCTATGAACAGACCAAATACTTTCTGTGAATAAAGTTCCATTTTCCAGGAAAACCATGGAAATTTCCTTAAAAAATCACCCACGTAGAATTATATCTGTACAAGTTACCTGAATGACAAACTTTATAACTGAATTAGCAGCATATGAAGATTTATTTCAAGAGAAATTATTCAGTAGAACAAGCCCTATAGGCTTAGCCTTTTCTTGTTCACATTCTGACATTTATTTTCTGAAAAGGTGTGAATGACTTGCTGCTTTCAGTCACTGCAAGCCACAGCCACTGGGAGCTATGGGGGGGCCATGCCTATGGAGTAAACAAAATGTCTCACGGTCCGCCAGCGGATTACCCTGATGGGCCACGTGCCGAAGGTTGCCGACTCCTGGGACAGTCTATAAAATAATGAATGGTGGGGAGAAAGTGAATAAGGAAGTGTTATTTACCCCTTCACACAACACAAGAACCAAAAGTCAGCCAACAAAATGATTAGGTAGTAGGTTTTAAAATAAACAAAAGAGAGTACTACATCACACACCAGCCAGTTAGCCTGTGGACCTCCTTGTCAGGGGATGTTGTGAGGGCCAAACTATAACTGAATTTAAAAAAGAATTAGATAAATTCATGGAAGATAGGTCTATCAATGGCTATGAGCCAACGTGATCAGGGATGTTGTCAGAAGTGGGTCACAATGCAATGAAGTTTGAGAACCCCTGGTCTAACCTGTTCTTAAAACCTCCATGACAACAATTCCACAACTTCCCTAAGTAATTTGTTCCAGTGTTTAACATCCCTTACAGTTAGGAAGTTTTCCTAATGTCTAGCCTATCTACACTTACCTCCGGAGCGATCAATCCAGCAGGGGTCGATTTATCGCATCTAGTGAAGATGCGATAAATTGACCGCCAAGCGCTCTCCTGTTGACTCCGCTACTCCACCGGAGCGAGAGGCACAGGTGGAGTCAATGGGGGAGCATCAGCAGTCGACTTACCGCAGTGAAGACACCATAGTAAGTAGATCTAAGTGGGTCGACTGCAGCTACATTATTAACCCTTCCTGCAATTTAAGCGCATTGCTTCTTGTCTTGTCATCAGTGGTTCTGGAGAACAAATTCACCCTCCTCTTTATAACAACCTTTTACATACTTGTTATTGTGCCCCTCCCCTCTCAATGTTCTCTTCTCCAGGTTAAACAAACACACTTTTTTCAGTCTTTCCTCATAGGTCAAGTTTTCTAAACCTTTAATCATTTTTGTTGCTCGTCTCTGGACTTTCTCCAATTTGTCCACATCTTTCCCAATGTGTGGTGACCACAACTCGACACAGTATACCAGGAAAGGCCACATCATTTCTGAGTAGAGTGGAAGAATTATTTCTCGTATCTTACTTACAACTCTCCTGCTAATACATCCCAGAATGAAATTTGTGTTTTTGCAACAGTGTTACAGTGTTCACTCATATTTAGCTGTGATCCATTATAACCCCCTGATCTTCAGTACTCCTTCCTAGGCAATCATTTCTCATTTTCTATTTGTGCAATTGATTATGCTTTCCTAAGTGTAGTATATTGCATTTGTCCTTATTGAATTTCTTCCTATTTATTTCAGACCATTTCTCCAGTTTGTCAAGATCATTTTGAATTCTAACCCTGTCCTCCAAAGCGCTTGCAACCCCTCCCAACTAGCTATCATCCACAAGCTTTGTAAGTATATTCTCTATACTGTTGTCCAAATCACTGATGAAGATACTGACTAGAACCGGCCCCAGGACAGATCCCTGCAGGACCCTACTTGATATGCCATTCCAGCTTAGTGGTAAACCATTAACTACTTTCTGCATATGGTTCTCCAACAAGTTGTACACCTACTGTATAGTAGATTCATCTAGGCCAACAGTTCTTAACCAGGGATCTGAGATCTGGGGGGCCTGTGAGCAGGTTTCAGGGGGTCTGCCAAACAGGGCTATCATAAGACTCACTGGGGCCTGGGGCAGAAAGCCCAAGCCCCGCCACCCCAAGCCCCACTGCCTCAAACCCTGTCTCCCAGGGCTGAAGCTGAAGCCTGAGCAACTTAGTTTCATAGGGCCCCTTGTGGTGTGGGTCCCTGGGCAATTGCCCTGTTTGCTACCCCCTAATGCTGGCCCTGGCTTTTATATGCAGAAAAACAGTTGTTGTGGCACAGGTGGGCCATGGAGTTTTGATAGCATGTTGGTGGGGCCTCAGAAAGGAAAAGGTAGAGAGCCCCTGGTCTAGGCTATATTGCCCTAGTTTGCATATGAGAAGGTCATGTAAGAAACTATCAAAAGACTCACTAAAGTCAAGATATACCACATCTTCTGCTTCCTGCCCTATCAACAAGGCTTGATACCTTGTCAAGGAAGGCTATTAGTCTGTTTTGACATGATTTGTTCTGGACAAAATCATATTCTCTGTTACTTATCTTAATATCTTCTAGTTGCTTACAAATTGATTGTTTGCTCCATTATCTTTCCAGGTACTGAAGTTAAGCTGAGAGGTCTATAATTCCCTGGGTTGTTCTTATTCCCCTTTTTATAGTTAGGTACTATATTTGCCCTTTTCCAGCCCTCTGGTATCTTTCCTGTCCTGCATGAGTTCTCAAAGATGATCGCTAATGGCTCAGAGATCTCTTCAGCCAGTTCCTTAATTGTTCTAGGATGTATTTTGTTGGGCCCTGCCGACTTGAAGACTTCTAACTTATCTAAGTAATTCTTAATTTGTTCTTTCCCTATTTTATTCTCAGATCCTACCCCATTTATATTGATATTGGTTATATTAGTTGTCCAATTACTGCTAAACTTTTTCATGAAAACTAAAACAAAAAAAAAGACATTTAACACTTCAGCCACTGCTGCATTTTTTGCTATTGTCTATCCCCTCTCCTTGAATAAGGGGCCTACTCTGTCCCTGGTCTTTCTTGTGCTTCTAGTGTGTTCGTAAAATGTTTTCTTGTTACCCTTTATATCCGTAGCTAGTTTAAACTAATTTTTTGCCTTGGCCTTTCTAGTTTTGTTCCTACGTGCTTGTGTGTGGTTTTCTTTTAATATTCATCCTTTGTAATTTGACCTAGTTTCCACTTCTTGTATGACTCTGTTTCAGGTCATTGAAGACCTCCTGGTTAAGCCAAGGTGATATCTTACCATACTTCCTGTCTTTCCTATGCAGTGGGATAGTTTGCTCTTGCACCATCAATAATGTCTCTTTAAAAAACTGCCAACTCTCCTGGACTCATTTTTCCCTTAGACTTGCTTCCCACCTACCAATTCTCTGAATTTTCTAAAGTCTGCCTTATTGAAGTCCATTGTCTTTATTCTTCTGTTTTCCTTCCTATCATTCCTTAGAATCGTGAACTCTATTTCATAATCACTTTTCACCCAAGCTGCCTTCCATCTTCAAATTCTCAATCAGTTCTTCCCTATTTGTCAGAATCAAATTAGGTAAGTTCTTGGAGAATAGGTCCATCAATGTCTATTAGCCAGGATAGTCAGGGATGCACCCTATGCTCTGAGTGTCCCTAGTCTCTGATTGCCAAAAACTGGGAGTGGAGGACAGGGGATTGGTCACTTGAGGATTGTCCTGTTCTGTTCATTCCCTTTGAAGCACCTGGCACTTGCCACTGTTGGTAGACAGGCTACTGGGCTGGATGGACCATAGGTCTGACCCATTAAGGCAGTTCTTATGTTCTTAGAACATCCTCTCCTCTGGTTGTTTTATCCACCTTCTGCAATAAAAAGTTGTCTACACTGCATTCCAAGAACTTGTTGGACAATCTGTGCCCTGCTCTATTATTATCTAAACCAATGTCTGGGTAGTTGAAGTCCCCTATCACCACCAAGTCCTGTGCTTTGGATGATTTTGTTAGTTGCTTAAAAAAAGCCTCATCCACCTCTTCTTCCGCTTAGGTAGTCTATAGTTGACCCCTACCATGACATCATCCTTGATTTTTACCTTTTATCCTTACCCAGAGACTTTGAACAAATCTGCCTCTCTCTTCTATCTTGACCTCAGGAAAAGTGTGCACATCTTTGGTATACAAGGCAACACCTCCCTTTTTTCCCTGCCTGTCCTTCCTGAACAAGATGTACCCTTCTATATCAATAGTCCAGTCACGTGAATTATCCCACCAAGTCTCTGAGATGCCAATTATGTCACAACTGTGATTATTCACTAGTATTTCTAGTTCTTCCTGTTTATTTCCCATACTGCTTACATTAGTATACAGATATTTAAGATGTTCATTAGATTTTCCTTTCTTCCCACTCCTGCAGGTTATTATTAAACATTAAGATTGTTTTTCATTCTGCTGAGACTGCTTCTCAGTACAGTCTTATGGATGTGGGAGGAGGGACTTTGGTCAACTGATCTACATCAGTCGGGCTAGCCCCCAGTGTAGAAAGCACTAGGTCAAAGGAAGAACTTCAGCATCAACCTACCTATCACCTCTCAGGGAGGTGGATTAACTAGAAATGGAAAAACCCTTCTTTTCGCTGTTGTGAGTGTCTACACTGAAGCACTACAGCTGTGTTGCTGTAGCAGCTTAAGGGTAGACTCAGGGTCTTTAGCATTTAGCTCTCCAAGAACAGGCCATCAACAGGGGATACAGTGCTTGGGAAAGAGAGTGGAAGTACCTATCAGGTTCACTAAAGCCCTGATATTGCAGACATGTCCTTGCATAATTTTACACAAATGAATAGTCCTACTGACTCCATGGGAGTACCCATGTGTAAAATCACTAATGCCTAAATGTTTGCAGCATTAGGGCCTTTTTGCTTGTTTAGAGTAGAAGAGCCGAAACTGTGGAAGTGGAGGAAAGTACACTGTGTTAAGCAAGTGAAGGAAAGACACTATGTGAGGCAAGCTAACCACTAAGGCTAAGAAACAAACCTGAGCCTTAACCAATCTCAGTCTGCTATTGCAATCCTGGAGCTTTCTTGAGCAGAGACTACCAAATCATGTATCAAATTGTCTCCAGATTTTGTCACTCGATGAAAGTTAGCACAAATACGTGTATGTGACTAGGGGAATCAGGCCACCAGTTTGTAGCATAGATATAGCCTTGAAGATGAACCAAAAAACACTTAAAGGTAAAGGGTATTCTACAAAGTCATAGTGCTACCTTGCTCTCAACACCTGCATGTTACTCATGATCCAGAAAAAAAAATTATGTACGCCTGTGCCCTACAGAACCTGCATAGTTTGAAATCTTTTTATACATCTAAATATTTAATTACCATTGAAAAACTGCCTAAGTTAGAGAATCTTTTAAAAGACTTAAATGTTTATGGTACTGTGAAAGGGTATAACAACCCCACACTGACCCAGCAAGGGTTAACAAACTGCTGTGGCCAACTCAGCCCTGCCCTGCTACACCTGCACTCACTGTCAGGTAATGAAGGGGCAATTAAACAGGGAAGAGAACAGCTCAGTAGTGGGCTGACCAGGGAGGAGTACAGATCTCCTATTGCCTGGGAAAGGACCAGCCTTGAAATTCCGCAGAGACTGCTGACTACCAGAGTCCTCCAGAAGAAGATAGGTAGGCCTGGCACCAGAACTACTGAGCTTGTTTTGGGGACTATCTTTGCTTTACCACAAAAAGGAATATTGGGCAGTCTGTGTTCTCTGAGACAGGCTTATAGGACCTAAAGACTATTGGGCTGTCTCTGCTGCCTGGGACAGGCCTAAGGAGACTGGCAGGAAATTCTGAGGTTGGCACGTGTCATCATCCCATTTGCAGGGCATTTCAGTAAGGAGGAACCGAAAATCTTGAGCCAGTTTTTTTGGACTAGAATATACAAAGAGGTAGCAGACTTTTGTGCCTCTTGTCCTGAGTGCCAATGTGTTATCCCAAATGGAGTTGCAAAGACTCCTTTAGTTCCCTTCCCGTTGGTGGATAACCTCTTCAAGAAGATAGGAGTGGACTCTGCAGGGCTTCTTGAGAAATATGCAGTTGGATACCTCTATATAATGGTAATTGTAGATTGTGATTCCCTTACAATGGTGTTCTCTACCTGGACCAGACTTGCTTAACACAGCACCACATTCAGACAGAGCCAGAGCAACCCTCACCCACTTCTCCAGAAAATGCATGAATTGGCAAAGCTAGAACTCCATACCATGCTAGAGCTGGGCGTTATTCAATAATTCTACCATGAGTGGTGCAGCCCCATTGTGTGTGTTCCTAAATCAGATGGGACCACCAGGTTGTGTATCAAATTTCAAAAAGTAAATGCCATTTCCAAATTCAAAGCATATTTAATGCCCTGGGTGGATGAACTAATTGACTGGCTGCGGGAAGCCATATAGATTATTATGCCAGACCTGACAAAGGGGTAGTGGCAGATTCCACACACATAAGTATCCTGTGAGAAGATGGCTTTTGCCATGCTATTTAGATTATATCATCTTCATATGATGCCTTTTGGCCTACCTGAGGTACCCATAACCTTCCAATGACTGATGGACCAATTCCTACAGACCCATGGTGCATATGCCACTGCTTAAGTAGATGATGCCATTATTGATAGCCAAGACTGGGAGATCCACTTTAGTCATGTATTGGATGTCCTCCAGTTGCTGGGAGAGGCAAGACTGATGTCAAAATACAAAATCAGAAAGGAGGAAACTACCTATTTTTGAAAAAGAAAAGGAGTACTTGTGGCACCTTAGAGACTAACAAATTTATTTGAGCATTAAGCTTTCATGAGCTACAGCTCACTTCATCGGATGACTTAAGCTTATGCTCAAATAAATTTGTTAGTCTCTAAGGTGCCACAAGTACTCCTTTTCTTTTTCCAAAACTCCCTTTCTTTTTGCGAATACCGACTAACACGGCTGCTACTCTGATACCTATTTTGGGTACACATTAGGAGAGGGCAAAATTTGGCTGCTCACAGACAAAGTGCAGGCCTTGAAAGCCTGCCATGCTCCAACAATGAAAAAATGGTTGCATAATTTCGTGGGGCTCACAGAGTATTATCACCACTTTGTACTGAGATTTTCCATGGTAGCAGCCCCCCTCACAGACCTGACCAAAGACAACACCCCAAGAAAGACCAGCTGATTCAATGTTTGGGAAAGAGCTTTCAGGTCATTAAAGCAGTGCCTGTGTGAGGAAATGATCCTGTATAGGCCAGAGTTCTCAAAAGTATTTATTTTGAAAAATCAATGCTGTGGAGGGCAAATTGGGAGCTGTGTTGTCCCAGGAGCTTCAGGGGGAGGAGCATCCCAGTGCTATATATTAGGCCTTTTTTCATATGGCTTAAAACCAGCAATGTTGGCAGTACCTACAATCCATAAAGGACGGTTGTGTCAAAAGTGACTGAGCTGCCCACACTTGAAGAAATTGCCTGCAGGTAAGACCGCTGTCCGTCTCCTCTCCACTGGGGGTATAATGGCTTGGGGATCATTAGCTTTAGTGCTTGTCAGCTCCCTAAGCCTCTGTGTCCTTGTGATGATTGTGATGAGGTTGGCTTTCCTGTTTTTTGCTTCCTGCTCCCTGTTCTTGTTTGTTTCCTGATTCCTGAACTCAATGTTCCATTTTCTCTGTGTGTGTGTACATAGCATTGTGTGTCTGTGGTGTGACAGGGTCAGGGTCAGGCCAGATGGCTATAGGAGAGTGACAGAAGGTAGATATATTAGCCCCAGATTAAGCAGATTCCTTTTCCCTGATTAAGATAATGAGCTGTTTCAGAACAATCAGGAAGTTGCTGGAACCAATTAAGGCAGGCTAATTAGGACACCTGGAGCCAACTGAGAAGCTACCAGAATCAATTAGGACAGGCGGGCTAATCAGGGCACCTAGTTTTAAAAAGGACTTCACTTCAGTTAGTGAGGTGCGTGTGAGGAACTGGAAGTAAGAGGCGTGCAAGAAGTTGAGAGTGAGTAGGCGTACTCCTGGAGGACTGAGAAGTACAAGTGTTATCAAACATCAGGAGGAAGGTCTGTGATGAGGACAAATAAGGTGTTGGGAGAAGGCCATGGGAAAGTAGCCCAGGGAGTTGTAGCTGTCACACAGCTCTTACAGGAAACACTATAGACAGCTGCAATCCACAGGGCCCTGGGCTGGAACCCGGAGTAGAGGGCAGGCCCCGATTCCCCCTAACTCCCTATCTGATATAAGAGGAATTGATCTGGACTGTGGGTCCCACAGAGGGGAAGGTCTCTGGCCTGTCCCCCGACCCATTAGGTGGGCCAGCAGAGACTGCGGGGATTGTTCTCCTCCTTTTCCCCATGCTGGCCAGTGATGAGGTTAGCCGAGTGAACGGCACGTTTGTGCCACTAACAAAAGGAGCCAAACTGAGGACTGCTGTAAACTTCTGAGGCAAGAAAATCCACCAGAAAGCGCAGAACCCACCAAGGCAGAGGAGGAACTTTGTCACAATGGGGCCTGCTTCTACATACCTGTCATCTGGATTGTTATGTTTTGTTCAGACTGTTGCTGACTTAACTGGTTCATGGTTATTACATGTATTTGATTGACCACCTACCTGCATGTTTTGCTTTGATTTCCTTGTGTTTGGGGATTGCTGTTCTGGGATGCATCAGAACATGCCATTATGGTAATGAATGCTTCTATTCTGCAACCCATGCTGCCTGAACATCTGTCATAAATATAAAGGGAAGGGTAAACCCCTTTGAAATCCCTCCTGGCCAGGGGAAAGCTCCTCTCACCTGTAAAGGGTTAAGAAGCTAAAGGTAGCCTCGCTGGCACCTGACCAAAATGACCAATGAGGAGACAAGATACTTTCAAAAGCTGGGAGGAGGGAGAGAAACAAAGGGTCTGTGTCTGTCTGTAGTCGTCTTGGCCGGGGATAGACCAGGAATGGAGTCTTAGAACTTTTAGTAAGTAATCTAGCTAGGTATGTGTTAGATTATGATTTCTTTAAATGGCTGAGAAAAGAATTGTGCTGAATAGAATAACTATTTCTGTCTGTGTATCCTTTTTGTAACTTAAGGTTTTGCCTAGAGGGGTTCTCTATGTTTTTGAATCTAATTACCCTGTAAGATATCTACCATCCTGATTTTACAGGGGGGATTTCCTTATTTTTACTTCTATTTTTTATTAAAAGTCTTCTTGTAAAAACTGAATGCTTTTTCATTGTTCTCAGATCCAAGGGTTTGGGTCTGTGGTCACCTATGCAAATTGGTGAAGCTTTTTATCCAACATTTCCCAGGAAAGGGGGGGTGCAAGTGTTGGGAGGATTGTTCATTGTTCTTAAGATCCAAGGGTCTGGGTCTGTAGTCACCTAGGCAAATTGGTGAGGCTTTTTACCAAACCTTGTCCAGGAAGTGGGGTGCAAGGTTTTGGGAAGTATTTTGGGGGGAAGGACGCGTCCAAACAGCTCTTCCCCAGTAACCAGTATTAGTTTGGTGGTGGTAGCGGCCAGTCCAAGGACAACGGGTGGAATATTTTGTACCTTGGGGAAGTTTTGACCTAAGCTGGTAAAGATAAGCTTAGGAGGTTTTTCATGCAGGTCCCCACATCTGTACCCTAGAGTTCAGAGTGGGGGAGGAACCTTGACAACATCCTTTGGCTATTTGACTGGAATTGATATTTAAGATGGACTCCTAGAGCCCAAGTCCTCCTTTGATGTGGCTGTGCAGCATCGCAGTGAGTATTTTGGGACTGAACATTCTGTTCTGCTAAACAGGAAAATGTTTTTTGAAGCTGCCAGCAGCTCAAGGAAACTATACGGGAGTATGCATGTCATTTGCAGTGGTTGGCCCAGGACTGTAAATTTGGGAATGTTCTGATGATCATGCTCAAGGATATTTTTGTTGTTGGCATAGCCAATGACCAGCTGGGTGAATGGTTATTGACTGAAGATGCTAGAACTCTAACTTTTGATGCTGCAGTTGCTAAGAGTCAGTCTGAACCCTCTCAAATGACTAAAAGGGGTTCTATGTCTCAGACTGCTGCTACCTTTGTGCCTACCCTTAAATCCTCAGCTGCTCCTCCTGCTTCCATCACTCAGTCACACAATGCTACCTACTCCCGTTCCACAACCTCAGGAGCAGAAGTTGCCAGCTCCTCACTGTTTCCACTGTGGTAGGTAGTCCAGGTCACTTGGTCAATTTGCCTGCCTGCCTGGCTAGAACTGCTATGTTTCGGGCTTGTGGGAAGGAAGGACACTTTTAGTTAGCCTGCCACGGTACGCTGGTTCACAATGATGGGAGGCCAGAATTGTGTACCGTAAATGTGGAGCCACATGAGACATCTACCAGGGACCTTTAGTTTCCTTTAGTACGCTCTTCTCATGTGACAAAGCGCTGAAGCTGGTATCCCATATTGTAGAAATTGATGGTGCACTGCTGAAGTGCATGGTGAATATGGGTGCTGAAGTTAACAATCTCCCCCTTCTGGGTTAGTTGTTAATCTGGACATTTGGACAACTATAGTGGTTATAAAAGTTTGGGATTTGTATGCTTTGCAGACAGTGGGTGAAGCTGTATGCTCTGTGCTTTACAAAGGCACGGCCTTGACAGCTAAGTTTTATATTGTGACAGGTACTGCTGTGAATGCTATTCCATTATTGTCCTATGATCAGTGCTTATTCTGCATGAACTCAAGAGACACCATGGTGTCTCCAACAGTGATCGTGTTCTGTCCCTGAGATATTGCACTCTCTGCAGTGGCATTCAAATGCCAAGCTCTTTACATTGCCTGCATGTCCTGTTCCTCCTGCACTTATGGATAAGCTCCAAGCAGAATTGCCACACATGAAAGATAAAGGTATCACCTGAGAGGTGGAGGGGCCTATGGACAGGGCCCACACACAGTGATTATATACAAGAAGAATGCACCCAGATTCTAGGGCACTTAATAAACGTGTGAAACATGATCAGTTTCAATTGCCAGCTTCAAAGAGGTGATGATTCCAAGTAAGTAGATCCCAGATTTTCTCTATTTTTGGATTACCAATCTGTTTGTTGGCAAATAACTGCAAATTTTCAGTCACAGGTATTAACTTTCAGCACACACAACTCCCTTTTGGTTTAGTTTCTGCTCCTTGAGTATTTCAGAGAGTTCTCTCAGCTCCTGGATAATATCCAAGGCATATGTTTCTATTTGGATGACAGTCTCATCTTTACTAAGACCCTTCCTGAGCATAATGCTATTCTGGACCAGATGCTAACCCAACTCTAACAAGCTGGCACAAAGTTGAATGAGGTCAAGTATGGTTTTGCCAAAGATGCTGTAGAGTTTCTAGGGCATTCTCTGTTGGTCAGTTATGTGAAACTGACACCTGAACAGCTACAAGCTGTTGTTTCGCTACCATTACCCACTGATCATAGCAGTTTACATCCATTCCTTGGCCTCGTTCAATACTTAGGTGGCCATGACCTGCCCATTTTACTATCCTTGCCAAGCCGCTGTGGGATTTAACGAAGGGCCAGTTGGCTTGAACTAAAGAGGCAAAGCAGGGTTTTGAAATCCTGCATCAAGCCTTGTGTCAGGTCCAATCCTGTGCTTATTTTGATCCAAGGAAGCCAACAGTGATTCAGACCAATGAATGCAATTGAGGCCTGGGCACAGTTCCGCTCTAGGAAGGATGGCCGGTTGTATTTGCATCCTGTACGCTCACCCTGTTGGAAGCAAAGTATTCCCAGATTGAGCTAGAATTCTTGGCAGTGGTTTTTGCTATTGTACATTCCAAAGTCTACATAGTGGGAAGCCATTTGACATTAGAAACTGATCATTTGCTTATTTTTGGCCTCTATCATAAAGCCATTGACCTGCACAGTGTGAGGCTGTAGCATTTGCTTATTCAGTTGTAGCAGTGTGACTTCAATGTGGTACATATCAAAGGAACATGTAATTTATTTGCCAATGATCCTTTGAGAACTTGTTCTGGGTTGGCGCCCTTGTATGCAGAAATGGCAGAGTACATCAAATGCTTTTTACTGAAAGATATCCCAATTGAATTAAAGTGGACTACTGACTCCACCATAGGCAATGCATAGGGAGGGAATGCGGGGTCAAGTGCCCCCCCCCCCGATTTCTGCTTAGTCTGCCGGGGTAAGGGAGAGTGGCTCTGTTCTTCTCCTGCCCCCCGGCACACTCAGCCTCTGTCCCTGGTAGTCAGGCCCAGGCAGGAAGCAGAAGGGGCAAGACCAGCCACTTCTCAAACTGGCCACTCCGGGTTGCTGTTCTGTACAGTGCAGCAGCTGCCTTCAAGAGTCTGGCTGTCTCCCGCCCAAGCCTGACTGTGGGGAACAAGGGCCAAGCGAGCCGAAGTGAGTCTCCTCCCCAGCATGTTTCCAGCTCATGCAGCCCCTGTCCCCAGCAACTGGGGGCAAGCCACTGCCTCCATCTCCCCATCCGGACTCTCTCTCAGGCAGCTGCTGCACTGCACAGAGCAGCAACCTGGAGCGGTGAGCTTCAGCTGGCATAAGAAGTGACTCCATCCCGCTCCCTGCCCAGGGGCGCCTGCCAGGGGCAGGGACTGAACGTACCTAGGGAGAAGCGCAGTGGGAGAAGGACAGAGCTCTCTCACCCCCACCCTACAGGTAACTCTGGTGGGGAGAGTGTGGCAGCCCTGGACTGGGCACAGGGAGCTGGGGGGGCAACACTGGGCAGAGGAGACACATGGGGTGGTCACATGTCCTCCCCTTTAGACTGAGCCCCCCCCAGTATCGGGAGAGCATGAATCATAGACACCACTCTTCACGATGCTGAATTATCCAACATGATACTTGCTGTGCAAGTGGATTAGACGACCCCAGTCTTTAAGAGAACTTTGTCTACATTCTAGAAAATTCGTTCCAAGCTCACAGTGAAGACACGTGCTACTCAATACATCTTAGGCAGAGGAGCCAGGGTGATTGTTCCCACAGTGCTGCGACAAACAGTCCAGGATGTGGCTCATAAAGGGCGTTTGGGAGTTACGAAGATGAAGAAACTCCTGTGTAGTTGTGATTGGCATGCATGGCTGCCTTTCGTGTCTAAGTGTCATGAAAGGGCAGGCTCAGCCTGCGTAGTGCATAGAACTACTACTCCTCCAGTCCCTTTGAAACTGGTAGTCATAGACAAACAATGGCAGAGAGTTGCAGTGGCAATTACTAAACCCTCAACTGCACTGCATGGCTACACACTAGTTTCAGACTATTACTCACGTTACCCCTTTGCATTCATAATTTCACATGGAACCTCAGTGGAGTTCATTTCTTGCCTAACCCTTTTATTTGCGATGTTTGGCCTACCAGAGAGCCTTGTTTCAGATAATGGGACAACTTTTGTATCAAGAGAGTTTGAAGACTTTCTGACAATATTGGTACAGTTCATTATAAATCTGCTCTGTATTATCCCCAAGGCAACAGGATGGTGGAGAGACTGCATGGGATTCTGAAGCAGACTGCAGCTCAAATAAGAATGCCCATACTGGATCAGACTCATGGTCCATCTAGCCCAGTATCCTGTCTTCCAACAGTGGACAATGCCAGGTGCTTCAGAGGGAATGAACAGAACAGGTAGTCATCAAGTGATCCATTCCCTGTCACCCATTCCCAGCTTCTGGCAAAAACACTTCAGAGCATGGTTTTGCATATACTGGAGGAATATCAAGATAAACCCTTCCCGTTACATTGAGTCATAGTTTATATATAATATTCAGAGTACATCTCATGAAAGTACTGGGGAATCCCTCTTCAGCCAACCTAACTAGCTATGCTGACAGAAGAGGTTCACCCCAATCCTTTGCCATCCTTGCAGCCAACCGATGCAACTAGCAAATATGTGATTTTTCGAGCAGTGTATCCATGCATTCTGTGCTGGACAAGCGGTGTACGTTAGGCAAGGGTCTGGAATAATTTTCGATACTCGTGGCATGAGCTAGTGGGCTGCAGGGTACAGAGTGTGGCAAGTATGTTTACTACAGAGAGAACATGTTGTTAACCGCTGACATATACTGCTTAAAGAAAGGGGAACAGATAGGGAAGAGGACACTCCTTCTGTATATGATGACATCATCTGGCCAATTGGTGAAGTTGCACCACAGCAACAGCATCCACCCCAAACTGACCACCCGGGGATCACCTGGTGTCTCCAGCCAGGTACCACTGAGCTTTTGGGGAAAATAGGGGAAATTATTATGACTTTTGGGGGGGGGAACCTTTCCTGCTTATTGCTTCGTGTTCCTGTGTGGGTATGTACATAGCATTGGTTGTGTGCAGTTATTCAGGGCCTGCTACTACATACCTGCCATTTGGGCTGTTATGTGTGTTGGGGTTATTTTGTTTGTTTTTTTTTTGGGGGGGGGGTTTCAGATTGTGTTGCTGACTTAACTTGTTCAAGATTATTACATGTTTTGATTGACCACCTACCTGTGTGTCTTGCTTTGATTTTCTTGTATTTGGGGACTGCTATTCTGGGGTGTATCAGAGTTTAACAATCTTGGGGCCTTCTTGCTCAGGCTTATTGTGTCTGCCACGGAAGTGACTTGGGCCTCACTACAGCTGACAATCTCCTGTGCCCCATTCCCTCCGCTGCGCTCAGCCTTCCAAGGATGGGGGTCCTGAGGTTAGGCCATCACTGAACATGGAAGTCTGGGTGGGAGGCACCCTTTCGGCTGCCAGGCAATTTTCCATGAGGCCTTCTGTCTCTGCCTGGTCAGCATCTCTGTACCTACTCCCAGCCACTGACTGGGAGAACATGAATATATTGCTCAAGAACAATATTCTCCACCACCTGCACCCCAGTTCACTTTTCCAGGGTTAGCCAGTAAAGCAATAACCGTTGAGGCACTGGGCCCCGCAGTGGGTGTCTTTCTCTCTGTAAGCACTGCCTATACGTCTCCAGGGAGATATAAAAATAGTCTAAAATAGCTGTCTTGACTTTCTGTTAACCTAGAGCATCCATGGGATCTAGCACCTACAGGCTGCCTGGGCCAATCGTGTCAGATACTGGTCTGTGAGTGTGGCCCAGTGATCCAGCAGCTATGCCACCAGAGTGGCCGCATGCTCAAATGTCGCCAAGAAGGCTTTAGAGTCATCTTCTAGGCCCATCTTCATCAGCTTCACTGGATCTCTGGTATCGGAACCCTACCCTGAAGACTCTGGCCCTAAGTTAGTAGTAGCTCCTGGAAGACTGTAAGAGAGCTGCCATTCTCCTGGACCAGGTGTTGTTGCTGCCCTTAGTGTTGGGTGGTCAGCCCTTGAATGAATTGCGGCTACTGTTGTTGATGCAGAGACGCTTGCTGCTGGTGTTGTGTGATAGGCCTCACTGAGAGTACTTGACCTGCTGACCTGGTTACGAAGGAAAATGCTAAACCCAGAACTGGTCAAAATTTCGGGAAGAATTTCGTTGTTTCATTGCATGGAATAATTTTGCTGGCTATCAGGAGAAGGACATTCTTCCATACCTCCTGTAGGCTGGTATGCTGTAGGCAGCAGGTAAATCTAAGAAAGCTGCCCCAGTCTTCAGCTTTTGCTGCATTGTGTACTGTTTAGGCTAATAGTTGGTTGGTGCAGCTGCAGCCTGGTCAGAAACCCATTTGTTCATTCTGTAACATTGTTTGTACAAGGAACACAATACTTCCCAATAATATTCTCTCCATGAGTTTGCATGATGTGCAGAAGAGTGATATGGGGCATAACAATGAGGAATTACTTGTTGGCTTCCCAGGCCTGGCAGTGGCAATGACCATAGCCTCACACCAGATCCTTGAGATGAACCCTGTGGAATGGATATTAGAGATAAGTGCCACCAGCCATTTCTGTCCCTTGACTCCAAGGTATTTAAGAAATTCTAGAAAGACCCAATAAGGTCCTTCAGCTTTCATGAGTGAGAAGGCCTTGTTTGCCTTCTCAACAGGGAAGGGCAACTATAGGGAGGACGAGGCAGATACTGAGCTGACTATTTGTTGGAGTGCTCTGCACACTTTGCGCTTTTAAGTTCACAAGGAGTTTTTGCTGGTGCTTTTAAGTTCATAAGGCGCATTCTTGCAATCACATCAGCTGAGACGTCAGGATTTTGATGTTTTCACTGGGTTTGCAGCCCCAAACTAATGCAATAATACCCACGCTTTGTGGCTGAAGAGAGCGAAGTCCAGAATTTCAACCATGTGGATCCATCTTTGACATTGCTCTAAATTCAGTGATGCTAGTAGGGATGTTGCCGTGTTTGAGTCACCAGATGTTTGGTGCTCCTTTAATAGACTTTCTGTTTCTGGATTTCCAGCATGGGGTGTATCCATTTTGATTGCTGCAGGAACTGTTTTTTCTTGTGGATATTCAGATGAGCCAGGCAAAACAACTGAAATTTTTGGGCCTCAGTGGAATTATGTCAATGGTGGCCTCAACTGCCACAGTGAATTCTAGCCAGTTTGCCTTTCAGAAGTCACCAGTCAATGCTGACTGTGAAGAGTTACCAAGAATTGTTCTGGAGGCATTCTGAGGGATTCCTAATTGGTCTTTTCTGAAGAAGCAGAGAACAGATCTCTGTTCCAGCACAATGAAAAGTGTCTCTGTCTTTTGCATCAGAAAGAAGGTATGTGTCTTCATCAGATGACTATTCCACAAGTGCCTCACCCAAAGTATCTATTATACTATTATAATCTAACATTGAGTGGTGGCTATAGAAATAAATGACATATCTAGTCAGGAGAGAAGTTGTGGGTAATGGGAGAGAAGGCCAATCTGTTTTCAGTGGTTTTGCTCCTAGTGTCTACCATGTTACAATCCTTAATGCGTTCCTTGATGTAGTTGGCAAAGCCATGATACTTGAGACTGTTGCAGGGAAACCCTTCCCAGGGTGCCTAATTGAGCCTGTGTTGTAGTTTTTGCCTTGGACAATGAAGAAAGTGTTCAGTTTTCATTTCAATATATGGCTAGGTTTGGGATTTTTTTTTTTAATTTCTGATTTAAACTTTGGTTTATTTAATTATTTATTTTATGACATGGGATGACCCAGGCTTCGGTTTCAAGACCAGACTACCTCCTTACTTCAGACTTGAGTCTCAAATCAAATTATCTGAAAAAATGCTTGAGGGGACTACAAAATCTCTTTCCTTGCAAATAACCGCTGAAATATTATGAAAAATTGTGCTTACTGTCTCAAGTAATTGTACTAAAATCAATGGCTCCTTCTCACCGAACGTACAGAAATTACCAGAGGGTTTGGGTTTTGTTCTTTTTATTTTCCCCCCCTTTTTGTTTTGATTGCATTCATTTCTTAGCACAGAAAGAAACCTGCATAATAAGCCTAACTACTAGGGCATTTTTGAATCAGTTATTATTTTGCTGAGTTCCTTGTAACCTTTGGGAGGCTAAATAGTGTCCAGTTCCAATTTATATCACAGCTGCATCATGTCAAATTAAACAGTACATTTCTTTGTTCTCCAGTAAGTTGAGTCTACAGGTTGGTTTGTTTGTCTTCTAATTTTTTTCACATTTAGGCATGTGGATGCCATAACTAATCTTCATTCCCTAATTTTAAAATTAAATTTGAAAAGCAATTTTCATAGTGGACCTAATTAGCAGATCACCTAGTGCAACCTGACACTACATTTGGCAACTGGCTGTGTTTCTAAATCACTACAGGTAATAGCTGTCTCTCTGTGTAAGGTTGTTTTTAACTTTAAATGGAGAAAGAGAATCCAGGTGAGGTAATTGCCTACACTCAGGCACTCTGGATGGATTCACAATGAGGATTTTGGCACCTAACATCCACTACAGAGGCCTAAACTCAACATTTAGTCTGGCATTCCAAAATCCCTACTCAACTGCTGCCTAATCCTGTACTCCCTGAAAGTCTCTAGGCACGTAAGGGTTCATCTACACAACAAAAAAAGACCTGAGGCAGTGTGTCTCAAAGCTGGGTCAACTGACTTGGTCTCACAGGGTTGGTGCTCAGGGACTAAAAGGAGCAATGTAGGCATTCAGGCTTGCACTGGAGCCCAAGTCCAAGACAGTCCCTCGTTGCCAGGTTTCAGAGCCCAGGTTCCAGGCCAAGCCCAAAGGTCTACACTGTTATTTTTAACACTGCAGTGGGAGCCCGAGTCAGATGACCCAGGCTCTGAGGCTCACTGCTGGGGTAGAGGGGTTGTTTTTGTTTTGCTGTGTAGACATACAGTACGTTTCTGCTGTTAAAGTCCCCTAGGCACCTATATTTGGGCAGCTGGGTGCACATCCAGCTGCCTCCTCAGTGGGATTCACAAACTAGGTGTTCCCCCATATCATCTTTTGGGCCCAATACTGTAGCATGCATTCCAAATGTCTCCTCCACATCAGGTAGAAGAAATTCAACTCCAGCCTCCCACAGCTCAGGTGAGTGTCTTAACTACTGGGCTAAATGTTATAAGGGGAGGGTGGCACTACTGTTTTTGTTTTGTTTTTTTGGTTTTTTTTAAAGGGCTGACCTACTTTAGGTGCTGAACTCTAGGAGAGGGTTCATGGCTCTAAAAGAGGGTTTATGAATCCAACTGGAGATAAGTGAATTAATCTATACCGAAAGCATCCACACAGGAATTTAATGCAGTTGAACAAATCCACTTCAAATTTACCCCTTCAATTAATTCAGATTTTCTTGAGTGTTCCTGTTTAGAGAAGCTGTCCGAATTCAGAAGCAAATGCATTTCAGAGTCCTTCCATCACTAAGGTCCCTATTCTGCAAATACTTACACATGTGTATAAATCTAGACATTTGAGTAGTTCCATTAAAGTCAGTGGAAATACTTATATATGTCACTGTTTGCAGGATCAGTAACTGAGCTGTACTCTGGTAAGGAAGAAATAATGTAATTGATCTATACTCCTCTGAGGAAGATAGTTTGCTTTCTAAACAATGGGAAAAGCAGATATATTTCTAGAGGTTACCTACCAGGTTAGCCACTATTGAAGAGTGATACGGGTATCTAGCGTTTGTCTTTGAAAAATCAGTAAATGATGTTTATTGTGACAAAGTTCCTCCTCTACCTTGGTGGGTCCTGCGCTTATAGGCAGGTTTTGCTCACCTCAGAGATTCACGGCAGCCCTCAGTTTGGCCACTTTCATGGCTCAAATCTGCCGTTCACTCAGATAACCTCATCACTGGCCAGCATGGGGAAAAAAAGAGTAAGAACAATCCCTGCAGTTTCTGCTCATCCACCATGTGGGTCGGGGACCAGCTCAGAGACCTTCCCCTCTGGTGGAAGCTCCTGTGTTGGGTCAGGAGTTGGGAGGTTTGGGGGGAACCCGGGCCCACCCTCTACCCCAGGTTCCAGCCCAGGGCCCTGTGGACTGCAGCTGTCTAGAGTGCCTTCTGGAACAGCTGCACGACAGCTACAATTCCCTAGGCTACTTCCCCTGGCCTCCTCCCAACACCTTCTTTGTCCTCACCACAGGACCTTCCTCCTGATGTCTGTTAATCCTTGTACTCCTCAGTCCTCCAGCAGCACGTCCTCTCACTCCCAGCTCCTTACACACACACCTCACTAACTGGAATGACAGCCTTTTTAAACCAGGTGTCCAGATTAGCCTTAATTAATTCTAGAGCTTTCCAGTTAGCTACAGGTGTCTTAATTAGCCTGCCTGCCTTAATGAGTTCTAGAAAGTTCCTGAGTGTTCTGGAATAGTCCATGTTATCTTACCCAGGGAAAAGAGACCTGCTTAACCTGGAACTAATGCATCTACCTTTGACCACTCTCTTGTAGCCATCTGGCCTGACTCTGTCTCACTATAAAATGATTATCAGGGAACTAGATTTTGGAACCTATACAATATTATTCCCCACTGTTCCACTTAGCTGAGTGTTACTGTACCATGAGACAACAGAAAATGCTCTTTTTTGTTTTAACTAAAACCATTTTTTAATAATTTTGATTAGAAAAACTTCAGTAGAACAGATTTCTGGTGGAAAATGCAGTGACATCAAAACTGTGTCCAATTCACTGACGTTTCATTTCAGAGACGGGAAAAGGAAAAGTTGTGACTTTTTCTGTTTCAACATTTTTGTGTTCCCTGGATTTGAGTTTTAACCAGCTCATAATAACCCAAGTCATCAGAGAAATGGCATCTTCTGTGTTGATGAAAAGGGGAACTAGACTTGCATGTCTTCCATATACTAAGAGCTTCTAAGTCTAAGTCTTCTTCCTAGCTTTTCCCACCCAGCCTCACACTCACACTGAATGGGGGGGGGGGGTGATAACATAAAATCCTGAGGAAGACATATGACCAAGACCTTAGGAGCTAATGAACAATTGTTTAACAAGACCTACTCTGATCTTTCTAAAAGAAAAGAACTACTTGAGCAATCCTGACTATCCCAACCAGGCTCATGGTTAATGGCATCAAAAGTTGCAGGCAGACCCTAGCATAAGCAGTTGAGCCAATATTTTCCAAAGTGGCTAGTAATTTTGAGTGCATCTCTTTTCTGGTACCCACCTTAAGATACCTTTTAAAAGTGCTTGATTTTCAGAGAGCAGGTACTCAGAACTTTCTGAAAATCAGCTGTCTGAAAATGTCTTGAATTAGGCACCCCAAATCACTAGTTACTTTTTAAAATCTTGACCATGATCTTTGTCCATCAGTAAAAGTACATTTTCAGTCAACAAAACTGAACGCAGACTTGCATATTTAGGCCTAAAACCAGACTGATATGGATAAAAGGAGTGTGAGGGTTCCCAACTTGCCCCAGAAAGGAACACTTGAGGCAGATGGCAACTGGTGAAATTATCAGTGTCAAGATAGTTTCTTCAGTATGGATATAGATGGCCACTTATTTGAGAGAAGCTGGCATCCTGCCTTCCTGTGGAAGATGCTTCATGATCTTTATCAACAATGAATACAATACTGTACCTCCACACCAACTTGATTTTACTAGCTTGTATGAATATGGGTCCACAAAGCTCCTCAAAATGTTTATAATGTATTGTAGTTTATTAAGTTATTCCTTACAGTAATTTTATATTTTACCAGCTAGACTCTGGAGGGCTAAATTTTCAGTTTGTGCAAATGCACTTTTTGAGTAGCAATATCAGTGCATGCAGTTGATTTTTGACATCTGAGTATTAAGATGTTAGTGCTCAGCCAATGTATGCATTTGTTTGTGTGCACCTAGTATGTACGGCATGGATAGGTCTGGGAATTTTTATTGTAAATAAGACAGTGTGAGTTTTGTCTGAGTAAAGACCAAATAGCCCTTTGTTTTCTCAATATGCTCCAGGAGTCCCATTGCTGGTACCCAGAACTACATAGTGATGGCTTGAAATGTGAGTCTTTCTGCTTTTGTTCCAAAATAACAGACTCAGGCTGAACATCAGCTTGGAGACACTTCTTATTCTGACCAGTGGAAAACACAGAATGATTTAAAACGTATTAATAAAAAAAATATAAACAAATTGAGATAACTCCCATGTTTTCCTTAGTTTCTGTTTATTATGAAGCACGTGGCCAATTTCTTTCCTTTCTCTATTTCTCCCAATAAGCTGGCTAAGTAAACATTTTTCTGACATTATTTATAATAATACGTGTACATAGGCAAGAACCAGGATCTCACATCAATAACTCATGTAACCTTTATGCACCAAAACAAAAAACATTTACAGAGCATATGAAATGGTGTGTCGCTCTCTTTTGTGTGTGTGCACTTAACATGCTTTGGTGCACTTAACATGCTTTTACTGGTTTGAAAGTTTGTCTGGTTTGAGAGAGAATGGGGAGCAAATTGAAATAATAAGCCAATAAATACTTTCATACTGGTAGTTTGCCTGTTGTAATAGCATTGTCCTGAACCAGCTGTTGAGCAATTTTCCACACATAGTTCTGCCAGTGAAATTGAATCCTGATTTGCAGTAATCATTCTTCTCCAATTTCAAGTTTTACTGGAGCAGAGAAAGTGAGAGAGGCTCATTCCGTGCCACTGCTTCTTCCTCCTCCTCCTCCTCCTCATCAGCACTTCCCAGAGGGACATGGTTTCCTTGCAGATTGAGTGTCACATGGCTTTCCTTGGTATACCTGCTTCAGAATTCATTGGTTTGCCATTCTAATATGTTCATTCCAAGAAAGCCTCAGAAACCAGATCTAGAGGCAGTTGCTGGATTTGGCTTCAAATATTCTTATTTCTGATCTTGTCCTGCCATTTGATATAGAGTAGCTGACAAGGATGACAAGAATTGAAAACATCAGTGGGTGCTCTGCATCCTTCCTCAGCACCAGTGTTTCACTTCCATACAATAGAATTGATACAACCATATACATCCATGGCTTCATAGCAGGCTTGATGTCACAACATCCCCACAGAGGCCGCTGAAAGGCCTGAAACATGGCGGCAACAGCAGCTGCAGTTATATGAATGTCCACATCTTTCATCTATGATGTTTCCCAAATATCTGACATTGGCCACCTGCTTGATGTCCGGTCTGGTGCTAGCCATAACCTGGAGCTGGAGGCTGCCTGATGGTAATGGTCAGGGACTTCGTGGTCAACAGTCATGGATGTCTGAGTTCGCTGAAGAGGTACTGAACTTGACACTGACCATTGGCTTTTGCTGACAAAGGTGGGCTGACATTAGTCCAATTCAACCAAAAGCTCGTATTACAACCACACTATCAGACAGCTTTTTGTTCTGAACTGCTTAAGGCCATCAAAGCATTAGAGACTGAGGGCTCATGCCCCTGTCATCTGACAAGGAATGATGTCGTTTCAGGTCATCAGTGCTGATCACTGCTAGCTCGGTGCTGAGGCCTCCGCTCTTTAAGCATCATCCATGATCAGTGAGGAGACTCGCATTGGGGTGGGAACTAGTTATAAGGTAAGTCTCCAAACACAAGTTTGTTGATAGCAAAAGCAAAGACAACAGGTTTGTCATCTAGTCATTGTGTAAGAAAGATAAGGAATCCTGGTGGTTGACTCAGGCAACCAATTTAGAACAGGCTGCTGCCAGGCATGATCTCCACACACTCCATTCAACTTTGTTGTGTTTGCAGCAGAAGGTGTTTGTGGCTTGTCTAACACAGCCATCCCAATTCTTTATCAGCCAATCTGGAGGATCGGTTGCAAACTATGCCTAAGTGTGGCCAGTTCTAGGTTTGTTTGTTTATGTTGATATATGGGGAGTAGGATACAATCAACAAAATAATTTTCTTGTGGTTATACAAACAAGGGATTTGAATCAAGATCTGCAGAGGTGAAAAGATGGGGTATTTTAACCCACTTCACTATTTGGGTTTGTGTCCAGACCTCTCTAAATTGAAATTTCTCTTAAGCATAACTACTAGTACAGTAGAAGAATAGAGAATGGCAGGATACTGGAAAAGCAAAAATAAGAATGAGATTTAATATAAAGGCACTATGTATTTTAAAAATAAACTGTAGCTATGATGACTTGTAATTAAAATAATAGCTCACTTCCTACCATATTTTGCTTAAATCAGTACTTTTTGTTTCCAGTACTGTCCCAATGAACATTGGCCAAATGTTTCAAACTAGGGTATCCAAATCCATTTTTTCATTTGGCTGGATTATCAGAGGAGTTGAGTACCTACCACCTCCCCCTAAAGTGAATGAAAATCAATCTTATGTGTTTAAATTTGAACGTATTTGACTTAATTTTAGTCATCCATGCTGGAAAATATTAGCCTTGTGTATCTGTGATACAGTGGGCTAGCATGTTCAATGGCCACCCAAAATGTTGATAGTTGGAGCCCACTGACTGACATTGGTACCTCACCTTCTTAGCAGCTAGATACCATGGTGCACAATGTCTTGTCTCTCTACATATATCTAGTGCTTTTCTGTATTATGGCCCAGATCCTGAAATCCAGTGCACAGGCTGAATATTGGGCTGTGTGCTGGTAGCTCTGCAGGGGACATGAGGAAAATAATCCTTCCCCCAGGCTATGGAGTGGCTAGAGAAGCACCCTGCTGCTTACAACTACAGCCCCAGAGCACTAATGTGTTTCCTGGCTGGTGGGGAGAGATTAGAGGTGTGGAATAGAAGGATCCACATTAGCAGTGAAACCTCCAATACTGACTTTCCCTATGCACGGAGCCCTCATATTAACTACCCGTTTGTTATATTAAATTAGACAATAAGCAGATCATTTCTTTAGCTGATGGGACCATCAAGATTCATTTACAGGACAGATTAATATTTATCAAGTGGACCTTTATCTGGAATGCTGCACATCAGACTCTAGCATCGCCAACTGAAAGGAGCAAACAGCATAGTTTTGTTTTAATGTGTGTCCAGTCCACATATTTATCGATCTTTTTTCTATTTATCTTTAAAATGGAATAACGTTTCATTTGGTAACTTTTTTTAAAAAAGTATCAATGCAATAAATGTTGTTAATGCAGTTAATGACTGAGATTTTAAATGCTGGGAAAATTTAATTATTGGCATGGTAACTGAGTCACTTTGATGTGTGTAGTAGCATACGGTTAACAGCGTTCTATGTCAATACAAAATGTTACAAATTTTCAGTGGAAAAGAGTTGTATTAGCTATGAGAACCGGAACTCTGAATCCACTTCCTTTTGTGGTTTTAAATTCTTATTGTCAATGGAGCATTAATAGAGATTTTTGCATTGAATCTCAGTATATTATGCAGTGAAGCCTATGGAAAATGTCACACTATTAGGCAACATTTTATATTATAAGCCTGACCTCCAGTGCAATGAGTAGAATTCTGCTCCACCTTGAGTAGAACACCACCTCCAGTAAGCAATCAGTTTTTGTTGGTCCCTTGAGTAATTGCTTGAGTGGATTTAGTTATTTATCGGCTTAGGTATGGTGCTAAACATGATGGCACTTGTCTTGCACTGAAAAATTTATCCTCTCACCAACCCTGGAAAGTGGGGAAGTATCATCCCCATTTTACAGATGAGGAACTGAGCACAGAGATATCATGTGACTTGGCCAGAGTCCAACAGGAAGTCTATGGCAGAGTTACAAAGAGAACCCTGATCTTCTGCCAAGCCAGTGCCTTAGCAACAAGATCATCACTATAGTACACACTCTGTAGCTGCAGTGCACTGCCAAAGGAAGTCAATAGCAGTTACATTTGCAAATCACCATTCCTCCATGACTTCACCATCACCTGAGCACCTCTTGCCACTCCCCGGTCAAAGGAGTACAGTTCTCCTTTACCAAATCTTGATCTCTCCCAAGGTGACTTATTCCTCTGCAAGTTGAGTCATTAAGGCAAGTTTGGGCAAAGTCCTTCATTCTTTGCATATTCAGGGCCTCCCTGACATCTAAGGAAGTTTGAGGCATGCAAATTTGAGCCCCTGTAAGCAAAGTATTGATATTTTTCCAGGTAACTCTCAAAGCTTGATGGGCTTTATTAAAATATGCTATAGATATTGAATAAGACAGACCAAAAGATTACATTATGCAGTTAACTAAATTTCTTTTAAAAGTTTCTCTAGAATTATTGATATAATTTTTACATCTATGCCATGCCAAATAGAGCAGTTAATAACAGTAGACAGAACTAAGAGTGTGCAGAAAAAATTGAAACAATACCCAAAACAATAACTTATCCCTTCCAATAATTAGCTTAGATACATGTTTTTTCCAATACAGAGCGTTTACTGACCTAATATAAAACTGTTTAATAGCAATGCAAACCTCTCTTCATTACTTTTATTACAACTTTGTAAAACCTGCATCATTAAATGGTGTTAAACATACTATAGAGAAGAGCTACTCTTCGGCAGAACCAAGTAGTAACTGTTGTCATAAACTAATGTTTTCATATCATAGTAGAATACTGCTTATACTCCAGCTTAATCATTTTCTGCTCTGTGTGCCTTTACAAGGCATGGTGGTGCCTGTGAATGGGCACCATACCAGCTCCCATCCCCAGAGGCATTCTGTCTGTGGAGCACTGAGGGAAATATGTTTGCAGCAGACTATACAGGTACTGACCTCTGCTCTCAGACTTACTACACATGGGTGAAATGATGCAGAAAGGGTTTGAGGACACTTCCAATTAGAAGCACTAATATACACCCAGTCTTTCTACTCCGGAAGTGTTGCTGTCCTCTGAGCAAGTGCACAAAGTTGGGGAGAGGAGCAGAAAAAGCTGGTTGGTTGTCCATATCTTTTTGCTCCACCCAGAGCCATCTAAGACCTGTTCCTCTTTATTTCCTGTACTTCAATTTCACTTGTTTAGAATTCCTGCTCCCTTCTTTTGCAAAACTGAGTAAAATATTAAACTATCACTGAATTACTGATTGAAGTAACAGACATCTCTTGATTACATATAATGTGTGATAAGAGGGAATCAAATGACATATTCTAATTGCATTGTACCATGCATAAAAAATGTGATCTGGACACTTGATCACTTTCTGCCAGGAAATGTGGAAAGTCGGCGTCTCTATCGTCCCATATTAACTCGATTGTGGAAGACGGTAGGAGTCTGAAAGGCTGGTCAGGCGGTACTCATGCTCGCTGAAGGATATTTTTTAAAAAGTGCCTGTATAAGAAAAGTGTGCATCTAAACACTGCCACTTGCACATGTAGGTTCATGCAGATTTTAGAATCTATCAACTGTGTGCACTGGTATCCATGCCTAAAATGTATTTGCACATACAAAATTACGTGTGCCAGGCGGAGGCCCTTTGGAAAGGTGACAAAGGTAGTTAGCATGAAGTTCTGTATTGAACCTAAACAGATAAACCCTTTACTAAAAAACAAAACAATCCATAGAAATGGATCCATGGTCTTTGAATCCTATGTTTATGAGGAGGAACTTCAGTGAGTGTTGTAACAAACTGAAAGTTGTTATTATATGGAAGTACCATTACTTATATAGGTGGGGCAGGAGTTATAAGTATACTTACCTCTCCGACTGACAGTTAAAATTGAATATGCTAATGAGGATTTTTGAAACCTGATTTCAAAGCTCTATAACAAGGAGCTGAACTAATGGTTCCAGGAGACAAGAAAAGTTGTTCCACCGGGGAAACATGAGGAAATATGTGCAAGTATCTGTTCCACAATGGCTCAGCAGTTGTTTCTCATAGACGTGCCCCAAAAGTGAGTGTGTCCATGCTGTGTACTGTGTTCCTTCTGGCTCCTTAGGGATGTATATTGTCCATGGTTACAGAGACTGTGTGACGATCACAAATGGATGGATGATTTCCTGTGCACTGTTGGGCTTGCCTACACTACACAGTTTTGTCGACACAAGTTACTCCGACAATCAAAAACCGGTATAATTACTTTGCTTGCGCATGTTCACACAATGCTCCATCTGTCGGCAGAGCGTGTCCACTCTTGGTGCTCTAGCATCAACAGTGAGAGCAGTGCACTATGGGTAGCGATCCCACTGTACTACTCAACACCTTCTGCAGCTAGGAGTTGTGGGAAGGCAGAATGGATCACAGTGCATCATGGGTGCAGGCTTAACATCCTACAATGAAGTTTTTTCCATCCCATCATTCCATGAGTTTCTGACTGTGTTTCACAGCATTTTCCAATGGCCCCTGTTTACTGAAGGGATGGATCCTGAACTACTCTCTATTGGTATGGTCACTATTATGAACACATCGCAGATGGTCATGCAGTATATCATGAACTCCCAATCTGAACGGGAATCAGAGTTGCCTAACATGCTGTGTACCATGGAAAGAAACAACACCAGATTACTTTTTGTATTCACAGAGCAGCTGTACACAGTGGTCTGTCTCTGTTGGGCTTGGGGAAACAAGCATTGAGTGGTGGGATTGCATTGTTATGCAGGCCTGGGATGATGAGCAGGTGCTGCAGAACTTTCAGATGTGGAAAGCCACCTTTCTGGAACTGTGTGCGGACTCACTCGAGCCCTGCAATGCAAGAACACCCAAATGAGAGCTGCCCTCTTGGTGGAGAAGTACATGGCAACTGCAGATTGCTACTGGTCACTCATAAATAAGTTTAGAGTTGAGAAGTCCACCATTGGGGCTGCGTTAATGCAATTGTGCAGGACCATTAATCGTATCCTGCTATGAAGGACTGAGTCTTGGCAATGTCCGTGAAATAGTGGCTGGCTTTGCAACAATGGGATTTCCTAACTGCGGCGGGGTGATAGATGGCACACATTGTCCAATTTTGGCCCTGAACCATATTGTAATGGAGTATATCAATAGAGAGGGGTTCTTCTGCATGGTATTGCATGTGCTTGTGGATCACCAGGGTCATTTCACTTACATCAATGCTGGGTGGTCAGGGAAGGCACATGATTCATGCATCTTGAGGAACACTGGCCTGTACAGAAAGCTGCAAGCAGAGACTTCCTTTACACACCAGAAGATTCCAGTGGGGGATGTTGAAAGGCCCACAGTGATCCTGGGAGACCCAGCATACCCCTTACTCCCATGGCTCATGAAGCCTTACACGGGAAACCTGGACAGCAGCAAGGAGTGCTTCAATAGGCTAAGCAGGTACAGAATGACCATAGAATGTGCCTTTTGGAAGATTAAAAGCACCTGGGCACTGCCTTTGTGGCAGGTTAGACCTAAATGTGGAAAATATACCCATGGTCATAGCAGCCTGCTGTGCGCTCCATAACATTTGTGAGGCTAAGGATGAAAAGTTTCCTCTGGGGTATATCGCCTGGCAGCTGATTTTGAGCAGCCAGATACCAGAGCTATAAAAGGGGCACAGTGTGAGGCTATTCAAATCAGGGAGGTTTTGAGGCAACAGTTTGACAATGAGCACCAGTAATGTGTCTTTCTATACAGCACTCTGCCATGCTTTGTTAACTTGATTGAAAATTGTGATGATTCCTGACTGGGATTTGTTAGTCAGCAAGTGATCTAATTGCCACTATGTATTTCTACCAGTAGCAACCACCATGTGCAGGAAATAAATAAAGATTGTGTATCATTAGAGGGTTTTTTTAATTAAATACTGATTAACACACACACAGCTTGGTAGGAAGAGAGATAAGAGTGCAGGGCATGTAGGCTCTCACAGCTGTGTGTAGGTCCAGCTATCACTTTGGAAGCTGCCCAAATTTGGTGGAGTGAATGGGATACTGAGACATTCCAGGAAGTTGCAAGGAATGCATAGGAGGAGTTTGGGAGGGCATGGAAAGCAGTTCTGTACTAGCTGTGGGGAAGGAGGAGGTGAGCACACGTATTTTGCCTGGAGCATGATTAAAGGACTTCAGCATCTCTGTTTGCTCCTCCATCACTTTTATCATCCGCTCCTGGCCCTTTAGAATACGCTCCTCAATCCCTTTTCTGTCCTGCCTGTCTATTTTAAATTTTTCCTTCAGGGTTTCTGTCCACTCCCTACGCTCTCTTTTTTCTGGCCTCTGAGGATTGGAGCATCTCTTGGAACATGTCCTCCTTGCTCCACCTTGGTCACTTCCTTATCTGGCAGAGGTGCTCTGCCAGTGTGTAGGGGGTTCCCCTGAAGGCCACATCTGCATAGGCACAAAAAACAATAAACAGAAGCATTATTGTTAGTCCATGCACAACATTGAATCATTATAGTAAAATACACCTCTTTTTACATGCAAATCACTTTCTCACTTTCCCTTGGCAAGCACACATTTCAGTGAATACCCTAAAGATGGTGAGTTAGGCCTGGGAAAGGAGGGCTAGGCGCTCAAGATGGGGCAAAGGATCTAGATGGTTTTTAAGAGGATCACTGCAAGCAACCAGGGACAATATTGTAAATTCTGCTATCATTTTCCAAAGGCGGGGGTCACTGAAGCAGAGATCTCACTCCTGGGGGTAAGCAAGGATGCAAGAATGCATCTCCTACAAACGTGAAGTTTCAGACCCAGACCCTATGCTATTCGCCTGTGTGCCATTTTGGTCCCTGTGCAAGTGATTGCTGATTGGCATGGGAAAGTTTCCTACAATGGGGGAACAAACAAAGCAGGTCTGCCAAGGAACTATTGACAGAGGATTGGCATGTACCTTCAGGAAAGCTTCCTAGAGAGCTTTGTGGAGAATTCTCATGAAATCTCGGTGTGCATTAACACACTGTTCTGCCACACTGCTTAGCTGCCCGGGGAATATGGAGTGCACAGAAACACAGCTAGTCTTGTACATTTTGTATCCCTTCACCCACTTCTAGAATATACAAATCAAAAGATGGCTCTACCTCATATAACCAAGTAGCATCAACTCAAAAAGATCACTTACCAGAGCTCTCCTGTCCTGCATCATGCACACCTGATACAGACTTCTGGGACTGAATAAACCCTTCTGGAGTGGAAAAGAGTTCCTGCCTTGCTGTTCTACCAGATGACCTTGACGTGTGCTACACATTGCCCTCCAACTCATCCTCCTCATCCACGACATCGTCTACAGGGTTGAGTCCACAATCCGCCATTTACAGCCCCGCCAAAGTATCCACAGGGTTCTTGGCAGTGGAGGTGGGGTCACTGCTGAAGATGGCATACAACTCCTTATAGAAGCGGCAGATCTTCGACACCGCACTAGAGCGACGGTTTGCCTCCCTGGCCTTCTGGTATGCCTTCCTCGGCTCCTTTATCTGCACACGGCACTGATGCGTGTCCCGTTCATAGCCCTTATGCAACAAACCACAAGAAATCCTGTGGCTGGAGCAGAGTTAGGACTGCACAGCCTCCTCTCCTGACAGTGCCAACAGATCCACCAATTCACATGTGCTCCACGTGGGAGAGCATTTGCTTTATGGAGCTGCCATGGTCAAGCCAAGCAAACAGGAAGTGGAATTTCAAAAATTCCTGGGCCTTTAAAGGGTGAGGGGCAGATGCCTGTGTACCTGGGTGCAGGACAATGGAATTCAAACTGCTGACCACAGCGGTCAGGATGGGCATTGTGGGACACCTCCTGAAGGCCATATTCAGTGACCTAACCAAGCGCAGTGTCTACACTAACATTTTGTTGATATAACTTTGCCACAAAAAGCTTGACACCTCTCATAAAGGTGATTTTATTTTGTCAGCAAAGCAGGAGAGTTTTGTCGACAGAAGGCTCATTACAGTGTGTATACATCTACTGTTTTGTCAACAAAACCTGACTTGTGTAGACAAGGCTTTAGTATGAGACGGTTAAGCGAATGTGCTAATATATTTCAAGTGAATATAATTCATTTGGGCCTTAATTTTTAGTTACATTTAGGCCCCTTTACACCATTCTGGCAGCATAAAGGAACATAAATGTACCTGAGAATTCAGTAATTTAAGAAGGGGTTGTCTACACACAAACTTGGATGGGTTTAGTTTTTTGTTTTGTTTTTGTTTTAGGGTTGGAAGAGACCTCAGGAGGTCATCTAGTCCAATGCCCTATTCAAAGCAGGACCAACTCCAACTAAATCATCCCAGCCAGGGTTTTGTCAAGACAGGCCTTAAAAATTTCTAAGGATGGAGATTCCACCTTAGGGTGAGGTAAGCCATTCCAGTGCTTCACCACTCTCCTAGTGAAATAGTTTTTCCTAATATCCAACCAAGACCTCCCCCACTGCAACTGAGACCATTGCTCCTTGTTCTGTCATCTGCCACCACTGAGAACAGTCTAGCTCCATCCTCTTTGGGAACCCCCCTTCAGGTAGTTGAACTAATCCACTGTGTAAACACTCTCATTTTGGCTTGAGTGGTTTATTTTGATTAAGTTTAATCCCGTTCCTAATCAACTTAAACTAAACCCTAAAAGCTTGGTTTAAACCAAAGTAAGTGTCTAACCAACTATATGCATCAGTTTAACTAAGGGTATATCTACACTGGAGCCAGAGGTGTGACTGCAACACATGTAGATGTGCCCAAACTAGCTTAAATCTAGCTAGCATGAGTACCTTGCTGTGAAGCCTCATCAGATCAAGCTTCAGCATGAGCTAACTTCCTGAGCAAGTACCTCAGATCCTGGTTGGGCTTGTACATAGATCCCTGCAAATCTGCGAATGTCCACATTATATCTGAGGATATTTGCATCTGTGGATGCGGATATCCATGGACCGAGGATCGTGGATTGGATGTGGATACAAATTTTGTGTCTTGCAGGGTTCTACTTGGATAGCCTATGCTGCCTTGGCTTCACAGCAACTGATACTCATGCTAGCAAGATTAAATCTAACCCAGCTATGTTTACACATGCTGCAATCATACTTTCAGTTGCAGTGCAGGTATGTCTTAAATCAGTTTAAAATAACATCTAAAGTTAATCTGGTGCAAATCTGCATGTAGACAAGACTTGAGCAATGAGGCCCAGTTCCTCAGAGCTATTTAGGCTCTTAACTTCCATTGATTTACACAAAGACGATCGATAAAAAAGGCTAGCCAAAGTGACATATGTTCAGAGCAAAGATCCAAGGAGACTTGAATCAATTTAACTGTAGTTGACATTAGGAGACTAAGGAATCAAAAGGTAGCTTTATCCATGAAAACTTTTTTAAGGCAGCATAAGCACATGACCTACTGCAAAAATGTGACTGATGACCAATGCACCCTATAAAAGATATGGGGTCTTGCGATCGCATAGCCTAACACCTGTCAGAATTTTACTGCTCTGCTGTATTTATTTAAACTTCTCTTGTAGGAGTTTGTATGCTAATAAATAAAACATTACAATAATCAATTTGAGAGGACACAGCAATGAACCAGAAATTCTATGAATTATTTTCAAATAGGAAGTCAGTATACAATATAGAAAAGAAAAGTGAAGTGTTACTGAACCTTGTGAGAAATAAACAGAATAGTGCAGTCATGGTAACTGCTGCTACAGTACATATTTTTTTTATGTAGTTGGGAGCTACATGCAGAACCAGCAAACCTGCATCACTTTCCCACCAACACGCCTTCCTTTTGTTTCCTGATACAGATCATTATCAGTACTCCTCTCCACGCTCAGGAGAACCTGCTTCTGAAGCTCTTGTCAATAGAGAAAAACATGTCATCTCATGGTGAAAAATGTATTAGTCTCTAGCTGCTTAAAGCCCAACACTGCAAGACCTTTTGTATTTTCTTCAAAAAAAAAAATTGAAGTCCCACGTGAGAGCAATGAGCCAATATATGACAGTACCTCTACAAAAGAGTTCTAAATGTCAGCTACTCTGCTTCCTGGGACAAACTGCAAAAATTGAAGGAAACATGTAAAGATACAAAGGACAACAAATAAATAGAAAGGATACGAGCTGATAAAAACAGTCACTAGCAAATAGAGACAGACTTAATTTAAAAAAATGGCAACTGAGGTGGTCTATTTTTCACCTATTCCCTGTCTCATTCATTAGAGGCATACATGCCGTACAGAAACCTTAGCTGAAAGAAAATGAGTCATAGTCATCCTGATGTAATTCCACTGAAGTTAATAGGGACACAGCTGGGAATTGAATTTGGCTCACTGTGTCAAGTCCTAACTACCTTAGTTTATTTAAGTTGGTACTCAACTAATCTCCATTCTGCAATTCTATCCATAAACATTAACCCTCTTCGTATAAAACCATGTTAAGAAACTATTTAAAAACCCAGTTGAATAAAACTTAAATATTTTAAAACAGCCTTAAAATATAATACAAAAAATGGCATCCAAAGGACATGTAATACCCAAAACAGGAAAATATGGAAACAAAGCTATTGCACATACCATTTACCAATATAAGGCCAGTGGTGTGTAAACTTAATGTATAAATATATCATAGTAGAAATGAAATTTATTTCCTTCCAAAAAACACAACTGATAACACTTTCAACATTCAATTATATAGGAATCATCCTGTCAGTAATTACAGAAGTAATTGCTTTAACATAATTTCAGTAATTTCATAACTTTATACTCTTTTATAAGTGTGTATTTTTATACCCTTCATCTCTAGAGATATTCTGTGCTCAAAAAACATTTTGAAAACATTGTAGGAGTTGGTACACAAGTATTTAATCACAGTGCTAAATTATATTGTCCAAATATAACAAGACCATGTTAATGTAATGTGTAAATACCATAAGTGAAACACAGTCCAAAAGCAGTAGTGATGGCAATTAAAGGAATGGACTTTCCAGGGAACATATGGATATGGGAATACTATTTATATTTTTTTCCTGATTGAGTGCATCCCTAAACAAGAGCACATTTATTAAAAGAACCAAATTCTATGTGTGAATATAATAAAAATGATAAACAGCACAAATTCTTAATATGATAATCCGCCCTGGATTTATTCTTTGATCAGTCAGTTGGAAAGTTTCATTTGAAAGGCTTGTGTTGCCACTGATGGTTGAATCTTATTTATTTTATTATCCTTGTCTGATCCTCAGTTTCCTCAGGTGTGGGAAGGGAGCTCAAGGGCACTGCACAAAAAGTCAGACAGTCCCTGTTGAGGAAGTGATTTCCTGGAGGTTACATTTTTCTGTAAACAAGTTGCCAAAAATGCAGCCAGAGTGGCCACTGCTGCAGTACAATGGGGTGCACTATTGCACACCAAAGATAAATAAAGAAGATGTTTCCTTGGCTGGTTGCTGAATGTTCTTAGTGCCACCTGCTGAATAAATTTGGCTATTGTAGTTCTTAGTTTTTAAAGGACGTTTGCAAAAATGGCAAGTCTTAGCATAGCATGAGTCTAAAGAACTGCATGAAAGAAATAATTCAGTAATATAACATCTGATTCTGTTCCCATTGAAGTCACTGACATAACTCCTACTGACTTCAGTGAGACCAGTGTTGGGCCTAAAATTCCTGGAACTTTGACATGATACCTATATGTTTCAGCTATACTATGTAAACTGCATGAGGCAGGATCCATACACAATTGATCCCACTTATTGTATTGTATAAAGAATAACTTAAAGGCTGCGGTATTTTTAATGTACAATGTCTCAGATATACAGTATCCTAGGATTTTAAACTTATGATAGTCTCACAGTTTGAAGTTCTAAATTAAGAGAAAGTTGTTATCCCCAGTATTGTCCCCTTTACCCTTCCACAGTACGACTGTTTGTTCTATCACTTCTGCCCTTCCTCAACAATAGCTAATTTTAAAGTTGCATTTCCAAAGTCTTGACAGACAGACTAGTTAGTTCCCGAAGAGTTGTGTAACATAACATGCAGTATGCTGTAAATTTTTTTCCATTGCAAATCACATAGTTTTCAAAAAATTATGCAAGAGGAGGTAATAGAACATTGTGGAAAATATTTCTTGTAACTAAAGTAGTGCATTAAACCAAAACACCTTTGAACGGTCTCTTGAGCCAGAAACAGTATATGAAATCAATGCAATATTTGGCAAGCTAAGAAAATAAAATCTTTGCTCTGTAAGCTGAATCAATGCTGCTCAGAATCCTGTACTCCTGGGAGAATTCTGTGCCACTGCACAAACACAGAATTAATGTCCCCTCCAGATTTTTTTTCACCACAGAATAATTGATTCTGATGGGGAGGCAAAGGGAAGCTGCAATTACACCTTTCACCAACCAGGGGCTGATGTGGCACCAGAAGAGAGGGCAGTAGGCTCACAGGCCACAGCAGCCAGCTATGGAGAGGAAGAGGGCAGACACTGCCTTCCTCACAGCACCCTGCCCATGATGCCAGGTGAGGAGGCCCGGAATGTGGGGGGATGGACAGAGTGGAACACACGGGGCTACTGGGGGCCACACAGACTATTAAGGGGGTGAACAGACTGGAGCAGGGGCACAGGAGCTAGTAGGGTGACAACATTGAGCCAGGGGCTGAATGGGAGTGGGCAAATGGGGACACAGGGAGTGAGAGTGTAGGGACACATGGGGACAGGGACAGCTATGCCTGGCTAAATGAGGGTATAGGGACACATGGGAACCGGGAGAAGTAGAGGTTCAGGACCACATGGGGAGATGTGCAGATATGCCTGGCTGAATGAGGAGTAGAGGTTCAGGGACACACTGGGACAGGAGCAGATGTGCCTAATTGAATGGGGTCAGCCAGAGTCTTCATGGGGGAGGCTCCCCAACTCCCTAACAATCCCTCTCCCCCCAAAATAAAACTGTTCATACTTCTCCAACCCACACCCAACAACCCTTCAGGTTTACTCCCAGGCTCCTTCCCAGCAAATTACTTCCCACTCCCTCAGCTCCTCCATTACCCCTGACTCCCCCAAGCCTTTGCAGTGCTTCTGAGGGGAGCAGGAAATATGTTTCTGTTGTGTAGATTAAATGAATTATTACTCAACATTCTGTATTAATATGCCTCGTAAGGAATCTATTAGTCAAAAAACATTTCCTGAATCTTTTTTGTTATCTGTATTGTTACAGATATAATTCCTGGCAGGAATTTTTAAATAAATTACCAAAATAATTGAAACCTGCATGATTATATTGTGTTATGGTGACAAATAAAATATGCAGAATTTTAAAATATTGTGCACAGAATTTTTTATTTTTTTCGGCATGGAATTCCCCAGGAATAGTCCTGAATATGACTTGTGATACAGCATGGCCAGAGGGCAGCAGAAGAGTGTTAGAAAAGAGCCTTATTCCCAGTAGAGGGAAGAAACTTTGCTATAGATTGATTAAAGCACCTGAAGCCAGTTAAATCACCTGAAGCCAATTTGAGCCCTGATAAAACCCCCCTGTTGCAATCAGACAAGGGAAGGAGTTGAAGCAGAGTGGATTGGTGTTGGAGCAGAGAGCAGTTTGGAGGGAAGCAGAGGAGAAGTGCTGCGGTGAGCTAAGAAGACCAAGACCCTAGGTAAAGGGACATCTGGTTTGTGCAGAGGGAAGGCAGGAAGCCCCACAAGCTGAAGGGCAGGAGAGGGAAGTAGTCCAGGGGAAGAAACCACTAGTTCAAGCGGTTTACCGCTATCCCTAGGACCCCTGTGCTGGGACCCGTAGTAGAGGGTGGGCCTGGGTCCCTCCCTCTCCACTCCCCTCCTCTAGGACACTAGTGGGGCAGTTAATACCTAAGTTCAGGGGCAAGAAATGGTGCCCTGAACCCTCCCCAAGAAGAGAAAGCGCAAGATCCATCAAAGTAGTGCCAGCAATTTGCCACAGACTGTTCTTCTGACGTTGCCATCATCAGCACTGCAAGTGCTCACCTCTTCAGAAAGCAATCTGACTAGCTCCTCGCCACTTAAAGTAAGAAGAAAAAGCCCTATACTTTTCCTGCCTTGTTGTTCCACTGACTTGGATCATACAAATCTAAAAGATCAATAAACTAATGTCCTTCTGTATACTCAGACTCTTCTCCCAGTGGAGGGATCTTAGCTTGCCACTCAATTATGCAAGCATCCTTCATGTTGTCTAAAGGAGTGCTCTTAAGTATGCAGATATTCAAATACCTCACAGAGCTGGCCTCCTTTTGTCAGGGGTGAAAATAACTTAAAGGACTTACCAGTACGAAGGGCTAGGGTCCTGAGCAGGGGGCGGGGCCTCAACCAGAAGAGGCAGGGACTTTAAATCCCCGGGCCTTTAAAACCGTGACCCTGGGGCTCTGGTGCAGATTTAAAGGGCCCGAGGCTCCCACTGCTGCCAGGAGCTCCAGGCCCTATAAATCGCCGCTGAAGATTTAAGGAAAAGGAGTACTTGTGGCACCTTAGAGACTAACCAATTTATTTGAGCATGAGCTTTTGTGAGCTACAGCTCACTTCCTCACGAAAGCTCATGCTCAAATAAATTGGTTAGTCTCTAAGGTGCCACAAGTACTCCTTTTCTTTTTGCGAATACAGACTAACACGGCTGTTACTCTGAAACCTGAAGATTTAAGATTGATCCTGGCGGCTGCCGTGACCCCGGGGCTCCAGCAGCGATTTAAAGGGCCCAAGGCTCTGGCTGTTGCTGCCTGGAGCCCAGGGCCCTTTTAAATTGGTGGCCTGGGAAAGCTGCCCACTGTGAGCTCTTGCTGGTAAGGCATACTGGACTGGCTTACTTTCCCCTCTGCCTTTTGTTACCCTTCACAACATTTTATGGCTATAGCACTGTCTGCCACTGCTCTTCTCAAACCTTTGTGAAAAGATGCCTATGGCTGAAATCAGCCCCCGTACAACCACATTGCCTTTTCCGAGGTTGTACCTACTTAAACCAGAGATGAATTTGCTTCCTACAATATCTGATATTTATCCATTACTAGTATTTTTAATGTGAGGTTGAATGTGGAGAGCAAAGAGTTTGACACTGACAGCTAATAAGGGCAGTTCGTGTGTGTGTGCGCATGTGCATGTCGGTGCATAGTCTGACAGTCCCAAAATTTAATAATCTTAAAAACTGCGTGAAAGCTAGGCTTCATAGAACTCAGTGGCACAGCTTCCATTGACTTCACTAGGGCCAGAATTTCACTCATGATTCTTTAAAATTGAGTTTGTGTAGCTATCCCATTCACAATGCAATAATCTAAAAGTAGTTAATGAGATTTTCTTCCCACCATTACATAATTCTGTACTTGTGACCAAAATGCATGTTCAGGCAAAATAATGCATTTGAGATTGTTGATCAGATACTTGTATTGTTTTTCTTTTTGTATCTTTCTCATCCTTAATTGATGTATGTCTCTGTTGTTGTTGGGTTTGTTTGTTTTGTTTTTTCTTCATGTCACTGGAGGCGCTAGCAGTTAAAGCAGCATAGTAATGACTCGGCATTCCTGCTCTACTACTGACTATAATAGTAGCCACTGGATACTGCCCCCTGCCAAAGATAGGGGTATAACCGTGTGTAATCCTGACTCAAATAGAGTCAGGAAATCTTAACAGCATACCTGTGACACCTTTATTACAGTGACCAAATCCCTTAAGGCCAAATCCTGGACCTCAGCATTCAGCATAAATAAATGTACTATCTGTAGGCTTCTGTTTTTCTGCATCTATTTTTGGCTATTTTTGAGTTTTATGTAGATGTCCAAAAATCAGGGGGGGGGCTGAGGCTTTCTCTTTGTGTATGTTGTCAGTCCATTGCTGCTGATATTGTTGCAATTATCATCTTTAGCTGCACATATGACTCTGAAATCCAAATCCTGATGCACAGTTGGCCACCCTGAGGGCATGGGAGGTCCATATCTATTGTGTTTGTTGCAGCTCTGTGGCATCTTTCACGTGCAGCCTGGAGATGATTTTGTCGATCCCACTCAAACATGTTCATGCTGACTTTGTCGGAGACCACCAGTGAGTCCTGGTCTGAGCCATTTGCTCAAGTTCTTTGAGATTGATGCCAGCCCACTGAAGACTGCTCTTCAGGTTATCTTTGAAGTGCTTATACAGATGACCCTTCTTTCTTTTGGCTTGCCTCAGCTCCCCATAGAGGATCTGTTTTGGGAGGCAGTGGTCTTCCATTCTGACATGTCTGGTCCACCTAAGTTGTGCTCTCAATAGCATTTCCTTGATGCTGGTTGTGTTTGCTCTCTCAAGGACCTTAATATTGGTCACTTTATCTTGCCAATGAATGCTCATTGTTGAGTGGAGGGAGTGCATGTGAAATTGCTCTAGCTGTTTAATGTGCCATCTATAAAGAGTCTGTGTCTCAGATCCATGCAGGAAAGATGTTAGACTTTATATACACTGTAATGAATAATCTCTTTGTAACATTCCCTAGTGCGCTTTTAAAGCAGTACTGTTTCAAATAGCACTATATTAAAGCTCACTAGGGAATCTTTAGTGCTCACTAGCAAGGTCTACACTGATGGTTAATGTGCAATACATTAGTGCAGTGTAGAAAAGTACACCCCTGTAGTCCATATTATTGTTCTGTGTATGCCCTTTTCTTTCCTGGGAGTGTTTTATCAGTGTTCATCAGTTAAAACCTAAAAACAGAAGCCCTAAATATGTGCAAGGGATCACTGCAGGTATAAGGGGAAGCAAGAACCGAATACTTTTCCACAGCCGCAAAGCAGCAGTGATTGTGCTCCCTGTCTCCTACATGGCCACCCCCAGCCTGTACATTACCATTGCGATGGTTGCACAGTCCCTAAATACTGCCTCAGTTTCCACAGGAGAATTTCCAAATCTGTAACTAGGCATTTTAGTGCCTGGGATGAGCAAGTATATTTGTGCCACCTACCAGAGGCAATGCATTGGTGGAGTGGGGAGGCATGCAGGGTCACATTCCCTCCCTCTCCCCGAATTTTTGGTTGCGCCCCACCAACACAGACAGGCTGGGTGGCCACTGAAGTGAGTTAGGGGGTGGAGTTGGCCCTCCCTCCCTGACCCCTGCCACATGGAGCTAGCCCGACTGACCCCAGCTGCCCCGCAAGCCAACTGTCAAGGAAAAAGACAGGCCCTGTCCCAAAGAGTTTACAATCTAAACAAGACAAACAGTGGTGGCTCTTCAAACAGCAAGTTTTACCTATGATAATTAGGCATGGTTATTCAGTATCTCCAGTAGTAATTCATACTTTTCTATATTTACTACAGAAATACTTTGGTTACTGAAAATCCTGAAACTGGCTGCCAATGCTTGCTCTCATTATCTAAGGCAATGGACAAGATTTTAAGAATCTTCCTCTAAGAGAAGATGTTAAGAACTGGGAATTCCAGAGTAGTCAATAACTTGTCATGTTTGTGTCTGGTTAATGCTCACAAAAGGTGAAATTCAGCACAGCGCAGAGGCCCAGCAAAATGCCTAGGTACTGTTTAAGTCATCATTTTACATTACACAATTGGAAGGGAGGGGGTGAGGTGTGAATTGAGATCTTCAGCCAGTCTGAAAACTATATTTTTAATTTTCTTCCAGTTCTGAAGAACCTATTGCCTTTCCCGACTGAGGGCTGAAACAACATTTCAACTTTCTCCACAGTGGCAGTCTGTGAATAGCTGATTTAGGTCTTTGGCTTTTCTTGCAATTGCACCCTCTGCTCTGCTGGACCTTGCCAATCTTATCAACTGAGTGGGTACTGAATTATAGAAAATCCTCCTGCCTTAGGTACTTGAAGAACTTGATTCTGGTATGTGTTGCTACACTTCTAGAAGTAGAAAATGCTATAGATCAACAGAGCAGAGAGACAGATGCGGAGCTCATGTGCCCACAAACCAAAACACAACTGGATGGTCTAGTTTTAGGCGGTCTTTTCAGCAGCTGAAAACAATACTAATGTGAAAGGTTACACTGATAAGGAGGAACACGAGAGAAAATTCTCAGCTCACTTGCACCAGAGAGTTACCCTGGATTCATAGCAGTGTAAAATGAGTCTAGGGCTAGGTCTTCAATAAGTAATTAATCCACTGTTTGTCTTACATTTTAAATGGAATATGTATGCTTTGGCCCTAGAGGATGATGAGGAGTAACATACAGATTCCCTTTGGAAAAAAAGAGGGATTCTTATCTATATGAATTTAAATAGGGAGAGACACAATAAATGGAAAGAATAGCTTCTTCAATCAGACATCATAACTGAGTTGTATGTATACGTAACCAGACAATGTGTTTTGTGAAATGTTCCAAAACGTTCATCTGCAAGATTTCAGCCATTTCTCATTTCTGTGCCATGGAAGCATTTTGAGCAAAATAATTTTGCTATCAGGGTTCAACTCAAGGAATGTGGAATTATGCTGATAACTACTTCCAGCTGAATTATGGAGCAGCTGGAGATAAGTTTGTTGTTTTTATCATTCTCTATAATTATCTTCTAAGACATCATTTTTTGTGAAATGTATAGGAGTTCCAGTATATAATCTGCACAATATGGAAAACCATATGGGAACTGGGCACTTTTAAATGCCTCACTTCTCCTCTTACCATTCCAGTGACAAGATAATTGGCTATGTAACCCATTAGCTATATATGCCACATCCCCCTCTAGTGGCTAGTCTACACAGAGAATAAGAACCTACTCCTGCTTCCAGCAGTTCTTTTAGCTTAAATGATGGAGATGTGTTTTGTGGCGCTCAAGTCCAGGTTTACAACCCTATTGAGGACCCATTCTGGAAGTTGTTAATGATAACTCTTTATTTTCATTAAAAACATACCATCATGTAGGGCTATATTCTCTTAGGGTGAGTAGTTCATTACACTGTGAGTAGTCCTATTAAAACCAATGACTCTGCAAATAGTCTCTTGGGACTGGAAGCAACCTGAACCTTTTGTGATCTTTGGCACATATAGCAACCAACTATCACTAATTCCATCTTGCCTGAGTGCCAAGATAGATGTGAATGCCCAAGGGGACTGTCTGTGACTCCATGGTAAGACTGTTATAGTGCTTTAGGAGTTAACATTTGTTACTGAGTTGGTGAAATCTAATTATAGAACATATCACCAGTTTGGGGTGCCCTGCTTTTTGACAGTCTGCCCTGAAGTCAGCACTCGTAGTCATGAACTACTCCAGACAGCATGATGGGGGAACTGTTGCAAAAAGTCTACCAGGTTCAAACCATCTGATATGGAAGGAAGGGGTTTGCAGCTCCACAAAGTAGGGGTGGAGAAAAGAAGCAGCATTGGCCTGCAAAGCCCACAAAACTGAAATATGTACAGGGAAGACAGAATACAACTGCATGACTCCTATGCCACTCCCAGAGATTGCTTTTACAATGGTGCTAGCCTTAAGGGCACCTCTGCCAGTGGAATTGATCCAGCTATGTCCCCATGAGATGACTGGGGGAGGGGAGAATGGTGCATGTGTGTGTATGTATTGTCTTTCTGCTCCCCGGTTTTGTTTCCTGCTTCCTGAACCCAGTGTTCCTGTTCCTATTTTTTTGAGGGGGGGGGGGAAGCTGTGTCATTGCTTGGTGGCCAAGGCTGCACTCAGACACTGAGCATTGTGTGAAGACATGCTTGGCCTGCACAATGCATAGAACTACTGCTCTTCTGACCCCTTTGAAAGTAGTAGCTGTAGACAGACCATGGCAGAGAATTGCAGTGGATACTACTGTCCCTTGATTGCACTGCACAGCTACACGCTGTTGAGTGTCTTAGACGATTACTCACGTTATCTCATTGCATTCATAATTTCACAAGGCACCTCAGTGGAGCTCATTTCTTGTCTGCTCACCTTATTTGCTATGTTTAGCCTACCAGAGAGCCTTGATTTAGGTAATGTACCTCTTGTATCGAGAGTTTGATGACTTTCCGACCTGTTTTGGTACAGTACACTATAAATCTGCTGTGTCCCATCCCCAAAGAAATGGGATAATAGAGAGACTGCATGGGACTCAAAAAAATTGTGTAGCTCACATATTAAAGGAACATCAACATACATCCTTCCTTATTGCATTAAATCATGGTTTATATGATATCTGGAATACACCTTATGAAAGTGCTGGAGAAACCCTATTCCATCAGCTCTTCAGATGGCCTATGAGGACCGCGTTGTCTATGACGAAAAAGGCTCATCCTCCCCCTTCACCATCCTTGGAGCTCACAGATGTGAGTGAATTATGTGAGTTTCAACGAATATATCCGTGCAAGACTCCATGCATTTTATGCAGAACAAAGTGTGTACGTTAGGCATGAGTCTGGAAGTGGTTTCGACACTCATGGCACAATCTTGCGGGCTGCAGGGTTTGGAGTGTGGCGAGTATGTGTTCTGCAGGTAGAAGTGGACGCTCGTACTGTGGAGCATGTCCGTGGCCAACAGGGAAAGATGTGCCACGGCAACAGCATCCACCCCCTGAGCTGCATCGGGGGTCTAATTTACAGCCCTGGGATCCCATGGTGCCTCTGGCCAGCTACCACTGAACTTTTTGGGGAGAGGGGAAGAAAATTGTGATTGTATGTGTTGCCTTCCTCCTGCTCCCTGAACCCAGTGTACCTGTTTCTCAGCCGGGGGGTGGGGGGATATGTGGTTGTCCCATTGGATCTGTGCAGCTACTCAGGGCCTGCTGCTATGTATCTGCTATTCAGACTGTTATAATGTTTTGGTCAGACTGTAGCTGACTAACTGGTCCATGGTTATTACATGTTTAAATTGACAATCTTCCTGCATGTCTTGCTTCACTGGGAGGGAGACTGCTGTGCATCAGCGCATAACACTCTATTAGCTTCTTTCCCCATGAGTATGCATTGCCCCCTTTAGAAGATGCAGAGAGCAGTTACTTCTACAAATACACATTTTGCCACTCCTCCTGTGTCTCTGGGCTCCCCCTGCATGTACACACCTCTCGCTCTCTGACCTACGATACACTTACCTTCCCTTTTGTGTCTTATCTTCCTTTCCCCTCACACACAACTTTCTCATGTAACTCTGTGCTCCTCCTCCACCTTTCTTTGGGTCTCTCTCTCACACCTTCCCATCTGTCTCTGGGCCATGCCATATATGCCGCCTTTCTCCATTTTTCTCCTACCATGCACTCTTTCTGTGCCCCCACAGCTTCCTTTTCTCACTGCACACTCACATACCTCACTGTCTTCCTCTGGGCCACTCGCTATGCACCCCTCATCCCTATATCTTCCTTGTCTCTCTACTCTTCTCTTTATTTACCCATACATTTCCCCCCCCCTTTTTTTTCTTATTATCCACAGACATATGCACATATACTCTAAATCCACGTGAGTATACCCATCACTTCCCCTCACATACACCCTCCATCCCATACAGAGGTATAGACTTCTTTCTCTGAGATTAGACACACACACCTACACATCTCTGAGACTCCTCTCACAACTCAGATCCTCACTTTATCTGAGTCCACTCTCTTCTCTGCTAATTGCCTAGTAGTCTGTTCTGTTCTCTTCAGGGTTTTATAGTGCCCACCAGTAGTGCAAGTAGGGTGGTACTCTCCAGTACACAGTCCTGGCAAGAGATTTTTTTAGGGGGTCTGTTACCGGAAAGACTTGGGGCAGAGGGGCAGCGCTCAGCTCCTTAAAGGAGCAGAAGGCGGCTAGGGAGGGCATTCATTCTTTATATGGCTTTAACAGTGTGATACATATGCTAACAAACTTAAAGGCTTTGTTTAAGTTTGTTAGCTTATGTATTGTGCTGTTAAATTGGTCAGGAGTCCTCAAGGGGTGGGGCAGGGGAAGGTGTTTAAACAGTGTGTTTTATTCTGTGTGTTTTATTCTGTTTCTCCCCATTGGCAGGGGCGGCAGGTTTGTAGAAATTTTGGTGGTGCCCAGAATGCTCAGAGCCTGCTCCTGCTCTCTCCCCCCCCCCCCCCAAGGCTCTGGAATGGAGTTTGGTTACAGGCTCTGGGGTAAGGGGTGGGGGTGTAGGAGGGAGTTTGGGTGCAGGAGGGGGTGTGTGGGAAGGGGCTGGGGGTGCAGGTTCTGGGAGGGAGTTTTGGGGCTGGAGAGGGGGTGTGGGCTCTGGAAGGGGTTGGTGGGTGCTGGGGTGGGAGGGGACTGCCATCACATGTGGCTTCCTTCCTCCCCTGCTGCCCCTCGCCATAGCCTCACTGGCGGTGGGGGGTGGGAGATGGGGCTACCCCTTGCCCAGTGTTTGCAAGAGTGGTGGCTGGGGGCACAGATCACAGGGTCAAACACTCACCAAAGCCCCAGCAGCGGCTCAGGTAATTCAAGGAGGTCCACTCCAGATGTCTCCCCCTGAAAGCCACCTCGCTGTCTGGTGCCGGGGGAGGGGAGGGCTGCCAAGCACGTGTGCGCCGCCTCCCCCTCCCAAGGTGCAGTAGCAGCAGCAGCTGCCTCAGCCCGCTGCCGGCGGTGCTCTTGTGCTCTAGCTGCCGGCCAGGGAGAGCCGTGCTGCTTTCACTCAGGCAGGGGCGCTCCCGGGGGGAGGAATGCTCCGGGGGGGCAACACTCCAGGGGCTGCTCCAGGCAGGGCTGGGGGCGAGACCCAGCTCCAAACACTGGTGGAGAAGGGCCACCAGGCCTGAATATTGCTGGAGCCTGGGCACCACAAGGGAATATAACTCGCCGCCCCTGGGTCTGAATTATCCATGACATTTATACTGCATCACATGGAGTCCAAATCATTAAAGGAATGCCTCTGCTTGCACTGATCAGAGGATGTTTGGATTCTGATGTCAGCCCAGTTCTGCAGCCTCGCAGGTATCAGGTGTTGTCCCCAGTGTACATAGAATTCTTCTTTGTTGCCAAACTAGTCTGACATGCATTTTGATAACTGGAACTGGAGCAACAAAACAAAGAAAACAAATGCCTCATTTTCCAGCTTTGTGGGTGAGAGATGTATAAGAGAAGATTATGAAGCTGGACACTGATGACCTTAAACCAGTGGCCTCAGAAATCTGCCAAGAACTTTGCTGAAAATATGTTCCTCATCTTAGCAACAGAGCTAAGACTTATCACACATCTGCCCACCTTTTTTCGAATGAACCTCCTTCTCATCTGACAGCTCAGGATTCAGCATTGTCAGTTTCATCCAGAACAATTTACAAACTTGGAACCTAATCCTGTAAACCCTTAATCATTTGATCAATCCCATTGAAGACAATGGGACTATTTGCATGTCTATGGACCCCTTTTGTGGTAAGAGTTTCAGGAATCTGTTCTGCTCCTATAAAGGAAATTGAATCTCCCATTGAAATGCAATGTTTGGGTACAATACCATAATGCAGTTTAGAATACAGTTCTATTTAAAATTTGTTTTTTAATAAGTCATATATATGCTGAAATTGCTCCTCACCCAACTCCCATATTCCATATAAACAAATTGAAATACTACATATGTGGGGGAAAGTGAGTAGTTAAGAACGTTGATGTTTGTATATACAAATACCCATTTCATCACTGTACTGGAAAATATAGCTGAACTTAATTTTCTATGGAATTTGAAGAAAGTTTAACACTCCCAATTGTCTTCTGTGTTAATCAGTGTGAACCTGAAAAAATTACATGTCTTCTAAGAGAAAAGAATCAGTCCACACTCACTGGAAAAAAAAAATTCCCTTCCAACTGGTGTTCAGAAGAGTACTACAAGACACATACATAACCTCATGAGCAGAAGGCGAAGAGGCTACCCTCCCACATTATGACCAGCAAAATAATAATAATAATTAATAATAAAAAAATCTCAAAGAGGCAGAGGTTCACAGATTTGCAAACCTAAAACCCTGTGTTATGCTTTAAACCACCTCAACACATACCAGGTTTATGAACATTAAAAAGTTAACTGCAAAGGAACACTGAAGCCCATTAACCTGAATGTGTGCCAGCCAGTATGCCCTCACTCACTAAAGGTGCAGTTACACCTGAACAGCCAAAAATTAACCTTGCCTTTTTAAGCTAAACAGAGTTATGTCACTAGCTCTATCTCTGTTGTTACATAACAGATAACAAAACTCCAGTACAGCATGCTGCTGGCACATAGGGTCTCGGGTATGTGGTGTGATTTTTCAGAATCTCTTTTGGGAATATTCTTGTAGGTGAAATAACTAGTACTTATGATTATGCTATTGTTATGCATGTATATTCATCTTGGTGTCTGCAGTTATGAATATTAGCTATGTTTACTACATGTTTGCTCCTGTGGAAATGTCCACAAGGTATTTAGCCAGCACGTAAAGGAACAAGTGAGTTTGAATGACCCATGAAGGAACACTTAGCTCACAGTGCAACCTGGAAAACACCTGTCTACACTTATTGGACTTTTTGTGAATGTTCTAACTGGAATATGGGTGGGGTTGATGTAACTTGCCCATGTGACTCCAAACACCATCTTTCACAGTAAGAACAGATTTCCCTTTACTTGGCAGAAGCTAAGAGGCCCTGGCCTGGAAAAATATCCATTTTGCCTCTCTCCTGCTCTGGCCTCTTTCCTGCTCCAGCCTCTGGACTATGAACATACTAATGGGAGCATTCTAACCAAGACTGAGGACTTTAAGGTAACTCTGGAGCCTTCAGATTTCCTTGATCCTTTGCAGATGGACTTTACTGGATATGGTACAGAGCTGGATATGGTACAGAGACTGTTCTAGCCTCACTGATTGCTGATTTCTCCCTTGCAATGGACAAAGATCAGATGTCTGCTGACTTTGTCACATGAGTCAGCAGCCTTTGATACCTCTGGTATAAGCAACATAGCCCTTGCTTGAGTGGTTTTGTTCTTTCCTCTCCAAATGTCAAAGCCTGTTCCCATCGAACTTGAGATCAAAGGGAGTTTTGCTATTAATGGAAACAGGATTTGGCCCCCAAGAGATCAGAGAATGTGATTTTGATCAATTGCTTATCTGGCCAGAGACAGTTCTCCTGCATGTTCTGCCAGGTTGATTTTGATTGTAAAATCAAATCAAAGGAAAATAATAAAACAATTTGGGCTGTAGTTCTATCAAGATGTATGTGGCACACGCAGTTCTATACCTCTTTTCCATCAAACCCAGATGGTGCAGCATCTTTGCTTTCCTTGTGCCTGGTGGAGAGCAATACTTAGAGAAAGGCAAGCTGGCAGAAGCTTAGTTTGGACATAAAGGAGGCACTGATAGCGTGTTAAGGGAAAGTGGGATGATTGTCCTTCCTGTCCTTCTTTCATTTAAGTTTTCAGTTTGGGGTGCTGCTGGATCCTCAAGGACACCTGGAACTACCGGTGGCACCAGGGGCCCAAAGCATTATTTTACAACTGCATCTGTGGGGAAGTCACATGCCCGCCCTCCCTCCCTCCCTCCCTCCCATGAGTCCAGTACTGGCAAGAAATAATTTCTACTTGCACCACTGTCTAGCACCCATCACTGTGCTGTCAAAACACTTTCTAGAAATACATTAAGTGATGTGACTACAGCTGTCCAGCATGACTCTGGTTCTTTTTCTCCCTGCCTGTCCACAGGTGGAAAAATGTGTTTACCCTTGTGGTGGATAATTATATTGTGCAAACACATCCAATGGGCCAATAAGAAAATAAAATAAACAACCATCAAATAAGTGGCTAATTTAAAAGATCTTAATAATCACCATTAGTATGTGCTATTGGCACCACAACATTGCCACTGGATACAGTTTTCAGAGCAGCAGCCGTGTTAGTCTGTATCCTCAAAAAGAAAGAATTATAACATTAAAAAACCAGTCGGAGAACACTTCAATCTCTTTGGTCGCTCGATTACAGACCTAAAAGTGGCAATTCTTCAACAAAAAAATTTAAAAACAGACTCCAACGAGAGACTGCTGAATTGGAATTAATTTGCAAACTGGACGCCATTACATTAGGCTTGAATAAAGACTGGGAGTGGATGGGTCAATACACAAAGTAAAATTATTTCCCCAGGTTTATTCCCCTGCCCCCCGCCCCCACCCGCGCATTGTTCCTCAGACGTTCTTGTCAACTGCCGGAAATGGCCCACCTTGATTATCACTACAAAAGGTTCCCCCCCACCCGCCCCGCTCTCCTGCTGGTAATAGCTTACCTTACCTGATCACTCTTGTTACAGTGTGTATGATAACACCTATTGTTTCATGTTCTCTGTGTATAAAAATTTCCCCACTGTATTTTCCACTGAATGCATGCGATGAAGTGAGCTGTAGCTCACGAAAGCTTATGCTCAAATAAATTTGTTAGTCTCTAAGGTGCCACAAGTCCTCCTTTTCTTTTTACTGTATACAGTGTTTTAGAAAACTTCAGCTGACAGTTTAATCATTTTGCTTTTACTCAGATGAGGAACAATATGGATAAGATTGATTGTGTTAAGTGCCGGGTGTTTACTTAACATAGCTCAGGCTCGATAGTCTCTGCTTTTGTCTTAGTGGACAGGATATCATAAGTGATGGAGCTGAGTGGCCTCCTCCTCACTCAGATATATTCTTCTCTCAGATGTATTGGCTAGTCAAACTTATCTGTTTGTATCATAGGGCAGGTCACTAGGTGTTCATTTCACAGACCTATCTATCTTGTTTCTCAGGTATTTGCTTCTCTGGTTGGCACCTTATGTCGTCCTGTCAGGTAACTCTGGCCTCTGCCACTTCAGGAAGCAGCACCCATTTCCCTCTCTCCAACCTCCTAGGATATTTAAAAACCCTTTTTGGCTAATAAGTTGTGTCTCAGACTATGGTGTATATGGAAACATAATAAAAGTAACAGCTGCCTTCCTCTTTATAGCTATTGCTATATTTTTAATAAAAGAGCTATCAAGTCTCTTAGGTATAAAACTGTAGGAAAGCCCTTTAAGCCTCCTTTCTGAATAAAATCTTTTCTCTATTAATAACTTATGCCCAGTTCTTATTATTTGTATTTGTCTGTTACAGATTTCTGTCTCGTTGTTGCTGTTGTCACAGCATCACTGTTACTTCTGTACTCCTCTTGCCCCTTGCTTTGTCTTCTCTCCTGACTGTTCATATCCTCCTGATAGGATGAGTTTTAAACAAAAGAGCTTGAGTATGAGATTTTCAAAAATAGGCAACTAAAGTTAGGTTCCTATAGAAACATTTATGCACTATCACAGAGGAGGGTTCCCTCCTCCTGCACTCCTTGTTGCAAACCATGCTCACATGCTCCTGTAGCAATTTCAAAACCGTGGTGCTTTATTTACAACATGCTATACATGTGCTTATTCTCCATAGTATACAGCTTTTCCCTTCACTCCAGACACTGCAGGAGGGGTAATAAGAGCTCTCATTTCCATGAAATCCTGGGCTTCTCAGCCCTTCTCTCTAGCCTTCCACTCTCTCATCCCTTCCTAGCCCTCTTGCCTTTAGTTAACCAGATGAATCACCTTAATTGGTTAATCACCTGGTGCTTAATTAATTACCTTGTCAATTTGGACGATGTGGGGACCCTTAAAAAGTGCACAGAGAGGTGAGTCAGCCTTAAGCTACCCATGCTCTGTTACAGGTGAGGCACCCAAAGAAGTCATATCCTTTTCAAAAGTACTAAGCACACAACAGCTGTTGTTGAGGTCAATTCCTCATCCAATGAGATGTAAGCCTTCCAAGGGTCCTATTATCTCCCACACTTTCACCACCTACCCTTCCCAGAGGGTATGAGTTATTGAAGTCAATGGGAGTTTTTCAGTGGGAAATAGTGGGCCCTAGATGTATAGGTCTCATTGGTTTCAAAGGGAATTTGAAATGAAAAGGACTTACAGAAAGTAGTCTTTGTTATCTTTTATAAAAATATAAACTATCAGAATTTCAGTATTTTGATCCAATATTCTGTGATGAATGGGCTGCAATATATTACTTAGGGAATACAGGGAGACATAGCTTGTTGAAATTCCCAAAGGATAATTAATATTGGAAAGCTCTTTGAAAGGGAAATGTGCTACAGAAAAGCTAAGTATTTGGATTTTATTATTTGTTAAAGGACCAACTGCAAAGCACTTGTTTCACAATTTCTATATTAGCATATGGCTGTAGAATATATTAATTGCTTGATTAACAGACTCATTCAGCCACTTTCAATGTAGTACAATAATAATGAAGTATTAGAATAGGGCTCAAATGCAACATGAATAGCTGATATTCATAATTTTGAGAATAGTGAATTAATCTTTACCTCTGAAACTTTTTATAATACTTTGGAAATACAGTTTTACAAGGGTGTAACTCGACTGAAATGAGGAGGATTACACTGTCTTATTAATTTAAATATTAACATCATGAGCGTAGAAGTGTTTGCCAGCAACTCTTAGCAAAAGTATTTTTGAATGCAGTAAAATGGTGAGTTGGGCCCAGATTCTCAAAGGTGTGTAAATCTTGGATTTAAGTATTTAAGTCCCAGTTTTAGGCTCTGCTGTGATCCTCAAGACTCCTATTTGGCTGCCACCTAACCTTTGCAAACCTAAACTCCCCCTTGGCACCTAAATTTCCTCTGTAAAATTTCCTTAGCTATGTTTCTGCTTCTGGGCAGGATCACTGCTTTCTCACTGGAGGCATTCTTCTTCCTAAACCCCAGTGTGATCCCTGAACTGGGGGAATATAGACACTCCTCCACCTATCACACCTGCAGGAGCCAAATACAACAGGTTGCCATGGGATATTCTGATATGGGTTTTCCTCAGTCTATCCTGCTGAAGCTGTTCCACTGTGTATAATACTTACTTAAATAGTCACTTGGCCTGAACAAGAGTGACTATAGTCTGGTGATTAGGACACCCACATAGGAGGGGGAAGACCAGTGGTCCGGTTCAGTCCCCCTACTCCAGTCACTATTTAATTAATTACCATGATGGAAGACCTGCAACAGGAGAGAGTGAGAGTATCCCCAGATCAGACTATCCCAAACTCAGTGGTCAGAGCACTCTCCTGAGATGTGTTGGAGAAGAAGTGGGACCACTTAACACTGAGGATAGAGTGGAGGTTAAGGATAATCTAGGCATGGCCCAATATCTAAACAAATACTTTGCCTCAGTCTTTAACGAGGCTAATGAGGAGCTTAGGGATAATGGTAGGATGACAAATGGGAATGAGGATATGGAGGTAGATATTACCACAACCATGGTAGAAGCCAAACTCGAACAGCTTAATGGCACTAAATCAGGAGGCCTGGATAATCTTCATCCAAGAATATTAAAGGAACTGGCACATGAAATTGCAAGCCCATTGATTAAAAATTCTTGCTAATCTGTAAACTCAGGGGTTGTACCGTATGACTGGAGAATTGCTAACATAGTTCCTATTTTTAGGAAAAGTAAAAGAAAGTGATCTGGGTAACTACAGTCCTGTCAGTTTGACATCTGTAGTATGCAAGGTCTTGGAAAAAATTTTGAAGGAGAAAGTAGTTAAGGACATTGAGGTCAATGGTAATTGGGACAAAATACAACATGGCTTTACAAAAGGTAGATCGTGTCAAACCAACCTGATCGCCTTCTTTGAGAAAGTAACAGATTTTTTTAGACAAAGGGAACGCAGTAGATCTAATTTACCTCGATTTCAGTAAGACATTTGATACAGTTCCACATGGAGAATAATTAGCTACATTGAAAAAGATGGGGGTCAATATGAAAATTGAAACGTGGATAAGGAACTGGTTAAAGGGGAGACTACAGCGGGTCACACTGAAAGGTGAACTGGCAGACTGGAAGGAGGTTACTAGTGGAGTTCCTCAGGGATCGGTTTTGGGACCAATCTTATTTAATCTTTTTATTACTGACCTTGGCACAAAAAGCTGGAATGTGCTAATAAAGTTTGCGGATGACACAAAGCTGGGAGGTATTGCCAATACAGAGAAGGACTGGGATATCATACAGGAAGATCTGGATGACCTTGTAAACTGGAGTAATAGTAATAGGATGAAATTTAATAGTGAAAAGTGCAAGGTCATGCATTTAGGGATTAATAACAAGAATTTCTGTTATAAACTGGGGACGCATTACTTGGAAGTAACAGAGGAGGAGAAGGACCTCGGAGTAATAGTCAATCACAGGATCATCAAAAAAGCTAATGCGGTCTTGGGATGCATCAAGCGAGGTATTTCCAGTAGAGATAAGGAGGTGTTAGTACCGTTATACAAGGCACTGGTGAGACCTCATCTGGAATATTGTGTGCAGTTCTGGTATCCCACGTTTAAGAAGGATGAATTCAAACTGGAACAGGGACAGAGAAGGGCTACTAGGATGATCCGAGGAATGGAAAACCTGTCTTATGAAAGGAGACTCAATGAGCTTGGCTTGTTTAGCCTAACTAAAAGAAGGCTGAGAGGAGATATGATTGCTATCTATAAATATATCAGAGGGATAAATACCATGGAGGGAGAGGAATTATTTAAGCTCAGTACCAATGTGGACACAAGAACAAATGGATATAAACTGGCCATCAGGAAGTTTAGACTTGAAATTAGACGAAGGTTTCTAACCATCAGAGGAGTGAAGTTCTGGAACAGCCTTCCAAAGGAAGCAGTGGGGGCAAAAGACATATCTGGCTTCAAGACAAAGCTTGATAAGTTTATGGAGGAGATGATATGATGGGATAGCCTAATTTTGGCAATTAATTGATCTTCGATTATTAGCAGTAGATATGCCCAATGGCCTGTGATGGGATGTTAGATGGAGTGGGATCTGAGTTACTACAGAGAATTCTTTCCTGGGTGTCTGGCTGGTGAGTCCTGCCCACATGCTCAGGGTTTAGCTGATCGCCATATTTGGGGTCGGGAAGGAATTTTCCCCAGGGCAGATTGGCAGAGGCCCTGAGGGTTTTTCGCCTTCCTCTGCAGCGTGGGGCACAGGACACTTGCTGGAGGATTCTCTGCATCTTGAAGTCTTTAAACCACGATTTGAGGACTTCAATAGCTCAGACATAGGTGGGAGGTTTATCACAGGACTGGGTGGGTGAGATTCTGTGGCCTGCGTTGTGCAGGAGGTCAGACTAGATGATCATAATGGTCCCTTCTGACCTTAAAGTCTATGTTTCTATGAAATCCTTTCTTCCCCTCAGGCAGAGGGGGGGATTGAACGTGTGTCTCCCACATCCTGGATGAATGCTCTGATCATGGGGATAAAAGTTGCTAGTTGTGCACCTCCTGCTCTAGCTGTTATGTGTGGAGTGAGGTAAGTGCCTTATTCTCACAGGAAGCTACTTAGGCACCTAAGCCATCTGACTCCAGGAAAGGAGTTCCCAGCTCTGGGTCACAAGCAGAGATAGGCAGCTCCCTGCAGCCTCGACTTAGGCTCCCAACTCCATGATAGGGGAGGGGCTTAGCACACACCCCTCTCACCAGCATCTCCCATAGGGTAGCTTAAGTGACTCCCCACCTAGCATTCTGTTCTCTTTATTATTTATTACTCCCCCAATTGTTGTCATTTACAAACTTTAACAGTGATGATTTTATGTTTTCTTCCAGGTCCTTGATAAAAATGTTAAATTAACCCAAGAAAAAGTTGTGTGCTCCTAAATAAAATACCTAACAGAAGTGTAAGTATATTATGTCAACACTATTACCTTTATCAACCAAACCTCTACTTTCATAAAAAAAAAAAGTCAAGTTAGTTTGATGGGATCTATTTTCCATAAACTCATGTTGATTTACATTACATTATCCTCCTTTGATTCTTTATTAACTGAGTCTCATATCTGCTGCTCTATTATCTGAGATCAATGTCAGGCTGACAGGCCTATAATCACCTGGGTCATCTCATTTACCTTTTTTTGAAAATGAACAAAATATTGGCTTTCTTCCAGTCTTCAGGAACCTCTTATTGAAAATCAACATTAATGGTCTAGCAAACTCTTCAGACAGCTCTTTTAAATCTCTTGAATGCTAGTTATCTGGACCTGCTGCTTCAATAATGTCTGATTTTAGTAGTTTCTGTTTAACATCCTCCAGAGATACTAGCAGAATGGAAAGAGCATCATCATCACCATATGATGAGACTGTATCTTCTGTTTTTTTCCCCCAAATACAGAAATATTTATTGAACATTTCTGCTTTGTGGATCCCAGTGTTGTTTCAGTGATTTTTCTAGTCACTTAAAAGTTAGGTATTATGATGCTCAGCATCTTCATAATAATTGTAACAAAGTGGTCCCCTTTAAGTGTGAGCAGGTACTACGGCCAGTAAAACTTTGACCAGGTGATTTGGAACACATGCGGGGATAAAGTGGTCTCAGGCTGACTGTTAGTGTCTGGGTGTTTACAGGGGACTTTTTCTTTAATGGACCAGAACCAGGCGCCTTGTAGTGTCAAGTGGGACAAGGCTCCTCTCTCTCCCAATCAACTAGGTTGAGTCCTGGAAAAGAGGATGTCTGATTACCAGTCTCTTCCCTCATAATATGAGTGAGACCTCTGTCACACTTTGGGGTGCAATCCATATTAGTGAGTGTCACCTCTTACCCTGAGTTCCTCACAATAGTTTGCAACTGTAGCTCTCTGCCTGGGAGGCTCTCAGTCAGCAACAAGAATACAGGTCACATCCTGAGTGTCTGTGTGCTATGTAGCAAGCCCTGGTTCAGCAGCTCTGACCCAAGCACCCTGTCTGCAGCCCCACTGCCCCACTCTGACTTCCACCATCCTTGGTTACAACCAGCAAGGTGATCCCAACACACTTCCATCCCAGAGTTTTCCCAAACTATGTGCTCTGAAGTGTCCAGCCCTGTCCTGGACCACTCAGAGAAATAATACAGATCATTTGCTCCTCTAAAGACACAATGTACACAGTACCACTTTACCGTGAGTTTAGTAATGCTTTAATTCAAACACAACACAGTTTAAATTAAAAGTAAACAGTTTCTTAACAAAAGAAAACAAGGTTTTAAATGTGACTGAAATGATTACAAACAAAAAATAGTGGAAAAACACTTTCTAGTGATTAAAATCTTAACCTAGCAAGATACAGAATTTGTCCAAGATGGCTTTTCTCACCCACAGTCCTTCCAGAAAAATGACTGAATGCCCCCCCTCCCTGGGCCCTGGATCTCCTCCAGAAGGCCACAGTGCTGGTTCTTTTGTTGTTTTAGGTGAAAGAGATAACTTGGGGTTTTCTGCCCCTTTCTTTCATAGTTCAGTGAACCTTTTTCAAATGGATTCTTCTGGAGTTTACCCCACAGCGTAAAGTTTATTCAAACTGAGGAAGGAGACATGGAATCTGGTGGTGAAGGAAGCTCCATGCTGTTGGTGTTGTCCCCTGCTGGGGTTTGCTATAATGCAAATTGTTCTCCCCCTGCTGTCCTGATGGTCCCATTTACTGCTTCTATATAAATTGAGGTAAGCCCACATTCCTTTGTTAAGGACACACTTATTTAACACTTTTACCTAGACAGTGCCATCTGGTCCTGAACATGTTCTAGTAACATCATTGTAACACTCTCCACCTCGAAGTAGCACCCTGGAACTCCATATTCACCATGGTGATATGATTATGATATGTTTTGTACAAAGTATATCTTGTGAGGTATCATTTTAAAAGTCTTGCCCTGTTGAACATTAATATCCTGTTGGATTTTATGTACTATCGTTGTACGTGATGTTAATAAGTATTGCTATTTGTGTTACTGAAATATGTTGTGAGGTTGGGAACAGCCACAACCAACCTTTCAGTTACAACAAAGGAGTAGCCATCAATAGCCAGATGTTCATTAATGGCTCATGAACAACCATCAAGAAAAGAAACCACTATCCCAGAGACTCCCAAGAGAAGACACATATGCAATGAAGACTGCTTGACCAACAGGGGCTACCTGATCCTCCCTTTGCAGCAAGGATCTTTCCAGCAAGCTGGAAGAAAGTATAAAAGAGGGGAAGTGACATCATCACTTGGCTCCCCCCATCTCAACACCTGGAAAAACATCTGGAAGACAAAGACTTTGAACTGGGGAAGGGTGGTCCCAGGTTGGTAGGTAGTCCCAGCCTGTGTATTGAGGAACTGTAACCTGCCTATGCCATCTGTCAGGGTGAAACATTGTTTGATTCAACTCTTGCTTAGACTAAAAGTTTAGGATTTAAATGTGTGTTTACTTTTCATTTTCTTAAGGTAACTATCTCTGACCTTTATGCCAACCACTTATACTCACTTAAAATCTATCTTTCTGTAGTTAATAAATCTGTTTTATATTTTACCTAAAACAGTGTGTTTTGGTTGAATAGCTTGGGAAATCTCAGCTCAGGTTAATAAGGGCTGTTGCATGTCCACTACTTTTTTGTTTGAGTAGCGAACTAGGTATTGAACTTAGACTGACCAGGCTTCTGACCATTTCAAGCTGGTACAGTTCTGGGGTGCAAGGCTGGGGAGCTGAGGGCAATTGGCTGGAGCGTCTCTATTGATGGTTCATGAGTGACTGGGAAATCATTCATGTAAGTCAGTTGGGTGTGTCCCTGCCTGTGGATGTCTGTAAGTGCAGTGGCTGTTCAAGGCTTGTAACTTGGCATTAGCATCACAGCGTGAAGGCTACCCCAGGCTGGTGGGTTTTGGAGGGCTCAGTGGTCCCACAGTCCAAGTTGCACCCCGGAGACCCCATCACAATCATACAGGGGGAATGCATAACTTGACATATAATGTTGCTACATACATGTCACCATGATATTGTTGACCTGCGAGTTATTAGTTTTTAAAATGATACCTCACAAGGCATATTTTGTACAAGATTATCACAGTAGTCCGAATACTTGGATGCTTTGGGCCACAACTTCGTCCTCAGGGAAGGAGGCCTGCCTGCTGACGTGTCTCATTCCACAGAGAAATAAAGAGTGAGAAGGAGTGGCCAGCTGAGAAAAAATCAGATAAGTGGACACCATGATTAATGGTCAAACAATAGAGGCAGTAGAAGAATTCAGTTATCTGGAATCAGACATATCCAACCACAAAGGCTGTTCCAAAGACATTGGAAGAAGAGTCGGAATGGCTTGCTCAGCTATGGTCTCCTTTATGAGAACAATAGCACCTGAAAATGTATGAAGATTCAATTGGTGAAAAGCTTTATTTTGGATTAAGTGACTTATGGGTGTGAATCATGAGAAATTAACGCTCATTATGCCCTTCCAGCATGACTGTGAACCACTGATAACTACTCTCTGGGAACAGTTTCCAACCAGTTTTGCACCCACTTACAGTAGCTCCCTCTAGGTTGCATTTCCCTAGTTTGTTTATGAGAAGGTCATGCGAAACAGTATCAAAAGCTTTACTAAAGTCAAGACACACCACATCTACCACTTCTCTGCCCCCCCCCCCATCCCATCCACGAGGCTTGTAACCCTGTCAAAGAGAGCAATCAGGTTGGTTTGACATGATTTGTTCTTGACAAATCCATGCTGTTACTTATCACCTTATTATCTTCTAGATGTTTGCAAATTGATTGCTTAATTATTTGCTCCATTATCTTTCCGGGGACAGAAATTAAGCTGACTGGGCTGTAATTACCCAGGTTGTCCTTATTTCCCTTTCTATAGATTGGCACTATATTTGCCCTTTTCCAGTTTTCTGGAATCTCTCCTGTCTTCCATGACTTTTCAAAGATAATCGCTAATCGCTCATATCTCCTCAGTCCGCTCCTTGAGTATTCTAGGATGCATTTCATCAGGCCCAGGTGACTTGAAGACATCTAACTTTGTCTAAGTAATTTTTAACTTGTTCTTTCCCTATTTTAGCCTCTGATCCTACCTCATTTTCACTGTCATTCACTATGTTAGATGTCTAATCGCCACCAACCTTCTTGGTGAAAACCGAAACAAAGAAGTCATTAAGCACCTCTGCCATTTCCACATTTTTGGTTATTATTTTTCCCCCTCACTCGTTGAGTAACAGGCCTACCCTGTCCTTGATCTTCCTTTTTCTTCTAACATATTTGTAGAATGTTTTCTTGTTATTCTTTATGACTCCAGCTAGTTTGATCTCGTTTTGTGCCTTGGCCTTTCTAATTTTGTCCCTACATTCTTGTGTTATTTGTTTATATTCATCCTTTGTAATTTAACCTAGTTTCTACCTTTTGTAGGACTCTCTTTTTTTTAAGATCATTGAAGATCTCCTGGTTCCGCCAGCGTGGTCTCTTGCCATACTTCCTATCTTTCCTATGCAGTGGGATCGTTTGCTCTTGTGCCCTTAATAATGTCTCTCTGAAAAAGTGCCAACTGTTTTCAATTGTTTTTCCCCTTAGACTTGCTTCCCATGGGATCCTGCCTACGAACTCCCTGAGTTTGCTAAAGTCTGCTTTCTTGAAACCCATTGCCTTCATTTTGCTGTTCTCCCTCCTACCATTCCTTAGAATCATGAACTCTACCATTTCATGATCACTTTCACCCAAGCTACTTTCCACTTTCAAATTCTCAACCAGTTCCTCCCTATTTGTCAAAATCAAATCTAGAGCAACCTCTCCCCTAATAGCTTTCTCCACCTCTGAAATAAAAAAATTGTCTCCAATACATTCCAAGAGCTTGTTGGATAATCTGTGCCCTGCTGTGTTATTTTCCCAACAGATGTCTATGTAGTTGAAGTTCCCCATCACCACCACGTCCTGTGCTTTGGATGATTTTGTTAGTTGTTTAAAAAAAGCCTCATTCACCTCTTCTTCCTGGTTAGGTGGTCTGTAGTAGACCCCTACCATGACATTACCCTTGTTTTTTTACCCCTTTTATCCTTACCCAGAGACTTTCAACAAGTCTGTCTCCTATTTCCATCTCAACCTCAGTTCAAGTGTCTCTATTTTTAATATATAAGGCAACACCACTTCCATTTTTCCCCGCCTGTCCTTTCTGAGCAAGCTGTACCCTTCTATACCAATATTCCAGTCATGAGTATTATCCCACCAAGTCTCTGTGATGCCAACTATGACACAGTTGTGTTTATTTACTAGCATTTTGAGTTCTTCCTGCTTATTCCCAATACTTCTCACATTAGTATACAGACATCTAAGACACTGATTTGATCCCCACCCCCACCCCGGTTAGGTCTTCTCTCTCCCTTATCCCTGCTCCTCATAAATGCTCCCCCAGTCCATGCTCCCTGCCAAATTCTGACCCTTCTCCCAGGTCTCCATGTTTTTGACTTACCTGTGGGCTTTTGTCACCTGCCCCCTTCAAACCTAGTTTAAAGCCTGCCTCACTAGGTTAGCCAGTCTGTGTCCAAATATGCTCTTCCACTGCCTCCATGGGTGGCCCCCATCTCTGCTTAGCAGTCCCTCTTCCTGGAGTCATCCACATGTCATGCCCTGAATGCCCATATTGTCCATCACATAGATAAGGAAGAATCAGATTAAGTAATAATTGTCTTTTTGTCCTATGTGCTTTTTCTCAAAGCATTATTAGATCAAATAAGAATACTGGCAAAGCAGGATTGTTCACATAAAATGCAAATAAAATATTCAACTCATCCGTACCATACTGCATTTGTGTGCTTGACGTACTATGCTTGTGTGACTTCACTTGAAAAACTGGCATATCTTTTTGGTGTTTCCCAACTATTTCTTATATAATACATAATTTTCAGTACCACTAGGGGGCACAGAATTATTACAATATTTCCTACTGGCTCACAAAAAGTTAATCAAGTACAGGACATTGGGTCTGCTAACTTTAACAGTTTTACTTTATTTCCCCAATTCTTAAGCCCGGATCCTGCAAATACTTATGCACATGCTTAATACTACTGCTGTAACTAGTCTCAATGAAATCAATCCAAATAACCACAGAAGTAAAATTAAGCACCTCCAAAACAGAATTTATCTCCAAGGACAAACAGTGATGCAATGGGATCTATGTGGTGGACATTGGGTGCAAGCCACAAAGGTACTGAAGCACCATTGTTAGGGACCACTGCTATCAGCAATATACCCATTTGGCTGCTGTCTAACCCTATAGGCATCTAAATTTACTCAGTGCCTAAGCACACAATCCTCTCAGTGGCAACTCACATGGGCTATCTTAAACTGCTTCCCTACCTAGCATGTTGGCTTTGTGAATCTCAGTCTAAGGCACCTATCTTTCCCCATTCCTTATATAGGAGCCTAGCTGTCTAATTTAGGCTTTGTGGATTGCAGTGTTGTTCCTGTAATTTTCTAGGACGTTCAGAGTCACAACACCTAATTCCCTTTGTGGATCCCACCCCCTGTTCCTGCAGAGATGTGACTGTACACTGAGGCTTTCTAGAATTTAGGGACCAACCCTGCCAACACTTTACTAATGTGAGTCAGAGAGACTTATGTATGAAGTTATGCGTAAGCGTTTACAGGATCAGGTCTTTAGTAACTTAACACTTATTTTACATACCCATTGCTAAAAGGCACAAAGGGGATGAAAGAGGAAAATGAAATATTGACTTAAACACTTGCATCAATGCAAAGGGGGAGTGCAAATAATTAGTAAATGCAGAACTTACTGCGCTCAATTTACAATTCAAATAGAGAGGAGTGAAATGAACTTGCAATTAATAAGTTACAGAAACTTTTTAACATTTGTTTTCATTTCTGTGTGTGTGTGTGTTGTATTTCAGTGTATACTGTTCCCGCTCCCCTCTCAAGATCTGTGTTTCCACTATGTCTCACTTGTGTTTTTTAAAGTTCCTGTTTGCTTACAAGAGGAAATCTAGTGAAGAAATGAAGCAGATCAAGTTCTCTGATTAAAGAGCTTTGGAGACATTTTGTAACACTAAATAAAATATTTGTTAGTTGCCTGTTCTTAACTTTAACCTTAAATTTCTCATAATTTATTTTAGCATCCATTTTGCTGTAATCTTCTAAACAGTTAAAAAAACAACAACCCCAAACGCTCAAACTTTAAACTGGCCTCCTAGATCTTACATTTTGATTTTCTTTGAAATATTTGATCAACTGAAAACAACTGTATTCTTGAAATATCAGTATCTGAGTTTCCTGGTTGTAATAGACAGCAGAAGTTTTTCATTATCTCAGTATGAATTAGTTTTTCATATTAATTACTAAACTACACTTATTGCAAAACACCACAATACCTAGTGGACAAGTAATCAAGCCCCACCTGCTTTATAATTAATGTGATGGTGCAGAGCATAAATGCTCTGTCTAGCTTCCTGTTATTTTATCCTGCACATGTGAAATGATTTGTTTAATATGCTGCATCTTCTTTAGAAAAGTAAGGTAACATCCAAGGAAGCTGGTCATAACTAATACCTTTTAACAGAAGGTTTGCTTAAGTAAAGACTGCAGGAGCAATCCCTCAATGATCTTTTAATTGCTTTGACATTAGTTAATTGTTCTCACATGCACATAGGCTTTAACAGTATGGGGAACAAGTCAGTAAGGGCCTAATTTTAGAGTTCCCAAACTAGTTTGAAAATTAGCCCTAAACAATTAGACTCCAGAGAGACTGCTTTCAGGAGACGCTTGATTAAACATTTCTTAATTTAGGAGCGAGACTTACACGGGAATGCATGAACTTATTTTTGTTAGCATTTTTCTTAATACAGAGTTAACAGAACAGTCCCACAAGCAGAAAATCAACACAACTATCGCAATTAATAGTCAGTGACATGAACAAAGTGCCAATCAAAGCACTAAAAGAAGGTTATGGAGGTTAAGGATTTGAACAGGTTTGAGACTTAACTAAACGCTAAAGGGGTGGAAGCACTGTAAGCCAGAGGCGGCTCCAGTTAGACTGGAAGTAGGCAGAAAGCCCTGTGCCCATTCTTAAGGCACGTGTCACGGTGCCCTTTTGGGAACTATTTATTTTCAAAACAGCCTGCGTGTGTGGAGGGCGGGCGGTGGACAGTTGACTTTAGGAAATGGATACGCTGATGAGTTTTAGCTGCAGTATGCAAAGCAGCAGCAGGCTCGGGTTAAGAGGAAATGAGTAATGTCTTCTGGTTTACTACAGCAATACATGTGCTGCTGTAGAGAGAGAGAGGCCAAGCAGTGCCCTGGGGCTCTTGCAAATCCACGCTGATCTAGCGTGTAGCCAGGATGACCAGCCCTGACCCCTCTCGGCGTGCGGATTCCCCACTTCTCTCGCCCTGGGCGAGTTGTGGCGGCCGGGGTCAGGTGGCCGCCCGCCCGCCCGGAGCGACTCTCCTCGCCGGCCGGCCGGTGTGTTCAAGAGGGTGGGTGGCGGTGGAGTGCTGGGGGGGGGAGTCACGTGGGGCTCCTGCCGAGCGCACGTTGCTTCAGCCCTTCCCCAGAGCGCGCGTGTGTATGTCTGGGCGAGAGACGCTCCCGCAAGAGACAGCTCCGGAGGGAGCCGCGGGCGCTGCCGCCGAGAGCACAGCTAATAAATAATAATTAGATACATCCCGCTTGCGCAGCCGCCTGCCTCGGTGTGAGTGGCGCGCCTCAGAGGAGAGGGACGCGGGGTAGCTGCGGGTGTGGTTTTCTGCACACTCACCTTGATGCGCTGGGAGAGGCCAGGAGCCAAACGCCCACCCTCAGCAAGGGGCAGCTTTGTTTTCTTCCGTTCCGCTCGGACGCCAAGCGCCGCCCAGCAATATCTTCGCCTGCTGACTGACCATCCTTTCCTTCGCGGGTGCGAATCCCTGGCACTTGCTGGGAGTTTGCCCGCACGAGAGAGAAGGACTTTCTTTCCCTTTGGGCTTGGATTGAATCTCTTCCCTCTTTGTTAATGCCCAGCGCCCCAATCAACGAGGACCCGCCAGGGCCGTTTATTAGGATCTGCAACGTGGGGGATTATTTGAGACTTCAAACCTGATGCACATTTCTGTTTGTGTAGCTGTTTACTGTACACATCGTGCCACGCTATACGGTTGGGCGGAGGAGGGAAATCTGAAAAGCTGTTGGGTACCTACGAAGGGAGGCTGCTCCAGCTGACAGCTCTCTCCTCCATAGTCTCACAGGAGCTGCCGCTAGTGAGACTTCAACCGTTTTATTACTTTCGCGGATTTAAATGGACATTTCCCGACAATGTGTATAATCTCCAGGAGCTGCGTGTAATCAGCCGTTTGCTGTTTTCATCGCCACTGTCATTGCCCGGGCATGGTGGTGGTTACCATTGAAAAGTGGTCACACTTTGGAGCATTTTTTTCAAGGGATGTACAATTACTTGCTGACTTTCTCATGCATTTGAAATTAGAGCAACAGCTTGTTAGGTCGACTGAGGTGCCCGTCAGAGCAAAATGTACTGGCCAAGCCAAGGACAGGCGCCTTCTACGTTAATTCCCCCCTAAAGCTGCCCTGGCTTTATATTTTTTCCTCCCTTCCCTACATCCTAATAAACTAAGAGAGCTTCTCCCAAGAGATGCATTTCCCCTTCACGGCTTGATCCCCTGTTGGCCGGCTCGCTCGCTGAGAGACCATGTTATTTCAAAGTTGTTGTGGTTTTTTTTAAAGAAGGCTGAAGGGGCCGAGGAAGCCACTCCTGCCTTTCACGGGAAGGTGCGGGCACCACCAGGCTTGGGGAGCTGCTCAGGAGTCCCACCCTTTGTCTGGGGGACCCGAGGGGCGAGTCGGGGTGTTTGGGGACCGCTGGGCTCCTTTCCTGCCAGAAGCTCAGGAGAAAGGACCCTGCTCGATCAAAGTGGCCCACACGGCTCCCCCTTGCCCGCTCCGCTTTGTTTCCCTCCTCCGGGGGAATCGTTTGGACACTGTGCCCCTCTCTCACTTCTGCCTTCTCCCCTGCTCCGCAGGCCGCTTCCCTCCCGCCCCTGGGGAAGCTGAGCGCACGGCGGCTGCCCGGGCCCTGTTCCGGTGCTGCTCTTGCCCCGCTCTCAGCGCCCGTGGTGATGCCATGCCCCACAAGCACAGCGGAGGAGACGAGGGCAGCTCCGCCGGGCTCTGGCTGAAGAGCAGCCGCGCGGGCAGCGGCATGAAGGATGTGGAGTCCGGCCGCAGCAGGGTGCTCCTGAACTCGGCACCCAGAGGGGACGGCTTGCTCCTGCTGGGCACCGGCGGCGCCATCGGCCGCGGCGGCTCGCGGGAGAACCGGCGAGGAAAGCCAGGGGGAGCCCGGATGAGTCTGCTGGGGAAGCCGCTGTCGTACAACAGCAGCCAGAGCTGCCGGAGGAACGTCAAGTACCGGAGGCTGCAAAACTATCTGTACAACGTGCTGGAGAGACCCCGCAGCTGGGCGTTCATCTACCACGCGTTCGTGTGAGTACTGCCCCCCCCCGCCGCCGGCCCGCACCTGTCCCCGCCAGCCCGGCGCCTGCTCGCCCGGGCAGGGGCTGTGGGGCGAGGCGCGCAGCAGCGAGGAGGCATGAGCGGTGGCACGGCCCCGCCCCGGCTCCTTGAGCATCTTCCAGGAGCGCGGAGGGAAGCGCACGGCTGTGGCTCGCCTGCAGCGCTTCTCCAGGGGTGGGAGGCAAAGCGGGGGAAAGTCCAGGTTGGGGAGCGGGGCTTGTCGGCCGGTGACAGCCCCCAGTGGAGGGCGGGAGAGAGGGAGTGGCGCTCCCCAAAAACCCGCCAAAAAGTGACTCAGAAACGTCAGCGTTTGGGGTGGTCTGTGCACGCTGCAACCGCCCCCCCCCCCACCCCAGCTCGCCACTCCGTTTAAACGCTGTGACAGCAACCGGCAAAGGGAGCCACTGCCATGGGAGACGGGGAGCTCTGCTGTGCCGGGGGAAGCGCGTAGCCCTCGGGGAAAGGCCCGCGCGTTGGCGGTCAGTTCTGCAAGGGACTGTGCTGGGGCAGGGCTGCCCGGGCCAGCCGCATGGCTCTTTGTCACTCCGACGGTTGGCCCCGGCAGCCAGCAGGCAAAGGCTGATCTGGGCTCGCTCGTGGCGCTATGGGAAGGTGGGAAAAGAGAGGCAGCCTAGACCTGACCATGAAGCGGAAAATGCCCAACGAGGAATTGATTGGAAGCAAATGTGGACTTTCCCCTTCGGGCCTTTAAATCCTTCCCCTGCTGAAAGGGTTTTAATACTGTTTTCCCACCGCGTCCGTTCACTCGCTCGTGCAGCCAGGCTCTTACTACAGTTTCGTCCCGTTGGTTATTTTTAGACACTTTTATAAGTGCTTCTTTCCAGAACTAAACAAAAAGCAGAGCTAAGGGAGGGAAAGAGGGCAGAGTGTTGGTGCACAGCTTTTCGACCGTTTTCGATCTGTTCTGAAGTGTAAGTTTGCAGGTGTCTGTTCATGTTAGAGGTAGGAAGCACCGAGCATCTGCTTGCAGATGCGGTTGTATCTGTTGCTTGGGAATTGGAATTCTTGGCTGCAATAACTTGAAAAGGACAGTGGGGCGATTGTAAAAGGCCAGGATGCAGAGATGGTTCATGAGCTACGCATGAACTAGGTTCTAGTCAGTTCTCTTTAATATTACCCCTGCACTTAAATATCCAAGTTTTTGCTTCTTACAAACCAGGACTGATGTAGTTTAAGATGTTTACTCCATTTAATTATTATTGCCCATTTTCTCATTTGCATCCTGCAGTGCGTTGTTTCCATCATTATGAATTCATTAGGTATTATAAATAATCGCTTTGATCATTATGAACTCATTTAGTATTCATGCAAATTGCACATGTATTTCCAGTTGAGTTCCATAGCAGCAGTAGTTAATGGACATAGTGTTACTGTTATATTTTTATTGAAATATTCAATGTTTAGGATTAATTCCAAACTAATTCCTTTTAGTAATGATCATGATAAATTACTCTGAGACTTCCAAGAAGTTCCTTACTATTTCTCATATAGTTGGGCATTATTTAGGAAGCACTTAGTAAATTGTTATCTTGTTATGTAGTCTTAATTTATGTTGTCTCTTGAATGTTAATGTCATTTCAACTTGTACTAGTAAGTTACTCTTCTCTTTTGGATGTGTGTGCAGTGTACATGGGTTTAGTAGAGGATGTGACTAAAATGTTTCTTGTGATTCTAGATGTTATCCTCCAAAGAGAATTCAGGTGTATCTTGAATTGGCTCCTTAAGACAGGGTGTTGCTTATGTGATGTAGGCTTTAAAACCCTACCTTAAGCAACCCCTTTAAAGTATCCCCAGGGTTTCCAAAACAAATTAGTTCAATATTAGTTCTCTTTTATTATTATGTATTCTGTCTGCATCCAAATACATTTCCCTACACCAAAGATCATTCAGTCTAAAGACAGAGTTTGTGAAGAAGTCGTTGCAATACACCATAGTCCTAACCCCAGAAAGCTGCAGTAAACCAGATGAACTATGACTGATGTTAAGACTAGTCAAAGAAATGTTTTTCTTAAAATATTGTACTTTACATTTGAAAAAGTACAGAAAATTTATCTTTGATATTATAAATTGTGTGTGAGCGTGGGTCACTATCTTTAATCATAGAAAACTAACATACTGCACAGGATAGAGCACATGCAAGGTTACTATTCTTTGAATGATAGTTCCAGGAATTTCATTGAAAAGATGATTACGTATAGTAAGCAAATGTCAGTTGTAACACTTTCAGTAATAAAGCAACTATTTGTTAAAAGCTGTCTTTGGTAACCTATGATCAAGTAATGCTTTGTATCACACCAGCATGGGAATCCCCAAATCCTTCTTTAATAACAGTTTTTATAGCCATATAGAGTATCTTGCCAAGAACCACTGCACTGTGATTAATGAGGTACTTCAGGGATAGATTTACTTAGTAGACCAAAATTGCTGTCGACAAAAAACAACAGAAACAGGTCTGAAGTGACATTTCATTTAGTGAAAGATTGCTGTCAACTAAGTAGAACTACTTATTCCCCTCTAAATGGTTCATTATGAAAATCGACTGTGGTAGACTGAACTTTTGTTATTTTTGTTCATTTATTGTGTACACTTTGCTATTTGTGTTTTTAATAGGAATCTCTTACCCTAGGACATATTGTGGCATAGACCGTACTTTACCAATACTCTGAAAATCACTTGTTAGGACACTTCTTATTGCAGTCATCATGTAAATACCAAGAAATCTTACTTTGAGACTCTTCTGTTTAATTTGGTAGCATAATGATAATTATTAAATAAAATCCAAGATTAAAGTAAAGTTCACAGTATTAAACCTATAAAAAAATGAATTTCCAAACTGAGTGAAGTCATGACACAGCAACACTGTAAACAAGGAATATTGCCAGATACCTTTAGATAATTGCCTGCATAGAATGAGTGCCAATTTTAGTTTTTAATTACAAATGGCAATTCTGGCAACTGGAAATGCCAACAAAGTATCTTTTTATCTGATCAAAGCTGTGTGAAGCATTTTGGAAACACTATTGTACTATAGTAGTGTATAGTACACCTAGTAGTACCACTTGTTCAAGGATTTGTCAGTGTTTCTATTTTCACTCCCATTTTAATGAGCTTTTTAACTTGGCCATTTGAAGCTCCATTGGGTGAAAATTTGGCAAAGAGCTCATTACTTTGGATGCATTTTTTCTTTATAAATTATTTTTATCTATTGAGATTAAAAGAATATATACAATTTAAAGAATATATACAATTTTCAGTGTTTCAGATGCATCTTTTGCAACCATCTGATTGAACATAACTTCATCTTGGCAAATTTTCTACACAGATATTGTAATGTTAAAAATGACAAATCTTTTGAAAAAAATGTGTAACAATCAAGTTATTTACTTGTTGAGATGCCATTTCTGAGCTTTGTTAATGCATATCTACATTACCACAGAGTCTATTATTGCTCTTATAGTTAGGGGCTATAAATTGTTAAACCTTATTTTCATGAGAATATAACACTGGATGTAAATATCACTCTGATCTGCAAGATGACATAATCACAAATTTTATTTCCTCCCCCAAATTTTTTGGTTTTCTTAATTTTTAGAATTCGAAGTTTGGTTGGTTGGGGTGGGGAGTTGCAGTGTTTATAAGTGGCATTATCTAATCAGCAACCAGTCCTGGAGTGGAACTTTAATGGAGTTTTTCCATGCAGAAGGACTTTAGATCTGGGTTTAATCTGTAATATTGTCCAATTTATTCAAAATGGAAAAACTTTTGCCATTGTAAATAAAAGAGTAAGGGGAGCTAGCCATTGAGGAACAGGTATAGTAAGTTAAATTTTAGAAATCAATGAGTTTGGTTATTTGTGTTTCATTCCTAGAGTTTTGTAATTTTACACAGAAAGGGTACCATCCTGTGACCTCTGGATTTAGTGTTTGTTATTGGGCAGAGACAGTCACTTAAATAGGATTATAGTGGGTAGTAAGGGTTTGCCAGATCAGACCCACAAATTACATGTTCCTTTACTTACATATTACCTGTGTGCATTTTATTGGTACTTCATGACATAGAAGTTCTAGGTAAAATCTGTATTGTAAGTCTGGGCCATTCGAAAGGCAATTTTCCCTAATCTTCAACTCTTAATGGTTTAGGAATAGTTCAGATATGAACACGGATAAAATCAGAATGTCCAATACCAATTGTGAGTAACGAGGCTGGCCTCGTAAACTCATGCTGGTAAAATCTTCATATCACGCCACCTAGTCATTTGTGTTCGTGCTAATATTTAACATGCAAATACATTAACAATACTAACTTTTCTAAAAGTGTTTTCTCAGAGAGCCCCTAAAATGCTGATTCTTTTTTTTTGTATCCGTTTGTGTAGAAATACAGTGAACTGTTGTTTGCGTGGTACACTACTGTAAGTGCTTCCAACATTAAAGCTGAATATTGCTCAAACCTGTCTTCATAACATATTATCTGCTTGTTTTTGTTAAGGCGACTATTGAGTACTGATTTAATGATTATCAGCGACAATAAATATAATCCAACACATGAAGTTACTGTGGGGGAGATTTTTCAAAAGCTCCTAACTGCCATTGAAAGTAAATGAGTGCCTAAATGTAATTTGTGCCTTCTGAGAACATTTCCTATATCTATTTTTATATATGAGTTACATATCTGAATGTCTTTACCAGAAATATTTGGAAATCTCTCCATAATCTCTCTATGAATTTCAGAAGTGTAAGAGTGTGTGTGTGTGTGTGTTTGTGTTTAGTTGTCTTTCTGATGAGCAGCTGGAGTGGGGGGGGGGAAGCTTTGCCCTTTGATATAATTATGGGTATGATAAAATTATTTGTGTATATTTTTTAATTTGTTAACATTGTTTAATCTGTTCATAAGAAATGGAATATTTGCATCTCAACTTGCTTGTGATATGGCAGTAGGGTTGCCAGGTGTCCATTTTTTTTTTCCGGAACACCTGGTCGAAAAGGGACCCTGGCGGCTCCGGTCAGCACAGCTGACCGGGCCATTGAAAGTCTGGTTGGCACAGGGCTGGCAGGCTCCCTACCTGGCTCCGCGCGGCTCCCAGTAGCAGTGACATGTCCCTCCTGCTCCTAGGCATAGGGGCGGCCATAGGGAATCCACACGCTGCCCCCTCCCCAGGTGCCAGCTCTGCAGCTCCCAGTGGCCAGGAACCATGGCCAATGGGAGCTACGGGGGCAGCACACAGAGCCCCCGTGGCTGTCCCTGTGCCTAGAAGTCAGAGGAACATGCTAGCCGCTTCCCAGGAGTTGCCTGAGGTAAGCGCCAACTGGAGTCTGCACCCTGAACCCCCTCCCATGCCCTAAGCCTGTATCCCAGCCTTGAGCCCCTTCCTGCACCCAAACTCCCTCCTGGAGCCCACAATCCACTCCCTCACAGAGCCTGCACCGCACCCCCTACCCCAGCCTTGGGCCCCCTCTTGCACCCAAACTCCCTCTTGGAACCCACACCCCAACCCCCCAGCCCCGAATCCCCTCCTACACCGTGAACCCCCCATTTCTGGCGAGTGATAATTTTACCAGGAATTCTGTTCTTCAAGCTTTGTTCTCCAAACATGTTTGTTGTTTGAATATTTTTCTCAGATGTCTATTGAGTAGTGATTTCTGTAGCTAATGACATTGATCAAATGTCAAATATCATGCCATTGATATTTAGGCAGAACTCCCCATTCTGATTATACACTGATGGCATGATATGGCCTAATATGTTTTGGAATTAGACATTATGCACTTCTCCAACTCTTTGGCTGTATCATTTCTCTGATGAACTAGTCACAAAATCTGGTAAATAGCATTTTATTTCTTTTTCTCCCCTTCTCATTTCTGTTTTACTTGTTGGAGTTCTCGTTTCCTTTTTTCTGATTTTGAAGGCTCTAGGGAGGCACAGTGTTTGGATTAACTGTGGTGTTGCCTTATGTTAAAGTGATACAAATATTGTTGTATCAGCAATCAGAGGTGTACTTCAGGGCATACAATGAACATATGTGGCAATCCTCTGGAGCTTGTTTCAGTCCACTTCCAGGATCAGGGTTTGCATTTGTAAAGCAATGCAAATTTATGCAAAACTCAATTCTATTGGGTCCTGAGGAGGAAAACAATGGAATCTCTATGACCTGTCATATAACTTTCAGCTAAATACAAGACAGATTTTTTTTTCCTTCTATATAACAATAAAAACGTAGAGGCATTTCAGCATAAATCTGCCGTGGATATATTGTGCTGGGAACAAACTATACATAAGCATGAATGCACATACCTGGGCAAATTTATTTTCAGTACTAGGATGTATTCATCCAACTTAAACAGTGGCACACCAACAGCAATACCACAGCAATTAAAAATTGCCTTTGTATCATTTATTACCTATGATGGTGGAAGAGAAGGAGCAGACAACAATGCTTCATTCCCCCTCTCCCCTATGGTGTTCCATGGGCAACACTTTTGCTGGAGAGCTACTGAAGATTCTGGAATTTTCAAGATGTTATGTGATGAATGTTCTTATTACTTACACATCCAGAGAATAAATACAAGTGACTTTCACTTGCCTTCATTCAGTCTCTTTGGGCCTGATCCAGCTTAGTTTGGGCCCGATCCCACATGTTATATATTCAGCTCTATGAGCTATGTAAGCTCCATAAGGCTGCAGATGCTGGCTCCACAGCAGATGATCTATCCAGGGGAAACACTGGGTTGCCACAAAAAGCAGAACTTCTCCCCACCCTGTAGGGAAAAAAAAGAACAAAAAACATTCCTCAGGAAAGAGTTACTGAGAGTCCTGGACCTGAAAGACTGCAGATGAGCTGCATCCTGTTTGTTCCCTCACATGGGTGTGTACCCTGAAGGAATTATGAACCCTGCATGACCGCAGGAGAAAAGACAGTGTTCTGGGCCATTGTTTGGAATAGATTTTTAAAGTGAAGGTAATGCCTGGAAGTACAGTCTGTCTCCCATCTCCATTTACTGAGAAGTGGGTCAGGCCTTATCTTATGATTACTATTTTGCCAGGAGGAGTCCTTCTCCTCCCCCCACCCCCGATACCCTCTGTGAAAGTATACATTGGCATTGTGTTGCAAGGAGTCCCACCTCCATTTTCCTCTGGTCAATCCTAGGTCCATTTTTCTTAATGTGTGAATTTTGAGCATGATGTGCCCTCTTTTTGTCTCCCTGTTTATGAAAGAATCTGGGCTTCTTAAAATTTATCTCTGACATCCAATCCGCCAGAGAAAAACCCACACCCACATGAGGTCTCTTATATCAAGAAAGCTCAATATTTCCTAAGATTCCAAATGCTGTATTTGGTAAAGGCTGGGTGGAATGAAATATATGATCCATGAGAAAGGACAGCCATAAATGCCTAGTGTAGCATGGGATGCTGATTACAGCTTGGAAGAAGGAGCAGCTGTGGTGGCTGCAGAGGCCAGAGAGGTTTTGGCTCAGTTATGGGACAGCATTTGTGTGACACATTTTGACTGATCAGTTTTGTAATTCTTTGAGCTTAAAAACAATTTTTAATAGGATAAATATACTGGAAATGTAAATCCTCTATTTGAATAGGATTATTTGAACAGGATTATCACTATGTCCTGGTGTACCTTCAACCTAACAGTGGAAAAATAGGACTAGTTTATTAATATGCATCAGCATTAAATTACTGTTGTTGTTTTGGATCTGAATTAAGTATTATTTTTTCCAATAGTAATGCAATGAGAATTATGTCTAACATAATTAAATTGGTGGCATTTTATGTTCAATATTCAATCATTACTGCACTCAGTATTTGCTTTAATAATACTAATCGTAATTAATATATTTTCTAGTATATATGAAGTCAGTGAATTTTTCCACAAGAATGTCACTATAATGAAGATACTTAGTTTATTATTAAAGTAAGTAACATACCTTGTTTTTTATAAACAAACACATTGAAAACAAGCCGAGTAATTTCCTTTTAAATAATATAAGCCACCAAAGTGTCACAATAAATCTTCAAATATTAGCTCTCTGGGGCTTAATGGGTAGTATCTTGCTGTATTTTAGTGACCCCTGACTAAGACGGGAGATATACTAGATGCCTAAAGTTTAATCATGTCCTGATTTTACTCAGGTTCATGTTTCCATTACTGTAGGTTTGGGGCCTGATTCTGCTCCACTGAAATTAAGGGAGTTTTGCTATTAATGGGAACAGAACTGGGCCCTTCATATGTGGGTAAAAGAGCTGAGCTTTAAAAACCCCCAATATTATCTAATGGCAAACCTATACCATATAAATACAGCAGACCCAGTTTCAGTATCCCATTTTTCTAAACAAGACAAACGTCTCTCTTTACAATATCAAATCTTTACTTTTCAGAGGGGAAATCTTTCACTTGTGCAGGTGATTGAAATAAGCAACAAACTGATTCTCCATATTATTTTCTTGAGTATTAATGCTAGTATGTCTGTCTAGATAACCTATCCGATAAGAAATATAGATTGCCTATGGGATTACCACCACGGTTCAGTTAAGAAAGCAAATTCAGCACCTAAGCCAGAGTTCCTTCGTCAATTGCAAAATGATCATAAAGCAGTTGCCTAGCTGAGGTCAGAACAAGCTTCTTAACTTCCTTAACTGGCAGTCCAGAGGTTCTCTCACAGATTAGATGTATGGTCAAGCAATTTTGTCAGCTTTCTCATAAGAGGTTGACTATTTGCTGGTGCTAACTGCCTGAGTACAGTATGGCCAACATTTTTAAACTTGGTGCCTAAGTTAGAACCTAAATTCATATTTGGATACTCCTAGTAGGCCCTTATTCAGTAAAACACTTAAGCATATCTGTAAGTGCATTCTTGAATAAGGACTTCAACATGTTACCTAAATGCTTTTCTAAACGATTACATGATTTTCAGAGGTGCTGAGCACCTATAGATTCTTTTTAAGTTAGTTTTGTTGTGATTTTACACACACTTTACAATGTTCTATAACGAATAATTACAAGACAGCCTTTTTTCAAAGCTCGTATGGAGTAAAAATTAACAAATGAATCACGCTCTTCATCCCATTAGAAAGAAGAAAGGCAGTTCTGTACCTGCCCACCTTTACAATTCAGGCAGGATTCTCCTGTTTTCTATGGTATCCATCATCTGCCTGATCAAGCACATCATCTTGTGATACCCAGTCTGAAATAAGAAAAGGAGGACTTGTGGCACCTTAGAGACTAACAAATTTATTTGAGCATAAGCTTTCGTGAGCTACAGCTCACTTCCGAGCTGTAGCTCACGAAAGCTTATGCTCAAATAAATTTGTTAGTCTCTAAGGTGCCACAAGTCCTCCTTTTTCTTTTTGCAGATACAGACTAACACGGCTGCTACTCTGAAACCAGTTTGAAACGTAAAGACATGAAAATTTCGATTTCAAGGCTTTCATTGTCTTTTAATGACTTTAGTGTAACCATACTTGATGTCATATTGTATCAACACATCAGTGCTGATTCTCACAGATGATGAAAGCAAGAGGGAAACATTCTTTCCTGGTTCAAGAGAATGAAAAAGATGGCAATTATACAGTTCAAATACTCAAACTAGAGTACTAATGGGTTAGATAAGATAGTTTGGTAAGTTCCCTGCCTAAGTCAGATAGTCAGAACTACTAGTCCAAATCTAAATTCTTCTAGTACCTTAATTTTAACTTCTGTAGGTTTTTTTAAAGTCACAGATCACTATGGTATCCGAGCACCACTAAGGAGAAGTAAATGCACAAATATCTCTCTTCCAGCCCTACCAGAAAAAAAAAAGCTTAAAGTTTTTGTTTGCAATAAGATGGATATTTATTCATTCATTTAATTTTATTTCAAGTTAGAATAAATAATAAAATACCACCCATTCACATGATCTAAGTGGCTTGCTGGTCATTTGAAATTACAAAACCAAAATGCAATATAATATGCCATACAGTCAACTTACCGGTTCTATTGAGCAGCAGCCTGTAACCAAATACTAACATCCCTATGTATCTGCCTGCACTTCAGCCTCCTTAGATTTTCCTCAAAGTCTAGATTAAACAAATAAGCTTTACAGCCTGCCCTTAGAACATGTGCTCTCTGCAGGATGCCCTGCTTACCAAGTGGGTGGCCGCCTTTCTGCACCAGTTCCAGCTTCCAAATTGATTCAAGATGTAGCCCCATGTGGAATGTATTGTAATAATCAAACCTTGAAGAGACAAAGGTATGGATGATGGAAGCAAGATCTGAACCCGAAAGAGCAAGTTGTCTGGATGGGCCTAGATGGTAAAATGACCTTTTAACTGCTGCTGTCACCTGACCTTCTAAGACTGGATTCCCACAGATCAAGGGAGGTGGGGGAAGTTGTCAGCAAGCTGTTCTGTGGAGAACAGACTGACAAGGACGCAGACACAGGTCCTGGAGGAGTGTCTGAAGCAGCTGGGGCCTTCCCAAAATTCCAGGGGATGGTAATCCTCAAGGAAGCCTAGCAATCCATATAGCCTGTTTATTATTTTAAGGTATTTTTCTTGCTTTGGTGCTAAATAAACAATACATGGTTTAATAAGGTTGTTTGGTCACTGCGTACAACTGGTCATTGCTCCTGGAGGAAAGTGATCTGCAGGTGCCGAACTAAATTGGACCTGCTGAGATACTTGTGATTAGTACCAGAGCCTGGATTGAGAGTGAGAGAATCACTTGATTCCACCCCAAGAGAGTGAACAGCTCAAGGCCTGGAGCAGGAGGAGTTACACTCAAAGAAATTAGGAGGGCTAAGAGGTGCTGTTTGCCTGGTGACTCTGACATTTATGCAAGTGAGAGACTTAAAGGAACTGTACAGCCAACCACAGTTGGCTAGATCCTGTGCAATATTTGCCCACACAGAGCTGCTAAGGCATATCAGTTCTGAGTTACTACTTTGTTGAGATTCAAGCTTTTGCCCTCTGTGAGGCACACTGCCAATTTTTCAAAGCCGTATAGTAGATCTGTGGTGGTAAGAAATAGATTAAGAAGAGATTATATTTTTTTACTTGTGACCTAGGATAGATTTGGAACTCAGGTCTCCATAAATCAAAGATTGTATTTTACACACTTTCCCAACTAGCCTATAGATGAGAAGGGATTCTTTTATTTAAAAAAATCCCCAAAACACAACAACAAACAAACTTTTGTAGGCAAGGCATGCTCAATCTATTGGTCCAGTTCTGCATCGTAACACCACTACATTGTGCTTATTAATATAGACTTAGAATATCTGTTTCACACATCCATTTGTTTGTTTTATTTACAGTTTATGTAATTGTGTGTTTTCATTGCCAATTTAGTGCACTATGGAACGATCTGAGGGAGATGGGAATGTGTGGACATTCAGCTGAAGGAACTGTGGCAAATCAAGAGAAAAGAAAAGTTATTTTGAGGTCTTACCCTGTCTAATCTCAAGGTTCCCCTCACCAAGGTCAATGCAAACAAGAGTCTCAACTGCCTTGTTTCAGGGCAAAACAATGTAAGGTCTTGAGTTTCTCCTTTTTTTCAGGAAAGATAAATCATATAGCCTATGCCCCCTATTCCTGTGTTTGTTACAATCAGATTCCTCTAACTTCTTCATCCTTCATGAAAGAGAAGTAGAAACATTTCAACCCCCTCTTAACAGGCTTTAAATGAAGTCTGTGGTCCCTCCTCAAGTTTTAACAAAGTCATCTGTGGACATCTGATTTCCCTTAACATGGCTGCTTGGCTGTTCTACCCCCAGCAACAAACTTCCTCTTTCTTTTATGTGTGCCATGCAAATCTAATGCCGGCCCTGTGTGGTGAACCCCCTGAAACCTGCTCGTGGCCCCCCAGACCTCTGGTTGAGAACCACTGCCATGCTCGATAGCTAAGAGGCTAATGAGCCTCATCTGCTTCTGTGCCCTGCCAGTTAACCCTTGTCTCCTCTCATAGAACCCTGGACTGGAACCTCAGGGCTTCCTGGTGAGACCACCCTCGTGACTTTCCAGGGCCCCAAGTGAACAGTACACCCCATCACAGGGTAGAGGTGACGAGTAGACCTCTCGTTACAGTATTTCATATCCTGGAAGGTTGTAATAATGTCAGGATAGTGGAGTTTGCATTATTTTGGCCTTATAAATGGCTGTCGGTGGCATGTAAGTGTATTTAGGTTTATGTGAGTAGTGAGCTATTTGGGCATTTGCAGAAAAAGAATATGTGGCTCTGTTTAATACTGGCATTAAAATGTGCTGTCTACTGAATCACCAGCACCTTTCTTCAGCACTTAGAAAAAGGAGAAATATTCTACAAAAGGAATAACAGAACATAATGGTAAAACACCAGTGATTTTACATGATATTCTCAGGTGGCTCAGCTTCTGAGCAGGAGGCATAGCTTGACCATAGCTATGGAAAAGAATATGGAATACCAGCAAATTAATGCACATGCATTTTTATTATGGTTTCTGCAGCATATTTCAATTGAAAGAGTATGATTTAATGTTTGTTTGATTCAGATATTAATAGTAAATATATTTTTGGATCGAAAGATATTTACTGTGTATTAGTAGCATGCCAAATCTTAAGGACATTTACTGGCTTTTGGTATTGGACTAAATCCTGAAGTCCTGACTCAGAATAAAACTTCCACTGATATAATAAGTGAGGTAAAGCATTTTTTTAATTCTTGGATTTACTGAGGGTTCTGAGTGTATGCAAAAGTAGTTTAAAACAAATTCTGATTGGATTTTTGCCAGCAGTGTGTCATCCATTGCTGCCTATTTCAGTTTCACTTGTGCTACATAAACTTCAGGTCCACTGCATTTCTTAAAAAGGCAATCAAAAGGTGCCAGAATACACCTTAGATTGTATCTTTAGATTTTTACTTCAGGAGGCAGCAATAAATAAAATGGGTTACAAATGGGGAAATTATTATTTTTTTAAAAAATAATTAAATTTACTGTTACAAAAGGAACCTAGAGTTTCCAAAATGGGTTACAAATGGGGAAATTATTATTTTTTTAAAAAATAATTAAATTTACTGTTACAAAAGGAACCTAGAGTTTCCAAAATACTGTGCACTAAATATCTTACAAGTTATTTACTACATAACATTTTATCCATAAATGGAACAATGGAACAGATAGTTCTTTCTAAGGCATGGAAACCTGGATATGTTCCTAATCTAAAACCAATTGTAAATAAATCAGTTTTTCAAGAAACTCTTTGATATTTCAGTTTAGTTTGAAAGCTGTTCATGTATTATGTTCCAGCACTAATGCGATTCAGTGTCTAATAGCATAGTTTTTCATGATAAATACTGAAAATGAATTCTGATTATGAAATATAAATGTAAAATAATGAAATGTTTGTATCTAATGCAATGAATGTCAGACAGTCAGACTGTTAGTGGTTGAAGCTTAGCTACTCGTTAAAATTAATACTCTGTTTAAAAGAAACCCCTCAGACAGTCAACAAATAAGCAAATTAGCAAGAATATAGTAAATATTTTATGAAAACACATATTTTGAAGAAAAATACTATGTACATAGGTCTACTGCTCTTCAACAAGGCTATATCAATTTATTTGATTTTTCTTGTAATCACAATTGCTGATATCATTGTCAGTACCTTTACTCCTCACCCTTAATCTCTCCTAATCTCTGTCATTTGTGGCTGGTTCCGCACTTGTTACAGTTTATCTAAAATGTAGATAGTCCCTACTCCAGAGAGTTTACTATCTTATCTCTCTTTTTCTTGCGTGCTTTATGTCACTAATTAATAATGACTAAGCTGTTGCAATGAAAATATTTCAACATCATCATGTTTTCTATAAATTCCTAAATTCAGCCTATATCATCTCTATTTTTATAGACATGAAAGGAAGTAACCAAGAAGTAAAAAGAAAAGGAGGACTTGTGGCACCTTAGAGACTAACCAATTTATTTGAGCATAAGCTTTCGTGAGCTACAGCTCACTTCATCGGTGCCACAAGTCCTCCTCTTCTTTTTGCGAATACAGACTAACATGGCTGTTACTCTGAAACCTGTAACCAAGAAGTGTAATTGAGCTCCTTCAAACCCCACCATCAAAGGTGTAGAGGAGGCATTTGGGGGTAAAATGTCATGGACAACATATTTTTGCTTTGGAGATCTGCTATCTTACTCATCCCATATCTCATACAAAATAATTCTGCCCCTGCAGGAATAATCTATTTAGGGATCTATCACCAAGTTTGAATATGAGCTCTTTTTACATGTTGCTTTTGCAGCACTCACATATGTTTGTCTGAGCCCAAAAATCATATAGGACCTGAATTTGGCCTGAGGCCTTTATTTTTGTATTGGTGACATATAAACATAAGAACAGCCATAGTGGGTCATGCAAATGGAACATTTAGCCCAGTACCCTGTCTTTGACGGTGGCCAGTGCCAGACACTTCTGGCAGTTGGAGGTTTAGGAACACCCAGAGTATGGGGAGCATCCCTGACCATCTTGTCGAATAGCCACTGATGGACCTATCCTGCAACAACTTATCTAATTCTTTTTGAACCCTCCCAGTTATACTTTTGGTCTTCACAGCAGCCCATGGCAACGGGTTCCACGGGTTGACTGCATTGTGTGAAGAAATACTTCCTTTTGTTTGCTTAAACCTGCTGCCTATTAATTTCACTGGATGACCCCTGGTTCTTGTGTTATGTGAAAGGGTAAATAGCACTTCCCTATTCATTTTCTCCACACCATTTATGGTTTTATAGACCTCTATTGTATTGTCACCCTTAGTTGTTTCTTTCCTAAATGGAACGGTCTGTCTTTTTAATCTCACCTCAGACTGAAGCTGTTCCATACCGCTAATAATTTTTGTTGCCCTTCTTTGCCCTACTTTTTCCAATTCTAATATACCTTTTTTGAGATGGGGCAACCTGAACTGCACACAGTATTCAAGGTGTGGGCATGCCATAGTTTTATATAGAGGCATTATGATATGTTCTGTCTTATTATCTATCCCTTTGCTAATGATTCCTAACATTCTCTTAGCTTTTTTCACTGCTGCTGCACGCTGAGCTGATATTTTCCAGAGACTGTCCACAAAGACTCCAAGATCTCTTTCTTGAGTCCTAACATGTAATTTAGAACCCATCATTTTGCATATACAATTGGGGTTATTTTTTCCAATGTGCATTACTTTGTGCACTTATCAACATTGAATTTCATCTGCCATTTTGTTGCCCAGTCACCCAGTTTAATCCCTTTGTAACTCTTTGGACTTAACTATTTTGTGTAATTCTGTATCGTCTGCAATTGTTGCCCCCTCTCTATTTACCCCCTTTTCCAGATCATTTATGAATATGTTGAACAGCACAGGTCCTAGTACACATCTTGAGGGGACTCAGCTATTTACCTCTCTCCATGGTGAAAACTGACCATTTGTTCCTACCCTTTGTTTCCTATCTTTCAACCAGCTACTGATGCATGAGTACCTTCTCTCTTATCCCATCATTAAGTCAAAGTGTTCACTTCCTAATCCTGCAGTGTGCTGAGAACTTGCCATATGATGAGTTCCTCCACCCACCCTGAAGCTGGCATAGCTGAAATTTAGTAAAAATGGTTGATGAATACATCAGGTTATGAATTGGGAATTTTTCCTCAGTGACCCATAATGAATGAGTGTACCAAACGTAAAGATACGAGCTCAGTTTTTAAAGTTGTGTTGCTTTAACTGGTACGTTGCTGTTAGTTGAACAGTGATACATTCTTCTGTGAGTTTTTGAAGGGACCCCTCTCCACATAGTTATCTGTTGATGCGTAGAATGGCATTTCCAGTCAAGCTACTAGAGCTACTAAGCTACTCAGATGGGGGTGGGAGGGGTTGTTTGAGGGAGGAAGAGAGAGGATTTTTAGAAATACTGAGCCATGGTTAGCCTGATTTTAAATGGACACAAATCCATTGACTTTGGGAGCACAGGAAGAGAAACAGTTAAAAAAAGTCTGAATCTTTAAACTTGAGATTATATACAGCAATATACACTTAGAAGTTTGTAAACTTTGGCTAGGCAATATGAAAGTTACAGTATGAATGCTTGAAAATGTTAATGTGTGCATTGTATATCACAAACTTTTCAGTAGTGAATTTACTAGTGATATGCATGCCTGAATAGTTTGTTTAAATGTATGTAGTAGAATTGCTATTCAACTGAGCTGCTCTAAAAAGCATGAAGTTTTAATATAGTCAACATTCGCCTGTTGCATACAGCTGTTAGACTATTTAAAATGTGAGTGCAATTAGTACCATAAGTCATACACTTTAAGGCCAGAAGTGACTACCAAGATCATCTAGTCTGGCCTCCTGTATGACACAGGCCATAGAACTTCACTGAATTAATTCTTGCTTCAAGTCTTGTAGCTGTGGCTGACCTAAAGCATAACTTTTAGAAAAACATCCACTCTTGCTTTATAAATTTCTTGTGATGGTGAATTGTTCCAATGGTTGATTACCCTTACTGTTAAAAAATTGTGACCTATTTCTAGTCTGAATTTGTCTATCCTCAACTTCTACCCGTTGGATGTTACTATACCTTTGTGTGTTAGACTGAAGAACCCTCTGTTATCAAATTCTGTAATAAGAGCAAGTGCACAGTGGGGCCACTAGAAACTCACAGTGAGATTAGAATTCAAATCTTCCATATTCAAATCCAGGCCCCTATTACATGAACTAAAATAACCTACTTTTTGTTGTTAGCAATATGACACCCAGTTGACCAGCTCTGATTCCATTCAGTAGCTGGTAGCAGTACACATGAGATAATTACTTACACTCTCTCAGACTAAACAAATCTTTTCTTTAATACTATGATGTCTGCACTAGTTCAAGTCTTGCTTCTGCTGAAACCAATATCACAACTCTGTGGTTACACAGAATAGTTATCTCTGTGCTTTTGGAACTTTGTGGCTGTAGTGAGGATAGAACTCGGATCTTCCAGCTGCAACAGTACTGGTTCCTGACATTTGACCTCAGGGAGAATCTTTTTCAACTGTTGGTAGCACAGGTATTAAGAAACACAGGCACATTGTTCTTGTTCTTGGTACACATTCTCACTAGCCACTTAAGTATAACATGTATATTTGAAATCAATAAAAATCTTAGCATTTGCCAAGGGTTACCACTTGGTTACTGCTATCTTTTGATCTAAGCATAGAGGAATATTGTAGTAAATTCAGATTCCATTTGGTAACTTTTGGTAAATGCTCTCTTTTTTTTTTTTTTTTAAATGGCAACCCCCAATAGATGCATAACATGTAAGGGCATAAATACCTATGTAGTTAGGAATCTATTGCATGAATATCATTTGCTTTTACAGCTATGCAGTAAAGTACAGGGTTATGTGATAAACTGTTTTTCTTGTGCAACACTGAATACCTGCACTCTGCCCAATGATTCATCGTAGCCACAGTTATTTTTAACATTCCAAACTTCTCAGCCACCATTTAAGCCAAACTAACCCAAATCCAACCCACCAACCAGAAAACAAACAACCAAAAAATCAAAACCAAAGTACAAAAACAAACAATAAAAATGAAAAAAAAAGAAAAGAACTTGGCTCTTGGGCAACAAAATATTTTCTTTGTCCCTGTAAAGGTAGTTTTCCTCCCTGAAAATCATTCCTATTCAAGGCATAGGATAGGCAATATTGAGTCCTGAACCTTGAAATGTTTAAGGTTTTCCATTTTGTTCAAAAATTAGAACTAGAAACACTTATCCTGAATTCCCAGCTCTTCAAAGGGAAAAAATATCTAATGTTAGAGAGTATTTGTATTTAGCTTTGGCAGTTTGGGAGGCATCCAGTCTGACATGTTTTAAATTCGTGAGATCATTTTTAGAAGTTATATATTACTATCACGGCAAGACCTGAAGATGGTACTTAAAACAACTTGGTTTTACAGGTAGGTGGATGTGATATAGTGCCAATAAATAAAATGTAGTTTTTAAAAATATTCAGGGCCATAGTCTGCACTTATTTAAATCTTTTACAATCTACATAAATAATTTTAAGTCATACTTAAGAGTCAGCATGGAATTTGTCTCTCTTTATGTAGCATAAGCAAAATAAACTCTTTAGACCTCATCATAATATATCAGCTGTAGTTCGGAATGACCTGCATAATTAGTTTATGGCTTTCCCACTAATAAGCAAGCAACCTTCCCAAATTCATGTTAATAATACCTTTAGATTACCATGTATTATTTCCACACCCCCCACACCCTTGCCCTTTTTTGTAGCTATGTTTTTAAAAACCTTAACTGTTGTTATAATTATATTATTATTCTCAACAGGTATTTTGTCAAAATGAAGTATTTATAGGGTTAAAAATGTGATTGATTATAACAGACTATATAGTAGGTCTCTCACTTTAGCCACTAATGATATTTGTTAAGATTGTGAAACAAAGCCTTTATCCTCACTTTATGCTTGATCCATTATTATGAAGTGTGGCACGTTTTCTGACTGAATAAAATGAGTCCCAAGTAGTGATTTGTGAAGATATTCATAACATTAATGAATAGAATTACTATTGTAAACTTATGCTTCCTGGTCAGGACTTCTTCCTTGCATGAAGGTGTGCTGATAAATATTCCAACTGGTGTCTTTTTGCTTAATTTAACTGTAGCTGTTGTCTATTTTGTGATCTGATTGTCTGGTTGAGTACACAAAAACTCTGAGTCATGTACATCTATTTCTGGATACCCTCAACATAATTAAATGCAGCCCTGCAGCATCACATTCTAAACAACTTTCCAGCCAAACAAAATGCAAGAAATACAATTGATATATTTCTAGTCCTAAAATAACTTCAGAGAAGATACAGTCATGTCTAATTTTCCATTGTATAGTGTATTTTTCATTACGATGAACCTATGCTAAAGTTAACTAGAGATTAATGCATTTTCCTGCAGCTCCCTATTTCTAAATGATCAGAGAAGATTTTTTCTCTTTAACCTTTTTATCATGCATTTAGTTCCTATGGAATGTACTTGATGGATGTTTCTGGAAATCTGTATCCTATGTAACTACATATCAGATACAATATATGTATCTGCATACATTGTAAAATTCCATAAATTGGTTTGCCATTGTTCTCTAGCCCTCTCCTGAGGCCTCTAGAGGTGAAATAAACAGAACTATATATTGTGTGCTAATTAGTGACATTTGTGTTAGGTTTCTGATGTCCATTGGGAACAGGACCAAAGGCATCAATTCATGTCCCATGGTGAGCCACAGTGCAGTCAAAAATGGTAACAATTTTCTGTCTTTAATAACTGGATTTGAACTCATCAGCTAGATATGGAAATAGATTTATTTGACTATAGAAGTTAGAATAAAATATTCTGCACAGAGTGGAATTATATGATCTTACATTTTCCCTTCTTGACAAAGATTATATTGGATTCATTGGTAACTGCATTAAACTCTCTTACGTACACAATCACTTTTGCATACATAATGGACCAAATTAATCTTGGATAATAATCAAGGGATTGATTGACTATAGAAGTGTGTTATAATATTTTGTTCCCTCAAAATGCAATAAATAGAGTAGAAATTTATTTATTTTCACATAACATGACATGCTTGTATACAGTAAACATCCTTCACATTTGTCTATCGGAAGACCAGGCAGCTGAAGAACTTAAAGTTGTTAAAAATATATTTAATTATGCAAACAACAAAATTTTTATAGGTTATCATAAACCAAGAAGTCTCTTTTTAATACTTTCCAGAATTGTTTTGTGAGATCTCCTATTATTTTCCCTTTCCCCTACTTTCAGAACTGATGCATTGCAGCAACTCCAACTTTGGATTAAAGAGGCTGGGCATGTTTCCCACCAGTGTCCGTCAAGGCAGTTCAGAACGTTAGGGAGTGGGAAGTATGGAGCTCAGTCTTAAATTCTTATCCTTTGCTTGGCCTCCTATTGTTCCATTAAACCTGACCTTTTAGTAAGAATTTGTTACTAATTTGTATAGTCTCTTCTGCTGTTTATGGAGGTGTAAATATTATGTTTGATTAGATAACTGTTAAGTTTGGAATTTCTCTCAGCACTTTCTGATGCATTATTCTCTCTCCCCTCTATTTTGAAAAACAATTTACTTTTATATTGGGATGGTGTGTGAATCTGGGCTCTTTAATTGGTGGAGATTCCTTTTTCCTCACTAAAACTTGTCTGCATGTGAAATTGTCAATATAAAGCCCTGTCTATCTTAACATTGCATGATTCTGCAACATAAACGGTAAGTTTCCTATTATATGAAAATGAACTACAGTACCTAGTTAAATAAAATTTTTTTAAAAGTAAAAAGCACTTCGTAATATCTGCTAAATACCAAGGAATACATCTTTAAGTTACCTAGAAAGGAAAATGAAGAAACACTGCAGACACAAGAGAATGCAAACCTACAGCTGACAGCTGGAATTCTGGGAAATATCTGTGGTATTTCCCTTCTTTTTAAAGGGGAGGACATTTTTCTATTACATTGTATTATAAAACATCCCAAAACTTTTCCAAATATGGGGTTTTCTTTACAGTATTGATATAAGAAATGAATCAAATGAACATTTCTTACTGTATTTATTTTGAAACTTCAATATTTTTTTTAACCTTCCTTTCATTTCTCTCATTTACTCCCTGCTTTTCATAGTGAACACATGCACACTACTCATTATGTGAATGTAGGCAGTGCAGTATGGACCTGTTGAAGCAATTATTAGTGTATATACAAGGTTATCCCCCTAATAAGTATTTGCCAAAAGTGGGTTTCAGTATTAAAGATAAATAGTGTAAAAGAGGCTATTCTCAACTAGAGCTAGCCAGGAAATGATTTTCCTGCCCAGCAAAAAATTTTGAGATTTTGTTGAAACTTTCTCACATCCTGAATCAGTGCAAAAGGTCAAAATCTTTAAAATTTTTGCCAACAGGGGAATGGGTGGGAGGTGGGTGGGAAATGGCTCAGGTCAATCAAAATGTTTTGTTTCAATTTTTAACATTAAAAAAAATTCCCTAATTTCTAAATAAAAGTAACTTCAAAATGGACTTTTCAAAATGGCAATGCAAAAAGTTTCAACAACTTCGAAACATTTTTCCACATACTTTTGAGTTGAGAAATTTTGTTGAAAATGACTCCCCAAAAAATCAATTTTAATGAACTGACATTTTTCTAATGAAAAAACATTTAGTCAAAAAACCCCTGACCAGTTGTACTCTCAACCTATTTTCTATCCTTTCCCCCCTTCACACTCTCTCACACACAACCAACATTAGAAAACACTGATTAATCTTGCTAGAGAACCTATGTTCAAGAGATTTCCAGCCCAGTTTCCTTGCTGCATTCTTGTTCTAGTTTGCCATTTCAGAATAGAATTCACAAAAGGAGGCTGATTCTCAGGATGTGGGTGGTCATATTACTTCCATTTCTGCAGCAACAACACAGCTACTTAGCCTGAAAAGGGGACCAGGCAGCACAAAACTGCATTAAGAATATTTTAAGTAATTCAAGAGAGGAGAAAAAGAGAGACTGCAACTATTGGTAAGCACTGCTTAAGAGCAGCACAAGTTATGAAAGAGGCACTTGTGACAGGCACATTCAGCCCATACACACCTATTCTTTCCCAGAAGGGAAATTTTAATTTCGGTTGATTTTTCTCTCAGGGCCAAATCCAGAGAAGTGTTGAAGTCAATAGGAGTTTCAGATGTTCAACAAGTGTTTGGCATCTGTTGGGGTCTGGCTGAGTGTGTTTTTTGTTAGTATTTTAAATTTATATTTCACCGTTTACTGTTTTTCTCTCTTAGGGAGACAAGGTTCAAATCAGTGTGCTCAATATACTGTACTTAATAATCATCCTTCATGTTGGCTGGCTGCAGTGTGCAACACAGCTTGCACTGCACACAAACGAGAAAAGGCTAGCTTTTGTTTTTGTTATGAAGGGCTCTATTCTGTTACAAAGGGCTCCATTCTGATCTCTCATCCTCACAAACATATCACTAAATAGTGGGATAACATGCAACTGCAAACTTCTAAGCTAGCAGCAGACTTCCATACTGGCAGCCCCTGGTTATTGCTTTCCTATTAAAGGTGGCTTAGAATAGATCCTAGAAAAAGGGATGGTTTGACTAAAAATGAGATATTTAGCCCTGCATGTATTAGTTACAGTATTTGCAGATTCCTTGAAACTTAACATATCTGAGTAGCATTTCCTGAGTTCAACATGTTCTCTTACTTAATATGGAAATAAACAGTGCACATAACTCTTTATATTAATTAGAATCTTTCTACCTTTTTAAACATCTTTAATGGAAACTTAAAGATCCAAATACAAAATCCAACATTTGGGGAAATTCTGTGGATATTTGATATTCTCGGCACAGATTTGGATGTATGAATGTCATTCATACAGATAGGCAAGTATTTTTAACCTGTGGTTGATACACTGTAAGATGAAACAGACTTTGAGTTATACTTTGATTACTTTCAAAACAAAAAGTTTCTATTGTGAGTTAGAAATATTTCTTTAGTTTATTTAAACATTTTAGAACTCCATATTTGAAAGAACATACATGAATGAGGCATGTCCCTCTGTGAAGAGAAGTTAATGTTACACTCTCGTATTGCTTACTTTTTTGTCTCTCTTTCTTTGGTCTAAGGCATGAAGTAACAGTCAAAAATCAAGCTTGTGATATGCTTTCCCCTTTATGAGAGTTGGAATGATTGCTGCAACCGTAACTGCAAAATGTTGTAATACAAGGCAAAATTAAACACCGTGAATATCTGTGGATCAAGTTAAAGCTGCATTTAGGACCCAGTTAACTCCAGTTTATTTGTTTTGTTCATGAACATAGGCATGTGGTAAGCATGGTTACGGAAACCTTGCCCAAAGCTGTACAGACAGAACTAACACAAGATCATTGTTTACTGTAAGTTGTGCTACCTGTTTGGCATGCATTTTTCTGAGACATTTAGGGTAACCATATGTCAAGGTTCCTTCCCCACTCTGAACTCTAGGGTACAGATGTGGGGCCTGCATGAAAACCCCCTAAGCTTATTTTTCCCAGCTTAGGTTAAACTTCCCCAAGGTACAAACTGTTTTACCTTTTGCCCTTGGACTTTATTGCTGCCACCACCAAGTGTCTAACAAATATATAACGGGGAAAGAGCCTGCTTGGAAACGTCTTCCCCCCCAAAAATCCTCCCCAAATTTATTTATTTAGCTTCCAGCCTGCCTGGTTGAAGGGCTTCCAGGCTGTCCAACTTTCTGGGCTCCCTGCCCCTCCCTCTGTCTGCATGGATTGCCCAGGCTCCTGGACAGCAAGGTGACCTGCTACGTGGTCAGAAGGGAAGATAGGGTAGTCTGCCATCCTGTGAGCTGGGCATCCCAACAGGCAAGAAGCAGGGGCTTCAGTGAAGATATTTTGTTTGATGTTTCCAAAACACGGTATTTTGGTATTTCAGTCCCATGTGGGGAAAAATACATTTTCAACTTTTGTCTTGTTCTGGTACAGAACAATATTTGAAAATGAGACATTTTTCATAGAATGGAAATTCTGTTTACTGGGCAGCTCTAATCTTGAACAAATGTTTTGTAGTTATGTAAAAACCCAAATGTTTTGATTAAAAAGAAGTCTTTGATGTTTCAAGTACCTCTGCAGAAGTTCCAGGAAGATCATATTTAAAAACTGGGTCTGACCCAGTAAAACTGGTTCATTTGGTCTTGGCAGAGCATCTAGGCTTGATTGTCTGTTATCTCTGAGCTCTGCTCAGACATGAGGGGACCACAAGGACTGCTTGGAGGTCTCTGGTCCTCTGCCCCCCAGCGCTAGTGTAAGTTAAAACTTCAGTGGAAGAGATCAGGGACCTTAAGCCATGGGAAAATCAGGCATGGGGGGAGCTTAACTTTGTTACACCTCCTCCCCTCCCAGCTACGGGAATGCCCCTGACAGATCCCCCTTCCTCTCCTTATGTAGGGTGACAGAAAGGTGGCTGAGGAGCTATTTGCCAAATTTCCATTAGTGGAGCATCCCCCAACACACAGATAATTCTCAGATGGCTATCTCTAGCTGTTTTAAGGATGCTTTGGACCTCTATTTTGTATACAATATATATATCAATATAAATCAAAGATCAGAAACTAGTGCTATGTCTCAGCGCTGACATTTCTGGATTCCTCTTCGGTGGGTCTCACAGAGGTTGGGATTTTTAAAAAAGCACCCAACTCCCATTGAAATTCACCTGTTACTATGCAGTGTCTTTGAAAATCCCATGCAAGACAAATAGTGTTGTTCTGTTTGTAAAGGACCACTTACTGATGCAGTATGCAGGTTAATAGTTGTATCCAGTGAACAGGTAAATGAGATCTTTATCTTGCCAGCCATTGTAACTTAAATATAAGACCTGCTATTCTCTTCCCATCATCCCATTTCTTAATAAACCAAACACATGCACACAAAGTAGCAGAGCAAGGTGAACATGATCATAGAATCATAGAATATCAGGGTTGGAAGGGACCTCAGGAGGTCATCTAGTCCAACCCCCTGCTCAAAGCAGGACTAATCCCCAATTAAATCATCCCAGCCAGGGCTTTGTCAAGCCTGACCTTAAAAATTTCTAAGGAAGGAGATTCTACCACCTCCCTAGGTAACACATTCCAGTGTTTCACCACCCTCCTAGTGAAAAAGTTTTTCCTAATATCCAACCTAAACCTCCCCCACTGCAACTTGAGACCATTACTCCTTGTCCTGTCATCTTCTACCACTGAGAATAGTCTAGAACCATCCTCTTTGGAACCACCTCTCAGGTAGTTGAAAGCAGCTATCAAATCCCCCCTCATTCTTCTCTTCTGCAGACTAAACAATCCCAGTTCCCTCAGCCTCTCCTCATAAGTCATGTGTTCCAGACCCCTAATCATTTTTGTTGCCCTCCGCTGGACTCTCTCCAATTTTTCACATCCTTCTTGTAGTCTGGGGCCCAAAACTGGACACAGTACTCCAGATGAGGCCTCACCAATGTCGAACAGAGGGGAACGATCACGTCCCTCGATCTGCTGGCTATGCCCCTACTTATAGAGCCCAAAATGCCATTGGCCTTCTTGGCAACAAGGACACACTTTTGACTCATATCCAGCTTCTCGTCCACTGTCACCCCTAGGTCCTTTTCCATAGAACTGCTGCCTAGCCATTCGGTCCCTAGTCTGTAGCGGTGCATTGGATTCTTCCGTCCTAAGTGCAGGACCCTGCACTTATCCTTGTTGAACCTCCTCAGATTTCTTTTGGCCTAATCCTCCAATTTGTCTAGGTCCCTCTGTATCCTATCTCTACCTGCCACTGTATCTACCACTCCTCCTAGTTTAGTATCATCCGCAAATTTGCTGAGAGTGCAATCCACACCATCCTCCAGATCATTTATGAAGATATTGAACAAAACCGGCCCCAGGACCGACCCTTGGGGCACTCCACTTGACACCGGCTGCCATCTAGACATGGAGCCTTTGATCACTACCCTTTGAGCCCGACAATCTAGCCAACTTTCTACCCACCTTATAGTGCATTCATCCAGCCCATACTTCTTTAACTTGCTGACAAGAATACTGTGGGAGACCCTGTCAAAAGCTTTGCTAAAGTCAAGATACAATACATCCACTGCTTTCCCTTCATCCACAGAACCAGTAATCTCATCATAGAAGGCGATTAGATTAGTCAGGCATGACCTTCCCTTGGTGAATCCATGCTGACTGTTCCTGATCACTTTCCTCTCATGTAAGTGCTTCAGGATTGATTCCTTGAGGACCCGCTCCATGATTTTTCCAGGGACTGAGGTGAGGCTGACTGGCCTGTAGTTCCCAGGATCCTCCTTCTTCCCTTTTTTAAAGATGGGCACTACATTAGCCTTTTTCCAGTCGTCTGGGACTTTCCCCGATCGCCATGAGTTTTCAAAGATAACGGCCAATGGCTCTGCAATCTCAGCCACCAACTCCTTTAGCACTCCCGATGCAACGCATCCGGCCCCATGGACTTGTGCACGTCCAGCTTTTCTAAATAGTCCCTAACCACTTCTTTCTCCACAGAAGGCTGGCCACCTACTCCCCATGCTGTGTTGCCCAGCGCAGCAGTCTGGGAGCTGACCTCGTTCGTGAAGGCAGAGGCAAAAAAAGCATTGAGTACATTAGCTTTTTCCACATCCTCTGTCACTAGGTTGCCTCCCTCATTCATTAAGGGGCCCACACTTTCCTTGGCTTTCTTCTTGTTGCCAACATACCTGAAGAAACCCTTCTTGTTACTCTTAACATCTCTTGCAAGCTGCAGCGTCAGGTGCGATTTGGCCCTCCTGATTTCATTTCTACATGCCCGAGCAACATTTTTATACTCTTCCCTGGTCATTTGTCGAATCTTCAACTTCTTGTAAGCTTCTTTCTTATGTTTTTATGATATTTGTTTTTATTTTTGGATCTTACAGTTAAACCAGGATCAGCTCCACCATACTTGAAATCTGATTCTTTATGTTTGGAGTCAGTTATAAAAAAGAAAAAGGTAAGATGGTGGGTGGGAAGAGGTATACAACCCGCAGTTTGGGCCTGAAGGGGCTAAAAGGCAATACTGGGTCCAGGTAGCTCCTTGCCCCAGACCTACTGAGCATGCTGTGGCTAGATGAGCTGGTTAAAAGAAGCCAAGGCAAAGGGTTGTGGACAGGCTGCGGGAGAGAGGAATCCTTCTCCAGGAAGCCAGGCAGAAGGTTGAGCCGAACAGGGAACACACAGCAGGTAAGGCTACAGGTAGAGGCTTCTCCAACCATACCCCATTTGCAAACTTGCAGGTCTGGAAGGCTCTGCTCCTTTGGACTCTCTTGTTATATGGTAATTGATTGTTTGGACTGTAGAGGCCATGCCTGAAACTGAAGGGATCTATAGGCAGGAAGTAGCTCAGGGAAGCAAGTCAGACTCTCTACAGAGAGGACCCTGCTGATGTTGCTTTCCACAGGGCCCTGGGCTGGCACCCAGTGGAGAGGGAGAGTCGGGGTCCCTCTACCACACCTTTCTAAGGGCCTAGACCCAGATGTAGGTGGAAAGTTGAAGGTCCCTGGCTTAGGGTCAGGAACAGGTACCCCTACTTCCATAACAGAGGCAAGGGGCTGGAAGTTGGGTGCACTAACCACTGGGCTGGATGGCCCTCCGAGTGGTCCCTATCACAGTGGAGTGAAGATTTAGTGTCTCCTGCCCCTCCCCTTTAAAAAGCACTAGATAGGAGTTAGAAATGTGATAACAGCATTAAAAAGGCAAATAAGATTCAAACTGTGTAGTGGAGGCATCATGTCACTGAGCTTTGAGGTGATAGTCAGAGTCTGTACGGCGCTACTGAGAATTCACTTAGTTTTGCCTGAGTAAGGAGTGCTGAATAAGGACATAAAAGGGTGGCAAAGGTGGCATTATTTCTCTTGTACCATACTTATGCATGATCCCTTATAAAGAAAAGGAGATCCTGACCCCAAAGAGTTTACAGTCTGGTGCAAATTAGAGTATTTTAGAATCAGCTTGTCATTTAGGTTTCATCCAACTGAAATTTTGGATGAAATAGAAGATTTACTGTATAGGATATAGCATTGTTCTCTCTCCTTTCCCACCCTCCCAAGTCCCCCCCTCTTTTTTGTTCTACCCCAGCAGTCAAAGGAGAGGTGGGGATAGAGAGATGAGAAATCACTCCCTCTTCCCATCCTGGAGAAGTGCTGATGTTATGTGATGATGATGCCGTGTGCATAGTTGTCAACATTTAGAAGTGTTATCTGGGGAAAATTCTCTCAATAAACTGTGTGCCTGCTAGGAGCAGGAAGTGAGTGAGCATAGGGAAGCAGCCAAGAATGCAGAGCATAGTGCACCCTGTAGCTGCCATTGGGTGAGCTCAGACCTGTAGGATGATGGATGAACTACAGGAATGGGAGGCCCTGTGCCTCCCAAAAGCAGCTTAGTGAAGTCCCTGCTCTGAAAAAGCTTGGTAGAAGCCCCACAATTTAAAACATTTAAAATTACTCTCCAGTGCTTTGCTGAATCTATGCAGTAAGGAACTACCGTACACTGGATGTGCTACATAAATGAACAGGTATTTTCTAACTCTACCGTGGCTCTTTTCCACCCCCCCCCCACTATTAAATAAAAGAGCAAAAAACAGTAGAACAAAGACTGGGTAAAAATTTTCTCCGGAACAGTAAGACCCAGCCTAATGAAAACAGAAGCTTCTTAATTTTGTGTGCATTCATTACTGAAATTTTTTTAAATGAAGTTTTAGTTAGTCTAGAATGTGCATTGTGCCTTCTTGTAATTTTGTATAGAATAAATGTTTGAGTGATTAATGTTTGCAAACTGACTATGCTTTATACTGAGTGAAATTGTTTTGCTGGTGGACGTTTGTCATATTTAATCTGCATGTTTTATGGTAAATTGCTTCGAGTGCTTTTGTATATAGCCCTGTATAAAGAAAATGTATCATTCTCTGCACAACGGTAGGTAGTAATGTCTTTTCATGAGGCTTTCAGCAGGGCTTTACAAATTATTTGAAATAAATCTCCTTTATTATGAGACATTGGAGGTAGAGATGGGCCAAACCAGAGATTTGGTTTTGAATCCCTGGGTTACAGGAAAATTATGTACTTAAAAAAAAAATTTAATGTTCCATTTTCTCCTGCTAATTTGCAATTTTAATCATTTACAAAAAGGGGAAGGGAATTTCTGTCTTGCTTATAGGGCTACCAGGTGAAAAAATCCACCATCAATACTTCAGAAATGCATAGGACAGCATGCGCAAAATCAGCATTTAGTATTACAAAAATACATATAAATACTAGTGATGGGAGGGCGCCTTTAAAAATTCAGAGCATCCAGATTTATAAATGTTCAATGGAGCACCCACAGTGGCTGAGTGTTTCTGAATGCATTGTACTTAACATGTTCGATATGCAGTCTTCCTGGCTTCCATGACTACAGTAATTGAGTGTATGTGCACAGTCATTCTGCCTGTATGTAACTTAGGCCTCAGCCTAGCAGAGTATATAAGCACATGGATATTTCCATTGACTTCCGCAGGACTGTTAAGATGCTTAAAGTTAGCACATACTTAAGTGCTTTGCTGGATCACGCCCCAATCACATACATAACTGAAAGTGTGTGGGTGCAGGTGCTGGGTGGCTGAGAGAATTGGTGATGTGACTAAGAAGCTTTTCATCTCTGGGCTGCTTGTTGGAATCCAGCCCATGCAGTGACTGAAAGTTGTTACTATATGATGGTGGCGTGTTTGCCTCTTAGAGTTGGATGATTTCTGCCTTTGGACAGATGTCTACATCACAAAAAAAAAAAAAATCCCCCATAGTTGTCACTCCTGGGCACTATTGCTGATATCTAAGCAGAGAGGCTAAGAACTCAGTTTACATGGAGACTAAAATAGCTTTTCATCTTACAAATGGTCATTCTAGGGCCAGGATAGAGCTGAGGTTATTGGGAGGGTGCTGTATGGAAGCTTGTATTGGCAAGACACATGCTATATTTGTTGTTTGCACAATCAGAGGTCCGCAGTTCTAGCAGTTTGATCCAATTTACAATAAAAAGCCAAAACAAGCTCACATCCTCATTATGCCTGAGAGAAAACCCAACTTGTGTCTTTAGTTTGCATACATTTTCCTCCTCCTTGTTTTCTACTGGTTACTATGGCCTTTTAACAAGCCCTTTTGGGGTATTAAAGTGAATAAAGTAATGAGAAAGCATTAATTTTAATTAAGATAATCATTTAAACATTGATGATTGCTTGAAGGATGTAAACAAATTCTGAAAAGCTAAAGTGAGTGCTAAATCTGCATCAACTGAAAGTGGGCAAAGCAGTTTAAATCTTCACCCCTTTTTCATGTCTAAGAAAATTTGTAGTGTTATAGACACTCTAGCATAACAGCAGAATGTCAACTGATTTCTATTAAAAATATTATTGTAGGGGTTTTTTTACAAAACCTTTTATTCCAATTTACGTTTTTGCTGGCACTCAATAGGATATGGTTCATAACCCAGACATCATCAGTTACTCTGAAATTAGAAATGGGAACAAAGCCATTTTTCCACAAGTTAGAGAGACCAGTCACTGTGTAAGTGCCAGCAAAAATGCAAATAATGTTTGTTTCCAAAGATGCTAAATAGAAGTGATAAGGGGGGTGAGGTAGTGATATTTGAAAATTTAGTTATTTTGAAAATATTATGAAAATAGAGTATTTTAAGAAGCCTCCTTTACAAATATATTATAAATAAAAACTTTTAGAAATTAAACTTGCATTTAATGTTAGAAGTATTCACTATCTCCTTTAAATGTAATATAAAATATTTTCTGAAATAGTAAAAACATTTCAGGTATGAACCAAATATTAACATTTTAAATACAGTTTTTAATTTTTGTGCAATTCTAAAATAAGTTAAGAACAGATAGTAAGGGTTGTAGTTATGAAAAAGTAGTTGATTATTCCGGATTATGACAGGATTTCCTCACCACAGTGGCACCTCCTCCTGGCCATCATGGGGATCAGTTCAGCCAAGGGCTTCGCCCTCCTCAGCAGTCTCTCTACCCGTCGTCTTCTCTGTCTCCTAGGGTTGCCAATTTTCTAATTGCACAAAACCAAACACCCTAGCCCTGCCCCTTCCCTGAGGTCCTGCCCCTGCTCTCTCCATTCCCCCTCCGTCAGTGGCTCGCTGTCTCCCACCCTCACTCACTTTCACTGGGCTGGGGCAGGGGCTTGGGGTGCGGGAGAGGGTGAGGGCTTTGGGGTGGGGCCGAGGATGAGGGGTTTGGAGTGCAGGAGGGGGCTCCAGGCTGGGGCTGAAGGATTCGGAGTGTGTGAGGGGGCTGCAGGTTGAGACAGGGAGTTGGGGTGTGGCACGGGGTGAGGGCTCTGGAGTGGGGCCAGGGATGAGGGGTTCAGGATGTGGGAGGAGGCTCTGGGCTAAGGCAGGGCGTTGAGGTGCAGGGGTGGTGAGGGCTCTGGGATGAGGCCGGGGAGGGGAGAGGGACAGGAGGCTCTGTGTGCACTGCTCTTGCCTGCAGGCACCGCTCCCTCCTGGCCAATGGGAGTGCAGAGTCAGTGCTCGGAGTGGGGGCAGCACGCGGAACCCCATGGCCCCCCCTGCCTAGGAGACGGATCTGCTGGCCACTTCCGTGGTGCAGCGCGGTGCCTCAGGACAGGTAGGGACGAGCCTGCCTTAGCGCTGCAGCACCACCGACCAGACCTTTAACGGTCCAGTTGGCGGTGCTGATCAGAGCTGCCAGGATCCTTTTTCAACCTGGTGTTCCGGTCGAAAAACCGGACACCTGGTCACCCTACTGTCTGCAGCCCCTCTCTCCTTGGAGTGGCAGCTTCCGGTTTGTGGGTTGGCCCTCCAGACAGGCTGTTGTGTTCCTCCGCTTCTGGGGAAATCACAGTCCTTTCGGATCAGTTGTCCAGCTGATGCTGCCAACACCCTACCCGCCCTCTACGCTGGGTTCCAGCCGAGGGCCCCTATAACATGCAGCCAAGGCCTGTACTTGCTGTTGTTTCCTTGGCTTTTTCGTATCTGACTGGTTCCCCTCTCTCTTTGGGTTTGCCAGCCAACCCACTCTCCCTCCCCTCAGGGAGTGACTGTGGACTCCTTCCCTGCAGCCCCTCCTCACACTTGCAGCTCCTGGGCTTTTTATAGGCCTCTCTTGTTCCTGCCCAGCTGTGTCTGCCTCTAATTAGTGGCCTCCTTGTAGCATAACTCTCTCTCCTCTACTGGCTGCTTAATTGGTCAGTTAGGCTCGCCTGGCCTAATTTATCTTCTCCGGCCAGTGTGGAGCATACACCCCATCACAATGATGCACAATGTAAGTCCATACTTTCTACTTTTTATTCAGAAAGAAAATTTTGGAGACAAGTGAGCTATATAAGAAGATGGAAAGGTGCATTCCTGTGTTGAATGTGCTAGGTAGGCCCTCATCTTGCAAACACTTACACATGTGCTTAATTTTACTACCATATATTAGTTAACCATGTGCATTAGTGTTTGCAGGATCAGAGTCTTAGTGAAGAGTGTGCATTCAAAAGAAGATCCATTTTCATTTTGTTGTGGAGAAGACTAAAGAAAAATGTAATGAGGGATTTTAATTTTAAACAAAGCAAGTCTATTTTGGTTCTGATGCAAGTTTTAAATGAGACAAAATAGGAAAAGAATCCATTTCAGAATTGCAGTTTTTAAAAAAAACTGATGAGAAATCATATATTAAATGCATAATTTATGAAAGATTATAGGTATTTGTATTATAAAACATTATTGATCCCACAAATCTATTTTATTCTAATATACAAAACCTTACTGTGTTTTTTATCCGTTTTGAAACATAGGAGTGCTCAGGGCACAAAAGTCAGTGGCCAACCATGTAAATGTTCCTCATATGAGTAGTTCCATTGAAGTCTTTAATGTAATTCTTGCATTTTAGATTATTTTTAGTCCATAGGACTACTTTCTTCAGTAAGGCTTGTGGTCTCTATCAAAAGCCCATTCAAGTCAATGGGAAGGCTCCCATGAATAGAAGATGAAAGATTGGGTCTTATATTCTTTATTTTGGATGTGGATGATGCCGTTTCTTGAAGGAGCTATGTTGGAACCACCATTATGTGATGACATTCTTTCCGGTACTCTGGATACATATTAAAATAGCATATTGCCTTTTAGAATATGAATATTCTATTAAAACAAGCATTGGGTAGCTTAATTCTCAGTCCAGTAGAACCTCAGAGTTACAAACACCAAAGTTACAAACTGACCAGTCAACCACACACCTCATTTGGAATCGGAGGTAAAGCAGCAGAAGAGACCAGTCCTGGCCCTAGCTCTGGGAAGAGGGGGCACAGACAGAGGTAAAGGGGGTGCAAAGTAAAAAGTTTGGGGACCACTGGCTTTCAGCTCCTTCATTGTAAATGTTCCAGCACCACTAACTGCCATTGGATGCAGGGGAGACATCCATTCATGCTCCTCCTCCTGCACCTTTCTTTAGCATTCAAAAGTGTTGACTATGAGATATTGATGTCGCATCCGAGAGGTGGTAAGTGTCCATGGGAATATGCTAAAATGGTTTGAGCCCTTTCTTGAAGGGATATACTCCGATGGTGTTAATGAGGAAACTGCACATCTACCACTAGACCCTTCATTTGTAGAGTACCCCAAGGATCAATTCTCTATCCAGTCCTACTCAACATCTACATGCAGCCATTAGGAGAAGAGATGAGACGACTTGGATTGAAGTGCCAAGGATTATGTAGATGACACATCGTTCTACTTATCCTTCACTACATATGACAACACCACTGTCAGCAAGATGAATCAGTTCTTGGACAAAATCAGTGCATGGATGGACAACAGCTGGATTGAATCCGAAGAAGATGGAGTTACTGCTGGTTGGCAGAGGAAAGCACTTTGGAGAGTTTGGAGCTGCAATGCAGTCTCCTTTGGTTGATGGCACACACCAACAAAAATTCAGTTCAGTCAATAGAGTTTTCTTGGATTCTTCATGGATGCTAAACTTTCATATAGCAGCATCCACGAATAACACTTTCTACTATCCATCCATGCTCGGCTAGGGAGACTCCTGGTGGACGATGACCTGGCCTCAATAAATTATAATGCATGCCTTTGTCACATCCTGTCTGGACTTCAGCAATGCAATATACCTGTGCATAAAGCCATCAGTCCTTAGGGAACTCCAACAAGTACAGAACACAGCAGCATGTCTCCTCAGCAATGTGCGCCACTACAAGGGCATAAGACCTGTCCTCTACACTTTTTGCTGGCTTTCCATAGAATATAGACTCAGTTTTTTTTATCTTCAAGGCACTCAGTGGCATGGGCCCAGGATATGTAAAAGATTACCAGGATCTTTTATATATCCTGCTTTAGAATAAAGACTGTTTTCAACAACTTCACTCCTCTGGCATAATGGAGCTTTCTACCACAAAGGTAAAGCTTATTTGTGTAAGAGACAAGAGCTTTCTTGGGGCCCAGTAAGAGAATGTGGAACAAGGTCCTACAGGAATTAAAAACCACCAGAAGCCTCATCATCTACTCCATTGCAAGGCACATGTCTTCAATCTTGCCTGCTCTAAAATAAACATAACACCTTATACAGATAATCTATAATTAATAACAAACACAACACAACCCCCCCCCCCACCAAACGAAACATTCCCTACCTGCGTACACTATTTTCTCCCTCAGCAGAATTCGAGAGACCGAATGAACCACACATAATGGATGTTAATCACATCACTTAATGGGCTACTGGAAGGCACCCAGATACTATGCTGATGAGGGCAATATAAGAACCTGAACAGAGTAGTATATAAAAAAGTGCATATTACTAAAATTACTGTTTGTCATAGCATTGTTATAATATTGAAAACCAGTTGCTTTTCACTCTAATAGTTTATTTTGATTTTACTTTTGATGTGCAGTACCCCATGAAACTCTTGATTACACAATTTTTGGCTCTCTCCAGTCCCTACTGAGAGAGTGGCCAATTGGAAGATTTGCTGGCTCTGCTTTGTTCCAGAAAAGCCCAGAAAGAGATCATGCAGAACTTATTAGCACTCCATTACTCATCAGGGGATTCTGCTGTTTTGTGGGTGTTCAGCTGCCTTTGTTCAGTGTTGCTAGCTTGAGAGGGGATAGCAACTCAGAAAGGAATCTGTCAGCGAGAGGTAGGAAAACAGCAAGATGGCATCCAGCTGTGCGGGAACCACTGGGCTTCCCAACTAAAGGATATGCCCAAGCCTAAATTAAAACCGAATACAAAAGAAAGATAGACGAACCCCTCCTGAGGCCGGGAGCAGAGAAGAAAGGTTAGTTTCTGCTACTTTAGTCATAGAAGAAAATTTACATTGTGTAGTCAGGATGAATCCAAGATTACGTAATTTTCCCATTGCTGCTGCTCCTCTTCTTTGCCCTGTCTCACCCACACAAGAAAGTTTGTCCCCCACTTCGGAAAACCTTCTGTAGATCTGGTAGTAGCTCCTCTGTGGGTATCCAGATCTGTGGTTTAGGAGGAGACAAAGGTGAAAGGCTGGCTGCTCTTCAAACTCCTAGACCAAACAATAAAAACTAGTTCAGAACTAGTCTTCAGTAACTGATATTATTGGGTTGATGGGTTTCCTTTTGGTGCTCTGGAATACTTTTCTTCCTCCATTGGGAATGATTCTGTAGGGATGCAATTGGAGGCTTCCCTGGGATCACGACTCCTTCAAGGGACCACAGAGAACCAAATGGGGCTGAGAGAGTATTATGTAAGCAATGGACTTTTGAGCAAATGGTTCTGAGCTCAAGTAGATCTCAGAGATCCATGTGAATGATACGGGAGCTGTGGATTTAGTGGATTGAATTCTGGCCTCCAACAGAAGAATGATGTTTCGTTATGTTGAAACTGATGGAATTTCTAGTCCCTTGCATAAGAATAATTGCCATAAGGTTTGGGGGAGGAATTTTTTATACATGAGAATTAAATCTCATTGATAGAATGTTTTTGCTCTCAAATGTACTAAAGTAAATCAAAAAGAAAAGGAGTACTTGTGGCACCTTAGAGACTAACCAATTTATTTGAGCATAAGCTTTCGTGAGCTACAGCTCACTTCATCGGATGCGCCACATGGCTGTTACTCTGAAACCTAAAGTAAATCAGTTAAGAGAATGCTGCAGGTGCCACTTATGCACTAGATCATGTATATATGCATTCTTGGAATTCTTTATGAATATCTGCAAAGCATAAATCGGCAGGAGGAACACTCTCTTTGCAGAGGAAGCTTAGTTTCTGGCATGTTCATCAGTGGGGATTATGAATTCAAATTAGCAAATTTGCTTGTGAGGTTTGGGTGTGTTGTGAAGTGCATTATGAGTGCAGCGTATCGGATGGGTAGCTGTGTTAGTTTGTAACCACAAAAACAATGAGGAATCTGGTGGCGTCTTAAAGACTAACAGATTTATTTGGGCATAAGCTTTCGTGGGTAAAAAACCCACTTCTACAGATGCATGGAAGAATGCATCTGAAGAAGTGGGTTTTTTACCCACGAAAGCTTATGCCCAAATAAATCTGTTAGTCTTTAAGGCGCCACCAGGCTCCTTGTTGTTTTTATGAGTGCAGAGAGACTGTTGCATAATATTGGTCCATAACCCATTTGTTTCCAATGCATAGAATCATAGAATATCAGGGTTGGAAGGGACCTCAGGAGGTCATCTAGTCCAACCCCTGCTCAAAAGCAGGACCCATCCCCAATTAAATCATCCCAGCCAGGGCTTTGTCAAGCCTGACCTTAAAAACTTCTAAGGAAGGAGATTCCACCACCTCCCTAGGCAATGCATTCCAGTGTTTCACCACCCTCCTAGTGAAAAAGTTTTTCCTAATATCCAACCTAAACCTCCCCCACTGCAACTTGAGACCATTACTCATTGTCCTGTCCTCTTCCACCACTGAGAATAGTCTAGAACCATCCTCTCTGGAACTACCTCTCAGGTAGTTGAAAGCAGCTATCAAATCCCCCCTCATTCTTCTCTTCTGCAGACTAAACAATCCCAGTTCCCTCAGCCTCTCCTCATAACTCATGTGTTCCAGACCCCTAATCATTTTTGTTGCCCTTCGCTGGACTCTCTCCAATTTATCCACATCCTTCTTGTAGTGTGGGGCCCAAAACTGGACACAGTACTCTAGATGAGGCCTCACCAATGTCGAATAGAGGGGGACGATCACGTCCCTCGATCTGCTGGCTATGCCCCTACTTATACATCCCAAAATGCCATTGGCCTTCTTGGCAACAAGGGCACACTGCTGACTCATATCCAGCTTCTCGTCCACTGTCACCCCTAGGTCCTTTTCCGCAGAACTGCTGCCTAGCCATTCGGTCCCTAGTCTGTAGCTGTGCATTGGGTTCTTCCGTCCTAAGTGCAGGACCCTGCACTTATCCTTATTGAACCTCCTCAGATTTCTTTTGGCCCAATCCTCCAATTTGTCTAGGTCCCTCTGTATCCTATCCCTGCCCTCCAGCGTATCTACCACTCCTCCCAGTTTAGTATCATCCACAAATTTGCTGAGTGCAATCCACACCATCCTCCAGATCATTTATGAAGATATTGAACAAAACCGGCCCCAGGACCGACCCCTGGGGCACTCCACTTGACACCGGCTGCCAACTAGACATGGAGCCGTTGATCACTACCCGTTGAGCCCGACAATCTAGCCAACTTTCTACCCACCTTATAGTGCATTCATCCAGCCTGTACTTCTTTAACTTGCCGACAAGAATACTGTGGGAGACTGTGTCAAAAGCTTTGCTAAAGTCAAGATACAATACATCCACTGCTTTCCCTTCATCCACAGAACCAGTAATCTCATCATAGAAGGCGATTAGATTAGTCAGGCATGACCTTCCCTTGGTGAATCCATGCTGACTGTTCTTGATCACTTTCCTCTCGTGTAAGTGCTTCAGGATTGATTCCTTGAGGACCCGCTCCATGATTTTTCCAGGGACTGAGGTGAGGCTGACTGGCCTGTAGTTCCCAGGATCCTCCTTCTTCCCTTTTTTAAAGATGGGCACTACATTAGCCTTTTTCCAGTCGTCTGGGACTTCCCCCGATAGCCATGAGTTTTCAAAGATAATGGCCAATGGCTCTGCAATCACAGCCGCCAGTTCCTTTAGCACTCTTGGATGCAACTCGTCCGGCCCCATGGACTTGTGTACGTCCAGCTTTTCTAAATAGTCCCTAACCACCTCTTTCTCCACAGAGGGCTGGCCATCTATTCCCCATGTTGTGATGCCCAGCACAGCAGTCTGGGAGCTGACCTTGTTCATGAAGACAGAGGCAAAAAAAGCATTGAGTACATTAGCTTTTTCCACATCCTCTGTCACTAGGTTGCCTCCCTCATTCATTAAGGGGCCCACACTTTCCTTGGCTTTCTTCTTGTTGCCAACATACCTGAAGAAACCCTTCTTATTACTCTTAACATCTCTCGCTAGCTGCAGCTCCAGGTGCGATTTGGCCCTCCTAATTTCATTCCTACATGCCCGAGCAATATTTTTATACTCTTCCCTGGTCATATGTCCAACCTTCCACTTCTTGTAAGCTTCTTTTTTATGCTTAAGATCCGCTAGGATTTCAGCGTTAAGCCAAGCTGGTCGCCTGCCATATTTACTATTCTTTCGACACATCGGGATGGTTTGTCCCTGTAACCTCAACAGGGATTCCTTGAAATACAGCCAACTCTCCTGGACTCCTTCTATAGCTAGATATCAAATGCAAAGCACCCATTTAAAGATGGCTGGATAGCCTGTCATAATTCATATGTTTATATGGAGCAGTATTAGGTAGTCTTAGAAGAAAAATAAAATAATGTGATACCATGCACGGCATTTTGTGATGTCCAAAATCTACTCGTGTTGAATTTATAGCAAATTTTCAGATTTCTCTCTTTTGGCTGTATTGGTCTTCTGGCACACTGGACGAAAGAAATTATTTCAGAATAGTCAAGAGAATCCCAGAAAGTTGAAATGGATTTAAAGTCTTCACTTAAGTAATGACTAAAATCAGTTAAAGAAGTTTTGAACTGAGATCACAAATCTGACTCAAACCTCAAAATATGTCAAAATGTGAAAAATACCAGTAAGAAAGAGAAAGCTAGTTTGAATAAAAATATTAAGTATAATATAAATATAGCAGCTAGAATTGGTACTAAAGTAGAGAATCTTCTTTCTTCTTTTAAGGTAGTAGATGTGTAAGTCATGGGCAGACAACGTCTTGCATTTGGGAGAAATATTTGTTTGGTAATGGTTGGCAAATAGCTTTTTTTAAAAACAACAACAACAACAACTTGAGTAACTCTAAATGGTGATCAGCATTCCATAATACAGCTATTTAGCATTCTGCATTTGAACTTCTTTACTTGCTGGTATGGGCCTCTTTCTGTAACCTCACCCAAATATGCACATTTCATGATAAAAGCTATTTCTTGATAGCAATAAAGTCAGTCTCTGATGTCTTTGCTAGTCCTAGTAGCAGGACCAGCATTATACTACTTATGCCCCAAATGAGACTACATTATGGGGTAGATAGGTATATTTGCACTTGGAACTGTTGTATCCACTCTGGTGTTCATTGCAGCTGCTTACTTCTTTCTAAAGCAAATTTTGTATGCTTAGTTATCTGCTGTCCTACAACAACCTCTTGTATCCTTGTCCTGTCAAATTACTTCGAATGTAATTGTTTTTCAAGAACGATTCCTCTTGGCAGTAATGATTTTTTTCTTCCTCTTCTCAGTGTATGTATATGTCTGTGTCCTTTTCAGCTATTTATTTCCTCTCCTTTTGGTCACTCTCTCACCCCCTCCTCCCCCCCCGCATTGTCTATTGACTAACTGATGCCCTTTTTCTCCCATCTGTAACCTAATGTCTTTTCTCGCTACATTTTTTATTGTCTTCTCCTTCCCCCCTCTCTTCAGGCTCCCTATACCACTAGTAGACAATGACCAGGGCTGTGTAATCCCAGCTTTAAGCCACCAGTGCCATGGGCACCATCCTCATAAATTTCTAACTGTCCCAAAGAAACTCACACCATTATAGGCACACATTGAATTCCAGGCACCTACTGCAGATGCATCTGAGAACTGAGCAGAGGTAGGAAAATAATGGAGGAGATCCCAATATGTTTGTTGTATTTGAGTTTATCTCATTATCTTTTGTTGGAGTCAGAGTTTGCAGAAGCTACCGAGATTGTTCTAGTTTTTTTTAAACTGTATTGTTTGATCATCATAAATATAATGTCGAACTCCAAATTAGGTAGTGAGGATTTAAGAGTCGCACAGTGCCTTTTGCTAACTAATGGGGTATTAAAATATTTTTGAAATACTGTAAATCAAGTTAGGATTTACAGTAACACTTCAGACAAAACAACCTCAGCAGCTAGTTTTAGATGATTAATAAACCTGTAATGTTTTTGTCGTTTAGAATGAAAAGGAGAGCATAAAATGTATATTAACAGATATTAGATAATATTAGTGGGACTTGCTTTGTTTTTCAAAACTCTTGTTTTATTTTTTCAGACAGGGTTCTGTGCAGCTGTGCAAACATGCTACCAGAAGTAGAGTACTGCCAGATTCACAAAAGTAGTGCTGACATCCTTCTTTATACAGTAAAAACGACTGCTTCTAATTACTGTTAAACACTGTTAAACTTACTGAGTTACTGAGAAGTGCTAACCCAAGGATACTATATAAATAAGACAGTGCAGAAAAGCAAAATAAAGTGTCGTGATCTTGCTAATGTTACTCTTTGTGGTTACAATAAACATCCAGAAATATGGCACTTACAGAGAAATACTATACATTGTACAGTGTCCTCATTTTTTCCTTAACAGAAAATAATGTGGTTCCACTAAATAATATAAAGGCTGTACCTATTTAAAACAAAAAGACCCACAAACACACACAATGCAACACTGCACACACAATTCACATTCTGTGGACAGGATCAGAGACAGATCAAACTGTATGTAAGCGGGGGAATAGTCCCGCTCTTGTGGGGAACTTTCCTGGCTTCTGCACTACCCCGGTGAAGTGGGCTAGCGAAAGGATCTGAGGACTCCCCTTCCACTCTCCTGTCTGGCAGAGTCCTCATAACCCCAACAAGGCTGGGCCCAGGATTCCTGAGGGGCTCAACCCCCAACCCTGCTGTGGTCGCCTAGGACAGGGGCTAGGGTGTCCCCACTCTGGGGTACTCTCTCTGCACTGGGCACTTCTCTGACCCACTGATCATTACATACAATTTAAAGCAAATGCAAGTTATTTAATCAACAATTAATTTTAAAAAGAATAAGGGAAAATGGGAAAGGTTAAAGGAAACACATCAACCCGCTCTGTGGCAGGGAACATCACAAACTGTATCTCTGGAATGTCCGGGCAGTTCACAGTCTGTTCCTTGTAGGTCCCAGGCCTCCTTCTCAGGCCCTGACTGTGCTGCAGGGATGCTGTGGGTTGGACACTCGCTCTGGTGGTGGCCACACGCTCTCAGGCTCTAAGCGGTAGGACCCTTCTTCCCAGTGTCGCCCCTGCCGTGTTGGAGTTACAATCCAAGCCTGGCCCGCAGAGCCTCTTGGCTAAGGTGTCTCCCTGTGCTGGGCCCGCTGCCCAGAGTCCCCCTCGGTCTTCCCAGCTGCTCACCACAGCCACCTCAGGACTGCTCCAGCCCCAGCTGCACCACTCTGTCTCTGCGCTGCTGCTGCTGCTCTGCCTCCAGCTCCCTGGGCTGCTTCTTTGGCCGCTCTGCCTCTGGTTGCTGCAGCTCTGCTCCCAGGACAAGTCTGCTCTCTCTGGGCTGTGCCTCTAGCTTTGAGGCTGCAGCTCTGCTCCCAGGACAGGGTCTGCTCTCTCTGGATCTGGCACAGTTCTGCTCCTCAGCTTAGCTTGGGCCCCTGCTTTCTCCTTAGCTCGGCCCCACTCTGTCTGACCCAGGCAAATCCAGCTCACACGGAGGACAGGACCTCCGTGGCCTGCTGACTCTCTGATTAGCATGCTCGCCCTGTCATTCAGGCTGACCTGGAGCGTTGGCCTCTCCCCATTGTTCCTGGGGACTATCAGTCTCAGGGTCCTGGTTTCCCATAGACCCTTTCCCTTTTAGTACTGGGAGCTAGTCAACCAAAATACCCCCACTGAATGTTAGTAAGGAGGCAACAGTCCCCTTACGTGTACATGACAAATACTATATCACTTAATGCACGACCGGAAGGTTCTTGGGATTGTATAGTGATAAAGGCAGCAAAAGACCCCATGTAGAACAGAGTAAACTGATACTCCTAAAACTACCACCTGTCCCAAAAAACCCACCAACCCCCACCCAAAAAGAAAAACTTGCCTATAGTGAGTAGAAACTTGCAAGGCTGCTGTAATATATATTTGTACTGGTGTGCATGATAATTTTATATGCAACATGGGTGAGTTACAGTTGCTGTAGGAAACGAGAAGTGTGAAACTACTGGGCCCAAGTGTGAGTAGAGTAAGGCCTAGTATTTTCACACTTATCGTTTTCTATAGCAACTTATTTATAAGGAATAGTTGTATTGAAATCGGTGGTGCAGTACAGTTACACAGTGCAATACAGGTGTAAGCAAGATTAAAATTAGAACTGCTAACTGCCATCTCAGTGAGAAAGCTGCATCATTTTAGAATAAATTGTGCCTTTCTGACCCAGCTCTCAATAGCATGAGGCATGGGGGTGCCCTGTCCTAGCTGGAGCTCCCAGTGGCATTGTGCTTGGAGCAGAGTCTCCGGGGGAATGTCATTACTGCAGTACTACTTAAAAGGTTGTGGCATGTGATCTTCCTTGCACACGGACAGTTCTATTGGCTGATGAAAACTGTTTGTGAGAGGATCGTTCCTTGGCCTGCCCCACTATATTTTGAAGAGGCCACTTTGGAACCTGGAGCAATTCTCTAACCTTGAAAAATGGGATTGTGTTTGACCAGTGTTCAAAATTTAAAAGAGGAAAATCTAGATGTTTGTCACAATCACACATTCTGGTGTAGGTTTTTTTTTCCAGTTTGAGATGTTATCTTTTGTAGGTTACCTGAGCAGTATCTCATCATAACTTATTTTACACCCTACTGAAACAGTAATTTCATAAATATAACTGTGTGGCAGGGAGAAAGAAGAGTGATTTATTAAAATTACCCAAAAGTGTCCATGTGCTTACCGACAGCACCCTGACAGCACCCTGACAGCAGGATTGTCTGGCTATGTGGACTCCCTCCTCAGGCCCTACACTCCCAGCACTCCCAGCTATCTTCGAGACACCACTGACTTCCTGAGGAAACTACAATCCATCAGTGATCTTCCTGAAAACATCATCATGGCCACTATGCATGTAGAAGCCCTCTACACCAACATTCCACACAAAGATGGACTACAAGCCGTCAGGAACAGTATCCGCGATAATGTCACTGCTAACCTGGTGGCTGAACTTTGTGACTTTGTCCTCACCCATAACTATTTCACATTTGGGGACAATGTATACCTTCAAATCAGCGGCGCTGCTATGGGTACCCGCATGGCCCCACAGTATGCCAACATTTTTATGGCTGACTTAGAACAATGCTTCCTCAGCTCTCGTCCCCTAACGCCCCTACTCGATTTGCGCTATATTGATGACATCTTCATCATCTGGACCCATGGAAAAGAAGCCCTTGAGGAATTCCACCATGATTTCAACAATTTCCATCCCACCATCAACCTCAGCCTGGTCCAGTCCACACAAGAGATCCACTTCCTGGACACTACGGTGCTAATAAGTGATGGTCATATAAACACCACCCTATACCGGAAACCTACTGACTGCTATTCCTACCTACATGCCTCCAGCTTTACCCTGACCACACCACACGATCCATCATCTACAGCCAAGCTCTACGATACAATCCCTCAGACAGAGACAAACACCTACAAGATCTCTATCAAGCATTCTTACAACTACAATACCCACCTGCTCAAGTGAAGAAACACATTGACAGAGCCAGAAGAGTACCCAGAAGTCACCTACTACAGTACAGGCACAACAAAGAAAATAATAGAACACCACTAGCCATCACCTTCAGCCCCCAACTAAAACCTCTCCAACACATCATCAAGGATCTACAACCTATCCTGAAGGATGACCCATCACTCTCACAAATCTTGGGAGACAGGCCAGTCCTTGCCTACAGACAGCCCCCCAACCTGAAGCAAATACTCACCGGCAACCACACAGCACACAACAGAACCACTAATCTAGGAACCTATCCTTGCAACAAAGCCCGTTGCCAACTGTGCCCACATATCTATTCGGGACACCATCATAAGGCCTAATCACATCAGCCACACTATCAGAGGCTCGTTCACCTGCACATCTACCAACGTGATATATGCCATCATGTGCCAGCAATGCCCCTCTGCCATGTATATTGGTCACACTGGACAGTCTCTATGTAAAAGAATAAATGGACACAAATCAGATGTCAAGAATTATAACATTCATAAACCAATTGGAGAACACTTCAATCTCTCTGGTCACTCGATTACAGACCTAAAAGTTGCAATATTATAACAAAAAGACTTCAAAAAGAGACTCCAACGAGACACTGCTGAATTGGAATTAATTTGCAAACTGGATACAATTAACTTAGGCTTGAATAGAGACAGGGAATGGATGGATCATTACACAGAGTAAAACTATTTCCCCATGTTTATTCCCCCCCCCCCCGCAACACCCCACTGTTCCTCAGACGTTCTTGTTAACTGCTGGAAATGGCCCACCTTGATTATCACTACAAAAGGTTTTCTCCTCCCCTCCCTCCCTCCCCCCGCTCTCCTGCTGGTAATAGCTCATCTTAAGAGATCACTCTCCTTTTAGTGTGTATGATAACACCCATTTTTTCATGTTCTGTGTGTATATAAATCTCCTCATAGTATTTTCCACTGAATGCATCTGATAAAGTGAACTGTAGCTCACGAAAGCTTATGCTCAAATAAATTGGTTAGTCTCTAATGTGCCACAAGTACTCCTTTTCTTTGTGTGCTTACCTGCAGTCCTTAGGATGAGGCTCGATGCAAAACATGTCACATGAATAGGGTTGTGCCCGCTTCCCTTCCTACAAATACTTCCCACTGTCTCTTGGACCTCTTTCCATTGCCAGATATGCATCTTGCTGTTTTTCAGCAAGGAGATAGAATGTAGTTGGAACTTTCTACCGTGCACAGAATTTTTCCTCCTCACAAATGGAAGTCACAACACTGTAAAAGCATACAGGATCTGATCCTAGAGTTAAGTGATGACTTGAGACATGTTGTTTGATTTCTGTATTTTATAGCTGATTTAGGATTGTCTGCATCTTTACCATAATGAGTTGTATTTGAAGGATTTCATCGTTAGAGATCAGATAGAGCCATTTCACCACAGGGTATTATGTTCATCTTTGAGAATTACAAAGATGCTCCTTCCTTCCTGCATAATTAAACTTTATTAACCCATGCTGTCTTATGCATATTTGGAGCCAGACATTTTAAAATATAGATGACTCTGAAGGGTCAGTAGTGAAAGTTTTTTAAAGAGTACAAGTTCTGTTCAGACGATGCACACTTTCATCCTGCGTACATGAATGAACAAGATTAAAGGAATACTGTCAAGTTATTACTAATAATGTGATTTACTTGCTCTTTTAAACCATTGAAGAATGAAACTACCATTCTTACTCCTTACTTTTCTTTACTGCTTCCGTTTACCCATTTACTGCTTCCGTTTGTTAATTTGCTGTTTGGTGCTGTGTTTCCTGGTTGGTGTGTTTTTAATATGGTGACATCTGTGGCTCAATCAGTATGAATAATTTTTTGTTCTGGGAATCCAGAGTGCATCATTCTGTACATTTTTTTTTTAAATTTACTGGTTTTTGTATTCCCATAGAGCTGGCTTCTTGAAACTTTCCCTTTATTAACAACTACAGGATTTTACCATGTAAGAATAAGAATATTCCCTTGTTCTTTATAGGTTTTTGGCTTAATTTGCTTGTGAGTTGCTTTGTTGGCTAGTTTGTGGCTTGTAGCTTGTTGCTTCTTTTTTTTGATTGGCTCCTGGCAAGCAGGGAAAGGGGAGGCGAGCAGGGGCAAGGTGGGGAGAGAGTTGGGTGCACAGCAGGCCCACCACAGTCCCAGACTGCACACTGGGGTGGGATCTAGTCACACAGAGTGTTGTAGTTCTTAGGGATTGGCTTGTTTTAGCCTTGTTTTGAACTGGGATTAGCTTGATTTTTGGCTTATTGTGAAAGTCATGGTGCTTATTTGCTGCATGAAAGTTGGCCACTGTGATTGTTAGCAGAAACAGCAAGTTGTAAGTGACTATTGAAACTATTTGTAGAAAGCAAATTTTGAATTCATAATCATTAATTGCTACCTTTACTTCCGGGGAAGAACCCAGCATATGATGGGGGATTTTAGGTTTCTTGGCTTTTTCCATACAGCCCATACTTTGTGGTTGGCTACCAGAGCCTGTGAAATTGTTTTCTGACTGCATAAACCCAAGTGCTTTGCTTTGTACGATGCTCTGATCCTGGAACTAATGTGTTGATGTCACCTTATGAGTTCCTCTGGCATCTGGCAAAGCAAGGGATTTGGGGACTTATTTGTATGGGTTGCATCTCAAATATAAATACATAGTGGATGGGCTAGTAAGGTTAGTCAGATCTGTGAGCTAAACTTTCAGTTGCCATAGCTAACAACTATATCTACCAAACATATACGTGTCTGTCTCAATTTTCACTAAAGTCGGTTGTGGTTCTGTTTCTACTAAGATCCAAATTATATACTCTTGATACAGTTTCTGTTGTTCTGTGGCACTCAGTAGATCAATTCTTACAGTTTCTGAATGATATGTATTCATGAATGAGTAGTATTCAAGGCAGGAAATTCTGTGCAAAAATTTTCAGCTATAGTATCAATAAACAAGGGTTCTCAGATAAGATGGTTTACATTTTATAATATTTTACATCTTTGTGTATATAACAAAATATTAATTTGAAATGACAAATTTCATATAAACATTGGAGAATAATAATTCAGATAATTTCCAATTGTAAACCTTTATTAGCAGGTGTGAGAGCATACTACAGAACAATAATTTGACATGAATTTTATAAATTGAACAAAAACTTAATTTAGTACCATTTGTATTATTTTGCACATGAATCAGAAGTCCGATTTCAATTAACAAAGCAGACCAGGTGAAGGTATTGAGAGCTGCAAGGAAGAAATAGTAGACATGAATTGTTGAGAAAGATTACTTGTTATTAACATGAATCAATAAGTGAGCTCCCATGGAATTTAGACCTTAGTGAATTTTGGGAGATAAAATCACATATAGTTGAATTTAAGGTACTAGTAAGTAATTTTGTTTGTTCTTTTAACATAAACATAATAGTAAATTAGATGAAAGGAAGACATTTGTGTTTGTATTGGTTCTAATCTTTTTTTTAACTGTAGAACATTTGTGTTTAATTTTCTTGTGGAACTGAGACAAATATGTGTTTAATGTGCTAGTAGTTGCAAGCCTGTTGTATCTTCTAGAATCACAGCTGGAAGAAGAATTAATTGTTTCATTTCAACCTTGATCAAACTTTTCAATACAAAGCAAAAGTTAGTACTAAGAACTGGCATAAAATATTACTAAAACACAGTATAGTAAATCTCTGTAAAACTGAAGTGAAGATATTTTTGTTGGTGTGGAGGTTAAAAACAGCACTAAAACTGTTTAAAATAATTTCATTTAATTTATTATTAATATTTGAGTTACATGGTGTTTGTTTTCGTTGTGCAGTTTCTAATAAATATTTTTGTTTAGAAGATTTTGTATGATAGATAATTGCCCAGACTGCTTAACCCCTACTCACACAAATAGACTTTACTACAGGAGGTGTCCCATTGAAGTCAATGAATAAATAAGTCATGTGAATAAGGACTATCTATTCATGCAAGTATGGCTTTGCAGAATTTTTCCCTAATCCTTTGCAATTTTTAACTCAGAGAAGCATTGCAGAAGTTTCCTTTGGGATGGTAAATTTACTCACATACAATACTGTGATTTCCTTATGTTGCAACGTCGTCATTATCTTCAAATTGGTAAAGATACAGACATTCTAGGCTTTTGGGTTGCCATGGGTTTCTCAAATTGTACAGGAGTTTGTTTAGGAATTTTATAAATATTTGGTAATTAAATACAGGGATACAACGATTGGATTTTTAAATAGTCAGTCATGTTAAGAATGAGCTGAATTATATGCTTATGCTAAAGATAAATACAAACATACTGGAAATCCTAGCTCTGTGAGGTTATACGGGCATAGAATTTTAAAATCTCCTTTATGATTGCAGGGTAAATGAAACTAAAGTAGGTCTTTAAAATGTAATTACTGTAAATGAGAAGAGCGTTACTTGGAAAGCTCTATTGAGAGACATCTGACAATAAATTGAAAGCTTAGGGAAAGCATCATGCTCTCTAGCTGATGAATTGGGGAAAATAAATCTGTGGGAAAACCTGTGAGAGCTGAGTCTTGCTTTAATACTGATGACTAAAGGCTAGGCTTATTCATCAGGTGACAAATCAGTGAAAGAGGTTATGCTGCCAATAGGCCATTTTTTGTTTCCCTGTAGGGTTACCCTCTCACTCTTCCGTATTAGCAAACATAGAAATGTACAGGGGAAAGATAGACAAATGTGGTTACCCTTAAATTAAGGGTAGATGTGCATATTTATGTATGAGATTGTATGAACGGTGTCATTCAGAAATTCTCATACTTTCTTTTAACCGTTCATTTGTGTACATTTTAAATACTTTAGTTTCATAACTCTAATGTTCTTTGCTATGCATATGGTCCAGTTTACCTGTCAATGTGCAGCATTAAGTTTAACAGGTTTGTTTAATTTCCTTTTCCTTATAGTGGGGATGTAAAATATTAAACAGTTAACCAGTAAGCATTAGTCTTACCGGTTACCTCACCTTAATCATTAACCCCTGGCCGGCCGGCCGGAGCGGCCCCAGCCTTCCCGGGCCCGCCAGCTGGAGCGGCCCCAGCCACACCATAGAGGCATAGGGCTTATGTCAGTGGATTTAGAGCGACACAGTGTCTGGGTAGACACTGAATTTTGTACACTGGGTGCTGTGCAGTCTCTGCTCCAAGCTGGGCTGCCCAGGGTCCTGGTTTGGGCTGCCACCTGAGGTCCCCACTGAGAGCCCTGCTGCCTGCACCCCCGCCCCCCGGATCACTGCTCCGACCAGACTTCCGGTGTGGATCTCTGTGCCTGAGACGAGAATCCCGAGGCAGCTCTCACCCCCCCACCCCCAGCTCCCAGCTGGGCGTGGGAAGGCAAGAAGCTTCAGGGAGCATCTGGGTTCCTGGGGAAGAACTGCATGGAGTTACCCACACTGCTCCTCTTCAGTTGGTGGAAGCGCTCCTGATGAGGGGACACACCACCGATAGAAAGGTAGCGTGGACATCCGCCCCTGCATTAATTACCGTGGGGGCTGAAGTCGACCTAACATAGGTCGACTTATTTTGTAGTGTAGACATAGCCTAATAGCAGGAGTGGCTGAAACCTAATACACTCCATTGTGATGAAATGTTACCACACATAAGGGGCCCTGAATGAGTGTGTAAAGAAGGTAGCGTGCAAAGAGCTTGCAGCCACTCTCTCCTGCAGGCTGGACATATTGTAGTTTGACTAGTACTAATCCTTTCTCAAAAGTGCGGCTGCACTGCATTGGCCAATAGGAATTGGCGAAGCACGGAATTCCAAGTCAAAGGACATTACCCCAGAGATATGCAGTGCTGTAGAAAAATTACAGATACGGTTCTATTGCATCAAGGAAGCTGGATTATGCTCCTTTTTTGTTTCTTTCATTTCCATACTTGAGGACTTGTCAGCAGTTTTATTTTTAAAGCCCTGTCTCGAAGTTTATCCCTTGGTTATGAAATATTGCTCACACCTAAATATTTTGACTAAAATCCATTTTTGCTTTAAATAGCTTTTAAAGGTGTTTGGTTCTTTTTAACCCTTTGGAGGTGGACAATACTGTGGTAAGTTATTAAATGGAATGCTAGGAGTTGTACGTGTCTATGTTGGCACATATGCCAATAAGTCTGATATACAAAGTTATGGTGTTAGCTTGGTGCCCCTTTTTGGTCTCTCTGAATGTGCCCCCTCAGATGAGAAGCCCTGACCCGTCTCGGTATGTAATCTTGTGATTATTCATCTCTTAGATCAGGACCTGGATACACTACCTTATGTGTCACAACTGCCTATCACTCTACGGTCTGACAAGATTTCAGGCACCTACATTTCTTCCCTTCAGGAATCTGTGACAAATGAGATTGACCAACCCCCTTCTTAACATGAAGTATTTTTATTTAGCATTTGGAATAAAGAACTTTAAAACAAACAGCCAACATGCATATTTAGTCTCATGTAATCTTACACTTAACCACTAACTAAATTAAACAGGCTTTCCTCCTAAGATAGAGAAACGGGATTGAACCAACTTAAGTTCTCTTAGCAAAACCAGATGCTCCTTTGTCTGTGGGGACTCTGTCTGGTACTCTCTGACCCATCCTGTTCAAACTGGCTTCAGTGCTCCACGCAAGAATAAGATAGAGCCGATAAGGCTACTTGGTCTGTAAGCAGTTGGGAGACTATTAGCAAGGGCTTCCTCCCTCTTTCCCCATGTGGCTAGGTTCTGTCACCCAAACAGACTGATTGGGTGTAATGTAAATTTCAGAATGGAACAGAAACAACACAAAAGTGACAGGTCCAGATACCATATTAATAATTATTAAAGGGCACTCTAACATTGGTTACAAAAGTGTGCAGGGAATCACTCGGGGTATGCTAAATGTAGCACAAAGTTTAAACTGTGAACCTGAATTTCTTTGTTTTTGTGGCTTTAAATCAAAACTTTAACATAACTTGAGTGTGCATTTTTGTTATATAATATCCTTTTAACTTTTAGTGAAGCATGAATACTTCCCAAAAGGACAGTAATAGTCATTAAGGTTTATTGTGTAATTATATAAAATACAGTTAGACGTGTTTAAAAATCACGCCAAAAGAAATTATGCAACCTGAATAATGGTCTTTTAACAAAGTCAAGCACTCAAAAATTAGGAACTGTCAGAATTAATGTTGCCTGTGTAACCTTTATTTCCCACGTCCTGTGGATGCATTATGTTAGTCTTTAATTACATGACCATATGTTATTTTTTCCACATGCTCAGTGTGGATGGAGTCACTGGGGAATTGAGCTGTGGCTCGGTAGCAAGTCTACTTAGTCAAAATTGGGCAAATTTTCATGGGGACTGTAAAAGGCATATCCCTGTCACACAGGCCACCCTATGCCAAATTTCAGGTCCCTACTCCAAAGCAAAGTTGGCAAAGTTATAAGTAAGGCTGTGAGTCTTTCACGGAAGTCACAGATCCTGTGACTTTCTAGGACCTCCCATGAAATCTGCAACAACTGGTGTGGCTGACTCCAGGGCCAGCTGGGGTGCTCCAGAGTCAGCCGCACTGGCAGCTCCTCGGGCAGCCCCAGGCAGCTGGTCCCAGACACTGCTCCCGAGCAGTGGTCTGAGAGCAGCAGCGATGGGGCCCTGGACTGTCCCCCTTCCAGAGCAGCGGCGGCAGTGGGGCCCTGGGACCTCCCCTTCTCCTCTCCTCTAGTTAGGGGTATTTGTAGTAAAATCATGGATAGGTCATGGGCTGTGACTTTTTGGTTATTGCCCATGACCTGGTCCTGCTTTGAGCAGGGGATTGGACTAGATGATCTCCTGAGGTCTCTTCCAACCCTAATATTCTATGATTCATGACTTTTACTAAAAATACCCATGACTAAATTGTAGCTTTAGTTATAAGCAACTGAAAACAGGGTCTTATAATGGGAAGTGACACACAACCTTAATAACAGATTAACAACGCAAGCCTGCCACTGCACAATGACCTTTTAAAACCACTCTCTGCGCATTTGCTGTCACATTGCCCATTATGGTCTCATCCGCCACACCAAGATGTTGAGAATGGATATCTGTTATAATCCCCAACCAGTCCCTCGTTGCTGATCCACAATTTTCCTGCTTGGTTTTGACCTGCCCCATCGCCAACGGTCCCTGTTGAACAGGTTCCAGACCGGGCAAGGTCTCTGTGCAGCCAACCAGTATCTCTGGGGCCTTCATGACAGACCTTTGTGCAGCTGCGGCGCAACACGGACGATGATGCATCATGCCACTGAAGATGCCATCGCTTGGCTAGACGACTATGCACACAATAAATAAAACAACAACAGATGGTGTTACACGTCCCACTTAAAATACAGAGCTACACTTAAAAATAAATTTGCAGAGTAACAGGTAGAGAAGAAATAGGGTATATGTCGTTCTAGAGATACAATAACTGAACACTGAAAGATATTGTTTTGCAGCCATCTAATAATGGAAAACATGTGGATTGCACAGCCAGAGAAAACAGAAAATATTCAATATTGCATAATGGGGACAATACAGCAACAAAACTCCTGAATGCTAAGAGTCTGCCATAAACACAGAAAGAATGACTGACACAAGAGGTAATGAAATAGAAGGTGAAGGGCAGGTAGCCTTTTCAATTTAAGTGAGAGGAAAGGGGCCTTTCTCCTTTTGGTATCACCTAAGGGATCATCTAGTTGGCCACTGACCTGCCCCTTGTCCTGGTGCACGTACTCATGTACTAGTGCCTACATTGTACTACACAAAGGAACTCCATAGGTGAATTTGGTTTCTAGTCCACGATGGGAAAGATAGCTTTCCATCATGGGTGGCGGGTATAATAGGCAAGGGGAAGCTGTTCCTGCCTAGCACAGCCGCCCCTACTGCCTGGCACCTGAGCCGTGGTGCCCCTCCCCCCTGCCTCTTCCCCCTCCCTGCTCTGACCCTTCTCGGAGGCTCCCACAGTCAGCCGCTGCTGCTGCCTGGAGAGTCTTCCTCCTTTCGTCCACCCCACCCCCTTCAGAGGTCCCCACAGCTGCTGGCTGCATCCCTCATCCTCACCACCCCCATCCCTAAGGGGCGCGAGGTATGTGAGGATGCCAGCCACAGGCGCGGAATGCGGAGACAAGGGGAGGGGATCTCTGAGTTAACTTTACACATGTGAAAAAGCCTTCCAGAGACCTAGTAGCAGAGATCACTGAAACTGTTAAAGGGCCATTAAGGTGGTAATGAAGCCATTTAATAGGCATTTGCCAATGCCCAGGAAGCTTTTGGCCACATTCAGCTGGGTTTTATATTGTAGGAGAATGTGTTATTGGGGTTAAAAACTGTTTCCAAATGAACCATCAGTTATGCTCTGTACCCAGCAGAAGTATTTTTGACTAACCTCGCTCAAGGAGGAGCTGACATAGCCAGTGAGTTTATATCTTGATCTAGTTGTTTTATTCAAACCCAGTTTAAGTAAACGAGTCTGGCACGAAATTGTGTGTGAAAGGTTATTAAACTACTGCCTTAATGCAGCAGGCTGTCAATGACAAACACTTTTTCAAAAGGAGAGATTAGGCTTCAGCTTGGTGCAGGTAACCTGGCTTTTCGTCTCTCTCTATACAGTAGACTCCGAACTCCCTGCCACACAGAAGAGAATCCATCTGGCAATTGATCTATAGCTATTGCCTGTTCAGTTCCCTTGGGGAATGTTATTAGTGTTTTAAGGTGAAAAGGGGGAAGGGTTTCGTGGGGGGGGGGAGGGGTGGCGGCAGCAGCAGGGTGAGGAGCTGAGCTGTAAACCAGCTGTATGGCAGGTGGGGGCAGTCTCGTGGCGGGTGGGGAAGGGGTCTGGCGGGGGGGTGAGGAGGTGAGCAGCAGGTGGGCAGGGGAGGAGGTGAGTGGAGGGGGGAATCTTGTGTGGGGGTGAAGAGGTGAGCGGCGAGTCAGCGGCAGGCGGGAGCGGAGTCTGGGACAGTGTGTGTGTGGGGGGGTGGGGGGCTGTGGGCAGAAGAGGTGGGACAAGGAGCTAGCCTTCCCCTGGGGAAGTTTCACCCTCCACCCATGCTTTCCATCCAAACTAGAAATAATTGGGAGATAATGAACCATCTTTCCATTTTAGTTGCTTAGCTTTTCTCTCTCTAAAAATACTATCTTGTTGCACACTTGCATATATGCCAGCACTTATGACATAGTGAACAACAGTTGCAAATTTGCTGAACTGCTGTTTTCCCCATTCTCCCATAACTGTAAGCCTGGGCCCAGGCTTTAAGACTCCCTTTTACCCAAACTATGGCTTGATCTTACAATATCCTTGGCCTACTGTCCTCCATTGCACTGTTGTGGGAACTGAACTCCTCTTACTAAGAGAGAGAGCGTGGGACTGTTGAGTTGCTGAGCTGGGGGCAAGTAATTCTAACTTGGGTCATGACTTGACTTGTCCATTAGCACTCAGACAGGTAGCTGAGAGGTAAGAGCCAGGGCTTGTATACATTTAAAATACTGCAGCGATACAGCTGCAGGGCTTCAGTGAAGATGTTACCTGCACCGATAGGAGGGGTTCTCGTGTCGGTGTAGGTAATCCACCTCCTTAAGTGGTGGCTCTGTCTGTATTGGGGGTTAGGTCAGTTTTAGAGATTCTGGAGCAATTTGTATAGTGGGCGTGCTGAGATCAATTAAACCAAATTGTAAACCCTGTATATGATGGAAACCACTTCAAGCCAAGGTGTGTGGTAGCACTTCTAGTTCCAGCACCTATGGTCGGTTTAAATGTGTTACTCAGGGGTGTGGATTTTTCACACCCCTGAGTGACGTAGTTATACTGACCTAATTCCCTAGTGTAGACCAGATCTTTTTCAGCTGGAATCCATTGCTCCAACCCCTTGCTGATTGAAACACACTGATCCAAGTTTCACTACCTCCCTTCTGCTCATGTCAGCTTTTCTGTTTTTTTCCCCTGGACCGAGATTACTTTTTGGTTTTGTATAAACATAAGAATGGCCATACTGGGTCAGACCAATAGTCCATCTAGCCCAGTATTCTGTCTTCCGACAGTGGCCAATGCTTCCGACAAGTGCTTCAGAGGGAATGAACATAACAGGCATTCATTGAGTGATCCATCCTATCCCGTCCATTCCCAGCTTCTGGCAAACAGAGGCTAGGGACATTCAGAACATAGTGTTGCATCTCTTACCATCCTGGATAATAGCAATTGATGGACCTATCTTCCATGAACTTACCTAGTTCTTTTTTGAATCCTGTTATAATTTTGACCTTCACAATATTCCCTGGCAACGAATTCCACAGGTTGACTGTGTGTTGTGTGAAAAAGTACTTCCTTCTGTTTGCTTTTAAATCTGCTGCCTATTAATTTCATTGGGTGACCTCTAGTTCTTGTGTTATGTGAAGGAGTAAATAACACTTCCTTATTTACTTTCTCCACACCAGTCAAGATTTTATAGATGTCTATCATATTCCCTCTTAGTTGTCTCTTTTCCAACTTGAAAAGTCCTAATCTTTGGGGTTTGGGGTGGAGTTTGACAGCTCGTGACCCCCCCATGTAATAACCTTGTGACCCCCTGAGGGGTCCTGACCTCCACTTTGAGAACCCCTGGTTAACCTGTTCCCTGTCGAATTAAACTACTCTTAAACCAGAATAAGAGAGTGCACACCCCTGTGTGGACAACTAATATAGCATCCACACAGAAATTTAATGGAATCAGTTTAAATTCACATTTTAGATTAAACTAGTACAGTTTTCTATGTTGTAAACCCTTACCCTCTGCAAAAGGCTTCTCTTTTCTGTTCCTTTTCTCTGCTGCAAAGAAAGTCCCTGGTCAGAGACTAGGTATTAAAAAATAAATCTTTGTTTAGGTGCTCTATTAAAGCCTTATCATTGGGTTGATAGACTGTAGTATCTCAGAATAATTAGTTTATCATGCAAATTGACACACAAATTTTAAGTTACTAAAAGCTCCAACACTGTAAATTTTCCTTTAAAAAAAGCCATTTTGATGTCGCCCCCACCCCATAAAAAACTTCAAACTAGGCAACTTCTCATGTTGACAGTAATATAATTTATTCCTTAGAATACTAGCATAGTTTTATAATGTGAGCCTAATATATGTATATAGGGATTTATATTGCCTCAAACCAGCTGCCAAATTTGTACTGACATTCATTTGTACAAATAAATAATAGAATTTTGTATGCAGTTGGAACTGTGTGCAGACCTGGTAGCAAATTCAGTTTGTGGATGTAAACTGTGTTTTCACACAGAGATGATTTTGCACACACAAAAGGTGATCTCTAAAAATGTGGCACTATGTGTTTACTGTATGTTGTCAATCTCTAAAGGGCTTGAAAGGTTTAAATTTAAAAAAAAATCTAGATTTTAGTTTAACTCTTTTAGGGGGGTGTTCAGTTTTGAACAGCCAGCCAATAAATAAACCCTGAAAATAAGCTTTTTAAAAAAATAAAAACTGATGACCTATATAGTGGCACAAAATAGAGCCTCCAAAATAAATAAATAGAACAGACGATAGCTTCAGTGCTAGTGTAAAAATGTATCTTATCTGGGGAGATGCATATTTGGAAGGCAGTATGCTTTGACTTGGCCAATTCAACTTATCAAGACAAAACAGCATTATACCGAATGTTATTTGTGGCTCATATCACCAAGTACCCTGGATTTTGAACTCTTAATTGGTGCAGTTATTTTCAGATTCTGATCAAATGGAATAATTTAGAAGAACATTAGTAATCAAATTAAGGACCTGTCACCACTGAATATATCAATAGTACAAAATCTTAATATATCATAACCAGCAATTTTATGTAGTACATAGGTGAAAGTAAGTATACAATATTTTATTTTAAAATGCATCCATGTAACCATGATAACAGTCTTTGTTTCATGTACATTTACTATTTCAAATCAGGTACATTCTTACCTGCAGAAGATGGGGAAATATTATATAAAAACATGGAAAACCAAATATGTTTTCATGTTAACCTGCAGTAGGAGATTAGATGGGGTAGAAATGCACCATCTAAGGCAGAGCTTCCAGACGTTTCTTATTGTCTGTCCCCTTTCAGATCGACCAGCTGTGTGCATACCCCATCCTTCTTATCACTGATACTTTGTGTGTTCTTATTAACACTACCTGTATTTAACCATCTGTCCATACTTCACTGTTAAATACAGATATAGTGTGATATATACAATAGAAAAAAAAACCTGACTAAGTTCGGAGCTCAGTTAGACTGGACAGTTGCTGGGCAATTGAACTCGCGCTGCACAGTGATTGGAGGTGAGGGGTCTGTGAGTCAGCATCTCTGTGTTCTCGTTGGAACATCTTGAAGTAAATTAACTAACGTATTTTATATAACAAATTCCCACAGAGTTATAAAGCTTCAATTGAGTAGCCTATTATGAAAATGCATTAAATAAAATTATTAATAATAAAATCCACTGTTACACAATATCTCCTGCAAACCCCCAGAGATGTCTTGTGTACCGCCAGGGGTTGCATACCTCAGGTTGGGAATCCCTGATCTAAGGGGTATTACTAGGGACATTGGCTATAAATTGTGAATCAGAAAGGGTTAAAATCTTTGAGAACAAAATCTCAGTCAATGTCCAAGTTTCAAAAGCTATCTTTTTTCCTATATCATATCTATTTAATCAGATATTTCAACAACAATACAGTGCATCAAAGTCTGCCTTCAGTTATATGAATCTAGTCAACAGCAAACTTTGGTCCTGGATGTCTTTTTATTTTTATATATGCTATAAGTTGTTATATATTTTAGTTTTACAAAGGTGATGTAGTTTTTTTTAAACAGAAGTAAAATGTTGAGACAGAACCCAAAAAATGTTATGTTTTTCTACAGAGAATGTTTCCTGTCTAGTTTACACTGAATGCTTTGGTATTAAAAAATAGCTTGAATTTTTCAAATTTAACTTAAAATGTTAAGCTGATATTATGCTTCAAAATAATAGTGACAACGGTGAACCTAATAACGGAATATATATATTATTTTGGTAATGATAATAGCTAGAGGTACTGCACGTAGTCTCTAGAGAAAGATTTTAAAATGTGTTGACCACAAACAATAAATGTATTAACATTAAATAATAAATTAAACCTATTCACATGAATCAAAATGATTCAGTGGCCAGCACAGACAAGACTTCACAATATATTCTATACCACAGAAATGTAAAGAGATGGAAATTTCCAGGAGACAGACATGTTTTGTATGTCAAAAGAGAGTCCTAACATACAATAGAAGTGCCGGTAACACTGATCCTACAAAATGATTCTTTCACAGTCTTGCTGAGTGAGAAGGCTTTTGCCATTTTGGCATACTCTTTGCATAATAAATCTCCTGCACTAGTTGGCAAATTATCAAAAAACAATGTCCTATGAGTTCAAAAAACTCACCAGATTATTCCTTTACTATGTTGTGTAGTTTTTCCATTACACACAAATTAAGTATTAAAACCAAAACAACTTGAGTGGGGAGTACACTGTCCACATCTTAACTACATGTTGCCTTCAGAGCAAGCAGTAACAAGGATATTGTGTTGTTGGATTTTGTTTTTTCCTTGGTCAAATGAAAACTAAAGAACAAACAATATCACTTTCCACTGCAGTAACAAAGACAGCATGAATCTGATGTAAAAACAAATAAGAGATAACTTGGTAACTTAGAAATAGGTCAGATTGCTGAAAGTGATCCCATTTCCCCCAAATCCATTATTATTAATTATTTATATTACAGTTGTGTTCTGAGGCCCCAGTCAGGGCTCTGTTGTACTGTGTGCTATGCAAATATAAAAACAGAGGACAAATACAGTATTATATTATTTTGCTTTCTTTTATTTCCCACAGATATCTTAAATTGTAGATTGGTCTTTGACTTCATTTAGAGTGTAAGCTCCTCTGGAGAAAAGGAGGTGTATTTGTATGTATTTGTACAACACATTAAAGTGACTGAAATGGTTCAAATCTTGGGAAAAGTCTCTATCACTACTTACAAAGTAAATCAAGATTTTGGGTCAAAAGCCTTGAGTGTCCCAAAGACATTGAATTGTTGCAATCCATAGTTATCTAAAGTATTGAGCAGAGGTTCTTTGTTAGACTTCATGATTTCACATTTGGGGACAATGTATACCTTCAGATCAGCGGCACTGCTATGGGTACCCGCATGGCCCCACAGTATGCCAACATTTTTATGGCTGATTTAGAACAACGCTTCCTCAGCTCTTGTCCCCTAAAGCCCCTACTCTACTTGCGCTATATTGATGACATCTTCATCATCTGGACCCATGGAAAAGAAGCCCTTGAGGAATTCCACCATGATTTCAACAATTTCCATCCCACCACCAACCTCAGCCTGGTCCAGTCCACACAAGAGATCCACTTCCTGGACACTACAGTGCTAATAAACAATGGTCACATAAACACCACCCTATACCGGAAACCTACTGACCGCTATTCCTACCTGCATGCCTCCAGCTTTCACCCTGACCACACCACACGATCCATCATCTACAGCCAAGCTCTGCGATACAACCGCATTTGCTCCAACCCCTCAGACAGAGACAAACACCTACAAGATCTCTGTCAAGCTTTCTTACAACTACAATACCCACCTGCAGAAGTAAAGAAACAGATTGATAGAGCCAGAAGAGTTCCCAGAAGTTACCTACTACAGGACAGGCCAAACAAAGAAAATAACAGAACGCCACTAGCCGTCACCTTCAGCCCCCAACTAAAACCCCTCCAACGCATTATTAAGGATCTACAACCTATCCTAAAGGATGACCCAACACTCTCACAAATCTTGGGAGACAGGCCAGTCCTTGCCTACAGACAGTCCCGCAACCTGAAGCAAATACTCACCAACAACCACATACCACACAACAGAACCACTAACCCAGGAACTTATCCTTGCAACAAAGCCCGTTGCCAATTGTGCCCACATATCTATTCAGGGGACACCATCACAGGGCCTAATAACATCAGCCACACTATCAGAGGCTCGTTCACCTGCACATCCACCAATGTGATATATGCCATCATGTGCCAGCAATGCCCCTCTGCCATGTACATTGGTCAAACTGGACAGTCTCTACGTAAAAGAATAAATGGACACAAATCAGATGTCAAGAATTATAACATTCATAAACCAGTCGGAGAACACTTCAATCTCTCTGGTCACGCAATCACAGACATGAAGGTCGCTATCTTAAAACAAAAAAACTTCAAATCCAGACTCCAGCGAGAAACTGCTGAATTGGAATTCATTTGCAAATTGGATACTATTAATTTAGGCTTAAATAGAGACTGGGAGTGGCTAAGTCATTATGCAAGGTAGCCTATTTCCTCTTGTTTTTTCCTACCCCCCCCCCCAGATGTTCTGGTTTAACTTGGATTTAAACTTGGAGAGTGGTCAGTTTGGATGAGCTATTACCAGCAGGAGAGTGAGTTTGTGTGTGTATGGGGGTGGGGGGGATGTGAGAGAACCTGGATTTGTGCTGGAAATGGCCCACCTTAATTATGCACATTATAGGGAGAATGGTCACTTTGGATGAGCTATTACCAGCAGGATAGTGAGTTTGTGTGTCTGGTTTTTGGGAGGGGGGTGAGGGGGTGAGAGAACCTGGATTTGTGCAGGAAATGGCCCAACTTTATTATCATGCACATTGTGTAAAGAGTTGTCACTTTGGATGGGCTATCACCAGCAGGAGAGTGAATCTGTGTTGGGGGGGGGGGGTGGAGGGTGAGAAAACCTGGATTTGTGCTGGAAATGGCCCACCTGGTGATCACTTTAGATAAGCTATTACCAGCTGGACAGTGGGGTGGGAGGAGGTATTTTTTCATATTCTCTGTGTATATATAAAGTCTGCTACAGTTTCCACGGCATGCATCCGATGAAGTGAGCTGTAGCTCACGAAAGCTCATGCTCAAATAAATTGGTTAGTCTCTAAGGTGCCACAAGTACTCCTTTTCTTTTCGCGAATACAGACTAACACAGCTGTTACTCTGAAATTTGTTAGACTTGTTACCATTCACAATTCAGTAGCATCCTGATCCTTTATGTGGGAACATGAAATTTGCTACATTATATTAAATTATTGGTTCAATCTAATGTCCAGTTATCTTGCCTCTAGCTTTATTCAAAGTTTCTAAGGTAGAGCACTCCCCACCTCCAAAAATTTATTTTGTTGTGCAACGTTCCAGTGAGGGTGAAGGGCTTTTATTTATTGATTGGTTGGTCCTTTTTTCATACTGTGTTTCTAAAATATTCCAGTCAGTTTTGTCAAATTAAGATAGATTTAGAACTGTAAAACATGTAGTAACTGTCTTGCAGAATTGAGTAAGCTGTCCTGTTCACCTTCATTTTTGCAGGCCTGATTGATGCTATATGTCTCTGTGAGTTACATTTTGGGGGTAGAGGATAATTATTGCCATTGCTGTCAGTGATATAACAGAGCTTTTGATACACAGTATTCTGCTTACAATCAACTGAGTAAGATGTTTTTTTTGGCAATGTTTACGGAAAAAAGACATTTTTTGTGAAATTGTGGACAGTCTATGTAGCAAAAAGATGAATAGTTTCTTGGAATTGTAACTTTGATCCTAGAGAAAAATAGGCGGAGGGAATACCTCTGCAGTCTTACAACAGCCTGTGAAGCTGGTGCCAGGGTTGGAAAAACCAGGCTGCCCTATGCAGTGTCTCACAGAACTTATTTCTTGGTGATGAATGAATGAAGGGGGAAGAATGCCTGGTAATGCCATGCCATTAGTCTTCCTCTGAGGCTTTAAATTGTGCATCTTTATGTATTGTTCTTGATGGAAGGGAAATTTTAGATCAAAATTATGACTTAATACATGCCTGACCCAAATTTCTGAGGTATAGAAGATTTCACACATGAAAACTTCCAGCACTAAGGGGAAATGGCTCAAACACTGGTTCGATAGCCAACTAGTTCCCTGCAAGCAAGCAGCGGAAGGTTTAAAAAAAAGACAAAGACAGCTAGGAACACCACAAAAGCCTTGCTGAGCAAATCCCTATTAATGGGCTGTCAAGTTTAGAGTTCAATACAATTTAATTTAAAAAAAAAATCAGCCAGAGAAAAACCAGAGGTGGTTACCTGGGCAGGTGGGGATAATATCAGAAACAAAGGTGTACCTGAACTGACACTAAACTGGGAGGAGAGGTAGATACGCTGGAGGGTAGGGATAGGATACAGAGGGACCGAGACAAATTAGAGGATTGGGCCAAAAGAAATCTGAGGAGGTTCAGCAAGGACAAGTGCAGAGTCCTGCACTTAAGACAGAAGAATCCCATGCACCGCTACAGACTAGGGACTGAATGGCTAGGCAGCAGTTCTGCGGAAAAGGAGCTAGGGGTTACAGTGGACGAGAAGCTGGATATGAGTCAACAGTGTGCCCTTGTTGCCAGGAAGGCCAATGGCATTTGGGATGTATTAGTAGGGGCATAGCCAGCAGATCGAGGGACGTGATCATTCCCCTCTATTCGACATTGGTGAGGCCTCATCTGGAGTAGTGTGTCCAGTTTTGGGCCCCACACTACAAGAAGGATGTGGAAAAATTGGAAAATGTCCAGCGGAGGGCAACAAAAATGATTAGGGGACTGGAACACATGACTTATGAGGCAAGGCTGAGGGAACTGGGATTGTTTAGTCTGCGGAAGAGAAGAATGAGGGGGGATTTGATAGCTGCTTTCAACTACCTGAAAGGGGGTTCCAAAGAGGATGGATCTGGACTGTTCTCAGTGGTAGCAGATGACAGAACGAGGAGTAATGCTCTCAAGTTGCAGTGGGGGAGGTTTAGGTTGGATATTAGGAAAAACTTTTTCACTAGGAGGGTGGTGAAGCACTGGAATGCTACCTAGGGAGGTGGCAGAATCTCCTTCCTTAGAAGTTTTTAAGGTCAGGCTTGACAAAGCCCTGGCTGGTATGATTTTGTTGGGGATTGGTCCTGCTTTGATCAGGGGGTTGGACTAGATGACTTCCTGAGGTCCCTTCCAACCCTGATATTCTATGATTCTATGAAGCAGAAGATAAAAGAAGCATGTTATCTGTCTACAACCAGTGTCCTGATGGCATGCTGACAATACTTTATCACAAGCAGGAAATAAAACTGGGCAAAGAGATTACCCCCGTTTTGAATTTTTTGAAGTGTTGACCTTTTCTCAAAAATGGACTTTTTCAAGCCCTTTCAACAAATTTCAAATGACAAAACAAATTCGCCTGAGTGCAGCGTCTCATTGCTAATAGATGTTTCTGGGAGTACATACTCCGGATCCCTTTATGTAGGATCCCCATTGAACAGAGTCTGGTTGAAGGTCATTATGCTGATTTCCATAGTCCTTTATGGTGTTGGCTTAACTTCCTGTGAGATTGCCTCTCTTCCTTTGGTGGTGACCTCTTATATTCCACTGGAATATAATTCTGTAAAAACAGGGAAGACTCTTATCCCCAGTAAGTAGATATTATGCAGGAGACAAACCAAGACTGTGGAACTCAATGCCAGATGAAATAGGAATAACCACAATGGTCAGAATGAAATGAAAACCTCATCTCTTCCACTTAGTTTAACCACAATGACCCTCTCAAACAAGTCAGCATTCAAGTCTCTCTCTCTCTCTCTCTCTCTCTCTCTCTGTGTGTGTGTGATATATATATATATATATATATAAAGCAAAAAATAAACCTAACAATTTTAGGCTTATTCCTGCCAGCAGGATGGAAAGAGAGATTTTTGTGATTATTCCTTATGGAAAGCACTCAGATATTGTGATGATGGGCAAACTTATAAATACCAGGATAGATGGAATGTGTAGCATTTGCAAAGTGCTTTACAGCATCAAAATGTGGACAAATGTTACCTGACATTAATTTTAGCACTTTGCACTGTAGCAAACTTGGCAACTAGGAATAAGCCTTTTGGTTAAGGCTGTGGGCAGTGAACATGGTGTCAAAACACTTTCTGAGTGGCTTTCCCCTAAGGTAGCTGATTGAACAATGCCAGAAACAAAATCTGTTATGCCTTAGTATAAGTCCAGCTTTTGGCAGCTTTTTTTTTTTTATTTTAAACTTCAGACTTCTTCTAAAAATGGTAAATCCGAACAAGAGGATAGGAATAATTTCCATGTCTCCATGTTTTCATTCCATTCACAATACAAATGACAAAGGTAATGGATGTTGCCCTCTCTGTTACACAGTTCAAATGTACGCATGGAAATGGGGTTGACTTCCTTATGATGAGGAACGGAAGACAACGAGGGTTCAGGTACAATTTATTTGCCTATTTGTTCCTTCCTTTAGCAGGCTGGCGTTTCAATAGTAATTCACATGGATACTATAAACAGGTTTTAAAGCAATGGCAATACCAGCATCTAAAAAATGTTTTTAAAAGTGAAAGCAGCAGGTCATTGCACAGAAATCAAATGCATGTGTCTGATGCCTGTAGAAAATGGATCTTACTAGGACAGATGAGGAAGAGCAGCATACTCTTTTAATAATAAAATTCTTAGGGACAAATTTTGGCCCTACATGTTGGTCTCCCACTGACTTAAATGGGAGCTCCATGCATGGATCTGTAGCCAGAATTTGGATCTTCTGTATATTCCCTAAAAATATTTATATAAAATGTGTTCTATTTCATATTGTGACAAAGTTCCTCCTCTGCCTTGGTGGATCCTGCGCTTATTGGTGGATTTTCTCGCCTCAGAGGTTCACGGCAGCCCTCAGTTTGGCCACATTCCTGGGTCAAATCGGCTGTTCACTCAGTTAGCCTCATCACTGGTCAGCATGGGGAAAGGAAGAACAACAATCCCCGCAGTCTCTGCTGATCCACGTAGTGGATCGGGGAACAGGCCAGAGACCTTCCCCTCTGGTGGAACCCACAGTCCAGTTCAACTCCTCCGGTATCAAGTAGGGGGATGGGGGGAAACCCGGGCCTGCCCTCTACTCTGGGTTCCAGCCCAGGGCCCTGTGGATTGCAGCTGTCTACAGTGGTTCCTGTAATAGCTGCGTGACAGCTACAACTCCCTGGGCTACTTCCCCATGGCCTCCTCCCAACACCTTCTTTATTCTCCCCACAGGACCTTCCTCCTGATGTCTGATAATGCTTCTACTTCTCAGTTTTCCAGTAGCACACCTGCTCACTCTCAGCTTCTTGCTCCCAGCTCCTCACACGCACTCCACAAACTGAAGTGATCTCCTTTTTAAAACCCAGGTGCCCTGATTAGCCTGCCTGTCTTAATTGGCTACAGGTGTTCTAATCAGCCTGTCTGCCTTAATTGTTTCCAGAAAGTTCCTGATTGTTCTGGAACCTTCCCTGTTAGGAAACGGAACGTCTTTTGCTTGCTCCTCAGCTATCTGCTTTCTATTCTTTCCTAAAGCCCCCTGGCCCGGATTTTTCTTACTTTTTGCACCTGCCTTAGTCCCCCCCCGACCGGGCCAGACGCTTTTTTGATTTTTCTTTTCATTTTTTGTGTTTTTTTTCCGTCTACGTCCTTCGCCGGCCATCCCCCCCCACGCCTGCTTTCGGGCGCAGCTATTTGCCTCAGCTGAGCCCCCGGAGGAGGGGGGGAAGATTGCCGATTTTGCTGTCCGGAGGGGGGAGTGGAAACCCCCAGACCCAGCAGTTTTGCCGGCAGCTCGGACCTTACAACATTCTTAACATACCGGAGGACTTGGAACACAGCCAACACAGCTGGAGACGGAGATTTCATCAGACAGAAGAAATAATATAAATCATTGCGACGAAGGCCGTAAGATTGAGTAACTTTCTGAATTATACTCTCGTGGGGGGGAGTTTGACTGTGATTACTTGCGTTTGTGGCGGCACAGGGGGTGTGGCGTGGAGACCCCCACCCCCGATCCATCGGTGCCCCTACCCCCCCATCGTTATTACAACTGTCATGGCCCCCCCGCAGTCTGTCCCTGCTGGCAATCTGCCATCTCCCTTCGGATCCAGCTGTTTGCTTTGAACTTTGCCTTCCGGACCGGACCTAACAACCGACCAACCGAGACTCTTTGGACAAACGTGTGTGGGTCTGCACCCCCCCCCCGGATTGCTTATCCCACAACTTGCCCCTTTTACTGGACCCCGATTTTGTTCCCCCCCCTCCTCCCAGCCCCCCTCCCTCGGCATTTTTTCCCTTCCCGTCCGCAGCCAGCGGAAGGAGGGGCTATTCCGCCTTCTCCCCTCCCCCCTCCTCCTTCCGGTGTCTCCCTGTCTCTCCCTGCTCACAATGGCGGGGAACGAGAGGGGCGAGACTGCTTTAATAAAATTAGTTGTCCCTTCCCCACCACCACCCCTGCCCAACCCCCAAGGTCCCCCCCCACCACTATTGTTAAGATACTTGCCACCCCCCCTGCTGGGGCACCGGTAGCAGGAGGCACCAGGGTGATTGCTGCTGCTGCTGCACCCACCACCCCCCCAGATTCTAGGAAACCCCCCCCGGTTCGCCAGAAGGGCCAGGGCGGGTGGAAAGGAAAGGGCCCCGCTAAAACCACTGAGCCCTCCATGGCAGGGGCTGCCCCCACCGCTGCGGCCTCGTCATCAACCGTGGTGCCCCTCCCAGCGTTTCCCTCCACCAGCTCTGCGATTGTCCCTCCCCCGGCCCCCAGGATGTATGCCCGGGCGGCAGCGGGCTCCCCGCTGCCTGCCGCCTCGTCATCTCGCCCCCCCCCCCGCCTCCGCCACCATCACCAGCGGCCGAGGCCCTTTCCCCGCCTTGACCAGGAAGCACGGCGTCCGTTGCCTCCTGGTGCCCGCCTCGCCCTGCGTGGAGACATACGTGCAGGCGTTGGCGAAGGTGGTAGGACCCACGGCTATTGTGGCGGCCTCCAAGATGTATGGGAAGGTCGTTTTCTTCTTAGCCTCGGAGGATGCCGCCCAGGAGGCGGTGGAGAGGGGCCTGACGGTAGGGGGGGTGTTTGTCCCCCTAGAACCGTTAGAAGACCTGGGCGTTCGCCTCGTCCTTACCTCCGTTCCTCCCTTCTTACCCAATGCTGCCCTGTTACCCGCTCTTTCCACCCTGGGGAAACTTGTTTCTGTCATCAGCCCTCTCCCGTTGGGCTGCAAGGACCCCACCCTCCGTCACATTTTTTCGTTCCGCCGGCAAGTGCAGCTTCTACCACCGGCAGGGGCGCGTGACGGAGAGGCGCTTGAGGGGTCCTTTCTAGTCCCCTACGAGGGAGCCCGCTATCGGGTCTTTTATTCTACCGGAGAGGCCCAGTGCTACCTCTGCCGCTCAGCGGGGCACGTCCGCAGAGACTGCCCTTTGGCTCGGGGGGGAGGGGCACCCGAAACCCCGGAGACCCGGCAGGACATCGGCCCCGTCGCTGCCGACGCCCCTGGCTGCCCAGTACCTGAAACCAACCCTCCTCCTACTCGACCCATCGCTGCTCCCGTCCGGGCCCAAGAGATACCTTCCCTACAATGCCCGGGCGAGCAAGGGGTTTCCACCCTTGCTAGTACCACCCCAATAGAGCCCATGGAGGAGGGTGTGGCAAGGATATTATCGGGTATAAGAGAGGGCCCTCCCCAAGGAGAAGCCCCCGCCCCTCATGTTGCCCCACCGCTACCTCCCCGAACCCCTAAACCATCGCCTCCGCCCCCCGACACGACCCCTGCTAACCAACCCCCAGATGATGCTATGGAGGGCTGGACCCTAGTCCAGGGGAAGCGAAGCAAGCGGAAGGCTCGAGCTCCGCTGCATCCACCCGACGCGGAAGCCCCCCGGAAGACCAGGAAAGGAGGCACTGCTATCGAGCCTCCCGCCACGGCCGCGAGCGAGATCCATCCGCTGGTGTCGGGAGGGGAAGACGGACTGGCATTGGAGGGCAGAATCCCCCCTCCATGGGAAACCCTCCCCTCCGAGACTTCTGAGGACACCCCTTCTGCCTGGACGCTACCCGAACCCCCCGCGGACCCCGAGGCGGCCGTTGAGGCGGGCCCTAGAGGAGAGGCCCCCGGGGTGGCAGGAGTTGGCCTCTCCTCCGTGTATGCGGAGATTGAGGCCCTAGATTTGACCCCGGTCACCCAGGGAGGGGATGATTTGCTGCCGGCTGGCCTCGAGCTGGGCAGCCTTACCCCAGCCTCCCTTTCCCCATGCTCCCTCCCCCTTTTTGCCTTCCCGGGTGAGCACCCTGCAGAAGGCGGTCCACCACCTGATGCCGTGACCGCTAAAACCACCATGGAGCCAGCACCTAGCATTATTGGGAGCCCCTCCCCTTCCCCCTTAACCCTTGACTCTGCTCAGGAGGCACTTTCCTTTAGCTGCTCGCCTCCTGCACCCCAGAGCCTTACTCCTGCCCCCACCCCTGCCCCTGCCCAAGGTCCCTCCTCTTGCAATGTTAATGCCGCCCCTGGGGTTATTTCCTTTCCGCCTTTTGCAGACTCCCCCCAGGGAGCAGTCTTTGCACTTTCTAGTCGCGACCCGTTAGGAGTGGCAATTTTTCCCCTGCCATCCCCCTCCACCCCAAGGCGTGAAATGAATTTAATAACCCCAGCCTGTCAGACGCCCCGTCGGTGGTCCGCACCCTGTCTACCTGCCTTAGCGGACCACGAGGCTGTATTAAGAGGCCCATCAGGGAATACCTCGGGAATTGTAACCCCACCCCCCCATGAGCTGCGGCATGCGCTACGGAAGTTCCTAGAGCACTCCCGTGGCGCCCGCGATAGGGCACAGCTGGCTCTTCGGCTATGGGGGGACTTTGATCAACTCCTGCAGGCCACAAAGGCCCTTATAAAGGAGGGCAGGGGGCAAGGAAAGCGCGGTGCTGCGGCCTACGAGCGAGCCCGCAGCTTCCGAAGCGATCTACTCACCCACGGGATGGGTCATGGGTTGCTGTGCAACCCGCCGGGGGCCCTGAACCCCCCCGCCAATACGAGACCCCCACCCCCCCAGCCCTCCGTATGACGCCTCTTATTATTGCGACCCTGAATACCAGGGGCTGTAGGATGGCTCTCCGCAGGTCCCAGGTGCTCTCTTACCTTCGGGAGGGGAGGTACTCTGTAGTTTTCCTGCAGGAGACCCATACAGACCTGGCCGCCGAGGACAGGTGGCGGCTGGAGTGGGGGGACGGGGTATACTTTAGCCAGTTTGCGACCTGGCAGGCTGGAGTGGCAACCCTATTCTCCCCCAACCTACGGCCTGAGGTGCTAGGGGTCAATGAGGCCGTGCCGGGCCACGTGCTGCACCTTCGAGTCCGTATGGAGGGGCTCGTGGTTAATCTTGTTAACATCTATGCCCCGCAAATGAGCTCCAGGCGGCCACAATTTTATCAGCAGGTGTCCGACTTTCTCGGCACCCTGGATTCGCACGAGTGCCTGGTCCTGGGAGGGGACTTTAACACCACCCTCGAGGAACGGGACCGCTCAGGGGCCGAACCGAGTCCGGCTGCCGCGAATATTCTCCAAGGGATAGTCGACCATCACTCCCTAGTGGACGTCTGGCGCGACCATCACCCAGATGACACCTCCACGTTCACCTTTGTCCGGGTGGAGGCCCATCGGTCACACCACTCTCGGTTGGACCGTATTTACTTACCCCGTTTCCATCTTTCACAGGCCCACTCCTCCGCCATTCGGCCGGTCCCATTCTCCGATCATCATTTAGTCGCTGTAACGGTTTCCCTCCGTGCAGAGAGACCGGGGCCGGCCTGTTGGCACTTTAATAACAGCCTGTTGGAGGACGAGAGCTTTGTGATGTCCTTCCGGGAGTTTTGGCTGGCCTGGCGAGAGCAGTGGCGTGCCTTTCCCTCGGTGCGGCGATGGTGGGATCTCGGGAAGGTGCGCGCCAAGCTCTTCTGCCGTGACTACACTCGGGGCACCAGCCGACGGCGAAATGCGGCGATAGAGCAGCTGGAACGGGAGGTCTTAGAGATGGAGAGGCGCCTGGCCGCCGATCCCGAGGACCCGTCCCTCTGCGGAGCGTGCCGGGAGAAGCGGGAGGAGCTCCGGGCCCTTGAGGACCACCGGGCCCGAGGTGCCTTCGTTCGATCCCGCATCCGCCTCCTTCGGGAGATGGACCGCGGCTCCCGCTTCTTCTATGCCCTGGAGAAAACGAGGGGGGCCAAGAAACACGTCACCTGCCTTCTTGCGGAAGATGGCACCCCCCTCACGGGTCCGGAGGAGATGTGTGGGAGGGCCCGTGACTTCTACACAAGCCTTTTCTCCCCGGACCCGACCGATCCTGACGCTTGCGAGGTGCTCTGGGAGGAACTCCCCACGGTCAGCGTGGGCGAACGAGACCGACTAGAGCTGCCTCTCACCCTGGCCGAGTTCTCGGAAGCCCTCCGTCGCATGCCCACCAATAAATCTCCGGGCATGGACGGGCTGACCGTGGAGTTTTACCGCGCGTTCTGGGACATTCTCGGCCCAGACCTAGTCACCGTCTGGGCTGAGTCCTTGCAGAGCGGGGTCCTCCCTCTGTCATGCAGGCGAGCGGTGCTCGCTTTGCTGCCGAAGAAGGGGGACCTCCGCGATCTACGAAACTGGCGTCCCGTCTCACTCCTTAGCACGGATTACAAAATCGTAGCGAAAGCAATCTCGCTGCGGCTAGGGTCCGTGATGGCGGACGTGGTCCACCCAGACCAGACCTATACTGTCCCGGGTCGCAGCATTTTCGACAACCTCTTTCTCATCCGAGACCTTTTGGAACTCGGGCGGAGAGATGGTCTATCGTTCGCCCTCCTGTCTCTTGATCAGGAGAAGGCGTTCGATAGAGTAGACCATGGGTACCTCCTGAGCACTCTGCAGGTGTTTGGATTTGGACCTCAGTTTGTGAGTTTTCTCCGGGTGCTGTATGCCTCCGCGGAGTGTTTGGTTAGGCTCAACTGGACCCTGACTGAACCGGTCAGCTTCGGGCGAGGAGTGCGGCAAGGGTGCCCCCTCTCGGGCCAGTTGTATGCTCTGGCGATCGAGCCATTCCTCTGTCTCCTCCGCAGGAGGATGACAGGGTTGGTGCTGCGGGAGCCGGAGCCGCGGCTGGTCCTGTCGGCGTACGCCGATGACGTACTCCTCGTGGTCCAGGACCCGGGCGACTTGGCGCGAGTGGAGGCATGCCAAGCCATCTATTCGGCAGCCTCCTCCGCCCGAGTCAACTGGGTCAAGAGCTCTGGCTTGGCGGTGGGGGACTGGCGGCAGGTGAGCTCCCTCCCACCCGCACTTCAGACCATCCGGTGGAGTGTGGGTCCACTGCTCTATCTCGGCGTTTACCTTTCCGCCACGCATCCTTCCCCGCCGGAGAACTGGCAAAATTTAGAGGGCGGGGTGATAGAGCGGATCCGGAGATGGACGAGGCTTCTCCGATGTCTCTCCCTCCGAGGGAGAGCACTGGTGCTTAACCAACTAGTCCTGTCCACGCTCTGGTACCGGCTCAACACCCTGGCCCCGGCCCCGGGTTTCCTGACCCACCTCCGGAGGTTGATTCTAGAGTTCTTCTGGTCAGGAATGCACTGGGCCCCTGTTGGAGTTCTTCATCTACCCCTGAAGGAAGGAGGGCAGGGCCTGAAGTGTCTGTACACTCAGGTCCGCGTTTTCCGCCTCCAGGCCCTGCAGAGGCTCTTTTATAGTGCAAGTAGTTCGGCATGGAGCATACTGGCGCACGCCTTCCTGCGCCGTTTCCAAGGGCTTCGATATGACCGGCAGCTCTTTTATCTTTCTTCGAGGGGTTTTCTGCGAGACCTCTCCGGGCTGCCGGCCTTCTACCAGGACCTCCTCCGAACCTGGAAATTGTTTCTAACAACCAGGTCTGTGGCGGCCACCGTGGGGGCAGATCTCCTCACGGAGCCCCTGCTACACAACCCCCAGCTCTGTGTGCAGGTGGCGGAGTCCCGCTCGGTGCGCCAAAGGTTGGTCCTGGCGGAAGTTACGAGGGTCGGAGACCTCCTGGACTACGACCGGAGAGACTGGCTGGATCCCCTGATGCTCGCTCAGCGCATGGGGCTCTCCAGCTTCCGTACCCCCCGGCGCGTACTTCAGGAGGTGAAGGCCGCCTTGACCCCCGCTGCTCGGGCTTATGTTAGCCGAGCCTTGTGCAAGGGCGCACCCCGCCCATCCCTTACCCCAGGCCCGCCGGACCTTTCCATCGGGCCCCCACCCCGTAGATCCCAACACACCCCTCACCCTTTCACTGCAAGCCGGCTGCACGAATTGCAGCCGGTTAGCTTTCAAATTGCTTTACGGAAATACTTATATACACTTACGCTTCACACCCTTCACGCCCATACCCTGGTGTCCCGCCCCGATACAAAGTGGCGGGATCTCCTGCCACCTTTGGAGGGTGAGCAACCTCGGTGGGCCAGCCTGTATTCCACCCTGGTCCCAAGGCCCGTCGGGGACATCAGTTGGCGGCTCCTTCACGGAGCTGTGAGCACGGGCATGTTTTTGACACGGTTTACCCCCATTCCGGACACTTGTCCTTTTTGTAACGTGAGGGAAACCCTGGCGCACGTGTATTTAGAGTGTGCCAGATTGCAGCCCCTTTTCTGGCTCCTCACAAATATTCTATTACGCTTCTGGCTTCATTTTTCCCCCCACCTCTTTATCTATACACTTCCCATCCATGGCCCCACAAAGTCGCGGGATCTTCTGGTCAACCTCCTCCTAGCTTTGGCTAAAACAGCCATTTATAAAACCAGAGAGAGGAGGTTGGCCCATGAAACATCCTGCGATTGTGGGGCCGTTTTCCGATCCTCAGTACACTCACGTATCCGAGCGGAGTTCCTCTGGGCGGCGTCCACCGACTCCCTTGAAGCCTTCGAGGAGCGGTGGGCGCTGTCTGGGGTTCTCTGCTCGGTGACCCCGTCCGGTTCCCTCCGTCTGACCCTTTGATTGAGGGGAAGAGCGAGAGACGCCAGCCCCAGCCATTGTCGCTGTGGATGCCATCATTCCTGTCATCTAGGAGGGGTCCTATAATACATGGGTGTCTACCCCCCCTCCCTAAACCGCCCACCCCGCAGCCATGCCCATCTTACCGGGCACTCTCAGGAGAGGGAGGATCGGTGACACTGGGCACGGCACTGGGTAACTTGAGGGGGTGGAAGACCACGAGTGTCGAGGAAGCCCCCCCGCTCTAGGCCACCAGGTAACTCAGGAGGGTGGAAGACCACGAGTATCGAGGAAGCCCCCCCGCTCTGGGCCCAGGCTAGCCTGAACACTTCTCCCTCCTGAAAGCTGCTGTGTTATACCTTCTGATTGCGTTGTTTTGTTGCATAGTTGTTTTGTTTCCTTTGGTAATTCTGTAAGCGTTACCAATAAATTTTCTTTCTGTTTCAAAAAAAAAAAAAAACCTTCCCTGTTACCTTACCCAGGGAAAAGGGACCTATTTAACCTAGGGCTAATATATCTGCCTTCTATTACTCTCCTGTAGCCATCTGGCCCGACCCTGTCACAATATCCTATTCACAGAATGGAGTGAGTTAGTTACCTGTGACTCCATTTTCAGCAACTCTGATAATGACTTCAAGATAATGACCTTTAGATCTGTCTTTTAGGAAGTGTTGATGGGGTTGGTGAGGACAGGGGATCTTGTCTTAGGTATAGTGTCTCATTAAAATTGAATCAAATTTATGATACAAGGTTAAAAGTATCAGTTTTGGGCCTTGCCTTGCACCTGTAATGAGACTTACAAAGAGGTTTGTAAAGTAACAGTGGCATCTTCATTATGATGAAATGGATAATTATTCGTACAAGATAAATAATCAGTGGTCAAATGTATATAGATGCTTAAAAATAGCTTTATGCTGTTAATCAATAAGCATCTAAGAAAATAACATGTTTGTAGTAAATCCTTTTCAGTTTACAACAAAAATGGAAATGTTATTACGAAATACGTTGTTACTTTTGTTTTCTTCCTTGTCTTTTTCACTCTTCCTGGCACAAACAAGAAAAAATGTGTGTATGGATTTTTTTTTATTTAGTTTTTAAAGTGCATGTTTAGTGAGTGGCAATAGGAAAAACAACACTACACTGCAATTACTTACTGCAAATCACAATTTGCTAGAAATACAGCTTACTAATTGGGGTACTAAAAACCTTGAGGGGGAAAAATCATGAAAATAAAAATGTCACATATCCTCTGACTTGCTTATGAAAACAGTAATGTACAACATGGTGTGTAGATATGATCTGATTCTGCTTCCATTGAAATCAATGCCAAAAATGACCTTACACCTAATGAAAGCAGGATCAAGCCCTGAATTGGTGTCATACACCTTGAATGTGGGGTAAGGTGTAAGGTCAAAAGCTGTATTCCTCCAGCATCTAGAGTTATTTAATGTTTCTTGCTGAGAAGCATTGACCTATGCATGCATAGTCTGTAATTACAGCCCTTCTCAACCAATAAAACTTTCCCTCAGGACAAGCTAGTTAATAACTATATGACACACACAGGTGTGTGTGTGTTTGTGTGTGTATATATATATATATTTATGTAGATTAATATAACAGTAATAAAAATCCTCTGTCCCTTGCCCAATAGCTTTTTTGACAAATCCTTAAAAATGCAATCAATACAAAATTACAAATCCACCAGAATAAGTTTACCAACGCAGCCAAAATCAACTAGTTAAAACATAAATCTTAAAATGTTCCAGTTTGTCCCCCCAAAAATAATTCACAACCCTGTACTCACCCTTCCCCCAAAGTGAGAGCTATGTACATTAAGTGTAGTCTCTAGCTAACCTGTATATAGTGTACCAATGAGAGTCAGAAGTCATTTTTGTGGGGTCCTATTGAATTAAAAGAAAAGAATGTACCCATAATTTACTTGTATTCTCTTAGAACAACAAAATAATTTAACTTACATTTGAAGAAAATAGAAAGGTTCAAAATGTAGGAACAGGTTTATTAATAGGATTTTATTAACTCAGATATTGTGTAATGGAGCAGCAAGTGTAGTCCAAGCAGAGTCAGAAGGACGGCACTGTGACCTTATAAAATTAGGATGGAAAGTGCTAAAAAAGTTCTCGAAGCAGCCATGCATATGGCAGACGGTAAAACCCAACTGATAGCCACATGGTGTATACAGCCCTGATGGTAACTCATGTTCTGTTTTGCACTTTTCGCTCTCCTTTTTGTGCAATCTGCACTTTCTGTGCATACATCGCAGCTGTGATCTGCAGGGCATGTAGCTCTGAACCTCAGGGCAGTGTCTTATTACTTTTTGACCTGCAGTCTGACACAGAAAAGCTGGGAAGATAGGACTAACATTTATTTTGATGTTTATTCTGCTTCAAGTCACAAGGACAGTTTGTCGATGTAAAATATTTAGAATATACCCCAAAAATACTTCAGATATAATTTGGACACTATAATAAGAACAACATTGAGCCATATTCATTATGTTACACATGCAATTTTTAAAGACAAATGTATCTTAGTTCCCAGATTTTGGAATAGAATGTATGATTTTGCTATATAACAGTTGATACTTTTCTCTCCTGCCTCGCCAGGGTCTCTGATTATATGGTTTTTAAAATATAGCACTGTGCAGTTTAAGTTTAGATTAAAATTAAGACTTAGTTATTGAGAACATATTCAGATACAACATTTTAAAAAGTACCTCTGAACTGTTAACTATCCATACTGTGACAGACCCAGGCCAGTGGGGTACAGGAGTCTGGTAGAAGGCAAATATACTGGCCACTGGATGAATAGTTTTCTGTTCCCGGAGTGACCAGAGCAGGGGCTGCACTAGAGCAATCAGGAACCTGCTAGAACCAATTAAGACAGGCAAGCTAATTAAGATACCTGGAGCCAATTAAGATACCTGGAGCCAATTATGGCAGGCAGACTAATCTGGACACCTGGTTTAAAAAGGACCTCCCATCAGTTAGTGGAGGGCATGCAGGGAGTGAGAAGGCGTGCTGCTGGAGGATTGAGGAGTACAAGCCTGATCTGGCCTCGGGAGGAAGATCCTGTGGTGAGGATAAAGAAGGTGCTGGGAGGAGGCCATGGGGAAGTAGCTCAGGGAGTTGTAGCAGTAGCTGTCACGCAGCTGATACAGGAGACGTAGACAGCTGCTATCCCCAAGGCCCTGGGCTGGAACCCAGTGTAGAGGGCGAGCCTGGGTTCCTCCCCATCCCCCTGACTCCTGATCGGACACAGGAGGAGTTGACCTGGTCTGTGAGCAGCACCGGAAGGGAAGGTCTAATTTGGAAAGGGATCTGGCCTGTCTCCGAATGACTATGTGGCACAACAGAGACTGCGGAGATTGTTCTCCGTTTCCCCCATGCTGGCCAGTGATGAGGTTAGCTGAGTGAACGGCAGGTTTGAGCCTCTAGCAGAAGTGGCCAAACTGAGGGCTGCTGTGAACCTCTGAGGTGAGCAAATCCCCCAAAAAAGTGCAGGACGTACCAAAGCAGAGGAGGAACTTTGTCACAATACATTGTCATTGCCTACTTTTATGTCCCTCTTTTCACAGAGAATAGTAATTCCCCAGATAATTCATTTAATATGGCAAATGAATAGAACATGTTGGTTAATTTATTATATCCGCTTTTGCAAGCACATTGTTGCAATAACACAGTTTTATTTTTAATAACATTCAGGTTGCACAGTTAAAATCACATAGGGCTAAATCTTCCCCGGCGTTTGCTCAGCCACACAGGGAAGGAAGGAAGGAAAGTAACGCGTCCCTTATACCTCTTACTGAGCCAAGCAAAGGCTACTCACATTCTGACTTCAGCTGTGGGCATGGCAGGGGAGAGCAGAGACATTTGGCCCAATAGTCTGTCTGCAAATTAGTGTGTAGGTAGGGGGAATGGGAAGAGCTTTGGAGCATTTGGTCCAATGTACAGTGGGGAGGAGAGTAAGCTGAATTGCTAGAAGGTGTGAAATAAGGCCAGGTCTACACTACAACCTATATCGGTATACCTATGTCACTCAGGGGTGTGAAAAATCCACCCCTCTGAACAACCTAAGTATACTGACATAACCAGGGCTGGCTCCAGGCACCAGCTTTCCAAGCAGGTGCTTGGGGCGGCAGTCTGTGTCCTGTGGCAGCAATTCGGCGGCAGCTCCGCCACGGTGGCTTTTGGGCGGCAGCTCCGCTGCTCTTCCGGGCATGGCGGTAATTCGGCGGCGACTGCTTGAGGTGGCAAAATTGGTAGAGCCGCACCTGGACCTAACCCACCATGTAGACAGCGCTATGTTGATGGGAAAGCTTCTCCCATCGACACAGGTACCACCTCTTGTGGAAGTGGATTAACTATGCCGATGGGAGAAGCTCTCCTGCTTCAGCGGCACTGCTGTCACACTGTATGTGAAGACAACAAGCCTTAAGGCTTGGTCTGTGCTCGAGACTTAGGTTGATGCAAGGCAGCTTACGTCGACCTAACTATGTAAGCGTCTACGCTAAAATTTCACTCCTGCTGATGTAACTGCTCCGCTACGCTGACTTAATAACTCCACCTTCACGAGAGTCATAGAGTCACTGTTGATGTAGTTAGGTCAACGCAGTGTCAGTGTAGACATTGTGTTTCTTACATTGACACTTACTGGCTTTCAGAAGCCTTCCCACAATACCCGACACTGACAGTACAGTTGGTACAAGCGTTCCTGGTGAGGACGTGCACTGCTGACAAAAGAAGCAAAGTGTAGATACGCACTGTGATGTAGTTGCTGTGGCAGCTGTATGCCGACGTAAGTTAGGTCGATGTAATTTTGCAGTGTAGACATGCCCTAAGTAACCCCCTCCTGGCACAAGGGATAGCAGGGCAGAATAGTGCCTCACTCTCTGTTTCTTCACAGAGCTCGTCCTGTGGCTGCGCAGCCACGTGCTGCTCCTTACTATGGGTTGAACCTAGTGGCTCAATCTAGCCCTGAATCAGGAAAAGCAAAAGTGAAGGTTCAAACGGCAATGCTGCTGTGTCACACACCCTGTATATTTTACAATATACCTTTAACAATATAAACAGTAGTAAACTTCAAAGTTAGCCAGAAAATGCAGGATATTGCATTTGTATTTCTTCATTAGCCCTAGGATAGAAGAACTCTAATATATGGCCAGATTCTTTCGCTGTTAATTATGTGCCTTACTCTGTGAACAATCATGTTTTATTTCAGTAGGTGTATTGTGGGGCTAGACACTGCTCATTGTGAATGAGGGTGACAGAATTGGGCCCATAATACATTTTGTGTAAAGATTTCAAGGATCTTTCTCCCCAGATCTTTCCATGTTGGCTTGGTGCCTGTAAAAATTCATGTTCATAAACCAAAAAGTAGCCTTTTCGTGTAACTTTTGCTTAGGAACAGATTTTTTTTTTCAGTCATGTGACGTAAAAAGAATTTAAAAATACATATCTTGCTTTGTCCATTAAATTGTACAAATGAAAGTAGGTTGTGTATTGAACATTTTGAAAACATTTTGAAAATTAAGACCTGCATTTTGCTACTGCTTTGCAGTTGACCCTTCAGGCCTATTTCGAGTTACCAGATGAAAATAAGGTTTCCCTTCAAGTGGTGGTTGCCAAGGGCAACTGGCACTGACGCTAAAAGATGAATACTCTACCTACTTAGTATAATGCCTACTTTGTGAGCTAAATAAAGAGCTAAATTGCAGAGCAGGGAGTTGGATAAATGTAAAATATCAAGGGAGCAAAACTCAAGATTATTAAGGACCCAGAATTCAGAAAGGATTATTGTCAGTACATGGATAGTAACTGGCTGGCATACAGATTCTAGGTGCAAATCTGTTGCTAGGCACTTTGCTGTCTTGGCCCTGCTGTTCAAGACCTGCTCCAGTGAGTAATGCCAGCACGGTTACTCTGTCTGGGTACTAAACAAGGCTATGGAAGTTTGGCGAGAGAAAGGAAACCTTTCCTGCAGTAGTTCTTTTAGCTTCTGTAGTAGAAATGAGTGTTGAGGTTACAATCAATTTAGCTTCTGTGAGCTTGCAGTTGATAGGGTCAGCTGTCACTGAGAGGTGTCATTGTGGTCACTCAGAATTTTTAGGTTAAGTTTATTAGTAGTTTGTATAAATGACAGAAAAAAATTCTGCACCTAAAATTTATACCACGAAAAGCTCTACATTTCAATGGGTAAAAAAAAATCAGAAAGCAAGCTTAATCCCCTTTCAAAACAGAATAGCTAATTTTTGTGTGTGGGAAAGCTCTTATTTGTGGTTCAGTGATAAAATGATTAATATGTGCAGAACTGTCATGTCTGGGCAACAGGAAAGGAATCATGAGACAAGCATAATTTAATATCAAAAGAGAGAAAAGCTGCTGGTATATTACAAATTAGCTTGGCATGTTAAAAATTATTTTTAGTTAACCAAAAATAAACATCAATGGATACACTACACGTGCCATACCTACAGTTAGATACATATGTGATCCAAGGACTGTTTCTTACATGATGTTGCTATAGGAAATATATCTGGAACTGTGGCACATTTCTCCGTTAGTGATTCACCACATTGAGCAATCAGCTTGGTTTAATATAAGAGTGATCCAAAGCCCACTGAAGTCAGTAGGCATTTTTCAGTGGCTTCGTTAAGCTTTGCATCGATTCCATTATGAAGACACAGAAATACTGTTTATAAGGGTAGTGCTTCCTATAGTGATACATTCTGCATAGCAATTTTGAATTATATTGGAGGGTTGTTCAGGTACATGTTTAGCTGTGAATGTATATATCTTATTTTGGAGAATGTTAGGTAAGACACATTTGTCATAAACATTGTGTGTGTTTGCTTAACTACTAAACGACAGTTTTCTGTGGTAGAGACAGTTGATTAGTCTCAGGCCACTGCTTGAAGCTAAGAACTTTATAACTTTTATGAAAAGAAGGATGTTGATGATTGAACAAGGTTTCAGAGAAGAGCCACAAGAATTATTAAAGGGTTGGAAAGCATGCCTTGTAGTGAGGAGCTCAATCTGTTTCGCTTATCAAAGAGAAGGTTAAAGGGTGATTTGACTGCAATCACTAAGTACCTACATGGGGAATAAAAAATTAATAATTGGTTCTTCAGTCTAGCGGGGAAAGGTATAAACATGATTCAATGACTGGAAGTTGAAGCCAGACAAAATCAGACAGAAAACGAGGAGTAAAATTTTTACAGTCAGGGTAATTAACCACTGGAACAGCTTACCAAGAGTTGTGGTGGATTCTCCATAATTGACCATTTCTAAATCAAGATTGGATGTTTTTCTAAAAAATAATCTCTAGTTCAAATGGGAATTACATTAAGAGAAAATATGGAGGCGGTCAGACTAGGTGATCACAGTGGACCCTTCTGGCCTTATCTATAAAACTGATATAATATTAAAGTGTTCAGTCAATTCATTGGTGCTTTCTAATACAGAAACAGATATAACATACAATCACTAAATAAGACTGCCAGCCTGTCAGCCATTCCTATTAGCAAGGTGACAACTCAAAGAAAAAGCCATCTGTTGTATGTCAGCCATGGAGTAAAATAATAAATTACAGTCTGGTAACAGTGAAAGGCATGTCAGTTATGCTTCTAAACTCCGAATCTTAAGGCAATATGGAAGGCCATCCCTAGATGCCATATAATTAAAGATGACCTGCAGGTTGTTTGCACAAAATTCCTTCTGCTGTAACACTATGGACTGAATGAACCCAACAGGTTAAGAGGGGTGATAAAAAGCTTTAACTGCTAACACTTCCAAACCTCAGCTGCATGCTCCTGTGGACTTCCATGGTTGTTGTGAAATCACCAGCATAGCGTAAGTAATCTTTAAGAGATATCATGCATTATGGGATGAGCGCTTCTCAAAAGCAACGAAGGCTGATGTGAATATACTGAAATTTCGTTCTGTGAATTTCACTAGCTATCCATTCATTTCAAAACATAATTCAAAATTCTGGTCTGAATCGATAACTCTTAACAGGTTGGGACCTGATTACCTCGAAATCCCACCTCTCCTATGCTCCACATAGTACAATGCAGCTGGAGACAACCAGGTTCAGGTTATCTGGGGCAAAGCATTCTCAGAGGCAGGACCACAGCTCTGAACTCCTTGCCAGAAGAGATCAGACTGAGCCTGAGACAAGTACAACATGCAGTGCTTCAATGAGACTTTCCCCAGGATTGACAGCTGTCAATACATTTTTTTTAAAATCCATTGACATTTTAAATTATCCTTGAACACACAAACTTATCCACCCAGGTGATAAAATCATTTGCAATGATAAAACAAAATTTTAAATGACTAGAATGTGTCTAATCCTTGATAGTGGTTTGTAAATAGTCAATGTTCTGGGCTTGCTGAGCAGAATGATCTAAAATTATTGGAACCATTCAGAATTTTTCAATAGTTTGTGTAATACAAATGGAACTACTGTATTTGTACTGTATTTGGAGTCTTAAGTACTTCAGAAATGGATTTTTTATATATGCTAAAAATCTGATTTATTTTTATGTTAATTAAAAACTACTTTACAGGTGCACACTTCTAACATAAAAGTGCCTTTTCCAAGTCAGGATTTCAAAATTCAGTCTTCACCTTCTTAAATTCCAGATGCCAAATTATTAATTGTTTTCAGAAGTCTCTACTTTTCCACTTTCAGCAAATTTTGATCTTACCTTGGAAAATAGTGATCTAATAAAACAAATTTCCCTGACAACACATAGATTTATCAAATGTATGGTCATCTCATTAAATAATCTACCAAAATATCATGCATTTAAAAATGAGAAAAACAGAATAGTTGCACAGTGTCTTTTTGCAATGAGACATTTTTAACTTAGTGTTATTCTACTACACATTAAGCAAACTCTTGAACTATACAAGATTTAACAGGATTCCCCTGTTTGGTGGGACTGTCCTTGTTCTAATGGGATTGTCAAGGGTTTGTAATGGATTGCAATTTCACATAATCATAAAAGTTTTTAATATATTTATAATGCAATATATATCTGGTGAAAATTATAACTATAAGGCCTGTTGTCTTACTGATTTTGATAATACATTTTGACTGTAGGGCTGCCAACTGTCTAATCACACAAATGCAAACACTTTGCCCCGCCCCTGCCCTGTCTGTTCCCCGAGACTCCGCCTCATCTCTAAGGCCACGCCCCACTCACTCCATCCCCCCTCCCTCTGTTGCTCGCTCTCCCCCACCCTCGCTCACTTTCACCGGGCTGGGGCAGGGGTCGCGGTGCAGGAGGGGGCGTGGGCTCTGGCCTGGGGCCGAGGGGTTTGGAGTGTGGGAGAGGGCTCTGGGATGAGCCTGGGGTAGGAGGGAGTGTAGGGTGCAAGCTCTGGGAGGGAGTTTGGGTGCTGGAAGGGGGCTCAGGGCTGGGGCACAGGATTGGGGTGCAGGAGGGGTGAGCAGTGCGGGCTCTGGGAGGGAGCTTGGGTGCAGGAGGGGGTGAGGGGTGTAGGCTCCGGCCGGGAGGCACTTACCTCAGGCAGCTCCTGGTCGGTGGTGCAGCGGGACTAAGGCAGGCCCCCTGCCTGCCCTGGCCCTGCGCTACTCCCAGAAGCGGCAGGCACGACCCTTAATATATTTGAAGACTATCAGGTCCCCCTGGAGTCATCTTTTCTAAATAAAAGGTTTTTTTAACCTTTCCTTGTAGGTTAGGTTTTCTAAACCTTCATCATTTTTGTTGTTCTCCTTTGGACTCTTTCCAACTTGTTCACATCTTTTGTAAAATGTGGTTCTCAGAACTGGACACTGTACACCAGTTGAAGTCTCAACAGTGTCAAGTAGAGCAGCATAATTACCTCCCATTTCTCACATATGATACACCTGTTAATACATCCCAGAATGACCTTAGGCTTTTTTCATAACCACATCACACTGTTGACTCATATTCAAGTCATGATCCACTCTAACCTCCTTTTCAGCAGCATTACTGCCTAGCCAGTTATTCCCCGTTTTGTAGTTGTGCATTTGATTTTTCCTTCTTAAGTGTTGTACTTTGCACTTGTCTTTATTGAATTTCATCTTCTTCATTTTAGACCAGCTTTCCAATTTGTCAAGGTTATTTTGAATTTTAATCCTGTCCACCAATGTCCTTGCAACACTGCAGAGCTTGTCGTCATCCACAGATTTTATAAGAATACTCTCTACGCTATTATCCAAGTCACGAATGAAAATATTCAGTGTACTGAACCCGGAACTGAACACTGCAGTATCCCACTAGATATGCCCTATCAGTTTGACAGAGAACCATTGAACTCTTTGAGTATGATCTTTCAACGAGTTGTGCACCCACCTTTCTAGTAATTTTATCTAGACCACAATTCCCAAGTTTGTTTAGGAGAATGTCGTGTGAGACTGTGTCAAAAGCTTTACTAAAATCAAGGTCTATCATCTCTACTGCTTCCCTCCCATCCCCTATCTGCTAGACCAGTAAACTGTCTGAAAAAGAAATTAGATTGGTTTGGCATGATTTGTTCTTTACAAATCCATCCTGTCTATTCTTTATAACCCTATTATCTTCTAGGAGGTTGAAAATTGATTGTTTACTAGTTTGTTCTAGGCTCTTTCCAGATATTGATGTTATGCTAACGGGTCTATAATTCCCAAGGTCCTCTTTGTATTCCTTTTGAAAGACAGATACTATGTTTGCCCCTCTCCAGTCCCTAGGACCTCACCCATCCTCCATGAGTTCACAAAGATAATTGCTAGCAGTTCTGAGATTGCTTCAGCTAGTTCCTGAAGACCCTGGGATGAATTTCATGAGGCCCTGACAACTTGAATACATCTAACTTATCTAAATCTTCTTTCTCCTGTTCTTTCCCTACTTTGGCTTGCATTCCTTCCCCACTGTTGTTGTTGTTAATTGTATTGAGTGTTTTGTCACCATTAACCATTTTTAGTGAAGACTGAAGCAGGTTTGAGCATTGGCCTGCTAAACCCAGGGTTGTGAGTTCAATCCTTGAGGGGGCCATTTAGGGATCTGGGGCAAAAATTGGGGATTGGTCCTGCTTTGAGCAAGGAGTTGGACTAGATGACCTCCTGAGGTTCTTTCCAACCCTGATAGTCTATGATTCTATGAAAACATGCATTAAAAACCTCAGCCCTCTTTATACCATGAGTTTTTAGCTCTCCTTTCCTGTTAAGTAGAGGACCTACAGTTTCCTTCATCTTTCTCTTGTTCTTGATGTACTTAACGAACCTCTTCTTATTGCCTTGTATGTCTCTGCTAGGTGTAACGCATTTTGTGCCTTCGCCTTTCTGATTTCATCCCTACGTGCTTCCTTAGCAATTTGTCCACATTTCCACTCTTTGCAGGATTCCCTTTTGATTTTCAGGTCATTAAAGAACTCTTGATAGAGCCATATTGGCCTCTTACTATCCTTCTTATATTTCCTTTGCATCAGCATAGTATGTAGTTGTGCCTTTAATATTGTCCCCTGGAGAAACTGCCAGCTCTCCTGAACTCCTGTATCTCTTAGATTTTCTTTTTGTGGGACCTTACCTACCAGCTCTGTGAGTTTGTCATCCCTTTTGAAATCCATTGTCTTTATTCTGTTGCTCTCACTCCTTCCTTTCCTTAGAATCATAAAATTTATCATTTCATGATCACTTTCACCCAAATGTCTTCTACTTTCAGATTCTCAACCCATTCTTCCCTGTTGGTCTGAAACAAGTCTAAAATGGCTGTCCCCCGTTACTTCCTCCACTTCCTGGAACAAAAGCTTTCCCCCTGTGCATTCCAAGAACTTAATGGAAACTTTGTCTTTTGCTGTATTATTTTTCCAACAGATGTCTGGGTAGTCCAAGTACCCCATTACTATTAGGTGTTGTGTTTGGGATATTTTTGTTTGTTCTAGAAATGCCTCATCCTCCACCTCTTCCTGATTTAGTGTTTTATAGTAGACTCCTACCATGATGTGACCTTTTCCCTCCCCCCTTTTATCTTTACCCAGAGACTTTCAACTGTCTACTTCTCACCTTCTTCTCAGACCAAGTGCATATATACTTAATGTATAATACAACAACCTCCACTCTTTTTTCTGACTGTCCTTCCTGAACAAGCTATACCCCTTTATACAAGTGTTCCAGTCATAAGATTTATCCCACCAAGTCTCTGTGATGCCAATTAAGTCATAATTTAGCTTATATACTAATACTGTCAGTTCTTCCTGTTTATTCTCCTATACCCCTATAAACAAATGCAAAACATTAAGTTGTTGAGCAGATACTGCCACTGATTTCCCTCTTGTTGCTCCTATGACCCTACTGTAATTTTCCATGTTCCCCCCTCCAACACAGGTTGCCTTTTTTATGCTTGCCTCTGGGCTTTTGTCACTTGCCTCTATGAATCTAGTTTATAGCCCTCCTCGCTAGGTTGGTGAGTTGATGAGCGAAGATGCTGTTTACTGTCTTGGTCAGATGGACCACATCACTTCAAGCAGACCTCCTTCCTGGAACAGCATGCCATGGTCGAGAAAGCCGATTGACACCATATATGCAACTATGCATTCATCTCCAGGTTGCACATGCCCCTACCTGGGCTCTTACTCTCAGCTGGGAGGATGGATGAGAACACAACCTTGCTCCCAGAGCTCTGTAGTCACTGCTGATCTGATCAGGTAGTATCACTAGTGCCCACGATGAGCAGCATGAGATAGTGGTCAGAGGGTTGGACCCTCTCTGTATTTGTTGGACATGGGTTCCAGGCAGGCAGCATGCCTCCTGGGACATCGTGTCAAGTTGGCAGATGGATGCCTCCGCCCCCCCACAGATGACAGTCACTGACCACCACTACCACCTTACAACTTCTCCTCTTGGGTGTGGTTACTGTGAGCCTCCCAGATGTGCGTGCAGGTGATTCTTCCTCTTGAGGAACTGAGCGCTGCTCCTCATCACCTGTTGCCAGTACAGCATACCATTCTTGATGGTGATGGAGGGGTGACCTGGGGGAAGGAGCTCTGTCTACTGCCCAAGACGGCCAGCAGCCAGTCTCTTCCCCTTAGAGCAGCCAGTTCTCTTTCCTCCTCTGGTGCTGCTGTAGCCATCTGTAATTGGCTTGCATCCTCTGTGCCAGATGTTTCCACATGTGTCCTGTTGATTATGTCCCTTATGCTCCTGGGTGCTATGCAGATGAGCCGCCGCCTCCTGCAGCTCTCTTATCTGCTTCCCAAGGGTCTTGACCAACAGACACCTCTTAGACTGAGTAGTTCCCCCTGCCTGGCTTTTGTCAGCGGGGACATGCAGGCCACATTTCCAGCAAGTCAAGTACAAGACCTGGGTGGAAGTCTCCAGGGTCAGGATGCCTTTCTGGTGGGGGACACAGGTGCAGACAGAGAAAGAGCTAGCAGTGGTGTTGGCTACACACTGCTTTTTCCCCACTGTGGGCTCTTCCTTGTAGAGTACCTGCAAATTTAAGGAAAAGCGCGGGGGGGAAAGCACTCACTCCTACCTCATTGCGTTCCTCTGCTGGCAAACTCAGCTGCTTTAACTCCCTTAATCTCACGGCTGCCTTCATATCACCAATCATGTGGTCCTTTAATGTATTCGTTTTATTGTAACATCATGGCAATGACATTTTAGTTTAGCTGGAATACCTATTTCATCCTTAACATCTTTCTTTAGTCACCCATCACTTTCTGAAAAACTATTCTGTGCATGCTGAGAGAGTGGAACTCGGCTATATAATGTGCTTGCTTTGTCTGGTTTTTGGCAGAAGTATAATCTGTGTAGAAAAAACCTGTGCCATCTGTTCATTGAGATTTGCCTGATTGCAATATGAAGGTTACGTTGTGTTTTTTACTTTCACATCAAGTTGTTAATTATCAAGTTACAAAGCTGTTGCTTTATGGTATTGCTAAAGAGAAGATAATCTGCATATGTGTCTAATGTTACAGGATGCCGAAATGTCAGCCACACTCCCTGTAATAACTTGATTGCTATTGTAACACTTTTTTCATTTCCTAAAGTCTGAATTAACTGGCAAAAAACCTATTTGCATTAGCCTAAGAATATTTAGGTCCTGATCCTGCATATACTAATGAACGTGCTTAATTTTAAGCACGCAAGTATTTTCATTATGGATAAATATTTTTGGGGTCAGACCCCAAAATCATGAGATTATGTTGTGTTTTGTGATCTGCCTTTTAATTTTTGAGCTACCCCTGCCTATCCCCTTTGTGTGTGGCAGTCAGTGTTGCTCACTCTCCCAAATGTATTGGATAAGATGATTTTTGGCATCTGCTGCAGGAACTCTCACCGCCACAGCTGCTTGTCTCCTGCCCAGCAATTAATTCTTCTTCCAACCCCCATATCAATCCTGCCCCCTCTCCCAGTACATTATCAGTTCTACCCCCAGCCTCACCTCTGCTCTTCTTTGGGTTCTTCACCTCCTTTGCCAGGCCTAGTGTTGCAGAAGAGAAGAGGAACTTCCCTGTCCCTGTTGCTCACAGGAGGGTAGGGAGCAGGAGAGAGCCCTTCCTGTAGCAGCTCTGATTGGTTGCTCAACTCCAGGAGGCGGGCCAGGTAGGCATCAGTCAGTGAGGTTTTCCCCCAGGCAGGGTTCAAATTTGTTAGAGGGCTGGCATTTCTCAGTCACTGCCAGAGGGGCTCCAGCCCAGGCCAAAATCCCATCACTTGTGAACAAATCATGAGAGTTGGTATCGCTGATGAGCTATAAAGTCATCCAGCACCAGGGTGGATAAAAATCAATGCTTTTTTAAAAAGAAATTTAAAAAATCAGATTTTTTTTATTTTAATGGGAATTTTTTGTTAAAAGGTTTTCTCCTCAAAAAACATATCTAAAGATAGTTTTAATTAAGATACGTTATAGCTCAAAGATATTGCATCATGAAATAGGAATTATAAATTTAATTCTATTGTATATAGTCATGGAATGTTTAAGAAAAGTTTTGTAAATGAGTTCCAATAGTTCATGGATTAGGAACCCAATCTTATGGGGTTCCACAAGCTTTTGTATAGGTTATTTAGGTTAATCTTTCTATCTACCCAATGGGACTCAGTGCTCAGTCTAGAAGATACCATCAGAGATGCTTAGTTTTGCAGTTCTCAAACTGTGGATTTGTGTCTCCAGAGGTAACATGCTCATTAACAGCAAAAATGTTTTAAAATAAATAAATAAATAATAGAGAGAGGTGAGAAATAACAGACCTCAACTCTCTTGTCCCTCTGCAAATTTGTGCACACAGACTCAATCCTTTACCTCTCTCTAAAAGTGCAAAGCTTCAAAAAGTTCAATGAATAGAAGATTTGGGGGTTGGAATAGATCTGGACAAGGAGAAGAAGTCTGGAGATAAATGTGAGAAGCGAGGGACATACACTTTTTTGTTAAAATATTATGTTTGCTGTTGAAGAAAAAAATCCAGAATACTCTAACGTTGTTGTTTTAGTTAAATAAAACAATTTAAATGTCTGCCTGATGATGTTCTCCTCCTAATACAGCATGGCAAGAAAATCCTCCAAATATTAATGATTAACCTGTTGATTTGGATAGTTCACCTCCCAATGACTTCATAAATATCTGCTTCAGTTACCTTTGGTAAATTAAATAACCAAATAATCATTCATTTTCTGATATAGCTGTAAAACTTATCTGAAAATTTTTCAAAATAAATTACTGTTTAAAAATGTATAGTGTGTACCTTCTAAAAATGAAGCCTACATCTGTGTCTGAGTTGTGAAGAATATGTATTAAGGTTATAACAAGCAACAAGAATGCACTTTTATGTAGAAAACCATGATTAAATCGAGTCTTCCTGACTCATGATTTAAATCAATTTGATTTAAATTAAATCCACCTTGTCCAGCACACTGGAGGTGAGTGAGAGACAGGAAATAGTAGCAACTTTACTTCTAATCCCTATTTAATATTAGCACAAAAACAGGAGCAGTAGTGGTGATGTGCTGGAAAAGGCTCTTGGAACCCGTTGTTAAATGTTACCACCAAGCTGAAGGAAGAGTAGAACTTAGTTCCCTGGCCTCTGACGGAATTTACCCCATCTGGATACTGTATAATCATTGCAGTAAAAAATGATTTACCCTTTGACTTTCTGACGAGCAATATTTTTGCTTTTGGAATGCACTACTAGATTGTACCTTGGGATGGATATTTTCAAAGTAATGTCCCAGCAGGAGAAAATACCCCAGACTTCCCTTTAATCTTTTTATATGTTCACCGCATGTTTCAAATGACAATACAAATGGAACCATGTTCTATATTGTCAAAATACTCCAGGAATAAAATGTAGATAATTCTAGAAAATAGAATTTTCTTCTATCCACTTCCCCAAGAGGCAGTGGTGAGGTCAATTGAAGAATTCTTCTGTCAATTTAGCATTAACTACCTCAGCGGTTAGTTCAGTTTAACTGCATGTCTCAGGAGTGTGGATTTTTCACATCCCTGAGAGACAAAGCTTTGTTGATGTAACTTTTCAGTGTAGACCAGCCTGGAGACTCAGCAATCCTTAACTCGTTTCTGTATGTAGAAAATAAATTGCATGTTTAATGTTTTACCAGACTATACCTTCCATGATGATAAAAATGCTCTGGAAAAAGGAATTAAATGTGTTCACTACCTATTTGATTTCTAAGAAAAATAGATAATTTGGACTTGTGTTCCAACAATCAAAACAAATCCTGGCTGAAAATGGATCTGTGTATATCACATGTGTCTAGTAGAGCTAGCCATGATGTAATCAGAAGGTAAAATAATAGATTGTGCAAACTGTACATTTATTAGGCTATGAAGGAGAGCATTAGAGGATCCAGAAAGGACTCTGGAAAAAACTGCTTGACTTGAGCTAATCTATACCACTCTCCTAAGCACATGCATCAGAAATTGAGATCACTGTACAGAAAGGTTGTCAATAATGCATATAAAAACATACAGCACAACTGAGAGCAAGCAACACAAAATGCAGGTGTGGGGAAATCACATACCTACATGCAGAGGCAAGACAGCATATCCTGTGTCTGAGAGAGGATGCCAAAACTGCCAAAAAAACAAACAAACAAACAAACCCAGAAAACCCTAATAATTTTTCAGCCTCGTGTAGATCTAAACTACAAAGCAATGCAAAGGAGAGTGTAAAGCATTGCCCACACATGAACAAGGTATGCAGACAGCAAGATCAAACAAGTACTGATGAAGAAGTGTGTGTGTTCACTCTCAGCATTCATTTACAGAGGTGTCTTCAGTGCAGGCCTGGTCTGAGTAGCTGAGCTGGGAAAAGGCTTGGGCCAGGCTATGTAAACATAAACTGCAGTAGTCTCTGTGGAGATGATATCTGTACTATGCCGAGGTTGTGTATCCACGGTGAACCCCCTGCTTCAAGTTCTGCCCCAACGTTGAGCAGCTGAACTGTACTATTTCCATTTTGGGGGGGACGGGACTAGACCTTGATACAATATTTTGAAGCCATCAAACCCTGTTCTATCCTTAGTTCTGCCTCAACATCCAAAATTGAAACCCTAGCCGAAACCTAATCCAGATCTCTTCCTTCCTGGATCCAAACACTGTCACTTTGGTTCATTTGTACTAATAGCCTTATAACCATCATAGCAAATTTTGGTGCCAGTAATAATGTGATAATTGAATCAGATTTTCTGAATTTTCTTCATCTGCTTCAAGAACAGTGTAAAGATGTTTCTGCGTAATTCTCAAGGCAAACCTTGCTGTGTTCTTCTGATAAAACTTTATGGCATCATTTGTGTCTTGTAATTTTGTTGGTTTCAGCCCTTTGCTCCAGAACAATTTGTTTCCTTATTTTTTAAAAAATTAACTGTAAAGGACACAATATTTCATATTTAATATGGCAGTCTCTAGTCCTGCAATAACCTATAGCACATACGGATATGTTTTAAGTAACTATACAATCCGCTGCTGAACAAATTTCTCCTTGCCACCGCCTGTGTCATACAATGCAGATGTTAGCGTGCATCTGCATTAACCTGTCTTGTTGGCTTTCTTTGCATTACAAACTATTATGTGGGAAAAAATTGTTTCTACTAAATACTCTTTTATGACTTGCTTGCAGAGGATGGTGTACCTTATGGCTGGAAACAAGGGTGTGTGGCTCAAGCTCTTTACTGTTTCAAAGTAAATTGGATTTATATTGCAAAATGCTCCTTTTCTTTCTGCTAGCTGTGTGTCTAATGCCATTAAGATGGTTGCATAATAATTATGCTTTAGTAATTCATTTTATGCTACAATAGTATGCTATTCTGTATTTTGTAACTGGTTGAGGTTTCTGGTAGCATCAACTCTTATTTTAGAAGATATTTGAAAAGGAGCATCATCCTATAGCCAGTAGCCATACTACTTTGTTCTGTGACACAGTCAATTCCTACAAATTAATTAGATTTGACCCTGTTCAGTACTTTGATTGGAGACTTCGATGAGAAACCAAGGAACAAGTTAGGTGCTGCAGGAAATAGTACTGATGAACCTGTAGGTGGCTCAGTTAATTAGTGAAGCTTTTATAAAAACTAAGTGTTAATATTACATGTGTGTGAATGTAAGATCTGATCATTATCAGTTGTCTTTCTTTTCCAAAAAAACCCCCAAACAATTAGGCAAATTATACCCTGTTAACCTGGTATAACATGTGAGTAGCTCCATTAGTAGCAATGTCATTACTCTTGATTTACACGTGTATATCTGGGAGGTGAATTTGGCTCACTAACTTTATTACATAGTCCTGCCTTGAGTGCAGGGTACTGGACTAGATGACCTATTGAGGGCTCTTCCAGTCCTACACTTCTCTGATTGTATAGTAGGCAGAAGAAAAAAAGTTAGATTTCATGCAATGCGGAAGTTCTTCAGCACATACTGTGCATATTCCTGTTTGGAGGTGGGAGAAGCATTCTTTTTCTTCTTTTAGCCCTACCCTGTAGTTTTCTACAAGTACAGTATTGTTCTTTTTCTGGCCTGAAGAGACCCAAGACTTGCATCAGGACTACTTGTTGGATTGGGTAAAAAGAATGTTTAATGTAGCAACCATTGCCCTCCCTGGAAAAAACTACCCTGTCACCTAAACAAAGCACCTGAGCTCTGCTAACCAAGTGGAACAGAACACTATTAATTGCTTCCATTATTGGTCTCAGGATTACAGCTACAATGATATTGCCAAATCCCAGGGCGTATACTGCTTTACTTATGCCAGAATTCAGACCACCTTGAACTGTGATCTGCTGAGATCTCACAAGTCATGGTAGGAGGTCTTCATAGGAAAATCATGTAGGGCAAAACTCAAAAGGGTACCTGCTGCTGGTTATTCAGTCGGTGGCTCTCTTTCCTACGAGGCAGCACTGAGACAAATTCCTGACCACGTGTGGCACTTTTCACGAGTGTAGCTCCAGTTTTGCGGTTCAGATCCCAATCTGGATAATTATATTCTGTGAACTCAGTAGCTTGAGCTCAGAACTAAGAACCAGGAACTCTTGAATCCCAGTCCAGTCTGGGGCACAGATTTCTGCTGTGCTCTTGGGCAAGTTGGTCTGCCTCGGCTTTCTCATGTACATTTCAGGAACTCCCCTTGATGGGCTACCGAGTGAAGTTCCTGCCCTACCCCCATTCATAAAATTCGGCCCTCCATTCTCCCTTCCTCCCCATCTGCCTCCTACTTGGCCTTCTTAGGAATCCTTTGTGTCTCCTGGTGCACCCTGCTTCTTCCTCCAATTGCCTCCCAGCTGTTGCTACCAATCCAATAGCCTTTTCACTCCTGAATGTTCTGTACCCACCTGAAAATAATTAATAATCAGGAGTTGAAGGGGCAAAAGTTTAATAGCTTCCCCCACCCCCAGATATGAACAAGTGAACAAATACATTTTACCACCTAATCCCACGCTCTAATTAAAGAAGCTTTCTAAAAGTCTGTATGTGGTTCCAAAGGCTGAGAAACTCATGAGACAAAACAATAGGGTGCAGATACCTCCCATGGATAAATCATTCCCTTACTTCACTGATGTTATGTGAACTCTGCTTCCTTTGGCTTCTCTCTGTCCCTGGCTGTTGGGGGAGATTGAGTTCCTGCTTTACTGGTCGTCTTCAGGCCCTGATTAAAAAGACTGCAGCTGTTTCCTGGACCTCGGGCGTCCACCAGTTCTTCTCACCCAGGGGATGTGTTAAGTCAGTAGTGTGTAGCAGATGTTTCTGGGTATGTCTATACCCATAGCTGGCCCTTGTCAGCTGGCTTGGGCTGGCAGGACTTGGGCTCCGATGATGTTTAATTGTGGTATAGAGAGAAAGTTACCAGGTTTTGGGGCGAAAACGGCAAGACATCTGAGTGGCTCATGTAATCCGCTGATAATACTTGCACTGTGAAGTTCTTTGCTGTATTTTTATAGGCATAGCCCTACTTACTGGCTTATGCACACTGGTTACTCATTCTCAAAATTACACTGCTATTGCAAGTCCTTTTAGGGTTCCCTGGATATTAACTATTTAAATTATCTGGCAAATACTAGCGGCTACTCTTTGGTATTCTAACACCAAAAAAGTGGATTTCACACATCACTAATAATGCATCAGGAACTTTTTTGGACAAATCAGATCCTTCCTTATGTCTTCCTGACCAACATATAAACGTATAGAAAAACCATGCAATACATGGTACTATTAAATTCCTCTGTGAAATGCAGTTCTGATTACTTTTCACAGGATGGGCAATGGCAGCAGTGGCCAAACTGTGGCTCTTTTACCATTAAATGGTGGTTGAAGGAGCACCCCCCCATTCTCCACCTACTAGACTGGGAAGGGGGAGCTTGGGACCTCTGCCTTGTACCAGGGTGGTGGTGTACGGGCTTCTGCCCAGCAGGGAGGAGGGTCTTGGGGCTTCAGCTCCACAGGATGTGCCTGAAATCCTGAGCCCTGGCAGGTGTGCTCTGGCTCTCGAACTTTTGAGGTTAGTTGTATGCAGCTTGGAGGGTCAGTAAGTTTGGCCACCCCTGCTCTATGTAATACTACACTGCATTAGGATTCTTTAACTTGTCAAGTATATCAGAACCTATTTTCCTGGATGTGATCATTTTGTTTTAACATGTGCATCAGGTAAACTTGTATTACATACTGACAGCAAAGTAAAGTTAATGGACTTGACTCCCTAGGTGAGCGTTTTTACAACATGAATCATAGAATAACAGAGTTGGAAGGGACCTCTGGAGGCCATCTAGTCCAACTCCCTGCCCAGAGCAGGACCAATCCCAACTAAATCATCCCAGCCAGGGCTTCGTCAAGCCTGACCTTAAAAACTTCTAAGGAAGGGGATTCCACCACCTCCCTAGGTAATGCATTCCAGTGTTTCACCACCCTCCTAGTGAAAAAGTTTTTCCTAATATCCAACCTAAACCTCCCCCACTGCAACTTGAGACCATTACTCCTTGTCCTGTCATCTGCTATCACTGAGAATAGTCTAGATGATATCTGTGCTAAATTGTGTATTTTAACTATAGACAAATCACAGGTGGTCAAGTAATAATTTAGTAGGTATAGACTATTCTCTAAATTTCTACTGCCCACATTACTACTTTAATGAAAACACACAACATTAAAGAAGATTTCTGACTCCTTTTTTTAATTTTCTGTTTTTTATCAAAAAGTAATTTCAGAATTTAAACACCTAATTTTAGAAATTAAATGTATTTTGTCCTTTAGAGTTTGCAGTGAAAATCAATGTAATACTTTTTTATAACGCTACTAACATTGCAAGTATTGGGGATTTCCTGAAATCAATCATTTACAATAGAAATAATAACAAATAAAATTTCAGCTGTTTCAGTAGTCTGGTGAAACCACAATTCATTGTCACATGGGAATCCAGTACTAAACTTAGACATGAGCTCCCAAAGTAAAGAGCTGGGAATACTAAGGAGGCTGCATGCTCAGCTCAGATAGTCTAGTAGTGGCAAGGAATGCAATTGACAGATTTTAGGAGAGACCTACAGCAAATCCACTTCTCTCAGAAGGATGTTTTCTGTAATATTGATATTTGAGAAAAGTGCCTATGAGTAAACAGGAGATCCATTAGGAGGTCAGAGTAATAAAATAGCGTAGTTAGTTAAATTTTTCCAAAAGTAACATGTAGAATCTGAGAGTTGCCTTTACTTACTGTATGTTATTAATATTCCCATAGCTGAAGGTAATAAATTAACTGAATCATTCAGTAATACCACCAAAACATAGGAGTGTAATTACACAGAAAATATCCTTTCAGAATGAGGTTTAATTCTGTTTCCTATTTTTCTCTGCGGGCTGGCTTTTAATGGTGTTCATTCACGTATATGGGTATTTCCTGCAACGTGACCTGCACTGGCAATGGTTTTCAGATAGTCCTTCACTGTGGTAGATAGCCATGCACACTTTAATTTTCCCGCCAGATAACAACAAAGCATAGTATACATTGCCAAGTCAGGGAAGAAAGCTGTATTGGGACCATGTGGGATATTATATCTAGCATGCAGGAATGGGAAGAAAGTTATTTTGTTCTTGTATACGTGATCCTCTGTCATGGTTAAACATTTTCATAACATCCTGCAGTCTTACAGTAAGTGAGATTAAGGGATTATTTCAGATAGAACTCAGTGGGGAACTGATAAAAGTAGTTTTGATAAATGCTTTAAAGTTTTACAAAGTACTTCAAATTGAATGTAAGACCATTTTATTTGCCTCTATCTTAGAGAAAAACAGTTGAAGTAAGGATAAATGTTTAAAGCACAAAGAAAAGCTAGTAAACCGATGTCTATGATCTGAATCCTGCTGAGATTTAAGCATGTGTTTTACTTTACACAGAGGGAGCAGTCCTATTGGTTAAAGTGGGATTGTTGCCTGTGTGTAAAATTATGTACATACATAGAGCTTTGCAAGATCAAGGCCTAAAATAAGTCATAAAGGAAGACAGTCAAATTCTGGAGCGGTTAACTATGTAGTGACTAGGCATACATGAAAATCTAGATAATACAAATAGAGATGCAGAGGGCAATACTACCAGATAGACAGGATCTTTTCAGAGATTCATGGGAGATGCCAAGCTGTATGAGGGTTTTTTTTATCCTATAGAAGTTGTATTTAAAATTTGTTTAGGTTATTAAAGAGACTATCAGCCTTAGAATATTCATTCTTAACAAATAGGTAATCCTGGGATTTATATTCACTGTGGAGATTTTGATTCAGTTTAGTAGGGACAGAGGGAGCTGTTGCTATCTTTCTGCAGCCTTTGCTGGTTGTCTTATATTATAATTGAAATTCTGAATTTTTTTAGCTATGCATATTTTCATTTCTAGCTAAGTGATTTATTTACAATCTTTAAACTGGAATTGCTGGTAATGGTGGTCTGTATTTTTTTGAGACATCCATTAAGTGAGAGTTGTCCCAGTTTACTTGATATCCTGACAGCATACCAAATCTATCAAGTAGCCATAGAAGCAGATTTACTGAGTTGGTAGGATTTTTTGGTATAATGAGAGTGCCATCAGCATACATACTCCATTTATATATTTTTCTGCCATGCTTCTATTTTTTAAAATCTCTAGATGGTTGTTTTTCTTTGAAACACTTGACTGCAATGGAGGTTGATTTTTGAAAGCAAAGATAGGGTGTACTGGGTAATCTACATTTATTATTGGAGTGAATTGAAAATAATTAGTTGTGAAAGAAATTGAGTTATTTTGACAGACCATATAGTGTTTTAATTTGCAATGCAAGGGTTTGACATTTCATACCAAACCCTGAAGAAGTCTTTAAAATACACTTACCATATTAATAGAGATTTCACACCATACGTGTCATGCATTGTTAGATATTTTACAATGAAATGTAAAATACACACCTGCTGAAGTGAAGAAATAGATTGACAGAGCCTGAAGAATACCCAGAAGTTACCTACTCCAAAACAGGCCCAACAAAGAAAGTAACAGAATGCCCCTAGCTGTCACCTGCAGCCCCCAACTAAAACCTCTCCAGCACATCATCAAGGATCTACAACCTATCCTGAAAGACAATCACTCACTCTCACAGTGAGTGGGAGACAGGCCAGTCCTCGCTTACAGACAGCCCTCCAACCTGAAGCAAATACTCACCAGCAACCACACAACAAAAACACGAACCCAGGAACCTATCCTGGCAACAAAGCCCGTTGCCAACTCTGTCCACATATCTATTCAAGGGACACCATCATAGGACCTAATCACATCAGCCACATCAGAGGCTCGTTCACCTGCACATCTACCAATATGATATATGCCATCATGTGCCAGTAATGTCCCTCTGCCATGTACATTGGCCAAACCGGACAGTCTCTATGCAAAAGAATAAATGGATGCAAATCAGATGTCAAAAATTATAACATTCAAAAACCAGTTAGAGAACACTTCAACCTCCCTGGTCACTCAATTTCAGACCTAAAAGTGGCAATTCTTCAACAAAAAAACTTCAAAAACAGACTCCAACACGAAACTGCTGAATTGGAATTAATTTGCAAACTGGACACCATTAAATTAGGCTTGAATAAAGACTGGGAGTGGGTGAGTCATTACACAAAGTAAAAACTATTTCCCATGCTAATTTTTCCCCTAATGTTACTCACAACTTCTCATCAACTGTTTTGAAATGGGCCATCGTGATTATCACTACAAACGTTTTTTTCTCCTGCTGATAATAGCCCACCTTAATTGATTAGTTTTGTTACAGTTGGCATGGCAACACCCATTTTTGCATGTTCTCTGTGTATATACATCTTCCTACTGTATTTTCCACTGCATGTATCTGGTGAAGTGGGTTTTAGCCCACAAAAGCTTATGCCCAAATAAATTTGTTAGTCTCTAAGGTGCCACAAGTACACCTTTTTTTTTTTTTGCTGATATAGACTAATATGGCTGCCACTCTGAAATGAAATGTTAGTTATACTTGTGATAATTTATTAAATATAATTTGAGCTAAATTTTACCAGGATAACTCACATCAACATCATGAATTGACAAGGAAAGATTACAGATAAAAGCCCTGAACCTGAAGATATTGCATTGATCACTAGAAGTCTGGAAATTTCATATGACCTCAGTGAACAATTTGGTACATAGGTTACAAGAGGATTAGTAAATAAAGGAAACCAAGCTGGTACAATGACTTGTGTAGTGCAGTAGAACCTCAGAATTACAAACACCAGAGTTACATACTGACCAGTCAACCACACGTCTCATTTGGAACTGGAAGTGCATAATCAGGCAGCAACAGAGATGGGGGAAAAAAGCAAATACAGTACAGTACTGTGTTAAATGTAAACTACTAAAAAAAAAAAAAAAAAAAAAAAAAAAGGAAAGCAGCATTTTTCTTCTGCATAGTAAAGTTCCAAAGCTGTATTAAGTCAATGTTCAGTTGTGAACTTTTGAAAGAACCATAATGTTTTGTTCAGAGTTACCAACATTTCAGAGTTAAGAACAACCACCATTCCTGAGGTATTCATAACTCTGAGGTTCTACTGTATATTAAAAGAGAATTTTAAACTTGGGAATCAGTCTCCAGGCTGGATTCAAGAGCCAGCAGGGCACTGTCCCAGCTAAGCATGTCATGAAGCACAGGGTGGCTCCATGGTGAGCGCAGTGCCCAGAAACCAGTAATAGCTATCATAAAATAGGCATGTTGTTGGCGAGTTGCCTGAAGTGAGGTTCTTATCCCTGCTTTTCCTGTAATCACTCTTTAGCCCAGAGATGGGAAACCCTTTTTTCTATCACAGGCCATTGACCCACAGAAAAAATTAATTGTGGGGGTCACAGAAGAAAAAGCAACTCAAATTAGATTTTTTTTTTTGAGAGAGAGAGAGAGAAATATAAAACATTCAACTCACCCACCTGCTGGGTGAGGGGGGTGGGGGGGCTGAGGGTCAGGGCTTCCTGCCTGCGGTGGGACAAGCCAGCACTTGTGGCTCTGGCCCCACGGGGGAGGGGGAACCTAGGCTCAGAGCTTCAGCCCCATAGGAGGGCGCCTAGGCTCGGGGCTTCCTGCCTGTGGCGGGGCAAGCCAGTGCTCATGGCTCCAGCCCGCGGAGGAAGGTGCCAAGAATTGCCACCAGCCAGATGAAATTAAGCAATGGGACGGATCCAGCCTGTGGGTCGCAGGTTCCCTACCCCTGCTTTAGCCTCTTAATACGCTTCCTGAACTGATCACCTATCTGGAAAATAGGTTCCACTAATTTGGGGAGTTTTTGTGGGCTGCAAGGAGTCTGTTTTTTGTTTTGCCCCATAGCCAAAAGCAATGCAGACTTCATCAGCATCTAGGACTTTTACCACAGCCATTGACAGTGCCACAGTGTTTGTTTCTGTGGTTTTGATGGCTATTTTGTGGTGTCCTTAAACAGTTACCTAGTTCTGGGTTCTCACTGGTACAATATTGTGTTCACTGTACAGTTTTACTGGCAGAGAATTTGTAGGAAGCACATTCTTATCAAAGCTCGCTGAAATCAAAAATGGCAAAATTTTGCAATTAAAAAATGAAAATTCTATAGTTGGTGGAATTTTTTTAAATTGTTTAAAATTTCAAATTTTTTCAAATTTGGAAAAAAAGGATTTTGTAACATTTCACGACCTTCTGTAATTATTTTATTCTATCAGTTCTAATGCCTACAGACACCAGCACCACATCTTTCTCTGATTCAGGTTTTCTGGAAGGCAAGTGTCCTGAGCCACTTTTAACTAGTTTACAGTTTTTAGTTGAGAACAGAAACACTTCTTCATCCAAAAGTGCACTAATGAGATTAATTGTGGTAGCTAACAAACATGTCATTGAGAGAGGAGGTTGAGGGACAGGAGCTACAGTATTCAAGGCTTGCTAAAAGTGTGCTTTTCTTTCCCCTGATCTCAGTGGTTGGTCTCCACAGACAGAATGACTATTGCTTGCCCTGGTCCAGCTGCCTCTACTGAGATTTAATCTACTACAACATTTAAAAATGTCCTTTTTGTTGTGCAGGAACAAAGTATAAATTCCACTAAAACAAGATGTCCTACATGGATTTGTCCAGTACAATTGTAAGCCAAGATCACATACTGTAACAGGTTTCTCTCAGAACCTTTTGACTAGTTTGACAGATATTTGAAGAAATCTTTATTTTTCAGTTCATTTAAATACAGACCAGTAAAATATATTCTTTGGCCATTCTTCAAAATTATAATGTGTTAATAAATGGTTAAAATATTCTGGTCAGTTATTATAAGCACATTTGATATGCAACTAATCACAGTATTTGTCCTAAAGTATCTTAATAACTGTGGGTCTACAGCGTCTCCATTGAACAGATCTAAAACTAATTTGTCTAAACACCTTGATTCATAATATAACATAGTAAAGTTCATAGAGTCAGACACTAGTAACCTTCATCAAAGGTATTCTCAAACTTGCATAACAGGCCACAGGAATCAATCCTCTGTCAAAACACATGTTCAACAATCTATCTACAACCTCTTGGGGACATTGTGGGACAAGGCTATGCTTGCTGCTATGTGTATGCAATATGCTGATGCTACACAGTTCGATGCATCTTTCTCATGCTGCGGATATAGTGTTGTCTCCCAGATATTTCAGTGCACAGAGAACAGCTGCTTCAAATTTGACCTTAGGAAATAACTGAAGTGATGTTAATTGGAAGAAGAAAAAGCTTTGAGGAAATGGTGAAATCCACCATCACTTTCCATTAAGGTCCTCTTATGTCTCATGGTTAAAATGTATAGTCTTGAAGTCACACTGGATTCATTTCTGTCCCTGGACACTCAAAGCGCAGCAATTACAAGCAGTGCTTTCTTCTGTCTCCAGTTATCAAGAGAACTCAAATAAAAACTATTGCACAGTTGACCAATAAAATCCTTATGGCCAAAACTTTCAAATTTAGATACCTAAAGCTAAGCACCTACATCCATACTTAAGCATCTAAAAGAGTGGACAGACTGCTGATGCTGAGCACACACAGCTCCTGCTGGAGTTAACAGAAATTGTGACTTTTCCGAAAATCAGGTCACTTATATAGAACACTCAATTAAAATTTTTAGTTGGTGGATTTCACAACTAAATTCCAACTAATTCCTCTTTCCTTTCCAGAAGGACACTTCTATGGAGACTGCTGACCCTAGATCTTGAAACAGTTTATGCCGCATTCTCTTCCTTATTTATTTGGAAATCCAAACTCCCGCAGTTTGGATGTCTTTCCTGCTCTCAGGATTCCTCATCTCATCTTGAAATGTTTTAATGGCAGAAATTAGGCCAGTTTTTCATTCTTCTTTAGGAGTAAAAGGGGTCCGACATATCCTCCATAGTCTTGTTCTTATAATGCTGAGTCTCTTGTTTCTGGCTAATGGAAGATTCATAGATTTCAAGGCCAGAAGGGACCATTATGATTATCTAGTTTGACCACCTATAGAGGAGAAATTTGTGATATTTTTGAAGGAGTTAAACCTTTTTTCACATCACACTGTAATCTGCAGATAAAATGGAAACTGTAAATGGTTTAGCTTTGAAGTTTGGGTTAAGTAAAATTAGTCACTCGCCACTTCTTTCATGTCTGATACCCTTAATCAAATCCATTACCATTTAGAACAATAGGTGATTATTGTGAATGGTCATAAAAATGATTTAAGTACAAAGGAGATGAAGCTAGCTATTTTTTTTCTATACTGAACTGCTGTGAGAATACAGTCAGAATGCCATTTTTTGGTCATTTTCTGGCCTCTTAAAGAAACAACACTTTCACCCGTTGGGCAATCATTTTTAATGTGAATTTTTGAATAAACAAGCTTAAGATTCTTATATCAAAGTAAAAAGAAAAGGAGTACTTGTGGCACCTTAGAGACTAACCAATTTATTTGAGCATAAGCTTTCGTAAGCTACAGCTCACTTCATCGGATGTGCATCCGATGAAGTGAGCTGTAGCTCACGAAAGCTTATGCTCAAATAAATTGGTTAGTCTCTAAGGTGCCACAAGTACTCCTTTTCTTTTTGTGAATACAGACTAACACGGCTGTTTACTCTGAAACCTGTCATTATATCAAAGTAATCAGCATATCTCTGTTATACTCAGAATATACTATTTCCATAGATTAATAGAATTTAAGACCAGAAGGGATGGTTAGAGATCTTGTCTGACCTCCCATAGACTATTAAATTTTACCCATTTACATCTTTGTGAATCCCGGTGTTTGGCTTAAGCTTATCTTCCAGAAAGATAAAGATCTGAAGATGTCAAGAGATGGAGAATTCATCACTTTCCTTAGTTGTTTGTTCCCATGGTTAATCACCCTCGCTCTTAAAAAATTGTGTCTTATTTCTAATTTAAATGTGTCTGGCTTCAGATTCCAGGATTGATTCTTGTTATGCTATTCTCCACTGGATTAGAGAGCCCAATAGCACCTATTTTCTCCTGGTGAAGGTAATTGTACACCATAATCTTTTTGATAAACTATAAAAGGATCAAGCTCTTTAAATCTATCTTTGCAAGGAATTTTCTCCAGCCCTCAAGTAGTTTTTGTGCCTTTTTTCTGTACTCTCTCATATTTTGCAACATCTTTTAAAGAATATGTACATCAGAACTGGACACAGTATTCCAGCATCAATCTCACCAATGCCGTATACTGAGATAAATTCACCTCCCTACTCCTACTCATAATTATCTGTTTATACATACAAGGATCACATTAGCCCTTTTTGCTCATGTTCAGTTTGTTTTCCACTATGATCCCTAAATTTTTTTCAGTGTCACTGCTTCCCAGGATACCCTGCTGGTATGGCCTGTGTTCCTTGTTCCTAGCTGTATGACTTTGCATTTGGCTGTATTGAGACACATTTTGTTTGATTGGCCCCAGTTACCAAACAATCCAGATCAGTCTATATGATTCTTTAGCACCCTACCAATCTTTGTGTCATTTTAAAGGATTTTTAATCTCTTATAATATCACAGACTTGTTTTTTTAATTTATGGCTTTAATGTCAAGTGTAACTTCTGGTGTGATGTTACAAAACTGAACTGTATTATTCCAAGGTTACCTTTTCCCACTTGTGACAAAGTAGCAATCTTTAATCACAAAGAAGCCCAGAACTGATTCAGTATCAATGCATTTAACACCTCTTTTTGTAACTCAAAGATTGCATCCACATCATGCAAGGAGTGTTCATGGAATATATTCAAGAACCACCATTTCTGCATGTAGCCTTGGCCTATGCTAGCATTTGGTGTGCCTTTTGTAACGCACACAGCTCCTGGGTGTGGTGTTCTTTCCCATCTACTGGCACTGAGACCACTTAGAGAGAGAGAGGGAGAGATGAATAAGTCTGCTCTACAGCCTTAGCTAAGGGCCATATGGCTTTTAGCTCATGTGGTAGAGGCTCATATACTAAGCTCCAGAGGCTCCAGATTCGATTCTGCCTGCCAACAACTGTCGGTGTTACAACTTTAGGAATTATTCTTACACCACTATAAAGAAGTATGTGAGCAGGACAATAAGGGGAAAATTACAGGTACCTTTCTCATGCTAATTGGTTGCTTCAGCAGACATTTTTTTAAGTGATCATTGTTGCCATTTTTTTTATATTGGATTTCTAGCTCTAATAGGGGAGGAAACCATAATTGTATGAGAATATGAGAAAAGAAATTTAGATCATAAGAAATGTTTAGAATCATCCAGGACATAGTAAAAACTTCAGATTACTTTGTAAATAAACTACAATTAAAAGAAATTATTTGAGAATGCTCAGGTTCCTTTCCTTTTGTAACCCTGAATCTGCTTGAATTAAATTATATATTAACTTCATGATACATTACATAAGACAGGATACAGTGGGCATCAATTTGAGCTAAAGTTTCTTGCAGTTCAAGAGTTCATCTAGATTATTGAACAACCTTGATGCACACTTTTACATGGCACTGGGAAATACAGCTGAATCAATTAAGGTTTCATGTAATTTTTTCTCATTTAGTGACCAATTTTTTAATATCCTGAGTTTTACATATAGTAGTTCTGCAAGAGATTAAACTTGACGGCTCGTTAAAGCCATGACTTAATGTTCATATATGGGTAACTTCGTTAAATTGGTAGGTAAACAGTAGAAGCTTTACTGATGAGCCACTTACAGTATAGACATCTTTTTATAACTTTCTTCTGGCCACACTTTGTTTGTTGAGTTATTAGCTGAATGCTTATACATTTATTAATGCAAAATGAACATTAAATGAAATGAAATGAAAAGTTGATGTGAAAGTAAGCTAGAATGTAATGTTTTATTATGTTTGTTTTTAGTATTAAAAAAATGGAAATAACAGTCTGTGGAATTTTGGAAATTTGCAAGTAGTGCACGTGGACAGTCTTTTTAGTTTTCCAGCAACACAGTAACCATGTAGTGAAAAGAAAACATTAATTAGAGGATGTTTCCATTTATGATATGAAATAAGTGAAGGGTTTTTCCCCCCTCCCTTTACTTGAAGTGGAATTTTGTTGGCAAGAGCAATATAGTAACAATTGGTATAGTAATCACTTTGACACATGTAGTTTTTACCAAGTATCCTACTAGGACCCTTTGAAGGGAAAAGAGGACTGACTAGAGAGCCTTTGCAGGCATTAAATTGATTATGTCTTACTAATGTGAATACTTAAATTTTCAGAAAGTTCCAGTCCAATAAACCTTACACAATAGCAGATTCTCTCCCTCCCCCTTCTTTTGTGGGTTCTTTTCAGTATAAATAAAACAGGCATTGAGCACAGGTCCAATAGTTTAAGAATACTTGTTTTGGACAGGAAGCCATTCTGAGAATGCAGTTTATTTCACCAGAAAGGCTTCTTTCCAAAGTCCTTTTATTTCCAGTCACATAAAAAGGTACAAAAGACAAAAATGCCCTTTCACCTGGGGGTAGGGTGACCAGGTGTCCAGTTGTCAACTGGAGCACCCAGTTGAAGAGGAATCCTGGCAGCTCTGCTGACCGGGCCATTGACTGTCCGGTTGTGGGCACCATGCAGCGGGGCTGGCAGATTCCCTTCTAGCCGCCTTGCCACTCCCAGGAAGCAGCCAGCATGTCCCCCTTCCGGCTCCTATGTGTAGGGACAGCTGCGGGAGGGGGGTCCCACCCATCCTCTCTACCTCCCAGAGCTGTCACCCACATGTCCTTACCCCCCAGAGCCCATGTCAGGGTTCCTTCCCAACTCTGGACTCTAGGGTACAGATGTGAAAGACCCCCTAAGCTTATTCTTACTAGCTTAGGTTAAAAACTTCCCCAAGGTACAAACTTTGCCTTGTCTTTGAACAGTATGCTGCCACCACCAAGCATTTTAAACAAAGAACAGGGAAAGAGACCGCTTGGAGACGTCTTACCCCAAAATATCCCCCCCTACACACCCCCTTTCCTGGGGAGGCTTGAGAATAATATCCTAACCAATTTGTTACAAGAGCCTGGATCTTGGAACAATGGAAAAATCATTCAGGTTCTTAAAAGAAGGATTTTATTAAATAAAAGAAAAGAAAGGTAAAAATCATCTCTGTAAAATCAGGATGGAAAATACTTTACAGGGTATTTAAATTCAAAACACAGAAAATCCCCCTCTGGGCAAAACCTTAAAGTTACAGAAAACAGGAATAAACCTCCCTCTTAACACAAGAAAAAACACATAAAACAAAAGATAAACTAATTTGCCTTACCTATATTTACCTATAGTGTTTGCAATATTAAAGACTTGGATTAGGATAGGTTGGAGAAGACGGATTTCTGTCTGGCCTCTCTCAGTCCCAAAAAACAACACATAAAGAGCACAAAACAAAAGCCTTTCCCCCTCCCCCAAGATTTGAAAGTATCTTGTCCCCTTATTGGTCCTTTGGGCCAGGTGCCAGCCAGGTTAGCTGAGCTTCTTAACCCTTTACAGGTAGCAGGATGTTGCCTCTGGCCAGGAGGGATTTTATAGCACTGTATACAGAAAGGTGGTTACCCTTCCCTTTATATTTATGACAGCCCAGCACCCCATTCACCTCCACACACTGCTGCACTCCCATTATGGCCCTATATACCCTTGTGCCCCCCACATCTTCATACACCTGTAGCCTTCTGCCTCCTTCTGAATCCCCAACCCCACATACCCCCCACCCTTCCTCTCGCCTTCACTGACCCTTCTCACCCCCACCCTGCTCTCAGGCTTGGCCTCTTTCCCTCCCCATCTTCTCTTCACACACACACACACACACACCCCTTTTCCCCTCCAGCCCACCCTCTTCCCTTTGTGGCTGGGTGTTTCTATGTAGGAAAGTGTGGGTATGCATGCATTGTATGTGTGTAAGAGACTGTGTGCCTTTGTGTAGGGAGGTGCATGTATTGCCACGTATGTGTATACCTGTGAGAATAAAATTTGCAGCCTAACTCTTTGACTTTAATGCCTTTTGCTGGCTTGCGCACAAAAAAATTGATGACATAAAATATGTGTGTATTCTTTTCATAACAAATTTTTGAAAGAGAAGGGAACTCAAAAAGAAATGTATTATTTCTTAAAACATGTATGTTGACTAGTAATTGCAGAACAGCCAATGTATCATACATTTCTTCTCACCTTTGTCTAGCTACAGTATAAACTCTTTTTTGCAGACTCTCTCTTTTTATGTGTATATCCAGTACCTATCACCCTGGAGCCTGATCTTAGTTGGAGTCTCTAGGCACTAAACAACAATTGTAATAATAAATAATGTGGAAATGTGTTAGTGTATGCTAGATGTGTACACAGGAATACACGTGTATCTGCATGTAGATATGGGAGTCAGATTCTACAGATTTATTTATATAGGTATATGGACAGGTGTGCATTTCTGTGGTTGTGCTCTACGGATTTGTATTTGGGCTTCAGGAGTGGGCCTTTAATGGACCCATTGCAGCTGTGATAATGTGTGGTCCTAATTCCACACATAAAATTACAATAATTTTAATGAACAAAAAACATGGAACTGGTTATGAAAAATGGGAAGAAGGGAGGGAAAGAATCATGAAAATCTTTTTGAAAATTCATTTTTTTTAAAATTCCCCTTTTTGACTATTCTGCTGCCAGCTCAAAACTGACTCCCACACCTGTAACAAATAAAACCTGAAGTTAGCATCATACATCTGTCAAAACAATAAATATGCCTGTTTGGGCCTTGCAGTGAAAATGAACATGTGAGCGAGGGAGGGGAAATGGAGTGAGCGGGGGTGGGGCCTCAGGAAGGGGTGGGGCAGTGAGCAAGGCAAGAGTGTTCCGTTTTCTTGAATTAGAAAGTTGGCAAACCTACCTGGGGGGCAAACATTTTACACAGAGTGATCATGCCATATCTGACCTCTCAGTCCTTGTCCTCAAAGGAAACCTACACCATACCTTCAAAAGATGGGTTTAGGAGCTTAAATTCATAACTCTGCTAGACCCCAAAAATCAGGGACTCAATAGGGATATTGGTTTTCTATCTCATTACAATGACCTATAAAACCACTAAGGCTATGTCTTAGTGGTTAGAGGAAAGTGATCAGGAACAGCCAGCATGGATTCACCAAGGGAAGGTCATGCCTGACTAATCTAATCGCCTTTTATGATGAGATTACTGGTTCTGTGGATGAAGGGAAAGCAGTGGACGTGTTGTTCCTTGACTTTAGCAAAGCTTTTGACACGGTCTCCCACAGTATTCTTGTCAGCAAGTTAAGGAAGTATGGGCTGGATGAATGCACTATAAGGTGGGTAGAAAGCTGGCTAGATTGTCGGGCTCAACGGGTAGTGATCAATGGCTCCATGTCTAGTTGGCAGCCGGTATCAAGTGGAGTGCCCCAAGGGTCGGTCCCGGGGCCGGTTTTGTTCAATATCTTCATATATGATCTGGAGGATGGTGTGGATTGCACTCTCAGCAAATTTGCGGATGATACTAAACTGGGAGGAGTGGTAGATACGCTGGAGGGGAGGGATAGGATACAGAAGGACCTAGACAAATTGGAGGATTGGGCCAAAAGAAATCTGAGGAGGTTCAATAAGGATAAGTGCAGGGTCCTGCACTTAGGACGGAAGAACCCAATGCACAGCTACAGACTAGGGACCGAATGGCTAGGCAGCAGTTCTGCGGAAAAGGACCTAGGGGTGACAGTGGACGAGAAGCTGGATATGAGTCAGCAGTGTGCCCTTGTTGCCAAGAAGGCCAATGGCATTTTGGGATGTAGAAGTAGGGGCATAGCAAGCAGATCGAGGGACGTGATCGTTCCCCTCTATTCGACATTGGTGAGGCCTCATCTGGAGTACTGTGTCCAGTTTTGGGCCCCACACTACAAGAAGGATGTGGAGAAATTGGAGAGTCCAGCGAAGGGCAACAAAAATGATTAGGGGTCTGGAACACATGACTTATGAGGAGAGGCTGAGGGAACTGGGATTGTTTAGTCTGCAGAAGAGAAGAATGAGGGGGGATTTGATAGCTGCTTTCAAGTACCTGAAAGGGGGTTCCAAAGAGGATGGCTCTAGACTGTTCTCAATGGTAGCAGATGACAGAACGAGGAGTAATGGTCTCAAGTTGCAGTGGGGGAGGTTTAGATTGGATATTAGGAAAAACTTTTTCACTAAGAGGGTGGTGAAACACTGGAATGCATTACCTAGGGAGGTGGTAGAATCTCCTTCCTTAGAGGTTTTTAAGGTCAGGCTTGACAAAGCCCTGGCTGGGATGATTTAACTGGGAATTGGTCCTGCTTCGAGCAGGGGGTTGGACTAGATGACCTTCTGGGGTCCCTTCCAACCCTGATATTCTATGATTCTATAATTCTATGATTCTACACTACAATTTAAGTCAGCAGAAATTATGTCACTCAGGGGTGTGAATAAACCACCACTCGAGCAACCTAAGTTACACCGACATAAGCGCTCGTGTGCACAGCACTATGTTGGTTGGAGAGCAGTGGTGTAGACATGCCCTAACTCTCCTTTGTCTTATGACTGCCTACTTCATTTTGCATGGCTTCTTGCAACATGTGTCAACTCCTTATGCCTAACAATCTGGTCCATCTTTTTTGTTGAGCTATGACACTCTGATTACCTTTCCCAGACCTGAAAAAGAGCTCTGGTCTCTTTCACTAACAGGAGTTGGTCCAATAAAAGATATTACCTCACCCACCTTGTCTCTCTAAAAGTTTTCAGCACAGTTCTGCTCTATCCAGTCAGTAATTTGCCACCTTGTAGTCCTCACCGTCCCATCAAAAAGATAACTACCCTGGAAACTGTAGCACTGCATTTGATAAACTTTGCTATTGAATGTGTAGTTTCTAATAATTGAAAAATATTGAACCTATTGTTGGAGTTCATTCTTAGACAGCACCTCCATCAAAGTCAGTGAATCAATTCTGACTTTGTTTAGAAGTATCTTAAATCTTTGAAAATAGAAAATATGTATGAATGAATTTTTTTGAGATTTTCCAGGGAAAGTTCATTTTGGGGACCAAACCAAGCATGGAAAATCTGAGCCCAAATGTTGCCTATATGAGAAAGTTATGTGCATTTGAAAACAGTGGGTTATAATGAAAGTTCCAACCAGTCACTACCAGGTGGTCACTATGGATAAGTCCACACTGTAATAAAAGACCTGAAACGTGGCCATGGCTGACCCTGGTCAGCTGACTCAGGCTGCAGGGCTCCAGCTGCAGGGCTAAAAATTGCAGTGTAGACGTTTGGGCTCATACTCAAGCAGAAGCCCAGGTTTTGAAACCCTGCGATGGGGGTGGGTTTCACAACCCGGGCTCCAGGCCAAGTGTGAATGTCTATGCCAGGGGTGGACAAACTTTTTGGGCTGAGGGCCACATCTGGATGGGGAAATTGTATGCAGGGCCAGGGCAGGGGGTTGGGGTGTGGGAGGGAGTGCGGGGTGTGGGAGGGGATGGGGGGGTGCAGGAACGTGCTCAGGGCACGTGATTGGGGAAGAGGAGGGGTATGGGGCATATGAGGGGGCTCAAAAGGGGTTGGGGTGCAGGAGGGGTGTGGAGTGCAGGAGAGGGCTCAGGGCAGGGGTGCAGGAGGGGTGCAGACTGCGGGAGAGAGCTCAGGGCAGGGGTTTGGGGTGCAGGATGCGACAGGGCTCAGGACAGGGAGTTGGGGTACAGGAGGGGTGCAGGGTGCGGCAGGGAGCTCAGGGCAGGGGGTTGGGGTACAAGAGGGGTGTGACAGTGGTTTGGGGTGCATGGTGCAGCAGGGGGCTCAGAGCAGGGAGTTGGGGGGTGGGGTGCAGGAGCAGTTCGGGCTCTAGGGGGCAGTGGTGTGCATCGGGGCCAGGGCAGTCTCCCTGCATGCCTCCCCTGGCGCCACGCCGGGAAGTGGCCGGAACCATGTCCCTTCGCAGCCCTGGGGCGGGGGTGGGCACGGGCACGGGCACAGGGCTTTGTGCACTGCCCTTGCCACGCCTCCAGGTACCTACCCTGAAGCTCCCATTGGCCGCGGTTTCCTATTTCCAGCCAATGGGATCTGTGGGGGGCCGTGCCTGGAGGCAAGGGCAGCGCACAAAGCCCTCTGCCCCCTTCGCCGGGGCCCCACAGGCTGTAGTTTGCCCACCCCGATCTATGCTGTAATTTTTAACCTCGTAGCGCCAGCCTAAGTCAACTGACTCGGGCTCTGAGAATCTATGAAACTATGTATGTATACAGAGATGATTGCGGTATTTATGATCTGGATGATATATTTAAGAAATTTGGATACAAATACCAAAGAAATTGCTACTATTATAATGCAAAATACATTAGACTAATAATTACCTTCTATATACAAACTAGTATATGTTATTTTTTTAAGCCACAAGGCAGATGTCTTTCTGGTTGAGTAATGGAAAAATGAGGCTGACAAGTTCATTGCTGTTTGTACTGCCATTTCAATTTCAGATTGCAGCTGATGTATGTCAACAGTCCTTTGCAAGACTAGCTAATTTCTGTCACTGGGCAAATAACTGATAATGTTAAGACAGTTCAAAATAACATTTTGATTCCTCCCACGCCAATCATGTGCAGGAAGACCAAGGTCTCAGACTGCAAACGAAATGGAATGTTGCCATCACAGATATTGGTAAATAAAATTATTCTAAAACCAACACTTCAGGAATAAGATTTAAAAAATAAGAAAAGGAAAACAAAAGAAAGAAAAAGTGTGGTTAAGAAGAAAAGAATAGTAAAGAGAATGGGCTAAATATATTCAGTGAGCCAGATAAAACTTTAAGAGTGAAATACTGGAATGTACTCTTGATTTTACAATTTGTACAAAAAAAGTTAAAGCTTATTGTATAAAACACTATCCTACCAGTCAATGTTGTTTCTTTTCATTCTGATCATGAAGAACTATTATTATTTTTTTAACCAGATGATAGCTGAAAAATGGATTTCAGGGCCCGGTCAAAGAATAACAGGTTTACCTCGTACATTGTATAGGACAGTATTTCAGATCAGAGAGTGAGAATTGGTTAGTACCTGGGGTTTTTTTATACCAGAATAATAGTAATTTTCAGTTTTGTTCATTGTAACTTTTATGCATCCATCTTACACCAGTCCTCATAAGCAGAACATCTTTTAGTGATCTTGCTTCATGCACAGGCAACAAAAATCTGGATAGTGATTCACCCTTATCTTATTCCACTCTATTACTCACCCTTTCTGTTAGTCTTTTTGTTTTCTCTCTTTCAGAAGCACATTTCATATGCACTGTATGGTGGCCCCAAACCTCTAGTGGACCTTGCTATTTCTGTCTTTCCCAAACATCTTACTATCTCAAAAAGGAAGAGTAGAGGCATACAGGAGAAAAACAGAAAAGGCCTGATTCTCCTCTCACTTGACCTGTTGTGAACAGCGGCTTTCATTAACATATTATATAATATAATTAATTCATTATAATAAACAGTGGCACTTTAGGGATGTACAGCTGAAGGGAAGAATTACAAAATTGCCTTAAAATACTACTTACAGATCATTCTAATCACTCAGAAATACCATAAAAAAGCAATGAATTTACAGTAGCTCACCAGACCATTTCCTCATGACCGAGTACCACAGAAGACACAAAGAGCTTCCAAATTCATGGAATTCTAGAGGACAGTGATGACAATGTGTGGAGTAGAATGTAGGTTAAAGTGACAACAATTGTTATCACAGTCCAGGGTTGAGTGGACCATTAAATATATAAACTAACAGTTCTAAATAAGCATATCTCCTTGTTTTTCCCTATATTTCTTTTCCATAACTTACCTTTTTTGTGTTGCACTCAGCGTTTGGTTTTTTGTTCCAGTGAAGCACTAAAAGGTGTTGTAAAGTCCCTCTGGTTAAAAAAAAGTGCTGATATGGTTTGTAAACTACTTTCTAATTTGAAGTGTAATGCATATATATATTCTACATATACCATTTACTGTTTGATCCATATGTTCATATTCTGTTTGTGAATATGCATGAATAACAGGAAAAATACATTATACTTTGGGGCAGAGTGCTTTTTCTTTTGTTTGTGCTCGTCACTTGCATGGCTAGTCAAAAATGACTAAGTTATCTTTGTTTTGAGACGTGTATGTTGAAGGAGAGCAAAAATACGCTCTCCTAAAAATCAGTTCAGCAATTTAGGCTTAATTTGGAATATTGGTCTTCCAAGATGGAAGAAAATAGAAATTGGGGAAAAAGGAATCTTTCACCTAATGTGAAATAGAGGAGATAGCAGAAACAGATTGAGTTATTGAGTTATAACAGAGTGAGTTATTTGCTTACCTGGGCTTAAGGGAAGTAAATGTTGTAGAGAGATTCCTAAGATATTATGCATTTGTCACAGATAATGTCATACTATATAAATGGAAACCCTCTTTCTATATTCAAATACAAATTATGAAGTTTTTATTAATTTTTGACAGTAGTAATGATTATGATTAAATACAAAAAGAAAAGGAGTACATGTGGCACCTTAGAGACTAACCAATTTATTTGAGCATAAGCTTTCATGAGCTACAGCTCACTTCATCGGATGCATTCTATCACGAAAGCTCATGCTCAAATAAATTGGTTAGTCTCTAAGGTGCCACAAGTACTCCTTTTCTTTTTGCGAATACAGACTAACATGGCTGCTACTCTGAAACATATGATTAAATGCATGCCTTAAGATCACTTCAGTATTTACCTGTACTGTAAGCAGAAAATACAGAACTTATTGCAAACATAAGTAACCCCAAACCTTTTGGATTGGTCTCAAAGCTTGGATGCTAAAATCAATCAGTCATGTCCCTGATCTCATTCTGCTACTTCTCTTCAGATTCTTTGGATCAAAGATGACCGTGGGAAAGCTAGGTGGGGTGACTAGGTAGATTTTGTTGTTGTTAAAAAACCTGTCTTCCATTAGTTCTCACAAACCCTCTTCCTGGTCCAATGAGTGAGAAATGACAGAGAAGCTCCAGCTGCAGTTCTTCTGCGCTGTGGTGAAAAAGACTAGGAAAGTTGACTTACAAATGGAGGGTTCTTTTTGCTTAGGGATCCCTGGGCAGCATGGACCTTGTGTAGCAAGTTCTATGGTACCTACTCCGGGCCCCATTGCAGTGGCATGTCCAGAGGTGTGGCTGGAGCATTGTGCACTCGTGGTCTTGGAGCAGTGGAACAGCCTCTAGGGGCCACTGCAGGGAGCAAAGCCCCAAGGCTGTTCAAATGTATGCCTGTAGGGGCCCCTAGGATCAGGGAAGTGCGAAGGTGGCAAAAGAGTGCCATCAGTGCCCTCTCCTCAGGTTCAGTCCTGAGTACAACTGAGCTAGACCCTGGGATGCAGCTGTGCCTGTTAAATCACTTTATTTTCCCTGGAAGACTCCCAATGTCTCTGCTGTCTCCTGGGATCCCACCTGGGAGTTTTCTTCTCCCAGGGGAACAAGGAGACTTAAAACAGGCAGTGGGGGTGAGGGTACCCACAAATACTACTGGGGTGAGATTCCGTGGTATGCCTTTAAGAGATGGTAGGCCTGTCTAAGTCATAGCAGCCTCCCCAAGTTGTCCTACGGGCAGCAGCACTGCCAGGAATCTCCTACCTGCTGCAGCCCTGCTCCAACAGACCTCACTTGGCCCTTGCCCCCCTTCCTCCCATACACTGGGGCTTGTGAGGGGGGTCCTTGAGTGACAGTCTTAGTAGCTGCCCCTCCTACCATAGTGTCTGTGGTTATGGGGCTTTTGGTACCTCTTTCATAGAATCATAGAATATCAGGGTTGGAAGGGACCCCTGAAGGTCATCTAGTCCAACCCCCTGCTCGAAGCAGGACCAATTCCCAGTTAAATCATCCCAGCCAGGGCTTTGTCAAGCCTGACCTTAAAAACCTCTAAGGAAGGAGATTCTACCACCTCCCTAGGTAATGGCTTTATGCCACTCCAGCCCTTTTACCCTGTATAAAGGGGCTGGAGCAGTGGTGAGAACCTTGCTCCTACTTTCTGTTGTCTCCACTAGGCTTCAGCCAGAAACTGGAGAAACTTAGCTGAGACCATAGGGACTAGACATGTGAGCAGAACATCTCACCACCCTTCCTGTCAGTCTCAGAGCAGAATTTATGGGGTAATTTGGTGGCAGAATGCCCTACAGCCCCAGTGTGTGGCAGGGAGATTTGGGAGGCAGCACTGGCAGGGCTGGCAGCAGTGGCAGAGAAGGGCCAGGAGACAGACTTTGTGATCCCAGCTCTTTGGGGGGGCCCCTGAAACAGCCCCTAAAGACAGCTTCCCTCTGAAGGAATCAAGAGGCTCAGGGTGTCCAGGCACCTGATATACTTAAAAAAAATCTGGGCATTTTTGGAGGATAGCTTCAGGTAGCTGAGTTTTTCACTACCCATCTAGTGTCTTCACTAATGCAGTGTAAAGGAGGAGAATAACTATACACTTCATGTTTCTATAAGTACATCCAAATAATGGTGTTTGCTTCTTTTATTGATTCTAAATTGTGGTACTGGGCTTCCGGGGTGAATTAATCATTTTGATTTGCCTTTTCTTGGTTTGTATCTTTTATAGCAAGCTGTCTCTTACTTGAGAATCAGATGCTGCTTCACACTCTTCTAATGATACAATAATTTCTCTAACACAGCTTTTTGGTCTTAGGGCCACATATGGGTATGGAAATTGTATGGCGGGCCATGAATGCTCGCGAAATTGGGGATTGGAGTGTGGGAGGGGGTGAGGGCTCTGGCTGGGGGTGCGGGCTTTGGGGTGGGGCCAGAAATGAGGAGTTCAGGGTGCTGGAAGGGGCTCTGGGCTGGGGCAGGGGGTTGGGATGTGGGAGGGGGTGAGGGTTCCAGCTGGAGGTGTGGGCTCTGGGGTGGGGCCAGGGATGCAGGGTTTGGGGTGCAGGTGGGGGCTGCGGACTGGGGGTGGAGCAGAGGGATTCAGAGTATGAGAGGGGGCTCTGGGCTGAAGCAGGGGGTTGGGGTGTGGGAGGGGATATGGGCTGGGGGTGCGGGTTCTGGGTGGGGCCAGAAATGAGGGGTTTAGAGTGCGGGAGGGGGCTCTGGGCCGGGGCAGGGGATTGGGAAGTGGGGGAGTGGGCTCCAGGCTGAGGCTGAGGGGTTTGGAGTGTGTGTGGGGGGGTGAGGGCTCTGGCTGTTGGTGCGGGCTCTGGGGTGGGGCTGGGAATGAGGGGTTTGGGGTGAAGGAGGGTACTGCGGACTGGGACTGAGGGGTTCAGAGTGCAGGAGGGGGAATAAGGTTGGGGCGGGGTTTGGGCATGGGAGGAGGTCGGGGTGAAGGCCCTGGGTGGCGCTTACCTCAAGCAGCTCCCGGAAGCAGCGGAATGTCCCCCCTCTGGCTCCTATGTGGAGGCATGGCACCAGCCAGGTGGCTCTGCATGCTGACCTGTCTGCAGGTGCCATCCCTGCAGCTCCCATTGGCCGCGGTTCCAATGGGAGCTGCAGAGCTGGCACTTGGGGTGGGGGCAGAGTGCGGAGCCCACTGGCTGCGCTTATGCATAGGAGCTGGAGGAGGGACATGCTGCTGCTTCCGGGAGCTGCGCAGAGCCACGGCACGTGTGGAGTGGGGCAAGCTCCTGACCCTGCTCCCTGGCTAGAGCTCAAGGGATGGATTAAAAGGTCTGATGGGCCGGATGCGGGCCATAGTTTGCCCACCCCTGGCTTAAAGGCAGCTCAGTGTTACTCCTTTATAGTTTTTAACTGTCATTAAAAGAATTGTCTTCTGGTTGTAGCAGTGAAAATGACCCATTTGGGTGTGCAATTATTTTACAGTAAATATTTTATAGAATGTTACAGTTTTTTCACAGGACTGGGTAAATATACTGTCTAGTAGTTCTGCAGTTTCCTTTCCTTTCTTAAAAAGAAACACACACAAAATTAATAAACAAGGAAAAGTGAATCTGAATTTCTTATTTTCCATCTCAATTTTTGCAGGAAATCTGTTTTATGAACTAGATTTGGAAGTCTGGAACCAATCAATCTTGAGGAGAAAAACAATAATTACATTCTCTCTCAATTTATGGTGTGTATCTGCACTTTTCTTCATTTGAAGTTTTGAAAATTCAATTGCATTGAACCTAATTTTACGTGACAAGTAGCAGGATCATGCAGACAAAGAATGGAAGAAGTTTTAATTTGTGTAATCAAATAAATACTCCTTAACTTACCTGAAGCAAGCTACCCAGAAATACACTACAGCTTTGTCTTTTTAAACACAAATAACTAACTTGCTATAATTAAAAAGCCACTGCTACTGTGCTGTAAACACATTTTCTCGCACATTTTATAGTAGATTTAGAGCTATGGATCTTTCTTCTGCTACTAGTGCAACAAACTCCTGACGTTAACTATTAGTGTTAGTGTGTTTTTTTGAGAATTGGAATGAAGGCTGTCTTAACCTTGCTGCTGAGGTGGTGATTCAGATATTGTGAGTCAGAATAATTTCATATAATAGCATTTGCTCAGAATATGTAGGACTTGTAATAACACAAATTTTTATGTTTGGGATGGAAGTAGCTTATATTCTTAGACAAAAAGAGCTCTGAAGTAAAAGTTCCCATGCACACATGTTGCCTCCATCCTCATTAACTGCTGTGGATCAATTTGTCAAATTACTGAATAAGTCAAGGGACCCATAAGTTAATGGATGTGTTATTTGTTGATCTTTTTCCTCTACAGTTATTTATTAAATGCACAGTTGCAGATCTATATTAAGGAAGGATTTCACATCTTCATGAGTTTTACTCAATCTAAATATTACCATTAGGAATAACTATATTTCCTCTTACATTGCCATGGCTTAAATTCAAGGACATATTTAATATGTTATGGAAATCACAGTGTTTATCATTGACTTTATTTTGCTGCATGTTTAAACAGGAAAATCTCTGAGAGAGGTAACTATTTTCCCTTAGAAAGTCCAAATAGCATGCTGGGTTTTTTTCCCTAATTAAGAGTTGAAGGAGAGGCTGGTGGTCCTGTGGGTAGTGCTTTCCTTTACCATATGAGAGAGATGGATTTGGTTTCTATTTTTTCCTGCACCCCATGGTCAGTCTCTTGTTCCCCAGGCTAGAAGCAGTACACTCAAACCCTACATGGTGAATGGTTTGTGTTGCTCTGCATCAGTCTCTGTGGTTGATGGAGAGGTATTGATGGACTCAGCAGTGTGCTGTTATTTTACATGTTTGCTTCAAGATAGTCTGGTACTGCTGTTATGAATAGCATAAAAGTCCTTAGAAGCTTGCACTTTTTAAAGAATGGGATAGTTTGGAGGAGCTTTTTGTTTGTTTTTTGTTTTGTAAAGTTTGAGAAGGGGCTGGATTGATCAGGTGTAGCAGAACTGCATGGCTCAGTGGCTAGAGTAGCTTTTGGTCTGACTGTCAGTGGGTGTTCTGTTGTTGGATATCTCTATGTATCATAACTTGGGAGATTTAAAGTGTTTATTTTCTGGCAATCTCATTTTGTGAACAGAATCCATAAGAATATGTCTACTCCACTTTCATGATATTTTTGACACTTTAGAAAAGAATTGGGTGGGGACCTTTAATAAGGATCTATTTTATGATTCTGCAGCTGTTGGAATTCAAACATTTGCATCTTGGCTCTGCCCCTGCGCTCTTGACATTTTCCAGAAATTTGTAACTTTTGGAAGGTATTTAAGAGGGAGAAATTGCATTTTATTAAATGTAACCTTTCAAGAGCAGGTAATAATATTTCCACAGATTTTTCTTTCAAAATTGTTGTAGAAATGCATTTGTGTTGTGCTATTTTTATTTTTTTATTGTCAGAAAAAAAGTGGGTAAGGGCACAGTATTGTGTAGTTTGGTAGTTTAACACGAGATTTAGCTATGCTGTAGGATTAGTGTGGATGAATAATAAATGACATGTAAATGTTAAACAGATCTTAAAAATACAGTATGCCAATCTACCATTCATAATTATAAAAGGCTACAAGAGATGACATCATATACTTATTCTGAGATCCACTATTTATTGAATAAGATTCAAATCCTATCTTTCTTCCAGGATGCAGAAGGCTGATTGGTGGGGGAACCCTGTGGTTTTACCACGCAAGAGAGGAAGGCTGCATATGGGAGGGACACACAGAGGGGTAAACCCCTACATGCCTTGAACTCAGTTCTGTGGAAGCAATTTGTGTGGCAGTGCACAGGAAATAATGGGGGAGTAGCCAAGGAAGGAGGAGAGCCTTAGACTCTACCATTGCATGGATACTGTAGTCCTTCCTTACTGTTGTCTCTTGCCACTTCTTTCAGGTATTAGATTCATGTCCTAGGGTGCCATGTGCAACCTCACTCCTTTCACATCCCTAGCAAGAGCTATGATTAGGAGTATCCATGCAGTGCTCATCATGATAGTGTTAGTTTGGGTGCGGGGGTTGAGGTGACTTTTGAAAAAGAAAAACAAATAGCACCTTCTTTTTAGAGAGGAAGAGGAGTCTGATCAACAACAGTTTGTATTTAATTCTGAAATTCTACTGTCCATGAAAGAACTCTGAAGTGCACTATGGTTTCAAAGGGATGTGGCCAATATTACACCGAGAATAACATTCCTCTTGTATCAGAGATGCAGACTGCACCGTGCAGTGATAAATTATAAATAGAGCTACTAATGCAGAGATAGTAATACCTACAGTCTGCACTTTCTAGCAAGGTATTCTTTACATCAAAATAAATTGCAAATAAAGGGGGTTGTATGCAATGAGATAAATGGAACTGTGAGCTTATGCCCTGTAGGGTGACTTTGTTAGAAATGCTGTAGCCTTGTCAGAGCAAATGTGGTGAGGTTGAATTTTATTTTAAGATGGCATCCTTAGCTTTTACAGAATGTCATCAAAGAAATATGATACTTAAAGTAAGACAAATAGTTTTAATTGAATGGAAATGTGTGCATCAAAAGATATGCAGAGTTCCAGCAATTATTCATTATTCTGAGAGAAAATATATTGTAATTCAGTATCCCGTATCTTTTTTCTGTTAATGTCAATTTTGATATTTCATGTGCAGGGTTAATCTTTCACTCAATGAAAAATATGCCAGTCCCATTAAGCTTAGGAGTCAAAAAGTGAATATTCTGTATAATTAGCTATTTAATGTAGTTTCCAGAAAACCTGGGAATTTTTGTTCTTAATATTAAATGGTGCCAGACTACCCAGGTGATCCTAATGATATTATTTTCTGCACTATAAAGGAAGAATTACAGCACTTGATAGGCCAGAGAACTGTTAATGAGAGAGAGATAATTTCTTCTTCGTGTCACTGATTCAAGTACTACCCAGGCCTATAGTAATGGAAAGTAATCATCATATTTCGGGTATATGGTGGTCTGTATTAAGTGATTTGTTGGCCTCAGTTTTGTTCCTTGAGGACAGATATCCACATGACAGAAAACACCATTATAATAATTGTTGTTAGCTGTCTCAACAGAGAGGCTAAAGACTAGGCATGAAGACTGAATTCCCCGTTCATACCTAGAGTTGGTCCAGCTAGGTTAGGATTGACACAAGGAATGGGGCAATGTGCAGAAGTTTGAACTTCCACTGACTTATGGATAAATCTGTTTCTCACAGTTTTTTTTACACTGTCACTCATTTCAGTACAGACACTCCTGATTTACACTGGTGCAAGTGACATGGGAATCAAGCTTATTGCCTTCAGGACTGCTAATTGAGAAAAATATTGCGCTGTCTTATTGCTAAGGCATTTTCAGAAACCTTAGTCATCATTTCAATTATACGTTCCACACAGTTACTCTATATGTTTGGTCAGGTCTACTCTATACGTTTACATCCGTATGTCTGCATCGCCTAGGGGTATGAAAAATCCACATCCCGGAGTGACGTAATTATACAGACCTTAAGCCTCTCATTGGCGTAGCAGTGTCTTCGCTAAAGCGCGACAGCAGCGCAGCTGCATCACCGCCGCTTTTTAGGTGTAGCTCTCTCCTGTGTGCCTCTCATGGGGAATGACTGTCATTGGTGCCCAAAACGACAGAAGACACAGCAAAGTAACAACAGTATAACAGCTATTTAGTGCTGTCAACAGGCTTCAGTTAAGGGAAAATGGTTACAAGAAAACTGACTTTATTTTCTGATAGACTCCATTTTGTCATTACGTTTTAAGAGATCCAGCTGAATCGTCAGAAATTGCAGAAAAAAAAATCACTATCTTTGAAACTGAATATCTCTGTTTTGTTCATTAGCATCTATCTCTAGTTCCATTTGAATGTTGAAAGAAAAAGTGTACAAATATAATGGATTTGTTGTATTATTATGGGCAAATGTTCAGGTTAGTCTACAGAGACTATGTAACAATTCAAGGTTATCCAGAAAGACAGAACAGTTACTATTTCTTGAATGGAAATGAAATGACATAAATACATTTTGAAAATAAAGTTTTAATTTTAATTGGCTTTTCAGTCAGCTGCTGATGACCAATAAATTGTGTTGTTATACCTTTACTGTATTATACACTACTTATTATAGGGGCTCAATGTTAGGATTGTTCAAACTGGAAGAAAAAGCATAACCAACTAATGAATGCAGGATTGGGCCTTAAACGTGCTAATCTGTTTTTTTCTCCCAAACTATCCCTATTTATAGCTTTCCAGTGTTGGCAAGTATGTAAATTGCTACATCATTATTCAAAAGCACACAAGCTTAGTTATTTTTAATTTGTTTTCAAAGCCTAGAAAAGTACTTGGCACAACACGTCTTTGAAGTGTCTGCTCTGGAGTCTTTCATTAAGGGATATTTATGTAATTCTGACATAGTAAAATCAGCTTTCTGATTTTATTCCTCTTTGTTGTAGTTTAAATACTTTCTCCAAAGAGAGTGCTTCAACAGCTCCTTCCGTTTCCAGGCAGAAATATTGTTCTTTAACATCTCTTCTGCTGGATCTCGTTTCTTATACACAGTAAGACTGTGTGTACACTACACGGTTAAGTTGCCACAAGTTATGCAGAGGATCATAAACTGCTGTAATTAAATCGCTTGTGCATGTTCACACAACACTCCTTGTGTCGGCAGAGCGTGTCCACAGTTTGTGCTCTTGGATCAACAGAGAGAGCAGTGCACTATGGGTAGCTATCCTACTGTGCAACTTGCCACCTTCTGTGGCTAGAAGTTGTGGGAATGGGGAATGGATCGCAGTGCATCATGGCTGCAGGCTCAGTGTCCCATGATGCAGTATTTTCTGTCCATTCATTCCATGGGGTTCCGACTATGTTTTGCAACATTTTTCAAGAGCCCTGTAAACTGTGCATCCGCCATCTCTGCCTGAAAGCATGGATCTTGAATTGATAGTCTTGTGATAAGTGTTATGAATACAATGTGACTGATCATGCAGTATTTCATGAGCTGCTGTGTGCCATGGAAAGAAACAATTCCAGATTACTTTTAGCATTCACAGAGCAGCTGCACACAGTGGACCATTGATTTTCGGATTGGGAAACAAGCACTGAGTTATGGGATCGCATCATTATACAAGTCTGTGATGATGGCTGCAGAACTTTCGGATTCGGAAAGCCATCTTCCTGGAACTGTGTGCGACGCTCTCCCTTGCCTTGCAGTGCAAGGACACCAAATTGAGAGCTACCCTCTCAGTGGAGAAGTGCATGGTGATCACTGTATGGAAGCTGGCAAGTCCAGACTTCTACTGGTCAGTCACAAATCAGTTTGGAGTTGGGAAGTTCACTGTGGGGGTTGCGTTCACGCAAGTGTGCAGGGGCATTAATCGCATCCTACTATGAAGGAGGTTACTCTTGGAAATGTATGTGAAATATTGGATGGCCTTGCGGCAATGGGATTCCCTAACTTCAGCGGGGCGATATATGGCATGCATATCCGTATTTTGGCCTTGGACTATGTTGCGATGGAGTACATCACTAGAAAGGGGTGCTTCTCTTTGGTCTTGCAGACGCTTGTGGATCACTGGGGTCATTTCACTGATGTCAACGCTGGGTGGTCAGGGCAGGTGTGTGACACGCGCAGCTTGAGGAACACTGGCCTGTACAGAAAGCTGCAAGCAGGGACTTATTTTCCAGACCAGAAGATTCTTGAAAGGCTCCCATAGCTGTGTGTAAGTCCAGCTATCATTGGGTAACCTGTCCAAAGGGGTGGAGTGAACAGGGTACTGCAACGGGCCTGGAAAATGCAAGGAATGTGTGGGTGGAGTTTGGGGAGGGCATGGCAAGCAGTTCTGTACGGGCTGGAAGGTGGGGTCGAGCATGCATGTGTTCTGCCTGCAGCACAATTAGGGACTTCAGCATCTCTGTTTGCTCCTCCATCACTTTTAGCATCTGCTCCTGGCCCTGCTTCCTCTCCTGGCTATCTATTTTTAATTTTTCATTAATTGTCTCTCTCTGTGCCCTATGTTCTTGTTCGTGTCCTCCTTGCTCTTCCTGAGTCACTTCCTTATCTGGCAGAGGTGCTCTGCTGATGTGTAGGGGGTTCCCCACAACTGCAGAAGCACAACAAATAATAAACAAAGCCATGATTGTTAGTGCACTCACAGCATTTAATCCTAAGAGTAAGATGCACTTCTTTCTCACTGTGAAGCACAGAGTTCAGTGAACGCACTGAACGTGGTGAATTCAGTCAGGGGTGAGGATGGAGCTTTCAGGATGGGGCAAAAGATCTAGGTGGTTTTTTTAAGGAGATCACTGCAAGCAATAAGCGACAACATTGTAAATTCTTCCACCATTTTTCACAGGCAGGGGTCACTGAAGCCAATATCTTACTCTTGAGGGTATGCAAGGATGCATCTCCTGAACGTGTGCGGCTTTAGACCAGGTCCTTATGTTGCTCACCTGTGTGCCGCTTTGGTCCCTGCATAAGCGATTGCCGATTGGTGTGGGAAAGTTTCCTACAGCAGGAAAGGAACAAAGCAGCTCTGCCAAGGAAGCTTTGGCAGAGGATTGGCAAGAACCTCTAGGAAAGTTTCCTAGAGATCTCCGTGAAATCTCGGTGTCCTTTAACACTCTTTTCCACAAGACCCCTGCTGCATAGGGGAATGTGAAGCAGATGCAAACACAGCTAGTCTTGTACATTTCTATCCTTTAACCCACTTCTAGCGTATAATGAAGCAAAGGACAGCTCTACCTCATGTATCAGAGCAGCATCAACTCAAAAAGATCATTTACTAGAGCTCCCCTCTCCTGCATCATGAGTGCCAGAGCTGGAATGCTGGGACTGGCTTGAACCCTCTGGGGTTGAGAAGAGGTCCTGGCTCACCATGGTACCGGACGACCCTGTCACCTGTGTCATCTCATCCTCCAACTCCATTTCCTCATCCACACTTCATCATCAGGGTTGAGTCTGCTGTTCACTGTCTACAGCCCCCAGATGTATCCATGGGGCTCTTGGTGGTGAAAGTGAGGTCGCCACTGCAGATGGCTTCCAGCTCCTTAGAGAAGTGTCAGGTCTTCGACGCAGCACCAGAGTGACCGTTTAACTTCCTTGCCTTCTGGTATGCCTGCCTTAACTCCTTGAGCTTCGCACAGTACTGATGCATGTCCAGTTTGTAGCCCTTATCAAATATGCCATGAGATAAGGTATTGAAGTTCCTACATCTGGAGTGGAGCTGGGACTGCACAGCCTCCTCTCCCCACAGTGCCAGCAGATCCAACAACTCTGGTGTACTCCACACAGAGATCGTTTAAGTGCATGAAGCTGCCATGGTCAGCTGGAAAGATGTGATGTAAACAGTTAACCCTGAGTAAACAGGAAGTGGAATTTCAAAAATTCCCGGCCCTTTTGAGTGGGAGGGGCAGATGTCTTTGTACCTGGTTGCCGGGCTGCAGAGTTTAAAATGCTGACCAGAACGGTCAGGATGGGCATTGTGGGACACCACTTACGGGAGCATAACCAAGCGCAGTGTCTACACTGATACTGTATCAATCTAACTTTGCTGCAAAAGCTCTGCGCCTCTCATTGAGGTGGTTTTATTTTGTCAGTGTAGCAGGAGAGTTAAATCCATGGGAGGAGTATTGTAGTGTGTACACCTCCACTGTTTTGTCAGTGAAAGCTGACTTTTGTTGACAAAACTGTGTAGTGTAGACAAGGCCTAATATTGACATATATGAAGCCAGTAAATCACAGGGACAATCTTATAATAGTGCCACCAGTCTCCAGAAAGAAGGCAGTGGAATGCAAGCAAATAGAATTAGTGTTTCCTCAATGTTCAGTTAAATCAGTTGCTCAAAATTCAGTACCATCCAAAAACTACAGTTGAATGCTCAACTTCACCTCTATTGCTTTGTTCACACGCCTTTAAATATTGTCTCTCTTTATATATAATTTGTCAAATAATACATGGTATTAAACAAACTGGAGTTTCCTATACAACCTTAGATTATACTGCAGAAAAAAGCTGCTGAGCACCATGCAGGATTGAGTCCATAAAACACAAATAATTCTAGCAATACACTTTTTTAAACAGTTTCTCTCATACATTAGTTATATGGATGTGCTTACTATCAAAAGCAGTAAGCTTTTACTGTTGGGGGGCCTGGTCCTCCTGCCTTGTTACTAAACCCAGCACTCCCACTGAGGGAACTGCACGGAGCAAAAAATATATACAATTGGTCTGAATGTAGCATGCAGAAAAAATGGAGGAGCATGGGTTTATCAAAAATATGACACTAAAAGGCTGGAGTTATCAATAGTTGTTCCCAGGCTGAGAGTGTAACCATATCCTCTTAAAATGGTTTTAAGAAACTGATTTACAAGCCAGAATCTAATGCTGGTAAGCATCTAAATTTGAGGGCCAATTCCATACGTAATATGAAAAGACTCAGCAGCCAACAATAGGAACTAGTTTCCCAATAAAATGAACTGAAGAATCAAAAGTAGTTCTTCCTGATCCATGAGTTTTTACTTCTCTTTAGTAGATGACACTCCTAATAACCAGGTTTCAGAGTAACAGCCGTGTTAGTCTGTATTCGCAAAAAGAAAAGGAGTACTTGTGGCACCTTAGAGACTAACCAATTTATTTGAGCATGAGCTTTCGTGAGCTACAGCTCACTTCATCGAATGCATACCGTGGAAACTGCAGCAGACTTTATATATACACAGAGAATATGAAACAATACCTCCTCCCACCCCACTGTCCTGCTGGTAATAGCTTATCTAAAGTGATCATCAGGTTGGGCCATTTCCAGCACAAATCCAGGTTTTCTCACCCTCTGATGGATTGTAGTTTCCTCAGGAAGTCAGTGGTGTCTCGAAGATAGCTGGGAGTGCTGGTAGTGTAGGGCCTGAGGAGGGAGTCCAACAACCACATACCACACAACAGAACCACTAACCCAGGAACTTATCCTTGCAACAAAGCCCGTTGCCAATTGTGCCCACATATCTATTCAGGGGACACCATCACAGGGCCTAATAACATCAGCCACACTATCAGAGGCTCGTTCACCTGCACATCCACCAATGTGATATATGCCATCATGTGCCAGCAATGCCCCTCTGCCATGTACATTGGTCAAACTGGACAGTCTCTACGTAAAAGAATAAATGGACACAAATCAGATGTCAAGAATTATAACATTCATAAACCAGTTGGAGAACACTTCAATCTCTCTGGTCACGCAATCACAGACATGAAGGTCGCTATCTTAAAACAAAAAAACTTCAAATCCAGACTCCAGCGAGAAACTGCTGAATTGGAATTCATTTGCAAATTGGATACTATTAATTTAGGCTTAAATAGAGACTGGGAGTGGCTAAGTCATTATGCAAGGTAGCCTATTTCCTCTTGTTTTTTCCTACCCCCCCCCCAGATGTTCTGGTTTAACTTGGATTTAAACTTGGAGAGTGGTCAGTTTGGATGAGCTATTACCAGCAGGAGAGTGAGTTTGTGTGTGTATGGGGGTGGGGGGGATGTGAGAAAACCTGGATTTGTGCAGGAAATAGCCCAACTTGATTATCATGCACATTGTGTAAAGAGTTGTCACTTTGGATGGGCTATCACCAGCAGGAGAGTGAATTTGTGTGGGGGGGGTGGAGGGTGAGAAAACCTGGATTTGTGCTGGAAATGGCCCAACCTGATGATCACTTTAGATAAGCTATTACCAGCAGGACAGTGGGGTGGGAGGAGGTATTGTTTCATATTCTCTGTGTATATATAAAGTCTGCTGCAGTTTCCACGGTATGCATTCGATGAAGTGAGCTGTAGCTCACGAAAGCTCATGCTCAAATAAATTGGTTAGTCTCTAAGGTGCCACAAGTACTCCTTTTCTTTTTCCTAATAACCAGTAATTCATGGTTTAATTCTTGCAGACAAAATTACATTGCCAGTTAAAACATAGTAAAACAGATTACATGAAAAATATACTTTTTTCTACACCAGCCCAAAGTTTTCACCTTCACCTTTCACCTTCAGAAGTTTACTGGTTCCTATGAGCCTCAGTGATACCACAACATCTGTGATTATACCACTGGAAATCACCTTCACCTTTCAAGACAGTAAAGGAGGACAATGATTAAGTGGCATGGACTCTCCTGAGAGAATATTTTATAAAAGGAGAAAAGGACTCCACAACATTTGAGCCTTATGTTTTTATTACTTTTTTTTTGGGTAGGAAAACAGGGACCACCATTTTTTTTTTTAGGGAACCATCTTCATATCTTATGTATTGATCTTAGAGTACTGATATAAACATTACATCAGAGAGAGATCTCCCAAATTTCTATCTGTATGGTGGTCGAGAAATGTCTTGATTTGCTGAGATTAAACATAGGTGCCTGTTTAGAATTTTGCAGAATATAGTCAGTAAATGTATTTAATCACAATGGCCTTTATTTTTAGAGTTGTTTGATTGACAGATAACTCTGCAATAGTAATGCATACAAGAACTATATTGATGCTCCAAGTAAAACAATGCTGAAGACAGCTATGGACTGAAGCATGATGTTCAATAAAACATAGTTGCCTGATGACAATTTTCTGGTGCTGACTGGTATTTCTTCAGATTGTCGTTCTATGATCCCAGTGCCATTTTTCCTGTAATTTCTTGTGGCTATTTTCTCTTTTCTCTTTGCTTTGGTTCTTTTTCTTCTAGTTTTCTTACAACAAAAAGGAAGGAACAGATATGGAACATTTACAGTATTTTCCTCTTCCTTCATTTGCGTCCCATTGTGAAGTAGTCCATTTCTGTATATGGAGGATCACTTTAATTTCCCTGCCTCTCATCAGCACCCAGCACAATGACTCCTGAATCCTGATAGTAGCCTCTAGACACTATTGTACTTTAAGTGTTTAAGAGTTAATAATAAGCAAACTGCTCACTACTAGTAACTTAAACACTGCTGATTATTTAAATCTGTGCAGGATTTACCAATCTGGTTTTTTTTTGAATATCCTCCAGAAATATTTTTTCTTTAGATTGACCCTGTAGAATCACTGGTAGATTTCAGTAGTCAGTTATGTCGGGGTACATTTTTCCAATTTTCTCAAATATTTGGCTATAGAGTGCTTTGACTTGAAATGTAACCTCACTATTGTGACATTTCTGAGCGGAACAAAGCGACTTTCAGGGTGAATTGATCCAGGGATTGTTTTTACTGCATTTAAAAAAATAAAAACCTAATGGCAAAAAGCACAAATCTTACAGTAGCAGGAAATGTTTGAAAAGTATCACTCTCTTGGAAGCCAATATCATCATTTTTCTTTCTTTTGTACCCCAGAGCTCTCAATGCTGTCTGAAACATAATCTGAGGGTATTTATTGGTAGGTGTGGCTTTTAAAAATCTGAATCCTGTTTGATAATTAACTTTTTTCTCTCCTTAAGAAGGAGACAACTTTGAATAATACTTTATTAGAGTTCCAAATGGAAATGGCAAGAAACCTGATGAGCCAGATCCTGGACCACACCAGAGCATATTGACACAGCTTGAGGAAGCAGGGGCAGTTCAGAAATGGCTTAAGTCATCTCTATACCCTCCAGTCCTGAGCTGGCCCAACACTGGTCTCACCTCCCAGCACAACTCTGGACAGCTTCAGGGTGGGCTGCTCAGAGTCCACAGGAGCTTCGGCAAAACCTGATGATCACTCCCTCCAGCCAAAACTCCTTTCCCCAGCCATTCCCCATACTCCCAGGGTCAAGAGAGGGATGGCAAAGGAGCTATGTCATGTCAGCTCCATGTTACCTAGCCGTTACCCTTACACAAGTGGAATACTTGGGGAGCTGTGCACCATTGGAGCTGTGCAAGGCAGATAAAGCATGGAGAAGAAATGTTTGGCTGTCAGCTCTGGTCACTGTATAACCTTATCTTACCACAGGAGCTCAGATATATAGGAACTTGCAGTGCTCAGTACATCTGATCCGGGTAATTATAGGCCTGTTAGTTTGACATCTGTAGTATGCAAGGTCTTGGAAAAAATTTTGAAGGAGAAGGTAGTTAAGGACATTGAAGTCAATGGTAAATCGGACAAAATACAACATGGTTTTACAAAAGGTAGATCATGCCAAACCAACCTGATCTCCTTCTTCGAGAAAGTAACAGATTTTTTAGACAAAGGAAACGCAGTGGATCTAATTTACCTAGATTTCAGTAAGGCATTTGATACCGTGCCACATGGGGAATTATTAGTTAAATTGGATAAGATGGAATCAATAGGAAAATTGAAAGGTGGATAAGGAATTGGTTAAAGGGGAGACTACAACAGGTCCTACTGAAAGGTGAACTGTCAGGCTGGAGGGAGGTTACCAGTAGAGTTCCTCAAGGATCGGTTTTGGGACCAATCTTATTTAATCTTTTTACTACTGACCTCGGCACAAAAAGTGGGAGTGTACTAATAAAGTTTGCGGATGATACAAAGCTGGGAGGTATTGCCAATTTAGAGAAGAACAGGGATATCCTACAGGAGGCTCTGGATGACCTTGTAAACTGGAGTAATAGTAATAGGATGAAATTTAATAGTGAGAAATGTAAGGTCATTCATTTAGGGATTAATAACAAGAATTTTAGTTATAAGCTAGGGACGCATCAATTAGAAGTAACGGAGGAGGAAAAGGACCTTGGTTATTGGTTGGTCATAGGATGACTATGAGCTGCCAATGTGATATGGCCGTGAAAAAAGCTAATGCAGTCTTGGGATGCATCAGGAGAGGTATTTCCAGTAGGAATAAGGAGGTTTTAGTACCGTTATACAAGGCACTGGTGAGACCTCACTTGGAATACTATGTGCAGTTCTGGTCTCCCATGTTTAAGAAGGATGAATTCAAACTGGAACAGGGACAGAGAAGGGCTACTAGGATGATCCGAGGAATGGAAAACTTGTCTTATGAAAGGAGACTCAAGGAGCTTGGCTTGTTTAGCCTAACTAAAAGAAGGTTGAGGGGAGATACGATTGCTCTCTCTAAATATATCAGAGGGATAAATACTAGAGAGGGAGAGGAATTATTTAAGCTCAGTACCAATGTGGACACAAGAACAAATGGGTATAAACTGGCCACCAGGAAATTTAGACTAGAAATTAGACGAAGGTTTCTAACCATCAGAGGAGTGAAGTTTTGAAATAGCCTTCCAAGGGAAGCAGTGGGGGCAAAAGATCTATCTGGCTTTAAGATTAAACTCGATAAGTTTATGGAGGAGATGGTATGATGGGATAATATGGTTTTGGTAATTAAATATTCATGGTAAATAGGCCCAAAGGGTGGCCTACCTATGTCCCATCCTGTGGCAGAATTTGGAGAAAACTGTGTGGGAGTTTCAGCTCCCATTTGTCTTTTTTTAGGGTAGGAGGGCACAATCTAACCCGGATTACTTCAAAGATTTACAACTAAATATAACATTGGTGGTTTATGGAGGTGGCAGTGAATGTTTGTATGATGACACTTTCATTTGGGGTATTACTGCTGTAGCTATTGAAATGTTGTAAGCTTTCAGTTTGTTGTTGAATGAATCTATAAAGTATCATCAGACTCTCTTGGGTACTATCTCATTAACGTATGTGTTTAGACAGTATTTTTTAAAGGTTGCCTTCTGTTAGGCTTCCTGATGATTAATAAATATTAAAAGTGCAAAAAAAAATCTAGGGGAAAAAGTAGTCATCAATATGACTTTAAGTGGCAGGATGTTAAAAAATATAATTTAGAAAATTCTTTTCTACTCACTCGGAAGCACCGCTGTTTTAACAGGCCAATTCAGTTGCTTGGCCTGTGAGCTTAGAAAGAATGTTTGATCTTCCACTGACATATTTTAACCACTGGGTTGGTGGTAGCAACTGAAAATGTATTACCATCTCATGGGTATCCAGTGCCCTACATGGAATGAACTGATGCTGTCCATTGTTAAGAGTAGACAAGTGTCTCCACCAAAAATGTCATTCTTTGCAGTATGAGCAGAGAGGACAAGTGACCTCTCTGGCTACATAATGGACCTCCAGGTTTGGTTTGAGACATATTCATAGTGTGTTACTGGAAAGCTTTCAAGAATGCTGCCTCTGATGTACATATTCAGTACATAAATAGGAGACTTCATTCTTCAGAACTGTCAATTCAACACAGGCCCACCATCAAATGTTACAGTTTAGCAGCATTTTGTAAAGTGTTGCTTTGTTTGCACATACATTTGCCACAAAACAGTAATATTTATGTTAATAGTCAAAAATAATCTTCAGGGTACTCTCATACACACTTTGGTTTTCTTCCGAGATATACAATGGGGGGAAATGGTTTTTCATGTGTGCAGTTTCAAAATTGGCATATTTAAGAAATACATTTACATTACTAATGCACACTTGGCACTTTCCTTCTCCTTCCTTGGTACCTTTTTTGCCATTTTCTCTCCTATTTGGCCAAGCTAAAAGGTTTTGCTTTGACCCTTTCCAATTAGCTGATAATCTCTTGGGAGTGTAGGGAGAGCAGGAAAGAGAAATGTTCCTTTTTGTCCTTTTGGTTTTGATGTAGGATGACCGCTTCATTGTCACAGATATTCCTGTTTTTTAAACCGATTGAGGAATCAGAAAACAGTTGTGGTAATGGTGCCCTTTGCTTTATTTTTAAATGTGACATAGCCCTTCAGAAAATTTAAGCCCCAGAAGAATAAGTCAAATTAACATACAGATCCCTAGCTCTCTGTGGCCCATTGATTTTTTTTTTCTAGATGGGTAATCAAAATATTATCCATCTTCTTCTGTCTATATTCCCAGTATGGAGAGAGACAAGTATAACTCTTTTCTAGAAGGTTTAATGTGCTTAGAAACTCCAAAGCAAACACATTTAAACTAGAATCCATAATTGAGATTTCTCCCACACTGGAATGTAGGAGCTGACATACAGTTCCTAATAACATTTTCTTTCTATCGATGTAGCTATGTTTTTATAACTCATTACCTCAAAGTAACAGCATGAAACATCAATTTAAACATCAGTTAGACTTCTGCTTAATTCAAGACTAATTCTAATTTCATCCATCTACAATCACTCTTTTGCTTAACTTAATGTAGAAATGCATAATGGCATCCCGGTAACTCATCAAATGTCTTATTTGCCATTGGAAATCTATAGAAAAGTACTGAAAAACAGAAATGATTATTCTAAACCTTTAGGTTACCACTTCTGTTCACAGCTTCTAGAATGGTTGTATATGCTAGCTACATGAGGATTTTATCTGTAAAGCTGTGCACATGAATTTTTACAGTTCAAGTATTTTCTCCTAATCTAGATGAAGATCCAAGAGAACAATGAGACCTTCATTTTCAATAATTCCATGGCTTGAAGAAGTTTAGGCAGCTACTTAGGGAGGGAAATCAACAGTTTTATTACCGGTAGTCTTTTGAAGATGGCCAAACAATGGGCTATTGTTTCATTTGCTTCAGTTTTTTCTCAAGACACGCAACTTTTTGCTGCATCTGGTCTAGCTAATTTTCATTATTATCTGAGCTTCTTGTTCCTTCAGGTAGCTCAGGTTAACCTGTATGCTAGGTAAAATGTCATCTATTTTTAAAGTTGCCTGTTCTGGCTATAAATCAAGTTAGATAAAAATTATTTTACTCAATTTTCCCTTGGCTACCAGATCATCACAGATGTGCAAGCTGGGATAAGATATCGGCCTCACTCATTGCCCTCCATCATTGCTGTTTATATGTTTCACTTCTTTGCTTTCATTGCATTTGGATTATTTTACGTAATTTTAAAAGGACAATCTTTAAAGAATTGCTGGACATATTATTCTAAAATTTAGCATCTGTAAGAGATATTGTCAATAAAGGCAGTAACAAGAGAACTAAGATAGACCTTCGTTCTAGTACAACATGTACCCAGACTTCCCACCCTATCCAACACAATGCTTACAGAGTAACTACATTCTTCAAAATGCAAAAGATACAAAGTGTTCCAGGACACCTCAACCTGCTAATTATCTTCCAATAACCTATCCAATATTTAAGAGAAAGTCCTTCAGACATCTACAGGGGTTGAAGATAGCAGGCTGCAAAGTTGTAATGGAAAAAGTCAACCTGCATCTCAACAATAACTATAACTGCTTGATTCCATATCACTTGTCTGCTTGATTCCATATCACAGATAAAGCAACATAACTAGAGCCCAGATCACAGGAACAATATTCAAGTGCAGAGACTCTAAAACAGAAGCAATGAAAATACAATCAAATGCAGAGAGCATCAAGACCTGGAACTGTCATATTCTTTCAACCCCCATTTTTCCATTTGTATCTCCTTGTTTAGTTAACAATGTTTCAGAAGATTTTACTATAGTAACTAATGTACTATTTAATATCAGAGAAATATCCATTGCTGCCACTTCATCTTATCATTTCTGTTCTCAGACAGCTGTTTATTACCAGTTCTGGGCTAATAAAACTTAAGCAACAAATACTATCTACAGAATTATCAAACTTTTATTTAAAATGATCATCAAGAAAGACTCGTTATTAATCTATCTTTTCATTCATATTGAATCCATCGTGTTTTTGATGCATGTAACATCACTTACCAGTCTTTAGAATGTGCATTTAACACACTGTACAGTTTCACCACACTCTTTGGGTTCTTAACAGTATTTTTGTATGCAAAGTAGAACCTCAGAGTTATGAACCCCTTAGGAATGGAGGTTGTTCATAACTCTGAAATGTTCATAATTCTGAACAAAACATTGTGATTGTTCTTTCAAAAGTTTACAGCTGAACATTGACTTAATACAGCTTTGAAACTTTATTATGCAGAAGAAAAATGCTGCTTTTAACCATCTTAATTTAAATGAAACAAGCACAGAGAGTTTCCTTGTCATTTTTTTTAACATTCCCTTTACTTTTTAGTGGTTTACATTTAACTGTACTGTATTTGCTGTTCTTGGGGTTTTTTGTTTTTGTTTTGTTTTGTTTTTTTGTCTGCTGCTGCTGCCTGATTATGTACTTCTGGTTTGAAATGACTGGTCAGCTCATAACTCTGAGGTTCTACTGTATTCACAAGCCCTACAATATCAGGATCTCATAGACTTTAAGGCCAGAAGGGACCACTGTGATCATCTAGTCTGACCTCCTGCACATTGCAGGCCACAAAAACCACACCCATTCAGTCTTGTAAAAGACCGATAACCTCTGAATCAATTACTGAAGTCCTCAAATCATTATTTAAAGACTTCAAGTTACAGAAAATGCACCATTTACTCTTGTTCAAACCAGCCAGTGACCCATGCCCCATGCTGCAGAGGAAGGTGAAAAACCCCAAGGGTCTTTACAGTTGCTTGTCTAAAATTGCATATACTTTTTAAAACACTTTAAAACTTAGAATATTTCTTCCCCCATTAAGGTAAACTGAGTGAGAAGTTATCCTTTATTGATTACTGTCTTTCCTACTCTATTTAAGAGACTGAAGGGAAAGAGAGTAACCTGGCATAGCATAAGGGATAAGTGGCTATTCATTGAAATAGACTATCAGAATTGAAAGAGAAGTTAGGAGAAATCTTGAGGTTAGGAAGTTATCAAATTACCACAGTCATTTGTAGAGAGAAATAATTGGACACTTTGAAAGTCTGCAAGTATTGAGAGCCTCAATATGTAATATTTTAAAAACAAAACAAACTTTTTAGTAAAAACCTAAACTGGGGTTTAGCAAATATGTCCTACTCTAGTGTAATAGGAATTTCCTGGTATTTTGAGCAATCTTTGCAGGGATTTCCCTTTCTCCTCCACAATTTTTTGGATTTCTGCAGCAGAGGAGGGTTTCTAATTTTATTTTCTGTTCTTAGTTGTACACTTTAAGAGTATGAATTTCTGTAGATTCTATAAGAAAATAATGTGTTGGTTTTAGGGATGTCAAAAGATTTTAAAAAATTAATGATGATTAAATTACAAGATTAAAAAAATCACAATCACAGTTTTAATCACACTGTTAATAATAGAATACCAATTGAAATTATAAATTTTTAGATGGTTTTCTCCATTTTCAAATATATTGATTTCAACTACAACACAGAATACAAAGTGTACAGTGCTCATTTTATATTATTTTTATTACAAATATTTGCACTGTAAAAAAGATAGAAATATTTTTCAATTCACTTCATACAAATACTGTAATGCAACCTCTTGTGAAAATGCAACCTACAAATGTAGAATTATTTTTACATACTTTTTTACATTATTTTGTTTTTGAGTGCAGATATGTAACAAAAAACCCTCTACTTTTTGTAAATTGCACTTTCACGATAGATTGCACTACGCTATTTGTATGAATTGAATTGAAAAATATTTCTTTTATCTTTTTTACAGTGCAAATATTTGTAATAAAAATAATATAAAATGAGCACTGTACACTTTGTATTCTGTGTTGTAGTTGAAATCAATATATTTGAAAATGGAGAAAACCATCTAAAAATTCATAATTTCAATTGGTATTCTATTATTAACAGTGTGATTAAAACTGTAATTAATTGTGATTATTGATCTAAATTGAGTTAATTTGTTTTGAGTTAATCACTTGAGTTAACTGCAATTGACAGCCCTAGTTGGTTTATTTGTACTTTTGGTATTGGATCAAGAGCAGGCATTCTCAGGGTGCCTATAGAGCTATGGACAGCCCTCCTGGAGACCTGTCTAAAGCCTTGTTTCACTGGTTTAACTTACATCAGTTTAAAAAATAATTTAGTTAAACGGGTGCAACCCCCTGTGTGGATATTCTTATTTCAGCGTTAGAGAGATTTTTTTTCTGGTTTAAATCTAGTCTTTCCCCCATTGACTTAAGCTTACCTCCCAAAGCCACTCATCAACTGAAATAAGAATGCCACACAGGAGTTTATATTGGTTTAACTATATCTGTTTAAATGAACGTGTTAGGTTAAATCTAGTATAATGGTATGTAAACAAGGCCTAAATTAAGGTAGCCTCTTGTGACTGACCTATGACTACCAGTGCTGCGCAGAGTCATCCTACAGCTGCATGCTGAAGCCCCAATCTTAACACACTCCTCCCAGCCCTACCCCATAGGTTGGGCTTGAAAGGTGATCCTCTGGCGGTAGCCTTATGGGTGCCTTCCACAATGCATGCACTAGGGGAACTAGGGCTTATGGGGCTCTTTATACCACTCTGGCCCTTTTACTCAGCAAAAATAAAGACCAGAGAGAGGCTGAGGATTTTACCCCCAACTGAATATGAAAAACACATCCACTACATTTTAATGACTTTGTAATAGTGTACTATTTGTGATACAGCAATAGTCAATCCCAGGGTTGTTGTTTTTTTTTACTTGAAAAATAAAAACCTTTTTATTTACAAAAATACAGTGGTTAGATGACCCCAGGGCAGAACCAGGAGCAGAGGCTATTCCAAGAAGGGAACAGAGCCCAAATGTTTCTGATAACCAGGAGCCAGGGGTGATTTCAGGTCTCAAACAGCTGCCCCATTATTCAGTCCAGCGGTGGCCGCAGTGCGGGGCGGTGCACACGTAATACAGCCTCGTGGCATCCTCAGCCCTTGCGCTGCGATACTGGAAGAATACTGCTTCTTTGTGCCCACACTTCTGACATGGGTGATCCTCTGTCTGGGGCAAAGTTGGGTCCTGGGAAATGTCCACAATGATTTGTGTCAGTTCATCCACTTCATGGGTGATCTTATTGATGTAGATGCAGCTGTTGTCGGCATCCTGTTGGTAATCGCAGTTTTGACAAGCATAGAGCAGGATTCTGTTTTCCTTGTCTTCCTTGGGGTACAGCAGGCTGTTGCACTCCTAGGCTAGTGCAGTGATCTAGGAACTTTTACTTCTGCTGATGCAGTGAAGGAAGCATCTTGTGTTACTTTATCGTGATCTGCTCTGGCTCACAGCAGAACTGACAAGCTCCAGAGGTAGCCACAGTCAGCCCCACCTTTGGCAGAATTTAGTTCTTGGTATTAGTTTTAATAGGCTAAACAATCTTGTTAAGTCTAAGTAATATGCCCGTAATCATTATTTTATAAAATGATGTCACACAAAGGTACTATTGGTGTCAAAATTTGTTATGCTCTAAGTCACTGGCTCTCAACTTTTTTGGGCTCAGGACCCATTTGTAAATGTTTGTGGCCTGTTACAACCCAGTAAATAGTCTGGGGGTACAGGCCCTGGGGCAGAGCATAACTAGGCATTTTAGTGCCTGGGGCGAGCAAGCATATTAGCGTCCCCTTCCAGGGGCAGCATGCAGGGTCATGTCTCGCCCTCCAGATGTTTTCTCTTCCCACCCCCACCACCCAGATGGGCTGGGTGGCCTGCTGAGGTGAGTCAGGAGATGAAGATGGAGCTCCCTCCCAGACCCAGCCCTGCCATGTGGGGCTGGCTTGACCAAGCCCTGCCACGTGGGGCTAGCCCAACTGAGCTCCAGTGAGTCCTGCTGCCCTGCTGTGCGGAGCTGGCCCAAGGCACCTGACATCGTCGGCCCGAGCTGCCCTGCGGCTTTGTGCCCTGGGCAGCTGCCCTGCTCATCCCGCCCTGGTTATGGCCCTACACTGGGGTGGTTACAGTTGGATCCTGCCCCTGGGGGGGTTGGGTCCTTCCCAGCACTCACCCCACTTGCCCTATTGCAGCTCGTGCTGTGGGGATGGCTGGGCTTGGCTCTCACTCTGGGCATTGCAACCTCCGGGAATGCAGCACTGTTCAGATTTGGCCCCATCCTCTTGACTGGACCAAATTTGTGTGAGTGGAGTTGTGACCTGGCTCATGGGGTTGCGGTGCCACTCACTCATATTTTGCTTACTTGAACTCCCATCGTCATGATGGTTGGGCCAAACATGAGTGGCTCTGGGACCCCAGAGGTTGCAGTGCCTGGAGCAGGGAGGCGAGCCCAGCCTGCCCCATGGGACAGGAGCCACAGGATCTGCCGCGCAACCATTTGAAACATTTTGGGTCCTGACCCAGGGGTTAGGAAACCCTGCTCTAAGTCATATATTTTGCTTCTTTGAGGGAAAAATGTCTGGTAAACATGCATTAAATGAAAGTTTCTTCTGGAAGAATAAGTGGATGTGCATTTCCAGATTTCAGAGTTTCCCAAGTCAATTGATAGCACACTTTTACTGTTAAAATATGTCATCTTACTTAACCATCTTCTTGATATGCATTGTTTTGATACAAAAGACAAAAGTTTAAAGCTGTAAGTACTTTTCTGAGTCTTTAACATAACTGAATGACGATATGAACAGAAAAAAAATAAACCTCTAAATGGATAATAGTCATACTGTTTTGCTGCCCTGTCAAATTAAAGATGAGTTATATAGCTAAATGACTGGAGTGTAGATTTACAGTTCAGTAAGTCAGCCTTTGCTTAATTATACCAAGACTGGAAAGTCCATTAATAAAATCTGCTTCTAATGTAAATAATGTATTGATTCTGACTAATGTTTTACATAGTTTGTTTTTGTAGCATTAATTCATAATTTAATGCATTTAGCCAGTGTACTTTAACATTTAAATGATTTAATAGGATACTCCCAGCTTTTAAATACATTTTTTATTAACCCCCATTCTACTTATCTCTGAAGTTATTCTAACTATTAAGGCTATTAAGTTATTCTGTACATTATATCTAATTATATATAGGGCCCTACCAAATTCATGGTTCATTTTGGTCAATTTCACTATCATAGGATTTTAAAAATTGTAAATTTCATGATTTCAGTTATTTAAATCTGAAATTTCAAGGTGGTGTAATTGTTGGGGTCCTGACCCAAAAAGGAGTTGTTGAGGGGTCGCAATGTTATTGTAGGGGGGTTTGTGGTACTGCTTCCCTAACTTCTGCACTGCTGCTGGGGGTAGCACTGCCTTCAGAGCTGAGCAGCTGGAGAGCTGCAGCTGCTGGCAGGGAGCCCAGCTCTGAAGGCAGAGCCACCGCCAGCAGCAGCACAGAAGTAAGGATGGTCTGCTATGGTATTGCCACCCTTACTTCTGCGCTGCTGCCTGCACAACTCGCCTCTTAGTCAGCAGCCGCCACTCTCCAGCTCTGAAGGCAGCAGCGCAGAAGTATGGGTGGCATTGTATGGTATTGCCACCCTTAACTTCTGCACTGCTGCTGGCAGGGTGTTGCCTTCAGAGCTGGGCACCCAGCCAACAGCCTCTACTCTCCGGCTGCCGAGCTCTGAAGGCAGTGCAAAAGTAAGGGTGGCAATACCGTGACCCCCCTAAAATAACTTGCGACCCCTCCTGCAACTCCCTTTTGTATCAGGACTCCCAGTTGGAGAAACGCTGGTGGTCTCTGTGAAATCTGTATAGTATAGGGTAAAAGCACACAAAAGACCAGATGTCACTGGGGAAGATCAGATTTCTTGGTCCATGATGCATTTTTCATGCCGTGAATTTGGTAGGGCCCTGATTACATATCAATAGAACCATTAAGATGCTTAGGGCATTACAAGAAATACAAGTAAAACATGCTTTTTCAAACTCATTTAACTATTAATTAAAGTCTTTGAATTATCTGGACTCATTTGAAAGGGGATGCAAAGTACTAGGATAGAAGATAATAAAAAAGAATAGTGCATTTGAGAGGTTTGCAAAGAGTTAAGGTCCAATTTTGATTTATATAGATAATAGAATGTCATAAGCAACTGCAGATTGAATGCTCTTTTACAGCATATTTAACAATTCAGAAGCCAGGTGCATTTTCATAAGATTCTTTCCATGTTCTTTTGAAAGTGAATGCCTACCCTCTATGGCAAGTGTATTAAAAAATTATTATGCTCTTAGTTTCTGACAGCAGAAAAAAAACATGCCTTTTAATTCACAGGGGAGATAATTCGGGATGAAAAATCTCAGTAAAAGGAAAACATTGTTTTCATCTTGGTTAAGATTTTTCTTTTAAAAATTGAAAACCACTGGAAAAAATGTTCATATTGTGTTGTATTATCTGAGTTTTCTTGCACACTTCTTATTCTTTGCATAAAATACAATATCTGTACAAATGACATAGAAATATAGTTGACCCTCTGCCTACTTTCATCTGTCAAACATATCTGCTCTGTCCTAGCAGCAGCCCTTTCTCACCGGGCATTAACTATGATTCTGTTGACTTTAGTGAAATCTCATTTAAACACTGTGGTATAAGAGAATGGTCCAGCAGTAGCCAAAGGATTCTTCTTCGAGTAGTGTCCCCATGGGTGCTCCACTGCAGGTGTGTTTGCGCCCTTGCACTGCCGATCAGAGAACTTTGGTAGCAGTGTCTGTTCTGCCCACACAAGTGCTGTCCCCTCCTCGTGGACTTCCATGAGGCTAACCAGTATGCGCAGGCAAACCCTCCTCAGTTCCTTCTCAGCCACCCTTGGCTAGAGATGGAGCTATTAGCAGTCTGTTCATCGGATCGTTCTCTCTCTCTTAGCACGTCAGTAGTTAGTTAATCCTTTTCTCTTAGGGCTAGTCTACACTGGCAATGCTAAAGCGCTGCTGCGGCAGGGCTTTAATGTGTCTTGTGTGGTTGTGGGGCAGCGCTGAGAGAGCTCTCCCTGTGCTCTAGAAGAACCACCCCAATGAGGGGGATAGCTCGCAGTATTGGGAGCATGGTTTCCAGCACTAGGGCACTGTTTACACTGGCACTTTACAACGCTGCAACTTGCTGCACCCAGGGGGGTGTTTTTTCACACCCCTGAGTGAGAAAGTTGCAGCTCTGTTAATTGCCAGTGTAGACAAGCCCTTAGTTGTAGAGCTTTCTTTATATTCTTCCCCACACACACACACACACACACACAACCCTCCCCCCAACTTTTTATTTTTCCCTTTGCCTGGGATTGTCCCAGCATGGTGTATGTTTGGTTCACCGGACTTTAAAAAGTGCCTCTCATGCAAGGAAGCCGTCCCTGTAGCAGATAAGTATTCCCGCTGTATCCACTGCCTCTGGGAAAGCCGCATTCCCCATAAGTGTGGTCTTTGCCAACAATTCAAGCCCAGATCTTGGAAGGACAGGGAACTGAGACAAAAATCCTCTTCATGAAGGCAGCTCTTCAGCCTTCCCTGGACCTGCACCAGGAGTCATCCAGACAGCACAAATCTTTCCACAACCCTCAACATCTAAGGACCTGAGTTTAAAAAAAAAAAAAACAGCAGCAGACCCCTCACATAAGGCTTCAAAAAACAGAGCTGTGATTCCCCAGAGTGAGCCCCGAGCTAGCCAAAAAAGATCACCAGCACATTCGGTATCATCAGTACTGTCAGTACCGAGACAGTCCAAACACAGTACTCGGAGCTCATGAGGGTCTGAAGCAGCACGTACCATTAAGGCACCTAAAGACCTGATGGTCAAAGGCACAGAAGCAACGTTAATGACTAATAAAGGCAAGGACAGAGATTATACTACCTCTAAAAAGATGCTGCTGGTACAAGCAGTTCCAACTGCACTGTCAACAGTGAGCCATCCAACCTTGGAGTGCTTGGGATGGCCAAGATCCCTGATCCCTTCCATACTGCTGGCCCATAAACAACCACCATCAGTACTGGTTAGGTCGGCACTGTAGGAATCCAGACACTCTAGATATCTCATGGTATCTGACATACCAAAGTCTCTGTTTCTCGGTATTGGGGATCCAATACTGAGTTTACTTCGGACATGTGAATCTTCACCAGCACTGTCAAGGTTCCTTCCCCACTCTGAACTCTAGGGTACAGATGTGGGGACCTGCATGAAAACCTCCTAAGCTTACTTTTACCAGCTTAGGTTAAAACTTCCCCAAGGTACAAATTAATTTTACCCTTTGCCCTTGGAATTTCCACTGCCACCACCAAACTTTAACTGGGTTTACTGGGAAACGTAGTTTGGACACGTCTTTCCCCCCAAAATCCTCCCAACTCTTGCACCCCACTTCCTGGGGAAGGTTTGGTAAAAATCCTCACCAATTTGCATAGGTGACCACAGACCCAAACCCTTTGAACAATGAAAAAGCATTCAGTTTTCTTACAAGAAGACTTTTAATAGAAGTAAAGGAATCACCTCTGTAAAATCAGGATGGTAGATACTTTACAAGGTAATTAGATTCAAAACACAGAGAATCCCTCTAAGTAAAACCTTAAGTTACAAAAAAGACACACAGACAGGAATAGTCATTCTATTCAGCACAGTTCTTTTCTCAGCCATTTAGAGAAATCATAATCTAACACATACCTAGCTAGATTACTTACTAAAAGTTCTAAGACTCCATTCCTGTTCTATCCCCGGCAAAAGCAGACAGACACAGACCCTTTGTTTCTCTCCCTCCTCCCAGCTTTTGAAAGTATCTTGTCTCCTCATTGATCATTTTGGTCAGGTGCCAGCGAGGTTACCTTTAGCTTCTTAACCCTTTACAGGTGAGAGGATTTTTTCTCTGGCCAGGAGGGATTTTAAAGGGGTTTACCCTTCCCTTTATATTTATGATAAGCACCATGTCATGCACCTCTATTCTCCAGTGGTGAATCAGGTAGCGAGCAGGAGGAGGTCATTTCTCACCACTTCTTTCATGCTCCTTATAATGGCCCAGGTTGATAGCGGACCCCTCAGTCATACCTTCCACCTGCTCCTCAACCACTGTGGTATGGCCAACTATGGCTGCCACCATTAGGACTTCTTCCACTGCCCCAGTGACCCTACTGGGATCCCTGGACAGCGTACAGACTCCATGCCTCCCAAGCATCCAGCGTGACCCACCATGAGTCCTTGAGGCACTCTCCCTCACCCACGGCATTCAGAGCCTCTGAACCTCCAGAGGAGATCATGGAGAAACAGGAGGGCAGATTCTAGGAGGAAGTTACACCACAGACCAATATCTCTTCCTCCTCCCTAGAGGAGACAGTGATGCCATCTTCGCCATCCCCTAGCCGATGACTTCAGGCTATTTCAAGATCTAGCTAAAAAAGTGGCAAACATGCTGCGGGTACCCCTTGAGGAGCTAAAAGACATACATCGTAAACTCTTGGACATCTTGCACTCGTCTTCCTCCAGAATAGCCCTCCCCAACGAGGCTCTTCTGGACCCAGCCAAGCTTATATGGAAACCCGGCATCAGTCACACCTACCTGCAATTGAGACGATAAGAAATATTACATCCCAGTTAGGGATACAGCGATGGCCAACAACAAGTGAGGTCCACCTCCTATGATAAGGATTGGAAGTGCCTCAATTTATTCAGGAGAATCTATTCCTCTGCCACTCTGCAGTTCAGAGATGCAAACTATTAAGCTCTGACAGCAAAATATGACTACATCAATTACACCAAGTTTAACACTTTTATTGATCAGCTCCCAGAGTTGCACTGTGAACAGTTTTGAGCTATTGTTAGTGAGGGACAGCTGGTGGCCAAGACAGCACTCCAGTCATCGCTTAATCCAGCCAACACAGCAGCCCAGTCCATCTCTACAGTGGTGCTTATCTGGCGAATGTTCTGGTTGCACCTCTGGCTTCCCTAAGGAAGTGCAGACTACAGTAGAGAACCTTCCCTTCTAAGGCACCAAGTTGTTCACCATGAAGACTGACTAGTCTCTCCATATGCTTAAAGACTCCGGGGCCACTCTCTCGTCATTAGGGATTTATACACCTAGACAAAAAGAGAAAATTTAGTCCACAACCTCAACATAAATCCCACACTCTGCATTTTTCAAATCAGTGCTATTATGAGCCTCTCAGGAAAAAATCCAGATTTTCCAAACGGAAGCCATCAGGCCCCCAGTCTGCCTTGTCACAACCATCAAAACATGAGTTTTGACATCTTGGTCAGGGTGCTGACAAACCACTGCCCTCAACACCAACTGCAGCTGACCAACCCGTCACGCCCATTTGGGTACCACCTTGCTTTGTGCCCCAACAACCGGGAATGAATAACATCTGACTCATGGGTTCTGGAAATCATCCACAATGGCTACTCTATCCACTTCAACTCCCTCCGCCCCCAACACCATTCCCCTTCCCTCTTCCGGAACTCTGCTCACGACAGTTTATTATGACAGGAAGTAGATCACCACCTCCGTCCAGGTACCATAGAAACTGTACATCAATATCTGTGAGGTTTCTACTCTTGTCACAGGCACCGGCTTTCAATCTTCCCTGGATGTGCTCAGCCCCCGGCCCTGCCCTCACTCCACCTCTTCCCTCAAGCCCCCACCCCTGCACTGCCCCTTCCTGTCCCCCAGGTACACTATTCGAAGAAGAAGAAGAGGAAGTTACTCACCTTGTGCAGTAACGATGGTTCTTCGAGATGGGTGTCCCTATGGGTGCTCCACAACCCACCCTCCTCCTCTCTACTTCAGAGTTCTTGTCAGGGACTCTGTGGTAGAAAAGGAACGGGGGGGGGGGGGTGGGCTCACCCACACGTGCTGGTTAGCCTCATGGCAGAGCATTAGCCCGGGACGGTGCATGAGCAGGCCAAACAGACACTGCTACCAAAGTTCTCTGATTGGCAGTGCAGGGATTCAAACGGACCTAAGTTGAGGACCTAGAGGGGGACACATCTCGAAGAACCGGTGTTACTGCACAAGATGAGTAACTTTCTCTTCACTGCACATTTAACTAAAATGTAGTAGGGGAAGCTCTGGCTTGTGTTGTCCTTCAGTACAGCGGCATTTACATTGAATGAATACTTATATCCAAACCAAAAATAATTCCCCACTTGTCTTCTGTGATGCTGTGTTTTGCTCATCAGAAGCAATGATTTATGCGAGAACTAGAGCTGTGGTTGGTAGTGTCAATTTAGCCTGAAGAAGAGACAGACAGCTGAGCCACATTAAAGTCCATACATTCTGTCTTACCGTTGGTTGTAAACTGTACATTGCCTTGTTTTCTAAAGTAATGTGTTATTAAAGGAGCTCTTCTATCCAGGGTTAGCAATAAACTTTTACCACATTCAAATAAGTCCTTCATCTGACCAAAAAAAACTTTCCTGGGACATGCCAGGAGAAGATTATAAAAGAACATTTAACTGGTGATATGTAAATACATAATAATCAGCTGGAAAACTCTGGGAAATGTGGTATGACACTGAGTGTGTACACTTGTAGGCAATGCAGATAATATTATGGGATGGAGAAAACTGCATAATGGGATGTTGAAACCATGTTCCGAGTCACCCCTGCCCAACTCTTTTGCCCCCATGAGGTTTTGCAAACCCTTTCCAAAACACCCTCTGCCAGATGGTGGTGAGTTGCACAAGGGGATAGCTACCCTCAGTGCACTGCTTTCTGCATCAGTGCAAGCACTGCTAGTGAGGATGGACACCGCCAATAAGAAGAGTGTAGTGTCGATATGGAAAAGTAATTCATTACTGCAGCGGCTGTACGTCGACATAACTTAGGTTGACTTAATTTTGTAGTGTAAAGATGATGGAAGAATTCTTCCATTGATCTAGCGCTGTCTACACCAGGGGTTAGGTCACTATAGCTACATCTCCCAGGGGTGTGTATTTTTCATAACCCTGAGAGATGTAGCTAGAATGATGTAAATTCTGAGTGTAGATCAGGCCAATATCTTTTATTAGACCAACTTCTGTGGTTGAGAGAGACAAGCTTACACAGAGCTCTTCTGGTCTGGGAAATATACTCAGAGCTAAATACAAGGCGGAACAGATTGTTTAGCATAAGTAGTTAACACACATTTCAAGAGACCATTCAAGATGAAGTGGCCTATTTAACCATACTCCAGTCATAGTGGGAAAAGGATAACAAAAATCTGGGGGGAGGGGCTTAGTGGGTTATAGATTGTTATAATAAGCCATAAATCCAGTGTCTCTATTCAGTCCATGAATTTTAGTATCTAGCAAAGTTCTGGCTTAAATTCATAAACTCAGAGGCCCTGAGCAAGCCAGGGGACAAACAGAAGGAACTTAAAAGCTCTCCAGACAGAGAGGCATGGGACAAGGAAAAGAAACATTTATTTGTTGGACTTGTGGGACTTCGAGTTTTATTTTGAGTTTATTTTCTGTGAATAAACCTCCTAAGAAAAGGAGTATTATGACCACAGAAAATGTGTGTGGAGTCTGTGTAAAGGGCCCTAAAGAGTGGGAAACAGAGGCAGGGTGCTGCAGTGTGACCTCTAGCCAAGAGGGATCACTAAGGAGGCAGCAGACCCAGTTACATGGCCCTTTAATTTGTTAATCACCTTTCTTATCCCCATTTCGCTGCATATAACAAAAATGTTAACTTTCTGATGGCAAAACAAGACAGAACATCGTGTTGTTTGATTGTCATGACATGTTGCCTGCATCAGAATCTTGAAAGCAATTAATTGCTATTCTTTAAACTTGTATTGTCCCTATGTGGGGAAGGGAATGGACATTCTTGGGAAAATACGTACTCTTGGTGGTACAAGTAATATCTCTGTGCTCTCATGACTGTTAATAAAAGATAACAATGGGCCTGATTCTCCTCTACCTTCATCTTGCTTATGATTATGCAAGTCAGTAGAAAGTGGATTACAACGTTGCATCAGATGAAGTGGGCTTTAGCCCACAAAAGCTTATGCTCAAATAAATTTGTTAGTCTCTAAGGTGCCACAAGTACTCCTCATTCTTAATGTTATCATTCTGATTGTTAATAATTTCACGCCCACTTTACAGATGTAAATAACTATGCATACAATATGCAAGGTAGTGGAAAATATTCATTTGCATATTCACTTAGGCAAAATGAGTGTAGAGTAGGTGTAAATTTCTACCACCCTTATAAGTGAGTGAAGAATTCTGATTTAGTATTTTTAAATCTTTTTTGTGTAACCATTTACATCAATATGTGCAGTTTGCTCATTGTAGAAACTCGTGCCTCTTATCCTTATGTGACTTAGCTATCCTTTTTCTAGCTCAGCTGTTCTACATGTATGGTATGTTTTAGTTCAGATAGCATTTCGTCCTAAAAGGCATGAATATATGAATACAAATATAACTAATTCAGAAAAAGAAAAGATGATTCCAGGACCAGATTTATAAGAAACATCTTAGAAGCAACTTTAAAATTCTCTTGGACAATACACTGGAGGCGGTGCGAGACAGGTGGGGGTGAGATTTCTTTTTGGGGGAAAGCATGGTAAGTTTTAATCCATATTGGGTAGGCTGAATGTTGGGATGTGGTTAGGGAAGAGGGGAGGAGAAATGCTGCTGCTTTGGTTTGTTTTGTAACTCTGTGACCCAAGGACTCTTGATGTCAATTGGCAGAGGATACAGGAATACCTAAGTGTTACAGCAATCTCCTAGGTCATAGAATCATAGAATATCAGGGTTGGAAGGGACCTCAGGACGTCATCTAGTCCAACCCCCTGCTCAAAGCAGGACCAATCCCCAATTAAATCATCCCAGCCAGGGCTTTGTCAAGCCTGACCTTAAAAACTTCTAAGGAAGGAGATTCTACCACCTCCCTAGGTAATGCATTCCAGGGTTTCACCACCCTCCTAGTGAAGAAGTTTTTCCTAATATCCAACCTAAACCTCCCCCACTGCAACTTGAGACCATTACTCCTTGTCCTGTCATCTTCTACCACTGAGAATAGTCTAGAACCATCCTCTCTGGAACCACCTCTCAGGTAGCTGAAAGCAGCTATCAAATCCCCTCTCATTCTTCTCTTTTGCAGACTAAACAATCCCAGTTCCCTCATTCTCTCCTCATAAGTCATGTGTTCCAGACCCCTAATCATTTTTGTTGCTCTCCTTCGCTGGACTCTCTCTTCAATTTATCTACATCCTTCTTGTAGTGCAGGGCCCAAAACTGGACACAGTACTCCAGATGAGGCCTCACCAATGTCGAATAGAGGGGAACGATCACGTCCCTCGATCTGCTGGCTATGCCCCTACTTCTACATCCCAAAATGCCATTGGCCTTCTTGGCAACAAGGGCACACTGCTGACTCATATCCAGCTTCTCGTCCACTGTCACCCCTAGGTCCTTTTCCGCAGAACTGCTGCCTAGCCATTCGGTCCCTAGTCTGTAGCTGTGCATTGGGTTCTTCTGTCCTAAGTGCAGGACCCTGCACTTATCCTTATTGAACCTCCTCAGATTTCTTTTGGCCTAATCCTCCAATTTGTCTAGGTCCCTCTGTATCCTATCCCTGCCCTCCAGTGTATCAACCACTCCTCCCAGTTTAGTATCATCCGCAAATTTGCTGAGAGTGCAATCCACACCATCCTCCAGATCATTTATGAAGATATTGAACAAAACCGGCCCCAGGATCGACCCCTGGGGCACTCCACTTGACACCGGCTGCCAACTAGACATGGAACCATTGATCATTACCGGTTGAGCCCGACAATCTAGCCAACTTTCTACCCACCTTAAAGTGCATTCATCCAGCCCATACTTCTTTAACTTGCTGACAAGTATACTGTGGGAGACCGTGTCAAAAGCTTTGCTAAAGTCAAGAAACAATGCATCCACTGCTTTCCCTTCATCCACAGAAGCAGTAATCTCATCATAAAAGGCGATTAGATTAGTCAGGCATGACCTTCCCTTGGTGAATCCATGCTGACTGTTCCTGATCACTTTCCTCTCATGTAAGTGCTTCAGGATTGATTCCTTGAGGACCTGCTCCATGATTTTTCCGGGGACTGAGGTGAAGCAGACTGGCCTGTAGTTCCCAGGATCCTCCTTCTTCCCTTTTTAAAAGATGGACACTACATTAGCCTTTTTCCAGTCATCTGGGACTTCCCCCGTTCGCCACAAGTTTTCAAAGATAATGGCCAATGGCTCTGCAATCACAGCCGCCAATTCCTTTAGCACTCTTGGATGCAACTCATCCGGCCCCATGGATTTGTGCACGTCCAGCTTTTCTAAATAGTCCCTAACCACTTCTTTCTCCACAGAGGGCTGGCCATCTACTCCCCATTTTGTGATGCCCAGCGCAGCAGTCTGGGAGCTGACCTTGTTCGTGAAGACAGAGGCAAAAAAAGCATTGAGCACATTAGCTTTTTCCACATCCTCTCTCACTAGGTTGCCTCCCTCATTCAGTAAGGGGCCCACACTTTCCTTGGCTTTCTTCTTGTTGCCAACATACCTGAAGAAACCCTTCTTGTTACTCTAGACATCTCTTGCTAGCTGCAGCTCTAGGTGCGATTTGGCCCTCCTGATTTCATTCCTACATGCCCGAGCAATATTTTTATACTCTTCCCTGGTCATATGTCCAACCTTCCACTTCTTGTGAGCTTCTTTTTTATGTTTAAGATCTGCTAGGATTTCACTGTTAAGCCAAGCTGGTCACCTGCCATATTTACTATTCTTTCAACTCATCAGGATGGTTTGTCCCTGTAACCTCAACAGGGATTCCTTGAAATACAGGTCTGGTATCTACATACTCGTCCACAAAAGTATGTCATGCAAGGTCTCTCTAGTGAACGCCTGTGTTACGCCAGTAGTTGTAATCACTGCAAGATGTAGGTGCAGAAAATATGTGAAGAGTTATGTATAATAAAAAAATATTGTGGAAGAAAATGAACTCTTCTCTCAATATGTTCTTTAGGTCTGAGAGTTAAGGCAGGTCACCAAAAGGTGATACACATACTCCTGTTGGGGGAGGAGAGACACTTATCTATCTCTGTGGCTGGTCATGTGCAAATTGAATATTGTATAGTTCACAGTGGATGCCCATTTACAGTCTGAGCAAAGTGCTAATAAATAGATTGTGGGGACTGCAGGAAAAAACAAAAACAGTAGGGGTTATCCTGTTTACGAGTAAGACAATGAACTTTTGGAACTATATTTGGGGCACAGATTAATCACCAGTTTTTCTTCAGTCTGTGAAGACAAACTTGCCAGCAGGCTTGATCTTATGAAGGGGAGGATTTCAGCCCATTTGGTTGAAAATCCTCGGGAAAGGACTTGGGGTAAGCTATCTTGTAGGAGATAGGGGAATACTTTGTGAGTTAAGTTTAGGCTCTGGAAAGCATGTTATGATTTTGTTTTATGTGCAACAGTTTGTTTCCAATATTCTTACTATCGCCTGATTCTCTGTTCTTTGATAATAAATACATTCTTGTTTTCATTTTATATATTATATATAAAAGTGCAGTGTGTTAAATAGAGCAGTGACCCTGACTTGAATCTTATAAACTGGTGTGAACTTTTAAAAACATCAAAACCGTTTACAAGTTTGGTTGATAAAGATAATTTCATCAAAGAGTAAAATCAAGTTTATTTGGCAGGGCTTAGTTTCCATGAAACCATGTTGACTGTCATTAGTTATTGTTGTATCCATTCATAATTCATTAATTGAGTTCTAAATCAGCTGCCCCATCATTTTTCCTGGGATCCATATCAGGCTAAGAGGCCTATAATTACCTGTGTGATCCTGTTTATTCTTTTGAAATATTTCCACAATACCAGCTTTCTTCCAGTCTTCTGGAACTTCCCCAATTTTCCAATATTTATTTAAAAATTACATCAACAGCCCAGAGAACTCTTCTGGGGTCCCAAGATTGCTTGCAAGTTTCAGTTTGCTGAATTCAAACGTCTGAGACGAACTCCTTGAAAACCATTCCCACTCATCCTCCACACTACTTCAACAGTGAACCCTCTCTACTTCCACAGTGAATTCCTAAGTAACTCCTTCCTCCTCAAACATTGGGGAAGGAGAAAGCTATTTGTGAGGAGTCTCTTCCTTGCTTGTGATAACTTCAAGTCCATTTTCACTGAAATTTCTCGAGCATGGGTTGAAATCCACAAGAACAATGAACTTTGAATCCAAACCTCAGTTTTGTCAAATAGTAAAGCTCTTTCAACTGGATTTTATTAACTAAAACTAGGGTTTTGAAAAATCAGTGTTTGTGAATCAGCATGAATATTCAGCACAGCCATAGTTCTAAATCATTAAGGTACTGTTGAAATAGCATTATGCATTTTGCTCAGCGCAGCACTGACCCTGAGATGAACTGGGATCACAGCTCCTGGCCTGGCGATCTTATAGTGTTAAATTCAATGATTAGCTAAACTTACTGGAGACAAGGAATGAAAATAACTTTGTTCTTTGTTTTTTATAATTTCATGGTGATGGTGTCAAGATGTGTGTGTGTGTGGACCTTTGTATGGTAGTAGGTGTTCAGGAGGGATTTAAATGAAGAAAGTGTGTATGCTGGCAAATTGAGATAGGGAGGTGGATATAGGGTAACATGCAGAGTAAAATTTGGGTCTGTGACGAGGTGCAGAAGCCCAACCTGATTGGTGGTAACTAGGGAGTTACTCTATATGTGGACCTCTCATGGGTGTTCAGAAGTAAGTACTGCAGCACTGCTGAGGCCTGGAGGCCCTGTCATTTTCGCTGGGGATTAGGGCATTATGGGAAATGCTGTTAGAAAACCTCTTTGATATTGTAGGTGGAAGTGTTTTTTGGGGGGAGGAAAAGTGCTTTGTCCATTGGTCACAGAGCTGGGTTGGATCTTGGTCTGCACTTTGGGCTTTTTCTGTCTGTTACATAAATAGATGTTTTTCATATTGTAACCCCATTGCATAGAAATAAAATTCACAGCCAGCTGATCTGCTCTACCAGTTTATTTGACTTTTACTTAAGCATGTAAAATCTTGGGACTTGAAAGGAAAAAAGTACTAGAGTGCCATGATTTGCCATGCCATAATACAGACCATATTAAAAACGGAGGTTTCTCAAAGTAGTTCATTTACTTACAAAGCAAAGGTCCATTTGAAACATTTTTATATTTACAAGATAAATTCTAGCCCTGCTTCTGTCTGCTCTGCTGGGGGCAGGGATCGGGAATTGCTTCACAGCCAGCTGAAGCTCCCTGAGTCATTTCATCTATGTGGCATTAAGGGCAGCATTGGGGATGGAAGCTGAAAATAGAAAAATTCAAACTGGAATATGACAGGTTTCAGAGAAGCAGCCGTGTTAGTCTGTATTCACAAAAAGAAAAGGAGTACCTGTGGCACCTTAGCGATTAACAAATTTATTTGAGCATAAGCTTTTGTGAGCTACAGCTCACGTCATCGGATGCATGTAGTGGAAAATACAGTGGGGAGGTTTTATATACACAAAGAACATGAAACAATGGGTGTTACCATACAGACTGTAACAATAGTGATCAGGTAAGGTGAGCTATTACCAGCAGGAGAGCCGGGGGGGGGTGGTTTAAACCTTTTGTAGTGATAATCAAGGTGGACCATTTCCGGCAGTTGACAAGAACATGTGAGGAACAGTGTGGCCGGAGGGGTGGGGGGTGTGGAAATAAACATGGGGAAATAGTTTTACTTTGTGTAATGACCCATCTCCTCCCAGTCTTTATTCAAGCCTAAATTAATTGTATCCAGTTTGCAAATTAATTCCAATTCAGCAGTCTCTCGTTGGAGTCTGTTTTGGAAGTTTTTTTGTTGAAGAATAGCCACTTTTCGGTCTGTAATCGAGTGACCAAAGAGATTGAAATATTCTCCGACTGGTTTTTGAATGTTACAATTCTTGACGTCTGATTTGTGTCCTTTTATTCTTTTATGTAGAGACTGTCCAGTTTGGCCAAGGTACATAGCAGAGGGACATTGCTGGCAAATGATGGCATATATCACATTGGTAGATGTGCAGGTGAATGAGCCTCTGATAGTGTGGGCTGATGTGATTAGGCCCCATGATGGTGTCCCCTGAATAGATATGTGGACACAGTTGGCAACAGGCTTTGTTGCAAGGATAGGTTCCTGGGTTCTTGTTTTTGTTGTGTGGTGTGTGGTTGCTGGTGAGTATTTGCTTCGGGGTGGGGAGCTGTCTGTAAGCAAGGACTGGCCTGTCTCCCAAGATCTGTGAGAGTGATGGGTCGTCCTTCAGGATAGGTTGTAGATCCTTGATGATGCTTTGGAGAGGTTTTAGTTGGGGCCTGAAGGTGATGGCTAGTGGTGTTCTGTTATTTTCTTTGTTGGGCCTGTCCTGTAGGAGGAAACTTCTGGGTACTCTTCTGGGTCTGTCATTTTGTTTCTTCACTTGAGCAGGTGGGTATTGTAGTTGTAAGAATGCTTGATAGAGATCTTGTAGGTGTTTGTCTCTGTCTGAGGGGTAGTATCGTAGAGCTTTGCTGCAGACAATGTATCATGTGGTGTGGTCTGGATGAAAGCTGGAGGCATGTAGGTAAGCATAGCGGTCAGTAGGTTTCTGGTATAGGGTGGTGTGTATGTGACCATCACTTACTAGCACTGTAGTGTCCAGGAAATGGATCTCTTGTGTGGACTGGTCCAGGCTGAGGTTGATGGTAGGATGGAAATTGTTGATATCATGGTGGAATTCCTCAAGGGCTTCTTTTCCATGGGTCCAGATGATGAAGATGCCATCAATGTAGTGCAAGTAGGGTAGGGACATTAGGGGATGAGTCTGTATGGTAACACCTATTGTTTCATGTTCTCTGTGTATATAAAATCTCCCCACTGTATTTTCCACTACATGCATCCGATGAAGTGAGCTGTAGCTCATGAAAGCTTATGCTCAAATAAATTTGTTAGTCTCTAAGGTGCCACAAGTTCTCCTTTTCTTTTTGTGGATACAGACTAACACGGCTGCTACTCTGAAACCTGTGGGTTATTTGAGAAATTAAAACGAAGTTGCCATAGCACAGTTCTTACTCTGATAAAACAATTTTGATATTTTTATATTATCATTGAGATGGTGCACTTTCATGGACCTTGTGAAATGTGTTAGATGTGAGAGGATAGCATATGCAAGGAAAGGTGTGAGGATCTTGGGTACAAGAGTTTAATTTGCCTACTTGAAGAATAATTTACTCTTCCAAGCAGTGGGATTATTTCTGGACAAGTTGTTAGGAGGAACTTGAAGAATGACAATAACATATCATTCTATCTTATTCCCCTTCTTTATAAACATTAGGGGTGAAAAACTCACATTGATTTTAATGAGGGCAGGGTTTCCCCCTAGATATCTTAGGTACTGATATGATCCCCACTAGTATAGTATCTAAGATCCCCACAATCTTTCTTTCCTCACAACAAACCCCCTATGAGATACCCATTTTACAGACTTGACCAAGGTTGAACAGGGAATCTATTTCAGAGCAGGGAATTAAACGCAGGTCTCCAAGGCTCCAAGCTATCACTCAGACCTCTGACCCATCCCTCTGATCTGTGAATTAATACATAGGGCTCTGTAATGGGTTGTATAAACTTTACACTTTGTGGGACAGGAAGGGGCTAATATCCTGGCCTGTAGACAGGAGCTGCAGTTAGAAGCACCTCTTAATTTCTGCCATAAATGTCAGTATTCTGCAGGAGAACAGAATAGTTTGGAGGACAACAGTATGTGAAAGGAAGAAGCAAAGGGTGATGAACTGATGAAGAGATGACCTTTCTCTCTTATGCCTGAGAGCAATAGCCTGCCGAAGGGGAGAGAAGCCCTGCAATCCATGCAATCGGAGGGCACCCCAAGGCAGCGAGGGTACCACCTGACTTGGTGACTCAGTTACTTGTTCTTGTGATGACAAAGTGAAATGCAAACCGTGCCCAGCGTGACAACTCAGGGACACAAACACTGCCCTGCATGGGGAGCAGTAACATTGGCAGGGGTCCCAGGATAGAGCTTTGCACCATGGGACAAATGCCACCACTGGAGAGAAGGAACATCAAGGTTGCCCTTTCAAGAGAAAAATAGTCATTTCAGACTCAGAGGGAACAGAATTGCCAGGTCTGAGGTCTGCAGCGGACAGTGCGACAAGGGGATTCCCTGGGGAAGGTCCATGGCAAACAACCATAGGATACTTTGATAGCTGTCCTATTGTCAAGGAGCCAGGGCCACTTTGCTTTCCTTTAATCTTACAGACCTCAGAGGTTGCAGAGTAAAACAATGTATATTGATTAATGTAAAAACAGAAGATAATGAACTATAATGGTATGGTAAAACAAAAATTTGCTTCATGTTGGTGCTTAAGAGTATGACGGAGTCAGGCTTAATCATAGCAAGCCAATATAAGTGGAAAGATGTGACTCAGAACCTGTCAGGCAAACAATCATAGAAAAATAATAAAAGGCTATATGAGGAGAATATAAACCTCTGGTACTTAAGAGAAGACCTGACTGAGAACAATAATGAAAAGAGGCATTTTTAAAAGTGGAAAGAGAGCATGAAAACATCATAGGTCCCTGACCTGAGCAGATCCCCAAAGATCTACTTCTTTGGGAGAGATAGGCGTGGCAGAACCTCCCCTGTTCATTCTGTGAACAGGTAACTCTCCACATCTTCAAAAAATTATTCCAAGGAAATTCCATCTAGCAAAACCCTTATGTGACTAATTCTTGTGTAGGAGATAATTCAGAAGGTTTAAGGCCAGAAGGGACCGTTTGATCATCTAATCTGATTTCCTGTATATCAACAGCCCATTAAATTTAACCCAGTTAGCTCTGTATTGAGCCTAATAACTTGTGTTTGATTAAAGCATAACTATGTTTGTTTAAAGCATATCTTCCAGTGTTGGCTTAAAGACCTAAAGAGATGGAGAATCCACCATTTCCCTTGATAGTGTTCCAATGCTAAACTCACTCTGGGTTAAAAGGTTTTGCTTTATTTCTAATTTAAATTTGGCTGGCTTCAGCTTCCAGCCATTGGTTCCTTTTATGTCTGTCTTCACTATATTAAAGAGCCTTTTTGTGTCCAATATATTATCTCAATGAAAGTTCGCTGTAATTCAGTCACCTCTCAATCTTCTTTTTGATAGACTTCTTGAAATCTCTCACTGTAAGGCATTTTCTCAAGCGCTCAAGAAATTTCTGTGGCTCTTTTCTGCACTGTTTCATATTTTTCAATATCCTTTTAAAAATGTGGAGACTAGACTTGTACATAGTATTCCAGTATTGGTTTCACCAATTCCATATACAGAGGTAAAACCATCACCTTATTCCTATTCACTATCCCCATTTATTCTAGAGCTGGCTGAAACATGGAATTTCCATTCCATGGGAAATTCTGGAATCATAATTATTTTAATCCAAAATTGGAATGAGAAGTAAAACTTTTCTACAGAATGAAATTCTGAATTTTTTTTAAATATATTGAAATGATATTCCTTATTAGTCAAAATGAAAATGTTTTGTCAACTATAATATATATTCAAAACATTACAAATCTATTCTGAAATGACATAGTTGAAATGTTTAAACTTGTATATTATAAATTAAAATATATTTTTATTTTTATATTTTATAAATTGCTAATTGGTATTCTAATTGGTAAGTGATATTCTAATTGGTACTTGGTAGTCTAGTTGATAATTGTTTTGTAATTGGTGCCCTAACTTGTCTGGTAATTGGTGGTTGGTTTGCTCAAATGGTATTCTAACTGATCATTTGTAATTGTTATTCTAATTGATAGCAGGTATTTGGTTTAGTGATTTCTTTGTAATGGTAATTTCTTATAGTAGACGGTATAATGTAAAAAAATATAAAAATAATAAAAATATAAAATAAAAATAAAATAACAAAATCAAGGGAGTTGGCTAGTTGGGAAGCCCAAGGAACCATGTTGTCCCTGAAAGTTTAGTCAGAATCCATGCGTTCTCGCAGAAAGATTCAATTCCATCAATCACCATTTTCTTGGGGAGAACTGTTCCTTTGGAAAACTTTTGACCATCCTTTATGCATTGCACTTTTTGCCACAATATCACACTGGGAACTCATGTTGAGTTGCTTGTCCATTATGACCCCTAAATCCTGTTCAGAGTCACTAAAAGAAAAAGAGTACTTGTGGCACCTTAGAGACTAACCAATTTATTTGAGCATAAGCTTTGGTGAGCTACAGCTCACTTCATCTGATGCATCTGATTCATCTCCTTTTTCTTTTTGCAAATACAGACTAACACGGCTGCTACTCTGAAACCTGTCATTATTCAGAGTCACTGTCTGCCAAGATACAGTCCACCATTCCATAGGTGCAAGCAAACAATATATGTTTTAATACAGCTAAACGTAAATGTATATACCTGGAACAAAGAATGTAGGCCATACTTACAAAAATGGTAGATTCCATCCTGAGGGAAGCATTGATTCTGAATATTTGGGGTTCATGGTGGATAATCATCTGAACATGAACTTTCAGTGACATGCTGTGGCCAACAGGGCAAATGGGTTACTTGGATGCATAAACAAGGGAATCTCATATAGGAGTAGAGGTTATTTTACCTCTATATTTGCCATTGGTTCAACTGCTGCCAGAATACTGTGTCTCAGTTCTGGTGTCCACAATTCAGGAAGGATATTGATAATTGGAGAGCAGGTTCAGAGAAGACTACAAGAATTATTAGAAAAAAATGCCTTATAGTCATAGATTCAAGGACCTCAGTCTGTTTGGGTTAACAAAGAAAATGTTACGGATGACTTGATCACAGTCTATAAGTATCTGCACGGGGAGCAAATATTTGATAATCAGTTCTTCAATCTAGCAGAAAAAAGTGTAACAGGATCCAGAAACTGAAGCTTGACAAATTCAGACTGGAAATAGGTGTACATTTTTAAGGGTGAAGGTAATTAACCATTGGCACAGTTTACCAGGTGTTGTGGTGGATTCCCAGTCACTGACCATTTTTAAATCAAGATGAGATTTTTTTTTAAAGATATGCTCTATTTCAAAATACATTATTTTGGGGAAGTTCTGTGTTATATAGAAGTCAGACTAGGTAATCACAATGGTGCCTTCTGACCTTGCTATGTTATTCCATAGGAAAGGAGGAAGAGAGGCAGTTAACATTAGACACACTCCTAATTCCTAGGCAGCCAGTGAAGTGAAAACAATTCATTTTGGTTCTTCCAAAATGGGACTTTTCTAGAAAAATCTTCCCACCAAAAAAATTTGTGATTTTTGGCAGGTCATCCCAGTTTGGGATGAATTTTTTTCCCCAAAAATGTGAGCTTTTTCATGGAAGGGGATATACATTTTCCGGCCAGCTCTATCCTGAAAGAGCATTGTTACTGGTTATTTGCAGTGGGTATATCATATCAATCTATTAAACAGATTGCTGAAATCCAGCCAAGGAAACTGGATCCATGAGTTTCCTCTGTGGTGGAAGGAGAGGTGTTAGGAGGAGTTATTTATAAGTCCCACTCCAGGGAAGTAGAAAATATAGTGCTTTGAAGAACCTCCAAGTTGCTAGTAATTAGAACTAACTAAAGAGATAGGTACAACTGCTACTCACTGCTTGGATTGGTAGAGAAATTTTTGATTTAATATTTAAAAACAACTAGTTGAAGAGGAACTCAAATCAGTATTAAAAAAATTCCAAATAAATTTCCTGTATATTAATTAAAATCACGGAAGCTCTAGAAGCTTTTAAATTCTCCAAAAATAGCCCTAAGCCCAAAGATAGCATAGCCAGAATTCCTGTTCAAAGCCTTTGGCAGGAGGCACTTGCATAAGTTATTGTTTAAACTTGCCCTGCTATACAACTCTGTCATCTTGTATGAGGAGGCTGGTTTTACTTTTTGAATTAAAAGATGGCATTCCTACGCCACGACCAAATTTCTCTGAAAGAAGAAAAAAAAGAAAAGAAAAAGAACACTTTACTTAATAGAAACTGAAACTAAAAAAATCTCCTGAGCAGTATGTCTGTCTGACTTTTATCTCCATTACCTCTCTCTGTAGTGTCTAAGGTACACCTACACTTCCAGCAGCATGTAATGGACAGACACTGCACATCCTGCTAGCAAAGGTATTAGTAGCAGTGTAGATGGTGAGGAAGGGCTTAGGTGAGTAGAGTTGAGTGCCCTACATGCCTGAACACCCAGAATATATATCCTACATCCTCTCTACATGCCCAAGCAGTGCCTTCCATGTCTCCACTGCTATTTGACGCAGTGTAGTGCTCCGCTGCCTCCCTGCTTGCCAGAGTCTTTCACTGTGGCATGTGGCTATAGGTATAGCGCCTGTTCTCTATACCAGTGGTTTTCAAACTTTTTTTCTGGCGACCCAGTTGAAGAAAATTGTCGATGACCGCGACTCAACAGAGCTGGAGATGAGGGGTTTGCAGTGTGGGAGGGGCTCAGGACTGGGGCAGAGGGTTGGGATGCAGGGGTGAGGGGTTTGAGGTGTAGAAGGGGGCTTCAGTTTGGGGGGGGCTCAAGGCTAGGGCAGGGGGTTGGGGTGCAGGAGGGGGTCAGGGTTCTGGGCTTGGGGGTGCAGGCTCTGGAGTGGGGTCAGGGATTTGGGGTGCAGGAAGGGGCTCTGTGCTTGGGGGGGCTCAGGGCTGGGACGGGGATTGGGGGTGTGAGGTTGGGGTGTGGGCTTACCTCGGATGGCTCCCGGTCAGCAGGGGGGCGGGGGGTGAGCCTAAGGCAGGCTTCCTATTTCTGATGCAAAGAGAAATTATAAAAGTGAGGGGGGAGACTAAGTTTGTGTAGAACATTGGTAACTGTAGGACTAAAATGGGTGATAGCCCTCAAATTGAAGGCCATTTGACAGGCATGGGTGCTCCTATACAGTTGAGGCCAGAGCTTTAAAGCTGCCCTCCTAAAGTGGTGACTATGGTTGCTCAACCTCCTGAATCCCCTCATGAGCAGAGCCACTTCTGTGGGTGTTATGTTGTGCAGCCACAGCTTGTGCCCTGGGGAATTTATCTGTCCCTGTATCGATATATTTTGTATGCCTTATGTTTTAATATTCCTTTTTATTAAGGGGATATGACACTCATGGATGGTACAGTAGTTGGTTTCCATAACAGTTTGATTAGTACATAATAAGAATTGCATAAAATGAATATCTTGCAATTATGTGGAAGCAAAATACCATCTGTGTTCTTCCTCTCTTTATCTTCAGTTTGTTTTTGGACACCTCTTGCTAAATGATTCAGTAAGGCATGTGTATAGTTGCCCAGACTGCATATTGTACAATGGACAAAGAGGGTGAGGTAATATATTTTATTGGACCAACTTCTGTTGGTGAGAGAAGCTTTTAGGCTTACTCTCTCTAATATCCTGGAACTGATGTGGCTACAACATTCCAATATTGCATGATGGTCAGATATGCTAAACAGAATTAGTAAGTCAAGGTGGGAGAGGTAATATCTTTTGTTGGACCAACTTGTGTTGTTGGTGAGAAACAAGGTTTCGAGCTTACATAAAGCTCTTCTTTAGGTCGTCTTCGACCAGCCTGTTTTGAACACACTAATTTTTTCAAAGTAAACGCTTTGGACCCCCAGGACACTCAGTTAAGAGCATTAAGGGAGCGCCAAGAGGCAGGGGCTGGGACAGGCGGTAGCTCGCCTCGCGGCGGACGGCCAGCTCAATCCCAAGATCCAACTACGAGCTTTTTAACTGCAACAACTTTAATATACGCTATTGTAGTTGGAATTACCTCAGCTGCTGGCACCAGACTTGCCCTCCAATGGATCCTTGTTAAAGGATTTAAAGTGTGCTCATTCCACTTACAGGGCCTCGAAAGAGTCTTGTATTGTCATTTTTCGTCACTACCTCCCCAGGTCGGGAGTGGGTAATTTGCGCACCTGCTGCCTTGCTTGGATATGGTATCCGTTTCTCAGGCTCCTTCTCCGGAATCAAACCCTGATTCCCCATTACCCGTGAGCACCATGGTAGGCACAGGAAGTACCATCGAAAGTTGATAGGGCAGACATTTGAATACATCTTAGAGGCCACGAGGGCGTGTGATCGGCCCAAGGTTATCTAGAGTCACCAAAGCAGCCAGGCGAGCCTGGGTTGGTTTTGGTCTGATAAATGTATGCATCCCTGGAGGTCAGCACTCATCGGCATGTATTAGCTCTAGAATTACCACAGTTATCCAAGTAAGGGTTGAAGCAACCAAAGGAACCATAACTGATTTAATGAGCCATTTGCAGTTTCACTGTATAGGCCATGTGTACTTAGACATGCATGGCTTAATCTTTGAGAAAAATGTATGCTACTGGCAGGATCAACCAGCCTGGAAATGATTAAGTAAGGGGACATGCAGGATAACTCTCTGCAAAGACAGACATAACCCATTGACACTAATGCAATTTACATTCTTATGAGGGGAGGTAAATGTACATGGGGGTATAATCCTTTTATATATTATATAGAGCCACTGAACAAAAACCCAGACCCTCCTCCATTTTGTCAAATATTGTACTATCTTTGGGGTACAAAGTGGTTTGATGAATTTAAAAAATCTTCATTGCTACTTTTGTATTATTGCCTGTTTTGTGGCTACTTTACTTGGGTTAACAGAATAATAATTATGCTGTTTTAACAATATGTCACTGATTGATTGAATTACACTTCCTTCATATAATGGAAAAATGATCTGTAATAATAATCAGCTTTTTGTTTCCCAAAATGAAGAGTGTGGAATTATCTTCCTGCACTCCGCAACTCTGGTGGCAGAGTAAAGTGGTACTGCACTATAGATGGACATTGATCATTACTGTTGTATACAAGAAGCTAAAATTTATGCCAGCAATCTCTTTTTGAAAAGGTGCAGTTTTTCTATTTTTAGAAAAAATGTTACAATTTTTTCCACAATCACTCTAAAATATATGTACAGTCTATTTGACTTTATGCAGATTTCCTTCAAAAGGCCTTCATAATTGCTTTCAAATGTTAGTAGCAATGGGTGCAGACAGCACCAGCAATGCAAAAAATTTAATACAGGACCTAATACATTGATACATATCCGAGATTGACACTTTTAATCTAAAGTAAGTATTATGGGGTAATACTTAGTTGTGACACATAAATGGAAATCCTTGAGATCCTTCTGTCACAGACCAAGTCTAGCACCCCCTATTGGCCACTCACCAGATTGCTGAATCCCCAGACACTGAATCCTCGTGTGCTTGAAAATACCTTAGATCTCAGTAGGTTGCAGCATTATTTCCTCCTTTGGTCTTTCTGGATCATTTCCCGGGCATTGATCCTCATTCTGTTACCCCTTCACAGAAATAGAGCCCCACAGGCCCCCAGGACCAGCATTGACCCCCAAGAAACTCCAGTACATTATACACACCTTCTCACAGAACTCCATCCAAAGGTTTGAGCCTTCTTGTTTACCACTCCAAGGGACCACATGACATGTGTAACATAAACACAAAAATACTTTGCACAAAATTCTTACACCCTTATTGATCTTTACTTAATCACAAATACACAGATCCATACACACATTTCCCTATATTAGTTTCCTCACCCTACAGAGCATTCTTTGTGCAAGGGTTAGGGTGGTCTAGGGTCATCCAGGGATCAACCATTGCAGTGCATGGCTTGAGTTCTGAAACACATAACTTCTTTCCTCAGCTTGCCTTCTGTGACCTCTGTGTTCTATCCCTTCCCCTCTCCTGCCCTAACTTCCTATAGGGCTCTCTAAGAATCCTCTCCCTGTGAGTCCTCTTGAAAACCCTGCTTTGTCATGTTCGTTGTGTTGCTTGTGGAACTGGAATCCCTTAGGATGCAGTTACTATTTTGTTCTCTCAGGTAAGGCCTATTCAGGTGATGATAATTCTTGATGATTTGATATTGTCTATGGTCTGGCAGAGAAGTATTTCCAGGCTTCTAAGCCATTATCGGTACACATAAATGGGGCAGCATTCATAAGTGGTACAGACAGATCCTCCAAATCATCACATCTCCCATACTCTACGTTGTGTATTACATCAGATCTGCACCACCCATAGGAGATGGCATGCTACATTATACCGTTGATTATACCTGCACCTGGTAGTGAACAGTGCCTTAAGCTTCAGAAGAAAATAAACAGTAGGGCTAGCAGCTTTTCCAACTCTGCATAGTTTGGACAATTTTATACAATGGTATTTTGTTCATATATAAAAGTGCACCTTTTATTTGGATTATAATTTCTTATTGTCTTCACTACCGGGGTAAATTGACCTAAATTACTGCTTAGGTCGACTTACCCAGGTGTCTTCACTGCGCTGCGTTGATAGGAGACGCTCTCTTGCTGATTTACCTTACTCTTCTCGGGGAGCTAGAGTGCCGGAGTTGACCAGAGAGTGCTCTGCCGTCAATTTAGTGGGTCTTCACTATACCTGCGAAATTGACACCATCTACATCAATTGCAGCAGCATCAATCTCCCCGGTCGTGAAGACAAGCCCACAGGGTTGGAGTAAATGAAAGCTAATTCAGTACCATAATTAAGACCTGTCCTCTTACCACAAGTGTATATGCTTAGCTTTAAGCACAGTAATTGTCTCATTGAAGTCATTGGGACTATTGATGTGAATATTAATTGTTTTTATCGTTAGGTTTATCTATACATGGAATAAAAATAGGGTGCAGAATGTACGTTCCTGGAGCTCCTTTCAGCTACAGACCTGAGTACACAATATTACATAATATAGCCGTTACATCCATCAGTTACACAATAGCATCAGTTACAAACTATTTAGAATTAGCTGAAATTTTGCAGTTTTAATTGCCTTTTGTAATAAGAGTGCACTGAAAGCAGGCTGCAGATACAAGCATAATTGCTAATGTATGCATACCTCATTTTTATTATGTACTTATAATGGATTTTTTCAGTATAAATGAACAGCTTGTTTTTCTCTCAGAAACCACCTCATGCATTCTGGACCTAGGAAAACAACAGACCATACCATATTAAATCTTGTATAATCTTGTATAAACATTGTACTGTTTTGTTTGCCACAGAAAACAAGCTTAATATTTACCCACACTGAGGATATGTGGGCCTTGCTGGGATGAGGTATTATGAACATTATCACTACAGACAATTGAAAGAAACAGTGTAGGAGTCACAATTACAGGTTCAAGAACCTATTTTTCTTCTTTCTCCCACACACACTCATCTGTTGTCATATTCTCTTTCGATGGTTTGCAAATTTCCAGTGTTTTTCAGAATGTCCTTCGGTTAACTAGATTCATAACAACAACACAACATCTTTTATCATCATCCACTCAAACCTTCTTCACAAAATGGTACTGAAGTATTATTTACAGCTCAGATACATAGATGGGATTTAAGAACTGAAATGCTGATAGCATCATGAATCAATACATGAAAGAAGAGCTTAAATCAGAGGATAAAGCAGCTGTAGGTTTTTAATTACTGTGTGTGGAGGGGGGACGGGGGTGTTGGTAGTCCATTGCTGCTATTGTTGCAATTATCATCTTCAGCTGTGCATATGACTCTGAAGTCCGAACCCTGATGCACAGAGTTGAGGGCATGGGAAGTCCGTATCTGTGATGCAGCTCCGTGGTGCTTTCACGTGCATCCTGGAGACGATTTCTCCGATCCCACTAGAACCTGTTTTATGCTGATCTTGTCAGAGACCGTCAGTGAGTCCTGTTCTGAGCCATTTATTCAAGTTCTTTGAGACGGATGCAAGTCCACTGAAGACTACTCTTCAGGTTATCTTTGAAGCGCTTATACGGATAACCCTTCTTTCTTTTTGCAGTGTAGACATACTCTAAAAGGAGAGAGAGGCACATTGTTCTCAGTTCAAGTACCTGGGCCTGGCACAGCCAGCAGCAGTGCAGCCCTCCAATTGCAGGGAAAATCCTGCTCTGCACCACTTGGAAGCATGCTTAGTGTGATGCTGTTTTGGGGAATTTACCTGCTAAAATCTAAGAAGTCTCTACTCAGCATGTGTGAAGTGTTATTTGTCAAAGGCTTTTAACTTGCCCAGATTTGTGTAGATTGTCACACAGACAGCAAAAGACACATCTCTGACACAAAGGCCACCCCCTACCAAATCTTAAGTCCCTGCTCCAAAGCAGAGAGGTACTAGAGCTGTTCAAAGAAAAAGTCACCACCAGTTTTTAATGTTGTCAAAACAGTGTATTTTTCCCTAGCCTTGTTCTTGGAAATGGCTGAACTGTTTTGAACATTTTTCAAAACAATTCAGCATGGAGCAGACACCAGGCATGGAAAATTTCAACAAAAACAATTAAAGCATGGGAAAGCATAAGCAACTGAAAACAGGGTCTTATAATGGAAAATGTCAGGCAACCTTAACAATAGGCAGTGTTGCCAGCTCTGCCTATAATCAAGAATAGTGGCAACATGCCTGAATTCTGCTGCTTCTGTTATCTAACTTCTGAATAGAGTACTGAGTTAAAACAAAAAATATGGGCTAAATTATCTGATTCTGTAATTCTAATGAGGTAAATTGTCTTGCGGTAGCAGAGAATTTGTCCTTGTTACTTCCAATCTGCAAATCTAATGTACTAAATGGAATTTGCTTGCAAGGCAAAGTGGGCCTGAAAGTTGTCAACAGATTAATGATCATTCAGTGAGCACTTTTTCAAAAAGGGAAGCCAGTGAAATCATTTGCAGAACACCTGTAAAATAATAGGGGCCTGAATATAGTGTGAGAAATCTTTATATGTTATAATCATGTGCAAGGAAATAAATAATAAACTGTAGGTGTTCAAATTAGAATTAAACCAAGCAAGGACTTTGTGTCAATCAATCTAATGTCTACAACTAGACATTAGATAAATGCAACCAATAAATGTAACAAAATAAGTGCCAAATTCTGTAACCTTACTTGAGCTGAGTAGTGTTTACTCAGATGAGTAGTTTCATTGCTAATTTATATGAGCAAGGCTTGCAGAATCTAGCCTAAAATATTAAAAAGGCCCCAGAATCAACAAAATTATTGTAATCTTTTCCAGGAGCCATAGCCATTCAGTGACCATGCCTGAAACCAAATTGAAATGTGCCATATCAACTATGATTACAATTATGGAGCAACAGGAGAGTCTTTTAAATTATACTGTTCTCTCTCTCTCGTCTCTCTTTTTTATTGGAATGGGAAATTAGAAACAGGATAATTCAACAACTCATCTCGGGGTAAAACAATCAAGAGGAACAGCTGCTAATTTGATTGAAATGGGAATGCAGCCAGAGGCCTGGAGCAGTTATTCTGGCAATCTCTATACTCTTCTCCACAAACTGCAGAAGAAGCCATGAATGGAGTGGTGACAAACCTCAAACCATTTGCAACATGAGATACAGTAACCATTTAAAAATGGTGCATGAAGCACAAAACTTAAATCAATATTATTTTACTTTTTATTTGAAAGCAACAGTGAGGTTGGATGATGCATATAGTTTGAGCATAAGCTTTCGTGAGTTACAGAAGTGAGCTGTAGCTCATGAAAGCTTATGCTCAAATAAATTGGTTAGTCTCTAAGTTGCCACAAGTACTCCTTTTCTTTTTGCAAATGCAGACTAATGCAGCTGTTACTCTGAAACCTGGCATATAGTTTAGTAAGTAATTGTTACAGGGTTTAGAATAAAGCAGGTTACAGTTATGTTGGCAAGTGTTATAAATTAGAAAGTGAAAGTAATGGTGTTCTGTTCATTAGACCTTTAAAAATCTGAAAATAACTTCACAAGTCTATTGACAAAAATTGGGTTTTCAGTTAAACAAAAGTTTTTGCAAAAATATCTGTTTTCTGTGGAATTTTTTTATATTTTTCCATTGAAAAACCAAACGCTCAAAGGACCAAAGCATTTCAGCCAAAACCTGAAACATTTTGATTTGGATATGCTGCCACAGTGTTCCGTGGGAGTTGATTGGCCCCATGTTCCCATTGGACCAAAACTCCCTGGCCAGACTACATCTCCCATGATGCACTCTGGTCAGGGACTTCCATGATACATGATGTCTCCTCTTCAAGAGGGGAGACCATGATGCACCCAGAGATGTAGTCTGACCAGTGAACCCAGCCTACAGAGGAGAATGGGAGCATGAGGCACCTGGGCTATAACACCCATGAGGCACTAGGGCAGCATTTCTGAATCTAAATACTTAGGTTTTCAGCTAAAATTTTTCAGTATTAAAATTTTCACTGAAAAATCAAAATTTTCCATGGGGCGAGGGAGAAGGCCAATTTTCCAACCAGCTCTAGTCATGACACATTGGGTTATATTACACCTTGGCCTATGCGCTTATGTAGCGGTATAAAGCGGAAGAAGAAATAACCTAACAGCTCTGGGCAGATTACCCAGGCTTAATTCCAAGTCTGCAGGGTTGATTGGGTGCTGCTCACTTGCTACTTCTCCACCAAAGCAGGTCATCAGGAAATGAGTGGATTTTTTGGAAAAAGAAAAGGAGTACTTGTGGCACCTTAGAGATTAACACATTTATTTGAGCATAAGCTTTCATGAGCTACAGCTCACTTCATCGCTCATGAAAGCTTATGCTCAAATAAATGTGTTAGTCTCTAAGGTGCCACAAGTACTCCTTTTCTTTTTGCAGATACAGACTAACACGGCTGCTACTCTGAAACCTGGAATTTTGGGATTTACCTCCCAAAGCACTGGCCGGTGAGCCTGAGTTTGTGCTGGATAGGCCAGCAGCAAATTACAACTCCTGTAGACAAGGAAGAGCAGGGAGATAGCTGTGGCCCCTGGACCACATTTCCTTCCCTAGGATGCTCCCGGGGCAGCACAGGAATGCATTGCCTCTTATTCTGGGCTGTGTTTTGTGACACTATTTAGACCATTAACTTAAAATGTTTAATGAGATTTCACATAACTTGATCCAAAAGTGAACATGCATTCAGGTATTGGTAGAGATTGTGGTATTCCAAATATTGGAATATTTTCTCCAATGGACAAGGTCAAATTTTAACTATATATGTTATGGTTTACCTTTTACTTCAAAAACCCCAAGTAGAATTTGAGTTGCAACACAGGTTGTCTTTGAAAACCAATAGCTTCCCCAGGCCAAATGCATTAGTACTTCATAAAGGGAAATACGTGAGAAATTGGGATGTCAGAAGTACCAAGTTAGAAAGAAGGTGGTTAGAGAAATAAAGCTTAATTAGTGTTAAAAACCTTTCAATCAAAGAAAAGTTATGTATTATAGGTTTAAAAAATTATATCTTGCAAAGCTGTACATTTATTACAAAATTGTGAGTTATCTATCATTACTTTTTGATGTGAATGAGACTAAATATATTTTATTCTAGAGTATGGCATCATGATCTCTATGGCAAAAGAGCCAGTGTGGATATTAATGTCCTGAATAATTAAAAGATTATGACAGGTTTCAGAGTATCAGCCGTGTTAGTCTCTATTCACAAAAAGAAAAGGAGGACTTGTGGCACCATAGAGACTAACAAATTTATTTGAGCATAAGCTTTCGTAAGCTACAGCTCACTTCATCGGATGCATTCAGTGGAAAATACAGTGGGGAGATTTATATACATAGAGAACATGAAACAAAGGGTGTTACCATACACACTGTAATGAGAGTAATCAGGTAAGGTGAGCTATTACTAGCAGGAGAGCAGGGGTGGGGAGGAAACCTTTTCTAGTGATAATAAAGGTGGGCCATTTCCAGCAGTTGACAAGAACGTGTGAGGAATAGTGTGGCGGGGGGGGGGAGAGGAATAAACATGGGGAAATAATTTTACTTTGTGTAATGACCCATCCACTCCCAGTCTTTATTTAAGCCTAAGTTAATTGTATCCAGTTTGCAAATAATTCCAATTCAGCAGTCTCTCGTTGGAGTCTGTTTTGGAAGTTTTTTTGTTGAAGAATAGCCACTTTTAGATCTGTAATCGAGTGACCAAAGAGATTGAAGTGTTCTCCGACTGGTTTTTGAATGTTACAATTCTTGATGTCTGATTTGTGTCCATTTATTCTTTTACATAGAGACTGTCCAGTTTGGTCAAAGTACATGGCAGAAGGGCATTGCTGGCACATGATAGTGTGGCTGATGTGATTAGGCCCTGTGATGGTGTCCCCTGCATAGATATGTGGACACAGTTGGCAACGGGCTTTGTTGCAAGGATAGTTCCTGGGTTTGTGTTTTTGTTGTGTGGTGTGTGGTTGCTGGTGAGTATTTGCTTCAGGCTAGGGGGCTGTCTGTAAGCAAGGACTGGCCTGTCTCCCAAGATCTGTGAGAGTGATGGGTCGTCCTTCAGGATAGGTTGTAGATCCTTGATGATGCTTTGGAGAGGTTTTAGTTGGGGCCTGAAGGTGATGGCTAGTGGCATTCTGTTATTTTCTTTGTTGGACCTGCACACCAAGAGCATAAGTGCAGGCTTTGCCCCAGAACAAAAAAGGAGCAAGATTTTCACCTCAAGGAGCTTCTTAGACTGCAACCTGCATCGGCGTGGCAAGACCCAGCACCAAACTCATCGGTGAGCAGCGCCCCAGCAGCAGAGGTAGAAATGGCATTGCGGAAGGACTCTGGGAGAGACTGCAGCACCACCACTCCCCAACGCCAAAACTGTCAGGATCGACCCAGCACCAGTCCCATTCCCCGATGCAGAAGCGGCACCAGAAGCAGGGAAGGAGTGGATCTCTGACTCAGAGACCCACCCCTTTGGAGCCGGCTAATGGGGCGCATCCCAGAGAGGAGCACCCAGGGCCAAAGACTTTGGAATTGGCACTGTCGACTTTGGCCCCGCAAGAGGGACTGTCAGGTCCGTTGCCATTGGAATCCCCGAGCCAGGTCATTGAGGAGGTGGAATTGCCATCCACCCTGGACACTATTGAGGCTGTGAGGGACCTCATCACCATGACGGCATCGTGGTCGCTGGTCCTTCGAGCCAAGCCTCCCGTACCACACTGGTGTCTCACTGTCTTGAGGCAAACTGGCAATGCTTTGTCCCTGAGCACCGCTCGGAGTCCCGGCACTGCTCGAAGTCTCAGCGCTACTCGCAATCATGGCACCAGTTGGACTCGCAGCACTGGTCAGAGTCATGGCACCGTTCCAGGTGGTACCAGCGCTCCTGATCGCAACACCAATCCTCACCCTGATCCCATTGTGCAGCAGCTCCCGCGGCCAGTACCAGTCATCCCGGCACTGGTCAGCATCCCCGCACAGATCCCGATCTCAGTACTGTTCCAGATCGCCGCACCGCTCCCCACTCCAGCTCTGCTCAGCACCGCCCTGGCCATTGCGGTCTTGGGCCCTGTTTTTGGACTGGGAGACGGGGTCTAGATACTCAGACCAGGGCGGGCACTGGTCAGGCCGTGAAAGGCCTGAGGTGGGTGCAGGGCCATGGCCTGCACAGTGGCAGGGACCAGCGCAGTGGCCATTTTGGACCCCATGGGCGTACCACCAAGCCCAGGGCGCCCAATCCAAAGGTCTCCGTTCAGCTGCCTCTGTACCATGGGTGCCGGAGGCATCAGCCAGTCGCCACACCCCTAGGGGTGCCGAGGAGGTACCCGGTTGCACTACCTCCCCTGGAACCAACGCCAGTTCCTGAGCCTGATCCAGGTGTGGTTGGCCCTGACAGAAAGGTGGGACAGGAAGTCTCTGGAGGACCCTGTTCTCTCATTAGTCTCCTCATCATCCTCCCTGGATGAGGCGGTTGCAGGCTCCTCTGTCTCTGGACTACCTCCCATGGACAGCCATGCCCACCAGGACCTCCTTTGTGGGGCGGCGCGAAATATGGTCCTGCAGGCCGAAGAGGCAGTGGAGTCGGAGGGCATGATGGTCAACATCCTGGCCCTGGAAGGCACATCGAGGGTGGCTCTACCCCTCATCAAGACTATACAGGCCAATGCTAAGACCATTTGGCAAACCGCAGCCTTCATCCCTCACACTGTGAAGCATGTGGAGAGGAAGTATTTTGTCCCATCTAAGGGATACGAATACCTCTTCACTCACCTGCAGCCTTGCTCGTTAGTGGTGGTTGCAGTAAATGGAAAGGAGAGGCAGGGACAACAAGCCCCAGCGCCTAAGTCCAAGGACGCCAAAGCACCTAGATTTATTTGGGCGCAAAGTGTATTCCATTGAGTGGTTGCAACTCAGGATTGCCAATCAGCAGGCAATTCTGAATAGAGACAGCTTCAACTCCTGGAACTCGATGCTCAAGTTTAAGGAGCTGGTGCCAACAGAGTCCAGGGAGGAGTTTGGAGCAATAGTGGAGGAGGGCAAGGTGGTAGCACAGACCTCTTTACAAGTCTCACTGGATGCTGCGGACTCAGTGGCGCGCACCTTGTCCTCTGGTATTGCCAGGAGGCATAGCTCATGCCTGCAGGTCTCAGGACTCCCTCCCGAGGTTCAACAAACCATGCATAGCTCACTCCATTCACCTGGAAGCATCCTATCTACCAGGAGTTCAGAACGCACTGGCGGACCACCTCAGCAGGTCCTTCCACAATCATGAGTGGTCCATTCAGCTGGATGTCATACACTTCATCTTCCAAAGATGTGGGTTTCCCCCTGATCGACCTGTTTGTCATTCGATGCAACAGGAAGTGCCCAGTGTTCTGCGCATTCCTGCTACCCTAGGGAGGCCACCTGTTGTACGCCTTTCCCCTGTTCCCTCTCATGCACAAGGTCCTACTCAAGGTCCACAGAGACGGGGCAGAGATAATTCTGGCGGCACCAGCGTGGCCTCAACAACATTGGTACACCACACTCTTGGAACTGTCAGTGGACACCCTGATCATGTTTCCTCTCCTCCCCGACCTGATCACTCAAGACTGCGGTCGTCTTCATCACCTGACCTGCAGTCCCTCCACCTCACGGCTTGGAAGCTTCATGGCTGAACCCCATGGAGCTTCTGTACTCAGAACAGGTAAGGGGGGTCCTACTCGGCAGCAGGAAGCCATCCACTAGAGCCACATATCTGGCAAAGTGGAAAAGATTTACTTGTTGGTGTGACCAGTGTCATACATCCCCTCTTCAGACACCTATATCTCTCATCTTAGAGTACCTTCTGTGCCTGAAACAGCAAAACCCGGCAATGTTCTCCATAAATGTACTTTGCTGCTATCTCAGTTTTCCACCCGGGAGCGTCTGGACGCTCCATCTTCGCCAACCCTATGGTTGGTTGGTTCCTCAAGGGTCTGGAATGGCTACATCCCCAGCTCAGACAACCTGTCTCTGCGTGGGACCTTAACCTGGTCCTCTCCAGGCTAATGGGGCCCCCATTTAAACCGCTGGCGACTTGCTCCCTTCTCTATCCGTTGTGGAAGGTAGACTTTCTGGTCACCATTACATCAGCAAGGAGGGTGTCTGAGTTAAAGACCCTCACCTCAGACCCACCTTATACGGTTTTCTACAGGGATAAGGTGCAACTCAGACCTCACCCGGCCTTTCTTCCTAAGGTTGTGTCACACTTACACACTAGTCAGGATATTTTCCTCCCTGTTTTTTATCCTAAGGCTGATGCCGTGAGCAGAGGCTGCACTCTCTGGAAGTTTGGCAGGTGCTAGCCTTCTGCATTGAGCACACTAAGCCATTCAGGCAGTCGAACCAGCTGTTTGTGGTGGTGGCAGACCTGATGAAAGGACTCCCGGTCTCATCTCAAAGAATATTTTCCAGGATCATGTCATGCATCCACATGTGCTACGAGCTGGCCAGAACACCTGCCCTGGCTCTTACGGCACACTCCACGAGGGCTCAGGCCTCATCGACGGCATTCCTGGCCTAGGTCCCGATACAAGAAATCTGCAGGGCAGCAACTTGGACCTTGGTACATACATTCATCTCTCATTATGCCATCATCCAGCATGCCAGAGATGATGCAGCTTTCAGCAGAGTGGTGCTCCAATCAACGATGCCATACTTCGACCCCACCGCCAAGGTAGGGCTTGGGAGTCATCTAATTGGAATCGACATGAGCAATCACTCAAAGATGAAAAAACGGTTACTCACCTTCTCGTAACTGTTGTTCTTCGAGATGTGTTGCTCATATCCATTCCAAACCCACCTGCCTTCCCCTCTGTTGGAGTAACAAGAAGGCAGGAAGGAACTGAGGAGGTGCTGGGTTGGCAGGGTCATATATTGAGCACCATGAAGGCGCCACTCCAGGGGGCTCCAGAGCCAACCTGAGGGTGTTGCTAGGGGAAAAACTTTCCCACAGTTGTGCACGTGGTGTGCACACACCTAATTGGAATGGATATGAGCAACACATCTAGAAGAACAACAGTTATAAGACTGTGAGTAACCATTTTTCCCCGTTTGTTTTAGTTAAATACTCTTATGGAATACCCTTTACTGAAATAATGCCTTTTAATTAGTGGTTTTTCAAAGTAGCTTAGTTTGTAGCAGATATTTTTAAGACTAAGCACTTGTTTTAAATTCATACAGCAAAGTTTTGAAGTGAAATAGAGACTGTTATTTTAAGTATTCAGACCAGGAAAAATAATTATTCCATGGCATTTCTTTATCAAACAGCATGCATAGGCAATAACAAATTTTTGTACTTTGTGCCTTTCCTTTCTCAGGCATAAATGCTGACAATTTTTAGCATTAACATAAAATGATGTCTCTTATACAGCATTTACTTTTTAAAATGATTGCATCTGGGTGTGCAGCTAATAAATTGGTATTCTACCTTCTCCCTACAGTTTTGATAAGGTAAGAATATATCTCTGTATTTTCTTCAGAGGTTTACAACTCACCCGTAAATATAGGCTCCAGGCTGAAGTCAGTACACAAGATCTCTGCCAAATCAAGGGTTTTGGAAGTTTTAAAAAAATGCTGTCTGTTTTTCAGTTGGAAGGGCCCAATTCTGCAGAAAATAGCCACAATATAGAAGCCCTAGAAGGCTCTCAGATCCAGACTCCTGACAAGATTATCCTTTTCAAGGGAATACTAAAGAAGCCCACAAAATATTAAACCAGCTCTGTAGTCACAAGTTGAACTGTCACTTGGGAGTTTAAAAATGCATCCATATGAGTTCTCAATGTTCTGTGCTGCTCTACTCTCTATCCGCAGGACTGTCAAAGTCTTTGGCTGTGAGGCAAGAGAGAATTAATTCTGTGGGAGGCTGGAGTAATTCACCTGGGCAGTCAGGATAACAGACTCAGAGTCCTTTCATCAGCTGTTTTTCCTTAAAAATAAAAGAAGTACTTGTGGCACCTTAGAGACTAACCAATTTATTTGAGCATAAGCTTTCATGAGCTACAGCTCACTTCAGCGGATCCATCTCTAAGGTGCCACAAGTACTCCTTTTGTTTTTGCGGATACAGACTAACACGGCTGCTACTCTGAAACCTGTTTTTCCTTAATTACCTAGGGACTGCTGCAAAGAAAGGGACTGCTAGCCTTTCTGCTTCAGAAAGCCTCTATACTCCATGTTTATAATAATAGTTAGCAATTATATAGTGTTTTACATGTTTAATGCACTGTATAGTCATTAACTAATCCTCACAATAACCCTGTGATGTAAGTTGTATAATCCCCATTTTTCATATGGAAAAACTGTGAAAGAAAGGACAAAGGGCTTTTTTCAAGGCCACACAGCAAGTAGTAGAAGAGCCAGGATTAGAAAGGAGGACCTCCTGATTCCCAATCCCATACTCATTCTTCCTGATGACACTGCCTTCTGGGAAACTTTGTAGGAGGTCTCCACAGATGGCAACTGGGTTAGACATAATCAGACAGAGGAGAGATGCTGGGATAACACAGAAGGGGATATTGTAAAATGCCTAATTTGTTTTTGGTGGGTGTTAAAGATAAGCATTTTCCCCTTCATATTCAGATACAGACTCACAAATTAATAGCCTAAGGAATACACAGAACTTTCCTGAGCAGTAGTCATGGAGATTATGTTTATTGGGTTGTTCTTAGAAATGCAAAAGAAATAAAAGTATACTTGTTTTGGATGCATTTTTTTATCCTTTGAGGCTATTAGAAGCAGAACTTTTCTCTTACAGCTAGGAAATGCAATAGAAATCACACCAAGGAAATCAAGAGATAAGCAAGTTACCAAGACTATGATAATAAGAACTGAATACTTTAATTATTAATTATAATGTGTTTTATGAAAAATCATTTATTAATTACTATTATCTAAGCAGACAACCCTGAAGAAAACAACAGTATTTATTTTGAATAAATCCCAGTAGGAAATTGTTTAGGTTGAAATGATTGATTTGCTATTCACAAACAATAATGAAAAGAGTGAAATATTTGAGTTTGCTGGTCTTTGACTAAAACAAATCCTATGACCATATTACCATACTGTGAAAAACACATATGGTGGATTATACAGCCTTCTGAAAAAATCAAGCAGACAATATTTAAAATTCCTTGGGCTTCACAGCTCAATAGATTTCCTAACTCATACAGTATTTCTTAAGGAGCTTGAAATATACAGAACATGCTGTATATCAATAAAACACTTATCATAAGCAAATGATGAGTGAGCTTGATGAAAATAGGCAGGACACAGAAAAATTAAAATTTACATTAAAAGTAAAATGCTTTTTAATAGGTAATTAATTCCATTTTTAATTATATATAACTGTCGTTCCTCTACTCTTTCTGCTAAGTTATCTGTAAAACTCTAATTTGTGTCACTTGTTTTTTGTAACAGTGGTGAGCCCAAACTTACATTCCTTGTGCACTCACAGCTCCCAATGAAATTGATGGGAGATTTTCATGCATGTGGCATGCTAGGCCCTTGGAGCAATTTACACTTTAGAATGCGGTTTTGGCTTTCATTTTGTAGCAGTTATTGTTGCTATTAAAAGGAGTTCAGAATCCTATCTCAAACAATCCTTAATAATAGCAATAAAAAAGTTCAATGCATTTTATTATATTGCAGAGTTCATTAAACATAAAATATTCTGTTTGACTTAGTGAAAAAAATTTAGTATTTGCAATTTTATTTTAATACCATCTCAAGATTAACTAACAGCGCTTCAGGTCATTAAACCAATACTGCCACAGAAGTAATCATGATCAGAGTGCTTCTGATAGGGATACTATTAGAACAAATGGTTCTCATCTTTAAAGGAAGACAAGTGCCGCCTTTCTAGAAATCATTTTTAAGATGTCTACATTAATATCTAATATAAAAAAACATAAATTGTTTTTGGGAGGTTAAATTGTACATTGCGGTTAAATTGATAGGCATTGGAATAGCAATTACACTTTACCTCCTGTGGCCATTGTCTTATATTAGAAGGTTGCTATTCAATGAATAAAGCTCTAAATTCTGTATACCTTTCCTGCCTGATGATGAAAATCCTTTTAACTCCATGTTGAGAGAGAGATTAAATGGACTCCGTAATTGTTTGTATAACCCATACACCTCCTGGGTGTAGTGTTCTGTCTCATCTAGTGGCACCGAGACCACTGGAAGAGAGAGAGAAAGAGAGAGCATTAGCGAACAGCCAGTTGGCTTTTACCTCATACGGTAGAGGCTCATGCACTAAGCTCCAGAAGTCTGGGGTTCGATCCCGCACGACGATGACCGGGGTCTGTCAGCATTACATTTGCATAGACTGTACTTTCATATTCTATTTATGGTGATTTTCTGCAATTTTCTGCACTTGCACAAATCTGGATGCACAATGATTGTTGAAACATTTTCAGATCTTACTGAGCTACGCTTAGCAGATGAAATATCAAAGAGTTAAGAAATTTTCTATTAATTTAAAACATGATAGGTAGGGCCCTACCAAATTCACGGTCCATTTTGGTTAATTTCATGGTCATAGGATTTTAAAAATAGTAAATTTCATGATTTCAGCTACTTAAATCTGAAATTTCACATTGTTGTTATTGTAGGGGTCCTGACCCAAAAAGGAGTTGTGGGAGTCACCAGGTTATTGTAGGCGGGGGTTGTGGTACTGCTACCCTTACTTCTGTACTACCTTCAGAGCTGGGCAGCTGGAGAGCGGTGGCTGCTGGCAGGGAGCCCAGCTCTGAAGGCAAAGCCACCGCCAGCAGCAGTGCAGAAGTAAGGATGGCCTGGTATGGTGTTGCCACCCTTACTTCTGTGCTGTTGCCTGTACAGCTCGGCCCTCAGTCAGCAGCCGCCATTCTTCGGCTGCCCAGCTCTGAAGGCATTAGTGCAGAAGTAAGGGTGGCAATACCATGATCTCCTCTAAAATAACCTTGTGACCCCCTCCAATTCCCTTGTGGGTCAGGACCCCCAGTTTGAGAAATGCTGGTCTCCCCTATGAAATATGTATAACATAGAGTAAAAGCCACACATAAGACCAGATTTCACGATCCGTGACACGTTCTTCATGGTCCTGAATTTGGTAGGGCCCTAATGATAGGCCATATTCACGATAGACCATGTTAATTAAAAACCTGATAGGCCATGATGCAAGACATTCAGATTTGAGAACCCAAAGATCCTGGCACACTTACACTAAGTCAAAATTTGGTCCTATCATCTGTTTATAAAGTGTTCTATGCTAGCACACTGTGCAGGTGGATTTAGTGTATTTTATTTGGAAGGAGGTGCAAGTGCGGTACTATACAATGCTTTTTATTCCCGGTTATTGAACAAACTAAATTTTAGGGACTGACCGAGTGCTAACTGTAGCATAAACCTAAATGCAGTTCTGATATAAAACAGTGCATAATTTCTACAAGAGACATCCAGCCCAAATCAAAGGAATCTACAGTATATGAGAACACCTTTGTGCACTATATACCCTTTAAAAATTTTTACTTCTAAGTCCTCAGCTTCTCTTATCTTCTTCCAGAAACCTCTAACTAGAAACAGTTCTGTGTCTTTTGACCAGGAATGAATACATTTTATTTGGATGTAATTTTATTTCTCTAATACATTTTTAAGTTAACTTTTATTTTTATAAACTAAGGGAGTATAGAGGCGCCTGGGACTAGAATCTCCCAAAACAAAGTGTTCCCTTCAAGCACACATTGATGTGAGAGTCTTGCATAAAGAAATCATTCACAGATGCACTGCTAGGCTAAAGTTCACTGAAACGACACTGTGCTACTGTAGCCATTCTATCCCACAGGCAAAACATTGTTTTCTTGGCAAAACGCTAACAATTTCCCACTGATTCTGCTCTGTTGAAGATCAGTTCATAAGTGCTGTGTTTTTGAATAAGCAGAAAAGCTGGCATTTTGAGATGTTCCGCACCAGGCGGGATAATGTGCTTCCCTCAAACAATATTGAGTCTGGCACAGGTTACTTTCACTTAGACTTTTTCAAAATATTTTTGTTGATAATAAAACATGCTGTGATATGAATTCTGTGTGTGAAAAGTTTGCACTGTACTGGGTTAAAATATAAGCTGGCCTCCATGTCTGTCTGTGTGACCAGTTACCATATGAGAAAGAGCACACATGAGAGAATACAGCATGAGAGAACTCTCCCATAGATGGGCATTCATCCAGCCTGGTTGACTGGATCAGAGAGAGATGCTGAGGATTGCGTGCTCCTTCCGCCCCCCCCATGCTTTCTCTCTGTTGGGTGTGTGGGCACAAGTTTTTGTGTGCCTGAACGCTCAGATTTGCATGACCAGAACATGTAGTTAAACATCTAACTACGTGGTTTACATTCACATGTGCTTGTATTTAAAAATCTTTGTGTGCAATTAACTTACTCTTGCAACTTGAGTGTGCAAAATTGTGGGCACAATTTAGAAACTGCTTTTGGGAATTTGGTATTATAGGCTGGTTTGAAAAAAGGAGGTTAAGTGATTTGAATGAATAAGTTTATTGTGGTTGTAATAATGAATAGTGGAGAATTTTTATTTTAGCTTTAAAGCTGAAAGGCAATTCAGCGTACTCTGTAATTTCTTTTAGAAAGCAACAAGGAGCTGAAGTGTTTTCAAGTTTGAAAAACTTGAATGACGTAAAAGTGCCATAGAGATATCAGTAGTATCTCAGCTTGGAGAGCGATAGCAAGGACATTCGTACAGGAAAATCCATCAGTGTTGTTTAGATTTTTTTGCTTTTCTGCAACGTCAGCTGCTAGGCCTTAATATCGAACTGTAACTCTCACAATTCTTTAGTTTTGTGCATTTAAATTTCTATCCTCTACATTACTTAAAAAAAAATCAGCAGGTTGTAATATGTACAAAAAGACCACTGTTCCTATCATTTCTAATTAATGGACGCAACATATAAAACTATAAGAGTATAGGCCCCAATCCAGCACTTCACTACATGGCTAACTTTAAGCATGTGAGTAGTCCCATTGTAGTTGACCGAGAATTCCATTTATTTTAATAGGAGCCCTATGTGCATGTGCAAGAGTAGAATTTCACTCCCAAATGCTTTAAACTGTTTTTGTTTTTGTTTTTTTGGTTACCTCTGAATATTTAATACATTTTGACAAAAGTCACAAATTTTAGCAAATGCAGGAAATAATCTGCTAGGAGCATACACATTGTAGTACAATATACTTATAAGACTATATAAAATGATGTCTTCCTCAATCACAGTAAAGAAAATCAGCACTTAGAGACTACAGTGATTGGAGTTATTAGTAAAACCTAAGAGAGAAAATAGTCAAAGATTTCTTAGACTGCAGTTTACGTATTCTATGAAAATGTTAGATTAGCCAGTCTGAGAGAAACTCACTTCCCATTTCTGATTTCACACATCAACTGCTTTATCCTGGGTTTCTTTATATGTGTTTTATGCTGACTTTAAAGAAAACACTCTGGACCAAATTCTAATATGGTATAAATTAATGTAGCTACACTGAAATCTAGGGAGCTAGTTTGACATGCTCTGCCCCTCAAAGTGCAGTGTTATGCTTTTTAGGGGTGATTTTATTACATTAAAATATTAAAACAAATTGTAAAGCAGTTTTGTCAAATATTTTGTCAAAATTTTATGGTTCTCTTCATAAAGTTTAAATATTAGTGAACATCAAGGCTGGCCTTACCATGAGGTGAACTGGGGAAGCTGCCAGACTATTGGGGGTAGGGGGGTGTGCCACTAGGACCCAGAGTGTAGAAAACTGTGTCTGCTGCTGGTGCATGTGTATTCTCTCTGCTCTAGATGCACAGAGATGGTGGAGTGCTGTGCTGCAGGAAGGTGGGCACAAGAGACAAAACAGGCAGGCAGGAGAAAAGGTGAGAGGTAATAACAGAAAGCAGCAGGAGCTGCAGGGAGAGAGAGGAGGAGGAGCCTCTTATGTACCTCTCTGGCACCCCCAGGAGCCTGGACTGATTAACACCAGCTTCTCAGGGAGCTTCCTGTTTCCAGCTGCTTCCCTGAACCCGCTTGAGGAGAACAGGCAGTCAACTGCAGTAGTAGGAGCCAGTTAAGCCCTTAAGATGCTGATATCTTCCCTCACTCAGGCCCTGCTACCAGCCTGCTTATTTGTCCCCTTCAACTGAGTGTTGAGAGCCACTGTAGCTGGCACAGAACAGCAATCATGAGTGAAAGAAGAAAACACCCCTCTGGGGCAGCATTCAGAAAAAGCAAGCAAGCAAAGGAAGCTTTTCTATTTAAGCAGAAAGGAGCTTTCCTGAGATACATAGACACAAATGTTCACGGTGAGCCTTCTGGCCCCAGTGAGGAAGTGAGTGGTGAGGAGGTGCCTGATCTTCCAGTTAGTCAGAGTGCAGGTGACCTGGCAGCAACTGCAGCATCCATATCTCCATCTCAAATGGATGTAACCATGCACATTCCTGAAGAAAAGTGTAGATCAGAGAAGAGTGTGGTGGAGGCGCAAGAAACAGCTGCTGCTGAGTTTAGTTCCTTAAGTCCAGATGATCCAGGACTGTGGACCCACTTGAGCAATAGCCTGAGGGACTTCCTTGGACTGCATGGGCCACAACAAGTGAAAAACTTCATGTTCCCCAAAGACAATGAAAATAGAAGTTTCCATCCAACACATTACTGGCATGAAATCCCCAACGGAGAGGCCATGGCTTATGTACTCAAAACCCCAGAATGCTGCATCCTGTTTTTGTTGCAGACTCTTCCAGTCTAATGTTCCAGCCACATTGGGTTCTACAGGAACAAAGAACTGGAAAAAATCTGGCTAGAAATCTGGCATACCACGAGAAGGCAGCAAATCACTAGAGAGCATTCCATAGGTGGAAAGAGCTTGAGATCAGACAAAGGTTAAAGGCCATCATAGATGATCAGCATCAAGAGAAGATTGGATCAGAGTCTCTTTTACTGGCAAAATGTTCTGAAAAGGCTCATTGCCATTGTGAGAATGCTTGCTACCCAAAACCTACCACTGCGTGGCACTTCAGATCAACTGTATGTGCCAAACAACGGAAACTTCCTTAAAATTGTGGAGCTGATGGCTGAGTTTGATGCTGTACTCCAGGAGCATCTAAGAAGAGTTTGAGGAGGGGGTTGGACTAGATGACCTCCTGAGGTCCCTTCCAACCCTGATGTTCTATGATTTTATGCACAACTGACATCAGCCATACGGAAGAAATGACTTTAATGGTGTGTTTTGTAACAACAGAACCTAGTGAAAATGTCCCTGCAATGGTGACTGTCAGAGAGTATTTTCCAGAGTTTATTGACATTGATGATACTACAGGAGCTGGTATGACAAATGTGCTTCTTAAAAAGCTAGAAGATACAGGAATTGCGATAGCTGACATGAGAGGTCAGGGCTACGATAATGGTGCCAACATAAGAGGAAAGAACAGAGGAGTGCAGACACGGATCCGAGAGTTAAACTCTCAAGCTCTTTTTGTCCCATGCAGTTCTTATTCATTGAATTTGGTGGTCAGTGATGCAGAATCAGCTTCTAGTAAGGCTGCTGAATTTTTTAATGTAATTCTAAGTGTCTATGCATTTTTCTCTGCATCAACTTTTCAATGGCAAATTTTGAAGCAACATCTGGGAACATCCTCTCTGACACTGAACCCAGAGTGCCACATGATGGGAAAGTCGAGTGGAGGTGATAAAGCCTATCAAACACCAAATTGGGAAGATAGATGATGTCATAGTTGCCATTATGGAGGATAATGCTAAGACAGGAACTGTTTGTGGGAGAACAGTGGCAGAGGGAAATGGAATCACCAGAAACATACATAACTTCAAATTTCGGTGTGGTTTAGTGTTGTGGCATGAGATACTTTTTGAAATAAATGTTGTAAGCAAGAGATTCCAAGGTGTTGACCTTGATATATCTGGAGCAATGGAACAGCTGGACAAAGCAAAGGCATATTTACAGTCTTACCGGTCAGATGAGGGATTTCAAAACTTTCTGAAGAAGTTGGCAGAGGAACTTCACACTAAAGCTGTTTTCCCACCCATTCAAGAATACAAGAGTCACCGAAGAAGAAGACATTTTGATTACGAGGCACGAGATAATCCCATAAGAGACCCCAAACAACAATTCAAAGTGTAATTCTTTAACCAGGTGCTAGATTGTGCTATACAGTCAGTTGAAGAACGTTTCATGCAGCTCAAGGAACACAGCTGTATATTTGGGATGTTGTATGATATTCCAAAACTCCTCACTATACCTGAAGAAGACCTACACCAGCAATGCAGGGCACTAGAGACCGTTTTGACATATAATGACATGTGTGATATTGATGCGAGTGATTTAGGCGTTGAACTGAAAGACCTTTCAAGATGCATTTCAGCAGGATCAACTCCAAAGGCTGTTCTGGAATATATGTGCACAAATAAGATGACCACCCTCTTTCCAAATGTTTTTGTTGCTCTGCGCATACTTCTAACGCTTCCTGTAAGAGTTGCCAGTGGAGAACGCAGCTTCTCTGAGCTGAAGTTAATAAAAACACATGTATGCTCCATAATGACACAGGAGAGGCTGGTTGGCCTTGCAACCATCTCAATAGAGCATGAGCTGGCCCAGACTGTGGACCTCCAGGAAGCAGTTCAAATCTTTGCAACCAAGAAGACACGGAATGCTCCACTTTGATTATTCAAACAGATAAAAATGCCAGTGTTTAGTATGCAGGCAAAAAAGTTACATTTGCTGTTCAGGCGTTTGAAAGTTAAGTGTTACTTAATATTATTGAACAAGGCTTTTTAAGTTGTTAATTCTCCTTTATTGGGGTAGGTAGCAGAGCAGTACCATGGGAGGAGTAGAACGGGAAGAAGGCAGAATTGAGACCTTTCAAAGTTTTGGCCCAAGCAAGGGGGCATGGGGGCATCATTTGAGCTCCCCGCCTCAGGTGCTAAAACGTTGTGGGCCAGCCCTGGTGAACATCTTTAAGGACAATATTTCCTCTCAGATTTGAATTGCAGGTCTCATATTGGCATATGCATTTTGTATATTCTGCAGTTGTTTTGTATGTGAAACTTTCAGTGATGTGAAAAGAAGTTATTACGCTTGCAAAAAGTACAAAATATGGAACAGAACATTACTATGCATATAAGGAATCGAGCGTGGACATACGAAAACAAAATTTAGTGGCTTTAAATATGTTAAAGCTTGTGTTTTGCAGGAATGGTCTATGCTTCTATCAGATACCTTCTACTATGACACTAAGCAATTTATTTAAAGTTCCATCTTGGAAAGAAAAACAGGGTTGGAAAAAGAAAAAAGGAACTCCAGCTATGATTTTGCCATCTTTCACAAATGTAACTATGGGACAAAATACTTTGGAAAGTACTTGCTTTATGGTCATAAGGGTCATTGTAAGTACTTTTGTAGATAGAATTGTGACACTGCATTGCGGTAGAACACAAAATAATCTTATTTTTAATATTTTGGGTTCCTAGAAAAAAAGCAGTTAATTTCAAATGGGGCCAGGATTTCATCCAAGGTCTCTGCCTCAGGAATCTTGAAGTCTAAAAAGAAAATCAACAGACAGAGAGCTAGAATGCAACAGAAGTGATGAGAGTATTTTAAAACAAAAAATACGGTCCAATCAAGAGAGTACTGAATATCACTATCTGCTCGGCTGCTTGTTTGTATTCCATTGCATTGTTGCTCAGAGTTGTTTATATTATGAGCTCCTTAAGGCAGGGACTGCCTACCCTCACTTATCTGTTACACACCTAGCACTCTTTATGGACTGTATCCATAATAACTCCACTTGCTACTCAAGGGGATAGTAGGAAATGAATAAATAACTGGTCAAAAAGAGGATGTTTCAGGGAAAAAGTCCCACTAAGCCTGTCATGTGGTAGGGTTGCAGGTGTCTGGTTTTCGACTGGAACACCCAGTCAAAAAGGGATCTTAGTGACTCTGGTCAGCACTGCTGATCGGGCTGTTAAAAGTCCAGTGGGCAGCATAGCGGGGCTAAGGCAGGCTCCCTGTCTGCCATGGCTCTGCACGGCTTCCAGAAGTAGCAGCATGCCGAGACGCCCCTCTGGCACCTATGTGTAGGGGCAGCCAGGGGCTCTACATGCTGTCCCTGCCCCAAGCATTGGCTCTGCAGCTCCCACTGGCCGGAAACTGGGCCAATGGGAGCTGTGTGGGAGGCGTCTGTGGATGGGACAATGCACAGAGCCACCTGGCCACGCCTCTGCATAGGAGCCGGAGGGGGAACATGCCGCTGCTTCCAGGAGCTGCCTGAGGAAAGGTCCACCAGGAGCCTGCACCCCTCACCCCCTCCCACACCGCAACCCCATCCCTGATCCCACCCTCTGAACCCCTCGGTCCCAGCCCGGAGCACCCCCTGCACTCCAAACCCCTCATCCCCAGCCCCACCCCAGAGTCTGCACCCCCAGCCGGAGCCCTCATCCCCCCATACAGCCTAACCCCCGCCCCAGCCCAGAGCCCCCTCCCACACTCCAAATCCCTCATCCCCAGCCTGGAGCCCTCATCCCCCCTACACCCCAACACCCTGCACAAGCCCGGAGCCCCCTCCCACACCTTGAAACCCTCATTTCTGGCCCCACCCTGGAGCCCGCACCCCCAGTCCATACTCCCTCCCTCACCCCAATCCCCTGCCCCAGCCCAGTGAAAATGAGCAAGTGAGCTTTGGGAGAGCGAGCGACGCAGGGTGGGAGTGGAGTGAGCGTGGAGTGGGGCCTTGGAGAAGGGGCAGGGGTAGGACCTCGGCTATGGGGCAGGGAAAGGGTGTTCAGTTTTGCGTGAGTAAACAGTTGGCAACCCTATCCTGTGGTAATGTGAGCAATTGGACCACACTGCCAGAGGCTTCTGAGGGTACATGCTAAATCAGCACTACTCTTCCCTCTGTGGTCATCTGATGGTCAATATCTGCCACTTTTGGGCCTGCAGGTTGACTACAGGGTCCGCACACCAGAAGGGAAAGTGTGTGCCAATAACTCCTACACTCTAGCTTTCCACTGCAGAGGCCTCTTTGATCTCTCAGTATTGTATTATTCCAAGTTAATATACCCTACAAGATATGTTACTGAAATACATAATTCATGTATGCTCAATATATTTTGCATGTTTTACATATTATGAGGTTCCAATTCTATATGTTTAATGCATTTTCAATAGACAATGCATTTCAAATAGACAATATTTTTCTGTATTTTTATATTAAATACATTTCTCCAGAATAAGGTCCTTTGTAGAGCTGATCAGGCAATTTTCTGATGAAACAGTTTTTCATTGGAAAATGCCAATTTGTCAGAAACGAAATTTCTACTTTTTCTTCCAAAATGGAACAATTGTTTGTTTGTGTTTGTTTTTGTTTTTTGAGAATTTCAGAATTGTCCCTGGAACAGAAATTCTAACTTTTGACCCGCTCTAGTCCTATGGTGTTTTAGGATTGCCTCTGACCCTGGGTGAGGTTTCTTTATTCAATAGTCTGAGCAGTATGCATGGTACCTATTTTGTAGAGATGGTCAAAATTTTTCCAATAACGTGTTTGCATTGGAAATTTTATCAAAATGGAAACTTTCTGCAGCAATGTTGCAATTTCAACAACATTTCGTTTCAGAAAAAAAATTGAACCCAGTGTTGAGGTTTACATTATTTGCATGGAACATTTTGATTTTTTTGTTTAGAAATAAAAACTTCTTGTTTTGAAATGTGTTTATATTATAACTTATCATCATATAAAAAGTCCGATTCAGAACAAAACAATTTGATTTGATCTAAACAGAACACTCGAACCATTTTTTTTTAAAGTTCACATCATGGAAAATTTCAGTTTTTGTGTGTGTGTTTTCTTTCAATTCAGAATGAAAACATGAAATGGAAATTTTACTTTTCGCTAGCTCTGCTTTGATGTCTGTGAGTTTAGGTGCCTGCGAGATCTGATTACTGGGTAAGTGAGTTATTTTCCTCTGTAAAATGGGATGTGCAGAAGTAGTAGCCCATTACCCAAACTGTTCCAGCCTACCCACCTGTGTTACTTTGTACATGCTGCACAACAGAATCTCAGTTTAGATTTACACCTGTGAAGCTATGCAATAAGCATGAATTAAATTTTCATCAGGTTTTGCATTTCCAAAAGAGAATTTGTCCTTAAGCTTCTTATCTTGATTTGAGGATTTGTGAATTTATTTGATTTTAGAGGCTGCTGTTATTATTTAATCTGTCCAGATTGTTTTATGTTCTTTAGCACTTGTTACAGTAGTAGAGTAATCAGAGTATAGTTGCTGGGTTCCACTTGCTCTGGAATAGGCACCTCATTAGATTGTCCCTAACTAAGCAGGTAATTAATGGGTTAAATTCAACCATAAGTTACACTGGGGTAGCGCCATTCTAGTCAAAGGGTCTGCATTAGTGTAAATGCGAGAATAAGTTTGCCAGTGACTTTATTTCGTGGCAGATTTGAAAAGAAAGGTGTTGTATGTAAGTGTGGGGAGTGGTGGAATATGAGAAAAAGACTACAAGATAGAGCGAAGAGTGATGTAAGAAATATTTTCACAAGTTAGAGATGACCTTTAAGAAAGCTGAGACTCCACACATGGTATATTTCAAAATATCTATTCATTAAATATTTATTTAAATGTATAAAACTCATCTGTTAGGTGTTCATCTTGTGTCCTGGATACTCATATGTTAAAATACACCATACAAAATACAATATCACGGACTGCTTATCCCACTTGGATACTTACATAAATATTAGAACTGGTCAAAACTTCATTCCATGTGAAATTTCCCACAGAATGAAAGTTCTGAAAAAATGTTGTTTTAGAAATATTAAAATGACTATATTGAAATATTGTGTTTCCATAGGGCTAAAGCACTTCATTACAATAAGGTTTTTTTTTTACTTACTTACATAAGCATAAAAGTCAAAATGAAAAAGTTGAAAAGAAGCACTTCAACTTTTCACTGATTCAGCATTTTCTGATGGAAAGCTATTCTGTAGGATTTTTTTTTACCAACTTCAATAAATATCCATCTGCTAATATGAGAAAAATAAACCCAACCTCCAGTAGGGCTCAGACCACTCTCTTTCCAAAGGCCTGGGAAAAGATGAGCTTTGCAGCACACCTGAAAGGTTAACAAATCCAGGCTCTGGTATCCCAAGTAGAAGCGTAATTGTAAAAGTTGAGATCCCCTCATGAATAATGTCATCCCACCAGCATGCTACCGTTCCTAATGAGGGAGCATGAGAGCTTCCACCAATCTCAGTTGTAGCAGTCTGGCCAGGGAAGAGAAGCAATTCCTCAGGTAATGAGACACAAAACTGTTTAGGATTTTATAGGTTAAAACCAACACCTGAAACTTAGAAATGTATTGGAAGCCAGTGCTTATCCTGGAGCACTAGTATGTTTTGCTTCCAATATCACCTCCACCCACCAATAAGTGGTCATCATATTATGTGCTAGCTTTTGTTATCGAGTTGTCTCAGTTTGTATTGATCTTCACAATATGAGGCAAGACCCATTCTTTTGGTCAAACACTTGCTTTGTTTATAAGTGGTTGGTTGAATTGATATGTGATGTCTTAATTTAAAGAAATGCTACATTTAATCTATGTAATGTGCCCAGAAATGAGAGGCACATCAAAATAAATTAATTCTAAAATGAATCTATACACACCTATGTTATTTCTATTTATGTATAATGTATGTTATCCACATGGCTTGTGATTCTCTTGTTGTGATGATTTAAATGAGTTGCATATTAAAAATTTCCTTGGAATGCATAACAAAATACTTAATCTCAAGAGTGAAATGCTTTAAATTAATCCAAAATGAATTAGAGGTACTGCTAAATGAATGAAGATGTAAGGTCTGACATAAATATGATCGGTAAATACTATAATGATATGGAAGTAATGTACATAATATGTAAATATTGCAAGCATATTCATATAGTATAGTTTATGTAGTTTGATAAATTCAATCTTAAATTATATAGCAGCTGTTCTATTCTATTGACAAAGAAATATTTGTAGTGCTTTAAGATGCAGCAAAAGCTAGACTGCAGACACATGGTAGATCAGCCGTTTAAACTACTTTATGAAACTGTTAGCACAGCTTACCCTATGAAGCACATTTTCAAAAAGAAATTAAAAAATAGATTTCCTATACTGTGAAATATAAAATCATTTTAAAACTTTGTAAAATATAATAAAACAGCCCAGACTTCCAGACGAGAATCATGTTCCAGCAGGGCATCATGGTAATGTAAATAATATCATACGATGGTGTCTGTTGGGGAATAAGAACAGGGCAGGAACATTTGAGGCTTGATTTCTTGAGACTTAGAGTAGGAAAAAAATTAAACAGATTAATAAATAAAATACCTGTTAGTTTTTCCATAGCAGTCAGAAGTTAGGGTGACTCTTTGGTTAAGGGAACAGTACACGTATGCAGCATAGGGAGAAACATTATGAACGCTTTCTGATACACAAACCCTTTCTCTTCTTGCCATTAGTGTGTGTGAGAGAATTCTCGGGCTGGAATGATAACCTGGCCAGTTCTGATAGGTGTGGCTTTTGGCATTATTCTGTTCCTGTTTACAGAAACGTTTGTCTCAGTCTAGTATTTTTCCTTAATTGTGTTAGTTGGTCTCCTTAGCTTTTCATTCTAGTAATACATTAATATGGGCATGTGCCCATATATTGGTACATATATTGTTAATCATGCCTGGGCAGCATCCAGCTAAATTATTATCCACCAGAAAACTCATGCTGTAGGTATAGAAAAAGCACAGCCTTCTACTCTTCCATAAGTGGGTTTTCCTTAATTATGAAAGTGGTCACTTTTCAGCATTATGGAAATGTTTGTTCTGAATCTGATGGATGGACCTGAAGAATGAGCAGTTAACACACAGAAGGCCTGATTCTCAATTGCACTAGGGTCACTTTACTCCACCCTGGTGGTATAAAACAGCTTTAAAGTAGAAGTAAATTATATTTACACCTATTTCAAGGCCCCATTATGCTGCCATAGTTGTGTGAAGTGACCTTAGTGTAAACGAGAATCAGGCCCATGGTTTTCAGGTTCTCTTTTGACGCACCGCTGGACTTTAGAAGATGGAGCAATAATTTTATCATCATTATTTATCAATGGTTATTATCAGACTAGGAGGGTGTAGCTAGGGGCGTGTCACAGGGGGTCAGTCCTGGCTCTGGTACTATTCAATATTTTCATTAATTACTTGGGTAGAGAAGTGGAGAGCATGCCTATAAAATTTGCAGATGACACCAATCTGGGAGGGATTGCAAGCACTTTGAAGGACAGGATTAGAATTCAAAAGGACCTTGACAAATTGGAAAATTGGTCTGAAATCAGCAAGATGAAATGAAATAAAGACGAATGCAAAGTATTACAGTTAGGAAGGAAACATCAAATGCCCAACTATAAAATGGTGAATAACTATAATGGTGGTAGTACTGCAGAAAAAGACTTGGGGGTTCTAGTGGATCACAAATTGAATATGAGTCAACAATGTGATGCAGCTGGGAAAAAGGCTAATATAATTCTGCGTATATTAACAGCAGTGTCCTATGTGAGATCTTTTCCATTCCAACCAACCACTTATAAACAGCAATGGTGAGGCCTCAGCTGGAGTATTGTGTCCAGTTCTGGACACCACACTAGGAAAGATGTGGACAAATTGAAGAGAGTCTAAAGGTTTAGAAAAACCTGAGCTATGAGGTAGGTTAGAAAAGCTGGGCAAGTTTAGTCTTGAGAAAGGAAGACTGAGGGAGACCTGATTACTGTCTTCAAATATGTTAGGGGTGTCATAAAGAGAACAATGATCAGTTATTCTCCATATCCACTGAAATCTGCAGCAAAGGAGATTTAGATTCGATATTAGAAAAAAATTTCAACTACAAGTATAGTTAAGCTCTGTAATATGCTTCCAAGGGAGGTTGTGGAATCCACATCAAGGGAGGTTTTTAAAAACAGGTTGGACAAATACCTGTCATAGATGGTGTCATAAATATAAAGGGAAGGGTAAACCCCTTTGAAATCCCTCCTGGCCAGGGGAAAGCTCCTCTCACCTGTAAAGGGTTAAGAAGCTAAAGGTAACCTCGCTGGCACCTGACCAAAATGACCAATGAGGAGACAAGATACTTTCAAAAGCTGGGAGGAGGGAGAGAAACAAAGGGTCTGTGTCTGTCTGTAGTCGTCTTGGCCAGGGACAGAACAGGAATGGAGTCTTAGAACTTTTAGTAAGTAATCTAGCTAGGTATGTGTTAGATTATGATTTCTTTAAATGGCTGAGAAAAGAATTGTGCTGAATAGAATAACTATTTCTGTCTGTGTATCTTTTTTGTAACTTAAGGTTTTGCCTAGAGGGGTTCTCTATGTTTTTGAATCTAATTACCCTGTAAGATATCTACCATCCTGATTTTACAGGGGGAATTTCTTTATTTCTGTTTACTTCTATTTTTTATTAAAAGTCTTCTTGTAAAACACTGAATGCTTTTTCATTGTTCTCAGATCCAAGGGTTTGGGTCTGTGGTCACCTATGCAAATTGGTGAGGCTTTTTATCCAACATTTCCCAGGAAAGGGGGGGTGCAAGTGTTGGGAGGATTGTTCATTGTTCTTAAGATCCAAGGGTCTGGGTCTGTAGTCACCTAGGCAAATTGGTGAGGCTTTTTACCAAACCTTGTCCAGGAAGTGGGGTGCAAGGTTTTGGGAAGTATTTTGGGGGGAAGGACGCGTCCAAACAGCTCTTCCCCAGTAACCAGTATTAGTTTGGTGGTGGTAGCGGCCAGTCCAAGGATAACGGGGGTAATATTTTGTACCTTGGGGAAGTTTTGACCTAAGCTGGTAAAGATAAGCTTAGGAGGTTTTTCATGCAGGTCCCCACATCTGTACCCTAGAGTTCAGAGTGGGGGAGGAACCGTGTCACGGTACAGGTGTACAACCGTGTCACGGTACAGGTGTACAACTCTAGGGTACAGATGTGGGGACCTGCATGAAAAACCTCCTAAGCTTATCTTTTGAAAGTATCTTGTCTCCTCATTGGTCATTTTGGTCAGGTGTCAGCGAGGTTACCTTTAGCTTCTTAACCCTTTACAGGTGAGAGGAGCTTTCCCCTGGCCAGGAGGGATTTCAAAGGGGTTTACCCTTCCCTTTATATTTATGACAGATGGTCTAACTTTACTTGGTCCTGCCACTGCACAGGGGGCTGGACCCTACTTTTTTAGGTCCCTTCCAGCCCTACATTTCTACCATTCTCCATAGTAGTTAAAATGATTCGTCGGAATTAAGATCTGAATTTTTATTCCAAAAAATGAATCTGATTTTAGGAAAGAAACATTTTGAATGAGTGCACTAATCACTCCCAGCCAACATTCACATGCTCATCCAGTCCCTCCCATATAGCCTCGCTAAATTTCACATTACTATGTCTGTCAAGGTTCCTCCCCCACTCTGAACTCTAGGGTACAGATGTGGGGACCTGCATGAAAAACCTCCTAAGCTTATCTTTACCAGCTTAGGTCAAAACTTCCCCAAGGTACAAAATATTACCCCCGTTATCCTTGGACTGGCCGCTACCACCACCAAACTAATACTGGTTACTGGGGAAGAGCTGTTTGGACGCGTCCTTCCCCCCAAAATACTTCCCAAAACCTTGCACCCCACTTCCTGGACAAGGTTTGGTAAAAAGCCTCACCAATTTGCCTAGGTGACTACAGACCCAGACCCTTGGATCTTAAGAACAATGAACAATCCTCCCAACACTTGCACCCCCCCTTTCCTGGGAAATGTTGGATAAAAAGCCTCACCAATTTGCATAGGTGACCACAGACCCAAACCCTTGGATCTGAGAACAATGAAAAAGCATTCAGTGTTTTACAAGAAAACTTTTAATAAAAAATAGAAGTAAATAGAAATAAAGAAATCCCCCCTGTAAAATCAGGATGGTAGATATCTTACAGGGTAATTAGATTCAAAAACATAGAGAACCCCTCTAGGCAAAACCTTAAGTTACAAAAAAGATACACAGACAGAAATAGTTATTCTATTCAGCACAATTCTTTTCTCAGCCATTTAAAGAAATCATAATCTAACACATACCTAGCTAGATTACTTACTAAAAGTTCTAAGACTCCATTCCTGTTCTGTCCCTGGCCAAGACGACTACAGACAGACACAGACCCTTTGTTTCTCTCCCTCCTCCCAGCTTTTGAAAGTATCTTGTCTCCTCATTGGTCATTTTGGTCAGGTGCCAGCGAGGTTACCTTTAGCTTCTTAACCCTTTACAGGTGAGAGGAGCTTTCCCCTGGCCAGGAGGGATTTCAAAGGGGTTTACCCTTCCCTTTATATTTATGACAATGTCATTGTTAAAACTTCCAATAACTATTAATTATTCAATAAGGGCAAAATCCTGACACCTTTCTTTTGTAGGAATAAGAGACGCATGACTCTTATACTCCTGAATATGGAGACTTCACACCAGCCTAACTGATTCTGAGGTCATCAGCTCATATGGAAGCAGCATGCAGTAGATCAGGGGTTCTCAAACTTCATGGCACCGCAGCCCCCTCTGACAAAAAAAATTACTTCACAACCCCAGGAGGGGGAACCGAAACCTGTGTCCACCGCAACCCCACCACTCTGGGCAGGGGAGCCAAAGCTGAAGCTCAAGGGCTTCAGCCCCAGGCAGGGGACCTGCAACCTGATCCCTGCCACCCAGGGCTGAAGCCCTTGGACTTTGGCTTTGGCCCTGGCCCTGGGCAGTGGGGCTTTGGCTTCAGCTCCCGACCCCATCAAGTCTAAGCCAGTTCTGGCAACCCCATTCAAAGGGGATCGTGACCCACTTTGGGATCCTGACCCACAGTTCGAGAACTGCTGGAGTAAATCCATAGCTGAGATCCATAGAGCTGCTGAAGGGATTGGAAGCTCATGCAAATGAGGTCTAAACTCCCTTCAGATATTTCATAACTATTTATGCTGAGCAGGCTACACAGATACAACTGCAATGCAGGTAGTACTATGCCCTTCCAGAGCAGATTGGGAGGAGAGAGAAGAACTGGGATTGGTGGGAGAGGAAAGAAATGTTTTGTGGTTATTGCATTGGACTGGGACTCCGGAAATCTGGATGCAATTCTTAGATCTGCCACAGCTTTCCTGTTTGACCATAGTCAAGTCACTTATCTGTCTTTGCCTCAGTTCTCAATCTGTACACTTCCCTACCTCTCACAGATGTTGTGTAGTACTCTTTTTTTCTTTTTAAGATAAGAGTTTTTTTGAATTTTAAAGGCAAAGATTCCACCTGCTGCTAAGTCTAACATTCTTGGTGAGTTAATGTGTTTTATAGAGGCTCTGCAAATATAGTAAGGATAAGGGGCATGGAGAACCTAACTAATTAACTCCTATCTTTGTTTGGTTGTCACTGAGTGCATGACAGGAGTTGTAGCAACAGTTGTGGTCTAACTGAACAGTCACCTGCTGAGATGATAGGCAAGATATCTCCTTTATATTTGCTGGATCAAAATATTTTTCTTTCTACATTAAGACCAGAATTACATGTATGTACATCTGCCTTAAGTGTCAGAAGAAGTTAATCAAGGCACAGAACAATAGTAAATGGAGATAACACAGTAATGAGCTGCAATTTTATTCTAGAGGTACAAATATTATATGCACAAGCAGGTACTGTAATAGGATTAAAGTGCCAGAAGGGCTAATACTAATACTGGATCTATTCAGCGGGCTGTAATGAGATTGTTCTCAGCCAGATAAGCTTTTGCAAAGACCCTGGATTACAAAGAGTGGATGTGTAGTATCAGTAGATTCTTTCAATTCACTGCTTCTCTGTGTCTTAGAGATACATACTAATCCTGATTTGTCGTTGAATAACTCGTAAAAAGCTGCTTGTCACATACCTTCAGTGAAGCCTTTGTAGAAGAGATTGAATTTCTACATGTCTGCCCTCTTAAAGCCTTAATGTATTTCTAGGTATTTGAATAATGTGGTACCAGGTGGCATTCTTTACTGAACACCCTGATGGAAGAATATGTAGGTGATTTTTCACCCTAAATCTAATTTTCTTCAGAAGCTGTTACTTGATCTTCTTCCTACGTGGATCTCCATAACTGGAGGTTTGCAACCGTGGTAGACCATTCCGTATGATCCTCTGCTAATTTCTTTGTGGATGAACCATCCTTTTGATATACCCAGGATATCACGTCATCCATCCAAGATTTTCCTTTTTCTGCCTTGTGTTCTTCTGCCATCAACTTTCCCTTCTAGTGCCTGTAAATGTGCATCGCCCGCTGAACCCCTTAAAATGTGCCCTGCAAATCGAATCTTTCTTCATAGGGACCTTTATAATGCATCCTCTGCATGTATGTATGTCTATAACTCACATAGCTCTATTTTGTCTGTGGCACAGGGTTGTAATGGGAATTTTTGATTGTTTTTATGAATAGGATATGGCACCTAGACTTGCAGATAGATCCTTTTTGGGAAATCCGTATAAATAATAAATTAATATTCAGGACCAAATTTTGCCCTGACTTACATCCCATGCAACTTTTTTGAAGCCACTGAAGTTCTGCATCAGTTGGGATTCAGGGCAGAGTTTGATCTTGGATTTCACTAGGACAACAGGATAAATGAGAAGAAGCTATGCATTACAAAGCTATGATGATTTTCTGGTGACATTTATATACTACGTGTGGATTGTGAATTCTCTAGCAATCCCAGATAGAATTTGTTTGCAAAGGATACTTGTTTTAGTGTATGGATTTTAATCTTCCCTTCACTTCCTTCTCCTGTCACTACACCCTCTATCTTCCATCTTCTCGCACCTTCTCCACCTCTCGTACCTCACTGTTGTCTTCCTCCACCTCTTTGTGATTATTTTCCCTCTTCTATCTCCCCCTGACTTTCCTGTTCTCCTCTGCACACTTATGCTCTCCCATTTCCTCTCCTTAGATTCAACTCCCCTAGTTCTGACCTTGTTCTGCAGCTGCCACTTTTTAACTTAAAAATCTCAGGAAGTCTTTTTAATACTCACTTTTTTTTTTTAATTTTCCTCCACACCAAAAAAAAAACTTTAATGTAAAGTTAGGGTTGTTTCAGTGATTAAATATTAAACTTTAATTAAACTATGTGTCAAGAAGATAATTACAAAAAATCCTAAGCATTAAAATGTCTGGAAGACCATTAAGAATTCACTCATATTTGTAAGGTAGAGCCCTGCATTGAGGTGATGTGACTCCACATAGATACCAGGAACATTCAGCCTCAGGGAGGCAGATACAGAATGCCACGTAAAGCTCCCAGGAGCACAGAGGCAGTGTGATTCAGGAGTGTGGGATACTTTGCATCTCCACAAGCTGATGTTCTAAGGTGTCCCCACTGCCCCCTTTCCAGGGGAATAGGCAAGACTCAAGCTTTCTTCTGATCTCAGAGCATACAGCCTTCCAGTGCTGTACATTCCAAAGCAAGAATAGATTCAGCTATTACTGCTGTAAGTTACTTTGCATAAAAATCATTTCAGCTTCTATCACGGAAAGCTATACATTTCCCTAAATTACAATGAAAGATTCCCACAGGTTTCTAAGCTATTAACATTTAATAGAGACTATTATACCATCCAAAATCACATTAACCTTTGTTTTTACAAATAAAATGCTATTTTTACAACTAAAATGCACAGATTTATCACAACTAAAACTCCTGACTTTTAGTGATTTTACTCTTCAACGGCATCTTTTTTGCTGTCCTGAATGATTTTCCCTTAACTGTGCTTACAAGTCTATTCTTAAATTGAAATAAGCAATTTTTTGTCAGCAGGGACTGCTTTACAAGATGATCTGTTACACATTGTTTTTGTTGTTCTAGGAAACCTAAATGTGTCCTTGTTTTTAACCCTTAGCAAATTATATTTTATTAGATGCCTCCTAATTATCCCATTTGAACTGCAAACACTTAGAGGTAAGAAAGAAGACATGCAAGAAATATCAAGTAGATATATTATAAATGTATAAACAGCTGACTTCATCACTTTTTAACGAGTGCAAGCTTCTGATCATGTAATCATACTAGCTACAGTAATTGTGAATTAATCAGTAGGATACCTTGAGTCCCAAAAGGCTGACGATTGAACTTGCCCTCTTTACTGAGTTTCAGTTGTCTAAGAGTTAATTCTTTTATTGTCCATTTGCAGGAAATGGTAATTTGCCTTATCATGTATAAAAGAAAAATGCTGATTCTGTCGGCCTAGAGTTTCTAGAAAATGCATGATTGATGTTCTTCTCACTCCATCTGCTGATGGAGGTAATGGGTGATTCAATTTCCTTGGGAGACATAGTGACCCACTATCTAGCATAATTATTATTAAGCAGGAAGCTTTCTGCTTATCTCAGCCTTCTGGTATGGTCATTTCAAGACACAAGATAAATAGCTAGGGAGATTTTTGAAAGTGGGAGGGTTTTTTCCTACACCCCAGTTTGTTTGCTTACTACAGGTTTTGGGGGATCTCTTTCCTTTTTCACAGTCTGAGACCATTTTTATTACTGTTTAATGTAATTAATGCCAGATGATAGATTCTCAGATACGGCTAGATTCTCACTGGAAAGTATTAAGGGAGACTATGTTAGGCTGGGGAGGACGCTTAAGGAAATTGAGGCTCAGGTGATCTTTAGTGGGATTCTGCCTGTTCCTAGAGAAGGGCAACAAAGGTGTGACAAGATTATGACTATCAATAGATGGCTTAGGCAGTGGTGCTATAAGGAGGGCTTTGGGATGTATGGCCATTGGGAGGCATTCATGGATAGAGGACAGTTCTCTCGGGATGGACTTCATCTGAGTAGGGAAGGAAATAGACTTCTAGGATGGAGGCTGGCACAACTGATTAAGAGAGCTTTAAACTAGGAATTTGGGGGAGATGGTTGGGAGATGTCCAGGTAATCTCCACGCCAGAATTTAGCATAGAGTGGAAAGAAAATGAAGTAAGAGTGGATACAGCTGTAGGTAGGAGGAAGGGCAGTGTAGATACAAGTCTAATAGGTTATACTGGTAGTAAAATAACCGTGCCTAATAGGGTACAGAATGTGAGTGAGGCCAAACAGCAAAACTTAAGATGTTTGTACACTAATGCAAGGAGCCTAGGTAACAAAATGGAGGAACTAGAGTTACTGGTGCAGGAAGTGAAACCAGATATTATAGGTATAACAGAGACCTGGTGGAATAGTAGTCATGACTGGGCTACAGGTATTGAAGGGTATGTGCTGTTTAGGAAAGACCGAAATAAAGGTAAAGGTGGTGGAGTAGCACTGTATATCAATGATGAGATAGAATGTAAAGAAATAAGAAGCGATGAAATGGATATGACTGAGTCTGTCTGGGCAATAATTAAATTGGGGAAGAAAACTATTAGAGCCTCCCCTGGGATAGTGCTTGGGGTGTGCTATAGACCGCCGGGATCTAATTTGGATATGGATAGAGCCCTTTTTAATGTTTTTAATAAAGTAAATACTAATGGAAACTGTGTGATCATGGGAGACTTTAACTTCCCAGATATAGACTGGAGGATGAGTGCTAGTAATAATAATAGGGCTCAGATTTTCCTAGATGCGATAGCTGATGGATTCCTTCAACAAGTAGTTGCTGAACCGACTAGAGGGGATGCCATTTTAGATTTGGTCTTGGCGAGTAATGAGGATCTCATAGAGGAAATGGTTGTAGGGGATAATCTTGGCTCAAGTGATCATGAGCTAATTCAGTTCAAACTGAATGGAAGGATTAACAAAAATAAATCTGCAACTAGGGTTTTTGATTTCAAAAGGGCTGACTTTCAAAAATTAAGGAAATTAGTTAGGGAAGTGGATTGGACTGAAGAATTTATGGGTTTAAAGGTAGAGGAGGCCTGGGATTATTTTAAATTAAAGCTGCAGAAGCTATCGGAAGCCTGCATCCCAAGAAAGGGGAAAAAATTCATAGGCAGGAGTTGTAGACCAAGCTGGATGAGCAAGCATCTTAGAGAGGTAATTAAGAAAAAGCAGAAAGCATATAGGGAGTGGAAGAAGGGAGGGATCAGTAAGGAAAGCTACCTTATTGAGGTCAGAATATGTAGGGATAAAGTGAGACAGGCTAAAAGTCAAGTAGAGTTGGACCTTGCAAAGGGAATTAAAACCAATAGTAAAAGGTTCTATAGTCATATAAATAGGAAGAAAACAAAGAAAGAAGAAGTGGGACCGCTAAAAACTGAGGATGGAGTGGAGGTCAAGGATAATCTAGGCATGGCCCAATATCTAAACAAATACTTTGCCTCAGTCTTTAATAAGACTAAAGAGGATCTTAGGGATAATGGTAGCATGATAAATGGGAATGAGGATATGGAGGTAGACATCACCATATCTGAGGTAGAAGCGAAACTCAAACAGCTTAATGGGGCTAAATCGGGGGGCCCAGATAATCTTCATCCAAGAATATTAAAAGAATTGGCACAAGAAATTGCAAGCCCATTAGCAAGAATTTTTAATGAATCTGTAAATTCAGGGGTTGTACCATATGATTGGAGAATTGCTAACATAGTTCCTATTTTTAAGAAAGGGAAAAAAAGTGATCCAAGTAATTATAGGCCTGTTAGTTTGACATCTGTAGTATGCAAGGTCTTGGAAAAAATTTTGAAGGAGAAGGTAGTTAAGGACATTGAAGTCAATGGTAAATGGGACAAAATACAACATGGTTTTACAAAAGGTAGATCGTGCCAAACCAACCTGATTTCCTTCTTTGAGAGAGTAACAGATTTTTTAGATAAAGGAAACGCAGTGGATCTAATTTATTTAGATTTTAGTAAGGCGTTTGATACTGTGCCACATGGGGAATTATTAGTTAAATTGGATAAGATGGGCATCAATAGGAAAATTGAAAGGTGGATAGGGAATTGGTTAAAGGGGAGACTACAACGGGTCCTACTGAAAGGTGAACTGTCAAGTTGGAGGGAGGTTACCAGTGGAGTTCCTCAAGGATCAGTTTTGGGACCAATCTTATTTAATCTTTTTATTACTGACCTGGGCACAAAAAGTGGGAGTGTGCTAATAAAGTTTGCAGATGATACAAAGCTGGGAGGTATTGCTAATTTAGAGAAGGACAGGGATACCCTACAGGAGGATCTGGATGACCTTGTAAACTGGAGTAATAGGAATAGGATGAAATTTAATAGTGAGAAGTGTAAGGTCATGCATTTAGGGATTAATAACAAGAATTTTAGTTATAAGCTAGGGACGCATCAACTAGAAGTAACGGAGGAGGAAAAGGACCTTGGAGTATTGGTTGATCATAGGTTGACTATGAGCTGCCAATGTGATATGGCTGTGAAAAAAGCTAATGTCGTCTTGGGATGCATCAGGAGAGGTATTTCCAGTAGGGATAAGGAGGTTTTAGTACCGTTATATAAGGCACTGGTGAGACCTCACCTGGAAACCTGTGTGCAGTTCTGGTCTCCCATGTTTAAGAAGGATGAATTCAAACTGGAACAGGTACAGAGAAGGGCTACTAGGATGATCCGAGGAATGGAAAACTTGTCTTATGAAAGGAGACTCAGGGAGCTTGGCTTGTTTAGCCTAACTAAAAGAAGGTTGAGGGGAGATATGATTGCTCTCTATAAATATATCAGAGGGATAAATACCAGAGAGGGAGAGGAATTATTTAAACTCAATACCAATGTGGACACAAGAACAAATGGATATAAACTGGCCACTAGGAAATTTAGATTAGAAATTAGACGAAGGTTTCTAACCATCAGAGGAGTGAAGTTTTGGAATAGCCTTCCGAGGGAAGTAGTGGGGGCAAAAGATCTATCTTGCTTTAAGATTAAACTCGATAAGTTTATGGAGGAGATGGTATGATGGGATAACATGGTTTTGGTAATTAAATATTCATGGTAAATAGGCCCAATGGCCTGTGATGGGTTTTTAGATGGGGTAAGATCCAAGTTACCCGGGAAAGAATTTTCTGTAGTATCTGGCTGATGAATCTTGCCCATATGCTCAGGGTTTAGCTGATCGCCATATTTGGGGTCGGGAAGGAATTTTCCTCCAGGGCAGATTGGAAGGCCCTGGAGGTTTTTCGCCTTCCTCTGTAGCATGGGGCACGGGTCACTTGCTGGAGGATTCTCTGCTCCTTGAGGTCTTCAAACTACAATTTGAGGACTTCAATAGCACAGATATAGGTGTGAGGTCTTTTTTAGGAGTGGTGGGTGAAATTCTGTGGCCTGCATTGTGCAGGAGGTCAGACTAGATGATCATAATGGTCCCTTCTGACCTAAATATCTATGAATCTATGAATCTATGATAGGACACTTGCCTAATTGAACAAAACAGTTCTGTGCTTTTAATTTTTTGTTGTTGTTTTTGGCCAGCTAGCTACAACTGACAGTTGTTGTTTTATCTACTGCAAACATCAGCTCAGATAACTGACAAGACCTACAGCATCTTAATAGACACTATCATTGCAATCCTGCATTTTCATCATTTTTCTTTACTCCAGAAAACAGGAAAATATAACTGCAGCATAGAAAGGTTTGTAGATATACACCCAATGGGAAAGTGTGTAAGAGACAGAATAATGAATAAAGAATAGGTGTGGGTAAACCCAGACTTTTTCATGTTTGGAAATTAGCTACAAAATCAGTGAATCCTGAACCCATACTTGGTTGCAATATGTTGCAATATAAACGTTGTGTAAACATGACATGTTGAATTGCCTTCCCAGTGAAACTTATGCTCCAGTGACGGACAGCAGGAGCCAAAAAAGGGGACGCAGCCAGACTTCTCCCCACAGGCTCCTGGAGCATGGGCCAGTCTTGACTAACTACTTCCCCTTGTAGCTGGCCCTCTTCTGTCAAAAGAGCTCTGAGGATTGGCTCATAGAGCCCAGACTCTCGGCTGGCAGCACTTCAGCATGATGTTCCAAGTCACAGTCTTCTGGAATCTGATCCATAGCACTTCGGATTTAGTTTTGCTGATACAAACTCATCCATTTGGGTTAGTCTGTATATTTGGCATGACAATATAATCGATCCCTAAAGACCCAGCGTGAAACAAACATTCAGGAGAGGTCATATTGTGATATCTAAATACTGATGGAAGTACTGTATTTGGTTTTCTATGAAAAATCAAGTTTTGATGTATTTACTATAGGTAGTATAAAGAAAAAGCCATTCCCCATAAATCAATAACTTTATTATACAGAAAATAAATTGTAAACTATTATTTGCATCAGTGAACAATTTTGTACATTCATTTTTAATGAGCATATGTGCCTTAAAATCTTCTTGACTCTCCACTTCCACCTAATCTGCCCCCCCCCCACATTTTTTACTTCAAATGGCTAGTTTACTTTTGTTATAAATGGCATAGCATAATAAATGTGATTCTTATAAAATCATCTAAAACCTTTAAGTAACTTGGCCATGGTGCTAATAACATAGAGAGCATGGACAAAAATATATGTACCTGTATGTCATTATTGAACCAACGGCTGTAATCATGGGGATAAAAAATACATCCCATTCTTATTTCATGGGATATGATCATTATATCATTCGCTAATTCTACTCCCTCTCCAAAAAATGGAGTTTGACTGGAGGAGAAGGCCTGCCGCTTCCTCCAAGTATCAGCAAGGGAACACAGCTCTACCCCCTTCCTTCCACTCACATAAATGTGAAATTAGTGTCAAAGGAAATTAAGGTACATTGGGTAAAATTGTGGCCCAACTGAAGTAAATGGCAACCCCCCCTTTGACTTCAATAGGGCCATTATTTCACCCAATATGTCTGAAAATGGCAGTGCTTGAATGAAAGAAGTGAAGTATCTTCTCAAAAAGTGGAAAGTTTCAAGTCCTGCATATCAGTCCATCAAACACAAGGGGTTAGCTACATGCCAGATGTTTCCTTAGTTCAAGATACTTCATACACTTGCTGGAATGACCCATACAAAGCAGTCTCCATTAGTAGAAAGCTCTCTGCCTAGTTGTGATTTTACACATCTTGCATCCTACCAGAGATCTAAATATAAAATCCCTCACTCGGGGACACCACATGGATTTGTGGCACATACTAGAGGACTCTGTAGATCCATAAATAAATAAATGAATGAATGACATGCTTGCATGTATAGAGATTGTATTCCTTGTGATAGCTGTAATAATGCTAATTTTCATTTTATAAGCAAACTCATTCCAATTATGTAGCTCAAGCTATTGATGTAAATTAGAAATGTTCTTCTTTTCATTTTACTGTTTCAGACCCTCACCTGCGAGAACACAGCTGAATGGCAATTGCTCATACAGCAATATGTGAGGGGACTGCAGCATTTTGTAACATGTGGCATGCCACCGTTAGTGAATTGCAAAGCATGTCACACGTTGATTTTTGTGCTCAGGCATGCATGCTGCAGACAAAATGCTTGACAGTAAGAGACATGTCCCATGCCATGAACCTGTGCCACATTAACAAATAGCATAAGGACACTGGTGGCAGAAAATCATGCCGTTACATGTTACATGTAAATGTGCCATTTGTAACATCTTCAGGTCATGTAAACATGTAAATGGTTAGAAAGCCATCTGATAAGGACTGGCCAAAGCCAGGTAGAAAAATGTGTGGACATGTCTCTTAATTGAACATTCACCATAGTTTACAGAAACATGGAGATGCACTTTTCTGCTCAGACAAACAGTAACATGTGGGGTACCCTCTGCTGCCATTATGACACCAAGTGATACTGGGTTTGGGTTGTTTTGTTTGTTTTGTTTTCTCTCGCGCTTTCTCCCTCAACAAAATCCCGATGTTCAGCCCTTTTCATTATGAACAGCTGGAAAATTTCACATACACTAATGACTCCAATGAACACAACATACCTCTTCCAGAGAACAGCTGGTAAGTGGTATTTTTATAGGTATATGTCACATTTGCTGTTTGCCTCTGTTGTGATGGTTAATGATCTTTGAATGTCTGGAGAAATAGCATTCCAGTAAAAACCTTAGAGCACTACTTCATTATGCACTATATGCAATAAATGTTTACTAGAAGTATATCTGAAGCTTACATATCATTATAACTTATTCTACAGTAGTTAAATGATTTGCTCTATATAACTCCCTTGTATATGTTTACTCTCAGAAGAATTTGGCATGTTACATTATTGTTTTCTTGTTCTGTAACACCGGCTGCTCGATGTAATGTTATTGTAAACAGAACTTGATTGATTGAACATTGTTACTAGTTGTTAATACCATCTACTTATATATTCTTGACATTGGACAAGGAGTACTTAAATGTTAGAACATCTATTTTATACATTTTCAATTAAAGCTGAGGTTGTATGTCATCCCATAATGGGAAAAACACTAAAAATGCTATAGGCCATGGGAGAGAGAATCACTCTTCATACATTCAAGTTTCTTTCCCTCTCTTGCCTTCCATCTTTTTATTACACTGAATGTAACATATTCCACTCCCTCGAGGATGTTAAATTGAAACTGAATGTGTAACATGCTGGGTATTTGTTCTGCATTCTTCATTCTGACAAGACGTGAGAGGAAGAAAGAAAAGAAAAGGGAGAAATCCAACACCGTTTGATCAATTCTTGTATTTTGCCTCAAGTTGCATGTTTGTAAATAGTAACTTAAAAATGAAGCTTAGTGACTTATGAGGGAAATTCTTCAACCTTTATTGGCAGCTAGTTCATCTATTATCTTTGTGCTATATGTTATTTTTTTTAAAGGTTAATGCTTGTAGCAACTAGCTGGACATAAGCTTTTTCTTTCCTGATGGGCAGACTTGTTCCTATCTGTAGGCTCTACAAAACGGAAATTTATTATACAATTATAGAAAGCAATGGACAAGTTCGCTTTCACTAATCCAGAATCACTGGTGATTCCCAGTAACTAACCAAATTTAAAATATGTATGAACACTGAGAGATCACTGACACAGAAATTTTCATCTGAGGACTGGAAATGAATCTAAATCTGTGATGATATGATAATGACCCCTTTTTTATACTTTATGGGTGAGATTTTCAAATGTGCCTAAGTGATTTAGCAGCACAAATTTGACTGGAAATCAATGAGACTTGTGTTCCTATGTTGTTTAGGTGCTTTTGAAAACCTGTTTTTGTGTCGCATACTGTTTCAACCATATGTTTAATTTGTCCATGACTATTCAAAGACATTTCTACACAACTTTTACTATTTTTAAACAAAAATGGCACCTAATGATTCTTCTTTAGTTTTAAAAATAATTACACTGTATAGCACTTAAGATATATAGCATGTATCATCTTCAGGTCACTTTGCACACATAAACTAATTAATCTTCACATCACCACTGAGAGGCAGGTAGCTAAGGACTGTTTATCCTCATTTTATGGAGGGGAAGTTGAAGCAGAGAAGTTAGGTGATCTTCCCAAGATCACAGAACTAATTAGTGTTAGAGCTATGCGTAGGAGTCCCCAGATCTTAGCCCTATGCTCTAATAGTGCATGACCCTCTTGAACTCTCTCTTTAATCTGTTGCTCCTGTGAAACTGGAGTAAGGTAATGATTTTCAAACCAGTTATGGGTAGGAGTATTTCTAGATACACGTCTCTATCAGTTTTTCGGATTGAGACTCACGACATGTCAACATAATCTGATTTCATTATTCAGAAACTTTAATTTTTCCCTATTTTAGAAACTCTGTTTCCTGTTTAGATTTTTCTTAGTTTTTGTTGGGTTTTTTTAATTATTATTATCATGTATGCAAACGTCTGTTAATGCTAAAGCCATAATCACAGATGCTCTGCATCCATTTTGCACCACTCTAGCAATGCGTGGTTCTCCTACAGTCAGTTTACTGAGCTGCTTGAATAGAAGAGTTCTCAGTAGCACAGAGCAACTACAGTGACTCCTATACTATTCTGTCCCAGGCCCCTGGTACAGGAGGTATGGCTGGTAGAAGGGGGTGTGACGTGGATGTCCTCGACCTCTTGGGGCCTACTGGCAGTCAGTGCAATTTACAACAGCTTGCAGGCTGATCTGATCTCAGCAAGGACCCAAATCAGTGCTGAGCTGGCTGAAGACTGTAGGGCGGAAATGGCACCTTTGTGTACCTGTCCTGTGCTGCACTACATGCTCATCAGCCACAGCTCAGGGTCTGGCCCTAAGAGTTTGACAGGACTGTTTTAGGTCCTAGGATTACTAATTTGTAACTGAGTACAGAACCTGCTGATGAACTGAGTCGGTATATGGCGGTGGTCTCCAACCTTGTTACACCCAAGATCACTTTTTGAATTTAAGGGCAACCCAGGATCTACCCCATTCCTTCCCCGAGCCCTCGCCCCTTCCCCGATGCCCCGTCCCACTCACTCCATCCCCCTCTCTCTGTCACTTGCTCTCCCTCACCCTCACTCACTTTCACTGAGTTGGGGGTAGGGAGTTAGGGTTTGGGAGGGGGTGCAGGCTCTGGGCTGGGGCCAAGGGGTTCACAGTGTGGGAGGGGGCTCTGGGCTGAGCCTGGAGCAGGGGTTGGGGTGCAGGAGGTGGTGAGGGGTGCAAGCTCTGGGAGGGAGTTTGGGTGCAGGAGGGGGCTCTAGGCTGGGGCAGAGTGTTGGGGTGCAGGAGGGGATGGAGATCAGGGCTGGGGTGCAGAAGGGGGTTTGGGGTGCTGGCTCTGGGAGGGGGCTCAGAGCTGGGGGTTGGGGTGTGGCCTCCCACTGGGCAGCACTTACCTCTGGCGGCTCCCGGTTGGCGGCGCAGAGTGGCTGCTGCTAAGACAGGCTCCCTGCCTACCCCGGCCTCATGCCGCTTCCAGAAGGGGCCAATGCACCTCTGCGGCCCCAGGGAGGCTGCGGGGGCAGCACGTGGCTCCACGCACTGCCCCTCTCTGCAAGCACTGCCCCCTCAGCTCCCATTGACCACAACTCCCCTTTCCCGGCCAATGGGAGCTGCAGGGGCGGTGCTTGCAGGCAGGAGCAGGCCGTGGAGGGAGATCCCTGCCCCTCCATCCTGCTGATTGCTTCCAGGACAGGTAAGGAGCCTGTCTTAGAGGCAGCCCTGCTGTGCTGCCGGAGATCGCAATTGACTGGGAGATCCTCACGATCAACTGGTTGGTGACCACTGATCTATGGTATTACTATTGGCACTTGTTTCACTATATTTGCTATAGAGTAAATCACTATTGAATTAAGAAAAAAAACACCTCACATCTCCTTTTTTGAATGATTCCCAGTTTAACAGCAGTAACATTTGAACTAGAGGTCACATCCTAAAGTATAACCATGAATATATCACACTGCAGAATCTGCTCTGAAGCAGATAATATCTGTATCATGTTACCTACTTCACTTGAAACTCATCTTATAAACTTTAGGTTTTATCCTGCAAAATGCTGAACACACTGGCCCCAGTTCAGTAAAGCGCTTATCCACGTGCTTAACTTTAACTATGTGTGTAGTCACATTATGTATGAAAATTTGATGGCACAATTAAACTTACATTTATGTGCGCTGCTGGTTTGGGGCCAAAGTACTCAATATGTTGCAGGTCAGAGCCCTAGAGTCGTAAAGTTGCTGCAATTCCCTTGTTACTTAAGGGGACAATTTCATGCACACAGTGTTGTATTCAGAGATGATCTGTTAGTTAAGAGCCCCAGAGACCTGTGTCAAACCATTGCATTTAGTACAATAATCCAAATACTGCAAGTGACCCCTATCAAGGTTCCTCCCCCACTCTGAACTCTAGGGTACAGATGTGGGGACCTGCATGAAAAACCTCCTAAGCTTATCTTTACCAGCTTAGGTCAAAACTTCCCCAAGGTACAAAATATTACACCCTTTGTCCTTGGATTGGCCGCTACCACCACCAAACAAATACTGGTTACTGGGGAAGAGCTGTTTGGAAACGTCTTTCCCCCCAAAATACTTCCCAAAACCTTGCACCCCACTTCCTGGACAAGGTTTGGTAAAAAGCCTCACCAATTTGCCTAGGTGACTACAGACCCAGACCCTTGGATCTTAAGAACAATGAACAATCCTCCCAACACTTGCACCCCCCCTTTCCTGGGAACTGTTGGATAAAAAGCCTCACCAATTTGCATAGGTGACCACAGACCCAAACCCTTGGATCTGAGAACAATGAAAAAGCATTCAGTTTTCTTACAAGAAGACTTTTAATAAAAATAGAAGTAAATAGAAGTAAAGAAATCACCTCTGTAAAATCAGGATGCCTTACAGGGTAATTAGATTCAAAACATAGAGAACCCCTCTAGGCAAAACTTAAGTTACAAAAAAGATACACAGACAGAAATATTTATTCTATTCAGCATAATTCTTTTCTCAGCCATTTAAAGAAATCATAATCTAACACATACCTAGCTAGATTACTTACTAAAAGTTCTAAGACTCCATTCCTTGTCTATCCCCGGCCGAAACAGCATAAAGACAGACACACACAGACCCTTTATTTCTCTCCCTCCTCCCAGCTTTTGAAAGTATCTTGTCTCCTCATTGGTCATTTTGGTCAAGTGCCAGCGAGGTTACCTTTAGCTTCTTAACCCCTTATAGGTGAGAGGAGTTTTACTCTGGCCAGGAGGGATTTTAAAGGGGTTTACCCTTCCCTTTATATTTATGACAACCCCACTTTAGCAACATCTTGTATTTCTTTGTGAAAGGAAGAAGAAATGGGATTGTTTATAGAATTTTTTTAAGGCAATTGTATACCTCCTCCTTCAAGGGAAGGGAAGGACAAAGATCTCATTACTTGATATATGCAATTATTTGAGCACCTTGAGCATGAGAGGTGAAGTGTGCATTTCTTATTGGAAGTCATAATATTGTTACAGAGGGGAAAAAACTGGAAAAATGATTTGTTTCTCCCTCTCTTCCTCTGTTAATAATAATTGTATTATTTAGCATTTTTTCTTTAGTGTCCTTTTCTGCTGGAGAAGCTTAGGAAATGTGAAGTATTTGTTAAAAGGCTAATGAACAAGTACTGTCTAATTATTGACATAGAAAACAGGACTGTCATTGGGAAACTGGTTTTAGCTTATATAGATTCATATGCAGTAGCTGCACACTCCCAGATAGGGGATAAAATGAGGCATATGATGCATGCCCTATATTTCTCAGGAGCAAGGGCCATCCATTTGAGATCAAGTATCTTATAGCTTAATTCTGAGAACAAAGTACAATCTCTGCCTGTAATACAGCAGGTAGTTATAGAAATTAAAAACAGAAAAGACCTTTTAAATAGAGCTGGTAGAGAATTTTTGAATGAAACAGGTTTTCATTGGAAAATACCAATTCATCAAAACCAAACTGTTGTGGAGAAACGTTTAGATTTCAGCAAACCCCCATTAGAAACCAGCCAGCTTTCCTTGCTGGCTGTTGGGGACTACCCTGAGAGTTGTAGACCCTGGGGATTCCAGAGCTTCCAGGCTTCCTGCTGTGGAGATGGGAGCCTGGAAATCCTGGGGCTGTTGTGGCTTCCAGGCTCTTTGCTGTGGAGGCAGGAATCTTGAAGGGTGCTCCTGGCTCCTCATCAGTCAATTAGGGCTGATGGGAAATTGGAAGCCTCGGAGCTTGGGCTCCCAGGCTCAATTTCTTTGCAGTTTTCTTAATGAAACATTTTGATTATTCCAAAACAAATGTTTAGATTTTCTCTTCTATGGGCATTTTTATACTCTTCCTTCTTAAAAGGGATGATTTATTTTTCCCCCAGAATTTCCTGTGAATCAGAAATTTCTACATTCAACCAGCTCTACTTCTGAGTCTCCACACTCACCTACCAGCTTGCTTGGGGTGCATTCCCCACTGCTTTCTCAGGTCTTGTTTTAAATCTTACAGGCAATGGACCCCTCCCCCCCGCCCACCACTTCTCTTGGGATGCTATTCCACCGTTCGGTAGATTTCACTGTTCTCCTGATAGTCATCTTAAATGTATTTATTTACCCGTTCTTGCTTTCATCTTATTACTATTACCCTTTGCACCTCCCTAAACAATTGTTCTCCCTTTTTAATGTTCACGCATCAAATACTTGCTGCTGTTAATATATCATCTCTTAGTTGTTTAGCCAGACTAAACAGATTTAGCTCATTTTATCCTTCCTTGTAAGCATTCTCCCCAGACACTTGATCATATTTGTTGTTTTTCCTCTGAATGCCCTGCAATTTGTGCACTGCTTTATTGTATTATTGTGCTTAGAGATGAACACAGTATTCCAGCATCCAACAATTTATCTCACCAGCTTTGTATACAGAGGCATCATCACCTCACTGGTCTTTGCACTGGTCTGCAATTTAGCCTCAGACTGATGAGATTTTTTTATTTTATGCCATATAACACTTCACTTTGCTGTCCACTGTTACCCCAAATCTCTATTTTTGACATTGCTACTTTCAAAGTACTGGTTCTGTCTTCTTGTAAAATATGTGTTGTAATTTTCCATCTTAACTTGCCTTTCTCAATGTCAATCACCATTTTGTTGCTTTCTGCTGATGTCTCCAATGTCTCTTGCTCGCTTTATGTTATTTCTCTGTCCTTGCTGCTCTTCACAACACCCCCAATTTAGTATAATCTGTGAAATTCATAATGTGCTCTTTATTTCTTCTTCCCAATCATTTATGATAGAGATGCCACAAGTTCACAACTTTTGTATGTCTGTTATCTGCTGGCGTATTGCTAGTCAGATATTACACACTAGTAACAAACCCAATATTAATGGAGGTACAACTTGATCAGGCTACTAATGTTTTGATCTTGTTTTGATGACATGAATATTAATTATTCTGATGGATGACAGCTGCATACGGTTGTATGCTCACAGTCTTTTAGTCTTTTCTTTCTATGGCAGGTTCTTCATTTGGTCTTGTGCCAGGGATTTTGAATATTTCAGTTCCTCCGCGACCAAAAAGCTGCAAAGTTATTAGTTTGCTGAGCTATCCATCCTTGGCCTAGGAAAATAAAGAACGAATATGTATTCACCAGCTTTACTTATCATAGAGAAACCAGTGTCAATCATAGAATACTAACTCCAATGGTCCACTTATACCAAACTCTGACTCAGTCATGCAGCGGTACATTTCAGTACAGAAAACAAATGTATAATGGAGAAAAAGAGAGGAGAGTGGAAGCCAATGGGAGAGAAGGGAAAGGAGAGGAAGTTAAATGTTGTTACAACATTGAAAATGGGATTTCTTTGAATATTTCCTATAAGCTAGGCACCAGAGTTTCTTCTTTTCCTTCTGAATTCATGTGGTGCAGTAGAAATCATTAAAAAAACATTCACCAGCTATTACCACCTGACATAGAAAGCTCTTATTTTAAATGCAAGTATAAACCTGGTAATTTCAATGACACCCTGTGTAGTAACCATTGGCACATGCTGAGTTGTTAATGGTAAGTATCCTATCTCCACCAGTCAGCTGATCAGACATTTTCATGTTCTTCTGTCCCTCCCTGCAACACTCTCTTGCTCTAATGCATTGAATATTTCCTTAGCAATCTTAGCTCTGGAAATCTTATATGTTTTAGGACAGAGCTATATACAGAACCCCAAGGGCTTTCAGAATATTGGTGACTCTTGTAGAAATCAAATTTTCAAGATAGAAAAAAAAATCCTGTTCTTTCTTTTCTTCCTCCTTTCCCACAGCATGTTGTCTCTTGTTGTTGTTGGTTTTTTTTTAATTGTGATAGTAAATGAACACAATGGTCATGACCTTTTTCTTTCAGCTCATTGCAAACACAGTCCCCAGCAGCATAGTCCAAGCTAATTTTTGTGACTAAATCCTGCTGAACCCTCAACACTGCTAAAATCATCACTCTCACTGTTTTTTTCTTGAAGCTCTCCCAGCTAAGTAACGCTTCTGAGATACAGAGATTGCAGCTCACTGTAGCAGCACTCCAGAATTTTAGCAGCTGGATTCTTTATTGATGAGCAAATTAAGCATTCCCTCTCATAAAGGTGTGAATCTGTTACCTGGAGAGAGAAAATTTTGTTGCCTTACCTGGAAAAGTCAGGGAAGAGGAATGGTTAGCTGAAGTGCACATTTTCTATTGGTTTCCAGCTGCCTGACTGATCAGAATAACTGAAAGGAAAAGAAAATAGCTACTGGGATTTAGTTAAGTTCTGGTAGCCATGAATGTGGTAGCCAAGTGTTGCCACTATGCATATGGGGTCAACTCCCACTCCCTTCCTCCACTATGTTGTGCCCAAGAAACAGCAGAACTGTGCTGCAGTTTGAGTTAGGATTTGGGGAGCCTGTGCACTGTAGGTCTCCCTGTGTGGTTCTCAGGTAAGCAGGGGTTGGCTGGGGGAAGAGCTGGGCAGGACCAGTGTACCTGTTACCCCACCAGCAGCCTTTGACTCCTGTAAATGGAGCAGAGGGGAGAAGCAGCAGGGGATAGTTATAGCCTTAGGACTGCAACTGTGTCTGTGGAATGTAGCCTTCCTTCCCTCCCACCTAAACCCCTTGGGCCAAGCTTGGTTACTGAGGCAGGAAGGTCCAGGGAGAAGATGTTAATTTGGTGAATCTAGGTAATATTTTAGACAAAGTATATTTAAATTACTGTTACATAAACCTGAGATAGTTTATTGGCTCCTTCATGTACTGCTGGTAACTATCGCTGCATGAGTATCTATATAGCACATGGACAAATAAAATCCCCAGGCATCAGTGGGTATCAAATACAGTTTCATTTAGCATATTGATCTTTGCCTGCCTGTTAGATGAAATTGAAAATTTCTAAATGGAATGGAAGCTTAATGGGAGTTGAGACATAAATATATAATCTGTCAGTATTCCTCATGAGAGCAAGAGTTTAATTTAACTTGGAAGGGATCTATATTTAAATAGATTTCACTGTGTTAGGATTCAAATTCCTTTTAATAGGCAATTACAATTAATGGGGAGAATGGAGATGGAAAAAATCAGTTAACTTAAAGGGAAACCTTTAAGCAAAATATGACCCAAAGTTCAGGTTTTTTATACAAAGCTTTACAAACCTAAGAATGCTTCCATGTTTTAAAAAAATAATTCCAGTGAAAACTATATTCAAATATACCCCTACAGTGTTTTTGCAAATTTAACATGGTAGCATTGTACTTGTGCATGAACACTGATTACAAACTGATTAAAAATTACTATTTTCATTGACCAAAAGAGAGAAATTAAAAGAGAACTCAAACAGCATAAATAGTGAAAAGTAACTAAGACTCATAAAATTCTTTTAGTTTTAATAATCAAAGGTGTCGGTAACACAGGTAAGTAAATGTTTTGTTTTTTAAATATATTTTACCTAATGGTATTCATTTAGCACAGGATTTATTAAAAAAATATTTTTTCACTCTAGATTTACTTTGTAAAGCTCTTGTTTTTGAAATCCCTCAACACAGTTTGCAGGTGAAAGTTGAAGCATTATTTTCTATACTGATTCTTTAGAAAGTAACTGGTTAGCCTAGTTCTACACCATTATATTTCTTCAATAGAATAATCTGAAACCGTATTTTATACAAACATTTGCACATTTTATGCTTTGGTACAGCGTCTGTAAAATAGTTTTAGCTCTTGACTCGTAAAGTCTAAGACAAAAATAAAGAAGCTCATATCCGTAGGGCCATTAATACTTAACTGAATTTCTTTGTCTCATTTGCACAGCTGTGAAAAAGGGTGGGGGTGTGATTTGGTTGGTATTTTATCAAAGTGGTAGTGTTGTATTGTACGCTGTGACCAAAAGGGCTAATATGATCCTTGGCTGTATAAAATGGGGACTATCAAGTAGGAGTAGAGAGGTTACATTACCTCTATCAAGCATTCTTACAACTACAATACCCACCTGCTGAAGTGAAGAAACAGATTGACAGAGCCAGAAGAATACCCAGAAGTCACCTACTACAGGACAGGCCTAACAAAGAAAATAACAGAACGCCACTAGCCGTCACCTTCAGCCCCCAACCAAAACCTCTCCAATGCATTATCAAGGATCTACAACCTATCCTGAAGGATGACCCATCCCTCTCACAAATCTTGGGAGACAGGCCAGTCCTTGCCTACAGACAGCCCCCCAACTGGAAGCAAATACTCACCAGCAACTACATACCACACAACAGAACCACTAACCCAGGAACCTATCCTTGCAACAAAGCCCGTTGCCAACTGTGTCCACATATCTATTCAGGGGACACCATCATAGGGCCTAATCACATCAGCCACACTATCAGAGACTCATTCACCTGCACGTCTACCAATGTGATATATGCCATCATGTGCCAGCAATGCCCCTCTGCCATGTACATTGGTCAAACTGGACAGTCTCTGCGTAAAAAAAATAAATGGACACAAATCAGATGTCAAGAATTATAACATTCATAAACCAGTCGGAGAACACTTCAATCTCTCTGGTCACGCGATTACAGACATGAAAGTTGCGATATTACAATAGAAAAACTTCAAAACCAGACTCCAGCGAGAAACTGTTGAATTGGAATTCATTTGCAAATTGGATACAATTAACTTAGGCTTGAGTAGAGACTGGGAGTGGCTAAGCCATTATGCAAGGTAACCTATTTCCCCTTGTTTTTTCCTACCCCCATCCCCGTTCCTCAAACGTCCTTGTTAAACCCTGGATTTATGCTGGAAATGGCCCACCTTGATTATCATACACATTGTAAGGAGAAAAGGAGTACTTGTGGCACCTTAGAGACTAACCAGTTTATTTGAGCATAAGCTTTTGTGAGCTACATCCGATGAAGTGAGCTGTAGCTCACGAAAGTTTATGCTCAGATAAATTGGTTAGTCTCTAAGGTGCCACAAGTACTCCTTTTCTTTTTGAGAATACAGACTAACATGGCTGTTACTCTGAAACCTGTCATTGTAAGGAGAGTGATCACTTTCGATAAGCTATTACCAGTAGGAGAGTGGGGTGGGGGGAGAGAGAACCTGGATTTGTGCTGGAAATGGCCCACCTTGATTATCATACACATTGTAAGGAGAGTGATCACTTTAGATAAGCTATTACCAGCAGGAGAGTGGGGTGGGGGGAGAGAAAACCTTTTGAAATGATAAACACACATTTTTTTCATGGTCTTTGTGTATAAAAATCTCCTCACTGCATTTTTCACTTTTATGCATCCGATGAAGTGAGCTATAGCTCACGAAAGCTTATGCTCAATTAAATTGGTTAGTCTCTAAGGTGCCACAAGTACTCCTTTTCTTTTTGTGAATACAGACTAAGATGGCTGCTACTCTGAAACCTACATTACCTCTGTATTTGGCAGTGGTGTGATGGCTGCTGGAATACTTTGTCCATTTCTGGTGCACACAGTTCAAGAAGGATATTTGTAAATTGGAGAGAGTTCAGAGAAGAGCCATGAGATTGATTAAAGAATTAGAAAACATGCCGTATTGTGGCAGACTCAAGGATCTCAGTCTATGTAGTTGTCAAAGAGAAGGTGTGATGGTCATGGAACTGCTATGTAATAATCTGTGACTGCTGAGATGTAATTATGTGACCTCATCAGTGAGGTAAAGTTACTGTGTAACTGTGGTGGGTTATTAGAATTTCATGTATGATTGTGTATAGATCTAACTTATATATTATATTGGGGGTAGTGCAATGTTTTATTATATGCCTATAATCCTTTAATTCAGTGGGGTCTGTGCATAAAGGCAAAACAATGGCTTCCCAGGTAATGGCATGCAGGCACACACTTGAAAGAAAATGGCACACACTTTAGCTTCAGGGATCCTGTATTCTGTCTCCAACAGCTGCAAGCCTGGAGATCAAAAGAATACTAAACTGTCAGAGGAAGAAGGTGGAAAGGTGTCAATTGTCAGAAGCTGAAGAGAGAGAGAGAGAGAGTCTGATGGAGAAGAGAGATGCTGCAGAGGAGTCTGGAGGAGCTTGGCCTTCCCCGTTCCAGGGAATGTTAAGCTTTAGGGAAAAGCAGGCATGTGTATAGACTGATTTATTGTTTTCAAGATATGTGTTCTCTGAAATGCTGTTCTAATAAATAATACTCTGCTTTAAAAGGCTCTCTAGTTACTGGTTACCATTGTTGTTGCTCAGACAGGGAACAGATTTGCAGGATCTAAGTCCAAGTCAGACCTGCTATGGTAATCACAGTTCATCACAGGGGACTGAAGCCAGGTTCCGGTCTAACGGGGAGATTGTGTGATTCCAGCCCAAGAGAGGTGACCAGCCAAAGGCCTGGGATGAAACTCAAAGAGATAAGGAGGGGACAGAGATGCAGTGAGCCCGGTAACCATGACAGAGAGTGAAGCTAGAAGGGCTGGAAATTGAAGCTAGACAAATTCAGCCTACAAATAAGGTGCAAATTCTAAAAAGTCAGTGTAATTGACCACTGGAACAATTTACCAACAGATTTGGTGGAATTTCCATCACTGGAAATCTTTAAATCAAGATTGGATGTTTTTCAAAAGATATGCTCTGGTTCAAACAGGAGTTAATTCTGTGGAATCCTATGGCCTGCATTATACAGGAAGTCAGGCTGCATTATCACAATGGTCCCTGCTGGCCTTATAATCTATGAAAATTTTGCAGAAACATATTAGATCAGAAGTTCCTGAAGTGGGATGATGTGTGGATTGTTGGTGGTCCAGGTAGCACTTGCTGGTCTATGGAAAGCTCACTGGCCACATTCTGCTGGTTCTCCTCCTTGCTTGTATCTAAGAGGAAGAGGAAAAATAGATAGTAAACAATGTAAAAACTTACTATAATTGACCCAAGAAAGTTGTGTGATTATGAATAGAGTGATTCGTACTAACACATATGAAGGATTCATTCTGTGAAACAATTTGTGAATTTCTGTAGATGTGTATATGTGTGTATTTGTCAGGGCTTAAAGTGTAGTTTGCCCTTTCAAGATAGGGGGTTAATTTATTATACAGTACAATAAGTATCTCTTCTCAGGAGAGTCTTTTAATTCCTGCTGCTCTTCATTTACATCAGAAACAACAAGTAATTAGTAATACACTTTTCACTATTGATGTTCTGGGCAATGAGGCAACTCAGAGAGCAGTGACCTTTAGGAGAAGAAGAAAATAGGAATGTTGAAAAGAGCTAACCAACTGCACTGAGAGCTGTAGATTATAGAATGTAGAGGTAAATATATCAAGTCAAATCATCAGCTGTGCTCCCCTCGCCATGCAGGACTGTTCCCAAGAATATATTTATTGTTGTTCAATCTATTTTTAAATGTCCAGGTGATGGAACTTCCCCTTCCTCCCTTAAGAAAGGACTTGCAGAGGTAGCAAGGGTAACCAGGAAAAAGGCAACGCCTACTGACAGTTACCACACTGGCATCTGAGTGAGAAATAATATAATTACAGTATCTCAGGTAAATGTCTTTATAAAGGTGACCCTATACTTCTGTATGTTTCATATGCATGAACAGAGCATCCTTTGGAGAGCCTAAGTTTAACTAATGTAGGAGTTGCAAATTAGTTATTACAATTCACTAAATGAAAAATATCTGTCTGTGAGCACTTGAATGAATTGTATTCTGTATGTAGTCAGCTTCTTTTGAAATGTACTTTAGAAAGCTAAATAATCTGTAAACTTTAAGTCTGCAATGCTGTTTATGCATTTATTGCACCACAATTTAGCATTTGACTTCAATGGGACTGTGATGGGGCATACAAACCCCACCCCAGGAAGGAAGAGGCTAAGCACCTGCTCTGAGCCAGGCAGCCCTGTCCTGCCATACCTGCAAAGCACGCCTGGCTTGGAGGAGGAGTCTAAGAGGAGAGCAGGCCAGCTCAGTTGAGGCAGATAGTAGAAGAGTGCAGATCTGTCCTCTTGGGAAGCAGTACTACAGGAGCTTTGTCTGCCTGAGACCTATCAATAGTGACCCTACCAAGCCTGCAAAGGAGGGACTGGGGATTGTCCCCGAAGATTGCTTTTGTGTTCAATTCTTTAACATAGCCTGTGGGAAAAGTAGGCTCTTGTAGGAAATGATCCAGGGAGGCAGGTGCATAGCACTCCAAGGTGCTCCCTTGGGCCCTGGATAGGGGCCTGGTGGAGAGCGTGGGCCCAGGCTCCCCTACCAACCTTTAAAGAGGAGACAATGATAGAAGCCTATCCGTCAGCAGGGAACCTAGTTGGGGCAGACTCTGAAAGTCTAGACCCTGACTTGAGGACTAAGCCCCAAAGCCCTGGCAGACATCAAAAGACTTCCACATTATTGGACTTCTTCTGCATACCCCAAAAGGAGTGGACTGGAACACATGACCTGGCTGGAAGACCGAGTAACAGAAGGGCCACATCACCACAGGATCAGGGCAGCTATCTACAGGGGCACCCAGAAAAGCTTGGGCTCCCGGGCTCAATTTCATTGCAAAATGTTATGAATGAAACATTATGATTATTTCAGAACAAATGTTTGGATTTTCTCTTCCATAGGCAATTTAGAAATGTATACTCTTCCTTCTTAAAAGGAATGATTTTTTCCCCCCAGAATTTCCTGTGGAACATTACTTCCAATGTTTGACCATCTCTACTTCTGAGACTCCTCACTCACACACCTGTTTGCCCAAGCCCATTTTCCACTGTTTTCTCAAATCTTGTTTTAATTCTTACAATCAATACCCTCCTGCCACCACCACCACTTCTCTCGGGATGCTGTTCCACAGTTTGGTAGATTTTCCTGTTTTCCTGTTAGTCATCCTAATTTTATTTATTTACCTGTTCTTGATTTCACCTTATTACTGTTACCCTTTGCACCTCCCTAACCAATTGTTCTCCCTTTTTAATGGGCACATGTCAAATACTTGTCGTTGTTAATATATCCTCTCTTAGTTGTTTACCCAGACTACACAGATTTAGCTCATTTTATCCTTCCTTGTATGAAACTGTGGGCTGAGCAGTGTGTGTTTTGTGGTGGTGATATTTAGTCAGTTAAGTACAGAGAATTGATGTGCTTGCTCGGGTGGGTCCTCTTTGGGCTTTGAGTAGAACGTGATTGATATGCTGAGCTTCCCACACACTAAGATGAGAATAAATGTCTTCACAGTCAAAGAAATAACAATTGTTACTTAAGAATGAGTGTGAGGAATTATTAAAGTTTAACGAACAGTTCTTCTCCTGAATAACCCTTGCTCATACAAATTGCACCTATAAAGTGAAACTCTGGCTTGGCGGTATTTTACAATATGGCCTTGTGGCACTATCAGTACAACTTTAATTATATTACAAATAAATGTTTTGTTCTTTCTGCTCCTTTATTTATTTCTGGCAAACTGTTATTGCTGGGTGACTTCATCTTCTCACCATGTTTTCCACCAAGGTACCATTATTCATTCTGCTCTTCCTCTGGAATAGAGACACCAATCTGATTTTGAATGACTCTCTGGACTGCAGTGCCAATGTGATATGCCAGTTCAGCAGTTCAAGGGCACACAAATATGTAAAATGGAAAAAAAATGTTTTCTTTTAAGAATTAAACACGTGAGGTCAACCACTAAGCATTATAGGCTGAAAGCACAATCAAAGAAACAGCTTTCTGTAAATGCTACATGGTGATTTGTTTGAAAATCAAGTTGAATTTGCAGTCAGTATTCCTGTGTTCTATTTTAAAATATTAAGATGTTTCACATGTTTTGGCATAAAAAGTAAGCTGTGCTTTTCATTGGATTAATCTTAATTTTTCCAAAAAGTTGGTAGTGGGATGTAGACAGTTTTAAGTATGTTGTTCTATGTATCTGTCCTCTGTTTAGGACAGGGCTATTGTTTCAAAGGCTGTCTGTGGGCAGCAACTTGGGAATCAGTGGCTGGTTCACTTAAACTAGCTTTTAGGAAAAAAGCTTTCATAATTCCTTTGTAATTATCTCTACTTGCTGATTATGAATCATAACATTAAGTTGCTGGCTTTTCTGACTAGTGGGGGGTGTACTGTGCAACAGAACATGACCTTTCTGTTTAGCAATTAGTGGCTTCTTAGGAAGCAGCTGACTCAATATAGGCAGCTTTCCGGAACAATAAATTAAAAGTAGAAAAAAGTTTCTTACATTAAATTTTTAAATGTTTCATTTTTAAAGGACATTGCCAAGTCACTTCTTTTAGTTTTTTTAAAATATGTTTGTTCTCGGCATTTTACTACTTTATTTGAGGCTTGAAAATAAAACCAAAAATATTCTACAGGCTTTGTCCTTATCCCTTTTTTTTTAATTTACTAAATAACAAGAGCAGGTCATTTAATAGGTAATGTCATTCTTCTGCAACAATACCAAAGTTAAAGACAACTTCAGGACTGCTTACAATCAAGTTAACTTCAATCAAGTTGTCTTTGAATGTCAGTAACTCTCTGCTGAGAAATGTGTACATTCATTTTACAAAATAATGTTCATAAATATAAAAGTGCTACTAGGATGTCAGTGAATTGTTTAACTGCAGTTTGTGAATGAATGTAAATTGACACGAAGCAGACGATTTTCTGATGCAGTTGTGGCCAGCTTTGTTACAGAAATGAGCAAAAATAACCTATATGACAGTGGCTTAATGAAACTGATACGTTGGTCACATGTATACGTATTACATACAGCATTAGGGAAATGTTTAGTTGGGGTCATTTTTTCCTCTAAGACTAGATATTTATTAGCTCTCTTATTATAATTAGCCTTTTTAAAGCCATAGAGAAAACCAGATAATTATCATATTCTAAATTTAGGCACCAGTCACTGTTAATGGATTATTAAGTAGTGAAAATTAGTGCATTTGTATCAGCCTTTTCACTTCAAAGGTTACAAGTGAATGTGTTATGAAAAATCCTGCAGAGAAAAATATCTGAAAAGCTGAATCATTTTGAATTAAGCCTGTGTTTAAAAACTCGTCAATGGAAAATGTGACTAAATCCATTTTAAAGTGTGTGGGACAGCACTGATGTGAACGGAGTTGGACCTGTGTGTGGGCGTATGTGGTATTTCCTTCTAGTCTATCTGTAATCTTTAAAAGAGCAGCTGATTGTCCATGTTAGCACAAGCCTAAATTATTCTTGTTTTAAAAGGAAAAGAATAAACTGAAATACCTTTGTATATTTTAAAATATTAATAAAATTCCTATGGTAGAGGATTTTACCAATTAGAAGACTGGTGAGGGAGAGAGCTGCTGTCTGTGACATTGTCCCAACCAGACCTTCAAAGACAAATCAGTACTATGAGATTTGCATCTCATAAACTGTTATGATTCATAACCTCTGAGAAGGAGGTGGTTCCTGGTATCTCATTACAGCCCTGTAATAGAATGTCTCCATGGCCTGGCCAGCCTGGCCTCCCTAGGACCTCTGCTCAGATGGCCCTGGCATTTGATGGTTGTCGAGAGAGTCACATGGATCCCAGGACATCCATTGGCTTTGAGAACTGAACTGTCTTCACATCCCCAAAACTCCTGATGAAATGGTTAAAAGGAAATTTCATGGGTAGGGCACTGTAGAGTTTCTTGTCCCCTTTGCGGTTTTCGCCTCTCTATGTAGCAGCCTGCCCCTAAATTAAGGTCCCACTTATATTTTAGCAGGAAGAGTTATGAGAGTTAACATAATAAGATCATTTCATAGTATGGATTAATAGTATATGTGTCTTAAATGCTGCATGTGGTTTTTGTTGGGTTGGGGTTTTTGTTGATCCGTATGAGATTATATTTCTGTGTTTATGTGAAGAAGTACGGAGAGGGAGGAGCTGTTACATTTAAGCACATAACAATTAACAGAAACAGTACAAGAGTGAAACAATGAAAAAATAATTTATGGTTCATCTATAAAACAGAACCTGAGCTGCTACCTACTCTGAGGACATTCTAGATCTCATGGCACTTTATGGCTTTGTCTCAGTGTTCTTGGACAAGTTTTCCAAAACTACCCACTGTTGCACAGAGTTCTACGTGCCAGCTGACTTCTCCAGAGGGGATTGCATTTTTCAGAGTTGAAGAGCTTTGGGAGGAAAGGAAAGCCTGTCTGTCTGTGTCCATGACACTGTTATGCTGAAAGGTACTGGTGACTGCATGAATCACAACCTTTTTAAGATGGGTGTGAATGCACCCTTCAATTAACATAACTGTCAGGGTGAGTTAATCAGAAGCTCCTCCACCCCACTAATCTAAAGTCTAAAGGGGTTTGTGAACCTAACCAGGAGTTTGGACTGAGTAGGCAGGGTTTTTTTTCCTGTGTGTGTGTGTTATACACACACATAAACACATATTATACTCTACATTTTAAAAATCCTTTATGTTTAATCTTGGCAGAATTTGATTATTTTTTATAGTTTTGATGGATAATGGTGGTTATTTTTAAGCATTTATTTCTATTGTTGTATATTTGAATTTTCGGACTTGAGGAAAATTATGGGGGGGTGTAAGAATAATTATTTAATTACAGTAGATGTTGAGATTCGCAAAGTTAAAGCTTTGTAATCATTAAAATACAGATTGGCAGTGTCGCATGTCCAAGTACACAAGGTAAATAGCCTTTAATCAACCTCTAATAAATTCTCACACATCATTCTTCTTACTTTGCCTATATGTAAATGTAGGTTATTTTCGATGGAAATAGTTTTTTGTTGGTTTGTGTGTGTGCAGTGAAATCGATGTTTATCATCGATTACTGATAAAAATCGAATCCTTCCAAGACGATTTATATTCTAGCCAACAATTGCAAACACAAGTTATTTTATGGGATTAAAAAAAAAATTACTAAGCACCAGATGTGCCAACCCCATGCTGTACTTTATGTGTGAAGCAAATTACGAGTTAGGAGATAAGATGGAATTTTGAACATAACCATATTTGGCATAACATAACCATACTTGGCAGCTCAAAGCTCATTGCTGAAAAACCCTCCTAAATAACACTGCACAATGACAAAACCAACCATTTCTCATTGCATTTTCTCTTTGGATAAAATACTATTGCCTGGCAATACTCAGTATTTAGGCTTCCCTTTGTCTACAGCCCTCCTATAGTGCAGTGCAGAATGAACAAGCATATACCACAGACTCCTCTTCAGTCCAGAATGTGGGAAGCTGATGCACAGCAGTGATGGCAGAATGTGCAGGAGGAACTGTAGTGGTGAGTGGATGGGCTGTATAACATGATGCATAGTGCTTTCTCATTCCTATAATTCACATGCCCAACAGTTATGATAGTAGCTCCTCCTGTTTACTAGAATTCTAGTCTTGTCTTTTTCTATAGAGGTTCTTATACCGTGCTCATCACCATAGTATCTGAGCATTTACAGTTCAGCTTTTTTTCAGTACTGCTATGCAATATGGAGGGTTAATGGCTGCTGTGTAGTAACCAGTTGTAACAAAGCCAAGAACACTGATAAATAGAGATAAATATGTTTACTGTGCGTCACAGAGTTCATCGTTCCTTCTGCTCCTTTCTCCGTCATTCCCCTTTAGAACTCTCTGGGCTTTAGAACTCTCTGGGCTTTTGTATTTCTGTCCACTTGCTACCCAATTAATACTCAGTTCAGTTGCATGTGTCTGACTTTAAAGCCACTGCAGCTAACTGCATTGGCAACCACTGCTTCATATATAATTTGTCCCCCTGCCACTTTAGTGTAATGTGTTGCTCACTCAAATAATGTACAAGATAACTCTTGCAGCCATTATGTGCACCTAACTTCTATTGAAGTCAGTAGTAGATTTATTTGTGTGTTTAAAAATTGTGATGTTATCTTTTAAGAACCGCTTCATTATAAACATATACATCCATAGCCTTTTCCCTCCCACCGTTGATTTGCAGAATTTTCCTGCTTCTGGTAGGTTTTATCGTAAGTTATATTTACCACATACTCAGTGTAGGAGTCCTATATCAAAGGAGTGACATATCAAAGAAGATACCTTAATATAATCATAGAGGCTTGAAGATCCAGATAGCTATACCCTTAGGCCTCATGTTTCCATATACCAAGGTCAGATGGTCCTTAGCATTTTAAATAAAAGATTCATAGATTTATAAATTCCAAAGCCAGAATGGACCATTGTGATCATCTAGTGTGACCTCCTGTATTACACATAGACCTCCCCATAAATAATTCCCTTTGAATAGAGCATATCTGTCTTTTAAAAATCAATCTTGATTTAAAAATTGCCAGTGATGGAGAACCCACCACAACCCGTGGTAAATTATTTCAATAGTTAATTACCCTTACTGTTAAAAATGTATGTCTTATTACCAGCCTGACTTTGTCTAGCTTCAGAATGATAGGGCTCTCCTATATGAAGTGGGAGTTTGGAGGCATACCACGCACTCAGCACATCAACTCTCAGTTCCTTTTGAAAATGCATTGTAAATTTGAATAGTAAAACAACATTGTTTTATTGAAATTAACCTGGAAGCCTACAAAACTGACTAAGGTCTGGTATCCTTTTGATACATTTATTTTTCTACCCATCCTATAGAAATCTATAGCAAGGATATAGTTCATTGTTACATGTTGTGGGCTATTTTACATCACTGATTACTGAAGCAAAATCCCCATTATTTTCAATGGAAGATATTACTTTTATAACCCCAAACAATGGTCAAAACACAAACAAAGAAAGCCAAGACACTTCCATGTGACTGTAAAACAGTAGAGAGACAGAAAAAGAGACGTATTTTTCCTCTTACTGTAAGATAACTCTCCAATTGAGCAGAATGCAGTATTGTGAAAGGATAAGGGATAAAATTTTCAAAAGTAACTAATTGACATTTTCAAACAGGATTTAGGCACTTTGGAGCCTAAGGACCAGATTTTCAAAAGTATTGCATTTCTTAAAGATTCAGATAGGTGCCTAGAGGGATTTTCTAAAATGCCTCAGCAGGTTAGGTATCTAACAATGGGAACTAGGTGCCTAACCTGCTTAGGTGCTTTTATAAATCCCACTAAGCACCTGTCTGAATCTGTAGATGTCAAAACACCTTTGAAAATCTGGCCTCTAGGCACTTTTCAAAGTTTTAGCTCATATCTTTTCCTGAAATTTGTGGTTGCTAGTTTATAAAACACCTTTCAGTCCACAGGATCCCAAAGCACTGTACTAGCTACTATACTGTATGCACATGGATCAATTCACCCACCATCAAAATGCAGTCACCCAAAATGGCAACTGTTTAATATGCTATACCAGGAACAGTGTCGGACGTAAAAAGAAGAATCTCATCTCCAATTTAAACTACAGTTGAAACATAGGTATGCAGAAACCTATTTTTAAATTTGTCCAGATCATTACGGTAAACACTTCTGTAGTACTCTTACTAACATGGGGTACTTCATGATTGCAAATGGTGAGGACATTTTTAAAAAAAAATCCTCATCTGAAAGGTAAAACCATGAATAACCTTCAACTCTGGATTGAAAGGGTGTGTAATTTACATTTTCCTCAACCTCAAGGGGATGAATCAAGCCCATCAACTTCATTGAAATTACTCTGGATTCACTGAACGGGAGAGCAGATTTGGACCAATATAAAAATATTGGTCACCAATCCTGAAGACTGAGCAGATTTTTGACAAGCGTCATACATATTTTTTCCCCAAAGAAAAGATTCCCTCCTCGTGGGAAATAAAAGTGAACGCAATACTTAAAATAATATGGAAATATTAATTTAAAATGTTGATATTTAGGTAACAGCGGTGAAAAAAATTGACAAACTCAACCTATCAGTCCATCTGTAATAATCAATATACAGTAATTAGTATGTAATCTTAAATGCTTTACCTTACCAGTGGATTCAGACTATATATCTTAGTCAGTAACTCTGAGGCTAGACATGAAATGTACAGATGAGTGACAACATATTTATATAATAAAAACCAGACTGAGAGCACTGAAAATCAACACTGAACTCAAAGAAATGTTATCTGCTCAGCATAATATATTGAAATGAGATTGAAATATAATGATGTGAAAATTTTACATTTAAAAAAGAAGAAAATACTTTTATGAATTGATCACTAATGTTTGAGGAGTAAATGCATCCTATAAAAACTTCTTCCACAGGAATGGAAAAGTTCTCGGTCTCAGCTATGTTAATAAAATTGGGTCAAACCTTTTCCACTATCTGTTCCAGGAGGTTTTGTCCTTGCAATTAGTGGGACTCCTTGTTTCTAGAAGCAGCAGTTTGGCACCCACACTGAAAATAGATTTCGTCACAATATAGCTCTACCATGGGAATCATTGGCTGGTGACTTGTTTAAAATTGGTGGGGGAAGGAAGGGCAGAAATAAGTCAGGTGTCGGTTTATGAATCAAAACTCCTTCAAAAAAGTGGTTTAGTTTATCTTACAATGTTTATGTAATGAAAATCCATATAATCATTACCCCTTCCAAAAAAAAGTAGGCATTTTGGAGTGTAAGGGTGAGATTTTCAAAGGTTGTAACACAGCCTAAAGGTGCAGATAGGCACCTGGTGGGACTCCACATAGGTCTAGCTATGCAGCATCACTTGCAGGACCAGAGTCTTAGTGCTGAGTTCTGTTCTAGAATTCTAGTCTGAACCACCTTGCCTTGGTCCTGGAGACCATTTTCTTCACTTCCCATTATCTTCTGCTAATCTATCTCCTCCATTTTTCCATGTTGCTTCCTGCCTGCCCCCCACCCCGATTGCCACTCATGACAACACACACAAAAACAAATGAGTTAGAACAGACAAATAAAACAAAAACTGACAAACTATTTGCTCATTTCACCATTTATGTCAATGTGAAGCTGCAGTATTGCATTCCTGCATTTCTGTGCTGTGAGAAGGCATAAATCAGCAGCATTACCAAATCTGTATATGTGGGCAGAGATGGTGTCACCCAGCACATACTGCTGGATTATCCTGGATGCAGAGGAAACCCAGAATAGTTAAATGCAAAGACACAAAAACCAAACCACTCCCCTGAGTTTGTCACACCCTGATGGCCCCCTCCTTCAAGGGGTCCCCTGGGGAAGGCAGATCAGCATTGTTTATTGCTAACACTGTTGCAAGCATTGCAGGATATTTTGGGAAGGGTCAAAGGTGTGAGTGAGTGTGGAATAGAGGATTCCTTTGCAGGGTGTGAGAGGCCGGGGTGGGGGGAAGACAGAAGAGAGCAGAGGACGGGTTAACTCCATGCTCCTGCTAGGCCCAAAGATAAGATGCTGACTCCAGCCAGCTCAAGGACACAGCGCACATCTGACACTCTGCTGCCTGCCAAGAAAGAGCAGGGCCTGGAATCCACCGGCAAGCCATGAGAAAGGAAGATCAACTGAACAGACCTGCAGAGCCAGCCCATAACAAGAGAGGCAAGTGAAGGCCAACACAGAGGAAAACAAAGAGGACAACAGAGTCTAGCCGGTGTGTTTTGGGAAAGTTGAGGAGACCACAGAAAACTGGTTTAGACTGGCACGAAGAGCACCAGGAACAGAGGTCGTGGAATGGAATACCCCCATAGGAGCCCAGGACTTAAAACCCTCCTGAGAGCTGGAGCAATTCGGAGATCACAGCGGACGCCAGATGACCTGGGCCCAGGCCAGAACTCCTGTCCACCCTTCCCCGTCGTCTTCTTACGTTACACCCAGGCTTGGCCAGCCTCAGGTAGAGCGTGTGTGAGTATGAAAGTGGGTAAGGGCTTGGCACACTAGCGCTTTCTTCCTTCCTCTGAGTGACATGGGGAAAACCCATTACTCTTCGCTGTTATTTTATTATTTTATCAATAAAGCTTTAAAACTTAGACACTTGGTGTGTTTCCTCATCTCCCCGCCCCCTCCCCAAATGATCCTGTGGCCTCAGCCTGATCACCTGATGCCTCAGGCAGATTGGTAACAGAAATATGTCTCAAGGTAAGGGTACCAAGATATCTTTTTATGTGCTGTACAATGTACCCTGCAGTTGATTGTTCTATATTTCTCTTTGGGGTTTCCTGTGAGATTTCAATGCAGGGTTTCAAAAATCAGGTTATCCTCCTGTATTAATCCTTTAAAAGCTTTTTCCATTTGAGCTCCTTTCATCCTCGCTGGTGAATTCCTCCACAACACAGCTATAGAAATAGACAGTAGGTATAATGTCTGTAGAAAATATAGTGGGCTAGATGGGGCTGCTCAGATTTACAACAGTTGAAGATCTAGCTCAATATATTTATCACCATATTAAAATTAATAATCAGAGTAATATTAACCCCAGCTTAAATAATAGCAGTACCATACATACCTGCACTGCAAAATCATGCACACTAGCCACTCCAGCATTTCTGGAAGAGAGAAACCATTTTTGGTAGGTGCAGTGGAGTAGCTCAGAAGACTGAGAGCAGATCATCTGAGAATTCAGATAAATCACCATAGGTTCTCCCATCACTGTAGTTAATCAACCTCCCCGATAGGCAGCAGCTAGGTCGACTGAAGAATTTCAGTGCAGACAAGCCCTTGGAATGTGAACTAGACAGAGGTCCTGTTCTGGGAGATCAGTTGTCTTAAAAGCTATTTATCTGAAGGAGAATTTATCATGATTTCTATTACTCAGGCCATATCTACACTACAAAGTTAAGTCGACTTCATGTAAGTCAACATCGAGCCTCTGATTCAAGCAAGTCGATCTTGCGTGCACACTACACTCGTGTTGGTGGAGTGCATCCTCACTAGCAGGGCTTGCATCGACGCATGGAGCACTGCACTGTGGGTAGCTATCCCACAGTGCACGTAGCTGAGTAGAATTTTGGGTTGGGCTTGCAGTGCCTTATGGGACCAAAACACCGATGTGGGAGTGTGATACACCATGGCCAGACGGCAGCAGGAGAGTGATATACGAGAGATATGTAAGTCCCAGGATGAGGAGAAGCCTTATTCCCTGTAGAGGGAAGAAAGGTTTCTATAGATTAATTAAAAGCACCTGAAGCCAATTGGAGCACCTGAAGCTAGTCACCTAATAAACCCCCCCTGCTTCAATCAGCCAGGGGAAGGAGTTGGAGCAGAGTGGTTTTGAGTTGGAGCAGAGAGCAGTTTGAAGGAGTTGAAGTTGAGGAGAGTTTGGAGAAGTGCCGTGGTTGGCTAGAAGACCAAGACCCTAGGTAAAGGGACACCCGGCTTGTGCAGAGAGAGAAGGCAGGAAGCCCCACAAGCTGAAGAGCAGGTGAGGGAAGTAGCCCAGGGGAAGGAAGCACTAGTTCAAGTGGTTTACCACTATCCCTAGGGCCCCTGGGCTGGGACCCGGAGTAGAGGGTGGCCCGGGTCCCTCCCTCTCCACTACGCTTCTCTGGATTACTAGTGGGACAGTAGATACCCTAGTTCAGGGGCAGGAAACTGCACCACAACCCCCCCCCCCAGAAGAGGAAGTGTAAGACCCATCATAATCATTCTTGAAATTTGCCACAGCATGGTTATGGTAACGTGTCGTTAGCCTCCCATGACGCATTTACCTCACTCTCTCCTTCCTCCTTCCCTCCCTCCCTGAAATCAATGACAAACAAACCAAGCCTTTTTTGCACCTTTTTTCGTAAGCCTGGGTTATCCGCACAGATGCCATAGCATGAAAAATATGGACCCTGCTCAGTGGTACACTGTTGTTGTGAGCATTGCAAACACCTCCTGCCTTATCCTGAGTATTTCCACAGCCAATACAGCAGCTACCTCATGGAACAATATGATGCCATGCAAACAGCCCTGCTGGAAGATATACAACAGAAGAATTCGCCGTTGCTGACCACAGTCACGCATCACCTTGACACTGAGCCATTGGCCATTATCTTTGAAAACTCGTGGCGAACCGGGGAAGTCCCGGATGACTGGAAAAAGGCTAATGTAGTGCCAATCTTTAAAAAAGAGAAGAAGGAGGATCCTGGGAACTACAGGCCAGTCAGCCTCACCTCAGTCCCTGGAAAAATCATGGAGCAGGTCCTCAAAGAATCAATCCTAAAGCACTTGCATGAGAGGAAAGTGATCAGGAACAGCCAGCATGGATTCACCAAGGGAAGGTCATGCCTGACTAATCTAATCGCCTTTTATGATGAGATTACTGGTTCTGTGGATGAAGGGAAAGCAGTGGATGTATTGTTTCTTGACTTTAGCAAAGCTTTTGACACGGTCTCCCACAGTATTCTTGTCAGCAAGTTAAGGAAGTATGGGCTGGATGAATGCACTATAAGGTGGGTAGAAAGCTGGCTAGATTGTCGGGCTCAACGGGTAGTGATCAATGGCTCCATGTCTAGTTGGCAGCCGGTATCAAGTGGAGTACCCCAAGGGTCGGTCCTGGGGCCGGTTTTGTTCAATATCTTCATAATTGATCTGGAGGATGGTGTGGATTGCACTCTCAGCAAATTTGCGGATGATACTAAACTGGGAGGAGTGGTAGATACGTTGGAGGGGAGGGATAGGATACAGAAGGACCTAGACAAATTGGAGGATTGGGCCAAAAGAAATCTGATGAGGTTCAATAAGGATAAGTGCAGGGTCCTGCACTTAGGACGGAAGAACCCAATGCACAGCTACAGACTAGGGACCGAATGGCTAGGCAGCAGTTCTGCGGAAAAGGACCTAGGGGTGACAGTGGACGAGAAGCTGGATATGAGTCAGCAGTGTGCCCTTGTTGCCAAGAAGACCAATGGCATTTTGGGATGTATAAGTAGGGGCATAGCCAGCAGATCGAGGGACGTGATCGTTCCCCTCTATTCGACATTGGTGAGGCCTCATCTGGAGTACTGTGTCCAGTTTTGGGCCCCACACTTCAAGAAGGATGTGGATAAATTGGAGAGAGTCCAGCGAAGGGCAACAAAAATGATTAGGGGACTGGAACACATGAGTTATGAGGAGAGGTTGAGGGAGCTGGGATTGTTTAGCCTGCAGAAGAGAAGAATGAGGGGGGATTTGATAGCTGCTTTCAACTACCTGAAAGGGGGTTCCAAAGAGGATGGCTCTAGACTGTTCTCAATGGTAGCAGATGACAGAACGAGGAGTAATGGTCTCAAGTTGCAGTGGGGGAGGTTTAGATTGGATATTAGGAAAAACTTTTTCACTAAGAGGGTGGTGAAACACTGGAATGCGTTACCTAGGGAGGTGGTAGAATCTCCTTCCTTAGAGGTTTTTAAGGTCAGGCTTGACAAAGCTCTGGCTGGGATGATTTAACTGGGAATTGGTCCTGCTTCGAGCAGCGGGTTGGACTAGATGACCTTCTGGGGTCCCTTCCATCCCTGATATTCTATGATTCTATGATTCTATGACACGGTTGAGCGCTGTTTCTGGACCCAGGAAACAAGCACGGACTGTTGGGACTCCATCATTATGCAGCTATGGGATAACGAGCAGTGGCTGCAGAACTTTTGAAAGCATAAGGCCACTTTCCAGGAACTGTGTGAAGAGCTTTCCCCAGCCCTGAAGTGCAGCAATACTAAAATGAGAGCTGCTCTGACAGTGGAGAAGCAAGTGTGATAGTTCTGTGGAAGCTTGCAATGCCAGCTTGCTACCGGTCAGTGGGGAATCAATTTGGAGCGGGTAAATCTACCATCAGATCTGTTGTGATCCAAGTTTGCAAGGCCATCAACAGACTTCTGCTAAGAAGGGTCGTGACTCTGGGCAATGTGCAGGACATAGTGGGTGGTTTTTGGGCGATGGGGTTCGTAAGTGGGAGGGGCAATGGACGGAACACATATCCCTATCTTGGCACCAGAACACCTTGCCAAAGAGTATATAAATCAAAAGGGCCACTTCTCAAAGGTGTTGCAAGTGCTGGTGGATCACAGGGGCCGTTTCACTGACATCAATGCGGGATGGTCGGGAAAGGTGCATGACGCGCATCTTTAGGAACTCCAGTCTGTTCAGAAAGCTGCAAACAGCCGCTTTCTTTCCAGACTGCAAAATAACCATTGGTGATGTTGAAATGCCACTTGTGATCCTGGGAGACCCAGCCTACCCCTTGGTCCCATGGCTCATGGAGCTGTACACAGGGAGCCTGAACAGCAGTAAAGACTGGTTCAACTATAGGCTGAGACGTGCAGAATGGTGGCGGAATGTGCCTTTGGATGTTTAAAATGTTGCTGGCATTGTTTGCTACTAGGTTACACCTCAGTGAAAGCAATATCCCCATTGTTACTGCCGACTGCTGTGTGCTCCATAATATCTGTGAAACAAAGGGAGAAAAGTTTCCGCCAGGGTGGCGGGGCTGAGGCAGATTACCTAGCAGCCAGACACCGGGGCAATTGAAGGGCTCTGCATCTCTGTGAGGCTTTGAAAATCAGTTTCAGCAATGCGCCAGAGTAATGTGACACTTATTTGTGGTGTTCCTTACCAAACTGTCCCTTCCATTGCATTTTCTCCCCTGTAAACTCCACCCCCACCAACCACCGTGTGTTGAATGAATAAACACAATCCATTAAGTTTTATTATGCACATAAACACAGAGACAGCAAAGAAAAGTAAGATAACCTGGGGCAAAAAGGCTGATAACACAGTGGGGAGAGAAACAAGGACAGCTTGCTTACAGATGCACTGCAATAACAATCAAAGGTGTGGGAATGGGCGCCTTCTGGTCCTTGTACCCTCCCCTGGTGTTGAGTGCGAGGGATACCAAACCACCCGCACCCTTCCCCGCTACTGCCTCATAGGACTTTTGGGGGAGGAGGATTGAGAACTGGGCGATGATGGCAGCAGGTTCAGCATCGGCTGCAGAGGGACTCCAGTATCCAGCTGCCTTTCTTGAACCTCAACCGATGCCTCAACATGTCAGATTGCTCCTTCATAATCTGCAGCATTTCTTCCTGCATGCCACGCTCTTGTTCCCTGCATGCTTTCCTGTCCACCCTGTCCATGTCCCAGTTCTCAGACAGTGTAATCTTCCATGCTCTGAGCTCCATCTTGTCATGCTCAGAGGCGCGCCATTAACTCATTTAACATGTCCTCCCAAGTCTTTTTCTGCCTTCTAATCTGGGAAAGTCTCTGTCCCAGTGTTCAGGATGCAAAGTTTCAGCTGCAAGGAATGCAAAGCCCAAGGGAAGCATTGGCAGTGCATACATTCTGGTGCAAGGTTAATTTTTTTTATAAAAAAGACACCCCTCAATACACTTCACTGCAAGTCACAACATAATCACAATGGCTGGCTATTGTAAGAGTCAGTTTGCTGCTCCAGCCACGGTGAGTAAGGCCACGAGGCATGGGCAAGAGGTCTTGTGCTGCTGCTTTTGTGAAGACATCCTTGGGATCACAGGTTGAAACTTGAGAACAGCCCCCTTTCCCCTAGCAAGCTGGATGGTGCTTGAGGACAGTGTAAAGTCCTCCAAATAGGTTGTTTTTTTACAAAAGTGGCACCAGGTTGGGGGGGAAGGGAGATAAACAGCAAGCCGCCTCCCTTCCCTTTTTTTTTTTTAATGCTGCTTGCAGTACATGGTGATACCTTCTAACCACAACCATGGCACATTTGGGAAAGCGTGGTTGTGTAACCAAGATTTCACCAAATAGGGGGTGGATTACTTGTTGAATTGTTTGTGGTTTAAGGGCTAGCATTGAAAACTTCCTCCGTTTCCCCTAGGTGGCCCTGTGCCATATCACCCCCCTGAGGGTAACAGAGGCAGCAAGGGAGCAGATGCTGCAAGCGTCTGGCTACAGCCCTGGTCCTTATTCTGCAATGCCGTGTGCTGCAGTGATGCCAGCAGAGTTAATACTGGAGTAGCAGGGGAAATTATCCTACTGCAGTGGACGAAATAAGGCAGCCTTCCCAGAAACCTTCTGCAAAGGATGGCAGAGTCCCTCCATGAAAGCTTCCTAGAGATCTCCATGGAGGATTTGAGGGCCATCCCCATGCACATAAACAGTCTTTCTCAGTGAGCACCCTTTGTGTAGCTGGAGTGGCCATTGATACCCATTACACCTACTTTTTTGTTCAGATTAACCATAAAAAATAGTAGCATGTAATCGGTACAGTTTGGTTGGAAATGTGTACTCACCAGAGATGCCTTCTCCAGCATCACACTCCTCCACCAGCTGGTCCTGTGAAGGGATGGGCTCCAGGGTTAAAAACAGTTCTTGGCTGTCAGGGAGAATGGATCCTCCACTTGCCTGCCTCACGTTTTCCTCTTCCTCCTCTTCATCAACAGTGCCCTCTTGGTTGTTGCCTGAGGTTGCCTGGGGCTCCTGGAAGGTATCCATGAAGCATTTTGTGGTACTGGTGTGGTCACCGCCGAGAATCACATGCAGCTCCTCATAAAAGCGGCATGTCTGTGGGGCAGAACTAGAACGACTGTTCACCTCCCTTGTCTTCTTTATTTTCCTTTATTTCCAAAGCTCCTTTATTTTCACGCAGCACTGTCCCTGTGTAGTTCTTATTCCCCAGGCCCCATGCAATCTTGGCATTAAAGTCAGCGTTTTTTCTGCTGGATTGGCGCTCTGCTAGCACAGACTCTTCTGCCCATACAGCAATAAGATCTACCACCTCCTATGTACTCCATGCTGGAGTGCATTTGCGGCCTTGAATCTCCGTGATCAGCTGTGCTGGCAAGCTCTCCATGCTGATCAAACAGAAAATGAAAATTCAAAAGTTCCCGGGGCTTTAACAGGGGAGTGGCTGTTTCCTGTGTACTTGGCTGACTTGCAATGGAGTTGAAAGTGCTCTCCAGAGCAGTCACAGCAGAGCACTGGGGGACACCTCCTGGAGACCAGTTCATTCAACTTACACAATGCAGTGTCTCCACTACCCCATGTCAACCCGTGGATGTCGAATCAAGTGCTATGCCTCTCACAGAGATGGAGTACAGAAGTCAACTTTACAGGCCACTTAGGTTGGTGGAAGGGATTCAGTAGTGTAGACACGTACATTTATTAGATCAACTTAACGCAGCTGATGTTGACCTAAGTTTGTTGTGTAGATCAGGCCTCAGATAATACTGTCTTTTCTTACAAACCAAAAAATCACTACATCATCAAGATAGGTGAAAACTTTTGAGGTTGGATTCAAAGGAGGGAAAAGATGCAATTGTTTCTCTAGAAACGAGAAATAATCTAAAAATTTTAACCAGGGTCAAAGGTTCATAGCTCTATCTCAAATTTGCATTATTCAAAACAGATTTGAGTTTTCAGTACTCACTGCTTCAAGCAATTTAGGAGAGCGTACACTTCTACTTAATCTGCACAGTCATGTTCTCAATCATCATAGAGAATTGGCTAACAAGAATCTTACGCTATAATCCAAACCCTAATTTAAAGTTTTTCCCGTATGGGCAGATTAATCCTATGCCTTCCTAGTTGTTGATATTATTGTCAAATATTATTTATGTCAAAATCATGAGATGGTAAAGTTAGAGGAATCCCCAGTAGTAATGATTCATCATCTCAGTGTCATTACTTGAATGTATGGTCTGTGAGATGTCCTTACGTTGTAGCAGCTTTTCCTTCTCCAGCTGTATTCTTTAATTATACTTAGTCCATACATCCCTAGAATGGAGAACCCTGCACAGAAGGGTTTTTTATGCGACCTGAAATGTTGAATTTTACTTAATATTATAGACCATTTATAAAGGATTATTAAATGATTAATAAATAGTTTAATAATTGTTAAAAGTTGTATACATAATTATAGAGTCCAGTAGGAGCTGATGTGCTTATGGCTCATACACTACGCTCCTCATATCTGTAACATTCTAATAACCTCTATCAATCATTTATAAACTATATATGTTTCCCTAGTATAAGGTTTGTCTTTGCAAATTCATTTAATGCCATCACAGGTTATGAGCCAGTAAAATTTTGCTTCTGTGAGTAGTACTAAATCAACAGGACAACTTATATCAGTTAAGTTTTCAAAGGAACATGCATTTAGACGCCGAGATTACTTTCTTCTGGTAATTCACTTAAGTTTCTTTGTTGCTAAAAATAGGGACAGAAGTACCAAAAGGGCAGCAAATTTAGGCATCCATCCTGTAATGAAATCTGTTCAGGCTGACAGTAAGTATGAATCTCTTACTGGGGCCTTAATTATCAGTGGCACAAAATAGCCCAATATATTTAATCATGCATTTGGAACTGCATGAATAACTCATTTTTTGGTTCACTGGGGATTCTGGAAAAAAATAATTTTGGGTCAACCTGAAAATAAAATTTTGGTGAATTGAAAAGTTGAAGGGAAAAAAATTGTTTCAGGTCAAATGAAACATTTCATTCAGTCCTGAAACAGAATGTTTTGCTTAGAGCATATTTTAAACTTTGTAGAAATAAAATTAATCAAAATTTTGAAACAAAACATAACTTAAAACTAAAATGTTTCATTTTCAAAATGTCAGAACAAAATGTTTCTATTTTCCAAAAAAAATTTCCCAACACAAAAACAATTTGGCAAAACCAACCCATGAAACATTTTGGTATTACCAAATCTGCATTTTCCGCCAAAAAAATTTGGTGGAACTTTTTTGCCAGATCTGCACACATCATGGCTTATGGTGGCACTGGTTATGTTTAGATGATTTTGTGACCTAGTGAATGTCACAGCAGCAGGCTTCAATGTGTCAGTCTTGGTTACAAGCTCCATTCTCAAATAGGTTTCGCACAATGAAAGCTGGTAGAACTCAGACAGTGAATCTTGCTCCTGGTCTCCACCTGCTTGGAACTATGAAAATTTTTAAATGATTTTAAAATGTGATTGATGTCAGAAGGTGATATGTTAAAGGACTTACTTGCCAGAGTTTATAGTTTATTTTCCTATTATTTTGTTTTTTAAATGATGGATTTTAAAATGACAGTAATATGATTCCAGATATGGCTCTATAATTACAAAAAAAATCATGTCCTCACCTCAAATTATGCAGTAGGGGCCCTTTGTCTACCTTAATGGAGAAGTTGAGTTGCTCCTTTAATTGCAAGCCTGGCTTTTCCAGCAGGCTGGAAGGAAAGGGGTGGTTACCCCTTAAAGAACCTCCCCAGCTTCCCCGACAGGAAGCAGTCAGCCTGACCAGGCTGATTGGGAGGGACAGGAGACTGGAAGAAGGGGGTGGTATAAATACAACCAGGGCAGTTCCAGGAAAGCCCTCTTTAATCTGGACCAGGCTAGCAACTCCCACCCATGGAAGTAGTTAAAATTCCAGGTTTCATCAAGATCCACTGCCGACATAGCACTCCTTTGTAGGGAAGCTGGGAAGGAATTTTTCCCTCACAGTCAGATTGGCTGAGGTGAGGTTGGTCTTGTTTGCCTTCCTTCAGATTGGGCACGCAAAATCGGTGGAATCTTTTGACCTTAATCTCTGTGCCTCAGGTTCCCATTTATAAAGTGGGAATAATACCCACTCATCTCATAGGGGTGCTTTGAAGATAGATTAATTCTATCTATTAATTCAGGGCAGAAAAGGTGGGGGAGTTGCACTGTATGTAAGAGAGCAGTATGACTGCTCAGAGCTCCGGTATGAAACTGCAGAAAAACTTGAGAGTCTCTGGATTAAGTTTAGAAGAAGTGTGAGCAACAAGGGTGATGTCGTGGTGGGAGTCTGCAGAACCACCTGATCAACATCCACTACAGCAAACAGGGAAAGATTAAGAATGAGCTCTCAAAAATGGATACTCTCATAAAAAAACAACCTTCCACACAAACTTCCTCGTGGCTGGACTTCGCTAAAACTAGACAAGCCATTTACAACACACACTTTGCTTCTCTACAAAAGAAAAAGGACACTAAACTTTCTAAACTACTACATGCCACAAGGGGCCACAGCAATGGTTCCCTCAACCCACCCAGCAATATTGTTAACCTATCCAACTATACTCTCAGCCCAGCAGAAGCAGCTGTCCTATCTCGGGGCCTCTCCTTCTGCCCCTCCACCCCCACAAACATGATACAGTTCTGTGGTGACCTAGAATCCTATTTTCGACGTCTCCGACTCAAGGAATATTTCCAACATACCTCTGAACAACATACTAATCCACAGAGTTCTCCCTACCAACACTACAAAAAGAAGGATTCTAGGTGGACTCCTCCTGAAGGTCGAAACAGCAGACTGGACTTCTACACAGAGTGCTTCCGCTGATGTGCACGGGCTGAAATTGTGGAAAAGCAACATCACTTGCCCCACAACCTCAGCCGTGCAGAACACAATGCCATCCACTGCCTCAGAAACAACTCTGACATCATAATCAAAAAGGCTGACAAAGGAGGTGCTGTTGTCATCATGAATAGGTCGGAATATGAACAAGAGGCTGCTCGGCAGCTCTCCAACACCACTTTCTACAAGCCATTACCCTTTGATCCCACTGAGAGTTACCAAAAGAAACTACAGCATTTGCTCAAGAAACTCCCTGAAAAAGCACAAGATCAAATCCGCACAGACACACCCTGGGAACCCCGACCTGGGATATTCTATCTACTACCCAAGATCCATAAACCTGGAAATCCTGGGCACCCCATCATTTCAAGCATTGGCACCCTGACAGCAGGATTGTCTGGCTATGTAGGCTCCCTCCTCAGGCCCTACACTACCAGCACGCCCAGCTACCTTAGAGACACCACTGACTTCCTGAGGAAACTACAATCCATCGGTGATCTTCCTGATAACACCATCCTGGCCACAATGGATGTAGAAGCCCTCTACACCAACATTCCACACAAAGATGGACTACAAGCCGTCAAGAACACTATCCCCGATAATGTCACGGCTAACCTGGTGGCTGAACTTTGTGACTTTGTCCTTTCCCATAACTATTTTACATTTGGGGACAATGTATACCTTCAAATCAGTGGCACTGTTATGGGTACCCGCATGGCCCCACAGTATGCCAACATTTTTATGGCTGACTTAGAACAACGCTTCCTCAGCTCTTGTCCCCTAACGCCCCTACTCTACTTGCGCTATATTGATGACATCTTCATCATCTGGACCCATGGAAAAGAAGCCCTTGAGGAATTCCACCATGATTTCAACAATTTCCATCCCACCATCAACCTCAGCCTGGTCCAGTCCACACAAGAGATCCAATTCCTGGACACTACGGTGCTAATAAACGATGGTCACATAAACACCACCCTATACCAGAAACCTACTGACCGCTATTCCTACCTACATGCCTCCAGCTTTCACCCTGACCACACCACACGATCCATCGTCTACAGCCAAGCTCTGCGATACAACCGCATTTGCTCCAACCCCTCAGACAGAGACAAACACCTACAAGATCTCTATCAAGCATTCTTACAACTGCAGTACCCACCTGTGGAAGTGAAGAAACAGATTGATAGAGCCAGAAGAGTTGCCAGAAGTCACCTACTACAGGACAGGCCTAACAAAGAAAATAACAGAACGCCACTAGCCGTCACCTTCAGCCCCCAACTAAAACCCCTCCAACGCATTATTAAGGATCTACAACCTATCCTGAAGGATGACCCAACACTCTCACAAATCTTGGGAGACAGGCCAGTCCTTGCCTACAGACAGCCCTCCACCCTGAAGCAAATACTCACCAGCAACCACACAACAGAACCACTAACCCAGGAACCTATCCTTGCAACAAAGCCCGTTGCCAACTGTGCCCACATATCTATTCAGGGGACACCATCACAGGGCCTAATAACATCAGCCACGCTATCAGAGGCTCGTTCACCTGCACATCCACCGATGTGATATATGCCATCATGTGCCAGCAATGCCTCTCTGCCATGTACATTGGTCAAACTGGATAGTCTCTACTTAAAAGAATAAATGGATACAAATCAGATATCAAGAATTATAAGATTCATAAACCAGTCGGAGAACACTTCAATCTCTCTGGTCACGTGATTAAAGACGTGAAAGTTGCAATATTACAACAAAAGAACTTCAAATCCAGACTCCAGCGAGAAACTGTTGAATTGGAATTCATTTGCAAATTGGATACAATTAACTTAGGCTTGAATAGAGACTGGGAGTGGCTAAGTCATTATGCAAGGTAACCTATTTCCCCTTGTTTTTCCTACCCCCCCCCCAGACGCTCTTGTTAAACCCTGGATTTGTGCTGGAAATGGCCCACCTTGATGCACATTGTAAGGAGAGTGGTCACTTTAGATAAGCTATTAACAGCAGGAGAGTGGAGTGGGGGGAGGTATTTTTTCATGCTTTGTGTGTATAAAAAGATCTTCTGCACTTTCCACAGTATGCATCCGATGAAGTGAGCTGTAGCTCACGAAAGCTTATGCTCAAATAAATTCGTTAGTCTGTAAGGTGCCACAAGTACTCTTTTTCTTTTTGCTATAGACCACCGGACCAGGGGGATGAGGTGGACGAGGCTTTCTTCCGGCAACTAATAGATCGCAAGGATTTCACTGTAAGGATTTCACTGTAAGGATTTTTAGTAGATCGCAGGCCCTGGTTCTCATGGGAGACCTTAATCATCCTGTTGTCTGCTGGGAGAGCAATACAGGGGTACACAGACAATCCAGGAAGTTTTTGAAAAGTGTAGGGGACAATTTCCTGGTGCAAGTGCTGGAGGAACCAACTAGGGGCAGAGCTCTTCTTGACCTGCTGCTCACAAACCGGAAAGAATTAGTAGGGGAAGCAAAAGTGGATGGGAACCTGGGAGGCAGTGACCATGAGATGGTCAAGTTCAGGGTCCTAACACAAGGAAGAAAGGAGAGCAGCAGAATACGGACCCTGGACTTCAGAAAAGCAGACTTGGACAACCTCAGAGAACTGATGGGCAGGATCCTCTGGGAGAATAACATGAGAGGGAAAGGAGTCCAGGAGAGCTGGCGGTATTTTAAAGAATCCTTATTGAGGTTACAGGGACAAAACATCCCGATGTGTAGAAAGAACAGTAAATATGGCAGGTAACCAGCTTGGCTTTAACAGTGAAATCCTTGCTGATCTTAAACACAAAAAAAAAGCTTACAAGAAATGGAGGATTGGACAAATGACCAGGGATGAGTATAAAAATATTGCTCCGGTATGCAGGAGTGAAATCGGGAAGGCCAAATCACACCTGGAGTTGCAGCTAGCAAGAGATGTTAAGAGTAACAAGAAGGGTTTCTTCAGGTATGTTAGCAACAAGAAGAAAGTCAAGAAAAGTGTGGGCACCTTACTGAATGAGGGAGGCAACCTAGTGACAGAGGATGTGGAAAAAGCTAATGTACTCAATGCTTTTTTTGCCTCTGTCTTCACGACCAAGGTCAGCTCCAGACTGCTGCACTGGGCAGCACAGCATGGGGAGGAGGTGACCAGCCCTCTGTGGAGAAAGAAGTGATTCGGGACTATTTAGAAAAGCTTCACAAGCACAAGTCCATGGGTCCAGATGCGCTGCATCTGAGAGTGCGAAAGGAGTTGGCGGATGTGATTGCAGAGCCGTTGGCCATTATCTTTGAAAACTCATGGTGATCGGGGGAGGTCCCGGACGACTGGAAAAAGGCTAATGTAGTGCCAATCTTTAAAAAAGGGAAGAAGGAGGATCCTGGGAACTACAGGCCAGTCAGCCTCACCTCAGTGCCTGGAAAAATCATGGAACAGGTCCTCAAGGAATCAATTCTGAAGCACTTAGAGGAGAGGAAAGTGATAGCATAGATTCACCAAGGGAAGGTCATGCCTGATTAATCTAATTGCCTTCTATGATGAGATTAACTGGCTCTGTGGATGAGGGGAAAGCAGTGGACGTGTTGTTCCTTGACTTTAGCAAAGCTTTTGACACAGTCTCCCACAGTATTCTTGCCTAGCAAGTTAAAGAAGTATGGGCTGGATGAATGGACTATAAGGTGGAGAGAAAGCTGGCTAGATTGTCTGGCTCAATGGGTAGTGATCAATGGCTCCATGTCTAGTTGGCAGTGGAGTGGAGTGCCCCAAGGGTTGGTCCTGGGGCTGGTTTTGTAAAATATCTTCATTAATGATCTGGAGGATGGTGTGGATTGCACCCTCAGCAAGTTTGCAGATGACACTAAACTGGGAGGAGAGGTAGATACGCTGGAGGGTAGGGATAGGATACAGAGGGACCTAGACAAATTAGAGGATTGGGCCAAAAGAAATCTGATGAGGTTCAACAAGGACAAGTGCAGAGTCCTGCACTTAGGACGGAAGAATCCCATGCACCGCTACAGACTAGGGACCGAATGGCTCGGCAGCAGTTCTGCAGAAAAGGACCTAGGGGTTACAGTGGATGAGAAGCTGGATATGAGTCAACAGTGTGCCCTTGTTGCCAAGAAGACCAATGGCATTTTGGGATGTGTACGTAGGGGCATTGCCAGCAGATCGAGGGACGTGATCATTCCCCTCTATTCGACCTTGGTGAGGCCTCATCTGGAGTACTGTGTCCAGTTTTGGGCCCCACACTACAAGAAGGATGTGGAAAAATTGGAAAACGTCCAGCAGAGGGCAACAAAAATGATTAGGGGACTGGAACACACGAATTATGAGGAGAGGCTGAGGGAACTGGGATTGTTTAGTCTGCGGAAGAGAAGAATGAGGGGGGATTTGATAGCTGCTTTCAACTACCTGAAAGGGGGTTCCAAAGAGGACGGATCTAGACTGTTCTCAGTGGTAGCAGATGACAGAACTAGGAGTAATGGTCTCAAGTTGCAGTGGGGGAGGTTTAAGTTGGATATTCGGAAAAAACTTTTTCGCTAGGAGGGTGGTGAAGCATTGGGATGTGTTACCTAGGGAGGTGGTAGAATCTCCTTCCTTAGATGTTTTTAAGGTCAGGCTTGACAAAGCCCTGGCTGGGATGATTTAGTTGGGGATTGGTCCTGCTTTGAGCGGGGGTTGGACTAGATGACCTCCTGAGGTCCCTTCCAACCCTGATATTCTATGATTCTAATGTTTATGAAGCACTCAGATACTCTAGTGATGACAGCCATAGAAAAGCCCATGATGAAACTAATAATTCTGTCTTCAGAGCAGCGTTTGAGTACTGTGCAGTAAAGATGGCTTGGGGCCACACACTGAACCATGGGAAGAAACCAAAATATTGAACAGCTGATCATTAAGTGAGCATCATCTTTCCTGAGCCCTGATTAAAGCAGGGATCCTGTGGAAAAAATAGTATGTGATCATGTACCATAATGCACACACAAAAGAGGATTGAAGTATGATTGCACAGGCAACCTTCATTCCAGCATTTCCTAACTTTTGAGTGCTTGACTTTGCAAAATGATTTGTGTGTGTATAATTTCACATATAATTCTAAAAGTATTGTACAAGCAGTCAAAATAAAAATGTAACTGTAAGCTGCTGTAGAAGGTAGTGTAGGTTGGTGTTCTACATATTGTAGAATTATTTTTGTATGATTTTAAATGTTATGTACATTGTCATTGTTTTCTAATTTTAACTAAACGAGACCTTTCCTCAAAAGATGACGATGTGCTGTAACAATCACATGGCCAGCAGTTGTAATTAAGGAAAGTCAACTCTGTGGCATAGCTTGTTGTTTGTTTAGTGTGTTAATTAGAATAGAATTTCACAGTGAGTGGGAGTAGTTGGCTCTCCTTAGAGTCTAACAGCTTTGTATATCACCAGTCCTAATAAGCTGAGCAAATATGTTCCTTGTTCATTTGTAGTTAGTAAGTTAAATGAGTATAATTCAGCAACCTGTACACTTTATAGTAGCAGAACATGTATTTTTTCTTCTATGGATTTGAAAGGAACAAACAGTCTTATGCCTAGACATGTTGAGGAAGGCTGTTTTTGTAACAACCTTAAAAAATATATTCTCTCTTTGTCCAGGAGAGTATGAGAACTGCTGTCAGATACACAGGGGCTGATTGTACATACATTATGAGCACCAGGGAAATGGATGTTAGGACATAATAGATGCAGTTAAGTTGTCATAAAGGAAGAAAAATTGGGAGCTATTAGTGTACACTACTGGGATAGTTAGTTGAAAGGCCAAATACAGCTTTACTGTAGGTAACGTAATAAAAACAGAGCTTCTGTTAAATAGGTATCACTAAACCATAAATTGGGCTATAGCAATGTGATTGTTAAAAGTATTTAGCTTTGTTATGTCGTTTAGCATAGTTACAGTTACACTGATGATTTATTTATTTGGTTTAGAACATCATTTCTTTTAAATAGCTTTGGGTGTAGCGAATCGCTCCTCTCTAGATTACCGAAATAGAAATATCAATATCTTTTTAATTTATAATTCATCAGAGGCTGCCAGTACCTATACTTTTTTTTCGGAATGCAGACATTCCAAGTCATGTTTTTATACATTGTTTCGTAGCAGCTTCGCTATTTTAATGACCAGCTGCTACCACGCCTTGCAAAACTAGGAGAACGTGAAGGAAAAAGAGAACTCAAATGAACATATTTAAAATAACTTCAATATATTACCTTTGAATTCCTGCAAAAAAGGCACAATTTCTCAGTGAGGTAGTAATGCAATTAGATTACTGTAATTTTACTCTTTCTAAAATCTGGAAAGAAATTGTTTCGGCTCTGACCTAGAAGTCGAGCATAAATCTAAAAAGAGGAGCAAGCAGCCAGTGGAAGTGAAAGCGATGCTGTGATTCTTCGGAGTTCTGTGAAGATTTTAGTGCGACCAAATCTTAAACAAGAACCGAATGAACAAGATATTTTGTGTTCTAGGAAACAAATTTCTTCAACTTGGGTTCTACACAAGTAAGCAGCTCTAATCTGTTGGGAAAGGGATGGCTGTTTTGTTCCTCATCCTTGGCAAAATTGATGCACTTTTAATTCATGCAATGATGCCCAGGTGTTGGGGAGATGAGTATTTTTTGGAATACATAATAAATTATAGCAAAAAATAACTTATTTGGACCTGTGCATATGAATTCTATAAGACAAGAAATACCTTAAATCAGTGGTTCTCAAAGCCGGTCCGCCGGCTTGTTCAGGGAAAGCCCCTGGCGGGCCAGACCGGTTTGTTTACCTGCCACGTCTGCAGGTTTGGCCAATCACGGCTCCCACTGGCCGTGGTTCGCCGCTCCAAGCCAATGGGGCCTGTGGGAATGGCAGCTGGCACGTCCCTTGGCCTGCACTGCTTCCCGCAGCCCCCATTGGCCTGGAGCTGCGAACCGCAGCCAGTGGGAGCCGTGATCAGCCAAACCTGCGGATGCAGCAGGTAAACAAACCGGTCCGACCCATCAGGGGCTTTCCCTGAACAAGCGGCGGACTGGCTTTGAGAACCACTGCCTTAAAAAACAACAGTAAGTTCCCAGAACTGACCCAGCATTCTCCACCAAGTACAGCGTGGCCAGATGGACTGTTTGCTACAGACTGGCCTCCCACCAAAATACTTCAATGTTAAGTCAGATGCTGTGGCAACATCCAGCAGGTGGACAGTATTTTGAGCAACAGAAGGTCAAATACATTACACGGATTGAATCATACCCACAGTTTTGGAAACACATGAAAGAATATCATCTGAATAGACTGTATGCTGCAGCAAATAAATAGCCCTAACAAAGGGCCTGATCCAAAGTCCATTGAAGTCAATAGGAAGACTCCCATTGACTTGAGCAAGCAGTGGATCAGCCCCTAAATACACAAATATGAAGACTCAAAAGCAAAAGCCATCAGTTCCTAGGCAGTAATGTACCTAGGACATATCCTCAGGAAGCAGATTTCAGAGTAGCAACCGTGTTAGTTTGTATTCGCAAAAAGAAAAGGTGTACTAGTGGCACCTTAGAGACTAACCAATTTATTTGAGCATAAGTTTTCGTGAGCCGCAGCTCACTTAATCAGATGCATTCAGTGGAAAATACAGTGAGGAGATTTATATACACACAGAACATGAAAAAATGGGTGTTATCATACACATTGTAAGGAGAGTGATTACTTAAGATGAGCTATTACCAGCAGGAGAGCGGGGGGGAGGGGAGGGGAAAGAAAACCTTTTATACAGATAATCAAGGTGGGCCATTGCCAGCAGTTAACAGGAACGTCTGAGGAGCGGTGGGGGGCGGGGGAATAAACATGGGGAAATAGTTTTATTTTGTGTAATGACACATCCACTCCCAGTCTCTATTCAAGCCTAAGTTAATTGTATCCACTTTGCAAATTAATTCCAATTCAGCAGTCTCTCGTTGGAGTCTGTTTTTGAAGTCTTTTTGTTGTAATATTGTGACCTTTAGGTCTGTAATCGAGTGACCAGAGAGATTGAAGTGTTCTCCGACTGGTTTATGAATGTTATAATTCTTGACATCTGATTTGTGTCCATTTATTATTTTACGTAGAGACTGTCCAGTCTGACCAATATACATGGCAGAGGGGAATTGTTGGCACATGATGGCATATATCACATTGGTAGATGTGCAGGTGAACGAGCCTCTGATAGTGTGGCTGATGTGATTAGGCCCTATGATGGTGTCCCCTGAATAGATATGTGGGCACAGTTGGCAATGGGCTTTGTTGCAAGGATAGGTTCCTGGGTTAGTGGTTCTGTTGTGTGGTGGCTGTGAGTATTTGCTTCCGCTTGGGGGGCTGTCTATAGACAAGGACTGGCCTGTCTCCCAAGATTTGTGAAAGTGATGGGTTGTCCTTCAGGATGTAGATCCTTGATGATGCATTGGAGAGGTTTTAGTTGGGGGCTGAAGGAGACGGCTTGTGGTGTTCTGTTATTATCTTTGTTGGGCCTGTCCTGTAGTAGGTGACTTCTGGCAACTCTTCTGGCTCTGTCAATTTTTTTCTTCACTTCAGCAGGTGGGTATTGACCCCAGTGACTTGCTCTGCCTTAATGAAGATGAAGCCCAGGTCTAAATAATCTTGTAGGAAACAACAATGTTCATTCCAGACCCAGTACCTTAAGACTTTGTTTCTCCTCCTCTTAGCAAACAAGACTAAATCATCAAGATATAGCTTGAGTTTATAATTTTTGTGAACCACATCTTCAGCAAAGTTGACAGCTTCGTCATTTTATTTCAAAGCAAAGCTTAAGCATCAGTTTTCTTGCAGTATTCTTTTTGTTCTACCACTGCTTTAGAAAGTGTACAACAACAATACAGAGTTGAATGACAGAAGGAAGGTTTCAAGGCAGATCTCCTTATCTCTGAATCGGTTTGCCCAACTGGACTTGTAGCATCATTATGGTTAATTAGCTCAAAACCAAACTGAGCTATATTTTCCCTCAGTGTTGTAAGTGTAACTTCCATTAACATGTAACTCAAAGAAGGTTCCAGAGATGCTATTTTAGTTTGATAGTTGTTAAGTGGAATGTGTAAGGGTAGCCAGGAATCTTGGTATTTTAATCAGATTCCAAGTTCACTTTAACTTTATATCATTTTCCAGCTGCAGTAAAAACATCAAATTATAATCTAAGAAATACTGCTGAATTGGGTACTTTATTTTGCTACTTGATGTAGAAAATGGTTTTTGTTTTTATGTTTTCTCAGCTGTGAAACTATAAAGTTATAATGGCCTTTTAACAGACCCATCTAACTAATTGACTAATAGGTTTCAGATGTCAGTTTGAAAGCCCCAGACACAAAAATATGATCATATTGCCCTATTTTTAGTCTCAGTTAATGCCATCTGCCTGTGAAATAAAGAACTGGCTTTAAAATTTTACTCCTAACATTTAAGGCTTTATACCGTTTGACTCCTGATTTCATTATGGATCATATCCAGAGTGACCTGCTTGCCTTTTATGCTTTCTTTATTCCCAAAGTTAGAGTGACTCATTGGCCAGGTCTCCTGTATTATATTCCCTTTTCTCTAATACATTGACTTCTGATGTCTAGGAGGTGAATTTGCTCTTGGCTTTTAAATAACAGTCTAAAACAAACTGGATGTGTTTTCAGTGGTGTCTCATTAAGTAATTTGTAATATTGTATTCATTGACAGCTTGATTTGTGAGATTCTATTGAACATGTTATTTCATATTATTGTAGAGCATTGTGTAGCCTCAGGCATTGCAGAGAAAATTCATTAAGATTATCACTAGAATTTTCATTATGGTAGTAAATTAGATTAGAATTAATGATGAATGAAGAGGGAACACCATTAGGGAGTCCACCTATTTTATAGGTCATTTATGCAAAACAAGATTCTCCCCCTCCCCACTACATGCGCAGGGTTTTCTGGAAGAGCAGAGCAGAAGAGTAAATTCGCCACTTTAATTCAGAAGTTGAGGTAAGAAAAAGAGCTGGAAAACCAGCCCTGTAGGGTGGCCACAATATCAAATTGTTCCTGATATCCCTTCGTAGGAATCTGTTATCCCTGTGATTCACATGCATAACTCCTACTATAGTACAATTTGAGTACGGTGTTTGTGCAAAGCCATTTTCTGATTAGTTACGGTCACAGCTGTGCCCCAACTTGGAGCAAATAGCCAGTTGGGACAGCATCACTGAAAAATTATGCAAACAAACAGGAATCTTTACTCTTGTGTTTAAATTCAGCAGGAATATTTAGCACACCTCTTCCTGCGGCTCCCCCCCCCCCCACAGCCCACCTCCTATCCTTAGTTGTCTGGAGCCATTTGTTACACCACAAAAACACACAGTTAAGAACTAGCAGCTTCTCATTACTGAATTAATAGCATGTATTGTATTCAAAGGTGACCTTTTCTCTTAAAAGTTCTAATTTATCTCTTTACCACAAATCTCACTAAAGGTAGAAATACTATTTTTCAATCAAAGTCTCATTTTCTTGTCTTTTATAATTGTAAGGGTAAAAACAATGCCACCAATAGGAGGATACTAGCAAGATAACACTCTTCTAAATGTATACGTATTAATTTAATTTATATATTACATAGAGAGAGAGATCACACAAATAAACTTTACTGAAATCTTTATTGCTGGCACTTTCAATTATGGCTGTTACCAGTAGAGCATTGAAGTTAATTTTCAAACTGCGGGAACTGGCTGACCTCCTTCTTTAAGAAAATACTAAGAGTTACAAATGTAAAACACATACATTCTAAGTATACCACTGAGGTGGGTCAGATAACTTGTCTGTACTGAAATATAAGCAGATAAGCCAAAACATTGTAATGGACATCTCTGTTCTCTGACACAGCTCAGCTGGTAATTTTAGTAATATATGACAGGTTTCAGAGTATCTTTTCTGTTTCTGTATCTTTTTGTGGATACAGACTAACACGACTACTACTCTGAAACCTGTCATTATGCAAGGCACTGAATGTAGCCATATGGAATGGAAATCCATCAACTTCATGAAAAAACTCGTACAGATACAGACAGACATCATCATCCTTTCCAAATGCAAACAGATGGACATTCTACCAAAAGGACTGAAGGTAAAAAATCCATTACAATCTACATACCACACAGACTATGCTGAGAGATTGTGCCACACGCTCTCAAAGAAACTGCGAAACCACCGGATCAACATCCTCTACAACAAACGGGGAAAGATTAAGAATGAGCTCTCAAAACTGGATACTCTCATAAAAAAACCAACCTTCCACACAAACTTCCTCATGGATAGATTTTACAAAAACTAGACAATCCATTTACAATGCAAACTTTGCTTCTTTACAAAGGAAAAAGGACACTAAATTATCTAAGCTGCTACATGCCACAAGGAGCCACAACAGTAGTTCCCTTAACTCACCCAACAATATTGTTAATCTTTCCAGCTATACTCTTAGCCTGGCAGAAGAGTCTGTCCTATCTTGAGGCCTCTCCTTTTGTCCCTCCAGGCCCATGAACATGATACAGTTCTGTGGTGACCTAGAATCGTACTTCTGATGTCTCTGACTCAAAGAATATTTCCAACACACCTCTGAACAACATACTAACCCACAGAATCCTTCCTACCAACACTACAAAAAGAAGGATTCTGCTTGGACTCCTCCTGAAGGTCGAAACAACAGACTGGACTTCTACATAGTTTTCTTCCGTCGACGTGCACGGGCTGAAATTGTGGAAAAGCAGCATCACTTGCCCCATAACCTCAGCTGTGCTGAACACAACGCCATCAACAGCCTCAGGAACAACTCTGACATCATAATCAAAAAGGCTGACAAAGGAGGTGCTGTTGTCATCATGAATAAGTTGCAATATGAACAAGAGGCTGCTCAGCCGTTGTACAGGCTGTTATCCTCTGATCCCACTGAGGATTACTAAAAGAAACTACACCATCTGCTCAAGAAGTACTCCTGGTTTTTTTAGTAGTATATGTGTAGCTATGTGTACAGAAATAATGGATGCTTCATTTTAGGGGTGATGAACTTGAAATTCCTTATTGGGTCTGATTTTCAGCATTTACATGTTCAGTGCTTTTCTGAAAATCAGAGCCCTTCAACATATCACAAGTTGAGGACCCCAAAACTGAGTCACCTAGTATTTTTAAAAATCTTGGTCTCTTGACTATATACAATCTACTTTACTCATGTAAATTGGTGTTTCTTACTATGTATATGGATGGTTTTTTTTCTCAGAGGGTCTCAAAAATATAAATTAAAATGGCAAATTTAACCTAAGCAAGAGCAGACTAATAATCCCAAATTTACAGTTCAAATAGTGAAATATCTGATTCTGCTCTCCAGCAATCCCTATCCTATTGAGCAGCGTCTGACCTCACATGCTTGGCTCACATCATAACGTATCTCAAAAAAACCCCACATTTTCTTTTGATCAGATTGGAACAGTCCTTTTCTGCTTAATTTTTCATATTAAGTATCATAAAACCACTTGTCTTCCGTGTTAGATGCCAAAGCTTTGTCTATGTCCAAAGAGAAGTGCGCAGGATTTCCACTCAATTTGTTGTTCTAGAGTGGCAAATGAGACATTTTAAGAATGGCCTTATAATATCTCTGTGCAAAGCATTGAAGTTTACTGGCTTGGAGAGCTTTTCTGGTGAGCTCATCAGTGTAAGAGCTCAATTTGTTTAGTTCAAAGCCAGCACAGCTCTTTTTAGTTTAATGTGAATGACCAGAGAAACAGATTGAGCAAATCAAGTGAGTCATGCTGGCAGAGGCTGAAATGATTGCAGGTATCCTAGGCTCATAGAGCTGGAGTGCCAGACTCTTCTACGATTCAACGTTTTCTCTCTCCCCCTCAGCCATCCCCTGCACACAATTTTGAACTTAGCTATGTAAGCAGAATGGAAGATATTGCTAAAAAACAAGGCAATATAAAGGGAATAAGAAAGGCCTTTCTTCCTAGATAACATGGTAACTTGGTTTACCAATAAAATCCTTTGGGGTCTGTGTTTTTCCCAAATTTCCAATTCAATATTTTAATAACTGTGATTTAGCTAAGTAATTTTTTAGCTTATAAATCCCACCTATAGAAAAGGATTGCTAAGATTAACAGAATTAACATCATTATAAAGGTAACATTAATTATAAGGAAATCTGCTATGTGTAGGAAAGATATTCTTAACCTTGTCCTAAATTGCATCATGCCTCTGACACATCTAAATATATAAAGGGCCAGATTGTCAGCTGGTGTAAATGGTAGCAATTGATACTAGCTGTAGATATGGTCCTAGTTTATCTTGTATTCTGCTTGCAGTGCTTTCATTGGTTTGAACAATTAAAGAAACATGTTTCCTTTGCAAAACTACAGCTCCATGACGAATTAAGAAAGCCATCCCAGTACACTAGAAATTATTTTTGTTTGACAAACTCTCAGAAGACTTCTAATAAAACATTTAAATACAGTAAACTATGGGCTTGATACAGCTCCCACTGAATGTCACTGGCAAGATTTCCATTCCCTTCAGTGGGAGTGGAATCAGGCCCATATTATAAATGCAAGTGCCACAATGACAGGAAATCAAACCTTTGGTAGGATGAGCTGAGGCACAAGTCTATATCAATCTACACAGAAATTATACTTTGCACAGCAGTAAAGAGACTAAATTAACCTTACTGTTTCTGAACAAACATGTCTCCTAGTGTACTGGCTGTTGTGAAGGAAATAAGAGCGGTTAGAATTGTGCTTTGAGACATTAGTCATGTGAATTGGTAATTTGTTAGCACTAAAGAATTTTTTTTTCAAATCCTTAGAGTCAGTAATTTAAAGTCTATTTTTATATTTAAAAGTCAATAAATGTCCATTACATTTTAGAGCAGTCTTATGATAAAGAGCTGTAATAATCATGATGAGCAGGTGGCACTGCTCTCGTTACCGAACATAAGAACGTAAGAATGGCCATACTGAGTCAGACCAAAGGTTCATCCAACCCAGTGTCCTGTCTGCCGACAGTGGCCAATGCCACGTGCCCCAGAGGGAGTGAACCTAACAGGTAATGATCAAGTGATCTCTCTCCTGCCATCCATCTCCACCCTCTGACAAACAGAGGCTAGGGACACTGTTCCTTACCCATCCTGGCTAATAGCCATTAATGGGCTTAACCTCCATGAATTTATCCAGTTCTCTTTTAAACCCTGTTATAGTCCTAGCCTTCACAACCTCCCCAGGCAAGGAGTTCCACAGGTTGACTGTGCGCTGAGTGAAGAAGAACTTCCTTGTATTTGTTTTAAACCTGCTGCCCATTAATTTCATTTGGTGGCCCCTAGTTCTTACATTACGGGAACAAGTAAATAACTTTTCCTTATTCACTTTCTCCACACCACTCATGATTTTATATACCTCTATCATAGCGCCCCTTAGTCTCTTCTTTTCCAAGCTGAAAAGTCCTAGCCTCTTTAATCTCTCCTCATATGGGACCCATTCCAAACCCATAATCATTTTACTTGGCCTTTTCTAATGCCAGTATATCTTTTTTGAGATGAGGGGACCACATCTGTACGCAGTACTCAAGATGTGGGCTGACCATGGATTTATATAAGGGCAATAAGATATTCTCCATCTTATTCTCTATCTCTGTTTTAATGACTCCTAACATCCTGTTTTGACTTTTTTTGACTGCCGCTGCACACTGCGTGGACGTCTTCAGAGAACTATCCACGATGACTCCATGATCTTTCTCCTGATTAGTTGTAGCTAAATTAGCCCCCATCGTATTGTATGTATAGTTGGGGTTATTTTTTCCAGTGTGCATTACTTTACATTTATCCACATTAAATTTCATTTGCCATTTTGTTGCCCAATCACTTAGTTTTGTGAGATCTTTTTGAAGTTCTTCACAGTCTGCTTTGGTCTTAACTATCTTGAGCAGTTTAGTATCATCTGCAAACTTTGCCACCTCACTGTTTACCCCTTTCTCCAGATCACTTATGAATAAGTTGAATAGGATTGGTCCTAGGACTGACCCTTGGGGAACACCACTAGTTACCCCTCTCCATTCTGAAAATTTACCATTTATTCTACCTTTTGTTCCCTATCTTTTAACCAGTTCTCAATCCATGAAAGGATCTTCCCTCTTATCCCATGACAACTTAATTTACGTAAGAGCCTTTGATGAGGGACCTTGTCAAAGGCTTTCTGGAAATCTAAGTATACCATGTCCACTGGTTTCCCCTTGTCCACATGTTTGTTGACCCCTTCAAAGAATTCTAATAGATTGGTAAGACATGATCTCCCTTTACAGAAACCATGTTGACTTTTGCGCAACAATTTATGGTGTTCTATGTGTCTGACAATTTTATTCTTTACTATTGTTTCAACTAATTTGCCTGGTACTGACGTTTGACTTACCGGTCTGTAATTGCCAGGATCACCTCTAGAGCCCTTCTTAAATATTGGAATTACATTAGCTACCTTCCAGTCATTGGGTACAGTAGCTGATTTAAAGGACAGGTTACAAACCATAGTTAATAGTTCTGCAATTTCACATTTGAGTTCTTTCAGAACTCTTGGGTGAATGCCATCTGGTCCCGGTGACTTGTTACTGTTAAGTTTCTCAATTAATTCCAAAGATTACTCACAAAGAAAGGATGGGGCTCTTATAGTTTTGTAATTAAATTTAATCCATTTTTTACAGTGCATGTTTGGTGCATTTTCAGGAAGCTCAGTAATATTCACACTCTGTAACATGGTTCTTTTTTTACAAAAGTACAATTGGTACAAGTGGTTTTTGGATAGGATTACCACGATCACCTTTCACCTCTCTAGAGCCCAGTTCCACAAGGTACTGACACATATGCCTAACTTTAAACACATGCTTATGTACCTTGCTTTAAATAAGCCAAACAAGAAACTGATCTTGCCCTTCTCAGTTAGAACTCTGCGTACACACAATTATATTTTGTTAATGTGGTGAGAGCAAGTTTGATTTAAACTAGTCTGCACCCACTGAGTAAGCTTTAGAGGAGTTTAATATTTTAAATAATTTTCTGGTGAAGCCTATGTGGCCCACAAAGGCAAAAGAGTAACATTTTTGAAAATTCCCTCGTCCTTATTATCTTTTGCTTCCACCTCAGAAATTCAAGTCCCAGAGGTTTATTGAACACTCGGTTCAGCCATGTACTAAAGCACATGCCTGATTTTAAGCACATGATTACTCTAATTGCAAAGCACATGAAATCAGTGCTTAAACTCAGGCATGTACTTAAGTAACTGGCTTTTTCGTGGTTCTATAACAGTTATTCTCCTCCAGTCAAGGAGCAGGAACAGTAAAAGGTGCCTCACTTGACTTACCACATCTCACCTAGATGGCACTGTCAAATGTGAAGTATTTAATACTCATATCAAACTGTTCAAACTCAGTCCACAGAATTAAAAAATAAAAAATATTTACAGTGATTTATTTAGTCAGTTCTAAAATTTTCAGTTTTTTTAAAAAAGAGCAAGTTGTTCCATAGTTAAGTTTGACATTGTTGGCAGGATTAGTTCTTTGTTTTTAATTCGATATTGAATACTTTTTGTTGCCTTTTGGACTCTATTGTAAAGCTGCAGAAAAATAGAAAAGTACCCAGCTATAAAGTTCTTAATGGCCAAGAAATTCAGAAATCTCTCCTTTAAAGCTATGAGGTTTGGCTGAATTCAAAACAATAAAAAGAACAGTTCTTTCTGTTCTCCCAAGCATGTGTCACTGCAGACAACATATATATTATTGTTATTAGCTTGAGTACTTAAATCATGAGCATAAAATAGCAAACCAGAGTGGAATGTAAAAATTCCCCTGAGTACTATTGCAGAGAATAAAGTATCTCGCAGATTACCATCTACAATAAGCCCTTTAAACTACAATTCCAAAGTATGTAGCATACATATTAGCCACATATCTTAAGATAATGCATCTTAATATGTTTACATTTTAAATACACCACATTTTTGCATCAAACTTGCTGTAAATTTAACATTGGTGTTACCATTAAGATTCCAGATTTTGGAATAGAATACATCTGAGGGAGTCTGTTTTAAAAGATTAAGAACTGGAAAAACTGTTGCATTTCCTGCTAAGGATAATTGGTAGCAGTGATTCTCATTGCAGTTAACTTTAAAACATGCGGGTGACAGGCTGTGTTTGTGCTGTATGGGAAGTAAGGTGGAAGAAAGTGTTCCCAGACAATTGTGACAATTAGCTAGAACATTACATTACCATAGGTTCTATTATAAACACCATATTTCTCTTGTTTCAGAATTACACTCCCTTCTTTCAGCAACAGTAACACAAAAGAGTTTTGTGCAAAGGCTTCAGTACCAATCTATTGATTATATCAGTTTTATAAATACCTGTTATATTAACCTATTTTAGCAAATCTATCTGGATGGACAGAAGAAAGCCATCAAGGGGCTTCCTAGTGTGTGTGTTATCTCCTTCAGATCAGCTCCTTGTGGAGCACCTACTGTACATCTTTCTATTATAAAACAACCCCCTTAGGCTAGCTTTAGTCAGATAATAGACTGGTTGATTGATGTTGATTATCGTAAAAATGGAGGGCAGGAAGGGTCCTGAAGCGGTCATCTAGTCCAGCCACCTGAGCTGAGCCAGATTATAGTCCTGGATGACTTCAACATCCATGCTGGCAATAGCTTTCCTAGGATTGCTTCAGATCCCATGGTTATCACCATTAACCTATCCCAGGTGCTTTCAGACTTCAAAAACACATGTGGACACTCTGGGTCTTGTCATTGGGCAGAATTTGGTGACAGAGAGTAAAGATTAGACTCTCCTCATGGTGGTGTTACTCGCAAAAAATCCAGGGCACCCCGCCTATACCCTACCGACGGCTCAAGGTGTGACCCAATCAATTTAGGCACACCCACCCTTTCCTTCTGAGGGCTCAGGGTGTAAGGCACCTATCCTTACCTACAGGGCTCAGAAGAAACCTGGTCAGTTTAAGTACCTGCCCTTTCCCTCGGGGCTCAGGGCTTTACGGATCTGTGGGACCTATTTCCAGTGAGAGAGCCCTTACACAGCTGTGCTCTAAACATCTATCTATTAGCAACACACATAGAATACGTATACCAAGCAAATCTCTTATGCTCACCACTCCGAATATACAGACAAATTTCACCTGATGGCCAGTCAGAATCTTCTCATCTGGGGGTTCTGGTGATGCCTCTGCATGTCACAGTCATGCAGAGAGGTCAGAGTTCTTGCAGCTTGATGTTAACTTCCAATCTGGAGGTGGTTCCCAAAGAGCATTGTTTTTTTTGTTACGTTATATAGGTAAAACTAGCTCCCTCCTTTAACTTCACTAACCCTATGACATTATTCAGTACCTCTAGCTAACAAATTTTGACCAATCACGCACTGGCACCTATGTTTTCTCCTCCCTGCTCAACTCTTTTTACATTTTATCTCTGATGCCCAAATTGTAACTTATTTATGACCTTGTTTGTTTGTGCAGATGGTCAGCATGAATTCACTGGTCAGAGCTTATCTTACCTATTTTACTAATTTTGGGGGTCTTTTTGTTTCCTCCCTAAACTTCCCAGTGCCTGGGTGTCTCTACTTTACAACCCGGTGTTATAACTCTTGTTAGTGGCATACCTGACATGGGGGCACCTTAGCAGCAGTGGAGCATTTTTTTCTTAATTTTAGTGGTGAAATCTGTGAGTGTCCCCCGAGGCTGGTTTAGTATGGGTGTGAGTTAAATATCAGGCCTACCCGCCCCTCCTTGATGACGCTTTCACCAAAGCAGTCATTGCCACCATAGGATACCCATGCTATATTATTTGGGTATGTTTCCCAGGTATAGTTAGCAGCGGTATGAGCTGAGCTCTCATGTTGTCCATTTGTATCTTCCAAGCAGTTCTTTTTACCCACACCACCAATACCACCATACCGGAAAGCAAATCCAATTGGATTCCAATTATCACCACAATGGGGTGAATCATTATATTAAAACTCCAGATGCTGTAGGTGAACACCCCAGCAAAGTTTCCCACCAGGAGTGATATCTAATTTTAGCTATGGTTTTTAAAACTTTAGTCACCTGTTGGTTGTTGTGCTGAACTTATATGCGAATTTGTTCTTCAGTGCATTTTATGCATTACAAATGATCTTGCCGCATGGGGTGAATTAACAAATGTCGGACTAAACTCGTATTTATACCTACATTAACAGGTCGTATGTCATAAATCACATGAACATTATACTGTAAGTGTTCTACACTCCAAAGGGATACATAATATTCAAAATCGCAACTCTTAACATTACTAACATTACAAAAACATTTGTAAATTAAATATGTCATAAGGTATACCTCATTTTTATTTACAATGACCTGTGGACAATGAGATCTAACACATACATAAGCTTTACCTGCATAGATTACCATTGATTGTTGTCCTATAAACACATTAAACATGTACCTTTGAGTACCCTTAGTTTTAATGTAAAAACATTCATCCCTTGTTTGCAAATTTTGGTCCTCACATACATATCCTAAATCTTCATGAGCTATACATTGGGATACATCTATGGTTTTCCACTGTTTATGTTCTGTGACAAAGCTCTGTCCTTGTCTCCATGGGTCCCACGCTTCCTGGTGGATTTTGCTAGCCTCAGAGGCTCACTGTGACCCTCCATGTAGCTCTTCTCTAGAGGCAAGGGTCACAGCCTACCGAGCCATTTTCATCATAAGCCAGCAGGGGAGGTGAGGAGAAGCAACCCTCCCTTGCACAGTCTCTGTTGTCTCCCAGTCTCAGTGATTAATTGGGGAGGGGAGGGGAGAAGCCTGGGCCCACCCTCTACTCCCGGCTCCAGCCCAGGGACCCTAATAGTAGCAGCTATGGTAGCTGACCTTTTGGAAATAGGACGTGCACAATTCCCTGGGCCACTTCCCCACAGCAGCCCTCCCCTTCCTCAATATCTACTTCACTGTTACCTCAGAGCCTCCTTCCTTGTGCCTGAAGTGGTTTGTACTGCTCAATTCCTCCAACAGTGCAGCTTCCTCCTACAGCTCCTGACATGCACGCCCAACTGACTAACTGGTAGGCTTTTAACTAGTTTCACCCAGCCCCTGTTGGCTTCCCAATCAACCTAGCTATCTTCCCTGTCTTCTGGAAAGATCTTAATTGGCCCCAGATGTCTTAATTGACCTTGAGCAGCTGCCATTTACTTATCTTGGTACCAGGGATTTGTTTAGCCTGGGGCTAATATATCTATCTCTCACTACTTTTCTATAGCCATCTGGCCTTGCCCCATCACAGTTCTTGATATATGTCCATGTATGGTGGACTACCGAATGCATTACTAAATTGTTGGTTACCTGGATCCCTATAAGTAGTAGTGGGTATATGTTAAGGGCGTGGCTAGGGTAGACAGTTATAACATATGCTTGAATAGTCATTGATCCTTATAAAGGTAAAATTTACTAGTTTCCACCAGGATACCAATTGTCTTTCTCCCTCAGTGAAATTTTCCCACAATTTTTTTATTTCTAATGGTAGTCTTCCTTGCATTCCTTCACGAATTACTTGAATAACCAAAATGAAAACAATGAATATTTTTGGGAAAAAAGTCAAAACTTCATGGAAATCTTGTTCATTTCTGATAGCTGACAATGAAATTACAATATTTTTATTTGAGAGGCAAGGTGAGTGAGGTAATATATTTTACTGGACCAACTTCTGTTGGTGAAAGGAGAAGCTTTCGAGTTTCACAGAGCTCTTCATCAGGTCTGGAGAGGGTAACCAGAGTGTTCAAGCGAAATATGGATTGCTAAGTATAAGTGCTGTAGGGTTGTCAGTTTACATCTCAAATTGTTAGTTTACTGACATTTTCTCTTCAGTATAATGCTATGCCTCTTTAATATATGTCACCAATTAGCAGCATGAACTAGCACTCAGCTGCTAATTTCAGCCCTCTCATCAGATTATTGTATGATTTATTCAAATCCTGGCACATAATGTTGAGCAAGAAAGACACATTAGAGTCTCTTTTAATGTTCTGTGTACATCACAGTCTGTCACTTTTGTCTATCATCACACACTTGTTTCCACAACTCTAAAATTATTGTAACTGCAAGTGGTTGGAATAGACCGATTCAGTGAGTGTAAACTGTGCATCTGGGGAATAGCAGTGAAAATAGAATGAGCACTGTCAGCAGCTTAGTTTTCTACGTGGCCTTTAAGGTTTTACTACGTATCAAATGGAATTCAGCTCTTGTTGTAAACTCCCTAGGTGGACAGAGCACATCTAAAAATAACAGCTAATTTGCAGAACAGAAGAACATGTTGTTTATGTGAACCTTTAAAAAGTATTTACAGGTTTCAGCAAAATTGGGAAACAGTTTTCTGTATTTTAAATGATACATTTTGTTTCAAGAAAGGCCTCGGGGAAACTGCATCACTCTCTTCATTTTATTTTTACACAGAGTTGACTTAAACAGATTTTTAAACTTTGCAATGTAAATATTCTTTAAAAAAACTGTACATATGCAACATACACGAAGCAGCCCCTGGAGTTTACACAGGCTTTGGGTGAATGGGGTTAGAAATCATGAAACAGATTTCCACCGTCATCCTTTGGATTTTGTCAGTAGAAATTCAGCTGTATGGGGCCTTCGGCTTGCGCTAAAAATGAAACCAAGGAAATTTAGTGTGTCTAAGTAATGCAGGATCAGCCCCCAAGTGGCAAAATTAGCGGAAACAGGGGGAGTGTTATTACAGTTATATGAGCTTAGCATGTTAGTCGTTAAAGGTGAACACTTTCTGAGATGTCGAGAACTGAGGTTGCAGGACTGAATAATGTGGGGGAAAGGAGCTTTGGCGAAATTGTGGATGATGCTCGGTAGTAATTTAAGATTTCATCACAGAACTCCAGGGATGCAAATATTTGATTTCTGAATATGAATCATGTTAGGCTGCAGAAACCATGAAAGCAACAGAATGGGATAATTATCTGTCACTTTAATTCTTTTGGCTAAATTGTTCCCCCCCTACATGGAGTCACAGGAGGAAAGAGCTAAACCACATAGAGGCCAGACACAATCGTTTCCACCACTGGGAATAACAAGGCAAGAAATATTAGCTTATTAGCGGAAGCTTGCTTTGTAATGTAACATTTCCAGACTGTTTCTGCATTCCAAGTCAGCATAAGTGTCACATGAGTGTCCTTTGGTATTCCCACACCTGTCATCTAGAAGTATTGCATTGCCACTTGGACTGTGCACCTTTCTCTCTCTCTCTCTCTCTCTCTCTTTTACTATAATCAAAGGGCTGACTTCAGACAGTTCTTCCTTCAGTGGAACTGTCAGCTCCAACTGAAATGATATGAAAATGAACAGTGGCATCGTGAAATTGTTAACTGAAATATCTAAATTTAACTAAAATGCATAAATCACAATGAACATCAAATTGTGGGTATGCATATCATGCTCTTGAGCCTCATACATAACTCCCATTAATTATAGTAGAATTATTATACACTTTTCATCAAGACATCATTCCCATAATGGTTTTATTTATTTATTGCAAGAAATGATATACAGTAAAACAACATACATAATCCCTGTTGGATTATTTGCTTTCAGATTCTATTAATATTTAACATTATTCATGTAGGTTTCATTCCATTATTGTTTATTTTCTTTAGGAAACAAGCCTTCACAAAATGCACCTGAAACATGTACATATTTTTAAGTAGAATGAGAGTACATTTTAATGATTTAATTTGATACTGGTGCATGGTGATTCTCCCGTGTGAGTTGAATTTTGTATTCCTTTTGAGAACTAAACAGGTTGACATTACTTGGAGTCTATGAATCAGAGGGTGGATCCTGAGTTAACTACAGATTTAAGTTTCTGCTTTATGCATATGATCTATGTGGGCAGAGGAGGTTGTATCTTGGCACAGCTGTATATTTACTTAGTAACTGAAGCACTCCTCGTTGGCGGAACAATGGGAGGTGAGAGCTAACACTCCCTTAATAACAGTGGGGAAAAATCTAAGGGATGAGAATGGATGCTACAGTCTCAAGATCACATGGTTTGACATTTGGATTTCTAATATATATATATAATACACACACACACAAAGGTGAGTTACTTGGAAATGAACTAACTGATGTCTGCACAGAACTGCAGTAAACTCTTCTTTCTCTGACTTCTCCATAGGAAGGCAGGGGATCAGGATTTAAATGATAAAACTGACCCAAAAATGTCTCATAGGGAAGTTTCTTCTCAATGTATCTAACACTAATGCAAATACATTCTAGTTTTACATTACTGAGTTCTTGCACGGCCCCTATAGGCAAAGTGTCCATAGCATGCACACTGGGAGAGCTCTAAGGCCCTGTTACAGTCCTTAAGGTTATTTTTATCTTTCTCTGTAACAAAGCTTCCCAGTAGTATAAATCATTCTATTACTGTTTTTAGTGATATCGTTTCTGTGTGTTTCTTCTTTCATATACTGTATAATTTTGGATTATATAAACAGGGTCAATAAACACAATAACTATCATTCTGTTTGACTGCATCACATTTACAAGTCTATAGTGTCCATTCAGAAGATCCCTCAGAGACATATGACTCACAAGAAACTAATCTATTAGCTGACCAGGTAGGACATAGGAGCTCCCAGAGCCTCGGGAAGCCAGATTGTCATTTCAATTCAAAGTCAGAAGACTGTCCCAGAGAGGTGTCCTCCAAACTTCAGGCCATTTCAAATAAGTACTGTGATGGATCCATTGCAGCTAGAACAGCCAGAGCAGAAGGTTGCGATGTTAGCTATTAGATTTTGCTCAATTAGGCAGATCCAAAGCTTCTCCAAGCAAATTTGGTTCATAAATATGTTAATTGTTTTTGCACAATCAAAAAATTATAAAAAAATATAATATTAAAAAGGAGCCCAATTGTTTTTTCCCCCCTGGAATCTTGGCAGCACTATTTTAAGCAGCACTGCATTTTCTTAAAGAAAAAGACCCTGAGCGAGCACTGACAGCATGCTAGGGCAGCGTAATTAACAGAAAGAATGGCTTCTGACTCATACCTCCTTTTCACAAAAATATTATGGCAAAAACTAGAACTTGCTGCATTACAATTATTACACGGAAGGAAAGTTCAATATAAAAGAATATATTCAATTATAATTATTGTAAGACCGAAATCTTGTGGATAAAATTCTGTTTAAACTATTCATCCTCAGTGTCCTTTGAATCCCAGTAATCCATATCTCCAGCTCCATAGTGCGTATGCATGTATATGCTAAATATATGTACCATACAAGATTCTGGGGCACATTTTCCTAAGTGGCTGAGTACTTAAGCCTGATCGGGGAGGAAGAGCAGAAAAGGAAGAAGGAGGGTTGGCATGGTTCATAGTGCTCATTGGGATGGCAGCAAAGCCATCAAAAGAACTGTTGCAGGGTTAGCATCACCAGCAACCCCATTCCTTGATTTTTGTACATTTTAGAAATTTCCTTCTGAACCTCAGACCTAGTTCATGCCTACTACAGGGAACATGTGACTGTTGAGAATGCTAACCCTGTACAGAATTTCATTGAGTACGTCAGAACTGGTGAATTCCCCAAACATGAGGAGCCTTTTGTGGTCTCTTCTTTTCTTAGTCGTCTCTTTCGTTGTGCCGAGTAAGATTTCACTGGGCTTTATCATCATTATTTCAGCATTCCATGAATCTGGAAATCTACATGTAACACTGGAAGAAAAGGATTAAACAGTAACTGGCCATGGGATAAGGGCTCACATATTGGATGCTAGTCACATGAATTCAAGTGCTGAGAAGAGAGAGAGAGAGAGAGAGGCTCCAGAAAGGGGACTTCTTCATTCACATCAAGAATGAAAAGTCTTCCATAGAACCAGTGACATTTTTCTCCCAGCACCTGGGGATTATGTTAAATTAAACTAGTGTCACCTGACTTGCCTGGAGCTTCTTAGAGAAACAGTTGGAAACTGAGAAGGTCTGAGGGTTTAGAGAGAACCACGTTCTTGTTGTTTCTCATCATTCTGCAGAGGCCAGGACCTGCTAAATGAGATTTCAGAGAGATTGGGCTGTACATGGTAGTAAAGTGTCATTGCCGCCTCCTTCAGTAAGCAAGCTTCCTGTCACATTACCAAAACCTTTTGGCTCTTTGCTAGTAATACATTTGTTGTGTGATTGGCTTATTGCATATATTTATTTTGTTTCCCAGTAAGCACAGTATAAATAAATCCCATCCTGTCTGTTGTTATGAGAGTGCTCTTTCAGGGATTTCACTCAGCACTTCATCACGTGAATGCTCAGTAGCAAGCATGTCTATTACAAATTGATCCATTTGCTCATTATTTGGGAGAAACAGGAGAGTGTTTGACTCACAGGCCTCATTTCTAGCTGTTTTATAAGGGTGAGCATGGAACAGATGTAGGATTGGGGCATCTGGGAAAGAAGTTTGTGAGAGTTGCCTTAAGATTGTCTCAATAGATGTGCTACAAATCCAAGAGACACACACATCTCAGAGGTGACAGGGTAGTGAACCAGACATGACTATATTGTTGCTAGAGTGAACACAGAATTGCTTTCATGACTTAGCTTATTGATGTATAGGTGCTGAAAGACCAGATTCCACACATCTCATCTCATCTTTTTACTTTTGTGTCCATAAAACGGCAAATAACTACAGCCATAATTAGGTACTTAGATATTCAAATGGTTGGATTGCAGGCACAAAACCAAAACCAAACAAGCCAAATAATCAGAAATATGAATTTCTGAAAATGATAGGTTGTTAAAAGATACGTCTGAAGACTGTCAATAGAATTCTTTTTCTGGAACTTATAAATCATCTTTAACGGTCAGGGGTCACAAACATTTCAATACCGCAATCCCCTGCTCTTATCCAGTCCTACTAGAGACCTTCTTTCACCTGAACAGAGATTTTGAAATTTTGAGGCAAATAGCAGCCATCAGTTTTACACCCACCCCTTAATTCTGGTCTGTTTTCTTTTACTACTAAGGACAAACACATATGCATTTAATTCAACTTTTCAGCTGCATCTGCGCTGGGCAATGAATGATGACTATGAAGATGAGAGGACTAAAAATCCACCAGGAAGGTTGCCAACCACGTGCAATTTGGTGGCATTCTTCTGAGTCAGCACTGAGCCGATGCACCAACATTGAAAGTCTATATGCAGCTAGCTGTGAAATATTTGGCCAAGAAGTATAAACAAGGTTGCCCTTTGAATAGGTATCAGTATGGATCCCACTGAATGTATGCATGTACCTCATGCATGTGAGATCAGGTTCTTTTGAATAGTAGTGTCAATCAGGCCTGCACATGAGCCCTGTGTCTCCTTGGATTCCCATACAGCATAGCTGCTGTAAACCTCCCTCAGTTCCTTCTTACCACCTGTGACCGAGAGACATAGTCCAGTGAGTGTCGGACCAGTTCTTAAGCTTTAGGTAGACCATCTGCAAATCTTCTAAATCCTTTCAGAACTCTTCTGATTATCTTGATTTATGATCCCTATGATTATACCTGCCTGTCTGGCCTGAGCATCGATGGTTAGATTCCCTGATATAGGGCTCTGTAACATGGCAGACTCAAAGACTGCAGACTTCAAGCTCTGTGCATCCTGTGATTGTCTAATCCCCTCAAAAGATGAATACAACAGGCACCTCTTCTGCCCCGGAGAGCCACGTAAACCGAACACGTTTGGGGTCCGTATCCTATTCCACTAGGACTTGTCAGTTGTGAGATGCCAGACTGTAGCGCCATCTTCTGGAACAATCTAGGATCTTGCTAGTGAACAGGTCAGAATCATCCAGTGTCCCGTTTATCAGACAAACTAGACAGTGAATACTGGGGTGGAGAAGATGCTGCTGAGAAAAGACCCAGCTCTGCTGAAACTGGCACCGACTCCTCTGGCAGGCCCAGCGTTGCTAAGAGAGCAAAGTGGATGTTTGCCGCCCTCCAATGGAACTTCAGGGGGCTCCAAATTATTTTTAGAAAGGTCCAAATTCATAGAAAGTTATCCAGTGCGAAGCAGTGGGAGAGCAGCAGATTGGCAAGTCTCCTCTTCTTTTATATAAATTATAAATCTCAGAAAAATACTGACATGGTAGCCAAATTTTGCTTCTTTAAGCTTTTAAAATCCAAGATTTTCAAGTTGTCTAACTATCCTGTGAAGTCTTGGAATTTTTTTTTTTAATAGTGATATCCAGGTCTCCCAAAATACCCACTTGCCCCACCCCCAAAACAGGGACCCTAGACTGAGCTGTGGTGTTGAAGTCTGGCACTGAAAGAGGCTGCTCCGAACACAGAGGCAGAGACTCCAGGAGGAGTTCAGCATCCTCTGATAAGGTCAGACAACATAAATCCTGTAGAGATAGATCCGCCAAGCTGCCCACACCATCAGGGCCTGGGGAGAACGAACAGGCTGCAGCATAAAGGACACCACCAGCTCCAACCCCAGTATTGCACCCCTTGGCATTGATACGTATCACAGAGGATGAGTCCAGGAGAGAACCAGAATAGTCATTGGTGCCAGAGTACCTACAAGTACCCGTACAGATGCCAGTACTGGGAGTGCCATACACTTCAGTGCCTCCCTTAGAGGAGATCTACTCATCCTCACATCACTGGGGGGTACTTTTTCCTGTCTTCAAGTACAGAACCCTCCCTTCTGAGGTCTGTGGTGGCATCCAGAGAGATCTGCTGGCTTCCCCTAGAGGGCTCTGCACCACACAGCTCAACCGAACTGGCACCAGTCTGGCCAATAGTCTATCCCCCTCCAATATTCCACTAGTGCAGCACAAAGGTGGGGAATGGAAAAAGAGAAAGAAGCAGCTCTTCCTTCCCACACACACACATGCTGAAAGGAAAGGGGAGGAGGGAGAAGCTGGAGCATAAGAAACACCACCATCCTACCTGCTCCTACTTGAGCTCTCATCAGCCCATCTCTGCTGAGGGTGTCTCCACTGCTCCTGGTCCCATCGAACCTGCACGTTGGCTAATGAGGTAAGCATTTTCATTAGAGCCGAGGTGTTAACCCTAGATTGCCATCAAATTCTAACTCAGATAAAGTAGTTCAATAAACTTATCCTTTTAGGATTTCAATTAAATCATTATTACTCTTCACCTCCTGAATTACAAGTTCTGTGTGGTGTTACTATGTGCTGGTACACACATGGGTGGTTTTCAGTGGCTGGTGAAGGTATCCATGTCGATAGTTCAAATGTCAGTTTAAGTTTGTACAGTTTTATGGGATCTTTCAGGATAAAAGCTTCTCTATAAATGCAGTTGTTGTTATTAGGCTCAATCTCGAGGTTTTTATTTAATCATTATGTAAGCAAAACTCATTGCCCTCAATGAGAAAAGACTGGCATTTGGCCAATTATTATTTATCGTCTATACAGCCATGTCTCTCCTCCCAAGATCCACGAGTCACATCTTCCCTTTGGAACCTGCCTTGAGTGCGGGATTTCCAAAAGTGCTCAGGTCTAACTCTGCTCTCATTGGCATCCCTTGCTAAGTGTCAGATTGGGATTGTCCCTACAAGAGGATGCTGGGGACAAAGTGCCTTAGGTGTCCTCCCAGGGATCACCCATGATCATAATGCACAAGTGCTTCCAGCCCACATGGACTCTGAGCCAGGTTCTCAGCTAGTGTAAATCAAAGCAATTCCATTGACTACCCCACCTAAGAACCTGGTTCTGTAAGTCTAGTGCTGGCTGTAGGAAGGGAGGAAGCAGCTGAGCATGCATGATCCAGTACAGCATCTCACTTTCTTATTCTCTTTGCTTGACATCCTGTCTGCAGTGGTTCATTAATATATTTTGTAGGGCTGTTGATTAATTGCAGTTAATTTACGCGATTAACTCAAAAAAAATTAATCGTGATTAAAAAAAGTAATTGTGATTAATAACAGTTTTAATTGCACCAATAATAGATTACGAGTTGAAATTTGTTGCATATTTTGGATATTTTTCTACATTTTCATATAATTTTGTATTCTGTGTTGTAACTGAAATCAGTGTATATTATTTTATATTACAAATATTTGCACTGTAAAAATGATAGACAAAAGAAATTATATTTTTCAGTTCATCTCATACTAGTGCAATCTCTTTGCTGTGAAAGTGCAACTTACAAATGTAGATTTTTTTGTTATATTTTGTTTTTTTGTTGCACTCAAAAACAAAACAGTGTAAAACTTCAGAGCCTTCAAGTCCACTCAGTCCTACTTCTTATTCAGCCAAGCTCTAAGACAAAGAACTTTGTTTACATTTACAGGAGATAATGCTGCCCTCTTCTTATTTACAAAGTCACCAGAAAGTGAGAACAGGCATTTGTATGGCACTTTTGGAGCTGGTACTGCAAGATATTTACTTGTCAGAAATGCTAAACATTCATATACTCCTTCATGCTTTGGCCACCATTCCAGAGGACATGCTTCCATACTGATGACGCTTGTTAAAAAAATGTGTTAATTAATTTGTGACTGAACTGCTTGCAGGAGAATTGTAAGTCCCTTGCTCTGTTTTACCCTCATTCTGCCATATATTTCATGTTATAGCAGTCTCGGATGATGACCCAGCACATGTTGTTCATTTTAAGAACACTTTCACTGCAAATTGACAAACACAAAGAAGGTACCAGTGTGAGATTTCTAAAGATAACTACAGCACTCGACCCAAGATTTAAGAATCTGAAGTGTCTTCCAAAATCTAAGAGGGACGAGGTGTGAAACATGCTTTCAGAAGTCTTAAAATAGCAACACTCAGATGTGGAAACTACAGAACCTGAAACACCAAAAAAGAAAATCAACCTTCTGCTGGTGGCATCTGACTCAGATAATGAAAATGAACATGCATCAGTCCGCACTTCTTTGGATTGTTATCGAGCAGAACCCATCATCAGTAACAATGTGTGTCTCCTGGAATGGTAGTTGAACCATGAAGAGACATATGAATCTTTAGCACATCTGGCACATAAATATCTTGCGACGCCAGCTACAACAGTGCCATGAGAACATTCTCACTTTCAGGTGACATTGTAAACAAGAAGCGGGCAGCATTATCTCCTGCAAATGTAAACAAACTTTTATCTGAGCAATTGGCTGAACAAGGAGTAGGACTGAGTGGACTTGCAGGCTCTAAAATTTTATATTGTTTTATTTTTGAATGTAATTTTTTGTACATTTGTAAATTCAACTTTCATGATAAAGAGATTGCATGACAGTACTTGTATTAGGTGAATTGAAAAATACTATTTCTTTTGTTTTCTTACAGTGCAAATACCTGTAATCAAAAATAAATATAAAGTGAGCACTATACACTTTATACTCTGTATTTTAATTGAAATCAATATATTTAAAAATGTAGAAAACATCCCAAAATATTTAAATAAAGGGTATTTTATTATTGCTTAACAGTGCGATTAATCGCAATTACTTTTTTTAATCGCTTTACAGCCCTAATATTTTGTAAACTGATTTGTCCTCTGTGGGTGGGTGGGAGGTAGATAGTCATCTCTGTGACTTACATGGTTTGACATTAATAAGTTTATTTTATCCTCCATAGATGGACAATGCGGAATCTATATACAAATCCTTACTGTTACAAGCCCAGGCCATTCTTATCACATTTTAATTGTATGTTGGCTAGAAAGAGTATCCATCGGAGGTTAGAGATAGGAGAGTCTAATGATTTTTTTTTTTTTGGTGAATAGTTTATTTGCTGAAAATGCAGGGTTTTTTTAATCCAAAACTATTTGCAAATTCATGTCAAATTCACTGAATAGTTTCCACTGTTTGACTGAACCAAAATATCAAAACATTTTGGAAATGTTGAAACAATATTTTGTTTTGACTGACTTGACATTTTTCAGACATTTTTTTAATAAAATTAAATTGTTTAATTTTAAACAATTACCAAAAGCAAAGGAGGACTGGATTCACAAATGAGGGGGAGAGAGAGAAGTGGCCTTCCCCTAGGATCTTTTAGCTCCAGTGCTTAGGGAGCTCATCTGATTTATGGGAGACTCAAGTTCAGTTCCTACCTCTGCCTGATGTGGCAAAGGGATTTGAGTTTGGGTCTCCCACGTTGCAGGAGAGTGTCTAGCTATTGGGCCAGGAAATGATTTGGAGACATTTTTCTTAGTCTCTGTTTTTGAAACTCTTCAACTTTGTATAAAGGTTGAACCACAGGTGCTGACTTCCCAAAGTGCTGGAGGGTGCTCGACCCCTGGATCTGCCCCAGGCCCTGCTCCCACTTCACCCCTTCCCCCAAGGCCCTACTCCCACCTTCCTCTTTCCACCCCTGCCCTGCCCTGCCCCTACCCTGCCTCTTCCTGACCCCGCTCCACCCCCACCCCACCTCTTCCCTCCCCATTCTTCCCCCTCCCACCGAGTGTGCCGCACACTCGTTCCTCTCTCCTTCCCCCAAGAGCTTCCTGCATGACACGAAACAGCTGATTGTGGCAGCTGGGAGGCATGGGGAAGGAGTGGCAGGCGCTGATCGATGGGACCTGCTGGTGAGCAGGAGGCACTGGGGGGAGGGGGAAGTTCTCATAGGGGGCTGCCGGTGAGTGCTCAGCACTCCAGCCCCAAAGTCCCCACAGAGTCAGCGCCTATGGATTGAACAGTTTCAAAAGGAGAGATTGAGAAAGCCGCATACCAGAATATCCCATAGCCCAGTGGCTAGGGCCCTTTCTTGCAATGTGGGAGATCTAAATTCGAACCCCTCCTCCATTTCTAGTAGAGTGAGAACTGAACCTCAGTTTCCTATAAGCCCAGAAAGTGCCCTAACCACTGGGCTACAGCTTGTAAAGGAGCTTCTTCTCCAGTTCATTCTTTTTGACTTGTTGATTCATTGGAAATTTTTTTGGGGGGGGCGGAGGGGATCATTTTTGGTTTCAACCTGAACCAAACTTTTTTTCTAATGTTTTGAGAATTGCCAGTGAACAGAAAAATATCTTCTTTGCTCCGCTCTGGCTGGGAGGTCTGTGCTGAGCTTTCCAAATGTACCTTTGAAATATTTGCATCAGGAACCAGTTCTCTAAGGGATATTTCATAGGACAGGGAGTTAGGAAACTTGGGTTCTAGTCTTGCCTCATCCAATAGGGTCACTGTATGGCCTGGGTTAAGTCACTTACTTTTTCTCTTTCTCTGTTTTCTCACTTGTAAAAAAAGAGGAATGATAATTACTGAAAAATCCATCCATGAAACAAATCAACCTTCAAAAAATCATAAATTAGTGGGGAGGGAGGATAAAATCAACAACAAAAAATCCCTACCCCAAGCAGAGCTCTTATCCTACAAAAGACAGAGTGCCAGAGACTTAATTAAATCCACTACGGCTTTTACATAGAAGGTGCTCGGATACTATGGTGATAGGGAACTGTATAGAGGCCTTAAAGGCATGTCTACACAGTAATAAAAGACCTGCGGCATGGCTATGGCTGTCCCAGGTCAGCTGACTTGGGCTTGTGGAGCTCAGGCTGTGGGGATATAAAATTGCAGTATACTCTTTTGGGCTCAGGCTGGAGCCCAGGCTCTGAGACCGTACCCACTAGCTGGGTCTCAGATCCCGGTCTCCAGCCTGACCCTGAACACCTGCATTGCTATTTTTAGCTTCACAGCCCATGCCCCATGAGCCCCAATCAGCTGCCCTAGGTTCTGAAATTTGGTGCCATGGGTTTTTCATTGCAGTGTAGACATATCCTGAGATAGATTACTATACCCTCCTTTGTAAAGCTCTATGGTGTCTATGCATTAAAAGTACTAAAACAGCTAATGTCTTGCGCTGAATCCCCACAACTCCTATTGCAGACAATGGATCTGAGAGAGCAAACCCCTCTGAAAATCAGCTCAAAAGAAGTAGTACTCTTATGGACTATACATATGGATTGCTTAATATTAGTAAGGAAGATCTTTATGATCTAGTGACAAGTGAATTGCTCCCTTCCTATTCATCCTCCATTTTCTCTACTTCTCTTATGTTTCTCATTGCCTTAATTTACTATAGCATGGTGAATTTATATTAGGAAACATTCATCATGCTTAGTCTAAGTAATATCGAGTTAATGTATTTTTTGATCTTCCTGAGGAGAAGCTCAGCTTTCTCTCAGTTCATACAGTTATAAATTTTTTATCTGTTCTGTCTGTAATGAAGACATGAATCAGTAGTTGTTTCTTATTACAAAATAAATACATTTCAATGACAGGGAACAATATTCCATGGAAATGTCTTAAAATAGAAGGACTTATTGCAAAGGATTATTATCCAGATTTTAAAATGCATTTAGTTTACAAAACAAAGTAACATTTACTGACTAAATTGTTTCTCAGTTTTCCAAGCTAGCAATAGAGACCAAAAAGAGCAACACCACTGCTCTGATTTTAATAACATAATACGAGCTTTGAGGATTTCATAGGAAGCCACGTTTTGTTGTTCGTTCAAATTACAACTTTCAGCTAAACTGTTATCCCCATTTTGTTATGGGGTGGGCAAAAACAGTGCCAAATACGCTGAGACACTTATTCATTTATCTTTCTGTGGCAAAACTAATGAAGTTCCTGGCTTCCCTCCTGAGCAACCTTCTTTACTTTTGTGTTTTATAGGATAATCAAAGTAGCAAAATTGTTGCCAATGCAGCAAATACCATGTTTATAGTAAAAAGAAAAAGAGGACTTGTGGCACCTTAGAGACTAACCAATTTATTTGAGCATAAGCTTTCATGAGCTATAGCTCACTTCATCGGATGCATGTCTATTTTAAATTATTTTGTTTGTAAAATCATGCAGAGAAGTTGCAGTGGGGGAGGTTTAGGTTGGATATTAGGAAAAACTTTTTCACTATGAGGGTGGTGAAACATTGGAATGCGTTACCTAGGGAGGTGGTAGAATCTCCTTCCTTAGAGGTTTTTAAGGTCAGGCTTGACAAAGCCCTGGCTGGGATGATTTAACTGGGAATTGGTCCTGCTTCGAACAGGGGCTTGGACTAGATGACCTTCTGGGGTCCCTTCCAACCCTGATATTCTATGATTCTATGAATGTTCCTATGCTACATACAGAAGTTGCCCTATTGGTTCATTATCCTGTCTCTCACAGTGGCCAGTACCTGATGCTTCAGAGGAAGATGCAGAAAACCTTGTAGTGGACAGCTCAGAAATAACTTGCCCACAGGGATTTTTTTTAAAATCTCACTGATGAGTGGTAAGCTTCTGCCCTGAAACAAGAGGGTTGGTATCCTTTCTAAAAAAAGGTTTATCCTGCCCAATTTAACTGTGGATGTTATCAGTACCCTCATAAATGCTGAAGCCTTTTTTTTTTGACTCCTGTGAAGCTCTTAGCCTCAGTTATATCATGTGGCAATGAATTCCACAGATTAATTATGAATTATAGCCTTACTAGTACCACAGACACAAAATGCCGTATCAGGGGCATCTGAGTTCACAAGTATCTTTATCTTCATCTTTACCAAACAAAACAGCCCAGCTAATTCTGTTATTCATTTAAATCTTATATCTTGAATATGTAGTCTCTTGGCTTATTGTGAATGGGTGGAGACAGCAACAGTGCTGATCTATGCACCGCATTTTCTGAGAGGCTGCACTGTGTTTATTGTGCTGAAAATCGAATCCAATTACTTGTTCCTTTTCATAATGAAGCCACTTCATCACAATTCTGTTGGCTTCACTAAATTATATTACAAATGTGAATTATTTTTCATTCAAACTGTGGCTCAGTTAAAAGTTTTCTCTGATAAAAGATTTATAGTTTGCTGTTTGTCATGAGATGAAAAATGTTACCAATAGAGAGTAGAATTACTTTCTGGTAGAAAATGTTTTAAAAAATGAAATAGTAAAAATATGCCATGGGTCCCTCTTGCACTAAAAGTTCTTTGTTTATTCTAGGCATTTTATAACGCTGCCAGGTTATCTGGAGGTGCAAAATGTACGAATGCTTTCATTAAATGGCTCCTAAACTATAGGCTGCAGGTGACCAGGGGTCCACAAAGCACTTGCGTGTGGTTCTTGGAGAGTTGTCTGGTCAGATGGTGTGAAGTCTCCTCCTTGTTTCTAGCTGTTAAATCATATTAAAAGACACTTGAAATACATTAAATACTTTCCTAATATTACCTTCTGATGAAAACAACTGCTAGAGGCATGGTATTTGACTGCTAGCGAGAGGGGACATAGTATACAGGATCATGAATGAGAGGGGAGGTGCCCACAAAGTAATCTCTTTATTAAAATGTGGCTCACGTTATAACAAGTGTGAGAACTCTTGTTCCAGTCAAACATTAGAGGTGATTGGGAATTTTCCAACTAAACAGGATTTAATCAGAAAATGCTGATTTGTCAAACCTGAAATGTTTTGCAGAAACATGTTGGGTTTGACGAACTTTCAGTAAACGACAGGCAGGAGTCTGATGGAAGCCTACCTGGTTCCAGCTCACTTGGTGGACTGCTGGAGACTCCAGGTACCCACATCCATGGTTCTGGGGCACTCCTGCTATGCAGACTGCTCCAAGTCTCTAGGACTTCTAGGCTCCTTGGTCTGGGGCTGGAAACCCTGAGAGTCCCATTCTGGTCAGTTTCATAGCTGCTATTCAGTGGTGAGCAGCAGTGAAACTGACAAGAATCATGTCAGTTCCAAAAAGCAGCTGCCAGGCATCCCAGGAAATGTATTTCATTGGGAAATGCCATGTTTCAGTGTTTCAAAACTGTGTTTTTTCAGAATCTCCAATTCATGGGAAATTTCAAAGAATTTGGTTTCCTTCCAAATCAGACCAAAACCAAATCCTGAAATTTCGAAATTTTCCACATACAGGAAATTCTGAGTTAAGCCAGTTCTCTGTAATATGGAAGTATTTATATTTGGCTACTGTTACAAAAAAATATAAATCAAGATAAATAATTACCATAATGTTTGCTAAGGTTCATAAGTACATTAACCATACAAATGGATCCCTGATATATCTTTGGCTTTCTAGCCTTTGAAATGAAATGCATTCTGATAATTTTTTAAATGGGTTTTATCTTGGAACAAGCATTTTTGATCCTTTTTTTGAATTTTTATACAAGATTTTCATTACATAATCATTCACTTTAAATGCTGACAATATAAGGATAAAAACTTGCCAAAAAGCAATAGATGTTAATGGACCAAATTCTGTCTAGCTGTTTTGTGGAGTGTAATTTAATTCAGAATATTTTTATAATTTTAGGGCCCAGTCCTGCATCCTTACTTTACTCATATAAAAATCTAAATTTATTTATTAGGAATTTTGTCTGAAAAAGGAAACCAAGACTAAGTCCTTTCTTTGCATTTTCCATATAGCCACAATTGTAGACTTGCAAACATCAAGCAAAAGTAGGTAAATATACATAGCACCTTTTGTTAATTTCAGAATCTTTATAATATATGACTTGTACACATCATGATAAAGGTTAAAATACTAAATTCTTGACAATATTTTTTCCATCTTTTCTGTCTCCTCTTTATGAACTCAATACACAGATTTTATATTCACCAGAATATTAACAATTTATTTTGAAAAATAAGCAGACCTGTCTGTTGGGATTAACAATCCCAACTCATTTAACAACCTGTCAACAAAAGTTGGAGATTTATCTGAGGTCCAGCATAATGTTCAATTCCTTGTTAACCATACTGTTACAAAATGTTCTTGATATAAACTTAACTGATGACCTTGGATGTAATGATTTTGTTATCCAAAAAATTATATACATAATGAGGTCATATTCTGCCCTGAGATATATGCATGCAACTCCTATTGAAATCAGTGGGAGTTCTGAACACAGAACTGTGGAGCAGAGATTTCTCCTTGATCTCTAAACTATTTTTAATTAATTGGGGGAAAAAGTAGTAAACCAGCATTCCAAATCCTGAGGTTCTTACTCAGGATTTATTTTGTGTTTATGCAGATCAAACTTGCCTGCAAGTCCACAGTAATTTACCTGAGAGAGGACAGAGTAAAACACTTGCTACTAGGTATTCATAGTGCTGGGATTACACTCAGTAATAGTTTACTAGATGGGTACATTTTAAAGTGATATAGGTGCCAACCCTCCATTTTAAAAGTGATTTAGACACTTAGGAGTCTAAGTCCCATAAAAATCATCTATGTGCCTACGTAATTTTTTAAAATAGGGCTTAGACCCCTACGTCAGTTAGGTGCTTTTGCAACTTTTACCCTACATCTGGTAATATGTACATGTGAGTATTTTAGCTATTATTTGTATTACAGTAATGCCATTGTGCTAGATGCTACAGTCAAAAAATAATGTTCAGAATCATTGAAGGTGATAGATAATAAGAGAGAAAATACCATATTGCCTCTATATAAATCCATGGCATGCCCACATCTTAAATACTGCGTGCAGAAGTGATTGCCCTGTCTCAGAAAAGTTACATTGGAATTGAAAAAGATACAGAAAAGGGCAACCAAAATGATTGGGGGTATAGAACAGCTTCCATATGAGGCGAGATCAATAAGATTGGAACTTTTCAGCTTGGAAAAGACAACTAAGTGGGGGATATGATAGAGGTCTATAAAATCATCATGGTGTGTAGAAAGTAAATAAGGAAGTGTTATTTACTCCTCAAAATACAAGAACCAGGGGTCACCAAATGAAATTAATAGGCAGCAGGTTTAAAACAAACAAAATTAAGTATTTCTTCACACAATGTACAGTCAACCTGTGGCACTCTTTGCCAGAGGATGTTGTGAAGGCCAAGACTCTAAGAGGATTAATAAAAGAACTAGATAAATTCATGGAGGACAGGTCCATCAATGGCTATTAGCCAGGATTGGCAGGGATGGTGTCCCTAGCCTCTGTTTGTCAGATGCTGGGAATGGGTAACAGGGGATGGATCACTTGGTTATTACCTGTTCTGTTCATTCCCTCTGGGGCACCTGGCATTGGCCACTGTCGGAAGACAGGATACTGGGCTAGATGGACCTTTGGTCTGACCCAGTATGGCCGTTCTTATGTACATCCAAATAACATATTTAATGATTCAGGGGGAGGTGATCATTTAGTATATTAAATATTTTAGAATGCTTGTTGTTGTTTTCCTTTGTTTCTTGTCTGAATAATGTTGGGATGGGTCAGGAGGGACTCACCTGAGGAGCCGGGGCTGGGAGCTGCAGTTGCCTGATGCAGGTAGGAGGCAGCCCCGTCTGAGTAGGGGCTGATGTGGGTGATGACTTGGCACCTCCTTGCCTGCAGTAATTGGACTTTGGGTATCTGGTCAGTAGATCTGATCAGACACTGCTAGGTCCCATTTTCGACCAGACTAGCCAGTCAAAAACTAGGCACCTGGCAACCCTAGCAGAGAATCTTCTGCTGACTTTTTAAAAACATTTTTGGTTTTGCACTCATAGGCCTCGAGTCTGCAATGCATGTCATGTGAGCACAGGGGCCTACCTTTAACCAACTCATTGCAGGATCAGCGCCATCATTTACAGGAACATATACATGCAAGCACTGTTTTGTGCCCACAATGAATTGCAGCTGCAAAATTGCAGTTGCTATTATTTGTGCCTGAGAGTGCTGAGCTGAAAAGGCAGCTAATAATATTTTCAAATAATCTCTAAGAGAATTGCATGTGTTGATTTACCATTTTTACCATAAAAACTCTGGGAATAATGATAGACTGTAGATTATCTTATCTCTTAATGCAGGAGGATACTCAGGTCACATACTCTGTATGCCACAGTCACTAAAAAGGATGAAATCTTGGCCTCAGTGAAGTCAATGGGAGTTTTGCCATTGACTTCGATGGGGCCAGGACTTCACTCAAATTTCTTAAAAATCCATTAAATTCATGCCAGTGACCACTCCTGCAGTAATCTTAGATTGTCTGTAAAAGGGGCTATCAGGTTAACTTTAGCAACACTTGCCTTTTTTTGAGTGAGCTCCCGCTGAGCAAGAAATCAGAGTGCTTTTTACTATTTTGTACTTTAATTCATTTCACATTACAGATATGAAGCATGATTGTTGTTATTTGTATTAAAGTAGTGCCCAGAAGGTCTAACTGAGATCAGATTCAGAACCTCATTGCACAAACACACAAAAAGTAACCGTCCCTGCCCCAAGGAGCTTACACTCTAGAAAAACAAAAGTGATGGGACTGTGTTGCTTTTTCTGCACTTGAACGTGAAGTATCTCAATCAAATGGAAGCTGGAAAGCTGGTTTAATGGTTAAAACACAGCAGAGGAAGTCAAAAGATCTGGGATCTATTTCTGGCTCTACTTCTTTCTTGCTGTGGGAATTCAGCAACTAGATTAACCTCTTTTTGCCTCAGTTTCCCCATTTGCAAAATGAGAGTCATACTTGTGAGGCTTAACTTATTAATGTTGATCAAATTGTGTTAAGATCATTAGATTCCTCACTAAATGTGTTCAAAATGTGTGCACAAATTCATGAACCTGGTTTAAAAAAACAGCAAAAACCAATAGTAATAAAAACAACCCACAAGAGGAAAAGTACAAATCTTCCATCAAGAACCACATAAACAGACATTAATGAATTTTATTTTGTTAATGTTTCACTAAAAGCAAAGGCACTTTTAAAACCAACAATAACCAATAAGGACTATAGTATACTTTTCTGTTGTGTACCTTTTTCTATACAACCAGTGAAGAGAATGAGATAAGTTAACACTAAAAGAAAGGGAGGCAAAAAGTTTTCAGAAGCATTTTTAAAGTAGTTGATGAGGCAGGAATCAAGGGCATGCTACTGCAGCAGTAACTATGGCAGTAATTCTGTCATATGCATGTTTACATATACACTAAATCTTCATTCCCGTAATTATAATACGTGGGTTTTTCCCTTGTACTGTTTGGTTGGAGGTTTCCACTCATACCTGGGGTTACTTTCAAATTGTACTTTAAAAGATTTCTCTCTGAGGCTGTTTTTTTTTATATATATATACAATATAAAGAAGACAAAATCCATTTTGTTCAGCCATAACAGCCATTTACTCAGAAGGCAAAGCAGAAATAAATTTCAAACAACAGTGAACTTAAAACCAAATCTAGAATAATTATTTTCTATTTTAAAAATAATACACGTTCTCTTGTCTGTGCTCTGGCTCTTGGAGATTCACAGTACTAGAGCTGTTGCCAGGAGACCATTCAAATGTCCATTGAAGTCAATAGAAAGATTCCCACTGACTGTAATGGACATTGGATTAGGCCTGAAATCAACCATATATCCTAATCTAAGAGAACATCTGTCCTTAAATAAAAAATAACACTGTAGTACTTCACTCAGTATTCTACATAAATGTCTTGTATGAACAAAACCACACATTACTTTTTGTGGTTTTACAGAATGATCACATATTAAACATTGGCAAACAACTAATTCCTTCCATCCCTCACAGGATCCCTAGTAGGCCATGTCAGAGAAGGGATAAGTAGCCTCGAGTGACATGTACTAGAGCAGGGGTAGGCAATCTATGGCACGCGTGCCAAAAGCGGCATGAGAGCTGATTTTCAGTGGTACTCACACTGCCTGGGTCCTGGCCACCGGTCCGGGGGGCTCTGCATTTTAATTTAATTTTAAATGAAGCTTCTTAAACATTTTTAAAACCGTGTTTACATACAACACTAGTGTAGTTATACATTATAGACTTACAGAAAGAGACCTTCTAAAAACATTAAAATGTATTACTGGCACGTGAAACCTTAAATTAGAGTGCATAAAATGAAGACTCGGCACAGCACTTCTGAAAGGCTGCTGACCCCTGGACTAGAGCTTAACTCGCAGCTTGACTCAGTTTTCTGATTTTAGAAATAAAGCTTACCAGAGTAGTGCTGGGATTTCAGTAGTTAGTGTATTTTTAAACAATGGAGGTATAGAAGGAAACAAATGTAGTAAGTGTCTTGCCCAGTGTCTTGCCTGTGTGCTAAGTTCACTGTTTGTCAAAAATCCATTATCTGATGATTAATTAATAACAAAAGGGAGTGCTTCTGTGCCGTTTTATGACTCCTGGGCTGCTGACTGTGAAATATAACACATAATACAGTGGGTTTGTGGGTAGTCTTTTTTAGGACTGAATTATTTTGGTACATTTTTGCTGGTAAACACAAAGCTTAAGTGCAACCACTGAAATAAATGAGTGGGAAATTCCCCCCCACACACACACACTTTTTACTATACTTTTAATATTCTTTTCTGCACAACTTCAGCCTCATGCGTTTTCTCGTCCTAGCTCACTCCCATAGCAGTTTCTCATGTAGTTGCATTTCCAACATAAAATATCAGAATCTTCTTCCCTTCTACCCTGTGCAATCCTATTATGGTCATCAGTAGCAAGCCAAAAAAGAGAAAGAATCTTATGATTATCTCAGGTTTCAGAGTAACAGTCGTGTTAGTCTGTATTCGCAAAAAGAAAAGGCATACTTGTGGCACCTTAGAGACTAACCAATTTATTTGAGCATGAACTTTCGTGAGCTACAGCTCACTTCATCGGATGCATACTGTGGAAACTGCAGAAGACATTATATGCACAGAGACCATAAAACAATACCTCCTACCACCCCACTCTCCCACTGGTAATAGCGGCACTGCTATGGGTACCCGCATGGCCCCACAGTATGCCAACATTTTTATGGCTGACTTAGAACAACGCTTCCTCAGCTCTCGTCCCCTAACGCCCCTGCTCTACTTGCGCTATATTGATGACATCTTCATCATCTGGACCCATGGAAAAGAAGCCCTTGAGGAATTCCACCATGATTTCAACAATTTCCATCCCACCATCAACCTCAGCCTGGTCCAGTCCACACAAGAGATCCACTTCCTGGACACTACAGTGCTAATAAACAATGGTCACATAAACACCACTCTATACCAGAAACCTACTGACCGCTATTCCTACCTACATGCCTCCAGCTTTCACCCTGACCACACCACACGATCCATCGTCTACAGCCAAGCTCTGCGATACAACCGCATTTGCTCCAACCCCTCAGACAGAGACAAACACCTACAAGATCTCTATCAAGCATTCTTACAACTACAGTACCCACCTGCGGAAGTGAAGAAACAGATTGATAGAGCCAGAAGAGTTGCCAGAAGTCACCTACTACAGGACAGGCCTAACAAAGAAAATAACAGAACGCCACTAGCCGTCACCTTCAGCCCCCAACTAAAACCCCTCCAACGCATTATTAAGGATCTACAACCTATCCTGAAGGATGACCCAACACTCTCACAAATCTTGGGAGACAGGCCAGTCCTTGCCTACAGACAGCCCCCCAACCTGAAGCAAATACTCACCAGCAACCACATACCACACAACAGAACCACTAACCCAGGAACCTATCCTTGCAACAAAGCCCATTGCCAACTGTGCCCACATATCTATTCAGGGGACACCATCAAAGGGCCTAATAACATAAGCCACACTATCAGAGGCTTGTTCACCTGCACATCCATCAATGTGATATATGCCATCATGTGCCAGCAATGCCCCTCTGCCATGTACATTGGTCAAACTGGACAGTCTCTACGTAAAAGAATAAATGGACACAAATCAGATGTCAAGAATTATAACATCCATAAACCAGTTGGAGAACACTTCAATCTCTCTGGTCACGCAATCACAGACATGAAGGTCGCTATCTTACAACAAAAAAACTTCAAATCCAGACTCCAGTGAGAACTGCTGAATTGGAATTCATTTGCAAATTGGATACTATTAATTTAGGCTTATATAGAGACTGGGAGTGGCTAAGTCATTATGCAAGGTAGCCTATTTTAGCCTATTTCCCCTTGTTCCCCCCCCCCGACGTTCTGGTTAAACTTGGATTTATGCTGGAAATGGCCCACCTTGATTATTATGCACATTGTAGGGAGAGTGGTCGCTTTGGATAAGCTATTACCAGCAGGAGAGTGAGTTTTTTGTGTGTGCTTTTTTGGGAAAAAAAAAAAGGGGGGTGGGGTGGGGGGGGTGAGAAAACCTGTATTTGTGCTGGAAATAGCCCACCTTGATTTTCATACACATTGTGAGGAGAGTGGTCACTTTGGATAAGCTATTACCAGCAGGAGAGTGAGTTTGTGTGTGTGGTTTTTGGAGGGGGGTGGGGGGGTGAGAAAACCTGGATTTGTGCTGGAAATGGCCCAACTTGATGATCACTTTAGATAAGCTATTACCAGCAGGAGAGTGGGGTGGGAGGAGGTATTGTTTTATGGTCTCTGTGCATATAATGTCTTCTGCAGTTTCCACAGTATGCATCTGATGAAGTGAGCTGTAGCTCACGAAAGCTCATGCTCAAATAAATTGGTTAGTCTCTAAGGTGCAACAAGTACTCCTTTTCTTTTTATGATTATTTCAGTCTTTCTAATTGCTGATTTAGGAACAAAAATGGTTTAATGTGCATTTCTAGTCTTAAAAATGACTGTAAAATAGGTTTTGGGAATTCTATATGTATTATCAATCAATCATATCACACTTGTTCAATTTAGTGCAAAAGATGTTTATTTCTAACTGCCAGCCGTACACATATGACCTAGAATCTGAAAGTCAAGCTGGATCTTTTCTATTACCAGAACCCATCAACTTCTCCAACATCTTTGAACCCTTGACTTATAAGGTCAATGGGAGTTCATGGGAGTAAGAGAGGACAGAATTTGGCCTGGCAATTTGGAACTCTGATAAAAAGAAATGTAACTTCTCTTGATGATGTGTATCCTGATAGAATTCAGCTCTCTGTCCCATGCCTGTATTGGCTATGCAGCAGTGAGAAGAGTAAAACAGGACTTGAGTTAGTGAGGATGTCACTCTGACTGTACAGAGGGAGCAGGTCTGTTGAGAAAAAAGGATGCAACAAAGGTTTGACAGAAGCTATTGACACAAATGTACAGTATTTTTCCATCGTCTCCTTTCTAACTATAACTCCTGTTTAAAAACATAGCAGTTTATCTAATAGTGTATGTTGATCCTGTGCACTGAAAGCCCGAGTGTCAAACAAGCAAAACAGCAGTTGTTCCAAGAGAGGCAGAGAGCTCAGGAGCCCCTTGGGAGCCCAGGAGATTAGAAGCTGGACCCGTTAGAAATGGACTTTTCCTGGGTGAACCAAACTGCCTGGTTCAGGCCCTCTCTATGTATAGTATATAACCGCTTTTACTATTATGTTTTATAGAGAAGGAGAGAAAGATCAATGCAGTTCCTTCGACGCTGAGGTAGAGCTAAGAGATATTGCGCTGCAGGTTATAAATCTAAAGTTAAGAATTATTCTCAGGACACTAAGCATTTTAGAGACTAAGAGCATCATGATGGTGATTATTGATTGGAATTACTGTGGAACTTATTGAAGAATCTGAGCAGTTCACTATATTAAAAAATACATCCAAATGCCTCCACAAGGTAAAACTTCCATGACTTCTTTTAAGCCAGTTCCTGCCACTGCTAAGTAATCACAATATCACTTGGGATACCCAACTCCCCAATCATATTGCAAGGTCTGAATAACATAGGTTCAAGAAAAACAGAAGGAAAATAATCATTAATATTGACAGCGGCATTTCTTTATTATACTTTGTACTGCGAAGAGAGTAGTAATAGTAATAGCTGATTGAAACAGACAGATCTGCATATAATCCAATGATTTAAAAAATAAGTTTTTCAACAGATGTTTTTTTAAAAACTTATTTTTTTACTGGAAGTAAGTTTGCTGTTGAGGGTTTTAATAGCAGTAGAACCTATGCTAAGCATACCTCTCAGCTGTCACCCATTGTGTAAAATATCCCGTATTTCAGACTGTATTAAGAACATTTTCGCTGTTCTCGGTAGTCCTCTATGGCTAGTGATGTTTGCCTGTTGCAGCTGCTGTATGCTAATCCCAGCTGACTGCATTTGCTATACAACTTATTTCTTGTGCTCCTGCTGCAAATATTAGGTTAACTGGCTGGTGCTGCTTTTCCAGCACTTGCCTTGCGTGTTTGCTCAGTGCTCTTCTTACTTCCATCATCTTCACATAATGAGAGCAGCCACTGTCCCCAGTGGAGAGAGGAAGGAAAGATAGGGGTAGGGGAAGAATATTAATGAGAAAGATGAAGGAAGAAAAAAGGGAAAGGTGAGACACGGTGGGGGAGGGAAGGAGACAACACTAGAGATGGTGTGGGAGAAATGGCATCCTATAGACTGTCTCTCATTTCAGGGCTCACTGCCTCATATTGCCACTATCTTTGAGAGTCTATGTCTCACATTGCAGTGGGGGTTTGAAAGTTCCCGCCTTGTCCAGTCCATCAATGTAGCCAGGAGTTTAAAATACACATCATCAGCTTGTTGGATGGTCAGTAAATAAACTTGTGGTTTTGGTTTTCTCAGGTTGCCAGACAATAAGATTGTTCATAGCCTGCACTTGTTCTTTCATTCACAGGTGGCCCTCACCTACATTAAGGTGTTGAGGAAAAATAATTATTTTCACTGCCACATACGGTGTTTCCAGACATCTTTGTTCAGTCTGTGTTGCTGTTGAGAGTTAGCCAGGTTAATCGATCCCTTTCTTAATGATTCCCAACATTCTGTTCACGGCAATCAAAAAAGCAAACAGAATGTTGGGAATCATTAAGAAAGGGATAGATAATAAGACAGAAAATATCATATTGCCTCTATATAAATCCATGGTACGCCCACATCTTGAAAACTGCGTGCTGATGTGATCGCCCCATCTCAAAAAAGATATATTGGAATTGGAAAAGGTTCAGGGGAGAAGTGTAGGGGAGAAGTTTACAAATATTCAACATCCTAAAATTTTTCTGTTATATTATTATTTATTAAGCTATTTATTTCTTAATCAAAGATCATAGCCTTGCTGTGCTAGTCTCTGAACAAACAAGTAATATGACCATTATGCTACTACATAATGAGTTATTTCAGTCTAATTGGACAAAACGCAACAGGTGGATGAAAGAAATAGTGATGGGAGTAGGTATGTAGGAGAGGGCAGGGAGAAGGAGACAGTAACTGTACAAGTAGGATGTTTTTCATAATAAGCAGGAACACTGACTCATTTTGTGGTCATACTAATAAGAATATGCCTGCGCACCATTAAAGGAGGATCTTTATAGAAGCCCAATTAAGTGTGGGTCTCTGTGGACTTTTCTCATATTTTGCACAACAAATATTTTGCACGAGGAAACTCCCTTCCCTTCTTAGTGTCTTTTTCTTTTTTTATTAACCATCTGACCCCTATTACCATAATATCTGAGCACTTCATAAACATCAAGGACTTTAACATCACATTACCCTGGTGTGCTAAGAAGATGTTGTTATCCCCATTTTCTAGGTGTGGAACTGAGGCAGAGAGAGAGAAGGCTTATCAGTGAGTGTAAATTGTCATAGCCAGGAAATGAAACCAGCACTCAAGGGTCCCAGTCCAGGACCTTAACCACAAGATCACAATTCTTATGCTCAAATAAATTTGTTAGTCTCTAAGGTGCCACGAGTACCCCTGGTCTTTTTGCGGATACAGACTAACACGGCTGCTATTCTAATTCCTCTTTGGACCATCTTTCCTCCACTAATAACTTTGTTAAAAATAAGACAGCTGCATTTCCTTAAATTCCCTTGAAATTTAAGTCCTGTTCTACAATAGGAACTGTGTCCTGAATTGTTGTGATTAGATAGTCTCTTCCTCAGTATGTGCTATGATACCTTCATTTTCAAACTGGTAGCAAAAACTGCAGAACAGATGTGTCCTTTTCTTTTTCTTTTTCTTTTTTTTTTTTTCTTTTTTTGTAATGAAGTAGGGTCTGATCTGGGACATTTTTTCTTTAATAAACATAGTAAATCTCTCAATATTTAGTGTGCATGTATATTTAAATAATTGAATAATGAAAGCAGGGACTTTGAGCACCAGCAGGCAGTTTATCAGTGAGTTATAAAGTAAATCCACAAATGTATTTTTCTCACATAATGCTTCTAAATATACCTGATTACAGAAACACACAAATTTATTCAAGCATAGTATATTCTCTGCTCATAGACTGTCGGCTATGCTGAAAGCTTTGGGTGTCCCACAGAAACAAACTTATTTCATTTCAAACCTAAGACACATTAACACATAGACTGTAAAGGTAAAATCCCCGTAGGTCATTTCTTGCTTTTATTGTTGTACTTTCAAATTATTTTTTAGATCTCTGCCCTGTATCTCTCTTAGTAGCACATCTCTCAGCCAAGTGTCATTGCAAGATATGTCACTCATGTTAGAGGAATCTACCCATGACACACGTTACTGTAAACTGATTGCTGATGCATGAAATTAAGGTTAAAAAAATTTCCTTTATGTTAAAGAAATGAACCCTCACATTACTCCAAGATTTCTCGTTTGCTGTTTTCTTTTTGGCTTCTTTTTGGATCTTTGTCAGACACATTATAAAGGCCAGTGACGCATTGTAAGCCTGTCTAGTGTCAGGTCATCTTGGCTCTCCATGTGTCCATGTGCTTCACCCAACTGAGAGCTCTATTGGAGGGGTAAATTGTAAAACCCCAAAGATCAAGCCATTGCAGTTTTATTCCCTCAGTTTATTTCTCTGAGGTACCCACAAAGATTAACCCCTAACCACAATAGCAGATGCAATTCCAGTTACCATAAATAAAAGCAATTCCAGTTACCATAAATAAAAGCAAAAGCTATAGATGGAAAAGAAAAAGGAAAGCCTAAAAATAAAAGTTTTGTGCCTGTAAACAAATTGGGCCTAAGTCTGATCTCACTTATCCTAATGTAAATCAGGTGAATTTAATGGAGTTGCAATGGTGTATAACAAGCGTGAATGAGATCAGAACTTGGGTTCATTTAGTCTAATCAAGGGAAGATTAGTGGGATGTAAAAAAGGTTGCATTTGTGGTTAAAAAGGAGTAAGAAGTCCTGGATTCTCTCCCAGGCTTTACTATCAAGTTTTATTTTGGCCTTGGGCAACTCACTTAACCTAGCTGTGGTTCAGTCTCTTCATATGTTAAAAAGGGATAACACTTGCCTATTTCACAGAAAGCTAAATTCATTTGTCATGAGGTCCTTACATGGACGTTCAAAGCGTAGTTATACATCAGTATGAGAAGTATAGTTAGCTAGGCTCTAAGCTTATTTACATAGCATGGTTAACGAAGGTGACACCTTACCTATTCACATTCTTTGATTCAGCCAGGTGCTGTTAGGCTGGCTGTTATCCTTCCCATCTCTTTCTCTCTGGAAGGCCCTGTCATGTTCCAGAAAGAGTGTGACCTGCCTTAGATTCTGCTTCTTCCTCTGCAATCCTTGCTATATCCCTCTTTCTTCTGTAGCTTATATCCGGAATTCAGAGGTAGAGAGAGATGTAGTTCTGCAGGAGCAATGGTCATTAGAGACCCACTGACTGTCTGTGCCACATTTGGACCCAGCTACATTGCAAGCTCTGGTAGATGATGAGGGGCTAGGAACTTCTATTGGCAGTTTAGAAGCTGATGTCAGGCTGTCATATTTAGTCATATAGGCCTATCAAGTTTATTATAATCCCAGGTCAGCAAAGTGCACCCTCATGTTTTTCTACTTCAGATCAGCACTCTTCACTTGGCAAAACCCTTTTCAGAAATGTATCATTGCCAGGATTCATGAGTTACCTCCATGTTTAGTATAAACTACTATCACCCTTTCTTGCTTTAACTTGTGTGGATGCAGGTAGTGGTTGTCTTGGGCAGCTAATTCAAATAATTGGCTACATCACGTTCCTTCACAAACAGGTTTTTTTCCATTTGTTTCTTCTACTTTCCTCAGTGCATGCTGTAATATCTGATGTCCACAATTACCAGAAAGTTCCTTAAATCACTGAAACTTTATAGTGAGGTGCATATTTACCGATCTAATTAATCATGGCTGGATTCTGTGACTATCCACTCAGCACTGACCAGTCTCCAAAAGCACTGCCTCAGCATTCAATGGGCTCAGTCTATAATCTGGGATTGGTTCACTTGGGACAATCTCTTCTTGGTTATTCCAAAGTCCTGATGGGGAATTTCAAGGAAGGTTGCTGAACATTACACAACACGTGCCTCTTTAAAAATTATTTATTTTTCTCCTCTGAGTAAGTGTGTGTGTGTGTGTGGTTCTTTTATTTAATAAGCAAGGGGATTTGGTTGTAAGTAGCGAGCATTAACCTAACACAATCACCCCTCAACTGCTGCAGTGATTGGGGCTTCTGGAGTAAGCAAATAGTCAGAATGATAATGTATGTGGTGAGGATCTTTTCCAAGATGGAATATAACCTGATTTTGAAATAATAATAGCTGAAGAGTTGAATGAATACATTGAACTAGAAACTTCAAATGATTACTTTTGCCAACGTGGTGGCTGATACCACACTATATCCTTCTACAACACAGAGTTACAGGGCCCATGTACAACGTCTTTTTCTTGTGCTGAAAGGATTGGAGGCATCACAGAGCCTTAGCTGGCATTGAGGATTTCATCGATAGTCCTCTGTAGGTCTGGAGTCACGTCAGGGAAAGTGTGTGTGGACTGTGGCAAGAATTTGTGAGGTTTCATGTAAAAGGCTTCCTTGGAGGAGGAATGCTTGTTACTGTCAATGTAATTGTCTTTCTAATAAAACATTTCTTTTTTATTACTTTAATATGTACTAACTTAACTTGCAGCTTCCAAAAAACACAGCTTTGTTGCTCCAGTGTTGCCATGATATAGATTCCTAGAGTAGAGCTCTAAAATCAAAGGTGTTTATTTTGCTCCATAAAAGGTGATTAACACTTTTTATGGAGCAAAATAAACACCTTTGATTTATAGGCAGCTGAAGTAAGACACTTCATGGTTTTGTGTTAAGTAGATAGTAATTACTATCAACAGTAATGAAATCAGACTGCAAAGTACTGAAGTCAGGACTTAAGAGTCTGGCAAAGACCTGAACTTTATTAATGGAGGCACTGAATATACTGTTTATTATTATAAATTATTTGAAGTAAGAATCAGTTCATCTAACTTTATATTCACACCTTTTTTTTTTCCTACAAGGCCTTTAAGACAATACTACTAAGAATTAGTTTGACACATGAAACACTAAACTTCTGTCCTAATGGGCCACAAATGTGAAACTCTCACAAGGTGTCTTGTCACTGCAAATATTTACGGACAAACTACTTGATATCTTTTCCATTTCCTGTCCTCAACGTTTGTGAAGTGCTGCTTCATGCTATTATCCAGCTGCCTGCATCCCACTGCAAAGTTAGCTGCACACCAGTGGTGGGTGAAGTGATTCCTGTATAATTTGTGAAGTGGTGTAGGATCCTTCTGGATGAGAGGTGTGCTATATCAGTGTAAGATAGCATTGGGTATATTTATTACAGTGAAATCTGCTAATAAATAGAGATGGGTTCCAGGTGCAACATTTGGAACGAGAGCTGGATTTTGAACACATCAGAGCTCAATCATACTTGGGTCTTTCAGTTTGATTCAGGCCTATTTTATTTATAAAAATCACCAATAAAGAAATAATGCATTTATAGGGATTAATTCAGTACTGCATATCCCAAACCATGGCATATAGTTCCTCATTAGACTGTTAGAAGAGTGGGGTTGATATATTGTTTGTATTCATCAGTTTGCTTCTCCCTGTCAAACTCCCTATCTTGAGCATGACTACTGAAATTGTTTATCTATCTATACAAAACTTTGTGGGGAGGGACTGGTGCTCAGGAGGTTCTAGAAGAGGTGACAATAAAAGACCTTTTTTTCTGGAACAACAACCCTGGATTCCAGTGAGCAAAAGAGAACCTGCAGGCCATCTGGCACAGAAGATCCTGGTCCCTGTTGTTATTCAAACTCACTACACTACTTAGGCTTGATTTTGCTCCCAATGAAATCAATGTCAAAACATCATTGAATTCAGTGGTCACAGGACCTGGGCCTGTCATAGCAGTGGTAGAGCTAAGTGTCAAAGTTCACATCTGGATGTAAACTTTTTCAAAGTTGGGTACTATTGGATCTAGAGTTCAGATTTGGGCCCATCTTGTAAATAAAAATATGTTATAAAACGTTGACTATAGATTGTATTCTTGCATTTGTTTTTTACTGTACTGTCTAGGGTTGCCAGATGTCCAGTTTTCGACTGGAATGCCCCGTCGAAAAGGGTCCCTGGTGGCTCTGGTCAGCACCGCTGACTGGGCCATTAAAAGTCCAGTTGGCGGCACAGTGGGGCTAAGGCAGGCTCCCTGCCTGCCCTGGCTCCATGCAGCTCCCGGAAGCAGCAGCATGTCCCCCCTCTGGCTTCTAGGTGTAGGGGCAGCCAGGGGGCTCCGTGCACTGCCCCCACCCCAAGCGCTAGCTCCGCAGCTTTCCTTGGCAAGGAGCCACGGCCAATGGGAGCTGTGGGGGGCAGTGCCTGTGGTCAGGACAGCGCGCAGAGCTGTCTGGCCTCGCCTCCACTTAGGAGCAGGAGTGGGGACATGCTGCTGCTTCCGGGAGCTGCTTGAGGTAAGTGCCACCTGGAGCCTGCACCCCTGACACCATCACCCCCATGCCCCAACCCCCTGCCCCAGCCCTGATCCTCCTCCTGCACCCCAAACCTCTTATCCCCAGCCCCACTCCAGAGCCCACACCCCCAGCTGGAGCCCTCATTCCCCCTCCATGCCCCAACCCCCTGCCCCAGCCCTGATCCCCCCTGAACCCCTCGGTCCAAGCCCAGAGCACCCTCCTACACTGCAAACCCCTCACTCCCTCCACAATGTACCCTCTAATTTTTGACAGTCCGTGTGCACAAAAAATGTCTTCTGTGCAAATTGTGCTTCTGTGCAAATTTTTGTGCGTGCAGTGTTTCACCATGTGAGCGGGGTTTAAGATCTGTGCGCACGCGCACAGCTTAAAGGGAACAGTGACCCCAACCCTCTGAGCCAGCCTGGTGAAAATGAGCGAGTGAGTGAGTGAGTGTGGAGAGAGCAAGCGATGGGGGAGTGCATGGGGGCAGGGCCTTGGAGAAGGGGTGGTGCCAGGGTGGGGCCTTGGAGGAAGGGCGGGGCAGGGCAAGTGTGTTCACTATTGTGCGAGTCAAAAGCTGGCAACTCTAGTACAGTCTACTGTACCTTTATATTGTATAGAATTAATGTAAAGAGAAAAATAATCAGTTTCATTAATATTAATAGTCATGGAGTTAGATAAATGCATTGATCTGGTTATTTGAAATAATACCATAAAGGGTCAGTAATAGTTTTCATATCATAGTCTCCTCCAATTAAGGGATTTTAAAAGTATTATTAGTAAGAAAGGTAAGTCCTATGAATTCAGATATCACTTTTGTGCCTGTCAATCCATATTTTGTGCATAAGCAGATATGATTATTTAATTGGGCTGTGTCTAGTATAAAGACTGCTTTTTATTGTAATCAATATTGAATATGCAACAGAAAAAATTGGCTAGGTGAAATAGATGTATCTATTGAAAAATAAAAACTCAGATTTATATCTATATGGAAACCGCATTCCAGCGTTATTTTCACGCTGCACAGGGAAATAGTAGAACTGCTTACATGGTCATCCTGCTTCCAGAAATCAGATGTGATTTATTACTGAGCAGGACAGCACATGCAATGGCTTTAATAGGCTTAGTAATAATCTTATTGCATTTTCTTTTTAATCATGTTAGTAGTCATTTGAGCATTTAATTACATTTCCAGAGATTTTAATATGAGTACCAATGTTAGCTTATTACATTTAAATGAACCTGAAAAACTCAGATCATCTCTTGCAGTTAAAATAGAATCTCACAGTTCTGACATCAGCTTTGACAATTATATCTCTACCGATTAAAGCTGTTTTCAGTATCACTGAGCATGTAAGTGTAGAACCTAATGAAAATGTATAATACAAACCCTTAAAAGAATTTTCAGTAGTTCCTCACTGTAAAAATCTGAAAGGAGAACAGCATAAACCAAAAAAGTAGGGATATAATACAGTTTTCATTCAGTAATATTTATCCATCTGATAGATACTAGGGAACACATTTGTTATAACTCCATTGTAGTCAGAAGTCAGTGGAGTTATTCCGGATGAATCTTGCTGAGAGTGTCTAAAATTAAGGTTCCTTGATGGTTTATTTAATTATCAGAATAAGAAATTTTAATCACAGAGACAAGGTGGGTGAGGGACTCTTTTTTGGACCAACTTCTGTTGGTGAGAGAGACAAGCTTTCCAGCTTACACAGCGCTCTTCTTCAGGTCCTGAATAAGCTTACACTGATAAATAAAACATATTACCTCACCCTCTTGTCTCTCTAATATCCTGGGTCCAACACAGCTACAACAACACTGCACACAACAATGGAAGATTTTAATCATCACACTTGTCAGGAATTCCTGTGTATTATTGGCTCTGTGTTTTTAAAAAGGTGCCTTTTCCTCTAGTTTAAGTTAATAAATGCACTATGGTTGAGCTCTAACTGAGAAATTCAAAGCCTTTTTTATCAAAGTATCAAACAAACAAATATGAATCCCACTACAGATAGAAATTACAGAATTTTGTATTTGGACACTTCCGACTTTTCCAAAACAAAAATTCTCTCTAAGCTCTTGACTATGACCTTTGCTTAGTCTTAGTCTTGAATACCTGAAAATTAGGGACCGATGAACAGGTCTAAGTAAAATATGAACTGATCTGATACTCAGTCTGAGTCTTAACCAAACCAATTTGAGGTTCAGAAAGGTATTTTATTTCATTTTATTGGTAATCCTTGCACTTCCTGGTTCTGGCTGCAGTCTGAAGCAGAAGTTCTATAATATATCAAAAATGTTTGTTCTCTCTGATTCTAGAAGTTGAGTTTGTTTGGATAAAATCCAGATAGACATTCATATTTATCCAAATGGAACCTCATGAATCCTTTAGAGGTTCATGTAAACCTGCCATGGGACTTTCATAGAATCATAGAATATCAGGGTTGGAAGGGACCCCAGAAGGTCATCTAGTCCAACCCCCTGCTCAAAACAGGACCAATTCCCAGTTAAATCATCCCAGCCAGGGCTTTGTCAAGCCTGACCTTAAAAACCTCTAAGGAAGGAGATTCTACCACCTCCCTAGGTAACGCATTCCAGTGTTTCACCACCCTCTTAGTGAAAAAGTTTTTCCTAATATCCAATCTAAACCTCCCCCACTGCAACTTGAGACCATTACTCCTCGTTCTGTCATCTGCTACCATTGAGAACAGTCTAGAGCCATCCAAAGCAGCTATCAAATCCCCCCTCATTCTTCTCTTCTGCAGGCTAAACAATCCCAGCTCCCTCAGCCTCTCCTCATAAGTCATGTGTTCTAGACACCTAATCATTTTTCAGAGTAGCAGCCGTGTTAGTCTGTATTCGCAAAAAGAAAAGGAGGACTTGTGGCACCTTAGAGACTAACCAATTTATTAGAGCATAAGCTTTCGTGAGCTACAGCATCTGAGGAAGTGAGCTGTAGCTCACGAAAGCTTATGCTCTAATAAATTGGTTAGTCTCTAAGGTGCCACAAGTCCTCCTTTTCTTTTTGCTAATCATTTTTGTTGCCCTTCGCTGGACTCTCTCCAATTTATCCACATCCTTCTTGAAGTGTGGGGCCCAAAACTGGACACAGTACTCCAGATGAGGCCTCACCAATTTTGATTGTATTCTACTTGTGTATTCTACTTATTTTTTATAATCATCTTCACTATTTAAAAAAAGCAATTAGAAAACCTAGGGCTGTTTGCTCAGCTGATGTAAATTTCATTGATTTTAATGGAGATATATTAATTTACATCAGCTGAGAATCTGACCCAGAATGTCTGAGGGGAAAATATAGACCTCGAGCCCTTTGAGTATGAAAAATGAATGTGTCATGGAAATGATAATCAATTACCATAAAGTCTAATGGGAGCCCTGGCAATCAGTGGTGAAAGACCATATGAAAGCTGGCTACTAGCTGTAAATAAAACATGCCATAATAGATAGGCGAGAGTGAATAGATATGTAAAAAGGCAAATGGATTTGTAAAGCAAAGTTTTAAATTAATGAAAGACAATAATAAAATGTAGTCAAGATGAAATTTTCTGATTATTTTAACACACACCTGAGGCAATTCTCTCTTTCCTCAATACACCAGTCAGTTTGGATGCTTTCTGTGGTGTATGTGCTTTTACTGTTGCATGTCAGATAAAATATTCAAGCATAATTTCAAGGGCTTCATGTGTGTAATTGATACTGTACTGTAGTAAAATAACTATTATGTGTGTATCCCACTGTCTTCTGAGTAAAATCAGTATGGATCAACTGTGTGTCATAGGCCATATATGGCTAACTGCTGAAAGAGATTCTCATTTCCTGTAGGGTAAGTGGCAGAGGCTTATAGCACAGGAGGGTCTGAGTTTGATCTCTGCTGCCTCTGTGAAGTTCTGAATAGCCATTGTGTGCAGCACAGTAATATCCATGAAGTTAGAATTAGCCATGGGTTTATTACAGTATGCTAATAACAACTGTTTGTAGGATTAGGACCTAATAGCAGCCTTGCAAATAGTAAACTTCTAAAGGCAAGGGGCCCTGGCTACATGGCAGATTTGAGCTATCTAGAGGTCAGGCCAACCTTTCCTGGTTCCTATTTTCTTCTACCCTTATTCCAAAAAGAAAACTCTTCTCCATGGCTGAGAACAGTAGAACCTCCCAGGTGTAAGAGAGTTTATGCAAATGGATGTGGGGCTTTTTAATTATTCTCAATTGTTTTGTGTGCAGTAGTGGCCAAAGGTCCCAGTCAGAGTTCAGGCTCCATTGTAGTAAGGACTGAGAGTATGTCTACACTTGGAGCTGGGGAGAGTGTGTGATTCCCAGCTTGAGGAGACATACTTGTGGTAGCTCTCATTGAATAGCTCTAAAAATAGTAGGGTAGCTATGGCAGCCTGGGCAGCAGGTCAGGCTAGGCACCCAAATACATACCCACAGGGTCTGGATGGGTTTGTGCCAATGAGACATGTTTAGTGACAATGTCCCAGTCCATTAAAAATAATGCTCTTGAAATATATATTTGCCACTTCTGCTCTCCTTATCGCCCAATTTAAATGTTTAAAAGGCCAGTGCCACTTCAGATGCATGTACGCACTACACAGGAGTTTTGTTTACAAAAAGAGTTTAGCTTTGTGAGTGGTATGTAGGTAGCTTCAAGGCTAGTTTGCATCAGGAAACACACATTAAAACAGCCTGTACTTTCCCGCAGAAATCACAGATGGCTTCATTTTTAAATAGACCGAGGACGCAAATTCCTTCGAAATAAACAGAAGAGCCAAATGTAATGGTGTGTAGGAAACCAGACAGTCTATCGTCAGGCGACACCCTCAGGGACAACACAAAATACCACCACACAACTGTCTGTAAATTATGGATTCAGTATTATAAAGTCAGTTCCCCCTACTGGATTAATCTGTTTCTATCCATGGAGTCACATTTTTATTTTTGTTGAATACTTAGTGTATATTTTTGAAATCTTGTTTCTGATTTGCTTGGTTTTTGCGTTGTGGACTATTTCTACTTAAGGGCTGTAAATTATTAAGCAAAGACGTATTGTAGACACATTCTTAATCATTGGTTGTCACAGAGAGCTGGAATCTGCAAAGTACATGTATAAGAGATCCTTGATAAAAGGGCAGTGAAGAGTACAAAAATTCTGTTAACAACATAGAAGACACTGCATTATTTCACCAGTGGTGTATGTGTACGTGGTGTTCAAAACTCTTGCCGTTCTGCATTTTTTCTCAGTACCATCCCACCCCTTCACCCCATCTCAGCCCAGCAGCATGGAGTCCATGGCAAGTTTTAAAATAAGGTGAAATGCTGCTATGTATAGGTGTACATACAGCTGCGTATAGATGTGGCACGGGACTCAGCTTCAGGTAACCAAAAAGGGTAAAAAACAAAGAAAAAGAAACACACATTTCAGCTTGCCACTTCAGGTGCATGCACCTCTGTAAAGATCTTTTTCTTGTAAAGAACAAAACAGGAAACAGAGTTTGTCTTGCTTCAGCTAGGGGGGATGGGACAATAGTTATTATAAAATAATCTTGTAAGCGATGTAATACTTTTGGGTAAAATGGTTCCAGTTCCTCTGTGCTTCCTAACCAGTTTCCTCTCTGGGTTCTTTATATCTCTGCTCTAATGACCTCTTAGTTAACTCCTCCCTGCCTACCTCATTGCGGGTGATGGATCCCCAAGTTCTTCATAATTCCTCAGGTAGCCCATCAGAAATACCAAAAGGTTCCCCTCCTCAGCAAAACAAAAACAAAAACAAAAACAAAAAAATTGTAGGCCAAGCTATTTTGAAAGTATAATGAGCCAAGAAAACTTTCAGAAAACTTTGAAAAAGTCATTGAAATGGACCTTTTTAAAATTCCGTTATATTAGGGTGCCATTTCTGATTATTTTTCCCACACTTCCCAGGAAAATTCTACAGTAGGATGACATGCAGCATATGAAACATCAAGGGTAGAAGTTACTTTTTGGACAGGTTAGAGCATGGTTTGCAAGTCTGGTGTTTAATAGGAATATAGTTTTAACCTCAGCTATACGGTGGTGGTACATTTTAATAAGAAATGTTTACAAGATAAACTGTTTCCTTTAAGAAGATGTTTTGTGAACAGCCACTGCTGGTGATGGATAAAAATTAAAACCTAGTGAAGCAAAAAGTTTAGTCAGAAGAAATAACAGAACATTTTCACATCAGATCAGCCAGGAAGAAGAATTTTATCAGAAAGATATGAATGATAATTGGTAATCATGTAAGAACCTGAGTAGATGCCCAAAAATTCACAAACAGTAGAGGAAGAACACTTTGCTGGTTAAAAAACTAACCTGGTTTAGGGGGGAATGAAGGTAGCTATAAACATTAAAAAAAGAATGTTTAACAAATGGAAGAAAGGGGCAGTTGATAGTAATTAATATAAATCAGAAATTAGGAATTGTAGACATTTGAAAAGGAAAGCAAAAGGTCACAAGGAGACTTCTCTGGCCATAAGAGCTAAGGACAAGAAGGAGGAGTTTTTAAAATATATTAGGAATAAAAGAATCCTGAGAATGGTATTGATCCATTATAGATGGAAGTGGTAGAATTATCAATAATAATGCAGAAAAGGCAGAAGTGTTCAATAAATATTTCTGTTCTGTATTTGGAGAAAAACAGCTGATATAGTAATGATAGCACTCTTTCCATTGCAATAGCATATCTGGAGGATATTAAACAAGAGCTGCTAAAGTTAGACATTTGAAAATCAGCAGGCCCAGATAACTTACATGCAAGAGTTTTAAAAGAACTGGCTGAGGAGAAATTCTGGACCATTAATGTTGATTTTCAATAAGTCTTAGAGGACTGGGGAAATTCAGAAAACTAGAAGAAAGCTAAATGTGTACCAATTTTTTAAAAAGCTAAACAGGATGACATGGGTAATTATAAGCTTGTCAGCCTGATATCAATCTGTAGCAAGATAATGGAGTGGCTGATATGAGACTTGATAAATAAAGAATGAAAGGAAGGTAATGTAACTAATACAAGTCAACATGGGTTTCTGGAAAATAGATCCTGTCAAACTAACTTGATATTTATATTAACTTACAATTTGGTTGATAAAGATAATAGTGTTGACATAATATACTTAGACTTCTGTAAGGCTTTTGACTTGTACCACATGATACTTTGATTAAAAAACTAGAACAATATAAAATTCACACATTAAATAGATAAAAATGTAGAACACATTACATAGATAAAAATTGGCTAAATGATAGGTCTCAAGATGTAATTGTAAGTGGGGAATTATCTCCAGTGAGATTCCACAGAGATCAGTTATTGTCCCTGTGCTTTTTAACACCTTTGCCGATGACCTGGAAGAAAACATAAAGTCAGCACTGATAAAGTTTGCAGATAACACAACAATTGGAAGAGTGGTAAATAATGAAGGAAACAGGTCACTGAATCAAAGTGATCTGGATTGCTTGGTAAATTGGGTGCAAGCAAACATATAGCTAAATGTATACATCTAGTAACAAAGGCCATACTTACAAACTGGGGGATTGTATCCTGGAAATCAGTGATTGTGAAAAAGATTTGGGGGTTGTGGTTCATAATCAGCTGACCACTAGCTCCCAGTGTCATGCTGTGGCCAAAAAAAGGCCAAAAAAATTGAGATCCTGGGATGCATAAACAGTAGGAATAGAGTGATTATTTTACTTCTGTATTTGGCACTGGTGCGACCATGGCTGGAATACTGTGTCCAGTTCTAGTGCCCACAATTCAAGAAGGCTATTGATAAATTGGAGAGGCTTCCATTGTCTGGAAGTTGAAGCTAGACAAATTCAGACTGGAAATAAGATGTAAATTTTTGACAGTGAGGGTAATTTTACCTTTGGAACAGTTTACCAACAGTGGTAGATTTTTCCATTGGTGACCATTTTAAAATCCAGATTGAATGTTTTTCAAAAAGCTATGCTCTAGGCATTATTTTAGGGAAATTCTATGGGCTGTGTTTTACAGGAGGTCAGATTAGATGATCACAGTGGACCCTTCTGGCCTTGGAATGTATAGAATCTCTGACTCTACGAGGCCAGTTGATACTCTATTGTGAACGTGTTTGTTGCTGTAAATGAGCACAGGGGAAGAGACAAGGAAATATTATTAGAACAGAAGTAGGGAATGATAAGGGAAGGAAGAATATTCTGTATGTGTGAAAACAGTGATTAAGAGACTATTGGAATAGAGAGATGCCTGTGACTTTCAGCACAGCAAGTAATGAGTGAGAATGAGAGAGATGATGAGGTAATATGAGAGACCATGAGGGAGATGACACTGCAGGAGACAAAACAGACAATAAGACAAATCAAACCAAATAAATATCTACAATCACTGCTGGGGCTGAGGAACTGGAGCTGCCAAAAGATAACTTATCCTATTCAAACTTCTGAGCTGGCAACTGTAATCCTGTACTGGAGAATCAGAGCTCAATGCTCATGAATGCATCAGAACACCATTCCACCTCCATCATCCATCCCTATCAGCTTTTGCCTCAGGCTCAAGCCAACTTCCTCCCCCATCTTCCTTCCTTCTAGCCCCCAAGTTCCTTTCTCATCTCAACCTATAGCTTGCATGTTTGTCTCGGTTCTCTTCTGTTTGTAGTTTTCAGCATCCTACATAATTCAATGAAACACCTTTTAGATAAACAAAAAGCATCAAAAAGAAAATACCATTACTGTAACATATCAGTTAATGTAACAGTTTCATCAGATATTTGAAAGAGAAACCAAAATACTGTAGCAAAGGGCTATGTGTTTGGTTTAAATTCAAAGTTGTGTAAGTGGCATATTTTCAGGGAGGCTACAGTAATATAACAGCAAGTGCCTCCTTTGTAAAACAGCTTCGGGGTGTTTTTCAGAAATGTTGAATAATTTTTTGTGTAACAAATTAAAACTAGAGTTCTAGTGAGTGAGACAGGAAAATAACGTAGTGCACACTGTAAAAGTTCTGGTAATTATCAGAAACTACCTTAAAAGCATGTCAAATGGAATGAAGTGGTAAGTGAAAAATGACCCAGTCAATAGTAAATGCTTGTGTGTCATGAACTGTGGGTATTTTGCTTCCAGTCTTCCCATAGGCTAAGGAGTCTTCAGTGTTCAGTAGGATTTTCCATCTGTCTGCCTTCCACCAACCATCAGTCTCTGCACTGTGTGTGTGGAGCTCAGTCAATAGCACTTCAAGGCAGGAGTGTTGGCAACAGAGCAAAAATGGCCTGGATGGCACTGTGACAACTGTGGCAATTTCCTGTGATGTCTTTGGGAGATCTTACTGTATTGAGTTTAGGTAACATTCTGAACTAGAGATGGTATGTAATTCCATGGGGGAAGGTGACCACAGCTCCTCTAGGAATTACGAACAGTGAGGGATGATTAGGCAAATTCACTCAGGTTGTAACACCTCCAGAGAGTTACCACCACTTGGAGAGAGGCTCACATATACTGATTCAAACTGGATTCTCCAGAGACCAACAGATGAAGAAAGGACTTTTGAATAAATAGCCTGAGTCTAAACTGATTCAGGGTCGTCTTTGTGATCCAACAAACAGGTGAAACCTTCTGTTTAAGGGGGGGCCTCAATCCTTCCTGGGAAGGGTTGGAAGGACTTTGGCTTCCTGAGGACACACAAGACGGATGGGTGACTTCTGTTAAGCTTTTAGCATGCATATAGGAACTTTTATTGTTTTTATGTTTTCTCTGGAATGCTTTCACCTTGAGAATAACTGTACTTGCTGATAAAGGGCTATGTGATGACTTATAACTGCTGGCAATTATGCTGTTCATAAAACTTCAAAGAGAAAGCAAAGCACAGATGCTGGCCTGTTTAGGCAGTCTAGCTTCCTGGGAAAAACATTGAATAGGTAGGGAATTGCACAGCCCGGGAAAACCCTGGTTAGGAGATAGAGATACAGAAAGGTGGCGGCTGTGGAGCTGGGAGTGTTGAGGGGTGCCTTCAAAGGACCATGGAGGGGGAATACAGGTGAAGTTGTCCTGAACTGCGACAGGCACAATCTTTTTCTTTATTTTTTAAGAAAGACGTAGGCGAACATTGAGGCCGTGCTGTGGCGGTGAGCAGGGATTGGGATGAAGAGGTGGAGAGCCAAAATATTTGTGCTTCCTGAGGTTTGTGTGGCCAGAAGCGCTCTTCATTTCAAAGTAGATGTGGCTGAAGGGACGGGGGTGAACTTTGCTTCCTTCTACTTGGACCCTGGGGATCGGAGCAAGTGGGCGCAAGCAATGCACCGTTTGAAAATGGTTCAATACTTGCTGCTTCTGTGCATCCTTCTCCTACAGTCCCAGAAGCATTTTGCCTACCACCTTAGCATTCTACAACTGCCTGTAGCAACTGCTGTGCAACCCCTTCCACTCCCTGCTGCTATGGGTTGAAATGCCAAATTCTGGCCCTTATATTTTAAACGGCTATTTTAATCCTCTTTGTTATATTTAGACCTTCTCCACACTAGAAAGTGTTTGCCAGTATAGCTATGCAGGTAGATCAGTACCAGCAAATGCTCCAAATGGAGAGAGAACTTATACCTTTCAAACAAAATAAGCTATGCCAGCAAGAAGACTTTTTTGCTCTGACTGTGTCTACACTGAGGCTTTTGCTGGCATAGCAATGTCAGTTAAGGATGATTTTTCACACTCCTACCCAATATACTTCTGAGAGTAAAGGCCTTAGTCCAATTCCTCTAATATCATCAAGAATATCAGTTCATTTGTTCATGGACATTGCTAGCAAAAAGTGGTGTGTGTTAACGTGCATGAGTATCCGCAGGTGTCCACATCTGACAGAGGAAACCAAATTTGGTGAAGATTTCCATTTCAAGTTTCTAAGCTGTTTAATTATCTTCCAGTTGTGAACAATACTTTGAGGTGGTGGTTTGGATATTCTTGATGATCACTTGTAGCTAGAGATAGGATAATGTGCTAAAAAAAAGGTTGGTCTACAGGAGCACACTCAGAGAAGTTAAAATGAATTAACTCAAGGAGTGACATGAAAGTGCATTAGTTAAAGCTCATTAAACCCCTGCATGGATGTTTTCATTCAAAAGAAAAGTGGCCTTAGTTCGCTGTGGCTTAGATTATTAGAGCATGCACACAGAGATATCATGTGTTTCAAGTAATGTGCTCTCACTTCATATCTTTAGTTAATTTGTCTTAATTTCCCTAACTTCCTCTCGTCCCCCGCAGACATGCCAGAAGGGACAGAGAAATGCAGCTTTGCAGAGACCTCTACAGTTTCTTTCTCTCAGCCCTGGTCTACACTACAGAGTTAGGTCAATGCAGGCAACTTACATTGATCTAACTCTGTGACTATGCCGAATTAATAACTCCACCTCTGCGAGAGGCGTAGCACTTAGGTTGACGTAGTTAGATCAACGCAGTGTCAATGTAGACACTGCATTGCTTATATCGACCGTTGCTGGCTTTCAGAAGCCATCCCACAATGCCCACACTGACCATTAAATTGCGGTGAGGATGTGCACGGCCGACACAAGGAGCATAGTGTGGACATTCAAAAGCAATTTAATTTCTGCAGTGGCTGTTCGTTGACAAAATTTAGGTCCACATAATTTTGTAATGTAGACATACCCTCAGTGCTGACAGGATGAAGAGGGAGTTAATGGAAATCAGGTTTTATTTTTGGTGAAGTCAAACAATAGGCAACTTTTCTAAGGGCTTGTCTATAAAGGAGACAGACAGAAAAGTTAAGCCATATTTACTAAAAGTGTGAAATTAAAGTATATGAGTGAGGCTGCTAAGTCTGTGTCTACGCTACAGAGACTGTACCAACAAAGCTGTATCAGCTGTATCACCATAGCTAAGGTGGCATAACCCCTAGTATAGATACAGGTTTTTCCATCAGTGTAGGAACACCACTTCCCGAACAAAGTTAGCGACATCAGTGCAAGCGTTATTCTGTCAACATAGCTGCATCTGCACTGAGGATTAGGTACTTCTTTTATAAATACAAACAATGAAAATAGAATAAATAGTAATTAGAGATGCTGGGGGAGTGGGAAAGGGAAGGGGAATTAGATTAATATTTTAGTATGAATCCTGGTTTATTCTTCTAGGACGTTTCATGTTTGAGGACTACTGAGGAACACTGTGGCTGTACCACTTATTTCACCTTGATGTTTTTCATGTTGCTATGCTGGCAGTTGTTGCTGAAAGGTTGCAATGTATTAATGCCATTTTTGGACAGAAATTTAAGGCAGTGCTCTGATCTAAGACTGTTCTATGATCCTCATACATGGGTGCTTAATTTTTCAAGTTGCTGTTCATTTTCCTCAAAGAGTAAATCACAAAGCCAGTTTATTGCTAAAATGCTGAAAGAGCTATTTTACCACTAGCTCTAATAATCATTACATGCTTTCTCGCTCTTTGCTGATAACACCCTGGGTTTCCAATTAAGCCAAAGAAAGATAATATTTGATTGTGTTGTGTGATCTTTATCAGATCTTTGTGTAAAGGGGAGGCTTATTTTAAAGAAGTCAAAAATAAATTTCATATAATTATACAAACAAGTGTCTCTGCTTTCAGTTGTTTGAGAAAATAATTGGTCTTTGAGACAGAGAAATGCCTGAAGACTCCTGCTAAATAGGTTGCAGCTGAGCATGCATCTTTGTTCAGATTGTTGTTTTACATGAAATGATAGGCACAGTGTGATGATAGCCACTGAGTTTGATGTATAATGTATAAGGATGTCACTGATAGCATGGTTTCATGGGATATGAGAGCACTTGTTGAAGGAATCAGAGTCGTGCTTTATTATTCTTGCTTTAACAGGAAGGAAAATGTCAAAGTAGCAGAAACTCTGGCTGCTAAGATATTAACAATACATTGTACAATCTGCTGTACATTTTACAATAAAGTTAAACTTCTTGAAATGTCAATCATGCAGCTACAGTGCAGTGTGTTTTAAGTGTTAGGTGGAGTATTTTATGAGTCTCAAGAGCAAGTTTCAAGTTTTTGAAGTCCATACTCTTATTTAATGATCCATTAGTCCCCTTCCTTCTTCTTCATAGCCTCCCTCGCCTTTCACCTCAAAAGTAGTGTAAAATAAAAAACTGCAGGGAAGCAGTGCTGTAGTCCACAATAAAATAGTGTAATTGTCATTGTACAATGCTGTTGAAATGTCTGCTCAGAGAAGGATAGTCCAGCTAAAGAACCCATGGTAGCAGTTCCAACATGATGGCATTCTACCTATGTTTGACTGTGTGTCTTAATAAACTATTAATCCCAGATAATGCATGAATAATAATTTATCTGGAAGGAAGAATGTTCTTGTGATTAGGACACTAGGGCTAGAAGTCAGGAAAACTGATTGGTTCTATAGCTATCTGTGCCACAATCTTCTGTGTCACGTTGAGCAAATACTTTAACCATTCCATGCCTCGGTTTCCTCATCTGTAAAATGGATCTATGGCTACCTACTTATTTCACAGAGTGGCTGACTTAAATCAATTACTGTCTGTAAAGCACGCCGTTTCCAACCACCTTGGCAGATGATGGTGGTTGTTGTACGTGTTCCTTTTATGCAGAGTGCTTAGCAACTAATCCTGTCATTCCAAAACTAAACTGGTTATGACAGAAAATGTTAAAGTATGGCTACTTTATGCATATTTTGTTTCCATAGCTGGATTTCTTCATTTCTCTTTATTTATTATTATGTATTTCTAAAATCTTTGTGAGGTTGTTAGTATGAACTTTTCCTTTTTTCCTTGTCAAGTGTTACATATGCATACCCTGCTATGGGAGAATTGATTACAGTGACCCTCAGAGCCATGGTGTATATGAAGGTTACTATAGTGTTATTTTTAACAGGTATCCTTAATAGTTTTCTGTCTAATCTATTTAAAGCATCACATCATGATAGTTCTTGGCCTCGGAGTTTAATTTTTATAGCACTGCTAAAGCTGATGGCATGCTGGCACTGATTCTGCCTTTTCAGGCCCTTATTCCACCACAGCAGCATTATACAATTTTCAGGATATCATTTTGGACACTGAGATGAGCTTTTTCTTGTATTAGAAAAGAAAATTGACCAGTCAAAGTCCAAGGCCAAACTCTACTCTTGCTTACTCTCAGTATTTATGAACTCAATGGAGTTACACTAGTGTCACTGAAAGCAAAGTTTAACTTGTTCCCATATCGTAATCAGAGAATGCTATCCCATTGATAAAAAGTTTTATAAGTAGCTGAACCATACTACTTATAATTACACATTTCCAAATTTCAAATCTTGCATCCCTCACGATGAATTTCAAGCAATCCTGAAGAATACTTTCACACAGCTGGATTTACTTAATCTTTTCAAATTGTCCTCACTGAAATTAAAAAGGCTCACTTGTGGAGGCCTACGTAACTGGAGCTTTTGAAATTCAGAGAACTTCTGTGGGAATTTGAAGTGCTTGTGAATAGAGTACAACATCAGGTTAATGTGGAATAAATAATCCAGATTTCAGCAGTCAAAGGGGATGGGGAAAGGGTTTTATTGCTATCATCACTAAATTCAACTAAATAATAGGATGAACAATTTGGATTTATTGCTGTAACTAGATATGGTATAGTGTAGGCATAGATCAATTCAGCATGATCTTACATATCTACTGCTTTTTTACTTTTAAAACCAAACTAATGGTACATTTTGAATTACATGTATGGATGCTGTATTCATGAAAACATGTATCTTCTATTCTTTCTGTGCTGTGTAGAAAATGTAACTTTAACCAGGGGATCGTAGGGACTGTACTAGATGTGAGTTAGTTATTACACAGGAAAATATGATCAAGGACTCAAATATAAGCCAGCATTTTTTAATGTTTCATGTTAAAAAATAAAACAAGTGGGATAATGTAAGCTGAGGATCCAGAGACTATAAACAGCACAGATAATGAGTTCTGATAATATATAACAGTAAATCAGTGTAACTAGTAAGAAAGGGGTAAGAGAAAAGATTATAGATAGATGGGGCTTAATGGGTATTGTAACTACTGGAGGGAAACCAATAGGGGCATTTGAGGCATGGCAACATGCGAGTGAAATCAAATGATCCAGAGTGAGGCTGGGGAAAGGAAATAGAACTAATACAACAGCACTGAAGAAACAAGGGGGAAAAAAAGGAGAAAACTGGAGGAGGAGGAGGAAAGAAGGTTCACAAATTCTTTTCTTGGCCAGAACTGTGGAAAATGGAAGCACAAAGAATAGTTTTTGCTTAAGTGCAGTTTGTGATCTTCTGCCAGGATTGGTTACTTTCAGTGACAGTGGCTGAGAGAAAGTGACAGTTAAGGCTTATGTGAGGAAATCTACAAGGCAGCACACTTTTCAAGCTGCAACCTGGCACTAGCCCAGGACTGGTATCACAGGAAACATGAGTGTAAAACGGCACTGATGACTACATTAACCACTGTCACTTTTCCTCCTTACCCTTGCCCCAACAAAAGGAAGCCAGATCATAAAAAGTGTGAGCAAAAACAATCCCAGCAAAACAAAACTCGGGTTGAGTTAGAAATAAAAACCAGACACAAATAACAATATATTGTGTGTATATATAATAAAACATAAACTTTTCTCAAATGCCAAGCTACCCAGCATTTTCTGCATAGCTCTCCCTCTGCTTCATCCCTAACACATCAAAAGAAAGCACCAAATTAAATGGAACTTCTTAAGAGGAAGCATCTGACAGATTTAGTTAAAAGCCTCTTCATAGAAGAATCCTAGTTAACCCCTTCCTTGTTGTCTCATTTCCCGGCAGTAATACTCTGAGGAATGTCCACTCAGATTAATGGAATGTGAGAATATGGGCTCATGGCATTTGTTGTATATACACTAAATGGTTATAACAACGAGGAGTCCTTGTGGCACCTTAGAGACGAACAAAATTTATTTGGGCATAAGCTTTTGTGGGCTAAAACCCACTTCATAAGATGCATGCAGTGAAAAATACAGTAAGTAGTATAAATATTACAGCACCTGAAAAGATGGGAGTTGCCTTACCAAGTGGGGGGTCAGTGCTAACAAGGCCAAGTCAATTAAGGTGGAAGTGGCCTATTCTCAAGAAGGGGTGAATATCAAGAGAGGGGAAAGTACTTTTGTAGTGTTAAGAAGGCCAATGCAATCAAGGTGGATGTTGCCCATTTCCAACAGTTGACAAGAAGGTGTGAGTATCGGCAGAGGGAAAATTACTTTTTATAGAGACCCATCCACTCCCAGTCTTTATTCAGGCCTAATTTGATGGTGTCCAGTTTGCAAATTAATTCCAGTTCTGCAGTTTCTCGTTGAAGTCTGTTTTTGGTATTTTTTGGTTGAAGAATTGCCACTTTTAAGTGTGGTTATGTAATCCATCTGTGAAGTGATCAGGATTGGTTTTCCATTCTGATCAGTATAATAATTGTCCTCTAAGTAACAGATATTCAGGTGTTTCTCTGAGTGATATAAAGGAAAAGCATTTGTATGCTATTGTAAGTGGGGGAATAGTCCCGCTGTTGTGGGGAACTTTCCTGGCTTCTGCACTACCCCGGTGAAGTGGGCTAGTGAAAGGATCTAAGTCCGACCTCCCACTTCCTTTACCCAGTGGCCTCCCTGCCCTTGAGGACTCCCCTTCGACTCTCCGGTCTAGCAGAGTCCTCATAACCCCAACAAGGCTGGGCCCAGGATTCCTGGGGGGCTCGACCCCCAACCCTGCTGTGGTCACCTAGGACAGGGGCTAGGGTGTCCCTACTCCGGGTACTCTCTCTGCACTGGGCACTTCTCTGACCCACTGACCATTACATACAAGTTAAAGCAAATGCAAGTTATTTAATTAACAATTAATTTTAAAAAGAATAAGGAAAAATGGGAACGGTTAAAGGAAACACATCACCCCGCTCTGTGGCAGGGAACATCACAAACAGTGTCTCTGCAATGTCCGGGCAGTTCACAGTCTGTCCCTTGTAAGTCCCAGGCCTCCTTCTCAGGCCCTGGCTGTGCTGCAGGGATGCTGTGGGTTGGACACTCGCTCTGGTGGTGGCCACACGCTCTCAGGCTCTAGGTGGTAGGACCCTTCTTCCCAGTGTCGCCCTCGGCCTGTCGGGGTTACGATCCAAGCCTGGCCTGCAGAGCCTCTTGGCTGAGGCGTCTCCCTGTGCTGGGCCCACTGCCCAGGGTCCCCCTCGCTCTCCCCAGCTGCTCACCGCACCCAGCTCCGGACTGCTCCAGCCCCAGCTCCACCACTCTGTCTCAGCGCTGCTGCTGCTGCTGCTCTGCCTCCAGCTCCCTGGGCTGCTTCTCTGGCCCCTCTGCCTCTGGTTGCTACAGCTCTGCTCCCAGGACAGGTCTGCTCTGCAGGCTGCTTCTGTGACTCTGCTCCCAGCACTGACCTGCTTCCCGGGCTGCTTCTCTGGCCCCTCTGGCTCTGGTTGCTGCAGCTCTGCTCCCAGGACAGGTCTGCTCTGCAGGCTGCTTCTGTGACTCTGCTCCCAGCACTGACCTGCTTCCTGGGCTGCTTTTCTGGCCCCTCTGGCTCTGGTTGCTGCAGCTCTGCTCCCAGGGCAAGTCTGCTCTCTCTGGGCTGTGCCTCTGGCTTTGGGGCTGCAGCTCTGCTCCCAGGACAGGGTCTGCTCTCTCTGGGCTGCTTTTCTGGGCCCTCTGGATCTGGCCCAGCTCTGATCCCCAGCTCAGCTTGGGCCCCTGCTTTCTCCTTAGCTCGGCCCCACTCTGTCTGACCCAGGCAATTCCAGCTCACAGGGAGGACGGGACCTCCCCGGCCTCCTGACTCTCTGATTAGCCTGCCCGCCCTGTCATTCAGGCTGACCTGGAGCATTGGCCTCTCCCCATTGTTCCTGGGGACTGTCAGTCTCAGGGTCCTGGTTTCCCATCGACCCTTCCCCTTTTAGTACTGGGAGCTAGCCAACCAAAACACACCCACTGAATGTTAGTAAGGGGGCAACAGTCCCCTTACACTATTTTAGTTTTAGTGTTATCAAACTGCTGCTTGATTTTCATTCCCCCTTCCCCCTGGTCTTATATAAACAAACATGGCTCCATTTGCCTTACCCAGGTGTCTGTGCCCAAACTGGACCCAATGTTTGGCTTGCGTCTCTGAACCAACTCTTTTATTCCTTTTCTGCCAACTGTCTGGAACTGTGTCTGTTGCCTTTAGGAGAGGATCTAGATGCACAGGATAATTTAGTGGACAGGACCACAAGGCTGGTTTCACAAATGAGAATGGAGCCAGGGGTATCAGGAAGGCTTCTGCTTACTGCCATTTTTAGTGAGCTAGCATGGGTACATCTACACAAGCTACAGATCACACCCGTGGCTGCAGCGTAGACATAGCCTTATTCTGTGTGTAGCCTTGGGCAAGTCACTTAATTTCTCCATATCTCAGTTTCCTCATCTCTAAAACAGGATAAGCGATGCCTCACAGCGGGATTGGGTGAAGTAACAGCTACAACATCCTTATAGAATTTAAAGATATGAAGCCTTTGATCAATGCTAAATATTATTTCAGACATTTCTTATAGAAGGTATTCCCAGAAGAACAATGAATATGTCATGTTTTGAACATGACTTCTACATGCTATCTACGTACCTCTTTTATAGACATACTGAAATCAGGGTTTCTTCATAGCTGCCAACATGTGGGCAAACCCTCACCTGTCATCCATTTTTGCTATGTGGTTAAATCAAATGAAAGTGAAGGGAAAACTCTAGACTAGAACTAAGGGAATAATTGATTTATTTATTTTTTGTTGGTTTGGAGGCCAAAATGAAACAAACAAACAAAAATCAGGTCGAACAAAACATTGTCTTCTACCTAAAATGATTCCGTGTTTTGTTTCAGTGTGTGATGGTTTGCTTTTTAAAAAAAAAACAATAAACAAAACTGGCTAAATTTGTAAATGAAACATTGTTTTGAAACAAATTCAAGAGAGTCAAAACAAACCATTTCAGCTTTTTATTCTCATTTTTTATTTGGCTGAAACTATTTGAGGAATCTGAATGCAATTCTCAAATAGTTTTGGTTGCCCCAAAACGAAATATTTCAGTGAAATTACTGTTCAGCCAAAAAAATTTCACCCAGCTCTGTTCCGTATTTCATTTATGACAACAATGTTTGATCTCAAGTTTGTTTTTCCATAAAGATTATGCACTAGTTCAACATTACTTCTCTGGCAGTTTTGCTGATGGCTTCTGTGTTTTGAAAGTATTGCTTGAGCATTTTCCCCCTTGATTTTGGCAGTTTACGGTCCTACTGTCATTCTTCACTACAGTGAGCAAATATGTAAGTGTTCTAATTGCCTAATTGAAACCAGCCAAAGATAGGATAAGTTATAGAGAATAAAATGTAACAGTAAGCTGAAGTTTAGAGCCTCATGAATTATTGTAGGTAATTTCTGTTATTAGAAGTTTAATACACTTGCCAACATTCTAATTAGAGATTGGCTGGAGGAGTTTAGAAAGTCTGGTAATTCTAAAATTGGGGGCTCAAAACTGAGATGGGTTCTTACTCAGTGGCTGCTGTCATGACCCTGCAGTTCTTGAACCTGAGTCTGCAGAGTTCCTAGTTGATGGTCACCACCCTGCTCCTACCCAGTGACTTGCTATTAACCAACTAAGTAGGAGAGACTGTGAAACCTGAAGTTACATCACAGAGGGCTTCCTTAGGCTTGATTGGAGGAACACCATGAGCTATGATTGGTCAGGGCTTCCTAAAGAGAGGCACAGGAAGTTGTCCACACAACGGGGCTCTACCTGGCTGCTATGTTGGGCCCTTCCTTCTTGCCCAACTCCTGGTTCCCGCTTTCCTGACACTTGCTCCTGGTGTCAGACTCCAACTCAGACCCTTGGCTCAACTCTGACCCTTGGTTCCAGCCAGCCACCTACATCCCAGCCCTGACAGTTTGGTATAATAAAACAATTCAAGGGACTATGTCCTGGAGAAGTATTGGCTTGGTAAAAGTTTCTCCTTATTTCAGAAGCTAATTTTGCTAATCTTTAGGCTTGTCCACACTATGGAAGTTCACTAGGGGGACAGGGGCGGGGGGAAACTCCTACAGGTTGTAACACCAGTTCAGTAGACCCAAGGATATCCTTACAGTAGATCAGACTCTTTTAGATAGACTCAGTGACTCAATTTAGACTCATTTTCAGCAGGTTTAACTGGTACAAAAAGTAAAATTGGATCAGTTTGCCAGACCCTGGTCTACAATAGTGGATACCTCAGTTTCAGAGGTACCAGACTTTTCTGGAAGTACTTCAGGTAGGGATCCATCCTCCTCAGCTAGGTCTTGATCATAGCACTATGGTCCCAACCCAGCAAAGCACCTATCCACAGGCATACCTTTAGGCATGGCAATAGTCTCATGAAGATGAATGAGTCTTCAACACATCACAAGATTGAATTCCTAAGCACTAACTAACATGCTAGGACCAGTGGCTTGGGTTTGGTGGGGTATTTTTTGTGTGGGGGAGAGGTTGTTTTGTTTTTGCTTTTCTCATGGTAAGTGTCTCCAGTGTAGAGAAGGCTATAGAGAGTGGGAACTAATTTCTGAAATAAGGAAAAACCTCACTGAACCGAAATTCCACCAGGGTATGTTCACACAAGTTGTTTGACTATGCCCAGCCCACTGTGACTTGAATCTTCAGTGACATCCCAACACTCTCGGAAACAGTTTCAGTTTGTCTCTGGTTTAACAGAGTGGTAATAATGCAGCAGCGGTATCTGTAGAAAAAGAAAGCAGATACTCATGTATCCTTGAAGTGCTTGCTATCCACCGTTGGCGGTTGGTGGAGGGAAGATTGCTGAGTAAAAACAGAAAAAAACAACTTTAAAAACACAAAAATGCTGTTCCTGTGGAAAGGGAGTTGCTCTGCTTGCTTACCTGTGTGCCTTTAAATGAAATTGGACATTGTGTCCTCTGTACACAACAAATAGCACAGAACAGCAGTGATTGCAGTACTGTCTCTATGAATGGGCAGTGGCTTTTCATTTCATACATCATTATTCATGTCCCATAGACAACATAGGCACTGACTCTGTGGGTGCTCGGGGGCTGGAGCACCCACAGGGAAAAATTAGTGGGTGCTCTGCACCCACTTGCAGCCAAGCTCCCCTCACCCCCTGCCCCACCTCTTCCTCCCCCCGACCACACTATGTCCCCACTCCTCTACCTACCTCCCAGTGCTTCCCCCCCGCCACCGCCAAACAGCTGCTTGGCAGCGTGCTGGGAGGGATGGGGAGGAGCGGGAACTTGACACGCTCAGGAGAGGAGGTGGGGAAGAGGCGGGGCCAGGGCGGGGATTTGGGGAAGGAGTTTTAATAGGGGCAGGGAGGGGACTTTGGGGAGGGGGTTGGAATGGGGGGTAGGGGTGGGAAGAGCCAGGGGGCCGCATGGAAGGGGTGGAGTGGCGGCAGGGTTGGAGGTAGACGGGGGGGTCAAGCACCCAGGGGAAAGTGGGGAAGTTGGTGCCTATGTGTCACCGTGGATCCACAGAATCAGGAGTACATGTAAAGAAGCACATGTATCCTCAGTGCAATGTAAAGAAAAAACATTAATCAAAGCTTGAGCCTGTGTATACTTATCAGAGTGTCATCACACCCTTAAATCTGTGTCAAACCAGTATCTCTCCATTATTTATGTAGGACGCTACCTAACGGTTTTGCTATAAGTGGACAGTAACAATGCACATCTTGGAGTGGGCTGCAGAAAGTGAGAGTGATTAGGAGTATGGAAGTGAAGTCATAATAGAGACTCTGGCACCAGAAAGGAGGCAGACTATTAATGGAGTGAGTGCATATGAACTCCTTTCTTCATCTCAATAACAGTTGTGACCAAATGTGGGCTAGTACTGGCTCACAGGCAAATACAGAATAGAACATCTGTACACCAGATACTTGCGTGTCTGTGTTCTGTTGCTGATCCAAATGAAGTAAATTCCACATACTAATTACTTTAGACTGTTGGGGAAGAGTCCATGAGAGCGAAATCAACTCTATATTCCCCAGCATAACTGTAAAACATTTGCTCGCAGATAGTAGGTACAAATGGAAACATTAAACACCTGCTATGCTTCCCATGGCATTGAAAGCACTCACTATTTGTTTCCTTTGTGATAATTATAATCTTAATCGATTAGGAGAGCACCTTAGTTCCGCTAACTCTACCCTTAAGTTACTAGAAACCTTCTGTTAAAAATCTGCATCCCATATTATCCTCACACTGTTCAATATGTTCAATATAAACTGTTTGTTTCAATTTTCTTCAACTATTGTCTATGGGACATTTTTCACTTGCATGATATGGCTATATAAAATAATGATCCTGAACACATACTTGGTCCATCCTCTGCCCTTTTTCCAGCCATTTCTCTGTGTAGTGAACACTAACATATTGGTTCTTTCCAGCTCCATCAGGCATGATTATCAAACTTAGTGCAGGAATCTTGATGGTTTCAAGACAGGTAGTGACTGCCAGTCACTATTTTTAATTTCATTTTTTGACATGGGAGCTTTTAAGGGTAACCCAACCTTGACTTCTTTCTATAGCACACGAGGCCAAAATATGTAAAGTGCAGCTTGTTCCCTGATGGAAAAAAATTTCAAAAACATTCCATTTAGAAACAATTCTGGCTCTACATCATGCATTTTCCATTTTTATCCTCTTGGGTTGTTATTTTTTCCCCTTCTCATCTTTTCATGGAGATAGATTTTCTTTACGAGTTCATTTCTCCTAGTGCTAATTCCTCACTTGAAGTAATCAGTCCTTTCAGTAATAAATTTTTCACTGCAAGCAGCAACAGTATTACAGCAAATTGTGTCTAGTTTAAGAAGAGATAAGAATAAACAGCTAAAGCAAAGACAAGATTCTGTACCCTTACCAATAAAACAAGATTCTATATCCTTACCAATAAAAAATTCAGGAAGGAGAAACAAGACAGATTGATATGTAAGAGCATTATGGCTAGATCAGCACTGCTGTGATCGACGCAGCGGTGTCGAGTTAGTGCGTCTGGTGAAGACCCGCTAAGTTGATGGCAGAGTGCTCTCCTGTTGATTTCTGTACCCCAGCTCCCGAGAAGAATAAGGTAAGTTGGCGGGAGAGCATCTCCCATCAACACAGCATGGTGTAGACACTGCTGTTAAGTCAATGTAAGTTACGTCGACTTCAGTTACATAACTTAAGTAACTGAAGTAGCGTACCTTAGGTTGACTTACAGCTGTGGTGTAGACCAGTGATTCTCAAAGCTGGTCCGCTGTTTGTTCAGGGAAAGCCCCTGGCGGGCCGGACCAGTTTGTTTACCTGCCGTGCCCGCAGGTTCGGCCAATCGTGTCTCCCACTGGCCGCAGTTCGCCGCTTCAAGCCAATGGGGGCTGTGGGAAGGGCCAGTGGGAACCGCAGCCAGTGGGAGCCACGATTGGCTGAACCTGCAGATGCGGCAGATAACAAACCTGTCCAGCCAGCCAGGGGCTATCCCTGAACAAGCTGCGGACCGGCTTTGAGAACCACTGCTGTAGACCGACCATAAGTGTAGTCATCATCTGCATCAGATACTATTTATCCATCTGCATTCCTCAGTAGTGTAGTTCTGGTGGGGTTTTATTTTTAAGTGACTCTCAAATTCCTTCTTAGTACCCAGAAAAGCAGATAACATCCTGTCTTCCTTTTAGTACAGTGGGTACACAATCCCACTGTTTTGGAACATAGGGCTGTCTTGAAAAGATTAACTAATTTTATTACACCAAGAAAACTATCAGTGTATGAATATCTGAACCGCAGTAACAAATGTCTAAACTGTTTATAAAAAGAATTAGTCCAGCAGTGTTCAAGCTGGCTCACTTTAAATCCTGAGGAAAAATCTTTTAATGAGAAGTTATGGTGGTGTTGGGGATCTGTGACGTGTGGGAGGTCAGAACAGATGATCTGGTGGTACCTTCTTGCCTTAAACTCTATGGGCTAGTCTACAGTGAAAAGTTACATTGGCACAGCTACATCTCTCAGGGTTGTGAAAAATCCAACCTGGAGATGTAGTTAAGCCGACCTAACTACCAGTGTAGACAGCACTAGGTCAAAGGAAGAATTCTTCTGTCAACCTAGCTACTGCCTCTCAGGAGGTGAAATAACTACAGTGATGGGAGAACCCCTCCTGTTGCTGTAGTGTCTCTGCTGAACTGTACCACTGTAGCGTTTTTAAGTATAGACATAGTCTATGATTATGAACTATGGCCACAATACAAGTTTGGAAAGCATGATTAATGATCCTTTCAATTGACTCATTTAAATTACATTAATAAAAATAATCTTGCTTAAGGATCAGCTGATACCAACAACGTAGCTACTAACCACAATAAATTCATTGGATCACATTCTGAATGCATCTCTCAACTCTGTTGTCAGTACTGTCCATTTATAGGTGCAGCATAATTGGGCATGGGTAGAGGGGTCACAAAGAGGTTGTTGTCATCCCCAAAAAGCTGCCTGGACATGCTGTACCCCAGGGGCGCTCTCATCAACTGTAGCGGTTAATTTTTTTTGAGAAATATTAACATACTGCTTCAGAGTTTAAATTTTTTTAAAAAACCACTAGCATAAGAAATAAAAGCTCTAGGAAGAGCGGAGCACTGGGACTCATGCCAGTGAGTGAATTTTATGGCTGCTTTAGTATGTTGTGAACCTCTGCTAGCTACATTGGGAAAATGCTAAACATCTTACAAACTAAGCATTCTTGCTGTAGTAATATGTGTCAGAAATCTCTGGCCAGAATCCCACTGAGATTCTCACGCACTACTGCTATGACAAATGAGTTTAAGGAAAGTTTCTACAAAAAGTCTGTCTTATTCACATCGTGCTTTTGCAAGCTAATTTTGGTTATATGTGCATTTTGGATTACATGGCCTGGTCTCAACCCCCACCCAATTGCCTCTCATATATATTTCGCTATAAAATATAGGGTTATGAGTGCTGGATTTACCTATGCCCTAGAATATTATGGGTTCAAAAATTTGGCTGAAATTCAAGCATTATCGAATTTGCATCCTACTTAGGAAAGGCTGTGCAAAAAGGAGAGAAGGAGGAGAAGGAATTTCTAATAAAAAATACAGTCACAAAACTTGAAACTCTTGCATGAAACTCATTGCATCAGATTTATGTATGCAAAATCAGATGCACATATGCATAATTACATATGTACATACATTAATAGTTCCAGTGCCCATAGTTGACTTGCCAACATGCCCATCAGATTTGTATAGAGGCTATCCTCTTTTTCCAGGTTAACTTTTGAAGGGTGATAGCACAGGACCCCCTTAAGGTAAAAGGGGCTTTTTTGAGTAAAAATAGTCAAATTACTGTTCTTTACAAGTTCTTTACTAGGCTGACTCTTATTTATAGAAGATCCATGGGAACTATTTTTGTACATGTATCTTGAAGTACATCAGTTTACTTTGTTGACCCTGCTTCATGCTAAAATGTAGACATATGATCTAAGGTACTATGGTAATGAGGGCTATTTAAATATCTGATGAGCACCTCACAGTCTTTTGTGTTATATTTATCCTCACAGTATCCATATGCAGTAATTATGCCCATTTTAAGGAAGGGAACAGATACAGAGAAACTAGGTGACTTGCCCAAGATGTCATGGCTGGGTCGTGGGCAGCAAGACCTAGTGGTCAGAGCCAGAATCCACAGTCAGGAGTTGACTCAGGATACCGGGAGATCAGAAGCAGGAGACAAACTTGGGATCAGAACCACAAGTTTGTAACCAGAGTCAGGCTGGTCAGGGTACCAGGGATCAGAGGCAGGAGACAAAATGGAGATCAGAACCACAAATCAGAGGTCAGGAACCGAGCTGAGCCAAGTCATGTTGGGATGCCTGGAAGTCAAGCTGAGGGGGTGGGAGAAGAGTGGATCCCAGCTGTTCGGACAGCTTTCTGTTCCTGTTGCTGGCTTACGTAAGGCCAGCGGGCCAATCAGCTGCTCTGGGACTCTGCCAATAGGATGTCAAACTGGGGCTGGGCTTCATGAGTCCTGGGTCAGCCTGTGTCTGCAAGCCGCCAAATGGAGAGTTGTAGCATGGCTGCTACTGTGGATTGGGTTCGAGGCCCACGGGTCAATCGGTCAGTAAAATAAAAGAACTAGTTAAGATAAGAGGGGGAACACCTAGGAAACCATTTACTAAGAACAAGAACAATTAATAAGAACAATGGACAAGAGAAGGTGGGAGTGTAAAGATGAAGTAAAGAGTAAAGTCAAAAGTGGACAGCACATGGATAGAGCACGCGGTACAGGGATTGGTTCCTGCAAAGTAACCAAGCCAATCCCAAAACACATAATGCAATGTATAGCGAATGCCATGGGATATGTAAATGTATATAAAGGAAGGGGGATTCTGTGTAGCTTTGGATGTGTGGTATGGCCTGTATCCACCACCTACACTTGAGCCTGATAAACTCAAGTATAGTTTGATTGTATGCCAATAAAAAAACCTCAGTGATGAGTTTGATGTCAAGCTGAGTGAGGGCTCAAAAAACTAGTTCCAAGTTCCCAGACCTTTTATTTCAGTCACTTAAAACCCTGTTTTCTTCCAGAGGTGATCTGATTTTTTTTTAGAAGTATTTGGATAATAAACTTAAATTTCTATGCCTGCTGTAATATGAAGGGCCAGCTGATTGGCTCGAGTAAATTGGCATGGCCCCCATGGACATCAGAATATGCCATTTTACATCAGTTGAGGATCTTGCCTCAAATCCTTCATGAGCATCCTGAAAAGAAAAATAAGATCCAATGAGTGTCTCTGATTGGGTGTGTAACGATGCTGGTTCTGGCGGGACCCAACTGAGAGTGCCAAGTCAGGACACATTGCTTAAAGCAGGGCAGTCATAGCCCAAGGCTGGGGTTTTTCCACCTCTAAGGCAACCAAACCAGCCAAACAGAGCAGACTTTGGTCTCACCCCACTGGCTAACCACAAGTCACACAAGCAATTTCCTTAGACACTCCAGTTTCCCAATATCTCCACCAGTGCCACTCTTTATGGGGATAAATGGTTATGAAAACCAATACCCCAGTAAAAGAAAAAAGGTTCTCTCGATCCCAAAGGATCAAGCCCCAGACCCAGGTCAATATACAAATCAGATCTTACCACAAATCACACTGTTGCCAATCCTTTAGAATCTAAAGGTTTATTCATAAAAGGAAAGAAATATAGATGAAAGCTAGAATTGGTTAAATGGAATCAATTACATACAGTAAGGGCAATGTTCTTGGTTCAGGCTTGCAGCAGTGATAGAATAAACTGCAGGTTCAAATCAAGTCTCTGGAGAACATCCACAGCTGGGATGGGTCATTCAGTCCTTTGTTCAAAGCTTCAGTGTAGCAAAGTCCCTCCAGAGGTAAGAAGCAGGATTGAAGACCAGATGGAGGAGCTGCAGCAGCTTTTTATATTCTCTTGCCATGTGGTCTTTCTTTCTTTGTTCCAAAGACAAGCTGTCCAGCACGTGGCCTGGAAAAACCTCAAAGTTCTGTCCATAGGCATATCCCTGCATGCCTTGCTGAGTCATAAGGCAAGTCTGCCTTCTCTCAATGGGTCAATTGAATAGCTGATGGTCCTTAATGGGCCATCAAGCAGGCTAGGCGGAGCTGACACCAACTTGTCTGGAATGTTTCCCAGAAGCATAGCACAAGTTTGAAATACAGACAGTATAGAGCCAATAATCATAACTTTAACTATAAAAATGATACACACATATAGACAGCATAATCATAACCACCAAACCATAACCTTGTCTTACACACCTCTTTTGACCCCCTTTATACAAGATTTGGTGCCACTACAGGACTTTGGTTGCAACAGTGTTCTATACAGTCCCAGTTCAAGTCAATAACGTCACAGGGTGAAATTCACTTCAACATAAAATCCAAATAACCCTTACTCACACTGAGTAGCCGCATGGCTCCTCTCCATCTTGGGCTACTCCTGCTGCAGCAGCACCAGACCTCCCCTCCTCTGGAAAAGGATACCTCCATCCAGTTTGTGCCCTGTCATCCACAAAAAAGCCATGGATTATCCACTCACTGATTAATTCAAGCCAGTTTTTTTTTTAATTCAGGGCAGGTACATTTAAACAGGATTGCAAAAGGGAGTGCTGCAGAGTAATTTGACTTTATAACATTCACATGAACGAAGTGGTGATAACTCTAACTTGTCTACTAGGAGAAATTCAAGCTTTTCAGTCTTGATTGCCATGGGAGAAATGGCATGTCATAGTGAAAGGAAAATTGTTCAATAAAAATCAAGCACCATAGGTAGAACCTTCTCTGCATTGAAGAAGCTATAATAGGTTCCAGGAAACCTGAGCTCCAATTTTTGAGCTTTGCATTTTAATAATGCTTGGCTTTCTACATTTATGCAAAAATAAACAGAGCATTAAAGGACATGTTCACTGTTCTCTAAACAGTAAAGGCTGAGGTTTTAAGCTGCTTTTTGATGTCAGTGATAATATGCAGAATCACTAGTGAAGACATCTGGCCAACATATGGGAAACAGGTGCCAAATGGTATTTGAAATAAAGTTAGATGGTCCAATTTAAGTGTAACCTAATTGGCCATGTGTGTTTTTACATGGTAATACACATACTGCTTATGTTAATTGCTTTTAAGGTAATGAGTGTGCCATTTAAATGACGTACAGAGATTCAGGTTTTGTGCTTCTGTTCAGTTCAATTTGAAGTTGGGCAGATGTTCCCAGCAACTGCATAAATGATTGAATACAGTTAAGTGAGTGAGTAAATCAGCTATTTGCTTGTTTAAAATCATATCTGCTTGTTTCAAGCTGTAATATACTGTGCCTTAATAAAATCAAACTTTATGCATCTGATGATGGTAATTGGATCAAAGGTACATTTTTAATAGCTGTTTAGTGATCATTATTGGCTGGGTCATGGAGTCAAAGACCTGATATTTTATTACTGACCTCTTTCATTTGAGTATACTGGGTAATAATTGACTCTAGTTTATTCCCTGTCTAGTGAAATTGGTCTCTGTTTTCACATAGTCAAAGGTGGAATTGGCCCTTGTGCAAAAACATCTAGAGTATATCTGTCCTGTTACTTTAAGTGTTCCCAGTGATGAAAAAGCATGTACAGTTTTAGTTATCACTTTTCCTATTGATTAAGAAAGTTCTGTGGTGTTAATACAAGGTTAAGAAAGTGGAATGAATCAATCTGAACAGTAGAGACACTGCAATTATCCCATTTTAGTGTTCTTCGGAACTAAAGGAGCTTATCTAGCTATATACTTATATGATCATCATAGTGTCCGAGTGCTACTCATGAGTTTATCCTCATATTACCCCCATTTTACAGATTAAGAGTTCAGTCATGGAAAGTGATTTATCCCAGGTGACACAGGAAGCTTGTGACAGTCAGAAGGTGAACTCAGATCACCAGAGTTGCAATCCAGTTATTTTAACCACAAAGCCATCATTTCTTTTCTCTGAGATTATAAAAAGAAGTACATACGTTTGTGATGGCATGAGGGACATCAACTAGAAACTAAGAGAGGTGACAATTGTTCAGGTAAACAGCACTACTAGCAGCAGGAAGGTAAAAATGTAAATTTAGTACTGACTGTGGTGGTTAAAGTTGCTCAATAGTTTCTATTCTACACCTTGTTTTCATGTTGTCACATTGTGGGGTGCAGCCAGAGCAGTGAGGGGTTGTGTCACCGCATGCCTTCAACCTGGGGTGCTCCATAATGCTTTGCTGTCGTAGCTCCCTACCTGGGCCGCTCACAAACAGCATGCAGGTCACACCCTGAGTGTCTGTATATAACTACAGCCCTAGTCTAGCAATTCTGACTCCAGCAGCTGTGGTTACTACCTGAAGGAAGATCACTATACACTCCCAGTCCTAAATTTTCCCCAAAAACGTGTGTTCTGCACTGTGCAGCCCTCTCCTGGACAGTTCAGGTATTAGAGGTCCGTTGCCTCTGTAAGGAGTCAATATTCAACAGTTCAGTTTAAACACAACACTGGATTAGTTTTGATTAAATAAAATAAAACAAGTTTATTTAACTACAAACAGATTTTAAGTCAGTAGAAGTATAAAGTATTAAAGTCAGAAATTGTAACGAGATATAAAAGATAAAACACTGTCTAGTAGCTAAAATTAAACCAGCTAGACTTGGTTCAAGGTAAAAGCCTTTGCACAGGTACCTGGCAACATATCTGACCAGATTCTCAGATCAGGAACTCCCCCAAAGTTAAAAGGCTGGTTCCTTTGTCATCTTAGGTGGAAAAATAGAGAGAGAGAGAGAGAGCCTGGGGTGTTTTGCCCCTCACTTTTATAGTCCAGTCACCCTTTGAAATGCATTTTCCTGAGGGTTGCCCCTACATAAAGTTCCTTGCTTTGAGAATGGAAGCATGGAGTCTTGTGGTAAAAGAGGTTCTATGTTGCTTGCTAAAATGCAGATTGATCTGTTCCTGCCCCACCTTGTTGCCAAAGAATGGCCACTTGACCAATGATTGCCAATCAACTTGGTTAGAGGCATCAGCTTGTCCTTTGTCTTTGAGAAACTGGTTACCCCCTCTCAGGCTTGTTTTTTTGTTTGTTTTTGTTTTGTTTGTTTTTTAGAAAAAGATTTTTGAAAAATATTTTGGGAATGTTTGCACAGAGTCCCTTCAACTAGTTTTAAGTTATGGAAGATTGAATATACTCTTTCAACTGTAAAAAAATATTCCCATGATAGGGCCTGATTCTGATCTCCCATCAGTGTAAGATTGACTTTGATGAGTTACTCCCGATTTTACGCTGGCCGAAGTGATATCAGAATCAGGTCTACACATTTTTAACAAGGCTACAGAAAAAAATGGCCAAAGCCCAGAAAGCAGAACTGAGTCTTCTTCTTCGAGTGATAGTCCCTATATGGATTCCAAACGTGGGAGTGCATTCGCTGGAGCCAGAACGGTTTTGTAGCAGTAGTGGCCATTGACCTGAACATGTGTCATGTGTCATGCATCATCCACATGCTGACATTCGAGGTTATAAGAGGCCACGCAGGTCGACACCATTCCACTTCCCTCTTACCGTCGCATGGCCAGAGTCGGAATCCCTGTTCCTCAGTGCTCTTAGTCTTGCTAAGAAGCCACAGATGGAGCATAAGTCAAAGTACTCCTGCGATCCAATGGTACAGCCTTCAGCTACGGTCACCAGTCCATCATCATCTTCACTGCCGGCACAGTTGACACCACTGGACCCCTCCACCTCAATGCTTTCCTCTCCAGTGGATGAACTTCTCCTGCTCCTCCCCGAGTGATGCGCTTCTTCCACCCATCTCGCACTGGCTGCACCGGCCCTACCAGACCCATCCACCAGGTCCAAGTGCTTTACAGAGCCAGACCCCTCCTTCTCACTTGTCCAGTCTCACAGTCCAGACCCCAGGCATCAGCCACCCTATCCACTGGCATATGACCCTTCTGCCAAGTCATGGTTCCACTATCCCCAAGGCGTGCCAATTCCTGATGACATGTACGTTTGGCCCCATTGGCCTCCATGGGACCCCTACCGGGACCGTGGAGTACTGCAGTGGCATCTTTCCAGCCCTCCTCTGCCCGCACTGCACCCCCCTTCTGTTTATGATGAATCAGAGAAGGCTATAGTGCAGCCAGTGCTGCCAGTCCCCACCGAGGCCTTATCATCGCCAGACGAGGCACTAATTCTGCCTTCCCTCTTCCCTCCTCCTCTTCGACTCCAGCCTCACAGTGGAGGAAGTACAAGACACACAAAACCAGCTCCTAGATATTTTGCAACTTCCAGGGCCTTCCTGGACTGCCCTCCCTATCCATACAGCCATCCTGCAATCAGCACAGTTGGTCTGGTATACACCAGACTCCTGTGCCCCTACTCCTAAGTGTGCAGAGCAGTGATGCTTTGTCCTGTCTAATGGTATGGACTTCCTTTTCATCCATCCCACAACTCGCTCATGGTTCACACAGCGACTGAACACGCTCGCCAACAACACCTTAAATCCACAGCTCTGGACAGAGCAGTCAAGAAGCTGGACCTTTTGGGGAGAAAAGTTTATTTGTCTGTGGAACTCCAGTTCCATATCACCAATTACCAAGCCCTCTTGGTGAACTACGATTTTCATATATACTCCAAGCTCACAGAGTTTCAGGCCTTTCTACTGTCAGACAAACAACAGGACTTCCAGGTGCTGCTGGATGAGGGGAAACTGGTCACCAAGGTGAACCTCCAGCCAGCAGTGGACGCTGCCGACATCGCATCCTCTGGTGACTGGTGTCATAGAATCATAGAATCATAGAATATCAGGGTTGGAAGGGACCCCAGAAGGTCATCTAGTCCAACCCCCTGCTCAAAGCAGGACCAATTCCCAGTTAAATCATCCCAGCCAGGGCTTTGTCAAGCCTGACCTTAAAAACCTCTAAGGAAGGAGATTCTACCACCTCCCTAGGTAATGCATTCCAGTGTTTCACCACCCTCTTAGTGAAAAAGTTTTTCCTAATATCCAATCTAAACCTCCCCCACTGCAACTTGAGACCATTACTCCTCGTTCTGTCATCTGCTACCATTGAGAACAGTCTAGAGCCATCCTCTTTGGAACCCCCTTTCAGGTAGTTGAAAGCAGCTATCAAATCCCCCCTCATTCTTCTCTTCTGCAGGCTAAACAATCCCAGCTCCCTCAGCCTCTCCTCATAACTCATGTGTTTCAGTCCCCTAATCATTTTTGTTGCCCTTCGCTGGACTCTCTCCAATTTATCCACATCCTTCTTGAAGTGTGGGGCCCAAAACTGGACACAGTACTCCAGATGAGGCCTCACCAATGTCGAATAGAGGGGAACGATCACGTCCCTCGATCTGCTCGCTATGCCCCTACTTATACATCCCAAAATGCCATTGGCCTTCTTGGCATACTCCACAGAGACTCTTGGCTCCAATTGTCTGGGTTCCCTAAGGAGGTCCAGATCACTTTCTTTTACAACCAAAAGCTCTTTAATGACCAGACAAATGAATCTCTCCATTCTCTCAAGGATTCTCACACCACTCTGTAGTCGCTCGGCATTTATACCCCAACCTGGAAGCAGCAGAGGTTTCACCACACCACACCCCCTACCAACCCTACTTCCAAAGACAACAGGAGCTGTCCTGGTTTTGTCAGCGCACTCAGTGATGCTGTTACTCCGCCACTACCACTTTCACCCCATTGACCCCCCTGCCATGTCAATCGAAACAGCCATTTTGACTCCCCCATTGAGACCTGTGAACCTCCTCCTACCCTTTCCACAGTGTCCCATGTCATCTCTGGGGGCTGTCTTGCCCTGTTCACCCACAATTGGGGAAAGATCACCACAGACCATTGGACACTGGACATCATTCACCAGGGGTACTCTACAGAATTCCTCTTTTTCCCCCTTGTCACCTACCCCATGGTGGGCATAGAGATCCCTTTCATTGAGATCTCTTCTGAGAAGAAGCAGACACCCTTTTCCAGAAGCGTGCCATAGAGTGTGTCCTCCTCTGTTACCAGGGCTGCGGTTTTTATTCCCTGTATTTCCTTATTCTGAAAAAAGGATGCAGTCTCCCCCCCCCCCACCCGCCCATTCTGGACCTCCAATTACCCAACAGGTTCACACTAAAATTCAAGTTCCAGATGGTCATGCTCTCCTCATTATCATGTCCCTCCCCCACAGAGCCCGGTTCACAGCTCTTGATATGAAAGATGGATATTTCCACATCAACATTCACCCGGCTTATTGGAAATTTCTCCGTTTTACAGTTGGTCATTCCCATTATCAGTTCCATGTCCTCCTCCGGTATCGCCACCACTCCCCACGTATTCAAAAATGTCTTCTCCATCATCACAGCCCACATGCAATGCCTTGGCCACTCCATGTTTCCCTACCTGGATGACTGGCTCCTCGTCGTGATGTCACGCAACTACCTCCTTTCAGCTATCCAGACCCTTCATGATCTCCTCACCAATCTGGGAATTTGTGTCAGAGGACAAGTCCCTACACAGCAGTTATACTGATAGCCCCCTTTTGACTTCACCAATATCAATTCACAGACCTCCTCCGTTTCTCTGTTGGCCCCCCGACTTGCCTCTGCACCCACCTGGATTTCCTGACATAGCACCTATGTGTCCCTGTGCCTGACTTTTGTTTTTGCTCGTGGGTGCTTTTGAAGAGGTGTGTGTTTGGAGGAGTGGGCTCACACCAAACTGTGCACTAAACACTGCTTGCTAATCACCGGATTTGCAATCCATATAGTGACTGTCATTTGAAAAAGAAGAGGAGGTTTCTTACTGTAACTGGAGGATCTTCGAGATGTGTGGTCCCTATTTGGATTCGATTACCCACACTCCATCCCCTGTGGTACAGACTCCATTGCTTGCTGGTAAGAGAGATACTGAAGCAGCATCGACCCACATGGTCTTTTCTAACCTTGGAAGTGAGCATGAAGATGACGCATGATGCCCATGAGGGTCAACGGACACTACTACTGTAAAACTGTTATGGCTCCGGCACATGGCATGCATGCGTACCCACATTTGGAATCTAAATAGGGTCCATACATCTTAAAGAACCTCCAGGTACAATAGGTAATCTCCTCCTTTGTTAGGCAAATGCCTGCTTTTTTGAGTTGGAAGAGCATCACTCTACGTGTATTCCATCGGTATCTGCTGAAAATTTAGCAAAGTTCAGTATAGTCCCACCCCTATTGTGTCATAACTTCACATTGACTTTCTCTAGCTTGCAACTATCAGGAAGCTGCTAGGATATAATTTGAATGAGGAATATTATGTCACTGAAACACACCCAACAAATTCCTCCATGAATATGACCCTCATCAAGAACAGGAGGAAGTCACAGGTGCAAAAACAAATTCTGGCTTTGATTATTTTGATTTTCTCCAAGTATCCTACAAATTCTGATGTTACATTTAGAAATACGTTCAGAACATTTCTCATTGTACAGAAATACCTCATAGAATCATACAATATCAGGGTTGGAAGGGACCTCAGGAGGTCATCTAGTCCAACCCCTTGCTCAAAGCAGGACCAATCCCCAACTAAAGCATCCCAGCCAGGGCTTTGTCAAGCCTGACCTTAAAAATATCTAAGGAAGGAGATTCCACCACCTACCTATCATGCTACAGCCCTATCCTGTAGAAAGTTATATATTAGCCAATCAGAAGCAACATTATAGGTGGCAATCTACCCTTCCAGTACCCTGAACACCTCAGTTAGATGTGCCCTTTATTCCTTAATTGGGATGACTTAAATATTAAATTATCAAGCACAGACACTTTTTCCCCTTTTTTTCTTTAAAATAAACCTAGGCAGATATACAATGTATATTTAGTTTTCTGTCCTTTTTCTGCATAAATATGAAGCTTACATACTTAATTATTGGTTATATTATAAAATGTGTATCATAAAATATATATGAAGGCGAATACTTTAATCTGTTATTTAGCATTTGTCATTAAACAATATTGAGCAATCCATTTGTCTGCTTTAAGCACTTACTTGTTACTAGCTAGTCATTTATCTAAAATTCAAATGTGTATTAAAGGGAGCTGCTGTACAATTAAGATTGACTGAGATGAAAATTGTTCATTTTTTCAGAGAGAAGTTTAAGATTAACAATTTTTATATATATAATATAAAGTTGTGTTTAAATATATTTGTTTATTTATTTATTTTAATTCACATCCAGTGTCCTGCTAATGCTACACAGAGCAGCCTTTAACATTACAACACAGAAATAACATATTTGCTGAGTGCTTATCTGTCATGGAGCATAATTTCAATAACATTATAGATACAAGATAAAGAGAGAAAAATTTATCCTAGTCCGTATAAGTTTTTATACCATGTTTACTGTAGTATCTAAGCACCTTCCAGTAGTACATTAAGCAATGTTACATGTTTATTCTCTCATCCTCTCCCCAGAGAGAGAATCGTGTTCAGTGGTGTGTCTTGTTTTGGCATGGATTTTTGTATGTTGAAAAATATACCAGCTGCTATGTGTTTATATTAGAGCAGGCAAGGTCAAAGAAATGTGCCTTGCACTGGAAGTAGGAAGTGGTGAAGTTTGTGATGGTCCTTGGATCCTGGGGGAGTTCATTCTGTCTCCCCCACAAATGAGCTTTGCTCTTTATTGTTGAGAGTTCCGTTGTGCCAGAGGACCCCATGTCTTATTGAAAGTGAATTGGGACCTAGGACAAGATTTTTAAATGTAGTGTAGTTGTAGCTTTGTTGGCCCCAGGATATTAGAGAGACAAGCTTGTATCTCTCACCAACAGAAGTTGGTCCAATAAAAAATTACCTCACTCACCTTCTCTCTCAGATTTTTAAAGGCATTTAGGCACCTAGAGATGCCAATAGTTACAGTTTCAGCCAATTTATTGAAATCAATGGGATTTATCACCTAGGTGCTTTTTAAAATCCCGCTAGGCACTTGAATATATTTTGACACCTAAAGATGCAGTTAAAAATCTGGCCCTTAGGCACCTAAGTAATTTTTTTGAAAAATGTATACATAAGTATTATTTTTTTCAAGAAGAGCAATGGAATAGGTATATTTAGACCTTGTCCAGCAGGATGCTGCATCAATGTGCTCTCCAGGTAGTGAGCAGAGAAAGAGGAAGATTTAATGGCCTGTGAACATCAATATGTCTTCATTTCAAGGCAGAGCTAATAAAGGCAAGGATGCTTTGAGAATTTTTTAGCTACAAAATTTCTTTTTTAGAAACAAAAAAAAACTCTTAACGAAATTCGTGAAGCAGTCATAATAAGACTATGTATTTACTGCTCAAATATAAGAGTCAAGGATTCTAACCTGTAGTTGTGAGAAAGGAAGTGTATTACAGAGAAGATGGGAGCAAGGAAAGGGAAGATGAGGTGGAGAAAGAGAGAGAAACAGTGGTTTTGAGCATTGTAGTTCCCACGTAGTACCAAGCTATCTCACTATCCTGTGGCACCTTAGAGACTAACCAATTTATTTGAGCATAAGCTTTCGTGAGCTACAGCTCACTTCATCGGATGCATACTGTGGAAAGTGTAGAAGATCTTTTTATATACACACAAAGCATGAAAAAATACCTCCTCCCACCCCACTCTCCTGCTGGTAATAGCTTATCTAAAGTGATCACTCTCCTTACAATGTGTATGTTAATCAAGTTGGGCCAGCTTATGCTCAAATAAATTGGTTAGTCTCTAAGGTGCCACAAGTACTCCTTTTCTTTTTGCGAATACAGACTAACACGGCTGTTACTCTGAAACCTGTCACTATCTTGGTTACAAAATGTCATCAACACCTCCCAATATCTATGGTGCTCAAATAGGTGGTAAGTTAAATCAGCAGCTCTTTCAAAAATTTACATTTTAAGGAGAATTGCAAGGCCTTTAATAGGACTATGTAGTCTAAGGAGCTTGGGCCAGATTCCTCACCAGTGTGAAATTACATTAGGGATAATTTGAACACCTAGAGAGCAGTTCTACTATGATAACGTAAAATTGGCACCTTCTTACTCAACAAGTAAATCCATTTGTGTATTCAGAGACCCATCTGCTCACTGTACTGACAAATAAGTTTTTACTGCCAGCATAGCTAAGAGCAAGCAAACTGGTGATTCTGTTCTATTTTGTGCATTATCAAGAGACCGGTTTGCTGCATTCCTGCCAGTTGGATAATAGGGCTGCAAAGGCCATAACTTGGTGTTAGCGGTGCTGACCTACAAGATGAAAGGAACCCAGCTTAACTCTGAGGCCAGATTCCAGTTACAGCCATGGCAGTTAGAAATAACAGAGCACCTTGGATTTGGAAACAGAAATGTAAGTGTGGAGCCCCACCCAGCTACTTTTATAACATCTTTTTCAAAGTAGAAGAGATGATTATAGTGTGGCACTGGGATAGTTAACATGGGATCACAAAAAACTGGAAAAGGTCCATTTATCTAATCTAAGCAGTAACAGAATGATGCATGGACACAATTACATAGGTAACGAAATAAAGCTCCAGTTGATTTCCTGGGGGGGGAGGGGGGGAGGCATTTCATCTAATACCTTGGGACTTGGAAAATGTACTTTTGTAGAATCTATGAAAAATTTGACAGTGACTTGGACCTATTCAGCATAAAAAGTAACCGTATATAGTAATACAATAAAAAACTTCTGTTGTCTGTGCGAGACTAGTGGGGATAATGTTATAGTTATTGAACATGCCATAATTTTGAGTTACTTTTATATAATAAAATCTTAACCATATCATTTCATTCATTGTTTTGCAGGGTTTTATATTAACTAGTTACTAAGGTGCTGATTTTCTTGTCATTGAAGTCAATGCAAGTTTGCCATAATTGGGAGCAGGATAGGGTCTTGAACTAAATATGGCAAGTTGGAACAAATTCTGCTCTGATTTATACGTTCTGCAGGGCCAGCAACTGACTATTGTTCCTAAAAAGTCAGTTAAATGTTTAAAGAAATAGAGTGAAATTTTACAAATATATCAAAAGTTCAAGATCTAATCCATATTCATTAAAATAAATGATAGGTCTGGTTCAATCCCCTAATGTTTTGAAATTCAACAAACATCTGAAATATAATATGGATTATAGTTTATTTAATCATTTTTAAATTTACTTTAATTTGTGACAATAAAAAGCAAAATAGCTGCTAGTTGGGTGAAATAATTATCCCAGTAGTAGATGAAGCCTGCTTACTATATACATATATGAGTATCAAGTTTTATAGGCATATCTAATAATTTGAGCCTTTACCCAGCAAAGCCTTATTCATTCAAATAGTTCATTAACCTAATGGAACTATTTTATATGAGTGAAGGTTACAGGATCAGGCCCAGACACAGGACATGTTTTGAACAGAGTTCCATTAAAGAATGAAATGATATTTTCTATATTTAGTGGGATTTAAATCCAAGAAGTCTATCCCATTCTTTCCAAATGTTTTCATACATTAATATTATGAGGCAGGCATATGAAAGTATTTGCTAAACTTCTGGGCAGCTTTATATTGATTCACAAATAGGTCCAAATTCAGCCCTAATGCAAGCAGGTGATACTTATACCAAGGTCCAATTTGTCCTATAATCTTCAGGTGGTGTGGTTTATTGTATCCTGCTCTAATTAATATTAATTAGTTAACCTTGGTTTGCTTACTACTAATATTCTCAAGTACAACCATATGAGGATTGATAGAGACCCTTCCCTTCAGCTGCTTTAGGATAAAATTAGTATTGGATAAACTTCTTATATATGATACTCTAAATGGCTGGCAAAGGAGTTATTTTAAAACCAGCATCAAAGAAATGGTTGTATTAATTGGTGTGACCTGGGTCCTAGTGAGGAGCCAGCTGTGGTCACTCAGTTAGGGTGAACTGAAAAGAATGGGACAGACAATCCCCATAAAGCTGGTGAGTATTCCAATACTTAGATTCACCAAGCCAGTATAAAACAGCTTCTTTATTACCTTACTGGTTACTCAGAGGTGCAAACAACACAGTTCCCTTAAAGTGATCCAGCCTCAGGCCTCCATTCAGGGACCCATGTCAAATATGATGATTTCTGAAAATCTTATTTCATCATATAAAATAAAAGATTCTACCAATCCCAAAGGATCGGATACATTACCTCTTAGTTTAATGAATGTTTCAGATCTTACCCAAATACATGCTACAGCCAATTCTTATTAACTAAACTAAAATTTATTAAAAAATAAAAGAGAGAGTATGGTTAAAAGATCAATATACATACAGACATGAGTTCAATTCATTGAGGTTCAGATTCACAGCAGAGATGGTGAGCTTTGTAGTTGCAAAGAGTTCCTTTAGAATTCAGTTCATAGGTCATAGTCCAATGTCCAAATATATTCAGGCCGTACCAGCATAACTCGGGCCTCAGTCTTGCAACTCAAACATCCCCGATGAAGGCTAAGCAGATCTGAGACGACAGAATCAGGACACAAGGATTTTTTATACAATTTCATGTCTTCTGACAAGTTGGAATTCCTCAGGGAACAAAAAGTAATTAGGATGACTTTGAAGGAGGTCCATCACTGGTACTTTGCTATACGAATAAACATAAGGCAATTTGCTTGTTCCTCCACCATTCACAGTACATTTCAAAGAGAGATGAATACTGAGCTATCTGGTGTTTACAATTCATTTACGTGTTAGGATGTTCTTTTGACCTCTGAATTATCAGAATACAGCATAGACCAGGACTGCTGATTACATTGTTGACCCTACTCATACATATGTAAATACACAAAATGCAAACATTACCTCCCCACATGTCTTCTGTGGATTATTTATTTTGCAGGCTGTTTAACCCTTTCTAGCCATGCATCACAATTGGGCTGTTTCATAATTATTGTCCCATCTGTCTTGACTCTTAAATATCCTGCATACCTTTCATGGGCTCTGGTCCTGCAAAGAACTACATCTCATATGTTCAACATTATGCACAGTGAGTAGTGCTGTTCACTTCAGTAGAACTATTCTGTGTGTAAAGTTAAGCATGTGCACAAATCTTCAAGGTTTCAGGACTATTGAGTATAAATTTAATTCTTTATTAGCTCAGTCCCATAGGTATTTTATGATTTCTCCCCCAGGCAAAAATACTAAACAGATCATGCAAAAAGAAGAATCTCCTAATCAAAGTGACTGTGGAGATGACAGATTATTTTCTAATGGGGCATTTGCTTGATGAAAAAATGATAACTTTCAGACTTAGACGTGGTCTTCCACAAGTAGGCAGGATTTGTTCTGGGGGTACATTTATTTTTATGTTTATTTTTGTTTAGCTACTTTGAAATCATCTTAATTATTGGCTTATTCAATAAAGGCTTTTTACTACTTTAATTTCTATGATAAACATTCTCTTCATTGTTTCATAACTGTATATAATAAACCTCAAATTACTGCTAAATAACTTAAAATAGGCCTTTGGTGCAGGTTTTGGTTTGTTCTAATAGGGAAAAAGTATTACACTATATATAGAATTGAGAAAATTATGGGGGGGGCATATAATCAGTAAAAGTGTTCTGAATTGGAAAGTGCTCTGGTTTGTATTTTATGAGATGTCATGGTCTAATTAAGTGTAGAGCTGCTAAAGGACAAACTGCCTAGCAGTGTTCCGAAGTCTCGCAACTGTCGGGGCTCAGAGCACATAAACAACTCTGAGCCATTAACAGAGGAGTTCCATAATAGTAGCTGCATAAGAATTCTCTTCTTCTTAGGAGCCTTCTCTGCTTTTTGCAAAGACTGCTTCAATCTCTGTCTTGATTAAAAAGGATACCATCTGGAAAGAATTTCCATTTAATGTAGATTACACATGGATAAGGTGGAGGTATTTAAATGTTGTCCCTTTAAATTTACCTGTCTCAGAAAAAGAAATAAATTACTTCACGTCTCACTTTGAGAAAGATCATTTGAAGCCTAATTAGCATTCACAGGCATCTCAGCCAAGGAACACAGAGATCCTCTGGGATGAGGAAAGAGGAATGTTAATGTATGCTGGGATTAAAAAGAAAAAGATAAGTAAACGAACTTTAGTTTGAACCAGACCAAATCAAAAGGTTGTTAGAAAATATGGAGAAGAAACTATTGTTCTTGCAAGGGACAAGGGATGGATGACACACAATTTCCTTCACGATAAAGGGCCCCTTACAATATTGGATGAAACTTGAATGGACAGTAGACCAAAATGTTCTCATATGCACCTTTGCAAAGAGGTGAAAAAGAGGGTTTTTCTGTTCCTGTCAAAACATCTGAACTTTCAAGGATTAGAATACATTTATGGGCTTGTATTCACTGACAAAATGTTTTTTATTGAAGGATGACTAGTGTGCATTAGCAGTCCCCACTGTAAAAACAAACTGGAGACAAGATACTGAAGGAACTGGTTGAGGTCAACCATTGGTGGGGTTATATGCCTAGCTACTTCAGAGTAAACACAAATGCTTATCTCCATGTAGGATATATAGGATTTTACATGGAGATAATGATTGTGCATTTGTTACCTTGCTGTAAAGAAAACCACACACACATACTCCGTTTGAAGTAGTGAAGACAAAGTCTGTGAGAGTATAACAAGAGTAATTGGCTCGGGGTTGACGCTCTGAGTCCCTGGAAATCTGATTGATAGACAGACTGACCAGCCCAAATGCTAATGTGAACATTTTTCATATTCTGTTTTCTCTGTGATGTAATTATAAGCTTACTCAGTGAAGAATAGATAAGTTAGGCTTTCCCACCATTTACAAAAAGAAGAGGAGTACTTGTGGCACCTTAGAGACTAACCAATTTATTTGAGCATGAGCTTTCGTGAGCTACAGCTCACTTCATCGGATGCATACCGTGGAAACTGCAGCAGATATTATATACACACAGAGATCATGAAACAGTACCTCCTCCCACCCCACTGAAGACAGACACACAGAGATCATGAAACAGTACCTCCTCCCACCCCACTGTCTTCAGTGGGGTGGGAGGAGGTACTGTTTCATGATCTCTGTGTGTATATAATATCTGCTGCAGTTTCCACGGTATGCATCCGATGAAGTGAGCTGTAGCTCACGAAAGCTCATGCTCAAATAAATTGGTTAGTCTCTAAGGTGCCACAAGTACTCCTTTTCTTTTTGCGAATACAGACTAACACGGCTGTTACTCTGAAACCACGATTTACATTAATTCTGATATGATTTTTTCTCAGGGTTGTTCTAATAAGCCTTGTTTTCTTTATGTATGCAGCATAGTAGCTGTGTTGGTCCAAGGATATTAAAGAGACAAGGTGGGTGAGGTAATATTTTTTATTGGATCAACTTCTGTTGGTGAGAGAGACAAGCTGTTGAGCCACCCAGAGGTTGAAAGCTTATCTTTCTCACCAACAGAAGTTGGTCCAACAAAAGATGTTACCTCACCCATCTTGTCTCTCATTTTCTTTATGACAATTGGGTCTCAAACTCTTTTGGGGAATCCAGAGCCACCCTAAAGAGTAAGAGAGCATTAGTCCCCAAGAGCAAAGTTAGAGTAATTGGACCAATTCAAGTTCAAGAGAGATTGTTTGCTCTCTCTGCTGCTGTTCACACTCTCAAGGGAGTTATCAGGCAGGTGTTACTGGGATGTCAGTCATTTTTTCCAGTGTTTGTACAGCGCCTAGCACAATACAGTCTTGGTCTATGACTGTGGCCCCTAGGTGCTACAATAATACAAACTATTAATACTACTGTGTTGTATTGTTGGAAAGAGACTGAAATACCAAAATGTTTGTACACTAACAATGCACCTTCTCTTCACTAGAAATGCTGAATCATCTGCCCCCATATATTCAGGGAATCTGACCTACTTGATATCTCATTTGGTTTCCAACTTATTACAGCAGAATATGAGCCTTCTTAGTAAGCATGCTAGATCCAGGCATTAACAACTAATTTGTTTGTTTGTGGACATTCAAATAAGGTGTTGTTATTACTTCAGTTCAACCCAAAAAAGAAATTTTCCGAAACTTTTGGTGAATCAAAAGTATCGGTGGACCTGAAATGAAATGTTTTTTTCAATTGAGTATTTTTAACATTTAACAAATTTATAAAATTGAAGGAATTTCATTTCAAATAAGAATTTCAAAACACTTCATTTTGAAAATGTCAAAGTGAAACATTGATTTTTTTGGAATTGTGAGAGGGAGCGTTCGACGTGAACAATTTAGCCAAATCTACATTAATTTGCTAAGTGATGCCAAATCTGCATTTTTACCTCCCCCCCAAAAAAATGTTTGGACGAAATACTTCACTCAGTCAGTTCTACCTGTAAGACATGGCAAAGTTCAGGATTAGAACAAAACAAGTATAGAGTAAAATCTACAGTTTTTCTACTGGCCCATTCAAGTAAAGTCTGATCTGCTTTGTAACCTGTATTGATAGAGGTTCCTAAATTGTGTTCTTTACCAAAATCCAGTAATGTCTCATTCAAATTAAATTTCTAAAAAAGATTAATCTCTATTAAAGTTTAAAACAGATCTGATAAGCTCTTTGGAGGACAGGATTACAATTCAAAATGTTCTGGACAAACTGGAGAAATGGTTTGAAATAAATAGAATGAAATTCAATAAGTACAAATGCAAAGTACTCAACTTAGAAAGGAAAAATCAATTGCACAAGTACAAAATGAGAAATAACTGCCTCGGAAGGAGTACTGTGGAAAATTTGGGGATTATAGTGGATCACAAACTAAACATGACTCAACAATGTAATACTGTTGCAAAAAAAAGTGAATATCATTCTGGTATGTGTTAACAGGAGTGTTGTAAGCAAGACATAAGAAGTAATTCTTCTATTCTATTCAGCACTCAAAAGGCCTACACTGGAGTACTGTGTCTAGTTCTGGGCACCACTCTTCGGGAACAATGTGGACAAATTGGAGAAAGTCCAGAGGAGAGTAACAAAAATAATTAAAGGTCTAAAAAACATTACCTACATGGAAAGATTGAAAAAACTGTGTTTGCTTACTCTGGAGAAGAGAAGACTGAGAGGGCACATGATAACAGTCTTCAAGTACGTAAAATCTTGTTATAAAAAGGAGGGTGATAAATTGTTCTCCTTAACCACTGAGGACAGGAGAAGAAGTAATGGGCTGAAATTGCAGCAAGGAAGATTTAGTTTAGACATTAGGAAAATCTTCCTAGAGTTAAGTACTGGAACAAATTACCTAGGGAGGTTGTGGAAACTCTCCTCATTAGAGGTTTTTAAGAACAGGTTAGACAAACACCTGTCGGGGGAGTTCTAGATAATACTTAGTCCCCTTCAATGCAGGGGACAGGATTATGTGATGTAAATAGAGGTCCCTTCCAGTCCTACATTTCTATGATTCAATGTTTCTAAGATTTCAGAGACTTATTTAAACAACCTCTTAAATGAAATAATCAAGAGTTAATTGAAAGAAAAATAGGTTTTAAATATTAACTGAAATAGTACAATTTAATAAAGAGAAAGCACATGCTGTTCTAAAGTTAGCCTGCCTGTTAATGAAAACCATTAACTGGAATGGAGAATGTCAACATAAGAAATGGGTTAGCTAAAATAAATGAAGTGTCAGACTGACTTTTTTTTATTAGTTGTCAACAATCTTCCAACAACATTATTATAGAATTTAGCAACAATTTTCCAGTTCTTTGAAGTAAACAAACAAATAGAAGTCTTATTAATACTTTGTAGTAACACCTGTAATTATGTAAAGTAAGTCTTCAAGAAATGAATAATCGAATCATAGAATCTTAGGACTGGAAGGGACCTTGAGAGGTCACCTAGTCCAGTCCCTTGCACTCATGGTGGGACTAAGTATTATCTAGAGCAGGGGTCGGCAAACTTTTTGGCCTGAGGGCTACATCTTGGTATGGAAATTGTATGGTGGGCCATAAATGCTCACAAAATTGGGGTTGGGGTGCAGGAGGGGGTGAGGGCTCTGGGGTGGGACCAGAAATGAGTTCAGGGTGCGGGAGTAGGCTCCGGGATGGGACGGGGGTTGGGGTGTGAGAGGAGGTCAGGGATGCAGGCTCCGGGCAGTGCTTACCTGAAGCAGCTCCTGGAAGCAGCATCATGTCCCTCCTTCAGTTCCTATGCGGAGGTGCAGCCAGGAGGCTCTGCACTCTGCCCTGTCCGCCCCTGCAGCTCCCATTAGCCACAGTTCCTGGCCAGTCGGAGCTGCGGGGTGGTGCTTGGGGTGGGGGCAGCACAGGGATCCCCCTGGCTGCCCCTAAACATAGGAGCCGGAGGGGGGACATGCTGCTGCTTCCAGGAGCCTTGGCACATGCATGCAGAGCAGCCTCCGGCCCTGCTCCCCGGCTGGAGTGCGGGAGCAGGGCAAGCCCCAGATCCCACTCCCCAGCAGGAGCTCGAGGGCCGGTTTAAACTGGCTGGAGGGCTGGATGTGGTCCCCAGCCCATAGTTTGCCCACCCCTGATCTAGACCATCCCTGACAGGTGTTTGTCTATCTAACCTGTTTTTAAAAATCTCTAGTGATGGAGATTCCACAACCTCCCTTGGTAATTTATTCCAATGCTTAACCACCCTGACAGGAAGTTTTTCCTAATGTTCAACCTAAACTGCATTTGCTGTAATTTAAGCCCATTGCTTCTTATCCTATCCTCAGAGGTTAAGAGGAACATTTTCCCTCCTTCTTGTAACAACCTTTTATGTGCTTGAAAACTGTTATCATGACCCCTCTCAGCATAGGCAACTCATCTGAGGGGCAGAAGCGCCCCCACTCCCCGAGCAGAGCCAGAGGAGAAGGGGCGGGGCCACATCACCTGGGACGCTGCCCGGTGCAGCACAGTGGCTGACTGGAAGAGCGCCTGGCTGGGGCAGCAGCAGGCTGCCCCCGGACCAGGCTCAGCTTCTGGGGACAGCAGCCGAGTGAGCAAGAGCCGCCTACCGCTCCCGCGGCAGGCTCGTAGTCAGCTCCTGTCCCCACACAGACACACCCCCAGAACCCCAACCAGGGGTATTCTATCTGCTACCCAAGATCCATAAACCTGGATATCCTGGATGCCCCATCATCTCAGGCATTGGCACCCTGACAGCAGGAATATCTGGCTATGTAGACTCCCTCCTCCGGCCCTATGCTACCCGCGCTCCTAGCTATCTTCGAGACACCACTGACTTCCTGAGGAAACTACAATCCATCAGTGATCTTCCTGAAAACACCATCCTAGCCACTATGGATGTAGAAGCCCTCTACACCAACATTCCACACAAACATGGACTACAAGCCGTCAGGAACACTATCCCCGATAATGTCACGGCAAACCTGGTGGCTGAACTTTGTGACTTTGTCCTCATCCATAACTATTTCACATTTGGGGACAATGTAGACCTTCAAATCAGCGGCGCTGCTATGGGTACCCACATGGCCCCACAGTAGCCAACATTTTTATGGCTGACTTAGAACAATGCTTCCTCAGCTCTCGTCCCTAATGCCCCTACTCTACTTGCGCTACAGTGATGACATCTTCCTCATCTGGACGCATGGAAAAGAAGCCCTTGAGAAATTCCACCATGATTTCAACAATTTCCATCCCACCATCAACCTCAGCCTGGACCAGTCCACACAAGAGATCCACTTCCTGGATACTATGGTGCTAATAAGCAATGGTCACATAAACACCATCCTATACTGAAAACCTACTGACCACTATACTTACCTCCAGCTTTCACCCAGACCACACCACACGATCCATTGTCTACAGCCAAGCTCTACAATGCAACCGCATTTGCTCCAACCCCTCAGACAGAGACAAACACCTACAAGATTTCTATCAAGCGTTCTTACAACTACAATACCCACCTGCTGAAGTGAAGAAACAGATTGACAGAGCCAGAAGAGTACCCAGAAGTCACCTTCTACAGGACAGGCCCAACAAAGAAAATAACAGAATGCCACTAGCCATCACCTTCAGCCTCCAACTAAAACCTCTCCAGCGCATCATCAAGGATCTACAACCTATCCTGAAGGAAGACATCATTCTCACAGATCTTGGTAGATAGGCCAGACCTTGCTTACAGACAGCCCCACAACCTGAAGCAAATACTCACCAGCAACCACACACCACACAACAAAAACACTAACCCAGGAACCTATCCTTGCAACAAAGCCCGTTGCCAGCTGTGTCCACATATCTATTCAGGGGACACCATCATAGGGCCTAATCACATCAGCCACACTATCAGAGGCTCGTTCACCTGCACATCTACCAATGTGATATATGCCATCATGTGCCAGCAATGCCCCTCTGCCATGTACATTGCCAAACTGGACAGTCTCTATGTAAAAGAATAAATGGACACAAATCAGATGTCAAGAATTATAACATTCAAAAACAAGTCGGAGAACACTTCAGTCTCTCTGGTCACTCGATTACAGACCTAAAAGTCTCAATATTACAACAAAAAGACTTCAAAAACAGACTCCAACGAGAGGCTGCTGAATTGGAATTAATTTGCAAATGGACACCATCAAATTAGGCTTGAATAAAGACTGGGAATGGATGTGTCATTATACAAAGTAAAACTATTTCCCCATGTTTATTTTTCCCCCTTACTGTTCCTCACACGTTCTTGTCAACTGCTGGAAATTGCCCACCTTGATTATCACTTCAAAAGGTTTTTTTTCTCTCCTGCTGGTAATAGCTCACCTTAACTGATCACTCTCGGTACAGTGTGTATGGTAACACCCACTGTTTCATGTTCTCTGTGTATATAAAATCTCCCCACTGTATTTTCCTCTGCATGCATCCGATGAAGTGAGCTGTAGCTCACGAAAGCTTATGCTCAAATAAATTTGAGGTGCCACAAGTACTAAGGTGCCACAAGTACTCCTGTTCTTGTCCCCAGAAGTCAACCCTTGGCAGGGAGCTGGCTGCCGCCGCTGCTCCCCCCCAGCCAGACTCTCTCGGAGCCAGCTGCTGCTGTGCAGAGAGCATGCCCGGAGGCGGGGAGCTCTGACTCGCTCAGCCATTGTCCCAGAAGCCAAGCCTGGGTGGGAGGCAGCCTGCCAGCCTTGTAGCCAGGCGCTCTCCCAGGTAGCTGCTGCACTGCACCAGGCAGCGTCCAGGAGCAGCTCTGTCCCATTCCCTATCTGGGTCTGGCTGCCAGGAAGAGCAGCCAAGCGTGCTGGGGGTGGGCGGAGGGAGATGGGCAGCGGGAGGACAGAATCTCCCCACCCCCCCCAACCCTCCCCCACACACACTCACAGAAGTAATGTCGCATGCGTAGAGTGAGGAAGAAACACATGGGGAGGTCATGTGTCATCCCATTTAGCTGGTGCCCCCAGAATGGGGGGATACCAGTCACCCATGACTCTCAGTCTTCTCTCCTTCAGACTAAACAAACCCAATTTTTTCAATCTTCCCTCATAGGTCATGTTTTCTAGACCTTTAATCATTTTTGTTGCTCTTCTCTGGACTTTCTCCAATTTGTCTACATCTTTCTTGAAATGTGGCATCCAGAACTGGACATGATACTCCAGTTGAGGCCTAATCGATGCGGAGTAGAATGGAAAAATTACTTTTAATGTCCTGCTTACAACACTCCTGCTAATACATCCCAGAATGATGTTTGCTTTTGTTGCAACAGTGTGACATCTATCACATTACCATTCCTTTGAATACTCTTATTTATTACTTCACAGCTCTCAAAATATTTTCTGAATAGTTGCAGAAAACTCTATTTTAATAAATCTGGGTTGAGGATTACTCACCAATCCTTTTAGTGTCTTATTGTGATCTTTCAGGATTTATAGCAGGGATCAGCAACCTTTGGCACCTTTGGCAGGGAAATCCGCTGGCAGGCTGGGGCAGTTTGTTTACCTGCAGCGTCCACAGGTTCGGCTGATTGCAGCCCCCACTGGCCGCGATTCGCCGCTCCATGCCAACGGGGGCTGCAGAAAGCAGCGGCCAGCACATCCCTCGGCCCATGCCACTTCCCGCAGCCCCCATTGGCCTGAAACGGCAAACCACAGCCAGTGCGAGCTGCGATCGGCTGAACCTGCAGACGCTGCAGGTAAATAAACCGTCCCAGCCTGCCAGCAGATTTCCCTGATGGACTGCATGCCAAAGGTTTCCGATCCCTGATTTATAGGCACCAGTGTAACAAAACACATTGTAACGGGCTTAGTAGGACTCCCAATAGAGATTCCTCTTCCACTTCAATAAGATCATTTCATAAATTATATATTCATTTAAAAGTCTAAAATAGACTAACTCCGGGCCCAGAGTTGATTTGCTACGTTATTTAGTTTTCATCTCTCTTTCTTTCCATTAACTACTTTCTGTATCATTCATTCATATATTCATTGACAAATTGATCTGCTTTGGAAATGTTCTTAATATTTTAGATATATCATGTGCAGTAATTTCTTTGTCAAAAACTTGGTTAATGCAAAATTAAAGTTGAGAATTTGAGTATTCATGCAGAAGTCAGGAGCTTGTCTCTTGGGAATGACGCTGGATGATTCCATAGGTGAGCCAGAAAGAGAAGATGTAAGGGGGATGTGGGTCTGACATTGGAGCCATTCACTGTTTCATATCCTTTCTGTTAATCATATAGAGCACGTGTGGTGACAGCAAGGGTTAGATTAGTTTCCTGGGTAGGCATTGAATTGTATGGTGGAGTTAGCTCTCCTAATTCCACAGTGATTGGAAGATGTCCTTTCTAGATTAGGTATCAAACTACCTTGGCATGCTGACATCCAAACTCTCAGTTTAAGGTTTGTTTAATTCAGTGTAAAAGCTTTACAGGCCTCCTTAAAGCTTGGGATTAAGGGCCATTACTGCCTTGGAATTCAGAGGGCTGATATAAGCCTTAAATATTCAGTGTTGGAATATTAAAAGATGGTCAGGGTACTATGCCACTGTCACTTCTCCTCATCTCCCTCCCCTGCTCTTTTCTTTCACCATTTCAGGGGGCATTGCCTTTAGATTGTAACTTGTAAAAATATATATGTATATTGTAATTTTGGCCAGGATTTATTTAAATTGGTGTCTTTTCTCATTTGTCCCTCAGCAACTAGCAAGTTATAAGAGGAGAAGGGAAAGTAGGAAACAGTAGCACCAGAACAGCAATGTGGAAGAGACCCTCTTCTGCACTCTTTTTCAGAAATTTGGGGAAGATAGTCCTCCACGCACTGACATTTGGGGGGAGAAAGGGAAGTTAATTCTAGAGACAGATTAATTCCTTGTTTTGTTGTAATGGACAGGGAATCTGATGGAGCCAAAAATTAAGAGTAGTTGACCGTGCAGTGGAGACCTCAGGAGATGTCAATGTACTGGGCAGCTTCACAACTTATATTTGTAAAGATGAGTTTTTTTCTTTTAATTTTGTTCACACAGTAGATACATTTTTATCCCAGTACATAACTACATTTTGCTTACACCATTAAAAATTGAAATATACTAAATAAACCTATAGTCAGCAATAACTGTTACCTAACTCGACCAGCATGCGAATATTCTACATCTTACTTATCAAATGTAAGGATAAATGCTACACTGTTATTTTCATGATAAAATAGTGAAGGTACCTTGGAACAAACATATACTTTATGTTTTTGTTTGCTCAAGTTGCTGAGACACTATCACCATTATTAAAGAGATGAGAGCTGTAAGCTGAGTATTGTTGGCTTGTGCATTAGCAGTTAAGCATACCACTTTGATTCCTTGTTAAAATTGGGCATAGTCCCTTAGATAAAAATCTCCATTCTGCTGAACATAGTAAAAAATTCTAGATATTATCCTCTAAAATTAAAAATGAGTACCATACTGGAATTGCAATAAATGTCCAATTTTATATAATAGAAAGTGCATGATTATATACTATAAAATAAATAGCAAAGATTCAATGTTGAATTCTGCATTATGCATCATTGACATAAGTGGCCCAATTTTGCTCTCACTGAAGTCGGGAATTTTGCAATTTACTTGGTGAGACCTAGACTGGACCCTACTGAATGTGTACGTAGGACTTGAATTGACATACTACTTTGGAAAGCAAATATAATCTCAGTCATACAATGCACATTTTCTATTCAAATGACAATTCTCAGTTCAGTACAGTTGGCTAAAGCAGTAGCTGCAGATGGAGTGAGAGGGTTAAGTGAAAGGTCAATATTTTTTCCAAAGGGATTATGTGCCTTGAATGCAGAGCAATAAACTACTTAGGCCTCTGTATTATGTTTCATGTACTGTATTTACACAAAATGCAATGTGGTAAATGTGATTCGATATTAATTGTACCACACTACCATCTTATTTGTTACTTTTTTGGAACGTGAGACTAGTATTCAGCATTAGTCCATTGAGGTAAGATACAATGAGTCTGGGAGAAAGGACGGAAAGGACTTTTTTGCCTCTGAGAGGACAGTCTAGGGGCCTAGTTCTTTCTCCTTCCTGTGTATGGAATCTAGCGACACCAAAAACATGAGTGTAAAACCATCTAAATGTTTTGTGTGAACCTTTACCAGGGTGGCTGATAGGGAGAAACTTGGAATTTAATTTCGAAAGTTTCATACAGGGCTATTTGAGATCCATCTGTGATAAGGGCTGCATAAGTGAGAAGTGCTTTAATTATCAATAGCAATTAGGTTGTGTGTGTTTAAAGGAAGTAGTTTCATTGACAGTGGGTTTACTTTTTACACCTATTATCTGGCAGTTTAGATCTTACATGTACTTGTTTAACAAGCTGATGCTGACTGGAAAAGAGCAGCAGTTCTACAGTAACCAGTTAAGATAGGCAAAAACATTTCACAGCTGCTCCATTGGAAAAAGTGGCTAAGAAAGGGTTTTTTTCCCCTTTATTGTGGATAAGAATCCACTTGGGATGGCATATGAACATTCGTGTCATCATGTTCTCAAGCTTTTTTCAATTACAGTTATTAAAACCTTTTTGCACGCTCCATGAATGAACTATTTGTTTTCAAATGTAAATACTCTTTTGAGGTAATCACCTTGATGAGAACAGCTTTGATTGTTGAGAGAACAGCTTTGACCAGAGTATTTTGTTGGCTCGAATCTACCATGACAACTATGTACCGCAAAATGTGCCTTATTAAAAAGTACTGGCTCTCCAAAAAGGCTTAGTACAGAGAGAAGGTTTGGATGGTTGGCTCCACTAGTGCAGTAAAATCATGTCTGACATCTGTTTTATACAACTACATGAAGCTTGAAAGTGAAGGGCAAGTCTGAGAATTAAAGCTGATAGAAACCTGCTGCCAATGTAGTGTGTGTGCTGGTGTAGTTTATTAATCTCGTCAGCTGTTATTATCTTTTATCTGGATCCTGTTAACTTAGGATTTGTATTTAACTCATGGAAAAGATCTGCTTTTGTTTTCTTTGTTTGGATATGAAAAGTCTTTTGGCGTGCATCTTCAAAGGCATTTAAGTCAGTAGCATCATGGAAATTTGGCTATGATTTGAACACTTGAGTAGCTATAAAAATTAGGTTAGCTTATTTTAACAAGCAATTGTTTCATAATATATTTTTTCTTTTCTTTTTTTTTTTACCTTTTAGCCAACTTCTTTAATTATTATAAAATAATTTCTCTCATTCTGAAGTCTGTCAAAAGTCAATAATCATCAGTATTTGGTCTATTGTGTTTTATGGGTAATTTCAACAGTATATCTCAATTAGATACATAAACACCAACCAGGAACATAATCCAAATATCAGAGACCTATCCACGTGCCAGAGAAAAACACCCACTCTAACTGTCTGCACTGCACTTTGCTTAAACTCCGTTTCTTAGCGAAAAATACAATAATAAAATATGCTGATGCAATACACCATGAATCAATGAAACAAGTTTGTTCATCACATCCCTAGTTATTTAATCACACACACTTGATTCTTATTGTATTGTTGGATGATCTCCTCTCAGTCATGGACAATAGACAAATGTCAGTGCAGGTATGAAAGAGCAAAGGGAGTGAAGGAGCTGCCTGCAGGAGACTTGAAGCCTCGAGCAGGCTTGCTAAATGAGCCAACAAGAGACACTTCAACCAGCTGGTTCCTTATAAAGAGAGCTGAAGCAAGTCAGGGATCTGACTCTGGGAAGTCTGCTAGGGGGTCAACTACAGTATATTATTCTGATTATGTAAGTATAAGACGGAAGCCAATGGAAAGACCTAAGAATGTGAATGACATCTTAAGACATTCATAACCTATTTAGAATTCAGGCACCTCGGTCTGAATTAGCTAGAGCTAATGGAAGGTATCTGAGCTGGCACCTTTTCACTCACCCAGGATCCCAGGTACAGATTTTTGGGACTTTGCGTTTTACTTTTAAGTGTATTTTGTCTGAATAAATCCAGATGCCCATAAGGGTGTTGTGACTGGCTGAGCAAAGTGTTTGGAGTCTGCGTAAAAGGACCTGGAAGAGGGAGAAAAAAGAGCAGAGCAGAGGAGAGGGCCCACTGGCCACCGGGGAAGGGGGCACACAAGGGACAGCCAACTTATTTACAAAGAAGCACGTCTGCCAGCTGCTTTTCACACTGTTGATTATGACCAACCTGAGGGGAGTAGAGAGAGGCCTTAACTATAGACCAGGCCTAAGTATGTTCCTTTCTGCGAGGCCAGATAGTGTCATGATAAGCTTCTGCCCCCAGAGTTCTCACCTGTGGAGTTTCATTAGGTTTGATCTTGTCTGTGGTCTCCAGTGCCAGCATCACAATAAACACTCTCCTGCTCTCTCATCAAATGCAGATCGCACCATCTCGCAGCTCCTCTGGTGCCTGAAATAAGAACCTAGATAAAGAACAAATGGTTTTAAACCAGACAGGACAAAAAAGATGTTGCCTGGAGGAGTCCAGACTGAAGGCATAACCATGATTTCTCTCAAAGGTACCTACCACAGCTGTGAAGATGGTGTGCAGTTTTGGAGTCTTACAGGACACCTTGCTGCTCCTGAATGCCCTCAGAACAGTAGCCAGAAATGTTATCTTTTTTAGCTGGGCAAGAGGCTGCACTCCCTCCCATCAGTAAGGACTTAGTCATAGTGATTAACAGGATCATAGCCTCCAAGCTTGACTAATGTAATGCCTTTGCCTAGGGAAGAAAACGGAGGCCACAAGAAAATTCCAACTATTCATGCACCTGCTTACTTTCTGAGTAGCACAGATCAGCAAGAGGACATCATTCCACTGTTCTAGGCCTTACAGTGCCCCTATTCTACAGTACTTCAACATCTACAAAGCCTTCCCAGGATGTTAAAGAACCATCAAGCTTTCCTTTCTGTTATAGCTCTCATCCAGAGACTCATTCTCTTGCTGTCTTCATTTCTGCAACCTCCTCCTCTCTGGCCTCCCTGACACTCACATTGTCCCCTGCTATACAAAATAAAAGACAAATATAGGTGCTGAGACCATCCACCCTCATCTTAGAAACCCTCCTCTTGCTCACCCTTCACCAGAAATCAAGATAAAACCTTTTGTTCTCTCCTTCAAAACACTACATAACTCAGTCTCTCTATTCCATAGTCACCTCATCACCCCTCTCTCTCCACCCTGCCAGTATTGCCAGCCTTGATGCTCCATTTGTCCTCCATTAATTTTATTTTAAAGTCATTATTCATAATGCTAGGCACTAACTTTTGCTGAGTTACTGAATAATCTTCGTTTAATTCATCTCTTTCAGTCCCTCTGTCATTCTGTGCCTATGTCCAATTGTCTCATGTCTGAAATTAGTTTTACAAGCTCTTCAGCACTGGGATCATGTCCTCTTGTATTCTGGAAGCATATTCTGGAGCTCTGTAAAATAAATTTTTTTTATTACCTGTAGTGTGTGATACTTGGCGATATCACCATATTCTAGGCAGATAACATGTGACTTTGATATGTGTTATCATATGTCAGGTTAACTGAGTGAGACCAACTTGACTTGAGTTTCCCAGACTTGAGAACTGCTGTTAGACTAAAAGGCAGATCCTGTAGTAGTCTAATGTTTTGGGGGTTTTTTTAATTGTACATTATGCACCTGTTACTATTATGTATTGTTTTATCAAACTAGCAACCTAGGGCCCAAGTTAGGATCAGGGCCACATGATGTGTTCGCATCAGTTTCCTTCAGTTTAAGTTTTTAGGCTGTCTTTGTAAGGATATGTGCCAGGGCCCTTTTTTTTTTTAAGTGAAAACTGAGGTGGTTCTTTACATGGCCTAACTGATGTCTCAGTTAACAAAGGGACTTGCACTATCCCCCTGCAAGCCATCTCCAGCTTATCAGTACTTTTAAAATTTTGAGTGTTGCCATGCAAATTTCCTCTCCAAGATAATAGTCACAATGTTCTGGCAAATCAGGCCAATTTCCCACCTGCACTGTTTTACTCTCTTAATAGCTTGGGTAGGAGCCAGTAAGATAAATGCATTTCTGTGGCCCATTTTCTAATTAGCACTATTAAATGCTTTAGGATTCTGGATACAATTAGAGTTTTCTGATTGGCTGTTAATCTTGAATATCTTGTCTAAGATGTCCGGTCTGTACAGACTTCCATAGTGCCTATGACGTGTGAAGCATTTTACAATTGTATGTAAAGAAATAGTCCCCATGCCAATGAGTGTAAAATCCAATGCCTAGCTTCTCTTCAATAATTTGACATAAAAATTCCATTTCTTAACACTGAAAAGATACACTGAGCAATACATTTTACTGCCCTTCTTTAAGGTTATGGTCACTTGACTTCAGACCAGTGTCAATGGTATATCACTGATACCAGTGTCAATGGTGTATCAATGGTTCAAAATGTTAGTTAAATAATGAATATATATTTGAATATTCTTACAACCCAGCATGTTGTGTTCAAGGGTAAAATTTTCAAAAGTGCCCATGTGACTTCATAGTAAATGGGACTCAGGCTCCGATAAAGTTATTGAGAGCCAAATATTTAAAGGTATTTACGTGCATAAAGATGTAAATAGGTGCCAAGCAGGATTTTCAAAATCCCATTAGGTGCTTATCTGCATCTTTAGGCACCTAAATATCTTTAAAAATTTGACCTTTTTGGCTTTGAAAATGTTTCCTTTAGTTCTTTAACATGTTATGCAATCATCATAATAGGACGTTTGGTTTCTGTTATAAAGTCTGGTTTGGCAAGTTCTCTCTGCACAGAACTTCCCCTGACTTTAGAGGTTTCCTTACATAGATGGGGCCTGTGTACACAAGTACTTGGTATTTCAAACTGCAGAGAATTCTCAGAAGAGAATAGAAACGTTACTGAGGAAGTTGCTTCCCTTCTAAACAAAAGTTGATTAGTCCTGAGCTATCTTTAACTCATTACCTGTGTTGTTCATCCCAACTAACACAACAGACATGCTAACAGGAAGAAGGAAACATTTGGAGGAGCAGGCTGAGACTGTTCCCCATCTGTGGAAGGCATTTGCTCTCTGATCATCATGGTGTGTAGTATATAGTCTTTGGTTCCTTTTGGTCTCATCACTTCTTCTGGACTCACAAGGAACAACAGTGGTGTGAAATGCCTCCTTCCATATTTGGCTAGCCAAATGTTTGCATTTGTTCCTCTTGGATAAAGATCTGGCCCCTGATCTCTCCTTTTTTTCACTTCCAGGTTGGGTCAAGATTGTTGATGATTCAGTTTTTCATTATTAAAAAATCAGATAACTCCAGCTCTATGCAGAAGCCAATACAATTACAGCTCACATTATCTGGGAATGATTGAAGAAGCTACATGGCAGCTCCAGTCTAGAGATCTTTTGCATAAGATTTTATGATGTGGTGCCTAGTTTCCATGGCAATCTGCACATAGAAAAGAGACACGAAAGGCAGAAGTGATTAAATAATATCACTACAGAGAAAAGGAAAAATTATATCTTTGTTTTTACAAGTAAAGGGCTTTACTCTGCTGTTCTCAAAGTAAGAACTGAAGCCAGTAAAGGTGCACTTATGGATTTTTTTTCCCTAAATTGATCTTGCAGCCCAGTGGCTTCACAAAAGAAACAGAAAAAGTGTGGAAGGTGAGGTGGAAATCCACAAAGGTATATATTTTTTTAAGATTGCTGATGATTCCATTTTTCATTATTAAAAAAGCAAATAACGCCAACTCTATGCAGAAAACAATACAATTACAGGAATAAGAAAAGGAGGACTTGTGGCACCTTAGAGACTAACAAATTTATTAGAGCATAAGCTTTCGTGAGCTACAGCTCACTTCATCGTATTCATCCTCTCTAAGTCTCTAAGGTGCCACAAGTCCTCCTTTTCTTTTTGCAGATACAGACTAACATGTCTGCTACTCTGAAACCTGTAATTACAGGAATAACATCCCAACAATGGGGCAGTGGAGTTTGGCCTGAAGAATGGTCGTTGTTGCTAAACTCTGTCTCTCAGTAGCAAGTTTTCATCATCCAATACTGAAAGAAAAATGAAAACAATATTTTGTGCCCCTTTTTGAATTTGCTGACAGTTTTGAAAATATGCTAGTGTACACTAGCCTACAGCTGCAGGCCAGAGGATGTGAGATGCCACGAAGTATAGAATTTTGTAACGTTTCATGGTTTAAAATTCCTCTTGTGCCTATGGATATGTATAAGACTTCCTGAACCCGTATTCCAAAGAAATGTAAAAGTTTTTCAGAACTGAAGGAACACTGGCAACTTTTTAAAGCCCAAATCTCACGTGCCTTATGTGAAATTTTCTGTGTGGGATTGAAGGTGAAGATTCCCCTGCTGTTCATTTGTAACCAGTTAGTGGGGAATAATGTTATCCTGAAAATAATATAAAGTCAAATTTTGACAGCCTAATTCAGTTTTCACGCAGTTCTGACTCAGGCAATATCTCATATGAAATCAATGCGAGATTGCTTGAGTAAGGACTGAGGGAAAATTGAATGCCATAAGAAATAGCCTATAGAAAGGCCAAGGATGGAATGAGCCCAGAGGAGGAATTAGCTGCTCACTGACTAGATGTGATATAACCAGGAAAAGGTTGAAACACACAGGATTCCCAAACCGAAGTGTTCAAAAAATCATGGGTCACACCTATAAAATGATGGGATTGTCTTAAAATCATGAGATTTAACAAATTAAAATTTTGAGGTTCTTTTTATTTGCCTTTTGGGTTTTGAGCTTTTAGGACTCATAATATTAAGCTTTTCTTAGCAGCCAGGAAAGCTAGAAACTGCCTTTCTTTTTTTAATGAAATCTGAGATTCTCACATGTCTCCAGGAGTTCCAGTTTTAATTGAAACTCCAAACATTACAGTACAACAATGGCAACAGTAAGGAGAAGCTTACACTACTACTGTCTTCACTTGATCTGACCTCTGGCTGTAAATCCAGCACCTTTCACAAACACCAAATTTGCTTCACGGAAAAAATAAATGTTAAGGGTGAAGTGCTGGTCCCATTGAAGTAAAACTTCGGCAAAACTTCCATTGACTTAAATGGGACACAGTTTCACCCTAAATATATATCACCTTGCCTTTCTGTGCACCCTAGCAAGCAGAGCATATAAGCAAAGCTGCACATCCAGGTTCTGTGTACCATAATACTGCATAGGGATGGATTTGCTTATATGCAGACCACAAAAGGTATTCCTTTCCATGTGACACCAGTAGGATTGAAAAGGGGATGAGCACTGAGGAATCCATGCTGTGATGGATCTGACCATCACAGGCATCTGTCTGAGATTATTGGATCAACTTTATAAAGGTTATCTGTAACTTTTGAGAGTCAGGCTTTGGAAGCATGAAAACTTCAGTCTAGTATATTCAGATGTGCCAGATGCTATGGGCCTGCAGACTATTCATAAACTTTTTTACCAATAAGTGTTGTGTGTTCCTAGCTCACTGGGTGGGTCTCCTGTTGCATGTGGGATGAGGGGATTACTAATGCTAAATCCCAATGCTCATTATGTGGATACGGAGTCTTTAAAGCTTCACCCTGGGGGAAAGGGGCATTGGCTGGTTTTACCTGTCTCAGGAGTCCTGAGAACCAGTGGCCCAAAAGGCTATACAAAGGGTCAGCCAAACGCACTGAGAGGCTCTCATTCTGTCCAGTCAACAGACATGAACCTTTAACCTAGAGGACAACGTCTGCTGAAGGGTCTGGAATCCCCCAGGGTCTTCACAGGAAGAATGTGGGACTTCTGGTAAGCTTAATTATGCTTCTAGTGCTTTGGCTGTTTTATTTATATGTAATGCTTTCATCTTAAAATGAATGTGTTATGCTTTGTGAAGGCTATTTGGTCACTGGTAAACCACCCTCTTTATCCCCCGAGAAATAAAGTGAAACTGTGGGTCCTGAGCTGGGTCAGACCTGCTGGGATAATCACAGTGAAGTGCAGGGGAGCTGCAGCCTAAACCACTGGTATGGAGGGAGGGGGATTTGGTTCCTTTCCAAAGTGAGATGACTGCTAGAGGCCTAAAACCTAAGGGGACATCCCCTGAGCATTCACAAAGGGGGTTAGAAGTGCAGCTACCCTGAAACTACGACACGTGTCTGTGCTTGATAGGAAAATAATCTTTAAAGGAAGAGGTTGCGTGGGCCTAAAAGGTTAAGTTTTCCTGTAACTCTTCTAGCATGAGTAAGTGGAAAGGGTATTTCTGGTTGATTAACTAATACATAACACTTACAGTATCTTCATAGGAAAATATTCAAGGACCTACTTTAGTATGGACCATGCTGTGTCATTTCTGGAAACATGGCTGTTGCTTCAGTCAAAAATGAAATGCATCCAGCAGCTGATGAGTTACAAAATCCAAACTGATCGCTTGTTTATCCAGATGTTACAAAATCTCTGATTTTCAGTTTTCCTTTTGTGGTGATTATTGCCTCAGCTATGTAAGCATGGTTTCCAAACTGTGGTAATTATAAATGAGGGATAGAGTTTTTGGTGATACTAATGCAAAATATGCAAACAGCTTCGACTAAACGTAGCTGAATTTAAGTGTTATGAAAACATGAGCTTTATCTTTATGGACTCTAGTGCTGCACGGTTACAGTTTTCTCAAGTACAATTTACATTTATGATATTGTTTAAATGTATTTCATCCACACTATGACTTCCATGCGTAAATGAATAAATTTTTTTAAAGCAAGCTCTTTAAGGTATTTTGCACAAACTCAGGGTCCAAAGGCTACTTGCACATATGCATGTTGAGTTCCTGTTGACGTCAGTGAGAGCTGGACATGTAGAAATTGGAACTAAAGACTTGATCTTGCAAAGGGGTAAGGTGCTGAGTATCTTTTATGAGGGAAATGTTCAGCAGGCTACAGAATTCAACATGATGAAAGTATCATTATTTTGTACATCATGACCCAATTTCATTGTACAATACCAGATTGGGTAGCTCTATTTCTTTTAGATATTTTGCACTGTATGTAGCCCTCCTAGGAATTGGACACTTCCCCTCATTTTTCCTAAGCACCAACAAAAAATGATCTTCACTTCCTTTGATTGTGGCAAATGACATAGTCTGGAAGCTGTATACTTAGAAAGTATAATCCAAGGTTTGTCATTTTCCTCCCTCCTTTAGTTGACTATATTCTTTCAGATTGGGTTAAATTTTGACGTTTTTATTGTATTATACCCTGCAGCTATTTTGCTATTGCTTGACAACAACAGAATGTGCTTACGTTTAACCTAAAGACACATCAAAGCCATGAAGCCATAGCCACAAAACATAATGCGTTCCCATTATACAGAGAGCATGGGGAATATATACAATATGGAGAATCATAATAATGACTTAATAATAATGGCTTTGTCTAATGTGGACTATGTGTGTGGGATTTGTATAGGCCTTTTGCCTGGGCTGCTTATAACATTGATATAATCTGCTTTTGTTAAGATACCTATAAGCCTTCAGGCACTTTTATTTATTTGTTTCTTTGTTTATGTATGTATGTATTTATTTATTATGTACAGGTTTCAGAATAGCAGCTGTGTTAGTCTGTATTCGCAAAAAGAAAAGGAGTACTTGTGGCACCTTAGAGACTAACCAATTTATTTGAGCATAAGCTTTCGTGAGCTACAGCTCACTTCATCGGATGCATAAAGTGGAAAGTACAGTGAGGAGATTTTATATACACACAGACCATGAAAAAATACACATTGTAAGGAGAGTGATCACTTAAGATGAGCTATTGCCAGCAGGAGAGTGGGGTGGGGGGGAGAGAAAACCTTTTGAAGTGATAATCAAGGTGGGCCATCTCCAGCACATTTCCAGGAGTTAACAAGAACGTCTGATTTCAGAGTAGCAGCCCTGTTAGTCTATATTCGCAAAAAGAAAAGGAGTATTTGTGGCACCTTAGAGACTAACCAATTTATTTGAGCATAAGCTTTCGTGAATGAGCTGTAGCTCACGAAAGCTTATGCTCAAATAAATTGGTTAGTCTCTAAGGTGCCACAAGTACTCCTTTTTTTTTTTTTTAGAACGTCTGAGGAACAGTGACGGGGGGGAGGAATAAACAAGGGGAAATAGTTTTACTTAGTATAATGACTCAACCACTCCCAGTCTCTATTCTAACCTAAGTTAATTGTATTCAATTTGAAAATTAATTCCAATTCAACAGTCTCTCGTTGGAGAGAAGCAAAATACTCACCAGCAACCACACAACAGAACCACTAACCCAGGAACCTATCCTTGCAACAAAGCCCGTTGCCAAGTGTGCCCACATATCTATTCAGGGGACACCATCATAGGGCCTAATCACATCAGCCACACTATCAGAGGCTCGTTCACCTGCACATCTACCAATGTGATATATGCCATCATGTGCCAACAATGCCCCTCTGCCATGTACATTGGTCAAACTGGACAGTCTCTACGTAAAAGAATAAATGGACACAAATCAGATGTCAAGAATTATAACATTCATAAACCAGTCGGAGAACACTTCAATCTCTCTGGTCACTCGATTTCTGATCTCAAAGTGACTATCCTTCAACAAAAAAATTTCAAAAACAGACTCCAACGAGAGACTGCTGAATTGGAATTAATTTGCAAATTGGATACAATTAACTTAGGCTTGAATAGAGACTGGGAGTGGTTGAGTCATTATACTAAGTAAAACTATTTCCCCTTGTTTATTCCTTCCTTACCTCCCTCCGCCGCCCACTGTTCCTCAGACGTTCTTGTTAACTCCTGGAAATGTCCTGGAAATGGCCCACCTTGATTATCACTTCAAAAGGTTTTCTCTCCCCCCACCCCACTCTCCTGCTGGTAATAGCTCATCTTAAGTGATCACTCTCCTTACAATGTGTATTTTTTCATGGTCTGTGTGTATATAAAATCTCCTCACTGTACTTTCCACTTTATGCATCCGATGAAGTGAGCTGTAGCTCACGAAAGCTTATGCTCAAATAAATTGGTTAGTCCCTAAGGTGCCACAAGTACTCCTTTTCTTTTTATTATGTACATGACCCAATTTGATGGAGAGTGTGGCTCATTGCCTTGACATTACCAAGCATTGAAACTTTTTTCTTTGTGTTTTTTGCATAATCCAATGACTAAGAGGAATACAAAAACGTTATTGACAGGTGCCCTACTTTTGAGATGTTTATTTCCAAAACACAAGGAAAATTTTTGTCTTATTTGTTTAGAAGCAAAATATATCACTATATTTTTGAAATTATCATTTATGCATGTAGGTCATAGTGTGCATTAGGGATGCACTTTGTGTTCTTATCCAGTGCTATTTTCACAAATTTTTTCCATTGTAGTATTAGAAAAATGGAGGCCCTCTGGTGGCCAAAATAATGTGCCAAATTTGTGTCTGTCATGATTCAAAACCCTTGGGGTAGACGAGAGTTCATTCTAGGTTTACTCTGCAAAAACCTGGTGGAGGTTCCTGGCCCTGGAGAGCCCACCATGGGACCAGACTGCTGTGGGGCAAAGTGGCCACTAGCTACCTCACACCCAGGTCAATGTAGTGGTCAGCACATAAAAAAGGCAGTTTTGAGTGGAAAGGGACATAGTCATTGTGGTTGGGTGATTTAATGTTTTGAGGTTAAGGCACTGGACTAAAACTCGGGAGATCTGTGGTGGAGATGGCCATTGAACTCAGATGCCCCATGTTGTGAGTGGTCACGTGCATGGAAATACTGTCCCTCAGGGGGAGATGGTCCAGTGGTTAGGGCACTAGCCAAGAACTTCAGACACCTGGGTCCAATTCCCTGATCTGCCACAGATTTCCAGAGTAACCTTGGGCAAGTCACTTAAGGGTCAAATTTTTAAAGGTATTTAGTTACCTAAAGATTCATATAGGTGCCTAATGGGATTTTCAAAAAACACCTAGGTGCCTAACTGTACTTTACTCCTTCACACAACCTGTGGGTGGCTGTTGCAGCCAGGTCACTAGAAGGGAGCAGTCCCACTGTTCAGGATGATGTAAAGTGGTAAAGGCTCCATGTGCCCTGCCCCCTTGCCAGCCCATGCAATGAGCATCCATAATCAAGCCCTACAGCATAAAGAGACATTAATAAATATCAGATTGTGATGGTATCAGTTTATGGTATATTTTTCTATAAATATTGAAGTATCATTATTTGTTTACAGTAGCACCAGGAAAGTGAGTTGACATGCATAAAGAGTCTACTAAAGGATCCCAAAACATGACACCAGCTGTGGCCCACCTCCTACAATACTTCATCGTACAAACAATCCTCACAAATGCATGTGGTTCCATTGCCTTCAATAGGACTACTCTCATGAGGAAGGGCTGCACAATCAGGAGCCATATACATATAGCACCCTGAAAAGCCTCAAATTGAGCGGTAGGGGACAGCAACTAGCCAGTAAATAGTGTTATGCACAGCAATGGGTGAAGCAGAAACTTTAGCAAATTCACTGGAACAACCTCCAACTCTTATTAAATGTCCCACAAGTTCTTTAATTTCCATGCAGTGTAGACAGAACCAAAGTTTTTGTGGTCTCATCTGAGAGGACATGTCTGTATGTACAACCCTGCAGTGGTGCATCTGCACCAATACAGCTGCGCTTTCTGCAGCGCGTCTGGTGAAGACGCTCTACACTGACAGCATAAAAAAACCCACCTCCGCAAGCGGCAGAAGCTATGGCAGCAGAAGCTCTCCCACCGACATAGCACTGTGCCCATGAGCATTTATGTCGGTGTAACTTTTGTCAATCCAGGGGTGGAACATCACACCCCTGATCTACATAAGTTTTGCCAACATAGGCTGTAGTGTAGACATAGCCAAAGAAACTTGGGCATAGATCCAACTGAAGGACTTAGGTGCCTACTCCCTAACTTTATTATAATCTATTAATATAATTAAAATACAGAAAAAATAAGGAATACATGTTTGTTGTCATGTTTTAAGACAACCAAACCACTGAACTGGTGGCTGTTGCTGGCTAAGCACATGGAACCAGAGCTTGTTGAAGTGTTAAACCAGCTTTTGAGAGCAGTAACCTTTTCTGCAAGTACACAATGAATATTATCCTCATTTTGGTTTATTCAGCTAGCTCATTTCAAGGACCCTTTTTCATTCAAAGAAGCCAATAGGGAGATGAAAAATCAGGAAAGCTGGTTTTCCTCTTCCAATCTATTAATAAAAACTAGGCGTGAGAAGGAAAGATTTACTAGCTCTAAAATCTTGAAGGCTATGATGACCAGAAACAATCAGTTCAATTAACTAACTAAAAATACTTCCTTTGTTTAGTAAATTTGTTTGTTTTAAATGCTGTGACCAGTGTCCTAGTGGGGAGCCAGCTGTGGTCACTCAGGTTTTTAGGGTGAACTGCAAAGAATGGGACAGCCAGACCCAAAAAAGCTGGTGGATATTGCAATACATATATTTACCAAGCCAGCATAAAACAGCTTCTTTATTACCTGACTGGTTACTCAGAAGTCCAAACAACAAAGTTCCCTTAAAGTGATCCAACCTCACTCCTCCATCCAGGTACCCATGTCAAATATGATGATTTCTAAAAATTTTATTTCATCATATACAAGAAAATGTTCTACCCATGCCAAAGGATCAGACACATTACTGCCAGGTTAATGAATGTTTCAGATCTTACCCAAATACACGTTACAGTCAATTCTTGTTAACTAAACTAAAATTTATTAAAAAACAAAAGAGAGAGTATGGTTAAAAGATCAATATATATACAGACATGAGTTCAATTCATTGAGGTTCAGATTCACAGCAGAGATGGTGAGCTTTGTAGTTACAAAGAGTTCCTTTAGAATTCAGTTCATAGGTCATAGTCCAATGTCCAAATATCATATTCAGGGCATACCAGCATAATGGGGATCTCAGTCTTGCGACTCAAACTTCCCCTGATGAAGCCTTAGCAGATCTGAGATGACAGAATCAGGACGCAAGGATCTTTTATACAATTTCATGTCCTCTTTGGCAAGTTGGGAATTCCTTGGGGAACAAAAAGTAATTAGGATGACTTTTGAAGGAGGTCCAACAGCAGTAATTAGCTATATGAATTAACATAAGGTCATTTGCTTGGTCCTCCCCATTCACAGATTATTTGCTATACATTTAAAAGAGAGATGAATACCGAGATATCCCATGTTTACAATTCAATTAAATGCTAGGATCTTCTTTTGACCTCCAAATGATCAGAATATGGCATAGACAGGGACTGTTGATTACATTGTTGACCCTACTCATACATATGTAAATAAACACAAACATTATCTCCCCACATGTCTTCTGTGTGTTATTTATTTTGCAGGATGTTTAACCCTTTCTAACCATGCTACACAAATGCACAACATGTTTTGCATTTATTTTTGTATATTTCCATCATATTTATGAAATAAAACTACCTTAAAGAAATTAAAATGCAGTTTTTGTGCATTTTAATTGAATTTGAATTTTCCTCCAAATAGAGCTTGACATAAATCACAAGTAAAAGTTAGTCATCTGGTAAACAAGAAATGACTTATTTCCCATTTTCTAATATAAAAATGTAAAAATTAAAAATGTGAATAAAAGGCAAGCTATATAATTGCTTAAATAAACTGTATAGATATAATGTGCCCTCCTGATTGGAAAAATCACACCAAATTTAGTATAATAGCTATATTTAGTTGCAAAACAATATCATAGAATCGTAGAATATCAGGGTTGGAAGTGAACTCAGGGAGTCATCTAGTCCAACCCCCTGCTCAAAGCAGGACCAATCCCCAATTATGGACCAATCCCCAATTATCCCAATATGTTTTAATGGTTACCAATAGGGAATCAATATTTCTTTAGGAAAATAACTGAAGTATAAATGTGAAACAATTAAAATCAATTATTTAAATCAAGGTTTCCTGCTTGTTCATTTTTAAATCATGATTAAAATAATTGATTTTAATCAGTCCACCCTGTGGGTTGATAAATGCCTCAAAGCTAGATGCTACAAATCCCTTTCAGAGTAGCAACCGTGTTAGTTTGTATCCGTAAAAAGAAAAAGAGTACTTGTGGCACCTTAGAGACTAACAAATTTATTAGAGCATAAGCTTTCGTGAGCTACAGCTCACTTCATCGGCTGCATCTCTAAGGTGCCACAAGTACTCCTTTTCTTTTTACAAAACCCTTTGTAGATTTTTGGGCTTTGGTAATTGAAAAGTTTCAGAGTAGCAGCTGTGTTAGTCTGTATTCGCAAAAAAAACGGAGTACTTGTGGCACCTTAGAGACTAACAAATTTACTTGAGCATAAAATTTCATGAGCTACAACTCACTCTCGTCCCCTAATGCCCCTACTCCACTTGTGCTACATTGATGACAGCTTCATCATCTGGACCCATGGAAAAGAAGCCCTTGAGGAATTCCACCATGATTTCAATCATTTCCATCCCACCATGAACCTCAGCTTGGACCAGTCCACACAAGAGATCCACTTCCTGGACACTACGGTGCTAATAAGCGATGGTCACATAAACACCACCCTATACCAGAAACCTACTGACCGCTATTCCTAACCTACATGCCTCCAGCTTGATCAAGACCACACCACACGATCCATCGTCTACAGCCAGGCTCTATGATGCAACCACATTTGCTCCAATCCCTCAGACAGAGACAAACACCAACAAGATCTCTATCAGGCATTCTTACAAATACAGTACCCACCTGCTGAAGTGAAGAAACAGATTGACAGAGCCAGAAGAGTACGCAGAAGTCATCTACTACAGGACAGGCCCAACAAACAAAATAACAGAACGCCACTAGCCATCCCCTTCAGCCCCCAACTAAAACCTCTCCAACGCATCATCAAGGATCTACAACCTATCCTGAAGGACGACCCATCACTCTCACAGATTTTGGGAGACAGGCCAGTCCTTGCTTACAGACAGCCCCCCAACCTGAAGCAAATACTCACCAGCAACCACACACCACGCAACAGAACCACTAACCCAGAAACCTATCCTTGCAACAAAGCCCGTTGCCAACTGTGTCCACATATCTATTCAGGGGACACCATCATAGGGCCTAATCACATCAGCCACACTATCAGAGGCTCGTTCACCTGCACATCTACCAATGTGATATATGCCATCATGTGCCAGCAATGCCCCTCTGCCATGTACATTGGTCAAACTGGACAGTCTCTACGTAAAAGAATAAATGGACACAAATCAGATGTCAAGAATTATAACATTCATAAACCAGTTGGAGAACACTTCAATCTCTTTGGTCACTCCATTACAGACCTACGAGTGGCAATTTTTCAACAAAAACTTCAAAAACAGACTCCAACGAGAGACTGCTGAATTGGAATTAATTTGCAAAGTGGATACAATTAACTTAGGCTTGAATAGAGACTGGGAGTGGATGGGTCATTACACAAAGTAAAACTGTTTCCCCTTTTTATTTCGCCCCTCCAGCCCCAACAGTTCCTCACACATTCTTGTCAACTGCTGGAAATGGCCCACCTTGATTATCACTACAAAAGGTCCCTCTCCTTCCCCCCCCCCCTCCGCCCCACTGGTAACAGCTCACCTTAAGTCATTACTCTCATTACAGTGTGTATGGTAACACCCATTGTTTCATGTTCTCTATGTATATAAATCTCCCCACTGTATTTTCCACTGAATGCATCCGATGAAGTGAGCTATAGCTCACGAAAGCTTATGCTCAAATAAATGTATTAGTGTCTAAGGTGCACCTATTGTGACTCTTTCATATTCCATTCATTCTTAAGTACCAGTAGTCCTAGGCTCCTGGCAGGCAGTGCAAACAGCTGCAAGGTGAAATATTGGAAGATCAAAGCATGTGCATAGAGTGTCCCAAAGGACACAAATTGCATCTTGAAGGTGTTTAAGAAGCTCAAGGAAACAGCTGGAAAGGGTAGTCTCTCGTAATATCTAAAGTGACCACAATGAGTTTGATACTCTATTACAAACTGGTCCAGAACCTATTTGCTACTCTAATCAGCATTTAATAAATTAACCCATTACCAGAACAGAACTATTATTGCTGCTAAAGGAATGTGCAAGTATACCATTGGCATGAGGAAACCAGACATGCTAGCAGAAGCTGACTTTGTTATACCAATAAAATAAAAACCAGCAGGATCTTATTAAAGGGGAAAAGGCAAAATACCACATTTATTGTGAATACAGAAAGAATCATAGTAAGCAGTTAGTTATAGCTATAACATTCCATTCAATCTCATATTTATTTACACATTCATTCATACAAACACAGGTTCTGCAAGGTTGTTATCACAGTTACCAGCCTTAGAGTTGCTCATGCCAAGCCACTGGAGCAGGGCCTTGTCAGATGCTCATCTGATGCTCCTGGAAGTTGGTTTGCAGAATCAGACCCCAAAGTTCTCACTTTCTAGAGTCCATTTTTATAGGAATTTCTTCCTATGCCAGTCTATGGGAATTGCTTCATCGTGCTGTTGCTGAATCAATCAGCAGATGGCACATTCCTGACGGCTCCGTGCTGCCAGATGTTATCTTGTTCTTTGGTTCTCCCATTCTTGAGGCTGTTGCCGGCACCCAGTGCCAAAGGCAAACAACAGCAGGAGTTCGTTGCCCGGTGTGCGTCACCCAATAAACACAACGGGGTGGAGAAGCAGAGAGATTTATTTGGAGCTCCAAATAGGGCGCAGGGAGACTGAGCTGTCTCAAATCCTGCCCCAGTGCAGCAGATTCCAGTATACATTTTATACCTTTTCCTACTTCACTACACAATCTTATGCAACCAATTACCTGTTGCCCCGTACAATACCATAGCCAATCAGCTAAAGCAGCCAGTTGTGTTTTTCCTCAGTAGCATTGCCCGAGCCTTGCCTTATTTGGTCCAATTTGTTCCTAGTTTTTGCTAAGCATTTCTGTCTTATCTATCTGTTTCCCAGGCCGAAGCTGGCCTTGGCTGGCGAGCCGTGTGCAAACCAGTCTGTTTGTGTGCTAGCTTCCTCAGTGTTATGCAGGATCACAGTCTGTCCTCCCGGGGTCTCTGGTTATTTCCACTTGACGTCTTCTTCAGCCGATGGACACTGCATTCTTAGGCTGGCACCTCCCTGATCATTCAGTTATTATCCACACCAAGCATCCATCCACATACATCCTCTATCTCTATTTTAATCACAATTGTTAACAAAGCGAGATGAATACAACAAAGGGCGGGGAGCCTCTGGGTGCTGTTTCTGTTGTTACAGAGTATTGCTTTGAGTCTCTCTCTGTGTGAGTGGTTGTTGTTACAAAGAATTGCTTTGAGAACAGACTTTGTCTTAGAATGTACTAACACAATTAGCAGTTTGCAAGTTTCACACATAGAGGGAGAGAAACAGTACCAAAAATCAAGAGACCTCTTAATTAGTAATACCCTGGAATTTAAACTATGGGGAATCAAACTCATTTGTGATTTTAATACAGAACTTCTTTAATATGATCCAACATAATCCCCCTTTTGACACTAAGATTTATAATCGTCAGTGTCACTTTCTGTGTAGCCTATTCAAGAGAAGGTACTGTGAGGCAATTTGAGTTTGTGATTCCAGTTCATCCCACATACATGATCCTAGTGATGTATCTTTACTACAAAGTTCTGGGGCAACAGGCAAGGTGAGACACACCCACTTTTGAGGAATCCATTCAGTACAACCTCTAGTGTCCAATAGCTTCCCTCCCTCCCCAGTCCACTGGCTCGAGGTCCAGGGTAGCCAGAAGGATCCCATGGTGTAATATGGGGAGTGAGCTAACCTTCAATACCTTTGCCTCCAGGGACTGTTGGTGTGCAATTTTGACAACAATTTCTCCCATTAACAAGTCTGGTTTTACAATACTGGAAACTTATTGCATCCATTCATATTGATAAGTGTCAAACAATGATCTCTTTCTTTGTTTTAACAAATGCATCAAACCCTTAATATTTCCCAATGTGACCCAAAGTAGCTAAGGCAAGTATCTGCATTTCAGTGCATCCCATAGCTGTGGCTGTGTAGTTTCCTATTTCTAATTTTTTTTTTCTTATGCATGCCAAGCCATGCATACCAAGCCATGTGGTAAAAGCCATTGCCAAAGATTCCATCGGGCTTTTAGGTTACCCAGATCAATTTGGACCAAGTCTACATTGGCATGTACTTGTTTTTGTATCAGGCTGTCCTGTAGCTGGGACAGAGAGCTTAATTTATTTTTAAATACCTGCAGGTCTTCAGTATTTTTTTTTAAACACACAACAGTGCTAGCAACAAGACAAAACACAAGACAACACATAGAACACAAAACACAATTTCTATTGTGACAGTAGATTCATGGTATTGGGTTGCTCTTCAGCTGGCATCAGCTTTTTCTGATTTTCTGAAAGACAAAAGAACATTGTGATCCCATGCCTTTTATTTAGAAATTTGTTTGCTGACCAGGTGTGTCCTTTATCTGCAGCTCCTTTGTGCTGCTAGTTCTTTCCTTCCTTTATCATTTAGGTAATTTGCATTTTCACAGAGGCTTCCTGCTTTTGGATTTAAAGCCATCAGCAGCTCTGAGATTCTATCTTAAAAGGGACACAATCAACTTTCACCAGAGTTTTGATCACTTTTTTAACTTCTGCTTCCAAAACACACAGCAATCTAAAAAAGAAAAATCAACCTATTGTGGCTCCCTTTGGAACCCTTATAGCATTTTAATTAAGTAGCATGGTATGTTTGCATTTCTTTTGCCCCTTCTACAATATACCCTGCACATGTTCTGGGGCAAATGCACACTCCTTCCATAGTTTAACTTCTATAACATTATCCATATCCATTTTTACATATGGTGTAACTGTTTCTTTTTTTTTTTTTTTGCTTACAGAGTTTTCATGTACCTTTATCAAAGTGACAGTCTGATTACTCAGAGCCATTTTAAGACTCTGTTTTTCTACGATTGCTTCTTTTTGTTTTGTGCACCTCACCCCTGCTGTTGCTTCAGAGGGGGACTGTCTTTTTTTAATTTCTTATTATTTATTTTTTACTACAGCTCTCATCTGCTATTTTGTTACAAAAACAAACAAACAAAAACCAACCAACAAACAAAAAGAATCCAGATTTTTTTTCCTATTCTCCTGATTTTGACTGCCCTACTGCAGCCACAACTTAAAAACATTTTCAATTTTGTAAAGCATTGAGTTACCGTTTAAGGGTTAAATGCCAAATCCCAAAGCCAAACAACACTAATTACCTGTGTATAGCAAAAAGGTCTGTCAGTTTTGCAACTTTGAATTAAAAAGTCAAATGGATTTTTAGTGGCATTATTTCAAACAAAAACAAAACCAAGTGGTCCTTAGAACTTTATGTATTTACACACACACAGATAGATACATACACATTTTCTTTTCCTTAACATCCCTTCCACACTGCTCTGTTCTTTCCATCTTACATTCCCTTTATACGTTTGAGGCAGTTAAGTTCCAATTGAACCCCCTTTTGTTCTTTTAGCAAATTTGACTAAATTGTCCAGTCAAATGATTTTAATCAGTTTATTTTTGCCTGGCTAATTTACAGACATTCCTTTGGAAAAGGGCCCATTTTTCCTTCAGAATGGCTGCAAAGAAACCAAGAATGCTCTTTCTCTAACATTTTTCCTTTTAACATTTTCACAAAGTTTAGCTGCTTAATTCCCTCCAGCCTCTGCAGAGTTAACTTTTTTTTTTTACTCTCTTTTCTCTTTGTAGTTATGCCTGGGGTTGCCGTACATAGGACCTTCTCCCCCTTTACCTGCATCCCTCCAGCCTCTGCAGAGTTAACTTTTTCACTCTTTTTGTATTCCTGGAGTGCCTCTTTCACTATTTTCAGCTGGCTTTGGGTATTTGAAGCCAGCATCTTCCAATTGTCTGCTCCCTTTTCCGTTTGTGCCTTTTCCTCTTTACATGAAGACAAGCGGAGGTAAGAATCCTTACATGCCTCCCACAACAACCAAATTGCTGCTGTCTTTTGGCAGCACTAGCAGGTTTATATGAGGATATACTGAGCCAATCTATCCTCTAGGTCCGAAATAGTGCAGACATCAGCTAGGGCTTGTTTAGTCCAAGGACTGTGCCCAAATTTTTGAAGGATTTGTTTAAAAGGTGTAATTTCTTTAACAAAAGGTGAGGTTGGAGTGCCTTCTGACTCCATTCCTCCCTCTGGTACAGGGTTACCCTGTTTTCTTTTAAACATCTTAACATGGATATTTCAATCTCTTGGTCACTCCTGGTATTATTACTTAGCAAGTGACACACTCTAGATTCTGAAATCATAGCTTAATCTATGCGTTTTTCCCCTGCTACCTTCCCAGAGGCCGCAGGTCCCCTGCTACCTTCCTGGAGGCCAGCAGGTCTGGTTAACCTATTTCTCTCTGCTACCTTCTCGGAGGCCAGCAGGTCCGGTTAACCTGTTCTTCCCTGCTACCTTCTCGGAGGCCAGCAAGTCCAGTTAACCTGTTTATCCCTGCTACCTTCTCGGAGGCCAGCAGGTCTGGTTAACCTGTTTCTCCCTGCTACCTTCTCGGAGGCCAGCAGGATCAAGTTAACCTGTTTCTTTTTTTTTTTTTTTTTAGTAACCTTAACTTGATTTATACACTTTTCCCTGCTACCTTCCCGGAGGCCAGCAGGTCTGGTTAACCTGTTCTTCCCTGCTACCTTCCCGGAGGCCAGCGGGTCTGGTTAACCTAATAGAAATGCCTAGCTCAACAGAGCTGGCGGTGTGTACACCAATATTTACAATAACTGAGGTTTTTTACCAATATTCCCCCTTTAGCAATTCTCCACCAAAATGTTATACCAATAAAATAAAAACCAGCAGGATCTTATTAAAGGGGAAAAGGCAAAATACCACATTTATTATGAATACAGAAAGAATCATAGTAAGCAGTTATCAGAGTAACAGCCGTGTTAGTCTGTATTCGCAAAAAGAAAAGGAGTACTTGTGGCACCTTAGAGACTAACCAATTTATTTGAGCATGAGCTTTCGTGAGATGCATCCGATGAAGTGAGCTATAGCTCACGAAAACCTATGCTCAGATAAACTGGTTAGTCTCTAAGGTGCCACAAGTCCTCCTGTCCTTTTTGAGGAACAGTGTGTGTGGGGGGGTAGGGGGGGTGGGAAATAAACATGCAGTTTATCCCTGATATGCAGTCCCTGCTGTGTAAAGAAAAGATGCTACAGTCCTACATTGCAATCTGCAACAAGTACACAGATATTTGAGGTTGTGCTTATTAATGTTTCACAGTTGCATGCTGGCAGGACTTTAGATTATATTGGCTAATGTAGAAGAAAATAAGGAAGAACATTAATGTATTCCCCCCCCCCCCAAATTGCCTAGATTTTAAAATGAAAGTCCCTGGAAAACTGAGCATTTCTGTAGATGGGCTTTATGAACACTGCTGATTCTACAGGCTGCTTGAGAGCAGTTTTGAACAGGGAGTGGCGGGGGGATGACTCACTGTGGAAAATGAGTGCTGTAAAATATTTAAGCCCCTTCATTTTCAGTTTAAACTGATTTTTACCAAAAAAATCCTGGGTATTACAAAAAGTATTATTCAATTTTTTCTGATTTTCACCCTACTTTTGCATCATTCAAATATATAAAAAAAATCATTGTTTTATTAGGAAAACACAATACATGGCATGATATATATGTATTATGATAATACGTTAGTCTGTGTGTATATGCAAAGCTGCCTGTTGAAGTATGGCGATGTATAAATCTAGAAGATACACACAATAAACAGGCACGCACGCAAACTCTGAAGTGTCTGCGCATCTGAACATACTGATGAACCTCATGCCTACCACGTACATATTTCAAGCTGTTAGCAAATAACAGTTTAAAGATCTGACACACTAAAATGGGAAGAAAACAAAAACCTGTATCAGAATACATTCCAGAACACAAAGAAGTAATCGAAAGTTTTAAAAAAAGAGAAACAGGAGAAAAGGATGAAGTTGAGTGTATGCGCTGCAAATGGTGTGGCCCAATTATTAAATGTAAATATTTATAGGCTAATAGTTCTAGAGTTACAACAGTCAACTGTTTATTCAAATGAAAAGTTTTATTTGGGACTTAGAGATATATTGTTTTCTTAAACTCAGAGGTGGCATTGTGTTTTGAGTTCTCTGTTAGTTCTGCAGCAAATCACATTGATTAATGGAATTCAAAGCATTAATCTACTGAATACTTCCCCCCTGTCTTTCCATCCACCAAAATAAGCCCAGATTATTAGCCGAGAAAAATTAATAATAGTTTTTTGCACTGATTTTCACCTGTTTTTGTTTTTGTAATTATAAACACTGATAAATTCCTGGGGAAAATTAAATACAATAAAAACTGAAAATGAAGGGCCCTAAAATATCTCAACATTGTGGGGTTGGTACAAAATCATTAAAGATTGTATCATTTTCCATAATCATTTTGAAGCTTGAGGACACTTAAATTGTCTGTATTTTGCCCACACATTCAGATGATGGCGGTGGTGAATACTTCTTTACAAAGTTGTTAAGCTCACCTGGATAGTTTTATATAATGGAAAAAGCAATATAACACCTATTCCAGAGAATAGGACCTTTTGTCTCACTTCTTAGCTGTCTTCCTTCTATTCTGTTTTTACCATAAGTAATATTAAATTGAAAGAAGAGAAGGTATAATACTGATTTGCTTGTCATGCACTGATTCTGATTGGTATAATTAACTTCTATGCATTGATAAAAATGCTCAAAAAGGGGTAAAATCCTGCTCCTAATGAATGCTGAAAGTCCCCTTAACTTTTGCAATGATAAATATCTAGCTCTTATAACACCTGTTATCACTCATTCTCCAAATGTTTTAGAATGGAGGTAAGTATCATTATTCCCTTTTTACAGATGGGGAAACTGAGGCACAGAGCAGCAAAGTGATTTGCCCAAGGTCACTCACCAGGCCCCTGATAGAACCAGGTCCAGGTTCCAGTCCCGTCCCTATCCACTAGGCCAGGATTTTACCAGAGATGCTACCTAACAGTCTAAGCACCATTGGTTTGCATTAGGAAACACAAATCACCTGTAAATAGTAGCTAACACCAACAGCTCCCCCCCCCAGCAAAAAAAATTGACCTACAGCACAAATCTTAGCCCCCTTCCCAAGACCCTGGGAAATAGAAACTCATTACAGTGTACTGAAATATAGAATAGTCTTTTTATAACTCTCTGCTCTGGAGAATGAGGCTGAAGGTGAAGTCTGTTCCTGAATGAACAATGACAATTGGCTAATGAACATAAAGGGTAAAGAAAGTAACGTTTTCTGAAAAGCCCATACAGGTTACACTCTTGTGGCTGCTCCCTGCAGCAGTGACAAAATAGAAAGTGTCCTGCTACACCGGAAGAAAGAGAAGGATGTGGTTTAAATTATGCCACAACTTTAGTCACTTAATATATCTAGGATTGCCTGTCTATACATTTTAGAGTGCAGTCATCATCATTTCTACCTAATACTCAACCTGTCTCAGCCATGCTGTTGCTGGGCCCCCAACACCCTCTCCTAGTATGAGGGTTAAGAGGGCAATAAAAGGAAGGAGGTCAGCTCCCCACATAGGAGCCCTGACACTCCCTTCCTCAGTTTCTTTATGGAATACTTTCCTTTAAATCCTTTTCCAGTCCATTTATCTGACAACTGTATCCCTTCCAAACGAGTACCTGCTCTGGAAATCTGCCATGAGTTTTACATACTAAGTTGTGAGGTTAGAACCTAACCCCTGCCGTACCCCACTGGGTCCGAAACCCATCCCACCTCAGGCAATCAGACAGTGAGGGGAAAATTCCTTCCCAGACCCCAAGGGGACAAAGGACAACTAGCATAATGCCTATGGCAGGTCATAAGGAAATTCGGTCCTTTTTCAGATTGGGTGGGTGGGTGGGTGCTACCAGCCCAAACCAGGTAAAAGAGGGCTTCTCTGGGGCTGCACGTGATATAAATTCCTTCCAACTCTTCTGGTCAGCAGAATGGGCAGTGCCCTTCTCCACTGACCTGTTCCAGCCACTTCCTGCTCCTACCCACTCCATCCGGGGACATTTTCCTCCTCCTTCTCCCTCTGCTATCAGTTGCACAGGGAGCCCTTAAAGGGTTAACAATGCCTTTTCTGTCAGCCAGCTAGGCAAGGACCCACCATACTGTTGTGGTGAGCACATCCGTCTTATCACTTAGTGTGTTTAAAAAACTAAAGATATCTTAATGACACTATCAACAGAATGGGCATGTTTACTGTAGGGCAAGGTTAGATGCTGTGGTGACTGAGTGCGTTATAAAGTCCCCCATACAGCAGAGTACTTAAGCATGTACATGACTTTAAGCCAGGGCTGGCCTTACTATGAGGCAAACTGAGGCGGCCGCCTTAGATGCCAGACTGTGGGGGGGCACCACTAGGACCCAGAATGTAGAAAACTGTGTCTGCTGCTGGCGCATGTGTATTTTCTCTGCTCCAGATGCACAGAGATGGTGGAGTGCTGTGCTGCAGGAAGGTGGGCACAAGAGACAAAACAGGCAGGCAGGAGAAAAGGTGAGAGGGAATAACAGAAAGCAGCAGGAGCTGCAGGGAGAGAGAGGAGGAGGAGCCTCTTATGTACCTCTCTGGCACCCCCAGGAGCCTGGACTGATTAACACCAGCTTCTCAGGGAGCTTCCTGTTTCCGGCTGCTTCCCTGAACCCGCTTGAGGAGAACAGGCAGTCAACTGCAGTAGTAGGAGCCAGTTAAGCCCTTAAGATGCTGATATCTTCCCTCACTCAGGCCCTGCTACCAGCCTGCTTATTTGTCCCCTTCAACTGAGTGTTGAGAGCCACTGTAGCTGGCACAGAACAGCAATCATGAGTGAAAGAAGAAAACACCCCTCTGGGGCAGCATTCAGAAAAAGCAAGCAAGCAAAGGAAGCTTTTCTATTTAAGCAGGAAGGAGCTTTCCTGAGATACATAGACACAAATGTTCACGGTGAGCCTTCTGGCCCCAGTGAGGAAGTGAGTGGTGAGGAGGTGCCTGATCTTCCAGTTAGTCAGAGTGCAGGTGACCTGGCAGCTACTGCAGCATCCATATCTCCATCTCAAATGGATGTAACCATGCACATTCCTGAAGAAAAGTGTAGATCAGAGAAGAGTGTGGTGGAGGCACAAGAAACAGCTGCTGCTGAGTTTAGTTCCTTAAGTCCAGATGATCCAGGACTTTGGACCCACTTGAGCAATAGCCTGAGGGACTTCCTTGTACTGCATGGGCCACAGCAAGTGAAAAATTTCATGTTCCCCAAAGACAATGAAAATAGAAGTTTCCATCCAACACATTACTGGCTTGAAATCCGCAATGGTGACAAAGTAGAGAGGCCATGGCTTGTGTACTCAAAACCCAGAATGCTGCATCCTGTTTTTGTTGCAAACTCTTCCATTCTAACGTTCCAGCCACATTGGGTTCTACAGGAACAAAGGATTGGAAAAATCTGGCTAGAGATCTGGCATGCCATGAGAAGGCAGCAAATCACCAGAGAGCATTCCATAGGTGGAAAGAGCTTGAGATGAAAGTAAGGTTAAAGGCCACCATAGATGATCAGCATCAAGAGAAGATTGCATCAGAGTCTCTTTACTGGCAAAATGTTCTGAAAAGGCTCATTGTCATTGTGAGAATGCTTGCTATGCAAAACCTAGCACTGCATGGCACTTCAGATCAGCTGTATTTGCCAAACAATGGAAACTTCCTTAAAATTCTGGAACTGATGGCTGAGTTTGATGCTGTACTCCAGGAGCATCTAAGAAGCATCACCACCCAAGAAATGTACACAAACCACTACCTTGGAAAAACAATTCAAAATGAGATCATATAGTTACTGGCAACAAAAGTCAAACAGAAGATTGTGGCAGCTCTGAAGTCAGCAAGATATTATTCTGTTATTCTGGACTGCACACCTGACATCAGCCATACGGAAGAAATGACTTTAATGGTGTGTTTTGTAACAACAACAGAACCTAGTGAAAATGTCCCTGCAATGGTGACTGTCAGAGAGCATTTTCCAGAATTTATTGACATTGATGATACTACAGGAGCTGGTATGACAAATGTGCTTCTTAAAAAACTGGAAGATACGGGAATTGCGATAGCTGACGTGAGAAGTCAGGGCTACGATAATGGTGCCAACATGAGAGGAAAGAACAGAGGAGTGCAGACATGGATCCAAGAGTTAAACCCTCGAACTTTTTTTGTCCCATGCAGTTCTCATTCATTGAACTTGGTGGTCAGTGATGCAGCATCAGTTTCCAGTGAGGCTGCTGAATTTTTTAATGTAATTCTAAGCATCTATGCATTTTTCTCTGCATCAACTCATCGATGGCAAATTTTGAAGCAACATCTGGGAATATCCTCTCTGACACTGAACCCACTGAGTGCCACATGATGGGAAAGTCGAGTGGAGGTGAGAAAGCCTATCAAACACCAAAGTGGGAAAATAGATGATGCCACAGTTGCCATTATGGAGGATAATGCTATGACAGGAACTGTTCATGGGAGAACAGTGGCAGAGGGAAATGGAATCACCAGAAATATACTTAACTTCACATTTCTGTGTGGCTTAGTGTTGTGGCATGACATACTGTTTGAAATAAATGCTGTAAGCAAGAGACTCCAAGGTGTTGCCCTTGATATATCTAGAGCAATGGAACAACTGGACAAAGCAAAGTCATACCTACAGTCTTACCAGTCAGATGAGGGATTTCAAAACATTCTGAAGAGTGCACAGAAGTTGGTAGAGGAACTTCACTCTGAAGCTATTTTCCCACCCATTCAAGAATACAAGAGTCACCAAAGAAGAAGACATTTTGATTATGAGGCACGGGATAATCCCATAAGAGACCCCAAACAACAATTCAAAATTGAATTCTTTAACCAGGTGCTAGATTGTGCAATACAGTCAGTTGAAGAACGTTTCATGCAGCTCAAGGAACACAGCTGTATATTTGGGATGTTGTATGATATTCCAAAACTCCTCACTATACCTGAAGAAGACCTACATCAGCAATGCAGGGCACTAGAGATAGTGTTGACACATGATGACATGCGCGATATTGATGCAAGTGATTTAGGTGATGAACCAAAAGCCCTTTCAAGATACATTTCAGCAGGATCAACTCCAAAGGCTGTTTTGGAGGATATGTGCACAAATAAGATGACCACCCTCTTTCCAAATGCTTTTGTTGCTCTGCACATACTTCTAACACTTCCTGTAACAGTTGCCAGTGGAGAATGCAGCTTCTCCAAGCTGAAGTTAATAAAAACACATCTATGCTCCACAATGACACAGGAGAGGCTGGTTGGCCTTGCAACCATCTCAATAGAGCATGAGCTGGCCCAGATTGTGGACAGTCAGCAGGAAGCCGTTCAAATCTTTGCAACCAAGAAGGCCTGGAAAGCACCACTTTGATTATTCAAACAGATAAAAATGCCAGTGTTCAGTATGCAGACAAGAAAAGTTACATTTGCTGTTCAGGCATTTGAAAATTAAGTGTTACTTAAAATTATTGAACAAGGCATTTTAAGTTGTTAGTTCTCCTTTACTGGGGTAGGTAGCAGAGCAGTACCATGAGAGGAGTAGAACAGGAAGAAGGCAGAATTGAGACCTTTCAAAGTTTTGGCCCAAGCGAGGGGGCATGGAGGCGTCATTTGAGCTCCCCGCCTCAGGTGCCAAAATGTTGTGGGCCGGCCCTGCTTTAAGCCCATGCTTATGTGTTCTGCTGGATCAAGGCCTATATTGGTAGGGGCAGATCCTCAGCCGGTGTAAATTTTCCCCATAGATACATACCCATTCAGAGAACACAGTCTATAATGCTATTGCACTTGATTCAGCTGTTTCCTTCTGCTGTCTGAAATTCTTCTGCCATAACAGCTTCTTAAGTGAGTGCTACTGTATAACATCAATAGATGGGGTTATACATTTCAATCGGCAGAAAATCAATTTAGATTCCTAAAAGACAAGACTACTGCTGTGGAATAGAACCAAACACCTTGAGTGACTGTGTGACATTGGATTTTTAATACTAATAATTTAGTATATTGGAAAATTATTCTGTATTCCATTTATATCCATTTTTGCTATCAGAGAATTAGTGGAGAACTCATGCAAATTAAGAACAAGAGTTTCCTTGCACTGGCAACATTAATGGACAAATTCAATACTCCCAACACAGGCCAAACTTCTATTTACTCAGTAGTTATTTTGCAGCAATGATTGGAACCTGACTGTTAAAATTAGAAAAATAAAGCTAGAGAAAGAAGACAGCATCCTGGTACAATAGAGAAATTTACATTAACCATTTATCCTTCTATAAAGACTATGCCTTTATTCTGGCCAGTTTCAATCCTTGAATTTTGTGGCTGCTTAGATTGCTCCTGCTGCTGCCAAGAGGAATGGTGGGGCTGTAAAGTGTACTGGCCTTTTAAAAAACGCTATTGTCTTTACATTTTTTAAATAATTAATCAATGTACATTGTTTTGTTCGGGACAGAATTTCACCTATATCCTCATTCTCCAGAGCAGAGTGTTTTAAAAATAGGATTCTGTATTTTAATATACTAAAAAGACGATGGATTGTCCCTTTCCTAGTAAAGTTGTAGTGTAAAAGCAGCATAAAGTTCACAGATTAACTGGTGTTTGTCACTTTAAATGTGATTGTTGTATCAGTTTTATACTACCACTGCTACAGCAATCATTTACCAGGATAAAGCAAAGTGAGGTACAATACACAACTTAAAACCAGTTACACTCTGGTTACAAGTCCTAAAATGTTTGGTTAAATTTGTTACTTAGTATTCAGATATGTTACTAAAGTTACACTGTTCGGCTAAAACAATGAAGTGGAATCCCTGTACTAGGCTGTATTTCCCACTGAATCTTATGTTGTCTTAATTATTATTAATTATTGTAACTCCTAGAAGTCCTAGCCATGGACCAGGACCCAGTTGTGCTAGGCAAACACAGAACAACAGAACAAAAAAGTGGTGCCTACCCATGGAACTTACAATCTAAGTATAAGACAAGAGATGACAGGGAGATATAGGTGAGTGAATACAAGGACACAATGAGACAATATTGGTCAATACTGAGAGGCTGTGATCTCAGCATACGGGTGGCCTAACAGTTCTCAAATTTTTTGTAGGCATCATGGCAGGAGAGAGATTTAAGGAGGAATTTGAAAGAGGATAATGAGGTAGGTTTTCTCCCAACCATATGGGGCAGTATGGGAGAAAGCACAAAAGTAGTTCTGTTTTGCCCCAAGCAGAAACTCAGCATATGAGGATTCCTCTAGGAACCAGGTTTTTAAAATCAGTTTTCAATACAGTTGGCTTCCTAGTCTTAACTAAAATTAAGTGAAAAACAAAATTGAAATGTACTAGTTTTGATAGGGTTTTGTTGTACCATTTCAGCTCAGACTTGAAATATCCTAGCTTGGTAGTGCTTCAAACCTGGATGGGGATTTGTGTGTAATAAAGACCTCTGACCCCTCCTTAACTGATACCGAGAGTCTGCTGCATCCCTATAGACAGCAGAGGGAAAAGGGGTCCTCAATCCTAGGGCTAGTAGTAGGTCTATCGGAGAAGCCAAATACTGGAAATGTTGCAAAAGAGGTGTCTGCTTTGACTCCATCCACAGCCACGAGCATCCTGGCCACCTGAAACACCAACTCAGGGCACCAAACATCTCACAGCCAAGGAGTAGATGTATCTGTGTCTCCTACCGAGTAGCCACATGTCATGGTCCTCCACGGCCTACTCAGGGTCCTCCAGTGTCCATTCATGCTGAGTGGGAGACACTCCAAAAGTCTCATGTAGGTCAACATCTTTCCTGACTCTGCGCAGCTACCACTGTCTCAGTACCTCCGCTTGGCCCTCTGCCATTGCTGGATCATGGGATGGGGATAATAGAGACATATGGTGAAGTCCTGGCTCCACGAAGTCAGTGGCAAAACTCCCAATAACTTCACTGGAGTCAGGATTTGACTTATAATTACATAGAAGAGAATCCTTTGTCTCTTCTGATGAATATAATGTATTATCAATGTGAGTGTGATTGTTCCTCGGTCCCTTCTTGTTTCTTCTCCTTAAGCTTACAATTGTCAATGATAGTTACTGTGACACTATGACCCTGGTATTCGCACCCTACACACTACTGTAATAATCTTTGTACAAAATATGCCTTTGAAAAATAACAACACACTGATCATTAATATTCTTGCATGATGTATGTATGCGACAGGTATTTAGCACATATTCCTAGCTCTTACGTGTGTGTGAACCAGGGTGGTTCAACAGCAAAGCATTGTGAGGCTCCCAAGGTTAGAGGGTAGGCACAGCCCCTCACAGGGCTGGATTGCACCCCCAACTGACCAGAACGTGACTGTGGTGTCGTTATGCAGGATTTACACACAGTTTGCTATTTTAATGGAAGTTTACCCTTTAAGCACTGGTGAAATAGTTTTAAGTGATTCTCAAGTGCAAAGGCTGAGAACAGTCAAAGAAAGGTTGTAGTTTGATTATTTTCTGTTTGTTTATTTTGGGCAAGGGAAACAGAAGAAAAGAAAGTGTACAAATGAGTAAGAAGCAGAAAAGGTAGGAGGAGCAAAGAAGCAGTTGCTGAGCTCATGAAGCAGCATTTAGAAGAGCTGTGAGCACAGTGTTGTCTGTCAGCAGCTGATCATAAGCAATTGGAGCTAGTGGCCATGTTGTCCACATATGCCATGAGGCAGGATGGAGCACCTGCTCCAAACCTAGGGGCCAGAAGGGATCCCTCTTTCTCCTTTGGGGCACATGCAGGAGATCAAGCAGATGGTTCCTCAGAGATCCAGCAGAGGCAGTGGCAATGGTGAGAAATCCAGAGCTGTGGAGGCTGGAGTGGAAATGGCTACGGGTGGAGGGAAGACAGGTAGAGCTGGAAGCCAGAGTGGGGCTGTAGAGTGGCTGCGGGGTTCAGAGCGGCTGAATCAGGGCTGTCTAACACACAGACATTCAGGGTGTGACCTGCATGCTGGAAGGCTGGTTGGGAGCAGCCCAGGTTGGGACCTACAGCAGCAAAGCATTGTGAGACACCCAGGGTTACAGGGCAGGCAGTGACACAACCCCTTACTATTTTGAATTGCACCCCAGAATGTCACAGGGAACATGATCATATTTCCATATTGAATTGTAAAGTCTGACATTCTGAGCTAGAAGTGAATTTAGCTGACAATCTACCTTTTATGTTTTGCAGTATACAAAAACAATTAGAATGAACTAGTAAAAAATGTACATGTTTTTTAATCTTTTTCTCCTCACAGTAGGCTGAGGGACAACATTAGTAGAGTTAGCTGAAAATGGAAAAATCGTTCCACAAAAAATGTCTCAATGAGGGCTATTAAAATTACTCACTGAGAGGCTGGGGTAAAAGGTACAGTGGTGCAGCACCAGGCAAGAAAAAATCCCTATGGACTTTAAAAGTGAGTTAGCTGTCTAGGCAGCCATACCCAAAGGTGTCTAATCATTTTAGTGAATGAACTGAGGCCAACATTTCCAAACTTGGATAGTTAAATTTAGGTACCTAAATCCATATTTTGTCACTTTACGTAGCCTTAAAGACAGAACAGAGGTTTCCTTTTGAACTGAGCTCCCACAGGTCACCTTGGAGACCAAGGCTAAATATAGATTTTGGTACCTAACTTTAGGAGCTTCCATTTGAAAATGTTGGCTGCATATTCACCTCTCTTTAGGTGTGGTACAGTGAAACATCTGGCAGTTTCCATAGATTTTAGGAGGCACTGGGTGCAAAGTTACATGGAGTTCCATCAAACCTGGTTCCTAATGAAAATGGACATTGATTCTAGTATGTAAAAATTACAACACCCCTGTTCTTACTAGGCTTTTTGAAAGCAGCTACAGTCTGGAGGAAAAACACACACTTCCAAACAAGTGCATCCTAATGGGATGATTGTAAACAACAGTTTCAAATGAAACCATTTGACTCAATCCAAAGAAATCTTTAAACGCTCTCTCATTGTTTTGTTAAACACTTGGACATGTGCAACATATGCCATTAAAGGCTAATTCCAACGGGGTTTCTTTTAGCTATTGTACATGTTTGACAGAGAATGGTGTTTGCGCTTACTGTTCCCCGGAGAAATTTATATTGATGCTTTATTTTCTCTCTGTAGTGAACCAGATTATGAAATCTGCTGCCAATAACACAAACACTTTACTTGGTGTCTCAGGAGCTCTCCTGCTTTAGCCACTTTACTGCTTTCTCTCTGTAGGCCAAATACAATAAGATAATCCTGGAACACAGTCAGTTGGCAGACACTGACTGTTCATTTTCTCACTAAAAATATAACAAAGAAGATCGATTTAGGTCTACAAACATTTGTGTCACTGCTAATTTAAACCCTTTCATATCATGTGAATTGTTCTGTTCTGATGCAGTGAATGTACAATATATAAATTAACAAGGAAATATTGTCTGAATAAAATTGTATATCAGAGCCTAACAAAACAAAAACAACTTTTCAAATCAGTTTATGGTGATGAGTTCAATCGGCAGCAAAACCTCGTTTTTTGGCAGAAGTTTAATATTCTCAAAAGTTCTGTGTTTCTACAAAAGTTTACAGTTAATTAACCAGAAAACCAAGCTTCTAAAATAGGGTTTTGTCACAATTTTATTTTTTTCGTAACACACACAAAAACCATTTTGAGTGCCCTAGTATATTATTTTCACATTTTAAGAGAGTTAAGAGCCCCATCCTATAGACCTTCCATGCACAAGCTCAGTGGGCTTTCCATACTGAGAGGCTGTGCAGAATCAGGTCCTTAATGTTTTACACTCTTATAGTCCTAGAAAAGGTTAAAGAGCAAGTCATTTTAAATGAAAGTTTACAGGACAAATTTATGAGCCTTTTTCTATGGGAGAGTGCTTATGCTCTACACAACTCTTGTCAAACAATTTTAACAAATTGTCATAACCTTTGTCATATCTCATTTTCTTGCATAAACAAGTCACATTGAAACTATAAATGATGGAAAATTTAATCCACATGGCTTGCATTATCAAAACTGTTAAACTGTATTATTTTCCACCATGTCAGCAGTTGCATTATCTCTTTTAAAGAAAAATTGAAAAGATTACTTTTTAAGGGAGATACCATAGGACCTGGGTAAATATCTCCCCACTCCCAGGTCTGTGCTAGTTGATGTTTTCACTTTCAGTTATTTCTGAATATCCTGGAGCTTGTTATTCCATATCATTATTTGAGACATTCTTTCAACTGACCTCAGGGAATTTACTAGTCAGTGATATTACAAAGTGCAGTGGGACTCACTGGTACTGTTAAGATTCTCCCGTCATCTCTACGTTGACTGTGTACATTTGCTCCAGGATCTAATTTGGCTCCCAGCCTGAGAGCATTATTTTTCCTATACACAAGCCAGTTGGGGGAGTTTAATGGTGTGCATGTGAGGGGCTGTATGCTTGTGTCTGTGCTTGCGTACACACTCCTGTGACTATATAAAATGAGATATTTCAGGCCAGAAAAGAAATGGAATTCCTTATGAAAAGTGTAGCTCACGAAAGCTCATGCTCAAATAAATTGGTTAGTCTCTAAGGTGCCACAAGTACTCCTTTTCTTTTTGCAAAGACAGACTAACACGGCTGTTACTCTGAAACCTTCCTTAAATCATACAGAAGTTAAAGCTGTTGAACTTTCTGCTGATACTGGCTTATCAAACTAGGGGTCAAATATTTGTATTTTAGCCATGTCTTCCCCACTGTTCTATTTGCATGTCTGTCCATCTCTTACTCTTCATCTAGCATGTTCTCTGGGATATTTGTTCTGACAAATGATCTGCTGCTCTAGCCCTGAAAATGCTCTTCTTTCTTATTCTCAGCATCACAATATACTAAAGCCATAAACTAAAATTCCCCCTGCTGCCACCTTCTTGTGGGCATCAGTCCCAAACCCAATGGTCAAATGAAAAAAAAAAACCATATTAATGACTTCCTTCCAGTGTTTTTTATTCGCTGTGTGAAAGGGATCCTGATATGCTCATTCATTGTGGAGGGAGATCATCCTATATGTTTAATTTCAGAATTGTAGACACCGAGATCTCCATGTATGATTTAAAGCTGATTTTCTTGCATCTGCTGGTTGTCCAACATCCTCATATTTTTCAAGCTGCTTGATACCGTGATCACTTATTAAACTTCTTTTCATGAGTTTTTCAGAAAGAGTGTGTTGTTCTAGTCCATGACACGTCAGAGGCTGCAAATTAGTTTGTTTTCTCTGCTTACTTTTTTTTTCATCTAGTCCAGACGGATCTTTAATAAATTAACTTTTAAGGATATTCTTTCCATTGTGGTGTGCAGTGAGGATACGATGCTTTCTATGGGTTATTTGCTCAAGGAGAATGAATGGCTGGTTGTGTACCACAGGAGAGAGAGATTTAGGCTTCATGAATTCCATTATGATTGATTGTATCACCTTTGCTTTACTGTCTCCCAGTAGCCCTACATTTTTTCCCAGTATTTCAAAAAGTGATTGTTAGGTTACAACAAAGCAGATTGAGAAGGAATTATAAAATATTCTTGATCTTAGAGGCTGCCCATCCATTTGATATCTTGGACACGAGTTACTTTTGATTTGAAAACAACACAGTGCATTAAAACGAAAAGCATTTATCTGAGCATTTTCCTTATACCCCAGTAAGACAGTTCCATGTCTACTTTAAACCCATAATATCAAGTTCAGCAGCAGCAATTACATAAAATTAGCCGTTTAGAATATCCATTTGGTAATGCCATCTCCCAACCAGTCCCCAAAATAATAGTCTCACAATCTTGAGTGCATCATTCAACAAAGCCCTTGCTAAGTAACTGTGCAGCCTTTATCTTCCCTTACTGTTGTCTTGCTTATCCCTCACTACATCATGTTACCTCTGTGTATGAGGTGATAATTGGAGCTGGGTTGGATGTGGCAAACTTATAGGGCCATATATTCAAACACTGTTGTCTGATCTGCTATTATACCATTTGCATGTGTAACAAAACCCACATATGCATGCACTAAATTATTTATTGTGTAACTAAAGAGGTATGGATATGTGTAGTTATCCATCAGATGCCAGAAAGTGTGTGTTTTGTGCATCCAACAAATACCAAACCATATTTTAAAAGTGCCATTTGGAGGTCAATTCCTGCAAGATGCTGAGCCCCTCCTCGGAAGCGCTCAGCACCCTTTGTTGACTTTGGTAGAAGCAGGTATTGGAGGCCCTCAGCTCAGCACTTTGCAGGATCAGGTCCTAGGTATCCACATTTAAAAATCCGAATCATATACAGAATGTATCTAATAATTAATAGGCTCCTGGCTATTTGGGTACTGAATACATATTACAAAGATAGGGGGAATTAAAATATATATATTTACAGGTGATAATTTAAGGTCTCATTTAAACCCTCAAAGAAAGGACATTCAGAATTCGGGCCAGAACTCCATTCTTCAATCCACTGGTTCAAACTTTGCTCTAAATTACTTTTGTGTATTCTCTGAACAATGGAATTAACTCTGAATTTATACTAATGCAACTGAGACCAGAATTTAACACTTTGTTAAGCTAAGAATTGCTGGAGTTTTCAAACTTTTGTTTATCTTGCATACCACATACAATATGCGGCACCACCTAAGAAAATAGAGTGATTTAAAGATAGTTACAACCATGATTCTGAGTATCCCCACTTTTATAGGGTTTATATTAGACCCTGAATAATAATTTAACATAACTTTGGTGATCTAATTATCTAATTATGTCACTTTAACAGATATATTTTTATTATTTACAAAAGAGGTAATAAAGCTGTTTACAGATGTTTTATTTTCTGATTATTTTAATTTTAGTACTAAATTATATAGCGAATTAGCTTTTAAGGGTCTGAGTACCTATTTCATTTATATGGTGATGATACCTGGCTAATGTTTTAAGCATATTTTTAAGCTGAGCATGGTTGGATTTACAAACCACCAGTAAAATGTCAAGATAAAGTAGAGAGCTCTATTGAAAATTAGATAAATGCCGAATTACTGGTTCCTAATTAGCCAACACAAAAAGTTTGAGAGGTGGCTTGAACAAATATGAACACGTTTGAGATTCTGTTATCGTTCATAAGTTGGCCCTTTTTCCATTTAGTATGTACTTTCAGAAGAAAGGAAATAAAATGAAAGGGTCTACATCAAAACTTATTCTGCTGAAACAAAATGGAAGTTGCTGCTTTTGATAAAATACACTATAGCTGTGGCTGAATAATTTTATGGTAACTTGCTGCCTAAGGCATATGTTTTACTGTCTGAAAAGTAAATGCATGAGAGACTAGACCATCTGTTTCCTTCAGCTTGAATCAATATATGGTTCAGATTGAACCACTAGAGGCTGAATATAATTACAGTGCATTTTGGTCTGTCTGTCCTGCACCTGCAATAGCATTCTCTAGACAAACCTCGCTATTCCAGCTCCATGTATTTCAGAACACAATTCAAATACTGGCATTTGAAAGTTCCTTTTTCATCATATAAGGTGTACAAGATGATTGTGCAAGTCCTCATGCAGATCCATTATTCTGTACTTAATCCATCAATGTAAAAATGGGGTATATCAATGCATAGTAAATGAAAACAAGTTCTTATACATTCTGATTATTGCAGTGTTCTGAATACTTCTACCTTACCTGGCCTTAAAGCTGCTCTTTTGCCGTTTCCTGTTGTTGGGAACACTGCAAAGACTTCATCGGATGTTCTGTCTAAGTTTCACCTAGGTAATGTATCATGGTCAGTGGAACTGGAGCCAGAGGATCCAGGTTCCCTGGAGGGACTGTTTAGTGGACACCAGTGGCACAGGGAATGTAGGGACATTAGCCTGGTAGCAAGTCAGCCACACAGACAGAGCAGTGCACAGCTGAGTCAGGAGCAAAGATTGGGTTGCCAGATGTCCAGTTTTCGACCAGAATGCTTGGTCAAAAAGGTAATCTGGTGGCTCCGGTCAGCACTGCTGAACAGGCTGATAAAAGTCCAGTCTGCAGTACAGTAGGGGTAAGGCAGGCTCCCTGCCTGCCCTGGCTCCGCACGGCTCCTGGAAGCAGCCAGCATGTCTGGCTCCTAGACGCAGGGGCCACTGGGGCTCCATGTGCTGCCGCTACCCCAAGTGCTGGCTCCGCAGCTCCCATTAGCCAGGAACTGTGTCCAATGGGAGCTGCGGGGGCAGCGCCTGTGGATGCAGACAGCACAGAGAGCCTCCTGGCCACGCCTCCGCTTAGGAGCCAGACATGCCGGCCGCTTCTGGGAGCTGCCTGAGATAAGTGTCCACCGGAGCCTGCACTCTGAGTCCTCTCCTGCACCCCAAGCCCTTGCCCAAGCTCTGAGCCCCCTCCTGCACACAAACTCCCTCTCGGAGCCCGCAGATGGAGATCACATCCTGTTACCATAAGTCCTCAGTCCATTTTATTTTGCCTTCCCTGACATGTCTTAGGTTTAGTGTAAGCAACTTATATTACTACATCTCTCAGGGTTGTAGAAAATCCATTCCCCTGAGAGACACAGTTATACTGACCTAACTAACACCTGGTGTAGATCACGCTATGTCAATGGGAGGGCTTCTCTTGTCAACATAGCTACCGCCTCTTGGGGAGGTACCTACAACAAGAGAAGCCGCTGCAGCTTTTAAGTGTAGACATTAGCAAAGAGAGCCAGTGCTTCCGCAGCTCAAAGAATAGTCTTGTCAGCTGCAGGCTGTAATTACAGTGGGTTCACATTGATATGCTTACTCAGGGAAAACTTCCATTGATATCAATGGGACATTTATCTAAATAAAGACAGCAAGAGGGGCATGTGGTGGATTTTTGCCACTTGAACGTCACTCTCTGAAGGTTGAAATATATATCTGTTATTGGTTTGGGGGTTTTGTGTGGTGGCTGGAAAACTGCCTGCTGGCTGAGGGTGTGAAATGGACTAGTTTGCCCTTCTGCATGTCATAAAATTCTATTGCTTCTCAAATATTTGCTTTTTCTATACTTCGGAAAAGAGTTTATGTGCAGGTTCCTCCTGGAATTGATCTTCTGAGTGGAATTTGTTTTCATTGAGTGTATTAAATGCTATAAAAAGGTGTTTCCTCAGATTTGATTAACAAATATGAAAACAATTCCAGCATGTATCATGCGTGAACACCAGGTTTTCTTAATATCAGTAAACACAGGACACAGTGTAGCAGAAGAGCAGTGAAGTGGTTAATTAAAAACAATTTTCAATATGAAAAGATGCAGTGTGACGTTATGGTTTATATTCTTCATCTCTATTACTTTAGAATGCCAGTATGTCTTGTATAGTCCAAAAAAGGCGCATACCTATGCCTATTCTCTCTAGAGTCCAAACAAACATGTACTTTCTTCCTTGGGTTTGGTTTATTTGTAACTCAAACAACAATTTAAAAAAATATATAAACCTCAGCTATCTGCTAAGCTTGGTTGTTCACTCATTTTCCCAGTAGAACATCCTCTGTCCCAGGCCCTGTTTCTCTCTGCCCCGAGATAGGCTTTAAGCCCCCTGATGGCCTGGGAAAACTGCCTGAATCTTCCTGCCTGTCTAACTCAGTATTAATTGCACTGCATCTTCACGCAGGATTAAAGCACCTGACAGTGGGATGAGTCAGCAAAGAAACCCTGCATCCATATGCAGGGTCCTTTTTCAGCGTGCTGTAGTACAAATGTGATTGACAAATGTTCACAGAAGAGTGGGGTATCGATACTATTGAGGATGATCACTTAGCAAAACAGTATAAGCACTAGTATGCGTAATGCCCAAATGTCTGTAATTTTAAATTATGGCTGTAGTGGCTGTAGCCAGTTTATGGTTGTATGAAGTGAGCTGTTGTCTTGATGCATTTTTAGGGCTTGTCTATGTGATGGGGTAGTGAGCTGCACAGGAGTATGATTCCTAAAGTGCACTAGCATATTGTGCATTGATGGGTGTGCATCAAGCACTGTTTCAAACAGCACTATGATAAAGTGCATTAGGGAACTTTTAGGGTGCTCCAGCAGGGTTAACGTGGACCAATTAGTGCAGAGCACATTAGTGCGCTTTAGAAATCACATCCCTACAGAGCACATTGCTGCACCATGTAAACAAGCCCTTAGAGAACAGGTGTTCACATAACAAAAATACCAGCCTAATTAGCACTCTTAGTAGCAAAGTAAGGATCACAGAGAATAAATTTCCTCATCATTCCTGGCAGAGGTCCCTGGGGCCAATGCTAACCCTTTCATGTACCGTATGTTTTAAGAAACACGCCTGGGAATATGCAAGAATTTCCTTAACTGTATATGATCATTACATCTTCCTTGCGCTACAGCTTGAGTAACTGATTTGTCCGTGCCTTGCACTATCTATGCGTTCTCATTGATATCACAAATTAAAACACGTAAGCTGGGTGTCACAGGGTGGACTGGGCCCTTTAAGAGGGAACTGGTCCAGCCCATCTGTGCCTCACCAACAGCCTCTACAGGGGGCCTGATAGAGAGCTGCTGGTCTCTATAAAGAGCCAGAAGGGAACTGGAAATAGAGGGAGGAAACTTTGGCAGAGTCTGAGAGAGCTGCAATGAGCAAAAGGCTCCTTCAGGAGACCCAGGATCAGGGGGAAAACTTTGGGCCTGGAAGCCAGAAAAAGCTGTAGATACAAAAACCCATAGTAAGAAGCTTGCAAGAAGTGGGGCAGGGCTCTTTATGGGACCCTGAAACAACAGGGGAGCAGCAGAGGGGAGGTTTTGCCTGCTGATGTCTCTGAGCCAGACTCTAAGTAGGAGAGGCTGCTTGAATTATTTTGGGACTTTGAGGACAGCGTGAATTATTTTGAACTTTATTTTAATAAACCAGACCCCAAGAAGGGCTGTTTTGTGAGTTATTGAGGAGGCTGAGGGGAAACTGAGGCAGGGTGCAGCAGAGCCGTCCCTGGCCATGAAGAGGTGCTTGGGAGGCAGCTAGGCCCTGGTACATTGGTCAATCTGCAGAACACTGTACTGATGTTTTTACCAGTGCTGAACTAGTTCTGGGTATAAATAGAGGGCTTTTGTTTCTAGTCCTGTCAATCTGGTAACTCATCTAGATTCCCTTGTTTTAACTGATAGGCTTAAAATCATACAATACACAAAGTGGAAACTGGTCATTTAAGAAAGTAATGTCCTAAAGGTCTTTACAGTATTGCATTTGGCTCATGTTCTAGAATTGCATCTGTACTTGAGGTCTGTTGCTTTCAACGAAAACATTTAATACAACAAAAAGTCACAATCATCCATTTGCAGCAAAAGATCAGAAAATTACATGTTCAGTATATGTGAATATAGAATAACACGGGGACTACAGTGCTAAGCACAGTGGAAAAATGTTCCTAATTCACAGCTACAGTTTAGCCTGTTGCTTGCCAAATGTCTAGTAACTGTCATCAGAGTAAAAGGGGAAAGTTGCTCCAGCAGCACCTGCATCAGTAGCCAAGGCCAGGCCACTAGAGAAGGAGCAAAGGCTGCTCTGGTGATGAACAAACATTAAGAAGAGGAGATGTACATAGAAATGGAGAGGTAGACCACAAGACGAAAATAAAGGTGGAAAGTTGACAACAGGAAGGGGGAGCTGAGGGCAGCAGTAACAGACTGTAACAAAGTGAAGGAGAAGTGCAGTTCCAACAAGGGGAAGGGAAGGGAAGTAAAAACAATACAGAAATGTAGAAAGCAACAGCCAGGGCGTATTCGTAGATGTACAGTTAGGCAAATTTTGACGCGGAGGCTGTGAACTTGATTCTCCACTCACTCACATGAGGTTTATGCAGTGAGTGTAACTCAACTGATGAGCAGATACAGCAGAGATGATAGCCAATGCCATATAAACATCTATACAGACAGATGTCTGGAAGATTTCAATGACGTTATTCCCGATTACACTGCTTGGAGGGAGAATCTGACCCCATAAATTCTATTGTGGGGCTACACAAACTACTTGAACTTTATTCTTCTGGTTTGTTACGTACCCAGAACATCCAATAGAACTCCATCCGTCATATGCAATGTAGTTGTAGCTGTGTTTGTCCCAGGATATTAGAGAGACAAGGTGGGTGAGGTAATATCTTTTATTGGACCAACTTCTGTTGTCTCTCTCAGTCAGAGAAGTTGGTCCAATGAAAGATATTACCTCACCCACCTTGTCTCTCCATGAATCATAGTTATGTTATTTATTCTGCTTATACAGAGCCAAAGCCTGAAGTTCTTACTCTGTTAATAATCAGACCTTATTCAGGAAAAACTCCATGGAAATTCTTATGGAATAGGGTCTGAGTATTAACATAGTAAGGACTTCAGAATTTGACTCTTATTCAATATCTACTTAAAATGCAATACAAAATTTCATTATAGAAATACTAATACAACATTTTGCTTAAAAATGCCAATTGCAAAGAAAAATATAGCAAATTATTTTTGTGAGTCAACCAGTTTACAGAAAGTCATCTTGTTATACTTTGGATACATTTTGTAGAGAGTTGTCTGCATCATTAAGATCATACTAGCTCAGAAGTAATATATAATTAGCTTCTTATACATTAATTTTATATGACATATAACTCAAACATATACTCTACATTTATCTGTGTCATCTGCAATAAAAAAAATCTCAGAATACACTGCTGTTCAAAATCTCATAATGTGCAGTAAGCAGGGGCTGCCTATTTGTCCTCTAGAAATCCATGTCTTAGAAATGGCAATCCAAATTTCCCCTGCAATTTTGCCATCATTTTGTTATACTATTAAATGTAATAGTTTCCTTCCTTGAATCTTGGTCTGTGAATACTCAGCTCTAACTTGAATAGTCAGCTTGTGGCCGAGATAGATCTTTCCTTTCTTTGACTGGAAAAATACTTAGTGAGGATTTTGCATCAGGTTTTATTTTCTCTTTTCAAAATGTGATAATTTTCAAATGACATCTTACAGTCATAGCATCAGGGGATGTGCCCAATTGCCATACATGGCAGTGAGACACAGAGTCTGTGACTTTGCTGTCTTTGACCTACCTTAGGTGGCACTGGAGAAGTCTTGTGGCAAATATCAAGGGATCTTTCAGATTATGGAAAAGCCTAATTGATGGTCGTTCTTCAAAACCCCTAAGACTAGTAGAGCTGTGTGAATAAATGATTTTTTTTTTTTTTGAGACAGTGGCTGAACTGGAAAAAAATGTTTTGGTCAAACAAACAAAACGTTTGGTTTCTTTTGGGAGTGGTTTTTTCACCTTACAAAAAATAAAAATAAAATGGAAGAAAAATTTGAAACAAAAACTCATTTGGAATCAAAGTGGAAATATTCAGGTTCAAAAATGGTGAAACAAAATGTTTGACTTTTTCAGAATTACTTTTTTCGACCAGAACAATTTGGCAAATTCAACCCACATTTTAAAAATATTTTGAGCAACCCAAATCTGTGGGGGGGTTTCCCATTAAAAAACATTTTGTTCAAAAAAATATCACCCAGCATTAGACACTAGTTTAGAATGGATATATTTCCCAGATTGGAGCACCAAGAGGTAGTTCATGCATCTCATGGAGAAAGATTCTTGTGTTATTTCCTTTAATTCTATTACCCTTTATTTATATTTCTGTTTAGAAACTTGTAAATGTATAAATACTGTATATAATTCTACCAAAATTCCTTTGTTACTTAACACAATATAGTGCCATTTTATTAAATGCTCCTATTTGTGAAATGCAGAATTGATGGACATATTTATTCACTGTTCTTAATTCTTTAATATTCTTTTCTTTTTCAGTTTTCTTCTTGTATTTGGTTGCTTGATTTTGTCAGTGTTTTCTACCATTCCTGAGCATGCAAAACTTTCCTCTCGTTGCCTCTTCATTCTGGTAAGTCTAATTTATGAATACAAGACAATTTCACAGCCACATTAAGTATGTTAAACTCTATCTCACTTTAGACAGAGATAGGTAATTTATGCTTTAAATTTTTTTTTCATCAACAAGGTGAAAGAATCAAAATAGGCCCATCATAAACAAAAACCTGACAGAATCACTGTTTCCCTTGGGACTTATTCTACATAAGGAAGTGTTAACAAACACTTGATTGTATCTTTTTTCTGCTCTTGAGACGTGCCATACTTCACTAATAGTTCTTCTGCAGCTTGGCTGATAAAGCATGAAAGACCTTTGATACTGCTCTTGTCACTGAAAGTCAGTATGTGACAAGAGATAGTGAGCTACTACAATCTTTCTTTATACTTAAACAGGAAATAATTTTGGTACTTTAGATACCAGTGTGTTAACCAATGTGTTAACTGTTGGTAAATACTGATTTTTTATGGTAGGATAGGGTAGGGTAGAGTAGCTTCATGATTTTCTCGTTAAGTGCTTTTCTACTATATTTTCCTCTTGTTTCCTTTAGCTTGTGATTTAAGTATAGTGAATTTAATCTAGAAAACTGCTTAACGTTATTATGATTGGTAAACTGGTGCAAGCAAATAATGTTTTAATATGTCCAAATGTAAAGTTATACATCTACAGACAAAGATTGTAGGCCACATTTACAAGGTGAAAAGAAAAGGAGTACTTGTGGCACCTTAGAGACTAACCAATTTATTTGAGCATAAGCTTTCGTGAGCTACAGCTCACTTTATCGGATGTAGCTCACGAAAGCTTATGCTCAAATAAATTGGTTAGTCTCTAAGGTGCCACAAGTACTCCTTTTCTTTTTGCGAATACAGATTAACACAGCTGTTACTCTGAAACCTGTCATTTACAAGGTGGGAGATTCTCTCCTGGAAAGCAATGATTTTGAAAAAGATTTGGGGGTGATGGTGGATAATCAGCTGAACTTGGGCTCCCAGTGCAATGCTATGGCCAAAAGGTCTAATATGTGTATTGGATGCATAAACAGGTGACCCTGTTGTAAAAGTAGAGAGGTTATTTTATCTCTGTATTTGGCACTAGTTTGACCGCTGCTGGAATGTTGGGTTCAGTTCTGGTGTCCACAGTTCAAGAAGAATATTGATAAAACTGGAGAGGGTTCAGAGAAGAGCCACAAGAATGATGAAAGGATTAGAAAACAGACACACAGAGCAAAATCTATTTCACTTAACAAAGAGAGGGTTAAGGGGATGACTTGATCACAGTCTGTGAGAACCTACAGGGGAGCATATAATTCATAAAGTGCTCTTCAAACTAGCAGTTAAACATATAACAAGATTTAGTGGTTGGAAGCAGATGCTAGACAAATTCAGACTGGAAATAAGGCGCACATTTTTCACAGTGAGGGTAATTAACTATTGGAACAACTTATCAAGGGTTGTGGTAGATTCTTCATTACTGGCAATTTTTAAATCAAGACAGACCATATCTTTTAGAAAAATATCCTGTCTTAAACAAGCATCATTTTGAGAAAGTTCTATGGCCTGTGTTATACAGGAGGCAAACTAGATTGTCACAATGTTCCCTTCTGGCCTCTAAACCCTTCTTGCTGGGTCAATGATAGCCAGTGGGGGTACACTGGTGTTAATTTAAAAAGTCACCAGACATCACAGTTATTGATGGTTATTTTGTATTCCAAGGACACGGACATATTGCGGCATGTTGGGTAGGCTCCGCTGCATGGCAACTGTTGACAAATGTCGACTTTTTGATGCAGTCACTGTATGTGCCATTACTGATTCTCATCATAACAATTCTTAAGTAGTTAAGGAGTGGGCTGGCTAATTGATGCATGGTAATTTCCAGTGCAGTTACTTTAGTGATTTCAGATACCCTCAAAAATCAGTTAATAATGATAGCATTCAGATCCTGTTCCCTTATTTACTGATTTGAGCAACACCATTGTAATGAGTTTGTTTTGACATCCTATAATTGATGTTGTTAATGTAATTATTCAACTACTCTTAAAACAGTCTCTGTTTGCAATGAGTTCACCCTGAAATGTTACTGTAGAACACCTTTCTGGGGTCCTACATTTACTCTCAGCGATCTGTTCAGGTGCAGTGAGATCTGCTCATAAGATTTAAGCAATAAGGCCAGATCCTCAATGATGTAAATCATTATAGCTTCACTGATTTGGACTACTGTGTAACTGTCCAATCCTGCAACCCCTCCTATCGTTTTGGATTTTAGAGTCTAACCAAGTCTCTCTGTCTCTCGTATGATCCTGAACAATTCAGAATGTAGAAATTAGGACATCTGTATATTAGAGTGATGAGCTTAATAGAAGTGGATGGCTAATCTGTGAGGCATTAATACTAGTTGTAGTCGTCTGATCCAACATTTCTATAGACTATCCCTATGTGTTTGTAGAACCTGTTAGCAAGAATAGGTCCTGAGATGAGAAATTTTTACAGTTCCTGCTGTGGCTCTCTAATGGAGAAAGTATAAGGTCCAGGAGCAAACTGAAACTTAAACTAGTTCATTCCTGTTTGCTGGACCACATGTTCTTTCCTTCATTTGCTGACTCATTAGTTAAAGGTAGCAAGTCTAGCAATGCAGATTTGCAACGACATAATAATACTACAATTCAACACTAATGTTTCAGCAATCATTTTGACTACGTAAACACACTGATTGTGGTGTTGAGTGCCACCAATTCTCACAGCCCCTTTACTTGTAATGATTCACAAAGTTCTTGCAAATGTTCCGCTTACACAACTTACCACAGACAGTTATATTAAATATCAAAGAACTGTTTCTTTCGTACTGAAGAGATACACCATCCCATATTTCTTTTCTAATGAAGTAAAGTACAACACTCTGTGGAGCTGCCTGCTGGAACTGCATGAACAAACTGCTTCATGGACTTATTCCAGATGGTATTGAAGAGCCACCCTAATTTGCTACCATAAAACAAAAACAATAATGTTCCTCACACTCATATCTGTGGTTTTTGCCATATTCTGCCTTGCACTGGTACCTGTTTTTTTGTTTTGTTTTGTTTGTTTTACTTATTTTAGCTGCTACTAGCAAGGTGAAAGAGAAGAGGTAAATGTAGGTAATCTTTTCTACACTGGCAAGTTTTGTCGCCAAAAACTGCCTTTTGGCGACAAAACAGCAAGAGCATACACACTACAATGGGGCTTTTGTCACGAAAAATGCCCAGTTTTGGTGACAAAACACTTCCACCCCTACGAAAGACTTTTGTCTTTTTTTCCCTCCCTTTCTTGTCAACAAAGAGCCAGTGTAGACACTGCTGATTGTTTTGTCGACAGAACTGGCTTCCGCCAGTATCCCACAATGCCTTCCCTGATTGCTCTGCTCAGTGTTTTGATCTCTGATGCCCTGCAGGTATATGCCCCTCCTCTTTCAAAGCTCCGGGAAGTATATGTGTGCTGCTCCGTTTGGGGAACAAAAAAAGAGCAAATCATTGGAATGCTCCTGTCCTGCCCTGCAGGCTGAGGAATGGCATAGCAGCAGGCAGACTGGGACACACTGCTATGCCATTCCTCAGCATGGACATCTCGCAGAGCTACTCATGATGCTGCTCTTGGCCTCTGAGGGAGCTGTGGGAGAACTGGGAGAGAATCCCAAGATGTGCAGCGATCAGCTCTTCCTTCCCACAACACTGCACTGTGGGATATATACCCATGGTGCATTGGTCACCCTGTCGATGAGGGTGTCCCCAATGTGGGCATGATCTATCGACCGAGGGAGCAAGCATGAACACCCTTTGGCGATTTTTGTTTTGTCGACTTTGGGATGTTGACATAAGTTTTGTCAACAAAACTTGGTGAAGTAGAGAAGCCCCTAGTCTCCACCTCCTCACTACAAGGGCCAGAGATGCTGAGGGACTTGTCTTCTTTCCCACTCCTCCTACATGGCTGGGATGGTATGACTATCTGCTAGGCAGAGGTAGGAGCAAGTTGACATCTGTCACAGACAAGAAATAGCAAGAAAAACATTGCTATATACATTTACACTCTCTCTCTCTCTCTTTCTCTTTTAACTTGGGACTCCTGAAAACAGCAGCTGGGTTGGATGGGTTGAAGATTTAAAACATCTCCATTGACATCAAGCTTCAAAAATTTTTCAAGAGAATTGAAAATCTAAAGTACACAAGTCTCCCCAAACAGCTCTTATTTACTTCACTTTCTGGAAATAATAAGCCTAAACAAAGGAAAAGAAAGCATCAGACATCTCCTTATACCTCCTTATCACAATCATCCTTTAATCTCTCTGCACACAGTTTATGGCACTTGGATCTGACTACTGATGTATTCTACACAGACAGTAGAATAAATTCTCCTCCAACATTAAAAAAGCCACAGGCAATTTAAGAATCCAACCAACACAGCAGGAAAATAATCCTTGGCGTATTACTCGTCTTCTACATGCACAACAACTACTGGCACTGTATCAAATAGTAAAAGTTTGTTGCCGGCACCCAGTGCCGAGAGGCTGAACAACAGCTTGAGTTGGTTCGTTACCCGGTGTGCTACACCCAATAATCACAACGGGGTGGAGAAGCAGAAAAGTTTATTCGAAGCTTCAAATAGGTACAGGGAGATTTGAATCTCAAATCCTGTACACAGAGCAGGAAGTTACACAGGCTTTTATACATCCTTTTTCCCAGCATACTTATCCAATAGCAAGCTGCCCCAAGTATCCATATAGCCAGCCAATCCAGTTCCCAGCTAGTTCCCTGCTTCTCTGTATCATTTGTTAAACTATACATAAAGCTGCTTTATTCAGCATTGTTCTTCCATATCTGCCCTGTTTGGCCTTGTTTAGTTTCAGGCAGTCTGACTCTGCAGCATATTGTTGCAGATTCTCAGCATAACTGCTGTGTGTGCCTCCAGGCAGGGGGGCCGAAGACACTTGGGCCTAGTACGCAGAGCTGCTGCGAGTGCCTCCAGGCGGGAGGGGAGGCCAAGGACACCTGGGCCTAGTGCAAGGGGGCTTCATCGACACTCGTGGTCTTCCATCCCCTCGAGTTACCTAGTGGCCATGCCCCAGTGTCCCCAACAAGTTGAAGAAGCAAAACTGAGCATGGGAAGGCAAAAGTCAAACCTTTTGGGGAAGCTAGCCAAGAAAATAAATCTGGCACAGAGAACTGTTTTCTCTCATGACCAAACTCTATATATTTTAAGAAATCTTACAACACACAGCAAGATTTGTCACTGGTATTTGTAGAGCTAGTGGTTGATTTTCTCTGTGAATGACTTTTCAGCTGAAAATGAAGTTTCTACTCTACAGCTGGACTACATCTCCCATGATACAATGCAGTCTCCCCTCTAATTGAGCAGTGTGGTGCATCATGGAAGTCACAAAGCTGTGGGGGCATCCTGGGAGATATAGTACAGCCAGGGAGACCAATCCCTAGGGGACAATGGGGGCATCAGGCATCTGAACTACAACTACCTATGAGACAATGTGCATTATCAGGAAATGCAATTTAATGTTGAACTTACTTGAAACCAAATGTTTTGGGTTAGTTCAACAAACCAAAATGAAATATTTCTATTCCAGAATATCAAAATGTTTTGATTGAAAATGTCAAAATGAAATGTTTAATAACTTCTACATCGAAATTTTAGAACGTTTCATTCTGCCAAAAATTTTAATATTTCAACTCTTATCCCAATTCTGGACAAAAACAAATGTTGAAATATCAAAATTTCTCATGCAATGGATATTCCAATTTGCACTCAGCTCTACTTATTCACTTTCATTAGCACCTTCCTACAAGAGTAGCCCCATTCATATCAACGAAAGGGACTGAGCAATCAGAGCAACAAAAATAATTTTAGACGTTTTAGTGAAAAATAATGTTGCAAAAATTGTAAATCTGTGTCTACGCACAAAAATATATATAGGACCACTGCACTCAGTGCACCTCTGGATGAAATAGCATTTATAACAAGCTGTAGTATAGAATTCATTACTTGCACTTATCTTCTTTCTGTGACCTGTGGTATATAGCTAATACACCAACCATTATTAAACCATAATGTGATATTTAATCTGAATATTAAACTCTTAGCTCCCATTACGTTTCCTTTGCATGATAAAATAAGTCATTGTGTATTAGTGTTTTCATTCTATATGTACATATTGTTTGATTCTTTTGTTGTTGTTGTTATATAAGGCAAAATCATCTCTAGCCCTAATGTGGCCATGCCAGGGCCTCATCCTGCCTCCCTGCATGGGCGCAGTACTGCTACATAGATCACAGCTGTTAGTCCCCTGTAGAATGTAGCTTCTGCACTTTCACAGCCCCCCTCTTCCCCTGCCCCCCCTGAGAGCCAGTGTGCAAAAGGAAGCAGTTGTGTATTGTGACGTAGGCAGTCAAACTTAGTGGTCAGGGCAGTGGTGGTCAGAGCAGGAGTTGGAAACCAGGAACCAGAGCTAGGGTTCAAAGCCAGAGACAGAGTCTGGTCTAAGCCAGAGTCAGTAGCCACGGGTGTGGGTACAGATGCAGGGATCTGGAGCAAGGCAGATGGGCAGGAACTAGGAACAAGACAGAGGTTTGGAACAAGGCAGGAAGGCAGGGCTCAGGATTTGGGTGGAAAGTCAGGGTCCAATGTAGTAACCAGCCCAGGATATTAACTAGTTACTCATACAACTTCCTGTGGCTCCTTCTGGCTTAAATGGTGAGTTTGAACCAATCACGGGGGCCAGATATCTCCTCCAATAGTGGGTGGTGCCTCTGGTGAGCTAGGGTGAAATAGCTAAAACTCTCTGCTGCTGCCAGCGAGCTGGTAACTTCTCTTTGAAGACTGCCTGGAGACCAGGGGACATGGCTTGAGACCCACAGTCCTTCACAGCAGAGAGCCAGGGCTCAACCCCTATTACACTCCTGTAACTGGAATGCGCTAGGCACAAATGGAGAAGTTACCTACCCTTCAGAACTACAGTAAGTGATTTACTCCACCAAAGTAAGAGCTGAGGAGGAGAAGAATTGTGAGCTGGAGTCATAATCCCTCCTCAGTGTTCCTTCTACAATAATAACTTGTGTACTGGAAGTTTTAAATGAAGGTCAAATGTTACACATAAGGCTAGAAAAAATTCCCCATTCTTACATGTTCACAAAGACAAGCATCATTCCACAGGGCAAAGATAAAGATGGGCAGAAGAGCCAGGAGTCTTGTGTTTGGGCTCTTGCACTATCCTGAAATTACTTTACTTAGCTTGCCCTCAGCAGAGAGCCTGATAATGCTCATTAGTGAGATAGAAAAGTCTTCTGACTTTAGCAAGGCTGAAATTATGTCCAGAAATAGTGCATCTATTAAAGAGGAATGTAGGTAATTTTTCCAAGTTTGTTTTTACTAACACTTTTTATTAGGATATTTCGAAGATTTTTATATATAGCACATCACAAGCCTTCTCCTGTATTCCTTCCACATTTAAAATTCCTATCAATTTAGTTCAGAGTTACAGTACAAGAAATAAGAAAAGGAGTACTTGTGGCACCTTAGAGACTAACCAATTTATTTGAGCATGAGCTTTCGTGAGCTACAGCTCACTTCATCGGATGCATGCCGTGAGCTGTAGCTCACGAAAGCTCATGCTCAAATAAATTGGTTAGTCTCTAAGGTGCCACAAGTACTCCTTTTCTTTTTGCGAATACAGACTAACACGGCTGTTACTCTGAAACCAGTACAAGAAATGCTAGCTTAGGCCTGTCTTTTGCATTGTTTGTCATACCTTACCTTACAGTGATATCCATCTGTTTTTTCCAGGTGGATCTGTATAAGAAATTAATTTGAATCTGTTTCTAGTAGTGTCTGTATTTTGCATTTACCACAAATTAGATGTATTTATACATCATACAATGTTAGAATTAGAGTCCCAAATTAAGACACCATTCCTGCAAAGACTTACGTATGTGTATAACTTTGCAAATGTGAGTAGTCCCATTGATTTTAGTGGGGATACACATGTGCTTATGTGTTTGTAAGTTTGAGGCCTAAGAAAATGATTTTGTGTCCTAGACACAAATTCTCCGGGCAGAAATAGCTCCACGAGAGATGAAAGGGAAGCTGGCATATACAGGTTGTGTTTGAGGCCACCTTCTTCTTAGACCAAGGGCACTTATGTCAGTCCTAAAGGAAAGCCAAGTAAATGCTTCTGATATTGTGGCTTATACTATTAGAGGCTAGTAGAGGTTGTTTGTCCATCATGGGAAAGTACAAAGAGGATGAGCATTGATTACGTAATAGTAGAAGCACTGACTACAAACTATTTAAGATGGAAGAGTGGGCAAAAGGGGAGAAGGATGGTATTACATATGAAAGATACCATTACCTGTTTTAGATTTATTGCCAGCTCAGAAGCAACAGATCTTGAATGGTTATAGATCAATGTGCTAATTGATAAAACACAAGATGGGGTCTGTTACAGGCCACCAAATCTGCCTAGAGATCAGGACAAGTGGCTCTGTTAGTATCTATAATTATCATGGAAGTCTTCATCCTGCGGAACATACATTTGAGATCACATGTTGCCACTAGTAAAATGTCTTTGGACTTTCTAACAGAAAAGGTATTGTACAGAACATAGGGTAATTAAATATTAAACCTGTTTCTCACACATAAAGATGAAATTGATCCCTGGACTAAAAATTAGTCGTCTGTATATAAACAAGGATGACTTAAACTGGTTGAAATTCACAATTTCGTGCACAACACAGATTCCAATATTTGCTTTTGTCACAAATTAGAGTGAAAAGTTGAAGATTCAAAGTTACCTGCAAAACAACATTTCTGAAAAAATGTTTTAGAAATATCAAAATATCAAAATGATTTGTTCTGATAAGGTTGGAGCACTGCATTTAACTTTATAATATGCTAGCCAAAATAAAATACTTCAACATTATTGAAATGAAGCATTGTCATAAATATAAAGGGAAGGGTAAACCCCTTTGAAATCCCTCCTGGCCAAGGGAAAGCTCCTCTCACCTGTAAAGGGTTAAGAAGCTAAAGGTAACCTCGCTGGCACCTGACCAAAATGACCAATGAGGAGACAAGATACTTTCAAAAGCTGGGAGGCGGGAGAGAAACAAAGGGTCTGGGTCTGTCTATAGTCTGTCTTTGTCAGGGATAGACCAGGAATGGAGTCTTAGAACTTTTAGTAAGTAATCTAGCTAGGTATGTGTTAGATTATGATTTCTTTAAATGGCTGAGAAAAGAATTGTGCTGACTAGAATAACTATTTCTGTCTGTGTATCTTTTTTGTAACTTAAGGTTTTGCCTAGAGGGGTTCTCTATGTTTTTGAATCTAATTACCCTGTAAGATATCTACCATCCTGATTTTACAGGGGGGATTTCTTCATTTCTATTTACTTCTATTTTTATTAAAAGTCTTCTTGTAAGAAACTGAATGCTTTTTCATTGTTCTCAGATCCAAGGGTTTGGGTCTGTGGTCACCTATGCAAATTGGTGAGGCTTTTTATCCAACATTTCCCAGGAAAGGGGGGGTGCAAGTGTTGGGAGGATTGTTCATTGTTCAAGATCCAAGGGTCTGGGTCTGTAGTCACCTAGGCAAATTGGTGAGGCTTTTTACCAAACCTTGTCCAGGAAGTGGGGTGCAAGGTTTTGGGAAGTATTTTGGGGGGAAGGACGCGTCCAAACAGCTCTTCCCCAGTAACCAGTATTAGTTTGGTGGTGGTAGCGGCCAGTCCAAGTACAACGGGGGGAATATTTTGTACCTTGGGGAAGTTTTGACCTAAGCTGGTAAAGATAAGCTTAGGAGGTTTTTCATGCAGGTCCCCACATCTGTACCCTAGAGTTCAGAGTGGGGGAGGAACCTTGACAAGCATTTTGATAACTTTTTGTCAAAAATATTGAGGAAATCATCACACTCTTATGAAATGTTTAGATTTCAGCGAATTAGCATTTCCAACACAAAAAAAATGTTCCATCAGAAAATTTTCGACCAGCTTTAATCCTGACTTCATTACAGCCATCGTATGCAAATAGAATACAGGCCCCATTATTAATATACAGACTTAAAAGGGCCGATTTCCCCAAACTAAAAATAATTAGACGCAATGTAGAGTAGGAGAAAAATAAACAGAGAAGTGTAAATGAAAATTTGGAGTTTCCTCAGGACACTCTAATAGATGCACCAAAAGCCACAGTTCCTTAGTCATGACAAAAAGGCTGCTTTGAGAAAAAAAACTATCAACTTGGATAACAAGGGATGCAAAATCAGCAATTAATAAATAATAAGAATAATTAAATAAATCGAAATATAGAAAAAAGGGGAGGTTGATGGTGCAACATCATTGCTGTCAGTTGGCAAAGGGGTCTGACTGTTCTTTACAAGTAACTGCTGTCTCAGTCCTGACAAACTCACCACACTTAATACGCTGCATTCATGATATTTTCCATAAAGGGTAGCTTGTGAGGTCTCTACTGAAAGCTTGTAACTTATCAATACTCATAATTAAGGCAAAGATTTAGTCACGGGTATTTTTAGTAAAATTATGGACACTAAGCAAAAATTCATGGCCCATGACCTGTCCATGACTTATACCATAAATACCCCTGACTAGATCTTAGGGGAGAGCAGTACTGCTAGGGGGAGCCAGCGGGGCAGCTGTTGACAGGGGATGGCCATGCCCTGGGAGGCCTGCAGCTTAGGGTGGGGACCGTGTCCCAAGGCTGGTGGCACCAGCTGCTGGGGACAACCGAACAGCAGCTGCTCAGGCTGTCCCCAGGGTCAGCCGCATTGGCCACTGCTCGGGCGGTCCCCGGGACCACCTGAGCAGCTTGGGTGGCCCTGGCATCATCACACTGGCCACTGTACAAGTCACAGAGGTCGTGGAAAGTCACGGAATCTGTGACTTCCGCGACCTCTTTGACAGACACGGAGTCCTACTCAGAATCATCGCAAGATGTGTACAGGTAATATTTAAGGAATTATGTAACTATGTTGAAAACTATGCCTTATGGTCTTGGAGTAGAAATTGGTCACCAGGGAATCATATGTCTCAGTGATGGGCCATTCAAGTGGGAGGGATCTGTTGCCCCTCCCTAATTCAGTTTATCACAGGGTGGAGAAAGACACTCTGCATCCATTTCACTGAGGAGACATCTTGCTGGGTAGGAGTGTTTCATAAAAGATTGGATCCAGCCTCCTGTGAAGCCAGCCAGCTCTACAACAGGCTGAACTTTGGTGTGGAAGTGGGGGACCTACTTTATTGGTAACTATCAATAAGTGTAGGCCCTAGTTACGTTTTATGATTTTATTTTGTATTGTAACCATTTGTTTCCATCACTCTTGCTTGTTTCTAGTGGAATCTCTGTTTTTTCTTAAATAAACGTAACACCACCAAGTCCAAGATAAGCCAGGTGACATCATTTGTACTGTTGGAATCAATCATTTGACAATAAATAGATGATAGAAACAGAACACAGTATGGACTTGGACTTGGAGGTGTTATTCACACACAAAGTAAAAAGTAATCAGACTTGTTGGAGTCCTGAATACTGTTCTTGGTCACACTCTTAATCACTTTCTTCCCAGATCAGGAAGGAGTAGGAGTGCTATGTGGGCAAGATGCATGTCCGTGAGAATGAAGGGATTGTCACGTGTTACGCAACAGAAAATGTTCTAGCCATTCAAGGAGTGGTTTTGAGGGGAGACTTATCCTTCTTTGTCCAGGCGGATGGTGGCCATAATATGAGGATTTAAGCTGGTAATGGAAAGGGACAGAATCAGGTGGTAGAGGTGGAAATATAAGGGTTCTAACTTGGATATAAATATTCCCTTGGAGGACAAGAGGGTGTTACCTTTTAAAACTAACAATTGAAAAAAAAATCCCTTTTAAGTAAAGCTGGCCAAAACTCAGGATTTCTACTTTGTAAAAAATTTTGGGTTTGTTCCAAATCAGAATGAACCCAAATTTCAAAATACAGACATTTCTCACAAACACTCTGAAATTTGGGTTCATTCCAATTTGGAACAAATCCAAATTTTCTCATGAACCAGGGATTCTGAAAAAAACCTTCATTTCAGAAACACCAACACACACCAGCATTGTGTTTCTGAAAGAAAATTTGCTCCCCAGAACTGGCAGCTGCTGGGTGAAATTGACATTCTTGTGAGACTGACAAGAATGTCAATTTCACTCGGCAGCTCTGAAGCAGCCCCAAGATGAGGACTGTCCCAGGGTCAAGGACCCAGAGCTTCCATATCCATATACCCAGAGCTTCCAGACCCCTGGCCAGTGAGAAAAAAGACTACAGAAAATAAAATAGCAAAAACATGCCAAATAAGGCACAACATAAGTTATTTGAAAGTTTAGTATGAGCACAGAAAAAGTCCAGCATCCGGCCAACATGCAGAAATGAAAATAAGCCCAGCCACATAGCAAAGATATACAGACAAACCATGAAAACACACAGGTTGTTACAGACAGAATGCAGCAAAATCAATAAAAATAAGCTGTAAATCCAAAAGAATGGCTAATAAAAATATACATAAATGAACTATATGTGTCTTACAAAATAGACAAGGCCATAAATGTCTGAAATACAGCAATCCACAGAGATTATAAAGATCAGTGGATCTGACTAAAATCATGTCGTGAGAAATAAATTCCAGTCTTGAGAGAAAATGTGAACTGGTACTCAGGTGCAGAGGTAAAAAAGCCAACCAAGAAGTTATGATACAGCACATTGAGGGACACAAATCACACACAAAATACCTGACCTTATTAAAAGGGTATGTCAAGGTTCCTCCCCCACTCTGAACTCTAGGGTACAGATGTGGGAACCTGCATGAAAAACCTCCTAAGCTTATCTTTACCAGCTTAGGTCAAAACTTCCCCAAGGTACAAAATATTACACCTTGGACAGGCCGCTACCACCACCAAACTAATACTGGTTACTGGGGAAGAGCTGTTTGGACGCGTCCTTCCCCCCAAAATACTTCCCAAAACCTTGCACCCCACTTCCTGGACAAGGTTTGGTAAAAAGCCTCACCAATTTGCCTAGGTGACTACAGACCCAGACCCTTGGATCTTAAGAACAATGAACAATCCTCCCAACACTTGCACCCCCCCTTTCCTGGGAAATGTTGGATAAAAAGCCTCACCAATTTGCATAGGTGACCACAAACCCAAACCCTTGGATCTGAGAACAATGAAAAAGCATTCAGTGTTTTACAAGAAGACTTTTAATAAAAAATAGAAGTAAATAGAAATAAAGAAATCCCCCCTGTAAAATCAGGATGGTATATATCTTACAGGGTAATTAGATTCAAAAACATAGAGAACCCCTCTAGGCAAAACCTTAAGTTACAAAAAAGATACACAGACAGAAATAGTTATTCTATTCAGCACAATTCTTTTCTCAGCCATTTAAAGAAATCATAATCTAACACATACCTAGCTAGATTACTTACTAAAAGTTCTAAGACTCCATTCCTGTTCTGTCCCCGGCCAAGACGACTACAGACAGACCCACAAACCCTTTGTTTCTCTCCCTCCTCCCAGCTTTTGAAAGTATCTTGTCTCCTCATTGGTCATTTTGGTCAGGTGCCAGCGAGGTTACCTTTAGCTTCTTAACCCTTTACAGGTGAGAGGAGCTTTCCCCTGGCCAGGAGGGATTTCAAAGGGGTTTACCCTTCCCTTTATATTTATGACACGCCCCCCAAATCTCAGCTAGGGTGAAACACTGGCTGGGATTTCTTCCTGGAGCTCTAGGAAAACAGAGTTAATAAGACACATGCATCTCTAAATATACTACCAAGTACATAAAGACTAACAATATTTTCCACATCTCAAGGACGATTTTAACCAGTTGATTCTGGGAAACTTTCACGGGAGAGTGCATCAGCCACTTTGTTAGAAGCTCCTGAGATGTGTTGGATGTCGAAATCAAAATCTTGGAGAGCTAAACTCCACCGAAGAAGTTTTCTGTTAGTTTCTTTGACGGTGTGAAGCCACTTTAGTGCAGCATGGTCGGTTTGCAGGTGGAAACGCCGTCCCCAAACATATGGGCGTAGCTTTTCCAGAGCGTAGACAATGGCATAACATTCTTTTTCAGTGACTGACCAGTTGCTTTCCCTCTCAGACAGTTTTTTGCTGAGAAACACTACAGGGTGGAATTCTTGATCAGGTCCTTTCTGCATTAAAACTGCTCCCACACCACGCTCGGATGCATCTGTGGTTACTAGGAACGGTTTGTCAAAGTCTGGGGCCCTTAGTACAGGGTCAGACATGAGTGTCGCTTTAAGCTTGTTAAAGGCCTTCTGACACTTTCCGGTCCACTGAACAGCATTTGGCTGTTTCTTTTTGGTTAGGTCTGTCAGTGGGGCAGCGATTTGGCTGCAGTGCGGTACAAATCGTCTGTAATAACCGGCCAAGCCTAAGAAGGATTGAACCTGTTTCTTTGACTTTGGGACAGGCCACTTTTGGATAGCATCCACTTTGGCCTGTAGGGGGCTGATAGTTCCTTGACCCACCTGGTGTCCAAGGTAAGTCACTCTGTTTAGGCCTATTTGACACTTCTTAGCCTTAACAGTTAGTCCTGCCTCCCTTATGCGCTCAAGGACTTTTTGTAGATGTTCCAGGTGGTCTGCCCAGGAATCCGAAAATATGGCCACATCGTCAAGGTAGGTGACTGCATATTCTCCTAATCCCGCTAGGAGACCATCTACAAGTCTTTGGAAAGTGGCGGGTGCATTTCGCAGCCCGAAAGGGAGTACATTAAATTCATACAGCCCGAGATGTGTGATGAAGGCTGACCTTTCCTTGGCAGATTCATCTAGCGGTACCTGCCAGTACCCCTTGGTTAAGTCCAAGGTAGAGATGAACTGGGCCCTTCCCAGTTTCTCTAATAGTTCATCTGTGCATGGCATGGGATAGTTGTCTGGGCGAGTTACAGCATTTAGCTTACGGTAGTCCACGCAAAAACGTATTTCCCCATCGGGTTTGGGAACTAGAACCACTGGAGATGCCCATGCACTTTCAGAGGGGCGGATTACACCCATCTGTAACATATCCTGGATCTCCCGTTCTATAGCAGTTTTAGCTTGAGGAGACACCCGGTAAGGTTGGACCCTAATTGGGTGAGCATTACCTGTGTCAATGGAGTGGTATGCCCGTTCAGTCAGTCCTGGGGTGGCTGAGAACGTTGGCGCGTAGCTAGTGCACAGCTCCTGGATCTGCTGTCGCTGCATACGCCCAAGGGTCATGGAGAGGTTCACCTCTTCCACACCACCAGCACATTTCCCTTCGTAGTAGACACCTTCAGGCCACTCAGCGTCGTCTCCTCCCTGGGCTGTAAACTGACAAACCTTTAATTCTCTGGAATAAAAGGGCTTTAGAGAATTAATATGATACACCTTAGGCTTTCGGTTGGAGGTGGGGAATGCTATGAGATAATTAACAGCTCCCAGGCGCTCCTGGACCACGAATGGCCCTTCCCACGATGCTTCCATTTTATGGGCCTGGAGCGCCTTTAAGACCATGACCTGGTCTCCTACTTTGAAGGAACGCTCTCTGGCATGTTTATCATACCAGGCTTTTTGCTCTTTTTGAGCATCCTGTAAGTTTTCTCTAGCAAGGGCTAAAGAAGTTCGGAGGGTGTTTTGTAGGTTGGTTACAAAGTCCAGAATGTTAGTTCCTGGAGAAGGTGTAAATCCCTCCCATTGCTGCTTCACCAACTGCAATGGCCCCTTAACCTCACGGCCATATACAAGTTCAAATGGGGAAAACCCTAAACTGGGATGTGGTACAGCTCTGTAGGCAAAGAGCAACTGCTGCAATACTAGGTCCCAATCATTGGAGTGCTCATTTACGAATTTACGTATCATGGCCCCCAAAGTTCCATTAAACTTCTCCACCATGCCATTTGTTTGATGATGGTAAGGAGTGGCAACCAAGTGATTTACCCCATGAGCTTCCCAAAGGTTTTTCATAGTTCCTGCCAGGAAATTAGTCCCTGCATCTGTGAGGATGTCGGAGGGCCAACCTACCCTGGCAAAAATGTCTGCTAGTGCCTGGCACACACTTTTAGCCCTGGTGTTGCTTAGAGCTACTGCTTCCGGCCATCGGGTAGCAAAATCCATGAAAGTCAGTATGTACTGCTTTCCTCTGGGTGTCTTTTTCGGAAAAGGACCCAGAATATCCACAGCTACTCGCTGAAATGGAACTTCAATGATGGGGAGTGGCTGGAGAGGAGCTTTGACCTGGTCTTGGGGTTTTCCCACTCTTTGGCACACCTCACAAGACTGGACATAGGTAGAAACATCCTTGCCCATTCCCTCCCAGTGGAATGACCCCCCCAAACGGTCTTTGGTCCTGTTCACCCCAGCATGGCCACTAGGGTGATCATGGGCTAAGCTCAAGAGCTTGGCCCGGTATTTAGTTGGAACTACCAACTGTCTCTGAGGATGCCAGTCTTCCTGGTGTCCCCCAGAAAGAGTTTCCTTGTATAAAAGTACTCTTTCTACAACAAACCTGGATCGATTAGAAGAGCTGAGAGGCGGTGGGTTGCTCCGTGCCGCCGTCCAAGCTCTCTGGAGGCTTTCATCTGCTTCTTGTTCGGTCTGGAACTGTTCCCTTGATGCTGGAGACATCAGTTCCTCATGGGATTGTGGACCTAGGCTTGGTCCCTCTGGAAGCGATATAGGGGATGGAGCTGTTTCTGTTGACTGTGAACCGCTCTCCGCTGGTGTACTATGTTGGGATTCAGGCTCCGGCTGAGCCTCTTGTGTAGGGTTATCGGCTGCTGCCAGTTCAGGTTCGGTGGGGCCCTCTGGTGTTGAGGTTGCAAGTACTGGATTCAGTGCTGACACGGGGTCTGGTGTTGGTTGTTCAGCTGGTTCCGGTTCTGGGACTGGTTCCGTCTGGGTCTCTGGGACTGGATCCACTACTGCTGTTGCAGACATTGGCCTGGGGTCCAGGTCCATCACCTCTGACTGGGTCCTGATAGAAGTTTCCGGAACAGAGCTAGGCCTCACGGCTTGTTTAGCCTGGTTGCGGGTGACCATTCCCACCCTCTTGGCCTGCTTCACATGATTGGCCAAGTCTTCCCCCAACAGCATGGGGATGGGATAATCATCATAGACTGCAAAAGTCCACATTCCTGACCAGCCCTTGTACTGGACAGGCAACTTGGCTGTAGGCAAATTGAAAGAGTTGGACTTGAAGGGTTGAATCGTCACTTGGATCTCTGGGTTGATTAAATTGGGGTCCACTAAGGAAGCATGGATAGCTGACACTTGTGCTCCGGTGTCCCTCCACGCGGTGACCTTCTTCCCACCCACACTCACAGTTTCCCTCCGCTCCAAGGGTATCTGGGAGGTATCTGGGCCTGTGGACCTCTGGTGTGATTCCGGTGCAATGAACTGTAATCTGTTGGGGTTCTTGGGGCAGTTGGCCGTTACATGCCCCAGCTCGTTACACTTAAAACATCGTCCAGCTGACGGGTCACTGGGGCGAGGAGGGTTGCTGGAGAACGGGGTGGTGGGACGATAAGGGGTCTGGAGGGTTCTTTGGGAGGTAGGTGGGGCTTTGGGCGGCCCCCGGTAATAGGGTGTGGTCTGGGGTGGTCCCTTCTGGTCTCCGCTCCAACTGCGACCAGTTTTCTTCTTCTCTGCCACCTCCACCCATCTGGCTCCAATCTCTCCTGCCTCAATTACAGTTTTGGGTTTCCCATCTAGGATGTATCTTTCTATTTCCTCAGGAACACCCTCTAAGAATTGTTCCATTTGCATTAGGAAGGGCAAATTTACTGGAGATTCAACACTTGCTCCTGATATCCAGGCATCCCAATGTTTTACAATGTGGTAGGCATGTCGGGTAAATGACATGTCTGGTTTCCACCTTAGGGCTCTGAACCTCCGACGAGACTGCTCGGGTGTTATCCCCATTCTGACTCTCGCCTTGGATTTAAACAGTTCATACTTGTTCATATGTTCTTTAGGCATTTCAGCTGCCACCTCAGCTAAGGGTCCACTGAGCTGCGGCCTCAGCTCTACCATGTATTGGTCAGTAGAGATGTTGTACCCAAGGCAGGCCCTTTCGAAGTTTTCTAAGAAGGCCTCAGTATCATCACCTGCCTTGTAGGTGGGGAACTTTCTGGGATGGGAAGTGGTACCTGGAGAAGGATTGCTAGGGTTTGTTGGTATATTCTGCTGGGCCTTTATCCTCTCCATCTCCTCCACATGCTTCCTCTCTTTTTCCTTCTCCTCCTCCACATGCTTCCTCTCTTTTTCCCTCTCCTCCTCCACATGCTTCCTTGCCTCCATTTCCCTCTTGTGGGCAGCCTCTTGGTGTTGTTCTGCCCCCCTTTCTTGTTCCTTCTTCAGCTGCATGAGTTCTATCTGTCTTTCATGTTCCCTTTGTTTTTCCTCAGCCTGAAATTTGGCTAATTCCAGCTGTAGTCGAGCTGAGGATTTGGCCATTCTAACCTCTCTGTTTTTAACTAACTTTACACCCGAGGTTTAGAAATAAACAAACAAAACTTGGCTGTAAAATTTTGCTGTGCTGGAATAGAATACCTATTCTCTGATAGTGATTGTCAGCCTACAGAAAAAGACAATTCCCTTGTCTCTGCTCTGGGCCCAAATTAAAGCAAAAAACCTCCAACTACTTGGAAAACTGCTTACCCAGCCCAAAGAAAAAAAAAATTTCTTTTCAAACCTGTGCTCCTTGTAAAACAAAAAAAAAAATCAAAATCCTAAAAAAACCCTGCCACTTTTGTCTCCAGGCAAATGGGTAGAGCACACACCCCCTATTTACTTTTAGGAAGAAAAGAAAAAAAAAAAAAAACCTCTGGGTTGGAAGACTGTGAATTTCCCTGCAGGAGTTAAGTACCCTGCCTCCAGGCAAGAAAACCTGCAATTCACAAGATAATCCCCTTTTGTCTCTGCTTGGCCACAAAGCAGAGAGAAACCAAGCTGCTTTCAGTTTCAAAGCTGCCTTCTGGACTTCCTAAAAATTCCTTTTTAAAATCTGTATTTCTAGTTCAAAAAATCTCAACTGGATCTCAAAATGATTTCAGGTTAATCCCACCACTGTGCCACCATGTCAAGGTTCCTCTCCCACTCTGAACTCTAGGGTACAGATGTGGGGACCTGCATGAAAAACCTCCTAAGCTTATCTTTACCAGCTTAGGTCAAAACTTCCCCAAGGTACAAAATATTACACCTTGGACAGGCCGCTACCACCACCAAACTAATACTGGTTACTGGGGAAGAGCTGTTTGGACGCGTCCTTCCCCCCAAAATACTTCCCAAAACCTTGCACCCCACTTCCTGGACAAGGTTTGGTAAAAAGCCTCACCAATTTGCCTAGGTGACTACAGACCCAGACCCTTGGATCTTAAGAACAATGAACAATCCTCCCAACACTTGCACCCCCCCTTTCCTGGGAAATGTTGGATAAAAAGCCTCACCAATTTGCATAGGTGACCACAAACCCAAACCCTTGGATCTGAGAACAATGAAAAAGCATTCAGTGTTTTACAAGAAGACTTTTAATAAAAAATAGAAGTAAATAGAAATAAAGAAATCCCCCCTGTAAAATCAGGATGGTATATATCTTACAGGGTAATTAGATTCAAAAACATAGAGAACCCCTCTAGGCAAAACCTTAAGTTACAAAAAAGATACACAGACAGAAATAGTTATTCTATTCAGCACAATTCTTTTCTCAGCCATTTAAAGAAATCATAATCTAACACATACCTAGCTAGATTACTTACTAAAAGTTCTAAGACTCCATTCCTGTTCTGTCCCCGGCCAAGACGACTACAGACAGACCCACAAACCCTTTGTTTCTCTCCCTCCTCCCAGCTTTTGAAAGTATCTTGTCTCCTCATTGGTCATTTTGGTCAGGTGCCAGCGAGGTTACCTTTAGCTTCTTAACCCTTTACAGGTGAGAGGAGCTTTCCCCTGGCCAGGAGGGATTTCAAAGGGGTTTACCCTTCCCTTTATATTTATGACAGGGTATATGCCATAGAGTGTCAGAATAATGGTATCAGACCTGAACTAAACATGAATGAGCTGATCTATATAAAAATACGATCATAGGACATGGATGTATATACATTTGGGGGGTAGGGGATGCAAAGTCTGTTTTACATGACACTCATAGTTAGGGCCCTACCAAATTCGTGGCCATGAAAAATACGTCGCAGACCGTGAAATCTGGTCTTTTCTTTACTTTTACCCTAGACTATATAGATTTCACAGGAGAGACCAAGGTTTCTCAAATTGGGGGTCCCGACCCAAAAGGGAGTTGCAAGCAGGGGGGTCACAAAGTTATTTTAGGGGGGTCACTGTATTGTCATCTTTAGTTCTGCGCTGACTTCAGAGCTGGGCAGCTGGAGAGCGGTGGCTGCTGGCCAGACACCCAGCTTGAAGGAAGCATCCCACCACCAGCAGCACAGAAGTTAGGGTGGCAACACCATACCCTGCCTCCCTTACTTCTGCACTGCTGCTGCTGCTGGCGGTGGCTTTGCATTCAGAGGTGTGCTCCCTGCCAGCAGCCGCCGCTCTCCAGCTGCCCAGCTCTGAAGGCAGCCCCACCGCCAGCAGCAGCACAGAAGTAAGGGTAGCAGTACCACAATGGGCTTGCAACCCCTCCCCACCCCCAACAACTCCTTTTTGGGTCAGGACCCCTACAATTAAACACCTTGAAATTTCAGATTTAAAAGTGAAATCATGAAATTTACAATTTTTAAAATCTTATGACCATGAAATTGACCAAAATGAACCATGAATTTGGTAGGGCCCTACTCATAGTATTCCGTAAGCATTGAAAAAGAGACGATGGCTGCAAAACATGACAGCAGATGGCATCATTCATAGAGTAGAAGACCCAATAGACTGGGTTCATTCCTTAGTTATTGTAGAGGAAAAAAGGGGCAGTCAGATTTTTCACTGACCCCAAGGAGTTGAACAAAAATATCCAAGGAACATTTCTTCTTGCCAACAAGTAACAAAAGTGTTTGAGATTACAGGAGCTAAATTCTTCAACAAACAAGATGTATTAGCAGTTTTTGGCAGTTTGCATAGAGAGAGCTCCAATACTTGCTCTGTAAATTTACTGTTTGACAAATACTGCTTTTTTGAGAGTGCCTTTCTGAATATGTTTGGCACCGGAAGTATTTCACTGGACAGTGTCCCAACTCCCAGATGCTAGAAAGTCTCACAGAGGTCAAGATGTACATTAATAATATGATAGTCTAGGGCAGTGGTTCTCAACTATTTTGGGCTCAGGACCCATATGTAAATGTTTATGGCCTGTCATAACCCAATAAATAGTCTGGGATGGTTTTGTTGTCTGGTCCTGCCCAGCACTCACCTCATAGTGGCGGCTCTTGCAGCTCCTGAGCTATGGGCTTGGCTGAGCTTGGCTTTCAGCTCCAGGCACTGCAACTTCCAGGATTGCAGAGCTACTCAGGTTTGGCCCCGACCCCCGGCTGGACCAAATTTGTGTGAGTGGAATTGTGTCCTGGCTCATGAGATTGCAGTGCCACTCATTCAAATTTGGCCTACTTGGACTCCCATCATCATGACAGTTGGGCCAAATCTGAGTGGTACTGGGGCCCCAGAAATTACAGGGCCTGAACCAGGGAGGCGAGCCCAGTCAGCTCCGTGGGACAGGAGCCACAGGAGCTGCCATGGAACCCTTTGAAACATTTTGGTGACCCAATTTTGGGTCCTGACCCACAGGTTGGGAAACCCTGGTCTAGGGCAGCACTGCTAATATACATGAGGAATGATTGCAGAGAGCACTGGAAGAATAAAAACTTAAAACTGAACAAGGCAAATGTCATTTTCAAAACAAATGAAATCACTGAGCTAGGAGAGAAATTAACCACAAAGTAAATATGTCTGATATTTCTAAGATCCAGTCAATTCCAAACATGCTGAGACCCAAAGATTAAGAAAAAGAGATTGCAAGCATGGTGGGTTGTGTCCGTTGATTCAGGCCTATCTGTGCAGCTCAAACAATCAGCTTAAGTAAACTTCTTCACAAAGATACAGAATGGACTGTGGATGCCAGAGCATGAAAGAAATTTAAAGGATTTGAAGCATGTACTGGCCAAGCCATCAGTGCCATGTTTCTTTTGGACACAGTAAAAGAGATCAGACTCTCCACAAATGCGTCAAAAGGAGAGTTGGGAGCTGTATTGCTACAGACACATAGGGCTGATTGTCTGCCTGTACTATGAAAAAAGAAAAGGAGTACTTGTGGCACCTTAGAGACGAACCAATTTATTTGAGCATGAGCTTTCGTGAGCTACAGCTCACTTCATCGGATGCATACCGTGGAAACTGCAGCAGACTTTATATATACACAGAGAATATGAAACAATACCTCCTCCCACCCCACTGTCCTGCTGGTAATAGCTTATCTAAAGTGATCATCAGGTTGGGCCATTTCCAGCACAAATCCAGGTTTTCTCACCCTCCACCCCCCCCCCCACAAATTCACTCTCCTGCTGGTGATAGCCCATCCAAAGTGACAACTCTTTACACAATGTGCATGATAATCAAGTTGGGCCATTTCCTGCACAAATCCAGGTTTTCTCACATCCCCCCCACCCCCATACACACACAAACTCACTCTCCTGCTGGTAATAGCTCATCCAAACTGACCACTCTCCAAGTTTAAATCCAAGTTAAACCAGAACATCTGGGGGGGGGGGTAGGAAAAAACAAGAGGAAATAGGCTACCTTGCATAATGACTTAGCCACTCCCAGTCTCTATTTAAGCCTAAATTAATAATATCCAATTTGCAAATGAATTCCAATTCAGCAGTTTCTCGCTGGAGTCTGGATTTGAAGTTTTTTTGTTTTAAGATAGCGACCTTCATGTCTGTGATTGCGTGACCAGAGAGATTGAAGTGTTCTCCGACTGGTTTATGAATGTTATAATTCTTGACACCAGCAGGAGAGTACTCCTTTTCTTTTTGCGAATACAGACTAACACGGCTGTTACTCTGATGCCTGTACTATATGACTTCAGTGCTCTGACTGCAGCAAAAAAAATGTGTAAACAAATAATAAAAGAAAGCTCAGACTTGCATATATGGCTGTACAAAGCACCATGATTTTCTCTGTGGGCATAATTTCAAAGCTGAAACACATAAACTACTGATTTTTTACTACATAAGGAAAGGACATGGAGGAGTCCTTCCCAGGATACTGAGATTACTTTGGAACGAAGGAAATTATGATATCACAATGATCCCTTCTGGCCTTGGAATCTACTGATATGATCTTGGTCTGATGGACATCATCTTATCATTACATTGCACTGATAAGAGCATCCGTTGCATTTCTCACATATTCCAGATCACTTCTTCATGCAGTATAAGTAAATGTAAAGATAATAAAAGCTATTATGTGCTGTGTCACTGGGAATATGGGATGAATTGGAAAGTGAAACAGTTAAGGATGACACACCATATGCAGTAATACAACTGATAAATAATGGATGGAGAAATCAGCACTTCCCACCTGCATGTTGCCAGTATTAAAGGGAGATTTTGGTGATTTCAGGCGTAATCATGAGCAGTACAAAAATAGTAGTCCCATACCAACCAAAATCGGGGAGGGGGAAGTAAATAGATTTTAAACTTGCATAAATTTAGATATGTTTTTCGCATTTGCATAAAGTTACTTAAATTGTATCCTGTAGTGTCTGATGGTGATCCAGCTCCTCCCAAAACACACAAATGCCAAGTAATTCTGCATCCTTCAGCCCTACATCTTTTGCAGCCCCCCACCCCCAATCAGTCATTCTGCATACATCCAACCCTACATTTGCCCCTGCCTTCCAGCACATCGCGGCTCTGTCTGCAGCTCTAGACGTTCTTTTTCTTCCTTGACCTCAGACCTGGGGATGGGAGCAGCTCCAGAGATTCTTTACTGTCCTTTTCCCTCTTCTCCCCCACCCACGCCCCCGCAGGCTGGTAGGAAGCACAAGAGCTCCAAGATCAAAAGGCTGAGCACTCCAGCCCTTTGTGCAGAAAGGTGAAGGAGAGAGGTAGACGCCTGCTTCACATGTGGAGAGAAGGAGATGCCTCTCAGTGTAGGAGTACGTTTTGGTTGCAATTCTCTACAAAGTGGAATAATGGTGAAAAACAGTCACTCAGAAGTGGAGTTCCCTGTAAACTGATGGGTTTTCCTCACAGACTCATAGGAAGGTTGGGAAATCCACAATCAGTGGGGAAAACTCGTAGCATTGACAGGTCTGTAGTCCCCACAGAGATAAGGAAAATGTTGTAAAGAATATAGTAAGGGCACCTAGGAATGACTAAGTCAAAAGTGGAGCTGGAGAAATTGTATTCTGGCCGGAGAGGAACAGTGATATTGATAGAATGGAGAGCAGCTGTGGACATAGTTGAAATACCGAAATGCACATTGGAAACAATATATGATAATGCATGGGACAAAATCAGAATTGATGTGTTTTGCTGGAAAAACATGATGATGACGCACTGTTTTAGCAACTTGCTATAAGTAGTGACACAGAAAGGTGCAGCTTTAGCTATGATCTGGCATGTTAAATTCATGGTTGCTCATCATAGAAATCCAAGAATTGTAATAACAGAGAGTGGACTACAGGTCATGAACAAGGAATTCCTGGACTCAGCTGAAGCTTACAAATTTCATCAAAAGAAGTCCAGTCCTAGATACCATCAATAAAACAGACTAGCAGACTATGCAGTCTATGTAGCAAAGAAGTTGCTAAAAATGATATAGGCATTTACAGGACATTCATCACTGAAGTATCTGGCTCCTATGCAATTGTACCAGCAGGACCCACCACAGACAAGGGTGGATACCGGAACCATGGTGGCTGTGAAGTGGGTTGTCTGGTGCTCTGTGCCCTGATTTGAGGAGGGAGGAAGGGATTCTGATCTTCCTTCATTACTGCTGGGGAACCTTATCTCAGGCCTGCTGCAAGAAATCATGATTTGGTTCACAGGCTAAATACTTGATACAAATACAATGTAGTAAAAACAGTTATTAAATTGTCAAAGAAACAAAAAAAAATACAATATGTGTGTTAGGTGTCAGTATAGTTCTACTTGAGTCAAGATCACTGGCACTTAGGGGTCTACTTCTTGTGTGATACATGATTTATGACACATTACCAGCTGATCTTACGCCATTTCAGTTAATTAGCACAAAAATATTAGAGAGATTGAGATATAAAAAATCCAGTAGAGAACATATTCAGAGACATATAGATAACAGCTGAAACTGAGCCTCTACCTGGGATTTAAATGTTATGCTAATAAAATTATAGCAATATGTTAGAAATAGTTGTTTGGTAAGTAATTTGTCTTTAAATAATCCATCTATTAACACAAAACCAAGATGCAAAATCTCAGTCATGATTTGAAAAAATAAACTTGTAAAAGAAGTGTGTCTATTATATAACTGATGGATGCACATTTTTGGCATTTATTTACATGTTTATCAGGTATTCAACTGGGAGCTGATTAAAAGTCTCCAAATTTTTTTCCCATTAATAAGGTCTATTCCAGACTGTTTTTTCAGATTTATGACTCTCCATCTCCCACTATTAAGAAAACCAGTTGAATGGAATTCATTCTAGCTCTGAAACTCTGTGTGTGTATGTAATTTGTCTGCTTCTAAAATGCTACTTCCTAAAGTTGATGCAGGGATCATACTTACTATCCAAGTTATAACTTCACTTTGAATAGTACAGTGCACACATTATATTACCCGTGTCCATTGATGTTAATCTGGAAATTGGACATTGTAGCAAAAGTGTTAAAATTATACAGCTCATAAATATTTGAAATAAACTTCTTTATTAAAAAAAGGAAAGCTGAAATCAATAAAAAAGTGGTAAAATAAATTATATCTGATATGGAGAAGAATGTCCTGTAAAGGGAAGTACATTTAAAATAATTACAGGAGACCACATCAGCACAATAACATTAGCTAGCACTTAAATGGAAAATTAACCAATTTTTCTCATCTGAAAGGAAGTTCAGGACACACGTCTCAAAAGCAGAGGGTCTTTTAACATTCAAGCACTTGAAATGGGCTGCAATTGGCTTTGTTTTATTTAACAGGGCAGAATCCGATGCTTAGCATGAGCACAGAAAGAAAAGGAGGACTTGTGGCACCTTAGAGACTAACCAATTTATTTGAGCATAAGCTTTCGTGAGCTACAGCTCACTTCATCAGAGTGAGCTGTAGCTCACGAAAGCTCATGCTCAAATAAATTTTGTTAGTCTCTAAGGTGCCACAAGTCCTCCTTTTCTTTCTGCGGATACAGACTAACATGGCTGCTACTCTGAAACCTGACACTAGCACAGAGATGGTCTTGAGTAATGCTTGTGGATAGAAAGGGATGTTCCTAAGGTGTCAGATGCCGGGTAGTTTTTTCCAGAAATAACTAAAAATGTATAGTTTATAGAAAGAAGAAATGGGGACACTCCTTTAAGTATATTATTTTCCAAAGTCAGTAGTGAGATCTGTCTGTGTATCATAGCTAACTAAAACATTTTATAGATGGTCAAGGGAATTTTGTTTAAGGGTTGGTGAATCTTGTTTGTTTTATCAAGGATAACATAAGCAGTTTATAAATGGACAGCAGAAAGTGATATTTGTGATAATTACCGGGTGAACAGCACATCTGACCACCCACCCTTTGGTTTCTCTGAGTGCATTCCCTCTCAGTAGTCCTAGATTATTACATAGCAGTTCCATAACCATGAGAAACTTAACTAAGACAATGGGTGCACTTAAAACACTACAGAGGGTACAGCTGCAGCTGCACCCCTGTGGTGCTTCAGTGTAGACACTTACTATAGCAATGGAAGGGGTTCTTCTGTTGCTGTAGGTAAGCCACCTCCCCAAGAGGGGGTAGCTAGATCAACTGAAGAATTCTTCCATCAACCTAGTGCTATCTGCACTAGGGGTTAGGTCAGTTTAACTACATCTCATGGGTGTGGATTTTTCACAACCTGAGAGATGTAACTATGCCAGTATAACTTTTCAGTGTAGGCCAGCCCAAAGTTCTATGAAGTGACAATAGTATTAAACTTAGGTACGTAAAGAAGCCATTCAAATGAAATAGTTTTTTATACACCCACTATAAGGGACCAGGACATAGGTGGTCTGGCCTAGTGTTCACAGCTGAGCTGGTGTCCACACGTCAAGGACAGCCACAAGACATTAGTCCATGAGCAAAGGTCAAAGGAATCACTAGACCTATGTTCAATAAGCAAGAGTCAGGGTCAGAGTCTGGCTGGGGGCGGAGACTTGAGACCAGAGGTAGTACCAGGCTGGAATCTGGAGGCAAGAGTCAGGGTCAGGCTGGGGTTGTAGACTGGAGATCAGAAGACAAGATGTGGTCAGGAGTCACAGCAGGCCAGAAGTCCAGGGTACTTGACCAATCAGAAGGCTGCAGTGTACTGTCATTCTGGACCCTTTGGGCGGTACTTCCTGCAGTGCCCAGTCTCTGCAGTGTTCCCTGGATGTGGCTATGCCTGCCCTTCCAGTGGCAATGTGAGAATATCAGCCATTATAGGCTCTACAGATCTGGGTTCTAATCCCATGGAGCCTTACTCACAAACTCACTTTAAGGCAGTGGTCCCCAAACTTTTAATGTCATATCTCCCTTACCCCTGTATGCGCCCTCCTGCGCCTCACCCCCAGGTGCTGTGGTTGGGAACCAGGGATGGGAGTGGAGCTGTGGTTCCCGGGGGTGGGGAATGTGGGTGGGGTAAGAAAGCCAAGGCTGGGGGCAGGGCTGGGAGTGGGGTCAGGGCTAGGAGTAGAGTTGTGGCCGGGGGCCAAGGCTTAGGGCAGGACTGGGGCTGGGCTGCAGTTGAGGCCAGCAGCCAAGGCTGTGGCCAGGTATGGAGCCAGGCCAGAAGCCATGGGAAGATGCTAGGGCTGTAGCTGGGGGCATGGCCAGGGCTGGGAGTGGAGCCACGGCTAGGAGGTGGGGCTGCTGCTGGGGGCAGGCCAGAGCAGAGCTGGGGGCAGAGCTGGGCTGGGTGGCACTCCCTCCCCCTGCCCCCGTGGGGCCTGGCACAGGCCCCACCATGCCCTCCCCCCCCCAAATGTTCCTGTGCACCCCTCTGGGGGGCATGCCCCACAGATTGGGGACCACTGCTTTAAGGAATGGTTTTGAGACAGGCATATTAATGAATACTAAGAATCTTAAATTCAAAGTAATTCCCATTAGTTCACTGTTTAGTTTGTTTCCTCTCCAGGAGAATGCAATCGGTACAATCTAGTGCTAATATGAGAAGTTTTAAGTGCCTAACAGTGTTTCAATATCCAATGAAAATTATTGCAAGAACTGATTAAATGTAATTCCTTTGCAATGCTTTTGCAAACATCATGTCACCAATGGTGCTGAAGTTTTGGTAGTGTCATGTGGCAGAAGCAATGTTGGCCTGGAAGAATGTTTCTTCTCAGTACCAGGTTTACAATGGTGCCAATGATGCTCTGGTGCTGGCCCCACACTCAGAAGGGGCCCGGGCACCTGGACTGTGGCCCTGCCCCCAACCCCCGATACCCCACCCCACTCGGTCTCTTCCCCAAGGCCCCCGCTTGCTGCTCACTCCTCTCCACTCCCTCCCCCCTGTGCAAACAGTGGGTGGGGCTTAAGGGGGGAAAGGCCTCGTGGGGGTGAGGCCTTGGAGCAGAGCATGGGCAGGGCCTCGTGGGGAAGAGGCCAAGCAGCGGCGGGGCCTCAGGCGGAGTGCGGCTGGAGCAGGGGGCAGGGCCACAGTCCAGGTGCTGGGATTTACAAAAGATTAATCCGGCCCTGCTTCTTCTTGGTGCTGTTTTGTGGTTTCTTTTTTCTTTGCCTTTTGTTGCTGTTTACTTACTTGGATGAGATGAGATTAACAGGCTCAGAAGAGATCAGAGTGCTGAGTTGGTATGTCAATTTAAAGAGAGAGACTTTTTTTCATCCATAGTCTCCGAAGGTGGAAGATGGACCTCTTTCATCAGAGGCTTAGCAGGATCCAAATATCAGCTGTTGTCACCCTTTCATTGGTTGTACCTTCATGGAAAGATCTAGGTAGCATCTTTAGCTCCTGAATATGCTCCTAATAATTCATATGCCTCAGGATTGTAAATCTTCAACTTCATGATCTTCAGTGCCACTCACTCAAATTTGGCCCATGCCATGTGAGCACAGGACGGGTGATAGGAGCAGCTGGCATTGGGAATGCTGAGCCAGGAGTGGGGTCCTGGTCAGCAGCCAGGAAGGACTCGGGGACGGTGGGTGAGAGCCTGGCATTGAGGATCCCATCATAAAAACAACTAAGCTAAGTGGGGAGTGTTGGGGGGCTGCAAGGTGAGGAGTTGTGGGGACTGTGCAGGGGGAGGATGTTGGTGGGAGTGGGGCATGTTGGGGACTGTGGCCTATGGGGCTGAGATGTTTGGAGCTTCTGTGAATGAGAAGTACATCAGGGCTCCTGGGATGTGTGTGTGTGAGGGGGGCCATCAGGGTAAGAGGGCGGCTGGTGGAGGGTTGTTGGGGTATATGTGGGGTGGGATGAGCATTCAGAGAGGTGTGCAGTATGAGGAATGTATGGGGTGGAGGCACTTTGCTGAACAGCCCCTATTCATGCCATACAGGGCTGGCAGCAGCTGGAGCAGAACTGGAGCGAGGTCGAGTGCTGCTCAGGTTTGGCTCAGTAGCCCCTTCATCATGACGGCGGGATGGCTGGGCCAAAAATGAGTGAAAGTGGAGAGCTCCCAATTTCCACAGTGCATAGGCCCCAAAATTCTTTAATCACCATTAAATGGTTACATTGATGCTTTGTGGATGTGATGTCATGAATTTGGCCTCATCCTGCAAACAGCTCCAGGTGGGCAGACCCTTACACCCTCCCAGAGCCCCACTGAAGTGACTGGGGCTTAACACCTTACTGAGTTGGTGAGCAACAGCTATGCTGTGTTCTTGCCACCTAATATATTTGTTCAAAAATGTACATATTGTAAATAAATCAGTAATATCCTGTGTCTGCATCCACTCGTTTCCTTCCCACTAAGGAATGAAGAGACTTCTTAGGTGAAATTCTGAAATTGTCAGAATTTTTTTTCATTGACATCCACAGGGCCAGGATTTCACCCCTGGAGTTCAATTTTTTTGCTACATTTATTATTATTATTGTTTATTATTTATTTTGTTATTTATTATAGCACTTAGGAGACCCAGTCATGGACCAGGACCCATTATGCTAGGTGCTGAACAAACAAAAAAACAAAGTGATGGCCCCTGCCCCTTAGAGCTTACAATCTAAGTATAAGACAAAACACAACAGATGGATACAGACAGATGGGGATGCACAATACTCGTGAGCACGCTAGGCAGTGGTCTCAGCAAAGCAGCACCCTAACCGTTGTCCAGTTTTTTGCTGGCATTACAGGAGATGTTATTATTTCTAGTTGCACTGCCAGCTGCTCACCCCGATCGGGAATCCTTTGTGCTAACTGCTGAAAAAACAGAGGTAGACACAGTCCTTTCTCACAAGAGTAATTAGATAGTGTAACATCATAAAAATTTAATCCTTTATTTACCGTACCTGTTCTATAGAAATAGGGTATATATTAATCACTGAGCAATTGTTAACAAAAGGAGGAAATGATATCATAGAAAACCATATAGTAACACAATATAGTTTCTGTTATTAGAATTGATAGCACAAGAGTTGTACATTTAGATCAAAATGTATTAGGCTGGGAGGATTGGGGAACTGTTTCTATGATATTCCATTAATTGATGCATTAAAATTAGTATTTATAGTTAAAATTTCCAATGTTTCAGCATGAAGCACAGCCATACTTTTGCCTTGAACCTGAATTTCTATGAAATCTCTAATTTTCTAAGTACCTAACAATCACTGAAATCATTTTAATAGAAAATGTCGGGCATTGTCACAGGAATTTGGCGTGTGTTGAATACAAAGTAGTAGAAACAGTGCTTTTTACCTGAATTCCTCTTATTGATTTGTGAAAATGGAATGACAAACAGATGCAAGACCTAAAGACTTTAGGATATTATGAACAGATAAATGGATAACGAATATGTAAAAGAACAACTCACAAGGAAACAAGTAAGGCTTTATACTGTAAAGAATTGAATTAAAGAAGGGTGTCACTCGTGCGGTCTACACCTGGGTGTGCACCTGAGAGCTAGGAACAGTGAGCAAGCACTGCCCAAACCCATGTGGCATAGCAACCCATAGGATTCATTGGTTGGATCTAATCATAACAGACTGGTGTCAATGCAGTTATGGGGGTGGAGCCATATTGTAACAGTTGGAACCTTTACACTTTTCTTTGTCAAAGTGTTGCACGTGGCTGATCCAAAAGGGTCAAGGAGGATGTGGGGCATATTTGCCACTTATCCCTAAAGCAGTCAGCTGTAAAGGAGAAGTGCAGAGTGCACCCCCTTAAAGGGGAGATGCAGTAGCTGTTATCCTCTGGAACTCTGGAAGCCTTTGGATTGTTTGAGGCACAATGCCTCCCAGATTTTCAGAGATGGGGCAGCGCAGCATTCAGGGGGCAATGCATTAATGACACAATTTTATGTCATTCTGAAAACAAGAACTATTAATTGTAGGACTCAATCCTGTACTCATCGCTCAGGAATCAGTAGAGCAGGGGTTTACAAACTTCATTGCACTGCACCACCCATTCTGACAACAAAAATTACTACAGGACCCCAGGAGGGGGGACTGAAGCCTGAGTCCACCAAGTCCTGCCACCCTGGGTGCGAGGGAGCAAAGCCAAATTCCCACCGCCCCAGGCCCAGGGGCCAAAGCCCAAGGTCATCAGCCCCAGGCAGGGGGCCTGTAACCTGAGCCCTGCTGCCTAGGGCTGAAGCCCTCGGGCTGTACTTGGGCTTTGGCCCTAGGCCCTAGCAAGTCTAAGCCAGCCCTGGCAACCCCACTAAAATGGGGCCATGATTCGCTTTGGGATCTTGATCCACAGTTTGAGAACCACTGCTAGAGTTTTACCTGACAAGGGGTGCAGGGCATGGTCCTGGAACCAAGATAAACTGTTATGTTCTTCTTTTAATTGAGTGAGCAAACATTTCAACTTCCCATAAACTGTGAATCATAAAGCACTATTATTATTTTATTTGCATTACGCTAGCACCTAGCCATTATTATTTGGATGATGCCATTTATGTGTCATAGAAGTTTTACAGGTTACCAAACTAAAATTGCAGAAGCTGATGCAAAGTCATCAGGAATCGAAGATGTGAGAAAAATTAGTTCTTTCTTTTTCTGGTAGCTTGAAAATAATAAATACATTTGTTTTCAAGACTTTCTGGACCAGAGCTGGTGTAAATTGGCATAGCTCCATCTGACCCACTGGAGTTAAGCTGATTTACACCAACTGAGAATCTGGCTCTATGTGTTTCCATTAATATAGAGATGCTGGTTTTATCTGATGTTTATATTAACGTTTATTTCACCGAACTGTTTTGATAGATTCTGGTTCACTTTCTAAGTTCCTGAAAACCATTGGTACAGAGACCCCAATCTACAATGAGCTCTGTACAAACAGGGCCTATACCCATTAGAAGCTCCGTTGCAAATAATATCTTAGTTTAGTGCTCTACATAAGATTATGAAACTTTATTTTAAGTACAGAAAATATAAGTAAAATAAGAGAAGAGCTATTGTTTTGTATGCAGATCTCTTGTATGCAATAGCTAGTGTAACTAATTAACCATGACTCTCTTATGACTGGGAAAAATAACCCAGAATTTACAATATCAGCATTTTTTCTTTACTTAAATACCATCTGATTCTGTAAAATAATGGTCTGGAACCAAGGGAACCTGATGGCCACAGCAGGTATGCAGCAAATTAACCCAAGGTTATTTAGAGTTTTAATGAATAATTATATTAATTAATGCAGAAATTAAAATAGTTTTTAGCCATTTGAATGTTATATTAAGGGAAATTTCTTATCACAGAAAAGCGTCTGAGAAGCATGCTAATTTAATAACAAAGTACAGTTTGAATCCTAATTAGAGAGAGGAAAACAAACTAACTAAAAGCACTAACAATATCTGTTACCCTGTTTGAGTTGTTACCCTGTTTGAGTTCATTAATTATCAGCCCAGTTTACTGAAGCCCTATAAAACCTTTTGTTAATTTCATATTTGATCTGCTTTCCTGGGCCAGATACATTATATATGCGCAAGGGCTGCAAGACTGAAACACACATTCTTATCTCCTACTGATGTTAATGGGAATTTTGAATGTAAAAAAATGTCAGTTCAGATGGAGCTGATACTATTGTGTCCTGTTGAGCAGAATTAATAGCATTCCAGGAAGTAGTGAAGACTTTTTTCCCACTCAAATGATCTGTTTTATCAATTACTGGGGAAAACTTGGGCTTGGTTACTCACCCCCTCTACAAAAGGCTACCATTTGTAGTGTATATGTAGTCACGGGTGAAGTCTACCCTGATGAGTTCCTTAAAGAGGCCAGATTAAAGAACAGTGTGGTCTTATTCTGATTTACGTGTCTGTGTGTGTTGCTTAGAATGACATATTTACAATACCTTTTAAAATGATATGAAGTCACTATAAGGAATCCAATAACTGTCCAAATTATTATGTATATTTCCAGTTATGTTTGGTCCTTGTGTCTCCATCACTGAGGGACAAAACAAAAAACCAACAATATTCAAAGTATTTAAAAGTCTGGATTTTGTTCTCATTTTTGTAGTAAGTAGGAATTTTCTGTAGGCTCATAGCTTCACCTGCTTTCATATATAAAATAAAAATCCTGAATTTGATTTGTTTTACACAGGAGTAACTCCATTGACCTCAGGGAAGTTAATCTAGGCTCACACTGGTGTAAGGAAAATCAGAACCAGGTGAATGGTGTCTAAGTAGATGAGCAGCCACACATAAAAAACATTTAGTAAAGTATCCATATGAGTCTGATCCTGCTCTCTCTTGCCAAAAGTACAATTAACGTCAATGGTTTGGGAGGAGTAAGGGCAGTGTAACTGGGTCCCAGAAGTCCTGCCTAGACATCAGTAGGACAGAAAATGGAAATGGAAATCTGAACTTCTATCTCCAACTCCCTCAGTTGCTCCCTTGGTATTGAAGTACCTGTAGCGTTTAAAGTCTTCCAGTGGTTTGAGGCATCTAGCAGTAGTAGCTTGTGCCAACTGTAATAACTGGCACAAGCACTGGGTTTCATTCTTGACTCTGATTTTCCTGTCCTGTGGTCTAATACAAAATTTCAAATTTATTCAAGTGTAGCTTATGACCTGTGAGCTTCTTATACCCTTTAAATGATGATTTTTAAAAAAATCTCATATAGAAATTGTTATAAATATAAAGGGAAGGGTAACCACCTTTCTGTGTACAGTGCTATAAGATCCCTCCTGGCCAGAGGCACCATCCTGTTACCTGTAAAGGCTTAAGAAGCTCAGCTAACCTGGCGGGTACCTGACCCAAAGGACCAATAAGGGGACAAGATACTTTCAAATCTTGGAGCGGGGGAGGAGGCTTTTGTTTGTGTTCTTTGTTTACATGTTGTTCTCTCTTGGGACTGAGAGAGGCCAGACAGAAATCCGTCTTCTCCCACCCATCCTAATCCAAGTCTCCAATATTGCAACCCGTATAGGTAAGCCAGGCAAGGTGGATTAGTGTATCTTTTGTTTTATGTGAATTTTCCCTGTGTTAAGAGGGAGGTTTATTCCTGTTTTCTGTAACTTTAAGGTTTTACCCAGAGGGGGATCTTCTGTGTTTTGAATCCCTGTAAAGTATTTTCCATCCTGATTTTACAGAGATGATTTTTACCTTTCTTTTTTTTAAATAAAATCCTTCTTTTAAGAATCTGACTGATTTTTCCATTATTCCAAGATCCAGGGGTTTGGGTCTTTGACGATTTTGTAACAAATTGGTTAGGATATTATTCTCAAGCCTCCTCAGGAAAGGGGGTGTGTAGGGCTTGGAGGGATATTTTGGGGGAAGACATCTCCAAGTGGTCTCTTTTCCTGTTCTTTGTTTAAAACGCTTGGTGGTGGCAGCATACTGTTCAAGGACAAGACAAAGTTTGTACCTTGGGGAAGTTTTTAATCTAAGGTGGTAAGAATAAGCTTAGGGGGTCTTTCATGAGGGTCCCCACATCTGTATCCTAGAGTTCAGAGTGGGGAAGGAACCCTGACAGAAATATAGGTTGAAAAATATGACTCTTCAAGTCATTTAGCTAAAGCAATGGCCACTGGAGACCTGATCCTGCAAGGTAATAGGATCATTTGCCAAGTGGTCGCATTTAAAATTTATTTTATTTGTGAAAAATTCTACTGGCTTGAGAGAGATTCTCTATACTTAAACGGGCAATACTGCTAGAAATGGTGATATGTCTCAGAATAAAACTGAGGTGTTTCAATCTACGTATCCAATCTAAAAAAATTCATACTTTTGCGAAGAATGTCTGAAAGCAAATTCTTTATCTCTTTTACTCTCTTGACTTAAATATGCCCAAATGGACTTTTTTTCTTCAAAATGTGTGTGTGAAAGAGAGAAAGTGTGCTTTCTGACAGAAAAGACCTTGTACCACAGGACACCTTGAATCACATACAAGATTTCAAGTCACAATGAATTCCCTTACCACCCTCCCACCCACTTACTATAGCTACGAAAACACTGAGAACAGGAATTCCTAATGGTAATATTGTAAATGAACTCTAAACAAAACGGGCAGTAATAGACACCAGTGTGAAGTTACATAAAGTTTAATACACTTTATCTCATTCATTATATCAGCAATATATGCTGTGAGTTTCAGCCAAATGGTTAATGCTGTAAAATAATACTTCTGTATAGTATTCATGAATGAATTTCATTCTTGCCTATTCTAGCTCAGAAGCATTAGTGGGGCCTGGACCATGAAGGAGAGCATCTTTCTATGTGTATGAATCAGATTCAGTACATGAGATGAAGAGATTATGACAGTTTCAGCGTGCTTCCCATGCATATACATACCCCGTTTGCCATACAAACTAGTTTTGTAGTAATTCATTCAAAATGTGACTAGATTTTAACAAGCAAGAGATTTTTAAGGGAATCAAGACAGTGACTGGAGATCTACCTTCCACCACTCCCAAAGAAAAAGTAAACTTCACCAAGGAAATCAAGTGTAAAATGACTAGATCCCTTCCATGAACACACAAAAAGTTGGAAACCTCATCTGACCATATATAAGCCAGATTTAGCCATTTACAATATAAAAGTGGTAACTAAATAACTAAAATACTATTTCTCTAGTTTTTCCAACCAGATTGTATTTCCTCTTTTCATTCTTGGCCAACAGGGAATTGACCCATAGGGAATCTGCCACATGCTAAACCACTATTGAGAATTACTAGAAAAAGGAAGTATTTTGCAATATAGTTAATGAATTGATTAAGCAAGAAAATTAATAAGGAACATAAATACACTAGAGTACTGTGCAGTAATTCTGTCCATAGACTTACCTTAGTGCTTGCTGAAATAGCGTAATTAATCCCACTAACCTATCGTGTTAATTGTTCTTTGGATTTTCTTTAAAACAAAGCAATGCTAGGCCTTTTCTGTTACTGTGTTATGGATAAGGACATCTCATCTTAGGTTTATATGTGATTTATGAATTTAAATACAAGGATTTACAAAGGTGAAAAAGGAAGCTTCCAGAGGGGCTTATAAGTACAGTTTAATAAATGTGATAAATTTAAATCAAGCTGACACATCATTTTAGGAAGGGATTGCATGTTTGGAAAAAGCTGTACGTAAGGATAGGCAAACACAGTACAGAATATATGAATATAAGGCCATTAATTATAAGTTAAGTCGGCATTATTACACACCACAAAACTATGTATGCCATTAGTTCATGTAAATGAGTCCCTGAGCTAACCACAGGTGCTGTCTGCAACTGACTTGCTTTCAGGAGTTTTAGGCTTTTACTGTGTAAAAAAAAAAGAAAAGAAAAACCAAAAACATATGAATGATTCCTGGAAAAAAATCAAAGGTGGGTCAACCCTTTTCCTGCAAATATTCCTCTGTTTAATTTATTTGTAATGCTTACTTACTGGTACCATGCTAGTCCTTATCCTGTAAAGATAACAAATTAATTGGTTGACATAGAACAGCTTTATTCTGGACAGAGAAATGTTGTCACCTGTCAAATAAAATATAATTTTCGTCCTTCATTTCTTGATAAACTGCTTAATAAGTTCCATCAAGTACTTTTCTCTTCCATTTGCAAGTTACCCAAACTCTCATTTAATCATTTTAAAACCAGTATACCATATCAATGACATTTTGGGAGTAAATCTAAATGAAGATTATAATACCATGCCTGTATTCAATGCACTATTTCACATCATGTCTTTGAATTCCAATCACTTTAAGAAATAGTGAGCTAAATTCTATTTAGTTAAACTGCTGTAACTCCATTGACTTCACTGATTTTACTGAAAGCAGAATTTGGCCTGCCGTATGTGCCGCAAATATAGATTGAAACTTTTGAAATGTGTAGACCAGGGATCGGCAACCTTTGGCACCCGGCCCGTCAGGGATATCTGCTGGTGGGCTGGGACGGTTTGTTTACCTGCAGCGTCTGCAGGTTCGGCCGATTGCAGCTCTCACTGGCCGCGGTTTGCCATTCCAGGCCCATTGGGGCTGCGGGAAGCATTGTGGGCCGAGGGATGTGTTGGCCGCCGCTTCCAGCAGCCCCCACTAGCCTGGAACGGTGAACCGCGGCCAGTGGGAACTGTGATTGGCCGAACCTGCGGACGCTACAGGTAAACAAACCATCCCGGCCCACCAGCGGATATCCCTTATAAGTCGCATGCCAAAGGTTGCCAATCCCTGGTGTAGACAATTGAAAGACAATTTCAACTTGAAAGTAAAGAAAACAAGGCCAGATTTTCAAAGGTTTTACACACACAGTTTTATGTGAAAAACTTACACACAATTTGCGCGTACATTTACTGGGACACAAACTGTATATGCCATTGGCCAGTTATGGTCACTTCTCTTACCTGACTTTAATGAGAGCAGGAACCAGCCCTAAATCAGACGGACAATACTGCTAACACATGCTGCACCAGATGAGCACATGGGGGTTTTATCTCAGACTGGTACAGAATAAAACAGTGTTTCCTGAATTCCTATGTGTGGCCTAAATTATTTCACATGCATATCATTACCATGAAGTAAAATGAGAATGTACCTGCCAGAATACTAAGCTTTCAAAATAAGAGCCCAGTTTTGAATATGTATATTATTGAGTAACTTGTAAAATCACCTGGGGCCTGATTGTGGAACTTTGAAAGTCACTGAGAGTTTTGCCATTGACATTTATGGTGCAGGACTGGACACTTAATTCTTTCACATTAAATAGCTGACTTTAGAAGATATTTAGTGATGCACAGATAAGGACCGTGCCCTTAATAGGGACACTTTTGGGTGTTTGTATTTACTGTATGGACATGCAAGTCCTAGTATTTTGATGCCCTACAGAACCAGTTTGGTTTGATTCAGGAAAAGGAATACAGTTGCATTAGATGAATTGACTCGTCAGGCATAATTGTCAAGTATTTCTTGCTATTTTGTTTCTGGAGCCTGCAACAGACATGTCTATTATTTTCCCTTTCCAGGAGTTTGTCATGATTGTTGTGTTTGGTTTGGAATATATCATTCGTATCTGGTCAGCTGGCTGCTGTTGTCGCTACCGAGGATGGCAAGGAAGATTGCGATTTGCGAGGAAACCATTCTGTGTAATAGGTGAGTTTCCCAATTAATTTCAATGTAAATTCCAAAAGTTACAACCTAGACATCACAGGTTGGCTGATTTCTTGCACACATAATAACAGATTCAGTTTATTTACTTGATTTTACTGTAATTCTTTAAAAAAATGTCTGATTTGGAACCAACATGTTGGTGCAATAGTGAACCTGTGTAACAGCAGGATCTCAGCTTCATTACCCTCATCCTCTGACCTCCTTGTTCTCTCCAGTTGCTATTTGCACTCACTTGTTGCAACTCATTTCAAATTAGATTATAAACTCCTAGGGGCAGGAGACATATTGGCCTGTGTTTGTACAACACCTGGCACCAGGGGTCCCCAACCTAATTGCAGTAGCACCCAAAGGCCCCAATGCAAATAACAAATAATCTCACCAAAAAAGTCCTTCAGTTGCAGTGGGGCTGTAATGAGGGAAATATGAGTAGGTGGAATTCCCAAAAGAATCACTTTTGTTGAAGCTGTGATGTTTAGAATGCAAGAGCAGCCAATATTAGCCACGTTGCAGGTTCCTTACAAGTACACTGACCAAAGTAAGTATGGGTGTGTCAGGTAAAGGTTGATTGGGAGTGTATAGAGAAGGTCACAGTGGGTTTCGACCATTTTGCATTACTCAGAGGTGTATCATCTATAAAAGCATCATTATTAAGCACTTTACAATAAGTCCTATAATTATCAATTGTAGGGGCTTTTTCCCAATAAATACAGTAGAACTTTGAGTCCCATATCCGAACCATGGTTAGCCAGATCTAATGTGAAATTAGGGAACAACATGTCCCCTGAGGCTTACTGCACAGTTGGCTAAAGAGGAAAGCAGGGAGAGGAAGTTACCTGTTTCCCCAAGGCAACTGGCTGAAGAGGAGACAGAAGGGACTCGTGTGTAGAAACTCCACTCTCTCCTGTCTTTTCCAGGCAGCCTTCATTGGGGAAGCCAGCCCCTCAAACATTCCCTCTCCCTGAATTCAGCCATATGACTCCCCTGATTAATCAAACCCATGGGTATTTGCAGGTTTTTGGTACACTCAACTCTTTCTAATAATCAAGGTTCTACTGTACATAATTCAAGATAACAGAACCAGACAGTTCAGCACAGGTGGTTTATTAACGATAAAATAAGTCAAACATTTAAATAGCAGAAACATGTTTAACATCCCAGATTACTTGCTGCTGTCCTAGAACTCTTTGTTTGGAGATAGCCACAATTTGTTCAATCCAGCTTCAGTTTATCTTCAGTTTTCTTTCCTCCTACTGTGTGCAAGCCTTTTGCTGCTAATTAACTTCATTTTGGAGGTGTTAATTCCTTGCATAAAGTAAGTTAGTTAAGGGACACAGTCATGCTCAAAGTTACACATCCAAACCTGTGTTACTTACGAACCTGTCGATAATTAAAGAAGGCCAGATTATGGCCCATTCTGGGCACTAGCCGAAGGGAGTAAGAAGGGCATAAAGCACCCCATGTACCATAACGCAGCTTCCAGGACCTGGTGGGTAGCATGCTCCACAGTGCCGCTGTGTCCCCTCCTGCGTGCCAATGAGCAGGAAGGAGTGAGGAGTGAATACAGCTTTGACTCTGACCCCTGGCGGTGTATCTACACCAGCATATCAGGGAGCACATTCTGGCAGTCAGTCTCCCTTCTGGGCCATTCTAGGAGCAACACTGCAACATAGACTCCATTGCATGGGGCTAGGTCACAATCTAGACCAGAATTTTAAGCAATCGTTATATACTTTTCACTGTTTTCCCTGATTGTTTCTTGCTCTTCACTTGTTTCTAACTATTAAACTGGCCCCATTTGTTCCTATCTCTGCTTTTTCTCTTGGTCTATAGTATTCTCATGCTTCATGCCTCATGCTGCAGCATTTAAAAAATGAACTAATGGAAAAAAACGTAAGGAATGCCTTTCTATTTGTTAGCATTTGTAAAATGTTTTTCCTGGGTGGGGACTCTAAATGTTGGGCCTAAACTATCTGACAGTATTGCTTTAAATACTTAGCAATTTTCCTTTATGGGTTATTTTATTTTTACTTTTTGAACCACTTGAAAACTAGCATTCTTTTCTATTGTTTTTAATAGGTCTACTAATAATGGTGAGTCATATGGCTTTATTAGCTGAACTCCCCATTAAAGTCAAAGTAGAGTTCCTCTAAAATCCCATGACTAGATTTGGCTTTTTGTTTTTTAATCCTTATTTACAGTTCATTCATTCTACTTCCCATTTCAATGTAATAGTGATATCTTTACAGCCATGGTCTGTTTGCCCTTAATTTAACTTGCCTGTATATCCTCAGCAGATCTAACTACTTTTGCAGTCAAACACAATTACTTAGGTCATTGGCCTAAGAGGTAGAAATAATAAATGTTCAGATTACCAAAAAGGTCAAGTTCAGAGAGCCTTTCTTTTGTTTAGATTTCATTAATGACCTGTCAGTGTGTAGTACTCACAACCAAAGGCCAATACTTACAATAATGAGCCTATGATGTCAGTAAGTCTGACAAGTTAGTTTACAAACAACTCTGGGTGCTCCTTGGTAAGAAAAGATACATCAGTACATGTTGGCCTGCTTTGCACCCTATTCGCTGTCTCAGAGGATATGGGAAATATAATTGTGCTATTCATCCTGGCTATGTATTTTGTGTTAGATTGAGAACTGCCTGATATCCCTTATTTTACCTAATTACTACTTGGCCAGTGTATCTCATCCACAGAGCACACAAGCGCTGACCCGTGTACTAGGCATATCAATTTGAAGCTGGAATTTCAGGACTGCAAAGGATGTTGCCATATTGTGCTGTAGAGGCTCACAGCGGTGAAGGGATCAAGGCCCTCACTTCCTAGCTTCTCTTTATTGGGCCCCAATGACTGTTGATTTAATATATGATCTGTCCTAATTTTGACATATTTGTCCTTTATTTAGAAAAATGATCATTTGGATTCCAGTACTATTTATATGGGTCTTTAATTTATCCTCTTCACTAAGGCAGTCAGACTGGTCAGATTGTGTCACTGAAGCGCAGGGTTGTGTAGGAGGAAGTGCACAGCCATACAGGACTTGGAAGAGTTTCCAAAAAGCAGCATGCCTCAGGAGGGAGCAATGCTCTCTGAAATTCTCCAGTATGCAAAGCCATACTGGATCAGACCAAAGATCCATCTAGCCCAGTATCCTGTCTTCCAGCGGTGACCAATGGCAGGTGCTTCAGAGAGAATGAACAGAACAGATAATCATCAAGTGATCCACCCCCTGTTGCCTATTCCCAGCTTCTGGCAAACAGAGGCTAAGGACACCATCCCTGCCCATCCTGGCTAATAGCTATTGGTGGACCTATCCTCCATTAATTTATCTAGTTCTTCTTTGAACCCTGTTATAGTCTTGGCCTTCACAACACCTTCTGGCAAAGAATTCCACAGTTGTGTTGTGTGTGAAGAAATACTTCCTTTTGTTCATTTTAAACCTGCTGCCTATTAATTTCATTTGGTTGTGAGGAGTAAATAACACTTCCTTATTTACTTTCTCCACACTAGTCATGATTTTATAGATTTCTATCATACCTCCCTTAGTCGTCTCTTTTCCAAGCTGAAAAGTCCCAGTCTTATTAATCTCGCCTCATATGGAAGCTGTTCCATACCCCTGATCATTTTTTTTGGCCCTTTTCTGTACCTTTTTCAATTCCAATATATCTCTTTTTGAGATGGGGGACCAGATCTGCATGCAGTATTCAAGATGTGGGCATATCTAGGACACACTTACCCTAGGATGTTGCAGCCACAAAACAGAAAAATCTGAGCCACTGCAAAATTACAATTTTTCATTAAAAGTCAGAAGGAACAAATCTGTGTTTGTGCGGTATTTAGCACAATAGAGTTTTGTCCATGACTGGGGTTCGTAGGTGCTATTTCAATATTTAAAACAAGAAATGAGAATAATAACAAGAAACTATCAGTTCTGTTAGGCAATTCATTGACATCCCAAAACAAAAAGTGCACTTGAATGGCAAAAATACACTTCTTCCTTTAAAAAGGCATTGGCTTTGTAGCTAGCATAGGGAAGGATGGTGTAGTTATTAGAGCTGGGTGAAATGTTTTTTGGAAAAATGGTTTACTTGTTGAAAAATGCAGTTTCAGTCAATCCAAAACTATTTGCAAATTTGATCCTATAAATTTCATCTGGGAAAAACTTTTCCAGGGCCAGATTCAGAGTGTGAGCATCCCCATCTCTCCCTATAACCTTTAGCACAGAGATTAAGGCACCTGGGATGTGGAAGACCCAGGGTTTGAATCCCCATTCTGGAACAGGAACTTGAACACAGATCTACTCCTCCCATATGAGCATCCCCACCACTAGCCTATAGGGTATTCAGGCGGGGTGGAGGGGGGGTTGCTCTCAGTCTCTCTTGTTGAAACCATTGCACTTTGAGTAAATAATAGAGCAGAGACTTGAACTCAGCCTCCACCCTTCCAGGCAGTGCCCTAACCACCAGGGTGCAGGCTATTCTGCATTCAGTCTCTCCTGTTGCAGCTGTTCTAATCTGAATAAACAGCCAAACATTCATTGTGTCAAAGAGAGAGCGTGAGAACAACTCTCCAGCTTGGTGATTAAGGCACTCACCTGGGAGGTAGAAAACATGGATTCAAATCTTTTCTCTGCCTGATTCAGAGTAGTCATTTGAATCTACAACTACCTCATCTTGAAAAATCAATTATTTGCCCATCTCTGATAGTTATCCATTGTGACAGGGGGAGGAGGACTTGGGGGTTCTGTTTTAGGTGGAGCTGGGATATCCAGGAAGAAATGTGCCAGAGGCGGCTTCAGAGACAAACTGGAGGGATGGATTTATGACTCGCGAGTATAAAGATGATAGCTGAAGCCATGACAGCTGATGAGGTCACCCAGGTCTGGAGAGAACAAAGGAAGGGACATGTCCCTTTTGATTCAGGCTGAAAAGGAGGAGAGAGAAGAAAGTAGAACTGCCCAGGAAGAGGACACTAAAGGAGCACTATGAGAGGTAGGAGATCGAGTTGAGTAATTGTTCCTGAAAGTCCAGTGAGGACAATCAATGAGGATGGCAAAGTGTATTGTTTCAAAACAGCAGACAGAAAGAGGAGAATGAAGAAGTCACACTTGGATTTGTTCAGGAAGAGATGACTGGTGACTTTCATTAATGCAATTTGAGTGGAGTGAAGTAGGGGAAAGCCAGATTGAAAAGACTCCAGGAGTCAGCAATGTAGAAGCCACAATCGTGGGACTAGGCAACATGCTCAAGGAACTTGGAAGTCAATGGGAGGAGAAAGATTAGACAGTAGCTGATAAGGCAGGAGGGACTGAGAAAAGATTTTTTAGCATAGGGCGGAGGCATATCTGAAGAGAGAGGCAAAGGAATCAGAGGAGAGACAGAAAGTGATTACAGATGCATGAGAGAAGAAAAAGAATGGCATGGGGGAGGTCAAGAGGTGACAGCAGATGAAAAAGAAAAGTGAATAGATAATTATCGTAATTATTTCAACATTTTCCTTTCCGGCCCTAGTACCCCCAGTTCATACATAACAATCTCAATCAGCACCTTATCATAGCAAATACAGATACACTGTGAAATTGTCTCTAAATTCAGAAAAAATATTTGTTAAGGGATTGTGCAAGTGGCATGTCTACAGAAAAGTTTAATAGTTTAAAAGTGAAATAAAAACTGTGATCGATATGATATTTCCTACACATCTACAATTGATCCAGCCATTTCCCTTCTTCTGGGAGACAGGATTAGCTAGGAATGTCAGATCTTGAATACCACCTCACATATTAGAGGGTTAGAATGGAAAACCCTCATACATCCACATTATTATTTTTAAAGAACTTTCATGGACATCTTACAGAAACACATGGCTATAAAGCCGCTCTGATACTGGGGTGTTTTAATTATTGGTCTAGCCATCACTGCTCTTAGAATCTGTCTCCTGTGTTTGTGGTCATTTGCTTCTGTGTTTGAGGTGTGAAAATTATGTGTTCCATCACAGTGTAACCATAGTCACATATATCACTTGATTACATGGAGTGAGGAACAAGAAATTAATCACCCAAACTTATGGCCAAAGTCAGAGATCTGCCTTCTACAATTTCCCAAACTTCTTGAGTTTCCACCAGTTTTCCTTCATTTCTTGGCCTTCCAGTGTGCCTAGTCCCATGAAATACTACCCTCTCCTAACTAGAGAAGCTACCATCTTATCAATGGATACTTTTGTAAGGACATTATTTATCCTTTAAATCTGCAATGCTCCTTCTAACCAGAGGTACCAGTAAAGTATTAATGGTCTGATGGATGCACCAGTAGCAAACATACAAGCTATCTAGATCAGCTCCCACTTTGGTTTGGTGTTTGTCCTGATTTCCCAAGTCTGCTGAAGTATGTCTGCAGTTGCTGGCACGGTAGTGTGACACAACTCACTGTGTTTGTAACCAGAATGAACTGGTTACTGAAAAGGGCCTTTCTGTAGCATGAGAAGACAGCAAAGAGCTGACTACCCCAGCCAAACATCTTTCTCCTTCTTTTTTTTACTCTTCAATAAATCCATATTGACCAGATAACTCAGGCAAAGGTGTTCAGAGATGGTCCCTCATCTCCTTCCTTTCCCAGACCCTGAGAAGTCTGTCCTGTGAGAATTACCATCTTTTGCTTTTCTGGAGTCTTATTACAGGCTGAAGTAGCTGGAAAACTGCTCCATGTTAGATCTTGTAAAAAATTAATCAAAGCCATGAATAAAAGGCACCACTAACAAACTTATCATTAGGTTCTAGTTAAGACTTTTGCTTTTGTGCTTTATTATGATGTCACCACCATCTCTCAGTAAATTGTTGCATACAGCAGGGAGAAAATTTAATTCTTGAACTTGTGTTATACCAATAAAATAAAAAATAGCAGGATCTTATTAAAGGGAATAAGGCAAAATGCCACATTTATTGTGAATGCAGAAAGAATCATAGTAAGCAGTTAGTTATAGCTATAACATTCCGTTCAATTTCATATTTATTCACACATTCATTCATACGCACACACACACAGGTTCTACAAAGTTGTTATCATAGTTACCAGCCTTAGAGTTGCTCATACCAAGCCACTGGCCAGGTAACCTGGACACGAGGAGGGAGCAGGGCCTTGTCAGATGCACATCTGATGCTCCTGGAAGTTGGTTTGCAGAATCAGACCGCAAAGTTCTCAGTTTCTAGAGTCCATTTTTATAGGAATTTCTTCCTATGCCAGTCTATGGGAATTGCTTTATCATGCTATTGCTGAATCAATCAGCAAATGGCACGTTCCTGACAGCTCCGTGCTGCCAGATGTTATCTTGTTCTTCGGTTCTCCCACCCTTGAGGCTGTTGGGTGGATTCCAGTCTGCCCTCCGGGGGGTCCTCTGGTTGTTTCCACTTGACGCCTTCTTCGGCTGATCGACACTGGATTCCCTGATCATTCATTTATTATAAGCATCCATCCACATACATCCTCTATCTCTATTTTAATCACAATTGTTAACAAAGCGAGATGAATACAACGAAAGAGCGGGGAGTCTCTGTGTGAGTTGTTGTTGTTACAAAGTATTGCTTTGAGAACAGACTCTGTCTTAGGATGTACTAACACAATTAGCAGCTTGCAAGTTTCACACAGAGGGGGAGAGAAACAGTAAAAATAAAAGACCAAAAACCAAGAGACCTTTTAGTTAGTAATACCCTGGAATTTAAACTATGGGGAATCAAACTCATTTGTGATTTTAATACAGAACTTCTTTAATATGATCCAGCATAACACTTGCATACACAAAAGCAATACTTAATGTACATGTAAGTGTACTGTTCATATTAACTGACTGTCTACAAATTCAGTGTATACTCTCATATAATTTTTGTACAGAACTCTCATTATAGTGCTCCTTCTAAAGCTGAATGATAGTTTAGGCTTTTAGTTGGTTACCAATAAAGTTTTTAAGTTTGTAGGCTATCTTACTACCCTCCCAGTTCGCAAGGTGTCTTCTTTCTACTGATGGCGAGAGTCAGGGAATTGTGCATCGGGCAAGTTAATTATATTCTGGCATCCTTTGCATCAACTGTGTGTTACTAGCCACTGAGCTTCCTCCCCAGCCGTCACCAGTGTCTCTAACAGCCCCTGAACCTGGAGTTGCAGTGTGTGATCTCTCTAGCTCTGCCTTGAAGGACAGTTGTTCCTCAGTAGTTCTTATGAAACTATGGTTGTGGTAGTAGAGTTTTCCATTGAATCTGAATGCCCCAACCTTGTGCAAAGTCCAGATTCGAATGTGGGTTTTCAGCCCCTTGTTTGGGAATGTTTTGACCTAATGTTTTGTTTTGAGCCCACTGTGACAGAATATACTCCTGTATTCACACCCTACACACTATTGTAATAATCTTTATACAAAGGATGCCTTGTAAGGTATCATTTCAAAACTCATAATTTGCTGGACAGTATTGTCCTGATAAAATATGTATGGTAACATTGTATGTGAAGTTATAAGAGTGCCCTGTATGGTGTATGTTCCAAACCCCACAGCCCTGCCCCAACAGAAGGCAAACAGGGCTGTCCTAATCAAAGGGGGGTGTGCTCTGCTTAATTTGCATTTAAGCATTAAACAGAGGCATCAAGCAGGAAGGGAAGATAAAGAGAGTTCATGCTTTCTGATGGTGTATTTCTCCAGTCGGGTAATGCTTTTCATGCATCTCTGTTAGTCCATTAGTAGTTTCCTTATAGCTGCTCCTACTTTATCACGAGACTAGCTATAGTACAATGAAAGTTATACAAGTTCAAATTCTGCTGATGTTTCAACTGTGCAGATTCCCAACAGGGAAACTTAAGTCCATTCTCCATAATCCATCTCTTGGATGTCATTCTTGGCAAACCTTGCTTTGGAACATTCAGTGATAGCAGTGGCTATTGTGTGTTACAGGATCTATTTCTCATTAATCAAAGTAGTAATTACCATCACAGAATATTTTTGTCAGCCCACTATAAACAAATCTACATCTAGGTTGTTGCAAGGTTGGTTGGGGGTTTAATTTATTTATGAAATGATATGTTATGTGCCCATCACCATAGTATTTAGGCACATTACATAGATTAAATGCAACTAGACAGTAAATCTACTGCCCTCAATAAACAGCATAAATAACCCCTTTCCTGTACTCCCTGAACTATAAAGAACCTAATTATGGTCCATAGTTAAGTATATGCTTAACCTAAGTGATGTGCCTTGCATTACATTCTAAAGGTTGGCAAAGTGGAGGTCTGGAAGGATCAATCTTCACAGTTGGGGCCCAGCTGCTAAAAATGCCCTGTTATAAACTTCAATCAAACACATTCAGAGCCAAACCCTGTTCGCCTTACTCCAGAGAATAGTCTAATTATAGCCAACCAGATTACTCACTTGAGCAAAATTAACAGGATTTGTCCATTAGTGACTGTTAGAGAAAGTGCCTCAGATGATCTCAGTTGGCACAGTGAGGGGCAGAGGAAGAGTTATGTTTTTTTAAGGTAAATAGGTCCCAAACCCTGTAGGGCTTTTTTCACAAATGATTAGTGGCATCTCTTCATGTCTGGCAGTCCTGACAGAACAATTCTTTGGAGTGTGTGAAGCAGCTACCTAGTCAGCAGGTAGCGGGCCTACTGGCAGACTAAGGGCCTGCTTACTGTGTGTTAATAAGGATGACAAAGTCTGGTCCTCTATTTTATGAAGCTACTTACCCACCATTCAAAGGAAATCTGCTTGATTGATACACTCCAGTTCCTGGTTACATCTTTTTGGCATAAGCTGAGATATCAGTAGTCACTTCTTTTTGGTGATCTGATTCTGCTCTGTGTATGTTCTTATAGCAGCCTCATCACCACAGTATCTCAGCACCTTCCAGTAGTGCATTAAGTGATGTGATTAACATCTGTCACATGTGGTTCATTTTCCCTCTCTCATTCTCTCTCTGGGGAAAATTTTTTGTGTCATGTTTTGTTTTGGTAGAGTTACTGAGTGTTTATATTAGAGCAGGCAAGGTTGAAGAAGTACACTTTGCACTTTAAGTGGGAGGTGGTGAGGTTTGTAGTGGTAGTTAGCACCTGTGGAAGTTTGTTCCACTCTAGGACTGGCCTCCAAGAAAGCATTGTTTCCTGCACAGATGAGGTTTACCCTTGTGGTAGAAAGTTCTATTGCGCCTGAGGAGTGGAGGTGTTGGGATTAGGACCAGGGTCAGAGTATTAGGTGATCTTTTACATATGCTGGGACCAGACCTTTGAGCACCTGAAAGATATTCAATGGGAAGCCAATGGACAGAGCAGAGGACAGGTATGCAATAGAAAGTCCATGATGAATGTCAGAGATCCTTTTCTGCATTGTCTATCCAAGTGATATTTTTAATTACTTTCTTTGAAGGCCTTTGGGAGCTAATAACAGAAACTATTGAAGATCATTTCCAAAGCATCATGTACTGTGTCCACACGTGTGGTCTCATACCAGATTATATCAGTCAGGCTTGGTACGTGCAAAAACAAAGCTAGACATTCTTTACACATTTGAGCATAGATTTTCCTTTGCTAGAAAAAGTGTCCTAAAGTCAAATGCCACAGGCTGGCCGTTTAGCAGTCTGGAGACTCTTAATCCATATTCACCCTGTAATTGAGTTACAGATTCCATTCCCATCATATTTTAGGGCTGGATGTTTGGTCACTAACCTTTGAAACTCTTTGAAAACATTTTGATGCTAGAATTCCCAGTAGCATCCCTGAGCCTTCAACACATCAAGAGGTTCATTGACCTTGCAGAAGAGGTGATAGGAATTGGACAGATAGTCGACAGCCCTGAGGAATACTGTACACTTTGTGCACTTTTTAGACAGGGCATGTCCAAAATTGCTAAAATGTTTTTAGGGACTGGCTCTAAACCTTCTGCTATTAGTGGTCTCCAGTATATGAAATTGCTAACAGAATCGGCCTCTGTTCCTCTCCCTCCCTCCTACCTTCCTTTATTCAATCTGAGATTTACATACTCTGCTCTGTTGGGCTGTGTTATCGGATTACAATCATGATCTCTGTTGAAATTCATAAGATATTTCCATACCCCAACCTAAATAGTCATTGACAATAGCATCCGCCCCTTACAGAACATTTAGGATTTAATGTTTATGTTTTAGTCACTCATCTAGAGCATGATTATGCCAAATATGTCAACAGAATGGAGTCTACGAAGTAGTAAAATAGCTCCTACCTCAAAATAATTTGTCAGTCCCATTTTAGCTTTTTTATTTTTTAAAAGAATTGCTTCAAATATTGGTTGCTGAGCAAGTTTCCACTCTATATGATATCCAGCGAGATGCTTCAGGCAGAGAGTTGAATCATTTAAAACCTTCCATATTGATCCACCACTGGTTCCTTTGCTAGATGTATATTATTGTATACTTTTGCAACTGACTGTTATATTGCCCTAACTGTGCAATGCCCAACCTTTCACTAGATTCTGGTGGACGAAGGTGCACCGCCTGGTGGCAATTTATGTTAAAGTCCAATTTGTGGCATTTCCCATTATGAGCATGCCAGAGTGCATTTATCTTCAAGGTGCCAATATGTGCCATTGTTGAATGTTAGTTTAGAGTTTCTGTACCCGAGTTTGTGCAATCTGTCTAGAATTACATAAGAGTAATTGTTAAAGCTTATTACATGGAAGACAGGAGAATTGTCAGTCTGATATCTGGATATATGAACTAGGTGTGGTGTGGCTTGCAGGTTTAGTTGTGCAAACAGCTCTTCCTCTTCGATTGTCACAGCCCCAACCCAGTGGGTGATGATATAGACAAACTTATTTGAAGAAATGTGATTGGTATATATTGTAGGATCTCTCTATAACTACCTCGCAACTGTCTTGATTTTTATTTTTAGTGTCAGTAATCACATTAATCTCCTTTGCACTGATGGTGGGCATTTGCCTCATTTATTTTCCCAATAAATACATTTTTGCTGTTCTCTGCCTACAGACAGTTTTGGTTTTTTTCGGTTTAACCTAGGATGTTTGAAGCTATCTTGTGTGTACTGTATATCTTCCACTCTGTCTGATGCTTTAAGTTTTTGTAGCTATGATTATTATTATTATTTATTTTGCTTGTTTACTGCCATGGCTTCATTATAATTTGTGCCTAAGACTAGACTGTTTCTAATAAGTTCATCTGTAGACAAGGGTAGGTGGTATAGGGTAGAGGGTATATTAGGATGAGGGTAGGTGATGCAGTTGTGTTAGTATTGGTCTGTAATTGCTGTTTCATTTTGATCACATGTTGTAATTTAGAAAAGATGCATTCTCATTTCTTTTAGATAGCATGTGTTTTTCAGAAGTGATTAAGATTTCTGTTATATCTTGGCAGCCTTAATTGTTAATGGCATGTTAAAATGCAGGCCTGGCCCATTGCTATGTTCAATGTGGCCAATCTGATTGCCAAATCTTGTTTTTAATCCAGTAAGATCCAGATCCAGTAAGTAGCAGAATACGGACCCTAGACTTCAGGAAAGCAGACTTCAACTCCCTCAGGAAACTGATGGGTAGGATCCCCTGGGGGAATAACATGAGGGGGAAAGGAGTCCAGGAGAGCTGGCTGTATTTCAAAGAATACCTATTGAGGTTACAGGACAAACTGTCCCGATGTGTCGAAAGAATAGTAAATATGGCAGGCGACCAGCTTGGTTTAACGGTGAAATCCTTGCGGATCTTAAACATAAAAAAGAAGCTTACAAGAAGTGGAAGATTGGACAGATGACCAGGGAAGAGTATAAAAATATTGCTCGGGCATGTAGGAATGAAATCAGGAGGGCCAAATCACAACTGGAGCTGCAGCTAGCAAGAGATGTTAAGAGTAACAAGAAGGGTTTCTTCAGCTATGTTGGCAACAAGAAGAAAGCCAAGGAAAGTGTGGGCCCCTTACTGAATGAGGGAGGCAACCTAGTGACAGAGGATGTGGAAAAAGCTAATGTACTCAATGCTTTCTTTGCCTCTGTCTTCACGAACAAGGTCAGCTCCCAGACTGCTGCGCTGGGCAACACAGCATGGGGAGTAGGTGGCCAGCCCTCTGTGGAGAAAGAGGTGGTTAGGGACTATTTAGAAAAGCTGCACATGCACAAGTCCATGGAGCCGGATGCGTTGCATCCGAGAGTGCTAAAGGAATTGGCGGCTGTGATTGCAGAGCCATTGGCCATTATCTTTGAAAACTCGTGGCAAATGGGGGAAGTCCCGGATGACTGGAAAAAGGCTAATGTAGTGCCAATCTTTAAAAAAGGGAAGAAGGAGGATCCTGGGAACTACAGGCCAGTCAGCCTCACCTCAGTCCCCGGAAAAATCATGGAGCAGGTCCTCAAGGAATCTATCCTGAAGCACTTACATGAGAGGAAAGTGATCAGGAACAGCCAGCATGGATTCACCAAGGGAAGGTCATGCTTGACTAATCTAATCACCTTCTATGTTGAGATTACTGGTTCTGTGGATGAAGGGAAAGCAGGGGATGTGTTGTTTCTTGACTTTAGCAGAGCTTTTGACACGGTCTCCCACAGTATTCTTGTCAGCAAGTTAAAGAAGTATGGGCTGGATGAATGCACTATAAGGTGGGTAGAAAGTTGGCTAGATTGTCGGGCTCAACGGGTAGTGATCAATGGCTCCATGTCTAGTTGGCACCCAGTATCAAGTGGAGTGCCCCAAGGGTCGGTCCTGGGGCCGGTTTTGTTCAATATCTTCATAAATGATCTGGAGGATGGTGTGGATTGCACTCTCAGCAAATTTGCAGATGACACTAAACTAGGAGGAGTGGTAGATACGGTGGCAGGTAGGGATAGGATACAGAGGGACCTAGACAAATTGGAGGATTAGGCCAAAAGAAATCTGATGAGGTTCAACAAGGATAAGTGCAGGGTCCTGCACTTAGGACAGAAGAATCCAATGCACTGCTACAGACTAGGGACCGAATGGCTAGGCAGCAGTTCTGCGGAAAAGGACCTAGGGGTGACAGTGGACGAGAAGCTGGATATGAGTCAACAGTCTGCCCTTGTTGCCAAGAAGGCCAACGGCATTTTGGGATGTATAAGTAGGGGCATAGCCAGCAGATCGAGGGACATGATCGTTCCCCTCTATTCGACATTGGTGAGACCTCATCTGGAGTACTGTGTCCAGTTTTGGGCCCCACACTACAAGAAGGATGTGGATAAATTGGAGACAGTCCAGCAAAGGGCAACAAAATTGATTAGGGGTCTGGAACACATGACTTATGAGGAGGGGCTGAGGGAACTGGGATTGTTTAGTCTGCAGAAGAGAAGAATGGGGGGGGATTTGATAGCTGCTTTCAACTACCTGAGAGGTGGTTACAAAGAGGATGGTTCTAGACTATTCTCAGTGGTAGAAGATGACAGAACAAGGAGTAATGTTCTCAAGTTGCAGTGGGGGAGGTTTAGGTTGGATATTAGGAAAAACTTTTTCACTAGGAGGGTGGTGAAACACTGGAACGCGTTACATAGGGAGGTGGTAGAATCTCCTTCCTTAGAAGTTTTTAAGGTCAGGCTTGACAAAGCTTTGGCTGGGATGATTTAGTTGGGGATTGGTCCTGCTTTGAGCGGGGGGTTGGACTATGATGACCTCCTGAGGTCCCATCCAACCCTGATATTCTATGATTTACAAGTACTTCATAATTGATCACAATGTCAGAAGAAGCTCCATTTTCCACAGATGTGTCCATTCATCTGCATTGCTGCAGAGAATGGAATGTTGCTCATAGCCATTGCTGAAGTCACTAAAACCCTGACCTTCAGAGTAGTGCAATGGGAGTGTCAGGATCGGGCCCCAAATGGCTATCCACAAACCTATTTCTGACACCATATTAAGTGGAGTAAGGAGGAAACATTCTTCAGCGCTATAACAAATGTATTTATATCACACACTTAACAATATTAGATAATATTGTATGCCAGTAAATGATGCTTTGGGTATTAACTGTCTATCTACAAATACTACATAAAAGGGATCGAATTTGGCCAGCTTGCAGCAGTTCTGCCAGTTGGTACTTTTCCCTAGTGACTATAGCTTGTGCTTCAGAATCTAACTCCAATTTTTAACCTTTATGATTGTGGCAATAACCTTAAAAATGTAAAGCAAATGTAACAATGCAGGGATAACTATCTGATTTTGCAGGCAGGCTGAAGTAACTGGTCTAAGAAAGGTGTCAGTGACCGTATTTGTTGCAAAAGTATGTTAACTCTGAAGCCTAATTGTAACCATTTAAATGTCTACATTTTTGTTTAAAGCATGAAAGAGACATGAGGAATGACTGTTTGCTATAGCCTTATTGGTCCCAGGATATTAGAGAGACAAGATGGGTGAGATAATATCTTTAACTAGACCAGCTTCTGGTGGTGAGAGAGACAAGCTTTCGAACTTACACTGAGCTCTTTTTCAGGTCTGGGAAACATGCATCACAGCGAAATACAAGATGGAACAGACTGTTTAGCATAAGTAGTTAACATATATTGTAAGAGACCATTCAAGGTGAAGTGGGCAATTAACACCTCTGAAGTAATAGGACTAAAGAAGGTTAGTGGGTTATAGATTGTTGTAATGAACTATAAATGCAGTCCTTTACTGAGTCCATGATCTTTATTGTCTAACAAAGTTACAAATTTAAGCTCCCAGGCTTCTTTTTTAAAGGTGTTATGCAGGTTTCCTTTGAGGACAAGAACTGAGAGGTCAGGTATGGACATGGGGAGTAGATGGCCAGCCCTCTGTGGAGAAAGAGGTGGTTAGGGACTATTTAGAAAAGCTGGACGTGCACAAGTCCATGGGGCCGGACAAGTTGCATCCGAGAGTGCTAAAGGAATTGGCAGCTGTGATTGCAGAGCCATTGGCCATTATCTTTGAAAACTCGTGGCGAACGGGGGAAGTCTCAGATGACTGGAAAAAGGCTAATGTAGTGCCAGTCTTTAAAAAAGGGAAGAAGGAGGATCCTGGGAACTACAGGCCAGTCAGCCTCACCTCAGTCCCCGGAAAAATCATGGAGCAGGTCCTCAAGGAATCAATTCTGAAGCACTTACATGAGAGGAAAGTGATCAGGAACAGTCAGCATGGATTCACCAAGGGAAGGTCATGCCTGACTAATCTAATCGCCTTCTATGATGAGATTACTGGTTCTGTGGATGAAGGGAAAGCAGGGGATGTGTTGTTTCTTGACTTTAGCAAAGCTTTTGACACGGTCTCCCACAGTATTCTTGTCAGCAAGTTAAAGAAGTATGGGCTGGATGAATGCACTATAAGGTGGGTAGAAAGTTGGCTAGATTGTCTGGCTCAACGGGTAGTGATCAATGGCTCCATGTCTAGTTGGCACCCAGTATCAAGTGGAGTGCCCCAAGGGTCGGTCCTGGGGCCGGTTTTGTTCAATATCTTCATAAATGATCTGGAGGATGGTGTGGATTGCACTCTCAGCAAATTTGCGGATGATACTAAAGTTGGAGGAGTGGTAGATACGCTGGAGGGTAGGGATAGGATACAGAGGGACCTAGACAAATTGGAGGATTGGGCCAAAAGAAATCTGATGAGGTTCAACAAGGATAAGTGCAGGGTCCTGCACTTAGGATGGAAGAATCCAATGCACAGCTACAGACTAGGGACCGAATGGCTAGGCAGCAGTTCTGCGGAAAAGGACCTAGGGGTGACAGTGGACGAGAAGCTGGATATGAGTCAGCAGTGTGCCCTTGTTGCCAAGAAGGCCAACGGCATTTTGGGATGTATAAGTAGGGGCATAGCAAGCAGATCGAGGGACATGATCGTTCCCCTCTATTCGACATTGGTGAGGCCTCATCTGGAGTACTGTGTCCAGTTTTGGGCCCCACACTACAAGAAGGATGTGGATAAATTGGAGAGAGTCCAGCGAAGGGCAACAAAATTGATTAGGGGTCTGGAACACATGACTTATGAGGAGAGGCTGAGGGAACTGGGATTGTTTAGTCTGCAGAAGAGAAGAATGAGGGGGGATTTGATAGCTGCTTTCAACTACCTGAGAGGTGGTTCCAGAGAGGATGGTTCTAGACTATTCTCAGTGGTAGAAGATGACAGGACAAGGAATAATGGTCTCAAGTTGCAGTGGAGGAGGTTTAGGTTGGATATTAGGAAAATCTTTTTCGCTAGGAGGGTGGTGAAACACTGGAATGCGTTACCTAGGGAGGTGGTAGAATCTCCTTCCTTAGAAGTTTTTAAGGTCAGGCTTGACAAAGCTTTGGCTGGGATGATTTAATTGGGGATTGGTCCTGCTTTGAGCAGGGGGTTGGACTAGATGACCTCCTGAGGTCCCTTCCAACCCTGATATTCTATGATTGTTTTGTGGAAAGTATTTGCCCAAGGTGATATGGTGGTTTTGTCTCTTATCATTTTCCTGTGTGAGTTCATTCAAGAGCATAGGGATTGTCTTGTTTCACCCACCTAGTTGTAATTTGGGAAGTTAGTGCATTGGATGAGGTATACCACATGTTGAGACAGGCATGTGTAGGACCCATACATCTTGAAAGGTGTGTTGTGTGGGATATTGATCATGATAGTAGTGGAGATATCTCTGAAGGTTTTCCATCTTTTGTTATGGCAGGGTCCAATGCTGCTTTGACTTGGTATGTCCTGGTCTGTGGGGAGCTTGCTTCTGATCATGAGCTTGGCAACATTGTTGTTTGAAGGCCAGAAGAGGAGGTTTAGGAAATATTTCTATCAGGATGTGGTCTCCATTATGTATGCATTGCAATTGTTTAATAATGCACCTTATGGATTCCAGTGTGGGATGGTGGGTGACAACTAGAGGTGTGTGGTTGGAAGGTTCTTTTTTCATGTTGAAGCAGTTTTTCTCAGGATATTTGGCTGGCCAATTCCATTTTGTGATCTACTTGTCTGATGGATTGTCCTTGTTTGGTGAAGGTGGTTTTAAGTGTGCTAAGGTGTGTACCCCAAACTTTCTCCTCGGAGCATATACAGCTGAGTGCCCTGTAGATAACAGATTTCTCGGTATGTTTGGGGTGGTTGTTGAATCTGTGAAGATAAGTGTGGTGATCGATGGGCTTCTTTTAAATAGTTTTCTGTAGAGTTCCGTTGTTGAAGCTGAGCATGGTGTCCAGGAAGTTGATACTGGTGTGGGAGTGTTCTAGAGCAGTGGTTCTCAAAGCCGGTCCGCCACTTTTTCAGGGAAAGCCCCTGGTGGGCCGGGCCGGTTTGTTTATCTGCCATGTCCACAGGTTCGGCCGATCGCGTGCGGCTCCCACTGGCTGCAGTTCACCGCTCCAGGCCAATGGGGGCGATGGGAAGAGTGGCCAGCACGTCCCACGGCCCACACCGCTTTCGGCAGCCCCATTGGCCTGGAGCAGTGAATCGCGGCCAGTGGGAGCCACGATCGGCCGAACCTGCGGACACAGCAGGTAAACAAACCAGCCCAACCCACCAGGGGCTTTCCCCGAACAAGCAGTGGACTGGCTTTGAGAACCATTATTCTAGAGAGAGGTTGTTGGATGGGTGGTGGTTGTTGAAGTTGTGGTGGAAATCTGTAAGGGAATTTAGATCATCTTTCAAGAGGATGAAAATGTCATCGATATGTCTCAGATATGTCATTGGTTTTGTGGTGAATTTGTCCAGAAATTCTTCTTTGAGGTGGCCCATGAAGAGGATGGTTCCCCAATATGCCAGCCTCAGTATCTATGGCTGTTCCAATGGTTTGGACAAAGTGTTTGTTGCTGAATATGAGGATGTTATGAGTGAGGATGAAATGGATGAGTTTGGTGATGTATTTGAGGTGGATATCTAAGTGTTGTCCAATATCTTGTAGATATCTGAAGCAGGCAGCAATGTAAGGGATGTTGGTGTATAGGGAAGTGACATCTGTGGTGCCAAGAATTGTATTCTGAGGGAGTTTGTTAATATTGCAGAGTTTCTGGAGGAAGTCGGTTGTGTCTTATTTCAAAGATCTGCATAACCTGTGTGACTGATATTTGATTGTGGGGTCAACTGTGTAAGGCTTGGCAGAGTATCACCACTTATTTTTTTCCCTGACCTCGACTTACATTTCAAAAAATCCTCCTAACATTCAGACATTACACTGCACAGTTCTTGATCATTCAGAGCAGGGCTTCCTAACCTGTGTGGTATGACAGGCAGGTGGATGCAAGAGAGACCCCACTGGGTTACACTCCACTAATAGAGAAACAAAATGCAGCAAAATCCTGAGGTTGCTAAAACCAAATGGGACCCAGGGTTAGGAAAGGAAGTAAATGATCTTTTATCTCCATCCCCCTACTGCCACTGCTGCTCTCTGCTTTTTCCCTGCCCCACCCATTTAAAGAGTGGCTTCTCTCCCCCACGCTTCCCTCCAGCACAGTGCTCAGTTGTAAGGTAAGTGGTACTTCATGAGGCCCTGGAGCTATCTTCACAGCTTCTTGAAGTGGTGCTGTCTCACAGCTGACAGTTGTGTGACCAAGGAGAGGAAAACAATCCCCATTCCTCACTCCATACCAGTCCCCCAGTCCAGCTACAGCATCTTCACCAACAACACTATTCAAGAACCACCATCTCCTTTAATGGTGTATCTGCCATGGTACTAACTATCTCCTAGCAACCCCACTACCCAGCCAGCACCCCTAGCATTCACTGGCTTCTGTGACCAACCCAACAGTAGTCTGACCAGTATCCACAGCCCCAACACCCCACACCTAGCACCCCCACAAAAAAATAACCCACAGCTTCTTGCTAATACCCTAAACCCACAATCTTTTGTAGTTGTGGTGAGTGGATTAAGACAAAAGAAATAGGTGGTTTGGGAGTCCTGGGTGAAGAAAGGTTGGAACCTCCAATTGGGTCTCTCTCTGTATAGTATATATCTACAGTATATAATGACACCTGTGCCCCTAGACCTCCTCTCCCCTCTCCCCAAACACCTGCTCCCTCAAACACCATCCCCTTCACCCCTCTTCCCCAGCGCTGCTGTCCCCCAGAGACCTGCTCCCTGAATCTCTTCCCTGCTCTCCAGTCCAATTTATTGCACTACCAACCAACTTCCATACTGAAGGCTGGTCATATTTTCCTACTCCATTTTTCTATGTCTTAATAAGTTTGTAATCCAGTAGTTCTTGACATTTAATATATTTAGAATCTATTCCAGCAATATGAAGTTCACTCACTCCATTTAAAAAGATTGAACAGATGACCCATATAATTACAGGCATTTCACCCTGATTTTGATCCTAGGAAAAATAATGGAATGGCTCATACGGGACTCAATTAATAAAGAATTAAAGGAGGGCAATATATAAACGCCAGTCAGCATGGGGTTTTGGAAAATAAATCCTGTCAAACTAACTTGATACCATTTTTGGTGAGATTACAAGTTTGGTTGAAAAATTTAATAGTGTTGATGTAATATACTTAGACTTCTTTACGGCATTTGACTTAGTACTGCACAATATTTTGATTGAAAAAACAGAATGATACAAAATTAACATGGCACCCATTAAATGGATTAAAAACTGGCTTACTGATCGGTAGGTCTCTCTATCACTGTAAATGGGAAATCATCACTGAACAGGTGACTTTCTAGTGGGGTCTTTTGTGATAAATGGACCTAAAAATTTACCTTAAGCTCAACTGTGAAAAGTATGTGAAAATTCATAAGATGTCACAATAACCTTTGCTTTTTTGCCTACCTAAGAATTAACCATAAAAAACAGATCAGGGAAAGGAAACAAGAAATGTTAAAATAAAAGCCTTGTTTAATACTATACATTTCAAATGCTTTAACTGTTTTTTCCTTCTTTTCTATCTCTTTATTAAAACGTTTAAAAAATTTTAATGGTGTATCTGCCATGGTACAAAGCAGTCTGAGGTCTCTATATACCAAACTCCGGATCTTGTTTAACACTAAGGGTATGTCTATACTACCCGCCAGATCGGCGGGCGATCGATCCAGCGGGGGTTGATTTATCGCATCTAGTCTAGACGCGATAAATCGACTCCGGAGCACTCTGCCGTCAACTCCTGTACTCCACTGACACGAGAGGTGCAGGGGGAGTCGACGGGGGAGCAGCAGCAGTTGACTCACCGCAGCGAAGACACCGCGGTGAGTAGATCTAAGTATGTCGACTTCAGCTACTGTATTCACGTAGCTGAAGTTGCGTAATTTAGATCAATTCCCCCCCCCCCTTCCCCACACAGTGTAGACCACGCTTTAGGTTGGACAATGACTGGATTATGTTAACAACTTTGGCCCATATATTCCATCTAAATTAATACAACAATTCTTGGCCCTATAACATTTTTATCAATGACCTGGAAGAAAACATAAAATCAAGTTTGCAGATGACAACGATTGGGGAAGTGGTTAATATGAAGAGGCCACGTCACTGATGCAGAGTGATCACTCGGTAAACGGGGCTCAAGAAAGCAACATGCCTTTTAATATGGGCAAATGGAAAGTAGTACTCTAGACAAAAAGAATCTGGGCCATACAAGTCGGGGACTCTATCCTGGGAAACAGATTTGGGATTCATGGTGGATAATCACCTGAACATGAGCTCCCAGTGCAATATTGTGAGCAAAAGGGCTAATGTGATCCTTGGATGTGTAAACAGGGGAATATCAAATAGGACTAAGGAGGTTATATTACCTCTAATTGGCTCTAGTGTGAGTGCTACTGGAATACTTTGTCCAGTTCTGGTGTCCACAGTTCAAGAAGGATGTTAATAAATTGACAAGGTTTCAGAGAAGAGCCACAAGAGTGATTGACCGACTGAAAAACATGCCTTATTGGGAAAGAGTCAAGGACCTCAGTGTACTTAACATAACAAAGAGAAGGTTGGGGTAACTTAAGTACCTAAAGGAGGAATAAAAATTTGATAATGGGATCTTCAGTCTAGCAGACAAAGGTATAACAAGATCCAATTGGTGGAAGTTGAAGCTAACCAAGTTAGTCTGGAAATAAGTGTAGATTTTTAACAGGGAGGGTATTTAGCCACTGGAACAAAGGGTTGTGGTGGATTCTCCACCATTGGCAATTTTTACATCAAGATCGGATGTTTTTTTAAAATATATGCTCTAACTCAAACAGGAATTAATTCAGACTAGATGATCACAGTGGTCCCTTTTTGCCTTAAAATCTATAAATCTCATTCTTAAAATGAACTCACATCTTACATCTTAAGTATCTGAGTGTCATGTTTCTGATCATCAGGTACATTTCACTAAAGCTTAGTTTTGTTAAAGATTATTCCTATTAAAGTGAGGAGATGTCCCATTTCATCTGAGAGAGCCAATCCTATCATTAGATATACATTCTGAGAGTTTCATTAGTTTGATGTTATGTGGTAAATTTTTAAAGCAATTCATGAAGATTTAACAGTGTGACTCTTATTAATTTCAATGGGAGTCGTGCAGCTAAATCACTGCACACAGCTATGAAAATTTACCCCTGCATGCCTCAATTTTTTAGTGTAAAAGCTGTGCTGTGACTCATTCTCCTAGTTAACAGTGTCCTTTGAAAAGGTAGATAATGTTGTATGTGCGGGGTGATGCTTTAAAAGTAGATTATAAAGATAATTAGCTGTTAATCCTCTGAAGTATTAATGTATAAATCGTTGATAAAGGCAGGCTTCCGTCTCCACTAGTTGACAATAATTCTAAAAATTTAATATTTAAAACTGGGTGAAATATGCATAACAAAATCTTTTTTCAATGAAAATTGAAACTGAAATTTGAAATTGAAAATGAAAATTGCCTGATTTCAAGTTATAGAATATCCACCAAATGCATGTAATTTTATTAAATTTTAAATTGCCTGATCACATTTTGTACTTTTCTTTCATGCAAAAATCATGTGACAAATTTTCACGTCACTTTTTTAGATTTCAAACTGGGTTAGTTGCTTGTAACTGATAATAAAAGTCACGTGATATTAGTTCTGGTTCCCTGATTGGGTGGGGCTGCATGGGTAGTTCACAGAAACCAGACTGGCTCACTTTTCTCAGAAGAGAGGTTGCTTTTGTGTGTTCTGTCTGAAACCGTCATGAAAAGCTCACTTAGGGCACAGCATATTTGCACTGAGCTTTCCCGTGTACAGGACCGGCTCTAGGCACCAGCAAAGCAAGCATGTGCTTGGGGTGGCACAATTCCAGGGGCGGCATTCCAGCCATCTTCTTTTTTTTTTTTGGCTTGGACAGTTGCGCTCTCGGAGTTTGGGGCAGCAAATTTTTTCCTTGGGGTGGCAAAAAACCTAGAGCCGGCCCTGCCCGTGTAGTTCAGTTATGCACATCACAGCATTAATATTTCTTGTAAAGTTTTACTTTATTCCTCTTGAAATCATAACATACTGGGGTCATAAGAATCAAGAATGGTTTGGTAAACAGATTCTGGTGGGAAGCAGGATGAATCTGCTGCAACACTAACATCCACCAACAGTAAAATACCATTATCCTAAAACTCATTGACCTTGCTCAGCCTGCCCAAATTTGAATGCAAAGTCACATGAGTCTTCAGCTGGCTGCCCTGCTGGCAGCCTGCCGCATCACCATGGATGATGGAGGAGCTGGGAACAGGAATTGCTTGTAGCATGGCCAGTAGTAAGGCCAGAGAAGTTGACTGCTCCTCCCTCCTGGACACCCAGCCACCTGCTTTGTAGCTAATGGACATCTGGCCACTAGGTGCCACTAATATTGAGCAGTGAGAAGTCCTTGGTGTCCAGTGCCTTCTCTTGGTCATCAAGTGCTTAGTCATATCCAATGTTAGCCAGTGCCTAGTCATATTCCACAAAAGAAGCCCTAAAGCAGAGGGAAATGGCTCCCATTTGGACCACTCCCTGCTTTCAGTCAGGAGAAAGTTTTGATAACTGTTTGCCCCACTGCAGCTGCCAGCGCCTCAGTCTAGCTAGATCTTGGAGGCACACAACCTAGCACACACCTCCATACCACTTCTGAGTATGGAACCAGAGTGCATACATTACACCTCTGCCTGACCTCATGAGTCTCCGTGTATATCCTGTGTGTGTGAGAAAGAGAAACACTGTCTCTTCATCCTTGTCTTCTTTCCACTAGCCAGTTTCAAACACTTCTCAGTAGTGCTCTATCCACTTTTTCCCTGAGATTTAGGTAAACAGCTCTGACACCACCCACTAGAAGGCAGCAGATACAGTTAAGTGGCCTGCCAATACTGCACATTTACATAGCCCATTAGTTTTTCTCCTTGTCTAATAGATTAATAATTCCCTTTAAAATGTAGATGAAAGTTTTTTGAGAATTATCTGCTAGTCTACCTGATGCTACAAGGCAATCATGGCTTGTTTCTTTGCTTCATTGCTTTGCTGCAGAAGGCTTTTTATACACTTTACCAGATAGCAATGATACATAGGCTTCTTCAGTTTCTGTGTTAGAGACTCTTAGTCTATTCCAAAGATTTACTGCTGAAAGCCATAGATTCTGTCAGCTGTCTCAGAAGCCAGATTAAAGTACTACTTAAAGCACAGTGGTCTGTTATGGTAGGTGCATATGAATTTGATCAATTTAAATGTTTAGAGACCAATTAATGGAAAAGACTAGTAATGCATGAATCCTTGAAGAGCTTCTACTTGAATCTAAGCTTACTTTGGAGAAAGCTTGCAAGAGTAAGGGCTGTCTTGAGTCGGCTATTAATGATGCAAAGATACTTGCAATCAAGAATAAGGCCCTGCAGTTATAATTGCTCCGTTTCCTGATGTCATAAGCATAGAATTGTAAGACTGGAAGGGACCTTGAGAGGTCATCAAATCCAGTCCCCCGCACCCACAGCAGGACTAAATTAGACCATCACTGACAAGTGTTTGTATAACCTGCTCTTAAAAGTCTTCAATGATGGAGATTCCACAACCTCCCTAGGCAATTTATTCCAGGGTTTAACTACCCTGACAGGAATTTTTTCCTAGTGTCCAACCTAAACCACCCTTGCTGCAATTTAAACCCATTGCTTCTTGTCCTATGCTCACAGGTTAATGAGAACAATTTTTCTCCCTCCTCCTTGTAACAACCTTTTATGTACACCTGTACCCCGATATAACGCTGTTCTCGGGAGCCAAAAAATCTTACCGCGGTATAGGTGAAACTGCATTATATCGAACTTCCTTTGATCCCTGGAGTGCTGCTTTACCGTGTTATATCCAAATTCGTGTTATATTGAGTCACGTTATATCGGGGTAGAGGTGTACTTAAAAACTGTTATGTCCCCCTCTCAGTCTTCTCTTCTCCAGACTAAACAAACCCATTTTTTTTCAATCTCCCTCATAGGTCATGTTTTCTAAACCTTTAATCATTTTGTTGCTCTTCTCTGGACTTTCTCCAATTTGTCCACATGTTTCCTGCTAGTATGTCCCAGAATGATGTTTGCTTTTTTTTTAAACAGTGTTACACTGTTGACTTGTATTTAGCTTGTGATCTACTATAACTAAGGCTATATTTTAATCATGGGTATTTTTAGTAAAAGTCATGGACAGGTCATGGGCAGTAAACAAAAATTCTTCTTCAAGATGTGTTGCTCATGTCCATTCCATTCTAGGTGTGCGCACATCCACATGCACAGTTGTTGGAGATTTCTACCTTAGCGGTATCAGTAGGGTTGGCTGCGATGCCCCCTTGAGTGTTGCGTTCATGCGTTGGTATATTAGGTGCCACCAATCCTATGGCCTCTTAGTTCCTTCTTACCGCCCATGACGGTTGGTTGGAGCACCTTGTTTTGCAGATCACAAGAGCATTAGCAGTTCTTTATAGCTTTTTTTCCCTCTTATCTGTATATAGTTTGTAGGTAGGTAGTTTGCCTTTAGAAGAGTTAGGTTAGTGTACTTACAGTCCCGGCTGGGACTTTGTCTCCGAGGAGTGCACGCCCCGTTCACCAGGCTTTCAGTCGTGCTCAACATGCAGCAGGCTGATGCCTATCAGTGATCCCCATGACAGCTGCCTTAAGTCTTTGGGGGAATCCCATAGGAAAAATAAGTGTCGGATCTGTAAAAACTTTTGACCTTGAACCCGGAAGGAGCGGGATATCTGCTTGAGGGCCCTCCTTATGGAGGCTGCACTTCGCCCTGTGTCAGAGCCTTCCACTGTGGACCCCACCGCCAGCACCAGGCTGTGCCCAGCACCATTCCTCCTCACCAGTTCCAAAGAAACAGCAAAAGAAGAGGCGCCCTTTGGAACCAAAAGACAATGGGGCTTTGGGCAAAGGACCTACATCAGGCCATGCACCCACTTTGGGGCTTTACAGGCATACTGCTGAAGTCAGAGCCCCCAGCCCGGCCAGGGATCCTCCCCCAACTCCAGGAAGTGGCAGAGGTCCCCGGCCTCTTCCAGGGCCATCAGTGTCCGAAGCAGCCCCTGCGCTAGAGAAGGAACTGATGATTCCAGGTTGCACATGCGCTGCTTGAAGCACCAACGGCACATGAGGCAGATACTGTGCGTGCCCGACCTGTACGGGCACTGCTGCAAAACTCTCTGAACAAAGGTGCAGGGACTCACCATCACCTAGAGTGGAGCACCCACAGGGACACACATCTGGAAGAACCTCAGTTACTGTACAAGGTGAGTAACCTTCTCTTCTTGAGCTCTGCAGCAGCAGTAGCTTGCTGGCTCCTCAATGCATAAGACTGTGGATTCTCTCTCCCTTGCATGCCTTGCTTTTTTTGTGCTCTAGCCTAAACTTTGCCCTGCACTTGGCATTGTTCCAGTCTTCTCTGAGTCATGCTCCTGCCATCCCTGACTGCAGATAATCTGATTCTGAGCTTTGGCTCTGATTCCTGGCTCTGATTCTGCCTTCATTCTGGCATTCAGACTCTGACTTTGGTTTTGATCTTCAGCTCTGGCTCCTGCTTTGACCTCTAGGCCTGACACTTGCTGATGGACTTGTTCAGCGCATACAAATAATTCAGCCTAGCCAGGGCCAAAGAGCTAAATTCCAATAATATAAATCAATGTTTAATGCTCCCACTACAGGCCTTACTTTTGGCTAGAATAACATGTACATGCAAATAAAAATTCAACATTCATGTTTCAATTGTGATTCTCATTTCACTGAGGAAATATTCTGGAGTGTGCTATGTGAAAAGTAAAAATGTCATTATTAGAAAATTGGGCAATATGGCATAGCAGTGTATGGCTATATGCAAATGAATACTAAGCATGCAATATTAGTTCATGCACGTATTAATGAGCTGTAGAATCTGGTCCCCATATAGGGATTAAATTAGCTTCACACTATAAACTTGATTTTAAAAAAACAAAAAGAAATCACCTGACTTTCCCAAAAAGAAATCAGTTTCCTGAAGTTTTATATGCCATGACTCAACCAGTGGTAGAATTTTTTTCCTGGAAACAATCAATTATGGTGTCTAAAAACATTTCTGTCACTGACTTTTTGAAATTTTTCCTAATCTGTTTTGGCTCATAATTTCTCCTGAATGACTTGGGCTGCATAGTTCAAGCTTGTTTTACTTGGTTGTCCCTACTGAGAAGTGGCTTATAGGTTGGGGAAAGGGTTGTTTTGATTTTTATCTGTATTTCCCTCCAAAACAACTGTGTAATATAGTGTAATCAGTTTGTGATGGGGTGTGCCTAACCAGACTCTAAAATGTAGGACAGGTATTAACTAAGGGCTCATTAGAGGGAGGAGATATGGAGGAGACACAAGAAAGCTCTATTTCGTCTCAACCTGAAAATGACTCCAAATCCAGGCAGTTAGGAAGAACTGGGAAATTGTAAATATATGCCATCATGTGCCAGCAATGCCCCTCTGCCATGTACATCGGCCAAACTGGACAGTCTCCACGTAAAAGAATAAATGGACACAAATCAGACGTCAAAAATTATAACATTCAAAAGCCAATCAGAGAACACTTCAATCTCTTTGATCACTCGATTACAGACCTAAAAGTCGCAATATTACAACAAAAAAACTTCAAAAACAGACTCCAAAGAGAGACTGCTGAATTGGAATTAATTTGCAAACTGGATACCATTAAATTAGTCTTGAATAAAGACTTGGAGTGGATGTGACATTACACAAAGTAAAACATTTATTTTTTTCCCCCTACTGTTCCTCACACGTTCTTGTCAACTGCTGGAAATGGCCCATTTTGATTATCACTACAAAAGGTTTTTGTTTTCCTCTCCTGCTGGTAATAGCTCACCTTAAATAATCACTCTCGTTACAGTGTGTATGGTAATACCCATTGTTTCATGTTCTCTGTGTATATAAAATCGTCCTACTGTATTTTCCACTGCATGCATCCAATGAAGTGGGCTGTAGCCCACGAAAGCTTATGCTCTAATAAATTTGTTAGTCTCTAAGGTGCCACAAGTCCTCCTGTTCTTTTTGCGGATACAGACTAACACAGCTGCTACTCTGAAACTAGGACCTGTTTGTTTCTCTTCCTCTTTCGGACAAGGCTGAAGAAATCCCACGTCCTATCTCCTCATACTTTGGACCAGGGTGTGGAAATGTACTGAACAGAAGCATGTGTGTGTGTGTACATCCCCAAGTGGCAGTATTTGTTTGTATCTCACCTCCCTGTCCTCCATTTGCTGTTATCAATACTATGGCCTGAGTCACACTCGTTCAGAAATGAGTATGAGGTAGAAATCTGGGGGAGAATGTAGAGGGAGAAAAAATTGGGAGGGGATAGGAGGAGACAGGGCCTTCAGGATAGGATGCTGAGGCTATATGGAACATGTAGTAGGAAGCCATGCCTTTCAGTCTCAGAATGGGAAGTTATGGGGGAGGCAAGAAAGTGGCATGCGGGGGCGGGGGGGAGAGCATTGAGAAGGATGTGCAGAAAACTGGGAGAAATATAGGATGCTGCAGCAGAGTAGGGGGGAAATAGAGGAATACAAGGGATATGGGTGGGGTTACCATATGCCGAGTTTCCCTGGACAGAGCCTCTTTTGTGAACCTGCTTTCTCCGTCCAGACGGGCTTTTCAAATAACAGCAAATGTCCCAGTTTTTGCAGAGCAGACGAGCTGCAGCTCAGAAAGATCCCTGATTGGTCCACTTCCCGATTGGTTCCTCCCCTGCATCTGCAATTGATTGGTCCATTCCCTTGCAAGCCACAGCTGACAGATCCTGCCCACCCAGACACCAGCTCTCAGCCCTGGGGAGGAGGTCCCACAGGGAGGCGCTGAACATGGGCGGCAGATATCAGAGGCCAGGGCAGGCTAAGCCTCACCTGACACAGGATGTGGCCCCGCCTATGTTGTGCCCTGATGCCTTGCCCTCCCTCCCCTTCTACCTGAAGCTGGCGGGGGCTCAAGAGTGGAGCTGGGGCCAGTGCTGGGGAAGAGGTCAGGGCGGCGCTGGGGCCAGCAAAGTGTGGGGGCGGTCAGGCTGGCAGCTAGGCTTGGTGCTGGAGGGGGCTGGCGTCTCAGCCTGGCACTGGGGGGGCGCAGCTGGTGGCACAGCATGGCACTAGGGCTGGCCTGGCACTGGGGGAGGGGCTGGCAGTGGTGCTTGGAGGGCTGTCTGGGGTGGGCGGGGCGGGGCTCCTCAGGCCACAGGTGGGGGAGCACTCAGAGCTCTGGTGGGAGGGGCCTCAGGTGGTAGAGTGCGGGGCTAGCCTCCCCAAAAGGGGGTTCACTCATCACCCATGGCACTGACTGATGGCTGTCGCTGCATCCTTGGCTTGTGCCGGCAGCCCTGCCACCGTGACAGAGAACGAGCGACATTGCCCCCACCTCCAATGAGCACCCCTGCTGCAGATACTCCTCCTAGCATTGCCAACTTTCTAATAGCACAAAACTGAACACACTTGCCCCCCCCCCCCGCTCTGCCCCTTCCCTAAGGCCCCGTTCCCCACTCACTTCATCCCCCCTTCCTCCATCGCTCGCTCTCCCCCACCCTCACTCACTTTCACTGGGCTGGGGGGGCCAGAAATGAGGGGTTCAGGGCGTGGGAGGGGGCTCTGGGCTGGGGCAGGAGGTTGGGGTGCAGGAGGGGGTGCATGCTCCAGGGTGGGGCCAGAAATATGGAGTTCAGGGTGTGAGAGGGGGCTCTGGGTGGGGGCGGGAAGGAGTGAGAGCTCCAACTGGGGGTGCAGGCTCTGGGGTGAGGCCAGGGATGAGGGATTTGGGGTTCAAGAGGGGGCTCCAGGCTGGAGCTGAGGGGTTCAGCGTGTAGGAGTTGAGTTGGGGCATGGGGTTGGGGTGCAGGGTCTGGAAGGGTGTTAGGGTGCAGGAGAGGGTTCCAACCTGGGGCAGTGGTTCGGGGCATGGGAGAGGGTTTGGGGTGCGGGCTCCTGCTGGGCGGCGCTTACCTCAGGTCACTCCCAATCGGCAGAGCAGCGGGGCTAAGGCTGTCTTCCTGCCTGCCCTGGCTCCGCGCTACCCGCGGAAGTGGCCACAATGACCATCCCCTAGGTGGAGGCGTGTCCAGGCAGCTCTGCGTGATGCGCACTGCCCGCACCCACAGGCACCGCTCCCACAACTCCTATTGACTGCAATTCCTGGCCAATGGGAGCTGCGGAGTTGGCACTCATGGCTGGTGCAGCGCGCAGAGCTTCCTTGATCGCACCTGTGCCTAGGGGCTGCAGCGACATGCTGGTCGCTTCTGGGAGCTGTGAGAAGCCATGGCAGGCAGGGAGCCTGCCTTAGCCCAACTGCGCCACCGACCGGACTTTTAACGGCTCGGTCAGAGGTGCTGACCGGAGCCGCCAGGGTCCCTTTTTGATCAGGCATTCCGTTCAAAAAGCAGCACCTGGAAACCCTAACTCCCCCTTCAGCTCCCTTTCCCCCCTAGGTTCCCCTTCCCCAGGTCCTCTTTTTGGGAACCTGAAATATGGCAACCCTAGGTATGGGGAGGCATGGAGGAAGGTCATAACAGACTGGCAGGCACAGTGGATGCCAGGTAAAGTTTGCTGGCTGGGTTCTCTGGTCCATCATATTCATTTTGTGCTGCTTGTGGGGTTGCAAAGTAAACATAAACCATCTGAAGATTCCCACATGAAAATTCTCACTGTGCAAGGGGAATTTCCACTGATATGAAGCTGGCAGAGGTGGCATAGTTGCCCCTCTCTGCTCTGTGTAAGGGGGAGCGAAGTGCTCAGCTGACACTCCATATTACTTTTTCTTTACAAAAATTCTATACTTCTTTTTTTTAAAATGGAATAGTTAAGGGATCCAAACAATTCCCTACCATATAATATTTCATCACTCGCTATAACTTCACCCAATTTACACCACCCACTCTGTCTTATGTTTGTCCCTGGTTTGTAAATATGCCCTCATGAGGATGGCACAAAGTAGAGGGAGGAGAAGGGAAAGGAAAATTCTTTGCGTGCTCCCTATCTGCCCTGTGACAATCTAGCCCTGGGGTAGACAGGGTGCTGTTGAGCAAGGTGCCATTTTTACACAGTCACTTTTTAGAGTATAACTTCACTTGTACTCTTGAGTTGCAACAATGCAAATCAAACTATTTTATAACAGATGTTGTCCCCCTTACAGTATGTTTACATCTCTGAACTCACTCTTGGGACCCTATCACAGGTTCCATCCAACTCAATGGAGGGAATTTGGAGGTCACAGCACTGTAGTGTAACTAATCCCCAAAACACTTGCAATTTTATAACCCTTGGACTGGTATCTTATCAGATTCCTATTGTTTCATGCATTTTTTATTGGTCATGGCATGAAGATACTTTCGACCAAACTATTTTTATGTTCCATTTTATTGACTTTCTCCTATTTTCTCGTTGCCAAAAATAAGTTTCTGTACTCATTGATGAGCTAGTTCTCCAAATAGACCAGACTTGGCTACTTACAAATAATTGCCAGTCTAAAACAAACAAGTCTGTGTTTTCAGTGAATCACTCTGACTTTTTAAAATAACTTCGAGATCATAGTATCATCTATTTAAACGATTCCAAATACATTGATGATGAGGAAAGGAAAAGAAGAAGAGAACTCCAGATAGAACGTGTATTATTTGGTATTTTCACAGGAGTTTCTAAAGGAAACTCTTCTGTTAAAAATCTGAACACCCTAAAACACATGCTTAGCGACTCAAACTTCATTCTGATATACTGGTAGCGTGACCACCTCAGCGGTAAAACCAGACATATCCTATAGTCATTAGGCCAGTTCCTATGATGGTGTAAATTAGTTATTTTACCGCAGCTTAGGATCTAGCTCATTAAATATATTTTATGTTGTGCTCATGTACAGTGCTCTGTTAAATCTGTATTTAAAAAAACATTGTGCATTTGTCTGATAAAAACCCTAAATGCATGTAAACCCTAAATGCATGTATATGCAAATTAAGTGAAACCCTCAGTCCCCTGCCAACTTGTCATCGGGGCCATTGGTCCCCAAAAGGTTGTGCATCTATCATAAACAAATTGGAGGGAGTTCCGAGAAGAGCAGCGAAGATGAAGAGGGATTAACATGTGAGGAAAGATTAGAAAAACTAAAGACCAGATTCTGCCCCAAATTAAAACCCCATGCAACCTTGTGGACTTTGGAGATGTGAGAGGAGTTTTAAGTAAAGGTAGATTGTAGCCAAACTATAACATTTATTTAGGTCCAATGCATAACTATCCTTCTAGAGCTGAATGATGAATTGTATAAAATGTTGAAGTGAGAGGAATTGCACTGGGCACGTGCAGACATGCCAGTACAGCAAATAGGCCCCTGGGTATCCATGTCTACTTGGCTCTCCTGATTGCTCATGGAGTCCAATAGCTTCTCCACAGAATCATGATCCAAAACTATGTAGTGCTTTTCTTGGCGTGTATCTTTCAGTTTTACAAAGATTGAATTGTTGGTTCTGTTTGTTTGTTTGTTTGTTTTTCTGGAGGAGAGATGAGCAGAGTAAAAGAAAAACCTTCCTTTTGCCTTGTTTGTAGGCCCACATTTGATAAAAACAAATAGTGCTGAGCTTTTCCTGATTCCAGAGTTCCTGTTTTCCATTTACCAGCACTTTGTGTTCATGTCTCTCATCCATTAACTGCACAGATATGGAGTGAAAAAATTTAAAAGTGTCCAAGTGACTTAGGAGCCTATGTCCCATTTTCAGAAGTCACTTTAGGCACTTAGGCCCAGATTTTTAAAGGTATTTAGGCACCTAATTTCCATAGAAATAAATGGGTGTTAGGTACCTAAATACCTTTAAAATCTAGGCTTTAGGAGCCCATGTTTCATTGAAAGCCTTAAGTGTTCCTAAACCCTAGTCATAAATCCTAAGCCTTAGGACTTAGGCTTTTTAAATCACTTAGGTAAAATTTTCAGTAGTGCCTATGTTCTTTCACCCTCTAGGCACTGGCTTTTTAAGGGTTATCCATTTGGGCCTCTTTGGTTTTACAGGTGGACTTTAAGCTCAGGGAATCCTTTTTATAAAAACTGTAGCACATACTAACTTTCATTTTGTGTGTACATTTTGTAGTATCTTTTTGACACACAGTCTAATTTTAATAGTATTTAAAGAAACTATAATGCAATAGTAAAATACAGGAACAATATGTATTTTATCTGTGTATCAGACTGATATCCTGTAATATCCTGAATACTGAATTAAGTTAAACCTTATTGAAATGGAGTTAATACCATTGGGGTACCTTGTATTAGAAATGCAAATGTTTACGTACTGTTGTGACATTGTATGGAAGCTCTTTAGCAGAAAGGCAAGATTAATGCAATCTCTAGATGTTATGGGGAAGTTCAAAGGTCTTTGGCACAATACATGTGAATTACCAAGAAGTACCTTGAGGTGAGGGGAGTGCAAATTCTCCCCTATGAAGCCAACCTTGTGAAGATGTGCCCTGGGCAGAGAGACTCATTGTATACTAATTACCTGCTTCTGGAAACTCCAGATCAAAGACTCCTGATCTGTATAAAAGGGTGGGCTACATTTGTCATGCATGTGCTTGTTCTGAACTGAAGCTGTGATGAACTTGTAACCACAAGTTTCCACGGTATGCATCTGATGAAGTGAGCTGTAGCTCACGAAAGCTCATGCTCAAATAAATTGGTTAGTCTCTAAGGTGCCACAAGTACTCCTTTTCTTTTTGTAACCACAAAGAAACCCCCCAGGGTGGGTAATGAAGTGAAAGACTGCTCTGCCAGAGCCCATGATGGAGTTCAGGTGAACGCTGGTAAGCTTATTAGCATGCGTGTAGGTTCTTTTATAGTTTTTAATATGTTTTCTGTGTAATGCTGTTTACCTTAAGAATGAAGTAGGCTTGCATAGAAAGAGCTGTGTGGTAATTATATTGGTAGCAATCACTCTGTTATCAAACTCTGAAGAAAAAGCAAGGAGGTCTGTTTAGGCAGATTTTCTTTGCTGGGATTAACATAGTGAAGGCAGGGAACTCTTCAGCCTGGAAATACCCCAGTGATAAGAAAGGCAACAGCTGCGGAGCTGGAAGCCTAAGGGTGGGTCTCCTTGCTGGACCACTGAAGGGGAAATACAGGTACAGTTGCTCTCAACTGTGACAGTCTGAATCCACTATGAACATCAAGCCAGGACTGGAGTTAAAGCACCCAACCTCTCACAGACTAATGTATCCCAAATGGGTATATTAAGAGGAAAATAATCATAGTTCTTCATTTGTGATATGTTGAATAAACTATTTTGTGTAGAGCTGTCAAATCATTAAAAAAGATAATCGCAATTCATCACGAGGTTAAAAAAAGCGCTATTAATTGCAATTTTAATGGCACTATTAAACGATAATAGAATACCATTTATTTAAATATTGATGTTTTCTACATTTTCAAATATATTGATTTCAATTACAACACAGAATACAAAGTGTACAGTGAAAACAAAAGGAGGACTTGTGGCACCTTAGAGACTAACAAATTTATTTGAGCATAAACTTTCGTGAGCTACAGCTCATCCGATGAAGTAAGCTGTAGCTCACGAAAGCTTATGCTCAAATAAATTTGTTAGTCTCTAAGGTGCCACAAGTACTCCTTTTCTTTTTGGGGATACAGACTAACACGGCTGCTACTCTGAAAAGTGTACAGTGCTCACTTTATATTATTATTTTTATTACAAATACTTGCACGTAAAAAAAGATAAAAGAAATAGTATTTTTCAGTTCACCTCATAGAAGTACTAGAGTGCAATCTCTTTATTGTGAAAATGCAACTTACAAATGTAGAATTATTTTTTTACATAACTGCACTCAAAAACCAAACAATGTCAGATGCCTGGCTCTCTCAGGCAGAAGCAGCTCCATCCCGCTCTCCACCCAGTTGCCAGGGAGAGCAGCCAAATGTGCAGCAGGGAGGCACAGGGAAAGAAGGACAGAGAGCTCCCCTTCCCTCCCCTCCCCCATCCCGTCCCCACTGCAGATAGCATGGGGCAGGGAGAGTGCTGTGGCCCCAGGCTGGGCTCAGGGCAGAGGGGGTCACTGGGCAGGGGAGACACGTGGGGTGGTCATGTATCCTCCCCCTTTAGCTTGTGCCTCCCACTGGGGAGACACCAGTTGTCTGTGGGCGGGAGTAAGGCAGGAGCCAGGTGCAGAGCAGGAGTCAGGAACAGGTTTGGACACAGGAAGCAGGGTCTAGTGCAGCCACAACAGAAAATCTCCTTGTTGCTCAGACAACTTCCTGTGCTGCCTCCTGGCTTAAATAGAGTGATTGGACCAATCGGTGAGCTGATCAATCCTCCAATCAGGGCTCCCGTGGGTGGTACCTTGGCTGAGGCCTGTAGTCCTACTAGCTTCTAAGCCCATCTGGTTTCTTCAGACATTGGGTGGAGGCCAAGATGTGGCACCTGTTTTGGAACGCCCCAGTCTGTGTTCAAGACTGGGAATATCACAGTCTGCTTCACTGATAAACTGGAATTAAAATCAGGATTAGGAATTAATATTAGGATTAGTCCTGCTCAAGAACGTGGGAGAAGGGCATAAAGTTCTTAATGCCTGGAATAGCAAAGGGTCAATCCCTTTTCCCCATATCCTCAACCCCCATATGAAGGGAGTGCAGTGGTGGGGTCCTAGCTATAGTTGTCAGACCAGGTTAAAGGGGGGCAAAGGGAATGTGGGCAACCCTCTCCCAGCTGGTGTGGGTTTACAGAAGAGAGGTTGGCCTGCACTGGATAAGTTGTTACTGGCTTGTTTCCTTGATGTGGTCAATTAATAAAGTTGCAGCCTAGTTAAACCACATTCTTTTGCTGTCTTGTCTTGCTTGTTCTCCTACTCTGGGATAAAATGTTCCGTGGGCCTGTCATGGGGAAAGTATGCGTCACCCTCACTCACAGCAAATTAACTGACAGTCTGTCCTCCATGTTTACCTATACATCTTTAAAAATATTATAAACAGGAATAATTTTAATGTAATGTGCCCAAAAATGAATTAATAAGATGAAATGTGTTCTCTGTTCTATCCAGATAAAAAATAGGAGGTGAACACAGCAAAACTCATATCAGTCCACCATGTCATTTGATTTGGAAGAATCAGATATTCTAACACATCAGTGGTGAACATGGGCAATAAGAATAGCTATCCGTTAAATTTCTGATATACCTGAAATGTGAGTAGTATCAAACAAGCATAGATAACACAGACATGACTGACACCAGTGCTACAGTTTAAGCATGCTCAAGTCAGGTGAGAGACCATCATTATCCATAGTTCCTGATCACATTTTCACACGCCTCCTGTAATTTGTATTTAAAAAAAAAACGCATTAGTAGCATATCAGCTATTTTATTCTACACTCTGGAGACATTATTGCATTCATCCATTTTCCTGTTCTAGACAGGTTCTTAAACTGCACCCATCAACATGATACCTTTGAAGCTTTTAGAATCTCACAGCCTCCAAAGCATTCATAATAGAGACATTACAATGAAAAAGTCTTTCTAAGTAAACCAATCCATTAAGGTGATTTGCAATACCTCATTTTTTATTATTATGGAGCTTTTAGTATTAAATAATCCACTATTATATTGTCACCATTTGAAGCACTTATAGTTTAGGTGTGCCAACAGCATTTTATTATAAACCCCCGGTTCACTGGAGTTTATAAATAAACTGTAAAAATTTGCTTTGGCCTGAACTGTGAAAAAGGCAGCCTGCAATCAGCTTACATCTGTTTGACTGTTAAATTCAGGTTGGCATATCTCACATGAGTAATTTGCTGTGTTTGGAGGTGGTTGGCATTGCTGGACCTCAATCACTCATCCCTACTTCCATGTTTCTGTTTTAGAGGTTTGTGACAGTATTCCAGGTATGCTGAGTCACACATGTTTCCTGGGCTTATCTGTTGTATTTTTCAGCCTCCAGTGTGTTAGTCCTGGTTGTCAACTGACAGCATGCTGCTGTTTCCGCTGCCTAAGGCTATGTCTACCATACCACTTATGTCAGCAAAACACACCCACGAGCATCATAAATTTTGCCAGCATAAGTAGCAGTGTGCACAGCGCTATGTTGGCGGGAGAGCTTCTCCTGCTGATATAGCTACCGCCACTCATTGAGGTGGTTTTACTATGTCGACAGAAGAGGTCTCTCCTGTCTGCATAGCATGGCTACACAAGTGACCTTAGACCGTCACAGCTTCACTGGTACAGCTGTGCCACTGTAAGCCCGCTAGTGTAGACATAGCCTAAGATCTATCTTCACTTCAGCTCACTTTTCCATGAGATCTGTACTGGAGTCTCTACCTCCAAAATGGAAGAACCCATTGTTTGAAATTAAATTTGAAATGATGTATTCAAAAGTAAACATTGTACAAGGGTTTTTAGGAGATTTATAATCTCTCTTGGAGCTCACAAGGGAACACAATACGTGCAGGGAAAGTAAAATGGGAACATTTTCTAAAAAGCTGGCTAATCCCATCATCATATTTGAGGGGCATCTTGAAGTTTTGGATAAACAAATACATATGCAGGATATTGGCTGGAATGAAACCTTGTGAAAAAAACTCCTGGAAGCAGATAAAGGATACCATCTATGTAAAACGTTAACTGTAGTTACTATAGAGAATGGAAGTACCTAATAGTAAACCAGGGAGCAATATAATTACAACCCTTTCTGGTATTTCAGAGCAAGATGTAAGGATAAATCTTAGCTCCATTGAAGTAAATGGGAATTTTGCCATTGATTTCAAAGGAGCTGGGATTTCACCCATAATCCCTAAAGCAACTAGCGAAAAGACACAAGGCAACACAACCCTCTATCTGTTTTTTTCCTTCTGATCTAAGTTTCACCACTGAGAATAGGAGGAAAAACTTGGCAGAACTTTGTTAAATCTTTTAAGAAGAAAAAATCCAGGTGGAACAGAAAAAACAATTCAAGAAAATATTACTTCTCTTACTTAAATGGGAATAGTGGAGTGACGTGAGTACAAAACTGGAGTTAAGAGAGTGGAGAATGAGGCCTTTAGGTTTTAAGGGTTCTACTAAGATCTTGACTACATGATAAAATTGTACTAGGTTAACGTAAGGTGTGATTTTTTTTAAGGTGAGATAATTAAACCAGTGCAAAAAGCTGTGTGGACACTCTTATTTCACTTTAATTTGACTTATTTCTGAAACCTGTTCCTGATTAACTTAATCAAGTGTATGTCTATGCTACAGAGACTATACAACCTAGCTATGTCGGCAAAGGGCCCTAGTGTAGACACAGCCTATACCAACAGGAGTTTTTCCTTTCGGTGTAGGAACGCCAATACCACCTCCCTGAATGATGTTAACTATGTTGCATTCTTCCGTCGACTTAACTGCATCTATACTGGGGGTTTTCTCAACATAATTATGTGCATCAACGGTGCATGTTTTTTCACACCCCTGACTGATGTAGCAATGCCGCTGTAACTTTTCAGTATAGACCAAGCCCTTAGCTAAACTAAGCCTCTTTAAACTGAAATAGGAGTGGCTACACAGCCTTTTTCACCAGTATAACTCTGTAGGTTGAAAATCACACTTTACGTTAAATCTGTGTGTAGACATGGCCTCAGTCTTTAGACAAAGTAATAATGGAGACTTCTCATGGCAGAAATGCCCATAGTGAAATTTGTACATGAATGTGATCTAATAAAAGACAAATTGTGTATGAATTTACTTACTGTTTTCAATTTGGTTGCTCATTTTGAATTTAATTTCACTGAAATCTGACTGTCCTGCCCAGAATCACAATGAGATTATTATTCGTAATTTTACCTATTTCTATGCCATTTCATAGAATATTAGGGTTGGAAGAGACCTCAGGAGGTCATCTAGTCCAACGCCCTGCTCAAAGCAGCACCCATCCCAACTAAATCATCCCAGCCAGGGCTTTGTCAATCTGGGCCTTAAAAACCTGTAAGGATGGAGATTCCACCACCTCCCTAGGTAACCCATTCCAGTGCTTCACCACCCTCCTCGTGAAATAGTTTTTCCTAATATCCAACCTAGACCTCCCGCACTGCAACTTGAGACCATTGCTTCTTGTTCTGTCATCTGTCACCACTGAGAACAGCCTAGCTCCATCCTCTTTGGAACCCCTCTTCAGATAGTTGAAGGCTGCTATCAAATCCCCCGTCACTCTTCTCTTCTTCAAAGTAAATAAGCCCAGTTCCCTCAGCCTCTCCTTGTAAGTCATGTGCCCCAGCCCCCTAATCATTTTCATTGCCTTCCACTGGGCTCTCCAGTTTATCCACATCCTTTCTCTAGTGGGAGCCAAACTGGATGCAATACTCCAGATGTGGCCTCACCAGTGCCAAACAGAGGGGAATAATCACTTCCCTTGATCTGCGGGCAGTGCTCCTACTAATGCAGCCCAATATGCCATTAGTCTTCTTGGCAATAAGGGCGTGCTGTTGACTCATATCCAGCTTCCCATCCACTGTAATCCCCAGATCCTTTCCTGCAGAACTGCTGCTTAGTCAGTCAGTCCCAGCCTGTAGCAGTGCATGGGATTCTTCTGTCCTAAGTGCAGGACTCTGCACTTGCCCTTGTTGAACCTCCTCAGATTTCTTTTAGCCCAATCCTCCAATTTGTCTAGGTCACTCTGGAGCCTTTCCCTACTCTCCAGCATATCTACCTCTCTCCCAATCTTAGTGTCATTCGCAAACTTGCTGAGGGTGCAATCCATCCCATTATATAGATCATTAATGAAAATGTTCAACAAAACTGGCCCCAGAACCAACCCCTGGGACACTCCACTTGTCAGCAGCTGCCAACTAGACATCGAGCCATTGATCACTACCAGTTGAGCCTAATGATTAGCCAGCTTTCTATCCACCTTATAGTCCATTCATCCAATCCATACTTTTTTAACTTACTGGCAAGAATACTGTGGGAACCCATATCAAAAGCTTTGCTAAAGTCAAGATATATCACATCCACCGCTTTCCCCATATCCAAAGAGCCAGTTATCTCATTATAGAAGGCAATCAGGTTAATCATGACTTGCCCTTGGTGAATCCATGTTGTCTGTTCCTGATCACCTTCCTCTCCTCCAAGTGCTTCAAATTGACTTCCTTAAGGACCTGCTCCATGATTTTTTCAGGGACTGAGGTGAGGCTGACCAGTCTGTAGTTCCCTGGATTCTCCTTCTTCCCTTATTTAAAGATGGGCACTACATTTGGCTTTTTCCTGTGGTCCAGGACCTCCCCTGATCACCACGAGTTTTCAAAGATTATGGCCAATGGCTCTGCAATCACATCAGCCAACTCCCTCAGCACCCTCTGATGCATTAGATCCGGACCCATGGGCTTGTGCATGTCCAGCTTTTCTAAATAGTCCTTAACCTGTTCTTTCACCACTGAGGGCTGCTCACCTCCTCCCCATACTGTGCTGCCCAGTGCAACAGTCTGGGAGCTGACCTTGTCTGTGAAAATGGAGGCAAAAAAAAGCTTTGAGTACTTCAGCTTTTTTCACATCATCTGTCACTAGGTTGCCTTCCCCATTCAGGAAGGGTCCCACACTTTTCCTGACCTTCTTATTACTAGCATACATATAGAAACCCTTCTTGTTACCTTTCACATCCCTTGCTAGCTGCAACTCCAGTTGTGTTTTGGCCTTCCTGATTACACCCCTGCATGCTCGAGCAATATTTTTATATTCCTCCCTAGTCATCTGTCCAAGTTTCCACTTCTTGTAAGCTTCCTTTTTGTGTTTAAGCTCACTGAAGATTTCTCTGTTAAGCCAAGCTGGTCGCCTATCATATTTGCTGTTCTTTCTGCACATTAGGATGGTTTGTTCCTGCATCCTCAACAAGGCTTCTTTAAAATACAGCCAGCTCTCCTGACTATATTGTACAGTCTAGCACCCAGTTAAAGAATTGAACTTTGAATTGTTGTTTGGGGTCTCTTATGGGATTATCCCATGCCTCGTAATCAAAATGTCTTCTTCTTTGGTGACTCTTGTATTCTTGAATGGGTGGGAAAATAGCTTCAGTGTGAAGTTCCTCTGCCAACTTCTGTGCACTCTTCAGAATGTTTTGAAATCCGTCATCTGACCGATAAGACTGTAAGTATGACTTTGCTTTGTCCAGCTGTTCCATTGCTCCAGATATATCAAGGTCAACACATTGAAGTTTCTTGTTTACAACATTTATTTCAAACAGTATGTCATGCCACAACACTAAGCCACACAGAAATTTGAAGTTATGTATGTTTCTGGTGATTCCATTTCCCTCTGCCACTGTTCTCCCACAAACAGTTCCTGTCTCCATAATGGCAACTATGGCATCATCTATCTTCCCAATTTGGTGTTTGATAGGCTTTATCGCCTCCATTCGACTTTCCCATCATGTGGCACTCAGTGGGTTCGGTGTCAGAGAGGATGTTCCCAGATGTTACTTCAAAATTTGCCATCAATGAGTTGATGCAGAGAAAAATACATAGATGCTTAGAATTACATTAAAAAATTCAGCAGCCTCACTAGAAGCTGATGCTGCATCACTGACCACAAAGTTCAATGAATGAGAACTGCATGGGACAAAAAAAGCTTGAGGATTTAACTCTCGGATCTGTGTCTGCACGCCTCTGTTCTTTCCTCTCATGTTGGCACCATTATTATAGCCTGACCTCTCATGTCAGCTATCGCAATTCCTGTATCTTCCAGCTTTTTAAGAAGCACATTTGTCATACCAGCTCCTGTACTATCATCAATGTCAATAAATTCTAGAAAATGCTTTCTGACAGTCACCATTGCAGGGACATTTTCACTAGGTTCTGTTGTTGTTACAAAACGCACCATTAAAGTCATTTGTTCCATATGGCTGATGTCAGTTGTGCATAAAATCATAGAATATCAGGATTGGAAGGGACCTCAGGAGGTCATCTAGTCCAACCCCCTTCTCAAAGCAGGACCAATCCCAGAATAACAGAGTTATATCTTGCTGACTTCAGATCTGCCACAATCTTCTGTTTGACTTTTGTTGCCAGTAACTGTATGATCTCATTTTGAATTGTTTTTCCAAGGTAGTGGTGTGTGTACATTTCTTGGGTGGTGACTCTTCTTAGATGCTCCTGCAGTACAGCATCAAACTCAGCCTGGCACATGATGGCATATATCACATTGGTAGATGTACAGGTGAACGAGCCTCTGATAGTGTGGCTGATGTGATTAGGCCCTATGATGGTGTCCCCTGATTGACAGCGCCAGAAGAGTACCCAGAAGTCACCTACTACAGGACAGGCCCAACAAAGAAAATAACAGAACGCCACTAGCCATCACTTTCAGGCCCCAACTAAAACCTCTCTAACGCATCATCAAGGATCTACAACCTATCCTGGAGGACGACCCATCACTCTCACAGATCTTGGGAGACAGGCCAGTCGTTGCTTACAGACATCCCCCCAACCTGAAGCAAATACTCACCAGCAACCACACAACAGAACCACTAACCCAGGAACCTATCCTTGCAACAAAGCCCATTGCCAACTGTGTCCACATATCTATTCAGGGGACACCATCATAGGGCCTAATCACATCAGCCACACTATCAGAGGCTTGTTCACCTGCCATCTACCAATGTGATATTTGCCATCATGTGCCAGCAATGCCCTTCTGCCATGTACATTGGTCAAACTGGACAGTCTCTACGTAAAAGAATAAATGGACACAAATCAGACGTCAAGAATTATAATATTCAAAAACCAGTTGGAGAACACTTCAATCTCTTTGTTCACTCGATTACAGACCTAAAAGTGGAAATATTACAACAAAAAATCTTCCAAAACAGACTCCAATGAGAGACTGCTGAATTGGAATTAATTTGCAAACTGGATACAATTAACTTAGGCTTGAATAGAGACTGGGAGTGGATGGGTCATTACACAAAGTAAAACTATTTCCCCATGTTTATTCCCCCCTCCACCCCCAAATAGCCCACCTTGATTATCACTACAAAAGTCCGTCCCCCCCCGCTCTCCTGCTGGTAATAGCTCACCTTAAGTGAGCACTCTGGTTACAGTGTGTATGGTAACACCCATTGTTTCATGTTCTCTATGTATATAAATCTCCCCACTGTATTTTCCACTGAATGCATCCGATGAAGTGAGCTGTAGCTCACGAAAGCTTATGCTCAAATAAATTTGATAGACTCTAAGGTGCCACAAGTACTCCTTTTCTTTTTGAGAATACAGACTAACACGGCTGCTACTCTGAAACCTGTCATAATTAATCTGTGGAATTCATTGCCACAAGATGGCACTGATGGAAAGAATTTAGTAGGGTTTTTAAAAATCGGTATTCCATACGTGAGAACATCTGCAATTAGATAATCTACAAAAAAAAATAAAAAAACCTCTTTTAAGGCACATAAACTCTTATGTTTTTCAGAAGGGATATAAACCCTCATAGCACAAGCCAGCCACTAAGTGAATGGGAGATGAGAAAGAAACTTCCCCAATGGGCACGTTATTCCATAATTATCCACTATGGGTTTCTTACTCCTTCCTCTGAAGCATCTGGTACTGGTCACAGGCAAAGATAGGATATGGGGTAAACAGACTCCTTGTTTGAACTGGCATGGAATTCATACATTCCTATACATAAATTTAATCTGAGAATCCCTATGGAGTTGAGGAATGATGCCTTTGATAGGAGCCATTCCTTTCATCTGCAGACCCCACCAGGGAGGGCCTTCTGTTGGGTCAGAAAGTAGAGAAGAGAATGCTCTGAATCTGACACACACTTTTGTGTCTCTTCTTCCCAGAATCATTAGCTTTCCCTGAGTAAAGAATGCAAAATCTGGCCTGAGGTATATTTTGACTGTATTAAATTAATGCAGGCTACCTCTTCTGGCCAATCATAACACCTCTAAATTCCCATGGCTGTGAACTAATGTCTGTGTAACATAGGGTCTGCCTTATGCTTTAAAGGTACAATACAGAGTTCAAATCCTATTGGGAGCAGTGTTTTTAATATTTTTAAACTCCCCTCTTTCCTGTCAGTGCCGTATAGCTCACTGCATTTTCACCATTTAATTATCTGTTCCACACCAAAATACTCTGGACCAAATTATGGCAGCTTCAGATCAGGTGCATTAGGGAATGGGGTGCAAGGAAGGGGGAGTTGGCTGGATGAGGGGAAGGATGGTCTCTAGTGGTTAGGACACTAAGCTAGGACAGGGGAGACATGGCTTCAATCCCCTACTCTATTAGGAACTTCGGCCTTTGGCAAGTCACTTAGTCTCTCTATGTCTCAGTTCCCCATTTGCAACATGGGGCTAATAGTATTTCCCTATTTCACAGAGGTATTGTGAGACTAATTATATACATTAAAGACTATAAGGCACTAGATTCCATCCTGAGGGGAATTATATGGGTAGTTCAGATAGACAGAGCACTGATCGTCTATTGCTGACACCTGCATAGAAAGCAGCCCTTATACTGCTGCCTTGTGCTCCCTTCCCACAAGGGAGCTACTGCTAGTGCTAGCAGCATTGCTCAATGTCCTGTGGGTCATGTCTAGATGAGGTGATGGGGTGACCATGGCTAAGCTCACCCCTCCACACAAGAGCTGCTAGGCTGTGCTTGGGGGAGTACAAGCTACACTGTTTACAAACAAGTAGCAAGGGCCGCTGGTGCGTATAACTGCCCCAATGTTGCAGAAGGTACTGTTTCTTCCTCTGGTGGAGAGACCTCAATATCAATACCAACAGAGAAATGATAGTTATAAAATTATCACTTTTTTAAAATATTAGGTCATTGCAAACCTGTTTGTACCTTTACTGGGTATTATTAAGATATAGCTACAAGTATGTTATAGCCAGGGTGCTTGAGAATATAACAAAACCTGTATATGTTTTAGTTAATTATGTTACAAAATGTTCAGGCTGATTAAAGAAATTGCAGGAGGTTTCTACTTTCTATCTCCCGAGGATGAGCAAATGTAAGGAAGATAACCCCTTCTTAGCCATAAAACCATGTTGATTACCCCAAAGAGTGTTATACAAACTCCAGAAAGCTGCATTTTAAACTTTACCTTACTTTAATTTTTACTCTTTTTTCTTTTGTGCTGTGTTGAAAGATGTGTTGGTTTTTGAAATTTTTATTTTGTACAAAATATGTAATAGAAGTTTAATTGCTATAACAAACAGATTGTAACTTTAAGGAGCGTGGGTCAATAGACAAACAAACCAAAAGAGTGTCTTATCTAGGCCAGGTTTCAGAGTAGCAGCTGTGTTAGTCTGTATTCGCAAAAAGAAAAGGAGTACTTGTGGGCACCTTAGAGACTAACCAATTTATTTGAGCATAAGCTTTCGTGAGCTACAGCTCACTTCATCGGATGCATTCAGTGGACAGTCCACTGAATGCATCCGATAAATTTGTTAGTCTCTAAGGTGCCACAAGTACTCCTTTTCTTTTTATCTAGGCCAGCGCACCTCCCTTTATATAAGATACCAGTGTGGGACAAATGTAATCCTTATCTCAAGAAAACAAGCCATGTAAAACATTCATGTTTTTGGAAAAAACCTGACTGTGTGCAAAAAAAAAAAATATGTGAGGATGTTCCTTATGCGGGGTACCTCAAAAAGGAATGTAGGAATGTGTTATCAGAGCAATAAATCCAGGTGTTAAGGTGGGCTATACCACCTCCCCACACACACATTTCCTCCCCTTTCCCCACCCCCCCAAATAACCTCTGCTTGTGTCTTTGAAACTCCAGGAAAACGTTAGCTGGAAATGTTTTAAACGTTTTGTTTCTTAAACGTTGAAATGGCAAATACCTTTGTGAAATGCTTACTTGCAAATATGTCAGCTTAATGCAAAGCTCCTAATATAATTTCCTAATGTCACTGCTATGTAAAAGATAAAATCCTTTATGTACCAACACTGAATCTACTGAGCTTGCTAAACTTATTACTAATGTAAGAAGCCATTTAGGGATATGATATTTATATTTATTGGGGAATTCATTATTTACTGGCAGTACTCAAGCAATTCCCTCATCCAAATCAGGAAGACAAGAATCATCTTTCCAAAAATTGCCATGTAGAATCAACACCTTCTTTAATAACTATTTAAGCTGAAAGAAAAGGAGTGCTTGTGGCACCTTAGAGACTAACCAATTTATTTGAGCATAAGCTTTCGTGAGCTACAGCTCAATCCGATGAAGTGAGCTGTAGCTCACGAAAGCTTATGCTCAAATAAATTGGTTAGTCTCTAACACAAGTACTCCTTTTCTTTTTGCGAATACAGACTAACACGGCTGCTACTCTGAAACCTGTATTTAGGCTGAAGACTCTCCTTAAGAATGACTTAATTTTAAAAAGATGGTTTTGAGAACTAAAAAACTTTCTATAAAGAACAAGAATGTTTAGTGTTTTTGAAAACAGAATTTCATTTCCTGTTGAAGTCTAGTAAAACTAAAGAAATACCTCAGAAATATATTGAATAAAAAGAAGGAGTTAAAACTCTAACTTTAGAGATGTTCTGAGAATCTTCTGTCACAAAGACACAGGAAATGCAATCATCAAGAAAGAATTAAAACTCCAACACATATGTGCATTAACAAACTGCATATTCTAAAGATGAAGAGGCACCTAAAGACAACCCACAATGATACTGAGCCAGTGAAAGAAGGACAGCAATCAACTTGAATTTAAAGAAGCCTGAAAGAGGTGTGTTTTCTTGTAACTTCATGGAACTAGGAAGGAGAAGAGTATAAAAAACTCTCAAGTAAGCTCCCCTCACACACATACTCCCTGCTACTCTGCTCAACGAACACACAGCACTCATCAGTTTATCCTGCCCATCTCTACAGGCAAACTACCACAGAGAGCTAAGAAAACCAGAGAAGGCTCAGGAAGAAACCAACCCAAGGAAAACCTCTGTAAGACTTCAACATGAATTAGTGAGAGGAAGTTACCTAAGGCCATGTCTGTACATACCACGCTGCAGCGATACCAATAGAGCTGAGCCGCTGCAGTGTGTCTGGTGAAGACGCTCTGTGCCGACGGAAGAGAGCTCTCCCTTCAGCCTAATAAAACCACCTCCGCGAGCGGCAGAAGCAGTGTCACGTATGTCGGTGTCACTTGTGTCACTCCGGGGAGGGGTGGTTCTGAAGTGCCTCCGCGGCTGCTACCACTGCAACTGCACTCGCTCAATGAGAGCTAGTGTGAATATGTGTACGCAAACAGGGGAATCACATCCCTAGCTCATAGTATAGACATAGCCTAGAACAGTGGAAGTCATAGCCCTGATTTGGTGACAAGAGAAGCAATTAGTAAGAGCTAGTCTCCCGTTTCTTGTTTTTCTGGGGTAAATATTTTTAGTAATTTTTTAAATAAAATTACTTGGAATACAACAATTTAAAATTACCCCTTTCTATTCCATACTACTCATAGCTACTGCAGGCCATAATGCATCTAGCTGTCTCTGCTTGAACAGTGTTTCTTCTCCTCATCCTCTCCTAAGCATGGCACTGGCTCCAAGAGTTATAAACAAGCACGCTACACTTAACAAAAAATTTTAAATGTTTGTTGTGAAGAAACAAACTCTCATGCAAAGTATTAACACTCGGAGTGCTGGAACTTTCCAGACTGCCAGCTAAATGAATGCTTAGGAGGTCATTTATGCAACCAAGTTTATTTCTGTTTTTCCCCCGGGAAAATGTATATAAGGGAAGCTTGTATCCAGAAGCTCATTACTGCACAATTGCATCACATAGTATTCGCACACATAGGAAAATAAAATGTATATTTATAAGTCTACGTACCTCCATTTGACTCATGAAACTGAGAGGGTTTTGTTTTCTGTTACTGGCTTTTTTAATGCCTTTTCATAGGAATGTTGCTATGGGGGAAAGCAGTAGTGCAGTTTTAAAGCATGAGATGATTTATACAGTTCTACACATTGGGCTTGAAAATACCTTCCACAAGACGACTAGTTCCTTCAGTACTGCCTGCCTTATCAGTATATGTTTTTAACATTTCTAATGTAGCTCATGATTTTCATCCTGAAGGGTCTCTATGTACTTTTTAGACTCTAGTCTCGATCCCACAGTCCTATCTCAGACAAAATTCCCAGGGAATTGAAGACGAGTAAGGACTCCTCTTTATGCACAACTCCCTTCACTCAGCATATGTACGTCTATGTTCATGATTGCTTTATGTACATTAATATATTCTGTAATGTATTTCTTTCAGACACCATTGTTCTCATCGCTTCAATAGCGGTTGTTTCTGCAAAAACTCAGGGTAACATTTTTGCAACATCAGCACTGAGAAGTCTTCGTTTCCTACAGATCCTTCGAATGGTGCGCATGGACCGAAGAGGAGGGACTTGGAAATTATTAGGTTCAGTAGTTTATGCACATAGCAAGGTAACTGTCATGGCCGTTCATTTCGTTTAATTCTTCAGTCGGATTCAACAAAACTCTATGAATCAACATCACCTCATATATCTATAAGATTCCAGTCAATACCTAAAACTTCCTAAAGTAATGTTGGCTATGTAATGCATTATCAAAAATACATCTTTTCATGTTCATTCAGGTTTTTGAAAATATGCTAAAAATATTGGCCCTGATTCACCACCAGTTGGATGCTGGTGTAATTCCATTGAAATCAGTGGAGTTACACACGTGTCAAACTGAACTGGGAAATCAGGCCCATTTTTCAGGCTGGCCAGAGAACAAGAATTCTTTTTCATGAAAAAATATGAGATTCCACACTGGAATGAAAATGAAGCCTTTCAAAACCTTTGGCGAAAAAACATGAGAGAGAGGAGAGAGAAAGAGATCCACCCCGCGAGAGAATAGCCCCGTAGTGGATATTTGACTCCAGAATACAAGGCACTACCACATAAGGTAAAAGAGAATCTCCAAATAGCTGCAGTAGCATTAAAGCATATAATCATCTCTGGGTGCCAATCACTAGATAGTGAGTAGCATATTTGAAAAAATGTCAGAATATGTGACCAGCTAGCAGAGGGAAGGGGTAGGTACACACATTAGCCATTTCATTGCATACTCCCTTCATTTAGGCAAAGCTCCTGAGCTCTATACTTGTTTACAACGTTGAGGTCCATGTAGTGTAGTTAATGACCATGAAGTCAGTTTGTTGATGCAATCACAGGCATGAGCTCTTCAGAAAGAGACAGTGTAAATGAAAGAAAAATATCCCTCTGGCACAACAAATATTAAATGATTTATACTAAGTGAAACAGCTCCAACAGGAAAGACTGAGAAAGAATGACACCGTAGCCCACTGGTTGGGGCCCTCACCTGGGATGTGGGACACCCAGCTTCAAGTCTCTCCTCCAAATCACACTGAGCAGGAGCTTCAGCCTCGGGCTCCCACATCCCAGATAAGTGCCCTAATCACAAGTCTGTTGGCTGTTCTGTGTGAGCGCTTTCCCCATCCTGGGCCCGAGAAACCTTTCTGATGAATCACCATTCATTTTGATGAATCCAACATTCTGTTGAAAAATTCCCAATCACTTCTACTTCTACCCATTGTTTGGAGACAATTTATGTGAACTGAGCAGCATTTGATTTTTAACTGCTAAAATGCCAAAAGAATATGGATTGTTTAATTATTTTTTCTTCAAATGCCACTCCACTCTATGTTTAATCTTTTTAATATAGGTTGATATTTATTTTCTTTTATCTAGGAATTAATCACAGCCTGGTACATAGGATTTTTAGTACTCATCTTTTCCTCTTTCCTTGTCTATCTGGTGGAAAAAGATGCAAATACTCAGTTTTCTACATATGCAGATGCTCTCTGGTGGGGCACAGTAAGTATAGAATGATCATTTGAACTATTTAACTAATACTGTAGAATATTTTGTATTACATGAATGCACATATTAAAAGATATAAACTTATAGTGGTCCTGAGTATCCTAGTGCTTGTGTCTTGAATGGGCATGTGCATCTGTGAAAAAATGAGTGTGAATGCTACCCTTATATCCTAATTTGGTAGCATTTTTACACCTGCTTTACACAGATGTAAAGCCCTGATTCAGCAAGACATTTAAGCACATGCTTAACTTCAAAGTTCAGTGCAGCTGCATTTTTGAAGTCCATGGGACTTGAGAACATGCTTGTGTGCTTCGCTGAAAGGGATAGGATTATTCACGTGCTTAAAAGTAATCATGTGCTTAAGTGTTTTGCCAAACTGGGGATTAAGTCTATGCATGGTATAAGCAAATGTAGAATCAGTCCTAGATGTTTGACGTTTATTCAGATTTCTACTTTTTGATCTTGAAATCTGATTAAAAATCTCACCAGAACAAACTTTCTCACAAGATTCTGAGTTTTTCTGTTTTCAGTGGGAATAGAAATACTATGCAAATAGTGAGATAGATCCTTGGTCCATGCTCAACTACACTGTTCTGCTCAGACAACTGGAAGGCTGCCCTAATAGGAAAGCTGCTTATTCATCTCCTGTAGGTGTATCCCCCTCCAGGGGATAAAGCAGCACTCCTATTCCCATAGTAGAACACCTTGTGCTCCAGCAATCCCAGCCAGTCAGTGGTGCCATTAGTGTCAACATAACTTAGAGCTTATTTTCCACTGAATGCATAACTTATTTTTCACTGAATGCATCCGATGAAGTGAGCTGTAGCTCACGAAAGCTTATGCTCAAATAAATTGGTTAGTCTCTAAGGTGCCACAAGTCCTCCTTTTCTTTTTATAACTTAGAGTATCGCTTAGGCTGACTAAGGGAAGTCTGGGGGGCTGAACCACCCTCTGGCATGCTCCATGATCAGAGGACTAAAAAGGTAACTTCCCCACCTCAGGTGTTGCGCTGACAGGAGCTCAACCGGACCCAAGTCTTTCTTGTACTTCGACTCGCAGATTAGTCAAAACCTGAACTTGCTTAGAGAAACAACAAAAAACAAAATAAACTCCCAGACACTTCTGAACCCAAAAAGAATGTGCATTTGGGGGTTTGTTTACTTTTTGGGTGAAAGGTAGGTTTCCCAAACCTTTTTATTTGAACCAGTTCACTCATTCTTAGGCCATAGGTTACCCTTCCTCCGTAAGGGTTGTATTTTTGAACGATCAGTGAGTAGAATTGTGAGCTGGGAACATGCAGAACCCAAAGTATCTATTGGCTGCACAGTGACAGTTATAAAAATACAGAAGTATTTTGCCTGATGAGACTTGTTTTAAAATGTCAAGAAAAAATGTCTCATAAAATATTTAATATTTGATCCTTTAATCCTAATGCAGGTAAGAGTCCAATTGACTTAAAGTTAAACCATCATATCAAACTCTGCTCTCAGTTACACCAGTGTAAATTGCTCTGGGTTTACTGCAATGTAACTGAGAGCAGACTGGCCTGAAGTCAGTAAGAGTTTTGACTGCTTCACAATAGCAGGATCAAGTTCGTAGTTGAACAGTGGGGCTTTGACAGAGTCAGGCCTTGACCCTGTAGTCAAATCCATAGATCCAAGCAGATCTAATTGCATGAACAAGAGCTTAATTTTATAATTTTCTTCTCCACTTCTTGATATTTTAGAAGGAAAAGCCCTGCTAGGGAGCAATCATTTTATAAAATGGTGGCTTAAAATACTTTGCATACAGTGAAAATGAAAATGTATGACTCATAGGTCAGATAATTTGTGCAAATTGAGAAAACAGGAATTTTTTCTTGCTATCAACAGAAAAACAAATTATAATCAAAAACCTAAAAACAATTTTTTTACTCTCTAATTAACCTGAATACATTTAAATTCTTAATATATTCAGGTGCATAAAATTACTGAAAATCAGCATATCCCCCTAATTCATTATTTTTGTTGTTTCCGTCTTAATAATGATAATTTCTATAAAAAGAAAAGGAGTACTTGTGGCACCTTAGAGACTAACCAATTTATTTGAGCATAAGCTTTCGTGAGCTACAGCTCACTTTATCGGATGTAGCTCACGAAAGCTTATGCTCAAATAAATTGGTTAGTCTCTAAGGTGCCACAAGTACTCCTTTTCTTTTTGCGAATACAGACTAACACGGCTGTTACTCTGAAACCGATAATTTCTGTATTATCTGTAAAACAGTATGTGGGAAATGTAGTCTTGCTTGTTTTGATTGCCAGAATAACCCACATGCAGATTTTGAAAAGGTCAGATCACATGGCATTCTAGGGGGCGTCAACCCTTAGTCTCACTGATTTGTTTATTTGCAACAATTATTCTAATTTACATTCCACTGTATACATCAAGTCCCAGAATGGTTTTGTTATGTTCCCGTTTAAAAAAAAGGGGGGACTAGCCATGAATCATCCTCTGAAGTTCCAGGCTTCTAGAAACACTCGTAATGCCTTCTCGTCATACCCAGTATGCTGTAATTAATTGACACTAGCACATTCATTCAATCAAATTATCTAAGGGCCATATCCTGCCATCATTCCATGTGTGATACTCTTATTGAAGTCAATGGGAGTTTTTCACTGAAATCAAAGGCAGGATATGATCTGTTAGTTTAAATACATCTAGATTTCCAATCTGCAACTCTAACATAACATAAATGCCATCAATGTGTATTTTCTTATGGCTGGAGCTCCCACAGTTCTGGTTTATGTATGCCAACCAAATTAATATAGAAGCAAGGTGGGTGAGGTAATATCTTTTATTGGACCAACTTCTGTTGGTGAGAGAGACAAGCTTTTGAACTACGTAGAGCTCTTCTTCAGGACTTCAGGACCTTACCCACCTAGTTTCTCTAATATCCTGGGACCAGCGTGGCTACAACAACACTGCATACAAACAAGATCAATGGGTGCCATGCAGGGCTCCAATAGCAAGAATACTTGGAGAGGATGGCAAATTAATTAAATAAAATAATTATTTTAATAGACCATATATAATGTGGGAACAGGAAGAGGGAGCATTCCTTGACTTAAATATTTGTTATTCAAGTCCCTAGCACTTCAGTGCTATGCAAAAGTGTGTGCTTTTTGCAATTATCATATATAGTCATTTGTTTTACCTGAAAACATAATTTATTATGGTGTAAAAAAGATACTTGTATAGCTGGCATCTTTTCAGAGTTTCTCTCAGTTATATTGACTTTTCCTTTTCTAATAGTACATTGTAATTACAATAGAATAATGAAATATCTACAACAACTATGTGAATACCAAATGAATTAACCGTGGATGATATTATTACAATGGATATGAAATACTGATGATAAGTTTCTCATTCAACACTATCAGAACTTGAACAAATTTAATTCTTTCAATTAACTTCATAGTATGTGGAGATTCAAAAGGGAATTATTTATTAAGGAATGTATAAATGCATCTAATTAAAGAACAAACTATTGGAATGTTAATTAAACAGAAAGGAACTCCTATCCTTGGGACTCTTGCTTTAATATGGTCCTGTTTTTTCTTCAGATAAATTCTGTGCTGAGTGATTGCTCTTCTCTCCAGAGGGCTTTCAGGTGTGAAGATTCATAGGGCTCAAAGTTTGTCTAACTTTTTGGGAAGATTGTTACCCTACAATGTCATTAACATGCAGACAACACTAAATCCGACATCTTCTTTTCCACAGCCCTACTGGAGACATCTCCTCATTCTCCAGTTTCTGGCAGAGACAGGAAAATTGATGAAAGCCAGTTGATTTAGGCTCAGTGTTGAAAAAAGAGGTTGATGCTGATTGACAGGGGGAAGCACTTTGAGGAATTAACAAAGTCAATAATCATTCTGTCAGTGGAAGACATCTGCAGAGCTTTCGTCAAAATGGGTTAGAAGCCTTGTAGCTGCTCCTGGCCTCCCATATGGCAACAGTCATTTGTCAGGCCAAGAAGCCATTCCTTTTGGAGGTAGACCCCATCATAGGCATGCTAACATTACTATGGGTCACTCTCCCAGAGGCTAGCCTTGACAGCCACTTGAATATTTCAGGTTTCAGAGTAGCAGCCTGTTTGTCTGTATCTGCAAAAAGAACAGGAGTACTTGTGGCACCTTAGAGACTAACAAATTTATTAGAGCAAATTTATTTCAGCTAGTGTAGTGAATGACTGCCTCCTTTTTAGCTAGCCTGCCTTTCTCTAAGACATCACACCTGGGCTTTGTCCTCAACAATGGAAGCAGTCAAGGTACTGCTTACTATCTACGAGCCCTAAATAACTTACATCCCATTTACTTAGGAAACTGTTTCACCACCTTTGCCCAGTGATGACCACTGCATTGAGCTGCACTGCTTTGGCCACCTTTCCCAAGAGTGAAAGAACCTTTGAGAGAATAGCAGGCATTTTCCTTGGAAATTCACTTCTGCCAGACAACTGTCTAAGCCTGAACTTGGCCATATTAGAACATTAAGTAAAATAGTTCTTTTTGTCCAAGCTTTCCACTAATCGCAAGCTCTGGAATCCTTGGCATTTAGCCTACTGTTGTCCATCTTACCCTTTAAAATTAACTTTGTTCTGTTGTGGATGTGAGCTGTTCAGTGTTCCATTTGGAGTTAATAAACCCACTTGGTCCATAGGTGGGTGAAAGTCACTCTACCAGCCTACAGCTGCAGTATTCATTCCTCTATGCAGGGAAAGTCCAGGGAGGCAAAATCCCCTTACCACAACCCAGTCCCAGGGTGCAGTAGCAGCCTCTCTCACACTCCTTTGCCATGGGTTTTATTCCAGTCCGTGGGCAGGAATAGCACCACAACCCTTTCGTGCTGGTTTCCTGGGGTACTGGAACACTGTAAATAGGTACCTGTGACCCCTCCTCTGGCCATAGCTCCAAAGTAATTTTTTGTGACAAGGTATGGAGAGCTGGCATGGAGGCCATTTCCCTGGCATGGTGGAAACCCATCCCCCATACAGCCCCTGATACAGAGGTGCTGTCGCAAGACATTCTGCACTGGAATGAATACTTCCCAGAGTGAGCAACAGGTCTTTTCTGGAAATGATTTCTGTGATCTATTAACTCTGATGGGTATTAAACAATCTTTTCCTGATAGTGTGCCCCACAGTGCAAATCTGTTCCTCATGCGCCATACTGAAGATACTACAAACTTTTGGCTCGTTCTGCTTTTGAGACATCTTAATAAACTGCATTAGATAGTGGGGCAACATTTGGGATACATACTGTAGTGAGAGGTGGCATGAGTTCAGTGAGAGGTAGTAGCAGCTGATTTACATAGGCAGAGCCTTCCAGCACATCCTGAGCACTGTCATGATCTGTATTTGTGCTACATGGCAGCGACCCTGGTCTCTACAATACAACTTTTTCTGCATATATACACTGTCTCGGATTACCCTTTCATGTGAAGGGGAGTTCTGAAGAGTGTTTTACAAATGCCATCTTTCTTCACTTATACTATCTTCATACATGTCTGAGCTGATATTACCTGATGATTTGAGCTACTTCTTTCATTAGTGTAACAAGGATAGCTCACTCCAAAACTGAGTGCTACAACTAGGTGCAGTCGGCTCTGGGCTGAGTCTCATGGAACCATAATACACGTTTTTACTTGAATTTTGACTTTCCCTATGTAATCTTTGCATTCAGAAAAGCTATAGCCAATGATCAGTGTTGACGTGACAAATTCCTTTGAAGTCATTGGGACACTAAGGCCAGGTCTACACTAAAAACTTAGCTTGACTGAGCGCTGCAGCCATGCTCCTGCCATGTTTCTAGTGAAGAAACACCTCCGATGCTTTTTTACACAGCCTTGTTGCAGTTAGTTTTTAGTGCATCTTTTCACCCTGTGTGCTTGGAGTTTTTATACTGCAACAGATGACTGAGCTCTAATTGTCCAAATGTGTTCATAGAAAATATAACATCTTTCTGCACTTCCTTTGACCTTGTCCTTATCTATGAACTTATACTTCCTTTTTCATCACTGGAGTATTAAATCTTTGCATTGTAGTCTTTGGCACACATGTAGTCTGTTCTGCAAATTCCTGCAGTGTACTCCTGATTGTTACACTACATGAATGGTACAATTACATATGCACAAAAAAATGGCAATGCCATTTGCATGATTTCCACCTGCTCAGATCCACTTCTAACATCTTCATTGTCAGAGACAACGCATAAATCTTGATGGGGGCAGGGGACGCTGCCCCAGGCATTGCCTCTGGGCTGAGGAGCAGTAGCAGAACGAGAAGTGCCAGGGCTGTGGCAAGCGAGCACCTCAGGGAGCATGTCATGGCAGCCAGGCTCCACAGGCAGGGTCCGCTCCAGAATGCATCACCAGCTGGCGCCAGGCTCCTTTGCGGGAGAGGCCCAAGTCTTATACCAATAAAATAAAAACCAGCAGGATCTTATTAAAGGGAAAAAGGCAAAATACCACATTTACTGTGAATACAGAAAGAATCATAGTAAGCAGTTAGTTATAGTTATAACATTCCATTCAATCTCATATTTATTTACACATTCATTCATACAAACACACACACACAGGTTCTGCAAGGTTGTTATCACAGTTACCAGCCTTAGAGTTGCTCATGCCAAGCCACTGGCCAGGTGACCTGGACATGAGGAGGGAGCAGGGCCTTGTCAGATGCTCATCTGATGCTCCTGGAAGTTGGTTTGCAGAGTCAGACCCCAAAGTTCTCACTTTCTAGAGTCCATTTTTATAGGAATTTCTTCCTGTGCCAGTCTATGGGAATTGCTTCATCATGCTGTTGCTGAATCAATCAGCAGATGGCACATTCCTGACGGCTCCGTGCTGCCAGATGTTATCTTGTTTTTCGGTTCTCCCATTCTTGAGGCTGTTGGGTGGATTCCAGTCCTGGGGGTCCTCTGGTTATTTCCACTTGACACTTTCTTTAGCTGATGGACACTGCATTCTTAGGCTGGCACCTCCCTGATCATTCAGTTATTATCCACACCAAGCATCCATCCACATACATCCTCTATCTCTATTTTAATCACAATTGTTAACAAAGTGAGATGAATACAACAAAAGGGCGGGGAGTTTCTGGGTGCTGTTTCTGTTGTTGCAGAGTATTGCTTTGAGTCTCTCTCTGTGTGAGTAGTTGTTGTTACAAAGAATTGCTTTGAGAACAGACTCTGTCTTAGGATGTACTAACACAATTAGCAGCTTGCAAGTTTCACACAGAGAGAGAGAGAGAAACAGTACCAAAAACCAAGAGACCTCTTAATTAGTAATACCCTGGAATTTAAACTATGGGGAATCAAACTCATTTGTGATTTTAATACAGAACTTCTTTAATGTGATCCAACATAATCCCCCTTTTGACACTAAGATTTGTAATCGACAGTGTCACTTTCTATTCAAGAGAAGGTACTGTGAGGCAATTTGAGTTTGTGATTCCAATTCATCCCACATACATGATCCTAGTGAGGTATCTTTACTACAAGGTTCTGGGGCAACAGGCAAGGTGAGGCACACCCACTTTTGAGGAGTCCATTCAGTACAACCTCTAGTGTCCAATAGCTTCCCTCCCTCCCCAGCCCACTGGCTCGAAGTCCAGGGTAGCCAGAAGGATCCCATGTGTAATATGGGGAGTGAGCTAACCTTCAATACTTTTGCCTCCAGGGACTGTTGGTGTGCAATTGTGTCAACAATTTCTCCCATTAACAAGTCTGGTTTTACAATACTGGAAACTTATTGCATCCATTCATATTGATAAGTGTCAAACAATGATCTCTTCCTTTGTTTTAACAAATGCATCAAACCCTAAATATTTCCCAATATGACCCAGAACATTTCGTGTTCCAAAGTAGCTAGGGCAAGTATCTGCATTTCAGTGCATCCCATAGCTATGGCTGTGTAGTTTCCTATTTCTAAATTTTTTCTTATCTATAAGCCATGTGGTAGTATTAAGCCATTGCCAAAGATTCCATCAGGCTTTTAGGTTACCCAGACCAATTTGGACCAAGTCTACATTGGCATGTACTTGTTTTTGTATTAGGCTGTCCTGTAGCTGGGATGGAGAGCTTAATTTATTTTTAATTACCTGCAGGTCTGCAGTATTTTTGTTTAAACACACAACAGTGCTAGCAACAAGACAAGACAAAACATAGAACTCAAACCACAATTTCTATTGTGACAGTAGATTCATGGTATTGGGTTGCTCTTCAGCTGGCATCAGCTTTTCCTGATTTTCTGAAAGACAAAAGAACACGTTTCTACCCATTTTTGGGGTGGCAGGTTATTGCTTAAAATATTTCTTTTACAATACCCTTGCTTATTGCAGGTAAAACAGAGGAATTACCCCCATATTTTCCTGTGTTTGTTCTATAGGCAGGCCAGGTTTCAATGGCGTCTATCTTTTAAGGGTTATGGGGAAATTATGCCACTGTTTAGTCATTAAATCCCTGAGGTGGGGTACCTCAGTTTTCCTTCTTATACAGCAGACCAAGTTTATAACGTTTTTCCTGCTGTGTTAAGCTTTAAGTTTATCTACAGGTAATAGCTGAGAAGCATCATTACCCATATGACCTTAAAGGATTTTTCCAAAAATCATACACCCTATACGTTGTTACAGGGGTACTTATTATCATTAAATGTATAAAGTTATCTTGTGATCCCATGCCTTTTATTTAGACAATTTGTTTGCTGACCAGGTGTGTCCTTTATCTGCAGCTCCTTTGTGCTGCTAGTTCTTTCCTTCCTTTATAATTTAGGTAATTTGCATTTTCAAAGACGCTTCCTGCTTTTGGATTTAAAGCCATCAGCAGCTCAGAGACTCTATCTTAAAAGGGACACAATCAACTTTCACCAGAGTTTTGATAACTTTTTTAATTCTGCTTCCAAAATACACAGCAATCTGAAAAAGAAAACCCAACCTATTGTGGCTCCCTTTGGAGCCCTAATAGCATTTTAATTAAGTAGCATGGTATGTTTGCATTTCTTTTGCCCCTTCTACAATATACCCTGCACATGTTCTGGGGCAAATTCACATTCCTCCCATAGTTTAACTACTATAACATTATCCATATCCATTTTTACATAAGGTGTAACTGTTTCTTTTTTTTTGCTTACAGAGTTATCATGTTCCTTTATCAAAGTGACAGTCTGATTACTCAGAGCCATTTTAAGACTCAATGTTTCTAACATTGCTTCTTTTTGTTTTGTGCACCTCACCCCTGCTGTTGCTTCAGAGGGGCACTGTCTTTTTTAATTTCTTATTTATGTATTTTTACTACAGCTCTCATCTGGTATTTTGTTACAAAAACAAACAAACAAAAAGAATCCAGATTTTTTTTCCTATTCTCCTGATTTTGACTGCCCTGCTGCAGCCACAACTTAAAAACATTTTCAGTTTTGTAAAGCATTGAGTTACCTTTTAAGGGTTAAATGCCAAATCCCAAAGCCAAACAACACTAATTACCTGTGTCTAGCAAAAAGGTCTCAGTTTTGCAACTTTGAATTAAAGAGTCAAACGGATTTTTAAGGGCATTATTTCAAACAAAAACAAAACCAGTTGGTCCTTAGAACTTTATGTATTTACACACACACAGATAGATACATACACATTTTCTTTTCCTTAACATCCCTTCCACACTGCTTTGTTTTTTACATCGTACATTCCCTTTATACATTTGAGGCAGTTAAGTTCCAATAGAATCCCCTTTTGTTCTTTTAGCAAATTTGACTAAATTGTCCAGTCAAATTATTTTAATCAGATAAAAGAAAAGGAGTACTTGTGGCACCTTAGAGACTAACCAATTTATTTGAGCATAAGCTTTCGTGAGCTACAGCTCACTTCATCGGATCACGAAAGCTCATGCTCAAATAAATTAGTTAGTCTCTAAGGTGCCACAAGTACTCCTTTTCTTTTTGCAAATACAGACTAACACGGCTGTTACTCTGAAACCTTTAATCAGATAGTTTATTTTTGCCTGGCTAATTTACAGACATTCCTTTGGAAAAGGGCCCATTTTTCCTTCAGAATGGCTGCAAAGAAACCAAGACTGCTCTTTCTCTAACATTTTTCCTTTTTAACATTTTCACAAAGTTTAGCTGCTTAATTCCCTCCAGCCTCTGCAAAGTTATCTTTTTCACTCTCTTTTCTCTTTGTAATTATGCCTGGGGGTGCCGTACATAGGACCTTCTCCCCCTTCACCCGCTGTAATGGCTGCTACCTGTTTACTGGCAAAGCCCAATTTTTGTCTCAGACTCTTAATTAGTGATTCACAACGACTATGATTTGCAGGTGCTCTGCCCTGCTTCAAGGTTAATTTCTTTACCAGACCTTGGAGCACATAATACTCTCTTTCAATTTTCTCAGAGGCTTTAGCTTGGTCTGCCAGGAATCTTTCTCTCTTTTTGCATTCCTGGAGTGCCTCTTTCACTATTTTCAGCTGACTTTGGGTATTTGTAGCCAGCACCTTCCAATTGTCTGCTCCCTTTTCCGTTTGTGCCTTTTCCTCTTTACATGAAGACAAGCGGAGGTAAGAATCCTTACGTGCCTCCCACAACAATCAAATTGCTGCTGCATCTCTTTTGGCAGCACTAGAAGGTTTGTATATGAGGATATACTAAGCCAATCTATCCTCTAGCTCCGAAATAGTGCAGACATCAGCTAGGGCTTGTTTAGTCCAAGGACTGTGCCCAAATTTTTGAAGGATTTGTTTAAAAGGTGTAATTTTTTTTTAACAAAAGGTGAGGTTGGAGTTCCTTCTGAATCTATTCCTGCCTCTGGTACAGGGTTACCCTGTTTTCTTTTAAACATCTTCACATGGATATTTCAATCTCTTTGTCACTCCTGGTATTACTTAGCAAGTGAAGTGAGCTGTAGCTCATGAAAGCTCATGCTCAAATAAATTGGTTAGTCTCTAAGGTGCCACAATTACTCCTTTTCTTTTTGAAAAGACAGACTAACACGGCTGTTACTCTGAAACCAGCCTAGATTCTGAAATCATAGCTTATCAAATTTCCTCGTCACACCTGGCACAGGTCAGCGAGTGACACAGCCTAGATTCTCTGAACCTGCTACTCCTTATTCCAGCGAGTAGCTTAGCCTGGCCCTTAGGCCTTCTTGCTGCCCCTGATACCTCAGTGAACAATAGGACTTAGGTTTAGTAATCGTAGCTTAATCTATACGCTTTCCCCTGCTACCCTCCCGGAGGCCTGCAGGTCTGGTCAACCTGATTTCCCCTGCTACCTTCCCGGAGGCCAGCAGGTCTGGTTAACCTGATTGATTTTAGTAATCTTAGTTTAATTTACACACTTTCCCCTGCTACCTTCATGGACCCAATAGAAATGCCTAGCTCAACAGAGCTGGCGGTGTGCACACCAATATTTACAATAACTGAGGTTTTTTACCAGTATTCCCCCTTTTGCAATTCTCCACCAAAATGTTATACCAATAAAATAAAAACCAGCAGGATCTTATTAAAGGGGAAAAGGCAAAATACCACATTTATTGTGAATACAGAAAGAATCATAGTAAGCAGTTAGTTATAGCTATAACATTCCATTCAATTTCATATTTATTCACACATTCATTCATACACACACACACACACAGGTTCTGCAAGTTTGTTATCATAGTTACCAGCCTTAGAGTTGCTCATGCCAAGCCACTGGCCAGGTGGCCTGGACATGAGGAGGGAGCAGGGCCTTGTCAGATGCACATCTGATGCTCCTGGAAGTTGGTTTGCAGAATCAGACCCCAAAGTTCTCACTTTCTAGAGTCTATTTTTATAGGAATTTCTTCCTGTGCCAGTCTATGGGAATTGCTTCATCATGCTGTTGCTGAATCAATCAGCAGATGGCACATTCCTGACGGCTCCGTGCTGCCAGATGTTATCTTGTTTTTCGGTTCTCCCATTCTTGAGGCTGTTGGGTGGATTCCAGTCCTGGGGGTCCTCTGGTTATTTCCACTTGACACTTTCTTTAGCTGATGGACACTGCATTCTTAGGCTGGCACCTCCCTGATCATTCAGTTATTATCCACACCAAGCATCCATCCACATACATCCTCTATCTCTATTTTAATCACAATTGTTAACAAAGTGAGATGAATACAACAAAAGGGCGGGGAGTTTCTGGGTGCTGTTTCTGTTGTTGCAGAGTATTGCTTTGAGTCTCTCTCTGTGTGAGTAGTTGTTGTTACAAAGAATTGCTTTGAGAACAGACTCTGTCTTAGGATGTACTAACACAATTAGCAGCTTGCAAGTTTCACACATAGAGGGAGAGAAGCAGTACCAAAAACCAAGAGACCTCTTAATTAGTAATACCCTGGAATTTAAACTATGGGGAATCAAACTCATTTGTGATTTTAATACAGAACTTCTTTAATATGATCCAATACAAGCAGGCCAGGTGGCTCCCACCAGCTTCCGATCCACTGGCTCTTGGAAGGAGGTGATGGTTTGCAAACTGGAGGGAACGGGGGGTGATCTCTAGTTTGAAAACCTCTGTGCTTCATGGAAGGCAGAAATAGGGGGGGGCACATGACCCCTCATGCCCCCCCACATCACCTCTGTTCATTGTTACAAAGTTATTCATATCCGTTTATTTAAATAATGTTTTTCCTTTAGAGATGTGTTCTAAAATAGAAGATTGTGTTATACATTTAGATTTTCATGTGTCTTAGTGAATGATTATTTACTGGAAAAATTCTTGCATACTGTGTATCTGATCTGTAGCTTTTCTCTCAGGTACTTCTATTGCACATGGTATTTATTCATTGCTTTTTAGATCACATTGACAACAATTGGCTATGGAGACAAAACTCCTCTTACTTGGCTTGGAAGGCTGCTTTCTGCTGGGTTTGCTCTACTTGGAATTTCTTTCTTTGCACTACCTGCTGTGAGTATCTTTACAAAAATTAAAAAAAAGGCAACAGGAACCTCAATAACTCCTAAGGCTGATGTGAGAAGCTGCCTGAAGCTTTCAGCATAAAGAGTCATTGTTTGAATATGTAAAGCTCCTTCACTAATGTTAAAACTTTTCTCAAGTGCCTTTTCATAGAGTAAGGAAATCTGATCATGCAGTTGGATCATCTACATAAAGCCCCTTTTTCTGTGGTGTTAGCCTGGAACACTGGGTTATTATGACTCCAATGTTTCTAAAACTGCACAGTTACTCACTTATGAGCTAGTAAGTCAGATATGGCCATCTATTACCTAACCACAGAGTTTAAGTTGTACATTATTCAGTTAAAAAAAAGGATAGGCCCGTATGGTCAGTTTTGAAGCAGAATTCTACATTGGTTTAATTTATTCACTATCAAAACTGATGGGATGATATGGCCCAAACGAAAGTGTCATTGCAAAGACTTATCATTGTATTTGTATGGGGGTTTGGCCTGAACAAAAATGGAAAATATCTTTTTTCCAGGATTTACTCCTGTTGCATTTTGAAAGACAGAAATTCCTCTCTCTGCCTGTGAATTGTGCCTCATACCCTAGCAATATGTTTCTCTCAGGGCTTTGAAATGATGGAGCAGATATGTTCTTCCGGATTTATTGCAGTTGGAAAAATTAGGACATTGCTAGTGGATGGTCTACAATGACCATGTAAGATCTATCAATTGACTGCAGTAGAATGCATGAAATCAGGCAGAAGTTGTACACCATATTGCACACACAGGCTCCAAGCTGCTTTTTATCCATTGTGTCCAAGGATTCGAACTGGCTCGTTTTCCTCTTGTCTTGTTCTATTTCCCTTAACCCAAAATAAGAAAAAGAAAATAATAAACCATACGCTTGTCCTTTGCTCACTCATATTTGACTCTGTCATAGAGGAGATCCAGCATTTAACATACAGCTTCCAGCTTAGACGCTGCCCCTCATTTTTCATAAAAACTTGAGTTTCAAGCCTCCTTTTTAAAGGCTCCCCAATCCCCCCCTTTTCCCCCCTTTTCTCCTTGCATGGCGACTCTCAGTGGGAAAATTTGAGCTGGGATGTCTTAATGTTTTCCCATTAACCCTACTGGCCCATCATTTGTCTTTTCCTGGGTTGTACCGTGCTTGGAGCTAGTCTCATCCAGTGGGGAGGCAGCCTCCCCCTGCCTGGCTGACTACTACCTTGTGATAGACTCATAGACTTTAAGGTCAGAAGGGACCATCATGATCATCTAGTCCAGCGGTTCTTAAACTGTGGGTTGGGACCACAAAGTGCTTTGTGATCCTGTTTTAATGGGGTCGTCGGGGCTGGCATTAGATTTGCTAGGGCCCAGGGCTGAAGCCTGAGCCCCACCATCTGGGGCTGAAGCCAAAGTCTAAGGGGAAGAGCCCTGGGCAGCAGGGCTTAGGTTACAGGCCCCCACACCTGGGGCTGAAGTCCTTGAGCTTCTGCTTTGTCCGCCGCCACTGGCCCAGGTGGTGGGGCTTGGGCTTTGGCCCTCTGCCGAAGGTGGCGGGGCTTAGGCAGGCTCAGGCTTTGGTCCCTCCTCCTGGGGTCATGTAATAATTTTTGTTGTCAGAAGGGGGCCACGGTGCAATGAAGTTTGAGAACCCCTGATCTAGTCTGACCTCCTGCACGTTGCAGGCCACAGAACCTCACCCACCCACTTCTGTAATAGACCCCTAACCTCCGGCTCAGTTACTGAAGTCCTCAAATCATGATTTAAAGACTTCAGATTACAGAGAATTTTAGATAGAGCTAGATGTTGCAGCACAAATTATCAGCACAGTTTTATAGCTGCAGAAATACATAAATTCATAACCACAGTCTGTTTGCATATCTCACAATGACAATCAAGTTCAGAATATTACAAGCCATGTAGCCATTCATTTTCTTCATGAGCAACATTTGTGTTTAGTCAGACTATGGAGAAATATATTAAGATGTGTGTATCTTTCATGGATTTTATTTTATTTTTCTTGCATAAGAGTCAAGTGGTATCTTTCCTCCTTATAATGCAAAATTGTTCAGCGGAATAACACCTCTTGCAGAAGCTTAGGAAGCAAGCATCTTTGCACTTTTGGCCTCTTCAGCAGAAGAATGAATAGTCTTACCCTGTAAAAAGCCAAAAGTGGTAAAGATTTAATTATAAACTTTCTTTCAAACCCGGTATTCCCAACCCCAAATGTTCAAAAATCATGAGTCAGGCTCTCCAAAAATCACAAGACTGGCTTTATAATCATGAGATTATGTAAAAATAATAGATTTTGTGTTCTTTTTATTTACCTTCTGCTTTTTGAGCCTTTAGGGTGCACTGGGCTCATATTTTGAAGCTTTTTCCACAGCCACGAGAACTAGAAACTTACTTTTTCATTAAGAATGAAGGCTGAAATCATCACACATCCACTTGATTCCAGGAGCTGGGGCTTTAAGGAAAACAATAATTATCATGAGACTCATGACAAAATCATGAGAGTTGGCAACACTGCAAACCCCATAGAATGAATACTACAGATTAATTAATTAAACTGAAAAACTTGCTGTATGCAAGCTATTTTTGAATTTTCTAAATTCAAAAGTTACAACACAGGGTTGTGACTATAAGTGAAGTATGTACATGATTGTTTGGCTGCCTACACAGATACCTTATTTGGAATATCAGTAGCACACCATAGCCTATAGCATCGAATGGTTTAGATGAGCAGCCATTCATAACACTGCAAATGTTATTTCTTATGTAGGGATTCTCATGTCTTACAGTGAATGGACATTGTCTATTGTGAAACTTTTGTACTGTAATAAATGTGGTTGTTTGAAATAATCAGACAAAACAATTCCAATTGTGAATAGTGGTGTTTTATTTTTTCTCATCCTCAAAATAACTTCAGAGCTGATGTATTTAAACTATTTTTCACAATTACCTTCCTAATGATAAAAACTTTTGTGTTATACTTTACTCTAGGGCATTCTTGGCTCAGGCTTTGCATTAAAAGTACAAGAACAGCACCGTCAGAAACATTTTGAGAAAAGAAGGAATCCAGCTGCCAGTTTAATTCAGGTAAATATAAAACCAGTGAGAGGATTAAAATAGATTTCTGTGTGCTTGTTAAGTAAACCTGTATTACCTCCTGTATTATGCAAAGTTCTGCAGAAATATTGTTTAATTGCCACAAGTTGAACATTTTGTTAAAATGAACTGTGTTCAATAAACACCTTGCATTTGTGTAATGTTATATTCAGCTTTACAATGCATGGTTCATGCATTGTTGAATTTCAGATTAATATCCATGCCAAAATGGCCAGGCAAAGATGCAAATTATGTGCAGTCCTGCTTGACATTTGATTATATAAATTACTTGGGAAAACAGATTTGATCACTAAAGGACAGGATTAAGAGATAGCACAGCACTCTGGCCCAGATTCAATTACTTTTCACTACTAGAGAGTTCACAGTGCTGAGATGAGTAATACATTCCTTTAAAATGTAGAGTTTCCTGTCCAGAGAATTGCTGTCAATATCACCCAATCTAGGAGCTGGAAATATGGAATTGAATAGTTCAGTGTCTTGAAATGATGAGCATCTTTTCACCTGTTGTCTTGAGGTGAAGGTGCAGATCAATGTTTTAAAAGAGATAAAAGTAAATAATTTTTTTTAGTATATTTGATTATTTAAACTGTAATTTTGTACAATTATTTTAACTTTCTGATCATAGTGGATTGAAATGCTTGCTGATGACTTTCATACCAGAGGTCTCTAGCTCTAAACATACAAAAAAAAGAAAGAATGAAATCGGTTTCCTACTGAACTTTATTGTATTTGATGTACTGGACTGAAATACAGATATCATCTTCATTTACTTGTTTTGGAAACCAACTCTTTTAAATGTGTACCATATATTGTCTTTTTTCATACTGGTGTGGCAAGTGAAAACAAAGAACCTGAGCAGTTCATATAACATTGTTTCACTAAGCTCAAGACGATGACAAAGATATCTTTGGAATGTTCAGGCAGTTAATAAATTATTAATTGACAGCATAAATAAGTACTTTGTCATTCCTTTTGCACCTGCTGTAGGATGAGTGAGACTCTCCAAGATATATACATTCTGATTGCATTCTTTGATGAGATTACAAGTTTGGTTGATCAAGGTAACTGCATAGAAGTAATATACTTAAACTTTTGTAAGGCATCTGACTTAGTACTGATGTGTCAGGGCCAGGTCATGGACGGACAGCCTAGTGGCTAGAATCAGTGTCAGACATCAGGAATCGGAGTCGGGAGGGATCTAAGGTTAGGAGCTAGGGGTCAGCATCAGGAGGGGAGGCTAAGTCAGGAACCAGGAGTCAGAAGGAGGGGACAAAGCCAAGTCAGAAACCAGATATCAGAGGTAGGAAGTAAAGCCAAGATCAGGAACCAGGGATCAGAAGCAGAAGACACGCCTACCCAGAAACCTGGTATCAGAGCCAGGAGGAAAAGCCAAGGTCAGGAATCAGGGAGCAGAAGCAGGATGAGGAAGCAGGGTCTGTAGCAGCAGTTGGCTCTACATAATTGCAGAGACAAACTTACTGAATCATCCCCAGCAGATGTTACTTAGTATGTCTGGACCAATTGGGAATGTCCTTCCAATCATTCCCTCTGTGGGGGGGGATGTCCTGTGATGTGTGTGTGTCCATGAGGCTCATGACCTGCTGAGTGTTTTCACTACCAGAGCTGTTACATGGTGGCAAGGAAATGGTTGCTGCCCAGGGAATTTGCAAGCCTAGGTTCTAGACCTGCTGCTCTTAAAATCACGTCCCTGCCCAAGAGCAAATCTGTAGTATCACCTGCCCAGGCTTTTTGGGGATTGCCTTTGTGGAAAGCCTCTATAAGTTGGGAGCTTGTACATGGTGGGCTGGTTCCCAGGACTGCTCCTTGGGGCCATATGCCTCCCAGTTCACAAAGTACCCAGCTTGATCCTGGAATCCAGTATGGTCGGGACTAGGTGTTCTTCATGGTGCTGGACATGAATGGGTGGCAGAGGTGGTTGCGTTCGGCCCAGAAATGGGCCATTCTGTGAATGGCTTCAAAAGAGAGATTGGAAAACAGGGTGTATTTTGAGTCACCTAGGCAGGCAGAGTTTAACGGTGGCAGAGTTAATTAGTTGGCGGATCTGAAATGGTCCAAGATATCAGTGATCTAGTTTATGGGGTGGTCTGGTGTGGAGATGTTTGGTTGTGAGCCAAACCTTCTGGCCTACCTTGAATTCCGGGCCATGCTGTCTCCAGTGATCCGCATTTTGCTTGTAAGCATCTGCCATGGGGTCCACTCACCGCCTTCTCCTACCGCTCTGGGGATTAGCTCCTTTCAGGTGCTGCGCCCTCCTCTGGCGGTCTGTCCACCTGTCTCTGCAATGCCAGGTGCTCCTTCATGACTTAGCCCTCCAGCCAAGTCACTATGCATGTTTCTCCCTTCCAGTGTATCAGTCTTTAGAAGCAAACTGTCCCAGGCAGTCCACTCTCCATTGCCGGGTCTGTGCCTCTTCCGCAGTGGCTGGTAGAGGAACCTGGGCCTCCTAGTCATAACTTCAGATACACTAAGAGTTTGCTTAGGGAACGTTATGTCAATCAGGACCTCCAGGGGCTGCATGTCATATGGTGTGTGTGGGCTCATGAGTTGACTTTTGTTTTTCCCGGTGGGAGGTCCACCCCAGCTTTTCCCTCCACACTCGGCCTCTTCCCCCAAGGCCCCACCCCACTCTGCCTCTTCCCTTGCCCGCTCCACCCGCTCCCCGAGTGCCTACTGTCCACTCCTCTCTGCCCCCACCCCAAGGCTCCTCCCCCGCGCACCACTCACTCCTCTCTGCCCCGAGACCCCGCCTGCCCACCGCTGACTTCTGTCCACCCCCAAGACCCTCCTACCTGCCACTTGCTCCTCTCTGCCCCTTCCCCTGAGTGCTTCCCACCCACTCCTCTGCCCCCTCCCCTGAGGCCCCCCCACCCACCGCTCACTCCTTTCTGCCCCCTCCTGCCTGAAGGGTGAGTGAGGGGGGAGGGGACAGAGAAGAGTGAGTGGTGCAGACCTTGGGGCAAGAGGCAGAGTGGGGGCTGGAAGAGGCACAGCACAGGTGGGGCACAGTCCATGGGTGCTGAGCACCCCCTATTTTTTTTATCCGTGGGTGGTTGAGCCTCAGAGCACACACAAAGTCGGTGCCTATGTGTGTGGGTGCCTCTGACTCATGACCTGCCAAGTATTTCTGCTGCTAGCTGGTGGCATAGGGACAGTTGCTGTCCTGGGAGCCTGCAGGCTCAGGTTCTGGACCTGCTGCTCCTAACACAATGATATTCTAATTAAAGGATTAGCACTGTACAGTATCAATAAGGCACCCGTTAAATGGATTAAGAACTGGCTAACTGACGGATCTCAAAAAGTAGTTGTCAGTGGAGAATGCGGATATTTCTAGAGCCGTTCCACAGGGATCAGCACTAGGCCTGACACTATTCAACATTTTCATCAATGATCTGGACGTAAATATAAAATTACAGCAGATAAGATTAGTGGATGACACAAAGGTTGGCAGAGTGGTAAATATTGATGAGGAAGAGGAAGTCATATAGCGTAGTTTGGTAAAATAGGCCCATTCAAACGAAATGTGTTTTAATGCAGCCAAATGCAAATATTCATCTATGAAGAATAAATGCAGGCCATACCTGTAGAATGGGGACTGTATCCCGGAAAGCAGTGACTCTGAAAAGGACTTAGTGAACAAGTAACCCAGTGTGATGCTATAGTAAAAAGGGATAATGTGGTCCTTGGATATTACCTCTGTATACAGTAATGGTGAGAATGGTACTGGAATAATGCATCCAGTTCTGGTGTCCACATTTTAACAAGGATACTGATAAATTGCAGAGCATGAGGAAAAGAGTCATAAAAATTATTCAAGCACTGGAGATAATGCTTTACAGTACGAGACTCAGTCTCGTTTAGTTTATCAAAAAGAAGACTGACAAGTGACTTGATTGCAGCATATAAGTCAGGGGTGCCAGAATAGGGCAGGTTTCCGGGGGTCATGGTCCTCCCACTTCTTATGGCCGTGACTTCCGCATCCTCCTTGAGAGAATCGCAGACTTAATAATAAGGTATTCAAAAGCTCTGTTTATTTTTTCACACATTCAGTAGCAATAAAAAATGCACATCTGCAACTGAATAACTGCAAAACCTGTTGTTAGTTTCAAGAGCCCTGATTTTTCAAGTGTGATGGCATTGGAATTAGCATTCAGATACTCCACTGTCATGCCCCGATGTAGCAATTTACACATATGCAAAGCAGGTGTGAAATGCTACCAAGGGAGAATGGTAGCATGTTACACCTATTTTGCATTCTCTTCACACAGATGTAAATCACTAGCTGGGATGTAGAATAGTGGAGAATCAGGCTTAATATTTCTATTCTTTCACTCCAGTTGGTACTAAATATGGCCAGGCAAAGGGCATTGAAAGGACTATATAGACATAGATTCTAAGCTGGTGTAAATTGGTGTCTCTCCATTGATGTCAGTGAAGACCTGGTCCATATTAGTATGGCATGACAGTACATATTGGAAATGATGGAACAATGTCCAGGAAACCTTTTAACCTAACTGGCTAGATCCTCAGCTTGTGTTAGTTGGTGAAGCCAATATAGCTACAATTTAACTACAACACCTTATACCAGATGAAGATCTGGCTCACCATTTTTGTCCAATTATAAATCTAAAAGTTGAAAATACTTTTGATACTGTATATTTGCTTTCCACCAACCAAATTATTTGTTTCGTAGCTTTATATCGTCAAAAATGCCTGAGCCAAGGAGAATATTCTACCTTTCCTCTAATTTTTTTGTGGTTGGTTTTCATTATCATTTGCAAACTATATTATGACTAGAGCTGGGTGAATATTTTTCAGTGAAAAATCAAACCAAACTATTTGCACATTTGGATTGAATTGGGCAAATAGTTTCAGCGGAATGAAAAATGAAAAAAATTGGAAAAAGTCTCAATGGTTCATTTTGATATTTTCAAAACAAAACATTTTGACTTTTAATTTTGAAACAAGGTTTCATTTCTGTATTTAACTAGGTTTGTTTAAAAACATTTTAAAGGTTAAAAAACACCCAAAACAAAACATTCCCTTCGCCCCCCACCCCAAAAAAAAAATATCAGGTTGAATGATTCTGGGGGGGGGGTTGTTTTGGTGAGAAAAACTGAAAAAACTACATGAATTTTTGAACCTGAAACAATTTTTTCCTCATTTTTCAATTTGGTCCCAAACCAAAAAAAAAAAAAGTATTTGGTGAGCTCTAATTCTTACACCCTTCTTACTTCAGTCTGCAACTTTGTGAAAGTTTCTCCTGTGGGATTTTTACAAATAAATCACTGCACTGCTTACTATGCACCTTCTGTTTACTGGCTGTATTGTGATATTTACCCAGAGATTATTAGCCATATTTCACCATGTCCTGATTAGCAATTTTTGCTAGATTTTGTTGGTATTAATGTTTATTTAGACAGCCTAACAGGTAATGTTCTTGGTTTGAACAAAGTCCAGACTTTCCATAATCAATATGGTGGCATTTTCATTTCATATATTGTTGGTTCCTTTGTGCTTTTCTATTGTTTCCTCATACCAGGCTGCTTGGCGGTTTTATTCCACTGATTCCAGCCGAACAAACCTGACAGCCATCTGGCGATATTATGAAAGTATTCTTCCACCCCTCAGGCATGTATCAGTGCTATGAATGATAAAAAAAAGCCATGACTTGTATTGGTTTACTAATCTGCTTTTCAATTTTTGTTTCATCCCCTGCTCCCTCTTGCCTTGTTTTTCTTTTTATCATATATCCTGCACGTAGTGTGTATGGCGTAGTTATGCGGCTGATGAGAAATCGGTTTCCATTGCTACCTGGAAGCCTCATTTGAAGGCCTTGCATACCTGCAGCCCTACAAAGTAGGTACAAATATGGCAGCTGGTGCTGTTCTTGATGTCTGTTCAAGCTTATAGAAAATTAGTATTTCTGTTTGGTTTGTCTCTCTCTCTCTCTCTCTCTCACTAATTCCTTTCATTAAGGTCTCAACTAACAAATCTGGCCAGTATTATAGAGACTCCAGACACAGTGAGGATAAATAGAATCCATTTCCATTTATCTATGAAATATTATTGCACTAAAGTATTCAAAGCATTTTCTCACAAACCCTCAGCTGTGAAGGTTAATATTTTACTCGTATCCATGCACCGTACCAGCTATGTTTTAACTGTAAGCAATACACACATTGATAATCAGAGCCTCCATTTCCAAGTCACACTAATTCATCCTATTTACTGTAGTAAAGACGTGTTACTATTTATAGGGCTCATACCTATTGGTTTCCACACAACATGCTTTCTTCATAACTCAGCGAATGGTGCTTACTGATTGACTGAAGAACTAATAGCTACCCTTGATCTTGGAATTTGGGATTATGTACCAGCTCCTCAACTGCTGTAAATCAGGTTAGCTCCACTTAAGTCAATGGAGCTGTGCCACACCAGCTGTGGATCAGGCCCATAGAATTTTTGAGACCAGAATCAGATGTATTTGGAAGCTCATGTAATCATTTATCCACTACAAGCATTTCCTGTTTCTCTAATTACATTGCTTTATACATAAACTACATTTCTCTGAGTAGAAATTTAAATTTCTCTTTGTTATCCTTATTAATCTTTTTAAATCAGCATGTTTACTTTTCCAGTGGCAAATCCTCTGTAGGGGAGCATAGGCAATATAATAAATGCAGTGACTGCTCTTTATTCTCATGGGCAGTATTATTCTACATTGTACTAGGAGGCTTTAGAAACATCTGTGCTTCCAAAGTGGCAAAGAACTTTATGACATTCCACCTCTTGGGAATGTAGCCTTTAGTTATAACTTCAGATACACTAAGAGTTTAGTTAGGGGATATTATGTCTTCGGATATACACACATGTAATCAATAGAATAAAACCATGTATTGTACCTCTAATGTAAGAATTTGGCCAATAGAGAGTACACTGATGTCATAACCTGGATGAAAATTCTCAGTGCTTTGGCAGAAATTCACCCTTTAAGAGGAATGGTCCAAGATTGTTCCGTAGCTCTGAAAAAATTTAACACAAGGCAGTATGTCACTGCCCCAAATGTGGGGCATATACTTTGGAATGGAGAGTACTAAGTACAGCTTTGAAAGGTACACAGTGATAGCCTTGCATGAAAGGTGTAATAGAAGTCCTAAGTATTATTATTGTTGTTGTTATTATGGCCAGTGCAAGAGACCAGCTGTTCATCTCAAACGTGTGATGAACACCCACGCAACCGTAAAGAGGAGATTATGTGCCAGATAAATTTAGCCAAAAAGGGTTGGCTGACTACAGAAAGCTGATCTGTGAATTTCAAAGAGTTTAGAAGAACTGAGCCATAAGTGATCTATTACCACAAGTATTCATCCTGAATACTTCAAACTAAAAGTAGCTTTCAGATTAAAAGTTATCAAAGAATTCACAAATATTGATTTTAATAATTTTGTTTGAGACAAATAGATATCCAGGTATAGGGCAACTTTTGCATACATGAATTAATATGAAGCTATATAAATAAGCTATATCCTATCTGAAATAGTCTAGAATACAATTATAGCCCAAGAAAAATAAAGCCTAATAATCATTATTTTAAAGAAATCCATTGCTGTGCTATCACAGTCCTAATTAAATCAAACATGTTTCATTACTGCAGATAACTTTATCAAATAAAAAGTCTACAGCTTTCTGTTATATATGTGTCACCAATGCATTTTGCCTAAGTAAGTGCTTTGCCAACTCAGTCTGCAGTGGTATGTATTCAGCAAGTTATGCATGTATTAAGGTGACTGAGAAGTTTATTTTTCAGAAATATTGTAGTTCTGAATGTTGCTTGAATGTTTTGTGCTTGCACTATAACCTGTGTATTTCACATTAATTTAATTAACACATCCATTTACAATTTAGCATTTATCTAACACCATCTGTGACTGAGTATTAATAATTACTATCTGCATAACAAAGTTGTTTTTTCTCCCCATACCCTGACACCTGAAGGAAAGAACAAGGGGAAACATCTAACAGGTTTGTCGTTTCTCTATTTGTTATATATTTTTAAATCTCCAAATTTTATAACGGGGTTTTGAATGTCTTTTGTATAGTAGGTTCAAAATAGATTGGCTAACACGGAGTTGTAATAGTTGGAAAATCATTTCTGTAAACTTTTATTACTATTGTCTGAAATCTCATTTTTATTTGTCCTACATTAGCAGCTTAATTTAGCAGAAATTTGCCTTTTTGTCTCCGTTTTCCCACGGGAAAATCTAGGGGACTACTAATCTTCATAGCCACAGAGCACACCCTTATTCTGAGGGAAGATCCCAGCTCTAGTTACTGCAGAATAATGACTTAAGCATTCTCTCCAGTTCAGAGTCTGTGCGCCAGATTCTGCCATAAGATAGATGGGCACAACTCCCATTGATTTTGGTGGAGGTTGTAGCTGCGTCTTTGAATCTGGCCTTCTAATTTCAGAGAATCCATCGTCTTTCTAACACCAAGGAGGGATCTTCCCTGGCTTAGTTGTATGTCAGTCAGAAGACACAACCTGTAAATACTGCTCTTCCCCTTACTGACAGCTCAGATCCAGAGAGCAGAGTCAGAAAAGGGCCAGGTGGCTGGAAGAGTAACTACACCAGTGGTTCTCAACCTGTGGCCCAATCAGCACAGAGTTGTGGCCCATGTGACATCCTCAGGGCCATAGAGGTAGTATTGACTGTGGCCCACATAACACATTGCAGGCCACATATGTGGCTCACAATGGTAAATAGGTTGAGAACCACTGAACTACACCATCCCAAAAACTAGTGTTCAGGAGTCAATTCTCCAGTACAAAAGTGATCAAGGAAGGAATGGTGGAGCTTATCTCACCACCTGCATGACACACAAAAACATTTTTTAAAAGAAATAAAATATAGTCCAGAGCCAAACCAGCCCACAAGTGCAGCTGCATATGGGACATATTACAGTCCTGTAACACTTACAGGCTGTGGAGCCACATTTGCGGAGTTTGGACATCCCAACCGTCTAAAACATGAAAGTTAGGTGAACTTGTTTACATCTCCCTAGTGGGCCTGCAACTTGCCACTTGTCCTTCTCGCTTTTGAAGCTACGGTATTCTTATTCTTCTCTTGATGTGCATGTAACTCCTATTAACGTTACACACATACCTCTTGAGGTTCCTAGATCCATTCTAAGATATCCATTACATCCACTTTATTTAGTCTGTCTTTCACATATAACCAGTTTGATATTGTTGTCAAACTTGTGTCTTTTCATATATAAATATATTCCCTCATTGAGCCCGCTACCAATTTACTCATTTTACACTGAACAGTATAACACGTGATCAAAACTTTCAAATACTATTCATACTTCCTTTTTCTTTTAACAACAGTGCTCAAAAACTGATTTCAGATTTTATAAAAAGCTGTTTGTAGATGTGATTGGTCATTGCTTTGAGCAGGGGGTTGGACTAGATGACCTCCTGAGGTCCCTTCCAACCCTGATATTCTATGATTCCTTATCCCCTTACATTATTTTCTCAAAAAGAATGATTTAGACAAAAGAGAAGGGAATAATTCCCACCTTGACAGGTGAGCCTTTATACACACAGTTCCCTTTACCATAAATAGAAATTACTCATATAAATCCCTGAACATCAAGATGATAGTATATCCTATGATTAAGATAATGGTTCATATTTTAAAGTAGTCTAGGGGATTTAACCATATATCTTCAATGACTTTTCATTGAATTAATACTAATGGAAGATGTGTGGCCATATCCCCTTTGAAAATCTCAACCAATCTTTTCTGTTGTTGCTGTATATTGAGTAGGAATCAAAATGCACTTTTTTGCATGGCATTAAAACACTTTACAACAGCTTATACACAATAGCATGTTAAAATTGAATTTTCCCAAGGAAAAAGAAATACAATTGAAAAGTTTTAAAGATTATCAATCATTTTTAATTTTTAACTGATATCTTTGACTTCAGTGTAAACCTGCTGACCATTCATTGCCTTTTTAAGTGAAGTTAAGTATTGTGTTGTCAGTGGCTGTTAATAGTTCCTACAGTGTTGTATGGCTGTATGTTTACATCAGTTAAAAAATATGTAATGAATGTAGTCTTTTGCATTAAATATGTAAATGCAATGTTCTGCAATGCACTTTCTAGAATTAACTATCTTCTAGTCTTTAACTTCTTTTTACTGTGATGCTTAGTGACTTGCATGTGATGCTATGTGAACTAAATAAAAGGTGTCTTTATATTAAAATGTGTTTGTATTCGCAGTGCATTGAATTGCTTTGTGAACATGGTTTTTCTTCTTAATTCTGTTTTAATAAAACAAACAAGAAATGTTTATCCATTTATCTGGAAATTATTTTAATTTCTTGCCTATAAAAATGAATTTTGGACATATTATAACATTTTTTATTCATTAACTCCTATTTGGACCTAGAACCTTTCAGAGTGTGGCTAAGTTGTCACTCTGTGTTTGGAGGATAGAACTGAGCCTTTGAGCTATACATGAACATTAATTTTGCTAACAAAATGCACAACAGTTTATATTTAGTATTTCTAAATATTATATAGAGGTGCTGTTTTGTTTTTTCTCTTTTATAAAATTAGACTGTATTTTTCTAGTATTTTCTTTGGTGTAAAATAGATTATTCTGTAAATCATTGTTTGAATTCTGCAAGCCATTTTAAATCTGAATTCCTATACACTGCATTCATATATATATTTAACAATTTATTCATCATGAGTGAAATTCACCCCTATTCAGAGGACCAGCACAAGGTCGGTGCAGAACATTTCACTTAAGCCCTATCTATATTCAGACCTTCCAGGAGCCTCAAGTTGTGCGTAGGCCTTGGGATGATTCTCTCTGCAGGAAAGTAAATTTCACCCAAATAGTGTAGTTTTTTTATTATCCTTTTAAATAGAAGTACTAAATTGTGGGCCTGATCATCCATCCATTACTCTAGCAACACTCTCTATTACAGGCCATGGGAGTTTTGCCTGCATAGGAGTTCGAGAAAAGACCTATTATTCTACTCATTTTGATTGGTTCTTTCAAATGTATTATATTTTGGAATCTCCATATACAATATTGTATTTGTTTCTCATAGCAGATTTAAAATTAAATGATTACCTTGTTTATTATCTTTGCCTCCACCATTGTGAAAAAAGAATTGTCAGTAATCTGGAACCTGTCTTGGCTTATATGGAAAACCTAACTCCTTTCCTAGTAGTGGAATGCTTAGTAATACAATCCTCTATTTCCCCTCACTCCTAGTAAGCTTTGTAGTAATAAACAGAAGCTCTTCAGGATGTACAGCTCTCGGAAACATAGGTATCCAGCATCCTATCTATTCACATGATATTTGAGAATGCCACTAACATCAGGTGCATGATCAGTTTACTTCCCCTTCTTAGTGCTTTACAATTTCTTACTTCTCCTAGGGTCCTTTCTTGATTTTTTTAAGTGCTTGTAATTTTCCCTGTTGCTTGTTGCCTGCAGTGCTGTATTAATATAATGGCAATAAAGTGTTGTATATTATAGTATACTGTGTCAGCACCTCAAAATTCATGCAATTGACAACTGCAGAGTGCAGCACGCATTGGCTTTTCTAAGCCTGGGTACCCTCTTCCGCCTGAGACTTGAACTTTTGGAATGTTTGATCCTATAAAGAGCTAAAACAGTTCTTGGCTATTTGGATAACTACATTTTCCTAAATCCAAGAGGATTATTGCAACAGCGGAGGCTGTGTTCCCATGTCAAATAAATGTTAATTAGTGGGAAATACTAAGGTATCTCATGCTAGGTTATTTCAATAACTTAAGTTTACGGTTGCTACTGAGAAGTATTCCCTTGGAGACAGTGCCTGAATCAGTGCATTATCTACAGTGTAGAGGACTGCACGCTAAAACAATGGTTTGCTTCAACTGGACTCTGTTGACCTTTCTATCTCTTGCCAAACATGGTAATTTCTAGCTTATGAATCTCAGGGGAGAATCCTCTACTCTATGCCAAAAACTTGCTACATCAATTTTTTTAAAGTTTTTTTTAGTGATTTCAAAAAGTCATTATAATCCCAGACTGAAATTATAAAGTGAGCAAAAATATAGTTTCTATTTGTCCAGAGACTAATTTGAAATAAATGCACTATTTTTAACACCATTCACAAAAAGCTTCAAATGTATTCTTTTAAAATTCCATTACTACATTGAAATCTAAACTAAAATTACTTCCTTGTAATTCTTGCCTATGCTCATAGAAGGTGCGAGGTATAACATCACCATTCTTGGGTTCACACTTCTAGCATGAGGCTGGTGGAGAAGTTTTACATCTTAAACTTCTAGGACTGGATTATCAAATACATGTGTGTGACTCAGTGTGATTTCAATAGGTGTCATGTGCACCTAGTTGGAGTAATCGGGCTCCTAAAGTAATTTGGTCCACTAGAGAATATTGCTCACTACCCCTCCAGTGAAGCCACAGTGACCCCTAGTGTGTCCCCCCCAGCAGTTCCTTCATAAGTGAAGGATAGAAAATAAAGAATTTGGGAAAAACTAAAAGGAGTACAAAGCCCTGTGCAAGAGAACAGTTCATGTGTATGTTGACTAGCGGGGTGGAGGACTAAGTGGGTGAGATGTTATAACTAATGCCTTCAGAGTAGAAAAATTAAAGAGAAGTCATTTTCTTTTTTTCCAAAGGTTCCAGTTGTAACTGATCCCTACTCTTAGGGCAGGTCTACATTACCGCTTAAGGGCTTGTCTTCACTACAGGGGTAAGTTGACCTAAGTTGTGCTATTCCAGCTACATGAATAACGTAGCTGGAGTCAACATAGCTTAGGTCGACTTACCCCAATGCCTTCACGGCGCTGCGTCGACGGGAGACACTCTCCGGTCGACTTACCTTAATCTTCTTGGGGAGCTGGAGTACCGGGGTTGACCGAAGAGTGCTCTGCTGTCGATTTAGCAGGTCTTCACTAGACTCGCTAAATCAACACCCGCTGCATCGATAGCAGCAGTGTTGATCTCTCCATAGTGAAGACTAGCCCTGAGTCAATCTAATTTATGTCACTCAGAGGTATGAAAAAGTCCCTCCTCCTGAGCAATGCAAGTTTTGCGCTGTCCATACCAGCACTATGTCGGCGGGAGACACTCTCCCGCCAACATAGCTTATGCTTCTCGCCGAGGTGCCGTCAGCATAGCACATCTTCAACAGACACGATACCGTGGTGAAGCTGCATCAGTGCAGCTGCACCGATGTAGCGCTGTAGTGTAGGCTTGCCCTACAAGACTTTAAAGCTCCAGCACTATAGCTATAGAAATATACAGAATTCTGCAACAGGCAGCAAAAGAACACAGTAAGTCCAAGAAGATTATCATTGTCAAAGTCAAGAAATAGAAAGGCATAAAAGATTAAACAGATAAAATATAAGCAACAAAGAACAGAGTCATCCCCCAAAAAAGAACAAAATTGCTATACGGTAGGGATAGTGGGGCTCATTCAGGTTCTGTACACTTGGGCCCTGATTCAAAAGACACCTCTTCAGGAAAGCACTTAACCGTTTTGCTTCCCTGAATCAGTGCCTTAAAGCTTTTGCCTTCTGGGTCAGCATTCAGGTTGGAGTTACAAGAACCCTTGCGTGGCGGCTAAGAGGCCCTCAAGCGTTAATCACAGAACACTGACAAGTCCACAGCAATGTGTGAGCACACGCCACAGTCTACCCCATCCAATTTCATGATGTCATGTTTGTCTCTACTGGACATCAACAGGATGGCTTTCATTCAAAGCACTACATCCATGACATCTTTTTAAAAGATGAGAGAAAAGAGATTTATATTAGTACAAATGAGTTGATTTAGCAGCAGTAATACGTACTTTTCATCTAATTTTATTTTTGGTTGCATTTACCGGGGTAATAAAATATAGTCCTTATCAATCCTTGTTATGGCTACCTTATCAATTTTCCAATTGGTTAAATTAATGTAAGACAAAGTGACATCTCCAGAAAGTTTTTACTTTATAGGATTTCTCTAGAAAATAATCATTTGATTTTTGTGCTTGAATAATAATTAATTTTTTTTACCGGTACAGCAAATACAGTATATGGAGAGCACATGTATAGATATAGTACCCATAATAACAAATACATTTGCATTATGTAATTCATGCACGCTAGTGTGAATACATTGTAGTGTGACTATTAAATGACTGCCTCCTAGAGTACATTCTCATGACAGATTATAAACAAAAGTTACTGAGAGTTGAACTGAGCCTTGAACTGTAACTGTTACTGTAAAACAAACCTTAGAGCTTGCTTTTCTTTCAGATTATAGGTTCTGAGGGTCTTTTGTATTCAGTACACTACAGGATTTAGTGTTCCAGGTGTGATTAATATTTTGCAATGGAAAGAGATGACATTTCCAGTATCATCCCATGTTTGTTTCAAAAATTGCTTACTTTGGGCAAGGGGAGAAAGGGATTAGATTGAGAAATTACAGAAACAAGTATTCTTTAAAGGGATATAAGATGCCATATTTGTCTAATGAAGATCTTTATAGCATTCTTGAAACTGACCTCATTATAAGCCGCTCAGCATGTGCTCTGCTTGCCGCCTACTGCCTCTCAGTCAGTCTCAGCTGTATGAGACATAGTATGATGCATGGACAAAGAGTGTATGATTATCTGAAAATGTCATAACCTCAGAAGATCATGTGATTCCATTTCATATAGTTACATATGAGAACTCTGTCTTTTCAGAATATAGTTTGTTAAGCAGGTAGACATGGAACAGTACAATTTAATATTTCTTTTTAGTTGCAAAATACATTTCTGTTCAAAACGCTTCTTTTTAGTGTCTTACATTAAAATACAGGGACCATGAGGGAAGCAGAACAGGCTGCATCTCAGTGTCATGAACAACAAGCAGATAGTCTTTGTCATGACCCCCAAAAAGGTTTATTGCCACTGGAACACCCTGTCCCTTTTGCTAGAGTCAATAAATTCACAAGAGGCTCTCCTAAGTGTGGCCTGTCATGAATTCACAGGGTCTAATCTATGCTTCAGCCTTTAACTGGTCTCCTGAGGAATATCCCATTAGTGTGCTGGACTCCAAGGATCCCTATTGTTCCACAGGGACAGGCCAGTGGCCTCCACAACTCCAAAACTAGGCCTTCAAGCCCCATCAATCCCTGTATCTCGATGGCTGCCTGCAGCAATCCAGCTGAGCCAGGCTCCTGCAAGATACTTTCCCCCTGCTTCAGGGCACAGTGCTCTTCAGTAAATATCTGCAACAGCACTAGGCAGATTTTTCAAAATAAAGTAACAATTTATTAGTGACCTTGAATACAGAGGCTGAAAGTCTGGTTTTCCCTGAGAGAGGCAGAATTAGGACAGGTTTCACACTGCGGGGAGACAAGATTTTGCCACGCCCTATTTCCCTAAGGTTTCTTCCCATCTCCTCTGCCCCATTCCCTTTGTCTCTCAGTCCCCAGTGAGCTTCCCTGTGTCTGTGAACCCTGCTTTTCTTCACATAAACACCTAATACCTTTGTGTCTTTGTTCTCCAGACACAGCCATGCTGTGTTCACACGTTCAGCTACTTCTGCAGGTAGGAGTTAATCTTTGGTTGTTGAGATTCCCTTACCTCAGGAGGATCTTCCATTCATCTGGGTTGATTCCAGCCTAGTTCCTAATGGCACATTCCTACTACCCCAGACAGCTACACAGCCCAAACACGTCATTCCTCCTGCTCAATTCCAGGAAAAGCAATTTAACCCCTCTATATCCAATGGGTAACAATAGAAAGTCAGATGGGGACACATACATTGTTCATAAAAATATTACAGAAAATTCCCACATTTGTTATGTAGCCACAATACAATTGTGTCTGTCAACCCCTTCCCTTGCACGAATAGGATCATTGTGCAGGAAAATTTTCCCCTTGTATAGATTATTGAACTTAATCATGTAGATACAACACATCTTCATGCCTCCAAACTGCATACACAGGTTCAAAGTGGATTACTCCATTCCGTCTCCTATTTGTGTCCCATATTTTGTGTCTGTAAAATAGTGACAATGAATAGTGCAAATTATAAATAAATATGGAAAAGTGTTACATGAAAACAGCCAGAGTGAGCAAATCAAGTACATTACATAGCATATACAAACATGAACAAAGCTGGAAAGTACATTCTGTAAATTAGGGGCGCCCAAAATCTTACCCATGAGTAAGTAGAAGGGAAAAGTCACAGGTGTATGAAGAAAAGCATTCTTCCTGTAGCTCTCCCAATGTACAGGCCATCTTAGATCAAGCAGTCACAATCACTAGCATGGCCAGGCTATTTCAGCTGACTGGTCCTGAAGTACCATCTGCTAGTGGCTGTTCCAGCTGGTCAGTTCCCAGCTCAAAGACAGGAAATTACTTTATTAAACATACAGTATAATATCACATTTTTGTGAATCAGCCATCACATCAATAACATTTCTGGGGGGGGGGGGGAAGAGGAGTTTGTTCGTTTTGGTTTTTGTCTTGTCCAAATGAATGCTGTAACAAAGAATTTTAAATTTATGTGATCATTAATAATATGTATGAAATGTTGGAAAATGTCATGTCTTGAAAATGCATGAACTTAACAATAACATTAATCTTGCCTGTTTAAAAAACAAAAACTACATGGCATGCAGAAATAATAGAACAATTTGTCTTGTTTATCTGTAGAGATGATCAGAAATGCACTGAGCTGGGCTGTCTTACATGGAAATATATTTGTAATCATCTAAAATTTAAGTCCTAACCTTAAAAGTATGTCTGTAAGGTTAAACCATTATTACTGGATTACATTTTGTTAGATTTACTATACACTATCACTGCAATCACTATACACTCTCAATGATAATGTCTTTATAGAATTATACTTATTTCAAATGAGCATTATCCCAATGAATGAATATATTCCATGAAAGTGAAACACTGGTTAAAAATCTACATTGTGCTTTCTTTAGTTTAGTTGCTGGAAATAAATATATCTACATGTCTATCACATAACAAAGGAAATTGGAATGAATTAAATATGAAATAATATATATTTCTCTCTTTCACAGCCAGAAGTTAAGTTTTAAAGAGCGGGTACGGATGGCTAGCCCAAGAGGCCAGAGTATTAAGAACAGGCAAGCATCAGTTGGAGATCGACGGTCACCAGGTACTGATGTTACTGCAGAGAGCAGCCCAACCAAAGTGCAAAAGAGCTGGAGCTTCAATGACCGAACCCGTTTCAGACCTTCACTGCGTCTGAAGAGTTCTCAGCCGAAACCAGTGGCAGATGGTAAGATATTTTTCATGCGTATTTTCCATTATACCTTGTCCCTATCTCCCCTTTGCCACAAAGCGGCCAGACTTCCACGACCACCCATTCTCCACGGTTCTAGGAAACCACTGCAGATACTCGAGTTTGGAGAAGGCGGGTACTGGAAAGCTGGCTTCCCAACTAGGTTAGAGTTCAAGCTGTAGTGCTTTTTCTGTGGTGTGCTGCTTGGTGGTGGTGCTAGTGGTGAGTTTGTGTCACTGGGCAGAGGAGGGAGATGTACTAGTAGATGCTTTAACTTTTCGTTTCTTTATTTTTATGGTTTTATCTTAGGCAAATTATGCGTAGACCAACCTTAAAAGATAATAGATAAACAAGATCATGGTTTTGTGTAAGGACATCGTGAAGTGTCAGACTTTCCGACAGAATGGAGATTCCAAGCTCCTGTTTTACGGAAGGTATAGGAGAGCCATAGGACCTGAGGTTATGCCTCTCCCCTTCTCCTTCAACCAGCTAAGCACTTTCACAAAAATCCTGTTTTTTCACAAATGTAACCCTCACTTCATCAAAGATCTTCCTCCATGATGTCGCATCAACAGGGACCCAGTGGCCCCTCTAGTCAGGGATAACCAAGGATGTGGAGACCAGATGCAATGCTAGAGGACTAAGATAGCCAGGGAGCCTAGTGGCAGCCAAGAATAGGGAGAGCCAGGCAACTTGTAACCTATGAAAGTTCAACTTGAAATATAGTCAATTTCAAAAAGTGAGTTAAAAGTAGTTGCCTGAGTGTTCCCTGGCAATTTTAGGTTTATACAATCACATTTTCCTATTATATAAAGATTTGACTTCCCCCGAAGGCCCACATATAAACAATAGGATATGGGAATACAAGGGAAGCAGCAAAATTGACTGTACACAAAGTGCTGTCAACTGCAAAAAGGAAACCAATTGACAAAAATAGAGACGTCGCTAATCTCTTTTCATGACAGTAATCATGTATGCAACTTCTAATAATTGTGGATAATAAAAAAAAATCAGACAAGAGTGTGATTTAGCTATCTGCATCCCTTTAAGAGCACATATTAGCACATACATAGAACTGAAATACACTGTAGACCACAACTAAGAGCCTCCTACTCAATGTACCTATTCAGGAAATGCCTCACTAAATAATCAGGGTTAGCAACATTCCCTGAAGGGCTGAAAACAAAACAAGCAGACCATCTGCGGATCAGCAATCCAGAGTCTAGGATCCTCCTCTGAGAATCCTCAGATGTACAAATCTTGAGACTTTCAGCTTAGGGGTTGAGCACCCATGGCTGATCTCAACAGCTATGATAGAACAATGGAACAGAAAGTGGTCTGTAAGATACAAACCAGTAAGGTCTTTATAGGTAAAAAAAATCAATACCATGACCTGCACCTCGACATAAACTGACAACCAATGCAGTTTGCTGAGCACAATTGTAATATTCCTTTTAATTTTTACCCCTTATTTTATACTCCTATCTTTCATTCTCTAGCCCCATCACATTGAGGAATTCATTTCCTTTTTACCAGCTCCCCATGCTCATCAAACAAACTATGCAAACATTGCCATATATTTTCCCCTAGACATACTGTAACTTATAGTCTTGAAGCATCATCAAAATAAGTAGGAACTTACCGTGCAGTCTTTGATTTTAGGGAAAAGATGCCATGAATTGCATCTGCAGGAATCAATACTCATAAAAACTAAATATAGTTTATAATTCTTTACAATACACTTAAATACTTTCCAGTTCCTCAGAGTAACCGCAGATTGTATGCATGTCAGCAGTTTCCAGCGGCACAGCCACCATTATGGACAAAAGCCAACAGATATGTCCATTTCTCTTCTGTGACAGAAGGAACAACAGCTTTAAGTGACTCCAGCTCTTTGGTAAAGTTTCCACTGTAGGACTTAGTCCAGCAGCCTCTGGGATCAGTGTCATCAAACTGATGTCCAGCTTGCTTACTACTTATAGGCAACACTTACACAGTACATTCTGCAGCCTCGCTTTTATCCCTCAGATATGTAGTACCAACCTTGGTGTATTCAAAATTTTTCCTCACATGATATCGATTCTACAGTTATTAAATGCTGTCTCAAGGTGGATGTTCAATAGACTGCATATTTAGCTTAGAGCATTTTTTCTTCTTACTGAATGGAACTACAGCATTTTATTTGTTGTAGTAATGTATTCTTATCTCCCAGGTGTCAGGTCACTACCTCAGTTTCCTTCCTTATGATAATCTTCCACTGGCTATTTGGCTGGGTGATTGTGGTACTTTGGCCCTCCAACCAAAGCAAAAATCCTCCCTTTCTGGGATAAACAAACATCCAAACACAAAACACCACACATATTTGACCCTCCTTGAGCCAGGCCTTTTGCCACCTATTAGTGTAGGAGCTCAGTGGTCCATTTCTTGTATCACGTTTCATCTCTTTTGATGTAAGGCAGGTACCAGTGATTGACTGACCTCCCCAGGCTAAGGAATTTCTTCATCCTTCCAGGACCAAACAACTCAATAGTTTCCTACCTTGCTCTTCCATCCTTAACACAGGAGAGTGAAAAGGGCTTCCTCCCACCTTTTCTTGCAAGCTCTAGCCTGTCATCTCTAGCTAAAGGCAGGAGCTAGCAACAGGCCTCCAGCCCACTCCACTAGTGCATTGCTTCAGGCCTTTCCTTCACTTGCTTTCCCACACATCTGAATCTTCATCCCCTTAGTGCAGGACTCACAAACAGTCTCTGATTCTACTGAAAATCTTATCCTGCAAAGGAATGGGAAGTTCTTTTCTCTCCTGCCTCATCAGGCCTTGAACAACTTACCCTTCCCTGTGTTTCCTGTCTCTTCATAGACCCTTTCCACAGACTCTCCAGGGCTGCTTCCCCAGCACTCCTGGTGGAAGGCCCTACTCCAGGTCTTGCTGCGTCTCTGGTTTCTGAGGAACAGGACTTATTCCCCTTCTCCCTACTGCCTTCTCAGCAGGGGTTGTTCTAAATCACCCTTTCTCCCATTCTGAGATGAAAGTAGGGCACAGGGTGTAGCCATCTATAAGGACCAACACACCCTGTTACATTGTATTCCACCATTTTATTCTTTCGAGCCTTTGCAGGAGATATTTAGCATTCTCTATAACCTAAAGACTTGCAGTTTATTGAATAAAACATCAAAGTGTTCAACACTTGAGAAATTACAGACGTATTTCATTTGATTAATTGAAAAGGCCTCTCCAAGGAAATAGTTGATTTCTATTCTTATCTCTAAACTTAACGGCAGAAAGTTATAAACTCACATGAACTCTCTGCCCTTCTATTCCCCTGAGAGTACTTACATTGAATCCTCAGGGTGAGTAGATCATAAAAATCATGGAAAGAATGCAAATGTATACTTCATCCCCCATATACTTAGTTATTACCATAAAATTTATGTATCGTAAAAATGACAACTTTTTCTTTCAATAACACACAGATCTTGCCCTCATCTAGAGTTCATTCGATCAGGGGGAGGTCCTTAGTTTAGTTGTTTTTAAGCCCTCATTAGTTAGCAATTACTGGTTAAGAGTTAAGCCATTTGGTAACAGACTAACACGGCTGTTACTCTGAAGCCATTTGGTGTCTTTCGTCTCCTTACTGGATTTGTATGAGCTAATACCTTGGGATAAAAAGCTGTAGTGCTGTTAGCAATATGTTAATTGATGTCAGTCGATAGGGTAATATTTCTGTGATTGTTTAAACTGATAATGTATCTCCTGTCATTTTCATATAGTTTACACTGTATTGAATTAGTAAGATCTTCTCAAACATAATCCACCATTCTAATTTGAATTCTATGCGCCAGATCTTCTTCTGCTGTTAATCAGCGTAGCTCCATTGGTTTTGATAGTTATTTCAATTTACATCAACTGATGGTCTAGCCCTATGATTCTGTCATTCAATGTGTATCTCTACAACACATATTGAGGGTCTGATTGTGCAAAATTTACTCATCTAGGTGAGTACTCAATAACTTCAAAGGGACTGCTTAGTAGTATGAGTAAGGGTTGCACAATTGGGCTCTGAGAGAGAGAGAGCGCAAATGCAATGTTGTGTGGTACAGAGGTTTTACGTAAATGAATTTCAGATGACCACACAATCATGAGTGGTGAAGCCATGAACTGAGTGCCAATTAAGCCATTATACCACACTACACGGCATGTATTCTGCGTATGCCAAATACAGTACTATTTTAGGAATGCTTTAGAATTTTAAAAAATGTTTTTGGTACTGTCCTTCATAACCTTCTGCATTTAAAGCCAAGTACCCTCATTACCATTACTCAGCAGCGGGAGTCTCTGCTTTTTTAATAGAAAGGGAGAGGGAGCCAAGCCCAGGATGAAACTGGCCCTAGTGGGGTGAGTGCTTGCGGGGGTGAAGTCATTGCTGCTGCTAACCCTGACCAAAACTGGGCATTTGGGCTGAAGACTCTCCAGTGGTGATCTCTGTCCCCACCCCCAAGGACAAGGGGTTTGGAATGTCAGAGCGGTTTTGTGGGCAGAGTACAACAAATGATGCAGTCAAAGATACAGGATATTTCCCCCATAGCTCTTCACTTTATCACATAGCCTGCACTTTCGTACATGGCTATACTTTAACATGTGTGCTGTTTACATAGGTATGAGATATGTTTGTGTGTATAGCTATATTGATACATATCAGTTAGATAGAGATTTTTAAAAGTTTCGAATTTTAAAAGTTAAAAAGCATCAAAACAAAATCATCCTTCTTTCTTACTCTCCTTTTATGGCGAGTTAATAACAGATCAGTTAGTGATTCACTGTTATGATGTGATCAGCAATTTTAACTGTAGAATTATGGTGTATATAATTAACTGTTTTTAGAAAAACTTCTGATTCTGCTATCATCACTCAACGTGGAGAAACTCCTTTTAAATTAAGTATCGGGAGCCATTCCATGAAATATTGCCAGTATTTCGACAGAGCGTTTTTCGGAAGTTTAAGAGCAACTAAAGCTAACTGATAATTATTAGATGGGAATCTTTATGCAATGTTCATTATACACGCAGAATTTTGAATTTTAGGATCACGTATTAATTATTTGATAACCAATAAAAATGAGGCTTCTTATCTTAAAGAACTATTGCCTAAGCCCCTCCCCTCAAAGGGAGTTAGGCATTTACGAGTAGGTACCTCCCTCTACTAGGATTCACAGCTGTGAACTGTCTGCTGGAGTTAAGCACTGAAGCAATGTCAGTTTTACTGTAGCCAAAGTACATTGCTAACAAACTGAATACACATATGGCCTTTGGAAAATATAAATCAAAACCAAGGCATAACTTGTGCACCAAACCATATGACATACAGTTATGAACTCATGCATTTTTATTTGTTATTTGTGGGATTTCACAACATAATTTTATCCCATATATCTCTGCATAATCATAAATGGCAGTGAAATTCATAAATGGAATGCATACATGTCCATAAAATTCCACTGGAAAATTAATCAGAGCATAAACGTTTATTTCATCGGGAATGCAAATTGGAAAATTTTCCAAATTCTTCTTAATACATGCTCCCCAAACTCTTTTTGGACACAGCAGCAAAATGAGGACAGACATATGCATGGGATTACAATTTTGTTAAACTTTAACACGAGGGAGGGGCTATACCTGCCCATCACCTATATTCTCCTATACCAGACACTTAATTGGTTCCAATGTGGGGATTACAGAACTCCTTACCAGAGAACCCATTAACTAGCCCAGGCTTACAGGGCTTGTTACCATATAACCCGTAACTAGCATCAGGTTTACAGGGCTACTTAACATATAACTCAAACACGGGGTGGCTCTCCTCAGTTTACACCCCAGGACTCAGCTCTGAGTCCTAGCACCCTCTTCCCCCCCTTCCCCCGCAAAGGGGACAGAGGGTGCAGCAGGGTGGGACCTCAGTCTGCAAGTGCTACAAGGTCTGACCTCTGCCCATGAAGGCCTCAAGGACTCACCCTATCACATGAGCCCAAGGCTCATCACCAAAATCCCAGGTCTTTTACCTCTGGGAACCATTCATTTTATTCTCTTAACTGCACTGGAAACCAGCGGCAATTTCTGACGAATAAACTCCACCACCCAAGTACCTTAGTTAGGTACTAAGTGTGTTCCTACTCAGACCACTGTGGGTTGAAGGTGCTGTGAGGAAGGCAAAAAACTTCCTGGTCCTTTGCCAGTTGGCCCATGGGAGAAAAAATTCCCTCCTGACCCTGTAAATAGGCGATTGGTTAGACCTGCAGTATCTGTCAGGCCAGGTTTCCATTCTTAGTTCAGGTGGGTAAGGTGGGCAGCTGGAACAGAGCCAAAAAAAGCTCCACAAGGCCCCTGCACTGGCTAAATCCTGGGAGCTGGGAATGCTAGCCAATCAGCACCCTTCTTCCCCAATTGGCCAATGGGTGCCAGAGACTCCCGGGGGAGGAGCTACCTATTGTCCATTGGCAAACGTCTCCCTCCCTTGCTACTGTGACTGTTTTCCTTTCACCAACAGCCCCATCAATTTCTCTTACCCATTGATGTGGGTGGGTGGCGTTTCCAAGTCTCTAAGTATTATAAAGAAATATGCACATTTCTCATATAAATCAAATAAGTTTTATAGCTTTTCCTCACAGCATTATTGACATATTGTATTGAGCTCCTACCATGCTGAGGGAAACTCATGCCAACGGAAATATTAGAAAGAAAGAAGGCAGTTTATTAAGAAAAGTGCCTCTTTTGCATGTTGGCTTAAACTTACAAGAACTTTTTGTTGTGTATCTATAAATATATTTTGAAGATATTTGTGTCTGTGAACTGGCTGGAGAACTTCACAGATTGCATGAGTCTCATTCAACACCAGATTTATGCAGATTTTTCTTTGCAATGTTCCACTAAAGGAGCTCTTTCATTGATTAAGCTACACTTAGAACAAGGTCCAAGAATTGTATAATAGAGGCCGCCATTTAGAAATGCACTTTATTTTAAACTGCAGAAGCCAGAATCTCCTCTTTCACTGGTTTTATACAGTTGTAATTTTATTGACTTCAACCGTTACTCCTGATTTACACCAGTGTAAGTAAGAAGAATCAGATTTTTAGTGAAAATACCACTAGAATAAAGGAAGACTTATTTAGTATGGTATTTAGGGATAAGCTAGGAGATTCCAGAAATGGGGGAAGTTATTGGAAAGACTAAATCAGGGACAGAAGTGTGAAACACCTGGAAAGTTCAGCATTATGTATGGTTTTCAGTTATTATTTTAATTATTAGTAGCTTTGGTGAACTTAATATAGCAGGATAATTACATAGTTAAAACTAATTAATAATTTTGTCAGGCATCCAAGCTTTCATTAGGGAGGGGACGGGCATAAATATTTTATGAATAAAATAAGCAGATTTCTTCTAAATCATAAGACTGGCTAGTATAGAGAGCTTCCTCAGCTCCCACTATGGCAGGCAAAGGCAATGCTTAAGTGGCTTAGAGGCAGAAGGCTTATGTGGGCCAACTGAACTGGGATGTATTTCTTCCTATATCTTTCTTCTGTTAAACACAGTTTTTACCTGGAGTATTTGGTCATTCAGCTGTCCTCACACAGAATAAATGTGCTCTTTGGAACAGGGACCAAATCCTTTATTTTTCTGTTAAATGCTATGTAAATTTATGGTGCTATATAAATAATAACTAATAATTCATCATTACAATATCGGTGTCTTTTATCTATATTGTGGCTCTGCCACGGTTTCTATTACCTTGTTGCTTCTTTCTAAAATAGAGAACATGATGTGATATACTCAGATGCCACGCAGACCTGCATTCAAAAGGAATTGATATTACACTATCTATTTTGGACTATACAATCCTGCACTAGCAGGGAGATCGACTGATGATCTAATAGGTCTCAGGTCTTTTTCTGTCTCTAATTACTAAAAATCTGTTTTCCTCTTTGCTTTTAGGTTGAGACTAGACAGCAGAACTTGGTTTCCTTAATGTAGTTTTATTTCCCAATATAGACAGCATGAGAGAAAAGCTACCTAAATGTACAAGGGTATTGTCTTGAAGTGCTTGTTATTTAGCTTGCAAATGTATCCTGTAGCTGACACCACTCTTGGAACAGACGATGTTTATGTTGAGAGAGGATGCCAATGTGATGTATCAGTAGAAGATCTCACACCAGCACTTAAAACCATCATTAGAGCTATCAGGTGGGTGAAAAATACTTAGTGAAGAAATATTTGGAGAGCTCTAATATTGACTGTTGAAATTATTGTATGGCTATGTTTTTACATCACTAGTAAACATGCTAGTATAATTTCTCTCCCCACTGCTATTCAGCAGTATGCCTACAAGAAGCTAAAATATTTTCATAGCTCTAAGTTATCCTCTTTTCAACATTTCAAAAACATATTATATAATATGGGTCTCATTTGAATGGGAAAAGAAAGAGAAAGTGAAGCTTGATTTACAATATATGTTCTGTAATTCAAAATACACTCAACATACAGATGCAGATTTACTGCATGTATGTCACCAGGCCTGGAAAAGTTATAATATTTCTCACTTTGCAGTGTTGTAGCTCTGTTGGTCCCAGAATATGAGAGAGTCAAGGGTGGGTGACATAATATATTTCACTGGATGAACTTCTGTTGGTGAGAGAGACAAGGTTTCGAGCTAACAGAAAAGAAGAGTTCTGTGTAGCTCGAAAGCTTGTTTATTCCACCAATGGAAGTTGGTCCAATAAAATATATTACCTCATCCACCTTGTGTCTCTAATACTCACTGTCAAATTGACATTGTGTATTGAATTTGCTTACTCCCAAATCTTTCTGCAGTAGCATATTTTTTATGGTATAAGTTTCTTCTGGTGAGTTCAGAACAGCTATATTCCTGCAGCTAAGGAGAGCCTTGTCAATGATAATTCATTGATCTAGTTATGACTCCAACAGTTTTAAACTAATCTCAGTTTCTGTCTCCTTTATCAAAGTGGCAAGCTGCACAAAATTACTGAAAGGGAAATATGTTCATGTAATGGTGAGTTTGGGAAGAAAAGAAACTGACCTAAACACCAGTGGCCACATTTTGATATCATGCTCACACCTTACTTCTCAGGTAGTCCTATTAATTTCAGTAATAGTATCAGAAACTGGCCCTAAAGAAACGTATATAACCCATGTTAACTAAGTGTGGGCCTTTGGCCTCCTCGAGTAGCTGGACCATGTATGAGATTTACAGTCTTCAAACTAATAGGCCTGATCCTTTCACTCAAGCAGTAGAGAGACTCATGCATTTAGATCCAGAAATTCAATCACTGCAGATTCCCCAGCTATGAGTACTGTTACATTCACACAGAACTTCATACTTCCTTTATCAAATCAATTTTTATAGACAAGCACTGCCACTGAAAGATGAATTATTGGGAGAAATGCTATCATGAACTGACTGCAGTGTTTCTGAACAATGCACAGAGCTTATAATTTGCTATAAAACATGCTTCAGCCAATGTAAGAAGTGGACAAAAATTAAGCAGGATACCATATTTGATTTTATTTCACTCACTCTGTCATCAGCAAGTTGCAATAGTTACATGAATACTTTTCAGATATTTTGGAAATTGGAAGTATTTTTCCTACAGATTGTATTATTTCATGTGGTATTAGTAGAAAAGAATTTCTATAGTGGGACAAACCTATATATCACACTAACCTTCCAGTGTGTGACTGACCCATCTCTATTATCTAAGTAGTATGTACATGTGAATACATGGGGGCAATCACATCCCTGAATGAGTGCTCCCACAGCTCCCGTCTTGTGCATCTTCATGGCAGAATCTATCACTTTAGAGAAGAATGTACCTCTGGCAGCAGAAGAGAGCCACTGCTGTGTTTCAAAAGGCTATCCTCAGAAAGACAAAATCACACCTCACGTCTCTGCCCAAACTGCTGCAAAATGACAAAAAAGTTAAATTTGTTTTAAAATCCTCCGGAAGTTTTATCAAAATGGGAGAGGTAGTGCTGGCGTGCTGCAGAGGCAATGGCAACTGCATCTCTGGAGACGGAAAGAACCAATGTGTTCTTCAGCGAAAGGCTCTTAGCCTGCGCCCATTGCTCACAGGTCTGACTGCCTCCAAGTAGCAAGGGAGACTGAAGACTCTCTCAGTGGATCTGTTCAATAACAGTTCAAGCAAACCGGGCTCTCTTGAAAGTCATATGCTTGAACTTTCTGGCTACAAGGGCCACGGCTTCCTCTGCCCCACCTCTTCCAAGCTCCTGTGCCAGGCCAGCTGAGGGAGGGAGTTACATGGGAAGACCGTGAAAGTTCTCCATAATGGTTGTATGTGTTTGAGGAGAGTGTTAGGGCAATAGTGAATTAAGAGAAATGGTGCCACGTACCTCAGTCAGGGCCAAAATAAAGGAGTCAGTGTCTTGATTCCCCAGAGGATCAAGCTCTCACCATGGAGCTCTCAGTCAGCACGAAACAGCTGATAATCCATACCAAGCATCAGCAGAGCAAGAGTATTACACATATAACTAATATTTCAACCTGTGCATGGTATACTAGTCCCCTCTGTGGTGGCAGGATGGGCGGTATTATCTGAACCAGTCCTGGATCCCTGGACAGCAATTAGCCATTAGTATCCTGCACTGAGAGACCTGCAGGCTTGACAGAAAGCACTGCAGTTTTTAGCTATGGCCATTAACTCACATTTACCAAGCATGTAAAATAGAGTCAAAAGGAGAAACTAATACAAATTTTTACCGTATAGTACAACATATCTGATCGTTTCCTGACAATGAGAGCAACTAGGCTGTGTAATATTGTCCCAGTGGAAATGGTGGGATTCCTACATTTCTTAGGACTTATAAATTCAGCGCTAAGAAATACACAGTAGAGAATAACTATGTAGTGTGGCAGTGAAGTAAGCTAGCTGACCTAGGAGGTCTTTTCTATCTCTAACTGCTGTATGTTTTCATACATACATTTTCATTTGGTGTTAATATGAAATCCAAATAATGTAGCTAAACGTCATGCAAACTTGTAAATTCCAGAGCTGATTAGTTATGTAATGAAAGGATAGGGATATATATTAGATGGAAAAAAGCAGGATGAATTTGGTTTAATTTTCTTTAAACTCCATCTGTTGGAATTATTAATTATATTTGAAATAATTAATATTAATATGGGAAATCACCAAACACCAATTTAACAATAAATTCCTTTATTAAATCCAAAGGATACTTTACGCAATTACTCTAAACATGCCTGAAAAGCCTAACTAATAAGTAGCAACAAAACATTTATAGGCATTTGATCAAAATACTTACAAACTGGCTAACCCCAAGGGTGCTCAGATCCATATTGGTCGACTCCAGCATAATCAGGCAGGTATTAGCAATGATCCCTTTAAGAATTTACTTTTTATACCCTTAAACAAACACAAGATATCATTGCTAATTACTGACTTCAGCTAAAAACCAGTTTGAGACAATTCACCCTTATTTCCAGTCTTAATCTCGATAAGATTTACAACCTCCTTTCTTCCCAAGATCTTTCATTTCTTATCTTCTCTCCCATTCCTTGCTGACCAGCAGAACAGTGAGAAGATTTGGGCATGTTTCTTGTAAGACATTCTTTGTCTTGTTACTGCAGTTCTTTATTTTATTAGCTACTTTTGAAACCACACAGCCTTCCCACACTGCAAGTAATGCTACTTATTATTCTCATGGTCTTCTTTTACTTCCTGATTGGGGCCTTCTTTACAAACACACATTTTGATCCTTAACCAATTGTAAGCTAACTTTAATTCTTTAATTTTATGCTTACCCGTTTATGAATTTGATTTAATTTCATTTTCTTTAAACTCCATCTATGCTATAGTTTGAAATGTATTTCTCTTTTACTATCCATTAGAACTTTGTCTTATGGTGTTCTGCTTGAGCTTCCTATATATTTTAACCCATAACATACTATTTTCCCCACCCCTACATGGTTCTAGAGCAGAGGTGGGCAAACTATGGCCCTCAGGCCACATGTGGGCCGTCTGTCCAAGACCGTCCTGCCTGGCCCTTGAGCTGCTGGCCCGGGGGGCTAGCCCCCAGCCCCTCCACTGCTGTCCCGCTCCTCAGCTCGCCGTGCTGCAAGCACTCTGGGTGGCAGGACTGCGAGCTCCTTCTGGGCAGCGTGGCTACAAGAGCCGCCGGCCTGCCCCGGTGCTCTAGGCTGCGTGGCTGGCTCTAGCCGGGCAGCACAGCTGCCAGTCCTGGTGCTCTGAGCAGCATGGTAAGGGGCCAGGGAGCAGGGGGGTTGGATAAGGGTCAGGAGATCCCAGGGGGCAGTCAGGGGAGACGGAGTGGTTGGATGGGGCAGAGATTCTGGGGGGCGGTGGTCAGGGGACTGGGAACAGGGGGGATTGGATAGGCATGGGAGTCCTGGGGGGCCTGTCAGGGGGTGGGGGTGCGGATAGGGGTGGGACAGTCAGGGGACAGGGAAAGGGGGGGAGGTTGGATAGCGGGTAGGGTCCGGGGGGAGCGGTTAGGAGCAGGAGGGTCCCAGGAGCGGGCGGTCGGGGACAAGGAGCAGGGGAGGTTGAAGGGGTCGTGGATTCTGAAGGGGGCAGTCAGGGGATGGGAAATGGGAGGGGGCGGATAGGGGGCAGGGACCAGGCTGTTTGGGGAGGCACAGCCTTCCCTACCCGGCCCTCCATACAGTTTCGGGACCCCGACGTGGCCCTTAGGCCAGAAATTTTGCCCACCCCTGTTCTAGAGTCTCAGCCAGACTGTTTAGGCATATATAAAAAGACTGCCTGGGAGAAAAGACGATTTCTGGCTGCTGAGGATAGAGCAGGTTAGTATTCTAGGGAGGAGTCAGTGTTGCCTCAATCTACCTACACCTTGAACACCCCTCCTTCCGTGGCTTGCACTTCCCACATGATCTGCCTCCCTGCTACTAGTTCCTGACCCCTTCTGCAGGCAGAAAACCAGGAGGGGTTGCTGAGGCCAGGGATGGGGGAAAAAAGTCATGGAACCAGCAGGGTAGAAGAGCACTGTGGTACAGCCAGCATCCTGGGCAAGCATCATGGGGCTTCTGAATTGCTGGAAGTGGTGGGGCATGTTTTCACACTCAGCAGTGTAGTTGTGGTAGTCTTGTAGAGGAAAGCAATCTTCCTGGACTGTAATCTTCAAAGCAGGGACTATGTCATGATGCCTCTCAGACTAGGGCTCCAGTGCTTTTTGAGGCTTCTTGGTGCTATGGCAATTTAAACATTTTAAAAAATAATGATGTAAGAGCATCAGAATCACTAAAAGAACTGACGATGCATTTGCTCAGCCCCAGACTCAGTAAAGAGCACAATGACTAGAGCCTTGCGTGGATACAAAATTTGTATCTGCAGCCAATCTGCAAAAATTGTCCGTGGATATCTGCAGATTTGTAGGCTCTACTAATGACAAGCATACCTGTACATAACACTATAACTGGCAGCGTGAATGGGGAGGAAAATGAAGGGAAAGAAATACAAAACAAATGGGAAGCAAAACTTTGTACAAGAATAATCTTCATGTCCCTGTAATCCTGATTTTTTCTGCTCTTGCATTTGATGTTATTGATGTGAGGTGATGGTGCTAATATTGTTCTGTTTGGGCCTGGCTCATGCAAAACTTGTCTGAGCTTCAGGAGGAGTTTAGCCTCAGTAAAGATGCAGAGCAAGTCGTGTAGAGATTCTTGGGGTAAATGACGTAGTGTCATACAAAAGTGTCTGAAATCATTTGGAGCTCAATTCAATACAAAATAATTTAGCTTCTGCTTTCTGCTGGATGATGAACTGGGCCATTATTTACAAATAATGCTTATGGTAAAGTTGCCTTACACCAATTGTTTTATTAGATTAGTTTAGTATACAGGATATCATTCATCTCATTATATTTAAATTATATTAAAATGACCCTGTTATATTTAATACAGTGACTCTGAGAAAAAATAATTAGCCTTTCAACTAGACAGGGGACTGCACTGTTTTGTTCGTTTTTGTTTGTTTTACTTTCTGCTTAGTATGTATGCTTGACTGTATCTAAACTGGTCTACTCAGTTTACATACAGTCAAGGTTTATGGTGAGTCTTTTTTGCCCTCTTGTGGTACAAATAGAAAACAAGCACTGAGCTGTACTTACTAGTGTGCCCTGTTGTGTGTTTTAAGGCCCAATTCTTCAAATACTTTAGCATATGAGTAACTTGACTTGTGGGAGTAGTGCCATTACATGCAAGTAAAGTCACCCAATGTGTAAGCGTTTGCAGTATCAGACCCTTAGTTTGTACCACATGTGAACACACAAAAATCGTTTAACATTTTGATTTTTAAAACTAACAAATACAAGGTAAATTCAAAGTTTTTGGATTTGTGACATAATTCTTTTATTTTGAAAAAAGTCCATAAAATTGCTATCATTAACCATAATGGGTGTTTACGTTTATTAAAATCTATTATATAAATAGTTATTTCAGGACTTTTAAAAAAAACAGATTGACTTATTTTTTAATTGAGAATTACTGATTAAATAGAATTTAACAACTCCAAAGGAACCCCTCAATTCCATCATTTAAATAATCCCTGCGTTTTTATGTTACATAGTAACTGACAGGTTTTAATAACATCATTCTTTTTACTTCTTTATCATTTGTATAGCTCATATATCTCCTTCCCCTCCTCCCTCCTGTAGGATATTTTACATGTATTCTTGGAATCCAGAAGAAAACTTCACACATCTGAGGCACAAGGGAATAAGGGCCTGATCCAAAGCCCATTGAAATTAGTGGGAAAATTACCATTGACTTCAATGAGCTCTGGATCCAGGCCCTAAATACTGAATTTTTGAGAACAGGACTCTACTGAAATTGACCCATTAAGAGCAGGTGCAATTACTATACAACTTCATGTCTGGAAAGAAATGGGAACAGTCATCAAGGGTAGAATTTTTCAAAGCAATGAGTGTTAGCCTAATTCTGTTCCAACTAAAGCCAATGAAAAACTTTTAGGCTGAGAAGACTCCTAGGTTCAGAGGACGCAAGAAAAAAGACCCTTATTACATTAGGAAACATAGATACATTAAAAGAGATTCTCCCCAAATAGCCAGGATTATCCTGAGTTCCAAAACAACATAGTCCCTTGGTCAAGCAAGGAAAAATGTTAAAACAGCCTTGAATAACCAAAGCCCTGGTCTATATAACAACTTACTGCTTCCAGACAAGGTGCTGATCTACAGTTCAGATTTTTGTGTATGCTGATTAACCAGGTTTATGGCCCGATAATGAAAACTGACCTTCTGCCTCAATTTTCTTGTACATGCCATCCCGTAGTAGGAAACTGGATTATTTTCCCATATAACATACTACTTCCCTTGCTCCACACTTCCTGTTTAGTCTCATATTGCACTTCATGAGAAGTGTGCATGGCAATTATGTAAGGCAACCAAAAGAAAGAAGAAAGAAAAAAAAGAACAACTATATTTTCTCCTAAATAAACCACCTTTATAATGCAAGTTGTTTTGGAACAAGTCACTTTAATGTTTTCTTCATAACCTGAACAAAGAATGGAATACATGGGGATTAGATGTTCTATCAGACTTTTAGGAATAGAACATATTGGAGTCATTTGACAACTATGTGAAAAAATTCCATTTCCAACATTTTCCCTGCTTCAGGTTCCTCCATGTTAGAAATGACAGTGAGATATATTAGCTTGTGGAATTAGTCTCCCAGTGGAAGCAATGGAAGTTTGTCCCTTTGCATATTAAAAACTACATTTCCACTGTGCACAATAGAGATTAATCCTGAACTGGCAAGGAGATGGAAGAGTTGTTCTAATAAGTCTCTTCCGTTTCTAGACTCTATGACAAAGATTATGCTTCATCCATTATATCAGTGACACTCCACCTTATCTGAATTCACCATTTAACTTCAAACTTACAAGAATGCGACAAATCAAGAAACTAAGCCTTGTGGGAAAAGATTGATACTACTTAAAATAACAGGTTTCAGAGTAACAGCCGTGTTAGTCTGTATTCGCAAAAAGAAAAGGAGGACTTGTGGCACCTTAGAGACTAACCAATTTATTTGAGCATGAGCTTTCGTGAGCTACAGCTCAAGCTCATGCTCAAATAAATTGGTTAGTCTCTAAGGTGCCACAAGTCCTCCTTTTCTTTTTACTTAAAATAACAGGTTTATACATAATCAAAAGGGGTCCATTATAAATTTCAACTCTGACTGCATACTTTTTATAATAATGTGGTAAATAAATAATACAAAGTACAGTTTTCATGTAATTCCATTTAAAGTAATACTAATCTCTAGTTATCACAGAGTGATAACCATGGCTTTTTATCTTCTTGTTGGCTGTCTCACAGGTTAATTATGTAGTATAATAAAAATTGAATTAGCTAATGTTATAGCATGAAATATTAGGATTAAGGATGGTGTGATGGGATATATAAACCCCACACTGATGAGTAAGGGGTTTGTGAGGCGGCCCTTCACAGCCACACCTGCAGGGCCTGCACAAGCTGGAGGCAGAGCTTTAAAAAGGGGAGAAGAGCTCTTCAGAGCAGGGCAGTGGAAGGGAGCAGACAACTGCATGGACGGGAAAGTACTGCCCAGGAGCCCATTGCCTGAGACTTGACAACACAGACCTATGCAAACCCACATAGAAGAGGCAAGTGACTGAGCGAGCAGGTCAGAGACTTCATTGGAATAAGAAAAGGAGTACTTGTGGTACCTTAGGGACTAATCAATTTATTTGAGCATAAGCTTTCATGAACTACAGCTCACTTCATTGGATGCATACTGTGGAAAATACAGAAGATGTTTTTATACACACAAACCATGGAAAAAAAGGGTGTTTATCACTACAAAAGGTTTTCTCTCCCCCCACCCCACTCTCCTACTGGTAATAGCTTATCTAAAGTGATCACTCTCCTTACAATGTGTATGATAATCAAGGTGGGCCATTTCCAGCACAACCAACAGGAGAGTGGGTTTGTTGAGGAGGGTGGGGAGAAAACCTGGATTTGTGCTGGAAATGGCCCACCTTGATTATCATACACATTGTAAGGAGAGTGATCACTTTAGATAAGCTATTACCAGCAGGAGAGTGGGGTGGGGGAGAGAAAACCTTTTGTAGTGATAAACACCCATTTTTTCATGCTTTGTGTGTATAAAAACATCTTCTGTATTTTCCACAGTATGCATCCGATGAAGTGAGCTGTAGCTCACGAAAGCTTATGCTCAAATAAATTGGTTAGTCTCTAAGGTGCCACAAGTACTCCTTTTCTTTTTGCAAATACCGGCTAACACGGTTGTTACTCTGAAACCTGTCATTATGCAAGGCACTGCATTTAGCCGTATGGAGTGGAAATCTATCAACTGCATGAAAAAACTTGTACAGATACAGACAGACATCATCTTCCTTTCCAAATGCAAACAAATGGACATCGTTCCAAAAGAACTGAAGGTAAAAAATTCGTTACAATCTACATACCACACAGACTATGCTGACAGCTTGTGCCACATGCTCTCAAAGAAACTGCGGAACCACCTGATCAACATCCTCTACAGCAAACAGGGAAAAATAAAGAATGAGCTCTCAAAAATGGATACTCTCATAAAAAACCAACCTTCCACACAAACTTCCTCATGGCTGGACTTTATTAAAACTAGACAAGCCATTTACAACACACACTTTGCTTCTCTACAAAAGAAAAAGGACACTAAACTTTCTGAACTACTACATGCCACAAGGGGCCACAGCAATGGTTCCCTCAACCCACCCAGCAATATTGTTAACCTATCCAACTATACTCTCAGCCCAGCAGAAGCAGCTGTCCTATCTCGGGGCCTCTCCTTCTGCCCCTCCACCCCCATAAATATGATACAGTTCTGTGGTGACCTAGAATCCTATTTTCGACATCTCCGACTCAAGGAATATTTCCAACACACCTCTGAACAACATACTAATCCACGAAGACCTCCCTGCCAACACTACAAAAAGAAGGATTCTAGGTGGACTCCTCCTGAAGGTCGAGACAGCAGACTGGACTTCTACATAGAGTGCTTCTGCCGATGTGCATGGGCTGAAATTGTGGAAAAGCAGCATCACTTGCCCCACAACCTCAGCCGTGCAGAACACAATGCCATCCACAGCTTCAAAAACAACTCTGACATCAAAATCAAAAAGGCTGACAAAGGAGGTGCTGTTGTCATCATGAATAGGTCAGAATATGAACAAGAGGCTGCTCGGCAGCTCTCCAACACCACTTTCTACAAGCCATTACCCTCTGATCCCACTGAGAGTTACCAAAAGAAACTACAGCATTTGCTCAAGAAACTCCCTGAAAAAGCACAAGATCAAATCCGCACAGACACACCCCAGGAACCCCGACCTGGGATATTCTATCTACTACCCAAGATCCATAAACCTGGTAATCCTGGGCGCCCCATCATCTCAGGCATTGGCACCCTGACAGCAGGATTGTCTGGGTATGTAGACTCCCTCCTCAGGCCCTACGCTACCAACACTCCCAGCTACCTTCGAGACACCACTGACTTCCTGAGGAAACTACAATCCATCGGTGATCTTCCTGATAACACCATCCTGGCCATTATGGATGTAGAAGCCCTCTACACCAACATTCCACACAAAGATGGACTACAAGCCGTCAGGAACAGTATCCCCGATAATGTCACAGCTAACCTGGTGGCTGAACTTTCTGACTTTGTCCTCACCCATAACTATTTTACATTTGGGGACAATGTATACCTTCAAATCAGCGGCACTGCTATGGGTACCCGCATGGCCCCAAAGTATGCCAACATTTTTATGGCTGACTTAGAACAACGCTTCCTCAGCTCTTGTCCCCTAACGCCCCTACTCTACTTGCGTATATTGATGACATCTTCATCATCTGGACCCATGGAAAAGAAGCCCTTGAGGAATTCCACCATGATTTCAACAATTTCCATCCCACCATCAACCTCAGCCTGGTCCAGTCCACACAAGAGATCCACTTCCTGGACACTACAGTGCTAATAAACAATGGTCACATAAACACCACCCTATACCGGAAACCTACTGACCGCTATTCCTACCTGCATGCCTCCAGCTTTCACCCTGACCACACCACACGATCCATCGTCTACAGCCAAGCTCTGCGATACAACCGCATTTGCTCCAACCCCTCAGACAGAGACGAACACCTACAAGATCTCTATCAAGCATTCTTACAACTACAATACCCACCTGCGGAAGTGAAGAAACAGATTGATAGAGCCAGAAGAGTTGCCAGAAGTCACCTACTACAGGACAGGCCTAACAAAGAAAATAACAGAACGCCACTAGCCGTCACCTTCAACCCCCAACTAAAACCCCTCCAACACATTATCAAGGATCTACAACCTATCCTGAAGGATGACCCAACACTCTCACAAATCTTGGGAGACAGGCCAGTCCTTGCCTACAGACAGCCCCCCAACCTGAAGCAAATACTCACCAGCAACCACATACCACACAACAGAACCTCTAACCCAGGAACCTATCCTTGCAACAAAGCCCGTTGCCAACTGTGCCCACATATCTATTCAGGGGACACCATCACAGGGCCTAATAACATCAGCCACACTATCAGAGGCTCGTTCACCTGCACATCCACCAATGTGATATATGCCATCATGTGCCAGCAATGCCCCTCTGCCACGTACATTGGTCAAACTGGACAGTCTCTATGTAAAAGAATAAATGGACACAAATCAGATGTCAAGAATTATAACATTCATAAACCAGTCGGAGAACACTTCAATCTCTCTGGTCACGCGATTACAGACATGAAACTTGCGATATTACAACAGAAAAACTTCAAAACCAGACTCCAGCGAGAGACTGCTCAATTGGAATTCATTTGCAAATTGGATACAATTAATTTAGTCTTGAATAGAGACTGGGAGTGGCTAAGTCATTATGCAAGGTAACCTATTTCCCCTTGTTTTTTCCTACCCCCCCCCCATTCCTCAGACGTTCTTGTTAAACCCTGGATTTGTGCTGGAAATGGCCCACCTTGATTATCATACACATTGTAAGGAGAGTGATCACTTTAGATAAGCTATTACCAGCAGGAGAGTGGGGTGGGGGGAGAGAAAACCTTTTGTAGTGATAAACACCCATTTTTTCATGGTTTGTGTGTATAAAAACATCTTCTGTATTTTCCACAGTATGCATCCGATGAAGTGAGCTGTAGCTCACGAAAGCTTGTGCTCGATAAATTGGTTTCTCTAAGGTGCCAAAAGTACTCCTTTTCTTTTTGTGAATACAGACTAACATGGCTGTTACTCTGAAACTTGATTGGAGTAATTTATTCTGGGGAGCTAAAAGGGGCTAGGGACAGGAAGTTGTCCCTGGGGAGCAGTTTAGCACCCCGGATTGGAGCCTGGTGGAGAGAGCAGGCCCAGGAGCCCCACCCACCCCAAGAGGACACTACAACACTAGGAATCTTCATCTAGATGAGAGACCAGCTGAAAAAGGCATTGACTGTTCAAGGGCCCAACCCTCAAAAAATCTCAGGGCTAAAGGGGAGGACTGGAAATCATTGGGGCCAGGGCATTGAAGGACCTGACTGTGGTTTCAATGGGGAGATGCCCTGCTAAAACCCCACCTGACCACTAGGCAACACTGTTGGTGATTGTGCACATTCTACAGATGGGCCAACAGTTTTGTGCTCCCTACGTGCTTACTTGCACTAGAGTATAGATCTTTCCAAGTTATGACTAGTATCTTCCTTTTACCTCTCTTCAACACAAAGCAGTATGGCCAAACTTCTCAGACTCCCAAATATGCTGAGCTTCCACAACTCCTATTTAAATCAGTGGAAGTTACAGGAGCTCACATCACCTTTGAAAAATCTGATCACTTTTATTTAGGCACCTAAAGATATATTCAAAATCTTTGGCCTGTATTTCTTCACATTTACGGCTTAACACAAAGTTTCCTGTTCTTAAAAAATACCCATTGAACATCTGATTGCCACACAAATTACACAAAATTGTGCAAAATGGTCTTTATGTGAAATTTATGTTTCATCATTAATTATTTGCTATTGAATGGCACCTTTGATTGCTTTGCGGTAAAATCCAACAGTCACGTCCCACAATCCTTATTCAACCATAACTCCCACTGATTTCCACTGGGAAAATGTCATAATTGTACTTGAATGAGAACTGTGCCTCAGTCAAATCTCTGGACTGTAGTGTTTGGTCCCAAAGCAGCAAAAGAAGAATTAAAAAAGGAGAATACTGGCCTGCATGATGAGACACTGTTAATCAACAAATGAAAAATTAATGAGAAACAAATTGGATGCACAATTAAAGATACTTACAAAATGGGATGTGTGGTACTGTACTTATAAGGAACACAATAAAGTGAATACTTTAAATTAATTAGTATGTTTTTATCCTCCTCCCACTAAAATCAGTGGGAAGTTTGCTGCTGACTTCAGTGGGAGCAGAATCAAGGCCTTTAAACTGCATGCAAAATTGTTTGGTTTGATTCAAATTGTCATTCATACAGCCATCCACAGCTATATATTTATCTTTAGGTATTAGAGAAACAAGGCAGGTGAGGCAATGTATTTTATTGGATCAACTTGTGTTGGTGAGAGAGACACGCATTCGAACCATACAGAGATTTCTCCACTGTGGCTTGAAAGCCTGTCTCTCTCACCAACAGAAGTTGGTCCAGTAAAAGATATTACCTCACCCACCTTGTCTCTCTCATATGCTGGGACCAACTTGATTAGAACTACACTGCATATATGTCTAGGTATAGCTACCTAGATATAGATGGATATACCCTACTATTTTCTCAGTAGAAAATAAAAGCACACCCTTTAACGTTCACAGATTTGTTTATATAAAGGAGAGTACAATTAGCATGGCAATTTTTATCATTTAAGTTATTCAGCACTGGAGTGCGTTAGATTAAAATTATACACATATAACTAGGAGGGCATTTGCTAACAAAATGGGAAGCTTTGAAAGGAACCAATCTAGCAACAAAACAAAACTTATGACTTGTTGAGATTTAGCTATGAAAATTCCCTCAACATTAAGATCCTGGTACAAGAAGTTGCTGAAGCACAAGCCTAACTTTGAGGATCTGAGCAGCCTCATTGACCTCAATGAGACTAGTCACCATGTTTAAGTACCTTGCTGAATTTGCACCTAACAGAAGAGAACACTTTGATGGGCACACATTTATAACTTTAAACAAGCTATTTAAAATCCCATGTAACATGTCTTTAAGATGACAATTCTAAACTTGCAAAATGCTGACTTCAGTGGAATTGTGCTTATAAACTCCACAAATCACCTTGAAAAAGAAGGGTTTTGCTGAGTGTAACTCAAGAGTTCAGAAGAAAATATCATCAGCTTAGCTTAGGCCTTGTCTACACTACCAAGCTTTGACGACAAAAGTGATGTCGACACTCAAAAATCTGCATAATAAAAATCGGAGTGTCGTGTTCACACTCGCTCCTTCTGTCGGCAGAGTGCGTCCACAGTTGGGGCACTATCATCGACAATGTGAGCAATGGACTGTGAGTACCTATCCCACAGTCCAGCTCGACACCTTCTGTCACTAGGTGTTGTGGGAAGGCGGAGCGGATTGCAGCACATCTTAGAACTGGGCTCAATGTCCCGTGATGCATTGCTTTCTGTCCCAGCACTCCATGGGCTTCCGGCTTTCTTTTGCGGCATTTTTCAACGGCCCTTCTTTGCTGTGCACCCAGGTATCTTTGTGAGACGGGATGGATCCTGCACTGCTCTCCTATTCTCTGTTAGCTGTCATGAAGACATTGCAGATGGCAGTGTAGTTAATCACAAAGTTCCTAACTGAAGAAGCTCCCAGTTGTGTGACATGCTATGTGATATGGCTAGGAGCAACTTTAGATTGCTTTTGGCATTCACAGAACAGCTGCATAGGGTAGACCATCACTTTTGGGCTTCGGAAACAAGCATTGAATGGTGGGATCGTATCATCATGCACGTGTGGGATAATGAGCAGTGGCTTCAGAACTTTCGGATGTGGAAAGCCACCTTCCTGGAACTGTGTGCAGAGCTCGCCCCAGCACTACGGGACAAGGACACCATAATGAGAGCTGCCCTATTGGTAGAGAAGCGTGTAGCAATCACTGTGTGGAAGCTGATGACTCCAGTCGGCTGCGAATAAATTTGGAGTTGGGAAGTCGACTGTTGGGGCTGCGTTAATGCAAGTGTGCAGAGTAATTAATTGAATCCTGCTATGAAGGACCGTGACTCTGGGAAATGTATGTGAAATCATAGAATCATAGAATCATAGAATATCAGGGTTGGAAGGGACCCCAGAAGGTCATCTAGTCCAACCCCCTGCTCGAAGCAGGACCAATTCCCAGTTAAATCATCCCAGCCAGGGCTTTGTCAAGCCTGACCTTAAAAACCTCTAAGGAAGGAGATTCTACCACCTCCCTAGGTAACGCATTCCAGTGTTTCACCACCCTCTTAGTGAAAAAGTTTTTCCTAATATCCAATCTAAACCTCCCCCACTGCAACTTGAAATAGTGGACAGCTTTGCAGAAATGGGTTTCCCTAACTGTGGAGGGGCGATGGATGGCAAAATTTTGGCACTAGACCACCTTGCAAAGGAGTACATCAATAGGAAAGGGGTACTTCTCCATAGTGTTGCAGGCACTTGTGGCTCACCGTGGGCGTTTCACTGACATCAACGTGGGATGGTCCGGGAAGGTGCATGATGCACGCATTTTCAGGAACACTGGCCTGTATAGAAAGGTACAAGTGGGGACTTTCTTTCCAAACCAGAAGATTACAGTGATCCTAGGAGATCCAGTGTACTCCTTACAGCTGGGTCTCATGAACCTTACACGGAAAACCTGGACAGCAGTAAGGAGCAGTTCAACAACAGGCTGAGTAGATGCTGGATGACAGTGGAATGTGCCTTTGGCAGATTAAAGGTGCACTGGCGATGCCTTTATGGCAGATTAGACCTTAATGAGAATAATATTCCCATGGTGATAGCCGCATATTGTACATTGCATAATCTTTGTGAAGCTTTGAGTGGTGAAAGGTTTGAGTGGAGTGTGGAGGTAGAGCGCTTGGCTGCTGATTTTGAGCAGCCAGGTACAAGGGCTATCAGAGGAGCTAGAGGGGGCCAATTCGAATCAGGGAGGCTTTGAGGCAACACTTTGAAAATGAGAACCAGTAATGTCTATCTCTGTGATTGGTGCTGCAATGTTACATTACATGTAGTTTTCCTAGGAAGTAATAGTGATATCTGGGGCCTTACTTTCCAGCAAGCACATGAATAAACTGTTTGTGTATGTATTGGTATTGCTTGCTATCTCAATTTGCAGAAAACAAATAAAGATGAGCAGGGCTTTGGAGCTGTGCTCCGGCTCCGCTCCAGCTCCAGGCAAAAACCTGCAGCTCTACTGCTCCGGAGCTGCTCCGCGGGCTCCACTCCACATCCTGAAGATGAGTTATCACTCAAAAACTTTGCTTTTATTGGACAAGAAACAACGCATCCAAAACACCCAAAGATGCTTGGTGGGAAAGGAGGTACCAGGGAAGGGCAGATTTTCAGAGCTGTGTGTAGGTCCAGCTATCATTAAGAAAGTTGTCTGAGGGGGTGGAATAAAGGGGAAACAGAGAAGTTCCAGAAAGTGGACTGTGTGGGTGGAGTTTGGGGGGGGCATAGAAGAGAGTTCTGAATGTGCTGCAGGGGAGGGCGGGTACTGATCTCCTCAGTCTGCAGCATTATTAAGGACTTCAGCTTCTGCATTTGCTCCTGAATTACTTTAATCAACCGCTCAGTAGTGTCCTTAACAGATTTTCTTTTCTGGCCTGCCTTTCAGCTTCTACCACTCCTTGTGTTCCCTTTTCTCTGCATAGGAGGAGTGACTCCTTTTGGTGGTTCTCAGGCAGGTTTATCAGTAACACAGTGCTCCAGCTGAGTCACATTGTCTGCATATTAACTAGTACAAACTCCTTCCAGGGTATACAGTCCACTGGGGCCTATCTCAGTACCCCCCTCTCTCTCTAGACCTCCCTGCGCTTTGGTCTCTAAGTAGTCCAGCCCTGGTATGGAACTGTATCTCCAGGGCTTCCTCACTGGAGACACTATCTTCCTGCAGCCCTCCCCAGGCTCAGTACCTACTCAGTCCCAACAACCAGCCAGGAGCTCCCTCAATGCTCCCCTGGTCTCTGCAAGCAAACCATCCGTAGCCCTACTGCTCTTCCAGGCATCCAGGCCTGCAGTCCTTTTTTCTCCTGCTCCAAGCAGTAACTGATTACTGCTCTGCTCTGCAGCTCCTTTTATATGGCCCTCCGGGGCCCTGATTGGCTGCTTCCCCTGCAGCTACTCTAGCCTGCTTGGAGGACCTCTCTACTGCTCCTTCCTTGGAATGAGTGTGGTAGAACTGTGAGGCCTCTAGCAAGGGGCCTTTGGACCTAGTCCATCCCATCACTTGAGGGTACATCTACTACATGCTTGTGGCTTCCGCCCTACTCCCTATGTTGCTTGTCTGTGTGCCGCTTTGGTCCCTGTACAAGTGATTGCTGAATCGCACGGGAAAGTTTCCTACAATGGGAAAGAAACAAAGTTTCTCTGCCAAGGAACCTTCCGCAGAGGATTATGAAGTTCCTCTAGAAAACTTTCCTGGAGATCTCTCTGGAGGATTCCCGTGAGATCTCGGCGTGCATCAACACCCTGTTCCGCCATACTGATTAGCTACACAGAGAAATGTCCATTTCACAGAAACACAGCCAGCCTTCTACATTTCTATACCCTGAACCCACCTCCACATTACACAAACCACAGCCACTTACCAGATGTCTCCTCTCCTGCTTCTTGCTCGCCGGAGAGCAACTGCTGAGACTGGCTAGACACCTTTGGAGTGGTGAACAGTTCCTGGATGCCTGCCTCACTGGGTGACCCTGCCAGGAGCTCCACATCATTGTCTAACTCCACCTCTTCATCAATGACTTTGTCCTTCGGATTAGGTCCTCTTTCCACTGCCTCCAGGCCCACCGAAGTACCCACGGGGCTCTTGGCAGTCAAGGTGCGGTCACCACCGAGGATAGCGTTCAGCTCCTTATAGAACCAGTACGTCTTAGGTGCAGCATTGGAGCAATCGTTTGTCTCCCTCGCCTTATGGTATGCCTGCCTCAGCTCTTTTATCTTCGCTCTGCACTGCAGCGCATCCCGATCACAGCCCTTTTCGCACAAGCCTCGAGAAATGTGCCTGTAGGTATTCCAATTCCTATGACTCAAGCGCAGCTGGGACTGCACAGCCTCCTCTCCTCATATACTGAGAGGATCCAGCACTGGTCCAAGAAGGAGAGCGTTTGCTGCAGTTACCTGCCATGGTCGCCTGGGAGGATGCAATGAGACCTCTCCATGCCAAGCAAACAGGAAATGGAATTTCAAAAATTCCGGGGGCTTCTAAGGGGGAGGGGCGGATGGCTGTTATCTGACTGCAGGGCAGTAGAGTTCAAACTGCTGACCAGAATGATCACGATGAGCTTTGTGGGACACCTCCTGGAGGCCAATTAAAGAAATAAAATCAAGTGTGGTGTCTACACTGGCATTTTGTTGGCAAAAATTTAGAGGAAAAAGACTTATGTCTCTCATTGGGGTGGTTGTATTTTGCCACCAAAACACGGCATTTTTGCCACCAAAAGTCCCATCGCAGTGTGTACATATTCACTGTTTTGTTGAAAAAAGCTGCATTTTGTTGACAAAACTTTGTAGTGTAGACAAGGCCTTAGTTTAATTTAGCTGATGTAACACTAAGCTGTCAGTATTATGAAAAGATAGACATTTGACTCAGTATTGATGCCTTTATTGTTTTACAAAAATGTATAAGGATTAATCTGGAAAAATGTTTCTTCCACAGAATCATGAAATTTCATGTTGCAAAGAGAAAGTTTAAAGAGACATTACGTCCATATGATGTAAAAGATGTAATTGAACAGTATTCAGCTGGTCACCTTGATATGTTGTGCAGAATAAAAAGTCTTCAGTCCCGGTAAGGAAAAAATAATCCTTCATCATTGAAGATTCTTCCTGTATAAAAATACCTTGAGCTATTTTGTCATTTAGCACCAGAAGAATTGTGTGTCTTTTATATTACCAATTTTTTTTTGGCCCAAGTTTCACCTCTACTGCAGCTTGGTCTTCCTTTCTGTGAATGCAGTTAGCCCTGCAATTAAATTGTGGGTGGAAAAAATATGGATGTAAATTGGGCCCAGAAAATTTAAAAACTTAGGCCCCCCCCCCTTTTTTTTTAAGTGCTGATGGAATATTTAATACAGTGACTGTTTGAAAACTGTTTTCCAATCCCTTATATTCTCATTGAAGTTAACAGAAGCTGAGGACCCATAGCACCACAATGGTCCGGATCCTATATTTTAATATTCTGGACTCTATACAGTAATAAACTGACACGTCCATGATACATATATATCCCTCCTTATATTTGCATTTGGGAAGCATTTCCCAGATTTAGAAGCCCAAGCTCTCTGTTTGTGCTCAGCCTTTCCAATGCAGAGTTTTCCAGTTCCCTCCACCTCTGGCTCCTATATACTGTATGCCGGTTGGCCACTATGAAATGGCATCTGAAGAACACACGGAGGGCTCAATACTGCGTATTAGTTATCAGAGATATTGATTTATTTCAGTGAGCACTATATATATAATTATATATATATATATATATAATTCAAAGCCTATCGCCCAATTTCTTTCACAGCGTTGACCAGATTCTTGGAAAAGGACAAATCACAACAGATAAGAAAAATCGAGAAAAGAATACTGCAGAGAATGAAACAACTGATGACCTTAGTATGTTAGGGCGTGTAGTCAAGGTGGAGAAGCAGGTAAAGTGACTGTATGAGACCATGATTTTGTTTTATTGCTTATAACTTTCTATAATTAATAATGGATTTTTCAATTTACAACAATTTAGTAAAATACCTTTATCTGGTGTCTGCACTATTCTAAATGTTGAAGTAAAACACACACAAATTATATTACATTAAATGTGTTTTGTATACAGAAATGGAGACACATACACTACTGAAATCTGCACCATTTAATAGTTAAAATATTAACTTAATCATGAAGCATCTGTAAATACACTGCTTTTAATAGCTTTCTTTTTTTGATGAGTAGCATTTTTATACAGAGAAACACACATTTCCTTTATATGCAGATTGTTCCTATTATCTTTTACATTTTCTCTTTGCTTAGATTCTAGAGAGGCTCTAGGGAGGCAAATATTTTTAAATAATATTTTGAACTTACTTTAACCTTTTTTCCCCAATCTGCAGGTACAATCCATAGAGTCAAAGCTGGACAGCCTGTTAGATATTTATCAACAGGTCTTAAGGAAAGGATCTGCATCAGCGCTTACTTTGGCTTCATTTCAAATGCCATCTTTTGAATGCGACCAGACCTCTGATTATCAAAGTCCTGTAGACAGCAAAGATTTATCTAGTTCTGCACAAACTAGTGGATGTGTATCCAGATCAGCTAGTGCCAACATGCCTCGTGGCCTACAGCTTATACTGACACCAAATGAATTTAGCACTCAGGCTTACTATGCTTTTAGTCCAACTATGCATAGTCAAGCAACACAGGTGCCAAATGATGGACCTGCAACAGTAATAACTAATAATACATCAAACCAAATAAACCAGGCAACTAAGCCAACAACACCAACAACGTTACAAATACCACCTTTCTCCTCAGTCAAGCATGCCAACTGGCCTGAGCCTCTTCATATTACTCCTGCGACCACACAGGAAAATATTTCTGATGTCACCGCTTGCCTTGTTGCGTTAAAGGATAATGGAAAAGTTGCACAGCACAAAGTGACAAAGGATCTTTCATGGAGAAAAAGCCTTGATACAGAAGGGGAACCCTTGGTCCCAGTTAAACCAGTAGTGCAAATGGATTTAGGAAAATCTTTATCTGTACAAAATCTTATACAATCATCTGAAGAACTGAATGTACAGATTGCTGGGAATGACTCCAGTGGCTCAAGAGGGAGCCAAGAAGTGTACTCCAAATGGAGGGAGTCAAAATTATTTATAACAGATGAAGAGTTGGAAGCAGAGACAAAAACAGAGGCTTTTGAAAGCATCTCTCGCTCATTAGTGGAAACAACTCTCTCTACTGACTCTCTAAGGACTGGAATATCAAGATCATCTCAAAGCATTTGCAAGCCAGGGGACAGTACAGATGCACTCAGCTTGCCTCATGTCAAACTTAAATAACAATTTATGGGTTTTCTTCATTGGCTGAGTAATTCCTTTAGTCATACATATCATAGCATGAACTCTTTTGAAAGCCTTTTTAATAAAATAAAATTGTAAGAATCAGGAAGAATCTGAAAGGCAGTTGTATGAGCCCATATCTTCTAGTTGCATGAAAATGCATGCTTAAGTGACAGCTAAAATTCAAATTTATACCTAATGTACACATCACTTTTATGTAGTACAGTAGGTGTAAATAATGAGTAATCTACAAAGTTAATACTGCAGACTGTGTCAGAAAGCAAAGGTCTGAGCATTTAGAAATAGTGTTGTTTCTACAGTACAGAAGTAAAAATTGTAAGATTTAAAGCACTTTGCTTCTGGATTAATTAAAAATATATATGTCCTGAATTAGACAATAGTTTATGTTTACAACAAAAATATTATCTACAGCTGCTAGCAAGGTACCAAGGAAACTAGTAATATGGGACTAGAAATGGCTGCTAGTTGCAAGATATACACATTAACTCATCATTAATCAGTGATTTTAATACTCTCAGCTTTAGAATGTTAATTTCTGTAACATTTTTGGTGATTTAGTGCTGTGGCAAAGTACTTTGCACACCACTTTCAGGTGGTTCTTTATGATAAGAACCTTCTTTTGCTATGAAATGTATAAATTCAAAGGATAAGGGCTGGCATTAGAGATGGATAATCTGGACTACTGCACCAAAAATTCAGGGGCAGCTTTCCTTACCCCAAACTTGCTGATATCACTGATGTGCCCTTCCCAAGGATCTGAAGCATTCTGGAAGTAGAATCAGCAGGAGAGGAGAGGGCGTTACCTTTATTGTAGAGGCAGTTCTTCTTTCTGCCCTGAAGGTGGCACCATGCTTCACAATTGCACCCTGATACTCCATGATACTGTGTCAGAAGTCTGTGAAGGAAGTGAACGTGGTAACATATGGGGTACTGAAAGCAGAGGGAAAAACAAAGGGGATAAGGGAAGAGAGAGAGAGACTACAGAAGGGGTGAAGAGGGGGAAAAGAGAGACAATACGATAAGCAAAGGAAAATATGAATTTGGAGAAGAAAAAAAGGGGTGGGAAAAAAGGGGATGGGGAAAAAATGAAAATAACAGCAGGGAGGCAGGGACAGTGAAAAAGGCCTTTAAAATTCCAGCCTGTTGGTCCCAGACAGCTAGTGTTTCTTCCAAAAAGCCATGTAAGGAAATGGGAGAGGTAATAGAGACAAACGGCTGAATTGCCCAAATCGAAGAAGACCGAATTTTTAAAAACGAGGGGACGAGGAGGAAAGAGGGAAAGGAGTCACATTCTTATTAGCTTTATAATGCCATTTTACAAAGGACCCTCAGATTCCTTCCCCATACCACCTCCCACCTAGTTTGGGGATTCAAAGCATGCAGCATATTGAGCATTCTCCCCTGAGACCTCCTCTTGCTCTCATAGCCTTTCTACGTTTCACTTCTGCAGAGGTGCAGTAGCAGTACTAGTGCCTACCTATTGGTCCTTACCAGGGCTTTGCCATGGAACCCTGTAGGAGCCTCCACCCTTCCGCACTGAACAAGATTTCTATTTGTTGTATCCCCCCAAATTACAGCCAACATGTACCACTGACTCATGGGCAACCTGTTCTGGGCCTGGCCACCTCTAGCAACAAGAACTCCAAATGTATGGGAGTGCCAGTTCCAGCTCACTCAGAGCACTGTTTCATCAAAGCCCAGCCCTGCTGAGGATTTATTATACATCAAAAATGTCAGAGCAGTCTTAATCATGGCTAAATGCTGTAGATTGTATTGTGAAGGACTTGAACTGTTTACTATGAATCCACTGTAATTTCTGCCTCCATATTTCTTTTACAAAAGTATTCCTGGATGTTACATGATAACCTTATTATGTGAAAGTACATGCATACTGTAAAGTGTATATATTGTGTCAGTGATACAGGATCTATGGATGATAAGCTGCATTCTATGGCTTGTGCCAGAACAAAGCTCACGTGGTAAATTCTGAAAGATGTCTTGAAGCACAATTAGCTATCACTGATTTGCCATCGCATTCATCCTTTACTACATCCTTCATGTGCAGCCTGATCATATTAAAGCCGAATTGCGAAGATATTTTTGTGATGATAAATAGGTTTTTCAACATCTGAGAACATTTAAATATTGACTTATTTGAATGTCTGCAGTTTGTCCAGCCAAATCTGTAAATTTAAAGTATTGTACAATATCTAAAAACGATTTAATTTTTAGGATTTTCTTTTCTTTTTTCCTAATTTTTTATGGTGCCTTTCTTGCCATTTATATAAAATCTCATAATGTTGTAGATGTAAATCTGTACTTAGGTCTGATGTAGGGGCAAGAGCTTGGGCACAGGACAGCTAACAAATGTGTCAGTAATTAGACTCGCCTCCCCTTTTTCATTAAATGTGAACACAACAGCATCCTGAATTGGGCCCTGATCTTACAACTGCATCTGCTTGAGCAGACCTTTGCATCCACATTGAGCCTTACTGTGAAATCAGTGAGGTTCCACATGGGCACAGGCTCTGCCTGCACAGATGCAGTTGCAGAATCAGGATCTTGATTTTTACTTGCTGAACTTGGTATTTTTGGCTTAAATGACATACCTGAGTTCTCCTCATTTTAAATTAATTTATTTAATACAATTCTGTGCACATAAATGAATTCTATAAATTATATATGAAAATTTAGTTGGGATTGGTCCTGCTCCGGGCAGGGGGGTGGACTAGATAACCTCAGAGGTCCCTTCCAACTCTGATATTCTATGATTCTATGTGAATGTCTTCACAAAGATCGGATAAATCAGGAAGACCTTATCTTTTTTTAAGTTGAAATTACTGATTTTTTTTATTGTCACCGTTACATCTTTCTTTTTGTAGCTACAGTTCTTATCATATAGGAATTTTCTTAACATTATATTGATGGAAAATTGCGAGAATAATTAATGAATCTGTGGAGATTTGGAGAGGGTTTATTATGTGTTTTTACAAAGTGAGCTGTTCTGACCTTTCTTCACCAGGAGTTTCCTGTGTCCACAGTATACCTTTAATTACACTATAAGGACCAAGCCTGCTCCCACCGAAATCAGTATCAATAATTTATTGATGTCAGTGGGAACAGCATTTGGCCTTAAGGGTCTTGTCCTGAACTACTTACTAAGTCAAAGCTCTCATTTTAGTCAATAAGAGTTTTACATGAGTAGGCAATAAGGACCAAATTCTGCCCTAATATACACTCCATTGGAGGATTGTGCAGGGTGTCAAACAGGACAGAATCTGGCTCTAAGTAAGGGTTTAAGGACTGGGCCTTACACAAATAACTGTTTTCTGATCAGCATGTTTGTTGTACCTGATTGAAGAGAGAACTTAAAAGAATAGTTTTTGATGATTATTTGTTTTACAAACTCTATATACTCCTGGCTTATGTGATCTATACTTTTTATTTCAGTATGGATATAGTGTTTTAGCCTAGGGTTCAAGATTGCAAAGATCATACACTTTTATTCACATGCCCACAGCTGTTACATGTTTTTTTGAGATAATCCTGCTTAAATGACTGCTCTCATTACAGTCTGCTGATAGGTAATTCACCTACTCTTCTGTGATAAGTCAAGTCATACTGAATTATTGCTGTATTGAGGAACACCTGATATACAGTACGATTTATGGGTCTGGGCCTGCAGTTCTTACTCAAGCAAAAATTCCATGGACTTCAGCAAGAGCTCTGCCTGAGTCAGGAGTCCAGATTCAAACCCTTATTTTGTTGGGCATCTGTATAAAGTGAAAATGATAATATTCCAGTTATTTCCTGAGGAAACTAATGCTTAGCTGAATTAACCCATATGTCACATTGACTATATAAAAAGTAACGCACAAAATAGTAAGATAAAAAGGAATGAAGAGAAGGGAAATTTTTAAAAAGCACAGAGAAAAGTAGGTCAGTAAGAAAACAGAACAAAGCAGAAAAATAAAATGTAGAGCAAAGGAATGAAAAAAGTGATTAAACATCTGAGGACAAATTCATCCCTGTGTGGCTCCACTGACTTCAAAGGACAGCATAGGTGGGCCAAATTCAGCCTTCTTTGGTGTAATGAGGCTCAACTCCATTGATCTCAATGGGATTACACCTGCCTACACCAGGAGTAAACTTGTCCCACTGCGACAATTTTTGTTCTGACTCATACCTTGTGCAATCCCATGGAGTTCAGAAGGATTGAAGGAGGTGTACGTCCAAAGAGAATTTGGCCGTCATATTTCTGCTTCACATTTTTTTCCAAGCATGTTAATCAATTTAGTTCAAATGAATTGCAATATCAAATAAATTGCTATAATTATCCAAAAAGGTGAATCGGTTTTTAAATCTAAACCAACCCATGGAATGTCAAAGGAAGCATATGGGGGTTGCCATTAATTCAGATACATATGGGACACTTCCACAGGCACCAAACATCATCTGCTATTGAATGTGTTCTGAGACATTTCTGCTAGCCAATATGGGAGGGAGCGGTGTTAAAATATCAGTTTTATAACGGTTATGGAAAGTATAAGGGACACTTCCACTGATGCTGCAATGGCTTTAGCCATTACATTATAATACAATGTTAATTGTAACTTCATGACAAAGGTAAATCCATTTTGTTGTTAATAAACATGGTTATAAAGTAGCTACTGTGTATACTTGAAGTTTTTTTTGTTTGTTGGTTGATTTTTGTGTTTTGTTTTGTTTTTGATTAAAGATTAATATTGGTGTTGCATGTGAATACAGCTCAGGCAGGACTGAGCAGAATTGTGCACCTGAAAAATTCCCATGATGTGCTCATTTTTTTCTTTAACGTTTTATATGGCTTTGATTCAACTTGATCAAGGTATCACAAAACAAGTTTATTTGACCAAAAAGTCCATACAACATAGGCCAGTGTAACACCTTCTAATGATTTCTAATGATGGTTTACCTAAACCCGCTTCACCTTCACAGAATACAAACCCTCTATGAAAGTGATTTTGGAAGCTATTAAGAGCAGTGCTAAGGCATTTCAAACAGAAGTTGCTGTACTCAGTTTTCATTTTGACCAGTGATCAACCAGGGATTTTTGAGGAGAGGGGAAACCATAGTTCTTATACACCTGGGTGGGACTAAATACACCAGGAAGCAGGATTTTTAGGAGGAGGCCACCAGCAGAACTGCATCTCGTGCTGTGCTATCAATTTATATGGCCTGGATCAGGACTTCTGTTCTGCCCACAGAAACTGACATGGGTGAATCCTACTCCCATGTGGAACCCTACTGAAGTCAATTTTCAGACTTGGAGACTAAGTATATAAATATATGGGGCCTGATTCTCCCCTGTGTGGTATTTTGCGTAATCATTAACATCTGTGCAAAGGGAGCAGAAAACATTATCATTCTGATTTGGTAGCATTTTATACCCACTTCGCACAGATATCAATGACTACACAAGGTACAAGGGAAGGGAGAATCCAGCTGCAGATATTTTACTATTTTTCTTTGCATAATTGTTCCATAATTTCATGAAGAGTATTAATTTAAATGAATCAATTTCCTCCTATATTTTACTAAATTAGTTAGTGATTTTTACTGTAACACGGTGACTACAAAACTTGAAGTAAAGTCCTTTATGATAAGTGTAAAAATGTAAGGGCCAAGTTGCCTCCCCTGCATACCTTTCATTTATACTCCTAAATCATGAACTTTCAGAAGAACAGTATCTTTTACCATAGTCTGTCCCTTTAGGATTAGATTCTGTCTCAACCTTATGTAGGTACACAGGGGAAAGGGGGAATGTGCAAGGAGATACACACAGTTTATACAGCAAGGCACATGGTGCCCCAAAGGAGGTTGGGAGGGGGCAGAAGAAGCAGGGTAAATTGCTTCCCTCATGCAGCACTTGCTGTAGATCAGGCTGGCTATACAAGGATAGTAACCTGCACCCATAAATAGCTGCATACCAATTTTCCCCTTCATGCCAGGGAGCTCAGAATGCCCTTTGGGGCAGTGCTGCTCCATTCTGCCTCTAGTGCAGAGCTGTGTCTACAAGGCACATTTAAACCCTCAAAGACTTAGCAGATTTGCACTGTTGACTGAAGGGTTTGTAATACTGTCTGCTTTAGTACAATGGGCCAAATCAAAATCTTCATTACATTAATGTGAAAGTATCAGGGTTATAATTTAAGATTAAGACAACCCTCCAAAATTCCTATTAAAACATACTAGTCAGACTAAAAATTCAGCAGCCTGCCAAAAGTAATCAGGTCTACCTCCATCCCCAAGTCTATTCAGTTCTCTGTTCCCTTCCTTTCACTAATCCATTTCTGGGCTCCTCTCCCCAAGTCTATCAGTTCTCCGCTCCCTATTCCTGCATCCCTGTGCTGCTAATCAGAGAACTTTGGTAGCTGTATCAGTCTAGCCTGAGCATTGCTCCCCGCCTGCCACGAGGCTAGCCAGCATCCGCAGGCAATCCTTCCTCAGCTCCTTCTCTAACACAGAATCAACTACTAGAACTCTGAAGTATAGGTACTTCTGGTGGAATTCTGTGCCAAAAAATTAAAAATTATGCGCACAATATTTTAAAATTCTGCAAAATTGTGCATATTTTATTTGTCAAAATAACACAATATAATCACACCAATTTCAATTATTTTTGGTAATTTATTTCAAAATACCTGTCAGCAAGTATGTCTGTAACAATACAGACAACAAAAAAGATTCAGGAAATGTTTTTTGACAAATAAATTCCTTATTGGGCATATTAATACAGAACTCTGAGTAATACTTCATTTAAACTACAATACAGAACCATATTTCCCACACCCCTCAGAAACAGTGCAAAGGCTTGGGGGAGTCAAGGGTAACGGAGGAGCTGAGGGAGAGGGAAGTAAATTGCTGGGAAGGAGCCTGCGTGTGAACTTGGAAGGTTGATGGGTATGGGTGGGAAAAGTATGGAACAGGTTTTTTTGGTGGGTGGGAAGCGATTGTTAGGGAGCTTCCCCCATGCAGACCCTGGCTGACCCCATTCAGTCAGGCACATCTGCCCCTGTCCCCATGTGTCTCTGTGCCTCCACCCAGCCACTCCCCCATCTCTATGTCTCCCTGTACACCCTCCCCCGTCCCCATGTGTCTCTGCACCTCCCTCCCCTGTGGCCCTGTGTCTCCACTCCCATTCAGTGCCTGCCCCAATCTGTACTCCCCCACTAGCCCTTATGAGCCCATCTGACCTGCCCCCAAGCACTGTATGCTGTCTCCTCATAGCCCGTCTCCTGACATGGCCACAGGCACTGTGAAGAAGGCAGTCTTTCTCTTCCTTAGCTGCAGCTTTGTTCTATCACCACAGCACCCTCTGGTGAGCAAAAGGTGGAACTGCAGAAGTTATTTTCCGCTGAGAGCTGCTGCTGTTCTTGCGCCACAGCACCCTCTGGTGGGCAAAAGGCAGAATTGCAGCAACATTTGGCAGAAGCTTTTTTCTGCAAAAAAAATTGGAAATCTGAAGAGCTCATTAATTATGCATGCAGTATTCCCCCAGGAGTATATAGGGGAGGAGGGTGGGCCATGGCACCCGTAGGGACACACATATCAAAGACCCAGTGTTACTGCACAAAGTAACTTCTTCCTTGCTGCTCCATAACCCCAAACAGTCTCCTCCTCACCATTCTGTGGATGTCTGCTCAGCTCTTTTCTGATCCTGCCCTCCTGTCAAACTCTATTTCCAGTGCTAAAGGCTGCTGCTACTTTTAACTACTGCTTCTAAGAAGAGGGGATGGGAACTAGAGAATCTGCCTCCTATGTGGCGTGTTTAGAGAGAACTCTGGGGAGCACCTGGGAGACGGAAGAAACAGGTGACAGAGAGGCTCTGGAGGAGTAGCTAGTAGGTGTCTCATACATTTGAAGACAACCTCTCCCCGCAGCCATCTCCAGCTTGGAGAGGGAGATTCTCACTGTGGTTCTTTCCTCCTAGAGCATCCCAGTTGCTGTGAAGACTACTTTACATCTTCCCAGGCCTCCTGTCTGTAGGGATGGGTGTTTGTTTCTTTCTACTCTACTCCTCTCTTAGCTTTCTGGGTGGTGCAACAAGAGTATTTCTGCCATTCTACCTTCTCCCCAGCCCTGACAGGGAAACAGATTCAGTGCTTGAAGTTGCTGTTGATCATAGCCTTCCCCAGGTGCAACAGAATGACATTTATCTAATTCTTCTCAGTTTCTCTGCAACCCACAGGAATCTGAAGATCAGCAGTGAAAACAATCAAAACTGGCTGGTTTTCACTGTATTGCCACTGGTGGAAGCTCCAAGTGTGGCAGCAGAGATGAGTGAATCTGTCTGAGGATTTAGGAAGACAGCACTGCATAGACTTAGCCTTGTTTGCATTTGGAAAGCTAACGGCAATCATTCAAGCTACAAACGTACTTTTTTTCTTAATGAAAGCTTTTGTTCAGCAGAAAGCAACGGCACTCACCTGGAACATATTTGCCCTGGACATATGTGAGACTGGATTTTGTCAACCCTGATGAGCCTAGTGCCATGAGTAAGAAGCACTGAATATGGATACGGGTAAATCAGACCCTAAAGGTAGGTTCAAGCAAGGAATACATTATTTATTTGTATTACTGTAGTGCCCAGGAGCCTGAGTATGGAATAGGATCTCACTGAGGCATTAGGATAAAAATATGTATTTAAACTGCTCCCTAATGTCCCCCACTTCTCTGCTGTGCCAAACAGAAGTTCAAATCTGACCAAAAGTTAGTAGTTACAGCAGTAGAGGTTTTTTGGCATAGGAATGTAGCTGGTTGTTTTTGTGGGGACACTTCCCAATTGAGAATTGGGTTGAGGGACCGAATGGCTAGGCAGCAGTTCTGCGGAAAAGGACCTAGGGGTGACAGTGGACGAGAAGCTGGATATGAGTCAGCAGTGTGCCCTTGTTGCCAAGAAGGCCAATGGCATTTTGGGATGTATAAGTAGGGGCATAGCGAGCAGATCGAGGGACGTGATCGTTCCCCTCTATTCGACATTGGTGAGGCCTCATCTGGAGTACTGTGTCCAGTTTTGGGCCCCACACTTCAAGAAGGATGTGGATAAATTGGAGAGAGTCCAGCGAAGGGCAACAAAAATGATTAGGGGACTGGAACACATGAGTTATGAGGAGAGGCTGAGGGAGCTGGGATTGTTTAGCCTGCAGAAGAGAAGAATGAGGGGGGATTTGATAGCTGCTTTCAACTACCTGAAAGGGGGTTCCAAAGAGGATGGCTCTAGACTGTTCTCAATGGTAGCAGATGACAGAACGAGGAGTAATGGTCTCAAGTTGCAGTGGGGGAGGTTTAGATTGGATATTAGGAAAAACTTTTTCACTAAGAGGGTGGTGAAACACTGGAATGCGTTACCTAGGGAGGTGGTGGAATCTCCTTCCTTAGAGGTTTTTAAGGTCAGACTTGACAAAGCCCTGGCTGGGATGATTTAACTGGGAATTGGTCCTGCTTTGAGCAGGGGGTTGGACTAGATGACCTCCTGAGGTCCCTTCCAACCCTGATATTCTATGATTCTATGATGCCACCCAATTCATTTCAAATAACAGATGCACCACTGTACTGGCAGCACGTACAGACCCACACATTAAATGAACATGCAGTGAACCTTGCTTAGTGACCTACCACACAGCATGTTCTGTGGGGATGTCACAAACAGTGGCTGTTGCACAAATGGGACTCCCATTAATTAACACCTGACACGACCCGGAACAGAGCGATTTCCCCTCCAGCAGCCATGGGGCATGCACAGTGCTCTTCGGGCGCGATGCAGGTTTGCTGCTTGGCGACGACACGGCCTGTACGTGACGCTCCATAGTTAGAGACTGGGCGGCGCAGACCCAGCTCCTCAAATGCGGTGAGCAGCAGGGGCTCGGCTGCCAGTCGCACCTGGCCCACGGGCCTACGGGGGATGCGCACTCTCCGTAGCCCGCGGTAATGAGCGTGGTCAGCGTCACCCCCCTCGCAGGCTGCTGGGACGTTCCGGGCTCCGGGCCTGACGGGGTCTCTCTGGAAGGCAAAACCCGCAGGAGTGACGCGCTGAGGCGGGGGGGGTGAGCTGAGCCCCGCCCCAGGGCGTGCCCCCCCGCTGCGGAATGCCCGTTGCTTCCAGAGGCCAATGGACAATCACACAGAGGCCCAGGCAAACCAGCCAATCATTTCGTAGAGGCGAAATGCTGTGGCCAATCAGAGCGCTTCCCGGCCTAAAGCTGTTGGGAGGGGCTCTACACGCGCGTGTTGACAGTTGGAGAGCACGCGCCAGGCGGCGCGAGCCGGATAGGACTGTTCTGGTTCGGGGGGGTCCCTGCTACTGCCATGTCGGACTGGGAAGCGGACAGCGACGAGGAGTTCCGCTCCGGGAGCCGGCCGCCAGGCCCCCCGCTGCCGGAGTGGCAGCCGGCGGTGGCCCCCGCCCAGGGCCGGAGGAGCCCAGCGCCCTCGGTGGGCGGCAGAGGGCGAAGCGGAGCCGCCGGGCCCTGTGCGAAGGGCCAGGAGAAGAGGCCGGCCCGGAGGGGCAGCGGCTCCCAGGGCGGCTGGGGGAGGCTGGAGGGTTCGCGGCCGCTCCCGTTACAGGCACCCCGGGAGCCCTGGCTGTCAGGCCCCCTGGAATATCGGCCCCGCGGCCCCCCCAGGGATCGGAGCTTGGGGGTGCCGCTCTGCTTCCACCTGGACAACGCCATGATCGGGACCGTCATAGGTAACTACCGGGCCGTGCCCGAGTGCTTGGCGCTGGTAGACCCGAGTCCTTCCCGAGCGGGGCAAGCCTAGGAGGCGTGCCAGGGTGGTGGGTGACATAGGCATAGTTTGATTTCTGTATATGCAGGGGACAGAGGCAACGTGTGGGTCTTGTGCCCCCTCCCCTGATTTGTCTCCCATTTAGCATAGAGGTTTTCAAATTGTGGGGTGTGCCCCCCCCCGGGCGCATGGAGGAACATTGAAGGCGGCGGGGGGGGGGGCGAGTGGCGAAGGCAGGCGGCTCAGGCCAGTCTCATGTGGCAGAGCTTGAGGAGGGAGAAGGACCCTCACCTCGCTGAGACCCGCTGTGCAGGACTAGCTCAGTGTTCCTGCGTTCACACACAGTTTGAAAACCTCTGTGCTAAATGGAAGGCAGAAACCTGGAGGAGGGGGGCACATAACCCTGCATACCCACCCATGTGTTGCCCTTGATTGCGGTGGGGTATGCGCCGTATGCCCTCCCAATCTCCACCCCAGCCAGACGAGCTCAAGACATTTAGTGGGCTGCAGAGGCAGAGAGTGTTGATGGGGGCTGGGTGTGATACCTGCTTGGCCTCTTAGATCTCTAGTTGGCCCTTGTCCCTGCTGAGGCAGGGGGCCACATACATTCTGCGTTGCCTCTCTCCCGATGAATGCATGGTAGCCTTGGGAGACCAGGCTGAGTGCGTGGCAGCTGCTTGCCTGATTTCCCATTTGATCACCTTGAGGGGACGATGGCTTGCTTGCCTGGCAGGGGTGAAAGTAACTTAGAAGTCTTATCAGTATGGGGGCTTGGGCGGAAAGAGCAGGGCTTGGTGTCAGCCTCCCACAGCCAGCCCTTCAGTGCCAACTGGGGCTCCAGCAGTGATTTAAAGGGCCTGGGGCTCCATCTGCTGCCACGGTGGTGGTGGCCAGGAGTCCCGGGCCCTTTTAAATTGCTGGGCCCAGGGCAGCTGCCCCTTTGGCACCCCCTCAGTGGCCCAGGGGGAGGAAAGGGCAGCAAAGTTAAAGTGCTGCCACGCCAGCCCTTTATCATTGGCTGTGTACGGCCCCGGTACTGGCAGCCGCTTCTTACCGTACCGACCCACTTTCACCTCTGCTGCCTGGGAGGGGTTCACCACAAAAGGCTTGCTCAGGCTCTGTTGGCCAGCCCAGTGGCTGTGTGAGCGTGCCTTTTAGCTAGAAGAGCGGAAGATGGGGACAAAATTTTGCTGGCCAGGGAAGGAACCTGAAGTGTCTCCCTGGTACCATGATTTCTCAGTGGGTTCTCCTCCCCCCCCGTGCACTTTTTTCTGTCTTGATTTTGAATGATCACAAATAAGCTACCTATTTTTTTTTTGCGGTTTCTTGTTAAATGCTCTACCCTTTTTGAAGAAATTAAAGGATTTCTTATTTGATGACAGTCTAATGAATGATAAAGTAATAATCAACAGTAGTTTATTTCCGATTCTTGGCGCAAGTTGATCTGTGGTCAAGATTTGTATAATATCTACAAATTTGCATTTTGTAACAGGTCGGGCTGGAACTAAAATTAGAGAACTTGAGGATTCTTCAGGTTCTAAAATACAGGTAAAGTGCACTACATTTTGACAAGAGCTTATTGCTCAGTACTCTCTCCAGGTCTTGCCATTTCTCCTTCTATATATCCTAGTGATTGCTCCCTGATATGAGAGAGTCTCTCCTTTCATCTGTCATTTCTTTATCTTGAGGTTGCATGTGATGCCTTTACATTACTCCTAGTCCCTGTATGCATGGAGAGTAACTAAGCAGAACTAAGATGTGAACATACAGTTTGCTTGGGGTGTAACAGAACAGTTTGGTGATGTAGAGTTTTCTTTTTTTAAAAAAAAAGGTAAGAACATACAAAATTTCCTTTTTTTTTTTCTTTTTTTTTAATGTAACACAAGGGCTCAGAGCCAAAAAGATACTTAGGTGCCAGCCTAAACCCCAGATTTAAGCACCTAAATGCTAGATTTGTCTGCACGGCAATCCACAGAACTCCCACCAAATCCTGTAGGTGCCTAAACTCACTTGGCACTTAAGTTTTCAGTGTAAAAGCTCCCTAGGTGCCTATATTTCATGCTCTGGACATGCATACTGCTGCCTCCCTCTAGGTGTCTAGATGCCTGTTTCCCACTTAAGCCCCAGAGTGATTCAGATAGGCATTCAGGCTGCCTAAGCTGAGTGCAAGGCCATATCCAGTAGACATGCTCAGAGGCTGTGTACTGGATCAGGTTCCATTTAAAATTTGTTGGGAGACGGAATAGAGGGTAGTGGTGCCACCTTATAACTTTTCGCCCAGTGGTTAGGGCACTTGCATGGACCGTGGGAGGCAAAGCTTCAGTTCTTCCCTCTCTGCTAGAGGTGGAGAAAGGATTTGAACAGGGGTCTCTGACCTCTCAGGGAAGTGCTTTAACCACTGAGCTATGGGATATTCTGATGTGGGACTTACTGGAGCTGTTTCAATGGATAAATAACAAAAGTGCTTAGAGCAAGGGGACTGGACTCTGGGTCTTCCACCTTCCAGGTGCGTGTTCTAACCACCAGACTACAGAGACATTCCATCTTTCTGTCCCTCATCCAGTGGCTGTTCCACCATGGTTAAAAAGTTACAGACATAGGGCCAGAGAGTCAGAATGACTCCGTAGGCTGGTGGTTAGGGCACCAACCTGGGAGGTGAAAGACCCTGGGTCCGGTCACTCGTTATCCTGTTTTTGTTTATGGTACAAGGCAGGCACCTAGGCTTGGTCTACATACTTCGGTATAATTATGTCACTTGGGTGTGAAAAATCCACATCCCTGAGCAATGTAGTTGTACCAGCCTTAACCCCCCCCGCCCCGTGTAGACAAAACTATGTTGGCAGGAGAGCTTCTCCCACTGACATACCTACTGTCTTTTGTGGAGATGGTGTTATTAAGCCAGTGGGAGAGTTCTCTGAGAGAGCTTGAGTGTAGGTGCATGCACAAGTAGGCCAATGTAAGCTGCCTTGCATTGATCTAACAGTATAGTGTAACCGTGTAGACCAGGTTATAGGTATACCGAGCTAAGGCTGCAGGGCAGTTATATCGACCTAACCCCCGATGTATCATAGAATCATAGAATATCAGGATTGGAAGGACCTCAGGAGGTCATCTGGTCCAACCACCTGCTCAAAGCAGGACCAATCCCCAATTTTTGCCCCAGATCCCTAAATGGCCGCCTCACGGATTGAATTGGCAACCCTGGGTTTAGCAGGTCAATGCTCAAACCACTGAGCTATCCCTCCCCCTCAAACATATGTAGACATATCCTTAAGTCAGTGGTTCCCCAAACTTTAATAAACTGTGAACCCCTTTCACTAAAATGTCAAGTCTCGCGAACCCCCTCCTAAAAATGAATATTTTCAAGGATTTTTCTCCTTTACCTAAATATAAATTCTAAAGGCAGTGATCTTAGAAATGTTTTATGACATGCTTATTACACACTATTTATTAATAATTATTATTACATTATGAAAGCGGTAACACTCTTCCAAGATCTCACTTTCGTAGCTTGTATCACTTTGAATAAGCCTGTTATAAGACAAGGCTCCTGTGTTTCATCAAGGAGTATCAGATGTGAAACAGCATGAAGGTATTTAAGAAGCCAACTCAAATTGTTCTTCCTCCATGAGCATTCAGGTCTTGAGCAGTCCAGGCAAACTGCGCACTTTACAACAAAGCTTAAACTTGTTCTTCATAATAATTTTAAAAATAGTACTAGCTGCCTATTTAATTTTAAAAACAGCAAAAAATATCCACCTCCCTTTCCATTTCTTATAAGGAGTCTTGAAGTTTGAATCTCCTCGGTGTGATAAATATGCTTGCTTTGATCTGCTTAGCTCTTGGAAGTCCAGGGGCTCTGGGCTGCTGGCCCTGTGTTGCCTGGAGTCCCTAGGGGCAGCTCTGTCCGCCATTAGGGAATTTTTTCCCAAAAACTCCCTGTAAGATTTCGTGAACCCCCATGGGTTCACGAACACCGGTTTGGGAACCACTGCCTTAATTTTCAAAGTAGCAGCCGTGTTAGTCTGTATTCGTAAAAAGAAAAGGGTACTTGTGGCACCTTAGAGACTAACAAATTTAGTAGCTCACAAAAGCTTATGCTCAAATAAATTTGTTAGTCTCTAAGATGCCACATGTACTCCTTTTCTTATTGCCTTAAGTGTCTACATACTCTCAGGCGTTTAGCTCTCCCCATTCATTGTATAGGGAAGCTGATGCACTTAACGGTGGCTTTGTGGATTGCAGTGTTCTTGTGACTTTTCTACGTGCCCCAAAATTAGGTATTATGATGTCTAAGTCCTTTTGGGTAGCTCACTGTAGGGCTTGTGTTAGGCAGAGAAATTATGAGACTGCATAAAGAAGAAATCAAGGAGTGGGATACCTGTGTATATTCTAGTATATGAAGCTTGTGCTATATAAAAAATTAATTAGGCTTTCTAAATTTAGGTTATAAGGGGAGCATATGAAGCTGAAGTAAAGATTTTTGGTAGTAATGATACACAGAACAAAGCCAAAATGTTGATAGATGATCTTGTTAAGAGGTATGGCCAAAATTACCCTGGAGACAGGACTGAGAAAGGTAAGAAATTTACAGTGGGGGAATTGTTGGGACTTGTGTCCTCTTATAACATTTGACTTGTTCTTAACATTTTAACATGTACAATATGCCTCTGTATATATGCTGTACCACAGAGAGAGAACTTTTGTCAAAAAACAGTTAAAATTGCTTTAGGAAAATACCACACTCAAATCCTTAAAAACAAAGAAATAGAAGAGGATACATATACCACTTGCACTGACAAACTTAGTGCCCTCTGCAAGTACATCCCATGTGCCTGCAAATGCATCAAAACAATATACATCATGTTACTCACTTTATTGAACTACAGCTCTGACCTCAACATACCCTATAATTTGCCTATTCACTGATGCTTAACAGAAATTTATTTTTCCCATGAAGAGAGTAAGAGGTCTGTTAAGTTTCCACACAGTGAAGTGTGGAATGCAGTGAATATTGTTACTGTATATGTTGTAGGGATACATAAGCAATTACTACAATTTCTGTTTTAACATTTTGCTTATGTTGTCTGTTATTATTTGTTTGGTCTATTTGTATTGAAAGCACTTGGGGGCAAGGACCATGTATGTCTTCAGATCTGGACTGAGACACTAAAAGGGAAGAAAGGAATTAAACTCAGAACAGAGTTAGGTTCCACATTTCCAAGAGAGGAGGAATGGAGCATGGAGTGTACCACTCTGGTGGCAGGGGCAGCTGTGAGATGCCTAGCATGGTGGACTAGCAGGTATCTTTGAGGAAGGAGCAAAGCTGCAGCTAGGAATACTCAATAGTGGATTTCTTAATATACTTTCTGAATGTATCATAACTAAGGGGGAACTGAAAGCTGCTGTTCAGATGCACAAACAGCCCAGAGCAGCATAAGAATGAGGCACACCACTACATTTTCTCCTATGCTGTCCCAGGTTATCATTGGGACTCACTTAATCACTGTCATCACATGTAGTATGTATTGCCTCTGTGTCATGGTTAAAGTTTCTTTCTGAGAGATCCTAATTTAATGAATCTTTTAAATTTACTGTACTATCTGTACGCTTGGTATGTGTGATTTAACTGTTATATTACCATCTTGTGCTGTAGAAATACCCCTTCTCTCCTTACAGTTGTTGAAAATAGTTTTGTGCTTGATCCTTGGGGCTCTGAGAATTTACCTCCCATTTTCCCCCAGTTTACACCCAGTCCCTGAAGAACCCATATCACAGCAAACCTTCCTTCTAGTTGAGAGAGCTGCTTGGAGTTCCCTTTAGAACAGGGGTCTCAAACTCAATTTAACTTAGGGCCAGTGCCAGTCCTCAAATCCTCCCAGTGGGCCAATAATGTCACTGAAGTTGATGTTCACACCACCTCCCAGCCTGTTTCCCACCCTTTTCACTTGCTCTCTTGGCCTCAGGCCGGCCCGGCTGACTCTGCCTGGCGACTAGTGACGCTGCCTCTCTGGCTGACTCTGCCCAGCAACTAGTGATGGTACTTCTGTCTCTCTCCCCCAGCCAATGGGAGGTGCGGAGGGGAGACGGTGCCTGCAGCAGACATCAGGCTGTGTGGCTGCATAGGTCTCTCCTCTCCGGCAACAGCAGATAGGGAACCGCTTGCAGGGAGCCGAGGTGAATGACACGTTGCTGAGTGCAACCCCTGGGAGGGTCCCAGGAGCAGCAGGATGGAGCAATGCTGGGGAGAGGGGCATGTGAATCTCTCCTCCCCGCTCTCACCCCATCCCCCAGCCAGCAGTCATGAGGGCCAGATGAAAGAACTTTTTTAAAAGTTTCTGCGGGCCACAGTGGGGAGGTTCTCAGGCTGCAGATGGCCCGCAAGCCAGGACTTTGAGACCCCTGCTTTAGAACCTGTCAGTACTACTCGTAAGTAGCCAGAAATTGCTGGAAGCACTCTTTGTTCTCTCCTTTTCACAACAGTGCATCCACACAGGTTTTATAGATCTTTCTGGTCTATAATAAGATTGGATCTGAAGATCAGCTCTCCCTCAGGGGGAGGGATAGCTCAGTGGTTTGAGCATTGGCCTGCTAAACCCGGGGTTGGGAGTTCAATCCTTGAGGGGACCATTCAGGATCAGGGCAAACATTGGGGATTGCTCTTGCTTTAAGCAGGGGGTTGGACTAGATGACCTCCTGAGGTCCCTTCCAACCCTGGTATTCTATGATCAAACCAGGCTTCTAACGATAAGTCCCAAGAAAGAACTTTCTATTTAAACATAACATCTCCTTAGAATTCAAAATGGGAAAGGTTTTGTTTGTTAAAAATAAAGCAAAGCTACTGTTTCCCAGCAGGTTCCCTCCAACACCAGGATTTTGGCTCTAGTTATTCCACTGAAAGCCATCATGATCTTGTCAAGTCTGGAAATGGCCCACAGAAATCAGTAATTAACTGGGCATCTCTTCGAGAAAATAAAGCTAAATATGAAGCTATGAAGTGGGCAGGTTAGTATACAGGCTTTGAAAAAGTGTGGTGTGCTTATCACACTACAAGAAGGATGTGGAAAAATTGGAGAGAGTCCAGCGGAGGGCAACAAAAATGATCAGGGGACTGGAACACATGACTTATGAGGAGAGGCTGAGGGAACTGGGGATGTTTAGTCTGAGGAAGAGAAGAATGAGGGGGGATTTGATAGCTGCTTTCAACTACCTGAAAGGTGGTTCCAAAGAGGATGGCTCTAGACTATTCTCAGTGGTAGCGGATGACAGGACAAGGAGTAATGGTCTCAAGTTGCAGTGCGGGAGATTTAGGTTGGATATTAGGAAAAACTTTTTCACTAGGAGGGTGGTGAAACAATGGAATGCGTTACCTAGGGAGGTGGTGGAATCTCCTTCCTTAGAAGTTTTTAAGGTCAGGCTTGACAAAGCCCTGGCTGGGATGATTTAATTGGGGATTGGTCCTGCTTTGAGCAGGGGGTTGGACTAGATGACCTCCTGAGGTCTCTTCCAACCCTGATATTCTATGATTCTGTGATTCTATGATTTTAAATATAAAGTCTTGATAGCCTGTTACAGATTTTTAAAATGCAGAATAGAAAAATTTTAGATCATGTGTCTGTGTTGAAATGAATGTGTATTTTTCACTGTCTGAATTATTAATTCCTGGTAGACTCTCACTTTCTTTAGATTCAATTAAATATAACATTATTTATATATAACATTATTATATACAAATATACAAATTACATTATTATATACCAATTACAAATATAACATTATTACAATGCTTAAGCATTGTAATTTTCTACAGCATAACTGTTTGCATCATATTATCTCTGTTAGAGGAATAATTCCAATTAGCTAGACTAAAAATTTGGTGAGGTGGTTTATTTAGCAAATACTTTAATAATATTGGGTTTTATCTCTTCCTCAGCTTTGTTGTTTACATGCTTCCAACAAGGAATCCTCACATTACTTATAATAATTTTCATAGTAGGGAGTGATGTGAGGATTCACAATGTTATGTAGGTTTTGGGCCCTTCCATCTTAAATCTTGATCATAATTTTGGCCGACTTGTACCAGTAACTGTTTCTTTTTAAACTATATGTTGTAATTCTGAATAAGCACATCTCTCACCAATTTGGAAAATTTAATTTTTTTTAACAGGTTGCTTTTTTTCCTAATTGTTTAAGATTTGCCTCCAATTGAGAGAAAATTTTACAAAGAATCACCCAAGATTGCTTCCATGCCACAAGAAGAAGTGGAGAAGTGGCGGTAAGATGTTTGTATAAGTAACTGCTTGTTTTGGAATTGGAATGGTGAAATGATTGTTACACAGGGGTTGTATAAATCTTAACGTTTTCTTTTTATTAACAGTTTTGTAGATTTTTATTTGGGCTGGAGCAAGGGTGGATTGATTTTTAAATCAATTTTAATCATGATTTAAATCAGCAAGCAGGAATCCTTGATTTAAATATCAGTTTTCATTATGTTTTGCATTGTTTGTGCGCATCAGTTACTTTCATGAAGAAAGATCAGTTCTCATTGGTTGGTAACCATTAAAATATATTTTTGCTAAATTTGGTGCTGCTTTTTGCTAATCAGGAGGAAACAGTATATCTTTACGCACTTAAGCAATTGTATAGCTTCTTACATTTATTCTTATTCTTAATTTTTACACTTATTATGTTGGACAATGACAGATGAGGTGTTTTTTATTTACTGGATTAATTTTTTTACTAATTTGTGTCAAGCTCTGTTTGGCTGGAAATTATTATTCAATTAAAATTCACAAAAACAATTTTTTATCTTTTTATTAAATAAAACTACCTTAAACATGTTTGATATGTAAGAAAAAAGTTCATCAAGACATGTTTTGAATTTAAAACTCATTTATTGAACAAAAGTATTATCTGTAGTTAGTGAATTGAACTAATTGTCTCTGATCACCAGGTCCATCAAAAATTTTAGAATTAGTAGATCTCATTCTCTCACACATAGCTTTTATTCATAGATTGGAAGTCAAAAGCAAACTTTCCTATTTTTCAACTCCCAGTTGGGTTCTTTACTTAGCTCATTGAACTGAACTGGACTGAAATTAAGAAAACTGTCTCTCAGCACATGCAGAAGAGGTTACTGCTGTCAAAAGCTGATTTAGAATGTCATCAAGCTCTGGAAGCAAGTGCTTAGCCAGTCCCTTCCACCAGTCAGGGGTTTGATTTTCTTTAAAACTTGGCAGCAAATGAACTGCTTAATGCTTTTTGTTTAATTTAAATTATTTTAATACCTCATAGTAAGTTTAGGCCTTAGCATAGGTTGTAATTTAAAATTAAAATTGTAGTTAGGTTTCTTTTATTTAAAAAAACCCTTTATTTAATTTAAATTTTGAAAATATCCAATTTTTTAAATTAAATTGTGGATTTTTATCCAACATGGGTTGAGCATTAGGCAAGCAGACATTGCTTTTTCAAGCTGGTAGCAAATGGTGGCTGTAATCTCTGTAAAAGGCAAATGGCCACAGTCGTCTTCTCCCCTCCACCCCTTTTAAATGTCAGAATCTTTCCTTTTGTATTATAAAAAGATGGTATTGGCAGTGTAGTTGGTGCACAAAACCCTTCAGTGTGTCTACCTACTGGAATTGAGCATATTGTGAGATAGTTGATTGGAGTTCATTAACTCCTTCAAGCTATAATCATCTGAACATTGTGTCCATCTTAAATGCTCCCTGAACTCTCTTTTCTTCATTGAAGCCTTACTCAAACATCTTCCAAGCAGTTAGAACTTTGATTTCCACTGCCCTATCCTTGCCCGTAGATTCTGGTAAGTACCAACCTGGTTAATCACTAAGTTCCAGTCACTTTGAATCAAGTACACAGAGCATCCTACTTTTCAATCCCCTCATGTTGACTCTAGTATTCTCTCTCTAGTAGTAGTAACGGATTTTGCAACCCTCCCTGGCTGCCCTATCATTTTTCCATGTGTGCTGCCCCAGCAGCTTTATCAGTGTCTCTAACCATATGTCTCTCTGTTAGGAAATATAACCTGTAATCTGAACTGGGATTCTAGTTATTGTCTGGTGGTGGTATATGCGCATGCTTCTACTTGCCACTTTTCCATGCTGTATGGAACTTTTCATAGGATCAGAAAAGAGAATGTATGGGACAACAGTTATGAGCGAGTAAAAATATTCTGTAGTGTTTCCTCTTCTTCTTCCCATCTTGTATATGCTTAGCTATAATTAATATTTCTGTAATTTTATTCATCTCTTTTTTTAACTAAGTATAACTGAGGGAAAGGGGGAGATTGAAAGTGCTTTTCTCTTCCTGCTCCCTGGTTGAAGCAAAGATGTTGGTTGAATGGAATCTTGTATTTAGGCTGAAGAGAAGAAAAAATTAAGACAAACCATTGATACATATTTCTTTTAAAAATAATGGCTTTATATATCTCAGTGCTTAAGAGTGCTGTAAAGCCTGTTAAAGTAGGTTGCATATCTGTAGAAACGTTAGTCCTTCCTGTTTGTTAATATGGCATAGGTTGTTCTATTATGTTTTTGTTTTACTCTAAATTTGTGACCTTTGTGGTGGTTTTGTTCATATGGAGTGCTATGGTCCCACGCTGTCACAACCACTTTTCTGGTGAAGGCCTAGATAGGATGCCATTTAAAACCAGTCAGTGGCACTCTCCAATGACTTTTGGATTACAATAGGACACGAATATTCTCAGCAAATGTATAGTTCATTCAGGTAGAGTGCAGTCAAGGTCAGATGTATGGCCAGGGTGTATAGTCATTATCCATTTAGAGCATCTAATTGTGGAGGGGAGTAACTAAAAGTGGGAGCTGAAGGATGTGGAAGGGTGTCTCCCAAGTAACACCCTTTGTGAACATAAGAGTGGTCATGGCTCTCTTTTTCCCAAGAAACCTGTACTCATTTCTTATAGACGACACAGTTTTTCTCAATTTCTAGAATATTCTTCTGTTTTGCTTTTAAAATTATTTGATTTTTCAAGTTACTGCATTAATATTTTTAAATTCTATACAGAAAAGAAAATAATAATATCATTTGTGATGACTTGAAAGAAGGTGAGAAGCGCCATGTTCCCAATCCTGTTTGTAAATTTGAAGATGCATTTAAATATTATCCTGATGTTATGGCAAATATCAGAAAAGTTGGCTTTGAGAATCCTACACCAATTCAGGTACTGTGTGCTATCAGTTCTGGTAAGTTTTATATTTTAAAGAGAAATTTGCAGTCCATATGTTAAGCACTTACATTGCTTTATTTCAGTCACAGGCTTGGCCAATCATACTTCAAGGAATTGATCTCATTGGCATAGCACAGACTGGTACTGGGAAGACATTAGCTTATTTAATGCCTGGATTCATTCATTTGGATTCACAACCAATGTAAGGGCTTGATGGAGTGAAACTTTTGAGTTTTGTATTGCCTCGCTACGTTTTGGTGTGGGGGGTTTTTTTTGTTTGGTTTTTAAACTCTTAATTGGCATTAAAACACAACTTGAAAAAGAGTCCAATCAATAGTTCTAAAATTAACTGTATTGGTTTAAGAAACTGTTAGCCCTGATCTGTCTGGATAACACAATGTGGCAGTATATTGAGAAACTCTAGAGCAATATTACATTAAAATATTTTAATATCTAATGTGGGTGTACTCAATATCATGTTTTTCTGTATCTTCATGGAACTACTGTATAAAGCATTTATTTAAATTTTGTTTAATTCTTTCTTAAAGCCCAAAAGATCAGCGTGGTGGGCCAGGTATGTTAGTCCTCGCTCCCACTCGAGAACTAGCTCTTCAAGTGGAAGCAGAGTGCTCAAAGTATACGTACAAAGGAATTAAAAGGTAATCTTTATTCTCACCAGTTTCTTAATATTAAAGACACAAGTGTTGGCAGAAGTCTTGTATTACAGCAAGTCCTGTCACTTAAAAGCTAAAGCGTTATAAGAAATACAAAAAAATTTAATTATCCTGTAGCCTTTAAGATATCTGGTATTCTATTTGTTCTGTCAATAGAAGGCAGCATACGTGCTGTTCACTTTGTTTGGGCCATAGATTGCCTTCTATGATGAAATAACTGGCTCTGAGGGGAAAGCGATGGATGTGATATACTTTGATTTAAGCAAAGCTTTTGATATGGTCTCCAACAGTATTCTTGTCGGCAAGTTAAAGAAGTATCGATTGGATGAATGGATTGGCTAGATAATCAGGCTCAACAGGTAGTGATCAATGGCTCGATGTCTAGTTGGTATCAAACAGAGTGCCCCAAGGGTCAGTCCCGGAGCCGGTTTTGTGCAACATCTTCATTAATTATCTGGATGATGGGATGGATTGCACCGTCAGCAACTCCGTGGATGACACTAAGCTGGGGGGAGAGGTAGATACGCTGGAGGGGAAGGATAGGATCCAGAGTGACCTAGACAAATTGGAGGATTGGGCCAAAAGAAATCTGTTGAGGTTCAACAAGGACAAGTGCAGAGTCCTGCATTTAGGACAGAAGAATCCCGTGCACTGCTACAGGCTGGGGACCAACTGGTTAAGTGGCAGTTCTGTAGAAAAGGACCTGGGGATTACAATGGACAAGAATCTGGATATGAGTCTGTGTGCCCTGGTTGCCAAAAAGGCTAACAGCATATTGGGTTGCATTAGTAGGAGCAGCAGATCGAGAAAAGTGATTATTCCCCTCTATTTGGCATTGGTGAGGCCACATCTGGAGTATTGTATCCAGTTTTGGTCCCCCCGCTACAGAAAGGATGTGGACCAATTGGAGAGAGTCCAGCGGAGGGCACTGGAAATGATTAGGGGGCTGGGGCACATGACTTATGAGGAGAAGCTGAGGCAACTCAGCTTAGTTAGTCTGTAGAAAACAAGAGTGAGGGAGGATTTGATAGCACCCTTCAACTACCTAAAGTGGGGTTCCAAAGAGGATGGAGTTAGGCTGTTCTCAGTGTTGGCAGATGGCACAACAAGGAGCAATGGTCTCAAGTTGCAGTGGAGGAGGTCTAGGTTGGATATGAGGAAAAACTATTTCACTAGGAGAGTGGTGAAGCACTGGAATGAGTTAGCTAGGGAGGGAAGTGGTGGAATCTCCATCCGTAGAGGTTTTTAAGGCCTGATTTGACAAAGCCCTGGCTGGGTTGATTTAGTTGGGGTTGGTCCTGCTTTGAGCAGGGTGTTGGACTAGATGACCTCCTGAGGTCTCTTCCAACCCTAATCTTCTATGATTCTATGTCTACTATATTTTTTCATTATGAAGTCACTAAATAGGACTACTTGTCTTTTCCTCTGGGCTCCCTTTGGTCAATAATTGAGCTTCCCATTGATTGACCCTCTTTCTCCTGTGTATTCCAAGGGCAAGATATTTTGTTATTGGTGTAAAGTCTAAAGAGGTCCTTAATTTGTACCTTTTATATTTACGGCTTTTCCTTCTGGCTCGAGTCTTTGAGGCCATATTTCTCCATCTTTCTTTATCCAGTCTGTGGCTTCAGCTTGCTATCAGTTATTCTCTCTTGACCGTCTTTGTACCTCTTAGTAGTTCTCAATTGACAGTCAGGCTCCACCATCTGTTCCTCCAGAAATTAAACAAAATTATAATTATTTCGTTTATTCTTCACAAAATTCTTATAAAATAGGATATTGTGCATGCTCCACATTCCATCAGTAGTTCTTCTTTATTGCAGTTTACTTCAGAATGTCTTCTCACATGTTGAAATGTGTGAATGCTAAGGTGCTGTGGTACCCGAAGAATTCTAATTCCCTTGTTCACTGCTAGGTTAACTTTTTAAATGTCACATATTTCCTTCTCTGATAATGCTTCTATGTACTGTAATAGGTGGTCACATAACTTGTGCTCATGCCTAAAATCCTTTTTCATACCTACTCCGCGGGCTTTTGTCATTAGTTTGGCCTACCGCTACCTCTTGGGGTTTTTTTATCTGTACTTTTAACAAATCATTCGGCTTCTCTTTATGCTTGTCTGGATATGAGATGAGAAACTGAAGCAGCACATTCAGTGACAAATTGTTAGTGATGTGGTTTAATGTAGTCAGCTTCTCAGTGACAATTTTATTGTTATTGTCCTGCTTAGTGTATCTGAACTTAAAAAACATTAATTGTGGCAGATAATGTAAAATAACAAATATTCATTTAAAGTAGAAAATGTAAATCAATCATTTGTGCTTTTTGATCTATTCTGTGACTGTAATCTTTCCTCTTGATAGCTTCATACAAAAAAAAACCTCTTCAAATATTATTGGACAATGGTGATGGTATTGTTTTCAATTTTGAAAGATTGATTTTAATTGAACTATACTCAACTTCTGGAAAACATTTTTTTTTTTTTAGTATTTGCATATATGGTGGTGGGGACCGAAAAGGACAGATAAACATGGTTACCAAAGGTGTGGATATTGTTATTGCTACTCCTGGTAGACTGAATGACCTTCAAATGAACAACTTCATAAATCTGAAGAGCATAACCTACTTGGCAAGTAGTCAACATTGAAAAGTAATGCACTTATTGGGGTAGAAGTGGATTAATCTGAAGCAAATCTTTGGTTTGTTTTTTGGTTTGTTTTTTTAATTAAATTTTTAATTGAATTGAGGTGTTTTTAAGGCTAAAATCTGAAAATCTTAGTACTGTAAACTGAGTATCTCTGCTGAAGACACTGACACCACCCTGGGAAAACTAGACTCCTGGTACATGTAATCAGTTTTCATAAAATGGAAAATAGCTTGTGGCTCACGTTTCTAAAGGTCACTTGAAGAAAAACTTTCTTTAGATAGCTATTGTGATGTAATAGTATCATGTACTGAAAGCCGTAAGTCTTCCTGGCCATTTTTTACAAGTAGTAAGCTACCAGTCTGACTTCAGGACATAAAGTTAAGTAAGAAATTTGTTAGATTACTTCAGTGCATAATGTCCTTATTACCCTTTACTTTTTTGTACAGTCATCTTTTTAATACTATAGGTCAGTGGTTCTCAACCTATTTACCATTGTGGGCTGCAAATGTAGCTCTCTCTGTTACGTGGGCCGCATCCACACATGGGCCGCAGCTGTCTGCTGATTGGGCTGCAGGTTAAGAACCACTCCTATAGGTACTCTGTTCTCTCAAGTTTACCAATTGTCAGTGGCCTTTTAACCCTTAGGACACTGATTAATCACTAGGGGGGATAGCAGTTTAAACTGGCCCTTTCTCAGGTGAATCCTATGAAATACTTTAATGAGTAAACTAGGACTGGTAAGAAGATCCAGTCCTGAGCACCTGGTAAAGTATCATAGCATGCCTCCCCTGATGCCAGTACTTGCCTATACTCCAGTTTTAGAAATAATAGTGGACTTGCAGACCCCAAATATGTAAGGATGGTAATAGACAGCAAAGAGAGAGATGAGCATCACCAGGATTTTGACCAGCTAAGAAAGAGAATAGTAGTGGAACTAGAGAGTAGCCTTATTTGATTGTAAGTTAGGAACGAAGGTGCCTGCTTGGGGGAGGAGAAGTCGTACTGGAGAAGGTTTTTGTTTAATTTTTGTTTTTTGTTTTTTTTTTCCCTCTCTCCTTTCTGTAGTAAAGAAAAGAATTGCTAGTTTTTAGTGCACTAGCAGCTAAATATTATATTCAGTCTCATGCACTTTTGCTGTCATTAGAAAATAAAGGATGTGGTGCTGGCTAGAAATAGAACAAAAAGGCTATACGTGCTGAAAATAGCTCGATAATTACGTTACATGTTAACCAAAAGGCCCTAACCATGATCTTTCTGAATCGCATACAAAGGGAGAAAATGGTTCTTTTGAACTTCAGTTGTTAGTCCAGACACTTAGGTATAGTTCCACTTTTCCAGTAGATGGGAGACATGCACAGAGGACTGAATTTTGAAAGTGATCAACTTTTTTTAGGTACCAGTAGACTGACTTTTTTTTTCCCCCTGGAAGTGCTGCACACCCTCTACTCCAGTCCATAAGTATCTAAAATTGGACCCAAAACTGAGATCTTGTTTTAAAATTTTCACCTGTGTATTTGTCCTCTTCTCTCCCTCTTCGACCCCTCCCCACCCCACTATGTGTAAGAGCAGGGGTAGCCAGCCTGAGCAGGAGCCAGAATTTACCAATGTACATTGCAAAAGAGAGACAGTGATATGTCAGCAGCTCCGCAGCGCCTCCCACCCACTAGCAGCCCCACCGATCAGTGCCTCCCCCTCCTTCCTGATTTAGAGACCTATGATGAGAATGATTAGGAACATCAAAGAAACCTATAGAGAGAAGACAAAAAGAGGACACAAAAGTATACAGATTAGTTAGTTACCTTCCCTGTTCAATTCAACAAAGATCTTTGTTGTATTCAAAAAAGGAGTGGACCTTTCTATGGATAGAAAGAATGTCCAGAAGGTGGTGTAGTGAATATTAAAGTTTTGTTAAGTGATATTAAATCTTATCCTTAAGGGAATAACCAGGTATCCAACTGTTGGGGGTTTGGAAGAAACATTAACAGGGGGCTGGTTATCCTATCTGGGAGATGGGATATTGACCTTAGACAGACCACTGGTCTGATACAGTATGGCTTTTCATATGTTCTCTCCCCTTCCTCCAGCTACCGGAATAGTTCATTTCCTAGCCAAGGAAGTACCATCTGTCCTATCAGGAAGGACACTCTCATATACAAAGCGCTAGCTGCTCTCTGTAACCCACAATAGAGGTTCTAGCCTTTACATATTCCGATGGAGTGTATAATTAACGAAGAACAATCTTAATTAAGTCTTTTGGACATGAAGCGTTAATCAGAAGATTGAATTCCCTTCCTCAGCCCCTCAGATGAGGGATTATTATGTTCATACTTACGTTTCAGGGAATTCCAATGGCACTGCAGTTTTGATGAGTCACAACTGGACTAGGATGTCCAAAAAGGAGAAAACAGGGATGAGGATAATCAAGGGGATGGCCAGAAAAATCTCTGATCTTCCAGTATAAGAGAAGACAGAATTTGGCCTTAATTTTTTTTTTTTAACCTATATAACTGACCCTATAACTCAAACCTGAAAATTAAAGGAGGAAAGTCCAGTGGACCTGGTTCTGGTTGGCTTAATATTTTTAAATTTTGTATAGGATTCTGAAATTCTCACACTTGTGCCTACATGTCAGAATGGAGTGGATCATGAGTGGGACTCAGATTACAAAACCATTCCAATGAATTGAAAATCTTGTGACCTCTTTCCAAGGAAGGTATTTTAAAGGCAAGTTGTTAGGTAGATGAAGTCACTTCTCAGTTGGTCAAACTAATTCCAATTCCCATGGTAGGGGGTGTATCCCTAAAGGATCTTAGTTCAATGCAACACTTAAAAAACCTATCAGGTCTCTGTTTCCAGAGCAGATTAGATGGTTAAGGGCCAGGAGATTATAAAAGCTTTCCAAGTCTTTGAAAGTCAAAGATATCCAATGAGTACTTACCACATTGCCCTGTGTAGAATCATCAGTTTCACTTGTGTGTGGCAGAAGATCTCTAGGGCTCAAACAATGGTCAGCTAGCCATATGTCCAAGGTGTAAGGCCTCTTTGTTTTTCTGTGAGGAATCACACCTAACTTCCAGCTCCAAGTACCATTCTTTCACTGTAATTAGGATATTACTTTGTAGCCTTGACTCATTGCAGATGACATGGTTTGACCATTGTTTGGCCATTATGAGTTTTGACTCGGAGATTTAGCCTCAAAAACTCTTAATTTTTCAGGAGTACTAGGAAGTATCAAGCAGTGGTCAAGTGCATTTTACCTAGTGGTTAAGAGAAGGCTGAGCTCTGAGAACTGATAGGCCCCTTGCAAATGTTGTGATATGTCTTTCTGCTCGTTGTGAAGGACAAAATTAGTATTTCTGGACTGGCATAGAAAAGCTCTAACAAGTAAAATAGGAAACTTCACTTTAAAGTTTCTGAAGAAACCCTCTTGATTGAAATAGTTGCAGGGTTGTTGTTTTTACTGTTTTCTGTTACATAATCAAAACTTCTATTTGAATTTATATGCCAAACAAACTGGGGGGAGGAGGGAAATATAGGCAAGTGAAAACTATTCAAAATCCTGGTGTTCTCTGGCTTTGGTCTTGGGGGAATGGATAAAAGCATTTTTCTCAGAGAATTTTCCTGTCTAGAAATATACCAGTATACTTGCTGCCTCATCAAGGAGTAGCACCAGAAACAATTTAGAAGGTGAAAACTCGAAAAGGAGTTAATAGTTTCTGGAATGGAAATAAGTAGATTCTAAAATGGGTTTTAAGGATTGAGTGAGAAATACTGTACCTCTTAAGGAAAGTCTGCGGTGTAGTGTCTTGCTGAAAACTTAACTGAAGAATCATAGGCACTAACCTTGTTTTGCACAGGTTTTAGATGAAGCTGATAGGATGTTGGATATGGGATTTGAACCTCAAATAATGAAGATCTTACTAGATGTACGCCCTGACAGACAAACAGTCATGACTAGGTATGTAAATGTTTTCAGTAGTTTAGAATTAAGGTTGGTGTCATTGTAAACTTGTATAGTTATACTTAGTTTTAACGGTTCATGTTAGCTCTTTTTAATATAAAGCTCCTAAATAATTACTGTGCTCATCTTTATGGGACAGTGGATACCTGCTATAATCATTTTGATTTATCCTCTTGATGTCAAATAGGTTACTTTTTATCGAATTCAGTTTCATGAGAATTTTCAGATACTCTTGGATATTGACTAGTTGGATAATAATTGGTAACTACTTGCGTCTTAGACTTCAGACTTAATAGATTGAAGAACTCCCATAAGCCTGTCTGTCCAACTTAATCAGTGATAAATCTTGGACTGAAGAATTTGAGGATATTTAAAGAAAGCCTGCACATTTGGATTTTTTTAACTAATTAATTATGTTCTGTATGTCTCCAGGTAGGCTAGGAGAGACATTCAGTACACCAGTAACGTGAAATTTTAATTTTTTATCTGTTTGTTTTTGCAAGCTTGTGATGCACATATCCACTGCAGATTGCCAGCTGCTGCTCTGTGTGTATACGAGTATGCACTCTGCTTATATCAGTCTCCCCTACCCCTTAGCTATCCCAATGGTCTTCAGTGGTAAGTCTCATTCTTCTCCAATATTTGACTTCAGAAAGAAAATATTTTATCATGGAGGGCACTGATGCAGAATCTTTGTAACACAGAGGACTTCATGGTAACCTAACAAGATTCCAAAAGCTGTAAATAATTTTACATAGGATTTAGTCAGTAAAAAATAATAGTGCTGAAAGTATGCACTGCATAACTGAATGTATACTTTGGGGGCTTCAGGGGAAGGCATATCAACGGGAAGACTGGCACTGCTTTGAAACCAAATTCTTGATGTCTGACTTAGAAGTGGTTGTGCACACGATGAAATGGAGACTTACCATTGTTCAGTGTGTGGCGTTTTGATTTATTCCAGTGCATAGATCTTTTTCATAAATAAGTACTTCAGAGAAGCTCTTTTGTATAACTAAATAAGTCACGTGGAAAGAATTTATAGAAATTCATTGTTTCCTTCATGACATTTGGACTGAAGCTTAGTAAATCAGTTGGTTCTAACTGAATCTGACATCTCTTTGGGGTCAGGTGAAAAATGCATCTGCAAGTAACTTACAAGTCTTGTTTACCTTGAAAGTCTCTTAGCCAAAGCTCAAACTTTAAAGATTTTTTGATCCTTGCACTCTAAATAGAACTGTCACTCACTTTTTGAGAACTCTGGTCTTGAGTGAGATGGAATAAATGGGCCAAAAGTGTTAACATAACCCTGTCACTGTCCAACACTAAACAGTGGGGTTTGGTATACAGAGACCTGAGTCTGCTTAGTACCATGGCACAAACACCATTAAAAATCTTTTCAACCTTATATTAAAGATACAGAAAAGAAAGAAAAACAGTTAATGTAATTGAAATGTAAAACATTAAGGCTTTTATTTTAACATCCTTTTTCCCTTTAGCTGGAGAGAGTTTTAGAAGGAAAACAACTCCTTGTTTGATAGTCTCTTGGATGGTGGTAACTGTACTTTTGGAGAAAAGAAAAAGTTAGCTGAGATGAGCTAGAGCTGCCATTGCTGTTAAAGTCTATCTTCGTTTCATTCCAGGTGGTGGTTGGGATTCAGCTGGATTCAGTAGAGATGGTGGTGATACCTGAGTCCTCTCTGTCCTGGTCTGGTCAGGACATCTCTCAGTATCAGGGTGATGAAGGCCTAGGTCCCATGAGATGGTAGGGATAGCAGAGATGATGGTGACTGTTCTTACTCCCATTGCTGCTGGAATCGCAGATCATCTTAGCTAGCAACAAGAGCTTTCTATTCTCTGCTTCTTATGCCCTGAGTCTGCTCTTGCTATGTTGCTGAACACCAGAGAGCACAAACTTGACAATAACATGGATGTTCCCTACATTGCACAACGCATCCACTGGGTCTCGACTAGTTTTCAGTTATATCCAATTTGCTTGGATATTTCAGCTAGGATGAGTTGGGAGTAAACTAAATTTTGTTTAAACTGTTAATGTTACATGCTGGAGTGACTACCTGGTGAGAGAAATGAAGGTAGTTTACACTTGTGTTAAAGCATTTGTTTTCACCTAGAGTATATGCTATCTGAAGAAAACCTTTTGATTAGCAAAGTTTTTCTTTGCAGTCATGTGGAAGAAACCATTCTTAAGTAAAATTTAAATTCTGCAGAACTGAAATACCACCAGAGGGCCACAGAAAACATTGGACTGCTTACCCAGAAGTTGTGCACTACAGCCTTAGGATATAAAGCAGGGGTGTGCAAAGTTTTTGGCCCGAGGGCCACATCTGGGAATAAAAGTTGTATGGCAGGCCATGGATACTCACAAAATTGGTTTTGGGGTGGAGGGCTCTGGCTGTGGACTCTGTGGTAGGGCTGGGGATGAGGAGTTTGGGGTGTAGGAGGGTACTCCGTCCTGGGACCGATAGGTTCAGAGGGCGGGAGAGGGATCAGGGCTGGGGTGCGGGAAGGGGTGCAGGCTTCAGGTGGTGTTTACCTCAAGCGGCTCCTGGAAGCAGCGGCATGTCCCTTTTCCGGGTCCTATGCAAAGGCACAGCCAGACAGTTCTGCACGCTGCCCCATCCGCAGGCACCACCCCCGCAGCTCCCATTGGCTGCGGTTCCTGGCCAATGTGAGCTGCTGCGACAGCTCTTGGGGCAGGGTGCAGAGTGGAACCCCCTGGCTGCCCCTACGCGTAGGAGCCAGAGAGGGGCCATGCTGCTGCTTCTGGGAGCCATGTGGAGCAGCCCCTGACCGAGCTCCCCAGTGGGAGTTTGAGGGCCAGATTAAAATGGCCTGCAGGCTGTATCTGTCCCAGAGGCCACAGTTTGTCCACCCCTGGTATAAAGTAGTAAGTGTCATTGAAGAAACTGGATTTTCCTATATACAGACTCGCCTTTCCAGCAGTCTTCAATTGAGACTGTGATATCCTTAAGAGAGTGTGTACGGGGACATCACATTGAATAGGAACTGACAGTCTGCAGCAAATATGTGCTTGGTACTTTTGTGTTCCGCAGGTTTATCAATAGGTAATTAAATGAATGTCCTCTTAACCTTGTTGTTGAGACCATTCTAGAATTCTGGTATTAAGTACTGAATGAATTTCTAAAAGTGATCCAAGAATCCAGTTTTTGCATAAAAAATTTGGGATATCAAAATTTGTTGATGGGGTTGGGGAGGTCAGAGGGTGGAGAATGGGAGGGTTGAATGGGGGCAGGGGTTCTGGGGGCAGCCAGGAAGGAGAGGAGGGGTTGGATGGGGTTCCGGGGGCAGTCAGGGGAGGTTGGATGGGGTGGTTGGTTGGAGCAGGGGTCCTTGGGGGGGGAATCAGGAAGGGGAAGGGTTGGATGGGGCAGTTAGGGGTGGGGGGTCCGGGGTGGTCAGGGAGAAGGGGGGGTTGGATTGGGCAGGGAGAAGGGGGGGGCAGTCCGGAAGGAGGGGGAGTTGCATGGGGCAGCAGAGGGCAGTTAGGGGCGAGGGGTCCAGGGCCGGGCAGGGGACACAGTGCAGGAGTGGTGGATGAGGTAGGAGTCCTGGGGGGGGGCCGTTAGGGAACCCAGGGGGTTGGATGGGGCAGGAGGCGAAAAGCAGAGGGGGTCGGATAGGGGGCTGGGGCTGGGCCTTGACTGGCTGTTTGGGGAGACACAGCCTCCCCTAACCGGCCCTCCATACAATTTCTGAAACCTGATGCGGCCCTCAGGCCAAAAAGTTTGCCCGCCCTGTTCTAGATGTTTTGTCCCTATGGGTGCTCCTCTACTTGCACTCCCCTTCCCCTCTATTTGGAGTTCTTGCTGCTGGAATTCATGACTGAGAATGAATTGGAGCAATGGCAAGTCTGTCTCTCCCTATATACTCTCAGTCCTGAGCATAAGGATGAGTAGGGTGTGGGCGCAGCCCCACAGACTGCTGACAGAAATCTGATTGAAAGCACAAGGTCAAAATGGAGCACCCCAGGGACAAAATATCTCTAATTCCAGTTACTGTACAGGTTAGTAACCTCTTCATATAGATTGGAATATGGTTTTAGAGTGAAATTTTACTTCATTTCTTGAAGTTGTGGGCAAAGATTCAAATCATGTGTGCCCAAGAGAGGTTTGGAGCAAGGGTATTAACTATACTTCATTACAACTTTAGCATATTTATATAATAGAATGAACTTTTGCAGCCTCTGTCTGTTTTCCCCACCTGCATTCTAAAAACTGTACTTCAGAAGTGTTTGAAAATATTTAATGTTTTAAGATCTCTTTGCAGATGTAAAGAGGTTTATGATTGCTGATTGCATAGTACATAATACATTTCCTAACAGGATCCAGGATTATCAGGGATATAGTTCAAAATACATCAGAGTGAATTATTTTCTCTCTCAAGTGTTGGTATAAATCTTATTTTATATATTTACATTAATATGAATATCAGTCTATGAACCTTTCAGTCTCTAACCACCAAACCCCTGGTTCTGTGAATTCTTGCCAATGCATGCCACACCATAACTAGCCACAGGAAGATAACCCTAGTGTAGGAGAATCCTCTGATGTAGAGCCAGCATGACTGCTTCTGTGTTATCCCACTCTCTGTGGCTAGCCAAGGTTTGTGAAAGGGAGAATGGGGACATGGCTGGGATTTTTCTTTGCCTCAGAGATCTTCAGATACTGTAATAACACCTTAAGGCTGTTAACAGCCTGTATACTTTAGAGAGACAAGATGGATGAGGTAATATCTATTATTGGACCAACTTCTCTTGGTGAGAGCAACAAGCTTACACAGAGGTGCTCTTCAGATATTACCTCACCTATCTTGTGTCTCCAATATTCTGGAACTAACACAATTACCACACTGCGTACAACATGTGTACTTCAGTATAATCCTCAGGTGCTCTGATTTATTCTGGGTGCCCAGAAAAGTGCAAATTTGGCTAAGGATTTGGGAGTTTAGAGCCACTTTTACAGACTGACCCCTCTTCTCCCCCTGGAGCTCTGTTGTGCACTGCTCAGTCATAGCCAAAGTGCTGGGCCTACTAGTGGACACAGGCAAAATTCAGAACACATGTTTCTTGCTAAGAGTACAGGCAAGTGTATAGTTATACTACTAAAAAACATACTTGCAGTTCATAGATGAAGTGATAAGCCAGAAGGAAACACTGTGATCATCTCGTTTGACCTTATGAATAACACTGGCTCTATACCTGCCCCAAAATAATTCCTAAAGCATACCTTTTAGAGAGATTAAATCTTAATTTAAAAATTGTCAGTAATGGAGAATCTACCATGACCTTTGCTAAATTGATCCAATGATTAATAACTCTCACTGTGAAAAATGTACATCTTCTTTCCAGTCTGAATTTGTCTAGCTTCAGCTTCCAGCCATTGGATCATGTTGTACCTTTCTCTGTTAGATTGAGGAGACCAATATTAAATATTTGTTCCCTATGTAGACTGTAGTTAAATCACCCTTTAATCTTCTCTTTGTTAATCTTAAATTGATTAAGCTCCTTGATTCTAGTCACCCCATCTCAAAAAATATATTTTAGAATTGGACAAGGTACAGAGAAGGGCAACAAAAATGATGAAGGGTATGGAACAGCTTCCGTATGAAGAGAGAGTAAAAAGACTGGGACTTTTCAGTTTGGAAAAAAGACAACAGAGGGGATATGATAGAGGTCTATAAAATCGTGAATGGCGTGGAGAAAGTGAATAAGAATGTTGTCTTACGTGAAGCAGTAAACAAGAAACAGGGGTCACCCAATGAAATTAATAAGCAACATGTTTAAAACAAAAGGAAGAAGTACTTCACACGATGGCCAGTCAACCTGTGGAACTCATTGCTAGGGGATGTTGTGAAGGCCAAAAGTGTAATGTGGTTCAAAGAATTAGATAAATTCATGGAGGATAGGTCTGTTAGTGGCTGTTAGCCAAGATGGTCATGGATGGTCATGCATTGTGTCTCTGGTGTCTGCTGGAAGCTAGGAGTGGATGACAAGGGATGGATCACTTGATGATTACCTGTTCTGTTAATTCCTTCTGAAGCACCTGGCATTGGCCACTGCTGGAAGACCGGATATTGGAATAGATGGACCATTGGTCTGACCCAGTATGGCCATTTTTATGTTCTTAGTCTGCCACTGTAAAGTATGTTTTCTAATTCTTTAATCATTCTCATAGCTCTTTGAACCCTCTCCAATTTGTCAATATCTTTTTTGAATTGTGGGTACCAGAACTGGACACCCTGTTTCAGCAGCGGTCGCACCAGTACCAAACATAGAGGTAAAATAACTTCTCCATTCCTATTCAAGATTCCATTCTTTATGCATCCCAGTATTGCATTAGCCCTTTAGTCACATCATTGCACTGGGAGCTCATGTTCAACTGATTATCCACCAAGAACTCCAGTCTTTTTCGGAATTACTGACTCCAGGATAAAATTCCCCATCCTGTAAGTACAGCCTACATTCTTTGTTCCTGGGTGTATACATTTGCATTAAGCCACATTCAAACATTAATCTGTTTGCTTGATCCCAGCTTTCCAAGAGATCCAGATCTCTCTTTATCAGTGACCTATCTTATTATTGGAGGATTGGGCAAAAAGAAATCTGATGAGGTTCAAAAAGGACAAGTGCAGAGTCCTGCACTTAGGACGGAAGAATCCAATGCACTGCTACAGACTAGGGACCGAATGGCTCGGCAGCAGTTCTGCAGAAAAGGACCTGGGGTTACAGTGGGCGAGAAGTTGGATATGAATCAACAGTGTGCCCTTGTTGCCAAGACAGTCAATGGCATTTTGGGATGTATAAGTAGGGGCATTGCCAGGAGATTGAGGGACGTGATCGTTCCCCTCTATTCGACATTGGTGAGGCCTCATCTGGAGTACTGTGTCCAGTTTTGGGCCCCACACTACAAGAAGGATGTGGAAAAATTGGAGAGAGTCCAGCGAAGGGCAACAAAAATGATTAGGACACTGGAACACATGACTTATGAGGAGAGGCTGAGGGAACTGGGGATGTTTAGTCTGAGGAAGAGAAGAATGAGGGGGGATTTGATAGCTGCTTTCAACTACCTGAAAGGGGGTTCCAAAGAGGATGGCTCTAGACTATTCTCAGTGGTAGCAGATGACAGAACAAGGAATAATGGTCTCAAGTTGCAGTGCAGGAGATTTAGGTTGGATATTAGGAAAATCTTTTTCACTATGAGGATGGTGAAACACTGGAATGCGTTACCTAGGGAGGTGGTGGAATCTCCTTTCCTAGAAGTTTTTAAGGTCAGGCTTGACAAAGCCCTGGTTGGGATGATTTAGTCGGGGATCGGTCCTGCTTTGAGCAGGGGGTTGGACTAGATGACCTCCTGAGGTCCCTTCCAACCCCAATATTCTATGATTCTGTGATTAGTTATTTACCACTCCCCCAGTTCGTGTCATCTGTAAATGTTATCAATGATGATTTTTTCTTGCCAGTCATTGACAAAAGAGTTATAGCATAGGACCAAGCATGGGATCCCCTTTGGGTCTCCACCAGAAACACCCCCAGTTTCCCTTTCATAATTACATTTTGAGACCTATCAGCCAGCTTTTAATCCATTTCATGTGTGCAGTGTTAATTTTGTCTTTCTAGTTTTTAAACAAAATGTCATATGGTACCAAGTCAAATGCCTTACAGAATCTTAAGTATATTATGTCAACAATATTACCTTTATCAAACTTGTATTCTCAACAACAACAAAATCAGGTTAGTTTGACAGGATCTAGCTTTCATAAACCGTTGTTGATTGGCATTAATTATATTACCCTCCTTTTATTGTTTCTAATTGAGTCCCATATCAGCTGCTCCATTGTCTTATCAGGGGTCATTGTTCGGCTGACAGGCCTACAATTACCTGGGTCATCCCATTTACCTTTTTTTAAAAAAAAAAAAGTGGCACAACATTTCTTCCAGTCTTCTGGAAATTCCCTGGTGTCCAAGATTTCTTAAAAATCAACCTTGATCTTCAAGTGATGGTCCCTATTGTATTCTGCTATAGGTTACGTATGCACACCATACGTCCGGAGCCAGAGAATTTGAAAGTAGCATTCATTGGTCTGCACTGGCACCCTTGCTCCCCTCATTCCTGCAACAGTGGGGGTAAAGGACAGGATGGTCTGACCACCTCTCCAATTCCTTCTCATCACTGCATGGTTCAGGTTGGAACCTTTAGTGTCCACAGTTTTGACTTCATTCTACAGAACAAGAATCATCTAATTGTAAAGAGTTTAATAGTTTAGTCTCCTGGGGAACAACCCCTCCCCCGTCCAATGCCTCATTTGGTTTCCTAGTCTGTGCCCACGACTCCAGGCTTCAGACTCTGTGCTTCCTGCCTGTGATCCTTCTCGGTCAGTGACACCACCAGTCCCTCACAGGAGATGTTTGAGGAGCAGGAGACCAACCACCAAACACACTTCATCCTCATCTCCAGTCGAGGTGGTTATGCCTCCACCACCTTCCATAGCTGATGACTTCTGTCAATTTCAAGACCTCATAAAGTGGGTAGCTGACACTCTTCACATTCCACTCAGAAGTCAAGGATTCACAGCATAAACTGTTGGATCTCCTGCAGTCAGCAACAACTCCAGGATGGCCTTACCCATTAATGAGGCATTACACTATCTTAGCCAATTCGAATACTGTTCCACCAACATGTAAATGGTTCCCCCTAAAGACTCTCTGGGTTTTTTCTATGGTAAATGAGTGGGTAAGCAACACTTGTCCACTTCTATCCCATATGATAAACTAAAGACTAGACTTTTCTAGACGGACGTGAAGACTGGACTATCAGGATCATGGTCAAATATAATTTTACAAACTATAGTAGATTTAACTGCCTTTATTGAACATCTGCTACAGGAACAGAGGGAGCAATTCCAGTCCATCACTTCAGAGTACCAGTTATTGGCCAGAACTGCTCTTCAGGTATCCTTGGATGCTGTAGACGCTGCTGCCAGGTACATCTCCACAGCTGTTGTTATGCTAAGGGCATCATAACTCCAACTCTTGGGGTTTCCAAGGGAAGTACAGAACGCTATTGAGGATTTCCCCTTTGACGGTTGGAAGTTTTTCTCCGAGACTATTGACAAGTCCTTGTATGCGCTGAAGGACTCTAGGGCTCCTTTGAGATCCCTGGACGTATAAATACCTACGATAAGAGATTTAGTAGGTCACCAGCTGCCCAGAGATTGCATTCTGCTAAATTCTCTGAATTCCAAAGATCCACCAAAACCCCTAGAAAAAGACATTCCTGAGAGAGATAGAAAGGGCCACTCATCTGCCCTCCACAACAACCCAGTCCTCTTCAAAGCAGCAGTGTTGATGGGTTGGTCAAGGTTCATATCCTCCCACATCTCTGGTTTTACAGCTGTCCATTTGCTCACCTCCTCACCTTTGAAGACCCCTTTTCCCATTTCCAACATGATTGGCGTGGGATCCCTACAGACAAGTGGGTCATAGAGGTCACAACAGGCTATACCATCCATTTCACATCAGTCTCTCCCTTCCGGACCCCTTCTCTCTTCCTCTTAACGGACCCCTCTCCTAAGCCTTTGAGATGAAAAGTAAATATTCTCTTTGATTAAGAATGATAGAACTGGTCTTACTCCTCACAAGGGCAAAGGGTTTTACTCAAGATATTTCCTTGTGCCAAAGGACAGTGTGGAGACTGATCTTGTATCTAAGACAAGTTTGTAAAGTCTCAAGCTTAAAATGACGACTCTGGCAGCTATAAATCCTTCACTGGAGGAAGGGGATTGGTTTTCAGCCCTCAACCTACAATATTCCAATTTCCAAATAAAGATACACCCATCCTGCAGGAAATACCTACATGTCACTATAGGCCAGGATCATTTCCAATACCAAGTGCTTCCCTTCAGCCTTTCTTTAACCTTAAGGGTGTTCTCAAAGGTCCTGAAACAAGAAGTGATCCTAGTCTTCCTGTACCTTCACAACTAACTACTCAAGGAACATTCCTACGAAGCAGTCCTGTCTTCTACCCAGACAGCCTTTGCTCTGTACCAGGAGTTGGATCTTAAAAAAGGTAAAAAATCCATGTTAACTCCTTGTACGGAAGATACAGTTTATAGGGGCATCACTGATAGCCAGGGCCTACCATATCTTAGACTCTGTCAGGTCTGGTACATGCAATTCAGGAGAGCTCTTGGACCACAATTACGAACTGTCTTCAGCTCTGCAGACCCATGGCAGCTTGCACCTTTGCAACTGATCACACAAGGCTGTGCCTCTTCTGCTTCCAAGGTTGGTTCAGAATGATCTGTTCTTCCAGTGATGGTCCCATGTGTATTCCACACATAGATGCATGTGCTGAGTCGGGAAGTTTTCTCCAAGCAACGTCCATTGACCTGTACATGTTCAGTATGTCTCCTTGTGCTCCCGACAGAGGGTATATGGGGTGGTGCGGGTCGATGTCACTCCAGTTCCCTCTTACCATCTCCTGGCCTGAGTCAAAACCCCTATTCCTCCTTCACTCTTATTTCGATAAGAGAGTTGTTGTATACTTGTGTAAATAGATTGTTTTTCATAGTTTAGTATAAACCCTCCCCAGTTCAGGGGGACAACCCCTTGCTATCCAGTGACCATGCCCAGGATCCCAGGCATCAAGAACTGTCTTCTGCATTCATTCCTTTTTCATCAGCATTGACCATCAACGGTGCATATACTGCCTGGGTGAGGTGCACATCTTGGTGAAGTGCAGCATCTGTAAGTCCTTCGCACTCAGAACTATAGACCTGTGAGCTCTAACTCCACAGGTTCCTTAGGAAGAGGCAGTAAGGCCCTGGATGCACTCTGATCCTGGCCAGGGAGATACCCCACACAGACTCCCACTGTATAGCAGTCTCTACTGGTCAGTAGAGTCCCTCTGAGCATGAGCTATGGTACGAAGCTGCCAGCATCGAAGGCCCACAACAAGCGTAATAAACGCTCATAGGCGTAAGAGCAGATCCCCGCGTTAGACTACTTTTATAGACACATTCCCTCTCTGAGCCATGCCAGGTTGAGTAAGATGTTGCTTGTGGATCCAGCTGAACCACCACCAAAGGTCCCCCAGCTGAAGAGTAAGGTAAAGAAGAAGCGGGATCCATCCCTACCACCTGGTGACACGTAGAGCTTCCCTCTACGACTGCAGTTCTGGATGCTCTGTTGCTGCTGCCTCACCAAAATGCAAACCAGTTGGCTCTGACTACTGAACCAGGTACCTCTGGAGTCTCAGTGAGCACCCACAGACTCCAGGACGTACGGAGATGTTCCTGACACCAGAGGATGTTCCTGCCATACCTACTGTCAAAGTTCCTTCCCCGCTCTGAACTCTAGGGTACAGATGAGGGGACCTGCATGAAAAACCCCCTAAGCCTATTTTTACCAGCTTAGGTTAAAACTTCCCCAAGGTACAAACTATTTTACCTTTTGTCCCTGGACTTTATTGCTGCCACCACCAAGTGTCTAACAAAATATAACCGGGAAAGAGCCCGCTTGGAAACTTCTTTTCCCCCCAAAATCCCCCCCAAGCCCTACACCCCCTTTCCTGGGGAAGGCTTGATAAAAATCCTCACCAGTTTGCATAGGTGAACACAGTCCCAAACCCTTGGATCTTAAGAACAAGAAAAAGCAATCAGGTTCTTAAAAGAAGAATTTTAATAGAAGAAAAAGTAAAAGAATCACCTCTGTAAAATCAGGATGGTAAATACCTTACAGGGTAATCAGATTCAAAACATAGAGAATCCCTCTAGGCAAAACCTTAAGTTACAAAAAGACACAAAAACAGGAATATACAGTCTGTTCAGCACAGCTTATTTTATCAGCCATTTAAACAAAACAGAATCTAACGCATATCTAACTAGATTGCTTATTAAGCCTTTACAGGAGTTCTGACCTTCATTCCTGCTCTGGTCCCGGCAAAAGACAACACACAGACAGAGAGAACCCTTTGTTCCCCCCACCACTCCAGCTTTGAAAGTATCTTGTCTCCTCATTGGTCATTTTGGTCAGGTGCCAGCGAGGTTATCTTTAGCTTCTTAACCCTTTGTAGGTGAAAAGGTTTTTCCTCTGGCCAGGAGGGATTTAAAGGTGGTTAGCCTTCCCTTTATATTTATGTCACATATAGTCTTGCTTCTCTCGGGCCTGTCTATTCTCCAAGACATCCCTACACCTGAGGATGAACTGCTGCTCTTATTGTACACCTTCCCCATTCATCGGATTGGGGCCCGCTATTTCAGACAGAACCGTTGTCCGACTCAGAGGAGTCCTAGGGCAGACAGCCAACATCTCTGCCGCCACACAGGAGCCTGGACAGACCGCCAAGGCACTGTTATCCACTATCATCTATAATGTTTAGAAATTCCAAGAATGTTTTAGTTCTGGCAGTACGAGACCTCCAGCATATGTCACTCAAATTGAAGTCCCTCATGATCACAAAATGTTTTTTTTTCCTGCACATTGTAGATAAGCATGTAAGGAAGTGTTCATTTTCCCTAGTGTGATTTTTGTGGTCTGTAGCAGACACCAGCTAGTACCCCATCTTGTGTTTTGTCTGTTAGGACATTGATCCAGAAGCCTTCAAGATAACTTTCTTCCGAGTTATCAGTAACTCGGAAACAGGTAATGCCGTTTTTGACAGAGTGTCACTCCTCCTCTCCTTTTCCCCTTCCAGTCCTTCCTAAATAAGTTATAACCATTGATTTTTAACATTTCAGTTGTATAAATCATGCCACCAGGTTTCAGTAATACCAAGTGGATTGAATTTATGCTCATAAATGAGCAATTCCAATTTTTCTTGTTAAGGTTAGTACATATGCATGACAGCTATTGTGGGTGTAAGACCTTGCTGGAATGTATTGGGGTGTGGGATGGATGAGAGATGTATTGGAGACCTCTTGCCTTTTAAAATGTGTTTTTCTTCTCTCCCACCAGTGCTACTTGGCCAGATGGTGTTCGCCGCCTTGCCAAATCGTATTTGAAAGATCCTATGATCGTATATGTTGGCACTCTTGATTTAGCGGTAGGTTGGTTTTTTTAAAATCACATTACTCCTTGTAGTTGCACATAACTTTGAATGTTTTGGAACATTCAAATAATACTTTATTTAGTTAAAAGCATAATCCAGTCTGGTCTTTCACAACATGCTCCAAGTAAGCAGAAATCAGTGGTATTTTAAAAGCTTCAGTAAAAGCCCAGAATGTATCTTAGAACTGTAAATAGAAAAGAACTTTGTGATAAAAATATAATGAGACATGCCAAAGAGCATTTAGTCTCAGCTTTGGTAATGGACAAATGATTAAATAAATTTTATGAAGTCTCTGAAGCATTGATTTGGTTAATAATAATGTATTTCTCCACCCATAAGCGGATGACTTCAATAGTAAATATTTCATCCAAATCTACCTAATGGCCAAGGGCCCATGTATAATATTATGTAGCCACACATTGCTATGTAATTGCCCTTTTTGATTATGCTATATAATTTTCATCCAGAATTGAAGTTTTTGTGTTTAAAAAAAAAATTGAGCTCTTTTGGTTACAAAAATAACCTTTAAAATGTGAAACAGATGTAAATGTATTGCTTGGCGTATACAGACAACCTGTCATAGTTCTCAGAGGTGTAAAGTTCCCCCCTTATCTCTATTTTTGTATTGACTTTGAAACCTAACAAATGTAAAAGTCAACTGCATGTAAAAGTCAACTTATCATTTTAGCAGAAACATCAAACTGGAGTATTTAGATGTATTTGGATGTAGCATCAGATATTAGGTTGGGGTGAAATGCATTCAAGGTTTGATTTGGGAGAACAAGGAAGAAATTCATATACCACCTCCCTAAATGTAAAGTTACCCTCTGCCCCTGCCAAAAAGCAAAAGGGAAAGATGTACTACTATTTCCTCAGTATTGAAAGCCTCAACTGGATGCCTTTAAAAAGAAATAAATAAATCCCATTGTTTCCTGACGCCAAAGGAGTCATTAGCTCTCATATAGTTGCTATATCTTCCAAGAGCTTCTACGATGCATTTTTAATTTTTGGACTGACTGGTTATAGATTGAAATAACATTGTACTGAAATGTAGCAGCAAATGTTTGGGTTCTTTTTACTCCTGTTTTATAACTTCACTATAACTAATGAGAAATTTGTTCAAACGCATTTTACTCACAATTTTAAACAGCATGGGTGTTCTGAAATTTATCAAACTTTCAAATAGTGCATATGCTGTTTCACCCCTGCTTCAGCCTGCATGCAGTCATGCCATAAAGAAATTAGTATTTCTTTCACAACCAGATTTGTTGTTCTGACAATGAGCTTCTGTACCTTCTGTAGATCAGACCCTAGGCAGGATCTGGATATTTTATCCATCAGAACAAGACTTGGTTCAGTTCTTTATGTGGTTCCACTAGTTCCCTCCTGCTTCCAGGCAGTTTTTTCAGCCCTCTTCCTTTTACAATGCAAAAAAGCTGTCTTCCTCAGTGGTCTGCCAACTTTGTTTTAATGATTGAAGCCCCCTTTCTTCTTTTAGAAGTTCAACAAAGGCAGCTCAATGTCTGATCTCAGTTTAGCAGATTTTGCTCTCTAGTTACCATGTAAATATCATAATAGCACAGTCATAGAGTAAAAGGGAAGGAAAAAAAAAGGATTGTCAATAAACCTTTATAATAAAGTAAGTGAATTTTGTATTACCACCTGGCTACCTTCCAGTCTGTTCGCCTTTCCCCATCCTCTGTCATAGTTGTTGTTAATTAGTATGTCATGCCTACTGGCACCCAAACTAGATTGGGACTTGCATGTGCTAGTCACTATGCAAATACATAGTAAGAAAAGTCCCTGCTTCAAAGAGCTTAGAATCCAAAGAGCTAATAGAGAGAAAGGAGAAAGTATTATCAATGCCAGTTTACAAACAGAGAACTGAAGCACAGAGTTTAAGTGACTGTAAACCTGTGGACTAATCCACTAGCCCAATGAGATCATGCTCCAGACAACTTCACTATTTCAGTTCCTCTGCTCAGGACTTTTCTTAACTTAGAAAAAGACTTAAAACAAAGTACCGAAAAGATCTCAAAGCTCCTCAGGGTGTTCACTTAGCCTTTGTCTTAGGGATTCACAACCTTCCGTAGCTGAGGCTTCATAACAGCCAGCTCCTGCTCTTTGCAGATGTCTCCTATTCTGGGCCTTCTTTCTGATAAATGCAGAGATATCCCTCCAGGGTCTTTCCTTTACCCTGTGTCTCTCCTGTCTGGTCTTTTGCTGAAGGAGCAGGAATTCCCTATATGAAATTTCCTGTAGGGTACATGACTAGGGTGAAGATCTGCAACTACAACTCCTAGTTTTACAGGGCCCATGGCTGTAACTGGCTCAGTAGCATGTGCCTGCCCTCTGAAGCTTAGTTAATTTGCTTCTTCCCAGTTCTGCTCAGAGAAAAATAGCAAACTTATCTGTCTAGAGTTTGACACAGTCTATTTTCCTATGAAGTGAATATTTAAGATTCTCTCCTGATATCATTTATTGACACAATCAAGTATATCAGTTTTGAAGTCTGTGGCCTGAGGTATTGTAATGTGAGAATGAATTAACTGGAGTGAAATGATTTTCTTTTTACTTAACATCATTTTTTCATATTTCACAGGCAGTAAATACAGTTGAGCAGAAAGTTATCATTATCCCAGAAGAAGAAAAGAGAGCTTTCACACGCTACTTCATTGATACTATGAAGCCTAAAGATAAAGTCATCATATTTGTGGGAAAGAAACTTACGTATGTAATTGTTTAACCAATATTACATTTGTCTAGTTTGCTATCAACTCATTTAGAAATTAATCAGTTATTCTCAGATCAAAGTTACTAACTAGGACACTCTTAATTACTTTCAACCACATTCTAGTGTTTATATTGACTTACTGTATTTCCCTAGCACTGTACATGACCATTACATTTTATGCAAGTTCTCTAGTATCATAAAACTAATATGCATTGGAATGTGACTGCACTGTTTAACTTAAAATGGGTTTTAAGATTTTCTATACTAAAAATGTTAAAATTAAAGACAAATGAGATGTTTTGAAATTATTGAAATGAAACATTTTGATTGACCTGATCTGAATTTTTATTTATTTATTGGGCTATCAGTTCATGAAAATTTGAGATTTTGACTGTCCCATTTTGGATGGGAAACATTTTCGAAAACTCTTGTGAGACAGGAAAACAGTTTCCAACTTGATCATCTTCCCCAATACTGTCAAAAAGGAAGTTGAAGAGTCATATTTGTGACTGTGCCTCAGTACTCCCTTCAAAGCCTGATCTGCACTATGGTTCAGCTGTCCCACCTGATGCACGTTCTTTGGCACTGGCAGTCACGTGCCAGTTGAGTTTGGTTACCAATCCTTCTGTATCAGCGCCAGCTACGTCGACGCTGATGACATTGCAACAGAGTGAGAGATGAGCCCCTCATTGGCACTTATCCCTGCAGTACTGTTGCCTTTGGCAACACCTTCCTTGATGCATACAACCTTGGAACCATTTACATTTACATCTTCTAGAAACTTGGCTAATTACACCTGAACCAGAAGCTCCTCTTCTCAACATGAGACTGATAATATCTGCAAGACCTATATCAGTAGTGGAACCAAGGGTACCAAAGACAAAAAGTGTGCTAAATTAACCTACAGAGTCACTGGTATCCATATTTCATGGAATATCATCTCAACCTAACTTTTTCAGCAATCAGCCTCTTCTCAAAGAAGTTTACTCTTCTACTTCTTCCTTTTCAGGGGATAGTAGGAACCCTTCTCTCTGAGTCAACACAATCTATAGTGGGAGCCATAGAAGGGGATCTCGGGACACTCTTCTACCTACAGTAAGACACAAATTGGTCTGGGTCCAAACTGCCTGGATTCTTTCATCTTGGCCTTATGTACCATATCCCTATGGTGTGCAGACCTGGCCTTATTGGCCACCCTGGAATCCTTGAGCTCAATTTCCAGGACCTGTTAGAGATTTTTTTCCCCCACTTCATCTGGGTGTAAATTGACCACTCTGGCTAGGTCTCCAAGAATGATGTGGACCCCTCAGCAGGTTGCGGCTCTCAAACTGGGGGGAGGGATAGCTCAGTGGTTTGAGCATTGGCCTGATAAACCCAGGGTTGTGAGTTCAATCCGTGAGAGGGCCATTTAGGGATCTGGGGCAAAAAAAAAAATTGGGGATTGGTCCTGCTTTGAGCAGGGGGTTGGACTAGATGACCCCCCTTCCAACCCTGATATTCTATGATTCATGCAGAGTGGTGGTGATCATGAGGAGGAATATTCAATTCCTCATGCATCTATGGTAATTTGCTAGATGAAGTTGTACTGTCTGATGATGGTGACTTGGAGGCCTCTCTAGGTATCTTGAAACTAATGGCAGACACCTTTTAGAGATTCCTTTAGCAATTGTCCAAGAAAAATCATGGAAACTAGGATCTTATACCCTGTGATTCTTGGCAGATAAATTGTGCCCCTTAATGAGGGAATCTTTAAGATGGCCAATGATCTGTGGCAGATCCTGGCCTCTATCTCTGCCACTCCTAAAAGAGCAGACTCAAGACTCCAAAGAGACTTGAGTGTGGGTGTGTTTTGCACTCGTCCCATTCCAGGATCTCTCGTAGTGGTTGTAATATAAGAGAAAACACAACCTGGCCCTCCTAACTCAATGCCTAAAAGTTTGACAGTGCTGCAAACATCTCTTCTTAGTAAAATTCCATTAAAACTTTAGAAACTACAGAATAGTTACTTATGAACATTTTGGCATGTAACGATCAAAGGAATGTTGTAGTGAACTGGTAATTCAAAAAAAGTGATCATAGCTAATGGAACAAGAGAAAAATGAGTTCTTCAAGTGATGTCCCTTTGAGTGCTCCACTGTAAGTGTGGCAGCACCCCCGTGGCTGGGATCAGAGCTCTTCACCAGCACATGCACACGTCCCCTCTCTGACACTGTACGCAGAACGTACATATAGCTCTGTAAGGTCCGACCGCCCCCAGTTCCTTCTCTACTGTCTTTGGTCTAAGACAGGATCCGCTAGCAGAGCCCACTTTTCCTAAGGTGGTTCTTTGAGTGATTGCTCACGTCCATTCAGCTTAGGGGTGTGTGCTCGCCACATGCACCAGTGCCGGAAGTTTTTCCCTCAGCGGTATCCGTAGGGGACTGGCTCTGGCTTCCGTGGAGTGGTGCGCGTATGCCATGGCATATAGGATGCCGCCTGCCCACCCCCCTCAGTTTCTTCTTGCTGCCAGTGACAGTGCATGGAACTGTTGCTACTTCAGCTAGAGCTGTTGCTGCTTATTCATTCGAATTCGTTTACCTCTTGTATATTGTATATAGTTTCCCTCTAGTTTTAGTTTCTTTTCTGCTATTTAGAGACTTAGTAGGTCCCGAATGGGACTTCGCCTGAGAATAGGGCATGACCTGGTCCCTAGGCTTTAAGCCCTGTGATCACTGTAAAAGGCCCATGCCCATTAGCGATCCACATAAGTTGTTTTCAATGGTTGGGTGAAGATCACATTAGTGATAAGTGCAGAATTTGCAAGTCCTTCAAGCCCAAGACGAAGAAGGAGCATGACATTAGCTTGAAAGTGAGCTTGACTTTCGCTTGAAAGTGCTCCTTATGGAGTCTGCCCTTACCCCAATGCCGGAGCAGCTCTCTGATTCGGTGCTTAGCACCATGAATTCAGTGCGCAGTGCCCCACCGGTACAGTCTGCAAGCAGACACCAGTCCACAGCCAAGAAGACAGGGTGAGGAAGGTCTCCAGCTTCCTGCAAGGGAAAGAATAAATCTGGGGTGGACCAAGGCACTGTCTCGGGCACCTCTTCACCCCCTTTGGGATCTCGGGCCCCAGCTAAGGTCACGTGGTGTAACCCAGCCCACTTCCTGGATAGCAACAGAGGTCCTTGTCTGCTATGGGTGCTGTCCATGCTGGAGGTCCTACAAGCAGCGCAAGAGATTATGTCCTTCCCGGTGCCGCCCACTCCAGCCCCTGCGGGGTCCCAGTGACTGGATAAACCCGTGTTTGGACCACTACAGTCGTCTCTCCTATGGCAACGCTCCCCATTGTGGGGGATGTCTTACCAGCGGCTGCCCTCTTGCAGCCAACACGCTTCTGACCGTGACAGGCAGAAGCTTCGCAGCCCCATCTGGTCTCCGGACCTCGGACAAGGGCAGAGAGACTCTGACTCTAGCTTGGGTTTGGAACGAGGTTCCCTAGCTGCAGGACAAGCTCTGGCACCGATGTTGCAGGCTACGGGATGACATCAAAGCTAGCCCTGTGGTCTCAGATTCCGTGGCCAGCATCATGGTACCCATGGAACCCATGGGGGTTGACTCAGCCCTCCCAGGACTCCTGTTCAGTATCCAGAGCTTCGGAGAGACCATAGATGCTTTCTCCGGTTCACGATAGGTCCCAACCACTATCAGTTTGAGGTCCTTCGGTTTGGCCTAGCAACAGCACCACGGGTATTTACCAAGTGCATGCTGGTGGTGGCAGCTTACCTCAGACTTCAGGATATCCAGATCTACCCATACCTTGATGACTGGCTAGTCAAAGGCAACTCCAGGTCCTTGGACGTCGCGGTGCTGCTGGCCATGTGACATCACCTCAGCCTGTTGGTGAATGACACAAAATCCACTTTTAGTTCCCGTACAGAGGATAGAGTTCATTGGAGTGGTGCTCGACTCAACCTCTGGCAGAGCGTTCCTGCCACTGGAGAGGTTCAGGGCATTAGCGGATCTCATCGCAGAAGTGTCCGCGTTTCCCCTGACCATGGCCAGGGTTTGCCTGCACCTCCTAGGTCACACGGTGGCATGTACGTATGTAGTGCACCATGTCAGGCTCCGGATGCAACTCCTGCAGCAATGGCTGGCGACTGTCTACTCCCAGTCCAGGCAACACCTGGAAAAGGTCGTCACCATTCCCGCAACAATATTCACCTCACTCTGATGGTGGTCCAACCCCCAGAATGTCCTGGAAGGAGACCCCTTCAACAGCACTTTCCACTCAGTTAAGTTGGTCTCGGACACCTTGGATCTCGGTTTGGGGGCACACCTCGATGATCTCCAGAGCCTGGGTACGTGGTCCCTGGAAGAGATGACTTTACACATAAACGTCAGAGAGCTCAGGGCATGCACAGTCTTCCTTCCTCACCTGTTGGGTGGAGTGGTCAGAATCTTAACAGACAACACAGCCTCAATGTTCTATATCAACAGACGGAGGAACTCAATCCTCGGTCCTATGCCAACAGGCGCTCCGTCTTTGGGACTTCTGCATCCACCACAGAATCCATCTAGAAGCATGTCACCTCCCGGGGGTCAAGAACACGTTAGCGGATTAGGTAAGCAGGGACTTCTCCTCTCACCACGAGTGGGTGCTCCACCCAGCGGTAGCCTGCGCGATTTTCCCACTGGGCAGCTGAACAGGGCATTTCCCCCTTGTATTCTTCAGTCCAGTCGATTTTGGATTACCTGCTTCATCTAAAGGACCAAGGCCTTGCACATTCTTCCATCAGAGTTCATTTGATGCACCAGTACCAAAGCAACAATTTTGAAGGTGTGGTCAAGGCCCTGAGAAGCTTTCCGTTGTTCCAGTCATCCCCACCATGTCTGCCGTTCCAAAAGTTTGGCGACTGACTAGCTCCATTTTTCCCATCGTAGTCTCATCACCTCAGACAAGTGGGTTCTAGAGATAGTCAAGGAAGGATACTCCATCCCCTTCCTATCTGTCCTGTCCTACCTCCTTCCCTCTTCAGGGACCCCTCTCACAAGTCTATTCTACAGGGAAAAATAAGTCCTCTTCTGCAACTGGGAGCCATAGCACAGGTCCCTCCCCAGCACATGGGACAGGGTTTCTACTCCCACTGTTTCCGGATTCAGAAGAAGTCAGGCAGCTGGCATCCCATCCTGGATCTTCGCAATCAAAACAAATTCCCCCAAGGACACATAGGGCAGAGCAGTTCCAACTGCCTCTGTTATTTGACCAACACAGAAAGAAACTAGACCTGTTTTGAAATAAGGTTGTTTATTCTTCTGCCTCCAGGTTTGCATAGCAAATTGTTATTGAAGTACGATTACCTCTGATGACTGAGGCTCCTAAGCCCTACAATAATACAGATAATAGGAGTACATTTCTTTATAAAAGCTGAATAAACAAAACTCAGTAGAATCCTTCTTTATAGTAAAGGTACAAAGAATAAGTGTTGAGAATGTGATGAATACAGGCAGCTTAAGTTACACATGTATGTGGCTCTATCAGCATCCCAATGTAAGGGCTTGTCTGCACTGGCAATTCACAGCACTGCAACTTTCTCACGCAGAGGTGTGAAAAAAACACCCCCCTGAGCACAGCAAGTTTCAGTGCTGTAAAGCGCCAGTGTAAACAGTGCACCAGCGCTGGGAGCTGCACCTCTCGTGGAGGTGGGGTTTTTTAGAGCGGTGGCAGTGCTTTAGCATTGTTAGTGTAGACTAGCCCTAAGAGGGCAGGGGGCTCTCTGGTATCTGGTAGTGAGTTTCAGCTGTCCTAACCAGTTCAGTGGGCCCCAGTTCATTAATGTCATAAACTGTATCTGATGTGTCATGTAAGGTATCGTTGGAAAACCTAACACACTGATAATTAATATCCTTGCCTGGTGTACATATGGTAAATGCCCAAGGGACAATGGAAATGTGGAACTAAAATGTGTTTACTAGACAATTCTGGGAGTGGGTAAACAGGTTTCTCCCAGACAAAAGACAGGCCCACACTTCCAACCAGGTGTCATCAGAATCAATTAGCAATCACATGTCAAGTGGCCATTCATTTGCATTTTAGCAAACACAAGCAGGGAAAGAAACTAGCATGGAATTTTCTTCAGAAGAATCTATTTCAGAGGTTCACAGTATTATAAAACAGAGAGGCAAAGAGCCCCAAGGTATCTTTTACCTTAGGAAGATACAGGAACTAAGTACTTGGAGGAAGATCCTAATCAGATGGGTGGTCAGCCATCTTGCAAGAAGGTAATGTGGTAAAACTTTTACCTTTTACCAAGACTAGTTTTGTTAACTCTTAGCATCTAGTCTTATTTGCTTGTAATCATTTCTAACTCTATCCTTTGTACCTGGACTCGCTCAAAATCCTATCTCCTTTTGTTAATAAACTTATTTTACTTAAATCAACCCAGTGCTGTTTGAATTAAAGTGATTGTTAACTCAAGTTAAAGTACTGAGCTGTGCGGTTTGTTTCTCTACAGGACCAAACAAACCTTGTTTTTTCTGAATGGTCCAGGAAAGGGTTGGACATTGCAAAGCACGTGGTTTTGGGAAAATTCAGCACTGGGGAGTGTTGGGATCATTTTTCCAATCATAACCAAGGCTCATGGAGGCTGGAGTGTGACTGTGGTATAGCAAGTGGACTGCTGAAGTCAGAGCAGCTAAACCAGGGTGGCTTATCATGCAGACACTCATAGCATGCTTGTATGCTGTGCATGAGTGTCCAGATAAGGGAGGTACAGCTGTGGAGCGTTTTAAGGCACTCATGTTTTCAGGGCAAGTGATGACACAACCCATCACTGGTCAGGGTTGCACCTCAGAACATGACAATGTATGGAACTATTTACCTGCTCTAGCAAGTAACACCCAAGACTACTATAACAAAATGAATGAAAAATGTTTCTCTTCATGTTATGTGCATTGGCAGCATTTTTTAGATACAGGGAAAATGGCTCTGGTCAGTTTCCTATTAAGCTAAATCTTTTACAAAATAATAGGGGAGAGGAATATTTTCAGGCATCAGAATATGTGGTGGTTAAATTACTAATTGACTGGACTCTGCCTGGCATAATAGTTGAAACTACTTCTAATTTGTTTAATTTAAAAATAGATTTCAAATTGATATACCTCTTAAAATAATAATAAAATCTTAAATTATTTCCAATACTTTTAGTCTGTTAGGATATTTTTTGTTTTGTTTTTTTGTATGTTATCACAATTTTGCTTGCATATTACTAAAGTATCACTTTTAAATACATTAAAAATCTGATTTCCCTTTTTAGGATAATCTGTTAATATAGTCATATTTACTATTATAAGACTACTTTCTCCCTTGACTGATGTACAGTAGAGTCAATATTGAATGTAGACATGCCAAACCTTTTTATCCAACTGTAACAGTATGAGATTTTTTTCTGAGGGCATACTATATGAAGATGGGTTTCAGAGTAACAGCCGTATTAGTCTGTATTCGCAAAAAGAAAAGGAGTACTTGTGGCACCTTAGAGACTAACCAATTTATTCTCTAAGGAGCCACAAGTACTCCTTTTCTTTATATGAAGATGCTGAATATCATAACTAAGGCTAAGATTGTCACAGATTCTGTGACTTCCAGAGACATCCATGACATTTTCTGCCACAGCCCAAGGCAGTGGGCTGGAGCTGTCAGCCAGCAAGGGAAGCTCTCAGCCGCCAGGGGCAGAGGCCCCTGCAGCTCTCAGCCACCCCTGCGGCAGGGCTCAGGCTCTCATTTTCCTGCCCTCTCCTTAGGCTTCAATCAGCCCCCTCTCCCCACCACCACCACCACCCCCAATTATTTTTAGTAAAAGTCAAACAGATCATGGGCTTCCATGAATTTTTGTTTACTGCTCGCGACCTGTCCGTGACCTTTACTAAAAATAACCATGACAAAATCTTAACCTTAGTCATAACTAGTTTTCTTGGGGCAGATTTACCTTGTCCAGAAGCTGTTCAGTTCTGCACACCAGAAGCGCAGTTTCTTGTCTTGAAACAAACTAGAGGTGTGAGTCCTTTTCAAAAGAAAAGACTATATGAATTTTCTTTAAATTGGGTTTAGCACAACATTTATTGTAAAACAATGCATAATGTAGAATGTTGACTGAAGAAAGTAAAAATGGGGCATGAGCTTTCCTCTATATATGTTAATTTAGAAGTAGAAAACATTTCACTTGCACATAGTCTTTGCTCTGTTTTAATTAATTGATAGGGAAGTATCCTGAGTAAAAGATATAGTATCAGTTAGAGTTCTTCCTTAGTAGGTAGCATTTTAGAGTTGAAACCACATCATTGAAAGCAAGTTCTGTTATAAGTAGAAGCCTGTGGTTTCTGTTTACTTTCTGTATAAAGGTGTGCAGCAGTGCATACAGCACTTTCAGTTCACAGATAATGACTTGTAATAAGATTAAAAGTATTGATTTTCCTGAATTCTGTGGGAAGGTATTTTGGGGTGAGATATGTTCTCTGACCAGGACTTTCTGTTTGGGGAAAAAGCCTCTGCACCTGCCTCCTTCCTGGATTTAAGTTAGTGAAATCTATCCAGTTGATTTATGTGGGATGAATGTACATAAAACAGATTTTTCAGGAATAGAACACTTTCTTAATGTACGTGCCGTTGAAGTAGAGTTCCTCTCCTGGACTGGTAGGGAAAACACCCCTTGCCAGTGAGTTCTCTTAACTATGTTCACTTGGAGTTGAGTTATTGGAAATATGAAACTGTTTGATCCCCATGAGGAATATCCCAATGGTTATCCTTCAAATACAGAGAAAAAAGGTAGCTTCTGTTAAAAATATTCTAAATACTTCGAAACATTTCCAATATTTAACAAGATAGTAAGCTGAAGCTGAAAGTAGCAAAAGACCTTCACAATACGTGTGCATGAAATACATTGTAGAAAGAATATTAGTGTACACTCTGGCCCAAAGAAGCATTTTTTACCATTAAAGGGTAAGGGAATCCATTAAATGGTCTGCATGCATGCCAAAAATGAGAGAAATCTTGAAATTGTATCTGCTTGTTTTTAGTATGTTCTTGAGCTACTAAAGGTGTGAAGTAGGCTTCATTAGTTTTTTCTTTCCACACATTCTCTAAAGGTGATCCCAAGGAAGGATAGTCTTGTGGGTAAGCCATTGAATTGGAGTTCTGTTGTGGTTCTGCAACAGGCTTCCTATGTAGTCCCTAAATCTCTGTACTTCAGTTCTGCCCCTGTAAAATAGATGCAGTTCTTTTCTGTCTTCCAAAGGTATTGTAAGGATAAATCCATAAATACATGGGAGGCTTTCAAACGCTACTGTGATAGGGACCGTACAAGTATCTACAGTCATACTCTAGTTTGTCTCCCAGGCTGCCCCTCAAAACTTAGGCAACATCTCTGACTTGAATGATATTGACATTTGAAAGAGTTCATCAAATGAATATTTGCTTAGGGGTGCTCATTTCCAGTACTGTCACAATAAGTCTCTTCTTAACTAGAGCAGACTTTTGTCTAAGATAGGAATGCTTCTGTTCATAACTATTTGCTAGTGGTTCATTCCTCATACATTTTAAAGTATTTAAAGGTCCCTTTATCTAACTTTAGAGCTGATGACTTATCAAGTGATTTTAGTCTCCAAGGAATTCCAGTTCAGTCTCTTCATGGCAACAGAGAACAGTGTGATCGAGAACAAGCTTTGGATGACTTCAAGAAAGGCAAGTATTGCCCTTGAATGCTATTCTCTTGAGCCTGGCAATTTCAATCTGTACTTTTAAAAACTTAATATCCACACCAGTAGCATAATGGTTTTTGTAACACAGAGCAGTTAAAAGTAAAATAACTTCAATGTTAAATGTGTGGGAGTAAGACTCAGAATATTTTTAATTGTATTAATATACCAAATACTAGCACTAGAAAAACGTGGTAAGGAAGAGGAGATAAGTTGTTGCTTTATCCATTAAAAATTGAAATGACCATGAGTGAAAATGAGATGACAGTTTAAACTACTGCTGACTTCTCTCTTATATTTTGGAATTTAAAAAAAACAAAACTCTATTTTGTTAGAATGAAGGCTATATGAGTATGAAATGTTTGTTGTTGGGTGATGGTTTTCGTGTAGTAAAACCCACCTGGTCCATGATTGTGTCCTGCTAAGGAGAATGGCATTAAGATGAAGGCTAGTCCAGTCATTGGGATGCTAACTTGAGACTTAGAAGATCTGGGTTCAATTTGCTAATCAACTAGATTTCTTGTGTGACTTTGGGCAAGTCTTTCTGTGCCTCAGCTCCCCATCTGTAAAATGGCAGCAATAGGAATTACTTTCATCACTTGGTGCTGAGAGGCTAAGTACTCTAGATTGTGTGGTACTCCAATACTAGGATAATGGGAGCCATATAAGCATTGAAGGTGGATAGATTGTGTATTGTACATTAGCAAGATAAAAGACCAATGTATATTTTCCATACATGCTTATTGCAGGAAGAGTGAGAATATTGATAGCTACAGATTTAGCATCCCGTGGGCTTGATGTACAAGATATTACTCATGTTTTCAATTTTGATTTCCCTCGGAACATTGAAGAGTACGTTCATAGAGTAGGTCGTACTGGACGAGCAGGGTAAGTGGTTTTTCTACATATAAACTGAATTCTCTTTCATCTTTTAAAAATGACAGTAAAGCTTGCTACTTAGGATTAGTCACATTTTTATTTAATGTATATTTTTAATATATGATTTCTAAGATGTTAGAGCAACAGATAATATAAATCTTACTGCTGATGCAATGTGAGATCAACAGTAAATGATGCTTCCAGAGTATGATGTGTATACCAAGATACATTTCAAATATTAATATTCCATCTCTGGCATTGTGTGTTTTGAAATCAATTAGCAAAAGGCACATCAGGGTTTTGGCGTGAGGTTGGTAATTACTTGGGTTGTGAACAAAAAATGAAAATGGGTTTAAACCTGAGTAGTCATATTTTGGAAGATGTTCTAGATTAATATTTCCTTGTCTTAAATCTATTTTACATTATAAACTACTGTATAAAATTCTCAGTCAGCTCCCTAGGAATTCAATCAACAAGCACACTTGAAATGTCCAGAGTTTCACCTTACTACAGTCATGCAGCTTGTTGGCTTCAAAGAGAGGTTTGAATGCCAAATTAACTCCAGAAATGTAACAAAACAAATAAGATGATGAAAAAACAGTTTCTATATAGCCTTCTGTCAGCATCTGGTGATACATGGTGTTTGTCATATAAAGACTGCAGCTAGTTTCTGACTTCTTCTTGGCCTTGATCCATACAAAGTGTGCCCATAGTGCCTGTAAAACAAGTGCCATTTAATCACTACAGTGTAATAACTTAAGTTCATAGGGAAACTCTCTCTCCATTAAAGATATAATTGTGATTTTGAAGTATGCTTAAAATTAAGGTGTCAGTTGTTCTTACTGCAAATGATACTCCTGGGGGAATTCTGCGCATCTGCGGATGTGCAGAATTCCTCTGTCTGGCATAATTTTTTATTTTCTCGCTAAAAAAAACATTTTGCCTAAATCCTGCAGTTCTGCCTTTTTCCCACCAGAGGCTGCTGTGGGAAGAGAACAGCCAGCTGCATTCATGCTGGCTGTTCTGGTGCCACAGCTGCCTCTGGTGGACAAAAAGCAGAACTGCAGCATTTCTTAGGTAAAATGTATTTTACGTGGGAAAACACAAAATTCTGTTCCCAGTGCTGCAGAATTCCCCCAGGAGTGGAAGTTCATCACAGCACCCTGCCTGTGGAGCCAGGTTAGGGTAGAGTGGGGTGCAGAGCTGCTGGGGAATCACAGACTGGGGTTCAGAATGGCTAGTGGGAGGGACAGACTGGAGCATGGGCTCAGAAGCTAGTGGGGTGACAGTATTGAGCCTGGGGATGGGGAAGGGCAGTTGCAGAGACCCATGGGGAGTAGGGGTGGAGGAACAGGGGCACACATGCCTGACTGAATGGGAGAGGCTTGGGGTCAGCCAGGGTCTGCATGAGGGAGGCTTTCCAACACCCTAACAATCCCACACACCACCCCAAAGAAAAACCTGCCAGCCACACCCAACACCCTCCAGGTTCACTCCTAGGCTCCTTCCCTCTCCCTCAAGTCCTCCGTTACTTCTGACTCCCCCAAGCCTTTGCACTGCTTTTCACAGGTGCAGGAAATACAGTTCTGTATTGTAATTTAAATGAATTATACAAAGTTCTGTATTAATATGCCTAGTAAGGAATCTGTCAAAAAAAATTACCAGGATTTTTTTTTTTGCTTTGTATTGTTACAGACATACTTGCTGACAAATATTTTGAAACAAATTACCAAAATTGAAACTGGCATGATTATATAATTTTACAGAATTTTCAAATATTTTAGTGTAGAATTTTTAATTTTTTGGTTCAGCATTTCCCCAGGAGTAAAATGAAAGATTACAGAGTAAGTATTTGTCTCCATAGTAAACTGGGAGACGGAATTTGAGAACATAATTATTTCTGAACTTCTTGCTGGTAGTTGTAGCCATTGTGCTCCAGTTTCATGACCGTTACTGGCAGTACAGTGGGTTCTAAACCTGTTCCCATTCTGCCTTAATCAAATAATAATGAAGGGGGAGACGGGGAGGGAGACACATGCACCGACCGACCCCCCCCCCTCCCCGGGGTGGTGACCCTCATTGTGGCAGGCAGTTTGGGGGAACAGTTGAACAGGTGCTGCGTACAGCCAAATCCAAGGAGCCTAAAGAGGCTTAAAAGTCTAGAAGATGGACAAATGATTCCATTATATAAGAATGAACTCAGCAGTTCCCATTACATGACCTCCTTTTCACGTGTATTGCTTCCCCAGACAGCACGGAGGACGCCATTTAAAAATGGCATCCTCCGTGCAGCGTGACCTCATGCACACTATACATGCAAGGTCACACCACATAGAGGATGTTGTTTAGCTCTGCAAAATGGCACTCTCCACACAGTGTGACCTTACACACATACAGAGTGTGTGAGGTCACACTATGGATGATGCCATTTTGCGGAGCTAAAAATATCCTCTATGCGGCATGATCCTTGTATGTATGGGTCTTGCTGTGCGGAGGGTGCCATTTTGCAAAACTACAACCTCTGCATACTTGGGATTGCCACAACCTCGTCTGCTGATGGAGTTACTCCACTTGGGGTTGTGATCCACAGTTTGGGAACTTCCGATTTAACAAAAAGGAACAGCAACTGCTAATGAAGATGCTTTACTGAGGCAACATAAGACATATGCAGGTTGCCTAAGAACGCTGTACTGAGCCTCTAATGGGATGGAGCTTTGTTGATAGGCGTTTTCCTAATGCTTCTATATTAGTATGTATCTTGGATTTTATTCTAGGGAGTTCATTTTAATGTATTGTACAGATTTGTTCTTATAAAATAAATATATATTCCATATCTGTATCTCTTTATATATGGAAATTGCACTGCTTTTAAGCTATTGATGTATGTGGTTACAGTATTTCAGTGTCAGAAAAAACACTGTACTATGTAAACTTCGCCCTTTTTAAAGTAGTATTAAGCAGAATGAGAACTGACTGTAAGACTTCCATATTGATTTTCATACTTCAAATTTCATAAATGACATTCTCCAGCAACAAGAGGAAGTAAAAAAGTTTGAAAGTGGTTAACGTATCTTGTAGCACAATCCTGTGGATGAGACATGGACTAAGAATCATGGGACCAGATTTCTGAATTTCAGTTGCTCCTTAACTTAGGGCAAGTCACTTAACCTTTGTGCCTCCATTTTCCCATTTGTAAAATGGTGATCTATCTGGTTATGTAGACTGCTGTTAGATCTACAGATGAAACACATAAGTGGTTAGTAGTAAGAGTGTCTAGGGAACATTTAATGCAGCATTGGTCATCTTGCAAATTTTTCTTATGGACAATACATAAGAATGTAAAACGTCTGATAACTCATTTATGCCTAATGTGGATGAGACTTAGCAGTGAGCTCTTTAAATGTATATATATTTCTGCTCTGTACAGCCAAATCCAAGAAATCTAAAGAGGTTTGAAAGTCTAGAAGCTGGACAGAGGATTCAGCCACATATTGTCAAATCTGATTGCATAGCTGCAGACTTTTTTTCAAAAAAATGTACCAATCAATTACAGTTGCTGGAGAGGAGTAACTATAAAGCTAGAAAACATTTTCTAGGATCAACAGGTGAAGCAGAGCGAAGTCCAGTCTCTTCCTAGCCCAGGCAGTGTGACAGTAAATGTCTGCTTAGAATTTTTGTGCACAAGATTTCTATTCTGTGAGGAAAAAACATGGGCCAAATTCTGAAAACCAGTGACCAGCAGCATGAGAAGGCACCAATCACTGGTAGTGCCTTGAAGCTATTGTAAATTGCTTAGAGAAGTTGTCTGCTCTCTTCTTTGGCTTCAGGCCAGTAGAGAGGGTACTCTATCAATTAATAGCTCTGACAGGAGCAGGACAGAGGCTGGGTTGTAGTACCCCTGTTTATGGTTTATTACTATGTTTCACCCCTGCGATTGTCACTAAACATATTTTCCCTAATAGATTATTCCTACTTCTGACTAGAATAATTCGTTAAGAGAAGAGATCGTTTCAGGCTAGACTGAATACAAACACGCAGGTTGCTTTTGCAATGTGTGCATTCACCCAACCACTTGTGGGTCCATTTTGTGCTTTTCTGAGTTTGGCTTAATGTGCTCAATGTTTAGTTTTCTGGAAGAGTTCAGATTACTGTTTGTTAGTGTTGTACTAAATGTTAACCTTTTTCAAAGTGATCCATTGTAGGTATGGACCTACCATATTCAGAAATGAATTGTAGAAAACTCATTTAACAAGAATGAATTAAGTACCAGGCCTAAAGATGTTAATAGGGCAGCAATAAATCAGTTTACATAGTAAAAGCAACACCATTGAGGAGTCTAGCTTTTTCCACCAGTTCTGTTAATGAAAACTTAATTTATAAATTGCAACGTTATTTCTGAAATCTCAGTACTCTGACTTTCTCCTCTCCTTGGACAAGTTTAGCTTCTTATGCCTATGTCGGTAGGAAGTGTCCAACAATGTAGTTTTCTCCTCTCTTGAAGAGTAAGAATGTATTTTTCTCTTAGACGCACAGGGGAGGCTGTAACGCTTGTCACTAGGAATGACTGGAGGATTGCATCTGAGCTGATCAGCATTCTTGAAAGAGCAAATCAAGTAAGAATATTTACCTTAGCAGGGCAAGGTGTACATAGTTCTCAATTGGTTAAATGTCACTAAATACCATTTGAAATGGTATTTTAGCATGGGGGAGAAGCTTACTGAGAAGCCCATTCTTAACCGTATCATCTGTAGTTTCACTGGGAAAATTGGGAGCTTGGGCCCTCCAGCCTTCAAAAAAAAAAAAAAAAATCCCCAAATTGGACATTCTGGCAGTGGTACTTTACCTCAGTTGTAAAAAGAGAAGCCAGAAGACAGGCTGTTGCCATTCAGTATGGTAGAGTCTGCCTAACTTCAATTAAGCCCTTCAGCTGAGCACTGAAAAAGGACTGTACAAGAGAGTGGACTGAGTTTTCCAAAAAGCATTTGTTGACATGATTGTCCATATGTAATCCACTCTGGGTATGCATGTGTCCTGTCTTTTGGCCAGCAGCATCCACTGGGGCCATGCAGTCACCCTGAGTGTCCTTCTGTTCAGTTCGCAAGCTGAAAGGGTGGAGCGGGCTCAGCTGTCCCTAATTTCCTTCTTATTACTTGTGGCTCTGAGACAAAACCTTGGCAGTGTCCAGGCCTCAATGCGTTCGTGTAAACTGTTTTCCTTGTAGGTACTTGTAAATATGTGTGCAAGGATTAGGATTATAGTACAGTGAGGAATATTAGGTATAATTATTTTTCTTCTTCAAGGGAAAATATTTTCCCTTGGTACAGGGAATTACTCATAACTGAACTAAGTCTCCTGACTTTAAAACCTGCCCCTCCTCCCGCATGCTGCTTAGTGATGGCCACACAAGATGCTTATTTTGTCTCAGAGAAAGGACATAGACCTGATAAGTTTTCCATCTGTAGTCTTCTTCAGAAAGGACCAGAAGTTGAGAGAGGCTCACCTCAAACTTCCTTTTAGACTACTCTGTAGCCTGCCTTAGATCTGTGCAAGCAAAGAAACCTCTCTGCCCCCTCCACCCCCAAAAAGCTCACCCTAGGTCCAGAAGTGCTCTAGTAATGCTTTAGATCAATAGTTGAGCCCCATCCTCCAAGAGAATCCTGGCTGTGGACTCTGGTAGGATTGTTTAGATCCCCAAGTAAACTTTGGATGGGGTAGAAAGGATCACTTCTCTGGGAAGCATAAAGGTAGATCACCTGCTGCAGACCTGAGTAAAGTGGTTGAAATTGCCTTACTACTCCCAGTCTAAGGGGGCTTCATTGTCTGGATCAGGTACTGCTGGACCCCCAAGGGAGCAGCGCTGGACCCCCAAGGGAGCAGCGCTGGACCCCCAAGGGAGCAGCGCTGGACCCCCAAGGGAGCAGCGCTGGACCCCCAAGGGAGCAGCGCTGGACCCCCAAGGGAGCAGCGCTGGACCCCCAAGGGAGCAGCGCTGGACCCCCAAGGGAGCAGCGCTGGACCCCCAAGGGAGCAGCGCTGGACCCTTGGCACCATCTTTGAGTGGTACAGAGACTGCAGTACTGATGATTCATTTGGTACCAATCACATCAGCAGAGTTCACTCTGGTGCTATAAACCCCTTCTCCACTTCTCAAGGCAATGTTTTTTGAACTGAGATCATTTGCAGTAGTGGGAGACGGTCAAGTATCAGCTGAACCAGAGTCACTGTTGCTGTCCTTGGTCCTGAATGTCTCCTCTACAGTGCCAGCTACCACTACTGCTGTGGTTCTGAGTACCTCTTCAACACAGGTTGAGCCACAAACCCTTCTTCTGGATGAGGAGTGCTTCGTCTCTTTATCTGATTCAAGTCAAAGTAAAAAATAATATACTGATTATTCCCTGATGTCATATTCATATGACCCTTAAAACTCAGATTTGAGAGCCTCTGTCAAGATCTAGGGTTTACAGAGACAGGCAGTCTTTTTTTGGTGACATCCACCTTGGCTCTGGGTGTTTTCCTCTATAACAGACTGCTGGCCCTACTGGAATGCCTGGGGATTACAACAATTGGGACAACCTGCATCTGCACCTGCTCCAGAATTAGGTCCATTTCTCCTGTACCGTCTTAAAGTATTGTTTCTCAAACTGCACTGCAACACACTGAGCACACCTACCAAAGATATCAAAAGAAAAGCATCCTTCCATGGGTGTTCAGTCCGTCTGTGGCCGCTGCTTCTTCATCACAAGATGAGGCAATTGTTCCTTCAGCTCCCTCTCAACCAATTACAAAAGTTACAGGAATTGGTCCACCGTATAGAATTTGAATAGAAACTCCTGTGGAGGTAGTACCGGAGAACTCCTGCAAGCTCTTAGATATACTCCATGCGTAGTCGCTAGGGATTACCTATCAATGAAGCCTTGTTGGAACTGGCAGAGGACATCTGGGATATTCAAGCATCAGTTGCACTGACATCTAAGAAGGCAGATAAACTGTATTAGATACTTTCAGAAGGAAGATTTTATCCATAATACCTTGTGTACCAGGTTCACTTTCTTGTCATGGTGGCCAATGAGAGAAATAATAAAAAGTTGCAACCAAAAATTACACCAAAAGGCAGGAGGCTAAAGTGTCTCTAATTACTGATCAGTTAGCCTGCAATTAAAAATTATTACCCTTTGTCAGTAAGATACAATTACTTGAACTGGTCCAAGGTCTTAAACTTTGCTAATAACGTTCTTCAGGAGAGCAAGAAAGCGTGAAAGAGAAAAATTTTCTGGGGGGCAGTTGGTAGCACTAACCTCTTCCCAGGACACTTTAGATGCTTCCAATACAATGGCTAGATACATGGCAACTTCTGACACCATAAGGATAGAATCCTAGCTATGGTCTTTAACATTGCATGGTTGGGGAGGTGCAGACAGCAATTAAAGATCTCCCTTTCAAGGACTCTGCACCCTTCATCACAAATGCAGCTGGTGCTCTGCATTTTAGAATCCCAGCCCAGGCTCCAGTTGCTAGGCGTATACACACCAGCAGCTAGAGGAAACAGAGAAGACCTCAATCTTATACCACTCAAAGATCATGGCTGAGCCTTTTTCAGGCAAAGATGCTTGGAACCTTGGAGGAAGAGACATCTTCCAGAAAAGGAGACCTTCAGCCTCTACATATCCTGAACCTGATCTTCGTCCTGGATATAAAGGACATTACAGTTCAGCCACAGTCTTGGACAGAGCATCACCTGATTAAGGCCATGGTCAGAGACTTTCCAGCATCCAGGCAATAAGAAAGAGAAATGATCCTGATTCGACCAGAGTCTTGTGGACTCCAAATTCTAAAGCAGTAGTCCCCAAACTTGTCAGTGTCATGCCCCCCTTACCCCTATCCACACCCTTCCAGGGGCCAGGAGCAGGACCACAGCTCCCGAGGGGGGGTGCAGACAGGAGTAAGGGGGCTGACGCTGCAGCTGGGGTGGATTTGGGGCTGAGAACTGAGCAGTGGCTAGGGGGTGGGACTGGGGCCAAGAATAGACCTGCAGCTGGGGGCTGGAAGCAGGGCCAGGGCTGTGGTTGGGGGGCCAAGGCTGGTGCTGGGAGTGGAGCCAGGGTTACAGCTGGGGTCGGAGCAGAGTTGGGGGTATGGAACAGGGCAGGGTGGTGCTCTCACCCCACCTCTCATGGGAGCTGGCCTGGGCTCCTCCATTCCCCCCTAAGGGGGCACACCCCACATTTTAAGGACCTATGTTATAAAGCTTGGTGAGGGGCAACAGCACCCCAGGCACAGGATGAGGAATTGAGGATTTGATGAATCATTACTAAGGCTAAAATTTAGTCACAGCAGCTATGGATTCCATGACTTCTTGGGCATCAACTGCCAGGGGCTGAAGCCAGGGCTGGAGGCGGGACTGCGCGCCCCTGCACTGCAACTGGGGCTGGAACCAGGACGGTATGCCCCTGCCCCGCGGCTTACAGCCAGCTTGAGTGGGGGCCTCTGTGCCCCCCGGCTGGGGCTGTGCTCCCCACCATGGCAGGAGGCTCTGCCTGTCAGTCTTCCCTCCCCCCCCCCAATGGGACTTCAGCTGTCATTCCTCCCCCTTACCTAGCCCTCCCCCCCCCATTTATTTTTAGTAAAAGTCAGGGACAGGCCACAGGCTCCCATAAATGTTTGTTTATTCCCCATGACCTGTCCATGACTTTTACTAAAAATTAACTGTGACAATATATTAGTCTTAATCATTACTATTCTGTTCTGGTCTCGACCATTGACACACTGGCCCACACAGATGTTCCTGGGTTTTCAGACACCCTGTACTGGATGAAGAGAAAGAGGCAGAAACTTGAGCACCGATGGTGGAAAACAAAGGCTGATTCCAACGGGATGAAATATAACAAATTCTTAAAGCTTATGTTGAGACTATATTAGAGGCCAAAAGAACCTTCATATCAGCTTCCATTGAGGCTTCCAAACCCTACCCCAAGATGGTAAATCACTTCATCAATCCTAAATGCCTACTGTCTGCATCAGAGCCAAGCAACAATTGTTGCAAAGAACTATCATCTGAATTTCCAGAAAAGATCTCTCACATTTAGGAAGCCTTCTCAAACAGCATGGATTCACTCTGCCTGCACCCGTCCGCCAACAAACATCCCAGCTACATTCCCAGAGTTCATTACACTCACTCTTCAGGAAGTCCTAGGTACCCTGGAGAAGTCCCAACTAAAGATTTGTGAATGCCAGCCTCCTAGCCTTGAGAAAGAGTCATGAACAGCTGGTACCACTCTTGTCTAAAAGTGCTAACACCTCATTCAGAGATACTCTTCTTTCAAACACACAATAATCAGACCAACACTGAAGAAACCCACTCTAGATACTTCAGTCCTTGCCAAATATCACCAAGTGTCAAACCTCCCATTTGAGAGCAAGCTCATAGAGAAGCTGGCAAAAGGCCAACTACAAGCTCATTTGACCGAAGCTAACATTCTAGATACATCCGTGTGGATTAAGGCCAAGACATGAAACTCAAACTTATTGGCACTAATGGATGATCTGCTGTCAGTGGACAGACGTGCATTCTCATCCTGGACCTCTCTACAGCATTTGACACTGTTGATCATGAGATACTGCTGTCTCATCTGAGAGTCGTGGCAGGAGTCCAGGATAATGCACTAAGATGGTTTGAGTCCTTCCTGGAGGGACACACCCAAGAAGTAGTGATGCTTCTCCACCACTAAACCCCTCACTTATAGGGTTCTACAAGGATCAATGCTCTCTCCTGTCCTTTTCATCATCTACATTTTTCTAGTAGGTGAACTGGTCAGACATCAACTTAAGTGCCAGCAATATTCAGATGAAACACCACTCTACTTACCTTTCACAACATAAACATACCACTACAACCAAGATGGCTCAGTGCTTGGATGAGGAATACCTGGATGAAGCTGAACCTGGGCAGAACAGAGATGATGCTGGTGGACAGAGGAAAGTATTTTCAGAAGTTTGCAGTATAGTGCAGTCTCTTTGGCTGAAGGTTCACATTCATAATTGGTCAATTCAGTCGATCGTCTAAGACAGTGGTTACCAACCGGTCGATCCTAGAGGATCTTCCAGTTGATCGTGATCTCCAGTGGTGCAATGGGGCTGCCACTAAGACAGACTCCCTGCCTGCCCCAGCCCCATGCCGCTCCCAGAAGTGGACAGTGAGCCCCGGGGGCGGAGGGGAAGGGATCTCCCTCTGCACACTGCTCCTGCCTGCAAACACCGCCCCCACAGCTCCCTTTGGCCACAGCTCCCTGTTCCCAGCCAAAGGGAGCTGAGGGAGCAGTGCTTGCAGGGAGGGGCAGCGCATAGAGCCATATGCCACCCGCCCTCCCTGCTTTCAGGAGCTGCTAGGGCACTTTGGCCCCTTCCGGGAGCGGCGTGGGGCCAGGGTAGGCAGGAAGCCTGCCTTAGTGGCAGACATGCTGTGCTGCCAACCGGGAGCTGCCGGAGGTAAGTGCTGCCTGGCGGAAGGGCACACCCCACTCCCTGAGCCCCCTCCTGGAGCCAGCACCCCAGATCCCCTTCTTCACCAACACTCTGCCCCAGTCCTGACCCCCCACCCAGATCCAGCGCCCACACCTCCTCCTGCACACCAACTTCCTGTCCCAGCCCGGAGCTCCCTCCTGCACCCAAACTCCCTCCCAGAGCTTGCATCCCTACCCCTTGCCCCAGGGTCAGCCCAGAGCCCCCACCCACACTGTGAACCCCTTGGCCCCAGCCCACACCCCCTCCCAAACCCCTACTTCAGCCCGATGAAAGTGAATGAGGGTGAGGGGGAGCGAGTGACGGAGGCGCGGGGATTGGAGTGAGTGGGGCAGGACTTTGGGGAAGGGGCAGGAGGTTGCCCTTAAATTCAAAAAGTGATCACTGCATGCAAAGCTGGCTGAAATCTGACTACCTGCTAAGCAGACATTACATAGGTATGTTAGTGCAACTCTCTTCCAATATTCCCTTGTTCAGTTGGAGGGTCCCAATCAAATGCAAAGGTGAGGAGGGGAGCATTCTCCCCACCAATACCTGAGTGTCAGATGCCTCTCTCTCCTGGGACGGGGAGCACATCCAAACCACCATCAAATGCAAGTCTGTGGACCCATGAGAAAACTAGTGCAAGTAAATATATTAGAACTCAGGGTAATTCGCCAAGTCTGACTACATTGCTACCAATGATTCAGGGACTGACCATACAGAAAATGACTGACCCACATGACTGACATGTTTTATATAAACAGGCTGGAAGGAGCCCAGTTATAGCCCCTATGGCAGGAGACTGTTCGTTTGATTCTGGAATAGATTCTTCCAGAGCCCTATACCTCCTGTAAGATGCCGTGAAAGATCTAATTGGGCAATTCTCCAGCAATTTAGTGGACAGTCAGACTCCATTATCTAAGACAGAGGTCTCAAACTCAGTTTACCTTAGGGCTAGTGCCAGTCCTCAAATCCTCCCAGTGGACCAATAATGTCACTGAAGATGGTGTTCAGAAAAGAAAATGTTTATATTGTATTTTTTATTTTGAATTTCTTAGAAATAATTAAACTATCATACAACTCTATACAATTTTTCACCTCCCAGAGAGTTTTTAGTGTTGGCCAGCCACCTGGCAATGCTTCAGTTCTGTGAGTTTGTTGATGTTTGGCCTCAGTGACTGAGCAGTTGAAATGTTCAGGATTGCAGCAAGGTGCGCATCAGCTAGTTGTGTTTGGTGTTTTGACTTGTATTCATTGTGTGGTGGAGGGGGAAGTAATGCTGTCTCCATGGCTGACTCTGCACGGCAACTAATGATGATTCCTCCAGGGCTGACTGTGCCCGGCAACCAGTGATGGTATCTCTGTCCCTCTCCCCCAGCCAATGGGATCTCCGGGGGGCGGTGCCTGTAGTTGAGATTGCCGCTAGCATGTCTGCCTGCATCTCTCTTGCACAGGCCGCAGTGGGGCGGTTCTCGGACCAAAGATGGCCCGCAGGCTGGGACTTTGAGACCCCTGATCTAAGACATCTTTCAAGGATGGTGTCAGCTGTCAGTAAACCTGTTTTCGAAAGTCACTAATGAGAAGTGTCTTGGATTCTGTTTGAGGGGAGGCCTAAGTACAAGGTTTCTTGTCAGACACATTCTTCAATCCGTGGTCTCCAGAATGATGATGATTCAGATGGTATTGAGAAAGATCCCATAGATCTGATAGCGAAGACTAAGATTTAGTCATGGGTATTTTTAGTAAAAGTTATGGACAGGTTATAGGCACTAAACAAAAATTCACGACCCGTGACCAGGCCAGACTTGTGCTATATATCCCTCACTAAATCTTGGGTGCTCTGTGGGGGGGAGGGTCGGGGGCCACCTGAGCTGCTCAAGTGGCCCTGGGGTCAGTGGCACCGGCGGTTGCAGAAGTCACGGATCCCAGAAAGTTACAGAATTCATGACCTCCGTGACAGACTCACAGCCTTACTGATAGCACCCTTCTGGCCAAGATAGTTTTTAATATTCAGATCTCAGTCTTATCAGCTCACCCTCCAAAATCCTTACCACCTTTTCTGTTGGACTTAATCTCTCAGGATAATGGAAACTTCCTGCTTCTGGATCCAGCCTCCCTCCACCTCACAGTTGAGATGTTAGCTGGATAAAGGACACAGAGATCATAGAATATCAGGATTGGAAGGGACCTCAGGAGATCATCGAGTCCAGCGCCCTGCTCAAAGCAGGACCAGTCCCCAACTAAATCATCCCAGCCAGGGCTTTGTCAAGCCTGATCTTAAAAACCTCAAAGGAAGGAGATTCCACCACCTTCCTAGGTAACGCATTCCAGTGCTTCACCACCCTCCTAGTGAAAAAGTTTTTCCTAATATCCAACCTAAACCTCCCCCACTGCAACTTGAGACCATTATTCCTAGTTCTGTCATCTGCTACCACTGAGAACAGTCCAGATCCATCCTCTTTGGAACCCCCTTTCAGGTAGTTGAAAGCAGCTATCAGATCCCCCCCTCGTTCTTCTCTTCCTCAGACTAAACAATCCCAGTTCCCTCAGCCTCTCCTCATAATTCATGTGTTCCAGTCCCCTAATCATTTTTGTTGCTGGACGTTTTCCAATTTTTTCACATCCTTCTTGTAGTGTGGGGCCCAAAACTGGACACACTACTCCAGATGAGGCCTCACCAATGTCGAATAGAGGGGAACGATCACGTCCCTCAATCTCCTAGCAATGCCTCTACTTACACGGTCCAAAATGCCATTGGCCTTCTTGGCAACAAGGGCATACTGTTGACTCATATCCAGCTTCTTGCCACTGTAACCCCTAGGTCCTTTCCTGCAGAAGTGCTGTCTAGCCATTCGGTCCCTAGTCTGTAGTGGTGCATGAGATTCTTCCGTCCTAAGTGCAGGACTCTGCACGCTGCACTTGTCCTTGTTGAACCTCCTCAGATTTCTTTTGGCCCAATCCTCTAATTTTTCAAGGTCCCTCTGTATCCTGTCCCTACCTTCCAGCATATCTACCTCTCTTCCCAGTTTAGTGTCATCTGCAAACTTGCTGAAGGTGCAATCCATGCCATCCTCCAGATCATTAATGAAGATATTGAACAAAACTAGCCCCAGGACCGACCCTTGGGGCACTCCACTTGATACCGGCTGCCAACTAGACATGGAACCATTGAGCCCGACAATCTAGCCAGCTTTCTATCTGCCTTATCGTCCATTCATCCAGCCCATACTTCTTTAACTTGCTGGCAAGAATACTGTGGGAGACCATGTCAAAGGCCTTGCTAAGGTCAAGGAATAACACGTCCTCTGCTTTCCCCTCATCCACAGAGCCAGTTAGCTCATCATAGAAGGCAATTAGATTAGTCAGGCATGACTTGCCTTTGGTGAATCCATGCTGACTGATCTTGATCACTTTCCTCTCCTCTAAGTGCTTCAGAATTGATTCCTTGAGGACCTGCTCCATGATTTTTCCAGGGACTGAGGTGAGGCTGACTGGCCTGTAGTTCCCCAGATCCTCCTCCTTCCCTTTTTTAAAGATGGGCACTACATTAGCCTTTTTCCAGTCACCAGGACCTCCCCCGATCTTCATGAGTTTTCAAAGATAATGGCCAATGGCTGTACAATCACATCCGCCAACTCCTTTAGCACTCTCGGATGCAGTACATCCGGCCCCATGGACTCTGGTCTCTGGATGTTCAGAACGCTTTAATTCAAAGTAAAAATGATTCCACCAGCTCAACATACACAACCAAGTGGAAGAAATTCATTATTTGGGCTGAGCAGTGCCATTTATTTCCTATTAAGACACAATTTTCAGCTACCTGAACCACTTGCTGAATTTAATGAGTTTGGGACTGCCTGTTAGTTTCATTCATGTTCATTTGGCAGCCATATCAACATATGTTCTCCCACACAAACATTCAGGACCACAGTTTTCTCCCACCTTGCAGTGGATCATGTTTCTTTCCCCTTCTCAGAGTTCCTCCTCCTTCCTGGAATATTGATGTTGTCCTAGCGGGTTTAATAGGACTCCTTGTTTGTGCCCCCAGACAACTTGTTCCTGACTACACATGTCCAGGAAAACAACCATCTTCATAGTAGTTACATCAGCTCAAAGAATTGGGAAAATACAGGTACTTATGCAGGCCTCATTATATAATATTCCACTCAAAATCACCTTTAGCTTCTATCCCTATATTTTTGCATAAAGTATTCTTAGATTTTCATTTGAAGCAAATGATTCATTTGCTAGTGACTTTCCTTACACCATATTTTAACCATATTCTTCAACTGCTTGCTGATGTCTATTCTGTTGTAGGTGTGTGCGTGTCCATGTGCACAGTTGTTGGAGACTTTTGCCTTAGCGGTATCCATAGGGTTGGTTGTGGTGCCCTCTGGAGTGCCATGCTTATGCATCAGTATATCAGGTGCCGCTGGCCCTATGCCCTCTCAGTTCCTTCTTACTGCCTGTGATGGTTGGTCAGAGTGCTCCTCTCCCTTGCCTCGCAAATGGTCAGCAGTTTCTTTCCCTTTTGGCTTCACTTGGCCTGTCAGTCTTTTCGGCCCCACTTAAAAGGCAGAGTGGTTCAAGTCCTGACGAACAACACCACCACAGTGTTTTATATCAACAGGCAAGGTGGAGCCAGGTCATCAGCCCTCTGCCTGGAAGCCCTCCGGCTTTGGGACTTCTGTGTGCAGCATGCCATTCATTAGATGGCAGCACACCTCCCTGGAACCAGGAACATATTAGCAGCTCGCCTCAGCAGAGCCTCCTTGTCTCACTATGGATGGGCATTCTACCCCAAGGTGGTCAATGGGATTTTTCAAAAGTGGGGATCTCCCCGAATGGATTTGTTCGCGACTCACCAGAATAGGAAATGTCATCTGTTCTGCTCATTTCGGGGGAATGAAAGGAGCTCCTTGTCAGAAACCTTCCTACTCCCGTGGTTGGGGACTCTGATGTACGCTTTCCCACCGGTGCTGTTGCTGCACAAAGTCCTCACGAAGATCAAGCAGGACGAAGCCAAGGTAATCATGATAGCCCCGGCTTGGCCTCACCAACACTGGTTTGGCACGCTGATGGACCTGTTGGTAACAACCCTGATGCAGTTGCCCCTCTGGCCGGATCTCCTGTTCCAGAATCATGGCAGGCTCCTGCACCCAAATCTACCACTGCTGCACCTAACAGCTTGGTTGCTGCATGGTTAACTGCTGAAGAGCAGGAGTGGTTGGCCCATGTCCAGCAGATCCTACTGGGTAGTAGAAAGCCCTCCACTCCACTAGAGCAACCTACCTGGCCTAATGGAACGATTCACATGCTGGGTCTCGGCCCACAGGGTTAGGCCGAGCAGGCCTTGCTACAGTCGATCCTATCTTATGCATCTCACACTCCAGGGCTTGTCTCTTTCATCAATTAAGGTCCATTTGGCCACCATATCAGCCTTTCACCCTCTGTTCCAGGGCAGGTCAGTCTTCGCTCATAACGTGATGGGCCGGTTCTTAAAAGGTCTGGAGCAGCTCTATCTCCAAATCTAGGACCCAATCCCTCTATGGGACCTGAATCTGGTGCTTGCACGGCTCATGAAAGCCCCCTTCGAGCCCTTGGTGTCCTGTTCCCTTCTTCTGCTCACCTAGAATGGAATCAACATGAACAAGCACTTGAAGAAGAAACAGTTACCCACCTTTCGTAACTGTTGTTCTTCAAGATGTGTTGCTTATGTCCATTCCATTACCTGCCCTCCTGCCCCTCTGTTGGAGTTGCTGGCAAGAAAGAACTGAGAGGGCATAGGGCCAGCGGCGTCTGATATACCGGCACATGCTGTGGCACTCCAGAGGGTGCCATAGCCAACCCTATGGATACTGCTAAGGCAGAAGTCTCCAACAGCTGTGCACGTGGGCGTGCGCACACTTAGAACGGAATGGACATGAACAACACATCTCAAAGAACAGTTACAGAAGGTAGGTAAAAAGAAAAGGAGTACTTTTGGCACCTTAGAGACTAACAAATTTATTTGAGCATGAAGGTAGGTAACCATTTTATCTGATGTTGCTTCTGGCAGAGCAGTGTTATGTTTCTTTAAGTAGACTCCAAGCACCTGTCTGTCTTCAGTTCACTGTTTTGAGCCACCAAGAGTGGAATATATATATGGAGTACTCAAAGAAGAGTCACCTTATAGAAACTTGAGTTCTTCGAGATGTGGTGGTATATATATTTCACTACGTGCCCTCCTTCCCCTCTACAATGGTGTTTTCCATATCTTAAAACAAAACAAACAAAAAAAACCCTTAAAAACAATGTCCACTTGAAAAGGAAAAATCAGCCATTTCATATTCTGAAGATATTGAAATGGGACACTCAGAGATGATTAGAACTTTTCCCTTTTTTCTCACAAACAAAATTTTAGTGAAATTGACACTGTTTTACAAAGCATTTTAGTTTAGCCAGACTTGCCTTTTTCTGACAGAAAAACTCCATCAAATATGTGAACCATTTTCATTCATGTAGGGCAAAATGTACTGTGGATAGGAAAGCTAAGATTTCCTCTATCCTGCAATTGCATCAGAATGAGGTGGTTGATCTTCACTAAACAAAAATACTAAACTGTGGTGTTTCTTTCTTAACCACTTGAATTCTTGGTCTTTTCATAACCAAAGTTCAGTGAACTCTAACTTGGTGGTCTGATACTAAGGCTTACTTGGATGAAAAATCCTAAGAGAATTCCAGGCACTTTAAAAACAACATTTTAAGAACTAAACATGAGCAGATAAGGAATTTAGCTAACCAGATTGAAGGTGTAAAGTTTGGGTGCAGAAATGGAGTAAACAGCATAAAATTCAAGTAGATTATTTAGTGCCAGATTTTAATCTACTTGAATTTTATGTCCTTTTCCCATAACTTTTTCTGAGGCATTTAACTCAAAGGCAGAAGTCTTTGAAATACATCATAGGATTTTTTAGTTGACAATATTGTATTGGTTTATCTACGTATACTAGAAATCTAATGACAAAGCAGCAAAGAATTTATCACTCAAGCTGCACAAGATTTTTCCTAATTTTTTTAGGTAAAAAGATATCTTCCCTTGGCTTTTTCTTGTTGGTGTGCTGATAAAGTATTCAGCTGCAAGGTCATAAGAGTAATAGAAAACATTCTGGATAAATACTTATTTGTTGACCTCATGGGCATATGACTGCAAAGCTTAGAGAATCACTTAGAATAAACTTTCTCCATAACATACCTTTCTAATTATCAGGCAGTTCCTGAAGAGCTTATTTCAATGGCAGAAAGATTCAAGCAATTTCAGATGAAAAAAGAAATCGAAAAGGATTTAGGAAGACCTCGTGGAAAGTCCCAGAAAGGTTTTTAATCGCCTGAGAGATATTTAAACAACGTAAGTAAATTCTTATAATAGTCATATAGATTTGAATTTAGGGCCAGTTTTTTCAAGTATGTGTACTTTTGTCTTGTCTTGTACACACGAATTAGGTCTGTGGACTTTTTGAAAATCTGGTTCTCCTTACATTTAATGATGTGTTGCTATGTTTAGACGTCACTCTCAATTATTCTTTAATCCACGCTTAAGGGGGGGAAGTGTATGTCAAGGTTAGTCATTGCAATGACATAATTTTTTAAAATTGTAAAAATGCCGGAGAAAATTAAGATTCTGCTTTTAATTTGACAAACTGCAGAATTTTTTAATATACAAGAATTTTAAAAATTAACTTTTCCCTTATATTTTCAGGGAATCAGATTGGTGCATACACCCAACGCTTGTCAGCATTGTTCCAAAATAACTTACATGCCTGATGTTACCACCATTTATGTCAGCGGAGTGCAAGGAGGATGTTACATCTCTAGTTTGGGACAGATAAGGCATGGAATACTGATGGGTGTCTTCTTTCATTGTTGGAAAATGAAGCATATTCTTACAGTAATAGCTGAATAAATCTCTGAACTAATATTTCAAGTCTGTCATACTGAGTGGATGGAAACCTAACCAAATGATTAACAGTACACAAATTTTGTGAGGCCCAAATCTTTTTTTCTAATTTGATTCTTCTGAGCCTCTTATTTTCTTTTACATTAAGCTTATATACTTATATACAAAACTCCTGTTGACTTCAGTTGAGCTAAGATTTCACCTTTCATATTTATTTTGATGTTTTTGACCTTTTTTTAAGAGAATAAAGGAATACAGTTTTGTACAGCACTGAAGTTTTCAAATGCTGTAAGATTTTTGCATTTGCTAAATAAAAACTTGAAAATGTAATAGCTTTTCCACTGGCTGTACCTTTCTTATGTGCTCTTGTTTCAAGGAGTCTCCAAGAAAGAAGAATCAAGTTAAGTTCTGTCTGAGTAGATGTAATAGATAAAGTCTGTTGTTGTGGCTGCTTGTATTCTGACATCCAAAAATTAAAGTGCAACTATAGTCGTTATCACTTAAAAGCAGGATCAGTAAAAAGTATAATTATCCTTAAGCACATTTCTGTTTTGGAATATTCAGTACTCAAGTATCCAACAAATACCTCAACGTGAGCAAAGTAATGGATGAAAGAAAATCAGAACTATGATTTTGGTTTTTTGCAAGCTATTATGCAGTGTTGCCTCTTCGGGATAAATATAGAGGTAAGTTATGATTGTTGTCTGTAAATACATATGGAGGATACTCAGCAGTGAGGGAGAAGAGCTATTTAAGCTGATGGACAATGTTGGCACAAGAACAAGTGGGTACAAACTGGCCATGGATAAAAACAGATTGGAAATTAGAAGGTTTCTAACCATCAGAGGAATGAGGTACAGGATCAGCCTTCTGGTAAGAGTAGTGGGGGCAAACAACCTAGCAAGTTTTAAGATGAAACTTCTTAGTGGGGAGATTGGACTCAATGACCCAGGAGGTCATTTCCACTCCTGTGTCCTATACTCATATTTATGTGGCTGTAAAACATTTATACCTCCTACACACAGCCCTATTCATGGGTTGCAGATGCCAAAGCCACATGGGTACATACAGCATGCAATCAAACTACAGGATGTAAATGTGTTTAGCACTTGGGTGCATATGTCTTTGCACTGGATTCCAAAATATAAAGTGACTGTAGTTACTGTTGTACTATGATAGCACTAGCATTGCTAACTGCTTTTGTCACTAGATTGCTGTGTTACTAGTGTTCATCAGTGCTATCAGGATCAGCCTGCATTCTTCCACTTTCTGACCTCAAACACTGTGTTTCCATCAACTCCATGTTATATAATTATACTTAATAGTTATAGTCCTTTGTACTTGCAAAGTGTTATGGCAGCAAATCTTTGGAACATCTCTGAAAATACATAAATAGATAAAAGCAGTTAGTTGGGGGAGTCTATATCAAAGTCAGTAACCAACTTCTGTCAGCCACTGATGATTGTCCTTCACATAAAGGCAGCCTTAATAATCTGTTCTGTTTATACTGGTGCAACTTCATTGACTTCAGAACTGCACCAGTATAACTAGGAGTATAATATGGCCATTTGTCTGTAAATTTGTTTGCCTGTCATTGTTCTGCATCAAATCAATATTTTATTTTTACTACTGAATCACTGCTGCCTTCTTAGAAGCATAGAGCTTGTCTATAGTGTGTGGCACTGTGCATTGCAGTGGGTGTAATTGGGTGCACTTGAGAAATCACATCCCCATAGTATGCATTGCTGCACTGTGTAGACAAGCGCATAGAAGTGAGAGCAGGAAAGTATGGATTATAGCTAGTTCTCCTGCCGTGCCCCTCGCCCCCCCATTGAAAGTAGTCTGGCACCAATCAGACTTGAAATTGTGAAAAACTTGTCCTGTTGTCCCTTCTCCTCTACCACTAAGTTGCATAATTTAATTTAAATGTGCAAGTCTCATTTATTGTCCATGATTACTTTACCACCACTTTTCATAGCACCAGAAATTCCCAAGGAATAACTTCAAATGTTGATTCTTTATTAGATATTCTGATTTATAAAATATAAATGAAAATTTTAAAAAACACAATAGAATATTTCCTTAATTCTGCAGTTCAAATATTGGAAATCTATTGTTTATTTCATATTTAATTTCCTTTGAAAGGAAATCACTGCTTGCCTTATCAATCAATTGCCTACTAAAAAGGTTATGTGTAGGAATAAAGAAGTGTGGAAGGTATGCGTTGTTGAGGCAGTCCAGAAAGTAATCCAAAAAATTTTGAAAACAGCTCTCAAGGTCTGTGAACAGCCATTGTTTGTCATCTGGCCAAAGGACACATGCTTGGAAAAAGGCAGTTTTGGCATGGTAGGAACAGAATTTGTCCAGCCCCCGTCTGTTTCCATGTTTTGTTTTAAGCTGATCCAGAAGATGCTTCAGAAGTTTCAGACAGTTTTTCCTGTTGAACAAGAAGATGATATTACTGGGAAATGCCTTATGTATGCTAAATAAGTGTTTCTGGAAATGTTGTTAAAGTACAGAATATTTTGCTTTTGTGAGGCATTTGATGCTGATTCCTAACCAGTGGGATAAAGAATCTTGCCAATAATATTTTCCTATGAAGTATGAAAACCCATTGCATTTTTGTAGGCCAGATTCATCCCAGGATTACATTAGCTTTTCCACAGGGCTCCCAAGATTGAAGGACTGCGTCCAAGGGAAGTTTCAGTGATGCATTATAATAGAAATTTCCTTCCACTGAGAGCCATCATAACCCAGAAACTGAGTAGTGTTGGCCAGTCATATGCTTCATTTAGTGCACTCCCCACAGCAGTTACCACCAGTGGGCAGTTTTGGAGACTGCTGCAAATTAAAGCTGCCCTTTTCTGACAAACTGATATACCACTGCCTTCCCTCGGACAGAAGGAGCCAATGGGTATGGGAAGGTGCAATTTACATGTGGTTGCACCAACAATAGTGAATCTGGCCCAGTCCATAAAACAATTTTTGAAATTACTGTTGTAGCCAAAAATAAAATGATTCTAATAATTTGATGTCTTGTATGTCAAATCTAGAGAACTGACCAACATGAAGTAGACTCTCAAGGAGTTAGCTTTGTCTTTATATGCACACCTACTTGATGACTCTGTTTTCTCTCTTCCTATGCTTAGAATTATTAATGAAATTCAGAAGGGTTCATGATTTGTAAAACTACAGAATGCAAAATGGATTATCTGTCAAAAATCAATTCCTTAAATTATACTGTTTAAAACACCAAATGGATCTTCATGTATTTTCCCCTTACCCCCCACCCCCAACATACTAATTAATGAATTGCCTCAAATAGCTAACTTATTTAGTGTCCAATATCTAGTATATATAGTGAATCATAGAACATCAGGATTGGAAGGGACCTCAGGAGGTCTTCTAGCCCAACCCCCTGCTCAAAGCAGGCCCAATCCCCAACTAAATCATCCAGCCTGGGCTTTGTCAAGCCTGACCTTGAAAACCTCTCAAGAAGGAGATTCTGCCACCACCCTAGTAACGCATTCCAGTGCTTCACCAGCCTCCCAGTGAAAAAGTTTTTCCTAACATCCAACCTAAACCTCCCCCACTGCAACTTGAGACCATTATTCCTTCTTCTGTCATCTGTACCACTGAAACAGTCTAGATCCATCCTATCTGGAACCCCCCCTTCAGGTAGTTGAAAGCAACTGTCAGATCCCCCCTCATTCTTCTCTTCTGCAGACTAAACAATCCCAGTTCCTTCAGCCTCTCCTCATAAGTCATGTGCTCCAGACCCTTAATCATTTTTGTTGCCCTCCACTGGACTCCCCAATTTTCCCACATCCTTCTTGTAGTGTGGCGCCCAAAACTGGACACAGTACTCCACATGAGACCTCACCAATGTCGAATAGAGGGGAACGATCATGTCCCTCCATCTGCTGGCAATGCCACTACTTATACAGCCCAAAATATCGTTAGCCTACTTGGCAACAAGGGCACACTGTTTGACTAATATCCAGCTTCTTGTCCACAGTGGTGAAGATCCTAATGGCTGAGCCAATAGACTTCCCAATCTAACACACTGGGGCTAACTTTTTTTTATCAGACTTAGGAAGTGTGGGGAGGGATTGTTTTGTTTTTTTGACAGATTTCATCTGTTTGCTTTATAATGCAAAAATGGGAAGTGAATTTGTGATGTAGTATGCCCCCATCTTCCTTAGACTTCAATGGAAGCCAGACATAGTCAGCACTGCACAAGATTGTATTTATTTGCCTACAACAGAAGGGTGTTGTGAGGATTAGGTGATCTGCATGAAGTGTTTTTCAAATAAAAAGGCTTCATAGAGGCTCACTATCATTCCTGAGTATGGGTTCTTGTTCTCTCACACCACAGATTAAATTCTAAATTTAGAAAGAACGAACACACTTGCTAGATTGATATAGTGGCTAAAAGAGACTTTAAAAAAGACATACGAAGTACTAACCTACAACACTTCACTCCCTTAGATTCACAACATGTCTTTGTGTTGCCATGGTTCTTTATCATGTCCTTTTCAATGTGTGAGAAAGAGAGTCGCCAGGTGTCTTCTAAATATGTATTAAAAGAATACAAACGTTTTATTAACACTTTTACCCATTTAGAATATGAGTCTTACACAGTTTCTGTAGCTAAAGAAAAGTCATCCTGAAGTGAATTTATTTGGACATGTCTGCAACATTTTTTTTTTTACTTTAAAAATATCAGTTTAATAATCTAATCCACAAAATGCTAAAATCCCCAACATTTTTCATGATGTTCCTACAAGACAGAGTTATGGTTGTCTGGATACCTTAACTGCATTTCCATACCTAAATATGTTTGGATTTTCTTGAAGTGTAAATTTAACTCTTAATTTCCTGGGTTTACAATGCATGGTTTTGGGATAATTACAACACCCCAGGAAGTCTTCCATCTTTAAAATTACTTGAAATGTACTTTCAATCTTAAAACAATTTTTTGTTTTGGGATAAGCCAATTGCGGTAGTGTTTGGCATAACTTTATTTTTAAGACTTCTTCCACTGTCTATTGATTCTGACATGATCTTGTTTTAGGAGTACGCCTCTGTTACTCTCGCAATAGTACCCTGTTATCCACCCAAGGCAAGGCATTCAGTTTGAGTAAATTAACACCCATGAAGAATTAAATAGGCTTAAGCCACATTATTTTTATCGCACCAACACATGGCTATATGCTTCCCACCCAGTTATCGATCAGCTTTCTGTGTCATGAAGCACATAGTCACGGTTTTAAATTTAATCTTCCTATTACAGGAGATCAACATGACAAGGTAATACTACTCTCAAATAGCATTAGGTGGAATTCTGTACTGAGCTTTTTAAAAAATAAATTCTGTAGCAAAGCCTTTCTTTAGCATAACACTTTCTTTTGCTGAAATATAGTAGAAAAAATGTCAGTTTCCCCCTAGATGTACTCTACTGCCACAGATCATGATTGTGACAGCCAAGTTAAATAAAAATAATGGTAATGGTGCACTTATGAAGACCTGAACTTGATGGGGAAATCTAGTAAATTGCCCTGACAATGCAAAACATTGAGATTTTAGATGTATTTTTGTGTAGACTAAATCACTCAACTTCACATACAGAAACTCATTTTGATGTTCTATTTGTGCAAAAGCATACTTTCTTTCATTCTTAATAGGTTTCTATTGTATAATCGAAAAAGGTGGCAAAAATACCTCTTCATGGCCATGGTTGGTAAGTACCACAATGTTCCAATATGGGAGGGTCTATCTCAAATTACTTCAATGTCAGACACGTTGATGTAAGAGCTTCAGGGTAGAAACTGTCTTTGTACAGAGCCTCCACAATACAAATAATAGCACAAGTTTAATAATTCAAAGATAGGGTTTTCTTAGATGATGGCTCTGATCCAGATGTAGCCACGGACAAGACAGACTAAGAGAAGAATAACAAGGAGTCCGGTGGCACCTTAAAGACTAACATTTATTTGGGCATAAGATTTCATGGGTAAAAGTGAAAATTATGAATACAGGCATAAATATATATTGGCACATGAAGAGAAGGGAGTTACCTTACAAGTGGAGAACCAATGTTGAAGGCCAATTCAGTCAGGGTGGGTGTGATCTACTCCCAATAATTGATGAGGAGGTATCAATACCAAGAGAGGGAAAATTGCTTTTGTGGTGAGCCAGCCACTCCCAATCCCTATTTAAGCCCAAATTGATGGTGTTAAGTTTGCAAATGAATTGTAGCTCTGCAGTTTCTCTTTGAAGTCTGTTACTGAAGTTTTTTGTTGAAGGATGGCTACTTTTAAATCTGTTACTGAATGTCCAGGGAGATTGAAGTGTTCTGCTACTGGCTTTTGTATATTCCCATTCCTGATGTCTGATTTGTATCCATTTATCCTTTTATGTATTGGTTTACAACACTGGTTCTCCATTTGTAAGGTAACTCCCTTCTCTTCATGTGCCTATATATATATTTATGCCTGTATCTATAATTTACACTTCAGTCATCTGAAGAAGTGGGTTTTTTACCCACGAGAGCTTATGCGCAAATAACTCTGTTGGTCTTTAAGGTGCCACCGGACTCCTCGTTGTTTTTGTGGATACAGACTAACACAGCTACCCCTCTGTTAAGAGGAGAATACTGCAGGCCCTGCTGACAAACAAAGTAATACGTAGTTTCCCCTTATAACAGTTGGGTAATTACTAGTTGAGAAGAAGACCCCTCTCACATTTAAAAAAAAAAAAAAAAAGAAAAAAAAGTTAGTTTGTATTCAAAATAAAGACAATACCTTTTAGCACTCTTCCATCCTTGGCATGTTTGGGTACTAGGTATATTGGCTTCCATTTATATTCTTGTTTGACTTTCCTTCCTAGCCATTTTTCAATTTTTAGGCCATCCTGTGTACTAGCAGGCCAGCTCTGACTCCGAACTTCCAAAGCCAGGATTATATCCACTGATATCTCCATTGGAGGATTCCCAATGCGAAGTGTTATTGCAGGGCTTCCAGCCTTTTTTTTATCCACAGTCACTTTCATTTCCGTTCCTATAAAAAAAAAAAAAGTAACAACTTTTCTTTAATAAGCTGAACTTTTTAATATTGGAGGAAACCATTTTTGAATGTTTTTTTGTTTATTTAATTAGAATTTGCAGCTAAATCATGTCGTATACAAAGCTTCAGTAATTGACTATTAGAGAATATATGAAGAGACTAAGTATTTTTAAATCAGTTTGTATAATGCAAATAGTTCTTTTTTTTTAAGGTATGTGCAGAAAATTGACCAAGTAAACAAAGGAAGATGCATGAAACTACTTAGAACTCCATGAGGGACAAATAATTACGGGTTTCCCCCATTGAGAACAAATAACCAAGCCATTTTTGTAAGTAGCTTATGTAAAATTTTAACATAAGATTTCAGTATTTGACTAGCTGCATTAATATGCTACCATGTAATGAAAAGAAAGTGCCTTTCTAATATAACTGAAATTAAGGTGTTTTGGAGAGATCTTGTATTTGCAGTGAGTACTGATTCTAAAAGTGGAACGTTCTTGTGGTGTTTAGGAATATTTTTGTATGAATACAGTAGACCCATAGAACCCAATGTATTTTTATATTTAATATTGTAAATGTTAGTTGTTATGTTCACAATTTTCAACACACATACCTGTTAGCTAAAGGGGACTGTATTTTCTCACGTAGAGTATATTGTTAGTGTTACATTTGTTTTGGAAATAAATTGTCAAATTTAACTTTAGTGCCCTCGTGGCCAAGATGGAGTCTGCTCTGCAGGCAGCTCTGGCCAAGAGACGGCGCACGCAGGAATGCAGCAGGACAATTCCTTCCACCCCAGAGGCACCTGTTCCAAACCCCCCAGAGTGAACACACACACACCCACAGGAAAAGTACAATGGATATAGCAAAGGGAGATACTTATTTACAGAGGGGTGAGAGGAGAAAAACAACAAGGGGAAATGTAGGGGGAGCAGTAGAAAAGGGTTGCATCCAAACTAAGGCCCCACAGGCCCAGTGGTAGCACAATCTGAAAGAGCAGACACTGAGGAATGTATCTGCACATAGAGCTCAGGAGTCCTGTGCAGAGTTCCAGTTCAATGGCGAGTCTTGGGTGCTCCTGGTCATCTTCGGCGCCAGTGAACTTTCCCCAACAGACCCCTCCGGTACCCTCTTCTGCCGCTCCCTGCAAAGCCACACAGAGCAACAACTTCCCCACTTAACTAACTAGCAGCCTCCCTCCTTATTCCCAATGCAGAGTCACAAGCCCCAGTACTCTCAGCCCCATGCAGCCCTGGGCAGCAGTGATACTGGGTCCAGTTCCAGCCTGTCCTTCTTGGGCAAATTCCTCCCTGGCACAGTGCTCCTCCTGGCTCCTGTCCTGGGGTGTCCCCGATTGGCCACCCTGTACTTCCCAGGCTTCAGGCAGGTTCTCTCCCCTTCACTTTGTCCAGGGCCTCCCGGCTGCAGCCCTTCTCTCCCTGGGCTCCAGAGCCACACCCCCAAGTTTCCCTCCTTTCTCTCACTGCTCCCCCTCCCCAATAGGAAAAAGATTTAAAGGGACCATTCTCTCTAAACTACAAGGGGTTACACAAATAAAATATTTAATGAATGAAGGTCATATTCTTCCCTAATTTCTGCATAACCCCCCTGCTGACATCAATGGGCATTCCATTATGTATAGTGCTTACTTTATATCTTGGTCTACACACCATAATTCAACATAGATTCACCCCTCTTTTCCATGTGAGTATCAACCCTGATTATAGCACCATATTCTTGAGCAAAAAATACTACACTGAAAAGCAAGACACTGAATTTTTCACAAGATCCACATTCACTGACCTGGTCCATTAGGGACAAGGTTATTTGAACAGTTTAATGCTGACGTAAAAGAACCTCAGACGTCAAAAACCGTATCAGTCATTTCAGCGCTACAACAATCAGTCTCTGGAGTTTTTATACAAACTTATAAGTTTGAATGTTTCTAGCACCTTGCTGGAAGAAAAAACTGCTTTGTTTTAAGAGGGACAGGATAAGTTTAGAAACTACAGAAAGCTTACTTCCAGTAAAAATGTAAGAACGCTTGGTATAAAGCAGAAGAAATTGAGTCAGTATATGGGATAAGGATTTTTTCAAATACTTCTGCAAACTTGTTTAAGCCATCTGTTGTTTTCATAATGTGACTGGCCTGAATTAAACTCTAATTTGTTTTATCCCTGAGAGACTGACTGTATTTGGGGGAAATATTAGATCTGAAACACTTATTTTTAAGTCTCCACATTTCCAGAGCTCGTTAAGCAGACTCTATTGGGGAGTTGTCCTATACAAAGAATATTCTAAAGAAAGTCTTCTTGAGTTAATACAATTGTTACAGTCCAAGTTTTATACCTAGAAACTGTATTTTCTGTACAGCTAGTTAGGACAACATACTTTTAAAAAGAACTATTTCATTGAGACAAGATAAGGAATGAGTGGTCTGCCACAGACGCATTAGTTAAAAATTCTTATTAAACTTTTGAAGCTCGGGAGGAACAGCAAAAATGAAGGGGAAAATATATAGCTACCTTTTAGTCTCTTTTGCTGGAGGCTCAACACCAAGACCTTTGCACAAGGTCATGTTGAATGAGTCAGGTGGCAGGTGTATACACGGCTTTAGACCGTACCCTGAATGTCCTTCATTTCAATTTGCAAAAACAGCTTGCTGCATAAGAACGGAGTCAGGCAGAACCCTTCCACTGCACACTCTGTGGAGTGAATCAGGCCCTGTATGTCTGTGGTTGCTCTTCTCTTGTTGCTCTTGCAACAAGAAAAAGCTCATATATAGGTTTTTCTAGCATTTTGTGCACACATCTATGAAGGCACTGTTGACAGGAACAGAAGTTGTATGTACAACACTACTTACAGTGATTTATATGTACAGAGATTAATGTGAACAGTAATACCTGTAAGTGAAAATATTATCCACTGAATACTTACTTGTCATGCTCTTTACAATTTCTTTAATAATGTTCCTCAGGGCAAAAAGCATCTTACAGGCTGCTAATGTTCCATCTTCCTGTATAAATTTGTCCAGATCGTTTCCTTGAGGATTTCTTTTAAGTCTCACATAATAAAAGGCACCAGAGCCATCACATTGTTCCAGTTCAACTCTAGGAGCTGGCATTGTAAACATGATATCGAACTCATTTGGTGCAGAAATCTGTGAATCATAGAAATACAATGCTTACTGAGTTTTGTTATTACAGGTAAAGTTTTAGCCTGCATTTCCATTATAAATACCTCTATGAACTTTATTCTCCCATCCACTTCCATGTGCAGTGATGAGGGGAACAAATGTATGCTAATTTGCAGTAAATTAAGACCAGGGAACCCTCAACAGGAGAAAGACAATACAACCCTGTCAGGCAGATACTCTTATCAACTCTTACTGGAAGTTTTATTTTTGGATGGCTGTAGATTAGAAGTGATTTAATCATTCTGTTAGAGTGGGGTAAGCAACACATTTCATAAAGTGAAACTGGAACAACTTACACAACATCGATATAAAAGGCCTAAGTGCAGCAAGAAGAGACAGACCCAAATTATGCTGCTCAATTCTCCCTCCCTCTTATTGAAGTTAGTAGTAATAGGCTGTAATCAAGTCACCTCTAAACTTTTGCTTTGTTAAGATAAATAGATCCATCAAGCTCAATCGCTGAGGCATGTTCTTCTAATCCTTTAATCATTCCTATCGTTCTCCTCTGAAACCTCTTCAATATATCAACATTCTTCTTGAATTCTGATAACATCCACAGCAGGGGTCTCAAACTCCCGGCCCGTGGGCCATCTGCAGCCCGAGAACCTCCCCAGTGTGGCTCGTAGGGCTCCAGGAATTCTGGGGCCGGGTCTCTCTCTTAGCCCTGCCTGCTGCTCCCGCGCGTCCCCATTGTAAATAGCCCAAGCACTAGCCACCGGCAGTGTAGCAGAGTTGAGCGGCTTTCTGCACGCTAGCTCCATGTGTCTGTCAGCCCCAGGGTGGGGCGGAGCTGTGCCTCCACGTGCTGCCCCCATCCCGAGCACCCCTGCGGCCAATGGGAAGCTGTGAGAGCTGTGCCTGGGGGGCAGCAGCGTGTGGAGGCCCCCGGCCCACCCCACCTTGGAGCCCCAGGTAAGCGCTGCACCCCCCGATCCCCTCCCCATGTACTCCCTCCCATCCCCAAATTCCCTGCCAGAGCCTGCACCCCCTCCCCACACCCTTCTGCCCCAAACTCCCTCCTAGAGCTTGCACCCCATTCCCCTTCCCATACACCCTCTCCTGCCCCCAAACTCCCTCCCAGAGCCTGCACCCTTCCCCCTGCCCAGAGCCTGCAACCCTACTCCCTCCTCGTGCGCCCTCACCCTCCGCCCCAGCCCAGAGCCTGCACCCAGCACGCAAACTCCATCCAGGAGCCTGCACCCCAGACCTTCTCCCCTACCCAAACTCCCTCCCAGAGCCTGCACCCCAATCCCTTAACCCAGACCACCTCCCTCACCCAAACTCCCTCCCAAAGCCTTAGGCAGATTAGGGGGCAGAGATTGGAGAGGGCGGAGTTTTGGGGAGTGGGTTCTGGGTAGTATGAGTGACATTATTGGCCTGCTGGGAGAATCTGAGGACTGGCGCTGGCCCTAAGGTAAATTGAATTTGAGACCCCCTTGTCGGAGTTCCTTCCCCACTCTGGGGTACAGATGTGGGGACCCACATGAAAGACCCCCTAAGCTTATTCTTACCAGCTTAGGTTAAAACTTCCCCAAGGCACAGATTCCTTTCTTGCCTTGGGATTGCTGCCACCACCAAGTGACTTAACAAACTATCAGGGAAAGGATCACTTGGAGTCCTATTCCCCCAAAATATTCCCCCAAGCCTATACACCCCCTTTCCTGGGGAGGCTTGAGAATAACATCCTAACCAATTGGTTACAAAATGATCAAAGAACCAAACCCCTGGGTCTTGGAACAATGGAAAAATCAGTCACGTTCTTAAAAAGAAGGATTTTATTAAAAGAGAAAAAGGTAAAAGAATCACCTCTGTAAACTTCGGTTGGTAGTTAACCTTACAGAGTAGCAGAAAATTCAAAGAGCACAGAGGAACCCCCTCTAGCCTTAGTTTCAAAGTTACAACAAAACAGGGATAAACCTCCCTCTAGCAAAGGGAAAATTCACAAGTTGAGAAAACAAAGGTAAACTAATACGCCTTGCCTGGCTGTTACTTACAAGTTCGAAATATGAGAGACTTGTTCAGAAAGATTTGGAGAACATGGATTGATGTCCGGTCCCTCTTAGTCCCAGGAGCAAACGGCACAGGAAAACAAAGAACCCCAAACAAAATCTCTTCCCTCCCCCCCCAACCAGATTTGAAAGTATCTTTTATCCCCATTGGTTCCTTTGGTCAGGTGCTAACCTTGAGATTCTTAACCTCTTACAGGTAAGGAGGAATTTAGGCTACCCCTATGGTTATGACACACCCCACAAATCACAGATGGTGTCGGACAACCGGTACCACACTGGCTGTGATTTCTTCCTGGAGCTCTAGGAGAAAACAGAGTTGATAAGACCCATGCACCTCTAGACATACTACTGATTATATAAAAACTAACACTATGTCCCACATTTCAAGAACAATTTAACCAGCTGATTCTGGGAAACTTTCACGGGAGAGTGCATCAGTTACTTTGTTAGAAGTCCCTGAAATATGTTGTTTTTCAAAATCAAAATCTTGGAGAGCTTAACTCCACCGAAGAAGTTTTTTGTTACTGTCCTGGACGGTGTGAAGCCACTTCAGCGCAGCATGGTCAGTTTGTAGTTGGAAACGCCGTCCCCAAATGTATGGGCGTAGCTTTTCCAGCGCGTACACAATAGCGTAGCATTCCTTTTCGCTGATTGACCAGTGGCTTTCCCACTCTGACAGTTTCTTGCTGAGAAACATGATGGGGTGGAATTCTTGATCCAGTTCTTCCTGCATTAAAACTGCTCCCACACCTCGCTCAGATGCATCTGCGGTCACTAGGAACGGTTTGTCAAAGTCTGGGGCCCTTAGTACAGGGTCAGACATGAGTGTCGCTTAAAGCTGGTTAAAGGCCTTCTGACACTCCTCAGTCCACTGAACTGCATTTGGCTGGTTCTTTCTGGTTAGGTCTGTCAGTGGGGCGGCGATTTGGCTGTATTGCGGTACAAATCGTCTGTAATACCTGGCCAAGCCTAAGAAGGATTGGACCTGTTTCTTTGACTTTGGGACAGGCCACTTTTGGATAGCATTCACTTTGGCCTGTAGGGGATTGATAGTTCCTTGACCCACCTGTTGTCCAAAGTAAGTTACTCTGTTTAGGCCAATTTGACATTTTTAGCCTTAACAGATAGCCCTGCCTCTCTTATGCTCTCAAAGACTTCCTGGAGATGGTTGTGGTGTTCTTCACATGAATCAGAAAATATGGCCACATCGTCCAGATAGGCAACTGCAGATTCTCCCAATCCCGCTAGGAGACTATCTAGAAGTTTCTGGAAGGTGGCAGGTGCATTTCTCAGCCCGAAAGGGAGCACATTAAATTCATGCAGCCCTACATGGGTGATGAAGGCTGATCCTTCCTTGGCGGATTCATCTAGCGGTACTTGCCAGTACCCCTTGGTTAAGTCTAAGGTAGAGATGAACTGGACACATCCCAGTTTCTCCAGTAGCTCATCTGTGTGTGGCATTAGCAAGTTGTCTGGGTGAGTTACAGTATTTAGCTTACAGTAGTCCACGCAAAAGCGTATTTCCCCATCCGGTTTGGAGACTAGAAGTACTTGAGATGCTCATGCACTGTTAGAGGGGCTGATTACACCTATCTGTAGCATGTCCTGGATCTCCTGTTCTATAGCAGCTTTGGCTTGAGGTACCACCTGGTAAGTCTGGGCTCTACTTGAGCGAGCATTACCTGTGTCAATGGAGTAGTAGGCCCGTTGTGTCCGTCCTGGGGTGGCTGAGAACATCAGCGTGAAGCTAGTTCACAGCTCCTTGATTCGCTGGCGCTGCATGCATCCGAGGGTCAGTGAGAGGTTTACCTCTTCCACGCCCCTGTCACTTTTCCCTTCGTACTAAACACCTTCAGGCCACTCAGCGTCATCTCCTCCCTGGGCTGTAAACTGACAAACCTTCAATTCTCTGGAATAGAAGGGTTTTAGAGAATTAACATGGTACACTCAAGGGTTGAGGTGGGGGATGCTATGAGATAGTTGACAGCTCCCAGGTGCTCTTGGACCGTAAATGGCCCTTCCCATGATGCTTCCATCTTATGGGCCTGAAGCGCCTTCAAGACCACGACCTGGTCGCCTACTTTAAAGGACAGCTTTCTGGCATGTTTATCATACAAGGCCTTTTGCTCTTCCTGAGCATCTTTTAGGTTTTCTTTAGCAAGGCCTAAAGAGGTTCAGAGGGTGTTTTGTTGGTTGGTTACAAAGTCCAGAATGTTAGTTCCTGGAGAAGGAGTAAAACCCTCCCACTGCTGCTTCACCAACTGTAATGGCCCCTTAACCTTGCGGCCTTACACAAGTTCAAATGGTGAAAACCCTAAATTGGGATGTGGTACAGCCCTGCAGGCAAAGAGCAACTGCTGTAACACTAGATCCCAATCATTGGAGTACTCATTTACGTATCATGGCCCCCAAAGTTCCATTAAACTTCTCCACCAGGCCATTTGTTTGATGGTGGTAAGGGATGACAACCAAGTGGTTCACCTCATGAACTTCCCATAGGCTTTTCATGGTCCCTGCCAGGAAATTAGTTCCCGAATCCATAAGGAGGTCGGGGGGCCAACCTACCCTGGCAAAAATGTCTGTTAGTGCCTGGCACACGCTTTTAGCCCTGGTGTTGTTTAGAGCTACTGCTTCCAGCCCTCGGGTAGCAAAATCCATGAAAGTCAGTATGTACTGCTTTCCTCTGGGTGTCTTCTTTGGGAAGGACCCAGAATATCCACAGCTACTCGCTGAAATGGGACCTCAATTATGGGGAGTGGCTGGAGAGGGGCTTTGACCTGGTCTTGGGGTTTTCCCACCCTTTGGCACACCCCACAAGATGGGACATAGGTAGAAACATCCTGGCCCATTCCCTCCCAGTGGAATGACCTTCCCAAATGGTCTGTGGTCCTGTTCACCCCAGCATGGCCACTAGGATGATTGTGGGCTAAGCTCAAGAGCTTTTCCTGGTACTTAGGTGGAACTACCAATTGTCTCTGAGGATGCCAGTCTTCTTGGTGCCCACCAGAAAGAGTTTCCTTGTATAAAAGTCCTCTTTCTACAACAAACCGGGATCAATTAGAAGAGCTGAGAGGCAGTGGGTTGCTCCGTGCTGCCGTCCAAGCTCCCTGGAGGCTTTCATCTGCTTCCTGTTCAGCCTGGAACTGTTCCCTTGATTCTGGAGACATCAGTTCCTCACTGGATTGTGGACCTGGGCTCGGTCCCTCTGGAAGCAATGCAGGTGATGGGGCTGTTTCCGTTGACTGTGAATCGCTCTCCGCTGGTGCACTATGTGGTATTTCAGGCTCTGGCTGAGCCTCTTGTGTAGGGTTATCTGGTGCTGCTGCCAGTGCAGGCTCAGTGGTGTCCTCTGGTGTTGAAGTTGTAGATGGGTTTGCCAGCGCTAGACTCAATGCTGGCAACGGTTCTGGTGCTGCTTGCTTTGCCAGTTCTGCTTCTGAGACTGGCTTTGGCTGGGTCTCTGGGACTGGATCCACTATGGCTGTTGCAGTCGTTGGCAGGGGATCTGGTTCCATCACCTCTGTCTGGGTCTCTGGTAACACAGACGGGGCCTTGGTGGAAGGCTCAGGAACAGGGAGAGGTGTGAAAGCTTGCTTAGTCTGGCTGCGGGTGACCATTCCCACCCTCTTGGCTAGCTTCACATGGTTGGCCAAATCTTCCCCCTGCAGCATGGGAATGGGATAAACATCATAGACTGCAAAAGTCCACATTCTTGACCAGCCCACGTACTGGACAGGCAACTCAGCTGTAGGTAAGTTTAAAGATTTTGACATGAATGGTTGAATCGCCACTTGGGCCTCTGGGTTGATGAATTTGGGGTCCACTAAGAATTGGTGGAGAGCTGACACCTGTGCTCCAGTGTCCCTCCACGCTGTAACCTTCTTCCCGCCCACACTCAGTTTTCCTTCGCTCTGAGGGTACCTGGGAGGCATCTGGGCCTGAGGACCTTGGGTGTGACTCCGGTGTTATGAACTGCAGTATATTGGAGTTCTTGGGGCAGTTGGCCTTCACATGCCCCAGCTCATTACATTTAAAACATCGCCCAGCTGACTGGTCACTGGGGCGAGGTGGGTTGCTGGAGAATGGTGTAGTGGGACAATAAGCTGTCTGGGTTTTTCCTTGGGATGTAGGTGGGGCCTTGGGTTGCCCCCGATGACAGGGATTTGTTTTGGGTTGCCCCTTCTAATATTCGCTCCAACTGCTACTAGTTTTTTTCTTTTCTGCCACCTCCACCCATTTGGCTCCAATCTCCCCTGCCTCGACAACAATTTTGGGCTTCCCATCTAGGATGTACCTTTATATTTCCTCAGGAACACCCTCTAAGAACTGCTCCATTTGCATTAGGAAGGGCAACTCTTCTGGAGATTTAACATTTGCTCCTGATGTCCAGGCATCCCAATGTTTCACAATGTGGTAGGCATGTCTGGTAAATGACACGTCTGGTTTCCACCTTAGGGCTCTGAACCGCCGACGGGCATGCTCGGGTGTTAGCCCCATTCTGATTCTGGCCTGTTTTTAAAAAGTTCATAACTGTTCATGTGTTCCTTAGGCATTTCAACCACCACCTCAGCTAAGGGTCCACTGAGCTGCGGCCTCAGCTCTACCATGTACTGATCTGTAGAGATGCTGTACCCAAGGCAGGCCCTTTCGAAACTTTCTAAGAAGGCCTCGGTATCATCGCCTGCCTTGTAGATGGGGAACTTTCTGGGATGGGAAGAGGTACGTGGAGAAGGATTGCTAGGGTTGTCTGGTATATTCTGCTTAGCCCTTGCCATCTCTAACACCAGTGCATGCTTCCTCTCTTTTTCCCTCTCCTCCTCAGCATGCTTCCTCTCTTTTTTTCTTGTGGGCAGCCTCTTTGGCTTTCTCTTCTCTTTCAGCAGCTTCTTTCTCGAGTTGTTTTAATTCGATCAGTCTCTTATGTTCCTTTTCTTTCTCTTGTGCTTTGAATCTAGCTAATTCCAGTTTTTTCTGGACATCACTTTCTGTCACAATCCTAGCCTTTTTGTGTTTAACCTAGCTATACCCGAGAGTTAGAAAAAAAAACCCAGCTTGTGAATTCCTTTGCTACTGTAACTTGACCCCTCTGCCTTCAGGCAGAGAAAAAAACCTCTTAACTGCTCTCAGCAAAAACCTGTTTCCAAGCAGCCAAAAGGAAAGAAAAATTAGTCCTTTTAAAATCCTGCTGTGCTTTTGGGTTCAAAAATGATCCCACCACTCTGCCACCATGTCAGGGTTCCTTCCCCACTCTGAACGCTGGGGTACAGATATGGGGACCCACATGAAAGACCCCCTAAGGTTAGGTTAAAACTTCCCCAAGGCAGATTCCCTTCTTGCCTTGGGATCGCTGCCACCACCAAGTGATTTAACAATCAGGGAAAGGACCACTTGGAGTCCTATTCCCCCAAGCCTATATACCCTCTTTCCTGGGGAGGATTGAGAATAACATCCTAACCAATTGGTTACAAAATGATCAAAGAACCAAACCCCTGGGTCTTGGAACAATGGAAAAATCAGTCACGTTCTTAAAAAGAAGGATTTTATTAAAAGAGAAAAAGGTAAAAGAATCACCTCTGTAAACTTCGGTTGGTAGTTAACCTTACAGAGTAGCAGAAAATTCAAAGAGCACAGAGGAACCCCCTCTAGCCTTAGTTTCAAAGTTATAACAAAACAGGGATAAACCTCCCTCTAGCAAAGGGAAAATTCACATGTTGAGAATACAAAGGTAAACTAATACGCCTTGCCTGGCTGTTACTTACAAGTTCGAAATATGAGAGACTTGTTCAGGAAGTTCTGGAGAACATGGATTGATGTTCAGTCCCTCTTAGTCCCAAGAGCGAACGGCACAGAAAAACAAAGAACCCAAAACAAAACCTCTTCTCCCGCCCCAGATTTGAAAGTATCTTTTGTCCCCATTGGTTCCTTTGGTCAGGTGCCAACCAGGTTACTTGAGCTTCTTAACCCCTTACAGGTAAGGAGGAATTTAGGCTACCCCTATGGTTATGACACCCCTGATCTACAGAGTTGAACTGCCCTAGTGCAATGCTGAACATCTTACTGCACAGCAGAAAGCCACCACCCAGACTAATCTACAGAGCCAAATGGAGAAAGTTTTCAGTATGGGCCACGTAGTCCATAGCAGATACTATCTATTGTCCTTAAAACACTGCAGCCTCTCAATACAGGTGCACCTGATGGCAATATCCTCTCATCACCCTCCAGTCCAGGAATATGCAGTCTTCTTAAACCCTCTGGGATCAAAGTTCCGTAAGGAACTTCCTCCCAGTTTGGGAATCCTCTTTTTTGTGGGCCCTTAATCTGGTGCTGTCAAGCCTGATTTTTTTGGGAAGGGGCATTTGAACTCCTGGCCACCTCTTTTCTATCATTTGTCAGTGAAAACTGCCTTCCTTATGGCCATCACTAATTCAGCTAATGTACTCAATGCTTTTTTTGCCTCTGTCTTCACTAACAAGATCAGCTCCCAGACTGCTGCGCTGGGCATCACAACATGGGGAATAGATGGCCAGCCCTCTGGAGAAAGAGGTGGTTAGGGACTATTTAGAAAAGCTGGACGTGCACAAGTCCATGGGGCCGGACGAGTTGCATCCGAGAGTGCTAAAGGAATTGGCGGCTGTGATTGCAGAGCCATTGGCCATTATCTTTGAAAACACGTTGCGAACGGGGGAAGTCCCGGATGACTGGAAAAAGGCTAATGTAGTGCCAATCTTTAAAAAAGGGAAGGAGGAGGATCCTGGGAACTACAGGCCAGTCAGCCTCACTTCAGTCCCCGGAAAAATCATGGAGCAGGTCCTCAAAGAATCAATCCTGAAGCACTTACATGAGAGGAAAGTGATCAGGAACAGTCAGCATGGATTCACCAAGGGAAGGTCATGCCTGACTAATCTAATCGCCTTCTATGATGAGATTACTGGTTCTGTGGATGAAGGGAAAGCAATGGATGTATTGTTTCTTGACTTTAGCAAAGCTTTTGACACGGTCTCCCACAGTATTCTTGTCAGCAAGTTAAAGAAGTATGGGCTGGATGATTGCACTATAAGGTGGGTAGAAAGTTGGCTAGATTGTCGGGCTCAACGGGTAGTGATCAATGGCTCCATGTCTAGTTGGCAGCCGGTGTCAAGTGGAGTGCCCCAGGGGTCGGTCCTGGGGCCGGTTTTGTTCAATATCTTCATAAATGATCTGGAGGATTGCACTCTCAGCAAATTTGCGGATGATACTAAACTGGGAGGAGTGGTAGATACGCTGGAGGGCAGGGATAGGATACAGAGGGACCTAGACAAATTGGAGGATTGGGCCAAAAGAAATCTGAGGAGGTTCAATAAGGATAAGTGCAGGGTCCTGCACTTAGGACGGAAGAACCCAATGCACAGCTACAGACTAGGGACCGAATGGCTAGGCAGCAGTTCTGCGGAAAAGGACCTAGGGGTGACAGTGGACGAGAAGCTGGATATGAGTCAGCAGTGTGCCCTTGTTGCCAAGAAGGCCAATGGCATTTTGGGGTGTATAAATAGGGGCATAGCGAGCAGATCGAGGGACGTGATCGTCCCCCTCTATTCGACATTGGTGAGGCCTCATCTGGAGTACGGTGTCCAGTTTTGGGCCCCACACTACAAGAAGGATGTGGATAAATTGGAGAGAGTCCAGCGAAGGGCAACAAAAATGATTAGGGGTCTGGAACACATGACTTATGAGGAGAGGCTGAGGGAACTGGGATTGTTTAGTCTGCAGAACAGAAGAATGAGGGGGGATTTGATAGCTGCTTTCAACTACCTGAGAGGTGGTTCCAGAGAGGATGGTTCTAGACTATTCTCAGTGGTAGAAGAGGACAGGACAAGGAGTAATGGTCTCAAGTTGCAGTGGGGGAGGTTTAGGTTGGATATTAGGAAAAACTTTTTCACTAGGAGGGTGGTGAAACACTGGAATGCGTTACCTAGGGAGGTGGTAGAATCTCCTTCCTTAGAAGTTTTTAAGGTCAGGCTTGACAAAGCCCTGGCTGGGATGATTTAATTGGGGATTGGTCCTGCTTTGAGCAGGGGGTTGGACTAGATGACCTCCTGAGGTCCCTTCCAACCCTGATATTCTATGATTCTATGATCACATTGACTAGAAAAATTGAGTAGATTCAGGCTCTGAGAGGACCTATCATGTACAATTTTCCAACAGGACAGTCACCTTTAGGCCTCACCCCAAGTGGGGACCCTCTTTCCAGATGATGATATGGTATCCTCTCACACTGAGGATACCTCTCTGGAGGAGGGAACTCCGGTTATTAGGAAGAGACAGGTAAGTTATGGGGGATTCGATCATTTAAAAACATAGCTGGGTTTTTGATGACTGGGAGAACCGCATGGCGATTTGCCTGCCTGGTGTGAAAGTTGTGGCTCTCTCAAGACATCTAGATAGACTTATGTGTAGTGCTGGGGAGAAGCCAGCGGTCATGGTACATGTAGGTACCAATGACATAGGGAAGGATAGGCGAGAGGTCCTGGCGTCCAAATTTAGGCTGCTAGATAAGAGACTGAAGTTCAGAACCTTCATGCACATTGGAAAACATAATCCCAAATATACATAAAAAATGATGGGGTCTAAATTGGCTGTTCTCATTCAAGAAAGAGATCTTGAAATCATTGGGGATAGTTCTCTGAAAACATCCACTCAATGTGCAGCGGCAGTTTAAAAAAAAAAAAAAAAAGCAAACAATGTTGGGAATCATTAAGAAAGAGATAGTATCATATTGCCTCTATCTAAATCCATGATACGCTCACAATTTGAATACTGTGTGCAGATCAGATGTGGTCGCTGCGTCTCAAAAAAAATATATTGGAACTGGAAAAGGTTCAGAAAAAGGCAACATAAATGATTAGGGGTATGGAACAGCTTCTGTATAAGGAGAGATTAATAAGACTGGGACTTTTCAGCTTGGAAAAGAGATGATTAAAGGGGGATATGATAGAGGTCTGTAAAATCATGACTGGTGTGGAGAAAGTAAATAAGGAAGTATTATTTACTCCTTTTCATAACACAAGAACTAGGGGTCACCAAATGAAATCAATAGGCAGCAGATTTAAAACAAAAGGAAGTATTTCTTCACACAACGCACAGTCAACCTTGGAACTCTTTGCCGAGGATGTTGTGAAGGTCAAGACTATAACAAGGTTCAAAAAAGAACTAGATAAGTTCATGGAGATAGGTCCATCAATGGTTATTAGCCAGGACGGGCAGGGATGGTAGCCCTAGCCTCTGTTTGCCAGAAGCTGGGAATGGGTGACAGGGGATGGATCACTTGGTTATAACCTGTTCTGTTCATTCCCTCTGGGGCACCTGGCATTGGCTACTGTAGGAAGACAGGATACTGGACTAGATGGACCTTTGGTCTGACCCAGTGTGGCTGTTCTTATGTTCTCTGACCTCCATGTAATCTGTTTATCTCATGGTCTTCTGAAATTCACTCCACTCCAAGACAAATGAGACTCCATACTCTGGATGTTGTAAGAGCATGCTTTTTATTTAGACAGGACTAAACCATTTGGATACACGCACAGGCTGTTTGTGGTGTGTGCCGGAAGAATTAAGGGATAACTAGCGTCAGCTCAGACTGTGTTAAAACTTGTTATCCCCAGCCATGAAGGATCCATCTCGACATGTTAGAGTTTACTCTTCCTGTCCCCACCACTTCTTATATATAAAGACTATCCACAATGATCAATACCCCTATTACCTGCAACCTGGATAATTGTAACTGACTGTATCTATAGTTGAACATCAGAACAATGTAAAGGCTTCAGCTAGGGCAAACCACAGCTAACCGCTGCCTGCGTGTCTTAGGTACCATGAGCAAATCAAGCCTGTGCTCCAGTTTTTCCACCTGCTCCCAGTCTAAATGGACTAATGGAGCAGGTCTCAGCTACATTATCTTCATCTATGTGAACCATCAGGACAACTGTGTTCCTCTAGAACTATTAATGCAGAGCACAAACTGTATGAGATCTGGAGCTGTCTCTTAATCAACAGGAACTAATTCAACAAACTTCCTGAAGAAATTAGAGTAAACGAGTTTGAATATCTTTTGTAAAATCTGGAAAATTTTATTAAGGAGGAAAGCCTCCCCACCCCTATAACAAAACTGTTTTTACAACATCAATCTCCCTCCCTCCCAACTAGCCCCCACGAGTGCTGCCCAGAGGATTCAGGAGGCCTGGGGTAAAGCAATTTCACGGGCCCCTTCCATAAAAAAAAAGTTGCAATACTATAGTATAGTATATTGCCCTGGGGAAAATTGCCCCACCCGGGTGGTTCTGGCCCCCACTATCCATGTAACCCCAAAGGGAGACAAAACAGATTTCATGAAACCTGCTAGGAACCTGGGAGTACTCAAATCTATGGTTATGGTCACCAATATAAAATGCATAGCTAGAAGGAATATAATTAGCCATTATGGGAAAGAGAGTGCAGTGAAAGTGTCCCTGTAAGATAATGTGCTGTACCTGAAAGGCACAAAGAGCACTTGAGCAGGAGAGTGGGGTGGGAGGAGGTATTTTTTCATGCTTTGTGTGTATATAAAAAGATCTTCTACACTTTCCACAGTATGCATCCGATGAAGTGAGCTGTAGCTCACGAAAGCTTATGCTCAAATAAATTGGTTAGTCTCTAAGGTGCCACAAGTACTCCTTTTCTTTTTGCGAATACAGACTAACACGGCTGTTACTCTGAAACCTGAGCCACTATAGTTTCAGAAGCTGCTGCAACAGAAGCAAGGGCTGTGCCATGCTGGGACAATTTGAATAGAGACAATTTTAAGTAAGAATCAGGGACAGAAAAGGACCCTGAAGCGTATCTGAAAATCTGTTCCAGGGAGGGAGGCTGGAGGTGGCAGAAGATTATGAGTCACATCACAACTGGAAGGTTTCAGAGTAGCAGCCACGTTAATCTGTATCCACAAAAAGAAAAGGAGGACTTGTGGCACGTTAGAGACTAACAAATTTATTTGTGCATAAGCTTTCGTCAGCTACAGCTCACTTCATCGGATGCACGCAACTGGAAGTGCCCTAGTCATGCTAGGTCAGGGGTGGGCAAAGTATGGCCCATGGGCTGGACCTGGCCTGTCAGGGCTTTGGATCCGGCCCACAGGATTGCCAGCCCTCTGGCACCGCAGGCCCTGCGCCACTCCCAGAAGCAGCCGGCACCACGTCCCTGCGGCCCCTGGAGGAGGGGGAACAGAGGGCTCCGCACGCTGCCCTCACCTGCAGGTACCTCTCCCTGCAGTTCCCAGTGGCCAGGAATGGGGCATGTCGCTGCAACCCCGGAGCCACTCCAGGTAAACAGTGCTGGGCCGGAGCCCACACCCCAACCCCCTTCTGCACCCTGCACCCTAACTTCCTGCCCTGAGTCCCCTGCTGAGCCCCACCCTGCACCCCAACCCCCTGCCCCAGCCCTACATTCATGGCCCTGCATGCAATTTCCTCACCCAGATATGGCCCTCCGCCCAAAAAGTTTGCCGCCCCTGTGCTAGGTCCTACATTAATCGTGTCCGCTGGCGATGAAGTGCTTAAGCCCCTGCCGGTTTCTCCTCACCTTGACATGCTCGTAGTAGCTACCGGTGCCCAGAATCTCTACTGAGCTGAAACTGCCCTCCCGGGCTCTGATCGCTGACAGCAGCGCGCGGATGAGCTGGTTCACACGCTCCGAGGCCTCCGACGTGTCCTGCCGGCCCAGGCTCAGTGTCTTCAGCACATCCCGGAGCGGCCGGGCTCCCACTCCACCTGACTTGGCACCGACGCCGCTCTCTGCCCCCGTGCAGCAGGCGGCAGCTACAGCGGGCGGCTCTCGGGGGGCGGACGCTTTTGTTTTAGGGGCAGCGCCCGTCTCTCTGCGGGCAGAGCCCTTCCGAGGGGGGGCGGCTCCCTGCCTACTGGGGATAGCGATACCCTCTCCCGGGGCAGAGCCCTTCCCTTTGGGGACACCGCCCGTCTCGCTGAGAGCAGGTCCCTTCGCTGCGCGGGATCTGGCAGAGGTGGCGCCCTGCGGGTCAACGGGCGGAGGGGCGTCTCTGGGGTTAGGGGTTTTGGCATGCTCACCAGGAGGCCGAGCGTCCCCGCCCCCCGCCCCAGCTCGCCCCCCGCCCCGGGCAGGGGGCTGGGCGCGCTGGCTCCGAGGGGGCTCGGGAGCGCTGCTCTGACTCGCCGCCTTTCTCGAGCCTCTCGCTCGCCTGGCCCCGGCGCACGGGTCCCCCATGGCTCAGCGCGCACCGCCTCCCGCGCCCGCCTGGCTCCGGGCTCCGAGGCGCCGAGCGCGAGCCCCGGCTCAGGCAAGTTCCCTTCCGGGGCCGGGGCGCGCCGCTGGAGAAACGAAACTCAGCGCGGGGCACGACCCTGTTCCCGCCGCTGGCTGCTGGGGACAGCGGCACCGCCCACGCCACAAGCGGCCGGGCTTTCCCGGGCGCGTGAGCAGCGAGGCCAGCCGCGGGGCGCGGTGTTGTGGGGGGCGTTAGGTAAACGCCGGCGGCCAGGGCACAGCGGAGCCCAAGGCAGCGGGTCAGCCAACTCTGGCGGCTCCAGTCGGCATTGTTGACCGGGCAGTTAAACGTCCGGTCGGCCTCTCCTAGCAGGGCAGGCAGGGTCCCTGCCCGGCTCCCAGAAAGCTACTGGCATCTCCCTCTGGCTCCTAGGCTTAGGGGTGGCCAGGGGGACTCTGGGCGGCTCACACACACACACACACACACACGCCCCCGCAGGCTCTGCAGCTCCCATTGGCTGCCAACCGTGGTCAATGGGAGCTGCGGGGGCAGCGCCTGCAGGCAGGGGCAGCGCAGGAAGCCGCCTGGCTGCACCTCAGCCTAGGAGCCACAGCAACCTGGAGGCAGCTTTCTGGGAGCCCACACCCTGAACCCTTCCCATGCCCCAACCCCCTGCCCCAGCCGGGAACCTACTCCTGCACCCTAAGCCCCCTCTTGCACTGCAAACCCCTCATCCCCAGCCCCCACCCCAGAGCCTGCACCCCCAGCCCAGAGCCCATACCCCCTCCTACACCTCAATGCCCTGTCCCTGCCTGGAGCCCCTTTGCATTCCAAACCCCTTGGCCCCACCCCAGAGCCCCCTCCTACACCCCAAACCCTGCATCTCCGGCCCCACCCCGGAGCCCACATCCCCAGCTATAACCCTCGCACCCCAGCCCCCTACCCCAGTCCGGTGAAAATGAGCAAGGGTTGAGGAGAGCGAGCAATGGAGGGAGGGAGGATGGAGTGAATGGGAATAGGGCCCCAGAGAAGGGGTGGAACCAGGGTGTTTGCATTTCTGAAAATAGAAAATTGGCAACTCCAGAGCCCCTCACCCCCCTCTGCCCTGGAAGGCAAGCGGTGTAACGTTAAAAACTGCGGCTCATCAGCGTTAGCTGTGGGACAAAGCCTGTGCAGCGGGGATACTGACTGCACAGGAGGGTCAAACAGGTAGAGGCAGGAGAGGGGCCAAATCAGGGAGGAGCCTGGTCCAGACCAGGGTTGAGGCCAATTACTGTTTTGTGGGGCCCTAGGCCAGACCAAGTGGGGCCCCTCCCCCCTTCTGTCGGCAGTCCCCCCGTGCTCCTGGCAGGGAGCAGGGACAGGGTGCGGGGTCTTGCCGCACTCCCCTGCAGGAGCATCAGGCAGAGCGGGAGCACCCTTTTTTCCAGGGCCCTCCAGTTGGCTGAGGCCCCTGGGCATGGCCCCATTGGCCCAGTGGCTAATCTGCCACTGAGTAACAGTCACCTCATACAGCGTGTGCCACATGCACTGACTGCCAAAATAGGGCGTTGGGGGGCTGAAGGGCTTTTCTTCTCCACGCACTCAGCACCCATTTCCCAGGGCTGTTTTGTTAGCGGCATAGTGCATCCAAGGATCTAGACAAGACCCCTCTTCCCTGTGGGTTGTGCTGAGCTGCTAAAGGAGACTTGATTCAGAAATGTTTTTAGTGTTTAAAAGAATCCCTTATCACTTTATACCTCTGCATAAAGACTCATAGCCAGTTTGTCTTTGCTGCTCTTCTCATTGCCTGAACTGGACTGTATTTTTCTTGCCATCCATGATAAATGGAGTTTCACACCTTTACATTATTTACTTTTTTAAATGTTATTTTTATTCCTCTTGGCACTTCATCATTTACCTTTGTTATCATTGTGCAGATGGATACCATTGTGCTATTTAATTGTCGGTTTTTTTAAATAACAAATGTCATTGAAAACATTGACAGGTTTCAGAGTAGCAGCCGCAAAAAGAAAAGGAGTACTTGTGGCACCTCAGAGACTAACAAATTTATTTGAGCATAAGCTTTCGTGAGCTACAGCTCACTTCATCGGATGCATGCAGTGGAAAATACAGTGGGGAGATTTTATATACACAGAGAACATGAAACAATGGATTTTACCATACACACTGTAACATGAGTGATCAGGTAAAGTGAGCTATTACCAGCAGGAGAGCGGGGGGGGGGACGGGGGACGGACACACGACACACGACCTTTTGTAGTGATAATCAAGGTGGGCCATTTCCAGCAGTTGACAAGAATGTGTGAGGAACAGTGGGGGGGGGGAGATAAACATGGGGAAATAGTTTTACTTTGTGTAATGACACATCCACTCCCAGTCTTTATTCAAGCCTAAGTTAATTGTATCCAGTTTACAAATTAATTCCAATTCAGCAGTCTCTCATTCAAAAACCAGTCGGACAACACTTCAATCTCTTTGGTCACTCAATTGCACACCTAAAAGTGGCAATTCTTCAATAAAAAAACTTCAAAAACCGACTCCAACGAGAGGTCTGGGGTAGCCAGAAGGATCCCATGTGTAATATGGGGAGTGGGCTAACCTTCCATACCTTTGCCTCCAGGAACTGTTGGTGTGCAATTTTGACAACAATTTCTCCCATTAACAAGTCTGGTTTTACAATACTGGAAACGTATTATTCATATTCATTCATTCATATTGATAAGTGTCAAACAATGATCTCTTTCTTTGTTTTTGTATTAGGCTGTCCTGTAGCTGGGACGGAGAGCTTAATTTATTCTTAATTACCTGCAGGTCTGCAAAAATTTTTTTTTAAACACACAACAGTGCTAGCAACAAGACAAAACATAGAACACAAAACACAATTTCTATTGTGACAGTAGATTCATGGTATTGAGTTGCTCTTCAGCTGGCATCAGCTTTTCCTGATTTTCTGAAAGATAAAAAGAACATGTTTCTATCCCTTTTGGGGTGGCAGATTATTGCTTAAAATATTTCTTTTACAAATACCCTTGCTAATTGCAGGCAAAACAGAGGAATTACCCCCATATTTTCCTGTGTTTGTTCTATAGGCAGGCCAGGTTTCAATGGCTTCTATCTTTTAAGGGTTATGGGGAAATTATGCCACTGTTTAGTCATTAAATCCCTGAGGTGGGGTACCTCAGTTTTCCTTCTTATACAGCAGACCAAGTTTATAATGTTTTTCCTGCTGTGTTAAGATTTAAGTTTATTTACAGGTAATAACTGAGAAGCATCATTACCATATGACCTTAAAGGATTTTTCCAAAAATCATACACACTATACATTGTTACAGGGGTACTTATTATCATTAAATTTATTAAAGTTATCTTGTGATCCCATGTCTTTTATTTAGACAATTTGTTTGCTGACCAGGTATGTCCTTTATCTGCAGCACCTTTGTGCTGCTAGTTCTTTCCTTCCTTTATCATTTAGGTAATTTGCATTTTCACAGATGCTTCCTGCTTGCTTTTGGATTTAAAGCCATCAGCAGCTCAGAGACTCTATCTTAAAAGGGACACAATCAACTTTCACCAGAGTTTTGATAACTTTTAACTTCTGCTTCCAAAACACATAGCAATCTGAAAAGAAAACCCAACCTATTGTGGCTCCCTTTGGAGCCCTAATAGCATTTTAATTAGGTAGCATGGTATGTTTGCATTTCTTTTGCCCCAATATACACTGCACATGTTCTGGGGCAAATGCATATTCCTTCCATAGGTTTCAGAGTAACAGCCGTGTTAGTCTGTATTCGCAAAAAGAAAAGGAGTACTTGTGGCACCTTAGAGACTAACCAATTTATTTGAGCATAAGCTTTCGTGAGCTACAGCTCCCTCCTCATGTCCAGGCCACCTGGCCAGTGGCTTGGCGTGAGCAACTCTAAGGCTGGTAACTATGATAACAACCTTGCAGAACCTGTGTGTGTATGTGTGCGTATGAATGAATGTGTGAATAAATATGAAATTGAATAGAATGTTATAGCTATAACTAACTGCTTACTATGATTCTTTCTGTATTCACAATAAATGTGGCATTTTGCCTTTTCCCCTTTAATAAGATCCTGCTGGTTTTTATTTTATTGGTATAACAGTTTCCACTTGATGCCTTCTTCGGCGGATGGACACTGGATTCTTAGAATGGCACCTTCCTGATCATTCCGTTATTATCCACACCAAGCATCCATCCACACACATCCTCTATCTCTATTTTAATCATATTTGTTAACAAAGCGAGATAACTACAACAAAAGGGGAGTCTCTGTGCGCTGTTTCTGTTGTTACAAAGAATTGCTTTGAGAACAGACTCTGTCTTAGGATGGACTAACACAATTAGCAGCTTTCAAGTTTCGCACAGAGAGGGAGAAAAACAGTACCAAAACCCAAGAGACCTCTTAATTAGTAATACCCTGGAATTTAAACTATGGGGAATGAAACTCATTTGTAATTTTAATACAGAACTTCTTTAATATGATCCAAAAGTGGCCTTATTTTTGACAAAGTCAGTCAAGGCAACCATAGAAGATTGCAGGAGTTCTTCCCCAACACACTATTAATCATCAGGCCTTTTACCTGTGTTGAACATTTTTAAAATTTTATATAGCCCAAGTGTAGCCCACTTTTGAAGTCCAAAGAGAAGTCATGAAGTAATGGAGCACTCGTAGAATCATAGAATTATAGGACTGGAAGGGACCTTGACAGGTCATTTAATCCAGTCCTCTGCACTGAGGCAGAACTAAGTATTATCTAAGCCAGTGGTCTCCAACCTTTTTACGCACAATATCACTTTTTGAATTTAAGGGCAACCCAGGATCTACCCCACCCCTTCCCTGAGGCCCCACCCCACTCACTCCATTTCCCCCCCCACCCCCTCCATCGCTTGCTCTCCCCCACCCTCACTCACTTTCAGTGGGCTTGGGCAAGGGATTGGGGTTCTGGAGGGTGTGCGGGCTCTGGGCTGGGGCTGAGGGGTTAGAAGTGTGGATGGAGACTCTGGGCTGAGCCTGGTGCAGGGAGTTGGGGTGCAAGAGGGGGCTCAGTTTGCGGGCTCTGGGAGAGAGTTGGGTGCAGGAGGGGGCTCTGGGCTGGGGTAGAGTGCTGGGGTACAGGAGGGGGTACAGGGTGCTGGCTCTGGGGGAGAGCTCAGGGCTGGGGCAGGGGCTTGGGGTGCAGGAGGGGTATGGGGTGCTGGCTCCAGGAGGGGACTTGGGGGTTGGGGTGCAGGTTCCTGCCGGGTGGCACCTACTGTGGGTGGCTCCCAGGCGGTGGCGCAGCAGGGTTAAGGCAGGCTCCCTGCCTGCCTGGCCCCATGCCACTCCTGAAAGGGCCAACATGCCCCTGCGGTCCCCAGGGGTGGGATGTGACTCTGCATGCTGCCCCTCTTTGCTGGCACCACCTCCGCAGCTCCAATTGGCCACAGTTCCCCGTTCCCAGCCAATGGGAGCTGCAGGGGCGGTGCTTGCAGGCAGGAGCAGCGCGTGGAGACCCCTGCCCCCCCACCCCCATCCCCGGGGCCACAGGAGTGTGCTGGCCGCTTCCAGGAGCAGCATGGGACTAGGGCAGGCAGGGAGCCTGCCTTAGCGCTGCTGCGTCGCCGGACTTTTACTGGCAGGAGATCATGATTGACTGGGAGAGTCTCCAGGATCGACCAGTTGGTCGTGATCGACTGGTTGGTGACCACTGATCTAAGCCATCCCTGACAGTTATTTGTCTAACCTGTTCTTAAAAGACTATAGTGACAGAGATTCCACAACCTCCTGAGGTAATTTGTTCCAGTGCTTACCTACCCTTACTGTTAGGACAGTTTCCCAAATGTCTAATCTAAGGGTATGTCTTCACTACCAACATTAAGGCACCACGGCAGTGCTTTAACGTAGCTGTGTAGTCGTGGCACCAGTGCTGGGAGAGAGATCTCCCAGCGCTGTAAAAAAAACCACCCCCACAAGGGGAGTAGCTACCAGCGCTGAAACTTGCATTGCTTAGGGGTGTTTTTTTACCGCCCTGAGCGAGAAAGTTTCAGCACTGAAAAGTAACAATGTAGACAAGGCCTAAATCTCCCTTGCTGCAATTTAAATCCACTACTTCTTGTCCTGTCCTCAGTGGATAAGGAAAACAATTGATCACGCTCCTCTTTATAACAACATTTTACGTACTTGAAAACTGTTATCATGTCCCCTCCCCCACACCTCAGTCTTCTCCAGACTAAACAATCCCAATTTTTTCAGTCTTTCCTCATAGGTTATATTTTCTTGACCTTTCATCATTTTTGTTATTCTCTTTGGATTTTCTCCAATATGTTCACATCTTTCCTGACATGTGGTGCCCAGAACTGGACATAATACCAGTTGAGGCCTTATAAGTGCAACTGTCCACCACCCTTGCCTTCTGGTACGCCTGCTGCAGTTCCTTGATTTTCACATGGCACTGCTACATGTCTCTGGTGTAGCCCTTCTCCCCCATGCCCTGTGCAATCTGCTCATAGATGTCTGCATTTCTACGGCTGGATCGGAGCTGTGCCTGCAGAGCCTCTTCTCCCCACAGACTAAGAAGATCCGCCACTTCTTGTGTACTCCAGGCAACAGCACATTTACACCATGATCAGTTGGGCAGGCGAGCTCTTGGAAATTTACAAGTTCCCGGTCCTTTAACAGGGAGGTGTCTCCTGTGTACCTGGCTGCTGTACAGCGGAGTTGAAAACGTTTACCAGAGTGGTCACTGCGGAGCATTGTGGGACACTTCCTGGAGGCCAGTTAGGTCGACATAAGCAATGCAGTGAGTATACTGCTTCAAAGTCAACCTAACAACATCAAATTAAGCACTACACCTCTTATGAAGGTGGAGTAATTAATTCAATGTAGCAGGCAAGTTACTGTGGTGGGACCTGGTAGTGTAGATACAGATGTTGTTAGCTCAGCATAAGCTGCCTTATGTGGACATAACTCCACAGTGTACACTAGGCCACAGTGAGGAGAAGGCCTGAGAAAACATCTAGGATCAGAAGGCAATATACTCATCTGTTTGTGCTGAAGTAGAGAAGGGCAAATTTTGTTTTGGAAACATGATCGCTATGCCTAACAGTGACCACAGAGCAGGTGAGGCTGTGTGAGGAGCAATGGTGGAGCTTCTGCCTAATAGCTTGCATTCATAAATACTGCAAATCCCGTTTGCAAGGCTTTATGCTACGTTCAGTGTTTTGCATACACTAAAAGAAAAGGAGTACTTGTGGCACCTTAGAGACTAACCAATTTATTTGAGCATAAGTTTTCGTAAGCTACAGCTCACTTCATCGGATGCATACTGTGGAAACTGCAGAAGACATTATATACACAGAGACCATGAAACAATACCTCCTCCCACCCCACTCTCCTGCTGGTAATAGCTTATCTAAAGTGATCACTCTCCTTACAATGTGTATGATAATCAAGGTGGGCCATTTCCAGCACAAATCCAGGTTTTCTCACCCCCCCCCACTTTTTTTTTTTTTTTTCTTTCCAAAAACCACACACACAAACAAGATCAAATCCGCACAGACACACCCCTGGAACCCCGACCTGGGATATTCTATCTACTACCTCAGATCCATAAACCTGGAAATCCTGGGCGCCCCATCATCTCAGGCATTGGCACCCTGACAGCAGGACTGTCTGGCTATGCAGACTCCCTCCTCAGGCTCTACGCTACCAGCACTCCCAGCTACCTTTGAGACACCACTGACTTCCTGAGGAAACTACAATCCATCGGTGATCTTCCTGATAACACCATCCTGGCCACGATGGATGTAGAAGCCCTCTACACCAACATTCCACACAAAGATGGACTACAAGCCGTCAGGAACACTATCCCCGATAATGTCACGGCAAACCTGGTGGCTGAACTTTGTGACTTTGTCCTCACCCATAACTATTTCACATTTGGGGACAATGTATACCTTCAGATCAGTGGCACTGCTATGAGTACGTGCATGGCCCCACAGTATGCCAACATTTTTATGGCTGACTTAGAACAACACTTCCTCAGCTCTCGTCCCCTAACGCCCCTACTCTACTTGTGCTATATTGATGACATCTTCATCATCTGGACCCATGGAAAAGAAGCCCTTGAGGAATTCCAGCATGATTTCAACAATTTCCATCCCACCATCAACCTCAGCCTGGTCCAGTCCACACAAGAGATCCAATTCCTGGACACTACAGTGCTAATAAACAATGGTCACATAAACATCACCCTATACCGGAAACCTACTGACCGCTATTCCTACCTACATGCCTCCAGCTTTCACCCTGACCACACCACACGATCCATCGTCTACAGCCAAGCTCTGCGATACAACGGCATTTGCTCCAACCCCTCAGACAGAGACAAACACCTACAAGATCTCTATCAAGCATTCTTACAACTACAATACCCACCTGCGGAAGTGAAGAAACAGATTGATAGAGCCAGAAGAGTTCCCAGAAGTCTCCTAGTACAGGACAGGCCTAACAAAGAAAATAACAGAACGCCACTAGCCATCACCTTCAGCCCCCAACTAAAACCCCTCCACGCATTATTAAGGATCTACAACCTATCCTGAAGGATGACCCAACACTCTCACAAATCTTGGGAGGCAGGCCAGTCCTTGCCTACAGACAGCCCCGCAACCTGAAGCAAATACTCACCAACAACCACATACCACACAACAGAATCACTAACCCAGGAACCTATCCTTGCAACAAAGCCCATTGCCAACTGTGCCCACATATCTATTCAGGGGACACCATCACAGGGCCTAATAACATCAGCTACACTATCAGAGGCTCGTTCACCTGCACATCCACCAATGTGATATATGCCATCATGTGCCAGCAATGCTCCTCTGCCATGTACATTGGTCAAACTGGACAGTCTCTACGTAAAAGAATAAATGGACACAAATCAGATGTCAAGAATTATAACATTCATAAACCAGTCGGAGAACACTTCAATCTCTCTGTTCACGCAATTACAGACATGAAGGTCGCTATCTTACAACAAAAAAACTTCAAATCCAGACTCCTGCGAGAAACTGCTGAATTGGAATTCATTTGCAAATTGGATACTATTAATTTAGGCTTAAATAGAGACTGGGAGTGGCTAAGTCATTATGCAAGGTAACCTATTTCCTCTTGTTTTTTCCTCCTTCCCCCCCCCCCCCCCAACGTTCTGGTTAAATTGGATTTGTGCTGGAAATGGCCCACCTTGATTATCATACACATTGTAAGGAGAGTGATCACTTTAGATAAACTATTACCAGCAGGAGAGTGGGGTGGGAGGAGGTATTGTTTCATGGTCTCTGTGTATATAATGTCTTCTGCAGTTTCCACGGTATGCATCCGATGAAGTGAGCTGTAGCTCACGAAAGCTCATGCGCAAATAAATTGGTTAGTCTCTAAGGTGCCACAAATCCTCCTTTTCTTTTTGCGAATACAGACTAACACGGCTGCTACTCTGAAACCTGGCATACACTAAATTCTTGCCTGCTGTAGGCCGCAGGATTTCTAATCTGCTGGGGAAAGAGGCCAGCAAAGAACACAGCAGCAGCTTCCCTCGGGACTCGGCAGAGAGCAGCCCCGCAGCTGAATGCTGCACAGCGCTTTTCCAAACTGCAAAACCACCTGGCTCTGTCTGTGCGCCCACGTAACACCTCCCCCGGGGGCAGCGCGGGGCGGCCCCCCAGCCCCGCCCCAATAGCTACCCCTGGGCCTCAGGCTGGGAACTCGCGACGGGGCAGCAACGAAGCCCGGCCACCGACGCCACTTAGGGCCAGCCGGGCAGCCGCCGCGTGGCGCGGGGCGGGGCTTGGCTCTTCGCCCTCTCCGGGGCCGCACGCAGCCGGGGCGGGGCACGTGACGCGCAGCCTCGGAAATTCCGCGGGCGGGGGAGAGCGCGCTGCCGCTTCCTTCGGTCCTCCAAGGCAGACGAGACGCGCTTGTTGCGCCTCGGCTGCCGCGATGGTGCCTACTTCCTGCTCCGCCCTCTCGGTGTCCGCCACCTTCCGCGGGCGGGGTCCGGGGGCCGCAGCCATGGCGGCGCCCAGAGGGAGCGTGGAATGCCGGATCCGCGGTTCGCTCTTCCGCTGACCCCGGGGCCTGCCGCCTCCCAGCCCGCGGCGTGACTGCGGGGAAGCCCCGCCCCTCCTGCCGAGGTCTCCTTGCCGCCCCCATGTTCCTGCTCCGCCGCCGCGCGCTGCCGCCCGCCCCGCTGCCCTGGCGCCGCCGCGCGCGGAGCGACGGCACCGCGCCTCGCTGGGATGTCGTCGTTATCGGCGGGGGCCATGCCGGGACGGAGGCGGCGGCGGCGGCGGCTCGGAGCGGGGTCCGGACGCTGCTCGTCACGCACAAGGCCGACACCATCGGTAACCGCGTCCCCCGGAGCCCGTCAGCCGCCCGCGCCGCGCTGCGACCCCCTCTGCGCGTCGCGTGGGCTCCCGGGCAGCGCCCGGCGCAGAGAGACTCACAGCCCCAGGCTGATCGTAGGGAGCCTAAAGGGTCACGGCCACCGAGCCGGGGAGAGCGTTCCTGGCCACCGGTGCTGCGGGAGAGCTGAGCACGTCTAGGGTCCGGCAGGACTCGTCTATTGCAAGCCCTAGGTCTGGTTTACACGTAAAACTTAGCTCGACCTAGCTGCATCGCTTGGAGGGTGGAAAATTCACACCCTGAGTGCAGTAGCTAGGCTGATCTATGCCCCCCTTGCCCTCCTCCCCCCCCCTCCCCCACCCCCCGACGCTCCAAGGTGGAAGGAAGAATGCTTCCATAAACTAGCTACCACTGTTTGGGAGGTGGAGTTCGTACAGCATTGGAAAAAATCCTTTTATCGGTCTAGGATGTGTCTACTCTGTGCTGCTATAATGGCATAGCTACAGCGCTGTAGCACCCATAACGTAGATGTGGCCATAATCACAAAAGGTAGAGGCTTTTCCTCGCTCTGAGATGTCCCTCTTCCGTCCTTCACTCAACTAGAATTACTTCTGTCTTAGGGACAGACAGGTCTACACTTAAAACACTGCACTGGCACAGCTGCATCATTGCAGCTGTGCCACTGTAACGCTAATATGAAGACACTCCTACTTTGACGGAAGAGAGCTCTCCCGTCGGCATAGATAATTTAGCTCCCCAAGAGGCAGCAGTTATGCGAACAAGGGAAGCATTCCGCTGACAGCGCTGTCTACACCGGCCCAGGGGAGGGAGGTTGGTATAACAACATTGCACATGGGGTGTGGATTTTCACACCCCTGAGCGAAACAGTTCTACCAGTGTAACAGTTCTACCAGTGTAAAGCTGTAGTGTAGACCAGACATCAAGTTGAGTGTCTAACTGGCTAGCTAACATTGAAATACTGTCCTTTGCTTGAAGCTTGAGTGACTACATTGTCTTGCTATGATGTGTATGAGAAACTGCTGAGCTTTACTAGCATACTTGTGGCACACACAGTCTGTTTCCCCTAGTAGCTTTGCATGTGTGACAGAACCCAGTGGATTCTATGGCCATACCGTGTTATGTAACTAACCTTTTAGTAGTTTCTGTGATGTCTCATGAGAAGCAGCATAGACGTGTAGACTGAGTATGAGGCTAGGAGCCAAGATCCCGGTCTAATGGTGAGTTATGATACTGTGGCCTTGAGCTGCCTTCTTGTTAAACAGTAGTAATAAATGCTAGGGTTCAGAAAATGCAAGGCTGCCATTAGCTGATGAAAAAAGGCTCTCTTGTGTTTTATCCAGGGCAAATGTCATGTAACCCTTCCTTCGGTGGCATTGGAAAGGGGCATCTCATGAGGGAGGTAGATGCCCTAGACGGGCTGTGTGCTCGGATCTGTGATCAGTCTGGAGTTCATTACAAGGTGCTAAACCGGTGTAAGGGGCCTGCTGTGTGGGGTCTCCGAGCCCAGATTGATAGGAAACTCTATAAAGAAAACATGCAGGTGAGAATGACATGGCAGGGGGAGAAGAGAAGTAATGGGGTAAAATGGGATGTGGAATTTCTGACTGGGTCAAGGGAAATGGGAGAGAAGTAAAACCTGGGTCTAATTAGAGAAACAAATAGCCCACGATGGTTCTGGTGTCCACATTTTTTAAAGGATGTTGAAAAATTGAGAGGGTGCAGATAGAAGACAAAACTCATTTGAGGCTAGAAACAGTGTCTTACAATGTGAAACTGAAAAAGCTCAATTTGTTTAGCTTATCAAAAACAATCTAGAGGCAATTTAATTATGGTATATAAGTAGCTCTGTGGAGAGAAAATACTAGGTACTAAAGGGCTCTTTAATCTATCGGAGAAAGACATGACAAGAACCAATGGCTGGAAACTGAAACCAGTTTGGAAATAAGGCGCAGGTTTTTAACAGTGAACATGATTAACCACTAGGGAATGGGAAATGGTCGATTTTCCATCTCTTAAGTCTTCAAGACTGGAAGCCTTTCTGCAAGATACTTTTGTCAAACACAAGTTATTGAGCTCAATACGGGGTAACTGACCTGTGTTGTACAGGGGATCAGAGTAGATCTAATTGTTCCTTCTGGCCTTAAAATCTGTTAGTGCTTCATTTCCATTTAATAAATCCCAAACAGTGCAGTAATTGGATGTCCTGGGCAGCGAGTTAGATCACAAGTACAGTGAAATGACCTGATGACAGAATGGGAAAGCAATGGGGTGAAAGAAAGGAAGCTCTGTGTATCCAGGAGGGAGGCTGTTGCTGCATGTTTTGGGGAAGAGGTTCTGAGATGTTATTTTGAGGGGAGGGCAGGCCCATCTTAGTGATGTATGAACACTCAATGCTTCCTTCTTTCATGGCAGAAAGAAATCCTTAACACTCCACTGCTGACTGTTCATGAGGCATCCGTGGAGGATCTTCTCCTGATGGAACCAGAGCCAGACCGTCCTGGGAAATGCCAAGTCAGTGGGGTCATTCTAGGTACATACTGGAAGCTCAAGGTGCTTCACTGGGTTGGTTATGTCTTGGCCCGAAGTGGGACCATGAGAGTAAACATGTCTGGTTCCTCAAGTTGACTTATGCTTAAAGGCTGGACTGGTAAAAGGTTAAGGAGTCTTTCATTAATCTGGTTTAGGATGAGTATGAGCAAAACAAACCAGCCATCACAGTGGTGGGTGTGAGAACTAGGTGATTTGGGGAACAGATTTACAAAGGTTTATCTGAGACCAGTCATTCAGAATATGTCCCAGGCTATATGAGAAGATTTTGTTGGGTTAATCAGGTGTGCCAAAGACAAACTCCTTTTCCTCTAATAAGTGTTTGACTTGTGAAAAAGAGTATATTTTTCTTAGTACATTGTCTAGTGAGCGTTATCCACATTACAGACATCACCATTACACGTAGCACCAACTGACTCCCTTGCTGACAATCTCATCAAGATGAAGAAATGCATGGAACTGGTCCCTAGAAGTGAGCTTTTCAGGGTAGCCATCAGCCATGAGAGAAGTGTAGAAGGAATTATTCATAATTCTTATTTCGTGGCTATCTGGTTGTCATCCTATCTCGGTAGAAGAACTTCAGCCATCATTGCTGCCAGACCAACACCTTTCCCCTGTAGTAACATGAAAATAAGCAGCTTTGCACTGATGAGACCTTTTACTTTAACTTTCATGTTTGTAAGTTCTTGTATTTCCTCTGTCACTTTACTGATGAGGGCCTAAAATCTGTGGATAAAATTTTCTTCCCATCAGAAAGAAATTCTAAGCACTCAAGGACCCTCCAGCTGTCTTTGTCATCAGTCCTTGGTGCGGAAGGAGAGGGGTAGAGTCATTGAAATTTGGGTCCGCAACTTATTGGGCTTTGTTCTGGTCACTGGCACTCGCTCTTGTCCCCTCAGATGAAGATGAGACAGAGTACTGGGAATGTTAAACTGCGCCTGGTTTTGTGTCTCCATGAGTTTTCTCTGTATTGACAAGAGGCGCACGCAAATTCAGTGGAGAATGTGGGCTGGTGCTAGGTAACAGCACCAGAAACATCAAGGGCTTGTTAATATGAAATGTGCTTATTTCTATAAACTGACTCTATTCCAGGGGATGGAAGCAGAGTCCACGCTGGGAGTGTCATCTTGACTACAGGCACGTTTCTGAGGGGGGTGGTCTTCATCGGATTAAAGACGCATCCCGCTGGGCGATTAGGGGATCAGCCCTCCATTGGGCTGGCTCAGACCTTGGAGAAACTGGGATTTGCTGTGGGGAGGCTGAAGACTGGGACCCCACCTCGACTGGCCAAAGACTCTATTGACTTCAGCGTTCTGGAGAGGCACATGGCTGACAACCCTCCTGTGCCATTCAGCTTCCTCAGTGAGGCTGTGTGGATCAAGGTGGGATGGAATGCTGATAATACACATGCAGTTGGGGTGAGCTGGGAACGTGCTCTCAGGGTGATCCCTGTACTGCTGTGATCAGCACCATCAAGGCAGTGTGTGGGTGGGGTCTGCTGGCTGAGGAAGTGGTCTTGTCAGTGTTTGACCCATGCAATCCAAGGGTGTCCAGCTACCTCACCTTGATGGCTCAGAATTCTGCTTCTCTGAGGCATCAGCTCTTAGATAGGAAGGGTAAGGCCAGCTGGAATGCCATGGACCTCCACCCCATATCCATCACCTTCCTTGGGATATCTGTTCTGTAATTGGGTAGTGTATTGATTAGAGCAGAGAACTTGGTTTCAAGGCTCCCAGGGTTATACTACTCGCTGCCACTGACTTACTCTTCAGCTTGTTATTTAACATCACTGGACATCTGTGCAACGGGGATGACAACGCTACCCCCCTTTCAATGCTATTATGTTTGTAGAGCATTTTGAGGTCTTTAGAAAAAAGGGCTAAATAAGTGCAAAGTAGCATTGTTGGATTAAATCCAAATGATTTTTGACCTCTGTCAGCCAGAAGATCAGCTCTCATGCTACCGGACTCTCACCAATGCCAAAGTGGAGCAAATCATCCACGATAGCCTTCACCTGAACAACCATGTACGGGAGACAACAAGAGGGCCCCGGTGAGTATGGGGCATCCTGGAGAGATCTTTCTGTAGTGATCTGACAGCGTATCTGAAGTCCTCTGGGTCTCCCTTGTGTAGCTTCGGGGAGGGCTGTTCTGAGAGATTGCTTCTCTCCATGTCAACGCCCTTGTTGTGATGGCTATTCCCTGTTCCAGATACTGTCCCTCGCTTGAATCCAAAGTTCTGCGCTTTCCAAACCGCATTCATCAGCTGTGGCTGGAGCCTGAGGGTCTGGATTCCAATGTCATCTACCCCCAAGGGATGTCAATGACTCTGCCGCCGGAGCTCCAGGAGCAGGTGATTGCGTGCATCCATGGCTTGGAGAAAGCCAAGATGATGCAGCCAGGTGAGTGAGGGCCAATCACTCCAACCAGTGTGACCTGGCCCTTTCCAGGCCACCTTTCCACTGAAGGGGGTGGAGGGGAGTCTACATTACAAAGGCATCTGGAAATGTGACCCCTACTGTATCCAGAGGCTGAGGGTGTGAAAAAACCTACATGCCCTTGCACTTGGGGGTGAGTGGGGAGGTGTTATATCATGCTGGGCTGTCAGTGGGAATTCTGACACCTTTATTCTGTGGAATAGGGCAGGGGTGTTTGAATTTCTTCCCCTGATGACTGACTGACTTTTGTCTGTCTGGTTTGCTTGTAATAGGCTATGGGGTTCAGTATGACTTTCTGGACCCCCGTCAGCTCAGTGCTTCCCTTGAGTCTCGTCTTGTTCAGCGACTCTTCTTTGCAGGACAGATAAATGGCACCACGGGCTATGAAGAAGCTGCAGCCCAGGTGAGCAGATCTGGAAGTGCATGCTCCATGCTCAAAAGGGGAATGGATATAACCTGAAAGGCCTCCTCTGAACTAGCAAGCCTGGTAGATGTAATTCACCTCCAGTGCAGCCCCCAATGGCAGTAACAGTGTAGTGCAGACGGGAACAGCTTTGCTGCTGTGTCATCCAACACTAGTCACAGGGCATGGCTACACTTGCAGATGTAGAGTACTGAGAGTTAAACCAGCTCTCGGAGAGCGCAGTAGGGAAAGCGCTCCCGTGTGTTCACACTGTCAGTTGCAAGTGCACTAGCATGGCCACATTAGCAGCTCTTGCAATGCCACAGAGAGCAGTGCATTGTGGTAGCTATCCCAGCATGCAAGTGGCTGCAATTTGCTTTTCAAATGGGGGTGGGGTGGGGTGGAGTGTGACAGGGTGTGTGTTGTGTGTATGTGGGGGGGGGAGAGTTTGTTTTGGGGGGCTGAGAGCATGTCAGCATGCTGTCTTGTAAGTTCAGACGGCACCAGACCCCCCGCCTCTCTCTCACACGCTCACAGCAAGCAGCATTCCACAGTAATGGTTGCTTTGTCCCAGAGTGGATAAGCAGCCGGCTGTCGGAAATGGAGCTTTGAAAGGGCATATCCGCATTCCTATAGCCGATTCCAAAACAATGACAAGCGTGGCCACTTGACTTAAGGGGATTATGGGACGTTTCTGGAGGCCAGTCACAGTGCAGTAATGCAGCACCTCGTTCACACTGACGCCCGGGCGTTTCAGCTGGGGCACAGCAAGCTTTATGCTTCTCATGGAGGTGGATTACCAGGAGCGCTCCAGCTGCAGAGTCCAGGCGCTTTAAGTGCCTTGCCACTGTAGACGGGTCGGCAGTTAGGGTGCCTGGGGCTGTTTTAATGCTCTCTAACTTGCAAGTGTAGCCACGCCCACAGCCCGCCTGCATCCTGCCTGCATTTTGGCTTCTATCTTGATTACCACTGCTGGAGTCGCACCAGTGATGCATTACAGCTACAAAGTCTGTTAGTGTAGACACGGCCAAATGGGCAGTGTGGAGATTGCACTCCTGATGGGCATGACTGGGAGCACATGTGAAAAGTCTCCAATGGCTGCATTGACTGAAGGTGTCTTAGAATTCGAACCCCAATCAGCAACTGCAGTACTGGACAGTGAGAGGAGAAGCACTGACAGTAAAAAACCCCACAAACTAGTGGTAGTGAACAGCACTGCAAACCATATAGTTACTATGTCAGACAGTGGCTGCTTTGTCGCTCTTCTCCTTCCTCCTGCAAGCGATCCCAGTGCTGTTCCCACTCGGCACTGTTCTCACTGGGCACTGCCTGAGTTGTGGATATGATCTGGGATTATGTGCACACGGCCGTCAGAGCATTCAGCAGCAAAGGCCCTGCTAGTCTCAGGAACCGCTTTCCTACAACTTTGTTTTTAAAAATACCAAGGAATCCTAAAGTCAGCCCAACAGGCTAGTTTCCTGGTGCCCTGGTATGATTATTGGTAGCAAGGACTAAAGCAGCTGGAACAGCTGCAGGAAAAAAATGCTTCTCAGGGGACAGACGGACATACAGGCAGGATAGGCTTATGTTGCTCACCCGTGAGCCCCTCTGAATTGATTAAGTAGCAATGATGACTAGCTCCAAGCAGTCTGCCTGGCATTCAGGCTGAAAGATAGTCGCCAAGACACATGCTTTCAGCTGGGGGAGAACAAGGAGGGGATCCTCAGAGCTCTGGAAGGGATGTGGAGAGCCTCTTCTTTCCCAGTGCGGGAATTAAACCACTAGGGCTGTTAAAGCATCACAGACCATCACACACCTCATGTGACATGGAGTGTGCTACACAGACCTAATGGCTTGTATTTGGCCACATGTGTAGATCAGGAAAGTACCATTGTGCTGGTTTAGCAGCAGCTCCTATGACCATTTGTGCTCTCTGTCAGGGAGTGATTGCTGGGATCAACGCTGGCCTGCGTGTCGGTGGCAAGCCCCCTTTTATCATTAGCCGCACAGAGGGCTACATCGGAGTCTTGATTGATGACCTCACCACCCTAGGCACCAATGAACCATACCGCATGTTCACCAGCCGAGTGGAATTCCGCATGTCTCTGCGGCCCGATAACGCAGACAGCAGGCTCACCCTCCGAGGTAGGCAGTCGTTTCTCCTGGTGATGTTCACAGCCCTGTCTGTGCACCCTCTCTTGCTCACACTTGATCTCTCTCTGAAGGTTTTGAGGAAGCTGGCTGTGTGTCCCAACAGCGATATGCACAAGCATCTCAGATGAAGGCTGCTATAGAGGAGGCAATAGCAGTGCTAAAATCTCTTCAGTTCACTGCCACCAAGTGGTCGAGGCTGGTTCCAGAGGCTCCCATAAGCACCAATCGAAGCTCACTTGCCAGGTAAAGGCTACAGCTGATCCTTTCTTGTCTGTCCAGTGTGTACTTCTGCAGAAGACGCCTTTCTTTTTCTCTTCTCTGCTTTCTAAAACTCCGTTAGTAAATCTAATTCTGAGGAGGTGGTGTGGTGGCAAACTGACAGCCTGTCTTAGCCATGGAAGAGGTCTAGCACTGGCTCCGGCAAAGTGGCACTTTCTGTGCAACGTGCCTCAGTCCTGCTCTGGAGCGACTATTCCCTGGTTGTGTGAAGGTACTCCACGCTTTAGTGCTGGTCAGCCCATGGTGCGTCTACTGAGACTGCTGACGAGGGAGGTAATGGTTGGACGATGTGGACCTAGGAACTAGACTGAGACCACCAACTCATTTCACCTAGGCCAGATGGTAGCAGTCTTGGTCACGGTGGCCCTAGTCCCTCCATCTCTCCTAGTCTGTCCTCTCTTTACCTTCCCTTTTGTTGTTTTTCAGGTCAATACCTGAAAACTCCCTCGCTAGGTGCTTTCCAGTTTCAAGGTTCCTCAGATGCCATTATGTAGCCACCTTCTCCCTATTTGCCTACCCAAATGTGCCCTCCTCTCAGCAAAGAGCTGCTCTTCCTTACTCATCTGATGGTGGCAGGAAAAGGGGATAAGTTCTGTGGTCATTCATCTCTGAACTGTCCTTCCAAAGCTAAATACAGTGGCTCTCGCTAGGAACAGCTGTTAACCTGTTCTGGGTAATTCGCTGGCCTTGCTACCGTGTTCTTGTTTTCACAGTGCCCTGGACATCCTTCAATATCCAGAGGTCACCATGGAACTTTTGGCAAGAGCTATCCCAGAGCCCCTGAGAAAGTTTGCTGAATGCAGAGAACTGGCAGAGAGGCTGAAAATAGAAGGTATTAGGAGTCTGCTAGTCCTCCGTAACCAGATCTGCTCAATGGCTTTAGAGCTCATTCAGTGGTGAATGAGCACAGACCAGAAACCCCAGTCATCTCTGCATGGACTTGAGTGGGGAAAGAATTATTGTCCCCAGAGCACCAGACCCATTCATCTCTGGCCCCCAGCCCTCCCCTGGAGAGGCCCCTATTCTCCTCCTTTTGGGGTATGAGAGGAATTGTCTCATTGTTCATTCTGTCCTGTTTTTTCCCACTATACCACTCCATCAATGGCTTGCAAGCTGCCCCAGAGGACCAGCCTCTCCTCAGGGGAGAGGAACATTGTCTGTGTTTATTCATTCCCATTGCAAGCTGAGTTGGTGAAACTTTCCAAAGCACCTACAGGTGTTAAACTCCCTAGTCTCTGGCAGTTAGAGGCTTAATTCTCTTAGGTACTTTTGAGAATCCCACCCAGAAGTCCTAGTTCTGGGGACAAGAGCGCCTGTGCTGTAAATGTTTGTATCTTTATTATTTTCTCTGTGCCCCCCACAACTCCCACTGCAGCGGTTTATGAGTGGCATGTAGCCAGCCAGCAGCAGGAAATAGAGGAAGTACGTCGAGATGAAGCTCTCCAGCTGCCGGAGGACCTAGATTACTTTGCCATTGATGCATCGTTGTCCCAGGAAGTGCGAGAGAAACTAGACTCCAACCGCCCCCAGACGGTGAGGCACTGGGTCAGGGATGGGGTTGGAACAGTGATGGAATCCCATCTAAGCACCAAATGCTTCCATATCTGTCCAAGGGACTCTTTGTATGGGTGTCTAAATGTGTATATGCTGGCGAGGAAGGGGAGGACTAAACACTCGGTGTGTGTCATGTCTCTGTTTTGGAGTTGGACATCATTGTCTGGAATAAGGCTCACTGGAAAGTTTCAGAGACGGGGTGTTCTCCAGTTGATCTGTTACTGTTTCTGTTGACAGATCGGAGCAGTCAGCCGCATTCCTGGGATTACACCAGCCGCCATTGTTAACCTGCTGAGATTTGTGAAGACCAATCGGCAAAGGACAGAGCACATAGAGCACTCTAGGACTGGCAGACCCTTACCAGAGGGAAATATGCTTGGGAAGAGTAAATTTCAGAACTCAAGCTTGAGCTGTGCTTCATGAGGAGGAACCAGAAAATGGCTTTGTTAAAATGCCTTCATGACGGAGAGTACAGTCATTAGACAGTATACAGATGAGTATGCCACACCTAAAGCCAAAAACCATTGTAGCTGTTTCCTATGGCTTACTTCATCAGTTTAATCTGAAGTCAGCATACCCGTGAGCTTTTGTAGAGTGACCAGGAGTCTAAGTAGCTCATCAGTGTGTCATGCTCCTCTTGAGTTAAAATAAAATGATGGTGGGGATATCGGTCAACCAAACACCTATTAAAAAGCATTGCTGAAAAAACATCCCTTCTACCCAAGGTGTTGACTAAGGAGGAACATATCGCCCTGTTGAGCAGTGAGCAGCATGAGATGCTAATGAGAACTAGAAAGCCAAAAGCCCAGTAACTCTCTGCTTATTGTCTTCAATAGGACTTGGATTTGTCCCCACCTCTGCAGTGGCTGGCACTGCTTTTGTTTTAATGTGATTTCAGCCAGCTGGAAACATTCCTGCTTATGGAAAGAATTTATAAATACTTACCTTATAGTAACTCTTTAATGGGCTGAGGGTAATGTTAAGATGCAACCCCCTGCGCCTCAAATTTTAAAATTAACTTTGGAAGGTAACTCAATTGGGAGGACTGGCTTCCAATCTGATCATGAAGAAAAGTTAACTTTCAATTTAGATGAAACTCTAGGATCACTCTTCCATTTATTTATTTTCCAGAAGCCATTAACTCATACCCAGCATATAGCTTGAGAAATGGTTATCCCAGAACACAGTAGGATGGGAAGATTTAACGTTTGGTTGTACTCCATTAATTATTATTACTCAGAAAAGTGATACTGCAGAATGGCACCTTCACTCAACAAACTTGCTCATTTTAGTGACAAAAATAAGCACTCTACCCTTGTTAGTCCCACAGAGTCAACAGAGCTAAGGCTGTGGGACCTGGAGTCTGTTTCTTCTTATGCACCATCAACCGAGCTGTCTATTAATTTCCTGTCAGTTACACCTGTACAACCCAGCTAGACAATGAGTTTGCATGGGCATCACTGAAGGACTGATTTGACTTTTAATACTGGTGGGCAGGCATGAGAAAGAAAGAACCCAGGTTTACTCTGCCCCTAGGTTGAGTTTGCAGGGCTGGCATTTAGGAGAGAAAACATCTTTTTACTTTGTAAATATGAGACAAACGCACAATCCCTAGTGCCATTTTTGCAGGCATCTTTCAGAGCAGAACTACATTTCTAAGCCACATGAGGAACAGCTTTGGAGTGACTGCTCTTTTATCTGTGCTCGGCTTCTCGGGAAACTGAGTGGAGTTGCCAGTTCTCTGGCATAAGCCTGAATTCACTGATGTCAAAACAATAGCATAAATGTGTCTTTTTGCCTGTTTGAAAACAAAGAGGTAGATCACTTACTTATTGCAAAAACTAAATGCTGGGACTGGAGAATATATTTATAATGTTGTTTTAGTTTTAGAATGCTGCAACACATACTTCTAATGGATAAACATAGCTTAAAATACCCATTATCCATGAAACATAATACAGAATGAATAGTGCTATAGAGAAGCATGTGAGAAGAACTGAATGTAAACAATGATTTCCTGTATGCCAGTCCAGTTAGCTGTTTTACCATACAAGTCTTGGAAGGGCATAAATATTCTCTAACAAAAAACAGCTAACACGGGTATATATTCTATGATGGAACTGACTTTGCAGGACATTTCTGGGTGGAGGGTTAAAAAAGCTCCATGTTAAAAAGATTGTGCCTTTTCCAAAAAAAAATCCTGAATTTTAAGCAATTATCTTAGGGATTGATTATCAACCCTTGGAATTAACCAGGATATCTGTGCCTGTGAGTAAGAGAAGTCTGAAATGGCATTTCTTTTCAAGTATGAAAGCAGTGAGTGAGCAGGCTTGCCTAACTATCCCCAGTATCCAGTGCTCTGTCAGCTCTTGGAAGGAAACTCACCCCTCTCAGTTGCCACAAGGAGGTGGAGAAAGGTAAGATGCACAATCCTAGGTAATATGAAGAAACTCCTAGGCCTCCTCTAAACTCCAGCTATCCAGCAGTGGGATAGTCAGTCTGCATCCCAAATGTTTTACTCTGATATTAACAACTCAAAATAGTAGCATGTAATAAAGTACATCATAGCTGTACCTCACTTAAAAGCTGAGATTGACATTTCCTTCAAACTTACTGTAGCTTTTAAAAAGATTAAATGTGAACAACTGCAAACAAACATATGAAAAAACAAATATTGCATCTTTGTCTGGCCCAGGGGCTTGTATGAGTTTTATAAGGGTTCAGATCCCACTGCAGACTGAGATTGTGTTTTATACTTAACCTGTAAACAGTTCAGGGTAGAGACTGTCTCTCACTATGCACTGCTACAGGCTGGGGACCGACTGGCTGAAAAGGACCTGGGGATTACAGTAATTATCTATGTCACAGAAGTGTTGTGAAGTTAGCTAAAGACTGTGAGGTGCTCAGCAATTATGGTAATGAAGGGGGGCACAGAAGTACTTGAGAGAGGTGACAAAATACCCAACCACTCACTGATTTAAATGAAGTAGTGTCTACACAGTGCCAGAGAATACACCAGAAATAGTGACTGACTATAATCTACACATTAATTAATGCATGACAACTGGGGTCACAGAGGGGGCTGTGTGCATGGAATCAAAGGCAGAATTTGGAAGCGAGGTGAGCAGGCAACCTTCGTTAGAAAACCAGCAATCAAAGATCTGCTATTGTCGACACTGTGCTATTGTCCACACTAAACCATATGTTTAGTAATAGAATGAAATTACATTAGAAATGGGTTCTAGGTACTAGGAATATCCCTTATACTGTGTCACAAAAATAGGGAGGGAAGAGACTGGAATCCTGTCTGCGCTAGGATTGGGTGGAAACCTGGGTGCGCTGCAGTTGAGTATTTTTATACAGAATCTGAATCTAGTAAATCATTTTGCATTAAACTATAAACACACTTTCTAAATGCTTTTCCTAAGCCAGTGTAGAGTGGCTCTTGATCTAACATTGCAGGGAATGTTTGTTTCCCTTCCAGCAGTCAGTCAGTCATGTCAGAGCAGATCCTTGTCCTCTCCATTTACAGTAAGAGCCAAGTCAGGGGCCAGGCGTGCACGAGTAGGGTTTGTAGGCTGTCAGCTTATGTGGGTTAGTATTTTGGACAGCCAAACTGTAGACTGGCCTTTGGTTCTCAATGGTTTGGAAAGTTCAGAGGTTTCTGCAGCCCTGCTTGTAAGACTGCTGTTCAGTGCATAACCCTGGCATGTATCTCTTTGAACTTCATTGTTATAATACTAGTTTCAGTCTCATTTGAGAGTCTTTGAGCTTTAACCTTTTGCTGTGTAAGTTGCACACTGTACTCTAAGCACTTACAGAAATTGACCAGAGACTAGATTGACATGAAACCAAAGGGCTTTGTTGTTGACTTCATTGGCACTATACCAATTTACACCAGCTGAGTTCTGCTGCTCTGTGGTTCGTTGGGGAAGGAACACGTCAGTTCCCTGTTACTGCTGTTTTTAATCAGCAATTTAGTTAGAGCTCTTTTAAAGTTCAAAGGAACTCCTGTTGATATCTTCACCCTCTTTCTTTTTTTTGTTGTTCCTGGCAGACAACATTTGCTTCTCTGAGTTCTTTCTTGTTAGGAGTCATTCAGTAAGAGAATCCTTTGTATTCCCTTCCTTCAATAGAGTACATATTAAGGGAAAACTTCTGCTACAAAGGCAAACAAGAATGTTTGCCAGTAAAATAGCTCAGGAACAAAAGAGGTGAGATGGACTATAATGCTACAGCACGGAGCTCCTAGAGTTTCTTATGGAATGCAGACAATTCAGTTTTGCAGAAGAAAATTGGAACTTCCACGATGTTGCCCCAAACTGAATCTGGGATAGTTTGATGGTAAAAGAAAGGGGGGAGACATCGACAAACTGGCAGGTACTGTGGCCTATCAAGGTGATCTGGCAATGAAGGTCGTGCACAGCTTTGATGTTTTGTCATGCCTGTAACTGTTGAAACAACAGTTCAGCTATGAAGGAGATGCTGCCCTTTCAACAAGTCTGTTTTCTCTCTTCCTGTCTACACTGCTGCAGCATGCTCTAATGGGGGGAGAGGGAAAGCCATGCAGAAGCTGTGTGGGATGACTCAGGTGGGGGAGAAGTGAATGTAGCATGCCCTGTATTACATTTGGTCAGTACTGGCTCCCTATTCAATTTCAGATCCATTTCAGTATACTGCCTCTGAGCTTTAACACCCTCAATGAGCCAGTCCTGAGTTGTCTCAGAGCCCCCCCTCTTACTCTAGCCTGGCAGCTATAACTGAGTGTCCCCTGGCTAAAACTATTAATGCCTGGGAGAATGGCCTTTTTGAGGACAAGCCCTAAGTCATGGAACGTCTCTGCCAGTTGCAATCAAGGCGCATCAGGAAGGTCAGGGAAGACACTAGCAATAAAATTAAGCCTATGAAGGCCAGATTTGTTTAGTCAATTTTAGCATGTAAACAGCATACAACTACTATGGTGATTAGCAAAAGAGGGGGAGAAACAGTGCTGGAGCTATCTAATACTAGCTAATACTAGCTGTGTCAATTCAGCACTTTCTATATAATCATTAGTTCTTATAGGGAAGGGTGAAGAAACTTCTAAGCTAGAGATGTTAGCCAAGGTAGCCAAAGGTCACTACTGATTTAGGTGCCCAACATGCTAGAAATTATACATATGGAGTCTTTTGGCCCAGCTGTGTGCTTTTGGGTTAGTTTGCTCCGAAATGGCCGTAAGATAGCAGAAGGAGAAGCTGCTATTCTGCATTCCACGTTTTATTACACACATGACTAGCGACTGCATTCTTGCTGCAAGGTGCTGGCGACCCTTTGTTCTGCAGCAATACGCTGTAAGCAAGTGTCTGTTTCACAAAGCTCTGAGATGTGCCACTGGGTGGAGCTGAATAACCACTTTGCTGTCCGAGCAGGAGCAATAGCTTCGAAGTGATTTATTTTTTAACATTGTTTTAACCATGTCACCCTCCTATGGGCTTGCTAAGAAAACTTTGGTTAAACAAATGCATTATAAGCAGGGACTGGAGGCTGTCAAAATGGATTATTTGGGATAAATATTTTAATAATTAAAGACCAGGATTTAAAAACAGGAATTGGGGAACTGGGTAGCATCAGATGATAGCTATTCAGAAATGCAGGCGGGAACAGCAAGATCATTACAGCAAGACTCCTTGGCATTGATTAGTTTGTTTAAAGCAGAGGTGGCAGTGAGGGTGAGGAACAAGGTGGGCAAGATCATTCAGAAAGCAATCACTGGCCTTTTGAGAAGGCAACGTCTAACTGGCACAGCTTAGCCAAGCAACAGCTTCTTGTTAGTTCTTATGCCTCCTGCATGCAGTGGAGGATTAACTACTGGGCCAATCAGCCTGATGCCCAGGGGCCCCTGCCAACTGACCCCGCTACCAGCACCAAGCGGGACAAGCCTCTTCCCCCAGCCTCCGACCCTGGCAGAAGCCACAGCATGGGGGAAGAAGCCCCAGCGCCCCGACCCACTCTCCGGCAGAAGCACCAGACAGTTGTGGGGGATGCGAGAAGCCCCAGTGCCCTGACCCTGGTTCCCCCAGAAGCATGGGGGGGGGGCAGGGGAAGACCCCTCCCACACCTGACTCCACGCTGCAGCCCTGGGACTGGAGGAACTTCTTTGGTCTTGGGGCTGCCGGGGGGGAGGAAGGCACAAAAGGGATTGTGGGATTGGGAGGGCGAGAATGAGGGGGGAACTCTGGGTGGAACAGGGGTGAGCCGGGGGGAAGGGGGCAGAAAGGGGTGGAGCTGGGGGGGGGGGCTGCAGGCAGAAGGGGTGGAAAGGGGGTAGCCCCCCCCTTCACACTTGCTCTGGCCCAGGGCCCCAGGAAACCTTACTCTGCCTCTGCCTGCATGGTGGAGACACATGTCACAGCCCTCATATATGTCTCAGTGCCAGAGCAAAGTGAGCGCTGAGAGGCAGCATCCTAGACACGCAGAATGAGGCGTGGCAAGGGTGAAGAGATCACAGTGTAGTCCTTTTATCACCTACTAACGGTGCCAGCTTTTTGCTCAAGGAGGCAGAACCGTATCTCCCCCCCTTCCCTTTCGCAGGGCTCCAGCCTTTTGCCACCATCCAGCACTGTGCCTGCTTGCCGTGAGGTTCTCTTTCCAGGCCTGAGATCAGTTTCCGTGCCCTGCATTTGACGCCTCCTGTGTGTCCATCCCCGGCCAGGGCAGGCTTACCAATGGGGAAGTGGCTCTGTGATGTGTCTGAGCCTGTGTTAACCCTGTTGTAGAAGGCCATTGGTAATGGATAGGCCCCTGGGCTTCAATCGTCTGACGCACAGAGGATTCAAGACAAGCTTTTTCTTATTCTCGCTCCTCCTATAAAGTCTCTCCAGTCTCACGCAGACAAAGCGGCTTGCCTCACCCTATGCAAGGTTTGTCATCCTTACAGCTTCTTGGCTGCCTGCAGGGATGTAGGCCCAGTTTCACAGGGCCTCCTTCTATTCAGTAGCCCAGAATGCAAGCCAAAGGGCTAACGCTTAACTGAGGGGTTCTGTGAGGCAGCCTCAGGCTGCCTCACAAGTAGCAGGACCCTAGTTAACACTCCACACACGCGCCCAGGTTAGGACCGGAAGGGACTGCGAAAACCAGATGTCACCTTTCCCAGCAAAATGATTTTTAATTAACTGGATGGCAAAAAGGCTCCAGTGGTCACGCCCATGTTAATGCTTCCACCCACTCACTTTGAGGAGAACAGACATGCTCATGAGAAGCGACAAAGGAGGAAAGAAAGGCCACAACAGTCCAGCCAACAACTACTGTATGTCTCCTCCAAGCTTACACCTATCACTTCTGTGGGAAAAGCTGCAGGGCACGAATTGGGCTCCTCAAAGACCCCCCCCCCCCCCAACCAATGAACCCCTTGGCAGACATCATCCTCACATCAAGGGATAGCCAAAGAATATAACTTTCCTCATTTACCATCCATCAGCAAAAGATCACACCTTTATATGCTCAGCTAATGGCCAAGCCCATCAGCAGCTAGGTTAGCTGGCCTTTGGAAGTTTACATCTCCCCTCCATCTTACTTGGATCTTACACTTGCGCGCTTATCCTGTAGCCTAGCCTATTATGGTAAGGAAGCCGCTTTCAAAGTTTTGTGCTGAGCACCCTCCCCCCCCTCAATATCCACCCCTCCCTCCTCTGGATTTCAGGGTGGAAGCAGGCACATGGGAGATGGGCCCTAAGGCAGAGCCAGTACTAGGTGCAGAAGCTACCAGGAGTTAACATCAGTGTGGCCATGGTGGCTGCTGACACTGACCCACAGCGTCACCTCTATCACTGAGGTGAGTTGCGTTGGAGGTGGTGGTCCCTCCCCAAGCTGCCTGGCGTCACCGCTCGCCACCCTGAACTTTTTGCTGTGACCCTCTGCCCCACAGTTACTTAGAAAACCTCTGCTGTAAGAACTATATTGGGAAAAAGTTAATCTGAGCCTCTGCCTGTAACAGTGGTGGGCAACTTGCAGCCCATCAGGCTAATCCGCTGGCAGGCTGCGAGACACTTTGTTTACATTGACTGTCCACAGGCACGGCTGCCTGTAGCTCCCATTGGCCACGGTTCACCGTTCCTGGCCAATGCGGGCTGTGGAACGCGGCAGCCAGCCTGCACCACTTCCCGCAGCGCCCACTGGCTGCGAACAGTCACGGGGAGCTGCGGACAGTCAATGTAAATGAACTGTCTCACGGCCCGCCAGCGGATTACCCCAACTGGCTGCAGGTTGCCCACCAGTGAGCTATACACAAACTTGCACTACTTTAATTATGCTGGTTTGGTTAAATTGGAATTCATCCCTGGGTAAAAGATTATTTCAGTTTAACAGTGGTTTATTTTGGTTTAGCACAGACTTGTTCCTGAGTTAAACTCAACTTCTTTCAGTTTAAACCAGACGTACTTTAGCCTTTCACTAAAATCTGTTTCATATAACACCTTCAGTTAAATAGCTGCAGGTCAGCCCTAACAAAGGTCATTGCTAGTTGCCTGCCATAAGTGGAGAGAAATTTCAAGAACCCTTAAGAGAGCAGCAGTCCACTCACAAGTTTTCTAACAATGACCTGTTTTCTCATTTTTGGTGCTTCTGCCCACATTCGTTAAAACTGTTTCATCGGGTTACGGTAGTTAGGGAGGCACCAGCCTGAGGTTAAACACAATGCTTGATCCATAGCTTCGGTGATTTTTAAAAAATATTTACATTTTTATGTTTGTTTTTCTATTAAAAACTAAAAATCTAGGATGTGCAACAGAAATTAGAACGAGCACTAGCTCTCCTAACTTGAGCGCTAGTTTCATTCTTCCAATGTAGGTCAGTATCCAAGCGTTATTTACTACTCTGACCATTCCAATTTGAAATAAATTTGACAGGGGGATTCTACCACTTTCTCCATAGGCTAGTGTAATAATGTTTACGATTTAAGTAGGGTTATCAAAGCATTGCACACAAACAAATCTCAAATACTGTGGGATAATTTGAATATTAAGTTATTTAGATAAATGACAGTGTGACAGCTGGGAAGAACACATTTTGGGAAATAAAGAATCAGAGATCAGATGCAGTTCTCAGCTATGGAATTTATTAGAGGGTTGACGTAAGTAGTTTAAACCCAAAATTTTGCTTATAAAATCAGAGATATGCTTTTACATATGTTCATAGATTTCTAGAAAAGTATCCCCCACAGCAGTGTATTAGATCATAAAAACCAGAAAGCAAACTAGCCTAATTACACTGTCAAAGCTGAACGTGCTCAAAAATAAAGTCCCAGCATAAATGGTGAAAAGTTAAACTGTAAATTGCTTTTAATAATCAAAGGTGACGTTTTAGTAACTCAGGCATAGACTTAGCTCTGAATTCTTCTCCCACAAGTCTTTGCATTTCTCACATGCTGCAACATTCTTTCTATTTGAGGGAAATGACTTTTATTTCAGAATTTACAGACCATGTGAAAATAGGATTCTAAAAAGTTCCACCGCAAGCGTCCATCTTTCTGCCCTCCTTCTCTGCCAGTTGTTCATCAGCTAGCCACATTTAATCTGCCAGTAAGTGCTAGGCTGCAAGCTAAATCTGCTGGCAGTCTTTTTGCCTCTACAGAAACTTATGTTGAATCACCTCCTTTGCACAAACTCGTTTCTAAGCCACTATGCAGCAAGGACTCAGTTTAAGACAGTACCCTGCAGATTTTAAGAGCAAGGTTTGTAATGGAAAACTCAGCTTGGTGGAAACTAAGGAGCTTTCAACATGCAGAGAAAGGTGACAGGACAAAGTGACATGTTATATCTGTACTGTGTCCTAAAGTGGTATCAATGCAAAACCAGCAGCTACACCCTGATGGCTAGTTGATAGGAATTTGTAATATGAATATGCAAGATCTTCCCTCAGTTCACATCCTTTAGTAGACTTTAAAGATAGCTCACTGGAGCTGTGGTAGTTTTACTAGGCTTTTCATTCTAATTGAACAGGATCCTATTTCTACCAGCAGCAGTATTTTTCTTTTATTGAATTAGTGACAATTCCTGAAGTGGCATGGTTGGAGTACAATTTTATTTTAGCCAGAATTTGCACACAGCTTATGGGAAACATATACACTATCTAGAATTTTACATTTGTGATAATTTTAACAAATGATCTTCCAGCTATTAGTGATAGCTACATTAACCTTTAAACTCAGTCAACACTGAAAATTGAGATACTTCCATTATTCCCTTTTAAATACTACCTGAAGGAATAGATTAATTCAGTGGGGGGGGGGGGGAGAGCTCTACCTTGCAGAGGTGAGTAAAGACTCTGTAGAAACATAGTTGATGTTAGGCAGAAGGCATGGGGTTAAGACAAAAAGTTATGAAGAGCTTGGTATTATCCAGGAAATATATCTAAGGTGTGAGACTAATTGTTTATCTAACAATTAGATTCATGAGGGATGGGTGGGGAAAATGAAGTCAGTACAGAAAAACAGCCTTTCACTATTTACAGTGGCCCTTCCTACCACATTTCAAGGGGTCTGTAAGTGAAGGAAAAAAGGTTGTTGCAGATAAAAAAAATAGAGGTGCACTGGTCTGACTGTAAAGTTGGTGCTAATTTTTTTTTTTTAAGCAATACTAACCAGCCACAAAGTTTAGTGATCTTTGCTACCTTGTTTGTTGAGGCTGTAGAAAGAATGTATGTGAAAGATTGATTAATTATCTTGCATCATTGTGCAACTGAAACCTTGATTAACTTGCATTGTCCCTATTTGTCTACTTTACAGGCCCCTGCGAAACTAATTGTAACTCAAATCTCATTGGTTTGTATTTCATACAGCAAAAAAAAAAAAACCACCTTGCTGGGAATGGATTATACAGCTCCAAGTTAATGTTATTTTTCCTGATCCCATCACAGCCCCAATAATCCTTTTCTTCTGTTAGAGAACTGGGCCAGATTCAGACTTTGTTAACAAGCCCTTTGGACTTCAAAGAAATTCTTCCCCAGGTTTAAAATTTGGCTCCTTTGGCATTCTAATATCCCATTCAACTAGACAAGCAAGCAGTTCTCAAGCTTCGGTGAAGATTTCAGAGCCCCAGCCATATTTAAGTATAGAAGTGCCTTCTAACATTTAAGAAAGTTCTTATTTAGTTTTAAAACCAGTGTGACTAAAATGCATACTAGTTCTATTCTCCACATTTATTTATGGACTAAGATTTTGCAAGTAGTAGTTTTACACAGGCTGATTTCAGCAGCAGAATTTAGGTAAGTTCACTGCAGCTTTCAGACTTATGATCTAGAATACATAGAATTCAAATGAATAAATGACCTAAGCAAATGCATGAATGTACTGTTACATACCTATCCATTTAGGTTATGGACAAACTAGAAAACAAAGTGGAAATTGAGCTCAAGTGTGTGCAAGGTGTCCCAACTAATCTAATGGTACATGGACAAAACAAAAATTTACCCTTTGATGTTAACTGTCCATCCCACCTTCCTCAGTCCAAAAAAATCTGTTTACTGAACATATTGTAGAATGCACCACTCTGCAATACATTACTGCATCTGATTTGTGCAGTGCAGCAGGTATCTTCAGTCAATGAGGAATTGTTTAAGGATGTGTAAAATGGATACAAAATTTTGAAACTGAATCCTCCTGTACCGTTTAGGACATTCAAAAGAGACTTAATTTTCATTTCTGCTTTGCAATTCAATTAATATTTTATATTTGCGTGAGTTAAAGGTGAATTTTACTCTAATAAATTGGATATATAGTTTTCCTATAGAGTCAATATTAATCCAAAGAACACACAAACTTAGCATTAAACTTTTTTTTTAATGGTCTCAAATTTTGTGACAGATTTTTGGTCAAGTTGTTTCCATTAAAAAATTTACTGGTTTAAAAACTAATAACTTAAACTGCCACGAAACAAATGGTCCACAAACATTCCTTTCCTTCTGATGCTTTTACGATGCATTGTAATCATTAACCAGTCTTTTACTATTAAACTTAAATGGCCAATTGAGACAAACAGTTCTGAGACCGTTCTTCCACCGATTAAGACTGAGGTGGCAGCTGATGTACAGAATTTTCATTTAGCCTTCTGAGCCTTCTGGGCGGACTTTGTGACCTTGCCAGCTCCAGCAGCTTTCTTATCAACTGCCTTGATGACACCAACAGCAACGGTCTGTCTCATGTCACGCACAGCGAAACGACCTGGAAACAAAATGATATTTTATAATTTTGTATGGGAGTATACAGATACAGAGGTTGCCTCATTCAGAGTGCGTATGACAATACCACTCATGATATGGCAGGAAGTAAAAATATAAAACCAACTGCAAATGAAATTGGAAGTATCTGAAGGTAATTTGGAATTTGGCCTCCACCCATTTTAAAGGTTATGGAGCACTGCACAAAGTCTTATTTATAGACAGCTTAAAGTGTCAATGACACCTAACAAAGTAAAGTGGATACCACCCAAGAAACTAAGACAGATTTCTAAAAGAGCATGGCACTAACATACCATGAATGTACAAGCAGTCATTTTAGAAAACCACTTACCCAGAGGAGGGTAGTCAGAGAAGCTCTCGACACACATGGGTTTGGCTGGGACCATGTCAACGATGGCAGCATCTCCAGATTTCAGGAATTTAGGACTATCTTCCAATTTCTTACCAGAACGACGATCAATCTTCTCTTTCAGTTCAGCAAATTTGCAAGCAATGTGAGCAGTGTGGCAATCCAGCACAGGGGCATAACCAGCACCAATTTGGCCTGGGTGGTTCAGGATGATGACCTGTAAGTATATTAAAAATAAGTAACCTCTCTCAGCATAACTTGTTGGGTTAAGCTGGTTAAAAAGACAGAGTAATTATCTTTTAGAGAAAATTTCTAAGTATTCACTCCAAACAAGATGAACCAATATTTGCATCAATCCATAAATACGTTTCAGAGATCTTCAAATGGTTCTGAAAAGTACCTGGGCAGTGAAGCCAGCAGCTTCCATTGGGGGGTCATTCTTGCTGTCACCAGCAACATTACCACGGCGAACATCTTTCACAGACACGTTCTTGACATTGAAGCCAACATTGTCACCAGGCAGAGCTTCACTCAAAGCTTCATGATGCATCTCAACAGATTTTACTTCAGTTGTTACATTGACAGGTGCAAATGTTACCACCATGCCTGGCTTCAGGATGCCAGTTTCCACACGACCAACTGGAACAGTACCAATACCTGAAAAGAAGCAACTCTAGGTTTTTACTCCTTCCAATTTAACTAAGGTTTTATACAAACTGGTGGGTTTTTAAGTGTCATACCTTTTTCCTGCTAAAGAAAAACATTCTGGCAAATGTTGGCATTTCTGCTTTTTAAAGGGATAGACTATCACGGTCAATCTGATTGTTATATTTTAAAAAGCTTACTAATGGAGAAAAAGTTACAGAACTATTCACACAAAATACTTACCACCAATTTTGTAGACATCTTGCAGAGGCAAACGCAGAGGCTTGTCAGTTGGACGAGTTGGTGGCAGTATACTATCCAAAGCTTCTAGCAGGGTAGTTCCACTGGCATTGCCATCCTTACGAGTAACCTTCCATCCCTTAAACCAGGGCATCTAACAAAAAGCAGCACAAATGCAACTTGCGTTTAGAAATACTGTGATGTAGAAATAGGAAGGACAAATACATTTCCTCCTTGATATCTTGAGGTTTCGTGTTTCGCAAACTACCTTATCTGATCCAGTTTTAAACAGCTATAAACTCCACTCAAATGCATTGTTTCTTAATCCAGACAATTCACTCTGGCAGTCCCTCCAATTTAATTCTAATATACAAGATAAACAAACTTACGTTAGAGCTAGGCTCCAACATATTGTCTCCGTTCCAACCAGAAATTGGTACAAAAGCTACGGTGTCTGGGTTGTAGCCAATTTTCTTAATGTAGGTGCTGACTTCTTTGACAATTTCATCGTATCTCTTCTGGCTGTACGGTGCCTCAGTGGAATCCATCTTGTTCACACCAACAATCAGCTGTTTTACACCCAGTGTGTAGGCCAGAAGGGCATGTTCACGAGTCTGCCCATTCTTCGAGATACCAGCTTCAAACTCACCAACACCAGCAGCAACAATAAGGACAGCACAGTCAGCCTTTGGGGAAAAAGATTCATTAGTTTCTTTTGCATGGACCACAAATATAGGTCAGAAAACACTTTAAAATCCTCCACTGAATTCATAGTGTTTACATACTTGGGAGGTGCCAGTAATCATGTTTTTGATGAAATCTCTGTGTCCAGGAGCATCAATGATGGTGACATAGTACTTGCTTGTTTCAAATTTCCACAAAGAAATGTCAATTGTGATACCACGCTCACGCTCAGCCTTCAGCTTGTCCAAAACCCAGGCATATTTGAAGGAACCTTTGCCCATCTACAGATGGTTAAAAAAGTGTAACATTAGTATATTTTGCACTGCTTTCTAAATGACTGTTTAAAACAATTTGTATGTTAGCGAACAGAGGAAAGTATCTAAAATAGTACAAGGCTTCTGTTGCAGCTAGTTTTCTGTAATGCTAATACAGCTTTGGCTTGAACACATTTGGCACAACTGGTGAGAGATTCCATCTCTTCTCAGTTATTTAACCTAATGACACTTTAGCCTTCAGTCTGTTAATTATATTAACAGATCTTTTAACCTTAGACCTTACAAATACAAGCCCTCATATCAAGTGTCTGCTTCAAGTTGTTTTCATACCACTGTAATCTCTTCCACATCTAGAAGATGTGCTATTCACCCACAGGCAATTTTTATAGCTAGTATAATTAATGTCACTCAAAGTATTTTTTTTAATTGAAATGCAGTCTCTTCTACTACATAGAAATGAATGTACACTGATGAACATATGGAGCAGGCACAGGTAGTAACAAATGTTTTTCAACTTGATATAAGAAGAGCCATGTATTCCTCTACCATTAGCAAAAAACCTGAATGCAGCAGCTGCTTACACAAAACTGTTTAGCATTGCCTGTCTGACTGAACACCCAGTCAGAGGCTGAGAACTCTGAAAATCCCTGCTGTTATTGAAGTCTCTGGATAAATCAGGTATTTTCTCCCTGTCCTGACAGATGGGTGTAGATCTACTGCCTGCAGAGTAGTTGAAAAGCGCTGCTTAAGGAGCACGGTGCTATTTCATCAACAGTGGCCTGGAGTAACCAAACCAGGCTGCTCTCAGAGCCTCCATTTTGCACTTAAACCAGGCTACTGGGCTAATTAAATCTTTCGGGCCAGCGAAGGTACCTCCGCAGCTTCCTTCTCGAACTTCTCGATGGTCCTCTTGTCGATGCCCCCGCACTTGTAGATGAGGTGCCCGGTGGTGGTGGACTTGCCGGAGTCGACATGGCCGATGACGACGATGTTGATGTGGGTTTTCTCCTTGCCCATGATGGGTGGCTCGCGGCGTCCGGCTCGCTCGTTACAAAATCAACACCTAGAGAAGAGAAAACATGGCAGGGATCACCCCGGGCCAGAGCCTCGCTAACGGGGGGAGGCGCCCGCCCCAGGGCGGGGCGGCCTCGAGGCCGTGACTAGGCCCAGGCGGTACTCGAGGGCCACGGCTCCGCCCACCGCGGGGGGGGGGGGCGCCACACGCGAGAAGCGCTTGAGCCCCCCTCGCCGCCGGCTCGGTCCCCCGCGGGCTCGGTCCCCCGCGGGCTCGAGGCGCTGCCATGCGGCCGGAGCGCGCAGAGCCGGGGCCAGGCCCGGGCGCAGCTCCTTTGTGTAACTAACCCTCCGCCCGGCCCGCCGCGTCCACCATTTTGTGGCGCTCGGGGAGGAGGGGAGAGAGGAAGCGGCCATCTTCGCTGAGCGGGCGGCGGGGAATGGGAGCGGCCCTGCACCGGGGAGCGCGACCCTATTCTCCACCCCCCCCATTGCCGCGCCGCCGGCCAGCCCGCGCCACCAGGCCGAGGGGAGGAGGGACAGTCCCCCCAGAGTCACCGGGGGGGGTTCCAAGGCCCCGCATGTTGCAGCCCCTCCCCCCCGGGGCCCAGACCCCGCACGCAAGAGGCAGCGCGAGGGACACGTCGCCATTTTGTGGGGCCCTCTCCCTCCCTCCCCCCTCGTGTCCCTTCCCCACCGCCAGCCCCGGACCCTCGCACGCGCCGCGGCTTCCCCGCGCGGGGCCGCATTCGCCCACCCTGCCCCTCGGGCCCGACTGTTCCAGCCACATGGGCCCGCCCCTCCCCCAGCGGGCCTGCACCACGCGGCCGGCTCTCACCTGCGAGGCGTCGGCAAACCCGTTGCGAAAAAGACCGACAACGTGAGCCGCTGCGCTTATATATCCTGCGCGGGGGCGGGGCGTGCGGGACACGTCACCACTCCAGCGTTCAACTCGCTCCTCCCCGCCGCTCTCACCGCCCCTAGCGTCGGGCCCGGCAGGGAGCGGGGACAAAGTGCCCTGCTGCCCCCGAAACGGGGGAGGCGCTGCCGGCCGCAGCCCCGCTACCGACTGCAGGAGGGGCCATCCCTCGCGCTGCACCGCTGGGTCTCCCCTCGGGGAGTTTGGTGACGGCCCCTCCCGCCTGCCCAGGGAGCGGACTCCGGCCTTCGCCTGAATCGCTGCCGCCCCTCCCGACCCGCCAGCGCTGAGTGCCACTCGCTCGCTCCAGCCCCGGCCCCGGCTGCCGGGGGCAGCGGCAGAGTCACCGCCGGGGGGCGCAGAGCTAGAGCTCTCTGCCCCTCCCATCCGATCCCCATACGCTGCCCCCTGTCCCCTCTGCCCATCCCCCCCACCCTTCCCCTTGCTCCCTGCCCCTCCCCCACATCGCCACACATCGTGTGGCCCCCGTGGGCCCATCCCCCCCCACTGCCCCCTGAACCTGTCCCTCCCCCCTGCAGCCGGCCCCTCCCGCATCGCTTCCATACAGCCACATAGCTGCCCCTCCCCCACACTGCCCTTCCCCCAAACAGCCGCACACCCTCACCTCAGCCCGTCCCTCACACACAGCCAGCCAGTCCCTGGGCACTCTGCCTCTCCCCATCCAGCCCTGCTCCCTGCCCCCACCCCACCCCCTTCCTCAGCAAGCCTGTCACTTTCGCACGCCACACAAACTCCTGGACCCCTTTGCTTGCAGGAGCTCAGTCCTCTTTTCTAGTCACCATAGATGCTGCCTTTCCCCTTAAAACGTTCTCCATTTCTCCTACCCAGCTTGTGTATGTACAACCTACCCCTCATCTCCCACCTTCCTTAAGTTCCCACCTACTGCCCCATCCCCCCGAAACTGCCCTACGCCCTCAGATACCCACACGCCCATCCCCATCCCAGACATAATTCCTGGTCCCTGTCAATCCTGTCATTTCCTCCCATGTTTTCAAGTCACCTCCACCACCACCTGTGCATCTCTATCATTCTTTCTTTACACATCTGATGCAAACACCATATGCCTTTAGCCTCCTATGCACCTGTGTACACACACCTTCTTCTCCCCCACAAGCTCACACAAACTCCCTCTGACCTCTCCCAAGTGCTCAGAGAGCAGGAGGTGAATTTTTGTTTTCTGTAAGCCAATGCCAGCTGTTTGGCCCACAGAGAGTAACCCTCAGTCTAGGCCAGGCAGGCACACTTCACTTACCGGTAACTGTTTTTGTCCCCAGTCGTTCATTGTGGCTGTGCTAGCAGAATGTTACTCATTTGGAAGACAGTGAACAACTTGCTTTAAATGGGCTGTCTTGAGTTTAAAGTGTGATTCTCCTCTGAAAAGCATTTCTGTAAAAGGAGAAACAAGGTGGGTGAGGTAATTTTATTTTATTGGATCAACTTCTGTTGGTGAAAGAGAGACAAGCTTTCAAGCTTACATATGCTTACCAACAGAAGTTGGTCCAATAAGAGATATTACCTCTTATCTCTACTATCCTGGGTCCATCATGGTTACCACAACATTTCTATAAAAGGACATTTTAAGGTTCCATGTTAATTGTCTCTCTGTATCACATGTGCTTACTGTAGGGCTTGTCAACATTTGAATGTTAATTTGGATTAAGGGAAGGTGTAAATTTAAAACCCAATTTCTGAGTAAATCCATGCATGCACACGCTTACTCCAGAATAAGTGTGCCTTGTTTCTGGTTACTGCATGAATTGAGCTAAACTGGAATTTCAGAAATTCAAGTGTCCATGTGTGGAATTACTCTTTCAAAATAGTAATTTCTGAACAACTCCATGTGTAGACAAGCTCTTAGAAATGAAGAGATTTTTTTCCTTATCAGTTTCCCGTCATTCAGAGTCAAGCTGGGCTTTTTTCATGCATCCCATGCAGTAACAAGAAAAGGAGGACTTGTGGCACCTTAGAGACTAACCAATTTATTTGAGCATGAGCTTTCGTGAGCTACAGCTCACTTCATCGGATGCATAAAGTGGAAAGATGATGAGTGATGAGATTTTATATATACACACAGACCATGAAAAAATATACATTGTAAGGAGAGCGATCACTTAATATGAGCTCCACCTACTGGAGGCCAATTGCAGTGCTGTCATCGACTAGGGGGTCTACACTGGCACCGCAACACTATATCCCCGGCGGAGAAAACTGTATGCCTCTCATCGGGGTGCTTTATTTACAGCACTTCAGCTGCACAGTTTCTGCACACTAAGTGGCTTGGCAGCATGTACACCTCGGGAGTTACAGTGCAGAAAGCTGCTTTACTGTGCAGAAACTTGCCAGTGTAGACAAGGCTTGTGTGTCTCAGCATTCAGGTTGATGGCAGAGATGGCTGAGAAAGATGAAAGGTGGGAAATAGAAGGTTTCATGAACACAGAGAGTGAGCTTAGCTAGATTCTGGGTCTTCTAGGAGCAGTTTATTGCAAGCTGCTCACTGTGCAACATCCAGTCACCTTCTGCAATCTCTTCATGTCAGTTTCCTCATCTGAAATAATGGGGATAACATTAGTCAAATGCTACTATATATAATGTAAGTGCAAAGTATTCTTATAGTCTAACCATTCGGGTCTGGCCATTCAAATATTCACAATCCCTCATTCAAAATCTTTCTTCCTCCACTAACTGATTGTGCTAAAAAGAAACTTCTGTGGGCACGTTATTTCATAATTATCCACCACAGGCTTTCTTGCACCTTCCTCTGAAGTAGATGGTACTTGCCATTATCAGTGGACTAGATGGACTTCTGAGCTGATCCAGTATGGCAAGTCTTATATTTTTAATGAAAAGATACAGAAAGTTTACACACTGTGCAATATTTCTCCATGACTGGCCCTACCAGGAACCTAATAAGGAAGTGTGTCAGCAATGAACAAGAAGATATTGATCAACACATTTTAAGTGAAACTGAACTGTTTTACTCCCTTCTGTTCAGTTTCCCATATTGTTTCTTACTCCTAGGTGACATTTGTTCAGGAAAGACAGTTGCAGCAGTCAATGATTTGCCATTGCTTTAGCATTGGGGTGTGAAGGCAGGAGAAATTAAGGTGACCACCTTCTTTTGAAACAAATGAAGAACTATCAAAACACATCATCTCATTTTAAGGGACCCCTTTGCTGCCACCTCCACCCATATTCTTAATATTAAAAAAGAAAAACAACAAAAAACAAGAGAAAGTGTATCCTAGGTTGGTTGATATGGGATGTGTGACATTAGGCACCAAAAGAGGGATGGAACACCTGTTGTGACACTAACATCTTGGCTCTCCGAACTCCCCACCCCACTACTCCTTCCAGACTTCCTCTCTCAACCCTCTTCTGATTCCCCTGCCAGTTGCTTTGGGTGAACAGTGAAAAGAGCTACAGAAAGCTGGGAGAGGAAAAAGGAGTCAGCTGATCTGGATTATTTGTAGATAGGATTTCCTGACTCCATTCCAGAAGCAAATAACTGCCACTTGGTTTCCATGGTGGGACATAAAAGCAGCCTGTTTTCCCTCCGCCCGAGCAGTCCTGCACTTCCCTACCTAAAACTTCTGAGAAGGATCAGGATTTATTTCTTTTCCTAGGACAAGATTAAAGGTAAATTTACTCTACACTACAGAGCCTATAATTGGCATAGCCCTATAATGTAGATGCAGCCTATACCAACGGAAGGGCTCTTTCTGTCAGTGTACTAGGAACACCACCTCTCTAAACAAAGTTAGCTGTGTCAGTGGGAGTCTTCTTCTGTTGACAAAACTGCATCTACACAGGGGCATTATGGGTGGGTTTGTTCAGCCAGACAGACATCAAGGTGAGCTCCTCTCAGCAGGATACTGCTGCAATCTCCCTCTCCTCTCGTAAAAAGATCATAGGATGGGGCAGATTTGCTTATCCAATATAAATTAAACATGCACCACCTCCTGACATATTTGTGCCACTGAGAAGGCACAAGTTGTGCAAACTGGATCATTGCCACATTCTCTACGGAACAGGGAGCGCTGTGCTGTAAGATAAACAAACCCCCTAGAGAATGCCCTCAGACAGACCAATTGTGCTCCTTAATACAGATGCAACAATCTTCAGCATGGAAATAGGAAAATGTTGTTCAATCCATACCCTGATGAGCCTGTATTTGTCTGCAGTTGCTCAACACACCAGAATTTAAGAAAAGCCTTCATTATCTTAGGAACCCCACAGGAATGGCAAATATCAAAGCAGCCTTATCACAGTGGATGCAGTTGTAGGGGTACAGTATGTTTTAGTTTAGTGGACGTTTCTTCTAATGGTTTCAAAAAAATACAAAAGGTGATTGACATTTTATACACACACCTTCAAAGTTACATCAAGACAGGCCAAACTTCCAAAGGTCATTTGTTAAGGTAGTCTCTTGTCCCTCCTTTTTGCAACTGCCGCTGAATCTTTTGTAGTGTAAGAGAAACAAGCATAAGAAACAAAAAGTTTAAAATCTGAGCTGAGATGTTTGAGCGTCTAAAACAGTGGTGGGCAACCTGCGGCCCGTGGACTGCACGCAGCCCGTCAGGGTAATCTGCTGGCAGGCCACCAGACGGTTTGTTTACATTTGCATGGCTACCCGCAGCTCCCAGTGGCCGCAGTTAGCCATTCCCGGCCAATGGGAGCTTAGGGAAGTGGTGTGGGCCGCAGGGATGTTCTGGACACTGCTTCCCACAGCTTCCATTGGCTGGGAATGGTGAACCGTGGCCACTGGGAGCTGTGGGCAGCTGTGCAAATGTAAACAAACCGTTTGGTGGTCTGCCAGCAGATTACCCTGACGGGCCGCAGGTTGCCCACCTTTGGTCTAAAATGTACTAAAATGCAAGAAATCAGATTTACAAAAATCTGGACTAATAGTATATTCTATTTATAGGTCAAAAATTTATCTTGGCCAAGAGAACCACTGAATGCATTGATAACCCTGACAAATTAGTTCTCAAATTATGTCAACTGTGAGGTGTAAAACAGCTCACAAAAGAGGATATTGTTAGGGATAAAACCTTCATGATTTACATGGATTTAATTATTTTCTGGCCTATTCACTTGAGTAATCTGAGTAAGAAATCAGAAGGAATATAAGAAAGCTCAGAAATATTCCAAGATTCATATCAATGTAAGAGAGGGAAATTCAGTTTGAACAGAAGCTACTTGAAGGCAACAACAAATATTTTTCTATTTGTCACTTTTAAAGGTGACCTGCAAATGAGGGGGAAGGGGACAGCTTGTGCCCTATTTCCTTCTTCATGCTGTACAGAGAAGGCCTTGAAGTGTTACGGTCTCTGAGTGTGGTGCATACACAAATATACATACATATACACACAGTCTAGAGACCCTGGTCACAGTGAGAAAGCTTTCACTTCATGTCCAATACAATGCAGTCTTCCACGACTCCAATGGAGCTGAACTGCCTGTGATTCCTTGTGGCTGCAGCTTCCTTTGGCTCCCATTTGGGGGAGAAAGAATAGGGAAAATTAGTAGAAAAGTTAATACAGCATTCACAATAGGGATGAGGGGAATTATTTAAAGAAACATGCCCAACCCACTTTCAGCAATTTTCCCATTTGGTGGGAGCAGTTAATTGCAGCGCTCACTGTTCCACACCCATAACTATTCTTAGGTGACTTTAAGCATCTATATTAGAAGTTCATTCACAAAAAAAACCCAAACCAACCAACCAACCAACCAAAAAGCCCCACACCAATGCAGCAAAGCACTTAAGCAAGTGTGACTCTAAGTACATGAGTAATGTCCACTGAAGTCAATGACACTGCTCATATTCTTATGAGCATGTGCCTACTGGACTGGGGCTATAAAACAGTAGAGTAGCATTGTGCTGCAAAGATCTTTGCACTCCAACCTTACTGTAAGTTTCTCCAACTCAGACAGACCCAGCATGAAACTCACTGCAAACTGTAGTGTTTCATTTTTTAAAAAATATTGAAAAGATTACAGGCCAGAGTTTGATTCTAACATATAAGTGAAGTTCACATAATTTTTGATGGGTTTGCCCCAATTAAATGCATCTAGTGTGTGTGTGTAAAAATATTTTACACAGTTCTGGCCAAAATTAAAGGAATTTTTAAAGTTTGAAAGCATGCTTTTCCCAAAAGTTAAATGATTTTAAAATATTTTTATTTAATATAGTACATAATTGACTAAACTAAGAAGGAAAAAAAGGCAAAAGCACACTAAATAAAAACCTGTAAGACAGATTCAGATAATATTAAATTAACTCACTGATTTATAGGAGGGAAAGAGAAGTGTAAAAGGTTGGTAATTTCCATGTTCTCAAAAAAATGTATACAAAGAAAAGCAGGATAATTTAAATACAGTTCAATTATTTCTCAGAATGTTAACAGGACATATCATACCATAGAGGTAAAAAATAAATTCAGTCACATCAAATAATCATCTAAGAGCACATGTAATATTGGGAGAGAGAAATGGATCATGTCCCTGAAATGAAATTCTGTGCCTTTTCTAAGCCAAAAGATAACACACTTTATTGTTAACAGAGGCAAAGGTTGAAATCTGGGTCGAGAGGGTGATGGTTGGTCAGAAAGTTGAACACCATTTCTAGACTTTACTTTCAAAGGAATCTGAAAAAGCTTTATTAAAGATGATTTAAAGACAGGTTTTTTGTAAATTTAGTATAAAAAACAAATAGGAAAGTGTTTCCAATAGACTGATCTTTCAGTTCCCTCTATCCATCTGATAACACGAGTTAAAAAGACAACCAACAAAAATTCTAATTGACAATGAAACTAAGCATTATCTTTAAACAGGTGCAAAAGATTTACGTGATCTACTTTCAAAAATGGAACCCTTTTCCTCCTGTAGTGGACACTGTAGGTAGAAATTGGCATCTTCCCTTCCAAGTCAACCAGTGTGAGTTTGCTGGCAGGAATTTTCACAAACGAGAATATCTGAAGCAAGTGCGAATTTGGATTGCAAACATTTCATTTTCAATCTTTCAAGGGATAATCAGTAACTTTTGTTTCACATTGGGCAAAAAACCTCTGGTTTATTTCTCTCTATAGCCCTTTATAAATCAAACATCTCCAAGTGTTATACCAAAATTATAAAGGCAGTTGTATTTGGAGCAATAAAGGCATTTTGAACTAGAAGTCATATTCCTGCAGACAGCAACAACTTCTGCAATACAGCTGAAGGTCTGTGGACTTCATGGGAAATATCTTTTTAACTATGGACCTGCCTGAATGAGTAAATAGTAGTCTCTCCAGTTACATGAATGGCAGTTGTATCATGCCCTATTTAAGAAGGGCAGCTGCCACTCAAAACAGAAAGGGCCATTTCATAAAACATTGGCGACAGAAGGCAATGTACACGTAGAAGAAGACTCAGAAATTGCTTTGTGTACAAGGGCAGCCAGCAATTGTTACCCTATAGGTTTTGATAGGCATACTTATGGTCTCTGGATGTTACTGGATGTTTTCCTGGCCGAATGGAAGGAAAGAATGAATTATAATCTTCATAGCTATAAAGTTGTTAAGGCTGGGGTGCTTTGATAGCTCTTTTGTGACTCTGAATCTGCCAGTGGATAAATCAATGAACTTTAAAACCAAGCCGATTCTGAACATTGGCTGAAGCTCTGGAATGAGCAGCAGAACACATTTTGTAGAGGTAGCTTTGAAGCCGCTCTCTGGGACATCTGCAGAAGGTTTAGCAACACATGCAATGTATTACAGCACTGCTTTGGATGACCTTTGTGTTCTGGAGCATCATCATATGGACAATTGCTTGGGCAAGACTAGAGGTGGAGATGAGCAGTTCTCATCTTGCATCATTTAACTGAGACTAGTATGAACAGAATTACTAGTACAGAATTACACAGAAGGTGGTGTATAAAACTATAAAACATCCAACCATCCCAGAAAGGAGATAATGGGCAGATATGCAATATGTCCAGTCTAAGGCACCCAAAAATGTTTGCCTCCTGCTCAACATGGATCTAAAATCCACCTAAGCACTTCTATGGGCCACATCACTGTGGTGTGCACTCACAAACATTAATGGTTCATCCCCTCTCACACTACCCCTAATCTTCGTAATAGAGAGATGAAGTGAATTGCCCACAATCACACAGGAAACCTGTGGCAGAGTCAGAAACCAAACCCACATCTCAGGAGTCCCTGTCCAGTGCCCTAGCCACAAAAACATCCTCTCTACATTTTCGTTAGCTGCATTATTTCAATTACAGAAAATATTTTATTTTAGAATGTTAGCTCTTTGGGACAGGGACCTTGTATTGCATGTCTCCAAAGTACCTTGCACACTTACAGCACTGCACATGACATGCTATGAAACTGATAACAATTAAGTGGGTTTTGCCATCCCTCTCTCTCTCCCCCGACACTCTTATTAAAGTCTCTCTGCTACCTTTGGATCTTCCATTGCCCAAAGCACTACCAGATCTTCCCTATTAAGGACTCTATCCTGCAAATATATTTGTAACTGGTAGTTTCAGGCAGATGAGTAGCATCACAGAAGTCAATGGGACTATTCACATGAGTGAGGTTATTCCTGTGTGCAAATAGCCTCAGGATGAGATGTTAAGTGATTAACACTGGCAGGGGTTGACAAGACTAATTCCTTTGTCTATAAACCTGACTAGTAAAAGTTACTGCAAAGTTTTAAACCTTGTTTATTAAGTAAGAGATGAATGTGTAGAATTACTTTCTTGGCAGGCTGTCTTTAAACATCTAGTTTATTCCTTGATAGAGTGAAGAGATTTTGGAGTATCACTTTGTTAAATCCAGCTTGATCTCCAAAGCAGTGAGATTTTATTTTGCAAGAACAGTTAGTCCTCTATTGTGCACCTGCGAGAGTGCATGTGTAAGGTTACTCATGTGCACAGTATAAGAGAACACAGATACATCTTAGAAAATGTTCCTGTGTTCTGGAAACCTGTGGAGTATTTGACATTTTACAAGAGATCTTTCATTTCCTATCAGATCAACCATTTTTATTTAAAGTGACATTATCAACCTGAGGTGACACGTCGGCAGGAGTCATGGACGGCGGGGGGGGAGGGGTGTTATGTGCCCCCCCACCCAGATTTGCTGCTTGGCTTGGTGTGAGCGTGCTCACACGAACTGACCATGCTCAGTAACACTGCTGAAGCCAGCTACCCTCACTCTATCCCCCTCCCCCGACTGTTGGCAGGCATGGGTTGTCTCTGCTGTCAGCATATCTTTAGATCAAATATTTGATTGACCTTAAAATTTAAAATCAGGCTAGTCTTCCCCCTCCCCCTGACCAGTTCCTGCAGTTACACTTTTAAATTCATGCGTGTCATTGTAAAATAAAGCAATTGATTTTCTATAAAATCCACCCCAACTCTAAACACATTAAATCATCAGACACACACCAGAAGATAAAGATGAATTCACATATTCTGTCATCCTCAGCACTCCTCTCCCCCACCCCACCAAAAAAATTACCATGCTCCATTCCACCATATATGTAAAAATGGCATAAGTTTAGGGTCCATCCAGTAAACACTTATGCTCTTAAATTTTACACATGGCAAGTCCCTTTGAAGTTAACAAGGCCATTCACATGCATAAGGGCAAATACAGTCTTCACAGGCTCAGGGCCTCAGTGAACTATATTTATCCAATCTCTCTATTGCCAGAGATTCCCCTTAAACTAAAATATTTACATACAGGAGGGGGTAAGTGTTAGTAGAGACTGAGAATGGCTAAGCTTGCATTAAAATATAACTAATACTGCATATTCAAGTCAGAAATGTATTTTAATTTGTTCATTCCTAGGAGAAATTCCAAACTTCACACAAATGGATGAACTGTTATACCATTCTAATGAACTGTAAAAAGAAAAGGAGTACTTGTGGCACCTTAGAGACTAACTACTTTATTTGAGCATGAGCTTTCGTGAGCTACAGCTCACTTCATCGGATAGAGACTGGGAGTGGCTAAGTCATTATGCAAGGTAGCCTATTTCCTCTTGTTTTTTTCCTACCCCCCCCCCCCCGAGATGTTCTCGTTTAACTTGGATTTAAACTTGGAGAGTGGTCAGTTTGGGTGAGCTATTACCAGCAGGAGAGTGAGTTTGTGTGTGTATGGGGGTGGGGGGGATGTGAGAAAACCTGGATTTGTGCAGGAAATAGCCCAACTTGATTATCATGCACATTGTCTAAAGAGTTGTCACTTTGGATGGGCTATCACCAGCAGGAGAGTGAATTTGTGTGGGGGGGTGGAGGGTGAGAAAACCTGGATTTGTGCTGGAAATGGCCCAACCTGATGATCACTTTAGATAAGCTATTACCAGCAGGACAGTGGGGTGGGAGGAGGTATTGTTTCATATTCTCTGTGTATATATAAAGTCTGCTGCAGTTTCCACAGTATGCATCCGATGAAGTGAGCTGTAGCTCACGAAAGCTCATGCTCAAATAAATTAGTTAGTCTCTAAGGTGCCACAAGTACTCCTTTTCTTTTTGCGAATACAGACTAACACGGCTGTTACTCTGAAACCTGTCTAATGAACTGTGTTTATCAAACGTATGGATCTTTTAATAGACTCATTGGGGCTATGCAAGTATCAAGAGATTAGATAAAGAGAACTTGCTTCTGCCAACTGGTTTAATTTAACATGGTTAAATAATTTAAGCTACTTTAAGCTACTTTAAGCTGATTTTGTTAACTGTTTAGCATTGTGCTACCGTGGACAGGATTTATCTAAAGGTCCTTTCTCTGAACAAAGGACTATAAATTACATTTTAAATTGACTTCTGGGATGTTGCAGATCCGGTCAAAATGGCAGACACACCCAAGTTATGATGAAATACCCAGGACTAGGCCAAGTGAGTTGAAGTAATGGGGAGTGATATTTATGGGAAAGAACCAACAACTTATATATTTTTAGATGCAAAGTTGGGAGGCAACACAAAATAAAGCCTCCTCAAAATATTTTTGTAAAATATTTTCAAATAAGTCCTCAATTTTTTTTCCAAAGCACTTTAAGGTTAAATAACTTTGCTTTGGTGCATATAATTTTATACATTGGCCATGTACAGTACCAACAATTCTATAGGTATTCACCAGTTTGGGCTCATCCTTGATAGATATACTAAGAAAACAGTAATTTCTAGAAAATTAGAATCAGATTTCCAGATGTGCTGAGCTCTTGTAAATCCTGTTGAAGTCTGTGGAAACTGTACATGTCCAATGCCTCTAGAAACCAGGCCCTTAATCACAGAAACATAGGACTGCAAGGGACCTTGACAGGTCATTTAGTCCAGTCCCCTGCAGTGAGGCAGGACTAAGTATTATCTAGGCCATCCCTGACAGGTGTTTGTCTAACCAGTTCTTAAAAATCTCCAATGATGGAGACTCCACAACCTCCCAAGGCAATTTATTCCAGTGCTTAACTAACCTGACAGTTAGGACGTTTTTCCTAATGTCTAACTTAAATCTCCCTTGCTACAATTTAAGCCTATTGCTTCTTGTCCTATCCTCAGTGGTTAAGGAGAACAATTTATCACCCTTCTCTTTATAACAACCTTTTATGTACTTGAAAACTGTTTCATGTCTCCCTCAGTTTTCTCTTCTCTAGACTAAAGAAAACCCAGTTTTTTCAATCTTTCCTCGTAGCAGAGCCGTAACTATTATTAAACTCAGTAAGTTTATGGAGGAGATGGTATGATGGGATAACATGATTTTGGTAATTAATTGATCTTTAAATATTCATGGTAAATAGGCCCAATGGCCTGTGATGGGATGTTAGATGGGGTGGGATCTGAGTTACTACAGAGAATTCTTTCCTGGGTATCTGGCTGGTGAATCTTGCCCATATGCTCAGGGTTCAGCTGATCGCCATATTTGGGGTTGGGAAGGAATTTTCCTCCAGGGCAGATTGGCAGAGGCCATGGAGATTTTTTGCCTTCCTCAGTAGCATGGGGCACGGGTCACCTGCTGGAGGATTCTCTGCTCCTTGAAGTCTTTAAACCATGATTTGAGGACTTCAATGGCTCAGACATAGGTGGGAGGTTTATCGCAGGACTGGATGAGATTCTGTGGCCTGCGTTGTGCAGGAGGTCAGACTAGATGATCATAATGGTCCCTTCTGACCTTAATATCTATGAAAGGAGGTATTTTAGAGCCTGAGGTGAGCAAGTGTACGTGCACCCACTACCATTTTTTTTCATCATCCCATTCAGAGGCAACACACAACTGTTGATAGTGGGGTAGGGGCACAATTTAAAGGTTCTGGGAGGGGCATATTACCGTCCCATGGAGGTTTTAAACCTGTGGGGAGCAAGCTTCTGGGAGGGTATGGAGGAACATTCGGGGTGTGGGGGAGCCCCTCCTGGAGGTGCTCAGGGAGGGAGGGCAACCTCCACCCCCTGACTCACCATAGCGAGCCACCCAGCATGTCTGGGGGTGTGTGTGGGGGGCACAACCAAAATATCTGGGGGCATGTGACCCCAGATGGGTCCCCACATTGCTGGCCTCTCACCCCATTTTTCCACCCCCCGTCGGTTTTGTGTGCTGGGAGGCTGCCCTGCTCACTCCGCCCTGGTTACGGCTTTGCCTCGTAGGTTATATTTTCTAGATCTTCAATAATTTTTTTTGCTCCCCTCTGAAATTTCTCCCTTTTGTCCACGTCTTTTTCAACGTGTGGTGCCCAGAACTGGACAAAGTACTCCACGCCTTATCAGTGCTGAGTAGAGTGGAAGAATTACTTCTTGTGTCTTGCTTACAACACTCCTGCTAACATGACCCAGAATGTGTTTGTAATTTTTCGCAACAGTATTACATTGTTAATCCATATTTAGTTTGTCATGCAGTATAGCCCCCAGATCCTTTTCTGCAGTACTCCTTCCTAAGCAGTCATTTCCCATTTTGTATTTGTGCAATTGATTATTCCTGCCAAAGTGCAGTATTTTGCATTTGTCCTTATTGAATTGCATCCTACTTATTTTCCCCTCCCAGCTTGGTATCATCTGCAAACTTTATAAGTGTACTCTCTATGCTATTATCCAAATCATCTATGAAGATATTGAATAGAACCAAATTCAAGTTAGACCTCTGTGGGACCCCTCAATATGCCCTTCTAGCTTGATTGCAAACCATTGATAACTACTCTGAGTACTGTTTTCAATCAACTGTATATCCTGCCCCCATTTAATACGTTTGTCTAGGCTGTATTTCCCTATTTTGTTTATGAGAAGGTCTTGAGAGACAGTATCAAAAACCTTACTAAAGATGAGATGTGCTATATCTACTGCTTCCCGTCTATCCACAAGGCTTATTCCCCAAATAACCCAAGAAGGATATTAGGTTGATTTGACATGATTTGTTCTTGATGAATACTGTTACTTATCACTGTAATATCTTCTAGGTACTTACAAATTTATCATTTGATTATTTGCTCCATTATCTTTCTGGGTACCGAAGTTAAGCTGAGTGGTGTATAATTCCCTGGGTATTCGTACCCCATTTACACTGATGTTCACCATGTTAGTTGTCTTTTTGGTGAAAACAAACAAAAGGTGCACGTCACACTTTACCTGTTGCTATGTTTTCTGTTCATATTTTTCCATCTTCATTGAGTAATGGGCCTACCTTGTTTTTCCTCTTGCTTCTAATGTATTTGTAAATATTAATGCTTTAGCAAAACATATTTGAAGAACCATTTCCTTCTTTTTATCCAATATATTGTTGGAGCCAATGAAAGTTAATAATGCTTTGAGGCAAAAGATCCGTTCAGATGTTGGCAGCGTACAAGAAAAGCAGACTTTCTATAAACTATATTTTTCTATTTACTTGAACACAAAACAATGGACTGAACAGAGACTAATTTTTAATGAGTCATAAGAAAACCATGTCTTACAGCAATCTTCCATTTACCATAACCACATGTAAATCAAATGTTAAATATGGGAGCATCTACCACAATAGCTAACCGTACTATTACATACAGAACAATTTAACCATATTTTAACATAGCATCGAAAAAGTTCATGAAAAGAATGTTATGGTTGCAAAGTAAAGCACTTAGAAATGAAATGCCAGAATTAAAGTAGCCTGTGCAATCTTAATTCTGCCCCTTTGAGAGTATGCATTATGCTACAACCTTTAATTACATGATCACTTACTATTATTCCACAGGACCCCTGCTTCTGTCTGAGGCAGATAGCCAGTATAGTAAGTTTCATGGTTAAAGTTTGGCAACTGAAAGCAGGATCTTATAGTGGGAAGTGTCAGGCAACCTTAACTATGGACAGCATTACCAGCTCTGCATATAATCAGTTAGTTTTGACAGCTGCAGAACTAATCTGTCTTTCTAATCTAAATCTTTGGAAAATAACTATGAAGTTTCCCTGACAACAGAATGACATTACTGTGTTAATAGAATCATAGAATATGAGGGTTAGAAGGGGCCTCAGGAGGTCATCTAGTCCAACCCCCTGCTCAAAGCAGGACCAATCCCCAATTTTTGCCCCAGATCCCAAATGGCCCCCTCAGGAATTGAACTTACAACCCTGGGTTTAGCAGGCCAATGCTCAAACCACTGAGCTATCCCTCCCCCCCTGGAAACACGTAACAACACAGTTAGTCCCACACTGTTTTACAATATGCTTCGGTCTTGCTTGAATGAACTGGACCAAATCATGCTCTAATCACAGTACAGCCTTGTCAGAAGTGCAAGACTCTACAGAATTGCAACATAATACAGTATTCCTCCCATCCCCATACACATAGCTAAGATCAGAGTGTGTCATAACACAATATGGGTACTAATATGACTATTCTTTGTCATCTAGCAGCACTAGGGTTGCCAGGCATCCGGTTCTTGACTGAAACGCCCAGTCGGAAAGGGACCTTGGTGGCTCCGGTCAGCACCTCTGACCAGGCCATTAAAAGTCCGGTTGGCCAAAGCAGCTGGCTCTGCGTGGCTCCTGGAGGCAGCAACATGTCCCTCCGACTTGTAGGCACAGGGGCTGCCGTGGGGCTCCATACGCTGCCCCTGCCCGTGGCACAGGCGCTTCCCCAAGTGCCAATGCTGCAGCTCCCATTAGCTATGGTTCCTGGCCAATGGGAGCTGCGGGGGCAGCACCCGTGGATAGGGCAGTGAGCAGAACTCCCTGGCCATCCCTGCACCTAGGAACCAGAGGAACATGTTGCCTCTTCCGGGAGCTGCCTGAGGTAAGTGCCGCCCGGAGTCCACATAGTGAACCCTCTCCCATGCTCCAACCCCTTGCCCCGAGGGCCCCCCACCCCCCGCAACCAAACTCCCTCCCAGAGCCCACACCCCCTCCTGCCATGCAAACCCCTTGGCCCCAGCCCAGTGCCCCTCCCACACTCCAAACACTTCATTCCCATCCCCCCCAGAGCCCACACCCCCAGCTGGAGCACTCATAAGAACTGCTATACTGGGCCAGACCAAAGATCCATCTAGCTCAGTATCCAGTCTTCCGACATATGTAAGGGCAGGAACTATCTAAATAGACAAGAAAAAGCACACAAGGGGAAACAGAGGCACAGAAACGACTCAGCCAAGGTCCTAAAGCAGATTGGTGGTGGAGCTGGGACGACAATCCCTATCTCCTGACTGCTAGTCCAATGCCATATCCACTGACCCATGCCGCATCTCTCAAATTATGGCTGTAGGTCACATGTGGCATTGTGCAGATGGCCTGTGCAGATGAGGGCCTTTTTCATTGTATTTAAATGCGGCTAATGAATATGGTTCAAGTTACCCCAGCCCTTGCAAGCTTGGCTAAAGCATAATCAAGTTAAAACATTATGCATGAAACTAGAACCACATTGGCTAATCAAACTGTTAAGAAACTGGTTTGGCACAAACTGTGTTTAAACAGTTCCTAACTCAGGTAAAAATCTTAGTGTGTACGTTTCACTTCTACTGTATATGTTTAAGCACTATTGCCGAGTCACTCTGCACATACGTTTTGAAGATTATTCACACTTGCTAAACAAAGTCAGCATTAGTCTGCTTCATGACAGAGTGTAGGAACTGGGGACTGGATGTGAATTGCATGTGTTAGAATGGTGATCCTTTACATCCTACGGTTATGTCACAGTGAAAGTCTTACAGTTGAAACCAAGGTGCTGACATTTTGGGGATGTGGAGGTAGGGTACGTTACAAACAAAAGTGGATTGAATAAGTCAAGAAGGAAGCAGTTCTGTTTCTACTTGAGATAAACGGCTTCTGTTAAGTCGTTGACATAGAGAATTAAAGATCAGATATTTTATTATGCTAATGGGATTGCCAGGGCTGCCATGGAGACAAAAGCCTAGACTGCTAGATCAGCTGAACATTTATGTACTTTAGGAGGTTAGTAAATTCATTTTCCATACAGTCTATCAATGCCAGAATCAGGAAATCTATTAGGAGCAGAATGAGAATGTGTGTTGATAGCCTCACATTTAACCCCAGCTCCGTCACACAGTGCCTAATACATTAAAGCTCTTGGCCTTCTCCCCACACCACTCCCTCCACTTCTGTTGCCAGACATTTCAGAAGGGGAAGCAAAGTGATACTGGCAAAGGCCCAAGCTTTCCAAGAGTGATACTGTTCCTCTGACGTTCTTGTTAACTCCTGGAAATGTGCTGGAAATGTCCCACCTTGATTATCACTTCAAAAGGTTTTCTCTCCCCCCACCCCACTCTCCTGCTGGTAATAGCTCATCTTAAGTGATCACTCTCCTTACAATGTATATTTTTTCACGGTCTGTGTGTATATATAAAATCTGCTCACTGTACTTTCCACTTTATGCATCCGATGAAGTGAGCTGTAGCTCACGAAAGCTTATGCTCAAATAAATTGGTTAGTCTCTAAGGTGCCACAAGTACTTCTTTTCTTTTTGAGTAATTTTGGGTGTCTCATTTTTTCAGCATCCAATTTGAGAGACCATGAAGGGGCCCAAAGCCCAGATAAATGTGTTATTTGCATGGCAAGTCTACTTAAAGTTAAAAAGTACCTGTCCCCAGTTACATGCTCCTTTATGAGACACCTTTGTAATTACTCAAGGTAGGTGTTGCAAGATTGAGAAGAAAAAAAAACATCACAGGAGCAGCATTGTGGTCCATAAATTCTAAGTTAGGTGCTTAGTCTCCCTGTACAATGAATGGGGAGAGATGGACACCTTAAAATGCGATCCACAAAGCTCGTATGTTATTGGTGAGGTGCCTAAGCTAGCCAATGGGAGATGCTGACCAGAGGAGTCTGTGCTAAACGCCACCCCCTCACAGAGATAGGTACCTAGCTCTGTTTGTGATCAATGAACCAAGGGAAGAGGCATTGACAGCTAGCTAAGTTGCATGTGGAGCCCCAAACAGCTGGAGAAGCAGCAGCCTCCCTTACAACCTTTAGTTTAGCCCAGTGGTTTTCAGCCCGTAATCCACAGACCATGGGGCTCCACAGACTCTGTCTAAAATTTCCAAAGGGGTCCTCACCTCCATGTGAATTTTTTTAGGGGTCTGCAAATGTAAAAAGGTTGAAAACTACTGGTCAGGACACTCACCCAGAATGCAGGAGACCCCCAGTTCAAATCCCCACCACTCTGGAGTGGGAGAAGGGATCTGAACAGAGATCTACAGTCTCTCAGGTGAGTACCCCAACCACTTGGGAATAGAGCCATTCTAACTCTCTCTGGCAGAATTGCAATGTGCGTGCCATCTATCGCCCCGCTGCAGTTAGGGAAGTTCATTTGTGCAAAGCCAGCCACAATGTTATGCACATTGCCCGGAGCGACAGTCTTTCAGAGCAGGATGCGATACATGGCCCTGCACAATTCCGTCAACATGAGTCCAACAGTCGACTTCCCCACTCCAAACTGGTTAGCAACCGATGAGTAGCAGTCTGGAGTAGCCAGCTTCCACAGTGCAATCATCACACGCTTCTCCAATGGCACAGCAGTTCTCATTCTCGTGTCTTGCGTCACAGGGCTGGGACGAGCTCATCACACAGTCCCAGGAATGTGGCTTTCCTCATCTGAAAGTTCTGCAGGCACTGCTCGTCATCCCAGACGTGCATGACGATGTGATCCCACCACTCAGTGCTCGTTTTCTGAGCCCAAAAGCTGCGTTCCACTGTGGTCAGCACCTCTGTGAATGCCACAAGCAATCTCATGTTGTAGCTACTACACATGGCCAGATCAATGCCAAACTCCTTTTGCCTTTGTAGTTTAAGGAATAACTCCACTGCCACTCGTGACATGCTAGTCAGACCGAGCAGCACACTGGTCAACAGTTCGGGATCCATTCCTGCAGCCCGAAGAGGCAGAACGCGCAGTACACAAACCATTGAAAGATGGTGCCAAATGCGGACGGAAGCATAGGGATTGCTGGGATGCGAAGCAATGCAGTGGAATAACGTTTGGTGCGCCCCTGCTGGAGCACGACAGCGCCAGTGTGGACACCCTGGTCGGCCTCCAGAAGTGTCCCACAATACCTGTTCTAGCCACTCTGATCATCACTTTGAATTCTACTGCCCTGCCTTCAGGTGACCAACCATCAGATTCACCCTTTACATTCTCTGGGAATTTTGAAAATCCCCTTCCTGTTTGCTCAGCCAGGCGTGGAGTGCTCTCAGCAAATCTTTCCAGGTGACCATGCCTCCACGTGCCAGGCGATCCCCAGTATGGAGCAATGGCGAGGTGCTGGACCTCATCAGTGTTTGGGGGGAGGAAGCTGTCCAGTCCCAGCTGTGCTCCAGCTGTAGGAATTACGATACCTTCGGGCAGATATCAAGGGACATGATGGAAAGGGGCCATGCCCGGGACGCACTGCAGTGTAGGATTAAAGTGAAGGAGCTGCAGCATGCCTACCGCAAAGCCCGCGAGGCAAACAGCCATTTTGGTGCTGCCCCTGTGACCTGCCGTTTCTACAAAGAGCTCGACGCAATATTTGGGGGCGACCCCACCTCCACTTCCAGTACCACCATGGACAACAAGGCAGGAGGAGGAGGAGGAGCAAAGTGGGAGCGAGGGTGCTGAGGCGGAGGAAGACACCCCGGAATCACTAGATACATGCAGCCAGGAGCTGTTCTCAAGCCAGGAGGAGGGTAGCCAGTCGTGGAGGCCGGTGCTTGGGGAAGGACAAACACCAGAGGAGGTCCCCGGTAAGCAGCTTTTATTTTTGGAAGGAAGTTATTTCATGCTGACTCTTGGGGTGAGGAGGGTTAGGGCTGCATGCATGCCTAGACGCAGAATAGGACGTTGATGTGCTCTCTCACATCACTGTAAGCAGTCTCTGTGATCTCTTCAAAAGTCTCATCCAGAACTTGAGCAATGCGCTTGTGCAGGTTTCTTGGAAGAGCCATTGTGGTCCTTGTCCCTGTAAGGCTAACTTGTCTGGGCCACTGTGTCGTAAGGGGCGGGTGGACCATTGCTGTGCACAGGCAAGCTGCATATGGGCCAGGGCAGAAGCCGCATTGCCATAGAAGACCCTCCTTTGCTTCCTAAGTCACCCTCAGCAGTGAGATATCTTCCAGGCTGAACTCCTGTGGAAAATGTGGGGACAGTGTTCAGTATAGGGCCCCCTGCCACTGTTGGCTCTCCCCAAGGCACAGAAACCCAGAGGACAGTACAGCCGTGAAACAATCAGTCACGCTTAACCCTGTGCTTACTCACCATTTTGGGGCTCCTGTGGGTTGTGTGTGCTCGCTTTGGGACAGGCAAATTATGCTATTGTGTAGACAGTGCTTGCCCTTAAGTACGGGGGAATCATTGCTCTGTCTGGTGTGAACAATGCTGCCTCTGTTAAGTGTTGCATTTTGCCTTTACAGATGCAACCTTGAAATCTCAGCCATCTGTGTTATCACCGGCCGAAAGACTCCAAACAATCAGAAAGAGGCCATGTAAAAGCAAGGAAGATGTTGCATGAAGTAATGCAGCATTCAATAATGAAAATCAAAAAGTGCAGGAGTGGCGGGACAGTGAAAGGAGGATCTGCCAGCAGAATGAGGAGCGGCAGCACAAAAGCGCGGTGCTCCGGCAGCAAAGCATGGATCAGATGATAAGCATAACGGAACACCAAGCGGACTCAATCCAGGTGCTCGTAGTCATGCAGGCGGAACACTACCATGTCCGACCCCCCTGCAGTCCTTGTCCCAAATCTCTTTCCCTTGTGCCCCCATGTCACCTCCAACCCACTTTCCCCAACATCCGGGTTCTTACTGCCACCAGCTGCCTCCAAGACCTGTAGCTTCACCACCCAGCCCTGAAAACTATGACCCTTACCCACTGCACTCAACCCCCATCACCATGCAGTATATAGCCATCCTGAAGTGCAGCACTCATTGCACAGCACTCCAGACAGGAAGGCTGAGTATGATAACAGGACATACGCAAATCTGTGATTGTACCATTCCCCACCCCACCCCCTTGTCCTTTCTGTTTCCCAAACAGTTGTGTTTCTTTTCAATAAATGAATTTTCTTTTCAATAACTGGATTTTTTGGCTTTGAAAACATTCTTTATTATTGCATTAAGTAAAAGATACCTTAGCCCAGGAAAGAAACAGGCACTGCAAGTCAGCGTAGCAAACACAGATTCCTACTAACATTGGAACCACTGTACTTCACTCCTGTGCAGGGCACCAGACATTACTAGTGGCTTTCAGCCTCAAATTGCTCCCTCAAGGCATCCTTAATCCTTGCAGCCCTGCGCTAGGCCCCTCTAATAGCCCTGCTCTCTGGCTGTTCAAATTCAGCCTCCAGGTGTTGAACCTCCGAGTTCTATGCCTGAGTGAATCATTCACCCTTCCCTTCACAAATGTTATGGAGGGTACAGCACGCGGATATAACCGTGGGGATGCTGTCATCGGCCAGGTCCGGCTTCCCATACAGAGAGTGCCAGCGACCCTTTAAACAGCCAAAAACACACTCCATAGTCATTCTGCACCAGCTCATCCTGTTGTTGAACTGCTCCTCGCTGCTGTCAAGGCTCCCTGTGTAGGGTTTCATGAACCACGGCATTAAAGGGTAAGCGGGGTCTCCAAGGATCACAATGGGCATTTCGACTTCCCCTACAGTGATCTTCTGGTCTGGGAAAAAAGTCCCAGCTCGCAGCTTCCTGAACAGGCCAGTGTTCCGAAAGATGCATGCATCATGTACTTTTCTGGGCCAGCCTGCGTTAATGTCAATGAAACGCCCACCGTGATCCACAAGCGCCTGGAGAACCATAGAGAAATAAATACCCCTTCCGATTAATGTACTCAGAGGCTAGGTGGGCTGGTGCCAGATGTGGAAAATGCGTGCCATCTATCGCTCCTCCGTAGTTAGGGAAACTCATTTGTTCAAAGCCAGCCATAATGTCATGCACGTTACCCGGAGTCACGGTTCTGGGCAAGATGCGATTAATGGCCCTGCAAACTTGCATCAACACGATTCCAGCGGTCACCTTCCCCACTCCAAACTGGCTAGTGACCGATTGGTAGCTGTCTGGAGATGTCAGCTTCCAGATTGCAAGAGCCACCCGCTTCTCCACCATCAGGGCAGCTCTCAATCTCGTGTCCTTGTGCCGCAGGGTGGGGGCGAGCTCCTCATGCAGTTCTATGAAAGTGGCTTTTATCATCTGAAAATTCTGCAGCCACTGCTTGTCATCCCAGACTTGCATGACAATGTGATCCCACCATTCAGTGCTTGTTTCCCAAGCCCAAAAGCAGCGTTCCATACTGGTGAGCATGTCCGTGAATGCCACAAGCAAACTCATGTCATATGCATTACTCGAGTCGATATCATTGTCGGAGCCCTCGCTGTCACTTTGGATCATAAGGAATAACTTGACTGCCAAACGTGACGTACTGGCAAGACTCGTCAGCATACTCCTCAGCAGTTCGGGTTCCATTCCCGCAGACTGAAAGGGAAGACAGAGCGCACAGTACAAAAAACACTGAAAGATGGCGCCAAATGTGGATGGAAGCACAGGGATTGCTGGGATGCGAACCAATGCATCACGGGGCATTGGGATAGGATCCAGAATGCCCCGCACCCTCTGCCCCCTTCCCACAAGCCATAGTGCCAGAATGGGAAGAGGTGCTCTGTGGGATAGCTGCCCATAATATAGGTGAAAGAGATTGGGAAAAAAACCTGTTTCTGAAGACTTAAAAGAGACTTTACTACCTAGTCCTTTGGGAAAACACAAGATCTATACATTATATTGATTCTTGAGATTTTCAGCTCAGTTGTTGAGTGATTTATTCTTCATTATTAAACTGTTAAGCCAACCAGCAAGTCCATTTTAGTCAGAGACAGAAGCTAACCATTCTACCCCCTCATAAAACTCAGGAGTAAGAATTCCAGGTCATGCTTATATATCTACTATCAAATTACAGGGAAGTTTTGGATCAGTGAGAACAGCCTCTAGCTGAGCAACTTATTAATAAATCCCAGCAGTTATTGTACCAAGGCATCCTGACTTGATTAGTGCCATAGCAGCAGGGCATAGAATGTCTATACTTCTCAATAAACAGGATTCTACATATGTGAATGTTTTATTGTTCATGAAAGTGGACTAATACTGGTTTAAATCAGACAGTATGTGCAGGTGTGCACAAGCTTCCCACATAACTCTTCCCAGATTAACAGCTGTTTCCAAGTCCTCCTTTCTTTTCTGAACTACTCCTACAAAGATGTGTTTTGGTGAGTTGTGAATTACAGAGTTAGAAGAGGGAAATAGGTTATCTGTAAGCTACTTGATGGGAGCGTCTTAGACTGTCAATCCCTGGTAAATGCCCCCAGTCTGATCAAAAGCCAGTGACTAGGAAAAATAGGGCAAGGAATGTGTTTGTGTGGAATGACACTCATTGATGCTGAACTTCTTTCAATATTTCTATAGCTTACCTATGCTGGAGAGAATAGTGCCGGGGTGGGGGGTGGGGTGGGCAGCTTGCCCACTCCCATTTTAAAAGGAAAAAGGGCTTGCTCGTAGCTTGTCTCTACTACACGTCCCAAGTCAGCATGGGAAATAGAATTCCTGTCTAGAGGTGGCCATTTTAGTACGCTTGCTCTTCTGGAGCAGGATAGAGAATGGGGAAGAGACCAGGGATCGCTATAGGTTACTTTACTATAACCTCTTATTTCCCAGCATAGCGGACCAGCCACCATATCTTCTGCTGCTATAAACTGACATAGCTTCATTTACTTTAGTATTGCTAAATCCGCTGACGACATGGCTCCAGGCATTCAAACAGTGACCAACCAACAATGAATGTCAGAGACAGGTAAACAGGAGGGGAAGTTGAGGAATACCCACTACAGTATAATTTGTTAGTGTTAAACTGTTCTGTGGTTTTGCCTGAATATTTTTGGTGTGTGTACGTTACAACATTCTCCTGTCTCATTCTGGTGGATACATTTTGTGGTGAAATAAACATTGATATTTTATTTTACCACTTTCTATGGAAATCATAAAGGGACCCCAAAATACAGATACCCCATGCACCCCTTATTCACTGTAAAGCATGTCCAAGGAACTCATCAGAAAGATACGTGCATTCACTGTGCACAATGACAGACTGCAGTGAACGTGTACAGAAGTCTGCTGGGTGGAGTCAGACTGGTTGATTTTTCTCAATAATGGACTCTCTGACCCCCGAAGTGCATTTTAAAAAAAATGTTTAAATCTCTTGCTTCTCATGCTGTTAAGTGATAATTAGGGCTGTTGATTAATTGCAATGAACTCACGAGATTAACTCAAAAAAATTAACTGCGATTAAAAAAATTAATTGCGATTAATCACACTGTTAAACAATAGAATACTATTGAAATTTATTAAATATTTTTGGATGTTTTTCTAGATTTTCAAATATATTGATTTCTATTACAACACAGAATACAAAGTGTACAGTGCTCACTTTATATTATTTTTTATTACAAATATTTGCACTGTAAAAATGATAGACAAAAGAAATAGTACTTTTCAATTCACCTCATACAACTACTGTAGTGCAATCTCTATCGTGAAAGTGTAACTTACAAATGTAGATTTTTTTTTGTTACATAACTGCACTTAAAACAAAACAATGTAAAACTTTAGAGTATACAAGTCCACTCAGTCCTACTTCTTGTTCAGCCAATCACTAGGACAAACAAGTTTGTTTACATTTACGGGAGATACTGTTGGCTGCTTCTTATTTACAATGTCACCTGAAAGTGAGAACAGGCTTTCGCATGGGACTTTTGTAGCTGGTGTTGCAAGGTATTTATGTGACAGATATGCTAAACATTCATATGCTCCTTGATGCTTTGGCCACCATTCTGGAGGACATGCTTCCATGCTGATGATGTTCATTAAAAAAAAAGGTAGTGTGTTAGTTAAATTTGTGACTGAACTCGTTGGGGGAGAATTGTATGGCCCCTGCTCTGTTTTACCCGCATTCTGCCACATATTTCATGTTATAGCAGTCTCTGATGATGACCCAGCATGTTGTTTGATTTACAAACACTGTCACTGAAGATTTGACAAAACGCAAAAAAGGTACCAATGTGAGATTTCTAAAAATAGCTACAGCAGTCGACCCAAGGTTTAAGAATCTGAAATGCCTTCCAAAATCTGAGAGGGATGGGGTTTGGAGCATGCTTTCAGAAGTCTTAAAAAAGCAACATTCCGATGCGAAAACTACAGAACCAGAACCACCAAAAAGGAAAATCAACCTTCTGCTGGTGGCATCTGACTCAGATGATGAAAATGAACATGCATTGGTCCGCTCTGCTTTGGATTGTTATCGAGCAGAACATGTCATCATCAGGGATTCTGGAATGGTGGTTGAAGCATGAAGAGACATATGAATCTTTAGTGCATCTGGCATGTAAATATCTTGCAACGCCAGTTACAACAGTGCCATGAGAACGCCTATTCTCACTTTTAGGTGACATTGTAAGCAAGAAGCAGAAATCATTATCTCCTGCAAATGTAATCAAACTTGTTTGTCTGAGCAATTGGCTGAAGTAGGACTGAATGGACTTGTAGGCTCTAAAGTTTTACGTTGTTTTATTTTTGAATGCAGTTATATTTTTGTACATAATTCAACATTAGTAAGTTCAACTTTCATGATAGAGATTCCACTACAGTACTTGTATTAGGTGAACTGAAATATACTATTTCTTGGTTTTTTTATAGTGCAAATATTTGTATTAAAAATAAATAGAAAGTGAGCACTGTACACTTGGTATGCTGTGTTGTAATTGAAAGCAATATATTTGAAAAATGTAGAAAACATCCAAAAATATTTAAATAAATGGTATTCTATTATTGTTTAACAGTGTGATTAATTGCAATTAATTTTTTTAATCACCTGACCGCCCTAGTGATAATTTAACCAAGTGATTAACCTTTTCCTTCCAGGAAAGTCTGGTAAGGAAATGCTATGCCAAGCAGCTTGCTCAACTCCAGTATTACCTCTTCGCTTCATTCAGCCTGTCTTGAGGCTGTGGCACTGTGTAACATTCAATCTGTCAGTCGAATACCGTTGCATGTCCACTGCCTGCCTGCCACCTGCATCACTTTGGTAACCATGGTTACCACATCAAGCCATTTGCAAACATCTAGGAGGATGCTGGAAAATGGGAAAGAATTCAGAGAGCCATTGTGGGAACAGTTCAAGGTCTGGAAAACATGCCTTACAGTGATTTGAGGTGCTCAATCCATCTAGCTTACTAAAGAGAAGGTTACGAGGTAACCCAATTATAGGGTACATCTATGCTACAGAGGCACAGCTATAACACTGCAGCTTCACAGCAAAATTTTTCACAGCCCTGAGTGACGTAGCTAGGTTGACCTAAGTTTTAGGTGTAGATCAGGCCACGGTCTATAGGGACCTACACAGGCAGACTGAATCCTATACTAGAAGAATCTCATTTAGAGACAAAAGGATAAGAAGATCCAATGACTTGAAGTAGAAGCTAGAATCGTTCAAACCTGAAATAAGGGCCAAGTTTTTAACAGTGAGTAATTAACTACTCCAACAGCTTATGGGGGGAAGTGGCAGCTTTTCCATCACTTGGAGTTTTTAAATCAGGAATGAATGTCTTTCTAAAAGTCATGCCATAGTTCATCCGGAAGTTATTGAGCTTGAAGCAGGAATTCCTGGGAGAAATTCAAAGGCCTGCATTCCGCAGGACGTTAGACTAGAGGATCATAGTAGCTCCTTCTGACCTAAAAACTATGAATTTATAACATGCTGCAACAACACGAAAGTCACTAATAGTGTAGAGGAACCCGATGCTGCTGTATAAGCTGTCTTGCCCCCCCATGCACCCCATTTTTGGCAATATAATGCAGCAGCAATATCTCCCCAGCATGTAACACTATTCAGAATCAAAAAAATTGACTCTACACAAAACTTAAGTTGTGGAAGGGAACCACAGTTATTCTGTTTCAAGCTCTAGCAAAGGAAAGGTTAGGTCTGTACTTTAGAAGGGGGAGAGGAGATGAGGAAAAGTCTGTGCCAGGAGCAGCTTATTCCACAATTGTCTATTATGAAGTTCTTTGCATCTTCCTCTGAAGCATCTGGTACTGATCACTCTGAAGAAAGGGATACTGGACTAGATGGAAAAGTACAATAATACATAATAACTCATCTGGCAATTCCTATGTTCCTGACTGAGGATCAAAAATGTGTTCACAAAAACATGTGTGATTTCCCACAGAAGGTAGTAAATAGACATGGCTGCTGGCAAAGTGTTTTGAACTGTAAAATAATGTAGCATCATGGGAGTGGATTCACATATACTACTTGCCTCCCTGGTCTATTCGGTTTAATACTTGTGGAAAATAACAGCCATGTTTGCGTGGCGGAATGGCACTTCAGAAGTTAAAAGCCTGTATTAAAGGTTGCAAAAAGTAGACTTTGAACTGTGAGATCATGTGAGTCAGCTCCATGGCATTCAAGCGGAATTCAAGAATGAATGTCAGCCAAGACTGACATGCCAAACTGTCAGACTCTGCCAAGCTCTAATGTGACAGATAGAGAGGATTTAGAAGTTGGGTGAAGGAGGAAGTGGGAGAAATGAGCAGTGCTATGACAGACACGGAATCGTTACACAAATCAAACATGCCCAAGGACAGTGGTTTAGAAAGAGGCCAGCTGATAATAAACTGCCTAGTGAGTCATGTGTTATTACCCTCTACTGGCTGGAATTGGAACTATTCCACTGTGTATAGTACTAATACTGCTACGTAGAATCAAGGCTCTACTTTAGCGTAAATTGTAGGTACAGCAGGAGGTTATAAGTTCTATCCTTGCTGGATACTCAAATGTGACACTTTTTGCAGCAGAGTGACAGCTGAAGTCATAAAGCGATCATAGCTTTAAGCTCCTTGATGCATATTGTTGAAGCTACTGAGGTACAAATAATTAGTAATCAAAGTAATACTTTATTCCAGTACTAACACAATTATTTTTAAAGGTGACTGCAAACAGTTAGGATTAGCACTGATTGAATTCTTTTAGTCAAAGCTCCCACCGCCTGTTAATTAAAACGGGACTTTTTATTTATTTATTTTTTTGAGGTTAGAGGTTCCATTGAAAGGAATGGCAACTGAAAAATTTCATCTTCTGTGCTGTAAGTTTTCAGTAAAACCAAAAACTTTTACCAGATGGGCCAAAGTGTTTTGCTTGCTGAAAAATGTTTCATTTTTGGATGAAAGCAAGATGTTGACAAAATTTCAGCAAAAACTCTTTTATAAAGCTTTCGTCAAAATTGTTTGCGCCGGGAGGGAGGAAACAACATTTCCTGATCAGCTCTATTTAAGATCACAGAGCACACTGAAACTTTAAAAAAGGTACAATGTACCAAAGTGTCAAATACGTTTAGAAATTTTAAATTACACAAATCTCTAGACTGATTTAGGAACATAAAAAATTTAAACTTTAGACATGTTTTACAGTTCAGTATTAAACCCACAGATTGCACTATTTTTCTATTACATATGCACTAAAATTAGAATGGTTCTTTGGTGCAAAAAAAGGGGACAAAACTGATACAGCAAGTGAATACTTTGATACAAAATATTACCCTACATCAGAGGTCTCCAACCTTTTTACGCCCAAGATCCTACCCCACCCCTTTCCCGAGGCCCTGCCCCTTCCCCGAAGCCCTGCCCCAGTCACTCCATCCCTCTCTCTCTGTCACTCACTCTCCCCCATCCTCACTCACTTTCACCGGGATGGGGTAGGAGGTTGGGGTTTGGGTAGGGGTGCGGGCTCTGGGCTGGGGCCGAGGGGTTCACAGTGTGGGAGGGGGCACTGGGCTCAGCCTGGGGCAGGGGGTGGGGTGCAGGAGGGGGTGAAGGGTGCAAGCTCTGGGAGGGAGTTTGGGTGCAGGAGGAGGCTCTGGGCTGGGGCAGTGTTGGGTGCAGGAGGGGGTGAGGGTTCTGGGAGAGGGATCAGGGCTGGGGCTTGGGGTGCAGGAGGGGGTTCAGGGTGCAGGAGGGGAATCAGGGGGCTGGATCCATAAGGGGGCTTAGGGCTGGGGTTCAGCCTCCTGCCAGGTAGCACTTACCTCTGGTGGCTCCCAGTCAGTGGTGCAGCGTGGCTGCCGCTAAGACAGGCTCCCTACCTACTCCAGCCCCACGCCGCTCCCGGAAGGGGCCAACATGCCCCTACGGCGGGGGGCGAGCAGCCCATGGCTCCATACGCGGCCCCTCTCTGCAAGCACTGCTCCAGCATCTCCCATTGGGCACAACTTCCCATTCCCGGCCAATGGGAGCTGTGGGGGCGGTGCTTGCAGGCAGGAGCTGCGTGCAGAGGGAGACCCCTGTCCCCCGTCCCTGGGGCCGCGGGGCGTGCTGGCTGCTTCTGGGAGTGGCATGGGGCTGGAGCAGGCAGGGAGCCTGTCTTAGCAGCAGCCCTGCTGCACCGCTGGAGATTGTGATCAACTGGGAGATCCTCTAGGATCGACCAGTCAATTGCGATTGACCAGTTGGCAACCGCTGCCCTACATACTATTTTAAATACTTTACACTTTGTGGAAGTAGATAAAGGGAATATGGATGCAGGCCTCTGAAATGAGCAGGAGTCAGGCTAACTCTAGCTTTAATAACGCGAGATTTGGAGAAGCGGGGATAGTGCAAAGCGAGTAGAAAAAGAACTGTGAGAGAGGCTGTTGTGACCTTGTATTAGATAAGAATAGAATGTAGACTATAAGAGAAATTGGTGAGAAAAATAAGATATCATGAAGGAATATGAATAAACAATATGCAGCTGTTGCTCATTATTGTCTGTAATAAAGGTATACATGCTTGCTCTAATTGTTTATCTTTAGAGAGACCTGCCTAGGTGGGGGAAACCCTGTATCCTAGTGCACTCTCTCCCTCTGTGCAATTGCTTGAGAAAATAAAGTGTATCTGACTTGCTGCACCCAACCTGAGAGTGAGAACTGTGGTTTCTCCGACAACTTCATCACTAAATTCAACATTTCAGAGTCACAAAGGTGATCTGAAGGGAAATAGCTTATATTTAATTTGTAGGCTACTTTCTGCATTCACAAACATTTACTTCATAGTGCTGTACAGAGAGTCATGGTAGCCTAGATATGCTTTAACTCCTAAATAAGATAGAGAAGTGGAAACTGTTTCTCACTTGCCATCATCATATAAAGAGGGGGGAAACTTTCTGGGAAGCAGTGTTGGCCAGCAATAGCTCAGAATAAAGACAGTCCCAATGAAGTACTCTGTAGAGTGTTTTCAGGATTAATTTTTTGAGGTGAAACTAGTTGCAAAGATAATTATAAATTGTTTTACATACTATTCCTTTGATAGGGGTGAAATAAATCTATCAATCACCCTCTCCCCCAACCATTGACACCACATTCAACAAAAGTTGTAGTAGGTGATTCCTATTTTCAACTACGGGGCAGGAGCTGTTGTATACACATCACCCAATGTCACTTGTCTTGGCATTGGCTATATCTCCCAGGATTAGTATAGTGTGGCAACTGTAAGCCAATACAAAGAGGAAAGAGAGCAGAATTAACAAAAGTAAAAAGTGACAGTGCTATTTGGGGTGTGTTTTGTTTGTGTTTTTCCTTAAACAGTAAGGGCTTGTCTACACTACAGGTTATGCTCTGTCACTCAGGGGTGTCAATAAGCCACCCTTCTGAGTGACATAAATTACACTGACCTAAGCATCACTGTCCCATCTTCCATCAGCATAGAGCGTCTTCACCAGACACACTACAGTGGCGCAGCTGCATTGGTGTAGTGTAGACAAGCCCTAAGACTGTCTCAAGGGTGAAAGGTTTGGCTTAATTTCCACTGTATTGATCCTGCAGTTACTCTTATAGTTTGCAAAAAGGGATCTCTTAGCAACAGATTACATATTGTGAACTACTTAATTTAATGAATATAATTTACTGTGTAAATTCTGCAGGGCAGAAATGCATCTTCTTTGCTTATAAAACATCGGACAAAGGGAAAAGGGAAAAAAGTGATCTGGGGAACTACAGTCCTGTTAGATTAACCTCAATTTAGAACAAATTTGGAAGAAAAAGTCACTAAGGACAGAGGAAAATGGGAATTGGAATAAAATGCAACATGGTTTTACAAAAGATAGATCATGCCAGACCAACCTGATCTCTTTCTTTGAGAAGATAACTGATTTTTCAGACAAAGGAAATGCAGTAGATCTAATCTACTCGATTTCAGTAAGGCATCTGATAAAGTTTCACATGGGAAACTATTAGTGAAAATGAATAAAATGGGGATTAATATGAGAATTGAAAGGTGGACAAGGAACTGGTTAAAGGGGCGACTACAGTGGGTCATACTGTCAGGCTGGAAGGAGGTTACTAGTGGAGTTTCTCAAGGATCAGTCTTGGGACCAATCTTATTTAACATTTTTCTTAATGACCTTGGCACAAAAAGCGGGCGTGTGCTAATAAAATTTTTGGAGGAAACAAAGGTGGGAGGTATTGCTAATACAGAGGAATATCAGAGTATCATACAAGAAGATCTGGACACCTTGAAAACTGGAGTAATAGAAATGGGATGAAATTTAATAGTGTAAAGTCATGCCCTTAGGGATTAACAACAAGAATTTTTGCTACAGACTGGGGACATACCAGTTGGAAGTGACAGAGGAGTAGAAAGACCTAGATGTATTGGTTGATCACAGGATGACTATGAACCGCCAGTGTGATGCGACCATGAAAAAGGCTAATGCAGTCCTAGGATACATCAGGCATGGTATTTCCAGTAGAGATAAGGAATTTTTAGTACCATTATACAAGGCACTGGTGAGACCTCATCTGGAATGCTGTGTGCAACTCTGGTCTCCTTGTTTAAGAAAGACTATTTCAAACTGGGACAGGTGCAGAGAAGGGCTACTAGGATGAGCAGACAAATGCAAAACCTACCTTATGAGAGGAAACTCATGGAGTTTGGCTTGTTTAGCTTAACCAAACAAAGCCTGAGGGAAGATATGATTGCTCTCTATAAATACATCAGAGGGACAGATGCCAGGGAGGGAGAGGAGTTACAGGAACTGCTCATTTAAAAAACCTTATGCTCAAATAAATTGGTTAGTCTCTAAGGTGCCACAAGTACTCCTTTTCTTTTTGCGAATACAGACTAACACGGCTGCTATTCTGAAACCTGTCATTATGCAAGGCACTGCATTTAGCCGTATGGAGTGGAAATCTATCAACTTCATGAAAAAACTCGTACAGATACAGACAGACATCATCATCCTTTCCAAATGCAAACAGATGGACATCGTACCAAAAGGACTGAAGGTAAAAAATCCATTACAATCTACATACCACACAGACTACGCTCTCAAAGAAACTTGTGCCACACGCTCTCAAAGAAACTGTGGAACCACCTGATCAACATCCTCTACAGCAAACAGGGAAAGATTAAGAATGAGCTCTCAAAACTGGATACTTTCATAAAAAACCAACCTTCCACACAAACTTCCTTGTGGCTGGACTTTACTAAAACTAGACAAGCCATTTACAACACACACTTTGCTTCTCTAAACTATCTAAACTACTACACGCCACAAGGGGCCACAGCAATGGTTCCCTTAACCCACCTAGAAATATTGTTAATCTATCCGATTACACTCTTAGCCCAGCAGAAGAATCTGTCCTATCTCGAGGCCTCTCCTTCTGCCCCTCCACCCCCATGAACATGATACAGTTCTGTGGTGACCTAGAATCCTATTTTCAACGTCTCCGACTCAAGGAATATTTCCAACGCATACTAATCCACAGAGACCTACCTACCAACACTACAAAAAGAATGATTCTAGGTGGACTCCTGATGGTCGAGACAGCAGACTGAACTTCTACATAGAGTGCTTCCGACATGCACGGGCTGAAACTGTGGAAAAGCAGCATCACTTGCCCCATAACCTCAGCCATCCAGAACACAATGCCATCCACAGCCTCAGAAACAACTCTGACATCATAATCAAAAAGGCTGACAAAGGGGGTACTGTTGTCATCATGAATAGGTCAGAATATGAACAAGAGGCTGCTCGGCAGCTCTCCAACACCACTTTCTACAAGCCATTACCCTCTGATCCCACTGAGGGTTACCAAAAGAAACTACAGCATTTGCTCAAGAAATTCCCTGAAAAAGCACAAGAACAAATCCGCACAGACACACCCCTGGAACCCTGACCTGGCGTATTCTATCTGCTACCCAAGATCCATAAACCTGGAAATCCTGGGCGCCCCATTATCTCAGGCATTGGCACCCTGACAGCAGGATTGTCTGGGTATGTAGACTCTCTCCTCAGGCCCTACGCTACCAACACTCCCAGCTACCTTCGAGACACTACTGACTTCCTGAGGAAACTACAATCCATCGGTGATCTTCCTGAAAACACCATCCTAGCCACTATGGATGTAGAAGCCCTCTACACCAACATTCCACACAAAGATGGACTACAAGCCGTCAGGAACACTATCCCCGATAATGTCACGGCAAACCTGGTGGCTGAACTTTGTGACTTTGTCCTCACCCACAACTATTTCACATTTGGGGACAATGTAGACCTTCAAATCAGCGGCACTGCTATGGGTACCCGCATGGCCGCACAGTATGCCAACATTTTTATGGCTGACTTAGAACAACGCTTCCTCAGCTCTCGTCCCCTAATGCCCTTACTCTACTTGTGCTATATTAATGACATCTTCACCATCTGGACCCATGGAAAAGAAGCCCTTGAGGAATTCCACCATGATTTCAACAATTTCCAACCCACCATCAACCTCAGCCTGGACCAGTCCACACAAGAGATCCACTTCCTGGACACTACGGTGCTAATAAGCGATGATCACATAAACACCACCCTATACCGGAAACCTACTGACCGCTATTCCTACCTACATGCCTCCAGCTTTCACCCAGACCACACCACATGATCCATTGTCTACAGCCAAGCTCTACGATACAACCGCATTTGCTCCAACCCCTCAGACAGAGACAAACACCTACAAGATCTCTATCAAGCATTCTTACAACTACAATACCCACCTGCTGAAGTGAAGAAACAGATTGACAGAGCCAGAAGAGTACCCAGAAGTCACCTACTACAGGACAGGCCCAACAAAGAAAATAACAGAACGCCACTAGCCGTCACCTTCAGCCCCCAACTAGAACCTCTCCAACTCATTATCAAGGATCTACAACCTATCCTGAAGGACGACCCATCGCTCTCACAAATCTTGGGAGACAGGCCAGTCCTTGCCTACAGAAAGCCCCCCAACCTGAAGCAAATACTCACCAGCAACCACACACCACACAACAGAACCACTAACCCAGGAACCTATCCTTGCAACAAAGCCCGTTGCCAACTGTGCCCACATATCTATTCAGGGGACACCATCATAGGGCCTAATCACATCAGCCGCACTATCAGAGGCTCGTTAACCTGCACATCTCCCAATGTGATATATGCCATCATGTTCCAGCAATGCCCCTCTGCCATGTACATTGGCCAAACTGGACAGTCTCTATGTAAAAGAATAAATGGACACAAATCAGACGTCAAGAATTATAACATTCAAAAACCAGTCATAGAACACTTCAATCTCTTTGGTCACTCAATTACAGACCTAAAAGTGGCAATTCTTCAACAAAAAAACTTCCAAAACGGGACTCCAACAAGAGACTGCTGAATTGGAATTAATTTGCAAACTGGATACAATTAACTTAGGCTTGAATAAAGACTGGGAGTGGATGGGTCATTACACAAAGTAAAACTATTTCTCCTTGTTTATTTCCCCTCCTACTGTTCTTTTCAACTGCTGGAAATGGCCCACCTTGATTATCACAACAAAAGGTTCCCCCTCTCCCCCGCTCTCCTGCTGGTAATACCTCACCTTACCTTTCCACAGTATGCATCCGATGAAGTGAGCTGTAGCTCACGAAAGCTTATGCTCAAATAAATTGGTTAGTCTCTAAGGTGCCACAAGTACTCCTTTTCTTTTCACCTTACCTGATCACCCTTCTTACAGTCTGTATGGTAACACCCTTGTTTCATGTTCTCTGTGTATATAAAATCTCCCCACTATATTTTCCACTGTATGCATTTGATGAAGTGAGCTGTAGCTCACAAAAGCTTGTGCTCTAATAAATTGGTTAGTCTCTAAGGTGCCACGAGTACTCCTTTTCTTTTTGCGAATAGAGACTAACACGGCTGCTACTCTGAAACCAGTGATGATGATTGTGGTGCTTGGTTCAGGTGGAGGAGTCAGAGGGTGGGATATTTCCCAGGAAATGCCTTACTGCTCAGTGATGAACTAGCAATTGGCTGAGCCCTCAAGGGTTAACTCTCATACTCTACAAGGCAGCAGAAAAGGAGGGAGGGCAGACAGAGACACACACCCTGTGTGTGTTTGAGAGATAGAGATGCACATTTTCCCTTTAAGTATGAAGAGTGGGGTCAGAAGTACACTGCCTTGTTAATTAGATCAGCAAGCTGAGACCAGAACACTCCCTCCATCCCTGTGTCCCTCCTGCTCTATGGAAGATGGCGTAAAAGGGGTGCAGGAGCGGGGTGAGGGGGACATCCTGACATTAGCCCCCCTCTTCTTTCCGCCCCCCCACACCCCTCCACCCCCACCTCCACCCCCCACCTCACCCACAGCAAGCAGGAGGCTAGGGGAGCAGCTCCAAGGCAGAGGGCAGGAGCAGCACAGGACAGTGGTGGGAGGGACAGCTGAACTGCTGGCAATTGATAGCCTGCTGAGCAGCTGCTGCACAGGGAATTTAGGGGAGCTGCTAGGGGGGCTGCCGGTCCACCCTGGTTCCAACCACCCACCAACTAGCTGCAACAGGCTGCTCTTCCAGCAAGCAGTGGACAAAGCAGGCGGCTGCCAAACGACTTTAGAAGGGAGCATTGCACAACTTTAAAAGAGCATGTTCCCTAACTGATCAGTAACAAAACAACATTAACCTGGACGACTTTAAGTGAAAAGAAAAGGAGGACTTGTGGCACCTTAGAGACTAACCAATTTATTTGAGCATAAGCTTTCGTGAGCCACAGCTCACTTCATCGGATGCATAAAGTGGAAAATACAGTGAGGAGATTTATATACACACAGACCATGAAAAAATGTGTGTTTATCATACACATTGTAAGGAGAGTGATCACTTAAGATGAGCTTTATTACCAGCAGGAGAGTGGGGTGGGAGGAGAGAAAACCTTTTGAAGTGATAATCAAGGTGGGCCATTTCTAGCACATTTCCAGGAGTTAACAAGAACATCTGAGGAACAGTTGGGGGGGGGGGGGAAATAAGCAAGGGGAAATAGTTTTACTTTGTATAGGTTTCAGAGTAGCAGCCGTGTTAGTCTGTATTCGCAAAAAGAAAAGGAGGACTTGTGGCTGTAGCTCACGAAAGCTTATGCTCAAATAAATTGGTTAGTCTCTAAGGGGCCACAAGTCCTCCTTTTCTTTTTACTTTGTATAATGACTCAACCATTCCCAGTCTCTATTCAAGCCTAAGTTAATTGTATCCAATTTGCAAATTAATTCCAATTCAGCAGTCTCTCGTTGGAGTCTGGTTTTGAAGTTTTTTTGTTGAAGAATAGTCACTTTTAGGTCACAAATCGAGTGACCAGAGAGATTGAAGTGTTCTACGACTGGTTTTTGAATGTTATAATTCTTGATGTCTGATTTGTGTCCATTTATTCTTTTACGTAGAGACTGTCCAGTTTGACCAAAACGTACACTGTGTTTTTTGTGTGTGTGCTTCACGGCGGCCCTCAGCTTGGCCGTTTTTCTGAATTTACAGTCCAGGTCGACTCCTCCTGTGTCTGACCAGGAGTTGGGAAGATTTGGGGGGAACCCGGGTCTGCCTGTATTCTGGGTTCCAGCCCAGGGCCCTGTGGAATGCAGCTGTCTAGAGTTTCTCCTGGAACAGCTGTACGACAGCTACAACTCCCTGGGCTACTTCCCCCTGGCCTCCTCCCAACACCTTCTTTATCCTCACCATAGGACCTTCCTCCTGGTGTCTGGTAATGCTTGTACACCTCAGTCCTCCAACAGTCCGCGTTCTCACTCTCAGCTCCTAGTGCCTCTTGCTCCCAGCTCCTCACACGCACACCACAAACTGAAGTGAGCTCCTTTTTGAAACCCAGGTGCCCTGATTAGCCTGCCTTAATTGATTCTAGCAGCTTCTTCATTGGCTGCAGGTGTTCTAATCAGCCTGTCTTAATTGTCTCCAGAAGGTTCCTGATTTTTCTGGAACCTTCCCTGTTACCTTACCCAGGGAAAAGGGACCTACTTAGCCTGGGGCTAATATATCTGCCTTCTATTATTCTCCCGTAGCCATCTGGCCTGACCCTGTCACACTGGTTACATGTATTTATTTCCATGTGTGATCATTTTAAAATCACTTCCTATTTGTGGATAACTTGATAGTGTAAAAACACTGATGGAAAAGGCAACACTCATTATAAAAAACTCTGATTTCAAATAGATCAATGAAAGGACTCAAGGTCAGAGACTTTTTTTAAAAAATACCACTTCCTTTTCAGCCAGTACTGGATGCTTCTGTTATTTTCTCAGATGTTTTTGTATCTTCAGGTTGTTACATGAGTAAATACATGCTGTTGCAGACTGAAAAAAAAAAAAAAAAAAAAAAAAAAAACCTTCCCTGTTACCTTACCCAGGGAAAAGGGACCTACTTAGCCTGGGGCTAATATATCTGCCTTCTATTACTCTCCTATAGCCATCTGGCCCGACCCTGTCACAATATATATATATATATATATATATATTAGTCTTTTGTCTGGTGAAAAAAATTTCCCTGGAACCTAACCCCTTCATTTACATTGTCTTATGGGGAAATTGGATTCACTTAACATCGTTTCGCTTAAAGTCGCATTTTTCAGGAACATAACTACAATGTTAAGTGAGGAGTTCCTGTATTTAAGTTAAGTGTCAGTGTGGACACAAGAACAAATGGCTATAAACTGTTCATCAACAAGTTTACGCTTGAAATAAGACAAAGGTTTTCTAATCATCAGAGTAATGAAATTCTGGAACAGCCTTCCAAGGGGAGCGGTGGAGGCAAAAAACCTAACTGGCTTCAAGACTGAGCATGATAAATTTATGGAGGGGATGGTGTGACAAGACTGTCATTATACAAAGTAAAACTATTTCCCCATGTTTATTCCCCCCCCGCACCCCCGACTGTCCCTCACACGTTCTTGTCAACTGCTAGAAATGGCCCACCTTGATTATCACTACAAAAAGTCCCCGCCCCCTCCCCCCCCACTCTCCTGCTGGTAATAGCTCACCTTACCTGATCACTCTCCTTACAGTCTGTATGGTAACACCCATTGTTTCGTGTTCTCTGTGTATATAAAATCTCCCCACTGAATTTTCCACTGAATGCATCAGATGAATTGAGCTGTAGCTCATGAAAGCTTATGCTCAAATAAATTTGTTAGCCTCTAAGGTGCCACAAGTACTCCTTTTCTTTTTGCGGATACAGACTAACATGGCTGCTACTCTGAAATCTTCAATGGCATGATCTGCAATTGGTAGTAGCAAATATCCCTGACAGCCGGTGATGGGACACTAGATGGGGAGGTCTCCTAGTTACTACAGAGAATTCACTTCCTGGTGGCTGGCTGGTGGATCTCACCAAAATGCTCAGGGTCTAACTGACTGCCATATTTCTGGTCAGGAAGGAATTTCCCCCGGGTCAGATTGGGAGAGACCCTGGGGTTTTTTTGCCTTCGCCTTCAGCTGCAGCATGAGGCGTGGGTCACTTGCAGATTGAAACTAGTGGAAACGGTGGGTTCTCTGTAGCTTTAAGGCTTTAAACCATGATTTGAGGACTTCAGTAACTCAGCCAGAGGTTATGGGTCTTTTATAGGAGTGGGAAGGTGAGGTTTTGTGGCCTGTGATGTGCAGGAGGTCAAACTAGATGATCGTGATGGTCCCTTCTGGCCTTAAAGTCTAGGAGTGTCACAATAATAGATAAATGTGCTTTTTGTAAGCAGGAGTGATGTGTGATTCTGCCCCCTCCCCTCCCCTCCCCCACCTCTCTGCTTGCTTCCCCATTAACACTTGTGCAACCAAACCACAAGATCACTTAGTCCAAAGAAACTGGAATGGACCAGCAAACCTATGGGATAGCACTCCATCTTCCTACCCACCAATCACGGCCTGACCTTAAAGTTAACATAGTGACCTCAAAAATTCAATGTAATGAGCTGTTCTGACAGTATACGCAGACAATCCAGTAATCCTCATCACAAACCAATACAGTAAAGGGTACAAGGTACCCCAAAGTAAACTTTTTGATGTCACTTTCTTTGGACCTAAATCTGCAAATTCCATAGCACTTTTTGTGTCAGAGATTTTGAAGTAAAAATGAACTCCTATGATTTGACCTGCATGTCACCCCCCTGATTACCGCTTGTGATCCACAGGTCAGACAGAAACATGTTTCTGTAAAAAAGTCAGGCTGGTTCATAACTGAATACTTGTACCTTGCAAAAAGGTATTCACTTTTTCTAAGGTCTGAAAATTATAACAACTCTTCACTGAACCCCCACTGGCATACCTTACACAATCATTTCACCTGTGCAAAGTGGATGTGCAACATGCAAGTTGAGGATTCTAATTTGATAGTTTTTACACTCACTTCTCACAGTGTAAGTGGCTGAACAATGTGCAAGGCACCATAATCTTTACTGTTACCCTGTGCTCTCACCCTCATCTTGTCCTTTGACTGTTACCTCTTTGAGGCAGGGACCTTCTGTTATATCCCTTTACGGTGCCTAGCACAATGGGGCTGGGATTTACAAGCTCTACCACAACACAAATAAGTAACGATAGGGAGTAGAGAGTTGGACCTTTGAATTTATTGGTGCCAAAATGCAACATAATCATAGTGATGTCCAATGGTTAGGGTATTCATCTGAGACATGGGAAAACCCTGTTCAAATCCCTTCTTCTCCTCAGGCAGAGGGGGGGAAATTGAGCCAGGATCTCCTTTATCCTGGGCGATTTCCCTAGCCACTGGGCTAAAGGTTACGAGGGATAGCTCTGGTGCCACCATCTCTTCTTCCTCTCCTCCCTCATCACCCCGGGGGCTGTTTTATGTCGAGTTCAGTGCACATGGCCACTGATCTGGCAAGAAATAGCTTCGACAAAAAACCCAAAAAGTGGCTGTGGGTCCCATGTGGAGATAGAGGCCTAAATCCAGCCTGGAAGGAGACACCTAACACCCTGAAAGGGGTGGGGCTTAGGACAGACCTCTTTTCTCAGCATCGGTTATTGGTTAGTTTATGCAGCTAGCCACTTAGCAGGTTAGCTTTTGTGAATCCCATTCTAAGATGCCTATCCCTCCTCCCTGCCCCCTGGCATTGAATGGGGGTGAGGAGGGGGAAGGTGTCCAGGTACTAACCCAGGCTTTGTACTGGGTGACTAGGTGCCTAAGGGCTTGTCTACATGTGCTGCTATAGCATTTCAAAGCTGCTGCTGCCCTGCTGTAGCACGTCAGTGTAAACACTATCTGCACTGATGGGAGCTGCTCTCTCATCAGCATGGGTAATCCACCTCCCGGAGAGGTGGTAGCTAGGTCGATGACAGAATTCTTCCATACCTAGCACTGTCCACGCAGGGACAGTGGTTGGCTTAACTGTGTCACTCAGGGATTTTTAACACCCCAGAGCGACATAACTGGGTCAATCTAATTTTAAAGGCTGGTCTACACTGGAAAGTTAGGTTGGCAATGGTGAGCATTGCGATGCTTAAATCCCTTTGAGAATCCCAGCCCAGGGAATTGGGTATTCTGGGGTGTGGCCCTCTCAAGCTCTCCTGTTGAAGCTGTTCCACTCTGTCATTAATAACATATATATTGGAGCAAGGATTTGAACCTGACTTTCCACATCCCAGGGGCATGCCCTAATCACTGGGCTCTAGTGTCGCTCACTCCCCCCACTCCGCCCAATGAATATTTAATTATTCATACAAAGTAGAGCAGCTTCAACAGGAGAGATTCCCCCCTCCCTCCCACTTCCCAACATTTAATACCCTGCTGTGGTTAGGGCACTCACCTGGGAGGTGGGTTTGAGTCCTTGCTCCAAATCAGGTGGAGCAGAATTTGTATCTGGGTCTCCTACATGCCAGGTGAGTGCCCCAACCACTGGGTTACTGGCTATATTGGAGTTCATTATGGGACAGCTCTTACTCCAGTTTTTCACAAGAAAGGGCTGACCTGGCTTAGTGGCCTAATTCCAGGAGATGGTTTACAGCTGAGAGGTGCCACCCTCCAGCCATCAGTCAATCAGGGATCTTCTAACTCTCCCCATACAACACATGGGGAACACGCCTAGCTCTGAGGAAGGAATTTCACTAGACTGCAGGGCACCTAAGAGTTAAGCATTTTAAATGCTGAACTTTGCAATGCATAAGCCCCTTTGTGAATCTAGCCCTAAGTCCCACTACATTTCACTTAGGGGCTTTTGAAAGTGTTACCCACAGGCTATAAGGTGTCTGTATACAGAATTCTAGAATAATACCAGTAGGCTTTGGGGTCGCAAAGAGACAGAGCTAATCATTTATGTATCCATGAAGCATTACATTCATTGTCTTTGAAGAAGGTAGTAATTATATCAGCTACTACCCAACCACAACATCCCCTTTTCTTTTGAAAGTCTCTCCTTTCTCCATGATTAGTCATAGGAGATAGGTTGATATGCAAGGCCAATGGAGAATCTTGGCAAGGAAATTCTATCCCCAACCCCAAACATACACACCAGAGCTTGAAGAGTGAAAGAAAGAGGGGACAAGGCAATCAATTCTGAGACATGAAGATTAAGACTGTCCTTAGGTTCACTTAACCTCTGAAGACCTCATGCAATAATCTCAATGAAACTGACCAAAGAACATACTAAAATTAGACAATAACCAGACTGCTATGGTTATAGCAAGTCTTATAGCAAGGGCTGTTGTCTGAGGTCTAAAAGGAAACAATTTGGATACAAAGTATTCAATAAGAAAAGGAGTACTTGTGGCACCTTAGAGACTAACCAATTTATTTGAGCATGAGCTTTCGTGAGCTACAGCTCACTTCATCGGATGCATACCGTGGAAACTGCAGTAGACTTCATATACACACAGAGACCATGAAACAATACCCCCTCCCACCCCACTGTCCTGCTGGTAATAGCTTATCTAAAGTGATCATCAAGTTGGGCCATTTCCAGCACAAATCCAGGTTTTCTCACCCTCCACCCCCCCCCCCCACAAACTCACTCTCCTGCTGGTAATAGCCCATCCAAAGTGACCACTCTCTTCACAATGTGTATGATAATCAAGGTGGGTCATTTCCAGCACAAATCCAGGTTCTCTCACTCCCTCACCCCCCTCCAAAAACCACACACACAAACTCACTCTCCTGCTGGTAATAGCTTATCAAAAGTGACCACTCTCCCTACAATGTGCATGATAATCAAGGTGGGCCATTTCCAGCACAAATCTTAATGATCACTTTAGATAAGCTATTACCAGCAGGAGAGTGAGTTTGTATGTGTATGGGGTGTGGGGATGAGAAAACCTGGATTTTCATGCATCTGATGAAGTGAGCTGTAGCTCACGAAAGCTCATGCTCAAATAAATTGGTTAGTCTCTAAGGTGCCACAAGTACTCCTTTTCTTTTTGCAAAGACAGACTAACATGGCTGTTACTCTGAAACCTGTCATTATGCAAAGTATTCAATGTACTTCACAAGCAATGGCTGGCTGTGTAAGTCTTATCCCCATTTTTAGTTTCCTTACCTTACTGGAATGCATTGTCCAGACGGCTACATTTTGAGGCCCAACAATAGTGCCTAAAATAAGCTGGAGAGTCACTGCATGGAAGAATATAGCAGTGATGGCTCTGGACAACCACCACCAGCAGCTTCAGGACTACTTTAAAATACAATGTGAAAATCCCTATTAAAACACATGGCACTTCAAAGCCTTGTCTATTACAGGGAAATTTTGCAATAATTTTTCACAGCCGTGTTCATACCACTCCAGCTCCGCCAGTGTAAGCAACATTACAAATGCTGGCATTTCAAGCACTGTCATCTAAATGTGCTCAGCGCAGGTCTAACTGACTTAGTGCTTTACACAATGACAGTTAGGGTGACCAAATGTCCCGATTTTATAGAGACAGTCCTGATATTTGGGGGTCTGTCTTATGTAGGTGCCTAACACACCCCAAACCCTTTCCTGATGTTTCACACTTGCTGTCTGGTCACCCTAATGCCAGCAGTTAGTGGCCCATTTATGCAAGGGCTACCAGAATTGTCAACTCCAGTGGAGTTGAACCAGTATTAGCTACAGTGGGAAATCCCTGCAAATTTTCCCCAGTGTGAACAAAGGAAATGCTTTTCATAGCACAGAGGGGGAGTGAGCCATAGAGTAGAAAGATGTGTTTGTGATTAATACTGTAAGACTGGTAACAGTAAGAACCAGGGTCTTATTCCAGATGACCACAGACTTCCTAAATGTCCTTGGGCAAGTCACCCATCTTCACTTCAGTTTTCAGATGAGGATAATGATATCTACCTCACACTAACTGTTACTGCTTGTAAAGTGCTATGGAAGCACTGTGTTATTTTCAACTTCAAATCTACAGGTGCCTGTGAGGTAGACACAAACCATTCTTCTTTGAAATATGGGAAGACAAAAGGCAGAGAGGCTAGTGACTCTACCAAAGCCCCAAAATCAGTGTGAAAACTGGGATTGGAACTAAGAAATTTCTTGCTCCTAGTCTCTGCTCTGAATACACCTCTCTCCAAACCAGTGCACAATTTGAAAGTGTTTGGTTGAATGTGATTGTACTGAAATCTCTGCTTAATGGAGACTAATAACTGCGCATGTGATAATGAAGTATAATCCATTTAACAGGGACAGACATTGTCTTTAGACTGATCAATTCTCCAACAGAACGAATAGCAAGAATTTCTGCTAATTCAATACAGAATTAACACAAGTTTTGCTTAACTGGAATGCATTGAACCAGTGCCAAGGAGTTAAGAGGCACGTAACCAGTTATTAAAGAAGTATGTCTTTCTAAACTCTGTATATTACTACAGAAGCTGCTAGAGATAAGAGGAATAAACAAGGTGAAAGGCAGTGACTATTATAATATCAGCATGCTATGCAGTACAATTTTTATGTCCTTTTAAATATTTTTTATATTTAAGGGCTTCTATTTAGAAACCTCCCCTCCAGCCCATCAACATGGTATATGAGCATCTCCCAGACACTAATGTATTTATTCTCATATTACAGGCGGGAAACGGAGGCACAAAGACACTAAGGACATACAATACCAGAACTGAACACCGGTCTCCTGAGTTATGAGGAGAGGCTGAGGGAGCTGGGATTGTTTAGCCTGCAGAAGAGAAGAATGAGAGGGGATTTGATAGCTGCTTTCAACTACCTGAAAGGGGGTTCCAAAGAGGATGGCTCTAGACTGTTCTCAATGGTAGCAGATGACAGAACGAGGAGTAATGGTCTCAAGTTGCAGTGGGGGAGGTTTACATTGGATATTAGGAAAAACTTTTTCACGACGAGGGTGGTGAAACACTGGAATGCGTTACCTAGGGAGGTGGTAGAATCTCCTTCTGTCATAAATATAAAGGGAAGGGTAAACCCCTTTGAAATCCCTCCTGGCCAGGGGAAAGCTCCTCTCACCTGTAAAGGGTTAAGAAGCTAAAGGTAACCTCGCTGGCACCTGACCAAAATGACCAATGAGGAGACAAGATACTTCCAAAAGCTGGGAGGAGGGAGAGAAACAAAGGGTCTGTGTCTGTCTGTAGTCGTCTTGGCCAGGGACAGAACAGGAATGGAGTCTTAGAACTTTTAGTAAGTAATCTAGCTAGGTATGTGTTAGATTATGATTTCTTTAAATGGCTGAGAAAAGAATTGTGCTGAATAGAATAACTATTTCTGTCTGTGTATCTTTTTTGTAACTTAAGGTTTTGCCTAGAGGGGTTCTCTATGTTTTTGAATCTAATTACCCTGTAAGATATCTACCATCCTGATTTTACAGGGGGGATTTCTTTATTTCTATTTACTTCTATTTTTTATTAAAAGTCTTCTTGTAAAACACTGAATGCTTTTTCATTGTTCTCAGATCCAAGGGTTTGGGTCTGTGGTCACCTATGCAAATTGGTGAGGCTTTTTATCCAACATTTCCCAGGAAAGGGGGGGTGCAAGTGTTGGGAGGATTGTTCATTGTTCTTAAGATCCAAGGGTCTGGGTCTGTAGTCACCTAGGCAAATTGGTGAGGCTTTTTACCAAACCTTGTCCAGGAAGTGGGGTGCAAGGTTTTGGGAAGTATTTTGGGGGGAAGGACGCGTCCAAACAGCTCTTCCCCAGTAACCAGTATTAGTTTGGTGGTGGTAGCGGCCAGTCCAAGGATAACGGATGTAATATTTTGTACCTTGGGGAAGTTTTGACCTAAGCTGGTAAAGATAAGCTTAGGAGGGTTTTCATGCAGGTCCCCACATCTGTACCCTAGAGTTCAGAGTGGGGGAGGAACCGTGACATGGTGGCACAGTGGTGGGATTAACCTGAAATCATTTTGAGATCCAGTTGAGATTTTTTGAACTAGAAATACAGATTTTAAAAAGGAATTTTTAGGAAGTCCAGAAAGCAGCTTTGAAACTGAAAGCAGCTTGGTTTCTCTCTGCTTTGTGGCCAAGCAGAGACAAAAGGGGATTATCTTGTGAATTGCAGGTTTTCTTTGCCTGGAGGCAGGGTACTTAACTCCTGCAGGGAAATTCACAGTCTTCCAACCCAGAGGTTTTTTTTTTTTTTTCTTCCTAAAAGTAAATAGGGGGTGTGTGCTCTACCCATTTGCCTGGAGACAAAAGTGGCAGGGTTTTTTTTAGGATTTTGATGTTTTTTTGTTTTACAAGGAGCACAGGTTTGAAAAGAAATTTTTTTTTTCTTTGGGCTGGGTAAGCAGGTTTCCAAGTAGTTGGAGGTTTTTTGCTTTAATTCGGGCCCAGAGCAGAGACAAGGGAATTGTCTTTTTCTGTAGGCTGACAATCACTATCAGAGAATAGGTATTCTATTCCAGCACAGCAAAATTTTACAGCCAAGTTTTGTTTGTTTATTTCTAAACCTCGGGTGTAAAGTTAGTTAAAAACAGAGAGGTTAGAATGGCCAAATCCTCGGCTCGACTACAGCTGGAATTAGCCAAATTTCAGGCTGAGGAAAAACAAAGGGAACATGAAAGACAGATAGAACTCATGCGGCTGGAGAAGGAGGTACAGGAGGCTGCCCACAAGAGGGAAATGGAGGCAAGGAAGCATGTGGAGGAGATGGAGAGGATAAAGGCCCAGCAGAATATACCAACAAACCCTAGCAATCCTTCTCCAGGTACCACTTCCCATCCCAGAAAGTTCCCCACCTACAAGGCAGGTGATGATACTGAGGCCTTCTTAGAAAACTTCGAAAGGGCCTGCCTTGGGTACAACATCTCTACTGACCAATACATGGTAGAGCTGAGGCCGCAGCTCAGTGGACCCTTAGCTGAGGTGGCAGCTGAAATGCCTAAAGAACATATGAACAAGTATGAACTGTTTAAATCCAAGGCGAGAGTCAGAATGGGGATAACACCCGAGCAGTCTCGTCGGAGGTTCCGAGCCCTAAGGTGGAAACCAGACATGTCATTTACCCGACATGCCTACCACATTGTGAAACATTGGGATGCCTGGATATCAGGAGCAAGTGTTGAATCTCCAGTAAATTTGCCCTTCCTAATGCAAATGGAACAATTCTTAGAGGGTGTTCCTGAGGAAATAGAAAGATACATCCTAGATGGGAAACCCAAAACTGTAATCGAGGCAGGAGAGATTGGAGCCAGATGGGTGGAGGTGGCAGAGAAGAAGAAAACTGGTCGCAGTTGGAGCGGAGACCAGAAGGGACCACCCCAGACCACACCCTATTACCGGGGGCCGCCCAAAGCCCCACCTACCTCCCAAAGAACCCTCCAGACCCCTTATCGTCCCACCACCCCGTTCTCCAGCAACCCACCTCGCCCCGGTGACCCGTCAGCTGGACGATGTTTTAAATGTAACGAGCTGGGGCATGTAAAGGCCAACTGCCCCAAGAACCCCAACAGATTACAGTTCATTGCACCGGAATCACACCAGAGGTCCACAGGCCCAGATACCTCCCAGATACCCTTGGAGCGGAGGGAAACTGTGAGTGTGGGCGGGAAGAAGGTCACCGCGTGGAGGGACACCGGAGCACAAGTGTCAGCTATCCATGCTTCCTTAGTGGACCCCAATTTAATCAACCCAGAGATCCAAGTGACGATTCAACCCTTCAAGTCCAACTCTTTCAATTTGCCTACAGCCAAGTTGCCTGTCCAGTACAAGGGCTGGTCAGGAATGTGGACTTTTGCAGTCTATGATGATTATCCCATCCCCATGCTGTTGGGGGAAGACTTGGCCAATCACGTGAAGCAGGCCAAGAGGGTGGGAACGGTCACCCGCAGCCAGGCTAAACAAGCCGTGAGGCCTAGCTCTGTTCCGGAAACTGCTATCAGGGCCCGGTCAGAGGTGATGGACCCGGACCCCAGGCCAATGTCTGCAACAGCAGTAGTGGATCCAGTCCCAGAGACCCAGACGGAACCAGTCCCAGAACCGGAACCAGCCAAACAACCAACACCAGACCCCGTGCCAGCACTGAATCCAGTACTTGCAACCTCAACACCAGAGGGCCCCACCGAACCTGAACTGGCAGCAGCCGATAACCCTACACAAGAGGCTCAGCCGGAGCCTGAATCCCAACATAGTGCACCAGCGGAGAGCGGTTCACAGTCAACAGAAACAGCTCCATCCCCTATATCGCTTCCAGAGGGACCAAGCCTATGTCCCCAATCCAATGAGGAACTGATGTCTCCAGCATCAAGGGAACAGTTCCAGACCGAACAGGAAGCAGATGAAAGCCTCCAGAGAGCGTGGACGGCGGCACGGAGCAACCCACCGCCTCTCAGCTCTTCTAATCGATCCAGGTTTGTTGTAGAAAGAGGACTTTTATACAAGGAAACTCTTTCTGGGGGACACCAGGAAGACTGGCATCCTCAGAGACAGTTGGTAGTTCCAACTAAATACCGGGCCAAGCTCTTGAGCTTAGCCCATGATCACCCTAGTGGCCATGCTGGGGTGAACAGGACCAAAGACCGTTTGGGGGGGTCATTCCACTGGGAGGGAATGGGCAAGGATGTTTCTACCTATGTCCAGTCTTGTGAGGTGTGCCAAAGAGTGGGAAAACCCCAAGACCAGGTCAAAGCTCCTCTCCAGCCACTCCCCATCATTGAAGTTCCATTTCAGCGAGTAGCTGTGGATATTCTGGGTCCTTTTCCGAAAAAGACACCCAGAGGAAAGCAGTACAGACTGACTTTCATGGATTTTGCCACCCGATGGCCGGAAGCAGTAGCTCTAAGCAACACCAGGGCTAAAAGTGTGTGCCAGGCACTAGCAGACATTTTTGCCAGGGTAGGTTGGCCCTCCGACATCCTCACAGATGCAGGGACTAATTTCCTGGCAGGAACTATGAAAAACCTTTGGGAAGCTCATGGGGTAAATCACTTGGTTGCCACTCCTTACCATCATCAAACAAATGGCATGGTGGAGAAGTTTAATGGAACTTTGGGGGCCATGATACGTAAATTCGTATATGAGCACTCCAATGATTGGGACCTAGTATTGCAGCAGTTGCTCTTTGCCTACAGAGCTGTACCACATCCCAGTTTAGGGTTTTCCCCATTTGAACTTGTATATGGCCGTGAGGTTAAGGGGCCATTGCAGTTGGTGAAGCAGCAATGGGAGGGATTTACACCTTCTCCAGGAACTAACATTCTGGACTTTGTAACCAACCTACAAAACACCCTCCGAACCTCTTTAGCCCTTGCTAGAGAAAACTTACAGGATGCTCAAAAAGAGCAAAAAGCCTGGTATGATAAACATGCCAGAGAGCGTTCCTTCAAAGTAGGAGACCAGGTCATGGTCTTAAAGGCGCTCCAGGCCCATAAAATGGAAGCATCGTGGGAAGGGCCATTCGTGGTCCAGGAGCGCCTGGGAGCTGTTAATTATCTCATAGCATTCCCCACCTCCAACCGAAAGCCTAAGGTGTATCATATTAATTCTCTAAAGCCCTTTTATTCCAGAGAATTAAAGGTTTGTCAGTTTACAGCCCAGGGAGGAGACGACGCTGAGTGGCCTGAAGGTGTCTATTACGAAGGGAAATGTGCTGGTGGTGTGGAAGAGGTGAACCTCTCCATGACCCTTGGGCGTATGCAGCGACAGCAGATCCAGGAGCTGTGCACTAGCTACGCGCCAACGTTCTCAGCCACCCCAGGACTGACTGAACGGGCATACCACTCCATTGACACAGGTAATGCTCACCCAATTAGGGTCCACCCTTACCGGGTGTCTCCTCAAGCTAAAACTGCTATAGAACGGGAGATCCAGGATATGTTACAGATGGGTGTAATCCGCCCCTCTGAAAGTGCATGGGCATCTCCAGTGGTTCTAGTTCCCAAACCAGATGGGGAAATACGTTTTTGCGTGGACTACCGTAAGCTAAATGCTGTAACTCGCCCAGACAACTATCCAATGCCACGCACTGATGAACTATTAGAGAAACTGGGACGGGCCCAGTTCATCTCTACCTTGGACTTAACCAAGGGGTACTGGCAGGTACCGCTAGATGAATCTGCCAAGGAAAGGTCAGCCTTCATCACCCATCTCGGGCTGTATGAATTTAATGTACTCCCTTTCGGGCTGCGAAATGCACCCGCCACTTTCCAAAGACTTGTAGATGGTCTCCTAGCGGGATTAGGAGAATATGCAGTCGCCTACCTTGACGATGTGGCCATATTTTCGGATTCCTGGGCAGACCACCTGGAACATCTACAAAAAGTCCTTGAGCGCATAAGGGAGGCAGGACTAACTGTTAAGGCTAAGAAGTGTCAAATAGGCCTAAACAGAGTGACTTACCTTGGACACCAGGTGGGTCAAGGAACTATCAGCCCCCTACAGGCCAAAGTGGATGCTATCCAAAAGTGGCCTGTCCCAAAGTCAAAGAAACAGGTTCAATCCTTCTTAGGCTTGGCCGGTTATTACAGACGATTTGTACCGCACTACAGCCAAATCGCTGCCCCACTGACAGACCTAACCAAAAAGAAACAGCCAAATGCTGTTCAGTGGACCGGAAAGTGTCAGAAGGCCTTTAACAAGCTTAAAGCGACACTCATGTCTGACCCTGTACTAAGGGCCCCAGACTTTGACAAACCGTTCCTAGTAACCACAGATGCATCCGAGCGTGGTGTGGGAGCAGTTTTAATGCAGAAAGGACCTGATCAAGAATTCCACCCTGTAGTGTTTCTCAGCAAAAAACTGTCTGAGAGGGAAAGCAACTGGTCAGTCACTGAAAAAGAATGTTATGCCATTGTCTACGCTCTGGAAAAGCTACGCCCATATGTTTGGGGACGGCGTTTCCACCTGCAAACCGACCATGCTGCACTAAAGTGGCTTCACACCGTCAAAGAAACTAACAAAAAACTTCTTCGGTGGAGTTTAGCTCTCCAAGATTTTGATTTCGACATCCAACACATCTCAGGAGCTTCTAACAAAGTGGCTGATGCACTCTCCCGTGAAAGTTTCCCAGAATCAACTGGTTAAAATCGTCCTTGAGATGTGGAAAATATTGTTAGTCTTTATGTACTTGGTAGTATATTTAGAGATGCATGTGTCTTATTAACTCTGTTTTCCTAGAGCTCCAGGAAGAAATCCCAGCCAGTGTTTCACCCTAGCTGAGATTTGGGGGGCGTGTCATAAATATAAAGGGAAGGGTAAACCCCTTTGAAATCCCTCCTGGCCAGGGGAAAGCTCCTCTCACCTGTAAAGGGTTAAGAAGCTAAAGGTAACCTCGCTGGCACCTGACCAAAATGACCAATGAGGAGACAAGATACTTTCAAAAGCTGGGAGGAGGGAGAGAAACAAAGGGTCTGTGTCTGTCTGTAGTCGTCTTGGCCGGGGACAGAACAGGAATGGAGTCTTAGAACTTTTAGTAAGTAATCTAGCTAGGTATGTGTTAGATTATGATTTCTTTAAATGGCTGAGAAAAGAATTGTGCTGAATAGAATAACTATTTCTGTCTGTGTATCTTTTTTGTAACTTAAGGTTTTGCCTAGAGGGGTTCTCTATGTTTTTGAATCTAATTACCCTGTAAGATATCTACCATCCTGATTTTACAGGGGGGATTTCTTTATTTCTATTTACTTCTATTTTTTATTAAAAGTCTTCTTGTAAAACACTGAATGCTTTTTCATTGTTCTCAGATCCAAGGGTTTGGGTCTGTGGTCACCTATGCAAATTGGTGAGGCTTTTTATCCAACATTTCCCAGGAAAGGGGGGGTGCAAGTGTTGGGAGGATTGTTCATTGTTCTTAAGATCCAAGGGTCTGGGTCTGTAGTCACCTAGGCAAATTGGTGAGGCTTTTTACCAAACCTTGTCCAGGAAGTGGGGTGCAAGGTTTTGGGAAGTATTTTGGGGGGAAGGACGCGTCCAAACAGCTCTTCCCCAGTAACCAGTATTAGTTTGGTGGTGGTAGCGGCCAGTCCAAGGATAACGGATGTAATATTTTGTACCTTGGGGAAGTTTTGACCTAAGCTGGTAAAGATAAGCTTAGGAGGGTTTTCATGCAGGTCCCCACATCTGTACCCTAGAGTTCAGAGTGGGGGAGGAACCGTGACACCTTCCTTAGAGGTTTTTAAGGTCAGGCTTGACAAAGCCCTGGCTGGGATGATTTAACTGGGAATTGGTCCTGCTTTGAGCAGGGGGTTGGACTAGATGACCTTCTGGGGTCCCTTCCAACCCTGATATTCTATGATTCTATGATTCTATGACCTAGTCCAGTGCTTTGACAAGAAAATCCTTCCACCTCTTTATGAAAAAGGGCAGCGGCTTGACTCACCATCCACCAGCGTATGTCAATTAAGACGACTCTGCTGTATTGCCAAGTGTACCATGATAGCAAGAAGTTGTCACCAAAGTGCTCACTACCTTGCATCCAAATCATCTCTCCTTGGGCAAAGACAGAATAAATTGATTTTTTGTGTAGGGGAACTCTGGATGGGCCATGGAACTCCAGCAAAGCAACTCCATAGCAGTTACTAGAGCTCATTGTCATCAATTGCCTCTGCAGACAGCGTCCCTCCCTACAGCAGGGTCTGGAGGATTTGGCTAGTGGCTCCGCCAAGTTAGACTTTCTTAGGACCATCTTCCCTGAGGCACCACTCTATGACATGTAGGTGGGCAGTAGCTCTCCACGTGCAGGCTCTTCTACCTCAATCCACTCAACAGACCTGAACCACTTCCACTTCATCTACCCAGGCACTCACAGGGCAGGCTTCCAGCGATATGACTAAACCTTGGCACTGAAATATGGGATCATGATTTATAATTGAGTAATAGTCACTGTCCACACACAGCTCTGCCCCAAAGAGCTCACCTTCTTTGGAAAGTGAACCCCTTTACTAGTCCAGCAAGTCTAACAGGGGCACTGCACCATTCTTGTTTCTCTTCCAATAAACAAAATTCCCAGTGGATAAAATAAGCAGACCTCATAGTATAGCAGCTGAGGTTATAAATGAAGCATTTGTAGAAGTGCAGAACATTCGCCTTCTTTTGTTAATTTGTAGGCTATATGGAACACAAAAGTGGTTATCACGTTTGTCAAGTACATACAAGCTACAGAGTGATAGAACCTTTTCTATTTGGCTAAGAAAACTGAATAACCAGACTTTTGGAACACCGGTCTCTTCCATTAGGAAAAAAAAAGAATGCAGAGCATGCGGGAAGCACGGGCTGCCAGAAAGTCATTAATTTCGGTGAATGTGAGATCAAAGGGAGAAGATATAAATATAGAGCCAGCTGCAGGTGTGGTGGCATGAAGTTTCTCAAATTAGTAGCTCTGTCTGGATTGACTGACAGCAGGTTTGATCACAGGGACTAGATAGCAAGAGAAGATGAAATGAGAAAAATATACAAGAGAAACTCATTCCTCAGCTCTTGAATTCAGAAATCTACACAAACTCCCCAAACAACTCATCATGCATTGTGAAGGAGGACTTGTGGCACCTTAGAGACTAACAAATTTATTAGAGCATAAACTTTCGTGAGCTACAGCTCACTTCATCGGACGCATGCATGTTGGTCTCTAAGGTGCCACAAGTACTCCTTTTTCTTTTTGTGGATACAGACTAACACAGCTGCTACTCTGAAACCTGTCATCATGCATTGTGTAGGTGGTTTCTACTTTGGGAGCAATTCAGCCTACAGTCTGTGTAACGCACACTCTCACCAGTGTCCTTTTTTCCCTCCTTGTTAATGAGAAAGTTCAGTCTACCACAACTGTACCTGGCTTTTTCTAAACCTCCTTGCCTTTAATCTCTGAACTTAATGATGAAGTCTGCACCCAGCATGCAGGCAATCTGCTCCAGAGGCTGCCCCTCAGGACATTGCCTTTATAAACCTGTCTTTAAAAAAGAAAACCTAGTAAAATTCTCAGCTGCAACTGTGAGAGTCATTATACAGATACCTTTTGCCAAAGAGTTGCTCCATATACTTAAATATTTGTCTTTTTCAAAGTATCAAGCAGGACTAGACTATATTAGGGATTCAATAGCTGCCAATTTTTCTCTCTCTCTTTTTTTTTTAAAACAACATCATACCAGTATCTTCACTAATGCATCTTCTTTTGCTCAACTACAAAGAGTGTGAAGTCATTTTAACTTTGTCACTTCAAATGGAATTGCAAACTATCACAATTTTTGTTGGGGAGACAGCGATACACCACAGTTTGGTGGTTTGAACCTGGGGTCTACTTCCAGCTCAGCCGCTGACTTAGTTTCAAGCCTGTCCTTTTGTGTCTGTGTGCCTCAGCACTGTAAAATGGCTTTGGGATTCAGCCTTTGTGGTACACAGGTTTTCCAAGCTGTAGAGCCCTTTAGTGTCCATACTTAGCATAGCTCTGAAAAGGTGGAAGGCTTCTAACCATTTTCACTGCACAGACTATCTTCAGAACCTGAACTGATGGCTGAAATTGGAAACGTACATGCCTCCTGACAATCAGGAACTGGTCACAGTCTTTCCTAAAGCTTTTGGGGCTAAGGAACCAGGAGCTACTGATCCACCATTTTGTTGGGCTGTGTTTGCATTTAGAGGGGCATTAAATAATCATATTAGCCTACCCCAAACTCCAGAGGCCAGCCTTGTTAGTTAAGGTATGCCTACAATGCAGTTAGACACCCGCAGTTGGCCCTTGCCAGCCAGTTGACTCAGGCTCACAGGGCTTGGGCTAACGGGCTCTTTAATTAACATAAGAGTAGCCATACTGGGTCAGACCAAAGGTCCATCTAGCCCAGTATCCTGTCTTCCGACAGCGGCTAATGCCAGGTGCCCCAGCCGCAATGAACTGAACAGGCAATCACCAATCACCAAGTGATCCATCCCCTGCCACCCACTCCCAGCCTGCCCCTGCTCAAGTTGCAGCCCAAGCTTGGGGACCCTCACACCTTGCGGGGTCCTGGAGTCCAAGCTCCAGCCTGAGCCCAAACATCTACACTGCAATTAAACAGCCCCTTCACCCAAGCCCGAGTCAGCGGGCAGGTGTGAGATTGCACTGTAGACATACCCTAATACTTCCCTTCCTAACAGAGGTGAGGTCAGACTGGATGCTTGTAACTTGCTTTAAGACCCGCAGACAGAAAGCACTAGATAAGCATAAAGCATGGCTATTCATGCTTTATTATCACACCATTAATAAGAGTTATACTTTACCAACCACTAAATTCCTGGTCACCGCCTTGCTCAGAGAATCAAGTAGCATTTAGTCAAACCCTTTGCAGGCCAAGCTCGAGGATTTTTGTCAAGTCTTACATAGCCTTTTCCCCTTTGATTTTGAAGGAAGGGGTGTCAAAATTCAGCCTGAAGCCATTATGCTTTAAAACCTAACAGTGTAAGGTGCTAATCATGCAGTGTGCTGCATGTGGGTGCAGGGGCCCTCCCAAGGAGAGGATTGAGACCTGTTTGGAAAGGTCTTGAACATTCTTTTAAGGATAGCACTGAAATCAAAATCAAGTGCTGTTATGGTGCTATACACATCATGAGCTGCAACTAATAATACGTTGTTATTATTGAACTAATGTATTATCTGCTCTGCTGTTTCATTTTGACTCAGATCCAAAAATCCTTTAATACAGACTAACACGGCCGCTACTCTGAAACCTTTAATGGATCAGTGTTTTAACAGCCCTTGTAATTCGGTCCAAGTGTTTTGCACCTTGAATAACTGTGTGCCTTAAATTCCTATAATACTCCACTGTATACCTTCTTCTTTGCCTCTGAGAGTCTTTCAGAACATAATGGCATTCTGAGGGAGAGGGAGGGGGCACTGAATATACTGCAAGCTTTTCTATATAGCATGGGGGGGCCTGCCAGCTCTTTCCATTGTTCCACAGGCATGCACCAGCTCAGCAATGTGTTTTCAGTCATTCTAAATCCCTTCCTTTGTGTTTTCCGGCGAACAGGGGCAGCGGCTCTAAACAGTAACCTCCTCGCCTAGTGCATTGAGACAAAGAAACGTACAACTACATAGTTATGACTCATGACTCAGCTAAAAAGAGATGAATCAAACGGAACTCTCCTGAGAGGAACAGGAGCTGCACGTTAACCGTGATATCTGGAAAACCCCCACTCTTGTTTGATTCCTGAATCGTACATTATGATTCAGAAGAGTTCAAACAGGCCGGGGGTGGGCAGGGGGATTTGCAAAGGGATTGTTTTGCTCTCCGTAGAAAAACATCTGCCCCTGTAAAAGTGTGTTTATTCAGCATGCCTAAAGCTGCATATGCTCTGAAATAGTTCATCTTTGAAGCCTAGATAGAAATGACGTACTTTCATGGAGCAGAAACACAGCGGGGCCTAGTTTTGACTCGTGTTTGGCATGTTTGTGTTTTTCCAATAGGTCCTCAGTCAGAAGTGAAGGCAGCTGCTCCTTATAATTAAAAGCCAGTGAGCGATTCAAACTGGATGTTGGTGGTTTGACCACTTGCTTAACAGAGCTGGCATTTCAATGGCCAAAAGGAAGTTTTGAAGTTAGCACCCTGTGAAGGAGTGTGGGGGGAAACACCAGTGTTCAGTGGCCTTGTGGTTTCAGTCTGTTCTTATGGAGATGAAACAAGACTGATGTGCATTGATTTTCTATGTTTGCAACAAGAAGGTACTCTGAGCACTTGTAGAATGAAAATGATGAACCTGCAGAATGTAGCCTACGTCCGCAAAAAATATTGGTTTTGATTGTGTCTTAATCTGAGCTAACAGCATTTTATGCCATTTTTGCCTCTCCATGACTCTCATAAAACCAAGATGTTTTTTTCAAGGAGCGAGGAATGGAGCAGTTTCTGGCAGCGAGGAATGGAGCAGTTACTGCAAACATTCAAAAGCCATGAGATAGTTTTAAAAAGCTCATGAATTTTAGGCAAACATTTGGGCCTTTTATTTTTCTGGCTTCTTTGATTTTTGAACCATTAAGGTGATAAAAACTGGACAGGGACTCAGAACACCCGGTTTCTATTCTACTGGCCTGCTGAGTGACCTTGGGCAAGTCACCCAGTGCTCTGTGCCTCTGTTTCCCCATCTGTAAAATGTGTTTCATGAGGTGGACCTCCTCAGTAAAGTGCTTTGAGCTCTACTGATGAACAGCACTCTGTAAGAGCTAGGGGATATTATATCATCATTATTAATTATTTCCTTCACAACCACAAGGGCTAGAAACTTTTTTTTTAAATGAAAACTGATATACTCAGATAATCCAAGGATTCCAGGCACTGGGACTTTCAGAAAAATACCAAATTTCATGATACTTACAATATAACTGCAAGAAGTGGCAAAATTATTGTTGTATGTGATATTTTATCTGAAACCTGATAAAGAGCAAAGCCTGACAGTTCTGATTTTGCAAGCACTTAACCACGTGAATAAATGCATCCATATGAGCAGCCCCATAGGAGTCAATGGCTAAGCAAGCAGGCTAGGGGCTTGTCTACATGAGAAGGTTGCACTGGTTTAAGCTAATGTATGATTTTAAACTGATTTAATTAAACTGGTGCAAACCCCTTTGTGGACAGTCTTATTTCAGTTTAAGAGAGTCTTATGCAGTTTAATTTATGTTGCTTTGGAGCAGACTTAAACTAAAACAAAAATGCCTCTCTTTGAAACTGATGCAGAAGTGTGCACCAAGTAAACTACATTCAAATAAAAACTGATTTAAGTTAAACTGATGCAACTTTCCTATTTAGACAAGGCCTAGAACTCGAGAGGTCTTGATTTCCAGCTCTGCCATAATTTCCTACTTGACCTTTCCTCATGGGCTGGAGTAGTTAAGCCAATGGGACAGCTCTCTTCCGTTGGCTTAGAGCGGCTACATTAGAGAGCTTACAGTGGTGCAGCTGCATCAGTTCAGTGTAGCCATGCCCTTATTTTTTGTGAAGTGCTCTGAGGTGTGGGAGGAGGCTGCACAAGTAGCTAAAGAGACTGACTTACCTACAGCTGATGATCTTTAAAGCACTTTGCAACCACTGAGTCATACCTGTCCTTCCATAGTTGAGAGAGGCAAGGTGGGTGAGGTAATAACTTTTATTGGACCTACTTCTGTTGGTGAGAGAGGCAAGCTTTCAAGCTTACACAGAGCTCTTCTTCAGGTCAGCATAAACTCGAAAGCTGGTCTCTTTCACCAACACAAGTTGGTCCAGTAAAAGATATTACCTCACCCACCTTGTCTCTCTAATATCCTGGGACCAACACGACTGCAACAGCACTGCAGACTTCCATACATTTGATGGTTACCATCACCCCTGTGTGAATATTTCTCTACATTTGACCCTTTTCTACTGCTATTTCTTCATAACATCCGTGTTAGTCTGTATTCGCAAAAAGAAAAGGAGTACTTGTGGCACCTTAGAGACTAACCAATTTATTTGAGCATAAGCTTTCGTGAGCTAAAGCTCACTTCATCGGATGCATACTGTGGAAAGTGTAGAAGATCTTTTTATACACACAAAGCATGAAAAAATACCTCCCCCCACCCCTTGGGAGACAGGCCAGTCCTTGCCTACAGACAGCCCCCCAACCTGAAGCAAATACTCACCAGCAACCACACACCACACAACAGAACCACTAACCCAGGAACCTATCCTTGCAACAAAGCCCGTTGCCAACTGTGCCCACATATCTATTCAGGGGACACCATCACAGGGCCTAATAACATCAGCCGCACTATCAGAGGCTCGTTCACCTGCACATCCACCAATGTGATATATGCCATCATGTGCCAGCAATGCCCCTCTGCATTGGTCAAACTGGACAGTCTCTACGTAAAAGAATAAATGGACACAAATCAGATGTCAAGAATTAAAACATTCATAAACCAGTCGGAGAACACTTCAATCTCTCTGGTCACGCGATTACAGACATGAAAGTTGCATTATTACAACAAAAAAACTTCAAATCCAGACTCCAGCGAGAAACTGCTGAATTGGAATTCATTTGCAAATTGGATACAATTAACTTAGGCTTGAATAGAGACTGGGAGTGGCTAAGTCATTATGTAAGGTAACCTATTTCCCCTTGTTTTTTCCTACTCCCCCCCCCCCCCGACGTTCTTGTTAAACCGTGGATTTGTGCTGGAAATGGCCCAACTTGATTATCATACACATTGTAAGGAGAGTGATCACTTTAGATAAGCTATTACCAGCAGGAGAGTGGGGGGGGAGGAGGTATTTTTTCATGCTTTGTGTGTATAAAAAGATCTTCTACACTTTCCATAGTATGCATCCGATGAAGTGAGCTGTAGCTCACGAAAGCTCATGCTCAAATAAACTGGTTAGTCTCTAGGGTGCCACAAGTCCTCCTTTTCTTTTTGCTATTTCTTCAACTCTCTACTGGCACTTGTACATTTCCTGTGCTTCACTTCCCCGCTCCCCCACCAGAAGTATTCAGCAATCCCATCTGCTATGTAATCATATAGCTGACAGCGATTGCTTGACATATTTTAGTCTCCCACTCTTTACCCATAGAGGTTTTTTTAACAGAAACAGGGGTTTTTTTGTAGGCTCGTATAACCATGAATGGAATATTAATAAAGATTATGTAAAAATTATGTAACTAAACTTCATGATACAAAAGCCAAAAAACACTAACAAAAATATTCCGGACAGTGAGTTATTCATTTTCATGAACATTTCCAAAGGATTTATAGAACAAATTACAGACTGTGAGAGTCTCTTTTTAGTCTAAACCAGGGGTGGGAAAACTTTTTGGCCCGAGGGCCATATTGGGGTTGCAAAACTGTACGGAGGGCAGGGCAGGGAAGGTTGTGCCTCCCCAAACAGCCTGGGCCCCGCCCCCTCCCACTTCCTGCCCCCAGCTTCCCCTCTCAGAACCCTCCACCCATCCAACACCCCCTGCTCTTTGTCCCCTGACTGTCCCCTCCCAGGATCCCTGCCCCTAACTGCCCCCCCCCCCCGGGACCCTACCCCCTATCCAACCCTCCCTGCTCCCTGTCCCCTGACTGCCCCGACCCCTATCCACACCCCTGACAGGCTCCCCTGGACTCCCACACCTATCCAATCCCCCTTGTTTCCCGTCCCCTGACCGCTCCCCACCCCCCACAGAACTTCCACCCTATCCAACCGCCCCCCCGCCCCAAACCTCCACCCTTTATCCAACCGCCCCCTGCTCCCTGTCCCCTGACTGCCCCCTGGGACCTCCTGCCCCTTATCCAGCCCCCTTACCATGCCGCTCAGAGCAGCACGTCTGGGAGCCGCGCCACTCGGCTGGAGCCAACCATGCTGCCCAGAGGGCTGCCCGTGTGGCGGTGTGATTGCGGGGTGGGGGGGCACAGCTGGGGAGGGGCTGGGGGCTAGCATCCCCGGCCTGGAGCTCAAGGGCCAGGCAGGATGGTCCCGCAGGCCATAGTTTGCCCACCTTTGGTCTAAACCCTCAATTGTGTGGACTGGCAGACCTAGACTGGCTTTAATGGGACTCTGGGTGCACATAAGGGTCTGCCCATTGGCGGATCAGGGCCTAAATGTACAAAAACTTACTGACAGTAGTGGTGAGTGACATAGACTTGAAGTAAACCAAGAGGAAATTGGATTCTGGTAAATAACCAATTTCTCATTACTCCAAGGGCTGATTTGGGCCACCTTAATTATGTCAAGTAGTGCCCTACTCTCTAAATATTTCTTTTGGTGAGTGTAACTCTTTTTTATGTTATGTATTTTTCTAGCCAAGCAAAAACAAAAACAAACAACCTATGCAATGTGTACTGCACATGTAACTTTGAAAGGGTTCGGCCATGGTCAGATAAAAACCAAATTTTACTTGAAGAGTTCTTTCTGTACCAAATTTCAGTTTTTACTCCTAGCCATTTTTCCTTTAGAACTGTTCAAAAAAAGATGCATGCATTTTAAATAATGCAAAAAGGAGGTTTTTTTTAACTCCCAGTCCCCTTTACTTGAAATAGCTGAAGTGTTTTTGCTTAATCTTTCAAAACAAAACCAAAAAAGCACCATTGGATCGCTTAGACAGCTTTGAGTAAGAATGGCAGAATGAGGCCTGGAATTCAAACCAGTGCTCAAATGTGCTTCATTTCATTTCCCTTTTAAATCCGCAGTTTATAAACAGAGTTCACCATAGCAGCAATTATTTCCCCATTGTCCTTTAGGATGTGAACTGTAGCACAGCAAGAAAGGAAACATTTAGTAATCATTGGCTTATCACTTAAAGCAGGATTGTCCCTTGGCCTCACACCTTTACATGGATGGATAAGCCCCCATGCTCCTCCTTACACCCCACATAGACTTTGGGGCTGGGCTTGCAGAGGTAAGTAGGCACTATTCACTGACTAATCCCTAGGGGTGTGAGGGGGATGGGGAATGAGCAGAGTCCTAGATCTGCCCAACAGGCACAGGCCAGTGGAGCTGAGACAGCAGGGGAAGGTTAGTGATTTGCTTCTCGTGCCAATCAGCAGATGAGCTGGCTGAAACCTTTGATGGAACCAGATTCTATTGGAATGTAGTTCTACCAAAACTGAAATCCTTCATGACATTGGGTTGCCTGGGCCAGAATTTCATTTTGGCAGGAACCCCCCCGCCCAAATTTCAACAATGTTCCCTTTCATCATTGTTGGAACAAAAGGTTTGTCGGGCTTTAGAATGACTTCTCAATTGTTTTATTGTCACTTCTATTATATAGAACAGACTTAAAAAAAAAAGTCAAAATCAAAACAAAACCTATTTTTTTAAAATTTCCTTTGCCGAGATTTTAAACATTTTTAGTTTTTGTTCCAATTTGGAGCTAAGCTAAATTTCAAAACCTTTCTCAAAACGGAACTTGTATCCTTTGCCCAGTTCCAGTCAGCAGCAAATCACCATCCTGTGGAGGAAGGTGGGGGTAGGAAGGAAATTCTGGCTTTTGAAACCACACTTCATTTCCAGAGATGCTCTGGGGGTGATACAGCAAGCTCCGATGCTAGGCATATTCCAGCAGCCCAATCCCACCCATACATCTAATAAGAGCTGCAGCTACCATTAAAGCTAAGGTTACAGGCTTGCATTAACCTTGCTTTCAGTAACTCACACCTACTTGATTTTTCACATTTCAGGCTGAAGTTTTCCAGGCTTGGACACTGCCAATGTGAATATTTTTTGTGTGCATACACTTATGTGAAAATTTAAGCAAACTATTCAGCAATTTTTAAGTTCCAGAAGAGTAAGGGGGAAATATGTTTCTCATTATAAAGTAATTCTTATGACTTTTTTTTAAGCAGCCCTTCTGTTGAAATAGCTGGAGATAAACAATTGAAATTCACCATGAAACTAATTCTCCCAATGAAATTTGATTGTATCGAGTTACAACCCTTTGAAGATTGAACTAGCCAGGTGTGTAGGAGTGTAAGCCGGGGGGAGGGGGGGTAGAGGGAGGAGGTTACTGAGTTTGTATTAGATCTGACCCATTGTTTTAAACATGGTAAAGAGCTAATTTTTTCATCTTTCAGTCCTGTACCTAGAGTTGTATAAAACACCACTGACAACCGTAAACTCTTTGAGACAGGGAATGTGCATCCGATGAAGTGAGCTGTAGCTCATGAACGCTTATGCTCAAAATAAATTGGTTAGTCTCTAAGGTGCCACAAGTCCTCCTTTTCTTTTAGGGAAAGAGTGAAGACACGTGTAACAACAACTGAAGCTACAGGGGAAATCTGAGACCCACAGAATATCTGCGATTCAGATATACCGCAGCATTTATGCCCCTGTCTTAACAAAAGGCACAGGAGACTTTGCAACAGCTGCGGGTGCTTTGGCTGAAGGCTTTCTATCACACCCTAGAGATGGCAGTTTGAGCATCACATTCTTCTTTGAACTAATGCTCTAGCGTAGCAATAATGTTATTGTTTACCAGTTGTATTGCAATAGTGCCTGGGCCCCTTTGTGTTAGGCACCATGCAAACACAAACAACAAGACTGCCCGGGCAAGGGACTGTCTATGCTGCCTCAGCCGCACCACTGTGAACAGCTTTCGGGGGCTTTTTCTTGGAATTCTCCCAGCCTCGACCTGTGCTGGCCTAATTCTACTCAGCTGGTGAGATGTCTCGGTAAAACGTTACAAGCTGGTGTTCGGCCTCAGTAGGCTCATACTGTACAAAACACTTTACTTTAAAAAGCCACAGAAGGAAGAGCAAATGGGTGCATGGCAGACTTAAGTTGGAACGTCATTGCTTTCTTAGGCCATGTCTACACTAGCGAGCTTACAGCAGCACAGCTGTATTGATGCAGCGGTGCCTCTATAAGATCGCTCATGTAGCCACTCTGGGAGAGAACTCTCCCACTGACATCATAAAACCACCACCATGAGTGGCGGTAGCTATGTCAGCAGGAGAAGCTCTCCCGCCCACATAGTGCTGTGCACACTGCCTCTTGCACAAAACTTACATTGCTCAGAGGGGCTGTCATAAATATAAAGGGAAGGGTAAACCCCTTTGAAATCCCTCCTGGCCAGGGGAAAGCTCCTCTCACCTGTAAAGGGTTAAGAAGCTAAAGGTAACCTCGCTGGCACCTGACCAAAATGACCAATGAGGAGACAAGATACTTTCAAAAGCTGGGAGGAGGGAGAGAAACAAAGGGTTTGTGTGTCTGTCTGTAGTCGTCTTGGCCGGGGACAGAACAGGAATGGAGTCTTAGAACTTTTAGTAAGTAATCTAGCTAGGTATCTGTTAGATTATGATTTCTTTAAATGGCTGAGAAAAGAATTGTGCTGAATAGAATAACTATTTCTGTCTGTGTATCTTTTTTGTAACTTAAGGTTTTGCCTAGAGGGGTTCTCTATGTTTTTTTAATCTAATTACCCTGTAAGATATATACCATCCTGATTTTACAGGGGGGATTTCTTTATTTCTATTTACTTCTATTTTTTATTAAAAGTCTTCTTGTAAAACACTGAATGCTTTTTCATTGTTCTCAGATCCAAGGGTTTGGGTTTGTGGTCACCTATGCAAATTGGTGAGGCTTTTTATCCAACATTTCCCAGGAAAGGGGGGGTGCAAGTGTTGGGAGGATTGTTCATTGTTCTTAAGATCCAAGGGTCTGGGTCTGTGGTCACCTATGCAAATTGGTGAGGCTTTTTACCAAACCTTGTCCAGGAAGTGGGGTGCAAGGTTTTGTGAAGTATTTTGGGGGGAAGGACGCGTCCAAACAGCTCTTCCCCAGTAACCAGTATTAGTTTGGTGGTGGTAGCGGCCATTCCAAGGATAACGGGGGTAATATTTGTTACCTTGGGGAAGTTTTGACCTAAGCTGGTAAAGATAAGCTTAGGAGGTTTTTCATGCAGGTCCCCACATCTGTACCCTAGAGTTCAGAGTGGGGGAGGAACCTTGACATGGTGGCACAGTGGTGGGATTAACCTGAAATCATTTTGAGATCCAGTTGAGATTTTTTGAACTAGAAATACAGATTTTAAAAAGGAATTTTTAGGAAGTCCAGAAGGCAGCTTTGAAACTGAAAGCAGCTTGGTTTCTCTCTGCTTTGTGGCCAAGCAGAGACAAAAGGGGATTATCTTGTGAATTGCAGGTTTTCTTGCCTGGAGGCAGGGTACTTAACTCCTGCAGGGAAATTCACAGTCTTCTAACCCAGAGGTTTTTTTTTTTTCTTTTCTTCCTAAAAGTAAATAGGGGGTGTGTGCTCTACCCATTTGCCTGGAGACAAAAGTGGCAGGTTTTTTTTAGGATTTTGATTTTTTTTTTTTTGTTTTACAAGGAGCACAGGTTTGAAAAGAATTTTTTTTTCTTCTTTGGGCTGGGTAAGCAGGTTTCCAAGTAGTTGGAGGTTTTTTGCTTTAATTTGGGCCCAGAGCAGAGACAAGGGAATTGTCTTTCTCTGTAGGCTGACAATCACTATCAGAGAATAGGTATTCTATTCCAGCACAGCAAAATTTTACAGCCAAGTTTTGTTTGTTTATTTCTAAACCTCGGGTGTAAAGTTAGTTAAAAACAGAGAGGTTAGAATGGCCAAATCCTCAGCTCGACTACAGCTGGAATTAGCCAAATTTCAGGCTGAGGAAAAACAAAGGGAACATGAGAGACAGATAGAACTCATGCGGCTGAAGGAGGAGGAGAAGGAAAAAGAGAGGAAGCATGTGGAGGAGATGGAGAGGATAAAGGCCCAGCAGAATATACCAACAAACCCTAGCAATCCTTCTCCAGGTACCACTTCCCATCCCAGAAAGTTCCCCACCTACAAGGCAGGTGATGATACTGAGGCCTTCTTAGAAAACTTCGAAAGGGCCTGCCTTGGGTACAACATCTCTACTGACCAATACATGGTAGAGCTGAGGCCGCAGCTCAGTGGACCCTTAGCTGAGGTGGCAGCTGAAATGCCTAAAGAACACATGAACAAGTATGAACTGTTTAAATCCAAGGCGAGAGTCAGAATGGGGATAACACCCGAGCAGTCTCGTCGGAGGTTCAGAGCCCTAAGGTGGAAACCAGACATGTCATTTACCCGACATGCCTACCACATTGTAAAACATTGGGATGCCTGGATATCAGGAGCAAGTGTTGAATCTCCAGTAAATTTGCCCTTCCTAATGCAAATGGAACAATTCTTAGAGGGTGTTCCTGAGGAAATAGAAAGATACATCCTAGATGGGAAACCCAAAACTGTAATTGAGGCAGGAGAGATTGGAGCCAGATGGGTGGAGGTGGCAGAGAAGAAGAAAACTGGTCGCAGTTGGAGCGGAGACCAGAAGGGACCACCCCAGACCACACCCTATTACCGGGGGCTGCCCAAAGCCCCACCTACCTCCCAAAGAACCCTCCAGACCCCTTATCGTCCCACCACCCCGTTCTCCAGCAACCCTCCTCGCCCCAGTGACCCGTCAGCTGGACGATGTTTTAAGTGTAACGAGCTGGGGCATGTAAAGGCCAACTGCCCCAAGAACCCCAACAGATTACAGTTCATTGCACCGGAATCACACCAGAGGTCCACAGGCCCAGATACCTCCCAGATACCCTTGGAGCGGAGGGAAACTGTGAGTGTGGGCGGGAAGAAGGTCACCGCGTGGAGGGACACCGGAGCACAAGTGTCAGCTATCCATGCTTCCTTAGTGGACCCCAATTTAATCAACCCAGAGATCCAAGTGACGATTCAACCCTTCAAGTCCAACTCTTTCAATTTGCCTACAGCCAAGTTGCCTGTCCAGTACAAGGGCTGGTCAGGAATGTGGACTTTTGCAGTCTATGATGATTATCCCATCCCCATGCTGTTGGGGGAAGACTTGGCCAATCATGTGAAGCAGGCCAAGAGGGTGGGAATGGTCACCCGCAACCAGGCTAAACAAGCCGTGAGGCCTAGCTCTGTTCCGGAAACTTCTATCAGGACCCAGTCAGAGGTGATGGACCTGGACCCCAGGCCAATGTCTGCAACAGCAGTAGTGGATCCAGTCCCAGAGACCCAGACGGAACCAGTCCCAGAACCGGAACCAGCCGAACAACCAACACCAGACCCCGTGTCAGCACTGAATCCAGTACTTGCAACCTCAACACCAGAGGGCCCCACCGAACCTGAACTGGCAGCAGCCGATAACCCTACACAAGAGGCTCAGCCGGAGCCTGAATCCCAACATAGTACACCAGCGGAGAGCGGTTCACAGTCAACAGAAACAGCTCCATCCCCTATATCGCTTCCAGAGGGACCAAGCCTAGGTCCACAATCCCATGAGGAACTGATGTCTCCAGCATCAAGGGAACAGTTCCAGACCGAACAGGAAGCAGATGAAAGCCTCCAGAGAGCTTGGACGGCGGCACGGAGCAACCCACCGCCTCTCAGCTCTTCTAATCGATCCAGGTTTGTTGTAGAAAGAGGACTTTTATACAAGGAAACTCTTTCTGGTGGACACCAGGAAGACTGGCATCCTCAGAGACAGTTGGTAGTTCCAACTAAATACCGGGCCAAGCTCTTGAGCTTAGCCCATGATCACCCTAGTGGCCATGCTGGGGTGAACAGGACCAAAGACCGTTTGGGGGGGTCATTCCACTGGGAGGGAATGGGCAAGGATGTTTCTACCTATGTCCAGTCTTGTGAGGTGTGCCAAAGAGTGGGAAAACCCCAAGACCAGGTCAAAGCCCCTCTCCAGCCACTCCCCATCATTGAAGTTCCATTTCAGCGAGTAGCTGTGGATATTCTGGGTCCTTTTCCGAAAAAGACACCCAGAGGAAAGCAGTACATACTGACTTTCATGGATTTTGCCACCCGATGGCCGGAAGCAGTAGCTCTAAGCAACACCAGGGCTAAAAGTGTGTGCCAGGCACTAGCAGACATTTTTGCCAGGGTAGGTTGGCCCTCCGACATCCTCACAGATGCAGGGACTAATTTCCTGGCAGGAACTATGGAAAACCTTTGGGAAGCTCATGGGGTAAATCACTTGGTTGCCACTCCTTACCATCATCAAACAAATGGCATGGTGGAGAAGTTTAATGGAACTTTGGGGGCCATGATACGTAAATTCGTAAATGAGCACTCCAATGATTGGGACCTAGTATTGCAGCAGTTGCTCTTTGCCTACAGAGCTGTACCACATCCCAGTTTAGGGTTTTCCCCATTTGAACTTGTATATGGCCGTGAGGTTAAGGGGCCATTGCAGTTGGTGAAGCAGCAATGGGAGGGATTTACACCTTCTCCAGGAACTAACATTCTGGACTTTGTAACCAACCTACAAAACACCCTCCGAACCTCTTTAGCCCTTGCTAGAGAAAACTTACAGGATGCTCAAAAAGAGCAAAAAGCCTGGTATGATAAACATGCCAGAGAGCGTTCCTTCAAAGTAGGAGACCAGGTCATGGTCTTAAAGGCGCTCCAGGCCCATAAAATGGAAGCATCGTGGGAAGGGCCATTCGTGGTCCAGGAGCGCCTGGGAGCTGTTAATTATCTCATAGCATTCCCCACCTCCAACCGAAAGCCTAAGGTGTATCATATTAATTCTCTAAAGCCCTTTTATTCCAGAGAATTAAAGGTTTGTCAGTTTACAGCCCAGGGAGGAGACGACGCTGAGTGGCCTGAAGGTGTCTACTACGAAGGGAAATGTGCTGGTGGTGTGGAAGAGGTGAACCTCTCCATGACCCTTGGGCGTATGCAGCGACAGCAGATCCAGGAGCTGTGCACTAGCTACGCGCCAACGTTCTCAGCCACCCCAGGACTGACTGAACGGGCATACCACTCCATTGACACAGGTAATGCTCACCCAATTAGGGTCCAACCTTACCGGGTGTCTCCTCAAGCTAAAACTGCTATAGAACGGGAGATCCAGGATATGTTACAGATGGGTGTAATCCGCCCCTCTGAAAGTGCATGGGCATCTCCAGTGGTTCTAGTTCCCAAACCAGATGGGGAAATACGTTTTTGCGTGGACTACCGTAAGCTAAATGCTGTAACTCGCCCAGACAACTATCCCGTGCCACGCACAGATGAACTATTAGAGAAACTGGGAAGGGCCCAGTTCATCTCTACCTTGGACTTAACCAAGGGGTACTGGCAGGTACCGCTAGATGAATCTGCCAAGGAAAGGTCAGCCTTCATCACACATCTCGGGCTGTATGAATTTAATGTACTCCCTTTCGGGCTGCGAAATGCACCCGCCACTTTCCAAAGACTTGTAGATGGTCTCCTAGCGGGATTAGGAGAATATGCAGTCGCCTACCTTGACGATGTGGCCATATTTTCGGATTCCTGGGCAGACCACCTGGAACATCTACAAAAAGTCCTTGAGCGCATAAGGGAGGCAGGACTAACTGTTAAGGCTAAGAAGTGTCAAATAGGCCTAAACAGAGTGACTTACCTTGGACACCAGGTGGGTCAAGGAACTATCAGCCCCCTACAGGCCAAAGTGGATGCTATCCAAAAGTGGCCTGTCCCAAAGTCAAAGAAACAGGTTCAATCCTTCTTAGGCTTGGCCGGTTATTACAGACGATTTGTACCGCACTACAGCCAAATCGCTGCCCCACTGACAGACCTAACCAAAAAGAAACAGCCAAATGCTGTTCAGTGGACCGGAAAGTGTCAGAAGGCCTTTAACAAGCTTAAAGCGACACTCATGTCTGACCCTGTACTAAGGGCCCCAGACTTTGACAAACCGTTCCTAGTAACCACAGATGCATCCGAGCGTGGTGTGGGAGCAGTTTTAATGCAGAAAGGACCTGATCAAGAATTCCACCCTGTAGTGTTTCTCAGCAAAAAACTGTCTGAGAGGGAAAGCAACTGGTCAGTCACTGAAAAAGAATGTTATGCCATTGTCTACGCTCTGGAAAAGCTACGCCCATATGTTTGGGGACGGCGTTTCCACCTGCAAACCGACCATGCTGCACTAAAGTGGCTTCACACCGTCAAAGAAACTAACAGAAAACTTCTTCGGTGGAGTTTAGCTCTCCAAGATTTTGATTTCGACATCCAACACATCTCAGGAGCTTCTAACAAAGTGGCTGATGCACTCTCCCGTGAAAGTTTCCCAGAATCAACTGGTTAAAATCGTCCTTGAGATGTGGAAAATATTGTTAGTCTTTATGTACTTGGTAGTATATTTAGAGATGCATGTGTCTTATTAACTCTGTTTTCCTAGAGCTCCAGGAAGAAATCCCAGCCAGTGTTTCACCCTAGCTGAGATTTGGGGGGCGTGTCATAAATATAAAGGGAAGGGTAAACCCCTTTGAAATCCCTCCTGGCCAGGGGAAAGCTCCTCTCACCTGTAAAGGGTTAAGAAGCTAAAGGTAACCTCGCTGGCACCTGACCAAAATGACCAATGAGGAGACAAGATACTTTCAAAAGCTGGGAGGAGGGAGAGAAACAAAGGGTTTGTGTGTCTGTCTGTAGTCGTCTTGGCCGGGGACAGAACAGGAATGGAGTCTTAGAACTTTTAGTAAGTAATCTAGCTAGGTATGTGTTAGATTATGATTTCTTTAAATGGCTGAGAAAAGAATTGTGCTGAATAGAATAACTATTTCTGTCTGTGTATCTTTTTTGTAACTTAAGGTTTTGCCTAGAGGGGTTCTCTATGTTTTTTTAATCTAATTACCCTGTAAGATATATACCATCCTGATTTTACAGGGGGGATTTCTTTATTTCTATTTACTTCTATTTTTTATTAAAAGTCTTCTTGTAAAACACTGAATGCTTTTTCATTGTTCTCAGATCCAAGGGTTTGGGTTTGTGGTCACCTATGCAAATTGGTGAGGCTTTTTATCCAACATTTCCCAGGAAAGGGGGGGTGCAAGTGTTGGGAGGATTGTTCATTGTTCTTAAGATCCAAGGGTCTGGGTCTGTGGTCACCTATGCAAATTGGTGAGGCTTTTTACCAAACCTTGTCCAGGAAGTGGGGTGCAAGGTTTTGTGAAGTATTTTGGGGGGAAGGACGCGTCCAAACAGCTCTTCCCCAGTAACCAGTATTAGTTTGGTGGTGGTAGCGGCCATTCCAAGGATAACGGGGGTAATATTTGTTACCTTGGGGAAGTTTTGACCTAAGCTGGTAAAGATAAGCTTAGGAGGTTTTTCATGCAGGTCCCCACATCTGTACCCTAGAGTTCAGAGTGGGGGAGGAACCTTGACAGGGGCGTTGTTTTTTTTTCACACCCCCTGGGCGACATAAGTTTTTGCTGACATAAAGTGGTAGTGTAGACATGGCCTTAGTGTCACCAGGCTATTTACTATACCATACATTGTTTATTAACACCAAAGATTGTTTTGATTGTCACGGAAGAGGTTAACTTTCCTGATTTACATGGTGCTATGTACAAAGTACTCCCAGATTTAATTTAAAACTAAAATAACGAGACATTACTTAGCCTTCTCCGTTAAATAAAAAATTATAACTCCAATAATTGATCTAGGTCTGATTTGTCATAGAGTTAAAAATTAACATCTTGTAAGAATCAAACAGCCAGAGAAGAAGGAAGTCTGAGAAGAAAACAGCTTAGAGGCAACTGATTGCATTTGCCCCTCACTTAAAGTGGTTTACTTCAAACAATGCTCACCGAGGGCCTTGGCACTGGCACTGAATTTAGTGTGGATTATGTCCGTATTTATTTGCTTGTTTGTATGTAATGTACTAAGTACATATATCTGTCTACAATATCAATGTACTAGTTTGCTGATGGACTAGGATCACGAAGGAATCTTCATTCTTCCTTACAGGCAAATACTCTTATGGAATAAAATATAATTCTATAGTGAGAGAGGTTTCAGAGTAACAGCCGTGATGAAGTGAGCTGTAGCTCATGAAAGCTTATTCTCAGATAAATTGGTTAGGCTCCAAGGTGCCACGAGTCCTCCTTTTCCTTTTGCAAATACAGACTAACACGGCTGTTACTCTGAAACTCCTTCCCCAGCTACTGTTCTGGTGGCTACACTCGAATGGTGATGGGTAAGGGATGTCTAGAGAGATTATATATTTCCTTTAGAAGCAATTTGGGTTACTTTGGCATTAAAGGCTATTATTTCAAAATGAACAGCATGTTCAGTACCGTACAAAACACAGAGAAAGACAAGGTCCCTGTGTACAGGAGCATCCAAATAAAACAGGCGGCCAAAATAATTCAGATGCAAAGCAGCAGTTTCTTTGCAGCTGGTAGGCTGTTGGTGGGTTAAATAGGTATACCTGAAAGAATTGATAGTCACTGTGGGTGGGATCCTCAAAGGGACTTAGGTGTTGTGATGTTCAGTGTGGCAACACCTAACTTTTAGGCGCCTAGAAAAAACAACAACACAGGGGCATCACTGTGACCCACAAAGTCTGTTAGGCACGTAGGCACCCTATACAATGAATAGGGAGAACTAGGTGTCTTAGGCAGCTCCCTGCTTAACATGCTGTCTTTGTGGATCGTGGTCTATTAGTGAATGGGAGACAGTGACCCGGGGGGGGGGGGTGTGTTAAGCCCCGTCCCTCTGATGGAGATAGATGCCAAGCTCAGCTTGCGATCCAGGAACCAAAAAAGATCGGCATTCAGTGGCCTAGTTGCATGCAGGGCCCAGAACAAAACCACCAGGGAGCTGAGAGGGGTAGGGGAGGCCCCTCCTTGTAATCTTTAGCTTAGTGGCTAGGATACTCACCCAGAATGTCTGAGGACCCCCCTCCCCCTGACAGGGAGATGGGATTTGAACAGGGATCGACCATCTTTCAAGTGAGTGCTCTCAGCACTAGGCTATGGGATATTCTGAGGTAGGGCTCCCTCAGTCTCTCCCATTGAAGTTGTTCCACTTTTATTAATTGAATATTAATATTGAACGTATTAATTGAGCTAGAGAAAGAGTTGGACTGACTCTGCAGCCTAGTGGTTAGGAGTGTGGCACACATCCCAGGTGAATTCCCTGTCCACTAGGCTAAAGATTACAAAGGAGGTTCTCTTCCTTCTCCTGCCCCCCAGCTGTTTTGTGTGAATTTACCAGAGGGACCTGATCCAAGAGTTGGCCTCTGAGCATGCCTCCCAGATCAGGCTGCACATGCAAGTTAGGCAGTCAAACATCCAGCTTTCCTGCTTTATGAATCACTCTAGAGCTTAGGTGGGAGATAGGTGCCCTGACACCTGGCAGCAGTGCAAATGCCCAGAGACTGAAACATACACACCTAGGGAACTTTTACTGCAAAAACTTAGATGCCAAGTGAATTTAGGTACTTACAGGGTGAGGTGGCAGCCAAGCAAGAGTTTTGTGGCACGCAGTGGTGCCTAAAAACAGGATTAAGCTGCCTAAATACCTTCATGGACCACCTGCTCGTTCATTACCATGCAGACTGACTTTAAGTTATCCAACTTTACTTTCTTAAATGTTTATCTGGATTTTAGACAACTCTTTGCAGTATTTCCCAAGATTTCCTTTGGGGCAGCTGATCTTTGATCATTAAGGCACAATTCTGAGTGGTGCTGTACATCGGAAGGAAAAGGATGGGCTGGCTGGCATGGAAAGAAATGCCCTTTTGTAATCTCTCCATGGAAGCGACCAGCATCCTGAAGCAGCCCAGTTGTGATATTCTGCAGCACAGGATATTGGAGGTGGTAAGGGAAGAAGACAGGAGGTTTCCAGGGATGGTGAGAAGTACATACTGACTCTTGTGAATTGTTTTAAAAATGTCTATCACTAATCCGCATGTTAGGAAAGACATAATAGAAGGCTGTTTCCGCCACTTGAATATTTTGCCAAGTGAGTAGGCTCTGTCCTAGACCATTTAATTCATTGTTGCTAAACTTGGTACTGATGGGGTGTTGGCTTCTTGGCAGCATAATGCTCTAATTTATTTAACACTTATCAATTTGGTATTGGTCAGCACGGTCACAGTACAGCAGAAATAGTATATCATTGATATATCCTTGCAAGTGTAGCCTGGCTATTAAACTCTCTTTGTAAAGGCAGCTCGTTTCTGTTTATCCTATTGCTCCCAAAACAGGACTTGGCCAACCAACCAGCTGTTTATAGGAGATGTGACTTTGAGACACATGAAAGATAGAGTAGTGGACAGTAGACCTTTCCAGTACAGAAGTGTTTATATGGAGGAAGAACATTTAAGATGTAAAGGTAGCCTGATTTAGGTCACAATATCCAGGTCTTGTTTAACATTTTATTCCCTTCATGACAAATTCTGAAAATAGTTAGATGTCAATTAGACTCAATTACCAGTTATACAGGGTGGAAACAAACTATTCCAGGATGGGAAGGAAAAAATCTCTTTTGAGAATAGGAGCTACAGCCTGGGAGGGTGTTCGACAGTAACAGTTCAGCCCCTGGGAAAGTGATCAGCTCAGAGCCTGGTGACTAGGTACTAGGGGAAGACTGCAGTAAGGTGTGACACAGGGAAGCATAGAACACCATTACTTCTATTTTTAATATAAGTTGACAAAATGAAGTAAGGAACCAGTTACGCAGGATAAGGAAGAAAATGAATATAAATATAAAATATAAAAAAAACAATGTTTTTAAAACTAATTCTTAATTTTGGGTGTTCAACTTGAAACTTCTTAACAGGGCCTGATTGGGTGTCCAGCACTTTCTGAAAAATCAAGACCCTTTAAGGTATCAAGCTGGGCACCCAAAACATTCTGAAACAATACAAGGAAGTAAACAGATAAATTGAGAAGGGAGAGTGAGCAGCAGCATGGTAAAGAGGCAGAAGGGCAATAATTATTTAAATTATTTTTGACATTTTAATATAGTTTTTCTATTCTATGGGTTTGAACCTACAAAATAAAGTCAAGCATATGTTGCAATGCTTTGCTGGATTGGGGCCAGAGTGCTTAACGCCTTGTGGATCAAACTCTATCATCAAATGTTATGATTGCTTCAGAATAAGGACCCCAGCTAGCCTTGGTCTGCTTTCTAGAAATAAACATGAGGACCTACTATAAGTTTTCTGTCCTTGCTTTCCAGCCAAGCTTTTCACTTCAAAATTAATGGAACACAGAGCACCTGTGTCAATTATGCATGAGATTAAAAGAACAAAATAGGTATGAAACCAGAAATTCCAAGACTCCTCAGTCTGGCTTGGATAACTCAAACAGAATATATTCCATCATGTGCCAGCAATGCCCCCCTGCCATGTACACTGGCCAAACCGCACAGTCTCTACGTAAAAGAATAAATGGACACAAATCAGACATCAAGAATTATAACATTCAAAAACCAGTCGGAGAACACCTCAATCTCTCTGGTCACTCGATTACAGACCTAAAAGTCACAATAATACCACAGAAAAACTTCAAAAACAGACTCCAGTGAGAGACTGCTGAATTGGAATTATTTTTCAAACTGGACACCATCAAATTAGACTTGAATAAAGACTGGGAGTGGATGTGTCATTACACAAAGTAAAACTATTTCCCCATGTTTATTCCCCCCACTGTTCCTCATACATTCTTGTCAACTGTGGGAAATGGCCCATCTTGATTATCACTACAAAAGGTTTTTTTCCTCTCCTGCTGGTAATAGCTCACCTTAACTGATCACTCTCATTGTGTATATGGTAACACCCATTGTTTCATGTTCTCTGTGTATATAAAATCTTCCTACTGTATTTTCCACTGTGTGCATCCGATGAAGTGGGTTTTACCGCACAAAAGCTTATGCTCAAATAAATTTGTTAGTCTCTAAGGTGCCACGAGTACTCCTGTTCTTTTTGCGGACACAGACTAACACAGCTGCTATTCTGAAACCTGTCAAATAGAATCAGTGACATTGGATCTATTTAATGTTTACTGTCTTAACTCACAGATAAAAACAATCAAAATAATGTTCTGATTCCATTTCTCTTCTGGAAATTCCATGTTCGTGGTCACCAAGACGCCAGACTGACAACACTGGAATCTAAAGCTCTGTCTACAGAACAGTTGTCAATTAAAAAAAAAAAAAAAAAAAAGTAGCGGCCATGCAAGCCTCTCCTCATCCTACTGCACCTCTGACCTGGAGCATGGTCCCGAGGTGGTAGGGGAAGAGGCTAGTTCAGTCTATGTCCAAACAATTCTTTGGACTATTTGGCACCATTTTTGCCGAGACCAGTAAAAAGCCCAATTGCTTTGTGAACACAAAACGAAGCTACCTCTTTTCATGCAGACAGTACTCACCTGTCTCTGCTAGATTTGAGACTGCTGCAGTGGTTAGGGATTCAGAAACCCATTCACAATCCCCTAATCCATCCATCACCCACAGTTGGTACATTCTCTGTTTAACTGGCGGATCACTTCCCAAAAGTTAGAATTGTATCATTTCCAATAACAGTCACATGTGCAAATATAAATTCCATATGAATCTGGCACCATTTATTGTAGAAACAAATTGATGATACAGCACAGCTTTAACATACTTCTATAGTAAGACATGACACTTCAACGCAGGTGAAAACACAAAGGTTCTTAAAGCTGGTAAAGAGAGGCAGTAGCCATTTCCTAGAAATGAAGTCAGCCAGACTCCCCTGGAGCACCAGTAGGCAGGTGTGGCCAGGCTTCTCTTTTTGTATTGGTGGTAGGTGGAAAAAATAAAGCAAAGTGTCCTTCGCCAACCTGCTCCAATCCAGGAATCTTTGGAAAGGGGATTTTTCCCTTTCTACATGGTGAATACTCTAAGTGGAGTCCCTCTGATTTTCAATCACCGATTCCTTCTAGACTACAATTTTCACTCATAATTGGGTTTAGTCAGGTGTGTAGCATCCAAGTGTACATTTATAGTAAAAGAATGCTCCAAGTGTGAATTCTGTACCAACATCACAATTCTCTCAGACTCAGAACAGCAAGCGCCTGGGGCAACTTCCAAAAATGAAGTTGCACTGGTTCTTTCCCCAATATCACTGATTTTTAACCTGTGAACAGGGCTAGAGTAACTATAGAAGAGAACTAAAAAGTATTATCCTTAATCTCTGCACTGGCCTCATTTTAGTACATTTCTACTGGCAAATTTACAACATTAGCAGAAGAATTTGAGAGTTCCTTTGCTTTGAATGCTTTTTGTCATGGAGAAAAAAAAAAGGTTGCCAGATTGAAAATCATTTTAATACACACACCCAGCTATTCCGTTTCTAGTGCAATCTTCACATTGCTTAGAATTCAAACCATAGCAACGTACTCCTTTGTTGATGCATAGGACACTGAATGTATGGTATGTCAATATCTTACCCCACTGAGGGGGGAGCAGAAAGACTCCTTCTGTGCGTCTGTCTCATATGTAAGCTGCTTGTTGTTAATTTGCTCTCTAATTACTCTGTATTAATTGTGAAGCCATGTTCTTGAACATGGAACATTTACATATTGGAAATGTGTGTAGTAAAACAGAGCCCTATAACACCAATTAAAATATTGGTAAAAAGAAAAATTAAAATATAATAAAAACCTCTAGAAAACCAGGAAGTTCCTGGATATTAAAATGGTAGAAGCATGTTAACTTCATAAAAATTAAAAAAAGGTTCCTTATTACATACCATTCCTCCTCCTCCCAACACCACACACAATCCCTTCTCTCTCCTGCGCCCTGTCAATGATAGAAGACATCTTCCTACCCGTTTTAATTCAGAAAATATTAAGAGGTGGCAGAAAATGGTGCCCAGCACACTGATTTAAAATTCTAGGTTTTAGATCAAGTATCTGATAAAGTCTTAGCATGAGGCTATTCTACTAGAGCTAAGTAGTTTCTTGTTACAGAAATAACATACATGCATTGTCAAGTGACTTCCAGTACAAACAGTACACAGATAAAATGGTTAAACTGAAAAGCTTTTGTAACTTTCTGGGCATCAATATGAAAGGCACTTTTCAGGTCACATGACTTTAGTACAGTGATTCAGTATAGCCTTGATATCTCAATAACTCCTTCAGTTTCTATGCAAGTGGCGGCCATTAAGTGCCCAGTCCTGCACTTCTCCACTGCCAAATAATGCAAAGAAAATTGCTCCAAATAAGTTAATAGAAGCAGCAATATAGAAAACAGTCTGCCATTCTCCCACAGTATTCTGCCAAGAGAAAAAAAATAAAAGCAATGAGTTTACAGCGTCATATCTTAGAATGAAAAGTTGCTAAAAAGACACTCTTTCTTGTCAATTGAAAATTCTACACAGTGCAGTTTCACGTTGACATCAAAAGCATTACAAATACAAAAGGACAACTTAAATAGCAGTAGAAGTCAAATACATTTTAAAACCATGCAATTAACATTGTGATAAGGGCTGTTCCACCCAGTTTGTCATTTAACAAAGTGAGAAAGTCCAAATATATTGTCTCAAAATTGTATTTGGGCTAACCCAATGCATGGAGAATGAACCTAATGGCAAGGACTACTCAGTTTTCAGAGCACCACAAATCTTTCCTATGCTTTATGGGTAAACAGTTTGATTATCTGTTACTATATTACTGTTCCAGCCATGGGTTTTACATAAACATTTCAGCCCTGGATTGATTTTGGCCCACAGAGAAGTTTACTATTGGCAGTGAAGGGATGTCACTGAAACCAGGATGAAGGTTTGTAGTCTAAAAAAAGTTTAGGATGCATTAATGGCATTGGCTAATACATTTCTAAAAAAATAAAAAATAAAAATAAATACTGAGGTTTACATATATGTAAACGTTTTAAGGTTAAAAAGCCATTTTTAAAATAGCAGGTGACTATTCAAACAAGCTTGCAAAGTGTCTTTACTGGTAAAGAAAGGAAAAGGGTAGCTGAACGAGACTGTATTAACACCAGACTAAACAGTATAAGAGAATTTTTGTTAAGCTGTCCAGACAAAGCTGATCTGTTTGGACCCACAGCATTAAATAATACTTCAGTGTTTTTCAAAGCAACGGTTGGAGCGATTTATTACTAGGTTACTCAATTCACCAATTGTACTAGCAAAGTCACTCATCCCACTTGCCCTCCCTAAAGTATTCTTAAATAATTCTATCAATAATTCTAAAAGAAAAGCATTTTGGTTATGTACAGTAAAAGCTTTGTTATCCGGCACGTTGGGGGAATGGGAGGTGCTGGTAAGTGAAAAATTCCGGTTAACTAAGAGGGAGGGAGTTTGGGTGTGGGAGGGGGCTCTGGGAAGGGAGTTGGGGTGTGGGAGGGGCTTTGGGGTGCTGGATCAGGGAGGTGCTCACCTCGGGCGGCTCCCTGCAAGCAGCAGCAACAAGTCCCTATACTCCTAGGCGGAGGTGCAACTAGGCAGCTCAGCATGTTGCCTCTGCCTGCAGGTGCCGCCCCCACAGTTGTGGAGCCAGGTCAGTGCGCAGAGCCACCTAACCACGCCTCTGCAGCAGGGACATGTCACCACTTCCAGGGAGCTGCGCGAAGCCAGATTGGGAGCCTATAGCTTTGCGCTAACTGGACCGTAAACCGGACTTTCAATGAAGATCAGAAATGCCGGTTTATAGAGCTTTCCGGCTGGTAAAGTGCCAGATGATATAGCTTTTGCTGTATATGATTGTTTCTCATTTTATGACTAAGTAGTGCTGGGAATAAAAAGTCTCAGACTGGGTATCTAATTCAAGTCTCTGAGGAACTGTATAGTATTTTATAATATACACTAAAATCCCAGGATACACATTACAAATAAATACAATTGAAAGGAGTTCTTTCCTTGTTTAACTGACAAGTTTTTAATTCAGGATTCAAACACCATCACTCTTCCATAACTAACCAAGGCAATGTTTACCTGCTAACGTGTTAAAACTATAATGGCCTTGTCCACACTAGGATTTTACCACGCTAGTCATTCACGTGTTAGCTAACTCGTGATAAAATATACCCACCTTTCTTTTTCTTAGTGAAGGCAAGGCCTATGCCACTGACAGCCAAATACCTAAAGCCCTATGTGGCTCTCTGAAATGCAATCTCACATTTTACTGCCAGTATAACAGCCACCAAAATAAAATCCAGGGCATAGAGCTTTATCACAACTTAAGAGTAAGACTTGCATATACATCACGTTTTATCCTTATATAAAACAGCATCTCAGAATGGAGAATGTCCATTAGAAGAGGGCATATGAAATTTTATTAGTGAAACAAACAAACAAATAGTCTTACATGATGAGTCAGGCTTTTTGCAATGACTGGCCCCACCATTCCTGGGACAGTTGCAAATGAATTTGTGATTCCGAGCAGGATCCCAGCATACCTGTAGAAGAAATTGTTCACACTGCTTATTAACTTATTCCTGTATTTGGTGAAACTGCTTGATATAGGAGCCAAACCACCTTCAGCTGTAGTCTTGTCAGATCACATGAACTAAAAGCCGAGACAAGTTAGTACTTGTGTGGGAATGGCTCCCATTTATTTATTTTAAGAGCAACTCAGTGTCACCTTAAAATGAGTTACTGGTTTACACGCTTCATGTTATAAGGTTGCCACCTTTCGGCTAGGCCAAAACCAGTGAACTGCCGAGAGTCTCATCCAGCCTCTTACAGCAAACTATGCCCTCTTTGGTAAGCACCAACCGATTTGTCTTGGATGGATCCATTGGAGAGGTGAGGAGAAAAAGGGGATGGAAGGTGAGGTGGGTAGTGTGTGGCACATGACAGGGTGATGTGTGGGATAGACAAAGATGACGCAGATGCCATTGCTAATAAGACAGGAGGCATTAAGGATTTCTCCATTTACCTTTTACTTCACAGCATAAGTTCCACCAACACAGGGAGTTAGAACACATGCTCCATTTGTTCCCTTCAGATTTGTATGGGTTGTGGCTGCAGCACACAAATGGCGGGTGGGTTTAACTAAGACCACCCATGTTTCTGGTTGCCACACCCACTTTTGCAGGTCCACTTGCAGACATTTGGATCTCTCTGGGATCCCAAGGTGTGCTGTTCTCAACACACACAGCAGCAGTCTTAGATGACGACTTGCTCTGTAATCTCGAGACACTCACTTAACCTCTTTGAGCCTCAGTTTCTCCTCCCTGTGGCTGTAAAATGAATATATTTAGCACTTATAGGGATGTTGCAAGGCATATGGATGCCATGCTTGCAAAATGCTCTACCAGTGCAGAACATTAAAGCAAGTCAGTGGCAGAAGTGAGACTAGAACTAAAAATTGTAAACTTCCAGTTCAGAGCCCAGGGATCGCAGAAGCAGAAAGGAGTAACAGAGCAAGATTTGCAGGCTGGATTTGCTGCCCCCAGAAGCCATATAAAAATCACTAACTGAGGTCAGCCATGAGCTAATAAAAGGGAAAGGAGATATTCCTAATAGCTGTATTGGTTTAACTCACCGTTTAACACAATGGGATGAAATCCTGGCCCCCCAGAGTACAATGGCAGAATTCCTGGTGGCTTCAGTATTTCACCCCATGGAACCTATAGCCTTCCTGAAGAGATATGCTCAGCCCTGGCATTTTACTTACTAAAATAGGAGAATCTAGAAGGAATCTCATACTGCAGATAAAAGGCGATGATGCATATGTTGCAATCAGGGGTTTTGGAACAATTTTTATAGTGGGGGTGCTGACAGCCATTGAACCAAACTCTGTATATAATGGAAACCACTTCACGCTGGGGGGGTGGGGGTGGAGGGGTAGGTGCAGCACCTCCCCCCAGCCTCTGCTACCCTTGTTCCAGCACCTATGCGTACAATCAGATGGGATTAGCTGTGTCTGTGTGTGTGTGTGTGTTCTCTGAATAAAGCATTTACAAGGGAGCTACAAATTCAAGCATCGAGCCTATTGGATGATTTTTATTTAAAGTCAACACACTCACGAAGCCTTATTAAGGCAGTGCACTGTATTTTACTTTAAACTTTGAAATTTTGACTACAGTGATACTTATGTATTTATACTCCTTTGGCAACTTGAAAGTGCATAAAAATTAATATGACATTCAGCTTCATAGAGCCCAAGTGTAAAAGCCTCTAGGGGCAGATAAGTGTATATACCAAAACACTATGAAGCCCTTAATGGACCTACATGCAGCATTTCTTCCTTAAAACATTTAAGCACTGCAACAATATTAGTTCGCACTTTCAAAGCTCAAAGCCCAGAGAAACATTTGCAGCTCATTCCTGGCTACATGTCTTTCATTTTTAGTATTTCTGACATAGATTGTGCACTTGATAACACACAGTCTGATGCAGATAACCATGGTGCAACTCTCTGTACAATGTAAAGAATCCAGCATGAAAGAGAAAGCTAAATATGACAAATCTGCAAAGCAAGACCGTCCAAACATTGACGAAGATCTTCTATAACATAATAGGGGATGCACGAATACAGTGAACTCACTGATTAAGTAAGGGGCAGAATGAGAAGACAACGCAAGATACATGATGTGGGCAGCACATCAGAGAGTGAGGGGAACAATATGAGGGATCTATGATGAGTGAGATATTAAGAATTATCATCATCAAGGAAATATATTATTGTAATTGGCTGAATTAGCCAACATTTCAGGGAAGAAGCCAGAAGTGAATATATTTTCCCCCCCACACAGATAATTTTGCCCCTTCCCCAATAATTTCAAATGTTTACAACATAATGGGAAGAGAGACACCTACATTTTTATATTATAATTCATGTTTTCTACTTGGATGTGAAGATTTTTGTTCATTTAAGGAAACAGTTCCTGCAACTTAAATTTATTATACAAATTCCTGCTGTGGCATGTTACAATTTTTTGAATAGCAAAAGGCCCTTATGGTAATAGCCAGCAAGCTCATCACTATGTTCTTTTATATGCCCACAGTAATGCCCCAATTCATTTTCTCTCCTTTCAATGGTGGGTGTCTGCCTCAGTCTGAAGTTTTTTTTTTTTTGAAAGATTTCAGACAAAATGGTTCAGCTGTTTCCAAGCATGACTTATTTTTCCTGGGTCTCATTTTGAGCACTTCAAAAAATTCTGGCAACCTTTTCTTTGAAAAGTGCTAGGACTTCCCTGCTTTGGAGTAGGGTATTGAAATGTGATCGAGAGAGAGAGAAAGCACGGCGATGGTGGTGCCGTTGCTTCTGGAATGATTATTTTGCCACCCCTAGGAATATCTGCCCAAATATAACCTTTGGGTAAAAAGAGCAGTTTTCACGTGCTCACTACAGTCTTCTTAGATAGCAGCTAAATTTCCTACACTGGGCATTCTCAGCAGGATGGGGAGTAGGGGGAAAAGTGGGACTGAGGGGGCAAGGACACTTGGAACGGAGAGTCCAGAGAACTGAGAATAGGATGTGCTAGGCAAAAAGACTGGGAACAGAAGCCCGAGGAATGGAGACTGGGGCTGGCTAGGTGGGGAAGTGAGATTGGGACAAGAATTCAGGGGTAGAAAGAGACAGGACAGGTTGGATGGGATAGGGTGAAAGGGGTCATGTTTGGGGGAAAATGAACAGAAGATTCTGTACCCATTAGTACCACTCCCTCCACTGTGCCTAGAATGGAACCCAAGGTATCCTAAGTCTGGTAATTCCCCCACTCCCAGAAAATATATGTGAAACCCACTGACATCCCCCTCTAGCGTTGGTTATCCAAAGGATGACAATCTACTATTACTCCTTGTTACGCCATTAGCTCAAGTGGCAGATACCTGTGTGATTGATCTAACAGTTCCAATCTTGCTGATGGCCCATGTGGGGGTCAATATGATGGTACTTGGGTTTTTTTCCAATTTGCTTTTTTTTAAAACTTAGGAAGTTACACATACAAAAGCTACGTTTAAAAACATTAAATTGCTAAGTCAAACACTCAAAACTTAGACAAAGCCAGAATTAAGAATGTCCATGTAACCTTAATTCGGCCCCCTTGTGTGTATGCATTATAATACAGTCTTTCATTATCTGATTACATAATATTTTTTTGGCAAAGGACTTCTGCCTTATTCACTGCACAGGATGGACCTGCTCTGGGGATGAATCAGGGTTGGGTAGGGAAGGAGATTGGTCTCCAGGACCCCAGCCTCACTTGTTGCAGAAATTGGAAGGTGTGTAGTAACTGAGGCAGGGGATTGCAGAAACAGAAAGAATGGCTCACGGTTAAGGCAATTAAATGTTGCACTGGATACATGGATTCTATCCCTGCTCTGCCACAGAGTACCTATGTGATACTGGGCAAGTCACTTAAGCTAAACTTTCCACACTGTCACTCACTGTGATTTTAATTCCTTATTTTCTGGGTATCCCTGGGGTCTGATCTACAGAAGTGCTGTGCACTCACATGGAAGTCAACAGGAATTGTGCTCTCCGTGTAGAAAAAGCTATAAAATGACAAATTCTTTGAAAAAATCAGATCTTAGGTCTCTCTAATTGGGTACCCACATTTTTTAAATACTTTAGACCCTATCTCTCTGTGCCTCAGTTCTCCATCTCTAAAATGGAGTAATATCATGCCCTTACCTCACAGGAGTGTTGTGAAGATAAAGTAATTAGCGAATGTGAAAAACTCAGAAACTATAGTGATGAGCACCACAGAAAAGCCCAGGAGGAAATTAATTCTCCTCTTTGGAGCAGGGTCTGAATGGTGTGCTGAATGTAAGTCCTGAGATCTGAAGAGTGGGGACAAAACAAAATATTGAATAGCTGCTCATTAAGTGAGCACTGTCCATTCTGTGGAATTAATGAGGCAGGGGTCCTGTGGAAAAGATAGTATAGTCTTTAATGACATGATCACATATAATACCAGGGGCCTGCACTATGGCTGTATAGGCATCCTAATATTTTTAACGTAGTTTTTTTGGTGTATTTTAAATTTAATTTATTTATTTATTAATTTAGAGAGCCAGCCAGCCATCTAGAAAGATGGTGGTGTAAGAAAGTGCTCTTCAGTCTAGATCTCCTTTGTTCATAATTCACTTCTCTCCAAGAGGTTTATACCAAATCTTTGACTTTTAAGAAAGCAGAGAGCATCACTGAAATCTTTCTCCAATGGTAAACTGTGGAGCTGGTTTGAGGAGTTCAACATGTAGCCCAGAATCCTGCACATCGCCTGATTTCCTTTTGAACACTTAGATTACTCTTTTGTTTAAAAAGAAGGAAATTTCAGGAATTTCTTTCTTTCTTTCTTTTTTCTTTTTTTATCTTGACCACCTCTCTGACAATTAATTCTCCACTTTGGGAAGACAGGTGAATTGCATCTTTGAAGAACAACAGTAAGTAATACCACCTTAAAGACTGATGATACGGCCTACTGGAATCAGCCATGACCCTTCAATAGATTCCATGCATACAGTCTTTATAAACATGCATAGCTGAGGATGACCCCAACAGAATCTAAGTCTCACCCTGCTGCTAAGTTAGAGGAAGGCAAAAGCATGGGGAAACACAAAACAAAAAACCCCAAACAAAACAACAACTGTGCAGTAGATTGTCAGAGAGGAAATTCCTTCCTGACATCTGCAAATAATCAGATGGTGCAAAGGAAGCAGAAACCACCCACAAGTCCCCAGTGTGGGGAATCCCCAGAGGGGACAGAATTGATAGAGCTGACTGTTAAATGAGCGGTGGGAGGCTGGCTACCAGCATAAAGGTTGGGGTGGGAGAGTGACCAGAATCTGGCTATGGTTCCTGTGGCAGACATGGGAATAGAAACTAAAACTACCAGACTCCCAGTACAGTGCTCAAACCATTAATCCACAGCTCCTTGAAGCTGGGGGGATCACAGACAGCTAGCACAAGCTAGAGCAACCCATTCTGCTTTGCTGTGCCCAGGAGCCTTACACAGCAGAGAATCTGCCCTGATAAGTGTTGAAATCTTGTACTTCACTAGTGTCCTGTGTACGAGGGTAAATCAAACTCAGAGCTGAATAGTTCTCCAACTGGTCATTATTCTGTATTTATGTGGACATCTAAAGAGTACAAATAAATCTTTTAGGAAAGAGAGAGATCTGTCGGGCTCTGGTCTTGTACAAGGCACAGAAACACAGATGAGAATCTAGCCTTCTCTTTTGAAAAATTACACCATTACTGAAAAATAATTGTACATAAGGATTGATCTGCCCATAGCCAGTGACTACATACTGCCTGCTTATGACACAGTAACATCTGACCAATTTATACAGCATGTTTTTCAAATGCAAATAACCTTTCTAAAAGGTTATAATGCTTCACCATTGTTAACATTTAACACTAAATGGAACACACCACTCAGCTTTAGTGTTAATTCACGTTGAAGTTATCAAAATGTCATCTGTATTAAAACTAGCTTTAGCAATACTTACGACGGTGCTATGTCCAGGTGGTTGATGCCAAAACCAGATGTACAAAAGCCTCCTAGTGTTGTTGATATGGTTAGGAATGCAACAGCCAATGTGTAGTCACAGCCTATGAATCCAGCTGCTACTAAAAATACTGCAGGTCCGATCATTCCTAAAAACAACAACATCATTTAGAAACCTCCAGACACTTACCACCACAAAGATGCTTAACCGTTATTTATCATACAAAGAACCTAAAACTAAGTTATGTATTTAGGTGTATTTTCTATATTACTACTGCCACCTAGTGCGCAAAACATAGCATGGTACTTTTTAAATTAAAATGGAGATTTGCAATTTTATGGCTCCATTAGAAGAGAATCCAGGATGTCTGTGCTGCATGAGCCCACTGAAGTCCATACCGGTGGCAGACAGGAGAGCAAGCTTTAATTGGATGAAAGGTCATCAGAAAGTAACTGATACTGATCAGCCTAGTCTTATGAGATCAGGTCAATTTTATGTATGTACTATGATAAAATTAACAGAGGCTGCAATAGCAGATAAAATGGGGGAAGACTAGAGCTGTGTGAATTATATGTGATGAATAAGTTATCCAAATTGAACACTTTTTTCTTCTGATGAACTGATCCTGACTTCTGCATGTATTCATTATTTGTAATTGTGTAAACAGATGATTTGACCAACTTTCAGCCTGTGGGTGTTTATCAGCTGTTTAGTTTGACTGTCCAGTATCAGAATTGGTCACTTAAGTCACATGGTATTGTTTCTGCTCCATCAGGGGTGACAAACCTTTTAAGACAGGAGAATAATGAACAACAAAAGGTGAATAATGAATACTGATGTTTGGGCACAAATACCCCCATTCAAATGCAAATACAGGTCTTCATGTGGAGAACAGCCATTCGAGAACCATTTGAGTGACCAAAAATCTATTTGCATGAATATTTGCAAATAGGAAATAAGGGTGGGTATAAGTGAACCAAACCACCATTCAGATTCAAAGGAACGTCTGCAAATACTTTCTGGTCTTCAAGCAACTCTCTGTGTAATTAGTCAAAATAGTCTGAGCTTTACAAACCATCAGATACCAAGGAGGAACCGATGAAGTGAGCTGTAACTCACGAAAGCTTATGCTCAAATAAATTTGTTAGTCTCTAAGGCGCCACAAGTCCTCCTTTTCTTTTTGCAAATACAGACTAACACGGCTGCTACTCTGAAACAAGGAGGAACAAGAGATTATGAATTCTGTAGTGGGATTCAGACATTATACTATCTGTAAGTACACTCTAATGGAACAGCTGGCTATTACAAGACATTACTTTAGATAGTCAGTTTGAAATGGTGACCCCATATGTTCCTCAAAAGTGTTAGCTTCAGAACATTTTGATGCAGTATTTTGTCATAGCTCTTTCCAATGGGCTCTTTACAATAGGTAACTTCTGGAGCATGCAACCAAATCACAAGTTTCTGGATTTATGTGAGTTTTGTCAATGTACTGATATGCCACAACACTTGGATACTGAAAAGATGGCAATCAGTTGTAAAAAAGTTAACACATATGCTCTGCTGACACAGTTGGAAACTATGAATACTTCCTTGTCCTCTTTACCACAGATAGATGTGGTTGCATAAAAGGATGAAGACGTCTTTTTGGTTTGAAAAAGACATCATACGTATCTTGTTAAGGAGTCTTAGGGAAAGCAGAGAATTTCTTTTTAAAACGCGTATTTCTGGATTTTTCATTTTGAGTTTTGCTGGCCTGGATTTCAAAATGTCCTGTCAGAATTTTTACCCCTTCCTCAGCTTCGTTAATTAGCTGTTTTCTCTCTAATTTACAGGCACGTACAAAAATTGCAACAATTACAGATTTTCTTGGGCATGGGTGACTAAAATCAGCCAGGTACTGCAACCTGCAAGATTAGTCTGTGAGAACCACTTCATAACATATTCTAAGGTGCACTGAATTACAGATAGTAATTTACGAGTCTACGGGCTTGTCTACACTTACAGCACTGCAGCGTCGCAGCTTAGCTTAGTGAAGATGCTACTGTGGAAGTACATAAAGGGAATCTGGATGCAGGCCTCTGAAATGAGTAGGAGTCAGGCTAACTCAAGCTTTAATAACGCGAGATTTGTAGAAGTGGGGATTGTGCGAAGTGAGTGGGAAAAGAACTGTGAGAGAGGCTGTTGTGACCTTGTATTAGATAAGAATAGAATGTAGACTATAAGAGAAATTGGTGAGAAAAATAAGATATCATGAAGGAATATGTATAAATAATATGCAGCTGTTGCTCATTATTGTCTGTAATAAAGGTATAAATGCTTGCTCTAATTGTTTATCTTTAGAGAGACCTGCCTAGGTGGGGGAAACCCTGTGTCCTAGTGCACTCTCTCCCTCTGTGCAATTGCTTGAGATAATAAAGTGTATCTGACTTGCTGCACCCAACCTGAGAGTGAGAACTGTGTTTTTCTCCGACACTATCTATGGGCACTCTTCCCGAGAGGCAGTAGCTACGTCGATGGGAGAAGCCCTCCCATCAACATAGTGCTGTCTAACCAGGAGTTCGGTTAGTGAAACTACATAACTCAGGGGTGTGGATTTTGCATACCCAGGAGCAACGTAGTTATACTGACGTAAGTTCATACTGTAGACCAGGGTTAAGGGATTGTCTTCATTAATGATCTCTCCCAGCGCTATAAAAATCCCCACCTCCATGAGGGGAACAGCTCCCAGTGCTGGTGCACTGTCTACACGGGCACTGTACAGCACTGAAACTTGCAGCGCTCGGGGGGTGTTTTTTCACAGCTCTGAGCGAGAAAATTGCAGGGCTGTAAAGTGCCAGTGTAGACAAGCCCTTAGTCTCACTGACTTTTAATGACTCCCTCAGTCACTTGGGTGACTTTGAAAATTTTACCCTTTGATGCGAGCACTGTAAAAGAAATTTCTACTCCAGCGGAATCTGTTTTTCTGAGAAATCAGATGACAAAAGTTGCTTTACATAGATATGTTCATCTTTGCTTGTTAGAGGACAACATAGTGGAACGATAAACTTTTTTCCCAGAAGATATTTCAGTGCAGATCAGTGGAAAAAAACAGCAGGTTTATTATTTAGAAAAAAAGGTCTGACATTTAATTTCTTCAGTCATGTATATATAATGTATCCTCAACAGTGCGGCAGACAACTGTTTAGAAGATTTCTAAACTTAAAATGTGCCAAACACACTTCTTAACCCATCCGTTGCTGGGGACAATAAGCACATCCAGTAGTTGGAGGAATTTGTAAAAACATTTGCAGCTCACCTTTTTAGAGCAGAGTAGGAATTTAAAATAGGAAGAGGGATTTTTATTTTAAAGCTAGACAGAAAAAGATAAGGCAAACCAAGCTAAAATGGCCAATGTATGATTAGTGCATATCAAACCAGTCAAACTAAAGACACATAGGTCCAAAGGAACCCTAAGAAATAGTAGAATACTGATATTTTGTCCAGCAAGCACATACATACATTTTGGTACAACTTCTGCATGTGTCCTGCAACTCTCGGAAATCACCAGCACTGACGAACAGCACCCCACCCCAAACACACACATACTTGGACTGACAGCAGACCATCTGTAAGGAGTCAAACTCATGATGCCTGCGTTATCCCTAACTAGGCACCATTAAGTGTTCTAACCTGAAGAAAAAGCATGCACATTATTCACCTAATTTACCTACCTATTAGGGTAAATGTTTTGCGCACACACACAGTGGACAAGTTCTGTTTTTCCCTTAAGTAATCAGCAATTTGACCAGACATGATTATACACAGCCAACATCCAAAATAAGGCAGTGCAGATAACAATCCATTCTGGAGAGGAGAAAAAAGGTGGTTAAGTTAAAATACTGAAATAAACATAAAATATTCTGAAAAAGCACTTGTGCTGCAGCGATAGGAAGATACTTAGCTCTACTAAAAATGTCAAGTAAGCCAACAGGATAGCCATCTGTTCTTTCATAAGACAATCAGATATCTGGTGATAAGGTAGGCAGATCATTACATTTTAAAATGTATCAGTGCATGAATACTGCTCAGAGGCCATCACATAAAGTCAGTCTGATAAATATTCCGTTTAACAAAAATGGTCTTGGAAATAATTGTCAGATGAAAGCCAACAATTTAAAGGACAAAAGAGAAAAGTAGAAGAAAAACCTCTATACAGTCAGGTTAACATACACCAAATGGCCAAGTAACAATTCTTAAGGCTAACAAAAATTTTGAAAGTGATATTAAACCTCATGGTTCAGAGTGTAATCCAATATCTAACTATTAGAGATCCAGTTGAGACCTAATGTGGGCGGGTCAGATTATCCCAAATCTGCCTTTTGTGGGGTTTCTTATCCAGTATGGCAATTCCTACATCCCTACATGCCCTTACAGTGTTGCCACTAAACCAACTGCAACACACAGATACTGACTTCCACAGAAGCAGGATTAGGTCCTTAGTATGCCCTTGTACTATTCCAAGTGGTTCATCTGATGTAGGAAATCTAAACTACTGAACTGTGTTATATGGGTCCCAAATTAACAACTTTTTTGCCTTTTCATTTAACTTGACAGCTGATTATCTGTAGGGGCAGGGTAATTTGCAAGTATCTGACCTACTTAAAGAAGTATTTGGATGTCCACTGGATGGGGTACAAAAAGAAAAGGAGTACTTGTGGCACCTTAGAGACTAACCAATTTATTTGGGCATAAGCTTTCGTGAGCTACAGCTCACTTCATCGGATGCATACTGTGCAAATATTGTTATGTTACTCATTAAATGTAAAATATATCAGGGAACAAGAAAAACTTCTGTATGACATTTAATTTTAAATCAGAGCGTATTGCTATATTTGAGAACTAAAGCACAAGTCTCATCCCAACAGGATTCCTCCAAATCAACACTCAAAGATGCTGCCCATTGTTTTTTAAACTTCTGCTTTTAAGAAGAGCAATAAGTAAAAACACCCAAAATTAAGAGAGTCTCAGCAATAAAGATCCCCCTTTGAAGTGCCTTTCAAATATCTAATCAGCATTTTAACAAATTCCCTTTTAACTAGTCAGACAATTAATCGGATACGGGAATAGCGTTGACACTATGTAGCAGCTTTGCATTTTAAATGTTATTGCAATTCCCACCTGAAAGTGCGGCAATAGGCTAAAATGACACTCTGATGCAAGCTTTTTTTTTTTTTTTAAATGTCAAACATGTGGCAATCTGAAGTCAATTTGCTTTAAAAATGCCAGGGATACAGGAAAGCTGCACTCCACACAGTAAAACTTGCTAACATTTAAGCAACAGTTTTATACAAAGTAGCCAAATTCAAGGTTGTGGTGGCAGACACCTCTGTCATGGGCTTGCTTGAACAGCTCCCGAGACCTCTGATCCAACCGCCTTTGTTAAATAGGAAGGACACTAAGCTATGCTTTCCAAGCTCTTATTTAACTTTGGGCACCTCTGAATTGGTTCCCTGCCTACTTCTCCTGGCAAACTATTTCAACAGTGATGCTGGAACTTTCTTCTTAATATAAGCATCACAGTCAAGTGGCTTGGGCACCTGCCTAGGAATCAGGACACCTGGGTGCTGAGCTCAGTCACTGACCTGCTGCATGAATAGGGCAAGCCACTTCACCTGTTTCCCTTGGTCTGTCTCATCTGTTTGGATTCTGAGAGAGATTTTTCAAAGGTGCTTGGCTCCCATTTGTGGCTTTGAAAATTTCACCTCTGTAAACAAAGTAGGCCTCAATCACAGTTGGAACCTTTAGGTGCAACGGTAATACAAATAAATTAAATCTAAATCAGGGGTTCACAGCCTTTTTCTTTCTGAGGTCCCCCACAACACGCTATAAAAACTCGTTTTCTGCATATAAAAGCCAGGGTCGATGTTAGGGGGTAGCAAGCAGGGCAATTGCATGGGGCCACACGCCACAGGGGGCCCCGCAAAACTAAGCTGCTCAGGCTTTGCCTTCAGCCCCAGGCAGCGGGGCTCAGGGCCCTGGGCTTCAGTGCCATGTGGTGGGGGTTTGACTTTCTACCCTGGGCTCCAGCAAGTCTAACACTGGCCCTGCCTGGCAGCCCCCAAGGGGTCCTGGACCCCTGGTTGAGAACCACTGATCTAAATTATATTTTCCTTTTGTTCAACTTCAGCCAGTCAATCTTGTTTTAAGATGTGTCTAATGCTGTTTTCCCTCTCATATAACCCTCATTTAGGTATTTACACAGCATAAACATGTTTCCCCCTTTCAGGATAAATAATTTCAATTACTTTATCATTTTATCTTATGTCCTGTCATTATATTCCTGAATTATGCTAATTTTTGGACTTCAACTGGGCTGTAGCACAACTAAATCCTACATTGCAACAATGGTTTGTATTCTACTTCTCCTGAGAAGAAGGGGAAAAGGAATACCATGTTTTAAAAGGGATCCCATCAGATTAAAAAAAGTTGCCTAGATTTCAAAGAAAAGAGTTACTACTAATTTAAGATTATAAGAACAGCCATACTGGGTCAGACTAATGGTCCATCTAGCTTTGTATCTTGTCTTCTAACAGTGGCTAATGCCAGGTGCTTCAGAAGGAATGAACGGTTTCAAATTTAATAATTTTATTAAGATGTTGAAGTAAAGAGAAAATGGTATAGAGTTTAAGCATAGAAGTTTCTGGTTATCAGGGAATAAAGTACAGATTATCAAGGGGTGCGAAATTTGTTTTAGGAACGGGTGGCGTAAGGAATACATAACCTGCAATCTCCCCGATTGGGGGTAAAAGTTTAATGGGTCAAAGTACAGACGTTGAGATATGGGGGTATGTTGTCCATATAATGGCTATGTTCAGGTGTGGAGTATAATGAGTGGATACGAGGATGAGGATGGATTTACCCTCATTTGGTAGGATTTAATGTTCAGTGAGTTTATGGTTTCAGTTCATATGGTCCAACGGAAGAAGTCTCTCAGTCCCTTTCCCATAGTTGATGCATGATGTCGTACCGGCTCACACCTCCTGATACTGTTGGTGGCCGGTGATGTGTTCGATGTAGATGTCCCTGGACCATTGGATGGTGTCCGAGACCATGAGGCGCCGCATGAGCCATGCGTAGCATTGACTGATCCCACAGGTCTGCAGCACACGCTCGTTGCAGGGGTCCCAAGTGCCCAATGTGACAATCAGGGCATCCATCTGCATCTTGTAGCCCTTTGCTCTCAGGGTGTCGGCTGGGGGGGGAGAGGAGGCGTATTTTTCCAGCTTATGAGCTCGGGCTTCGCAGAAGGCTGGGGTCCTGTTCTCAAAGGAGACCGTGATGTCGACAAGGATGATCTTTTTCTGGGCCTCGTTGGGGACTACCACATCAGGTCACAACTGGCTGTCAGTACCAGGGATGGCGCAGTTCACAGCAACCTCCCCCAGGTGCAGTGCGATGGCTTTCACCAGGAGGTTCTTGATGGCGTTGTGGCGCAGCTGCCAGGCTCTGGAGTGGGGCTTGCAGCTGCACAGGACATGGGGCAGGGTCTCGCTGGAGTAGCTGCACTTCCTGCAACACTTGTCTCGGTTCCCATGGTGGACGGCTGCGTTGAGCGGGACGCAGTTGAGCCGGGCATGGTGGATGAACTGCTAGTCGGCGAAACAGGTGAAGCCGCCCCCGGCGAGGAAGTGGTTGCTGGCATCCCACTTGCTGGTCAGTTCAAAGGCTTTACCCTGGTCCGGTTTACGCTTCAGGGTTTCCATGTACAGTGAGTGGATGGCTGCCTTCAGGGTCCTCTCCAGCATGCCCCTGGCGCTCTGGGTGATGATGGTGTTGTCGTCAGACCTGATCTGCGGCACCAGGACTCCCAGCTCCTGGCGCTCCTCGCACCACTCCCAGTGGCAGCCAATGCACTTCCCCAGGTGACGCGTGGCATTGCAAGTGCGGGACCACAGTGAAGCGATGTCGCGCCCGTCCCGTCCGAATTAGCCATCCAGGGAACCGCTCAGGAAGTTGGCGGTGTCTTGGTTGGAGGGGGCTCTGCCGATCCGCTTCTTTGTTGCGTCATGGAGGGCATTTGCTGTGATGTTCCTTACCATGGCGTCGGGACACGTCAGCAGGCGGAAGGCGTGGGTGATCACCGCAACGTCACATGGGGGACATTGGCACCACCATGCCTGTGGGCGATATAGACCAGCTCGTTGCTGGCTCTCTGGGGAAGGAACAGCCACTTTTTCACCAGCTGCTGGACGATCTTGGCTGCCTTGTTGAGGGGTATCTTTGCCACGATGGATCCCCTTAGGATGAATGAGATGCAGGGGATCAGGAAAGTGTTCAGGGCATTTATCTTCTGCCACGGTGCTAGCAAGGAGGTGTCGATCTTGGCGGCATCCTGTAAGATCTCCTGGATGGTGTCCTCGGGTGTCTGCTGGACATGGAAACTCGTCGGCATGCTGAGGTGCTGGTACACTTTCCCCTCTGCCAGGGGGATGACGGGCTCGCCCTGGATCTGGAACCCTGTCGTCTGCACCGAGTCCCTTTTTGCTATACCTGCACACCAACCCCCCCTCCTTTTTTTGTTTTACCATTTCTCTCCCTCTTTTTTTTTGTTGTCAGGTGGAATACCCATCAACCCCTCTTCCACACACACCTACACACCTGCCACCTAACCAAACCAAAAAAAAAAATCCAACAATTCCACCTCAAAGAGAAACTGACTATGCTGGGGAACCTATGAAACTGACTGCACACAAAGCACTAAAATACACAACAAAAATAAGCTCAAAAGAATTCAGAGAAAATGTATTTTCCCAACTAATCTTTCAATTACAGTAATCTTAGATGTTCTAGTAACAGGTAAAAAATTCCAACAGAAAAAGGGATTTGGTAGTAGGTGCCTAGGGCCCTACCAAATTCACAGTTCATTTTGGTCAATTTCACAGTCATAGGATTTTAAAAATTGTAAATGTCATGATTTCAGTTATTTAAACCCGAAATTTCACAGTGTTGTAATTGTAGGGTCCTGACCCAAAAAAAGAGATGTTATGGGGTCCACAAGGCAGCAGCATTGCCTTCAGAGCTGGGCAGCTGGAGAGTGGCGACTGCTGGCTGGAAGACCAGCTCTGAAGGCAGTGCGGAAATAAGGGTGGCAATATCGCAAGCCCCTGAAATACCCCTGCGGCCTCCCTGCAACTCCCTTTTGGGTCAGGATCCCCAATATGAGAAACACTGGTCCTCCCTGTGAAATCTGTATAGTATAGGGTAAAAGCACATAAGAGACCAGATTTCACGGGGGGGAAACCAAATTTCATGGTCCGTGACACCGTTTTCCATGGCCATGAATTTAGTAGGGCCCTAGAGATGCCCCTTTAACCAAGTCCCTTGGCACAGAAAATATTACAGCATAGATAGGATCTCAGATGTAACCATTTAGTCCCAGAGATATACATTTTATTAGCTGATACTTCACTATTTTCTAACTGCACTTGTAGCCTCCTCTTTTTCCTCAGATTCATGTCACTTTCAGTACACTGATTCTTCCTTCCTCTGTCGGGGCTAAGAAATCAAGAGAAGTATTTATTCAGGAATTCTATTTGCTCCCCTTCCCTGTTTCACTGTGCTCCTACTTTGTCCTTTTCTTAAAAAAAACAAAACAAAACAAAACAAAATTCTTTGACAGAATGCAAACAAAAACAAAAAGAACAGTGGAGAGAGAGTGCAATTAAGCAATGTTAGTAGCTATGGAATGATTTAATGGACATCAGAAGGAAAAATTCAGTGTGTGGAGACTAGCGATGACATGTCAATGACAATCTGGGGTAGAATCCAAGCTTCCCGACTGAGTACCCTGTTCTAAACACTAGACTGTATCACCACTCTACTACACAGAGGAAAACTAAGTCATGAACTATAACAGGAAATGGATTGGAATATTTTTGTTTTATCTCACCTCTTGTGCATCAAACCGCAAGATCTCCTTCATGTACGTAGGCAATAGTGTGAGAAGAGTGTAGAAAGTCCAGTTATAAGAAAAGTGTGCCACAACAATAGCCCAGAGTGGAAGGGATTTCAGCATGGGTTCCCATGGTACAGACTTCTGAGTAGAAAGCTAGGAAAATGGAGGGAAATAATCAGGACAACTCCTAGGAATATTTATTCTAGACGTTTTGACCCTACCTAAATCTGATTATTTTGCATTCTGAAGAGCACATTCAAAGTCAGCCTGAATCCTTAGATGTGTGTTCTTTATTGCTAATTATAGTAACTGAACTAAACAAAATTTGACAAATTAGGAAGCAAACGGAAAGTCAGAAATCTATTATGGAGTCACTTATTATGCCATATTTTTTGCCTTTATATTTAAAAAGCTATTGCAGCTGAAACCCTACTGAAACCAATAATAAAAAAGTGGGTTTATTCCCTCATTTACTTTGGTATGTAGGTGTAACATTATCTGATTAAACTATAACCACATAGATTGTTGCTACCACTGTTATACAATTGCAACAAATCTTGTACAAAATGTGGCATGTAAGATGTCTATGGAAACATTATGATTCACTGAATATGATTATGCTATTTGTATGCATGTATCGTTTTTGTAGCTGAAGTTAGGAATATTAACTACATACCTGTATTTCTAAGATGTTTGCTTCTGGGTAACACCAATAGGGTGTTTAGCCAGCACACTGTGAAGGAACTATTCAAGTAGAATGGCCCATTAAAGAACACTTAACTTACAATGGAAGATGTCTATCTACTCCTAATGGATTTTCCCCGCTATCACTAAGCGAAGTCATGCATGGACATGTGACTCACTCATGTGACTCCAAACTCCATCTTTTACCTGTAATTTTCCACAATAAGAACAACGGGATTCCCTTTCCTTGAGAGAAGACATAAAAGGTGCTGAAAACATCTCCATTTTGCCCCTTTTCTACTCAAGCCTCTGGACTATGGACTTATACAAATGGGAACATTCTAACCAAGGGACTGAGGTCCTTCCAATGATTTGGAAGCAACCAGAGACTTGACTTAAGCCAGCAGTTTATTCTATCACTGCTATAAGCCTGAACCAAGAACTTTGAAATTATTGTATGTATTTGATTCCTTTAACCAATTTTAATTCTCACCTTTCTTTCTTTTTATAAATAAACCTGTAGATTTTAGATACTAAAGGATTGGCAACAGCATGATTATTGGGTAAGATCTGAGTTATATATTGACCTGGGTGCGTGGCTGGTCCTTTGGGATCAGAAGAACGTTTTATTTGATGAAATTGGTTTTAAGTCATCTTTAAGTCTAGTGTTTTTGGTGGTGATACAAGGACTGGCATGCCTAAGGAAACTGCTTTTCTGACTTCTTGTTAGCCAGTGTGGTGAAACAGAAGTTTACTTTTGTTGCTGGTTTGGTATATCTTATGGGAGAATAACCACCAGTTTTGGGGTGTGTCTGCCCTATTTCTCAGCAGTTTGTCCTGAATTTGGTATTCTCAGTTTTGACCCACAAAGGCATGGTTACAGCAGGCAACACTCTTATTTTTTTCCATGTTCAGGCTTCATTGAAAAAGCACTAAAAACATATAGGACAAGGAAAAATGTTCCTCTATTTGGTATGTTGCAAACGGACAATGATTTCAAGTAGTTTTGGAATCAGAATTTTTTTCTGAATGTTTGTCCTCCTGCAACAACTTAATTACTCCCTCCTTACTGCTATCAACAATTAGGGACTTAAAATCACTCCTCAAACACATGTGAACTGAATCTCTCCTATTCTGAGATCTTGAGCGTTGAGAGCACCATAGACTCTCAACAGATAATGCTTGCATGTCTTGTAGTTAATAATCATTGCTGCACTGTGGAACACTTACCTTGAAGGATCCTGACATCTCCAGTTCCGTGCCTGTCCTGGGAGTGTGAGTACACGAGTGTGACACTCCCCTGCCCCTTTTATTTTGAGCTTAGCTATCAGAATAATAAATGTGCTGCTTTCTGCCAAACTCTGGTGGGTCACTAGTCCTCCCTAAGTTTATTAGCTGGCCCAATTTCGGGTAACAAATTATACATACCCTACACTGTCCAGGCAGAAAAAGGTAAGTTGTAATGCAAATCAATGCATTAACAGAGACCCATGTTGCTAGAAAATTTGGATGGCATGCACCTGTGTATGTTGTCATACTGCATTCACCTTTTGGGGATATTTAAAAAATTAACATGCATTCACATTACTTTTTGATTAAACATATTCAAGGGTAAACTTGCTTTTTTTCCCCCCAGGTATCTCTTTTAATGACTAATGATTGTTTCTCATTGATCTAACAGTCCAGCATCTTAACATACTTTGTTTTATTTGACTTTTTTATTTTTATTAACGTTTACTCAGTTGCTTCAGATTAAGAATGTTGATGTAAACTTCAATTTTTCCTTCAACATTATGGCAGGTCTTGTCCCTCAGTAGCTCCTGTTCTTATTTAAATAAGAAAAGCTGCATCAAAGCTACATACCTGATCTTTGAGGGAAGAAAGTATATATTCCCTTTCAGTGGGAGAGATTCTTCTGTGAGTTTCCGGAGTATCACTCACCAACCAGATCCAGAAGAGGAACCAGAATACTCCAAGTGCACCTTCCATTGAAAATAAATAAATAAAAGTTGCACATTAAATTGAAGAAAGCCCTCAGGTACTACACAGATACAAACACTTAGAACCACAAAGTGGGGAAATGATTCTCAAGCAAATAAAAATAGTATTAGACTGTCTGGGCCAAACTCTACCCTCATACCAACAGTCCCTCAGCTGTAGGTGAGGACGGAGAATGGACCTTAACATTTAGTGTGGGCAAGGATTCATATGAATGACCTAGTATGGAGACAACTTCAAAGTGACCTTATTTGCAATAACGGTAAATAATGAATCTGTTGTCAGTCCACTACATGGAACAGCTACAGGACAAGGTATCTGGATGACACAGGAAGGAAGTAACATATATATATATAAGAAATTTTAATCTAAAAAATACAGAAGATGCACAGTTTTGAAAAGCCCAAGTGATAGTATACCTATTTTTTAAAATATAAAAATAGTAAACTAGGGTTGTGTTAAAAAATGTTAAATAATTCTCTCTTTCCTTGAGGTGTGTGCACTGAGCTGTTATCAGCTTTTAGGACGTGATTCTCAGTAAGACGACTGCATCCCACTTTTCAAGGCATTCTTTAGTGAATCCCTAGCTCAACTTCTGTGGCTTTGCTAGCGAAACACTGAAAGTTTCACATTGTAAATGAAGAACACATGCAAGTTACTTTTGAGAAGGTCTTCAGCTAAGAAGACCATGTTCCAGGGATCAAAGTTAACTCAATTTCACACAGCAAACAAGAACTTAAAGTCTTAGGTTTTTCTAAATTGATTGAACTCAGACTATTTGTTGGGTAACAGCATTTAGCACAATTTAAGGACAAATTTGCATAGTGAAGGCATAGTTTACAGCCTCCTACAGGAATTTACTTGTATTAAAGGCGGCAGTTTCTCTGAAGAATCAAGCAACAAGTGAAGCAATGTTTTAATGTTTTGGGAAGCCTGGATCAGAATAAAAATGTGTTTAGAAGCTTTGAAACAATAAGCCTTATATTTCTCCTGGGAAATATATAATATATATAATTATATTTTCCCTCAGGAAGTCCTTGTGAATCACTGTTCTTGTAAAGCAGGGGAAGTGTCTCTAGATTTCCCATGACGGAAAATGTCACTGCATCAGCAGCTTCAGAATATGGACAAGCACATCTTTAGAAGTATTTGATCACTTATTTGTAATCCTAAGGTAAGAGGTGTCACAGAAATGGAAAAGGAAATCTTCACTAGAGGAGTATGTTTGGAATTTAAAAAGTCTAAATACTTACCAAATATGTAGAATACATAAATCCAGTTCACATAGTAGCAAATTAAGCCAGACAATGGAAGAGACACAACTGTTCCTAACTGTGCACCTAGAAGAAAACAGTTTGTTTTTCAATTTACCAAATACACATGTAAGTGGCATATGGATTGATCCAAGAAAACATACAACAGCTGGAATTACCAGTCAGATTTTGTTGTTGCTGCACTGATTTACCAAAAGGAAGTTTGCAGATAAATATTTTCACCACCACTAGAGGGTGGTCATTTCAGCTACTGTAATTGCTTCAATAGAATGAAAAAATGGAATTGTAAAGACTCATAACATTCAACACTACCAATGAAAGATCTATGAAAGAGTAAGAAATATAGGTGAGTTCTTGGCCTATTACTGCTCTCTGATAAACTGGAGGGCTCCAAATGTGAAATGGAGGCATATTAAAAACAGTTTGACTCTGAAAAGTGACAGCATACAAAGGAAACTTTTCTTAGTCAAAGATCTGTTCCCTACAAATCTTCTGAGTCACATCTACTGATTCCCCCACTCGGTTTTTACTGCTCTTAACTGTTCATAGCTGTGCTGCCTTTGCATGCCTATGAACGTGAAAGCTGGATAGTATTCCCAGAACTGTTAACTAGGTTCCATTTGTAGGGCCACCTTCTGCTCTCAGTTATGCAAGGCAAATCCTATTAACCTCAGTAGGATTGGGTAGGTAACAGAAGAATTTCATGTGCAAAGCTATTACTGGTGATGCTTCATGAGCAGGAAAGAACCTTTCTTGACTTTCCAATCCAAGATTCAGGTCAAAGAGACGGCAGTTAGGGGGCAAAAAGCCATCATAGTATTTGTAAACTAAGGAAATCTAACCTGGGAATCATTTAATCACAATCAGTACAGAACCTCAAAATGTCATTTTACAAGATCACTTTCCAAACCTAGTCTGAAACCAGCAGATATCATTGTGTTGATCTGTTGGTCAGACAGGTTCAAAAAGTAAGAACAGCTTAAGGTGTCCGAACTGTGTTCTCGCTGAAACAGGGCAATATTAAGAGATCACGTTCACACTGGGAGAAAGCTTCAACCACAAATTGGCTAATTAAACAAAATACAACATTCACATAAAACACACATCAAAATAATTCATTCCATGGATAGTTAAATGGGAACTATATCTTACTTTAACATGAAGTGTTGACAAAAGAAAATAAGCCCAAAAATCACAGGACTGCCAAGAATGAAAACATGAACAAAGAAGAAAATAGACTGTTCTCTGAATTTACATATAAGGTGTCTTATCCAGCATCGTTCCTGCCCACTGAACAGGGTTTGCAACTGATTCTCCTCTCACTTATACACCTTGCTTATGCCATTGTAACTTTGTTAGAGTCCAAAGAAGTTATCGACTCTCAAAAATTCTCTCTTTTTACTCTTGCCTGTGACCATCTTTCCTCCTTGGTTCCTGAATGTTTTAGTTTATTTACTATACAGCATCTTTGCAGCATAATTTTCAGCCATTTGTTGCATCATCGTATATAACATAAGTATGTTAAAATGTTTTAGGACCACAGAGACAAGTTGTACTGCACTGTACTTTCATGTGTGGAGCAAATAGTAAGGAGAGTCTTTATCTTGTTATTATGGGCTATTTTCTTAAGTCATTATCCTGAAGACACATTTGAGAACAGACATCGAAAGAGTAAACAATAGCTTGCATAATGAGGGTAAATTATGTTTTTAACTAGATACACGAATAGTTTTTAAAAGTGTTAATAGACTAAACATTTATAAGTCTGTTACCAATCTGGACATTTCATTCTCTTTCACCTGCATATGAAATGCTAAGGAGCTTGCTGCGTTCCAGTGGTGGAGCCCAAGACGACCACATGGCATGCATAGCCGGAAAGGTAACACCCTGAAAAACAATTTTTTATTCTGTTGAAATATATGGTAATTCCAGAATTATCTACTCAAACTTTCATGTGCCAATTAAATCATATACTTCAGAACAGCAGCACAACCTATTAGTCTCATGAATCAACAGGAAGCTGTTTTGACAAAAAATGCACACGGGTAGTTAGGCAGAATTAAGCTTTTGCTTGTGAATATGCCTTGTGCACGAAGAGGACGCAAAAGTACAAATAAAATAACTCTCTTTATAACTCACTCTTGGTTTCCCATATGCTAGGCAGGGGTTCTCAAACTTCATTGTACCGCAACCCCCTTCTGCCAACAAAAATTACTACGCAACCCCAGAAGGAGGGGACCGAAGCCTAAGTCTGCCCAAGCCCCGCCGCCTGGGCAGTGGGGCCAAATCCAAATCCCAAGAGTTTCAGCCCCAGGCAGGGGGCCTATAACCTGAAGCTCTTGGGCTTTGGTCCTGGGCAGCAGAGCTTGGGCTTCAGCCCCAGCCCCCAGCAAGACTAACACCAGCCCTGGGGACCCCATTAAAATGGGGTCCCGACCCACAGTTTGAGAACTGCTGTGCTAGAAGAACAATACTATTTTGATACAGGAAATGACTAATTTGGATTAAGGGTAAGACAAGACAATTTGGTGTACCTCTCCGAGCCCCTCCAAGGCTCTGACTGCTATGAGGTATCCAACCCCCAAGTCTGCCGCTAAGGGAGTGAACAGAGTGAAGACAGCGGTACCCAGGATGCCAAACCCCAGCAACAGCTTCCCTCCTATTTTACGTGCAAAATATCCACCAGGAATCTGAGTAATGATGTAGCCATAGAAAAAGGAACCAAGAATCCATCCTTGAGTATCCGCATCCCAAGAATACTTTTTCCCCTGAGGAAGGAAAAAAGAAAAGGGCTTAACTAACACTCTTTCTGCATCATGCAATACCTAATATCAGCAAAGAATGTAATTAAACCATGGCTCATTATTTAGTCCTGATGACTAAACTTTGAAGGTCTCACTGCATTTCATCTTGGCCTTTACTCAGGCAGACAGTTTTTGGAATAGGCATACCCTGATGCAAGCCAAAATGCAAAGAGATAGAAGGAAAGGAAAATAGAAGTGAGACAAAAAGATTATATGGGGCAGGACAAGCAGCAGACGGAAAAGCAGACAAACATACAGGAGCAGCAAGGTTATGCAAAGGAGAATGTTACAAGTCCACTAAATTCAAGAAGAGACAGGGTTGCACTAGTGTGTGTGCGAGAGATCAGAGTAACGGGATGGGCAGATGACCTTAGTAGAAGACTGGAGGACAGAGCGGTAAAAGAAGAGACCAGAGAGGTGAATTTTACAATTATAAAGATAAGAGATGGAATGGCATTGACAGATGCAGAGGTGGTGGTTTTGGAGAGCATGAGACATAGAAGTTCTGAATCATCATTAATTATTTCTGAGAATCCAAGTGTACGCCAGGCACTTCAAAGAAACAAGGTGGGATCTGGTCCCTGCCTCAAACAGCTACTGGTCTAAATTCAGTCACAACTCAATAAGCAAGTCCTAAATGAGTCAAAAAGGTGAGTCAGGATGAGTTTTACACTAATAAGATGCATAGTTGTCAGTTAAGACACACACACATTTTCATGAGCTCTCAACTTTTTTAATTTTTTTAAATCAACTCATTTCTCATAGGAAATATGACAAAGTTTCAAGGAAGAGGTTCAGTGAAGAGAGACGGCTTGGCAAATCGGTGTTCCAGGGGAGAATGGAAAAAAAGCAGAGATATGGAAAAGAGTAGGAAACAGAAAGGAAAAGTCAATGTGATTTTTAGAAATAGATCAGGGAAGGTAGTTTCAAAGGTCGGAGAGAGGGGAGCAAAGAAAGAGGATGGATATAAAGGACCAATCAGAATTGTGAGAGAGATCATAAGTGGAGAGATAAAGAATATTATGTATGCAGTAAAGATCTAATGAAACTTGTCCCTTTCATTAAAACAAAATTCCATACAAAGTCAAGACTATGAAAAACAGATGTAGCTTAATAATATGGCAGAGACACTGAGTTCTCAATTGCTCTGACGCATATACAACAGGAAATGTCCACTTCACACACACAATTCAGAGTGAGTCATATTAGACCTACAAGGTCAGTGCAGCCATTTTGCTAAGTATAGTTTAGAACGGATGTAATATAGTCTGTCATTTAGGACAGCACAACATTATTCACCTAAGGTCTCAGAATAGTTCTAAAAGAGCCAATCTATATTCTGAGAAGGTCTGCTGGTTAAAAAAATCAAAAGCAAAACAGTGTTAACAGAGCAGTTAAAAATGAAACATCAAACTCAATCGCAGCATGCTGTTGAAAATAACATCACATATTTTAGAAAACATATTAAATCCTACCGTTGTATTCCGAGGTATGTTTAGGGCAGAAGAATGTTCTGGACACACTTTGGAAGTTGTATTCTTCGCTAAACTTGTATTAGATTCTACCATGTCTACAAGAGCAACGCTTAGATTCACACGTAATGCATACAACAGGAAGAATCCAAAAAAGGCCAGTAATGCTAAATTGTAGCGAGCAGAGCAGCATGTAGGCACTGCAATAAGAGATTTTTAAAAGTTATTTGCTGCAAAAAAGGATAAAAAGCATTTTAGTCACGATAACTTGGATATTTATATGTAAGAAGTGAGAAAACAAGTTTATTTACCCTGAAAAACATATTTTAGATATTGAGTGACTGAGTGGGAAGAAAAGTTTTTGATCTAGTTCCCTGCTGATATGTAAACCTCTCCCACATATATATAAGAACATATATACCTATTGGTCAAAGGGCTGATCCTCAAGTGTAAATGTTGTGCAAGGTTTTTACAAAGGGGATTTAGCAGTATGGTTACAAAGGTTTCAAGAGGTCTTCTGAAACATGGTTATTCAAACTGAAACTTCACAATAAAAAAACCCCCAAGATTAGTGGCAATTTTGCTATACACTTGAAAATGTGTGCAGTATCCTGCTTCTCTTTGTAACTTAAGATACACTCCTGTAGTGCTGCTATAGAATGGCCACCATGGGGTTCCATGTTTGTCACATCTCTATAGCTTCCAGGACAAATTTTGCTCTAGATGTTACTCTGTAACAAGGTGAGATTTCTAACTCTCCAATGAACTCAGCCTTGGATCTGGAAGTCAAGCAGGTTCTGCCTTTCACGAGGACTAATATAGATTCTGTAGAGAACATGGCATCGTCAACAGAATTGAAAATGTGACCCGTGAAAGTCCAGCTCACGTTCTCAATGCTGATCGGATTGAAGAGCAGTAAAAATGTATCTTTTGGATCAGAAAAGTGAAAAGATCTGATTGCCACCCATGGAAAAAAAATCTTACCCTCTCCTTTACAGCTAGAGAGATATCTCCAGCAGCTCAAATTGTGCAACCCCTATACACCCAGCATCAGATAAAATAATTTTTTGGCTATGTACACTATGGAAATTGGGGACTACTCACCTTCCTTAAGCCACACAGATACGCCTGGGAGAATTCTGAGCTACTGCGTGCACACACAATTAATGAGCTGTGCATATTTTTATTTTTTTGTGCAAAAAAAAGTTTCTGCTGAAATGTTGATGCAGTTCTGCCTTATGCCCACCTGAGGGCGTTGTGGTGATAGAACACAGTAGCAGCTCCTGGCCAGCTAGGGAAGAGAAAGGTGCTGTGATGAAGGCAGCCTCTGTCAGGCCAGGTCAAGAGATGGGGGCTAATGGGAGACAGACAGCATTGGGTGCTGTGGGGTATCAGACAGGGACTTATAAGGGCTAGTAGGGGAGGACAGACTGGTGCAAGGGCTGAATGGGAATGGAAGCACAGGGCTATATGGTGACTGAGGAAGGGGTGCAGAGCTACATAACGACAGGAGAGTGGTTAAGTGGGGGCACAGAGACACATGGGGAGAAGTGGAGGGGGTACAGGGACACAGGGACGGGGGATGGTTGAGTAGGGGCACAGAGACACATGGGGATGGGGGGCTGTCTCAGTGAGGGTGGGTGGACAAGTGGTACAAGGACACATGGAGGTTCAGGAACACATGGGGACAGGGACAGATGTGCCTGCCTGAATGGGAGAGGCTAGGGGTCAGCCAGCATGGAGGAAGCTCCCTAACAATCCCTTCCCGCTCCCCATAAAAACCTGTTCCATATTTTTCCCACCCATACCCAACAACCCTACAAGTTCATACCCCAGGGTCCCTCCCAGCAATTTACTTCCCCCTCCCTCAGCTCCTTCATTATCCCTGACTCCTCCAACCCTTTGCACTGCTTCTGAGGGGTGCAGGAAATACTGCTCTGTATTGAGGTTTAAATGAATTATTACTCAGAATTGTGTATTAATATGCCTAATAAGGAATCTATTTGTCAAAAAAAATTTCCTGAATCTTTTTTGTTGTCCGTATTGCTACACATACTTGCTGATAGATATTTTGAAATAAATTACTAAAAATAATTGAAACTGGTGTGATTATACTGTGTTATTTTGACAAATAAAATATGCAGAGTTTTAAAATAGTGTGCAGAATTTTTAACTTTTTGGCAGCGCAGAATTCCCCCAGGAGAAGACAGACCAAATGATATACAGTTATAAACATGAGAACGTCTCCAATTATTAATTAGATTGAATACTTTAAAATATTATACGAAATATATTTTATTATATTAAATATATACTAATAAAGCTAGAATATTTAATTTCAAGATACATGGCAATTTGATTTTTAAAATAAATCTAATATTCACTCTCTCATTTTGTTCTGAGAAACATTTGCTAAGTAGGCTAATTGCCTGGGCGTATCTATGAAACGTGACTTAGAAATGAACTTGACCAAGTCCAGCTGGCTCTCCAGCTCTAGTGGAAAGGGTTCCTGATGAAAGCAGAACTTGCTGGAGACCATACAACTCAGAAAACAGCAAGTACATTAGATATCTGAGCCAGAGATGCTTTGCTGCCTTTTGAAAAATAGGTAGGGCTAAGAGAGGAACTTTACCAGCTCCTAAGGGAAAGGGGCACTGAGTCTGGGATGGATCTAGATATAAATTTGAGCTGAATCAAAGGACTGACGCTGAGACACCGATTCCAGCATTTGGCATCAGCAGCCAAGCGAGCAGGAAAGCTGGTTCTTGTCCCCCTGGGATGATTGGTGGACTTGGATACCATGATGGCCAAATACCAGGACACTGAAGAGGACACCATGGCTCTGATGGTTCATGACACCAATACTGCCAATAGGTAGCAGAATGAGCCAAAGATGAGCTGAACCCCAGAAAGGATCCTGAGAAGCCAGGCCTCTCCCAGAAGCCCCACTTCACCCTGATCCCTCTCTTCCCCATCCAGGGGTCCCCCCCCCAAAAAAAACTTCTCTTCCCAGCAATCCCACCATAACCATCAGCCAGAACCCCTCTTTTCCCTCCCAGGTTCCCCACCACCACCCTGACCTGCCACTTTTTTTTTTTTCATTTGTAGCTTACAAATTTTAAAAAAAATCAGCAGCACCCCTAGGCCAAAATAAATTTGATGAGGTTCAACAAGGACAAGTGCAGAGACCTGCACTTAGGACGGAAGAATCCCATGTACTGCTACAGACTAGGGACCGAGTGGCTAGACAGCAATTCTGCAGAAAAGGACTTAGGGGTTACAGTGGATGAGAAGCTGGATGAGAGTCAACAGTGTGCCCTTGTTGCCAAGAAGGCTAACGGCATTTTGGGCTGTATACGTAGGAGCACTGCCAGCAGATCGAGGAACGTGATCATTCCCCTCTATTCAACATTGTTGAGGCCTCATCTGGAGTACTGTGTCCAGTTTTGGGCCCCACACTACAAGAAGGATGTGGAAAAATTGGAAAGCATCCAGCTGAAGGCAACAAAAATGATTAGGGGGCTGGAGCACATGACTTATGAGGAAAGGATGAGGGAACTGGAATTATTTAAAATGAGGAGTACTTGTGGCACCTTAGAGACTAACAAATTTATTTGGGCATAAGCTTTCGTGGGCTAAAACCCACTTCATCAGATACACACAGTGGAAAATACAGTAGGAAGATATATATACACAGAGACGGTAATGAGACCAATCAATTAAGGTGGACTATTAGCAGCAGCAGAATTTCTCCTGCTGCTAATAGCCCACCTTAATTGATTGGTCTCGTTACAATTGCTATGGCAACAGCGATTTTTTTCAAGGTCTCTGTGTATATATATCTTCCTACTAAAAAAAGAACAGGAGTACTTATGGCACCTTAGAGACTAACAAATTTATTACAGCATAAGCTTTTGTGGGCTACAGCCCACTTCATCGGATGCATAGAATGGAACATGTGGTAAGATTATTATATATATATATATATATATATATATATATACACACACACACACACACACAGATAAGTTGGAAGTTACCATACAAACTGTGAGAGGCTAATTAGTTAAGATGAGCTATTATCAGCAGGAGAAAAAAAAATTTTTGTAGTGATAACCAAGATGGCCCATTTAGACAGTTGACAAGAAGGTGTGAAGATACTTAACTTAAGGAAATAGATTCAGTATGTGTAATGACCCAGCCACTCCCGGTCTCTATTCAAACCCAAGTTAATGGTATCTAGTTTGCATATTAATTCAAGCTCAGCAGTTTCTCGTTGGAGTCTCTTTCTGAAGCTTTTCTGTTGCAAAATTGCCACCCTTAAATCTTTTACTGAGTGGCCAGAGAGGTTGAAGTGTTCTCCTACCGGTTTTTGAATGTTATGATTCCTGATGTCAGATTTGTGTCCATTTATTCTTTTGCGTAGAGACTGTCCGGTTTGGCCAATGTACATGGCAGAGGGGCATTGCTGGCACATGATGGCATATATCACATTGGTAGATGTGCAAGTGAATGAGCCCCTGATGGCGTGGCTAATGTGATTAGGTCCTATGATGGTGTCACTTGAATAAATATGTGGACAGAGTTGGCATTGGGCTTTGTTGATAGGTTCCTGGGTTAGTGTTTTTGTTGTGTGGTGTGTGGCTGCTGGTGAGCATTTGCTTCAGGTTGGGGGGCTGTTTGTAAGCGAGGACTAGTCTGTCTCCCAAGATCCCACTGTATTTTCCACTGCGTGCATCCAATGAAGTGGGTTTTAGCCCATGAAAGCTTATGCCCAAATAAATTTGTTAGTCTCTAAGGTGCCACAAGTACTCCTCGGTTTTTTGGGGTTTTTTTGTTTGCTGATACAGACTAACACAGCTACCACTCTGAAACCTGGGATTATTTAGTCTGCAGAAGAGAAGAATGACGGGGGATTTGATAGCTGCTTTCAACGACCTGAATGGGGGTTCCAAAGAGGATGGATCTAGACTGTTCTCAGTGGTAGCAGATGACAGAACAAGGAGTAATGGTCTTAGGTTGCAGTGTGGGAAGTTTAGATTGGATATTACGAAAAACTTTTTCACTAGGAGGGTGGTGAAGCACTGGAATGGGTTACCTAGGGAGCTGGTGGATAAAATGCTGAGATAAAAGACAAGAATGAATACAATTTAAAGTATTCGCAGGACAAGAAAACACATTCAAACAAGTATTTTTGGTAAGAAATCTAGAAGAGACAACATTTGTGAAAGACTGAATTATGGACCAATTAAAAACATATCTGATACAGGGTAGAATAAATGTTAAGAATAAATTCTAAGATATACATCTTTAAAAGTAAGTTGAACTTACGCCTCCTGCCAAAGTCACTAACATTCAAAAGCATGGCCACTAGACCAGAACATGGACTAATCAATCATAGAGAGAATGGGAAAGAGAGGTAAGAGTCGAAAAAAATCAACTGTTGTGTGGCTAGATCAGAGGTGGGCAAACTATGGTCCGTGGGACCATCCTGCCAGGCCCTTGAGCTCTCATCCGGGGAGGCTAGACCCAAGCCCCTCTCCTGCTGTCGCCCCTCCCCTGCAGCCTCAGCTCGACACTCCTGCCAGGCAGCGTGGCTGGCTCTGGCAGGGCGGCATGGCTGCGAGCTCCTGATGCTCTGAGAGGCATGGTAAGGAGGGGGCGTGGAGTGGGACGGTTGGATAAGGGGCAGGAGGTCCCAGGGGGCAGTTGGATGGAGCGGAGATTGTGGGGGGTGCGGTCAGGGGATGGGGAGCAGGGGGGTGTGGATGGGGTCGGGGCAGTCAGGGGAAAGGAGGGGTTGGATAGGGGGTGGGGTACCAGGGGGCAGGGTGTGGATAGCAATCGGGGCAGTTAGGGGACAGGGAGCTGGTGGGGGTTAGATAGGGGCTGGGATCTCGGGGGGCGGTTAAGGGTGGGGGTTCCAGGAGGAGGCGGTCAGGGGACAAGGAGCAGGGGCGGTTGGATGGGTCGGGGGTTCTTGGGGGGGGCAGTCAGGGGGCAGGAAGTGGGAGGGGTTGGGGGCCAGGCTGTTTGGGGAGGCACAGCCTTCCCCATCCAGTCCCCTATACAGTTTCACAACCCTGATGTGGCCCTCGGGCTAAAAAGTTTGCCCACCCCTGGGCTAGACCTTCAAAGCAACATTTGCAGAAAAAAAGGTAATAGAGGAAGAACAGGAACTGCACACCTGCTTACTCAAAAACAATGGATTACAGAAGTGAATAACTAAAATTATACAATGAGCAGGACACAAGGAGAAAATAATCTTCTCTGCAGACATACCAGAGTGTACACTGCTTCGTGGGAAGCGTTTAGTATTATAAGACAGGCTCATCAAAGAAACCCGGAAACACACCAGGGAAATATATTGCTACTTTGCTAGAGGAATGTGAACTGATGCCCAATGTTTATAGATAGAAGTTTCAAGGAATTAAATAAATAAATAAGGATTATGCTGAATTTGTAAAAGGTTGTAGGACAATGGGTGGCTAAGTCTGGAGCTAATGGAAATTTTATCAACAGTGCACATGAAATCTAAGTGTAGACTGGTGACCACCACCTCAAAATGCTGTGCTGGGGTATACTGATCACTTCTTTTTTCTGCATATATTAAAAATATAAATACAAAAGAAAAAACTAAAACTTCAGTGCAAAAGATAAACACAGGTCAATCTTTACCAGGATGTGATCATTCTGAAAATCTTATTTTTAAACAGTATTTGAAAGAGGCACATCTCATTTTTAAGGGAGATCAAGGAGTACAATTGAGATGTATTGGGGACTTAAAAAATAATTCTTCAGGAAGTCCTCAGTGTGCAAAACTAGTTAAGCAACTTTATCTTCTCTCAAATTGCTTTGGAAGCAATAGGTCCTTAATATAAATTGATTGATCATGAAGGTTTCTAAAGAATGGGTACAACTGTGGCTAAATCTGTTTGGACATCATGGTTAATAGAAAGGTTAAACAAATGATAGTAATGGAAGCTTCACATTTTTATGATCTAACACTCCCTTGGAAATATAGGTTAACTGGAATTTCTATTACTCTTCCTTTAGAAATAAAGTCTGGAAAATGAATGCACTATACAAAACTCTAAGAAATTAAGGTGAGGGAACCTAATAAACATATGACTCCACCATACAGTTTTAAGTTGTAAACTTCTCACCATATATTTTGCTTAACATATAGATCAACAGGTAGATGCATTATTTGAGAATGCTTGATCAGGTAGTCTGTCATAAACATACAGCTAAGGGTAGCATAAAATCCCTCCTTTACCTGTAAAGGGTTAAGAAGCTCAGATAACCTAGCTGGCACCTGACCAAAAGGACCAATAAGGGGAGAAGATACTTTCAAATCTGTGCGGGAAGGTTTTTGTTTTGTGTTTCTTTATGCTCTCTCCAGGTCAGTGAGGAACCAGGGCAGGGAAAATACATCTCCTAAAGCCGTACCTGAACTAAGCATCTAAGATTACAAATTGTAAGTAACAGGAAGGAAAGGCGTTAGATTATCTTTTATTTTAGCTTGTGAATTTTCCCTGTGCTAAGATGGAGGTTTATCCCTGTCTTTTGTTACTTTAAAGTTTTGCCTAGAAGGGAATCCTCTGTGTTTTGAATCTGATTACCCTGTAAAGTTACCTTCCATCCTGATTTTACAGAGGTGCTTCTTTACTTTTTTTTCCTTTATAATTAAGTTCTGTTTTTTAAAGAATCTGATTGTATTTTAGTGTCCTAAAAACCCAAGGGTCTGGTCTGTGCTCACCTGGTTTACCTATTTGGTTGGTAGATTATTCTCAAGCCTCCCCAGGAAAGGGGGCGAAGGAGTTGCGGGGGTGGGGGGGTATTTTAGGGAAACAGGAACTTCAAGTGGTCCTTTTCCTGAATCTTTGTCTAACTCATTTGGTGGTGGTGGCAGCAGTACCCATCCAAGGACAAGGAAGGATTTGTGTCTTGGGGAAGTTTTTAACCTAAGCTGGTAGAAATAAGCATGCGAGTCCCCACATCTGTACCCCAGAGTTCAGAGTGGGGAGGGAACCCTGACTCAAAGCACAGAAAGCTCAAGACTTACTTTTTTAAGATACATCTCACTCTTCTTCCTCCTTTTAAAATGATTATGAAGAGGAAGAAGGCCACTGCAGGGTCCAACGCAGTCAGATACAAGGTTCAATTCCTTACCTTGAACAGTGCTTTCAGCTCCTACTTCTGTTGCTTTCAAAAACATGCTTTCCTGTCTTTCGGTTAGAACTGTAAATAGTCTGCCCCCTCCCCTCCCTTTCTTTTTTTAAGAGAAAGTCTGTACTGAAAGTTCCCTGACACTGTACTTTTGCAGTTTAAGGACGTGTTGTTCTGTTGCATTTGTTTTTGTGGGTGAGGTGAGCCACTCAAACTAGAGTATGGCACATTGTGCAAGCTTAAGAATGTATTGCTTTAACAACTGACAAATAAAAAGCCACAGTGTCTGGTGCTCCCATGAACGCCATCATGCCTTCTTCCACACGCCCCTTATGGGTGAAACCACCCCCCCGTTCCCCAAAAGCTGTAAAGCAACTACCAATCCTCCTTACAACTAATGTCTACCATGACTCCTGTGGAACACTGTCAGCTGATAATAGTTTAGGCAGAAAAAAGTGTTAGGACTGCTCATTTGTCTCTATTAGTAAGCAAACCAATGCCCCCACCTATATATCTACTTTGTATCTACAGGGTTGTCTACACAGTTCAGCTATTAAAAGACATGGTTGTATTAGTATTACTATAACTGTTTAAAAAATCCTTTAGTTTTAAAATCAAAGATATTTAAAAATGTTCAAAACTGAAACACTGATTTTTGTCAAAACTAAACATTTTGTTCAACTCCAAACAATTTTTCTTCCACTTTCTGAAACTGCCAACGGAAAAATCTTTTTCCCCAGTTCTGTTAACCTCCTCTTCTCTTGAAATCCATTTGCTCGCTTTTCCCACCAGTTAGTGTTTAGGTCACAACCTGATCCTGCAAAGACTTGTGCATTTGCTTAACTTTAAATCAACAGGGCCACCCTTGTACTTAAAATTATGCACACATGCAAGTCTTTACAGGATCAGGGTCCAAGATTGTATACTCTTTGGGGTAGAGACTGTTTTGTACCATATACTCGTACAATGCATATCACAAAGGCTAGAGTCTCTAGTGTGCTATGGTAATAATCATTTTAAATAAAAATGAGAAAGCTGCTCTAAAGGTCAGAACTGATTTATTTCTCCTACCTCATTCTTTAAAATAACCTGTGTTTTAGAGTTTCCTCTGCCCTATTGATTTTTTTCTTCACCTGTATGCACAGCTCACAATACAATGCTCCCATAGCAACTAGTTAATAGTGCATAAAGGCCCACAGACTCAGATGAAGATTAAGATACCGAGTGGAGAAACGATCAAACCTTTACAAAGATTTGGGACACTGCGGGATATTTCAGTTCCCTGAGAGTGGCTTTTAGCAGCAGTCTGCTGGGACGCCGCGTGATCCAGGATGGCCAGCCGTCCCCGTGATCACCGGCGTAGCCGAGGGAAGGTGTGGACGAGGAGCCCCGCTCCGCGAAGACAGCTGAGCCGGGCACCGCGCCTCGCCATGCCCCAGGAGGCGCCCACCGGGGCGGGGAGAGGGGACAGGGCGCCCCGGCAGCGGCTCTAGGGCAGGCAGGGGCCGGCACAGCGGACTCCGAGGGCCGGCTCGGTCCCTGCCAGGAGAGCGGGGCTCCCAGCCCCGCTGGGCCAAGCTGCTCCCGCTGCCAGAGCCTTGCCGGGGCGCTCCGGCCCCCGGCCCCCGGCCCGCTCCATAGCAACGCAGGGAGGCCGCCTCACACGCTGCTGCGCCCGGGGCAACTGCTGGCCCATCCCGGCGCTCACCTGTGCCGGGCTGGGACTCGCCCAGCAGCGGGGTGCGGTCCGCCGCGTCTTCGGGCTCCGCCTCGCGGCCCGCCGGGGCCCGCATCGCGCCCAGCGCCAGCCCGCCCGTAGCCACCGCGAAGTGGACCCGAGCCCCGGCCAGGGCTCTGCAGCCAGCCCGGCGCAGCCAGGGGAGCCCAGGGGCGGGCGGCGGCCACGTGACTGACGCCGGGCGGAAGCTGCCTCCCCAGCGGCGCCGCCCGGCCCTGAGCTAGCCCTCAGCCGCCATCTTTGGTGCTGGCAGCGACTCGGGCTGGAGGGTGGGGGCTCACACAGTCTCTCCCTCTGGGCGTGGGCAGCATTTTCCTGTATCCACCTCACGCCTACCGTTTGCAAGTCTCTCCTCTTCAGGCCCACGTGGAAGTGGTGTGTGTTGGGGAGGGGGATTAGGCTGAAATTTCCAAGACACCCCTCTATTTACATGCACAGGGGGACCCAAATCCCAGCCCCTTCTGAGGTGTGGGCACGGATCACAGCTTCTCCGACCTGAGTACTCCTTTTCTTTTTGCAAATACAGACTAACACGGCTGCTACTCTGAGACCTGAGTTCAGTTGGAGACAGACATTTAACTTCTCTATTTTATTGCTTTGGATTCATAAATAACTAAAATGCCTAACTGAAGGAAATAAAGGACAACCATGTGAAAACTAATAGACAAAACTTACTTGCAAAAAGAAAAGGAGTACTTGTGGCACCTTAGAGACTAACCAATTTATTTGAGCATGAGCTTTCGTGAGCTACAGCTCACTTCATCGGATACATACCGTGGAAACTGCAGCAGACTTTATATATACACAGAGAATATGAAACAATACCTCCTCCCACCCCACTGTCCTGCTGGTAATAGCTTATCTAAAGTGATCATCAGGTTGGGCCATTTCCAGCACAAATCCAGGTTTTCTCACACCCCCCCACCCCCATACACACACAAACTGTATGGGGGTGGGGTGTGTGTGTGTGAGAAAACCTGGATTTGTGCTGGAAATGGCCCACCTTGATTATCATGCACATTGTAGGGAGAGTGGTCACTTTGGATGAGCTATTACCAGCGGGATAGTGAGTTTGTGTGTGTGGTTTTTGGGAGGGGGGTGAGAGGGTGAGAGAACCTGGATTTGTGCAGGAAATGGCCCAACTTGATTATCATGCACATTGTGTAAAGAGTTGTCACTTTGGATGGGCTATCACCAGCAGGAGAGTGAATTTGTGTGGCGGGGTGGAGGGTGAGAAAACCTGGATTTGTGCTGGAAATGGCCCAACCTGATGATCACTTTAGATAAGCTATTACCAGCAGGACAGTGGGGTGGGAGGAGGTATTGTTTCATATTCTCTGTGTGTATATAAAGTCTGCTGCAGTTTCCATGGTATGCATCCGATGAAGTGAGCTGTAGCTCACGAAAGCTCATGCTCAAATAAATTGGTTAGTCTCTAAGGTGCCACAAGTACTCCTTTTCTTTTTGTGAATACGGACTAACACGGCTGTTACTCTAAAACTTACTTGGAAGAGATGCTTCTCATTTAGAACTTAATTCCCACAATTTATATCCACTAAGCAGCTACTGGGAAGCATTTCCTCCAGCAAAATAAATGCTAGCAGTAGTTATCTTTCCCAACTTTGTCAAAAATAGTCTGTTATATTTTTTTGTGCTCAAACTGATAAATTCAGTTTGCATTAGGTTTGATAAGTACAGTTAGGGAGCGTTGAATTGTGGAGGTAAATGTGTGGTTACACAGGTGGTGTCGGAAAGAGGACTTTGGATTCCTAGACCATGGGATGTTGTTCTGGGAAGAAGGATTGCTAGGAAGAGATGGGATCCACCTAATGAAGAGAGGGAAGAGTATCTTTGCAGGCAGACTTGCTAACCTAATGAGGAGGGTTTTAAACTAGGTTCACCAGGGGATGGTGACCTAAGCCCTGAGGTAAGTGGGGAAGTGGGACACCGGGAAGAAACACAAGGAGGAGGGTGCAACAGGGGAGGCCTCCTGATTCATACTGAGAAAACAGGGCAATCGACTAGTTATCTTAGGTGCACGTACCTGAATGCAAGAAGCCTAGGAAACAAGCAGGAAGAACTGGAAGTCCTGGCACAGTCAAAGAACTATGATGTGATTGGAATAATAGAGACTGGTGGGGTAGCTCACATGAGTGGAGCACTGTCATGGATGGGTACAAACTGTTTGGGAAGGACAGGCAGGAAAGGAAAGGTGGAGGAGTTGCACTGTATGTAAGTGAGCAGTATGATTGCTCAGAGCTCCAGTATGAAACTGGAGAAAAGCCTGCTGAGAGTCTTTTGGTTAAGTTTAGAAGCAAGAACAAGAAGGGTGATGTCGTGGTGGGTGGGTGCTATAGACCACCACACCAGATCAGGAGGATGAGATAGATGAGGCTTTCTTCGGATAATTAACTGAAGTTTCCAGAACACAGGCCCTGGTTTTAATGGAGGACTTCAATCACCCTGATATCTGCTGGGAGAGCAATACAGCAGTGCACAGACAATCCAGGAAGTTTTTGGAGAGTGTTGGGGACAACGTCCTGGTGCAACTACTGGAGGAACCAACCAGGGGCTGTTCTCCTTTTGACCTGCTGCTTACAAACAGGGAAAAATTGGTAGGGGAAGCAGAAGTGAGTGGCAACCTGGGCAACAGTGACCATGAGATGGTTGAGTTCAGGATCCTCACAAAAGGAAGAAAGGAGAGTACCGAAATACGGACTCTGGACTTCAGAAAAGCAGACTTTGACTCTCTCAAGGAACTGATGGGCAGGATCCCCTGGGAGGCTAATATGAGGGGGAAAGGAGTCCAGGAGAGCTGGCTGTATTTTAAAGAAGCCTTATTGAGGGTGCAGGAACAAACCATCCTGATGTGCAGAAAGATTAGCAAATATGGCAGGCAACCAGCTTGGCTTAACAGAGAAATCTTTGGTGAGCTTAAACACAAAAAGGAAGTTTAGAAGAAGTGGAAACTTGGACAGATGACTAGGGAGGAGTATAAAAATATTGCTCAAGCATGCAGGGGTGTAATCAGGAAGGCCAAAACACAACTGGAGTTGCAGCTAGCTAGGGATGTGAAGGGTAACAAGAAGGGTTTCTACAGGTATGTTAGCAATACGAAAAAGGTCAGGGAAAGTGTGGGACCCTTAATGTACGGGGGAGACAACCTAGTGACAGATGATGTGGAAAAAGCTGAAGTATTCAATGCTTTTTTTACCTTGGTTTTCACAGACGAGGTCAGCTCCCACACTGCTGTCCTGGGCAACACAGTATGGGGAGGAGGTGACCAGCCCTCAGTAGTGAAAGAACAGGTTAAGGACTATTTAGAAAAGCTGGACATGCACAAGTCCATGGGTCCAGATCTAATGCATCTGAGGGTGCTGAGGGAATTGGCTGATATGATTGCAGAGCCATTGGCCATTATCTTTGAAAACTTGTGGAGATTCGGGGAGGTCCTGGGTGATTGGAAAAGGCAAATATAGTGCCCATCTTTAAAAAAGGGAAGAAGGAGAACCGGGGAACTACAGACCAGTCAGCCTCACCTCAGTCCCTGGAAAAATCATGGAGCAGGTCCTCAAGGAAACCATTTTGAAGTACTTGGAGGAGAGGAAGGTGATCAGGAACAGTCAACATGGATTCACCAAGGGCAAGTCATGCCTGACCAACCTGATTGCCTTCTATGATGAGATAACTGGCTCTGTGGATATGGGGAAAGCGGTGGACGGAAGGTATCTTGACTTTAGCAAAGCTTTTCATATGATCTCTCCACAGTATTCTTGCCAGCAAGTTAAAAAGGTATGGATTGGATGAATGGACTATAAGGTGGATAGAAAGCTGGCTAGATTGTTGAGCTCAACGGGTAGTGATCAATGGCTTGATGTCTAGTTGGCAGCTGGTATCAAGTGGAGTGCCCCAGGGGTCGGTCCTGGGGCTGGTTTTATTCAACGTCTTTATTAATGATCTGGACGATGGGATAGATTGCACCCTCAGCAAGTTCGAGGATGACACTAAACTGGGGAGAGGGGTAGATACACTGGAGGGTAGGGATAGGGTCCAGAGTGGCCTAGACAAATTGGAGGATTGGGCCAAAAGAAATCTGATGAGGTTCAACAAGGACAAGTGCAGAGTCCTGCACTTAGGACGGAAGAATCCCATGCACAGCTTTAGGTTGCAGTTCTGCAGAAAAGGACCTGGGGATTACAGTGGATGAGAAGCTGGACATGAGACAGCAGTGTGCCCTTGTTGCCAAGAAGGCCAATGGCATACTGGGCTGCATTAGTAGGAGCATTGCCAGCAGATCAAAGGAAGTGATCATTCCCCTCTATTTGGCACTGGTGAGGCCACATCTGGAGTATTGCGTCCAGGTTTGGGCCCCCCACTACAGAAAGGATGTGGACAAATTGGAGAGAGTCCAGCGGAAGGTAACAAAAATGATCAGGGGGCTGGGGCACATGACTTACGAGGAGAGGCTGAGAGAACTGGGCTTGTTTAGTCTGTGGAAGAGAAGAGTGAGGGGAGATTTGATAGCAGCCTTCAACTACCTGAAGGGGGGTTCCAAAGAGGATGGCGCTCAGCTGTTCTCAGTGGTGGCAGATGACAGAACAAGGAGTAATGGTCTCCAGTTGCAGTGGAGGAGGTTTAGGTTGGGTATTAGAAAACATTATTTCACGAGGAGGGTGGTGAAGCACTGGAATGGGTTAGGCAGGTTGTGGAATCTCCATTCCTAAGGTTTTTAAGGCCTGGCTTGACAAGCCCTGGCTGGGATGATTTAGTTGGTGTTGGTCCTGCTTTGAGCAGGGGGTTGGACTAGATGACCTCCTGAGGTCCCTTCCAACCCTAATCTTTTTATGATTACCTTTGTGGTACCAGCCTTAATAGCTTCCACATGATCTCGCAGCATGGCCTGGTCTATACTAGGAGTTTACATCAGTATAGCTATGTTGCTCAGGGGTGTGAAAAATCCACCTCCCCAGGAGACACAGCTATACTGACCTAACCCCCGGTGTAGACAGAATTCTTCCGTTGACCTAGTTACCTTGTTCGGGGGGGAGATGGTTTACCTGCTCTAATGGGAGAAGTGCTCTCCAGTCAGGATAAGTAGTGTCTATACTTAAAACGCTACAGTGGTGCAGCTGCAGCGTTTTAAGTATAGACATACTGGTTTGGTCTACATTACAAACATATATTGGTATAACTACGTTGCCCAGGGATGTGGAAAATCTACACCCCTGTGTGATGTAGTTTTACCAACCTAACCCCCGGTGTAGACAGTGTTATGTCGACGGAAGGGGTTCTCCAGTCAACATAGCTACTGCCTCTCAGGGTATGTCTACACTACGGAATAAGGTCGAATTTATAGAAGTCGGTTTTTTAGAAATCGGTTTTATATATTCGAGTGTGTGTGTCCCCACAGAAAATGCTCTAAGTGCATTAAGTGCATTAACTCGGCGGAGCGCTTCCACAGTACCGAGGCAAGCGTCGACTTCTGGAGCGTTGCACTGTGGGTAGCTATCCCACAGTTCCCGCAGTCTCCGCTGCCCATTGGAATTCTGGGTTGATATCCCAATGCCTGATGGGGCTAAAACATTGTCGCGGGTGGTTCTGGGTACATATCGTCAGGACCCCGTTCCCACCCTCCCTCCCCCCGTGAAAGCAAGGGCAGACAATCATTTCGCGCCTTTTTTGTCTGCTGCCAGCCAAAGATGTAAAGGATCGATGGAGTGGGTCAGAACAAGACATAGACCAGATTTGTTTTGGACTCATTTTCCTCCTCCCCTGTCTAGATCACACTGCAGTCAGTCACAGAGAAGGCGCAGCGAGGTTAATCTAGCCATGTATCAATCAGAGGCCAGGCTAACCTCCTTGTTCCAATAACAACGATAACTTTGGTGCACCATTTCTTATTGGAACCCTCCGTGCAGTCCTGCCTGAAATACTCCTTGATGTACAGGCACACCCTTTGTTGATTTTAGCTCCCTGAAGCCAACCCTGTAAGCCGTGTCGTCAGTCGCCCCTCCCTCCGTCAGAGCAACGGCAGACAATCGTTCCGCGCCTTCTTTCTGTGCGGACACCATACCAAGGCAAGCATGGAGGCCGCTGAGCTCATTTTGGCAATTAGGAGCACATCAACCACCACACGCATTATCCAGCAGTATATGCAGCACCAGAACATGGCAACGCGATACCAGGCGAGGAGGCGACGTCAGCGCGGTCCCGTGAGTGATCAGGACATGGACACAGATTTCTCTGAAAGCATGGGCCCTGCCAATGCATGCATCATGGTGCTAATGGGGCAGGTTCATGCTGTGGAACGCCGATTCTGGGCTCGGGAAACAAGCACAGACTGGTGGGACCGCATAGTGTTGCAGGTCTGGGACGATTCCCAGTGGCTGCGAAACTTTCGCATGCGTAAGGGCACTTTCATGGAACTTTGTGATTTGCTTTCCTCTGCCCTGAAGCGCATGAATACCAGGATGAGAGCAGCCCTCACAGTTGAGAAGCGAGTGGCGATAGCCCTGTGGAAGCTTGCAACGCCAGACAGCTACCGGTCAGTTGGGAATCAATTTGGAGTGGGCAAATCTACTGTGGGGGCTGCTGTGATGCAAGTAGCTCACGCAATCAAAGATCTGCTGATATCAAGGGTAGTGACCCTGGGAAATGTGCAGGTCATAGTGGATGGCTTTGCTGCAATGGGATTCCCTAACTGTGGTGGGGCTATAGACGGAACCCATATCCCTATCTTGGCACCAGAGCACCAAGCCGGCGAGTACATAAACCGCAAGGGGTACTTTTCGATAGTGCTGCAAGCTCTGGTGGATCACAAGGGACGTTTCACCAACATCAAATTGGGATGGCCGGGAAAGGTGCATGACGCTCGCATCTTCAGGAACTCTGGTCTGTTTCAAAAGCTGCAGGAAGGGACTTTCTTCCCAGACCAGAAAATAACCATTGGGGACGTTGAAATGCCTATATGTATCCTTGGGGACCCAGCCTACCCCTTAATGCCATGGCTCATGAAGCCGTACATAGGCAGCCTGGACAGTAGTCAGGAGCTGTTCAACTACAGGCTGAGCAAGTGCAGAATGGTGGTAGAATGTGCATTTGGACGTTTAAAGGCGCGCTGGCGCAGTTTACTGACTCGCTTAGACCTCAGCGAAACCAATATTCCCACTGTTATTACTGCTTGCTGTGTGCTCCACAATATCTGTGAGAGTAAGGGGGAGACGTTTATGGCAGGGTGGGAGATTGAGGCAAATCACCTGGCTGCTGGTTACGCACAGCCAGACACCAGGGCGGTTAGAAGAGCTCAGGAGGGCACGGTACGCATCAGAGAAGCTTTGAAAACCAGTTTCATGACTGGCCAGGCTACAGTGTGAAAGTTCTGTTTGTTTCTCCTTGATGAAACCCCCCGCCCCTTGGTTCACTCTACTTCCCTGTAAGCTAACCACCCTCCCCTCCTCCCTTTAATCACCGCTTGCAGAGGCAATAAAGTCATTGCTGCTTCACAGTCATGCATTCGTTATTCATTCATCACACAAATAGGGGGATGACTACCAAGGTATCCCAGGAGGGGTGGTGGAGGAGGGAAGGAAAATGCCACACAGCACTTTAAGCACAGCACTTTAAAAGTTTACAACTTTAAAATTTATTGAATGACAGCCTTCTTTTTTTTGGGCAATCCTCTGTTGTGGAGTCGCTGGTTGGCCGGAGGCCCCCCCACCGCATTCTTGGGCGTCTGGGTGTGGAGGCTATGGAACTTGGGGAGGAGGGCGGTTGGTTACAGAGGGGCAGCAGTGGCAGTCTGTGCTCCAGCTGCCTTTGCTGCAGCTCAACCATACACTGGAGCATTCTGGTTTGGTCCTGCAGCAGCCTCAGCATTGAATCCTGCCTTCTCTCATCACGCTGCCGCCACATTTGAGCTTCAGCCCTGTCTTCAGCCCGCCACTTACTCTCTTCAGCCCGCCACTTACTCTCTTCAGCCCTCCACCTCTCCTCCCGGTCATTTTGTGCTTTCCTGCACTCGGACATTATTTGCCTCCACGCATTCGTCTGTGCTCTGTCAGTGTGGGAGGACAGCATTAGCTCGGAGAACATTTCATCTCAAGTGCGTTTTTTTTTCTTTCTAAGCTTCACTAGCCTCTGGGAAGGAGAAGATCCTGTGATCATTGAAACACATCCAGCTGGTGGAGAAAAAAAAAGGGACAGCGGTATTTAAAAAGACACATTTTATAAAACAGTCGCTACACTCTTTCAGGGTAAACCTTGCTGTTAACATTACATACATAGCACATGTGCTTTCGTTACAAGGTCGCATTTTGCCTCCTCCCACCGCGTGACTACCCCCTCAACCCTCCCCCCTCCCCGTGGCTAACAGCGGGGAACATTTCTGTTCAGCCACAGGCAAACAGCACAGCAGGAATGTGTCCCTGAAGAAAAGCACCCTATTTCAACCAGGTGACCATGAATTATATCTCACTCTCCTGAGGATAACACAGAGAGAGAAAGAACGGATTTTGGTTGAATGCCAGCAAACATACACTGCAATGCTTTGTTCTACAGTGATTCCCGAGTATGTGTTACTGGCCTGGAGTGATAAAAGTGTCCTACCATGAAGGACGAAATAAGGCTGCCCTCCCCAGAAACCTTTTGCAAAGGCTTTAGGACTACATCTAGGAGAACCGCAAATGCCAGGGCAAAGTAATCCTTTCACATGCTTGCTTTTAAACCATGTATAGCATTTTAAAAGGTACACTCACCAGAGGTCCCTTCTCCGCCTGCTGGGTCCAGGAGGCAGCCTTGGGTGGGTTCAGGGGGTACTGGCTCCAGGTCTAGGGTGAGAAACAGTTCCTGGCTGTCGGGAAAACCGGTTTCTCCGCTTGCTTGCTGTGAGCTATCTACAACCTCCTCCTCCTCCTCATCTTCTTCGTCCCCAAAACCTGCTTCCGTATTGCCTCCATCTCCATTGAAGGAGTCAAACAACACGGCTGGGGTAGTGGTGGCTGAACCCCCTAAAATGGCATGCAGCTCATCATAGAAGCGGCATGTTTGGGGCTCTGACCCAGAGCGGCTGTTCGCCTCTCTGGTTTTCTGGTAGGCTTGCCTCAGCTCCTTCAGTTTCACGCGGCACTGCTTCGGGTCCCTGTTATGGCCTCTGTCCTTCATGCCCTGGGAGATTTTCACAAAGGTTTTGGCATTTCGAAAACTGGAACGGAGTTCTGATAGCACGGATTCCTCTCCCCAAACAGTGATCAGATCCCGTACCTCCCGTTCGGTCCATGCTGGAGCTCTTTTGCGATTCTGGGACTCCATCATGGTCACCTGTGCTGATGAGCTCTGCATGGTCACCTGCAGCTTGCCACGCTGGCCAAACAGGAAATGAGATTCAAAAGTTCGCGGTTCTTTTCCTGTCTACCTGGCCAGTGCATCTGAGTTGAGAGTGCTGTCCAGAGCGGTCAGAATGGAGCACTCTGGGATAGCTCCCGGAGGCCAATAACATCGAATTGTGTCCACAGTACCCCAAATTCGAGCTGGGAACGTCGATTTAAGCGCTAATCCACTTGTCAGGGGTGGAGTAAGGAAATCGATTTTAAGAGCCCTTTAAGTCGAAATAAAGGGCTTCACTGTGTGGACGGGTGCAGGTTTAAATCGATTTAACGCTGCTAAATTCGACCTAAAGTCCTAGTGTAGACCAGGGCTCAGGGAGGTGGAGTACCTGTGCTGACAGGAGAAACTCTCCTGTTGGTGTAGATAGCCTCTTCACTAAGTACTGCAGCTGTGCTGCTACAGTGCTTTAAGTGTAGACAAGCCTATCTTTTTATACCTTGCAAGTAATTCAAATAAATCTAAAAAAATTACCATTATGAGAATTGCCGTTTCTCATCTGAACCTTTCAAACTAACCACCTCTCACCTAAGTACAGCAAAATATCCAAGTGATTATATAAAATATTGCACCACATGTCCTTCTGCATCTGATAGCAGGTTTGCAAATCTGTCAATTGTGCAATCCTTTTCCAATTATTATGCAAGTTACATCCTGCAAGCAATTGCCTCCATGTGTTCCCTTGAACATTAATGTGCAAGTATGCCAACACAAAAGTGGAATGAGATAGTGACCCAAGCGTTATGGTTTGCAAAGGCAGATCAAAGGAATTTGGATAGAAAAGCAAACAAGTTAAGCTGAACATGGAGGCAAGAGCTGAACTGTATTTTAACTAAGATCGCTGGCGTAACTCCCCATCAGGAATTTTGACAAAGAACCATGATTTTAATACTTGCCTTCTGTTGCATTTGTGAGGCTAAAGTCTTGTTCTAAATTAACAGTAGGGCCATGTCTGCACTAGAGAGCTTACAGTGGCACAGCTGTACCAATGCAGCTGCACCGCTGTAAGATCTCTCGTGTAGCCGCTCTATGCCAATGGGAGAGAGCTCTCCCATCAACATAATTAAACCACCTCAACGAGCAGCAGTAGCTATGTCGGCGGGAGACGCTCTGCTGCCAACATAGTGCTGTCCACACCAGTGCTTCTGTTGCTGTGACTTGTATGTTGCTCAGGGGGATGTTTTTTTCACACCCCAAGTGACATGAGTTATACCGACGAAAGTCGTAGACATAGCCTTAGATTGTTTTCTAGCAAAAAACCAGAAAACAGAATCCATCATTTGTGGTCAGGTAGCCAGATCTGCTTTGTCAAAGTAAAAATTCTGCCACATACTTTCAATAGTTGAACCATTTTCAGCATCCACATCCATGACAATTGCACTAGCACCCAACAAACAACTCTGTCCTGGAATCAGAGACGCCAGGACCCAGCAATTCAGCACCAAGCTCTGTGCCAGAATCAGATTTCGGCACCCAACAAGACTGGCAAACCCAAATCAACATCCTCTCTTGCTAAGGAAGGCTCAGAAGTGTGAGTAGCAGAACCATCTGCTGGTTGTTCACTAGGAACATGGTCACATTTCTCATGTTTCAAGAAACTTTGTAGATCACTCACATTTTTCTGATCCTGTTTTTCACGGGCTTGCTGCAGCTTGCATTTTTGAGCAGCACTCATGTGCATGTGTTTGTAGACACTCAGGGTGGAAGTCACAGTTGACTACAAGAATTCACTTACCAAGTTCTTCACAAATGATTCTGAGGTTTGGAATGACTGTGGTAGCATGTGGAAGAACTAACTAATAAGTCCTGGAAACTGAGAGAAATCAGATGAAAGATCATAATATCTCTGTGAAACTGAGAGCTATAGCCAGTGCTTAAAGTGGGGAGGTCATGTGTGGGAGAGTGGTGGACCCCCCAATTATTTTTTTTAAGCTCATGAAGGGTTGCTGAAGCCCATACAGAGCTTCTTCTAGAGCTGCTGCCTCATACTACTCCCTTGGCTCCTGCTCCACCGCCCACCCATTGGCCCATCCCTCAGCACATATGGAATGGGTGATGCCTGGGGAGCAGCAGAGGTAGCAGCTCGGAGTGTGGCATAGTGCAGCCCAGAAGCTGGGGAGCGGCCGGTAGAAGCTGCAGGGGACATTGACCCTCCTGTGACAGCTGTCTAGCACCATGAGACAATCTCTGAGCCAGGCCCTGAGCAAGGCGAGCATGGACAAGGCCAGCACAGAGGGACAGAGCTGGGAGAGCAAAGACAGGGTTGCCAACAAGCCTTAATTACAAGGGATGTCCCTTATTTCTTCATCACCGTACAACAAGACCAGGAGTTGCTGAGTGCTGCAAAAAGCAGCAAGAAATACACCCTGGAGAATGTAGTTGAGTACTGCTTTTTAGTATTTATTATTAGTATTATTATTAATAATAATGATAATAATAGTATTGGGAGAAGGAGTGGGGCAGGGGTGCTAAGAAAACAGTCCCTTATTTTTGAAACACAGTGTTGGCCATTCTAACTGGCACTAGGTTTGCCAACTTTCTACTCACACAAAACTGAACACCCTTGCCGGTCTCTGCCCTGCCCCTCCTCCGAGGCCCCCCCTCACTCAATCCCCCCCCCGTCATTTGGCTGGGGGTGCGGACTCTGGTGTGGAGCCAGGGATGGGGGATTTGGGATATAGGAGGGTGTTCCGGACTGGGACCGAGGGGTTTGGAGGGTGGGAGGGGGCTCTGGGCAGGGGCAGGCTGTGAGGTGCGAGGGCTGTGGCTGGGGGTGCAGGCTCTGGGGTGGGGCTGGGGATGAGGGGTTTGGAATGTTCCGTGCTGGGATCGAGGGGTTTCGAGGGGGGTCTGGGCTGGGGCAGGGGATTGAGGTGCGGGAGGGTTTGAGGGCTCTGGCTGGGCGTGCAGACTTTGGGGTGGGGCTTGGGATGAGGGGTTTGGGGTGTGGGAGGGTGCTCTGGGCTGGTATTGAGGGATTTGGAGGTGTCATAAATATAAAGGGAAGGGTAACCTCCTTTCTGTATACAGTGCTATAAAATCCCTCCTGGCCAGAGGCAAAACCCTTTCACCTGTAAAGGGTTAAGAAGCTAAGGTAACCTCGCTGGCACCTGACCCAAAATGACCAATGAGAGGACAAGATACTTTCAAATCTGGAGTGGGGGGAGCAAAGGGTTGGTCTGTCTGTGTGATGCTTTTGCCGGGAACAGATCAGGAATGCAGTAAGTAATCTAGCTAGAAATGCTTTAGATTTCCTTTTGTTTAATGGCTGGTAAAATAAGCTGTGCTGGATGGAATGTATATTCCTGTTTTTGTGTCTTTTTGTAACTTAAGGTTTTGCCTAGAGAGATTCTCTGAGTTTCAAATCTGATTACCCTGTAAGGTTTTTACCATCCTGATTTTACAGAGGTGATTCTTTTACTTTTTCTTCTATTAAAATTTTTCTTTTAAGAACCTGATTGATTTTTCATTGTTCTTAAGATCCAAGGGTTTGGGTCTGTGTTCACCTATGCAAATTGGTGAGGATTTTTATCAAGCCTTCCCCAGGAAAGGGGGTGTAGGGCTTGGGGGGATATTTTGGGGGAAGATGTCTCCAAGTGAGCTCTTTCCCTGTTCTTTCTTTAAAATGCTTGGTGGTGGCAGCATACAGTTCAAGGACAAGGCAAAGTTTGTACCTTGGGGAAGTTTTTAACCTAAAGCTGGTAAGAATAAGCTTAGGAGGTCTTTCTTGCAGGTTCCCACATCTGTACCTTGGAGTTCAGAGTGAGGAAGGAACCTTGACCGGAGGGCAGGAGGGGGATCAGGGCTGGGGCATGGGCTTGGGACCCAGCAGAGGGTCAGGGGTGTAGGCTTCGGGCGGCGCTTACCTCAAGCAGCTTCTGGAAGCAGTCAGCATGTCTGCCCTTCGGCTCCTACGCGGAGACGTGGCCAGGTGGCTCTGCATGCTGCCCCATCCACAGGCACCCCGCAGCTCCCATTGGCCACAGTTCCCAGCCAATGGGAACTGCGGTAGCTGTGCTTGGGTTGTGGGCAGCGTGCAGAGCCCCATGGCTGCAAGTACGTGTAGGAGCTGGAGGCGGGACATGCCGACTGCTTCCTGGGAGCCGTGTGGCGTGGAGGCTAGCAGGGAGCCTGCCAGCCCTGCTGCACAGCACCGCCAACTGGACAGTCAACGGCCCAATCAGTGGTGCTGACCAGAGCACCAGGATCCCTTTTTGATCGGGTGTTCCGGTCGAAAACCAGACACCTGGTCACCCTGCCTGGCACAGGCCCCAGGGACTCCGAGAGACCCCCTTCCCCATCCTAGGGTGACCAGATGCTAAATACAAAATATCGGGACTGCCACAGGAGGAGCACCTTTTCAATTGTTACACTCACGTTCAGTGGTGGGAAATAAATCTTGCCGCCGAAGATTTAAGTACCCGCTGCCGAAATGCCACCGAAGTCCATCAGCGACTGAAGGACCTGCTGCTGAAACGCCACCGAAGACCTGGATGTGTTGGGTGAGTGTAACAATTAAAAAGCCGCGCCCCCTGCCTGTCACCGCCGCCTAAGGGCGGGGGAAGAAAAGATGCACCTGAAACAAAATATTGGGACAAATGGCGTCCCGACCGTACTTCGGTCGGGACGCGAGACAAACTGCTCAATATCGGGACAATCCCAATTTTATCGGGACGTCTGGTCACCCTACCCCATTCCCACTGTCACTGTGCCTCCCGTCCCAGAGAGACTTCAACCCCACTGAATCTCACTGTAGCCCCATCTGCAAAGAGAGACTCCGCTGTTTTGGGGTGGATATCAATGACATCTATAAAGCTGCTGAATACATCATTCAGGGCACTAAGTGGGAGCTCCCAAATGCTCCATTTGTGGCATTACATAGAGAAGGCTAGGGCCCCATGACAGGAGGAAATAGCGAGAAATAAACCTCCCCTCCAAAAGGGTCCTGTATGGGCCCAGGCCTTGTTCCACTGGAACCGTTTGAACCTCCCTTAGCACAGCCCTGCTGTGGCCTGAAATCTCCTTCCATCGGTTTGGGGAAAGGCAGGTCGCACTCTTACCTTCCTCCTTCTGTGGCAGCTTCTTCTGACTCTCCGTAGCCTCTACTAAGCCCCCCCGCATACCTTTTGAGTCAGAGTTTGGCTGCACTAAGGAGTGTGTTTCGTAGATAGGACTCTCAACATGGTATTTCAAAAATAAAGGACTGTTTTCTTAGCACTCCTGCCCCGCCTTACCTCTCCTCCCAATATTAATTATTATTATCTTCATTATTATTATTAATAATAGTAAGCAGTACTCGCCTACCTTCACCAGGGTGTATTTCTTGCTGCTTTTTTGCACTCCCGATCTTGTTGTACAGAGATGAAGAAATAAAGACGTCTCTTCTTGTTGGCAACGTGGATGCATGACTCCCACATTTTGGGAGGCTGGGCCTGAGAGCCAGAAGCACTTAGAAGTGTGTGTGGGCCCACCAGCACCTGGACTGTGGCCCTGTCAAGGTTCCTCCCCCACTCTGAACTCTAGGGTACAGATGTGGGGACCTGCATGAAAAACCTCCTAAGCTTATCTTTACCAGCTTAGGTCAAAACTTCCCCAAGGTACAAAATATTACCCCCGTTATCCTTGGAATGGCCGCTACCACCACCAAACTAATACTGGTTACTGGGGAAGAGCTGTTTGGACGCGTCCTTCCCCCCAAAATACTTCCCAAAACCTTGCACCCCACTTCCTGGACAAGGTTTGGTAAAAAGCCTCACCAATTTGTCTAGGTGACTACAGACCCAGACCCTTGGATCTTAAGAACAATGAACAATCCTCCCAACACTTGCACCCCCCCTTTCCTGGGAAATGTTGGATAAAAAGCCTCACCAATTTGCATAGGTGACCACAAACCCAAACCCTTGGATCTGAGAACAATGAAAAAGCATTCAGTGTTTTACAAGAAGACTTTTAATAAAAAATAGAAGTAAATAGAAATAAAGAAATTCCCCCTGTAAAATCAGGATGGTATATATCTTACAGGGTAATTAGATTCAAAAACATAGAGAACCCCTCTAGGCAAAACCTTAAGTTACAAAAAAGATACACAGACAGAAATAGTTATTCTATTCAGCACAATTCTTTTCTCAGCCATTTAAAGAAATCATAATCTAACACATACCTAGCTAGATTACTTACTAAAAGTTCTAAGACTCCATTCCTGTTCTGTCCCCGGCCAAGACGACTACAGACAGACCCTTTGTTACTCTCCCTCCTCCCAGCTTTTGAAAGTATCTTGTCTCCTCATTGGTCATTTTGGTCAGGTGCCAGCGAGGTTACCTTTAGCTTCTTAACCCTTTACAGGTGAGAGGAGCTTTCCCCTGGCCAGGAGGGATTTCAAAGGGGTTTACCCTTCCCTTTATATTTATGACAGGCCCCATCCCCTGCTCCGCCCCAAGGCCCGCCTCTGCTCACCCTTCCCGAGCCTCCCCTTCCGATGCCTATGCCTCTCTGCCTCTCAGGGGGCAGGAGGGGGGTAGGGGTGGGGCTGTGGGGGGAAGGGGCGGCGAAGTGCGAGTGGTGGGCGGGGAGTAGCTCTTGGGGGAAGAGGCAGAGCAGGGACAGGAAGAGGAGCAGCGTGGGTGGGGCCACGGGGTAAGAGCGGGACCCAGGAGTGGGACCTTGAGGCGGAGCCTGGGTGGGGCCACGGCCTTGGCACCCTTTCGACGGTGGCACACCAAAGGGAGGAGTGCCGCATCCTGTTCGGGGAGGCTTAGCCTCCCCTGGCCTATTATATCCGCTGCCCATGGTTGGCAACCCAATGGTAGAGGTACCTGATGCCTTGTTCAGCTCTGAAAGATCTAATTGAGTGAGAAAGGTTCTTTATATCTTCCTCTGCCCAGAACAAGCTCACAGTCTTATGGGGCCTCAGTAAGCCAAGTCCTTTCAATCCTCCCCAAAAGGAGTGGGTCCCTCTGAGGACTAGGGTGTCCTGTCTGTTTGCTGGATCAGGAAGAAGGCCCCACGTCAGTTTAAAATCCAAGCTTTTATCAAAAAGTCTTTTATTTGTCTGTTGGTATCTGGAGAATCCAGTTTGAGCTAATATATGCATATCTCCCTCCAGGAGTGGGGGGCTGCAAAAGCTAATAATGGAGAAAGTTCATTACATACAATGCACCAACATACACACAACTGCATTTTTAATACAACATACCCCAAAGGTATTAACCCTAATTCAATAAAATGTACAGTATCTTAATTCCATAAGTTTGTTCAAGATATTACAGGATATTGTCAGTCTGTCTCATCTGCCCCTACAAAAGTGACCAGCATCCTAGGGGAACCCACTGACTTATTGCCTGGACAGGTTTATTCCCTGGATGTCAATTTTGCCATTACTTTTCACAGTTTCACATTTCATCTGTTCAGAAAACAAATCTCCTGCTAGCAAGCCTTTAAAACTCTGTTAAAACTGAATTGTCTGAAAAACATCCTGTAAAAAAAGTTCTTCTTTAGAACCTATGGAGCTGAGCTTTCACATGCCTCTTCTTACCCTTGTTACCCAAAACCTCAGGGTGTAAACTTGAGACTTGATTCTCCAACTTCTACCTTCCACCTGCCTTTCTAGGCAGTGTGTATGGTATCCTGTGGTTCCTCAATCTGTCTGTCGCCTGAAAACTGGATTGAGATTCCCCATTCCCCCCGGGAATATTACAAGCAGCCATTCTTTGTTCCAAAGGGAGAAATATCAGGGCTGCCTCCCTGTGCAACGGCTCTCAACCACACACTGCTTTTCACAGCAGAAGAGTCAGGCAAGGGAGAGTCTTCAAGCCTCCCCCATAGCCAAATTCCTCTCTCTGCTCCATGTCCCCTGAGGTCAGCACCCAGGGACTCTGTTGGTCTAACCTCAGGTTGTTTGGGGGAGGAGTATTGATCCCCACCCCATTGGGCTGGTCTTTTGTTCCCCACACACAGAGTCAAGGTGAGCAGAATTCCCTCTTCATAAGAACGTAAGTATGGCCATACTGGGTTAGACCAAAGATCCATCTAGCCCAGTATCCTGTCTTCTGACAGTGGCCAATGCCAGGTGCCCCCACAGGGAATGAACAGAACAGATCATCATCAAGTGATCCATTCCCTGTCGCCCATTCTCAGCTTCTGGCAAACAGAGGCTAAGGACACCATCCTTGCCCATCCTGGCTAATAGCCATTGATAGACCTTCCTCCATGAACTTATCCAGTTCTTTTTTGAACCCTGTTATAGTCTTGGTCTTCCCAACATCCTCTGGCAAAGAGTTCCAGAGGTTGACTGTGTGTTGTGTGAAGAAATACTTCCTTTTGTTTGTTTTAAACCTGCTGCCTATTAATTTCATTAGGTGATCCCTAGTTCTTGTGTTATGAGAAGGGGTAAATAACACTTCCTTATTTACTTTCTCCACACCAGTCATGATTTTATAGACCTCTATCATATCCCCCCTTAGTTGTTTCTTTTCCAAGCTGAAAAGTCTCAGTGTTATTAATCTCTCCTTATATGGAAGCTGTTCCATGCCCCTAATTATTTTTGTTGCCCTTTTCTGAACTTTTTCCAATTCCAATATGACAGGTTTCAGAGTAACAGCCATGTTAGTCTGTATTCGCAAAAAGAAAAGGAGTACTTGTGGCACCTTAGAGACTAACCAATTTATTTGAGCATAAGCTTTCGTGAGCTACAGCTCACTTCATCGGATGCATACTGTGGAAACAGTATGAGTGATCACTTTAGATAAGCTATTATCAGCAGGAGAGTGGGGTGGGAGGAGGTATTGTTTCATGGTCCCTGTGTATATAATGTCTTCTGCAGTTTCCACAGTATGCATCCGACGAAGTGAGCTGTAGCTCACGAAAGCTTATGCTCAAATAAATTCCAATATATCTTTTTTGAGATGGGGCAACCACATCTGCACGCAGTATTCAAGATGTGGGCGTACCATGAATTTATATAGAGGCAGTATGATATTTTCTGTCTTATTATTTATTCCTTTCCTAATGATTCCCAACATTCTGTTAGCTAACATTCTGTTAGCTGTCATCTTTCCATGTCTCTCTTTTTGCTATTCTTTTCCCCAGAAAGACTATTGAGACTTTTTTCTCTGTGCTTTTTATTCTACAGTACTTGCTTTTACTGCTGTTGACACTTACACCATACATATCATAGTTAAGGGCAACTGCACTTGTATTTCCCCTCAGTGATTAAGCAGGGGCACCCAACTCTTGGCTTCTAGCTCCCCAACTGTTGCCTTTCTGGGTAGAGACCCACCTTTCTCTCTCTCTCCTTCCTGACCAGGCCCTATGCACTAAGGGCTGGAGAGGTGAGAAACATTTCAAGCATCTTTATTGTGCAGAGGAAAGATGGTCAATTTGAGAGATTCAATTTCTAGATCAGGTTTAATATTTATTCACTCTTGGTCAGACCCTACAGTCTTTACCCAGCCAAAACTCCCAGTGAAATGGGAGTTTTGCCTGAGTCCAAGGGCCTGGGCCTGGGCCCTATAATAGCAATCTTTAAACAACTGCTTACAATCCTATTACCTCATGTGAAAATGTCCTCACAGAGAGCCATAGACATGTCACCCTTTAAATCTGCCTTATGTCATCTGACAGACAGTTTGGTCTCTCCACATTTCTAAGATGGTCTCGTGTCATTGACCACGGCCATAGCCCAACAATTACATTTGCCTGTTGCAGCTGGCAGCTTGAACCTCAGTAACAAACCATATACATATAAATCCTGCAAAACCCCCAAACCAAAATAGCTGTTTTAAGAACGCTTTGTTTAAAATGATGTGTTAGATTGATGAGCCGTACTATGGTCTCTAGTCTGTGAATGTACCTAGCACTCGCATGGATTGCCATTGAAGTCATGGAACTCTGTCATAGGGATCTGAACGAGCACAGCGATTTACAGGATTGGGGCCTCTAACTGCAAACAAAACATGTGCACTGTTGTAGCTTCTTGCTATAATGTCACTTATCCAGAGATAGTTGCAGGTAAAGCTCCTCTGTGTTGGTTCAAACAACTTAAAGCAGCTCTCCATATTTAAGGGCTAGATTCTGCCATCTTTACTTTCAGTGAGTAGTACCTTATGCAAGTAATCACACTGAAATCACTCGGACTATGTACACTGTAAATTACTGTTCCACATGAGTAAAGGTGGCATAATCTTGTGCTGTCATTTCTTTCTTTTGTTTTGTAGAGCTGTAGGCTTGATCCTGAAAATTTTTTAGCCTCCACAGCTCCCACTGAAGACCATGGGCAAAATACATCAATGACATAAACCTGCGCAATTCCATTGATTTCAGTGTATTTATTCCAGGGGTATAGCCCAATGGGAATTGTGGGTGATCAGCATTTCAGAAAATTAGGATCTTTGTGAACACTGAAATATGTATGCAAATATGAGAGTAATCCTTATTGACAAAAAATCTCTGACTATTAAGATTTAAATTTCAGGGATAGACAAAAAACACCATACACCAACACAACCCAAAAAACCTTTTAGCGGACTGTGCCCAAAACCTCTCAGGCTTTATAAAAATCTGACTGGAGCAAGTCACTTTGCTCACCATAGTTGCACAATATCAAGTGGATAAGAAAATAGCATGAGATCATGAAAGTGCCTGAGCCCCACGTCTCCCCTTTGGAAGCAAAAAAAAAAAAGCTTGCTCAGAAACCTGTGGCTGAATACATCACACAAGACTGCAGATTGCAAGAGGAAGCTGATGAAATCACATCTGTTCTTCTGTGCCCTTTGCAAGGCTGGAGTGCTGCTGAGTCAGACTAATGACCCCACTGGTAATCCTTTCAGAACATCCTGCTCTCCTGGCTGCCCAATGCCCTTATCTTTATAGCTGTGTAAAACATAACTGCCTGGAAGAGCTGCAGCACTAGTAAGTACAGGGTTAAATCAGAACAATCCTGATATTAATGCCACTGCATCATCACATACGAAGTTGAGCTTGCAAGTGTCAGTGGAATAACAACAGTTCTGTTCCACATTGGTGTTAGAGTAGTCCAAGAGCATGAAGCAAACTAGAAATAGATTTGGGATTTGTTCTAGATCTTGAGCTTAAGACAAGAAGAGCAACTATATTTCTATAGTTATAGAATCCTTCCTGTCAGTTTATTTAGGGAGACCAATCACCATGCTACCAAGGCATTAGACTGGGGTTCTCAAACTGGGGGTTGGGACCGCTCAGGGGGTTGCGACGTTTTTACATGGGGAGTCGCGAGCTGTCAGCCTCCACCCAAAACTCTGCTTTGCAACCAGCATTTCTAATGGGGTTAAATATATAAAAAAGTGTTTTTAATTTATAAGGGGGGGGTCACACTCAGAGGCTTGCTATGTGAAAGGGGACACCAGTACAAACGTTTGAGAACTACTGCATTAGACACTGTTGATTGTTCCTGTCACAAGGCATGCCTGACCTGTAGCACCCTCTAATGACAGAGTGCTGCAAGGGGCCTTCTCAGAAAAGGGACTCCACGCAGCCCAGTAGCCTGTAAGACAAAGGTGGGCAAACTATGGCCCGCAGGCCACATCCAGCCCGCGGGACCGCCCTGCCCGGCCCTTGAGCTCCTGGCTGGGGAGGCTAGCACCCAACCCCACCCCTGCTGTTCCCTTCCCCTGCAGTCACGCTGCTGCGTGGACAGCACAGTTGGCTCCGTCAGGGCAGTGGGGCTGTGAACTCCTGCCGCTCTGAGTGGCATGGTAAGGTGGCGGTGGTGGCGTGCACGTGGCAGCGGGGTTGGGTAGGGGGTCCCTGGGGGCAGTCAGGGGATAGGGAGCAGGGGGCAGTTGGATGGGGCAGAGGTTCTGGGGTGGGGTGGTCAGGGAATGGGGGGGGCGTGGATAGGGTGTGGGCGTCCCGGGGGGCCTGTAAGGGAATGGGGGTGTGGATAGGGGTCGGGGCAGTCCGGGGACAGGGAGCAGGGAGGGTTGGATAGTGGGTGGGGTCCCAGGGGGCCTCTCAGGGGGAGGGGGAGGGGGTGTGGATACGGGTCGGGGGGACAGGAACAGGGGGGGTTGGATAGGTGTGGAAGACCTGGGGGGCCTGTCAGGGGATGGGGATGTGGATAGGGGTTGGGGCAGTCAGGGGACAGGGAGCAGGGGGAGTTGGATGGGGGTGGGGTCCGGGGGGCAGTTGGGGCGGTGGGCGCCAGGAGGGGGCGGTCAGGGGACAAGGAGCGGCGGGAGTGTTGGATGGGTTGGAGGTTCTGAGGGGGGCAGTCACAGGGCAGGAAGTGGGTGGGGATCGATGGGGCAGGGGCCAGGCTGTTTGGGGGGCACAGCCTTCCCAACCTGGGCCTCCATACAGTTTCACACCCCGATGTGGCCCTCAGGCCAAAAAGTTTGCCCAACCCTGGGGTAAGACAGAATTCCCCTGCTGGGGTTGTACTTTAATAAATACAGATAAACTTGAAGAAAAAACCCATCTTTCCCCTTGGGCTCAAGAGCTGCACAGTTCTCATCCTTGGAGCCTTTTGTTTCTGGAGCTCCTCTTCCTTTACAGAACTTCTCTTTCTGTGAGGAGCAGCACCACCCTCCAACTGAGCCCCAATGGCCTTTTAGCAGGCCCAGGAGCTTGTTACTCAATTAGCTGCCTAAATAACCTCCTTCCCCTTAAGTTAGCTCAACATGGGTAGACTGAGCCCAGACTCCCCTTAAAGGGGCCAGCAACCTGTGACAATTCCACATTGTTGCCTTAGTATGCACTTCTGTATAGTGCTCACCTCCTGAGTAAGAACAAGTTATGAACACACCATATCAGTGACTTGTAAAGGCTACCCATTTGCTTCTGGATGCAGTTCAAAATATTGGTAATGTTCTAAAAAACACTAAAAGGTCCAGGACCCAGCTATATGACCCCACTATGTGCATTCATTGCAGTTGAGACTGACTTCTTTCCTGTTGTGAGTTACTTGAGCTGAACTCTCCAGGAGCAGTGGCAGGGCATTCCCATTAGCGCTTTTACTAGTGGTCTGCCAGAACCTGAGTTTGATGAGTTTAAGGTCAGAGTACAAGACTTTTATCTGGGTAGGTGTTTGGTTAACTCATGAATAACCACTACAGCTATTTACATGACATATTAACACTTTTCTTTATTATTGAAGACCACTAATTATTATTGGACCACTGGGTTGGGCATTATTTACATACTCAAATATGTAAATATAATAGTATCACACAAAACCTGTTAAACTTGTGTGCCAGTTAAGAAAATAAATTCAAAGACCGTGGGAAGGTTTCTATTCTATTCAGATTCTTATATACCTCTACCCCGATATAACGCAACCCGATATAACACGAATTCAGATATAACGCGGTAAAGCAGTGCTCCGGGGGGGCGGGGCTGCGTGCTCTGGTGGATCAAAGCAAGTTCGATATAACGCAGTTTCACCTATAACGCAGTAAGATTTTTTTGGCTCCTGAGGACCGCGTTATATCAGGGTAGAGGTATACTGTCTTCATCACCGTAGCATGTGACTGCTCTCCAGTAATGGATTAAGCAACATGACTAAATCTATCTCCCATGTATGTGTAACCCACACACCTTCTGGGTGTGGTGTTCTGTCCCATTTAGTGGCACCAAAACCACTTAGAGAGAGTTAAATGAGTCTGCTCGACAGCCTTAGCTAAGAGGCAGTTGGCTTTTAGCTCATGTAGCAGAGACTCATGTAGTTAGCTCCAGAGGTCCCAAGTTCAATCCTGCCGGGGGTCTGCTGGTGTTACATATGCAGTGTCGTTGTAGCCGTGTCAGTCTCAGGATATTAGAGAGACAAGGTGGGTGAGGTGATATCTTTTATTGGACCAACTTCTGTTGGTGAGAGGGACAGGCTTTTTAGCCACATAGAGCTCTTCTTCAGGTCTTCTGTCATCCCTGGTTAGGTACACCTGGATCCATTGTTGCCACAAGATATTTTAGTTTCCACATTTTTCTGTCTATTTCTTTGTCATGCTGTGAAGATTATTTAACATCATTCATATTTAAGGTTTCCTATCACAATTGCCTTGTACTTCCACATAAAAAGACACTTTATTGACATACCTTAGATAGAGCAGCAGGTGGCACTGTTTCATTTAAAGTTCTAATTGGACAAAAGGATTGCATATCTGAGTCTTTCCTGGGCCGGAGAGAGCATGTGAAATTGTTGCTGTGTTGTCTTGTATCCTGTTGGTCTCACCTTAAGAAGAGCTCTGTGCAGCTGTGTAGTTATACATCATGAGCAAGGCTCCATTGCATTGATCTGTCAGAGGCAGATGAGTGCTTGTTTTCCTGTTTTCCAGTGCATCTTAAGCACTGCCTGTTTTTACTATAGTACATTGTACAGACGGTGCGGAAGTGGGTAAAATTTCCACTTCAGGCCAGGGAGGATGTCTTATCAGGGACAAACAGTGCCAATCTAATTCACAAATTGTATATAGTACTGTAATAGTTTTCTCTCAGGCTCTGGAGTTTTATGAGGACATGATTTAAAATGGTCTGTCTCTTAGGATTTTCCATGCACCCACAAGTCTCTTTATTTTGATCTTCAGGAACTCATATTACAGAATAGTCATGTTTACTATGTCCTGAGAGAGAGCTTAACTTTTGTGGTTAGATTTAATCAAGGAAAACAGAGGAAAGGGACAGGAAAACATTATGTATTTGAATAAAGTTACAAAACTTATGACTTCTCAGTAATGGAAACAGCCAGACATCTCAGAAGAACAAGATAAATAGTTTAAAGATATGAGACCAAATAAAGATTAGTATATCTGCTAGTAAGACTATTTAAATGTACCTCATGTTAGGACGATTATACAGTTTTGCAGAATAGACAGACAGTTACCTCTTTTGCACAGCCTGGGGGGTGGGGAGGAGAAGAGTCAAGATAGTAAGATAATTAGGAGAAGAAAAGCAGTTATGAGCAGGGCTGAATTTCCAAGTGGGCACAGCAAGCACATGCCTAGGGTTGCCGGCGTGCTCAAAAGTTGCCAAGTATGTGATTCTAGCCCAACTGGGCTATTTTTAGCTGTCAGTTGCCAGGGTTGTTTTTTGTTTTTTTTAGCAGTTGCGAATTGCAGTATTTGGGGCTATTTTGTTGCCCTGTGGCTGCTGGCCTCACTGCGTGGGAGTTCTCGTGAGGGAGGAAGCCTCCTGATCTGCCCCCCCGCTCCGCCCGAGATGCCGCACACGCTGCTTGTCTCACATTGTGCCCTCGTCCCATTAGGTGACATTTGCAGCACGCGCAGAACTCTTGTCTGAGGGAGGCAGTTTTTTTTTCCCCTGCAGAAAATGTGCTGCAGTTCTGCCTTTTTCCCAACCAGAGGCTGCTGTGGGGCCAGAACAGCCTGAGCTGGCTGAGACTGACTTGTGTGGTGGGCAGCGGCAAACAGGTAGCCAGGGGGTGCATTTTTTCCTCAAGTGAAAAAATCACAGCAGCCTTCTTGGAGCTAGGTTAGGAGGCAGAGCGGGTCATGCAGGGCTGCTGGGGGGCCACATGGGAACGTGGGAGGTGGGGCGCTGAAGATGTTGTGCCTAGGGGCGTGTAAGGTGTAAATCCGGCCCTGGTTAGGAGGCATGTTCCCTATGTAGGTGCCAGCAGTCCCTGTGTTCCAACAGTGATGGTGGGGTTAAGGGGAAGGAAGAGCAGAGGCAATCAAAAGGAGAGCAGAGTTTGAAAGCAATTGGCCAGTGCAGCCTGCTCACATCAGAAAGCAGCATACAAAATATTACTAAATCATGCGTAAGGTAATGCTGACCAAGTTAGAATTGGCTTATGTGACTCTGGCAGTACAATGTGTTTTCCAGCTGTCTGGAGGCATTCTGTCTGCTCCAGATGACTCAGGGCTCCCTATCACCAGAGATTTTGCTGCCTGTGGATTTAGGCTGGGAAGGGAGAGGATGCCCCCACACCCACTCTCTCTGCTCTTTGATCGCAGATGCACAGGGCTCCTGCGGGTTCTGGGTCAATGCTGTCTTCTATAAAGTTCGGAGGCAGAGTTACCTGGTCCTTCCAAAAGCTCATTAGAAGGAAGCCTGTCTCACAAGTTACGTGGCCATCATGGTGTGCCTCCTTTTTTGTGCTTCATGTACTCTCTCTCCAGCTCATTTTAATGGCCCTCCTTGCATTCCTGTCATGCAGGGAGTGGCAGTAACATTAATGGCATTGCATGGGGCGTCAGAAAGCTTGGGAAAGAGCCCCCTGCCCTTACCCCAGTCAGCAATGCTGGGATGGGGGATAGGGGAACATACACGGCACCCTCTCCAAGATGGTGCAGCAGCAGTGCTCCCCTGGGGTCCCTGGAGACATTGTGGTACCTGAAGCACCACACCTTCAGGAGTTACCACTGAAGCACTGCATCTCCTAACTATCTCAATGCATTAGTGCCTTATCTGAACCTACCATGTAACACCCATGTCACTGCAAGTCTTTGGCAAAACAAAATAAGAGTAAGTCTCAGTAGAATACATTGTATTATAATTAAAGAAGAGTGTGGGGGTGGTGGGGCAGCCCTGAGAGTTCTGGAGCACTGACGTGCTGCTGAGCTCCTGACAAGGTATCTGAATAGATTTTCTCTTTCTTCTTGCTGGGAAAGCCTGATGGGAGCTGGGATAGGAAAATGAAGATGCCAAGGACTGAAAATGCCCAACAAGAAGTTGCAGCTGCCACTTAAGGACACTTATTTTGCTCCTAAAAATGCAGCTCTGCTGAAGGTGGAATCTTCAGTGGGAGTGGCTGTTGCTATTTTGAATTCTCTCAGTTGAGAAACAGTTCTGTTTGATCTCAAAAAAGCTGTTATGTAGAGTATGGCCACATTGCAGAAGAGGTGAGACTCTGTTTCTGCTATTGCTAAGAAGAATCCTTTTTGCAGAGACTACAGGAGGATAAATAAAAGATAACAGCTGTAAACCTGCCCCACAGGCCAGGATGGCACGTCTAACTATGTCGAAGACAAAACAATGCTGTTTATGAAGGATTAACTTGTGAATTAGGAATCTAAGTACTGTTTCACTCCTAGACAATGCTGAATCCAGGAAACTTGAAGTCCTAGTGCAGTGGTGGTCAGGATCTCAAACTGGCTGGAGGAATGGAAACCTTTTTCTTTAATCTCTACCAGGAGACTTCCAGGGAGAAAGTTTTCAGATCTGAAGATTCTATAATCATCTGCAAGAGTCTAGCAAGCAGAAACAATGATCTTTCAATTGTAAAAGAGATTACTCATTTGATGATTTATTTCAAAATTGGGATTTACCCTGAACATTCTGCACTTTTAATCAAGAGATGTAATGGCTTTTACAACAGAAGCAAGTCTCAGGCCCGCTCACAGGTCCAGAGAGGCCCAGGCCACTTCCAGCTTTTGAGGTCCCTAGCCATAATGAAAATAAAAAATGACGACACATGGTCTATTCTTGTGCCATCAGAACCAATATATTTTTATTAATATTTATGAAGATTTTAAACTCTTTAATATGACAATATCTATATCAGTTAACCCCAAAATTATGTCTTTTACCAAATCACATCTCTTATTTGCTTAAATTTGCAGCTCTAAACTGAGAGTGTTGTCATATTTTGGTCCGATAGGGATGCACATAAAAATCAGTTGCAAACCTTATCAAATGCCAAAAAATTAACAAGTGTCTAAATTTGAGGCCCCCTTGGAACTTGAGGCCCAGGCCAAATGGCCCTTCTGGCCCCGCCTCTGATTGGCCCTGGCAAGACTTACAATTCCAGTTTAGCATGTTGCACTCAGAAATTAACCATGGTTTCTGGTAGTAATAATATTTATCTCTTGTATAGCACTTTTTGTCCATAGATTCCAAACCACTTTGCTAATGTAGGCAGTTATCACCCCCTTTTTACAGATGGGAAAACAGACAGATAAGTAACTGACTTGCTCAAGGTTACAAAGCAAGCCTCTGGATAAAACTCACCCTTCTTGACTTTCAGTCCAGTGTTCTATCCACTGGACCACATTAGAGTCAGAGCCCTGGTCGACACTAGGAGTTTAGGTCGAATTTAGCAGCGTTAAATCGATGTAAACCTGTACCCGTCCACACGATGAAGCCCTTTTTTTCGACTTAGGGCTCTTAAAATCGATTTCCTTAATCCACCTCTGACAAGTGGATTAGTGCTTAAATCGGCCTTGCCGGGTCGAATTTGGGGTACTGTGGATTCAATTAGACGATATTGGCCTCCGGGAGCTATCCCAGAGTGCTCTTTTGTGACCGCTCTGGACAGCACTCTCAACTTAGATGCACTGGCCAGGTAGACAGGAAAAGGCCCGCGAACTTTTGAATTTCAATTTCCTGTTTGCATGGTCACCTGCAGCTCATCAGAGGTGACCATGCAGAGCTCATCAGCAGAGGTGACCATGATGGAGTCCCAGAATTGCAAAAGAGCTCCAGCATGGACCAAACGGGAGGTACGGGATCTGATCACTGTATGCGGAGAGGAATCCATGGTATCAGAACTCCGTTCCAGTTTTCGAAATGCCAAAACATTTGTCAAAATCTCCCAGGGCATGAAGGACAGAGGCCATAATAGGGACCCGAAGCAATGCCGCATGAAAATTAAGGTGCTGAGGCAAGCCTACCAGAAAACCAGAGAGGCAAACGGCTCCTCTGGGTCAGAGCCCCAAACATGACGCTTCTATGATGAGCTGCATGCCATTTTAGGGAGTTCAGCCACCATGACCCCAGCCGTGTTGTTTGACTCCTTCAATGGAGATGGAGGCAACACAGAAGCAGGTTTTGGGGATGAGGAAGATAGCTCACAGCAAGCAAGTGGAGAAACCAGTTTTCCCGACAGCCAGGAACTGTTTCTCACCCTGGACCTGGAGGCAGTCCCCCCCGGACCCACCCAAGGCTGCCTCCCGGACCCGCCAGGCGGAGAAGGGACCTCTGGTGAGTGTACCTTTTAAAATACTATACATGGTTTAAAAGCAAGCATGTTTAATGATTAATTTGCGCTGGCATTTGCAGTTCTCCTGGATGTACTCCCAAAGCCTTTGCAAAAGGTTTCTGGGGAGGGCAGCCTTATTCCACCCACCATGGTAGGACACTTTACCACACCAGGCCAGTAGCACATACTCGGGAATCATTGTAGAACAAAGCATTGCAGTGTATGTTTTCTGGCATTCAAACAACATCCATTCTTTATCTCTCTGTGTTATCCTCAGGAGAGTGATATAATTCATGGTCACCTGGTTGAAATAGGGTGCTTTTCTTAAGGGGACATACAGAGGTGCCCATTCCTGTTGGGCTGTTTGCCTGTGGCTGAACAGAAATGTTCCCCGCTGTTAGGCGGGGGGTGAGGGGCTAGCCATGTGGTGGGGGAAGGCAAAATGCAACCTTGGAACGAAAGCACATGTGCTGTGTATGTAATGTTAACAGCAAGGTTTACCATGAAAGAGTGTAGCCAATGTTCTAGAAAATGTGTCTTTTTAAATACCACTGCCTCTTTTTTTTTCTCCACCAGCTGCATGTGTTTCAATGATCACAGGATCTTCTCCTTCCCAGAGGCTAGTGAAGATTAGAAGGTGAAAAAAACGCACTCGTGATGAAATGTTCTCTGAGCTCATGGTATCCTCCCGCACTGACATAGCACAGATGACTGCATGGAGGCAGACAATGTCAGAGTGTAGGAAAGCACAATATGACCAGGAGGAGAGGTGGCGGGCTGAAGAGAGGGCTGAAGCTCAAATGCGGTGGCAGCGTGATGAGAGGAGGCAGGATTCAATGCTGAGGCTGCTGGAGGATCAAACCAATATGCTCCAGCGTATGATTGAGCTGCAGGAAAGGCAGCAAGAGCACAGACCGCCGCTACAGCCCCTGTGTAACCAACCACCCTCCTCCCCAAGTTCCATAGCCTCCTCACCCAGATGCCCAAGAACGCGGTGGGGGGGCCTCTGGCCACCCGGCCACTCCACCCCAGAGGATTGCCCAAGCAACAGAAGGCTGGCATTCAATAAGTTTTAAAGTTTTAAACTTTTAAAGTGCTGTGTGGCCTTGTCCTTCCCTCCTCCACCACCCCTCCTGGTGCTTCTCTCCTTCACCACCCCTCCAGGGCTACCTTGGTAGTTATCCCCCTATTTGTGTGATGAATGAATAAAGAATGCATGAATGTGAAGCAACAATGACTTTATTGCCTCTGACAGCGGTGATCGAAGGGAGGAGGGGAAGGTGGTTAGCTTACAGGGAAATGGAGTGATCCAAGGGGCGGTGGGTTTCATCATGGAGAAACAAACAGAACTTTCACACCGTAGCCTGGCCAGTCATGAAACTGGTTTTCAAAGCTTCTCTGATGCGCACCGTGCCCTCCTGTGCTCTTCTAACCGCCCTGGTGTCTGGCTGTGCGAAACCAGCAGCCAGGCGATTTGCCTCAACCTCCCACCCTGCCATAAACATCTCCCCCTTACTCTCACAGATATTATGGAGCGCATAGCAAGCAGTAATAACAGTGGGAATATTGGTTTCGCTGAGGTCTAAGCGAGTCAGTAAACTGCGCCAGCATGCTTTTAAACGTCCAAATGCACATTCTACCACCATTCTGCACTTGCTCAGCCTGTAGTTGAACAGCTCCTGACTACTGTCCAGGCTGCCTGTGTATGGCTTCATGAGCCATGGCATTAAGGGGTAGGCTGGGTCCCCAAGGATACATATAGGCATTTCAACGTCCCCAATGGTTATTTTCTGGTCTGGGAATAAAGTCCCTTCTTGCAGCTTTTGAAACAGAACAGAGTTCCTGAAGATGCGAGTGTCATGTACCTTTCCCGGCCATCCCACGTTGATGTTGGTGAAACGTCCCTTGTGATCCACCAGTGCTTGCAGCACTACTGAAAAGTACCCCTTGCGGTTTATGTACTCGCCGGCTTGGTGCTCCAGTGCCAAGATAGGGCTATGGGTTCCGTCTTTGGCCCCACCACAGTTAGGTAATCCCATTGCAGCAAAGCCATCCACTATGACCTGCACATTTCCCAGGGTCACTACCCTTGATATCAGCAGATCTTTGCATTGGCTACTTGCATCACAGCAGCCCCCACAGTAGATTTGCCCACTCCAAATTGATTCCCGACTGACTGGTAGCTGTCTGGCATTGCAAGCTTCCACAGGGCTATTGAAACTCGCTTCTCAACTGTGAGGACTGCTCTCATCTTGGTATTCTTGCGCCTCAGGTCAGGGGAAAGCAAGTCACAAAGTTCCATAAAAGTGCCCTTACGCATGCGAAAGTTTCGCAACCACTGGAAATCATCCCAGACCTGCAACACTATGCGGTCCCACCAGTCTGTGCTTGTTTCCCGGGTCCAGAATCGGCGTTCCACCGCATGAACCTGGCCCATTAGCACCATGATGCCCACATTGCCAGGGTCCCTGCTTTGAGAGAAGTCTGTGTCCATGTCCTCATCACTCACGTTACCGCGCTGACGTCACCTACTCGCCCAGTATCGCTTTGCCAGGTTCCGGTGCTGCATATACTGCTGGATAATGAGCGTGGTGTTTAATGTACTCCTAATTGCCAAAGTGATCTGAGTGGGCTCCATGCTTGCCGTGGTATGGCGTCTGCACAGAAAAAAGGAGCGGAACGATTGTTTGCCATTGCCCTGATGGAGGGAGGAGCAACTGATGACATGGCTTACAGGGAATTAAAATCAACAAAGGGGTTGGCTTTGCGAGAAACTGAATGACCCCCTCAAGGATAGAACTCAAAACGTCAAGGATAGAACTCAAAACTGGGTTTGCCGGGCCATCGATTTCACAGAGGGAAGGAGGAGAAAATGAATACGAAACAAATCTGGTCTATTTCTTGTTTTGAGCCACTTCATCTATCTTTATACATCTTGCTGGCAGCAGACTGTGCAGTACGACTGCTATCCGTCATCATCTCCTGGGTGCTCGGCAGAAGACTGTTCAGTATGACGACTAGCCATCATCTTCTGCTGGCTGGAGTTTAAAAGACAGTGCACTGCCGGTAGGACTGAATCGCCACAAGACAAAACTTAAAAGGGAAATGACCTGGCTGAGTCACTCCCATGTTTGCCCAGGAGCCAGATTAAAAGAGTACCCAGGACTACGTCGATGACGGCTACCAGTCATACTGCACTGTCTGCTGCCAAAAGGCAATTAACTGCTGCTGTGTAGCAATGCAGTATCACGTCTACCAGCACTCAGGAGACATACGGTGATGGTTTGCTGAGTGGGCTCCATGCTTGCCGTGGTATGGCGTCTGCACAGGTAACTCAAGAAAAAAAGCGCAAAATGATTATCTGACCCTGCTTACACAGAGGGAGGGAGGGAACGGGGGCCTGACGATATGTACCCAGAACCACCCGTGACAATGTTTTAGCCCCATCAGGCACTGGGATTTCTACCCAGAATTCAGATGGGCGGCGGAGACTGCGGGAACTGTGGGATAGCCACCCATGGTGCAACGCTCCGGAAGTCGACGGTTGCCTCTGTACTGTGGACACACTCTGCCGACTACATGCACTTAGAGCACTTGTGTGGGGACACACACAATCAACTGTATAAAACCGCTTTCTACAAAACCGACTTCTATAAATTCGACCTAATTTCATAGTGTAGACATACCCAGAAGGAGAGATTTTTTTGGGCAACCATGAGGAAGTTCGAATCCATTTCAGAATCACTGCTTGAAAGTTTAGTCTTTGACACAGCCTAATACATGAACTCTTCTGGGAATGTTTTTACTTAGGACCTGTGGTTCAGTATTACTTCATCCGGCATCAGAGCCTGCCACTGCCTCAGGTGACATCTTTCCAGAGGCAAACAAAGTGGTCACAACTGGTGCTTTGCAGTGACTTTGCTTTACTAACAAAGGGAACAATTTAACTCAGAACTAGAGATTACCAGCTTCCTTATACTGGTCAGCAATCCACCAAGCCCCTCATGGGCTCCTAATTCCCTTCTAAATGTTTTTGCTCCACTTCTCAGTGCAGGTAGTTCCAGCCAGGTCTTTCTCTCTAGCTGATAAAGAGAGCTTCTTCCCCAGTCCTTCTTCACTCCAGGTACCATGTGGATTTCCCACACATTTCTGTCCTTCGTCCCCTTGTTTCAGATCATCAGGGTCCAGGTTTCTCTCCAGTCTGCAGAGCCCACTCTGAGGGAAACTGTGGCAGTCAAATGCCAGGTTTTGGACCTTTCCTAGCCCCTGGGCTCCCTCTCGTTCTGAGAGCAGACTCCATCTTATGGAAGACCCTGCACAGGCTATAATATGACATCTGGTCACCTAACTCAACCACAGGCTAGGCCTAGGCCTAAACCCAAATCCAACTCCTGGGAGTTGGTAACTAGTCACAAAAGGTGCTGAGCCGAACCCACTTTGAAAAGCCAACTTTCCCTCCCCAGCAGAGGGCCATTAGCTTTGTTCCCACTCTTTTATATCTTGATAAGATTTGCATTATCTTAAGTTTCCTTTGTTTAAAATTTTTACTATTACACTGATAATTATGTTCAGATGATTATTTATTTGCTTTATATACCTGTAGAATTTAAGATGGTACTTTTGTAATACAGGTGCATTGGGAGAGAGACTGTGGATCTGATTTTGACTTCAGTTACACCAGTGTAAATCACAAATAACTCCAGTGAAGTAAGTGGAGTTACACTACAATGAAACAGATGTGAGAGCAGAATCAGCCCCATAGTTTTCTTTTATAAGCAAGTAGGTATTTGAGCAATCAATTTAATTGTAGTAGAGCAGAGCGAAGAACTGATTTTTTGGTTTGCTGGCAACTGCAAAAAATTGAAAAAGTTTTTGGTTCCAGTCAAACTGAAAGTGAAACATTCTGGAATATTTCAGCAAATTGACCAACAACTTTTGCAAAGCTGTTCCATGTATAATTAATTAAATCACCAGTGGACTTGAACTTGGGCCTCCCCACTCAGTGCCCTTCTCATCAGGCTGTTGAGTTATTTACACTCACTTGCTACTACAGTGAATATTCAGGTATTTTATACCAAGTGAAATTGCTTCAACAGCAGAAACTGAGAGGCCCCTGCCCTGGAATATCCTATAGCTCAGTGGCTATGGCATTAACTTGAGAGGCAGAAAACCTATGTTACACTCTCTGTTCTACATCAGCTAAAGGTAGGAATTGAACCCATTTCTCTTACATTGAAGGTGAATGTCTTAACTGCGGGGCTAAAAGTTGGGAGATGGCTCACCTCCTCCAGCCATTTTCTGAATAGCTGGAAAATCCCCTTGTGAATGACATCCTCTGCTCCAATTTTTTTTGGCTGAAACTATTTGGCAAATTAGTGTCAAATTTGCCAATAATTTTGGGTCTACCAAAGCTGCATATTTTGGCAAATAAATGATTTGTCTGAAAAATTTCACCCACCTCTAGATTTCAGGGAAACAAAATTGATTTTGCTGTAGTAGAACTTAGTAGCATTGACTCCTAATCTGAAATTTTTGCATAGTATTTGACTCTTTTCTTTCTTTCGCCATGTTGGCCAACCCAAAAGGGTTTAGGCCATTGGTGGACCTGTGCCACAAAGACGATATTGTCCTGCTTGGCTATACTCTGAGGTAAATTTATAGGATTAGTATTCTCCCACAGTAGCTGTAAACTCTCATTAATAATAATTTTCCTGTCTTTACTATAGTGGGTTGCGGCTTTAAATTTTTCATTTAGGATTTTTTTTCCCCTGAGAAGTTGACTAGAATGTGACTCTTCAGTGACTCCTTACAAGTCAGATTTGGATAAAAGTTGCTCAAATATAATACACAACATACTCTTCTTTTCCCTTTCCCCATTTATGTTCTACTGTTATATAAACAGGTTTCAGAGTAGCAGCCGTGTTAGTCTGTATTCGCAAAAAGAAAAGGAGTACTTGTGGCACCTTAGAGACAAACCAATTTATTTGAGCATAAGCTTTCGTGAGCTACAGCTCACTTCAAGTTTCCCATGCAGGATTTAATAATGAACAATGCTACATATTGTTTATTTGATGTTTGGATTTTCTTCAGTAACCTTGTGAGAGGTTTGTGTTCTGTTTATCTCTCATTGGGGCAACAGCTTCAAAACTCTAAATTTGAAAGTGCAACAATATATGCTGAGGACAAAATCTGTGGACGTGATAACTGACAGGAGTGGGTAATAAAACAATCATAGCAGGTCCCAGGATACTAGCCAAGGTAATCAGAAATCCATGGCTTGCAAGGCTAAGGATAGAGGGGCAAAGAGTATCAGGAACAAAAGAAATCAATATAACAATGGTATAGACCCGTTACTAGCTGGTGATGGCAAAATTGTTAATGATGCAGAAAGGGCTGATGTGGTCAATAAATTTCTGTTCTGCATTTGAGAGAAGCAGGATGATGCATTCTTACCATATGAGGATGATGAAATACTATACAATCCTGTAGTAACAAAGGAGGATGTTAAATATCATCTGCCAAGGATAAACATTTTAAAATCCACAGGCCTGGATAACTTGCACCCATGGGTCCTAAAAAGAGTTGGTTGAGGAGATTTCTGGCCCACTGATATTAATTTTTAATAATTCTAGGAATAATAGGAAAATTCCAGAAGATGGGAAGAGTGCTAACAATGTGATATTAAAATATTAAAAATAGGAAATAATATTAAAAAAAAGGAAAGCAGGATGACCTGGGTAATTATAGGCCAATTAGCCTGACATCCATTCCAGGGAAAATACTGGAAAGCTGATGAGAGATTCAGCCAATAAAGAATTAAAGGACAGGAATATAATACCAGTCAACATGGTTTTATGGAAAATAGGTCTTGTCCAACAAACCTGATTTCATATTTTGGATGAGATTATAATTTTGGTTGATAAAGGTAACTGCATAGATGTAATGTATTTAGACGTTTGTAAGGCATTTGACTTAGCACCACATGTATTCTGATTAAACAACGAGCACTATACAATATCAAGAGAGCCCATATTAAATGGATCAAGAACTGACTAATTGATAGATCTCAAAAAGTAGTTGTCAATAGGGAATCATCACTAATTGGGGGTGTTTATGGTGGGGTTCCCCAGGGATTGGTTTTAGGCCTGATGCTATTCAAGGTTTTAATCAATGGTCTTGTATACAAAATCATGGCTGATAAAATTTGCAGATGACACAAAGATTGATGAAATGATAAAGAATGATGCGGATAGGCCAGTCATATAGTGTAATCTGAATCACTTGGTAAACTGGACCCATTCAAACAAAATGCATATAAGTACAGCCAAATGCAAGGTCACATCTTTAGGAACAATGAATGCAGGCCATACCTACAGAATGGGGGACTGCATCCTGGAAAGCAGCAATTCTGAAAAGGACTTAGGTATAATCCTGGAGAAGCAATTGAACATGAACTCCCAGTGTAATGCTGGGCAAAAAGGGCTACTGAGATACTTGGATTGATAAACAGGGTAGTAGTGAGTAGAAGCAGGAAGGTGGTTTTACCAGTGTATACAGCACTGGCGACAAACCATTACTGGAATACATAGTGTTGCTGTCCACATTTTAAAAAGGATGTTGAAAAGCTGGAGAGGATACAGAAAAGAGCCACACAAATGATTTGAGGGTGAGGCAAAATGCCTTCCAGTAAGAGACTTAATCTGTTTAGTTTATCAAAAAGAAGATTGAGAGAACACATAATTATAGTGTATAAGTATCTTTATGCGGACAACATATTGGGTACAAAAGAGCTTGTAGAAGAGTGGACTCACTGCTGGAGTGTATCCTCATGGCTGGGTGTGGCATCACTGTCCTCTCTAGGAACCCCTGCTGACGGTCACTCCAGCCCAAGGTGATCTGCCTCTTCTTGAGACTCATCCTTGTAGTCAGGTCACACTTCACCCCCCCGCCCCAACCTTTCAGGGTAACAAAGTCCAGTCAAAACAAATGTCCAACCTCTGCATCCTGTGTGCCTCCCTCAATTCTGGGCTTCGTGGTTTTGTACACCCCTTTCTCAGGGCTTCCAGTAGTCCATATCCCCTTCTCAGGGGCTTCATGCCACCTTACCAATGGCTGGTAGGGGAAGCCAGGCTCACCCTCTACAATGCGTTCCAGTCCAAGGACCTAGGACAGACAGTCAAGACTCACTCCATCAGACTCCTTGCTGTCACCACGCTGGACTACTTTTTACTAAACCTAGAAGAGCAACTACAAAGTTCTTCTCTACATCACCCTTCTGCTCCCAATGTCCTCTGTTTATAATATCACCTGGCTCCTTTCCAGATGGGTTGCATCATTAATTAGGCCTGGCCAGGAGCTCTCTACTTTCTGTTTACCCTTTGTTCACATGTGTGGGGTAGATACCTCATCATAAGGCTCTTTAGTCTAGCAGAGAAAGGCATAAGAAGACTGGAAGTTAAAGCAGACAATTCAAATTAGAAATAAGACACACATTTTTAACAGTGACGGTAATTGACCACTGGGACAAACCACCAAGTGAAGTAGTGGATTCTCCATCTCTTGTTGTCTTCAGATCAAGACTAGATGCATTTCTGGAAGATATGCTTTTGCCAAACACAAGTTATTGGGCTCAATACAGGGAACACTGCGTGAAACACTACAGCCTGTGTTACACAGCAGGTTAGACTAGATGATGTAATGGCACCTTCTGGCCTTAAACTCTGTGAATCTCTGACACAAATCCATTAGAAAGCTGCTGTTGAGTAGGGAGGCCATGATCACATATCCACACAGAGGAATGTGTTGCACAAAGGGCAGAGCCAGATTCTAGTCACAAGTAAACATACCAGGGCCAGCTGCCAAGATGGTAAGGGATGGGCTGACACTGCTCTGAAACAGACTGTTACTCTTCTGCTTTTCTCCTGCTTGGATGCTCTAGGAACGGGCTGGGTGAAAAATTTCTGTGGAAACTTTTTCAGTGAATTATTGGGTTTTCAATGTAATGATTTTTTTTTTTTTTTTTTGCTGCATATGCTTCCTTAGAAAACTTTCAATTTATTGTCAGAAAACTGAACATTTTTGGCAGAAAATTGGTTGCCCCAAACTGAACTTTGTTGGTATTTTGAGTTTTTGATTTTTAAACATAAAGCTGATTTATTTTTGTGAAACAATCTCCTCATTTTCCAAACAGCTATACTCTGTAATCAAGGGACAATGGTATGTGTCCAGGCCAGGCTGATGTGATAGTAAATCAGGCTGATGTGATCAGGAATCCAGGCACAGTTGTGACCTACTCCCTTCCATTCCATATGGCCTTTCATCTTGACAATCTTGTAAATGACATGCAAGTGTCCATACAGCTCCTGCCCCTTAAGGTGTCCCTTACAGAACCATATCAGTCCCTGTTGTGTCCAAAATGGCTGTTGCACCCAGAAACCAATGACACAGTCACAAAAAGCACACTATGTCTATTTATTTTAGTCAGAAACCTCCCTAGATAAGTAACCATTCATTTTCCTTGCCTTTTCTGAGATTTAATTATCACCTCTTGCTGCCTACAGGAAAAGCAGGTGGGCCAGTCCATTTTAAGAGAAGAGTTAGATTTTGGTGGTTCGATCAGGAGTAAATGTATCAAAATCCAAGTCACCAATTGAAGGATATAATTTCTAAATAAACTAGGCTCTACACTAGTGTCATTGTAGGTAATCCATTCACACCATTCAAACAGCAAATATCTGTTCCATTGTTAGGAACTCCAGAGTGATGGCCACTTTGACCACCTTGGGTAGATAATAGATTCTGTTTCTCTGGCTTGCCGAATCCTGTTGTAACACATCATAGAGGACAGGGCCGGTGCAACCACCAGGCGAACTAGGAGGTCGCCTAGAGCACCAAGTGGTTGGGGGCGGCCAAAAGCACGCTCTGGGGAGGCGGTGGAGTGGAGGTGAGCTGGGGCAGAGGGGCACGGGGAGGGCCGCCTGCAGTAAGTAATGGGGGGTGGGGGCTGGGTGGCGCACAGGAGAACCACTCCCTGCCCCAGCTCACCTCTGCTCCGCCTCCTCCTCTGAGCATGCTGCCCCGCTCTGCTTCTCTCCCTCCCAGGCTTGCGTGCCAAACAGCTGATTGGCGCCACAAGCCTGGGAGGTGGGAGAAGCGACGGGCGGCGGTGTGCTCGGGGAGGAGGCGGAGCAGAGGTGAGCTGGGGCGGGGAGTTGCTGCATGGCTCCCTGGGCCGAGGGGAGTTGCTGCATGGCTCCCCAAGGGGCGAGGAGGCGATGGGGAGCTACCGCAGGGGGGGCGCCTCAGGGCAGAGGGGAGCTGCCACAGTGGGGGTGCTTCAGGGCAGAGGGGGGGTGGTGGGGAGTTGCTGCGGGGGGGCACTTCAGGGCGGGGGGGCGGCGCTTGACGGTGGAGGGGGGCAGGTGGGGAGCTGCCGCAGGGGGTGCGCCTCAGGGCGGAGGCGGGGTGCAAGGTGGAAGTTTCTCCTAGGGCGCAAAACATCCTTGCACCGGCCCTGATAGAGGATGTCATAAATATAAAGGGAAGGGTAACCACCTTTCTGTATACAGTGCTATAAAATCCCTCCTGGCCAGAGGCACCATCCTGTTACCTGTAAAGGGTTAAGAAGCTCAGCTAACCTGGCTGGCACCTGGCCCAAAGGACCAATAAGGGGACAAGATACTTTCAAATCTTGGGGGAAGGAAGGCTTTTGTTTTGTGCTCTTTGTTTACGTGGTTGATCTCTCCTGGGACTGAGAGGGGCCAGACAGAAATCCATCTTCTCCAACCCATCCTAATCCAAGTCTCCAATACTGCAACCAGTATAGGTAAGCCAGGCAAGGTGGATTAGTTTATCTTTTGTTTTATGTGAATTTTCCCTGTGTTAAGAGGGAGGTTTATTCCTGTTTTCTGTAACTTTAAGGTTTTGCCCAGAGGGGGATCCTCTGTGTTTTGAATCTGAATACCCTGTAAAGTATTTTCCATCCTGATTTTACAGAGATGATTTTTACCTTTTTTTTTTTTAAAATAAAATTCTTCTTTTAGGAACCTGCCTGATTTTCCCATTGTTCCAAGATCCAGGGGTTTGGGTCTTTGATGATTTTGTAACCAATTGGTTAGGATGTTATTCTCAAGCCTCCCCAAGAAAGGGGGTGTGTAGGGCTTGGGGGGATATTTTGGGGGAAGACGTCTCCAAGTGATCTCTTTCCCTGTTCTTTGTATAAAACGCTTGGTGGTGGCAGCATACTGTTCAAGGACAAGGCAAAGTTTGTACCTTGGGGAAGTTTTTAACCTAAGCTGGTAAGAATAAGCCTAGGGGGTCTTTCATGAGGGTCCCCACATCTGTACCCTAGAGTTCAGAGTGGGGAAGGAACCCTGTCAGAGGAGCAGAATATTTGGAGTTGATTTAGTACCTGTGGATTACTATTTCCTGTGTCAGAAAACTCCAGAGGCATTATAGACCCTGCTTTCAGGATGTGGGCTCACTCTCTTTGGCTTACCTGGCCTCTAGGCACATGTCTGGGAGCTTAACCTTTTTCTTTCCTCTGCTTTCTTCTTTACCTGTAGATTACTCATGGTCCAGATAAATGGTGGCTACTATTGAATATAGACAGATGATGTGTATTTCTTTCCTCCTGAAATGGGGTTAGATGAACCAGACCTCTGGAGTCTATAGTTATGTTCCTTACTATTTTGGAATACACCATGTTACAATGTCCCAACTGGCTTTACTTATGCTCACGGCAGTACTAGTAGACTTTAATCTTAATAATAATAAATTCAACAATGACCACATTAATATCTGAATGGCTGAAGTAATTATTATGGCTTTTGTTTTCTCTGCTCCAGACACTAGGCACTTTGAGAGTGGAAGAACATAATTACCTATGTTATGCACCAATGCATAACATATGGATAGTATCCCTTGATCTGCATGGATCAAGCTATGAGGTAATACAATGACACATACGTCTGTTTATTTAATTGTGGATGTTTTGGGAAAAATTACAAAGTCAAAAATGTTGTAAGTTTGTAATACCAATAATCCTACAGGAACTGAGTTTTTATAACTCAGTTAATTTCATTGGAGTTCTGAGCTTTCTCAGCTATCTGATCAGAAGATGCTTGAGTCATGTAGGCTATTACAAACTGATCCACCTAAACTAAAATATAATGTCAGCACCTCTCTCAGACAGCCTCCCATTCAGGGACTCCCTTCTTCAGAACCTAATAAATGTATTTTGGTGGGGACATGCAGATACTAACAGAAGGGGTTGCACTTGTTGAGTACAAGTATAACCCTTGTTGTGCTAGGCAGTACTACGTGCATGTATGTGAGGAGTGGGTTTATGGATTGGGGTGGTATTGATCTGCTTTATGTCATTTTTTGTATAATGGGAGCTAGATACAATGTCAGCCCTTACTGGTGTCAAAGCACAGCATGTCAGAGTCTGTGCTGCACCTGGTAAGGCAGCCCAACACAGTGCCTATGCCAGGCAATTCTCCCCTGATCCTTTATGGGCTTTTAATGGCCCATAAAGGGTCCAGACAGGGAAGCCGAATCTCCTGACCGGTGCCAACCTCTATCCTACTCCTCTGACTCTCCATGTTTCACTAAACCAACTCTAGCAACCTTCAGAAAATCCTGTTTGTCTCTTTCTCTCATGTGTATGTGCCTGGGAATCGTTTCCCTGAAAACTGTCTATATTAAGCATGTAGAGACTGTCAAGCAACCCGTGAGGGCCTGCTGCTTTGGGCAGCTGAGCCTGTACCACTTTATTTAGAAAATTCTGTTTGGCTGCCTATCACCTAGATTATACCCCCAACTAGACACTTGAAGTATGTTTACACTGCAATTAGACACCTACAGCTGACCTGTGCCAGCTGACTTGGGCTCCCGGCTATTTAATTGCAGTGTCAACATTCAGGTTCAGGCTGTAGCCGGAGCTCTGGGACCCTCCCACGTTGCAGGGTCCGAGAGCCTGGGCTCCAGCCTGAGCCTACACTGCAAATAAACAGCCCCTTAGCTAGGGCCCCATGAGCCCAAAGCAGCTGGCATGGACCAGCCCCAGGTTTTTAGTTGCAGCGTTGGTGTGTTCAAGCCCCAGGGCATTCAGAAAACTTGTGTGCTCTCAGTAACCATCTTTCAGAATTCCCTAGCTGCCCCTTTCCTGCTTGCAGCCCTGCTGGCCTGCAATAGCAAAATGACTATTAGCACACACAGACATTTAAAAATTTTGGCATTAACCTCTCTACCTCAGTTCACCTATCTGTGAAATGTGGGTCTTAATACTTACCTGCCTTTATAAAATGCTTTGAGATCTATGGATGAAAACTACTGTAAGTGATCGGTACTATCACATGGATGTCTGACCTATGTTTATGGAACTTTTTGCCTGAAGAGATCAAATTAAGCCTGAGCTTGCCAGTAATTAGGTCTAGATTGCTTTTTCAGGAGAGCCTTTCCTCCAGGAATGGTGCCTGTGAACAATAACCGAAAGACATCTCCCACCTATTAATTATAAATGACCTCAAACCCAAATTCAGACATTCAATATGATAGAGAGTAATAGCATAATTTTTTTAAAGACTCTGATCCTTCTTAATTTTGTAAGGTAGTATGTGCTTTAGAAATATCACATATAATAGTTAGATAACGAGTTACGCCTGGCTGTACTATGTTATAAGGACATATTGAGCTATAGAACTTCCCATATTTCTGGATAAAATAATCTAATAAATAGGCTTGGCAGAATTTGATTTTTTTAAAATAATTTTGATAGATAATATATTTATTTTTAAGCATTTTTCCAAGTTTTATTGATTTAAATTTTCACAGTTGTGCATAATTACAGATTTATAAGGATTTTTTCTATTTTTATCAATCAATATTTTTACAATTGCAGGAAATTTCGGAGCGGTCAGGCAAAAGAGGGGTCCAACAAAAACTATTTAATAATAGTAAATGTTGAGATTCAAAAAAGTTAAAGCTTTATAACCATTGAAATACAAGTTGTCACCATCACATGTCAAAATAGTCACAGCGAATATCCTTAAATCAAATTCTAATAACTTATCCAGAGCATTTTTGTTTCTTTGCCTATCTGTAAATTTTGATTATGGAAATATTTTTTCATCAGTTTGTGTGTAACAGTGAAATAGACATTGACCAACATTTACTGATAAACATCTAATCCTTCCAAATCTAAGTAATTGTTAGAGAAAAATGTTTTCATAAAAAATGTTTCCACCAGTTTTTTAATGTATTTAATTGTAACTGAAGTAATAACATATGAATGCATGTACTGCAAAAGGTAATAATGTCTTTTATGACATTATGGAAACATTGGCTTTCGAAGTTCCTTTTTAACACTGAAGTTTAAATGAACACTTTAATTGTGGGATAAAGTTTGACATCATTGAATTCTCAGAGAAGTCATATTCTTTATGATGAATCAGTACTAATGCACACTAAAGAGTTTAATGAAAGTGGACTTTTCTTGGCTCTTTCTACTGTGTTCACAACAAAAGAGGGAAGAAATGATCTTATGTAAACCACTACAACAAAGGGAACAGAACTTAAGCTAAAATGAAAAGGTTGATATAACTTGGTATAAATGGAATTTTATAAAATACAATTGAAAGGAAATAAAAATAAACAAATACTTTTTTTGTTGTTGTTTCATGAATAAATTTCAATGGGGCAATTTTTTATGACAACCTTGTGCCATTAGTAAAATCTCTTAAAATATCTCACCCTGGTAAAAATAGTACACTTTTATATGTTTTAATATTCCATTGTTGGAACAATTAAATATTTTGCAAACACAATAAAATGGTAAACTCAAATAAAATGCACTTTAAATTTTTATTTTGCTGAATAGTTTTAATATATTCCTAGATTAAAAGGCCAGAAGAGACCACTGTGATCATCTAGTCTGACCTCCTACATAGCACAGGCCAAGAGCTTCCTTGATCTATCTCATTCCCTTTAATAGAACCCAAACCTTTGAACACAGAACACAATACTTCTACTGGGTCAGTAATTTGGTTAATGCCTAATCAACCTAAATTCAGCTTCCAAAGTTAATTTTTCCTCATAAAATCAGGATAGTTGGCAGTTATGCCAAGTGTATTGACCATTTGAATCCATACAATATTTCACTTTTGCTGGCATTTCCCCCAGAAATTCTAACTGGTGTGGCAAACATGTTTTCAGAATTACTGTACTGTGTTCAAAGTTAAATTGTTTTTATTTCAGCTTCTACTATTTTACAGAAGAATAGATGTTCCTGCCATACTATCTGGAAGCTCCATTCTAGTCTTTGCACCATAGCAATTCAGCATTACCAAGTATTATGGCTGTCGATGTTCACAAACCTTACTCATGCCATTGATGTCAATTGGATTGCTTGCCTGAGGAAAGTGAGCAGCATTTGGTTCACAAGCTGTATTCATTTAAATCCACAGGTTTTTCAGTTTCTGCAATTTGTTTCAGGCTCTTGAGGATGTGGAAGAGTAACAGTAAATGGTTCAGCTGGCGGCTAATGAAACTGTTACATATGGAATGTCCGCTATGAGGGATATATCAGCAGTGTGTAAATCTTTAGGTCTGCAGTGTGTATCCAACTCCAGAACACAAAAACAAACAGAAATGGATTTTTCCACTGGTTTTGCTGGCTGGCAATCCCACTGCTCTGAATGCAGTGATGACTTCTTATACCTCACAAATGCAACCCTCAGTGTGTCCACTTTGTTGGGCTGAAGCATCTGAGGATTATTAAATCCTTTCATGTTGCATTCTGTGCTTTCAAAATTATTCTAAAAGGACAGAGTTCTGGCCCAGGACAACTTTCCTCAGAGAGTGATCTCAGTAACTTGCTGTGCAGTGCCCAGCTTCTAGTTGCACGCACAAATTAATCTCTAAGGTGTTGCTAGGAGCCAAGCATTTAAAATGGGCTTATAGACTGAGACTTTTCCAAATGGGTATTTCTATGGTCTTGGAAACTATACCCCCAGCTAAGACATTTTTCTTGGGTGAACACAAATCTCTTAGCAGTTTAATAATACCATTATAATCAGTTACATCGGATTATTGCCATGAGAACTGTTAGCACAGTAGAAGTACTCACAGAAGCCAAGTCTACACTACACACTTACTTCGGTGTAACTGCACCACCAGAAGCACTACAGTGGTGCCACTGCATCGGTGTAGCTGCGCCCGGGCACGTTTGGAGTGTAGACCTGCTCAGACAGGCCATGTCCACACTATTCCCCCTCTGTCGGTGGTGTGTATCCTCTGCAGGAGCTTCCCTCGACTTAACTGTGCTGACAGCCAATGGGCAAAGTAAGTAACGCAGACACTTCATTACCAACAGGCAATGTAAGTAATGCAGACAGCGCATCGCCCTAACTACATCGACCTAAGCACTATTCCTGTCATGGAGGTGCAGTTATTAGGTCAGTGTAGTGGGCAACTTACTCCGGCAAAAGCAACGTTGTAATGTAGACACTTAACAGAGTTAGGTCTACGTAAGCTGCCTTACATCAGCCTAACTCTCTAGTGTATAAGCATAATACAATTCAACAACACACCTTTAAATCCAAGTCTAAACAAAACCTAACTGCAAGGTAAAAATAGACATGCCAGATGAGGGAGTGTAGAGGAACCTGATAGTGCTCTAATTTAGCGAGTCTCAAATGCGTCCACCAGGGGCTTTTTATGCAGCCACGACAGCCTCCTGCAGCCGTGCCCTCTCTGTTGCTCCTGGATGCACCGTCCTGCACCGCCTCTGGAGATAGGTGGGGCACAATGCTGCAGCAGCAAGGTGAGTTCTCAATCCACCTTTGGGGGCGGTGGGGTGGTGGAGCTCAGGCTTCATCCCTGGGTTGGTTGGACTGCAGGCTACAGCAGCGGGACTTTGGGTGCCGACCCCCACCTCTGCGGCAGCGGGACTCACACCCTTCCCTTTGTGCCAGGCCCCCACTGCATCCCCCTCGAAGCCCCCCATCCAAGGCTTAATTTGTCCTGGGGCTTGCTGAGAAAAGTGATATTAACAAAGATGCAAGTATTACTTTTCACAGCACACTGAGTAGCTAACTGGGAGGCTGCAATAAGTGATATTAACAAACCTACAGTTATCACTTATCAGAGACTCCCAGCTAGCTACTTAGTGTGCTGTGAAGTGATATTAACAAACATACAAATGTTACTTTTCACAGCATTATTTTTATTACTGAGTCTGCAAAACCCCCCCAGAAACCCTATGTAAATAAATGACAATGATTTGGATGTGTATATTCGTTTTTCCTAAAGTTAATTAAGTATTTTAGGAAAAAGTGTCAGTGTGGCCACGAGCAAGAGTTGGTGGCCACATTCTGAGATTTGTTGTGATAAACCTTGGCAACTTACTCTTACCCACAGCAGAAGTTAAGCCTAACAGAACACATAGTTTTGTACCTCATTAGCATAAAGGGGACAGTGGTTAAGCCCAAGTGTCCTGGACTTGCTCATTTTCCACCACGCATCCCGAATCATTTTTGCCATGTGCACTTGCAAATAAGGGAGTGAATGCACAGGAGGTTTGCCACTTATTGCTGATCTGTGTGGAAGACTATGCTTAGGGACAGATTTTCAAATGAACTCTGCTCCATTTAGCCACCAAAACAGGAGCCAGGTTTTCAAAAGAACCAGCAAGCATGTTAGGCACTGAGGTTTTTTTGAAAATCCAAGCCAGTGGCACAATGGGACTGGGACTTTTGAAAATCAAGCCCTTATTTAGGTGCCTAAATAAAAGATAAGCAATTGAAAAGCTCCCAATGGGACTGCTTAAACTTAGGCACATGCTTAAGTCTCCTGCTGAACCAGGGCCTTCAATTCCCAGCTACTGATGGGCAGCTCTAGTACGTTTGACTTTTAATAATGCAAACCCATGGGTGAAAGATAACTTACTTATCTACAGTTGCCCCATCTGTAAAATCTAGATAATGATAGAGACCTCCTTTGTAAAGTGCTTTGAAGTCTACCGATGAAAAGCCCTGTATAAAATGCTAGGTATTATTATTACTACAGTGGACCAGATCTTCATCTCCAATATGGAATGGTGCAAAGGGCCCATGAAGCTGTCCTATGTAGGCACCTCAACTTGGTGGAAACATTGTAGTTTAGAGTTGGTATAGGAACACATGGCAGATGTGTGCCCCAGGAAGAATGTGTGCGCAGAGAACAGTGCTCCAGAGGTCCTCAGATGATAAAATAATAAATAAGGGACTATTGTATTTAACAGTTATATTGCAGTATACCTAGAGTTCAACCAGGTCAGGCCAATGCTACCAATCTGTGCTGATTAGGCCTCAACTAGAGCATTGTGTCCATTTCTGGGTGCCACATTTCAGGAAAGATGTAGACAAACTGGAGAAAGTGCAGAGGAGATCAACAAAAACAATTAAAGGTCTAGAAAACATGACTTACGAGGAAAGATTGAAAAAACTGGATTTGTTTAGTCTGGAAAAGAGAAGACTGAGGGGGGACATAACAACAGTTTTCAAGTACATAAAAGGTACAAGGAGGGAGAAAAATTGTTCTTAACCTCTGAGGATAAGACAAGAAGCAATGGGCTTAATTTGCAGCAAGAGAGGTTTAGGTTGGACATCAGGAAAAACTTCCTGTCAGTGTGGTTAAGCACTGGAATAAATTGCCTAGGGAAGTTGTAGAATCTCCATCATTGGAGAGTTTTAAGAGCAGGTTAGAGAAACACCTGTCAGGGATGGTCTAATAATGCTTAGTCCTCCCATGAGTGCACGGGACTGGACTAGATGACCTCTCGAGGTCCCTTCCAGTCAGTGGTGCAAGTAGAAATCATTTCTTGCTGGTACTGCACTCATGGGAAGGACACAAGGGGGGACATGTGATCTCCCCACGTGACCCTCCATGTGACTTCAGCCGAGGGCCCCACCTTCTGCCAAGTGAAGGGAAATCTGTTCTCACTGTGAAAGATGGTGTTTGGTGTCACATGGGCAAGTTACATGTCCATCACCTCCACCCATATTCTTGTTAGAATGTTCACAGGAAAAGTCCATTAAGTGTAGACAGGCTTTTTCCAGGGTCCATTGTTAATGGGGCATTCAACTTGACTTGTCCCTTCATGTGCTGGCTAAATACCTTGTGGGTATTACCATAGGAGCAAACATGTAATAAACATAGCTAATATTCATAACTTCAGATACCAAGATACTACATGCATAAAAATAGCATAATCATAAGTACCAGCTATTTCACGTACATGACTATTCCCAAAAGAGATTCTGAAAAGTCATACCACATACCTGAGACCCTATGTGCCAGCACCATGCACCACTAGAGTTTTGTTATCTGTTATGTAACAACAGAGCTGGAGCCAGTGACATAACTCTGTTTAGTCTAAAAGGGCAAGGTTATTTTTTAGCTGTTCAAGTGTGACTGAGCCTTTAGTCAGTGAGGGCATACTGGCTGGCACACATTCAGGTTAATGGGCTTCAGTGTTCCTTTTCAGTTAACTTTTTTAATGTTCATAAACCTGGTGTGTGCTGAGGTGGTTTAAATCATAACAAAAGTCTTTAGGTTTGCAAATCAGTGAACCTCTGTTTCCTAGAGATTTTATTATTTATTTATTTTTGCTGGTCATAATGTGGGAGGGTATCCTCTCTGCCCCCTGCTCATGAGGTTATGTATATGTCTTGTAGTACTCTTCTGAACACCAGTTGGAAGGAATTTTTTTTTTCCAGTAAGTGTGGAATGATTCTTTTCTCTTAGAAGGCATGTAATTTTTTCAGGTACACACTGATTGACACGGACAACAATTGGTGCTCTTAAACTTTCTTCAAATTCCATAGAAAATTAAGTTTAACTATATTTTCCAGTACAGTGATGAAATGGGGGTTTGTATTACAAACATCAACATGCTTAACTACTCACTTTCCCCCCACATATGTAGTATTTCTGTCTGTTTATATGGACTATGGGAGTTGGGTGATGAGCCATTTCAGCATATATATGATTTATTAAAAGACAAATCTTAAGTAGAACTGTATTCTATACTGCATTATGGTATAGTACCCAAACATTGCATTTCAGTGGGAGATTCAACTTCCTTTATAGGAACAGAACAGACTCCTGAAACTCTTACTACAAAAATGGTCCATAGTCATACAGACAGTCCCATTGTCTTCAATGGGATTGATCAAGGGTTTACAGGATTAGGTTACAGGTTTGTAAATTGTTCTGGATGAAACTGAGAATGCCTGAGCTGTCAGATCAGAAGGAGGTTCATTCGAATAAAGGTGGGCAGATGTGTGATAAGTCTTAGCTCCATTGCTAAGAGGAGGAACCTATTTTCAGCAAAGTTCTTGGCAGATTCCTGAGGCAGCTGGTTTAAGGTCATCAGTGTCCGGCATTATAATTTTCACTTTAGTTCTCTTACCCTCAAAGCTGGAAAATGAGGCATTTGTTTTCTTTGTTTTGTTGCTTCAGTTCCAGTTAACAAAATGCATGTTAGACTAGTTTGGCCACAAAGAAGAATTCTGTGTACACTGGGGACAACACCTGATTCCTGTCAGGCTGCAGAACTGGGCTGACATCAGAATCCAAACATCCTCTGGTCAGTGCAAGCAGAGGCATTTCTCTAATGATTTGGACTTGATGTGATGCAGTATGAATGTCACGGATAATTCAGACCAATGGGGAGAAACAGAATCAAAAACACTGTTTAAACATCTTCCGTCCCCTCTCCCTTCCCCTCTTGAGAACTCCTGACCAAATAACAGCACAATACATATGCTAACAAACTTAAAGCCTTTGTTTAAGTTTATTAGCGTATGTATTGTGCTGTTAAAGTCATATAAAGAATAAATGCCCTCTCTAGCCATGTTCTGCTCCTTTAAGGAGCAGAGCCTAGCCCCACCTCTTGGGGGTGAGGGGGCTAGCCCCAAGTCTTTCCGGTACCCCATACCCGCTAAAAACGTCCTCCCGGTACTGCGTACTGGAGGGTACTGCCCTACTTGCACCACTGCTTCCAGTCCTATGATTCTGTGAATCAGCACAAGTTAAACTAGCCCTAAAGTGGCTCTAATTTGTGCAAAGGGCCCCACTGTTCCCATGGCCAGATCCAGGAGCGGGGGTGGGAGTGTGGAAAGATGACTTCCGATTACTTTGGATCCCACTTGAATCCCGTGACAAGTGCCGCTGGGCTGAACCTGACTGGGGCCAAGCCCAATCCACAGCTTCGCAAATAAGCCAAGTGAAGTTGCCAGTCACAGTTGTCTATTTAACACATCGATCACGATTATTTTTGGTTTTTACATTCACGCTGGAGTGTACGAGAATAGCGTCAATATTGTTTTTGTTTCAGAAAGGGCAAGAGGTGGGAACTAGATCAGAACACAGCCCCTTAGAATAGCCCTGTCTGGAGAGAGAGAGAGATCTCATCTATAGCTGACACACGCCTTTAGGAAACGCCCCTGCGAGATGCCTATTTGGTTGCCGTCTCTCTGAAAGTCTGACTCACAGTCTAGGACAATGATTGCATGTTTTCCACTCAGCCCAGTTTCTTTCAAGCTTGAACTCGTCTTTAACTGGGGGCGGCTGGCAGGGCTTAGACAGGTGGAGAGGTGGGGCTGGCTATCAGGGGCATCCTGGTGGTGTTTCAGAGTAGCAGCCGTGTTAGTCTGTATTCGCAAAAAGAAAAGGAGGACTTGTGGCACCTTAGAGATTCACCAATTTATTTGAGCATGAGCTTTCCTGAGCTACAGCTCACTTCATGGAGACTAGCGCACTTTGGCCGGCAGGCTTCAAACGCCGCCACATCCCTTCCCCCGCGCTCTGCAGCCGCCCCTGCTGGCAGGGAAGGGCCAGAGGCCGTGTCAGGGCGGGGGGAGCGGGCCGGTCTATTTTGGAGCCCGCAGCCCTCGCAGCAGGGAGGAAGGTTGGGAAGAGCCCCGGGTAAAGCGAGAGGGAGGGGTGGGGCGGCAATAAGGAGCTTCTTTCACTCCCCGAGCGGGCACGCCCCGCCCTGCGGCCAGCTCCGGCGGGACGGGAGCCAGGGGAGGAGGCCAGCAGCATCCCGCGAGCCGCTTTGCACACTCCCGGAGCAGGATGCTGTTCCCAGGCCGGGCTGCACCGAGCGGCTCCGCTCCGCTCTCCTTCCTTCATCTCGTCTCGTGTCTCCTGGCAGCGTCGGCTGCCGCTGCGGCGGGGTATGGACGAGGGCGAGCCGCGGGGGGCGGGAAGAGGGGGGCTGGCTGGAGGCAAGGCGCCGTGCGTGCGGTGCCCCACTCAGGCCTGAACGCGGTGCTGCGGCGGCCGGATCCTCCCGTTTCCAGTGGAGCAGGATCGGGGCCGCAGAAAGCGATGGCCAGTCCTTGGCCTCAGCTGGGGCCCGCTGAGACGTTCCCTCCCAGGGTGATCACAGCCCTGCAAATAAATGGAGCAAACTTTATAGCCAGCTGCTTGCCCACTCCGACTGCTGTACGGTGCATTTCACATGCACTGCGTGTAACATTAATGTGTCGTCCCCCCCCCGGTAGGCAGTGAGTCATGGGTAGGAGGAACCAGAGAAATCCCTTTGCTTTTCTGTGCGAGGGAAGGGTGCTTTATGTTCAATAACCTCCCAGATAGGGAATGCGTTTTTTGGATCTCCTCTTGTGTTTCACTGGGATTTCCCCTCTCCCATGCTAAATCTGTTGTGACACAAAATTACCTGAGCCTGCAGCATTGAGATGGGTGTGCGGCGTCCCCTGTTTTCTTTCTTGTTTATTTTCTAGGAGTTTCACAGACAAACCACAGCTTTTAGGTGCTTCTTTGGGATTTAAGTTGCATTTTTTTAAGCTTGGGGCCTTAGCCTCCTCCCACTGAAGTCGGTGGAGGAAGATGAGGCACAACGGGCCCCGATCCTGCAGGTTCCTTTGTGCGGGTGGACCCCCTGTGCCCGCCTAAGGTTCCATTGACATTAGTGGGTCTCTGCACTGGCATTGAGGTTTGCCTGCAAAGAGTAACTTCTGTGTTACCAGAAATTAATTTGTAAGTTTGCTTCCGGACTTGATTCCCATTTTGGTAGGTAGCAAAGAACGAATGAGTTAAACTGGACATTGGCACTGACACTACCCTATCAATAAAGTATCTTCAGTGTAATCTCCCTCTGTTAGAGGGAGGTGAAATGATTGGGCTTGTACAGTAATGCTGTTATGCTTATAAGCAGCACACACAATCTTTTAAAAGGGGATAAGGCAATACGCTGCATTTACTGAGAGTACAATTTAAGCATTAATATCAGCATATGCTTCCATTCACCCCCCCACCCCCCAAGGTTCTGCAGGTGGATCTAAAAGTTACCAGTCCTTAGTGTTGCTTAGTCAGTTCCAGTGCCCAGCTGAAACTGCACACAAGGGAGGGGAGCTGGGTCTCTGTTAAATGCATTCAAAGCTCCAGTGTTGATGCAGAACAAACCCAAAGTCCCATGGCAACACACTCTTCTTTTATCATAATAAGTTCCCATACAAACCTATGGACCTTGCTGTGTCACACCAGAGCTGTCAATCATGAGGTATTCAAGGTTGTTCTTAATCAGCATTATTTTGAGTTGTTACCAGGAGTATCTGCAGCTGTTTCTTATCTCGTCCCCCTGGCTCAACTCCTTATCTTGTCCTTGGGGTGTATGCCTTTGCTTTAGGGTCATCAATCTGCCATCTAATAAAGTTGTTGCCTCTTGACTCCTCCACTCCTCTCTTGACCATCCAGCCCAGTTGTCTTTTTTCAGTTAATTAGTAACACACACACACACACCCAGCAAAGAATAAACTCAGAACTATTTCTTCTTACTAATTCAAGGCTAGCAAAATGGAGTACAATTTACTTGAGGCAATTTCTACCCATTAGGCTTTTGGCCTACATTGTTTGTATAAGCCTCTGACTCAACATGCAGTAGGGTGAACATAAGAATAGCCATAATGGGTCAGACCAAAGGTCTGTCTAGCCCAGTATCAATGCCAAGTGCCCCAGAGGAAATGAACAGAACATGTAATCATCAAGTGATCCATCCCCGGTCGCTCAATCCCAGCTTCTGGCAAAAGAGGCTAGGGACACCATCCCTTCCCTATCCTGGCTAATAGCCTCCATTAATTTATCTAGATCTTTTTTGAACCCTATTATAGTCTTGGCCTTCACAACATCCTCTGGTAAGGAGTTCCACAGGTTGACTGTGCGTTGTGTGAAAAAATACTTCCTTTGTTTGTTTTAAACTTGCTGCCTATTAATTTCATTTGGTGACTCCTAGTTTGTGTGTTATGAGAAGGAGTAAATAGCAGTTCCTTATTTACTTTCTCCACACCAGTCGTGATTTTATAGACATCTATCATATTCCCCTTTAGTCATCTCTTTTCCAAGCTGAAAAGTCCCAGTTTTATTAATCGTTCCTCATACGGCAGCCGTTCCATACCCCTAATAATTTTTGTTGCCCTTTTCTAAACCTTTTCCAATTCCAATGTATCTTTTTTGAGATGGGGCGACCACATCTGCATGCAGTATTCAAGATGTGGGTGTACCATGGATTTATATAGAGGCAATATGATATTTTCTAGCTTATTATTATCCCTTTCTTAATGATTTCCAACATTCTGTTTGCTTTTTTGACTGCCGCTGCACATTGAGTGGATGTTTTCAGAGAACTATCCACAATGACTCCAAGATCTCTTTCTTGAGTGGTAACAGCTAATTTAGACCCCATCATTTTATATGTGTAGCTGGGATTATGTTTTCCAATGTGCATTACTTTACATTTATCAACATTGAATTTCATCTGCTATTTTGTTGCTCAGTCACTCAGTTTTGAGAGATCCTTTTGTAGGTCTTTGCAGTCTGCCGGGGACTTAACTATCTTGAATAATTTTGTATCATCTGCAGATTTTGCCACCTCACTATTTACCCCCTTTTCCAGATCATTTATGAATATGTTAGATAGGACTGGGCCCAGTACAGACCCTGGGGACACCACTAGTTACCTCTTTCCATTCTGAAAACTGACCATTTATTCCTACCCTTTGTTTCCTATTTTTAACCAATTATCAATCCATGAGAGAACCTTCCCTCTTATTCCGTGACTGCTTACTTTGCTCAAGAGCCTTTGGTGAGGGACCTTATCAAAGGCTTTCTGAAAATCTAAATTCACTATATCCACTGGATTCCCCTTGTCCACGTGCTTCTTGACCACCCCCACTTCCCAAAGAATTCTAGTAAATTGGTGAGGCATGATTTCCCTTTACAAAAACTATGTTGACTATTCCCCAACAAATTATGTTCATCTATGTGTCTGACAGTTTTGTTCTTTACTATAGTTTCAACCGGTTTGCCCGGTACTGAAGTCAGGTTTAACACCCTGTAGTTGCCGGGGTCACCTCTGGAGCCCTTTTTAAAAATTGGCGTCACGTTAGTTATCCTCCAGTCATTTGGTACAGAAGCTGATTTAAATGATAGGTTACAGACGACAGTTAGTTGTCCTGCAATTTCACATTTGAGTTCCTTCAGAATTCTTGGGTGAATACCATCTGGTCCTGGTGACTTATTACTGTTTAGTTGATCAATTTGTTCCCAAACCTCCTCTAATGACACCTCAATCTGGGACAGTTCCTCAGATTTGTCACCTAAAAAGAATGGCTCAGGTTTGGGAGTCTCCTTCACATCCTCAACCGTGAAGACCGATGCAAAGAATTCATTTAGTTTCTCTGCAATGGCTGTATTGTCCTTGATTGCTCCATTAGGGTATTGTCTACACTACGAAATCAGGTCGAATTCATAGAAGTCGGTTTTTTAGAAATTGGTTTTATATATTCGAGTGTGTGTGTCCCCACAGAAAATGCTCTAAGTGCATTAAGTGCATTAACTTGGCGGAGTGCTTCCACAGTAGCGAGGCTAGCGTCGACTTCCAGAGTGTTGCATTGTGGGTAGCTATCCCACAGTTCCTGCAGTCTCCGCTGCCCATTGGAATTCTGGGTTGAGATCCCAATGCCTGATGGGGCTAAAACATTGTCGCGAGTGGTTCTGGGTACATATAGTCAAGCCCCCGTTTCCTCCCTCCCTCCGTGAAAGCAAGGGCAGACAATCTTTTCGCGCCTTTTTTCCTGAGTTACCTGTGCAGACGCCATACCACAGCAAGCATGGAGCCCGCTCAGGTAACCGTCACCATATGTCTCCTGGATGCTGGCAGACACGGTACTGCATTGCTACACAGTAGCAGCAACCCATTGCCTTCTGGCAGCAGACCGTGCAATATGACTGGTAGCCATCATCGTCATGTCCGAGGTGCTCCTGGCCACGTCGGCCGGGAGCGTCTGGACAGACATGGGCGCAGGGATTAAGTTTGGAGTGACTTGACCAGGTCATTCTCTTTAGTCCTGCAGTCAGTCCTATTGAACCGTGTTATGGTGAGCAGGCAGGCAATACGGATTGCTAGCAGTCCTATTGCATCATCTTCTGCCAGGCAGCCATGAGATGTGGATGGCATGCAGTCCTTCTGCACCGTCTGCTGCCAGCCAAAGATGTAAAAGATAGATGGAGTGGATCAAAACAAGAAATAGACCAGATTTGTTTTGTACTCATTTGCTTCCCCCACACCCCTGTCTAGGGGACTCATTCCTCCAGGTCACACTGCAGTCACTCACAGAGAAGGTGCAGCGAGGTAAATCTAGCCACGTATCAATCAGAGGCCAGACTAACCTCCTTGTTCCAATAAGAACAATAACTTAGGTGCACCATTTCTTATTGGAACCCTCCGTGAAGTCCTGCCTGAAATACTCCTTGATGTAAAGCCACCCCCTTTGTTGATTTTAGCTCCCTGAAGCCAACCCTGTAAGCCATGTCGTCAGTCGCCCCTCCCTCCATCAGAGCAACCGCAGACATTCGTTCCGCGCCTTTTTTCTGTGCGGACGCCATACCAAGGCAAGCATGGAGGCTGCTCAGCTCACTTTGGCAATTAGGAGCACATTAAACACCACACGCATTATCCAGCAGTATATGCAGCACCAGAATCTGGCAGAGCGATACCGGGCGAGGAGGCGACGTCAGCGCGGTAACGTGAGTGATGAGGACATGGACATAGATTTCTCTGAAAGCATGGGCCCTGCCAATGCATGCATCATGGTGCTAATGGGGCAGGTTCATGCTGTGGAACGCCGATTCTGGGCTCGGGAAACAAGCACAGACTGGTGGGACCGCATAGTGTTGCAGGTCTGGGACGATTCCCAGTGGCTGCGAAACTTTCGCATGCGTAAGGGCACTTTCATGGAACTTTGTGACTTGCTTTCCCCTGCCCTGAAGCGCATGAATACCAAGATGAGAGCAGCCCTCACAGTTGAGAAGCGAGTGATGATAGCCGCGTGGAAGATTGCAACGCCAGACAGCTACCGGTCAGTTGGGAATCAATTTGGAGTGGGCAAATCTACTGTTGGGGCTGCTGTGATTCAAGTAGCCCATGCAATCAAAGATCTGCTGATATCAAGGTAGTGACCCTGGGAAATGTGCAGGTCATAGTGGATGGCTTTGCTGCAATGGGATTCCCTAACTGTGGTGGGGCCATAGACGGAACCCATATCCCTATCTTGGCACCGGAGCACCAGGCCGGCGAGTACATAAACCACAAGGGGTACTTTTCAGTAGTGCTGCAAGCTCTGGTGGATCACAAGGGACGTTTCACCAACATCAACGTGGGATGGCCGGGAAAGGTACATGACACTCGCATCTTCAGGAACTCTGTTCTGTTTCAAAAGCTGCAGGAAGGGACTTTATTCCCAGACCAGAAAATAACGGTTGGGGACATTGAAATGCCTATATGTATCCTTGGGGACCCAGCCTACCCCTTAATGCCATGGCTCATGAAGCCGTACACAGGCAGCCTGGACAGTAGTCAGGAGCTGTTCAGCTACAGGCTGAGCAAGTGCAGAATGGTGGTAGAATGTGCATTTGGATGTTTAAAGGCGCGCTGGCGCAGTTTACTGACTCGCTCAGACCTCAGCGAAACTAATATTCCCACTGTTATTACTGGTTTCAGAGTAACAGCCATGTTAGTGTGTATTCGCAAAAAGAAAAGGAGTAATTGTGGCACCTTAGAGACTAACCAATTTATCTGAGCATGAGCTTTCATGAGCTACAGCTCATTTCATCGGATGCATATTGTGGAAACGGCAGAAGACATTATATACACAGAGACCATGAAACAATACCTCCTCCCACCCCACTCTTATTACTTATTACTGCTTGCTGTGTGCTCCACAATATCTGTGAGAGTAAGGGGGAGACGTTTATGGCAGGGTGGGAGGTTGAGGCAAATCGCCTGGCTGCTGGTTACGCGCAGCCAGACACCAGGGGGGTTAGAAGAGCACAGGAGGGCGCAGTACACATCAGAGAAGCTTTGAAAACCAGTTTCATGACTGGCCAGGCTACGGTGTGAAAGTTCTGTTTGTTTCTCCTTGATGAAACCCCCCGCCCCTTGGTTCACTCTACTTCCCTGCAAGCTAACCACCCTCCCCTCTTCCCTTTAATCATTGCTTGCAGAAGCAATAAAGTCATTGTTGCTTCACATTCATCCATTCTTTATTCATTCATCACATAAATAGGGGGATGACTACCAAGGTAGCCCAGGAGGGGTGGTGGAGGAGGGAAGGAAAATGCCACACAGCACTTTAAAAGTTTACAACTTTAAAATTTATTGAATGCCAGCCTTCTTTTTTTTTGGGCAATCCTCTGTGGCGGAGTGGCTGGTTGGCCAGTGGCCCTCCCACTGCGTTCTTGGGCGTCTGGGTGTGGAGGCTATGGAACTTGGGGAGGAGGGCGGTTGGTTACACAGGGGCTGTAGTGGCAGTCTGTGCTCCAGCTGCCTTTGCTGCAGCTCAACCATACACTAGAGCATACTGGTTTGGTCCTCCAGCAGCCTCAGCATTGAATCCTGCCTCCTCTCATCACGCTGCTGCCGCCACATTTGAGCTTCAGCCCTGTCTTCAGCCCGCCACTTACTCTCTTCAGCCCACCACCTCTCCTCCCGGTCATTTTGTGCTTTCCTGCACTCTGACATTATTTGCCTCCACGCATTCGTCTGTGCTCTGTCAGTGTGGGAGGACAGCATGAGCTCAGAGAACATTTCATCACGAGTGCGTTTTTTTTTTCTTTCTAATCTTCACTAGCCTCTGGGAAGGAGAAGATCCTGTGATCATTGAAACACATGCAGCTGGTGGAGAAAAAAAAAGGGACAGCGGTATTTAAAAAGACACATTTTATAAAACAGTGGCTACACTCTTTCAGGGTAAACCTTGCTGTTAACATTACATACTAGCACATGTGCTTTCATTACAAGGTCGCATTTTGCCTCCCCCTACCGCGTGGCTACCCCCTCAACCCTCCCTCCTCTCCGTGGCTAACAGCGGGGAACATTTATGTTCAGCCACAGGTAAACAGCCCAGCACGAACGGGCTCCTCTCAGTGTCCCCTGAAGAAAAGCACCCTATTTCAACCAGGTGACCATGAATGATATCTCACTCTCCTGAGGATAACACAGAGAGATAAAGAACGGATGTTGTTTGAACGCCAGCAAACATACACTGCAGTGCTTTGTTCTACAATGATTCCCAAGTACGTGTTACTGGTCTGGAGTGGTAAAATGTCCTACCATGGAGGACGCAATAAGGCTGCCCTCCCCAGAAACCTTTTGTAAAGGCTTTGGGAGTACATCCAGGAGAGCCACGAATGCCAAAGTAATCCTTTCACATGCTTGCTTTTAAACTATGTATAGTATTTTAAAAGGTATGCTCACCGGAGGTCCCTTCTCCACCTGCTGGGTCCAGGAGGCAGCCTTGGGTGGGTTCGGGGGGTACTGGCTCCAGGTCCAGGGTGAGAAACAGTTCCTGGCTGTCGGGAAAACCGGTTTCTCCGCTTGCTTGCTGTGAGCTATCTACAGCCTCATCATCATCATCTTCTTCGCCCCCAAAACCTGCTTCCGTGTTGCCTCCATCTCCATTGAAGGAGTCAAACAACACGGCTAGGGTAGTGGTGGCTGACCCCCCTAAAATGGCGTGCAGCTCATCATAGAAGCGGCATGTTTGGGGCTCTGACCCGGAGGGGCCGTTTGCCTCTCTGGTTTTCTGGTAGGCTTGCCTCAGCTCCTTAAGTTTCACGCGGCACTGCTTCAGGTCCCTATTATGGCCTCTGTCCTTCATGCCCTGGGAGATTTTGACAAATGTTTTGGCATTTCGAAAACTAGAACGGAGTTCTGATAGCACGGATTCCTCTCCCCATACAGCGATCAGATCCCGTACCTCCCGTTCAGTCCATGCTGGAGCTCTTTTGCGATTCTGGGACTCCATCATGGTCACCTGTGCTGATGAGCTCTGCATGGTCACCTGCAGCTTGCCACGCTGGCCAAACAGGAAATGAGATTCAAAAGTTCGTGGTTCTTTTCCTGTCTACCTGGCCAGTGCATCTGAGTTGAGAGTGCTGTCCAGATCGGTCACAATGGAGCACTCTGGGGTAGCTCCCGGAGGCCAATACTGTCGAATTGTGTCCACAGTACCCGAAATTTGAGCCGGCAAGGCCGATTTAAGCGCTAATCCACTTGTCAGGGGTGGAGTAAGGAAATCGATTTTTAAGAGCCCTTTAAGTCGAAATAAAGGGCTTCATCGTGTGGACGGGTGCAGGTTTACATCGATTTAACGCTGCTAAATTCGACCTAAAGTCGAAAAGTAGACCAGGGCTTAGTATCTCGATTGTCCAGTAGCCCCACTGGTTGTTTAGCAGGCTTCCTGCTTCTGATGTATTTAAAAATTTTTGGTATTACTTTTCGAGTCTTTGGCTAGCTGTTCTTCAAATTCTTTTTTGGCCTTCCTAATTATATTTTTACACTTCATTTTCCAGAGTTTATGCTCCTTTCTATTTTCCGCATTAGGATTTAACTTCCACTTTTTAAAGGATATCTTTTTGCCTCTCATTGCTTCTTTTACTTTGTTGTTTCACCATGGTGGCTCTTTTTTGGTTCTCTTACTATGTTTTTCAGTTTGGGGTATACATTTAAGTTGAGCCTCTATTAAATGTATTTAAATAAAATCTATTTAAAAAGTTTCCACGCAGCTTGGAGGGATTTTACTTTTGGTGCTGTACCTTTTAATTTCTGTTTAACAAACCTCCTCATTTTTGTGTAGTTCTCCTTTCTGAAATTAACTGCTACAGTGTTCGGCTGCTGTGGTGTTTTCCCCGCCACAGGGAATTTAAATTTAATTATATTATGGTCACTATTACCAAGGGGTCCTGCTATATTCACCTCTTGGACCTGATTCAGTGCTCCACTTAGGACTAAATCAAGAATTTCCTCTCCTCTTGGGGTTCCAGGACTAGCTGCTCCAAGAAGCAGTCATTTAAGTTGTCAAGAAACTTTATCTCTGCATCCTGTCCTGAGGTGATTTGTACCCAGTCAATATGGGGATAGTTGAAATCCCTCATTATTATTGAGTTTTTTATTTTAATAGCCTCTCTAATCTCACTGAGCATTTCACAGTCACTATCACCATCCTGATCAGGTGGTTGGTAATACATCCCTACTGCTATATTCTTATTATTCCAGCATGGAATTACTATCTTATTATTCCAGCATGGAATTACTATTACTATAGAGATTCAATGGTACAGTTTCGTTCATTTAAGATTTTTAGTTCATTTGATTCTATGTTTTTTTTCCACATATAGTGCCACTCCCCCACCAGCACGACCTGTTCTGTCCTTCCAATATATTTTGTATCCTGGTATTACTGTGCCTCGTTGTCTATCCTCATTCCACCGAGTTTCTGTGATGCCTGTTATATCAATATCCTCATTTAATACAAGGCACTCTAGTTCACCCATCTGATTATTTAGACTTCTAGCATTGTATATAAGAACAATAGGGTGTGTGTGTAACAGCAGAAATATAGAATTTGTCACCAACATCGTTATTGCCTTTTGTAAAACAAGATTATTAAATACCAGACTGTGATGAGTGGATTTGATTTACTCCTCTTCCCCTTTTATGTTTTCCAGACCCACATTTCTGGTGACAGGTCCCCGGAACATTAGGCCTGGTGCAAATGTGACAATCGGGGTAGCTCTGTTGACAGACAGCCTTCCACAAGTCACAGTGAGAGGTGAAGTACTCAGAGGGAATGATACTGTGCTACATGGAGAAGTTACCTTTGAAAAAGGTGAGTTGGCAGGAACAGCCTAGAGCAGTGGGTCTCAACCTTTCCAGACTACTGTACCCCTTTCAGGAAGATGATTTTTTCTTGCATGCCCCAAGTTTCACCTCACTTAAAAACTACTTGCTTACAAAATCAGACATAAAAATACAAAAGTGTATTACTGAAATATTACTGAAAAATTGCTTACTTTCTCATTTTGTCTGTATGAAATTTTAGTTTGTACTAACTTTGCTAGTGCTTTTTATGTAGCCTGTTGTAACACTAGGGAAATATCTCGATGAGTTGGTGTACCCCCTGGAAGACCTCTGCATAACCACAGAGATACACATACCCCCAGTTGAGAATCACTGGCCTAGAGAGATTTACATGAAGATTATTCTTCCCCTCCTCCCCGAAATATCAGGGCTGTTAAAAATACATTAAAACATGAATTTTATTGGACTTGTTTTACCAAGTATGGTCAATAAAAGAAGAAAAATCCTATTTCCATCTAAATATAGTTAAAGGTGGAACCGTTTGCTGAATAGTTAATGATTTGTGTGTGTGTGCACCCATTAACTCATTATAAGCACTTTGAAAATAATATGTGTAGTAGGGGAGTGTCATTTTATATGGTACCTGTGTGGATCTTTAAAGGACTCTGGACTCTAGGACCTCATGAGTCCAGTACAGAAACCCACTCTCTTTCCTATATTTATTGGAAGGATTCAGAGACCAGGCAGGAGCATATGAAGTGTCAAAGCCTCTCATAAAGCAACCAAGCCCCATTGCTTTATATATATTAGGCAGACTGAGAAAAAGTGTGGGGCCAGTGTGGGGAGGAGGCTGCCCTGATCACATAATGAGGTGGCTATCACTCAGAAGAGTTGAGTGAGAAAGTCTCTCTTTGTTTTGAGGCTATGGCCCAGAGTCTGAGCTGTATGGCTAAAGGGTTGAAGGCCACCTTTATGACTCCTGAATTCTGGCGCTGGCTGATGACTGCTCCTGTTTATGTTGTAAGTTTAGAGTAGTTTGAGAGCTGCTGTAATGTATGCTCAGGTGGCTATAGCCAATGCTGGCAAGTCTGGCTGCTAGGAATAGCTGGAGCACTGAGGTGCTTCATACCTTGGATCTGCTCCAAAAGAGCGTTGTTATTGTTAAATTGCCCACCTTTGGGCCCAGATCCCAAAGTTAATTGAAGTCAGTGGAAGGGCTCCCATTGATTTCAGTGGACTTTAGATCAGGACCTTGGAGATGTAGAACAGAGCACATATTCACTAGAAAATAGGCTGAACACCCCAAACTCATTCCATGAGAGGGTGACTGAGAATAGCTGCCACAAACATAGAAGGACCCATTCCACTATGAAGTCCCCGAATCATCCAAACCGTTCCCCAAGATCATTTTGCTTAAAACTATCGCCCTGATTTTCCTCATTATAGTGACTGATTCTCCTCTTATTTCAAAACTTTCCCACACACTACAATATAATATAGATATGAACCCATGCTGAGTAAAACTTTGTCATATGACATCATCACACAGAACTACACAGTATAATGATGGGCAGTGGGATATTTCAGTTTGGGTAATAGGAGGCTGACTATTTTCTCCCCTCTCTTCTCTGGAAAAATCAGTTCAGGGAACGTATAAGTGTGCAGTAATGATTTATGAGGTCACAAGTGAAAGTATGAATTTGTCTACCTTCAACAGAGACCTCATCCAGCTATAAATTGTTGGACGTGAAGCTAACATGGCTTTTAGAAAAGATTTGTTGGACACTTATGATACAGATGTTTGTATAACACTGTATAGTTATATTAACACAGTAAATCATTCTGTTTTAATAAATACAGGCAAGTGTTGAAATAACAGATGATACACACAGAAAGTGTTTAAGACAGTTCAGCACTTTCTAGATTGCTTTTAAACTTGTTACAGCAGCTCGTTTCCCCTCCTCATCTTGTCTGAGGCTGAATATTCTTGGGCTCACAGTGCCCCTTCAGATACTCTGTTGTTTTGTTCCTGGAAGGAAAATAGAATGCACATTTATTGTAAAAGCTGCTCTCTTCTTCCCTTCCTTTCTCTTTTAATTTCCCAGCCTATCTTCCTCTGTCTCTGTTTCTCTTGACAGCAAGTCTGGCTTGCCTGGTATGGGCTGTTATTGTTTACATTTGTTTAATGCCTAAGAGGGCACCAGGTAATTTACCAACATATGATCAGACCAGTTCCTGCCCCGAAGAACTTGCAATGTGTGGACCTGATTGTGCAATGTGCTAACGTCAGTGGGGGCTGTGAGTGCTCAGACTCAGGCTCTAAGCAGACAGCATATTGTTACCCTTTTTGACCTGAGCAGCTAGCCATAGTTCAGGGTCTAGCAGGTTGTTCCGGTTAGGAGGAGAAATTGATGATAGGTATCTGTTTGATGCAATTTTGTGTATTTACAGAGAATGTACAAAGTCCTGTTTCCCTGAACACAGGGCTTCTCCCAAGGCCACACCATTCTCACACACCCACCCACAAAATATCTCTGGTAAAAAAATATCCAGTGGAACCCTCCAGGCTTATGATGCTAATTTTTGGACAGACTCCATTCTGCCTTGTTTTAGGTGAGGCGCCTTAATGTCTCTTGCAGATATCTTAGATGAAGGGTGCATTCACACCCATCAGTTTCAACGAAGTTTGAACCCAACTCATAGCAACTCAACTTAGATATATTTAACTCAACTCATATATATATTTTTAAGACATGATCTAATTCAAACAGGAATTATTTTGGGGAAGTTATATGGCTTTTGTAAACAGGAAATCAGCTTAGGTGATCACAATGAACCCTTCTGGCCTTGGAATCTAGGAATCTATAACAATACCACATAGAGAGGAGTGGGGAAAAGATTTAACACAACACTTAAAAATTGTCTATTTAATTTTAACCCCAGCTTATATACCTCTGTTTCTTGTCAGTTTTTATACTTTTCCTGATTTTCTGTTTGATACATGGAAAGGCAATAAAACAGGCACTGGAGATAAAGGGTTGAGAAAGTGGCAGGGCCAGAAGCAAGCAAGCTGTACCAGGCTCTTGCTCTCAGAGCAGGGCTTGTTGGGAATTGGAGGAGTTCTGTCCTGGTAGCACCGAAGACTATAAGTAGGGCCCTACCAAATTCATGGTCCATTTTGGTCAATTTCAAAGTCATAGGATTTTAAAAATAGTCAATTTTATGCTTTTAGATGTTTACATCTGAAATTTCACAGTGTTGTAACTGTGGGGGTTCTGACCAAAAGGGGGAGATGGGGTGGGGGTTGTGGGACTGCCACCCTTACTTCTGCATTGCTGCTAGTGGGGGCATCAGCTCAGAAGTGAGGGTTGCAGGGTATGCGGGGTTGTCGCTTTTGAGGTGGGGGTGGGGTCAGCCTTACAGATGGGCAACTGCCCAGGATCCCATAGTCAGGGGGCTGCTGTGGTCCCCTCCCACAGCCTGCCCAAGGTCCTTTTAACCCCGGAGCACTGGGCCCAGAGCTGGGGAGGAACAGGGCTAGGGATGCTCAAGCTGGGGGCTCCTACTGTGCGCCGGGGTCCAGCTGCTAGTCCCAACCGGGCTGCGTTGGGACAGGACTTCCTCTTCCCCTGCAGGGGCTGTTCCTGGGGCTGGGTCAGACCCCCCCCAACCCCCAGGAGCCTCCCCTGGCTGCAGGAAGCTCAGTGGCTGCTCTCACTTCAGCTCAGCTTTGAAGGCAGCACAGAAGTAAGGGCAGCACGCTGGAAGCTGTAGTAGGAAGCTCCACAACTGCTGACTGGGAGCCCAGCTCTGAAGACAGCACATCCGCAGAGCTTCCTGCAGCTGGGGGAGGAGGAAATCCTGTCCCTGCCCAGCCTGGCCAGGACTAGCCGCTGGAGCCCAGCCAACAGTAGACCCCCCCCCCACAATAGCCAGATTTCATGGGGGTGATCGTATTTCACGGTCTGTGACATTTTTTTCATGGCTGTAAATTTGGTAGGGCCTTAACTATTAGTATGGAACTACTGTGACTCAGAGATAAAATAGCCTATCAGATTAAACTCTTCAACTACCCTCTGGACAGCAAAACAATCTTGTGTTAAACTATGTCACGGTTGAATATACTGGCCTGAAATTGTTGCTTCTGTTAGTGGTGTTGACACATTGGATCATGCCAACTGGCTGATGTGGTGACATCATTTTGAGATATACTGTTTCTACGGTGCTGTTACCTACAGTGATAGGCTGGCAGCTGTTGATATGTTACTTATGGGCAGGACACGTTTTGGTGGGGTACCTGAAGCTATTGACCATAATATGTATCCCACAACCTGGGAGTGGTTCTCCATGTATTCATCAGTGCAATGTAATCTGAAGGCCCCAGTTCAGTAAGGTACTTAAGCATGTGCTTAACTTTAAATGTGTGAGTAATCACTTCCTATTCAACAAAGCACACGCTTAAAGTTAAGCATGTGCTCAAATGATTTGGGCCTCATGGTACTTAAGCATATGCTTAACTTTAAGCATAAACTTAATAAGTATAATTCCAAGTACTTTGCTTAATCAGGGCCTCAGTTGGCATGAGAATTTGTTCCTTATTTAACATAACTCTTGCTTTATGTAAGAAATACAATAGAGTTGTCTATTCTCTAACGGTTGACAGGTTTGTAGTTTTAAATATGTTATAATTAAAATTTTGATTCCTTAGGGAGTTTTGAGATGAGTCATGAGATAAATACTGTGGCAGTATGACTAGGTTCACATCTTTGCCTTGCTTACTAAGTAGTGTAACAAATGAAACAGACATATACTGATGACACGCTGGTCTGTGATCCATGCAGAGAGACAATACAAAAGTGCTGCTCACCTGAGCCTGGCTTCATGTACCAGAAGCAAAATATCAGACACTGATGCAGCAAGTGAGATTATTTAGAAGTGATGCTTTGGTTTGGAGACCTACCTTCCTGGTACTGGGATAGAAAGGGACACACTGAATATGTCTGCAAGTAGAAACACATGTCTAGAGGAAAAACGTATACGAGTAAACAGGACAAAAACATGCCCCTGGGACATGGGAAGAGAAGGAGCTTGTATTTTCTGCAGTAAAACTAAGAAGAATATAGAAAGAATAGCTCTGGAGAAGATATGACCATGCACATCCTCATGACATTAGGGCCTTGCTACAGGTTCTGGGTAACACCACTATTAGAAGAACCTTCAAGTTGAATGGAGGTGAATATAGAAGCGTCAGTATTGCTTATATCAGAAAAGGCGTATCTTCCAATCTACATGAATTGCTCTGTTGACATTCATGGGAGAGCCACTGACAATGATGGGGACTATAAACATGCAGGTTAAACTCCATAGATAGAGAGCTCCAATGTCTCTGATTATGGTCTTTATTCCCATACATGAGAAGCCAGTGATGGATCAAAAAGATCCAGCTGAATTGGCGAAAAGCTCACTTGGTGGAGGAAAGTATAGCCGTCTAGCTACAGTATTAAAGGAACATGCTTTGGTTTTCAAAGGAGAAATGGAGAGCATGTAATATTTCACTGTAAAAGCTGTCCAATGAGCCAGGCAGCCCACCCGAATGTTACAAGGAGAGCGTGAGTTTGCCATATGCCATCAGATCATCAAAACAGATCTGGAAAGTCTAGTCAAGACAGGAGATGTGTCATGCATAGACAATGAGCAACTGGCATTGTTCCAGCGCTTAAGTTAAAAGAGAATTTGGGGTGGTTTCAAAGTGACTCTAAATCCAGTCTTATGTGCAGAACAATATCCTTCCTCGTAGTTAACATTTATTTGATTCTTTACCAGGCAAAACGTTATTGAAATTGAGTCCTGCCAAACTTACTTACAAATGCAGTTGGAAGAAAAAATCCTAGGGGAATGCTAACAATAGCAGTGCCTAATTAGTTTTACTGACCCAAATAAATTTTTCAAAATGTAAGCTCAACAGAAATGCTTCCATTAATTAAAGAAGAAGAAAAAGAAAATAAAAAGTCAACTGGAAACAAAAACATTCTCTTTGCAGGGTTTGCCATCTACACATTGCAATAGGTTCTAGTGCATGAGAACGGTTGTGGTAATTGGGCCTACAAATTGTGAGCTTAACTGTAACAAATACATGTAAGTTAATAAGAGGTCACAATTGCCTATAACAGGGATTGGCAACTTTTGACATGAGTCCCATCAGGGTAATCTGCTGGTGGGCCGCTTGACATTTTGTTTATGTTGACCATCCACAGGCATGGCCCCCCGCAGCTCCCAGGGGCTGCAGTTCACTGTTTCTAGCCAACTGGTTTTCCCCTTCTTTTCTTTATCTTTAATAAAAGATTAAAAAAAAACCTTAATGGTGTGTTTGCCATGGTACTAAGCAGCCCAAGGCCACTGTATATCAAATTCTGGACCTTGTTTAACAATTTTTCGTGTTGGACAATAGCTGGCTTATGCTAACACCTGGGCCCCTATAGTCCATCTAAATTAAAACAACAGAGCTTGATTATGAAATTGACTTTAAGCTAGAGTGAAAACCAACATAGAATCATAGAATATCAGGGTTGGAAGGGACCCCAGAAGGTCATCTAGTCCAACCCCCTGCTCGAAGCAGGACCAATTCCCAGTTAAATCATCCCAGCCAGAGCTTTGTCAAGCCTGACCTTAAAAACCTCTAAGGAAGGAGATTCTACCACCTCCCTAGGTAACGCATTCCAGTGTTTCACCACCCTCTTAGTGAAAAAGTTTTTCCTAATATCCAACCTAAACCTCCCCCACTGCAACTTGAGACCATTACTCCTCGTTCTGTCATCTGCTACCATTGAGAACAGTTTAGAGCCATCCTCTTTGGAACCCCCTTTCAGGTAGTTGAAAGCAGCTATCAAATCCCCCCTCATTCTTCTCGTCTGCAGGCTAAACAATCCCAGCTCCCTCAGCCTCTCCTCATAACTCATGTGTTCCAGTCCCCTAATCATTTTTGTTGCCCTTCGCTGGACTCTCTCCAATTTATCCACATCCTTCTTGAAGTGTGGGGCCCAAAACTGGACACAGTACTCCAGATGAGGCCTCACCAATGTCGAATAGAGGGGAACGATCACGTCCCTCGATCTGCTCGCTATGCCCCTACTTATACATCCCAAAATGCCATTGGCCTTCTTGGCAACAAGGGCACACTGCTGACTCATATCCAGCTTCTCGTCCACTGTCACCCCTAGGTCCTTTTCCGCAGAACTGCTGCCTAGCCATTCGGTCCCTAGTCTGTAGCTGTGCATTGGGTTCTTCCGTCCTAAGTGCAGGACCCTGCACTTATCCTTATTGAACCTCATCAGATTTCTTTTGGCCCAATCCTCCAATTTGTCTAGGTCCCTCTGTATCCTATCCCTCCCCTCCAGCGTATCTACCACTCCTCCCAGTTTAGTATCATCCGCAAATTTGCTGAGAGTGCAATCCACACCATCCTCCAGATCATTTATGAAGATATTGAACAAAACAGTCTGTTTTCATTATCTGTACAATACTGAATGATGTGAAAAAAGTCAATGTACAGCATAAGTATAGAAAGAAAATTAAGTTTTAAAAATACTTTTACTTATAATAACATATGTTAGAATTTAAGGAAACTGAAAAAACATTTTGATTCATAAAATATGACTTAGGTTAAGCTTTATTTGTTTGAGCCAAAATGAAGGAGAGTTGCTTTATCAGCAGAGGATCATACAAAATACTGGGGGTCTAAATTACATGTTACAGTTCAAGAAAGAGATCTTGGAGTCATTGTGGATAGTCATTCTCTGAAAACATCGGCTCAGTGTGCAGTGGCAGCAAAAAAGCTAACAATGTTAGGAACCGTTAGGAAAGGGATAGATAATAAGACAGAAAATATCATAATGCCACTGTATAAATCCATGGTACACCCGCTCCTTGAATACTGCATGCACGACTGGTTGCCCTATCTCAAAAAAGATATATTAGAATTGGAAAAAGTACAGAGAAGGGCAACAAAAACGGTTTGGGGGTATGGAACAGCTTCTCTATGGGGAGAGGTTAAAAAGACTGGGACCGTTCAACTTAGAAAAGAGATGACTAATGGGGGATATGATAGAGGTGTATAAAATGGTGACTGGTGTGGAGAAAGTGAATAGGTAAATGTTATTTACTTCTTCGCATGACACAAGAACAAGGGGGGTCACCAAATGAAATTAATAAGCAATAGGTTTAAAACAAACAAAAGGAAGTACTTCACACAACACACAGTCAACCCATGAAACTTGTTGCCAGGGGATGTTGTGAAGGCCAAAAGTGTAGCTGGGTTCAAAAACTAATTAGATAAGTTCATGGAGGACAGGTCCATTGGAGGACATTAGCCAAGATGGTCAGGGATGCAACCCCATACTCTGAGTGTCCCTAAATCTCTGACTGCCAGAAGCTGGGATACGATGATGATAAAGGATGGATCACTGAATAGATTGACTGGTTCTGTTTGTTCCCTCTTGGAGCATGTGGCACCGGTCAACTGTTGGAAGACAGGATACTGGGCTAGATGGACCAATGGTCTGATCCAGTGTGGTGATTCTTATAATCTGGTTGAAAATAGCTTTCATTATTTGTATGCATTAACTATAAATTTCTTGGAATAGTAAATTAATTTATATGCATTGATTGTACATCCCCTCTGTAGTGAAAGAAACAACTGTTAATAGAATTAACTGTGAACTAGAGAGCTGTACAAATTATCTTCCAAATGAATATTTGCTAAACATGACAGAGGCTGTGAGAATGACTAGCAAGCTCAGACAAGTACAATGTCATCCATGTCAATACTGGAAAAATAGTTCTTGCCAGAAGTTGTTTTGCATACTTAACAATATGGCTCTGACACGAAACAGTGGAAAATACTGATGAATGGTAAGTTGTGAAAGAACAATTTAGTAAGGATGAAAATACTAGATATGCTGAATCCCTTGTGTTAACATAAACATATCACAGTGTTTCTTTTCAGTATAGTTAATATTCTTCAGCTGTGCCAAGTGATTCATTGATGGTTGCAGAGGATATACTTGAAAATCTGAAATGTGGTTGCTATGAAATTGTGAGGCAATGGCATCTGGGTAGGGCGATGTGACACTCATACATCCTCAGTTCTCTTAGTGACTGTGGTTTAAAACAAAAATAGAACAGGTGAGAAGTAGTTCCAACTCTTTACGAAAAAAAGTATTACGGGATTGTACAGTTGTTGAACAACCTAAAGCTAAATGATAATGAACTGTGATGAGTTTTTTGCAGAAAGACGAGGTAACATTCCTGTGCAATACTCCAACTGTGCAGTGCAATTAGAATAATTTCTACAATGCAGTCATGAATAAAGGGAAGGTAGCTTAGAATCACAGGAAAGCAGGGCAGGAAGGGACCTCAAGGGATCATCTAGTTCAGCCCCTAGTGCTGAGGCAGGACCAAATATACCTAGACCATCCCTGACAGGTATTTAACCTCTTTTTAAAACTTGCAATGAGGGGGATTCCACAACCTCCCTTGGTAATCTATTCCAGAACTTAACTATCCTTTATAGTTAGAAAAATTTTCCTAATATCTAATCTAAATCTCTCTTGCTACAGCCCATTAGTTATTATTCTGCCTTCTGTGGGCATGGAGAACAATTGATCATTGTCCTCTTTTAACAGCCTTTAACATCTTTGAAACCTGTTATTAGGTCCCCTTCTCAGTCTTCTTTTCTCAAAACTAAACATACCCAGGTTTTTTAATCTTCCCTTAGTCAGTGCAGAAGGACCCCAGTGAGAGACACTATCAGAATCTAGTCTGGAAACCTGCAAGCCGCTGTTTGAACAGAGACTAGATTGGAGAGGGCACTCCAGGCACCAGGCCTGAAGAGACCTAACCCTCGACTGGATCGGCCAGGGGCTAAAATAAGAACAACTGTTGCTCGCTTTGGACTATAACTCTGTATCTAGGGTATTTGCAACATTTCTTGACAGCCCTGGTAAAATAACCTTCCCCTTAGCCATAAGTCTGTGTGGTTACTGGGACCCACCAGGGCTAGCTGCCTACAAGGCCTAGCTGCTGAAGCATGTACAATGCTTGCCTTCAAGTCATGGTACGCTTGGCATGCTACTGGCACCTAAGGGGTTGGTGTACTCCAGCACTGAGCAGCTGCAATAATTACACAGTTAATGCACTCCCAAGGTGCTGCACCATTGCTTCCCTGGTTTGCTCCCTGCCAGACCACTTCTCTTCAAGGAGAAAGGTGAACATTAAACAAAATAAATCCAAGGTAAATCTCACCTCTTCTGATGGTCCAGACATCTTGTGTCCTCAGCAAGTCTGGTAGAGTCCCAATAGTCAGAAGTCCAAGGGAGTTGAACCTCCCACAGTTCTGCAAGGAGGTACTAGTGTAGGTCTGTTCACTTCCATTGGCTGCCAGCAGCTGTATATTCTTAAGAAGGTGATGTTTGGGGCTTCAAGGGGAAGAGACCTGCATATGACTGAGAAGTATCCAATCACACATGACTCTGTCCAGGCTGGCAACCTATCCTCACTCCCTGGCCTAACATACACCCTTGGTAACAGTTATATAGTCCTACAAGTGTTACTAGGATGTTGTCTCAGACTATTGGAAAGGGAACTGAATAGCTATAGAGCAGTGGTTCCCAAACTTGTTCCGCCGCTTGTGCAGGGACAGCCCCTGGCGGGCCGGGCCGGTTTGTTTACCTGCCGCTTCCGCAGGTTCGGCTGATCGTGGATCCCACTGGCTGCGGTTCGCTGCTCCAGGCCAACGGGGGCTGCGGGAAGCGGTGAGGGCCAAGGGACGTGCTGGCCACCCTTCCCGCAGCCCCCATTGGCCTGGAGCAGTGAACCGTGGCCAGTGGGAGCTGCGATGGGCCGAACCTGTGGACGCGGCAGGTAAACAAACCGGTCCGACCCACCAGGGGCTTTCCCTGAACAAGCGGTGGACCGGCTTTGAGAAGCACTGCTCTAGAGGATGTCGGCTATGGCAGAAGGGGTGATGATGTGGCACAACCCCTAGTATGGTAACGGGTGTTATACAGCACTCATTTCTAGGGCTTTCCAGTAGCTCTGTAAGCAGCATCACCACCTCCACACCCACCCTTGGCGAACACACAATACCCACTGGAATTACTACATTTCCCACGCTGGGTTGACATCAGCCACGCTGTATATTTCAGGCCCAGCATATTCACAGACTTGGGCATTTTGACTGAGCTGCTGCAGTTGAGCTGTTTGATTCTAGTAAACTGGCCATTGGCCCATGCAGATGAGGTGAGAATGGATCCCATCATTATCCTGTGTGATGTCCTTCATGGCTCTGTCGAATGAGAGAGAAAATAGCAGAATTCTGAAGTCAGCTTGTTTCTGACCTGTTCACACTATGAGACTGGAGTAGTTACTGCTAATCCCTGCTACTTCTGCTACACCCTTATTTGTTCTAGTCATGAATGTGGAAACACAACTTCTTTTCTGCCTAAACCTTCCCTTTTTATCTGACTCATGACGAGATCCCCTAGGCAGCACATGCAGGCTGTGCAGCTGGTTCTGCAGCCATGTGCTGAATGTACAGTTGCTTTTACTGTCTATTGAGAAACACACTGCTTGGAAGCAGAGTGCATTTGCACTCCCGCAGGAGATGCATAGGGATTTTGCCAGCACATCTCAATATTGCAATGGAAAAATCTGTGGCTTCTTGAGATTAATTGCACCGTATATTTCCCCTGGAGGTACAGGATTAGTGGTTGGGCAAAACAGGCAGGAGACAGATCTGTCCACTTACATCCTGAAGTGTTAGGTGCTATAGAAATGCCTAGACAGCTAGCAAGTCATCAGAAACCTAGGGAACTTCAAACATACATGGGTGTTCTTGATGCCTTTGTGAGACTCCTAGAAGCACACCCAGCATTTGGCAGCATGGCTGACTTCCATGCCCTACTGCCATTGGCTCCTTACTTGTGGAGGCATCCATGTGACCTATTTAGGGAGGGTTAAAGTGTGCCTATCAGGAGACGGTAGTGATTCAGCCATGATGCATTCCAATGTAGATTAAGCATTTGCATGGGGAAATGTGGTATATGATGGGTGATCCCTAACTGCTTCCCCCCATTTCCCATTTGGTACAGATATGCTGTGAATATGTCATGCCTTTGTGTGAGAGGTGCTTATTTCCTGTGGGCAGGAAATTGCTTAGTCTTTGTTGACCTGTGTAAGGGGTTCCCAGTATTTTTTTAAACCCATCTGTAGATTATTATATGGCATCACCTCTGTAGTGTCTGAGGGCCTTCCAAATAATTCAACAAGACCAATACAAAAAAACACCACTCGTCTCACCACCTTTAAGAGGAAACTTGAATAAATATTTGGATGCTTTGTGTTTTTAAGGAGTGAGTTGAGTTGACTTGTCTAGACTGGCAATGTACCCATCACAGCCATCAGTGCCAGCCACCTGTGTAGCTGCACCAGAGCAAATCATGAACAGGTTAAGCTGCAATTCGTACTCGTGCATTTTATTCCAGTTTCAAGGAGTGATAACTGCATCAGTACAAAGAACAGCAAATAGCATCTTTCCCTGTCTATGCTAGGGGTTCACACTAGTGTAGCTAAACTGATGGCTGGTCACCAGTGCCTGAAATCCTTGGAGATAAGGCCTGAGTTCAAGTTTGCACATGTTTGTCTAGTCATTGACGGAAAAGTGAGTCAAGGAAGTGAGTTTTGCAGCCCGGTTTGAAAGCGATGAGAGCTGTGGTGATTCCTATCTCTTTCAGTCTACGTCCAAATGTCAAGAAACTACAGTTTCCGGTGCCAATAGGCCATCCTCTGTAAATTGACAGTTTCATTATTTCAGTGGGATGTGGATATGGAGGAAGGTAATGCATAGGGAGGGCCAATCCTGCAGCAACCTGCATGAAACTTGGAGGGAGGAGCACAGGTGGTAGGAGGGAAGAGTTTGGAGGAAGAGGCACTAGGCAGCCAGGGAAAGAATCTCTGTAGTAATTCAGCTCCCTCTCCGTCTAGTGCCCCATCCGTGGCCACTGAGGATGTTTGCTACTAGCAGTCACAGATTGGCCATATGTCATTGTAGGCATCTCATCATACCATCCCCTCCATAAACTTATCAAGCTCAGTCTTGAAGCCAGTTAGGTTTTTTGCCTGCACTGCTCCCCTTGGAAAGCTGTTCCAGAACTTCACTCCTCTGATGGTCAGAAACCTTTGTCTAATTTCAAGCCTAAACTTGTTGATGGGTTTATATCCATTTGTTCTTCTGTTCACACTGGTGTTTAAATTAAATAACTGTTTTCCCTCCCTGGTATTTATCTGTCTGATGTATTTATAGAGAGCAATCATATCTCCCCTCAGCCTTCTTTTGGTTAGGCTAAACAAGCAAAGATCTTTGAGATATTCCATTTCTCTGATCATCCTTGTAGCCCTTCTCTGTACTTGTTCCAGTTTGAATTAATCTTTCTTAAACATGGGAGACCAGAACTGCACACAGTATTCCAGATGAGGTCTCACCAGTGCCTTGTATAATGTTACTAACACTTCACTGTTTCTACTAGAAATATTTCGCCTCATGCATCCTAGGACTCATTAGCCCTTTTTCACAGCTGTATCACATTAGCAGTTCACAGTCATCCTGTGATCAACCAATTTATCCAGATCTTTCTCCTCCTCTGTCATTTACAACTGATAAGTTCCCATTTTATAGCAAAAATTCTTCTTGTTAGTCCCTATGTGCATGACTTTGCACTTTGCACTATTAAATTTCATCTAATTTCTATTACTCCAGTTTTCAAGGTCATCCAGATCTTCTTGTATGATACTGGCAATACCTCCCAACTTTGTGTCATCCACAAATTTTATTAGCACACTCACAGTTTTTGTGCCAAGGTCATGAATAAAAATGTTAAATAAGATTGGTCCGAAGACCAATCCCTGAGGAACTCCACTCGTAACCTCCCTCCAGCCTGATAGTTTACCTTTCAATGTGACTCACTGTAGTCTCCTCCTTAACAAGTTCCTTATCCATCTTTCAAGTCTCAGATTATTCCCCATCTTCTCCATTTTAACTAATAATTTCCCATATGGATCTGTATCGAATGCCTTACTGAAATGCAGGTAGATTAGATCTACTGCATTTCCTTTGTCTAAACAAAATCAGTTATCTTCTCACAGAAAGAGATCAGGTTGGTCTGGCATGATCTAACTTTTGTAAAACCATGTTGTATTTTATCCCAGTTATTGTTTACTTCTAAATCCTTAACTATTTTCTCTTTCAAAATTTGTTCCAATACCTTCTATATAGTTGAGGTCAAACTAACAGGTCTGTACTTTCCCAGATCAGTTCTTTTCCCTTTCTTAAAAAATAGGTACTATATTAGCAATTCTCAAATCATAGGGTACGACTCCCGAGTTTACAAATTCCTTAAAAATCCTTGGTACTGGGCTTGCAATTTCATGTGCTAGTTCCTTTAATATTCTTGGATTGAGATTATCTGCCCCTCCCCTCCCCCAGTTTTGTCCCATTAAGCTATTTGAGTTTGACTTCCACTTCGGATGTGGTAATTTCTACTTCGATATCCTCATTTCCATTAGCCACTCTGCCTGTACCCCCAAGCTCCTCGTTACACTTATTAAAAATGGAGGCAAAGTATTCATGTAGGCGTTGGGCCATTCCTTGATGATCTTTAATCTCCACCCCATCCTCAGTGCTTAGTGGTCATAGAATAGAATCATAGAATCATAGAATTTCAGGGTTGGAAGGGACCTCAGGAGGTCATCTAGTCCAACCCCCTGCTCAAAAGCAGGACCGATCCCCAATTAAATCATCCCAGCCAGGGCTTTGTCAAGCCTGACCTTAAAAACTTCTAAGGAAGGAGATTCCACCACCTCCCTAGGCAACACATTCCAGTGTTTCACCACCCTCCTAGTGAAAACGTTTTTCCTAATATCCAACCTAAACCTTCCCCACTGCAACTTGAGACCATTACTCCTTGTCCTGTCCTCTTCCACCACTGAGAATAGTCTAGAACCATCCTCTCTGGAACCACCTCTCAGGGAGTTGAAAGCAGCTATCAAATCCCCCCTCATTCTTCTCTTCTGGTCCCACCTCTTTCCTTGTTTTCTTTTTATTTATATGGCTATCAAACCTTTTACTGTTGGTTTTAATTTCCTTTGCAAGGTCCAACTTTGGTTGACTTTTGCAAATTCTTACCTTTTCCCTACACTTTCTGACTTCCAGGAGGTAGCTTTCCTTTGCTGATCCTTCCTATCTTCCATTCCTTGTAGGCTTTCTGCTTTCTCTTAATAACCTGTTGGAGAGGCTTGCTCATCCAGTTCGGACTGCAACTCTTCCCTACATTTTTGCCCCTCTTGTTTGAGATGCAGGCTTCAGATAGCTTCTACAACTTTGACTTAAAGTAATTCCAAGCCTCCTTCACATTCAGATCCTTGAGTTCCTCAGTCCAGTCCACTTCTCTGACTAATCCCCTTAATTTTTTAAAGTTTACTCTTTTGAAATCAAGGACCCTAACTGCAGACCTTTGTTTCTTTATTCTTCTATTTAGTTTAAATGAATTAGCTCATGACCACTCGAACCAAGGCTGTCCTCTACAACCAGTTCTTCTATGAGATTCTCACTACTTAACAATACTAAATCTAAAATAGCATCACCTCTTGTTGGTTGGTGACTATTTGGTGAAGAAATCTGTCAAGTATCACATCCAGGAATATCTGGGCCTGCCATTATTAGTAGCACCAGTCCTCCAATCTATACCTGGGAAATTAAAGTTTCCCATAATTACACAATTCCTAATAGAATGTATTTAATCAAAAATATTAAAGATATAGTCTCCATATTAGAAGTCTCTATCCATATCCAAATCAGATCCTGGGGTCTGTAGTAGACCCCAAGCACTATCCTTGCGGAGCCTCTGGGGCTTGGGTCCAGTGTGTTAATTCTTCCATGACTTAACCCCATTGGCAGAAAACACAACACTATAGTTATATTGTATAAGCCTGGTACAATTTCAGTTACTATATAGGATAAGAATTTTAACATACTTTAAATAAAACCACAAAATCAACATATAAAAATAATTTTCTAGGTTTTCTTTCACAGTGGAAAATTAATTTCCTTTTTGTGAATATTTTAGCCTCTGCTCTTTGTTTAGGCTGTGGAATCTTGTTTATCTTTGTCATAGCAACTGATGAGGATTCTTTCAACGAGGTAACAATAACAGTAATATAGGTTTTGTGGAAATACAAAAACCAGGAGAACTTTGCAGAACAAATTTTCTTGGTTTCTCTGGTATTAAGCTGCTTTGAAACATGCTGTTCAGGAAAAAGGGTTTTCATCTATTACTTTGAAGAAAAAACCTGTAAATATGTCATGAACAAGCATATGTAAATGGAGCTGCCAAAAGAAAGAAATGAAGTAATTTCAATCATTTCAACCTGCAGGCATCCTAAGTTTTCCTTTCCCTAACAGGATAAAGAACAGATGAGGACAGCTAGTAGGGAAAGTTGAAGGGAGAGACTATTTTTAGCAACACCTTCCAAATTAACATGAATATAAGGCCAGCTCGTTAGCTGGTATATAGGTTAGCTATTCACTTCAGCGGTGGTACACTGATTCGTACTAGCTGAAGTTCTGTTCCATTGGGCCAAATCATGAAATCCTTAATGAGGGCGCCATGCCCCCTTTTAGATGAGACAAAATAGTTACAGGAGTGTTCTATATCTGTATATATATGTAAATAGGTAACTAATAACGCAGAGGCAACATGGTGGGGGGGGGCAGGGAGGTCACAGATTTCTGCAGTCTGCCCCATAGGGCAGTGGGAATAGGCAAGTACTTGGGTTGCCTCTTGCCAGGATGCCCAGCAGCGAGTAGCTAGTAATTTCCCCTGGTGGCGGCTCTCACCATGTGTCCGTGCAGCACAGGGAGGGAGAAAGCAGCCAGGTGCCTAACTGTGGGCAGAGTCCCCCCACAGCTACATGGGGCTGCTTCTCTTTCCCCGCTGCTGGAGTGCCAGCACTTCCTGCTGCCTACTTTTCAGACTTCCCTGGGGTGAATGCCCCGTGCCTTTTCCCAGGGCAGAGGCCACTCTCCCACTCCTACAGCAGGGGCTCTGCTCAGGGCCTCGCACTGCATTGGACTTGTCCTGCCTTCCATATAGCAACAGCTTCTAAGGTGAGTCAGGATGGAGGTGGCTCTCTCTCCCGGAGCCCCACTGCATGGGGCTGGTCCAAGCTGCCTGGTGTCGCCCGCCCCAGCTTTCTGGTGTAGCTTGCCCCCACAAATGCTCCTCCACACCCTCCTGGGTTCTAGAACCAGAGGCGACGTGTGGGGCGGTCACATGCCCCCACACTACCAAGGGTTATGTGTCGCCTCTGTATAAGGTGCCAGTTAGAGGTGAGCAAAAATGGGAATTTCCATCCCAGGGGTAATGTCGATATCTCAACATTTGTGTTCATCCAAAATTGGGACGAAAAGTTAAAATATCAATTTTTCATGGAACAAAAAATAAAAAAAAATTGCATTCAGAAATGATTAAATGTTTTCTTTTGGCATTTTCAGTCAAAACAAAATAGTTTGATTTTCCCAAATAATAATGTTTTGCTTCCATTTGTTAACTGACCTAAAATGCTTTGTTTCAAGTCAGTTCAACACTAATCTGTAGTGTCCTATTGTGGTGCATTGCCTCATGAGAGCTGTAATTTGGGTTGCCTGATGCCCCTATTTTCCCTATTGACCATACACCCGTGATGCACCCACCAGGCGATGCAGCACACCACTCAGTCAGAGGAAAGACTGATGTATCCTGGGAGAGGTAGTCTGGCCAGGGAGCCAGGCTCATAGGAGATAATGGAGTCCTGAACTACAGCTCCCATGAAGCAATGTGACACCAGAAATGGAGTTTAATGCTGAACTGAGCTGAAATGAAACATGGACAATTTTGATTGAGCAGAAACTGCATTTTCTATAAGAAAAACATTCTGATAGAAAATTCCCAACCAGCTCTAGTGCCAGTAGTTGGGGCTCAAGAATAGGTAACATAGGCTCCTGGGTTCGGTAGGACCATGCAACAGGGTGCACCTCCGCTCCTGTCTTCTTTCCCCCTGGAAACTGTGCAGATTCCCTTGGTTGTACATTCACAGTACCATTTATTTTGGCCCTCCATCAGGACCTGAGGGGAACAGAGGTCTTCCTTCCGTGAAGCCTCTGTGTGATTGAGCTCAGCTAGCCTTGTTCCCTCCCCCTTCCCCGCCCCTTCCTCTTGGCATTTCTTCTGCCTCTTTGTCAGTTTTGGGCTGATGGGCTAATTTGCTCTTTATCTTACCCAGCTCAGCAGCCTGATTATGTAATTACTTTTATCATCTTTCTCTGGGGAACTAGTTGGCATCTAAGTAATCAGAGTGCAGAGCTCACCCGTTCATTCGCTGCATTTGTCACAGACCAATAAAACTTGTTGAAGTGCTCTAAAAATGACTTTACATCAGCTCTAACAGAAACCCCATGAGGTTCTTCCTAATTCTCCTCCTAAGAACAAGAAGGTTGCCCACTGCATTCTGCCCTACAGACATGGCAGGGTGTTAAAAGCTGCCAGCAGTAAGGGACAGCTGCATGTAGACCTTTCTGTTCCATATTGCCACCCCTCCACTTTGCCCCCAACCTCCCTACCATCTTGTATCAGCTGGTGTGGGAACATGCTGCCAGGGGCTCTCCTGAATGCTGATGCCTCAGAACTCATGGAAGGGAGGGGGATCTTGTACCGCTTACTAAAGACAATGGGCCTGATTTTTCACAGCCCCATTTGTACATTGTGTACATCAGCATGGTAGCATTTTATATACCTCTTGTACAGGTGTAAGTGACTGCACAAGGTGCAAGGCACTGGAGAATCAGGCCCACCGTTTGTGGTGATGTGCACTGTTTTGCCTTACAGGTTTGGGTGTCCGGGAGTTTTGGCTCCACCCTGTTTACAGCACAAGGTCCTCAGTTTTTAGTCATTATTTCTTTTACAGAACTTTCCTTGGCTTCAATCTGAGGTTTGATTGAGTAAGAGATTTAAGATTTGGCCATGGAAAATGCTCTCGATATCTCTAGTCATGCTCCATAGTTGCATAAAGGACCAGGTCTTTAACTGGCATAGCTCTATTAGAAATATGCTGATTTACACCTGGTGAGAATCTGGCCCAAAATGTTCAAGCCCTTGGAGGAATCACACTAATCTTTTAAAGCCAGAAATAAAGCAACCTTATGTGTCTGCAGCAAAATTCTATTGCAGTTTCATACCAAAGCAGTGGTTGCGGGATTGGTGTTTACTCTGTCTGCAGAATTTTGTTAATTAATTAATTTTGTCTACAAGCAAAGCTTTGAAAAAATGTGTGATACACGTTTTAGCAGCATACTAGCATACAGAAGCACTTTTGAATCATAATCTCAGTTGAGAAAGTCCTTAGCTCATTCAGGATGAAATTTGGCTGGAGTTTGAAGGGATTACTATTAGAGCAGTGAGAATGTGGGAAAACCTTCCTGGCAAGGCAGCTCACATTAACACTTAAAAGTAAAGTCTCAGACTTGGCTGTGTTAAGTTCCTAACAAGATCATTATGCAGTGATCAGAATCTAAATGTGACCTAATGCCACAGATGGTTTATTTATGGTTTCGTCTTGGAAAAATTTGAAGTTAACATTTTCAGTTTTATTCCTTATGGTAGGGGGGAACAATGGATAGTAGGGTAATGGTCCTGGTAGTAAGAACTCCTAAGCAATGGATACACTAGAGAACTTTTACAAAAATAACTCACACTGTTGCTAACCCCAGTTCAGTTGCACCATTGTTAACAATGCATTGTGTGGATGGATTGCCAGGGTCAAGTCAGTTAAACCTGCTTAATGAGCCTAATCAACATAGTGATGAAAATAGGTGCTGGACCCGGGGAGCTTCAGTAGGGCTCTCAAAATGCCAACATCAGTGCAGATGAAATGGTGTTAGTAACAGTAAGGATTTATTCGTTTAAATTCCTTAGTGTAGATAAGGCTCCACTGTAGTTTCTGCTCCTAGCTCTGACACTGACTTGATGTGACCCTCAGTGAATCACTTACCACCTTGTATTTCAGGTAAAACATATGTAAAGTGGGTGTAATAATGAGGCTTAATTAATTCATGTTTATAAAGCCCTTTGAGATTCTTGTAAAAGGTGCTAAATACAAAGCAGTTATTATCATAATGGATGTATTTGGGCATGTTACGGAGAAGCATTGTCCTTGCTGACTGCAGGCAATGCTATGCTACCTGTCAACTCACAATGAGTCACTCGCATACAGAGACAGGAATGAGTTGTAAGGACGGAGACAGAAGATACAGCTAGGCTACATTACAGCTGTTTACTTTATAAATTATTTCTTCTTGTTAATTAAATTCATATGTTGTTCTAAAACCTGCCTCAGTCATCACTCAAATACCAGAGTTCCTTTTAAAAAACCCCTCTTGGTTTACTGATAAGTCTTTTCCTTATAAAGAACAGGAGGACTAGTGGCACCTTAGAAACTAACCAATTTATTTGAGCATAAGCTTTCGTGAGCTACAGCTCACTTCATCGGTTGCATTATGCTCAAATAAATTGGTTTGTCTCTAAGGTGCCACTAGTCCTCCTTTTCTTTTTGCGAATACAGACTAACACGGCTGCTACTCTGAAATCTTTTCCTTATGCCACTCTGGGAGAACCAGGTTTCCTGTAGATAAGCTTATACTGCTCTTAATAGAGTTCCATGGCTAATGTCAGGAATAGATCAACAGAGAGGCAAGGAGGATGAGGTAATATCTTTTATTGGACCAGCTCCTGTTGGTGAGAGAGAGAAGCTTTCAAGAGGAGTATATCATTGATCAGAAGAGAGGTTGCCCACTCACATGTCAAGTACTTTGAAGGACTCCCTGAAGTTCCTCCCATATATGGCAATCAAGGAGAATGGCAAGCTTCCAGCTGTGGTGAGGTGGGCCAGAATGCTAAAATGCTGTGCTTGTCGGTTGCCAAAGAGAAGAAAAATATTTATTTGCTTATTGCCTGGAACTCCTGAAGCCTCTGTGGCTGTGAAAACGAAGAGGCCTGGGGAGCGGCTGCATAAACTACTTTTCAGCTGATGAGAACTCCTAGAGATATTAAGAAAAAAAGGTTGTCACTCTAAAGGTAGAACAAACACAACACTGAGAGAACTTCTAAGTTGCTTGAGGCCAAATTCTACACACAGATGTATATAAGCAGCTGCCATTAAAACCTGGGTGCTTCTGAAGACTTGGCTTTTGGAATGTGTTTCTCTACAAGAAGGCCTGGTGGTTATAAGTCATGTGGCTGAACCCATGTTTAAATTCTAATGGGTGGCATATACTAGGTAGGGTTTTTCCTTTGCCCATCCCAGGTCAGCTGAGTTATTCTGGTTTTACCTCATTAAAAAAAAAAAAAAAGAATCAGGAGAATTAATGCTGTATCTTTTAAAATATATTGGACTTGGGTGAACATTTTGATTGTTTTTTTCATTTTGTCCAGGAGCTCAGTATGGAGAAAACTTAACTTAATTTTTGAAATATAAGGAAGCACAATCCTTAAGTATTTACTTCTGGCAAAACGCCTATTGATATCAGAAGCAGATTTGCCTGAGTAAAGACTTCAGGACCTGAATTTATGTTTCAGGAGGGAGAAGAAACAAGTACAATTGAGAGTCAAATTACGTTTTTTTCCTTCTCATGAATGATCACCACGGGTAATAAAGGTTCTTCAGGCCAAATTAAGCCATTAGCTATGTCAATGCAACAACACTGTTCTAAAATTATGCCTCTGTGACACTGCTTCAAACCCACTGTCTTTTAATAAGTTTACACAGGTGTACCTGAATAGAATTTAGTGAACAATTCTGTTGGTGATGTACATGAAAATGTTATCCATTTCTCCCTCTCTTTTAAGTGATGTAACTTGTGCAGTGCTAATAGGAAAAAAGTACTAAAAACTTACTTTTGTCACTAAAATCAGCCCATATGACTCAATACACACAGGATGCACATGTTATGAAGGAAGTGCCAGTTTTATGAAGCTGTGTTTTCAGTGTTCATAACAAAGAACAAGCAGATGCCCAATGAAATTGATTTTCAACACATTTAAAGCTGATAAAAGAAACAATATGGAACTCAATGCTACAATAAATATTGAGCCCAAGAGCCTAGCAGGATTTGTAAAACGATTGAATGCTTATATGGATCACAAGAACATTCATAGTCACATTATATAGGAAAATGTTTTAAAAATAAATGGATATAAACCTCCTGCTTCAGAGCTCATGCCAACCACTAACTCACAGAGATTAGGAAGAAACTTTTGCCCTGGGCAGGTTATTCTATAGTTGTCCACTACAGGGTTTCTCACATCTTCCTTTGAAAGATCTGGTACTAGCTACTGTCAGAAAAGATACTGGATTAGATGGATATCTGGTCTGATCCAGTGTGGCAATTCCTGTGTTCCACTTTCTTTTTAAATGAAAAGAGTAAGAATATGTGAAATGTATTTTAATGGGATTATTCTGGCTATTTGATTTTTAACTGAAATCAATCAGAAATATATTATGTCTGATAGAACTAATTCTCCTGAGAAATAAATTGAGTAAAATTATACAGTATTACAACTACTTTCTCTAATGAATGGAGCCTGTTTTAGTACCATACGTCTATGGATCACATCATTATCTTTATAACAATAGTAAGTATTGACATAGGTATGTAAACCATACTGTGCCTTTATTAGTTTTAGTTACATTAACTAACTTATGTTTAGTTACATCAACATCATTCTTTTGGCAGATTCATGATCTGGTTTCCAAACAGTCCATCCAGATTATTAGGGTCCCTCAAACAAGGTCTTGACTTTAAATGTATATAAGTATTAAAATATTGCATGAGTTTATTTTCAAAGCTGGACTTCCATCTAGTATATAAAGAGAATGCACAAGGCTTTTTGTAATGTAATGGGGGATGAGTTCAACCATGACCTTAGAAACTGGGCTTCCTAGATTGCTGGATATCAGAGTTATGAAAATCATGTAATTGGTCTTTTGAAAGAAGGGAGGAGAGAATATATATTAAATATATATTTCATAATTTTGATAACAAAGGGGAGACACTCTTTAATCTATTCACTTCTTATGGCCCTTAATGGCAAATTTACTGTGTTTGATGGATCAGGTTATAATAGGTCTATCAGTGCTTCTAAATGAATATGCCTATGTGACAGGGTGCTCTGTGTTGAGCTAGGGTGTTCCCGTAAGCCCAGTGCGGGGTTGGTGCATCCCATCATCAGGGTCCCCACGTTAAGCGGGTGATTTCGGCCAAGTGGTCCCGGCCCCTGACGGGGTCATTTAGACAAATAGCCTGTAGTTTCTGGGTGGGCAAAACAAACAGTTGGGAGCCGTGGAGCCTCTTGGCTGGGGCAAGATGAACAACCAGTCTGGAGCCCTGCAGTCTCCTGGGTGGGGCAGGCAGCAACACTTGGGGAATTAGCCCCCTGGGAGGCGCAAAGCGGCAAGCAGATTGCAGCCCCAGGGCGGGGCAAAGCAAACAAAGTCTATGGCCTGCAACCTCCTGGCTGGGGCAGGCAGTTGCCCTGGGGGAATTAGCCCTCTGGGCAGGGCTAAATATCAATCATTCTATGGCCCCTGGGTGGGGCAAAACAAACAAACAGTCTATCGGCCTTACTACCCTCTGGGCTGGGACATAGAACAGGCAGCAGCTTCCTCAGCAGGCAGTGGCTTGGCTTCCCTGGCAGTATCTGCAGTCAGTGACTCACCTGGAGTGTAGTCTGGGTCTTCAGGCTCTACTGCCAGGAGCGTTGCAGGAACCAGTATGGTACGTCCTTCCTCCTCCATTTCCACCCCAACTGAGCTGTGCAGCCGCCTTTTATCTGGCTTTTCCACCTGGAGCATGTGCAGCAGGGGAAAGGAGGCATGGCCACCTGGGCCCACAATGATTAGTCCGCCCCTGGAGGCTCCAGTGCAGAGTTGGTACAGCCCATCGCAGCCTATCATATATAATCTCCCAACCATACTATAAAGTGGAATAGTCTTGCTTGCATACACATTACTAAACTGTGTTATAACCATATTACTGCATTATGTTATAGACAACTGCATATCACAATTTAGTAACATGTTTTGGTCCCAATTACAAGGCAAGACTAGACCCTGTTATAACACAGACGGGGACTATCGTTTTATAACACAATCTGTGAACAACTTAGATTTGAATGTGTAGACAGGTCCATAAGGGCCTGATCCTGTTCCCATTGAAATCTGTGAGAGATTTGTCACTGACTTTAATTGAAGAAAAATCATGAAGTAAATAATGAAAATGGATCAATACTAGCACCAATGTTCTTTGAATTCCCCATGTTTCCATGGTTTTCAAACTGATTTACGCTGGGAACCGGAAACGATCACTCTGTGGTCACATTGCGATTACCTGACCTTTTTCAATCAAATTAAGTAAAAGATTAGGTACTAAGCAGAATTTTGCACAGATTAGAATTTGGTTTTCAGTAGAAATTTCCTGTCAAGAGGGGAACATTTTATGGTTAAGATGATGGGCTAGGAACTCAGGAGGAGTTGGCTTCAATTCCTGGCTTTGCTACAGACTTTCTTTGTGGTCTTAGAAGAGTTCCTCAGTTCCTCATCTGTAAAAATTCAGACAATACTTTCATACTTCACTGGGTGTTGTGAGGACAATGTCACTATTATTTGCGACGTCCTCGACAGGGCCCATACGACAGATGGGTGCATAACAAAAAAGTAGAGAATATTTTTGATTGTGGATTTTTTTTCCTTACTGTATAGATCTTCATTTCTAATATGATTTTATTCCTTTCATAAGCAGTGTTGATATGGGAATAGGATGATATCTCAATTTATTGCAGTAAGGTCAATGTCTTGATAGGGTAAATATTTACTTTTTTAGACTAACCACTGCAACCTTGGATGAGATGAGGAAGGGCCTTAAATTTGAAAACATACAGAAATGAAAAAAGTAGAAATCTAGAAAATGTAAAGACATCATTTCCAGGGATAATTAGATTTTTTTCTTAATAGAGGTTTAACCTACTCTGATGTCTGAATAACAGGCATTGCTCCTGCTAAGAACAGTGTAGGCAGATGTAAGACTTTGGGCGTGCCTAGGCATGTGTATGGGCAAAGTGTGAGTGAGAGAGAGCATGCTTATTTTGGGAGGAACTTTTGGTTGGGATTTTCAAAGTAGTGCAGGATATTTAGTCCCACATCTTCCATTAATTTGAACGGGTTAAATCTGTTGCACTGCTTGGAAAATTTAAAACTTTGTCTGAGTTGCAAATTCAATTGAAAATTCAGAGTCAGACCAGATATGGACTTGGACAAGCTGTGAAAATATTTCAGTATATTTGTACACATTATAAAATGCTAACTTATAAAGGAAAAATTATCCACTGAAGAAACAACAATTAGGATGGTTCATATGATGCAGTTAAATTTATTGTTATGGAGGGAGTCACTAGAAGGTGCTGTCACACATAAGGGATTTTCAGTTTTTGAAGAAATATGGTATTGGTGTTAATATTGTGTTGTAGAGTCTTTTGATCTCAGCAAGATAGTTTGATCTCAGCCTTGATCTCTCCAAGTTGGTGCAGAGTTACTTCTTGATAAGTGGGCATTAGTGTTCGGGTTGAGAATTCTGTAAGAGGAGATTGCCTACATGCTGTTAGTGACTATCTCAGTTCAAGGACTGGTGTGAATCATAGGACTGGAAGGGACCTCGAGAGGTCATCTAGTCCAGTCCCCTGCACTCATGGCAGGACTAAGTATTATCTAGACCATCCCTGACAGGTGTTTGTCTAACATGCTCTTAAAAATCTCCAAGGATGGAGATTCCACAACCTCCCTAGGCAATTTATTCCAGTGCTTAACCACCCTGACAGTTAGGAATTTTTTCCTAATGTCCAACCTAAACCTCCCTTGCTGCAATTTAAGCCCATTGTTTCTTGTCCTATCCTCAGAGGTTAAGAACAACAATTTTTCTCCCTCCTCCTTGTAATAACCTTTTATGTACTTGAAAAATGTTATCCTGTCCCCCCTCAGTCTTCTCTTTTCCAGACTAAACAAGCCCAATTTTTTCAATCTTCCCTAATAGGTCATGTTTTCTAGACCTGTAATAATTTTTGGAGTAACAGCCGTGTTAGTCTGTATTCGCAAAAAGAAAAGGAGTACTTGTGGCACCTTAGAGACTAACCAATTTATTTGAGCATGCTCAAATAAATTGGTTAGTCTCTAAGGTGCCACAAGTACTCCTTTTCTTTCTGTAATAATTTTTGTTGCTCTCCTCTGGACTTTCTCCAATTTGTCCACATCTTTCCTGAAATGTGGTGCCCAGAATTGGACACAATATTCCAGTTGATGCCTAATCAGCATGGAGTAGAGTGGAAGACTTAATTCTTGTGTCTTGCTCAGAACACTTCTGCTAATATATCCCAGAATGATGTTCGCTTTTTTTACAATAGTTTTACACTCTTTACTCATATTTAGCTTGTGGACCACTATGACCCCCAGATCCCTTTCTACAGTACTTCTTCCTAGGCAGTCATTTCCCATTCTGTATGTGTGCAACTGATTGTTCCTTCCTAAGTGGAGTACTTTGCATTTGTTCTTATTAAATTTCCTCCTGTTTACTTCAGACCATTTCTTCAGTTTGTCCAGATCATTTTGAATTATAATCCTTTCCTCCAAAGTGCTTGCAACCCCTCCCAGCTTGGTATCATCCTCAGATTTTATAAGTGTACTCTCCATGCCATTATCTAAATCACTGATGAAGATATTGAACAGAAACGGACCAAGAACTGATCCCTGCAGGGCCCCACTCGTTATGCCCTTCCAGCATGTCTGTGAACCACTGATAACTACTCTCTGGGAACTGTTTTCCAACCAGTTATGCACCCACCTTATAGTAGCTCCATCTAGTTTGCATTTCCCTAGTTTGTTTATGAGAAGGTCATGCGAGACAGTATCAAAAGCTTTACTAAAATCAAAATATACCACGTTTACCATTTCCCCCCTATCTACAAGGCTTGTTACCCTGTCAAAGAAAGATATCAGGTTGGTTTGACACTATTTGTTCTTGACAGATCCGTGCTGACTGTTACTTATCACCTTATTTGCTTCATTACCTTTCCGGATACAGAAGTTAAGATGACTGGTCTGTAATTCCCGGGTTGTCCTTATTTCCCTTTTTATAGATTGGCACGATATTTTCCCCTTTCCAGTCTTCCATGATGCTCTAATAAATTGGTTAGTCTCTAAGGTGCCACAAGTACTCCTTTTCTTTTTGCGAATACAGACTAACACGGCTGTTACTCTGAAACTTTTCAAAGATAATCACTAATGGCTCAGGTATCTCCTCAGTCAGCTCCTTGAATATTCTAGGATGCATTTTATCAGGCCCTGGTGACTTGAAGACCTCTAATCATTAATGTCCAAGTAATTTTTAACTTGTTCTTTCCCTATTTTAGCCTCTGATCCTACCTCTTTTTCACCGGCATTCACTATGTTAGATGTCCAATCACCACCAACCTTCTTGGTGAAAACTGAAACAAAGAAGTCATTTAGCACTTCTGCCATTTCCATATTTTTTGTTTTTGTTTCCCCCCCTCCCCCATTGAGTAATGGGCCTACCTTGTCCTCTTGCTTCTAATGTATTTGTAGAATGTTTTCAAGTTACCCTTTATGTCTCTAGCTAGTTTCATCTTGTTTTGTGCCTTGGCCTTTCTAATACTTGTATTATTTGTTTATATTAATCCTTTGTGATTTGACCTAGTTTCCACTTTTTGTAGGACTCTTCTTTTATTTTTAGATCATTGAAGATCTTCTGGTTAAGCCAGGGTGGTCTCTTTCCATCTTCCTATCTTTCCTATGCAGTGGGATAGTTTGATCTTGTGCTCTTAATAATGTCTCTTTGAAAAACTGCCAACTGTCTTCAAATGTTTTTCTACTTAGACTTGCTTCCCATGGGATCTTACCTACTTAACTCCATGAGTTTGCTAAAATCTGGCTTTTTGAAATTCATTATCTTTATTCTGCTGTTCTCCCTCCTACCATTCCTTAGAATGTGCAAATAAAACTAATTACACTAAGAAAATGCCCAGACTCCACAGCAGTGATTTCTCCTCCTGTTCGAAAATGACCTGCAGACTCAACATCTTCTCCCACTCAGCAAAGGGGTGACATTACTTTAGCACTGCATAAGAGTAAAGGAAACAGTTGATTAATATTCCATAGTTTGTGTGGCCCTGCAAACAGCCTCATGCAGGCTTCCTCAACCATACATTGAAAACAAAGAGCACTGCAGGGCAGGTCTGTGTGGCTAGCACCTGGCTGAGAGTAGAAGCCTTGAGGACACTAGGTTTTAGAATGCTACAATGTTAATGTTACAACTTAGGATATGTCTACATTGAAAACACTGCAGTGTGTGGGGAGGTGAAAGCTCCGGCTGGGGGTGGGGCCAGGGATAAGGGATTTGGGATGCAGAAAGTGGCTTCAGGCTGGGCCAGGGATGAGGGGTTTGGGGTGCAGAAGGTGGGTCCGGGCTAGGCCAGGGTGTTGGGGTGTGTGGGGAGGTGAAAGCTCCAGCTGGGGCTGGGTCCAGGGATGAGGGGTTTGGAGTGCGGGAGGGGACTCCGGGCTAGGCCAGGGGGGTTGGGGTGTAGGGTGTGTGTGAGGGGGTGGTACTTAGCACGGGGGGCAGTGTGTGGAGCCTTCCAGCCCCTGGCTGTCCCCGCCTAGTGGCTGCAGGGACCTGTGGCTGCTTCTAGGAGCAGTGAGGGGCCAGGGCAGGTAGGGAGCCTGCCCTAGCCCCGGGCCCCTGCTGCGCCGCTGACTGGACTTTTAATGGCCTGGTTGGCAGTGCCGACCAGAGCCACCAGGGTCCCTTTTTGACTGGGCATTCCTTCCTTTCCTGGACTAGATGACCTCTCGAGGTTCCTTCTAGTTCTACACTTCTATGATTCTAATGCCAAAGCTGACTTCAGTTTTGCAAAGTGTAGTGGGATATGGTGAATGGAACTGTGGGAAGAGCATAATACATTAATTTAGTATAACTTCCCAACACTTTAGGTATGTAATGTATATTATATTAATACCATGCATGTAATACCTATTAATGTGGTGTTTACTATGCCTTACACATGGTAGGAATGTAGGCTGACTAAATTAAACATGGGGGAGGCCTTATTTCTTGGAAGACAGGAGTACGGGGGATAAATTAATTAGCAGGCTGAAAACAGAATATTTGTGCTAAGATAAGTAAATGGATTAGTAAGCTAAGAGGCAGAACTGTACAGAGCATGCTGTACAGGGATTGGTTCCGACAAAGTAACCAAGCCAATCACAAAATGTGTTATGTAGTGTATAGTTAATGCAATGAGATGTGTAAATGTATATGGAAGGGAGAGGTTTGCTGTGTAACTTTGGATGTGTGGTATGCCCTACCCCTGATGCCCCATGCTTTAGCCTCATCAGCTCAGAGTAGCTCTGCTATATGCCAAATAAAGGAAACTAAGTGATGAGACTGGAGTCAAACTGCATTCTTGGGGAACTGATTGGAAGAGGTGGGAAGTGCTAACAAGTGATTTTTCCTTTCTTGGTATTCTACTGTTGAGAATAGCCCACTTCCACTTTAATTGAATTGTCTTGTTAGCACTGACTCCCCACATGGTAAGGCAACTCCCATCTTTTCATGTACTGTGTATATATACCTGCCTTCTGTTTTTTTCCACTCCATGCATCTGATGAAGTGGGTTTTAACCCACGAAAGCTTATGCCCAAATAAATTTGTTAGTCTCTAAGGTGCCACAAGGACTCCTCAGAGAATTTTGTGTGGGTTGCCCTGGTTCTATTCACATTACGTAAAGCAAAACTGTACTCATTTTCCTCAGACTTGCCTGCGCCATATAATTAAGTTACAGGGAGTGCCACTGATGGACCTCTTTCCATGGACCTCTTTCTCCTGTATTTCCATGCAGTAATCAGACTACAAAATGATGATAATAATGTGGGAGAGAATAGCGAGATCTGTTGTCATCAGATGAATTCAATAAGCTCTGTGACTGCTTTAGGTCCAAACCAGTGGCTGAATTTAAGAGGGAGCAGAGAGGTATTCCTGCTGCGCCCTCTTCCACAGGAATCCTGCTCCTGCAAGACAGAGCAGGATTCCCTGGGACCCAGGCCAAGGTGATGCTCTGTAAGGGTCACTTTGCTGCTCCACTGAGCAGGATCATGGTGCATGCTCATTAGATGGTGATGATGCTCTCTGATCTGCAGGCCATGCCCCCTTAGGTTGGTGTACCACTGAGTGCATTCCTGTATGCTAGAGGGGGATGCTACCTAACAGTTTGTGTGGGTTGGAATCTCGTCCTGCCCTCTCCTCCCTTTGTGTATTAGCCCTTAACTGGCATGCTTCTTTGCTTATTTTTTAGCAGACAAGATGTGCCTACTCCTCATTTTGGGCAGTTTGTTTTTTATTTGTTGGTTTCTCTGATTTGCTTTTTGTTAGAGAGACAAGGTGGGTGATGTAATATCTTTTATTGAACCAACTTCTGTTGGTGGGAGAGACAAGCTTTCGAGCTTACAGGGAGCTCACTGTCTTATTAGTTTAGATGATCTAAGGCCATTATTAGGACAGAGCTCTTTAGCTTTGCAAAAGATGAGCAGTGAGTTAGTTTCACTATGGGTTCAGTTGAATGAAATGCTTGGAGGTGATTTTTCTATCCAAGAGAGAGCTCACCAGTATAGAAAGCATTTCAAACACTTTTATAATGGAACTAATGAAGTGCACTAAACATTTGGCACAACACCAAGCGTGAGATTTTGTGCTGTGTCTCTTAGACCACCCTATGCCTGTCCCTACTAATAGCTGTTCAATTTTTCAAATTTTCCAAAATGATACACAAGAACTAAATGAAGGAGTGAAGCATTTGGAAGAAAGAATATTAGTCCATAGCTGTTGGTGTGCTAGAGCAGTGGTCAAGACCTCTGGAGAGAAGAGATGGGATTATATGCCACCTTTCTGCTCTCTTGGTCCTGGGACCTATCAGGGCCTGAACTTGCCTTGGCACAAAGCTGTTTTAACTTGCAATAGTTGATATAGGCCCCCAAGGAGCTGCTTTACTGGCCAGTGCATGGTTTTGTGGTTCTGCCCCTTCAAGCTCTGACACATCTTCTCCTCAGCCTGGAATGCCACCTATTCTGGGTCAGGAACTGCAGGAATGTGAATGCTCTGTGAGGATTGTTAGTTAATTGTTGCTGAGGATGCAAGTCACTAAGAGCTACAATCTTTTTAATATTGATGTTTTTGATAAAATGAGGCTTGCTGGCAGAACTTTATTTTATTTTTCTCTTCCCTTCTTAATTTAGGTTCCTTTGGAACTCTTGTTCTTCCAGCAGTAAGTATTCTTTTCTGGTACTACCTGACTTTCATAGCAAATGTTTGTGTTGGATAACTGCAGTCTCTCAATGCTTCTTTTATTGACTTAGGTTGATGACATGATATATTTTAGTGTTGTGCAAGGTGCAAATTATTTTGATACTCATGGAGTGGATGCCGCAGCTGACCAGTGAGCCAGGGAGATCCCATTCCAAATGTTTTTGTAGCTTGTTATAGAATAATTGAAGGGTTTAGAAGGCAAGTCCCAGCATCAGCTGGCATAGGACTCTAATATCTGAACAGCATTTACACTGATTAGTTTATGATTGGTAGACATCATTCTTCCCAACACACTGTGAATGCTAGGTGAATAGTGCCAAAACCCCCATCCACAAATATTAGATCAAAATTTTAAACAATTTCACATTGATTGTGTTCATACACAATACTCTGTTGGAATTACATTCTCTAGCAAACAAATTTTCCAACTTCAAACAATATGTTAATCAGATATTGGAGAATGTGTGAGAGGTGGAAAGTGCATTCTGAATTTGTAATCATAAGTATTCACATTGGAAACCTGATTTTAAGAGCTATGCTATCCTATCAAGGAACACATTTTACCAAGGGCTAGTTTTCAAAGGTTCTGAGCAACAGCAACTCCAAATGAAGTCAATGGGAGATGCAGATGCTAAGCATCTTTGATATTCAGACCCCAAATAACATGAATACTCAATCAAAACAACTGAATGTGACTGGCAAATATCAAATATTTGAAGCAACACTCACAGTGAACAGTTTGTGAATTGTGAGAAATCCATAGGTTGCAATATATTTGCACAAAACATTCATTCAGCAAACAGACTAAGAATTGAAGCCCATTCATGGATTCTTCATGAACAGAAAAGAGTTTAATTCACTGGCTATGTTAATTGTTAGTAATTATTGGCTCACTTCTTAAAGAGCCATTACATCTCCTCAAACCACTCCCATCTTAAATCCCATTATTTCCCACAAGCTTTGAAAGGAGGTAGTTGCTGTGATTACTAATGTATTTTAATACATAGTGAATAACCACATAAAAAGAGAAGAAAACTGATTTTGAGCCAGATCCTAGCCTATGAAAAGGTGGATTTGTGATGCTCCAGTGCTACAAAGCAGCCTTAAAGCTGTCCTAACAGGCCAGTGGGAGTCTTTCCTGGTGGGGAAATCCCTACAGCAACTCTAAGGCACCCTTCCAAGCTGTATTGCTGAAGCCTGGGCTTTGCTGGGGGAGATATGAGTGTGACCAGTGCATTCTTCAGTTCCTGGTGATCCCCACACACCATAGTGGCCTCTAGGGGACTAGTACAAGCTTGCACAATTTAGAGCAGCCCTGAGGCTGTGCTAATTTGTGATGAAGACTGAAACTGTGTACTGGCCAGTTCCAGGAAGTGTTAGATCTAAAGGTGGCTCTGATACACCCAAGGAGTCTGTAGAGTTCAGCTTATAGTGTCTTTAATTACTATCTGAAGCTATGATAACTAAGGCTAAGATTTTGTCTTGGTTATTTTTAGTAAAAGTCACGGACAGATCATGGGCAATAAACAAAAATTCATGGAGCCAGTGACCTGTTCATGACTTTACTAAAAATAACCAGGGTGCAGGGCTAGATAGGGGGAGGACTGGAGTCCCATGGGGGGATTGACAGGCTGACCTGGCTCCAGTGGCCGCAGCGGGGGATGCAGCCACGCGGGGCACACAGCCCACGCTCCAGAGCTGGCTGCAGCTGTGGGACAGGTGTGCAGACCTGACTGAAGCTCCCGCCAAGCCCTGGCCACAGCCGGAGAGGGATGCACAGTCCTGGGAAGCCACAAGAGGGCTGTGTGGCCCTGGCTGCAGCCCCACCAAGCCCGGGACTCTGTGGGGCTAGGGCACACGGCCCCAGCTGCAGCCCCTGGTGGAAGTGCGGTGCTGAGGCACACGGCCGTGTCTGCAGACCCCGCCAAGCCTGGGACGCTACGGGGCTAGGGCTCACGGTCTTGGCAGAAGCCGCCGGGCAGGGGCACATAGCTCTGGCTGCAGCCCTTGGTGGAAGCTGTGGGGCTAGGGCGCATGGCCTCGGCTGTGGCCTGGCTGCAGCCACCAGTAGAAACCACAAGGCTGGGGCTGCAGGGTCCTAGTTCCAGCTAGCCTCAGTTGCAGGGCAGGGGCGCACAGCCTCCTGAAGTGTAGAAGTCACAGAGGTCTGGTAAAGTCACAGAATCCGTGACTGCTGTGACCTCTGTGACTAAGTTGTAGCATTAATGATAACTAATTCATTCTTTCAAGGTGAGAATGTTCTTTTTCATTAGCATGGCTACAGTAGTCAACCATATTACCTACAGTGTAATTGTCTGGTAATACAATCTACATAATGTGTTACTGTGAGTTACTATTTTTGATTGTCATATTTTCCGAAAGAAACAGTAACTTCATGGGCTGAGGTGAGAGCTCATGACAGTAACTGATGTGATTTACAGCTGTACTTCTTTTATTCATAGCCCAGCTATTATTATTACTGTTATTGTTAAGAAAAAGAAAGTGAGGACAAGAATACCATTTGTGAGTGAGAATGATTTTTGTCATGGCTGAGGGAGGAGAGAATCATGAAAAAAAGATGGAGAGTGTAAGTGGGAAAGCACATAATAAGCTCCTATTGGACAGCACCCAAGAGTTGAGTAACTCCCATTTGGTCAGGAAATGCCCTTTTTAGAGTAGTTTTTTATGGAGCTGAGGAGTTGGAGTCAATGGCTACCATTATTTTAGCAGTGACTTCCTGAGCTTGTGGTCTCTGTCAGCTGAGAAATGTGACAAAGGACTCAAGTTACTTTTAGCAAAACAGTTATGCTACCTTATTTCCCTATTGCTGACTTCACAAGCCTGATAACTTCTGACATCAGCATCAAGAAGGATGAAATAGCCAGGGAAGTGACAGGAAGAAAAAAATGGATTTTTTTTTCAGGATGTGTTAGCATTATTGGGAAGTCAAAAAGTGATAGAGTAATCCATTTTGTTAATAATAATAAAATCTATGAAAAATGTATTTGGGAACTGCAAATAAACAATGTGTATTTTTCAGTAAAAAAAAAATCAAACTAAATCCTTGCAAGTGTGCTCATATAATAATTGTTAGAAATGTTTTCAATTGCTATGATAAAAGGGAGCAAGCTCTTTATTTGTTTTATCCATTGTTTTGAATCCTCTGAATATTTCTTGGACTTTTTCTTAGGGGAACTTGCCTGTTTCCACAATTAATACCATATCATTCAATATATTAAAATGTTCATATATTTAACTTAATTTTTTTTTACATATTGAGCCAATTTTTTGACAAAAGTTATAAGTGGGGCTGTGTCCCTTTAGTTAACATTTTCTAGAATATTTGTCCATGAAGTGTGAGAGGTTTAGAAGACATGAATCATATGTTCTTGGCAGTGAGTCTACTAAAAACTCCAGTTTAAAAAAAAAAAGCACCAAGTTTAGTGTGGCATTCCTCTTCAAAGATGTAGTTTGGTAAGTCCTCATTTGAATGATCGTCTTGGTTTCTGTGATAAATGTGCATTTGGCATAGGAAACAAAGATATAACTAGAGAGAGCAAAGAGAGTACAGTAGAACCTCGGAGTTACAAACACCAGAATTATGAACTGACCAGTCAACCACACACCTCATTTGGAACTGGAAGTACACAACCAGGCAGCAACAGCAGAAAGAGACGGAGAGAGCAAGCAAATACAGTACAGTACTGTGTTAAATGTAAACTACTGAAAAAAAAGGGGAAAGCAGCATTTTTCTTCTGCTTAGTCAAATTTCAAAGCTGTATTAAGTCAATGTTCAGTTGTAAACTTTTGAAAGAACAACCATAATGTTTTGTTTAGAGTTACCAACATTTCAGAGTTACAAACAACCTCCATTCCTGAGACGTTCATAATTCTGAGGTTCTACTGTATATTTTAAGATATTTTCCTTCATGCTGAACTCCTGATTTTCACTTTTTTTACTTGCTTATATAAATAGAAAATTTACAAAGGAGAACAAAAATTATTGATTTCTGTGTGCATGCACGTATAGATACACATTCTGTATAGACATACGATTTAATCTGTATAGTCATTGTATGGCATTTTCCCCACCCTGGAAATTCCATTCACTCATATGACCTTAAAACAAATTTTAAAAGCAAGAGAGAGTTTATTTACAGAATATGGTACGACATTTTTCAGTGCTGGGCCTGGTGAATTAACAGATGCAATTCTCATTACCAGTTTGAGGTGTGTACTTAATTTCCTGTATGTTTTACTGAAAAATGTCAATCTATTGCGTTTAAATTGATTTGATTTCAGATTCCATATTTACACCTTTCTAACTGCAAACAAAAGGCCATGTCACACCATAAGTTTTTTTTTTTTTTTTTTTAACCAGAAATCATCTGGGTGTTTTGTTTAAAAATCTGATGGCACAACAGGACCCAGAATTTGGGTTAGCATGGGTCAAGGATCCACAGTACCTGAGGCTCACTCATTATGCAATGCCTCATTCAGGGTGAAACTCCCCTGTGTACCACCTGACTCTCTACACTACTCAGGCCCTGCATAGGGCATGCATATCTGCTAGGTACTGCTGAAAGGATTTCTGCTCTGAACCTGCATAGAAAGCTATGATGGCGGCCAGTGGGGGGCGGAGCCTGGAGATTTACATTTATTATTGTTTTTTCCTTAAAGTATTGGGGGGAGGGGGATAATTATTTTGAAAAGTATTATTAGAAAAATTATAGTGTGTGCGCTACGTACAAACTTTTAAGCCACTGTAACATGGCCAAATAAAACCCAGTTTTCCCTGAAAGGCACTCTTCCCAGGGTGATGGCCCAGTTCCCCAATGCTATTTAAGTGCCTAATCCCCCTCCCCCATCCAATCCGGCATACTCTCCTTATCAGGCCTTTTGTTCAAACTTTCCAGGAAAATTCATTAGCAGACAATGACCAAGTCGGGAAAATTTCAGCCCCCAAAGTGAAAATTGTGGAAATTGTTAAGCAATTGAACTAAAAAAAAGGAGATTGGGGCGAGTTAAGTGGAAATGCTTAGGCAACTTTAACTATAAATTTTTCTCAGTGCTCCAGCTATATATATACATACATAGAAAGCCTCCTGCTTGCATTTTGGTTGAGTCTGATTATAGGCAGGAATAAGAAGAAAAGGTTTCAGAAAGGCATATCTGAATGCAAGTTCTCAGACAACTAGCGGGTAATTGCAAGGAATGACACTTTTAGAGTCAGACTCCTAGCTACCAAGTGCAATGTTTCTTCAGCCTGCTGGGGCATGTCTATGGAAAATTATGGATGTTGGTTCCATAACAGGCCAAACTACTCAGGAAATAGGTTGGCTTGTTAGGAAGTCCAACAATCAACTCTGCATCCAAACAGCTAAGGATCTCCCTATGGGGAGGAATGGTAGGCTGCTTATCACTATCACTTCAGGATTTTGCTCACAAGGGAAAAGTACCTCTGTGCAATCAGAAGTAGTGCAAGTGGCTGTATATCCCAGGCAGTCTGCAGAGCTACTTACTGAGGAGGTTGCTTTCTGCTGGAGTGAGCCATTTGTTTCAGATTTCTCCAAAATGATATATTTAAAGGCCAAACTAGCTGGGTGGAAATGTACCTAGCAAGCACTATTTGAAAACAGGAGGCCTCTCAGAGAAGTACATATTCACAAGAATGAGACAGTTTTCACACAACAAAACATATTTCTCTTTTTGTGAACTAAATCAGTTGACCTGCTCCTAAAGGTGTCAGGGTGTACATGACATGTCTTTATGAAACACGCTTACCTTTCATGTTTACAAATTGCAGTACATGAGACTGTAACAGAGATACTCTTTTTCTTTCAGCTGCCTTTGAACAGCAGGGCTGGCAGTTATGAGTTACTGGTGAAAGGCCATGCCGAGGGCCGGCTGTTATTCTCTAACAGCACCAGCCTGTTATTTGAGCACAAGAGTATCTCTGTCTTCATCCAGACTGACAAGTCTCTATATAAACCAGGCCAAGAAGTGAAGTTTCGGGTTGTCACTGTTGATCCTGATCTCAAACCCTTCAAAACTTCTCTAAGCATATACATCCGGGTGAGTACACATTGGAAATCTAGCAATAAACTGGAATCAGCTTGACATTTGAATTTCCAGTCAAGTCATGCTCCTGAGTATGCTCACATTTAACATGCAACATGGGTTTTACTTTAGGACCCTCGAGGGAATTTGATTCAGCAATGGTTGTCAGAGAAAGGTGATTTGGGTATGGTTTCCAGAAGATTTCAATTATCAACAAGCCCTCTACTTGGAGACTGGTCAATACAAGTACAAGTCAATGTGAGTATTAACACTGTTGAATTGTATAGAAGGTAAGTTCCTCCTGCCAGACAGTGAAATTCCCCACAGTTTAAGAATGAAATCTACATTTGCAATGATGAGACAAAACAGAAACAAGTATAAGCCCTGATCCTGCAATGAGGCTGAGCCCTCTTGAAGTCAATGTGGGTCTGCCTGTACAGAGCTCATTGCAGGACTGAGGCTATAGGCTGGGATAATTAACAAAACCTAGGTAAAGGTTTTAATAGTATATGGTTTTGTAGCAAACTAGAATTCTGGACATTCTAAATTAAGGTGCATATTTCATCCTGAGCTTTGAGTTTTGGTTTTGACAGATAACGTTACAACTTAAATGTTGTTTACATTTTTTTTTAATAAATGTTCCTTCATGAAGGAAAAAAGTCATGGAAGGTTACAAGCAGACTATTCTGGTGTCTTGAGAAGAGGCACACTTAGATTTATTAATGACAGGCAAGTTTACAAAAAGTCAACACGGTATGCAGCCAGTCACTGGCTAAAGAGGCCATAGAATCAAACACTGGAGCTGTAATTTTAAAAAGGGCTGGATAGTTTTATTTCAGCAGAACCTCAGTAATTTATACTAGTGATTGGGAGAGCCATTAAAAATGACTGAGTTATGCACAAAGCAAATAAGTGAGTAATAAAGCAATGATAAGGCATCACAAAATGTGTCACTAAACTTTGGTTAGCTGGTAAGTTGTAATTTATAATAGGTTCTAACTGTTTACAATATTCCATGGGATACCAGTAAACGTAATGTATATTTTGTAAATGTACATGTCATAGAGGTTAATAATGACTGCTCTAAAAGTGTACTGTTTTGTAGTCACATTTCCAAAATTTCCTCTAATATGGCTCTCAGAAATTCAGCTTCATGTTTCCTATCCAGTTTGTGCTTGCAAATTCCCATCTGGGTATGTAAATTATTGCTTGTGTACATACAAATTCAGGGCCTGCTCCAAAGCCCAATGAAGTCAATAGAAAGAATCCCATTCACCTAAATGAGTTTTGGATAGGGTGGGGGGTTGGGGGCTCAAGTTTAAAGACTGGTTTAAAAGTGTGTAATTTTAGTTTTAGTTTGCTGTTCACAAAAGTTTAGAGATTCATAAAGTCTAAAGTGGGCGATAGTAGCAGTCATGGATACATTTAAGGATCTGATTCTGCAAACATTTACTACTGAGTATGGTGTTCCCTACTGTTAGTAGATCCACTGAAATCAGGATCGTAAGCATTGTTCTCTGTAGCAATGATTCCGGGTTTGGGCCTTTGGTTTGTAACTGTCTATGGGGGAGAAAATAAAAGACAAAGTTGGAAAAGCTCCTTATTGGAAAGGAAAAAAGAAAAATTCCTTAGCTTCTGTTTTGACTAGTGTGGTAGCTCTAAGAGAACAGAGGAAAAGCCATACAGGGGAGGTGAGTTCTTGTCAGATTATAAGAACTCGTTCTGCAACTGGTAAGCCACCCAACACATATTACAGGATATGAATAAATCTCAGTAAAAATGTAGTGTTCCCAAAAACCTGAAGTTTTGAAATTTAGGAATCTACAGCAAAGTTCAGGGAAAGCATATACCGCTTGGAGCTTCACACATAGGGCTTAGCATGGCACTGGATACAAACGCAATATGAAAAAGAGAATGAGATCACATATTGCTGCAGAGAGAAAATTAGGACACTATTTAGTGTCATCCCAATGACTGGCAGCAGTTCACAAAGCAAATTAGCACAAAACATATGCAACTTGCTTAGCCAAATAAGCTTTAGGGACTATATAAGCCTGAGCAAGAAGGGGAATTTCAGTGAGCCCCAAATGTCAGGTCAGTCTTGAAAGACATTGGCTGTGGCTTGATAAAGCCTGAGCCATTTAGCTCATTGTGCTTGTATCTTGGAGACAACACAACACAAACCTCAGATTCAAGCATGTGTATTATTTTCCATAATAATTCTCTTTTCCCTTCTGGCTCTCATGCATGCTCAGATTTGAGCTTCACACTGTACAATGATAGAATATTTTGCAGCATTTCTGTGCGAGGGAGCCTATGCTCACATACTATGGAGATGTCTTATGTTGATGAAGGTCTTATATTTTCAGAACACTAAATATCAATGAATATACTTCTGAATTTGTATAGGAAGAAGGGAATTATCATACTGGATCCATCCAGTGGACTATCTCATCCAATATTTTGTCTCTAACAGCAGCTAATAGCATATGCTTCAGAGGACTGTGCAGGAAACCCTGCAGAAGACAATGGTAGAGTAACTTGCCTCCAGGAAAAGTTTCTTCTTGACTCCATTAGTTAGGAGTTGGCTTATGCCCTGAAGCAAGAGAGTTCATTTTCCTTTCCAAAACTCTTGGGGCCAGATTCTGACCCCCTTATGCTAAGTAACACCTTGCTCCATGAAATGCTCTCATTTATTTCCATGGCATCACTCCAGGAGTAAGGTAGTAATCAAACAGAGTAAGGATATCGGAATCTGGCCTTAAAAAAAAATCTTTATTACTATAACTCTGGATGTTCCTCTTGGGTAAAATTTTCAAAAGTGCCTAAGTCACTTAGGAGCTTAAGTCCCATTGACTTTCAGTGGAACTTAGGCTCCTAAATCTTTTGAAAATTTTACCTGTTATCCCTATAATTATAGAATCATAGACGTTAGCTTTGATAAAAACCTTTGAAGCTATCTAATTCAGGAGTTCCAAAAGGTATTCATAGTGTGGACCACATTTAAATACAGAGATTGTCTTTCTGCAGATCACTAGCAAGTGCTTCATGGATTATCAGAGGTCTGTGGAACATACCAACCCCTGCTAATGCAGGATTGGTCCCTGTACTATATTTTCTGGTGCTTTGTCCAGTTTGTTGTTAGAAGTCCTGAAATCCAAGGCATCCACAACTTTCCTTGCAGACTATTGAACAATCTGATATGTCTCACTGCTTAGGAAAATTTTGCTGTTACTCAGGCTAAATATTCTCTTTATTCTCTTGCTCATCCCCATTGTTCTTATACACTTATTTGTGCCACCCCAAATTTGTGCCACCTCTCTCTTCCTGGAGTCAACAGCTTTCACATGTAAGATGATTATCATGCTTCCCTCTGCTCCAACTCTGTCCCTGGCCAGCCAATGTCCTGCTCCCACCTGCCTCCTGTGTGGTATTGTGCCCCAAGTCAGCATGGAGCTGTGTTCCACACTATGCAGAGGGTGAACACCTTTTGTATGGCTCCCATGGAGATTCCACCCTAGTGCAATGGAACTGCACTGATTTGGCTACAGATGATGGAGCTGGATTTGCCTCAAGAAGAAGAGGTCCCTTGCGTCTAAGTGTTCAAAGAAAAAAATTGTTTTATCTATTTATATGTAAAGTTGTACAAATGCACCAGCTATCCTTCCAAGCAGGGTTACACAGAACTTATGTGTACCATTAGGGAAAACTTAGTTGCTGCAGGATATAGAGATTGGCTCAAATGGTAAGATCTGAATACTGAGCATGATCAGAACTTTCCCAGAATTCTAGGGTGTTCAGATTTGGCTTTTAGTTTGGCCTGTTGTACACATAAAGGCCTTTTGCAACATTCAGATCTGGATTGATATTTGGATCTGATTGGCAAGGAGCTGAGACTGGGATCCATCCCCCCACTCCAATCCCCCTGTCAGAGCAGGGCCCCCTCACACTCTGAGCCCTCTGCTGGGGCAAGGCCCGCTCATACTCTCATCTCCCTGCTGATAGTCTCAGCTCTTCACCAGCCAGCAATGCTACATCTTCCCTGGGCCTGCAGGGTCTGCCGTGGGCTGGACTGGGCAAGGCCTCCTAATCTCTATGTTGTCAGTGCTACCTCTTCTCCCTGCTGGCTGCACAGACCTGTGGCCTGGGTCAGAGCTGCGTTGGACTGGCCAGCACCATATGGGTCATCTATGTGCTGAGCTGGTTCTCGATGTTCATTCAGGTGCCATTCAGCACCCTGGCCATCGATGAGACATTTTTTCCCCAGCCTGCACCCCCTACTCCCCAGGGTAGGTTTAGTCTATCACCACCCCATACCCCACTGCTCTGGGATGGGACTAGCCAGCTAACCACCCACAAGTAGCTGCATCCTCAGTGGGCAGGTGAAAATGGAGATGCCTGCTTCCACCTCCCTGCTGTTGGAATAATCATGGTATTGGACTAATTTAATTATTTCTGCATAGTCCATGAAATTTTGATTTTCATAGGTCCCTATTAATAGGACTCTGCATGACTGCAGGGGTTCATCCCCTAGCAGCTTCCAGTGCAGGATTGGGAGCTTTTACAGTACATCTTTAAGAGAATATATACTTCATAATTAAAAACAAAAATGATTTTTTACAAAATCATAAAATGTTACTATAAATTCACTCAGTCTAGATAGGTTTCAGAGTAACAGCCGTGTTAGTCTGTATTCGCAAAAAGAAAAGGAGTACTTGTGGCACCTTAGAGACTAACCAATTTATTTGAGCATGAGCTTTCGTGAGCTACAGCTCACTTCATCGGATGCATACCGTGGAAACTGCAGCAGACATTATATACACACAGAGATCAGCTGGATAGTCAGTTGCAATGCAAAAGAAGTGGAGTTTTTTAAAAAAATGTTGCCCACTAGATGTCAGTATAACCAAGAAAAAGCCTTAATAGAAAACTAGGATAAAAGCACTGAAATCTGCATGCTTCAGGCATTGCAACAGAAAAGTCCTATGATGTTTTTTCCCCTAATACAGGGCTTTAGCATTATTTCTCCTTGACAGCAGAGACAAAATTTTAAGTGTACATTCTATTCCCACAGGGGGAAACAATATACAAATTTGTAGTATTCAGTATTCATTTACTAATAGTGCTGACTGAAAATTTTTCAACAGTGTTTTTCTGCAGAAAATGCTTTTTTATTGAAACAGAGCTTCTGTGGGAACCTGTCAATTCTGATGAAATTTTGTTTAGAAAAAATCAAAATTAAGTGTTTGTTAAAGTTGAAACATTCCATTCCAATAAGGTCAAAACAGAACATTTCAACCATATCAAAAAAGCTTAGTTTCTATTTTTTCTAAATGAAATGTTGTCAAAATTAACACGTTCCCATGGAAATTTTTTATTTCAATTAAATGATTGAGTTTAAATTAAATGGAAGGGTAATCAAAACCAGTTAGTTAATTATGGTTTTTGATTTCTAAAGGGCAGACTTTGGGAAATTAAAGAAATTAGCTAAAGAAATCAACTAGATTGAAGAGTTCAAGGACTTAAATGTGGAGGAGGCTAGGAATTTCTTCAAATCAGTTATACAAAAACTATCTGAAAATTTGCACCCCCAGCAATAGGAAAAAATTTGCAGGGAAGAGCTCCATACCCAGCTGGATGAATAATCACCTAAAAAATTTTTAACAGGAGTAAGCAGAGTGCCTATGAGGAATGGAAAAAGGGGTTGATTCGCAAAAAAGCTACATTGTGTAGGTTACAAAATGTAGTAATAAAGTGAAAAAGGCTAGAAGTCAAGCTGAATTAACTCTTGCCAAGGAAATTAAAATAAATAGTAGTTTTTTTAGTTATGTAAATAAAAAGAGAATATGGAAAGATGAGGATGGGCCATTGGGCAGTGTAGATGGGAAGGAGATTAAAGATAGTCTAGGTATGGCCCAAAACCAAGATGAATACTTTGCCTTGGTAGTCAGTAAGGATGATAATATGGAACATGTGCATTAAGGCAGTACGGCTGGTGGAATGGGTGTCTAGAAATGGAAATTAGCACATTCAAGATGGAAGAAAAACTTTCAGTTCAATGCGCTCAAATTGCGGGGTTGAGTAATTTCTATCCCAGAATACTGAAAGAACTGGTACATAAGATTGCTAGTCTGGTAGCAAGGATTTTTAATAAATCTATCTATTCATGGGTAGGACCATATGACTGGAGAATAACTAACATTGTACCTATATTTAAGAAAAAGAAGAAAAGTGACCCGGGCAATTACAGAGCCATTATTCTGACCTCAGCAGTATGCAAGGTTTTAGAATAAATTGTGAAGGAATGAATAATTAAATTCAGTGAGGTAAATGGTAAAGGTGATGTATGCAACATGGATTTACTAGAGGTAAATCATGTCAGGTTAACTTGATTTCCTTCTTTGAGAAAATAACTGATTTTTTTAGATAAGGGGACTGCATGCAGTAGATTTAATATACTTGGACTTCAGTAAAGCATTTGACACAATACCACATGGGAAATTATTAATTAAATTAGGGAAGATGGGGATCAGTACAAGCATTGTAAGGTGAATAAGGAACTGGCTAAAGGGGAGAAGGCAACGGGTTGTGCTGAAAGGTGAATTATCACATTGGAGGAAGGTTACTAGTGGAGTTCCTCAAGGATCCATCTTGGGACCAATCTAAGTCAATATTTTTATTAAAAGACCATCGCACAAAAAGTAGGAGTGTACTAATGAAGTTTGCTCATGATACATATTTGGGAAGCATCATCAGTACAGAGGAGGATCAGAATATTATACTGGAAGATCTGAATGACCTTGAAGACTGGAGTCACAGAAATGGGGTGAAATTCAATAGTACAAAAGTACAAAGTAATGCACTTAGGGTTTAATAATAAGAATTTCTGCCACAAGCCGGGGGCTCATCAGTTGCAGGTGGCAGTGGAGAAGAGAGACCTGGGTGTGTGGGTTGATCACAGGATGACTACAGGCCACCAGTCTGATGTGGCTGTGAAAAAGACAAATGTGATACTAGGATGTATCAGGTGAGGCATTTCCGGTAGATAGAGAAGCATTAATGCCATTGTACAAGGCACTGGTAGACCTTGTTTGGAGTACTAGGTACAATTCTGGGCATGCATGTTCAAAAAAGATTAATTTAAACTGGAACAAGAGCAGCTAGGATGATCAGGGGAATGGAGGGCCTGTCTTATGAGAGGAGACTGGAAGAGCTTGGCTTGTTTTGTCAAGCAAAAAGAAGGCTGAGAGGGGATATGGCTAAAGGACAATGTTGGCACAAGAATAAGTGGATATAAACTGGCCATGAACAAATTCAGGCTGGAAATTAGAAGATGGTTTCTAATCATCAGAGAGAGGGATGAGGTTCTGCAACAGCCTCCCAATAGGAGTTGTGGGGGCAAACAACTGAATTAGTTTTAAGGGAGAGCTGGACAGATTTATGAGTGCAATTGTATGATGACGTTGCTTGTGATGGTAAGGGACAGAACTTAGCAGTCCTGGGGCTCACTTCTGGATTATGTTTTGTGTTCCTAAACCTCATGCTTCAGGGTTTCAGTCGGCCACTGGCAGGGGTCTTAAAAGGCTTTCTCCCCCTCCCCCAGTATATTCTGGGAGGGTTTATTTTTTATCTCCTTCCTCTGAAGCATCAGGGATGGCCAGGGGTGGTGATAAGACATTGGGTAGGGATAAGGCCAGGGCTATGAGGTGTCTCTGAGTATTCTCTTAGGTGCTTGGCTGGATGGTTCTTACTCACATGCTCAGGGTCCCTAACTAATCCCTGTATGTGGGCTTGGGAAGGAACATTGTTTTTTTCCCCCATTCCCCTGCATTGTCAGGGGAATGTGTCACTTGTCAGGATTATCTGGGAATATCTCACTTAATCTTTCCCCAGTGATTGTAGGGGCCTCAGTCCCTTCTGTTGTTTGCCAGTGGCACATAACAGTCTGGTTTCCTGTGGGCTGTAATACTTTGGTCTAATTTTGGTTGCTGGGTTTAGTGTGCTGGTACTGAGTGGTGTTGGTGACCTTGATATACAGGAGGGCAGACTAGATAATCTGGTGGTCCCTTCTGGCCACAAATGCTATGAAATGGCATTTTCCAACTGAAAAAACTTTTTGAACAGCTAGGCATTCTGCTGTGTTTTGTTGTAGGCTCCTGTATGCCTGACAGTTTGTATAATTACATTAATTTGGCTTCAGTATCTACAGTCTGAAGCCCTCATGATAGATATTACGTTGCTGTCAAATTACTCACATTTCCCTACAAGTTTTTCATGCCAAAATCTATCTAGAAATTAATTAATCACTTAGATTTCACTTTAGTCCTGCAGTCCTGTCTTCTCTCATAGGTGTTCAGATCCTCTACCATGTCTGGTATCCTAGATGTTTCTGTGTATGTTATTAATTAGCGTTATTATTTTGTTCTAATTATCTTTGGTTAATGTTTGATTTGCATTTGATTTAGGAAAGAGGGGTGGGAGTGTGATGCCACAATAGCTACTTGAGTTAGTGGATAGTGGTCTGTGTGAAAAGATAGGTTTCAGAGTAACAGCCGTGTTAGTCTGTATTCGCAAAAAGAAAAGGAGTACTTGTGGCACCTTAGAGATTGGTTAGTCTCTAAGGTGCCACAAGTACTCCTTTTCTCTTTGTGTGAAAAGACTAATCTTTATTTCCCAGCCCCATTCAGGTAGTATGGGTCAAGGATCTGTACAAGAATATGGAAGGGGAATGCCAAAACCAAAATTTAAAAAAATATAATAATCCATGTCCCATTTAAGAAGGCCTCCAAACTGATTCCACCTGGCAGAGAGCCTAGATCTTATTGTCATTAGGAGGCAAGCAGGCTTTCTTCCTTTCTCTTAGGTGTCAGGTTGGGGAAGGAGCATCTTATTGAAGTTCATAAGGCCCTTACCTCAGCGCCATCAAACATACAATCAGAAGAACAAAAGTCTCTAGGTCCAGATCAGGCTGGTGAATCTGCATGCTATAGCTGCCAGCATTATTGTTGTTGTTTACCACCACTGCTGCCCCTCCCCTTAACAAAAATTACCCCTTAGAATAGAGGTTTTCAGACTTCAAGACCAAGCCTACTGTATCTAAGAGTCAAAATTACTCGGTGCCCAACCTTCATGATTTTAATCAATGTAGTTCTAATGGATTCGTGTTTTGACACTATACTTTTAATTGACACTTGTACCATCGCATTGTGGGCTGCACATTCCTAGTGCTACACATACTACAGTTTGAGAATTGCTAACAGAGCAAAGCTCACATGTACTTGACTTCTCTTCCTCCTTCCCTCTTACTATCACACTCTCCTTACATCTTATCTCAAATTAGATTATAAATTCTCAGGACATTTACTAAGTGTTATCACATAATGGTTTCTGAGATACAACAATTGTTACTCCGAGCAGGATTATAACTGTGGTAATTCAGTTTTTACTTTTGGTAAATGCTAAGTTTTAAATGGTGACCAGAGCACCAGAAGATTGGAGAAAGGCAAATGTTACACTGATTTAAAAAAAAAGAAGAATGTTTGGCATTTATTTCCCCACAATTCTAACTTCTATCTCAAGGAAAACAATGGAACACAAACATGAACAGTAGTAAGAAGCATGAATTAAAAAAAACAACCAAATTTTTATGGGAACAGAATAAAAATTTAGTGGAAAGCCATAGATGTAATATTTGATATCAGCAAAGCATTTGAAATACTGTCTTATGAAATCATGTTCTCACTTATTTCAACCTAAATAAGATATGCACTCTATAATAGATAGAAAACGAGCTGTGGGACCACAAAATAAGGATTAGGATAAACAGCAAAATACTGAATTGAAAGGAGGTGATTAGCAGGGAACTGTAGAGTTCTGTGTTAGGTCCTGTCCTATTAAATAAGATATGAATGAACTAGAAGAGTGAGCAGACATAATGTTAATGACATTTGGAGTTATTACTGACTTGAAAGGAGATGCAGACACTACAGATAATAGAAAAGGACCTACTAATATTTAGAAACAAATTGTAAACTGTAAAGTGCTATTTCCCTACCCCAATCCAAACATCTCAGCCCTCCTGAGTCTGGTTTAACACAGCTACTACAGTCTCAAAGTAAAGTCACCACTACTATACTCTGGTGCACAACATGCAGAGTGAAATCCTGACACCATTGAAATCAGTGTCAAAACTCCCATTGATTTCAGAGGAGCCAGGATTTAACCCACAGTAATTACAGGAAACCCTTCCAGCCTGAATCTTTTCCTTAGGATTCCACAGAGAATGCCTTACCAGTAAACAGATCTCTTCTAATCCCTAGCTTCTTCTATCCGAGGGGTATACCCTTGTATCAGGTAGGCTAGCATCAGCTGCAGCAGTCAGCTCTACTTTATTTAATCTCTCTTTAGCCAGGTCATTACTTGCTAACACTGCCAGCCTATTGCAGGCAGAGAATAACAAAATGGAATTCAACTTTGAATTATATTTCTCCACATGTTTCAGCTTGCATGTTTTCCAGCAAAACACAGCTATGCAATGAAGAAGGAAAAATCTGGAAAGTTGTAATGCTGAAAGAGAAGTAGGGGTGACAGTTGGTAGTGCATCACTACTATGATTGTTTTGTTATTTATTTATATTATAATAGAGCTTAGAATCGAGGGCCCCATTGTTCAAGGCACACTATATATATATGTCAAAAGAGACAGTCCTTGCCATGAACAATTTACAAGATATGAGCCTGGAATATGGTATGGTAGGAAAAAAAAAGCCAATGTAGTTTTGGGTTGCATGCACAAAGCAAGCAGTTTTGGGTCAGGGAAGAAGTAATTTCTCTCTGTAGCCATGCTGAGAGTACACCTGGAATATTGTGTTTATTTTTGTACATCTGATTACTAGAAACAAATTAAATGGGAAGGAATTCAAAGAAGAGTTAAAAATATCCCTAGTGGGCTGGATGGAATCCTTTAGTCAGTAGGTTTGGAGTTGGAAAGAAGGATTATACTTGCATTTACTAAGTAATATATATTTAAAGGGCATAAACATCAAAAAGGAATAGGAATTATTTAGCATAGTTTAAGGCGTTTTAGCTAGGAGTATGGTAGTGAGATTCAGAGAAAATGGATGTGATTATGAGGAAAATTTCCTGACAGTAAGATTTATTAGTTTACGAAATAGTTTCCTAAGGAAAGTGATGGAAGTCCCTTTGCATGGCATATTTAAAACTAGATTGGACAAATCACTAGTAAATGCACACTAGGGAACAATCCACTTTGACAGACAGATGGACTAGATGACCTAGTAGGGTCTTTTTCATTCCATGATTCTATGAATCTTTGACTTTTTGATATTGCTGCCAGGGAAGTTGTCAACTTAAAGAAATTGCTGCCAAAGGCTCTAAACTCACTTTAATCTATGTCTTCTGCTGCTAGCGGGGACAAGTAACTCTTTCAATCCCAGACTGGTGCATTGGGGTGCACAGAAAACTTATTTCAAGAAGGAAAATACCTCCCCTTTCCTGGCTTTAAAAGCAGTGAACTGCTAATGCTTAGCTCAGCAAAATGGACTGTGTATGGGTAAAATTTAATTTAATTCCTAGAATAGGTTTACGTCTTTAATAAGCATCGGGCATACAGTAAAATGCAGTATCTGTCATTTCTTTAAGATACCTAATACTGTGGAAATTGCAGGCCGTGATACATACATGGAGTGTTAGGGCATGGCTACACTTCCTTTTCAAACAAACATGGAGTGTTAGGGCCTGGCTACACTTGCAGAGGTAGAGCGCTTTGAGGTAAGCCAGCCTTCGGAGAGCATGGTAGGGAAAGCACTGCAGTCTGTCCACACTGACAGCTTCAAGTGCACTGGCGTAGCCACATTTGCGGCACTTGCAGTGGCATTGGGAGTGGTGCATTGTGGGCAGCTATCCCAGCATGCGAGTGACTGCAACATGCTTTTCAAATGGGGGAGGTGGGGTGGAGTGTGACAGAGAGTGTGTTGTGTGTATGTGAGGGGAGAGAGAATGGTTTTTTGGGGGGCTGAGAGCATGTCAGCATGGTGTCTTGTAAGTTCAAACAGCAGCAAACCCCCCTCACTCCCCCGCCTCTCTCTTTCACACACAGCATTCCACACTAATGGCTTGCTTTGTCTCTGAGCAAATAAGCAGCTGGCTGTCAGAAACGGTGCTTTCAAAGGGCATATCTGCATTCCTGCAGTGATTCAAAAACAATGACAAGAGTGGCCACTTGGACTTAATGGGATTATGGGACATTTCTGGAGGCTGATCAGAGCGCAGTAATGCAGCACCTCATTCATACTGGCACCACGGCTCTCCAGTGGGGGCGCAGCAAACGTTATTCCACTCGCCGAGGTGGAGTACCAGCACCGCTGTAGCCGCGGAGTCAGAGCGATCTACGTCCCTTGCCAGTGTGGACGGGTAGTGAGCTAGTGCGCCCGGGGCTCCTTTATTGCGCTGTAACTTGCAAGTGTAGCCAAGTCCTTAGTAAGGTATAAGGCAGCTATTCCACTGGTCATTGCTTTCAGATTGATTGCTCAGAATTCAGACAATCTGAGTTTACCTTGTGCTAGAGATAACTCGCTAGGAAAAGTAAGTATTTATATATAAAGATACATCAGAAGCTTGCTCCTTCTGGGGCTTGGCTTTATTAACAAAGAAATTAACAATAAGATAACATAATTTCACCTGGAATCTATTAAGCAGTAGGGATGTAAGACCTTTAAATCAGGCCCCTTTCACCCAGCCCAGCTCAGACTTTCCACTGGACTCTCCACTTTACTGGAGTCCTGTAAACTGTTAGGGGTGAGCCTTTTAATTCTCCCCTCCCCTGCCCTACTTAGCATTTCAGACTTTTAGGGGCGGCCACTCCATTGTGGCCCAATATCTTCGCCCATATTCTATCAGACAGTGAGGATTTAATGAACTACTTCTAGGTGAATGCAGGAACTCATATAGTTGTTGGGACGACAGCTCCATTCAGTCCAGATCTGACCTTCCCTTCTAGATTCCACCAAATGACAAGGGCTGTGGAATCCATTCAGATAGGCTCCAACTCCCACTAAGCTTCAGAATCTTTGAGACTGACTCTTGAGATTTCATATAAGGCAACAACATTCTCTTGAAATCTTACTTCAAAGCCATCAAAGCCAAGCCGTGGACAATTAGTTGGACAGAACAAATACCTACATTTGTTTTACATTTTCAGATGATCTCTGGCATTACAAGTGTATATTAACCAATGGCTTGTTGGTATACTTCTGCTTCAGATAAGACAAATTAGGAATATTTCATTCCACACATCATGTTTTAAGCCTCTTTTCCACAATAGCATCTGTTTATTGGCTCTGGAAAGCCGAATGATCAGTGAGATCCAGGATACAAGACATATTAACTTAGCAATTGTCTTAATGTTTCTTTAACTGATCTGTTGTTTATCATCAGAGAATGCTTATTAATATATCCCATATGGTTTAGAAAGGAGCAAACAGAAATATGAGTGATTAATGCATCTGTCTTGAAAGAAAGTTTAATCATGTTATTCCACGTGTTTGTTTGCAGGTCATCCTGAACTTTATAGACTGTAAGTCACCGTCAGTAAATCAGCAGTCAGACCATTGCAATGTTGGCAGTGTCTTTTAGCGTAACAATGCACAAGTTAAAAGTTCCATCAAGGGTTATGTGCGCAAAGAGGCAACGGACATTGTACTATCAGCTGCAATTACTTTCATTTTAGATTAAGAGAACAATAGAATAAATGAAATAAAAAGTAAAGTCTCAGAGGGAGAGCACAGATTGTGTGTCTCTTTGGACAGTCTGCCCTAGTCTCTAAGAACAAAAATGGCTTTTGATTTCTAAATACCAGAATAGAAGTTTAAAAGTGCAGTGCACAGAAAACCGAAACATTACAGTCACATAGCTAAATGTGCCACATAAGGGTTACTTTTTTAAACTGTGATCCTGGAGAAAATCAGGAAGCAACAGAAGGAATTAGAAAGACGGAAAATAGAAAGGAGAGGCCTTGAGCAATTTTATATATTGTACAGAAAACTTAGTTCTTCCATCCATTTGTTTTAATCCAATAAACAAAAGTAACTGAGCTAAGTTCAGCCCTGATGTATCTCCGTTGAAGCCAGTGGAGATGTAAAATGATACTGGTCTATTTAGTAAAGTGCTTTGCGATCTAAAATATGAACAGTGCTATATAAGAGCTAAGTATTATTATTTATTAAGGAAACTAAGCAGTTCAGGACACACAGGGCTAATAGAATCTTGCAGATTTACTGAGTTAATGAAGAACTTTAAGATTACTTGAATACCTCTGCTCTCTTGTCTTAGATTTAGATTATAAACTCTTTGGGGCAGGGATCATCTTTTCATTGTGTGTATTTACAACGTCTAGCATAATGGAGCTTGTGATCCTTGACTGGTGGTCTCTCTATGGTAAATAAATAAATAATACTTATCTTCACTGACATAAATCAATATCTGGTTCTATGTTATGTCATTATTTAAAATGACACAATTTCAATGACTATAACTTAACTTGTAGGCTGAAATCTTGCTTTTTTTGACTTGAATGAGTGTGGGACTGGGCTAGAGTAGATATAATGAACCAAATAATCTAAGCACAATTTTATATACTTTGTTTTGTTTTTCTATAGGATCAAACTCATTATCAAAGATTTACTGTGATGGAATATGGTAAGTGTGGTCCATGTGCACTCAGAGACAGAAAATTGTAATCCTTCTTTTCTGGGAATGGGAAAGTATTGTATTGTGTCAAGATGACAACGGTGCTTAAATACTACATTGATGGGTGTCTTTTTTTAAGTGCACATCACAATAATTCCCATACTTCAAATTGATTCCTGTGGAAGAGTGTCATTCTATTCTTCAGGTATCAATATCTGGCATTAAACACTTGGAGATAAACAATTACTTGGTGACATACGAACATGAAACCCCACTTGCATCTCCTACCTCTCTGAAACTGACCCACAACTTGCAGGATCAGGATGTCATTTAGTAGTTTAATCAGTGATATTTTGGATAAAAATTGGAAAAGTGGTAGAAAAAATAGTGAGGACTTCAGTTTGCCAGTATCTCACCAACAGCAATTAGAGGATATCGATTGTGCGGGATGTTCCCTGCTTATCTGAATGCATGATTCCTGCTCTGTGCTGTGAACAAAGGCAATAACTCCAGCTGAAGTCACTGCTAATATGCCACGAGGAGGCATTCTTAACTTTGAAATGATGATCAGTGTGAACTGAACTAGAGCAAATGAAACCCTATCATCTGTGTAGTCTTTTAAGTTCACTGATAGTACTGTAAAGACTGAATTGATGAGTAGTTTTTTTTTTCAGGTCTGACCTGAGAGAGAAAGGAATGATACCTTAGTTCTCAGTCCTAAAAGTGTCTCTGCACAAATGGACCTCCATGTCTGCTTGGAGACTTATCAAAGTCAGTTTGGCTCTGTATGGGTGCAGCAGTCTCTGTGTGGTTCTCAGTGCAGGATCAGCCTTAGATGCATACCAATTTTGGTTCAATATACGTGTCCTACCTGATGTCCTTTAGGAAGCTGTAGTAATGCAATCTGTATTACAGTGAAATCACTCGTCCATCAGACTGATGGGAGATTCCATCATCATTACACTGAAATACCCCTATTACTTAAAAAATTGATACTTGCTCTCCTGAGTATGAATTTAATACTTCTGATATGTTTTAATGTTAGCTTTTGATTTTTTTGTAGTGTTACCAAAATTTGAAGTTACTCTTACAACATCATTATATTATCCTTTGAAAGACAAGGACTTTACTGGTATTGTCACTGCAAAGTAAGTAAATCATAAATTTACACAACTCTCTCACTGGATTAATGTAATTCATATATATTCGTGTTACTTTATGTTATAAAGTAGTTATAAAGTTATAAATCAATCATAATATGGATTTTAAAAGGTGACAAATGAGTGTTTCATCCCATTTCTAATTTAGATATTATTATTTATTGAACATGAGAGTGTGCTTAGTGTGGCACAAACATGGTGTATGACCAGAGAATTTAGAATCTACTTTTAAAAATGGCAGATTACTTCTCCTAAAGTGGTGGGAAAAGGAGATTAAAGGAGGAATAATATTCACGTATAGCTCCATTTTATTTGAAACAGTTCAGTCTGGATTTCAAGAGAACTGAAATTGCAAGTGATCAGGGAGGAACTGAAATGTAATAAACATTTGTAAAGCATTTTGAAATTCTTAGATGCATGTTGCTACAGTAGTGCTAGGTATTGTCACTATTAAAGGTTTATAAATATTTGTTAATTGCAGCTGATTCTCTTTCATTTGCTTTAGAGCATTTAGCAGTGTTTGTTGTTGTTATTCATTATTTTAAATCTGTTACAGTCCACTGTTCGACAGCCCAGGACAGTTATGCACTGTGACAGGCGCTTTCACTGATCTGTGATAGTGTCACTGGGCTGGGAGTGAAAATAAGATCTAGTCCTCCCATCCCTCTCAAAAACCCTCATACCAAAACATCCCAAATAGAGTTTTCTGTAATTCCCAAAGGCAGATGAACTAGAGAGTCCATGAAGTTTACAAGGGACTTTTCTGTTGCCAATCTATGTTACATGGAAGACACTCACATAGTATGGAGATGAGTGGACTTAGAAACCCATAAGATAGATGGCTAAGATACTTTGATGTCTAGAATTTGCCAGTGTGAGTTGGGGTTCAGTGTTATGTATATAGGTTTACTTAACTCTTCCATTTAACCGTGATAGAATAGTTACAGTTGTGACTGATGGTTGCAAGGCAGTCAGTTTTGGATGTCAGAGGATTCTGTGAATTTGAATCCCTTGCAATTCTGAAGTTTTATTGGTCCTAGCTGTATACTGGGCATGGCTTTCCCCCAGTGATATTTTTATGATAATTCAAGTATACTGTCTGGATAAAAAAGCATTGAGATTTACACTGTCTTCAGATTTGTCACTTTCTTTTTATCATCTTTGTAATATTACCAGATTGAGATATGAAAGACACAGGGATAGAATCATAGAATATCAGGGTTGGAAGGGACCTCAGGAGGTCATCTAGTCCAACCCCGCTACTCAAAGCAGGACCAAACCCCAACTAAATCATCCCAGCCAGGGCTTTGTCAAGCCTGACCTTAAAAATATCTAAGGAGGGAGATTCCACCACCTCCCTAGGTAACACATTCCAGTGTTTCACCACCCTCTTAGTGAAAAAGTTTTTCCTAATATCCAATCTACCTCTCCCACTGCAACTTGAGACCATTACTCCTTGTTCTGTCATCAGCTACCACTGAGAACAGTCTAGATCCATCCTCTTTGGAACCCCCTTTCAGGTAGTTGAAAGCAGCTATCAACTCCCCCCTCATTCTTCTCTTCTGCAGACTAAACAATCCCAGTTCCCTCAGCCTCTCCTCATAAGTCATGTGCTTCAGCCCCTTAATCATTTTTGTTGCCCTCCGCTGGATGTTTTCCAATTTTTCCACATCCTTCTTGTAGTGTGGGGCCCAAAACTGGACACAGTACTCCAGATGAGGCCTCACCAAGGTCGAATAGAGGGGAACGATCACATCCCTCGATCTGCTGGCAATGCCCCTACGTACACATCCCAAAATGTCATTGGCCTTCTTGGAAACAAGAGCACACTGTTGACTCATATCCAGCTTCTTCTCCACTGTAACCCCTAGGTCCTTTTCTGCAGAACTGCTGCCGAGCCATTCGGTCCCTAGTCTGTAGCGGTGCATTGGATTCTTCTGTCCTAAGTGCAGGACTCTGCACTTGTCCTTGTTGAACCTCATCAGATTACTTTTGGCCCAATCCTCTAATTTGTCTAGGTCCCTCTGTATCCTATCCCTGCCTCCAGCGTATCTACCTCTCCTCCCAGTTTAGTGTCATCTGCAAACTTGCTGAGGGTGCAGTCCACACCATCCTCCAGATCATTTATAAAGATATTGAACAAAACTGGCCTGAGGACCGACACTTGGGGCACTCCACTTGATACCGGCTGCCAACTAGACGTGGAGCCATTGATCATTCCCCTTTGAGCCTGACAATCTAGTCAACTTTCTATCCACCTTATAGTCCATTCATCCAATCCATACTACTTTAACTTGCTGGCAAGAATACTGTGGGAGACCATGTCAAAAGCTTTGCTAAAGTCAAGAAACAACACATCCACTGCTTTCCCCTCATCCACAGAGCCAGTTATCTCATCATAGAGGGCAATTAGATTAGTTAGGCATGGTGTTGCCCAATGACTTTGTCATTTCTAGGCTTGATTATAGCGAAGGGTACATTTATGTTATGGAGGTCTCTTTGGAAGTCACGGAATCTGTGCAGGGCTGTGGAGCTGGCAGCCAGTTCTGACAGGGCTCCAACGGCAGGCGACAGCAGCAACAGGGGGCCCCCTGCAATGTTCCAGTGACAGGAACAGACTCCTGAGGGGGCCCTCCTCAGGGTTTCAGCCACGAGTGACAGTCTTGCGAGGGGGATGCTTTGGACAAGCAGCTGGGGGTGTCCCGTTTTCTCTTTGGGAAATATGGTCACCCTGCAGTTCCCAGCTGCTGTAGGCGGAGGCCCTCCTCCCACCCCCCAACAGCTTCCAGTTTCCACAGTGGTGGGGGAAACCAGGGAGCCTCAGCAGTAGAAGTCACAGAGAGGTCATGGCTTCCGTGAATTTTTGTTTATTTCTTGTGACCTGTCTGTGACTTTAACTAAAAATAATCATGACAAAATCTTAGCCTTAATAATAGCTGATTAATGTAACTTGTATTTTTAGGTCTTCCAGCCTGTCCTCTAAAAAGACTGCAGTTGCTGCAGACTGTTGTGAAAGTTTTTCCTGGAATTAGGATATTTGATGATATTTTCCCAGCGTCTCTGTTTTAAAATCTCTGTAACAGTTGCCAGTGTAATTCCTTATTGATTGTACAATACTAAAAGTGCTTACTTGCAGGCTTACTAACAATCTTGGCCCAGAGTCACTCTTTGATTTGCTCTTTTTAATTTCCCTTGCTGTTGTTTGAGGTCTGAGTCTGATGAGCTATTGTTTTTTCTTAAACATAATCTGGAAGCATTTGTGGAAAAGCAGTTTAGTATCTGTGCTTCACGATAATTGAGCTAAGCTTCCCAATGACATTCAAAAACCTGAATTTGTTCTAGCTTTCAGATTAAAATTGAAAAGACTTGTTTACTGTTTTTAATCATGTTTGCCTGGGGACTTTTTTGGAAGAATGCTAGATCAATTTATTACTTTATGGTTACTTTTCCAGGCATATTTTATAAATTGGGGTCTCCATCTGTATTAGCTCCATCTAGTAAGATTAGTGCAATCCTCAAAGGGCACACAAGATCCTCCCTCACAGCCTTTAAACTCTACTGCACTAAAATTGTGCAACATTCACATTTTGTTAAATAGAATTTTAAAAGTTTGACATTTTCATATTTCTTGTGGGTTAATGTCATAATTATTATGAAATGATAAAATGTAAAAAGTCTGACCAGTTATTGTTTTTCTGTAGTTATTTTGATGTTGATTGATCTCAGATTGTCCAGCACCTTGCTATGTATGAATAGTGTTTTATAATAATAATGGACTTCCAAGTGGCTGTGGGGGAAAAGGGCAGTACTTTCCACTTCTGTGCACATCCCCCACTCACAATCTGGGGGCTCATGCCCTTGATGAATTTCAACTGATGCCAGCTTTAAAAACTTCTAATCATTTCAAAGTACAAATGTGCTGTAGTTTTATTTAACGTCCTCAGGTACATTTTTTTCTTTATTCTTCGGTCTTGTACATTCTTCAGAAATCCAAAGCCATGTGATAATGGTTCATATGATCTCTCTTGTCATGTTTCAGGTATACTTATGGAAAGCCAGTGAGAGGAAGTGTAACAGTCACTTGCATTCCTGTGTCCTATTGGGGGAGCAAGAAAAATGTTACTAAAACATTGGAGGTGAGTCTTTGTTGACAATTTGTAGAGTCCTTATGAACGTAAGAACTTTGCTTCTGCATCCACTTCACTGCCAAGATGAACTATTGGAATAAACCCTCATCAGCAATTATCAACACACATTCTGTCCCCACTGGGAATCCTTTCTCCTGTTGCCTCCTATTGTGTTGCTCACACACTGCTCTTTGTTGATTCTCCTGTTCTTTTCTCATAAACCACTCCAGGCCTTTTTTTATATCGCCCTCTGTACTTGAAGCATCTTTCCTGACCCTGAGCCAATCATCCACATTCTCCTTCACACCTTTCATCTAAAGTCATTTCTTCCTGTTACTCTTCCATTGCTGGTCCCCATACCTGCCTGTTTTTCTCCCAACATTTTAATGCATTCAATAAATTGAAAAGAAAAAGCCAACAGAAACTCCCTCACCCTTATATGGGACTAACAAGATGTATGTATCTTGTCTCAATTATGTTATGTGCAGCAGCCAGCACATTGGGACCACAGTCATAATCGTACAACTGGGTACTACCATCATACAGATATTAATAACTAATAAGCATATCCCACAGTCTTTCACCATTGTAACCTTTGTCATTCTGTTAATCTCTGCTCATAGAATCATAGAATATCAGGGTTGGAAGGGACCTCAGGAAGTCATCTAGTCCAACCCCCTGCTCAAAGCAGGACCAATCCCCAATTTTTGCCCCAGATCCCAAATGGCCCCCTCAAGGATTGAACTCACAACCCTGGGTTTAACAGGCCAATGCTCAAACCACTGAGCTATCCCTCCCCCCTCAGTTTTTGTTTACTATAATCTCTCACTATGCTATGTCTCAGTAGGTGCTCAGCACTTTATTCATAGATTTTAAGGCAAGAAGGGACCATTATGATAATCTAGCCTGACCTCTTGTATAACATGGGCCAAGTATTTGACCTAGTAATTCTTGCATCAGGCCCATATCTTGTGGCTGAGCTGGTCATATATTTTAGAAAGACATCCAATCTTGATTTAAAGACTTCAAGTGATGGAGAATTAACCACATCCTTTTACAGGATCATATTCTCCAGTTCTAAGCTTCTTGGGCAGGGACTTGTCATTTGTATTTCACTATAGAACACATTGCACTAATAATCTGGCAGTGAATATTCATGAATATTGAATAATGAATATTGAATATTATTGATAATGAATATTCATAATAAAACATCAAAATTTGCCAGGATCAGACCCTACTGTCTCTTACAGTTAAAAGGCTTTTATTGTTGAAACAAGAATGATGATTACCAAAACAAAGTGTTAATATCTTAATTCATGAACTGTAATTGTAGTTTTTTATTGAGGGTACTATCCAATTTAACTAGAAATAATAGATAAAAAAAGTTGTTCTGATTTTAAGTGCTTTGAGTTTTGATGACTCCATTGGAAAAAATCCAGTCAAACAAATTAAGATCTTTGTTTTCTTGTTATAGATAAATGGATCTGTGAACTTCACTTTTAATTACTTAGAGTTTGAAAACTTATCTACTGTCCAACATGCACGGTATCAGCATGATATAGTTTACAGAGGGCCAACAGAAATTATAGCTGTAGTTACAGAATCACTTACAGGTATGTTACTTACTATGTGATGTTGCTATAGAAAACAAATGATCGAACCATATCCTAACAGTTTGTTTATATGCAGAAGGGCTCGAAAAGCTGTACTCTTCAAATCATGGGAGAGAGTAGGGAGGATGGCAAATGTGTGGAATGGAGCAGTGTAACTCATGGAAGTACTGTGCAGCCTCAGGGATCTGGTGCTGAGGGAAAGGGTACCAGTGCGTATGCCTGGATTGTCAGAGCACTGGAGTCCCCAGTGGGAAGGATAGTGACAACAGTAGAAATGGAGGTGATTGGAATTAATATTTTAAATAAAGAGAGTTTTCTCAGTATCGTGAAGAGCTGGGAGAAGCCTTTCAGAAGGATTATTCATGAAATCATGTCTTTTGAACACTCATGATTACTCCAACAGGAATCACGCAGAATGCAAGCACCACTGTATTTCCAAAGCAGAATGACTACATCATTGACTTTTCTGACTATGCTGGAGCTCTAAAGCCTTCTCTGAACTTCACAGCTACTGTAAGTTCTTCTATTTAATTATGGTTTGTTCATCAAGATAGTTCTTGTGTAAGAAAAATAATCAGTGTTCCTTTTATGGTTCTGCTTAGCTAAAAATGTCTGCTCAGTGTTAGGGGGAATTTACAAATTTATTCTAAGGACACCTCTTATTTCATTGTATTCATGCCAGCAATTTTAGCATGAGTGTCATTTGCACTAGAAAATTATAAAATAATAGGAAATGTTGTAGAATGGACATTGCCTCAGGTACGTGGAATATATTTGGAGATGGTTGGTGAGGGCTCTTGAGGAAAAGAAATTTTTCACAGAGTCTTTAGGATTTGCATCAGGGCTGATTATTTTCCATTTTGATACCTATTTTTGTTCAGTCAGAACACTCTGTAGCTAGTCTGGATTTTTTAAATAACTCTGTTAGCTAATGAATCTCGTGTTTTTACTAACATACGCTTATTACTTAGCTGTTTTATAGAATCTTATAAAACTTATTTATCCAAACACCTCCTTATGTAAAAACCTCCTGGTTTCTGAAATTGGGCTATGTCCTTTGTGTTTTTCTTTTTATCTAAAGCCCTGTCATCTAACTAAATCTCATGTTCCCAATTCTAGACAGATAAAAGGGTTTCTACTCTATGACAATGTCAGCATTTAACAGGCAACCACAATTGCACCATATGAAAGGGAAATACTTTAAAGCTTGTTGAAATGAGCCAAGTGAATTTTTTTTTTTGCTGAAGCTGTGTAAAACTTGGATCCAGATAGATAAATGGCAAGTGCTTAATATGAGCATTCACAGCAGACCAGCCTAACCTCACCATTTAGCTGAAGATTATGGCCTCACAACAGGCGTCTTTGGCTTTTGGTTCTTCTCCCTTCCCTTACCATCCTCTCAGCTTGCTCCCAGCCCTCACACACTTTATCCTCCAAAGCAAGACACAGAGGGAGGTATTGGATGAAGCTGGTACCAGGGCTGAGCAGCTGACAAGCGAAGAGAGGGATTGTCAGCTATCCACACAAAAGGAGCAGCTACTGATAAGTGGAGCTCTGAATATGAGATACACACAGAGGAAGGCAAATTAATGGACTGAGGGGTGAGGGAAAATTAACAGTCTAGTGGGAGGGATAGGCTTTTAGATTAGGGAGGGAGGGGGAGAGATGAATTGTATGTGTGTGGGGGATGAATTTATGGAGTGTGGGGTGGAGAGAAGACTGGATATGCTATGGGTGAAGGGATTGATGGAATGTGAGAACTGATATAATATGTGAAGGTAACTGAGGGATTTGAAATGGAGAAGTTGTGTACTGGGAGGTGCTCATTTTGGTACTTGATGCAAATTTTGTGCAGTTTCTTTTCCTCTGGCTTTTTGATGAGCCCATGTCTGAATCAGTTCTGTTCCTCCTACATGTGACTTAGACATTGGACTAATGCGGCTCAATGTGCATACTTAGCTGTGGGATGCTGTGGTGGTTTCACAAGAACACTAGTAATCTTCACAGTTGGAAAGGGGAAGGTTTCCCATCGTGCCTGTTTTGTCTTGCTTCCCATTCCATTTACCAGTCAGAGTCAGTATTGTAGAATCGTAGAAACACCGGAAGGGACCTAGAGAAGTCTTCTAGTCCAACCCCCTGTGCTGAGGCAGAAACAAGTAAACCTAGACTCATCCCTGATAGATGTTTGTCCAAACTGTTCTTACAACGCTCCAGTGATGGGGATTCTAAACCACCCTTGGAAGCCTATTCCAGAGCTTAACTACCCTCACAGTTGGAAGTGTTTCCTAATATCTAACCTAAATCTCCCTTGCTGCAGATTAAGCCCATTACTTTTTTTCCTATCTTCAGTGGACATGGAAGACAATGATCACTGTCCTCTTTATAGCAGCCTATAATATATTTGAAGACTGTTATCAGGTCCCTCCTAAGTCTTTTTTTTCTCAAGACTAAACATGACCGTTTTTTTAACCTTTCCTCATGGTCAGGTTTTCTCAACCTTTTATCATTTTTGTTGCTCTTCTCTGGACACTCCCTATGTGAAGTTTCAGACCTGGAATTTGAGTTATGGAGTTGAGGTGTCCTGATAGACATATTACAAACCTGAAGATAACTGCTGTTTAAAAAATATAATCATGTCATAAAAACGAATGTATGGTTACATCTTATGAATCCTGGATTTATGTTGTGGCCTGTCTTATGAACACTTCCTTGTTTTTTGTTATTAGCTAAAAGTAACACGTTCCGACAAAAATCAGCTGACTGCCGAAGAGAGACAAAATTATGTCACAATCACTGCAGAACAGTCAGACACTGTTCCTCACCACGGTGTGTTCTCTATGTACAAAAATGGAGCAGTGCAGCAGAGAAATGAGACAGTGCATATCCTAAATTACACTGTCCCAGAAAATGGAATCATTCACCTTGAGGTCCCGGTTCTGACTAATACGATGAATCTGCTTATTAAGGTAGTGTTTACATCATGAAAACTCAAAGCATTAATCCAGCACAATTCAAAGAATGAGACTATAGTGGCTTTTCAACAGTACATTGCCTCTGACTTATGCAACAGCTGGTGTGGGGAGCAATTATTTATTGTTTGTATTACAGTAGCACCTAGGCTATCGTCCTAGACACCACATACACAGCGAGAGAGAGTGCCTGACACTAAGTATACAAGACAGACAATGATGGGGAAGGAAATAGAGGCACAGAAAGGTGAAATGGCTCACCCAGTGTCTCAACTAGGTCAGTGGCAGAACCAGAAATAGAAGCCAGGTCTTCTGTTGTGTAGGTTAGTGCCTTATCCACTTGACTGTGCTGTCAGAATTCTGGTCTTCATGTGGGAGCTTGAAGATATTGGTGATTAGCCCTAGAGGAAGAAGAGGGAAATCTACTTGTACATCAGGTGATTCCGTGTCTGTTTGTTTGCATAGCTCACTTGATGAAGGGCACAGTGAATGCTATCCCCTCTGAGGAGGGTAAGGGAGAACAGGGTGTTAAAATAAGAAGTGGGATTAATATTCAGGTCAAGGCCGTGTGTAGTGACAAGCTTCTGAGATCTTTGGAAAATTGTGATTGTACCTGGTTTGAGTTTGAGCTATCTCACCAGCTGTTGCTTTTCTAGATGAAATTCATGGGGCCAGGTTCTGCTATAAATCATACCACTGTAAATCTAGAATAACTTTATTGGCTTCAGTAGCGTTACTCTGGATTTTATACCAGTAGAACTGAATGGAAACAGGCCACAATGAGAATAACTGTAGTTGATATAAACTAATGGGAGATATGACCAACCAAGGAATTACTAATGTTATTACTGATAGTGCTTTAAGAAAACCTGAAAACTGATCAGCGCTCAATTGCTTATTGAGTCATTGCTTTAAGTGACATGCCATACATGAGTATTATGAGAATGGCAACCACATGGCCCTGAATGTCCTTTTTCAAGGGCCTTTCTAGGGTCCCTGCAGTTTTGGTGAAGAAAAAAAAAGGTGTTATGTAACCCCCTTGCAAAACCTGACTGCCTGGTCAGAGACTGTGGGCAGCTGGACTGGTGAGAATGACAGCATGTATGGAGATCAGGGATCAGCACATCTCAGGCCAGTCTCATGTTGCCACTTTCCCCTTCCCACCACCTCTGGTATGTTGTCCCCCAAAACCAGGAATCTCCCAGTTTCTTAGGTTATTCCTGGCTTGCAGTAAGGTTGTCGAAAAATCTTTCCCCCCTGTTTTGTAAACTTGCTTCAGAGCTGCGCCCAGCTCTGCTGAGCTGCTACAGAAAGGAAAGAGGCACCTTCACGCCCTCTCTTTAATCTGCCAAGCCAGTCCCAGGTGTACCTTCCTGCCCATGCTCTTCGCCATGAACTCACCCATCCCCATGCCTCATGTCTTGGTTTTTCACTTTGATAATCTGGCCACCCTAACTGTGTTGAAACCATTATGTATATAATATATATAACATTTTCAGTCTGTATCATACCATATATAATGATAGTATACACATGAGCAGTAAATAAATTTTATAATTCTAGTAACAGCCTTTTTTGTATTGCCTTACAGGCTAGTTTTCTTAATAGTGAAACTAACATAGCAATTCATGGTATATTCAACTCCCCCAGCATGACTTACCTCCAGATAAAAAAACCAAGACAAGATGTAAAGGTAACACATGTTCATATGAAGCTATACTTGCCAATAAAATATTACTGTCAGGTATTCATCATGGACACCTATTTATTCCTATCATCATGTTATTTCTCTAGGTTGGGATTCCTTTTCAGCTGAGTGTTGCAAGCAACAAGCTAATAAAGGAGATCAGTTATCTGGTAACTTACCAATTTTACATGTGTATGACTTGAGGTGATTGTTACCAACCTGAGATAAATTCAAATGAGTAAAAAAATGTGGTTAAGTATTTGAGAGATTTGATTATTATTGATTTGCTCAGTAAAAACAATGGATCCAGTCCTTACTTTGTATTTGCTCAGTCCTTACTCAGAGGGAGCCCCACTGTCTGCCTCCTTGGAGCTGTATGGGAGAGGCTGCTCTGTCATTCTTTTAAAGGGAGGAGTGGGTTCCCCTCTGTTTCAGGCCAGCTCTGTTAGCTGATGAGCCTTAGTAGCAGTGCCAGATCTCATCAATTAGATTGTGTCCATCTACTGGGCAGGGGTGCATTTCCGACCCTTCCACCCCAAGAATCCACATGGGGTCACAGCATATTCTAACCCCTGATAATCAAGATGCTTGGTGTTAGATGCATAGATTTCTATTAACAGCAAGCTGACCAAGCGTGACCTTAGAATCTCACATTTGACCTGAAATAGAAAAAATAGATTTGTGCCCTTTTTTATAATGTAAAAGAATGCTATTTTTTTTAAAAAAATGAACAGTTTGGAAGTCTGGTGGTTCTCCTTGTTTTTTATGTCTTAGGAATAAGAGGAGTGTTAAGTATGGTCTTTTGTTGGTTTTGTTGGGGTTGGAGGTCTGAAATGTATATTCGGTGAGCTTTCCCAGCACTGAAATGAAGAATGGTGTTGAAACATTAACAAACAGCGCTTTTCCTCCAAATGTTTATAGGGAAACTGTTTGTGGTGTTAAAAGAGATGGTCAAAAAATAGGGGGGAAATGTCACAATTTTTTAAAAATTTCTCCCACTTTTTTCAAAACATTTGAAAATTTTCTACTAGCGCTAGATGTCACAAAGAAACAGCCCCCCTCCATGTTTCAATCTGTCTAGTTAAAATTACCTTCCTTCTCAATTAGATTTCAGTTGCTTGATATCTGCAATGTCATAATCCTATTATTTCCCCAGTTGTCCGGAGAGTCTTCCAGAAAAAAAGGCTAGTCAAGACGTGAGTTTCTAATTTAAAACAATCCATTTGCCCTCTCCTCCATATTCCCCCGCAAAAGCCAACCAACCTTCTCGGGCCTTCTCCAAAAAAGGGCACAGATAGCTCATATTTTGTATGGAAGGTTGTCTTTAAAATTTATTGCAAAACTAGGGGCAATTTGTGATTGTAATACAGATAGTATCTTATTATAACTTGGACATTTTATTTTCCCTTTCAGGTGGTAGCTAAAGAACAGATTGTGGCTGTAGGCACAGAGGTTTTAACAACGTTCACTTTAAAACCAGAAAATTCCTGGGCTCCTGTGGCGTGTATAAGTATCTTTTATATTGATGAGAATGGGGAAGTTGTAAATGATGCCCTGACTCTGCCAATTCAGCCTGTTCTTGAAAACAAGGTAGTAAATCAAAGACTGAGTTTGAGATGACTTTCTTTATGTGTCTTACATACTAAGTAATAGTTCAGAATGGAAGATTTGCTGATAAAAAAGTCCTCCTCAATGTAGGCCTGATTCAAAGCTCGCTGAATTTAGTGGAAAACTCTCACTGACTTCATTGGCAGTTGGTTCAGGCCATAAGTGAAAGACTGTTGGAGGAGACATTGGGAAGATACTGGTATCATAGTAAACCAGGAGAGAGTTGCTTCAACTATGATTCCCCCAGAACTGGACTAGAGAAAGATTCAGAAGGGCCATACTCAGAACATACAAGTGTTGTCTTCTCAGAGGAGCAATACTCCCAGCTATGTTATGAATCCGGAAGGTAGAAAACAGAATGGAATGAACACGTTTCTGCTGTGTGGAGAGGAACCAAACTGTGGAAAGGCTGCATAGAGGGACTGTTTTCCCCTCCCTCCATGAATCATGAGTACAGTCAGTTCTCTTTGTGGCAATACAGAAGTGGCATTTAGGACAAGGTTGGCCAGTGGAAATTTTTCTCCTGTTCAATGGAGTCAAACGCTTTATGGCTAAAAGGGCTAATGTGATCCTTGGATGCATGAACAGGGGAAATTGAGTAGGAGTAGGGAGGATATTGTACCTCTCTATTTGGCATTGGTGCAACCACTGCTAGAATACTGCATCCAGTTTTGTTGTCCAGAATTCAAGAAGGATGTTGTAGAGGGGTCAGAGAAGAGCTATGGGAATGATTAAAAGATTAGAAAACAATCCTCATAGAAGCTCAATATATTTAGCTTACAAAAAGAAGGTTTAGGGGTGACTTAATTACAATCTGTAAGGGGAACAAATATCTGTTAATGGGCTCTTCCATGTAGAAGATAAAGGTGGGATACAATCCAATGGCTGGAAGTTGAAGCCAGACAAATTCATACCTGAAATAAGGTGTATATTTTTAACAGTGAGGGTCATTAACCATTGGAACAATTTATCAAGAGTTATAATAGATTATCCAACACTGGCAATTTTAAAATTAGGATTGGATGTTTTTCTCAAAGATATGCCTTAGGAATTATTTTGTGGACGTTCTGTGCCCTGTGTTGTAGACGATCACAATAGTCCCTTCTGGCCTTGGAACCTATGAATATGCTGAACAGTTTTATTTGGAACCAGGTGGAACTTGATCTGGCTCGTGCTTGTGAATTGGTTAGCTATTCTCCATTCTCTTCACAATGCTATCCCATCCTTGGGAGCTGAGCATTGTTTGTGGCGTTATAAGCAGTTGTGTGGCAAGGTGGTCAGAAAGCTGCAGTTCATACCCTACATGTGACACATTCCTGCTGTGTTGCGTATCTGTTTTCTTAAAAGTTCAATAAATTAAAAATAGCAATAAAGAAAGGTAATGTAGCTGAGAGCTAAAACTCAGAAGCTTAAGATCAGAAGCAGGAGAAGATATTTGTAACAAGAAAGCATATAGAGCCTTATCCAGCTCCATTGAAGTCAATGGGAGTCTTTCCATTGACTTCAGTGGTACTGTATTAGGCTCCTAGTGAAGACTACAGTATAATTTATATTACAGAGATAGGGCCTGTTCTTGCAAACCTTACTAGTCTTGTGAGCATGGGTTTGTGGGAACAGGCCAAAATCGAAGTATCTGATTAAAGTGCAATTTAAAGATCAGAAAACCAGGCAATCTTAAATACAGAGATGATGGAAAATTGGGAAGATGAATTAATGGGAATTAAATATTTGCCTAATGGTTTCAGCCACTGAAAACTTCAGATTTGGAAACCAATGGGATATAATGAAATAATTGATCTTCTTCAAAGCTACAAAAATTCCAAACTAATTCTACTTCTCTTTGTGAGGCGTAGCTATTGAAATTTCCTAAGTGCAGCAGAAACGTGATCAGTTACTTCTGGGAGTAATTTATAGCTTGTTCTTGCATTTCATTTCAATAAATAACTTGACAACAGTGTTTTAAATGTCATTTAATCCAAACCCATCTCTTCATGAATCAGTCTGTTGTCTTATTTACAGCATAATAAGCAGTGATAATCATAGGCGCCAACTTTTCCCCGCGCCGGTAGGTGCTTGACCTCCCCCGCCCCACTCTACCCCTGCCCCGCCCCCATTCCAACCTCTTCCCCAAAGTCCCTGCCCCAACTCCGCCCCCTCCTTGCCCCTACTGGACCCCTTCTCCAAATCCCCGCCCCGGCCCTACCTCTTCCCCGCCTCCTCCCCGAGTGCGCTACATTCCTGCTCCTGCCCCCTCCCTCCCAGCGCTTGCTGCGCAAAACAGCTGTTTTGCGGCGGCAAGCGCTGGGAGCTAGGGGGAAAAGCAGGCATGCTTCAGGGGAGGAGGCGGAGGTTGAGTGGAGGCAGAGGTGAGCTGGGGTGGGGGGGCAGGCTGTGAGCTGCCGGTGGGTGCAGAGCACCCACCAGTTTTTCCCCATGGGTGCTCCAGCTCCGGAGCATCCACGGAGTCGGCGCCTATGGTGATAATCAATTACTTTAGCCATTGATAGTATGTTTGCCACTGGCCCAGACTTTTCACTGTGAATGTAGTTCTGGGAAGACCTGTTTCTCTGCTTAAATGCATTTTTCCAGTCAAGAGTTTAGAGTAAAATTTGGTTCTCCAATGAAGAAAAGGGCAAAATTATTCATCTGAAACAGGAGTACTGAACGGCCATCTGTTCCTCAACCCCCTATGCAAATACTGGGATAGCTGGAGAAGGGCCAGTTGGAACCTGTGGGGCTGGTTTGCAGATTGAAAGTGTAACCCACTGGTCAGAGTGTATTACACAACCCCCTCTGTGCCCAACCCACAGAGGATGTGAGTGTGACTGCTCCAGCTACCGAATCTGGCGCTTTAGTTCAGACTCATCCTTTTAGCTCTAGTGGTCCCTTGAATACTCGTTATTGGCCAAGATAGTGGCCATCACAGAAACAAAGGATGTCCATGGGGGTGCTGGCGCTTACCAGCTACAGATTGAAGGAATCTGAGGGTTTAGGGAGCAGCATGTAAACCCTTAGCGCCTTCCAAGAGTTGGTGGGAACCATGCCTTCCCCAGCCAAACCAGATTCTCAGCCACAACTAATTAAAATAAAAAGCTCATGATTGAAAGCTCTTGGCTGACCCTGAAATATTAATGTGTAATTTAAACCATCATCATTTTCTTCTTTTTCTTAGATCAAAGTATCTTGGAATAAAGATAAAGTCAATCCATCTGAGAAAGTCTCCCTTAAAATCAGTGTAACTGAACCCAGTTCTGTAATTGGACTTTCAGTTGTTGACAAAAGTACAAAGCTCCTTGGAGAAAGTAGTGACATTACAGAAGACAGTGTAAGTAAAAGAAAAAAGCTTTGTATACAGTGTATTTCTGAAAAGTGTAAGGTTATGGAAATGTAACAGTTTTTATGTTTTATTTTATATAGATATAAATAGATAAGTATAGAATGCAACTTTGGGACTGATCTTGCAACCTTTATTTGTGTGAACAATTCTTACTCATTCAAGTTGTCTATCAACATTAGTGAGCTGCTTAGGAATATACTGTTTGTAAGATGAGCCCCTTTATTTGGAATTATACTTGTTCTGTCCTGTAAATTTTCATTCCTTAGATATGCTAGCGGACTAATATTCCAACCGGCATTTCATCTTTTTCCAACACTTCTGAACTTTGTCCATCAAACTGCTCACAGTCAAATCATTTTTCTTTTAGAAACAAACAACATAGGAAAGCTCTTCACACATGCCCACCGCTTCCCACAGCTCCCATTGGCCAGGAATGGCGAACCGCAGCCACTGGGAGCTGCAGGGGGCTGTGGCTGCGGATGGTCAACGTCTGCAAAATGTCTTACGGCCTGCAGTCAGCTTACCCTGATGGGCCACAGGTTGCCCACCACTGGTGTAAGCCATTATTGCCTAACGCCATTCATATGGTAATTCCAATTTTCCAGAGGCAAGAGATCTACTATTTGAGGGATAGCTCTGCAAATTAACATCCTGTATAGTACATTTTATTTAAAGAATTGCACCCTGCTTTCACAATTCGCATTCTTTTATTTTTCTTTTCTTAGGTGCTCCATGAACTACATTTGTACAACACAGTACAATATTTTGACGCAATCAGAAGTCCTCTCAGTGTCTTTCAGGTATCATTTTTAAATCTAGAAGTTGGATTTTTTTCTCTTTAATTGTACATACTCTGCAGAAGGAAAATATATTAAATACTCCTTGTAAAGTTTGAAAACTGCAGACAATCCACTGTTTTCATAGTTTCTACTGTGTTTGTCAAGACAGCATCAAGTTGTTTTGGGGGAGAATTTAATTTTGTTTTACAAAAGTCTAAAAATGAAAGTATTCACAGAAGTTTAATAGATAATAGTGAAATTCATCACTATGTGCCCATTTCAAAATGCAAGCATGCAGATGAACTAGCAGTCCACTGAAGTCTTTGTACTTAATTCTTTTTTTCTTTAAGCCAAAACATCATGCCACCCTAAGTGACGTCTGATGGTGTGGTAAGGATTCAAAGTCAGAAAATAGCATTTGTTGTGCCATGCATTTGAGTTGCTAAAAATTGACTTTCATTTTATTTTAAATTGAGTTTAATTTAAAAAAGAAAGAAAGACATTTAAAAAGAATGAAAGAAAGGAAAAAATAAGAGAATGAGTACTTTACATGTCCTGTACTGAAATATATTGTATGTCTTTTTTATCCAGAAATGCAACCTTTGGGTATTGACTGATGCAAACCTTCCAGAAGACAAGAATAATGTTCTCTGTAAGTAATAAAAATTGGCATAACCAAACCATTGCTATCTGCTAGGTCCAGGAGGGTTAAAGATAAACAAACAGGGCCAAATTCTGGTTGGTTGCACCAAGAAAAACCCAGAGTCACGCCACAGAAGTCATAGATTTACCTGTATGTAAGATGTTGTAATATGGGAGAATTTGGCCTACAGGTTTTATCTTTTATTTGAATCACTTTCTTTAACAGCATGTATTTTGCATATTTGTCAGGATTACATTGTTGTCTGAGGTGACAAAAGATCCATCGGGGCTTGAAGACAAATTCCTGAAATAGATATTTCAAATACAGACCCTTCCTCTACAGATGGAGAGGGTCCCTTTGCAGCAGATCCAATGTGGTTCAGCTGTGCAGCTTGGGTGACTAGTTTTGTGTGCAATGTGAGTTGCACTCTGCATGAGCTCATTGCGTTGAGCCTGCAGGGCTACTACACAGATCCTTTCCCCCTCTGTCTTATAGGTGTGGGTACATAAGACCTTACTTCATATGACTGAATAATCTCTGTGGAACATCTCTGCAGCTACTTTACAATCTAGGGAGAAGAATTTCTCTCATTTATGCTGCACCCAGCCCGGCTAAATCAGATTCTGGTCACAAGATTAAGCCTTAAGAGTCCGATCCTGCAAATTCTTACTCACATGAGCAGTCTTAACCACTGTGACAAGGCCCACTGAATTAATCTCTGACTACCCTCATGAATAGGTGTTTGCAGGACTGCATCCTAAGATTCTTGGAGAGTTTTGGGTATAAATATGGGGTAACACTTTCATAAGAACTTAAATCAATTGATGGGACTTAGGCTCCTAATCAACATAGGTGCTTTTGAACATGGGACTTAGGCTAGTTTGCATTTTTTCCCCATGGACTCTATGGTTTCTGTCCATGCCACTGCTGACACGAAGTGGCTGAAAGGGTCCTGGACCTGAGAGGTGCTTTGTGTTTTGAACTCTCATTGAGTTAAACAGCAATGGCTCAGCACCCCTAGTATAGTTATATTCAGACTATATGGAGTATATGTATACCCCTAAAGAGGCCATCTAGGGTATGTCTACACAGCATTTGGAAGCAAATGGGAGTGAGGCCCCCACCTTGGGTTGATTGACTTGGGCTAGTGGGGCTCACACTAGTGCTCTAAACAGCGCTTTGAGTTGTGGTTTGGGTGGAGCTTGAGGTCTGAAGCCCACCCTCCTCCCTAGCCTTCAGAGCCTGAGCTCCAGCCAGAGTTGCAACTTCAAAGTCCTGTCTATACAGCTACATTTAGAGTGTAGCACAAGACCTGCTAGCCTAAGTCTGATGACCTAGCTGGGAGGCTTGCTCCTTTTTGCTCCAAAACGCTGTATAGACATAGAGACCTGTCAAACTTAAATTTTGTGTGCAATGCTTTTGTGTTTAAGTGAAAATAACAGTGCCATAACACTAAATTCAATTCAGAAATACCATGTGTACTGTTACCAAACTTCTTGTGGGTTTGTAAATAATTATTCATGAAACAGGGTGCTAATTTGATTTTGTTTTGCTACGTAGTTTTCTGATATTTGACAATATTTTTAATTTTGTAGATGATGAGATGATACCCTACAGTGCAGATTTTGATGACTATCTAGGTACTGCAGGCGGATTTCCTGCTTTCAGTAGTCCACATGTAAGGAAAAATTTCCCGGAGACTTGGCTTTGGATTGACACCAATACTAGGTAAACACTTAGAGAAAAACAGAGATTTTTACTCTTACTTGCTCTGGATTTCTGACATACTTTAATTATTTTCCAGGGGCATGTTGTACTATTACATTTTAAATAGTATTCTGCATTGATCCCTATTACCATTTATATTACAGTACCACCTAGAGGTAGTAACTAAGATTGGAGGTCCACTGTGCTCGGCATTGTACAAATACATTTTAAGAGACAATCTCTGCCTGAAGAGCTTACAATCTAAATGAACAACACAGAGAAAGGGTGGGGAAAGGGAAGTAGTATTAGGTCTCTTATACAGATGGGTAAATGAGGCAAAGGGAGATTTGATGATTTACCTCTGGTGACACTGTATTTTAAAAAATCCTATTGAGGTTGCATGAACAAACCATCCTGATGTGTAGAAAGAATAGTAAATATGGCAGGCGACTAGCTTGGCTTAACAGTAAAATCCTTGCTGATCTTAAACACAAAAAAGAAGCTTACAAGAAGTGGAAGTTTGGACAAATGACCAGGGAGGAGTATAAAAATAATTGCTCAAGCATGCAGGAGTTAAATCAGGAAGGCCAAATCACACTTGGAGTTGCACTTAATGTACTCAATGCACACATGTACTCAATGCATTTTTTGCCTCTGTCTTTACCAACAAGGTCAGCTCCCAGACTACTGCACTGGGTAGCACGGTGTGGGGAGGAGGTGATCAGCCCTCTGTGGAGAAAGAAGTGGTTCAGGACTATTCAGAAAAGCTGGACGAGAACAAGTCCATGGGGCCAGATGCACTGCACGAGGGTGGTAAAGGAGTTGGCGGATGTGATTGCAGAGCCATTGGCCATTATCTCTGAAAACTCATGGCGATCAGGGGAGGTCCCGGATGACTGGAAAAAGGCTAATGTAGTGCCCATCTTTAAAGAAGGGAAGAAGGAGGGTCTGGGGAACTACAGGCCAGTCAACCTCCCCCCAGTCCCTGGAAAAATCATGGAGCAGGTCCTCCAGGAATCAATTTTGAAGCACTTAGAGGAGAGGAAAGTAATCAGGAACATTCAGCATGGATTCACCAAGGGCAAATCATGCCTGACTAACCTAATTGCCTTCCATGATGAGATAACTGGCTTTGTGGATGAGGGGAAAGCAGTGGACATGTTGTTTCTTGACTTTAGCAAAGCTTTTGACATGGTCTCCCACAGTATTCTTGCCAGCAAGTTAAAGTAGTATGGATTGGATGAATGGACTATAAGGTGGATAGAAAGTTGGCTAGATTGTCGGGCTCAATGGGTAGTGATCAATGGCTCCATGTCTAGTTGGCAGCCGGTATCAAGTGGAGTGCCCCAAGTGTCGGTCCTCAGGCCGGTTTTGTTCAATATCTTCATAAATGATCTGGAGGATGGTATGGATTGCACCCTCAGCAAGTTTGCAGATGACACTAAACTGGGAGGAGAGGTAGATACGCTGGAGGGTAGGGATAGGATACAGAGGGACCTAGACAAATTAGAGGATTGGGCCAAAAGTAATCTGATGAGGTTCAACAAGGAAAAGTGCAGAGTCCTGCATTTAGGACAGAAGAATCCCATGCACTGCTACATACTAGGGACAGAGTGGCTAGACAGCAGTTCTGCAGAAAAGGACCTAGCGATTACAGTGGACAAGAAACCGGATATGAGTCAACAGTATGCCCTTGTTTCCAAGAAGGCTAACAGCATTTTGGGCTGTTTAAGTAGGAGCATTGCCAGCAAATCGAGTGACATGATCATTCCCCTCTATTCGGCATTGTTGAGGCCTCATCTGGAGTACTGTGTCTAGTTTTGGGCCCCACACTACAAGAAGGATGTGGAAAAATTGGAAAGCGTCCAGCGAAGGGCAACAGAAATGATTAGGGGACTTGAACACATGACTTATGAGGAGAGGCTGAGGGAACTGGCTTGTTTAGTCTGCAGAAGAGAAGTGTGAGGGGGGATTTGATAGCTGCTTTCAACTACCTGAAAGGGGGTTCCAAAGAGGATGGATCTAGACTGTTCTCAGTGGTAGCAGATGACAGAACAAGGAGTAATGGTCCCAAGTTGCAGTGGGGGAGGTTTAGGTTGGATATTAGGAAAAACTGAAGCACTGAAATGGGTTACCAAGGGAGCTAGTGGAATCTCCTTCCTTAGAGGTTTTTAAGGTCAGGCTTGACAAAGCCCTGGCTGGGATGATTTATTTGGGGATTGGTCCTGCTTTGAGCCAGGGGTTGGACTGCATGACCTCTGGAGGTCCCTTCCAACCGTGATATTCTACATTTCTATGATTCTATGACACTAAAATCTGTGGTAGATGCAGAAATTAAATCCTACTTTACTGAGCCCTAGTCCAGTGTCTTAACCATGAGACGATCCAAAATTGCTAAATTGGTGACACAATCTGACCCGTACTGTGCGTCAATACATGACACTCATTTAACTAAGCATTAATATCAGGAGCTTTAGGAAAACAGCTGACATCTGGAGGGTATTTCTATAGAATATGGAGGGATTTATTGTCTTAAAGTGAGTAATTTTTAATTCACCATTTAATTATTACTTTGGGGCCTAACAAAAACATTTTACAGAAAGTTTGGAGAAGAAGAAAAGGTAAACAACAATCTTTCCAGTTAAGAATTCAGACTACATTTATGATCTGTCTTAAACATTTTATTTACTGAGCATTAAATTAATGCTTTTGAAATTCGGATGTGTTTTTCTCTTGTTAGATCCAGCAGAGATACAACAATGGAAGTTATAGTACCTGATACCATCACTTCTTGGGTAGCCAGTGCTTTTGTAATATCTGAAAACCTCGGACTTGGAATTACGACTGCACCTGTTGTGGTAACATAGTACAATATAGTTCCAGTTTATGTTAGTGGTAACACCCCAGTTTATTATTTTCAGTTTTATATTGTAACAAGAACAGTAGCAACCTGATTATTTTAATAAGGAAAACAAGACTCATTAAATACAATCAAATTTTAAGCAGAGCTGCACACTGAAATCAGTGGAGAGGTCTCTTTTAAAATCTATGGTACCATATTCCTCCTTCTCCTGTACGCATAAATAACTTCAATACTGCAGAATGATATACAGTGATTCTGTGCCTTTGGGCGTCTGTCTTTGTTGGATTATAAGTGCATCTGCTTGCTGCCTCCTTTCGTTTCTTTATTTCACAGCTTTAGTTAAAAAATGTTGCATTTTCAAAAATATACCTAATATAGATAAATCTTAAAAATACAAACCCAAATTACAGCACTTGCAGAAAGCAATACATAAAGAAGAAAAAATAGATTATTAGATGAGCCCATTATTTTGCTTTCTAATATATTCTTCCCGATTGGCATGAAGATAGCGCCATGTAGAGACAAGTTTTTAAATCATCCATTGCTTAAGCATCCAAAACAGTTGAAAGTCATGATTTAACAGGATCCCAAATGATGGGAAAGGTCAAAGCTTTCAAACCTGGATGTCTGAAGTTAGACTTTTAAATCATTCTAGGCACCTAAGATATGAAAATGCCAAGAACCCAGCTACTCCCGTGTGAACAGGGCTAGAGGGTATGTCTACACTGCAGTAAAACACCTGTGGCTGGTCCAAGCCAAGACTTCAGCCTGAGCCTGACCATCTACACTGCAATTTAATAGCCCTGCAACATGAGCCCAGGAGCCCGAGTTAGCTGACATTGGGAAGCCACAGGTGTTTTATTGCAGTGTAAACATACCCAGAGAGTCCTCGGAAAAAGGCATTTGCTATTGTACTAATAGTTGCTTTGGCTCATGCTTCAGTCCTATTATATTACTAGGGCTTCTGTTTTTCACGGTTTGTTCATTTCATTTTTTGAGGCTTATTTTAGCAGTTTTTGAGTTCTATGTAGATGTCTAAAAACTGGGGTTTTTGGGGGCTCTCTCTTTGTGTTGTACTGAGTAATCTTTTTGTAATGTTCCCTAGCGTGCTGTAGTGTCACACTGTTTCAAACAGCACTATGTTAAAGCTCAGTAGAGAATCTTTAGTGTGCATCAGCATGATCCACACAGACCAATTAATGTGCAACACATTAGTGTGTTTTAGAAATCATGCCTCTCTAGTCCACATTACTGATCTACATAGACAAGCCGTTAACTACAAGTAACTATTTCTGGTGTTTGTCTGGTGATTTTTTGGATAAACACTGTTTTCATTTTTTTATTGGCTGTTTTATTGGTTAAAACCAAAAATCAGAAACCCTGCATATTACCCAATGTTAATTGTCCAATATAAGTAAATTTGTTCTCTAGTCCAGGTTTACCAATGGGAAAGTCTAATTAGAACAGATCTGAATCTAAACTTTCTGTAGCCAATTTAATAGCTAATATATGACCACCGGGGTTCACTGTTGTATAATGATTTTGTTTTCCAGTTAGAAGCTTTTCAACCCTTTTTTATTTCCTTGAACCTTCCTTACTCGGTTACCAGAGGAGAGCAGTTTATTTTGGAAGTAAACATCTTCAATTATTTGAAAGAAGCAACTGAGGTAAATATAGGCAAACTCTTTTTTGCTAGTATTTTTCCTTACCATTTTGCTACGCTCTGAAGTTTGTCAGCTCTTCTAGAGGTACTCTTTAATATATGAACTATATGCTGCAGGAGTCAGGAAAAATCTAGTTTCCTACATGTAAATCATTGCACCCAAATTAGTCAAATGGACTATTTGTCTTTGGCTTCCTCTGAATGGGATTGGCCAGAAATAGGCTACTCAGTTTGATGGTTGGATCTGGTATGACATATAGTGTTTTCCTGAGCCCTTCCATTTGGTGAATGGCAGTCCCTGTGAGGTTCTGGATATCTTCAGCTCCCATCGACTTCCAGTTCTTTTTTTTTCTTCTTTTCCTCTTGTCCATGTTTTCTTGCTCTGATTCTTGGATGTTGCCCAGACACTGCAAGGCTTATACATACTATAGTGATCATATCTCCTTGAGATCCTTACTGTTTCTTCAGTGATAAATGGTACAACTAAGACATATTTTTAAATACACACAGAAAATGACAGTTTATAAAAGGGAGTTCCTAAGATTAACACCCTTTTTCCAGTTAAAAATATTAATTGCAGTCTTTTTATAGGTTATGGTGACTCTTGACCTCAGTGACACATTTGAAATTCTTATTACATCCAATGAAATAAATGCTACAGGAAACCAGCAATCTGTGTTGGTACCAAGTGAAGATGCAAAGACTGTTAATTTTCCAATCAAACCAAAACAGCTGGGAGAGATTCCTATTAAAGTGGCAGCAATATCACCCACTGCTTCGGATGCCATCCTCCAGAAAGTTTTAGTGAAGGTAAATATTCAAAGGCGTAGGTCATGTCAAGAATTCAGAGATGGTATCCCCTTAAACAGGAGAATGTTGTGAAAAGGCAGACCAATGGAATATTTATTTATCTGCGTTTTGACCTGAAGCTTTCAGAATGGGTAAATGTTATCAGAAAGTTTATCTTTTAAAGAACTCCTTCCTTAACATGGTTTAGACTGCCTTTTAAGAAATATAAACAAAAATATAGCTAAATTTGACACAGTTGATTTTATTTCAACAGAGCTTTATCATGACAAATTCTGTATTCTGGGAGGGGGAGAAAGTTAGCCAAAAAGTTATTCATAAATAAAATAAAGGAACTAAAATTCTCATCCAAATTCTGTGTGTTTTACACCACTGTGACTCTATTTAAGTGAGGTATAAGTGCCCAATCCTATATCACTTGCTCAAACAAGTTATTTTCACTCACAAGAGTCATCCCTTTAAATTCAGTGAAATGTAGTAAGGGTTCAGGCCTGGGCTCTAAGGGTGAAATTTACCCCGATATAGAGGACAAACACATCATACTCTAAACAGACTTGTGCTGGCACTGTCTAAGGATATGTCTACACTGCAGCTGGGAGCCAGCCATGCAGCCAAGATAGACAGACTCGTGCTAGCTCAAGCAGACTAGCATGCTAAAAATAGCAGTGTGGATGTTCCAGTATGGGCAGTGGCTGGAACTAGCCACCTGAGTCTGGGCCTGCCTGATCCCCGGGGTCTAGGCTCTGGTCTCTAGCCCGTGACACCAGTCATGCTGCAGCATGCACATTGCCATTTTTAGTGCGGCAGCTTGAGCAGAGGTAGTGCGAGTCTGTTTGGGAGTCATGCTTGCAGCTGCAGTGTAGACGTACCTGAAGGTACTTATATGGCCCCCATTACTGTCGTGTCTGAGCACCTCACAATCCTTAATGTATTTATCTTCACAATACCCTGAGAGGTAGGGAAATATTATTATCCCCATTTTACAGGTGGGGAACTGAGGCACAGAGAGGCTAGACAACTTGCCCAAGGTCACACAGGAAGTCTGTAGCGGAGTAAGGACTTGAACCTGCGTCTGTGGCCATCTCCCTAACCATTGAAACTATCCTTCCTCCCACCACTTTGCCCTCTCCACAGGGATGAATTTCTCCCCCGAGAACAAAATTTCATTCTTTGAGCATTACAGTGTTGCATGTTGTGTGAAAGAACACACCTTTGTCTTAGAATGCTCTGCTCCATGGTCCTGATCCAAAACCCATTGAAGTCAATGGAAAGATTCTCACTGACTTCAGTGGACTTTGTCTCAGGCCCTGTATATTATTGTTTGTTCTTAGCAATTCATCTTGATAAGCCATTACTACAGATGGAAGTGCCTGCTGTTTTAAAGAAACATGTGCATCAGCTCAGATGAGTCAATACTCTACTTCTTGCTGTGTTAGCAAGTAGCAGAAATCATTTGTTAGCAGCAGTTTAGATCTTGCAGTCTGACAAACACTTTTGTACTAGCACAAAGAGAAATTTAAAGACAGCATGTAAAGTGTTGGAGATGAAAGTGATCCTTTTTGCTTATTTTGATAGGCTGAGGGGCTGGAACAGTCTTATTCACAGACACATCTTTTAGATTTGACTGGGAATAACCCACCAACTGTATCAGAAACTTTGGATTTCACCTTCCCTCCTGATGTAGTAAGTGGCAGTGAAAGAGTGCAAGTCACTGTTATTGGTAAGGATTATTTTATCCTATTTACACCTTCATTTATTTTCTAGCAACCTCTTACTCTTTTGCACACTGTAAATATAAAACTGTCTGCTGGGCTTGTGTTGGATTTACATTCAACTCACATAGCTTCCAAGACATGGTACAGCGTAACACTGTGTCATTACAACTGCTTTTGAGAAGCCAGTCTACCCAATTCCCCTACCAAACTATCAGACGGGTTCTCCATATAGCAGAGTTCTTTCTTGGGCCCAGGTCTGCTCTCCTGCCTCACACGGTTAATCTCACTGAAATCAGTGGGGAGGTTAGTGTGAGTAAAGTGAACAAGATTTGGTCCCAGGTGGTTGCTGATTTGTGGTTTTAATGACACTGTGTTTATACTCATATTGGCTTAATTGTAATGTTAGACTGTTGGGATGGATACTGCTCTGATTAACTCCCAAAGTCCTCTCCCATCATCCACTGGGCTAAGAATGAGGTTTCTGTGGAGACTGTTTAAGACAGAGGAATTTGAATCTTACTTGGATATTATGGTAGTGAGTGTTTTCATCATGTAGGGGTCTCTTTCATATGGTTAGAGATTCAGCCTTTAATAAGGAAGCTCTAGGCCAGTATAATTCTGGGACAGAAATTGCAAATGTGTACAATTAATGAAACATGGCCCGGGATGGGAGGTTCTGTTTTGTTTTTGAAAACAGTGACCGCTGAACAACTTGAAATCTTAGAATAAGTTCCTGGGCAGATAGGTGAGTGGGCAGTGGGCAGATGAGATGGCTAAAGGGGACATGAAAAGTGTAACATATCACATGCTTCCACAGTGTAAGTAACCCCATCCTCTGTGTGGTATGCATACATTTATGTGCACTGACCTTTAATTTTATCTTTCAGGTGATATTCTTGGGCCTTCTATCAATGGCTTGGAATCACTGATTAAGATGCCTTATGGCTGTGGTGAACAGAACATGATAAATTTTGCTCCTAATATTTATGTTTTGGAATACCTGACTAACACAAGACAATTGAAGGAAGATATTAAACTGAAGGCTACATCATTTATGAGAGAAGGTCTGTAAACTTTCAGGGATGAGCCTAGATTTAAAAAAAATATCATACTCACAGAAAATACTTCATTTGTGGCCCTGCATTTGGAATTTGATTCGCCATTCTTTTGATGACGTGTGAGCTAGATGAGAAGCCCACTTATTTGTAGCTGTGTTGGTTCTCCAGGGCTGACAATACTAAAAAGTCAGACAATTTTACATTTGTTTCTAAAGTAAGATCTGCTGAGTATGAAGATGCCATTTGTATATAGTAACTTTCCAGGGTAAAATTGTTCTGTAAAAGGTGATCCATATCATCATTCTTGGAGCTGGTTATCTCTTGCCAATAAAACAGCACAAGTCTGAATATTTCTGACTGCTCCTTGCATCATAAAGGGTTGCAAGTTAGTTAGAAAACACAATGAACCAGATTAATCCCCAAGAGAACTCCTTTGACTAAAGTAGATACTAGGTCTAAATTTGACCTAGCTTCCTAGACTGATCTGGCACTAGAGGGAGAAATAGCCCTGCGAATAGAAATATTCTCAATGGTGTAGCTTCCAGGGGTTCTTCTTGGCCTGATTATTAGACTTTGGTCACCCCAGAGCTACACAGCAGAGCTTGTCAGAAGTTTTCTTTCCTGCAGAAAGTTTAGATGAAGACAGTCTTTTGTTTGTTTTTTGTTTTCAGCAAAATTTTTCATGGACTTTTTTTTTGTTTTTTTTAATCGAAAACTGAAAAATTTTAGCTGAAAACCAATAATTTTAATTTAGAAATGCTGCTGCAGTGAAAGTTATACTCTGGGTGCCTCATGGCTCCATTCTGCTCTAAGGGTCAGGCTACGGTTCCTAGGATGCACCACAGTGTCCTCTCTTGTTTAGCCACTGTAGTGCATCATGGGAGATGTAGTCTGCCTGGGGAACCAGGCCTATAGAGGATAATGGGGGCATGAGGTACTACACCTCCCATAAGGCATTGTGATGGCATTTCTAAATGTAATTTTTTTTTTTGGTTTTGGCCGAAATTCTTTGGTTTTCCAGTGTTCGATTTTTCAATGAAAAGTTGAAAGTTTTCCATGGAAAGTACACTTTTCACAATAAACTTTGTTTTCTTAAAAACCCAATTTTCTGTCAAACAAAAGTTACACTGAAAATTTTCAACCAGCTTTACTACATAGTTTGGTTGCAGGGGAAGAGGGGGAAAAGAGAGACAGCTGTTATTTTAACAGCTGTTCTCAAGTTTGTAAGCAATTTCCTGAAGTGCTCTAAAAAAACTCCCCAAAAAGGCACTCTTATAGTGGAATAAGAGTGTCCACAGAGGGGGTTAAGAGAAAAGGAGGCACTGTTATTTTACAGATTTTACAGATGGGATAATGGAGGTTAAATGATATCCTGAAGGTCATACAGTAAGTCAGTGGGCAGGCTGTGATCCAAAACACAGCAGTAATGTTTAAGTAATCTGTAAGCTTGTAAAACACCACTGGAGAACACTGCAGTATTCCATAATGGTAGTTTTCTTTTCTGGTTATTAAAATTGTGCTGTCTGTATTATAGTTTTCTAACTATATCATACTTGACTAGCTCACCAAGCATGTATTCAAGCTGATAGTTGGATCTCAACGAAACTACTGTATGTATCCAGACCTCTGTATACAATATATATTGTCACAGTGCCATTGAAAGAACTATGCAAGTCCATTTTATTCTTTGCAAAACCCTGGAAGATATTTGCAGCAGTGACAAAAACATTTTTCCATTAATTCAACACATTTTTATTAATCTTACTGTGCAATAGATATTATTATTATTGATATGGCTTACAGACAGTCAGGATGGGGTTTTGCATAGTGTTCTTAGCATGTGAAATCTAGACGAAAGGTTTCAGAGACATTAAAGAGTCAGTGGAGAAGCAAAACAGTTCAACTAAAAGACTCGTTTCATTTTAAAAAAACTACGTAAACTGATTTTGCACTGCAGTTAAAAATATGAAGAAAAGGTGTTGTACTGCTATTAGTTGTTGTGATGGGACACTAAGTAAGTGGTTGATATCAAACTATACCTGAGGTTTTTTTAAAGATACATATTATCAACAAAAAGACATATATGTGTCAAACACCAGGAAATATCTTGGAAAACCTAGGGATATCTTTTAACCAGAGCCTTCCTCTAAAGCAGCAGTTCTCAACCAAGGTCCTGGGGCCGCCTGGGGGGGCTGCAAGCAGAGTTCAGGGGGTCCGCCAAGCAGAACCGCATTAGACTCAGTGGGGCCCTGGGCAGAAAGCCTAACCTCCCCGCTCTGGGCTGAAGCCTGAGGCTCTGAGCCCAACTACCTGAGGCTGAAGCCAAAGCCTGAGCACCTTAGCTTTGCAGGGCTCCCTGGGCTTGGGGCCCCAAGCAGTTGCCCTGCTTGCTACCCCCTAACGCTGGCCGTGGCTTTTATATGCAGAAAAACAGTTGTTGTGGCTCAGGTGGGCCATAGAGATTTTATAGCATGTTGCGGAGGCCTCAGAAGGGGAAAGATTGAGAACCTCTGCTCTAATGCACTTCTCTTCATGGCTGGCTGGTCATTGCTAAACCACCTCATTGGAGGGCCACCCTTGCAGGGGAACTTTTTCCAGCAAGCTTTTTTGACAGCTAGCTGGTCCTTTAAATTTGGCAGAGACGAGCAGCTGCAACTCTCACATAGCTACTTTTCGCTGCATCTTCTGCCTTTCTAGCTGGTACATATTTTCCTTTCTGCTTTCCATTTTTCCTATTATTCAGAAGCTGGTACATCTCACTGAGCCTTGAATTCATTCTTATGCATAGGTAGTGCAGCAGTGGAGTTATGTGAAAATGTACAGTTGTGTGCCGATCTGATGTCCCTTGATGACAGGAGGGTTAAAGATGGAGTGGGAGCTATGCACCTCAGTTTCCATAAACAGATCCTTAATGTTATTGCAACCTAGTTTTTGGGTTTTTTTTAATTCTCTCACTCATATTTACTCCTGCACATTTGGCAGAAATGTTTTGAAACATGAGATTTAAAATCTACATAAATATACTCTGCTGGAGCAATCTCACTTCTCTTTCTCCACTGTCTGAAAGCTCCTTTCCCATAGCCCCCAGAAAGAAATTCCAGTTTGGATCTACTCAGGAGTAATTTATACAATACCTGTCTTTGCTTTGGTCTCTTCAGGCTACCAAAGAGAGCTTCTCTACCAAAGGGATGATGGCTCTTTCAGTGCCTTTGGAAACAGTGACTCCTCTGGGAGCACGTGGTAAGTAATTTTGCCAGAAAAAGAAAATATTCAGTTTGGAATTTTGTCAAATATTTGCATAATTCATTGGGACTAAAACGTTTGTGAAACTGGTAACAATGCCCAGATATGGCTGCAGTCTGGTTTTCGGTATGTCTTTAGGCCAACTTGTAAGATTCTCTAAGACACAAGGTGGGTGAGGTAATATCTTTTACTGGTGAAAGAGACAAGCTTTTGAGCTTACACAGAATGTACTGTCTTTTTAGCTAAGATGATCTAAGGCCATTATTAGGACAGAGTTTTTTAGCTTCACAAAAGATGAGTAGTGAGTCACTTTCACCATGGGATTTGTTGAATTAAATGCTTGGAGGTGATTCTTCTATCCCAGAGAATAGCTCACTAGAACAGAAAGCTTTTTATAATGGAACCAATGAAGTACACTGCACATTTGGCTGCTAGACACAACACAAAGGGTGAAATTTTGTGCTGTGAAACCCACAGTGTCCTCGGCCTTTAAGCCACCATTGCGTCCTCTCAATTCCAGGCTGCTTTGGGGTCAGAGAAACTCCCAGCATAATTTAGGGAGCTATTTTAAATTATGGCAGACCTGGCTGGGCTGACACTGAGGAGCTCCTTGGTCATCACAACTATTCAGAATGGCTGTAATGCTGGGTGCCATAGTGCCACCCTCTTCCATTCCCAATACGTGCCATACTCTAGAGCCGTGGTTCTCAACCTATTTATTGTTGTGGGCTGCCAGGCGGGGTGGCCAGGCAGCTGGGAACCCAGACCCTGCTGCATGGCCTGGTGGCCTTTAGCACACATCTGAGCTGCAGTTGTGTGCTAATTGGGATACATGCGGCCCGCCGTCCACGTGTTGAGAATCGCTGCTCCAGGGCTTGTGAGGGGCACTGCAGCCTGTTGCTGTCCTTCACAGTGCCTTTGCTTGGGGGAGTGTGTGTGTGTGGGGGGGTCACCCCAGCAGGATGAAGTGCTTTTAGGATCCCTGTTTGCTCCTGCAGCAGTGTATGAGGACTGGACCAGGAGGGAGAATCCCTCCCAAAGTCTTGTGGTGTTAAAGATAATTTCATGCTATTACAAAAAATAGGGATAGCTCTGAGCATTGTTCTGTCCATGCTCAGCAAATAAATTGTAGCTGTACTGTTGAGCCACTCATCAGCCTTGAAGCTGTTCAAATACATTTAGGATTATTTGTCATCAAAGTTCTGAACATCTTTTAAATCTTTCTTTACTGAAGGCCCATTGGATGAACAGTCTCTCCGAGGGTGAAATTAGACCCTGTGCAGAGGGCCAGCACAAGGGCTATGCCCCACTCTGAACAGGTCCCCCGTCAGCTCCTGGAGACCCCAGCTGGTAAGCCCGCTGGGCAAACCGAACAGCACACACAGTTCACCAGGGTACCTTCACCAAGTGGCTCTATTATTGTCTTCTGCCTTGTGTTCCAGGTCCCACCAACATAGCAGCAGTTCCAGCTCCCTGGCTCAGCCTTTTATACTACTTGTCTTCTCCCAGCTATCCAGCCAGTGAACTAATTATCGCATTTGCTCATCAGGCTCTCCATAGGTGCAAGTGATTTCTTCTCCACCTTCCAAACCTGCTCCTACTCTGATTATACCAGTGGTTGTTATAAGTGACCCAATTGCTAATGGCACCATGTCACACACCTCCCCCTTTATTTCTCCTAGTTAGGGCTCCCTTTTCCAGTTTTCTCCCTGACATGTTTCATCTTCCTTATGGGGGTGATGGCCTCTGCCTCATTGCCTCTGGAGTTCTCTTAGTGTGACTTTCTGTGGGTCAGCTGTGAGGATTCGCCATTCTCTATCCACAGAATAAGAACTCCTTAGGTGGGGGCGTACCCCACAATTCCATTTCATCCCACAGGTCATCGCAACAGGGACAAACCCACAGACTTTGGCCCTGGATCTGTCCCATCCTTTATAGAGCATTCTCAGTCATCCTGCCCCACCAGGACCCCACTGTCTGGTGGCCTCTCCTCTCTCTGAGGTGTTAAACTCTCAGGGGTCTTCCCTTTCTCTGGGGTATGTTGGGTTCACCTCCCACTCTTTCTTCGGCCTGTCCTTGTACGGGTGACCTCTGCTCCTCCATCCCCTTTTCCTGCTTCTCCTCTACCCCAGTATTGTCTACCTTGGTCCCATTTTCTTGGCTTGTTGGTTCCCATCTAAGGTTTACTCTTACACACCCTTGTGGGCCTGGGGTCCCCTTTTTCCTGCCATCCAATGAGGTTCCTTCTCCTGGGCCTTTCTTCTCCTACTTAAATGGAATGGGTTCCAATGCATCCCTGGGACCACAGGATGGGGCAAAGTTCCCCCTACTCTGACCCTTTTCCATCAGAACTTCCCATGTACCTCTAATGGCACTTGCACCCCCAGATAAGTTTTTTTCTCCTCATGCGTGCACTCTATGCCTAGAGCATTCCCCTCCCGAACCCACTGTGATTTAACTAGCCTGCTCTGCCGGAGCGAGCAATCAGCTGCTGAATCAATAATACCCATCTCTTGTCTTTGGCTAACTCTTACAGGAATTGTTTTTACTCCCTTCTGAGAGCTTCAGATCACTCCAGTCCAGTGCTTTAATGTCACACCTCCATTACCACTTCTATATCTTGCCCCCCCCTTGGCCTTCTGAGTGACTGTTCTGAGCCCTACCTCATAAGTCCACCTGGCCATCCTAAATTTCTGTCTGTATCTTTCGGCTGACAAGTCTACCTGATCCTGCATAGCCGCTTATAATAGCTCATAATTCTTGGCCTGCTCTTTGCCCAATGCCATATAAGTGGCTTAAAAAAAAAAGACACCTAGTGGACTGTGTGTAGGCCCTTAATCCTTTATCCCAGCTGCACCAGTAACCGTTCTTTCAGAAGCCAGTAAGACTTCATTGGGATCATCCTTGGGGCCCATTTTACAGGGTCCTAGCCCCCTGATTTCCATGCCTTGTGGCAGGACTTGTCACAGTTTGTACTCACTGTTGCTATACCTGAAACACTCACTGTTGCTCTGCCTGCCATCCCAGCAGAGCTTGTTGGTTTGTCTGCTGAAATGCCTGCCACGCCCTCTGCTTCTCCTTTTGTTGCTCAGCCCCTGCATTAGCACCTCCATTTTCCCCCCCGATTCAGCCTATCCTCACCTTGGCTGCCTCTCAACCTTCCTGGCTCTGGCTGACCCTCAGACAAGACCCTGCTTGTAAACAGGTGTCTTCAGCACTTGGAAGCCCTGGCTGGTAACCCATCTGAACAAACTAAACAGCACACACAGTCCACGAGGTGTCTTTTTTTTTTAATTATTATTTTCTGTCTTGTGCTCCAGGTATACCACCAACAAGCAGCAGTTGGACTTAGATAGAGCCAGAGCCTCTCTCTATCCTGCTCCATGGCTCAGCCTTTTATACTGCTTGTCGTCTTCTCCAAGCTATCCAACAGGGGAGCTAAATACGTCATTAGCTCATCAGATTCTCTACAGGTGTGAGTGATCCATCTCACCTACCAAACCCACTCCCACTCTAACCATACCCTGTACCCTGCCTGCTAGGGTGCTGACTTCCAAACGCTCTCTTGATAGCTGCTAACAGCAGCCTATCCCATCCACTTAGATCCCAGTTATCTCTTGAGGTCTTAAGTGGGATTGAAGTGGTACATAGGGCTTGTTCTAGCCCTCTTCAAGGACTGAATTTCCTCTTGAAGTGCTCGGATACTAAGATGATGGGTCCTGTAAAAGTACCTTGATAGACAGATAGTGACTGCTCCATGCAGCTCATCTAACTCATCTAAATAAGAATGATTTAAATTACTGGCCTGATCCAAAACTCTCTGAAGTCAGTCAGAGTCTTTTCACTGATTTCAGTGAGCTTTGGATCAGGCTTAATATTGATAGAATGGAGAAAATAAGATTCTCTGCATGGTGCTATCAAGACTGTGAACCTTGGTACATAAATAGTGCAGTATTAGGATGTACATACGGCATAAGAAGAGGTCAATCAAAAGTTTCAAAATATTCACAGTTAAGCCACAGAGGGTTGTTCTGACATTATGATTCTGTGGGATGTTATGATTCTGTGTGTCTTGTTAAAATCACATTTATTGCTGTTCTACTTCATATAATATAGTTATAAAGTTCTTTGACAAATTTAGGCCCCAGTCCTGCAAACATGTACACACAATTTATGAGCAACAGCTGACTAAAAGTTAGCATGTGCTGGCAGAATTGGAGCCTCTAATCTGTATGTAGGTTTGAAATGCTGAAGATATAAAGAAAGTGTTGTTTTATGGACAGGAAAAATAACTATTTTCTTTGCCAGTTAGTGGTTCTTAGCTGTTCCTTGCCGATTAATGCTCACTCTTCAGGGCATGTGTCTTCCTCTGTATTTGGAAAGTGTTTAGCACACTTAGGGCACTACAGCAGTCTGAATAATAAAACATGTTTAATAGAAGAAGCTGTAATATATCATTAATTCTTTGTATTTGGTTAATCTTTCCCCCAAGGTTATCAGCTTTTGTATTACGATGTTTCCTGCAAGCTCGTCCATTCATAGATATTGATCCATACGTACTGAAGAAAACAGCTGATTGGATTGTCAAACATCAGAAGCCTAATGGTGAATTCTGGGAACCTGGAAGAGTGATACACAGTGAACTTCAAGGAGGCAGTAGTAGCCCAATCACTCTCACAGCTTACATTATGACAACTTTATTTGGTTACCAAAATGATGAGGTATTAGAATACTTTGGTGTTGCTTGTAGTTAATAAAATACCTCCCAAACTATCCCAATAATTCTTAATCATTTTGCAGTTTTTAAAGAAGTTGAGGGATATCATAACAAGGACAATAACACATGATTGGGTTAAACTTTGCTACACTTTGGCCTGATGGCATCTTTCCTGTCTACTGGTAGTAAGGAGTTGTGTTAAAACTGAGGAACATCTAGTCTCAGTGGGCCTTTCCAAAAGCTTAACAAAGTTGGGGGGAAAAGAGGCAAATATATTGTAGCTGAGGCCCCAGATCCTGCACAGCAGATAAGCATGTGCTTAACTTTAAGGGTGTGAGCAGTCCCATTGACTTCAACAGGAGTGCTCACATGTTTCAAATTAAGTAAGTGTTTTGTTGGCTGAGGCCTTAATGCCTCTATGACTGTGACTCTGCCATGTCTGCCTCCATGTCTGTGACTCTGAAAGAGATTTTTTTATATTTTCTTTTATATTAAAAATGTTATTTCTCTTCCTTAATACATATTTCTTATAAATTCTAATATTGCAATTTAATGTTGCTGTTGCCTACATTCATTCTTTTGTTAACTGCTTTTTTAAATTCTTGGTAGTATTAAATTAACATCTTTCAATACAATCTTTATTCCCAGAATGCCCTTGCTGTAGCAAATGCTGCAAACTTCTTGGAAACTAAATTAGAAGAAGGAATTTCAGATAACTATACGCTGACACTTGTCACATATGCATTGTCATTGGCAAAGAGTATAAAAGCAAAGGATGCCCTGGATGTTCTAAACCAGAGATCAGAGCAGCAAGGTACTGTAAGAAGCTCTTTATGCAGTAGTATGAATGGATTTTCTTCCAGCTTAAAAAAAAGAAATCACTGTTTGGTTGCATACAGACATTGGTTGTTAGTGCTGTATAGGGATCTATTTAGAATAGAATAGAACCCTGAAGAGCAGTAATCCTGATGAAAACTATATGCAAGTGAATAGGGTCTGTTACAAAGGTGGGGTTTCAGCCTTAATGACAGTGTTCACTTGTGTGCAGTGTGATTATATTATTGCAAAACATGAGCTTGCTGCCGTCCCACCTTGTTATGAGTGCCCATCAGATCTCGCTAGCTCAACAGGGTCAGGCCTGGTCAATTATTCTGATGATAAGCCTTAAAGGAGCCTGGCCCAGCAAATTCTTACTACCAAGCGTAATGCTTACTACTATGGTCAGTCCCATTCACTTCAGTGGGATTCTTTCTGGTACTGAGCACTATGCCTCTTTAGTAAGTGTTCTCTGAATTGGGTCCTTCTATAATTATAAATAAAGGGCAGATCCAAAATCCCTTGAAGTCAGTAGGAGTCATTGTGTGAACTCTGGTGGGTTTTGTTTCTGGCGTTCAGCCCCAGTTCAGTAAAGCGTTTAAACACATGACCAAGTCCATCTCTAATCAGCCAAGCATTTAAACACATGCTTAATGTGAACCATGTTCTGAAGTGCTTTGCTGGATCCTATAGGTAAACATAAATAGGCAGGTTTTTCCTCCGCTATTGAGCATTTATTCATGTCTTCGGCTCTGACATCAGTGATGATCTCTCTTCCAGGAGATATTCGATTCTGGACGTCTCCAGCCCCTCAACTGTCTGACTCATGGCAGCCACGCTCCGTAGACATTGAGCTTTCAGCTTATGCTCTGCTCTCTCACTTTCAGCAAGATAGACTATCCGAGGGGATCCCTATTATGAAATGGTTAAGCCAGCAAAGAAACCATCTTGGAGGTTATTCATCGACTCAGGTCAGACTGTCACCTTTAGAAGCATTGTTGATGCTTTGCTATATATAAATGTACTTTCCAAATTGACGTGTTAGCCCACATGTTGAAAGGTTTTTAGGTGTTGCTGCACTCAGCACTGTAATGCCTAAGTCTGATTATCAAAAGTGATATAGGCACTTAGAGGCCTAAATGCCAATGATGGTCAATGGGATTTAGACTGAAGTGCCTAAATCACTTTTTAAAATGAGTCTTAGGCTCCTCAGTTAGGCACTGCAATGCTGAGTGTGGCAACACCTAAATACCTTCAAACAGCTGGGCCTTCACTTCTAATTTTTTTAAATGTTTCTATAGCATACATTGATTGTTTCTTATTCTGTAACAAATAGTTCTCATTAAGCACATACTTAAATTCTCTGCTGGATTAGGTCTTAAACACAGACTATATATTTTATCCAATAAACATATTAAAGAAAAAGAAGAGCAGTTCAAATATTTTTAAAGGGCGAATATTAAAAGGAAAGCAACAAGAACTGAAATTAAGCGGAGGAAGTGATATTTTCAGCTAAAAAAAAAATCTCACCTGCATTTTTAGATCTTTCCTATTCAGGATGATATTGAAACAAAATCCGTTATTTTATTAAATGATTGCATATTGTGCTGCATTCTGCATCTCACACCATATCTGCACCCTGTTTTGTTGGTAACATCTTTGAGATCTCTCTTTTTTGGTCTCTGTAGTATTGCCCTATTTCACAGGGTTGTTGTGAGGTTGACCTCAGTTAAAGTGTTTGGGACCCTCAGCTGGAAGATGTTCTCTAAATGCAAGAGGTCATTATTAGGCCAGGTCACTCCTCCTGCTGAGAAAGCCACAGAGGAGAGTTGCGTGGAGGTGTGGGAGAGCCCATGGAGGCTCCCCTTCTAGGGTTTCCTCTGCATTCCTCTTAGGGGTAGAGGTGAAATTTTCCCACTGTACGGTGAGAAGGGGTTGGCCCTTGAATGTTGCTGCTATCAGGAGATCCAGGGGATGCAGAGGGCCATGCATGTAGCGTCCCTGCACTGGCTCTGCACTGGTTCTGAGGACTGTTGTGCCCCTCCTTTCAGCTCTGGGCAGTGTGATTCTCCCTGTGGCTGCCCCACTACATACCTGAAAATACGGGTACCCAGCATGGATATGCTGCAGAAAAGTATGGCATCCAGTGGCTTTTGCTGGCCTGCAGATTCCCCAGGGTTTGTGGGAGAATGATGAATGTCTACCCTGGCCCTGCTCCTCATGCTTCCTCCCTTAGTCTTCCCCTCTCTATGTGTGGGAGCTTGGACCCTTGGACAGGGTATCTGTGGAAACAGGCCAGAGGAGCTGGTGCCGGGTAATCAGCTGACCCTACCTTCCGCACTGGCAGGGCTCACTTTAGGTATAAATCAATGTGACATGGTCTGGCCCTTTATTGTTTTTATTAATTACTAGCAACAATAAGGGACATTTCACACAAGTGCATCTGCCAAACTCTCTTTGAAAATTGTTACTGTTTTTGGAGTCAATGAATAGTCATGAAGAATAGCCAGTTGTTGTCAAATTACAGTTGTTCTGAATGGCATCTGGAGTAGATCCCCACTATTGTCAGAATTTCTGAATCCCCAGTAAATATGGAAGACCTTCTCTGCCTCTAGCAGGTATCATTTTACTGAGACCACATCACCCAAGTTGTGTTGGTATCCAACAGGATCTATATAGTACTTGAGAATGCATTAGTTTAAGCTAGCTGTTTACTGTAAAACGTGGTCTCAGTCAAGTACAATACCTTATCTCATTCTCATTGTCTTTTCCAAGCTTCATATTCAATTCAATTGTTCAAATGTTGACAGTAATCTGAGAGATATTAGTTCTGTTAAATGAAGAATAAATTTGTAAAACCAGTACAGTTTCCCTGGGATTCCAGGTTGTTCTTTGTAATACATTACTTCTATTATTATTAATTGAAGAGACTGATTAAAGCAATATCTCAGTTGCAAATAGCTTTCAGATTTTTTTCCAGATGGTATTTTTATTCTGGAGTTTGAAAATCTAGTAGCATGTCACTATAGTACCATCATGGTGAAGCTCACCAATGAATTTAATCCATCCCTTTATCCACTGTTTCTCACAATAAAGGCTAGATTAATCTATTTTAATTTTGACATTTCTCCAGAGAAAATAATGTCTTTATAGCTTGCTCTTATTTAACTTCTGTGTGTGACCCCAAAGCATATTTGTTACATGTAAAGAATGAATTATTTTATATTAGCTAGAGTTTTTCCCTGACTTGTAAGAGATTTCCATATTGGGGAGTTTGCGTCATTATCAAACAGTGAGGTTAGACAGCTCTTGGCTGTCTGCGTCATACTTTTCTAACTTGAACTATCATAAACTACTTTCTAATTTGTATGTTTGCAATATATAAAATATGATCAGAATGTTTTATTTTAAAATGTTTTTAATTTATGTGTGCGTGTGCATGTTTAAAGAGTAGTGTGGACAATTATAAAGAAATAATGCTCAATTCAACCAAAGAATAATATATTTATAACATCTCACATGGACATCATGCTCCAGTTTGATATAAGAATTGCTGAAATTCTATTAAGGAATTAATATTCTCTTCTACTATTTTTCCTAGCCATTTGCTTACAAGTAACCTCAAATATTTCATATCCTTGTTGTTCAATCTGCATGGCACCACAATAACAGTTTATCCATGTTGACATGACGGCTTGTTAGTTTACCAGTGTGTTGCAGTTGCATTCAGGATGGAGTTTATGGGCTTGATCCTCTAGTCCTTAATACGATGTACAGTTCCATTCACTTCAGTTATGATACAGGTCTTGTAAGATCTGGCCTTTAATCAGTAGGTCCAAAACACCTGAAATTTGAGTAGCGTGGGGGCAGTTATCCAATTTTTTTGTTATTGATTGCTCTGCTACTATAAAGGTTTCAGAGTAACAGCCGTGTTAGTCTGTATTCGCAAAAAGAAAAGGAGTACTTGTGGCACCTTAGAGACTAACCAATTTATTAGAGCATAAGCTTTCGTGAGCTACAGCTCACTTCAACTGCATCTGATGAAGTGAGCTGTAGCTCACGAAAGCTTATGCTCTAATAAATTGGTTAGTCTCTAAGGTGCCACAAGTACTCCTTTTCTTTCTACTATAAAGGGACCATCTTCTTAAGAATGAGAGACCAGACAGTGTTCTTGTAGGGTAAATCTTGGCCCTCTCCTGAGAAATGTCTGCCCATTGCAACCTACCATTGATTTTCTCCTGTAGTCCATAATTTGCATCTTCTCTACCATAACATTTCATCTAAGTCCTCAGGCTGGAATTCCAACTGCTAGTGATTCAGTCTTCTGTTAACTTGGGCAACTTCGCCACTCAATCTGAATTTTCCAGATTTTAAGGAATCAGTGAAGTAGATAATTTGAGAACACAGTGAAGAGAAAAAAAGATAGAGATTTTTGATTGACTAGTCAGCAAGTACTATTATATTTATGACTGGCACAGTCAGAGTTGCATTGTTAATGAATGTTTGCTGTCATATAACAAATTTCCTATTACTAGAAGGTGACCTAAGATTGAATAATTAAAACCTCTGTGTGCCAAACCCGCAGGGCCCAGTGTTCCTATTACCAACAGCTAAGAATAAACAATAAATCAAATTACTGAATTACGAAAAGGTCAAAGAAATACAGCTCATCACCATATTTTTCAGAATATGAGTTATTAAAATTCTGATAATCATGACATAATTATAATGAGAACAGGACATTACAGTTTATGAATCTGTTATTGTTGCAATATTTGCAAAGAGAATAGCTAATGCTTTAAGATTAATCCATTCTCTGACAATGTGAAGACTCAGATTAAGTTGTTGTCTTGTTCAGCTCCCATACTAAACTCAAGAGGTCCAAATGTCCAAAAACTGCCTTTTAATTTAGGGCTACAATTTTGCACACCCAGATATTTTGCACCTGCAAAAAAGGAGAATTTGTGTGCCTGCAGAATGCTGATGTACAAACACATACTGTGTTTAGTGGGTTCAGATGATTGCTGAAAATGTTGGGAACAAAAGGTCTGTAGCTGGATATAGAAGCTGAGGGGAATCCTCTTTGAAAAGTTGGCTGTAATACTGGGAAAAAATTATTTTTACTTTTTTTTTTTTTTTAACATCTGCAGTTTCTCAAAGGTACAGCTTTTTTGTTCCTGTGATCGAGCTGCTGTGGAAAAGTGAGGCAGAATGTCTGCTATTTACAGTTATTTCTTGTTAGGCCACATTGTGGCTGGCTCATTGCCTTTCCTCCTTAACTTGTCCTCCTACTGGCCAAGGCCTTTATAAAAGTGTGAGCCTGGCTCAAAACTCCACAGACCTCCATGGCATCTACAAATAAAAATCAAGCTGCAGTCCAGAGACAGCCCCAGAAGAAAATTCCAGAAGTATCTGGGGCTGCATTTCCTTTACTATGACCCCCTGGCTCTGATGGGAGTGAAGCCTTTCAGTAGAGCTGTGATGCCAGAGAACATGGCAGGGGAGCACCAGGGACCAACAGTCTGAGCAGAGATACAGGATCTCTCCATGGATGATCCTGGCTATCTGCATATCTCAGGGGATTGGAGTTGGGGGGAAATCCCAACCTCCATGACGAAATGATGTGGCAGTAACTGTGAGGTAATCCTCACAGGACTTTCCTCTTTCCTGGGTTTACTATGGGAGAGGGTGATCTGGCCCTGAGTAAGGACTTGGGCATGTGGCCCATTGTGACTATCACTAGTATCTCATTTTATCTGTGGAGGAAGCAGTAGTAATATTCCATCAGAAATGGTTGTCATTACCAAACTGTCAGTTGGATGGACAGTGCAGTCTGCACAGTAAGGGTCAGGAAGCCCCAGTTATCTAAGACCTTGCCTACATATGACTTACTGAATTAGTTAAGAACTGATTATTTTATTAAATTGATGCAACCCTTATGTATATACTCTGAAATCAGGTTAAGAGTGTCCATGCTAAGAGGTCTCATTTAATTTTTGCGGATACAGACTAACATGGCTGCTACTCTGAAACCTGTCATTAATTTAATGCAACTTTTGTGTATAGACAAAGTTTAACAGATACTGGTGCTCACCTAGTTTGCAGACTTCTTGTATTATATTTAATACAAAAGCATTTGTTTCTCTCAACAGGACACCGTCGTGGCCCTGCAAGCCTTGAGTATATTCGCAGCTCTCATTACTTCCAGAAAAACAGGAATTGATCTAACAGTGACTGGACCTAGTCTGGAAGCTCCAGTAATGTTTTCTGTTGATACTCAAAACCGTTTTCTTCTTCAGACCAAAGAGGTATTGTAGAAAATGAGGAAGAATTCTAATCAATCCTGTCACTTGAAGATATTTTGAATATGTTTAAATCACCATGTCATTCTTTCAGATTGCACCTATGCAACCGACGGCCATTTCAGTTTCAGCAGAGGGTGTTGGGTTTGCCATCTTTCAGGTACGCAGGAAGATATTTTACTCCTTTTTTTAAGATCCCTTTTTAAATGTGGTTTTTGAAGAAAGAATGTTAATAGGAAATTTCATAAAACTAGATCAATAAGAAGAAGAATCTTGTATTTATATGAGAAGAGACAAAGCAGGTGAGGTAATACTTGTCTCATCAACAGAAGTTGGTTCTATAAAAGATATTACTTCACCCACCTTGTCTCTCTCATATCCTGGGACCATATGACTGCACAAAACAAGATTGCACACAACTTGTATTTATATAGCACCTTAAATGAATTCCAAGGCACTCTACTAATTGCCAAAATGATGTGGGTCAAATTCGGTGCAGACTTTTCCCCTGCACAATCACTGAAGCCAGTGTGATTGGATAGGTTGTAAATCAGTGCAGAACGTGGGTACACTCTTAGTAATGTATAGATTACCTTTCCCACTTCTGAACTGTCACAGTTGTTTAAATACTGTTTAGGGCAGAAAGGGAAGAAGGCCAAGTTCTCTTTAGCAGGATTTAGCTGTTTTGTGCACTCTGACAACACAAAGAGGCCAGAATCTGCTTGCAGTCTGCCAGTAGGGAATGCTTTGCACCAACCACCCGTACCCCAGTATAAGGGAAATATGGGGGATGTTACCAGATGTGCCCGTTACTTTGGGGTATGCTCATTTATTCGGATTACTCTTTTGGGGGGGTTTCTGTAATTCTGTTAATGTACTTGTGTTCATATGGAGCTCAACTCCTTCCTTCTGCAAGTCCCCTCCCAATGGAGCTGTCCTGCAGGACCTCGGTTCCCCAGGACTGGGTTCCTCCAGCCCTAGAACTAGATGAACATACACACACACACACAAACAAGCAAGTCTGAGCAGACCGGGTCAATCAGGACTCTCAGGCTGATCCCCTCCTATGTCCCTGTCCTCAATGGGCTGGGTTAAACAGCACCTTCAAGCTGTCACCCTTATATGTGCCCCTGGTCTCAATAGGCTGGGCTGAGCAGCACTTTCAGCTGCTCCCCTCTGATGTGCCACAGGTTTAACACGTCCCTATCCCACTTTCATGTTACAATTGTACTGGTAGTAACCCACTTGATGAGTAAACCCCACAGTATTTTTGGGCACTACAGGGATCTTTAGTTTAGGTAAAAGAAGCGCTGCTGCAGAGCAAATGGGGGAAGCTAAAAACACAAAAGAGTAAAGTTCAGAGAGAGTGAGAGAGAAGCAACCAGTTTAACCATAAAAGTTATTTATTGAATGATAGTGATAACCACACAAGGAGAGCCTAAACCAACATAACATACATTATTAAAGGTTAATACCTGAGGTAGAAAGGAAAACAGAGAGAGAGAGAGAAAGAAGGGGATCTCACCATTCCCTGAAGGTTGAACTGGTCGGGGTTCCCAGGTGATGGTGGTAACTCAGGGCCCTGAGGGCAGGAGACAGGCAGAGCCTGTCTGATGCTTAGATCTAAGCATCAGAACACTTATTTGGGCATAGGTAGGGGTTTTTGTAGAGAAAATACAATGGTTCAAGGGAGAACACTAGATTTGTTTATGGGTAAACTGATGATTTAGGGGGTTTCTTTAGGCTAGACAATAGGAGCTGATCACTCTTGCTTATGGGTGGTGTTTTCTTCCAGGGAGCTCACAATGCAATTAGGCTGCTTCAGTATTTTGGATATCAATCAAGGATTTATTACTAGAATTGGTCTGATAATTTCTGAGCTGGGTGCGTACAGGTGTAGGTTCATTAACATCTGGAGCAGAGATTCCCATGATGCAGTGCCTCCCTGCTTTTCTGATATCAGAGTTTAGTGTGGTTCTCTGTTCTCCACTCTGTATGCAAATTTAGAGTCTCCCTGTCCCATCTTTCATGCAGATGAGGCTAGGGGAGTTGTCTCTGTTTTCCATTCTGTATGCTAATGGAGATGTCTTAATCTTGTCACCCTTGTCAAGAGGGGTCTAGGTGTGTCTCCTAATGCCCTTCGCTGCTCTCTGCAAGCCTTTTCTCTGATCGGTTTTGGTTCAAGAAGAGATAGGTGGTGGTGATGGTGGGGAGGTGTCTTTCATGAATCAGACAGGCTAGATACTGTGTCCTGGTTCCCCAAAAACACAGAGCTGACTGATGTCAGGGAGGAAGAGAGAAAGAAAAGAAGTGAAAGAAGTATAGCAGAACTTCACTTTGCCACACCTCTGCTGGGATCCAGAGGACCTTATGGTATGAATTCAGGCAGCCCTAACTTAATTTTTGTCTGCTGTGTCTCAAACTAGGGCTGGCACTGATTGGTCCTCAGAGGGACCAGTAACTTGCTCCCTTATGCTTCTCAGTTTCCTAGCTTGCAGAGCTCAGCTGCTGAAGGGAATCTTGTTCATTATGTTCAGTGAAATTTCAGAGGCAATTTATGTAGGGAAAAGTAGGAATATAGGAATTGCCATTCTGAATCAGGCCTCCCGTCCATCTAGTCCAATATCCTATATGACAGTAGTCACTGCGAGATGCTTCAGAGGAAGAAGCAAGAAACCCTGTAGTAGACAGTATGGAAAAGCTAGATCTTATCTAGCATGGGGATTAAGCTCATTCTTCTTTATTTAAAAATATAGATCACTGTATATCTGGTAGTTATAGGCTGTTTTACCACAATGCTTTAAAAGGCTCCCACCATTACTATGCCTACTCAGGAAAATAGAGCTTGCCATAAGGTTTAAGTCAGCAAAATTCCAATTCCAGTTTCTTATAATCTGTTTGATCTTCTCTTTGATGTCCTGACACATCTAGGAGACCAGGAAAGAGAACTGAGAGCTTGTTCTTTAAAATGATAAATATACATATGGATAAATGACATTCACAAAGAAATTTGCATGACTGGACATTACCAATGAACAGCAGTTAAAGGTATATATGTTGTTCATTCAGCATCAAGCTGCAATGCCTGCAGACTCATAAATCATCAGTCTTTTTTATGCATTGACATAAATGCTAGTTGTGTTTACAACAAAGTTCCAATATGTTAGAGAATAATTTTAGATTCCACACAGTGGGCCAAGATGAGAATTAATATCTCAGTGGGGCAACATTTGTTCATCCATCATATCAAAAGGGCTGGGGGAGGGGAACTTAATGAGAAATACTGTATAATATACATTTTTAATAGACTACCACGAGACCTAAGGTTCAAAAACCAAACAGATGTACAAAGGTCTACATTGCTGGATCCAGTTCATCTGCTTCATCTAGATCAGGGATTCTCAACCTTTTTCTTTCTCAGGCCCCCCCAACATGATATAAAAACTCCACGGCCCACCTGTGCCACAACAACTGGTTTTCTGCATGTAAAAGCCAGGGCCAGCGTTAGGAGGTAGCAAGCAGGGCACTTGCCCGGGGCCCCAAGCCACAGGGTTCCCATGAAGCTAAGTTGCTCAGGCTTTGGCTTCAGCCCCAGGTGATGGGGCTCAGGGCCTGGGCTGCAGCCCCATGTGGTGGGACTTTAGCTTTCTGCCCTGGGCCCCAGTGAGTCTAACTCTGGCCCTGCTTGGCGGACCCCTGAAACCTGCTCATGGCTCCCCAGGGGGCCCTGGATCCCTGGTTGAGAACCACTGATCTAAGTCAGCCTTAGGTTGTATTTCTTCTTGTAGCTTAGAGACAGAGATGCCACAATTTTATCCTTATCTTCTTGCAGCTTGGCAGAGCAAAGACAAGGCATTGGAGTAAGGCATTTCATCCAATAAAACTATTCCTAGGCGGGACCACCTCTTTTCTCCTGCTTTCCTTGATGGGGCTGCTTTTCAGGAAGGAGCTCTGATATTGTTCAAATCAGATTTCACTTTTCTCCAGCTGCAAGCAGGATCTGGATCTTGTCTGCTAAATCAGATAGCATATGACAGCATGATTGTATTTCTTCAGCTGGGTTCCACTGTCCTACACCTTATCAGAGTGCAGTAGTCAGACACTCTATTCCGCGGATCTGACTTTACCTCCAGATGTAGCATGTCACACACTGATTCATTTAAATACCAGAAAGTCCCATACCATCTCCTGTTGGGATCTCAAGGACTGGCCATTATTGGAAGAGCTTTAGTTCTCCACAAGATAGATTCTTAGAAAAACCTGTGTAATTCTTGATGACTCTGCTTGATACTTTATAACCTTCTCTGACGTTGGTCTCAGTAGGCTGTAAATGAGTTTCAGCTGCCTCTACTCCAGACTCTCTAGGTTGCCATGAAAATTGCAGAGGCCAACATTTTTCTTGTAGTCTCTTGGTCTTGCAGTTGATAAACTTGCACATCAAGCTATTGCCCTGGCTTGGAGAGGAGCAGGATTAGTCCATCCCTATAATTTGAAAAGGAAGGTAGCTCTGGCCTGGTTTGGGCAGACGGTGTCCGTGTCCTAAAGAAATTTATCTTTCCTCTCCTTAAGCCTTTTGGACAAAGGGCCAGATCCCCAGTTGATGTAAATCAGCCTATCTCCATTGAAATGGAGCCACAGCGATTTACACCAGCTGAGGATCTGGGCTAAGATGTGCATTTTCCCAACGTGTTTTCACCAAGGATAATAATTAAAAGAGAGAAAATGCTGCAAATATTTCCTTCAACAAATGCCCTCAGCCAAATACATGTTTGTTATGGTGATAGTTTAAGAATAAGAAAGGGAGAGGAAGTTGTCCTTGGCTGTATGGAGACCTTCAAAATAACTCACATATTTTTGGACGTGATACCATTGAAGTTATTTTCTTAAAGTTCTTTTGGATGCAAAATATTAAATTTCAATTTCCTCTCCCTGCCCCTCTCTGGTATTCCCCTGTGTTATAAGAAGAGTGGACAAGTCTGCCTTTAACTGATTCTCTGCTACTTAGTTAGGCTGCACCAAGGAAGGTGGCTTCAGTTAACCTTTTTATATTAAGAACTGTTTCCATTCCTGTGCGAACCTCCCCATACCCATGAGAAGGGAGGAAGGGAAAATCAGACCTTAGCAGCAGTAACTCATTCCAGTAAAATGTTTGCTAATTGACCTGTTCAGTATGTTGCTTCAGATGTCCATGTGCTGGTGGTAAATTCTCAGAATTTGCAAAAAGAAAAGGAGTACTTGTGGCACCTTAGAGACTAACCAATTTATTAGAGCATGAGCTTTCGTGAGCTACAGCTCACTTCATCAGATGCATACCGTGGAAACTGCAGCAGATATTATATACACACAGAGAATATGAAACAATACCTCCTCCCACCCCACTGTCCTGCTGGTAATAGCTTATCTAAAGTGATCATCAAGTTGGGCCATTTCCAGCACAAATCCAGGTTTTCTCACCCTCCACTCCCCTACACACAAACTCACTCTCCTGCTGGTAATAGCCCATCCAAAGTGACACTCTCTTCACAATTACAGGTTTCAGAGTAACAGCCGTGTTAGTCTGTATTCGCAAAAAGAAAAGGAGTACTTGTGGCACCTTAGAGACTAACCAATTTATTAGAGCATAAGCTTTCGTGAGCTACAGCTCACTTCATCAGATGCATATCGTGGAAACTGCAGCAGACTTTATATATACACAGAGAATATGAACCAATACCTCCTCCCACCCCACTGTCCTGCTGGTAATAGCTTATCTAAAGTGATCATCAGGTGGGCCATTTCCAGCACAAATCCAGGTTTTCTCACCCTCCAACCCCCACACAAATTCACTCTCCTGCTGGTGATAGCCCATCCAAAGTGACAACTCTTTACACAATGTGCATGACAATCAAGTTGGGCTATTTCCTGCACAAATCCAGGTTTTCTCACATCCCCCCCACCCCCATACACACACAAACTCACTCTCCTGCTGGTAATAGCTCATCCAAACTGACCACTCTTCAAGTTTAAATCCAAGTTAAACCAGAACATCTGCGGGGGGGGAGGGGGTAGGAAAAAACAAGAGGAAACAGGCTACCTTGCATAATGACTTAGCCACTCCAAGTCTCTATTTAAGCCTAAATTAATAGTATCCAATTTGCAAATGAATTCCAATTCAGCAGTTTCTCGCTGGAGTCTGGATTTGAAGTTTTTTTGTTTTAAGATAGCGACCTTCATGTCTGTGATTGCGTGACCAGAGAGATTGAAGTGTTCTCCGACTGGTTTATGAATGTTATAATTCTTGACATCTGATTTGTGTCCATTTATTCTTTTACGTAGAGACTGTCCAGTTTGACCAATGTACATGGCAGAGGGGCATTGCTGGCACATGATGGCATATATCACATTGGTGGATGTGCAGGTGAACGAGCCTCTGATAGTGTGGCTGATGTTATTAGGCCCTGTGATGGTGTCCCCTGAATAGATATGTGGGCACAATTGGCAACGGGCTTTGTTGCAAGGATAAGTTCCTGGGTTAGTGGTTCTGTTGTGTGGTATGTGGTTGTTGGTGAGTATTTGCTTCAGGTTACGGGGCTGTCTGTAGGCAAGGACTGGCCTGTCTCCCAAGATTTGTGAGAGTGTTGGGTCATCCTTTAGGATAGGTTGTAGATCCTTAATAATGCGTTGGAGGGGTTTTAGGTGGGGGCTGAAGGTGACGGCTAGTGGCGTTCTGTTATTTTCTTTGTTAGGCCTGTCCTGTAGCAGGTAACTTCTGGGAACTCTTCTGGCTCTATCAATCTGTTTCTTTACTTCTGCAGGTGGGTATTGTAGTTGTAAGAAAGCTTGACAGAGATCTTGTAGGTGTTTGTCTCTGTCTGAGGGGTTGGAGCAAATGCGGTTGTATCGCAGAGCTTGGCTGTAGACGATGGATCGTGTGGTGTGGTCAGGGTGAAAGCTGGAGGCATGCAGGTAGGAATAGCGGTCAGTAGGTTTCCGGTATAGGGTGGTGTTTATGTGACCATTGTTTATTAGCACTGTAGTGTCCAGGAAGTGGATCTCTTGTGTGGACTGGACCAGGCTGAGGTTGGTGGTGGGATGGAAATTGTTGAAATCATGGTGGAATTCCTCAAGGGCTTCTTTTCCATGGGTCCAGATGATGAAGATGTCATCAATATAGCGCAAGTAGAGTAGGGGCTTTAGGGGACGAGAGATGAGGAAGCGTTGTTCTAAATCAGCCATAAAAATGTTGGCATACTGTGGGGCCATGCGGGTACCCATAGCAGTGCCGCTGATCTGAAGGTATACATTGTCCCCAAATGTGAAGTAGTTATGGGTAAGGACAAAGTCACAAAGTTCAGCCACCAGGTTAGCCGTGACATTATCGGGGATAGTGTTCTTGACGGCTTGTAGTCCATCTTTGTGTGGAATGTTGGTGTAGAGGGCTTCTACATCCATAGTGGCCAGGATGGTGTTATCAGGAAGATCACCGATGGATTGAAGTTTCCTCAGGAAGTCAGTGGTGTCTCGAAGGTAGCTGGGAGTGCTGGTAGCGTAGGGCCTGAGGAGGGAGTCTACATAGCCAGACAATCCTGCTGTCAGGGTGCCAATGCCTGAGATGATGGGGCGCCCAGGATTTCCAGGTTTATGGATCTTGGGTAGTAGATAGAATATCCCAGGTCGGGGTTCCAGGGGTGTGTCTGTGCGGATTTGATCTTGTGCTTTTTCAGGAAGTTTCTTGAGCAAATGCTGTAGTTGCTTTTGGTAACTCTCAGTGGGATCAGAGGGTAATGGCTTGTAGAAACTCGTGTTGGAGAGCTGCCGAGCAGCCTCTTGTTCATATTCTGACCTATTCATGATGACAACAGCACCTCCTTTGTCAGCCTTTTTGATTATGATGTCAGAGTTGTTTCTGAGGCTGTGGATGGCATTGCGTTCCGCATGGCTGAGGTTATGGGGCAAGTGATGCTGCTTTTCCACAATTTCAGCCCGTGCACGTCGGCGGAAGCACTCTATGTAGAAGTCCAGTCTGCTGTTTCGACCTTCAGGAGGAGTCCACCTAGAATCCCTCTTTCTGTAGTGTTGGTAGGGAGACCTCTGTGGATTAGTATGCTGTTCAGAGGTATTTTGGAAATATTCGTTGAGTCGGAGACGTCGAAAATAGGATTCTAGGTCACCACAGAACTGTATCATGTTCGTGGGGGTGGAGGGGCAGAAGGAGAGGCCCCGAGATAGAACAGCTGCTTCTGCTGGGCTGAGAGTATAGTTGGATAGGTTAACAATATTGCTAGGTGGGTTGAGGGAACCATTGCTGTGGCCCCTTGTAGCATGTAGTAGTTTAGAAAGTTTAGTGTCCTTTTTCTTTTGTAGAGAAGCAAAGTGTGTGTTGTAAATGGCTTGTCTAGTTTTAGTAAAATCCAGCCACGAGGAAGCTTGTGTGGAAGGTTGGTTTTTTATGAGAGTATCCATGTTTGAGAGCTCATTCTTAATCTTTCCCTGTTTGCTGTAGAGGATGTTGATCAGGTGATTCCGCAGTTTCTTTGAGAGCGTGTGGCACAAGCTGTCAGCATAGTCTGTGTGGTATGTAGATTGTAATGGATTTTTTACCTTCAGTCCTTTTGGTACGATGTCCATCTGTTTGCATTTGGAAAGGAAGATGATGTCTGTCTGTATCTGTACAAGTTTTTTCATGCAGTTGATAGATTTCCACTCCATACGGCTAAATGCAGTGCCTTGCACACCAGCAGGAGAGTGAATTTGTGTGTGGGGGTGGAGGGTGAGAAAACCTGGATTTGTGCTGGAAATGGCCCACCTGATGATCACTTTAGATAAGCTATTACTAGCAGGACAGTGGGGTGGGAGGAGGTATTGGTTCATATTCTCTGTGTATATATAAAGTCTGCTGCAGTTTCCACGATATGCATCTGATGAAGTGAGCTGTAGCTCACGAAAGCTTATGCTCTAATAAATTGGTTAGTCTCTAAGGTGCCACAAGTACTCCTTTTCTTTTTGCGAATACAGACTAACACGGCTGTTACTCTGAAACCTGTAATTGTGAAGAGAGTGTCACTTTGGATGGGCTATTACCAGCAGGAGAGTGAGTTTGTGTGTAGGGGAGTGGAGGGTGAGAAAACCTGGATTTGTGCTGGAAATGGCCCAACTTGATGATCACTTTAGATAAGCTATTACCAGCAGGACAGTGGGGTGGGAGGAGGTATTGTTTCATATTCTCTGTGTGTATATAATATCTGCTGCAGTTTCCACGGTATGCATCCGATGAAGTGAGCTGTAGCTCATGAAAGCTTATGCTCTAATAAATTGGTTAGTCTCTAAGGTGCCACAAGTCCTCCTTTTCTTTTTGCGAATACAGACTAACACGGCTGTTACTCTGAAACCTCTCATGAATTTGTTTTTCCTGGCAAAAGCTAAAACAACATTGTTCCTGTGATGACAAATTGCTGTATGGGTTCCAGCTTGATTATACCAAACTTACGACACGTCTCCAATAAACTGACCACTCTATCCTCTGTGTTATTCCTGAACTTGTTCAGTTGCCTAGGGATACGTTGTTGTTCAAGATAAGTTTTCATTTCAGAGCCAGTGGTGTTTTGCTATCTTTGTGGTGTCTTTATTGAATCATCTCTGTACTTGAGTGCTAAATTCAGAGGTGCTATACAGAGTGACAGGAGTAAACATCTGTAAGTTGGAGTACATGGTGTAACTTACAAGAAGGGGTCAGAAGATAGAGCAGGAAAAGCAGCTCACAGAAAATTAAAGGCCCCTCTATTTGTGCTGACTTACTTGTACCACGCTTTGTGGTACCTTTGAATTTAGAATAACATCTTTTCTTTCATTGTCTGGTATCATGCTAAATGATTGTATGGCAATGGAGTACAATTTCCTACATCCTCTCCTATTGTACTGTTGTAGTGATGGATATAGTGATGTTGGTAGTTAGTTGTATTTGAAAAGATGAACCAACTCTGCTATTTTCATATAATAAGCAGAAAGTAAAGTTCTTTTTGCTGTTCCCAGAGATTTATCTAGAAGGCTAAGAAGACAGGGAGAGAGTATCGGTTTGTATCTAAAAGGAAGGTGGGGTATAATGACAAGTCTTTCCTTTTGTTGGGTATAATCACAAATCTGTCAAACCAATGTTTATTAGCACTTAATAGTAAAAGTTTTCTCACCATCTTGTAGTTGTTTTTGTTGTTCTAGGAATTTCAAAGTTGAGCTTTTCATTGTACCAAGTGCTTTTCTCCCTGAGGTGCTGAATTATAAACTCTTCCTCTGGTCCCTTTCCAGATACCTTGTCCTGCCAACCATGCTGGTGTACTGTGTTTCGGTGGGAAGATATTGCCATTATAAATCAATATCACATGGCAAGGTTCTCAGTCTTAAGGCATCTGACATTTATGTCTAACTCTCAGCAACTTCTAAATGCTTTGTGTCTGGCATGTTTGGTTCTCTACGCCACACCAGTCACTTCCCTTCCTTGGTGAATGTTCTCTAATGACTGTCACATGAAAGTGCTCATGGTCATTTAATCCTGACCTCAGCATCTTTGGTTTGGCTGTTCACATTTATACTTTCCTAAAATGTTGTGATAATCAGATCATCACCTGATTAGTCAGACCTTCCTGAAGAAATTCTTGTTCTACAACCCTTCTCCAGCTGTTTCAAGCTGCTGATGCACATCTCCTACACTAAATACATCAGGAATCCTCTGCAGTGGTGTCCAGTGTATGGGCTTCTTTTATATGTATACCACTGTCCTCTGCTAGACACACTGTCACATTTCCTTGTGTAGCTCACCTGACAGAGGCCTGCATTTGTTGAACTGGCAGGTGAAAGCTCAGTTAGTGATATTTCTGATTTGTGTTTAGCTGATGACTGTCATGGTGTCTTTTTATTAATGAACTAGCTGATGTGATAAATTGGTCCTTATTAAGGTTTAAATAAATACATCTCTCTATTACACTGAGCCTAGAGTAAAATGCTAACCATCATCTATTTTGAATGTAGAATTGCTATAATATATCACACATAGGATCAAGGTAAATTTCTTAAATAAAACTACTTTGTGAGTAAAAATTCCTATTTGCTCTCCTTCCATATTCCCAGGTATGTGACTGTTTTTCCTTTCTAACTCTGTTAGTGTCATTGTCCAGAGTTTTTTTTCATTGCATTTCAGAATTGACAGGAAATATCTGCAGCAGTGCACATTATCAAACGGTAGAAGCTAGTTAGAAAATTCCTGCATTTCACGGAACTCACACATTTTCCTCAGTCAGGCCCTGCGAAGGTCTTAGTGGATGGCACTGTATCGTAAGACAAGCAGAGTTGCACTTGTAGCTTTCTGACACTTCCTGTATTCCTTTGAATATCACATACTGATCTGTCAACAAAAGGTATTCAGTGGCTACTGATGGCTGACACTGGACCACAAACAGAGAATTTTGAGAATCCAGATTTTAGACAATCACTACACTTAATATGATCTGTTCTCTAGAGTTCTACCATTATAGACTTTGAGATCAAGCCAACCGTCTTATTGAACTCATTTTTGCTGTACAGATTTCATCTATGTTTTGTGTTTGTACTCTCATAGCTCAACATTATTTACAATGTGAAACATTCAGTCACTGGTAGAAGGCGCAGATCTGTCCAAAGTCAAGAAGCTTTTGACTTAGATGTTGTCGTAAAAGATGACAAAAATGACATAAACCATTTTACCGTAAATGTATGTACAAGGTAAGTAACTCATTTGGTGCTTCGCTGCTTCTCTTGATCTGTACGGTATTGATACTATTTAAGAGGAGTGAAGTACTGTATGTATTTTTTAATGCCTGTGATTTAGATTTATATCTACTACAGAACAAATTAATGACTTCATAGAAGAGACCAATTATTAAATTCAGAAGCAAATATTTAAATGAACAAAGAGATATCTTATTAGATCTGAACAGATTATTAATTAACATAATTATAAAAAACAAAGCTGCCATTTGTCATCTCATTTTTTCGAAGTATGAGGGTTTCATAAAGGTTAGAGATATATGGAAGTGTTTATATGCACAATAATATCATTTGAAGTTTCAAAGGTTTCTGGTTATCTGTGCTGCTCAGCAATAGAAGATCTGCAGGTTTTATCTCCGAGCAATTTGTGAATAAGTAGAGCTGATGCAGAACATTTTTGACGGAATGAAATTTTGTCACAATATGCTGTTTTGTTGAAACTGAAACATTTTGTGGCGATTGGTTTTGAGAAAAATTTTGTTAGGTGTGGGGAGAACAAGGCTCTCATATTCTGTAGCCTGGTATGTCTGAGACCCAAGTTCAAGTCCCTGCTCTGCCTGATTCAGAGTGATCTGCAATGAAAAACCTGTCTGCTCTGAGTCAGACAGAGCAAGGACTTAAACCCAGGCCAGTGCCCTAAGTACCAGGCTGCAGAGCATGACTGACGCACACACAGCCCCCTGCCATTTCCCATATTGAAAAGTGCTCTGGTTTCTGTGTGAAAATGGACATTGTTCTTGCAAAAACATCAAAAGGTTTTGTTTTCATTCCAACATGGAACAAAGGGTACCAGTTGTGAAAAGTGTTTTTTGTGATGTGAATACATGTCCACTAGAAGTGGACTGAGATCATCAAAATCACTTCCTGTAAGCCACTGAACAGCCATAGGATATTATTAGCTTTTATATTTGGGTTAGCAGTGAACAGGTGGCATAGAACTGCCATATCTCATTAGTTACCTCTGAGCCATCCAGTCAGACAAGAGAACTGTGTTCTTAATTCCTTTGCTGGCTTTCTTTGTTACTTGGCATGACACTGAATATATATATTAAAGGGAAGCATTTAAAGAAAACATCTTTCTGTAGCAGTTTTCTCATTAGACACATCCTGTTGTGGTTAAAGAGCTCTGGATACTTCACAGAAAACCCTGAAGGACATTGTACTTGTATATTATATATTTACATTTTTCCCTTCTTTCTCTGCTTTACTACCAAGGACACTGGGAGAAAAACAATCTTTAAGCGCTTATCTGTTCCTGTTGAATATTTCCTCCCTTGAAATTGCAGCTCCCTTGTGACATTATAATCATTTCCATGCAAACGTGACCTTTGCAAACCATCACATTGTTCATGCTGCTTATTTTTTATACCCCTTCTCTGTACACCCTTTGTATGTTATTTATTTTAACTGTAAACTCTTCAGGACAATGTCTGTGTGTTACTCTGTTTGTACAGTGCCTAGCACAATGGGGCCCTGATCACAGTTGGAACTTCTTGCTTCACCATAATACAGATAATAAAGATATATATATATATATGTGTATAATATATATATATATATAAATATAGCCAGATATGAGGTCAGTGCATAGAAGATTGACTTCATTGGGTAATAATCAACAGGAGCGTATAAAATCTTGAAACAAAAGTCCTGATTACATGTATATGTCTCTGATAATAACCCCAGTGATACAGGAGGGGGTCAGGGACACTGCAGTGTATAAGCAGAGCTGTCTGTAAACAGAATGTTTTTCAAAGTTTTCTGTGAAGTGAACTCCAGCACAAATTGTAGGCACTTCAGCAACATATTCTATGCTAAGTTACACCACGGGCTTGGGGGTAATCTTAGCTGGATGTCCCCATTTTCTTTCCCTGGCTGAGATATCTGATTCAGAGCTCTTGACCAATGATACAGCCTGGAAGGACCCCATCTCTCTCCTCTTCTGGGATGCTGAAAGGCACTGCCACTTTTGACATCTTTCTTTGTGCAGCCACTTCAGAATGGTACATGGTCATTCAGGACCAATCTCCATCAGTCTGGAGCCTAAGGTGCTCCACATGAGTCCTGATGATTCTGGGCCAATGCACCTTAGTGCAGGATTTGACCCTTAGAGTAACAGATATGTGCCTGGATCTGATAATCAGATGTTTTTTCTCTGATTAATGGGACACGGTTCATGCCATGTGTACTGAATGCCTAAATAATTTTACTGTTAGTCATTTTGGAATCCATATAACATGATGTGATTTTCCCTTTCAGCATAATCTAGAAATCATAGCAAGATGCAGGTTGTTAGTTCAGGAGAATTCCTAAGCTGTGGACTGGTTTGAGTAGTTATGGGTGTGCATCTTTGGTCAATGGCTGCAAACACCTCAAAGTTTTTTCCAATACCAGCCAGCAGAAATTCTGTATTGCTTCAGCCAGCTCTTGAGCAGACTTTGGCCAAAAGTACTAGGTTAACAGAATAACATTTGCCCACCATGTGTCATCTGCATGCTGTTGAACTTTGAGCATGTGATGTCTCACAAAATCTCCTAGTGGAAACTGTGCCAGGCTGACAATATCCTGCAACCTCCTGGATGAACCTTACAGAATTAAGATACATTTTATTGAATTAAGTTAAAGCTTATTGAATTAGGTTCAAAAATTTTGGGGCCTATTTTACTCAAAATGCTACTGTGTCTGTTATTGTGGCACTGTATATAACTCCTCAAGGAGGAGAGAGATGCTAATGTAATTCTTTCAGTTATCAGACTCTTTGAAGCTACCTTCTGGAGAGGTGCCCAAATATTCATTCAAACTAGATTTCCCAGGGACCAAGAGACAAAGAAAGAATTTTTGGATAAATAGCTTGGTTTTACACAGGCTCATTGCCTTCTTCCTGATCCAGCAAACGGACAGGACCCGTGGTCCACAGAGGGCCCCAATCCTTAGGGAATGGTTGGCAGGACTGGGCCCACTGAGGCTCCATAAGACTGGGTGCTTGTTCAGAGCTGAAGCTGAGATGAACTGGTAACACAAGGAAACCCTGCGGGTGGGGTGTTGAAGGACTGCTCCTGCCAGAGCCCATGTTAGTGCTGGGGTGATCTCTGGTAAACTTTATTAGCATGCGTGTAGATTCTTTCATGGTTTGTAATATTTTTTCTGCGTAGTCCTTCGACCTTAAGAATAAAATAGGCTGCATAGAAAAAGCTGTGTGGTAAATATAACTATGGGCAGTCCCACTGTTAACCATCCCTGAATAGACAGCAAGCAGGCCTGCTTGGGCAGCCTGCCTCTGCTGGGAATAACACAGTGATGGCAGGGAACTGTTCAGCCTGGAGATCCCCAGGTCCAAAAGGAAAGAGAACTGTGTCTCCACTCAAGAGGGGTGATGGAAGCCTGAGATTGGGTGCCCTTGTTGGACCATAGAAGGGGAATGCAGGTGCAGCTGCCCTGAACTGTGACAGCGGCGTGATGGATTTTTAGTTAGAAAACTTGCAGGATTGGTAGAGGAGCATGTGCTGTTGTTGCTAATTCTGGATGGCCTTGCCTCTGCATGCAGTGGGATTTCTGATGTCTCTAAGGAATAGGAAGGCATGCTCCATTAGCTCTACTCACTCTGCCCTCTGTGCTTACTGGCTACATATGCTTGATGTCTGTGCTCATTTGCTGCCCTCTGCTGCATGGTGCAGAGGGGAGCTACAGCTCCTAGACTGCTGGAGGAATGATCACATAACCCAAAGTTCCAGCCCAGGGTCTCCTTAATTCAGTTAAGAGACACGTTTTTCTTTTCACTTCTTTCCTTCTATCACTTGCCATTTTCTTAGCTGTGTATATGTGTGTGTGTGTTTTTAAGGGCCCATGTTACAGAGGAGACAATAGCTGGGACTATCCCCTGCCTCTCTCTGTTTTTTTGGAGGAAGGCACATGTGTAATTGTTAGGGGGTAGATCTGACTCACTTTTTTGGGGGGAGTACCAGGTTGTTTGGGTTGCCCATTGTTATTTTAGTGGTACCCAGGCTAGATAGATAGCTTGGATGTTTCTGTATCCTCTCAGCTGTAATTATAAACACAGACCTAATTACATCCAGTTCCAATTCAGTTATTTGTTTTCAATAGCAGCTACTTTGGCACAGTGCCTCATCCAACAGATGGTTTCCTCTGTTTCTAATCTCATAAGCCAACCGAAGTCAGCAGTGGTGCTGTATTTCTTTCAAAGTCCTATCTGTGTTCAATCAGCCATGCTGTCAGGCTTAATAGCATTGCTTTGTGAAAAGCAAGTCTTCCCCTTTTTTAAACCCATCCAAATCTACAAAGAAATAGTTTATTCAATTACTTTCAACTACTGTCAGGCATTCAAAATGCAGATTAGAGACATGTTCCATCCTCAATAACAATGGTGGTTTAGCCTCAGTGCCAAGGAAACAGCCTGTGCCACCAACTTTATTTAAAGAAGCAGTCTTGGCTGGACATGGAAGTGTTACATGTAGAAGAGAAAGCCATACATATATTTTGATAGTTTCATTGTGTACCACGGTATGTTACACTCCTGCTGAAGAGAAAAGTTTTCACGTCCACCATGTGATACTCAAACTGGCAGAAGATGCTATAATAAGCAATATTCAGGGGGAAATGGAAAAATTCAACTTGCTAAACTTTCTCTTTCCAAAACCAGATGGCTAATATGGAATGAACATTTTAAAATTGTATTGAAGGTTGGAGAGGTAATCAAGTGATTCCATTAAGTGAATTATGGACCCTTATTGGAGAAATAGGGAGCAAATTCAATAGACTCTTCAATCTATAAATTTACACAAAAATACCAGAAAATGGTAGCACCAAGTGATATAGTTTTAGAATCCTAGCAATGTACAGTCTGGCTTTTCTTGTAGGCCTCCTTTAAAAGTTGCAGATAATTATATTACTACTCTGCATTTTTGGGGCCCATGTCTACTCTTACTGCAGCCAAAGACAAAACTCCTTTTGGCTTCAGTGGGATCAGAATTAGGCTCCTGCAAATGGTAAATAACTGCAATACTTTTCTTTGCTCAGAGGTTAATCTACTCCTTGGCCATGTGTTTGAGGTTGCTAGGGGGAATTGAGATATAAATGTTTGTCTAAATTGTTAATTTTCAGAGTCTGTTAAATGATTCGCTTAAAACCTTAGAAATTCAACATCTGTCCTCAAACATATCATCTTTCCTTCATTTCCCAAATTCTATACTTTCTGTATTATAATGTGGAATGTAAATAGCAGAGCATTTCATTTTAATGTTAGAATATTTGATTTCTATTAAAAGTTTTCCTGTCTCCATTTTTTTAAAAGGTACTTGGGGTCCGGTGCATCTTCCAAGAGTGGTATGGCCCTCATGGAGGTTGATTTACTTAGTGGCTTCTCTGTATCACCAGATTTCATTTCATTAGATGATCCCGTTAAGAAGGTGGAAAAGGACAATGGGAAAGTCAACATATACTTAGACTCTGTAAGTTGAAAAAACAAGAAAATCCATTTGTAATGGCAGGTGCTAACCTCAACTCACCAGCTATTTGATTCAAATTCAGAAGGACACTTTTATAAAAATCACATCTTTTGAGGAGTCAGTATGGCTAAACCATTACTCACAACACTGTTGTCAATGGGACTGCATGTGTAGGTAAGGACTACTTAGATCAGAATGGGTTTGCTGGATTGAGCCCTTAGTAAATTGTTTGCTTACTTAAATGATCTGTGATTTGGCTAAATTTCCACCAAAGAGATCAGTTTAATGACCTAAATTCAGACTCTGGTCTTTAGAGGTGAGTTTTTAGACCATTAGCCAACCATCTAGTCCCCATCCCTTCCCTCACAACACCCTATCTAGAGTTCTCTGAATGTATTTTTTTTGTATTTTTCTAGCTAAATGAAACACAGGTTTGTGTGGATATTCCTGCTATGAGAGACTTCAAAGTAGCAAATACTCAAAGTGCCTCCGTGACTATAGTGGATTACTATGAACCTAGTAAGTGTTAGTCATTCTTGATAGATCACTGTGATTCACAAGCTAAAATATGCAATTACTGTATTCATGAAAGCAGAGAAGATGTGAAGACCAGGAAAAGCCACTTGATACTTTACAAATGCTATAGGTTACTCTCCAGTTATCTGCAAATGTGTCAAGAGTTATAATGAATTACTATTAACTCTTTTAGTCTTAATGGAGCAGTTCTCAGCTAGTGTAGATCAGCATAACCCTATTGAAGCCAATTTATACCAGCTGAGAATCTGGCCTAGTGGTGTTTCCAAAACTACCAAAATGAAGTATGAACTCTGGTGTGGTTCAGTTACCAAGTTAATGATTATCTTCAGGTGGCCCTTCCATCTGTTTCTTATTTAAATACAGAGTTCATTAGAGGAGAGGGTGCCAGTATTTTGATTTCAATAGTTATGTAAAAAAGATGTACATGCAGAAATATTTCTCAGGTTCTGTTTTAGGTATGGCATGTGTTTTGACGAAATTCAGCAATGAATAAAACTCTTGGGTAAAGTTGGAGGCTGTGGGGAATCATGTGGAGGGGTGAGGTGGGGGGTGGGGAGAAGAGCTTAAGATAAGCCAGAGAAAATGGCAGGGGGCTGGGTCCTCCTATTACAAACTGACCTAAACTTTAATAAAGATTTGGGTTGTATACAGTTTTTATTGTCCATCCCTTAGTAGACCCAGAGGAAATCCAAATACTCCATGGCAGAGTGTTCTTTTACAAAGTACTCTATCTGGATGGAGGTAATTAATTCAGCCTATATTAAATAAATATAATCAAATCCTAGGGATCAAAATTAAAATGAGGAAGTGGCAAAAGTAATTAATTTATCCTGGCAATCTAAAGAGCGTTTAAGTCGTAAGGTGTTAATTAACACATTGTAACAATTTGTACATGACATGAATACATAATAGCTGGAATCTGTGGGCCAACTCCTGCAGTCCTTACTTTGGTGAAATTTCCATTAACCTTCAGGACTGACTGAGTTCTACAGGATTTAGCCTTTTATGTGTAACACTGATGATGAGCTAATCTCCAAAAATGACATAGTGAATGTTTAATATTTTTGAATTTACAGTGCATAAATAAATTGTAGACTTATAGAAATGTAGGGCTGAAAGAGAACTCAACAGGATGTCAAGTCCACTCTCCCACCCATGCTGGGAAAGGATTAAGTATATCTAGATCATCCCTGACAGGTGTTTGTCTAACCTATTCTTAAACCCCTCCAATAACAGTGATTCCAAAACCTCTCTAGGTAACCTGTTCCAGTGCTTAACTATCCTTACAGTCAGAACGTTTCCCCTAATATCTAACCTAAGTCTCTGTTGCTGCAAACTAAGCTGATTACTTCTTGATCTACCCTTCGTGAACATGGAGAGCAATTGATCACTGTTCTCTTTAAAACAACCTTCTATATATTTGAGTACTGTTATGTCCATCTCAGCTTTCTCTTCTGTAGACTAAACATACCCAATTCTTTCAACCTTTCCTCATAGGTCAGATTTTTCTAAAACTTTTATATTTTTGGTTGCTCTCCTCTGGACTCTCTCCAATTTGTTCACATCTTTCTTAAAGTGTGGTGCGCAAAACTGGACACAGTATTCCAGCTGAGGACTCACCAGTGCTCAGTGGAACAATTACCTTCTGTGTCTTATGGATATCATTCTTGTTAACACATCCCAGAATAACATTAGCCTTTTTTGCCACACATCACACAGTTGACACATATTCAATTTGCGATCCACTATCACCTCCCTATCCTTTTCAGCAGAACTGCTGCCTAGCCAGTTATTCCTTATTTTACATTTGTGCATTTGATTTTCCTTCCGAAGTGCAATGCTTTGCACTTGTATTTACTGATTTCAGACAAATTCTACAATTTATGAAAATCATTTTGAATTCTAATCCTGTTCTCTAAAGTGCTTGCAACCCCTCCCTTCTTGGTGTCATCTGCAAATTTCATGAGCATACTCTCCATTCTGTCCTCCGAGTTGTTAATGGAAATATTGCAGACCAGAGCCCCGCAGGACCCCACTTGATATGACTTCCCAGTTAGACAGCATACCACTGATAATTGCTCTTTGAGTGTGGTCTTTCAGCCAGCTGTGCATCCACCTTATACTGATTTCATCTACACCATATTTTCCTAGGTTACTTATGTGAATGTCATGTGAGACTATGTCAAAAACCTTGCCAAAACCAAAATGTATCATGTCTACTGCTGCCCTCCTATGTGTTAACCCTGTCAAAGAAGGAAATTAGGTTGGTTTGCCAGGATTTGTTCTTGACAAGTCCATGTTGGCTATCACTTTGCTTATTATCCTCTAGGTTTGAACACACTGACTGTTTAACAAGGCATCACTTAGTGGCATAAAAAGTGAAGGTGTAATGTACAATTACATCTTGTACTGTTGTATAAAAACTACAGTATAAACCACAAATACTCCACAGTGTTAACCCTAAACAAAGAAAAAGATTGCTTTGCATATTATTCTAGAAGCAGGCCATTCCGAGTGCTGTGTAGGAAATCACCAATATAAATTAGTGAAGCAGCAATTTTGCCAGTGCATGTGATTACAGTCAAAGTAATATTGTCCATGGTGTTCATTAATCAGGTATCATAGACAGTACAATAGCCTCTGTGCCAGGACTCTGGCAAGGGGTTTTGTGAATCTTTCCCCATGCTGTGTTAATAAGCAGAGTTCCATCCCATATGACATATGCCAGGTGCTTTAGTGCATTAAGTGTCTGGAATTTTCTATCCTCACCCACAGTTGCTGAGAGAAAAACGTTGAATGTGCACGTTGGTTGTAAGGGTGTGAGCAGAACCTTGTCTAATCTGATTAACTGTCTCTATGCCAGGGTTCTGATGAGGAGCTTGGAGAGCTCTTATATCCTGGGTGTGTCAAGCAATGTTTTATCTACAGCTGGCCATGACATTACATTTCCTTTCTGCAAAATTTTTTTTGAGGCTTTGGAAAAATTTCCATCCTGAATCGGGATGAAAAGACAAAACCATCGCATTTTTTGCAGACATGAAATCCTGCAGCATTTCATTTCAGAATTACTGAACCATACAGCCGGTACGGTTTTCTGTCTCCAAGGCAAAATGTGCGCATCAGGCTCCCCGGGAGACCTGGTGGGCTTCAAAGGAGCCTGGGAAGCCTGGCTCCCAAGCTCCCCATCACATGGGTTGCAGCCTGGCAGCCCAGCAGGAGAGCTGCCAAGGAGCCAGGGAGCTTGGGAGCTGGGGTCCTGGGGCTTCCAGGCTCCTGCTTGTGAGCTCAGTGGCCTGCTAGGTGGGTTGCCTAGGAATCAGCATGTTCTGGCAGAATGTTTCAGTGTTGACAAATTGGCATTTTCCAATGGAAGAATAGTCAGAAGATTTCCAATCAGCCCTAGTTTTCTCTGTGACTGTGGATACCTGAACATGTGCAGTTCAAACTACCTTTTTGTAAGGGTTTGTGCAAGTACATTGCAAAAACTTCAGGGATGGCAGAAAGTGCACATAAAAAGGGGCAAAGATTCATGTCTAAATTTGAGCAAATACAAGGAATTTTTGCAGTATTTGCCCCAGTCTGCATTAGTGTTTGGTCCCTATGAAGTTAAATAATCTCTTTGCTATTATTGTTTGTAGCTGCAATATACAGCTGTAAGTTATTATTTTTTTCTGAAGCATTGGCCAACTGGTGGTGATGGATTTGAATTAAAAGCATTGTTTTCCTCTTGCATTCTAGATTCCACTAGAAGTCATAGCATTTCAGTGGCTTGGTTCATCCCAAGTATTTATTTTAAGAAAGAAACCTGAACAAAATATCTCAACCAGCTATGAAAATGCAGGCTAAATATTTGTTTGTTTGACAATGATTTCCATTAAGATCAGAAGCTGATGCTTACTAACCTCTTTGGACAGGGAGAAGAGCAACGAGAAGCTACAATTCAGAAGTGATGCAAGGCTTGACATCTTGTGTCTTCTGTGAAAATGACTGCAGTCTTTGCAAAAGAGATACGGACTCCAGTAATGGCTCTCCAGGAATGCACCAGCACTTTTCAGCGATTTCCCTGTTCTGCTTATTGTTTGTGATCCAGGCAGGCTTGCTACAGAGTTGGATGGTGTAAGAAGACACGTTTATGTAGCACTTCTGAGATTTCCATAAATCACCCAAAGAAAGTTTTATATTAATAAGGGCTGAAGCATCACCCAGAGATATCAGAGACTAGCCTCCCATTGTGTTCAGTAGAAGCAGGATTGGGCCCATAGGCTAACTTGCTGGGTCAGAAAAATGTTGTGTGTTTCTACTGGACAAATTTAACAAATTCTTAAATGCTTTTTTTTCATGCTGTAGTTATTTACATTTTCTAAAGAAATACAGAATTAGATTAAGTGAGAAAACAATTAAGACTAACTTTCTATTTTCCAAATGTTCTTTTTCTCCTTTCAGCATTATTTTTGTTTTGCTTACTGTTTTTGGATGGGTGTTAAACATTAAGGAATAATGTTAGTTTCTGGAATTATTCAGAAAAATTATCTACCCTTTGATTTGACTTTCAGTAAGCATAACTGTGGGTTTGTATCAGTACCCTGCTCAGTTCTGTTCTGCACACCTAAGGCTACTTAATACTGAACTCCATTGTACACGTTCATGATTGGACAATCGGAAAAGTAAATGGAGCTATCTACAAAGCCGTTATGGGAGCCAGGAAATGATGCATTCACAAATGGCTGATAATCAAAAAACCATCAAATCTTTTTATCATGGCAAAGAAGAGAGCTTTTGCCAGTTTGTAAGTTACATATTTTTAAAAAATAAGCTATTCAAAGGTTTCAGACATTTTAAAAACTCTTTACATTGAAAGAAGGCTTTGATTCTTACAGTGAAATTTGGCAAGCAGGGACTCTACGCCTGGGACTTTATTTCTGAATATCCTAAATAATAATAATAATAATAAACACAACTTCCCTCCTCATAGTGAATGATCTAGCCATTGAACTCTGGGAATTGGCAAAGAAATGGGATTGATACCCAGGTGCTGACTGGCAAACCTGTGGGTAGCAGCAGGAGTCCAGGATCAAAGTTGGCTTGACCCAGTTCTGGTGTCCTTGAGCCTTGTAGAAAAGCCACTCTGGAGGACCTCTGTTACAGGAAGCATTGGCCGACTGAACAGGGGTGCTCGGGCCTGTGTTCCTTATGTTAACGATACAGGCATCCTTAGCCAGCAACAGCTATGCAAAGAAACACCTGCTGCTGCACAGTTTTAGTATCTGATCCTGCAAACCATAACTCCCATTATTGATTGCAGGAAGGGCTTGTAGGAGTAGATTAAGTGGAGTGAGTGAGTGTGTGTGTGTATATGCTTATCTTTAAGCATATAAGCCTATGCTTCAGTGCTTTACTAGAGTGGGACTCCAGGGAGGGAGGGTAGGAGCTCCTTATTCCAGATTATGGACCTGCATTTAGGCCTAAATCTGCACTCCATACTCAGGTAGAATTCAATGTGTAGTCTTTGAAAGTTCTGCCAGAGTTGGACGATAGGATCCGTTTCTGCTTTTGCCGTGAGCACCTGTTTGTTGGGTAGTTATGCCCCCATCCCATCCTTACCAAAATTGCCCATAGTATTTAATTTGACTGTTTTTTTAAAGCAACCAAAATGATAACAGTTATTATAAATACAGAGCAACTGCAGTTGTGACAGAAATAGAGACAAGACAAAATTTTAAAGTTACGGCTATTATTTGCCCTTCATACACACTCTTGTGTAATAAGTCTCTCTGTGTGTAATTAATTGACAGAGTCGTTTTGACTTTCTTGAGTATTGTTTTCATCCAACTATTGCTATTGCTTAAAATGTATATATTTTTGTAATATTTTTTAAAGAAAAGGGATTAGTTCAGAGCCGCATTGTGTAGAGGGATATAAGGATTTTCCGCACAGGGTGTTACCTGCCGAGATTTTCTTTAAAATCAAATTGTAGCTTAGGAATATACAAAAATTGCCTAAACCGTGTGTGTGTGTGTATATATATATATACAGAGAGAGAGAGTTTTTTAAAATTTTTCATAAATGTGGGGTCTCATTTTGGGTCTGATCCAATGCTCATTGTAGTCAGTGTGCCTTCCCATTGATTTTGATGTGTGTTGTATCCGGGTCACTGAGTAATTGAATAGTATTTTACTCTGAGCTGGATTGTGTCTCACTTGTATCTTACCCATTGAAATCAATGAGGCTCCTTCTGAGTACAATACCATGCTCCTGAATAAAGGTCTGGAATCTGTGAGCAGTTCCATTGTTTTAGTGGGACCCAAAATTAATAGGAAATCAAGACCCCAGTATAAATATTCTTCCGCTTCCTGTGCCTACCAAGTCCAGTTTATCAGTCAGCTCTTTGGTCCCAAGTATAGAGCATGGGCAGTCACAGATAGTGTATGCTGTGGAAGTTATTTTTTCACTTTGTATTGGAATATACTGACTCGGTGAACTTCAAGAACACTTCTTCTTTCACCTCACACTCTGGTTCTGGTGGGCAGCCATTGGGTCTGTTGACATGTCATGTTCCTCAGATTTATTCTAAATTTCCAGAACACAGAGCCCGCTACTTTTGGCTTCTACTGTACATAAAGCTATCAAGAGGAAAATTGATATGTGGTTAATATTATGAGAAAGAGGCTTGTTTTCCGGTGGAAAAGTACTGGAGATGAACTACTACTTTCTATCAGTAGATGGTGGGGAAAAAACCCTGAATTTTTTGCAGTGAATCGTAGCTTCCCAAATACTCTCCAGAAACACAGGTTCAGATTGCTTTTGTCTAATTTTTTTGCAGTGTAGCTTGTATTAGTGTTCACTTAACTTTGTTTTCTCAGAAACTACACATGTTTTAAACAGTTCTTGGCTGTCTAATGAACAACACTAAGAAGCATCAGTCATGCGCATCCTGTCATGAAAAGTGTCAGGATCAGTATATGAACAGTCCTTTTTTATGTACAGCAGGGACATCATTAAAAAAAATCCAGATCTGTCTCCGCACTAAAGAATATTGATGGGGCATGAACATGCACAGCACGTAACTTGCCATGTAAAACAGAATATTGACTCTGAGGGATCTTTAATCTGTACACTCCATTGACAAGAATGATGTCACCACATTGCTTTTTATTCATAGCTAATGCCTATAGTTTTGTATCAGAGTCATGGGATAATTTTGTAAGTATTCTGATTTTGTATTTTATATTTGCAGTGGATGTATCTGAGGCAATCACAGTAGTGGACTCTCTTAAAGAGCAATGTTAAGACAATGCTTTTGAACAGGAGTCCTGTTGTGTGTTGTCTGATGGTTGCTGTGCGTTTGAAAAACATTGTGTGTTTCAGTATTCTTCGAAGCTCCCAGAAGTGACCATACAATGTATTTAAAACATTTGGGGCCAAATTCTACACTCACTTTCATCCATACAATCTCACTCTAAGCAATGAAGCTGCATGGTGATAGCTGAGGGAAGATTTTGGACCTATATGTTTAAAATTTTGTATGTATCTCATATAGAAGGCTTGTATATGTTGGATTATATCATTGTAGGGTCAACTGGGCAATGTTTCCCCTTAGCTGTGAGTACTTCATAATGACTATACATGGACTGTGAAGTTTGCTCACGGGGGCAGTTCAGTTACTGCCAGGGTTCCCAGCCAGGACCCCCCTGCCACTACAGCGACTACAGTTTGTCAGACTTCGCCATACAAACATCGTGATACATCTTAGAGAGAGATCTAGCTGAAAGGTACAATTTTGAAAATCACCTAACTATCACTGACTTCCAATGGGACTTGGGCTCCTAAGTGACTTATGAAAATGGAGTTTATGCACCCTCAGTCCTTTTTAGACACTTTTCAAAATTTTACTCCTGGAACATGTTCCATAACCCATTGACTTGAATGGATTTAAATAGGTCCAGGGATTCTGTATGTGTATACGGTGTAACTACAATACAGTGTAGGAAGAATAGTCTGTTAAGAATATGTAATATATTAATAGCTTTAATTTGCAGAATTTGTAAAATGAGAGCTAAATTTGAAAAGGGTTGACTGTATGAAAGACTAAAGTCACTAAGGTCATTGGCTACTTTGCTCCCTTTTCCATCTCAAACTCTGAGGAGAGAGGTCAAATTCACTCTTATTGTATTGTGCTTAATTTGGCCATCATAATAGTTTATCCTTTTCTAATGTGGCCATTACATTTTCTATAGATACTTTCTCCCTTTATACAGGGCACTGTTTATGTTTTTCTCCTGCCTGTTTTGGAACATGGTAGAAGAATTTTATTAACTACAGCATTATGGAAAAGTACTATAGAATTTAAAAGAAAACAATGACCTTTGTATAATCATTTTGAAACTATAGAATTTAATAGAGAATTATATCCCTATTAAAGAATTTATATAGGATGGTCCAAAAACATATGGAAAGGATTTTACTTGCTAGTCAATTGAATTCTGCAGATTTATATTTTCTATAGAAGCCTATTGTTTTAATCCATATTAAATTACATAGCACTTACCCATAGTCCTGCTTCCAAGGTTTTCAAGGACTGTATGTCCCCAGTAATTTATGGATGTGAATACAACAGCAGTTATTGTCTACTTGATCCATTCTCTTGTTAGTTCCCCCTGGGTAAAAAAAGCTATTAGGCTCCATATGTTTGATTTCAACAGTACTTCTTAGAGCAAGTTTATTCCGATTTTGTATGCCATTTTGCAACATCGTTGCACTACTATTTTATGCAATGAAGTCTGATAGCTTTAGTGTATCTGACCATTCCAAATATCTTATTCTTTCTTGTTGTCACTATTTGATTTCTGATGTGTAAAGTGTTAATTTGTAACTGTACTGCAGAGTACTATATATGTATAACCAGAGATGCTGAATGAAGAATTCTCTTTAGCTTTACATAATGCGTTTGTTTCTGTATTTCTTGGTAATTTCACAAAATCTTAATGAACAATGCTCAGCTCTCATGTCAGGCATTTTTTATGGATCAATTTTTATTGTGGTTTTTAATATTTTAGGTGAGTTTGATGCTAATGTAAATAAGGAACTATAAAAGCACTGGCTAACGAGCAGCATAGTATAGGCAGATGTACTATACATTTCTTCCCAGCTTTGCTACTGCACATCAGTTCTGGTCTATTGCATCTCAACTGATTTAGGTATTGAGGCCATAGCCAATTGTTCCAGAATTCTTGTTGCTTTGAGATATGGGCAAGTATCTGCTTTGATCTATACTGAGGTCATGTGCATATTTTCACTTCTAGTCAAATCATAGATTTCTAAAAGAAAATCTTTGCTTTTTAAAACTATTGTGTAAAGACTGCGGCCAATTGGTTTTTGAAATGTATAAGTTCTTTATGGTGAATGTTATGGGATTAAATATAGACTAGTCTATGTAAGAATTTTAGAGATTAAAATTGCTTTATTTTTATTCAGATACAAATTATGATGCCCACTGGAAATTCTATTAAAGATTACATTAATTTTTGACAAGTTGTTTGCCTAGTTATTCTAACCAAAGAAATTCTGCTAGGGTGACATCATTCAACAATGATGTGATCATGCTCATGCTGAAATTAGTGGGAGTGTTGCCATTGTCTTCAACAGAAACAGATCCATATGGAGTTCACTGCATGTGGGTCTAAGTGCTAATAATGAGCCCCATGAATGACACTGTTTCTTGAGTAGATGCAGAAATCTTCCCATGCAGAGTTTATTGCAGGACTGGGGCTTATGCTGGCAGCAAGAGAAGACAATTCAATCCTTACACTGTACTACAGTATTTTATGAAATAATAATAGAATTAATTCAACTGATTTTTTCAGATTTCCCATGCTTTAGAAAACTTTTTTCCCATGGGGAATTACAACCAGCTTGAAAGCAGTCCTTAGTTTTGAAAGTAGTTAAAACTTCAAGTTGTTAAACTTGAGCTGTCCTGGAGGTAAAAATCAATGAATCCACCAGATCAGTTCAAAGCTTTCAAAAATACAGTGCTGGTTTTAAAACAATATATTACCTGGAGCTTTAACTGGGATAATTAACAACTTACGGAAAACATACTTACCATCAGATGGCAGTAGATGATTAGAGAAACTCAGAATATGTCTAAATTATTTCTTGTATTTTCATTCCATGGGTATAAATGTTGCAGGCCTGAAGATATTTTCATCCACTATGAGAAGATTAATAATAAAATAATTAAAATACTGTGCTTAATCCTTTCCCCATATGTTTTTTAGTTGTGTTCTTATCCTTAACACATAACTTATGCTTATAAATTTGTTTCTTATAACAGAGGGAAACATCCCCAGAGTGGTAGATGGTTTCATAGTTTTCGGTTTTCTAAAAATATTTTTTTCTCAAACCCAAGAGAACCATTGTCTTTACAGTATTTTTCTATCTTTCTAATGCCAAATGTCTGCCTTTTGAGTCCCCCTCCCCCAAATGCCTAAATGTTCCTCATTACTTGTACTTTGGGAAGTAAACAGTGGTAATTTTTAAGGTCAATGAGAACTTTAGCAGACAGTGATCTTAAAATTTGTGGAATGTTTATTTACTACTAATAAAAACAGTGGATACCGTATTTACGCGTTAAAGTGCATCTTCTGCAAATCATCTTTTCCCTGTTTTAGTTTATGTACCTGTAATTTTGATTTTGTTCTCTGTCTGTGTTGTACTGCTTTGATCCTAGCATGAACAGAATAGTCTAATGACTAGTGCAACATGTAGGACAAAGACCTAACTGATTAACTACAGTTTATGGGCAACGGGAGATGAGCACATATAATTAAAGGCAATTGCTAACCCTATGCCATCAACACACCATTGGATTCCAACTTGTTGCCATTCCATTCAGAGCCAAAGACTAGCATTCAAAAGCTTTTCCTTTTAGTACTGCATTTGATCTTCTTGTTATCAAGCAACACGTATTGTGTGGGCACAGGAACTTAGAATGTGCAGACCTGCATCTACCACAAAGTAGTTTGGGTAAGATTCCGTGCTGCACCTGTAAGATGGATGAAGAGGGTGGAAGAGCTAAACTGACTTAAAGGTTGTGTCTACAGTGCAATTAAACACCCGCGGCTGGCCCACATCAGCAGACTTGGGCTTGAGGGGCTGTAAAACTGCTGCATAGACATTACGGCTCAGGCTGGAGCCTGGGCTTTGGGACCCCATGGGCATTTAACTGCAGTGTAGACAAACTCTGGAGTGGCTCCCGGTATAGCTTAGACCAAGGGTCTCAAACACGCAGCCCACGGGGTTATTTCCTGCGGCCTGCCAAGCTTCCTGCATCCCTTCCACCTCCCCGGAGTTATTTCCTGTGGGCCGCCAAGCTCCCCCCACCCCGCTCCTCCTCCCTCAGCACACCGCGTCCCTGCTCCTCTGCCTATCTCCAGGCGCTTCCCCCCACTAAACAGCTGTTTGGCGGCGCTTAGTGCTTTCCAGGAGGGAGGGGGGAGGAGCAGGGAGCCAAGCGCTCAGGGGAGGAGGTGGAGAAGAGGCGGGGCAGGGGCGGGGATTTGGGGAAGGGGTTGCAATAGGGGCAGGGAGGAGGCGGAGTTGGGGCAGGGACTTTGGGGAAGGGGTTGGAATCAGGGTGGGGAAGGGGTGGGAAGAGGCAGGGCGGGGGGCAGGGCCTCATGGAAGGGGTGGAGTGGGGGTGGGGCCAGGGCGGACTTTTGTACCTTTATATGAAAAGGTGTCAGTGATGCGGACCTCGGGCCAATGTACTAGTCCTCATGTGGCCCTTGTGGTGATTCGAGGTTGAGATCCCTGGCTTAGACAGTCCTGAGGGACAGTATAAATTATGGCAGCCTCCCTGGATTGACCTCTGGGCCGAGGGCTGCCTGCAATCTCTGCATAGCTGCATGCTGTGGCCCTGGCCCTTGACATGTCCCTCCCACCCCCTGCCTTGACAATGGTATGACCTCACAGCGGAGCTTACCTGAGGATCTAAGGAGGCAGACTTATGGCTGTCTTCTACAGTGCCTACCATAGGGAAATCTTCCCCTTAGCCTTCAGAAACAGGAAAATTGAGCCATGTAAACAGGCTGTAGCTATCAAAACAGCCATAATGGGCATGTTCTTATTTAATGTTTTTCTTTCCCCAGTTGCTGTATGCAAGACTCACAAAATAGGGGCTAAAACAGTGAAACGGATTATACATAAAAAAACCCTGTCAAATGCACAATTAAAGGAACTAAGAAAATAGAGAGAATTTTTCATAGAATCACAGAAATGTAGGGCTGGAAGGGACCTTGAGAAATCATCAAGTCCAGCCCCCTACACTGAGGCAGGACTTTCATAGAGATGTGCTCTAATTCAACCACGTGTTACTGGGTTTGATCATACCATCAAGCGAATCATAATTAATTACAGCAAATTTTATTAAATGGATATTAAACCTCATGCATCAAATCAATCTCTGACTAACAGAGATCAGGAGAAAATCTAACATGCGGGGGAAGATTGTTTCTGTACCTTCCTCTGAAGCATCTGGTACTGGCCACTATCAGAGATAGTGGGCTCCATGGACCTTGAATCTGATCCAAAATGGCAAAGCCTATGTTTTTATACTGCAGAAATTACTGAGTGAAATTGTCTGGCCTGGGTTGTGCAGCAAGTCAACTTAGCTGATCATAACTGTCCCTTCTGTCCTTAAAGTCTATGACAATAGAGGACAGTTCTGCAGGAGGAAAGACTGAATAGCCCATGAGCTTTTTTTCCTCAGTCCCTCTGATTCCATGATATTTGGGTATGATTCCATTGGTCCAGGCCAGAGCCAGCATTTGATCAAACAGTTGCAATGAGGAATAGATTTATTTATATACAGAACTTGTTTGTGTTTATGTTCCTGCTTGCAATTTACATTTTGTTTCTAATTTGTATCTTGTATTTTACATACAGCATGCTGCATTTGGAATCTAGTTTTTTCCTCATTTGGCTTCAGTTTGTTTAACTCACCTATGAAATCTATATTGCTGATTTTTTTAGTTCCTTCCAAGTTTGCCTTCAAGCATTTTTTATTCTAGCTAGCTGGAGTTCTGTTATTACGCCTCATTTCATACCTGTGCCATATAACTTCATAGATGGGCAAACTGAGGTAAAGAAAGATGACCCAGGTGAGAGAGAGAGAGAGTGGCAGGGCCAAAATAGAACCTCAGATGCCTTGTATCAGACTCTAACCATTAGGCTTCACTGCTTTCCATTGTAAAGCGCAATTATATTTGTGAAAGGTGTCCTAAAAATCTAGAGCAGCTGTTACTTCTCAGCTTGGTGCTCCAGAACAAGGAGTATTGTGTGTTATGTGCCTGGCCATTGCACAGTGCAGACGTGGGGAAGGAGGGTATAAGGAGCCAGGCAGAATTAAAGTCCCTTTGAGTAAAGGGATTGCACTGGGACTCTGACCATCCCAGAGAAGGTAAGGGGAGTGTGGAGGCTTAGCCTTTGGCCTGGCCAGTATTGGTGGCTGGCTGCAGAAGGGAGATGTGTGCTGCACACACTTTTAATTCCCTTGTGTGCATTTGAGCTATTGCCCACATTGCCCCCCATCAGGATCTGTGAGAAGGTATCACTGCACCATCCCCCTTGCAGGCCTGTGCCTTCAAGTCATATTCTGACCCTTCGGCTTTGTTTTTGTTGACGAGCTTATGGTTTAAAATAAGTGCCTGTGATTGCTGCAGGAGCCAATACAAGAGCCCTGTTTTATTCAGCCAGCATGCCAGCTTTCTGCAGCCATTTTTGATATATTTTCAACCAGCACTCTGGGTTTGTAAACAAGCCTACATCTGTACAAGGCTCAGAGTGACTAACCCTGTTTATATGGTTCCAATTCAATAATAAATTACCCTTTCTGTTTTTAAATTCGTCTGTGTTTTGCTTGTCCCCTTTCCTCTTAATGGACTTTCCAGCTCAGAAAAATACCAGTCTAATTAGAAAGATAAAAATGGAAAACAATGTATGTTTTTCTTCAGAAATATGTGTTCATCACATTGGTAAACAAGCACTCTCTCCGCTCCCCCTCCTAGCCTATTAAAATTAAGCATATACTTACGTGTTTCCTTGTATTGGAGGGAGTGTATTTTTGGTTCTGTAAATTATAATGAGGAGAGCTGCTAATTAATTTACATCTTATGAAACAGCTGTAAATCTCATATTTACTGGGCCTCTACTTCATGAATTAGGACACATTACTGGCAGTATCTCTGTACCATTATGTAACGCTTTCATATGATTTCACAGCCTGCTTTAAAAGTAACTCACAGCTCTAAACTGTTGAATCTGAGACCAATGATTGAATACTTTGTGGAGAGCTGTGTTTATTTCAGAAAGTGTAATTCTAAATATCTGTGGTTGGAATATTCAGATCAAACAACGTTTTCCTGGTGTAATATGTCACTTTTTTCCTGGAACTGAGTGTGCATCAAGGGAGAGAGAATGTGACTGAATATAAGGGGCACTTGCACAGGAGAAAGCAATCCACAGATTGCTTCATATGGTAGTATATCACCAAAACTCTCAGCTGATGTATGACCTGGTTAAGTTAAGTAGCATATCAATATATATCCTTTAGGCCACAATTTTTTCTTACCGTTATTAAAAACTCAATACAGCTCTCATAACCTGGATTGAACACAGATATACAGACTAAAACAGGAAAGCTCCACCAATATAAATAAATAATTCCACTTCACTGCACCTCCTAGGTGGGATATTCTTTTGGAAAGGCATGCATCCTGTAGTGTAGATCTTTTGACAGGTTACTTATAAAGTTGCATTGCACTGCAGTTACCCTGACAAACCAATTCTCAAACAACCTGTCCAGCAATCTTCCCCAAGTGCCTAGCGTAAAAGAGTAGCTGGGGTCTGTAGACAGTGTTTTTTAATATTCTCCAGAGTCTTTGCTTCTATTTTTAAAAAAATTGTCACTTTTTGTTATGGGGGCAGAGAAATGTTTCAAAACATGACCAGAATATAACTGATACAGTGATGTCTACTTGAGTTTGAGAGAGCTTGAAGCAATGACTTTGGCATCTGAACTGCCCATTCATTTCAAGTGGGGTTAACTTATATGTTAATAATGATACTTTAAATGTCAACACTTTCACTGATCACCCCCACTTGTAAGAAAGTGGGGTCCAGAAAAGATCTGTTCTTGCCTAACACTCTTCAAAATCTTTATCAATGATTTGGAAAAAAATATAAAATCATGTCCAGTAGCATTTTCAGATGACACAAAAATGGGTGGGGTGATAAATAATGTCAGGTCTGGTCTACAGAGCAATCTGAATGGCTTGGTAAATTGGGCTTACTTGAACATGTGTTTTAATAGAGCCAAAAGCAAGGCCAGACATCTAGGCATACTGAATGTAGGCCAGCCCTTTTGGGATGTGGACTGTATTTTGGGAAGCAGTGTTTGTGGAAGAGCCTTAGATGGATAACCAATTGAGACCTGAGCTCCCAGTGCCATGTGGTAGCTAAGACAGCAAACACAATCCTTGGATGTATAAACATGATCCTTGGATGTATAAATGCTGTATACAGTGTTAATACCATTTCACTGTATTAATGAAGTAGGGAAATGGTATTAACACTGTATACAGCATTAGTGAAACTCATTACTGGAATACTGTGTCCAGTTCTGGTATCCACACTTTAAAAAGGGTGTTACCTAATGGTACACAAGTCAAGAAAGAGCTACAAGAATGATTTGAAGTCTAAAAGCCCGGTATTACAGTGAGCAACTTAAGAAACTCATTTAGCTTAGCCACGAGCGGGATAACAGTAATATGTTACACAGTCTAGAAGTACTTATGGGGGGGAGAAGATTCCAGATAGATGAGGGCTCTTCAGTCGAGTAAACAAGGGCATAACAAGAGCCAGTAGCTGGAAGATGTATCTAGACAAATGCAGACTAGAAATTAGGTGCAAATAACAACATCTGGCAGGCTGGGGAGGGGCCTGACTGGTATAATTTTCCTCAAGATGGTTTCACCTTGCAAAAGCTGGAGACACAGTGCTGTACAAACAGGGGTTTTTAAAGTAAAGTTTCATTTGTTTTGCAGACACCAAACAAAACATATACGTTCAATCTGGATGGCTTACATTTCAGAATGTGGACAACAAAAAGCTAAGAAAGAACTCCAGGAGAACAAACAGTTCAGTGTGTTACTCACTCAGTAACAGTGTTTCTTGCTACCTTGAACGTAGTCACTTCTTGCATTTAAGGATGAAACATATAGAAAACAGATTCCGAGTAACATAAATGACTGCACCGTGCCCTGAAGCATGGGGGTTGTTAGGGTGAGTAGGAAAGGGAGTTAGGCTATGGTGTCGCAACTTGTTATGTAAGTGTGGGGAGGATGCCCCGGGGAGGTACACCATTGGGAAGGGATACACTGACCAGATAAATTGCTTGGCAAAGGACTTAAAAAGGAGGTGTTGTTTAAAGAAGCGGAATGGGGCTAGTGCTTAGGGCTCCTATGACTGGCATGGCAGGGAGCCAACGCCCCTTCCTTATAGCCCCCCCTTAACCCTCATTTGGGGGGGATGGTAAAGTCCCAGCAATGGGTTGGCTGGGGGAAATGGATGGAAAAATGCAGGGGGGAAGGGGCTGGCAGAAGCCCCCTGGCTAGTTATTGAATGAACTTGGAGTTACCTGCACTGTACAGGTTTATCTGTGGGTAGTCCCGGACATCTAATAATAAAGTTGCAGCCGGATTAAAACCATCTCAAGTCGCCTATCTGGTACAGCCGGCAACACAAAGTTTACATTGATAGCCTGGTTTTCAATCCTTTGGATTAGTCATATGATATAAATATAAGATATTATTATAATTATAAATGACTGATTATGCCATAATTGCCAGTGGAGCTTGACTGTGAAAATGGAAAGATTATAAATAGCTGATATTGAGCTGACGTGCTGCTTCCATATTACTAGGAGTTCTATTATTTTGCATGAAAATGCAACCACAGCTCACCAGCACACCACACAGCCCTTGATTATGCAGTGATTTAGGCTGTTATTGCATTTCTGTAGCTAAAATCCACAGGGACGCCAATCACACTACAGCAAAGAACATACCGCTATCAGGTTGCAATGACTTTGGCTGAGGAAAAATTCAGCAGAGGAAAAGGGAATTCCTCCTGATAAATCCAAATTCCAATTCAAATCTCTACTGTGAGCACAGTAGGTCCCCTCAGAAACCACTATGTTCCATTTTATTGTTTGTCTATTGGCTTGTTTTCTCTTTGTTCCAAATTGTGGGCCTGATCCCTCCCATTGGCTTCAGTGGGAACAGGAGTAGTGCTGCACAGTACTTTACTTTTCACACAGTGGTTGTTGTGCTTGGCTGGAGGAGAGGACTGAAACAGCAGCTGTTGCCCTTGCGTCATTTTTAACTCTGGACATTTAAATGTACAAAGTGCAAACGTTTCAACTGTTTAAAGCCTGACGTGTGTTAAAAATGAAACACTATAGTTACTGCACAAGATTGTTGTTCTGCAGCAGAGTGGGGTTTTGGTTAGATTTCATTACTACCGTGAGATGGCTTCCATTATGCAAACCTTATTATTTTCCAAGTAAATCAAGGTGCCATTTTCACCTTTAAAACAACATACCTATATATTTTGCGGGTAACTTTCATTTTCAATTTTACAGAGATTTCCATACCATTCTCTTTCAAAATGCATTAAATGAAACATAGAAAATGGTGAATGGAAAGAATTTGTGATTGGAGAAACTATGTTCCCTGGACAGCTGGCTGGTCACATGGTGCTGACTTCTCTTCTTCATTTCCATTAGCTAAATTGCATGAAAAGATAGCTTAAAATGCATAAATATTTCTACATACTATTATTGCGTGCATCACCAGGTGGTGCTGTTACATATGGTCTTCTCAGTTCTTTTTCTTAACAAGCGAGCCAATTTTGACTCCCAGGAAGACATCCATGCTGCGTTGTGGTTGGTTTTGGATTATGCAAGATTTTTATCTAGACTAGGCAGCCTGGGAAGAGAGGTTGTTCTGTGAGCAGCACGAGTGTTTGCTGTCTGCCTTTGGTTCTGATCAGAGTCCAACTTGAAGCAGAATTGCTTCCTGGGAGCCTGGCACTGGTGCTGGGCTGAAATTCCTAACAGATTGTCTTTCATGCTGTTTGACCATCTCATTACAGGACTGGTGTATGTGTATAAATAAAGGGAGGTACACATAAGAATATTCCCAGACTCAACATCACTGATTTCTCCTCCATTGAGAAAGCAACTTGCAAGTCCCCAGATCTCTGCTATCATTCAGCAAAAGAGGTGACACTGGTATCAGAATGAACAGTGGTGTCAGAAGAAGAGGGAGGAATATTTTTCCATATAAGCAGTTACTGTAGTTGCCACAAAGATTGTCTGATTGCGAATTGGAGGGGAGATGGTCTATATGGCCATGAATAGGAGGTGAGATGAATATTCCACAATATAAGCACTCTGTTTAAATGGGATCCACATTAAGAAAAAGTTTGTAGGACCCTTCAAATGTCCCCAAAAATGGGCCATGTTTTGCTCTTCCATTTATCTGTCCATCTCTACTGAATTCCTTTTTGTTGCATGTTTATTAAAAAGGGTAGACTGGGTGCGTTATGCTATCTATGCTCATGACTTATCATTTATTTATTAGAACAAAAAACAACCATAATAGGTCAGACCAATAGTCCACCTAGCACAGTATTCTGTCTCTGACAGTGGCCAGTGCCAGATGCTTCAGAAGGAATGAACAGAACACAGTAATTTTGAGTGATTCCCTGTCATCTAGTCCAATCTTCTGGTTTAGTCTAGGAAGTCTAAAGAATGGGGTTGCATCTCTAGCCATTGATGAACCTATCTTCCATTAACTTATATAATTCTTTTTTGAACCCAGTGTACTTTTGGCCTTCACAATATCCCCTGGCAATAAGTGCCACGGGTTGATGGTGTGTTGTGTAAAGAAATGCTTCCTTATGTTTGTTTTAAACCTGCTGCCTATACATTTCATTGGGTGACCTTTAGTTCTTTTGTTTTGTGAAGGGGTAAATAACATTTCCCTACTCACTTTCTCCACAGCATAGATAGACCTCTATCATATCCCCACTTAGTTAGATCTTCTCTAAGATGAACAGCCCCCAGTCTTCTTAATCTCTTCTTTTATGGAAACTGTTCCATAACCCTAATAATTTTTGTTGCCCTTCTCTGAACCTGTTCCAATTCTAATATATCTTTTTTGAGACGAGGCTACCAGAACTGCACACAGTTTTCAAGATGTGGGCTTACTATGGTTTTACAGAGTAGCATTATGAGATTTTCTATTTTGCTATCTGTCCCTTTTCTAATGATTCCTAACACTTTGTTAGCTTTTTTGACTGTTGCTGCACACTGAGTGCATGTTTTCAGGGAGCTATCCATGATGACTCTGAGATCTCTTTCTTGAGTGGTAACAGCTAATTTAGATCCCATCATTTTGAATATATAGTTGGCATTATGTTTTCCAATGTGGATTACTTTGCGCTTATCAATATTGAATTTCATCTGCCATTTTTTTACCCCATTAATTGAGATCTATTTGTAACTCTTTGCAGTCAGCTTTGGATTTAACAGACATATCTCAGCTGTTAATTTAATGCTGAGGAGACATGTTTACATAATTTAGCCTATTCTCCTTGATGGAACTTCCAAGCGCTGAATAATGTTAGCTTCCATTATGGAAGTTTTACATCTTCCTAGGAGGCATTTGGTACCAGCTGCTTTTAAGCAGTGCTCAAAGTAAGCCCACTTTTTTTAAAAATGGAAAATAAGGCATAAAATTCATCTGAAGAGGTGATGGATTTTATTTAGAAGATACTTCTTGATTGTGCTTCAGCGGTTCCCGGGGTGACCATCTATATATGGAGGAGTTTGGAAGATTTCTGTCTGTCCTATAGATGAAGAAAATCACTACCACAGTGGATAGTGGGTGAAGATCCCAAAACATCATCTTGCCAAAATTACACTCAATCAATATTCTTCTTGATCCATGACACCTTTTTCATCTGTTACAACTTGCAGATTATACCAAATCAAATTTATTTAGGTGATGACCACTCTCAGGTCTGAAGATCTTTGTTCCTTTATCACCCAAATACAGACATGCCTCACACCCAATGACTATTCCAGGCCTATTTTCAGGCATGTCTGTATTTGGGTGATAAAGGAACAAAGATCTTCAGACCTGAGAGTGGTCATCACCTAAATAAATTTGATTTGGTATAATCTACCCTGAAAATAGGCCTGGAATAGCCATTGCTATTTAGGACAGAAAGGGCATTAACTGCTGAGGAGGAAAATGGAACATTGTGCATCTGGTAACCAAGAAATGAAGGAGTTAAGAAAAAGGGCCTGATTTAGTTCTGATTCACAACTTCACACCAGTGGAGCTTCACTGACTTCAGTTGCAGTACTTCTGGTGTGCGCTGGTGTGAAAGGAGGATCCGGTTCAGAGACACTTGATGCAAGAGGATAGATATCTTACTGAGAAATGCTTATTAAAAATCTGGTTAAAAGGGAAAGGATAGTAGTATGTGCACATGTGGAAGTAATGTACTGAAAAATCTCTGTGGTTTTGCATGAGGAAAAAGATGGCAGCCACCCCTAGCTCAGCAGGATATTAATGAAGCCATAAGTTTTAGAGTACATTGTGTTCTCAGGTTCAATATCAGGGGATGGCTTCACTGCTATAATAAAGGTGTAGTCTGTCATAATAAAGTGTGAGCTAACTCTGCTTAAAATAGCAGTGAAGATGTGGCAACTTGGGTTATCAGCTCAACCTCAGGCTTCCTTATAAACTTGAACCCAAACTGCTAACCAGCAATAAATCCTGAGTTACTTTGTTTTCACTGCTATTTTAACTTGAGTTAGCTAAAGTGGGATAGCTCAGTGGCTCTCAACCTTTCCAGACGACTGTACACCTTTCAGGAGTCTGATTTGTCTTGCCTATCCCCAAGTTTCATCTCACTTAAAAAGCACGTGCTTACAAAATCAAACATAAAAATAAAAAGGTGTAATGGCACCCTATTACTGAAAAATTGCTTATTTTCTCAATTTTACCATACAGCTGTAAAGTAAATCAATTGGAATATAAATATTGTACTTACATTTCAGTGTATACTATATAAAGCAGTATAAGCAAGCCATTGTCTGTATGAAATGTTAGTTTGTACTGACTTTGCTAGGGCTTTTTATGTAGCCTGTTGTAAAACTAGGCAAATATCTAGATAAGATGATGTACCTCCTGGTTGAGAACCTTTAGGTTAGCTAACCCCAGTTAAGAACAGACTTTTGGGGGGGGGGCAGTGAAAACACACTCTCAGAGTCTGTATAACTGAGCTGTCATGTAATTTTCAGTTTATATTTTGTAATTTGATTTCAGATATGATTTTAAATTCATTGTAATGGTAATTCTATTAAAGAGGAATGAGTTGATTGACTTTTAGCTGAGCGTCATTATGATTAATGAATCTTCCTCTTCACATCCAGCTTAAGACTATTGTTTCTTCTAGTTTATGATTAATTGGATTTCAGTGAAACTTGGAAAAATAAAAAGCATGCAAAATTTTTTATCATTAGCATGACATTAAATTATGTTAAGGGTTGACTGAACATTCCAGTGAGTTGTAAAGAGTTTTGCAAGGAATAAGTATGTCGTTGAGCATTTTGCTCATTCCAGTCAGAAATGGGTGCTGGATTTTTTATGAGTTTTTCCTGTGTTTTCCTGTACATAAAGAGCAGCCACATGCTATCAGTCTGAATTAATTTTATTATGGGATATAGGAAACAATAAAACAAAAAAGAATAAATGTAAGGTTCTAGGACAGAGTACACTGTATGTAGCTTCAGTAATATGATGCATCAACTCTGAATCACAAAATGACACCTTTAACTTGGATAGGTTTAGAAATTTAGAGGCAATGCACTGAAAAAAATCATAGTTAAAGAGCTACATACACCACTTCTTTTTTCCCCATTTTTTAATCTTTTTTCAGTTCTTCGTTTCAAACAGTGACAGTATTCATATAACATTACAAAAAATGGAAGTGCAGTGACGTTAATGAATACACAGCACCAATGCTGCTCTTCATGTGTCAACTTTGTTTCCAGGATTGCTTTGTTTCTGTTTTTTAATTCAGCAGATATCAGTTGTCCAAATGTCTGGGGTTCATCAGTTAATGAGATTCACTTTTCATATAGTACATTATTTTTCTGGTTTAGTCGAGAAAAGGAATTTGTTTAAGTATGTAGGCCTAGAAAAATCAGTGTAATTCCACACTTATCTTTCAGATTTACTTTCTTCTTGCGGTCAGTCTCAGGGCTTCTCTGTTTCTCACCAGGACAGAGTACCTATTTCTCAGCTACTCCCCAAAGATGCTGTTTTCTTCTTTTTCATTTATTGAGGAGCGACGTGATAGCATCTATTTCACTCCTGTATACCAACCCATAGACTGAAACAAACAATAAAGTATTTTCTATCATAGTTTTCTTCTGTTTGGGGCCTGATGCACGAGTGTCTCTTATGAATATTGATCTGGTAGGTGATCACATATCTGAATGTGCTTCTAAGATGTCAAAATGCCACAAATGTTATTGCCTGAATTCTCAAGCACTCTGGGAGTACCATTAAAAAATCAATATTAGCCCCAGTTAGAGTGCCACATTTCTGAGATTACTACAGTTTCCCTGAACGTACAATGGAAATATCTAGGATACTTTTGTGGTAACTGTTGGCAAATGATCAGTTTCTAATGGCTTGTACTGTGTATATTGTCCCCAATTTAAAGACACTGAAAATGAGGCACACAGAAGTGACATGATTTGTACAGGGTGGCACACAAATCTGTATCAATTTGGGAATAAAACCCAACTCCCAATCCTGGGCTGCAGACCAATATTTGTCTCTATCCCATGCATATGTTGTATTATCTATCAACAGTGTTCTCTGGAAACTGATATAATAGAAAGTATTATGTCTGTTAAAAAAACAAACCCATATATCTGCAACACTCATATTAGTTTATTGGGTTTCTCATTGCACCATACATTTGGGTCTTGGAAGTTTGAGAGCTGTATGGTATATGTTTAAGCCTATAAAGATTGAAGATGTCAATGGTCTTTGCTGCAGGAACAAAACATAAGGCTATATTTAAAGGAGACATACAAATCCTAAATCTCTTGTGATTTGCACTGATGTAAGTGTTGAGTAACTCCTCTGAAGTCAGTGGAATTACACCAGGGTAAAGCTGGTTTAAATGAAAGGCGAATCAGGCCCCTGGTTCCCAAGGTAAATGAGTTCTGGTTCTTTAAATCATTATTGGACCAGATTTCCACACACGGGTTTGCGAAGAGTCTCACAGTATTGAAAAATGATCTAATCATTACTGAGGAGGCCTGACTGGAACGTATCAGAAATCTTATAAGAAATGTGCCTGAGGGCATAACCTGAACCAAACAGAATTTCTGAATCTTTCAATGTTCACCCATTCCTAATGAATATTTGTGTGCAATTTAAATGTGTGCAGCCTTTTTTGTGAGTTATATAAACTTACACCAGATGCCATGTTCTCAGGCTATATCTAGGGCCGAGCCAAATCTCATCGTAGGCTGTTGTAAAGTTCAATTCCCCATCATGCCCTTGTAAACAGGTTTGAATGATCTCTTCTGGCCTTGCTGGTTATATTTGTGCTGTTAGATTACAGTCTGCAGAATTAACCACTCAGAATACGGACAGACTGCACAGTGGGTATTCTCATTAGTGGCTTTCAGCTACATGCCAAATTTTGTCATTAGTAAGCGTTCTGCACGCCCACTTTTTGTTCTTCCTCCCCAACAACTCAAGATTTTTTAAGATTTATTTTTCAAGAGTAAAACTGGAGGATTAGTATATACAACAATAGAAAAATAATACAGTATATACTGTGCACAAATGGCAATAATCGAAAACAAGCTTGTGGTCACTAAGTCACCCATTTCCATGAAATGTTAAAGGAGCACTCAGGGAAGACAAGGCCATTGCAAAGAAGTTAAATGAATTATTTGCATTAGTTTTCACTGCAGAGGATATGGGGGAGATACCCTCATCAGATCTATTCTTTGTGGACAACAAATCTGAAGTACTGTTCCAATCTGATGGGTCAATAGAAGAGTTTTTAGAACACATTGATAAACTAAACAATAATAAGTCACCAGGACCAAATGGTATTCACTCAAGAATTCTGAAGGAACTCAAATATGAAATTAAAGAGCTACTAACCGTAGTATGCAACCTACCACTGAAAACAGCCTCTGTACCAGATGACTGGAAGGTAGCTAATGCAATGCTGATTTTTAAAAAGGGCTCCAGAGGCAATCCTGGCAATTACAGGTTGGTGAGCCTAAATTCAGTAGTGAGAAAATTTGTAGAAACTATAGCAAAGAACAGAACTATTAGACACATAATTAAACATGATTTGTCGGGGATAAGTCAACATGATTTTTGTAAAGGGAAGCAGGCCTCACCAATCTATTAAAATTCTTTGAGGGGGTGAAGAAGCATGTGAATAAGGGTGATCCTGTCAACATAGTGTACTTGGATTTTCAGAATGCCTTTGACAAGGTCCCTCATCAAAGGCTTTTAAGGAAAGTAAGTAGCTAGGATAGGAGGGAAGGTCCTCTCATGGATCAGCAAGAGGTTACAAGATAGGAAACAAAGAGTAGGAATAAATGATCAGTTTCCAAAATTGAGAGTGGTTAATAGCAGGGTCCCCCCAGGCTCTGTACTGCGACCAGCGCTGTTCAATATTTTCATTAATGATCTGAAAAGAGGGTGAGCAGTAAGGCGGAAAAGTTTGCAAATACAAAATTATTCAAGATAGCTAAGTCCAAAGCAGGGTGTGAAGAGCTACAAGGGGATCTCACAAAACTGGGTGACTGGGCAAAAAAATGGCAAATGAAATTCAATGTTGATAAGTGCAAAGTAATGCATACTGGAAAAAATAATCCCAGTTATACATATACAATGATGGGTTTAAATAAGCTATTACCACCCAAGAGATGTAGGAGTCATCATAGATAGTTCTCTGAAAACTTCTGCTCAGTGTGCAGCAGTGGTGTAAAAGGCTAACAGTATGTTAGGAACTATTAGGAACGGGATAGAAAATAAGACAGAAAATATCATAATGACACTAGATAAATTCATGGTACATCCACACCTTGAATACTGCATGCAATTCTGCTCATCCCATCTCAAAAAGAATATAGTGGAACTGGAAAAGGTTCAGAGAAGGGCAACAAACATGATCAAAGGTATGGAACAGTGTCCATATGAGGAAACACTAAAAGATAGGGCTGTTCAGGTTAGAAAAGAGACAACTAAATAGGGATATGATAGAAGTCTACAAAATCATGAATGGAGAGGAAAAAGTGAATAGGGAAGTGTTATTTATGCTAACACAGAATACAAAAAACAGAGGTCACCTGATGAAATTAACAGGCAGAAGGTTTAATAAAAACAAGAGGAAGTATTTTTTCACAGAACGCACAACTAACCTGTGGAACTCATTGCCATGGGATGCTGTGGTGGCCAAAAGTATAACTGGGTTCAGAAAGGAACTGGAGAAAGTCAGGGAGGATAAGTCCATCAATGTATATTAGCCAAGATGTTTAGAGATGCATCCCCATGCTCGGGGCAACCCTAAACCTCTGGCTAACAGAAGCTAGGAGTGTAAGATGGGGTGGATCATCCCATAATAGCCCTATTCTGTACACTCCCCATGAAGCTCTGGTATGGGCCACTGTTGGAGACAGAATACTGGCAAGATGGACCATTGTCCGACCCAGTATGGTATTATGTTCTTATGAAGTAAGAGCAGATTTCTGCTTTTCAAAGCTGTTGTTCAGATGTTTTACCAATTTATCATTTCATCAGATGTACTATGAAGTCAGATTCTGTCCTCTGTGTGCAAGCCGTACTGCATTCATTGGCACTGATCATGTGTCCAAGGGCAGAATTCAGCACACAGTGTGGAAGTACGGAGCATTACTGTGGTCCCTATTAAGTGTAGATATTTGATAACACTGCCCATTATTAAAGCTGCCCGTTATACTTCCTATTATAAGACCCTGTTTTCAGTTGTTTATAACTTTGCCAAACTTTAAACATGTGGCCTGACATTTTCCATGCTGGGTATCTGGTGACTGTTTCTTTGAGAAGGCTGGGAATGATTGGGGAAGAAGACTTGAACTGGGAGCCGGGGGAGAAGCTGGGACTCAAGGCTGGTGAGGAAAATTGGAAGGAGACGCTGGGTGTCAGTTGTTGGTTGGGAGGGGGAACGCTGAGATCAGATGATGAGCTGTTGGGACGGGGAGACTGGCCTGAGCTGTTAGCTTTGAAGATTTTATCCCCTCCCCAGTCAACCTGCAAGACTAGTTTTGTCCCAAAGGGCCAAAGCCTGGGATTACAGAAAAACAAGCAAGGGCTGCTTGAGACAACCTGCCACCCCAGCCAAAACGTCAGTGTACTGCCCCTCTGCTCTAGAATAGAGATTCTCAACTGGGGTGAAGGGTGGTCTGTTGCACTTTCAGGAGTGGCCTGGTGAGGTGAGCCTTCTGATGATTTGATGATCATGACAGAAGTGGGGAGACGAAGTGCCATGTTGCAGTACCACTCGCTCAAGTTTGGGCTGGCCCCATTATGACAGGAGGTGGCCCCCAAGCCAAATTTGAGTGAGTGGTGTTATGATTGGGGTTGCAGCGACACTCAGGTTTGACTCAGCCACCCCTATTTGCTCAGAGCTAGAGCGGCCCCTGAGAACAAAATTAATTCTGGTAGTTTAAAAAGGGGGAGTTGTTGGGGGAGTCAGACAGACAAAAAGGGGACAGGAGGTGCAGCTTGGCTGCTCCAAATTGCCTCTTGGTTCGGACAATAGCTCTGAATGCATTCTGTGTTGGACATATCCAGGGCTTACCTTGCCACTCATTAATTACGGGTACTATGGCTGCATGGCAAGAGGTCACCTTTTTCTTTTAATTATGAGAATGGCAATAAAACATGCAAATAAATGTTGCATATGGCATTCTACAACCTAAAATAACAGCACCCAAATAAGAATGAGCCACTGATTGCCTTAAAATTATGTTTGAAATCAACACTATAGTCTCAGACACTGCAGACATTTCTCCCAAGAAGAAAGCCGATGATGTGGTAGCAAATGAGACACATGGGACAAAAAACTACTGTAGTATCCTGGAACAGTCCCATTGACCTCAGTGGCATTGTACTAACATACTGGAAAGGAGATTTTAGCCAAAGTATTAGGTGTCTGAAGTCAGGGCTTGGTTTGTCTTACCATACATTCATTTCATTAAGGATGCATGCAGTGTAAGTCTAGGCAGTATAATTTGCTTTATACTTATAAATAAAATACAGTATCCTATTACTATGCACAGATCCCCCGTCCATATATGATATGGTACTCTAGGGGCTCGATCATAATTCACATTATTATGTGGTGCCCTATCATAACAATTTCACAATAATTGACAGGACGATTTCTTATTCCATAATCCAGGGAAGGTGGGTTTATTTTTCTGCCACAGCTATTATGAATGATAACCAAGACACACAACAATCCATTGTGCAAATTGTTCAAAGTAGAACCATCCACAGCTCAAACACAAAATGGATGAATGGTAAAACTGTACTAACGTGGTCCTAATCAAATTGTTCATCAGCTTCTTCATCTACCGAAGTCCTTGTCAGAAGGTCTAGTGCAATTACAAGGAACAGATTAATAACATTTATCATGTACCAAATAGGACAGCTGCTGTGTACCCCCTAAGGATGAATGAATGGTCATTTATTTCATAAAGCAAAAGCTAGAGAGAGACAGAGCAAGGATAGAGTCCCTGGACTAACATCTCCAGGTAAACCCTTTAGCTCCTGAAAGTGTTCTGGGTCTCTGAAAAAGTCAGTCCATAAATCAGAATGGGAAGTGAGGATACTCAGCACCTTGCTGAGGTTGTGTACAATCAGCTCCTGTTAAAAGCCATTTCCAGATCATGCAAAAGAGAGAGGAAGTATACAATTTAGAATATTCTGTGGCTGTGTTGAACCGCATCTAAGAATAAAGGCCACTCTTGCTGAGCACATCAGCATACTTACACACTGACAGCAACAGCTGTATGGAAAGCTTTGGGCCCTCTGCAAGTTACTAGTAGTAATACATATCCATATCTGTGAGGCTTTCACATCACCACAGCAGTTTGTTGTTTTTGTGTTCTACAGCTTGCAGCTGCATGGATAAACACTGACTGTACGCTTAAGATTGTTCTGAGCCCACATGAGTGAAATGAAATGACAGATGGTCCTGGGGTCTATATTATGGCTGAAGCTCCAATGAGCTTTGATGAGGTGTGGGAACGCATCAATTACTTTCTTTTATTTTCACTGTTCTGGGATGCAGATGCCCTTGAAAGAAACGTAAGCTAGAGAACATGCCAGATGAGTTACGGCCCTGGAGCCATTTTAGCCTTCTGAAAGCTGGGAATGTTTGAATACATACGTTTTTAAAAAACATCAGGTTTGGTTATTCATTTTAATTATCTGTGGAAAAATAGCAATCTGCCCACTTTGTAGGTAAAAGAGTGTCTACAAAGACAGCCTTGGGATTTCTTCGCTAGTCCTGGGAAACATTTTAAACTGAGGCAGACATTCCCAAATGTGGGTGCATGAAGCAAACACCTGGATGCACAACGCCTGATTTAGGTATGTATCCTTCAGAATTTAGACTGACATTTTTCAGATGAGTGAAGCCTGACTTCAGGTCCCCTTTTCGGAAAATCCTGGAGTCAGTGAGAGCTACATGTGTTCTGCTCCTTTGAAAGTTAGCCCACTGCTACACAGCTGCCTAAACAAGGCTTAGCAGTCTAACTTTACATGCTCAAGTTTGAAAAGTTTAGACAATAATCATGGCCCATACAAGAATTTAGACATAAGTTATTGATATAGGTTGGCCAGCATAAAATGAGCCCTTAAAGAATCTGGCAGCCAGATTCCAAAAGTTTTTGTCAGCTTTCCCCTGATTCCAACAAATAGCACAATGCAAATCTATTTTAGTCAGTGGAGCAGTGTTCTTGACTTTATCTGGCCATTACCTGGGGACAGTTGGAGTGGTTAGTTAGTTGTTTGTATGAGCTCAACATATGGAAATTTAAGCACAGCAGATAAAGGACGCAGAAGGTTTCATTTATAAAAGATGATGTTAGATTTCCCTTTTATGACTTACAGCTGAGTAAATGAAACTGGTGTACTGCAATGTTTTGTGAATGATGCAGATGATCAAGAAGAAGAGGTGCAGGTGTGGTTAGTGATTGAACATGTTGCTTCTTCGCTTTGATGTGAAATTTCACTTAGATTCTCAGACCTCACGATTCCTTTTTGTTGGATCCATAATTCCTCCAGCAACAGAGTCTCAAATCCACTACACACAGGAATTTACCAATTTTTCCCCAAGTTCCTAATGATCTACCAGTTTTTCAATAATTATCCTGCAGGCAAGTGAAAAGAAAGGGAGATGCTTGAATTCAAGAAATGCTTCCGAGGTTCAGCTCTCTGAAAAGTCACATTGACAGGACTGAAATATATAGTTTTGTACTTTTAAAGTACAGCTATAAATACTGTTGGTAGCTGGTAATGCAGAGCAATATCAGCAAGTGCTCCTAGTATTTCAATAAAACCTTCTAAAGAAGGATATTTTCAAGGACACAAACAGCAGTTTGGTCCCTCACTACCACTAGAAGTGAATGGGCATCCAATTGCCATTTGTGCCTTTGGAAATCTCTTTCAAGATGGTCTTTAGTACAGATTTTCTGAAAAGAACCATTACCACTGTTGGACCCTACTTCTGCACCTTAGACCAGGGGTTCTCAAACTTTTGGGTTGGGACCCCAAAGTGGGTTGCGGGGGGTCACCAGGGCTGGTGTTAGACTTGCTGTGGCCCAGGGCTGAAACTGAAGCCAGAGCCCTACCATCTGGGGTCAAAGCCGAAGCCTGAGGGCTTCAGCCCTAGGCAGCGGGGCTCAGGCTTCGGCTTCAGCATCAGCCTTAGTTCCTCCTGTGCTGCTGACTCATCAGGTACTCTAGTTCCTCATTTGATTACAGTCACTAGTTGTGATACTTCTTCCCAAGTGATGCCAGCACATTCAGTATCCTCTGTCACTGTCTTCTACTAGCTTTTCCATGCCTTACTTGCTGTCTCTTTCCTCCCTTGGGTACCCAATACAATGTTTGTTTAGCATGTCTCCCATCTTCCATGCAGTGTACATGTCCAAACCACCTAAGCCTTCTTTCTTTGATGATATTTTCTATCATATTCTGCTCTGTCACTTCCCTCGCTCTCACACTTATTCCATGAAATGTGTAGTATTGTCCTCAACCATCTGTTATGAGCAGCCTCCAATTTCTTTTTTGTTAGCCGCTGCCAATGGCCAAGTCTCTGCTCCATACAACAGCATGCTCTGTACAATCACATGGTATAACCGGATTGTACAGAGACTTTAGTTTGGTGGGGAGATCTCTACTTGACCAGATGTTGTTCAATCTTCCAAAAGGGGTAACTGCTTTTCCTACTCTTATATGAATATCTTTATTGCAGCCACCTTCAAATGTGATCACTAGCAGAACTCTTCAACATGTTCAATTTCTTTTGCATCCACGTACGCCTTTGCATCGGTTATCCAGTTTCCTACCTTCCTAATCTCTTTTACTTTCTCATTTACTTTCAATCCAATTTTCACAGCTTCCTGTTTTACTTCTGATGTAAGAGCAATCATTCCAGCAATGTCTTCAGCAAAGGCAAGGTCATGTAATTCATCTCTGCTAACCTGTTTTACATCTTACACGATGTCTTTTGTTGCTTCATTAGCCAGTCTGTTATTAATGCAAAGAGGGTTAGTGATAACAAACACCCTTGTCTAACTCCAGTCATAGAATCTCTCCACTCACTCAGGTCTGTTTCTGACCTTACTGCACATCTACGTCCTTAATATGTAGGTGTAGAGTGAATGACAAATGGCATTTGCTTGGGCTCTATCTATCTCAGAATGTGGTACCATACATTATATTATTATTATTCATTTGTATTACAGTAGTACCTAAGAGCCCCAGTGAGGGACCAGGATCCCCATAGTGCTAGGTACTGTACAAACACAGAACAAAAAGATGGTCCCTACCCAAAGAAACACCCCTCTGAGCACTGCAAGTTTCAGACAGAGCACAGGCGCTGGTCGGTATTCCCTTCATGGAGGTGGTTTTATGATAGCGCTGGGAGAGCTCTCTCCGAGCCCTGGTGCTGCGACTACACAGCCATGTTAAAGTGCTGCCGCGGCAGCGCTTTACCGTTGCTAGTAAAGACATACCCATAAGATTAGAGACTACAGGCAGACTGATGGGGGAGTATAAGGAAACAATGCAATAAGTACAATGAGATAGTCAAATTATGCATTTTGATTTCTAGTATGTACCTTTAAGGTGGGAAACAGAGTTACAAGTCCACCCAATTCGGGCTTAATTAATTGGTACCTTTATTTTTAAAATTTGTAAAATCATTGTTACATAGTTTCTGAACATATATTTATACCAGACAATAACAGATAAGAGGGAACAGGTAGGGTTACCAAGTTCTGGGGAAGCTCTTCTTCACTGTATGAGGGTCAGTTCAGCTTTTATCTTTGATCAGGTCCTTCAGTCTTGTTCCTTTAGTTTCCGATCTGGTATTTCTCTGAGTTGGCCCCTTTCTTCTCTGGGTTTTATACCTTTTCATATTACATATTCATTAGCCTTTTTCCAATCAATGTTAAGCATTGAGTGTTACATAACCTGTACAGTCCGAATTTGCAAACTTTAATTTATTGCTAGGTGGCTGAATGATAACACTGAGCATCTCCCAGAGCTTCGCACTGGCAGAGCCTCTCCTATCCAAGGATCTCAGAGCTCTTTATGGATAACAGTTAATAACCCGCACAGCTCTGCTGTGAAGGACAGAGCTGAAACCTGAAACTCCCATCTGCTGTCTACACTGTTTTCATGTCATTATGTCTTCATGTTACCTTACCCCTGTTTTTACCAATATGGGGATTTTTAGCATGATGTGCTGTGTACTTTATTATACTAATTAACTTCCTCTTAGCTCAATCCTCCAGTACAATAACAAAACATCACCTCTGTCCTGTTGGTTTTAAGCGTTATTTAAATTAGTCTATATAAAAAGAAAGATTGGTAAGAGAACACTCATGTCAAGCAACAGCTAGGCCAAAGCCTGGCATAAGTATTATCCCTTCCAAACTCATTCACTATCCATAATTATGAACTGTTAGATTAAAATAACAAAACCCTTATTTTTAACAATCAACAATTCCTCATCTTTATACTTCAGTATCAAAATTCAGTATGTATGTATCATGTCTACCAGCCTAAATTATTCATTAACCTTTATTTTTTTATTTGAGCAGGAGAGTAATGGGGAACATCATGACCTTTAAGGTCAACATATCTTATCTTCTCCAAATTTCAGGGAATTTTTTGCTCAAACTTTAGCATCATGCTTGTAAATTATTAAAAAGCCTTGTCAGTAATTTTGCCTGTTACATTTTTGAAGTGCTTTTTTAGTTTAGGGTCTTGGTATTCAGTTGTTCTGCAACATGTCTATCATAAGCTCCAAGAGTACATAACAATTCAGGGCCAGATTCATCAGAGTGATGCATTCATAAACCTTTCTTACTGCCTGGTTAAACTGGGTCTATGGCTGCTTTGCATTGCTGCAGCAGTGCAAAGCAACTGGAATGAATCTGGCCCTCAGTATTTAAAAATGCATAGAAGAATATTCAAATTGACTTGAATTGGGCCCTTAGAAGATGAGAATCTTCCCTCAGGAAGGAATCACCTTGGACTTAAATATGGTTTAAGTTTGTAAATGGTCGTGAGTGTTTGGGTTATAGTCTGTCAGGTGGTTTATTTTTAAATTCTTTTCTTCCTTTGTTGTATTACTTGTCCATGTGCAAGGGGACTGTTGCCCCCTTACTAACATTCAGTGGGTGTGTTTTGGTTGGCTAGCTCCCAGTACTAAAAGGGGAAGGGTCTATGGGAAACCAGGACCCTGAGACTGACAGTCCCCAGGAACAATGGGGAGAGGCCAATGCTCCAGGTCAGCCTGAATGACAGGGCGGGCAGGCTAATCAGAGAGTCAGGAGGCCAGGGAGGTCTCGTCATCCGTGTGAGCTGGAATTGCCTGGGTCAGACAGAGTGGGGCCGAGCTAAGGAGAAAGCAGGGGCCCAAGCTAAGCTGGGGAGCAGAGCTGGGCCAGATCCAGAGAGAGCAGACCCTGTCCTGGGAGCAGAGCTGCAGCCCCAAAGCCAGAGGCACAGCCCAGAGAGAGCAGACGTGCCCTGGGAGCAGAGCTGCAGCAACCAGAGCCAGAGGGGCCAGAAAAGCAGCCCAGGAAGCAGGTCAGTGCTGGGAGCAGAGTCACAGAAGCAGCCTGCAGAGCAGACCTGTCCTGGGAGCAGAGCTGCAGCAACCAGAGCGGCCAAAGAAGCAGCCCAGGGAGCTGGAGGCAGAGCAGCAGCAGCAGCAGCGCTGAGACAGAGTGGTGGAGCTGGGGCTGGAGCAGTCTGAAGCTGGGTGCGATGAGCAGCTGGGGAGAGCGAGGGGGACCCTGGGCAGCGGGCCCAGCACAGGGAGACGCCTCAGCCAAGGGGCTCTGCAGGCCAGGCTTGGATCGTAACCCCGACAGGGCGGGGGCAACGCTGGGAAGAAGGGTCCTACCACCTAGAGCCTGAGAGCGTGTGGCCACCACCAGAGCGAGTGTCCAACCCACAGCATCCCTGCAGCACAGCCAGGGCCTGAGAAGGAGGCCTGGGACTTACAAGGGACAGACTGTGAACTGCCCGGACATTCCAGAGACACTGTTTGTGATGTTCCCTGCCGCAGAGCGGGGTGATGTGTTTCCTTTAACCGTTCCCATTTTTCCTTATTCTTTTTAAAATTAATTGTTGATTAAATAACTTGCATTTGCTTTAACTTGTATGTAATGGTCAGTGGGTCAGAGAAGTGCCCAGTGCAGAGAGAGTACCCGGAGTAGGGACACCCTAGCCCCTGTCCTAGGTGACCACAGCAGGGTTCGGGGTCGAGCCCCCCAGGAATCCTGGGCCCAGCCTTGTTAGGGTTACAAGGACTCTGCCAGACCGGAGAGTGGAAGGGGAGTCCTCAAGGGCAGGGAGGCCACTGGGTAAAGGAAGTGGGAGTGAGGACTCAGATCCTTTCGCTAGCCCACTTCACCGGGGTAGTGCAGAAGCCAGGAAAGTTCCCCACAAGAGCGGGACTATTCCCCCGCTTACACACGTAACTGAATTAATTCTGTAAATAATAATTAAATATATATATAAAAAGGAATGTTGCCCGATAGAAGTTTCATCTTACTCATTTTTTCTAAGGAAAATAATATACTTTTAATTTAATAACACGGTAAAAGATCTGCAGCTGTATTCATTGTGCCTTTTAATAAGCTGATTAAATAAAATGGCTACTCTTCCATTTAGCTCTCCTCCCTTTTCAGATCCACCTTCTGTGAGGAGAACTGTTCAGTGGAAAAGCAAGACACAAAACAAAGAAATGAAAGAAATTAAAAACACCCTAAAATTGTTGGCTGTGTTTCCTGTTCAGCAAATACTGTGTGTGCAGCTCATATATAGAATGGATTACCATTAGCTTTTGGCATCATTCTGCTATGCAAAAGGTAATTCAGAAACAGACTAGGGCCAAGAGAACTATTTGGGGAAAAAGAGAGAGAGGATTCCAGGATTTAATAACATTGGAACATCTGAATCAAACCTGAATGTCATTAAAGTTTCCGAGTTTCGGTCATTTTTGTACACTTCCTCCAGTGGTTTAATACTTGACTTTTCAAAGCATTGGGAGGGATAGTAAAGCAGCTTCATTCAGAGTCAATTCCAAGCAGCTCCCAGGCACACATGCTGCCGACTACTGTATTAATGCCAGCAATTTTATACCTTCAGGAGATTGACTTCATTGCAGGGGCTTGGGAAACAGTGTGTGTTTTGGGGCTGGGAAAATCTTTGTCAGCCAACTATACTGGGTAATGTGTGGGTCTGGATAAAGAGTACATCTGGATATAAGTAAGAAAGCTCTATGTAAAACTGACTGTTCAAAATTCTGTATCAACTGCTTTTATTGTATCTGATTGTGACCCTAAGAGCCCCTTAATCGCAACTGGTAAAGGGCCCATCATACTGTAACACATACCAAGTCTGACAGCCTTGTTACCCACAGCACACTGTTGTTATAATATGTATCTATAAGGTGTCCTGAAAGGTATCATTTGTAAACTGATAACACACTGGTCCTGAAAATTATTGTCTGGGTTGGGTATAAAGAGTTATGGATGCGTGCTGGAAATAGGTTCTTAAAATATGTTTGGGAAGCAGTGCGTATATCCAGCCTGACCACGCCTCGAGAAAGGAATATGAATTTGCCTGTCTGACTGGCTTGATTACAGGCAGAGGACAATGAAAGTACATTTACATAAAAGGTAAACAAAGCCATTGAGCTAATGAGCGGAGGAGACAACTTAGTAAGTACTCTGCGGTCAGAGCCTGCAGGCTAGGCTGCTTTCCTGGCTCTTGAGGCAAAGACCATGAATTTTGGGTAATATAGGGGGAGCAAAAAGACTTTCTAGTCTTGTGGGACATGGGGAACAGCACTCTCTGAGTCTGTGAAAGTTGGATCCTCTTGGCAGGAGCTGTTGATAACTTTCTGTAAGTGAGAAACTGTTTTAGGCAAAAATAGAAGTTGGTAGAATTAAGTTTCACTCACCAGAAAGTGTTTTGTTTTGTTTGTAACCATATCTTGTCTCTTTTTCTCTTGCTCAGTACCACTTAAATCTCTGGTCTTCATTAACAAGATTATTTTTAGTAAAACTAAATCAGTGTGGCATAGTAAAGTGAAGTGTGAGTCTTTGGCTAAGTTAACAGGTTTGAATGTACACTGTTTCTTTGGAGGCAGTGAACTTAATAATTTTTGGAAATGTCATAGTGAGAGGGACTGGATGCTGAAGAGAAACTCTCTGGGGAACTTGGGAACTGGGGTTTGCTGACTGTTACCTGCAAGACAAGATTTAGACTGTCAGAGTCTTGAGGAGTTTGCTGGTGAGGTAGTCAGATTGTTGTGTCAGGGAGCTGACACACTGTCTAATCTCCAGCAAAGCTCTCTCTTGCTCAGGCTGGGTAACACACAGTGGCTCACAGTGGGTGTCCTGAACAGAATATTGTTCTGGTATTAATAGGTATTATTTTCTGATGTCCATTTCAGACAGTGCTGGTTTATCATATGAAGTCACTAGGTAGACTGATGGATCAAGTATTCAAACTGAGCGTGTATTTGTAATGAAAACATAAGCAAGATGCGTTATGTAATTTTGTTATGCACATGCAGCGTACATACTTTACACCTGCAGTTTAGACAAATGCTTATTATGCACGGTGACACTAGACAGGGGGAGAGGTTTCAAAATTGGATTCAGATTGTTAATTTGGACTCAAGGTAAATAAAGCTGATCCTAGTGCAGTCTAGGCAGATTTGTCCCTAGTATTAGTGAAATGCAGCCAATTTCCTGAGGGAATTTTTAGAGCTTCAGATCTCTCTCTCTCTCTCCACCTTTGATGCTGAGCCTGAACTTTCAAATGTAACTAGTGTAAAAAGATTTCCACTTTTGACAATAATTCACTGCATTACATTTCTTTGTTGTGTCATCATATAGTACTTTATGACAATGATTTCATTCTGTAAAAGCTGTACATTGTTATAAAGTTAGTGAAAATATCAGAAAATGCATAAATTGTAGAACCTTTGGTTTTATTGGTTATCCAGCTGAAGGTTGGAAATTTTAATAATAAAGTTCAGGTTTGATTAAAACATTCCAGAATCATTGAGCTGTGATCATTTTTTCTAAATGATTATCCTGGCCTGAATCATAGAATCATAGAATATCAGGGTTGGAAGGGACCTCAGGAGGTCATCTAGTCCAACCCCCTGCTCAAAGCAGGACCAATCCCCAATTAAATCATCCCAGCCAGGGCTATGTCAAGCCTGACCTTAAAAACTTCTAAGGAAGGAGATTCTACCACCTCCCTAGGTAACGCATTCCAGTGTTTCACCACCCTCCTAGCGAAAAAGTTTTTCCTCATATCCAACCTAAACCTCCTCCACTACAACTTGAGACCATTATTCCTTGTCCTGTCATCTTCTACCACTGAGAATAGTCTAGAACCATCCTCTCTGGAACCACCTCTCAGGTAGTTGAAAGCAGCTATCAAATCCCCGCTCATTCTTCTCTTCTGCAGACTAAACAATCCCAGTTTCCTCAGCCTCTCCTCATAAGTCATGTGTTTCAGACCCCTAATAATTTTTGTTGCCCTTCGCTGGACTCTCTTCAATTTTTCCACATCCTTCCTGTAGTGTGGGGCCCAAAACTGGACACAGTACTCCAGATGAGGCCTCACCAATGTCGAATAGAGGGGAACGATCATGTCCCTCGATCTGCTGGCTATGCCCCTACTTATACATCCCAAAATGCCATTGGCCTTCTTGGCAACAAAGGCACACTGTTGACTCATATCCAGCTTCTCGTCCACTGTCACCCCTAGGTCCTTTTCCGCAGAACTGGTGCCTAGCCATTCAGTCCCTAGTCTGTAGCGGTGCGTTGGATTCTTCCATCCTAAGTGCAGGACCCTGCACTTATCCTTGTTGAACCTCATCAGATTTTTTTTGGCCCAATCCTCCAATTTGTCTAGGTCCCTCTGTATCCTATCCCTACCTGTCACTGTATCTACCACTCCTCCTAGTTTAGTATCATCCGCAAATTTGCTGAGAGTGCAATCCACACCATCCTCCAGATCATTTATGAAGATATTGAACAAAACCGGCCCCAGGCCTGACCCTTGGGGCACTCCACTTGATACCAGCTGCCATCTAGACATTGAGCCATTGATCACTACCCATTGAGCCCGACAATCTAGCCAACTTTCTACCCACCTTATAGTGCAGTCATCCAGCCCATACTTCTTTAACTTGCTGACAAGAATACTGTGGGAGACCATGTCAAAAGCTTTGCTAAAGTCAAGAAACAATACATCCACTGCTTTCCCTTCATCCACAGAACCAGTAATCTCATCATAGAAGGCGATTAGATTAGTCAGGCATGACCTTCCCTTGGTGAATCCATGCTGACTGTTCCTGATCACTTTCCTCTCGTGTAAGTGCTTCAGGATTGATTCCTTGAGGACCTGCTCCATTATTTTTCTGGGGACTGAGGTGAGGCTTACTGGTCTGTAGTTCCCAGGATCCTCCTTCTTCCCTTTTTTAAAGATGGGCATTAGCCTTTTTCCAGTCGTCTGGGACTTCCCCCGATTGCCATGAGTTTTCAAAGATAATGGCCAATGGCCCTGCAATCATAGCCACCAACTCCTTTAGCACTCTCGGATGCAACGCATCCGGCCCCATGGACTTGTGCACGTCAAGCTTTTCTAAATAGTCCCTAACCACCTTTCTCCACAGAGGGCTGGCCACCTACTCCCCATGCTGTGTTGCCCAGCGCAGCAGTCTGGGAGCTGACCTTGTTCGTGAAGACAGAGGCAAAAAAAGCATTGAGTACATTAGCTTTTTCCACATCCTCTGTTAATAAAACTCTTAAATCCAATATTAATTCAGTTTTGAAGCATCTTGAGGAAGTTTGGGTTGACCCTTTGGGTGGGGTGGGGAGCCTCTTTAAGTGCCTCTCAACCCCTCTGATGTGTCTGTGAGAAAAGAAGGACATGGGTTATTTTTATTATGGAAGTTCTTTGAGCCCCCAGTTGAGGTCAGAGCTCCATTGTGGTAGGCATAGCAAGAGACAGTCCCTGACTCTTAAGAGACAAGACAGTCAAAGCGTGGGAGAAAGGGAATATTTTGCCAATTGGGAACTAAAGGACAGAGAGGTTAAGGCTTTGTCTACCTTTTGGCTTTTGGTTTCAAACCAGGGTAAAGCTGCATCAGTGCAAGTTACTTTTTACATTGGTACAGTACATATACACTGGGGGTTTGCACCACTGCAAAATACCCCAGTATAGACAGACACAGCTTAAGTGATTTGCCCAAGGTCACAGCTGGGAATTGAACCCATCTCGCAGATTCACTATGCAGTGTCTTGACCAGAAGACCATCTTTTTTTTTCAAATGTTTAGAAATATTTTTTTGTTTTAACTCAGGATTGGCCCAAACAGAAATCCAGGCTCCAAGCTTTGGATAGGTTTGCATTCAGATCTGGATCTTAAATTTACAGCACCTCTCTAGTTTTCACCAATATTTTAAATAGTATCTAAAGGAGGGACCCTCCCTGAGGGGAGTGAAGAGAAGCTGTCTTCTGTAAACATTACATTAATCTTCTGGAAAAACAAGAAAACAGATAAAGGATATAATCTTCAAAACAATGGACTTTTATGCAAGTGATTATAGATAAATTTGATTTATCCCCATATATGGAAAGGACCACATTCCTCCCACTTCTCTGCCGGCTGATATTGAAGAAATTTCTTTATCTGATGTGGAGATAGTGTTTTGTGATGAGCACTCTGCCCCAGTACATCAAAGGCCTACCCCTTTGCGTAATGCTAAACAAATGAGTAGGCTTACTGACTTCAGTGGAAGACGGGGAAATAACAACATGGGGAGATTAAACAAAGGCCTAGAAGAAAGGCCTAGAACTTGGGAAAGGTGATGAGCAGATTTCACTCTGGACAATGTGTTATAGATCTTGGATGTGTTCAGCAGTAGTACAGTGATAAAGTGAAACCTAAGCTAGACAGTTGTCCCCTGCATATGTCCTGTCATTCTGCAAGGTGTTCCTAGTCTATTACATTAACCATGCTTATTACAGTGATGCCTAAAGACCCTTTAAGAATGGGGTCCCATTGTGCTAGGTACTGTACAAACACAGAGTAGTAAATGGTCCCAGCCCCAAAGAGCTTACAATCTAAATAGACAGGATAAACACAGAGTAGGGGAAGAGGTATAATAAGCGGTGTGCATAAGATGATGACAACAAAAGATATGTTATATTCATAATTTTGCAGGGGGTTACATAGGAGAGGATATTATTCTTTAGTATTATTTGTATCTTCTTATTGGGTATTCTTTAAAAAAAATCACTTGCAGCCTGAGATAACTATGACTTGTTTGTGAATATACCTCAATGGGAGATGGCTAATGAGGAAAAACATGCCAATAATAGTCTATCAAGATGTTTTCTACAGGATAATGCTAAACATTCAGTCAGAGACGGTGACACCATCAGCCAATGGTTTGTAGTGACATTGGAATAGGACAAGGATGTATTATGTCCCCTCTATTGTTTGCACTGTTTATTGACCATGTAATGAGGAAAGAAACTGCAGAGAGCAACAAAAGAATTTTATGGAAAATGATAAATCAAAATCTGATGACCTCATTTTTGGTTATGACATTGTCCTGCTTAGTTCAACACATCAGTTAGTGGAAGAAAAGACTTAGTTTTTGGCAGGCACCACAAAAGAAGTTTGTTCTTTAAGAAAGGGAAGACAAAATATGTAGCTATCAATGTCTTCAAAGCAACCATAAGAGTAGATGAAGAAATACTAGAAGTAGTACATTATTTTACCTACCTAGGGAGTGAGATGTGCACTGACAGTGACACCATGCTAGATGCCGAGCAAAAAGCATGCAAAAAGAAAAGGAGTACTTGTGGCTCCTTAGAGACTAACTTAGTCTCTAAGGTGCCACAAGTACTCCTTTTCTTTTTGCGAATACAGACTAACACGGCTGCTACTCTAAAAGCAGCAAATAACTTTCATAAACTTGAAAAGATTTGGAAAAGTAGCATGATTGTCACTGACAAAAAACAATGAATTTTTAACACTGGTGTCATATCTGTCTTTTATAGAGCAAAGTTATAGAAATCTATAACAGAAATTGATTAGATGATTAACTAATTCCAAAATAAGTACCTGCAAAAGATCTTCAGAGTTCACTGGAAAGGGTTTCTTGGAACATCAGAAATTCTAAGGAGAGCAAACCAACCTAAAGCAGCAGATATGGTAAGAAGATAATGATCAGAATATTTATGACGTGTTTTAATGATGCTACCAACCTGACTTCCACATCAAAGGATGATATGGACATCACCTGAAAAGAGAACCTAGTGAGCAACCTAGAGAAACAAGCTAATTCCATCAGCATGACATTCAGAAGCCTGAATAGGCCAGCACAAGACTGAAATAAGTTGCAGAATCTGGTGGACACCCTGTGCACCTCAGGGTGCAGGAGAATAAAGAAAAGAAAATAGGATGTTTTCAAAAATATTCAGTAAGAAGAAATGACCAATAAAAAAGTGTAGTTGGTGTCTGGGCACCTAACTAGGAACAATAAACAAGTAGTTGTCCCAAAGAGTAGGATGATATCACATATGCAGACTAACTACTCTGTACAAATCACATCCGGTAATTTTCTGGCTCCCTCTTTGTGACACTAGTTCCACAGCACAAAAGTGAGTTCTATAATATCAGACACCAGAGAGATATGTGAAAATTTGTGCTTCACACATATGGGAAGGAATGAAATATCTTGATAATTGCTTACATAGAAGCTCTCTGATTTTGGAGATGTCAAAATCCCCAAAGCCCACAGTGCCAAAGGCATTGATGGTGCTCATTTGTTCTCAGGATCAGGCCCTCTGTGCCTATGTAATTAGCACCAGTGAACCCCTCACTGACATAGTACCACTGATTCAAGTTAATGGTGCTATGCCAATTCACAGCAACTGTGGAGCTGGCCCTAAGTTTTAGTTGGTTACCACCATTAACTATCTAGTTCAAAGATCTAATGAGCTCTGGTAGCAAAGCCGATAAAGCTTGGAAGTGGCGCTTCATGGTTAGCAACAGCTTTTCTTTTGGCCTTAAAAACCTCAAGGAAATTAAATTAAAAAAGATTAACACAAGTATCACGTTAAGATTGCAAGAGCAAGCACTTTAATTCAGGTAAAATTGTAGATTCTGATGAAAGACAATTGTCAATAAGGTTGCTGCAGAAGAATCAGCTACTTGTTTGCTGGATTAGTTTTGTGCCCTTATACCCAGACAGTGAATTCCCTTGTGCCATGCAGCAGACACCCAAGCCAATGACTCATGGACATGTTAAGTTTCCTTGGTTCATGTCTCAAGGCAGGTCCTAAGGAGTGAGCTAAGGAAATTTGGCTCCAGCTTGTATTTTCTTAGGCAAAGCAGAATCTCTCACTTATCCCTGCATCATTATTTATCATTTGTTAAGTGCTGACAATGCACATGCCATCGTGAGGTGCCTATAGATTAAAACATAGACTCAGACAGGATAGTTATGTACTGGAAAATAAAAGCTAGCAACTCACTTCTTTTGGTCAAGGCAACCATGAAGTAATCAAGAACATTTAAATATAATGGCAGTGGCAGCAAATATCATGCTTGAATGCCGATGATTGTATTTCAGGCTTCTGTACACAGATTTGATTATAGAAGTTTTCAGACTTCTGTACACAGATTTGATTATAGAAGTGGTTTGTAGCTTTGAAGCACAAACTAAACTGTTAACACTACTGTCATAAATATAAAGGGAAGGGTAAACCCCTTTGAAATCCCTCCTGGCCAGGGGAAAGCTCCTCTCACCTGTAAAGGGTTAAGAAGCTAAAGGTAACCTCGCTGGCACCTGACCAAAATGACCAATGAGGAGACAAGATACTTTCAAAAGCTGGGAGGAGGGAGAGAAACAAAGGTTTGTGTGTCTGTCTGTAGTCGTCTTGGCCGGGGACAGAACAGGAATGGAGTCTTAGAACTTTTAGTAAGTAATCTAGCTAGGTATGTGTTAGATTATGATTTCTTTAAATGGCTGAGAAAAGAATTGTGCTGAATAGAATAACTATTTCTGTCTGTGTATCTTTTTTGTAACTTAAGGTTTTGCCTAGAGGGGTTCTCTATGTTTTTGAATCTAATTACCCTGTAAGATATATACCATCCTGATTTTACAGGGGGGATTTCTTTATTTCTATTTACTTCTATTTTTTATTAAAAGTCTTCTTGTAAAACACTGAATGCTTTTTCATTGTTCTCAGATCCAAGGGTTTGGGTCTGTGGTCACCTATGCAAATTGGTGAGGCTTTTTATCCAACCTTTCCCAGGAAAGGGGGAGTGCAAGTGTTGGGAGGATTGTTCATTGTTCTTAAGATCCAAGGGTCTGGGTCTGTAGTCACCTAGGCAAATTGGTGAGGCTTTTTATCAAACCTTGTCCAGGAAGTGGGGTGCAAGGTTTTGGGAAGTATTTTGGGGGGAAGGACGCGTCCAAACAGCTCTTCCCCAGTAACCAGTATTAGTTTGGTGGTGGTAGCGGCCATTCCAAGGATAACGGGGGGTAATATTTGTTACCTTGGGGAAGTTTTGACCTAAGCTGGTAAAGATAAGCTTAGGAGGTTTTTCATGCAGGTCCCCACATCTGTACCCTAGAGTTCAGAGTGGGGGAGGAACCTTGACATGGTGGCACAGTGGTGGGATTAACCTGAAATCATTTTGAGATCCAGTTGAGATTTTTTGAACTAGAAATACAGATTTTAAAAAGGAATTTTTAGGAAGTCCAGAAGGCAGCTTTGAAACTGAAAGCAGCTTGGTTTCTCTCTGCTTTGTGGCCAAGCAGAGACAAAAGGGGATTATCTTGTGAATTGCAGGTTTTCTTGCCTGGAGGCAGGGTACTTAACTCCTGCAGGGAAATTCACAGTCTTCCAACCCAGAGGTTTTTTTTTTTTCTTTTCTTCCTAAAAGTAAATAGGGGGTGTGTGCTCTACCCATTTGCCTGGAGACAAAAGTGGCAGGGTTTTTTTTTAGGATTTTGATTTTTTTTTTTTTGTTTTACAAGGAGCACAGGTTTGAAAAGAAATTTTTTTTTTTTCTTTGGGCTGGGTAAGCAGTTTTCCAAGTAGTTGGAGGTTTTTTGCTTTAATTTGGGCCCAGAGCAGAGACAAGGGAATTGTCTTTTTCTGTAGGCTGACAATCACTATCAGAGAATAGGTACTCTATTCCAGCACAGCAAAAGTTTACAGCCAAGTTTTGTTTGTTTATTTCTAAACCTCGGGTGTAAAGTTAGTTAAAAACAGAGAGGTTAGAATGGCCAAATCCTCAGCTCGACTACAGCTGGAATTAGCCAAATTTCAGGCTGAGGAAAAACAAAGGGAACATGAAAGACAGATAGAACTCATGCGGCTGGAGAAGGAGGTACAGGAGGCTGCCCACAAGAGGGAAATGGAGGCAAGGAAGCATGTGGAGGAGATGGAGAGGATAAAGGCCCAGCAGAATATACCAACAAACCCTAGCAATCCTTCTCCAGGTACCACTTCCCATCCCAGAAAGTTCCCCACCTACAAGGCAGGTGATGATACTGAGGCCTTCTTAGAAAACTTCGAAAGGGCCTGCCTTGGGTACAACATCTCTACTGACCAATACATGGTAGAGCTGAGGCCGCAGCTCAGTGGACCCTTAGCTGAGGTGGCAGCTGAAATGCCTAAAGAACACATGAACAAGTATGAACTGTTTAAATCCAAGGCGAGAGTCAGAATGGGGATAACACCCGAGCAGTCTCGTCGGAGGTTCAGAGCCCTAAGGTGGAAACCAGACATGTCATTTACCCGACATGCCTACCACATTGTAAAACATTGGGATGCCTGGATATCAGGAGCAAGTGTTGAATCTCCAGTAAATTTGCCCTTCCTAATGCAAATGGAACAATTCTTAGAGGGTGTTCCTGAGGAAATAGAAAGATACATCCTAGATGGGAAACCCAAAACTGTAATTGAGGCAGGAGAGATTGGAGCCAGATGGGTGGAGGTGGCAGAGAAGAAGAAAACTGGTCGCAGTTGGAGCGGAGACCAGAAGGGACCACCCCAGACCACACCCTATTACCGGGGGCCGCCCAAAGCCCCACCTACCTCCCAAAGAACCCTCCAGACCCCTTATCGTCCCACCACCCCGTTCTCCAGCAACCCACCTCGCCCCGGTGACCCGTCAGCTGGACGATGTTTTAAATGTAACGAGCTGGGGCATGTAAAGGCCAACTGCCCCAAGAACCCCAACAGGTTACAGTTCATTGCACCGGAATCACACCAGAGGTCCACAGGCCCAGATACCTCCCAGATACCCTTGGAGCGGAGGGAAACTGTGAGTGTGGGTGGGAAGAAGGTCACCGCGTGGAGGGACACCGGAGCACAAGTGTCAGCTATCCATGCTTCCTTAGTGGACCCCAATTTAATCAACCCAGAGATCCAAGTGACGATTCAACCCTTCAAGTCCAACTCTTTCAATTTGCCTACAGCCAAGTTGCCTGTCCAGTACAAGGGCTGGTCAGGAATGTGGACTTTTGCAGTCTATGATGATTATCCCATCCCCATGCTGTTGGGGGAAGACTTGGCCAATCATGTGAAGCAGGCCAAGAGGGTGGGAATGGTCACCCGCAACCAGGCTAAACAAGCCGTGAGGCCTAGCTCTGTTCCGGAAACTTCTATCAGGACCCAGTCAGAGGTGATGGACCTGGACCCCAGGCCAATGTCTGCAACAGCAGTAGTGGATCCAGTCCCAGAGACCCAGACGGAACCAGTCCCAGAACCGGAACCAGCCAAACAACCAACACCAGACCCCGTGCCAGCACTGAATCCAGTACTTGCAACCTCAACACCAGAGGGCCCCACCGAACCTGAACTGGCAGCAGCCGATAACCCTACACAAGAGGCTCAGCCGGAGCCTGAATCCCAACATAGTGCACCAGCGGAGAGCGGTTCACAGTCAACAGAAACAGCTCCATCCCCTATATCGCTTCCAGAGGGACCAAGCCTATGTCCCCAATCCAATGAGGAACTGATGTCTCCAGCATCAAGGGAACAGTTCCAGACCGAACAGGAAGCAGATGAAAGCCTCCAGAGAGCTTGGACGGCGGCACGGAGCAACCCACCGCCTCTCAGCTCTTCTAATAGATCCAGGTTTGTTGTAGAAAGAGGACTTTTATACAAGGAAACTCTTTCTGGGGGACACCAGGAAGACTGGCATCCTCAGAGACAGTTGGTAGTTCCAACTAAATACCGGGCCAAGCTCTTGAGCTTAGCCCATGATCACCCTAGTGGCCATGCTGGGGTGAACAGGACCAAAGACCGTTTGGGGGGGTCATTCCACTGGGAGGGAATGGGCAAGGATGTTTCTACCTATGTCCAGTCTTGTGAGGTGTGCCAAAGAGTGGGAAAACCCCAAGACCAGGTCAAAGCTCCTCTCCAGCCACTCCCCATCATTGAAGTTCCATTGCAGCGAGTAGCTGTGGATATTCTGGGTCCTTTTCCGAAAAAGACACCCAGAGGAAAGCAGTACATACTGACTTTCATGGATTTTGCCACCCGATGGCCGGAAGCAGTAGCTGTAAGCAACACCAGGGCTAAAAGTGTGTGCCAGGCACTAGCAGACATTTTTGCCAGGGTAGGTTGGCCCTCCGACATCCTCACAGATGCAGGGACTAATTTCCTGGCAGGAACTATGAAAAACCTTTGGGAAGCTCATGGGGTAAATCACTTGGTTGCCACTCCTTACCATCATCAAACAAATGGCATGGTGGAGAAGTTTAATGGAACTTTGGGGGCCATGATACGTAAATTCGTAAATGAGCACTCCAATGATTGGGACCTAGTATTGCAGCAGTTGCTCTTTGCCTACAGAGCTGTACCACATCCCAGTTTAGGGTTTTCCCCATTTGAACTTGTATATGGCCGTGAGGTTAAGGGGCCATTGCAGTTGGTGAAGCAGCAATGGGAGGGATTTACACCTTCTCCAGGAACTAACATTCTGGACTTTGTAACCAACCTACAAAACACCCTCCGAACCTCTTTAGCCCTTGCTAGAGAAAACTTACAGGATGCTCAAAAAGAGCAAAAAGCCTGGTATGATAAACATGCCAGAGAGCGTTCCTTCGAAGTAGGAGACCAGGTCATGGTCTTAAAGGCGCTCCAGGCCCATAAAATGGAAGCATCGTGGGAAGGGCCATTCGTGGTCCAGGAGCGCCTGGGAGCTGTTAATTATCTCATAGCATTCCCCACCTCCAACCGAAAGCCTAAGGTGTATCATATTAATTCTCTAAAGCCCTTTTATTCCAGAGAATTAAAGGTTTGTCAGTTTACAGCCCAGGGAGGAGACGACGCTGAGTGGCCTGAAGGTGTCTACTACGAAGGGAAATGTGCTGGTGGTGTGGAAGAGGTGAACCTCTCCATGACCCTTGGGCGTATGCAGCGACAGCAGATCCAGGAGCTGTGCACTAGCTACGCGCCAACGTTCTCAGCCACCCCAGGACTGACTGAACGGGCATACCACTCCATTGACACAGGTAATGCTCACCCAATTAGGGTCCAACCTTACCGGGTGTCTCCTCAAGCTAAAACTGCTATAGAACGGGAGATCCAGGATATGTTACAGATGCGTGTAATCCGCCCCTCTGAAAGTGCATGGGCATCTCCAGTGGTTCTAGTTCCCAAACCAGATGGGGAAATACGTTTTTGCGTGGACTACCGTAAGCTAAATGCTGTAACTCGCCCAGACAACGATCCCATGCCACGCACAGATGAACTATTAGAGAAACTGGGAAGGGCCCAGTTCATCTCTACCTTGGACTTAACCAAGGGGTACTGGCAGGTACCGCTAGATGAATCTGCCAAGGAAAGGTCAGCCTTCATCACACATCTCGGGCTGTATGAATTTAATGTACTCCCTTTCGGGCTGCGAAATGCACCCGCCACTTTCCAAAGACTTGTAGATGGTCTCCTAGCGGGATTAGGAGAATATGCAGTTGCCTACCTTGACGATGTGGCCATATTTTCGGATTCCTGGGCAGACCACCTGGAACATCTACAAAAAGTCCTTGAGCGCATAAGGGAGGCAGGACTAACTGTTAAGGCTAAGAAGTGTCAAATAGGCCTAAACAGAGTGACTTACCTTGGACACCAGGTGGGTCAAGGAACTATCAGCCCCCTACAGGCCAAAGTGGATGCTATCCAAAAGTGGCCTGTCCCAAGGTCAAAGAAACAGGTTCAATCCTTCTTAGGCTTGGCCGGTTATTACAGACGATTTGTACCGCACTACAGCCAAATCGCTGCCCCACTGACAGACCTAACCAAAAAGAAACAGCCAAATGCTGTTCAGTGGACCGGAAAGTGTCAGAAGGCCTTTAACAAGCTTAAAGCGACACTCATGTCTGACCCTGTACTAAGGGCCCCAGACTTTGACAAACCGTTCCTAGTAACCACAGATGCATCCGAGCGTGGTGTGGGAGCAGTTTTAATGCAGAAAGGACCTGATCAAGAATTCCACCCTGTAGTGTTTCTCAGCAAAAAACTGTCTGAGAGGGAAAGCAACTGGTCAGTCACTGAAAAAGAATGTTATGCCATTGTCTACGCTCTGGAAAAGCTACGCCCATATGTTTGGGGACGGCGTTTCCACCTGCAAACCGACCATGCTGCACTAAAGTGGCTTCACACCGTCAAAGAAACTAACAGAAAACTTCTTCGGTGGAGTTTACCTCTCCAAGATTTTGATTTCGACATCCAACACATCTCAGGAGCTTCTAACAAAGTGGCTGATGCCCTCTCCCGTGAAAGTTTCCCAGAATCAACTGGTTAAAATCGTCCTTGAGATGTGGAAAATATTGTTAGTCTTTATGTACTTGGTAGTATATTTAGAGGTGCATGTGTCTTATTAACTCTGTTTTCCTAGAGCTCCAGGAAGAAATCCCAGCCAGTGTTTCACCCTAGCTGAGATTTGGGGGGCGTGTCATAAATATAAAGGGAAGGGTAAACCCCTTTGAAATCCCTCCTGGCCAGGGGAAAGCTCCTCTCACCTGTAAAGGGTTAAGAAGCTAAAGGTAACCTCGCTGGCACCTGACCAAAATGACCAATGAGGAGACAAGATACTTTCAAAAGCTGGGAGGAGGGAGAGAAACAAAGGTTTGTGTGTCTGTCTGTAGTCGTCTTGGCCGGGGACAGAACAGGAATGGAGTCTTAGAACTTTTAGTAAGTAATCTAGCTAGGTATGTGTTAGATTATGATTTCTTTAAATGGCTGAGAAAAGAATTGTGCTGAATAGAATAACTATTTCTGTCTGTGTATCTTTTTTGTAACTTAAGGTTTTGCCTAGAGGGGTTCTCTATGTTTTTGAATCTAATTACCCTGTAAGATATATACCATCCTGATTTTACAGGGGGGATTTCTTTATTTCTATTTACTTCTATTTTTTATTAAAAGTCTTCTTGTAAAACACTGAATGCTTTTTCATTGTTCTCAGATCCAAGGGTTTGGGTCTGTGGTCACCTATGCAAATTGGTGAGGCTTTTTATCCAACCTTTCCCAGGAAAGGGGGAGTGCAAGTGTTGGGAGGATTGTTCATTGTTCTTAAGATCCAAGGGTCTGGGTCTGTAGTCACCTAGGCAAATTGGTGAGGCTTTTTATCAAACCTTGTCCAGGAAGTGGGGTGCAAGGTTTTGGGAAGTATTTTGGGGGGAAGGACGCGTCCAAACAGCTCTTCCCCAGTAACCAGTATTAGTTTGGTGGTGGTAGCGGCCATTCCAAGGATAACGGGGGGTAATATTTGTTACCTTGGGGAAGTTTTGACCTAAGCTGGTAAAGATAAGCTTAGGAGGTTTTTCATGCAGGTCCCCACATCTGTACCCTAGAGTTCAGAGTGGGGGAGGAACCTTGACAACTACTATGTTATTTCAGCCAACCACCCTCTTTCTTACTTTTTCTTACCAAATTTGAAATTTATCACTACCCTCACAACAGAAGTCTTTGCCTCACAGATTTTTTTTTAAAGAGCATCTAGCCATAAAACTTGCACAACAGATCAACTAGTCCCAGCATGTTAAATATCAGACCTTCCGCATTTGTCCTGTAACCAAGCAAACAGTACTTCCTCCAAGGGAAGGTGCAGCTAAATGCTACTGTACTTGAAGGTTTGATTCTGAAAGGTGCTGAGCACCCCCAAATGCAAGCAACATCAACTGGAGTTACGAGAACTCAGAACCTTGCAGGGTGGGACTCTTGTAGAGTAAACTTTTGATCTGTGCCACTGCAGAACAATCTGAAATATTTGCAGGCTGGTTCAGTGATGTGCTGGATGTAGAAGACAGCTGTTCTGCTGCCCTCTAGGTCTATATACATGTTTATAATTTTTTCCTGCCTCGTTGGTGTCATGCTACCCGTCTAGAGTAGCAAGATGATAAAGCATTAGGTCTTCATGAAGATGTTACAATTTTTATTCTGTAAAGGTGGTAACTTTTCTTTGCTGAATTACTGAGTAGCTAGACTAGCTTGGGTTGCTGTGGAGACAATACAGGGCTGGCATGGAACCAAAGGTTCATTTCTCTCACTTTGGCCTTTTATTGCTTAAGAATTGCTGGACAAACCCTTACATTGTCCTCATATAAAAATTTAAAAAGCCACCAGTCAGCCAGGTGGAAGACAGCAGCAATCTGCCGTGGTTAGAAAGGGAGCTTTTTTCTTCCTTTTAGATCTCTTATTGCATTTATATTGGAATTGCATTACAATGCACACAATAGTTAGAACCACAAATGCTGTCACATTCTTGTCAAAAATATATTATATACGAGTTGTGGAAGAGAGACGTTTATAAGCTTCAGATTGAGGGAGAAATATTGGTGTGTTGATTCCTGGGGGAGTGAAGGTTAATACAAGGCTCTAATTCCCCTTGTGTGGAAATACATTTACTAGCTACTACGTAAGTACGACACCTACAAGATTGAAAAGCACCAGTTTTGCTTGAGGCCACTGGCCCATTTCTAACAGACCTTTCGATCTACGGACTTGTAAATAATCTAAAGATAAAAGACAGCTGATGAATGTTCTAAGTGCTTGTTAATACATTTCAGAATGAAAATCAGAGCCCCTCTTCGGTGAGCCAAGGGTGGGTTTCATTGCTACCACCTCTTCACTCTTCATCCATCCACCATCTCTTCATCTCCCACACTCTTCATCCACATAAAGCCAGAGTACTTAGGTTAAATTAATTTTATCTTAAAGAGGGCAATTTCTCCCTCTCCTCTTTTGTAGCTATTCTCTGTGTACTGACACAACCAGAATATTATTGCCATCTACTCTCCATTGCTCCAGGAAGCATCTATTTATTCCCTATAATATTTCCTTATACACTGTTTCCTTCAACACTTTTATCTTTTCAGTTCCTGTTCTCTGCCAGTCTTTTCAGTGTCTCCTTCAGTAACAACTGGGTGTATATTCTTAGCTTTGAGGAGGCCAGCAGAGGATTGCTCCCTCCTATATTCCGCAGTGCTTTGTCCTGTCTAGCTTTAAATGACTAAGTATTGGGGCTTCTACCACTTCTTTGTGAGAACATATTGGCATCAAACAAATGTCACTGTTCAGAAATTATGCTTTTCCTCAAAGGAATTAGTTATTTCTTGAATCTACCCTACATGGTCAGAGTTATTTTTAAGAACAAATATTCTGGCCTACCTCCAGCATTTTGTATTTCTTTTCTTTCCCTTTCTCTCTTTTCTATCAATTTCACAATGTGGACCCTGTCTTCTTTAAAATATAATCTGAAAACACACTTTTATTTATCTCTCTTGGCGTAGTTATTTAACTGGGTAAATGATTCTGGAATACAGTGAATGTGAAAGATTCTATGCGCAATAAAACTACTGTATTGTAATAATTTGTTTGGTGGCCCATATCTCCATTTTATTTTGATCCATTTGGATACAGTTTTCACCTTTCTTTGGTCTTCCTCATTTTGTCATCTTCAAATTTGTATTTCTTGATTCATGATCTTTAGGCATAGCCAGTCTTAGCATTTTTGGGGTAGGCCGATGAAATACTTTCCTTCTCCACCAACAAAAACAACTTCTGTACACTGAGATCAGACTGCAATGCAGAGATGTGACTTTAGGATTTTGGGAAGGTCAACAAGATGATTCTTTGTTTCTCCTCCATCCCACAGCTCATATGACTCATTTTATATAAAGAGGAGCTGTGGATTGTTGTGTTGTCACCAGCATCCTCTGTAGAAGGAAAGGAGCCCAGGTAATGGTTCATAGTTGCCAATTTTGAAAAATGTTCTTCAATAATTTTCTCTCCCACATTGTACTACTGTTTGCGCCACTTATTCTAATACTTAGCAGCTATTCAGGGCTTTTCAAACATTAATCACCACAAAATCCCCATGGGGCTAATGCGTGTTTTTACCCCACTTTACAAAGGGGGAAAGCAAAGGAGAAAGATCAAGGCTTAAAGGGGAGATTAAGGGAAGCTCTACACTATGGGGCTAAATCAACCTAAGTTACGTAACTCCAGCTACGTGACTAATGTAGCTGGAGTCGATGTAGCTTAGGTTGACTTATTGCGGTGTCTACACCACACTGGGTTGACGGGAGAAACTCTCCTGTTGACTTACCTTATGCTTCTTGTTCCAGTAGAGTACTGGAGTTGATGGGAGAGCAATCTTTGGTCGATTTAACAGGTCTTCACTAGACCCGCTAAATCGACCTCTGGTGGATCGATCGCCAGAACATTGATCCACGGTAAGTGTAGAAATACTGTAAGTTACAAATGGGAGTTAGATTTCAGAGTAGCAGCCGTGTTAGTCTGTATTCGCAAAAAGAAAAGGAGTACTTGTGGCACCTTAGAGACTAACCAATTTATTTGAGCATAAGCTTTCGTGAGCTACAGCTCCGATGAAGTGAGCTGTAGCTCACAAAAGCTTATGCTCAAATAAATTGGTTAGTCTCTAAGGTGCCACAAGTACTCCTTTTTTTAAATGGGAGTTAGATGCCCTGCTGGCTTTCAGTGGGAGCTGTGTGCCTCCCGTTGGTGCCTTTTAAATCTCTCGCTAAGATTACAGTGCCCACTCATTTTGCATGCCCAGAATTCAAGAATTCAAGACCAGAATTTCAGGGGTGCTGAGCACCTGCAGCTCCCATGGACTTCATCTAGGAGTCAGAAAGGAACTTGCGGTGGCCCCAAGGCAATCCAGGCAGGCCTAGCAAGGGGTTTTGCACCGGCTTAAGGGAAAGGGACAAACTTGCCCTTAATCAGGATAAGACTGAGAAGCTGTTGATAGGTTGAGGGAAGCAACCTGAAGAGATCACAGCAATTTATCAGCCACTCTGAGAAAGAATGGTCACCTACCAATTGCTTTACAAGTTAGCAAGTGGGGGTCGTGTTGGGTGCACAGCTGCAGAAAGATGACTAGACAGCTCTGGTGGTCAGGATTGCTCATTTCTGTTTACTTCTAGCCAGCAAGTTCTGCCCTTTGTTTTCGGATGTGACTGTACTTTTCCTTTTCAATACCACCAGATTAGATTACTGCAAATGAGCTTTATATGGAACTGCACCTTATAGCTATTGAGAAGGCTGCTGCAGAATGTGGCTGCATGCTTGTTAACTGAAATGTCTTAACAGAGCACAATACACTGGTGGTTTGACGACTGTATTGGCTGCCTTTTGGTTTCTGAGTGAAGGACAGCGTTGTTGGATTTGCTCCATAATGTCCTAAATAGAATCTTCCTACCTGAATGACTCTCTCTCTCTCCTGGTGCCGTATTGCTGCAGTTGTAATCAATTAAGGTGTTGGAGCTGGAGCCCTGTTGTTTTAAAAGAGACAAGGTTTCAGAAAGGGCATTTTCCATGAGAGGCCCTCGATTATGCAACTCCCCTCCTTGCTCCAAGATAGCCCATGTGTATCGACCTTAAGGGCATGCTGTAATACCGATCTATCTTTTCCTGGCATTGGTTAGTGGACAGGGAGTTGGAGCTGCGTTGCTCCATTTTTTCCTCACCTGTTGTGCGTGCATTTCAGTTTTACTAATTTCCCTTCTTCCCAGTCGGCTGCAGACTTTAAAGCTGAAACATTAATGGAAAGATTCCAACAGAACTCTAGTAGTTTTTTCCATTGAAATGGCATTTTATATTTTTAAAGATGTTTTAAATAAACATGATTATTAATAAAGATAGTCCACAAATTAAAAACATAAGACATTTTTGAAGAATGAGTAAGTACCATCCACCCCATGAAATATTTTCCCTCTGCTTTATTCCCTGCACTGTTCTATCTGGTTGTTGCATGTATAGCTCTAATACTTGATTCTTACCATTTATATCTATTATGCCATTATTTGACAGTGATAATTAAAAATGCATTCTTTTCTTGGTTGAAGTGTCTGAAGTTATGTAGGTTTAGCATTGTAACTAAACTGCCAATACATTTAATGAAGTAGAAAAAATTACAAAGCTTCATTTGAACAAGTGACTTCCTATTAATGTAGCTTTTTTAAATAAACAACTTTTTATGTGAAACCCCAACCCCATTGCAGTCAGTGGATGTTTAGCCATTGACTTCAAAAGGGCCAGTTGTTCATCCTCAGTGTGTATGTTACTCTTAATGGGTCCAAAATCCCGACTGTGGATACATTCAAGCAACTCCCATTAGAACACATGGGAGTTGTATGTGCCTATTTGAGGGCATAACTGGCCCAGTGTGGACATGTAATATTTACGAACACCAATAGCAGCAAGAGCAGAAGCCTGATTTGCATATATTTCAAAGCCATAGGTGACCATACTGATCATCTAATCTGACCTCCTGTGTGACTCAGACCATAGAACTACCTCAAAATAATTCCTGTTTGAACTAGATCATATCTTTTTTTAAATGATCCAAACTTGGTTTTAAAATGACCAGTGAAGGAGAAACCATCAGAAGTGCTGAGAACCCACATCTCCATTTTCACCTTATTTATTTGGATTTATACAAACTCTGAGAAGAGAGCACCCATGTAATGCTGAGTGCCCTTGACTAACACCAAAATATACTAAAATACACAGGCCCATTATTCCCCCAGATCAACTCAAATATTCAGCAACAGCATAAATATGGCTGAAATGAATTCATGCCACACAACTCCAAGAGTCCCCCACTACCACTAAACAGTCCTATCCCATACCCGTCTCCTCATAGGCAAGGAAGAAAGCTGAGCCTTGCAGTGAATCTCAGAAGCTAACAATTTGGACTGTTATAGACTTGGGGGGGAAATGAGTCTTGGGACCAATATGGCCTGGAACATACCTAACCAAGATATTGCCTTTCTCCCCATGACATACTGCCAGAGTTGGCATTAGCAGCGGTGCCTGCTCAGAAGCCCCATTGGTACATGAAAGTGGGGCAGCTTAACATCAGTCAAGAAACCAACAGGCAGCCAGTGCAGATTGTAGAGCACAGGTTTGGTATGTTCCAGGAGAGAAGCACTGCTGAAGAAGCAGGATGCTGAATTCTGCATCAGCTGCAGTCTCTGAGTCCGTTTAAAATGGAGCCCTAAGTGGAGAACATTGCAGTAGCCTAATCTCCAGATGACAAAGGCACAAAGGACAGTTGCCAGATCCACATCCAAAAGAAGTGGGTTCAACCTCCTAGCCATCCACAGGGGAAAAAAAAATATTTGGTTGTAGCTGTTACTTGATCACCTAGTAGCAGCCAGAGGTCTAACGAGACCCCCTAGACTGCAAACCCAATCATCAAAGGATGGGCAAACACCTGTAATAAAAATGGCAGAAATAACCACGATAACCCTGCAACCAACCAACATCAGCTAGTCTCAGCCGGTTCACCCACATCCATGTGCCTACACATGGAGTCATGCAATTGACAGTTCCCGCCAGGTCAGAGGAGATACAGATATGGAGGAGTTGGTAATCAGCATATTGAAGTCAGTTCACACCATGCATCCTCGCTAATCTTCCCAGTGACCCCATAAACAGTTGAAGCCATTGGGAGTTGCAGTTCTCTGCACCTCTGAATCTCAGGAATGATGGGAGAAAGCCTGGCTCTGTTGAAGTCAATGGCAAAAGTCGCATTGACTTCAATGGAATCTTGATTGCTCCCTATATGTATACATCCAGGGAGAATGGTAGTGATGAGCAAACCCTGAGAGATTTGATATTGATTAGGATCCACATTTTTTAAGCTAATGTGGGTTTTGCCTGAGAAAGGACTGCACGAATTAGTACCTAAGCTCTTGTGGGTGAACACAGCAACATAACATATATGAAAAGCACATCCCACCCTTTAATTATGAGTAGCAAAGCCACAAGTGAGCAGTGTAGGTTGCTCCAAATGAGCGGCAATAGAATCTGTAGCCCTTACCATGAGTAAAAAATGAGTGACCTGCAGCGGTGGTTCTGACATATGGCCTCAGTGGAGACAGGGGTTGCCAGTCACTTTCTGTTTGAAATCTAACATTCTTAGATTATATTGCCTGCTCAAAGCTATCTCATAACCCCAGTTGCTGCTTGGTAAGTAGGGCAGGGAGATGTGAGCATATAACACCTGTACTCCAGTCTCTCCCTGGCTGCCTTTTCTTTTCTAGGTGATATTTAAGGTAATAATGGTGCTTTATAAAAGCCTAAATACCTTGGGACTCAGCAGTTCCTGCAATTGCCTCTCCTTCTGCAGCTGTTGCACTTGGCTGGTGCGCTTTAGCTATCTGTCCCCAGAGTTGAACTCTAGGTGTTGGGTGCTATTCCTGGTAGACAGCTCTCTTCTTTGGAACTTGATCCCACTTAAGGTGTGGCCAAAGCCAGAGTTTTACAGCATTCGGCCACGACACATCTGCTTAGTCTGGAATTTTAGTCAACAGAGGATTTCTTTTCAATGTCAATAGGATGTAGGGACATCAAATGTTGTGTAGCCAGATTAGCCCTTTGTAAGTTAAAAAAATAAATAAATAAAAAAATTTGCTCTTAGTATAATTTTTATAGGCACTTTAAAATTAATAATTAGGTACTACATGTATAATGTGCCATGGGGTCTACATGTATGACAAAATACCATGCAAATCACACTTCTTTTTGGGTATTTTGCTTTAACAAAAAGCAACTGAAAGAATTTTCCTACTTTTTGCCTATAAATTTGTTCATAAATAGGGCACCTATTTTTAGTGTTAAGCGTTATGGAGGAGTAACTAATTCTAGGCAAAACTAAAAATATACTTCCTGTGTTTGGTATTTTCAAAGCAATAATGCTGGATTCCCCATCTCCTTGATCTCTCTTATTTGCATTGACTATTTTCTCAGGGATTTAGCAAGAAACGGTACTAACTGCAACATTTGTGTATCCAGGGTATTTGCCCTCTTTCTTTTTCCAAGCCTTTAGAAAGACCCTTTCCCGTCTGATCCCTGTGGGAGTGATTATTGGAAACTTATAAAGTAATAAAGGGGCTTGTGTTTAAGCATCTACAACATTTGCCTTTGGGCTTGTGGTTACCTGGCACACTGCCCATTGGTTAAATGGTATGGATTTACAGCAATCAAAACAGTCCGAAGTGATGGCTGTTATTCACACCATTTAAAGGTCCCTATTAGCTTCTAATCTGCAAGTCTTGGTATGACATTGATTTCTGCACTAAGCTCTCTTTACAAATGTGTCCTCAGAATGTTCACATTTAGGACTGTGAAAGAGGAAAAGAGCACACAGACAGTAGCCTCACTTAACCTGTGTACTACCCATCAGTCAGTTTTAATAAGGCCTCCAGTGATGGCAAAATATTTTTGCTCTCTGTCTGCAGAAATAATTAGAATACCCTGCTGTTGTAGGGATGGGAGCCAAACAGCAAAGACAATCTGTCTTTCAATACAATGAAATGCAAGCTTCCTACTCTGAAGGCTACAGTGAAATTCCAAAGATGAAAATTTAAGTGCAAATGGACTGTCTGGTATAGCGGGTGGCCTGGAATGCTGGAGAGCTTTCCAGCCTGTACTGATCAGTTTTAGACATTCACTGACTTCGTCCAAGAGAATGCTAGGTTTGGTACATTTAAAGGATATTTGTGACCAAGGTTTTTAGGACCACTAGTATTTTTCATTATAACATAATTGCTGGTAATAATAATAGGTGCAAATTCGAACTGGTATAATACTATGCCTGGAATGAACAGGACAAATGAGTCACATAATGAAAAGCCAAGAAAACTGAAGTGTCCCCAATGTGTGTGGGACATCATATGAAAAAACTGGTCTATCATATTTACTTACATTTTCAAATAAACTTAGGATCCAGATCTTGTTCACTTGTGGCTTCCTTTCAGTTACTCTGAGTTAGGGGCTAAGCACCTGGTAGCCCTCCTGCCTAGCTCATTGCAACCCTTTCTTCAGTCTAGCAGCTTTACCACAGCCAAATTCTCCTCAGCTACAGGGGTGTGGAGAATTGGTCCCCAACCTTTTTTTCCCTGGGTTCAAATAAGTTAAGCAACAGATGCACAACAGGCATTGAAAAATATCACATGGTATGGCTTGCAGGAGAGAAGAGTGAATGATCCACACTACTTTCTGTATGCATCCGATGAAGTGAGCTGTAGCTTATGCTCAAATAAATTTGTTAGTCTCTAAGGTGCCACAAGTACTCCTTTTCTTTTTGCGAATACTTTCTGTGAATATTTACTCAAATTTTAAGTGAATTCAATTTGGCCATGCATAAGTTTCTTTTGGATTCACTTTCCAGAAACATTTGAATTACTGAGTTATACTGTGGTAAATGTTCATGTATTTGTTTACCAACGAATTTGTTTCTGTGCTCACCTAAAATCAGGGAACAGAAACAATATCACATAATGACTTATCTGGCCACCAAAATTAATCTTGAATTCAAAATATCCAGAATCATGCTGTCAAGTGTCAAATATTAGTTGAATAAATTTGAAAAATAATATTTTTTGAAGAAAACATGATGTGCTTAGTGATATTCCACAGCCTCAAAGAGAAGCTAAATTCATAATATAAATTATACATTACAAATTATTCACTCTGGGATTTTATACACCATAATATCTGAGTACACCTCTATTGCTCAGATTTACTGGGCAGATGAGTAATGGGATGTAAGATCCGTTTTATAATCCATACTGTAACTATGTTACTCGTTTAAAATAGAGATACTATAGGAGTCAAACTGAAAGTTGCAGAGGGCAAAAAAGAATTGATGAATCAGGGCTTTCCTATACATCCTGTTCACCCAGATCAGTACAAAACTAGCTACAACCATGTGTAAACACCATTGTGGCTTGTAGGTTTCTCTGACCAGAGTGTGGACAGGGATTGTCCTTCCTTTAATTGTGTTATAAAACTATGCACAGACTACTCCTACTAATTTGCACTTCTATAAAGCCTCACAGTGTTTCACCAGCATTAACTCTTTGCCACAGTTTTGGCTTAATTCATTAAAATGGTATTGTCCCCATCTGAGAAACTGAGGCACAGAAATGAATGACTTACCTAAGGTCACACAGCAAATTGTGTGATCGAGCCAATACTCGAACCTTAATTCCCTAACTCTCATTCCTGGACCTGAACCACTATAGAGTCTGCTTCCTTTCTCAAGCCTAGACTTATGTGCGGTTTTACATTTTCATAAGAATGCCTCTCCCCCCTACTAATTCTTGTCCACAGACCTCAGGGAAACCATGTCAGAATCCAGCTAGCAGCAACCATGTTTTAACATAGTTACAGTTAGCATGGTTCTTCTAATCCCACTGTGAACAAGGCTGTAGATTCCATACTGTAACTCAACAAGGAATATGTATGCTAAGTAAGGCTTATAGATATCAAAAGTTTTTACTGCAATTAACAACTTCAGCATCACCAGCATGACTGAACTTCCTACTAAACCCCTCAGATCAGATACAACAACATAAAAACATACAGGACAACAATTTAATGCTCAGGGCTTGGCTAAATGGCCCCACAGTTTGGATTACTGTGTGAATTTCACAGACGTTGTTGTAGGCCAGTGGAATTCAGCCTGAAAGCCTGTCTCTAATGTGTAGTTGCACTGAACAGTTTACAGGAAATGTGAACACTAGCACATAAAAGTCATTGTAGTCTCACATGAAAAATGGGGGTTTATCCCTTGCTGTGCACATTAGGCTCATGTCCAGCTTGCTTTGCTTCTTCTCTCAGATTATTGTAGTCAGGTGCGGGAGAAAGACATGGCTGACATAATCACTCTCTGGGATGGTCTGGGTTTAAAGCCGTCGTGTAAAAAGAGCACAGAAAGTGGCATTTGGCTCAGAAGAAGCACAGGGAGTGGTTGGATTTTTCCTTTCAATCTTTTTGTGACTAGGAAAATCACTAGTGGGAAACTGCAGCTGGAAGAGGAAGGTGGAGGAAGACAAGAGCACTTCGTAAAGCAAATGCATTTATCACCCCTAGGGATGGGAATGTGCAGCTCAGAAGGGGAGAGCAAAAGGAAAAGATGACTTTAATTAGAAATGGATTTATTAAATCATGGCTCAAAGGGAGACACAGTGCCTGGGAAGGAAATGTGCAGCTGTGAGCAGGCTGGCAATAGACGTTGGGAATTTTTATTTTAATATGTTTTTCTTGGGTCTCAAAAGAGAGACCCAGCTGATGAGGGGACGTTAAACAGAAAACGATAGATTTTAGGGTCTGTCACTTTAACACTACTATTGGAAGACACATTGGGTAGGAAGAAAAGCTTGTTTGAAGGTGGAGTGTTGTGTGAGTCCAAATAAGGGAGGCCCCTAGACATTGGCACACAGGATGATGATAATGATGGAGCTGGACCAGGGCATGAGGATCCCAGCAGAATGTGGAATGCCTCAACTGCTCTGCAATCTGGGTAGAAGGAGAAGTCCTTCCCTCCTGCCCCTGCAGGACACAACAGTGTACAATGGTTAACTCAGGATGTGTGCTGCTGATCAGGACTTGGACAATTGTGTTTTACATTAACTACTGTAATTAAGCTCACAAACCTGCTGAAATCTCTATATTGGAAATCGCACCACTCAGCAAGTGGTTTAATTGAACTGATGCTAGCCATGGTTTACCTAAGCAAAGACAAACAATGGTTAGCACTGCCATCCATCATCAGGCAATCTCTGTTCAGAGCGGAGGTTAACTATCGTTAGCTGAACTCCCATTGAGCTTACATAGGATAATGAGACTGGTTTACAAAAGAGAAGCGGTAACAGAAAGCTATAGGGTGTGAATGTCACTAGTATAGCTGGTTGCAAAATGGAGCTTTTTCCATAGAAAAATTTGACAAAAATGAAAAAAAAATCATCCTTTGTTGAAGAAATGAAAAGGAAAAGCTGTTTGGCTTTCAATCAAAAACTGAAAAATTTGTATGAAAACTGAAAAAAAAAATTCATGCTAGGATTTTTGGTTTTCTGACCAAAAAAGTAGGAAAGTAGATAATTTCCATAATTTTTTTTTGTTTAGTTAAAAATCCAATTTTCCATTGAAAAAGAGTTGAGATGGAAAATTTTGGCCAGATTTCATCACAATTTCCCCTAGGAGTATCATATCCACTAGGTGTCAGCATTTTGCCATATAATGAAAAAAAGAAAACCCAGGACTTTCATCAGGAGTTTTCCAGGATGAGGATATGTCCACTTGAGCTGTCTTCAGTCACAAATGCTGCCAATAATGCCTTAATTTCTATAAAATTCCTCAGCTCTAGCTTTCCAGAGTTTTTCAAAGCGATTGCAACACATTCTATGGACTATGCCAGCCAGATATTTTTCCACTACTACATCTAGCCCCAGACTGACCTTCAATTCACCAGATCTTCAACAACTTTTAAATAAATGTCTTACTAGTATACAAGGAGGTTTTAACAAAAGCAGTTTATGATATTACTTCTTCTCTAATCACAGAGAGAAGGAATTTGCACAGGATCTTATTTAGAGGAGGTACACGTGTACCTTATAAAACTGTTCGAAGATTTTGACATACTTGGAATGAATCTTCATTCTTTCTCAAATCAGCAGTTGAATGACGATGATATTCTCTGTATGCTCTGTTGTTGTAACTATGTTGGTCCCAGGATATTAGAGAGAAAAGGTGGGTGAGGTAATATCGTTTATTGGATCACCTTCTATTAGTTAGCAAAAGCTTGACTCGCTCATCAATAGAAGTTGGTCCAAAAAAAAAAATTACCTCACCTACCTTGTCTCTGGTATAGTTTGTGAAACAGACCATTTAAGGGGAGTATTTTGAGATGATCTTGTACTTGTCAGTGGTTTTATTTGACTTGTAGATGCCCCTAGCAAATACAAAAAACGCATTAGTGGGAAATGTGTGTGGAAAATTATATTCTTGCCAGTAATTACATTTGGGACTGAATTCTCTGTTGCTGTTAATTGGCATAGATCCATTGACTTACCTACAGAGACTAGTAGAAAATTAGCCCTGTGCCTCTAACTGTCAGTATACTTTCTGTCTGGCTAGATATGTTAATTTCCCCCAGTTTATTTCATTTGTTTCTCACTTGTGTTTGCCAGCAGCACCCTTTGTATTCAAAGAAAAACGTAGGGAGCTTTTACCTCCTTGTACTGGACATTATGGAATAGATCATTTAGGTCCCAGTTCAGCAAGGTAGTTAAGTACATTACTAACTTTAACCTCATTATTTCAATGGGACTATTTACATGCTTTCCTTGGTGATGTAGAGCCTTAAAGTATTTTTGTGTCTAGATTCCATTCCACGTATGCATGTAACTATCTGTGACACTAATAAAAATAATCCATTACAACATATAGGTCCAGTGGATTTTCTGTAAGTATATGCATAAAATTTCCATCTATGTAGGCTCCATGGCAGCACAAATTCATATCCCACCAAGGACAACTCAGCTTTTAACATTTCTGAGCTACATAAGCTGAGTGAAAATGTTTAGTGTAGAACACATAGGTAGTTGTGTAAGGTCCAGTCCAGTCATCATGGTCCAGGCAAGTTCCCTATAGTCAATCAAGATTCAGTCCTATTCACAGAAAACACAGTGTTAATAGACTACAAAGATGGCTGGTACATTTTTAGGAGGAGGGATCCCTTTCTGTATCTTCAATTTGAGCCATGAATTTTTCCTTTGAATTGCAGGTGCACATCTGAGTATTTGTACCTTTAGGTGCCTGATTGCAGCTTCAAACCAGGAAATCAGAGGTGCAGAAACTCATATCTGAGATTTCAATTTATTTTTCAAAAGTGGAAATGCAGGCACAAATTTTGTGGGTGCAAATTTGGCCTGCAAAAAGAATGTTTGGACTTCAGCCGGCCTGAAATCTCCTTACAGGGAAGGCCAGTGCAAATCCATAACCATGTAAAGATATACCTTTAATCTGCAGAGGGAATGCATTTCAGGTCCTTAGATTTGTCAGACATTCTGTCATTCTTCATATTATTGAAGTATCTGGGAGGTAGGTGTACAAAGGATGGGGGCACTGATTATGTGACCCCAGGGCATGCAGATAACCACAGAAGCCCAAGAAATTACTATTGCTGAAGCCACAGCAAGCTACTGTGACTATTCTATGCACATTAAATTGCTTCCCTATTGCCAAGAGATTTGGTTGGCACAAAGGAGGTTGTGTAAAGAGGCAGATCATACACTTTGAGCCAGTTAATAGACTGAGCTTCTCTGTGCAGACAGCAACTCATTGAAAATAAATTTTTTAGTAATGAAATGCAAGGAGCCTTCTACACACAGCTCACTAAGATGGAGCTTAAAGAAGGCAGCAGCAATGGCTCAGAAGAAAGAACTAGCTAAACACATGTTGTAACTTGTGAGTACTAATTCTAGACATATTTGTCTTTCCTTTATGAGTCTTGCTTTGCACATAGGGTGTATTTCACAGGTGTACTGTGTTCCAGACAGCAGAGATCAAAAGAAATTAGATAAAACTGCCTATCGAGATTTAACACATGATGTTCACTGGAAGACCTTGGTCTTCTCCAGTTATTATAAGATAGAACATATTTGTATTTAAAAGGGAGGTATTTCCACTTGGAAGCTGCCATAATTTAATTTGTTCTAAACTACCACTTACCTACAAGCCATCAGTGTCTCCCCCCACATGGCATTTTCCCTATAATTGCAGCAGCTCATATGTATTGTAACTCACGAAAAGAGGTTATTAGTTGTTTAGGGCCCATGAACATTTGACTGGTGGTTGCTGTTGACTATATTTCTCAGTTCTTGAAACAGAGAATTAGAATGTTCAAGCAGCTAAATATTGTGTACTGTACGGTGGGAAAAAATCTACTGTACATGTGTCCTTATTCTGTTGCATGACCATAACACCAGAAAACTTTCACTCCTTATGTCTGTGGGATCAGACCTCAATGAGTTGGAAGCTTATAGCAGCTTTGGCTTCAGAAGTTTCTGCTACATCTGGAAGCAAGTTTCCCTTTAGTCAGCCAGCAAGGTTAGGCTTTGGATGTGGAGTCATCTGGGATCAGAATTTCTTGACAAAAGCACACTGGGTTCTTCAATGTCTTGTTCAAAAATATATTGCTGCCATCTAAATAATTATTAATAGATTTGGCTCTGGGGTTGGGAATTAGAAAAAAATGACCTTTTTCTAGAAAACTTTATTATAATACATTATTTCCCCGCTTAATCATACATTGATTTTCACTTCCCTGGGGAAACCAGCTAGTAGACATGTTATAAATATAACCCTATTCTGTCTGTTGGTTTTATTACATATTGTGCTGACCTCTTTCATGTGGACTCCCCCTTGACATGGTGGGAATACTTGTATGCTTCAATGACCCTGAAAACTATGTCAAAAGGAGTTTTAACTCTTGGTAGGATCAACGAATTTGGACAGGTCAAAGAGTAGGATCAGACAAAAAGAAGCCCACTGCTCCCTCAGGTTGGGGGTTGAGTGATAGGTCAACAACCTATTCTCGAAAAAAAGGTGATGTTATAGAAACACAACAAGATAGCTGTTCTGACAAAGAGTATGTCAACATACTGGACTGTGGCTTGGCAGGATGTGAAGATTCATCCCTGAATTATCACTGAGGTTGAGCCTGCTTAAGCTTGAAAGAACATTTAGATCAACTCTCTAGGACGTCAAAGCATAAGGAGAAGCTGACATTGGAAATGACCACAATATATGTATGATTGAAGGTCAAACTTAAGAAAAACAAGAGCCCCCAGAGCACCAAGAAAATTGCCAGCAAAAAGCTAACAAACAAGACTTTATAACAGGAATTTCAAACTAAACAGAGGAACAGATTAGATCCACCACAAGAAGTCAACATTGATATGGCATGGTCCTTTCTATGTGACAGTATCATAGATGCAGCAATAACTGTAGTTGGCTTCCAGACAAGAAAACCTAAATTCTGGATAAATGAAGGTATGTGGAACTGTGTGAAAAAAAGGAAACAAGCCAAATCAAACATCAGCTCTCCAAAAACACCTCCAGAAAAAGCAGCAAAAATTGATATAAAATAAAGGACAAGCCAGTAAAAAGCAGAGTGAGAAGAGACACAGAAATACATGGATAACATCGTCAAAGAAGCTGAAGTGGCTGCTGAAAGAGGTGATAGTAAAACATGTTATCAAATCAACAAGGTTCTAACTGGCAAGTTTGCACCAGCCAAAGGATCTGTTAGGATAAACAAGCAAAGATCTAAACAACAGAAAAAAGAACAAAGAGAGTGATGGACAGAAGCACTTTTAAGAGGAGCTAAATAGAGCATCCCAAGAAACTAATGACTTTGACAAAGGTAAAAAACTCTCAAAATTAGGCTTGGTCAACACTTGAAAGTTATAGTGGCATAGCTACATTGCTCTGGGGTTTGAAAAACCACACCCGACTGACTAGCCATGCTGACACACTCAGCAGTGTAGATGCACCTATGTCAATGGAAGAGTGCTTCTGTCAATGGCTACATCTACACGACAGCTGGGATCGATGCTCTGAGATCGATCCACCGGCGGTTGATTTAGTGAGTTGATTTAGAAGATGTAACTAACATTATGAGGGGAGGTTGTGTTCTTACACCATCAGAAAAACCCCTTGTGTTAGTGTAGGCTGCATCTACACAACAGGGCCTTGTGGGATAGCTGTGCTGGTGTAGTTTCCATAGTGGAGACATACCCTATTGTAACATTTCACATCACAAAGTGAAAGATATAATAAAACAGCTGGGAAAGCTGTAGGTGAACAAATCACCCGGGAAGTGTTGGAAGCTTGTGATCATCAGAGCATCAATTCAATCACCAAACTCTTCAACAAAATATGAGACAGGAGAAGCCCCCTGGGCAATGGGAAAATGGCATTGTAGTCAAAATACAAAAGCAAGGTGACCTAAGCAACTTCAATAAATGGCAAATGATACACTTCTTTCAGTGATCAGCAAAGTTTTCTGCAGTATCATCTTATAGAGAATAAAGGAAGCAGTTGGGGTGAAGCTAAGGGAAAAGCAGGTTGGATTTTGATCAGGAAGATTGTGTGCCGTCCAGGTTTCCAGCCTAAGAATAATCATGAAATAGAAGGTCTAATAGCAAAAAACACTCTTCATAAACATCATTGATTTTAAGAAAGCATTTGACAGCCTCCAACACAATTCACTCTGGAACATTTTGAAATGTTACGGTATGGCAACAAAAATAATTAACATCATCAAAGCTTTATATGAAGATGCAGCTTGCACAGTTAAATTGAATGCAGACGTCAGCAAATGGTTTAATATAGACACTGTTGTCAAACAAGGATGCATTCTTTCACATTGCCATGACTTCATTATGAGAAAAAGTGTAGATGGATGAAAAGCAGGCATCACATGGCTCAGCAGTACACTAAAATATTTAAATTTTGCTGACAACATAGCTCTTCTAAGTGACAGTTCAACCAACATGCGAGCAAAGAATGAGCGACTGTCCAACATGAAACAAAACAGGGGTCAATAACTAGTTGTGAAAAAAAAACTCCAGCAACTCCCAACTCAAGCATTACCTTAGCAGGCAAAGGAACACCAGAAATGAGTCAATTCACATACTCTGGTGGTAATGGTGCAAGCCATTGGGGGTATCCGGAAGGAAATAATGAAATGAACTAGAAAGACAGCAGTCGCAGTTACCAGCTTAAAATCTACAATTTAAAGGCCAAACTACAAATCTTCAACTTATTATTTGTACCTTGAAAGCTGGAAATCCACTAAAGGTGTAGACAGATGTCTAAATGCTTTCAAAACAAATGCCTCAGGAAAATGCTAGGTATTAAATGGAATGAATTTTTAACAAATGCTGAGATTCACCAGAGTTCAGCAACTGCTTATCTCCAAAATGATCCAGAAAAGAAGATGCAAATATCAGCACCTTAGAACAGAGTAGGGAAGCTTGAATAATATTAGCTTGTGCTTTGCCTAGCTTTAATCAGTACTTACTCATTTCTCAGTTTCCAGAGTACCAAATCCAACAAGTTTCAAATTTTGGTGGCCGAAATTAGACTAAACTAATTCCACAAGTAACAAAATGGAGCATGATACTAGCTGGCTCCATGCAGTAAGCTGATGGCTTTGTGTGCAGTAAATTTCCTAGATATATCCTGCTTAATGCACTGAATATAAACTGAGGTTTTTTTCATTTTTCATGTGTGTAACACAGTGAGCAATCCAGTCCATGATTACTTAATCTGGGTCAGGATTCTTGCATAAACTGCATTCCTGAGTCTTCAGTTCAGAGCCAAGGAGCTGCAGACTCTGTGTGTCCAGTGTCCTAAATTAAGGAGAGCCATTGTGTTTACTGCTCTGGAGTCTTGTCTCTTCTCCATTATGAGGGACTGAGGAACTGTGAAATATGACTATATTGTGGCCTCACTGGAGTCAATGGGAATTTTGCCACTGACTTTGACAGAACTAGACTGTGTCCCTGACCGGTTGTGAAATGTACAAAACAGACACTCCTGAGATCAAGTGACAGATTAAGCTTCCTCACCAGGATGCCTCAACCCTAAGAAAACTAATTTATATAAAGGGGAGAGGGCAGTTCAATTTTCATGTCCATTCAATCTTTTTCTCTATTGAGACTGTCAGTATGGAATTGAAAGTAATAGAAATGGTGGTGGTTTCTGTAGCATGGACATTTGTCCACTAGGAACTTGGTCTAAGGCTAGTCTACACGATGAACTAGTGGTGTGATTCTCATAGAATCATAGAATATCAGGGTTGGAAGGGACCTCAGGAGGTCTTCTAGTCCAACCCCCTGCTCAAAGCAGGACCAATCCCCAGCCAGGCCAACTAAATCATCCCAGCCAGGGCTTTGTCAAGCCTGACCGTAAAAACTTCTAAGGAAGGAGATTCCACCACCTCCCTAGGCAACGCATTCCAGTGTTTCACCACCCTCCTAGTGAAAAAGTTTTTCCTAATATCCAACCTAAACCTCCCCCACTGCAACTTGAGACCATTACTCCTTGTCCTGTCATCTGCTACCACTGAGAACAGTCAAGATCCATCCTCTTTGGAACTCCCTTTCAGGTAGTTGAAAGCAGCTATCAAATCCCTCCTCATTCTTCTCTTCCACAGACTAAACAGTCCCAGTTCCCTCTGCCTCGCCTCATAAGTCATGTGTTCCAGTCCCCTAATCATTTTTGTTGCCCTCCGCTGGACGTTTTCCAATTTTTCCACGTCCTTCTTGTAGTGTGGGGCCCAAAACTGGACACAGTACTCCAGATGAGGCCTCACCAATGTCGAATAGAGAGGAACAATCACGTCCCTCGATCTGTTGGTAGACACGTACTTTCACTAGCTCAGTGACAGCTAATGTGATTATAAATAGGAGTATAGCCACGGCAGCATGAGCAGTGAGTACATATCCATGGGACTGAGGCGGGTTTGTTCTGAGCATGGCTAAGCTGTGCCACCACTACCCATATTACCTTGGCAATACCACTATCTATCCTCGCACTAGCTCTCATTGAGCAGCGATTCTCAAATTTTAGCAACCCAAGGACCCCCATTTTGATTTAGGCCCTTCCCCCACTCTACCCCTTCCCCCAAGGCCCCACCCTATCCCACCTCTTCCTGCCCCCCACTCACTCCATCCCCCCTCCCTCCGTCGCTCACTCTCCCCCACCCTCACTCACTTTCACCAGGCTGGGGCAGGGAGTTGGTGAGCAGGAGGGGGTGTGGGCTCTGGGAGGGAGTTTGGGTGTGCGGGGGGCAGGGCTGGGGCAGGGGATTGGGGTGCGGGAGGTGGTGAGGGGTGCGGGCACTGGCTGGGCGGCACTTACCTTGGGCAGCTCCTGAAAGCGACCAATACGTCTCTCTGGCAGTGGCTCCTAGGTGGAGGTGGGGTCAGGGGGTCTCCGTGCGCTGCCCCTGCCCGAAGGCATTGCCCCCACAGCTCCCATTGGCCAATGGGAACTGTGGAGTTGGCGCTCAGGGCTGAGGCAGCCCGTGGACACCCCCACCCCCCACCCCGGGGCCACAGGGACGTGCTGGCCGCTTCCGGGAGCAGTTCAGAGCCAGGGCAGGCTGGGAGCCTGCCTTAGCCCCACTGTGCCATCAGACTTTTAGCACCTAAAATCTCCTGATTTGGCTTCAGAAGCCATGGGGACCCCTAGGGGCCCACTGACTCCAGTTTGAGAAATGCTGAGCTATGTGTAGAAATGTGAGCATGTGTAGAAAAGCTGGGAATCACACCTCTAGCTCAAAGTGTAGACGTAGCCTAAAACTGACTCATTCCGCATAAGATATTGAAAGAAGTTAATGAAAGGCTAAATTGGGCTCTTTTGATAATTAGATCCAAGCAAAATTAAATTTGCCCTCTCTTTGAAAAATTGTGTTTTGTCAGAATTCAGAACTATGAAGTCTTAGAATTTCTGCCAGCAACAATGGCTTCTTCCTTTGAACATGGTAACATTTTCACAAAGACATTTTTTTCAGCGATGCTTATTTGCCCCACACATAAAGAATGCATATCACTTTCGTTAAGCTGGTGAACTATTTGGAGATGAAACCACAATATTTTGCAAAACTGCAAATTGTTTTCTTTTTGCTGCTTTTTCCATATTTAAGGATATTATGATACATCTTTATAATATAATTAGATTTCCATACTTTATTAAACAACTTACTTATTACTCAGTGTTTCAGAGTAACAGCTGTGTTAGTCTGTATTCGCAAAAAGAAAAGGAGTACTTGTGGCACCTTAGAGACTAACCAATTTATGTTATCTTCTCATCTGTACCAGTCACCAAGCTTCAATATTGCAATTTTCAGCTCTCATAGACTCATAGACTTTAGGGTCAGAAGGCACCATAGTAATCATCTAGTCTGACCTCCTACACATTGCAGGCCACAGAACCTCATCCACCCACTCCTGTAATAGATCCCTAACCTTTGGCTGAGTTACTGAAGTCCTCAAATCATGGTTTAAAGACTTCACATTACAGAGAATTCACCATTTGCACTAGTTTAAACATGCAAGTGACATGTGCCCCATGCTGCAGGGGAAGGCGAAAAACTTCCAGGGTCTCTGCCAGTCTGACCTGGGGGAAAATTCCAAATATAATGATCAGTTAGACCCTGAGCATGTGGGCAAGACCCACCAGGCAGATACCTGGGAAAGAATTCTCTGTAGTAACTGATAGCCCTCCCCATCTAGTGCTCCATCTCTGGCCATTGTGGGTTTTTGCTACTGGCAGTCGCTGATGGGCCACATGCCATTGTAGGCAGTCCCATCATACCATCCCCTCCATAAATTTATCAAGCTCAGTCTTGAAGCTAGCTAGGTTTCATTGCAAGACTGGGTGAAAGCCCAAAGAACTACAAATATAAGCAAGCAAGCACCAAATTGGTTCCCTTATGCAGCTTACAGAGTGATGAAGCTGTGCTGGCCAAATGCACAAAATACACTTTTCCAAGGATTTTCCATAAAACGTTTCCTTAATTTACTGACCCCTTTCTGGTAGTTTACAGCAGCCAAACCTAACATTACAGAAAAGAGAACTGCCTGTAAAGGTGAGAGAATTACAGAGTCTGGGAGTTTCCTTTAGGTTTAGGAATTTGTTCTTGATTTTTTGACAGTTTCCAGGTTAACCGCAAGATAAACTGATACATGTTCAAATGGCTTATGTAAAATGTCTCAATACCAAGGGGAAATTTTTCTGACATGCTGTGAAACTGTTCTGGTTTTCTATTTTATGTCTTAATCACATATAGTAAATATTGTTAAAAGAATGACACCTGTGGGAGATCAGTTTAGAAAATAATTGCTACCAATAATAACTTGAGGCAACAGAGCGAGAGGATGGGTGGGAATGTCCCATACTACAGAAAGGATATTTCTTTAGACATACACTACACAGCTATATTGCTACATTAAAAAAAATCCTTTGCTATTTGGTCAGTAGGTGACACTATTGACTTAAATTTCAGATACTGAAACAGATGTTATCTGGCAGAAGAGATTTTATTTCTTAATTGTTCTTCAAAGTTCACTCCTCTCTGTCATATACACTACTGCTCTTACCATATAAGCTTTGCCTGAACACTGCATTCAGGCTGTCCTATCATCTTACTCTAGTAGACTGTGCCTGCTAGATCCCTGGTGCGCTAACTCAAATGACAATAAAATAATCAGTCTGGATTCTGTTGTGCCAAACATTGAGTCTTGGTGTTTTCTTGGGACCAGTGATTTAATAACATGTTCTGTTGCTCTAACTAGTACCAAACATGTTGCCCCCTGGGCTGATCCACTTATGAGTTGGAAGCACAAGACCAACACAAAATCACTTTCTCTACTCACTTTGGAGACTGCCTAAAATATTGATGCCAAATATAGTATACTAGAGAGACAGATAGCATTGGACACATGTCCAAATGATCAGAGACCTGTGCAGTGGGTTCTAAGTGTAATAAAACATCTCATCAACACTGAAAAAAGGTGTGGGCCCTATTTCTGTTGCTAAAAATGGCTGTGAGGCACTAGTGTCTTGCCTCTGAGGTAGAGCTGTGAGATCTGCGCTGATATTTCTGAAGCCTCAGTTCATAACAACCTCTTATGCACGTTCACCAACCACTCATTTTAGACTGATGCATTCAGAACTGATCATGGGTGGGAGTTTCAAAAGTGCCTCAATAACCATGCGCACAATTCCACCCCATGTTTTTAGAGTCCACTAGTGTTGACTCTTGGGGAAGGCTTTCAGGAGCTGTTTCAGCAGGGATTCCTTGTCTCTTTAGACATACAGTATAACCAGTGCAGCCCTTGCCCCTAATTGAAAATCTCTCTCTCCTGATATTATAAAGAACACCATAGGCTAAATCCCCACCTGCAGGAGATCCTCCATGGAATTTCAGAGATTTCATTTCATACAGCTAGGGCCAGAAGGGACCATTAGATCATCTAGTCTGACCTTAAGTTAAGCCAGCTGAATTTACAACAGCTGAAGAACTGGCTCCGTGACTGTTCCCATACATTACTGCTTGTCTGAAGCCTTTAAAAATGATCTTTATGAGGATTGGAAGTTGTCTCCAGCCCTGATGTTCATGTAATTTATAGGGCTGGGGAGAAGAGCTCAGTTATATTTTATTTTTCAATGTATATTTTCAGTGGCAGCTTGCTTAATGCTGATCTGCCAATTTGTTGGTTAGAGGCAAGTATTTATTCAGGATTTGTATGAGATATACATTTATACATGTACTTTATGCTCTGGATTTATGTATTTTAACAATGTGTCAGAATGGAAACTATATAACAGTAAATAAGTGACTTGAATAATTGGGATTTACAAGAAATTGAGTGTAAATGATTTGGCTGATGTTGCTTTTATGCACCCACAAAGCAAAATGGAGCAGTGGTGGGAGTAACCTTTAAATCAGATGCAGATATTAGGGCTATTTTTCTGACTGTGTTCAGTTATATATATATATGGTCTTTATATCCTGATACTGAAGAGGTGAATCAGGTGGAGATTGATTCTCCTTTATTATGGCCTGGCTACTCAGAACACCTTAGAATTTGTGACAACTGAATTTCCATTAAGTTCCATGTATGTACATGTAACCATTAACCTAAGCTTGGACTCTTCATTTAAACTTCATTCTTTTTCAATAAAAATATTAGCGTGACTAAACAATCACAGTCCCCCTAAATTTGTCTAGCTGCATGATTCTAAATACAAACATTACAGAAGGGTTTGCTTATCCAAGAGGAAAAGTAGAAATCTCATCCCTGAAAAGGAAAAGGAAATTTTGAACTTACAAGACCTTACAGGGGTGGTCAAGTGAAGGCTGAACACCAAACACAACCCCAGGTGTTTATCCCTCAGCTGTCCTTTACTCTTAATATGGAAGTCAGGTTGGCTTCGATTTGCACTTTTTTCTGCAGACTTGCTACATCCATCAGCCATCTGGCAAACGGCCATTGCGGTTACTTCATTTGGCCAATATCTGTATGTCCCTATGTCCTCTGATTACTACAGAGGGGTTGTGACAGCTATATCACACATTCTGGGAAAAGGCAATGGGGTGAAATCTAAGAAGAAATGTTCATGGCTTTAAAAAAAAAAAAGTACATCTTTCAGTGCTTCCACCTAATTCCAGCTATGGAAAGAAATAGTAAGGTGCTGAATCAGAGAATTTCTCTCTGGGCAAATTTCTCACACAAGGTAAGGAGGCTGATATGTCTAGTAAGACGTCGGAATCAATGAGTCTGACAAATGCTCATCCCTATTGTAACTGAATTTGTTGTTTCTTATTGCCATTTATTTTTCAAAGAAAAATCATTCACCATCAGTGACTCCCCTGGTGTCTGCAAAAATGTTCTGCTGTTTTATCTAAATTACCAGAGATTAAGGGAAACATTTAAAAATTGCACATTTACTGAAAACCCTTTGAATTATTCACTTTTATAATACAAGCAGCATGTGTTTTCTATTTGACATATGGTCCTGTCTTACATGAGATCTAAACCACAATGAATTCCACAAACAGAAGCTTTTTTGATACAAAATATTTTAAAACAAATTGACACAGCCTATGACAATCATGCAAGACATTTTGCCCTTCCTCTCCCAAATATCTCGATGTCCTAGATAAAAATGTTTTTCAAGACGAAGAATTGTTGACATTTTAGGGCCTGATCTTGCACCATTAAAGTTAACGGGAACGTTTCCATTGACTCCACTGGGCACACAGTCAGATTGTTAGCCATTTTATTATAAAACGCTATCCAAATACGGAGGGTCCCATTAAAATCTTGATATTTATTACCTGAGGTAGCTAAATTAACCACATTATTAATAGCATTCTCCATTTTAAGTATAGTTTATGCTTCACACACCACAGTGCAGAAGAAGATTTTAATAACATTGACTGTATAAGGTTACTTCACAGACCTTATGCTAGTCTTCCTGGGTTAACTGTAATAATTATAGGCATTTTTTCTAAGCTATGGAATATATTTCGGAACTGTGCAGTGGCTTAGATCATGTCACTGATGCAGGGGAATCCAGGCCAGGGTAGGGATGGTTAAGTAATGTCAAAAATTGAATCACAAATATATTAATGAAAAAACAGCTCAGATTTGATTCACTGGTGTTCATGAAGTCAGAGTTTTCTGAATTTGCAAATACTTGAATGGCCACTGATACTGATTAAGGTTTTGCAGGTTTCTATTAGAAGTGCATTATTCATTGTATGCCATTTGTAATTTGTTACTTTATTTTTAAAGAGTTTTAGTAAACTAGTTAAAAACAAGAAAATGACCAACTTCTAACTCACAAACTGAATATCAATATCGGATGCTACGCAATGACTTGCAGACTGCCAGTTCTTCAGTTGTCTTATTTATTCAGTATTTCCAAATACCCAACATGGTGTATTTGCAAAGCCAGGGACTGGTTCACAAATGGCTTGTTAGATTCAAAATCTCAGTTTCCCTGAATTTCATTCAGCTAGTACTACCTTAGATTTCCTGCTTCCTAGACTAGTGCATCTACTCCAGGGATATGAGCAAAATCTTTTCACCTCCGCTGCTTAATGTAAGGGGACTGTTGCCCCCTTACTACCATTCAGTGGGTGTGTTTTAGTTGCTAGCTCCCAGTACTCAAAGGGGAAGGGTCGATGGGGAATCAGGACCCTGAGACTGACAGTCCCCAGGAACAATGGGGAGAGGCCAATGCTCCAGGTCAGCCTGAATGACAGGGCAGGCTGGCTAATCAGGGAGTCAGGAGGCCAGGGAGGTCTCGTCATCCGTGTGAGCTGGAATTGCCTGGGTCAGACAGAGTGGGGCCGAGCTAAGGAGAAAGCAGGGGCCCAAGCTAAGCTGGGGAGCAGAGCTGGGCCAGATCCAGAGAGAGCAGACCCTGTCCTGGGAGCAGAGCTGCAGCCCCAAAGCCAGAGGCACAGCCCAGAGAGAGCAGACGTGCCCTGGGAGGAGCTGAGCAACCAGAGCCAGAGGGGCCAGAAAAGCAGCCCAGGAAGCAGGTCAGTGCTGGGAGCAGAGTCACAGAAGCAGCCTGCAGAGCAGACCCGTCCTGGGAGCAGAGCTGCAGCAACCAGAGGCAGAGGGGCCAAAGAAGCAGCCCAGGCAGCTGGAGGCAGAGCAGCAGCAGCAGCAGCGCTGAGACAGAGTGGTGGAGCTGGGGCTGGAGCAGTCGGGAGCTGGATGCGGTGAGCAGCTGGGGAGACCGAGGGGGACTCAGATCCTTTCACTAGCCCACTTCACCGGGGTAGTGCAGAAGCCAGGAAAGTTCCCCACAATAGAGGGTCTATTCCCCCACTTACATTTATCTTTAGCTTATAAGAAACCATCTTCAAAGGATGGAGTTTTTGGGACATGGTAGAAGAATTAAAAGATAGAATGGTGTTTAGCACTAATTTTTATTTTCTCTTTTATTTGACAATCTCAAAGAACTATACAAACATTAATTAAGTCTGTCTATATATATGTGAAGGCGGTTAGGTAACAGTTCACTCCCGTTTTAAAGATGGGAAAATAGGCACAAGAAGCATCTTGCCTAACATCACAAAGCAAGCTAGGCTCAGATCCCAGAATCTCTGATTCCCCCTTCTCTGCTCAATCCACTAGACAACCAATAAAACTTGTCCACATGAAAACAAAAGGTTTTTAATCATAAGGAACTTTGTACAGAAGAGACAAAAGTAGCTTTTCTACTTCTTCTATTAAGTCTCTTGCAAGCAGAACCAAGTTTCTGCCTGAAATAAGAGGAATTTAGCTAAATCTATGGCAGACAAAATAATAAATCTGATCTGATGCAAAAAGACATTATTAATTTAAATTTTAGTCCCACATAAGTAAATACAATTTGGCATTCAGCCCCCTGAGACTGATCTGATTGAGCACTCTCTAGAGTGTCAGAAACCCTGCAATAGAAGCCTTGAGAGCATAGCTCTGCCACAGCAAAGATCTAGGCCCCAGCTGTTAGCCACCATACACCCTGCCAATGCCATTACCAAATTATATCACCCCCACTAAAATGACAGTTTCAACACTGCTGATTTAAACAAGTCACCATAAATGCTGCTGATTTGATTTGTTAGTGTGGGATGCAGCTTCATTTTCAGTATTCATTGATTGACTCAAGTCTCATGACAAAAATTGAAAGCCAGGAGTGCATGATTCTGAATAGCTACAAGGAAAGTATCCAGAAAGTGTCATCTGGTAGTTACTAGTTCTATTTATCTGACTTCCATTGAGAACAATCTGAAGTAAATTTACTGGGTAGATGATTACAAAAATTACATATTACATACATATTACAATTTCAATATTACACTCTGCTTTCAGAGACACAATGTCTCAACGTATTCAATCATCAGTACTTGTATGATGTACCACAGTGTGTTTGATTATGGGATATTGAGTGTAGTGGCAGAACACTGGTATGTGGAAAGTTATGTCATAATATTCACTATCCAAATACAATAGCTCATCCAGGACTTTTAAACAGGCATAAGCAATAATGTGTTGTTACGGTACTGATTTATCATGCCTGCCAGTTTTAGAGTGTTTAATAAATACTTATTTCCATTTTTACCTAATGATGAAAAATAATAAGAGATGTTAGCAGGAGGCTGAAAAGCTGCATATTAATAAATAAGGGATATGGTTGCAATAAATGCAACCTCTATTGATTATAGGCTGCTCTTTTCAATTAAAATTGCCCAGTAAATACTATTTTTGCACCCTAAACAATGCTGCAGTATTTAAAAGTTGGAGCTGGCCAAAGGAAGTGAATACATTGCTGGCAACAACACTAAAAGCTACTGCTGCCTAAAGCTACGGCTGGATTGCTGTCAGCTTGAAAAGAATATTACTGCATGAACTGTACTAAGTAAAACTCACATCTCAAGATATTCAGTGCAAGATCTGCCACTTTTAGAAGACAAAACACAGCACAGCATTTCATGCATTAGGAGATCCTTGTAGACATAACACGTGCAAGTAATGAAACAAATATAAAACAAAGTGAATATCAATGGATTAAAAGAATATTGCAAGGTCCATCTAGTATTTCCCATTTCTTTGTCTCTTGTCTTATGCTCGACCCTTATTTTCTCCTGTAATTAAGAATGTAATCTTGTACCCTCTATCTAAAAAAATCTTACTTCTGTGGTTTTGTAAACTAATATTGACTTCATGATTTGTTAGGTATAGCATTAAGGTCCCAATCCAGCACAAGCACATGCTTAACTTCAAGCATGTGAGTAGCTCCACTGAAGTCAAGTACAGAAATGTATGCTTGAATAAAGACCTGCTTAATGTGTATAACTAAGAACCATTTTGTCCTCTTCTGTGTGTGGCAAGACCTATGTCCTTTAGCTGTTAAGTATCTTGTTCTTCATGACCCTTTGCATGTGTCTAAAAGAGTGTCAATTTCAGAGTTATCTACCTAGTTCTGTCTGTTTGTCCAGGAGATCCTAAAATAGGATTCCTGCAGCAAAGGCCAGACAAACCTATTCTGAAAAAAATAAAAGACCCTTCTGAGACCTTCACGCACTTAGATTTAACTTAAACCAAACTTTAAGGTTGTGAAATGTCTCCTAGGGGTGCTTTTCATTTCTGTAAAAATCATTTTTCATCATTAGGTAAAAATACATAGCCAGAGCTTGAAAAGCTAAAAGATTCTATGAGAAAGAACGTTCCTGAGAGATTTCTAGTCTAATTTCACAGTTTCTAGCAGTTTGGACAGTCCCGATTCTTATCCAAAATTAATTGCAACTTTTGGATGCTTAAACAAACTGAACCCAACCTTTCTGAGATTTGGCCATGCCGACCAACACCATCATCATTTGTAAGTTAGATACAAGGGCTCCTCACTGCACAATATGGAAGGAAACAAACCCATAAGCAGAGTGGGTAGTAAGGAGGGGGAAACGCTTAGCCAAGCATTTGTGCTGCTCACTTTGTAAAAGTACTGAGGAAAGATTCTCTGCTCCACTGAGGCTATTTGCTCTATGTAAGCAGTGAAAAGTGTCATTGCACTGTCTAGAGACAGCTGGTGGAGACTTGTCCCCTGAGCAGAGGAACTCTTGCTGGTGGAGAACTTGCAGGGGCAGCGTTGCTACTTACTTGTCAACAGCTCTCCTGCTCCTGATAAGGGGAAGGAGCAGCTCTAACCCATGCTGGGGCTAGGGCAGCCCTCAATCACTGAGCTGCAGCAAGCTGTTTGCAGGTCCCCTTTCTCTGAGCAGAGCCTGGATGGAGTGAAGAATCAAGGCCTTGATCTGTCCCAGTTAACACAAAAATGTTTTATTCTGGGTGAATAAAATGTGATAGCCTGAGGTAATCTTTTTAGTAGTGGCCTTAGCTGGCCAGTAGTGTAGGAGGATTGTGATGAGACTCCAAGGACAGAACCGATTTCCCCAATGATCAGGACCGGCTCTAGGCACAAGCAAAACAAGCAGGTGCTTGGGATGGCACATTTCTAGGGGCGGCATGGCCGGCGCCAGAATGCCGCCCCTAGAAATGTGCCCCAGCCCACCTCTGCTCTGCCTCCGCTGCTCCGCTTCTCCCCCGTCCCTCCCAGGTGTGCGGCGTGCGAAACAGCTGTTTGGCGCAGCAAGCCTGGGAGGGAAGAGAAGCCGAGTGGCGGCGCGCTTGGGGGAGGCGGCGGCGGTGGAGTGGAGGCGAGCTGGGGTGAGGAGTGTTTCCTCTACCCCCCCTTACTTCCTGCTCCCCCATCTTTGCTCACCTCCGCTCCGCCTGCTCCCCTGAACGCGCTGCCTCTCCCTCGCCTGAGAGGGAGGGGGGAGAAGCGGAGCGGCAGCGAGTTCAGGGGAGCAGGCAGAGCGGAGGAGAGCTAGGGCGGGGTGTTGCAGGGGGGGAGCCGCAGGAACCAATCGGGGGGGAAATGCGGCACGCCCAAGGGAGGAGATTGGGCCAGGGATTTGGGGAAGGGGTTGGGAAGGGGTGGAGTTGGGGTGGAGCTGGGGGTGGGGGTGGGGGGCACGAAAAAAAAAGCGGGGGCGGCCAAACATTTTTTTGCTTGTGGCGGCAAAAATCCTAGAGCCGGCCCTGATCCAATGATATTCCTTTACATAAGACATTTATGGATTTGTTGGTTCAGACAAATGTTAGGAGCCTGAATGCTAAATGGATTAGTAGCCGGACATAGTTTGGCGTGAGTTACAGTGAAGTAACAATATTTTAGGCTTTCAGATGATGTCATAACACATGGTTTGATTGGAGCAGATTAAAAGTTTTCAGAAGTCCTAAGTTGCTTTTCTGAGTTGGATACAGTTCAAGACAGCTATAAGATTCACTGCCCTTTATTAAATCGGGCTATTTACAGCTTTTTTTAAAAAAAAGAAGCCTGAAACACGATAGCAGTAGGCACAAAGACGATCAAGTGACACATAAGGAAAAGGCTCATCAGTAAGTGTCCTGCTCACCAATATGAAATGGGTCACATGTGTTAAACAGAACAGCACGTAAGTCATGGCTTCTCCCAGATTTGGTCATAGATTTATTGTGTTTACTGGCACTTGACTGCAGTGGAGCTATGCTAATTTACACCAGCTGAGCATCTGAACTTTTGTGTTCTGTAAGAAACCAGAATGACCATTCATCTACTTCCATTCCCAATGCATGATAAAGATCCTTGGCTGGTGTACATCAGCCGGGGGCATAGACCACAATTTTTTAAAAAAGTGCTTACATTAAAACATTACAAAGCCAAGAAGAGTTATTAACTGTTGGGCAAAATTCCTGAGCGGTGCTCACTATGATTAAAACTTATAGGGTGAGATTTTCAAAAGTGTTCATTCTTGCCCTATCTCGTCTACCACTAAGGTGAATGAGAATTTTACCGTAAACTCATGAGAGACTATAGTGTACTTTACAAAACATAGAAAGGTCTCAAGATTTAATGGCCTATCCCCTGTTAAATGTCAATGACAGAATAGTGAATTTTCCAACATTTGACACTCAATAAAATAAATATAAAAGATGGGACAATACAAAGTCATTGATTATCACCAGTTGAGAATATGGGCTTCAAAATGGCATCTGTGAATAAACTCTCTGCGGCAGAGTTGAATTTAATAGCCACCCAGATAGATTTTCTCTGAGGCTATATTTTCAATCTGACATTCTGTCTCCGACAACCACAAAAATTCAAATGGAATGTTACATAATGTATTTTCCCAGAGCAGAATTATAAAATGTGTGTCAGCATAAAGTCATTATTTTAAATGGCTTTTTAAAAACAGGGAGAAGATTTGATTCTCATTAAGGGCTAATTGGCTGCTAAATTTGATTTTTAAAAATGGAGGTGTTTGCATTATAGTGTGCAAGTGCTAAAAATTTGAAAACCATATAGAATGTATTAAACTTCATTCATCTAACTTAAAACTGGTGGCCCAAATTTTTGCATGGGTGTTCAAAAAACGTACATTACATCCATGAGACCATGATTATAACTTATAGTGATTGGAATATAAGAATGGCCATTGATGGACCTAACCTCCATGAACCCGCTATACATTCTGACGGTTTCATAGTGTACATATTACCAACATTTTGCCTTTTTAGTTTAATTCATTGGCTGATCCTCAATGGAATTAAAGTCTTATAATCACCCTATGCCTCTGCACCATCATTTGTATATACTGCTGCCCTATGGACAGACTATCAGTTATGGAGTTTAGTTACAGTTCAAGGGTACATTTAGACTCACAAATACACTATGCTGTTTCTGCTCAGTACAAACAGAACTTTTCTCCAGCTCCTTGCAGCACAGTATGGTGTCTGGCAAAAATGACACAGCATATTTGAATGGGCTCATTGTATCTGACTGCTAAGAGCATTTCCCTACATGATTTATTTATAGATGATAACGGACAGAGGCTGAACTGTGTAATGAAGTAGATCACTTGGCCTCTTGTAAACAATTTCCTCTTTCCTAAGAGACAATGTTGAAGAATTTCTGGTTGTTACCCCAGAAACTGGCAACATTTCAGCAGCTCTGGGCAACCCCTGAAGACATGTAAAGCTACCAGCTTCCATCGGCAGAGCCGAAAACAGCGTGCACCCCTCACTTCTCAGCATCTTCCCACATGTTGTCATCTAACATAAATCATTGCCATAGGCTACAAAGAAAAACTATGAATGGTTCTCTTAGAAGACGCTGAGCTGAGGCCAAGTACAAATGGATCATGACTACCTTATTTGTAAGCAACACAAATGACTGCTTGGGGCCTTGTAATTTTGGCTCCACATGTACAAGGCAATGCCAAAGCTGACCTGACTTCCCTACTCAGGGAAGGGTGGTAGAGAGACAGAACAGGAGACAACTCACAGCCCAATTCATACGTCTGTCAATATTCTTATTTGGGGTTCACCAAAGTCTAAGTTCAGAGAGACGGGTACATACCATTTTTTTTATAGAAGACAGGTAGTCCATATAGCATAGTTATAGCAGAACTCTCTTACTTTGTAGACTTTTTTACCATGGACAAGCTAATTTTAACAGCATTATAACAACATGATGAGACATTTGAAAGCCTTCAGGTTCACTATATTACTTGCACTGAAGTTTTTTAGTTTGCCTTCAAACCCAAATATTTCATAAAGGTTGCTCTGCTTAAAATGAGCTATTTTTCAGTTCCCTTATCTTTCCATCTCACTCATTTAGAAACATTGACTAGATGCTTTGGCCCCAAGTTTGAATTTCCCTCCATCTAATTTCTTATAGATATTAATGATTTCACACATATGTTTCTCTCTCAGATCAGTCACTGAAGCAGTGATTAATTGGAGAGAGGAAATGTGATTTTTAAATGACTCACTGAGGGAACGAAAAGAGACCTAGTCTGTCCATCCTGACCAGTCTCTTTAAAAGGGCTTTTTGAGGCTCCAGCCACTTTTGGTGACTGTCACCCTCTCTGTTTCATGTACCAGTGCTGGAAGGTGCAACTTTTGACCTCACTGGGATTTGAGAGTGATCAGCACGACAAGTTTTGCCAGTGTAACTCTGGGATCATCACTTGAGTCCTAGAAAAGACATTTGACAAATAGTAGCGCCAGATAAATGCCAATGATACTGATTAGCTGAGAAAGCATTGAGAGGCTCCTTTACGAAAGAGGTAAACAGTTGACCATCTTTCGTTCTCATTAATCCAAATCTTTGTCCTTGGTGCTTTGAAACAAGCATCAAAAGATATTTATACCAATTGTGGTTCATCGTTGCTACAGCAATTATTACTCATGGGAAAAATGTCTGCATATGTTGACATGAAACTCATCTCTACTATAATTTAAATTTCTGAATAGGAATGTAACCCTATGATACAAGCAGCAATGATTGTGATTACTGTGTAGTTATAAGAATTGGTGTTTCTCATCATAGTATGCTTTTCTGTGGTAACTTCCACAAAGTAAGCGTAACTATAGCTTGTAATTTGAAAAATTACTTATTCAGTCCATTACTACCCTGGAAATCATGAACACATTACCCAGGCAAGCGTTCAGATTTGTGTCTTTCCAACAGGTCTTTGTTTGATAAACTGAGGAAGTCATGGTGACCACTGATTTTATTTTTAAAAGGACATTGCCACCATTTTTCTTAGCTTATCAGCTTGAATGGCTATAAGGTAAGACTCTTCTCAGCAATTGAAAACAGGCCACTTGTTACTTTGTCAAAAATTATATCAATTTTCATCCAGTTGGGCACTGCCAACAGAATTAAAATTCTGACTGTAAAGGATCAAATTTCACCCAGTTTCATAAGTATAAATCCAGAGTAGCTCAAAATGCCGTTCTTTTCAAACACATATGAGAAATGCCTCTTGCCTTTTAAACTGAAAGATTATTGGACTAAGCAAAAAAGGTCCAGTTTTCCTGAAGGTATGATTTAAATTCACAGATAATATATAATAATAATAATATGTACATAATTTTGCTGTTGAAGAGAAAAAGGCAGAAAGGGAATCACATGACAAATTCCAGTTACATAGTTTAATGCACTTCTGGAAGGGGCTCAGATACTAAGCATGGTATAAGAATTTGAATAGAACAGAATAGAGACAAACAAGAAACCTAGTCTTCTAACTTGTAGAATCACTCAAATTCTGTTCTCATAAATCCTGTTGTAAATCCAGAATAACTCCATTGAATTCAGTGCAGTTATTCTGGTTTTATAGTACATAACTGAGTGCAGAACCTGGCATTTTAATTAAAAAAAAATAGAGACAAATCCATAATACAACTTTTCCCCTCCAGTTTTTTCATTTTTATTTTTTTGTAAATTCAATTGGGAAAACCAGCTCTTCTCTATACATTCTTTCTGAGTCTAAATAAGTTATTTTTAAGACACTGGCAAATGCTGTTTCTGTGACAATAGATTTTCTCCACCTTCTGTGTGTCTCACTTTTGTCACCTCACCTCTCAACTTCCTTAATAGTTTCTGTCTCCTGCCCTGTAGCCTCCCACATACTAACTCCAAGATGTGTAGCTGCCCATATGGTCTTTTTTGCCTTCCATCCATTGTGTCTCTTAATGTTATTTTTAGAGCTGGTTAGCAATTTTTTGTCAAAACTTTTGTTTTCTTTGTAAATGCTTATTCATCAAAACTGTTTGTATTCCTCAATAAAAAACATTTGAAAATAAGTTTTGCAAATTGTGAAAACATTTTTTTTTTAAGTTTTAAAAATGTAAAATTCTGGCTTCCCGTTCAAAATGACTTTTTATTTAGAAATATAAGCTAATTATAGCAAAACATAATTAATTAAAATGGTTGAAATTAAAACAAAATGTTTCAAATTATTGAAACAAAAGGTTTTGACTGACCCAAACCATTTTTTTCCTTGAGTTTTAGTTCATGAAATTTTTACTTTTTGTCCCAATTCAGGACAGGCCTTTTTTTTTTTTTGATATGTCATGAAATAGGAAAATTGTTTCATGCCCAGCACTAGGTATTCTTCCCTTTCTTTCTGCCCTAAGTACTCCAGTATAGTATGGAATTTAGTCAATTTCCCTTTCTCTGAAGTGCTCTATTTGAGTGAGATTCATTTCAAAATAACTTAGTAAATCTCCCCAATCTCCACAACAGGTTTTTTTAAAAGTAGAAAAGGCAACACAAGTTCAGCTCTACGTAACCCACTGGTCAGTGTGTAATGCCTTCTCCTCTGTGCTCAGTCCTCAGAGGCTATCAATCTTCTATGACTCTTTAGCTCAAGCTGTGGTAATTCATGCTTTTAGCTCTGGAGGTACCCAGTTCAATCTCCAGTGTGTTAGCAAGATGGCAACTGAGTCACATAGAGTGTGTTATCAGAATTTCTAGAATAGAGTTCACCATTGGCCCTGGCTGTTTAAGCATCACAAGAGCTTAAAAGCTTAAAGATAAAGCAAGTATGGCAATAAGTTTCAAAACAAATCTGTCAAATTTCTCAGTGAGGCTTTAAGGAAAGAGACTATTCTTTTATTTGAAGTAAAAGGCTAAAATGTTGGAGAAATAACTTTTTTAATGAAAGGGCTTTTTCCTGTATGATAAAGGATGATGATATGAAAGATTTGAATGATCTAAATTCAGAAACTTAGCTGGCACCTGAAGAACTACAGGGACTATGGGCCAGATCTTAAGTCAGTGGAAAGACCCTCATTGATTTCAATGGACTTTAGGTCAGGCCCTATATACTTTGTGCTTTCCTCTGAATTCTAACTTGTATTTATTTGGATATAGTTAAGTTTTGGAACTTGCTAGCAGCAAACTGGGAGAAAAATATCTAAACAAAGGTTTTTCTGTCTTTTTAATAAGTGTTTCTCTGGAATATAATTGAACAGCATTCTGTCTGTTACTCTGCTTCATACCATCATGCCCCATCCAGAGCTTAATAACTAGTTTACATCTTGGAGACTATAGTTGAGTAATCCAAAAATAAAATGAAAGTTATCAAGATTAAGATAAACAAGCTGAAGGCAATCTGGCAATACGATAAAGAACTGACTTAGTTGTATGGAATGACCAAGCAGATGAAAGGGGAAACCCAAATAAGGGTGAACACAGATGAAAATTATAAGAAATGACATCCGTGTTCATTCTGCTGTTAGAATGACCACTCATTGTAACTTGGGGTATCTTTTGGAAAATGGGTTCCTGCAAACACATTAAATAAATATTTGTAACTGATCAGCCTCAAAAGCAATGATGGAATAATGGGTTCCTTCTTGGCCTAGGACAATTTATCAGTGAGAATGCAGGTAAAGCCACTGAATAATCTTGATTGTTACTAGAAACCATCTTGGAAAAGCTTGGTTGAAGGCGCCTTTGACAACAGTAGTCTGCCATGAGCTTCATATCATCATTCAAGGCCTTGTCAATTTCTGAGAAGGACCAAGCTTGGTAGCTGCAGCCGATGTCATTGGCACAGATAAACTTGCATGAAAGCTGTCGGGTTATTGAGGTACACATTAAACAGTAATCGGTGAAAGAACTGAGCCTTGAGGAAGGCCATAGATCTGAAACTTCTGAGAGCTACACCAGTTTCCTACGTGTACTCTAAACCACCGGTTTTGGAGAAAGAGCTCTACTACTTTGACCACCCAACATGGGCCAACTCGAGAGAGTTTAAACAAAAAGCCTCTGTGCCAAACTGTGTCGTACACGGTGGTCAAATCCAAAAAGACAGCTCCCATCTTTACATTTTGTAGAAAACTGCTGTCATGCTGCCAGCCAAGATCTGTGAGAATAGTGACCTGCTTTTGTATGCAGACCTCTTCAACCACCTGCCAGCTGGCCTGTCTTCTAGACACCCTTTATGGTCATTTATGCCACCACAGGAAGTGATGGTGGAATCTGATTGGCACAACGAGTCATCAGTGATGACAGTCATTTATCACTCTCTCACCACTGACCCAACCATCTGTCCACAAGGTTTTGATTTGCCAAGGCTCCTGTGGTCACCTCTGAACCAGTTTTGAACAGGACAGGGCAACTATGTCGCGAGTCTCTTTAAACGGGATTTTTCTAATGACCCACTGTCATAAATATAAAGGGAAGGGTAAACCCCTTTGAAATCCCTCCTGGCCAGGGGAAAGCTCCTCTCACCTGTAAAGGGTTAAGAAGCTAAAGGTAACCTCGCTGGCACCTGACCAAAATGACCAATGAGGAGACAAGATACTTTCAAAAGCTGGGAGGAGGGAGAGAAACAAAGGGTCTGTGTCTGTCTGTATGCTGGTTTCTGCCAGGGATAGACCAGGAATGGAGCCTTAGAACTTTTAGTAAGTAATCTAGCTAGGTATGTGTTAGATTATGATTTCTTTAAATGGCTGAGAAAAGAATTGTGCTGAATAGAATAACTATTTCTGTCTGTGTATCTTTTTTGTAACTTAAGGTTTTGCCTAGAGGGGTTCTCTATGTTTTTGAATCTAATTACCCTGTAAGATATCTACCATCCTGATTTTACAGGGGGGATTTCTTTATTTCTATTTACTTCTATTTTTTATTAAAAGTCTTCTTGTAAAACACTGAATGCTTTTTCATTGTTCTCAGGTCCAAGGGTTTGGGTCTGTGGTCACCTATGCAAATTGGTGAGGCTTTTTATCCAACATTTCCCAGGAAAGGGGGGGTGCAAGTGTTGGGAGGATTGTTCATTGTTCTTAAGATCCAAGGGTCTGGGTCTGTAGTCACCTAGGCAAATTGGTGAGGCTTTTTACCAAACCTTGTCCAGGAAGTGGGGTGCAAGGTTTTGGGAAGTATTTTGGGGGGAAGGACGCGTCCAAACAGCTCTTCCCCAGTAACCAGTATTAGTTTGGTGGTGGTAGCGGCCAGTCCAAGGATAACGGGTGTAATATTTTGTACCTTGGGGAAGTTTTGACCTAAGCTGGTAAAGATAAGCTTAGGAGGTTTTTCATGCAGGTCCCCACATCTGTACCCTAGAGTTCAGAGTGGGGGAGGAACCTTGACACCCACAATGCAGCTTTGCTCAACTTCAGACTATGTTGCATATCATTGTTGATTGCCCACTGACTTATTTCAAAAGCAGGCTCCTGACTTCCCACCTGGCTGATGATGATGCCATCAAATGGCTGGGCACCCTGTGAGCACGCTGATATGTATCGGGGAATAATTGAACTCCATTCAGATCAGACAATAAACTTGAGTCTGAGATTTACTTGTGCCTGCCACACAGTTGAAGAGTGTTCTACTGCAGCCAAGTAGCAGACAGGAGATTAGGGCTCCTCTGTTCTTCCTCCTCTTAGCCCACTTGCGATCATGAAAGTAGCTGCTCCAGAAATATGAGCAGGGAGATATCGTCTCACAGCCTGCAGCAGCAGCCTGACTGCTTTCACTTCATCTGCCCCTCTCTGCCTCACACTCCTGCCAGCTGCACATTTGTTGGAGCTGAAACTGGCCCCTACTGGACCAGAGACTGCAAATGAATTGAGAGGCCACCTATAAAAGCCTCCAGCCCCATTGAAGAACCACTCCTCCAACACCAGGATACTATATCATAGAGGCTTCATGTGTGCATTCTACATTTTTTAAAATCATAAACAAACTGCATCTCGCCACTACTAAATGACCGATTTGCTGACTACCATTAAGATAGCATATTTTTGCAACTAGACATGTAAATGGTTGATACTGTGGGCTGCGGAGATAGGGAGGTTATGGAAGATACTACAAGAGGGTCAGGATTATGTTTAATAATGATGATAGATCTGACCTGGTGAACCTTCCTGTGTAAATTTCTGCTGTAATTCTCTGAAAAACATATTATGGGAATCAAATGGAGAAATATGCTATGAAGGGGTTGGGCTGAGAGCAGGAGTTATGGCAATAGAAGATCTATAGTTTATTGTGATTTTGACATTATATCTGATAAATGACTGCTATTATTCTCTGATGATTGTTTACTCAGCAAAGACTTCCATTCCAATTCATTTTATTATATTACATGATTGGGTTACTCAATTTTCTTAAGAAAGTAACTGGACCAATCAAGGCTAAATCATGTTCATTTTCAGATTTTTATAAAGGAAACCAAATTGATTGTTGCATATCTGATGTAAACAGAGTGTCAAAATGTGCCAAGCCTCTAGTAACAGTATACAGATTACCACTTGGGAGCACAAGCGTTCCTAGGAATTTATGATCTTGTAAAACCTTAAGGCTTAATCTAGGCATTATATTGCTCCACATAACTCTGCTCATCTTTCCTTGTGTTGGTTTTCATAACTATCTGACAATTGTAGAGGGAGATTACCAGGTAAATTTATGGAGACATGGCCATTCTTATTATTTTTATATGTTCACACATTTGCTTTTAGTATAGCACTCATCCTCCTTTTTAGTACCCTCTTGTCCCTCCTTGGGATCATCACTCTTCTTTCATGTCTAAATGTAGGGCTTTTTACTGCAAATATTACCACTGGGGTTATTCATGGTACTAAGCGGTATGCTCACTAGTAAGTGGGTTTTTTTTAATAGTCTTAATAGAATTTATGATAAAAATATGAGTCTCCATAGATGTAAACGTTTGTGTTCAATGTTTTCCTTTTTCCAACATTTCATCAGGGATGAACTCTAGGCTCTGCTCCTACAAGCTCATATGCATAGCTCAGCCCTTGCTTTGGCTGCTCTGACTTGTGCTGCTGGGCCTGGCTGCAGGGATCGGGAGGAAATCCGGGTCTCATTGATGGCAACAAGTTCATTGACTTTAGTAGGGCCAAGATTTCACTCAAAGGGTTTAGAAAGGTGGCATAAAACTCTCTCCGCTTAAGGTGACCATATTTTCTAACTTAAATGTGATATTTTTAGGGCCATGAAATTCTCAAGTATGCTTTTTAAAATGTGTGTGGCTGTCACTACCACCAGCTCTTGACTTAGTAGGGAGAATTTTTTTCCAGGTAACTTAGTATCTAAATGAGTTTATCATGGAATATGGAATAAGGGGTTAGATTTCTGGGGTGCTGGAACTTGGAGTGTGGGGGTACGGCAAATCCCCCAGGCTTGAAGTAATAATAGCAACCAAAATCATGTCTTCCAACCTATACAGGGGTTAGAGTTTTGTTCAATGGCTTTCAGCAGCCTCATCTTAAAAATTGTTCGAGTGCTCCTCCACTTGGAGCAAAAGAATAACTTTGACATTCTCTACACTCATTGACTTTTCTCTTTACTCACACTGTTCATTTCTCTGAACTCATTCCACTGGACCGCTTATTCCTGGTAAACTGGGGCCAATCAGGGTACTTGAGCTGCAGCAGGAAAACATAAAATACACCAGCACAGCAGTTAGACACAAGTGCGAGCAAATTCCAAAGTTTTGGTGTTGAATCTGTTGGCTGACTATGTGGCAGTCTGGATAGACTAGCCAATGCTGTGGACAGTTGAGGAAGGTGTGGATGTATCCAAGATGAATACCTAGAGTCGCACTGAGGCAACAGGAAATTAGTGAAGGAGGACAGTGGTATCCTAAGTAGAAGTTTGTAAGAATCAAAATTGATTTATTTTCTTCTCTTCCATGGAAAGATTCTTTTGTGTATGATTCAAGTACACCTGCTGCATTCTGCAATATTTACAAACATAAGACCACCAGCAAGAATGGTGCAGAGTGGCTTCAAATTATAGCTGCTGATGGTTTCAGTGTTTTATGTAGCTTTTCTTTATTTAAAAGAAATCTATGTTCAATGAGCAGAACAAGAATTCCGAAGCTTGTTTTGAAGAGCCCACTTGCATCAAAAGCCTCCATTGCAATCCCCAGTCATTCATGTTGTCAGCACAATATTTCATATTCAAATCCCAGTGGCCAAAATGATATTTTATTTGTATTGTTTTCCCCCAAATCATGGCCACAGTGGGGAAAATGTCATATTCATGTTTTGATCCCAAGAAAAGGCTGTTATGGGGAAGCATCATGTTTACATTCATAATACAAGCCATTCATTGATATCATTTTACTTATGGATGAAATGAAATAGGGTAACAGTATGAGATGTACAGCTAAATCGATTGTGTTAACATGATTATGTTTACCATTTTCCAAACACATTGCAGAATTATTTTTAACAATGAGTTAGAGCGAAGCAGATTTTAGAAAATATATGAATAATTTTATCATATTAAGATTGCCAGTAATCAAGTTTATCTGATCTTCCTGGCATTCTGAATTTAGAATTTTACTGACCACACTTCTAACTGCATTGGGTAAATTGTGCAGTAAGACAGAGGTATCTACTGTGAAGTTTTTATAGTATGTAAATGACAGCAGTTAAATTACTTTGGGGGGGGGGAGGGGAAAAGGATAACAAACACCATACCAACTTTGTACAAAACATTTATTGTATCATTCTGTTCCGTGTAAGCAATGTGCTAATGAACTACTAAGTAAATGAAACATATGAATCAATATATAAAACTCCTGGGAATGGATCTGTTAACTAGCATTTGATGTTACTTATGAAGTACTTTTAAATCTGTGAAATGTGCAAAATAGCTCCACAGTTCATTTAGTCTCTATATTGTTTATCCAGTTTAATGCTAGTGAGCTTATGTGCATTCCCACATATTGCTTCTCTGTATTTCTTATGAAAATAAATTTTCTGTTGTGGTCTGTACAAAGCCATAAAGGCTATATACATGTCACTTTCTGCTGCACAAGGTGGTTAATGCTTCATTTAATTGTCCTCACTCATTTACACTTCCATATGCTAGAGCAGTACTTTTAAAATATATTTCTGTACATTTTGTAATATATGTTCATAAACAGTCCTTGAATCAGTACCCACACATTTCCTAATAAGGACCCATCGCCCTTTGTCTAATGCATCCTAGAAAGCCAATATTCAGTGTGTGTCGGAAGCCTATTACAGGAGCAATTGAATTTCACATAGATAATCTCCACTGTATGCATGTAAAAGTTATATGCTGGTTTCTGTAGCTCAGTGGAATAGAGAGGGATAGCAAATGTGCACCGTTTTTTCCCAATGCTCACAGGAACTCAGGTGTTACTGATCAGTCTGGACAGTGTATACTCCCTTAAAACAATTCTCAGCATAAGTGAAATACCACCCATTTTTCTTCAAATAACAATAAATTTCACGAGGTGTATAACAGTATCTTGGAATGATTTATTTTCAGTCAGACTCAGGGGATAAAGCACCAGCTCATTTTATATCAGGAACCTGTAAGCACCAAAAAAAAAAAAAAAAAAAAAAAAAGAGAGAGATTTGTATGCTCTCACATTTAGTTATGGAAGGTAATTTACAATCCCACATAAATTCCCCGAACACTGGACAAGGTTTCTCTGGAAATGGGGATGTGATGGAAACAATCTAGGGGTGACTCTTCACTGCTTCTGTGGTTGTGAAGAAACAGCACTATAATAGCATCACTTTCTGGATCTCCATGTAGACAGCAGCCTAGGCTGGGCAATGTCCCTCCAGCTGTCCCTCTCAGTTCTCCTGACCTTCAGAAACCAGTGAGGATGCTAGTGCTGTTCACACTAAACAGCAGGGAGGAATTAAAGAGAGAGGCATATAATACTGAGCAGTTAAAATTAACTGCTGATAACCAACACATTCATGGGTTCCACTGACACCAGGAATAATGCTCACAGGACCAAAAACAACAGATGGAAAGTGGTTGAGGCCACGTTGAGAATGTTTGTTAGTACCTGCGGAGCCTAAGACTCTCCATGTTAATATATGATGAACCAAAGCGAGAATCATGTCTGATAAATGTGTAGCCCTATGACATACATCACTGTGCAGAGGCATTATTACTATAGCCGAGCTCTTCACATTGACAGTCTATGTGGCAGTCAATGGTTGATAACATTTCAAGGATTGAGTTATAAGCAGTAAAATTAAGCCCAAACACCAATGCTGCTTTATCAATGTGTTGGGGTGAGCTGCAGAGCACTCTTGTTCCAGGATGCTGTTCAAAGATAATTAGATGTGCTGATAGCTGACTTTACAAACTCTAGCACATGCTTGGATGGGGGTATGGAGTTTATATTAATTTGCTCCTGAGAGTGAATAATGCTGAAATGTAGTGACCTACCAGTGGCATTATGATGATGCAGTCCACTCCTCTACATTTCATTTTGTTGGTTAGGGTTTTTAGCCAGTGCTTCGCATTGACTGGCTGTCACCTTTTCTGACGTGTACAGAAGCAACAGATGGTGTAAATTCTTGTGTGTCAGGATTGTACGAGGCATATTTCTCTCGAATGACAACAGTTTCTACTTCTGCAGGCTTTTAAAAGCTTGCTGGGTACAGGAAATATGTTTCAAAATTTACAACTCTTTTTCTCTCACGCTTTTGTACTTGTACATGCTACCTACCCCTTTTGAAAGAGAATTCTGTGCAGTGACTGGAGCAGCTGGTATGGTGCTGTTAGTGGCCATCCCTTCTTGGATGAACTCCAGCAATTCAGCAACCAGAGATTCAGCTCTGGCAGTCTGGCTGTCTGGGCCTGATTCCCATCCAGTAAATTCTGTGATAGTCTTTCCATTGATTTCAGTGAGTGCTGCAATGGGTGCACAGAAGGGATCTCTCTGTAGTTGGGGTGAAAGGATGATGCTGAGTACTGAGTACCCTAATGATGCTGAGTACTTCGGGAGCTGGTTCAGCCTGCCAGTCTGCACTGGGTATCTTCAGCCTTCCAGCTGCATTTCTGTGTTGCACAGGTGCGCTTGTGTTGCCACTGGTGATCATGTGACTGGCATGGCCATGGCACGTGAGCATGTCAGTTTCTCAAAGCAAGGTTTACAGGATCTCTCCTCACTGCCCTATTTCAAGGCAAATGAAACAATCTATCAACATTATGGCATTACCTGCTGAGCATGTACCATCAGTAAACTGTAGCAGTCGTTTTGAATTCCCATGCTGAGTCTATTTTCTGTAACTGCTTCCGAATTGAACGAGACCGTGGCACTTAGAGAAAACAGTAAGTGAGGACATAAAATGGTATCTCTACATATATTCGCAGCTGGATCTTAAAGTTTGCCTATTTTGGATATGAGTCAAAAGTGTGCCCTTGTTGCCAAGAAGGCTAATGGCATATTGGGCTTCATTAGTAGGAGCATTGCCAGCAGATTGAGGGAAGTGATTATTCCCCTCTGTTCGGCACTGGTGAGACCACATCTGGAGTATTGTGTCCAGTTTTGGACCCCCCACTACAGAAAAGATGTGGACAAATTGGAGAGAGTCCAGTGGAGGGCAACAAAAATGATTAGGGGGCTGGGGCACATGACTTAAGAGGAGAGGCTGAGGGAACTGGGCTTATTTAGTCTTCAGAAGAGAAGAGTGAGGGGGGATTTGACAGCAGCCTTCAACTACATGAAGGGGGGTTTCAAAGAGGATGGAGCTAGGCTGTTCAAAGTGTTGGCAGATGACAGAACAAGAAGCAAGAATGGTCTCAAGTTATAGTGTGGGAGGTTTAGGTTGGATATTAGGAAACATTATTTCACTAGGAGGGTGGTGAAGCACTGGAATGGGTTACTTAGGGAGGTGGTGGAATCTTCATCCTTAGAGGTTTTTAAGGCCCGGCTTGACAGAGCCCTGGCTGGGATGATTTAGTTGGGGTTGGTCCTGCTTTGAGCAGGGGGTTGGACTAGATGACCTCCTGAGGTCTCTTCCAACCCTAATCTTCCATGATTGTAGGATTCTATGTCCACTCAAGTGAGAACAGTACTCACAGTACACTATTCTGAGTCTGAGTTACATCAAGGATTACTGCATGGTTTACAAAGGCCTGCAGGTAACAAAAGAGTGTACATCAAAACACCAATGGCATTGTCACATTTCCTTTCCCCTCAATAAGTCTCAATGGTTTATGCGAAACTTTCTACTACTACAGGTAGAGTCCAGATTAAGGTTTATAAACCTGGATGGAATCTCCATAAAGAGAAGAGGATACAACTCTCTGATTTACTGATGAGGATTTTTATTAGGGAATGAATTTGGAAAAGAAAGAGGAGTTGGGAGGGTTGGATATCAAATCTCATACACAACATTAAAAGATGCAGACTATCAGAGAAGGAAGAAATCAAACAGAGGCAATCTAATTTAATTGTGGGGGGCTATTATGGAATGGAAGTAGGCTCCACATTCTGGAGGGCAAAAATAAAAAGGGATTTGGATTTATACATTGCAAAACCATCACACACAATCAGTATGAGGGGCAGTCTCTGCTCCAGAGAGGCCAAGTACTGGAACAGTAAAATGAAAAAAAAAAAAAAAACAGTCTAAAAATAACCATTGCCCCAAATCTGATTGCATTCAAGCTTTGGGGTGTTTGAAATCAGGGTCCAAGTTTTGTGGTTTGTGTCCATTTCTAATGAAAATACATCGCTGTTTTAGCTAGAGGCATGCTGTGGAGGTGTTATTACAAGACCTTCAAACAAAATAGCACTACATTCCATTATCTACACTGAGGATCTTTCCCCTCCACTGCAGACCTCTATTGTGTGTTTCACTCTTCTTCTGGGTACAGGTCTTCAGTTGACGTCATTGGGAATTCAGTTTGCAGAATATTTAATACAAGCCTGCACTGTGGATCAGAGAAAATTTTACTCAGAGTATTCAAAATATCAGACACAGCTGGGGATCATTTCCTTTCCTAAACAAACATCACAACCTGATCTGACTCTCAGATCCTGTAAAATTCCATGTCTTCACACATTCATCTTTAAGTAATGTATTAAAGAAAGTAGTATAAAAATGCTGGAAGTAAGAGCCCTTTGGGGAGAAAGATGAACCAGCTAGACATTTTTGTGCAGTTTGGTAATCCAGCCACTCCTATTTTCATATTTTTGGTGCATCTAAAAGTAGTCAACATTCTTCTTAAGCACCCAGGCAACAACAGAAACAACATGTGAGAACCTATAGTATTTCTCTTACTCTATCAATTAAAAAAATCAGGAGTTTTATTCTAACCTGCATACAGTACCTCTGTGTGTCTGTGTGTATTTCAAGCTTTTTGAGGGCTGAGGTAATGACTATTTCTATGTCCGTATGGAATCTTGCACAGGGCCAGAAAGTGATTAGGGTCTCTGGGTGCAACAAGAATAATAATCAAAATAAGCAGCAGTTCTTGGCCTCAGGGCTATCTTGTAGCAATGACTCCCACGAGTCAATTAAAATTATTTAAATATTAGATGGGCATTTTTCTTGTTTTAATAAGAGGCCTGAATGAATCTAAAAGCCAACATGATCTATGAAAGGTGGTACTTGAGCTAAGCCTTTAAACCTTTTAAAGATGGCTATTAATCATTGTTAAAGGGTTTTTGTATCCTCAGTGGCCCATTTCTTAGAGAAAGCAGGAAGTCAAACCCTATTATGTGTGTAGGTAACTGGGGAAAACTGGTTGGAAAGCCGGGGTAGTAGCCATGTATTGTGGGGCTTGATTACAGGCAATCTCTAGATACTGCTAGTAGAGTTGTTTATAGACACAATGTGGTGCTGACAGGTTGACCATAAGAACAGCCACACTGGGTCAGACCAATGGTCCAGCTATCCCAGTATCCTGGCTTCCGACATTAGCCAATACCAGCTGCTTCAGAGGGAATGAACAGAACAGGTAATCATCAAGTGATCCACCCCTGTCGCCCATTCCCAGCTTCTGGCAAACAGAGACTAGGGACACTACTGCTGCCCAATTGGTTTAGACTTTAAATCTCCCGTGCCCAGTGGTACATGAGGCAACCAGTTTTTTCCACTGGTGTCTGTCCAGAGGAAGACATTTGACTCCATCATAAGGTTTCTCCATAAGGATAGTATCCTTTCCATGTCCTGCAATAGGTGTGTCTTTGTCCTTCATGCCTTCTCTTCCCTCCAGATGGAATCCAACTGAAGCATACCTTGTGCTTCTGCCTCAGAATAGCCTGATGACATGGCCAAACCACCATAGCCATTTAGAGGGGGATTGATTTCATGAGCTGTAAGTTCTTCACTGTTCTGTTTTCTCTATCGCAAATCAATGCCTTATTAATTTAACTTTTGAAAAGTGTAAATCTAGCTATATTAAGTAAACTTGCTTTTGCTTTAATTACATTTTCTCTCTGTTTTTAATAAATCTTGCTTTTATTAAAATTACTGTTGCCTCAGTAATTTTATGCAGATATCCCTGAGACCACGAGAACTCCCTAACCTCGAAAGGAGAGGAACTAAAGGTTAAAGAGTTTCTGGAACCTACATCCCCGTGACCTCAGTATTGGTCCAGGGGTGCAGACAAAGGCTGCAATGGATGAACGGTCTGAGAAGCCATTGACTTTCAATGGGATTTAGGCTCCTAAATCATGTTGGCATTTTTGAAAAATGTACTCTTAATGTATCTCTAACTCTCTTTAATGCAGTAGAGGAACTTGAAATAAGTGGGAGCCAGCATCACGTGATCAGCCAGTTCTCCATGGACTACCAGCATGTGCTTTGCACATCACAGTTTGGGAACATCTGCTCCATGCCTTTGAATTACTTTGTATATTTCTAGCTTGTCCTCTTTCATTCATCTCCTCTCTAAATGTGACAGCCCCAATCTTCTCCATCTCTCGCATACACCGACATATATACACCAGATCCCAGGTTCATTTTTCCCTCTAAACTTTCTGGGTAAAGTCATATTTAAAAAATTGTTATACTTTTGTTTTATTGCCTGGCAAATCTGTAGATTATTGCACATACTAAGTGTTAGGGGGCTTATTCCTTCACCCACTCACTTCCCTGGTCCTTCTCGCATGAACAGAGAGCAACAATACCCGAAGTCCGAAGGTGCAAACAATTCGATGTTTATTGGGGTGAACTTCCAGCAAGCTTAAATACAAGTTCCTTTTTTCCTTATTTTCGAATCCCAACTTACTTCCTGTTTGCCCCTAATTTATATAGTAATATTCTTAGCTATACCTTAACCAATCATTCTACTAAAATTTAACTAACCAATCCTAACATGGATTAGCTAACCAATTATATCCCACCACCTTAATTAGTTTACACCCAGCAAAATTAATTATACAGCAGACAGAAGCAATCACAGAACCAGACAGAGACCATGCCAATAAACAATAGCAAAGTGGGAACTATAATGACAAAACAATACAGAAGTGAGGATTTCACAACTACATCTGTAAAGACATAAGAGTTTCCCAGCTATGTCTATTGATAAGTGAGTTCTTACCAGACAGAAAACTATCAACCTCAATTTCCTTTTACAGCTTCTAGGCACTTCCCTTTCTCTGGAGGTGATAGGCACTATAAGGACAGGATTAAATTCCTAACAGCCCAATAGCACCTTATTTCAATGTGACTAGTTTGGAATGTGAGGATGTGACCATTCACTTCCCAGCTTATGGCTGCCTCTGTCGCTTAGCCAAAGGCCTTAGCCTAAGAACAGGGCCTCAGACTGTCACAGTAAGAGAAGGCCCTTACACTGGCAGACAGTGATTTTGATTCTTTCTTTTATACCTCTAACTAGCCAAGTGATAGGAATACACCTAAATTCTTAGAGTATAGGCCTTTACAGACAGGCCTGAATATCTATATCCTAACACTAAGCTTTATACATTTTATAATTTGCTAAGATACCGTGTTGCAGTGGCACATTCCATTCAGTAGACCTGTTTTAACATTTACTATTACCATCTGTAGAGAGGTTAGCCAGGGCTTCTCTCTCTCAGGGGCGGCGGGGAACCACACTGCCTCACTAAACTTGGGAAGATGTCTTGTGGGGAATTAGTTCAGCCACGGGAGTCTTCCTCTGCGGCCTTTGTGAGGGCAGAAATAAACACAATAAGCCCAGGTCCTAGGTCAGGGCAGGGCAATGGTGAGTCAGGCGCTCAGCCAGGAGCTGAGCAATAACAGTATATAAGCAGGTTTCAGAGTAGCAGCTGTGTTAGTCTGTATCCATCAAAAGAAAAGGAGTACTTGTGGCACCTTAGAGACTAACAAATTTATTTGAGCATAAGCTTTTGTGAGCAACAGCTCATTTAATCGGATGCTAACGAATTTATTTGAGCATAAGCTTTCGTGAGCTACAGCTCATTTCATCGGATGAAGTGCGCTGTAGCTCACGAAAGCTTATGCTCAAATAAATTCGTTAGTCTCTAAGGTGCCACAAGTCCCCCTTTTCTTTTTGAGTATATAAGCAGTAAGCCCAGGCCCTTGGCTCCGAAGGGCCCAGGAGAGGGGGAGACTGCCACCCGCGAGTTGGGTGGCAGGGGGGACGCAGGCCCTCCCACTCCACTGCGTCCCAGCCCGGGGCCCTAGCAGCGGCAGAAGACCCGCTGCTGTGTCAGTGGGGATCCTGGCCGCAACACACTGACATGGGCTCTGGCAGTGCTGCAGCCAGACTAGGGTCGGCTGCCCCTGGGCTACTTCCAGACTCCCCCTCTTGAGGTACCTGGGTCAGGTTGGTGTCCTCAGGGGGGTCCAGCACCATGGGTTCCTCGGCATAGCTGGCGAAGGGCAGGCTCAGCAACTCCTCGAGACAGCTGGCGCGGGGCAGGCTTGGCAACTCCTCCGGTAGCTGGCGGAAAGCAGATCGGTCCAGCCTTTGGGTTTACTGCAGGCCGCTGGGGTTTCCCAATTGCGAGCTAGGCCGGCAGCATCTGGCCTCCCTGGTGGCTGCTCTCCTAGTGAGCTCTGGGGTCGGGCCTTTATACTTCCTGTGCCACTCCTGACCCTCTGGGGGGATGTGCTCAGAGCTCCCTGGCTCTGCTCACTCTGGTGTCTGGAGGGACTCATCTCTCTCCGGGACGGCGGGGAACCACACCGCCTCACTACACCACCTTTCCCCCCTATGTTTAGATAAGTGTGATAAAACAACTGACTTTTTTTGTTGAGCAATAACTGTGTAAAATATTGCCCTTGGAATAGAAGAGCTTTCAGCTTCTGGCATTCTATAACAATTTTAGTGACAGAGCTATATTACTTTTACTTTGAAGACTTATTGCTTTATGTTATGAGCTTAATTTTCAAATGTGACTGCTTACGTTAGCCTGTATGGTGTGTATCTGGGCATGTCAGTGTCATTTCAAGAAGTATGTGGAGTTAGGGGCTCTGATTTAGGCATCCCATGTTGAAATTTGGACTCTGCAGTACATATGGAAAAGGCTTTCCAAACAAGTGGGAGCCAACCGACTTCTTGTGAAGAATGAAATTCTTACGCATGGTATGTGGAGTCAGAGAACTAATACCTCAGCCGAGTACTCCCTCTATAGGAATGGAGTCATATAGACAGTTGAAGTGGCTAATGGAAATCCAGACTCAATAGCTGCTGTATCATTTTGGTAAGCAAGTTGCAACAAGTAATTGTAAATCATCAGCAGAAGCCACATGAACTGCAGAGGTGCAGCTTCTACCCTGGTTCTGGCAGCATGTAATTCCTGCAAGTGCCCAAGAAGTTGGTTTATATTTTATTGTTTCATCCTTTGCAAGCAATAGGTTTGCTTCAGTTTTCATTGAGAGAAATGTAATGACTATGTTAGTTGTGAATGCCCATCTTGTGTCACAATACTATTACTGAAATGGCACTTTGGGATTTAATATACTCCGCACTAGCAGAACATCCTAGTAAAATTTAATAAAATGAAAAATCTCCCCCTTTCTGACAAAAGTGAAATCTTGGAAAAAATTCACTTGAAGACTGACATGCTTCCCCTATTTGGATTTGAACAGAATATCAGTAAGTACATCTCCACCTATTTTGAAAGTGAGCGATGGGATTAAAAATAACAAAAATGTAAGATTCATAGTTTGCTCTCTGCTGAAATGATCATGGTCTGGCAGTGTGTTGGCCACTGAAAATGTGTTTCCAGCTGGGAGAAGCTTTGGATAATGCTTCTCAATGTTCTCCCACCACTTCCCCACACAGGGCTCTGATGTTTTTCATGGACAGCAAGGGACTGAGAATCACTCAAAGACATCTAAATAAAACATTTGGGCTGGGATTCATGGAATTATTCATCCACCTCCAACAGATCAGTGGAACTTTAAAGTTTAATACAGACAGCTGATGTTTACTAAACCTCCAAAGGATGACATTCTATGACCCACAGCCTTTCGGGTTCCGGAACGCATTTGGGACCAATGGAAGGTCATTACTGACATTAAGCAGCTGGGCCTGTTGTTTTGAGAGTTTGTGGTCTGTGAGCACTAAGATAAACAGCAGCTCAGCAGAGTTCGACCAAAAAATAAATAGGATGCATGTTATCCCCAGCTTTTGAACAATTAGGCAATTATACCATCATGCTTAACATGCACTTTACTACTACAGTTTCATAAATTCAGACCACCAGAAGGCCTTGATCTGTGGGAACTTGGTGTTAATCCAGAAGCGGAGAAGAATACTATTCAAATTGGTTAAGATAACTATTCTATGATTTGCATAAGCAGCAAATATTTCCTCATAAGGGACAAATATGAATGACCAGTTTTTATAAGAGCTCTTGGACCAAGGGTGTAGTACAGGACCAGCTCTACTTGGAGAGTTTCAAGTGTCATGTGTTGTAACTTCAAAGATCCCTCTGTCACTGAAAATTACTTTAAAGATGGCAACATATTTAAATATTACAAAAATAATCAACAGGAATTTTTGATGTAACATTTTCATCAAAGGCCCCCCAGTCACATGCCTCTGGGTAAAGGTGCTCTTTGCTGAGCCTTAAGTAGGAGCTCTGGCCTTAAGTAGGAGATATGGATCTATTGGAGCCTTATGGGGGCTCTCCAGAGGATAAAGCTGGTGCCAGATTTGAGTGGGTCTGAAATCTGCAAACTTATTGATCATTTACCAGAAACGTGGAAAGTTTGCAGGGCTGACTATGTACTCATTAGGGTTGACAGCACAGCTGATGTAAATTAAAATGTTTGCTACGAAAATGTTTCAGCCTTTCACTTGAATAAATTATGAGATTAAATAAATGAGAACTACACAATGCCAATCTGAGAGCAGAGTTGGATGTCAAAGGAGTTACTTCAGATTTGTACTCATGTAGCTGAAAGCTGATTTGGCCCTTTGTTATTTCCAAACAAATGATGATAACATGTACTCTGCTGCATTTTACTGTACTAGGAAACCTATTATGGCTGTCCTAAAGTGCTTTAAGCACAGTTGATGCAGAGCTGTGCCAAAAACCTGAACAACAGCACTGACCAAATTCCTTAAAGTATATGGGTTCCACTATCAGACTTCACTACACAGAACTCACAAAACAATTCTCTTGGCAGTTTTACTATGTATTAGTGATTTTCCTAATTGACTTGGTTTATTTTCTGCTCTGTTGAGCCAGGAACCCACACACCAGACAACAGCCACAGGGTGGAGGATTTGTAAGAGTTTACTATAGAGAAGCAATTCCAAAATAGAGTCATTTTACTAAAGTAAGAAGGAGCATTTTGTCTCTTTGAATAGGAAGAGAATTGTTCAGAGAGAAGCAGAAAGCCTCTGAGGACTCTTCCCCTACATACATACTATCATGGCACTTATCTTTGTGTTTGCTCTACATAGTTCTCCAAATCCTCGGCTGGTGTAAATCAGCACAGCTCCATTGACTTCAGTAGAGCTGTTCCAGCTTATTCCAGCTGAGGATCTGCTCCAGCTCCTTTTGTTTAGAAGTTGGATGCCACTGTTAGTGCACCTTGAATTTTTTTCGCCTGTTGTTAATATGGGAACATGTCATGCCAATGGTAGACGATATGGAAAAAATACTAGTGATTTTCTCAATTTGCCTGTTCTTCCCCTGAGAAAGGAAATTATACACACTCTTACCATCACACAGTGAGTGGGACTCCTCACAGTGCATAAAAAGCTGAGCACATTTGTAAGGGCTTTTCTACCCAGGGAAGTAAGTTCGCAGTAAGCTAGGGCAGGAATTTGAAGTGTACCAGCTACTCCACACCAGCTCCTTGTGTGGACCCTTCTACTGCGCACTAGTAGTGCCCTGCTATGATTTAGCTTACTGCATTTTGGAAGTGCACCATGGGTACACCTACACTGCAATAAAGGACCCATGACAGGGCTGAAGCTGGCCCTGATCAGCTGACTTGGGCTCATGGGCTTGGGCTGGGCTAAAATAGATGTTTGGGCTTGGGCTGGAGCCCAGGCTCCGAAACGCTGTAATGTCTACACTGCTATTTTTACCCTTGCATCCTGAGCCAATTGACGCAGGCTCTGAGACTCGGCGCCACAGGTAGAGGCACCCTAAGGAACTTTTGGGGTTTGTCTACATGGTGTATTGATCTGCACCACCTGGGTGTAAATTCTAGTGTATGCTAGCATACCGTGCACTGAATAGCTTTTGTGGACCCTGCTGGTATACACGAAAAGTTTCCTCGTGCACATTAAAGTTCCCTAGTGCATGCCAGAAGGTTCCACATGGGCAAGTTAGTACGTGACTGTCACCATGCCTCCATGGGTCACAACTGAGAATACCAAATTCAGGACAAACTGCTGAGAAATAGGGCAGATACACCCCAAAACTGGCAGTTGTTCTTCCTTAAGATATACCACACCAGCAACAAAAGGAAACCTCTGTTCACCACACTGGCTAACAAGAAGTCAAAAGAGCAGTTTCCTTAGGTATTGCAGTCCTTGCATCACCACCAAAAACACGAGACTTAAAGATGAGTGGTTCTTTAAAACCAATTTCATCAAATAAAAGGTTCTTCTGTCCCAAAGGACCAGCCACGCACCAGCTCAATAGACAGCTTAGATCTTACCCAATAATCATGCTGTTGCCAATCCGTTAGTATCTAAAATCTAAAGGTTTATTTATAAAAAGAAAGAAAGGTGAGAGTTAAAATTGTTTAAAGGAATCAGATACATACAGTGAACATGCAGAGTTCTTGGTTCAGGCTTATAGCAGTGATGGAATAAACTGCTGGCTTAAGTCAAGTCTCTAGTTGTTTCCAAATCATTGGAAGGTCCTCAGTCCCTTGGTTAGAATGTTCCCATTAGTATAAGTCCATAGTCCAGAGGTTTGAGCAGGAAAGGGGCTTGAGTAGGAAAGATGCAAAATGAAGGTATTTCCAGCGCTTTTTATAGCTTCTGCCATGTGGAGGGAAATCCATTGTTTCAAACAAAGCCCTCAGCACAGCTAGTGGAAAATTACAGGTAAAAGATGGAGTTTGGAGTCACAGGAACAAGTTACATGTCCATGCATGACTTCGCTTAGTCATAGCAGGAAATTCCATTAAGAGTAGATAGGCATCTTCCATTGTGAGTTAAGTTCTTTAATGGACCTATCTATTTGAATAGTTCCTTCACAATGTGCTGGCTAAACACCTTGTTGGTGCTACCCAGAAGCAAACACCTTAGAAATACAGGCACATAGTTAATACTCCTAACTTCATCTACAAAGATGATACATGCATACAAATAGCATAACCATATTCAGCAAATCATAACCTTTGCATAGACATCTTTCATGCCACATTTTGCACAAGATCAGTTGCAATTATATAACAGCGGTAGCAACAATGCTCTACATGGTCATAGTTTAATCAGTTAACATCACAGCGACATGCTAGTGTGCCCTAGAGTTTACACCCCTTGTGTGGATTAATTCACCATGTAGACAAGCTTTTAGTACACAGAAAAGTATCTCCACAGGGAGTTAGTGTGGAGTAGCTAGTACGCACCAGCTACTGAGAGCTTTTTCTCATGTAGACAAACCCTAACTCTTTGCAGGATAGAGCCTAAGTGAAAGTATCTTTTCAAGCAAATCCCCGAGAAAGATAAGTATTTGCGTTTTCACTGCTTGTAGTCACAGCTCTACATCAGCTTACACATTTTTGCTTGTAAGGTTTTCTGAGTAGTACGCTTTGTTTCTTACTTTTTGTAGTTGCATTTCTAATTTAGAACTATAAAAATTCTTTAGTGGCAGTGTTTTAAATGCTACATTAGCGATATAATGTCCAAAACCAAACTATGTTTTAAAAGCTGAGACTAAAAAAAGCTTAACTTAGAGGGGACTCCAGGTTATAGATTTTCTTTTAGCCAACTTTTAATAGGGGTTGCATAAAACACTTAAAGTGTTGTCCCCCTGAAACTGTGGTATCTAGTCTTAACCAAGTAAGAAGAGTATTTTTAGTAAAGGCAGCACGATTCTCTAATTAGACAAAAGGGAAATGAAGGTCAAATACAGATTAAAAAAGAACAGAGCCCAGTTCCCTGACACCTTGTGGGTAGAAGAGGATCTGTTGTGTGCAAAGGGAGAAAATGAAGTGAGAAATGCCCCCACTCTCTACATAGCTTCGGTTCTGTTACTGTGTAACTATTGTGGAAAGGGAGTTGCGTTGTAAGGAAGGAGAACATACTTCCCAACTGTCTTTGTCCCCCTGCTAGTGGTTGGCCCATATAAGAGGTTTAAGAGTCCAATACTATCTCCAAACTAACAAACGTGTTCCTCTAAATTAAGCAGTAGAGGGTTGTTATTTTAGATCAAGGGGTTCCCAGAACCTGACAGATGACACAGAGGTTTGTAGCAGTATCACAACCCCAGACTTTATTGTTGAAACTGGGTGTTTTAGTAAAAAGTGGGCAAGGTCACAGCTGCATTGTGGCTAGGTGGAGCCTCTACTAGGGAGCAACTTTACCACCAGCAGAAATCTAAATTGTGACTAGACGCTTGATCAAAAACCCTCTGAAGCATTCAGAGGTATGTCTAAATCAGGTCTGCGACTAACAATTTAGATATCTATATGCCTAGGTCCTGATCCAAAGGCCAATGAAATCCAAGGATATATTTCAATGGTCTTTGGATCAGGCCCTAGGCACATATAGAAATTCAAATTAGTAGAACTGGTCAAGAATCAAACATACCTGTGGACACATTACCCTCCTGGACCCCTGTAACATCCCTGTGTACAGATTTCAAAAATATAAGGCAACTAATGGTGTGTGTAGTGGTTATAATTTATCTACTGCACCTTTAAATGTCTAGAAGTCTGTTCTTTGCTGGAGGCAGCTGGCATTTTCCATTCATTTCTGATGCGGCCTATAACACAGAGGGGAGACTTTCTGCTTTCATTGTTGGTTTTCTTAATGTAAAATAACAATTTAGACTCACAATCAGTACAGAAAATAAATAGTTTCCAGCCATTCAAGCACTGGATCCTCTTATGCTTTTGTCTGCCAGATTAAATAGCTCTCTGCTGTCAGAAAAAGTGTCCCCATGTAGACACATATGGACCATGATCAAGTCACCTCTTAGTCTTTTTATTGGACAGGCTAAATAGATTAGCTTCTTATGTCTCTCATTCTAAGATACATTTTCCAGACCTTGAATCCTATTTATATCTCTTTGATGTACCCTTTCCAATTTATCAATGTTCTTTTTAAAATATGGACACCAGGAATGGCCACACTATTCCAGTAAACATATAATCATAGAACTGTAGGGCTGGAAGGGACCTTGAGAGTTCATCTACTCCAACACCCTGTGCAGAGGCAGGACCAATATACCTACACCATCCCTAACAGGTGTTTCTCTAACCTGTTCTTAAAAACCTCCATCGATGGGGATTCCACAAATTCCCTTGGAAGCCTATTCAAGTACTTAACTATCCCTATAATTAGAAAGCTTTTCCTAATATCTAACCTAAATCTCCTTTGCAGCTGATTAAGTGGATAGCTTCTTATCCTATTTTCAGTGGACACGGAAAACAATACATCACCATCCTCTTTAAAACACCCCTTAACATATTTGAAAGCTGTTATCAGGTCCTCCCACCCTCAGTCTTCTTTTCTCAGGACTAAACATGCCCAGTTTTTTAAACTTTCCTCATGTGTCAGGTTTTCTAAACCTTTTATCATTTTTGTTGCTCTCCTCTGGGCTTTCTCCAATTCGTCTATATCTTTTCTAAAGTGTGGTGGCCAAAACTGGACACAGTACTCCAGCTCAGACCTTACTAGTGTCATGTAGGGTATGTCTACACTACGAAATTAGGTCGAATTTATAGAAGTCGGTTTTTTAGAAATCGCTTTTATATATTCGAGTGTGTGTGTCCCCACAGAAAATGCTCTAAGTGCATTAAGTGCATTAACTCGGCGGAGCGCTTCCACAGTACCGAGGCAAGCGTCGACTTCCGGAGCGTTGCACTATGGGTAGCTATCCCACAGTTCCCGCAGTCTCCGCTGCCCATTGGAATTCTGGGTTGATATCCCAATGCCTGATGGGGCTAAAACATTGTCGTGGGTGGTTCTGGGTACATATCGTCAGGCCCCCGTTCCCTCCCTCCCCCCGTGAAAGCAAGGGCAGACAATCATTTCACGCCTTTTTTCCTGAGTTACCTGTGCAGACGCCATACCACGGCAAGCATGGAGCCCGCTCAGGTAACCGTCACCCTATGTCTCCTGGGTGCTGGCAGACGCGGTACGGCATTGCTACACAGGAGCAGCAACCCCTTGCCTTGTGGCAGCAGACGGTACAGTACGACTGGTAGCCGTCATCGTCATGTCTGAGGTGCTCCTGGTCGCCTCTGTGAGGTCGATCAGGAGCGCCTGGGCAGACATGGGTGCAGGGACTAAATTTGGAGTGACTTGAGCAGGTCATTCTCTTTAGTCCTGCAGTCAGTCCTATTGAACCGTCTTATGGTGAGCGGGCAGGCGATACGGACTGCTAGCAGTCGTACTGTACCATCTTCTGCCGAGCAGCCATGAGATGTGGATGGCATGCAGTCCTTCTGCACCGTCTGCTGCCAGCCAAAGATGTAAAAGATAGATGGAGTGGATCAAAACAAGAAATAGACCAGATTTGCTTCCCCCCCTCCCCTGTCTAGGGGACTCATTCTTCTAGATCACACTGCAGTCACTTACAGAGAAGGTGCAGCGAGGTAAATCTAGCCATGTATCAATCAGAGGCCAGGCTAACCTTCTTGTTCCAATAACGACAATAACTTAGGCGCACCATTTCTTATTGGAACCCTCCGTGAAGTCCTGCCTGAAATTCTCCTTGATGTAAAGCCACCCCCTTTGTTGATTTTAGCTCCCTGAAGCCAACCCTGTAAGCGCCCCTCCCAGCGTCAGAGCAATGGCAAACAATCGGGCATCTGAGAGTGCTGTCCAGAGCACTCACAATGGAGCACTCTGATGGGGCTAAAACATTGTTGCGGGTGGTTCTGGGTACGTGTCGTCAGGCCCCCGTTCCCTCCCTCCCTCCGTGAAAGCAAGGGCAGACAATCATTTCGCGCCTTTTTTCATGAGTTACCTGTGCAGACACCATACCACGGCAAGCATGGAGCCAGCTCAGGTAACCATCACCCTATGTCTCCTGGGTGCTGGCAGACGCGGTACGGCTTTGCTGCACAGTAGCAGCAACCCATTGCCTTCTGGCAGCAGACGGTGCAATACGATTGGTAGTCATCCTCGTCATGTCCGAGGTGCTCCTGGCCACGTCGGCTGGGAGCGCCTGGGCAGACATGGGCGCAGGGACTAAATTTGGAGTGACTTGACCAGGTCATTCTCTTTAGTCCTGCAGTCCTATTGAACCGTCTTATGGTGAGCGGGCAGGCGATACGGACTGCTAGCAGTCGTACTGTACCATCTTCTGCCAGGCAGGCAAGAGATGAGGATTGCTAGCAGTCGTATTGTACCATCTTATGCCAGGCAGGCAAGAGATGAAGATGGCTAGCAGTCGTACTGTACCATCTTCTGCCAAGCAGCCATGAGATGTGGATGGCATGCAGTCCTTCTGCACGGTCTGCTGCCAGCCAAAGATGTAAAAGATAGATGGAGTGGGTCAGAACAAGAAATAGACCAGATTTGTTTTGTACTCATTTTCCTCCTCCCCTGTCTAGATCACACTGCAGTCACTCACAGAGAAGGTGCAGCGAGGTTAATCTAGCCATGTATCAATCAGAGGCCAGGCTAACCTCCTTGTTCCAATAACAACGATAACTTAGGTGCACCATTTCTTATTGGAACCCTCCGTGCAGTCCTGCCTGAAATACTCCTTGATGTACAGGCACACCCTTTGTTGATTTTAGCTCCCTGAAGCCAACCCTGTAAGCCGTGTCGTCAGTCGCCCCTCCCTCCGTCAGAGCAACGGCAGACAATCGTTCCGCACCTTTTTTCTGTGCGGACGCCTTACCAAGGCAAGCATGGAGGCCGCTGAGCTCATTTTGGCAATTAGGAGCACATCAACCACCACACGCATTATCCAGCAGTATATGCAGCACCAGAACATGGCAACGCGATACCGGGCGAGGAGGCGACGTCAGCGCGGTCCCGTGAGTGATCAGGACATGGACACAGATTTCTCTGAAAGCATGGGCCCTGACAATGCATGCATCATGGTGCTAATGGGGCAGGTTCATGCTGTGGAACGCCGATTCTGGGCTCGGGAAACAAGCACAGACTGGTGGGACTGCATAGTGTTGCAGGTCTGGGACGATTCCCAGTGGCTGTGAAACTTTCGCATGCGTAAGGGCACTTTCATGGAACTTTGTGACTTGCTTTCCCCTGCCCTGAAGCGCATGAATACCAGGATGAGAGCAGCCCCCACAGTTGAGAAGCGAGTGGCGATAGCCCTGTGGAAGCTTGCAACGCCAGACAGCTACCGGTCAGTTGGGAATCAATTTGGAGTGGGCAAATCTACTGTTGGGGCTGCTGTGATGCAAGTAGCCCACGCAATCAAAGATCTGCTGATATCAAGGGTAGTGACCCTGGGAAATGTGCAGGTCATAGTGGATGGCTTTGCTGCAACGGGATTCCCTAACTGTGGTGGGGCTATAGACGGAACCCATATCCCTATCTTGGCACCGGAGCACCAAGCCGCCGAGTACATAAACCGAAAGGGGTACTTTTCGATAGTGCTGCAAGCTCTGGTGGATCACAAGGGACGTTTCACCAACATCAACGTGGGATGGCCGGGAAAGGTGCATGATGCTCGCATCTTCAGGAACTCTGGTCTGTTTCAAAAGCTGCAGGAAGGGACTTTATTCCCAGACCAGAAAATAACGGTTGGGGATGTTGAAATGCCTATATGTATCCTTGGGGACCCAGCCTACCCCTTAATGCCATGGCTCATGAAGCCGTACACAGGCAGCCTGGACAGTAGTCAGGAGCTGTTCAACTACAGGCTGAGCAAGTGCAGAATGGTGGTAGAATGTGCATTTGGACGTTTAAAGGTGCGCTGGCGCAGTTTACTGACTCGCTTAGACCTCAGCGAAACCAATATTCCCACTGTTATTACTGCTTGCTGTGTGCTCCACAATATCTGTGAGAGTAAGGGGGAGACGTTTATGGCGGGGTGGGAGGCTGAGGCAAATCGCCTAGCTGCTGGTTACGCGCAGCCAGACACCAGGGCGGTTAGAAGAGCACAGGAGGGTGCGGTACGCATCAGAGAAGCTTTGAAAACCAGTTTCATGACTGGCCAGGCTACGGCGTGAAAGTTCTGTTTGTTTCTCCTTGATGAAACCCCCCGCCCCTTGGTTCACTCTACTTCCCTGTAAGCTAACCACCCTCCCCTCCTCCCTTTAATCACCGCTTACAGAGGCAATAAAGTCATTGCTGCTTCACTGTCATGCATTCGTTATTCATTCATCACACAAATAGGGAGATGACTACCAAGGTATCCCAGGAGGGGTGGTGGAGGAGGGAAGGAAAATGCCACACAGCACTTTAAGCACAGCACTTTAAAAGTTTACAACTTTAAAATTTATTGAATGACAGCCTTCTTTTTTTTGGGCAATCCTCTGTGGTGGAGTGGCTGGTTGGCCGGAGGCCCCCCCACCGCGTTCTTGGGCGTCTGGGTGTGGAGGCTATGGAACTTGGGGAGGAGGGCGGTTGGTTACAGAGGGGCAGCAGTGGCAGTCTGTGCTCCAGCTGCCTTTGCTGCAGCTCAACCATACACTGGAGCATTCTGGTTTGGTCCTGCAGCAGCCTCAGCATTGAATCCTGCCTCCTCTCATCACGCTGCCGCCACATTTGAGCTTTAGCCCTGTCTTCAGCCCGCCACTTACTCTCTTCAGCCCGCCACTTATTCTCTTCAGCCCGCCACCTCTCCTCCCGGTCATTTTGTGCTTTCCTGCACTCTGACATTATTTGCCTCCACGCATTCGTCTGTGCTCTGTCAGTGTGGGAGGACAGCATGAGCTCGGAGAACATTTCATTGCGAGTGCGTTTTTTTTTCTTTCTAAGCTTCACTAGCCTCTGGGAAGGAGAAGATCCTGTGATCATTGAAACACATGCAGCTGGTGGAGAAAAAAAAAGGGACAGCGGTATTTAAAAAGACACATTTTATAAAACAGTCGCTACACTCTTTCAGGGTAAACCTTGCTGTTAACATTACATACATAGCACATGTGCTTTCGTTACAAGGTCGCATTTTGTCTCCTCCCACCGCGTGACTACCCCCTCAACCTTCCCCCCTCCCTGTGGCTAACAGCGGGGAACATTTCAGTTCAGCCACAGGCAAACAGCCCAGCAGGAACGGGCACCTCTGAGTGTCCCTGAAGAAAAGCACCCTATTTCAACCAGGTGACCATGAATTATATCTCACTCTCCTGAGGATAACACAGAGAGATAAAGAACGGATTTTGGTTGAATGCCAGCAAACATACACTGCAATGCTTTGTTCTACAGTGATTCCCGAGTACGTGTTACTGGCCTGGAGTGGTAAAGTGTCCTACCATGAAGGACGAAATAAGGCTGCCCTCCCCAGAAACCTTTTGCAAAGGCTTTAGGACTACATCTAGGAGAACCGCAAATGCCAGGGCAAAGTAATCCTTTCACATGCTTGCTTTTAAACCATGTATAGCATTTTAAAAGGTACACTCACCAGAGGTCCCTTCTCCGCCTGCTGGGTCCAGGAGGCAGCCTTGGGTGGGTTCGGGGGGTACTGGCTCCAGGTCTAGGGTGAGAAACAGTTCCTGGCTGTCGGGAAAACCGGTTTCTCCGCTTGCTTGCTGTGAGCTATCTACAACCTCCTCCTCATCATCATCTTCTTCGTCCCCAAAACCTGCTTCCGTATTGCCTCCATCTCCATTGAAGGAGTCAAACAACACGGCTGGGGTAGTGGTGGCTGAACCCCCTAAAATGGCATGCAGCTCATCATAGAAGCGGCATGTTTGGGGCTCTGACCCAGAGCGGCTGTTCGCCTCTCTGGTTTTCTGGTAGGCTTGCCTCAGCTCCTTCAGTTTCACGCGGCACTGCTTCGGGTCCCTGTTATGGCCTCTGTCCTTCATGCCCTGGGAGATTTTCACAAAGGTTTTGGCATTTCGAAAACTGGAACGGAGTTCTGATAGCGCGGATTCCTCTCCCCAAACAGCGATCAGATCCCGTACCTCCCGTTCGGTCCATGCTGGAGCTCTTTTGCGATTCTGGGACTCCATCATGGTCACCTGTGCTGATGAGCTCTGCATGGTCACCTGCAGCTTGCCACGCTGGCCAAACAGGAAATGAGATTCAAAAGTTCGTGGTTCTTTTCCTGTCTACCTGGCCAGTGCATCTGAGTTGAGAGTGCTGTCCAGAGCGGTCAGAATGGAGCACTCTGGGATAGCTCCCGGAGGCCAATACCATCGAATTGTGTCCACAGTACCCCAAATTCGAGCCGGGAACGTCGATTTAAGCGCTAATCCACTTGTCGGGGTGGAGTAAGGAAATCGATTTTAAGAGCCCTTTAAGTCGAAATAAAGGGCTTCACTGTGTGGACGGGTGCAGGTTTAAATCGATTTAACGTTGCTAAATTCGACCTAAAGTCCTAGTGTAGACCAGGGCGTAGAGTGAGACAATTACCGCACGTGTCTTATGTCACAGTTTAGGGCAACTGTGCCTGTATTCTCTCTCTATGGTCCAGCAAGGGCACTCACTCTCAGGTTTCCAGCTTCCTAGCTGTAGCTTTTGTTGGGTAGAGACTCGTCTCTCTCTCCCATGTGTTTGGAGTATTTCCAGGCTGACCAGTTCCCTGACTTTACTATGTTATTCCTAGCAAAAGACAGCCTGCTTAAGCAGACCTGCTTCGCTTCTCTCCTCAGAGATGGTACACACTGTAATTGCTACAGTTATACGTTATCACACTTTCTAAGCAAACCTATTTTATTCTTGAGGTAAAAGAACTACAGAAAAAACCTTAAAAACAATAAAAGAACCTGCTCATATGCTAATAAGCTTACCAGAGGTCACCCCAGCTGCACCAGGCACTCTGGCAGATGATTAACCTATCAAACCCCAGAAAGTGGTCTCTTTTGTGGTCAAAAATTCATAACAGCTTCAGATCAAAAGTATCATACACCCTATGGGGCCTCAGTAGTCTAAATCCTTCCAACCCTTCCCTAAGGATTGTGGGACTTTGGAGGTCCTGTACAGTTGATGGATCAGGAGGAAGGCCTGAGTCAGATAAACTCAGGTGATTTATCCCAATGTCCTTTCTTTGTCTGTTGGTCTCTAGAGAATCCAGTTTGAACCTTTGAAGAGACCGTGAGTGAGTAATCAGACAGACAATAAGGCCCTTCCCTAGAGCAAAGCTTCAGATGGATGATAAACAAGAGGAATTAAGTTATCATCCCTCCTCCTAGAAAAGTTACAAGCAACTTCACAATAACACTAACAATTGCATTTTGAATATAATGGGCTTCAAAGGTATTAAAATTAATTCAATAACATTTAATTGAATTCAGTAAGGCTTATCCAGGATATTGTCATATTTATCACATCTTACATATGACATTCCTGGTAATATATCCCAGAATGATATTAGCTTTATTTGCAACTGCATCATATTGTTGGCTCATATTCAGTTGTGATCTGCTATGCCCCCAGGTTCTTTTCAGCAGTTCTACCGCCTAGCCAGCTATTCCCATTTGTGCATTTGAGTTTTCCTTCTTAAGTGTCGTACTTAGCAATGCAAAGGTTTCATCAATGCTATATACAGAGGTAACTCCACATCCCTACTCCTACTTGATATTCATAAGGATCAGATTAGCCCTTAGCTACAGCATTGCACTGTGAAGTCTTATTTCAGTTTGAATTTTTCTGACATCAGCTCTAGGCATTGGATTATGTTAAAGCTTTGTCCTCTAGTTACATGAGGAGGTTTGGGAATAGGGTATCTGACTTTGGAAAAAGCATTGACAGGCATGGAAGAGAAAGACCTTAAAACTTCAGTGGCAGTCTTTGCATGTAGTTTGTGAAACATTATGACTCTCCTGTTTGGAAGAGGTTCTATAAATATAAAATGTTATTATATTATTTTGAAAATGAATGTTATTATATTATGTCTTTCTGACTGATGGTGCATTCACACTTATCTAAGACTGATATTCTGCGTGGCTTTGTGCATTGTTTAATAACATTCTGTGTATATTTGAAGCAACTTGGATTGCCATAACCATGTCCATTGCAGGCACTAAGTTCAGTGAGACAATGCAAGGCTTCTGTCAGTAGCGTGGCCTTGGAAATACAAACACCACCCACTGAGACTGAATAGATCACTAGAGGAAACAGCTGCATACAAGAAATTCATGCAAATTGCAGAACACATTACAAAGATGAAGCTATTTGGAAACCTTTTCTTGACTGCCTTAAATACATTTCTTGATCAACAGGAATAGAATCCAAATATGCTGTATAAATTAAACATGATAGCATCTTTTACGCACTCACTCTCTCCAATCTACCTACATGCTTTCTCTTTTTAGGGGAAGTGCGGACTCACACTCAAAAAACAGCCAAAGAAAAGCTTTATTTATTTGTAACCAGTAACCGGTATATACATATAAACACATGGCACTTCTCCAGTGCCTTCCATTAAAGGATCTCCAAAATGTTTTTCAAACATTAATTTATTAAGACTCACAACACACCTGTGTGGTAGGTAAGTTTCATTATCATTACTTCTGCAGCTAGGGAAATGGAGACACCAAGAGCTCAAGTGATATCCCAGGATGTAGAGGGAGAACAGTGTTTATGGGAGAACCAGGAATCTTCTAACACTTTGACTTTAACCTTTAATAGGAGACTATTGTACTCCTCCGAAGGAATGACAAGGATACAATTTTAGTAGCCTGTATAATATAGTAGCTGAACAATTCAAAACACAGGCAAAAAAATAAAATAAAAACAACAAAATGAATAAAAGCAGCAGCCAGTGAAGAGACACTTGTCAAGGTATGAACTGTAAGGTAAACAAATTGCTTTTCTGAAATCTGTTTTTGCAAGTTGCTTCCAGTGATCTTGAGCTAGGCTGCAGGCTATACAGTAGGGGTAGAATGAGATGGGATAAGAAGTGGCTAGGACAGCCAGCTAGTGAAGGGTCATATTAACTGAGGAGTTTGTTGGGCCAAGGCAACAGTAAGTGAGGAACAATATCCAGCAGTCCAAAAGAGAGAGAGACAGAAGAAATAAACAGACAATCTTTCATATACTTGTTCTAGTTTTGGTTTAATTTGATATGGGTCACTGCATGGCATTCTGAAATGGCATAAATGGGAACTATTGCTACATTTCTGAATGTAGTGCCAGATATCTAGGGAGCCTACAGGGGCTGGATCAGGGTCAACGGCTTTGCTTCCTGGACAAAGATGGTGCAAGCCAGAAGGCAACAGATTCTCCACTGCTGCACACCTTGTGTAGTCATATACATCTGTGCAAAGTGAGTGTAAATGATGTGTGAGATGTTACCACATTGATCAGCAAGTGTTTCATAGCCAATTAACACTCAAAATACACAGGTGTCAATGACTAGAGAAGGTACCAGTCAATAGAGAATTAGTCTTTGCCTAAGGTTGAAAAACTTAATCTGTCATTGATCTGGTATAAATAGCCACAGGCTTCTTCTCATTAGCAAGACCATAGAAAATGTGTATGTAAATAGCTTGTGACTCTCTTTATGTATGTAGTGTGCTAGTTATTATTTCAACCACAAGACTCTTTCCCTCCTATGTTTTACTTTGGGTGAGCTGGAGCGCACGTGGAAGAGTATGGGAGGGAATTTAAATCTCCGTCACATCTCTGGCTTCTGGTACAGCAGACAAAGCATCATCTTCACACTAAGACTGTTTCACATAAATGCTTCCATCTCCTTTCTTGAATTTTAAAACTACTAGAGATAATCAGATTGATTCCAGACAAGCAGGCAACAGAATTGATTTACAGCTCTGCTCCAGCATCCCAGGAGTATCGCACCGCATCTGGATAAGTTTGAATTTTAGTAATATTGTCATTTTCTGTTGACTTAAAAAATTAGACTAGATACTTGTGTTAAAACAATAGCTACTGGGAAAATACAGTGGTTATTTTTTATAACATTTTGTAACGATGTTAACTTCCCATTCTAAATGATTATGTATCAATCATTTTATAGCATGTCTATTATTGTGGCATCTGTTCCTCTGCAGACACTAAGCCAAGAAATAGTGTAACTATCAGTGGTAGTCATCCTGGCAATGATCTTTGTGGTCATTTAATTTAAATCAAATAATTAAAAGCATCAAGTGTGCATCACAGTTTTGCAGTCACCAGTGAGGAAAATAACACAGTAGAAAGCAACACCTTCATAAAAGAAAAGCCTGCCCCATACTGTTAGCCTAAGAAAAACATTTGGCCAGTACCAGGATAGCAACTAAATAACAAGACACAAGTGGATGGGCAGCCACTTCTTAAATATTGTTTAGGTCCGCAAGGGATGTGGTTATTTGGTTGATGACTGAAAATGTGGGGGTGAAGGTGGGGAAAACACTTTTCATAAGGTTAATCTTCTTATTTTTGGCTAACATATAATGACAGTAGGATATGAAGTCTCTGTCTTTTCATAGGCCTGCTTTTCATAGAGCTGGTGGCTTCTTTGGATCATATCCTAGTCTGATCTGCCACTGGTTTCATTAGCACCAGGATTTAGCCATTTATGGCTAGATTTTTAAAGGCATTTAGGCAACTAACTCCCACATATAAGTGGTAAAATGTATTGATTTCTTCCTCAGGATTAAAAGATTAGGTAAAAAGCTGAGGTGGTTTATTATTGTATCTGATTGGCTCATTCATCCATCCCTCCATGAACAAATTTATGCTGGAAATTAGAAGATGGTTTCTAACTAGCAGATGAGTGAGGTTCTGGAACAGCCTTACACCAGGAGTTGGGGGGGGGGCAAACAACTTAATTCAATTTAAGAGAGAGATGGACAAATTTCTGATCGTGATTGTATAATGGGGTTGCTTGTGATGGCAGGGGGCAGGGTTGTACAGTCCTGGGACTCACTTCTGGTTTATGTCTTATGGTCCTAAAAACTTGTGCTTCAGGGTTTCACAGCCAGCCATCTGCAGGGGTCAAGAAGGGGTTCCCTCCTCTGCCCAATGTATTTTTTTGTCTCCTTTCTCTGAAGCATTGAAAATGGCTACGGCTGGAGATGGGACATTGATGGGATGGACCAGGGGCTCTGAGGAGGCACCAAGCATTCTGTCTCTCAGGTGTTTGGTTGGCTGGTTCTTCTCATGTGCTCAGGGTCTAACTGATGTGGGGTCAGATTGGCAGAGACCTCAGGGATTTTTTGCCTTCCTCTGCAGCGTGTAGGTCCAAGTCACTTGCCAGGATTATCTAGGTATCTCTCACTTAATCATTTCCCTGTCATTGTGGGGGCCTTGGGCACTGGGGCACCTTGGTCCCTCCTATTCTCTGCTGTGGCACAATCTCCTGGGGGCTGTAATACTTTGGTCTCATTTCAGTTGTCAGGTTTAGTGTGTAGGTGCTGGGTGGTATTAGGGCATGTGATACACAGAAGGTCAGACTAGATGATCTGCTGCTTCCTTCTGGCCTTAAACTCTATGACTGTGTTTTATGGTATAAGAATCTATTCTCATTTGTGGTACCTATTGCCAGCATCACTTAGCTTCTCTTTGTGGTACTCTCCACCCTATCACTCAAGAGAAACTGCTTATACTATATGAGACATCCTTGATGGCACATCTTCAGTTATAGCAAATCAGAGGAGAGGGCACAAAGGATAAAATCTATACAGGTTTCTGAATATGACAGTAAAAGTTCAGGACACTGTGGAAAAACACACACTATTAGAATATATTAAATATGGTAGATTACAATTAAGGCAGGGAGAGAAACTGAGAAAAGCAAGGATATTTTCAGCCCATATGCTACTGTTACTCACCACCTGACTGCTAAGCCATGGCAGCATGACATATAAGAACATAAGTGATCCATCGTCCATGCCCAGCTTCTGGCAAACAGAGGATAGAGACAATAGCTAATAGCCACTGATGAACCTTCCTCCATGAATTTATCTAGTTCTTTTTTCAACCATGTTGTAGTCTTGGCCTTCACAACATCCTCTGGCAAAGAGTTCCACAGGTTGACTGTAGTTATATAGAGTAAATTATCCAACTACTCCATAACCCAAAAAACCTACAGAGTTTCAAAATGCTGATATACCTAGTCATCCTACAGTTTCTGTAGGTGGAGAGAGAAATATTTAGAGTACTAATAGTGCAATGCATTTGTTAATAACTACCAAGCAGCAAATTCACTGCTGGTGTGTCACTGAATTCAGTGGAGGTGTATCCTCTTACATCAACAGTGAATTTGGCCCTGAGTATACATAATGTATGAAGATAACCTGCTGCAATGCCAGAGGATGATTAATATTATTTAAGGTGATCTCTGCATGACTTCTTCAAATGAAAAGAGCGTATTTAACATCATTATTGATGAAAGACCATGTCTGAATATCACCATGCATTTTATCCTCTGAAGGCACTTTGCTGTGGAGACCATACATTTGGTTGAGTAGCTCTCTGAGTCCTATTATTTGAAAGTACCACTGTTAACATGACCAAAGTATTCACGCTGTACAGGAATTGATTACCTCACATCCACCCCTCCTGCTTTTGTGGCGCTTCCAAACCCATCTGATGCAGGGAGAGAGTCAGGCAGCAACTGAAAAATGAACCTCCTTCTCTCTCACATAGGAATGCGGCAAACCATAATAACATTAGACTACTGGGCTGGAATGGCCACAGTTTTTACAGAGCTCATATTTAAATCCACAAAGGAGGATGTACTGTACTTAATACAGACTAACACGGCTGCTACTCTGAAACCTGTACTTAATTTGACATAGTCACAGTTCTGGGAAACTGTATTTTCCCTCAGTGGTCCAGCAAGGGCACGCACACTCAGGCTTCCACGCCCCCTCCCCCGCTGTTGCCCCTCCAAAGTTGGGGACACATGTCCCTTTCCCTTCTGATCTGGATATTTCTAGGATGCACAGTTCCCTGCCCATCCTGTGTTATTCCCAGCAAAAGACAGGCTGCCCAAGCAGAACCTGCTTACTTTCTCTTTAGAGACAGTTAATAGGTGCAATTGCTACAGATATAAGTTACCACCCAGCACTTCCTATGAAGCTTATTTTAGTCTTAAGGTAAAAAGCATTACATAGAAAACATGAAAAACAATAGAAGAAACTACATACTTGCTAATAAGCTTACCAGAGTTAGCCCCCGCCCTAACATGGATTCTGGCAGGGGCAGTCCTTCAACATTCCCACCCAAGGGGATTCCTTATGGTTACAAGTTCATAACAGCTTCAGCTCAGAACAAGTACCCTCATAACACATTTAGTTCACCCTTTATACAGTTCAGGGGTCTCTGAGCTGGAGTTTCAAGGAGCAGGTAATTAATAGACAGTGGATTTTCCTCCACAGGCTATAGCTTGAAAAGGGAGGATTTGAAGTTGGTCATTTGCATTCCCCAGGTACTAAAGTCCTTTGAAATTCCTTATACCTTCCAGAGAGTGCATTAGTCAGGCCTGGCCTACACTAAAAAGTTAGGTCATCCAGCTACGTCACTTGGGGGCGTGAAAAATCGCATGATGTAGTTAAGCTGACCTAACTCCCAGTGTAGATCAGTGGAAGAATTCTTCTGTTGACCTAGCTACTGCTTAGAGGGGAGGTAGATTTACTAGAGGGAACTCCTCCTATTGGCATTGATAGTGTCTACACTGAAAATGCTACAGTTGCAGCTGTGTCACTGTCTTGTTTCAAACGTAGACAAGCCCACAATGTCCTAGAGAAGGTACAGGCATACAATTCCACAGTAACACATACACAATTTAACTTTAATACAGTGGACCTCGATAATGTCAATCATAATGCAATAAAGTTTAGCTACATTAATAAAGTTCATTCAGGACATTATCAGTCTCTCCCAAACACAATCAGACACAATGGAAAAAACACATTTCTTCTATCTGCTATAGATATCTTCAAGAAACATGCTTTTTTTTTGCGATTGCATTTGCTGTTCCTCAGATACATCCTTGTTTTCCATTCATTTGAAGGGAGAGTCCTTGAAAACTGATGAAAAGAAACATATATTGTCCTGCAAGAGTAAGGGAGCTAAAATATCCTTGCAGTTACACCGTAGTACACGTTAGTACAGATGGCAATTAGCTCTAACCAACAGAACTGCCAAGGAATTCAAAGAGAAAAACATGGGAGTTCTCAAATTATATTTGACTTCCCTAATTATATAAGATTATCTGCAAATGCTTGGTTACCACATTAGTTTCTATCTGTTAGTAAAGTGTTTTGTGATACATCATATAAAATTTCTGAAAACAAAGAAACTGCATAGATGTGAAATTGAATTACAAATTTATTTAAGCTTTTAAACAGATAACAATCAAATGAACTCAGCTGTTAATCCAGGCAATGCTTTAAAAATCATCCCTAAGGCATCTGCCATATCTTAAATCATCTTAAATGTTTTTAGAGTGTCTTCTAAGAGTGGCCTGGCATATTCCTCCATATTTGAAAACCTGTAGTCATTGCCAATTTTACAATATGCAATTTCCATGAACTCTCTCATTTCTTAAAATGGCAATTGTAATAATGTGGTAACAATGTAGTTGTATTCAGATCTCCCAGGAAAGGGGTATTTTTCTCTTGTGTTGATGGAGGAATCTGAGTTAACAGGACTCATAAGGGGAGGCTCTGCCTTTCCAAAGGTGGTTAAACAAAATCTCCTCTTTTCATCACAATTTCTCCAACACTTATCCCCATTTGGTTTATGTGTATTTTTTAACCAGAGGTACCATTGGTACCAGGTATGAGGTACCATTGAAAGAGTATCAAAGACATTTTCTTTTATTGTACTATTGCTGTTCCTCTTTTTCACATAACAGCCCATTCCTCTGCGGTAATTTGTCTATCCAAATCCTTTCCCCCCTGTGTCAAATACAGACATTTCTGTGGTCGGAAAGGTGTCTGCAAAGATTGATATAAATTACATATAATTTTTTGTTTCCTAGTTGACTAGAAGCCATCTCTTCTATTACAGTAACCTTTCTGTGTAGAATGACAATGCTAGAAAGTTGAGAAACACAATGCCTAACTTGAACATACTGCTACAAAGGGAGAGAGGGCCAAAGTTGCTTTAGATTTTTAAATAAGTTAGAACAATATTTTATTTCTGATGTTTATATGGCCATGACCTATAAACCTTTTAAAAACTTCCTAAATAAACAGGATATTTTATATGTTGATGATAATGAAGATCTTTCCCTTTCTAGGTCATCAATATCATGCAGGATTCAAGACACAGACTTATAAATGCACCTGAAGTGTGACACAATAGTCACTGAAGTGGCCTGTGAAGACGACAATCTAAGTACATGACAAGATGCACCATTCCTGTTCAGCAGAGATGGGCTAAAATGGAAAATATTTTTCATAAAATTAAACAAACAAACGAACAAACCCCCAAACAATCCAAAACACAACAAAAACCATTGTCCATCTTTTCTTTGTTTCGTCAAAATTATTTTCAACAATAATTTTCTAACCAGTTTTTCAATGCAGGAGAAAGATTTGAGTCATGAAGACATATACTGAATGATATGTAGTGGTCAAAATACTAAGGTGTTAGGCTGTATAAAGTAGGATCACGTAGGGTATTACAGAAATATTGTATAGTTATTAATAATTATTTGTATTATTGAATTGCCTAGGAGCCCTAGTCACGGATGAGGACCCCTTTGTGCTAAGTGCTGTATAAACAGACAACAAAACAACAGTAATGGTATTATCCTGTATAAATACCTTGCACATCCTCACCGTGAATAGTGAGCCAGCTCCTCAATCAGTGTAAATTGGCCAGAAGCAAATGTAACTAAGCTGCTCTACACTATGTTAGGATTTGGCCTAGACTGTTCCATTTTGATCATGTCAAAAGGGTATCCAAAAGGTTTGGATGACTATCTGAAGCTTGTGGTTTTAGAAAGTAGGCTGGCAAGATCACGAGTTCAGACTCCCTCATGAGAATTCTTATATTTCTGTACTGCCATTTCTAGCCCTCCCCACCCTCAAAAAAAAAAAAACCACAAAAAACCCCCCAACAAATTCTGAGGCGGGTAAAAGAAAAATAAATTTAATCAAGCTACATGGAATCTCAGAAAAGTTTTGCTGTGGTTTGGTTGGAGTGTTGGGTGAAGGTTCAAGCAGCGCTTCTTTTATAAGAACTGATTTGTTACTAATTATTTGTATTGCAGTAACACCTAACAAACCTACTCTCTGATTGAGGCGCTACTGTGCTACATATGTATTCATGTAAGAAAAAGGCAGTCCCTGCCCCAAAGTGACTACAATCTAAGTACATGACAAGATGCAACAAATGAATGCAACAAATGGATGGGGGTGGACCACAGGATTTGTTCATCCATTTGTTATCTCCATTTATGGGGATTTATGCAGACAAATCCCATAATGCCTAATGCACATAAATATCCACTAATAAAAACAGGACTGCCTCAAAAGATAGTCCCTCTTTTCTGAAGCTTTTCAACAATATGTTGCTGCTTGAATCAGTAAGACTTCTTCACAATGAAGCTCCAAACCATCACAAAAAGTTTCTTGCAGTACTTTATATGTCATTTTGAATTCTGACTGTAGGGGATGATACCATATGAGAATTGTTCTTCATTTTAAAATAGCATGACGAAAGCATTTGAACCCATAATATTAGAAAAGCCAGTACAATTTGCTGTACATTCTTACTCAACTTCTCATAAATCTCACATTCAACATACTTAAAGCTAAGGACTTTCCAAAGTTTCAGCCTCCAACGAAAAACTACATGTTACTAAACTAAACGTTTTTGCCCTAGAACAATAATAGCTACAGGCAAATTGTTTCAATCATAAATCACACAGCAGGACACAATACAATCTTTTAAACTAAAGGCAAAAAATGCCAGCATGATGATAAGAAATCCCATTGAACAGATGGCTAACTTACCTTGGGAAAACTCAGGTTGAGGCTCAAAGGAAGGGGAGAGAGCTCTGGACATTGTAGTTGTTAAAATCAATTGTGATGCCAGTTTTATTTTATTTCCTCATTACGTTTAAAATTAATTGCAGTCCTTTGTAACTGAGATTAAACAAATAAGAAAAACAAAGAGATCACAGTTGGATCTTTAAAACCACAGAAGAGTTACACATTTAGTACAAAACATGTATTAATAACAAAACAAAACACAGAGCAGGAATCTTATTTTAAAATAACCATTTGATAACATTTCAATTTAAGTGTAAACAAGTAAAACTGAGAGCAATAAAAATGCAATTATAATCTAAGATTTTAAATGGCCATTTGCAGTATATTAATTGGTGCAATATATTGCAGAGAAAAATACAAAATGAGCTCTTTGTATAGTCCCTGATCTCATAAGAATCAACAGCACTCGTAAATACTCTTGTACTTTTCATTACTAAAGTGTGATGAAAGTTGGCTTGCTGCTCATGACTGCATCCCCTTTCATTAAATAGCACAGTGTCAAATGCTTTTGTGAAAATTACTCTTACTATTTTTACTTTACCATTAGCAAATAATAAATAGTAAAAGTTACATGTAAATTCCAATAATTACAACAAATCTCACTTTTTATAGTGCCATTCATCTGAGAGGATCCTAAAATGAATCATTTGCAGATGATGGGACTGACCATGAATCCCTTATGTCCTGTATGATTAAGTCCCCCTCAGAATGTGAGTCAAAAATTGAGAACATACATGTGCGAGAGTAGTTGAAACTGTCCCCAAGCAAAGTGACCCTAGGATGTGTATCACCTATGATAACTTCTGAGAGTAAGGTATTTTCATAGAAATGTCTCTAGGAGTCTGAAAGGGCAAGCAGGTCTCTAACAAACCACGGACCATATGATACAGTAAAAGTGTTGGCTGCATTGTATTTTCTCTAGTTATGGAAGTCTTTACTCTCTTTGAGTCTGGAATTGGCTGGGATTATCACATTTTATTTTCTTGGATTGCTATACAGTTCAGAACAATGAAAAGGAAAGATTTGCATGAACTTTGCTTCTCTCACTTTCAGTTATTGTAATATAATTTATTTTTTATAATGCAATCCCTCGTTGTTTTGTGCAGACTACAAATCAATGAACTTTAGTTTGATTCTATTCCATAAGCCTAATGTTACACCACCAGAGTAGACTAGTGTAGGAAAAACCTTCACGGGAGCAAACATCAACTATAGAGCAAGTTATTTAAGCTTACAAAGCCATTTGGCTTCAACAGAGCTCTGCTAAGAACTTGGCCCTCAGATTTCTGGAAACTATAGAGATGACAAGTCCTTTTAAAATGAACTTTTACACGGTTTTGTACTCCCCCCATACACAGTCTTTTAAAAATAAATCTATTATCCCTTTATAGACACATTTCTGATTTAGCTGGCAGTTTTGTGCCTTCGTGTATGACTGGGTTGTAATCATATGACAACAAAGAAATGAGGAGTAAGTGACCGCTTACCTACAGTACAATTTTCCATTGATAAGGGAAAAGAGGCTACAGCAAAGGGCAACAACCTGAGCACAGATGTTGGGGGTGAAGAAAAGGGCTGGTTGTACAATCCGGGCAGCAAAAGGAACCTCAGCAGAAGCCCTGTGTGTGTATTTATCTGAGAGTGATGGCAATGGAGAAAGAGAGAAATTCTCACCTCCTCTCTCTAGGTAAATACTTATCTTGTCCTTTTCCTAAGGAAATGTCCTTGCATGGGAAGCAATTAAGCATATAGCTACCTTGCTGAGGTCTTTGGAGTTGTAAACAAGGTGCAGAGACAAATCACATAAAAATAATCCCACAAGATTAAGTTCAGCATCTCGTTCTGGCAATGAAAGAATCTGAACAATTTCAATGAAGAAATAATAAAGCTCACTGATAATCCTTGATATCTCATCCAGTTAATAAGTGTTACATAATGGCATCCCAACGGCACTGGGGTTGAAAATTATGTGACTCTGCTGGCTAAGTGTAATATTTTGTTTGAATTTGTTGCTGTATTGTGTCATCATGATAAGTATCATATTGGCCCAGTCCTCTGTGAAGGCAATTAGTACTAGATGGGCTCCTGGGATACACAGAACAATTCAAAAATTGTTTTAGCCACCACTTTGTTTACAAAATAGGGAAGTATTCTCTAAAATATTGGTTCCAAAATTGCAATGTGGGACCATCATAGTTTTCTTTAACTACAACAAATAAAATCCTGTTTGATATTTAATCATCAACTCAGGAAACTAGACCTTTTATAGGGGCTCAGGAAACCTCTTTGTGGAAGCTATTAATCATGCTTAACATATCAAAATTTTGTGGATTGTAGGACAACTGGGATGTCTGAAGTCCAATAATTTGTTCTTGGGCACTTACTTTTTAAAGTCAGCTGTATCCCAGATTGTGAGGGGAATAGCTAACATGGGAATAGAGACCCAAATATTAAATTTAAAATGCAGGTTTCAAGTGGGTTTCTTACAGATGGGCTTCAAAGTTTCCTCTATCAAGATGAGGATTCTAGAAGATCCCTCTTTGACTTCTAGCCCAGAGAGAGATTGAGACTGAGCTAGACCTGGGAGCTGGAGGGCCAGGTTGTGTAATGCCTAAATAAATTGGACCCCAGGAGGGAAATGTTTTAAACTATCTTTGGAGTGGCAGTGTGCAGTTCTTAAAGGGCCATTGAAGGAGGTAACAGGCAGAGTGCTGCAGAGTGACCTTTTGCCATCAGGGGGTGCCGAGAAGGTGTCTGAGCCTGTTATAGGCCTGATTTTCATTAAGTTCTGAGCACCTGCATTGCCAGCTGACCTCAGAGAGGTGTATGCAATCAGCACCTCTGAAAATCAGTCCCAGTACAAGTATGTATCTTCCTGAAAGATAAGCTGGAAAACACAATGGTGGAAAACACAATAAGAAAGTCATGGCCTGAGTTTTCAGAGGTGTGGAGTAGCTGCAGTGACTTAGTACAGAGCTCTGTGTTCTTGGCACCTTGGCAACTTCTTTTGCAAAGCCAAATGGATGGGTGGTGCAGGAGCTTGGTATGCTGGTTCTTTGCCAAATGAGGGCACCCTATACTGGGCAAATTCTTAGCTGAGTAGAAAAGATGACTTTCTAGTTACTTTGCACTATTCAGATTCTGCAAAAGGACCAGAAGGCAACCAAGAATCTGGACCAAAATATCTTCCTGCTACTTCAGTACAGTGAGTATATCAGTCCTATTAGCCCATATTTTGAAATGCATAATTGCACAACTAGTTGTGTAGGAGACTTAGGTATGTAGCCAGAGGGAGGGCTATGGTGTTGAGAGCACCACCCCATCACAATGGACCACTGGGCTGACACAGTTTGGCCATTCTTAGGCTTCCTTCTCTCCTCTTCTTCAGTTTTTGCTTCTATTTTTAAGAAGCTTTTTCTCTGTGAGTTGAAAAGTGACTTTCAGCGAACACTAATACTGTCAGCCTGTAGTTTCCTACATTCGTTTTGATTACTGTTTTTTCAAACCTCAGGGTAATCCTCCTACAGTATTTATCTATGCACTACAGCACTCAGTGTATATCTATACTCTCTACTCAGTGAAAAGCTAAGATGACTGTAGTGACATATGTCACTGTGGGATACATGATGCTTCAGACTTATTTTAATGAGAATTTAAGATAGAATTGGCAAATGATAATCATGAGCTAGTTTGTTTTTAGCATTTCAATTGATACCACATATCCTATAAACAGTTAAAATTTTATATCACATCCATCAGATATTACCAGCAGCTGTGTTATTTCCATTCACCAAACTATTTTTTTTAATCCCATGAGCCAATTTACTTGAAATGTAATTTACTAGCAGTAAACTGGAGCCTTCTCAGAGCTATGGCTAACACAATATTAATCAACTATGCATTACTCACATGTGGCACTTCTAGGCTAATATGTTGTTGCTCTGAAGTGAAGAGATCTTTGATAACTTACAAAGTCACTGTTAATCAAAATGATAAATGAGGCTGGCTGTTTTCAGACAGAAAATGTGAAAGTCAAAATTAAACATGAAGAAGGCAGTGGTGCAGAGAGAGAAGAGAGGTTAACAACATACATAGGACATTCCCTCTCTTGTGTAAAATGTTTATATTAAGAGGAACTGGAGTTTTACTTTTTGCATAAACTGTCATGGATTGTAATGCTATGAGATGATCTGAGTGTCTAAAGAATTTGCACAAACCATTTGCAAAGAATTACCAAACCCACACTTGAGAGTATGGAAAGAATTTCTTCAGACTTCAGCAAACTGAGATCCTTCTCATTCATGACCCTAAAGGTTCTGTAACCTTAGTGAAAATTGCACCCATTTTTCTTAACGCGTAATGCTGGACTTTTATATCACACTCTTCTTGTGGAGGAATAAAATATAGTGTTTTATTTATAAGGGTTCCCTGCGTATCTCTTTCTACTATAAAGTAATCTCAAAATATGTTGAATTTTTGCTCTTTACATAACAGGAAAAGCATGAAGAAACCAGGCAGGCAAAGCTGGGTTTCAAATAGCAATGTTTATTAACTATACACAAATACGCAAGGCTTAACTATATACAACCTGCTTCTTTGCCTGGTTGCTGGTGTTTTCAAAACAGATCACCACTTGAGGACTCAACAACTATTAAAGGGACACAGCTCTTTTCCTATACACTATAGTAAAGCTGGGTGAAGTTCAGTGCTTTCTGTTTGCTGATGGCTAAATAATGCAGGTGACAGCTTTAAGTTAGTTAATTAATCATATAAAAAGAAAAATTTGCCATAATCTCTTTCTTTGTACTTTTTGAGGCAAAGGCAGATGAATAAAGTCTATAGGCGAACTAGCTTTAATAATTTTGGTTGTGTAACATACCACAATTATAAGCTAATTCAATTAAACAGAAGTCCATGTGAACATTCCTTAATTTCTTTTGGGTTTGCATCCCTGTTTTGCTTTGTGCTTGGGATTGGTTTAAACTCAAAGCCACAGAGTAAATTTGGTCACACTTTCTAGCATACTCAGAAGAGGGCTCCCCAGCCAGCAAGCCAAAATCTTCAGACAGATTCTTTGAATATTAGCCTGATCCTGAGTAAGTAATGTACAGTTTACTGTTAATATTTTGTTGTAATTTTGCCTTTATAAAAAGTTAAAAAAACTCGAACTATAGACCTTTGTTGTAGGGGCTGCAAACAGCTTGCAACTGCCAGGATTGCCCCGGAGCCTTTAAAAAAAAATAGTGTTACATTAGCTAGCTCATCTGGTACAGAGACTGATTTAAGCGATAGGTTACGTGCCACAGTTAGTAGTTCTGGAGTTTAATGTTTGAATTCCTTCAGAACTCTTGGGTGAATTGCATTTGGACATGGTGACTTATTACTGTTTAATTTATTAGTTTGTTCCAAAACCTTCTCTACTGACATCTCAGTCTAGGACAGTTCCTTAGGACTTGTCGCTTAAAAGAATGGCTGCGGTGTAGGAATCTCTCTTGCATCCTCTGCAATGAAGACCAATGAAAATAATTCATTTAGCTTCTTTACAACTGCCTTGTCTTCCATGACTGCTCCTTTACTATCTTGTTGGTCCAGTGGCCCCACTGATTGTTTGGCAGGCTTTCCTCTTCTGGTGTGCTTAAAATATTTTGCCGTTAGTTTTTGCGTCTTTTACTTGTTGCTCTTCAGATTCTTTTTTGGCCTGACTAATTATACTTTTACACTTAACTTGCCGGAGTTTATGTTCCCTTCTATTTTTCTCACTAGGATTTGACTTCCAATTTTTAAAGGATGGATTTTTAAACAGGATTTTCTTCCTCTATCTGCCTCATTTATTCTGTTGTTTAGCCATGGTGGCATTTTTTGGTTCTCCTACTGTTTTTTTTTATTTGGGATATACATATAGTTTGAGCCTCTATTATAGTATTTTTAAAAAGTTTCCAAGCAGCCTGCAGGCATTTCACTCTCGTAACTGTTCCTTTTAATTTCCGTTTACCTAGCCTCCCCATTGTTGTGTAGTTCCCCTTTTTGAAGTTAAATGCTACTGTGGTGGGCTTCTTTGGTATGTTCCCCCTATGAGGATGTTAAATTTAATTACATTGAATTTTGCTATTACCAAGTGGTTCACCTCTTAGACCAGATCCCATGAGCAGAGGGACATTTTCCCTTTGGAACAAGTAGTGCTTGTAGGTTTCATGGTCTGGAGAAGGGTAATTCCTGTCTGTCTGCAATAACAATCAAATTTTCCTGACAAGGCTTTTCAAATAGCTGTACTTAATGTATGTTTGTTAAAAAAAAACACCTTTTAAACATGTCTCTGAGCTTTCAGTAAGGGTTAATGTACAGAATAGGGTCAAAAAGGATTGCCAGTACTAGATGAACACAAGTAACAAATAAATGAAAGTTAACATTCACAGAATCATAGAAATGTAGGATGTGTGGAATTTAATAAGCTAAAAAGATAGACAGTTTAATGCTTAGCAGAAACTGACAATTCGTTCTGGGATTAGGGGGACAATTTAATTTATGTTTTTTCCCCTCTCCAATGGCACAAGAAGATTTTAAATTGATGGTCAAGTGCAGCCAGGCCAACTCTCACCTCCTCCATGATCCTTGTTTGTTTGCCTGACAGTAACTCACTGGTGGCATATCTTAAGGGGAGAGGATATCTGTGTCTTTGCCCCTCAAGTGGGAATTGAGGCTCCAGTAATCCCTCACTTCACCAACTCTCTGAAGATTGAAGGATACTTCTTTTTTGGAGGGGGGCTGGTGTGACATAGAGGCTCATTGGCAATGGGGTGAATAGTTAGGTGGCAAATTTTGCAGATAATAGAAAATTGAAGATAGCTAACTCCAAAGCTGACTGTGGAGAGGTAAAAAGGGATCTCACTAAACTGGGTGACTAGGGAACAAATGGACAGTTCTCTGAAAACATCTGCTCCATGTGCAGGAGCAGTCAAAAAAGCTGACATTGTCAGGAACTATTAGGATAGGTATAGACAATAAGACAAAATATCATGATGTCACTATCTAAAGCCATGGTACACCCACAACTTTAATATTGTGTGCAGTATCTCCATCCCACCACTCATCTCCAAAAAGATATATTAGAAATGGAAAAGGTACAGAGAAGGGCAACAAAAATTATTAGGTTTCAGAGTAGCAGCCGTGTTAGTCTGTATTCACAAAAACAAAAGGAGTACTTGTGGCACCTTAGAGACTAACCAATTTATTTGAGCATAAGCTTTCGTGAGCTACAGCTCACTTCATCGGATGCAACCGATGAAGTGAGCTGTAGCTCACGAAAGCTTATGCTCAAATAAATTGGTTAGTCTCTAAGGTGCCACAAGTACTCCTTTTCTTTTTTTAAAAATTATTAGGATGATGAAACAGCTTCTGTATCAGGAGAGATTAAAAGACTGGGACTGTTGATCTTAGAAAAGAGATGACTAAGGGGGGAAAATTATATAAAACCATGAATGGCGTGGAGAAAGTGAATAGTGAAGTATTATTTAGCCCTTCACATAATATAAGAACTAGAAAAGCTGGACGTGCACAAGATGTATTTAGAAAAGCTGGACGTGCACAAGTCCATGGGGCCGGACGAGTTGCATCCGAGAGTGCTGAAGGAATTGGCGGCTGTGATTGCAGAGCCATTGGCCATTATCTTTGAAAACTCGTGGCGAACCGGGGAAGTCCCGGATGACTGGAAAAAGGCTAATGTAGTGCCAATCTTTAAAAAAGGGAAGAAGGAGGATCCTGGGAACTACAGGCCAGTCAGCCTCACCTCAGTCCCTGGAAAAATCATGGAGCAGGTCCTCAAAGAATCAATCCTGAAGCACTTGTATGAGAGGAAAGTGATCAGGAACAGCCAGCATGGATTCACCAAGGGAAGGTCATGCCTGACTAATCTAATCGCCTTTTATGATGAGATTACTGGTTCTGTGGATGAAGGGAAAGCAGTGGATGTATTGTTTCTTGACTTTAGCAAAGCTTTTGACACGGTCTCCCACAGTATTCTTGTCAGCAAGTTAAGGAAGTATGGGCTGGATGAATGCACTATAAGGTGGGTAGAAAGCTGGCTAGATTGTCGGGCTCAACGGGTAGTGATCAATGGCTCCATGTCTAGTTGGCAGCCGGTATCAAGTGGAGTGCCCCAAGGGTCGGTCCTGGGGCCGGTTTTGTTCAATATCTTCATAAATGATCTGGAGGATGGTGTGGATTGCACTCTCAGCAAATTTGCGGATGATACTAAACTGGGAGGAGTGGTAGATACGCTGGAGGGGAGGGATAGGATACAGAAGGACCTAGACAAATTGGAGGATTGGGCCAAAAGAAATCTGATGAGGTTCAATAAGGATAAGTGCAGGGTCCTGCACTTAGGACGGAAGAACCCAATGCACAGCTACAGACTAGGGACCGAATGGCTAGGCAGCAGTTCTGCGGAAAAGGACCTAGGGGTGACAGTGGATGAGAAGCTGGATATGAGTCAGCAGTGTGCCCTTGTTGCCAAGAAGGCCAATGGCATTTTGGGATGTATAAGTAGGGGCATAGCGAGCAGATCGAGGGACGTGATCGTTCCCCTCTATTCGACATTGGTGAGGCCTCATCTGGAGTACTGTGTCCAGTTTTGGGCCCCACACTACAAGAAGGATGTGGATAAATTGGAGACAGTCCAGCGAAGGGCAACAAAAATGATTAGGGGTCTGGAACACATGAGTTATGAGGAGAGGCTGAGGGAGCTGGGATTGTTTAGCCTGCAGAAGAGAAGAATGAGGGGGGATTTGATAGCTGCTTTCAACTACCTGAAAGGGGGTTCCAAAGAGGATGGCTCTAGACTGTTCTCAATGGTAGCAGATGACAGAACGAGGAGTAATGGTCTCAAGTTGCAGTGGGGGAGGTTTAGATTGGATATTAGGAAAAACTTTTTCACTAAGAGGGTGGTGAAACACTGGAATGGGTTACCTAGGGAGGTGGTAGAATCTCCTTCCTTAGAGGTTTTTAAGGTCAGGCTTGATAAAGCCCTGGCTGGGATGATTTAACTGGGAATTGGTCCTGCTTCGAGCAGGGGGTTGGACTAGATGACCTTCTGGGGTCCCTTCCAACCCTGATATTCTATGATTCTATGATTCTAGGGTCACCTGATGAAAATAATAGGCAGCAGGTTTAAAACAAAGAGCAGGAAGTACTTCCTTACACAATGCACAGTCAATCTGAGGAACTCATTGCCAGGAGATACTGTGAAGGCCAAAAGTATATCTGGGTTCAAAAACTAATTAGATAAGTTAATGGATGATAGGTCCATCAATGGCTACTGGCCAAGATGGTCAGGGATGCAACCTCATGTGCTGGGTGTCCCTAAACGTCTGACTGCCAGAAGCTGGGACTGAATTGCCCTGTTCTGTTCATTCCTTCTGAAGCATCGCCACCAGCCACTATCAGAAGACCCAATATGGCCATTCTCATAATCTTATATTCCCTGTTCTTTGCAAACAACTCACACCTCAAACCTGATAAACTCACTACACATGTCTTTCAGGGTATTTCTCCACAAAGAGTCACGTGAAAGGTATCTACAGAAAGCTCATAACTTGTCAAAATTCATAATAATTGAAGGATGTATGCGTAGATAATATTTAAGAAATACTATATTTATAAGGAAAGTATGCTTTATGGACTTGGACTAAAATTAGTCACCATCGGAGAACATGTCTCAGTGGTGTTCCATTCAAGCCGGAGGGAGTTGTCACCCCACCCTGGATAACTGAGGATGCAATTCACAGCTTAATTATCTAGCCTTGCTCCATCCCAAGACTTTCTATGGAAGAACATCAGAGACACCTGTGAGCAATCAAAATCTCTTGGAGGTAAAAAAAGAACATAACAACAGACAGAGAATTACCCTGCCTTTGAATAAAGACAAAAGGCCGTTTCAGTATTATACAGGGTGAGGAAAGGCACCTTTCACTGAGGAGACAACTTGAAGAGAGGGTATTCTCATGAAAAAAATTGGATCCTGTTTCCTGTGAAGCCAGCCAGCTCTGCAACAGACCGATTTTTTTGGGGGGGTAGGGGAGGCTGCGGGGAAGGAACACCATCATTAATTAGGTAGGAAAGGTAATTATGAAGTGTAGACCCAGGTTCATGGATTTACCAAGAATAAACGATGCCAAACCAGCTTGATTTCCTTCTTTGACAGGATAACTGGTTTGGTGGATGGGGGAATGCAGTGGACAGAATATATCTGGACTTCAGCAAGGCTTCTGACATGACATTCTGATAAGTAAGCTCGAGAAATGCAGGCTTGGTGGAACTACCATTTAGTGGATACATAATTGGTTATACAATTGCAAACAAAGAGTAACTATTAATGGAATGATGTCAGATTGGAGGGAGATCTCAAGTGGGGTTCTGACAGGGATCTGTTCTGGGTCCACTGTTTAAAACCTTCATTAATGACCTGGATATAGGAATAGAGAGCTTACTGATCAAATTTGCAGATAGCACAAATCTGGGGGGTGGTGGTTGTCAACACTTTGGAGGGTAGAGCTAAAATTTTGAGGGATCTTGATGAGTTGGAGAACTGGGATATAGACAACGAAATGAAATCCAGCAAAGACAAATGTAAGGTCCTATAACTTAGGGAAGAAAAACCAAATGCACAGATACAGAATGGGGGATGACTGGCTTAGCAGCAGCACTGCTGAGAAGGATCTGGGAGTTGTGGTGGATCATAACCTCAACATGAGTCAGCAATGCGATGCTGTTGCAAAAAAAGCAAATGCAATTTTAAGTTGCATTAACAAAGGCATATCATGCAAGTAACTGGAGGTGATAATACCACCCTATTAAGTGCTGGTTAGGCCTCAGAGGTGGAATACTGTGTCCAATTTTTGGTCACCAATATATAGAAAGGATGTGGAGAAACTGGAAAGGATCTAGAGGTGAGCAACAAAGATGATCAAAAGGATGGAATGCAAGCTATATGAGCAAAGGCTGAAGGAACTTGGTATGTTTAGTTTGGAAAAGAGGAGATTGAAGGGAGACATGATAGTCTTCAAATACTGGAAAGACTACCATAAAAAAGATGGAGAAAAATTGTTCTTTCTTGCCACAGAGATCAGGACTAGAAGCAATAGGTTCAAACTACAGCAGAGCAGATTTCGATTAAATCTCAGAAAAAACTTTCGAACTTTAGGAACAGTAGGACAATAGAACAGATCTTCTATGGAGGTTGTGGAAGCTCCTTCGATGGAGGTTTTCAAAGGGACACTGGATAGCCATCTGTCTTGGATGGCTTAGACACAACAAATCCTGAATCTTGGCAGGGGGTAAGACTAGATGACCCCTTGTGGTCCCTTCTACCTCTGTGATTCTATGGTTCAAGTTTTAATTTTGTATTGTAACCATTGTTTCCACAATTCTCTCTTTTTTCTAGTTAACTCTCCATTCCATCTTATATAAAATTTCTTTTTTTAATTACAAGTGTTTTGTGTTATACAGGAGCGGTGATTTAAGATAAAACTGGTAAACTGGGGGTACATTGCTCCTTTCGGGACAGAAGATCTGGGACTTCTGTGAGTAGCCAATGTCAAGAGCTGAATATCACAAAGAAATGCTTCAAAGGGACTCAGGATGGGATGCACCTATTGTAAAGACTACCTCTTGGTAGAGGCAGGGAGTAATGAGGGGATTCACAGTCCTGGGTACGTTGAGAACTATTACAGATGGTCTATGTGAAATAACCCATTTGTCTTCTAAACAAGAAGGTTGATTTATATAAAGATAAAATTGTAGAACAAAATAATTGGGTTGCATAACATACCTCATTTAGATATTCAGTGGGCTGCCAGGTTAGTTAAAGAACTCAGTGGGCTCCTCTTAGCTTAGTTACAGAATCAAGAAAATCTTCCATCTCTTGGTCCGTCCCCTTCACTGTCCATCCCATCTGGTCAATAGCCTCTCCCTACTCTGCCACAGGGTTCTTCCACACATAACTCAGGCTTCTATTTTTCAAGTATAAAGGGTTTTTCCAGTTCACTATTGTCCCAGACAGCCCCTCTCTTTCTCAAGTAGTCCTCTGAAGGGAAACACACACAATAGGTGTTGGTAAACTTTAGCATTCCCCCATCCTGCTGGAGATTGTTTAGGGAACAGGAGAAAGTCCTTGGGCCTAGGGGATGCTAAATAGCCTCCTTTCAAATGCTTAGCTCTGTCTGCTGAGACAGGAAGTTTCCCTGCTAAGAGAGCCCCATATTGTGCCTGTGATTGGGATAATTTTCTGATATACCCCTATGATTATGCCCCACATTAAATATCTCTTAGAGATGGATATCAGGCTATCAGGCTAGAAGTGGCAGAGCTGATACCAGACTGGTCCAAGACAAAGAATAATGGGCTTTCTGGTCCTGTACTACTGTGTAACGAAAGTAGAGCTATCTATATCTGTACCTTATAAAGTCACTGTCCTGGGGATGGGGAGAAAAACTCCCCCTCATGGGGGAGTAATATTTATGGCCCCAATCTTGCAAAGATTTATGCATGTGCTTAACTTTAAGCAAATTATTAGTTCCACAAGAGCCCCAACTCAATGGAACAACTCACATGCTTCAATGTTAAGTATAAGTCTTTTTGCTGGATCTGGGTCTAAGTGGCAATGACCTAGGTGAGGAGTTCCCAAACTTTACTAATGGTATTTCGCTGGCTGGCCCCATAGTTGACTTTTCTGATTTCCAGATGTGGCTGCTGGTGTCTAGGCTCTTCATTGCAAAGAAGAGCCTGGAGCATTGGGAACAAAATGGATGAGCAGATCTAACTGCCTTTACCAGGGCCATTGCTACATAAGATGAGGAAGAAAGGGAACTGTGAGGGACTGGAGCTACCGGTCATAAGTGGGAGTGGGGGTGGGGGCAAACATCAAGAGAAGCAAAGCATAAGGCAATATGTCCAGGGAGCAGCAGTAAGAAGAAAACCAGATGGCTGGGTAACATGTCCCAGGAAGCAAGTTGAAGTGGCAGGAGAGCAAATGTCAGGCTTGGGAAGTTGCTGAGAAGGGGAGCAACTGGTAGGATGCACATTCAGGAAGCTGGAGGAGAGAGAACAACAGAATAGATGGACGGGGGAAAGAACAAAGAAAACCAAAAGCCATACAGTGTGATTTCCTTTTTTCAAGAAGGACATAACACATTGCATTAAATACAGGAAAAAATACAACAATTCTGTCCTGATCTCACATGTTCAGATCAGCATATGCTAGAGTCACCCTGGGGGTTTGCCACAAATGGAGGTGAGGTGGACTGCATGATCTAAATTGGTAACAATCTCTTTATTAAAATGGGGGTCCACATTATGAAAAAGTTAGGCAACTTCTGCAACAGGTAACGTACTAATACGTCTTAGAGGCAATGACATAGCTGTGCTTTTTAAAGTATGCATGTGCTGTGCATACACAGAGATTTTTACCCTAATACATTGCCTTTCATATTTAGTCCCTCCAAAGGGCCTACAAGTGGGAGTTCCAAAATATCTTAAAGGGAGTATCGGAACACACCTACTGAGAGGCAGCCCTCTTCAGGAAGCCTTATGAGTGTAGTTAAAAATAAAAAGTGGTACAGTCTCTTGCACAAGATAATGGGGCTTTTTGGTCTGTTCGTTAAACTTTGCAAATTCTACAGATCTTAATATTTTAACTTTTCGGGTCACATGAATACAGAACACAAAAGACTGTTTGCTGGTGTTTCAGGCCCCTTACCATTTCTGAGAGCCCCACAGCAAGGTCTGTTTTAGAGGGGGGGGGTCATTTAGTACCAGAAGCATTCTACAACCCCTTGATTTACCTACTCTCTGTCCTATCAGTGTCTCTTTGCACACCCCTCCCTGATGGACCAAGCAGCTCTGAAGACTCCAGTTTCTCTGCACTCGTCTAACTAATTACCAAATATTTTTATCATTTAGAATAATAATGAGACAGTTTTAGTTCTTAATACAATTTAAATATTTTACTTTTGCTTCAGATCTACATCACTAGCTAATCAGAACAAAGCTCTTATGGAGATAAATTAGACAGCCCATCCAAGAGCTGTTAAATGACGGTCCCCACATGTTGGCTGTCTAGATGCGGAGATTGTGGCATGTTATCTTGGAGACCACATACATTTCTAACTCTAAACCCTGAAACATCTGTTGGAAGAGTAAAGCATCTTCTGCTGGCTTTAGAAAAAGCAAGAGCAGCATTTAGCTAGGCAGGGATGCAAAGGACCTCTTGTCTGGAGAAAAACAGTCCAGAGGTGCAAAGAGAAAATGAATAATGTGTGGTATGTAGGGGAAAAGATACATTGGTCTCAGAAAGCTGGTTTATTATGGAATATTTAGCAATTTGGGTACAATTTGATTTATAGTGCAGTATAGATCTATATTTCTATACACTGTGCTATGCCCTCCCATTCCCTTTAACTTTGCTTTTTCTGTATTTTTTTTTACAGTTAATTAATATCTTAGGGGCTAGTTCTTCCCACCTCAGCATGATAAAAACCTCTCAGAAAAGGGTCATTTAGGGGAGAAAATCCCAGAAAGCATGGAAGAAACCTCTGTATACTACCACAGGCATACTTAATCTTCCCTCAGTGTGTGGGGATAGCCTAGATGACCTCTTGTCATCCCTTCCATCCCTGCACTTCTGTGATTTTTCTGTTAGAGGGTTCCTCCCTCACCCAAATGAGTTAGTGGTCGAGGCCATTGGCTCTGAACCAGGGGTATGTGTACCCCTGGGGGTACTCAGAGGTCCTCTAGGGTGTATTCAACTAATCTAGATCAGTGTTTCTCGATCTGGGGCTTGCAGCCCCTCAGGTGGTCATGGGACGGGTTTAGGGGGGTTGCAAATGCAGGGTTGGCATTAAGAAGTGGCAAGTAGGGCAGTTGTCTGGGGCTCCCCACCACAGGGCCCCCCGCAAAGCTAAGTTACATGCTTAAGCCCAGTGACAGGGTTTGGGCTTCAGCCCAGGCGGCAGGGCTTGGGCTTCAGACAAGGCTCACAAGTGAAAAAAAGGCTCCATGTCACACGGAAATGTAAGTACAATATTTATATGCTAGTGGGTTTATTTTAGAATGATATGGTAAAAATGAGAAAGTCAGCAATTTTTCAGTAACAGTGGGCTGTGACACTTTTGAATTTTTATGTCTGATTTTGTAAACTACTAGTTCTTAAGTGAGGTGAAACCGGGGGCACTGAAGACAAATCAGAAAGGGGTACAGTCATCAGGAAAGGTTGAGAACCACTGGTCTAGGCCATAAACCCTGTGGATTCCACAGAATCTGCTGTAAGTGAGATTCATCTGCATGTAGATACTATGCCTCTTTACAGGTACTGGAGCCCTAGAGTCATTCTTTCTCAGTGCAATCACACCACCAGCTTCTCCCCTGGCTGCCCCGAGACCCTGCCTAAAGGAGGGTTCCTCACTGCAGAGGTGGTCTGCAGGAAAGGTGAGCAGTGTTGCCAATTCACAATGTTTTTCTTGAGTCTTATGATATTTGCTGTGTTTCTTAAAGCACTATCTCCAGGAATCATGTGAGGTTCTCAGCTTTCATGAAAAGAGGAAGTTTACAGCCCTCATGGTTGTGGAGGAAAGCCTTACTGTGACCTGGGTGCAACCTGAAAGTTCAAAAATCAGAAGGTAAATACAAAAGCTCTCAACATTTTTTTATTTTAAATCTCATTTGTGAGCCAATCTCATGATTTTAGAGGTCTCTCCAGGTATTCCATGACCCTCCTTCCAGCTGGAGTCAGGATGCAAACCTATTACATCCAGTTCTTCTAAGTCAAAACAAAGAGACAAATTCTTCAGCACCCTCCTACCCCATGGATAGTTTCAGTAAAGCCAATGGGACTGTCTGTGGAGTAAGATACTACTCAAGGGGAGTAGTAAGGGTGGCAGAATCTGCCTTTAAGGTCAGAACAATACACGTTACAACAATCTTTTTAATACCCAAGGCTCTAACATTCTTATTCTAAATTCTCGCAACACTTCATTTATCAACTGTAAACATTAATCAACATAGTATTGATACGTCTCAGGAAAGGTAAAAAGAGAAAGTTCATTGTCCTTTTAGCTTGAGCCTCCATATTCTATGTCGTCCACTGAACATAGGCTTCTCCAGTAGCCCTTTGTATGCACCCACCGACTAGATAGGAGAGGAAAACAGTTTCTATATTTAAAAAAATAAATCAACATGGTTATGAAAAATATTTCCAAAAACACAAACAAAAATAGCAGCACTAATGATTTCAGGAAAAAAGAAAGTGGGAAAAGATTACAAGCATTGTCAATGGTTTTGGAGTTGCCAAAGAAATAAAACCTTTAGATAAAATAAATAATAAATAAATAATAAAAATAAAATAAAACCTTAGATAGCCTTTGAAGTCACACAATCTTAGAAGTGTGCACAGTGACAATGTTAGTCAGACAGGTGAAGATTCTCCTCTAATTTTCTTCCTAGTTTACACCAAAAAAGATAGGGACTGACAGATATTATCTTAACAGAAGGAAATGACAGGAGAAAAGTTGTCATCAGCATATAAGCTGTTTTGATATTTTGTTGGCAGTATACAGTTTTAAATATGTTCAAATAAGTATTGTATCGCCAACCATTAGCATACAGTTTGGGATTAGAATTAAAGTATTTGTAGTGATGGCAGTATGAATTTAAAAAGCATACTAGAGTAAGTGAGGGTAACTGTTTTGTAACTACCAATCGCTCTAAGTTTCTCTGGCTGTTGTATTTACCCACATTTTTTTACTCAGCTGCTTGGAGTAAAACAATCCTTTCTGGAAATTTCTTTATGTAAAATAATTGTAAACCAATAAATGGAAAACAATGTTTTCTAAACAGATCATGCCATTAAAAAGTCTCAACAATGAGGGGAAATGGGCTCACTCAGCTTGTGAGATTAAACTCGTAACTCATTACCTTTCAAAATGTTAATAAAAGTTTTGATCAAAGCCATCCGTTAGTAGCTGCAACTGATAACTGGTTTCTTTTCAAGAGCAGTAAAAGTGCTATGGCTCATTAGCAAATCTGCTTTCCTTTGATTTAATTCTCAAGGTTAAACCTTCCAAGTGTTCCCGGAACGCACACTTTTTTAAATCTTGTTTTTAAATATTACTTATATTTATGGGTTGTGTGAATGTTCACTGAATAATGTTGGTATCCTTCGGAGGAAGATAGTTACAATACCTGTAAGAGTAAATATTAAACACATTTTTCTACTTAGCTCACTCTCTTAAAGTAATAGCAGCTCGTGTGCTAGCCCAGAACCTATGTAGTTACTAGAACTGCTCAGGCAGATTCAAACCCAGGTCAATGGGCGTTAGGTGCCTAAATACCTCTGAGGATCTGGACCACAGGGATTACCCTGATCCAAAAATGTGTTAATGAACCAATGCCATGGGTTAGAGTCGCTATTATGGAGGGGTGAGTGTGTTCCTTTTGCTCTTTGCACTACAAACATAATATGAAAGAAACTACATGGGCACAGCAGGGTCCAAATAACCATTTTTGCAAACTATATACGACTTGGGCCCACCTACATATATACACTGCTACTCTGGCAGGGTTCTGGTGGCTTCAACATAGATCATGAGCACTACTAGAGGGTTTACAGACTATTTATTTAAAGGGATGCTACCCAATGCACTGCAGTGGGCCCTTCTTTATTACTGACGAGTTTTCAAACTCCTCACAGGCATAATTAAGATGTTTGGAAATCCTGAGTGTCTTGTGAATTTTATCACAACCTGATCTCAGTTGTGGTCTCCAGGATCTATTGTAGAGTAAATACATGAAGAAATAATAAACGTACAAAACCCATAGATGTTCCCTTCCATTTATGTAGTAGTTTTTGTAGTGCACTAGATAAAACACTAGATAAAACTAGATAAAACTCAAAACTCAAAACACCTAGATAAAACTCAAAACACCGCTTACTTGAAGTCACTTATTTTAATGGCATGCCATTCACAATGGACAAGGTGTAGACTCCTTTAATTATGGCATCATGCTTTAAAACTGGGAAGTAATCTGATTTGTGGCTTCTGCAATAGCTACAAAAGCACTAATGCAAAATGATTTGCAACCTATTACATTGTGAGGCAATCTAGCTGCTCTGGGTGGCCTGGGGACTGAATCTCATACACTTCTCTGTATGCCGCACTCTGCTCCAATTAATTATCATGTTGCATATTAATCTTACCAAACCCAGAAGGATGTATTTTATGATGAATCTGAGGAGTGCAGATTACATTGCATACATTACAGTAGAGTTTGCATTCCTGAGGACAGCCAATACTTAGGTCCTAAATCAAGGCCACATAAAACAGCATAAGGAAAGGAAATCCACTTATCCGTATACTAGGGACTAAACTGCAGTTAAATGTGTCATATTGTAGATATGAAAGGCTTGGGCTTCAGACTACTTTTGTGGCACACTTTACTGACTGCTTTTAAAGCATGTACTGCTATGCTGGAGTGTCATTTCATCAACTACACACATCAACTAATCCACAGAAGCTTTTAATGTCAATAAAATAACTGATTGTCCTAAGGAAATCAAGAACTGTTGTAGAGTGCAGGGAGTGACAGAGGCAAAATGAATGTCGCTTGCATTAACTTGTAACACTCCAACCCCTATGGGTAACAGGGACTAACCTCTTTATAAGTGTTTTGCTGTGGGATGAGAGATCTGAGATTAATTTTGGGTGAACCACTGATGGCAGCAAGGTCAATATTTGCCATTTTCAGTTCATATAAATTCTGTTTGTCTAAGTATTTATGTGCCCTCATCATGATAGGATCAGAGCAACTTACAATCATTAATTGATTTTATCCTCACACCACCCTTGTGGTGTAGAGAAGTATTTATCTCCATTTTACAGGTGAGGAACTGAGGCATAGGTAGACTAAATTGCCATACTGGATCAGACCTGTGTTATATCTATCCCAATAACCCTTCTCTACTAGTGAGAAGTTCTAGATGCTTTAGAGGAAAGTACAAGAACCCCACCATAGGCAGACGTAGGATAACCCCCCCGAACCAAAAAGGTCTCATTCTAATCACTCTTAGTAAAAAATGTGTTAAGTCCTGAAACACAAGGTTTTACATCCCTTTCAACATCTTTTGTTTTTAAAAGATTAACTGTAACAGTTCTGGATATTCTTGTAATTCATATAAATTTCCACTCACTCTTTCTAGTATGGGGATAGGAAAGCACCAGGTATATCTCACTTTCAGAACACTGTGACAGATCAGGGAAGGAGAGACCAAACACAAAAGAAGTAACCCACAATTCTGGAATCAGTGGTCTTGTTTAAATAAACACAGCACCTTCAAGTTTATAGATGTATAACAACCTTCCTAAAACTGGTCCCCTCCCATCCCAGAAAAATTCTAGCTCTTAAATCAGTGTACACCCACAGAAAAAACAGCTTCCTAAAGTCTGCTTTTTATAGCTCCTGGGTTTCCTCCCCAAAGGCACAATTAGCCACAGCTGAATCCAGGAACATACTCACCCTTCTCCCCACACTCCTTAATTGAACTGCCTGCAGGCAGACACCTGTTAAAGGTTCTCTGGGCAGAGAGTGGGTTAGTTTAACCCTTGCTCTGCCAGCTGTGTGGTGAAGTCTTTAGACTACAGGTCTACTGCAAGATGAAGTCATATTCCTCTGTTTGTGATTCTTTTATTGCAGTAATAACTAGTATAACAAATGTTGTTATCCTAAACAGAGGAAGATGACTTAAGGTTGGGGACGGGGTGTTGGTGTGGGGAGAAGGGTAGGTGAAGCAGATGAGTCCTTAAAAGCAAAGATTCTGTTTTTCATGCAAATATCTTTACTAACAGTGACGTGTGGAGAATAAAAATACAGATATATGACATCAGTGGAACTATATTAAAATGCAAAATATCATTTTTTTCAATACAGTCTCAGTAAGTCTTGGAAGTTTAGGGTTGAACATCCTGAGGTAACTTTGCGAGGTGGTGCTTAGAATTTTAGCTGCTCAATCCTTACTGGAGTTAGAATCCAAATGCCTTAGCAGTAGTTCTATTCAATATTTTGGTATTTAATATTATATTACTCGGAATCTTCCAAAAATTCTTTGGTGATTTATTAGGTTTTGACACAAACACAGTGTTATTTTCTCTGAGTCAGTACAGCTGTCCATTCCTACGACATCTAGGGATATATACAGATTTATGATTATGAAACAGGGAGTCTCACAAAATATTGGACAGTCTTCTCATAATCATCATATCGATCCCATTATTGTTTTCTTGGATGTGCTACTTGCTGAGTCAAAATATAAAGCAGAGTAATTGTAACTGCAGAGGCTGTTTTCGTCATTTCATGCTGTTCCCAGGCCTCAAGGAGAGTGGCTTGTGGATGCAGTACTGGAAGATGGATCGATGGTTACACAGCCAGGAGGAGCAGTTGCTCCTCAGATGGCTACAAGGACTGTTCCTTCAGCACACAGAGTAGCTCTGATTGTCTGCTTTTTCACAGAAGGTGAGGTGGAATACAGGGAAGAGCAACCTATCCATGGGGTTTTCCCCTCAGATGCTTGTTGGGTCTGAAAACCCTTACTGTTGGCAGGTCTTGATGATTTTTTCATTCATTGTTGGAGACAGTTCCATTCACAATGTAAAAAATATTTAAGATTAAAATCTCTGTGCAATGCCATTGATTTAAATGATGGAAAAAATAAATTAATTTTGAAATATAGGGTCAGATCTTCAACTGGCATGAATCAGTGTAGCTCCACTTAAATCAATGATGATTTACACCAGTTGAGGGTCTGGCCCATTGTGACTTTCAAGGAGAAACCTCTTTAGAGCTTTGATCTACAGCCCAATTAAGTCAGCAGGTATCTTTCCATTAACGTCAATGGCTTTTGAATCAGACATCAAAGGCTTAATCTTAATCTTCATTTAAAACTAAAGTACAGGTAACCTTAGAAGCAAGTACAACCAGACAGATATTTATAAAAAGGCACATCCAAAAATTAAACTTCAAATAAGATTTAAAACCAGAAACAGATTAAAATCTCTAACAACTTTAGGCAATGAATTCCAGGGATTAGCACCACTGTAACAAAATGTGCTCTCTCTAGAGGAAATTTGATTTTTTTTTTGGTATATGCGTCAAAATTTCACAAATCAAAATGTATAACTTTTTTTTGTCTCTTTTCTGAAAGGCAAGAAAATAATCACTCTTCATTTGTGCAGTTTGGATGCTGTTTGCCTTAAGTGAACACAAAGGTCTTTATCAGCTCTCAGTGAGAGCTAAGGATTAAGAGGTGAATGCCCCCTGTTTGGAAATGTGTTTTACTTACATTCTTACCCATGTGATCAGCAATTATGAGACAGCGTAACAGAAGAGGTGGATATGAGAGGCTGTTCATACAGGAATCAAGAGGAAAGATCAAGAGAGTGACTAGTACAGTGCGTATACCACAATAAAGAATTTATGAATATACTTGCAGTTAGAACCCACTGATTCCAATTGCTGCTTTTGTGATCCCTTTTATTCACCTATTCACAAACATTGAGATGGGCAAGTGTTTACTCACAGGAATGTTTGTGGAAAGCCAAAGTGTCATGGTTACTAGCAAAAATAACTCGTTGTGAGACTATTTGTTATGGAAGTGCTTTCATGGACATTTTGGGAAGTTCTTTTTATTATACACACAAGATTTCCTGAACTACAAACATAGGACAAATTATTGAAAAGCTTGATCTATTTATGGGCAACTCATGGACAGAAAAAGTGACTCCTTTCACTTATGAAAGGTAAGTTCAACCAATCAGGGCACAGACAAAAAAGGCATAGGAATGAAGTGACCAATCACATGACATGGACAGCAACTCAAGAGTAATTATTCAGAGCAGTTCACAAACTAGTAAAAAATTCTGATCTGATTATAAAAAAACAATTAATTAAAAATGTTTGATGGTGTGTTCTATTCTGTAAGTCCTACCTTAGATGAGAACTGATCATGTGAATTGTGAGTGAAGTTTACGAACCTGTTATACCAAATGATTTGAGAATAAAAAAGGAAGCTGAATTTTGAGAAGTCACTGTGTTTGTGCATTCGTAGGGATCTGAAGCCAAATTCAGTTGAAGAAGCTTCAATGTCATTGAGGTCAGTGGCTTTGAAGAAGGGAAGAACGGGTCTGCTCTTGCTTTACATTATTATTTACACTTTGAATAGACTGTATATTCAGGTCTGGGGAGAGAGCAAATTATTCCGGTTTTGCTATCATTTAAATTTTCTTGCCACTTAGAAGAACACTCGAGAATGAATCCAGACATAGCAAAAGAAAGTATCATGGTGCAAACTATCTATAGCAATCACATGCACTGTGCCAAATCATGCTTTCAGTTGCATGTGTCAGCCCCACTGAAGTCAATAGCACTGTTTGGCATAGAAGTACTCATTTGTTATGCGATTACATTCACACAGTTCAGAATATAACTGCAAATCCAATGTGAGGGAGACTTTTTCACTGTTTCCTTCACTGCATCAACTACTTGCAGATGTTTCCACTGAACCTTTTACCCTTTTGTCAGACAGCAGTACTACTGCTGCTGCCAGCATTTGCCCCAATTAGTTGTTCATTTGACATTATTAAGCAAAGGGTGACTCAGAGAATAAGGGAGAAAATGGAGTACCCTGTAATATTAGAGGGGGACATGGTGGTGTAACGATGCAGCCTCTGGCAGGACACTAGAGTATCAATTCCGGACAAATTGCTTAGAGCAGGGCAGTCCCAGCCCAAAGCTGGGTGTCCTTTAGTACAAAGGCACACCAACCCAACCCAACAGAGAGGACTTCAGTTTTACCCCACTGGCTAACCTGAAGTCATACAAGCAATTCCCTTAGACACTCCAGTTTCCCAGTACACCACCAGCGCCACTCCTTATGGGGAAGAATGCTTATGAAAACAGCACCCCAGTAAAAGAAAAAAGGTTCTCCTGATCCCAAAGGACCAAGCCCCAGACCTACGTCAATATACAAGTGTTTCTTGATTGGGCACTTAATCTGAAGAGTCCCTTCTCAATAAGCTGGCCAAATGCTTCACTGGTGCTACTTAGAATCAAACACATTGAGATACAAGTACATAGCCAATATTTATAACTTCAAATATAAAAATGATACATGCATACAGATAGCATAATCATAATGAGCAAATTGCAACCTTTTCATAGACACTTTACTGGACCTCCTTTGTACCAGATTTGGTGCAACTATAGGACCTTGGTTGCAACAATGATCTATACGGTCACTGTTCATGTCAATAATGTCACAGGTGGGAAGAGATATTCCTGAGGCTGCCATTATGCCATACTGTGCTGCAAGCACCACTGTCTCTTATCCTTTCATAGGTGAGGTGTAGTAGATTGGTTGTGATTTGTTCACTTCTGCCTGACACTCTTCTCATTCTAATGTAACCATTTTTTTTCCTGTGCACACTTTTCTTGCGTAATGGAAACATAAAAATTTCCCCCTCAGCTTATTCATTGAGTGTTTGATACAAAACCCAACAACATCAATGTGAGCAATTCCATTGAACTCAGTGGGCTTTAGACTCTGTCCTGAAAGCAATTGGACAAACTATTGTTCTAATTATCTTTGGATTTTTCTCCTGTCACACAGCAAGTACACCTCCCTTGCCAGACTCTCCTTTTGATATCAGTGAATGCTGATGATAAAGTGCCTGATCATTTGCCATTAAATTCAACAGCAAAAACTCTCATAGACATCAAAGGTGTAGGAGGTACACAGGTGGATAACAGTCAGTAAAATGCAGTGTTTCATTGACAAAGTATGTTTGTGTCTGTTATGAGGAAGTAGGTGGAACTGTATTGGGTGGAAATAGATCACTTCTATCTTGTATAAAAAATTCCAGTTGGAGCTTTGTTTTAATGTTTCTATCATATATTCTTGCCAGTTTCCTGTTGCATGTATGACAGGTTTCAGAGTAACAGCCGTGTTAGTCTGTATTCGCAAAAAGAAAAGGAGTACTTGTGGCACCTTAGAGACTAACCAATTTATTTGAGCTGTAGCTCACGAAAGCTCATGCTCAAATAAATTGGTTAGTCTCTAAGGTGCCACAAGTACTCCTTTTCTTGTTGCATGTATGTTATTGGTAAAATTATATAGAGCTTCAAATGAAATAAACTATAATTTTTATTGGTTTGTCTTATTGAACTGTTTCTTTTGATGCAATACCCAGAGTTGGCATAGTTAGTTGCTGAAATAAATTCATATTAATTTTGTTCTTTACTGGCATCTTATCAGTGCTGATTTCAGCTGTTAACAGTCAAGTTGATGCTGCTTTCACTGGACTTCGCAGACATTAACATTAAGAATTATGACCTACAGGTGTATTTAGATGGAGAACTAACTGTTAACAAAGTGAAGTACATCATAGTGAAAAAGACAATTTGATTATTATGGAAATACATTGTGTAATACTAGATTCATTCATTCGAGATTATTTAATATGTTTTCCAAGTATTAGTGCACTGTAAAAATTCTTGCATAATGACAGGTTTCAGAGTAGCAGCCGTGTTAGTCTGTATTCGATGCATCCGATGAAGTGAGCTGTAGCTCACGAAAGCTTATGCTCAAATAAATTTGTTAGTCCCTAAGGTGCCACAAGTACTCCTTTTCTTTTTATAAAAATTCTGTATATCAAAGTTTCTCTTCTCAAAAATGTCCCTCCAAAAGTAGTAAAAATAATGGACAAAGGGACATAAGTTATAGAAACATATGTCTTGGCCTTGAATTATACTGTCTGTTTCTTGGCTTTCTGTGTCTATTCTTGTAGGAGTGTGTCATAGTTTCTGTTAGAAAGTGTAAAAGAAAACTGAGCAGATGATGTCAGCACAGACAAGGTGGCTCCTTGCAGCAGATATTAAATAATGGCTCGACTTAAAAACTGATGTGAAATGAGACACTTAAAAATGAATTTGGCTAAATTGACGGAAGACGGGATTTGGTATTTAAAAGTTACTCAACTCGCTATTTTGTGGGGGAAGGAGAAGTGGAGAAAATGGTCCTCCTCTATTCAAAAATCAATTTCAAATTCAAAGATCAGCCCACAAATCATTTGGAGAGTTGATAAAATAATACTAATAGACTTATTTTGGCAGAAACATGGTTGTTAACATGCTGGCTTCTTTCTGATGTTCTCTTGCAATATGCGTATGGGGACGTGGAGTCGATGTCATGTCACTGTATCTGTGTACAAGAAATGAACAAAAAAGAATCTCTCTACAGTAACCTGACATTCCATAAACTCACAGCTTCGGAGTTTTGGAAAGACAGGCATTCTTCAGAACTGAGAAATATTAAGACAACATAGGCCAAATGCTGCTCTCAGGTATGCAAGTGTAAATCTGGGATACTGCCACTGAGTTTGGTGGAGATACTTTGGATTTACACCAGTGACTGAGAGTAGAACTTGGCTCTGTGTGTCCCCTCTCCTGATGTTGGTGAAAAATGTGGTCTTCATCTCGATACACAAAATAATCATAGGAATATGCACATATGGATACTTCCTTCCTTTTTTTAGTTGCTAGAGTGAAGATACACAGAGTGAAATCTAGCCTGATACAAGGGTAGGAGCCCTCTTTGATGCACCTGCTGAGAGTGGCTATCTACAGACAATAGTATACTATTCACATTAACACTTGCATTTCAGACCTGTCTTCCATGCAAGGATCTCACTTGCCTCTTGTGATATGTCAATGTGCTATAAATTAGATAAGTCGCAGAAATGGTTGTCATGCTTTGTTCTGAAAAGTCTCTGTAGTAATGTGGCACTCAGGCTAGAGCAGAACAGCATATGACATAATCTTGGTGTCAGTGTTAAATGATTAATGATAACCAAACTCAAGACTTGGCTGTCTGCACCTTTAAACTAATAAACACAAAAGGGGACTGTTCAATCACAATGTTTAAACAGAAGACCTGACCTGGCCCTGGAGTCCTGGGCTACTACTGAGGAGTTCTCCCATGTCCTGCTCACTCAGGACTGTCCTTCAAAGAAAGCAGGCAAGCCTTTTTAAGTGGCCTTCAGGCTCCTTATTGATCAGTGTCCCTCCCTGGCCCTTCTCGGCCTCTGGAGGACTAAATTTCATTGGTAGTCTAGCGTAAGCAGGTGTTCTGTAAGCAAAGGGTGCCAGGGCACCATTGCCTCTAGAAAAGGGCAGAGATGGCCTGATAGAGCCTGTCAGAAGCCTGTACACTGTGGGTTCTAAATTTTGACCAGCACCTTAATTTTTTTAGCTAAAACGTAATTGTTTTATTGCAGTGTATTGTTTGGAACATACAAAGTTTTACAAGCACAATAAAGTTTTGCAAGTCTTCTTTGTTAATGTCATTTTGAGAATTTTTTTTCTTTTATAATATACGGAACAATCATCTAGTTGCAAAGCCACATCCAGACCTAAATCTTTGAGCATTAGACTTCTTTTTGCAGACAAAATTCCACATCCTGGTGTTACTTTCTGGTTGTTTGCTTGCTCTAATGCAAGGATATCCTGGCTGAACTGTCTGGCTGAATTATTTTTTTGGCTTGATAATACTGTAGATAGTGTGCTTTAAAAGAGTGCAGAGGTGACACTCACAATCTTCAGAACCATATACATGTGTTTCTATAGCTCATTGCTACTGTGGGACAGGTTCTGGGAGAGAAGGGAGCCCTTTGTGACTTGAATAACTGAAATGAAAGCAACTGCACTTAAAAAAAAAAGAAACTGGGAGATGAAAAGGAGATTTTCAGTGGGATTTTCAAAGGAAGATTAAGGGAATTAGGTACTCAAATCCATGAACTTCCAATATCACTTGGGTGCCTAACTTCCTTAGGTTCCTTTGAAAATCTAAGCCTAAATGCTGAAAAACAAAAATAAACAGAGAGAGGGAGAGAAGAGGAAGAAAAATAACTATTTAGGGTCAAATGTTGCCATTGGACAGCTGTATGCAATTCCCATTGACTTACAATGTAGGGTGTATTGTCCCAGAGAAAAAAGGATTAATACAAAGGTCTATAACAGAACGTAGGTTTGCAGAGATAAGAGTTGGTATAAGAAATCCCAAACCTTTTTAGTTTTAGAAGTTCATAAAACATAAAGCATCTCTGCATTCTCCCATTCCCAACTGTTTAGCATCCATAACTAAACAATTACTTTCCAGTCCAGCAAAACACTTAGTAGGTATGTAATTCAAAGCATGTGAGTAACCACATGGAAGTAAATGCACTATTTAGGTGGTTAAATTTATGCCTGTGCTAAAATGCTTTACTGGATTCGGGCCACGGAAATATCTCTTTTAGAAGAGACAATCAAAAGGTGTAGGTAATACTAAAAGATCTCTTTTGCTCCAGTTTATCCTAAGCCGACAAACAGACATTCAGTAATTTATTGTCTATGTGGGTATTTCCACCTTCATTTTTCTATTATTTTTCAATAGGTGGAGAATTGGGATAGCCTGACTTAATGATGCTGACTTCACTAACACTGACTTCTTTTGTGGCAATGAACAATGGTTTGAAGATGTAAAACAGATGTTTCTGCAAGATCCATTCGGCAGAATGAAGAATAGAGCTGAAGCTGATGTCATTGTGGATGATGTATTCAGGGATAGCTACTTTCTAAAGGAGAATATGCTCAATCATATAATAGACACATGTGGTTTATATAATACCTTTCATGAGCTGTTGACATGAAAGGACATTATTGTTCTGAAATCTGGAAATTTTCTTTTAGGCTTTTCAGCATTTGGTTGTTGGACGCACATCTTGAATTCGGTACCCTGTCAAAACAATCCCTCCATGACAATGGGTGAAACCACATGTGAGTGCGCTCAGAGTCCCAGGGTGATTTTTGTTCAGTTGTGGCATTGTCCATAGTCTGAGGAGACCCTCTGGGAAGAGCCAAACAGTTAGCAGGCATTGTTTTTTAATTCTCTGTCTTTTTGTGAGAAATTAGCTGTTTTTCCGAGTGTGCACTGCCAGCTTGGGGGTGGTGGTAGGATAGAAGTGATGATCCCGGGCCAAGAAAGAAGTCAGAAATAACTTTCCTTAGACCTGTAGTGGTGTCTGTGCAAAATGAACAATTGTTTGGTGTATTGTCCACTTGCTATTGATACAGTGTATGATTGTAATGCTCTTTTGCTCTGACTGTATGACATACTTCATGACTAAGCCATTAGAAATTTGAGGCCCAGCAATGGTGAAGAAGAATTTTCCACCTAGCAGGGAATATTGCAGTTCAGTATTCTCCTAGAAATTTTGGAAACAAAATATAGCACCATACATTGGAGTATTTTCTTGTTTATAGACAGTGTGGTTTAATATCTATTTTTCTATTTAATTTTTTTGCAATAAAATATGTATTTTCCTATCAATATAGGCATTACATTCTTGATTGAAGGTGATAATTGTGGTGGTGGTAATGATCAACATGTAGTGAAATCATGCTATATGGCTATATTATAGCAGAAGAGGGAGAAGTTGCTGAGCTCCTTCCTCCTTGGTCCTGTCTTCTCTTTTAATACAAAATGCATTGTGCTGTCATTCACCGGCTAGATTATGGGATACAAAAAGAAACAGAGCTTTACATTTTACTTGAAAGATTATGCTTAAAATGTACTCTCATAACTGTATGTAGTGTAGTTGTAGCCATGTCGGTCCCAGGAAATTAGAGAGACAAGGTGGGCGAGGGAAAATCCTTTATTGGACCAACTTCTGTTGGTGATAGGGACAAGCTTTTGAGCCACACAAAGCTCTTCTTCCGGTCTGGGAAAGGAACACCCATCATCACAGCAAAATGCAAAGTGGAACGGATGGTTTAGCATAAGTAGTTAGCACATATTTTAAGGGACCATTTAAGGTAGAGTGGCCTGTTAACACCTCTGCAGTCATAGGACAAAAAGAGGACAGGGGTACTGGTGGGTTTAGATTGTTGTAATAAGCCCTAAATCCAGTCTCAGTTTAGTCCATATTTTTAGTGTCTAGCAGAGTAATGAATTTAAGCTCCAGGCTCATCTTTTTGAATGTGCCGTGCAGGTTTCCCTTAAGGATGAGGACTGATAGGTCAGATATAGAGTGATTGCTTTGTTATAACTGAGGTACCTAAAAGGCTGATCCAGAGCCCAGTGAAGTCAATGGAAAGACTTTCATTGACTTGAACCCATTTGAATAGACCCTAAATTACCAACAGTCCTCCTTATTCTGAACACATGGTATGATCATCAGGGATGTGATAAACGTGGTAGACAACTGTTGATACTGAGTGTCTCCTCTACAGAGATCGCACAGAAAAGAAATATCCGTACAAGAAGAAAGCAGGGGGGGAAAGCCAGAAGTCAATGTTTTCTTGAATCAATCTGATCTTGAAAGAAAATCCAGGAGTAGAATAGCTGAGAGAATGGATTCCTTTTGTTGAGTCCACAGTTGCTGAACCCACCTACTCAGAAGCCACAAAGACTTGCCCCACCTCCTTTTATGTAAAAAGACTTCCTGCCATTCTAATGTAAGATACATCTCAGAACGTAACATTTTTAAAAGACATGAAAACATAGGCATCTATACTCTTAATAATGTTTAGAATTTGATTTCTTAAATCTTTATTTCATAGAATGAATATACAGATAATAAGTACATCTACACGATTATATAAAGGACAAAACATTTATTAAAGTTTCACATTTGGATCAGTTATTTTATTGTGTCCATTCTGAATTAGTACAGTGTATATAGTATCTTAGACATTTTACAGTAACTGACAATGGTGCTTTTCATATTTTTTTGTTGAAAAAAAATTCAAAATGTGAAGGTCAAAGTTTTATTCTAATTTACACATGCACTACTCCATTGAAACTAAAATGGTGTGTGGAAATCAATGGATTAGTATGTGTGTGAGAACGAGGGCATCCTTTATGCATGGGAAAAACTCCCTGACAAAATCTGAACAGTCATTACCTTTGTCCTCCTTCAAATATTTCCTTAAAGCTCGCCTCTGCCAGGGTGCCTACAAAACCCAGCCTGCTAATCATGGCTAGACAAGTGAGAAGTTTTGAATATTCCTCTTTCCCTTCTTCCATTTTCCTATTCCCTTTCTTTGTACTGCTAAGCCCCATTATTAAAAAGTAAACAAAAAATAATCATCATCCAAAACTCTACAATCCATGTACATAAGAATGCTCAGCCAATTCTTCACCAGATTAATTTCTTTGTATGTCCTATTCCCATATCCTCCCACCCTTTCTTTGTGTGTGTCCTTAGCTTGTAAGCCCTTCAGAGCAGCGATTGTCTCTTTTCTATGTTTGCACAATGCCTAAAACAATGAGGGGCACCACAATAATAGCTGAATTTCATCCAAAATGTAGATGCTGAATGTATGTACAGTATAGCCTAAGTTTACAAAATATTGTTATTGTTAATACAATGTAAGAGAAGCTCTCTCTACTTCCTGCTAACTCTAAACAAATGCTTCTGAATTTCTTTAATAAGAACTGCTATCCAACCAATTCAGCCCCTTATTTTGGCAGCTGTCAAAGAAATACTACTACAAAATTTAGCAATGCACTTTAATTTCAAATCTTCAGATGCATCTCCAGATGGAACTGCCAAGTTATCGACTCCTTTGTAATTTATTATATGGATTTTTGAAGCCTCAATCTCTCCTTGAAAATTTATGTATTAACTTATTATCCAACAATCAGTAAGTAACAATGGGCTCTTTTTACAGTATTTTAAACTCTAAATAATATTTATTTTTATTGCTTTACATCCACATATTCTCTCATGGCTGTCAAAGTTTCACGAGTTGTATTATTTCCAGTTAGTTTTCTGACTTAAACCACTCAGTCAATCAATCTTATTCACTTTGTCTATATCTAACAGTTCTCTAGATTAAAAAATGTTGGAGCTGCACAGTACATTCTGGATTACTGCTGAACCATTTTGAGAAATGTGATTCTTAATGTATAAAACTTGCCAGATCATATTCCCTCAAGTGTTGAACTCCATATAAATCCTAAAGTTAAATTGATTGTCCTACAGCAGCAGTATAGTACTAAGCATATAATATACATGACTAACATATGAATTAAAAAATGAACTCAGTTTTTTTTTAAATTAAATTACTTTTTTTCTAACCTCCTCTGATACAGCAGAATTCACTTTACAGCACAGGGCCTTTCAAATTCTGCTGCACCCTCAGGAGAGCTCATTTGCACACTCTTTTGCCAACACCAACTTCTCCATCAGTGGTTTAATCCATTTTACTCCATTCACAGCATGCATGTCTCAGAGGAAGTTTTCCTGCATGTGTGTTGTCAGCTTGGAAGAGCCATGCCAGCTCATAGACCAAAACAGCAGAGGCATGGGAACATTTTTTGTAGCGTCAAACATAAATCATAATTTGCCAACTGTAAAATTTTATTGTAAGAAAATGCACACTGGGCAATATGGGCAAAACATTTAATTTACATTACATCTGTTGGCCCATGTACCTAGTAGCATGCTGTTATATAGTTGCACTCAGATATCTGTCATAAATATAAAGGGAAGGGTAAACCCCTTTGAAATCCCTCCTGGCCAGGGGAAAGCTCCTCTCACCTGTAAAGGGTTAAGAAGCTAAAGGTAACCTCGCTGGCACCTGACCAAAATGACCAATGAGGAGACAAGATACTTTCAAAAGCTGGGAGGAGGGAGAGAAACAAAGGGTCTGTCTCTGTCTGTAGTCGTCTTGGCCGGGGACAGAACAGGAATGGAGTCTTAGAACTTTTAGTAAGTAATCTAGCTAGGTATGTGTTAGATTATGATTTCTTTAAATGGCTGAGAAAAGAATTGTGCTGAATAGAATAACTATTTCTGTCTGTGTATCTTTTTTGTAACTTAAGGTTTTGCCTAGAGGGGTTCTCTATGTTTTTGAATCTAATTACCCTGTAAGATATCTACCATCCTGATTTTACAGGGGGGATTTCTTTATTTCTATTTACTTCTATTTTTATTAAAAGTCTTCTTGTAAAACACTGAATGCTTTTTCATTGTTCTCAGATCCAAGGGTTTGGGTCTGTGGTCACCTATGCAAATTGGTGAGGCTTTTTATCCAACATTTCCCAGGAAAGGGGGGGGTGCAAGTGTTGGGAGGATTGTTCATTGTTCTTAAGATCCAAGGGTCTGGGTCTGTAGTCACCTAGGCAAATTGGTGAGGCTTTTTACCAAACCTTGTCCAGGAAGTGGGGTGCAAGGTTTTGGGAAGTATTTTGGGGGGAAGGACGCGTCCAAACAGCTCTTCCCCAGTAACCAGTATTAGTTTGGTGGTGGTAGCGGCCTGTCCAAGGTGTAATATTTTGTACCTTGGGGAAGTTTTGACCTAAGCTGGTAAAGATAAGCTTAGGAGGTTTTTCATGCAGGTCCCCACATCTGTACCCTAGAGTTCAGAGTGGGGGAGGAACCTTGACAATATCATTCTGCATTTTTAGTTAATGCATGAAAACAGCATAACAACCTTCAAGTGCATAAAAGGTTGTTACAAGGAGGAGGGAGAAAAATTATTCTCCTTAAACCTCTGGGGATTGCACAAGAAACATGGACATTAGGAAAAAATTCCCAACTGTCAGAGTGGTTAAGTGCTGGAATAAATTGCCCAGGGAGGTTATGGAATCGCCATCATTGTAGATTTTTAAGAGCAGGTTAGACAAATACTTCTCAGGGATGGTCCAAATAATATTTAGTCCTGCCATGAATGCTGGGGACTGAACTAGATGACCCCTCGAGGTCCCTTCCAGACCTATGATTCTATGAAAAACAGCCATGACAATATTTTGATATGAAATGAATATTAAATTTAACTGGGCCATGGGACATGGAGGAATAATTATGTTATGTATCGGGGACTTGTGTTGGTTGGGAGAGAACTGGACTGTAACCTTGGGGGGATGCAGCGAAAGATACTAGTATCATAGCTACTATTGCAAGTCATAGGTGCAGAGTCACAGGATTGCTGATGAATGCCATTGTGGGAACAGAGAGGTCCAAATAACCTAAAGAAATGATGCAACAGTTACCATCTTATTTACTTGTCAAAAGTATCTCCTGCTTGACCTCTCATTCTGTGCCAGTCTCATTCCACTGCTCCGCAGCTGGCACTGTGATCTGTAAATACATTCATCAACCTCCTTTTTCTTCGGTAAGAAATCCTTTGAGACTCAGGGCTTGTCTTCACTACTGGGGAGATCAGTGCTGCTGCAATCGATGCAGTGGATGTCGATTTAGCGGGCCTACCAAAGATCCGGAAATTGATGGCAGAGTGCTCTCTGGTCAACTCCGGTACTCCAGCTCCCCGAGAAGAGTAAGGTAAGTCAACCGGAGACCATCTCCCATTGACGCAGCGCCGTGAAGACACCGGGGTAAGTCAACCTAAGCTACGACGACTCCAGCTACGTTATTCATGCAGCTGGAGTAGCATAACTTAGGTTGACTTACCCCGATAGTGAAGACAAGCCTTCAGATGAGTTTGTGAAAATGACCGTGGGTGAAATCCTAACCTTACTGAAGTCAATGGCAAAGCTCCCTTTAACTTCAACGGAGGTATGATTTTACCCTCTCTCTCCTGAGAGAAGGTAGCTCCCCACTGTATTTTCCACTGAATGCATCTGATGAAGTGAGCTGTAGCTCACGAAAGCTTATGCTCAAATAAATTCGTTAGTCTCTGAGGTGCCACACGTACTCCTTTTCTTTTTGCGAATACAGACTACTCTGAAACCTCTCTTGAGAGAGACAGTGACTTAGATAACATCTTTTTCCTTTAAGGAAAACACAAACAGATTATGCCATAAAATTACCTCACCATTTTTATCTTAATAAATATAGGCTTTATTTATTTACAAGGAGTAATACAAACACTGCTTGTCAAACAACAGAGAAACATTGGAAAAATTACTGGAATAAATGGGCTTACATAAATATAGTTACTTAAATTCATGTATCAAAAGCCCTAATTCTTGCTAGGATTTGTTACAATAAATACTGAAGAAGATAAATCGCCAAATAAAACAACATCTCTTACCAATAAATACCTAGCTCACATACGCAAACAGTTAGGCAATCCATCTACTCTGCCAACTGAAAAACACCTCTGCTTGGTCTTTCAACGATATTTCCAAAACCATATTTGAAGTTTGATATGAAACAGCATCTCTTCCCAGCAATAAATCCTCAACCAAAACAAATAATTCAATTAACTGAATAACAAGCAATTCTATTGTTCCCATGATTAACATTCCCTCTTGCCTCAAACCTACATTCAGGGGATTGTTTATTCTGTTCTATATATTTTGATGATATGCATCTGAGTATTTGAAGTAACAGAGATTTCACTTAGAGCTGGTTGGGAATTTTCCAACTAAACGTTTTTTCATCGGAAAATGCTGATTTGTCAAAACTGAAGCTATTTGCAAGAAAGGAGCTATATCACAACCAACCCTAATTCAAAAATTTTTTTACAAAAAGACTTGAAATTAACTTTCGACGTGTAAAGTTTCATTTTGCATTGCAAAATGACTTTTTTTTAAAATTTTAGTTAACTTATGCTAAAAAGTTATGTTTTTTAAAAGCTCATAAATGCAAGAAAATCTTTGAAAATTATCAAACCCAAATGATCCATTAGCCCAATCTGAATTTTTTTTATTGTTAGTTTGTGAACATTTTCAACATTTGGACTTTCCATCCTGTTTTGGGATGGGATATTTTTTTGAAATCTCAAAAACTCTTATGGGACGGGAAAACCCATTCACATCTGTTTTCAATGACAATGTCTGTTAAATAAGGTTAAGGTTAAACTCACATAGGTTCTTTCTGTGAATCATTCCTAAACAAACCAATAAATCCATAGTTACCCATAAATGTATGATACATGAAAAATATCTGAAGGGATGTGATATTTTATGATTATTTTTATTATTATTTAGCGTATGCATAGTTGGCTAGCCAAGCGATGGCATCTTCAGTGGCGTGATGCAGTTCTTCTAGGCCACCGCTGTTAGCAGGCATTCATCAACAATGGGCATCATCGTCTGTGTTGCACCGCAGCTGCACAAAGGGCTGTCACAAAGGCCCCAGCAATATTGGTTGGCTGCACAGAGACCTTGCGCGGTCTGGAACCTATTCAACAGGGACCACTGATGACAGGGCAGGTCAAAACCAGGTGGGAAAATAGTGGGGTCAATGACACGGGACTGGTTGGGGATTGTAACAGTTATCCATTCCTCTCACCAGAGTGTTTCCGCCCTAACATCCTGGTGTGGCGGATGAGACCATAATGGGCGATGTGATGGCAAACATGCAGCTGGTGGTTTAAAAAAGTCATTGTACAGTGGCATGCTTGAGTTGGTGCATACTTTCTCGAGTACTGTGTCAATGGTAACCTCTCGTTTGATATGAGGTGTCATAAATATAAAGGGAAGGGTAACCACCTTTCTGTATACAGTGCTATAAAATCCCTCCTGGCCAGAGGCAAAGTCCTTTTACCTGTAAAGGGTTAAGAAGCTCAGGCAACCTGGCTGGCACCTGACCCAAAATGAACAATGAGGGGACAAGATACTTTCAAATCTGGAGGGGGGAAAAGGCTTTTGTCTGTCTGTGTGATACCTTTGCCGGGAACAGATCAAGGATGCAAGTCCTACAATTCCTGTAAAGTTAGTAAGTAATCTAGCTAGCAAATGCATTAGGTTTTCTTTGTTTTGGCTTGTGAAATTCGCGTGCTGGAGGAAATGTGTATTCCTGTTTTTGTATCTTTTTATAACTTAAGGTTTTGCCTAGAGGGATTCTCCATGTTTTGAATCTGACTGCCTGTAAGATTATCTTCCATTCTGATCTTACAGAGTTGTTCTCTTATCTTTTTTTGTTCTTCTAATAAAGTTCTGTTTTTTAAGAATCTGATTGGGTTTTTTGGGTCTTAAAAATCCAAGGCTGGTTTGTGATCATCTTGTTTATTCTCAAGCCTCCCCAGGAAAAAGGGTGTAAGGTCTTAGAGGGATATTTTGGGGAAATAGGAACTCCAAGTGATCCTTTCCCTGTCCTTTCTCTAAATCATGTGGTGGTGGCAGCATACTGTACAAGGACAAGATGAAATTTGTGCCTTGGGAAAGTTTTTAACCTAAGCTGGTAAAAATAAGCTTAGGGGGTCTTTCATGCGGGTCCCCACATCTGTGCCCCAGAGTTCAGAGTTGGGAAGGAACTTTGACAGGTTCTGTGCTGAGGGTGAGCAGGGAATCAAGAGAAGGTCTTCTTCAAGACTATAGCTTCCACACTGGCCCATATGCGGCTTGCCTGTGTGCAACACTGGTCCTCCGTCCCTAGTGACGGTAGAATGGCATGGAAAAGTTACCCTTAATGGGGCAAGACACAAAGCAGGTCTGCCAAAGTTTCTTCGAGATCTCTGAGGCAGATTCCTGTGAAGAAAGGGAGGCAGATTCCTGTGAAGTGAGGGAGTCAATCATCACCCTGTTCCAGTGCTCAGACCTGGCATGTGGTGGTACGCGCATCATACATACACAAGCCTGCTTTCTGCAACCCTCCTGCCCCCAACAACTCACTTCGGCGATTCCCAAAATCAAAGCCACTTAGCAGGGGCCTCCTCTCCTGTTTGCACTTTGCCAAGCTCCAACAGCTGTGACTGGCTAGCCACCTCCAGGGGAGAGAAGAGCTCTTGGCTGCATGCATCTCTGACCTCTGAATCGTCCTCTGCCTCTGGGTCCCCCTCCCCCTCCACATCCTCATCCAAGATTTCCTCCTCCTGGCTAGGTTGACTCTTGACTGGCATGTGAGCCACTGAAGTATCCACAGTGGCCTTTGCAGTGGAGGTGGGGTCACCACTGAGTATCGCGTCCAGCACTTTGTAGAACTGGCAGCTCATGGGCACAGCACTGGAGCAGCAGTTTGCCTCCCATACCTTGCGGTAGGCATTCCGCAGCTCCTTCACTTTGACCCTGCACTGCTATGTATCCTGGTCATGGCCGCTTTCTGTCATGCATTGTGAAATCTCTCCGTAGGTATCAGAATTCCTATGGCTGGAGCGGAGCTGGGACTGGACAGCCTCCTATCCCCAAATGCTGGTGAGGTCCAGCAGCTCAGCATTGCTCCAAGCAGGGAATCACCTAGTGCATGGAGCAGGCATGGTCAGCTGGAAAGATGCATTGAGACCATTGCATGCGTCACCGAGCAAATAGGAAGGGGACTTTAAAATTCCCAAGGAATTTAAGGGGTGGAGCTCATGGTTGGTCACCTGTTATCACAGTTGACAAGAAGGGATGAATTTCAGAGGGAAAATTACTTTTTAGTGCTAATGAGGCCATATTCATCCCTTCTTTTCAACTGTTGAGAATTGGACACTTCCACCTTAACTGAATTGGCCTTGTTAGCACTGACCCACCACTTGGTAAGGCAACTCTCATCTTTTCATGTGTTGTTATATATATACTGCTTACTGTATTTTTCACTCCATGCATCTGATGAAGTGGGTTTTAGCCCATGAAAGCTTATGCCCAAATAAATTTGTTAGTCTCTAAGGTGCCACAAGGACTCCTCGTTGATTTTACTGTCCACACTGTAACTCTGCTGAATTCAGTGGAATTGCAATAGAGACCTTTAGCCCTTTGTTCTGCTTTCTTCTCAATTCAAAGTTGATAAAGTAGTACCATAAATATTCGATACATGCTAAAGGAATTCTGAAATTTTAAGTAAAGATAAAGAAAAATGTTGCCTTGCTCTTCTTGCAAGGTTTGTGATAGGAAGATCGTTTTGATACAAGTCTATTGCATTGCAATTCCTTTCAAGTCTGTTATCAGCACAAAATTCTTTAAAAAGCCTTTTTGCAGTCTACAATAAAATTTTTTGGCTTCCAAATTCAGCCAAGGGCTGTCTTTCCAAATATTTCATTCTCTTTTCATTATTAACACTGGACATACTAAAGAAATATCCAAAGGAAAGCAAATCAGAACCATGGGGGGAAATGCATTTGCTAAATTGCCAGTTATACTGTTTATCCATTTATAATCTTCTTAGAAGTAGCTCTGTGGGGCTAAATGTGTTTCCATATTGTTTCTAAGTCTTTTAGATTTTTCTCCACCTGCATTCCTGAGGTGATGGAAGTATGGTGCTAAATACTAATGGCCAAAAAAAAAAAATTATTTTGCAGGGCTGGAGCTTAATTTGTTTAACTTGTTAAAAAGTTCAGGATTTCAAAGCTTATATTGACCACAGCTTGTTAAATATTCCTATGCTTGGCTTACGTAATTCTAAAACTTTTGGAGAGTAAAGAAATAAACATAGCAATAAGTTAAAGTACAAGTAATTGGTGAATAAATTATTCAGCAAAATTAATGATGGATTGTAATAGTTTGTTCAGGGGCCCAAGAGGTCCAGGAAGTAACATATCGGGTATCTAGTCTCTTGCCCCAAAAGTGGAGTGTAGAGACGCCTACCCTTGCCCCTAGGCCAGAAGCATAACCGTCTCAGCCTGTCTCAGGCCTAGCTCTCAGGTGGGGCATGGTAGGGAGACCTGGGCCCTCCTTCTCCACTGGTCCCAGCCCAGAGCTCTGTGGAAACAACACCAGCCAAGGCCTCCATGCCAAGGACCAAAGCCTGCTGTCCTGTGCCACTTCCTATCTCTATTCTTGTCATAAATATAAAGGGAAGGGTAACCACCTTTCTGTATACAGAACTATAAAATCCCTCCTGGCCAGAGGCAAAACCCTTTCACCTGTAAAGAGTTAGGAAGCTAAGATAACCTGGCTGGCACCTGACCAAAATGACCAATGAGAACACAAGTTACTTTCAAAGCTGGAGGGAAGGGGAACAAAGGGTCTGTCTGCCTGTGTGATGCTTTTGCCTGGAACAGAACAGGAATGGAGTATTAGAACTTGTTAGTAAGTAATCTAACTAGAAATGTGTTAGATTTCCTTTTGTTTAAATGGCTGGTAAAATAGGTTGTGCTGAATGGAATGTATATTCCTGTTTTTATGTCTTTTTGTAACTTAAGGTTTTGACTAGAGGGATTCTCTATGTTTTGAATCTGATTACCCTGTAAGGTATTTACTATCCTGAGTTTACAGAGGTGATTGTTTTACTTTTTCTTTAATTAAAATTCTTCTTTTAAGATCCTGATTGCTTTTTCATTGTTCTTAAGATCCAAGGGTTTGGGTCTATGTTCACCTATGCAAATTGGTGAGGACTTTTATCAAGCTTTCCCCAGGAAAGGGAGTGTCAGGCTTGGGGGGATATTTTGGGGGGAAGACGTCTCCAAGTGGGCTCTTTCCCTGTTCTTTGTTTAACACGCTTGGTGGTGGCAGCATACTATTCAAAGACAAGGCAAAGTTTGTACTTTGAGGAAGTTTTTAACCTAAGCTGATAAGAATAAGCTTAGGGGGTCTTTCATGCAGGTCCCCACATCTGTACCCTAGAGTTCAGAGCGGGGAAGGAACCTTGACAATTCTCTTTCAGCTTGGGTTATGATCCTCTACAGTCCAAACAATCTGGCATTGAACAGAGTTCAAATGAGCAGAGCCCTACAGGACCTGCTGGTTCTTAAAAAAGGTGGGGGTTTGGAAAAGGCACTATCCGTGGGCCTCACCAGTGCTATGGTTCCAACCTGTATTGAGCCTTCTGTGTGGCTTTTCAGGAAGTTTCCCCTGCAGCCTGTTCTCTGTCACACAGAGCTAGGGCTTCAGATGTCCTTTTAACCTGCTCCTTTGGCTGGCACATGCACCTCAGATCCAGGTGAGGCTACCTGGGCCCAGTATTGTCCTTTAAACCCTTTTGGCCCAGTGTGGGGTTTGTATACCCTATTACATGGATATAATAAAACACATTTTTACAATTAAAAATTTTCAGAAACCCTGCAGACATTACAAAAGTCAACTTTTGCTTAATGAACATGTTTCTAATAATTTTTTTTGAAGTAATAATTTTGGAAAACCAACACCAACAGGCATTTTGTGAATAGCATCCTAGAAATATAGACCTGCACACCATCTGTCTAATTGAGGGCTCGTGTGCTTTCTCATTTGGGAATAGAGCTTCAATACTGATGCTTCACAGATAATTTTCAATATATACTTAGCATAAGAACATAAGAACGGCCACACTGGAACAGACCAATGGTCCATCTAGCTCAGTATCCTATCTTCTGACAGTGTCCAGTGCCAGAAGCATTGGAGGGAATGAACAGAAAAGGGGAATTTCTAGTGATTCACCCTCTGTGGTCCAGTCCCAGCTTCTGGCAGTTGGAAGTTTAGGAATACCCAGAATATAGGGTTGTATCCCTGACCATCTTGGCTAATAGTCATTGATGGACCTATCCCACATGAACTTATCTAAAGCTTTTTCAACCCAGTTATACTTTTGGCCCTCACATGGTGCCAGCAACTGTCCTGCTTGGCAAACAGCTAAGAACAAAATTACCACAAATTGAGATAAGAGCAGACAATGAACCTTTGTGTCATAGAATCATAGAATATCAGGCTTGGAAGGGACCTCAGGAGGTCACCTAGTCTAACCCCCTGCTCAAAGCAGGACCAATCTCCAACTAAATCATCCCAGCCAGGGCTTTGTCAAGCCTGACCTTAAAAACCTCTAAGGAAGGAGATTCCACCACCTCCCTAGGTAACCCATTCCATTGCTTCACCACCCTCCTAGTGAAAAAGATTTTCCTAATATCCAACCTAAACCTCCCCACTGCAACTTGAGACCATCACTCTTTGTTCTGTCATCTGCTACCACTGAGAACAGTCTAGATCCATCCTCTTTGGAACCCCCTTTCAGGTAATTGAAAGCAGCTATCAAATCCCCCCTCATTCTTCTCTTCTGCAGACTAAACAATCCCAGTTCCCTCAGCCTCTCCTCCTAAGTCATGTGTTCCAGTCCCCTAATCATTTTTGTTGCCCTGCGCGGGACTCTTTCCAATTTTTCCACATCCTTCTTGTAGTGTGGGGCCCAAAACTGGACACAGTACTCCAGATGAGGCCTCACCAATGTCGAATAGAGGGGAACGATCACGTCCCTCCATCTGCTGGCAATGCTCCTACTTATACAGCCCAAAATGCCATTGGCCTTCTTGGCAACAAGGGCACACTGTTGACTCATGTCCAGCATCTTATCCACTGTAACCCCTAGGTCCTTTTCTGCAGAACTGCTGCCTAGCCACTTGATCCCTAGTCTGTAGCAGTGCATGGGATTCTTCCGTCCTAAGTGCAGGACTCTACACTTGTCCTTGTTGAGCCTCATCAGATTTCTTTTGGCCCAATCCTCTAATTTGTCTAGGTCCCTCTGTATCCTAATCCTACCCTCCAGTGTATCTACCACTCCTCCCACTTAAGTGTCATCTGCAAACTTGCTGTCATAAAACTCAGACAGTCCAAGACCACATGTTTCAATGTGGGAAATTTAGTTTTTGTCAGAAACCTTCAGCCTCGCAACAAACTCTCTACACCCTTTTATCCTGAGCCGTACAAGATCACAATGGTGAAAGACATGATGGTCACTGACCAGAGAGGATCCTGTAAAATCACATGAATTGCATCTCTAATTAGGAATTCAGTCAGGCATGCATAAATTAGGAATGCATATATTGATATAATACCAGTAGTACCGCAGAAAACAAACAGAATCCAATACCTGAAACACAGATAGAAAATAAAATGCTCACTGAGAATTTTCAGTGATTATTTTTCAGTATGTATTAGGGCTAATTTTGAAAATGTTCAACTTTTCATTAATTTGAGGTCAAAGAAATGCTGATACAGGAAAGAAGAAAAAATGGCTTTATGAACATTTGCATCTCTCTCTAGTCCAATGTGATTCAGAGCATACAGGTGATAATTCTCTTGACAAGAGGTCCTCACAGTGTAATCCATGGACTACTGGTGCTCCATGAGTGGGCTGCTCACATGGCACTGGGTCTCTCCATTCCAAGCTGCTACATCACATTAAAATATCACTAAAATGTATTATATTCTTACCTAACGTTACATTTCCATGCAAACAAGTACTATAGTTATCACAGGGATGTTACATGAACGGGAGGGTGATTGCCTTTTGGACCATCTCCTTTCATATTTACAATTTCTGTGTCGGAATAAGACATAGTTCAGTTTATGGAAAAGTCTGAGATCTCCTGATCTAGATATTCATCCTGTGATGACATTTGGCTCATCAGCAGATTCACAGACATCTGGAGCTGTGTTCTGGTAACTTTCTTACAAAGAGTGTGGTCACCCAATATGAAATTAGGGCGCCAATGATCAATTAACTTTGCCTTTCTTTCTTTCTGGACAGAAATGCCCAAGTATGTATGTATTTTGTGATGTTGCCATAAATATACAGGGCATTTTCCAAACACAAAGGAAGACGCAGCCCATGCCTCAAACAGTTTACAGCGTATAATCATGGTGGGATTTGAAAATGTTCCCCAATTGTACTAAGCCCCAGTTATGAGAGTACCTGAAAATTTGCATTGTGATTGTCCTATTATATGCCTAAGCCCAAATGGTACCAACTAGTGTGACTCATGAAACACCATGACCGTTCAGTACTGGCATAGAGGGAGAGACTGCTACTCACTGAATTACCAAAAGCACATTTGTAACTGTGGAGTTCTTTAATTCAAATAATGACCGAGGCTCACACCACTTAGCTTGTTTGGCTGCTGGGACAGCCACACAAGCTATAATGGTTGCAGATGTAAGCTTCCGCATTGGTTTGCTAGTTCTGAAGTGAAGAGCCTAGTTAATGCAATTGCAGTACTGTTTTTGACATCACATTTCTCTGTTGTTAGTCTGGTTTGTGAGACTTTGAATTCACTATATAAATCCGAGAAGATAAAGGTTCACACAATTAGAACAAGAGCAGGGAAATGTGCCTGGAGAAAGCAGCACACAGAGGACGAGGAAGGACAGAAGGAAAAAGATAAAGTATAGTGGGAAGGAGCTAAATGGGATAAAAAATGATAGTAATGAGGAAGGTGTATGTGTTAGAGAGAGAGAGAAATGTAAGGAGAAAGATAAAAGGAAAAAAAGAAGTAAAAATAATCAAGCAGAAAGAGTAGGAGAAAAACACAGACATTAGGAAAGAATGGATTAACAAAACTAAAAATAGACTGAGTATATAAAGCCCTAAAGTGCCCAAAAAGGACAGGTAAATATCGGTTCCATACTGTAGCTCTATGGATCTATGTGGAATTTCATCCTGTTATAACTGTTTATCATACTGTAGTAAATCTCATGCTTCCAAAAGCTTTCTTTGGAACCCCTTTTGTCCTGTAACACCATTGCAAATCCTGAATAACTTTATGACTTCATTGCAGAATTACTCTGAATTTACAGTGGTGAAACTGAGAGCAGAATTTAACCCAAAGGATTAGTTCGAAAAAATTATAGGAGACTTTGTTTTTTATGATTTTTTTCTATGAAATTTCACAATAAGGGAGTAAGAGCATTGGAGGGTGAAAGGAAAGAGGAATAGTGAATAACTTATTTTTTTCCTCCAGAGAAGCTCTGAGGTAGAACTAGAAAACCCTGGATTTACAGAAGGGCATAACAGATTAGGATGCCAATGCAAAATATTGCCTAAATAAATTTGCAATTTCCTCATTATACCATATAAACCTCTCCTGCAATGTCTGGCATAATATTTCGATTAGATGGATTTAAAGATTTTGAGATACAGTACTCTAGGTAAACGGTAGCCTGATTTATATGTTTAATGATCTGCGACAGGGTATGTGCCCCACACAGTCCCAGGATGGTGTAATGTGGGCCTGCAAGGCCAGTTATGTTATCTGGCTGCACCTACAGGGATAGCAGACTTAATTAAACATGAGTCCCAACTGGGGAAGGCGCTTGGTGGTTCCAGGAAGTTCAGAGCGAAAGAGGGCTGCAGAGAGAGTGTGCAGTCACCCTCTGGGTCAAAAAACAGGGAGACCAGGGATAGAGGAAGCTTTGGGATTCTTGTCTGAATAGACAGGTCTGGCAGGAAGCCAGAGAGGACACAGAGCAGCCACCAGTGTGGAGCAGGGTCTGGTAGGAAGTCCTGACACAAGGACAGGAACTGGAACTCCAAGGAGAGAGCCCTGGGAGGTATTCAGACAGGAAGAGAGCAGGAAGAGCTGTGAGAGGTGTAAGGTCAAGCCCAAGGACAGTGAAAATGGGTTTAGGTTTGTATTTGATGGTATAGAAGGTTTTGTGGGAAGGAATCCTGGGAATCCTGGCCATGAAATAAGGGTTAACTTAGAGGGGTTTTGGGGAGAAGGCCTGAGAGTGGCTGAGGAGGAAGAAGCCCAGAAAAGCAGGAGCAAGGAGTTGGACTGGGCAGACATTGGCTGATAGTTAAAAGGTCCCTGGGCTGGAGCCTGGGATAGTGGGAGGGTCCAGGTTCCACTGCTAGACACTGGCATGGTGGTGTGAAGACCCCTGAGAAGGTTCAGGGACAATTCAAGCCCTGAGATACGAGCGTGCAAGGACCACAGGAGCTGGAGTCGGGGACTGAAGACCTTTTTGATGATACCAAAAGATGTTTTCTCTTGGACTCTCTGTTACCTCAGAAAGGAGAGGACCAAATTGTGACCCGGCCAGAGGGATTAGTTGTGGGAAGTGAGACCACAGGAGCGGGGATCCGCAGGGGGCTCAGAAGAAGAGAGAGCTGCTTTGCCTCGTCTGGCCACAAGGAGACACTCTTTCAGTGAGTGAACTCCTTCACAGTATCCAGCTCGCTAATTCTAGGTATGGAGTTGATTTCAAAGGGATAATCTGCTACAGGGAGAAAGCCCTACATATCATTCATTTGTTCTTTTTTTGTCACTTGTCCAAATTATTAAAGTTTCCTAGCAGGGAGCTTTTTTGAGGTGGGAGGGAAGAGATGGAAAAAAAACTAAGTCAAATTGACACCCTCCCCATTGAAAAAATCAGGAAATCATAGTTTATATAGACATTGGACCATATTTTCTCAATCTTTGCACAGCATTCCCATTGACGTCAATGGAAATTCCATTTCAGAACAAAGACAGAATGTGGCCCTTTGTCATCATGCAGTAAAACAATGTAAAACATGCATTCTTGAAATATTTCCAGTCATAGTCTTGGCAGAATCTCCAATACTTGTTAGGCTTCCATGAAACTTGAGTGTGGAGTTTCCCATTCTGGAAGAATACAATGGAATATTTATATTTAGGGAGAGATTTAAATCCAGTGTACAGTGTATTTCTTCCTCACACTTGGCAGTTTGGAATGTGCAGTTCAAAGGAGCATGTTATGTCTTGTAACAATTTTGCCACATTATATTTTCGGTGTCTACATTAGTCATATCTATCAATAAATTTTCTTAATAAAAACCACAAAGGTGGCACTATCAAAGTAAGGAATTAGAGATATGGAACAGCTTCCATATGAGGAGAGATTAAAAAAGCTGGGATTGTTCATCTTAGAAAAGAGACGACTAAGAGGGGATGTGATAAAAGTCTATAAAATCAAGAATGGTGTGGAGACAGTGAATAGGGAAGTGTAATTTACCCCTTCACATAACATAAGAACCCAATGAAATTCATAGGCAGCAGATTTAAAACAAACAAAAGGAAGGACTTTTTCACACAATGCATGGTTAACCTGTGGAACTCTGTGTCAGAGAATGTGGTGAAGGCCAAAAGTATAACTGGGTTCAAAAAAGAACGAAATAAGTTCGTGGAGCCAAGACGGTCAGGGAAGCAACCCCATGTGCTGGGTGTCCCTAAACCTTTAACTGCCAGAAGCTGGGACTGGACAACAGGGGCTGGATCACTCCATAATTATCCAGTTTTGTTCATTCCCTCTGAAGTATCCAGCACCGGCCACTATGGGAGCCAAGCTACTGTGCTAGATGGACCATTGGTCTTTCCCAGTATGGCCATTCTTATGTTCTCACGAATTGCCAGATGTAAAGCGGTACTCTCTGTTAGTACACCCTCCTCTCAGCACTACTTAGAAAAAATAATAATGGTCACATCCTGTTTCCCAAATACAGTATACTCCAGATTATTTGAAACTCTAGTATCCAAACCCCTTCCTTGTCCCTGCCCCCCAAGCAACTGCCTTTAGGCATCTCCTCAGTCATCTACCCTGCCCAGCTGGTGCCATGCAAACCCCACAGTGAAACCCCTGCCATCCATGTCCAGTAGGCTACATGAACAGATCCTCCCCCTCACCTTCTTCCCAAACCTTTGCGTTGCTCTTTACCTGGTTGGTGTCAAAGCTCTGGACCTGGCTGTTGCAGCACCGCGGGCTGTAGCACTGAGGTACCCAGATCTCTCTTCAGCACAACCTCCATGCTACTCCCCAGCAAACCCACAGGAGCCAGTGCTGGGGTGCATGCCAAGCTGAGCAGCCACAGCAGAAGCTCAGTGCTAGGGAGTCTGCTGCCTTGCTGTTACCATGCACGAGTAGTAACAACACAAGTCTATATTCTGTCCAGCTGTTTCGAACTGCAAGGGAGAGATCTGGAGGGATTGGGGTGAGAGGCTGCATGTTCAACAGCCTCTCAATTATCCCAACTCTCGACTATATAAATAAATATAAATTAAATAAAATCCATATCCCCAGGCTATTTGGGCAAATGGGTGTATACTGTAATACAAAACAGTATGAGTGCCTCCCTGTGGATATATATTTTCAACTAGGCTGGGATTTTCAAAGGAGACATGGGAGATGGATGTACAAATCCCACTGATTTTTTCAATGACTCCCAATTCCTTGGGCAGGGTTGAAAAATCACAGTCCTAATTTCACAAAGAATATAACGTTACATGAATACACAGCCTTAATTTTGCCCACTTGTGCATAAGCATAATAATTACAACCTTTAATTAGGTTAGGCTGCTGGTGTGCTCAGACTAGTGCCTCTCATGCTGTCCAAAATTGTCTCATTGTTTCCTTGTGCTCTACCATCTACCTGTCTCCATCTGTTGCCTCTTATGTGTAGACAGTAAGCTCTTTGTGGCAGGGACCATCTTTCTGTTCTGTGTTCGTACAGCAACTAGCGCAATCAGGTCTTGGTCCATGACTGGGGTTTCTAGATGCTAGGGGTAATGTAAATAATAATAATGTAGGAAGAAAAGACCTGGGTATATTTGTTGATCACGGGATGCCTATGAGTCTCCAATGTGATAAAGCCACGAATAAGGCTAATGTAATCCTAGGGTGCATCAGGCAAAGTATTTCGTGTAGAGACAGGGAAGTGTGATTACCATTGTACAAAGCACACCTCATCTGGAATAATGTGTTCAGTTCTGGTCTCCCATGTTTAAGAAAGATGTCTTCAAACTGGCACAGGTGCAGAGAAGGGCTACTTGTATGAACAGAGGAATGGAGAAGCTATCTTACGAGAGGAGACTTAAGGATCTTGACTTTTTTAGCCTAATAAAACAAAGGCTGAGCGGACGTATGATTGCTCTCTATAAATATATAGAGGGGTAAGCACCAGGGAGGGAGAGGAGTTACATAAGCTAAGGGCCAATGCTGGTACAGGAACAAATGGATATAAATTGGCCAGCCTCAAGTTTAGACTTGAAATGAGATGCAGATTTGTAGCCATCACAGGAATGAAGTTCTGGAATAGCCTTCCGGGGTGCAGTGCGGGCAAAAAAACCTAACTTATTTCAAGATTGAGATTGATAAGTTTTTAGAGGGGATGGTAGGATGAGATTGCCCACCATGGCATGTGACCCACCCACAACTGCTATTAACAAATATCTCCAATGGGTAGAGATGGGACACTAGATGGAAGGGCTCTAAGTTACTATAGTGAATTCTTTCCCAGGTGCCTGGCTGGTGGGTCTTGCCCACACACTTAGGGTCTAACTGATATTTGGGGATCAGCAAGGATTTTCCCTTACGTCAGGTTGGCAGAGACCCTGGGGATTTTTTGCCTTCCTCTGCAGCATGGGTCACAGATCACTTCCTGGTTTTATTTAGAGTAAATGGTGGATTCTCTGTAACTTGACGTCTTTAAATCAATCTATTTGAAGACTTTAATAACTCAGCCAGAGGTTATAGGCATAGTGCCAGAGTAGGTGGGTGAGGTTGTATGGCTTGTGATATTTAGGAAGTCAGACTAGATGATCGTGATGGTCCCTTCTGGCCTTAAAGTCTACGAGTCTAACAGTGTTCACAACTGCAACTGAGTTCAATGGGAGCTGTGTTCTGATCACGTAAAGTGCTATAAAATCTGATAAAGAAGTCCCTAGGCATCTCAAATAGGGCACCCAAAAATGAGTAGGCATCTAGGGGATTTAGCCACATCTCCTAATACCTTAAATGGGAATTTTGTGGCTAAATCTTCTAGTCAGTTTGGAAAATCTCACCCTGGCCCTTTTAATCTTAACAATTTTTTTTTAACTTCAAAGTGCTCACTATTTGATAGCGAAATTGCCAGCAGCATCCAGGAAGTCCTGCATTGGATTCAGTTTGTCAGTTTGGAGCTCCACTACCTTGCCAGTTGTGTACCTGCACTCTTTGCCCTCAAGACAAAAGGTTTTATTTTTTAAAAAGTGTTGCCACTGAATTAAAACTGCTGAGTGGACCTCAAAGAAAGAATTCGCAACAGGTAATGGCCACATGGGGTTGGCTGAATTTGAAGACAAAGGGAAACAGATGCTTTTGGAGGACTGTAAGTGAACACTGGACATACGCATCACATCTGTAGTCCAAGATGTGCATATGTTTTTCAAATCAAGAATAATTGCTCTAATCTGGCCTTCTGTGGAAACATATCTGATGCTGAAGTGAACTGGACTGAAAGGCTGCATTGCAGTTTGGTCTCTTATGGTCCAGATTTTCAAACTCACCACTATTCATGTTGCCAATTACAACAGACTCAGCCAAATTCAGCCTCTGCTATTTGCTTACTTGCTTTGCCATAATGAAGCTGCTTGTTATTTCTCATTCCTTCTTTATTTTGTTTCTACTCTACTTCAGAAAATGTGCATTTACTGTCTATTTGACTATGCTGAAGTCATTCTTAAATCATTAACCAGACAATACATCCAAGGTCTCTGACAGTGACACTGGTCTCCCAGAATGATCCATTTTTCATTTGTAATAGAAGAAGAAACTCTGACAAAGACAAATAACATTAGCAGCAACAAATGCAGCATCCTCTCTATTGTGCTTATGACAAAGCAACAACATACATTACAAGGTGTTGTGGCTGTACTTGAATATGAACAAGGGGCTTGTTTCAGGATGACTACTGGGGATGTGGTCATAGTCAGCCTCTTCTACCAGTTACTATATATTTATCTCCTCTTACGATGACATCTCCAACAATTTGGAACCTCTATGGCATGATTAAGGACCTGAACCTTCTCCCTAAAGATGACCCATATTAAACTAAATCAAAACTTTTTCTAAGGTTTGGAAAAGTTTATTTTGAGGTTTTTTGCCCCAACTTTTCTTCTTTTTCCTGGTTTTGGCAAGGAATAGTGAGATACTGAGAAATAAGTTTTTTTTTCCCCAGGTAATATTTCTGGCCCAGATGACACAAGGAAATACGGTCATGGAAACCTTAAAAGAGAGTCTAATAATATTGTAAAATTTCCAGCCTCCAAGTTTTGGGAAAGCACTTGTATATTTGTATTTTTATCCAGAGCTCATCAACTTTTGAAATTAATTCATCATTATATTAGTTTCAACCTCTTAACAGCATCAGCAAGGCTTGCACTTTTGGCACTGTTGTAAGAAGCAACTGAAAAAATTCAGGCTATACAAATATGAAAAACTGCACAGGGCAGAGCTAATTTCTGTGCACAGGTACTGACTTGTGCATACAAACTAGGCAATTAAATAAGCAAGTCGATAATTAAGCACCTAAATGCTCCTTTGTGTTCCCAATTGACTAATTTCCATGATACCTCCTCACACAAAGGCAGCAATGTTACTGTGTCCAAGGTTTTTGATCATACAATTTAGGCTCTAATCTCAGTCTTGAGAAGCAGTCTCATTAGAGATTTCAGTTCCATTGTCATTTCCCCATCTCTTTTTCTACTTTTCAATCCTGTTCATGGTAGTGAAAGACTTAGATGGCCAAACATTATCTAATCAACTCAGAGGACACTAAAAGGATAAAAGGGTAATCTATTGTATAGTCAACCAGTCAGACTAGGTTTTAAAGTGTCTGCACAAGTCCAGATATAATTTACTCAGGATGCTGCTCACATCTGCAGCTCACATGAAAAAATGGTGCAATGTTAGTTTGCCATAGTTAGTGCAAAGATCAGAGACAAAGCCTGTGTTCAGGTCAAGGATTATGTGGCAACTAATATTTTCCAGTTGAAGAGCTTTTGTTTTAAGGTCTGGTTATGTAAATTAGGTTTTAATGTTGGTGTCAATAGCTTATCTGGTAATTATAATAGTTTTTAAATGCTTGAAGATGATTTGACAGAAATCTTTACTAGTTATGTGTTTTCTACTAATTTGCACTACACATGAATGAAGTTTTGTGTGTGTGTGTGTAAAAAACGTTCTTGGGCATCAGGCTGAGGATATGGCACTTGGGGAAGAGGGCAGGCAGTTATACAATGGATGCAGCGGGGGGTGGGGGGGTCTGTGTTCTTGTTGGCTTTCCTGCAGCTCCAACAGATGCTTCATCATGTCTGTTTGCTCCCCCATTAGCCTCAGCATCGCCTCCTGCCTCTGCTCTTTGTGCTGACTTAATGCTTTCCTGGCCTCTGCCACTGAATGCCTCCATGCATTAAGCTGTGCCCTATCAGTGTGGGAGGACTGCATGAGCTCGGAAAACATATAATCGTGAGTGCATTTTTTTCGCCTTCTGATCTGCGATAACCTCGGGGACGGAGATGATAGCGGGAGCAAGGAAACATTTGCACCTGGGGGAAGATAAAAAGGGAGAGTAAAATTTAAGATGATACATTTCTGAGAACAAAAGGGAGACTCTTTCATAGTGAATCAAGCAATTCACAGCAGACAGCACATGTGCTTTAGGTACAAGGTCGCATTTTGCCTTTTATATTGAGCGCCTGCCGGTATGGTGACACATCACAAACGGCTGGGCAACAGAATACAGTTTCCAGGAAGCCATGGTAAGCCAAAGGGTACACGGGGTTGGCTTTTTACGCCTTCATAACATGTGGGAATGGTTTCAAATTGCAACATCCTCCTTTCCCATAGCAAGCAATGCCAGTTGGGTTTCACATTTAAAAGGAGGGGCTGCAGTTTTTGGGTGGATGTGCAGCACACACCTCCCCCCACTCCACTGCATGGCTATTCTCTGGGATGATCCCTTCACCCCTCCCCTCGCCGCATGGCTATTCTCCGGGATGATCCCTTTTAGCCAAGTGCAAACAACCCAGCATGAATGGGGTCCTTTTACTGTTCTCTTACAAAAATTCCCCAATTTCAACCAGGTGACCATGAATGATATCACTCTCCTGAGGCTAACACAGAAAGATAAAGACCAAATGTTGCTTGAATGAGACCAAAACCCAGGACCATTCGCTGCCATGCTTTGTGCTGCAATGATTCCAGACTACTTGCTACTGGCTTGGCATGGTAAAATGTCCTACTGTGGAGGACGAAATAAGGCAGCCATCTCCAGAAACCTCCTGCAAAGGCTTTCAGAGTACCTCCAGGAGAGCTTCATGGAGATGTCCCTGGAGGATTTCCGCTTCATCCCCAGACACGTTAACAGACTTTTCCAGTAGCTGTACTGGCTGTGAATGCATGTCAAGTCTTCAGGGCAAATCAAACTTAAACATGATTGCTTTTAAACCCTGTACTGTAGTTATAAATGTGCACTCACCAGAGCTACCTTCTTCTACTTCAGGGTCGGGGATCCCGCCTTGGGAGGGTATTGGCTCCAGGGTGATGAAAAGATCCTGGCTGCCAGGAAGAACGGATTCACCACTTGCCTGCTGTGCATTCTCCTCCTCCTCCTCTTCCTCATCCACAAAATCCTTCTCTTTGTTGCTTGAGGCTCCCCCCTTGCAGGTGTCCACGGACAGTGGTGGGGTAGTGGTAGGGTCCCCCCCTAGAATGCCATGCAGCTGATCATAGAAGTGGCATGTATGGATCTCTGACCCAGAGTGGCTGTTTGCCTCCTTTGTCTTTTGGTAGGCTTGCCTGAGCTCCTTGACTTTTACACAGCACTGCTGTGTGTCCCTGTTGTAGCGTCCCTCCACTATGCCCTGTGTGATTTTGGCATATATATTAGCATTTCTTCTTTTTGATGGGAGTTCAGCCTGCACAGATTCTTCTCCCCATATAGCAATCAGATCCAGTGTCTCCCTGTCAGTCCATGCTGGAGCTTGTTTGCGATTCTGGGGGGACTGCATGGTCACCTGTGCTGCTGAGCTCGCCACACTGACCAAATAAGAAACGAAATTCAAAATTTCCCAGGGCTTTTCCTGTGTACCTAGCTAGTGCATCGGAGTTCAAAGTGCTGTCCAGAGCGGTCACATTGGAGCACTCTGGGATAGCTCCCAGAGGCCAATACTGTCGAATTGTGTCTGCACTACCCCAAATTCGACCCAGCAATGTAGATTTTAACACTACTCCCCTCACCAGGAAGGAGTACAGAAGTCGATTTTAAGAGCCCTTTAGGTCGATGGAACAGTGTTGGTTGTGTAGACACATTCATTTTAAAATTGACCTAACACGGCTAAATTTGACCTAACCCTGTAGTGTAGACCAGGGCTTAGAGATGCCCAGGGGTGGTGTTTAGTTTTCCCAGATTGTTGGGTGGGGGCTAGAGCCAGTTCCATTTTGTATTGTAAGGAGGAACTCCTAGATATTGCACACAACCTTGTTGCTGCCCACTTCACCTAGCAGAAAGGTAACACATACAACACTCCTGTTAATTCACTCCAGTATGATATTAGCCTTTTTCACAACTGCATCACATTGTTGACTCATATTCAGTTTGTGACACATTATAACCCCCAGATCCTTTTTGGTAGTACTACCATGTAGCTAATTATTCTCTATTTTGTAGTTGTGCATTTCATTTTTCTGCCTTAAGTGTTGTATTTTGCAGCTGTCTTTACTGAATTTCATCTTATTGAATTTAGACCAATTCTTTAATTTATCAAGGTCGTTTTGAATTCTAAACCTATTTTCGGAAGTACTTGCAACCCCTCCGAGCTTGGTGTCATCTCCAGATTTTAAAAGCATACTCTCCACTCTATTATTCAAGTAATTATTGAAAATATTGAACAGTACTGAAACCAGGACTGACCCCTGCACAACCCCACTAGATATGTCCTCCCAGTTTGGCAGCAAACTACTGATAAATACTTTTGAGTAGGTCTTTCAAGCAGGTATAAGCCCACTTTATAGTAATTTCATCTAGACCATATTTCCTTAGTTTTCTTACTTGAATGTCATATGGGAGTGTATCAAGAGGCTTACTAAAATCAAGACATATCATGGCTACCTCTCCCCCTGTGACATTATGTATCTCGGGGGAACACCCTACACCCCCATGTTCATCTTTCTAATATGATTGTGTGGTATCCAATGTAAAGTTTGTCATGTCGGGTGTCTTTGGAAAGCTCATGATGCACTTAGCATTGTTGTTATAGTAATGTTATAGGTTTCATGTACATAGTTATGAGGCTGAAAATATGTCCTCATGGCTTAAAACAAGCCCAGGCAAAAACTCTCCAAGAGCAGAGGGACAGTTCAACCTCATCAGGGCATGTATGGGACAAACCCAGCCCAGCCTCACAGGAACAAAAGCCACTGGCCTAGGCAGCAACAAAGGATCTGTTGGACTCTTGACTGAGTCACTGTCTTCCTTTGGTCAGTTTGAAACTATGATGAGGTAATGCTCACCTGACTCTGATGTTGGGGGGGGGGCAAAGCCAAGAGGGAAGAAAGAACACGATGAAAGGGAGAGACATTTGCCATGCTCTTCCTCTCTCTTCCACCTCCAACTACAGACATCATCATCAAGCAACTGAAGCGCTTATCAAAGGGGAGATCCTGGCTGCAGGGCAGACAGCCAGCCTGTGGTGAGAAACATCTAAGTTTGTAAGGGCACTAAAAGTGTTAAGATCAGCTTAGAATGTGTTTTGCTTTTATTTCATTTGACCAAATCTGACTTGTGCTTTGACTTATAATCACTTAAAATCTATCTTTGTAGTTAATAAATTTGTTTGTTTATTCTACCTGAAGCAGTGTGTTTGGTTTGAAGCGTGTCAGAGACTCCCCTTGGGATAACAAGCCTGGTGCATAGCAATTTCTTTGTTAAATTGACGAACTCATATAAGCTTGCAGCGTCCAGCGGGCATAACTGGGCACTGCAAGATGGAGGTTCCTAGGGTTGTGTCTGGGACTGGAGATATTGACTAGTGTCATTCAGGTGCACAATCCAAGCAGCTTACATGCCAGAGTCTGTGCGTGAACAGCCCAGGAGTGGGGGCTCTCACAACAGAGTAGGTTAAGGCTGGCTACCAGAGTCGAGGATTGGCATGACCTAGCAGATCACCGGTCCAGATAACACTTGAAGTCCCAAGCCCTGGCAGGTGCACCCTCCAGGGTGAAGCCCCAAGCCCTGGCAGGTGCAGCCCATGGGGCTGAAGCCCTGAGACCCCCCCCCACTGCTGGGCAGAAGCCATGAGACCCACCTCCTCCACCCCACTGGGCAGAAGCCCCTACCCCACCACCCTGCTGCAAAGCAAAGGTCCCAACCTCCACCCTGCCATTCTGGTAAGTGGAGAATGGGGAGGGCGTCATGGAGGAAGGGTCTCTGCGAGCTGCAATTTAACAGTAAAAGAGGCACATGTGGCTTACAAGCCACAGTATGGCCACCCCTGGTCTATGATCTATCATTGCATGATCTTTTTCACCCAAATTGTCTTCCACCTTCGGTTTACAACCAATTTCTCCAAAATCAAGATTTAATACTGAAATCACATGTGGCATCAGTCACATGTCTAACTAGTATTTTACATATAAATTTACCAATTTGCCACTTGAATTCTGATGTATATTTTAATGCACACTGCTGTGTAAATAATTCTACATTACTGATATTTATTTACTCCTGGGGGAATTCTGTGCCAAAAAATTAAAAATTCTGCTCACAATATTTTAAAATTCTGCAAATTTTGTCAAAATAACACTACATAATCATACCAGTTTCAATTATTTTGGTAATCTATTTCAATATACCTGTCAGCAACTATGTCTATAATAATACAAACACACACAAAAATTCCCCCAGGAGTAGGGAGTTCAAGAAACCCTGATGACAACCTGGTTTCTGTTTCTCTGCCTTCTCTCCCCCCCGCCCCCGCAATCCCACAGAACCCAGCTAGGGGGCTAGACACCCACAACCCCTCCCTCCCAGAGCCCAGCCACAGGCCCCTCTGCAGATACCCATCCGCCTCTTCCCCAGAGCCCAGGGATCCAGAGGGAGAAATAGCCTGATGCTCAGTCCCAGGCTTGCACAGAGTTTCCTGCGCGCCACCCTCTCCTTCCCTCAGGGCATGCTGGGAACTGAAGCTGCCAGGAACCCTCTAGCTCCCTCTTCCTCCCTCCCAGCAGTGTCTTCTATGTGCAAGCTGGGCTCTGCCAAGTCCTGTGGCCCCTAATGAGGGCTAGCAGCACTACAGCCCATTTCTGTGGGGGAAAGGAAATTCTGCATGCACGTTAATTTCTGCAAAATTCTGCATTGCGCAGTGATGCAAAGTTCCCCCAGGAGTATTTATTCCACAAATAGAAATTATATAGCAAATGTCATGGAACATTGCTGCCAGTAGTAATGGCTCACATTTAGAGCCAAATTTTGTTAAACTGAGGCTCAAGGTCTATTTGTAAAATTGTTCTTGCATTCTGTACTGCCATTTGCAAGTTCAGTTACTATAATTATAATAAAAATGGCCATTTTAATTTGCAAATAACAAATTTTTATATGCAGATGTAGATTAGCACCTACAGAAATAGTCATGCAGTTGTAAAAACTCTGTGTCCTTAAAACTGTGTCTCTGAAGTTTATCCCAATTCTATGGCATATAAGGAGAAAAGGTAAGCAAAATTCAATTTCCATGGCATTATTACATGTGTATTGTGGAACAAGATGATTCTACATGATAATTGCATGTGTCAAAATGCCAGACAAATAAATAAAATTCAATATAAGAAAATAAACTCACACAAGAATTAAAGATCAAAAAGCTAAAATTTCAGCCCATCAGTCTGAGCCCTGGTGATGACAGATAAAATAAAGACATTAGGCAAACCATAACAAAAAGACTATGAGTCAGTGATTCCTAACTTCATTAAAGACAAACAACACAGACAAGTAAAGAAACCAGATGCACTGTTTGATTCACCATGTATGGAAAGCACTGTATTTGTATAGTTAATAATCACATCACCAGGAGGCATAACACTAAGAGAGGAGACATTTTAGTGGGACTGTACATTTCTTGGTCATGGGACTTTAACATCTCCTGTTGTCTGTAATCAGAACTGAAAACGTCAGATCAAATTTTGTTTTTCTCAGCAAAATACAGGCCAAATAAGGTGTAAAAGCAGACAACAAAATGTTCAAATCCAGAGGATCTAGTGCATGCTGAACTTTTTTTTGTTGGCATCCTTTCATCTGAGAGAGACAGTGGGAATTGCAGCCTATGATGTAGATAGTTTGCAATATCTCATGTGACTGAATAGTCCAATCTGAGATTTGAATGATCTTTGGCAGTTATTGCAAATGTATGTATCTTGGTTGGGAGCTGTTTGCTTCCTACGGGGTCTTTTCTCTTCAAGCTGTAGGAGCCAGCTTCTGTCTGGACTTTGATGCCCTGATGCAGACAATGGAGCCATTTGTTATGATCACTTGCCAAGTTTTCCCATTGGTCAGAATCAATTCAAAATTCTTTCAGATCTTGCTTGCCTGTGTCTTTATAGCGAAGCTTGGGATGTCCTGTTGTTCTTGTTCCATCTGATAGCTCCCTGTATAGTATGTCCTTGGGTATGCATCCATCTTCCAACCTACTCAGATGGCCCAGCCAGCACAGTTGTCTTTGCTTGAGCAGGGCTGTCACACTTGGTAAATTTGCCCTTTGAAGAATCTCTGCTTTGGTGACTTTATCCTGCTATTTGGCGTTGAGTATATGCTGTAACCAGCGTAGGTGGAAACTGTTTAAATCTTTTCTCCTGATAAGCATAAGTTGTCCATATTTCCCCACAATACATGAGAGTGTTGAGGACGCAAGCTTGGTACACTAACATTTTGGTCTTGATGGTAAGCTTTGAGTTATTGCATGCTCTTTTAGTTAGTCTGATAAAGGTGGTGGCAGCCTTTCCAATATAAACATTTAATTCTTCATCCAGTGAGAGATTGTTGGTCACTGGAGAACCTAAGTGGACTACTTCTAGCTGGTTTGTATTTAAGGTAATTGAAGGATCTTGTGGAAGGTCCTAATGCAACTGTTTTCTTGATGCTGATGGTGGGAGCAAATGCTTGACAGGCACTTGAAAGGCAGTCCATGAGTTCTTGTAGATCTTCATCGTGGGCTATGAGGGCAGCATCATAAGTGAATATAAGTTCCCTGCTTAGCACCTTTTTGACTTTGGTCTTTGACTTAAGTCAGGACAGAACCGAGTAACTGGAATACCATTGTGTAGCTGAATTTTGCTGTGGGTTTTGAACCCAGCTTTTGTTGCTTTTTATTGGTCTAGCGGTCAGTTAAAGAACTATAGTTCTCTCAGCCCTCTGCCTTCCAAGATCCAAGTATATGACACATGATTTTTAAATGACTTAAAATTGGGAATGGAAAAATAATTATTTGAACATGTGCTTAAGGGTGACCTCTGTGCCTCCCCCCCAGTTTTCTCTTTTTTAAATAGAAAAGGAGTTTGTTTCAGTGGTCTGAGCACAGGACTGGGAATCCAGAAGTCTTGATTTCTAATATTGGCTCTGCCACTGATTTCCCCTGTGCCTTTGGACAGGTCACTTAACTCTTTGCCTCAATTTCCCCATATGTAAAAATATTAATAGCTCTTGCCTATATCAATGGCCTGCTGTGTTTGAAAAGTTTGAAAAGTACTTTCAATATGAACAGTAGTATATACTGGCTAAATACAGCAGTAGCAATAACAAATAATAATCATAGGGTTATGTGCTGAATAGTTCCAAACTGATACTTTAAAAAGAGTAATTGTTAATTATGTTAAATGAATTTTAGACAAATAAACATGAATATATTACATCACTTTCTTGCATGAAAATACTGGTTCCCCGTACAAGCAGACTAGATGACGGTTGGAAGCAAGATATTCAGTAACTATTTGTAAGACTCAGTAGGATGGACACTTTTCAGTTTGCCTATGGAAGCAGAACTCTTGACGCTGACCCCAAATGAGGTGTAAACAGTAATTGTCTAAACTTTTAATGTAACAGCTTAAAAAAAATTAACCTAAGCATATCATTAATACAATATCATGAATCCAATAATGGCTTTAGTCTCTGATTAAGAATAGTCCTTCATTAAATGGTGGGGAGGAGGAACTTTGGAGTCACTAGTTCGGCTTTGTATATTACAGAGTACATAAAAAGAGTTGTTAAAGGATAAAAATGTAATGCAATAATTACGATTGTAGAATATTGAAAAAGACTCCCAGGCAGTTATTGGTTTCAGTTATATGACACTGTATAGAACAGGGGTCGGCAACCTTCGGCATGTGGCCCATCAGGGTAATTCGCTGGTGGGCCATGGGACATTTTGTTTACATTGACCGTCCATGGGCACGGCCCCCCCCACAACTACCAGTGGCCATGGTTTGCCATTCTCAGCCAATGGGAACTGTGGGAAGCCGTGGGCTGCAGGGACGTTCTGGCTGCAGCTTCCCGCAGCTCCCATTGGCCAGAAATGGTGAACTGTGGCCACTGGGAGGTGCGCAGGGCCATTCCTGTGGATGGTCAATGTAAACAAAATGTCTCACAGCCCACCGGTGGATTACCCTGATGGGCCGCGTGCCGAAGGTGGCTGACCCCGGATAGCATGTTTGGATACAACATTATAGTTAGAGATGTGGCGCTTCTTTTACAAAACTTGTGCCCTCATCCAGTCAGAGAACTGAAACTAGACCATCTGACTTATCTGTCCAATCACAGCTAACCAATGCATCGCATCTCAGATAGTGACTTCTCACAGAAAACCATTAATGATCAATCCACAGAGTTAAAAAAATACACAGACATTTAATTGATTAATATCAAATAACAAATACATTTGGGTATACCACAATCTGCTCCTTCAAATTCTATATTCTGAAAAATTATTCAATATACTTTATTCATTCATCAGTTATTGAAGCTTTGATCCAAAGACGGGAACACTGACTTTGCCCCAAAGTTTTTCACAGTAAACTTCCTAAATATTGCTACAACCTGATGGTTATTGGCCACTGATATCACAACCAAAATGAACAGATTAATAGATTCCAAGGCCTGATGAGACCACTATGATCATCTAGTCTGACCTCCTGTATAACATATTTCCTGGAAATAATTCCTGTTTGAATAAGTTAATACCTTTACAAAATCACCAATGATGGAGAATATACCATCACCCTTGATAACTGTTCCAATGGCTAATTATCCTCACTTACATTAAATTTCAGCCTTATTTCCAATCTGAATTTGTCTAGCTTCAACTTCCAGCCATAGGATCGTGTTATACCTTTGCCTGCTAGCTTGAAGAGCCCATTATCAAGTATTTGTTTCCCATGTAGGTACTTACAGGTTGATCAAGTCACCCACTTAACCTCCTCTTTATTAAACTAAATAGATTGAGCTCTTTGAGTCTATCACTATAAGACATGTTTTCTAGTAGTTTAATCATTCTTGTGGCTCTGAACCTTTTCCAGTTTAACAGCATTCTTCTTGAACTGTGGACACGAGACGTGGACACAATATTCTAGTACTGGTCACACCAATGCCAAATACAGAGGTAATAACCTCTCTATTCCTACTTAAAATTCCTGTTTGTTCATCCAAGCATGACATTAGCCATTTGGGTCACAGATCCGATGAAGTGAGCTGTAGCTCACGAAAGCTTATGCTCAAATAAATTGGTTAGTCTCTAAGGTGCCACAAGTCCTCCTTTTCTTTTTGCGGATACAGACTCACACGGCTTCTCCTCTGAAACCTGTCATATTAGTAGCTCATGCTCAATTGATTATCCACCATTACAGACAAGTCTTTTTCAGATTCACTGCTTCCCAGGATAGAGTCCCCCATCTTGTATACATGGCCAACATTCTTTGTTCCTAGATGTATACATTTACATTTATCCATATTAAAATGCATATTTTGCTTGTGCTCAACTTACCAAATGATCCAGATCACTCCATATTAGAGACCCATCCTCTTCCTTATTTACTACTCCCCCAATTGGATGTCATCTGCAGACTTTATCCGTGATGATTTTATGTTTTATTCCAGGGTGTTGATAAAAATGTTCAATACCATAGGGCAAAGCATTGATCTCTGCCAGACCCCACCAGAAACCCACCTGCTCAGTGATGATTCTCAGTCTACATTAACATTTTGAGACCTATCAATTAGCCAGTTTTTATCCATTTAATGTGTTCCACTAATTTTATACTGTTCTAGTTTTATAATCAAAAAGTCTTGCAGTACCAAGTCAAATGCCTTACAGAAGTCTTAGTATATTATATCAAAGGATTACTTTATCATCCAAACTTGTACTGTCATCAGAAGAGATACCAAGATAGTTTGAAAGGATCTATGTTTAATGAAAAGGGAACTATTGCCTAGTAGACATAATTAAGTAAGTCTACATTTCCCAGACCTCATACATTTCATGTTCTTCTGATACCTATATCTTTCCCCCAGGCATTCTTATTGACCTTGAGCACAACAATTTGCACATATATGGTCCAGTCCTGTTCCCACTGACCTTAGTGGAAATGGGAATAGTATTAAAAGCCTGTGCTTAATATCCTGAAATGGAATAGTGGAAAATACAACATTGCCACTTTATACACTTTAGAGTATCAAGATTATACTTTTGCAAAAGCCATTCTAATGTCTGTAGTAACTGAATTATTGCTGATAACCTTGAATTCTGCATTGTTCATTCAGGCCATGCCCAACATAAACTAGATGGTACCTTCATGCCATAACCGACTAGATGGTTTAATGACTTCAGATTCTAGCAAAGTCCATCATCTTTTGGAAAGGGAGACTGTACTTCTACTAATTTTGGTCTAGTAGTCAAGACTTGCCCCATCTGCAAGTCAGTGTGGTATGAGGTGTTTTTCTTGTACCAGCCATTCAATATGTGCAGCCAGTTCCATAGTCTAAAAGCCTCATAAAACATTCACATATGCCCTTGGAGTGCTCCATATGACAGAATGATGCAATGAAGCCAGTAGATTCTGCTGCCAAGATTCCATAAGCAGTTAAGAGCTGGCTATGAGGACTTGTCTGCTTTCAGAGCCAGGAAGTAAAATCTTTGCTACAGAAAATAAAATAATGCATGAACAGCTTAATTTATTTTCCAAGGAAAGTACCTTGCCTTGAAGGTATATTTCGTACCAGACAGTGTCCCTTGAAAATCTGAAGTAGTTTCATTAAAAAAAATTATTCAGCAATCTTACCTACTGCTCATGCCCCTATTCAATAAAACTCTTAAATGTATATACTTAACATTAGACACATGCGTAGTCATATTGAAGCAAATGGGATCACATCATAGAATCATAGGACTGGAAGGGACCTCGAGAGGTCATCTAGTCCAGTCCCCTGCACACATGGCAGGACTAAGAATTATCTAGACCATCCCTGACAGGTGTTTCTCTAACCTGCTCTTAAAACTCTCCAATGATGGAGATTCCACAACCTCCCTAGGCAATTTATTCCAGTGCTTAACCATCCTGAGAGGAAGTTTTTCCTAATGTCAGCCTAGATTTCCCTTGCTGCAATTTAAGCCCATTGCTTCTTGTCCTATCCTCAGCGGTTAAGAAGAACAATTTTTCTCCCTCCTCCTTGTAACAACCTTTTATGTACTTGAAAACTGTTATTTATGTCCCCTCTCAGTCTTCTCTTTTCCAGACTAAACAAACCCAATTTTTTAAATCTTCCCACATAGGTCATGTTTCCTAGACCTTTAATAATTTTTGTTGCTCTTCTTTGGACTCTCCAATTTGTCCACATCTTTCCTGAAATGTGGCACCCAGAACTAGAAACAATATTCCAGTTGAGGCCTAATCAGCATGAAGTAGATTGGAAGAATGACTTCTCATGTCTTGCTTACAACACTCCTTCTGATACATCCCAGAATGATGTTCACTTTTTTTGAAATAGTGTTACACACTTTATTTACATGCTTAAAGCTGAGCATGTACTTATATGCTCAAAGAAAACAATGACAATATATTTTCAAATGTTTTAGGGAAAATATCTCTAGGAATATAATATTGTTATGCAGGAAGGTATTAATGGCTTCCCTTAATCACAGACCTGGTTAGGATTGTTGGATGTACTAGCACTAGAGAGGGTCAGAAATTTTCTGACTACGTTTTTCCATTGGAAAATGCCAATTTGTCGAAATTGAAATGTTCCATGCAAATGTAGCAATTTTGATCAAATTCTGACGGAAACCAGGTGGACTTCTGAGGGAACCCTGCTTGTCAGGTGCATTTTGAGAGCTACCCAATATCCTGCCAACTCATCCTCCTGGGTCCTCAGCAGCCCACCTACCAGGCTGCTGGGGAGCTCAAGCTTCTGGATCATCAGTAGCCTGCCTTGTGAGCAGAGGGGAAGTCAAGAGGAGTCCCAGGTCCCGTTCACCTGGCTCCTCATTAGCTCTTGCTCCCCTGGCTCACAAGTTCCAATCAATTTTTCCTCCTAATGGCCTGGCAAGACATTGAAATATTGGCTAACTGCTTGAGCCAAGGGGTAACATTGTGTGGGTTACACATAGATGTAGTCCACAGATCAAGTCATCTTTTTTATATGCCGGCATCTTAAAAAATTGCAAGCCATACAGTTCTCAAACACTTCAATACAGCCTACAGAATTCAAGGTTCTTGTATTGACATACTAATTTAAAGCTAGTATTTCAATTCAAGACATACAGGTGCTTCTATTGACATGAAGTTCAAACCTCCTAGGTGAGGTTGAACAATAATTCTCTTAAACTTACGTATTTCATCAGGGAAATCTGACATAGTCATTGCAGGTGATCTTAAAGAATTTAAAGAAAGGCAAGTTAGTGTTTGGCGTTTACTGAATATTAGTGGCTTTTGACAAAGATCAACATAAGAAACTAATAAGAAAACTGAAGTACTGTGTTTTGAAATCCAGGACTAAACAGTAACATGGATAGAAAATTGGCTGGTCAGAAGAATGTAGACATTAGTAATAAATGGAAACAAATTGACCTGGAGAAAAGTAATAAGTGAGTGATGCTGGGACCAGCACTATTATGATTAATGTAAATGACTTCATAATAGGAAAAAACTATATCATATTTAAAAGTATTGATGTTATCAAGATAGGAGGAACAGTAAGCAGTGCTGTAAGCAGAAGAAAACACACATGTAGGAAGATTTGGATAAACCAGGGTAGTAGGTCAGAAAGAATTGATTGTTCCAAAATAAAAGCTCATTTGAGAAGAACTGATTGCAAAAATCAAGAACAATGTTAGTGGATTACAACTGGAAGGCGCTAATGAGAGACACTTGAGGCTGCAATGATTGATAATATTGCAGTGCACTGAAAAGTAGCTGCAAAGAGTGAAAATAGGGAGTTGGAATGTGTAAAGAGGAGTATTAGTTCTAAAGTGAGGGAGATAATCGTTCAGTTATACATGGCACTCCCCAGGGTTCACTGGAATCAGTCGACTCTTTGGTTATGAGGCTTAATAGAGGACATTTAGGGCCTGATCCAAACCCTATTCTCATTGACCTCAATAGCATTTGGGTCAGGATCTTGGATATTAGAATATGCCCAGAGCAGCGCAACAAGGCTAATTTGTGATATGAACAAAATGCCTTATAACTAATGGGTTCAAAAACTAAAATAGATGAATGGAAACTGCAATGGGAACTAATGACAGGCTAGAGATATCTAGGCAGTGTTACAGTCCTGTGACATTTCAGTGGCAATACTTAGATGCATGACTGCATAAAAAGACATTTTGGATAGACAGTAGACCTCACATTTTCAACCAGGAGATCACTTACATTTGGAAGCGGGCTATTAGTGACAAAATGGAGAACATGAGGGTTCCAGGTGACTTAATCTACAATAGATTGGATATCCAGCTTCCAAAAAATCTTCACATGTACATCTGCTGAGAAGCAGGTATTCAGGGTACAGAGGTTGGTACAGATGGCTTTCTCCATCCAAATGTTACTCTTTTACTAACAACAAAAGTACTTCCATGTTTATATTGCTGTACACGAACATTTCAAATAATCTGCTAAACATGGCATTTTTCTCTTGTTCTGCTCCTTGGCTCAAGTTATTTTAGATTCCACATTGATGTTACCGTATATGAGACATATTGCTCAATGTCCCTCCTTTCTCCCCAGCAGTGAGAACCTAAGCTCATTGTTGTTTTGTTTAAACAATGTAACTTGTCCATGAACAGACCACAATAGTTATTAATTTATTCATTACTCCTAATTGTCCAAGGAATAGTTTTTTACAAATGTATTTCACCCTATGGGGCATAAGCCATCAGTTTCATAGTGAAGTCACGATTTGAGCCATGTGCAGTGTTCCCATCTTTCACAACGTTATCAAATGTGTCACAATATTTGGTGTTTCTCATAAAGCTCTGGGCCCTGGAAGCAAGTGATTAGATGAGAATCTCCACTTTCATTTTTTTTAAAAGTATGTTTTTATCTTTCATGGAGAAAAACTGGAAACCATGAGCTGAGTGTACCCTAGAAGCTCAGAAACCATACAGCAAATAAAAAGAACCCCCGATTTACCATTTCTTGATTTTTAAGCCAATCTCATGATTTACTGGGGCCTGACTCAGGATTTTTGAAAACTTGGAATTAGCACTACTGGTTATATGACTAATCACATGGTATCCCGGATTGGATGATCTCACCTTTTTAAACAAGAAGAATATCTGAAGAAGTAGTTATTTATTGCTGTTTTCTGAATTGATCCTCACGACACTCATGGGAAGTAAGGTAAATATAATAATTGAGGCGGAATGATGGAATGATTATCCAAAGATCATATGGGACATATTTGTCAGAGCTGGGAAAACCACCCAGATCTTTTGAGCCACAGTCCAGTGCCTCAAATACAAAACCTCATTTTGATGCTGAATATTTTAGGAAGAAGTTTGGGCACTCCTTAGAGAAAGAGGGAGTTGTATTGGGCCCTACAGTGGCCCTGTACTCTGTGGAAAGGTGATTCTATAGCATAATTGTCCATGTGGATGATCCCCAACTTCAGCACTGCAGACACTGCAGGCCATGCTGCAGACATTTCACTCCATGTTCTGAAGCTAGAAAATGTCCACTGTCCATTGCTTGAGCATCCTCCCTCTTTCTCCTCATAGTCTTCTCCACCCCTCATGCTGCTGCTGTTTGAGAAAAACTGTTCATTTAAAACGTTCACCGAGTCTCTTCCTGACCCTTAACATCCTCACTTGTAGATAAATAAAGCCAGTTTTAATGGCTGGCTGGGCTAATACTTCCATCTTGAATAGAGGTATCTGAATACAAATAGACTTATTTTCATATGTTCATGCCCTAATAGATGTATTCTTTCAATTAAAATAAGAATGCAAATACAAAAAACAGTTGCATCAATGTTCACAAAAAAGTGAACAAAAAAGGTGGAACAGTGTTGGAATGAATTGGGATTTGGGATTTTTGTGAACCCGTTTGTGAATAATTTTAGTTCCTATTCACCCACTTCACATCTAAAAATCTCACAGTGGAGATGCTGCTGCCAAACCATATTGCTAGCTTCAAATCAGAACTACGCAGGTTGAAAGCTCTCTACTTACAATCCACACTGACATACTGATCTCATAGTTTTTATAGGATATAATGCCAAAAAGGCACTGTAAGGGGCTAATCTGCCATCAAGGGCAGTAGTGTCTACTGGTCAGTGCACCCTGTCACCTGGCATTGCCCTTTAAGAGTTTTAAAGGCCCAATAGGAAGCTATACAGAGACCTAAAGAGGATAGGGATAGGGAGGAATGCTCTGGGAATGAATAGTGCTTGGAGAGGGAATCCATTGTACTTATTGTACCACTAAGGACCTCAGGCTAGAGCCTTGCAGAGAGGGAGGACAAGGCTCCCTTCTCACCCAACCAACTGGGGAGGAGCTGGGAGAACGGGAACACCGAAAAGGCTGCCTTCTTCCTCACAGCAACACAGATGCTGACAGGAGAAGGTAGGCCTGCTAAGCTCTCCAGACTGGAAGGTTAATTGGGAAGGGTTTCAGCTGAAAAGAACTGGCAAAAAGCCTTGCAGCTGACTTAAATTACAACCCCAGCTCCAGGAAGAGGGCTGGAGGGGGAACTCCTGTGTGAAGGAGGGGAAAAAAAACAAAACAAATTACCTTATAGCAGGAAGCCTGAGTTATAACCCCAGCTCCAGAGACAGGGCTGAGGGGAATTCTTGCTTAAGGGAGGGAGATATGGCTTGAGACTGTAGGGAACATAACTCCCAGTTCAAGAGAGGGCTGAGGGGAGCAGGGGGAACTTCTGTTTAAAGGATGGATAAGACCGACTAAGGCAAGAACCAACCCAACTCCAGGAAGAGGACTCAGGAGGGAAACTCCTGCTCACAGGAGGGAAAGAGCTGATGAATCCCAGGCAAGAGATAAAGGACATCGCAGTCCAGGTGCTGTGAGAGAGGCTGGGAGCAGCTTCAAGGGGAGTACCACTGTAACTAACAAAGAAGTAGCAGTGAAGAATCATAGAACACAGGTGGAAATAGTGGAATCCAGAGACCTGTGGAAAGACGTCGACAAGAAGGGCAAAGGTAGGAGCAGCCAGCGAAAAAGGTGGAGAGATTGAAGGAATAGTCTTTAGATGTCTAAACAGGGTTCCTTGCACCAAAACCCAGAAAAAGAGGGCAGGCCTGGGTTCCCCTACCCTTCCCAAGATGAAGACAGAAGGTAGAGACATCAGAAGGAGAAGAAGCCAAGCATAACCCTTCTGCCAGGTGGATCCAGCAGCAACCAGGGCCGGGTTCAATATCTAGGGGTTCCTTTCCAATGATAAAACATCGAACCGCTTGAGCGCCCACCGAGTAACCTGGGAAATTTACACACCACCCCTGGGTGCTTCTGAGAGGCAATACTTCCCCACTCGCAAGCACAGAGTCTGAGTGTAGAAAAGAAACTTGTAATAAAAGGAGGGAAGTTAATTTGGGAAAGCTTGGATGTTAATTTGGGAAAACACCGCAAACAGAATTCATAAACATAAACCATGAGTAAAAGACCCACTCCGAAGGAGGTTGGGCAGTGTCCTTTTCCCCTCAGGTTCTTAAGTCCAGCAACCCAAAAGTCCTTTTCACGTGTCTGACCCTTCTTTGCACTCCACTCACAGTTGCTGTCCTTGGTCAGTGCACGCCCAGAGTTCAGAGGTGCAGACCCAGAGTTCACCTCCCCCCTGGTTGGGGTAAAGAGGTACTTTATTTGCTCTGCTTCTCAGGCACTTGCTTGCTGCCCGACTCTACCAGCCACCCGGCTGGCCACTCCTGCTCACTGCTTCTGCCAGCCACCTGCTCACCGCTCTCTCCGCACCCCTCCGCCAGCTGCCCTGCTGGCTTCCTGCTCACCACTCTCACTGTGCCTCTTCACCAGCTGCCCTGCTGGCCACAGCTCTCTGCCACCACCCTGCTAGCCACCTGCTCACCACGCCTCTCCACCAGCTGCCCTGCTGGCCACTCATCGCATCTCTCTAGCACACCAGCCACGCATTCACCAGCTGACTGTCAGTTACCTCCTGCTGTGACCTCTGCACATCAGTCTCTTAGTAATTTTCAGCTCTTTGTAGGCTGGGCAGAAACACTGCCCTAGCTCAAGTGATTGCAGCTCTCAGTGATTTTCAGCTCTGGACAGAAACACAGTCCCACCACATGTGATTTCAACTCTGATTGAGCAATTAAAATAACAAAAGAGGTTCCCAATGAAGCTTATATAGCTCTATTCTTTGAACAGTGGTGGGAGGGGGGAGAAGAAGAGGTTAAACCAGCCTAGGGAGGACCCTGGTATTCCTGCCCGTACCTCTCTTACTTTTGTAAGCAGAGTCAGGATGTGCTCCACCCTGACATCTGGTGGTGAGGTGTGGCAAGTTGTGGAAAAGAACTTCAGGGGCCGATCTCATTTGCATAGGCACACCCACCCTGCCTAGAATGAGGCCATAGCTGCCCAAATGGTCACTTTGGCTGCTGTGGGATCCCCAGTGTCTCTGTTATTGGGGCAGGAAGAATAAAATTGTTATTACCCTGATTATGGGGATCAAGGACAGTGGAAATGTAGGTTTCAGAGTAACAGCCGTGTTAGTCTGTATTCGCAAAAAGAAAAGGAGGACTTGTGGCACCTTAGAGACTAACCAATTTATTTGAGCATGAGCTTTTGTGAGCTACAGCTCACTTCATCGGATGCATACCGTGGAAACTGCAGCAGACTTTATATATACACAGAGAATATGAAACAATACCTCCTCCCACCCCACTGTCCTGCTGGTAATAGCTTATCTAAAGTGATCATCAGGTGGGCCATTTCCAGCACAAATCCAGGTTTTCTCACCCTCCACCCCCCCACACAAATTCACTCCCCTGCTGGTGATAGCCCATCCAAAGTGACAACTCTTTACACAATGTGCATGATAATCACATGAATCACATGAATCACATGAACCCGACTTGATTATCATGCACATTGTGTAAAGAGTTGTCACTTTGGATGGGCTATCACCAGCAGGAGAGTGAATTTGTGTGGGGGGGTGGAGGGTGAGAAAACCTGGATTTGTGCTGGAAATGGCCCACCTGATGATCACTTTAGATAAGCTATTACCAGCAGGACAGTGGGGTGGGAGGAGGTATTGTTTCATATTCTCTATGTGTATATAAAGTCTGCTGCAGTTTCCACGGTATGCATCCGATGAAGTGAGCTGTAGCTCACGAAAGCTCATGCTCAAATAAATTGGTTAGTCTCTAAGGTGCCACAAGTACTCCTTTTCTTTTTAGTGGAAATGTACTTGGCCTTTTGTATGATGGAGGGACTCACCATCAACTAGGTAGCACTCGCTAGGTAAGGGACATGGGTTCCAAAACTCTGTGAACTGAGAGAGGTTTGAGACAGGTATTAGTACCTGGTGGCGTAGGCCCCTTTGTGAGGGCCCAAAACACCAGTTGCACATCTGTCTCTCTCCACTGTAGAATGTCAGAGCTAATTTTGGGTCTTTTAAGAGTCTTGCTACAGGTACCGTGCTGAATTCACTTTGGCCTTATGGTGCACTAGCACTAAGGCTCCCACTACTATAAGCTGAAATCACTGAGCACTGTGTCAAGTAGTGGGGAGCCTGAAGATCTAGAGTGCCGTGGTGCTGTTTGTGAGAGAGCAGAGCTGTTCGTGAGAGAGCGGAGTGGAGCCGTGTGGAGCAGAGCTGTTTGTGAGACGGCGAGCAGAGCCGTTCATGAGAGAGCAGTGTGGAGCGGAGCCATTTGTGAGGGAGCGAAACCATTCGTGAGAGAGCGGAGCAGAGCAGTGCGGAGCGGAGCCATTCGTGAGGGAGTGAAACCATTCGTGAGAGAGCGGAGCGGAGCTGTTCGTGAGATTGCAAGCAGAGCCGTTTGTGAGAGAGCGGAGCGGAGCCGTGAGAGAGCGGAGCGGAGCCATGAGAGAGCGGAGTGGAGCCGAGCGGAGCGGAGCCATGAGAGAGCGGAGTGGAGCCATGCGGAGCGGAGCCATTCGTGAGAGAGCGGAGCCATGCAGAGCTGAACCATTTGTGAGAGAGTGGAGCGGAGCCGTTCGTGAGACAGGGGAGCGGAGGTGTTTGTGAGACGGCGAATGAAGCGGAGCCCTGTGGAGCTGTGGGGCAGTCAGCTTCAGGTCACGTAAGGTGCCCCTTACCTCTCCCCCCCCCACAGGCACATTTTTACTCAGACTGGGGAGTAACACTCTGCAGATGAACTTTTGAACTCTTGGGCTGCACTTTTTGGACTTTGGGTGATATTTGGATTGCTGGACTCAAGAGACGTTTGGGTTGTGGGATTCAAGAACCTGAGGGAAAGGACGTGGCCCAATTTGTTGGGGTGGGTCTTTGCTCATGGTTTGGTTAATGAACACTAATTGTGGTGTTTTCCCAATTTAATGCTGATGTTGTTTACCTCATGTTAGTAAAGATTCTCTGCTACACCAAGACTCTGTGCTTGCGAGAGGGGAAGTACTGCCTCTTTGAGGCGCCCAGTGGGTGTGTAAGATTTTCCCAGGGCACTAGGTGGGGGCTTGAGCCAGTTTTGCATTTGCTTTGATGAGAGGGAACCCCTGTGTACTGAACCCGCCCCTTGCTGCTATCAACTTGGCCTGGCAGAAGGCTTACATTTTCATAGGGCTCTGACATTCAAGCCCCTACTTATTGAGGTTCTTTCAACTGAGAGTGACCCTCCTAATTTAGGACAGGTTAACAACAGTTCTACTTTACTGTATTCCTACAATAATTACAACATTGGTAACCATATTTCACTACCCCGTATTCAGTACTAAGGTCATTTGTACCCGAAACCAGCCAAAGTTTATCAGTTAACTTGCAAATAGAATTTCATTTTCTGATTCATTTGATATCTAGAGTTAAAACATAAGCTTTCGTGAGCTACAGCTGTAGCTCACGAAAGCTTATGCTCAAATAAATTGGTTAGTCTCTAAGGTGCCACAAGTACTCCTTTTCTTTTTGTGAATACAGACTAACACGGCTGCTACTCTGAAACCAGAGTTAAAACAATTAATGCTAACAAACAATGTGGAAGAAACTTTAAACTTTGTGCTTCAGGTTTTAAACCAATCTCTAAGAATTAGAGATTAGGATCAAACCTAATATGAGGGCCAGATTTTTCCACATTTGTTTACTGAAGGTACTGCATCTGGTACTAGTCGCTGTCAGAGTCAGGACGCCGGACTATATGGACCTTGGGTCTGATGATAGAATCACAGAATCATAGAAAATTAGGGTGGAAGAGACCTCACGAGATCATCGAGTACAACCCCCTGCTCAAAGCAGGACCAACACCAACTAAATCATCCCAGCCAGGGCTTTGTCAAGCTAGGCCTTAAAAACCTCTTAAGGATGGAGATTCCACCACCTCCCTAGGTAACCCATTCCAGTGCTTCACCACGCTCCTAGTGAAATAGTGTTTCTTAATATCCAACCTAGACTTCCTACATTGCAACTTGAGATCATTGCTTCTTGTTCTGTGATCTGCCATCATTGAGAACAGCCAAGTTCCATCCTGTTTGGAACCCCCCTTCAGGTAGTTGAAGGCTGCTATCAAATGCCCCCTCACTCTTCTCTTCTGCAGACTAAACAAACCCAGTTCCCTCAGCCTCTCTTCGTAAGTCATGTGTCCCAGCCCCCTGATCATTTTTGTTGCCCTCCACTGGACTCTCTCTAATTTGTCCACATCCTTTCTGTGTGTGGGGTGGGGGTGGGGGGGGAGACCAAAACTGGATGCAATACTCCAGATGTGGCCTCACCAGTGACAAATGGAGGGAAATAATTACTTTCCTCAATCTGCTGGCAATGCTCCAACTAATGCAGCCCAATATGCCGTTAGCCTTCTTGGCAACGAGGGCACACTGCTGACTCATATCCAGCTTCTTGTCCACTGTAATCCCCAGGTCCTTTTCTGCAGAACTTCTGCTTAGCGGTGCATGGGATTCTTCCATCCTAAGTGAAGGACTCTGCACTTTTCCTCATTGAACGTCATCAGATTTCTTTTGGCCCAATCCTCCAATTTGTCTAGGTCACTCTGGACCCTATCCCTTCCTCCAATGTATCTACCTCTCCCCCCAGCTTAGTGTCATCTGCGAACTTGCTGAAGGTGCAATCCATCCCATCATCCAGATCATTAATAAAGATGTTGAACAAAACCGGCTCCAGGACTGACCCCTGGGGCACTCCACTTGATACCGGCTGCCAACTAGACATCGAGCCATTGATCACTCCCCTTGAGCCCGACAATCTAGCCAGCTTTCTATCCACCTTATAGTCCATTCATCCAATCTATACTTTTTTAACTTGCTGGCAAGAATACTGTGGGAGACCATATCAAAAGCTTTGCTAAAGTCAAGATATATCATGTCCATGCTTTCCCCATATCCACAGAGCCAGTTATGTCATTATACAAGGCAATCAGGCATGACTTGCCCTTGGTGAATCCATGTTGACTGTTCCTGATCACCTTCCTCTCCTCCAAGTGCTTCAAAATGGTTTCCTTGAGGACCTGTTCCATGATTTTTCTAGGGACTGAGGTGAGGCTGACTGGTCTGTAGTTCCCTGGATTCTCCTCCTTCCCTTTTCTAAAGATGAGCATTATATTTGCCTTTTTCCAATCATCCAGGACCTCCCCCAATCACCATGAGTTTTCAAAGACAAGGGCCAATGGCTCTGCAATCACATCAGCCATCTCCCTTGAATGCATTAGATCTGGACCCATGGACTTGTGCATGTCCAGCTTTTCTAAATAGTCCTTAATCTGTTCTTTCACCACTGAGGGCTGCTCACCTCCTCCCCATACTATGTTGCCCAAGACAGCATTCTGATCCAGTATGGCAATCCCCATGCTCCGATACTGTCCTCTTACGTTTGTATTTTAAATCCAATGTGCTATATAGTGACTTTAATCTGAGTCCCCAGTGATGATCAATACAGAGGAGCCAGGTAGTAGTGGAAAGAGACCTTGGAAATATCATGACTGAGTCAGACAGTACCTCTGAGGGTGCAATCCAGAGTAGCAGCTGCATCTTCTCTTTACAAGGGAGTCTTGCATCAATGCATAGGGACTGGGGTGCAGTTATCTCCTGCATAGGGTGCGGAAGGCTGTTTTTGCAAGATTGCACAACCATGCTGGGGCACAATCTTGCCTGTTTAATGTTCACAGAATGATATACCTTATGAAATTATATAACACTTTCAGATTATAGACTATTTTAAGCTCATTTTACCTTTGAAAGTGAGTTTCATTATTATATTTCCTAAATTTAAGTCTACACTTGTATTCTGTTACTGAACCTGAAACTATTTCCTCCCCAATTTTGAATGCATTTCAGTTCACTTTAAAGTGCATTTGGCTTCCCTTTAAATTTTACCATGCATTTCAGAGTTGATTTGTGATGGAAGAGTGCTTCTTGCCTTTCACACTGCTAGACTAGGTGGACAAGTAACGTGAGTTTTCCTTTAAGGTTATTCTTTCAAACAGCATTCAAGAAACTAGAATACAGTGTGAGAGAGAAGAGCATACTGGGAGGTCCCCAAACTACATTTTTAATAATTTCTTTGAAATGAAAAACAGAAGTTCAGATTGCATTCAGGTGCAAAGCCTGAGCTAGGAGGTGCTGTTGTGGGAAGATTACCCTCGGCAGAGTTGATTTTCCAGTGGTGTAGAACTGGTATAACAACGCATGCACCTCTTCTCTGGGCTGGCACACAGCAGCGGCAGGGCTGCACAAATGGCAAGGTGGAAAGGAAGGAATTTTGTATCCCTTTCCTGAGTGGCACTGTGGGCTTTTCAGTCACATCCATAGGGTGGGCACTGAGAGTGAGAGAAAGATGGGAAATGTGAATTGAGCAACATCCTTGTAAAATAACATTGACAAAGGAAAATATAATTAACTTCAAGGGGTAGACAGATAGAGAAAGACTCGAAAGTCCATGAAGAGACAGTTTTTAATATTTTAACCTTGTCACCTTTTTTGAGCCCAAAAATAGCACTTAGAAGTTTCAGAGTAACAGCCGTGTTAGTCTGTATTCGCAAAAAGAAAAGGAGGACTTGTGCAGCAAGATTGTAGATTACAAATAACAATAAATTGGTTAGTCTCTAAGGTATTTGAGCATAAGCTTTCGTGAGCTACATCCGATGAAGTGAGCTGTAACTCATGAAAGCTTATGCTCAAATAAATTGGTTAGTCTCTAGGGTGCCACAAGTACTCCTTTTCTTTTTTCACTTAGAAGTTGGTTTTATTTTCAGTTGCCTTGGGCTTATGCCTTTGGCAATTTGGACAATTAGGGGAAAAAAAGTCAAAATGACCTTCCTTGGCAGACAGGTTTTCTCAAGTTATCACATCGGCACCTGTGAGGGGGGAAATAACCCTCTTAACTCACTGTTTTCTGGAGCGAACACCACATTTTCAATGACACCGATTAAGAACACAGTGACTAACTCAAGGTATTAATTTAGTTTCCAGCTTTCCTGAAATTCACTGTAAACACCTCCTTCTTCTCCCTCTTTTTTAAAAAACAAACTCCTTCCTATACAAATACATTCCTTGGAACGTGTCCTAGGAACTGTCTGATAGAAAAATCTTGCTATGCAAGTGAATATATTCCAACATTAATATACTTAGGTGGTATATAAATGTAAGCAAGGTCTGAATGAGCGCTCCCTTGACAGCTAGTGATGAGCAGGGATCCTAGTTTTCTGTGATAAAAACTCCAAAATTCTTGGATAAAAATCTGTGTTTTTCCACGATTAAAATTAAATGCTGAGCTTTAGTTTCCCTAGCTACAATATATATATAGGTATCAATTGAACACAATGTTTTACTGGTATATTTACAATTTTTAAGCAAGTTCAAAGCCTACAAGTGCCATCAATCATTATAATAAAATTAATAGAATTGCAATTTGTAATCTACAATCTTGCTGCATACAGTACAGAACAGCACATTACCATCAATGTGAAATCTGTCCTCGTCAGACTTAGTGACATGGATTTTAGGGGTGATTTTTAAAGTTTTCAGCATCTTTTCATAACTTTAATGCCTCACATCTGGAGGCTGAAGTGAAATATGAGATGCATCTAAACACAAACCCCTATACACCCCTGAATAAACTCTATACACTGGAAGCAGTTTATTGGAGTATGTTAAGCTATGTAAATTTAAAGTGCATTCAAAAATCAACTTCAAGGGGGGAGGCTGCATTCATTGAATAAGTGATACTGGTAATTTCAGTAACATTTAGTTAATCATTAATATATGTTTTTATTTTTTCACAAAATGTAAAAACGGAAGATTCTCTGTAAAAGCACAAATTCCAAGTTTTCCCACTTTTTTTTCCGTGGCAAACAGATTTCTAGAATCCCTGGTGGTGAACTGCCAGGAAAAGCCTTCAGGACCAGACAGTATTTACATGAACATACCTATTCTGCCTAGGTATCCAGCAGACAGGTATTTCTTGACGTTTCTTCCCTACCCCTTCTGGGTGGGAGGTGAACTCATCTGAATGTACCTCTGAACTCTGGATCTCTGCTGACCTAGGACAGCAGCTGTGAGTGGGATGCAGTGGAGGGAGAGGGAAGTGGCATGTTAAAGGGACATTTGTTTGTTGGACTTTCACACCACAAGGTGAGAAACAGAGGCAATGTACTCTGGAGCAGAAGTTTTGCTCATGGTTAGATGTATTTGAATCATGGTTGTGGTGTTTTCACAAATTAATGCCAGGTTTCTTTCCTCTTTTTATTAAAAGCTTTCTCTGCTATACACAGTCTCAGTGCTTGCAAGTGTGGAAGTATTGCCTCTTAGAGACACCCAGGCATGGTGTTTAATTTTTTTCCAGATTACTGGCTGGGGCTCAAACCCCTTCTGTGTTATATTGTTGAGGGATCTCTGGATATTGAACCGAGTCCTGGTTGTTACTGACGCTACCTGACAGAAGGGTTACAAAAACAATAAACATTTCTAAGAAAGTTAATTTGTATTCAGATACACAGTACGTGGATGAAGGCATGCTGTGATGATTCAATATAATATTAAGAGTTTTATTATGCGGTACATAGGTAATGAAAACGGATTACTTTCCTTAGAGCAGAAAGTGCTTTAGGAATGTTAAGAGCTGCAAGTAAAAAAAGCTGCTCAGAAGAAGCCATTTGCAGAGCACAGTAACAATTTCATTTTGTCCTACAAACCTATTGTTACAGCAGGGATCACCAGGTGGCACTAAGAAAAGGAGTTCTTGTGGCACCTTAGAGACTAACCAATTTATTTGAGCATAAGCTTTTGTGAGCTACAGCTCACTTCATCGGATGCATCATGAAGTGAGCTGTGACTCACGAAAGCTTATGCTCAAATAAATTGGTTAGTCTCTAAGGTGCCACAAGTACTCCTTTTCTTTTTGCAAATACAGACTAACACGGCTGTTACTCTGAAACCAGGTGGCACTGTTGCTTATAGTCTTACAAGTTCTTTTTTGTGTCAGGCAAGCAAGTTTTTAAATCTTGGAAGAAATGCTGTTTTTTTGTTTGGATTTGTTGCATTGTTGAGTTTATATTGTGGTTGTTTGGGGAAGCTGTGGCAAGCACCAAGGGCGTTTGGTCTTTAACTGGAATTAATTCTTGGGGCAGAGTTATTCCCTGGGAATTGGGCATGGTTGTTGGGCTGGGATACCTTAAATAGGAACTGAATGATGTTTGTGACAATCTCTGTTCCAGGACTGGTTTATAAGTATAAATAAAACAGGAAACAATAACAAGATAATAGTAAGAATAAACCCAGGCTTTGCCTTAGTGATTTCTTTTCCAATAGAAAGCTGACCTCCGAAGTCCCAGCTATTGCTCAGCAGAGCGGTGACACTCGGCAGATGGGTACCAATTCTGCATATACTTGCGCTCCATGTCGCAGCGCACTTTTTCTTAACTAGCTACATACCTATATTTTGTAGAGCACACGTGTAACATCTCTCTTCCTATAGAGTAAACTGAAAACTTTCAGTTAATAAGATAGTCTTTGAAAGGACTAAGCAACTTGACTATGTTTCCACTTCGTGTGCTTTTATTTTGAATCCCTTTCATCTGTTGCTCTTTGCCCTCAGGAGATTTCTATGCTACTAGACTTGCCGGCATCATCTCGGAAAACTCATGAGGCTCACTTTTAGGAGGACTCTTTTAACAGTCTCTGCCAGTTTTCCCTTTATCTGAAGCCATGTGGGTGCCTCATTTGGGTCTTCTCTTGGAGACTGTATGATCTTGATGCTACTCTCCTCATACATGTCCATGCCCTTCATCTCTTGTCTGTCATTAGGTGCTGGCAATACTCTTACTGGCTGTGCTATCTGAAGTTCAGGGAGTTTCGTTAACTCTGTCATAAGTGTTTGGCTTGCTGTTACCACGGTCTGCTTTGTTCTGTAAACTTTCCCACTATGGATGGCTTCCAAGTATACTTTCTGTAGGCAATTTAGTCCTTGTGGGACAGGACATTAGGCACTTGATTGGACGGCTTCCCATTCCTATGGTTGGTGCACTTCTCCAGTCCAGTAATGCTGTCCAAGAGATGCTGAAGAAGTTAGATTTTTCACAGATATTCTCCTTCATTTTCCACAGATACTTTCCTTCATTTACATCACAGCAGCAAGTGGAATGTTGCTCACAGCCATTGCCAAAGCAACTCAGTGCCTTCTGCTGCAGTTGCTGGCACAGCCATTGTTGCAGCTGCAAAAACTGCTCAGTAGCATTGTGACTGGATTCCAAATCCAAAGCCAATTGAATCTGAGAACTCTTATGACCTTTCATCAGCCTCTGGTTGTCAGCATTGCAGGGGGATTGCTGTTCTGTCCGTGCTGTCTGAAAATAGTTTAGCAGTTTGAAGATGGTGCTTTAGCTCAAAATGGTGCTAACTTGCCCAGAAAGAGATGAATCATGAGACAGCAGGAGCAGAGTCATGGGAGTTTGACCCGAAGTCCCAGAATTCCACAGGCTTTGGCCTGGCCTCCACTGTGAATCCCATAATGTGCAGGGAGAAAAGCCACGGAAAGCACAGAGCCCAGTAGCAAGGCAAAGGATGATGGAATACCAGTGTGGAATGCCACACGTTTACTCGCCATCAAGCCCCTGTTATATACACAATGACATGGATTAAAACAGCACAGATGATGTAAACACAGCTGTGACTGCTGCTTAGGGTGACCAGATGTCCTAATTTTATAGGAACAGTCCCGATATTCAGGGCTTTGTCTTATATAGGCACCTATTCTCCCCTGCCCCCGTCCCAATTTTTCACACTTGCTGTCTGGTCACCATACTGCTGCTGCTGCTCAGAAACATTGGTGTTAAGGCTTCTGAAGCATTGTAGTTGCCAATCCCATAGTACCTCCCATACTGAACCACAAAACCTTCTCTATGAGCTGGTCTTTTCAGAGGCAAGATCCTCAGCAGGAACCAGTGGTTTTGGAGACCCCATGCTTGACTGGCCTTCCTGTATTTGTTATGCATTGTGAAGCTTAAGAGGTACAGAGGGCCTTGAACTACTGTAGTCCTGCAAACCACGTTAAATCCCACTCTTAACATACGCACGTTATTAATATCTGAGGACAAAATAGTTCCAGAAGAAGGCCAGCCTGACTTCAGATGAATTTTTTGTGCATTTCTTGTGCTAGCTGAGAAAATGGCTTGATGATCAAACCTCATTAGGAAAGAGTTGCTATACTTTATTAATTACATCAAAAGTGTCCTCCTCCCAGAAGAGAAACAGAACAAAATAGTTCTTTGAAAGATTTATTAGCCTTAGGATTTACATTTTGGCTGCCTCAAACAGTTTCCAGTTATCCAATTTAAACATTATTGCCAGTGATCCTTCATTCAAACATAACTCTATGAAGAAAGAAAACTGAATTGTTAATCTGTTAGTGAATTTTTTTTGCAGCCTATGTGATATAATTATTTACTGGACTTTTCAGACCACTTACTCAAATGTTATGTACATCCTACATTCGTGAAGCAAAGACAAGATCATCAGACCAGATCTTCAGCTACACCAGCTGAGAATCTGTCTTTAAGTGCAAAGAAGATTGATTGTTGTAAAGATAGAGATATACTAAACAACATCATAATTGCAATACAAAAGAAACTAATTGCATTGTGCAAACTATCTATTCCAAGGTGATTATAAAGGAGAGAGCTAAATTTGTGGGCAACAAGCTGAAATGAAGGTTGAAAATCTTTGCCTTATTGACAATGTTTGGTATAAACAGTAGAGCATAAAAGGCTAAATAAAGGAACATGGTATGCAGGAAGACTATATTAAACACAGTGAAAAAATGTAACAATTGCTATAAGAAATTTACATCTTATAAATGAGTTCATTAGAATAACAAAGAATTAACTGGTACAAGCATCTAGAATAACTACTGTGAATTGCAAGCCAAAGTACTATATACTATTTTCCTGGATAATATCCATGTCCTCCCACAAATTAAAAAGGTATTTTTTTAAATGTTAGCCCATACATGTTCAATTGGGTTGAATTATGTCAGGTTATAAAGTTTTATATGATGTAACATGCTTAAGAAAAATTGACTTTATACTGTATAAGAAATGGAAAGAAATTATTTCTGTTTTAGGACTGACTACAGCAGCCTTCTTGTTGCTAATTATCAAATACAATGCCTGCATTAGGCAGGTAGGCCATATTCTCCATCTACCTGAAGCAACTCTTAGGCAGCTAGACAAAAGATGAAAACAAAAAACTCTCTGTCTGCAAAAAGTTTAGTGCACCAGACAGCGTCTTCTCCAAGTGCTGCCTAAAGACAAGGCATATGTTGTGGCCCAATTAACACAAAGGGTGAAATCCTGCTCCCATTAACATCAATGGGAACTTTGCTATTGACTTCAGTGAGGTCAGGATTTCACCCAGTAGCTCTACAGATAGCCACTTCAACAGACTCCCAAATGTGGAATAATATAGTAGATGCTTGAAAGATACAGTAATTATCTCTCATATTACTCACTTGTCTTCCCCTGACTTACAGTATGGCTTGTTGTTATTAAAGAGCCTGATTCTCTACTGTGGCCAGTATCCATCCACTACAGCATGGATCATAAATGAGCTGGTTAGAGCTCCCTGATCCTCTGCTCAGCTCTTTTCTGATCCTGGCATATGCCAGCTGGGAATAGGTGGAGTACAGCTGGTAGAGACTCAGGCAGTTTCCACCTGCGTGGCCAACCAGGGATGTGAACCTGGCCCCCAAAGTCTTCATTTACCCACAGTTACCACACAATACTATTTGAGATTGTACTCTGAGATTGTACAGTATTTCTTTATACTTAAAATGTGAAATAACTGTGCTGTGGCAGATACCATTGTGTGAGCACTGTTGGCAAAAATTGATTATTTAATTGTGACTGTCATAAGTTGGATATGGGTCATTTCCATTACCTGTATTTTCATCTACACTTCAGCACTTGTTCCTAGCTGAAAAGTAAGCTTACTATTTATAAGAAGTACACACACACACACACATTATGTTGTTTCACAAATGGTGTAGCTGGTTCCTTTACAGAATACATACTTCCATACAAAGAGATCCATTGGATTTATCTTAAGTAGATCTAGCCACTTGAAATATGGTTTGAGGCACAGTACAAAATATATTTCTTGTAGCTATAAACAGTACAATAATTTAACAGCTTTTGTCACAGCTTTTGTATTATCTACATGTTTGAAATTAGATGACTATTATGTATGCTCTTGGTTATAGAACTTTAGACAGATGTTATATTTGTTACCCTTTAAATATAATTGTCATTTCTGTGAATGAAATGTAGGCATCACAACTATAAATTGGGCTTTCAAACATATTCACTGCTCCACAGTACCATAAGTAGCTGAAATCCCATATAAAAGCCTCATTCAAAGCCCACGGAAGTCAAAGAAAAGATTTCCTCAAGTTCAATATGTACATTTGACTGCCATTCCCCATTCTTTAAAAGAACAGAAAGAGGAAAATACACTACACTGAAGGATTTATTTTCTCCATTTATGACAAAGGTAGGTAGTTCAGTGTAAAGAGTCACCACCAGTCACTGACACAATCTAGTGCTTTTCAAAGAGAGACATGGAGAGAGATTTTATTGTTGTAATATTGCACGCTGATAGAATACAATAGAGGGTGTAAGAGAACAACCATCCTTTGTTGAACAGGATTTTTTTCCCCGAAAGAGTTTTTGCCAAATAAAAAGTTGGCTAATCTGAACCTGAATTTCAGAAGTTTTTCCTATTAGTTTAGGGACTTTCTGTTTAAACCATGACAACAATAGCATAAGAGAAAACACTTGCAGGGACAAGTTGAAAGAAACGATGGATCGCATTGACTTGTGCAAAGACAGGCAAGGCCTCTGACCTTAAAAATGTGACTTGTAAATTCCTGTAAAGGAAAAGTTATACTGATAGTGTTAAAGCTGCTAGTTGTGTGTACAGGACGTTGACTTATGCCAGTGTCACATGCCTTGACATAAGAAATCTGTTCCCACAGAGGACAAATTTAGCATCTACTGTTTCAATCCGCATAGGCAAAATCCTGTCATTTTAGCGGCCGCAACAACCACATGGCAGAAGAGATAAGGTCTTGGCCTTCTTTGTCGTCCTCTACGCAGGTTATTAAATCCAGGGTCCAGGTAATATGGGAACGGGTTTGGACTGTCTTGCAGGATGAAAATAAATACACATATAATAATTGGGAGCTATTTATAACACTGAAACAAAATATAACTGTGCTTATTATCTACTGCTGCTGAATCCAGCACATGCAGCACCATAGCAAGAGTCTTTGCAACTTGAGCTAAAGGATTAATTCCTTTGGCTTTTAACAGTAATGGGTTCCCATCCTCTTCGTGGGTAAATTATTAGAGGGGACCACATGCTTTGATTCTGCTCTGGAGTAAGAAGCAGCACATAGTCCCAGGAGTGAATCAAGGAGTGATTTGAGACTTTGAGTCACAATTTATTCCAGGGTTACTCCCTTGCTCCAGGGGGAAGTAATCTGCTACTGTGCTCTGCCAACAGCATGTTACTCCTTACTCTGTATCAGCAAAGCTGTACTGGATGGTACATTGTGGGGAATAAAGACAAGCCTTCACCCATTCTCTATCCTGTCTGCCTTGTTCCTGGATAATGGTGCATAGTGCCTGTTCTCATGCTGCCCGTTAGAATCATAGAATCATAGAATATCAGGGTTGGAAGGGACCACAGGAGGTCATCTAGTCCAACCCCGCTACTCAAAGCAGGACCAATCTCCAACTAAATCATCCCAGCCAGGCCTTTGTCAAGCCTGACCTTAAAAATATCTAAGGAAGGAGATTCCACCACCTCCCTAGGTAACTCATTCCAGTGTTTCACCACCCTCCTAGTGAAAAAGTTTTTCCTCATATCCAACCTAAACCTCCCCCACTGCAACTTGAGACCATTACTCCTTGTTCTGTCATCAGCTACCACTGAGAACAGTCTAGATCCATCCTCTTTGGAACCCCCTTTCAGGTAGTTGAAAGCAGCTATCAAAACACCCCTCATTCTTCTCTTCCGCAGACTAAACAATCCCAGTTCCCTCAGCCTCTCCTCCTAAGTCATGTGCTCCAGTCCCCTAATCATTTTTGTTGCCCTCTGTTGGACGTTTTCCAATTTTTCCACATCCTTCTTGTAGTGTGGGGCCCAAAACTGGACACAGTATTCCAGATGAGGCCTCACCAATGTCGAATAGAGGGGAACGATCACGTCCCTCCATCTGCTGGCAATGCCCCTACTTATATAGCCCAAAATGCCATTGGCCTTCTTGGCAACAAGGGCACACTGTTGACTCATATCCAGTTATAACCCCTAGGTCCTTTTGTCCTTGTCCACTATAACCCCTAGGTCCTTTTCTGCAGAACTGCTGCCTAGCCATTCGGTCCCTAGTCTGTAGCGGTGCATGGGATTCTTCCGTCCTAAGTGCAGGACTCTGCACTTGTCCTTGTTGAACCTCATCAGATATCTTTTCGCCCAATCCTCTAATTTGTCTAAGGCCCTCTGTATCCTATCCATACTCTCCAGTGTATCTACCTCTCCTCCCAGTTTAGTGTCATCTGCAAACTTGCTGAGGGTGCAATCCACACCATCCTCCAGATCATTTATGAAGATATTGAACAAAACCGGCCCGAGGACCGACCCTTGGGGCACTCCACTTGATACCGGCTGCCAATTAGACATGGAGCCATTGATCACTACCCATTGAGCCCGACAATCTAGCCAACTTTCTGTCCACCTTATAGTCCATTCATCCAGCCCATATTTCTTTAACTTGCTGGCAAGAATACTGTGGGAGACTGTGTCAAAAGCTTTGCTAAAGTCAAGGAATAACACATCCACCACTTTCCCCTCATCCACAGAGCCAGTTATCTCATCATAGAAGGCAATTAAATTAGTCAGGCATGACTTGCCCTTGGTGAATCCATGCTGACTGTTCCTGATCATTTTCCTCTCCACTAAGTGCTGCAGAATTGATTCTTTGAGGACATGCTCCATGATTTTTCCAGGGACTAAGGTGAGGCTGACTGGTCTGTAGTTCCCAGGATCCTCCTTCTTCCCTTTTTTAAAGATGGGCACTACATTAGCCTTTTTCCAGTCTTCCTGGACTTCCCCCGATTGCCATGAGTTTTCAAAGATAATGGCCAATGGCTCTGCAATCACATCCGCCAACAACTCCTTTAGCACTCTCGGATGCAGCGCATCCGGCCCCATGGACTTGTGCTCGTCCAGCTTTTCTAAATAGTCCTGAACCACTTCTTTCTCCACAGAGGGCTGGTCACCTGCTCCCCATGCTGTGCTTCCCAGTGCAGTAGTCTGGGAGCTGACCTTGTTCGTGAAGACAGAGGCAAAAAAAGCATTGAGTACATTAGCTTTTTCCACATCTTCTGTCACTAGGTTGCCTCCCTCATTCAGTAAGGGGCCCACACTTTCTCCCCTTGCACTGTGGATCAATCTGGATACCCTGTGTAGAGAAGCAAGGAGACATTTTATAGCACTTTACATTCTGGCAGAGAAATGAGCGATACTTTTGTCTTCATCTGTTGTGCTTCACCTTTTTTCTGATGCCCACACAGTGTTAACTGAGCCTTATCAAATCCCTAGGGAGGGAGGGAGGTTATCATTGTATTCAATTTGCAGATTGGTAAATTGAGTCAAAAAATGGTTACATGACTCACCCAAGGTCATGACACAAGGGACTTGAAGAGTAACGTAATGCTAATGTAAACCTGTGCACCTGCTTTTTCATACCAAAGTAAACGATGAATAGGTAAATGTTGGAAGTTTAATGTAACATAATTTGTTCCAGGCTTTGCAGTGACATAGGATATTACCAGTGATGTTCAGAGAACTTCCATGGAAACTGAAATTACTGTGCAGTAAAATTCAAAATGGAAATCTTGATGCTTTTTCCTCAGAAGTTCTGGAAAAGGTGATGCTGATGGTATGTTTTGAAGCATCAGTGTACTGGAGTCTTCAAATGGTAATTCAGGCTCACAAAAATCTGTTTAGAGACAGATTAAATCACTTTTTTGTCATGTCAGTAGGAACCCAAATGATCCCTGATGTAAATCACATGACATCACTGAAGATTAAATCATCCCAAGCTATTTCTCCTGACAAACTAGTGTCTGTTGCTTCCTGGCAACTCTTTCAAGCTAACAAAAGTACTGCACAACAGAGAGACTTTCTATCTTTCTATAAAATCAAACTACCTGAGCTATTTCAAGATAATGGAACTCTGGGCTTGGACTTTTTAACACAAGATTTGGTGAAAGTTTACTTGTTACCCTATTGAACTCTCCCCGAAGTGGGGAAGAAAAAGAAGAAAGTATTTGCAGTTCATATTAAATGACTCTGTCCTACTTGCCACTATGAATAAAGCTTAAATGTTACTGAACATCACAGCAAAGGATTGAGAACAACTTTCTAGTTTCCAGAGAAGAAAAGGAAACAGTGTAAAGTAATAGCCTGACAAGGCAGTTTTCTCACTCCTCATCTTTCCCTGCCTCCGAACCCTTAGCCTTGGAGATGAAAAGCCTCTTCCTAAGTCAGGATGTGGCACCGGAAAAGTAAATCCAAAACTGATTTAAAGGGAGCCTTCACTTAGGCAGGAATAAAAATAGTATTGGTGAAAGCTCTTCTAATTTTCTAAGTTCAAGTAGTGATTTAAATAAATATAACTAAATATTACACACTTGAACATTATTAACTGTTCAGTTTGTGGGTCAAATCCCTGTAAGATGTTTATTGTATAATACAGTAATAATTTCCCCCCATTATGGTGGAGATTAAGAGATGAATTTTGGCTCCTGAAAGCCTGAGTTGCAGAGGGAGAGGGACAGAAGTGGTTCCTGGAGGCATAATGACTTCAGGCCTTGGAGGGAGGAGAGGGAGGTTCAGAGCACTGGGGAAAGACTGGAATGAGAAGCTGGAGGGGGAAATGTTCAAACTGGATGAGGAACCTGGGGCGGGAAATAGAGACTGGCAGTCAATGGAGATGAGGAATGTAGATGGGAGAGGGGTGTGGTTGGGGGCCAGTGTGAAGCGAAATGAGAAATTGGATGAGGAGCCAAGAGAGTAGAACTGGAACTAGGAAAGTAGATTGGGATTAGTAGGGGCAGACTGGGATGGAGAGCTGGGGGGTGAAACTAAGATTTGCTCCTGAGGAGTGTAGACTGGGATGAAGAGTCAGGGGTGGGGAAGAGACAGGATTGAGACACAGACAGGTTGGAGGGGATGGGGCAGGTGGGATCAAACTTGAAGGAATGTGCAGAAGAGTGTGCGCCTACTTGAGAACACTCCTCACCAGAGCCTGGAATGGAACCCAAGATTCTTGAGTGTTGGCATTCCTCTGCTGTCAGCAAATATTTGTGAAATACTGGCAAAGTGTCTTACCCCCTCTAATGCTGACACACATAGAGGATGACAACCTTCTACTGCTGTCATTTCCTGCATTAGCTCAAGTGGCAGAGACTTTGTGATGGATCTAAAGGTTCCAACTCTGATGGTGACCCAGGTAGGTGTCAATATAATGCCACATGATGGAATTTTTGTGTTTTCAGTTTGCTTTTTTTAAAAACCCAGAAAATTACTACACTAAATAACTACATTAAAAGAACATTATTAAGAGGGCAAAGTCAAGCACTCAAAAGTCAGGAAATGCCAGAAAAAAGATTGTCTGTGCAGTCTCTTGCTTAAAGCAGTTGAATGCTGTCCTGAGAATAGGATTCTATCCCTACCTATCCCTATGGGATGCTGATCAAATCACTAAAACCAAACTCTTCAGAGATGGTTACTAATCCTGTGGCCTGATTTATGGAAGTACTGAGCACGCACAGCGGCAAGTGAAGTCAATAGGAGCTGTGCTTTGAACACGTAGTCTATGTCTACACCAGGGGTCAGCAACCTTTCAGAAGTGGTGTGCCGAGTCTTCATTATTCACTCTAATTTAAGGTTTCGCATGCCAGTAATACATCTTAAAATTTTTAGAAGGTCTCTTTCTATAAGTCCATAATATATAACTAAACTAGTGTTGTATGTAAAGTAAATAAGGTTTTTAAAATGTTTAAGAAGCTTAATTAAAAAATTAAATTAAAATGCAGAGCCCCCCGGACTGGTGGCCAGGACCCGGGCAATGTGAATGCCACTGAAAATCAGCTCGCGGGCGGCCTTTGGCATGCGTGCCATAGGTTGCCTACCCCTGGTCTACACCGTACACCACTAGTGGCCGCACATGGGCTACGTGTCGCTGTATGTTGCAGTGAAAAGTCTGCTGTGTCCCCACTGCAGTGTGTAATTACAGCTGTCTGTGAAAGGCTCTGGCAGTGGGGACACCTGCCAGAAGCTGCTAAAGCTTTTCCCCATTGCCACAGCCTTTCACTGTGGTGAGCAAAGTCTCCACAAGCAGGGAGGCAGCAGGCACTCCACGGCTAGACATAGCAGTGTAACTGGGGCGGCATAGCTTTGGCAAATAGAGTAAAGACATTCTTCAAAGTTGTGGGTATGTATGTGAGTAGCTACCCTACATGCTCTCTACTCACCATGTACTTGCATACATACCCACACCTTTCAGCCATGTCTTTACTAGCCTAAGCCATGCCTGACCAGCTACATTGCTATTTATACCTTTGCTAGGGGTGCTATGCAGGTATGTCCTCTACACACCGCTGAAAGAAGCATGCAGGGTAGACATAATTTTTAAGTGCTATAAATACAAGATCTTTGAAAATTCAGGTCCTAGATATTTCATATTGGGCACCCAAAACTAGTGTATACTGTTGACTTTAATCGCTTTGTGCCTCAGTTCCCCATCTGTAAAATGGGGACAGTAATGACCCCTCATCTCACGATGGTGCTGGGCAAGCAAATTCATTAGTAACTGTGACGCACTCAGATACTCTAATGATGAGTGCCATAAGAAAGCCCATGAGGAAATTAATAATTCTGTCTTCAGAGCCTGGTTTGAATAATGTACAGTAAATAAGTGTACAGTAAATAAGACCTTGAACAATGAGGAGAAAAATAAATTTTGAACAGCTGATCATTAAGTGAGCACCATCCCGTCCTGTGCACTGAATAAGGCAGGGGTTCTGTGGAAAAAAATAGGATGTGATCACGTGATTGAAGACTATCATTATGCATAGCACAAAGGGACCAATTTTGGTTGCCTGAGCACATTTGCTAACTTTTGAATGCTTGCCTTTGCAGCCTTAATAATGTTCTCTTAGCATAGTTGATTTGTGTGTAATATCAGTATGTATATTATCTATCTGGTGGTATTCATTCATACCTCTGCACTGGCCAGCAGATCTAGCAGGCTGTACAAGGAGAGCTGGCGGGTTCCAGAAGGGTCATAGCCATAACCTATGTGCACTGAAACACTCTGGCTTGCAAACACCTGTATTCATCAGGCAAAATGCCTCCCAGTGCTCCTGACTCTTTACTTCTCCCAGCATTGACTTGTGACTGATGTATTTTTATTTAATACATTTGTTCAACCAATGCAGCTGAAAAGCAAAGGAACTGTTTCTTGTAATTTCATTTGAAAGTATGAAGATTGTCAGCATCAGAATTTTCTTTGAACTGGTGACTGATTAAACTCTTTCTTCAGTGACAGGTTTCAGAGTAGCAGCCGTGTTAGTCTGTATTCGCAAAAAGAAAAGGAGTACTTGTGGCACCTTAGAGACTAACCAATTTATTTGAGCATAAGCTTTCGTGAGCAACAGCTTCAGTGAGTTGCATTTCATATATAAACAATTACAGGAAACTTGCTGAAATGAACTGTTCTATTAAATGGACTGACTGCATCCTCCCTGCAGTTAGTAGGAGGGAATTTTTTTCTTTATATTGATTCAAATTGATTTTATAAACAGACAAAAACAGAAAATAACAACATCTGAATTTTGAAGCCTATGCCCTGAAATATATGGTATAGTAAAAAAGATCTAAACAGACAAGGAATGTCTTATAAATACAACATTAAGTTTAGTAACTAAATCATCATTAATATCAATGAATTCTTCAAAACCACTCATTCTTATTTATAAAACTGGATTTTCTTTTCTTATTTGCCTTTTATTAGGCTTTTGACATTTTTCAAGTATATTGTTATTAGCGTGACTAGATGTCCCAATTCTATAGGACAATCAGGGCTTTTTCTTAGATAGGTTCCTATTACTCCCCACCCCCTGTCCCGATTTTTCACATTTGCTATCTGGTCACCCTAATTGTTATATAGATCACATGGCATCTCACTGGCTTTTAAATGGATAAACGTTATATAACAATGATGAGGGAGGCAATATCTTTTATTGGACCATCTTCCCTAAGAGAAAGCATAGGATGTTTATTGTTGAGTTTTATGTGCCCACCATAAAAACGGTAAATATCACATTCTCTTGGAGGCAGAGAAAATGAGAAAGCTTGGACTCAAATCTTTTCATTAGGTGTCGTTCTTCTGTACTCACTATCATGGGAATATACTAGCTAATACTGTAGGATAATGCTTCACACTCATTGCAGCTTTTAGTATTCTGATTTCCATTCAGTATACAATAATACAGTAGTCAACCTATTTAGAAAATGTATTATGTTTATCTCTGAAAGCTGAATTCAACAATTAATTATCTGATAAATTTAGCTCTTTGTGAATTGTCTGAACAGACTGCAATTTTGATTAATATTTTTATGACAACTTCTTTTGTAAAATAAATCAGGCTATGGATTGCTCATAAACAGGTTCCTATGATTTGTTCCCAAACACTTAGCTCATGGCAAGTATTCCTTTGGGAATTCAACCTGCATGGGTTGATGTTTCAGTGGTAGGTTTGTTCGTAGAAGTCACCTGGTCCTGGTTCTGTTTCTTGAATTGAGGACCTTACCCTTACAGAGTACTATCTCTGTTGCCTTGTTTCATCATTAATAGAGCTGGTTAACAAATTTTAAAAAAATCGCAACAAATTTCAAAATCCCTTCCATTTCAGAGGGTTTGAAAATAAACCATTTTTACTACTGTGAATTTCCCTCCCAATTTTATCTAATTTTTAATGACAAACATTATCAAAATTGTGCTTCTGTTAAATAGCTACATTCACTATAAAACAATGTTGCTTGTTCTTGGCTGAAATTATTCACAAATTGATATAATGGAAGAAGACTCTAGATTCCAGCCTTTACAATGAAATACAGAGACTTATTAGTTAAAAAATATAATTAGTTAAAAATATATTGGGAGTTTTGCCATGGACTTCACTGGGAGAATGAGAAGGCCCAAAACAGACCCCTTAACCTGTTTAAGATGTGGAAAAAGGATGTGTAAGGCCAGAAAAATGTCAAATGATTTAGCTTCAGTGTTCTCTTATCCTTTAGATTCTGCCTTAGAAGGTATTTATTGATCTTGCCTTTATCATAAAAGCATCAGCAGGTGAAGGAAGGGAGACAATGATATCAAATAAAATTTTTATGGAGACAGTGTACACATGGAAGAGCTATTTTGAGGTTTTTATTATTTTCTATTCATTTTTGACAGCTTGCCAGCCCCAAGAATTGTCAACCATGCAATCATTATCAAAGTGATAAAAATAGCATTTCTTTATTCATGTAAGGATTGTGTTGGGGTGTCAGATCCTGATCCCAGCAAGGGAGAAAGGTATTACTGAATTTTTCTGGAAAAAAGGTAAATAACTCCCTTGCTCTTCACGGACATGTAGGAGCTTTCATGTCTAAATGGAGGGGCAGGCAGCTGGGAAACAGGCCTTTAAAGAAAGTGTTTGGGTTAAGGGAGAGAATCTACATTACAAACAAAGATTGGCACAATTCTATTCAGATCCCAGATGAAGATAAGATTTTCCCTTAGGGTTGAACTGCATAAAGGGTTAGAAACTATGCATTTAGTCTACTTTGGACTCATAGTAGTAATTTGACGTAGTGTCTCCAGGTGATTCGGGACCTGGAATTGGTTGGTCCCTCCAGGGGGTGTGTAATAAACTACCTATAGCTGCACTGTGCCTTAATGTAGTAATGTTGTGCTATTCAATCTTAAGGTTGACTAGACCCAGGTGACTCTTCTGGGACTGCCAGGTAGCAGAATATATATATGAAAATGACATGCTCAGCCACGAGATTGTCAGGATAATGTCCTTTCTCTAAATATTCACTCTTCCATCATTCCACCCTCACTCATCCATGCTTTCACCCTGCTAACTAAATCAGTGCAAACAGGAATAGGGAAGAAGAAGAAAGTCCACTAAAAAGTGGGGGAGCTCCACGAAAGAGCGTGGGGTGGTGGGGAGGGGGGGAGAAAGTAATCTCCTGCTGTAGTATGCAAAAAAGACCCTTTGTTTAGGAGGGGAAAACCTTAAGCAAATGCTGCAGAAAAACTAAGAAATTTTGCTGGGAAAATACAAATGGTCCTACTGTTCACTATTGCTAGATACATTTTTAAAAACATCATTATACAGCAAAGCTGAAAAACATCATGTCAGTTCTGCAACCGTACTAGTTTGTTCTTGTGATCTCAGCAGACCTCTACATTTTAGAAAATAATATGTTGGCACTATACCATCATCTGTGTCTCAAAGGGGAGAATTGAAATAATTCTTCCACTTTGTGAATATGAACATTTGCATAAATAAATTGCATCTATGAACATGCAGAAATTGCATCAAGAATTCTCCCAAAATGCCAGATGTTATTGCCCAGCAACCAAATCTCATGAAATTGAAAGAATCATAAGAATTATCTTGAGCATATGCTGTAAAGAGAACAAAAAGTTAGATACAGCCTATGAACATGAAGACACTGTCAATAATGCTCTGTACAATGAAAGGCATAATACATTCATGGTTATTAATAATGACTATATTAATAATGACTAAATATTTTTGTACTGATCACCCTATGATGACCTCATGTACCACAATTCTTCAGCCTGTCCACATGCTAAACTCCCATTAACATCTTTGGGAGTTTTGTGCACTCAAGTGCTCTGAGATTAGGTTCTAAGTTCCCAACACTATTGTCTGTTTTTACTGTGTATTCATGATAAGTCTTTTGTTGCATTTGGAAAATTTACATCAGCATAGTCTTCCTCCATGGTTTTGTTTTCCCAAACTACAAAACAGGTTTTTATGACAGTTAAGAGCAGATGAAGAAATAAAGGAAAACAGCCCCAATGACACAGTTAGCACCAGCAGAGAAAAAACATAAATGCACCTGTACCTTCTTAGAGTATAATAAAGCAAATGGATGTTAGCTTGGGCCTTTCCTTCTCATACCAGAATGGGGCAGCATTATCCAAGCAAACTCTAGTTGTGGCTTTGCTAGCGAACTTTCAGGATGAAATTTCAGTAGGTAGCACAGAAAACAAACTTGTTAGAATTTATTTGTAACCAGCTCAGTCAAAAATGATTCTATAAGAAAAAAATCAATTTCCCACAACAATATTAAACTTGATGCTTCCAGTTGTTTAGTTGAGAAAGATCACACACTGCATCATAACAGCTGGGAAAGATAAGGATGTCATTGATTAATGACTGAAGGGCTGATTTGAAAAGGTGTTTAGGAACCTAGTAATTTCAATGTGAGTTAGGCACCGAGATGGTTAGTGAGATTTTCAGAAGTACCTTTCTGCATCTTTAGGCACTATTACCTTTAAAAATCTGGCCCTGAATGCCTTAAGAAACCAGGAACCAGTGAAGGCAAAACTCTTCTCTGTCAAGGTATTTAAACCACACTCATTACTCTGGTATATACAAGTACATATAAAATTTGAGACAAATATATTAATATAATCAGTTCTATAGGTGGTAAAAGAGGACTGGATCTAGACCACTGTTGCCTCTGTTGCTATGGAGCTGCCTCCTTATTCTGAGAAGGTGTTTTCTCTCGAAGAGCAGCCACATAAGCCAGTTTGAGCCTTACAGGGATATTTATGCAATTTGTTTATTACATCTTTCAGCCTGGCTGCCATATATGGCAATTGGGATCATGGGAAGGATAATATTAGGGGATACTCCATCATGTCTATTTGTACCTCATCATGATTGCATAGCAGGGAATTGGGTTTTTCCTAGCAGATTGACGAACATTCAAGCTGGGGAATATTCTGAAAAGGGTTGTGGAGCCCAAAGAGAAATCTCCCAGTTGACAGCCCTCTTAAGGATCTAGAGATTTCAGTCATGAAGAATTGGCCTTACGATTTCTCACTCCCCATACAATACTGATCACTGGGGGATAAGGAAAGAGGATGTGAAGGAGACCCCTGCTAGCATTTAACACTTCATTTCATCAGCTAGAAATAGATTTAAGGCACAGGGAAACCTACACAACATATTTCTCCCACACAGGAAGAAGTGAGGTGGAAAGCGTTTATAATCTCCTCCCAACATTGTCAGTTTTTCTTTTCATTTTCTTCTCTATTTTACAGTGGAAACCTTTGCAACTGAATTCCACTTTTGCTGAAAAGGTTCAGTGCTTTGGGGTTCCCTGGTAGAATCAGAGAAAGTTATTATCAAATTTGTACTGAAATTGCTGATTAGGATTGTTAGGGGGCTTATTCCTTCACCCACTTACTTCCCCCTAACATCTTAGTGCCGGTGACTTGGATGCATCTCATCGGATAGGTGAGTGGCAGCCTGTAAGTCCCCCTCCCCAACAGTCTGCGCAGCTGCTTGGAGGGGGTATCGCAAACTCTCGTGATGGTAGTTGTGGGTTCTGGCAAGCCAGGATAAAGGATTTTTTGGATAAATGGATAAGGGAGAACCAGGGCCCATACCATGTGCAGGGGTCAACCTGCGATGAGATTAAAAAGGAAATGGAGGAAGTGTTAGGGGACCCAGAGGGATGGGGGGTGGCTGAGGAGCCCACCGTCCTTGGTATATGGGTAGTGGAAAAATGTCCATGACCATTGGGACTGAATGCCTTCCAGGGAAAGGAGGCACTTCATTCCACTTGTGAGAGGTTTGAAGTAAGGGCAGCATTATGGGAAGCTGCCAGTAATCTTTCAAGTTTGGTGCTGCTTCAGCAAGGGCTGCTGAAGGGTTGTAAATTAGTCAGGGGTGGTTAAAGATGATTTGGCACAACAGGGTTTAAAGTCAAAAGCAGAATTAACAGACTACCTTTAGAGACTGGAGCTGGGACTTGGTCCTGGGGGAGTGGAGAGAAAGAAGGGGAAGAAAAAATTTTTTTTTCAAAGTGCAAAATGGCAGGGTTTGCAGGAGCAGGTAACAATCCCCACTCTTCTCCCAGAGCCAGAATGAGAACCTGGGGATAAGGGTTCCCAACTGTTTCAACCCAGGGAGCCTACTCTTGGCTCAGAGCTAACTATATCCTTTTCTTCTTTTCCTTCTTCTTTTCCTCAGTTTATTTAATTTGTTGCTGGTAGCCTATTCTTTAAACTGACCTGACAGGCTTAATTGGTTTCTTTCCAACTCTCTCCCAGCCTTTCCACATTTTTTTGTTCTTCTGAAGTTTTAATGGAGGGTACTTTGGATACTTATGTGAGATGTTTTTGGTTATTTTGGACAAAGTGTGAGGGAGGTCTGCTGTATTCCACTGGAATTTTTGGAGTAAAAGATCCATGGGCATCCATGGAGACAAATGTTTTACTGCCTCTTTGAACAGTCTCAAGGTAAAGACAGCACAGGTGAAGGCAGCTGTGTGGCAGTAATTGTACTTGGTGGCTAAGTTGTTACAGACAAATTGCACTACCTTAAAGAACTAAATGTAGAAGTAAGTGATTTAAAGAAGTGAGTGAAAAGTTACAAATAGCTTTTGCAAAAATTGATAATACAGGGTTTGCAGGAAAGTAAACATTTGGGAGTTGTGGAAATGGTAAAAGGTAACAGTTGTGGTGTTACAAGAAGGAAGTTTTTGTTTAATGATCAAACCCAGTTATATAAATGTAACCGTATGTGCAACTCTGTGCAGTCACATTGGATGGAAACTTGGTAATTAAATTATCCAAGGGGGTCAGGTAGAGTGGCTACTACCACCACTATGCTTCTGTCCCCAGAAGCCTTTACAGCTATTCTGAGGGAAAATGGGCCCTTTTCCCACAGAAACGGTCTATAAGGGACTGCTGCTGGCAGCAGGCGGAAAGAGAATCTGATCAAAATTATTTGACTTGGGTAATGTAATCAAAATCACTAAAGGATGTAAGGGGTTTCTATTGGAACTTAACTTGGTTGCTCCTGGTTGTGTCTAGTTGTACAAGATGGAAGTGTAATTGGGGTACAGTTGTGTAAAAAAGAGTAATCACAGTGCAAGGGATGTTAGGCAAAAGAGAATTTTGTGTGTGTGCACAGGTAAAAGAAAAGGAAAAGGGGAGGAATGATGGGAACACTGAGCCTTGGGGTGGCTCTGGGGGATCAGATTGTTGCTTTGGTGGGTGTGCATGAAAACTCTGTGGGCATGGGGGAGGCAGTTACACCTTGTGTAAAATTAATATGGCTAATATAATGTTATGGAGGTTAAACTATATGGAAGGAATGTGCATTTTCCCAGGATGTGTACAGTGCTAAAATCTGAAGCTGTGTCTCAGCTATTACCTGAGAATAAACTTAAAGCTTGGTACAGCAGAGAAACTACTGCAAACATGGTCTGTTGTACAAGAGGGGAAACTGAGGTACACCACCTCATGAATTTCATAAATGACCAGTGAGTGGGGTAATTCACTAGCCTGACTATAGAACAAAATAAGGACAGCCTGGAGGTAATTCTTCTGTTTTTCCTGCAATTAGCAAGGAAATTTGTAAAAGAAAGTGATATTATTATTATTAAGCAATAATCTGTCCCCACCAGGGGGGTGGAAATTGTTTCTTTTGTTTTTCAGACACACTGCAAGCAAGCTGGCACCAGCGGGAAAAATAACCCACAATATCATGGATCTGTGTTTTGTGTTTGTCTGTGGTCTTTGTCTTGTTGCTAGCATTGTTGTGTTTTAATGAACAGAAAATCTCATGATGTGGGTGGGGGATGGCTTCAAAAGGCTAACCTGGGGTCGGGGTGGAGGGGGGGGGAGGGAAGATGTGTATGGGAATGCAAAATGCTCAACTAGGAGGCCAGCACCTGTGTAATAGCTACCATGGTACCTGGAAATGGAATGGCAACTAAGGTGGTCCCCACAAGCCCTATGAAAATAATGAGAAGGGGAGGAGCTCACTGGGAATCAATGGAGGGGTGTGTAAAATAGTGTAAATCAACAGTAGATGTTTGGATGTGCCCTTCTCCTATGATTACGGAGGAGCAGAATCAATGGCCTATGCAAGGGGTGGACAATTGGGTGTACTGTGTATAAGATGTTTTGCTGGGAATGTACATATTACTGGGGGCACAATTACACCAGCCCATAACCAAACTACACCCATCTATACGCTATCTGAACTTTGGTGCACAAATGTATCTGTGAATCTTATTGCTGTGAATAATCAAACCAAGGCATATGGACTAATTCCATACCAAGTGGTGAAGCTGGTTTGGACAATATCCCATTTCTCTGTGAACATTCAGTGGACTTATGATATGGACAAAAGCAAGCAAAACCTGCAGGGGCAGCTTGTTGCAACTGCCAGCAACTGGACACATAAGATCGTGACCCCGTCGAAGGAGGAGAGGCAGTGTTTTGGGGGTATCTCGGATGCTGGACCATACTGCAGTGGTCAGGACTTGGTGTTGCTGTGGATTTTGTATTGTTAACTGTACTTGTGTTACATTGCATATGGAGATAACCTATAAGTAATAAGCCCTGCAAACGCACCAGTGTACTAAACAACCCGGACCCAAACTTCTCGGGCCCACTGTAATGGGAAGTCTGGAACACTAATTGGAATAGGTGTGGTATGCCTGTACGAGAGAAGGTGCAGGGCATTATACTACACAAGGGGCAGTGGGGCAAATGGAATATCAACACCTTCCACCTTGATGCCTGGCCCTATCAGGAAATGTGTCGCCATATGTCCTATGCTTTTCCAGGGATACCTGGGCAGGAGGATCCCAAAAGAAAAGAAAGGGGTAGAGTGTTAGGATATAGATATTCAGGCCTGTCTGTAAAGGCCTATATTTTAGAATTTAGGTGTATTCTTATCACTTGGCTAGTTAGAGGTATAAAAGAAAGAATCAAAATCACTGTCTGCCAGAGTAAGGTCCTTCTCTTACTGTGACAGTCTGAGGCCCTGTTCTTAGGCTAAGGCCTTTGGCTAAGCAGCAGAGGCAGCCATAAGCTGGGAAGCGACCGGTCACATCCTCACGTTCCAAACTAGTCACATTGAAATAAGGTGCTATTGGGCGGTTAGGAATACAATCCTGTCCTGATAGTGCCTACCGCCTCCAGAGAAAGGGAAGTGCCTAGAAGATGTAAAAGGAAACTTAGTTTGATAGCATCCTGTCTGGCAAGAACTCACTTAATAGCTGGGATGTGAAATCCTCATTTCTGTGTTTGTTCTATCACTGTAGTCCCCATTTCCCCATTGTTTGTCTATATAATCTCTGTCTGGTTCTGTGATTGTTTCTGTCTGCTGTATAATTAGTTTTGCTGGGTGTAAACTAATTAAGGTGGTGGGATATAATTGGTTAAATAATCATGTTACAATATGTTAGGATTGGTTAGTTAAATTTCAGTAAAATGATTGGTTAAGGTATAGCTAAGCAGAACTCAAGTTTTACTATATAGTCTGCAGTCAATCAGGGTGTGTGTGTGTGTGTGGGGGGGGGGGAATGGGAACAGGGAATGGGGGTGGGGAAATTGGAGTCATGTTTTGCTAAAGGGGGAAATGGGAACAGGGAATGGGGGTGGGGAAAGTGGAATCATAAATTTAGCTAAAGAGGGAAATGGGAACAGGGACACAGGAAAGCCTCTGTGGTGTCAGAGCTGGGAAGGGGGACACTAAGGAAGGAAACTGGAATCATGCTTGCTGGAAGTTCACCCCAATAAACATCGAATTGTTTGCACCTTTGGACTTCAGGTATTGTTGCTCTTTGTTCATGCGAGAAGGACCAGGGAAGTAAGTGGGTGAAGGAATAAGCCCCCTAACAAGGATGTTTTCTTTTTGCTTGTTGAAATGAAATTTTAAAAAGAGACTGTCAGGTTTCAAATCACATTTACTTTATTACACAAGAAGAAGATGTGAGCTGGCACTGTTGATCTGATGGTGTTAAAATGGGTACTGGGTACTGCCAAACTGACAAAACATCATTCATGGTTTTTAAAAAAAAGGAAAAGTCAGTTTTTCTTCATGTCAGTCATGGATAATACTGCTAGGTCTGGTTTTGATTAATAAATATACGTAATGCCAAGCCAAGAGAAAGAGATTGGTAACATTGATAACAAAGCACGTTTTGTTTGCTAGCAATCCTGTTGCTTGCGAAAGAAATGGCAAGGTGGAACTATGATCCAATCTAAAAGTAATGAGGGACATATAAATGCAGAGCTGGAAAATTAACAGCTTTCATTAATAGACAGATATATATGCTTGAGATTGTATAACTGTGAAGGTAAAATGATCTGGGAGTGTATCTGCATGGGGCGGGGGGCAGAGGAAGCAATTAAATTGCAATAGCTTGTGAAGGAACTAAAAAATAACCTTTGAGATTAGAAAGAAAAAAACTCATCAGCTTTAGCAGATTCACTGTAATGTGGTATCAGAGTAACAGCTGTGTTAGTCTGTATTCGCAAAAAGAAAAGGAGTACTTGTGGCACCATAGAGACTAACCAATTTATTTGAGCATAAGCTATTACCAGCAGGAGAGTGGGGTGGGGGGAGAGAAAACCTTTTGTAGTGATAAACACCCATTTTTTCAGGATCTGTGTGTATAAAAACATCTTCTGTATTTTCCACAGTATGCATGCGATGAAGTAAGCTGTAGCTCATGAAAGCTTATGCTCAAATAAATTGGTTAGTCTCTAAGGTGGCACAAGTACTCCTTTTCTTTTTGTAATGTGGTACAAACCCAAGAAACACATACTTCCTGCCTTGTTCTAGCCCATAATCAAATTGCAAAAATTTCATTCATTTTCAAGTCATAAAGCAATGGCAAGAAATGTGTCGTTCTCCAGAGAGTAAGACTCTGATCCATATTCAGTGCATTCATATATTTCAAAATAATACATTTTGAATAATACATGGGTGAAAATGCTCCCTGTACCCAGATCTTCTTGGTCCAGAAAAATAACAACTAAATTAAATCTCCATATTAAAATAATAAAATTGCACCCAGATCAGAAAATAAAAACTTTTAAAGTCACATTTAAAGGGGAATAAATTTAAAACGCTTGCTGCCTCAACTGTTAGGATATTCCAGAAGACACAGGCCAGAGGAGGAAAGAAATATAGAAAAACCCATTCTGCCCTGACACCCCCAAGGAACCAACCCCTGGCAGACTTGCAAATGTGGTTTGAACAGAACAGAGTATATGGAACTCAAATAGTATGGGACTGTCAACTTCCAGAAAAACAGTCCATCTTAATTCAAACAGATTCTGAAAAATAAATAAATAAATAACTCCAAAGTGTCAGAAAGGAAAATTTGTAGCTCAGCCTCTCAGGTCGAATTGCTTTTGTGCCATTTCTGCGGTACATATTTTCAGCTTAGCCTGAATTACTTTTGCAGAATTGCCTTAGACAATCCATTTGTTTTAATGTACATTTAGGGTTGAATCAAAGTTTTAAGTGTTCTTTAGGAGAGTGAACACACAATGCAGTTTAGAGGAATGTTATTTAAAAATGCATTTGAATAGGACTGATTCTGCAGTCCATACCCACACTGAAGGGTAGTTAAAGTGTACATTGAGCATTTATTCAATGCCATGATTATGGGGCAGGTTGCAGCTGCATCTCCTAAGGAGCCGCCCCAGGAAGCAAATGCGACTACCAGTTATAATTTCTCCCTTGCTTCCCCCTGGCTCCTGGAGGGGAGTAATTTGTTACAGCACTTTACCAAGTACAGCATATTTTCCATCCCCCACCTTGAATCATTTCAGCTTTGCTAGTATTCTGCGGGAAAAGCCAACACTCCTCACTACCCCTTCTCTCCCACCTCCTTTGGGGGAGACGGGGTGAGTACTTTTTTCAGAGTAGCAGCTGTGTTAGTCTGCATTCGCAAAAAGAAAAGGAGGACTTGTGGCACCTTAGAGACTAACCAATTTATTTGAGCATAAGCTTTCGTGAGCTACAGCTCACTTCATCGGATGCATTCAGTGGACATGCTGGGGACAGGACATGCTGCCGAGCTTTCAATGAGGTGCAAGAACTCAAGGTCTGGGGAGAGCTGTAACCCAGCAGGACAGGGTGCTGGAGGAGTCTCACCCCTGTTTGTCCCCTGTGAACAGATCTAGAAACCCCACACCGGGCCTAACGGGGTTAAAAGGCAATACTGGGCTCAGGTAGCCCCACCACACCAGCATACTCTGGTTGGAATGGCTTAAAAGGAGCTCAGAAGCCCAGGCATAGGTTGATTGACTGACTGCAGGAGAAAGGAATCCTTCTCTGGGAAGGTGACAGAAGGCTGAGCCTGAGAGTGGGCAAGGCCCACAGGCAGAGCCTTCTCCAAGCACCACCCACTTTGAGAACCAGCAGATCCAGCAGGGCTCTGCTCATTTGCGCTCTTTTTGTTAAGCAAGTGAGTGGACTATAGGGGCCATGCCCCAAACTCAAGGGCCATATAAGTTGGAGGTAGCCCAGACCACTGGACTTAGACTTTTTGCAGGGAGGACCCTGCTGATGGTTGCCCGCCACAGGGGCCTGGCTGGGATCTGCTGGAGAGGGAGGGCCTGGGTCCCCCTACCACACCCCCATAAGGGCTGAGGCCCGATGCAGGTGGAGGCCAGAAAATTCCCACCTTAGGTTCAAGACCCAGCCATTTCTACCACCCTGACAGAAGGGCAAGGCGCTGGAGAGCAGGTGTGCTAACCACTAGGCATCCTGGCCCTCTGAGTGCCCTATCACAGCTCTATTAGGGGTAGGCACAAGCTGGCCCTAAGTGAGTAGTCCCACTGAATTCCAATGAGTAAATGTGGCAGAATCAGGCTTTTTGTGATTAGATTTATAATTATTATTATTCTTATAGCACCCATGTGATTAGTCCCTCACAGAGCAAATGCAAAATTTGTTCCCATTCTTAAAGAATTTACAATCTAATTTTACACAAAGTTGTAAAAGGGGATTGTTTCAAACAGTTGGTGGCAACCGTGTGAAGGTAGTGGAGGTGGACAGATGGGGAAACAGTAATAAGATTACAGAGGTGGTTCTATTAGATTTAAAAGTTCCTTAAGTAACTGTTTATAGGCTAAGGTTTTGCTTTCTACTGGTGTAGTGAACAGTAGAGGAGACAAAGATACAGTAATTATTGTAAAAGGAAAAGGTAATTAGCTTGGATAAGGCAAGCAGAAATCAAGGTCTCTATAATGATTCTTCCTTAGAATTAAGATAAAGGAAAACATAGTATTTAACACAGCCTGTCCAATTTCAAATACAGACATCTTACTTGGATATATAAATTGTGTATTTAAATGCTCAAATCTACAGTTTGGTGCCCAAATACATGTTGTATTTGCCCATGTGCTAATTTGCGTGATGATGTCCTAATTTTGAGTGTGAACATCATTGGAAGAGCTTGCTGTAAGAAAATTGTTCTAAATATATTTTATTTGTACTGCAGCCAATAAAGGAAAAAAGATATGCAAGTTCTGTAAAAGTTTAATTTTTTTTGCAAGGGGCTCAGATGTGTTAAGGATCATATTTTTATCATAGAGATTAGAAGTAAAATAAGAGTTCAAATTAGTAGACTAGAATAATAAAGTGACATGTTCCTATGTTATTAAAAATTTCTAGTTGTGCATGGAGATTTGGGTGAATGAAGTTCACACTGAATTATTGGGAAAGAAAGAGCTGAAGTCCTGTGGCTACTCTTTGACCATGTACCCCTGTGTATTTTGGAGCAGAATAGAGATTATTGATAGAATACCAAGTAACTGTGTAACTATTTACATTAGTGAAACAAATGGGAGAAGTGTAAGAAACAATTCAGAAGGAAGAATGTATATTAAAAATTAATGGTATATAATTTTCTTTTGTTTTTTCCTTGAGGGAGTTGTGTGGGATGGCAGAGAAAAAAACCAAACATTTTACAGGAGAGCTTTGATTGCTTGTAGAGGGCTTGATACGAAGTGAAGAGTCTTTCCAGTGGCTTCAAAGAGGTTTGGATGATGTTTGGTGTACAAAACTGAGTTAATATGAGGAAAAGTGGTAGAATCAGGCCCTTCTTAAGCAGCATATTGCATTTTTACTTGTTCATACTCTTTTATTAAATATTAAATTTATTAAATAAAGCATGGGTAATTAAATCACCATGAGAAAATAATTAATGACTGTGAAGCTATATCAAATGATCATGTAAATAGAGAATACAGGAATACAAGCACATAAATAAGCATATAATGGTCAGAAGTCAGTTTTACAAGACAATAATCCAGCGCTGGAGTGATTGAACTAACTGCCTAAATACAAAACTGTTGTTCCTGAAGGGGGAAAGGGGAGAGCTGGGTGAAAAATTTGCACAAAAACGTTTTCTTTTGCCAAAAATATGCAGAGTTGGGTCAACTGAAACAATTTAATAAATGCATGTAAATTTCAGGGAGTTGTTTTGGTTGGGAAAAATATTGTTTGGAAATGTTTTAACGGTTCATTTTGGCATTTCCAAAAGAAAGTGTTTCATGGTTTTGGAATTTTCTTTAATTTGATTTTAAAAACCATTTCAAACCACTTAAAAACCTCAAAATCTAAATGAAATATTTTGTTGACTGAAACATTTAAGTTGATTTGAAACAAAACTTTTTTGACATTTCGCTTTGCTGAACATTTCAAAGTATTTTCGTGCTAGGCCAACCCAAAGCAATTTTTTTATTATTATTTTTCACGACAGTCCCCAAATAGAATATTCAGTTATTCGCAACTCACTTGGAATGGAGTTAGTAGCCTAGTAAACTGGCACAAAGGTGATATTACCATTGCTATGACACACATGCTTGAAAATATATTTATGAAATGAATGTTAGAAAAATAAGAAACGGAACCCAAATATAAAGCTAAGAAGCCAAAATCGATTCTGATAACCAAAATCAAAATAATCAAGCCAAACAGTAATGAAAACTATGAGCAGTCTAACTTGATCTGGGGTCCAGGAGTACTGACAGGTTCAAATGTGTTGATCCCAAGGGAGGCATCTTCAGAGCTCAATGTTGAATAATTTAGGTTAGCAACCAAAGCAATTTCGCAGTGAAGAGGAAGTGTGGGGGCTTGTGGAGGAGGTTGCGGAGGGGAGGCACAAAAGTGCATGTTACCGCCTTAGGGTTTTGAAAATTTGGAAAGGCCATTTAAATTTTTTTACATTTTTAAAGCAAACTTTGTTCCTGGTTGACCTATCAAATGTATTGAAATTAAAAAAATAATTTGCCTCCTAAATCTTAATGCAGATCATTGGACATGAAATGAATATATCCTAAGCACAGTTAATGCCAGATCACTAATATATGAAGTATTATTGAGAATGTGACATTGCTCTATTATGGACCAGAAAGGCGCCATTACTAGAGCTGACCAAGAAATTTCCATCAAAATGAGAGGAAAAATGTAACAAATATTTTCAGAATTCCCCACCACCCTCCTCATTTTCTGACTCCCTCTACTCATGAAAATAGTGAGTTCCTCCTCACCCCATCCAGGGAAGATGGGACAATCTTCCTCTCTGCCAGTGAGAATAGTTTTGGAGTGCAATAGTCAGGGAGCCATGTTCTGTGAGACTTACACAGGAGAGAGAATGTCAAGCAGCTGGGGAAAGAGAATGGGGCCAGTAACTGAGGCAATGGGAGCTCTGAATTAGTCCTGCACGAAGAAGCTTCTTCCTTTTCAAGGCTGTGACACCGATTGTCACCACATGCAGTACCAGTGCGGACCATATTGTGTTAAAAATTTATGAATATTCTGTGTATGACTGTGGGCTAGGGATTATACACTAGTCTCTGGGGGGAAGGTTACCACAATTCCACCAAAAAAGAGTTGGAAACGATTACTGCAGAGATTGTAAACCGCTCCAGAGAAGTACCACCCTCTTGGATGGGTTGCATGTACTGTTTCCAACAGGTACCAGAAGGCCAAGGAGAAAAAAAAAAGACTTTTGCTATAAAAGGCTGAGTTTAAACAGATTCATGTCCTTCCTTCTGATTCAGCAAATGGACCTGACCTTTGGGAGACCCAACCCTGCTGAAGGGTTTGAAGGACTTTGGCCTGTCAGACTCCCCTATGTGAAAGATGGGCAATTTCGGGTATTTTTAATGAGTGTTTAGATCCTGTTTAATTTTTATGTTTTCTCTGCATGTTTTTGTCTTTTAAACAAATGTACTCTGCTTTGAAAGAGCTGCTTGGTCACAAGCAATCACTGGCACATACTTGTCAGAGGCCTTGGAGACAAAGCCAAGAGTGGGGGAGAGGGGGTAGACGGGGTGGACATTAGACAGAGCTGCAGAGGAAGAATCACAGTGAGTGCAAAGGATCTTCAGCTTAAACCCTGGGTCTGGAGGAAGAGGGATGAAGGTCCTCGCCCAGAGAGCCACAACAGCTAGAGGCCTGAGAGCTGGGTTGGCATTCCTTGAGCAGACCCCAGAGGGGGATTAAACGTACAGATACCCTCAAACTGTCACAGAAGGAATCAGTAACAAAGGGCTTAAGAAAAGCAGTCTGACTAAGGGAAACTGCAGGAAAGTATCAGGGGGAAGAGGGAGGGCAAGTTAAGGGGCAGGAATAACCAGGGACCTGAGGGAGTTAAAGTTGGTGCATGGAGTGAGAAACCTCAGCTCAGAGACTGCCGCCAGGAAAAGCCCCTGAAGCGTGGGAGCTCTTGTGAGGGTGAGACTGAATTTAAAGAGGTAGTGTGTAATTACTGTGCAGCAGGCTGCCAAGTTAACTTGGTAAAGCCTATTTGATCCTCCATGGGGAGGTGTCAGGTTTTGCAGAGGAGGCAGCGAGAAGATCTGTGTTCCAGAAAGGACAGAGGGATGCTGAGAGATTACCAATAAGGGTCAAATTCCAGCCTGTTGGAAACATCAACTCCAGCCCAGAGAGCCAGGATGAGGACTCTAACTGGTTGTAAAATTTTGACTGGTGATCAAAACCCAAAACCAAAAGTATTTCAGGTGACAATCAAAGTAGTTCAATTTAGAAATGCCACCATGGTTCCCCCTGGGAGCTGTAGGTCAGATGCCTCACACTCCCATTCTCCTCTGTGGATTGTGCTCCTTGGTTGACTAGGCTTCCCATGGTCAGACTACCTCTCTCATCTTGGTGCAGAGAGCTAGTCCACTGTGGGAATCTCATGGCCGTAGTTCACCATGGGAGATGAAATCTAGTTAGGAAGCCCAGCGCACAAAGAATGGGAATATGAGGTAACTGAACTACAAGTCCCATGGGGCACTATGGAGGCATCTCTGAATCAAAATATTATGATTCTGGCTGAATTATTTTGTTCTTTGTTTGAAATACTTTAGATTATGGACAAACAAAATATGCTTTTATTTTTATGAAAAATTGGAATTTTCCATAGAAAGCAAACACTTATAAAAATTGTTTTGTCAAAAACTCAATTTCCTGTTGTAAAACAGTTTTGACAAAAATATTTTGACCAGCCCCAAGGATGACAATAACTAAATGGAAAAAACTGCCAAGTACAGAAAAATGTAGACTTAAATCTTTAGACTCCTAGACTGGAAAGGATTATTATCATTCAGAGGAATGTGTAGTCCTATCAGTATTTGAAACAGCCTATTGCAAAAAGTTATCCATCATTAATTAGCTAGTATGAGGCTCATTTTATTATGGCTGGTTTTTAGTATAACTCTTACTGAACTATGTTATATTCTAACATAGTGAGAATTTATTTTTCTGTATCTCTACAAGACCAAGTCTAAAAATCTTTTATTTTATAACCTATGTGTGTGAATGCGATTCTTGGGGAAACTCTATGGAGTGGCAGATCACAGAAACCAAGAAATGTAGGGATAGAAGGGACCTCAAGCGGTCATCAAGTCCAGCCCTGTGTACTGAGGCAGCACCAAATATACCTACACCATCCCTGACAGGTGTTTGTAGAAGCCCCAGTATTGGAGGTTTTTAACAGGTTAAACAATCTCCCTTGGAAGCTTATTCCAGTGCTTAACTACCCATATAGTTAGAAAGTTTTTCGTAATATCTAACCTAAATCTCCCTTGTTGCAGATTAAGCCCATCACTTCTTGCCCTACCTTCAGTGAACATTGAAAACAATTGATCACTGTCCTCTTTATAACAGCCCTTAACATATTTGTTAACAGTCTTCTTTTCTCAAGACTAAACATGCCCAGTTTTATAATCATTTCCTCATAAGTCAGGTTTTCTAAAGCTTTTATTGTTTTTGTTGCTCTCTTCTGGACTCCAATTTATCCACATCTTTCCTAAGTGTGGCATCCAGCACTGGACATCATACTCCAGCTGAAGCCTCACCAGAGGCGAGTGAGATAATTACCTCTAGTGCCTTACATACAACACTCCTCTTTATACGCCCAGAATGATATTACTCTTTTTTGCATCTGTACCACGTTGTTGACTCATATTTAATTTGTGATCTGCTATAACCCCCAGATCCCTTTCTGCAATACTGCCACCAAGCCAATTATTCCCTATTTTGTAGTTGTGCATTTGATTTTTCCTTCCCAAGTGTAGTACTTTGGACTTGTCTTTATTGAATTTCATCTTGCTGATTTCAGACCAATTGTCTAATTTGTCAAGATTGTTTTGAATTCTAATCCTGTTCTCCAAAGCGCAAACCCTCCCAGATTGGTGTCATCTGCAAATTTATAAGCATACTCTCCACTCCATTATCCAAGTCATAAGTGGAAATATTGAACAGTACTGGACTCAGGACTGACCCCTGCAGGCCTCACTACATATGCCCTCTGAGTTGGACAGCAAACCATTTATACCACTCTTTGAGTACAGTCTTTCATCCAATTAATTTATTTGAGCATAAGCTTTCGTGAGCTACAGCTCACTTCATCGGATGCATACTGTGGAAACTGCAGAAGACATTATATACACAGAGACCATGAAACAATACCTCCTCCCACCCCACTCTCCTGCTGGTAGTAGCTTATCTAAAGTGATCACTCTCCTTACAATGTGTATGATAATCAAGTTGGGCTATTTCCAGCACAAATCCAGGTTTGTGTCACTTTGGATAAGCTATTACCAGCAGGAGAGTGAGTTTGTGTGTGTGGTTTTTGGAGGGGTGGGGATGGGGGGTGAGAAAACCTGGATTTGTGCTGGAAATGGCCCACCTTGATTATCATACACATTGTAAAGAGAGTGGTCACTTTGGATGGGCTATTACCAGCAGGAGAGTGAGTTTGTGTGTTGGGGGCGGAGGGTGAGAAAACCTGGATTTGTGCTGGAAATGGCCCAACTTGATTATCATACACATTGTAAGGAGAGTGATCACTTTAAATAAGCTATTACCAGCAGGAGAGTGGGGTGGGAGGAGGTATTGTTTCATGGTCTCTGTGTATATAATGTCTTCTGCAGTTTCCACAGTATGCATCCGATGAAGTGAGCTGTAGCTCACGAAAGCTTATGCTCAAATAAATTGGTTAGTCTCTAAGGTGCCACAAGTACTCCTTTTCTTTTTGCGAATACAGACTAACACGGCTGTAACTCTGAAACCTTTCATCCAATTGTGCATCCACTTTATAGCAATTTAATCTTGACCACATTCCCTGGTTTGCTTCTGAGAATATCATGTGGGACTGTGTGAAAATCTTCACTAAAATCGTGATGCCTATATGGCTCTGATTTCTGGAACACCTACAATTCTTGCCTTTGAGATTTTTGGTATATATGCCATGGTTAAAAAACTACCACATTTGTACAATATTGCCAACCCCACGCATTCAAAAATCATGAGTCATGATCCAAAATCATGAGATTTTCTTTTTAAAAAACCTAAATTATACATTTTATGTGTTTTTTATTGCCTTCTACTTTTTGAGCCTTTAGGCTTCATGTTGTTGGCATTTTTTAAAAGCTTTTCTCCACAATCATGAGATTCTCACCTAATCACTGGGCTCCAAGAGCTGGGAATCTAATAAAAACTCCCAATATCACAAAGCTTGTGACAAAATCATGGGATCTGGCAATACTGTTTCCATGGGCTTGTTCACATGGGATCAATCATACCCAAGAACGGTGGTTGTGGGTGGAGGATTTTCATTATGTTTGTCATTAAAACACCTGTATTACCAGATTTACTGAGTGCTAATAAGTGCAAGAATTTTTCAGATACGTTTTTTTTAACAACTCCAATAACGCTCCTGGATCTACAAGAGATGGAATTTCGGACTTGAGTCCAGAAGCCTCTGTAGATATGATGTAGCCACTGAGAGATATCATCATGGTCTACTACCTAGATGATAGTCTGAAAATCAGAAAGTAAGACTGGCTTCTACAATGCTTGTGTTCTGAATCAGCAGTGTAAATAATTGTTAGAGAGCAAAAGTGGCAATAATATTTCTTAAGATGGTGCCTGCTGTTGTAGTTGCCGTTCTGGCACCCATACTACAAATGAGAAGATATCCTTATACCTTAAGATTCACCTACAAGAGGTATTCATTTGCTTGCTTGTATAAATCACTTTCCAAGGAGGAACAAAATAATGTTCTCATCATCATATCCCTAAAGAATAAAATTATTCAGAATAATGAGGAATCACAGTGTTGGATTGGAGGAAATTTTTCAAAAGTTCATAAGGGCTTTAGGAGGACAAGTGCCTCAAGTGAAAGTCAATGGGACTTGTTCTCCTAAATCCCTGAAGTGTGTTTGAATTTTTTCCCCTGGGCTATTATGGTAGTGATTTATAATCTACTTCCCTGTACACAATTGTTTGGTTGATGTTTATAAATTGAAGTACAGAATTGAAATAATATGTCTGAATCCTGTACAGATCCAAAACTTTACATATCAACAAAATTTGGCTGCCTGTAAAAAGCTTAGTCCCAGACCTAAAGCAAATTAAAAAAAAAATCCAACAGAGGACTTTGAAGGAGATATGAAGAAGGGAACTCAAGACCTACCCATACACTGGTATCATTCAGAATATGTTTGCCCAAGGTGGAGATTTTTTTTTGTAACAGTTCTCATCAACCACCAGGCAGACTTGAAATAAAGCAAACTGTATTTTAAGAAGTTTATAAATAACATTGATTTTGGTTGAAGATTTTAGTTAATGTCCTGTGATGGAGGAGATGAAGCAGCCATGGAAATGTTGTGCTGTCTATTTATGGTTTATTTGTTTTTCAGTGAACAATAGTAAGCCTTACAATCCTTAATTTTTTGGACATAGTAAGAAACACTTAGCTACCAGGGATTTGGGGGGCAGAGTCAAACATAGGATCTGAGCTGATCTGACCTTCAGTTGTTCCTTCAAAGGTAAATACAATAACATGGGGCTTAGCGGGAGGGGAATTTGTTTTTCAGACTTTGAAATATCTTCTAACCCTTCTCAAGGTATGTATGTGTGGCTTTTGTGGTATTTCCAGCAATGCTGAAAAATACAATCTTTCCACAGCACGTCATTAAACCAAAATCTTCCCCATTGAAATAGGAGTATCCAGGGATGGCTGCATCAGAGTTTGTTATTTATGTGGAAAAGGAGAGAATGACCCAGGATGGCCAATTTGCTTTTCTGCAGAGATTGAATGTGACTCTGAATTCTCTGACCACTCTGACCAAAATCTGGCTAACTCTGTGTGAAGGTACAAAGAATACAGAGACCTGAACATACAGAGCAACAGCTCATAAGCTTAATAGAGAAAGTCAGGCCAGTAAAACAAACTGTATATTGATGGCAAGCCCTACAATTGCTAACAAAACAAACATTTAAATTATAATATAGAGTTGCTTGCAAACCAAATCCAGGAAAATAATTTCCACATTCTCAACTCCCCTCAATATGTTTTTGAGCACTGTCTGGAAAAGTTTTGATTTAAAACATTTAAAACAATCCTATCATTCTAGAGAGAAACTACAGAACTAATAGAAAGTCCCAAATACTCAGGGAGTAGAGAGGAAGAGCTGTGATCATAAGACTTGATTATTTATCAATAAAATAAATCTGCTCAGAGAATTGAAAACTTGAGGTATAAATATAGAAAATTTTTCATTTTTTACCCTTGATTTGGAACAATCAGCTTAAACCAACAGGATATGGCTTATGCCTGACAAGAGAGCTTTTGTGAAGTGATATATAGATGATGCTTCATTTATACACAAAAAAATACAAAAACCTCTGGATAAAAGAGTTAATCTTCTGGGATGTAAAATCAGCAGAAGTCTTACTGAATAAAATCAAAGCCAAGAAAGTTTGGGAGTGAAAACTTACTCAGGCACCTGAAAACGAGAGCAACTTGTAAATATACTCTTTGACTGAAAGACAGTGTAGTTAATTATCCTATAATGTTACTACATTTGGTCATGAATTTTACTTTTATTGTTACCGGTTATACTTCATTTTTTGTTTCCTTTCCTAAATTTGCATGGTTCTAATCTCAAAACAATGGAAAGTAATTTAAAGAATATTGAAAGGTTCTTTCATACTGAAACACCATAGAACATAATATAGCTTTTTCTCCAAGTAGCCAATTATTGACATAGGAGGCTGAAAAATTTGGAAAGATGCTAGGTTAGCATAGGGATATAAAATAGCTATACAAGGTCAAGTTATACAATGTACCTAAACTTCCTGAGTGTATCTAATTCTCTTTTGAACCCAGTCATACTTTTGGCCTTTACAGCATCCCCTGACAATAAGTACCTCAGGTTGACTGGGCATTTGTGAAGAAGTATTTTGTTATGTTAGTTTTAAACTTGCTGCCTATTAATTTCATCAGGTGACCCCTGGTTCATGTCTTATGTGAAGGGATAAATAACAGGTTATAAAGTTAAAACTCTCATGACAAACAAATTAACTCTTATGTAAATCACTACAATTAAATAACACAAAAAGGGAACTTGACACTGAGGGCTGATAGGTCCTTTGTACACATTACTTTTTTGTGGGAAAACATTTCAATATACTTTTATGCTCCTTACATGATGATCCAGAATCTTTCACTTGAAATAGCAAAAAATGCAAAATTCCAAGACACTAAGGATAATTTATTTTAGTCATTACTTCAGATTTTTAAATACTCATACAGGTACCCATCCAGTGCCCTGGACACCTATCCCACACATTAAAAATCACAACATAAAAAATCATTTACACTGAATTTCTTCAGGGGTAGGGAGGAACATCTGTGGTTTTAGTTGAGCTCCAAATTGTCTAGCTATGAGATGACTAAAGGGGAGAAATTGTAACAATTTACAAATATTTTAAAAGTGTCAGATGACGGTGAAGAATTAACTAACACAGTTAATTGGGTATGGCAAGGAGTAATGAAGTAAAATGAAGAAAAGCGAAATGAATGGAATAAAACAAATATCAGGGGAAAGTGTCCTGACAGTACAATACGATAATCTTCCAAGAAAAGTGATGAAAGCTCCGTTAAGCTGAGATTTTTGATACTACCTTGGACAGTACACTAAGGAATGTATTGGAAGGAAGGATCCCATAATGGCAGAAAGATAGATGAGATCCCCCTCTAACTTCAGTGATTCTACAGTTTAGGAAAACTGACAGTCCTTAATCAAAGTGGCAAGAAGAACCTGCTGCTAGGATGGTGATGCCATTCCCAAAGAGGGCAGTACAAGTTATCATGTTATTTGCTGAATTGTGCAGGTTGCACCTGGGTAGTGTCTAAATGAACATCCTCAGTTTCTTATCCTCTGAACCCTTTCATTTCAGCATCCCCTTATACCAAACCTTTTCTCACTTCAGAGGCTGTGCAATACGTTATCAACAGACTTTGCCATTCCATTGAGTGTTAAAAGAATGACTATGCTTTCCTATTCTCCCAGAAGATGTTAAGATCAGAAAATATTAAACTGCCTAAGAACAGCAGGCTTAGTACAGTGATGCAAAGGGGAATATATTATATTATATTATATTTTATATTTATTTATACAAACTTACTAAACTTTAAAAAGTGTTGTTAGACTAGTAATTTTTAGTTAGAATTCTTACATTTGTTTGCACGCTAACAACCAAAATGTGAAATTATTAGTCATGACTTCTAAGCAGTTGCTCACATATGTAGGCCCATGGCCTTCAGTAGGAATACTCATGTGAAATGTGAATAAGAGTTTTGCAATTTATCCCTTATTGTTTTTGAGAAACTGCAACAGAACACAAGCAATTATTGGGATAATTTAGCTCATCATAAAATTTTTTGATTTCTTGTAAAAGAAAGGGGTCTGTGAAGGTCCCGTACTTTTTAAATATACACACCTCCTGGGCGCAAAATAGTCCACATCCACTGACCTTCAGAATATCCTACATGCTTAGGAGAGCTGATGAGAAAGCTGATGTTGGGGGTAATGTTTAAAGAAAAATTGGGAGTTTGGATGATTTTCTGTGCTGCTAGTTACTCTGTATTATGATATGTTTTAGGGTTTATGTTACTTTTAGGTATATGTCAAAGATAGTTATAATATTCAGATAGACCAGGTTATTTTATAAATCCCAAAGAATAAGTACTTGCAAAGCAGTATTTTTATATTATGGAGTTTATAAGACCCTTTTAAAGATATATAACTCTTTGGTTTTTTAATATGATGGGACTATATTTTAAAAACGAGCACTAGGTAGTACATTTTATATTGAAGGGCTTCATAAAAATGATATTGTACTATAATTGGTTATCACCATTTATATAATGGATATACACAGATTTACAAACACACATATTTCATACACAGGGCCAGATCTTCAGGAGGTATAAATCAGCGTCACTCCACCAGTCAAAGGAACTACACTAATTTACACCAGCTAAGAATTTAGCCCGCAGTATTAAGAACATAAGAACGGCCATACTGGGTCAGACCAAAGGTCCATCTAGCCCAGTATCCTGTCTTCCAACATTGGCAAATGCCAGGGGCCCCAGAGGTAATGAACAGAAAAGGTTATCAAGTGATCCATTCTCTGTTGCCTATTCCCAGCTTTCTGGCAAACAGAGGCTAGGGATACCATCCCTGCCCATCATGTCTAATAACCATTCATGGACCTATCCTCCAGGAATTTATCTAGTTCTATTTTGAACCCTGTTATACTGTTGGCCTTCACAACATTCTCTGGCAAGGAGTTCCTTTTGTTTGTTTTAAATCTGCTGCCTATTAATTTCATTTGGTGGCCCCTAGTTCATGTGTTATGAGAAGTGATGATTTTACAGACCTCTATCATACTCCCCCTTAGTCATGTCTTTTCCAAGCTGAAAAGTCCCAGTCTTATTAATCTCTCCTCATATGGCAGCCATTTCATACCCCTAATAATTTTTGGTTTCAGAGTAACAGCCGTGTTAGTCTGTGTTCGCAAAAAGAAAAAGAGTACTTGTGGCACCTTAGAGACTAACCAATATATTTGAGCATCCGATGAAGTGAGCTGTAGCTCACGAAAGCTCATGCTCAAATAAATTGGTTAGTCTCTAAGGTGCCACAAGTACTCCTTTTCTTTTTGCTAATAATTTTTGTTGCCCTTTTCTGAACCTTTTCCAATTCCCATATACCTGTTCTGAACCTTTTCCAATTCCAATATACCTGTTCAGGAAGGATAGGCAGGGCAGAAAAGGTGGGGGAGTTGCATTGTATGTAAGAGAGCAGTATGACTGCTCAGAGCTCCGGTATGAAACTGCAGAAAAACCTGAGAGTCTCGGCATTAAGTTTAGAAGTGTGAGCAACAAGGGTGATGTTGTGGTGGGAGTCTGCTATAGATCACCGGACCAGGGGGATGAGGTGGACGAGGCTTTCTTCCGGCAACTAACAGAAGTTACTAGATCGCAGGCTCTGGTTCTCATGGGAGACTTCAATCACCCTGATATCTGCTGGAAGAGCAATACAGCGGTGCACAGATAATCCAGGAAGTTTTCGGAAAGTGTAGGGGACAATTTCCTTATGGTACAAGTGCTGGAGGAACCAACTAGGGGCAGAACTCTTCTTGACCTGCTGCTCACAAACCAGGAAGAATTAGTAGGGGAAGCAAAAGTGGATGGGAACCTGGGAGGCAGTGACCCTGAGATGGTCGAGTTCAGGATCGTGACACAAGGAAGAAAGGAGAGCAGCAGAATATGGACCGTGGACTTCAGAAAAGCAGACTTTGACTCCCTCAGGGAACTGATGGGCAGGATCCCCTGGGAGAATAACATGAGGGGGAAAGGAGTCCAGGAGAGCTGGCTGTATTTTAAAGAATCCTTATTGAGGTTATAGGAACAAACCATCCCGATGTGTAGAAAGAATAGTAAATATGGCAAGCGACCAGCTTGGCTTCACAGTGAAATCCTTGCTGATCTTAAACACAAAAAAGAAGCTTACAAGAAGTGGAAGATTGGACAAATGACCTGGGAGGACTATAAAAATATTGCTCAGGGATGCAGGAGTGAAATCAGGAAGGCCAAATAACACTTGGAGTTGCAGCTAGCAAGAGATGTTAAGAGTAACAAGAAGGGTTTTTTCAGGTATGTTAGCATCATGGAGAAAGTCAAGGAAAGGGTGGGCCCCTTACTGGATGAGGGAGGCAACCTAGTGACAGAGGATGTGGAAAAAGCTAATGTACACAATGCTTTTTTTGCCTCTGTCTTCACGAACAAGGTCAGCTCCCAGACTACTGCAGTGGACAATACAGCATGGGGAGGAGGTAACCAGCCCTCTGTGGAGAAAGAAGTGATTTGGGACTATTTAGAAAAGCTGGACGAGCACAAGTCCATGGGGCTGCATGTGCTGCAACCGAAGTTGCTAAAGGAGTTCATGGATGTGATTGCAGAGCCACTGGCCATTATCTTTGAAAATTCCTGGTGATCAGGGGAAGTTCTGGACTACTGGAAAAAGGCTAATGTAGTGCCTATCTTTAAAAAAGGGAAGAAGGAGGATCCGGGGAGCTACAGGCTGGTCAGCCTCACCTCAGTCCCTGGAAAAATCATGGAGCAGTTCCTCAAGGAATCAATTCTTAAGCATTTAGAGGAGAGGAAAGTGATCAGGAACAGTCAACATGGATTCACCAAGGGCAAGTCATGCCTGACTAACCTAATTGCCTTCTATGACGAGATAACTGGCTCTGTGGATGAGGGTAAAGCAGTGGACGTGTTATTCCTTGATTTTAGCAAAGCTTTTGATATGGTATCCCACAGTATTCTTGCCAGCAAGTTAAAGAAGTATGGGCTGGATGAATGGACTATAAGGTGGACAGAAAGTTGACTAGATTGTGGGGCTCAATGAGTTGTCATCAATGGCTCCATTTCTATTTGGCAGCCAGTATCAAGTGGAGTGCCCCAAGCGTCGGACCTGGGGCTGGTTTTGTTCAATATCTTCATTAATGATCTGGAGGATGGCGTGGACTGCACCCTCAGCAAGTTTGCAGATGACACTAAACTGGGAGGAGTGGTAGATACGCTGGAGGGTAGGGATAGGATACAGAGGGACCGAGACAAATTAGAGAATTGGGTCAAAAGAAATCTGATGAGGTTCAACAAGGACAAGTGCAGAGTCCTGCACTTAGGATGGAAGAATCCCAGCACTGCTACAGACTAGGGACGGAATGGGTCGGCAGCAGTTCTGCAGAAGAGGACCTGGGGTTACAGTGGACGAGAAGCTGGATATGAGTCAACAGTATGCCCTTGTTACCAAGAAGGCCAATGGTATTTTGGGCTGTATAAGTAGGGGCATTGCCAGCAGATGGAGGGACATGATCATTCCCCTCTATTCGACATTGGTGAGGCCTCATCTGGAGTTCTGTGTCCAGTTTTGGGCCCCACACTACAAGAAGGATGTGAAAAAATAATTGGAAAACGTCCAGCAGAGGGCAACAAAAATGATTAGGGGACTGGAACACCTGACTTATGAGGAGAGGCTGAGGGAACTGGGATTGTTCAGTCTGCGGAAGAGAAGAATGAGGGGTGTTTTGATAGCTGCTTTCAACTACCTGAAAGGGGGTTCCAAAGGGGATGGCTCTAGACTGTTCTCAGTGGTAGCAGATGGCAGAACGAGGAGTAATGGTCTCAAGTTGCAGTGGGGGAGGTTTAGGTTGGATATGAGGAAAAACTTTTTCACTAGGAGGGTGGTGAAGCACTGGAATGTGTTACCTAGGGAGGTGGTGGAATCTCCTTCCTTAGAGGTTTTCAAGGTCAGGCTTGACAAAGCCCTGGCTGGGATGATTTAGTTGGGGATTGGTCCTGCTTTTAGCAGGGAATTGGACTAGATGACCTCCTGAGGTCCCTTCCAACCCTGATATTCTATGATTCTATGTATAATTAGGATTATGTTTTCCAATGTGCATTACTTTGCATTTATTAACACTGAATTTCACTGCCATTTTGTTGCCTAGTCACTCAGTTTTGAGAAATCCTTTTGTGGCTTTTCGCAGTCCACCTGGGATTTAACTATCTTTAGTAATTTTGTATCATCTGCAAATTTTGCCACCTCACTGTTTACCCCTTTTTCCAGATCATTTTTGAATATGTTGAATAGGACTGGGCCAAGTACAGAGCCCTGGGAGACAACTATTTATCTCTCTCCATTCTGAAACTGATAATTTACACCTACCCTTTGTTTGCTATCTTTTAGGAATCATCCTCCAATCCGTGAAAGGACCTTCCCTCTTATCCCATGACAGCTTACTTTGCTTAAGAGCCTTTGGTGAGGGATCTTGTCAAAGGCTTTCTGAAAATATAAGTACACTATATCCACTGGATCCTCCTTCTCCACATGCTTATTGACCACCTCAAAGAATTCTAGTACAGAAGTTCTCAAACTGTGGTCCGCGAGCTCCATTCAGGTGGTCCTCGGATAGTTCCCTCTAACGTACATGCCTGGGCAGCCGCACATGAGAGTATGAAGGGCCACCCACCTAATTAGTGGAGCTGCGCAGGCATGGCTCCACTAATTAGATGCCTGGACCCTGGAGAAGACGCACATATAAGAAGAGGTGGTGGCCTTGGAGGGAATACAGGGTAGGTGGCAGGAGGCAGTGGGGTGAGGGGAATTTGGATCCAAACCCTTTGGAATTGTGGGTGTCGTTGGGCTGTTCAGATTCAGAACCGCAGATTCAAAGTTGCACCTACTTTTCCAGTTCTCGATTAGTTCCAAAATTGGAAGGGGCTTATTTTCAGTTTATAAGTGACCAATCTCATGCATGTTTTTATGAGATTTTTGGCCCAAGATGGGAGAAATCTCAAGAGAACCAACTGATTTTATGAGACTTATGCAAGTTTGGGCTTAAATCTCTTTAGCAGCATACAAGACTTTTGCATTGATGAATCCAGGCCTGAACACTGACCTTCCCCACATGATGGCAATGGGTCTTGATGGTAGTAGGCCTGGAGCAGTTCCATGGGAAGGTGGTGGGCTTCCACTGGAAGTGGAGGCATGAGGGACCCAGTGCTATTTTGTTGCTGCATCAGGGCATGTGGAGGTTTTGAGGGCAATCCAGAAGAGTCGCAGACAACCTGTGTAGTTGTGGATCCACTGACCTTAATCCCCTTGTCTGTGTGTGTGGGGAGGAGGGGGGAAAGGAGAAAAATGCTTTTTTCGAAGCATTGCTGGCAGATGTATTCATTTAAGAAGTTAATGTATTTCCATCACTGCAATGTTTGGTTTTCTAACGCTTAAATCTGCAGGTCTACCAGTTTATTTTAATTCTTTGGATCACCCTAAAGTGATGAGTCTGGAATGGAAGGCTGGGATCAAATTTCATCCAAATGGTGCTATTTCAGGCCCATATAGTAAAAGCTATATAAGCACACTGCTTGGGGTGGAGTGGAAGAAGTCAGAATGAACTCTCTTTTTCTCAAGTATATTTATACATAGGAACACATTTCCACATTTCTAATGTTACCTTAAAAAAAGAGAAAATCAAATCACAGAGGTTACTGTGGATTTGTGTCTCATTTAAAATCAGTCTAAGAAAGTACTAACAGTGTATATTTATGATTTTAGAGGATTTGGTCTCTAGTGCTGTAAGTCTTTACCATGTGTGATCAGTATCTAAAACAGACATTAGAAACAGATGATGGTGGGGTTTTTGTTTTTTTTTAAAGGAATAGGCTTTCTCCAGAATAAAGGGTATAGAAACCAAGAGGAAACATTTTCCCTCTTGCACATGGTTTCTATACTTGGCCAGCTAGCCTACTATTTTATGATTGCCAGACTTATGTCCTTTGAAATAGTAGATATGGGATCAAATACTTATGCTGTGAAAACAGCTGAATGTTACATCAAATGCAAACATGATTTGAACACCCTTGAAATTTCACAAGGATTTACATAGACAACACTATTGCCTTACATCATAACACAGGATGTGTTGCAAATGTGATAATTTGGAACTCAAATGGAAATATGCAATAGCGAGCAAAAAAGAGAGAAATATATCAAAAGATAGATGCTTAGTAAAAAACATCTTCACAGGTAGTACATTTTGATCAATCAGTAGACAGAGAAAATCTCCCAAGCATAAACCAAATGCATCCACAGTATGTTGAGGAACTAGAATAGGGGTTGGAAAACTACTGCTCGGGGGCCACATCCAGCCCTTCAGATGTTTTAATCCGGCCCTCGAGCTCCTGCTGGGGAGCGGGGTCCAGGGCTTGCCCCGTTCCATGTGTGCCGAAGCTCTGCATGGTTCCTGGAAACAGCAGCATGTCCCCCCTCCGGCTTCTACGTGTAGGGGCAGCCAGGGGGTTCCACACACTGCCTCGCCCCAAGAACTGCCCCTGCAGCTCCCATTGGCTAGGAACTAAGGCCAATGGGTGCTGCAGGGGTGGCATCTGTGGACCAGGCAGCGCACAGAGGTGCCTGGCCATGCCTCCACCTAGGAGCCGGAATGGGACATGCCGCTGCTTCCAGGAGTTGCTTGAGGTAAGTGCCACCCGGAGCCTGCACCCCTGACCTCCTCCGGTGCCCCAACCCCCTGCCCTAGCCCTGATCCCCTTCCTGCCCTCCGAACCCCTCAGTCCCAGCCCAGAGCACCCTCCTGCACCCCCAACCCGTCATCCCCAGCCCCATCTCCGAGCTTGCACTCCCAGCTGGAGCCCTCCCCCTGCATTCCAACCCTTTGCCCTAGCCCAGAGCTCCCTCCAGCACCCTGAACTCCCCATTTCTGGCCCCACCCCAAAGCCCGCAGCCCCAGCCAGAGCTTTCATCCCCTCTGCACCCCAACCCCCAATTTTGTGAGCATTCATGGCTCATCATACAATTTCCATACCCAGATGTGGCCCTTGGGCCAAAAAGTTTGCCTATCCCTGAACTAGAAGAATGATTTCAAAGTGACACAAATTTTAGTCAATAATGATGGAAAGAGTAAACAGTATAGCAGATAAGAGCCTGATCATGTGGGGTGCTGACAGTCGTGTAGCACCCTTAACTCCAATTGACTTCTTTTTGAAGAGTGAAACCCTAAATTAGTTGATGGTAATAAAGAGAGAGAGAAGTCAAGAACACCATAGAAGACAGATATTAGGACCAAGAGGTTAGAATGAGCAGGAAACAATATAATGTGATTCAGCTTGGAAACATACAAACTACTATATTTGGTAAGAAATAATACAAAACAAAGATATTCAATGGGAGGGGAGAAATCTGCAAAGCAGTGATGCTGGAAGAGGGCTTGAGGTGATAAAGGACAGCATCAGATATGTGTTTCCAATGCAATATGGCAGCAAACAAGGCCAAAGAGATTTTGGCCCACATACACAGAGAAATCACATCACAGAGTAGGGAAATTATACTGCATCTCCATATGGCTCTTTGGAGACAACATCTGGAATACTGCATTTAATTCTGGACACCAGAAAGATATTGACAAATTGGAGCCCATTCAGAGAATGGCTTACAAAAAATGATTATAGGACTGGTTTTATGAGGGGAATTTTAAGCAGCTAGATATGCATAGCTATGTTAAGATACAGACAGCTAAAAAGAAGATGTTCACTGTAAAAAGTATTTGAAAGCAGTGTGGTTCAAGTGTATATAGATAAGAACAATGGTCTTAAATTAAGAAAGAGAAAAATTAGGCTGAATACCCAAGAAAAAACTCCCTAAGAGTAAGATACATTAGACTGAGGAAGAGAAGTGGTGGATGTCAATAGCTTACTACATTTAGAACTGTGCACAGCATTACTACACGTAGGGAACAATTCCACACTTCCAGATGGATTGACCCTTGAATGACCAAATAAATCACTTCCATCTGTAATTTCTGTGATACTTTTATTCATCTTTAGCGGGGAGATTATAGCATTATGCAGTTGCTCTTTTGTTCTACCTGACACAAGTTCAACTAGAGGGAATCAGTGTCAGTCATTCAGAGGGCTGGATTGGTCACTATTATTCTTTTATAAGAATATAAACAAATAATTTTAGTCAGTGAAGACCTACCTTATTTATGAAAGTGAAGTATGTTTTGATGAAAGAGAATGAGTTCGATGACTAAGCTGCTCTAGGCTAAAGTACACAGTAGCACTCTAAACCCAGCAAAATACAGAAAGTCAGTAAATCAATTCTGCTGGCCCTGGCTGGCACTCTTACAGGAAAACCTGTGGGAGTGAGCTAAAGGGGAGAAAATCTCCATGGCAAATTGTTCCCAATCATTCTGTCAAAGGGAGAGGGTATGCTTTCTCCTTGCTGTTCCCTCCCCCCAGCGAACAGGCCTTGGGACCCACAACCTACTGGGAACTGCTTAGATCCTTAGAGAACAGAAATAGGCCAGGGCTGTTGGTGGAGGGGGGCTCCTTGTCTTTGCACTGGCTCTGGATCCTTGATGCTCATAGGTGGTGTTGCTCTAACAAAGATGAAATTCTCCAGCTGGCTACTGCCTGAAGGACTATCCTTAAAATGAGATCTCCATTGTGTAGAGGGTCCCAGAAATATAAGAGGCTGTATTACATTTATGCCATGAGCTCTGTGACTGGTGGGGATAATATACATCTTTCCTGGATCACCCATTGCCTTCCCCCACTCTTGTGTGTATCTCCATACCAGCAGAAGAACCCCTTGGCATCTGAGGTCAAAGAGTAGAGACACCTAACCTTTCCCAATATAATAGTTAGCATTTAGGTGTACATGTTCAAAATGCTGAAGAAACACTTATTAATGACTCCACATTTGGATACTTTGGGTTCTGAAATATTGGACTAAATTTTAAGAGTTTTATCAGATTTGTTTACCTAACTTTTGCAGAGAGAACAGCTTAATGTTGATCTCAGTTCAGGCCACTGAATGGAAATATTTTCTTTGCAGTTGGAACTGATTTTCAGCTTTCATGTGTACTATCGTTTGTAGGTTGTTCCTTAAAATAGATGTGGGACATTTGCCTTTTTATTCCTTTTCTCTTTCCCCTCTCTACTTGCTTGGTTTCATTGTGGTATCCTATGTGTACTTGGTGGGATGGGATTCGTGCCCTCTGAACAAGCCTCTTATTAATGCTGTTCAGTTGATTGATTTGGTGGAGCCCTATGGGTATGGGGTGGCTCACTTCTATTCCTCTCACTTGCAGACACCCCGTTGATAGCTTTTGCCATGTTACAATCTCATTTGCACCAGCTACTGAATTAGAAGTTCTGGCTCATGTTGTTTCTGAACTATTGTATCTAGAGAAACTCTTAAAAAAGGAAATGTTTCACAATTAGAGCATTTTTACTGTGGCTTCTTTATGACATTGTTTTTGGGGTAAAAACTCTGTTTCTGCCAAATCTAAGCTTCTGTTGCTGTGGCACTGGAACTCATATGAAATCTGATCTAAAATTCTGATTCAGCTATTTGATACTTTTCAGTTCAACCTTGGTCTACTTAGATTTTTTTTAATGTTCGAGTCTCTGGAAACAGCTATAAATATCATTTTATGGAACAGAATGTTCATATTTCTAAAGCAATAAATCTGTTTGCTCTATAGTGTCAATGTTTTCACCATGCCTTTTTTTCTTGTATCAATATTTGTAACAGAAACTATGCATTCATGATCACTCACACAGATGTCACATGGATCTAAGCTTTGGATAGTCCTGAGATTTGTGTCAGAAGATACAAAAAGGATTTGTGATCATCAATAAAAAAGTTAGACCACACATATGACTGAACTGTGATTTATATGTGGGTTGTAAGTCTTCACAGTATATGGCTTAGTTGTACTCGTATATTTTGTCTCTTTTGTTAAATACAGAGAGAATTATGGAATAATATTAATAAAATATTATTGGTATGGGTCAATAGTTTTGCATATTTCCTCCTAGAGAGGCCTATTCAAAACATTTTTATTTACTTGATATAGAAAAAAATAAGTAATTTAATATTTGTAGCATTACAGTATAAATCTTGGTTAAAATTTATAATCTTCACTTTTTCATTTTTTGTTTTATATTTGTACTTTTTTTAAAAAAGCAAAACAATAGCTTTCAGTAGAAATCTTCTAGCACTAACTATACTATTTGTAAATCTAAACAGTAAGCCAAAAAAGTAGGTGAGAACAGCCCACCAAGGTGATCTTAGCTCTCAAAAGTAGTATAATACATTCAGCTGATATATCCAGCCAAAATATATGTGATCACAACATTGGTAATAAACATTCCAGGAATAGTTCACAGTTAACGAGTGAATTATACTACAGCATTACTGTGTTCCACTGCTTTCTGTCATAAATTTCTCATCTGGTATACAGGCCCTTGGCAAACATTGCCAGGTGGTGTAAACTGGCACAACCCCTGGAGGCCAGGTCTCCCTTACAACAACCCTCTCCACCCCTCGTGTGCTGAGCAGACCTGTGTACAGGAAAGTATCTGGGTCATTATTTTTAACGTTACTAGCACCAACCTGAAGGTGTGGCCTCCCATGTTCTGTTTTCTTTAAACTTTTATTAAGAAGTTTTTAAGAGTTGTGTCTTATATTCTTTAGGTGGGCCTTTGTTATCTATTCCAACTTGATATGTAACCTTTTTGGTAGCTATCTGTCTAGCTACCGCTCTAGCCTTCCTCTGGGTGGTAGTAATCCCCTCGGGTTCTGCCTGTTACCCTTCTGGTCTGTCCAACTACTGACTACTTGGAGCTCAGGTAAGTAGTTAAGAAATTATTTATTAGAGACGGAAGGCTACAGACACCAATGCTCTACTGACCACGCAGAGTCACGGTGACCAGCAGATAGCTCCCAAGAACTGGTAACAACATACAGTAAAGTAACCAATCAACACACAGCCTGATGTGTTGTTGAGTAAACAAGTTAAGCAATCAAGAGCTGTTGCTAGATAAACAGGTACCTGCCACATGAATTATAACCATAAAATTCGGAGACCTACGAACCTTAGGCCAGGAGTCCCCTATGCACACATGCAGACCCACAAAGGTCACACAATGGACACCTAGATTGGCAGTCCTAGCTGCACTTACTCTGCTGGCTGTATCCTGGTAGTGCAGCCTACAACCTTCCCATTTTAGTTCCTTGTAAAATGTATTTAGTCTGACAGGTCTATGTTATTTTCCTATTGGCTGACATCACACTTCCCTCCATGCTTGATACTTTTGGTGATGGTCTATCTGAAATTTCCACTATTGAGATATTTGAAGGGAAAATAAAACAAAACACAATTATTCGACTCCCTCAGGGAACGGATGGCCAGGATCCCCTGGGGGACTAACTTGAAGGGGAAAGGAGTCCAGGAGAGCTGGCTGTATTTCAAGGAATCCCTGTTGAGGTTACAGGGACAAACCATCCCGATGAGTCGAAAGAATAGTAAATATGGCAGGCGACCAGCCTGGCTTTATGGTGAAATCCTAGCGGATCTTAAACATAAAAAAGAAGCTTACAAGAAGTGGAAGGTTGGACATATGACCAGGGAAGAGTATAAAAATATTGCTCGGGCATGTAGGAATGATATCAGGAGGGCCAAATCACACCTGGAGCTGCAGCTAGCCAGAGATGTCAAGAGTAACAAGAAGGGTTTCTTCAGGTATGTTGGCAACAAGAAGAAAGCCAAGGAATGTGTGGGCCCCTTACTGAATGAGGGAGGCAACCTAGTGACAGAGGATGTGGAAAAAGCTAATGTACTCAATGCTTTTTTTGCCTCTGTTTTCACTAACAAGGTCAGCTCCCAGACTGCTGCGCTGGGCATCACAAAATGGGGAAGAGATGGCCAGCCCTCTGTGGAGATAGAGGTGGTTAGGGACTATTTAGAAAAGCTGGACGTGCACAAGTCCATGGGGCCAGACGAGTTGCATCCGAGAGTGCTGAAGGAATTGGCGTCTGTGATTGCAGAGCCATTGGCCATTATCTTTGAAAACTCGTGGCGAACGGGGGAAGTCCCGGATGACTGGAAAAAGGCTAATGTAGTGCCAATCTTTAAAAAAGGGAAGAAGGAGGATCCTGGGAACTACAGGCCAGTCAGCCTCACCTCAGTCCCCGGAAAAATCATGGAGCAGGTCCTCAAAGAATCAATCCTGAAGCACTTGCATGAGAGGAAAGTGATCAGGAACAGCCAGCATGGATTCACCAAGGGAAGGTCATGCCTGACTAATCTAATCGCCTTTTATGATGAGATTACTGGTTCTGTGGATGAAGGGAAAGCAGTGGATGTATTGTTTCTTGACTTTAGCAAAGCTTTTGACACGGTCTCCCACAGTATTCTTGTCAGCAAGTTAAGGAAGTATGGGCTGGATGAATGCACTATAAGGTGGGTAGAAAGCTGGCTAGATTGTCGGGCTCAACGGGTAGTGATCAATGGCTCCATGTCTAGTTGGCAGCCGGTATCAAGTGGAGTGCCCCAAGGGTCGGTCCTGGGGCCGGTTTTGTTCAATATCTTCATAAATGATCTGGAGGATGGTGTGGATTGCACTCTCAGCAAATTTGCGGATGATACTAAACTGGGAGGAGTGGTAGATACGCTGGATGGGAGGGATAGGATACAGAAGGACCTAGACAAATTGGAGGATTGGGCCAAAAGAAATCTGATGAGGTTCAATAAGGATAAGTGCAGGGTCCTGCACTTAGGATGGAAGAACCCAATGCACAGCTACAGACTAGGGACAGAATGGCTAGGCAGCAGTTCTGCGGAAAAGGACCTAGGGGTGACAGTAGACGAGAAGCTGGATATGAGTCAGCAGTGTGCCCTTGTTGCCAAGAAGGCCAATAGCATTTTGGGATGTATAAGTAGGAGCATAGCGAGCAGATCGAGGGACGTGATTGTTCTCCTCTATTCGACATTGGTGAGGCCTCATCTGGAGTACTGTGTCCAGTTTTGGGCCCCACACTTCAAGAAGGATGTGGATAAATTGGAGAGAGTCCAGCGAAGGGCAACAAAAATGATTAGGGGACTGGAACACATGAGTTATGAGGAGAGGCTGAGGGAGCTGGGATTGTTTAGTCTGCAGAAGAGAAGAATGAGGGGGGATTTGATAGCTGCTTTCAACTACCTGAAAGGGGGTTCCAAAGAGGATGGCTCTAGACTGTTCTCAATGGTAGCAGATGACAGAACGAGGAGTAATGGTCTCAAGTTGCCGTGGGGGAGGTTTAGATTGGATATTAGGAAAAACTTTTTCACTAAGAGGGTGGTGAAACACTGGAATGCGTTACCTAGGGAGGTGTTAGAATCTCCTTCCTTAGAGGTTTTTAAGGTCAGGCTTGACAAAGCCCTGGCTGGGATGATTTAACTGGGAATTGGTCCTGCTTTGAGCAGGGGGTTGGACTAGATGACCTTCTGGGGTCCCTTCCAACCCTGATATTCTATGATTCTATGATTCTATTCTGTCAAAAATTAGGGCCTAGAAGTGAATTGGATTTTTTCCATGACTCCAATGGGAATAGGATGAAGCTCTTAGGCCCAAATCTTAAGAAGTACGAAGTACTGTAATTCCATCTGAAGAATATAGGCCCACTTGTTAGTGGAACTGAACACCTCCTGGAAGGAATTGATGGCTCTGAACTTCAATTAAGTTCTTGAGAGAATTTATCATGTTGAAGGAGATACTCATCCCCTTCTAGAATTAGGCCCAGTGGCTAAAATAAGTAGTGGTAAAAAAAAGAAGTGGGTAGACTAAGCTAAACTAAATTCCATATTCCCCAAATGAGAAGTGGGTAAACTCAGTTTACCGAAGTTTACCCTGAACTACACTACTGGTTGCAGTTGCATAGTACCTGTTTGAATTTGTCCTATATATTTCTTTGATTAGGGCCTGATCCTATGAGGTATGGAGCCCTGTCAAGTCCCATTGTTTTTTAGTTTGGTCCAACATCCAGCGGAGTCAATGGCAGAACTGGTCGGAAGTTTTCAAAATGATGAAAAAGTTTACTTAACCTTGAAAAGAGTGAAGACCCATGATAAAATGTGTGTGCTATACTTGAATTACAATCTTTGTACCGGCTTCTTAGTTCTTTACATATCCTCTGTGAAAATCTATGTAAGCTATCCTGACAACCACACAGAGAGCTCTGAATGGGAGCCAGAAGAAGGAAATTTTATGGTATTTATTTCATTTTGGGAACATTATGTCTCAAATAAGAGTAGAATGCCAATGAATGTTAAATGAATTTTGTAAATGTGGTGCACAAGTTAACATGATAAGTTCTTTGTAGCACTTTTTATCTTAGTAGAAATTCTTCTATCATTAAAATAAATGTGGCTCACTTTCAACACCCATCACATTGTTATTTAATTTTTTTTGCATCAGATAAGACCTCCTATTATTGACATAATAAAATAGACATTAAAAAAGTGAATACAGCCCCTTCCCCAGAAGAATTAGACTAGTTTCTAAATTTTCCAGAGGAGCCATGTCTAGCATTGACTTCAATGGGAATTGGAGGAACTTAACACTTCTGATAGTTAGGGCACTTTAACTTAGGTGCCTGTGTATTAAGACACTGATTTTTAGATACCTGAATCTGAAATCTGATGAGATTTATGTTCAATGATGGTTACGGTTCTTTTAAAAATGGCACCAGAACTACAACAGTTTGTCCTTGCATAGCCATTATTGCCCAGCCTTCGGGGGTCATTAATGTTAATGTTTATTAAAAAAGCTATGGATTGAAAGAAGGCAATTTAAATGAAGTTTAATGGAGTCAGGTGTGTCAATGTTAGCTTGTTCTGTCTGCCAGCTGCTGGGCAGACATGAAGGCACACCTAATAAAACAGCAGAGTTTCCCATCCGTAGCTGAACTTGCTTAGAGTGCATCCGGCATATTACCACATCTGAGGTCCAAAATGGGACCCATGTGGCCTGTACACAGCAGCTCTTCCAGGTGACTCACAAGAAACACTTTCCCTGGCTGAGTCATTAGAAATTGTGGCAAGCTTGTAGCTGATGGAATTTGATCTTTGTGTATTTACAGTCCAGTTACTTTAAATGTGTGTGTGAGAGAGTGCCTTATGCACTGAATATATTTAGTTGTGGCTAGGTATAGGGTACTATCATTGTACTGCCTTCATGTTCAAATGGTGTTCAGAATACTTGTGTGTGGTTCTTTGTATCAGGTATTCATGCAATTTGGTCCTTTTCACTTAACAAAAGTTTGTTTTCTGTTTTGTGGCACAGCTGAACAGGGAAACTGCAAAGGAGTCAGTCATAGCTCCCTAATCCTGGTTCTGCACCAGCCTTCGTCCCACCATATTTTTAGAGTTTCTTTAAACTATGCAAGGTAGCAATGGGTGAGGGATGCCAGTGTGGCAGCTTAACAGCTGACTACATCAGCTCTATGCTCCCTAAATTGTCCCCCAGCCAGAGGAATCCTAAGATGCCTGTTTATGTCTGAACAGGGCTGAGGAGCTGGCTCTCCATGTTTAGAAAGTCAGTGACTATAAACCTTGTCTGGTACCAGAAATAATTAGAGCTGGTCAGGAATTTCTCAATGAAATGAATTTCCATCAAAAATGAGAAAAGGATCTGTTTCAACAAATTTCCCATGTAAACATTTTTTTGAAAAAAAAATCATCAAAATAGTTAGAATATCTGTTCTGACCTTTACAACGTAAAAAAAAAATCTGTTTTTCAGTTTGAAATGACTTTTTATTTTGAAACTTAAATAACTTATAATAAAATCAAAAATAAAAATAGAAGAGATCAAAATTAAAATGAAACATTTCTAAATTATCAAATCAAAATGTTTCAACTGACGTGATCTGCTTGTTGGGTTTTTTTATTATTGGTTTATAAAATTTTTGAGATTTTGACTTTTTGTCCGTATTTTGAATGGGGAATTTTTTTGAAAACAAAAGCTTTCCCAGTCTTGAAATAATAGGCTGTAAAGATCTTATGTAAAAGCTTCCCTAAGGAGATATGTCAAAGCACATTAATCTTGATTTGCAGTAACTAACTCCTGAATCATTCCTGAACAGAGGACTATTAACTTTACCAAGCTGTGGAGTGGCTTTATTATGTAAATTAAGATACACCAGAACTAGGCTGAACTGCCAAGGAAAATGTAGAATTATAGTTAGAAAAGCAAATGATTGAAATTCAGGAAATTAGACATTTGTAGTTAAAACCTAAATATAAAAATTCTGGACATTCTCAGATACATTTCAAAGACCTATTTTTACTGTAAAAAGAACAGCAGTACGTGTGGCACCTTAGAGACTAACACATTTATTTGAGCATAAGCTTTTGTGGGCTACAACCCCCTTCATCGGATGCATAGAATGGAACATGTAGTAAGAAGATATATATATATACATACAGAGAACATGAAAAAGTGGAGTAAGAGGCTAATTAATTAAGATAAGCTATTATCAGCAGGAGAAAAAAACTTTTGTAGTAATAATCAAGTAATCTTTTAGCTATCAATTAGCCTCTTACTCCACCTTTTCATGTTCTCTATATGTATAATATAACTTCTTACTATATGTTCCATTCTATGCAGCCGATGAAGTGGGCTGTAGCCCATGAAATCTTATGCTCAAATAAATTTGTTAGTCTCTAAGGTGCCACAAGTCCTCCTTTTCTTTTTGTGGATACAGACCTAGTTTTACTGTGACACTTTATTCTTGCATATCTTCCCCTTCCTGGTGGGAAAATGCAACCAGTTGCTGCTTCTGTTCCCTGTTGCATGTATCAGTTACACTATTATGGTGCTTTGATGAATGAACATAAGATGCACCCTTCCTTCTGCCCTGCAGCACAGACCTATCCTGTGAAGGCATACTGGGGTCTATAACATATGTACTGAGTAGACATAGAAAGTAATTAACTCTAGCTTGTAGCTGGAGCATAAGTTCTTTGTTAAATTTTGGAGGATGAATGATTATGGTGGAATAGAGTTGGGTATCTATCTAGCCCGTGGTGGGGGGGACATAGACATTCCTTCCAGATCCTCACGAGCTGATAATTTGTGAATCACTTCAGCAAGCATAGGCGCCGATTCTGTGGGTGCTCCGGGGCTGGAGCACGCATGGGGAAAAATTAGTGGGTGCTCTGTACCCACCGGCAGCCAACCTCCCCGCCCCACCCTTCCTCACCTCCTCCTCCTCCTCCTCCACCTTCACCTCCTCCCCTGAGCGCTCCGCGTCCCTGCTCCTCCGCCTACCTCCCAGTGCTTGCCGCCGCCAAACAGCTGTAGCAAGCTCCAGGAGGGAGTGGGAAGGAGCGGGGAAGAGGCAGGGCCAGGGAGGGGATTTGGGGAAGGGGGTTGGAATGGGAGCAGGAGGGAACGGAGTTGGGGCAGGGACTTTGGGGAAGGGGTCAGAATAGGATCAGGGAGGGGGTGGAGTTGGGGTGGGGACTTTGGGGAAGGGGTTGGAATGGGGGCAGGAGGGGGTGGGGAACGGGTGGAGTTAGGGCGGGGCCGGGGGCAGAGTGGGGTCGAGCACCCACCGGCACCAGAAGAAGTCGGCACCTATGTCAGCAAGTATGTATCCAATGTAGCAATGGCTACTCTAGGTGCAGAACTCAGGTCAGAGTCATCTCTTCATAGTAGGAAAAAAGGGTAGAATGGAGGTAGAGGGGATATGTGTTGGGACCAAGCAGAAATATACTACTTCACCCCCAGGGCTGGAAGGGACAGGCTATCAGGTGACAGCTGCAAGGGACTCTGGGTTAGAAGAGGTTATGGAGGCAATGACATGGTTCTGTTTTTAAAACTCAAGCTAATCTTGTGATTTCCAGAGGGCCGTGGGACTCGTTATTAGTGACACTTATGGATATAATATCAATTACACAAGAAAATGACACAAGGCTGACAACCTGGGGTCCAGTGACTGCAGTTTTGGCTACTAGGCTCAACTGGCCCTGTAGTGAACATGATCATTTGAACAAAATATGGTTTTGATTGTAGCTGGTCTATGTTTTTGGAGAAGTTGATTTTTTAACAAATGGGAATAATTTTTACCAAACACTGGAAAGGAGTTAGACAGATAGCTACACACACATGCTCTCTATGGGGGGAGGGGGGCTGGTGACCACATATATCTCTCCTGCCTGCACAGCGCTCCCCAAATCCTCCAATGGTCAGGTGTGCATCAGCATATTTTTGTTTGGATAAAAGATGCAGTGTTGCTTGGGGCTTACTACTGTACACAGAATTCTTTAAGTACATAGTAGTAAGCCTTGAGATTGTACAAAATTACAGGCAAGGGCCCTTAGTTGTTAACAGTAGACTGGTAAAACCTTCCATAAAGCTTTCTCAGTACCTAATGTATTAAAGGCCAAATTCTCTGGTGCTGTAATTGTGACAGCTTCACTGAATGCATGAGAATTTAGCCCTGTATTTCCTATCAATTCATTTCTCTACCTTCATGCTTTCTCATACTGTTATTGCATTACTTGCATCCTGCACAGGTTCTACTACTGTGTATTTTGCTCCTGACAGAGACATATAATGCGAAGAATGTTTGAAATGGGTTGTGAGAATGGGTAGGCACATTTAAATCTTGTTTTGGTAACAATAACTCACCCATATCTGAAAATTAAGCGGAAACCATTTAAAAGAAGTGGGTAATGACACCACAATGTTACTTGCAAGGAAAATGTAAGTCCTTATGTAATATGAGTATAAGTCCTATGTAATATGAGTATTATTTAAGGGAGATTTATGTAAGATAAATAAGGATTGAACAAAAGTCTGTTTTGTTGTAGCAATAAAAAAAAACAAACTTCATGACTTTCAAAGCGCTTCCGCTTCCACCACTTTATTTTTTCACTCACATTGTAAGAAAATAGAGGAAATTCAAGAAATGGAAGGGAGAGCAGCCAGATGAAGAAAACAAGAAGATACATAACTTCAACAGATGGGTCCCCTTTTTCAATTTATATTTAAATTCCCTCCCATAAAAATGAATGGAATGTTCCATTTGCAGCAAGATGTATACTGCATTTAGGTCAGATTAAGTAATAACAATTGTGCTCTGAATGCTTGCACTTGTTTTGCAGAAGAATGGTGATACCCTTTGTCAGCAGTATGATGATGGACAGGATTGAATCTTAAATCGTTAAAAGAAATAGCATGTGACAAAAGCATTGTAAAGAAATGCTGGACATTTATTATTTATTTATATATACCCCTCCACTCTGGTACACTCCAAATGCAGAAATGTACAGGACACCCTTCTCCCATATCAGAACACTTAGATCCATATGGTACCCCCTCTCTGAGTCGTGGGCTTCGGAATGGAAGAAATTCCCAGGAGGAGCCAGCCCCCAAAGTCCAAGAAACTGAAGCTGTCAGGAGCACAACGTCCCCGTCCCCCCCAGCATCAGCAGGTTTAGCAGCAGCGACCACTGGACATCAGAGCGTTTTCTACAGTTTTGACTCTGAACATTCCCCTGTGCTGATTGGCTGCTTGCTCCAACCCTCTTGTTCACAGTCTGTTTACCGTCTCCATACTTGCCCCTCATACCCTCCTATTACCTCCCCCCCTTCTCCCATGCTCTGATGCCTCTCATTCTCCTCTCTTAAATATCCGCTCTCCCTTCCTTTGACTTTTTGTCTCGCTAATCCCCTCCCAGTAAAACCCAATATGGCCAATTTAGAACCACATAGCCCAATAACAGAAAGTGACCCCCAAATTGAGCAAGATAAAATAATCCAAAACGATATAAAAAGGATGCAATAAACATCAGTGATATACTAACCTGAGCTGTAATGCCATGCATGAAACTGTGAGGCAAGATTGATTATTTTTATATCGTTGCCATTGGCATGTGTGGGGATGGGATTATGGAATGTTCAATCATTAAGAGCCATTGAAAAAATGACTCTACTGGTGTATTCTCCATTTTTGTCCTTAACTGGCAGAAGCCATGAGAATGGACGTTCAGTTAGGACCTTCAAAATCTCAAATAAATATTTCTGGTCATGTCTTTCAGAGGCTTCCTTGGTGCACTGTGCCATACTCTTCCAACATTGATGAGAGACCCTCATGACTGCTCATTCAAGACATTTCTTTTCCTCTGTTGCCCTTTCCTCCTTTCTTTACTGACTCAATTCTGACCTTCCAGTGTATGCATTCTGCACCGTGCCTCTTTTTAATTTTCCATAATTTGGTATCATCATCTGTAATTCAACATTACTTTTTCATTTTTCTTACTCCAGTTGTTCTCCAGAAATCTACTACAAAGTGGAGACCTAGATTTAATTCACTGGTTTCTTAGAGGTGTCTTAAAAATTTGGAAAACTGGTCACATTCAGGAAGACTGGAAAAAGGGGCTGCATCACTGATTTTTCAAAAAGGGGGTGTGATCAGCTTGCTCAAAGTATAAGGGAATAACCCCATTGTCAGTCCCAGGGAAGGTGTTTACAATCATGTTATTGAATTGACTGACATACAGTCTCAGCCAAAAAATGAGAGAGAATCAGTGTGGTTTCCATACAGATGGATCTACAGTCCATGCTGTACATGCTCTGTGGAATTTTACTGAACAATGACAAGAGCAACAAAAGCAAGTTAACATGCGTTAATAGATTTTGGAACCACTTCTGACCACCTTGATTATCATGCACACTGTGAAGAGAGTTGTCACTTTGGATGGGCTATTACCAGCAGGAGAGTGAGTTTGTGTGTAGGGGGGTGGAGGGTGAGAAAACCTGGATTTGTGCTAGAAATGGCCCAACTTGATGATCACTCTAGATAAGCTATTACCAGCAGGACAGTGGGGTGGGAGGAGGTATTGTTTCATGATCTCTGTGTGTATATAATATCTGCTGCAGTTTCCATGGTATGCATCCGATGAAGTGAGCTGTAGCTCACGAAAGCTCATGCTCAAATAAATTGGTTAGTCTCTAAGGTGCCACAAGTCCTCCTTTTCTTTTTACTTCTGACTCAGTGCATCAGTCAACATTGTGGATATGCTATGCCAGCATGGAGTGTCTGAGGACATAGTGTACCTAGTAGGGGAACTGTACCACAGTACATTTAGCTGTGTTGGTGGGTCAACCCAGACTGGTTCTCAGTAAAATCAGGAATACACTAAGTATGAATTCTATCACCTACAATAGAATATCTTATGACAAAACTGATTAAGGCCAAATTAGGAGGTGTAAAATTTAAATATTCACTTTTAGAGAATATTTAAGCTAAAGTAGATGAATTATAGTCAAGAGAACGTGAAAGCAGATTGGTTAAGCACACATATTGGCCTCAATCATCCATCTGGATGACTCTGCACCTGTGGACTTCCATAAAAACAAAGATTCAACCTGCATTGATCTGATGGCAGGATCAAGGCCTTTGCTGTATGATTTGTGTATGGATTTCCATGCTGTGAGGTAATTTAAATGAGACATAAGCAGGGAAGATACTCAGAAACCATAGGGATGGATTATATATATAAACCAATATAAGAGAGGAGAGAGAGGAGAAAGAGAGAGACCGTGATGGAAGGCCTGCCTAAAGAAGTGAGTTTTAATGAGGAATTTGAAGGAGGAGTGGGAGGCTTCTTGGCCTAGAGAATCAGACAGCCGTTCCAGCGAGTGACTATGGTACCTATCCCTCAGGGTTGGAATTCCACAAATGGAGTCCCTGAACCAGATGAAAACTTGGGACAGAGAGCAAAGGCAAACAGGCCAATCCCAATTGCTTTGGAGGGAGAATTGGTTGCTCAAGTGGTGTGGGCCTATGACTGAATGTGGAATAAATAGAAAAAATGATAATTCAGACATGTTTCACCTTAACTTTTAATAAAAATAAAGATCTCTTTTATTTGAAGGGATTTTCTTTATTAGAAAGAATAAATAAATAAAACCCAGGCAAAATATTAAAATCTGTTGAGGGAAACAAAATATAACAATTCCACATGTTTTTTAAGATATGCCAAAAAATAATTGAAACTGCTCTAGTGAAAAATGTGTGTGTGTGTGCTGAACATTACTCAACATTGGGCTAATTCAATTTATTGTTGGTATTCTAATAACAAGCAGCCTTGTTAAAACTAGAATACAGTAGAAATGCCAAAAGACAAGATAACTAGTTCTGATTCCCCTTTTTAAATAAAACTTACATAGGAACCCAAATTCATATTTAGGCTTGACTTAAATCAAAAGGAATGGTGGGTGTTTAGTATCTCTGAATATCAAGACACTTAATCAGGTGCTTAAATGTGTATTCAGATGCCTGTTAGACACCCATGTTTGAAAATGTTGGCCATTATTTTTATGAAATTACTGTAAGTTAAGAAAAAAACATAAAAAATTCGAAGTTACGCACACAGAGGACTGAATCCTCCAAGACATTGTCCTTTGAGCCCTCATCCTTTTAAGCTGTTCTTTTACAGTGATCAGATCCCAACTGTTGATTTCTGGGAGATCAGTGTTGGGTGTCTTAATGTCTTTTGTCATGCCTGTAAGAAATGACCCGATTAATGATGCTTCAACTGTGATGGGTATAGTCAGCACTTTGCCTATTTATAATAAAAACTAAATTAAAATGTGTATATGTATATAAAGTTGTATAATTTTAACCTACTTCCTCCACTCTGTGTATGTTATTTGTCTTCTTTCATGGTGATCCTTCAATGAGCTCCCATACGAACTCATTGTAGCACCCGGACCTTAACTGTAAGCTCTTTATATGTATTTGTAGAGATCTTAGCACAATGGGCCACTAATCCTGATTGGGGCATTTGGGTACTGCACTGCTACTACTAGTAATAATTCATAGTTGCTGGGGGAAATGCCTGCCTTCAAAAAATGATTTTCAAAGCATCTGTGACCCCATCACTTAAAGAATTTGTGGCTGATCAATGGAAATGCTCATCTCAACTATCCCCATCCTCATCCCTCAGAACAAAATGGGTCTTTTTATAAATATTTTGAAGTGTTATGTTTGAACACTGGGACAGAGCAAAATTGCCACGAAGCCTATTCACTTATCATTTTAGCTCTGGGTGAAAAATGTAGTAACTTGCAACAAATTTAATAGTTTTATATCATACACTGAAGCAACCTCCATGAAACCTTGTGCAAATGAAAGGAATGCACATTTTTCAAGATAAGAGGTCGAGTCTCAGTTTGGTTGTACAATGGGCTGCTGAAGTATTGTGAATGGAACTCTCCTGGGACATCTCTCCAGGCTTGTCTTTGAAAATACCTGTGGGACAGGTGAAGCACTCATGGTGTGATAGGAATCATGGATAATTCCTGCATCAAAGGATCAAGTTTTCACAGCAGAGAAGAAAGAAGAAGTGGGAAGAAGTGGGCCTGCTAAACACTGAGGTTGGGGTGGAGATTAAAAATAATCTAGGCATGGACCAACGTTTGCCTCAATATTTAATGAGGCTAATGAGGAGCTTGAGGGCTGCGGCAGGGTGGCTGATGGGAACAAGAATACGGAAGTAGAAATGACCTCCTCTGAGGTAGAAGCCAAACTCAAACAATTTAATGGCACCAATCAGTGGGCTGGGATAATCTCCATCCAAGAATATAAAAGGAACTGGCATGTGAAACTTCAAGCCCAATTGCAAGGATTTTTAATGAATCCATAAACTTGGGGGTGTTGAATTGCAAATATAGTACCTATGTTTAAATAAAGGGGAAAAAAGTAATCCAGGAAACTGTATCCTCAAAGAAATCTTTCTCAAACTCCCTCTTTTGGCCTTCAAACAGCCCCCAAACCTCACTAAATTCATAGTCAGAAGCAAGCTCCCTACAGACCAGGACACACCAACTCCAAGCTGCACCAGAGCTTGTCAGAACAACAGCTGCAAAACCAGCTGACATATCTCCATTGCTACAATGATCAACACCTCCAACAACACACCTTTCAAAATCCTTGGGCCCTACACATGCCTGTCACGATATTTGGTGTACCTCATCCATTGCATCAAATGCCTCAACAACTATGTGGGTGAAACCAGATAATCACTATGTTCTGAAATGAACTCACATAGAAAAATGATAAAAGACACTTTTTCATAAAGAAATCATTCCATATCTGACCTATCAGGCCTGATTTTCAAAGAGACTTGCATAACATTTTCAAAGGATGAGCTTGGGAACTTAAATTCATAACTCTGCTAGACATTAAAAGCCAGAGACTAAACAGAAACAGTGGTTTTATGGTTAAATACATCAATTTGTAACACACCTTCCTGACCCCTAAACCTTAATTGCCCCCTTTATTGTATGTAGTCTCCTACAGCATGTGTGAAACCCTTATGCTTAACAATCTGTCCCAATGTGTATTTAGCTCACACACTCTGATTACTTCTCTCAGACCTGAAGAAGAGCTCTATGCAGCTCCAAAGCTTGTCCCACCAACAGAATTTGGTCCAACAAAAATATTATCTTATCTACCATGTCTCTCTTATATAAGAAGGATCACCTTCTTTATTAAACTTTGAAGATTTTAGAGTAGTTTCAAGAGAACCCTATTAAAATATAAATAGAACTTTGTTGGTTTTATGCTTATCTTCAGTAGGACTTCTCCTTAAGGGAAATGTCATATCTGTTGTTAGTCCAGTGATAAACAGGAGGCATTACATTCACATTAAATTTAGTTTGGAAATAGAAAATACTGCCAAGTCAGGATGATCTGCTGGAGAGCTCTACTATGACCAGGAAAAGGAGCAAAGGCCTGGAAACCAACCAGCAGAGGAAAACTAAGGACTGAAGCCAGGTACTAGACTGAAGGCAGGTACTGTAAGCACAAGGATTCAGGATGGATGTGCAGCCCGTGAGGTGCAGTGCCATTGGTGTGGAAAGCAGCCACTTAAAGCTGTGCTGTGGCAAGGGATCAGAGAATGCTGTTCTGCAACATGGGGTTGGGAAGAAGGCACATCAGAGAACAGTGAGGGTCTATCATGCAGCAGGCTTTTAAGCTTGTTCAGGTTGTCAAGCTTTTTTGAAAAGGGCCAGTGATCTTCTGCAGGGTGGATTTTACACAGATTTCACTGTTTGAAATCGACAAACATTTTCAGACAATGCTACATTCTTTCCCTTTTCTCCTTCAAGGAAAAGTAGGAAAAAAGGACAATTTGGATGTTGCCTTCCAGAAAGATTTAGCAAATTATAAGAAAGATAATGCATACTGAAGGTGTCATTGTTTGAGTGTAGTTTATAATATGCATAAAATATGGATTAGTAATGCTCAGACTGTTCTTTACAAAGGGTTCCAAAAGGCAGGATCCTTTGCCTAGTTTTATTAGTTATTTATCTATTTATTTATGGTAATCATTTCCTTTGACCTGCAGGTTCATGTGCTTGAGCTTTTGTTTTACAAGCCAGAGTGAAACACCTCACCCTGTGTTCTTGGATCTCTGTGTGAAGTCCTGACATTTGCTTTTGTAATCTAACCCATCCTGCAGGGCTTTTCCTACTGTCATTTGGGATAAATTAGTTTTTCTTCTATTAAACCACACAGTGGGGTTAGATTTGGCATTTCACATTTTATTTGTACTCTTGCAACATAGTATTATTTTTCATGTAATCATTCAATGCCTATTAAGACCTCTAAGGACCTGATCCTGCAAGGTGCTGAGTGCTCTTGATCCCCACTGAGGTCTATGGGAGTTTAAAGAACTTATCTCTTTACCACGTCAGCCCTTGGAACGTGACATAGACAAGAATGAATGTATGTGAAGACTTAAGTTCAGCCTGAGTTGTCAGGAGAGGATACTGTTGCTGAAAGGGCAACTACAGTCCTTGGATGTATACACAGGGAGGGGAACATCAGCCAGGAGTAGGGAGGTGATATTACCCCTGAATATGGCATTAATGAGACAATTACTGTGTTCAGTTTTGGTGTCCACACTTCCAGAATGTTGTTGAAAGGGTTCAGAAAAGAGCTACAAGAATGATTCAAGTTCTGGAAAACATGACTAAAAAGTAAGAGACTTAAGAAACTCTATCTAGTTTATCCAAGAGAAGGTTAAGAGGTGATTTGATCGTGGTCTACAAGGAGCTACATAGAGAAGAAATTTTTGATAGTAGAGGGTTTTTAATCTAGCAATAAAAAAGGTATAGTGAGCTCCAATGGTTGGATGCTGAAATTAGACAAATTTGGTTAAGAAGTAAGGCACCAATTTTTAACAGTAAGGGTAATTAACCATGTAGTTTTACTCAGCCAGTTAGCAATAGTGGCATGACAAACAGTACTGTGTAGGATACTGCCACTGCAAAGGTCTAGATATACATTGTTCACAATTTGTATTTTGTAATTTATTTATTCTTACTATCTAACAGTATTACTGGCATACTTACAGAGTATATGGTATTAAGTTTAGAGATATAATAAGCAAAAATTAAAGAGGGGAAGTTTTAAGGTACAGTTTTATTTAGGAGATGTGACCGTTGGCCTAAGTTTAATAATAGCTGCAAAAGGTACTATTATTAATTCAAGTCATTACATTGTGTATACATCACTTCAGAGGAACAAAGGTTGCCTGAGGATCTGAAAACTCCAATATGTCATACTGAATTTATTCCCCACAATTGTTAACTGCTGTTTTATTCACCACATATTAATTAAGTTTCATTTTAGTGAATTTCTGGAGCAGGAGTATACTGACTGGCTGGCACAACTGGCTAATGCTCAAAAAACAAAAACTCAGCATCATTCAAGATACAATTTGTGATATTTTGGGGATTCCTGAACATTGTCATAAACACTCAACAATTTTCCCAGTCCTCATGGATAATGAATAATCTGACTCCCATGAGAAGTAGCAGAGTAAAGTCAGCCTGTTTATTTACAGATAAATTCACAGATTTGTTAAATGATTCAACCAGCTTTTATATCCACCTTATGAACTTTATATCAATTAATGTGTCAGTCAATATTATTAGTTATGTTGATAGTGTAGGGTAAAAACCTATACCCAGTCTGCAAAGCTGTATAACCGGGCTATGAACTTGGGAGATCTTTCTTTTCTGTGGAGTGGCTGAGGAACTGGTCCTAGGCTAGTAATTGGCCTCAGAACTTCAGTAGCCCCCATAGTCTCTGTGCTCCTCCTCCCCAGGAGGGAGGGAATAGCTGGTGTATAAGCTCCTCCCCACCTTCAAAACTCCATTACAAACTGAGATTTTCAGTCACACCTAAAACAGTTAAGTGCCATAGTCCCATTGATTTAATCAGGCCTGATTAAGTGAAGGGAGCCTTTCTGTGGTGCACTTGGAGGTCCAGAGCTTCAGGTTAGGGTCTCCAAATTCTGGCCCTTTGCTCTGGACACACTGGTTTTGCTCCATCTTCGACCCTTGGCACCTACGGACTGAGGGGAATAAAGGAAAAAAATTCCTTGTTATGATTCAGTTACATTTTTATTCAGCTTTGTAAAGAAAAGTCCAAGTAGGAATTGTGATAGAAAACATTTGAGGGAAGATGTAGTCTAAGAGGAAAAAAAACAGGTAAATATTGCAATAAACCTACTGGCTCATTGCTGTTTTACCCAATTCAACATCCAGTCAGTACACAGCTCTGTAATCCCTCTAGTCCACAAAAGGGGAGTACAACCTGAGCTCAGAGGATACGAGGTTCATGAGGGAGCTCGAAGATCCATGAAAGGTGGAGCAGCAGGCCAGAGGCAGCAGCCTGGGAAATGGCTTGGAGAATAAAGCAGACAGCATAGGACCTGTGACTGAAATACGGAGAGCCAGGCAGGAAAGCAGCCTCTTAGAATTCACAACCCAAGCTGCAACTTCATAGCACTGGCTATATAGCTACTTTTAGAGCATTAGCGAGTGCCCACTAGCCCAAGTCTGTTGACATGGGCTGGGAGGCTTGCTCCAAAGCTGTGTAGCCATGTGCTTTCTGGCAAGGTGGGCCAGGATGGGTTCCGCAGGTACCTGAACTGCAAACAGAACCACTGTGTGGATGGAATCAAAGAAGAGCAGATAACTTGAACTCTGGCCAAGACATCTGCAAGGCAGTACATTGCTGCTTCATGAGAGGGATGACATGAGAGTAGGCCTGAGGAGCCCTACCTTCATATTTCTGCACTGAATTGCCCGTAGGGCCTGGGTGGAGAGCTCTTGTGTTAATTTTTTTTGTTGGTTGGTTTATAATAAGCAAAGCAGTTATGCCCATGGTATTGGCACATCTTAGCTTCTGGAAGCACTACTGAAATCATTTGTGTTACTCAAAGTGTGTGAGTGTTTATGGGAACCCACCGAGGCCTAGAACCTGCAGCCCCTCATGTTTGTAGTGCCTACATTACTAGCCTCCATGTTCAGTATACTACAGTACTAGCCTCCTGGTCATTATACCCAGGCACCAGTGGGTTTGGTTATAAATGTACAATACAATATTCAGGCAAGAAGTTGGATTTTATACATTGTTTTATTGCCAATAAAAAAGCTTTGCAATGGATTGGCAGCCAGCAACACCAACTCTCCATCCTGATTCCTGCAAACCAATATGGAAGAGAGGGAACATTTCCTGTAATGCATGTAAGGGCTTGCAGGATCAAGCCCTTAATAAGGACTATCCATTTGTAAAATGAATAAGTTGGCAACTTTACTATTGCTACTTCTGATCTAAAATTGACCCGGTTGTGGAAAAAACAAACCTACTCAGTGCCAAGAAAAGATCCATTATTGGAGAGCGTGACTGCTGAAAACACCATCCCCAAATAAAAAAATCTACTGAAAATAGACAATTCTCTAGCCTAAAGAGCAGAGAGAATGGTAGTTCCTTTTGCCCCTTTCCAGCTGCACATGAACAGCTAGTGCCTGAACTCACAGAGGCAATCACAGGGGTAACATGCATGCAAGCAGGGAAATAGCTGGCAGCTCAAAGGTTTGATAAATATTGTCTGAAATAAACTAGACAAATTCCCTTCTGATATGGAGAAAAGCTGAGCAGTCCACAGAGGAGGAGGACGACAACACAGAAAAATCCAAAGCACTCAACTTTCTGCTCACTAGGGGAAAAACTCTCATAGAGAAAAGGGATGAACCAGGACCTTCAAAGAATTACATGTTTGCACCTGATGTGAATTTGGCTCCTGGAGAAGCAGTCACAGTGGAGCACAATTCAAATCTATAGAATACTTGAAAATGGGGAAAATGATCTGAATTGTTGCACAACTCCTTCCTGGATGAAAGGATACCCAGGTAAATTACCCACAACACTTAGAAAGAGTTTGTCAAGTGTACACAGAAACCTAAGGGAAATAATATCCCCTAAGATCCCTTGTGTTAAAAACTGATGCCTACTGTATAAAACACGAAATCCTCCAGTCAAACTGGAGGAAAGGTCAGATAATTTACAGTAAGAAAGTGATTACTCCAGTGCTGTTCTAAAGCAGTGCAAACATTTCAGACTCACCCACCTACCACAGCAGCTACACTCCTAGGCTTCCTTTTCCCTTCCCCAATTGATGATAAATTAAAGAGGTATTGAATCATAATTCCCATGGAGAGAAGCCCTCATGGTTTCTAATTTTCACACATTCGGATCCAGGTGTGCTAGTCGTGTCTTAAGTTTTCTATATTCATGTTTCCAAGGTTGACTATTCTACAGCATTGGGCTTGTTTAATTGATTATCCATACGTGCGTTTTTCCCCACAAAGCTGATGGCTGTCTTAATTTAAGGCTTCTACCTAAGGTACTATCGAGTTTTACATGTCTCCTTTATTTCCATTTTACCTTACAAAAACAACCAAAAAGAGAGGAAGCGACATCATCTGGATGTTAAACGAGCTCCCCATGACTTCACAAAAGGAAAATAACTAAATCTTTAGCCAAAATATTATTTTTTTAAAAAAAGGTTGAACAGGCCATGGCTATGTGGAACACAGACCAAATTTCCTGTATGATGTGTTAGAACAAACCATGCACAAAGGACATTGTTGAAAAATTGGTCAGAAGTAATACATCCTCAAGAGTAGCATGTGCATTCCTGTTTAGGATATCTGTAAAATAGTAAGTTGATGTTGTTTATTTGTTGCCTGTGTTCTTCCTAAAGCAGGAATTCCTCAGTCAATATCTTCATGTAGCCTGATCTCTGCTGGCCACATTTACAATTACTCTATATGACTAGTCTGATCAAGGCTGCTGCAGGTCTTCAGTAGAGGAAAAGGAGCTGGCAGCAATCTCTGAGGTTGTAGAACTCATTATTGGCTTAGTTTAGTATGCACCTGAATGAATCCCATGTCCAAAGAAAACTATTGCTTCTCCTCCTTATGTTTTCACTTTTATTACCTTGCTTCTCACTTTTTCAAAACCACCTTATATTTGCAGCACTTACTATGGAATGTATTCCATGCGTTTGAGGAAGATCAAAGGCAGTATTAGATGGAATGGTACTTTATAGAATAAAATGATTTCTAATGCCAAAAAGTGTTACACTTTACTTAGAACAAGAATGTAATTTACTTTAAAGACAATAAAATATTTAATGTCCGCAGGCTGTCCTGGTGTTGGCCAATTCTACATAACCAAAATATACAACTTGTTTTATTTTTATTGTTTTTAGGAAAAGTTGAGCAGTTTAAATCATTAACATAATTTATTGCAGATCCACAGAAAAATACTTTTAAGTAAAATCCTGGAACTCAAATATTTTGTTATCTCATGGCTCTTGAATTTTCTCTGTTGACTGAACGTGCCTGCCCAAGTAATTAATGAACCATATTATCATTTTGAAATGCCTAAAAAGACTGTTAAAAATCAGTAATTAGCAACTTAATAAAATGCAAATGAGACTTTTTTCAATATACATTGAGTAAACTCCTTTGCAATGATATTTCATTTATCACTCTTTTTTGTGTCCACTAGTACTATACAGTCTTGTTAAGACAGACATAATTATGTTGGATATTTCAGTAGTCCAAATAAACAGCAAGCCTCTTGATCAAATATATGCTTGAAGTGTAAAAGTGAAAACAAGGAGATTTAAAGGTTTATAAAGATGTAATTTCTAAGTATTTTATAATTTAAAATAACAATTGGACAGGGGGAAAAGCTGGTTGATGAAGCAACCAATACCAATGTAGTTTCCTTCCAATACCTGTTCCTAACCAAATTGTAAAAATGTTGTGTTTTTGGCATCATTATGTGTCCACTGCCTATTGCAGAAAAAAACAACAAAACCTGGCACAAGTCTACAATGCACAGCACTGTTTACAATATTTATCTTCAGTCTTGGTACCACATATGCTACTTATTATGTGTCAGTTGCATTTCCCTGATCCAGGTAGAGCAACATGTATATTAAGATTTATATTATGTACTTAACATGTATATTAAGATTGATTTTGTCTGCAAATGGATAACTCTCCCTCCACCTGATGTGCATTGTGGTCAGTGACCCACCTGAGTCAGCCTCTTTTGAAGGTTGTCCTCCCCTTGGAAGCCAAAGGCAGTGTGGTGGTGGTGGGGAGTTAGAAGAGCCAAGATCCGTTTCCCATCTGTCAGCTAGACAAAGCCTCACCACATTTAGGTTCAGTGAGTGAATTCTGTTTAGACTTACAAAGCTGAAATTGAAAGATATATGGCGAATACATTGGTGGCTATTCACAGTCACCCCCATGTCGTCTTTTAAGGAATGCAATAAAGATGTAATAAATGCTGAAATACTACAATGTCAAGTAGGGTTTCAAAAGCAAAGAGGTAAGCCCTGTCATATGTGAAACTGTGAAAAGATTTGATTTTCTTAGTGAATACTTTTATTTGAATACTTATATAGATTCTTAGTTGAACTCTTTACAATACATGTACAATTTACATTTTAACTCACAAAGAGATGTGCTGCTAAGAAAAATAAAACTGCTGAATACTGAGACTTGTTTAAATTTTTGTGTACCCAAGCATGTTTATTTATATGTGAGCTCTTCCATGTCTCCGCCTGGGATAAAATTGGCCTCTTTGAAGTACACTGTGGATTCTTGATTGCAGATTTCTGTTTTGCCATTCCTCTACAATACCTCTTTGTTTTTATTCCTCCTTAAAACAAAACTTCTTCTGTAAGGCTTTCCAATACTAATGCACTAAATATAGTATTTATCATAAACAAAAATATTCAGACACCAACAATAGATCCATATGACCCAACAAGCGGAACAATAACAAAAAACCTAAATATTTAACACAAAACATGAGAAACAAATCAACTGAAATGATCTTCTTCCACAACAAAAAAGTAGAGAAGGTCCCCCCTTCCTGTGTACACTGACCACTATGGTTTGTTGTCATAGTTTGTAGTCTTTTTGCTTTACTGCAGACTGTATGTTTCAAAGAAAAAGGACTTTGAGTTTCTATTAGCGTGTAAAGCTCTAAACTCATGCACATTGTTAGTTAAATAGTAATTCTTCACTTTTGCCATAGGCAAACTTCCACTGTGGCCAGTAAGAGTTCTACATGCAGAACAAACACAGGATTCTGCAACGTAAATCCACAATGCAGGTCAGAAACTAGAATGTTCCCCATAACTTTGCATACAAAAGCAGGAGATTTTTGGCTCTTAACTGTCTTATTGATTGACCCAGTTTCTCTCTGTGTGTGGCCTGGTTGGAAGAAGAAAATGCAGGTGGTTCTCTACCAGAGGTCCGGGGCCCCCTGGGGAGCCACGAGCAGGTTTCAGGGGGGCCGCCAAGCAAGGCCAGCATTAGACTTGCTGGGGCCCAGGGCAGAAAGTTGAAGTCCCAGGGCATGAGGCTGAAGTCTTGAGCTCTGCCACCTGGGGCTGAAGCTGAAGCCTGAGCAATGTAACTTTATGGAGGGCCCTGTGGCATGGGGCCCCATGCAGTTGCCCTGCTTGCTACTCTCTAATGCCAGTCCTGACTTTTATATGCAGAAAACCAGTTGCTGTGGCACAGGTGGGCTGTGGAGTTTTTATAGCATGTTGGGGAGGCCTCAGAAAACAAAAGTTTGAGAACCCCTGCTTTATAGAAAAGAGGGCCAAATCAGTAATATTTTGTAGCTTTATTTACATTTCCCCAGAACAGAGGAAATGATGGCCCAAAGATTTGCTTATTGTGTAATTCTGTGGTACAAAGCAAGTGTAAGTGTGACAGGAATGTATTACAAAATTGGGCAAGCAAATAAACCTTTAACATTACAAAATAATAAGTTCAGTGCCAAATCTACAAAATTATGTCTGAAACCTTCCACTGAATAGTATTATACTATATTTTACTTTACTAACTTACTTCATATACTCTCCCCATATTCTATGCTTTCACTACCATTAACATTTTAATAGCTAAATCCTGCAGTTCACTTGGGCCTGTCTACATGGCATGGCAATATGAATTTCAGGGGTGGGATTTCTAAAGCACACTAATGTATTGTGCACTAATAGATCTGTGTAGACCCTGCTGGTGTTAAAGTGCATGAGTAGGGCCCTACCAAATTCACAGCCATGAAAAGTGTCATGGATCATGAAATCTGGTCTCCCCCCATGAAATCTGGTCTTTTGGGTGCTTTTACCCTCTACTATACAGATTTCATGGGGGAGACCAGAGTTTCTCAAACTGGGGGTCCTGACCCAAAAGAGAATTGGAGTGGGGTCACAAGGTTATTTTAGAGGCAATCGCGGTATTGCCACCCTTATTCCTGTGCTGCCTTCAGAGCTGGGTGGCCAGAGAGTGGCAGCTGTTGGCCGGATGCCCAGCTCTGAAGGCAGCACCCCGCCAGTAGCAGCGCAAAAGTAAGGGTGGCAACACCACACCCTGCCTCCCTTACTTCTGTGCTGCTTCCTTCAGAGTTGGGTGGCTGGAGAGTGGTGGCTGCTGGCTGCGGGTCCAGCTCTGCAGGCAGCAGCGCAGAAATAAGGGTTGCAATACCGTACCGTGCCATCCGTTCTTCTGAGTTGCTGCTGGTGGCGGCTCTGCCTTCAGAGCTGGGCTCCCGGGCAGCAGCCGCCGCTTTCCAGCTGCTCAGCTCTGAAGGCAGAGCCGCCACCAGCAGCAGTGATACTGCCAAGAATGGCCTTGAGCAGATATCTGGGAAGGAGGATAAAGGAGTTTGAGGCGCAAGTGGTGTCCTCGTCCATCCTCCCCGTGGAAGGAAAAGGCCTGGGTAGAGACCATAGAAGCGTGGAAGTCAACGAATGGCTACGCAGGTGGTGTCGGAGAGAAGGCTTTGGATTCTTTGACCATGGCATGGTGTTCCATGAAGGAGGAGTGCTGGGCAGAGACGGGCTCCACCTATCGAAGAGAGGGAAGAGCATCTTCGTGAGCAGGCTGGCTAACCTAGTGAGGAGGGCTTTAAACTAGGTTCACCGGGGGAAGGAGACCAAAGCCCTGAGGTAAGTGGGGACATGGGATACCGGGAGGAAGCACGAGCAGGAGAGCACAAGAGGGCAGGGCTCCTGCCTCATACTGAGAAAGCTGGACGATCAGCGAGTTACCTCAAGTGCCCATACACAAATGCAAGAAGCCTGGGAAACAATCAGGGAGAACTGAAAGTCCTGGCACAGTCAAGGAATTATGATGTGATTGAACTGATGGGCAGGATCCCCTGGGAGAATAACATGAGGGGGAAAGGAGTCAAGGACAGCTTGCTGTATTTTAAAGAATCCTTATTGAGGTTACAGGAACAAACCATCCCGATGTGTAGAAAGAATAGTAAATATGGCAGGCAACCAGCTTGGCTTCACAGTGAAATCCTTGCTGATCTTAAACACAAAAAAGAAGCTTACAAGAAGTGGAAGATTGGACAAATGACCTGGGAGGAGTATAAAAATATTGCTCAGGCATGCAGGAGTGAAATCAGGAAGGCCAAATCACACTTGGAGTTGCAGCTAGCAAGAGATGTTAAGAGTAACAAGAAGGGTTTCTTCAGGTATGTTAGCATCAAGAAGAAAGTCAAGGAAAGCATGGGTCCCTTACTGAATGAGGGAGGCAACCTAGTGACAGAGGATGTGGAAAAAGCTAATATACTTAATGCTTTTTTTGCCTCTGTCTTCACGAACATGGTCAACTCCCAGATTACTGCACTGGGCAACACAGCATGGGGAGGAGGTGAACAGCCCTCTGTGGAGAAAGAAGTGATTCGGGACTATTTAGAAAAGGTGAACAAACTCAAGTCCATGGGCCGGATGCACTGCATCCGAAGTTGCTAAAGGAGTTGGCGGATGTGATTGCAGAGCCATTGGCCATCATCTTTGAAAACTCATGGTGATCGGTGGAGGTCCTGGACGACTGGAAAAAGGCTAATGTAGTGCCCATCTTTGGAAAAGGGAAGAAGGAGGATCCTGGGAACTACAGGCCAGTCAGCCTCACCTCAGTCCCTGGAAAAATCATGGAGCAGGTCCTCAAGGAATCAATTCTGAAGCACTTAGAGGAGAGGAAAGTGATCAGGAACAGTCAGCATGGATTCACCAAAGGCAAGTCATGCCTGACTAATCTAATTGCCTTCTATGATGAGATAACTGGCTCTGTGGATGAGGGTAAAGCAGTGGACGTGTTATTCCTTGATTTTAGCAAAGCTTTTGATATGGTCTCTCACAGTATTCTTGCCAGGAAGTTAAAGAAGTACGGGCTGAATGAATGGACTATAAGGTGGATAGAAAGCTGGCTAGATTGTTGGGCTCAACGGGTAGTGATCAATGGCTCCATGTCTAGTTGGCAGCCAGTATCAAGCGGAGTGCCCCAAGGGTTGGTCCTGGGGCTGGTTTTATTCTATATCTTCATTAATGATCTGGAGGATGGCGTGGACTGCACCCTCAGTAAGTTTGCAGATGACACTAAACTGGGAGGAGTGTAGATACGATGGAGGGTAGGGATAGGATACAGAGGGACCGAGACAAATTAGAAGATTGTGCCAAAAGAAATCTGATGAGGTTCAACGAAGACAAGTGCAGAGTCCTGCACTTAGGGCAGAAAAATCCCAGCACTGCTACAGACTAGGGACCAAATGGCTCAGCAGCAATTCTGCAGAAAAGGACCTAGGGGTTACAGTGGACAAGAAGCTGGATATGAGTTAACAGTGTGCCCTTGTTACCAAGAAGGCTAATGGCATTTTGGGCTGTATAAGTAGGGGCATTGCCAGCAGATGGAGGGACGTGATCGTTCCCCTCTATTCGACATTGGTGAGGCCTCATCTGGAGTAATGTGTCCAGTTTTGGGCCCCACACTACAGGAAGAATGTGGAAAAATTGGAAAGAGTCCAGCGGAGGGCAACAAAAATGATTAGGGGACTGGAGCACATGACTTAGGAGGAGAGGCTGAGGGAACTGGGATTGTTTAGTCTGCGGAAGAGAAGACTGAGGGGGGATTTGATAGCTGCTTTCAACTATCTGAAAGGGGGTTCCAAAGAGGATGGATCTACACTGTTCTCAGTGGTAGCAGATGACAGAACGAGGAGTAATGATCTTAAGTTGGACTGGGGGAGGATATTAGGATAAACTGGATATTAGGAAAAACTTTTTCACTAGGAGGGTGGTGAAGCATTGGAATGGGTTACCTAAGGAGGTGGTGGAATCTCCTTCTTTTGAAGTTTTTAAGGTCAGGCTTGACAAAGCCCTGGCTGGGATGATTTAGTTGGGGATTGGTCCTTCTTTGAGCAGGAGGTTGGACTAGATGACCTCCTGAGGTCCCTTCCAACCATGATATTCTACGATTCTATGATTCAGTGCAGAATTAAGAGTAGCAATATCACAACTCTCCCTATAATAACCTGTGACCCCGTGACCCCCCCGCCCCACAACTCCCTTTTGGGTCAGGACCCTGACAATTACAACACTGTCAAATTTCAGATTTAAATAGCTGAAATAATGAAATTTACTATTTTAAAAATCCTATGACGGTGAAATTGACCAAAATGACTATGAATTTTGTAGAGCTCTATGCATGAGGTAACTTTTAGTACACACCAGCAGGGACTACACAGACCAATAGTTGCACAACACATTAGTGCATTTGAGAAATCACACGCCTATGTGCACAAAGCTGTATTGTGTCGATGTGCCCTTAGAACTAGCAGAACATAACTAGGCTTGATAACAATTTTGGGCCAATCCTGTAAGCCTACATTCATAGATTCAAGTGGCTTTTTAAGATGTTAACAAACAGCCTTTTAAAAAATTCTACTGATGTATGTTTTGCACGACATGTGGATGATTTTTAATGTACAAATATCTAAAAGAGTGACTGTGTGTGTGTGTTGATTGGGAAGGATGGTGGGGAAAGTTGGCGTAGCTGAGGATTAAACCTCTTTAATGTATACACATTCACTTTCTATAGTCGCATTCTATAGTCGCAATCTATTTTGCAACAGAGGAAAATCCTACAGATAAGGGGGAATTCAAATAAAAGTAACAAACCACAACAAAAAATGATGATGCCCAGTCCTCTCTACCTGTAGACAGACGTGTTTGTTAATGCCAGATTTATTACCAGCATAAATGCCAACAGAAGGATTAAAGATGGTTATTGCAGCAGAAACAGGAATGAGAGGTCCCTAGTAATAGAAACTGCACTGTGGAACTCAGTTTTGGAGTCATAAAACAGACTCCAATGAGAGACTGCTGAATTGGAATTAATTTGCAAACTGGACACCATTAAATTAGGCTTGAATAAAGACTTGGAGTGGATGTGACATTACATAAAGTAAAACTATTTCCCCATGTTTATTTCTGCCCCCCCCCCCAACTGTTCCTCACACGTTCTTGTCAACTGCTGGAAATGTCCCATCTTGATTATCACTACAAAAGGTTTTTTTTTTCCTCTCCTGCTGGTAATAGCTCACCTTAACTGATCACTCTTGTTATCATGTGTATGGTAACACCCATTGTTTCATGTTCTCTGTGTATAAAAAATCTTCCTACTATATTTTCCACTGCATGCATCCGATGAAGTGGGCTGTAGCCCACGAAAACTTATGCTCAAATAAATTTGTTAGTCTCTAAGGTGCCACAAGTACTCCTATTCTTTTTGCATAAAACAAGTAAAATTCCACAGAGGTGGGAGCAAGAGGGAAGCAGCCTGAAGAGTATGTGGTCAAAAAAAGTGATGTGGCCAGAGAGTTTCCTGTTTCAGTAGCTTTCTTCAGAGGCTCTTCTGGCTAAATTCCTATAGAGCTCTGTGAAAAGCTGCTCCTTCCACCTTGTATCTGTTTCCCCCATCTCTCCTGCCAAAAGGTAGAACCCTGAAAAAAAACATTTACCCCTCAAAGTTGTGAATCTCTGCTAGTGTGCAGTGGGATTGGGTGCAGAAGTTGCACCAGAGGTTTTACTATATACAGCTTTACTTAATTTGGTCCATCGTGAGTCTTTAAGCAAGTGAGTAAATGATATTATAAAGGCTATATTCAAATGAATTTTCAAAAGAATAATACATCTTAGGCATGTAGCTTTGAATTATTTCCTGCTAAGGGATTAAAATTTAACTCCCCCAAATGTCCAAGATTCATCATTATTTTTAAATATATTTCTTAAGCATATAATCTGGAGTTAATGCTCTTCTCTGCTAAGGTGGGGGGGCTCAAACATGTGCAATACTCCTGACCATATCCAGAGTGAAAGCCAGTCTTGATCTCATTTTCAGTATGATAGAGAACTTTTCACTGTGCTGTTACACTATGTGCATATACTCTGTTTTATCTTATATTAACTGTTCTGAGATCATTCTTCCTCATTTAAATATAATATGTCCCAAATAACTGAAAAGAGAATACTTTTCATCATCATCATGTGGGTTAATTGCTATAGTTCCAGACAGTCAAATAATAAGAGAACTAGATGCTGGCACGTTATTGTTTAATTATAGGTAGTCAGCTGTTGAAATTTATTTATGAGCTTCCCATATTAGCCTCAGGACAACAACAAAACCTAAAAATATTAATCAATCAGTTCTGAGAATTAACAACACCAGAATATTCTTATATTGTAAACTCTTTGGGGACATAGTCTATCACTACCTCTGTGTTTACACAGCCACTATCATACGAGGCCTTATTTCCACTTGAGATTATTCCCTGGTCTACACTACACATTTATGTCAGTTTAACTGTGTCACTCAGGGATGTGGATTTTCCATACAAACGCAGGTATGCCAACGTAACTCCCGGTGCACACAGTTGCTATGTCGATGGGAGATTTTTTCCTCTCAGGGAGGTTGAGTACCTACACTGGTGGGAGAAGCTCTCCTATTGGCATGGGCAGTGCCTTCGCTAAGCACAACAGCAGCGTAGCTGCATTACTGCACCTCTGTAAGTGTAGATAAACCCTTAGGCACTATCATAATATAAATAATAAAGAAAACTAATGCAGAATGGGAACAAGCTGACAGATCTATACTAGGTTATTTTTTTTTTCCTGGTTGATTTTGTTTACTTTTTCATCATCATTTTCAAATTGGAAAAAATGTTTTATAACAGCTACTACTTTTTAATATTTAGTATTGTGACAAAGTTCCTCCTCTACCTTGCTGGGTCCTGTGCTTATTGGCAGATTTTGCTTGCCTCAGAGATTCACAGTAGCCCTCAGTTTGACCACTTTCATGGCTCAAATCTGCCGTTCACTCAGCTAACCTCATCACTGGCCAGCATGGGGAAAAGGAAGGAGAACAATCCCCACAGTCTCTGTGGTCTACCTAGTGGGTCGGGAGACAGGCCAAGGACCTTCCCCTCTGGTGGGACCCACAGTCCAAGTCAACTCCTCCTGTATCCAATAGGGAGTTGGGGGGATGTGCGGAACCTGGGCCTGCCCTCTATTCCGTGTTCCAGCCCAGAGCCCTGTGGACCACAGCTTTCCACAGTGTTTCATGTAACACCTGTGTGACAGCTACAACTCCCTGGGCTACTTCCCCATGGCCTCCTCCCAGCACCTTCTGTATCCTCACCACAGTACCTTCCTCCTGATGCCAGATAGCATTTGTACTCTTCAGTCCTTCAACAGCACACCCTCTCACTCTCAGCTCCTTGCACGCACCTCACTTACTGGAGTGAGAGCTGTTTTAAATCAGGTGTCCTGATTAGCCTTAATTAATTCTAGCAGCTTCCCAATTGGCTACAGGTTTCCTAATTAGCCTGCCTGCCTTAATTAGTTCTAGAAAGTTCCTGAGTGTTCTGGAATAGTCCCTGTTATTTTACCCAGGGAAAAGGGACCTGCTTAACCTGGAACTAATGTATCTACCTTCGACCACTCTTTTGTAGCCATCTGGCCTGACCCTGTCACAGTATTGAAAACAATTCTAATTAAAAAGAGGAGCTTTTAACAATCATTTGCCTCTTTAAAGAGGTAGCAGAGATAATAGTACAATATCAAATCTCCAAAGAATCAGGGATATTTTTAAGGCATGATGCTCAACATTTCTTAAACTACATTCTCACTGTGAGGTGTCTATATAATAACAGAGTAATTTCCTTTGCAGCATTCATATTTGAAGAGAAGCATAATATATTCCAATCTGAAGCAATGCTCAAAGAAGCATTTAAAAAGTAAAAGAAAGGTTTTGTTCTGTGCATGGGAACGTTCTTTACTGTTATTTTCAAATACATCAAAGTAGGACTTGTAGCTGTGGCTATTGAAAAAGGAATCAAGATGAGCTTAAATTGGAACCATTCAAACTTGAATTTTTGGGAGAAGGTGGGAGTCAGTTACGGTGGGTCGGGGATCTGAATCACTTTTGGTTTTGGATTTGAAGGAATACAAAGTTGTTGAAATTTTTCACAACTCACATCAACCCAACACTTGCCCATCCTAACAAACTACACATCTATTGTAAATATTAAAATTGTGGGGGCGTGTTCATTAGGCAATAGAAAAGAATGTTGTTGTTCTTCAAGTGTAAGCATGTCTTCAAAGGCAGGCAGGGAGAAAAGTAGATGGGAAAAGAATAGAGAGAAATGAAAGAGAAAAATTTGCGGTTATGTGTGAAATTGTGATTGATAGCCTGATCTCAGAAATAAAGGAATGCTTGATGGACTACATATTGATACTATGCTGTCAGTGCCATGTTCCGGATCCTGTGCACACCGAGAGTAAACAAACTTTGAAGAGGCTGGAGGAAAGGATAAATCCATGGTTGTCAATGCACCCTTAGAGCTGCAGCTGCTCCTGTGGCTGTTATTAATCCCCTCTGAGGGAGGTTTGGTGATACATCCTTACAATTCAGGATCAACTGTCCCTGGCTTCTAACTACATTCCCACCCTGCATGCTAGCTGAATAATCCCTTCAGGGAGAAGATAGGCCAGGGGAAGGCACAGACATGATTTTTAAGCAGCTGAGTGCCCCCAGAGGGGGCAAGGTAAAGAACAGCAGGAAACGACATAAGAAAATCTTTAGGCGAAGATAGCCCGGGAAGGACAGTTATATGAACTCCAAAAGACTGATTATTCCAGAGTGGGAGAACATGAATTTGGGTTGACTGCATGTGTGGGTGAGCTGAAGACTGCCCCCCGCAGGAAAAGGCAATCAAAGGCTTGAAGAGCCCAGTGCAGTGGAAGAGGATTGAAGAAAACAGATAAAAGAAACCAGCAATGCGGTTGCTTAAAATGCTAAAAGGTGTCTGTGAAGTAATTATTAAGGAACCTTCAAAGGAAGTAATCCCAGCAGGGCCAGTGTCCATCAAAGGACATGCTTGGATGGCACCAGGCCCTACCAGGAGGACTTCCTAATAACCACACCCTATACCCACCAGAGACGAAGGTCTTAGTGGTTAGATCTGGAATCAGGAAAGCTGTGTTCTATTCCCCAGGTTCAAATACTTTGATGTTGGCTGCCATAGAAAAGCAAAATCTTATACAAGCACAAACATATCCTGAAGCATGCATTAGTCCAGCTTGTGTTCAAAAAGTCATTAATTGCTTATAATGATCTGTTCAATTGCCACCTGGTTTACAATTTCAACTTTCTTGTTGATCTTTATGTATGATTTGGCTCCAACAGCACTCTCCCTTGCCAATCAGGCAGCTGTCCAATCTTCTTATGGTGATGGGCAGAGGGAAACAATCATGTTAATACTGCTTAATCTAGCTTTCATAATGAGGTCCTGCTCACCTGCCTATAAGATCTTGCAGGGATGGATAGAGCCACCTTAAATTGGCTTTGCTCATTCATCTCTGATGGATGCCAGGGGGTCATGATAAGCTATTAGTCTTCTCCAGAGAACTCTCATTAATGGAATCCCATATGACTCAGTCCTTTCACCAATCTATTCAGCATCTGTGTGAAATAGGAAGGGGAGACCATGAAATCACATGGGCAATGATACCACCAATGTCCCAGAAACATGCAGCCCATGAATCTTTATCATCCACCAGACAATAATAAATGCTATTTCCCAGGTGTTTCAGTGTCTGAAGAAACTTGGAACTTGGATCCAAGAGAGCTGTCCATAGCTAAAGCCAGGAAGATGGAATAAGGGGAAAGGATTTTGAGAGACTGGCCACTAACTAAAAAAGGCCGCTTTTTTGGTGTTCAAGGCAATGTGCAGATTTGGAAGCTTTGCTGAGTCTATGTTTGTTACTGGACATCCAAAGAGCCACAATCACATTTTTCCATCTTTCACTTGCAAGTAGACTTCACTCTTTCCTCTTAGATGAAGCCCAAGTCACTATGATTTGTGCTTCTTTCAGTTCCAGGACAGACCTCTGTAATTCACGGACTTAATAGTGAAGGCCGCATAGACACTATAATTGGTATTCATATTGTGCTCCTTAAGTGGGATAAGTTGCCAACAATCTAGTGATCCACAACCTGCACTGGCTGCCCAGCTGGTGTGTTGAGACCACTAGCTCCCAGGCTCACCAATCTTTCCTCACTGTTTCCTTGTGTCCTGCATCTGTCTGTATCCACCTGTTGTTTATTGTCTTATAGTTACATTATAAGCACTTTGTATTTGCATAGCACCTAGCACAATGGGGTCCTGGTCCATGATTGGGACTCTGAGGCATTGCCACAATACATAATAAATAACAATAATCATTCAGTTACCGATCAATTTCAAAGTTCTGGTTCTGATCTTTAAATTCTTCATTGGGCTTGGCCCAGGCTATCTCAGACATTGCTTCTTCCTCCCTAAACCTCCATAGCAACTATGATTGTTCAACTGATGATCACCTGGGGAAAAAATCGCAGAAGCTAGGGGCAAAAAATGCCTGGTAGAAGGCCCTCAAGCACTGATAACACTGGAAAGATTAAAAACTCTTAAGTATGTATAGCTTTGGTAAGCGATAAGTACTGGAGACATGACAATAATTTACAAATAATGAAGTGTGTAATAATACCACAGATGCAGAGGAATGACTTAGAATAATAAAAGTAGGCCTAACTGGGAGTAATAATAACTGTGAAAAATTAAGAAAGGGAACTTTTAGATGCAATATTAGAAAATAAAGTTGTGGCAATAAGATTTATGATGATCCTATAGAATAATCTCCCAAGGGAAATAGTAGAAGTCTATGATTTGGCACATGTAAAACTACAATGGACAAAGCACAAGTAAATATACAATAGGGAACAATCTTGGACTGGCAGGGAGATGAGTTAAAGGCCTAATTATTAGAGCCAGTTGAAATGATTCCAGTAGAATATTTTTCTGTTGGAAAATACCATTTTGTTGAAATTGAAACTTTTTGTAGAAATGTCAGCATCAAAATGAAAAATTTTGATTGACCCAAAAGAAAATATTTTTGAAATTTTTTTTTTTAAATTTAATTTTATGTGAAATTTCAGTTTTATTGGTTTGTTTTGTTTTCATTCTAATTTGAAACAAAAATAAATTATGAAACACTGGAATGTCATGTGGAATGGAAATTCCTAGGTTCAACCAGCTCTACTAATTATTCCATGTTTAGATTCTATAGACTAGATTTACTACTCATGGACTTAAATGGATTTACATGGATTTAAATTGATTATGTCAGTGATAAATTGGCCCTATGATTCTATATCTTGCTAATGAAAAAGAAGTAGTAGCCCTCAAATATCAACCAAATTGAGGCATCTCACTGAAGGGAAAATATTTCTCCTGTGAGACATATATCAAGGAAGCACATTTCTGGAGCAGTTTAAATGCTATGCTGGTAATCAAGAATTTGGGGATACTGTAAATACGCAAGGAACCTCATAAGAATGTGTCTACTGTAGGATTGGAGATCAGAAAACGTGAGACGTGGTTGTTTCAGTTATGACATTTAAAATATGCACAGGGAATTACTGGTAATTGGAATACTACCATCTTGCATTGTAGCTGTAGTAATAGTGATCCAGCTATAGTAAAAGGCATGAGAATTTCTATTCTAAAACTCTGGTTATAGTTGCTGATAACTTTCTGAAACTTTCACCTTTCAGTCTGAAGTGTTCTGGTTTTGATCTTTCAGTGATGGCTAATTATTTTAGAAAGTTTGAATTAAAATAGTTCAGTAATATTTTAGAATGAGGAGTGAAGAAAAATACGCTTTCCCATGGTAAAAAAAATGGTGACAGTTTGTGAAATCTCTAGTTATAATATGATTTGGGGAAGAATGCTGAAATTTGGCTGGAAGTACCTCTGAATATTCTAGTGCAAATTGACTTTGATTTGGTTGAGTTATAAAGTTTTGAAAGCGGTAGCACTTTTAAACATTCTTCTTTCACTGTTTGAAAGGAAATTAGATTGGAGTGTGTGTGCATGCCTGGCTACATTTGCTGCTCTGCAAAAACTGTAGTGAACTTGCACATTGAATGAGGCTGGGCCCCCTATCAGAATCCAAGGCTCCGAATCTCCTTCCAGGTTGGATCCCAAATCACAAGAATATTATTTAGTTGGTTTGAGTTTAGATGTGGTCAAAATTCTTCCAAAACTTTGGCCCAAGATTGTGCAAGTCTTTCAAGCAGTCTGTGACCTGCTTGTTAGGGCCAAAGTCGACAAGTATCCAATATCATTGGAACTGAATGCTAGACCTGATTCAGCCTCAAACCCAAACCTAGCCTGAATTTCAACATCCTCAGTACTTTGGGGGGTTCATGATCTGAAATATATATGGATCCACTATACGCTGCTCTGAGCCATCCCCAGTTGGACCAGTACAACAGGACCAACACATCAAGGTAAGTTAGTAGTTCTATGAAACTTTGGCCATTTTTCCTTGACTCAGGCTCCACCCTTCCTGTAACACTCTTTGTGTGTCGTGAGTGTTTATGCTCCATACAGCCCTTTCCCTTAATACATTTCAGGGAGAAACTGTTATCTGAAGAAATATGAATAATTTCTGCTGTAGATAAGACATTGTGAATCATTTAGATCAGTGTGTCTCTCGGCCCGCGCTACTTCCCACAGCCCCCATTGGCTGGGCACAGTGAACCGCAGCCAGTGAGTGCCACGATCAGCTGAACCTGCGGACACGGCTGGTAAACAAACCAGCTGGGCCCGCCAGGGGCTTTCCCTGAACAAGTGGCATCCCAAGTCTGGGAAACACTGCTTTAGATAGTAACACACAAAACATTTTCAGTATGAAGGCCAGGAAATGTTAACGAAAATCCAAGCAATTTCTTGGTATCACCTTGAGAATAAGGGAGCTATCATTCCAGTAAAGATGTAAGGAACAAAACAGCTCTGACAATACACAGCTTCAAGAGTAAATGTGAAGCATATATTGATAATAATTACGCACACAAATCAACTTAACAGTAGTGGCAGATGGTTGCCTATTTCCCCACAGGCGTCACAAGATCTAGGACTCTAAATGTTTTGTAGTTTCACAATTGCTTCGGATTGCAGCTGCTGCACTGTTTTGATGGCCATTTTTTCCTGAATTAGGCTGTGTACTTGAGATTGTGGTGAAAAATCAGCACAAAGGTTGTTTTTTACTGCCTATTTCCTAGGCTCTGATAAGAAGATACTGGAGACAAACATATGAATAAACATTCTTCGAATCACTCTGGAGTTAGTAATTTGAAAATCTTATATCTTTCCTATCTTTTCTAACCAACTGATTGGCTCTGTAATGAACTAAGGGGTCTCTTAGGCAGTAGTTCCCACTACTTAGAAATTAGAAATGTGCTTCTGTGATTTATTCCCAGAATGCAATAACAATTCCTCTGAATGAGCAGAAATATTTGATGTCATTGTGGCACCAGGGAAGCAGGAAGAGCCAAAAACCATAGATGGTTACAATGGTGTAATAGCTAATGACTATTTGGGAACATCATAAACATTAACTTCATGTTATCTTTCGTCCAAATGTAGGATTTGTCTGATCCAAACCATATGAATGAGGAAAATAGCTACTGTTTTAAATAGTTCACTTGTCTTTTGCCTGGAAAATGTACAAACTAGCTGTAAATCATAGTTGGTTGGTTCAACGTGGCTTTCATAGTCCCACCCATAGTAAAACTGAACTCTGGAATCTTTAGAACATAATGTTTTCTGTGGCTTTGGTGTTAGTTCAAAAGGACGGAGAGACACACACTCAGTTTTTAAGTGTCATTGCAGTTGACTCCTCAGTTTTTTAAAATGTAAATATGTGGTTAGTTTAAAAACAGTAGTAATTACTTCATATTCAAAAGGACCTAGAGAAGGCAGGGTAGCTTGCCTTACAATGTAGACTATTATCACATATGCTGTATAACATTCAGCAAAGAAGATCATTTTACCTATGGATTAAATACAAAAAAACGTGAAAAACACTCAGTTGATCCATCCTTCCATCAGATGTTGGCTTAGCAAATGATTTTAGCAATGGTGCATTCATACAACATGAAGATTTTTCATACAAAAAGACTTGTTACTATTTGGCATGGTTAGAGTAATTCATTATCCAGTATACACGTCACAGCGACTATAAAGTGATCACTGTTATCACATGTCCATGCAGTCAGGCACATGATCATAACGTTAGCACAGATGTTGCAATGAATAAGACATCAGACACACAGCCCCTGCAGGGGCAGGGAGGAACAATATGTGCTGTCCATCCCTTTGTGTGTGGGGGGTATCCTCACAACTCAGGAATGGCCCAGTTAAGCTGTAGGGGTGAGAACTAAATACCCTCCCCCAACAATCTCTGCACAAGTCCCAATACAAGGCTACCAAGAGAGGTTGAGAGCTATCCATCTATCCATCTAGGCCACAGCAGGGAGCACCTGAGGGGAAGATTTCCCTGAGAGTCCGGCCAAATCTCCCTCTTGGCAAATTGGCGGTGGGAGCTACATTTCCGTATAATTTGATAATAACTTCATTTGATGACTGATTCACAGATTTTATGGCCAGAAGAGACTATTCTGATCTAGTCTGACTTCCTGTATGACACAATCCACCTTGCTCAGTAATTCCTGCATCAAGCCCCTAACTTCTGACAGGATTACACCATACTTTTTAGAAAGATAGCCAGTTTTTATTTAAAGACTGCAGGAGATGGAGAATCTACCCCGTCTCTAGGTAAAAGTTGTTCCAATGACCCTCACTTTAAAATGTGTACCTTATTTCTAATGTGAATTTATCCAACTTCCTCTTCTAGCCACCTTCTGCTAGATTAAAGATCCCTCTATTATCAGAAATCTTTTCACCATGAAGATAATTACAGACCACAATTAAGTCACCACTTAATCTTCTCTTGGATAAACTAAACAGAATGAGCTTCTTAAGTCTCTTACTGTGAGGTAGATTTTCCTGATTTCAGATCATTCTTGTAGTTCTTTTTGAACCCTTTGCAATTTTATCTGTTTGAGCACATTTCGCCAAGACAGTCCCTTAGTTCTCTTTACTATAACTGTAGATTTATCAGTGAATAATTCTTGGATTGTTCAGGCCTCTGCACTTGCTATTGCTAGGAAGTAATAAGTGATTTTTCTTTGCAATTTTATGTGTAGTTCTACATTACTGACATGAGAAATTTCAAGTTCAATGATTGATAGCATACTGGCCAAATTCTATTCTATTATAGCAGTGTAAATCTGGAGACCCTCTACTCAAGTCAGCATTCTACCTTCTGCCAATTCTAAATTCCCTTTGAAGGTGAGATAAACACAAGTGCTATCTGTTAGGTGTTAACATCATACTCAACAGTTCATTAAATAAGATAATCAGCTGGAATAAAATCCACAAGTCATTCTAGAGCTACACCACCTTAATTAAGAACATTTTGTGAAGTTGGTGTATTGTGTTGTTTGCTCACAAAGTATCTCAGTGATGTCTCCAGGATTTATCTTCAGGGTCGGGCTTGGGAATGGTTTGACAAAATAATCTGAACTATGTTTTTTAAACTAAAATGATCAGCCCTTTTATATGGCTCAAATTCCAATTCTCTCTATTAATAGTCCACTCAAATTGTACAGTTATAATAGCAATACTTAGCACTTCTGTAATGTTTTTCATTTTTGCACGTGCAATGGAGGCTCAATCACACTGAATCAGGCCAGTAGACTCTCTTGTCTACTATCCCCTTTGACAGTGATCAGTTCTAGATGTTTCAGAGAAAGGTGCATGAAACCCTTTGGTGGACATTTACAGAATAACTTGCCCACAGAGGATGTTTCTTCTGAATCCCCATCAGTTAGTGGCTGGCTGATGCCCTGAAGCATGAGGGCTCATATACTTTATTAAAAAAAACCCTATCTAACATAACACTGGGTATTCACATAATGGACCAGACCACATAGCCCAGACTACGTGGCTCTTCCTTTTAGATCAACAGATCTTGGGTTCAACCTTCTCAGATTACCAAGTTCAAACCTTCTTTGAATCCTACTAAGTTCTTGGGCTCAGTGATATCTCATGGCAATGACTTCCATGGACTAATGGTGTGCTATGTAAAAGTATTTCTTTTGATCAGTTATAAATGTCTTGTCTTTGGATTTCAGCGAGGTCCCCTTTTTTAAATAAAGGAGTAGCTGATTGACTTTCCTTATAGCATCCATTTTTTATGCCCTTATCCTGCTCCTCTTATTTTCCTCCTCTGCAAACAAAACTTTCCATGCCGAAGTCTTTCCATGCTGCTAAGAATTTTCACCACCCATTTCTGAACCTTCTATTTATGCTATATCTTGGTTGAGATAGGGTGCTTAGAGCTGGACAAGTATTCTGGGTCAAAGTGTAGTATGGACTCATGTAATGGTATTGTATCTTCAGTATTACCTTCCATCCCATTCTATCTACCATTTTGATTGACTTCAGTGGGCTTTGGATCAGTCCCTCAGGGACCATAAAGATGTTTTTCAATTCTGTTTATAATTATAACCCTTTTTTCTGATATTGGAATTGAGCTTGCTGGTCAGTAAACATTAGCTATTTAATTAACTCCCCATAACACCCAGGACAGGCATGTAAGAAATACTGTAGAACTGGTCATTTGCACTGTTAATTCATTTTTGCTGTATTTATGGGTTTGAAAAATGTGTGAAACTTCATTAATAATTAGCAGTGAAACTGTGCAAATTTCCAGCCTGCTGCTAGCTGCATCTGCATCCTATGTATCTGCCAGTTCTTTCCCTCCCTTCTAAAAGGCCAGTTAATGCTGTCTGCTATGTCTGCCCTACCTTTTGCTAGGTTGGAGGAACACACTGCAAACATTTCCCTTTCTTCCATGCCATCCCCCACATCCTAAACCACTCGCTCCTTCCCTTCTGTCCAGAATATCCATCTACCCAGCATCAGTATTCAGCTATTTTTATTGTTATAGCAATAAGAACAAGCCCAAAATGGAGGGAGTTGCTTCTGAGCTTCCACCAAGTGCATTTCAATAGCCATTTTAAATATTCTAAAACATGGTTTCTCAGCCTGGGTGTCATGAAGAAATCTAGGGGAGCATTTTACTGAAATAATATCTGTATATATAGAGACTATATAATCATAACAAAACTTATTTTTATACCCAGAGGCAGGTACACAGGAAAAGCCCTGGGAAATTTTGAATTTCATTTCCTGTTTGGTCAGCGTGGCGAGCTCAGCAGCACAGGTGACCATGCAGATAAGCAAACGAGTTCCAGCATGGACGGAAAGGGAGACACTGGATCTGATTGCTGTATGGGGAGAAGAATCTGTGCAGGCAGACTCTGATCAAAAAGAAGAAATGCTAATATATATGACAAAATTGCACAGGGCATGATGGACAGAGGCTACAACAGGGACACACAGAAGTGCTGCGTAAAAGTCAAGGAGCTCAGGCCAGCCTACCAAAAGACAAAGGAAGCAAACGGTCACTCTTGGTCAGATCCCCATACATGCTGCTTCTGTGATCAGCTGCATGGCATTCTAGGGGGGGACCCTACCACTACCCCACCACTGTGCTTAGACACCTGCAATGGAGGAGGATTTTGTGGATGAGGAAGAGGAGGAGGAGGAGGAGGAGGAGGAGGAGGAGGAGGAGGAGAATGTGCAGCAGGCAAGAGGTGAATCCATTCTCCCCGGCAGCCAGGATCTTTTCATCACCCTGGAGGCAATACCTTCCCAAGGCAGGATCCCCGACCCTGAAGCCGGAGAAGGTACCTCTGGTGAGGGCACATTTGTATCTACAGTACAGAGTTTAAAAGCAATAGTGTTTAATGTTTGATTTGCCCTGAAGACTTGACATGCATTCACAGCCAGTACAGCTACTGGAAAAGTCTGTTAACGTGTCTGGGGATGGAGTGAGAATCCTCCAGGGACATCTCCATGAAGCTCTCCTGGAGGTACTCTGAAAGCCTTTCCAGGAGATTTCTGGAGAGGGCTGCCTTATTTTGTCCTCCACGGTAGGGCACTTTACCACACCAAGCCAGAAGCAAGTAGTCTGAAATCATTGCAGCACAAAGCATGGCAGCGAATGGTCCTGGGTTTTGGTGGCATTCAAGCAACATTCAGTCTTTATCTTTCTGTGTTAGCCTCAGGAGAGTGATATCATTCATAGTCACCTGGTTGAAATACGGGAATTTTTGTAAGGGAACAGTGAAAGGACCCCGTTCATGCTGGGCTGTTTGCGCTTGGCTAAAAGGGATCATCCCATAGCCACGTGGAGGGGTGAGGGATGAAGGGATCATCCCAAATAGCCATGCGGAGGGGTGGGGGTAAGTGTGTGCTGCACATCCACCCGAAAACCACAGCCCCTCCTTTTCAATGGCAAACCCAACCGGCATTGCTTGCTATGGGAAAGGAGGATGCTGCAGTTTCAAAACATTCCCACATGTTATGAAGGCATTAGAAGCCAAACCCATGTTCCCTTTGGCTTACCATGGCTGCCTGGAAACCGAATTCTGTTGCCCAGCCATTTGTGATGTGTCACCATACCGGCAGGCACTCAATATAAAAGGCAAAATGCGACCTTGTACCAAAAGCACATGTGCTGTCTGCTGTGAATTGCTTGATTCACTGTGAAAGACTCTCCCTTTTGTTCTCAGAAATGTATCATCTTAAATTTTACTCTCCCTTTTATCCCCCTGCAGGTGCAAATGTTTCTATGCTCCCCCATCATCTCCGTCCCTGAGGTTATCGCAGATTAGAAGGCAAAAAAACCGCACTTGCGATGATATGTTTTCTGAGCTCATGCAGTCCTCCCGCGCTGATAGGGCACAGCTGAAAGCATGGAGGCATTCAGTGGCAGAGTCCAGGAAAGCATTAAGTGAGAGTGATGAGAAGAGGCAGGATGCAATGCTGAGGCTAATGGAGCAAACGGACATGCTCAGGTGTCTGGGGGAGCTTCAGGAAAGCAACAAGAGCACAGACCCCCTCCCACCCCCCACTGCATCCATTGAATAACCACCTGCCCTCCTCCCTGAGTTCCATATCCTCCTCACCCAGACACCCAAGAATGCGGGGCGGGGAGGCTCCAGGCACCCAGCCACTCCACTCCACAGGATGGCCCAAGCAACAGAAGGCTGTCATTCAAACAGTTTTGATTTGTAGTGTGGCTACAATAAGCAATGTGGCCTTGTCCTTCCCTCCTCCCCTACCCCACCCAGGCTACCTTTTGTTTTAATTAATAAAGGAAGAATGCATGGTTTCAAAATAATAGTGACTATTTCCTTTGCCAGCTGTGATCGAAGGAGGGAGGGTGATTGGCTTATAGGGAATTAAAATCAACAAAGGGAGTGGGTTTTCATCAAGGAGAAACACACACAACTGTCACATTGTAGCCTGGCTAGTCATGAAACTGGTTTTCAAAGCCTCTCTGATGGGCAGCACGCCTACCTGTGCTCTTCTAATTGCCCTGGTGTCTGGCTGTTCAAAATTGACAGCCAGGCGATTTGCCTCAACCTCCCACCCCGCCATAAACATTTACCCCTTACTCTCACATATATTATGGAGCACACAGCGAGCAGTAATAACAGTGGGAATGTTCATTGCATTGAGGTCTAACCTAGTCAGCAAACAGCGCCAGCAAGCTTTTAAAAGTCCAAAGGCACATTCGACAACCATACTGCAGTTGCTCAGCCTATAGTTGAACTGCTCCTTACTACTGTCCAGGCTGCCTGTGAATGGCTTCATGAGCCGTGGGAGCAAGGGTTAGGCTGGGTAACTATTCCAACTGTTCTAAGGATAACTATTGGCATTTAAACATCCCCAACAGTAATTTTCTGGTCTGGGAAGTAAGTCCCTTCTTGCAGCTGCTCAAACAGCCTGGAGTTCCTAAAGATGCGAGCATCATGCGCCTTTCCTGGCCATCCCATGTTGATGTCAGTGAAACGTCCCTTGTGATCCACCAGTGCTTGCAGCACCATTGAGAAGTACCCCTTGTGGTTTATGTACTGGTTGGTAAGATGCCAAGATAGGGATATACGTTCTGTCTGTCGCCCCACCACAGTTAGGGAAACCCATTGCAACAAAGATATCCACTATGACCTGCACATTTCCCAGAGTCACTACCCTTGATAGCAGAATGTCAGTGGTGATTGCATTGGCTACTTGAATCACAGCAGTCCCCACAGTAGATTTGCCCACTCCAAATTGATTCCCGACTGACTGGTAGCAGTCAGGCATTGCAAGCTTCCACAGGGCTATTGCCTTTCACTTCTCAACTGTCAGAGTAGCTCTCATCTTGGTATTTCTGAGCTTCAGGGTGGGGGAAAGCAACTCAGAGTTCCAGGAAAGTGGCCTTATGCATGTGAAAGTTTTGCAGCCACTGGGAATCATCCCATACTTGCAAGACTATGTGGTCCCACCAGTCTGTGCTTGTTTTCTGGGCCCAGAATCAGCACTCCACTGTATCAACCAGCCCCACTGCCGCCATGATGTCCCAAATGCCACATCCCCTGCTTTCAGAAACGTCTGTGTCCATGTCCTCCTCACAATCGTCCTTGTGCTGCCGTCTCTTAGCCAGGTTCTGCACATACTGCAGTATAATGCATGAGGTATTTACAATGCTCACATCAGCAGTGGTGAGCTGAGCAGGCTCCATGCTTGCTTTGCTATGGTGTCTGCACAGGTAACCCAGGAAAAAACGTGTGAAATGATTGTTTGCAGTTACTTTCATGGAGGGAGCGAGGGGAGACTGACAACATGTACCCAAAACCACCCGCGACAATGTTTTTGCCCCATCAGGCCTTGGGAGCTTAACCCAGAATTCCAATGGGCAGCGGAAACTGTGGGAACTGTGGGATAGCTTCCCACAGTGCACCGCTCCGTGAATCGATGCTAGCCAGGGTAATGAGGATGCACTCCACCGAATTAGTGCACTTAGTGGGGACATACACAATCAACTGTATACAATCGATTTCTAAAAATTGACTTCTATAAAATCGACCTAATTGCCTGTTGGAAACAATGCCTGTTGGAAACAGAGGGGCACGCTAAAAGGATGGAATATGTTTGACGAAAAAAGTAAAATCAGGATATCCTGCTATACTTTGATTACACAACTACTGATGTCAAGGGGCTATGCAGATAAGCAAAGCTTTTTATAAAATCAGGTGCTAACTTCCAGCATCAATTAATTATGTTCTAATTCTCAAGGATTAAGTTTAACAGTGCCTCTGGGCTAGTGTACTCCCTAGTAGTGAGATGGAGATGAAGAGAAAGAAGAAAATTGGATAGATTGTATCTCCTGGGTGTGAAAAAGAATATACATTAAGGTGCCGGTCCTACAAAAACCAATACATATGCTTAGTTAACATTGTCATGAGTGTTTAAAGGTTTGGGTTGATATTTTGTCCTGGTTGTTGCTAACACTATTTTCTTTTGAATCCTTGCTGATTGTCCAATTGTACCTGCTTTATTTTTAGAATGAAGAAGATGGTGGGTAACACTTGCTTTACGTAACAGAAAAAAACAAAAAATAAAATAAAATAAAAAAAGGCCTGATTGTCATTTATACTAAGACTCTTTCAGACCATTCTGATAATATAAGAGGGTTTTCAAGTGAACCTTAAGATTCTTTTACAGTGTGAAAGTAGTGAAATATATGAAAATTTGGCTTTTAATAAATAATGAAGAAAGAAAAATTATAGGCCCAGATCCTGAGATGGTGTAAATCAATAGATCTCTATGGATTTTAATGGATGTATGCCAGTTTATACCAGTTTAATGGATGTATATATAGATAATCCTCTATCACCCACTCAGCTGCTTAGAAAAATTAATATAAATTAATAAATGAACAGAAAATAATGCAATCAAAGCATATAGCACCAGATTGTCAGCTGGTATATATATATGTATATATATATATACATACACACACATACATACATTGGTTCTGATTTATTTCTTTTAATTTGGTATAGAAAAAAATGGGTTAACTATAGAAAATGTGTAACTGACCTCCTGACATGGAAACAATGGGAATTTCGCCTGAATAAGGATGGTGGGATTGGGAACTTTGTTGGGTTTCTTCAGCCACAAGTTTCTTTTTAGTAAAAAAAGAAGCATGGATTCTAGAGTAGTTTTATGTCTGTACATGATTTTATTTTATTTTGAGGAGCAGAACACCGTAGAAATGTGCTAAGTTGTCCCTTTTACCCTATTTCAAGAACTATTAGAAAAAAAACATTTTGTTCCTCTCCTATCACACAATGTGAAATCTCTCCACTATAGATAGAATTCACCTGTATGCAAAGGGCCAACACAAAGTAGTATGCACCTATACTATCGCATGGTGTAAAGACCTTGCACTGGGGTAAATTTCACCCTATGTGAACAAACATATAGAGAGCAGAATAAATTGACATAATTTAAGTGACACTAATTCTCAGGGAACAGAATGTAAAAATTACCAGTAAGATTCTCAAGTCTAAAAACAAATAGGCCTGATTCTTTGAAAATATGTAATTTGATTAATTACTTTCAATATCCTTGACTTTCTTCTGTTTGAAAAAAAAACCCACAACCCCTTCTGTACAAGATACATAATTTAGAACTCTCTGCACAGCATGATGCCTAGTAGCTAGTTATGATAAAGTAAAAGGATTTTTATTAAGTTACCCTCCTTAATCTAAAAGTATAGGTGTGATTAAATTATTCTGCACAGTATGCTCTTTTGGGTACATGGCATATTTTCATCACTCATTAAAAGAAAAATGTTGAGGGTATCTTGTCTATAAATAAAAGGTTTTTACAAAAAAATTCAGTAAGATTCTATAGGAGTCCACAGTTATAAAAAAACAAAAACAGAAATAATGATCTTTTTGTCCTGCAGTATTGAAAACAGTTGTTAAATTGACATGGCTAAGTGTTAAAGGAAATGCCAGCCAGAGTTAATTCCAGAACACTTTCCTATGCCCTTAGGAATGTAAAATCCATTTAGTCTATGCAAGTGGAAAATAAGATCATTTTTAACACATGAATTTTAAAGGAAAAGCAAATAAATCTAGTTTGTCTAAACAAAATCATAGTCAAGTCTCTGATGCTTTCAGTATAATATATTTCTTTTCTAGCAATGCAACCTTTAATTTGAAGGGAAGTACACTTTAAATAAAAAGTGGGTTTGAAACTTGGATATAACTCACATTCTCCATCTGCAGAAATAATGCCAGAGAAGAGCTAGAATTAATTTCAATCTTTAAGAACTTTGGGTGTAGCTGTGTGATATTCCAAAAGGAATTCTTTGACATCATTGTTAGCCTATGTTTTCTTGCATGTGTTACCTTTAATTAACTTAAACTTTGTATTTACATAGTTCCTTTCATCTTACAGAATATATATGTGTAGTTTTCACTCCTTACTTAAATTCAGCAGTCTCTGGGGATGCTTATTCTTATACTTATTCTGAATCAGACAAACTACACAACAGTTTTTGGAGAAGGGAAATGAAGAGTAATTACAAGGAGAATTCAGGCAAACAGAATGTAAGTGTCCAAGCTGATATTTCGCCAGAACACTGGTGTAAACACTATGAGCTTGTCTTTGTTTAGTGAAAAATGCCACAAACTTCAAGAGCCACAAATCTCAGTTTTACTTCTCTTCTGAAAGAGGCACTTCCAGCAGTGTATCACCCGCAGTTTGATGATAGGACATTGGTTCAGTGCTGACTGATGGAGCAAGCGTGCCATATACTGAATCCTCAGCATAACTTCCTGCAGCAGCTCGTTTTCCTCTGAAGATCTCCCATCTGAGTACCAGCCAGGTATTATCTAGTTTAGCTTGAGAGATCACAATTCACAGTATGATAGTTATAACTACATAGATATGTTACCTCTTTCCTTTCAGCAGTTAAAAAAATGCACCCTTGAGAGGACCAACATTTCAATGACTTATGTAGTATCAGACCTAAATATTAATAAGATTCAAATTCCAGGGTCTGGACAGAAATGCTTTTACATAACAAGTGTTTCTTTCTTAGAGGAACGTTCAGTCCATTACAGCTGAAGCCTGTTAACCAACTAAGTATTCGCAAGGCGGGTACTTCTCTTTCACATTTTGAAGGAAACACCCAATAGTAACTAACCATGGCTTTCTTGGTACATCTGAGTGACCTATATAGACATTTTATACATTATCTTATTCATAATCTACACAACAATTTGATAAATGTAATCATAATGCAGTAAGATGAACTGACACAATATCTGTTAATATAAACAACAGCATTCATCCCATATGTACAAGTGGTTTAAAAATAAAGATTATAAATGAAGGGCCTGATGGTGCAACCCTTACACTGATAGTTCTTAGTCACATGAGAAGGGCTATTGGACACCAGTTTTACCGTAATGTAACTGAGATCACTGTATGGCACATGTCTCAGAGTATGGTTGAAGAAAGATTAAAATTAACCATAAGAATTAATGTGCTGCCACTGGAAGGGCCTCTTCTAAAAAAGACACGTTGGTTATCTCTGTATTTACTATATGTGACTGTTCAAGAAAAATAATCTCTTGAAGTAACGGAAATGGTTGTCAAAGGTGTCCGTTGAAAGCTGCGGTTTTTAATGTGTGCTGGATGTGGCTATGACTGAAGAAATAGAATTCCTTTGAGGCAGGAGTTGGACGCTATTACTGTGAGGATTCATTTTTATAAATTAGTAATTTATACATTGTAAATTAAAGAGTTCTGAGGTTTTTCTTTTGTTTTAAATATTTACAGAGACAACCACAATAGATTCCAAACTTTTGGTGAACCTGAAACACAGGAATGAAGAAGCTTGTAACAACGACAGGCTACAAATGGGGTGGTGCGAGCAGGGCAGCGTGCAAAGCCATGGAGTGGAAAAACGCGGAGGAAATATTATGAAAAGAAATGATGAGGGCGCAAATATGCTTGCTCACCCCAGGCACTAAAATGTCTAGTTACGGCTCTGACCAAAGGCAAAAAAAGACTTTGTCTATTGGCCCGTCTAAAATTGCCAGGTAGAACTGGTCAAATATAATTTTCAGACTATTAGAGAGACATGGTGAGTGAGGTAATATCTTGGACCAAAAGTTGGTCCAATAAAAATATTATATCATCCACCATGTCTCTCTAATATCTTGGGACCAACATGGCTACAGCAACATTTCCAGAATATGTTATTTGGTGATTTTGGCTGCTTTTTGCCCAATAATATATTCTATCAATACTTTTTTGCAGTATAGTTTTAGATATTATTTAATGAGAGGATTGACAAAGATGATGAAGTATGCTTACAACTGAAGTGAGAAGAACGCAGCTAGATCATTCTAACAGGTGAGGTGATTAGATGAATCAGATTTATGAGACAAATGAGGCAGGTGAATCACTAACAAGAAAATGCTAGGTATTACAGGAACTAGGCGATTTCAAAACTCTATAAGGTTCCCATTTACTTAATTAAGTGCAAGTGTATGCGTGATTTGGGCCGTAGTGTTTAGGAAAGTGATTTGCTTTGCCCTATTCATGTTCTGGAATATATCTGAATAATTACTACTGACTGGTCAACTCATTCAATGTTGATGTTCTGTCTCTACAAGCTGTCAACACTGAATTTTAAAACAGAAGCAGATACACAAGGCCTATCACTTAACTATTGTACAAAATCTGTATTTAATATAAACATATAATGTACTGTCCTTTTAGCTGACAATAGCATTGGCTACTAATACTTGTAAAGCTAGACACAAGTGCAAACATTTGCAGGATCAGGAACTATATATCCGTGGCTCATATTTTCATACTCTACTAATTCACCATATAAATTACAAACACTTTGTAATTATTTTGTTTTCTCAAAAGTAAAAAAATCAAACTGTTTCCAATCATTGTGCTTGGCAAGTTTTCTGTCTTTGGGAATTATTTTTGGCATCTCAAGATTTTTCAGTGTTAGAGATTAAGTAGCTCTGTCTTCACATTTCAGGAGGACGCTTGAAAGTCTTTTCATATTGGTAAAAAGATGCTGGAATGGAAACATGTTGTACATGTGGGTAATGAAAGATTTCTTCCTTCTATTTAATAAGCCACAAATTGCATGATTTGTATCTGGTAGTTAATTGCCAAGGTTTTAGAAGGAAATCGGGCAAAGAATTTTGGAAGTCCTATATTCGAAGAACTTTCAGTCGTTTATTATAAAATGGCCAAATAGATTAGTTCAAGTTATTGCCACAGGGATTGCAAAAATACTGTAGGAAACTTACTGAAAAAAATGTTAGGGCAGATCCACCCCCTATCGAAGTCAGGCTGCTGTGGTTTCGTTGCTGTGTAGACTTCCAGGCTTGGGCAGGAGCCCAGGCTCTGGGACCTGTGTGGAAGTAAGAGGTAACTACCCCTTTCCATGATTCCTGTCCCCTTCTTCCAGGGCCACCACATCACTGGTCATTCTCCAAGCTTCCTACAATGCTTCTGCTGTAACTTTCACCTCAGGTCTTCTGCAAGTTGGCTCCCAGTAACATCCTGCTTCCCAGGGCTCCCATAACTGTGAGTCCTACAAGTACTCCTGGGTTTTTTGCGGATACAGACTAACACAGCTGCTACTCTGAAACCTACCTCAGCTGAATCACCCTTTTTTTCTGTGTTCGCCCTGCCCCAGGCTGAGCTAGATTTTGCCCTTTTCCTAGGGGCTGCCACGCGAGTCTTCACTTGGTAGAGTTCTCCAGCTCTAGCCAGTCCTGCCCTTTCCTGTTCCACCTGTTTCTCTGAAACAGCTCAGCCCTCCAGTAGCTCCCAACTCCTGCTCTCTCTCAGAAGGGTGTCAGGGGGCTCATGCAGCTCTTCCCAGTGAACTCCCACCAATGCCTTCCTTCTTCTGCTGATGCCTCCTATTCTTCCTCCCCCTGAACTTCTCCCAATTTTTTTATAGAGGCCCCATTGGAAGGCAGCTAATTCATTACAGCTGAATTGGACCAATTCCCTTCTAAAGGGGCAAGTCACTTATATATTTGTACATCAGTTCTTTGATAGAAAAAAACAAGATAAAGGATTGTGATCATGTTAGGCACACCAGGACTCAAGTAGTACAGAGGACTGCTCAATTATGAGGGGGAATGTGCCATTAAAACTAAGCAGTTTCCTTTTTGTATTAAAGGAAACAAAGTATTTGTTCTAGTTTTTAAAGTCAGTACTACATTCACTGTTTTATAAAATAATTTAGAAACACAAATTTGTTTCCAACTGCTTAACTTTTCTTCATCCATTGAACATCTACATGCTTGTTTCCTATAGCTTATGAAAGCATTTTTTTCTTTTTAAAAAATGTATAAAGCATTGGTACATTTGACATGAACTCCCCTCCCCAAACATTACTGTGCAATGTGGGAGGCAGGGGGCAACATGTTAAGAGACAAGAGTGGGTAAACAGGAAAGATCAGAATTATGAAGAACTTTGAAGTTTAAGACAAAAAGCTTAACATGGATGTGGTGGAACATGGTAAGCAAGTAAAGGGATAAACAGATGGGAGGTTTCAGAGTAGCAGCCGTGTTAGTCTGTATCCGCAAAAAGAACAGGAGTACTTGTGGCACCTTAGCAACTAACAAATTTATTTGAGCATAAGCTTTTGTGGGCTACAGACCACTTCATCAGATGCATGCAGTGGATAATCTTAGCAGCTGTGTTCTGTGTTGACTATAAGGGTGCTAAGGAGGCACAGGAAGAGTAGGTGACAGTAATCAAGATGGAAGAAGATGGATAAAATAGAAGAAAAGTAGGTCCTACCAACCTTAGTTACACTTTAAATTATATAAACAGTAGAATATTTGTTTAGATATAATGGGGCAAGTTAATCTCTGATGTAGTTCCATAAATCAATGGAGTTACATCATGGCTAAATTTAGCTGACTCTACAGCCCATTACCACTATCACATGTTATTTATTTTACCCTTATAATACCACTCACTTTCTCTTAAATTTAAATTGTTCTATAATAACAGACAAAAGACATTTGTTCTTTCTGATAATAAAATTTGTCTTACTAAACCTTATACACTGAGAATTATTTGCTTCAAAGGTAGCTCATTGCACATGGATTTTTTAGTGTACATCAGCTAATGCTTAATATCCAAGGTTTCCTAGAAATCATAGTTGCGAAGATATGATATTAATGCATTGTCTCAGGATACTTATAATCCCAGTAACTAATTTTTAAATAATATTTATTATACTTTATATAAATGAGTATATAGAATGGAAATCAAAATGGAAAATGGAATCAAAACACAAGAAATGGTTTGCTTAACATCTGTGGATTTTCACTTTTCATATTCAAAACTAGATATGGGCATTTTCAGCTCAGTTATCAGCTGCCATCTCTTGAAAGCCATCCCCTCTTTGACCCCTGTTGTAAGAATACTCTGTATTCTTTAGCAGTGCAATGCAGCAAAGTAGAGATTCTACGGCAGTTTCAGAAATTTTTTTAAAATGGCATTTTGATTGAATTAAACATGAAAAAATGCAATCATTATGGTAGCCACTATGCTCTTTGAATTGAAATTGATCCTGCATACTACTGTTCTGAACCCATAGAGTACACAGGGACATAATGTCTTCTTCCCCATAATAATACAGCAGTAAATCTACTTAATGGTTTGACATCTGGAGACAGTTATTCAGTATGCTCATACTATTCATATTTTAAAGGCAGAGAAAGATAAGGAGCAGGTGGTTTTGTACGTCATGCCACACCATCTTTTTAGTAGACCTAAGTGAACAGCATATATCCCTTTAGACTTAATTTATTAAAACATCAGTGGTGTTTTAAATATGTTGTGCAAGTTAACTATTTAGGGCCAGATTCTCAGCTTTTATAAATCTGCATGATTCACTGACTTCAGTGAAGCTACACCAGTGTATTCCCGCTGAGAATTGGTCCCTAAATCTCATGTATCTGATAGTACTTTCAAGATAACAATATATTCATCTGAAGAGGAATGCCTTTTCCTCAGGGTCAGTCAGAAAATAAGAACATGCAATTTGGTTTTCAATTAGCCACATTCCCTCCTCATATAGTACAGTAGATTTTTGAGAAAATCTTCATAGATCCCAAGGCCAGAAGGAAACATTGTGATCATCTAGTCTGATCTCCTGTATAACACAGGCCATAGAACTTCCCTGAAAAAATGTCTAGGCCCTATCTTTTAGAAAAACATCCAGTCTTGATTTTAAAATAGCCAGTGATGGAGAATCCTCCACAACCCTTGGTAAGTTGTTCCAATGGTTAATTACGCTCATGGTTAAAAATGTACACCTTATTTCCAGCATGAATTTGTCTAGCTTCAACTTCTAGCCATTGGATCACATTATACCTTTCTCTGCTAGACTGAAGAGTCTATTACTAAATATTTGTTTTCCATATACAGACCGTAATCAAGTCACTTCTTAATCTTCTCTTTGTTAAGCTAAATTGACTGAGCTCCTTGAGTCTACCACTATAAACCATGTTTTCAACATACTTCCTGAAGTGTGGACACCAGAATACTGGAATTCTGGAAACAGTATTCTAGCAGTGGTCAAACTTTCTACTCCTACTTGAAATTCCCATGTTTATGCATACAAGGATCATATTAGCCTTTTTGGCCACAATATCACACTGGGGGGCATGTTCCGCTGATTATGCACCAAGAGCCCCAAATCTTTTTCAGAGTCAATGTTTCCCAGGATAGAGTCCCTTATACTGTAAGTAAGGCCTTCATTGTTTGTTCCTATATGTATACATTTACATTTAACCATATTAAAACACAAATTGTTTGCTTGAGCCCAGCCTACCAAGTGACCAGACTGACAGGCTTATAATTATCTGGATCATCCAATTTACCCTTTTTAAATATCGGCACAAAATTAGCATTCTTCCAATCTTCTGGAATTTCCTCAGTGTTCCAAAACTTTTTTGAAAATCAACATTAATGGACCAGTTAACTCCTCTGCAGGATCTTTTAAAACTCTTGGATGCAAGTTATCTGGACCTGCTGTTTTAAAGCTGTCGAACTCTAGTAGCTTCTGTTTAACATCCTCTGGAGATACTAGTGAAATGGAGTGTTATCACCATATGATGCGGCTACATCAGTTGCTTTTTCCACAAATACAGAACAGAAATATTTCTCCAAATACTTCTGCATTTTCTGCACTATTATTGATAATTGTATCATTTCCATTGAGTAATGGACCAATACCATTGTTTAGTAATGGGCCAATAACATTTGTGTTCTTAATATACTTTAAAAACACCTTTTTACTGTCCTTAACTCTGCTGGCCGTAGATTTGTTTGTGTCCCTTTGCTCCTCTTATTAATTTTCTACAATTCCTATCTTCTGATTTTTATTTATTAATATCAACTTCTTGCCTCACACTTTTCTATCTCTTTATCAGAAGATTCAAAAGCAGACTTATCTTTCACTGGAAGACACTTACTCTGGCAAATGTATTCTTTACCCCTCCAGATTTCTACTCCTATCATGTGTCTCATGTTTTCACTGGTGTTTATGATGCTTCCCAGTTTGTAGAGTTCCATTTAGCTGTTACATCTTGTTTTAATGTATGGCTGCTTTAGAGCTATGTTTTTCTGCTAAAGAAGCTTAAGATTTTTATGGAATTGAGGAATGTCTATACTACAAGCTGTCATAAATATAAAGGGAAGGGTAACAACCTTCCTATATACAGTACTATAAAATCCCTTCTGGCCAGAGGCACAAAATCCTTTTACCTGTAAAGGGTTAAGAAGCTCAGGTAACCTGGCTGGCGCATGACCAAAAGGACCAATAAGGGGACAAGATACTTTCAAATCTGGTGGGGGTGGCGGGGGTTGAGGGAAAGGTTTTGGTCTGTCTGTTCTGTGTGCTTGCTGGACACAAATCAAGGAAGCAAGCAATCCAACTCCATTAGAATTAGTAAGTACTAGCAAGCGAATGCGTTAGCTTATTTTTGTTTTGGCTTGTGTTTTTCTCTGTGCTGAGAGGAAGGTGTATTCCTGGTTTTCTTTTTGTAACTTTAAATTTTGGCCCAGAGGGAAATCCTCTGTGTTTTTTAATCTGATTGCCTTGTAAGATTATCTTCCATTCTAATTTTGCAGAGGTGCTTCTTTTACCTTTTATCTTTAAAATAAAGTTCTGTTTCTTTTAGAATCTGATTGGGTGTTTTTTTTAGTGTCCTAAAAATTCCAAGGTTGGTCTGTGCTCATCTTGTTTCCCCAGGAAAGGAAGTGTGGGATGATATTAGGGGGGAGTAGGAACTCCAAGTGGTCCTTTCCCTGAGTTTGTCTAAATCACTTGGTGGTGGCAGAGTTACCTAATCCAAGGTAAAAGGGAGAATTTGTGCCTTGAGAAGTTTTTAACCTAAGCTGGTAGAAATAAGATTAGGGGATCTTTCATGCGGGTCCCCATGTCTGTACCCTAGAGTTCAAAGTGGGGAGGGAACCCTGACACAAGCGCTACAGTGGCACCATTGTTATGCTGCTATAGTGTAGACACTTGTTGAAGCGATGGAATTGATTTTTCTGTTGCTGTAGTAAATCCAACCCCTCGAGAAGCAGTAGCTAAGTTGTCTGTCAACCCTAGTGATGTCTACACAGGGACTTAAGTCGGCTTAACTATGTCTTTCAGGGGGTTTTCACACTTCTGAGCAACATAATGAGGTTGACCTAAATTTTAGATGTAGATCAGGCCTTAGATACATCACTCAACCTTTACAAGGTTACTAAAATGGGTACTGTCAGATGACACATAATACTGACAGAATTCTTAAAAAAAACTCTGGACCAGCTTCTAACTGTATTTGCTATGTAAATTGACTCTGTCAGTTTGTTCCTAAAGAACTTCCTAAAGAAGTTCCACGGTAGACTTTTAAAAATAAGCTAGAGGTCTGTAATTTGTGTTTGATGTTTTGATATATTGATCACTATAATTCCTTTAGGAAGGAATCCTAATGATAAATTGAAGCACATATCGTAAAATGTTATACGATTATATGTGTATTATTTATTGAACGAATCTTTAGGTGACACAATCACTCTCTCTTATATTTTATATTACTAACTTTAACACAGTTTCAGCAATGTGCAGGGTGTAAATTGAGTGATAATATGATAAACGTTGGTTTTTCAATAACCATGGTCATGCTGTGCAGCAAAGAGCATGGCAGATAGCCTCAAGCCAAGTTTCAGCAATTGCAGCTATCATTCCTGAGGTACTCGGGATCTTCTCAAGTGTTAACTATGGGGTTTTCCTTGACTGGGCTGGTGTGGATATTAAAGTTCTCTAGGCAGACAGATTCTCTTTATGAGAAACCCACTTCCTGAGTATACTCTTCATCTCTGTTACTGGCATGTCTACACTGCCATTGGTTCATTACATGCAGATGTGTAATAATTAGTTCCAGGCCTCCCATAGCTCAGTATGTTTGTTTGTTTTTAAATTTAAATGGCAAAATTGCCAATAGCCCTGAAAATATCTTCTGGGTAAAGGAGCAAAGCAAATGGTCTTTAAGAGGGTTCATGATTATCACTAACTTGTCTTGTTTTCTTCTTTCATAGGGTTCCATGCCACCACTATTTTCTGTTAGACCAGAAAATTGTTGTTTCCATGGCACTTTCCCAGCTTGTTGAATGTGGATTGAACCACACCCTAGCAAAGCCCCATCTTCCGGTTTCTAGCACCATATTCCCTTTCCTCCTCCTCCACCTTAAATATGTATTGTTCAGATTCAGATTACAGAGATACCCAGTGCGTCAGCTGCTTCTACCAGTTGTGCTCAAAGCACTGAGAAAGCCACATACATTTCTCTGGGTTACTCCTCAGTATGGGACATCTGGCTTGAGCTCACTTTGTTGTACTCTTAAATCTCTTTGAAGAGGATTGGAGTGGGGAGAGGGAAGGAATGGCTTGCTTTCCCTTGCTGCTAGACCAGTGAAGAGATCGTTCTTCCTCATACTCTCCTACAGTCTGGGTACCCTGTCCTCCTCCCTGTAACATGTCCTCTTGCCTTTTATCTAGCTAGTCAGCTGATTGACCAGTTAATTCCTTAACTCACCCAGCCTTCCTATCTCCTCAATCAGCCCTTGCTGGGGAAACTATTTGAGGTTACAGTCACGAGAGTGCTGACCCATCTGTCAAGCCTTAGCAATCTATCACAGGTTTACATCTAGATTTGGAATCAATGCTCTCTGATTTTTCCAAACAGCTCAGTAGCTGCTTGTTGCAGAAGAGTGGACATTTTCTTTTAATGGTGATCTTTTGCACACAAATCAAATAACTCCCCAGGAATGCTCATGTACTTAGCTTTTACTGCTATATATGCCCCTGAACCATGCACAACAATCAAATTTAGTTTCCAGGCACACACTCGAGACATCCCAAAAATGAATACTCGCTCTCACAGGGCCAGATGGAGCCACATTTACTCCCCTTGAATATTACTCTACTCTGTGCAGTGTCTCATTATATGTTATTTGTGGTGGGTAAGGATGGCAGAATTGGACCCCCCAGTCTTTGCTACCACTTGGCCTAAACTGCCGCCTCATAGAAAAATCAGCATGAGGGAACTTGATGCAAGGACAGTTCTGTAGGCCCCATTCAGACCATTCAGTCTGCATGGGAACAGGTTCGTCCACTGTTAGAATGAGCTGCTGCCATCAAATCCCAGGAGCCTCCTGGGATTCACAGGAGTCTAGGATCCCCCATGGGGAGACTCTGTACCTCTGAACTGGCAATGGTTCTATGTGCCCTTCCTGCCCCTTGGCATCATAACTTCAACTGATCTGAGATAACAGCCTCTTGCCTGGTGGTAGCTGTCATCAAGAGCTACTTAGAGTGGGGCACAGACTGGGCAATGGGCTCCACAGCCTGCCTCCAGCCTAAGCTCCACCCTCTGCCAACTCACAGAAAGGGCGGGGGAGTCATAATGGTGACGGACATCTCTCCCCTTTGCATAGGATAGGGGAGTTCTGACCATGGAGAGCCCCATCTGCACACAGTAACATGATCTCTACTTTAGAAAACATTCAAAAATGAGAGTGAGATTTTGGGAAGGAAAGGGAAGGGAGTAGAGAGAGGGGGAAAAGGCAGATGCAATTTTCCTGTCTGGTGAGTCTGCTGATACATTCAAAATTCATTCATAGTGTATTCAACTCAACTGAGCCCAAGAGTCACATCCTGGATGAATTTAGTTCATATTGGTGGGTTTCTTTTTTTAAAGTCTCATTCAAAATACCAAACATAGGCCAGCTCCTGCTCTCAGCTACACCAGTGTAAATGTAAATTAATTCCACCAGCTTCAAAGGAGCGATTCTAAATATAGATAACTGAAAGCAGAATCTGGCCAACAAATTATATCTGTGTTGAAGGGCGATTAGAGAGATCAGGTGGGTGAAGTGATATCTTTTATTTGAACAACTGTCGTTGAAAGAGACAAACTTTTGAGCTTACATAGAGCTCTTCTTCAGGCCTGTGTAAGTCTGAAAGCTTGTCTCTCTCAGTCAACACAAGTTGGTCTAATAAAAGATGTCACCTCACTCATCTTGTCTCTCTAATATCCTGAGACCAACGTGGCTACAATAATACTGCATTGAAGGGGCAATAGAATAGATAAAGCAGACAATGTTTTTCTTTGTAGATGATTTGATCATCAACATTTCTCAGTATGCAGATTTATAGAGTACACTGTTGGCACTTAACAATGCTAATAACAATAGCAATATATTTATGTACAATGTTGTAGCTATATTAAAATTGCCAAGAGCCATGACTATTCTTGAATGTATTCTTCTGAAATATTAATTTTAACACCGCACACAATTTGAAAAAGTTATAGATTTATTAATTGGGAAGGTTTATTTGGCTATAATTTTGCTGTGTTCTTGTCAATCACTTTCAGAGCATCCCATCTTTTCGCTTATTCCAGCAATATGTCATAATCCTGTGTTCATGGTGACAGTCTGTTGCCACAAAAGGATTGGGAGGTCTCAAATTCAGCATTGTGAGTTGACCATAGGATGAACTGCTGAGAAAAAATAGTTTAGGAGAGAGCAGGTGCTTTTAAAACATAAATACCTTCAGTAATAAGTAAAAATGAAAAGCCAACAAGTAAAGAAATATGCTTATTGTCTGATGTGTCAGAAAGTACTTTTAGTCTGACTGATGTTATTGAACTATTTGGATATAGGTAGCATTATTCCAATAGGTTATAGTAACTTTTAACTTTTCAGCATGTGGATTTTGGAAATTGCAATGTGCCTTAAAATATTTGAATCATCACTTGCATTATAAAAGTTATACAGAAAACAACATGGGGTACATCTACACAGGGATTAAAAAAACCACTGCTGGCCTGGGTGAGCTGAGGCTTATGGGGCTCAGGGTCTGGGGCTGAAAACTTGTTTGGGCTTGGGCTGGAGTCCGAGATTTGGAACCATGAGAGAGTGGAAAGTCCTAGAGCTCAGGCTGCAGTCTGAGCCCGAACATCTAGAGGTGTCAGCCATGGCCATACTGTGGAGCTTTTATACCGGTGTAGATGTACCCAGAGAGGCCCACATTTTCTAAAGTAGCCATACAAATGTGCATGTTATGCTGCGACTGACTTCTACGCATGTCATTCCCAACATGTACATGCGTCAAGGATTGGACGTGCATGGGTGTGGGCAAACATAAGTACAGATATATTTTTGCTCATGCACTTTTGAACATTTAGGTCAGAATGTTTAGCATTTACTGTGTTCTGAGAATCTCTTACGTCCATGCACTGCAAAAGCCATCAAAAGGGTTTCAATCAATGACAAGCAAGGTTTCAATCCTTACCAACAAGCCAGGACCAAAGTTAAATAGATTTAAGATATATTACACTGAGTTTTTGAAAGAGTGACATATCCTCTTATTGAACAGAGTTTCCCATGACTCAACAAGAGATGGAATATTTTGTGAGCCACCTCTGGGGATCAGGGGTGGCCCAGCAGTGGGTTACACTTGCAAAGGAGATGAAGTGCAGAAAAAATACATTAATTAAAAATTCTAATCTCTATTAGTAGATGAGGCTGAAAAATCTGTTTTAAAAGAAAAGGCCTTCTCTATTCCCCATGTGAATATATATTTAGCACTAGTTAAATCTGAAATCTATAAAAATAAACTTCTCTTTAGCCAAAACAAAGGTAATTTTCTATTTGTAAATCAAAATTGCAGAGCATGAAAAGGTAATTTCGATTCAATCTACTTATTTCTGAGAGTAAGACTGAAGTAAGGTGAACAGGGTTAACAAGGAGTTTATTGTATTTAAAATAAAATGAGAGCATTATTTTTTCATTTCCAAACACTCATCCATGCTGAAAAATTGTAAAATACCCCAACAGCCTTGTAAAAGCAAGCAAACAAACGGCTTGCAAACACTTGTGTTCTTTCCGAAGCAGGAGTTAATGTGGGAATTGTACATAGTCAACAAAGTCAGACAAAATATAAGGCCAGGATTTCAGCTGGAGTAAATCAAATAGCTCCATTGAAGTCATTGGAGCCATGTTTATTTAGGCCAACTAAAAATCTGGTCTATAAAATTTTCACTTTCAAAATACAGCACTTTTTTACTTCTTAGACACCTAATCTCCCTTACTGTCTTTGATGAAGCAATGTGGAAAATTTAGTGACACCCAAAAGATTTTCTCCCCCAAACTGAATATACACCACAGCATTTGTGATGTTTTGACAAAGCTGAAAATATTCTTTTTATGATCAGATAGGATAATAACATTCTGCTCATGTTCCTTGTTTGGAAATAAAAGCAACATCAGTTCTTTCACAAGACACATGTTAGTGGTTAAAACAATGGTTTTTGAACTTCTACAATCTTTATACATTTTGCTAAAATGAACATATACAACTGCTTGTGTATTACAGTTTGGAAAAATGTTTTTATAGCCTCCTTAACAGAGCTACAATCTCAATTTTAATTGCATTTTACCATTGTTTCATCAGTGTTTATGAAGATAGACAGTATCTTACTAGAACTTTCTTTCCAGCAAGCAATATATATTTTCATGAACATTGGACACAGAGCATTTGTGGATTTCTACAACTCAGCAATTACAGAGCACTGGGTTAGAAAGGACGTCGGTGAGTCATATAGTTAATCCCCTTGCATCATGGCAGGGATGATTTCATTATCCTTTAACCATCTCTAATAGATACATGTCAAATCTAGCCTTATATATCTCCAGGGCTGGAAATTTCACAACCTCCCTTGGTAATTTGCTCCATTTTCTAACTGTTCTTTTAAAGTTTTCCCTTAGGCTCAACCTACTTTCTCCCAGCTGTAATATCAGCTATTTTCTTCTTGGTCTGTCCTCATTACCTAATGACGGCCCAATTTAAGGGACAAAATACCACTTCTTTCTTGGCTACAGATTTCTTACTTTTGACTTTGGCTGCAGCCTCCAGACTGTTGAAATATATGAAGCTGCAAGCTGTGAGGCTGAAAGGATGTGAGGCAGACACATACATGTAGTATTGAGGCTGGTTGACTGTACACCAGCAAATCCATCATGAGTCTTTTCAACTTTTTTCTAGGCTTACAGAAAACTTGCCATGTTGGTAACATCTTGAATGGGGTTGGCCACAGAGGAATAAGTATATTTTCTTAAACACTTGCCTAAATCGTATGAAATTAACCCCAAAGCCATTACTATGCCTTATTTAGGCATATCTCTTTTTAAAAATACATTGGATTTTTTGTTTGTTTGTTTTTAGTTTGGATGTCGGACTGAGGCCGCTATGTCTACACAGCGTTGTAAACCTGGGCTCAGATTTAGGTTGGAGCCCTAACCCTACTATCCTCCACAGACAAATCTTTTCTGACAGGTCAGCAAGCCCTCAGGAATCCTATGAGCCAGATGGGTGGAACTCAGGTCCTGGCCTTGTTATTTTGCAGTGTGGACACAGGTCAAGGTGCAGACCTAAGTCAGAAGATCTGTGTAGTGCTGCATGGCTGAGAGCCTCAGGTCGAGCAACTATAAACCCAGGTTTACAATGCAGTGTGGAAGCTCAAGTTTGGGCTTGGAAATACTGAGTCCACAAGCCCAGGTCCCACAGACCTGAGTTTACAACGCAATGGAGACATACCCAATGTCCATTCATCTTATTCATAAATAACAGACACATTGATCCATTCACTGGTGTTATGCTCTCATTATGACAGTGCTCTAGCTCTCTCTTTAGCAGTCATTCTTTTTGGGCGTAAGTAGAGGCAATATGTTTTACTTTCTTTTCTCTTTTCTCAATGAGATGGATGAAAACTAGAACCGGTCAGGAATTGGAACTTCCATTCTGTGGGAAATTTGGACATTTTGAAAAAAAATATTGTTCCAAATCAGAACAAAAAGCCAAAATTTCCTCTAAAATAAATTTTTTGTATCATTTGGAACATTTCACCCTTTCAATGTAATGTTAATTATATTTGATATTTATTTTATTCTATTATAATATAAACAATAAGTCTTAAAATTAAAAATCAAAATGTTCCCTTCCCATAAAGTTTAAATGCTTCATTTTGATTTTTTTTTCCAAAATGACATTTTGTCAAAATTGACATTCTACATGTCTTGAGATCAACAAATTGGCATTTTCTGATGAAAAATTGCCTGTAGGAAAATTTTACCACCAACTCTACTCATAAGAAGAGAGACAGGTTCTAAGAAAGACAGGTCTGACACTATGTAAGATTTGATGATAACACTTTGAATGGCACCCAAAGAAACATGAATAAAGCAGTTTCTCCTCCCTTGGTGTTCACACCTCAACTGCTAGAAGAGGGTCTCATCCTCCCTGATTGAACTAACCTTGTTATCCCTAGCCTGATTCTTGCTTGCATATTTATACCTGCCTCTGGAAATTTCCACTACATGCAGCCGACGAAGTGGGTATTCACCCACAAAAGCTCATGCTCCAATACATCCGTTAGTCTATAAGGTGCCACAGGACTCTTTGCCACTTTTACATGAATAAATTTCAGTCTCTGAAGCACAGGTGTAATAAGCTGTATTTGAGAGGCAGTACTGAGTAAGCAGGCATATTCTGCGCAAGCTGAAATTTCTGAGGGGGTCTACGAGGGTACCCCAGATAGCATAAACTGATCTACAGGTAAAGGCATGGTAACTATGTTGAGTTTTAAATCTGAGAGGAAAAGTCTTAATATCCTGGCCAGGCACAGAGGGGGAAAAGCATTTCCGGGTGTCACCGCTAATTGGGAATCCAGGAGCATTCTCAGGAATTCCAGATTGTGAATTAAAAACAGCTCCACAACCCTAACAAAAAAGGAAAAGCTGAAGACCAAAATTTTCAGAAGTGATTAGTGGTTACGGGTACTTTCATTTTTGGGTATACAATGTTAATACCTCACAGGGGCCTGGTTTTCAGAGGGTGGGTACTTCCCCCCAAAAGGAGATGCTCAAAATTACTTGTCATTTTTGAAAATCTTGGCTAACATGATTCCTTTAGATTTATGAAACTGTCACCTCTGTTCAACTAAACAATCCTCTAAAAAGATCAGTTGTGGAGGAGGAGTCTTTCATGCCTACCATGGAATAAAGGAACAAAACCAAGAACAACAAAAAAGCAGCAACTGCTGTTCATAATCTCGAATAAGGGTCAAATTGCTCTTTGTTTTATTACCGGGGAAGGGTTCCGGAAGGAAAGGTCTTTCTTTACTACTGCAAGTGAAAAGTAGGCTTTGTACAGCTTACGTATGTTGCAAAGGTTAGGGCAACGTAACATTTACCAACTGTGAGACAGACAAAATAAAAGGAGCAGTCAGGCATGCGCATGTGACAACAACTGTTGTTGAATGGTTAGAAATGTAATAAACAATGAGCAACAATTACAGAAAAGGACACTAATGAAAAGCAATATAGTGAATGATTACAAAGATACAAAATAGTTTTACAGGAGACATTTAAATTCTATGTAAGTAGCTAAACTCAAACAAGACTGGATTTCAACATCTGCAAGACAATAAACTGATTTCATCCATATGGTTTTAATTTAAAAAATATTAGACAATATACAGTACATGGTCAATCTCACACTGGAAAAAAAAGAATCCTCAGAGGGTAGATCAGAAAGAAAATCCAACTAATGTATTGAAAGAAAAGACGACGTTTCTTGCCCTTATTTACATTTTTCATTAGAGCCTAAAAAAGGATCTTTTTCACATACTCAAACACACACTTGTACTTACATATTTTTAGGACTCCAGAATATTTTAATACAAATTTTAACACAAATTAAACTATAAAAATGTTCAACATTCACAAAATTCTTGCCCATTTAAATGTTCACTTTGCATCAGAAATGAGTTAGTAAAGCCTAGGTATTCCCCTTTTCATTAACATTTTCTTTTCTTTAATATTCAGAGTAGAAATTCTAACTACTGCACTTACTATTCAATGGAGCTGCTTCTTTTATTTCATATTCTCTTTCTGCTAAATCATTCAGCTCTTCAAACCCCTTTTATAAATATATGCATTCAACTTTTCTGCTTGTAGCTTGTGGAAATGTATATTACTTGTAACTCTATCCTGCAAAACACATATGTCTTCCCCATATGTGCCCTTGAATCCTGCTAGTTTTAGACTTTTGTAAAGCTGTGACTTTGTGCAAAGTTGTGTGTGCATTTAAATCTGGCCATATTTTTAGGTATAAAAATGATTTAGGAACATACTCTGCGTATTTTTGACATATGTGCATATATCTTCTGTTTGCAGATCGTCCCCTGTGTCAGGCTCAGTGCTTTGGCTGCCTGTTATTCTTCCTAAAAAACATTCAAAATACATTATCACACACAAGCCTCTTGGGACTGTTGTACTGATAATTAAGGAGAGACCCCCACATAGTTAATCCTGAAAGTTCTGCTGTACATTGTGCTAGAATGTGCAAAATCTGTGTGTTGGGTCAAATAGACAGTGGAGGCTTTTTGTGACAGCAAGCATGGTTAAGCATTAGCCATCGCCTTCCACACTTAAGCCTCAGGCACGTTCACTCACTCACATGCAAACTCACAGGTAAACAATGGCTGGGGAGAGTGGAGAGCTGGTGTGTCTGAGGAAATATAGACATCAATGCAACCTTGTCATGGGCCTATAAAGCATTTAACCCCACATTCTCCTTAGACTTAGCCAAAGTATATGAAAAACACTCTGCAAAACAATGTTGTGTTGCATTTATTAAATGTACTATGTGTGTACTTATTAAGAGGGTTTTCATGGCTCTTAATTCTTATTTCCTCACAAACATTAATGCACTTATCCTTACAACATTCCTGTGAGATAAACTTGTCACCATGCCTCAGTGGGTCACAGCTGAGGATACCAGATTCAGGACAAACTGTTGAGAAATAGGGCAGACTCACCCCAAACTGGTGGTATATCATTAAATATACCAAGCCAGTAACAAAAGTAAACTTCTGTCTCACCACACTGGTTAACAAAAAGTCAAAAATGCAGTCTCCTTGAGGATCCCAACCCTTGTCTCACCACCCAGACACTGGACTTTATGATGAGTGGTTAACTGAAAACCAATTTCATCAAACAAAGTGTTCTTCTGAGCTCAAGACACCAGGCACATAGCCAGGTCAATATGTAACACAGATCTCACCCAATGTCACGCTGCTGCCAATCTTGTAGTAACAAATCTAAAGGTTTATATATAAAGAGAAAAGAAATAGAGTGTTAAAATGGTTAAGGAAATCATATGCATGAAAGTGATTGCAAAGTTCTTATATCAGTTTTGAAGCAGTGATGAAATAAACTCTCTCTGGAAATTACCCAAGCAGCTTGGGGGTCATCAGTCCTTGTTTAAAGATTCCTTCAGAAATCAGTGCAGAGAAATGAAGCAGGAAATGAAGACAAAATGAAGACATTTCCAGGGTCTTTTATATCCTCTCCCATGTGGGTGGAATTTTACTGTCAGAACAAAGCTCCCAGTCTCAGCTGGTAGAAAATTACAGGCACAAGATGGAGTCCAGGGTCACATGAGTAAGTCACATGCTTTGATGATTGCCCATATTCTTTCTAAAGCCTCCACAGGAAGGCTCAGTGAGTGGGTCATATTTCATTCATACAGCGTCACAAAGGTAAATAACATATTTCTGTATTACAGATAAGGAAACAGATTTACAGAAAAGGTAAATGACTTGTTCACGATCACAGAGGAAGTCATATCAGAACTTGCAATAAAACCCATATCTGCTGAGTGCCACTCCAGTGCCTAATCACAGGACCATCCTTTTTCTCTTTTGGAAAAAAGTCTGAAAATATAAATTATTAAATGCACTTTTGTATTTAACCCTTCTGTCAGGTAGTGTTGGCAGCAGCAAGGGCCAGGTTCAATATCTAAGGGTCCCTTTTAACGTTACAAAAAGGAATAAGCTAAAGCCCCAACCCAGAAATCTGGGAAAACTAACCACCACCCCGGGCACCTCTAAGAGGCAATACTACCCCACTGACAAGCATTGAGCTTGGGTAGAACAAAAGTAAACTTTTATTAAGAGGGAGCGAGAAACACTACAATGATTCAAAAGTATGCAAACCATAAGTGACACCTGCCCCATGGGATCTTGGGTGTTGGCTTTGCCTCATTTTTTCATCTTGTGCTCTGAAAGTCCAATGGACAAATGTCGCTTTAAGACACCGCTCCCTTTTCCCTCTGCTGCACCTCACTCATAATTGGATGGCCAAAGTCAGCAAAGTCCCAGAATTCACAGGTGTCTTCATGTTGATTCACCTCCCATCCTGAAGGGGGCATCTACAGCCCCCACCCTGGTTCACCACTGCTTGATGTTGCTGTTGTCTCTGCCAGTGCTTAATGTTGTCTCTGCGGCCTGTGCTGCTGCTCAAGACCTGCTGCCACCTCGGCGTCTAGCTGTGATGCTGTGTTCTGAGGTTCCACTACTTCTTAGTGATTTCACTGCATAGTGGGGAACCTCACTGCTGCTTTATCCTCTGCATTATCTTTCACAACACTGTCCTCACACCAGGTTTAAGGCTTTGCCCCCTCAATCTGGCCATCAGTGATTTCAGCTGTGGTGATCACTGAGCAGACACAAGGACTCTCCCACACGTCTTTAAATACTGGAGATGGAGGAGGGAGGGTGTCAAATTGTATCTAGAATGTTTTAAATAAGTCCATCCAACCAAACAGGAGAACTTGGATTTGGCATCATTACCCTCTACTCAGCATGTGAAATTAAATTTAGGTGACCCCTCAATTAGGGCATATTAAGTAAAATTTTCTGTCCCGTTAGTCATACAATAAGAATAACAACATTTCATTACTCCCTGCGTCCAACCTGCATCCTACACGGAAGTGAATTTTAATCCAAAATAGCTACAGCAGATCACTTTGGCAAAGCAGGTGTGTCTGCTGATCTCCTAGGCAAAGTAGGAATGTCTATGCAAATACAGTCTGCACCTGAAGTCTTTCCCCCCACTTCATCAGGAAAGGGCAGGGGAGAGATCCTTCAGACCCTGCTTGCATATATAGACCTTAAGCATGTTTATACTGAAGGTCTAGTCATCCTCGTCATTGTTGAGAGAATTTCCCCATATTCGATGTAGCTCCCAATGGCTGGTTGAGGTAAAAGTTATTCCACACTTTTTTGTTTTCTACTGACATGGCAATGGAGCAAAGTTGAAGCTCAAAAGTGAGCACATATTTAAATATTTAAAAAATCCCTAAAGTGTTTCTGAAGAGGAGCTCAGAAAAGACAATGGTTTCTCTTCTCCCAAACCACCCACAAGATTTGTTCAAACTGACAGCTCATTAGCACAAACCAGTTGCTGAGCAAAAGAATGGAAACTGGCAAATACATTAGCTGACATACAGCTTGGGAACTGAAAGAAAAAATTGGGTGAGAACCCAGAAAAAAATGTGTTTTAAGATTGACACAATACCTTCCCTTGAGTAATTTCTGGTCTATGTTAGTGAAGGAAGTGCCTCATAGCTTTTCAAGATCAAGATATTATTAATTAGTTGTGACTGCAAAATACCAGTAATTTTGGCTACAGACAATTTTTCTGCGTGTATATTCATAGGCAATGGGATTTATGAAAGGCTACAGATAGTAACTGGACATACAATAAGACAAATGGATGTCTGAAAAATATTTGGCTTATAAAGAGGCACCAAGCTAGATTTCTCAATTCCATGTACTTCCAAAGCTTGGCATGGTTAATCAGAAAAGCTGAAGATACTGAAAATATGATTTATGGCATCCTAGTTCTTGGTAATGTAAGAATATTTAAGAATTGTGCACACTTCACTGGAACAAATCACAATCACATTAAGTGCTGAAAAGTTATCACATTTTGGTAACAGTGCCTCCAAACATATGTCAGACCATATGTGTGTCAAAGTTTCTCTGCTCCCTTAAATTATGATATCACTTGGATTGTGCTTAGAGTTGAGTATCATTGAGAGAGTATTCTCCAATACTTGAATTGTTCTTCACTGTTTCTAAACATGATTTCTGAGATTCCTCTGCTATGAAGAATGACTGATCTGGCCTCTCTTAAAATCATATATCCATATCCTCAACTAATCAAAAACATCAGACTGCACTGGTCCCTAGGGGTATGTCTACACTGTAACTAAAGACCATGCTTAAGCTCAGGCTCAAGCCTAACACCCCTTGTGCCTACTGCAATTGTGCTAACCAGGGCTCAGACTCAGGGTCCCATGACCCTGCAGGGTCTGAGCATGAGTCAAGTGGGATCCAGGGTTTGAGACCGATTGCTTTACAGTGTAGATGCAGCCCCACTTGACTCGTGTTCTGGGAGTCTGCCAGAAGTATCCCACAATTCCATGGGCCAACGTCCTTAGTCCTTCTATCCCAACAATCTCCAATCCACTCTGTTGAAAACAGAAGCCCCCCCCTCCCCTTGGCATACAGCAGCAGCTCAGGTCAGCGGTAATCCATTCTCTTCTGATCACCAAACTGCAAGCACACTATCAGAGTGCCTCCTGGATTTGCAATGGAGACCAAAGTAGAGCAGGATTTTTGCAAAACGTGCGGCTTCATGGTCTTGGAAGCACAGCCAGATTTTGGTGAATCTCTGGCGTGAGGCCAATAAAACTGTGAACTTCAGCAAAAGCACCAGGAATGACCACATGTGCCAGCAGATAGCTAAAAGCTGGCAGCACTGAAGATTTTCTGGGATCAGTGCAAGAAGCATATTAAGAGGCTGAAGAGCAAGTACCAGAAGACCAGGGACAAGAACTGCACATCAGGCAACTCACAAACTATATGCCTGTATGATAGAAGTTTATCTGGGTGCAGACACTGTGCCTAGCATGGAGCCAGCCATGCTTCATGATGACCTGGTCAGTCAGGATGGTGCCCTGATGGCCCCTGAATCCAGCCTGGGGACTGATGGGAGACATAAAGAGACTCCCATTGAGGTGTATGAAGTGACTCTGTTTATGAAACCAGTTCGTGAGCAGGCTGTGGATCCGGATCAACAGCAAATTCAAAGTCCTTACTTGGAAGAGCGGTTTGACCTGCCACTCACCCACCCTGCTTCCCCTACTGAGAAGCAGCCCACTGCTGAGCCTGCAGCCTGCAGCAAACATGGTGGAAACAGAAGCCACCTCACAGCCCAGTAGGTGTCTCCATTTACAGTTTATTATTACAGTAATGGGAGGGATGTCTGCTGTAAGCAGCAATGCAAAGCCTTTCTTCTTCAACCCTTCTTCTGTGGATACCTCCACCTCCCTCCTACATGCCAAGTGCATGAAAAACGCAGCCAGGACACATGTAGAGGTAGGGGGTTTCAGTTGGGTTTGCAGTATTTCTAGCATTTTTTTTTTTTAGAAAATATTCTTCTGGTACTTGTTTTGGTGTGTTTTAATACCCATTGACAAATAAAACCTTTTAGGCCTTCAAGAAAGTTCATTGCTATCACTGCATCACTTGATGCAACCATGATTTCAGATGACAAAGCTAGAAACGTGATCAGGAGCAATTATACATTAGTAAATAAATGGTGTTCTTCTATTTACCAAGGTACAGCAATTCTCATTTCAATACATTGCATACGTGTTGCCCTCAAAATCCATTAATCATTGTCGTTCGTAATTATATCACATGGCAATCAAGCCCACACAACTTCCAAAGCATTAAATGCCCCACCCCAACATTTAACTAGCCTCCCTTCCATCCCAAAAGCACATTTGTACAGGTACTATTCCTCCTCTTCCATTGGGCCAAGTCCATAATGCGAGAACACAAAGCATCCCTGACTTCCGCTGGGTGATAGGTGCACTATCTGGCTGAGGGTATCAATTCAACTGCCCCCGTTGATCCATTCAGGGGGAAATGGCTCACCTCCAGCTGCACAAATGTTGTGAAGAGCATAGCAAGGCACTGTCATGAGGACAGCATTAGTTACACTGGCATTCAAATGGGTCTGTAGACATCTCCAACGTGATTTTAATCTGCCAAAAGTCAATTCCACAACCATTCTACACCTGCAATTAAACTTTCTTTTGCTAGGGTCTCTGAAATCAGGGTATAGTTTCATAAGCCAAGGCAAAAAGCAGTAAGCACAGGGTCCTCCAGAATAACAATGGGGTCAGTATCTCCATTTATGTCTATGTCATTTTTTGGGAATAGTGTCCCAGCATGTCCATGAATGTAAATTCTCGAGCGGCAAAAACTCTGTCATTGTGAACTTTTCGAGTACAGCCCACATTGACATTCATAAATCAGCCTCTGTGGTCCATGAAGACCTGCATAACAATGGAGTAATACCCTTTGCAGTTTATGTACTCATTTGCTCACTGAGGAGGGCAAACTATGGGCATATGAGTCCTGTCAATAGCTCTAGCACAGTTTGGAAACCCCATTGTCTCAAAGCCAGCAATGACCTCCGGAATACCTTTAATGCCCCCCACCTTGAGGTAAACCACAGACCTGGTTGCCTCAGATACCTCCATCACCCATTTACCCACATTGGACTTTCCAGCCCCAAACTGGTTGGCAACGCCCTGATCATTATAGCAACTAACTTCTGGATGAGCAAGGGTGATCTCAGTTATGTCTCTTTATGCTGGAGGCATGGGTGGTGGGTGGAGCCCCCCTTTGGCGAGGCTAGCCCCCCAGCCCTGCCCCTTCCGCCTGAGGCCACACTTCCCTGCAGCCGGAGCCCCAAGCCCCCCCCAACACTTGCCTGGAAGAGCCCTGACTCCCAACAACCCTCCACACACACACAGCTGGAGGAGCCCCAGGACAGCCTAAGACGCCCCAGCTGTGCTGCGCCTCCCAACCTCAGACCCCAAGTGTGTCTCTTTCCACAGAACCTGAGCTTTGATATGCCCCATGCATGTTCCAGGGCGGCTGAGGAGGCAGTATGTTCTACTCAGCTTCCTGGGTTCATCAGTCATCTCCCTGGGCTCCAGAGAGGTGCCTGATGAAACCAGGAAGCTGATGACAGGTTTCAGAGGAGAAGCCGTGTGAGTCTGTATCCGCGAAAAGAAAAGGAGGACTTGTGGCGCCTTAGAGACCAACCAATTTATTTGAGCATGAGCTTTCGTGAGCTACAGCTAGAACACACCGCCTCCTCAGCCGCCCCAGAACCCGGAAGAACAATTTAATCACCTCAGTAGCTACAGCTCAAAAGAATTCTAGAAATAACTTTATTGAAACTGATTTATTTCGGTCAAAAGGTTAGCCGCAGGGACGAATGGGGAAGTGGGTGGAGTGGGGACAGCAAAGTCAACCCAGGGGTGCCCACCCACCATTTCTCCCACTATACTAAGAGGGGACGGGGACAGGGATGAGTAGCGAAGGGGGGCAGAAGGTGGGGGAATCGGAGAGGCCAGCCACTCCTCCCTGCTAGGCTGTGGGCAGGGGAGGAGGGCATTATTGCGGGGGAAGGGAGTACCAAGACGCCTTAATCAGGCAGGGAACAGGGGGTGCGATAACTGACATGGGATGGGAATACTGGTTCATCCAGCTGCACTGGGAGGGAAAGACTACAATATCATACGGGGTGTAGTGAATAAAAGGGTTCAACATAAAAAGGGAAGGAGCACAAGCGTATAGGGGGAAAACATGGGTGCACGGAATGAGGGGGCTAGACAAAGGGGGATCAGTGGAAGGCAGGCTGGAAAACAGGCTGGGGACTAACTGTAAGGGTTAGGGTGGGGCAGGGAGATCAGCGAACATTCAGGGGTCAGAATGGGGCAGGCAAACCAACACACTGCTGGGGACTGGGGTGGGGTATGCAAGCAGGCAAACGGCCAGGGGTTGGGGCGGGACAGGCCAAAAGGGGAAGGGGGGGAAACTGTTGCAGGGAGGCTGGTGGGTAAAACTGACAGTAGGGAGGTCTACCAGCTGAAAGGAGCAGAGGAGGGGGTGGGGGCTAATCAAGGGGGAAGGTACGTGCGCCCATGAGTACTTAAAAACTCAGTCTATGCTGGCTGCTGCAATAGTCCCAGATGATGGAGGAGACCACGGCAAGCAGCTAAGTCCAGGAGTGAGGAGTGGAGGCAGATGGTAGGTGGGGATGGTGGAGGGGGTCGGGGAGGATTGGAGAGGGAGGACAGATGGATGAGGGGGAGGGCTCCACACCACCTCCCATGTCCCCACAACAACAGTAATTACCCCCACCACAAGAGCAAGGATGTAAACAGTTACTCAGTCCAGCAGTAAGCCCCCTCCACAGTATCCTGAAGGGTTCCTGCACGCTCCCCCGACAGCAAAGGTCCTCCTCTTCCTCATCGAGGCAGCAGCAGGGTTTCAGGCAGCAAAGGTAGCAGCAACCAGCAGGCAGGAGGGACTGACTGTAGTTTGGAGGAGTACTGTTGTTGATCGGAGCATCAGAGTACCAGGGGAAGGGAATCCCTACTCAAGCAGAGCAGAGGGACTCCCCCGGCATGGAGGACCAATAGAAACCCTGCCCAAGGGGAGAGAGGACAGGAAGCTCGAGAAGCTGAAGGGGCAAGAGGCGTTGCCTGACCCACCACATGAAGGAAAAGCATGGGACCCACCATAATAACGTTAGCCATTTGCGACACCCTGAAAACCCCAAGAAGCATGCTTTGTCCACCCCCTGATACAAGAACTCCAGTTAGGACTCTAGATATCATATTGAGAGCTACGTACAGAGGTATTCTTAGGAGAAAACCTGCCCCATGCACAGCAAGAAGAAACCAAGGAGCTGGTTAAAGACTTTAGTGATGTTTCCACTACCAAACCCAGACGAAACCATTTGATAGAACACAACATTCATCTTAAGCCAGCTTGTGCCATCTAGAAGGGCCATTCCTGGATATCTGGATAGCTAAGGGACACCATAATGAAAGAACGGCAGAGCATGCCCCACAAGTGGGGGTGGGGAGGCAACGGAGGAATCTCATGGCAAATGGTGTAATGCGATTGTGCTAGTCCTTAGCTTCTGCAAAGTAGACACAGTGTCTAAATTTGATACATACCTTATATCTTGGATTAGTGAGAGGCTGCATGGGCTGGGAAAGGTCTGTGACACAGAGGCCCACTGGTTCTCTGTGTCAAATACTACTCTCAAGCCTGAGAAACTCACTGTGCCTAACACATTGTTGTTGGAGTATTTTTCTATAAAGAATAATATATGAGGTATCAAATGAAAGCTTAGATCATACTAGTCTTCATAAGCACTGTGATGGCTAGTTTGTAAGGAGCTACGCATACCTACTAAAAATGTGTTTTAAACTGTTCAGCCAGGCAGAGTTGACAAACAGGGTTTTTTTCAGACAGGAGATAAGATGCATCTCTCTCTGGCACATGTAAATTAAGCCAATAACACTTGTATACATCTTTCAGAACATTTCAGTATAAAGGCAATAGTATGGAATGTTAAAGAAAAATGGAAATGATAAAGCTGCTTTCCCGTTTTTCTACATCCATTTTGAAGTGAGGGCACCAGAATATTACACAGTATTTTGGTAATTGTCTTAATGCTGTTACTATCACCTCCCTATAATATTATTCCCCAGCTTATGCATCCAAGGACCACATTTACCATCTTCGCTACAACATGCACTGGAAGTTCATGTTCAGTTGGTTATCTACCACAAGCCTTAAGCCCTTTTCAGTGTCATTTCATTCCAGGACACAGTCTCTCATCTTGTAAGTGTGATCTGCCTTCTTTGTTCTTAGATGTATGACCTTTTAGTGGGCTTGTGTATTCTGTTCAAATGAACTCAACATATGAAGAGATAAAGGTCAGTCTGTATAACTGACGAGTCAGTATTTACCACTCTGTCAATCTTTGCATCATCCACAAATTTTACTAGTAATGATTTTATATTTACTTCCAGATCACTGATAAAAATACTGAATAGTATATGCCTATTCCTTTTATCAGAATGTCACATGGGACTAAGTCAAATGCCTTACAAAAGTCTAATTATTTTAAGTCAGGCAATTAACTTTTATCAGCCAAACTTGTGATCTTATCAAAAAAATGAAATCAGGTTTGTTTGACAAGATCTATTTTCCAGAAAACTTTGTTGACTAGCATCAAGTATATTCCTGTCCTTTCATTTTCTATTGATTGAATCCATATGAAAGTTTCCATTATTTTTCAAAAAACTGATATCAGGCTAACCAGCCTATAATTACCTGGGTCATCCCACTTTTCCCTTTTGAATATTGGCACTTCTGAACTTTTCCAGCCTTCTAGTATTCCAAGACTTATTAAAAACTAACATAAGTGGATGAGAGATCTCCTCAGCCAACTTTTTAGGTCTCCTGGGTGCAAGTTATCCAAGCTGCTGGTTTTAAAATGTTTATCCCTAGTAGATGTTGTTTAACATCCTCCTTAGTTATTAATGGACTGAATGATAGTTCATCAGCCTCATGTAATATGAATACATCAACCTTGGATCTGCCAGCCATGGATTTTTCCCCGATGTCTTTAGCTTCCTTATCAATTTTATAAGCTTCTTTACCTCTACTGTCTATTGATTGCTATCTATCTCCCCTTTTTCCATTTGTGTGTGTGAATATATATATTTATTTCTACCTTTGCTTCCCATATTAACCAGAATGGGCTTTTAACCAAAGTTGTTATCTTTAACATTGTGGAATTGTGACTTTTTGCACATCTTCTAGACTCTTCTTAAACAACTCCGAATTTCTATTCACATTTTGCTGTCTAATTTTTTTCTTCCAATCAATTTCATTCATATTTTTCCACAGCTTTGGGAAATTATCCCTTTTGAAGAACCAAATATATCTATCACTGGTTGGGTCTGTCCTCTGTTTGCCTTTAATTAACATAATCAGGTCATGATCGCTGGTCCCTAGGCAACCACCAACTTGTAGCCAGTGATCAATTCATATTTAACCATTACAATGAGTGTTAAAATAGAGTTCCCACACATTGGGTTCAATTTTTAGACACTACAGTGATGTTTTACTAGTGACTACAAGAAACTTCAAGCATGTGTGTCCCAGGCTGAAGTCCTCCATGATAACACAAATTTTCTTTCCACAAATTGCAGACATGGTCTGAAGAAGCAACTAATCCTGCTCTTCTGGTCTTTATTAAAAAAAACTTATTGAGAAAATTCCACCTCTTTCCTTCTTAGTCAAAAAGGTCTCTTAGTCTTTGTGGTGCTTAGGTACATATTTGAATGGTAGAGTAAGCATTGTGCTTTTTTTTTTTTAACCATTATGTTTGAGGAAAACAAAAATAATTAAATATTGTCTATTAGGAAAGAAAGCAAACAGTGGTTAAAATGCTCACATCCGGCACCACTTTGTTAGATCTAATGGCATCTGAGGGATTTTTTTTGTTTTTTTTTGTTTTTTTGCAAATGATTGTTTGAAATATGCTTTTGGAAAATGTACATAAAAATAGAGCTGCTGCTTGTATTCATATTCACTGTACAAATAATAGTAATGTACTTTGTTAGTTAATCAGGATTTCTGTTTATGCTAATGGGAAACGTGGAATGAGCTATGGAAATGAGTTAGCACAATCTCTCTCCATCTCAGGTTTCTGTATATGATATTAGAGTATTTTGACCACTCGTGGTAGAGTTGATGGCTAGCTGTAAGTCTATTTTTCTGCTACTAGTCTTTTGCGGAGGTAACACAAGTCTAGTAACTAAACTCTAAAACCCCCAAGGATGTGAATAAAGTTCATTATTTGCCAAAGTGTCTGTGAAAGGATATATAAGGCTAGCACATTCCTTTCAGACAGGCTGATGCTATAAGCCCTGTGCACTCAATATTGCAGTTGAAGTAGAAGGGCCAAGTAAACCTAGACCATCTCTGACGGGTGTTTCTCTAACCTGTTCTTAGAAATCTCCAGTGCCAGGGATTTCACAACCTCCTCTGGAAGCTAATTCCAGAGCATAAAATACCCTTATAGTTAGAAAGCTTTTCCTAATATCTAGCACAAATCGCCCTTGCTGCAGATTAAACTGATTAATTCTTGTTCTACCTCCTGTGGACATGGAGCACAACTGATCACAGTCCTCAACATATTTGAAGACTATTATAAGGTCCTCCTCCCCCGTGCACAGTGTTCTTTTTTCAAGACTAAACACACCCAATTTTTTTAACCTTTCCTCATAGGCCAGGTTTTCTAAATCTTTTATAAGTTTTGTTGCTCTCCTCTCGACTCTCTCCAGTTTCTCCATGTCTTTCCTAAAGCATGGTGCCCAGAACTGGACATAGTACTCCAACTGTGGCCTCACCAGTGTTGAGTAGGGTGGGACAATTACCTCCTATGGCTTACATCCAACATGCCTTTTGATACATGCCAGACTGTTATTAACCTTTTTCACAAGTGCATCACACTGCTGAGTTATATTCAATTTATGATCCACTATAACCCCCAGATCCTTTTCAGCAGTATTATCACCTAGTCATATATTCCCAATTTCATAGTTGTGCATTTGATTTTTTTTCCTTGCTAAGTGAAGTCCTTTGCATTTGTCTTTATTGAATTCCATCTTGGGGAAGGCATATACAAGAAATGCTAGATCAGGTCCGTTGATTTTAACTTAGAGCCTAATCCTGTAAACCATTACTCATGTGAGTTGCCCTGACTTCCATTTAGACTACTCATCTAACTAAAGATAATGCATATGAGTAAGAGTCTGCAGGATTAGACCCATCGTTATTATGCAAGGTTCCAACTCTGCAACTGATAGCTCCGTGAAAGGAAGGCTATTGTGAAAACTTTCATTCCCAACAATACGTTTGTATTGTCAAGACTGTCTTCACAAGGAAAAGGACTAAACAGAGAGCTGGCTAAATACCGACAATTCCATTATGCAATGGCTTTTGAGGTTATGAAATGTGTTTTTATTCTTCATTGGACTGAAAACAAAACCTTTAGAATATTTTTGTGAAAAGGGACTGTTTCAAAATGTCCATTTTCCAACTGAAAAGGTTTTTGATACAGATCTCTCTCTTTCTGGAAGTGACCTGAAAGATGATGCTGGACCTCAGAAATCTACCCATCAGAATCAATATATCTCCACAAAACATTTCAATGTCAACAAAGTAGCACAGTTCAATGAGCTCTAGCTAGCTTTTTTGTTTTTAAAAAGGTAACTTAATATTAGCTTTGAGAGTTGGGTAGTCTCCAGAACTGATGGGCATAAAAGTGGAGCTAAAAAGGGCCCAATGCCTGGCTTTAGAAAGAGGATCTCAGGCTGAATTTCATAACCCTATGCAGACTCATTACTAGTGTATGCAGGCCTCACTGTTGTTTCTAACAAATCATAATTCCACTTTGGAGTTTTATAAGACATATACACCAAAGCATTGCAATCCACGTTTATTGTCCTGATTTGGTAGTAAAACTGAAAAGGAGAATGGTAGTCCACTGGTATGGTTAGTAGTAGTCCTAGAAAGAGTAGTCAGTGCTAAACCTGGAGAAAAATCTTTTTTTTAATCATTAAAATAAAATAGCACAGATTAACTATGTCATGGAATTTTATTGGAAAATGTAAAAATCAGATTTACCCTGTGCTTGGTGGGGTAACACATTCTCCAATTTTACTGAAGCCTAGCATTGTCCTCAACTCCTCATACACTGGGCATTTTAGTGGCCATTCTATTGTTTTAACCAACTATCTGGAGAAATTGCTGGAAAAGGCTGATGTAGCTGCTAATGTCTTTATCCAACAGACATTCCCACCAGAGTGTCTCAGCACCTCTGTACTGAAATTGCCTCCTGCTGAATATTACGTGTCAATAAATATCAAACCAACTCTACTGTGTTCAAATCCAAGGAACTGCCACAAGATAATAGATGTGCACTTAGTCTAACAAAACTGTGATTTCTCCCCAGAGTGCCATCTGGAAATGTGGTATCACTGAGCCCCCAATGCACCAGGCTGGGCTCCCTTTACACTGTATTGCTGTGACCAGCCTGCTAAGACCCCTCCCAGGCTCCAGCCTGCACTTTTACCAGCACACGTACAGGTAGGGACACACCCAGCTGCAGTTACATACAGACACTGTGATCACCTCTGCATGGGGAGGCTTCAGCTAAGGAACTTCCCAGCTACTCAGGCATGCGCCCCCCACTCTGGAGTGAAAACCCAAAATTATACCATCTTGCATTGCACAGGAAAGTGTACAACATAAGCTTATGAAATTCGTCCCCTCCCTCAATTTGGAGAGGAATACACAACAGCTTTTTGCCCCGAGTTATGCCTCCCACACACTGGTTTTAGACAAAGCAAAAACAAGTTTATTAACTACAAAAGATAGATTTTAAGTGATTATAAGTCATAGCAAACAGATCAGTGCAGTTTCCCTCGTAAATAAACAAAACATGCAAACTAAGCTTAATATACTAAACAGATTTAATATGAATAGCAGATCCTCACCCTAAGCGATGATACCAGCAGGCTGCAGATTCTTAAAGGGCAAGCTGCACTAATTTATAGCTTAAAATCCCCAGGTGTTCCATTGACAGGCTAAAAATCCCTTTAGCCTGGGTCCAGCTCTTCCCCCAGTTCAGTCTCTCTGTTTCTTAAGTGTTTCCAACAGTCTCTTTGGGTGGGGAGGTCAGTGAAGAACCACGATGATGTCACTCCCCTGCCTCATATAGCTTTTGCATATGGCAGGAACCCTTTGTTTCAACACTTGCTTCCCACACTAGTCAGTGGAAATACACTGACATCCCAAGATGGAGTCTAGCACCAGGTGTCCAGGTCGCATGTCCCTGTAGTGTCACAGTGGCCATAATTCAGAGGCTGTCTGTAGCATCCTCCAGAACACTCCCCAGGTCCAGGAAGATAAGCTCCTTCTAAGGCCTATCAATCCTCCAGAACACTCCCCAGGTCCAGGAAGATAAGCTCCTTCTAAGGCCTATCATTTTCCTAATGGCTCATTAACCTGAATGGACCCTTCCCAGCCAGCCATCTAGACTGAGAGTCTTTTGCCTAGTGGACATTTCCCAGGTGTAAATACATTTGTAATACAGATATATAGTCAATATTTTTAACTTCAGATACAAAAATGCTACATACATATGTAACCCCCACACCTCCTGAGTGTGGTGTTTTGTCCCATCTAGTGAGACCAAGACCACTTAGAGAGAGTTAAATGAGTCTTCTGTACAGCCTTAGCTAACAGACAGTTGGCTTTTAGCTCATGTTGTGGAGGCTCATGCACTAAGCTCCAAAGGCCCCAAGTTTGATCCTGCCCGCCGATGACTGGGGTCTGTTGATGTTACACATACAAATAGGATAATCATATCCAGTAAATCATAACCTTTCCAATGATATCTCACATGACCTATATTACATAAAATACATCATAATTATGTCATAATCATATAATATCTCTATGAAGAATATGGGATGTCGTGTCACAAGTGGAATAATGATAAACTCTAAAAGAAATGAATGTGAAACACACCATTGTGATGGAACTCAGCTGGGTGGTGTGGTATAAACATATGTTTAAAGAAACCAAACAGGTTCCAAATCTACAGATTTTACATGACCCATCTTTATATGGAAGGAATGCTTCGTATCACTTCCTAAACTTTGTCATTGGTTGCCATATTTCTTGGAGTTCTATAAAATGCTCCTACATATTCAACATGACCAGCTCCTCTCATGTGCTTCCACTGTATCGAGCTTTTATAGACAGACACCATAGACAGGTTTGTTTTCTCTCTGGGTGCAGTCTCAGACCAAGTGTACATTCCCTCACCTGCTAGCTGACAGAGGGAGATACCTTGTTTTCTATTTACACAAAGTAATCCAATGCATTCTCCCTCTCCAACTTTCTTGTTTGTCAGAAACCAAGTCTGTAAATCTTCCACCACCCCTGTCTTTCATCCTTCCCCACCAGTTTGTATTGATCAGTCAATTTCCTCACTGATGAAACTTGAACAGGTTGGAAGAACGAGATCTACTGTCACCTGATCCTGTGAAATGAAGCTCCACTGCTTCAAAAGCTCATGGGTGTCTGAAGAACTGGGGTCAAGTGTTCATGACACTCAGCTCCAAGGATCTCTTATTGTATGAACCTGCTGGAAACTAGGGAACGGTAAATATCAGGCTTTGTGATTCCACTGAATGGTGATTTAGCAGATGTGAAGCAGCAATATACCATAAATCAAAATTAAATTTCATTAGACAAACACCCCTTTTTTTAGGGCTCACTCAGAACCATGAGGGAGAGAACAACCTCCCCACCAACATCCTCCTCATGTTTTCCCAGGAGCCCTCTTTATAAGCCTGACTCCTGAGCACCTGTACAAAGGAAGGAGAAAATGAAGATGGAGTTAACCCCTTATGTACTGGGGACCAGTAGTGTTACTGCATCTGGTCACTTTCATTAGAGTGAGATTCTGGAAATCATTACTGAGGCCAGCAGTCATGTTAGAGTCAGCAGTGGACCAAAGAATAGCATTTCAGCATTCCAGTGAGGTCAAAATTGGGCCAAATATGTTTGCTCATCTCTACAAGAAAGCACTGAAGTTTATCACCATCTTTGTACTATGTTTCTGGGTGGTAGCAACCTGTATTGCTGTATATACTTGTTTACTCAGTTATTCTCTGTATGATTTTAAAACTATTATTCAATAATTTGAATTCCAGTGAATAGCAGAATTTGGTGGGAATATTCTCTTGTGCAACTGGCCTGTGGAAGATCTTCCTCTACCTTACTTGCTATTTCCAACTGCTTTTCTTCACTAGATAGATAATATTTTGTTAATAATAGAAAGAGCAATTACAATATTTGTAAGAGATTTTAAAATAGTAATAGTGTGTAGAAAGAAAATGCATATACATGTACATAAATATACTGCAATGTATGTTTTAAAATATATTGTTTATTTTCTATAAACTATTGCTAATATACTGTAACTAAACTATATAAAAAAACCCACACACTAAGTCCTCTCTGGAAACATCAGAAAGACAAACAAGAAAGACATTCACTAGTGAAACTTATTTGACCAAAGCTGAGATCAAAGGGGACAAGAGAAACTGGGAATGTCGAATTCAGCCTTTATCACGGACTCCTGTGATGTGGTGTAAAGTGAGCAGAGAGCATGTTATTTGCCAGATGTTGAAGGAATGAGAAGCAAATAAATAATATTAGTCAGACAGCTGCACTTATTTGTACAAAACAAATTCCTACAGTATAACAACATGCAGGAGAATACAACAAACAGTAATGTTAGAGAATCAACTTATTATGGAGTTAGATTAGAAATCAATGCCTTTAGGAAGTGAGGTTTCCAGTTTAAGGCCCCAATCTTGCAAACACTTGTGCACATGTAAGCAGGGTCTGAATGAATTTTCCTCTGACAACTAGCTGGGAGCGGGAGAGACTTCCGGAGCAAACTGTATTTACATGAACACACCTGCTCTGCTTATATATCCATCAGATAGAGCTGTGTTGCTCAAAGTAATCAACTTTGGCTGGTGTTGGGTTACAAATCACTTAAAAACTGAGTGCAGGGATAGTGAAATGCTGTTACCAATGTTGTCATTATTCTATGAATAAAGGGGAGCAGAACTGTGCTTAACCTGTCCCAAATGAAGGGTTCACCCTCACCTGTTAAGCCAGGGGCTCAAATGCCAGAGCCCTGGGAAAGTAAGAGTGGTGGGGAGTCTCCCTAAGTCTGGTTCCTGGTCTGGTTTAAATGCTCAATCAGAACTGAAATCAGTTGTGGTGAGACTGTGTTTCTGCCCAGCCTGCTAAGAGCTAAAAATCACTGAGAGCTGAAGTCACCTGGCAAATGGTAAAGCCCTCTTTCTCAGAATTTTCAAAATGACTCCTATTCTTCCACTGTGTTCCTATCACCCTTCCTGTCTCTCTGTTTCAGATTTTTTCCTTTCACTGTACCTGTTTCACTGCTATTGAAAGTAGGTCCCTTATTTTTGTGCCTAAGTAGCTGCTGAGTTCTCTCGAAAATCTTACCCTTATTCTTGTTCTGCATCAGGTCTCCACATGTAAAAGGGGGCTAATGATACTTGTCATCCCGCTCTTTGTCTGTTTAGTCCTTATGCCCTTTGAGGGTGGGTATATCTCTTACTATGAATGTACACAGTGTCTAGCACAAGAGTGCCCCAGTGATATATGCCACCACTAATCAGTACTGTAAGAGAAATAAGTGCTGTGACTATTTATTATTATTATTAATAATAATTAATACATTTCCCTGAACCTGCCTTGGTCCAGTTGTCTTGTCAGGTAACTTATTTGATATATTTATTGCACATTATAAGAAAAACTCTGTCTGTAAACTTTATTTAATCCTATCTTTTAGATTATAGGCCCTACTTTTTTAGCCCTTTTTACTGGCTCTTAATCACTAACAGAAATCTGCACCAAACTCTGTGCCATTGTCTTTGCTATGGAATTTATCTTCCAATTATTGCCTGTAATTCATCTGGGCCTGGAGCTTTCATCATCTTTTCGTAATTCTGATGATCCCATTTTCTGTTCTCATACAATGGTAAAAACCATTAAACATGCCATTTTTTACTTTTTGGAAATGGATTCCAGTCTTTTTGGGACACTATCCATTTCTCTGCTGAATCAATTAGGTGAAGGAATAATTTAAGTCCGAAGTAATATCAATATTGTGTACGAAACGTTACACAATGAACCTTCTTATTCTGCAACATTAATAATTTATTTTCATGCCCGCTATGTGTGTTACCAGCTCCATCTGCATACAGTAGATTTTCCTTAGGAACCCCACAGTTTCTTCTCTCTCTGCTTTTATGTTATTCCATTTGATTTTAACTAGCATACCCTGCAACTTATCCATAATGGGCTCTTTCTGACTCTTCACACTGGAAAGGAAGAAGGGCCTTAATCCAGCAATCTGTTCAATGGGGTTGAGTCCTGTGCCTTCACAGAGACTGCAGCGTGCATCACCTCACATGGCACTGGAATCCACACTGATGCTATTACTTGCATGATTGTGGCCATGGTTCCAGAGATAGAAGGCAATTTAATTAAAAAACAGGAAACAAAAGAATGACCCTTGAAAATATCTACAGTAAATATATTAGGAGAAATATTTACATTTAAAGTAATGCTGATAAGTAAATTCAGCCAATAAAGGAGCCTATCCTGATCCCGCTGATATCAATAGGCCCAAAAGTGGACCCAAAGGAACTCATTGTGTGACAGATAGGGAAACTTCCTGCAATATCTTTGATAAACCATACTGTACTAACTGTAGGACTGGTTTATGTATCATTGTGGGCTAGGGACTGCTTGCACTCCACAGGGGATGGTTACCACAGCTCCTCCAGGAAGTGAAAGCAGTAGGGGATGATTAAAGCAAATCACTCAGTTTGTAACACTTCCAGAAAAGTACCACCTGCTGGGATGGCTCATATATTCTGATTCAAATTGGATGCTCTGGAGACCAGCAGACATAGAAAGGATTTTTTGATGAACAGTCTGAGCTTTGTCCTGGTTCTTGACCTAAAGTCTCACATGAACCTGTAACCTGAGGAAAAACCCAGTTTGGGAGTTTGAAGAACTAACAACTGTCGGAGTTGGGAGTGACCTCTGATAAGCATTTTTGCATGTATGTAGGTTGTGTAATTGTTTCTATGTACTTTCTCTATAATGCATTTCCCTTAAGAATAAATGTGCTTGCTTAAAAGGAGCTGTGTGGTCAGTTGTAATTTCTGGAAATACACTGCTCATAGCCCTCAGAGAGAAAGCAAAGCACAGGAGCTGGACTTTTAGGCAGACTGGCTTGCCGGGGATATCACAGTGTAGATCAGAATGCTGTGCAGCCTTAAAGCCCCTGGTCAGAAGGGAGTGAGATGCTGGTTTCTACCCAAGAGACGTGACAGCTGGGCGCCAGAAACCTTTAAGTGGGTGCCCTCAAGGGACCACAGAGTGAGAAATAGAGACACAATTACCCTGAAACTGTAACATGTTGCTCATTCCATCATGTAGTACTTCCTATTTAACTCTTGCATCACTCCAGTGAGGAACCTGAATACAAATTAGTTGTTTACATTTCCTTTCAGCCTCTTTTATTTAGATACTTATTGCATTCTGCATCCTATCTCTTCAAATCAATTGTTTCTTCATTTGAATTATAAACATTGCTTTTCCCATGTCTCTTCCAGGCATCTCCAAAACCACATCAGATTATCAGTCAAAAGGAGAAATGAAGTTTGTGAAATACAGTATTTATTTATCTCAAGACAAACAGTAAAGTGCAATGGTGACATCAGTACTTGGCATAAATATGCCTCTTAATCAGGAAAGCAGCATGACTTTTCCTGTTTGTATGATGATAATACCCCCAAGGCTTTATTTTTCAATTTCAAAGTCCCAGTTGCTGGTTTCTTAGTTTTGAAGATGCAGCCAAGCTATAAAAAAATAAAAAGTTTTAAACCATTAGTATTGTCCTTAAAAATAACCACTCAATGAACAGGCCATTGTACAGTGTCCCATTGTACATACAGTTTGGAGCTGGCTGGGGAAATGGAGGGAGGACCAGAACTGGGGTCTGGGCTCCCTACTCGCCACCGCCCCCCCAAGATGGACCTGACTGAGGCGTCCTATTTTCTGTACCTACAAGCTCTGTTTTGGACTGTGTTCCTGTCGTCTAATAAACCTTCTGTTTTACTGGCTGGCTGAGAGTCACGGTGAATCGCAGGAAGTGGCGGGTACAGGGCCCTGACTCCCCCACACTCCGTGACACTTACAATTAGGTTTGGAAGAATTCATATTTTTTTAAAAAACATTTTGATTAATAATATCTGTTTATTTTTAAGCATTTTTTTTCAATTTTTATGGATTTAAATTTTCACAGATGTGGGATATCAGGGAGGTTTCAGAATTATTCAATTATTGTAGATGCTGAGATTCATAAAGTTAAAGCTTTCTAAACCATTAAAACACAAATTGGCAACATCACATGTCAAAATATATTAAGTCAATATCCTTAAATCAACAAATCATATTGTTTTTTACTATTGATTCACCACTACATTTGTAACAAGCTTAATTCAAAAGTCCAAATCACTGTATTTTGACTATAATCAGTTCTCAATTTTTTTCCTTTATATTGCCTATCTGTAAATTTTTATTTTTATCAATAGAAATATATTTTTGTCAGTTTGAGTGTGTGTGTGTGTGGTTAAATTGATGTTTATCAGCAGTTACCAAGGAAAATCTACTCCTTCCAAGCCTACTTAAAATGTAAATAGCCATAGAGCACATTATGGTATATTGGATTTTGGACCAGATTTTCATGGATTTTGAACCAGAGGATTTATTGTGCTAGAAAGTAATTCATGACAAGAACTCAAAACTTAAAATCAATCCACTCTTATTGTCAGAGACACTTTCTAAGCAGAACAGAAGGCATGGTCCCTGCACCAAAGACTGTACATTCTATACAAAACAAAGAAAATGGCAAGAGAGAGAAACAGCAATAGACAGGTTGGTGCTGAGTTGAACTCACTGCTCCTGATTGAATAAAATCTGTGAACATCCTATTATTTTTATTACTCCATCTTCCCCACCCTGGGAAGATTCCCACCCTGAGTTTATCACTCAGTTGTCAAAATCACATATGTATTCCTTTCCCAACATTTCTAAATGCTTCAAAATCATGTTACAAATCTTGTTAAAATATATTTTGTAACCTATCTAAGGTATAAATGTGAACTGTAATACACAATAGATGGATGATTATAATATGAATAAGCCTGATTTCAAGGGAGTTGCCAGGAATTTGGTTGAAAGGTGAGTAGCCTCCAGCACCCGAGAATCTTGCAAGCTCAACAACACTCTAGCTGTATGACCCACAGTATAAGAGATGGACCCAAACTTAAGCTATGGGTCCTAATACTTCCAAATGTCATGGCTGTCCCAATCTGCATAATGGACAAAACCAAAATTCCTGCTACAGACACTCACATTTTGGGAATGTTCACTCCACATTCTGGATTTGGATCCAAATCCTGTGGCATGAGTCCAGCTCTCTGACAGAGAATATATATTGTTATGACTGCAAGTACCAACTTTTGGCAATTGGAATTTATGTTGGTATAGTTCCATAATTACACAGATCAGATTGCCTCCCACAAACCAAGAAACTTTATAGTAAAAAATAGTGGTGAAATTGAGTGTTTATCTCTTGTGACTCAAAGATTAATCAGCAAATTGAAATCATGTGAAAATATTTATTTAGAAAATAGATTTGCCCCTGGAAACCTTCCTTCTGGGTGAATGATTTACATATTCTTCTGTGTATCCTTGCAATGAATTGGAGTTTGACACAAACCTCTTCATGATTATTCATAACTGATTTTTATTAGCTAAGGCAGGTTCCAGAGGTCCCATGAAGAGTTAGTTAATTGGATTAGGGCTAGATATTTCCCTCCATTGCATGGCATAGAGCAAGCAAATGTGCTGGGTGAAATGTGACTGGGAATTATATAAGAAGGGAAACAGCTGCAAGGTATATTACCCTCTGTCACATAGCAAGTGGGGCAGGTCTCTGTGGCAATGTCTCCAAACATTAATTAAACTGGATAAGTGCCTGGTCACAGTGGAGTGGTCTGTGGCAGTAATCCAGAAATACTGTCACAGAGTAGTGCAGGGAAAGCCAGCAGAGGAATGAGGATTCCATTCGTACGGTAGGGAATTCAGTGGGGGAATCTGCTCAACAGCTTAGATGTTTATACATAAATGTAAGGCATATTGGGAATAAACAGGACAAACTGGAAGGATTAGTACATAACCTGAATTATGACTTAATTGGTATCACAGAGACATGGTGGGATAAGTCTCATGACTGGAATATTGATATAGAAGTGTATAGCTTATTCTGGAAGGACAGGCAGGGTAAAAATTGAGGAGGTGTTGCATTATACATCAAGAGTATATACACTTGATCCGAGGTCCAGAAAAAGGGATGGAAGAGAGACCAGTTGAGAAGCTCTGGGAAAAGATAAAACTGGCAAAAATAGGGGTGATGTCCTGGTAGAGGTTTACTGTAGACCACCAAATCAGGAAGAAGCCATGGATGATGCATTTCTAGAACAAATAACAGAAACGCGAAAAACACAAAACCTGGTAGTAATGGGGGACTTTAACTATCCAGACATCTGTTGGAAAAAGAAATAGGGCAAAACATAATTTTTCTTGGTATGTATTGGAGCTTTTTTTCCCAGAAAGTGGAGGAAATAACCAGGAGGGACTTATTCTGACCAACAGGGAAGGGCTGGCAGCAAATCTAAATGTGGAAAGCAATTTGGGTGAAAGTGATTATGAAATGATAGACTTAATGATTCTAAGGAAAAGGAGTGAGAGCAGCAGAATGACAGAGGACCTCAAAAATAAATAAATAAATAAATAAAAAAGCAGACTTTACGTACCAGTTAGAATCATAGAATATTAGGGTTGAAAGAGACCTCAGGAGGTCATCTAGTCCAACCCCCTGCTCAAAGCAGGACCAACACCAACAAAATCATCCCAGCCAGGGCTTTGTCAAACCGGGCCTTAAAAACCTCTAAGGATGGAGATTCCACCACCTCTCTAGGTAACCCATTCCAGTGCTTCACCACCCTCCTGGTGAAATAGTGTTTCCTAATATCCAACCTAGACCTCCCACACTGCAACTCGAGAGCATTGCTCCTTGTTCTGTTATCTGCCACCACTGAGAACAGCCTAGCTCCATTCTCTTTGGAACCCCCCTTCAGGTAATTGAAGGCTACTATCAAATCCCTCCTCACTCTTCTCTTCTGCAGACTAAATAACACCAGTTCCCTGAGCCTCTCCTTGTTAGTCATGTGTTCCAGCCCCCTAATAATTTTCGTTGCCCTCTGCTGGGCTCTCTCCAATTTGTCCACATCCCTTCTGTAGCGGGGGGCGGCCGGGGGACACCAAAACTAGACGCAGTACTCCAGGTGTGGCCTCACCAGTGCCAAATAGAGGGGAATAATCACTTCCCTTGATCTGGTTGCAATGCTCCCACTAATACAGCCCAATATACAATTGGCCTTCTTGGTAACAAGGGCATACTGCTGATTCATATCAAGCTTCTCATGCACTGTAATCCCCAGGTCCTTTTCTGCAGTTCTTTGAGTTTAAGGTCGCGTGGGAAGAAAATCTAAGCTTAAAAATTGTTCAGGAGAACTGGCAGTTTCTCAAGGAGACAATATTAAAGGCACAACTTCAAACTATCCTGATGCAAAGGAAAGATAGGAAGAATAGTAAGAGGCCAGGCTCCTTCAGGAGCTCTTTAATGATCTGAGGGAAGATTACAAAAAGTAGAAACATGGATAAATTGCTAAGGAGTAGTACAAAAGAATAGCCCAAGCACATAGGAACAAAATCAGAAAGGTTAAGGCACAAGTTGAGTGATACCTAGCAAGGGACTATAAAAGGAAGTAAGAAGAGATTATTTAAATATATTAGGAGAAAGATGAAGGAAAATGTAGGTCCTCTACTTAACAGGGAAGGAGGGCTAATAATGATGATATCAAAAGATTGAGGTGTTTAATGCCTAGTTTGCATCAGTCTTCACTTAAAAAAAGTGAATGTTGACTTGGTACTCAAACACAATAAATATTAACAAAAAGGGGGAAGGAATCCTAGCCAAAACAGGAAAAAAACAGGTTAAAGAATATTTAGATAAGTTAGATATGGGGTCTCAAACACAAATGACCATGAGGGCCACATGAGGACTAGTGCATTGGCCCGAGGGCCGCATCACTGACACCAGCCCCTTGTTGCCCCTGGCCCCGCCCCCACTCCACCACTTCCATGAGGCCCCACCCCTGCCCCGCCTCTTCCCACCCCTTCCCTGCTCCCATTCTAACCCCTTCCCCAAAGTCCCCACCCCAACTCTGCCCCCTCCCTGCCCCCAGGGTGTGCAGGAGGGGTGCAGGGTGTGGTGGGGGCTCAGGGCAGGGAGTTGAGGTGCAGGAGGTGTGCAGGGTATGGCAGGGGGCTCAGGGCAGGGAGTTGGGGTGTAAGGTGCAAGAGAGGTGAGGGGTGCAGCAGGGGGCTCAGGGCAGGGGGTTGGGATGCAGGGGGAGTGCAGCATGCGACTCAGGGCAGGGAGTTGCCACGGTTACCTGTTCCCGGCCAATGGGAGCTGTGATTGGCAGTGCCTGGAAGCGAAAGCAGGGCACGGAGTCCTCTGTCCATCCCCCCCGACCCAGGGCCACGGTTCCGTGTGCCACAGGGGGGTGATCCCACGGCTGGATTTAGTCCATGGGCTTTGGTTTGCCCACCGTTGGCCTGAAGGTAGGCAGAGGGGCCGGGGGGGGGGTGCAGGGAGCTTGGCAGGCCACACAAAAGAGCCCCGCGGACCATGTGTTTGAGACCCCTGAGTTAGATGTATTCAAGTGGGCAGGGCCTTAAGAAATTCATCCTAGCGTACTTAAGGAACTAGATGAAGCTGTCTCGGAATTGTTAGCAGTACTCCTGGATGACTCCACTGAGAACCCCTGGAGGACAGAAAACTGGAAAAAGGCAAAAATGGTACCTATATTTAAAAAGAGGAACAAAGAGGCCCCTTCGTCAGCCTAACTTTGATACCTGGAAGGATATGGGACAGATAATTAAACAGTCAGTTTGTAAGCACCTGAAGGATAATAAGGTTATAAGCAATAGCCAGCATGGATTTGTCAAGAACAAATCCTACCTCACACCTAATTGCCTCCCTTGACAGGGTAACTGGCTTAGTAGATGTGGAGAGAAGCAGTAGACATGATATATCTTGATTTTAGTAAGGCTTTTAACCCAGTCCCACATGATAGTCTCATAATCAAGCTAGGGAAATGCAGTCTAGATGAAATTACTATATGGTAGGTAGACAACTAGTTTAAAGACCATACTCAAGTGTAGTTATCAATGTCTTGCTGTCAAAGTGGGAGGACAAATCCAGTGGGGTCCCACAGAGGTCAGTCTTCAGTCTGGTATTATTCAATATTTTCAGTAATGACTTGGATAATAGAATGGAGAGTACATTTATAAAACCTGCAGATGACACCAAGCAAGGGGGAGGGGTTGCATGCACTTTGAAGATGAATATTAGAATTCAAAATGACACTGACACACTGGACAATAGGTCTGAATTCAACAAGATGAAATTGAATAGACAATTGCAAAGTACTACAATTAGGATGGAAAAATCAAATGCACAGCTACAAAATGGGGAATAGCTGACTAGCTGATAGTACTGCTAAAAAAGGATCTGGGGTTATTGTGTGTCATAAATTGAATATGAGTCAACAATGTGATGCAGATATGAAAAAGGCTAATATCAATCTGGGGAGTATTAACAGGAATGTTGTATGTAAAATCTGGCAGGTAACTGTCCCACTTTACTCAGCACTGGTGAGGCCTAAGCTAGAGTACTGTGTCCAATTCTGGGTACCACACTTTAAGAAAGATGTGGACAAACGAGAGCCCAGAGGAGAGAGAGAGAGGGGAAAAAAAAAGATAAAAGGTTTAGAAAACCTGACCTGTGCGACAAGGTTAAAAAAACAAAATGGGGCATGTTTAGTTTTCAAATCTGATAGCAGTCTTCAAATATACTAAGGGCTGTTATAAAGTGGACAGGGATCAAATTTTCTTCATGTCCACTGATGGTAGGAAAAGAAGTAATGGGCTTTATCTGCAGCAAGAGAGATTTAGGTTGGTATTAGCAAAAACTTTCTAACTACAAAGGTAGTTAAATTCTGGAATAGCACTTAATCCCCATCACTGGATGTTTTCAGAAACAGGATGGATAAACTCCCATCAGGGGCAGTCCAGGTTTACTTGGTCCTGCCTCAGTGCAGGAGGCTGGACTTGAGGACTTCTCAAGGTCCCTTCTAGCCCTACATTTCTATGATTCTATGGTCCAGATGCAGGATTTAGGCCAAAGCTTCTTGTGGGTTCTATGGTCAACACAGTTGACAGGTCAGGACCCGTTGCCAGGAAGGGAAATAATATGAAGGCCAGGACATGTCCATGAATCATTGCCAGGAAGGGAAATAATATGAAACAGTGTCTGAGAACACAACCTGGGCAGGATTGAGCTCTTTGCCTTTTGAGCACATTAAATAAACCTGATCTTGTGAGACTATCTGCTGAAGCTGGATTTTTTTCCAAGTCAAGTCTGAGGAAAATACACAAATGGTATTTTACTCTTGGTTGGCTACAGCTCCTTATGAGGCCTACCAATAATAGAGCCAAAGGTCTGTCATATCCTGCTCCTATATTATTGCCCAGGATAGTTGAAAAATACCTAGTATGATATGTTTTCTGAAAATGTAATCAAACTAAAAAAATTAATCCAGTTAGACACCAACTATAATTTGTGTCAGGCTGCATGTAAATGTTTTTCTTCTGATGGTACTTTTAATAATTACAGATGTGTGTTTACAAAATAAGTGACATGTAAGCTTCTCCATTGTTTTAAGATGTGTGACAGGCCAGATGGCAACAGGAGAGTGCAGGAAGGAAGGTAGATTAGCTTCAGGATAAGCAGGTCCCTCTTTGTTGTATCAGCCAGGCAAGGTACTAACAAGCTTCAACAGGACTTTATTTTCTAAGTGGAAACCTCTTTACCAAGCTGCTGCTGCACCCTCTGTAGCTTTCTCCCAGCCTCTCAACTCCTCCCCCCTCCTTCCTGTTTCCTGTCCTTTCAGATTCCCAGCAGCCAGTGCTCCCAATTCTAATAATTACAAGCAACATCTAAACACCACATTCTTCCCCTGGCAACTGGTCAGGGGTTACTCCAGGTTAATTAGGACACCTGAAGCCAATTAAGAACCAGCCAGAATGGGTTAAAAGCCTTCCCCACAGCCAGTCAGTGGGGGTGACAGCTGATGCTGACAAGGACCAGGGGAAAACTGCACCGGTATAGAGATTGGGGAGAAACCCTATCCTAAACAGGACCTAAGGACCTTTCCAGGTCCAAAGATCTGAAGAAAAGGACCCTGCCAGAGGGGAAAGACTGAGGGCTTAGCTACATTTGCAGATCTAGAGCGCTGGGAGTTAAACCAGCCTTCAGAGACCACAGCAGGGAAAATGCTGCCATGTGTTTACACTGTCAGATTCAAGTGCACTTGCATGGCTACATCAGCAGCTCTTACAATGCCACAAAGAGCAGTGTATTGTGATAGCTATCCCAGTTTGCAGGTGGCTACAACGTGCTTTTCAAATGAGGGGAGGTGGAGTGTGACAGGGAGTGTGTTATATGTATGTGGGGGGAGAGAGTGTGTGTTTTGGGGGGCTGAAAGCATGTCAGCATGCTGTCTTGCAAGTTCAGACAGCACCAGACCTCTCCCTGCCCCACACTCACAACAGCAGCATTCCACACTAATGGTTGCTTTGTCACCGAGCAGATAAACATGCCTACTGTCAGAAACAGAGCTTTGAAAGGGGATAGCCGCATGCCTACTGCCAATTCAAAACAATGAGAAGAGTGGCCACTTGACTGCAGGGGATTATGGGATGTTTCCAGAGTCCAGTCACAGTGTAGTAATGCAACACCAAGTCCACACTGACACCTGGGTGTTTCAACCAGGGTGCAGCAATCTTTATGCTTCTTATGGAGGTGGATTACCAGGAGTGGTCCAGCTTCAGAGTCCAGGTGCTCTATGTGCCTTGCCAGTGTGGACACCTCAGGAGTTAGGGCACCCAGGGCTGCTTTAATGCGCTCTAACTTGCACGTGTAGGCAAGTCCTGAGCCGTGCATTTGGTGTGGTGCTGCCATGCCTGGAAGGGCTACCAGAGACTAGAGGCTTTCCCTTCCCCAGCAGGAGGGTCCGGAGAAACCCTACACTAGCAAAGTGGGGACAATAAGCCGAGGGGTGGGGAAGTAACCCAGGAAAGCTGCAAGCTTTTTGAGGCTGCTACTTGTAGGGGCCCAGAGTAGAGGGTGGGACTGGCTCCCCCCTACTTTTCCTCTCACTGGATGTCCACCAAGGAGGCCAGAAGCCCCAGTGAAGCAGTGAGGGCCTAGCAGGCCCAGAAATGGGAAGGTCGCTTGGAGACAGAAATTCCCCGCCCACTGTGATCAGAAGGGGGAATTCTGAGAGATGAGACAGTATCCTGACCCACTGCAAGAAGGAAGCATAGGACCCACCAAGGCAGAGAAGGAGTCCTGTTACAGTTGTTAAAATATAAAGATTTTAATTCAGTTCCCTCGGCATCCATTTGGAGGGGTCTGATCTCACTCTTATTAAGTATAAATGGGAATTTAGTCATTTATAAGAATGTAAGAATACAGGACTGGAAGGTTCCACCTAGGTCATTAAGTCCAGACCCCCCTGTTTTGTATTTTTTTTCCTCATTCAGTTTGTGGAAACTTGTAGGGAGCAATTTGCTGTGAAAGAAGCAGAGCCCTGATTAGGGACCCTATAAAGGCAGCCATACAGTCATCCAGTGGCACAAGAGCAGGCAAACAGAACTGTAAACAGGGGAGTTTGAGTGAGAGTTCTGTTGGAGGGAGTGTGTAGTGTTTGTTTGTTTGGGTTTATGGGGTTTTTTTGTTTTCCTTTTTCTGAGACAGGACTTTAGGTGGGAAGGCTACGACAGATACAGGGGCAGCAGTGGTAGAGATCCAAGCATTGGAAGAGACAAAGGGTATGTCTACACTACGAAATTAGGTCGAATTTATAGAAGTCTGTTTTTTAGAAATTGTTTTTATATAGTCGATTGTGTGTGTCCCCACACAAAATGCTCTAAGTGCATTAACTGCATTAACTCAGGGGAGTGCTTCCACAGTACCGAGATTAGCATCGACTTTCGGAGTGTTGCACTGTGGAACAGTGCCCATTGGAATTCTGGGTTGAGATCCCAATGCCTGATGGGGCAAAAAACATTGTTGCGGGTGGTTCTGGGTATGTCGTCAGGCCCTCCTTCCCTCCCTCTGTGAAAGCAATGGCAGACAATCGTTTCGCGCCTTTTTTCCTGAGTTACCTGTGCAGACACCATACCACGGCAAGCATGGAGCCCACTCAGGTCATTGTCGCCATATGTCTCTTGGGTGCTGGCAGACGTGGTACAGCATTGCTACACAGCAGCAGCAACCCATTGCTTTGTGGTAGCAGACGATGCAATTGGCCTGAAAACCATCCTCATCGTGTCCGAGGTGCTCCTGGCTGCCTTGGTAAGGTTGGTCAGGAGTGCCTGGGCAGACATGGGCGCAGGGACTAAATTAGGAGTGACTCAACCAGGTCATTCTCTTTAGTCCTGCAGGCAGTCCTATTGTACCATCTTCTGCTGAGTAGCCAGGAGATGTGGATGGCTTGCAGTCCTACTGCACCGTCTGCTTCCAGCCAAAACTGTAAAAGATAGATGGAGTGGATCAAAACAAGAAATAGACCAGATTTGTTTTGTATTCATTTGCTCCCACCTCCCTCCGTGAAATCAACGGCTGACAATTGTTTTAGTGAGGTCTGTCAGGGGCACCTTGAAAACTTTAATGGAGATTCAGTCCTGCCTCAAATACCAGAGGGAGGGATAGCTTAGTGGGTTGAGCATTGGGCTTCTAAACCCAGGGTTTTGAGTTCAATCCTTGAGGGGGCCATTCTGTGTGATAGTTGTTTTTGTTTCTCCTTGATGTAAAGCCACCCCCTGTGTTAATTTTAGTTCTCTGTAAGCCATGTCGTCAGTCACCCGTCCCTCCGTCAGAGCAACGGCAGACAATCATTCCGCGCCTTTTTTCTGTGCAGATGCCATACCATGGCAAGCATGGAGCCCGCTCAGATCACTTTGGCAACTAGGAGCACATTAAACACCACGCGCATTATCCAGCAGTATATGCAGCACCAGAACCTGGCAAAGCGAAACCGGGCGAGTAGGTGATGTAAGTGCGGTGACAAGAGTGATGAGGACACGGAAACAGATTTCTCTCAAACTACGGGCCCTGGCAATGTGGGCATCATGGCAGTAATGGGGCAGGTTCATGCTGTGGAACGCCGATTCTGGGCCCGGGAAAGCACAGACTGGTGGGACCGCATAGTGTTGCGGATCTGGGATGATTCCCAGTGGCTATGAAACTTTCGCGTGCTTAAGGGCACTTTCATGGAACTTTGTGACTTACTTTCCCCTGACCTGAAGCACATGAATACCAAGATGAGAGCAGCCCTGACAGTTGAGAAGCGAGTAGCAATAGCCCTGTGGAAGCTTGCAACGCCAGACAGCTATCGGTCAGTCGGGAATCAATTTGGAGTGGGCAAATCTACTGTGGGGGCTGCTGTGATGCAAGTAGCCCACGCAATCAAAGATCTGCTGATATCAAGGGTAGTGACACTGGGAAATGTGCAGGTCATAGTGGATGGCTTTGCTGCAATGGGATTCCCTAACTGTGGTGGGGCCATGGACGGAACCCATATCCCTGTCTTGGCACCGGAGCACCAAGCCGCCGAGTACATAAACCGCAAGGGGTACTTTTCGATAGTGCTGCAAGCTCTGGTGGATCACAAGGGACGCTTCACCAACATCAACGTGGGATGGCCGGGAAAGGTACATGACGCTCGCATCTTCAGGAACTGTGGTCTCTTTCAAAAGCTGCAGGAAGGGACTTTATTCCCAGGCCAGAAAATAACTGTTGGGGATGTTGAAATGCCTATAGTTATCCTTCAGGACCCAGCCTACCCCTTAATGCCATGGCTCATGAAGCCATACACAGGCAGCCTGGACAGTAGTCAGGAGCTGTTCAACTACAGGCTGAGCAAGTGCAGAATGGTGGTAGAATGTGCATTTGGATGTTTAAAAGCGCGCTGGTGCAGTTTACTGACTCGGTTAGACCTCAGCGAAACCAATATTCCAACTGTTATTACTGCTTTCTGTGCGCTCCACAATATCTGTGAGTAAGAGGGAGACATTTATGGCAGGATGGGAGGTTGAGGCAAATTGCCTGGCCGCTGGTTACCCACAGCCAGACACCAGGGTGGTTAGAAGAGCACAGGAGGGCGCGGTGCGCATCAGAGAAGCTTTGAAAACCAGTTTCATGACTGGCCAGGCTACTGTGTGAAAGTTGTTTGTTTCTCCTTGATGAAACCCCCCACCCCTTGGTTCACTCTACTTCCCTGTAAGCTAATCACTCTCCCCTCCTCCCTTTGATCACTGCTTGCAGAGGCAATAAAGTCATTGTTGCATCACGTTCATGCATTCTTTATTATTCATCACACAAATAGGGGGATAACTGCCAAGGTAGTCCGGGAGGGGTTGTGGAGGAGGGAAGGACAAGGCCACACAGCACTTTAAAAGTTTAAAACTTTAAAACTTATTGAATTCCAGCCTTCTGTTGCTTGGGCAATCCTCTTGGGTGGAGCAGCTGGGTGGCCGGAGGCCCCCCTACCACGTTCTTGGGCGTCTGGGTGAGGAGGCTATGGAACTTGGGGAGGAGGGTGGTTGGTTACACAGGGGCTGTAGCAGTGGTCTGTGCTCCAGCTGCCTTTCCTGCAGCTCAGCCATATGCTGGAGCTTATTAGTTTGATCCTCCAGCAGCCTCAGCATTGAATCATGCCTCCTCTCATCATGCTGCCACCACCTTTCAGCTTCAGCCCTCTCTTCAGCCCACCACCTCTCCTCCTGGTCATTTTGTGCTTTCCTGCACTCTGACATTGTCTGCCTCCATGCATTCGTCTGTGCTCTGTCAGTGTGGGAGGCCAGCATGAGCTCAGAGAACATTTCTTTGCGAGTGCGTTTTCTTCACCTTCTAATCTCACTAGCCTCTGGGAAGGAGAAGATCCTATGATTCTTGAAACACATGCAGCTGGTGGAGAAAAAAAAAAGGGACAGTGGTATTTAAAAAGACACATTTTATAGAATGATGGGTACACACTTTCACGGTAAACCTTGCTGTTAACATTACATACATAGCACATGTGCTTTTGTTCCAAGGTCTCATTTTGCCTCCCCCCACCACGTGGCTAGCCCCTCCCCTCTCCCCATGGCTAACAGCAGGGAACATTTCTGTTCAGCCACAGGCAAACAGCCCAGCAGGAACGGGCACCTCTGAATGTCCCTTTAAGAAAAGCACCCTATTTCAACCAGGTGACCATGAATGATATCACTCTCCTGAGGCTAACACAGAGAGATAAAGAACTGATGTTGTTTGAACGCCAGCAAACATACACTGCAATGCTTTGTTCTACAATGATTCCCTAGTACATGCTACTGGCCTGGAGTGGTAAAGTGTCCTACCATGGTGGACGGAGTAAGGCTGCCCTCCCCAGAAACCTTTTGCAAAGGCTTTGGGAGTACATCCAGGAGAGCCATGAATGCCAGGGCAAATTAATCATTAAACATGTTTGCTTTTAAACCATGTATACTATTTTAAAAGGTACACTCACCAGAGGTCCCTTCTTCACCTGGCAGGTCCGGGAGGCAGCTTTGGATGGGTTCAGGGGGTACTGGCTCCAGGTCCAGGGTGAGAAACAGTTCCTGGCTGTCGGGAAAACTGGTTTCTCCACTTGCTTGCTGTGAGCTATCTTCCTCATCCCCAAAACCTGCTTCCATGTTGCCTCCATCTCCATTGAAGGAGTCAAACAACATGGCTGGGGTAGTGGTGGATGAACCCCCTAAAATGGCATGCAGCTCATCATAGAAGCAACATGTTTGGGGCTCTGACCTGGAGCAGCTCGTCACCTCTGCTGATGAGCTCTGCATGGTCACCTCTGCTGATGAGCTCTGCACTCACCTGCAGCTTGCTACGCTGGCCAAACAGGAAATTGAAATTCAAAAGTTCATGGGCCTTTTCCTGTCTACCTGGCCAGTGCATCTGAGTTGAGAGTGCTGTACAGAGCAGTCACAATGGAGCACTCTGGAATAGCTCCCGGATGCCAATATCATCTAATTGCTTCCACAGTACCCCAAATTCGACACGGCAAGGCTGATTTCAGCGCTAATCCCCTTGTCAGGGGTAGAGTAAGGAAATCTATTTTAAGAGTCCTTTAAGTCAGAAAAAAGGGCTTTGTCGTGTGGACAGGTGCAGGGTTAAATTGATTTAACACTGCTAAATTCGACCTCAACTCCTAGTGTAGACCAAGGCAAAGATGACCAGATGTGAAAGCTGCAGGATGTATTTGATCCTGGAGTGGGTACCTGAAAAGAGATGGCATTTCATCCTAACAAAGCTGATAGAACTGATGGAAGAGACAATCCAAGGTTTGGAGATGTAGGTGGAAACTATGTTTGAGTTTTGAAGGGGATTTGAGCAGATGATGGTGGGAAGGCAAGAAGAGGTTGAAGGAAAAACTCAAGACTCACAGATACAAGCTGGCCTGAAGAACTCTGAGGGGAGACTGCTGAGTGAGGAAAGAGAACCAGGCAGAAGAAAAGACTGGCTAATGAAGGAGAAAGAGAGCTCAGGAACAGGTTTGCTGAGTTGGAGAATGAAGAAGGGGCATAGCAGGCAGTAACTGAAGTTGGGAGGGCAAGAAAGCAGAGAAGAGCAGCTACTCCCATAAGAAGAAGGGCAGAGTTCAGAACCCTGGGATACAGAATACTGGTTGACTCGCAGAAGATTGCAAGGGAGAATAAAAGACAGGATGACTCTCAGCCAGAAAAAATAGGAGGAAGGCTGTAGAATGACACCATCACAAGGGAAAGGCAGGTCTATGTGACTGGGGACTCCCTGCTAAGAAGACCAGGATGGAATCCACCTGTGTGTGTGTGTGGTGGTGGTGGTGGTGGGAATATACTTCTGGGATAGAGGTTGCAACAACTGATTAAAAGAGCTTTATACTAGAAACTTGGGGCAGATGGTTGGGAGATGCTCAAGTAATCTCCCCACCTGATTTCAACATTGAGAGAGAGGAAAATCAAGAAAGGGTACAGCAAAGGAGAAAGAAACAGCAGTGGGTAGGAGAATGGACATTAAGAAGATAGATAATGCCAATACCAATGAAGCTAACAGTCAGATAGGTGACGATGGCAGTAGAATGACTGTAACCAATCGGGCGAGGAATGTGGGCAAAGCCAATCAGCAACAATTAAGATGCTTGTTCACTAATGCAAGGAGCCTGGATAACACAATGGAGGAACTAGAACTAGTGATGCAGGAAGTGAAACCAGATATTATAGGGATAATAGAAACATGGTGGACTAGTAATCATGACTAGAGTACAGGTATTGAAGCGTATGTGCTATTCAGGAAAGAAACATAAAAAGGCAAAGGTGGTGGAGTAGCATTGTATATTAATGATGAGGTAGACTAAAGAAATTTTAGAATTGACCAAATGGATAAAACAGAGTCTGTTTGGGCGAAAATCACTTTGGGGAAGAAAACTACTAGCAGTTCCTCTGCACTGGTGCTTGGAGTATGCTACAGACACTGAGGATCCAATCTGGATATGAATAGAGACCTATTTAATGCTTTTGAGTAAATAAATACTACTGAGAAAATGTTGTTATCTGTGTGATTATGGGAGACTCTAGTTTCCCAGATATCGGCTGGAGGGCAAGTGCTACTGATAATAGTAGGGCCCAGATTTTCCTGGATTTAATAGCTGACAGATTTCTTCACCAAATACTTGCTGAACCAACAAGAGGTGATACCATTTTAATTTGGGACTGGTGAGTAGCGAGGAACTCAAAGAACTGTTTGTAGAAAACAGCCTTGGTTCAAGTGATCATGAGCTAATTCAGTTTAAACTAAATGGAAGGATAAACAAAAATAGATCTGCAACTAGCGTTTATTTCAAAAGGATATTAAAAATGTTAAAAAATTAAGTTAAACTCAAACAGCTTAATAAGAACTAAATCGGGGGCCCAGATAATGTTCATCCAAGAATATTAAAGGAACTGTCACATGAAATTGCAAACCCAATAGTAAGGATTTTTAATTAATCTGTAAACGCGGGGGTTGTACCCTACAGCTGCAGAATTGCTAATATAGTTCCTATTTTTAAGAAAGGGAAAAAATGTTATCTGTGAAACTACGGACCTGTTAGTTTGACCTCAATTGTACGCAAACTCTTGGAACAAATTTTGACAGAGACAGTAATTAAAGACATAGAGGTGAACGGTAATTGGGATAAAATACAACATGGTTTTACAAAAAGTAGATCATTCCAGACCAACCTGATCTCCTACTTTGAGAGAATAGCTAATTTTCTAGCAAAGGAAATGCAGTAGATCTAATCTACCTAGATTTCAGTAAGGCATTTGAAACAGTTCCACATGTTGCATCCGATGAAGTGAGCTGTAGCTCACGAAAGCTCATGCTCAAATAAATTGGTTAGTCTCTAAGGTGCCACAAGTCCTCCTTTTCTTTTTGCAAAGACAGACTAACACGGCTGTTACTCTGAAAACAGTTCCACATGGGAAATTATTAGTTAAATTGGAGAAGATGGGAATTAATATGAGAATTGAAAGGTTGATAAGGAATTGATTAAAGGGACAACTAGAAAGGGTTGTACTGAAAGATGAAGTTCCTCAGGGATTGGTCTTGGGATCAGCCTTATTTCACATTTTTATTACTGACCTTGGCACAAAAAGTAAAAGTGTGCTAATAAAATTTGTGGATAACACAAAGTTGGGAGGTATTGCCAATACAGAGGAGGACCGGAATATCATATAAGAAGATCTGGATGACCTTGTAACCTGAAGTAATAGAAATGGGATGAAATTTAATAGTGCAAAGTACAAAGTCATGCATTTAGGGACTAAAAACAAGAATTTTTTGCTATAAACTGGGGACGTACCAATTGTAAGTGACAGAGGAGGAGAAAGACCTGGGTGTATTTGTTGATTGTGATATGGCCAGAAAAAGGCTAATGTAGTCCTAGGATGCATCAGATGAGGTATTTTCAGTACAGACAGGGAAGTGCTAGTATCATTATACAAGACACTGGTGAGACCTCATCTGAAATATTATGTGCAGTTCTGGTGTCTCATGTTTAAGAAAGATTAATTCAAATTGGAAAAGGTGCAGGGAAGGGCTATTAGGATGATCCGAAGAATGGAAAACCTGCCTAAGGAGAAGAGATTCAAAGAGCTTGTCTTGTTTAGCCTAATCAAAAAGTCTGAGAGGAGATATGAATGCTCTCTATAAATACATCAGAGGGATAAATATCAGGGAGTAAGAGGAGTTAAGTTAAGTGCCAACATGGACACAAGAACAAATAGAGAGAAACTGGCCATCAAAAAGTTTAGGCTCTAAATTACACTAACGTTTCCAATCATCAGAGGAGTGAAGTTCTGGAACAGTCTTCCAAGGGACACAGTGGGGGCAAAAACCTAACTGGCTTCAAACTGAGTTTGAGAAGGAGGGGATGGTATGATTGCCTACAATGGCATGTACCCAATCTCCGACTGCTAGTAGCAAATATCGCCAATAGTCAGTGATGGGGCACTAAATGGGGCGGGTTCTGACTTACTGCAGAGATTTCTTTCCTGGGTGTCTGGCTGGTGAGTCTTGCCCGCAAGCTCAGGGTCAAACTGATTACCATATTTGCCGTCGGGAAGGAATTTTTCCTGGGTCAGATTGGCAGAGACTCTGAGAATTTTTTGCCTTCCTCTTCAGCATGAGGCGTGAGTTACTTGCAGGTTTAAATTAGCATAAATGGTGGATTTTCTGTAACGTCAAGTCTTTAAACCATGATTTGAGGTCTTCAGTAATTCAGCCAGAGGTTGGGGTCCATTATAAGAGTGGGTGGGTGAGGTTCTGTGACCTGCAATGTGCAGGAGCTCAGACTAAATGATCATGATGGTCCCTTCTGGTCTTAAAGTTTATGAGTCTAAAACATTTATTGCAATCTCTAGGCCTAATTCCTTATGTCTACACTCACAGCTGTGAAGCCATAGTTCAGGAAAGCTGAGAATCTGGGTCTAGTTCTCCTCTCACACTAGTTTTTTCTGGTGTAAATTCCTTTGACTTCAGTGGAGTTTCTCCTGATTCACACTGATGTAAGTGAGAGGAGTATTGGACATGGGGGGCAACTTGCATGTATCATGACTCCTTCCATGAGCCAGGCTTACAGAATACAGCCCTATGAAATGTACCAGGTCAAGTGGATGTATGGCTAGAACTCAGTGGAAATACTCACAGTGGTAAGTATTAATTTTGATAATTTGTGTTTGCAGGACTGACTCCTGAGATTGAAGATACAGATAGCAAAACTTGTTTGTAAAGTGCCAAAGTTTAATATTAAATAGAAATAATCATTACATATCAATGCCACTGATTTTTTGATAACATTGTTTAAGTGACTAAACATTATTTCATTCAATCATTTTAATTGTGTATATCTGTCCATAATAAACCAAACACATATTGCGCTCAATTCTGCCTTGGTTTTGCATCAGAAATTCCCACTGATTTTTGGACATGTAAGGAATACCAGATTACACCCTGTGTTAAATACAATTTTTCAAAATAAATGTGACATTTTACACAGCATAGACAATCCAGGAAGTTTTTGGAAAGCGTAGGGGACAATTTCCTAGCGCAAGTGCTAGAGAAGCCAACTAGGGGGGGCGCTTTTCTTGACCTGCTGCTCACAAACTGGGTAGAATTAGTGGGGGAAGCAAAAGTGGATGGGAATCTGGGAGGCAGTGGCCATGAGTTGGTTGAGTTCAGGATCCTGATGCAGGGAAGAAAGGTAAGCAGCAGGATACGGACCCTGGACTTCAGGAAAGCAGACTTCGACTCCCTCAGGGAACGGATGGCCAGGATCCCCTGGGGGACTAACATGAAGGGGAAAGGAGTCCAGGAGAGCTGGCTGTATTTCAAGGAATCCCTGTTGAGGTTACAGGGACAAACCATCCCGATGAGTTGAAAGAATAGTAAATATGGCAGGCGACCAGCTTGGCTTAATGGTGAAATCCTAGCGGATCTTAAACATAAAAAGGAAGCTTACAAGAAGTGGAAGGTTGGACATATGACCAGGGAAGAGTATAAAAATATTGCTCGGGCATGTAGGAATGAAATCAGGAGGGCCAAATCGCACCTGGAGCTGCAGCTAGCAAGAGATGTCAAGAGTAATAAGAAGGGTTTCTTCAGGTATGTTGGCAACAAGAAGAAAGCCAAGGAAAGTGTGGGCCCCTTACTGAATGAGGGAGGCAACCTAGTGACAGAGGATGTGGAAAAAGCTAATGTACTCAATGCTTTTTTTGCCTCTGTCTTCACTAACAAGGTCAGCTCCCAGACTGCTGGGCTCGGCATCACAAAATGGGGAAGAGATGGCCAGCCCTCTGTGGAGATAGAGGTGGTTAGGGACTATTTAGAAAAGCTGGACGTGCACAAGTCCATGGGGCCGGACGAGTTGCATCCGAGAGTGCTGAAGGAATTGGCGGCTGTGATTGCAGAGCCATTGGCCATTATCTTTGAAAACTCGTGGCGAACGGGGGAAGTCCCGGATGACTGGAAAAAGGCTAATGTAGTGCCAATCGTTAAAAAAGGGAAGAAGGAGGATCTTGGGAACTACAGGCCAGTCAGCCTCACCTCAGTCCCTGGAAAAATCATGGAGCAGGTCCTCAGAGAATCAATCCTGAAGCACTTGCATGAGGGGAAAGTGATCAGGAACAGCCAGCATGGATTCATCAAGGGAAGGTCTGCCTGACTAATCTAATCGCCTTTTATGATGAGATTATTGGTTTTGTGGATGAAGGGAAAGCAGTGGATGTATTGTTTCTTGACTTTAGCAAAGCTTTTGACACGGTCTCCCACAGTATTCTTGTCAGCAAGTTAAGGAAATATGGGCTGGATGAATGCACTATAAGGTGGGTAGAAAGCTGGCTAGATTGTCGGGCTCAACGGGTAGTGATCAATGGCTCCATGTCTAGTTGGCAGCCGGTGTCAAGTGGAGTGCCCCAGGGGTCGGTCCTGGGGCTCGTTTTGTTCAATATCTTCATAAATGATCTGGAGGATGGTGTAGATTGCACTCTCAGCAAATTTGCGGAGGATACTAAACTGGGAGGGGTGGTAGATACGCTGGAGGGGAGGGATAGGATACAGAAGGACCTAGACAAATTGGAGGATTGGGCCAAAAGAAATCTGATGAGGTTCAATAAGGATAAGTGCTGGGTCCTGCACTTAGGACGGAAGAATCCAATGCACAGCTACAGACTAGGGGCCGAATGGCTAGGCAGTAGTTCTGCGGAAAAGGACCTAGAGGTGACAGTGGATGAGAAGCTGGATATGAGTCAGCAGCGTGCCCTTGTTGCCAAGAAGGCCAATGGCATTTTGGGATGTATAAGTAGGGACATAGCGAGCAGATCAAGGGACGTGATCGTTCCCCTCTATTCGACATTGATGAGGCCTCATCTGGAGTACTGTGTCCAGTTTTGGGCCCCACACTACAAGAAGGATGTGGATAAATTGGAGACAGTCCAGCGAAGGGCAACAAAAATGATTAGGGGTCTAGAACACATGACTTATGAGGAGAGGCTGAGGGAGCTGGGATTGTTTAGTCTGCAGAAGAGAAGAATGAGGGGGGATTTGATAGCTGCTTTCAACTACCTGAAAGGGGGTTCCAAAGAGGATGGCTCTAGACTGTTCTCAATGGTAACAGATGACAGAACGAGGAGTAATGGTCTCAAGTTGCAGTGGGGGAGGTTTAGATTGGATATTAGGAAAAACTTTTTCACTAAGAGGGTGGTGAAACACTGGAATGCGTTACCTAGGGAGGTGGTAGAATCTCCTTCCTTAGAGGTTTTTAAGGTCAGGCTTGACAAAGCCCTGGCTGGGTTGATTTAACTGGGAATTGGTCCTGCTTCGAGCAGGGGATTGGACTAGATGACCTTCTGGGGTCCCTTCCAACCCTGATATTCTATGAACTAGAGAGAAGTGTGATTACTAGGTGTCCCAAATCAGTAAAACACGTGGCAACACTCTAATACTGCAAATGCCAGTTTTTCAGGGCTTCTGCAGCCTCGCATAGAACCTGGACATACTTTTTACTACATCTGGCAACTAAATTACTCTACATGGAGACTTTCAATATGTCGTAGACTGTAGGCTATATCTAGCACCATTGTATATCGGAGACAGTGATGTATAAACTTCAAATAATTAAAATAAAATTATTGGCTTTCAAAATGTCTAATCTTATTGGTGTAGTATTTAGAATCTGCATCCCTGCCATACATGTTTGGCAGATGGTTGATGTTATGTCAGTCACAAAAAGGGGGGAGTTTCTGCAACTATTAATACACACACAGTTCTCCTTTATACCTGGGCACCTGACACTGTTTCCCCTTTCTTTAAGTTTACTGCCAATGAAATTTAATGACTAAGTGGCTGATCCAGTGCCCACTGAAGTCAATGGAGAGCCTGCCATTGACTTCAATAGATTTTGGCTCTGGTCCTTATAGCACAGACAGGTTCAGCTTTGTCATGGAGCTCTGCCTTTGCTCCTCGTTCCCTAGGGGCCACATTCTTATTTTGTTCCCAGACAGGAAACTATGTTAAATTGGAGTTCAGGCTAAGAGTATATGGCAATAATTTAGGTTAAAAAGAAATTATAAAGATGTTGTAATTATCCCAAAACGAAGCACTACACAACCAGGGAATTCAGACATAAAAGTTTACACATAAAGGAAACCCAAATATATTAAGGCATGGCAATGTACAATTAAGACACTCAAACAACTTCACTTGCCCTGTAATTATAAGCACATAAACACTAAAATGCCATAGTCATAAGCAAATGTTAATTGCATGGTGCCATAACAAAAAGGGTGAAGCCTTCCTTTAAGGGAAAAACTCAACTCAACTTAAACTATGGAGTCATGACCAAAGCTTCTATAATTACTTCTCTTCAGCAAATATTACTAGTCTGATAGCCCTTGTGCTGTTTCATTAGGGGATTGTGTTTTGTGGAGGTGTAGCGAGGCGACGACTCACTGGTGCGGTGCCTCCTGCAGGTCGTCTCAGGAATTAGCTCTTTCCAGTTTTCGGAGCACCGGTGTCTCACCTGCCGCTGGTATCTGTGTCCCTCCTGGACCCCAGTGCCCTTTTACATCAGGGTTCTGCCCCAGCAGTACCCCCACAATCTGGGTCTCTCCACCCAGGGGAACCCCCAGCCCTCTATCCCCACCTTGCCTTAGTGGCTACTGCCAGTCATCATCTAGCCCCTGCTCACTGGGGCAAACTACAGTCTGTCAAAGCCACTCATCATTGGCAAGGAGGTTGGGCCAGGTGCCTCTGCCAAACCCTATGCTGCACCTCTGCAACCCCAGTACCCGTGTAGGCCTACAACAAGGCCCCACTCCCTTGCCCTATTCCCCAGCACTGCTCCATTTTCAGGTATTTTGCTCCCAGGCAGCTAGCCCTTCCCACTCCAGTGCTAGAGTGAGACTCCTCCAGCTTCTGGCCTACAGCCTTCTTATCAGAGCCAGCTGGGCAATAATTAAGCTAGCCACAGCTGTAGTCAACTACTCAGTCAGCTTCCCCAGCTGTTCTTAATCCCTTTTACCCAGCAGCAGCCCTCTCCAGGGCTGCTTTTAACCCCTTCAGGGGAGGAATGGGGTAATTACCTCACTACAGGAAGGAGAGGTCAGTCTGTCCTGCTGGCTGGAACTCTCTCCCTTCCTGGGCTGCTGTTTGGAGCTCCTTCCCTGGGCTGTTGCTGCTGGCTGGAGCTCTCTCCCTCCCTCCCTGGAGGGCTACTGCTGGCTGAGACCCCTTCTGGGAGCTGCTGTTGTTACTACTGTGGGGAGGGGGAGCCTTGCTGGCCTGCCCCCCCCCATCCCCACCCCTCTGGAGGGAGGAAAAGTGAGGACCACTACCACCACCGTTGTCACCCCTTCTGCCTGGGTCCTCACCTAGCTGGCCGCCACCTGCTTGCTGCTGCTCCTAAGCTTGCTGCCTTGTCGAGGAGGAGGAAGACCACTGCGAGGAATTGTGGAGGCGGTCGGTTATTGGACTGAATGACTTTAACAGCTGTGTTCCTGAGGTGGTGGTCACCTTTTGCTGCTGTGGGGGGCTGGGGGAGAGGTGTGGAGTGCTCCCCCAGTCCTGCTGCCCCCCACCACATCTTCCTTCACCATCACCACCACCATGCCTTTTTGCCACCGCCGTCTCCACCAGCCCAGCTGACCATCAACACCTGCTGCTCGCCCCTCGATGGGGTTGCTTGCTTCTTCACCCACCACCATCCGGGACTGTTTCCAGGAGCGAGCAAGGACTGGAGTGAGCCCCACAAGCGCTCGTGGGTGCACTCTCCCGCTCTTTTGTTGGGACTTGGCCCCCCTCCCTCAGTTGCATTTGCGTGGAGGGCCTTCCCATTACCCCCCAGCCCAGTTTTTTTTTTTTCGTCCCGTAGCTCCCTGGAAGACTTTTCCCTGGTTGTTTGCCTGTCCCACCCTGGCCCCCTCCTAGGTTCCTGGGTTTGTTAGTGTTCCTACCCCGCCCCAACCCTTGCAATTGTTGCTTTGCCTGCCCCGCCCTTCCCCAGGAGTTTGGTTCCCCCTGCCCTTGTGCTCTACTTGCCCCACCCTCAGTTGTTTGCTGTTCTCCCTGACTCCCGCTGACCCCTGCCCTGCCCCACCCACAGTTTGGTGTGCCCACGTCCCCTTTCGGAGTGCCTGTGGGCCCCTCCCCCCGTTTTAAGTTGTTTGTTCTGATCACTGCACCTCCCCTGATGCATTTGTAGTCCTTCCCCTTCCGAGTGCAGCCGGAGGAACCGGCGCCCCGCCCTGCGCCCGTGATTGTCCCCCCTCTCCTTTGTTGTCCTCGTCTCCTCCTGCTGTTAGCACCCTCTTTCCCTGCCTACAGCCTAACGGGGAGGAGTGGTTGCTTCTTCCCTTTCCTCGGTTCCTCCCTACAGTTCCCCCCCGCCCACGCTGATACCCTCCTTCCTGCATACAGTCTAGCAGGGAGGAGTGGTTGGCCCTGTCCCACCTTTCCTATTCCCGATACCCTGTTTGCTGGAGCCTCCTCTCCTGCCTGCCGTCTAGTGGGGCAGAGCAGTTGTCCATTGCCCCAATTTAGGGCCGCCTCCTGCCTCTTTCCACTATGGAGGAGGACCCTGCCCCTGCCCTTGGCCCTGCCCCTGCTCCTGCCCCCCCTGCTCCCAAAGTTCCTCCCTTGCCCACCCAGTGGCTACCCTCTCAGCCACTACTAACCTAGATTCTGCCGCTACCATGGTTGCCCCTTCCACCAGCAAAAAGGGCCAGGGGAATAAAAAGGGCAAAGGCCCCGCCTGGAAAACAAAACCTCCCATTGGCGGGGCTGCCCTCCCTGCCGCAGTCCCTTCCTCCCCAGCCATTCCCTCCACCAGCTCTGGGGGCGCTCCATCCCTAGCCCCCAGAGTGTAGGCCCAGTTGGCCGCCACCCCCTCGCATGCTACCAGGCCATCTACCCCGACTGCCGCCTCCGGTACCCTTCCTGGTGGCCGGGGCCCCTTCCCCTCGCTGACCAGGAGGCATGGTGTGCGCTGCCTCCTGGTGTCTGCTTCACCCCACGTTGAAACATACGTGCAGGCATTGGCGAGGGTGGTAGGTCCCACGGCCATCGTGGCAGCCTTCAAGATGTATGGTAAGGTTGTGTTCTTCCTAGCAACGGAGGCCACAGCTCAGGAGGTGGTAGAGAAGGGCATGGCAGTGGGGGGTGTGTTCTTTGCCCTAGAACCCCTGGAGGACTTGGGCGTACAGGTGGTATTGACCTCCGTCCTGCCCTTCCTGCCCAACGTTGCCCTGTTGCTTGCCCTCTCCACCCTGGGAAACCCATCACCATCATCAGCCCTCTCCCGCTGGGCTGCAAGGACCCCGCCCTCCGCCATGTTTTGTCCTTCCACCGGCAGGTGCAGATTCAAGCGCCGCTGGTGACGCATGGTGGAGTGGAGCTCGAGGGGTCCTTTTTGGTGCCCTATCAGGGGGCCCATTACTGGGTGCATTATTCAACAGGAGAAGCCCAGTGCTTTCTCTGCCAGGCAACAGGGCACATCCGGAGGGACTGTCCCCCGGCCTAGCCCGGAGGAGTGTCCGGGACCTATGAGACCCAGGAGGGCGCCAGCCCTTTCACTGCCGGCGACCCTGAAAGCCCGGCTGCCGCTGCCGCTCCTCCTGTGGAGGAGAGGGCGGCAAGACCTCTGCCAGCTGAGGGAGAGGGCCCGCCCCAGGGGAAAGTTTCCCTTTCTCCCGTTGTCCCGCCCTTATCGCCCCGAGCCCTGAAACGATCGCCCTTGCCCCCTGGCCCTGCCCCTGCTGACCGGCCCTCCACCTCCACTTTGGAGTTCTGGGCCCTCATCTGGGGGAAGCGCAGTGCCTGTAACTCGTGGGCTCGATCCCTCCCCTCTGACGATGAGGGAGAGGAGGCCCCCTGAAAAATGCTGCGGGGGGCTGACGCTGTCACATCTTCTGCCATACCCCTGGATGGAGCCCAGCAGGAGATGCTGGCCATGGTAGCCATGGCAGCAGACGGAGATGTCACCGCCCCCCCTTGTTAAGTCCCCTCCTGAGGAGGCCTCTGTAGGAGTTCCCCCCCGGCCCCTTTGCCATCTGTGCCCTCTGCTGCTGTCGATACTGGGGCTATTACTGTCCCAGCTCCTGGCGGGGAGGACTCTGGGGCTGCAGGGACTGAATTTGCTTCCATATTCGAGGAGATCGAGGCCCTGGGTCTGACCCCAGTCACCCGGGGGAAGACGACCCCCTCCTGCCAGGGGGCTTCGATCTGGGCAGTGGATCAGTTCCACCGCCCCCTCCTCGTTCCCCCTGCCCCTCACTCCCAACTGTAGCCCCCGCTCTGGTCCTGGTGACAACCCTGGCTCTCCCTATTTGCCTGGCCATGGATGGCAGCTCACCTGAGGCCACTGAGCCCTTAGAGGCGACAGCCAATGCCGAGCGGTTCGGGCCCCAAGCCTGTGGGTGTGCCCTCTAGCGCCCGGACGGAGCTGTTGGCTTCCCCTCCGGAGGGGGGCCTCACTGAAGTTTCCGTAGTGCCTGACGCCGTGGCTGTGGGTGACGTGTTTCTCACAGCTCCCATGCCCAGCATCAGTGAAGGCCCCTCTCTAACCCCTGTCCCGTTGTCTCCCGCTCCCGGCTGAGAGGAGCTGCACTCTGATAGCCCGGCTGCCGGGGACTGTGAACCCATCAGTGTCCCTGCTCCTGTTCCGACCCCTGCTCCCAGCCCCTCTCCTGCCCTAGTCCCAATATTAGCCCTTGTCCCTGCTCCCATCAGTTCTTCTGTCCTCATCTCTGGCCCCGTCCCCACCCCGATCCTGTTTCTGTCCCCAATGAGTTGCTCGCCCCTTTCCCTGCCACCGCCCATGTTATTGCCGCCCCCGAGATTGTCTCGTTTCCTTTGTCTATGGACAATTCTCAGGGGGCGGTTTTTGTGTCCCCTCTTCCTAACATCCTGGGGGCTGCACTATTCCCTCCGTCGCCCCCTCCTGTGCCGGGGATGGAGACGGGCTGCACCATTTCCTGCTGGACACCCATTTCAAAGGGCAAGGTGCAGCTCACCCTCCAGCGCTGGGGGGACTTCCATCGCATCCTCCGGGCCATGAAGGGCCTTTTGGGGGAGGGGAGAGGGACCAGGAGGCAGGATCTCGCGGCCTACTGGCGGGCCCGTAAGTTCCACGACTCCCTGATGACCTTTGGGGTCGAACGTGGGTTGTTGTGGGGACTGTTGGAGGTTGTCGATTCCCCTGCCCATGAGGATTCACCCCAGCCCTCCCTATGAAGGATACCATCTTTGCCACGCTGAACACCAGGGGCTGTAGCGTGGGTCTCCGCAGGACCCAGGTGCTCTCCTTCCTGCGGCGGGGTGGGGGTACTCTGTGATCTTCCTGCAGGAGACCCACGCGGCTCCAGCAGTCGAGGCTAGCTGGCAGCTGGAGTGGGGGGACGAGGTTTACTTTAGCCACCTCGGGGCCTGTTTAGCTGGGGTGGCCACCCTGTTCTCCCCCGAGCTATGGCCCGAGGTGCTGGGGGTAGCTGAGGTCGTGCCGGGTCACCTGTTGCACGTCCGGGCCTGTGTGGAGGGGTTGAGATTAAACCTGGTCAACGTTTATGCCCCCAATGCAGGTCTGGAGCAAGTGCGCTTCTATGGGCAGGCGTTGGCCTTCCTCGGCACCCTGGATCCTCACGAGTTCCTGGCCCTGGGCGGGGACTTCAACACCACCCTCGAAGACCGGGACCGCTCAGGAGTCGAGACATTCCAGGCAGCCGTGGGTGTCCTCAGGGAGATCATGGATCATCACTCCCTGGTGGACGTCTGGCGTGACCACCACCCAGACGACGATGTTACCTTTACTTATGTCCGGGTGGGATCGGTTGTGCCACTCCCGGTTGGACTGCATTTATATCTGGTGTTTCCATCTGGCACGCAAGCCCACCCACCTCGTGGGTTTCCAATAAGACCCCGCTACAGGAGGACACGGTGGTCACATGGGTTGTAGACTCAGATACCAAAAAGTGGAAAGAGGCAGAAAAAGACTCAGGAACATTGGAGGGGGAGGAGGAGGAGGAGGGGAAATGCAATTAATGTTTAGCCCACTAGGAACTGAAATAACTAAAGTTAAATAAATTACCACAGCAACTTCATGACAATGTAGCTTCCAGCTAAAGTAAAACAAACAAACAAACAAAAAAAACCCCTTAGTATAAGAACAACCCTTTGTCAAAACTGAACAAAAATATTTCAGGGCTAGTGTGGTCCAGGCTAAATGGAGTTTTCCAGACCTGGAGAAGGCCTCTGTCTAACCCAAGCTCCTAGGTTAGACTAACTCTTTCAAAGGTGAGGCAAGATTTGTTGTTCCTGAGCCACTGAACTCCAGCCAATCAGCAATCACTCTCAGTGGCAGACCACTTTGTCACAGTATACAGTTGTTCATGAGGTACTAAAATAAGACCATTAAACTCATGTTAATTGTCACCTAAAACAGGATTAAGATCAGTTCCACAAAGATGAAAGTCTTGTGTAGGAACATAACTGCCAACCCTCTCCTACCTAATTTCAGAAAATCAAACCAAGGTACACCAAATATGGCCTCCCCTCCATCCAGGTGGCAGCCTACCATGTCTCAATTGAGCCTCTTCTTTAAAACAACCTGTCAAGGTTCCTCCCCCACTCTGAACTCTAGGGTACAGATGTGGGGACCTGCATGAAAAACCTCCTAAGCTTATCTTTACCAGCTTAGGTCAAAACTTCCCCAAGGTACAAAATATTACACCCGTTATCCTTGGACTGGCTGCTACCACCACCAAACTAATACTGGTTACTGAGGAAGAGCTGTTTGGACGCGTCCTTCCCCCCAAAATACTTCCCAAAACCTTGCACCCCACTTCCTGGACAAGGTTTGGTAAAAAGCCTCACCAATTTGCCTAGGTGACTGCAGACCCAGACCCTTGGATCTTAAGAACAATGAACAATCCTCCCAACACTTGCACCCCCCCTTTCCTGGGAAATGTTGGATAAAAAGCCTCACCAATTTGCATAGGTGACCACAGACCCAAACCCTTGGATCTGAGAACAATGAAAAAGCATTCAGTTTCTTACAAGAAGACTTTTAATAAAAAATAGAAGTAAATAGAAATAAAGAAATCCCCCCTGTAAAATCAGGATGGTAGATATCTTACAGGGTAATTAGATTCCAAAACATAGAGAACCCCTCTAGGCAAAACCTTAAGTTACAAAAAAGATACACAGACAGAAATAGTTATTCTATTCAGCACAATTCTTTTCTCAGCCATTTAAAGAAATCATAATCTAACACATACCTAGCTAGATTACTTACTAAAAGTTCTAAGGCTCCATTCCTGGTCTATCCCCAGTAAAGACCAGCATACAGACAGACACAGACCCTTTGTTTCTCTCCCTCCTCCCAGCTTTTGAAAGTATCTTGTCTCCTCATTGGTCATTTTGGTCAGGTGCCAGCGAGGTTACCTTTAGCTTCTTAACCCTTTACAGGTGAGAGGAGCTTTCCCCTGGCCAGGAGGGATTTCAAAGGGCTTTACCCTTCCCTTGATATTTATGACACAACCAAATAAAAACATATGTGCATCTACTGAAACTCCCTTTTGTAACCCGACCATCTCTGTTCTAAGGCTTCCCTGAGGGAAATTTTCCCTCAAGGATGCAGCTGAGTTTGCAGTTAAGCAGGTTGAACAAATTTCCCACCTGTGGACTCAGTTCAATGCAACCAGTGCATAAAAGGTGCAAACTGCACCTTCCTGGGCTTGCGGGGCTGCTGAAAGTAGGACTGTTCACACTGCTCTGCTCCCTCAGGAATTCCACCAAGGATGTCATAGAGGTGGAACCAGTACATCCCTTGGTTTCTGTCCACCAGGCCACTTTGGGCACGCCAGGGAAGCTAAAAAAGTTGTATACAACTTTTGTCACTGCAGTTCTACATAGAATCATAGAATATCAGGGTTGGAAGGGACCTCAGGAGGTCATCTAGTCCAACCCCCTGCTCAAAGCAGGACCAGTCCCCAATGTTTGCCCCAGATCTCTTAATGGCCCCCTCAAGGATTGAACTCACAACCCTGGGTTTAGCAGGCCAATGCTCAAACCCCTGAGCTATCCCCTCTCAATGCACTTTCCATTAGGGCTGGCGAGAAAGCAATAAATCTGTTTGGAAAAAATTCAAGGTTTTGATTTTGTTCTTGCTCCATATTGGAACAAAAACTAGAACTTTTGAATGAATTTATGCAAAAAATGAGTCTGCTACCCTAGAATAGCCAATAGCCCATAGTCGCTAGGCTGCTCATCTGGCAGTGGGGGAAAACCAGGTTCAAGTCTCTATTTTGCCTGAAGGCACAAATGTTCCATAGAAAAAAACTTTGGTGGAACAAACCGCAGAAAGCTTTTCATAAAACCCTGCTGATAAACAAAGAATCTTTTAAAAAGCTCTGTACATTAATATTTTATAAACAGAAGGAGAGGAAAAAATCCCATGACTGAAAAAAGTGCCTTTTCATCACAGAGAAGAAATTACAAATATTCTTTAAAAGAAATGAATAAGATGATTTTAAATTGGGATGAGCATAGAGCTGATCTTATACAATGAGCTCCGCTGCTGCTGACCTTCTTGCTTCTCATACAACGATGTTGGAAAAGAATGATGTGTGGACCGAGGAGATAGATGGGATCAGGACTCGTGGTAATATAATTTATAAGGAGAGATATTTTGCAGGTGTTCTGCGCTATATATTTGGATTTCCAAATCTGCACCTATTTCCCCCCCTTCCCACACATTTAATCCTGTCATGAACACAGTAGATTAATCTTAATACAAGACAAACAGAACTAGAAAGAACATTTCACGTTTTAGGCTAAAGTTGTATATGCATTTTTTAACAGAGCATATGTTCATATTTGCTTTTACAGTTGGCACCATCACCATAACACTCCAAGCATAACTTCTCTACTAATGGACTGAGAAAAGGATTAAACTGAATTCTTAAGGAAAACCTGTTTGCGAAGGTGCGACTGGGAGCCTATTCAACAAATGTAGCTTTCAATTTCCACATTAAAATGAAATTTTAATTCTGCATTAGTGGGCAAAAGATGAAAGAAAGAATATTGACCCAGGGAATTTCCCTTCTCCCCCAGTATCTTGCAGTAGAGACTCTAGCCCAAATTGAGGCATGACATGCTATAAATAGTGGTGTAAATTACACCATTACACTGCTCCCTAATGAGTAAGTGTAAACTGATGGGTCTTCCATGCCAAAGGGACAGAAGACCAGGCAGGTAGCAAGAAACACAGGAGTGGATGAAGGGAAGCTTGTTTGACCTTATACCTTCCTTTTGGGTCATTTTCCTGCTATATCCTTGCCCTTCTGTTCCTTCAGCATATAAATTATGTCAGATGGGCCACATCCACAGAGATGGTATTTTGCACTTATCTTCATTGACACCAGTTTGCACCACCATTTTTGTTAGCTCTCTATCTGGCCCCAGGTATAATGTGAACATGTGAGCAACACAATGCAAAACAATTTAGAAATCTGACATGATCACCTGCTCTTGTGGGTGGCCCTAAAGAAGCCATCTCTATGAGGGTCCCTGCTCTGATTGTGCAATCAGGGTTTGCTCCCATTGTAGAACAGGCCCTATGGGAATAATCCCTCCCAGGGGACCAGAAGGGAGGGAACAGTGCCATAGAGGTTGCTGACTCCCACTTCCATGCAGAAGGGATTTGATCTTTATGTAGAGGGCGCCTTTCATGTGCAAATCTGACATGGAACAATCAAGACATCTGACTTGAAAAACATTGTTATTGTAATTTTGATTTTGCATTCTGCTCCAGTATCTGAGGTGGCAAGAGTCCTCTTATTATCACACCTACAAGGCGGATATGTCTCCCCTTCTTATCATGTGTTACTTTCCTTCTTATTAATAACACAGTGTTTCAATGAGCTGACAACAACAACTATCACTACCAGAGGAACTGAGTGATAATGATCACAAAACTCTGCTCCAAATGCAAAACCCAGTTCTGTGACCCCTTGCTTCTCTAAAGAGCAGCACATAGAAATATTTCTGCATTAAAAACTATAATAATATTAGACATGTCTTATTCCACCTTGGATGAAAAGAGAGAGGACACATTATCTGACAGATGTATCATGCTTATTTTAATTTTAATCTGTGAAAGATGCTATTATGGTGATGCACAGGATACAAGAACTTCAATGAAATAGAGGTGGTGTCTCCTCCATGCCTCCACTTTTCATTATTGCAGGCTAAAATTAAATAAATAAAACGAATAGAAAGGTGACACATCCCATCATGTACATCACCACTCCTTTCCCCAGTGGAAATCGGGGAGTCACAAATAAAGTGAAAGGAAGTGATTTCGGTTCCATCTCTGATGTGACAGCAACTATAATATGTTCAGTTCTAGGCACCACATAAGCAGAAGGTAATGGCAAATTGGAGGGAATTCAGAGAAAAGAAACAAGATGGATCAGGAACTTGGGACTCTGATTTCTGAGAAGAGATTAAAAGACTGATGGGTAAAATCCTGCCCCACTGATGGCCGTGGGGATTTTGCCATTGACTTCAGTGGAGACAGAATTTCACCCTAAATACATATAGCTTGACCATCTGATGACTAAAGAGGTGACATGAGAGCTGACAAATACCTGAATAGTATAAAAAATAGGGAGGGAGAGAAATTAATTAGTGTATGTTAAAATAATAAAATTAATAAAGGAAACATTTGGGTTGGGGTTAGGTAGAACTTCATGACAGTGCAATATATTAGGTTGTGGTACAGTCTCCCAAAATAAGGGGTGAAGGGCACCTTAGTTTAGGATGCTAAAATCTAGATAGGGCAAAGTACCGAACAATCCTGCAATGGCAAGGAGATAAGCCAGATGACTTAACAGGTCTTTTCCATCTCTAACTCCAATAGACAGGGTGAGCTACACAGGCTTGCTGCCTCTTGTAATTCATTATCTGAAAGTTGATTTTTGACCAGTTGGTTGTGACCAGTGCTTGATTTTAAGGAAAGAGGTGCCGGGGCTATGGACTGCCAGGCCTAGCAGGGCTGGGGCTCTGCTGGGCAAGCCCTAGCATAAATTAAACACTGGTTGTGACAGTGTGAGTAGCCTAAGGTTGACTCACCGCTCTGTGCACTTTTTAGGTATTGCCTCATGAGCCAAAGCGCAGTGATAAATGATTAAACACCAGGTGATTAACCAATTAACAAGGGGATTCAGCTTGTCAGTTAAGGATGGTTAAGAGAGGGACAGGAAGAAGCAGGAGAGGAAGGGGGAAGGCTGGAAGTAAGGGCAAAGCAACCTAGAATCTCAGAGTGAGATCTTCTTTCTCTCCTCCTGTACCTTGGTAGTAGGTAAAGGCTTGGGGAAACCCCTATGCTGTAGGGACCAAATACTTGTACAGGTCATTGTAAATAAAGCACATGGTGCTATAATTGCCACTTGTAGGCCGGAGGACTGTTTCAACAAGGAATTCAGGGTGAGGGAACTCCTGAAGGATTTCTTTGGAAATATATGTCGCTAGACAATACACAGCTGGCTTCTTTTAAATTTCTGTCCAGACGGATTTGGCCCACTTGGTGATGCTGACATAATGCACAATGTTCCAAGCCTGGGATTAGGCATAAACAATAACATTTGTATTCAAGCTCCACCCTGAGGAAAGCAGCTGTCCATGAGATGGACGTGATATACAGTGTATGTCATCTCGGGTACCTCAAGCATGCACAGGACTGAGAATTTAGGTGACAGCAACCTTAAATTATTGGTGTACAGAAGCATTTACTTGAAATTTATACTGCAGTGGGGCATATTTCTTGACCTGCTCTACTTTAGAGAGCTTGGTGGAGAATTAGTGGACTCAGGATTATTTATTGGGAGGGTATAACATAAATTTTCTTTAAAAAAAGATACATCCTCTAGGTCTCCCTCAGCTTCTTCCCCTGAGTCATTACCAAGTAGTTTGAAATAATCTTGATTGCCCAAATGGGAATCCTTCCTTCAGTCATGAAGCATTTGAGAAAATAAATGTATGATTAATTGCCTACTTTTATAGGTTTTTTCCCTTCTTTCTTTCATAGACTGGCACGTGGGGGAAGAGGGCAGAAAGTGAAATATTTCTTTATTAAAAGCATGGAATTGGTTTTCATTTTGTTGTAAAAGCTTCTTGATACTAGAATAAAGATTACTGTACTTTTCCATCTGTATAAATTGTGCCTGTGTATGTGCCCCATGTTGCTAAACACGCTCAGTAATTCACATCCCCCCTGTATTATAAAAAAAGCATATTGGCAGGTCTGGAGTTGCAAACTGCAGTATGACGCACAGAAAAGCGTTCTGTTATAATGAGAGTGCCCTTTGTCTCCTGTACTTTCTGCAGGTTTGGCCCTGTATTCAGATCTGATTCCTAGTCATAAAAGCCAAATACAAACTGAAGCAGTATGAGTTTTCCAAAAATTTGGAAGGAAATCTCTATGTTAGGTGCCTTTATACCGTGGCAAATTACCTGCACTACTATAATGGGTCTCGCGCTTTCTCTTCTTGGGTGGGGGTTCAGGGCACTGTTTCTTGCCCCTGAACTGGGGTATTAACTGCCCCACTAGTGTCTCCGGGTCCGGATTCCAGCCCAGGGGCCCTAGGGATAGCGGTAAACAACTAGAACTAGCGATTCTTCCCTGGGCTACTTCCCTCTCCTGCCCTTCAGCTTGTGGGGCTTCCTGCCCTCCCTCTGCACAACCCAGGTGTCCCTTTACCTAGGGTCTTGGTCTTCTTAGCCCACTGCAGCACTTCTCCAAACTGCTCTCTGCTCCAACACCAATCTACTCTGCTTCAACTCCTCCTCGTCTGATTGAAGCAGGGGGGTTTTATCATGTGACTGGCTTCAGTGCTTTAATTAATTTAAGGCAAACTTTCTTCCCTCTACAGGGAGTAAGGCTCCCTTCTCACACTCTCCTGCTGCCCTCTGGCCTGGGCTTTCCTTACTTTTTACCCCTGCTTTCAGCTTCCCCCCGACCAGGCCAGACGCTCTCCCCCCCTCCCTTTTTTTTTTCTGCTGTTGCTTGAGCGCTGGTTGGCTGCCGGCTGGCTGTTAGCCCCCCTCCCCTGCCGTCGGATGCTCCTACTGCTCCAGCTGAAACCCCCTGGGGGGTGGGCCTGCTGACCCACTCCCCAGAGGGGGGGAGTGGAGGGACCCAGCCCCCAGACCCAGCCGCTTGCTGTTTGTTTGTGGACCCGTATCTGGCCAAGAGAGACTCTTATCATCTGTTCCAGCATCCCTGGAATGCTACAGCTGCAAAGGAAGCCCGGAAAAGAAAGGGAGAAAGCCGTCTACCGGAGGAACACCGCCCAGGGAATCTACTAATCACCGTGGAGGGGGCCTTAAGACTGAGTAACTTTCGAACTGTGCTCTCATGTGAGGGGAGGCCTTGACTGTGTTTGTAGGGACACAGGGGGTGTGGCACGGAGCTGCCCCCCAATCCATCTGTGTCCTCCCAACCCCCACACTACTATCTTCACCACTGCCCCCCTCTACCGTCTTTGCTGGCTGTTTAACATCTGCCTCTGGACTCAGCTGCTCGCCCTGATTCCACCATGTGGGCCAGAAGCACCAGCCAAACAAACAGGACTCTCTGTACAAGCGTACGGTGGTTCATCTGCCCCCCCCCCCGAATTGTCCACCCCACAGCTTGTCCCTTTTTACTTGACCCCACCTCCTGTTAACCACCTGCCACCACCCCCTCTGGGGCATCAGCAATGGAGGGCACAGGGGTGACCTCCGCCGCTGCCATGCCCATCGCCTCCCCAGACTATAGGGGAGCCCCCCCAGCTGGCGGGAAAGGCCAGGGCAAGAAGAAGGGGAAGGGCCCCACTAAAACCACCAGGCCCTCCATGGCAGGGGCCACCCCCACTGCTGCAGCCCCGCCACCGACCACGGCATCCTTCCCCACTGCCCCCTCCACCAGCTCTGCGGGTGTCCCTCCCTCAGCCCCCAGGATGTATGCCCTGGCGGTGGCAGCCCCCCCGCCTGCTGCCTCATCATCTCTCCCGCCCACCGCCTCCACCACCATCAATAGCGGCCAGGGCCCCTTTCCCACCATAACAAGGAAGCACGGTGTTCGATGCCTCCTGGTGCCCGCCTCGCCCCACGTGGAGACCTATGTGCGGGTGTTGGCGAGGGTGGTGGGGCCCTCGGCCATTGTGACGGCCTCCAAAATGTACGGGAAGGTCATCTTCTTCTTAGCATTGGAGGCTGCTGCCCAGGAAGTGGTGGAGAGGGGCCTGGTGGTGGTGGGGGTGTTTGTCCCCCTAGAACCGCTAGAGGACCTGGTCCGCCTGGTCCGCCTGGTCCTGACCTCTGTCCCTCCTTTTCTCCCCAATGCTGTCCTGTTACCTGCCCTTTCCACCCTGGGGAAACCTGTTTCTGTTATCAGCCCTCTCCCGTTGGGCTGCAAGGACCCCACCCTCCGTCATATCTTTTCCTTCCACCGGCAAGTGCAGCTTCTACTGCTGTCGGTGGCGCGTGACAGAGAGGCGCTTGAGGGGTCCTTCCTAGTCCCCTACCAGGGGGCCCGTTACCAGGTGTACTTCTCCACGGGGGAAGCCCAGTGCTACCTCTGCCGGGTGTGAGGGCATGTCCGGAGGGACTGCCCCTTAGCCTGGCAAGGAGGGGCACCTGGGATCCCCGAGACCCGGTAAGACATCAGCCCCGTCATTGCCGACGCCCCTGGCTGCCCGGTACCTGAACCCGCCACCCCCCCCCTTCGGACCACCACTACTCCCACTCAGGCCCAAGGGGCACCTCCCCTACAATGCCCAGACGAGTGGGAGAGCCCCGCCCTCGCTGCTGACAATCTGGCGGGGCCTATTGAGGAGGGTGTGGTAGAGATACCACCAGACTTGGGAGAGAGCCTGCCCCAGGGAGAATCCTCCCTCCCTTATGCTGCCCCACTGTTCCCCCCTGCAAGTCCCTGAGCTATCGCCTCTCCCCCCTGACACGACCCCTGCTAACCAGCCCCCAGATGATGCCATGGAGGGCCGGGCCCTAGTCCAGGGGAAGCGAGGCAAGCAGAAGACTCGAGCTCCGCCTCATCCACCCAAAGCGGAGGCCCTCCAGAAGACCAGGAAGGGGGACACCAATGCCGAGCCTTCCGCTTTGCCCACAAGTGCGTCCCATCTGCCAGTGTCAGCCAGGAAAGATGTAGCAGCACCGGAAGGTAGTGTCTCCCCTCCACGGGAGACCCTCCCCTCCAAGACCCTCAAGGAAGCCCCTTCTGTCCTGACACTACCCGAAGCCCCCGTGAACCCCAAGGCAACCGTGGTGGCGGGTGCCAGCGGGGAGAACCCCGGGATGGCGGAAAGTGTCCTCTCCTCCATGTTCGAGGAGATCGAGGCCTTAGATCTGACCCCGGTTGCTCATGCAAACTTCGATCTGGGCGACCTCACTCCACCCCTCTTTTCCCCATGCTCCCTCCCCCTAACTGCTGCTTCTGCTCCCACCTCCGAGGAGCCCCGGACTCCTCCATCGACCCGGCTGCTGATGGCACCCAGCTGACAACCACCGAGCCTGCTCAGGTGACAGCTGGCGCCATGCGGCCGGGACACGAGTTGCCAGGGGCACTCCCCATTGGTGCAGAGCAATCGATTTCCTTCCCGGGTGGGGGCTCTACAGAAGATAATCCACCTCCTGATAATGTGGCCACTAAATCCACCATAGAGCCCGTGCCCGGTATCACTGAAAGCTCCCTCCCCACCCCCGTAACCCTTGAGCCTGATCGGGAGGCGCCACCATCCAGCTGCTTGACTCCCGAAACCCAGAACCTCGCCTCTGCCTCTGCCCCTGCCCCTGCCCCTGCCCCTATCCAGTTTACCTCCTGCAATGTTATTGCCGCCTCCTGGGAGCGGCCTTTGTGTTCTCCTGCCCCGACCCATTAGGGGCTGCTATTTTCCCTCCACTGCCCCCTATCACCTCAGGGCTTGAGGTGGGCCTAGAAGCTGCAGCCCATCAGGCACCCTGTCGGGGGTCCATACCCTGCTTGCCCATTTTAGTGGGCCACGGGGCTGCACCAAGGGCGCCGCCGGGGAACAACCGGGAAACCGTAACCCCACGCCCCCATGAGCTGAGAGGAGAGCTGCGGAAGTTTTTAGAGGATGTCCATGGCTCCCGCAACAAGGTACAACTTGCTCTCCAGCGATGGGGGGACTTTTCTCAAATCCTCCGGGCCACAAGGGCCCTCATGGGGGAAGGTAAAGGGACGGGGAAGCGGATGCCGTGGCCTACTGGCGGGTCCGCGTCTTCCATGAACAATTACTCACCTACGGGATGGGTCAAGGACTTGCATGGCCTGCTGGGGGATGCGAGCGTCCCTGCCAGTGAGGATCGCCCCCGGCCCTCCCCATGACCCCTCTCACCATCTCAAAGTTGAACACCCGGGGTTGTAGGATGGCTCTTCGCAGGTCCCAGGTGCTCTCCTTCCTTCGGGAGGGAGGGTACTCTGTGGTTTTCCTGCAGGAGACCCATACAGATCTGACCGCCGAAGACAGTCGGTGGCTGGAGTAGGGGGACAGGGTCTACTTTAGCCATTCCATGGTTCAACAGGCTGGAGTGGTGACCCTGTTCTCCCCCGACCTACGGCCCGAGGTGCTAGGGGTCGCCGAGGCCATGCCGGGTCGCCTGCTGCATCTCTGGGTCTGTATGGAGGGGCTCATGGTTAACCTCGTTAACGTCTATGCCCCGACATCAGGCCCGGAGCGGCTGCAATTCTATCAGCAATTCTATCGATTCACCCCCATCCCAAATACTTGTCCCTTTTGCGGTGTGAGGGAAACCCTGGCACATGTATATTTGGAGTGCGCCAGGCTACAGCCCCTATTCCAGCTCCTCACAAATCTTCTATTACGTTTTTGGTTGCATTTTCTCCCTCACCTTTTTATTTATGCACTCCCCATCCGTGGCCTCACAAAGTCACGGGATCTCCTAGTTAACCTCATCCTGGCCCTGGCTAAAATGGCCATCTATAAAACCAGAGAGAGGAGGTTGGCCGATGGGGTTTCCTGTAACTGTGGGGCTGTTTTCTGATCATAGAATCATAGAATATCGGGGTTGGAAGGGACCCCAGAAGGTCATCTAGTCCAACCCCCTGCTCGAAGCAGGACCAATTCCCAGTTAAATCATCCCAGCCAGGGCTTTGTCAAGCCTGATCTTAAAAACCTCTAAGGAAGGAGATTCTACCACCTCCCTAGGTAACGCATTCCAGTGTTTCACCACCCTCTTAGTGAAAAAGTTTTTCCTAATATCCAATCTAAACCTCCCCCACTGCAACTTGAGACCATTACTCCTCGTTCTGTCATCTGCTACCATTGAGAACAGTCTAGAGCCATCCTCTTTGGAACCCCCTTTCAGGTAGTTGAAAGCAGCTATCAAATCCCCCCTCATTCTTCGCTTCTGCAGACTAAACAATCCCAGCTCCCTCAGCCTCTCCTCATAAGTCATGTGTTCTAGACCCTTAATCATTTTTGTTGCCCTTCGCTGGACTGTCTCCAATTTATCCACATCCTTCTTGTAGTGTGGGGCCCAAAACTGGACACAGTACTCCAGATGAGGCCTCACCAATGTCGAATAGAGGGGAATGATCACGTCCCTCGATCTGCTCGCTATGCCCCTACTTATACATCCCAAAATGCCATTGGCCTTCTTGGCAACAAGGGCACACTGCTGACTCATATCCAGCTTCTCGTCCACTGTCACCCCTAGGTCCTTTTCCGCAGAACTGCTGCCTAGCCATTCGGCCCCTAGTCTGTAGCGGTGCATTGGATTCTTCCGTCCTAAGTGCAGGACCCAGCACTTATCCTTATTGAACCTCATCAGATTTCTTTTGGCCCAATCCTCCAATTTGTCTAGGTCTTTCTGTATCCTATCGCTCCCCTCCAGCGTATCTACCACTCCTCCCAGTTTAGTATCCTCCGCAAATTTGCTGAGAGTGCAATCTACACCATCCTCCAGATCATTTATGAAGATATTGAACAAAACCAGCCCCAGGACCGACCCCTGGGGCACTCCACTTGACACCGGCTGCCAACTAGACATGGAGCCATTGATCACTACCTGTTGAGCCTGACAATCTAGCCAGCTTTCTACCCACCTTATAGTTCATTCATCCAGCCCATACTTCCTTAACTTGCTGACAAGAATACTGTGGGAGACCGTCTCAAAAGCTTTGCTAAAGTCGAGGAATAACACGTCCACTGCTTTCCCTTCATCCACAGATAATTTCCACAGAACCAGTTATCTCATCATAGAAGGCAGTTAGATTAGTCAGGCATGACTTTCCCTTGGTGAATCCATGCTGACTGTTCCTGATCACTTTCCTCTCGTCTAAGTGATTCAGGATTGATTCTTTGAGGACCTGCTCCATGATTTTTCCGGGGACTGAGGTGAGGCTGACTGGCCTGTAGTTCCCAGGATCCTCCTTCTTCCCTTTTTTAAAGATTGGCACTACATTAGCCTTTTTCCAGTCATCTGGGACTTCCCCCGTTCGCCACGAGTTTTCAAAGATAATGGCCAATGGCTCTGCAATCACAGATGCCAATTCCTTCAGCACTCTCGGATGCAACTCGTCCGGCCCCATGGACTTGTGCACGTCCAGTTTTTCTAAATAGTCCCTAACCACCTCTATCTCCACAGAGGGCTGGCCATCTCTTCCCCATTTTGTGATGCCCAGCGCAGCAGTCTGGGAGCTGACCTTGTTAGTGAAGACAGAGGCAAAAAAAGCATTGAGTACATTAGCTTTTTCCACATCCTCTGTCACTAGGTTGCCTCCTTCATTCAGTAAGGGGCCCACACTTTCCTTGGCTTTCTTCTTGTTGCCAACATACCTGAAGAAACCCTTCTTGTTACTCTTGACATCTCTTGCTAGCTGCAGCTCCAGGTGCGATTTGGCCCTCCTGATATCATTCCTACATGCCCGAGCAATATTTTTTTACTCTTCCCTGGTCATATGTCCAACCTTCCACTTCTTGTAAGCTTCCTTTTTATGTTTAAGATCCGCTAGGATTTCACCATTAAGCCAAGCTGGTCGCCTGCCATATTTACTATTCTTTCGACTCATCGGGATGGTTTGTCCCTGTAACCTCAACAGGGATTCCTTGAAATACAGCCAGCTCTCCTGGACTCCTTTCCCCTTCATGTTAGTCCCCCAGGGGATCCTGGCCATCCATTCCCTGAGGGAGTCGAAGTCTGCTTTCCTGAAGTCCAGGGTCCGTATCCTGCTGCTTATCTTTCTTCCCTGCGTCAGGATCCTGAACTCAACCAACTCATGGTCACTGCCTCCCAGATTCCCATCCACTTTTGCTTCCACCACTAATTCTACCCTGTTTGTGAGCAGCAGGTCAAGAAAAGCGCCCCCCCTAGTTGGCTCCTCTAGCACTTGCGCCAGGAAATTGTCCCCTACGCTTTCCAAAAACTTCCTGGATTGTCTATGCACTGCTGTATTGCTCTCCCAGCAGATATCAGGAAAATTAAAGTCACCCATGAGAATCAGGGCATGCGATCTAGTAGCTTCCGTGAGCTGCCGGAAGAAAGCCTCATCTACCTCATCCCCCTGGTCCGGTGGTCTATAGCAGACTCGCACCACTACATCACTCTTGTTTCACACACTTCTAAATTTAATCCAGAGACACTCAGGTTTTTCTACAGTTTCGTACTGGAGCTCTGAGCAGTCATACTGCTCCCTTACATACAGTGCTACTCCCCCACCTTTTCTGCCCTGCCTGTCCTTCCTGAACAGATTATAACCATCCATGACAGTACTCCAGTCATGTGAGTTATCCCACCAAGTCTCTGTTATTCCAATCACGTCATAGTTCCTTGACATCACCAGGACCTCCAGTTCTCCCTGCTTGTTTCCAAAGCTTTGTGCATTCGTATATAAGCACTTGATCCTCGGTTCGTTCATGTATCCACGCGGAGTTCCTCTGGGCGGCGTCCACCGACTCCCTTGATGCTTTTGAGGAGCAGTGGGCGCTGTCCGAGGTTCTCTGCTCGGTGTCCCCATCCAGTTCCCTTTGTTTGACCCTTTGATTGGGGGAGAGAGTAAGGGACCCCAGGCCCAGCCATTGCTGCTGCAGACACCACCACCTTAGAGGGGTCCTTTCACACGTGAGCGCATGTGCTCCCCCCGGATTGTCCACCCCACAGCCTGCCCCTCTTGTTGGGTGCTTTCAAAGGAGGGAATTGTTGGTGGCACTGGGCATGGCACCAGGTAACTCGAGGGGGTGGCAGACCTTGGGAGTCGATGAAGCCCCCCACCTGGGCCCAGGCAAGCTTGAACACTTCCCTCCCCTGAAGCTAATGAGGAAACAATTGTGATTGGTTGCTGTGTTATACATTTGCATATGCTGTTGTTTTTGTTTTGTAAGTGTGTTATGCAAATAAAACCACCTTTTTTGCTTAAAAAAAAACTAAAACACTCCCCTGCTGCCCTCTGGCCATTCTGTATCACAATACCTAGACTGGAATACAAAGTATACCTGTCTCCCTGCACCAAAATTTTATTTCTGTTTCTGTCTGCCTGAGAAGAGAATTTTACCCAGGGCACATAACTAATGTATAGGCTGTGAAGAAGATTCCTACACTTGTTGGATAGCAAATGCTGCTGTTCATTTAACCCTGTTTCTTTTAGTTTTCTTCCAATCTCAGGACAACCCATTTCCTCAAGAAAAGATTGTTTTAGCAACCAAAGTCACTTTTCATGACATTGGGTGAAAGTTTTTAAAAACCACATTAAATTGACAAGCAGAAAAGTACTGCAAAACATTGTAATGGGGATGCCTCCGGACTATATTCTGCACTGTTGGGCAGACTCCTGTGCCCATGCAGAGCTCCACACCAAAGTGACTGGCATGGGTTCAGGAGTAAACTTGTATAATTTTCAGTGCAGAATCAGGGCTTAAGATTGTAGAAATACCATATAAAGGGTTAAATACTAGCAGAGTTTTACTAGAGTTGGTTGAGGATTTTTCCCAGAAGCTCTTAAAATATTTCATTTTTAAAATTTGTATCAACATTTCCCATAGGAAAGTGTCTTGTTCTTTTGACAAAAAAAACAAACACCAAAAATAACAGTTTTTAAAAACAACTTCCAGTTAAATTATTATGATTATTATTTATAACCACTTCAGTTACAATTTTTAGGTAAAAGATTTCAGTTACAACATTTTGTTCTGGTTTCTGTTTTTGCACTGAATAATCAGGAAATTTTTGTGAAATATTAGACTGAATTTTGTGAAATAATTACTTTTCATGGAAAATAAAATTTCAGTCATAATTCCACCTCTATGGCAAAATTTTGACCAACTCTAATATTGTTATATCAGTGTTTGTTTTCAGGGGATAGACACAGAAACACAAAATGTTGTCATAGAAGATGCACTGGGAGATGCATGGACCTCTCTGTAGATGGCAAAATAGAGGGAGGCAGGGAGTCCTCTCTTTTGCCATAACATGAACAAGAAAAAAAGAGAAGTAGCATGGTAATGTGGTGAAAAGTTTGTTTGTTTTTTTTTAAAAATCCCTAACTCAGCTCTTTGTATGATTAGGTTTTGCTTCTACAGTGGCTTCCTCTTCATGTCATCACGTTCATTCCTCTCACTTCGACTGAAAAAAGGGATGGTTCTTTTTGCATATGTTTGCTGGGGTATACATCGCTATACATACAAGTTAGTATGCATAAATATGAGTATTAATGGTTGAAAAACATATTGTAATTATCAACTTTTATTGCATAGGAGCCTTTTTTTCCTGTTACATTCACAGTTACGTCCTTCCTTTAATTACAGCATACACATTCTTTTGGCCCAATTAAGGGGCCAATTTTAAAGGAGTCAGTTTATACATGACTCATTTTATCAGTTTATGCATACATCTATGAGATGGGCATATCAGTTGAGACTTCCAGTACCCCTGGTTCCTGTCCACATATTACCTTGTATCTGCAATTCCCGCCCTCTGCACAGCTTAGGAGCAGCTCCATCACACTCTTCAGGTAGGACTTGGGATAGCTGCTCCATCTGACCCTCCAACAAGCATTAAGGATCAGATCCAAAGCTCACTGAAGTCTATGGAAAGTCTCCCATTAATTTCAATGGGCTCTGGATCATGTATACAGGGGTCATTACATTATTAGGATTTTAAAATATTTGATTAGGGGAAAGTTGGTGTGTGTGTGTGTGTATAACCCTGTACACTAGTATGTGCATAGTAAAATGTTTTGCACAGGGAGTAATTGAAGTATGCACTAGTAACTGCCCAAAGTGATCAAAATTGGTGAAAGTTTTTAATTTAATGTGAGTTGGATGAAGGTGGTAGTGTTTGGATCTGGAGTCTAATTAGGTTTAGGTTAAAGGCTGAGTTTAAGGCTGATTCAGGGTTTAGGTTCTAGTTTGGATTCAGATTTGACAGCACAGAAATGATAGAAATCATGCAAGATCAGTTGTTCTCATAAAACTTCTTCCAAACTATTGTTATGCCAAAATCTCATGAGAATATTTGGCTAATTATGAACTGGTGAAAACCTTGTCAGGTTTTGGCTTTAATATGAAAGCAAAATCGTAGGGTTTCAGTTCCAGATCTTCATTTAAGTGTAAGTGCACCAGGTAAGGTCAAGTCCTCCTAACACGAAACAACATGGCATTTGTTGAAGTTAGAAATAAAACCTATTCAGAGCCCTTCAAGTTCACTTGCTTCCATCCAAGGTATATCTCATGAGTCACTGGCTGCATGGGTTAAATGCTCCATGTCCATTTTAGAAAAGACATTTTTCATCCATACATTAATTGTCAGAATAGTTTGGAAAGCCAGTTACCAGTAATGGTGTGTTTGGCAGTTAGTAACAATTGCATAATCAGTTTTCATTTTCCATAGTCCAGTGAGCTAATAGAACAAGCATTATATTCCAAAGACTGTTATTTTTATTTTTTCTTATAGCCATTTGCAAATTGCTATTAAGTACAAAGTGCTATTAGGGTAGGACTAAAATATATGTAGTCTAATGCAGTGGTTCTCAACCAGGAGTACATGTACACCTGGGGTACTCAGAGGTCTTCCAGAGGGTACTGACCTCATCTAGATCAATGTTTCTTGACCTGGGGCTTGCCACCCTGCAGGTGTCATGGGACAGGTTTAGTGGTGCAAATGCAGGGTTGGCATTAAGAGATGGCAAGCAGGGCAATTATCTGGGGCCCCATACCATAAGCCGCCCCCCCCCCCCCCCGTGAAGCTAAGTTACATGCTTCAGCCCTGAGTGGCAGGGTTTGGGCTTCAGACAAGGCTCACAAGTGAATAAAACATTCAGTATAACACTGAAATGTAAATACAATATTTATATTCCAATAGATTTATTTTATAATTATATGGTAAAAATGAGAAAGTAAGCAATTTTTCAGTAATAGTGTGCTGTGACACTTGTGTATATTTATGTCTGATTTTGTAAGCAAGTAGTTTTTAAGTGAGTTGAAACTGGGGGTCCTCAAAACAGATCAGACTCCTGAAAGGGCTACAGTCATCTGGAAAGGTTGAGAACCACTGTTCTAATGTACCTTCCTAATAGTTTGTTGAGCATGTTTTTTTTAAACAGTTAAACTGTATTAGGCCCACAAATGCTCATGTAAGTCTTACTGTGACTTTTTAACATATGACAAGAGAGCCCACTACAGACTGAGAATGAAGAATTTTACACACGACTTAGAGGACTCATGTTCTTCCGCTGGCATCTCTCCTCCTAATGGCCTCACCCACTTTGTTGTATGTTCACAGTGTTACTCTGATTCGTACGTAAGGACAGGACTGGCCCAGGGACAAGAGAGGTTGAGTGACATGCACCGAAGGATCACAACCAAATTACATCCAAAGACAGGGGAAGCAATGGAAGCAGGAAAACAAAAAGAAGAAATAATATTAGAAATCATTAGAGATAGAAAAAAGTAACAAGAAAATAGAACATGCATCTGGAAAAAAGAAATTAGAACTGGCAAGGATTGTCCAAAACACATCTGCTTACTTTCGTAAATATCTGAGCACTTACCATATTCCAGCTGGAGAGGGGTCTCTGTACATATTTTTCTGCCATAGAGGAAACAGAGTAAAACTATTTGCTTTAATTTTTCCGTTTCCTTGTCTTCCTTCAACCTCACAATTTGCCTGTGGTCCCCTTCCCCTGCCCTCTCTTGGTTTTCCTCCATTCATCCTTTTTCTATTCTCCTTCACACATACAGTAAGACTTCCCTGCTGCACATTCTTCTCCAGGCCCTCAGTTCCAGAGTCTCTTTCCTCTCCTCCAGTCGTAGGCTCCTCCACCCTAGAATCGTAGTTCACCTGTCCAACCATAGTCTCTGGATCTTCAGAAGTACCCTCCACCCATGTAAGCCCATTCTCTTAGCTTCAGAGATTTTCTTTCCCCATCCAGATGCAATATCAGCAGTGAAAGAAAATGCATCCCAAATCTGAAAACCTCCATTACCTGAATGTAGGCCAAATCTCCCAGCATGCACCAATTACACAAAAACTGAACTTCCCCTTATCCAATTAAATTCTTTTCCTACATTCCATTTAAATATGCTATATGGAGATCTATTGGATAAGATTCATTGCTATAGCACAAGTCACTTTGCAGCATGAAGAATAAGTGCAGCTAAGCCTAAAACAAAGCAGAAACAATCTGAAGAAGCTTTGGTTGGCTCAGAGCTCACATGTTAATATAGTTTTTGGATGCCACACCATAAAATAATTCCTAAAATCTCATTTCTGAGCTGCTTATCAGGCTGTGGGAAATAGACAAAAGAGTTATGTCTGGTGAAATATGCTTTTATTTCATGCACATGGTGGCTGGATTAGTTCTGGCCTGACGTGGTGATCCTGAGTAGACCGGAGTTGGGTAGATGGAACACCATGAAAACATTTTATTCAAACCACATAACTGTGAAAGAATGGGCTTTGGTTGTCTATTATTACAAATAGCTTTCTTGTGTATACAGAAAAATCAAGCATATAATTGAAACAGAGAAAAAACCTTTTGTTTTTTAATAATCAGGCTGGACATCAATCTAGTACTTTGGTTGCATAAGAGAAAATGAACAGGAACGTAGTCGAATGCAAAAATAAAGACATCTCTATATTACTTATTGATCTAATATGAATTCCAGAAGTGTTCTGGAAAAAAAAAAAAAGCTGAATAGAAAATGCAGTATCTCCAATCACTATGAGCTATAACATGCGTTCTCAAACTTCAGTGCACCACGACCCCCTTCTGACAACAAAAATTACTTCACAACCCCAGGAAGGGAGACCGAAGCCTGAGCCCGCCTGAGCCCTAACTGCCCTGGGTGGGAGGGCCGAAGCCTGAGCCTCACAACTCTGGGCAGGTGGGGGCCAAAGTTGAAGCTCAAGGGCTTTGGGCCCCTGGGCTTTGGCCCTGAGCAGTAGGTCTTTGATTTCAGCCCTGGGCCCCAGCAAGTCTAAGCCAGCCCTGGCAACCCTGTTCAAAGGGAGTCGCGACCCACTTTGGGGTCCTGACCCACAGTCTGAGAACCACTGAGCTATAGAAATGATAGGCATTTTGATTTTTTGAAACAGTGACCAAAAAATCATTGCTCTATATTAAAATTTCCAACAAGAAAAAGCTTGGTTTTCTTCAGCACCTTAAATTATTATTATTTATTTGTATTACAGTATCACCTACAGGCCTCAGCTGAAATCAGGCCCTTGTTGTGCTAGGTTCTATAGATACACTTGGAATGAGACAAAGAGCTTATAATTTAAATAGACAAGACTGGGAAAGGGAATTATTATTATCCCCATGTTACAGATGGATGAAGTGCAGATATAAATCCAGAATATTTTTTACCCAGTCAAATAGAAACTGCTATTCATCTCCACACTTTGTTTTTATGTTCAAAACAGGAGAAAATTTTGATCACAAATATCAGAATGAGCCATTACTACTGCCTGATTTTGAGGTGCATGTTTTAACACATTTTTTGTGGTTTTTGGTGTGCCTGATTTTGAAACTCCTGGGATTCCTTTAAGCTTCAGATTTGTTCAAACCCAATGTGGTAAAGGTGAATCTTTTAATCAAAACTGGCATTCTTCATAGAACTCTTTGTAGTGTGGGTTCTGGAGGTCCCGTAAGCATTCATAAGGTTCCATTTGACCCCAGAACACTTACATGGGACCAACTAAGACAAGAGTTGTTGTAAAATCAAACTCAGGGTCTGATTTTGCAAACACTTTCACATATCACTGGTCCCTTGGACATCAGCCAAAGTTAGGCATATGCTATGTATTTGCAGGCTCAAAGCCTCAGTCTTTATATGATAAACTTTTGCTTTGAATCCAACAGTGGTTCACAGGCCCCAGAACTTTTCTCTGCTATTTTTTGTTTCCATGTTTGAATCTGAAACTACAGGGTTTCACATCGTCTAGGTTTGAGTTTGATTGTGAAAATGTTCTCACCACTTTCCCTTTGAGTTAACAAGAGATTTGGTATCTTTTCTATCATGTTCAGGTACCAAAAACCTAGATGAATTGATTAGCTGTCTAATAAAGAATTTCCTAGGTTTATATTTGGGGAGATTTTGAAGTAGTACATATTCCAGTCCTTTTTACAGTTCTGAAAATGATAAAGTTTTCCAAAAAATTGAGTGTGTTTTCCAACTTGTTAATGTCTTAAAAATGAAGGGTGACAACCTAAAGTTTAACATATGGGCCAGAGTGAAGATATTTGACTCACTTGGGTGTCCACAGGCCTCCAAAGACTCAAGCTCCATCTCTCAGATGTATTTTAAGGTTGCAGGGTGGGAGTGACAGATTCATTGCATGTAATATCAATGCAGTCTTAATTTTTCAGATTGTTCCAGATCACTGTGTTTGAATCAAGTGGATTAGCAATGGCATATTGTAATTGATGCACCTTTCAGCTTGTATTTTGGAATTAACTTCTGAAAGCAACAGGCCACACCGGAGACAAAAGTTTAAAAATATCACAATTAGTTGCTTTCTTTCTGTTCCCCAAAATAAGTAATTTATCATCACAGGTGGAGATTTCCTATGTAGAATCATCTGTTTCCCACAGATATATAAGGAAAGAAGGGCACCTGAATGGAGACGAGAAACCGTCAAAAAGCATTATAGCAAAGAATGTTATAGCATATTGGCAGCATATGGCAGCAGTAAAAAGCTTATGTAAATCTGGAGAAAATAAACATGAAAGCATTTAAACCACTTTCTCACTGGATACAGACAATATGCCAGGCTTAGAAACACAGGAGAAAACTTTATATAACATAGCAAGTTATTGAGGTTGGCTTGAATCATGTCATTCAACAAAATAAGGGAGAAGACACTGAACTGCTTTTTTTATTTCCAAAAATTCCTCTTAGTGCATCCAGAACATGTAAACAAGAATAAACAATCCACTTTCCCTTGTGTATTTTAGCTGGTAAGCCCATCAGGCCAGGAATGAATTATCTCTTTGTCACTGATCTACTGCTTGTCCACCATGATGTATATTTAAATCATATAAGTTGTTATTATTCCATAATAAAATAGTTATATAATTGTATGCAGAAATCAGAATGCAACTGAAAAAAAAAAACCACTGCAGAAAAATGGCACTGCTCCTGTTTACTAGTGTTAAATGTGCTCTACAGCTTAAGTTTCAGACTTAGCAAGTTGTCAAATCCATGAGCAGCTCACTTGTCTTTGGTTACTGAATGTCTCATAACCATATTGAGTCTCATTGATTTCACACTGTGTAATTATCATAGCTACCATCCAAAAAAATTTAAAGAGAGAAAGGCCATGACTGCCGGCATAGAAATGTTGTGATTATTATAATCTTGAGCCAAATTGGTGAACAAGAAGAAATAGTGTAATGTCCTTATGCCTTTCTATTTGTCAGTTGCTCTTCACTTCCTAACAATAGACAATTCTTCAAGGAGGGTGGGGACACAACCCAGGAGCAGTAAATTAAGAAGACAGTTCCCAAAGAATAGTTTTTCTTCATAGGTTTCAAGAACATGCCGCAATAAGTATCAATATTATTTGGATGTTTGGTTCCCATTTCATACTTCCAGACTCATGCAAATGAACATACAAGTGTGTCTTTAGAATGAAGGAATAAATGTTTTCACAAGCATAGACATCACAAAATAACAACATATGCATATAGATACAGATGGGATAAATTCTCCAATAGAACTATGCAGACTTACTCCAACTGAGGATCTGGCACTCAATTACTTTCAAAGTATAATACATATATTTAGAGATAACAAGGGCCAAATACCAAGTTGCTGGGCCAGGCCTGGGTGAAATACATAAGTAGGGAGAAAGGAAAGGAAGAGGCTGTACAGCAAATAGGGATCTGCTTCAAAGAGATTACTCCAGCTTACCCTTTCGCCTCACCATGCGTGTCCTTGCCCTGCCCTGGGGCATGGGTTTGCAGGGATCTCATGTGAAGCTGAGATCTGCAGTCTACAGGGGTACAGCTCCTGCATTTTCCTCCTGCATTTTCCTCTATATCCTTCTTTCCACCACTGCCATGGGGACCTTTGCACCCATGGACAAGGGACCGGAGCACAGAATCATAGAAATGTAGGGCTGGAAGGGACCTTAAGAAGTCATCAAGTCCAGCCCCCTGCACTGTGGTAGGACCAAGTATGTACCAAAGTACCAAATCTAAACCATCCCTTACAGGTGTTTGTCCAACTTGTTTTTAAAAGCTTCCAATAGTGGGGATCCCATGACCTTGGAAGCCTATTCCAGAGCTTCACTACTCTTATAGTTAGAAAGTTTTTCCTAATATCCAAACCAAAGTCTCCCTTGCTGCAGATAAAACCCATTTCTTCTTGTCTTACCTTCATTGGACATGGAGAACAATTGATCACCATCCTCTTTATAACAGCCCTCAACATATTTGAAGATTTATAATATCACAAAGTAAACGAGTGGATTCATATGCTACAGGGGTTTAGTGAAACAAATATCTTGATCTAGTTGTTTTTTTTAAAAATCAGCCATTTCATGACCACGTTTTCCCATGTGGCCAAACTGGTTGGAAAATGGTGACAACGTTTTGCTTTTTTTCTGTTATATAGGGCCTTGGTTTCTGTCATCAGCAGGATATCTGCATAGATCAGGCAATATATGATGTAGTGTGGCAATCTGTATGTCTCTTGAAGGAAATCACTGAACGTCCTGCTGCTGGCATATTTGCTGCGTGGATTTATTAGTGTTTTCATGCATATTTTGATTTCAGTGGTTATGCTGGCTACATCCATTCTGCCCTGACTGTTAGACTACTCCATGCCTTTTATGGACCGAAGGAGAAAGAACTGCACATTCCCCGGTAGCATCTGTGCATACTTTTAAAGTAGGTTTTATAGGGTTTTATTAATGAAATAAGAGAAGTATTTTGCATGTTTTATAACAATGAATTATTACTATGGGAAGAAAAGAAGAAGAAAGAAACAAAACAGCATGGGTCTGCTTCCACTTAAAGAAGCGTCTATGACTACATGAAAAATATTTTACTGATAGTCACTGCTGCATATCATGGAGCAGTCATAGCACCTCAGGGCTCTTTCCTTCCCTTCATTTTTACATATCTCTTTTAGGGTACTGTACTGCCACCCATCACCACAGCGATGATGGTGTTGTCCTTTGTGATCAAAGATGACACTGATGACGCTATTACGTCTTGTGAGTATGGCTGTGGCTAAAAAGGGCAATGCGTGAACAGCAGTCCTTTTGGCATGAAGTGCATAGGTAGCTCGATGCCAAGGAAGAGATTACAGACCACACCTGTGGAGTCTGCTGCTGTTTACAACTCAGCCTCTGTGCCTCCAGATCCATATGGTGGTTAATCCTGAAATAACCCTATTATTGACTCCTACTTGCCAGTGTGATCTGTTGCTGACGACTCCCAGCTGTCAACAGCAATGTTGCACTGTTTCAAGTTATGCTTCAGTGTGTCCTTGAAGCATTTCTTCTGTTCGCCTTGTATGTGGTTGCCCACTTTATTTCACCATACAGCAACTACTTTGGCATTCTGGTGTTGGCCATTCTCAGCTTTCGACTAGCCCAGAGTAACTGTGATCCAATACGCCTGGCTTCAATCCCTGTGGAGTGGCTACATCCCCGAACCTCATTATTGATAACTTTATTGTGTCATTTGATGCTGAGTATGGCATGCATAGGTTGTAAATGGAATTTACCTAGCAGCTTAATGTGATGCCTGTAGCAGGTCCAGGTCTCACACCCATACAACAAGTTGGACAGCGCAACCATTTTATAGACTTTTAATGTGGTTTGAAGTTTAATACCATGTTGGTGCCAGACTCTGCCTGATAGCCTGCCAAATGATGAACTGGCTTTGTTGATATGACTTGTCAGCTCCTTGTCTATAGTAAGATCATTTGACAATATACTAAGATAGCAGAAGTCTGTAACAGCATTCAGCTGTGATGGTGACTTGTGGCTTTGTGTAGGTTGCCCTGGAGCAGGTTGATACATGCCCTCTGTCTTTGTCAGTGTCAGCCCATTCCTTTCTGCAGCTTCCTGAATCAGTCTGTAATCAGTTGTCTCTCTTTTAGAGTATGTGCCTCTAGAGCAGTCATTGGCATGCAGCAGCTCATGAACAATTGCCTTGAAGACCTTTGTGAAAGTTCATAGTTTGTTTAGATTAAATAATTTTCCAGAGGATCGGACATGTATCCAGATACTGGCATTCAGGTCTCTTGTAGCATCACCAAAGATCATTGAGCATTGCTGCTTGGAAGAGATATTTCAGTTTTGGATATCTCTTTTAGGGTTTTGCACTGCCACCCATCACTGTAGCATATAATAGGGATACACCCATAAAAGCTGTGGGCTAAGCATCCTCTGCAATCCCAGTGACGTTAATGGGACTGCATGAGGTACAAGATTTTGGCCCAAGATCTTTATTAAGAATTCATCTGTTGGTGCCAGTTCTTGTCCATTCACTGAACAGAACACAGACCATTTTCCAGGGTCAAATAAGACTGGGTAAGGATTCAATTCTTTTCTGCCATATTCCCTTTCTCTTCCTGATTCTCAGCAGGGAGTCCTCCTTTTCTCTTCACTCCTTTAGAACATAAGAATGGCCATTCTGGGTCAGACCAAAAGTCCATCTTGTCCACTATCCTGTCTTCCAACAATGTCCCAGAGGGAATGAACCGAACAGGTAATCATCAAGTGATCCATTCCCTGTCACGCATTTCCAGCTTCTGGCAAACAGAAGCTAGGGACACGATCCCTGTCCATCCTGGCTAATAGCCATTGATGAACCTGTCCTCCTTGAGTTTATCTAGTTCTTTTTTGAACCCTATTATAGACTTGGCCTTCACAACATTCTTTGGCAAAGAGTTTCCTCTAACTTTCCAATTGGCCACATAGCTTTCTCTGCGACCTTTCAATAGTTTCAGGCTCACTCCCTCTTTGCACGCTCCAATGCGCCTCCATTTTCATCTCTCCTCACTTCATGCCACTAGATCTCAGATCCTTCCTGTGCTGTGATCCTCTTCTCAATGTTCCCTTACCAGATCCAGCAGGTCTGACTGCAGTGCTGCAAACCTTATGTGTTCAAAAATCATGACTCAGGCTCCAAAAATTATGAGATTGAATTAAAATTTATGAGACTTTTAAAAAAATATCATGTTGTTGGGATTCCTTTTATTGGCCTTCTGGTTTCTGAGCCTAAGCTGCATGGGCATCACACTTTCCAGCTTTTCTCTGAAACCATGAAGCCTACTTATTTTTTTTAAAATGAGAGCTGAGATTTTCACATAATGACTTGCCTCCAGAAACTTTGGGCCTTTCAGGACACCAGATATCAGGAGATTCATGATAAAAAATGTGAGATTTGGCACCATTGTGACTGCTTCTCTGCTAGGACCCAGCTACACCCAAATTCAAACATCGTACTTTCAGAGGGCCTGTGCATAACTCTGGGCTATATGGAATGAGCGCATGGGAAACTATAAATCAGTGGCTGCTAGGTACCAATGCTTCTGGCTGCAAGCTGCTATGAATCGTAAGGGCTAACAGTGCTGCTGTGAACTGTCAGAATAAAGGTAGCCTATGACAAGATTGCAAGTCAGGAGAAAGGGGATATACTGAGGAATGGGGACATGTGGGAAGGAGAGGCAGTCAGGACATTTCTGAAGGGAGAAGGAGGCAGTCTCTCAAAGCTTAGTTAATTCAGGAAAAAAAGCTTTTGAGGCTTATCCAAACTAAACCAAAGCTCATAACTTTTTGAAGTTAGCTTTGTCCCAGGTTCTAATCCCCTTTTTGTGATATCACAAACATTTCCATGGTGTCAAAGAGTGGTGTTACAAACAGAATGACTACTTCAGGCGGGAAATAAGCAGCATTCTTGATCCTGCTGGATGGCCAACGTATTATAGTAATAAATAGCATGGATAACTTTAGAGACAGAAAGTATTAAATAAAACACAGGCCCCTCTATGCAGAATTGTCTCCGAATTAATGTTTTCAGTTTTCTATAAGATATCTGTCAAGTGATATTGTATGAAAAAATAGCTTTTGTGTACAAAGCTTGCTTGTTCTAGTGGTGCTGACTGAAGAGAAGTTCATCTCTATTCCCCACATGCTTTTTTCTTCTTTGATAAAGGATTTCCCTATGCCTACTTGCGCCTTCCATAGCTTATTTCATGTAATAAACAGCTGAAACACTACTGCCCACAACTTTGTTTTCATAACATGTAAAATAAGAAAGATTATCTTTTGCATGCTTGACTTAGTGAGCGCTCATTTTTGGCAATTAAAGTTGCTGAGAAGCAGCTGGAATGATTCCTGGGTCTCTAGCACTGAGAAAACCTTTCTTATTATTGTAGCTGATGGAAAATAGAATCAAAATGGTTTTCAAACAGGTTTTTGAGAGACTTGCAGTTTGATGAGCTGTCTGCCTCTCAGCTTCCTTATTCTTCCATCCCCTCCTTCTCTGCTCTCCTTTCCTGCTTGTGGAAGAGCTCACTAGAGCATCTCTCCTCAAGTGGCCCCTGCCAGTGGTCACTCTGGCCCTGCGGCAGTCTCTTTTCCTCTAACTTGGCCCCCTGGCCAGGTCACAGTTTAATCCCGCCCCTTTAGGATAACAAACTCCAACAAATAAAAGTCCAAATGTCCTTACAAAAAGGTCTATGATCCCAGCTCTGGGTCCAGTGGTCCTCATACCCTTCTTTCAGGGCTCTTGTCATCCTTGTCCCCTGCTCCAGCTTCAAGCCACTTCACTAGTAGCTGGTAAAGGAACCCAGGCCCTCCCGCTCCACTGGATTCCAATTCAAGGACCCTATAATCAGCAGCCAAGGTCTGCTCCTTCAGTCTGCCTGTTGCTGCCTCCCTGGTCTGCTTCTTACTGTAGCCTATAAACAGGCCTCTCCCACTGCCTCTCTATGTTTACTCTTCTTTCAGGCCTCTCCCCAGGAATCCCCAATAAATCAAACAAAAAATACAACATAACCAATATTCTGCCCTCCTCAGAGTTAGCCTTTCACATCTCTAAGTTTTCCTGGCTTTGTTCGTCCACTGAACACCTCCCAGTGCTCTCTTCCTGGACATCCGGATCTTGGCCTGTACCAGGGCTTGTCACCATTGCAGTAGCTCTGCTCCCAATGGCTGCTTCATTTCTCTCCTGGTCCCTTGCCAGACTCCTCTATTCAGGAGAGGATTCCAGAGCCCTCTCCCCAAGGCTTCCTTCTTGACCCTCCTCGGTTCTCCATTCTCTGGTCCCAGAGACTGACTGCAGAGTCCTTCTCTCACTCCCTGTAGATACCCCCTGCGCTAAATATCATCTGTTTATAGTCCTCTCCCAGCCCCTCACCAGCTGGTCTTCATTATCAGTTAAGTCTGACTCCCTGTCCTGGTGCAGTCCGGTAGGTTAATTGGCCTCTCTGGCCCACATTAACCTGTTCTTTGCCCATGTGGCATCACACTGCTGCTTCTCCTATTTGGTTGGGCGTAGCTTAATTCTTCCAGTGGCAGGGAGGGAAGTCCCACCATTATACTGAACAGTTCCCTGGCTCAGGAAATTACAACTATGAGACCACAGAACCAGAAATTGCTGAAGTTCCCAAAGGTAATTGATGGCAATTTTAAGGAACGGTACAGTGCTCCCCTTTTTCAAGCAAAGGCTTAAGCCTAGGCTGCTTTAGTCACAACTTCATCAAGGTCCATTTCATAGTTTCATATTTCATAGTTTCATAGCGTTTAAGCTAGAAGAGACCATTAGATCAAGTCTGACCTCCTGCATATTGCAAGCTATTAATTTTCACCCAGGAGTAACAAAGGTGCCAACAATGCCCAAGGCCCACACAATGTCAGGGAATTCATTAGGTCAATGGTTAAACTTTTTATTTTGCAAACTTTGGTATTTAGATGCTGCTTGTAATTATTAGAACAGGAGCACTGACTGTTGGGAGTCTGAAGGGACAGGAAACAGGAAGGGGGGGCGGAAGTTGAGGAGGCGGAATGAGAGCTACGGAGGGTGCAGCAGCAGCTTGGTAAAGAGGTTTCCACTTTAAAAATAAAGTCTCGTTGAAGTTTGTTAGTACCTTGCCTGGTTGCTACAACATTTTGACTCCTCGGAATGGGTTTCACCTATAGTAGTGACGCAGAAGAAGGGTGGAGGCATTCACCTTTGTGTGGACTTAAGGGAGTCAAATAAAGCTATTGTGATTGACAGCCACCCTCTTCCTCACACAGAAGTAGTATTTGCAGAACTCCATGGACCAAAGATGTTTTCTACTCTTGATTTCCAGACTGCATACTACCAGGTTATGTTGCATGAAGATAGAGACCTCACAGCATTTATTACACATGAGGGACTATTTTGTTTTAAACGTGTTCCATACGGTCTCGCATACGCCCCAAGTGCCTTCCAAAAAATGATGTAATTGATTCTGAAGAATCAACATGGAGTTCAGTGCTATCTGGTCAGGGCCGGTGCAACCACTAGGTGAGCTAGGCAGTCACCTAGGGTGCCAAGTGGTTGGGGACGGCCAAAAGCACGCTCTGGGGAGGTGGTGGAGCAGAGGTGAGCTGGGGCAGGGCCGCCTGCAGCAAGTAATGGGGGGGGGCACACAGGGGAACAGCTCCCCGCTCCAGCTCACCTCTGCTCTGCCTCCTCCCCTGAGCACCCCGCCTGGCTTCTCTCCCTCCCAGGCTTGTGCGCCAAACAGCTGATTGGTGCCACAAACCTGGGAGGCGGGAGAAGCGGTGGCGTGCTCAGGGAGGAGGCAGAGCAGAGGAGAGCTGGGGTGGAGAGCTGCCGCATGGCTCCTGGGCCAAAGGGAGGGGTAGGGCGGCTGCGGTGGGGAGTTGACGCATGGCTCCCCAGGCCGAGGGGAGGGAGGGAGAGAGGGAGCAGAGGGGAACTGCCGCAGGGCTCCCGGGGGCGGGCGCAAGTTGGAAGTTTTGCCTAGGACACGAAACATCCGTGCACCGGCCCTGTATCTGGATGATATTATCGTGTTTGGAAATACTTCTGAGGAGCATGACAATAACCTACAGTGTGTACTAAACTGCATCAGCAAAGCAGGCCTCAACCTCAATAGGTCCAAATGTAAATTTAGACAAACTGAACTCTCCTTTCTGGGGCATACAATTTCACAGGTTGGACTAAAACCTGATCCAGATCATATCCTGGCAATTTCAAATGCTCCTCCTCCAACAGATTTGCAAACCTTATGTTCCTTCTTGGGTCTTACCTCCTGGTATGCAAAATTCATTCCCAATTATGCTTCTGTCATTGAACCATTATGAGATTTACTACAGAGAAGTTCAACCTTAGTGTGGACAATGGATGCACAAGCTAGTTTCGAAACGGTGAAAAACTTGATTGTACATAGTCCAGTACTTGCACTATTCACTCCTGCATTGCCCACAGTTGTAACTACTGATGCTTCTGATTATGGACTTGGGGCTGTCCTCACACAATTTCATGAGGACAACACAGCGAGGACTGTTGCATTTGCTTCAAGGACACTAAGTAATGCTGAGAAGAAATATTCTACAGTTGAAAAAGAAGCACTTGCTTGTGTCTGGGCTACTGAAAAATGGAGAACTTACCTGTGGGGCCGCACGTTCAAGTTGCGCACAGACCACAGCCCTTTGGTGATGTTGCTCACCATAAAAGGACTGGGAAGAGCAGGATATCGTATTGCTAGATGGTCTGCAAGACTACTCTTTCTATTATGAACTGGAATATAAGCCTGGAAACCAAAATGTGATCGCTGATTGCCTTTCTCGCCTGCCTTTGCCTTCACCAGATGGTCCACCGGAGAATAAGTATGTAGTGGTTGCGCTTATTACAAGCGCTCTCACTGCAGTTACAAGAGAACAATTTCAAGCTACTTGTTCAGCGTGTCCAATTCAACAAAAACTATGGGAATTTCTGACAAAGAGATGGCCCAGTCACCCAAAAAACCTTGACCCAGTTTTGCTGCCTTATTTTAGAGTTCGGGATGAACTTTCTTTGCTTGATGGCTGTGTGCTACGAGGTACACACCGGCTACTTGTGCCAGAAGAATTACAGTCAAAACTCATACACCTGGCACATGATACTCATCAAGGAATTGTCAGAACCAAACAACGACTATGGGATCTGTATTGGTGGCCAGGGATGGACTCTCAAACTGAAGCACTCATAAAATCCTGTGTCACTTGCCAAATGCATGATAAGACAGCAGTGACATGTACCCCTCCATTACAGCCTGTTCCTCTTCCTGAATCTGCATGGAAAAAAGTGGCAATTGACATTGTAGGACCCTTTGATACTGCTCCAAGTGACTGCCGTTATGCCATCACTTTAATAGACTATTTCAGTAAATGGCCTGAGATAGCTTTTACATCGCAAATCTCCTCTGATACAGTAATTAAGTTCCTCTCTTTAGTTTTTAGCAGGGAAGGTAACACCAAAGAACTGGTTTCAGATAATGGTAGCCAATTTACTTCCCTGAAGTTTGAAACTTTTCTAGCAGAGGGCAACATTTTACACAGAAGGTCATCCCTATTTCCCCATTACCCTCAAGCCAATGGGGAAATCAAATGATTTAACAGAAATTTGAAAGAGAGTTTGCAAACGGCTAAACTGAAAGGGCAATTGTGGATAACCTTCTCTAATGATTTCTTGCAAGCATACCGGGCTACACGACATGCCACAACGCAAAGATCATCCGCAGAGTTACAGAATGGGAAACAGAAGAATACTAAACTGAACATTGCTGGATTGTTAAAGGCACGACCTGATGCCTCAACCAAGGATGATGTGAGAAAAACAATTGAACAGAACCAAGCAAAGTCTAAAGCTTTCACAGGCAAGCGGCGGGGTGTTAAGGAACCAAAGTCTGAGTGTGGTTCCTTTGTTAGAATACGAAAACCTGGAATTTTATGCAAAGGGGACCATAAATTCACAGCTCCTCTTAAAATCATAGAGAAGGGACCTTACACCTATCGACTTTCTGATGGGCGGGTATGGAATGCTTCTTATCTTGCACCTGCCTATGCACCAAGAGGAGATTATGCCAACACCCAGTCTGCATTGGATGACTTCACCATAGTATCCACACAACAAGACATTGCACTGGAACCGGGGCTTGAGACGGCCTGTCAGACCCAGACGACCATCTGTCTGGACTAGAGACTATGTTATGTAGTATCTACAGTGTTTTCAGTGTAATATTTCTGCCAACAGTATAGTGTCTTGTTTCATATTTGTTCCTGTGGTTAGAACAACAATGTTTATTTTAATTGGGAGAGTTTCTTAAGAGAGGAGGGAGTATGGTGTTTAGATGCTGCTTGTAATTACTAGAACTGGGAACACCAGCTGTTGGGAGTCTGAAAGGACAGGAAACAGGAAGGAGGGGCGGAAGTTGAGGAGGTGGAATGAGAGCTACTGAGGGTGCAGCAGCAGCTTCGTAAAGAGGTTTCCACTTTAAAAATAAAGCCCTGTTGAAGTTTGTTAGTACCTTGCCTGGTTGCTACAACATGGACCACTTGAAAATTGCTGAGGGTCTCAGCAGATCACTTAATGATCTTTCCAAATGTTGTTTGTACCATTAGCTAACCACAGTAAAGCGCTTTGGATAAAAACACTATATAAAAAGACTTAATAATTAACTTTTTTTGTTCTACAAATAAAAGCACACAACTCATATTTTAATATCAGTAGTCTTACCTTTCTAATGCAATGGATGTTCCCTCTCTCCCCTGCTGCAGCAGCTCCCAAGCTGGGGCTGGGAAGGAGGGGGATCTCTCCCTGGGAGCCGCAGCCCTGGAGCTGGGGATAGTCACCTCTTTCTCTACCTGCCTGGCACATCCCAATTTTCCCCCCACACTCTCTTCTCACCCCACTTCCTCCTCCCATCTACCCTCTATTCCCCACAAGGCCACTACCTCACCTTACATGTGCATCTTCTGCAGGGTCCAGACACCTAATTAATGCCCGAGTGGCTCCACTAATTAGGTGGGTGACCCTTCATTCTCTTATGTGTGGAAGCCCAGGTGTGCACCTTAGAGGGAACTATCCACAGATCACCTGAATGGAGCTCGCGGCCCACTGGTGGTCCACGGACCACAGTTTTAGAACCTCTGGATTATGTGACTTAAGCCCAGATGATTCCAGCAGGCAAACAGAGCAGCCCCTCCATGAAATACAAACAATGGCTGGCTCTCAAGAAGAGCTATACAAAATTAGAGTGCTGTGCAGATGGTCCAGAAGTGGAATGGCATCTGGGACTAAAGCCTTCAAGTATACTGCAGAGTCCAAAAGGTCAACCTCTGGTGAGATGGCCTCTGCTCCAGGAGCATATTCAAGATTGCTGTTTTTTGAGGCTACTGAATGACAATGATCAAAAGAATGGTTCCCATCCCTCACTTTCACATAATTCATTTGCGGATGTATTCCTTCACTCCTGATTCAGTAGTTCTCCACTGCCTTCCTCTAGACATGTTCCCTTCATTTTCAGAAGCCAATGGAGATGGGCCATGGAAGACAGCATAGTGACAGATTACAGGTTTTTCATTATGCTTTCTCTCTCCATCATGTCTCACCTGATTAAAATCACAACTGGTTACCAACATGGAAGCTCTCCTTTTCTTTCACTTAGTCAAAATCTTTCATTTCATGATCTTCTTCTAGACCAGACAGGTTTCCTCTTTCTGCTGAGACTAGCCATGTGGATTGATGAGTCAAATAGTTTTGTGACATAAAAGAAGTGGGTGGATTGCTGTCCTGAACCTGTCATCTTCACATTGCTGAATGCTGATATTCAGTCACCCAGAACAAAAAACAGAACTTTACAACTGGGCTACTGATCCAACGTGATCTTTTTTTTTAATCCATCCTGACTCGTTCTGTAATGAACTCTCTGAAAGTCATTATAATGAAATGATCACAGGAAAAGGACAGAACACTTGACTAGTCATAAATTCTCTGACTTAAGATTTACAAACAAACAAACAAACAAACAAACAAACAAACAAACCTCAAATCTCTGGCAATTTAAATCAGTTTGGTTTAATCTGTTTTCCCCCACTCTGGTTTTCATTTGTTTTGCTAGTGCATTTTTTTTATTTCCACTCCCCCTCTTCACCCACTTCAATCATTTCTTTTGCTTACTTATAAAGAGGCTTATTTTTGGGATCAGAAATGTCCTTTTGATGCAAGCCATTTTAAAATAAAAAGTCTCCCATAGTATTAAACTATCAATCAACATTACTTGTATATTTAGATTTTTAAATATACGTTTCATTATTTCTGAGATCCCTGTGGACGGTCTTTGATTTTCTAAAGAAAGATTCTAAAAGAAACAGAACTTTATTATAAAGAAAAAAGGTAAAAGAAGCACCTCTGTAAAATTAGAATGGAAGATAATCTTACAGGGCAATCAGATTAAAAAAAACAGAGGATTTCCCTCTGGGCCAAACTTTAAAGTTACAAAAAGAAAACCAGGAATACACCTTCCTCTCATCACAGAGAAAAACACAAGCCAAAACAAAAAGAAGCTAACACATTCCCTTACTAGTACTTACTAATTCTAATGGAGTTGGATTGCTTGCTTCCTTGATCAGTGTCCGGCAAGCACACAGAACAGACAGACCAAAATCTTTCCTGCCCACCTCACAGATTTGAAAGTATCTTGTCCCCTTATTAGTCCTTTTGGTCAGGTGCCAGCCAGGTTACCTGAGCTTCTTAACCCTTTACAGTAAAAGGATTTTGTGCCTCTGGCCAGGAGGGATTTTTTAGTACTGTATACAGGACGCTTGTTGCCCTTCCCTTTATATTTATGACAGGCCCCACTATATTAATTGCCAGTTGTAAGTAGACATATGAAAACTGCAATAGAAAAAAATGTAGCCACAACCTTCTCTGTACAAAAACATGCATCACAAATACTTCTTTGATATTTTTCCATAAAAGAGAAACCTTGAAACAAAAGCCAAAATGTGACATGACAGAAGCACAACTTTTATGGTATTTAATGGTTATATCCACTTGGTTATAGTTAACCCCGCTATAGCGAAAGGGTGTTTGGGGAAAATCAAAGACCATCCATAGGGATCTCAGAAAAGTTCCACAGCATGCATTCGATGAAGTGAGCTGTAGCTCACGAAAGCTTATGCTCAAATAAATTGGTTAGTCTCTAAGGTGCCACTAGTACTCCTTTTCTTTTTGCAAATACAGACTAACACGGCTGTTACTCTGAAACCTGTCAGAAAAGTTCTGTTTCTTTTAGAATCTGACTGGGGTATTTTTTAGTGTCCTAAAAAACCCCAAGGTTGGTCTGTGCTCATCTTGTTTATTCTCAAGCCTCCCCAGGAAAGGGGGTGTGGGGTTTTGGAGGATATTAGCGGGGAGTAGGAAATCCAAGTGGTTCTTTCCCTGTGTTTGTCTAAATCACTTGGTGGTGGCAGCGTTACCTAATCCAAGGTACAAGGGAGAATTTGTGCCTTGGGGAGTTTTTAACCTAAGCTGGTAGAAATAAGCTTAGGGGGGGTCTCTCATGTGGGTCCCCACGTCTGTACCCTAGAGTTCAGAGTGGGGAGGGAACCCTGACAGGGCCAAATTCACCTTTGGTGAAACTCCATTGACTTCAGTTTCCCAATATGATCATTAACCTGGCCTATACCCACTGATATTCAATGAAAGTTTTGTCTGACCTCAGCTGGAGCAGAATCCATAGGTTGACTGTCTCAGCAGCTATGGCAACCTCTGTAAAGTTCATTGTGCATGTGTATACTCTGTTCTGGACCTTATGACAGCAGTGGAAATTAAATTATGGGAGTTTTGCCATTGATATAAATGGGGCCAGGATTTCACTACTGGAGCCTTAAAATTCCTCTTCCTTTGTAGGACTGGAGTATCTTTTTGTGAGTGGAATTCAATGTTATCCAATGGAATTCACCATAGAGAGCAGATAATTCCCTACAGGACAGGTACTTTGTACCATACCTATCACAGAGCATGCCTCATTTATGTCAATGGCAAAACTCCTATTGACTTCAGGATTTCAGTCCAAGTTTTTAGATGGGACTAGCAGATACACCATTGTAAATCTGGAATAATTTCCCTTGTCAGTGAAATTATTCCAGATTTACCTTAACGTATCTGAGATCAGAATCTAGCCCACACATAGCTAGAGAGATGATCACATAGATAAACAGACAGACTAGCATGAAGCCCGAGTATCAAAGCCTAAGGCTCAAATTCTCCACTAGATACCAATTTCTTGAGAAAAATTAGAGTGGCAGGTGACAATCTGTTTCTTGCTTTTCATGTATGGCCTTCCTGATGAACAATAAATCTTCCTCCGTGATAAACCCCACCTTCTCTTCAGGGTCTTTGATTGCTCTGTATTACAGCAGTTGCTCAAACAGTAGGAAAATCCAGGGTGAACTTCACCACTGTACAGATATTATACTGCTGAACTCTGTTTACAGCACACACTCAGCGAGTTGGCAATTCATTCCACAAATAATAGAATCATAGAATATCAGGGTTGGAAGGGACCTCAGGAGGTCATCTAGTCCAACCCCCTGCTCAAAGCAGGACCAATCCACAACTAAATCATCCCAGCCAGGGCTTTGTCAAGCCTGACCTTAAAAACTTCCAAGGAAGGAGATTCCACCACCTCCCTACGTAACACATTCCAGTTTTTCACCACCCTCCTAGTGAAAAAGTTTTTCCTAATATCCAACCTAAACCTCTCCCACTGCAACTTGAGACCATTACTCCTCACTCTGCCATCTGAGAACAGTCTAGATCCATCCTCTTTGGAACCCCCTTTCAGGTAGTTGAAAGCAGCTATCAAATCCCCCCTCATTCTTCTCTTCTGCAGACTAAACAATCCCAGTTCTCTCAGCCTGTCCTCATAAGTCATGTGTTCCAGTCCCCTAGTCATTTTTGTTGCCCTCCGCTGGACTCTTTCCAATTTTTCCACATCCTTCTTGTAGTGTGGGGCCCAAAACTGGACACAGTACTCCAGATGAGGCCTCACCAATATCGAATAGAGGGGAATGATCATGTCCCTCCATCTGCTGGCAGTGCCCCTACTTATACATCCCAAAATGCCATTGGCCTTCTTGGCAACAAGGGCACACTGTTGACTCATATCCAGCTTCTCGTCCACTGTAACCCCTAGTTCCTTTTCCTGCAGAACTGCTGCCGAGCCATTCGGTCCCTAGTCTGTAGCGGTGCATTGGATTCTTCCGTCCTAAGTGCAGAACTCTGCACTTGTCCTTGTTGAACCTCATCAGATTTCTTTTTGGCCCAATCCTCCAATTTGTCTAGGTCCCTTTGTATCCTATCCCTACCCTCCAGCATATCTACCTCTCCTCCCTCATCTGCAAACTTGTTGAGGTGCAATCCACGCCATCCTCCAGATCATTTATGAAGATATTGAACAAAAACGGCCCCAGGACCAACCCTTGGGGCACTCCACTTGATACCGGCTGCCAACTAGACATGGAGCCGTTGATCACTACCCACTGAGCCTGACAATCTAGCCAGCTTTCTATCCACCTTATAGTCCATTCATCCAGCCCATACTTCTTTATCTTGCTGGCAAGAATACTGTGGGAGACTGTGTCAAAAGCTTTGCTAAAGTCAAGGAATAACACGTCCACTACTTTCCCTTCATCCACAGAGCCAGTTGTCTTGTCATAGAAGGCAGTTAGATTGGTCAGGCATGACTTGCCCTTGGTGAATCCATGCTGACTGTTCCTGATCACTTTCCTCTCCTCTAAGTGCTTCAGAATTGATTCCTTAAGGACCTGCTCCATGATTTTTCCAGGGACTGAGGTGAGGCTGACTGGCCTGTAGTTCCCCAGATCCTCCTTCTTCCCTTCTTTAAAGATGGGCACTACATTAGCCTTTTTCCAGTCGTCCAGGACCTCCCCCGTTCGCCATGAGTTTTCAGAGATAATGGCCAATGGCTCTGCAATCACATCCACCAACTCCTTTAGCACCCTCGGATGCAGTGCATCCGGTCCCATGGACTTGTGCTCGTCCAGCTTTTCTAAATAGTCCCGAACCACAAATAATAACGCACAAATGTTTCCAACTTGAAGAGCTTTACAGAAATGCACAGGAACCTTCTATTTCATAAAAAATGCGTCTGTTTATCTATCAGAAACACTGACCTGCCTTTGATTATGCCCAGGACTCTATTCCTTCCATTATATTCACTCACATCATCATCCGCTTTTCAAAAGCCTCTAGAATCCCACAAAATACTTCAAGTTCAAAGCAATCTTTAATAAATCTTTTCTGGGGCAACTGGGATGAAGCAGTAGATTAGAATTCCAATACAGCTGAGATTCATCCAAGCAGCAGCAGTAGTTATTTTTCAATACAGTTTGGGCTTGAATCTGATCTTGTTTATACCAACGTAAATCGGGAGTAACCAGTAAAGTCAATGAAGTTGCACTGCGTAAAGCCAGTATAACAGAGATCAGAATAATATTCTGAGAATTGAAAATAAATCAGTCATTTAATTATAAGCTACTCAATATTGTTTCAATTACAGATCTCACTCAGCATCCATGTTCCCTAATTGTTTTCTCAGTAAAGCTTTGAATTAAAATTCCCTCATTTTTTGTAAAGTATTCACTGCCATTTATCAGATAAAAATAGAGAACAATAAAAAGGAAGATGAATAGCTTGCAATTAAAGGCCAGTGCTGCAGAACTGTGTCTTGGCTTAATAGGTTAGCTGTAAATTTCAATCTAATAAGCTGTTTTTCAGGGTTTTAGTGTCACTGTTCCCTTTTCTATTTGTGATTGAGAATCAAGTGGCTGATGTCATTTGAACCTAAGTGAATGCATTTTAAGCATGCACTGAGGTGTGTTAAGTATGAAATTGTAAATTTACACAAAAAATATTTTATAATTACAATGCAAAGGATTTTCAGTTAGAACAAAGGGATTTTCCCTATGCAGTTATGTGGCTAGATATTAAAAAAAAAAGTCCTGGAAATGTTATTTGTGCTCAGAAATTCACACTATACTTATCACCCATATGCTACTTAATGTATCTCTCTTCCATTCTGTGTCCTTTATTTACCCTTATACTAACAGATTGAAACAGCACCTTTTCCTCTGCATTCAGACAACAAATAGCTCTTATAGTCGATAAAAAAAACTTGAAGTAATGGATACTGATGTTGAAGCACAAACTAACAAATTCAGCAATAAGGTGGAGGAGGTAATATATTTTATTGGACCAACTTCTGTTGGTGACAGAGACAAGTTTTCGAGCCACACAGAGCTGTTCTTCAGGTCTGGGAAAGGTACTGTGCAAGGTGGAACAGATTGTTTAGCAAAGGTAGCTAGCACATATTCTAAGGGACCATTCAAGGTAGAGTGGCCAAACAACACCCCTGCAGTTATAGGACAAAAAGAGGGGGGTTAGTGGGTTACAGCTTGTTGTAATAAACCATAAATCCAGTGGTAGGTTGGATATAGAATCATCGCTCTAAGCTCATCATCAGAAGTCAGATCCCCACAGCTCAGGACACAACAACTCAAAGCAAGCCAGACCCTGCCAGAACAACAGATGCAAAACTTGCAGATCTATCTCCACTGATACAATAATCAATACCCCCCACAATTGTTACCTGTCAACTCTGTGGTCTTGGGGAACCGGACGCAGTACCCAGCCTGTCTGACTCACGAAGGACAACCCACCCACCAGCCTCTGCTTGAACCAAAACCAATCAGCAGAAAGACTTACAAAAACAATGAAAAGGCAGTGACAGACACACCTAAACCCCTCTGGACAAGGATGACAGAATTAAGGCAATTCCCCTAGCCTCATTTGCATTGAAGATGGGACAGGGAGGCATCTCCATGTGTGTGTTCATCTGATTCTGGGGCTGGAGGAGCCCAGCCCTGGGGAACCTAGGTCCTGCAGGATAGCTCCATTGGAGGGAACTTGCAGAAGGGAGAAGTAGAGCTCCTTATGAAAACACAAGCGGTACACTGATAGAATTACAGAACTGCTCCCCCTCCCCCCAAAGAGTAACCCTAATAAATGAACATGCCCCAAAGTAATGGGCAAATCTGGTAACACAATACACATTTCAAAAATCCATGGATCCAACACATGCCTATCACAACGCATAGTGCGCCTTATCCCATGCACTATATGTGCCAACAACAACTGTGTGGGTGAAACCAAATAATCACTATGCTGTCAGATGAAGTCACAGAGGAAAATGATAAAAGTCAAAAACACCATATCACCTGACAAAAACACCATTTTACAAAGCAGTCACTCTACATCTGACCTATCAGTCCTTGTCCCCAAAAGAAACCTGCACAACACTTTCAAAAGACGAGTCTGGGAGCTTAAATTCATAACTCTGCTAGACATTTAAAATATTGGATTGGATGGGATTTATGGTTTATTACAACAATCTGTAATCCACTAAACTGCTCTTTTTCTCCTTTGACTGCAGAGGTGTTATTGGGCCACTCTACCTTGAATGGTCCCTTAGAATATGTGCTAACTACTTACGCTAAACAATCTGTTGCACCTTATATTTATCTGTGACACTTGGAGTACCTTTCCCAGATCTGAAGAAGAGCCATGTGGCTCAAAACCTTATTCCTCTCACCAACAGAAGTTGGTCCAAAAAAAGATATTCCCTCACCCACCTTGTCTCGCTTATATCCTGGGACCGACATGGCTACAACTACACTGTATACAAAATGGAATACACATGCAAAATTAACTCCACAATATGCATACACCAAAAATTCCAGAAACTATTCCATGACTTCTATGCGCACTAGTTCTACCATGTACTTTCTATGTAAGCTACCCAACAAGAGCACAAGCTAAGTTCCACAGTGCACACATCACTCAGGTTCCACAATGTGTGCAGCAGAGAATGTGTAACATTTTGCAAAGTTTGTGCAATTCATTCAGACCAAGCTAAGCAATGAACAAGAATCACAAATTCTAAAATGCACAAATATGCAAGAATTTAAAATAAAAATGCAACATTTGGGGATAAAACGGATTCCACCAAATGCCCAGAACAAACCTCACTGCTTTTGATAAATCAGAAATAACAAATGGCCTGTGCACTCTATGCAATAATGCATTTTAAATATCTTGTTATTCTGCAGAAGAAAGTTCGGTCCTCTTCTCAGGGGATACCGGAAAGTCAGTTACATTGACTTGTTTGTGATACCTCTGTGATATAAATAGTAATACCCATTCCTAGAGACCACATACATTGTACTTAAGATATGGTACTGGATTTCACTTGTGGTCCTAAAGATGACATGTTAATATGTTTTTCTACTTATGTCAAATGGAAGTGTCTCTGGTGATCTCATCTCAGTCCAAAGTGGAGATATGCCTCCATCAAAAAACCACCCTGTAAATTAGCAAGTTTTGAAAACACTGATAAGGAGAATATCAGGATTGGGATAGCATAGGTTTTGCAAGTTGGGATTAGTTCTTTTGATACAGCTGTAGGTAGAAAATGTATAACATTCACCACAACATTTGGTGTACCACATTCACCACAAATGAAAGAAAGACATATATATACAGTGCTTGGATATCTTCTCTTGTTCCATATGAATATATGTAATTTAAATACTCATGGGCCAGATCCTTAGTTGGTGTAAAGTGTCATAGACCCATTGACTTGGTGTAAATCAGCACAGCTCCATTGACTTCAGTAGAGCTACACTGATTTACACAAGCTCAGGATCTGGCCTAATTTATGGTGGGAATGAGTCTATTATATACAAACCCTGAAGTCAATTATAATGGAAAATATTTAAATCTATTTACATTTAGTAATATTGTGCCTTAAAGGCCTGCTCCTGCACTGTGTAAGTTAATGGGAATGTTACTATTGATTTCAACTGGAGCAGGACGAAACTATGTGTGCCAAGTCCTCAACCCAACGTCTAGCCTGAGTACATGGGTCAAGCTCTGAGCCGGGGTGTATCAGGAGAAGAGTCTTCCCCTCATACTTCCTCCTGGAGAGGCAGGTTGGTAGGATCCATGCAGTGGCAGATCCCCAACCTTCTATTCCATGCTCCTGCTGAGGAAGGAACTTGTGTAGAACAGGGCTTCACATCTGGAGTTTGTGCACACCTCACCACCACTCCCAGAATCCAGCCCCCTTTCAACAGAAGGGCTGCACTAGAGAATGGTAGCCACAGAGGTAAGAGTTAGATGTGCCCATCGGATCTATCAAAGTCAAGGTTTTTTCAGTTATAAAACACACGGACTATGATTATTTCCCAAATATTTTGAGAAAGCCAAATTCTGCCCTCAGACACATGCACACAATCCTATGGACTTTGAGCCTAAGATGTACACACACAATATACACAAACAACTTCCAACAATTTGCGCCTCTGTATACATATCCCATCGCAACAAAATAAAATTGTGACAGAAATACTGTAGCTTTCAAAGCACATGCTGTATTGAAATGAGTCTGGTGTAGAATAGGTATTGTGCACTAGCAATCGTGCACAGTTGCTTATACTGTACAAAACATGCTGTCATAAATATAAAGGGAAGGGTAACAACTTTTCTGTGTACAGTACTATAAAATCCCTCCAGGCCAGAGGCACAAAATCCTTTTACCTGTAAAGGATTAAGAAGCTCAAGTAACCCGGCTAGCACCTGACCAAAAGGACCAAAACTGTTTCAAAGATACTTTCAAATCGTACGGGTGGGGGGAGGAGGAAGGAAGGTTTTGATCTGTCTGTTCTGTGTGCTTGCCGGACACAGATCACGGAAGTAAGCAATCCAACTCCATTAGAATTAGTAAGTACTAGCAAGGGAATGCGTTAGCTTATTTTTTTGTTTTGGCTTGTGTTTTTCTCTGTGCTGAGAGGAAGGTGTATTCCTGGTTTTCTTTTTGTAACTTTAAAGTTTGGCCCACAGGGAAATCCTCTGAGTTTTTGAATCTGATTGCCCTGTAAGATTCTCTTCCATTCTAATTTTACAGAGGTGCTTCTTTTACCTTGTTTCTTTATAATAAAGTTCTGTTTCTTTTAGACTCTGATTGGGGTTTTTTGTGTGTCCTAAAAAACCAAGGTTGGTCTGTGCTCATCTTGTTTATTCTCAAGCATCCACAAGAGAGTGAGTGCAGGAGCTTGGGGGGATATTAGGACGGGGGACTAAGAACTCCAAGCGGTCCTTTCCCTGAGTTTGTTGAAATCACTTGGTGGTGGCAGCATTACCTAATCCAAGGTACAAGGGAGAATTTGTGCCTTGGGGAATTTTTAACCTAGTAGAAATAGTAGAAATAAGCTTAGGGGGTCTCTCATGTGGGTCCCCATGTCTGTACCCTAGAGTTCAGAGTGGGGAGGGAACCCTGACACATGCATATTACATGCATTGCTACAACAACCCAGGAAAACTATTAAAATATTTTGCTTGATTTTTTTGCTTAAAATGCATGAGCTCTTAGTACAACTCAATAGCACAAGGGTATTATAAACTGGGAATTAGGACATTTTCCCAAATATATTCTCATTTTATATAGACATTTGCCACCTGAACACAGGAGTTAAGCTGCATAAAGAACACTTTGTCTTGATTTCTCCTAGAACTCCTCAGGGTCACAGGAGGATGATAGATATATATCTACACACAGAGCAGTATGGTAGAAGAATTATACATGTAAATCTCAAAAACCTAACTTAAAATGAAGCAATAATCTGGTTTCCTCTATAGCAAAAGAGCTACGAAGTTTGAAGGGCCCATTTCAAGGAAAGGGTCACACATTAGTTAGGCTGTTCTCAGTGGCAGATGACAGAATAAGAAGCAATGGTCTCAAGTTGCAGTGCGGAAGGTCTAGGTTGGATATTAGGAAAAACTATTTCACTAGAAGGGTCGTGAAGCACTGGAATGGGTTACGTAGGGAAGAGGTTGAATCTCCATCCTTAGAGGTTTTTAATGTTTTTAAGGCCTGGCTTGACAAAGCCCTGGGTGGGATGATTTAATTGGGGTTGGTCCTGCTTTGAGCAGGGGGTTGGACTAGATGACCTCCTGAAGTCTCTTCCAACCCTAATCTTCCATGATTCTATGATTACTTTTTATACAAGGAAATTTCTGCAGTAGAAATCCTGGTGCCTTTGCCTTAAATGATACTGGATGTTGTGACCAGAACCCCTGTAGGATAGGCATGACACTCAACAGTGGTATATCCTTTTGGCTGGCACAGATAGAAAGTAGGTAGTAAATGTTTGTAGGATTGCGCTCTATCCTCAGTATACCTGTGTAGGCCTGTCTTAGAAGACAGGTTCTAATATTAATTTTAAGAGAAGCATGTTGTTACAAAGCAAACTAGAATTTATTGAGAATAATTCTCGAGCCACCTGTAGAATTGAACAGAAAGGATCAACTGTGGTACAATGAACAGAGCATGGAGCTGAGATTCAAGACACTTGAATTCTACTCTGCACTCGGACAATAACACTTACCCATTCTTTGCCTCTGTAAAATGGAGTTCATAATGTTAATCAGTTTTGCAAGGTATTATTAGATAAGTGCTAGATAGATGCAAGGTATTATAGATGGATGAGGTATTGAGGATGAAAAAGTGAGCTGTGGAGTTGGATCCTATTAATGCTTTTCAATTCCATTCTCAAGATATTTTAGAAAGTTACTTGTATCTAGGGCTCGTCAAAAAAATTCTGTTGAAAATATTTTTCCATCAGGAAATTGGGCTATTGGCTAAATGAAAACTTTTGCAGAAAGTCCTAGCTTTTCATGGACACTTTTTACTTCATCAGAAACCCAAACACTTTTCAGCAAAAGATCAAAACATTTTTGATCCAAAATCTTTTTGGATTTTGGGCCAAAACTTTGTCAAAAAAAAAAAGTCAAAATTTTCTTTGGGAAAAACAAAAACAAAACAAAATACGAACAAAATTTTCCAAAGAGCTCTATTTATATCCTTCTTTTTGGGTCAAGCATCTGTTTCAAATATTGGATATTATTTATTTTTCTTTCTTCATATCTCTCTTATCCTTTTTTAGTTTTTGAAAAGATCTGATAACACAGAATTATCTTTACTTAAAGAGAACATTTTCTATCAGTGTAGGTATTCAGAATTTTCCTGATGTCTCCTGAGTTACCTATCTGAAATGTCATAAATTAGATCTTCTCAAACCACAATTTAAAAACTAGACTACAGGTCAGATCTTTGCACAGCACAGAGGACTTAATACAAAGCCCATTAAAGTCAGTGGAAAGGCTGCCATTGATTTCATCCTGACATCCAATCTCAACTTCTGGCAGTTGGAGGTTTAGGGACACGCAGAGCATGGGATTGCATCCCTGACCATCCTGGATAATAGCCATAGATGGACCTATCCTCCATGGAGTTACCTAATTTTTATTTAGCCAAGTTATATTTTTGGCCTTCACAACATCCCCAGCAATGAATTCCACGGGTTGACTTTGTGTTATGTGAAGAAGAACTTTCTTATGTTTGTTTTGAAATCTGCTGCATATTATTTTCACTGGGTGACTATGATTCTTGTGTTATGTGAAGGGGCCAACAACTCTTCCCTATTACCCTATTCACTTTTTCTGCATCATTCATTATTTTTAGACCTCTATCATAGCCTCCCCCTTAGTCATCTCTTTTCTAAGCTGAAGATTCCCAATCTTCTTAACTTCCTGTGGAAGCTGTTCCATACCTTTAATTTTTGTTGCCCTTTTCTGTACCTTTTGTAACTCTAATATACCTTTTTTACATGGATGACCAGAACAGCACACAATTTTCAAAGCGTGGGCATACCATGGATTCATATAGTGGCATTCTGATATTTTCTGTTTTATTATCTATCCCTTTCCTAATGGTTCCTAACATTCTGTTAACTTTTTTGACTACCAGTTCACATGAAGCAGATGGTTTCAGAGAACTAACTGCAATAACTCCAATATCTCTTTCTTGAGTGGTAACAGCTAATTTAGATCCTATAATTTTATACATATAGTTGGGATTATTTTTTCCAATGTGCATTACTTTGCACTATACCCAGTTTAGTGAGATCCCTTTGTAACTCTTCACACTTAGTTTTGGATTTAGCTATTTTGAGTTATACACTATATTGACGGAATAGAATATTTATTGAAAAGGGAGAATCATTTTTGTATCAGCTGTTAATTAAGATTGCGAATATATAACTTCCTATTCAAGGTATGTACTTCATTCTTGATTTACTTTACAAGTCTAAATATAATTTGAGGATTCAAATGGTTTTAAATTATATTTGTCACTGCTGAATGCATTCCTCTATGATCTAAAAAATGTTAGATGTTATATGATTGTGCATCATATGATTTAAAAAATGAAGAGTAAGCAAAAACACAACTTTGGTGCATAAACTCCAAACAACTTAAGTATATTCTTATTTTTATTATATTATGGAAATGGAATAAATAACTTGTGTCACTTTTAACCCTCTACCAGCACTTTTGGTTCTTCATTACAACTTTTAGACTAACACTAATCTTCACAATAAATGTTCTGTATGCAATTATTTCCAGGTTCCTCATCAACCTTCATGCTTATTTCTATATTGTGTACGTTCCCTAGGGGTGTTTAAATTTTCCAATCCAGGACAAGCAGCAATATTTTCCAAGTTGGTTGATAACTGACACGGAATGAGCGTGTGAGAGAGAAAAAGGTAATACATGTTTGTCATGTCTATTAGCCATCTCAGGGTGAAATCCTGTCTGTTGTCATAAGAACATAAAAATGGCCATACTGGGTCAGACCAAAGGTCCATCCAGCCCAGTATCCTGTCTGCCAACAGTAGCCAATGCCAGGTACCCCAGAGGGAGTGAATCTAACAGGTAATGATCTAGTGATCTCTCTCCTGCCATCCATCTCCATCCTCTGACAAACAGAGGCTAGGGACACCGTTCCTTACCCAGTGCGAGTTTTGCCATTGATGTCAATTGTGCTGTGATTTCAACCCCAGGTTCTTATATCACACTTATCTCCACAGTATCTGAGCTAGCATTTAACTCTTAGTTGTACCCTCATTCAAAGCACACATGGCCACGAAGTCCCATGTGTGCAAAACTATATTCTCTGTAGAGTACATATATTAGTTTTAGTCAGCACTACATTATATAGTGTCACATTCAGTACGTCACCTAATTTTATGTTTGATAGCAATTACTGTCTTATAAGATATTACACAATTGACCTATTTTTATGGTTACTGACCTGTTTTTCAAAGTATTTCAGAACTCACCTATTTTTCTAAAAAGCCTCAGTCAAGGTGCAATTCACCCCATGTTGAAGCCTAGATGCCACATGAGACCCAGTTAAGCCCCTAAGCTGGGTGACAGTCACCCATTGCAAACAGGCTGCACAAAACCCTCTGCCTTACTTAAACCCTATAGTAAGTTTATGGAAACTATGCACAGAGCTTTGCATAGGCTTCATGCACTAGGGTGGTTTTCACCCTCAGTTTTCGCTGACTCCATACAGAGGCATAATTCACATTCCTTTCCCCGGGATTTTTAACTGAGTAAGGAGTAGGTAAGGACTCCAGGATTTGTCTCACCATACGTGAATCGTGCTGCAGGAAACTATTTTAAATATATGTTTCTATTCTAATCGTTTTGATCTATCAGGTCCCCTTTGCATAGATATAAATGTGACCTTCATGTTTATCCTTATTGTGAAGTCTTTGGCAGAATAATTGTTTTTCAGTTACAAATGAAAATGAGCTGTTAAAAAAAAAAAAGGCAAATAGCCATTAGTATTGCATGACACTGATCTTCCAAGATTCAAGCCCGTAAGTTACAATCAGGGAGCAGTGACATTTGGATTGGAAATGTAATGTTCATCTTCCAAAATATTGTAATTTCCATAAGCAAGTTAGTGGCTAACTGCATTCATTTGGAATGCTGATGTTGAATTCGCTGTCAACCATCTTGCCTAATAAGGTAAATCACACAGTGTTTGGTCAGTTAAACTAAACTGAGGGAAGGCTGTTCAGTTTAGGTTCTTTTTGCCAGAAGACTCTCGCAAACCACATGTTAAAGCTCACATTCACCAATAATATACTGCAGATCCAAGAAGAAACACAATCAGGATGTGTTTGTTGCCTCCGAAGGAAAATGTAATATTACTTTTAAATGACAGCTTTGCATTGGAACAGTTAAGCTTCTGGCAACTGCCAGAGCTCAGCCAAATCATAGCTAAAAAGATGACCTGGAATTAAATGCTATCGTTGGTAAAAGGGTTGTTTTCTTACTATTATTTGTTTAGTTGTTGGGAGGGAGGCTAACCATTTGCATTTGGTTTTACTGTTGGAGACGAACAGGAATTGGCATTACCTCTATCTGCCTTTACAGAATCTGACCAATTCTTGTAGGTGTGACCCGTCAGCAGCGGCACTCTGGTATTTCTGGGAATTATGCTACAGCACTATGGCAAATAATGGTATTGTATACTATTTTTCAAGTTTTAGTGTTGGAAATGTTTTATACAGCTAAAAATACAAGAACCTGATAAGGCATCATTCTCCATTAGAATATACACAGGTACTGGGTATGGCATTAATATGTCCATTATAGTTGGAGGAGAATTTAAAACACCAGTAGATACATGGGGACAACTTCAGAAGTGATGTATAAGATGGTGTAAGTTAGATCCTTCCTGGACTCCCTCAGGCCTACTACCTAAGGTTTTTATACTACCACCTGTCACCATGTTATCTAAGCACCTTCCATGTAAACATAATAGCAATAGAGAAGTCCTTAGTGGATTTCCACCTTTTCTGGGATAAAACTCTGCTTGGGATAGGAAATATGGCTTTGAATTTTTATATTTTACTACAATCATCTTTTTTCGTTGGTAGGATTATCTTGGATCGAAGGGGGTGTCAGTGTTGCTAGTGTCATTCTTATCGTGGAAGGTGGTTTTCAAAGAGGATGGTTTTGCAGCATTTTCTAAAGATGATCAGACTCTGGATTCACCTGACCTCCTAGGGAAGGTTGTTCCATAGCTGGATCCCTGTGTTGTCCCCAGATCAACATGCTTCATCCTAGCTTTGTGATCTGCATTGTCCCAGAGGAGCACAGCTGTCAGAGCAGTCCATATATCAAAACGTGGTCTTTGAATATTTATCAATGGTTCTTGTCAAAATGGGAAGATGTATTAGTGGGGTCACACAGTGGTCAGCCCTGGGTCTGGAACTATTAGAGAGTTTCACTAATGACTTACATACAGGGGTAGAGAGTATGCTTGTAAAATTTGCAGATGACACCAAGATGGGAGGATTGCAAGCACTTTGGAGGACAAGATTAGAATTCAATATGACTGACAAATTTGAGAGTTGGTCTGAATTCAAAAAGATTAAATTCAATAAAGACAAAGTGTAAAGTACAACACTTCGGAAAGAAAAATCAAAAAGAAAATAGAAGATAATTGGCTAGGTGACAGTATTGATGAAAAGGCTCTGGGGGTTGACTCAAATTGAATATGAGTCAACAATGTGATGCAGTTGTGGAAAAGGCTAATGTTCTGGGAAGTGTTAACAAGAGCGTAGTATGTAAGAACAGGAGGTAACTGTCCCTCTCTCTTGTCACTGGTGAGGCTAAGCTGGAGTCCTCTGTCCAGTTTTGAGTGCCACACTTTAGGAAAGATGTGGACAAACTGAAGAAAGTCCAGAGGAGAGCAACAAAAATGATACGAGGTTTAGAAAACCTGACCTATTAGGAAAGGTTAAAAAAACTGGGGATGTTTAACCCAGAGAAAAGAAGATTGAGGTGGGGGGACTGGTAACAGTCATCAGATATGTTAAGGGCTGTTATAAATCTGACACTGATCAATTGTTCTCCATGTCCACTGAAGGTAGGACAAGATGGAATGGACCTAATCTGCAGCAAGGGAGATTTTATTAAATATTAGGAAAAGCTTTCAAACTATACAGGTAGTTAAGCTCTGGAACAGGCTTCCAAGTGAGGTTGTGGAATCCCCATCACTGGAAGTTTTTAAGAAGTTGGAAAAAAACCTGTCAGGGTGGTCTAGGTTTACTTGGTCCTGAGTCAGCACAGGGGGTTGGACTTGATAACTTCTCAAGATCCCTTCTAACCCTACTTTCCTATGATTCTGTTATTCTGTGATGTAGAATCATAGAATAACAGAGTTGGAAGGGACCTCTGGAAGCCATCTAGTCCAACCCCGTGCCCAGAGCAGGACCAATCCCAACTAAATCATCCCAGCCAGGGCTTTGTCAAGCCTGACCTTAAAAACTTCGAAGGAAGGAGATTCCACCACCTCCCTAGGTAACGCATTCCAGTGTTTCACCACCCTCCTAGTGAAAAAAGTTTTTTCTAATATCCAACCTAAATCTCCCCCACTGCAACTTGAGATCATTACTCCTTGTCCTGTCATCTGCTATCACTGAGAATAGTCTAGATCCATCTTCTTTGGAACCCCCTTTCAGGTAGTTGAAAGCAGCTATCAAATCCCCCCTCATTCTTCTCTTCCGCAGACTAAACAATCCCAGTTCCCTCAGCCTCTCCTCCTAAGTCATGTGTTCCAGACCTCTAATCATTTTTGTTGCCCTTCGCTGGACTCTCTCCAATTTCTCCACATCCTTCTTGTAGTGTGGGGCCCAAAACTGGACACAGTACTCCAGATGAGGCCTCACCAATGTCGAATAGAGGGGAACGATCACGTCCCTCGATCTGCTAGCAATGCCTCTACTTATACATCCCAAAATGCCATTGGCCTTCTTGGCAACAAGGGCACACTGCTGACTCATATCCAGCTTCTCGTCCACAGTCACCCCTAGGTCCTTCTCTGCAGAACTGCTGCTGACCCATTCCGTCCCTAGTCTGTAGCGGTGCATTAGATTCTTCCGTCCTAAGTGCAGGACTCTGCACTTGTCCTTGTTGAACCTCATCAGATTTCTTTTGGCCCAATCCTCCAATTTGTCTAGGTCCCTCTGTATCCTATCCCTACCCTCCAGTGTATCTACCACTCCTCCCAGTTTAGTGTCATCTGCAAACTTGCAGAGGGTGCAATCCACACCATCCTCCAGATCATTAATGAAGATATTGAACAAAACCGGCCCCAGGACCAACCCTTGGGGCACTCCGCTAGATACCAGCTGCCAACTAGACATGGAGCCATTGATCACTACCCGTTGAGCCCGACAATCTAGCTAGCTTTCTATCCACCTTGTAGTGCATCCATCCAGCCCATACTTCTTTAACTTGCTGACAAGAATACTGTGGGAGACCGTGTCAAAAGCTTTGCTAAAGTCGAGGAATAACACGTCCACTGCTTTCCCTTCATCCACAGAACCAGTTATCTCATCATAGAAGGCAGTTAGATTAGTCAGGCATGACTTGCCCTTGGTGAATCCATGCTGACTGTTCCTGATCACTTTCCTCTCGTCTAAGTACTTCAGGATTGATTCTTTGAGGACATGCTCCATGATTTTTCCAGAGACTGAGGTGAGGCTGACCGGCCTGTAGTTCCCAGGATCCTCCTCCTTCCCTTTTTTAAAAATGGGCACTACATTAGCCTTTTTCCAGTCTTCAGGGACTTCCCCTGATTGCCATGAGTTTTCAAAGATAATGGCCAATGGCTCTGCAATCACAGCCGCCAATTCCTTTAGCACTCTGGGATGCAACACATCCGGCCCCATGGACTTGTGCACGTCCAGTTTTTCTAAATAGTCCCGAACCACTTCTTCCTTCACAGAGGGCTGGCCACCTCCTCCCCATGCTGTGCTGCCCAGTGCAGTAGTCTGGGAGCTGACCTTGTTCATGAAGACAGAGGCAAAAAAAGCATTGAGTACATTAGCTTTTTCCACATCCTCTGTCATTAGGTTGCCTCCCTCATTCAGTAAGGGGCCCACACTTTCCTTGGCTTTCTTCTTATTGCCAACATACCTGAAGAAACCCTTCTTGTTACTCTTAACATCCCTCGCTAGCTGCAACAACTCCAGGTGTGATTTAGCCTTCCTGATTTCATTCCTACATGCCTGAGCAATATTTATATACTCATCCCTGGTCATTTGTCCAATCTTCCACTTCTTATAAGCCTCTTTTTTGTGTTTAAGATCAGCAAGGATTTCACTGTTAAGCCAAGCTGGTCGCCTGCCATATTTACTATTCTTTCTACACATCGGGATGGTTTGTCCCTGTAACCTCAATAAGGATTCTTTAAAATACAGCCAGCTCTCTTGGACTCCTTTCCCCCTCATGTTATTCTCCCAGGGGATCTTGCCCATCAGTTCCCTGAGGGAGTCAAAGTCTGCTTTTCTGAAGTCCAGGGTCCATATTCTGCTGCTTTCCTTTCTTCCTTGTGTCAGGATCCTGAACTCGACCATCTCATGGTCACTGCCTCCCAGGTTCCCTTCCACTTTTGCTTCCCCTACTAATTCTTCCCGGTTTGTGAGCAGCAGGTGAAGAAGAGCTCCGCCCCTAGTTGGTTCCTCCAGCACTTGCACCGGGAAATTGTCCCCTACAGTTTCCAAAAACTTCCTGGATTTTCTGTGCACCGCTGTATTGCTCTCCCAGCAGATATCAGGATGATTGAAGTCGCCCATGAGAACCAGGGTGTGTGATCTAGTAGCTTCTGTGAGTTGCCGGAAGAAAGCCTCGTCCACCTCATCCCTCTGGTTTGGTGGTCTATAGCAGACTCCCACCACGACATCACCCTTGTTGATCACGCTTCTAAACTTAATCCAGAGACTCTCAGGTTTTTCTGCAGTTTCATACTTGAGCTCTGAACAGTCATACTGCTCCCTTACATAGAGTGCAACTCCCCCACCTTTTCTGGCCTCCCTGTCCTTCCTAAACAGTTTATACCCATCCATGACAGTACTCCTGTCATGCGAGTTATCCCACCAAGTCTCTGTTATTCCAATCACATCATAATCAAGCTGGGGCTTGATGAACTGCTTTGAAAATTAGGACCAAGATCTTAACCTGGCATCAGATGCCAACTGGGAGCAAGTGGAAGAATTCAAGTATGAGCCTCCTGTACTTACTTGAGAATGGGGCTGCTCACTTTCTCTGTGGCTCATTCTGTAGCAGCTGGAGCATGTGCATAGCCTCAACAGTCAGCTTCAGACTCAGTGAGTTATATAATCCAGCCTGGATGTAAGAACTGCATGGATCACTGTGGTCAGGTCCTCTACTGGGAGGAAGGGACAAAATTCCTATCAAGCTAGAGGCAAATGAAAGAACTTTTAAATATTGAGGCTACATGGTCTCCCAAGACTAGTGAGAACTCAAACAGGAACCTGAGGCTTTGCACCACTTTGATAAATGAGGATTTTATGCAATGGATAATGACCTACTGAAGCACCCAAGAGTTAAAGGAGGTGTAACATTACACACTGATGAGATAAAAGAAGGTGCAAAAGTGTGTTAAAGCAGCCTCTTCCCCTATTTTAACATATGCTTATTTAATCTCAACTGTGGCCTGTTCTGCATATTATGTTTCTTACTTAGCTATGCCGTAACTGCCCTAGAAAGTTTTGAATATTATAAATTTATTTAATTATACATGCCCAAAATAGCAACTCATATATGTCTTTAAATAAGTAATGTAACAAAACATTTGGAAACCTTTCAGTGCTTCATTTGCTATTTAGCTCGGCTGTACAAGTAATTTATCACACTAAAATTAATACAAATTGCACCAGCCAAATGTAAAAGTCTCTCTCTTTGCCAGCCACTTAAGCTTTTCTCTATGCTTCATAATTAGTCACCAGAATCTTTGGTTCATTATTTCAAGTACATTGATTAAATGGAGCTATATCAAGCTTTTGCTTTATGCCACACTCGGCTTTCAAGAATAAAACACACTTTATAGTAATAATCATCTCTTGTGTTTCTAAAAATAATACTGGAATATTTTTAAAAGTCCCTTTTATGTAATAGTTTGAAAATATTGCTGGAAACATTTCAATCACAATTGATGACATCACAGTTCTCCTAAGAGGGTGATGTAATCAAACTTTAGTAAATTTACAGAGGAAGAGAGAAGTAAAGGGAATGGTGATACCTTTGAAAGATATGTAGTATATTTAGATATTCATATGTCAATTGTGTCTGTATTTTATTAAGTTAAGTTTACTCTGCTTTCCAGAAAAATGTGGGTTGAGTTGGATTCTCATTTAAAACAACCTAAATCCACAGTAACTCCATTGGCATCAGTTAAATTATTGTGTGTCTGATCTCCTAAGGGGAAATTCCATGCACAGATCTGGGCCATCTGATATCTAAGGGTATACAGAGAGTGGGTGGCTAACTACCTCTGTGGTACCAGCCTTTCCTTCTTCAGACTCTGTGAAAAGACCTTTACAAAGTCCAGACTGGGACCACAGTCTGCATAGATAAGAATACATATCTTCCCTCCCACTCAGCAAACTTAGTTGATTCTACCAAAGCTTAACTACCATCTGGACATCCCTTTGTACTGAAGAAACACACTTTAAAGAGAGGTTCTGGGGATGTACCAATGGGGGCAGGCCTGGCTCCATGTTCTAGTGGAGTCACACTCCCAGGAGCCAAAAGAGAGATATGTGGGTGGGGTTGTGGGACAATGCAGCTGAGAATTGGTGTAGAAGCACAGACTTCCTGGGGATGGATTCTAGGGGTTCTACAGAAGTTGAGGACCAGTGAGAGTCGTGAGTTTGCAACAGATCTTAAAAATCAAGTCACTTTTTACAAGCCTACATTTAGATTTAGGTGCCTAATTTTAGGCATCCAATTTGGAAAATGTTGGTCTAAGATTCTTACAGGCTGCTGAGAAGACAGGCAGACACTGGATGAGTATGTCTTTGAGTCATCTCAACTTTTCCATTTGCAAACCTGTGGCCACAGTTTCTCTTGTACATGTGTACCGCTCTTGTGCATGTAAAAATGTATTTGCACATGTATGTTCGGTAAGGACATACTAATCGGTACATTACAGCCTACTTTTCAGAAGGGCATCTCCTTTTCTGCAAATGCAAGTTGCACCCCACTAAGGCCCAGTTTTGGACGTGGGTCCATGTGGGCAGCTTGTTGTGCCCATGCAGATCCCAATTGCAGGACTGGGCCTAAATTGACACCTTCCTTTTGCACCCAAAATTCAACTGAGCATGAACTGCATCTCCTATTCAAATGTGAGCCTCCTCTTCCCACCCCCTCACCATCATCTGGTCTTGGAGAAAGATGACAGAGAAGAGTCAGACAGAGATTGCACCCAATAGGACTAGAAGCAGTCACAGCAGAAACTGCTGCACTGGAGAGGAGAGGGTAAAATGGGGTCCCATGGGGCTACCCCTCCCTCCAGCAACAGTAGGAGACAGAACTGTACAGGTGAAAACCCTTTGCTCTGGAGGCACTGGGACCCAGGTGGTGCCTCACCTCACTACCCCACAGCTATATGGTCTTGGAGAAAGACTGTAAGCTGCAGAGAGGAGCCAGCCAGAGACTCTAACTCGTGGGGGCAAAAGCAGCCAAAGCAGGAACCTCTGGACATTCAGAGAACTTTCTGCAGCTACAGCGCTAGGCAGATGGAAGAATCCTTCCATCAACCCAGCTACTGCCTCTTGGGGTGGTGGATTACCTATGCCAGTGGGAGAACCCCTCCCGTCAGTGAAGGTAGTGTCTACACTGAAGCACTACAGCAGCATAGCTGTGCTGCTGTAGTGTTTTAAGTATAGACATACCCTGAGAAAGGGAAGAAGGCATGAAAAGCCAGGCACACTGTGACCCTGGAAAAACAGAGTTTTGGGGCCTGGTGTTGGCTAAAGAGGTTCTGAGGCTCTAAGCTAACAAACTGTTCCTTTTATTCTTGGTCCCTTCTGTGTTCACAGACAGAACTTTGTTCATTATTTGTAAATGAACAAAACTACATCAAAGAAATACCTGACTATCACCAGTTTCTACTTCTAGTTGGGACATCCCCTGGTTCTCAGACTTTGACTAACTGCTCAGGTCAAAAGGGACAACATGAAACTTTTGACCATTTCATGCTACAAAAACTAAACAGTCTATTAAAAACAGAGAATTAAGAAAAAAAATCACATATTCAAATATTTGTGAGACTAAAAAGGATGATATTTAGTTGGCACAAATTTTCCTACTACCCTATGATCATTAGTAGATCGTTGGATTTCCTTCTTTTGAAATGGCATGACAAATTTGCCAAGCATGCAAATCAGTTTCAAGTTACATTATTCCATTTCAGTTTTATACTAAACATACAAAAAGTCCAAAAGCAGACATGCACTTAATTCTAGTGTGTTTAATATACTATTTTTTTCCAAACGAAAAGAACATTTTAAAAATTGCAGCCATGATCCCCTGCAGAAAACAAACCATTTGCCTCAAGGATGAATATGCACAGATTTTACAGAAAATCAATAGGCATTTGACAAATGCATGAGGGATTTTCAGTTTCTTGGAATCAAACAGCTGGAAATGTGTATTTGACTAATTTTTTTATAGGCATCTTGGTTGTATTACTTTTGTTTATCATTGCTCCAGAAGTTTCTTTGCAACAGCTCTTAAATATAATGCTGACAGTCTTCAACTGAAAATGAGGAAAATAAGAGAAATTAGCTATTTAGGTTGCACATGGGCAATTGCAAATGTCTTAAAGATTTTGAATGAGGAAAATCATTACAATACAAATTATTCTTGTATCCTTACCTAATATCTACAAGTACTTTGAGGGTGAAATACCTCCTCATGAAGAAGACAACCCAAACAGGGCTCATGCACAATTCCTATTTTGAGTGATTAAGTGGGAGTTAAAGTAGTGCTTAGAAGGGAATTTCACTGTTCAGTTTTGATATGATTGGTCTGGTATTAAAGCAAGTTACAAAATGTTAATTGGGGATAAAACAAAGCCCAGACAAGGCTTTATGCACTGAAGTCCCATATCAATCCCATATCAAGGGGTTGTGCATTAGGGTGAATTTCACTGTAAATTATTTATTGAATGTTCTGATTATTCTCTGTTGAATGTTTTCAATTACTTTTTGCTCCTCCTCCCTGTAGTACATTTAAAAATTGATTCCCAAGACCACAAAAAAAGTATGTAATTGTTTTTTGTATGTTTCCTCCCTTGCCACCATTAAAAAAACTGATTATAAATTCATACACAAAAACAATATATTGTGCAGGGACTGACTGGTCATCAAGAGCTAATAGGGTTAAGTTTCACCAATAATACCATTGCTGTCAGCCACTCTGTAGACAATTTATAGACTGGCGGGGTCCTTTTGAAACAGCTAATAATATTTCAAAAGTCTTGGAGAAGTGGAGATTTCCCTTAAGACTGGAAAAAGAGCAAATCAGTCTAAAAAAACAAAAAGATGATCAGTCCTAACAATTAGTTTCCAGGAAGTAGAATTTCTTTCCTTGTAAAATAATTAAAGTGATATGAATGTGAGAATCTTTAAAAGCCTAGGAATAAGGAAAGTGTGAGACGTAATCAGCAGAAGTTTATAAAGAACAAATCATACCAGGAAAAATTAATTGGTTTATTTCATAGCATTACAAAAATAAGGTCAGATTGTGAGAACCATTTCTTTGAGAGGTACCTTATTTACTCCATAAATAATCCTATTCAATGGGACTTGTTCGGAGTCAGGTAACACTCACTGTGAATAAGACTACCACAATCTGGCCTTCAGTAGATGAAGGAAATGCATTAGACCTTACATATCTGGATTTTCATGCACCTCTTAATAAAAAGTGTCCCATAAAATCTTAATATCCAAATTACTGCAAATTAGTTTGGACGTGAACCCTGTCATGTAGCCTTGAAACAGTCCAGAGAATCATAAGAACAAAGTTATTGATAAATAGTAATGTATCAATCTCTATTAAGAAATTCTTGTTCTACCCTCCCAGGTGACCTACTCTTTCTGGGTCCATACTCTCAGGCTATGTCTATGTCAGCATAACTTATGTGTGAATAAACCACCTCCTTGAACAACAGAAGTTACACCAACATAAGCGCTTGTGTGCACACTCACGCCAACATAACTGCTGCCTCGCGCAGAGGTGGGGTTTTTATGCTGGCAGGAGAGCTCTCTCCCGTCTGCGTAGAGCATCTTCACTGTGCCACTGCAGCGTTGTACATATAGACACGGCCTCGGTGTTCATTAACTCTCAAGGGTCTCCCCAGGCTCACAGACTGTTTGGAATCTTTAACCCAAGCTTTGTTCAAGCAGATTTTATGGGCCATACAAATATTTCACAGATCTCACATCAGACCAGGTCCTGCATTCTTGGTCCCTGTGGCCATGGACTGTTAAAAAGAGCTACACCAATAGCAGCAACACTCTAGATAGAAGAGTAGAAGCATGCATGTTGCTTCTGCTGAGGGCAACCAGAAAGATGTGTCAGTCCTCCTTCTGTGGTTTTGGAGAAGGCAGGTTGTCTCTTTCAATAGATGTATCTGGCTCTCTTTGAGCATAAGGGTTGCTGCTCAGGATACTCTATCTTAAGTAGGATCTGGCCTTAGAAGTCATGTGCGAGTATTGAATGTTATTGTTTATTTTCCCCAAATAAGGAAAACAGCTTTTTGCTAATCTTGATCTTGTCTATAATTACATTTCTTATCTTCTCCTCCTCTGGCACCACTCATGTCAATTTGAATGTGGAAGTCATCCGTCTTCAGGAAACACTCTTCCGAGTGTTTCAGTGATGAGCTGCCAAAATCTGAAGAATCTGTTCCTTCAGTCTCGGCGGCGGGTCCTTCACTCGCTCCGGGGCTTCGGGGGCACTGAAGTACCTGCCACTGAAGTGCCGCCGAATACCCGGAGCGCTGCTGGGTGTGTGAAAATTAAAAAGGGATTCACAGCCAAGCAGGGAGCTCAAGTGGGCAGGACAGGAGGGTCCTGCACGCTGAATGTGGCCAGCGGGCTGGAGTTTGACCACCCCTTTAACAACCGGTTCTAAACAGTCTCCAGCTCACTGTTGGGGTGTTTTCCAGTTTAATAAGCTTTCTCGTGCAATGCCTCTAAATCAGAATCCATATAAAGGCCATATACTCAAAGCCTTACTGTTTGAAATGGTTGCAACTCACTTCCCATTTTCTGCTGAAAAAGGACAGTTAGGTACATATTAAAACCCTTTGGATGGCAGGCATCTGATCTGAGTTTAGTCTGAATAATTATAAATACATTGTTAATTAATAGACATGGCAAATAATTCCCTGCCTAGTCATCTATTGATTTGTCTGTCTGGCCATATAGTGAACAATATCTGATTTCTACTACAGAGAAACCCGAACTAAAATCCTGGCTATGAATATTCCATATTTGAAGGTTGATGGGGGCGTGAGTGGGGGAGAAGGGAGGAATCTGGATTCAAACTCTCTTTTTGAAGCTTGTCTGAGTAATAGGCTAGACCAAACACCTGGATCTGAATATCCCCAAATTTTGCAGCCACAGAATGTGTGACTTTTTTTTGAAGCCTCAGAAAGAGAAAGAGCAGTATACACAAAAAAGGTAATGTCCTCAAAGTATTCTATCAATCAATAAAAAGAACAGGAGTACTTGTGGCACCTTAAGTACTTTTGTTCTTTTTGCAGATACAGACTAACATGGCTGCTACTCTGAAACCTATCTATGTGTCTTTGGATTTTCTACAGTGCCTTAGTATCTATGGGATTTGGGACAGCTCCTCAGCTAGTGTAAATTGTCATAGCTTAATTGAAGTCAGTGGAGGTATGGCAATTTATGCCAGCTGAGGATCTGCCCATTATGTATATATTGTGCTGATGTGTTTGCTGAAACTGCTAAATGTGTTGTTTCAGGAGTTTGTCAGCATTCTTTTAGGCTTGTTTCTTTCATGTAACAGAGTAACAGTTCTCTGGTTCAGCTATATTTTCTATAGTATAGACGTAGCGTTTTCTCACATTGTTTGTGGTCAGAATCCAGTTATAGATATCTGTGTTCCTCTGTACTAAGTAATCAGTTTTGGCCTGGGCCACTGCTAGATCTCATATAGTGTTGCCAGCCAGATGAAAAGGGAGGCTTTTATGATTTCCTGTGTTAAACATGCATCATCACATCCCTGCAGTTAGTGGCATTCAAAGATACAACTTCCTTTATATCATTGATATTTCAGTGCTATTTTTTTCCAGTAGCACATTTCAGCTAACAGGACCATGATGGCCTATTGACAAATCTCTAGTATTTCTTTCTTCCAAGAGCAGAATTTTAATGTAAAGAACAAAACCCCTACAACACTATTTTGCTTTCTTTTCAGACTGAATCTGCTATTCACTGTTTTTTCTAAAATGAACTATATTATGTTAAAAGTAACAGTCCATTAATACTTGAGGCACCATCTGACTGTCCACTTCAGCAGTGACATGTTGTGGGGGGGACTCTTGAGCTTCCCTGTTCTGGTTACTATTAAATCATCCTTGCCACAGATCATTTATTTGTGGGTCTCATGAAAATACTTTGGAAGAACTTGGGTTTTTGCCTTTGGAATATTCCCCATTGCACAAAGTTCCAGAGCTTAAAAATCTCCTAGTGGGGAATATCTCTGTACTCCCCTAAAATTTCTCCTCCTCTCCCCAGTCCTCTTCTCCACCTTAACTTCATAACACAACAAATCGCATGCAGGGCTAATATTAAGCAGCAGTGGAAGCCTCTCCACATTTAAGGCTGATTTCTGCAAGCTTTCCATTCTGAGCTTAATTCTGGACCCTTTTCTAAAACCCTCAGTAAGAAAAAAAAATTAGCATCAAACCTATCATGTGTGGTCCATGGCGAGGGGACAATTTTTTTAACCAAATCCAAGTTTATTCTAACAAGCTGTTTTAAAAAAGATTGTTAATTATAGTTTCAAAATTATTCTCTTTTTTGCCACATCCTATCTACAAACTAGCTTGTTAGAGACACTACAGACAAGGTTTGTCTGAAAGATCTTGGTACAGCCTTGTGCACAAGACCAAATGTGAGACACCAAAGACAACACATGTTATTCAAGGCCAGATTAGGAACATCAGAAGAGCACAAATTTTCTAAGGATCACTAGGGTTCCAACAATGAGCTTTACAAAAAACTTTTGAGGAAGATTACAAATTCACCAGACCATTGGTTAAGCTACAGTGTTCCAATGTACCTACAAAACACCCTCACATAGTATCAGCTAATCTCTGTGTAGCATCTGGACTTTATAAATCCCTCTTGTTCCAGTTGCCTCCGTACTCCTGCTGAAGACTTTGGAAACTCCAGAGGAGCATGTGAATCTTCTAATCTATGCATGGTCCCTAGGTCCACTACCTATTCATCTTCTGGACTTTATAAGCTCCACTGGAGTGGAGCCAAAGGAAACATGAGTTTAGAAAGCCCACTTGCTCCTCTGTATTCTAAAGTCTGCAAAAGATATTCTGTGGAGTTTATGAAGACTTAAAAGAGCTACATATCACATAGGAATTTCCTATGTGAGTCCCCACTGCTCCACTTCTACCCCTAGTCTTAGGTGCTCCTAAACTACTCCTAAGATTTACAGGTTTCTGTGCTTCCACTCATACTCCAGTAGAAGAGGAAAGCAATGTGGATTTAGGCAGGGCTGCAGGAGTAGGGGAAGCTTGGAGAGTGCTTAGGTGCCCTGCAGCACTCTGTCTAGATACTTATAGGCCCTTGCCACCTTAATAAATTGATCACCTCAAAATCATTTATTTTTATTCTTATAATACCTTAGCCAGGCAAGGACATACTATTTCCAATGTACAGATGGGAACCTACGGGTATGTCTATACTTTGAGCTAGGGTGTGTGATTCCTAGTTTGAGGCAATATACCCACACAAACTTTCTTTGAGCTAGTGAGCTAAAAAGAGAGTGAAAATGTAACAGCATGAGCAACTAGCTGCCCTGAGTACATACCTAAGGTCTGAGGCGGCTGTGTACTGAGGAAGCCCAGTCCCTCCCCCCACTACTACACTGTTTTAACACACCAGCTCAAGTATGTCTCCTCAAGCTGGGAATCATACCCCCAGCTTGAAGTGAAGACATACCATGAGAGAATAGATTAAATGACTTGTGTAGTATCATATCAGAAGTCTGTGGCTGTGCCCTGAATTCCAATCTGGTGCCCCAGCCACATGGGTATTCCTCCTACCCCTCTGAGCTAGTAGCTGATGAGTAGGGGAGTTGAAAAGCTGAGTGAGGTGCATGAGCTGGTGAGTAAATATGGAATGACAAGAGTATGAAATTGGTAGACATAGCAGAAGTAACCACTCTACAGAGCTAATATAACTCCCTAGTTCAGTGTGTATTATATAACGCACAGTGATAATACTAGCAGGCTGTTACTGCTTCTTAGTATGGTCTTTCTAAGGATCTCAGATGCTCCTAACCTTCCTTAGTTTGCTTTCAATCAGATCAGTTCCGGGACCCTCACCTCCATTGAGTCCATCAGCCCTTCAACTTTAGGGTTTGTAGTCTCTCGACTGTTTTCTTAGACGCAGCCTGGTACAAAGCCCCCACCCCTTTTCTATCTCAGGCCTTTCTGCCTCCCTTTCCTTTGCTGTGCTCTCCCCATTTATAGCAGGTCTTATTTTCTCTATTGTTTGCAATGCCTGATGCCTCCATGATTAGCAGTTCTGGCAGCTGTGCTTGTAAACAGGCGAGACTCTCCTCCCAACTCTGTCTATCCTCAGAATGGGGTTTGTAAACCCCATCATACGGTCCATAACAAAAAGATTTATGTTATCAGTCACCGAGAACTAAATACTTAACCGTACACTGCTTGACCAGAATCCACCCTTCTTTATGGCCACTAAATGACATAGTCCATTTAAGATTAGATTCCAATAATGATACAAATGCCACTTGACACAGAACTAGCAGGTTTATGTCTACAGACCTCAGTCCATATAGTCAGATTAATAAAGTGACAGATAGAGCAAGTGTAAATGTAGTGACAGAACTTAACCGCAGCAATATATGTATGCAAAATTATAAAATAAATACTCTTTGGTTCACCTTTTTCAAACTCCATCTGTACACTCTGTAAGTACAGTGTCTTCTCCAAATTGAACATGACTGCAGCCATTGGCTGTGGGTTTCTTCAAGCCTTTAGAAAAAAGTTGTTTTGTTTTTATTGCCACAGTGCTCTTGTAAGGATTTTAGTATCCAGGTCTCTGAGAGACTGAACTCAGAGAGAACATTTGGACCCCTTTGAAAGTCTCATTCACTGTAACTGAAGCAACTCTGCAACATCTCTAATATAGGAGCATATAAAATGAGGGCAATCCCTGGTGAATAAGGCTGCCAGAGGGAACCTTTTGAAAAAGGACCACTCAATACACAAGAAATACTGTTTACTTACAATATTGCAGGCTGGGAACATGCTGCTTTATTCAACTCCATATAAGCAGAGTGGGAAGAGAATACATAACTAAAATAGATAGTAAGGCCAAGGGTGCTGGAACCTTTGTAGAAGTAACTGTGGCTAGTTGAGGGGCACAACTGCAAGGTTCGGCGGGGGGGGGCACATGACCACCCCATGTGTTACCTCTGCCTCCACCCCCAACTCACCTCAGCAGGCAGTCTGCAAAGCAGGCAGCAGCGCTTGGGCTCCAGCAGCAGGGAAGGGGAAGCAGCCCCATGTTGGGAGGAGGCAGGGAAGAGCTCAGCCGACAGCCAACCCCCTACTGCTTCCTCTCTCCCTGCACTTCACAGACACAGGGAGAGTGCAGCTGCCAGGGGGAGTGCTGTCTCCTCACTGCTGGGCATCCTGGACAGAGGCATCCGGAGAAATCTGGGGGGCGGGCACAGGTTCCCCAAGCCCCACACTCATCTCTAGCCTCCAGGGCCAAGGCCAAAGAGGATTCCTGCGCCCCTTCTCCCCTAACCCCTGCACTCTCCTCTTTCACTGGTTCAAGCGCCAGGAGTAAGGGAAGAGTGAAGAATGGCTCCAGCCCAGAATGCTCTGAATAACCCCATGAATCCCTTGATGACCACATTACTACACCCTTCCGTCTTAATTTACAGTCTATATGTATGTTTGAAGAGCTTTCTTTAGCTCGCAGTCTTGTATATTCCACCAACAGAAGTTGGTCCAATAAAAGATATTACCTTATCTACCTAGCCTGTAAGTAGTCTTTTAAATAACCAGGTGCTCTATTCTCTCTGATGTGATAGCACCTCTCTAGGTACATCTACATGTACAGTGGCATGTAGAGTACACTGCATGCCTAGTTAACATGGGTATAAATAGCAATGTAGATGATAAGGCAGGTCTTAGGTGAATAGATTTGAGCACAGTGCCCTCCATACCTGAACTCTACGGTATATACCATTACATGGCTCTGTCCATGCCCAAGCAGTGCCTCCCACATCTACACTGCTATTTTTAGCAGTGGAGTGACCTGCTGCCTCCCCTCCACCAGAGCCTTTCCCTACCATAGTCTGGCAGTGGGGAAAAGCTCTGGAAGCAAGGAGGCAACCGGAAAAGGTTCAGGCAGCTTCTCCTTGCCAGAGCCTTTCCCCATTGCCTTCCCCCTGCTGGAGCCTGTCACTGCTGCGTGTAGTTACACACCACTATGACAAGTGTAGATGCTGCCTGCTTTCACCGCAGTGTGTAGCTCCTTGTCTAATACCAGAACTCTACAAGCTGCTGTAAGTGTGAACTAGGCTTCTGTGGAAATTGGGGCCACCTCTAATGGCAGAGACCCACTTCCCCCAGTCTCCTGGTCCCTCAATTCTGTAGATACCCCAATTTCAGGCATTCCCATCAAAACTGCATCCTTTCTTGGCCTCGGCTGCTCCAGGTGGTCATCCCACAAGCCAACTGATCCTGATGTCAACCTATGACTTGACCATCACTTTAGAAGACCAGGGTCCAGTTTGGTCTAAGACAGTTCTCAGATACCATGTTAGTTGGCAAGTATTGAAAATTTTGGTATAGACCAGGTCTTTTGGGACCAGCTCTCTGGCATTCTAGTCATGGTTATATTTTGGAAAAGCTTGCTTCCTTAACACTTCCCCCTCCATGCAGGAGGTCAGACTAGATGAACATGATGGTCCCTTCTGGCCTTAAAGTCTATGAGAAAATAGGAAGTAGGGCGGGGGGGGGGAGGGGGACCTGGCTCCAATGCATAATACTCTGAGTAATCCAGTTAACCCTTTTGATGACCACTTTACTATAGACCCCCCTCTCCATTTCCGCAGGAAGGTCCAGGAATCAAGCCCTTCCCTGAAGGTTATTTTGTTTATATGCTGTATATAATTTGGTTCATCTGAGTAGCCAGCCCAAAGGCAGTGGCAGAGCAGTTGCGCTTGACTGTCTTTCTTATGAAGTAATCTAAAGCTCATAAATAACGTCTTTCTGAGGAGGAGGCGTCATTTGTTTAAGCTGGTAGCATGGAGATCTGGAACTGGGGCCAGTAGACACAGATACATTCAAACTGTGGATCCAAACTTGGGGAAGTTGGGATACAGTTCAGGCCTATTTTTACCCTTAATGAAGACTGCAGAAGACCGATTAACAAAAAATTAAATATCACCTGCTGCAGTAATACAACAGATGGAACTTGTGTTTGTGTCAGTACGATGTTAGGTGGTGCAGTGATGGATGTCCTAAAATACACTTAAGTGATCAATAGGTAAGTGATGTCTTTCGGCAGTCCCCACTCACATGGCAGGAACTGTCTCTTGAGAAAGACACTCCACTACATAAGCAATATTGGAAGTGTTGTTTTTGTATTCATAGCTGCATGTTAACAAATAGTGGGCCTGACTCTCCATTCACATATACTGTTGTAAAATTAGAAAGCAGCTGGTTGAGGTCCATGGAGGCACACTCGTGTAATGCAGATGTTACTGGATTACTGAGCCCCATCCAAGTGCAGTTTGCAAAACACCACAATGCATAAATGTTATGGGCAGTTTTTTGTGGAATATATGTGGCAGAACACTCTGTAGGTTGTAGAGGTTAGAGATTCTGGTAAGTGGGACGGAACATTTTAGCAAACAAGTTAACATATAATGCAAAGTATTGCAGTGTCTTAACTGAGGTGGCACTATACAGAATTCTGATCAAACAAAACAGCAAAGACTGAGATTGTGTAGGGCATTATGCTATTTATTATCCTCTCCCCTGCCCCTTGCATATAGGATGTATGCAGCATCCACTCACAATCTGGTCATGGGAATGAAGAAAAAGATTGGAGCTCTTGTTGGTTCTCTTAGACCAGTGGTTTCAAGAAGTGTAAATGTCATAATCAACGTTACAGAAGGTTTCCCCCTTAAAATGGAATTAAAATAAGTCCTAGTCCCAAAAGCTGAAAAACAACGCAATCAAGCCACTGAGCTCAAACATTAAGCATCTGCTGCAAGGCTGATAAATATACATTTGACATTATAAAGATTATTTTCTAGGAACCAATGGGGCTAAAACAAATGGTTTCAATTAGACACAGACAGCAACCAGGATCGTCTTTTTTCTTTTCTCTTGTCTTCCTCCTGGCAGGCCCCAGTTTCACAAGCTTTCTGGAAATCAGAGACATGAGCAAAGAAGACAGAATATAAATGCAAGGCTCTGACTACATAGCAGGAGAAATATATTTTAACTGGCAGCTTTAGCATTTCCAACAGGTCACATCATCCAATCTAAATAATATGTTGCGATATAAAGCAGCTTTTGTAAAATCCTCTTGCAATGTGATTGTAAACATGCCCTTGTTTATAATATGTTGTAAGGCAACACTTTCCATGATCTGTACGGGGGCCCCATGAATATTTTTAATAATGTGGAAGTCACTTACAAAAACCTTTTGACAAGTATCTCTAGGTTTTTCAGCTTGAACTACTTGTCTCTTGTGGCATGAACAAGATGTAGGACTAAAGCCTCATGTCTCTAGTTCATATTGTCCTTATTTCTGCCAAACATAGGGCCAACTTAGCAAAGCTCATTTTGTAAAGGTTCAGATAGCTATGCCAAGTTCAGATATTTATACTCCTTGGAGCTATACATGAGATCATTGAGCTAACATTTACATTACCTATCACAGATGGATGTAGTTTCTCTAAAAGTAAATTATTGAAATTGGAATGGAATATATAACAGACTAGCTTTGATATATAGAGCATATAGTTAGTGCTTTATAGGTATAGCTGACACAGGCTGATGGGAACTGAGGGCACTCAGTACTTCTCTGCAAACACTCAGCACCTTGAGGTACAGGGCTTCAAATCATCATCATCATTTTAAAAAAAGTTAGACTGCTGAAGATTATTTGGCTCCATGTAAATGAATTTTGGAATTTACTGGTTAGGTCTGAAATATAAACACAAGAAATTGTATTCTGTCACTGTCTAGGAACTTACATGGTTCCTGTTATCTTTAGAGCTAGATCCACAATGGGGACTTAGATTCAGTGTTGAAACACTTAATATTTAGGTATCCTTCCACCTAGTGGAATCCAGAGCCCCACGTTAGGCACACAGTCTTCCTATACAGTGCATGGGGATTCACAAAAGCCAGCAAGCTCAGTGGGCAGCTAACTAAGCTAGCTAATAGAAAATGCTAAGAAGAGGGCTGTGGCCTAAGACCTGCCCCTAAAGGGAATTAGGCATCTAAATCCAGGCTGGAGGGAGGCACCTCCCTACACTTCGAATTCAGAGCTGCGAACCCTCTCTTGGAGTTGGGTGCCTAAGCTAGGTGAGCCCTTTCTCACACAAAACCCAAGGAGGAGGCCGTAGCCTACTTTATACCCCATAGCACAATGATTAGGCCAGTTATCCAGGATGCAGGAAACCAAGGTTCAAATAAAAAATCTTCCTGGTGTGGAGCAGTGACTAGGTCTCCCACTGCTAGGTGAATGCGTTAGCCATTGAACTATGCTGAATTCTGGAGACCAGTCTTTCTCAATCTCTCCACTGAAGCTGTTCCATTTTGTATAAAATACTTAAATATTCATTGGGGGCAGAGAGAAAATAAGGTGCCACAAGTACACCTTTTCTTTTTGGAAATACAGACTAACACAGCTGTTACTCTGAAACCTGTCTTTAAAATTATAACAAACATAGCTCAGGGTTGGTTTATTTTTCTAAGAAATTAACAGCTGCAGATTGCTTTTTTCTTTTGTTTTGGGGGTTTCCCCCCTATTAAACGTCTACTATATTCAAAAAGACTGAGCTTCATTTTTGCATATTACATTCATGCAGGAGCAATATTACAATGAAAAAACGTGTCACAAGTCCAGGTAGAATTTAAGAACGTTTGAGATGAAGCCTTCTATAACTAGTTTCTGAGGCCTGGTTCTCTACTGCTTTGCTCATTGCAAGTCATTTACACCTGTGCAAAGTATTGAGGCAAAGGCAGGGCAAAACATTTCCAAATTAAAATGGTAGCATTTACAGCCATTCTGCATTCAATTTGCACAAGTGTAAATGATTACACACAGTGCAAGGCTGTGGCGGATCAGGCCATTTAAGAACAGGAAAGTTTCTCAACTTCTGAGGATCAACTTCTGCTCCAAAATGGCCATCAAATGGTTGAATGTTACACAAGTTATAGGAGTTGTGACTAACCAATTTATTAGAGACGAACCAATTTATTTGAGCATAAGCTTTCGTGAGCTACAGCTCACTTCATCGGATGCATTCACCTGATCAACATCCTCTACAGCAAACAGGGAAAGATTAAGAATGAGCTCTCAAAACTGGATACTCTCATAAAAAACCAACCTTCCACAAAAACTTCCTCGTGGCTGGACGTTAAAAAACTAGACAAGCCATTTACAACACACACTTTGCTTCTCTACAAAAGAAAAAGGACACTAAACTATCTAAACTACTACATGCCACAAGAGGCCACAGCAATGGTTCCCTTAACCCACCCAGCAATATTGTTAATCTATCCAACTATACTCTTAGCCCAGCAGAAGAATCTGTCCTATCTTGGGGCCTCTCCTTCTGCCCCTCCACCCCCACGAACATGATACAGTTCTGTGGTGACCTAGAATCCTATTTTCGACGTCTCCGACTCAAGGAATATTTCCAACACACCTCTGAACAACATACTAATCCACAGAGACCTTCCTACCAACACCAGAAAAAGAAGGATTCTAGGTGGATTCCTCCTGAAGATCGAAACAACAGACTGGACTTCTACATAGAGTGCTTCTGCCGACATGCGTGGGCTGAAATTGTGGAAAAGCAGCATCACTTGCCCCATAACCTCAGCCGTGCAGAACACAATGCCATCCACAGCCTCAGAAACAACTCTGACATCATAATCAAAAAGGCTGACAAAGGAGGTGCTGTTGTCATCATGAATAGGTCGGAATATGAACAAGAGGCTGCTCGGCAGCTCTCCAACACCACTTTCTACAAGCCATTATCCTCTGATCCCACTGAGGGTTACCAAAAGAAACAACAGCATTTGCTCAAGAAACTCCCTGAAAAAGCACAAGAACAAATCCGCACAGACACATCCCTGGAACCCTGACCTGGGGTATTCTATCTGCTACCCAAGATCCATAAACCTGGAAATCCTGGACGCCCCATCATCTCAGGCATTGGCACCCTGACAGCAGGATTTTTTGGCTATGTAGAGTCCCTCCTCAGGCCCTACGCTACCAGGACTCCCAGCTACCTTCGAGACACCACTGACTTCCTGAGGAAACTACAATCCATCCGTGATCTTCCTGAAAACACCATCCTGGCCACTATGGATGTAGAAGCCCTCTACACCAACATTCCACACAAAGATGGACTACAAGCCGTCAGGAACAGTATCCCCGATGATGTCACGGCAAACCTGGTGGCTGAACTTTGTGACTTTGTCCTCATCCGTAACTATTTCACATTTGGGGAGAATGTAGACCTTCAAATCAGCAGCACTGCTATGGGTACCTGAATGGCCCCACAGTATGCCAACATTTTTATGGCTGACTTAGAACAACGCTTCCTCAGCTCTCGTTCCCTAATGCCCCTACTCTACTTGCGCTATATTGATGACATCTTCATCATCTGGACCCATGGAAAAGAAGCCCTTGAGGAATTCCACCATGATTTCAACAATTTCCATCCCACCATCAACCTCAGCCTGGACCAGTTCACACAAGAGATCCACTTCCTGGACACTACGGTGCTAATAAGCGATGGTCACATAAACACCACCCTATACCGGAAACCTACTGACCACTATTCCTACCTACATGTCTCCAGCTTTCACCCAGACCACACCACACGATCCACTGTCTACAGCCAAGCTCTACGATACAACCACATTTGCTCCAACCCCTCAGACAGAGACAAACACCTACAAGATCTCTATCAAGCATTCTTACAACTACAATACCCACCTGCGGAAGTGAAGAAACAGACTGACAGAGCCAGAAGAGTACCCAGAAGTCACCTACTACAGGACAGGCCCAACAAAGAAAATAACAGAACGCCACTAGCCATCACCTTCAGCCTCCAGCTAAAACCTCTCCAACGCATCATCAAGGATCTACAACCTATCCTGAAGGACGACCCATCACTCTCACAAATCTTGGGAGACAGGCCAGTCCTTGCCTATAGACAGGCCCCCAACCTGAAGCAAATACTCACCAGCAACCACACACCACACCAAAGAACCACTAACCCAGGAACCTATCCTTGCAACAAAGCCCGTTGCCAACTGTGTCCACATATCTATTCAGGGGACACCATCATAGGGCCTAATCACATCAGCCACACTATCAGAGGCTCATTCACCTGCACATCTACCAATATGATATATGCCATCATGTGCCAGCAATGCCCCTCTGCCATGTACATTGGTCAAACTGGACAGTCTCTACGTAAAAGAATAAATGGACACAAATCAGATGTCAAGAATTATAACATTCATAAACCAGTTGGAGAACACTTCAATCTCTCTGGTCACTCGATCTCTGACCTAAAAGTCGCAATATTACAACAAAAAGTCTTCAAAAACAGACTCCAACGAGAGACTGCTGAATTGGAATTAATTTGCAAACTGGATACAATTCACTCAGGCTTGAATAGAGACTGGGAGTGGATGAGTCATTACACAAAGTAAAACTATTTCCCCATGTTTATCCCCCTCCCCACTCAGACATTCTTGTTAACTGCTGGAAATGGCCCACCTTGATTATCACTACAAAAGGTTTTCTTCCCCCCCGCCTCCCGCTCTCCTCCTGGTAATAGCTCTTCTTAAGTGATCGCTCTCCTTACAGTGTGTATGGTAACACCCATTTTTTCATGTTCTCTGTGTACATAAATCTCCTCACTGTATTTTCCAGTGAATGCATCTGATGAAGTGAGCTGTAGCTCACGAAAGCTTATGCTCAAATAAATTAGTTAGTCTCTAAGGTGCCACAAGTACTCCTTTTCTTTTTGCGAATACAGACTAACTCACGGCTGCTACTCTGAAACAAGTTATAGGCTATTTTAAGAAAGGGACAGAGGGTAGAATTAAAATTAAAAACTCAGTGAATTCAGCACACTCTCTGTGAATATTCTCTATAATATTTGAATACATTTGCTCCACCAATTCTTATGTTCCTTTTGTGCATGCTTTCTGCAAACAGTAAGTGATTGATCTGTACTGTCATAAGCATTCATGACAAGTGAATTTTAAAAGTCACCTGTACCTGTATTGATGGAAGCTGAATTTTAGATGATCACACACAAAGTATTCATGTGAAAACTGCTTGCATGTTCATCAATTCAGGAAACAGATGTAAAACCATGTGACTTATCTGACCAATTACAAATAAGTAACACAGCTCAAATTCTGAAGATGAAGAATCAAATATTTAGTGAAATGTTACCAGTCATTTCAAAAGTAAAATAATCATTAAAAAAAATCATTACCTACAACCAAATCATGATGGAAACTGCCATTTACTTGTGAGCAGAAGAGAATCATCTTGAAACTGAAAATATTATATTGACATCATATAAATCCATGATGATGCTTTCACCTTGAATTCTGGGTTCAGTTTTGCTCACCCTAGCTCAAAGAAGATACAACAGAAATAGAAAAAGTCCAGAGTAGGTCAACAGATATTAGGGGAGGCATGGAAAGACCTCCATATATGGGGAGACTGAAAAGATTAGGAGTGGTTAGAGAGGACATGCATAAGTGGTGACATAATAGACCGTGTAGCACAATGGCCCCCCCACATCTCTATTTCCCCTTCAAGAACTCACAAAAGTTCCAGTCTCCTTCTCAGCCTAAAATCCTTTAATTCATTCTTAATCAAGCAGGCAACAGAGCTTGTCCAAAAGAGAACTCCAGAAAGGTCCAAAGGTTCTTGATGTGTTTGGTGTGGTTACTGGGTCTGTGAAGATAAGTGCGGTGATCCAGGGGTTTCTTGTATATAATGATCTGTAGGGTTCCATTCTTGAAGCTGATTGTGGTGTACAGGAAGTTCATGCTAGTGTGGGAGTGTTCCAGAGAGAGTTTAATGGACTAGCAGTGGTTGCTGAAGTTGTGGTGGAAATCTATGAGGGATTTTAAGTCTGCCCATAGAATGAAAATATGATTGATGTAAGCTCAAAAGCTTGTCTCTCACCACAAAAGTTGGTCCAATAAAAGATATTACATCCCCCACCTTCTCTCTCTAATATCCTAGGACTGACATGGCTACAATAACACGTGACACATGATATAAAGATAGTGAATCAGAAGGTATTACGACAAACAAGTCAATCATCTAAATTGTGTAGAAAGATTTAAATGCTGCTGTCAAAAAATTGTACCAGCATATTTCATTTTTGTTTAATATAGCATAGACCACAAACATTTATTTTAATGCCCATTTCTAATCAGAATTTCATTGCAATCATGGGACCATATTTTCTAGCCAGGCACAAATTGCCCATCTTTTAAAATGAGCTGATGTTCTACCTAAAATCATCAAATCATTTAAGCATCCCAATTTTCTTTATTTTAATTTAACTATTTTAATTTTAGTCATTTCTATTGCTTTCATCACCATTTAATGTCCAGTTTTATAGCTCTGTTTTGCTTTTGTGTTGTGCTTAGATTGTAAACACATTAGGCCTGGGCCATATGTTCCTTTATGTGTTTATATACTGCTGAGCATCTCTGCTAGGCTTCTTTCCTCATGCTTTGCTGGTAGTAGCAAATGCAAACAACTACCAAAGAGTGTGCAGAGCAATGGCAGTATAGCAACCAGGCCAGCTGAGCGGATGGAGGGAGGGCTCCTGGTCTTATAACCTAGGTCGCAGACCTGGCCCTAACATTCTGCAGATCAAGGATGAAGTTTAGCCCAAACAAGGAGTTGTGTATGATTTAGGTGTTTTCCTCAAAGCACTTTATATGAGAGAAAGATATGGAGTCCCCAAGACTACATGCATCCTACCCTAGGAAAGTATGTTTTGACAATCATCTGAGATTGTAATAAAACAACCAGGATGTTTGCAAGTAATTCAAGATTGGGTAGGAAGCCTACATATAGTTACTATGGTTACCTGTTGGTACCCATAGATGACAAGCCTGTTGTTACTTTGGCCATTTTCTGTGAAGTGTAGATAGATAGATGGATGAATCAGAGACATTACCCAGATGGACTGGTTATTAAATGAAAGCTTGGCAACAGCTCTTTTTTTTTTTTATCTTGTTCCTTTTTGTGCTGGGTACAGGTAGATAATGAACTGTGAAGAAAAAAGAAAGTTGCTTTAATAGCCTTGAAAATAAGAATCTTTCACTTGTGCTCACAATTCCTGAGCCCAAAGGAGTATGTCTACACTGCAATAGAACACCCATACCTGACTCGGGCTCAAGGGCTTGGGCTGTGGGGCCAAAAATTGTAATGTAGACATTTGGGCTCAGGCTGGAGACTGGGTGTTGGACTCTTCCCCCCCTTGTGGAGTTCCAGAGCTTGGACTCAAATCCGAGCCTGTATCGCTACACTGCAGTTTTATAGTCCTGCATATTGAGACCTGTAAGCCCAAGTCTGCTGACCCTGGCCAGCTGTGGGTGTTTTATTGCAGTGCAGACGTACGCGAGGATGCATAAAAGTTTGGATAGCATTGGTCCTAAATAACAGTTAAAATTGTGTTGATTTAACACCAGACATAGCAAAATAAATGGACCTTACTACTGTTTGCACCCAATTATGAGCAACAGACTACTTGAGACAGTGAAGTGCTGACATTTTAATAATGGGGCCCCACAAAATTTTCTCCCTTAGCCTCTGAACAACATTCTACACCAGCAGTGTATGTGTGGTCATGCTGAGGAACAGGGTGGAACTTGGGATTCTGTTTGTTTTCCCATTTAAACCAAATACTTTCTTATAATCCTAATGAAGGAGGGAGACAGCACCACTTGGCAAGCACACTTAATGCTTAAGTGCATTTGCCTGGAAACACTTATACTCTGTTTCTGAAAAGTCTACTTGGTATATTGGTGGTATGGCATAGGGTTCAACGTCTAGGGTTTACAATGAGCAGGGTATGAGAGTGAAGAACTGGAAGGATGTTTGGGGACATCCTCCCAGTTTTTTAAAACTATCTTGATACAGTCTGGGGCTTTTCAAAGGCAAAGACTAAACTAAACTAAAAGATTTTCAGACATAGTTTTGTGAGCCCCAGGGATATGTTATTGCTGAGAGGAATGATTTAGCAGCATCTGTCCTTTAGTTTCCACTGGCACTATAGTAGGCCCCCTGGTGCTTTTCTAATAGATATTATGGTAAGACCCATGCAGTCTCATTTGCCATTCAAAGCAGGGAAATCATCCCATCCCTCCTTTATGTTTTGTGTCAGAATTTTAACAAAGGCTTCTATGAACACCCATCGCCTCATTAAATTTAAGGAATATTTTACAGTGTACCATTTATTTTGGCTCTTCCAGGCTATTTTGAAGTGCTGGTAGAAGGTTTCCATTACAGCAGCCAAGCGTATGCCTGAGTTGTAAGACTAAATTGTTAGAGTCAGTTATCTAACAGCATTATAATGACATTAATAAAAATGACCTGACGCAACATGATCAATGTGGTTATCCGTTATGCAGCGCTTGTTCCATAAATGTGGCTTTGCAAATGTGCTTGTTATGATCGCTTACACAGACATTTAGGTCTCTTGATAGAAAAATGTTGCCATTTTAAAAAATGACTTCGTGGTAACAAAAATTCAGGCTCCTTCTTTGCTTTCACCAGCTTTAGAAAATAGAGATTTCAGATATATATTACAGGCTTCATTTAGAAGCCTGATAGACATCAAGTAAATATTTTACTGTTATAAAATGGAAACTTAATGTCAATAAAATATAAAAGTAACATATACCGTTTATCCTGTTTCAGTCTCCCTTACAAAACCAACCCTTCATCACACCACTACTGCAAGGTGCTCAGATTCTACGGTTATGAGGATGGTATGAGAACCTATATAGAACAGAATTGTACTACGAACCATATTTCATGGAAAATATCACAGTGCTAATTAATTGTACCTGTAATTTCTTAAGATGTCAGTTAAACTAATGTACTGTATCAGACATGTTTAAAAATGAAAATGCTTTCCATTTTTTTAAAATATCATTTTCTTAGTATTTTATTGACCTTTTGTCTGGTAGATTTGAGATGTTCGTTTCCATAAGTGTATAATAGAAAGAGTATTGTGATAGGCGCACCTCTAATAGAAAAAGAGTGCTGTGCTAGGATGAGAGTGTAACAGATCATATTGATTCTAGATACATTTTGCTTTTTCTTTTGGTCATGCTCAAAATATATTTCCTGAAGACCTCTAGCCAAATTGTAATCTCAGCAAGGAGAGCAGAACACTTCCTTTGGAGGAGGGGTCAGCATAGTTTTTTACTGTGGTATTTAAATAAAGTGGCCTATCTTAGGTATATTTGTGGAGCCAAGCACAATAGTATTTGAGAGGAAGATTTTAAAGGCACAAAAGTGAGTTCAGCACACAACTGCCCATTGAAAATCAGTGTGAGTGGGTCCTCCACAAGGAGTGATCCTGTCAGACAGGGTTGGGAACAAGGTTTCCAACAATTCAGTCACCACCATAGCATAGCAGTTTACAAATGGTGGGCTATACATTCATGATCATTAAAGAAATCAGTTGGTCAAGGTCAAAATGGCAGGTTGGCTAGAATGGAGTTCTGAGATAGTTTACAGGAAGTGCAAGAATCACCTAGATGCAGCTAATTTCTCCAAACTTCACTTGCCTTCTCACACCTGGAAGTTCCAGTCACTCCCACCCTTAATTTACATGGGGATTTATCCCACCAGTTGCATCCCTTCCATCTTCTACCCACATGCCTATCACAGTAGTGCTCTGAGCACAGGATCACCTTGTATTTTCACACCATTTGCACATGATCCAGGAGTGGCTATCTGACTCTTCTCCATGTTCTTTGTTCTACAGCAGTGCTTCTCAGGCTATTTTCTTTATGGACATAAAACAGCATGGAAATCATGGCAACTGGAAAGGCAGAGGGAGAGGAGCCACAATAAAACTGAAGTAAGAATTTCTGTACCATCGATTATTCCAATACTTAAGCATTTCTTTTCATCCCAAATCAGGGTGAAAAGTTGAAATATAAAAATATTGTGAAGCAGAAATTTGAATTGGAAACATTTTGTTTAATATTTCCTGTTGTTGGAAATATCAGAAGCATGGATCATGTATAGTTAATGGTTCTGGCCAAGGTAATACTTATGCTAGCCTAGTCATTGCTTGACATGAGTGCTGCGTGCTAAACTTGTCTTTATGTAGATTTTGCTTAAATGATATTTACAGCTATGTAGGCTGAAGCTGAAGTTTTGTAAATTAAAGGACAGAGATAAGAGTAAGTTATTCAGTACAGTAAAATACAGAAAAGATACTGAAAAAGCTCCTGTATTGGGAAAAACAGGAAAGTTCCTTTATAGAACTCAAGGATTCTCGTAAAAAGAGCACTTGTATGGAGAGTTTGTTTTTTAACTGTAACCGATCTTCAAAAGAGGGTAACAACACTAAAAGAAAAGTATATTTAGAAATCTATAGTCTATGGGGGAGGTTTTGATAGAAAGGTCTTAGCCAAGGAAGAACTTTGGGTCATAGTTCAAAAGATCTTCAAGAGTAATGTTGTTACCAATAAGAAATACAAAAAACTCTCATGAAAAGGGATGCTGTATGGAAGAATTATACTTAATAGTCTTGTGTTTGCAGGACAAGTTGAGAATGGTTCAAAAATCCTGCAGGCAGTTTAAAAACACAGGAAAAGGAATTAGAGGGGAAGCTTAAAGATGTTGTGGCTCATGGCCAAGGGGCAGCCACAGCATGAGAGGAATAGCTAGCAGACAGTTAACTTCTGCTCTTGGTGAAAATCAGGCGCTGTGCCATAAGAATAAGGAGCTAAAAGCAGCACTTAGGCAGACTATGAAGCTGTAGAAAGACAGAAATCATAGTAATATGCCCAGTAAGAAAGAGTGCAATCAGCCCACAAAGAATTTGAGAATCCAGTTAAGAGACTTTATTGCCGCATTCGCCCCATCCACCTGACAAGCCTGACTTGTACACCCACACACATTAGGATTATAAAGATAATACGTGGTATTATCAGGAAATCAACTCTCTCCTCACCGCCCCCCAAAAAAAGTTGTTTGCTAAAATGACCCTAGTTATTATAAAAACCTATGGTTAAAAAAACCCACAGAACCCTGAGCTGGTGCAGAATGGCCAGCAGAGCCAAATTACTGAACATGTAACCAAAACCACTGTGGTCATCTCAGAGTTAATTGATAAGATAATTAGCCTAGGTACAAAGGGAAAAAGAAAATGAAACCTTTTTGCTAAAATGCCAGACACTGATAATATTAATAATCCTAGAGCTCTCAAATAGTTTGTTAAAAAGTTTGTGTTCTGTCATGAACGGAATAATATGGTGCTGGATTCCACTTACTGCCTGGATCCATGAAAACAGGTCTGTTCATTTTGTTTGTGCTACAAACAGAGAGAAAGGTTAAGTAAAATTGTAGTTTGAAAATGCGGGCCGTTTAAATGTGTCATTAGCTCACAATTTGCGAGATTAAAGGGGCAACTTCAGGTGTGTTAGACCTGGTTAGGGGAAGAGAAGATGCAAAGCTCAGCTGACAAAAGCAAGCCAAATAATTTAAAAATATTAATTTGGTCTCCCATGATGAACTGCATTAAGCACAACAAGGGATCATGATTGATTACATAAAATGCAGAAAGGAACAGGACGCTTTAAGGAGACAAGTCTATGCTTTCCATGGACAAATAATGGTTTTACAGTCTGTGGATGTACAGATCTCTGCCCCTCCTTATCCAGGCTCCCTTAGTCATGTTGACTGGTACTACCAAGAATATGATTTTGAATGGGATAGGCTACAGTTGCTCTATGAAAATGAAAATATTGAGGGAAGAGATTAGGTCACTGCCCCAGTGGCAGCATACACTAGAAAAGAAAAAAGCCCCAATAAAATCAGCAGTTAAAGGATTGGAGAGTAAAGCCCACTCTCTCCAAAATGATTGAGAAGATCTTTTATTATATTCAGGACAAAGTTAGCCCTCATGAATACCCAACTGACTAAGTTAAGAAACAGATTTGGAGATGGTATCCTACAAACCAGATGATATTGTATAAAGGAAACTAATCATGTGTTTGTGAGATTTGCTTTATTTGCTCAGGTTGTCTGGATGACAGGAGAGAACTATATGGATCACCATAATCCTCCTCCTGCTACCGTGTGGAGACTCAGTGACAGACCTACATGCACAGTTGCAAGTAGCAACTATTAAAGAGTTGTGTGAGTCACAAATAGATTCTGAGTGCAAATGGAAATTACCAGGATCTGACGGAAAGTGAGTATTCCCTTGGAAAGCAGAGATGGGGAAATTAGGTGAAACACTAGTTATGATGCCCCATGGGTACAGAAGTCGAGATAGAGGAAGATTTAATTGAAGTGGAAGTGATAAGAAGACAATGTTGGAGAAATAGATTGAATCTTTATTTAATTGGTCAGTCATATCCTGGTTAGAGTTGCAAAAATTGCAAGTTTTGGACAAACACACACACCAAACACAGAACGCCACACTCAAGATGGGAGGAAGAAGATGGTTGCGCTAAATCTGTTGTACCAATAAAATAAAAACCAGCAGGATCTTATTAAAGGGAAAAAGGCAAAATACCACATTTATTGTGAATACAGAAAGAATCATAGTAAGCAGTTAGTTATAGTTATAACATTCCATTCAATCTCAAATTTATTCTCACATTCATTCATACAAACATACACACACACACACACACACACACACAGGTTCTGCAAGGTTGTTATCATAGTTACCAGCCTTAGAGTTGCTCATGCCAAGCCACTGGCCAGGTGGCCTGGACATGAGGAGGGAGCAGGGCCTTGTCAGATGCTCATCTGATGCTCCTGGAAGTTGGTTTGCAGAATCAGACCCCAAAGTTCTCACTTTTTAGAGTCTATTTTTATAGGAATTTCTTCCTATGCCAGTCTATGGGAATTGCTTCATCATGCTGTTGCTGAATCAATCAGCAGATAGCACATTCCTGACGGCTCCAAGATGTTATCTTGTTCTTTGGTTCTCCCATCCTTGAGGCTGTTGGGTGGATTCCAGTCTGCCCTCCGGGGGGGGAGGGTCCTCTGGTTATTTCCACTTGACGCCTTCTTCAGCCGATGGACACTGGATTCTTAGGCTGGCACCTCCCTGATCATTCAGTTATTATCCACACCAAGCATCCATCCACATCCATCCTCTATCTCTATTTTAATCACAATGGTTAATACAACAAAAGGGCGGGGAGTCTCTGGGTGCTGTTTCTGTTGTTAGAGTATTGCTTTGAGTCTCTCTCTCTGTGAATTGCTTTGAGAACAGACTCTTTCTTAGAATGTACTAACACAATTAGCAGCTTGCAAGTTTCACACATAGAGGGAGAGAAACAGTACCAAAAACCAAGAGACCTCTTAATTAGTGATACCCTGGAATTGAAACTCTGGGGAATCAAACTCATTTGTGATTTTAATACAGAACTTCTTTAATATGATCCAACAAATCATGGATGGACAGAATGACTACGCCTCATCAGTTACGATCAGCTGAGGGAAATGAGGAGGATAATTGTAGTAGTTATGTGTGTAATATAACCCTATGTATAAACAAAGATTAAGATTTTGAATGTATTATCCACAGACTGCACCTAAAGGAAATGAATTATTTATAGCACCCTCAAACTGTGGGATTTAGATAATTCAAAATTATTGTATAATGGAACCTGACAGGCTGTGTCCAGCAGTGTGATGTGTTTTGGAAATCACCAGTATGGAGATGTATACTGGTATAACCAGATGAATGAAAATAAAAGAATTCTAGAGATTGTAGCAACCAATGCAACTAGTTACCAGTATATGTTCAAAATTTAATATAACTGTAAAGTGGTGCTCTAAAAATCTGCAAAAATGAGTCCCAAAGGTTGCCCCCACAGTAACGTGAGAACCAGAGAACGGATTAAAACAAAAACAGTGTTTAAAAACAAAAATAGTGTGCTATATAATAATGTACCCATGATTTTTTAATATCTCCCCATGGGATTTTGAAAATACAAACATATATAAGGGAAGACAAGTAGGGAAATGGTATAAAAATTTATAAAACAGCTCTGAAATAGCTCCAAGAATAAAGCAATGGGAAAAGCCAGATTTAAAAGGTGAGGTGCCCCACCCCCTTATTAAAATTAAGAATGGCATATTTGGGAAATTAATGTGTCTGTACAGGCCAGGGTAATACTTTTCCTAAGCTAGTCTTTGCTTGATATTAGTGTATAGGGAAAAACAGGAAAGTCTGCATATAAAGTAAGGTGCCATGATTACATGAAAATAGTGTGGACAGAAAAAGTTATGTAAACTGAATCCAGTGCATGCGTATTATATAGATTCTAATGGTCAGATAACGTGGAAAGGTATCAATATGTTAGAGTGGGAGACTGTAGTCAGAGACTTGTGGGAGAAATCCATCATAATTGACTGATACCTTTTTCTGGATATTCTGTAATTGATCAATACCTTTCTCTGTATCTGTGTCATTCATTGCTTTTATGGTCAATGTAAGTGCAAGGCCATGCTTTTGGTTCTAATAAAGGTTTGAATTTATAAATTTTAGTATCTCAGCCCTCAGTGTATGGTAATCCTCACCCAGCACTACTGAAACAAAATGTTTTACATTCCCAAATCAAAACCTTTTATTCTGGTTTGTTGAACCAAATCGAAACATTTTGTTTCAGCTTGGCTTAACATCAGGCTGAGTCTCTCTGAACGGCCATGGTGTCTTGTAAAAGTTTTAATTTGGGTGCCTCATGCCCCCGTCCTTCTGCATGGATTGAGCTCCCTGACTGTACTACATCTCCCATGACGCAGTGTGGACATGACTCTTGTGACACTGCATTAGTTCAAACAGAGGGGAGAATATTTCATTTTGATTTTTCTGACAGAATTTTAAAAAATTCAGCAACATTGAAATTTTCCCACCAAAAAATCGATTTTGAAGAAACTTCTATCAAAAAATATTTTGTCAGAAAATTCCTGACCAGCTCTAGTCCATACAGGTATTTGTCTCTTATGAAGTTGCCTGAAAAAACAAAAAGTTGGAAAACCTCTGTTCAGTAGGCATTACGTCAGATACCATCATCTGCAATGCAATTGTATTGGTTGAAGTTTAACTATCTAAAAATTGATGCCTTCATATTAACTTGTTTTCCTATGTGGTCATTTTAATAAATCACTTTCACAGCTCCAGGATGCCGAATGAAGTACATTAGAAAAGAAACTGAAGATATTGCTAGCAAAATGATCATATTTACATATCTGCACTCTGGGAACCAAGTGAAAGGATTCTTTGTGCATCTGGTAGAGTATTTTGTAAACCAGAATCACGCAAGCCTTTTTCTACTTTAGCCTCACATCTTTATATTTGGATTTTATCTTGCATTAGCATGCTTCACATCCTCCAAGCCTTGTTGTTTTGCTATAATTGATTACCAAATGAAGTACATGTCCAGGGTTGAACACCTGGCCTGTATGCTCTTGTTACTATACCAGAGGATTTCTGTATGATTTTTAATTTTATATAGTTTAAAGATCCCAAAGTAATGTTAATTAGAAGGCCTTTTCTTTTTCCTTTCTCTGTGAGCAGTTTGCAAGGCCAAACTGCTCAGCACATCCTGGGACAGAGAGTCTGTCCTCAACTGTTCCTCGGAACAGCACACAGAGACTCCCACCCTTCTCACATTCTTTATCTTGCTTGTTATGTATGTTATATGGTAAAGGGGTTAAGCAGTTTCATTATACCCTAAGAGTTGTTAAAGTCAGAAGAAGAGATATATGTTGAAATAAAGCTTGAGAATGAATGTGAGTGGATGTTGTGTGTAAATAGAAGATGAATGGTTAGGAGTGCCAGCCTAAGAGTTACCACTTCAGTATTGATTGGCCGAAGAATGCGCTAAGTGGAAATAACTGGATGACCCCAGGAGGGCAGACTGGAATCCACGCAACAGCCTCAAGGATGGGAGAACCGAAGAACAAGATAACATCTGGCAGCACGGAGCCGTCAGGGATGTGCCATCTGCTGATTGATTCAGCAACAGTATGATAAAGCCACCTCCATAGACTGGCATAGGAATAAAACTCCTATAAAAACGGACCCAAAAGACTAAGAACTTTGAGTCTGGTTCTGCAACCACCCTCCAGGAGTATCGGATGCGCATCTGACAAAGACTCGGCTCCACCCTCATGGCCAGGTTACCTGGCCAGTAACTTGGCATGAGCAACCTGTAGGCTGGTAACTATAATGACTTTGCAGAACTTGTATGTGTATGTGTGTGGGAGTGAATGGGATGTAGTAAATATGACAGTTTACTTGCTTTGCCTCTTTTGGTATTTTGTGAGAGTACATGGGATAGAATGTTTATGATTACTTGTTTACTTCGCCTCTTTTTGTATTCACAATAAAAGCGGCGTTTTGTCTTATCCCCTTTTAAAAGACCTGTTGGGTTTTATTTTATTGGTATAATACTCTCTGCTCCAGTTTAACAAGTATGAACCAAACAAGTCATTTTTAATGTGAGTCTGAAACACAGCAGGATGCTTCATGTGCACATTTGCATAACACCCAGAATGCTTTTTAGTTCATGGCATTGGTATTTCACAACAGTGTTGGTTTCTGAGTCCTGGGAACAAACTGGAAGTTGAATATTTTGGCTATACTGATGGATACACTAAGATACTTCTTGCAATTAGTAATGACATTTTTGAAAACAGGTATTTTCTTGTTGCCAAAGTAATCAGAAATGAACTTTTTTCCTATGGTCCATATAAACTGCTATATAGTAACAAATGCATATAGTTTACCTGAAGGGAATTTGTGAGGTCATGGGGTCTATTCTCCCACTGAGGAGCGAAACTGCCTGTTAATTCTAATGGTGATGACATGCATCAATCAGCAGGAGCAGCAGTCTCCTGAGGATGCCTGCTCATATCTCATACAATAATGCAGTGGGTAGTGAGCAGGGATTTTCCCATTCCCTGCACTACATCATTCAGAAGCCACAATCCAAACAGCTTTCTCATTTGTCATTCAAAAAATTACTCAGGGGTTTCCTGGGATTTTAGTCAGAAAATCCAGATAAGGTCAAACAACAGCTATGGTATGTACAAGACTTTAGAAGTGGAAAAACGGCATTATTTTTTCCTTCTGAGAAAGGACAAAGCAGTTACTTCATAGAGTGAGATAATCGAAGGCAGAAAGGGAGCAACTCTTCAGAGAACAAAAACAACAATATTATGCATAAGCTACAAATGATTTCTTAAGCAGACAAGAATTCAAATAAAAATTGCCATGTGTTATGTTTCCATCCATATGTCAATGTTTTCCAGTGAATGAGAGCCATCATTAAGTGGATCTGAGGTATAAGGATAGATTATTTATACTTAGAATTTGTAAAGCAATTCATATGAGCAGCCATATAAACTAGTCCAAATAATATATGGTCACCTATAGAACTGTTTATGGATTCAATATTTCTTTCAGAACAAAGATACTACCTCTGATGCTAAAAGAAATCTGGCTAACAAAAAACTTGAATCCAGACATTCCCAGCATATGAATTTACAGAATTTCTTGTATCAGCAAAATATACAGCAGTAGAGGTGCCGATGTTGTCAGCATGGAAGATTTTCTTTGGGTCCATTGCCAGTTTAAACTGAGCTCTATTTAAAGCTATCAAAACAGTATGGGGCTTTAGATTTAAGACCAACAGTGTTTAAGTCCTATTACTTCGCACACATAGCATGTCTAGTTTGATAAATATGGCCCCAAGAGCTCCAAACAATGACATCAGTACAAGTCTTTCCTTTGTTGTTCCTGGCCAGGCTTCAGGAGGCAGAACAGTAGTAAGCATTTAATCTACAAACATCTTGATCAGTGAGGTTTCACCCAGTAACTGCATCAAACCAAAATGAAGATAATTTTCTCTTTCCCTTTTCAGACCTGTAAATTTAATCCAGGTTTGGGTATTTAAGAGCATACACAGCTCTGTGGAACACTTGATAATAATTATAATTAACACTGCTGAGGGCTCATTTATGGCTTCTCATGCCCTTTGTTAGGCTCTGCACAGAGCCATTGGAAGGGGAATGAAAGTCTTTGCCACATCTCATGACGGTTAGATTTACACCTTAAATGTTTTACCAGGACTGTACAAGCAATTTGGCAATAAAATATTCCGCCCTTGGCACTGTTGGGGTTGATCTTTATTCCAAGAGAAGAGATGCTACTATGTGCACTGTTAGACTGTAAGCTCCTTAGGGCAGGAACTGTCTTTTTTGTGTTTCCTGTTACCTGGCACAATGGTCCATGACATGGGGTGCTACGCACTACAGTAATACAAGTAATAAATAAATAAATAAGTACATGTTTTTGCTAAGCCCTGCACAATCAGCTTTCCTTCCCCAGAGCATCCTGCAGGGCCAGGTATGATCTCAATCCCCGTGTTTCCATAAGCACAGGGACAGCTCCCTGCTAGAGCCCCTTTGGGCAAAAAAGACACCCCAAAGTGTGTTTGGAAGAGACAGAACCAGAGAGCCCTGGTTCCCCACTTTTAAATGGCCTGCCTCAATGAAGATCATGCTGAATATTGTGCAGGAGTGAATCAGCAGACACATCCCCTCTGCTTACCTGGGAGCTACAAGGTGATTTTTGTGGTAGAAGGTTCCAGAAACAGTAAAGAAGAAATAATTGACAATCGCTACCCAGCAGAGGACTAGCCAGTGACAATATGGAGGGTAGTGAAGAGGCTAGTTCTTCTAGGATGTCTCTCATTTCAGTCCAGCATACCTTAGCTGAGAGTATTTATCATATTGGAGCCATGTCTTCCAACTAGGAGGATGCTATCGGAGCAAGAGGAGACACCTAACCCTCTAACATGATGGACTTTGACTTGTCTCTCAATACACTGTACTGATGGACCTCAGGGCACTAGCCTATGGGTAGAATCAATGCCCATCATGGTTTCTGAAAGCACTTTCTAATGAATGGGCATCATTGCCAGTTCTCTCCAGTGGGGAAAATCATGCTGACACCTGACAAGTTCTAGATTTGACATCTGCTTGTGAAACCATCTCTTGCCACTGATGTTCTCCAATGGGAATTTTTTTGGGGGGAAAGGTCGTAAAAAGATACTTGCAAGCAACTTCAGGGGTATCTACATAGAATGGGGGATTTTTGATACTTTCGGCACTGAAATGGCACATAAATGCTATTTAAGAACATAAGAACAGCCATACCAAAGGTTCATCTAGCCCAGTATCCTGTCTTCCAACAGTGGCCAATGCCAGGTGCCCCAGAGGGAATGAACAGAACAGGTGATCATCAAGTCATCCATCCCATTGCCCATTCCCAGCTTCTTATCTGTATGTGACGAATTATCACTTTTGAGTTATCAGTTTAAGATCTCTTTTAATCTTGACATCTTTCCATGCACTGCTTTAGTACTGATTAGAAAGCATAGCTGGTCTGATTATTCCTTTTTTTTACCGACTTACTTATACTAGCTTTTCTGAAATAAACTTAATTTGAACAAGATTAGGGGAAAATACATTGGTTTACCTATATTACTATTTTTTTACAATTGTTTCATTGAGATGCTCTAGTGCCTCTATACTTTGGGGCAGGGAATTGTCATTTAGTATTCGAGCTGAATGAGGAGACATCTAAGCCATTAGCAATTATCTTTGAAAAGTCATGGAAGATGGGAAATATTCCAGAGGATTGGAAAAGGGCAAATATAGTCCCAATCTATAAAAGTGGAATAAGGAAAACCAAGGGAATTACAGACCAATCAATTTAACTTCAGTACCCAGAAAGATAATGGAGCAAAAAATTTAACAATCAATTTGAAGACATCTAGAAGATAATAAGGAGATAAGTAACAGTCAGCATGGATTTGTCAAGAACAAATCATGTCAGACCAACCTAATAGCTTTCTTTGACAGGGTAACATGCCTTGTGGATGGGGGAAAGTGGTATATGTGGTATATTTTGACTTTAGTAAGGTTTCTGATACTGTCTCACATGACCTTCTTGTGATACTACACCCCATATTCATCATAGTGATATTATTATGATATGATTATGGCACAATCATGATGCATTTTGTATAAGATGGGTCATGTGAGGTCTCAATGGAAAAGTTATGATTTGTTGAATATAACTATCCTATTTGTGTGCATGTATCATTTTTGTATCTAAAGTTATGAATATTGACTATGTATCTGTATTTCAAATGTGCTTACTCTGAGCAACACCCACAGCTAGCCTTTCAGGTACAACAATGAAGAAGCTAGGTAAGAAGCTAGACAGTGTTGATGGCCCATCAGCAAAGACGATGGGCTATACAAGGCTTAGCCTTCCTGTAAATGTTTCCACCGGCCTGTAAGTAATGGCTGCTATGACTTAGAAAGGGCATGTGACCAGACTACATGATACTGAACTCCATTTTGGGTACCTGTATTTTTCCACAAACTGGGCTGGGAACTGTTTTTGCAACAAAGGGTTCCAGCTATATGTTAAAGCTATATAAGGTGGGGTGTGACATCACATAGGGGGCCTCACTCCCCACACAAGAACACTCCTAAAAACATCTGAGAAACACAGACTGAACTGTGGGGAGTGCTGGTACCAGGGTAAAGGATTTCTAGTCTGTGTATGAAAACCTGGTGGACTGCTTGTATCATCAGCCAGGGTGAGAAATTGCAAATTCATATCCAATCTTTCTAGTATTTTAGGCTTAGTTTGTGGATTTGTTTATTTATTAGATAATCTGCTTTGATCTGTTTGTTATCATTTATAATCACTTAAAATTTCTCTTGCTGTAGTTAATAAACTTGGTTTTGCTTTATCTAAACCAGTGTGCCTTTGAGTGAAGTGTCTAGGAAAAAATCTCAGCTTGGTTAACACAGGCTTGTTGCATATTCCTCTCCACATCAAAGGAGGGGCAAACTGGGTAATACATTCATACTGGTTGGGGTTGAGGCCAGGGTAGGATGGTACATCTCTGGGCTCCTAGGCTGGGAAGCTGGGGTATCTTGGCCTCTTGTCATGGGGCAGCTGCCCCTCATTGGCAAAAAAGGGGTTAAAAGCAGCCCTAGGGAGGCTGAGCCAGAGGCAGCCAATTAGAGAAGGGCTGAAGGGAGAAGCCAATCAGGGCCAAGTAGGCTATATAAAAAGGGAGCTGCAAGGCATAGGAAGGCAGTTCTCTGTGGGGAGCCCAGGGAGGAAGGACTGTGTCCCTTGAAGGGCCAAGAGAACTGCCAGCACCCTGGACAGAGCAGTACTGCAAACAGGGGCCAAGGAGCCAGAGACAGTTCCTTGCTGGCTGCTGGGGGGTTGCAGACTGAGGCCCTGATACAAGGGTAAAGAGGGTATTGGAGCCACTGTGGGAAGTGGGTGAACAGTGGACTGCAGGTCCCAGTGTGTGGCACAGCCGGAATCAGCTGCGTCACTGAAGAGGATGCTGCAGTCCTTGGAGAGATGTGGGTCCAAGAGTGGGAGTCACAGTGGCAATACATCACCCAAAGGGGGCACACTCAACTGCAGAGCTAATTCCCAAGACAGACTGAGAAGGTGCCAGAGTGTTGAGTGAACCTCATTACACTCTCTGTTGTTGGTTCATGCAGTGGCTTCTTGAGAGCCTGCATGTAACTGTAGCTGGGGTGTGTCCCTACCTGTGTGAATGCTGGTGGGAGTGTAGGACTGGTCTGTAGCTTATCACAGCAACACAGTGTGAGAGGTAGCCCAGGCTGGTGAGTCAGAAAGCTCAGGGGTACCCCAGTCACAGGTGGCACCCTCGGGGAACCCATCATACTTCTCATAAAAAATTAGGAAAATACTACCTAGATAGAGCTACTATAAGGTGGGTGCATAACTAGTTGGAAAAGCATTCCCAGAGTGCAGTTATCAGTGGTTCACAGTCAAGCTGGAAGGGCATATCAAGTGGGGGTCCCACAGGGATCAATTCTGGGTCTGGTTCTGTTCAATTTAAATTTAGATAATGGCATAGAAGTACAGTTATAAAGTTTGTGGATGCTACCAAGCTGGGAGAGCTTGCAAGTGCTTTGGAGGGTAGAATTAAAATTCAAAATGATCTGGACAAACTGGAGAAATGGTCTGAAGTTAATAGGATGAAATTCCATAAGGACACATGCAAAGTACTCCACTTAGGAAGGAATAATCAGCTGCACACATACAAAATGGAAAATAAGTGCCTTGGAAGGGGTACTGCAGAAAGAGATCTGGGGGTCATAGTGGATCAGAAGCTAAATATGAGTCCAACTAGCTCTAGACACAAGGCTGCTGCTTCCTTATCTTTGTGGTGTCCTGACCCTCTCATGCACACACCTCTGGAGCTGGAAGCCTCCCTTCTGAGGTTGTTTGGCTTCTCCCCATCTTGCAGTTTCTGAAAGGGTATCAAGCAATGGCCATTGTCACCCAAATCTGTTCATGGGTGCCACCTACTTCCACACATTCCCTCTCCACTGGCAGCTCAACTAACTAGTGTCAGAAAGTGCCCATAGTTCCTAGTTCATTGGCTAATGAGCATTCCGATTATCTTTTAGAGATTGCTGTTAACTGCTGCTGCCAGAAGACTACATGTTTCCTCTTTCTTACTGCTCTATGGGAGGGGTCTCTTCTTTCTTGCTCTCCTCAAAGACCATCTCGGGGGACTTGCCTGTACCAGTCTCTTTCCCTGCCCTCCATTCTGTAAACTGGGAGTACAATCAGTCTAACACAAAGGAGGCTTTGAGAGCCCCAAGAGAGACCATGTGTGGGCTCTAACAACAATGGGAAGTGAGAGATTCCAAAGACATAGGGGTATGAAGGCTGACTGTGAGACTGGCATGGATGTCCAATTATGGGGAATGCATATTAGGGGAGGACAGTGACCAGGCTGAAATGCATCTATCTGCTGAGATTTTGTAGACCTGGGCTCATGTTGCAGGTTGCAACAAAGGTTCAAACCCACCTTGCTTTTGGGGCACTAACCAAACCTTTCACACAGCTCTCATATATATTGAGTTCTCAATGACAGTCTCTCATACAGGGCCAACATTTCAAACTGGTATTACTGAACTATCACTCCTGTAGCTGTGTTGCCTTCATAACGGCAAGGGGCTATGAATCAAGGAGAGATTTTCTGCCAAAAGATACAACAAGCACAAAAAGCATTGCATTATAAATACACATGAAGGAAAACAAGATACTCTTATCCACAATCTCCCTTATAGCCAGATCTCTTTTTGGATGGGTGCTTTGAATAATATCACATTTCCATCGTCTAGTAAAATCACTGTATTAGGTCTGCAGAGCAGAAGGAGACAGTTGCATTCTGCAGCCAAGATTCTAGATAGCCCATAACTAGCACCAAGCCACATCTGTTTTTTTCATGTTCAATTTACAGGCTTTGCTCACCCTCAGTTCCCAGATGGACTGCTGCAATGGCACACAACATGGGAGATAGCTTGGCAAATGCTTTACTGAAACTATACAAAAATTAGGATTTTATAGATTAGTAAAAGTATTAGTATAAATGATCCTGAATCTTTGTAACATGTGGCTAAGTCCTTTTCAAGTTGAAAGTTGTTAGGTGCATTTTCGACCTTAAGGGTCACATCCTGCTCTCAGCTATATGAGTGCAGTAGGTATATGGGTAAATGGCTACCTGGACACATTGAGGGGCTACTAGTTTTGATAACAAATGGACCAAGTGCTGAAATCTTTACTCAGACTGTACACAGGCAAAACTGTCATTCAGTGGGAGTTTACTGAGAGCAAGAACTTCTATGTTATCTGTTTACTTATGCACTTCCCACCACTGTAGTAGCTGTAGGCTTTGCAAACATGGAAGAATTTGTCTTCAGCATCCCAGTAATAGTATTATTATCCACATTCGCAGGGATCAAGTCACAGAGAAAATAAGTAACTTGCCCAAGGTCACACAGGAAATCTGTGTCAGAACTGGAAAATGATTCCAGATCTGCTGAATCCAAATCCAGGGCCTTACCCAGAAGATCATCCATCCTCTCAAGATTTGGTCCAACACCAATACCATTTAATACTACAGAGAAACTGAATAAAATCATTACTTTGTCACCTCTGTGAAGGAGGCAGCAATGTTCTGCTAAAGGCAAAAGCCTGGCTCTGAACACCTTTGAGCTTTGGAGAAGTTTGGTTTCAGTACTAGATTCTGACCTGAATATTGCAGTTAACTACTCTCCTTTTAATGGACTGAACCAAATCCCCACACAGAACTTTGTGGCTAAGACTGCTCTCCAAGATTTGCCACTTTATGGGTAACAGTTAGGAGTAGTCTTAGGTCTGTTTCTCTCTGTTATAGTCAATGTGAGATGAGCTATAGCAAGACTGAGCCCAACATGAGTAAGAACAGAAAAACTGCTAGGAAGGCACCAAGGCTTCTGAAAGAGGATTTATGTAGAGCCAGCCCTGTGAAGATGGTAGAAAGGATTGCTTCATATTATATATTCTGGTTTATGTTTTTCAGGCATGGAAAGCATGCAAAGCCTGCTGGATGTATAAATTCCTCAATAATGCTACACATTCCTGATATCCCTGCAATGTACACTATCTAAAGAATGGAGAAATATGTGCCATTTCATAAGTAAGTGAAATTTCTCAAGTTACATGTAAACAACCTATTGAAAAAAGAATGTGTTTGACTCAATATAGATATATTGCTTCTCATTCAAACAGGATAATATATAGAACAAACCTTTGAAAAGGAAGCTTGCTAGGCCTTCCTGAAATCCTCATTTATGGTCAGATTGAAAGAATAAACAGATGTGACAGGATCTCCCACTGATCAGCTCTTTCTCTGGGATAGTGGGTGTACCATAGCTTAGGCCAAAATAAATAAATAAATAACCCAGCCTGTGATAACATCAGATCAACTTCGGTTTGAACCTAAAGACAGCTGAACTACCAAATGAAGGATACGGTTTTGTACCACTATGACTGAGAATAGTTGAGATTTTTTTAGTTTGTTCAGTCTGGCTCATTTTCCTGCATCACAGAGCTATATATGGGGGGGGTGGAGGGGAATGCTGATATAACTTTATGAGTTTACTGGACAGTGGATGCTGCTTTAGATAAGCAGGGTTTGGCAACAGGCCTTGAAGTCAGAAAGTTGATTTGTTCATTCTTGAAATAGTAGAACCCAATCTACAACTTGTTTGTACTCATGCCAGTGCAAATGTGCAAAAGAGAGGTGAGGGGACAAGGACAGGGCTGTGGTTCTCTGCTGGGTCTGGCTTTCAGTGGTCACAGGGCATGGGGGATGTCATTAAACAATTACAGCTCACAGATTCTCTGTTCTAGCTCCAGCCCCAATGTGGGTTATAGCAGCCTAGAGAGAATCAGATTTTGTTTTGCTCATGCCATTCCTAATTTCTACCTGGAGCCAGGGGAAAGAAAGTATAGTAACTGACTCTGACAGGTCCACACCTCTGTCAGCAGCTCCCTCAAGCTGCCAGGAGACTTAGGGGAGGGTTTTGCTCCCTTTTCCCAGTCTGATCAGTGCTAAGGGAGTGCAGTGGGACAGGAATCTGCCCCTATTTTCTGCAGTTGAGAAGATCATCGCCAAGGAGAAGGCAAATGCTTGTGTTATCCCCAAACATAGCACTCTTTCTAAATCGTTATGAAGAAAAATTGGCAAGTGGTATACAAATTGCTATATGTCTTTTCTCCTAGTCCAAGTCACTTCCATAGTAAGTATGGACCTGGTATAGAATCTTGGCCTTCTGGAAGTCAATAGAAGTTGTTTTTTCATTGCCTTCAGTATGACAAGGATTTCATTTCTGATTCCAGTCTACTGAAGTCAATGGGTAGAGTTGCACTGTTGTAAAACTGACATGAGATCAGAATCAGGCCCTGGAGGTAGCTCACATAATTAAAACATGGAATCAGGTCATTAGTCTGAAGACTGATTGGGTCAAATGTTGAACACAATATTGGCAACCATTATTTCACTTGCCTTAATAGCAACTACAAAGAGAAGGGTCTCTGGAAACACCTCAGAGAAATGCAGGGGAGGTGATAAGGGTGTTTCAGGTACTATACTACTTGCTATAAAAAGGTCAAGTGAGAATCTTTTCTCTTTTTTGGTATAAAGTTATTTCATTGCTGTAGCATATTGTTCTCCACTGCATTTGAGTAATTGCTAATCACCAAATTTAAGCTTCTGAGTCCCATTTCCATAGGATGTAAAGTCAGAAGAAACTATTGTGATATTTAGTCAGACCTCATCATTTACTGTGATAAACATTCCAAGTGCACTCCCAGAGTCCCCAATTCTCAACAAAGTAACAGTGGGTGTTTTCTGTTGTTTTGTCTGCTTGTTTTTACAGCAATCTTATTTTTATAAATTACCTTAGGTATAATAGAGGGGTTCTCAACTGGAGATTGGGACCCCTCAGGGGGTTGTTAGGTTATTACCGGGGTGGGGTACAAGTACAAGTTTGAGAACCACTGGTCTAATATATAAGAAAGCTGATAAAGTTTAAGGCTTTGACTTACCCTGGGTATCTCAAGAGGCAGCTATTGAGTGTTAAAATTCTTTGACCTGATGAAGTATATAGAATCACAGAAGAAGCAAACCGTTAATGCAACTGAGCAGTCAGCATAGTGAATACAGTTAAAAGCTATACTCTTTCAGAGCCCACTGCAAGTATTATTTTAACACATTGACAATTTTATTGCCTATCATCAATGGATATCCCACTATTATTTTCATTGTTCTCCTCTGAAAAGGGCTGTGAATAAGCCAGCAGATCTAACATTTTCTGTATTAAACTGGTCCTCTAGAATTTATTGTTATCATTTTCACTTCAAAAATCTCAAGATCAGAAGCCTGGTAGTAAATAATACACTGTGTGAAATATACACATAATGCATCTGAAAATAGGTCAGTCAACTTTTTTTTGTCAGAGACCAGTTTTCTGTTTTAATAACAGAAAGCGAAAATAAAAAAAAAATAAACTACAGGCATTATAAGTGTCTATCCTCTTAATATCTAAAATAAAACCTATAAAATGGTTTATTAGTTGTCAACACTAGCTCTACTAGCACTTACTAGAACATTAAAAGAGAGAGAGAATTATGCCTCCCATCACAAATATTTATTCAGATTTCCTGCCAACTTGTAAAATGTAGCTTTAAAATCGGAAGACATGGATGACCAAGAAAAAAAGACACAAAGGTGCCTCCAGAAAAGGACAGCTGAATATTCTGTTATAAGGCTCCCTTGTACATTGTGCCAGTCCTCATGCCTGGGAATTAAATTGGGAACATTGGTCAGGTAACATTCCCATCGTGATAATCTGTAAATAACTGAGAACTAATTTATTGGCTCTGCCAGCTCCTAAATTTCCCTAGCCTATGTGCCCTCTCTTCTCCTTTCGGACATATACACTAGTCTGAGTCCAAATGAGCTCTGGTTTGGTTTTAATTCATGTAATCCCTGCTCTAGTTCTGAAAATAGAAATGAAAAAAGATTGACATGAAAAGCAAATTAGTAAGTCATATTTCTTATCTATTTCAGAAACATTTGACCCATCATTGTAATCATATTGATTATTAATATTTTTTTATTTAGCACATAAATCAAGCTAGGTATTTCTCTCTGCTCTAATTTGCTTACAGACAAAATGAAGAGCTGACATATTAATTGAAGATGAAATAGAAGGAACTGTTCAGGAGGACTGAGGTACAAAATTTACAGATAGAAAAGACTAACTCTGAGTCACTTCTCATATCACGTTTACAAACTGCGTAATACCACTCATTTTGACTGAATTACGCCTGATTTATACCAGTGTGAGTGAGTTTTAAACACTTAATGAGCTCACTTGATTGGTCAGAGCATGTCTTCAAATGTTTCATTTGGGCAGTGTCTGGAGCTGGTAGAGGCGGGATGAAAGTGATGTCAAGAAAGAAATGAATTAATAGAAATAAATTAATAGAGAGAGAGAATAGGGGAGAAAACAGAAATGGGGGAGGAATTTGAGGGGGAGGAAAGAAAGGAGGGCTTAGGAGAAGGAAAAGGGAAATGAGAGACGAATAGAAAGAAATATGGTGGCTTGGGAAAGTGAAGCTGGCAACTGGAGGATTGTGGTAGTTGGAAAGGGGTGAGATTAGGTCAGAGCAAACAGTCAGCTGAAAGTCCAAAGATAAAATGATGTCCCTGAGGTCCAGGGGCTGCAAAGGCAGAAGAGATGGCTTTTGTGGCAAAGTCTGGAGGTTTTCAGGATCTCAACCTAGTCCCGGAGTCCAGCTTTGCAGGGTCTCAGTTTCATGGTATATTTCTGAGATGGGGCAGAGCAGTCTGGAGGGTATATGTGCTGGGGAAAATACCAAAGAATCCATATTGACACGTAAGTGTGGTGCAAGTGTCTTTGAGGCCACTCCAACATGAGGGCCTTGTCGATACTACCACAGTAAGTCGACGAAAGTTATGCTCCTCCAGTTACATGAATAATGTAACAAGTCAACATAGCTTAGGTTGACTTGCTGCGGTGCCTACGCCGCACTGTGTCGACAGGAGATGCTCTCCTGCTGACCTACCTTAGTCTTCTCCAGGAGCTGGAGTACGGGAGAGCGCTCTGCCATTGACGTAGTGGGTCTTCACCAGACCTGCTAAATCGACACCGCTGCATCAATTGCAGCAGTGCCGATCTACTGGTAAGTGTAGCTATGGCCTAAGACTGAAGTAGTGGCTGGAGACTAGGTTGGTTGGTGCTTCACAGCTTTCAAGGAGGATTCATTTGTCCTGGTATCATCATAGAAATTCACAGCAAATGAGCCCTGCTACTTGAATGAATTGTCTGAGAAAAGCATTTTGGTTTTGATGTATTGTTGTTTACTGCTCTGTACACATAGAGTAGAAAAATGATAATTGATCTCAGAAGGAAAGCATCATCCTGTGCGCTCTCATTTTTATAACTTGATACTTCCTTTAGTTGCACTGTCATAAAATATATTCAGGTATGACAGCATGTCCATGACTCTGATTATAATTGTAATAAAAAGACCAGGGTGAAGGCACTTTGATTTTTTTCTCTTCTAAATCTGGAAATATTTTCTCAAGGGTGATTCTGTCTTCACATATGACTGACTTACTCTTCATTTACATTTGTAGTATCTTTCTGCATAATGTTTTTTTCTCAAGGATTATATTTAGTCCTAGGAACAACTTGCAGCTAGTGCATTTTGTAAATAGTTCATATTTTATTTGTCTGGGATGATAATAAAGTGCTTTAAATCTTTTCATTTTCTTGGGCAGAAAGCAAATTCAGCTTTAAAATGTCTCATTGGTGAGCTACTAAGTTATTTAATATTTGGGTTTGACTAATGCTAAACTGGCTGGGTAATGCTTCTGATATCACATACTGGTGTATTCTCTCAATATACACATACTGGTGTATTCTCTCATTCCATTATGATGTTCTAACTGCAGTTTGATGAAACATATATTAGCTCTGTTGACAGGAATTTCTTTAAATGTGAAAAATGGTACATATGTTTGATTAAATAATGTGAGACTTTCAACATTGTTCAAGGTAGCCAGATATAACAATATTGTGCAAAGCTATAAGGTTCTTTCAAATTATTCTAGTATGGAGTTCTTTGAAAAAAAAATCATGCTAACAGACAAACACCCTATCATGTGTGGATGGACACTGTTAGAGAGCTTATTCCTTCACTCTCCCACTTCCCTGGTCCTTCTCGCATGAACAGAGAGCAACAGTACCCGAAGTCCGAAGGTGCAAACAATTCGATTTTTATTGGGGTGAACTTCCAGCAAGCTTAAATACAAGTTCCTTTTCCTTATTTTCGAATCCCAACTTACTTCCTGTTTGCCCCTAATTTATATAGTAATATTCTTAGCTATACCTTAACCAATCATTCTACTGAAATTTAACTAACCAATCCTAACATATTGTAACATGATTAGCTAACCAATTATATCCCACCACAATAATTAGATTACACCCAGCAAAATTAATTATACAGCAGACAGAAACAATCACAGAACCGGACAGAGATTATACAAACAAACAATAGCAAAGTGGGAATATAATGACAAAACAATACAGAAGTGAGGATTTCACATCCCAGCTATTGATAAGGGAGTTCTTGCCAGACAGGATGCTATCAAACTAAGTTTCCTTTTACATTTTCTAGGCACTTCCCTTTCTCTGGAGGTGATAGGAATACAATCATGTCCTGATAGTGCCTGACAGCCCAATAGCACCTTATTTCAATGTGACTAGTTTGGAATGTGAGGATGTGACTGTTCGCTTCCTAGCTTATGGCTGCCTCTGCTGCTTAGCCAAAGGCCTTAGCCTAAGAACAGGGCCTCAGACTGTCACAGTAAAAGAAGGCCCTTACACTGGCAGACAGTGATTTTGATTCTTTCTTTTATACCTCTAGAACTAGCCAAGTGATAAGAATACACCTAAATTCTTAAAGTACAGGCCTTTGCAGACAGGCCTGAATATCGATATCCTAACAGACACTTTTCACAAAGAGATCGCTCTATAGCGTATCTCTCAGTCCTCTTCTCAAAGGAAGTCTGCACAACACCTTCAAAAGACAAGTCTGGGAACTTAAACTCATAATTGTGGTAGACACTAAAAATCATGGACTCAGACACTGGTTTTATGACCTATTAGAACAATATGAACCTACTAACCCTCCTTTGTCCCATGACTGGAGAGATGTTATTTGCCCACTTCATTTTAACTGGTCTCCTGCAATGTATGTTTTGTTTAACAATCTATCCCACCTTGTATTTAGTTGTGACACTCTGGGTACCTTTCCCAGACCTGAGGAAGAGCTCTGTGAAGCTTGAAAACTAGTCTTTTCCATCAACAGAAGTTAGTCCACCTTGTCTCACTCTGTTATCAGTCTCTGAAGACGAAGCAAGCAGGTGTGCTTGGGCAACCTGTCTCTCCTAGGAATAACACAGTAAAGGCAGAGAACTGTGCAGCCTGGAAATACCCTGGTCTTTTGGCAGTGGGCCCAACAAAGGCAACGACTGGAAAGCTGGAAGCCTGAGGAGAAATAAGGTGCAGTTGTCATGAACTGTGACAGTATCCATGGATAGATGTTACTTTTAAAGATCTCTTTAGATCTGTATATGTTTGACTTCAACTTACAATGCACTGAAGCTGGTTCAACCAAAATTACTTTGTGGATTAACAATTAGAATTTTACCTTTGAGTTGTATCTCAGTAAATATTTTAGGGCTTGTTGCTGCAGTCAGATATGTGTGGGTGAGTACCTGAGCATGACTGATAAGAATTGTGCTGCTCAATGAACATCATTTCTTACTGGTGACCATAACCCCTTGATTTCCCTGAGACCTCTCTTGGCCAGTAAGATCAGATATGGGAGTTGAAAGGAGTTTTAATCATATTCTGCCTCAAAAGTGGGCAAATGGCCTTCGGAGGGGTGCTAGGAAAAGAATCAGAGGAAGCTTGGGTAGAGCAAAGAGTAACTAGAGGGGGAGTGGTGAGGTATTAGGGGTGATGAGGCAATTGCTGGACAGGACAGAGCTTGAGAGTTATTGGAGTGAACAGGTGGGATCGGGAGGTGGCTATGGGGTGGGGAAGACCTTGGGAATGCTTGGGAGTGGACAGCAGAGGGATCATGGAATAGTTGGTGGGGTTTGTTCAGGGTTATTGAGGAGTCTCTCCCATTCTGCTTAGCTCTCCTTTAGCTGTCCTAGTCTGTCACTGTTCCTTTCCACCCCATAGCCCTCTGCATCCCATTGTCCCCAGCCTCTGTCCCTCACTAGCCCCTGCCCATCCTCCCATTGACTCCTCATTTCCCCCACCAGCAATGCACAGCAACTGAGTCAGCCAGCAGCCTTTGCCACCCTCCCTCTCTGCTGCAAGTTACTCTATGTTGGCTTCAAGAAAGCAGGTAGACTAAGGAGCAAAGGAGAATAGTCAGCATGGCCTTATGGCTGCATTTACTTCTGTCATCACAGTGACCCCTTGTGGCTGGGAGGAATAATTGCAGATGAAATCCTGTTCACTCCCTAATGCATAAGCAGAGCTGCAAATGTGATTGTCACACCCAATACATGACACTTGGTAGATATGCTTGTGCAAAGCCGCATGGAAGTCAGTGGGTTGTGGTGCAAGGAAAGGGTCTGCCCATGTGGCACTGATTACCGGATCAGGTTCTTATTTTGTAAATTGTCTGGATGAATTTTAATTTGTTCAAATTAAACTGAATGACTAATTATTTGCTCCTAATTTACATCTTGCACTTTAGGTATTTGATATATCTAAAGAAATATAGAATTACACAGATATTGTTTCCACATTTTAAAATTATATTTTCACATAATTTATATGTCACACACTGTAGCATCTGATTACATCAGTTTATAACAGCAGATCATGGAAAGGAGTTTGATATACCCCAAAGCAATGACTGGGTACGTTATTTTGTGTGAGCAATCTAAAATATTTTTAAAAATACAACATGATAAATATAATCTGGAAAAAAAACACCTGGAACCCTTCCTTCTATAGCTATAATGCGGTTAAGGAGAATATTATTATGCGGAGAAATATTCAGCTGCTAAAGGAAGGAAGCATTAGTTGTATTACTGTTCAGAAATCATGGTCATGTGCTTTAGAAGCACCCAGCCGAGGTGGTGAACCGAAGAATGGTTCTGATCTTGCTTTAGTTGAAATTTAGTGAGATAAGCCTTATTTTCTTCTCCTGCATTTTGAGAAATCACATAACCCCCTGCAAAGTGGGTTTAAAATTCTACTGTTCAGATTTGGCAGCATTTTGTACCTCATTTTATTCAATGAGGTACAAGACACAGCAAAGTGTATGGTGATGGTGAGTGGGCCCGAGGAAAGAAATTTAAAGTAATTGATAATCAGAACTCGGTATTTGGTTTGTGTGACTGATCACCTTACTTCCATGCTTTGTTTCTGTTCCAGTTGAATGCCTGAGACAGTTTTAACAAGAGCAGTATCTGAAGAAATCATTGAGGTGTTTCATTTCTCAGAAAGAGGGCAAAAAGTACTTTTACTCTGGGGAAAGAGAAGCATAGCTAGCTGGTCTAGGAAATATTAAGACATTTAGATCTTTTTGTATCCTCCTGTGTCTAAGAAAACATATTAGATCTGTTTCAGAGTAACAGCCGTGTTAGTCTGTATTTGCAAAAAGAAAAGGAGTACTTGTGGCACCTTAGAGACTAACCAATTTATTTGAGCATAAGCTTTCGTGAGCTACAGCTCACTTCATCGGATGCATACTGTGCATTAGATCTGGCGACATATAGTTGGGGTCCTTCCTAACTGAAGAGAGAAAGACAAGTCAGGAGGTATGCCAATGGTTTGTGATTATGCTGCTTTAGGAATGACAGGAATAGTGAAAATGCAGGTGAAGCCCTGATTCTAGCTAGGGGGCTGAAATACACATGGATGAAGGGAATGGAATCTGGATTCCCCCGCTCCTGTTTAGCTGCCTTTCACAAAGCCTTTTTTTATTCTTTTGTGGGAGGAGTGCAGTTTGTTTTACCCTAATGGAAGGCAATCCATGTTTCAGTAAGAATACCCTGTTTGCAAGCCCTGAGTCATTGGCTGGTTGTCTTTGGAATGCATCTGCTGTGTCTGCTCCATTACCACAGTGCATTGGACCACCTACTTTCATGATGGATGTGAGTCTGAAGTCATTGACAGACTTCCTTATCTTCCTTTCCAGTTACCCTGCTTCTCATCTTTGTGTGAGAAATCTTAAAAGATCCTACAAGGATATACAAAGTGAAGCTGATAAGAACAGTGGAAAGAAATACAGATTTCCACCACTTCCCTCATTACATTCTGCAGTGAAGAACTGTGTTCATTGGGGGAGAGGGAGGAGGATTGGAGGTGTAGAGTTTAAGGGAAAGTTGTTAACTTTGGACATGAATTTGGGCATGTTTCAGCTTAATAACATCTGAGAAACATAGCAATGTGTTTTTAAAATATCTGAATCCCACAGCAGTTTATTTGATCCGGAGTAAAGGAATTGTATCAAGGCAGACAGTGTTCTAGAAAATGTTTATATTAAGACTATACTTTTTTAAACTAAAACACTGGTAGTTTATTTATAATATGTTGCAATCATTTTATGCTTTCACCTTTTTATCAACAATATCTATTTAGCATCATAAGGCCACATTTTTCTGGGCTTTGAATACAAATGATAACATTAGAGGTTAAATACCTCATAAAACGGTTTGTGTAACTTTATTAGCATAAGCTTAGTTGTGTACAGTAAAGCAGGTTGAATAAGATGGAATATTTTGCATGAAAATATTTGCAGAAATGGTGCCCCTTTTTCCATTGAAAAATGTTGACATATTTGGACCAGCTCTAGTGTACAGTAAGAAGGATCAGGATTTGTGAGGATGAACCAGGATTCAGCTTTACAAACAAAAACCAAGCCACAGGTATAACAAGACAGCACTGTTAAAATCTTGCTAACAATGGAACGTTTGCTGTCAAAAATCTAGCAATGGCACATTGCAACATTAACAGGAAAAGGTTAAAAATATCTACTTACCACAGCAGTCCTTACGATCACACTGAGATTGCCCAGAGTTCATTGTCTAGCAATCCTGCCCTAATGTTTAAAATGTGTAACACTATTTCACATCTTATACTTTTCAAAATACATTTATTTCCAAATTCTGTATTCAAGTTACTGAAAGTGAAAATCTAAGATTTTGTAAACCTCCTCTTAGCTGCAAATTTTAATGATGTAGTCAGTGGCTTCAATTAGGGAGTCTGAAATTGATCCTTTTTGCTGGAACAAATCTGTTATTAAAATCCTTGCAAGCATTGTGAATTGGTTTACATGCTTTTGGCATGTTGAAATTAGTGGTAAGCACATCAAGGTTGTTTTCCATTTCATTCTGGGGATACACTACAGTAAAACTATTTGGTATTTCTCAACCCATATTTTTAACCTAACCAAAAAGTCCTAAGGACACAATTCTGCTTACATGTTTCAAACGGAAAAGCACAAGTCAGAAGGAAAACATTCTTCCGTGGGAGGGATCCCATCTCATTCCAACTTTAAAAGACAACTTGAGTGACCTGAAATTTCCAGTGGGGTGTTCCTGACACTGATAGAACAGATGATGCAGAATGTTTATTTTTACCTTAGGACTCTGAGAAACATTTCAAATGTGTTATTTTAGAGATCAGAAGCATATTTCCTTCTGGCTTTTATATATGTGTACTGACGTTTGATAAGGCTGATGGCATGGGCCTGATTCTTTTGTCCCTTAGGGATTTTTCCTGCGCTGAAGTCAATGGTAAAACAGCCATTGATTTCCATGGTGCAGAATCAGCCACTCACAATGGTGTAAATCAGGAGTAACTGAAGTCAGTGGTGTTCAGCTTGGGGCAACCTGTAAGCTTGCAAAGAACCAAGCTCAAAGGGACCATCACAGCAGAAGGTACTTGTAGAAATGTGCCTCAACCTATAGAGTGCTTAGATTTTTTTTTTAAAATCTAGTCACATATAATAGTTAGTCAGAATTTAGGCACAGTCCTGAACAAAGAGTAGTTCATAAAATGCACCTTCTCTGCAATATCCTTGTCTCTGAGCTGCTCAATCAAGGCACAATTCCATTCCTGCCCGTGCTGTGAGAACTGGAGTGGGGGTAGGGAGAGGAGAAGGATTGAAGGTACGGACTGATAATTTGCTGCTGGCTGTACCAGCAAATTTACACACACACACACACACACACTGTGCTGGCTCAGCTGCACTGGTTGGCACATAGGGAAGCGGAGTCAAGGCTCCACCCATTCCCCACTCACTCCCTGTCTATGCGTGTCAGTGTGGAGTAAGTGGTCACTCAGCATTCAGATAAATCTGTGGGGTAGAAAAGAGATTCTTGCTCTCCCTTTTTCCTCTGCACAGTGGTGCAGCCTATCATATCTAGCTCTTTTTTTATCATGCCATTTAGTACTCAACCCCTCGCCCCCCCAAATATACTGAGATAGAAAAAACCTGATGACCCTTCACTCCTTGAATGCCCCAGAGTCTCATTGACAGGACCAGACTTGGAAAGAGAATAACGTCAACAGTTAAAATTTGTCAAATGCAAACTAGAACCATAAGAAACAAAAGTACTAGAAAGGGCAACCTTTTCTGTAACTCTGGGTATCTTGTGAACACACTTACAATCTTCATCCCTATTAGTTCTGGCTTTATACCATTGTGGAATAACATACTAAAATAACTTAATATTTAGGAGCAACTATACAGAAAGAGTCATATTACAGAACAAAAACATACTTCTTTTGATTAATATAGGAACAAGTATCAAATAATGTTAGAAAGACGATTCTTTCATTGATTATGTGTTACTAGATGCATGTCCAGAATGATGTGAGTTGGTATTAGTTAATTATATATTAAACACCCTAAGTGTACATGGTATCATAGTGCTACTACTAATAATAATGATTTATAACAAAGTTATGAGTTACTGACTTTTAAATGACTATGAAAGGGAGGGCTCATGTGTAGAGAATCAATCCCAATGTTCTAATCTATACCACCTAGAACAAACCACTAAGAGCTATTCCACTGAGCTGGGATTGTCAGCATACAGCACACCCAACCCTGACACATGGGTAAATTAGAGGAAGATTGAAAGCCCCTGAGCAAAACTTAACCAGGGCAATTGGCTCCCACTATGGGGGGGGGAGGGGGGAGTATTGATTTATATGCCAAATCCCTTCAACTGACAGGGTTGTCAACAGACAAGAGTTCAGACCATAACATGATGACCTGTTTCTCATGTGGGCAACGAGGACACATCCAAAGAGACCTCCCCTTATGGAGTGCAAGTATGCCCAGGTATGGACAGCGGAGAGTAGAGCACAAAAGAAAGGACCCACCAAACTAACAGTCCCTGTGTATCAATGGGATGAAAGTGCAAGGTCTGTTGGACGTAGTCAGACTTTGGTACAAACTCCCTTGGTAGGGATGTAAGGGACGCCAAGGGAGATAATCTTCCTCTAATGCACAAATGGAATTATGAAGGCCTACACCAGCAGGTGACTATGTTTAACAGTGGGCTGGCATAAGGATGCCCTCCTAGAGTCTCTATCCTCAACATTAGCCGATCCTGTCATTATTGGTCTGGATTGGTGGTACTCCAGGGAAATTATTCATGAGCTGGGAAAGTCTGAGTCTGCAGCCACTGACCCAGTCCTGGCACCTGGGTCAGGTCCTGGACCAACAGCACTAGCTAGGTTAGGAGAATCAGACAACCCCCTTGAGGGGAGTTCAAAGCCCGACCAGGTCACAGACAGAAGCAGTAGCCAAGGAACTATCATTGCCAGATTTGGAAGCCCTGACCTGTGACACAGATTTAATTTGTGAACAAAGGGGAGATCATATGGTGAGCTGGGCCTGTGATCAAATTGATGCTGTGAATGATGAGGTGATAGACCCCGCCCCCAATGACAGAGGCAGTGGCCACATTTCATACTCCAGAAAGAGCTTTTACATTGCATCCAACATAATAAATAGACTGGGGAGGTAAGAACCCAATTATTGATACCCCAAATATACCGCCAAGAACTCCTGCAGTTAGCTCATGACTTTGGAGGGGTTATTGAGTTTCTGGTCCTCCACAGTTACCAGAAAGGACCAGGATGTGTTGCAGCAGGGAGCTTAATAAACATAGGAACTTCCTGGTTGGGGAGTGCTCTAGTTGCTATTTAAATCATGGTCCTTTGTGTTAATATTCTTTCAGTGATGCTGTTAGAAGTAGGGTTCGAACCCACACCTCTATATGGAGTAAAGGAAAGAAAGCTAATTCCATTATGGAGGATAATACTATGACAGGAACTGTTTGTGGGAGATCAGTGGCAGAGGGAAATGGAATCACCAGAAACATACATAACTTCACATTTCTGTGTGGCTTAGTGTTGTGGCATGAGATACTGTTTCAAATAAATCTTGTAAGCAAAAGACTCCAAAGTGTGGACCTTGATATATCGGGAGCAATGGAACAACTGGACAAAGCAAAATCAAACGTACAGTCTTACCGGTCAGATGAGGGATTTCAAAACATTCAGAAGAGTGCACAGAAGTTGGCAGAGGAACTTCACACTGAAGCTATTTTCCCACCCATTCAAGAATACAAGAGTCATCGAAGAAGAAGGCATTTTGATTACAAGGCACGGGATAATCCCATAAGAGTCCCCAAACAACAATTCAAAGTTGAATTCTTTAACCAGGTGCTACATTGTGCAATACAGTCAGTTGAAGAACGTTTCATGCAGCTCAAGGAACACAGTAGTATATTTGGGATGTTGAATGGTTTTCCAAAACTCCTCACTATACCTGAAGACCTACACTAGCAATGCAGGGCACTAGAGACAGTGTTTACACAGGATGACATGTGCAATATTGGTGCGAGTGATTTAGGTGATGAACTGAAAGCCCTTTCAAGATACATCTCAGCAGGATCAACTCCAAAGGCTGTTCTGGAATATATGTGCACAAATAAGATGACCACCCTCTTTCCAAATGGTTTTGTTGCTCTGTGCATACTTCTAACACTTCCTGTAAGAGTTGCCAGTGGAGAACGCAGCTTCTCCAAGCTGAAGTTCATAAAAACACATGTACGCTCCACAATGACACAGGAGAGGCTGGTCGGCCTTGCAACCATCTCAATAGAGCATGAGCGGGCCCAGACTGTGGACCTTCAGCAGAAAGCAGTTCAAATCTTTGCAACCAAGAAGGCACGGAAAGCACCACTTTGATTATTCAAACAGATAAAAATGCCAGTGTTTACTATGCAGACAAGAAAAGTTACATTTGCTGTTCAGGCTTTTGAAAGTTAAGTGTTACATAAAATTTTTGAACAAAGCATTTTAAGTTGTTAGTTCTCCTTTATTGGGGTAGGTAGCAGAGCAGTACCATGAGAGGAGTAGAACAGGAAGAAGGCAGAATTGAAACCTTTCAAAGTTTTGGCCCAAGCGAGAGGGCATGGGGGTGTCATTTGAGTCGCCTCAGGTGCCAAAATGTTGTGGGCCAGCCCTGGGGACCAATTACTTTCTCCCCTTTTGTTCACTATAGGGAGGTACCGCAAATTTCCACTGGGTTCTCTCTCTTTGATCTGTTATACAGGCAAGAGCATCACAGAATATTAGATCTCCTATGTGAGGGCTCAGAAGCACAGGACCTAAATGTAACCAATATAGCCCAGTATGTTCTCCAGCTCAGGAAGCATCTCAAGAAGTTGGGAGATTTTGCTCATGAAAAGCTGTTGGTAGTCCAGAAATGCAAGGACAAACATATAACCAGTGTGCATGCCCATGGACTTTCCAGCCCAGAGACTGAGCACTGTTACTATTCCCCAACATAGAATGCAAATTGTTAGTCAAATGGCAAGGGTCTTTTGAAGTGGTTTGTCAGGTTAGACCTGTAGACTGCAAGGTCCATCTGCCCGGGAGGCAGAAGGAAACTTGGCTTTACCTTGTGAACCTGTTGAAGCCTTGGAAAACCAGAGAAAGGATGTGCATGACTCCTTATTCACAGAATGGGAGCCTTAAGTGCCCATTCACAAATGGAACTGGGTGCCAAATTCCTACATGAACAAACAGCCTAGGTCTTATAGCTTGTTGAAACTTCTGCCTATGTGGTCTCTTCTGCACCTAGCTGGACCCAGCTGACACATCACCACATCAACACAGTTCCAGGACAGCTGATTAGAGAGAACCCTCACCCCTTAACCTGGAAGATGTAGGAGACAGTCTGGGAGGAGCTGCAGGCTATGTTGAACTTGGGGGTAGCTGGGGATCCCAAATTGACTGGTGAAATCCCACTGTCTTTGACCCAAAACTTGGTGGACCAATGCATTTCTCTATAGACTTTCAAAAAATGAGTGATAGTTTGAAGTTTGATGTATACCCAATGACACAGGTGGACAAGCTATTGGAATGTTTAGGGACTGCCAAGAATCTCATTATCTTAGATTTTACACAAGATTATTGGCAGATCCCCTTGTCACCTGGATCACAAGAAAAGACAGACTTCTCAAACCCCTTCAAACTCCTTCACTTCTGGACACCCTTCGACTTGCACAGAGCAGCCACAACATTACAAAGTTCAATTGACAAAGTGATCAGGTATCATCAGTAGTATGCTGCCGAAAATTTGGGCAATATAGTGATATATAGCCCCAGCAGGGATGACCACATATGACAAATTTGAGCTGTCCTTCAGTTGCTCGCTGAGACAGGCCTCACAGCCAATTGAGCAAAACGCAAGTTGGCCAGTCAAGAAATTACTTACCTGGGGTATAACGTGGGGGGAGGCCAACTTAGGCTTCTCACAAAACCAGGTGACTTGGCAACAAAATGGCAGATGAAATTCAATGTTGATAAATGCAAAGTAATGCACATTGGAAAATATAATCCCAACTATACATATAAAATGAGGGGGTCTAAATTAGCTGTAACCACTCAAGAAAGAGATCTTGGAGTCATTGTGGATAGTTCTATGAAAACATCCACTCAATGTGCAGCGGCAGTCAAAAAATCAAACAGAATGTTGGGAATCATTAAGAAAGGGACAGATAAAACAGAAAATATCATATTGCATATATATAAATCCATGGTATGCCCACATCTTGAATACTGCATGCAGATGTGGTCGCTTCATCTCAAAAAAGATATATTGGAAAAGGTACAGAAAAGGGAAAGAAAAATTATTAGGGGTATGGAACGGCTTCCATCTGAGGAGAGATTTGTAAGATTGGGACTTTTCAGCTTGGAAAAGAGACGACTAAGGGGGATATGATAGAGGTCTATAAAATCATGACTGGTATGGAGAAAGTAAATAAGGAAGTGTTATTTACTTATTCTCATAACATGAGAACTAGGGGTCACCAAATAAAATTAATAGGCACTAGGTTTAAAACAAACAAAAGGAAGTATTTTTTTCACACAACACACAGTCAACCTGTGGAACTCCTTGCCAGAGGATTCTGTGAAAGGTCAAGACTATAACAGAGTTCAAAAAAGAACTAGATGGGCAGGGATGGAGTGCCTAGCCTCTGTTTGCCAGAAGCTGGGAATGAGCTACAGGGGTTGGATCACTTGATGATTACCTGTTCTGTTCATTCCCTCTGGGGAACCTGGCATTGGCCACCATTGGAAGACAGGATGCTGGGCTAGATGGACCTTTGGTCTGATCCACTAGGACCATTGTGTTCTTATGTAATTAGCAAAGTGCAGGCATTATTGGCATGTCCCATCTCTCAAATGAAAAAAAAAAAACAGGTAACATGCTTCATTGTACTAGCTGGTTATTATAGGTGATCTGGTTTTTCCACCTTTGAAGCTCCCCTGATAGATCTAATAACAGGTAGTAGTCCAAAGAAGGTCCACTGAAACAACTGGAGAAGTCCTTTAATATCTAGAAAAACAGTTGGTCCAGGAGTCTGTTCTCTTCAATCCAGATTTTTCAAAGGAGTTCATTTTACAGATGGATGCTTCTGATGTTGGCCTGGCTGCTGTACTGTTTCAAGAGGTGAATGGTAAGGAGCACCCAATTCTGTACCTAAGTAGGAAGCTATTCTCCAGGGAGAAGGCTTATTCCATGACTGAAAAGGACATTCTAGCAGTCAAATGTGCCATAGAATATTTTAGCTATCATTTACTGGGTAACCCCTTTTCCCTCATTACAGACAATACCGTCCTCTACTGGTTCATAGATTCATAGATATTAAGGTCAGAAGGGACCATTATGATCATCTAGTCTGACCTCCTGCACAACACAGGCCACAGAATCTCACCCACCCACTCATGCAAAAAACCTCTCACCTATGTCTGAGCTATTGAAGTCCTCAAATTGTAGTTTAAAGACTTCAAGAAGCAGAGAATCCTCCAGCAAGTGACCCGTGCCCCATGCTACAGAGGAAGGCGAAAAACCTCCAGGGCCTCTTCCAATATGCCCTGGAGGAAAATTCCTTCCCGATCCCAAATATGGCAATCAGCTAAACCCTGATCATATGGGCAAGATTCACCAGCCAGATACCCAGATCCCACCCCCTCTAACATCCCATCACAGGCCATTGGGCCTATTTACCATGAATATTTAAAGATTAATTAATTGCCAAAATCATGTTATTCTGTCATACCATCTCCTCCATAAACTTATTGAGTCTAATCTTAATGAAGCAGAAACCCATGCATTATGCAGTGGTAGTTAGCTCTCCAGCTTTATAATTTTAGGGTACAACATCTTCCTGGAGCAAAATACAGAAATGTGGACTTCTTTTCCCAGGCAGTTGGGGAGCCAGGATCAGAAGGTGGGATCCTGAGCTCTGTCTTGAGGGGTGGGGTATCTGCTGGGGCAGATTGTTACACCCCAAGGACCCCCCGCAGGGAGGCAAATCAGCATTGTATATGAATTGTATATTGCTAACGCGGTTGCAAGCATCGCAGGGCAATTTGGGAAGGGTCAAAGGTGTAAGTGCGGAGTGGAAAATTCTTTTGCAGGCTGTGAGAGGCCAGAGGGGAAAGAAGAAAGAAAGCAGAGAACGGGTTAACTGAACACTGCAGCTAGCAAGCTCAGTCCGACAACAAGACGCTGGCCCCAGTCCAAGGTTACAGCGCTAAAAAAAAAAGTCTGAAGCTGCGTTTCTCTCTCACCCAGCCACAGTCAACCATTAAAAAAAAAAGTACACCAAACAAGGGCTACAAAAACAAAACACACCGGTGAAACAAGGGGGGGTGGGGAGCAGAGCTTCATGTCCCTGGAGCCGGTGTGTTTTAAAAAAGCAAAAAAAACCCACAGAAAGCAGGTTTAAACTGGCACAAAAAGCACCAGGAACAAAGGTTGCGGAATGGAACACCCCCAAAGGAGCCCAGGACTTAAATACTTCCTACAAGCTGAAGCAATTTGGAGATCAGCAGTGGACCCTGGAAAACCTGTGCGCACAGGACAGAACTCCCGTCCACCCTTCCCCCTCTTCTTCTTACATTACACCCAGGCCTGGCCAGCCTCGGGTAGTAAGTATCATAGAATCATAGAATCTCAGGGTTGGAAGGGACCTCAGGAGGTCATCTAGTCCAACCCCCTGCTCAGAGCAGGACCAATCCCCAACTAAATCATCCCAGCCAGGGCTTTGTCAAGCCTGACCTTAAAAATATCTAAGGAAGGAGATTCAACCACCTCCCTAGGTAATGCATTCCAGTTTTTCACCGCCCTCCTAGTGAAAAAGTTTTTCCTAATATCCAACCTAAACCTCCCCCACTGCAACTTGAGACCATTACTCCTTGTTCTGTCATCAGCTACCACTGAGAACAGTCTAGATCCATCCTCTTTCGAACCCCCTTTCAGGTAGTTGAAAGCAGCTATCAGATCCCCCCTCATTCTTCTCTTCTGCAGACTAAACAATCCCAGTTTCCTCAGCCTCTCCTCGTAAGTCATGTGTTCCAGTCCCCTAATCATTTTTGTTGCCCTCTGCTGGACTCTTTCCAATTTTTCCACATCCTTCTTGTAGTGTGGGGCCCAAAACTGGACACAGTACTGAAGATGAGGCCTCACCAATGTCGAATAGAGGGGCAAGATCACGTCCCTCGATGTAAGTTTGTATGTATAAAAGTGGGTTAGGGCTTGGGGCACTAACTCTTTCTTCCTTTCTCTAAGTAAAATGGAGAGCACCCATCACTCTCCGCTGTTATTTTATTATTTCATCAATAAAGCTTTAAAACTCAGTTACGTGGTGTGCTCCATCATCTCCTCCCTAAAAATCCTGCTTTTCCTCCTTCTTTCTCTTCATTCCCTCCCTGCTTTGCATTCTCCCATACCTGAGTGGCAGGAGTGGAAACAACTGGTCTGGGCCCACTGCTGACTCTGAGTGTGATTGAAGCAGTAGAAGATGTGGGGTAAGGGAAGACTGAGGAGGTTTCAGTAAGAGGAGGAGAGACCACTAAGGCTGGGCAGGCTGTCACTGAGTATGCTGTCACAATTGAGGCTGGGACCAGTATCAAGAAACAGGAGGAGCTCTGGGATGCAATGGGCCTTTCTTTCCTGGGTCCATTTAGCCTTTGGCTGATGCCTGAGCTTTTCCTTGTTCAGGCCTTATTTCTAGTAAGTGAGCAGGAGGAGAAAGCGGGTGGCTGAAAATACACAAAAGGCCAAATCCAGCTCTCAAGTCTTGTGTCTGAGACCTCTGTTTCACAGCCATTGTCCTAATCTTTACAGGTTACAATACTGTAAGCAAGGTGATTTAGGCCATTACTGTAGAGTCTATAGTAAAGCATACTTTTGACTGTTGCGCTGCAAGCATTTATCCAGTATAAGATGGTCCTTTAACAGGTCTTGAACCCAGACTTTCTAATTAGGCTCTGCAATTATGATCTTTTGATCACTGAGATAATTGAGAGTCTCAAACTGCTTTCTTTCAAAATCATGGCAGGGGGCTGTTTACACTGGTCACACAGACACCTACAGAATGCCATGGCTTTTCTATCAAATACAGTCCAATAGCAGCAAAAAGTGTTCAGTGCAAAGAATAAATGCATATTTTTGACTGACCCTCCTTATGCTTTACATTTATGTCTGCCATCAAAATTTACTGCTATGGCCAAGCAAAACATAAAATAAGTAGAAGTGTATTTGCAGAAATTCCCCAGATTTCAGGAAATTCCCTGTGGATTTATATAAAAATTTGTCGCAGATTTCTGTTGATCCTGGATACCAAGTCATGTCATATAAGACCTTCATGTCATAGCACATTACAGATTTATTTTTGATGTCTGATGCTGTAGAGCCCAGATTAAGTCTAATTATTTGGCACCAAGTAGGGTTCGTTTAGTGGCAGGACAGAGCAGTGTTACATAGTGTTTAATCATGAATGATGTGACATTAAGGAACATTTCCAGACAAAATAAGGACTCAAAACTGTATTCAAAATAAAGGATAACAGTAAAATAAATAAGGGATGGTCAATCTATTGTACAGGCAAGTATTTAAGAGAACTCCTCTTCTACAGTGTTTGTCTGTGGTTCTTCCCACACCAAATTCAAAGGTCTCCTCCTGACTTTTGAGGCACTACACAGTTCTCCCCGACTCCCCCTGTCTACAGTTCATGTCTCCTCTTGGATTCTCTGCTTCATTAATTCCTGGTATTCTTGAGAAACTTTTCGCATCCATTGCACATAAGCATTTTCAGGCTTTCTCCCAAACTCCTCCCACTGCCTGGAATATCTTCTATGATCCTGCATGTCATACAACTTCTTTTGCCTTTCTTCAACTTTCTCCTCAAAATGCACTACATTTTACAGTGACAGTCCCTCCATCAGTGGCCCACACTCCCATGCCAACCTCATGAGAATCTAAATCAATCTAAATAAAATACATAAAACTAAAAAGACAGAGAAAAGGAACTATTATATTTATCCCTTGTGAATGCGAGCAACCACATAGCCACATTCTTTGTAAACCTTCCTCCCTTGGGTTCCCAGTTATCTCTGTCTGCATTGTATCCTAGATCCTGAGCGACTCAGGACAAAGATCAGGCGTCAGATCCTCAGGTGCTTTAAAGCAGCATAGCCCCAGTAATACAAATACTATTATGTTGATTTATAACAGCTGAGAAGCTGATCCCACATCTTCATTTTCTCTTTAAAGAGCCTTGCACATATGTGACACTATATCCAAATGTTAAATAACAACTAATAATGATTCATAATTACAGAAGGAAACTCAGAAGTGTTGTAAATTCCACACAGCTTAACAGAAAGAATGTTAGAAAGAAAATGTCTTAACTAATTAGAAAATAATCTCTAACAAATAAACTATGGAAGCGAGCATGTCATTTTTTCCCTGAAGGATTTGGGATTTTTAATCTTAGAGAGGAAAATGTTCTGATTGGTAGAGCTAAGTAATGGCTTCATAGCTAAAAATTCACCCTCTTTTCCTGTTAGCACATAATCTGCATTTTTTTTTCAGTTTTCCTGATTTTGTTACTTGAGCCTATTTGTGGATGAACTTGTGAAGTTCATCGTGAGCATTGGATATTCAGAATTAAAACTGGGTTGCTTAGTTTTGATTGTCCACATAAGTCATACAATATAGTTTCTCCTCCCGGGTTGAAGAAGTGTAGCTCAATAAATATATTTATACACTCAAAATTAACTTTCTGCAAATACACTTTAATCGTCACTTAAAATGTACTGTCTCCAGGAACACATCTTGCCAGAATATTCAGTTGCTAGAATCGGGGGTTAAAGTGAAGAAGAACATGAAGGAATGCCGCTCCCCTTGGCCCAGGTATGCAGTACTATCCCCATAACTCTCACTTCTCCATGGCTGGCACAATGAGAGCTCCCACTTCTGGTTTCAATTGCTTGACCAGGGAACAGAATAGTCCCAAAAAGTGAACAGCCAAAGTGAGCCTGTCTTTTTTAATCAGAATAAATATTTCTTGAAATATCTTGAAGTATTTGCTCAGCTCTATCAGATCATCTAGTGCATTTTAGTGCCAGTGCAGGACTGTCCTGTAAAAATGGGCATGATCCTCAGCTGGTGTAAATGGGTGTAGTTCCATCGGCTTCAACAGAGCTCTGTTACTGCACACCAGATGAGGATCTGGCCTAGTGCATATGTTAGAACATTGCTGAGGCTAGTGTGAAATGTTTAATAAGAGACTATTTCATGCCTAATATAGCTAATTAACAAGACGTTTATCCTGATAGCCTAAATTTTCCCTTTCTTATTTTCATCCCATTTCTGATAGTTATACCCTCTTAGAAGAATCACAGAACCATAGAATATCAGGCCTGGAAGGGACCTCAGGAGGTCATCTAGTCCAACCCCCTGCTCAAAGCAGGACCAATCCCCAACTAAACCATCCCAGCTAGAGCTTTGTCAAGCCGGGCCTTAAAAACCTCTAAGGATGGAGATTCCACCCCAAATTTTTCCTAATATCCAACCTGGACCTCCCCCACAGCAACTTGAGATCATTGCTCCTTGTTCTGTCATCTGCCACGACTGAGAACAGCCTAGCTCCATCCTCTTTGGTACCCCCCTTCAGGTAGCTGAAGGCTGCTGTCAAATCCCCCCTCATCTTCTCTTCTGCAGACTAAACAATCCCAGTTCCCTCAGCCTTTCCTCATAAATCATGTGCCTCAGCCCCCTCTTGTCCCACCCTAAATAATTTTCCTGTATTCTTAGTGTTTACACATTTCAAATATTAGTCTTATCATGTTCCCTAGCTGTCACTTATCGAAGGTGTACACACAGAGTTCTTTTAATCTTTCTTTTTAAGTCATTCCCTCCAGCCACCTAATTATTTTTGGGTTTTTATGGTGCTCTTCTCTGAACTCCCGCCAACATATCTTTCTGGTAATGAAGTGTTCAAAACTGAACACAATATCCTAGATGAAGATACATCAGAGCCAGGGGAGCCTGGAAATGTTTATGAGAGAAGCACATAAATGGCATGTTGAGGATGATATCACTGGTACAGCAGAGTGGTGTGTGTGTGAGGGGAATGAATGAGGCAGATAAGTTTTTTCCATTTTTTTAAACAGTATTATTTTGGCATGAGTGATAAGGGGGTGCAGCTCCCTTTAATGTAGAGCAGAGAGATGGTTAATCTTCTTTCAGTAGGCAGGGAACAAAACCCAGGAGTCTTCTGTCACTGCAGAGATTGCCAGGGAGCTCATCAAACTGAAGAATGTAGCAGGGTTCAACTGAATTGAATATTTGTTTGGAAGGTCATAGGTCCAAGTCCTTCTTCCATCAAAGTAAGTGGCAAAATTTCCATTGACTTAAGTGGAATACAGATCATGTCCTATATGAGCAGTGAGTTGTTGACCCTCTGTATTTCTCATTGGGTTAGACTATTCTTTGGTCAAAGGCCACCTTGAGACAAGGGAGGGAAAATATAAATTAAAGCCTGCCTGTGAGAAGAGAGGTTTCCTTTATTTAAGTGATGACCTTTTCCCTTCACCCTCTTCCCCCAGACTTCTGGGCTTTTTGTGCTTTACCTGAGTTTGGTTTCATAGATCTTTCACAGGATGTTTAACAATAATAATAGGGAAGTCTTATGTTGATATCCCTTTTTAAAAATGGGCGTCTTTTAAAAAATTGTTCTTTACAGTACATGTTTGCAGGATTGGCATGGCAAGATGCTACAAGTTAGATTTTTTCTGCCTCTGTAGTTCAAAGGATTTTCCTTTATAAACAAGAACTCATTGTTCTTTACAGCCAAAAAGCTCTTGCACTTACTACAATACTCCCTTTTTTTTTTTTTTTTTTTTGGCCAGCTGTGCTTTTGGGTTTTTCCTTCAAGCCTCCAGGAGAAAAGTTAAGGTAATAAACTTGTTTATGATGGACACGCTGTTCTTCTAAATAACACACATTTCCTGTGTAAGTGCAGCCGAGATTTGAGTTTGTGTATTTATAGCTGAAAGTCTCTGCAAGTCTGTAGCAGATTCACCCTTTCATCTGAAACAAACATAGGGTGTCTACTTGTTAAAAACATCATCTGTCATGTATGCACAAGACAGAAGAAAAGAAAATAATTAAGAATGATGTTTGTACTATTCATCTGTCTTAACTTGGTAACGTGCTTTTTAAAATGGCTTCGAAAGTGGGGTTACAGAGGGATCACACATTGGCAGCCAGGGGAAATACAAATCCAGGAGTTAAAATTCTGCTGTTTCTTATTAAAAAAAAATCTTTCACTTGAGACTCATTCCTTAATATATAATATAAACCACCCTAACACTTAAAAAACATTAAAAATATCTACCTTGTCATCTCAATATTCAGTGCTACTGTCGCATTGAATTAAAGAAACAATTCTGCAACACCTACTCATTTTGGGTAGCACTTACTGATGAAAGTAGTCACATATCCCCACCTCTTCTTTGCTCTTCTACCATCTTGAAGGCATTTTGCTCCACCAAGGGTGAATGAAGGGAGCAGCTCCTGCACTCAGGGACTTCATTCTACGGGGCTTGCAAGGTGGTGGAAGTGGAAAAAATAATGGATATTCATAGACTAAGGCCAGAAGGGATGGTGATGACCATCTAATCAGACCTCCTGTATATCATAGGCAATAGAATTTCACCAAGTGGTTCCTACATCAAGCCGATATCTTCTGCGTGAGTTAACGCTTAACTTTTGGAAAGACATGAAATCTTGATTTAAAGATTTCAAGCGATGGTGAAAGACATCCCTCAGTTAAGATATCTCAGATCAACATAATTAGTTGCAATTGTGAGATAACACAATTGAAGGGTGAAGGGGAAACAATAGGAGAGTAAAAAAGGAATATTCAAGAAATAAAAAAAACATGTAAAACCAAAAGTGAGAATACTATAGAAAGGGTACCATTAGATATCATACTAAGGATCTTTAAAGATTTAGAATAGAACACAGTTGAAAGCATCCGCTAATTTGCAACGGCTTCTCAAATTTCTCAGCCCTTGAAATATGGAAGGGTCTGCGAAAAATTAAGGCCTCCTACATTTGGTCAATCTGACCATGTTTAACCTTGCTCTCTCTTTGGTTTTACTACCACAAAAGAGTCATTCAGACAGGACTAAGTGCACCAGTTAGAAGATGTACCTCGAAGTCCTGAGAAGAGTATCTCAGAAATTATTGAGAAACTGAGATAAGGTGCTAAAAATACATGAAAAATAATATAGGCTTCTAGAGATAAGACAGAATCCAACCCAAACTTCCATCCAGAACTTAAATCCAACCGAAAAGGTTTCTACATGGTCTGAAAATGTCTAGTTAATCTTTTGTTATTTTGTATGCCTCTTCTCTTCTGGGATTTGGCCTGGACCTGAAGCAGAACATATATTTGTGACATGTCTGAATACTCTAGAATGAAATAATATACTGTAATTATACAGTTTCTCAAGTAAACAGTTTTAAAACACATTACGCTTGATTGTTATTTCAAATCTTATAATTTATAACATGTGTGATCTAATAAAAAAAATTCAAGATCTGGTGTTAACTTGTTGCAGGACCCATTCCTATTTGTTTTGAGATATGTTCAAACACTAATGGATATGACCAAACCCCTCAAACACGTTAATAGAAAAGGGTGATACTACTTACAAATAGAAATCATCGTTTAAAAATGGAAATCCAGCCCTGTCCTTACAGCTCTATATTGAATCTCTTAGTGTGGAGGGAAATTTTCTAGAGAAGGGACATCCTAGGCAAACAGCTAGGAGCTCCTATGTGTGGAGGAAGGGTGGGGGGAGGGGCATATGCACAGAGCCAGGGGTTATTTTCAAAGGCTACGGTGGGCAGGGAAGAAAATGCTGAAAATGCTACTGAATAATTGCCAGCTCACACTGTCGGACCCACAGCCAGAAGGGGAAGCAAAGAATCATACTAAGGTAGGATGCTGTGTCCAACGACATACATGGCTAGAGACACCCAACAGAGACTGCACAGGGCACCCACCGAGGGAGGGATTCTCTCCCCCCATCACCCTTTTATTCTGCCACAAGCAAGGCACAGGCTGCGGTAGCTTAGGCAGCTTTCCAGGGTGGTTCAAGCTATGCCAGGGGCTGCACCAGTTGTTTCAGCAGCCCAGAATAGGGAAAGTGCCTTAACTTTTTAAACTTACAAAAAAAGCTAAAAAACCCAAGAAAATGCCATTCTACCCCTGCCACATTGAGAGGAATGCTGAAATTTCCTTACCCTAAGGATGCAACAGTCAGTTGGCGCCTCCTTTCACTACCAGTCTCACAGTCCTTGTGTTAGTCTCACCTCCTAAAGATGACATTTTACAGGAAAGTATTGTGCTGGGTCTTCATATCCCCTGGGTGGTGCCCCATGTACGTATGGTCCAGGTCTCCTCAGACACACCTGTGCACCCATGCTCAGGTAGTAATGCTGGGTCGCTAGACCACAGGGCATCCGTAGAGCAGACACCAGATTCATCTGGCAAGGATCCCAAAATGAGCATGGAGACCAGGGATCTGAGATGCAAGACAAGACAGTGGTCACCCCCTAGAGAAAAACAATCATCCCAGATGAGGTGCCAGTAACTGGAAACCACTGACCCTGGTCCCAGGTTCTCAAGAGTCTGGCCAAAGGTGCCTTTGCCCCAGTCTGCCAGTTCCCCGATTCCTAAGACTATGAAGAGGGAGGTGAATGTCCCTTTGCTGGCACCTGGAGATGGGGTGACCTCCAACAGAAATCTTGGCTCAGGAAGATGTAAAGGAGCAGCAACCCCTGGTCGCACTGTGGGAAAGTGCAGTGCCATCCAGGTTATTGGGCATGCCAGCCTGAGTGACAAGTAGCTGTCCATATCTCAGAATACCCTCTCCCAAATAGGGCTCATCCACAGGGAGCTGCTTGCTCTCACTGATGTCATGTCCTACATAACATTTCCCGGTCTTGTCAGGCTGCAAGAAGCAGGGGAAACTAGTTCTTGGATTTGCCTGAGCATTTTGTCAGCTTGCAGTTACTCCTGGCACCTCTGCAGCCTTCTTAACTTGAAGCTTAACTTCTGCTCTCCTAACCTTCCCCTCCAAAACCAGCAATGGTGAATGTGGCCACTGAACCCATCCTTGAGCTTTAAACTTCTTTCCCCTTCCTTCTGTTCTCCATATTATCATTGCTCCAGCTTCTCCCAGTCCCGGTATAGCCTGGGAAAACCAAGTATGAGTGATGTGACCTCCAGTCCATGGGACCCATCCTTAACTCCTCTTTTATAATATTGCTCTCTTCTTTTTGCACAGCTGTTTTCCTCCAAAGTGAAATACACGAGTTTATGTGTTTGAGATTCATTTTACTGTATTTTAAACGACTATTCTTTTCTCCTAACGTGCAGCCTTCTGAGGTATAGCTAGACCAAATTTTGCTAGTTCCACTGACTTCTGTCAATCAAGCCATTTGTGACGTCTGAAAGCTAAAAGGAAAGTTAAAAGCAAAGTATTAAATTCAAATGGAGATCAGTGAATGCCATATCTTGAATTCTTTTGGTGTTATCCAGATATATTAATAAAAGACAAAAAACAATAAATAATAACAGCAATTCCATATTTGCTAACAGGCAGAGATGCTTACTCATGAAGGATTATTCAGTGTGCCACTACCACTTTAATGGGCTCATATTTCATCTGTGTACCATGGCTTCAAGGCTGTCGTTTTTGGCACAGCTCTTGTCTTTGGTGTAAAGACCCCACTTCTTCAGATGCATGGAGTGAAAATTACAAATGCAGGCATTATATACTGACACATGAAGGGAAGGGAGTTACCTCATGTCATAAATATAAAGGGAAGGGTAAACCCCTTTGAAATCCCTCCTGGCCAGGGGAAAGCTCCTCTCACCTGTAAAGGGTTAAGAAGCTAAAGGTAACCTCGCTGGCACCTGACCAAAATGACCAATGAGGAGACAAGATACTTTCAAAAGCTGGGAGGAGGGAGAGAAACAAAGGGTCTGTGTCTGTCTGTAGTCGTCTTGGCCAGGGACAGAACAGGAATGGAGTCTTAGAACTTTTAGTAAGTAATCTAGCTAGGTATGTGTTAGATTATGATTTCTTTAAATGGCTGAGAAAAGAATTGTGCTGAATAGAATAACTATTTCTGTCTGTGTATCTTTTTTGTAACTTAAGGTTTTGCCTAGAGGGGTTCTCTATGTTTTTGAATCTAATTACCCTGTAAGATATCTACCATCCTGATTTTACAGGGGGGATTCCTTTATTTCTATTTACTTCTATTTTTTATTAAAAGTCTTCTTGTAAAACACTGAATGCTTTTTCATTGTTCTCAGATCCAAGGGTTTGGGTCTGTGGTCACCTATGCAAATTGGTGAGGCTTTTTACCAAACCTTGTCCAGGAAGTGGGGTGCAAGGTTTTGGGAAGTATTTTGGGGGGAAGGACGCGTCCAAACAGCTCTTCCCCAGTAACCAGTATTAGTTTGGTGGTGGTAGCGGCCAGTCCAAGGATAACGGGGGTAATATTTTGTACCTTGGGGAAGTTTTGACCTAAGCTGGTAAAGATAAGCTTAGGAGGTTTTTCATGCAGGTCCCCACATCTGTACCCTAGAGTTCAGAGTGGGGGAGGAAGCTTGACACCTCACAAGTGGAGAACTAGTGCTGACAGGGCCAATTCGATCAGGGTGGATGTAGTCCACTCCCAATAATAGATGAGGAGGTGTCAATTCCAGGAGAGGCAAAGCTGCTTTTGTAGTGAGCCAGCCACTCCCAGTCCTAGTTCAAGCCCAAATTAGTGGTGTTAAATTTGCAAATAAATTTTAATTCTGCTGTTTCTCTTTGAAGTCTTGTTTCTGAAGTTTTTTTGTTCAAGTATAGTTACTTTTAAATCTGTTATAGAAGGTCCAGGAAGATTGAAGTGTTCTCCTACTGGCTTTTGTATGTTACCATTCCTGATGTCCGATTTGTGTCCATTTATTCTTTTACGAAGGGTCTGTCCGGTTTGGCCAATGTACATAGCAGAGGAGCATTGCTGTCACATGATGGCATATATAACATTAGTAGAAGTGCAGGTGAATGAGCCTCTGATAGTGTGGCTGATGTGGTTGGGTCCTCTGATGGTGTGGCTTGAGTAGATATGGGGACAGAGTAGGCAACAAGGTTTGCTACAGGGATTGGTTCCTGGATTAGTGTTTCTGAGGGGTGGTGTGTAGTTGCTGTGAGTACTTGCTTAAAGTTGGGGGGGCCTGTCTCCCAAGGTCGAGGACTGGCCTGCCTCCCAAGCAAGGACTGGCCTGCCTCCCAAGGTCTGAGAGAGTGCGGAATCATTTTCCAGGATAGGTTGTAGATCGTTGATAATGTGCTGGAGAGGTTTTAGCTGGGAGCTATACGTGATGACCAGTGGTGTTCTGTTATTTTCCTTGTGGGGCCTGTCCTGTAGTAGGCCCAACAAGGAAAATAACAGGGACAGGCCCCACAAGGAAAATAACAGAACACACTTCAGAACATCTGAAGAAATAAATCTGTTAGTCTTTAAGGTGCCACTAGACTCCTTGTTGTTTTTGTGGATACAGACTAACACGGCTACGTCCTGATACTTGTCTTTGGTGTATAAATTTAGAATTTAAATATAAATAAACCAGATAGTTTAATTGGTGGGCAAAAGATACTGTTAGTTTCAACTGGAACTTTGATGTTTCAATAGAACTTTCCCTTAGTAGGAAATCTGAGGCTGAATTCACCCTGGCAGAAGAAGTGCACTGAAATCATTAGTTACACCTGAAGTGAATTTGGTCCCTAGTGTGTTCATTCTCTAAAATGGATAAAATGTTGCCTAAAGACCACTTTTTAAGTGCTTTTGTTGTGACTGTTGCTAAAAAGACCATTCCCTAAACTGCTTGAATGCTGTGGGCCAAATTCATAGGATATTTCAGACCAAAATTGTGGAAATCTCACAGGAATAGTTGAACTCACAAGTCTCTCATCTTCCATTTGCCCTCTGGTGGATCACTTTGATATCTTTTGGTATCAAAGTTTTGAAGATTCACATTTAAAATGTTAGCTGTTTAACATTGTTAATACAGCAGTCTCTCTCTCTCTCTCTCTCTCTCTCTCTCACTCTGTATATTAATGCTGCCATTTTTTAAGATGCCCTCTGAGAATTTGGTGGAGGTACCCTCTGGGAACTTGGCAAAGGTAGAGAAAAGTATTTTGCTTCTGAATCTATTGGGTGTTGTATGAATTTAGGTCCTCCATTATTCATATCAAACCATTATGCTCTTTTAAAATATTCAAATGACAGTGGAGTCCATGAAAAATATACACATTTATATGTAGACCAGAATAACTACAGCCACATATCTTTTGCCTTCAAAACTCACATTTCCGTTTGTTCCAGGAATAAATCTGATTCTTGATTAACACCACTGACCTCTTAAATGGCAGGTCAGATGGGCAGATGATATTATTTAAACTGGCAAAGGATGCCAAAATATTGTCTTGAATCCAAGGATTGACATCATCTCCTTTTCTGATTCAATATTCCATTAACATTGGAATCTATGGATTTTTTGTTGCCTTTTCTGAATATTTAATATGTATTTTCAGTCACTCAGAAGAAACCTCTTTCTTAATATGATGTTTAGAAAATTTGTTTTACTTTTTCAGATGAATTAAATTATTTTGGCCTTAATGGTTTTGTCAAATGAGAGTGCCTGCAGAACTGATAGATCATGTTGTATAGTTTATTCAATAGCAAGGTCACTGAATGCAACAGGAAAATAATGAAACTTCCAACAATCTGCAAAATATTATACTGAGTTATATTCACACACTGGGAATCATTGTGTTTTTCTGAATTGACTGAAGTTAAGTGAGAAAACCTGAGAAAGTTTCATTCTGAAATGAAGCTTTATTTGCAATTGTGGTTGTCTAACATCCTCCTTAGTTACTAATGGATTGGAAAGTACTTCATCATTTTCATATGATAAGAGTACATCATGCTGCTTCTCTCCAAATATAGAACAGAAATATTTATTGAACACTTCTGCCTTTTCTGCATCTGTAAAATAGTTACCATCTCCATCTAGAAATGGACCTAACTGTTGCTAGAATTTCTTTTGTGTTCATAATATACTTTAAATACTCTCTTATTTTCTTACCCCTTCTGCTCATGGATTTTTCCCTAATGTCTTTACCTTCCCTTATCAATTTTCTGCAATTCATAACTTCTAATTTATAACAATTGACATTGATAGTACAGTACAAAGTTCATCTTATATGATATGAAGAGAGTGTGAAGGATGCAAACTTTGTAACATGGCGTGGAAGTATCTCCATCTGGGAAAGTTTCTATAAAATATTTTCTGTTTGACGTAATTGGTCCACTACAAAGACAAAAGCAAAAGCTCTTGGTGCAAAGTTGATTCCTCTTGTTCAAAATTCTTTGTTCTCCAGCTCTCAAACATTTAATCATGGGGTTTATAAGCTGCATCTGCTCAGAGGAGAGCAGCTGACTTGTTGAGCTGTGGATGAGATATGGTTGCTGGTGTAGCTGCGTCCTGACCCACTGATAGCCTTGAAGAGCTGTGTGTGTGTGTGTGTGTGTGTGTGTGTGTACATACATATAACACACACACACGGGATAGGGCACCATAAGCACATAGCTCCTATTCTCCAACCCCTCCATTGGCTCCCATTCTACTTCAACTGACCGATCAAGGCCATCAAGGCCAGATCTTCAAAGCCATCAGTGGGTCAGGACCAGACACGCCAAACCCATGAAAAAAATGTAGAAATTGGGCTTGTTTTTGGCTTGATTGGCTTGTGAGTTGCTTGTTGATTAGTTTTTTGCTTGTACCTTGTTGGTTTTGGCTTGTAGTTTGTTGCGTGTTGTAGCTTGTTGCTTCTTTTTTTTGATCATCTCCCAGCAAGCAGGGGCAAAGAGGGGGCAAGCAAGAGCAAAGGGCAAGCAGGGGCAAGATGGGGGAGAGAGTTGGGGTGCACAGCGGGCCCACCACAGTCCCAGATTGCATGCAGGAGGGATCTAGTCATATATAGTGTTGGGGTTCTTAGGGACTGGATTGTTTTGGCCTTGTTTTGAAATGGGATTAGCTTGATTTTTGGCTTATTGTGAAAGCTGGGGTGCTTATTTACTGTGTGAAAGTTGGCAACTGTGGTCAGGACCCAGCTACACTGGCAGCCATATCTCATCCACAAATTTGAGGAGACTACAGGCGAAGAGGAAGGTACAGGAAGTGACTATTCATGATCTTCTGTTTGATGATGACTGTTCCCTGAATGCCAAATCTGAGTCTTGCATGCAGCGGAGTATGGATTACTTCTCTTCAGCATGTGACATTTCAAGGACTTCCTCAAGTTATCCTGGGCCATTTCAACATTGACCCAGAGTTTTGAGAAGATCTCACTCATGATTCGTCTACCTGGTGACACTGCACCCATACTGGAGCTACAGTCTATGAGCAGAGGAGAACTGCTGAGGCAGAGCAGTAGTGTCAGCATGTCTACTGTTAACCAAGTATGCCATACAACATCATTTGTTCAGGGTGCCACAGAGAGTTCAAAGCTCAAATTGGCCTGATCAGCCACTCACGTGTTCACAGAAACCAAACCAACCAGTGATGTCGTAGTCATCTTCGAACTCAAAGGATGAACAATAATTAATAAATTAGATTATTGATCTAATTCTTTGAGGCTGCTGCTTGAAAAAAAAATAGATTAGTTAGGTGACTTAAGACTTGTTAGAGTGACCATGCTAGAATGTAGCTGACAATAATCTTTGTTATATGATTTGCCAATGGACCTTTGTCCATTTGTTTGTTTTGCCTGGTGCTGTCTTGCCAATGGTCCCTGAAAAAAATGCATCCTTGGCTGAGATACTGTCAGAACTACATAACAACCAATAAGGAGTCATAAAATGTCTGCATTGCAATTGTTTTTCAGAAAAAAAGGTTGCAGTTAAATTTTTGGTATTCTCATTAAATAATTCATATTCCTGTTTCTTGCTCTTTCAACCATCTTTTACAAGTAATTATTATTGCATTGAATGATGTGATATGTAGCAGAACTGATCTAATACAATAGTACATAATAATAGACTTCTCAGAAATTCTCAATAAGGGATTTTTTTTAATTTGGTAATGGATAGTATTAACTGTCTGTGGAAACTGCTGACATAGTAGCCACAAAATATATTCACACTTCCTTTTGCTCAAAACTATCTAGGTGGCCAGCATATTTTTTTTTGTATATTTCACCGATACATACCTAACTTCTGGCCTCAGCATCATAAAAACAAGCAAAAACCACTCAAAATAGGAATGAAAAATGGGGAAATTGAATTAACAGATGTGGAGTTTCAGAACTTCTTCAGTGTATCATGAACTGAAGAAACAAAATGTTAAATGCAAAATGGAAACAAAAGAGAACTGGAGCAAATTCTGCATTTTAAAGGAGAGAAAGCAGAGATTTTCCTAAAACAGCTTGTGAGATCTTGACCATATAAATTCTCTTTCAACTTTGGAAACTTTTCAAAAATAGAAACTTACCAAAATTTAATTGCATACATTGCATCCTAAACATTCAAAACATTTTTAAAGGAATTTCAGACTTAAAATAAAAACTTACTGGTGTCCAGCACAGTGTACCTCCCTTGTAAAAATGCCACAGTATTTTACAGTAATGATTTTACAGAAATTACATGGTTGTAAGTTGTGGTGGTTTGGACCACAGATGTCTGTTATATATAGGGTCCACATATCTATCAATCTGGACTATATGAGGTATCCAACACCTACTTTGATCATACAGTAATATGGTTGTATCTTTCCGGGGTGACCAAAAAAAGCATGATCATAGTTACAGGGCTGATTGCACCTCTGTCCTTTCCTGATCTCTAAGTGCCTTTCCCCACCCCAGGGATCAGGCCTTGTGCTTTACCTGTTTTGGGGTGAGATTTCACAAATTTCCCACTCTTGGACTGGAATATAGATACAATGCCCCATCTCTGCCAACCACTTATTAGCACATAACTCCGACTAGACGTCTTCATTTCTTCCCTTCAGGAGTTTGTCACTAGTGCTATAGTGACCAATAACCTTTTTAAAACAAGTTTGTTTATTAGCAAATGGAACAGACCAGTAAAGAATTTATTTTAAAACAACCAACAGCCTTAATGCGTATTTAGACTGATCTAATCTTACTCTTCACTGGAAGCTAAGATAGATGGACTTCCCACTCGAATTACAGGAAGAAAACAGGTCCAATTTACATTCTTTTAGCAGGCCCTAGAACTCTTGGGGTCTAGCCAGGACTACATTTGCTTTCCACAGAGATTGTATCCACCAGTCTGTTTCCCCTCTCACGGGGAAATTCACATAAAACAGTACTTAGCTGCCTGCCATCAATTTGAGAACTCCAGTTTTCATTTTGGATAACCTATCTGAGCACCCATATTTGAACACGGAATCCAAAAATAATTACTAGATTTTATAGAGCAACTTCAGTTGCTTTTGGCATTAATAAATGAGTCTATTTCTGCTGTAAACAAGATTTCTTTAGATAAGAAATTAGTGTGCTCTTTTTGGAGAGAGATGAATACTCCGAGTCTTTGGTCACATATAACACATCCCAGTTTAAACCTATTTATTGGTTTTGTGTTTCATTTATTACTTTTGAGATTACCACTCGGTTTAGACTAGATATATGTAGATCAAAAATTAAGCAGATGTGATGAGGCTAGAAACACAAACATGTGCAGTGAAACGATCACCTTGCCAAATTTTGAACCCTCAGAGATGTGAAATTAAAAGAACTGCATCTGTTTAATGCTTATGGCCTTGAAATATGTTCATGACTTGTAGCAAAGACAGTTATGTCATTTGCTGGGAGGGCAATAAAAAAGCTGCAGTTAGTTACAAGGTGAGCAAAAGTATTCTACATGCAGCCCTGGTTGAATTGATGGGATAGCTAACACTGACTTGGATGCATAAGCTTTATAACTTCAGAAAACAGATGCTTCCTCAGTGTGTAGGCAAAAAATGAAATAAAAATCCAGGCAAATAAATGGCAACTAAGATTACAGGTGACATTAACGTCAAAGCATTTCATGTGATATAGAGAGCAACTTCTATAGGTTCTACGGCTGGAACCTCATTTTGATTTTAATTACTAGCATGTATTTCAAATCTTTTCCCCCCATCCTATCATCTTAAATCATTATGCTCTTTCAGTCCAGGGGCCTGTATAGACTACATCATTTCACTGACACTGGAGATGATGTAGTCACTGAGCACTCTTGCCTTGACAGGAAACACAGCCTGCTCATTAAAATGTACTCATATAACAGTAACAAGAGCCTGACAAAGGGCAGGATAACAAGTAGCTGACAAATAGTAATAAACAACTGACAGAGGGCAGAATAATCAGAGTTAAAAGAATGAAATTCTTGTGCCCTGTTCCTGCAGACTGAACATGGCAGAAGCACGTATCAATAAAAAAGTCACAAAACCCCAAACACCATCCGTCAATGGATCCCTGACATACCCTGGCACCATTCTTGAAAATGAAGTTATTAATGATGGATTCCTTGGATTTTGTCAGCTAAAGCCAGACTTGCAGCATTTTTTGAACATCATTTTTTGCATGTGATTATACTTGGCAGTTCCCTAGCCATTCCATGGAACACTAGTGACTTATTCAAGGACCATGCTCTGCAGTTGAATGAGCTAGACCAGCAAGTACACAAAACAACACATTCTTTTTCTGACCTCTCTCTCTCTCTTTCTTTCTCTCTTGGTCTCTCTAGCCTCACTTATCTGTGGGTCAGACAGACATAATTGAATGCCAAAGTCACCATTGCACAATATATAGGGGACCCAATCAGTCTCCCTTCCCACAGCCTTCCCACCCCACTCTGCAGATTGTAGGTGAAACAATGCTGACAAAGCAGCCATGGGTGGTGGGTACCATAGGCTAGGGGAGACTGTGCCTCCCCAAACAGCCAGGCATGGCCCTGCCCATGCTCCACCCCTAACCCCCCACTGCCCGCTCTGTGTGCATGGCTCCAGTCCTCCAGAGCTCGCCCCAGCTCATGCTGGGGCCATGCCGGCTGCCCTCCTGGTGCTCTAGGGCTAGGGAGGGCTGTGGCTGTGCACCACCCACCCTCCCAGCGCTCCAGGGCTGGGACCACATGCCGCCTGCCCTCCAGCCCTCCAGGGCTGGGGGGAGCTAGCCTGGGGCGGGGGGAGGGGCGTGGCTGAGGTTGGGGGGCATCTCTGGGCTCCGGTGGGGGGGCTGGGCCTCTGGCAGAAGGGCTGGGGTTGGGGCTAGCCAGCCCATGAAAGCAGCTGCTGGACTTCCAGACTGATTCTATATAGTTTCCCCATATTGGTCAGGGGAAATAGTTCCACAGCAAAAAGGAATGAGTTGTAATATTCAAAGGCAGGTGGGATTTTAAACAAAAGAAAAGCTACCCAAAGGAAAGCTAATCACCAGTTAGTTTAAAAGGATGCCACATGAAGTTAGCCTGAATTTTAGCCAAATTGTTTTGGTGATATAAGCCAGTTATGGTTTGGACTATGGTATTTTATGTGAGTGTGTTTATATTCTCTCACAAAGTGTTCATGTACAGTTAGTTGGATCAAATTTACTTCCTCACAACAACTTGAACATGCTAAAAATAAGCAAATCACAAGTAAAAGCGACACCCAACATAATGTTAGTCTCCCATGATTAGCTCACTACCATCATGATACTCAACCATACCAACATCCTGAAAAATTTTCAACACCACCAACTTCAGCTCTATATTTGCATTCTGAATACAAAAATCTGATCACCCATCTGATATACATTTCTAAAGAAAATATCTGCTCATGGATACTGTTTTACATATCTAGTCATAACATGTTATATAATGAAATAATAAAGTCAGTAGGCTCTAGTATGGGTTGTGCATGCTGAATGATTTTCAGTTCTTTGATATGTGCATTGAATGAGGTAGCATGGCTGAATTAAAAGTGAATGTGTTCAAGAAGGTTCTTGTGTGCGTGTAGTTGAGTGTCTTGCTAGTGGTGGGGTAATGTTTGGAGACTGCCATTATGTTATTCCATACTTACCGTTCCAATAGCTTTTTGGATATTTCAAGTGGCAGTTTTCCCTCCTCTGCACTCTGTTCCATCAGCATCACACAAGGTTCTGTCCTTGCCCTCGCCCCCTCAAAACCCTCTATATTTTATTGCTGGGTTAGCTCATACATTCATCTACCCTTTCTGTGGAGATGAACACGGCTTCCCTCTAGCCTGTGGCAAGGTGGACCAGATTGTACCGCCTGCTTGCCCATCCCTAGAACTGGCCCTGATGCTCATCTACTAAAATTATCTTCCCACCTCAAGGAGCAGATAATATCAATTCCTTCACTGGGTCCCCATTGACCACTCGCTCAAGTTTGGTCTTCTTGGCCTCAGTTTGAAGGCCCTGTACAACTCTGGCCTGGGCTATGCCTCAGCTCTGTGCCATCTTTAAGTCTTTCTCCCTCTCCTGCCTTCTTCTTGCCTTTGTCCATGCTGCTTCTTAATGATGGAATGATTCCAGGGTGCCAGACATCTACTCTCTGCCTATTCAAATACCTCATTCAGACACTCTTCAGTCAGTTAAAAACAAACATACTAGGGTGATCACTTAATCTAAGTCTCAGAACACATCCTGCTTCATGTGTGTCTATTTTGCAAGATGGCAAGATACTTAGGACAAAGGCTGTCTTTACTTGTCCTGCATAGTACCTAGAGTATGATCAGTGTTTGATAATTGATAATAAGGAAAATATATAATATTATTTGAATCTAGTGGAGAGTCCAGTGTAAATTCCCACAAATTTGGGGGCTTCAAAATCTGGCTTCAGAAGTGAATTTTGCAACTTGTATTTATTTCATAATCCACTGTTTAAAAAATTGTCCATATAAAGGAAAGTTCTCAGTGAAACCCAGGGCTCATAACAGAGAAGACACCTGCATCTTCAGAATAACAATAATTTATTTGAAGACCTCACAAAAAGCCACAAAAATATTAATGAATATGATCCTTGGGTGGAGAGTATAATGTTCTGTTCTACATGAACATCCGCTAATATCTGTGAGCTCTTTGGATGTTGGTTTGTGGCATGTTCGGCTTTACTGCTTGTTATAATAAATTAATGAAAAGCCCTAACTTCATGACTGTGGTTCTTTTAATTTGGCCAACAGGGATGTGTTGCCGCTCTGTTGTGAACTGGTTTTAAAGATCACCATCTTGTTAAAGCTGTCCCTGTAATGCAGGGTCACACTGTAAATACATAGTAATGAATGAGACTACGCTCTGCTAAGCTTGTGTACTGCCTTGAGTCAGTAAGCAGGGCTAGCACTAAATGTACAGACACCTTTTTTCCTTCTGGTTTTCTGCATGCCCCCATTCAGACCTAAGAGCTTTATGAGACTGGTTTTGTAATAGAGAGGAGCCAGGAGGAGAGGAGCTAATCCAGCAAAGCACTTAAGCATGTGCTTAACTGCAAGCACGTGAGTAGTCCCATCAAAGCCTGTGGGACTACTCCTATACTTAAAGTTAAGTGTATGTTTAAATGCTTTGCTGGGTTGAGTCCTCAGTGAATAAGTCATATAATAGCAGTGAAGGAAAAGGAACACTCTTGGTTCTTGTTAAATCTTCTAATAAAGGCAAATAGGCCTAGATTGTGAGTTGTGTGGAACACTTACAACCCCCAACAACATCAATGGCTCCACTGAATGCTCACCACTCCTCAAGATCAGGCCAGAATTAGTATGTTGTAAACTCTGCCTTCATTTGCTTTTTTAATGATTCCAGTGGACTCAGTTGGAGTCATCCACATTAGTGGTGACCAGGACAGAACAGCTGAGAAACTGGGGGTAAGTTTGAGTACTTTTTTTCCTGTTGTCCCACCTAAATTTTTCTTTTCTTAATTTCCATTATGTCCCTTCATTCCACCCAAATAATTTCTCTCCCTGCTTGGTGTTTACACCCTGCCAAATATTTGAAGACTATTCTCATGACGCTGTACGGCATCCCTTGGCCAAGTCCACTAGGTACATATTTAATAGAGATGTTCAGGGTGGTGGGGAGGGCAAAGGAGGGGGAGGAAAAAATTGTCTGTTTCATCAAAAACATATTTTAATCTTTCCTCATAAGCCAGTCCCTACCAATTCCTTAAGTCTTTTAGTTTCTCCTTTCAGAACTCCCTTCAGTTTGCCAGCATTTTTCTGGTAAGTGATGTCCAAAATTAAGCACAATACTCCAGTTGCAGTTTAACTAGAACTATATACTGTTTACCACCCTGGCCTCTGATGCAAGGCTTGTGCAAATAGAGCTGTAACGTGCACTGTGTTTTTTTAATGCCATGATCTCACTGTGATTGCCATGGTAATTTTCCTTTCCTTTTCCAAAGAGTGAAACCATTTTTGCTTTTTCTCCAGAGTTCAAATACTATACCCCTCTAAAATTCCCTATGGTTTTTAAAAAACAATTGTCAGCATGCAGTCAGTTCATTAGCTGGTACAATAATCTGGACGTTTAACAGGAAGGGAAGACCTTGTTTTACAACACTGACCCACAAGGCAGCTATACTGTACCCAAACCTTGGGTCTCACATGTTCTTGGCTTACTGGAGGTGGGCAGAGTTCAGGCACTGTATCTGTCATTTTAGGCATCACACTCCAGATACAGACTGGTATCTGACACCCTTTTGGCAGTAGCAGTGTTATGGATCAATTGGCTAGGCTTTGAAACTACTGTTTGCTCTCCCAGGCCTCCCCAATAGCTGCTGCATACTTCCAGAGTTCACTAAAGCTGTGACCCCTGTGGTTTACTGTTTCCCTCTTTAGGGCTACATGACAGTGAAAGCAAGTAATGCAGAGACTCTGCAAAGGAATTTCTAAACCACTAACACTTTACTGACAGAGAAAGTACAAGAGATCTACATTTCTATAGAAATATAAAAAACATCTGCATGTGTAACCCTCCCACCAGTGTCCTAACCACTTTAAGAGCACCTTGAGTTTTGCTTAGTCTTTTTGGAGGTTCCAAGCCTTTCCTGCACTCCTCCCCTCCTGCATAGTTTTCAGGTTCTTGTCAGGGTCTCTCCTCCCAGCCCCCACAACAAGCTTCCCTCAGCTTGTTCAGGTCCAGTAGTCGAAAGGTTCCCCCATTCAGATGGCATGTCCCTTTTTAATAGCAGCTTCTAACACCTTTCTTTGTTTCTGTTTTTCAGCTGGGGATGTTCTGTAGAAAACCTAGGAAGATCAGTTTCCTTTAACATTGCCATTCCGTACAGCATACTCATTGTTCTACCAGAGCAGAGTTATTCAATATTAATGACTCTTTGATTGTCCTGTAGAGAAAATTGTCTTCAAGAGCAGGTATGTGAGACATGTGACTAGACTCTGCTAGCAAATGGATGACTAAATACACACTGAGGGTTAGAGTTATACCTACAGTTAAAAAAAAATCGATTCTGAATTCCATGTAGACAGATTCTCAAACCTGTCCCAGCTTATAATGATAACTATTGATAAAGAATGGGTAAGAGAACACTTGGAAGATCTGAACATATACATATCAGTTGGTGCTGATAGGAATCCCAGGGTATTATGGAATTCCCTAATAAATGTACTTTATCAGTGACAATGATTCTGAAGAGACAAGGTGGGTGAGGTAATATCTTTTATCTTTCAGGGGTCCCAGATTCTTTAGTGAAACAGCAACATCAGTGCCACATTGGGTACTAGCCCACCTCAGACTGCTGTCATTCTGGCTCCCATACATATCAAAACTAAACAATCCAAGTCCATAGTTAGCCACCTTTATTTACACAACAAAAAGAAAAATCCCTTATATGTATCAGGATTACATACTGATACTATGAAACTTAGAGACTATTGAAATATAAAGCTAATCAATATAAGAGTGATGCTGTGGTAGTCTCAATACTAACTTTTTTTTTTCCATTCGACTTTTAATTGCAAATGTCCTGGCTTTCGCTTGCTTTCCTTTTTGCCTGCTTGCTGTTTCTCACAGTGTTTTGACTGAGAACAAAAGAACAGTGTGGTTCCCGAGAGCAGAGGCAAACTGACAATCTGGAAGCTAGACAGGAATGTAAAAATGGAGGTGCGAAGCTGGCAGCAAATGTCTCGAAAAGGGGAACTCTTTTCAGACATTAAGAAACTCCATATGGGTACTTGTAGAGGGCTCCACTCACGCTAGGTGTGCCTCCTTGTGGGTAGGTCTGGTAATTAGCTCTCATTCTGCACAGTACCCAGTCTTTGGTTGATTGCACTTTGGTCCTTAGCTCTCTTTCCGACTCAGCCCTCCCGCCAGGTCCCTATATGGTCCCCACTTCAGGTGTATCAAAGTCTCACTGGGCAAGCGGTCTAGATGCTACTTCAGATGGTCTTCCATTTCACCTGTAGGTCCTGTGCCACTTTCCAGGGAACTCAGGACCACCCACAACTCCAGGTTCTAACCCGGGGATGCTGTGACTAGCAATCCAGGTCTGCTCACTCACTGTTTCTCTGGGCTTCTTCCTGTCTTACCTCTCTATCTCATATCTCTGTGTTTACTACTGGAACTTCCTCTGATCCCCATGTCTAATTCACTCTCTCGCCAGACCGGGCAGGATCTTAGTGCTTACTCTCCCCCTGGACTGCCTCGTTGTCCCTTACCAACTCCCTTTTCCTCTACAGAGTGACTGCAAGCCTCTTCCTTGCAACCTGCTCTCACTTTCTGGCTTTATAATCCTATCCCAGCTCCTCCCCCCGTTGGGCTTTGTCTGCAATTAGGCCTTATCAACCACTGCCTTCCCTCCAGGTGCAGCCTAAAAGGTTAAATGGCCCCTTCTGTCCCACATGAACCCACTCAGGTCTTGTGTGGGGTGAACACACTGCCATCATAGTACTGTAGCTTAATTTGAAAATATTCAAACTTTAGGCAATGACCACCTTAAGTCCTACCACTCACCCCTATAGACAGTAGACATGCATTTGAGCTACAGAACTTGGATCTGAACCTGAACCACCTTAACGTTTGAGTGGATTCAGATCTGGAAATTTGGATGAGCCCATTACAAAGGTAGGGTTCAGCTGTGAAGTTCAGAGCCAGAATTGCATTCTCACACCTCTCAAAAATTTGGGAGCATTTGGATTCAGGCCTATTCAAAATACAGAGAGGTTATTTTAGGTATCCTACTAATAGGCAAATTTTGAAAAGGTCTTCCCAACTCCATAAACAGATTGTTCAGGAAGAGTCCTGCCCTCCTATCCCTACCCTCAGTGTGAAAATAGGAGTAAACTCCACCTTAATAGCCTTTTGTTTTTGGGAGACCTTCATAAAAATAGGAACATGTAAAGTAAAGGAAGATTTCCAGTGATGGAACTTCTTTGGGAGATTTCTAAATGTTTTGAAAAGCATTTATGGGAGTCAAGAGGGCATTCTCTTTTCAATGTGAACTCGCAGTAGCACAGACACCCACTATCAAGCCAGGCGAACTCTCAGCAAGACAGGAGGACAGTACTGGGTAAGGGAATTAAACTCCTGCAGTGATCTGAAATCTCCAAAGAAAGGACATACTTTTCTAACTATGCTGCAGAGACACACACAACTGAAAAAATAAACATTTGTGGCTAGTGAGAAATATACATAAACATCTGTATGAACTGAGAGAGGAATGACAGAAGCCCACATTTTGAAAAGTGCATATGCTGAATACATACTAAAACTTGTGTGAGAAGAAAGTTCTACAGAAGATTCTTTAGCTTTGTAAGTACCACAGGAGGGCACTTTTTGCATGGAATATCTAATGTAGATCAGCAGAAGAATCCTTTTTTTAAAAAAAAAGTAGATTGGATGTGTTTACATAGAAAACAGTGGTAATAGGTACCAAACAGTGAGAAATGTGAGAATGTAAGTTTTAGTAGTAATAAATATGCTGTTTGATCCTGCAAATATTTACATACATGCTTTAACTTTAAGTTTGTGACTAATTCCATTGGCTATTTGCAGCATCAGGGCTAAAGCAATCAGTAAATACACAAATAGGGCAACATATTCAGAACTGGGTGGTTAAAGCTGGACTCTTCAGTCCATACTTGTCACCTGCATAGAAGACTCTGATATGTTTTACGGCAATACTGAGCACCCACATAGCACACTAAAGTCAAGGGGAGTTACAGGTGCTCAGCAACCAAACCAACTCAAATCCAACTTTTATTCTGGCGACTAAGTATGAATTTAGGAGCCTAACCTTAGGCACAGTCTTACGAAAATTGTAGACATACTTTGCATTGTTACTGGCAAGGAGATGAACAAGATGACTAATTTCAGGTTTCAGAGTAACAGTCGTGTTAGTCTGTATTCGCAAAAAGAAAAGGAGGACTTGTGGCACCTTAGAGACTAACCAATTTATTTGAGCATAAGCTTTCGTGAGCTACAGCTCACTTCATCGGATGCATACTGTGGAAACTGCAGCAGACTTTATATACACACAGAGATCATAAAACAATACCTCCTCCCACCCCACTGTTCTGCTGGTAATAGCTTATCTAAAGTGATCATCAAGTTGGGCCATTTCCAGCACAAATTCAGGTGAGTTTGTGTGTGTGATTTTTGGAGGGGGGTCAGGGTGTGAGAGAACCTGGATTTGTGCAGGAAATGGCCCAACTTGATTATCATGCACATTGTGTAGAGAGTTGTCACTTTGGATGGGCTATTACCAGCAGGAGAGTGAGTTTGTGTGTGGGGGGGTGGAGGGTGAGAAAACCTGGATTTGTGCTGGAAATGGCCCAACTTGATGATCACTTTAGATAAGCTATTACCAACAGGACAGTGGGGTGGGAGGAGGTATTGTTTTATTATCTCTGTGTGTATATAAAGTCTGCTGCAGTTTCCACAGTATGCATCCGATGAAGTGAGCTGTAGCTCACGAAAGTTCATGCTCAAATAAATTGGTTAGTCTCTAAGGTGCCACAAGTACTCCTTTTCTTTTCACTGCAGTACAGAATATCCAGAGTATGTTCTCCTTTGACTTAATAACTAATGGCCTTGCTTCCCACCTCCTGCATCTTGTGGATCTCTGCTTCAAAGATCCTCTCAATGTGACAGGATTGAGGGGATACTGGAAGCATGGAGCAGGGGTAGAGGAGTAGCCAGCAGTTTTGTAGGCCTAAACTGCATAGCATTTGCTCAAGAACCTCTGCTGCTGCTAAAGCCCATAGTTTGGGGAGAAGGAATTCTTACATTCTTAGGGCCTGATGCTGCAATGTGCTGAGCACTCTGACTCTAATCCAGCAAAATATGTCAGCACATGAGTAGTCCTATTGAAATCAGAGTGACGGCTCACACGCTTTTGCTGTATCAGGGCTAGAGTGCTTAGCATCTTGTAGGATCAGCGTCTTGCTTTTAAAGCAAAGCCCATTTACTTGTCCCCTGTGTTGGTGCAGGGGGCAGGAATGCGAGAATAAATAGTGGTCATTATATAGTAAACATGAAACTGAAGGAAGAGTCTCAAGAATTTTATTTTTAATGGCCTATTTTAGGGTTTGTTTGTTTTTCTGTTAGCCTCTAGTATTCACAATACCTTCTTATAAGCTTGAAAATAACATTTGGTTTCCTGTCCCCATTGTCTTTTTCTATTTGGCAGGCATTTTTCTCCATTTCTTACAGAGCACAAGCTGACAAGGCTGTGTTAGATATTTACTGCTTGTGGTTATCAGCTCTGATGATGCCAAGAATGATGGAAGCAGAATTCTGGGTCAAAAAATTGTTTGTTCATTTGTCCTTCCTCTGTTGTTTGTGATTCTGCAGCAGCAGAATAAAAATTTGTAGGATCATGAATTAACCAGTTGACATCCTGAAAGCTGCCACAAATGCCATTTTTTTGTTACTGGGGAAAAATGCACATTGAATCCATATATCAATTCCATTTTGAAGGTTAATTTTCCAAATACTTGACCCTTCAAATACATGTTGCCATCTCCTGCTGAAGCAGATGCAGCAGAGAAGAGGTTAACAACAGTGCCTGTTATTCTTTCCCTGACCAGGCGGTGGATTTTTTAAAAACACTTCTTATTTATAGGTTTTTATTATATACAGAAAACATTCCTCACATTAAGTTTGGGGCTTAAACTGCTTGCCCCAATTTTTAATTTTACTACTTTCTTTTCTAATATTATATACTGTGACTGTAACCTTAACAATGCAGCTGAACCAGGTTTTCTGAAAATTAGTTGTGAAATTGTAGCTTTTTAGTAACACTCTTAAATGTCAGAGTCACAGTTTTTTATATGTGGAGTTTGTGTGTGTCTGTCTAAACATAAAGGTAGATATTAGATGCATTTTAAGAAAGTATATTTTTATAGAAAAAAACAAAAAATAATTTGTGATTATTTTTTCAAACATCTGAAGCCAAACTGCTAGCAATTCTTTCCATATAGAGTTTTTTTTTCCTGCTGTCAAATCCATAGAGATATTACTTGCAAGTACTTAATTTATGATTTCAAGCAAGGTGATTAAATAATATGTTGATTGCTTGATTTGACAAGTACAATAAAAAGGTGGATCATGCATAGCTGTCTGGTTAGCAGAAGTAGAAAAGAGCAAGAAGTTAGAAGCAACAACAAGTTGTAAGCAGCAACAGAACTGTAAGACATAATGTAGACAAAAACATCTACCAAAATCTAAAGTTCCTATCATGCTGGCCCCTTACTGAAGTTCAGAATGATGTCAGCCTGTAAGAATGAATTGCTTCACTTTCTAGGTAATTCGGTGATACGTAAGTTCACCAAATACAATGCCTTTATAATAGCTATTAATCTTTGTGGAAAAAGTGTACTATGCACTCTGGAATGTACTGCATCTATTCTCTTTTGAAACCTCATCTTTGTTCCCAGTAATTACCATCTGTTTCTAATTTATGATAGTCTGATTCAGTGGCAAAGGCTACCCAGCTTCTGTACTCGAGATGAGCTGAGATATTTTATTATATTTTTATATACTAGGACCATATTTTTTAAAAGCAGTAAATATAAGTTCACTTGTTAAGGAGGATATACTGTACAAATGTTAATGACAGTTTAAACAAAAATAAGTGTAACAGACCTTTTATAAATCTCCATGCAAACACTACACACATTTTTCCTATTTGTTGATATGTGCCAAGGTCACAAAATGCGTATAGAACTAACAACATTATTAAAAAGAAATCTGTACTGACACTTTCTCAATTCAGGTTTCAGAGTAGGAGCCGTGTTAGTCTGTATTCGCAAAAAGAAAAGGAGGACTTGTGGCACCTTAGAGACTAACCAATTTATTTGAGCATAAGCTTTCATGAGCTCCAGCTCACTTCATTGGATGCATTCAGTGGAAAATACAGTGGGGAGATTTATATACACAGAGAACATGAAACAATGGGTGTTACCATAAATACTGTAACGAGAGCGATCAGGTAAGGTAAGCTATTACCAGCAGGAGAGTGTGGCGAGAGGGGGGAACTTTTGTTGTGATAATCAAGGTGGGCCATTTCCAGCAGTTGACAAGAATGTCTGAGGAACAGCGGGGCGGGTGGGGTATAAACATGGTGAAATAGTTTAACTTTGTGTAATAACCCATCCACTCCCAGTCTTTATTCAAGCCCAACTTAATTGTATCAGTTTGCAAATTAATTGCAATTCAGCAGTCTCTCATTGGAGTCTGTTTTTGAAGTTTTTTTGTTGAAGATTTGCCACTTTTAGGTCTGTAATTGAATGACCAAAGAGACTGAAGTGTTCTCTGACTGGTTTTTGAATGTTATAATTCTTGACATCTGATTTGTGTCCATTTATTCTTTTACGTAGAGACTGTCCAGTTTGGCCAATGTACATGGCAGAGGGCCATTGCTGGCACATGATGGCATATATTACATTGGTAGATGTGCAGGTGAACGAGCCCCTGATAGTGTGGCTGATGTGATTAGGCCCTACGATGGTGTCCCCTGAATAGATATGTGGACACAGTTGGCAACGGGCTTTGTTGCAAGGATAGGTTCCTGAGTTAGTGGTTCTGTTGTGTGGTGAGATCTTGGGAGACAGGCCAGTCTTTGCTTACAGACAGCCCCCCAACCTGAAGCAAATACTCACCAGCAACCACACAGCACACAACAGAACCACTAACCCAGGAACCTATCCTTGCAACAAAGCCTGTTGCCAATTGTGTCCACATATCTATTCAGGGGACACTATCGTAGGGCCTAATCACATCAGCCACACTGTCAGAGGCTCGTTCACCTGCACATCTGATATATGCCATCATGTGCCAGCAATGCCCTTCTGCCATGTACAGTCTCTACGTAAAAGAATAAATGGACACAAATCAGACATTAAGAATTATAACATTCAAAAACCAGTCAGAGAACACTTCAATCTCTTTGGTCACTCGATTACAGACCTAAAAGTGGTAATTCTTCAACAAAAAAAACTTCAAAAACAGACTCCAAGGAGAGACTGCTGAATTGCAATTAATTTGCAAACTGGATACAATTAACTTAGGCTTGAATAAAGACTGGGAGTGGATGGGTCATTACACAAAGTTAAACTATTTCACCATGTTTATTCCCCCCCCCCTGCCCGCCCCGCTGTTTCGACATTCTTGTCAATTGCTGGAAATGGCCCACCTTGATTATCACTACAAAAGTCCCCCCCCTCCACCCCACTCTCCTGCTGGTAATAGCTCACCTTACCTGATCACTCTTGTTACAGTGTATATGGTAACGCCCGTTGTTTCATGTTCTCTGTGTATAAAATCTCCCCACTGTATTTTCCACTAAATGCATCTGATGAAGTGAGCTGTAGCTCACGAAAGCTGATGCTCAAAAAAATTTGTTCGTCTCTAAGGTGCCACAAGTACTCCTTTTCTTTTTTCTCAGTTCAGTTAGAACTGTAAAATTGATCATAGGGTAAATTAGAAATGTTTGATTTTAGCACTGCAGGAAAAGGTTAGTCATACATTGAAAGATACTGCAAGAGTTATCCCCAAATGATTTCCATGTCTTTGAACTAATTGGCTGTTCCTTGAAACATAGATCTGATAGCTAAAAACCAGAGTTGCAATAGTTTCCATAGACACTTCTTTGTTTCTTCAGTGGCTTTGATTAAGGTTCGTAAACTTGCAAAGATTTTCAAAAAAGATGAAGTAGCTTGATCAATAGGTGGCCTTTGACCAAGGACCCATTACTCTACCTCTGGCTCTTTTTGGCTTGATTACGCTAATCCGGGGGAAAGATTCACTCCAATATTTGAATGTTTCTGTGTTCTCAACCTCGACACCATCTCCTTTCAGGTCCAAAAAAGCAAGGGCTTTTTCAGTCACTGACTATTTGACACAGTCTTTGAAGGTTAAAAAAAACTATAATTACCTGATTCAAAGGACATGATGTGTGAACGTGAACTGTATATGCAATAAACTATTATTCATGTTACTGAGATCATGGATATTAGCTTAACGGTTATTTGGGGTTAGGTGAAAGAATTTTCTCGCTTAAAGCTAGTTGGCCATTAGTGCTAAACAAAAAATACTTCCTCAAACCAACCAGCCAAGAAACACTATCATTCTGGCACTTCAGATGATTTGAGGCCTGATCCAAATCCCACTGCAGTCAATGGAAAAAGTTGATGGTGAATTTCCTAACTGGCTCAGTTAAACATGTCTAATGCAGGTATCCCAGTGCTTCTACACATCCTATATGGATTAACGAAAAGAAATAAGTGTAAACAGTTTGCACTGACATTTTAATATCCAATTTATGGGCATGGAATGCTACCCCAACCACCTTTTCACCAATCTATGGGGGACCCTCTCCATGTAAATCTCTCTCCTATGAACAAGGGTGAGAGGCTTGCTGGTCACTGAGCAACTGACACATCCACACCACCACCCAACAGCTCTGGGGGAAAACCCTCATCAACAGGCTCTGGCCTTGTGGGCCCAAGCACCACAGACTGTGTCTCCCTCAGAGGGGCAGATTGGCAGTGCTCCCAAGTCCCTAATTGGTCCAGCTGCACTAGCTAGGAGGGGACACCAGGAAGTTGTCTGTGCAACTAGATGGATCTCGGCTGGCTGCTATGACAGACTCTGTTCCTTTGTCTTCCTTTGGCTTCTGGTTCCTGCTCTGACCCTCAGCTTTGGTTCCTGACTTCTGACTCCAGCTCTGATCCTTGGCTTTGGCCTTACCCACTAGACCCGACTCCAGCGCCATCCACTAGGCCAGACCACCCATACCCTAGTCCTTGATTGGTCCAAGTATATACTTAAGCCTGGAGAAAACAGCAGGAAGTTGTGTGTGCAACTAGTTGGATCCTCAGCTGGCTGCTATGAAAGACTCTGCCCCTTTGCCTTGCTCTGATTCCTGCTCTGATCCTTGGCGGCTATGACTCCTAGCTTCTGACCCTTGTTCCTGGCTTCTGACTCCAGTTTTGACCCTTGGCTTCAGCCCTACCCACTAGTCATTACTCCAGCTCTATCCACTCCATAGGCCTGAGAGCCTATGGCCTGGTTGTGACAGTTTGCACAGACCTCCCTGACCCGTCCATGATCAATACCCCAGCAGGGATATGGTGGGAGTGGGCATCCCATTGCCCAGTGAACCCCACTGGACTGAATTGCAGAAGCAGGTTGTCCCCTCCCAAGTAGAGAACCATGTTCTGCAGGCTCAGGTGATAACTTCTAACAGAGAACCAAGTCCTCTGAGGAAAGGAGGCCCATCTCCAAGCAGAAATGAACACTCCAGGCTCAGATTGTTGCCCTACCAATAGAATGGGGCCTCATCAGCATGGTTTCATCAGAACCCTGCTGGATTCCCTTGGAATTTCATCAAAATTGAAATGGTCCCACAGAATGTTTCAATGTTGACAAATTGGTAAACTCAAATAAAAAAATGTTTCATCAAAATGTTAACAACCAGCTCTACAGACAGATTTACTTTTCTTGGGGATTTCTCTATGGCACTCAGCACTATAATATCTGAATGCTTCATTAACACTAATTTATTTTATGTGACCAACTTCTGCTAGTGAAAGAGACAAGCTTTCATACTTACACACAGCTCTTAGGTCTGGGAAAGGTACTCTGAGTGTCACAGTTAATACAAGGTGAATCAGACTGTATAGCATAAGAAATCAACACATGTTGCAAGAGCCCCTCCAAGGTGAAATGGGCAGTTAACACCTGCGAAGTCATAGGACAAAGGAGGGTAAGTTGGTCTAATAAAATATATCACCTCACCAACCTTGTCTCTCTAATATCCTGGGACTGACACAGCTACAACACTGCAATCACAAATGTTAATGAATTTACCTTCATGACACCTTTGTAAGATGAGGGTGGTTGGTACTACCCCCTGTTATGGATGAGGAACTGAGGCACAGAAAAACTAAGATAAAAAGTATCCTCTAATTTTGGATGCCCATTAAGATCCCTAGGATCTGACTTAATACTTAGCATTATATAGCACTTTATACATTCAGTGGCCAGCTCCCATTGACTTCAGTTGCAGCTATGAATATTGAGCACTTCTGCAAATCAGACCCCAAGGACTCAGGTTTGGCACCCAGAAAATGAACACACAACTATGAAGTATTTGGTTTAAGTTACTTGCCCAACATCACACAGGAACTCATGACAAGGATAGACTCCAATTACATAGGGCAGCATTCAATTACTTTAACCCCAAGACTGTCCTTTTTTCTCCAGCAGTACCCTGATTCACTCACTACACACCTTCCAACTTGCTCAACAAAATGAGACAGGCATTCTACAGACAACAGCCAGATCAATGGGTTTCACAGATATTTCCTAACAGCAGAGGAACGGGTGAGACTTGGAAATCTTGGGTTCCATCCTGGGATCTGGAAAGGAATGCGCGCTATTAGGTAAAGACCCTTTTGTCCATTCCTTCCATGCTTGATCTTTTCTAAACCATCTCACCCCCACCTGTCCTTGTTGCAGTTCTGTCTCTTCCCCACCCCAGCTCCTTGTCCCATTCTTCTTGTCTGCCCAGGCTCAGTCTCCACTTCTCAGTATTCTTATTCCAGTCCCAATCTCCTTGTCCAGCCAATCCAGCCTCCTCTCCCCTCATAGCCCTCAGTCCCAGTCCCCTTGCCCAGGCCAGGCTCTTCCCCACAGCTTTCAGTCCCAGTCTCCTTGCCCAGCCAGGCCCAGTCCTCCCCAACTCCCAGTTTCTCTTGCTAGTCCCAGTCTCTCCAGGGCCATTTTCTCAAACTATTTCTTTATTTTTTCACCCATTCTTGTTCCCCCTGCATTTGAGTCAGACATCATAGGCCTCCACACTGCCTAGGGACCACCATGGAGATGCACTGAGACCACAGAAGACACTGATATTTGCTCTCAGTTCCAGTGACCAGCTGTACTCTGGCCCAGAGTAGCAATTGCTCATGCTCAGTTGTTCTGTGGGACTGATTCATGTGCAGTCTGGTAAGCACTAGGAGCTATGAGGGAATGCGGCATGCTCAGTGAGGACAGAATCTTCAGATATTTTAGATAATAAACTCAAGACATCTCTACTGATTTTTCAAAAGAATATACCTTGGCAAATTTGGGCAGATTTTTCACAGGAACAGCAAAAAGCACATCTCTGATCCAAAGGCCACCCCCTCTGCCAAATTTCAAGTTCCTATTCCAAAACCTGGTGATGCTAGATAATATTTTTACTTACATGAGCAAACAATATATTTTCCCTAATACTGTTCTCAGAAACAGCTAAACAATTTTGGCTGAAATTTTCAAAAAAAATATACAGAACAAAGCAAACACCTAACATGGAAAATTTCAGCCAGAATGGTTAAAGATTTCAGCAATTGAACACGGGGTTTCTTAGTGGGAAGTGTCAAGCAACCATAATAGTAGGTAATGCTACCAGCCCTGTTTATATTATCATACTCTCCCTTGGCTCTCAGTTCACTTCACTTCTGATGTTAATTCATGTAATTGATCCTAATGTTCAAAGATATCAAAAGATTGAAACCTTCTCTACAGGCATGATCTACCAACCTAGCTACATTACTCTGGGCCAATGTAACTATAAAAGCCCAAGATGAAACACCTATGGCAAAGATTGTCAATTATTTTTGTCACAATCTAAATTTCTTGGTCAAGGTATAGTCAAGGTCCAGACTCCAGAGAAAATTATTATTATTATTATTATTTATAATAATAAGTAAATAAAAAGATTTCTGGGTCCATTCAAAAACAGCTGACAGTCCAGATTTGGCCCACAGTCCACCTATTGACTACCCCTGACCTAAGTGATGGAGATAATCTGTTCTCAGTTAAGTGTGGTTTATCTGTTCAATTGGCTACCAGAGGATATTAGAGTGAGGCAAAATAATTTAGAGCATGTTGCAAGACCCACCTATTTGCTGAAGATTTCCCATTATACCTGACATGTAGATACACAATATAAACTTAAGTAAAATAAAGCTAAGCAAACCCCTTAAACCCAGAGAATGCAAAAGTAACATCTTCTGTGGCAAGACATAAATATGCAGATCTAGTTTATCTGATCAGCATTTAGACACTATGATGATGGTTGCTATAGCAAAACTTTTGAGTGAAAGACAAATAAAGTAGAGTAACTAGAAATGCACTTTGCTAATCTCATAGGACCAGGCTGTAATACCCTTATTAATACTGAGTAGTAACTTATACTTTATTAGGAATTGTTTAAGAACACTTTACCAGAGGCCCAAAAAAATCACAATCCCACTGTCAAGGAAGAAGGCCATACTGGTTAAAAAATGTACCTGGTTTAGAGGGGAAGTGACCACAGCTAGTATATATGTGTACATGAACAAATGGAAGAAAGGGGAAATGAATAGTAAAGAATATAAATCAGAAGTTAGGGATTTACAAAATTGATAAGGGAAGGAAATGGATATAAGGAGAAATCTATGGCCAACAGAGTTAAGGATAAAGGAGTTTTTGAAATATATTAGGAACAAAAAAAAAATCCCAACAATAGTATTGATCCATTTCTAGATGGAAATGGTAGTATTATCAATAATAATGCAGAAGAGGCTAGGTGTTCAATAAATCTTTCTGTTCTGTATTTTGGGGAAACAAACAGAGGATGTAGTCATATCAGATGATAAGTCTTTCCATTCCACTAGTATCTCAGAAGGATGTTTGTTACACAGCAGATAGTAAAGTTAAACATTTTAAAATCAATAGATCAGGATACTTGCATCCAAGAGTTTTGAAGGAATTGGCTGAAGAGGTAGCTGAAGAGTTAATGTTGATTTTCAATAAATCTTGGAACACCGGGGAATTTTAAGAAGACTGGAAGAAAGTTAATGTTGTGCCAATGTTTAAAAAGAATAAATTACATCAATCCTGGACAAGATAATGGTGCAGCTGATACAGACCTCAATTCATAAAGAATAAAAGGAGGGTAGTATAATTAATGCAAATCAACATGGGTTTATGGGAAACAGATCCTGTCAAACAAACTTGATATCTTTTTTTAAATGAAATTACAAGTTTGGTTGATAAAGCTAATACTGTTGATGTAATATACTTGGCCTTTTGTAAGGCCTTTGCCTTGGTATCACGATACTTTGATAAAAAAGCTAGAACATTATAATGTTACTATGACACACATTAAGTGGATTAAAAGCTCACTTACTGATAGTTCTCAAAATACAACTGTAAATGAGGAAACATCATCAAATGGGTGTATTTTTCATGGGGTCCCGATCAGTTCTTGGCCCTACACTATTTAACATTTTTATCAAAGACCTGGAAGAAAACATAAAATTAACACTGATAAAGACTCCAGATGACACAAAAATTGGGGGAAGAGGTAAATGATGAAGAGGACAGGTCACTGAAGTTAATCACATATGTGTTTCCAGAATGTGGAGCTTAGCACTGGGGCACAATAAGTTCTGCAGGAAAGTATACCTTCATTCTTTCACTCACCCAAGGTGTGAATCCTGCGTTTAGAAACTCTGCATTGAAGGAAAGCCATACTTTTGAAAATTTTGAATAAACTGAATTAATAAAATCACAAGACTAAGAAGGTCAGGATTCTCTGTTATTTAAATTATAGCTTGGTGAAGTTAAGAATGTCTAAATAGTGCAGACTTGATGTATTTTTACACATTTCCACAAGCAGGAATTTTAGCTTATGTGCCTAACTGGCTTCATCTTTTGGTAGTTCGTGAAAAATGATATGTAGCTGGTTAACAGTAAGTGCCAGAATCAACATTCCTTCTTTTCCTAGAAGCTGAAGTTTTAAAGATTTTTCCCATCAAAATGATTTATGCAAGGATTTATATATCCTGCAAAAATTGGCTTTGCCTAAAATATTACTCTGTGTTTTTGGAAATTTTATTTTTAAATAAAATCTTTCATAGAAACAGAAAGGAAACTCTCCTTCATGAACTCTATGAAGCTCTGTTTTTATCCTGTACTTATCTTTTCCTATTAGGGGACATTTTCTTTAGTACTATTTGCAGGCATGTCATAATGCTCATCTCTAGAAAAGCTGATAATTCACACAAACAAAACTACCCAATATGTAGTGCCTATTAATCCCTTGGTCAGTAAGCTAAGCCAAGTTAAAATAACTGTTTGCATTCACAGATCCAGGAAAGCTTATTTCAGTTATAATTGCTAATTTATTGTACTTGTTTCTCCTCTCACTTACATCAGTTTACCTTCATTGACTTAAATGGTGTTACTCCTGATTTACATTGGTGTGAATGAGATCAGACTTAGGCCCAGTGCCTCTGTTTGTTTATTTGTCCTAGGACCAAGTTCTTACATCTCTTTTGTAACAGTCAAAGGAGACATATAGTCTAATGCACAGCAGCAGTAAGAGAAGCTGATCTTATGGAATGGATTTTATATCCGCACTAGCTATTTTTCAGTAGGAGTGCAAATAAGCACAGGCTGCTAAGAAACATCTGCAATGGCCCTAGATTTTTCTGTGGGTGAGTGAGTGGGTCTGGGTGAGGGAGCAAGACAGACTCATATGAAGTAGATAGTCTTTTCAATGCTTAGTTCCAAAACATATGACTGTTCAAACTATGAAAAAGGGACTATACAAAACATCTAGAATGTTCCTAATATCTGGTATGTCAACCTGCAAAGAAAACCCAAACTAAAGAGTACAGAATGTAGTTTGGTTAGTCAACTTAGATTGTTCTTTTTCATTAAGATATCAAACACTTCAATTTAATGGCGGCTACTTATGCTCAAATAAATTTGTTAGTCTCTAAGGTGCCACAAGTACTCCTTTTCTTTTTACTTATAACTTGTGAGCCTCTATTAACCCTCAGTAACAGTACCACTGTGTCACTAATGCACTCCCCAGAACCACTGCCACATCCAAGAGTTGGGAACCACTCTAAATTATGCGAAGCCATCTTCGTAGGAAGTCTCTGACTCAATGTACAGGCGAATTTTCTAATACACCCTTTATACTTGCCTCCAAAGTATTACTATATGCAACACAAATGTTAGTATTTATTATATCCTCTCTTGTTTTAATATGCTTTTACTAAAGTCTACGGTGCAATACAGTACATCTGTTTACACGATTCATTAGCTTCATGTCTCAGGCTCATTGGCACTGGCTTTTTCATTTTGGCATGAACACATTAAGAACTGTACAAGGGAAATTTTAATTTAATATTTGATTAAATTAGCTTTTATATTAGAGTTTGGGTTTTTGTTTTTCACAGAAATAGGGCACACCTCTTCCAGCTATTGTATAAGCATAATATTAGAGACAGACTTGTTTAAAAAAGAAAAGGCATGTCTCACACACACTAGATCTGCTCTAATAGGGCTTAGAGTATGTGAGAGCAGAAATGTCAACACATCCAGTGTTCTGTTAAAGGAACATACAAAATATTTGACTGCATAACAGGATCAGAAACAGCATTAGCTGAACATATAGTAGAGCATGGATTTTAATGATTGTCACAGAGATTCCTTCCCTTTGACCATATATGTAAAAAGCTTTATCCTTAGCTCAGCCTATCTGTGTTACACAGTATTCAATAACGAAGAGGCAGTGTATTCCCTCACATTGCACACAATCCTTATTTTAAGAACTCCATTTAAGAACTATAGGCCTACCCAGAGCCCAGAGAAATCAAGTGGAGTCTTTCCTTCAACTTGTGTCATTGGATTAGGACTGTGTTTATGCACAGTGTCTTTAGCTCCTCCACTTTTATACAAAAAGAAAAGGAGTACTTGTGGCACCTTAGAGACTAACCAATTTATTTGAGCATAAGCTTTCGTGAGCTACAGCTCACTTCACGAAAGCTTATGCTCAAATAAATTGGTTAGTCTCTAAGGTGCCACAAGTACTCCTTTTCTTTTTGCGAATACAGACTAAGCCCTGGTCTACACTAGGACTTTAGGTTGAATTTAGCAGCGTTAAATCGATTTAAACCTGCACCCGTCCACACAATGAAGCCCTTTATTTCGACTTAAAGGGCTCTTAAAATCGATTTCCTTACTCCACCCCTGACAAGTGGATTAGCGCTTAAATCGACGTTGCCGGCTCGAATTTGGGGTACTGTGGACACAATTCGATGGTATTGGCCTCCGGGAGCTATCCCAGAGTGCTCCATTCTGACCGCTCTGGACAGCACTCTCAACTCAGATGCACTGGCCAGGTAGACAGGAAAAGAACCGCGAACTTTTGAATCTCATTTCCTGTTTGGCCAGCGTGGCAAGTTGCAGGTGACCATGCAGAGCTCATCAGCACAGGTGACCATGATGGAGTCCCAGAATCGCAAAAGAGCTCCAGCATGGACTGAACGGGAGGTACGGGATCTGATCGCTGTTTGGGGAGAGGAATCCGTGCTATCAGAACTCCGTTCCAGTTTTCGAAATGCCAAAACCTTTGTCAAAATCTCCCAGGACATGAAGGACAGAGGCCATAACAGGGACCCGAAGCAGTGCCACGTGAAACTGAAGGAGCTGAGGCAAGCCTACCAGAAAACCAGAGAGGCGAACAGCCGCTCTGGGTCAGAGCCCCAAACATGCCGCTTCTATGATGAGCTGCATGCCATTTTAGGGGGTTCAGCCACCACTACCCCAGCCGTGTTGTTTGACTCCTTCAATGGAGATGGAGGCAATACGGAAGTAGGTTTTGGGGACGAAGAAGATGATGATGAGGAGGAGGTTGTAGATAGCTCACAGCAAGCAAGCGGAGAAACCGGTTTTCCCGACAGCCAGGAACTGTTTCTCACCCTAGACCTGGAGCCAGTACCCCCCGAACCCACCCAAGGCTGCCTCCTGGACCCAGCAGGCAGAGAAGGGACCTCTGGTGAGTGTACCTTTTAAAATGCTATACATGGTTTAAAAGCAAGCATGTGAAAGGATTACTTTGCCCTGGCATTTGCGGTTCTCCTAGATGTTGTCCTAAAGCCTTTGCAAAAGGTTTCTGGGGAGGGCAGCCTTATTTCGTCCTTCATGGTAGGACACTTTACCACTCCAGGCCAGTAACACGTACTCGGGAATCACTGTAGAACAAAGCATTGCAGTGTATGTTTGCTGGCATTCAACCAAAATCCGTTCTTTATCTCTCTGTGTTATCCTCAGGAGAGTGAGATATAATTCATGGTCACCTGGTTGAAATAGAGTGCTTTTCTTCAGGGGACACTCAGAGGAGCCCATTCCTGCTGGGCTGTTTGCCTGTGGCTAAACAGAAATGTTCCCCGCTGTTAGCCACAGGGAGGGGGGAAGGTTGAGGGGGTAGTCACGCGGTGGGAGGAGGCAAAATGCGACCTTGTAACGAAAGCACATGTGCTATGTATGTAATGTTAACAGCAAGGTTTACCCTGAAAGAGTGTAGCGACTGTTTTATAAAATGTGTCTTTTTAAATACCGCTGTCCCTTTTTTTTCCTCCACCAGCTGCATGTGTTTCAATGATCACAGGATCTTCTCCTTCCCAGAGGCTAGTGAAGCTTAGAAAGAAAAAAAAAAACGCACTCGCGATGAAATGTTCTCCGAGCTCATGCTGTCCTCCCACACTGACAGAGCACAGACGAATGCGTGGAGGCAAATAATGTCAGAGTGCAGGAAAGCACAAAAATGACCGGGAGGAGAGGTGGAGGGCTGAAGAGAGTAAGTGGCGGGCTGAAGAGAGGGCTGAAGCTTAAATGTGGCAGCAGCGTGATGAGAGGAGGCAGGATTCAATGCTGAGGCTGCTGCAGGACCAAACCAGTATGCTCCAGTGTATGGTTGAGCTGCAGCAAAGGCAGCTGGAGCACAGACTGCCACTGCTGCCCCTCTGTAACCAACCGCCCTCCTCCCCAAGTTCCATAGCCTCCACACCCAGACGCCCAAGAACGCGGTGGGGGGGCCTCCGGCCAACCAGCCACTCCACCACAGAGGATTGCCCAAAAAAAAGAAGGCTGTCATTCAATAAATTTTAAAGTTGTAAACTTTTAAAGTGCTGTGCTTAAAGTGCTGTGTGGCATTTTCCTTCCCTCCTCCACCACCCCTCCTGGGATACCTTGGTAGTCATCTCCCTATTTGTGTGATGAATGAATAACGAATGCATGACTGTGAAGCAGCAATGACTTTATTGCCTCTGCAAGCAATGATTAAAGGGAGGAGGGGAGGGTGGTTAGCTTACAGGGAAGTAGAGTGAACCAAGGGGCGGGGGGTTTCATCAAGGAGAAACAAACAGAACTTTCACACCGTAGCCTGGCCAGAAATGAAACTGGTTTTCAAAGCTTCTCTGATGCGTACCGTGCCCTCCTGTGCTCTTCTAACCGCCCTGGTGTCTGGCTGCGCGTAACCAGCAGCTAGGCGATTTGCCTCAGCCTCCCACCCCGCCATAAACGTCTCCCCCTTACTCTCACAGATATTGTGGAGCACACAGCAAGCAGTAATAACAGTGGGAATATTGGTTTCGCTGAGGTCTAAGCGAGTCAGTAAACTGCGCCAGCGCGCCTTTAAACGTCCAAATGCACATTCTACCACCATTCTGCACTTGCTCAGCCTGTAGTTGAACAGCTCCTGACTACTGTCCAGGCTGCCTGTGTACGGCTTCATGAGCCATGGCATTAAGGGGTAGGCTGGGTCCCCAAGGATACATATAGGCATTTCAACGTCCCCAATGGTTATTTTCTGGTCTGGGAATAAAGTCCCTTCTTGCAGCTTTTGAAACAGACCAGAGCTCCTGAAGATGCGAGTGTCATGTACCTTTCCCGGCCATCCCACGTTGATGTTGGTGAAACGTCCCTTGTGATCCACCAGAGCTTGCAGCACTATCGAAAAGTACCCCTTGCGGTTTATGTACTCGGCGGCTTGGTGCTCCGGTGCCAAGATAGGGATATGGGTTCCGTCTATAGCCCCACCACAGTTAGGGAATCCCGTTGCAGCAAAGCCATCCACTATGACCTGCACATTTCCCAGGGTCACTACCCTTGATATCAGCAGATCTTTGATTGCGTGAGCTACTTGCATCACAGCAGCCCCCACAGTAGACTTGCCCACTCCAAATTGATTCCCAACTGACCGGTAGCTGTCTGGCGTTGCAAGCTTCCACAGGGCTATCGCCACTCGCTTCTCAACTGTGAGGGCTGCTCTCATCTTGGTATTCATGCGCTTCAGGGCAGGGGAAAGCAAGTCACAAAGTTCCATGAAAGTGCCCCTACGCATGCAAAAGTTTCGCAGCCACTGGGAATCGTCCCAGACCTGCAACACTATGCGGTCCCACCAGTCTGTGCTTGTTTCCCGAGCCCAGAATCGGCGTTCCACAGCATGAACCTGCCCCATTAGCACCATGATGCATGCATTGTCAGGGCCCATGCTTTCAGAGAAATCTGTGTCCATGTCCTGATCACTCACGGGACCGCGCTGACGTCGCCTCCTCGCCCGGTATCGCGTTGCCATGTTCTGGTGCTGCATATACTGCTGGATAATGCGTGTGGTGGTTAATGTGCTCCTAATTGCCAAAATGAGCTCAGCGGCCTCCATGCTTGCCTTGGTATGGCGTCCGCACAGAAAAAAGGCGCGGAACGATTGTCTGCCGTTGCTCTGACGGAGGGAGGGGCGACTGACGACACGGCTTACAGGGTTGGCTTCAGGGAGCTAAAATCAACAAAGGGTGTGCCTGTACATCAAGGAGTATTTCAGGCAGGACTGCATGGAGGGTTCCAATAAGAAATGGTGCACCTAAGTTATCGTTGTTATTGGAACAAGGAGGTTAGCCTGGCCTCTGATTGATACATGGCTAGATTTACCTCGCTGCACCTTCTCTGTGAGTGACTGCAGTGTGATCTAGACAGGGGAGGAGGCAAATGAGTACAAAACAAATCTGGTCTATTTCTTGTTCTGACCCACTCCATCTATCTTTTACATCTTTGGCTGGCAGCAGACGGTGCAGAAGGACTGCATGCCATCCACATCTCATGGCTGCTCGGCAGAAGATGGTACAGTACGACTGCTAGCCATCTTCATCTCTTGCCTGCCTGGCATAAAATGGTACAATACGACTGCTAGCAATCCTCATCTCTTGCCTGCCTGGCAGAAGATGGTACAGTACGACTGCTAGCAGTCCGTATCGCCTGCCCGCTCACCATAAGACGGTTCAATAGGACTGCAGGACTAAAGAGAATGACCTGCTCAAGTCACTCCAAATTTAGTCCCTGCGCCCATGTCTGCCCAGGCGCTCCTGATCGACCTCACAGAGGCGACCAGGAGCACCTCAGAGATGACGATGACGGCTACCAGTCGTACTGTACCGTCTGCTGCCACAAGGCAAGGGGTTGCTGCTACTGTGTAGCAATGCCGTACCGCGTCTGCCAGCACCCAGGAGACATAGGGTGACGGTTACCTGAGCGGGCTCCATGTTTGCCGTGGTATGGCGTCTGCACAGGTAACTCAGGAAAAAAGGTACGAAATGATTGTCTGCCCTTGCTTTCACGGGGGGAGGGAGGGAACGGGGGCCTGACGATATGTACCCAGAACCACCCGCGACAATGTTTTAGCCCCATCAGGCATTGGGATCTCAACCCAGAATTCCAATGGGCAGCGGAGACTGCGGGAACTGTGGGATAGCTACCCACAGTGCAACGCTCCGGAAGTCGACGCTTGCCTCGGTACTGTGGAAGCGCTCCGCCGAGTTAATGCACTTAATGCACTTAGAGCATTTTCTGTGGGGACACACACACTCGAATATATAAAACCGATTTCTAAAAAAACAACTTCTATAAATTCGACCTAATTTCGTAGTGTAGACATACCCTAACACGGCTGTTACTCTGAAACCTGTCACTTAAGATGAGCTATTAACAGCAAGAGAGTGAGGTGGGGGGAGAGAAAACCTTTTGAAGTGATAATCAAGATGGGCTATTTCCAGCACATTTCCAGGAGTTAACAAGAACGTCTGAGGAACCTTGGGGGTGAGGGGAAATAAACAAGGGGAAATAGTTCTACTTAGTATAATGACTCAACCACTCCTAGTCTCTATTCATTATACTAAGTAAAACTATTTCCCCTTGTTTATTCCTCCCCCCCTCACTGTTCCTCAGACGTTCTTGTTAACTCCTGGAAATGTGCTGGAAATGGCCGACCTTGATTATCACTTCAAAAGGTTTTCTCTCCCCCACCTCACTCTCCTGCTGGTAATAGCTCATCTTAAGTGATCACTCTCCTTACAATGTGTATTTTTTCATGGTCTGTGTGTATATAAAATCTCCTCACTGTACTTTCCACTTTACGCATCTGATGAAGTGAGCTGTAGCTGACGAAAGCTTATGCTCAAATAAATTGGTTAGTCTCTAAGGTGCCACAAGTCCTCCTTTTCTTTTTGCGAATACAGACTAACACGGCTGCTACTCTGAAACCTGCCACTTTTACACACTGTCTCATTTCTCATAACCAGCCACAGTCTTGCTAGAGCAACTCACGATTACTGAAGACATTTGTGACTTGAATACAGAAAAGCATATAACCGTTTCCAGGAATTGCTGTAACTTTCGTTTGTTTGAGGTACTGGTATTTCATGCTAGTGTCTACTTTAATATTATCTAGGTTAATGCCTTTTTCAGTTAGTGTATAGCACAGTATTTCCCAATATTTTAGATCTTACATTTTCCTTCATTTGATTTTAAACCTCCTTGCTTGTCATAGTCAAAATTTAGTCTAATATGTTCCTCACTCCAGACCATGGCAGCCACAGTATAAGTTGTAGCACCAAGTATTCCTACTAACACCCATATTACTTTCTTGTGGAACACTTCTGGGGCACTGGAGATACCACAGGAAACTATTACCTAAGGGCATAACAAATGTCCTACCTGACATTCCCCTCATTTAAGACTATTTGCAAACACGTACAATTAATGTGTCAAAAATACTGAGGGCTGGGTTCTGCCTCTGAAACAAAGCCCTAAACTGAGGGTAGCACAGAGCAGTATCACAGGGAGGGGCTCACGGAGCAACCTGGTGTATGTGAGAGGTGTACAGGCTGCAATATCTGAAAGGCATGCCCTGCCCCAGGCAGTGGGCCAACATAGGAAGTTGGAGCCATGGCCTGCTTCTTTTCTGCCATCTTTGAGGCATTATGATACACAAAATGAGCCTGTGTGGCAAAGGTACACTGGCATGTCTGTATATGTACAGATACCCCTCAGCAGAATTTGAAACAGCAGACCAGGAAGTTATCTATGTGGTTGGGTGGAAGAACAGTCTGAAATGCAGATGATCAGACAGGTATATAACTTATCTACTGAATACCCCGCAAAAGATACTTTAAAAGAATTTGATGAGGCATCTAATAAACTGGGATGCATTAAGGATACAAATACGGGACATTCACATCTATGTCAGTTTGGAACCCTGAATTTAGGCATTTATTTTTAAAAATCTTGTCCCGATCCTATAGTTTCTGTATGCACACTGCTGTCATTTCTAGATTGTCCATCTGTAAAACAAGATCCAATGTAAATCAGTATCTCCACGGAAATATTTGGAGTTTGTTCATTTACACCAGTTGAGGATCTAATCCATAGTGTTCAAGCAGAATAAAACATTTTCTCCACAGTCACATCCCAGACATTTTCATGGCTTTCTATTCCCAGTGCAGACTCTATAGTTCTCCTTTCTTGCTCTTAGCAGTTGCTGTAAATTGTGTCCCTCAAAATGTATGTCTTCATTGCAGATTTAGCTTGGACACCTGGTTTAGGATGTAAGCAGCCATATTACAAAGCCATACCCAAGTTCCTATGTCCCACTGGTGCTGCACTCAGCTGGTGTGTGTCATTAGGACTTCTGGGGGCATAGTCCATGGTTCTTTTGTGCTGCAGTATGCTGAGCCACTGTCTGATTCTTCCCCAGTGAACTGTGGGAGAACTTGTCTGTCCTTCTGGGCACGTAGGGGAAATGTGGTAAGGCATTGCCCACTGCCAAGTAGGTGTGTTACCAGCCCAAGTCAAAGATGTACCCAGGCTTTAACCCCTCTTACCCCACACCTGTGCCAGCTTGCCCAGCTTGAAAGCGCCATTTAACTCAGGTAAGAGGCTTTGTGTGTGTGTGGACTAGGGGGAGGAGAGGAATAAGGGGCAACACACAAATAAGACTCCAGGCTCTCTTCAGTGAAGACATACTCTAAGAAAAAGAGAACTGTAAGAAGGCTGCAGATGGTTAGGGAGAGCTTTTATCCAAACTCAAGGAAACTACATTCCAACACAGGAACCACAATGTCATGCCATCGCCACAGCTGTCTTGAATAAATGTTCAGTCTAGAATATCCATGTGCATTTACAAGCAACGCATCAGTGAGGTTCCTTCACACCTTTTCCTGGTGTTGATATGTCATTATTTTTTGGCAGCAATGTGTCAGCTGGGCTGAGGCTTTCAGAATTGCGTCACCCATGGCTGTGTTAGAGGGGTGTTTTTGGTACTTTGTAATGCTGAACTAGAGTTACGTAGTTGGCTATATATATAGGCAGACATAGAACAACATGCCAAAAGATCACAAAATATATTTCATAGCAGTCTGAGATAGTGATGCAACAATCTAGGGAAATGGTAACTTCCAGTCGGTTATAAATATTTGACCACAGTTCATTAACCATTACATACAATAGTGTGTGCATATGTCCAATAGCCTCCTTTCTCTGTCTCCGTCTCATAGAAATCCAGACAGCCACAAAAGTCACTGAAATACTTAGGAATTCTTCCATCTGCATCATAACTGGCTGCCTAGCCCAACAGACCAATGTATTTCTACACATGCACATTTGCTGTTTAGAGGGAGAAGTTAAGCGACTTTAATGCTTGCAAATGGTTTCAAAATGGCACTTCTGGTTAAGGCACCAGACCTTCTTCCTGGTACTGCTACTGACTCACTGACTGAGTGATTTTAGGAGGTCACTTCAGCTCTCTGTGCCTTAGTTTTCCCTCTATTAAAACCGGGATAATAATGCATATCCACCATTGCACTTCAAGATCGACAGATGATGAGTGCTATGCAGGTATTATGTTCTTTTTCCACAAGCAAAAATATATTACAGGCAGTGGATTGAAAGCTTCTTTACATTGCCCTGCTAATCAGTTTGTCTCATCCAGGATGACTACTTCTAGCAATACCCAAATATTAAATCCAGGGAATACTTGAATGTATGCTGACATTTGAAAATATACATTGAAATTTTGCAATTATGCCTATTGTTTAATAGTTGCCAACATAAAGAAAATTGTAAAAACACACTAAACCTTCCAGTAATTCACTCACAGTTGTCTGCCAGCTGGTGCCCTGCCTCTGCCTGGGACCAGCATTTCTAAATACATCTCCTTTTCTTGCTATTGTGATGTAGAGCAGAGCAGGGAATACTACTGATGTATCTGTGAAAGGCAAATATATATCACAGGAAGGAAATACATTAAACTTTAAGGAATAATCCTCTTTTAATGTTTGATTCACTTTGCTTTTACCAGAGGGTGCAAAACTGTTGCTAGACAAATGTTTGGTTGGTATCAACTTCTAAACAATTAAATTTTAAAATACTCTGTAAAACACCTAGAAAATATCCTGTCACAATTTTAACTAATTTCTTTACCTGAAATATTTTATATTCTCTCATAAAAAATACTGCTTTATATTACAACCCTGGCTCAAAAGCATTATCATTAGATTTAATGATTTGAACCATTACTGTAGTCTACTATAACATTTCTTTTTATAGTGGGTAGCTGTTCTATGTTAACTAGAGCTACTTCATGTAGTGTGCTAAGTTTAAAACATTTAACTAATTTTCTATTTCAATTATACTGGTATAATCCAAGAGAAACTCTGTTGGCTTCATTTGTACCAGTAGTAACTGAGATCAGAATCTACCCTGGAGTTTAACAAATATGTAACATGTACATATCTTTGAAAGTAGTTTCAAATTCTTAACTTTTTCATAATCAGCATGTTACATATCTTTGTTTTATTACTATTAATTCCAAATGAAATATTTGTAACATTTAAGTGTTAGCAATAAAAGTGCATGGGTGAAATCTTGGCCCTATTGAAACCAATGTGAGTTTTGCCATTGACTTCAACACAGTCAGGATTTCACCCCATACTCTTGACATAGCTAACTGTACTGGATTGTAAGACAAAACACATAGAATTGTCAGACAAGGAAATAAATTGTGTTTACAATCTCCTGAAATAACACTATGCAAAACTATTTATTTTTATTTTCTGATTCACATGCACCATGTGTTTTGTGAATATTTACAAAATACATGAATTTGATTAATGGGAAAAATTGACCCTTTCTAAAATTCTACACTGATTTTAAAAGATCATTAAATATTTTTCTTATTTGGCACAGGCTGAAATTTCACCAGCAAATAGTGAGGTTTCAGTAATAGGAAATTTGTACAAGGCAGCCCGATGAATAGGTAGTATTGTCATCAAAGAATGATTTTGTCAGTCATGATCACACAATAAAATTAGATGTGGCCAAAATTTTCGGAAGTATCCACTAATTTGGGGTGCCCGATTTGAGACTTCTTAACGTCACAAATCAGATATTCTAAAATTGAAGGCATCAAAAGTTACTGAATATGTGAAAGCTTTTACCTTTCTGACAAAGGAGAAAATTCAGATCAAAACCCAAAATTTCATTCTCTTGTACAGACACATGCACACAAAAATGCACACAGATGCACAAAGTGACCCCCACCCAGTGAAAATGCATTTGTCCAGCTTTTGCTATAAGTATCCCCATTTTGCATGTGAATAAATGTTAACTGTTAGGACTCGTGTAATAATATTTTAAGTGATGTTTTATTAATGATCTTAACTGATACTTAATTAGGAGAACACTATGTAAACAATAAATACAAATTTGGATCTCATGTGACTAATGCATCAACATATACATATGTTATTAAGCACAAAATTAGTGACCACACATGGTCAGTGACTTCCTGAGTGATTTTTGCATGCAGCTGAGGAAAGAATTTGGCCTTGAGAGAATGCTGTATGTATCTACAGACAGACTTTGGCCTTTAGTTCTATATGTAAGCAAAATATACTTTTGTTAACTATACTCCTGACAGCTCCTTTCCTTTCTACCTCCCTCCTTTCTTCTCATTCCCTGAGTTAAGGGCTCTTTCCTCAAGCCACTTCTGGCTGTGTCTTCTGGACAGAGTTCAGAGACTGGGAAAAGAACCAGTTATGCTGGTTGGTTAAAACTTTATTGTTCTAGCCTTGGATTTCATGTCCCCATTTTAGAGGCCTTCAAATGCATTGTAAGCATATGCACTGTGTGAATTAATGAAGTTGGGTGGGCAGCCATCCAATACTAATTTTGCCGAAGTATAATTGACCCTAACCCCTTTCCTACAATGTTGTAACAGAACTGCATCCTGTTGGCTATATGCCATGGCTTTCTTAAAAATATAAAGTCTGATTTCTACCCTGAAGGATCTGCAATCCCTATTAGCCTTCAGTCACTAGATGTCGGTTGTTTTTCTGCCATTACTCATATTAAACAAAATATTATGCTCATGCAGTTCAGCATTTCACAGGCATTTTTCACTTACTTTGTGCTCCTTTTGCTCCCTTGCGATGGCTGGAGTCTCTTGTAAAATATGTAACCACGGAGTTGAAGTAACTTTTTAATGTATTCAGGTATGATATTTAAATTTCTGATCCTGCAGACACTTAGTCCTGAATGTTGTGCTTACTACCATGAGTTGACTTCAGTGGGATTACTCAAGCTACTAAACATTTCGCTTAGCAGTGCTTGTAGACCCTAGGTTGGTGCCTGGACTCTGACACTTGGCTGAGGAGCACACAGTGCAACTTGAGGGATGTGAGAAAGTGGCTTTGGCCGCTATCCTTGGCTGTGCTATGGCCGCCTTGCTTCATGACACTGGTACAAAGCTGAACTAAAGCTGGCATAGCCAGCCATGAGCCAACCACCTTATTGTGGGAAGATCATCTGGTGTTATAGAACTAGTGTAGCAGCTCCTAAGCCCAACTGTGGCTGCTGCTGGGGCTACGCAAATGGCCTCTTAAGGAGATTAGCAAATGGCATACTTTAGCATACCTGTTAGGCTGCTCTACCTTATGCCGGGGACCTAACTGGAACACAGGCTGTTCACTATTGACTCAAACCACCTTTTATCTCGAGTTGTAGACCTGTGCATCGTAAGACACGGTCAGGAACATTTAGCTCTTGTTTGTGCTTCCCCAGTCCTGGGCCAGCTGTGCACCAGGCCTGTCTCCCAGCTTCTCTTACTTACGTCAGCTGCCCATGGCCTTCTGTTTTCTCCTCTGCCTTTTGAGCAATGTTGATCTAATCCTTGAAAGATACAGAAAACTACTGTTCAAGTTGGATAACAGCTTTTCTGTACTTTAGGGTTTTCTAGCATCCATTCAGAAGTGTAGCCCCCCTTCTGGTGCCTGCTGCCAATGACCTACCTTGGGTCATCATCTTACAGAAGCAAATGTATGCCACAGAGAATTTTAATGTTATTTGCACCTGGCTGTAAAATAAGTGGGTCTTAAATCTTCTTTTTAGAAAAGTGATTTGTCTGCTGTTTCTCTGAATTCAACTTTACCAAGAACTTGGAAAGTGAAGCATCTTTTCCCAGAGGTGTTGTCTCAGATAGGCAGCAAAATAATATCCTAAAGAGATTAACCGTGGTGATTTATATTTATATCTGTGTATCGCACTGCTCATTATCTTTCATATTGGTAAATGATGCTGTGGGTGTGAAAGGTGACAGACCTGAAGACATTAGAGACAGAAATATTCTTTTAAAAAGTTACAACCTGGGCAGGAGCAGCACAAACTTCATCTCAACACTGCAAAAACATTATCAAACCAAGACCTAGAGGTCTTTATTGCCTCTCGGAGCAAGGGGCCAGTTTGGTTTCCATGCTCATTCATTCATTAGCCTAGAAGTACCTATCACCAAGATGCCTGATTTTTGTGTGAGATATGTACATTTGTCCACAAGGAATTGGACTAAGACCACAAACTAATTTCACACAAGCTACTAAACAACTGATGTATGGGATACTACTGATGAGGGCTGAACTGAAGCCAGTGATAGAGAGATTGTCATTCCTCTGAGTCGCACAGTGCCAAAAACATTCATATACTTAATATTACCTAATATAGATCTATGTTAATATTTGTATTCCTCTTGCCATGAAATCTTCTTAATATTGACCCTTTTCCTGAGATAAAGGTCTTCCATAGGACTAGTTAGAGAGGAGGAGAAATAACAGTAAAAAGGAGTAGTGCGGGTTCTACACACAGGAACCAGAAACTTTGCAATAGATAGTAAAGTTAAAAAAAAATCTCAGAAGTTTGGGACTGAAAAGTCAGCAACAGTGCCTTATGGGACTGTCATCACTATGGCTAAGTTTCCTTTCTCTCCGTAGCACATGTGGTCCTAATTGCCCTCTTGGCTAGACCTTTATGCTGGAATCTGCATGAACTGGCTATAGCATTAGCAGACTTTTACTCATCCACTGCTAACAGTTTTTAATGGAAAAATCTGTATCCATTCATGCTAGAAAAATGCTTATGTTAAATCAGAAGAAAATTTAGGAGAGAAAAGGAGATACCAGTAGCTTTTCCAGCTGCTAGCATCAGACATTCTACTACTGCATTATTGTATATTTATGAAAACTGGGGACAAAACTATATCAGTGATCTGGGATCACTAGATAGTATCTAGATTTACAGTCCATTATGAACATGTTGTGGACTGAGATTATATAGCATATAATGGTGAGTTCAGAAGTTGTCCCAAATTACCTAGCACTCATACTGGCTACATGGGCATTATCACACTGGTAATATATGTACCTACACAACACCCCCATGAGACAGGGGAAGTACTATCATCCCCATGTTAAAGAGATGAGGAACACAGTAAGACAAAGTGACTTGTCCCAGGTCACACACAAAGTCTGTGGCAGAGCAATTAATTGAATCTGGGTCTAAAGATGGTTGGGAACTTTTTGACAATTTTTTTTTTTTTTTTTTTTTGCCAAAATGCCAATCTGGGAAGGAAGGGAGGGAGGGAGAAACTAAAACTTGTAGGAGATCCAGCTTCAAGTACCTGCTCTGCCTGTATTGGAGAAGGAACTGAGACTGGCTAGAAAAGAATTCTGTTATGTGAAAAATTTCAAACTTGCAACATTTGTTTTGGTTTTGATGCAGAATGAAAATGAAACCACTTGATTTTTTTTTTTTTAGGCCACAGGGTGCTACCTGGGTCGCATACATCCCAGATGAGCATCCTAAACACTGGACTACAAACTCAATCTCTCTTGTGCTTGCTCCTGTTGGAGTTGTTCCACCTTATATTAGCAATTCAATATTTCAGGGCCTAGAAAGATTGACTCTCTAGCTTAGTGGTTAGGACACTTACCTAGAATGTAGGAGAAACAGTTTGAAGCACCTGTTCTTAATCAGACAGACCAGGATCTTGAATTTGGGTTTTCTACATCCCAGGTGCAAGCCTTAACCACTAAGCTATTGACTATTTTGGGCAAAAGGGGTTGATCTTGCTGTCTCTGTGTTTTTAAAAAATGTCAGCAGGTCCCTTTTTTCCCCCTGTGTGGAATGAAAACAAATGTCAGACAAACTTTTTTCATGAAATGGATTTTGTGTCTTCTAACGAGCCCTGCCCAGCTCTCCCAAGTCCCAGACTAGTACCTTAACCACTGGACCATACTTCCTCTCATTATGGGGTTAGGTGAAAAGAAGTAAATGGCAAAACTCACATAGGAAGCTGCAAATCAGAATTTCTATAGCTCCTTTGTCAATGTGACTAGTCCAAGGATCAGCAATGGCCTGTAATTTACAATATTGGATGAGTGTTAATTTGGATGACAGAACATGCATCTTATTGTAAATGAAATGGAGTATTTGGTACTGAGTAACTTTTGCTTGGATTCAACTGTACCTTTTCACCATAATTGACTTTCCTAGCATCAAAAGTGGGTGTAAATAGTTGAAACTATGATATAAATCTTTACAGTACATAAAGCAGATAGACTTCCTACCTCTCTTTATGGAATTTCTGCTCTTTTGTCTGTTTAATAATTCACTCTTCACCACCAGCCTTTTGCACACAGATGACTTTAAAGTGTCTCAGTTAATAAAGGGATTCTGTTTATACAGGAAACTTTAGGGTGGAAGAGATATTAAGTGCTCTCTTGATTTATGAATAAAAATGCCAACATATGCTTAATTGCAACCTGTTGTGACACCAAGAGGGAAAAATACATCTACTGTGTCTTTCAACAGTGTAGTCAACTCTCAAGATTTTATTGCAAGTCATGAAATATTGGGTATGTTTCCAAAAGTCCCATGTCCTGAAATCTTGACCATCTTAGCTTCATGGTACACAGGGAAACTGAACAGGCTGATGAAGCCTAAGAGGCAGTGCAGCCTAATGTGCCTGTTGTGGCCAGCCTGCTCCATGAGCCTACACAGAAGATGGTAGACCATGGCCATGGTTCCTCCTTGCCTCCTTTAGGAAGCTGAGTGCTTCCAATGGTGCACTGAAGGAACAGTCCTTGCACTTCAAGTTCAGGGTCTGTACTTGTACAGACCCTTGGTGGGTTGCATATAACATCTGTATAAGGGTGTGGCTTCTTGAGCACTCTTCTCTCACCTTCACATATCTTGATAAAAGCCAGTGACAGTCTGGCCTTAAGTACATTGAATATTAAAGTTGCATGGCTAAGCATTCAAAAGTTAGGAATGGCCAAAGATAAAGTTGCTGTTATAACTGCCCTCTTGCACATCCACAATATGATACAATCTCTAATTACACAATCACCTACTGCTTCTTTCATACTACAGTAAAAAAAAGTTTAGGTTTTTTTTTATAAACTAGACACATGTTTAGAACCTTGTACGCTTTTTATTCTTACTTTATTTTATGTTGCCCTTTAATTCTTTCTAAGATATGAAATGTAATGATTTCTTCATCACCCATGTGCTATGCAGTATATTCCTTTTCAAGCAGCATACAATCTCTCTTGCAATTCAGGGAACAAGAGATTTAACTACAAAGCTAGCTTATCATAAACGTAGGTGGCCTATGTTTTCCGGCAAAATTTCTGTACTACTTCTTGTACTTTGTTTAATATATTGTGTCTGCAAAAGAAAGCCACTTTCCTGCTGAGCTGTGTATCTCCTGAGAAATATCAAAGTGCTATATAATCTTCACAGCAACATAGTTTACTAGACATTTTGCTATATAGTTATCTTAGCAATACATGCATCTGAAGAGAAGCCTTTCTTATCTATACACTTTTTTTGGCTAAGGAAAAAATAAACACATAACAAGCTACTGCACATACTCAGTGTGAATCTCTAATGAACATGGTGGCCCCTTTAAAGGAAAATATTTCAGCAATTTTAAATCACATTCTTGAAAACAAAAATTTGAAACTGACTTGCAAACATCTGTTTGTTTAAGTTCAAGGCAGTGAAAACATATTAGAAGGCAAAAATGTTATGAAAGTAGAACAGTCCATTTACAGAGCAGCACCAACTAGTTAACAGACACCTCAAGAAAGAAGTAACACCAAGGCTAGGAAAGGCACCCTGTGACAGAGTCTACTTACCCCTGCACTAGCCCAGACAGCATTAAGCCCATATTATTAACAGTGGAAGTCCCACCTCCCCGGCGGGACTGGGCATGCTCCAAATGCACTAGTAGTATAAAGGGAGGAAGCCCAGCCCATTCTGGGCTGGAGGCTGCAGGAGAAGGACCTGTCTGGGAAGCTACTGTGGAGGGCTAGCCACAACCCTTTACTGTACCAGGAATCAGAGCCTCCCTGGGTCTGCCTGAACCCCGGCAACTGGCCCAATTGACCACAGAGAATCTGAAGGCTCATGGGAGACCCCAATGCAGATACTGGTAGGGAGTGACCCAGGGAGGGTGATGGTGTGGTACCTCCCACCTGGGAAACCTCAGCATGTTTTGGTAAGACTCCCCTGCTGAGTCAGTGGCAAATTGCTATGCCACTGTTAGGGCCCTGGGTTGGGTCCTGGTGGAGTTGGGTGTGCTTGGGCCCCCCTACTGGGGCTGCCACACCCCTTGGTGGTGCCCTACCCCCATTGAACTCTGGCCTCAAGGCCACACTGCCCTGCACCCAAGGGCTGCTCTGTAGACTCTGGCTGCTAGGCCATGCTGCCCTGACCCTACGGGCATAGACTGTCACACACCCACATAATTTGCTAAACTCAACAAAGTGTAACTTTAGCACTCTTGTAGCCATGATGGAGTCTGCTCTGCAGGCAGTTCCAGCCAAGAAAAGGCACATGCAGGAACACAGCAGGGAAACTCCCTTCTATCCCAGGGACACCTGTTCCAATCACTCCAGAATGATCATACATCAGAATAGTACAGTGAATATAGGAAAGGTGAATGTTTATTCACACAGGGGTGAATAGAGAAAAAACAGGTGGGATGATGGGGCAAGAGGTAAAACAGGGTTTCATTCAACACGAGGCCCCACAGGCCCATGGGTACCACAATATAAAAGGGGCAAATGTGAAGCAATGCATCTGCATTCAGCGTTTAGGAGTCCTGGACAAAGTTCCAGTCTGGCAGTGAGTCTTGAGTGCTCCTGGTTGTCTTTGGCACCAGTAAACTTTCCCCAACAAACCCCTCCTGTGCCTCTTCTGCCAGTCTCTGCAAATCCACACAGAGCAACACTTAGCTAGTTACAGCCTCCCTCCTTATTCCCAATGCAAGGTCACAAACCCCAGTATTCATAGCCCCATACAGCTCGGGGCAAGAATGATATTGGATCCAGCTCCGGTTAGTCTTTCTTGGGTGACTCCTCCATGGTACAGTATTCCACCTGGCTCCTGTCCTGGGGCATCCCTGGTGGGCTGCCCTCTCCCTCCAAGGTTTGGAGCAGGTTCTCGGCTGCTTCACTATGTGAGGGCCGGCTTGCTTTAGCGCTTTTGTCTTGAGCTCCTGACACACACACACACACCCTGTCGCTCTCCCTCTCTCCATGCCCCTGGAACAACCAAGGCTTTCTCTTTCTGGAACAATCAGCACTTCCTCTGTCTCAGGATAAGCTTTTAAAGGGGCCATGCTCTCTAACCTCCAAGGGGGTTACAAAACTATGGAAATCAATATGGACAGTAGCAAAACGAAACTCATAATTTTCAGCTCAAACACAGTCTCAGTGCTAACATATGCAAGAGCTGGCGAGCTGTTCAAATGTTAGATAGAAAACTAGATGCCTTTGAAAATAAGTGCCTGGGAAAGATTCTGGACATTGGATGGAGAGCCCTTATCACCAACTAAAAGATCCAAGGAATTATCAATGAGCAGGTCATCTCCATTAGAATTAGAAGGAAGCACTGGACATATTTGCCACATGTATGCCCAATGCCAAAACAGACTCCCACATGAAGATGTCAAGTGGATATCAACTGGTAAGAAGAAACCAGGGCACCAAGAGAAACTTTAAGAAGAAAAAATAGCAGGGAGAGCAGAACTCTTGATCTCAACACCATAAAGCAAATGGAGGCAGCAGCTAATGACAGAGGAGGATGGAAGAGATTCATTTCCCCCTGTGCACCAATGTTGTACCCTTTTGCACCAACCTGACACTGATATAATAGGTTTTCAGGTTGTTTGCTGTGAAAAAAACTGTTTGTGAAACACAAGTTGTAAATTTTGCAATTCATAGCTACTAAATGGTTTTTTGAAAGATAAATTTTAAAAAGATACCTAGGCTGAGTTCTTGTAAGCTAGCTTTCTGCCTACAGCAAAATTTTATGGCCAAATTTGCAATACTTTAATAATGGGATATATAATGGAAATGTTAAGCACAGCCCAGAAACTATGCTGAACTGGGTGCCTACTTAAATTGTATACTTTAAAGTTATAAATTACAGTTATATCACAACTATTATCCAGACCAAGAAAACCATATATTGACTGAAACTGTTGTACTTTGTACTTGAATCACTGTAAAAAAGCAGGCGGTGATCCCACACTGCTCTAAATCACAGTATATTCACTAAATCTAGCCCCATGTATCTCCATTCCTGGAGATATATTTATTAACTTAAGTATCAACAGCAACATGTAAACCTCATAAGTTTTCTTTTGAGCTTGGCTTTACCTATGAATTTTCTCTGAAGGACCCTCTCTGACCCTGCCCGTAGTTCCCTTTGCCTCAGAGAAACACTCATATTCTTTCATACTCCAGAGTTGGAGCTAATAAGACTCTCCTGTCCTGTATCAGAGTGACTCAGCCAAAATAGTCTGGCTTTGTTACACAGGGTTCCAAGACTGGACATTTAAATAGAGGGCAAAAGAAAGCTGCACCCTATGCAAGGCTCTAGAACCTGCCACACTGGTTTGGAGATAAAGGGTTTGAATTCTGGGTCTGTGTGATCTGTGCTTGATCAGAAAGAGGCAAAGTGGCTGTAACTTTCATTATCCCCCCTACCCATCCTGGAGCCAACCAGGGTCTAGCTTGGATTCTGGTGCAACTTAAAATAACCTTAGGACTCTCTTAATTTCCACCTGGCTGCAATAGGCCTAAACAGGACTATTTCAGCAGCTTGGGATTGCTGAAATGCAATAGCACTCCTGCCACATCCCCTCCCTCACCACCCACAGTCATTATGCCCTATGCACCTCAGATGGCAAAATAAGTCAGCTTTCAATCTGCTTTGCACTTGTGGAGTGGCATAAAGTGGGGCAGAAGTCTGGCTTGATAAATCTCAAGTTTTGAAACAATTAAAATTTGACTGGATGGTACTAAAAATAACAGTGATGTTTTCTCCAGTAAAATTTCCTGCATTCCTTGGCCCTATGAAGCAGACAGACTTATTTGGAGTACCAGCTACCCATTTGAACTCACATGAGTAACAAGATACAGAACATGTATTTTTGAATCAATATAAAAGTTTCCCATGTCACAAGCACCTCAGTCATAACAATAATTAAAGATCAAACCCATTTAATGTGAAGTTTAGGCTAGTAGTAATCCAACATGTGTTCTTCAAAGCGGCTTTGGTATTTCAAAAAGAAAAGGAGTACTTGTGGCACCTTAGAGACTAACCAATTTATTTGAGCATGAGCTTTTGTGAGCTACAGCTCACTTCATCGGATGCATACCGTGGAAACTGCAGCAGACTTTATATACACACAGAGAATATGAAACAATACCTCCTCCCACCCCACTGTCCTGCTGGTAATAGCTTATCTAAAGTGATCATCAGGTTGGGCCATTTCCAGCACAAATCCAGGTTTTCTCACCCTCCACACCCCCCACACAAATTCACTCTCCTGCTGGTGATAGCCCATCCAAAGTGACAACTCTTTACACAATGTGCATGATAATCAAGTTGGGCCATTTCCTGCACAAATCCAGGTTCTCTCACCCCCCTCCCAAAAACCACACACACAAACTCACTATCCTGCTGGTAATAGCTCATCCAAAGTGACCACTCTCCCTACAATGTGCATGATAATCAAGGTGGGCCATTTCCAGCACAAATCCAGGTTTTCTCACCCCCCCCCCCATACACACACAAACTCACTCTCCTGCTGGTAATAGCTCATCCAAACTGACCACTCTCCAAGTTTAAATCCAAGTTAAACCAGAACATCTGGGGGGTGGGGGGTGGGGGAGGAAAAAACAAGGGGAAATAGGTTACCTTGCATAATGATTTAGCCACTCCCAGTCTCTATTTAAGCCTAAATTAATAGTATCCAATTTGCAAATGAATTCGAATTCAGCAGTTTCTCGCTGGAGTCTGGATTTGAAGTTTTTTTGTTTTAAGATAGCGACCTTCATGTCTGTGATTGCGTGACCAGAGAGATTGAAGTGTTCTCCGACTGGTTTATGAATGTTATAATTCTTGACATCTGATTTGTGTGGAAAAGCAGCATCACTTGCCCCATAACCTCAGCCATGCGGAACACAATGCCATCCACAGCCTCAGAAACAACTCTGACATCATAATCAAAAAGGCTGACAAAGGAGGTGCTGTTGTCATCATGAATAGGTCGGAATATGAACAAGAGGCTGCTTGGCAGCTCTCCAACACGAGTTTCTACAAGCCATTACCCTATGATCCCACTGAGAGTTACCAAAAGCAACTACAGCATTTGCTCAAGAAACTTCCTGAAAAAGCACAAGATCAAATCCGCACAGACACACCCCTGGAACCCCGACCTGGGATATTCTATCTACTACCCAAGATCCATAAACCTGGAAATCCTGGGCGCCCCATCATCTCAGGCATTGGCACCCTGACAGCAGGATTGTCTGGCTATGTAGACTCCCTCCTCAGGCCCTACGCTACCAGCACTCCCAGCTACCTTCGAGACACCACTGACTTCCTGAGGAAACTTCAATCCATCGGTGATCTTCCTGATAACACCATCCTGGCCACTATGGATGTAGAAGCCCTCTACACCAACATTCCACACAAAGATGGACTACAAGCCGTCAGGAACACTATCCCCGATAATGTCACGGCTAACCTGGTGGCTGAACTTTGTGACTTTGTCCTTACCCATAACTATTTCACATTTGGGGACAATGTATACCTTCAGATCAGCGGCACTGCTATGGGTACCCGCATGGCCCCACAGTATGCCAACATTTTTATGGCTGATTTAGAACAACACTTCCTCAGCTCTCGTCCCCTAAAGCCCCTACTCTACTTGTGCTATATTGATGACATCTTCATCATCTGGACCCATGGAAAAGAAGCCCTTGAGGAATTCCACCATGATTTCAACAATTTCCATCCCACCACCAACCTCAGCCTGGTCCAGTCCACACAAGAGATCCACTTCCTGGACACTACAGTGCTAATAAACAATGGTCACATAAACACCACTCTATACCGGAAATCTACTGACCGCTATTCCTACCTGCATGCCTCCAGCTTTCACCCTGACCACACCACACGATCCATCGTCTACAGCCAAGCTCTGCAATACAACCGCATTTGCTCCAACCCCTCAGACAGAGACAAATACCTACAAGATCTCTGTCAAGCTTTCTTACAACTACAATACCCACCTGCGGAAGTAAAGAAACAGATTGATAGAGCCAGAAGAGTTCCCAGAAGTTACCTACTACAGGACAGGCCTAACAAAGAAAATAACAGAACGCCACTAGCCGTCACCTTCAGCCCCCAACTAAAACCCCTCCAATGCATTATTAAGGATCTACAACCTATCCTAAAGGATGACACAACACTCTCACAAATCTTGGGAGACAGGCCAGTCCTTGCCTACAGACAGCCCCGCAACCTGAAGCAAATACTCACCAACAACCACATACCACACAACAGAACCACTAACCCAGGAACTTATCCTTGCAACAAAGCCCGTTGCCAATTGTGCCCACATATCTATTCAGGGGACACCATCACAGGGCCTAATAACATCAGCCACACTATCAGAGGCTTGTATACCTGCACATCCACCAATGTGATATATGCCATCATGTGCCAGCAATGCCCCTCTGCCATTTACATTGGTCAAACTGGACAGTCTCTACGTAAAAGAATAAATGGACACAAATCAGATGTCAAGAATTATAACATTCATAAACCAGTCGGAGAACACTTCAATCTCTCTGGTCACGCAATCACAGACATGAAGGTCGCTATCTTAAAACAAAAAAACTTCAAATCCAGACTCCAGCGAGAAACTGCTGAATTCGAATTCATTTGCAAATTGGATACTATTAATTTAGGCTTAAATAGAGACTGGGAGTGGCTAAATCATTATGCAAGGTAACCTATTTCCCCTTGTTTTTTCCTCCTCCCCCACCCCCAGATGTTCTGGTTTAACTTGGATTTAAACTTGGAGAGTGGTCAGTTTGGATGAGCTATTACCAGCAGGAGAGTGAGTTTGTGTGTGTATGGGGGGGGTGGGGGTGAGAAAACCTGGATTTGTGCTGGAAATGGCCCACCTTGATTATCATGCAGATTGTAGGGAGAGTGGTCACTTTGGATGAGCTATTACCAGCAGGATAGTGAGTTTGTGTGTGTGGTTTTTGGGAGGGGGGTGAGAGAACCTGGATTTGTGCAGGAAATGGCCCAACTTGATTATCACGCACATTGTGTAAAGAGTTGTCACTTTGGATGGGCTATCACCAGCAGGAGAGTGAATTTGTGGGGGGGGGGGGGTGGAGGGTGAGAAAACCTGGATTTGTGCTGGAAATGGCCCAACCTGATGATCACTTTCGATAAGCTATTACCAGCAGGACAGTGGGGTGGGAGGAGGTATTGTTTCATATTCTCTGTGTGTATATAAAGTCTGCTGCAGTTTCCACGGTATGCATCCGATGAAGTGAGCTGTAGCTCACGAAAGCTCATGCTCAAATAAATTGGTTAGTCTCTAAGGTGCCACAAGGACTCCTTTTCTTTTTGCGAATACAGACTAACACGGCTGTTTCTCTGAAACCTTTGGTATTTCAGTTCTGTCTCAGACACTTGATTTTTTTTTTTCAAGTTTAAATGTTATGTAGATGCTGCATTGAACGGTAAAGCCACGTGAAGACCTTGGAGCTCAATTGTACCTGTAAAGCATAGCCCTGGCCTGGGGGCAGCATGGAGCGGCAGAACCCCAGGAGGAAGACAATCTGCCTCAGCAAAGCAGAATGCCTATATGAACTTCTGATGTGCTGGCCATTATGTAGGCAGTTCAGAGTAATGGCCCCATCCTCCTAGCCTTCCCCAGCCACTTTGGCAAAACTGAATCCTAAGAGTCATGCTTGTGCCTCTGGAGAAACAGCAAGGTACCAGCCTGAACACAGGAACTGTAGCCCTGATTTGGGAAAAGACTTAAGCATGTGTAGTAAATCAGGTCTGGAGCCACACACCTAACAATAAGAAAAGGAGTACTTGTGGCACCTTAGAGACTAACCAATTTATTAGAGCATAAGCTTTCGTGAGCTACAGCTCACTTCCTCAGATGCATATCGTGGAAACTGCAGCAGGCTTTATATATACACAGAGAATATGAAACAATACCTCCTCCCACCCCACTGTCCTGCTGGTAATAGCTGGTAATATAGCTGGTAATAGTCTCTAAGGTGCCACAAGTACTCCTTTTCTTTTTGCGAATACAGACTAACACGGCTGTTACTCTGACACCTAACAATGGAGATTAAAAAAAAATATATTGAATAGTTGATGATTAATTGAGCACCATCCCTCCCATGCACTGAATGAGGAAGGGGTCCTGTGGAAAACAATAACATGTGATCATGAAATTAAAGACTGTCTCTTAATTCATACACATAAGGGGGTTGAAGTAAAATTACCTAGGCAACCTTAATTCTGGCATTTCTTACCTTTTGAGTACATGACTTTGCAACTTTAATAATGTTCTTTTAAAGTAGCTTATTGTGTGTGTGCACCCCATGAATATTTACCATAAATAGGCAAAAACCTAGCTCTTTTAAAGTATTTTTTTAAAAAAAATTATCAGGAAATATAGGCAGTTGTTATTTTATATTATTATATAGATCAATTGGTACCTCTGGTATTAAAATATTTACATGAATGACATAGCATCACTGCTTTATGTGAGAGCTATCTCTTAAATATGTTTTGCATACATTTAATCTATTTTGGGGGTCAACAAGGCTATTCTTAAGAAATAGCTTTATATGAAAACCATCTTTATGCACACTTAAACAGATTGAAAATATTTTAACAAAGGAGCACAATGGACCTGCTATGTAGTTTATGAAGAACAAATGTTGCCAGCAGACATATTTGGCAGAAATATCCCAGCTAGTCAGCTAAGGTTGAAATACCAGTACCAACCACAGGCATGTGTTCATATTCTTTCAGACACTTCCATGCAGAGCAAAGATTAAGAGGTTTCTTGGGTCATTCTTAGACTGAGAGAGGAGGAAGCATGGGACTAATTGTATAATAAATATCGCATTTATAAAAACAAATCAATATCAAGTCTAACTCCAGCATCATGACAAGCTGACTCGGTCAATTACTATGAAGCAATCCAGTATGCCCATGTGCTACTGTATCTTCTCAAGCAGTAATGAGAAGCTGCAGCTCCACAGAGCAAATCAATAATAGTGCTCCATAGTTTAGTCTAAAGTACAGTGGTCACCATTAAAATATTTTGTATTGTTTCTTTCCAAGTAGATAATTTTATAGGGAATACCAACACCACTGCATTAATATTACACATGTGCCTTGTGTTCTTAGATTCTGGGCTCCTTGTGGCGTGGGCTGTATTCTTTTTTGTATGTTGACATAGATTAGCATGCTATAGGTGCAACAGGAATAATAATAATAACCTAGATCATCTTCTCCCACAGGGGGAAGAAATTCTGGGAGATAAAATCTTTGGAGGATCCTTTTGTAGAGATCTTTCTGCCCTCCAGTTGGAGGATGGGTTTGCCTCCCTGAGAAAAGGCCATAATGGCTGCATCCAAAATTAGCAGATCCAGGATTCAGTGAGAGGTCAGGGCCATCCACAATGCATCCCTATTCCTCAACACTAGCTCCGGCTTCCAGTGTTCTAGCCAGCAACCTGACAATGCAGGTCCTTTGCAGTCAGGTTGTCAGAGACTCCTACTGGCCACAAGAGTTCCTGGAACCTCTTTGTTGGGGAAGGGCTGTACATAATAAATAGTGCAGCCTGAGGTAGTATTACTTTTTCTCTTGACTCTCCACAGAACTGGAGGGGCGGGGGGGAGACAGTAAATCTATCTCCATTGCCATATCTAGGCCCCAGGCCTATGAAGTCTCCACACTCTCTCCCCCTATAGACTCCAGACAACGTGGAAAGGCCTTGAAATGCTCCAAATGGTGGGGTGACAATGCCACAGAGAGGGGAAGATCATGCACAGAGGACAGGACTCCTCTGTGCATATATCTCACATGTCTTGGGGAAACAATCTGGGCCAGTAATACAAATAATTATAAATAATGATTTGTAAAGATTTTAACTTATACACACTACGGTGGTTAATGTGTCAGGGCTGGGTATAATCTGCCCTTAGTGTGAAATAAAACTAATATCAATATATATTTCAGTCAGACAATGAAAACACAGTCCTTGTTTCCATTTATAGTGTGAGTGGACTTGTTAACAGCCACATGATACCTCAACTGGGGTGTTTCATACTCAGATGCAACACTGGGAATGTTCTCTATTCAAGGAAAGGTATTTCTTCTACTCCACCGATTATCTTAGACACGGGCAATAATGCTGCTCTGGCTTGACTGGCTTCCTGGTATTGGAAGGCTAGTTCTTCTCTCTATCCTACTGCATAGAAAATATATATATTGTATACTTTTCCTTTTCTTTCTGAACTGTAATTCACTTCAGTCCTCCTGGAGAGCCTAGAGCAAACTGCCAAAATTATGGCTTTTCCCATACAAATTAGTATGTTATTCCACAGAAGCACACAAATTCTGGTTAGGGCCGCCCTATGGCAGAGCATCAGCATATTTCCACTACTATTCAATTTCAACTGGAAATTTAGTGTGCCAGGGCAGGATCTTGATCCTTAAAACAAAAGAACATTTACAAATGGTTTGTGACACTGAATATTCCAGAGTAGCAAGACTGATTTAAATGTAAACTTAGCAGTCTAACTTCTCCTTGACTTTAAAAACTCTAGCGTACAAACTTTAAAATCCAGCTCTTTAGAACAACACACATTTTTAACAAAAAGACAAACTGGAATACCAATGTTTTGGTCAGATCTTTACAATTATATATTGATCTCAAAGTGGTGCTGTTATTTGTAATCTTTAGTAAATTGTTTGTTCAATGAGAAGTAGGTTTTGATTTTATGTTAGAGACCAGATTTTCCTACCAGGATAGAGTCTTTGGATGTTGACAGAACACCACAGCCTCCTTTAGCAAGACTGCCGGTATATATAAGAAAGTGCATTGGGGCTATAATCTTTAATCATCTCTGAAACAGGACAAAATACTTTATAGATAAGGCACAAAATTTCAACACAAAATGAATATTTGTTTACCTCATTAAATATAGAGGATAGACAAAGAAGACAGACACAAGTTGAATAAGAAGTTGAATGAGCCACAGGAAATTGGGGCATCACCACAGAATTATTATAATAAATATTATTAATTATATTTATTATGGTAGTAACTAAGGCAATGTACAAACACAGAATAGTAGATGAAGAGCTTACAATCTAAATAGACAAGACACACACAGGGTGGGGAAAGGGTAGAACGTATGAGCAGAGAAAACAGTGTGATGGCAGCAAACGGCATGTTATTTCCACTTTCTTTTTTAAGGATGGGTTTAGTTAGAAGGGGATCAGCAAAATAGAAAGTGAAGGGAAAGAGGGGTGGGGAAAAAAGCAGGGGAAAAGAGGACATGAGTAGAGTGCATCTGCTACCCTTAGGAGAGTCAAAGAAGAGGCTGACCTTTCCAGCTGCCATATATATATATATCCAGTCAAAATGAAGATCATATTTCCAGAAGCAACAAAAACAGAATGACAGTCCTGCACCTGTTCCCCTTAAATCAAAATGTAAAATCTTAAGTAAAGCATGGTTTCAACTCTTGTATTTTTATTTTATGTCAATACTATTGGGGAAAAACCACCTTAGAGAAATGTTCAGAATATTCACCAATGAAAGCTGCCATTATTTAAGTTAAATGTAAAAAACAAAATTATATGTGCAAGTCACTCACCAGGTGGAGAACAGTGCATTTAATCTTTGAGTCTTCATGATTTACTTGGCTATTGCTGCCTGATATGCAAACTATGTCCTCAGTCCAGCAGTCTTTACTTATGCAAGATTCCCAATTATCTTAATGGGAGTTTTGCCTTGTGCCTTTGAGGCAATACATGGGAGGCATGTATAGCCTCAAAGGCTCAGGCCTGCTCAATACTCCTGAGAGTAGTTCCACTCGGAGGTAAATGGGACCTCTTCCCTGTGTAAAGAAAGTAGGATTTAGCTTTTGGACATCACTCACTTGCATTTGGTGCATTTTCTATCAAACTGAGTTCTACACTATTAAACACCAAATTCAAATATTTTAAAAGTTTTATACGTGCCATGAGGAACTGTCAGGGTTCCTTCCCCATTCTGAACTCTAGGGTACAGATGTGGGGACCCACATGAAAGACTCCCTATGCTTATTCTTACCGGCTTAGTTTAAAAACTTCCCCAAGGTACAAACTTTGCCTTGGCCTTGAACAGTATGCTGCTACCACCAAGTGTTTTAAACAAAGAACAGGGAAAGATCACTTGGAGACATCTTTTCCCCCAAATATCCCCCCAAACCCTACTCACCCCTGTTAGGGGGCTTATTCCTTCACCCACTTACTTCCCTGGTCCTTCTCACATGAACAGAGAGCAACAATACCCGAAGTCCAAAGGTGCAAACAATTCAATGTTTATTGGGGTGAACTTCCAGCAAGCATGATTCCAGTTTCCTTCCTTAGTATCCTCCTTCCCAGCTCTGACACCACAGAGCCTTACACCTGTGTCCCTGTTCCCATTCCTACCCTTAGCCAAACATGATTCCAACTTCCTTACCCCCATTCCCTGTTCCCATCTCCCACCCCTCTACTTCCTGAGTGACTGCAGACTATATAGTAAAACTTGAGTTCTGCTTTGCTATACCTTAACCAATCATTTTCCTGAAATTTAACTAACCAATCCTAACATATTGTAACATGATTAGCTAACCAATTATATCCCACCACCTTAATTAGTTTACACCCAGCAAAATTAATTATACAGCAGACAGGAACAATCACAGAACCAGACAGAGATTATACAGACAAACAATAGCAAAGTGGGAACTATAACGACAAAACAATACAGAAGTGAGGATTTCACATCCCAGCTATTGATAAGTGAGTTCTTGCCAGACAGGATGCTATCAAACTAAGTTTCCTTTTACATTTTCTAGGCACTTCCCTTTCTCTGGAGGTGATAGGAATACAATCCTGTCCTGATAGTGCCTAACAGCCCAATAGCACCTTATTTCAATGTGACTAGTTTGGAATGTGAGGATGTGACCGTTCGCTTCCTAGCTTATGGCTGCCTCTGCTGCTTAGCCAAAGGCCTTAGCCTAAGAACAGGGCCTCAGACTGTCACAGTAAGAGAAGGCCCTTACACCAGCAGACAGTGATTTTGATTCTTTCTTTTATACCTCTATAACTAGCCAAGTGATAAGAATACACCTAAATTCTTAAAGTACAGGCCTTTGCAGACAGGCCTGAATATCTATATCCTAACAACCCCCTTTCCTGGGGAGGCTTGAGAATAATATCCTAACCAATTTGTTACAAAATCATCAAAGACCCAAACCCCTGGATCTTGGAACAATGGAAAAATCAGTCAGGTTCTTAAAAGAAGGATTTTATTTTATTTTTTTAAAAAAGATAAAAATCATCTCCTTAAAATCAGGATGGAAAATACTTTCCAGGGTATTCAGATTCAAAACATAAAGGATCGCCCTCTGGGCAAAACCTTAAAGTTACAGAAAACAGTAATAAACCTCCCTCTTAACACAGGGAAAATTCACATACAACAAAAGATAAACTAATCCACCTTGCCTGGCTTACCTATACGGGTTGCAATATTGGAGATTTGGATTAGGATGGGTTGGAGAAGATGGATTTCTGCCTGGCTTCTCTCAGTCCCAAGAAAGATCAACCATGTAAACAAAGAGCACAAACAAAACCCTTCTACCCCCAAGATTTGAAAGAATCTTGTCTCCTTATTGGTCCTTTGGGTCAGGTGCCAGCCAGGTTAGCTGAGCTTCTTAATCCTTTACAGGTAACAGGATGTTGCATCTGGCCAGGAGGGATTTTATAGCACTGTATACAGAAAGGTGGTTGCCTTTCCCTTTATATTTATGACAGGAACTAATATATATATATATATATATATATATATATATATATATATATATATATATATATATATATATATATATATATATATATATATATAATACAACAATATTATATATATAATCATACAACAATACAGTTCTAAAGAGATTTTATAATATTCATTGTTGATAAGTACAAAGGAAAGCACACTGGAAAAATAATCCCAACTATACATACAAAATGATGGGGTCTAAATTAGTTATTACCACTCAAGAAAGAGATTTTGGAGTCATTGTGGATAGTTCTCTGAAAACATCTGTTCAATGTGCAGTGACAGTCAAAAAAGCAAACAGAATGTTAGGAACCATTAGGAAAGGTATAGAAATAAGACAGAAAATATCATAATGTTACTGTATAAATCAATGGTTGAATATTTAGTGCAGCTCTGGTTGCCTCATCTCAAAAAGGATATATTATAATTGGAAAAAGTATCGAAAAGGGCAACAAAAGTGATTGGGGTATGCCACGTCTTCCATCCAAGAAGAGATTAAAAAGACTAGGACTGTTCATCTTAAAAATAGATGACAAAGGGAGAAATAATAGAGGTCTATAAAATCATGAAAAAGTGAAAGAAAAGTGTTATTTACAATGTAGCGGGGCAGTCACCCTGCTCCGGCCTTGAAGGGGTTAAAACAGCCCTGGGAAAGGGCTGCCCCGGGGGGAACCAATAGGGTAGGCTGATTGGGGAAGCAGCCACAGCTGGGGCAACACCCCAATCAGGCCACAGCTGGCCCTATATAAGGGCTCAGGGAGGAGCTGTCAGAAAAGGGTACCTGGAGTGGAGCAGGGCTGGGGAAAGGCCAGAGGATCTAGAGAGCTCTAGCCTGGCAACTCCCCAGGCTGAGGCCTTGCTAAAGGCCTATGCAGGTACTGGGGCTGGGAGGTGCAGCCCAGAGATAGGCAGAGGCAGCTGGTCCAACCCCCTTGCTGATGATGAGTGGTTTACAGACTGCAGTCTGCCTCAGTGAGTGGGGGCTAGATGATGACTGATAGTAGTCACTGAGGTGAAGATAGAGGGTTGGGGTCTCCCGTGGGTGGGGAGACACAGACTTTTGGTTACCGCTGGAGGCAGAACCCCAGGGAAAGGGGCATGGGGGTCTAGGAGGGACACGGGGGGCCAGCGGCTGGTGAGACACTGGCCTGCAGAGGGCATGCCATCTGCTGGAGAGCTAATTCCCAGGATGACCAGCAGGAGGTGCTGCACTGCTGAGTCATTGCTTTGCTACATACCCCTTCACATAACACCAGAACCAGGGGTCACCCAATGTACTTAATAAGCAGCAGGTTTAAAAGAAACATAAGGAAGTATTTCTTTAGTCAACCTGTGGAACTCCTTGTCAGGGGATATTGTAAAGGCCAGAAGTATAACTGAGTACAAAAAATAATTAGATAAGTTAATGAGGATAGATCCATCAATGGCTATTAGCTAAGATGGTCAGGGTGAACATAATTTTTTGATTGCCAGAAGCTTAGGACTGGATGACAGAGGATGGATCATATAATTGTGCTATTCTGTTATTCCCTCTGAAGCATTTGGCATCAGCCACAGTCTGAAGACAGGATATTGGGCTACATGGACCACTGGCCATTTTTGTGTTCATATACATATACATATATATGCTTAAATTGCAGGTTACATTACTTGTCATCTTTCAAATCCCCAAAACACTGATCAGGACATTGAAGAGAATGAAATATATGGAATGAAACAAGGATGGGTTTTAAAGGTAAAGCAGAACTGCACCATTTTATGACATCAGAGTCCAAGTTTTTATTGAACTAAAATGCGCATTAAGGTCATAATGTATGTAACTCTTTAGCAAATATGCAGCACCACCTTGAAAATACAATACCTGGATAACCTGACATCAGGTGTGTTATCAGTAATTCATGTAGACCAAGTTTTCTGTGGAATTAGATGAAACTACAAAAAATAGCATTTTTGTTAGCGTTCAAGCCTTTTGAAGTTAGCACTCTTTTAGGCTGGTGGAGGTTGAGATCCCTCTCTGGTTTTACTTTCAGAAACTTTTTTTTCACCCAGTAATACTAAAATGGCTCCAAGCACCACAGAACCTCGCAAGCACAGTTCCCACACTTTCTCTTTCCTTGCACCAGTGTTGGGGCACATTTGCTATAGTGGCTAATATCTGCTCAGAGCAGCAGGGAGGGGACCTTCAGCAAGTCAGTTATGGCTCCTTGATTTTTTTTTTTTTGGTTTGGTTCACTATGGGTACTGACCCTAGTATATGTTAGAGCAGCCTGAAGGTTGCTCTAATCTATGGCAGCTAGTAAGACTCAAGGGAATATCCACTAGCCAGGGAGGTCTGGTGTCTGGGGTTGGTCCTGCTTTGAGCAGGGGGTTGGACTAGGTGACCTGCAGTCTCTTCCAACTCTAATCTTCTATGATTCTATAGAGCATGCTTTATTATTGTCATGCCACCTTCTGCACCTGGGCTTTAGCGAGATGTGATATAGTCAACTATGACATCTCTTCTCCTACCGGAGAATCCTATATGCTGCTTGGGAAGATGAGGTTTCTGCTCTTTTGTACTTCCTGCGTGACACAAAGGCCTCAGAGTAGGCAGCAAATCTGCTCTAGAGTCTGGTTGTGCTGCTTCTTCCCAGACTTATCCACAGAGGTTCATATTTGTTTCTAATGGCCATTTAACATCCACTGTTTGCTATATTTGATTCACTCTTGTGATGTTATAACTATGATCTCTAAAATCCTTTTCAAGAGTGTGTTAAAGAAAACTGTATTGTGTCTTTACAATGTGATTTGAGATGCCTGAAGTTTTAAACTAAGATACTAGGGGCCTGCTTCTGATCTCATGCCAGTGTAAATCAGGAATGACTCCAGTGAAATCAATTTGGTTACACTGGTGTAAAAACTGGTGCTGTATAAATGTCAGGCTCAGACCTCAATAACAGAGTAACTGTAAGGGAAACATGATTATTAAAAGCAACAAGGAAAAACTATGGGCTAGAATCATTTTCATCAAAACATTGTTCAAGCCTGAGGCCTTGTCAACACAAGGAAATTGACTGATTTAACTCTTCTGGAATACTTATTCTGGAAAAACTAATTTTCTGGAATAACGTCTTTGGGGACATAATATTCTGAACTGAAATCGCTTCTAATCCAGAATAATAACTCTGCTTTGCCATCTGAAGTAATTATTCTGGATTAAAGTCACCGTTATTCCATAAGAGGGTGCCCACACAGGGACATCAGAGTAGTTATTCCAGTCAATTTCCCCATGTAGACAAGCCCATAGACAATCCAGATTCTTCTCCATTTCCATTAAGTTGGCCATTTTTCTTTTTTCTGGTTTGTTTGTTCCTTCACTTGCAGGCAGGTCTTCACTCTCTTTTTTTTTTTTTTTTTGTCTCTCGGTTGTTTTAGATCACATCCTTATTACCATTCTTTTAATTAGAGCTTTGTCTCTTGCTCTTGGGCTAGGAGTGCTTGATTGATACCTGCCAAGGGGGAAGGAGTACTTGTTCAGTACTTCCCACTGTTCCCCTGTGATACTTTGGCTATGTTTATACTTGGAGCTAGGGGTGTGATTCCCAGCTCAGGTAAGTACACCTCTATCTCTCATTGAGCTAGCATACTAAACATAGTAGTGTAGCCACAATAGCATGGGTAACAGCGGATGGGCTAGCCACCCTGAGTACATACCTGTGGGGTCCAGATGGGTTTGCACTCAGGGTAGCTAGCCTGTACCATTACTTCCCTTGCTATCATGACTACACTGCTATTTTAGCAGGCTAGATTGATGAGAGCTAATGCCAATAAGTCTACCTGAGCTGGGAATCACACCCCTAACTCCAACTGTAGACATAGCCGTAAGTAAGATAATAGGGGCAGGAGAGAGAATCAAACCTTTTTGGATGGAGGGAAGCTACAGTGCTGCTCCTTTGAAATCATGGGGCTGTGTAAGGGGAGGGGGAGAATGGGGAGTTCTAGAGAATAGTTCAGAGATACTGCAAGGTCCAGATGGTTTATTTTAGAGAAGATTAGGTAAGAGGACATGATTAAAAAAATAATGAATAGTATACAGTAGGGGATAGAGATTTTTGTCATAATACAGGAACAAGGAGCTGTACTTGGATTATAAACCACTTGGGGCAGAGACCATATTTTTATTCTGTATTTTCTTCAGTAGTACAAATAATAAATACTAATAATAACAATAATGCAATTGAGAGGGTACCTTTAAAACTGATAAAAGAAAGACCTTCTCAGGCTACACTAGCCTGGGGAACTCATTGCCACAGGATATCACAGAGGCCAAAAACTTAGCTGCATTCATAAAAAGGGATTGAATTGTATACAGATAAGGAGATCACACACAGCCACAATAGTAATGGGGTTTAAAAAAAACATTTGGAAGAGATAAATCCTCATGCATCAGGGCATAAAAACCCCACTTCTAAGTGACGAGATTAGGAAGATACGTAGGCCCAGATTTTTAAAGCTATTTAGGTATCACTGCTCAGTGTGAAAACCCTGAACTGATTTAGGAGCCTACATCTCATTTTCAAAAGGGATTTAGGCACTTAGGAGGCTAAATTTCATCAAGAGTCTGGGCCTTAACCTATATGCAGATGATTCCATAAATGCCTATAACAGATTTTTGTACTTTCTTTTGAAGCATCTGGTGCTGGACATTGTCCAAGACACAATACTAGACTAGGACACTAGACTAGAGTGATCACTATTTTATTCCATTACAGCAATTCCTATGTTCCAATGTACCTAAAAAGATGCAAAAGGCATGAACATTTTAAAATGGTAGGGTTGTCTGATAAAACTAAGGTAAAGCTGCATGTTTGGGAAAAACTAAAACCATTTGAAGATATTTGACTTAAGTTTCATAAAACAAAAAAGAGAACTATAGATGGCTTGTTGCATGCGTTCACTAATCCAAGATAGTGATCTAAGAAAGGGACACAATTAGAAAAGCATCCACCCTCCCTAGCAAATACTAGGCTAGCTCATCAGCTGGTGTAAATCAGCATAGCTCCATTAAGTTTAAGAAAGCTTTGCTGATTTGCAGCAGCTGGCCATATGGCCCAGTGTTTTTACCCAATATCTGGAAATCTAATTCATCTTGATCCATAGCACAAATTTTTCCAGAAATGTTAATTTTCTTGACAGTTTTCTAGCTCTTCAGTGTGACTAAAAATAGGGGGAAAGTCATACATTTTATAAAGTTGAAGCATGATCATTGATTTGGCATCATGATGATGTCTGCTCTTGTAATTTAAGAAAAACACATACAGATGAATCTCTTCCCTAGGCTGCCAGCTTGAGATTTCATGAACAAACTGAAATATAAATATACCTGATTTAACCTCTGTCGCCTGTTGTGAAGATTTATAGATACCATTTCTTGGGCTGCTGTTACAGTTCTTGTTACATTGTTCTGAAACTTGTTTTTATATGCTGTCTGCACCCACAAGAGAGGGGTTAGATTTTGGAGTTTTCCCAGAGTAGCAGTCTGCAAAAGTCGCAGCAGGGAATCCAAGATGGAAAAGCAGTTAAATATGTACTTTGGTTTTCCACAGCCTGTGTAAACTAGACATTTTGTAAACCTTTGATTTTTCAATAAGAACTGCTTTCCCAGCAGACAGACTGTCTTCATAAAGAAAAAGAAAAAGAAAAGCTAATCTAAGTACTCTGACAAATTTAGTTTAACTTCAGTTAGTGATGGAGTAATTTACTGAAAACCTTGTAAAACTTCTAGAGTTGATAAGGGCCAGTGTTCTTCTAATGAATGTCATCAATTTCTGTTTCTGACTGTCAGCAGGCTCCTAGCAAAATTACTTCATGCTGGGAATAATGTCCATTTGGGGGTGATGGTGTCTGGAAGCAACATCATTTCAAGTCTCTATGACAAGTGAATATCAAATGCTCATTTTAAAGACTGTATCATATCTTTGCTCAGCAATCTGGAAATTCCTGTCATCATTCATCATAGTGATGTTGGTTAATCCAATTTATCGTCCACAGGTTCACCAGGCTCTGATCTATTTAGTGGAGTCTTAAAGTGCTTTTTAAATGGCTTTGGTGTGATTATGTGCATAACGTGAATCCTGGTAATGTCATAACAGTTGGCAGAAATTAATTGAATTGCCACATGGATTTCAGTAGGGTTTCTCGTGAATTGAAGGAAACCTTAAATGCCATGATAGTCTGTGCTGCGATCTGCTCATGTGAAATACCAATAGCATATTCCTAATGAATGGCAACAGGATAGTGTTTTACTGTACAGAATTCATATTAATTGAGTATTTTTCTATTGAGTCATGAATTGGAAGAGTGATGGATTTTTTTTCTCAATGTTCATTTTGTTTTTCTGAAGTTAGTCACAGACTATTTCTGTTTGAACTTACTCTAGAGTTTACCAGATGTTCCATTTGGATTCCACGTTACTGCATGTTCACTGGAGTTCACAGATGAGCTTTCCACTGAACACTTATTTTGAATTCTAATGAAATCCAGTTATAAAGTTAGTGTTTGAGAGTTATTAGAAGGTGCTGCTTTCCCTTACTGCCTGTCATTAATGGTTAAATATCATAATCAGGAAGTCACTATGGAGATTAGGTTAATTTGCAAGAAATCGAAAGTTCTTCCTTCTTCCATTTTTTGTATATTTGAGTGTTTTTATAATACCACCCTATTCTAGGCTGCCATATTAATGTTGAATGGTTATTCGTCTAAGCCAGTTTTCATCAATAATGTGCCTTGACAAATTAGAGAACTGGTGTGAAATCCAACAAGATGAAATTCAATAAAAAACAAGTGCAAAATATTTCACTTAGGAAGGAAATTTTAATTCCCAAATGCAAAACGGGAAATAACTGACTAGGTGGTACTATTGCTGAAAAAGACTGGGGGTTATAGTGGATCACAGATTGAAAAGCCAGCAGTGTGATGTAGATGCAAAAAAGCATATAATTCTGGGGTGTATTTACAGGAGTATTGTGCGTAAGACACAGGAGGTAATTGTCCCACTCTCCTGGGCACTTGTAATTAAATTCTGGAATAGGCTTCCAAGGGAGTTTGTGGAATCCCAGTCCCAGAAGATTTGCAAGAACAGGTTAGACAAATACTTGTCTCGGTGGTTTTGGTTTATTAGGTCCTGCATTTGTGCAGGAGGCTGGGCTTGATAACCTCTGAAGGTCCTTTCCAGCTCTACATTTTTCTGATTCTAAGTCAGTGAATATTGTGTGATTGTTCACCCTTGCCACATGGTATTGCATCTGGTCCCTAACTGGCTAACTGAAGCTTACTAAGGAGACTAATGAAATTCCAGTATGAATTTTGGGACAAAAATATTTGTAGTAAAATTCATGAAACATCTGGGATTCACAAAACAGTGTAACATCTGGTAGTCACCTAAATAATTGCAAATAATGAAAGCTCTGACTCAATGAATCATTGTGAACAGAACACAGCACTTTCATTTATTAAAATATTTATACATCTGTTTGGGTTTTTTTACTCCTTTCCTAACTGTAATGGATACAGAACTATATGCCAGGAGTTCCAAACCTGGGGTTTGTGAAAACGTGCTGGAGAGTTACAACCACCCTTGCTAACACCATGTTAGGGGTCAGATCAGAGGACCGCATAATGGGCTTGATGGACCTTTGGTCTGACCCAGTATGGCTGTTCTTATGTTATGCTCTTAGGAGAGGTCTGAGCTAAATTGTGGGTAGATAGGAGGTGGGTCTTGGTATGGAAAAGTTTGAAAACTTCAATTAACTTTTTGTGGTTTTCCCATTGGAAAATGTCAATTTGAAATTATCAAAATTGAATTGTTCCATGGGAGTATGTGGATTTTGATGAAATTCTCAAGCTCCCTGATTCCCTGGCAGGGAGCTTAGGAGTTGGGACTCCCAGAACTTCTATCTTCCTAGCTCTGCAGCAGCTCACATGGTGGGGTTCCCAGACAGCCAGGTGAGCATACTTTATTTCAGAAACACCAAAACATTCCTATAGTTATAAGCTTTGTCCACATAGCATTGACTGAGCCCCCATACTCTTGTCACAGCATATACTGGGCTCATGGTGAAACCTAGGAAGGGTCTTCTCAGGCAGACTTTTCTTTAGATGTTCCAAAGTCTTGGGCAGGAAAGAAGAAAAGTCCCAAGGACTTTACAGGCATCAGCAAGGCATTCTCCTTTTTTTGCAACTGGAAACTGACAGTTCCATAGCACATTCCTCAGATCCATAGCACATTCCTCAGATGAAGACTCATGGAAAGCAAGGAGGCCTCACCAGGAGGATGAAAGTGAATTAACATCACAGTTGTGCTGCATTCCCTTGAGGTAACACATGTATTCAGAGTTCATTGCTAGATTTTTTTTTATCATTTTTTTTTGGTGAGTGTATTTGAGTACATATTTCAGAATCTGCACCCATTCTGTAAAATGTTTATTACTATTTTAGGAGCCAGTTTTTGGAAATTATGCAGTTAATATATAATGATAAATATATGGTTAAAGTTTAAATCACTGAAGTCTGATTTCTCAGTGCAACAAGGATTTCCCATAACGAAGTGATGATTATGGACATTGAACGAATAAACTCCAAACATTAGCCATTTTAGAGTTCCACCAGGCATAAGAGAAGCATATACATTTGGCAACCATACATCCTGGTGACACAGACACATATCCACATAGCTATCTTAGAAGCCAGGTGGAACCTGGGAATTCCCATGCCAGACGGGAACAATGGTATCTAGCCCAGAGTTCTGTCTGATGGGCAATGACAGGTGCTCCAGATTCTGTCCTCAGAAACTTTCCCTCATGTTTGTATTTGTCATGCTTATTATGGTAGTGCCTAGGGGCTGAGACTTGGGCTCCGTTGTGATAAGCATTGTACAATGAGTGATAGACATTTCATTCCTCAATGAGTTGACAGTCTAAATAGAGAAGACAAAGGGCAGGGAAAAGGAATAGAACACACAAACAGAATGAGCAATGAGATGGCTGCAAACATCATACTAATACCAGTATGTGTATATTTATTGTCAGTTATGCTGAGAACCGCACTGAACCTATGTTAGGAGGGGATTAGATAAACGGAAAGACCAGGTTGGTGCAAACAACATTCCAGCCCCTGTGCTGATTAGCTCAGAGTAAAAACTGCAGAAAACAGTCCAGTGATGATATCATCAGCATCTGTCCCTCCCAGCTTAACCTGCAGCTGTAGCACCATCTTCAGGCTCTGTCTGGCTCCTCCCTGCAGTTTCTTTCCCAAACACCACATGGCTGGGAGCAGCAAGGAATGCCACATGAGTCCTAGTGCCTTGGAGGGTTGGGTTCCCCTGGGTCTGGGGTGTGCAGAAGGAGGGATGTCTGACTGCAGGAGTTTCCTTAAGGGCTAGATCCTTAGCACCTTCTAAATCTACTTGGTGCCTCATGATGTAGAACTAGAGTGAGAGGACCCATGTTCCCTGGAGGGACTGTTACTGAGTGGGCACCTGGGAATGCGGGGATTAGAGGCTAGGAGTAACTACGGTTCCACCTCAAGACAGAAAAGCCAGCCACTGACCGCCCCACCACCACCAACAAAAAGTGTTTGTAGTGTTGACTGTAGCAAATTATTATTAAAATGTTTTAGGGAACCATTTTACACACACAATGTATATTTTTGTTACTTTATAATTTCTTTCCCTATCCTAACATGGTGCCGTAGTCCAGACTATGGGAGTGTGATCTGTAGAGCCCTCTAATGTGTTCCAAGTGGTGCGGGAGGGGAAGGCACATTAAATCTTTTAGGAGGTAAGGCTGTACCCAAAGGGGAAAAATGGCAGGTAAGTTATAAACCAGCCAGGTGGAAATCCTAAAAGCAATTCAGCTACATGGACAGAGCAGTGCAAAGGGTTTAATAAAGTTCCACTTCAACTTTCAGCTAATGTAATCCTGGGATGCATGAAGAGGGCCCTCATGAATAGGAGAATACAGGTTATTTTACCTCTGTATTTGGCACTGGTGCAACTGCTGCTGGAATACTACACCCAGTTCTAGTGCCCACAATTCAAGAAAGATTTTGATAAATTGGAGCAGGGTCAAAGAAGAGCCCTGAGAATCACTAAAAAATTAGAAAACATGCCTTACAGTGAGAGACTCAAAGATCTCAATCTATTTAGCTTAACAAAGAGAAGGGAAAAGGGTGATTTGATTACATTATAACATGTAAGGATCTACAGGGGGAACAAATATTTAATGGGCTTTTTAATGTAGATATAGCACAATCCCATGGCTGGAAGTTGAAGCTAGACCAATTCAGACTGGAAATAATGTGTAAATATTTGACATTGAGGGTGATTATCCACTGGAACAATTTACCAAGGGTCATGGTGGCTTCTGCAACACTTCCAATTTTTAAATCAAGATTGGATGCTTTTCTCAATTCTATGCTCTAAGAATTTTGGGGAAGTTGGTTGGCCTGTCTTATACCCAAGGTTGGAACAGATGATTACAGTGGTCCCTTCTGGTCTTGGAATCTATGAAATTTTACCTGTATTCAGCTTCTGTCTATGCAAAATGAAACATGGTGGCAGCGTCTGAGCTGTGAGTTCTCTGAAGTGCAGCACTGCCAGTGTGAGCCATGGATCTTTGTCTGAATCCCACTGGAGCCTTGGATTTTGAAGACACAAATCTAGTCCAGTGATGGTCCCCATGGAAGGAGGAGTTTGAGCTGTTCACAGACCTGGCCACGCAAGAGGAAGACAATAGCAGGAAAGTAAAACTGTTACTCGCTGTATTGGGGATCAAGGCAGAAAGGTCTGCAGCACACTGAAGCTCACCACTGCCTCAAGCCTCACAGCAGTCCTAGAAGCCCTGGGGGCCTTTCTGCTCCCCAAAGCAGAATGAAATTGTGGAGCAACACTGTTTTTTTTTTCACTAGAGACTAAGCCAAAGGGGAGGGGATAGACATCCCCAGCCCCCAGGTTAGTGCTTTACACACACTGGCTGCTACATGCAGTTTTGGGGACTTGACAGACTCCCTAATTCAGAAATTTGAACCTTGAGTTCAGAACTGAGAACCTTGGGATCACTACCTGTGGGAGCAGCTGCTCCAGGAAGGCAAGTGTCACATTAGACAGGTGCTTAGATATAGGGTGGCCAGCAGAAACCTCAAGAGAAGGTGAAAGCCCTAGGAATTACCACACCTTGAGAAGTACATGCTGGACAACAGCAAAGGAGAGCAAGCAGCCAGGGTTCCATAACCATAGTGTTAGGCATTGCCCATGGGATACACTATGGGCAGATAAAGGAGAAGTGCTGGAGGCTGCAGGGATCAACCTGGCATCCAGCACAAATTAGAACAGCCTCAAGTCTGCTGTCAGATATGCTGACTAGGAAATTCTATGCTGGCCAGGATCACCCCTCATTACCCTTCCACACCCTGGAACACCATCAATATTGTGTATGTGTATGTAGGGAAAGAATGAGGGTGGATGCTAGGACTTAAAGCAGCTTGAAGTCCCCTTTCTGTCAGTGGTGCCAAGCCTTCATTAGGAACAGGAGAGGCTGAATGAAGGATAAATTGAACAAGGGAACTTTATTGAACTCCAAGCTGTGCTCTGTCCATGTGGTTGAGTTGCTGCCAGCACAACACTCCAAAGTTCCCTGTTTTTCAGGTGTGCCATCAGCAACAGTCCCTCCAGTTCCACTGATCAAGATATACCTTCCCTCTTTTACAGACTTTTTAGTATAAATATTAAACACAAATAAGAGATGCCCAGAACCCCACCCCATGTCCCTTTGGCTAGAGGTTGCTAGGACATGTCTTGTCTTTACCACAGACTCACCTGGTTACATAGTCGTCGAGAGATCATTCCCAGTGCAGTTGCCTGTTGAGTAGACTAAACCAACTCTGTCATCTGTCTCCAGGTCTAGCAAGCTATATCTCTGTGGAGTCTCCTCTCCCCCTGTGTGGCTGCCCTCTAGATGAGTCTCGGTCTCTCCATTTTGTGGTGATCTCTTTGGGTGTTGTACCTGCTGATTTGTAAGTGCCTCTTGTTCATTTAGATAACTTGTCCCTCTTGCATAGTCACCTCATAAGTCCTGGATGCCACTTCACCCCTCAACTCCTTTAGCCCACTCATTCTGGTGTCTCTAGTGACTGAATCCTCACTGGAGTGCTTGTCTCCAGGGTTGGTAGATCCTTGGCTGACCTGCTGTGCTCTAGTGATGTTTTCTCTGATTGTTGGCCATCTCTTCTTGGGGATGTCCACAACCTTCTGGCAGCAACAGGCCTCCACTCATTGGCAATAGGTTTTGGTCCTTCATCCCACCAGTGCCTGCACTGGACTGTTTTGGTACCACAGTGGTGGGGTATTCCTGTGTGCCAAAAATGATAATCAGGGGCCTGAACTAGAAGAAACAGCCTTGGTCAAGCTCCCATTTGTGTGCAGATTGCTTGAATTCTTCTGAGGCAAATTGGGGTCTGTTGTCAGTGAAGACAATGTCCAGAATGTCATATCTCACAAAGTGAGCCTTCCATTTGCCAGTCACTGACTTGCTTCTTGCATCAGGCAGGATATCACCATTCCAAAAATTTGAATAGTAGTCCACCATAATTAACTACTGATTTTCATTGGAGGTATATAAATCGGCTCCACCTTTTCCCATAGAGAGGTGAGCAGCTCACGTGGTGACAGTCTTTCTGCTGGTAGTTATCACATGATCAGTAAATTTTACACCCTTCTATCAAGGAGTGAAGTTGTGTGTTCATTCCCAATCAGTAAACACACACACATGCTTGTCAATGCTTAGTATGAGGTGGGGACAACAGCTCTGTCCTTGAAATATGATTCCATCCTGCACTCTCAGCTCATCTTTAATTTGAAAATATGGTTATGCTCCTACCGGTACTTGGCTTTTGTCTTTTGACCACCCTGCTAGTATTGCTCTCTTGACTGCCTGTAATTGAATGTCCTTTACCATAGATTATTTACTTTCCATAAGCTTTGCTGTTAAAATTGTGAGATAGTGTGATGGATTTGATCTCCTGATCCTGTTTTCCTGATGCTGGGTGGGTGTGTGTGTGTATGTATATGTATATGTATAATATATTATATATATGTATAATATATATGCTGTGCTCAGGGTATCAGATAACACCAATAATTGTCCTGGACAATATCTCATCTCTAACTGTTAGTGCTATAGGTGCATCAACAGAGAATCCTAGAAATGTAGGGCTGGAAGGGACCTCAAGGAGTCATCTAGTCTGGCCCCCTGCACTGAGGCAGGACCAAGTATTCCTAGACCATCCCTGACAGGTGTTTGTCCAACCTGTTCTTAAAAACCTCCAATGATGGATTACATAACCTCTCTTGGAAGCTGTCATAAATTTAAAGGGAAGGGTAAACACCTTTAAAATCTCTCCTGGCCAGAGGAAAAACCCTTTCATCTGTAAAGGGTTAAGAAGCTAAGATAACCTCACTGGCACCTGACCAAAATGACCAACGAGAGACAAGATATTTTCAAAGCTGGAGGGGGGAGAAACAAAGGCTGTCTCCGTCTGTGTGATGCTTTTGCCGGGAACAGAAAAGGAATGGAGTCTTAGAACTTAGTAAGTAATCTAGCTAGATATGCGTTAGATTCTGTTTTGTTTAATAGCTTTGCTGAATGGAATGTATATTCCTGTTTTTGTGTCTTTTTGTAACTTAAGGTTTTGCCTAGAGGGATTCTCTGTTTTGAATCTGATTACCCTGTAAGGTATTTACCATCCTGATTTTACAGAGGTGATTCTTTTACTTTTTTTCTTCAATTAAAATTCCTCTTAAGAACCTGGATTGCTTTTTCATTGTTCTTAAGATCCAAGGGTTTGGGTCTGTGTTCACCTATGCAAATTGGTGAGGATTTTTATCAAGCCTTCCCCAGGAAAGGGGGTGTAGGGTTTGGGGAGGATTTTTGGGGAAAGACGCTTCCAAGCGGGCTCTTTCCAGGTTATATATCTGTTAGACACTTGGTGGTGGCAGCAATAAAGTCCAAGGGCAAAAGGAAAAGTAGTTTGTACCTTGGGGAAGTTTTAACCTAAGCTGGTAAAAATAAGATTGGGGGGTTTTCATGCAGGTCCCCACATCTGTACCCTAGAGTTCACAGTGGGGAAGGAACCTTGACAGAAGCCTATTTCAGAATGTAACTATCCTGATAAGTTGCAGTACCCAGACAGGGCTTTGCCATGACTGTCTCTAGGGGTTTATGATCTGTTTGCACTATTGCTGGGTGACCCTATGTGCCCTGATGGAATCACTCCACTCCAAAAAACAGCCAGAAGCTTTTTTTCTCCTATTTGGGCATACCCCAGTTCAGTCTGACAGGGCAATATGGGCATAAGTAACCTGCTGCTGCTGCAAAACCGCTATACCCATTCATTTTTCCAGTGCATCACTGTGGAGCGCCAATAGTTCTCCTGGCTGGTAATACTTCAGGACAGGGCATCTGTCATAAATATAAAGGGAAGGGTAAACCCCTTTAAAATCCCTCCTGGCCAGAAGGAAAAATCCTCTCACCTGTAAAGGGTTAAGAAACTAAAGGTAACCTCGCTGGCACCTGACCAAAATGACCAATGAGGAGACAAGATACTTTCAAAAGCTGGAAGGAGGGAGAAAAACAAAGGGTCTGTGTCTGTCTGTATGCTGCTTTTGCCAGGGACAGAACAGGAATGGAGTCTTAGAACTTTTAGTAAGTAATCTAGCTAGGTATTTGTTAGATTATGATTTCTTTAAATGGCTGAGAAAAGAGCTGTGCTGAGTAGAATGACTATTCCTGTCTGTGTGTCTTTTTTGTAACTTAAGGTTTTGCCTAGAGGGATTCTCTATGTTTTGAATCTAATTACCCCGTAAGGTAGCTACCATCCTGATTTTACAGAGGTGATTCCTTTACTTCTATTAAAAGTCTTCTTGTAAGAAAACTGAATGCTTTTTCATTGTTCTAAGATCCAAGGGTTTGGGTCTGTGGTCACCTATGCAAATTGGTGAGGATTTTTACCAAACCTTCCCTGGGAAGTGAGGTGCAAGGGTTGGGAGGATTTTGGGGGGAAAGACGTGTCCAAACCACGTTTTCCAGTAAACCCAGATAAAGTTTGGTGGTGGCACTGGAAATCCAAGGGTAAAATAATTTTGTACCTTGGGGAAGTTTTAACGTAAGCTGGTAAAAGTAAGCTTACGAGGTTTTCATGCAGGTCCCCACATCTGTACCCTAGAGTTCAGAGTGGGGAAGGAACCTTGACAGCATCCATTATCATTTGTTTCAGTGTGTCAAATGCTTGCTGTTGAGAATCTGCCCAGTCCCACACAACACCCTGCCTTGTGAGCTGACATGTGGGTTCTGTTACTGCAGCCAGGTGTGGATCGAACTTGGACAGAAAAGTCTTTGGAAAGTCCTGGCAAGATGTCCTCCATTGTGGGCAGCAGATTATGCCAACTTTTCAATGCCTGGTTCAGTGGCTTTGGGTCTATACAGGTGTGTAATTTGCCTGATAGCTTCTTTACCACCACCATGCTGCTTACACAATCTGTACCGGCCTTTACAAGTTTTTGGTACCCCTGCTCTGCAGACATTTGAGCTTTCCATAATGGATTACATACCACCAAAGGAGTTTTCCTTCATGGTAAGCACACAAGTTCCACTGTGGAGTCTACTTCCATTTGTAGCTTTCCTTTGAGGCACCCATTACCTTTGAAAATATGCCATATGCATTTAAAATTGTCTCCATTGACTTCTCATTTTTCTTTTTGCACTGCAGCTATAAAATTCTGACACTGCACCCTGATCAGATGCAGGGCTTTTATGGCTGTATCACCAAAGAAAGGTTTGGTGCTTACCATCAAACACCCAAATTTCATTTAGTATGATCTGTTTTTTAGGGTTAGGTACTGTAAGGTCACCCTTTTCTATCAACTGCATTATGCTCTCATTGCTCATTATTAGATTGTGCCTGCTCTTTATAATGAGTATGTTTGAGTCCAATTCACCCTGAAAACCCAGGAAGCCCCACTAGCCAGCTGAAAATCACACAGGGCATTTTTCCCTAGTAACCCTCTTGTGTGCATGGAGGTTGGTATTGTCCCATGTTGCTTTCCTGTCCTGACAGCCTGAACCTGACATACTCTTAGACTCAGAGTCATAATATCCCCACTGTCTGATGTGCCCTCTCCCTCCTGTACTAGTCTGAGTCTAAGACCTTCCTCTGCTCTTACACACGCTGCTAAAATGGTTCAACTTGCCACATTCCTGGCAATGCTGTCCAAGTACAGGCAGAATGAGAGGCTAGCAAGTTTGGGGGGAAAGCTGCCTTTATCTCCCCTTCCCAAACCTGGGTTTACTGAATGTTGCCCTGGCACTGCTGAGAATCTGGCATCATAGGGAATAACTTTCTTCATGGTTCTATGCCTGGTCTGCTTTTAGTGAGCACAATTCTCTCAGCAAGCATAGAGAATCCCAATTAGACAGTGTTCTAAATTACACTATTTAATCAGTTGCTGTTGCTGCTAATTCAAAAGCCTGCAGGCTACCCAATCTTCTCCCTTTAGAAAATAGTTTTTAATCTTTTCCACACAAGAGCACTAGGGCTGGAGCATCATCTGTTAGTTAATTGTCTATTCTTAAACGATATTTAACCAACCTTTGTTTGCAGACATCATGCTGACACAGCTGATTCAGTTTCCAGATCCTCCTTTTGTCTGTTGTAGTTCTTCCTTGTTGCTAGTTACACTTCGAGATTTTTAGGGATGTATATTAGATAAGGGTCTTGCTCCGAAGAGCCCATCCAAACTGTGCACAAGATTGTTGCATCTCAACACAACTGTGAATGGAGGCTACATGCAGCAAAAGTATAACTTCCAGTGGATAGTGTTAAAAGGGCAGGGTATAGGCAGGGAATAAACGTGTCTGGGGAGACAAAAATTTAAAGGCATTACTCATCATGCTAATTAGGCACCCAGCAAGACCTTCCTTTGTTAGGCTTTGCTCTTGTTGTTCAGGAGGAGCAACTTGTCCCTCATCCATTTTGACTTATACAGGCTTGGGTCTCCCTCTACTTCCTGCTTTCACTTTTTCACCTGGCAGTTACATAACATTGCACTGTCCTATGCAGTGTCAAACCCAAGGACAATATATTCTTTTCAAAGCTATGTTCTGTTTTACTATATATGAGCTAAGCAAGGGCAAACTGGTACGGATCAAATAAGCACTAACTTAAACCTTTGCCCATAACTCAAACCTCATGAGCTTTACCACAGGTTCAGAAATACTTGCCTATCTTCTATTTTTAATTTCCACAACCTATGTACTTTTTTATATTGGCCAACACTATTAAAATTCTGCCGTTCACAGTATGTTTGACTTGGCTGGATCCAGGGAGCAACAGAAGCCTTGTGTTTTGGGATATTATTATAAGATTTTTCTAAACCAAAGTTTTAGATAAGCATCTGATATTTTGGAATTTTAGCCAAACTGTTTCTGAGCCTTTTGAAGATTGTGCCCATTGCTTGTATATGCTAAATTAATAGACTGTAGCTATTCACACTGATCATCAAAAATATCAGTGTAATTCCTGAATGAGTGATTCTTATTAGATAGTTTTAACTAAAACATGCAATATATTTCAGAGGCTCTGTTCTTCTCAAATGCCCCTTACTAGTGTAAGGAACTGTTGTCCATACCTGATAAATTTAGACAACAGACTGAAAGGCCGTCTGAACTTTAAGAAAATAGATACATCAAATGACTATTTCAGACCCATGTAACATTCTAATTCCACAGGACCAATTAACAGCCACAGAAACATATCTTGTCTTTCAGAGTTAATTCCTCATCAAAGACCTAGAGTAGCCATTACACATCAAGATATATAACTTCAGCCATTTTAGGCTTTTATGAACTTGTGTTTGACCCTGCACAGAGCTAATTTCTGTTTCAGGGTGCAAGCACACAGCTGTCATTGAAGACCATGGGGATTGTGCACACATATACCTGCCTGAGAATCTGGCCCAGTTCTTTCAGATGGGGGCGTTTGAAGTGTGTGTGTGTGTGTTGTGACAGGGCAAGGCCAGATGGCTAAAGAAAAGTAGTGGGAGATAGATAGATTAGCTCCAGGCTAAACAAATCCCTGGTACCAGGTTAAGTGAAATGGAAGCTGCTCCAGGTCAATTAAGACACCTGGGGCCAATTAAGAACTTTCCAGAAGGCAGGGAGAAGGCTAGGTTGATTGGGACACCTGAAGCCAATCAGGGGTTGGCTGAAACTAGTTAAAAGCCTCCCAGTCAGTCAGGTGGGGGTGCATGTCAGGAGCTGTGGAAGGAAGTTGTGCTGTTGAAGAGGCTGAGTAGTACATACCATATCAGGCACAAGGATGGAGGACCTGCGGTAAGAGTGAAGTGGAGCTTGAGGAAGTAGCCCAGGGAATTGTACATGTCATGTTTCTAAAAGGTCAGCTACCATAGCTGATACTATTAGGGTCCCTGGGCTGGAGCCCAGAGTAGAGGGTGGGCCCGGGCTCCCCCCTGCACCTTTGCCCCCTGATTAATCACTGAGACTGGGAGACAACAGAGACTGTGCAATGAAGGATAACTTCTCCTCACCTTCCTTGCTGGCTTATGATGAAAATGGCTCAGTAGACTGTGACCCTTGTCTCTAGAGAGAGAAGGGTTACATGGAGGGTCACAGTGAGCCTCTGAGGCTAGCAAAATCCTCCAGGAAACGTGGATCCACGGAGGCAAGGACAGAGCTTTGTCACAACTGGCGTCAGAAGTGGGACTTCGTTCACAGCGTGGCGGAAGAAAGAGGTTAAAAAAAAAAAGTGCACTGGGGTTTTGGATTTTTTTTGGTTTTTGTTTGTTTGCTTTGTACCACAATGGAGGAGGTGGTAAGAGCTCTGGTACAAGCCACGGCAGCCCAGCAGGAGGCCACCCGGGTTCAGGCAATGGCACAACAGGAGTCTATGCGGCTACAGCAGGAAACCAATCAATTATCGATGAGCCAGGCGACCCAAGATCATGCTCTCTTGAGAGAGGGGGTGGACCAGCTGAAGATCCTCACCACCCAGGCCCATGGGTCCGACGGTACGCGAACCCTGAGGGCCACTGGTTGTCTGCCAAAGATGATGTCAGGAGATGACATAGCGGCATATCTCCTCTCATTCAAAAGGACTGCTCAGCGTGAGGCGTGGCCCCAGGAGCAGTGGGCCAGTATTCTTGTCCCTTTTTTTATGTGGAGAGGCCCAGAAGGCCTACTTTGACTTGCCTGCCGCAGATGCCACTGACTATACCCATCTGAAGGCAGAGATCCTAGCACGATCAGGGGTAACGGCAGCGGTAAGGGCCCAGAGTTTCCATGACTGGAAATACCAGGAGATCAAACCCCCGAGGTCCCAGCTATTTGACCTCATACACCTCCCATGGAAGTGGTTACAGCCCGAGGTGTGCAGGCCGGAGGAGATTTTGGAGACCCTGGTCATCGACCATTACATGCGGGGACTGCTGCCAGATCTCCGCAAATGGGTAGGCCAGAACGATCTGTCCACGTACAACGAGATGATCACACTGGTAGAAAGATGGATGACAGCCAGGGAACTGACCCAACTACCCAAGGAAGCAAGCACCCGACCCCAACCCTGGAAGGTTGGGCAGCCAAACCCCTGGGGAGTCCTAGGTTGAAGAAAGGGGGAGGGGCCGAAAACCAGCGGGGACCCTAGAAGGAAAGGATTAGCCTGAGTGGGGGGAACGCTGGGACTAAAGCCCCAAGTGGAGCTTGAGGAAATAAGGGCTGCTGTGGGGGAAGTAGCCCAGGGAATTGTACATGTCATGTTTCTAAAAGGTCAGCTACCATAGCTGATACTATTAGGGTCCTTGGGCTGGAGCCTGGAGTAGCGGGTGGGCCTGGGCTCCTCCCCCGCACCTTTGCCCCCTGATTAATCACTGAGACTGGGAGACAACAGAGACTGTGCAAGAAAGGATAACTTCTCCTAACCTCCCTTGCTGGCTTATGATGAAAATGGCTCAGTAGACTGACCCTTGTCTCTAGAGAAACAAGGGTTATGTGGAGGGTCACAGTGAGCCTCTGAGGCTAGCGAAATCCGCCAGGAAACACAGGACCCATGGAGGCAAGGACAGAGCTTTGTCACAGTGTACATGTGTACACACACAAGCAGGAATGCATAGTTGTTATATACCTCCCCTCACATTCCCTCTACTCTCGCTTGCATGCGCGCACACGCTTTCTGTCATGCCATCAAATACATGCACGTGACCCTCACAGTTATGAGGCAATTAAGTAGAAGTGGGTTTCATAACCAACCTCTGTGGTCTTAAGGTAGAACTACTTCTTAGGCACTATCTGGAGAATAGATGCTCTTAAACTAATTAATGCTCAGTCACCTAAAATGTTCCCCAGAGGAACTCATGCCCAGAGTTCCTACTTGACATCCATATATTTGCATACTGCCCTGGCAGTGGCAGACTTAGTTTCTACTTTACTGGAGACGGTTTCCTACAATGTTCAAGCAGATACCGGAGCAGGTTGCATCCACAGTTAACTATTTTTAAATGGGAATTGCAATATTGGTTTTAAAGATTGGATCTTCAATCAATTGGAAAAGTCAGAATCTCTTCCAACTATTTTGGATATGAGTACTCAGCTTTAGTGTCAGAATAGCATGAATCATGGTATAAGTAATCATGCAATTCCCATAAGTTTCCAGGATTACTGTAAATATAAACATGTAATACCATGTTCAGAAAGTCAGCTAGTTATCAACTCGGGTCACTCAATTTGGGTTCACTTGATTTGGATCCAATCCCGATCCTACTAACATCTGAGTCCATAGTAAAACCTCCATTGAATTGTAAAAGCCGTTTGACTCATTCTTTGTACAACATGCTGTATATGTAACCCACAAAGGCCTCAATATTTCAAGTGTTCCAGAAGAATATGTGGGGTTGGCAATTGGGCTATGCATGAGGCATAGCTATCCAGATCTTAAAGGACCAGAAAATCTTCAAACTCTGAGCGTTCCACGCTGTCTCATGCTGTAAACACACAACCAACAAATGGGAGAGCCAGTGCACATTTATTTTTTTTGAGAGAATAGAAACTAATCTTTTGGATGAAGTAAGGGACAGCCAATGTTTGGCAGAATTTTACTGGAACTGGCAATTGCTAATGGCAGCAGTTTGAGCAACTCAGTTAATTCCAGTTTGGGGTAATTCAGAGCTTTCCAGTATATTGTTAGGATTATCTGATGTCAGAATTTAATTAGATAACTACCTATCCAAGAGCATACCTCATTCTGGAGTATTGAATACACATTATGTAATTGTATGTAACCAGCGAAGAGCAATTACTGTTTTACAGGAAAACAGGTGTTAAACACTCTTAAGAGATTATGAATGTGGGGAGTTCTGCACTTCTAATCTGAATAACAATGAATGCCAATGTACCCCAGATTACTGATTCAATACTGCAGTAAAGTAGTAATTCTACCCCCATCTTAATGTAGATTTACATCAATAAAGTTTATAGTTAACATATTATCTTTGTTATATTTCTGTTATTAGATTTGATGTACCATTATTGTAGGTATCTTGTAAACCCATAAACCTGGCAAACGGCTACAAAGCCAACTGCACAGAGTCAGAGACCAAACATCTAATAAGCTTTCAAAAATAAAACGGTATACAAGACCCAAAGCCTTTGTGCTGCCTCTTCCCTCTTCCCCCCCCCCCCGCATTTTCACCCAAAATGCTTATCAGCATTATGAGTATTATGAAGAAAACAAAACCAAGTACAAGAGCACAGGGGCATCTAGCACCTGCAAATGTTTAGTTAGGCTTTAATCTTGCCAGAGTCTAGGTTACCAGGACAAAAATTCTGTCCTATTTAGTGATGCAGTTTCTCAATAGTCTATCTTTGCCATAGTCTCTCAACAGCTTAAAGGTATGTCAAGGAATATTCAGTGTGAAAAACATCCATCTGGACTTGCTCTCATCTTTTGGTCATCATGGAAGCTTGTAGTCAAAGGCTGGTAGATCCAACAGAGGAACCCCACTGAGGGCACAGTCTACATGGTTTGCTTAAAATGAGGGACAGTCTGTGTAAGTCTATGCCTTCTGATATTCACTCTGCTTTCTCCAATACTTAATGTTAAAATAGTCAGAAAATGCATTTATTATATTTTGATTAGCTTCATGTCTTGTGGTTCTGGCAGGCTCATAGTGAATCTAGAATTTGGGGGGGGACCATAGAACTATAGAAATGTTGAGCTGAAGGGAACCTCAAAGTCATTAAGTGTAGTACCCTACTCTCAGCCAGAACCAAGTAAACCTAGACCATTCCTGACAAGTGTTTGTCCAACCTGTTTTTAAAAACTTCCAGTGATGGAGATTCCACAGTCTTCCTTGGAAATCTATTCCAGAATTTAACTCACCTTAGTTAGAGAATTTTTCCTAATATCTAACCTAAGTCTGTCTTGCTGCAGATTAAGCCAATTACTTCTTGTCCTACCTTTAGTGGACATGGGAAACAATTGATCACGGACCTCTTTATAACAGCCCATGACATATTTGAAGACATATTATCAGTCCCCACTTCAGTCATCTTCTCTCAAAACTAAACATGCTCAGTGTTTTTTAATCTTTCCTCTTGGTTTTCTAAATCGTTTATTTTTGTTGCTGTCCTCTGGATTTTCCAGTTTATCTACATCTTTCCTAAAAGTATGGCACCCAGCATTGGACACAGTACTCTAGCTGAGGCCTCACCAGTGCTGAGGAAAATGGGACCATAACCTTCCATGTCTTATTTACAACACTCCTGTTTATACACTCCAGAATGTTAGCCTTTTTTTGCAACAGCTTCATATTCAATTTGATCCAATATAACCCTTAAATCTTTTTCAGCAGTACTACCACCTAGCAAATGATCCCCCATTTTGCAGTCATGCATTTAATTTTTCCTTCCTAAAAGAAGTACTTTGCACTTGTCTTTATTGATTTCATCTTGTTGATTTCAGACCATTTCTCCAATTTGCCAAGGTCATTTTGAATTCTAATTCTGTCCTCCAAAGTGCTTGTAACCTCTCCCAGAATGGTGTCATCTGCAAATTTTATAAGCATACTCTCCATTTCAGTATTCAAGTAATTAATGAAGAAATACTCAACCAGACTCTTTATCTCTTTCACATTCAAATGTTTGACATTTGCCAAAGACTTGGCCCATATATGATTAAATCTATCTTTAATATCCCTGGGTTATTCCAGTCATGATAGTGATTTACCCAAATCTCATTGTACGACTCCAGCTACAAAAGGTGATAAGACCCTCTGAGCTGCAGCTGTCTTGGAGGATAGTTTGTGGAGTATAGTTGAATGGCATTCTGAATTCCCTTTCCAAAACTCCTATGCTGTATGTGCATTATAAATCTGAGCACATCCAGAAAATGGACTCAATAAGTGCAGAGGTGCAACCATGAATGGAAAATTGTCAGAGGTGGGAAAGACAGCAAAGAAGCCACCAGTTTTCCAGATTGGGTTCTAAACCTTCCATAAAGAAACATAAAAGCAGCTCTACATTCTAAAAACATTCCCATTTATATAATATGCTATATGCATTCTTGGAATTTAAAAAAGTTGCACATCACAAGGTCACCAAATAGTATTAGTAGTAAAAATCTCAAATATCTGCAATTGTACCTAGTCCTAAAGGAAGAGTTTGAGTTCTGTGTGTGACAATGTAAGAGATCTAACTTGCACTGTACTTGGCTTACTCGATGGGGCATGTGGGTTTGTCTGTTGTGGTGATACCCTTTGTGAGGTTATACAGTAAAGAATAGGCTATGTCTGAAAGTGTGGTTCTTTGGAGTAGCAATGACCAACCTTGCACCATAAAGGTTCACAAAGACTCTAAAACAATGTAAAGTACAATATCTAGTTCAGTGTAGCTAGTCATTCAGGCTGGTAATTCAGACTGTTACATTGATCTAATACTAATGCAAAGCCAAAACCATGCGAAAAACTTTTGTGAATTACTACTTACCATTCACGGAATGCTCCAAAATTCAAACCAGACATTTCCAAAAGTAGCACACTGCAAATCACATTTTTGTGTGACTCTTTGATAGCAATGGAATTATCAGTAAGGTCTAGTCTTTCCATAGGTACATTACAAATAATCAGACATTCTTGTTTATTAGACCTGTGGAGATTTTTTTTTTAACCTGCAAATAGGAAAATGGACAACTTTGTCAACTGACCAAAAATGACCCACATCATTCATCACAAATTACAGCTGAAGCTTCCATTGCCTCCTGAGTGATTGGGTCTGTGGATTAAATAGCGCTCAAATGCTAGAAGCTTATGCTTTCATTAGAATCATTCATTAGAATATTAGCAGCTTGAAAGACTCAGGAATCATTTTCCTTCACATGGAGCCAAGATCTGTCCATTTATACAAACAGTGGATCTTGGCAAAAGTTGTTGGGGGGGGGGGAGAGTGAAATAGGAGAAAAGGTTGCCAGGACCCTGCTCCCCTTGCCGGAAAGGGAGGGGGATGGGATCACATGTTGCTGCTATGGTATCTGAGAAGGGCCCAGTGTCCCTGGGCTGGGTCTGTGGCAGCTGCTCCCCTCTTTCCCCTGCTCACATTGGGTGTGGCAGGAAGGGGTTCTGGGTCCCTGGGTGGCCCTGCCAGAGCCAAGCTTGTTGCCACAGGGTCCTCCTTCTCCCTCCCACCAGTTGCTGTAGTGGAGGGAGCCTGTCCCCCACAGGCAGCTCTGTCAGAGCCAGGTCTGTTGCCTCAGCCCCCAACTCTCCCCCTGGGAGCGGGAGGAGATGCTGGGGTCATGCCCTGGCTGCCACAGGAATGCTTCTTGTGTCTTGCTACACACCCTCTACTTGTGGCTTCTGGTGGCGGGAGTGGAAGGGCTCATGGGGCTTTGGCCAGGCTAAGGCCAGCACATGCCCGCTCCAGGAGCCACTCTAGGGGAACCAGGCAAAATGCCCTCTCCCTTCCATCCCTGCCCTCAGTAAGAGTCAGGGCATAGCTGGTGGTAGTAGTAGGGTTGCCCTCCTGCTGGCACTGGACAGACCCAGCCCTACCCTAAGGGAGAGTGGTGGCCTCACAGAGGGGTGAGGGTTTCTTCGGGCAACTTTGCAGGGGAATTATGAGGTTGGGTTCAAACCCCTTTGGGGAAAGATGTGCTCAGGCTCTACAGGAATGGAGATCAGGCAAGGACCTATGGCCTGCAACTGATGCAGAGGGAAAGTCAGAAGATGATGGGAGTATCTGGGCAGGAACCAGGATCTCAGTGGGGACAGTTCACTTCGTGGATGGTGGTGAGTTGGAGAAGTCCGTTCCTCCTGGACGGGGTCTTGAACACTTTATACAGGAGATCTGTGGGATGGATTCAGAGTTTGATTTTTTTGAAGAGTGAGGCTCCAAATCTCATTGAGGTGGACAAGGATGATGAGATGAATGGCCCTGGGCCTATACCTCATTTCTATAACCCACCAAGAGCCCAAAAGGATACAGTAGTAGGGTTCACTAACAGTTTGCAGATAAAGAAGGGGGGATTGCAAACCTCAGCACTCAGGAGCAAGGGTGCATCTCCCTCTAATATCCCCCTTCATTGGATATGGGGTACCCTGAAAAAATCATTGGCATTGGTACCCTGGAAAAAAGACACAGCTCATTTATGGAATGGATTTTTGGCTGAATTTCAAATACCATTAAGGGCATGAGGTGCTACTTCTGGGCAGAGAATTTGAAGTCCATTAAAGGCTTCGAGCATCTGGTAAAGGAAAATATCATCTTAGAGGTAGCAGCAGGAATAGTTGCAGGCCTCTTCACATGCCCTCCAGTTCTCGAATTGCACGTATCTCCCCAGGTGTGGTACCAAAAAAGGTAAAGGGGGAATGCAGGCTTATCCATCACCTGTTCTATCCTTGAGGATCATCAATAAATGACTATACTGACCTCCAGCTGTATTCAGTGAGCTACTCACCATTTGATGCTATGGTAGCTATGGTATGTGGCCCTGGGGAAAAATGGGCAAAATTCGACATCAAATCTGCATCCCAGTTGCTTCCAGAGCATCCCAGGAACTTTAACTTCTTGGGTTACAGTTTGAAGGCCGCTACTATTTAGAAAAATCCATGCTGCCATAAATATAAAGGGAAGGGTAACCACCTTTCTGTATACAGAACTATAAAATCCCTCCTGGCCAGAGGCAAAACCCTTTCACCTATAAAGGGTTAAGAAGCTAGGATAACCTCGCTGGCACCTGACCAAAATGAGCAATGAGGAGACAAGTTACTTTCAAAGCTGGAGGGGCGGGGGGACAAAGGGTCTGTCTGTCTGTGTGATGCTTTTGCCAAGAACAGAAAAGGAAGAGAGTCTTAGAACTTAGTAAGTAATCTAGCTAGATATGCATTATATTTCTGTTTTGTTTAAATGGCTGGTAAAATAACTGTGCTGAATGGAATGTATAATCCTGTTTTTGTGTCTTTTTGTAACTTAAGGTTTTGCCTAGAGGGATTCTCTGTTTTGAATCTGGTTACCCTGTAAGGTATTTACCATCCTGATTTTACAGAGGTGATTCTTTTACTTTTTCTTTAATTAAAATTCTTCTTTTAAGAACCTGATTGCTTTTTCATTGTTCTTAAGATCCAAGGGTTTGGGTCTGTGTTCACCTATGCAAATTGGTGGAGATTTTTATCAAGCCTTCCCCAGGAAAGGGGGTGTAGGGCTTGGGGGGATATTGGGGGGGGGAGACGTCTCCAAGTGGTCTCTTTCCCTGTTCTTTGTTTAACACACTTGGTGGTGGCAGCATAAGGTCCAAGGACAAAAGGTAAAAGTTGTACCTTGGGGAAGTTTTAACCTAAGCTGGTAAGAATAAGCTTAGGGGGTCTTTCATGCAGGTCCCCACATCCGTACCCTATTGTTCAGAGTGGGGAAGGAACCTTGACACATGCCCATGAGGCTTTTCCATGTAATGTGCTGCTTTTGAAAGAATCAGCTCCTTATTGGAGTAGGTGATTGTGCGTGATACTGGCCTGTGTCATGCACTATTTCGATGACTTCTTATTTGCAGGAAGTTTGGGGACAGACAACAGTGAGTATATGCTTCATGCATTACAGAACCTAGCCAAATGCCTCCAGGTTCCCCTTTGCATGAATAAAAACAAGAGGCAGTACCCAAATTTTAACGTGTCTGAGCACTGGGCTGGACACAGTTTGGGATGTTTTGCGGTTACCTACAGAGAAACTAGAATTGGTCAAGGCACTGATATGGGTCTCAAAAGAGGCAAAGAAAAGTACATAGAGGGCTCTACAGGTAGTCTTGGGGCACCTAAACTTTGAATGGCAGGTGGTGGATTCTGGTTGGGCATTTTGTGCCTGTGACAGGTTGGGTCACAGAAACTTCCTTAAAAAGAAAAGGAGTACTTGGGGCACCTTAGAGACTAACAAATTTATTTGAGCATAAGTATTTTCCACTGCATGCATCCAATGAAGTGAGCTGTAGCTCACGAAAGCTTATGCTCAAATAAATTTGTTAGTCTCACAAGTACTCCTTTTCTTTTTGCAGATACGGACTAACACGGCTGCTACTCAGAAACCCCCTTGGGACTGCCACCTGGTGTGCTGAGACTACCTCTAAGCCCATTTTCCCTGCCAGTTTAGGACTTCAGAACCTTGCCTGGTTGTGTCAGACACGCTAGCCTGCTACAGACAGAGCCAGGTCTGAACCACGTCCCCCAAAAGCTGCAGGTCTAACTGAAAACAGCTTTAAAAGTGCTCCTGTCTCTAACACCCAGATACCCAGTTCCCAATGGGATCCAAACACCAAATAAATCCGTTTTACTCTATATAAAGCTTATACAGGATAAACTCAAATTGTTCACCCTCTATAACACTGATATGCACAGATGTTTGCTCCCCCAGGAATTAATTACTTGCTCTGGGTTAATTAATAGGTAAAAAGTGATTTTATTAAATATAAAAAGTAGGATATAAGTGGTTCCAAGTAACAACAGACAGAACAAAGTAAATTACCAAGCAGTCGCCCGGGCAACTCACATGTCTATGAATGATTCAGCTTCCTGCAGGCCAATGCCATTGTTTACATGTTAGTTTGAAGTTCCCAGGAAAGTTTAGATATGGATTGGCAACTCCCAAGATCTGTTGTTAGCTAAGTACTCCCAATTACTTGAATAACCCCTTCACACTATGTTGACCAAATCTGCCTTATGTGCTTCTTACAGCAAACACTTTAAATAAAAGCATAGAGCCAACGCTCATAACTTCAGATATAAAAATGATACATGCATACGAATAGAATGAATACATTCAGAAGAACATAACCTTTGTAAAGATATGTTACATGGCATATGTACATATTCCAGTTATGTCATATTTACATTCATAAGCATATTTCTATAAAGCATTATGGGGTGCAACGTCACACCCTTCTCCTGAACTTATTGCCAGAGAGTTGGACACTGTCCATGGCAGAGGCAGTACATGTAAAATCCCTGTTTTTCTCTGGTCACATCCCCTTTCAGTACCTTTAAACCATACGCCATTCATAGGTGTTCTAGCAGGGTTTGGGGTTCCTGTTCCCCGGGTGCCTGAAAACATGTTGGGGTATAGTATTGCTAACAGAATGCACACAGCAATATCTGTTAAAGTGTAGGTGTCTTGGCATTTAGTCACCAATGCCATGAGGCGGTGTGCCTCAGTTTCCCCTTTCACACAGCAGCATAGGCCTGTTTACGCGTATAAGCTGAAAAAGCAGCATGCTTGTGGGACTGTCTTGTCACCATCCCTAGCATGTACAAAAGTTTTTTTTTTTTCCACAAGTCAGGTTTGTCCCACATCTTTAAAGCGTTTTCCACTAGTATTAACTCCTTTGTCTTGACCCATAGATGAAGTAGCAAAAGACACAGGATTAACAGCAAATCTACACCAGACAGGCTTTGTTTACACAATTTAGCTTGTTTAGTGTCTATGGCATTTCCCAATTCCTCTGTGTACCATGGTAGGTGCTCTGGTACACATTCTTCTGCCTCTTTGGAGAAGGCTTTCAATTCAGGCATGTGTTTGAGGCTTTGGCAAGGGAAGGGTGCACTGCAACTATGCCTGCTCTCAGCCCCTCCCTCTGGAATTTCTTTGGGTTGGACCCGCCCCTTTGTGAAGCTTTCCAAATGCAGAGTTTTTCTCCCCCCAGCCTTGAAGAGACACCCTTATGTTTTTACAAGGGTAGCAGGAATAACATTCTTTAATGGAGTGCTTTGGATCAATAAGATCCCCTCGGTTACCCCACTTTCTGCCCCCAACAGGTCAGCTGGGTGGACTCTCCCCTCCAGGAGATCTGATCCCTAGTCTTCCTTTAAAACCTGATTCACAGGAGAGGGGTCTAGCATTTTAGATGCAGATTTTTCACCCTCCTAGGAAAAAGCCTCCCTACAAAAATCCGTGGTCCATATTGTGAACAGTCAGCTAAGACTGCCTGAGTAATGAAACAAAAGCCCAGCCTCATTACCCAAGCAGTCTTAGCTGACTGTTCACAATATGGACCACAGATTAGCTGTCACAGCAAAAACAGCAGTGGATTTTAGCCCACAGCAGGCACTGGAAATAGGGCACTGGAAAGCAAGGTGTTTCAGGGCTTACATCCACAGCAAGGAAAAGATGGCAGGGAACAGTGAAATGTAACTAACCCAATGTGCCTGTTTGTTTCAGAGGCTACCCAGAGTGCACGCAATATTTGGATGTGAAGCACTCTGTAGTGCATTGGACCCGCAAGAGGGTGGCCAGGATGGCAGCTGGATCTCGGCTGGGCTTCAGGGCCAATGCTGATTGCATCTTAGTGTTCGGCAGAAGAGTCATGCAGTGGGATCAGCTCATGCCACTCCTGCACTCACTGATGAACAACACAGACCCACCTCATGTCCTGGTTTTTCATCTTGGGGAGAATAATGTTGGACTGTACAGGAGTCAATTTAAGGGACAGAATCCAGATGTTAGCTTGATTAGGCAATCATGGCCAGGGCTGAGGTTAGTATGGAGCAGCAGATCCAGTCCGTATGGACCAGGCTAGAAAGAGGGCGATCACCACAATGTTCCCGGAGAGAGGGGATTCAGTGATACACCATAGGGATACCCGTTTCAACTGACCCAAATTTTCTCAGGGAGGATGGTGTGCATTTGTCTAATGGAGGTGCTGACATATGGCTACAGAGTGTGAGGGAATGGATTGTACAAGAGTTGTGATGCCAGGTGGCATGGTTGGTTGTAGGGAGTGACCAAGCTAGTAGCTGGCACCCCCTTGTGGCTGGTTTCCAATGCAGAAAAAGGAAAAATGAACAGTTTCCAGAGGTAAAAGACCTGGGATTTGGTGATGGGCCTTGGTTTCATGGGGTAGGGTGAGATTTTTGTGGCTTTTGTGAGCCAAGCTCAGACCTTGTGGCCCTGGCAGTCTGAGGTCCACCCTTCTGCATCCTCTGTCACCCTCACAGGGGTCAGGGTTCTAGGAGTCAGAGAGAGTTGTGTCCTATGGAATAGGAGTGTGCACCCCAAGTTACAGGTAATATGGTAAGGAGCCTTGTAACTCCGCACTGAAACCAATTCAGTGCCTGGTATAGAGAGTATGGGTGATGGGCGGGTAGGTCCCCTCCTCCGTGCTAACATTTAATAAAAGTTGTGGCTGCTGCTGAATTCCAGGCACATCTGTCCTCATTTTGCTGTTGTCTATATCAATACACTATAATCCTAAAGTGCACTGATGTAATTTTACTGAGAATTGCACTCTTTTTAGACATAGTTTCCAAGGGCCTGTATCTTCTGGATTAACTGGCCTTTTCACATTAGGACAACATGTCTTTTGAGATCATTTTTATGCAACGTTATGTCTGCATATATATTACGCAACCCAGTAACATTGTGCAGACCTTCTAAGTCATGACATCTCATTGACTGGAGCTGCCTGGAGGACAACAATGCTATTTCACATCAACTTCTGAGATTTTGAGACTTGTTTTTGTTCGGCATTGGAATGAAACCAAAACCTGTTGAATGGTTTTGCAAACCCAGAATTGTGTCAATATGTCCCTGTTTGCTTTGAAACCTGAGCTCTTCAAGTCAGGAAAAGAAATACCTCTGCATGTGTCTGTAACCTGGTGGCTAGGGCACTGGCCTGGGAGGTTAGAGATTCAAGTTCCTGCTCTGTCTGATTTAACCCAGCATTTTTCACCCTTGATCACTCTGAGTCAGGCAGAGCAGGAACATGACCCTGGGTCTCCCACATCTCAGGCCAGTGCACTAATCTCCAGCGTACAGAGTACACAAGATCATTCTTCAAAAAAGGTTCCCGATTAAAGCTTCATCAAAACAGATACAGTTCTCAAAAAAGTTTGATTTTAGCAGCACAGCATATTTCAACTAATTGAAATTTTGTCTAAAATGTTCTGACCAGCTTAAATTGTGATTATAAGAATAATAGAATCATGAAAATGTGAGGCTGGAAGGGATCTTGAAAGGTCTAGTCCAACCCCATTCCACTGAGAAAGAACCAAGTGTACCTGACATGGGTTTGTCTAATCTGTTCTTAAAACTCTCCAATGACGGAGATTCCACTGCCTCCCGTGGAAGCCCATTCCAGGACTTATCTATCCTAAATCTCCCTAGCTGTAAATAAAGCCCATTACATCTTGAGTTGAATTTCATCTTCTTCATTTCAGACCAGTTCTCTAATTTATCAAGGTCATTTTGAATTCTAATCCTGTCCTCTAAATTGCTAGTGACTCCTCCCAGTTTGGTATCATCTGCAAATTTTATAAGACCACTCTCCACTCCATTACTCAAGTGACAAATGACAATATTGAATAGTGATCCTGTTAGGCCTAGTTTCAGAGTAGCAGCCATGTTAGTCTGTATCTGCAAAAAGAAAAGGAGTACTTGTGTCACCTTAGAGACTAACAAATTTATTTGAGCATAAGCTTTCGTGAGCTTTATCTTGCATCCGATGGAGTGAGCTGTGGCTCACGAAAGCTTATGCTCAAATAAATTTGTTAGTCTCTAAAGTGCCACAAGTACTCCTTTTCTTTTTATGTTAGACCTAGAAATTCCAAAGTACAGTAAAAGCTATCTGGCCCTGTACCAACCGAAAGGTCTATAAACCAGCATTTTTAATCCTCATAGAAAGTCCAGTTTATAGCCCGGTATGTGTGGGATGGGCAGGTTCCCTACCTGGCTCCGCGTGGCTTCCCAGAAGCGGCAACATGTCCCCGCTGCTCCTAGGTGGAGGAATGGCCATGAGGGATACGGAGTGCGGGAGGGGTGTTGGGCTGGGAGTTTGGGCATGGGAGGGGTATCCTGGCCAATGGGAGATGTGGAGCCGGTGCTCAGGGCGGGGTGGGGGTAGCAGGGAGCCACCTGAGGTAAGCACCCTCCCGAGCCAACACCCCACACCCCTCCATGCCCCAACCCCCTGCCACAAGTCCCCTCCCACACCTAAAGTCCCTCCCAGAGCCCATACCCCGCACCTCTCCTCCCGCACCCCAACTCCCAGCCCCGTACACACTCCCGCACACAAACTCCCTCCCTCTTAGTTAACCGGCATTTTTCATTTACCAGCACCTCCCATTCCCACATGTGCCGGATAAAAAAGCTTTTACTGTATGTTTGGGTTTTAAAAAAATATTGTTTTGTTTTGGTTTAGTTTTCAATCTTTTTATTTATTAATTTTTTTAGTTGACATGTTGCCTACAAAAAAAATGGTATTGTATTTTTACAAACTGCAAGGTAAAGAGGGCAAATAATCAAGCAAGTCATGAATTGTTGGGTGTTGCACCTCTGAATAAAGGTGCCAGAACATTAAGAACATAAGAATGGCCACACTGGGTCAGACCAGTGACCCATCTATCCCAGTATCTTGTCTTCCAAGAGTGGCCAATGCAAACAGCTGGATCTTTATTTACATATAATAATATAATACTCCATGTTGTTTAGCCAAATCAGAAATGTATGGTGAATTATTTTTTTATTTCTTGCCTTTTATTTACAGTGACATAAGGGCCCCTATTGAGAAATTATTTACTCTTTGTATTAACTTATATATACAGGGTATCTAATATCTGAATACACAACAGACTCTTTGTATTCACTTATATGTCATTGATATTCATCAACATGAGTCTATGTACAAAAGACTCTTCGGCATACACAGAAAGTGTTCCTATGCCAAAGAGAAAAAAGACAAGGAATATGGAACTTGAAGGTGGCGTGAATTAGCCAAGAGATTTGATTTATAAATTAAAAAAAACAATTCTGATAGATCATGGACACAAATTAAATTACATCTTACATGGCAAAGGAGCACTGCAGAAACTGTATCTTCAGTAGGCTGAATAATAAGTAGATCACTAAACTGAAGTCCACTCCACCCACACGAAAGCTAAAGTGCTAGTGGAGTTAAAAAGCGTTGGGGAAGTGAAATCAAGCCCATCAGTGCACAGCTAGTGACTGAGGAATTAAGCAGTCTGGTCTTTGCTTCACAGCTAAAGCACCATGTCTGATTTATTAGAAGATTGCAAGGAGGCTGGGAGGAATGTGAGGCTTTCTTATTCTCTCAGCCTCATTGTGCTAGGTGCTGAGCAAGTACACATGAAGACACATTCCCTACCCTGAAGCATGGACAGACTGATTTAAGACCAGGCATAGCAAGTGGTCTTAACAAACAAATGGAGGGAATGGGAAGGAAGGATCAGGGCAACAGTTATCAGACCACATATCAGACCAAAACTAGCCTAGTGCACAATTAACTGGCTTTGAGGCATTTGATTTCTTACAAGATAATTTTTTTAAAAAAATTACTGTCAGTAATGCCTATTGGTCCCTGCCTATTTGTTTATATCCCATAATCCTTTGGATTAGACCTTAGCCTATTCATGAATGATGGAAGGGCTGCCACCAGTGCCCAAGAATGTCTAATCATTGGCATGATTACTTAAATGGCACATTCTATTTCCAAAAAGGTTTGCTCATTATTTAAATTCTGTTCTTCGGCAAGCCTGCAGTTAAAGCAGATTTGGATTTCAAAAGTATTGAACTTCAAAATGTTACAAATACTGTGCTCATTACAAATGTTGCGTCAGAGCTGATCTAAAGCATATATTCTAATAAAAATTGTTCTTCAGGAACAATAAAAAACCCTGAAACTATTAGCATAAGGTACTGCAGTCAATGTTGATCTGTATTTGAATTTTCACAAAGTAACGTGGCTTGAATGTGCCATTGTACCCCAATGTTCCCAGCTGTTAGGATCAGGTGTTCCCACTCTGTGCCTGATCCAAAGAAGAAATGAGTCTGTTACAATTTTCAGCTAAAAGATTTTCTTCTTTACCTCAAATTGTAGGGACTTGTTCGAGGTCCCCAATTCAAGCTCTGCACATAACGAGGAGGGATCCTCGCTGTTTTGTCAGCCAGGGCATAAAACATTTTCGCCCTCCTTCCCCAGGCAGCCAGATGAACACCAAAGACCAACCAACCAAAACATAAAATAACCACAAAACCCCCCACAACCAGCCAGTCAGTGGAGCGGGGGAAATGCCATCAAATCACAATGGCACAATGGTACTGTGCCCCCTGGAAGCTGGCACTCAGGGCCATCACCTTACTTGCCCTGCCCTAGAACTGGCGCTCCTTATGACCAAGATGGTGGTTATTACACCATATTTAGGTGAATCTTTCAATGTAATTTCATCTTTACTTTGCAAAACAGAAGCTGAAGCTTACAAGCCCTTGCAGATTTATCTAAAATATTTCAAATGCACTACAGATGTGTTGAAAACTGACAGGCAAAGGAGACTATAAAACAGGATTAACAGTTCGCTAAAAAGCATCAGCGAAAGAGTAAAACAATTAGCGAGTGGTCTTTGACATAATACTGGGTTAATGTCTGTGACTCATAAATAGTAAAAAAAATTGCCTTTCAAGGATCTGTTAATTAATATAAAAAATGTCAAGGACATATTGTCGTTGTCATATTATGCTAGTCTGATACAGCAACATGAATCTGCTCAGCTAACCAAATCATACGCCCATTAAAATCAGTGGGAGTTTCACCATTAACTTCTTTCACATCAGGAGCTGACCCATTATGCTCATGAGAAAAAAGCAAAATGAATGTCTTTAGAGCCTGGTAAATGAAGCTAGACCTGTAATGATAAAACCCATTCTAAAGCAGGATGCTTTTTCATCACTATGAAAGCTAATCTAAATATGTCAAGCTCAAACCAACTTGATTGTTTCCTGAAATGCTTTTACAATATTTCTAACAGTGGAAAGTTTACCCAGAGTTAGGAACATTCTTAAATACTTAAGATAATTGATGAAGTTTAAGGGTTACACTTTTCTGCCCAATGTATGTGGAGAATTAGTTGCAATAGCATTATTGTAGTGAGTTGAACCTAATTCTCATGATCTGTATGAAAATTCTGGGTGGAAACCAAAATGTTTGCATTTACATAAATGTCCATTGCATTTTGGTCTGTGATTTTCCTAGAATATAGGCCACTCATTTCCTTCTGCTTAGTTAGAACATAGAAGCGTTTTAAGGTTAGATTCATTTAAATCTAGCCAAGTTGTTGTACCATTGTTGCCTATCCGACCAGGCTAAGCCACATTCAAGTTTATAAATGTATTTGTTGCATTTGTTTGTTTGAGTCTTGGTCTGAGGTGTTAAAATCTTAGAAACTGAATGGAAGAATGTGTATCTTCATGTGCATATCAATACCTAGAAGTCTGTCTGTCTTTCTTTCCCTAATATAGCTCTGTCACAACTTTTATTGCATATGAATGTTAAGTACAAAATGAAAGGTCTGTTTTCATTTATTTACACAATGAAGGTCAAAATCTTCATTGTAGAGAATGGCGGGAGGGGAGGTATGACACTGTCAGAATTTTACTTTGAAATTGTGCAGCAAGCTTTACTCTCTGGACCTATCCAGGTTTGCCGACCAATGTGAGGATAGAGATGGGACCACGGTCGCACCCCCAGTTCATGCCACCCATTGGCTGCTGCCTGCACTCTGCACCACCAATGTGGATGACACTGGAATAGGAATGCCAGAATGGTGAAGGCTTCTTGACCCTCTCCACATTCCCATATGCATGCAGGGTGTGATAGGGCATACTCCCCACACTGGCCCTGAGAGGGCTGAGTTAGGCTAAGTGGGCCCAATCAGCCAATTAGGCTGCAAATGGGGGAGACTTAGGCTGGAGGAATAACTAGAAGGAAGCTCACCTCTGGGGAGGTGGGGCTTCCATAAAGCTAGGAGGCTGGAAATAGTAAGGGAAGACAGTAGAGAAGAAGCCTGCAGTCCTAGTCCTTGAGATAAGGGAGAAGGAAGGGGAGAAGAAGCACGGTAGGAAGGAATCCAGGGGTGAGAGCGGTAAGGTGGTGTAGATGAAGACCTTAACTGTTCACTACACTACAGGACTGGAACCCAGAGTAGAGTAAAGCCTGGGTTCCCCTACAAACCACTGCAGAGTGATGTTGTTAAGGACAGTGAATATGAAGACTGCTGGAGTCACTACTGTAGTGATGTAGTCATGGTAGCGGGCGTGAGGACTGCGCAACACCACTTGGACAGAAGAAACTTTGAAAAACTACCCCAGAAGGGGAACCCACTTAGTGACCTGGCCAAAGGGCTGAGTTATGAAGAGGTCACAGCAGCTCCTGGAGTGAGAGTGGGGCTGCAGACAAAGAGAGAGAGGTAGAGTGCAACCACAGGAAAGGGCTTCTGCCTCACAGAGCTAATCCCCAGAATGGCCAGGTAGAAGTGCTGCCAAGAGGTGAATAGAGCACCCTGTCACATAGGGTCACATGCAATGTCACATTTTTTTGAGATATCTCTTTGTCTTGTGGAAGGCTGTGACCATAGTAAATGTTTTCCTACCACTTTAATTTTAGTCTCGTAGAACATAACAAGAATGTAAGGGTTAATCCTAGATCAATGTATATTTCATATCATTTATCATGCACAAAGATAGACTAAGCTCATGAATCATCTGTAGAAGCAAAAGCCTTTTGGGTATGTTCTTATTATGGCTGCAGGACACATCAAATTTACATTGCAAAATAGAATTATGATGAACAGGTAAGGATGAAAAATTTAATTCTAAAGGCATTGCCAGATATTCATTCTGATTTAGTGAATATACTATATTTCTAGCTACCAGAAATTGTTGGTGCTGTAAATGTTTAATCAACTAGACGTCGATGTAGATAGGCTTTTATTTCAAGTCGTGTTGTGTTTTGGAGAAAAGAAATAGAACAGTTGTCCATGACAGTATTTCCAGTGTTGCCACTTTTGAAACGAGTGGCTAGTCAAATTTAAGGACCCTGGGGATGTATGAATTGATGGATTCTGGTATTTTCTTTGATGCAGGTTTCTTTATTTAGAAAGAATGTACAAAGTTCATCAGTTTCTTAGTTTACAGCCATAGCTTCTTTGGCCAGCGGACACACAAGCTTTCAGGGCACGTCTACGCTGAAAACGCTGCATCGGTGGAGCTGCACCAATGCAGCTGTGCTACTGTAGAATTTTAATGAGGACACTCTAAGACAACAGGTGAGAGCTCCCGCATCGGAGTAGGTAGTTAATCCACCTCCCCAAAGGCAGTAGCTATGTCGGCAGGAGAAGCTCTCCCACCAACATTGCGCTGTTTACATGGACCAATCCCAACCTCCTCCCAGCTCCATTCCTTCCTCTGGAACTATTTTTTCACTTTCTTGTGCCATCCAGATTTATCCTTTTCTCATCTGCCTTGTCTTGCTACCATGCATATCTCCAGAGCTCCACGGTAGGCAGCTGTGGTCCTTCCTCTAAGCAGGTTTTTTTATCCCATTCCCCCCACAACACTAATAACAATGCATAGACATGCCATCGCTGGTCTCTTTTAAGAAAATAAATAACTTTTTCCAGTTAAAGAAACTGAGAAATAAAAATGTCTTTTCCCAAAAATAAAACTCAGAAAAAGGAGGACAGATAAAGCAGCAGCACACAGAGAAAACGGAAGCCAAACTTTTCCTTTGTTGAACTTTGTCATCGCTGAATATAAACAGAGGTACTGGATTCCCGTCTATTTTCCCCAAAGAATATATGCATTTTTGAATACATTTGGAAGACGCTCTAAACCAATACAACACTGCCAGCAGTCCTCTTCCTTTGTGAAAGGAAGTCATGCCATTAAAAACTCAGAAATGCCAGCTTAGAAAAGGTCAACACAAGGCATATTTTTGTAAGTCAGCAGAACATTTTTTTCATGAATAGAGCACCCCTGCAATCAAAGAGACTAGTGTTTGTCAGTGTTAAAAGCTAAAAGATGAGGCTTAAAACTAGATCTACTGCTGCAGGAAACTGAAGACCAACACTGACCTTGAAAAGATTTCTGATTTTTCCCTTTATCCAAAGAATTTGGATGTGTAAAACCTATCCAATTTAATATGTTTCGGTCAAGTGTTTTTTTTCTGGGGAGGCTTAAATCTCAGTTCTTAAATCTATAGGATGATGACTTCAGTTTCTTTCAGGAAATTCTTAGTCAGCAACATAGCTAATTCTCTATTAAATACTCTCCCATCACGCTGTAATTATTTATAATTTTTCTGACATTTTAAATCTTTTTCCCTTCAGCTTCTCTCATCTGTTGTACACATGGACAGACCATTTAAACAGGTATCCTAAATGCTTGGTAAGAAATATCCTGGCAAGAATGAAATAGAGATATGTTGATAAATATGTGTGCTGTTTTTAATTCTGGACGATAGTACCTTGGGATACCTTGTGTGTGTGTGTGTGACTTTCATAGTGAGATCAGAGCATGGATAATATTCAGTCCAGATAAAACTGGGGTGATTATGTTGAGTTGCAGGAAGCAACTGAAGGATTTGGCTGAAATTATTTTGGCCTATCTGATTGAAGGATTATGTCAATCATTTGTTATTAAAGTTTGAAACGTGAGGGGCTGGCTAGATTCCCAGCTGATTTTAGACACCAGATAGATGTAGAATAATAACTCTCCCTGTTTCATGTCTTTCGGAATCCAATCAGGAGGCTGTGGCCTTTTCTTTCAGATAAGTACTTCACTCTTCTACATCCCTGCTTTTGATATCTCAAAATTAGAATGGGGCTACACTTAAAATCTATTTTGGAGCTGAAGCTAGTTCAGAATTTCTTGTTAAGTGGAGTATTTCACCATGAGCATATAACACCAGGGTTCCATGACCTTCACTGTCTGCCTGTTGGTTTCTGAGTAGAGTTCAAGATGAAAATTGAAGTGGAATTGTAAATGTGGGGAATTGTTTGACAAGGAGAGGATTTACTGCACTTAGAATGTATTTTTAAGTTATATCAAGGGTGCCCAGAGCATTTGAGTAGGTTACCATTTTAGCATTTCTATAAGTTTACCAAATAAATGGTTTGAAGCTTAGCTGCCTGAAGAATCTCCATGTGATAATGGAGTTTAAGTGATGGAGATGCTCAAATCAGGCTCCCTTGGTTTAAAATGGGTACTTATGCCAGAGGATTCTCTGTGAGGACCTCTAGAATTTGGAATTAACTCCCCCTCCTTAGTTCAAAGGAGATTGCATTTGCTGGTCTTCAGAGCATTCTGCAAAGCTCATCTTTCGTAACATGCCTTTGGGGAGGGCTGAAGTATGAGGTTCTGTTTGGGAACCTGATAGATAGAAGGGGACATTTTTCTCTGTTGTCTTGCTGCCTCATTGGAGACAAACTGGAGGATTGGGCCAAAAGAAATCTGATGAGGTTCAACAAGGACAAGTGTAGAGTCCTGCTCTTAGGATGGAAGAATCCCATACACCGCTACAGACTGAGGATTGACTGGCTAAGCAGCAGTTCTGCAGAAAAGGACCTGGGGATTACAGTGGATGAGAAGCTGGATATGAGTCAGAAGTGTACCCTTGTTGCCAAGAAGGCCAATGGCATATTGGGCTTTATTAGTAGGAGCATTGCCTGAAGATTGAGGGAAGTGATTATTCCCCTCTATTTGGCACTAGTGAGGCCACACCTGGAGTATTGCATCCAGTTTTGGTCCCCCACTACAGAAGAGATGTGGACAAATTGGAGAGAGTCCAGTGGAGGGCAAAGAAAATGATTAGGGGGCTGGGCACATGACTTACGAGGAGAGGCTGAGGGAACTGGGCTTGTTTAGTCTGCAGAAGAGAAGAGTGAGGGGGGATTTGACAGCAGCCTTCAATTACCTGAAGAGGGGTTCCAAAGAGGATGGAGCTGGGCTGTTCTCAGTGGTGGCAGATGACAGAACAAGAAGCAATGTCTCAAGTTGCAGTGGGGAGGTCTAGGTTGGATATTAGGAAACACTATTTCATTTGGAGGATGGTGAAGCACTGGAATGGGTTACCTAGGGAGGTGGTAGAATCTCCATCCTTAGAGGTTTTAAGGCCCGGCTTGACAAAGTCCTGTCAGGGATGATTTAGTTGGTGTTGGTCCTGCTTTGAGCAGGGGGTTGTACTAGATGACCTCCAGAGTTCTCTTCCAACCTTAATATTTTATGATTCTATGACTCATAGAAGCCATCCTCAAACCACTGACCAGTCAAAGGACCAGTTTCCTCCAGGGCACAACTGAAAACTCCACAACATTAACAACCTGACCCAGAACACTATTTTTGCCACCATGGATGTCACCTCCCTATACACCAACATCCTCACCAGACGGCACACTGCCTACCTCACATATCTACAAGACAATGGACGTCACTCAGAAATCCATCCCAAAGATATTGACAAAGTTTGGAACAATTTGTAGTACACCTTACTGCCTATTACTCCCCTTTATTCTGTGACTGAAGAGGTGTTAATTGTCCACTTCAATTTAAGTGGTCTCCTACAACATGTGTGAACCCCTTTATGCTTAACTACCTGTTCTACCTTGTATTTAGCTTGAACACTCTGGTTATGTTCCCCTGACCTGAGGAAGATCTCTTTGAAGCTCAAAAGCTTTTCTCTTCCACCAACAGAAGTTAATCCAATAAAATATATTACCTCGCCCACTTTGTTTGTCCCATATCCTGGGAGCAACAATGCTTTCTCACTGTATCTTATGACATTCTGTGATAACTTACCAAGAACACCATAAGAAAATCATCACTGGTTTTTCACCTGTGGTGATTTGTTGCTTTTGTTGTTTTATTTGTTTACTGCAGTTTCTGATTAAAAGAAAAAGAATATACCAAAATATAGCATCCATGCCCAGTTCAAAAATCATAGCAAAATATGAAATTTGTCCTATTTTAACTTTAAAGCCCTTAACTACATAGTAAGACCATGGATTATTACATTACATTCCCGAGCCATATGTTTTGGCTGCATAAGAAAGTACAACATTTTCAATGAAATGTTATGGGAATAATGTTTGTTTTCCTAATCTTTTTAATGCTCAAATCTTTGATTTACTGTCATTAAAAGTTTGCTCAATTTTATCAGCCTGGAGGAATAAGATGGAAGTTTCTTTTTCAAATGTACATTTTCTGCTTTTCTGCAGCTCAGAACTTAAATATTAAAGTTACATTTAATAAACAAATACTGACATATCAATAATTAACATGTCAATAAGTCAATAACCAATCCAATAATAATGTGTTATTTTATATTTAGGTTATGAACCATCTCATGGTTGCCTTTTAATGGCTTCAATAATATCCTTATTTCTTTACAATGATCATTGACTGGTTTGCTGGCTTCAGTTTCCCCCTCATGTTGGTGGTCCTGAATCTCAGGAATGTCCCTTTACTTGTCAGCTAGCCAGGCTCTGACAGTGATTTTCAGCAGGGATGAGTGAAACCCAAAAGTGTCAGTGGATGGATTTGGACCAGTGACGGATTGAGAGAAGCTCTGAATTTAAGATTATGGGCTAAATTCTGCTCTCATTTACACCAGCGAAAGTCCATGCTTAGTGTGAATGCTGTAATCATTAATGGCTGAGGGACTGTGAATTTAGAGACCACTCCCAACCAAGGCCTACCCTAGACCAAATGGCGCCCCAGGCAAAGAGCGTCTTCCGTGCCCCCTCCTCTCCATTTGTTAAACTTTTGAATACCTTATTTTTTATTGCATGTGTAGCCCATTTCATGTCTTTGATGCACGATTTGCATGCATGATTTATCCCTGTCATATAAGACAATAAATTTGCACGCTAGGATCAGTACATCTGTATTTATTCATGCCATATATAAGCAAATAAAAAATAATAATTCATTTCCTCTAAACTTATAGAAACTTGTTAATTTTAAGAATAACTGAAATGTACTAACATCAAGAAATTGAACCAACGATTATTAAAGAGTGTCACAGTAAGTGACAGGCTTAGAATGTTAACCCTAGTTCCTTAGTTCAAAAGGTCACTTTTCTCAACTGTGCCCTCACAACCTGAAGCACAACATCAAAGAGATCCAGAGACTGGCCAATGGCATTTTTAAGAGATAAAATAGCAAGCGATGTAAGTTTCTCATCGGCCATCATTGATCAAATATATATTTTAATGACCCTGAGCTTCAAAAAGCTGTGCTCAGCACTCATAACTGTAATCGGAAGCGTGAGCAGAATTCTCAAAGCTATCCATACATTAGGAAAAGTGTCCTTCTATTCTGCATCATGAATGAATTGGAGAACTTGGAGTGGAGCATGCTTCCCATGTGGTAAAATAGGACAAATGTTGTCCAGTTCAACGTAGAGGTCTTTATCCTTGATGTCTGAACATTCCCCATCCGTCAGTATCGGATGAAGGTCTGTACAGTTATTCAAGAGCGTTTTCCTGTCCACCGCCAGCTAACTAAGGTCATACAAAACCCTCCCAGGTATTTTCATGGTGCTTCACTTGACTGAATCTTTTTTCAATGGACACTCAGGCACTGTCAACGACTGAACAAAAAGCTCCCTCTTGAATTTTTCTTCTAAGCTTCCCATCACCTCTTCTCTGTCCTCGTAACCAAACTGTCTCTTCTTCAGATGGATATGAGTTTCCTTGAAGACAGGCTCAACTCTTAAGTTTTCCACCATTTCTTTGGCAGCAGTGTTGACATCTTCAAACCTGTTGTCTCTGTAGGCTACAACACAATCAAGGCAGCTTCTCATCAAAATAGTAGTAGTTACAATATCCATCAACTGAGTTTGTAATGCCTTGCTTACAATGTTTACTTAGAACAGGACATAGTGCCAAACCACAATTGAGACCAGAAATTTGAAGTCAGTGATCTGGTTCACCAGGCTTTGTGCCTTGTGCCAGATTCCAGCCTCAGCTTTATTCAACTGCACCAATTCCATGAGGGTATCATAAATCTCAGTCACTTGGTACCTCACTGGCCTTATGCTGTCAGTGCAGCTCTCTCCACAAGTGTCACTTAGCAGCTTCATGGTCAGATCTGTAACATTGTCCCTGAGGCTCTTCCATCTGATAGTTGATGCTGAAAACAGGACATATATCCTTTGCAGTACTTCAAAGAGAGATACCGAATCTAAAGAAGATGACGCTGCATCTGACACAACCAGGTCAAGGGAATGGCAGCCACAAGCCATGAAGAAAACTCTTGAATTCAACACAAGGATCCTTGCCTGAATGCCAATGTTTCTTCCCTTCATATCTGTGCCGTTGTTGTAGCCTTGGCCGCAACAGTCCTGAAGCTTTATTTTATTCTCATTCAAAACATTCATAAACAGTTCTGTTAGGCCTTTTCCAGAAGTCATCCACAGACTGGAAACAGATAAATGGTTCCTTTACTTGGATACAGCCATCCTCGTCATCAGCAAATCTTTCTGAAAATGACATCTTTTATCTATGAGCCACATTCTTCTTTTATCATCACTCTCCTTTACGCTGCCGGGAAATCTGGACAATTCTCCATCACTTTCCTCACATTTCCATTCCTTATCTTCAGGTAAATCTGCTAATTCCTTAGTAGAAGAACTTCCATCCTTTATGCTTTGCTTCTCAATTTCTTCTGCACTGGGACAATCGCTACTGCCTAAAGCCTGGCCTATGTTGTTCTGTTTCAGATATTTTCTCATCAAATTTGCCTGTTGCTGCAAACTAGTTTGCAATTGAGCTTTTCGCTTCCTATGTTTCTGAAGGCTTCTTTGAGGGCATCTTTTATTGATTATTAAAACAGACGGTATCAGGGACAGCAAAAGTCTATGTTCTGCAGTCTTAAAAAGTCATCAAACATTACACGTTAAGCATGGCAAAAGTAGTAACAGTATTTCTGTTATATTGTTGCGTAGATGGGGGTTCAATAGATATCTCTGGTGTCTTATTAAATATGTCCTTTATTAGTTGCTACTTACTCTTCAAGTCTTAAAACACAAGTACACTTTTGCAATTACACAATAAAACAAGGTTCACAATATTGCAGCTTCAATCTCTCTTCACTTAGTTCATTCTTATATCTCACTGACTGACTGGTAAAACCCCACCCCTTATATACCTGCGAGGGCATGTCCGAAACCTAGGAGGTTCAAGGAAAATGGAGTTCTCAGAAAGTCTGGAAGGTTCCATGAGATTCTAGAATGTTCTAGACCTTTGTAGAAGTTTGGTGGAAAAGGAATCCACATACAGAATACCTGAAACATTTTACTTTAAACATTCTATTTTCCCTTTTGTCCCTAACAACAAAAACAGCACCCTGAGCCTGGTGCCTCCCAAACCTGACACCCTAGGCAGTTGCCTGGGTCACCTGCCCCTAAATCTGGCCCAGCTCCCAACTCTCCTGGAAGCCAATGTAATGACTCTCATTAGCTTCAGTGGTTCAGGATCAAGCCCGGAGACCACTGTCGTGGAAAGCATTTGACCTTGATTTTTGCTAGTGAATTTAGTGCTTAGAAAAACTGATAAACTGATAGCTCTGAAAACTGAAGTTTAGTATCTACAGAAAGTCTCAACACAGGCAGGACTGGTATAAGATCCTCCAACTTTCACTTCTAATGTGCTTCACCCTGATTTGGAGGGACCTATTCTATATTAAGAATTTTAAGTTCTTTGAGGCATGGACTCCCGAATGGTATGAAACACCACACATATTTACAGAATTCTATGAATATTAATTAATAATGAATCTGTGTTGTCATCTTTATTTAGGCAAACCTTACTTGGGGCTTATTAATAGTAGGGGTGAGTAGTCAGTTCATTATCCATGTACAGTCAATCCTTGACCTCTCTTCTAAGACCATCAAGCAACTGTGGTGAAGGTGAAGGGAGTGGCTTGGGATGTGAATCCCTGTCTGCTAGGAGCTAGACTGAGATTATAAATTCATTTTAATTAAATCACCAAACTACCAGCAGATGGTGCAGATTTCTGGTCACTACTAATTTAAACTGGAACTGAACCAAAAACCTAGAATTGAAAGGGTCTGTACCCATTTACTACTCCCTCATCCATCCAGTACATTTGCTTTTTCTTCTATTTTTATTTATTTTTTCATACCACAGAATATAAAATCTTAGATAAAATTCAGTTTATTTATTGTACTCAAGTTCTAAAATTATTTTTAACTTGATTAAAAAGTTGTAATATTTTCCAATACACTTTAGAACTTAGCCCCACTTAGTGTTCTTCTATTCCTGATATCTTTGCTTATTGCTGAGTACTTGTTTAAGATGCTCATAGGTAATTTGACAAAGGAAAAACAAACCATTTTAACCGAAGAATCTTGTTTCCAGATTCTGGATATATCCTGGAATAGGAACTATAAAAAACATATGGCCATAAGTAGATTCCAACAATAATTAGTCTGTGTGTAGCATGTTTATGTGAAAATCATCAGGAAATGAACAAAGAGGCAGCAGCAATTGTGATTACTTACTCTGGCTATGTTGACATTCTCACTAAAGTTCAATTCCAGTCTTTCTTGCAGAACCTGGTGGCTCATGCACTCTGAACTGAATGAATTCAATAGAGGTTTTCTTTTTGCATCTGTTAAGATGGTTTCTTTTACAAAATAATAAGCAAGAGTAAGGGACATCCTCCTTCCAACAGGGAAAAAAAATATTTTTCCCAGAAAACTGCACAGATCTACATCATGAAAGTCATAGTTGCTTTTATTTTTGGCTGAAACTAAACAAATAATTCCTCTGTGAGATCAATGGGTTCTACTTTCTGGACTAAATAAAGTAAAATAAATTACTAGAGCCCCTGAAAAAGCAGCAGAAAGAAGGAAATCTGCAGATACTTTATTATTGTTATTTTCCCTTTCTTGTTTTGACATGTGGAAAGCTACTTACTGCTAAGAAGCAAACAGCAGAACGAACACATATATTCAGGTTGGGAATAGATTTTGTGAATGCTTTCCCCCCTGAAGAGCTTTTCAACACATATTCTTCTGCTAACTCAGTCACATGCACCAGCTTGTAGAATGGAAACTTACAAAGAGGGGACTACAATTACATCCAACATTGTTGGAGTTCAGTAAAGAGCCAATATTATGTTTCAGATGGCTTGCTTATCTCCTTTCAGTAGGACTTTTAGTCTCTGACAGTTTGATATTTTCCACCTTAGCAAGCCTGAGATGTGGACATTCCCTGTGTGTGGGTTTTCCCCATTCAGCTCCTGTACCATATCTCTTTTCAGTGAAGTAATTTATTCCTGTCATATGGAAAACATTCCACAGTCTAAGGATATTTCAGAGTTGGATCAGCTCAGTGATTCTTTTAATAAACTATAATGTAATCAGATCCTATAAAGAGTGTGCATACTTCCTTTTTTGTTTCAGGGCTTGCAAAGATAGGATATTTCTATTCACTACCACTACAGATCTTTCCACTCAGTGTAACTTCTTGTGAGAATCTCTATCTATACAGACAATTTACTACGATTGTATATATTTAAAGGTTGGAAATTTTTATAGCTTGCCAGAAAAACAACTTTTGAAGAAGGCATTAGAAGTTATTCTGGAAGATACTTTGTGGCCTGGAAATAGTTAAATGTTTAATTACCAGATATCCAAAAAGGAAAGATGGCTAGAAGAAGTTATGTCTCACAGAACATATTGTTGAGAAACAAAAAAATTGGTTCATTCAGAATACTAACAATTTACAAAAGACTGGTCACCTTCCTTATGGTAGAGTGTTATGGGTGGTGAGACATCTAGCCAAGAAACACAAAATTAAAGTAATGCCTCTTATGGAGCACATCCAGATGACCATAATTTTGTTTCCTTTTGTTGCCAGAATACCTTACTCCTCCAGTGTGGGGATCTCTGCCTGGTGTCCAAGAAAAGGCCAATATGGAACAAAGCTAAATACCAGATGAATGGTCCATGGTTTGTTTATATTTTTCAATATTGTAGTCAGGCAAAGTTCCTGGCCATTTATTTATCTCTATTACTAGCTCTCCCCTTTGTAATTTGATAACATTTCCTGTAATTACTACAGGAAAGCATTTGTTAGAAAATCCCATTCCATATTAGTTATTCCTCTTGGATTGTGATTTTGATGGTAGAAGCAAGAAGGATAGGGAGCTCAATGTGTGCAGCGTGACCACGAAGAAGTAGTAGCAACTACTTGGCAAGCCCTTTGTAATCTATGTCTCATAATGAAGGACTTATTGGATTATAGAGATGCAAACCCCACTTGGAGTTTGCCAGGCCTCTGGAGCTGGGCCTTTATGGGGACCTACCAAAAGTAAGTACAAGTAAGATGGCTTCCAAGAGCCCTCTAACACCATTTCTCAGCATGCTTGGAGTCAGAATTGGGGACAGAAAGAGCTCCCTTTTACCCAGCCAGCCAGTTAGCTATAAAGTCCCTCTTGGTGGCTGCTTGCTTTACCTGTAAAGAGTTAAAAAGTCCCCAGATAAAGAAAAGGGAGTGGGCACCTGACCAAAAGAGCCAATGGAAGGCTAGAACTTTTTAAAATGGGGAAAAAGCTTTCCCTTTGGTTTTCTGTTGCTTTCTCTGGGCTGAAGAGATGGGGGCAGCTGGAATGCCGTGTAAAGTTTGAACCAGGTATAAAAATTAATCATCCATACTTAGAAGAATTCATTGGGACAGGGAATGTGTAGAAAGACGTGATTAGGGTTATTTATTTTATTTTCTGTAAGGCTTGTGGACTCCTCTGTGCTAACCCCAGATGCTTTTGTTTGCTTGTAACCTTTAAGCGGAACCCCCAAGAAAGCTATTTTGGGCACTTAATTTTTGGAATTGCTCTTTTAAAATCGAGCAAAAGCCTAAGTTCCAGATGTATTTTCTTTCCTTTTGTTTTTAATAAAATTTACCTTTTTTAAGAACCTGATTGGTTTATTGTGTCTTAAAAGGTCTGTGCATATGATGTTCAATTAGCTCATGGCAACAGCTGGGTTCCCCTTTTGTTTCTTCTCGGCTTCTCCGAGGGAGGGGTGGAAAAGCCGAGGGGCCTCAGGGAAAACTTCCCAAGTGAGTTTTCCCAGGATTTGCAAGAGGCAGTTTTTCACTTGAGTGGTGGCAGCGCTTACTAAGCCAAGGTTTAATAAGCCTGGGGGGTTTAATACAAGCCTGGAGTGGCAAATATTAATTTTTAAAATCCTTGCGGGCCCCCACCTTCTGCACTCGAAGTGCCAGAGTGGGGAATCAGCCTTGACAGATACTGAGCAGAGATAATAGAAATACTGCTTCTCCCCTGGAATGAAGGACAGATGAGTTACAATTTAAAGTCCTGTAAGAGGCATTGGAACAGCAGTTTGAGCCTCCCTCACATGAAGACTGGCATGAAAGTGAGGGAGCAGCGCTAAGAGTCTGGGGCCATGGAGTTCAAGGACACAGTAGTGAAGATGAAACAATACAATTAAAAGTCTGGAGGAAATGGAGGAAATACTGATCTGGAGAGTCAGATGGCTTCAAATGGAAAGGCAATAAAAGGTACTGAGGTGGAGACAGGGAGGTTTTTGCCCAAGAGGAACAAGGATACACCCTTATCAGCATTCACTGGGGCACCAGAGTGAATTTCTGAATGCCGTAGAGGATTTGGTTTGCTGGAAATGTGGAAAGTCTGGATATTTTAAATGGGATTGCCCACTGATTAAAACTGAAGTTCGACAGACTGATGCAGGGAATAGTGACACAATCTGTCCATCAGCAAATTCCAGGCCACAGCAGTATCTGACTACCACTGTAGGGAAAAGTATCTATCTTTCTGAAAGTCCTGGGGGACTCATCTGAGATCCTAGTTGATTCTGGAGCATGAGTTTCTCTGTTACCTGAAAAGCAATGGAAATAAGCCTATAGGAAGAGACTATAAAAATTAACTCCCTCCTCTAGCGTGGTCAGAGGGGGAAATGACCAAAAACTGAATGTAATGGGCAATTGGCAAACCACTATGGAAACTGACAACCTTAAACTGCATAGGATTTTATTGTAGCATGGGACTGTGATCAAGGGACATTGGTTGGGACTGATTTTCTAAAGAGATATGGAGTTAACCTTAATGTGGGGGATAAAACATAGAATATAATTGGAAAACACATTCCTGTAGTTTGCCAGAATGATAAAATTGGTTTATATAGGGTAACTGTTGTGGAGATTGTAATAATCCCCTCAGGGATGCAAGGAGTATTTTCAGTCCAGGTAACAGCTATAGTAAATAATGACAGACTAGAAAGCATTATCTGGAGGGACACTGGGCAGGTATGATTTGCTGGTGTCACACTCCTTGGAAAAATGAAAATGGGAGCTATATGGTTCCGGATAGCTCATTTAGGAACAGAAGTTCAGAGTCTAAAGTAGTGTAGTAAATTAGGGGAGTTTTCTCCTTGTTGTAAATGAAAAAAAGTGAGAAACCAAGTTCTGATCAACGTATCAAAATGGCCTGGACAGGTGTCCATACACTCCAATAAGATTTTCACAAAAAGTTTTATGGAAACACAAATGTCACATCTTGTATTGCAGATAGGATCAAGATGGATGCAGCAGTAGAGGCCACTGCATGCTGCCACCTTGCCTATATGATATCTGAGATGGATGAAGTAGTATGGCAGATCCTCACATCTAACATATCAAATAAAACGATCTACAGCCCAGGTAGCCAAACTCAATGTTCATGTCGAACAGGCATCTCAGCATTTTGATTGCTAACCTTTGAAAGAACATGACACTTGGTATAACCAGGGGTATTCTGGAATGGGACCTATCAATTTCCTGGCAACTCAAATCACTGCAGATTGGGCACCATCACTCCACATCTGTTCTCCATCCTGACCAATACAGCCTTGCTGATTGCTGACTGTGAGTTTCTCTAGCTTAAGAGGTGTCACATCCGGTCATATATAGTACTTGCAATATCTGGAGCCCTAACACAAGGGCCATGGTGGTTTTCCCTGGTCTATTGTTTGAGTCTTGACTATTTAACCAGATACCTCAAAGGCCCCCTTTGATTTGCTTTAAGATGCTCTAGAAAATTTTACCCCTTGTTTTGACCTATCTATGATTTGACTAACATAAGTAATACAAGAAGCTGTATTTCAATTTAGTCCCACAGGTTCTCTTCCATTAATATGCACTTATTATGGCCTAGATTCTAATTCCCTTATTCAGTCTGAGTAGTACCTTTTCCTTCAAATTATCTCATGGCCACCATGGCAATAACTCATGGATTAAGGTGCTCCTCAGTATGAGTAAGGGTAGCAAAATGTGGCCTCGTGTTTGGAACACATATAAGAATTTGGGGCTAGAGAAACAACCTTTTTGCTTAGTACAAATGTGTTGAACTTGCCTAAGATATAAAATAAATTGGTCACATGGCTCCCCACTTTCATAATTCAAAGTATCACGTCAGATGATTTGATTGTTTTCTACAGACTGTTGAAAGACAGGTTACCATATGTGAACCTCCAAATCAGTGCATTTAGTCAGTTGAATTCAGAAGATTTAATATAGCAATATAGTGTTTCTATTACATTTGACTATCCTTGTTGAGAGAAAAAACAGCTGAAATATTTCAAGATTATATTTGGATCCAAAATGGATTACATAGCAAATAAACAATTTATACAGATATAAGGGGGTCAATGAAACCTATTGTGATAGCAGGAATTGACCTGAACAGTAGGACAAAGGTGTAACTTTAACCAGTATCTGAAATTCATTATATTTCCAAATGTGAGATTCCAACATGAGGGAAATGAAGCCCTGTGTGTATCTGCATATATTCAAATTACACAGCTTTACACAGATATGATCATTGTGTGTTTTTCTAACCAAAATGATATCACAGGACATAAAACACAGTATCACACTTAGTCTTTATCATTATGGAGTTGTAAGAACCGCCTGAAAAATGCTCAATACTAAAATTAACTTTACAGATATTTTGGCAGTGGTTGGGTGTATGGGTAGTAATCGTAATCAGGGATGGGTGCAGCTTGTGGAGATTTACAAATGTCACATTTTTTGTGGTTGTTCAGAAACCAACTATAGTGAACCATCTATTTAGAGCTGGCTCCAAACCAGAACACTGGATCAAAACCTCAGAAACACTAGGGATGGAATGACTTATTAGATCATTTAGTGCAAAATTGTTCCCTGAAGTGCATTTTCTACAGTTCTGTCCAACATAGCTTTTAATGTCCCACTCTTTCTTCTCCAGTTATTACCCAGTTTTCACTGGATTTTTCTCTTTGCCCCCTCCCCACTCCTCTTTTCACAACCTTTGGTCAGAGAAATGCAAATCCAGTACCATTTAGTTTGAATCTAGCTTTTAAGTCCACAAAGCCTGAGTGAGTCTGAGATAAGGTAGAATGAGTACACCCACCCCTAGCAGGAATCATGTGTTGCATTCCTCATTTCAGTTTCTCAATGGTTTCTAATTTAGGGATACAGATGTAATCCCTAATCCTCTCTTTTTATCTTGACATTCATTTATCACACATTAGCTAAGGCCAGATCTTTAGCTGGTATAGAGCAACAGGCTTCATTGAGGTCAATAGAGCTACATCAATTTACACCAGTTGAGGACCTGGCCCCAAATCATTTTTGTCTTCTGTGTCAATTTGGCAATAACACGTCTTTAATAGTTATTTCCTCCTCCATTCTAATTATTCACCTAAACTAATCTTTTCGATTTTTTTAAAATTTTCCTTCTGTTTAAAGATACACCCTCTCCACTCCTCTGCTTTTCTCCGTAAAACATTTTCTTTTGGAACATCCTGTAACTTATTACCCAGGCTCTTCCTTTGGGATAAGCTAGGCCTCTGTAATAGAGATTGTCATAATTTTCATTTGTCATGCATGTGTTCAATTCCACCATTGTGCTTCTCACTCTTTTTGCATATATGTAAAAGCACTTAATTTATTTTCCAGTTTCCTCAAAAATAATCTGGATCAGCTTCCTCGGTTTTCCTTGTTTTAATGTTGATTTCCTTTGTGTGGTATAACTGTGACATTATCATTCTTCATTCCAAGGAGTTTATGTGCATGCTAGAATATAGCCTCTTTCCTCTTCCCTCCCCAGTAGGTTAAGTTTTGCCTCAATCTATTGAATTCTTTTCTATTCATCATTCGTTTTTCTTTAGTTACCACACATATTAGGCTCATCATCTGCTGCCTTGCTCAAACATTTGCACAGCAAAGAATAATAGTGGATCTGAGCTCATCTAAAGTGTCTTTATTATCCACTAAACAAGAACAGACTCTATTATTCACTGATGAATTCTCCCCATTAAAATCTCCTGAGCATCAAATATTTAGGATTATTTTTAGTAAAGACCATGCTGTATGTGTTCGTTTCAAATACTGATCATCCCACAAGAAAATGTGGCTGCCCAGGCACCATAGTTCTGATGTGAATTCTTCTTGTCATTATTTAAATCAATGTGGAATTGTTTCTTTGGATGATGTATCGACTACTCCTGCTGGTGACTGACAGCATAGCATACTGAAAGAAAACAAGAGTGTGGAATGAGTAGATCATCCTTTGCCTCATCACAATTCAAGAACACCTACTTAGATGTCATTTGCATAAACACAAACCAAACCAAACCTACACAGCATGTGCACAGCTTTCAAGTAAGCCCTCATTAGGGAATCGGAAAAAACAAATTACTTCACAGGAGGTCTTTCAATAGCAAAGCTATTTAAACCAAATGTAAAGGCCTTTCCCTCTACAGATTCTTCCATCCAGCAGTAGTTGAACCAACGAGCCCACACATAAGTGATGAGTGCAGAGTTTGCTAGCCCCAACTCTCTCTCTACCAGACCAGATTTCAGCCATTCTGAGATACGGGGGGTGGCTCGTAAAACCATAAAACTTTCAGAATACCTGAAGACAAATCATTATCCAACCAGGAGGCCAAGAGTCTTAAGGAACTGGTCATATATTATGGCTACATACTCTCCATTGCTATGGATGCTGTAGTACCAAAATGCCCCCTCCTTCACAATTGCTCCTACTGATCACTGTGCTTTTAAATAACCTGGGGCAGTTGAACCTACAAGACTGGAGACTTGAATGTCAATGGCGGAAAATGCAAGCAGCCATGGACAAATGAAGTCATAGCACAAGTAGTATAGAACAAGAGATCCTCCTTCTCTGTTATAGTAACCACAAGTCCATGCCCTAGCACTGCTTGCTGAAGAATTATCTTGTTTCTCAGAAAATATTGTGCTAATTTGAGACAGACTGTCAGGATCACAGAAATTAAAATTTATGACCTTGGCCCATAAATCCTTTTCTTCCCTCACAACATTCAGACAAGAAAAAGTTCTAAAAGTTCTGCAAGATATTAGAGATATAACACACATCTGACCTGCACTTTTCCTGGCTCTTGAGAGACAGTCAGAAGCTCCTGGACCACCTAAGAAAGAAAACATAAATGCCTCTGTGGCAATGTGTATAAACACCTCCCTGGACAGCAGAGGTTTAAAGAGAGCTCTGGGCTCAGGAGGCCGTGCCTTGTCACCCTAACTGAGCATGCTCCAATTGGAGGCAGAGTTTAAAAGGGATCCAGCCAGCTCAGTTGAGGCCGCACAGGGCAGGGAGAAGGACCTGCTCTGGGAGTTCCAGTGTAGGACATAGCCAGACCCAAGCCAGGAGAAGGAATGTCTGCGAGCAGCAACTCCGATGGGTCTGAGACCAGTAGGCAACCCGCAAACTGGTACTCATGTGGATGTCCTGCAGCCTGATGCAGGAAAAAGGGAGGTCAGAAGTGACCTAGAGAGACTGACTTGTGGCCCCTCAGGGTGCAAGGCTCTGAAGAAACCTTACGGAGCTCTGGGTTGGAACCCAGGGAAGCAGGAGGGCCAGGGTTTCCCTACCCCTCCTGTGGCAGTAACCACTGGGAAGAGCAACTACCAGAGAATGTAACCAGTATGTGACAGACCATGGACCTGTTCACAACCTCCTTCAAAAAAAATCAGATTGTCACCTTCATAAAACCATATAATTAGTACTTATGAAACCATCATTTGAAGCACATACCCTTGCCACTTGCTGTCTACCATCCAATTCCTGAGCAGAACTGACTGATTCAGTTTCCCGCATGCTGCTGGAGTCCAGAAGACTTAACATACTCATTGCCAGCACTATTGACACACCATTGACACACCAGTCTAGAACTTGCTGTCATTCTTGTTCAACATGGACTTCTCCCAGACAACTTTCAGTCCAACTCTATCCGTGTATCTAGTCAAGGGACACCATCATAGGACCTAACTACATCAGCCACACCATCAGGGGCTCATTCACCTGCACATCTACCAATGTGATATAAGCCATCATGTGCCAGCAATGCCCCTCTGCCATGTACATTGGCCAAACTGGACAGTCTCTATGCAAAAGAATAAATGGACACAAATCAGACATCAAGAATTGTAACATTCAAAAACCAGTAGGAGAGCACTTCAGTCTCTGTGGACACTCAATAACAGACTTAAAAATGTCCATTCTTCAACAAAAAAACTTCAGAAACAGACTTTAACGAGAATCTGCAGAACTGGATTTAATTTGCAAACTTGGCACCATCAAATCAGGCCTGAATAAAGACTGGGAGTGGGTCGGTCACTACAAAAAATAATTTTTCCTCTGATATTCACCCCTTCTTGTCAACTGTTGGAAATGGGCCACATGCACCCTGATTAAATTGGCCTCGTTAGCACTGACCCCCCACTGGGTAAGGCAACTCCCATCTTTTCATGTGCTGTATATTTACACCTGCTTACTGTATTTTTCACTCCATACATCTGATGAAGTGGGTTATAGCCCACAAAAGCTTATGCCCAAATAAATTTGTTAGTCTCTAAGGTGCCACAAGGACGCCTTGTTGTTTTTGCTGATACAAACTAACACGGCTGCCCCTCTGAAACCTGAGTCAGGCCACTTCCTCTCACAATATGAGTGGAAGGTCTAGTCATAATGGTCTGACATTGAAAGCCCATGACAGCCACTAGGTGGCATTGGAGTCAGCCCTTCCTTAGCTTCCCAGCTACCTAGGAAGGCCCTGCTTTAAGTGGCCTAGCCTGTACTGAAACTGAGGTATAGCTGAAATTAAAGTGTAACTGAGGTATACATTCTCTGACTCGCAACAGGGCTGAATGATTCAGAAAGACTTAGTTTCACGTGGTTTTTTAGTGGAAGTAAACAGTAGGCATTTTTAAGCTGTTTTTATTTAATGTTTGTATTATGCTGTTTTTAGTGGTAGACTGTAACAGATTGACAAGGATCTTTTTTGGTTATCTTTAGTTCAGACGAAGATACATTTTAATGCTGTTATAATTTTAAAGGGAGGGAGTAGATGTTAAATGACAATTACTTAATTGCTTTAACAAGTTTGGAATTGCTCAGTTGCAACTCTAGTCCTGACTCACAGAAAGAGCAGGGCAAATTATTCATTGCAAATAGGACAAATTTGACAGATTGACTTTCTTCCTGACTGCAAACAAATCACATTGTTTATGAAAATATCAAAATGTCATTTATTCATCTCTTTTTGCAAAATTGTTTGACAGATAATTTCTGAGAACATATTTCAGAAGATTTCACAAAATTGTATTTTACATTTCACATTTGTATTATACATTTCACAAAATGTATGTATCTATCTAGGTTGTTATATCATAGTATTTGAGTGCCTCTGTAATATCTGCGTACTTTTAGGTATTCCTTTGGAATTTACAGTGTCAGCAGTGTGACCAGTTCGCTCAGACACATGATATGGTTTCTGTTCCTTGACAGGATATTTAAAAATGAATGCCTGAAAAAATCCCTGGGTTCATATTCTCTCTGGAAGAGAGTGGTCTTGGAGGCAGCATTATAAGGATAGCGTGCGCACACACAAACTTAGAGAATTTTAGCACATATGCAATCTTTCCCTGTTCTCTTTTCCGCCGAAAGGAACATTATGTTTGGCTACATATATGTAAACTCACATTGGAAAATATCTGTGCTCTTGACTGAGGGAACAAAAAAAGAAATATGAGCTATATGTACTGGCTGTCTAGCAGAATTTACATTCTTTTTTTCACATTTCTATAAAGTACTTGTGCCTGCATGTAAATTTAGAATGTTATTGAGTCACATTTTTTTCTTTCTTATTTAATTGACTCCCTGCCTATATTACAGAAGTGAAAGAGAAAAGTATTCTAGTAAAGATTTTACCACAAGTCTATTTAACTGTAGTTATGTCACCTAATTGTAGTAGCTGAAAATAATGTGGTAATTAAGATAATTATGATGTCATTGTGATTAGATAAGACATTCTCTTAAAAATGATATATTTAAATGGTGCTCTATATTTTTTCCACCACAAATTTACAGAGAAAAACAAAATGTTTCTAGCTGCCAGAAGTTAAAGGAGAATCCCAGACCAAAGGAGTTAAGTCCTGTTCCTGTGCTTCATAAATCATTAGTCATAACCATTCTGGAATCAGAACTCAGTTGGCAGTTTTGCTGATGATAAAGGAGGCAGAAACACACAGAACTTGTTCTTCTCCAGCTACCACTACTCTCATTGACTCAGACAGTGACTTGCAAAAACTTATTTTTGTTAGAAAATTAAAATTATATTACTTTGAAAATGAAATGTCACTTATATAGTGATTTTTCTGACTTGGCTTTAATTTCCACTTAGACTGGAAAGCTACTGAGAAGAAATGATACTTGCACATTTTCATATATTGCATGCTAAAATGGTACTCTTAATTTCTAAAAAAAATGATGTAAATGCCGATGACACATAGTTGTATGATTTTTAATTTTTTTCTTTCCAAACAAATCCAAGATTTCCAGATCAGTGATAATTTTGTGTCAGTGACATACACTTCTAGATGTAGAAAGGCATTCCCAGAACATCTGCATGTTTATGACCTCCATCATACTTTCTAACCTGTTTGCCAACTTTACATCACATGATAGTTCTCTTCATTTCTCACAGAATCATTGGTATGCTTCATTAATTCTGCCTCACTTTCCTTCAGTTTTATTATTTTCTTCTCGGTGGAATGTATATGTCCTCAACAGTGATGATTCTTCTCTACAAAAAAAAAAAAAAGAAAGAAAGAATTCTACATGCACTGTTTTCTTCTTGGCATAATATAATTGTGCACATGTACAAATCCCTCTATTACTGATTTCATCTTCTATAATAAATAGAGATTAGGAACACATATAGTGAAAAGAGTTACTTAGGTATAGTATAACTATTTACACTATTTTGGATCATTTCATATGGCATGATTAAGTTACCAATAAATGTTTATTCTAGCACAGATGCTAATTGTATAAATCCAGGAGCCTTGACTAGGAAATCTCAGTTCATGTTTTGTTTAGAATTAGATGGTTTGGGTTGTTACATTTGCCTTAAACTCAATATTAACAGGAATGTTTTGCTTTGAGCCATATCCAAATAAAATACTGATGACAGAGTTTGGTAATAACATGACAAACTAAATTAAAATGAAGTTAGCATCTGACTTGAAACTTAAAAAAAAACAAAAAAACAAATTCAGAAAAAAAAAAACAAAAAAAAGGGAAATTCAGAATGATGGCTTCTGTACTTTGTCCCTAGCTCACCCCTTTATGCATTGGAGAACTGTGTAATGCTATGCACCACATGTCCCACAAATATTAAACTTATACACATTAAGGGGAGTTAAGGACATACTGGTTGTTTTCCTATTTCTGTTCAGTTATTTATATAGATTTACATGTCTTTGACATGGCTGCTTTTTATCAGAACTTTGAGTGACATGATGGCATTATATATGTGGTATGTTTCCTATAGACTGCATTATCTATCTTTAGTTACCCCTGAGGGTTAAGTGTTTGATCAGCAATATACTGGTCACAGATAGAAAGATAGCTCTGGATAGAAGTATTCCTTAATTTGGTGTTATGTCTGCCTATCCATGGAGGTGCTTTTGTTGTCTTTAACCCTGTTGATCATGGAATTTAGGAAGCTCTCCAGGCAATCAGATGCAGTCAGAGATCTGATCTCAGATTTGTCACCAAAAAGTTGGTAGTACTTCTAGGGCGGTGGCCCTACTGTAGGATACTTGTTGCACTTTTGCGTCTTTTATTGTGGTGTCATTCACGATTCAGATAGCCAAGAAGAGCACTTTGAAACCTTTCAGAGAAACAGCCATGTTAGTCTGTATTCACAAAAAGAAAAGGAGTACTTGTGGCACCTTAGAGACTAACCAATTTATTTGAGCATAAGCTTTCGTGAGCTACAGCTCACCTATGCTCAAATAAATTGGTTAGTCTCTAAGGTGCCACAAGTACTCCTTTTCTTTTTGAAATCTTGGTCTACTGTGTGTGCTAATCCTTTCAGTGCTATCCTTTTCATGTGGGAGGGAGTCAGTTTGACTTCAAGGACTTCAGTTAAACTGGTGTGAATCCAGAGTAATTACATTTTCACCAGTTTTATTGAGAACTACATTTATCTATGATCAGAGAAATGGTCACAGTTTCAAAAGAAAGAAAGAAAAATCTGCAGCAGGAGAAGGATTTCTGTAATAATTGGATAAAAGGTGAATTCCACCAGATTTTATGGCTCTGATCGTAAGAGTGAACACAGCATTTTGTTTCAAGGATTTTGAGTGTGTCCAGAGCTTCTGCTGAGAGCTGGTAAGAAAACAGAACTTCCATCCTGCAGGATTTTCTGATGTTTCAAAATTTGTTTTCATCCCAGATCAGAATGAAAACTTTAAATCTCAAAATTATTTTGTGGAATGAAATATTCTAAAATATTTTGATTTGGAAACACTGAAATTACCTTATTGAAACGTTTTTGATTGATAATGTAACACAATACAGTACAATCTAATCTAATATTGTCTGTGTGAAAGAAATCAGGGAAGTCGAAATGACATACTCAGTTTTGATTTTTTATCATTCTGAAATGTTTCTGTTGAAAATTTCATCAAAATTGACATAGTCCTGCAAAACGTTCTGATTTTTGATGATACAACATTTATTGATAGAAAGCTGCTTCAGCAAAAAAATTTCAGCCAGCTCTACTCTGATCATTAGATTCTTTCTCCAACTCTCATCACCCCAAAACACTTTTATCAGGAGCCTGACAATATTCCGCATGCCATAAAAGACTAAATAATGTTCACATGCACACTTTATCCCCCCCACCCTCCCCGGGAAGTGCTGACTGTGGATTAGAGCACAAATCTGGGATCCCGGACTCCTGCATTCAGATTTCTGTTTGGCTCTAGACATTTGCATGTGCCTCAGTTTACAATGTAAAATAAGTATAACATGCACTTGAGTTACCTCTCAGTTGTGTTCTCAGATTTAAATAATTAATATTTGTAAAACTGCTTTGAAATCCTCAGGTGAAAGAATCATAGAATCATAGAATATCAGGGTTGGAAGGGACCCCAGAAGGTCATCTAGTCCAACCCCCTGCTCGAAGCAGGACCAATTCCCAGTTAAATCATCCCAGCCAGGGCTTTGTCAAGCCTGACCTTAAAAACCTCTAAGGAAGGAGATTCTACCACCTCCCTAGGTAACGCATTCCAGTGTTTCACCACCCTCTTAGTGAAAAAGTTTTTCCTAATATCCAATCTAAACCTCCCCCACTGCAACTTGAGACCATTACTCCTCGTTCTGTCATCTGCTACCATTGAGAACAGTCTAGAGCCATCCTCTTTGGAACCCCCTTTCAGGTAGTTGAAAGCAGCTATCAAATCCCCCCTCATTCTTCTCTTCTGCAGGCTAAACAATCCCAACTCCCTCAGCCTCTCCTCATAAGTCATGTGTTCTAGACCCCTAATCATTTTTGTTGCCCTTCACTGGACCCTCTCCAATTTATCCACATCCTTCTTGTAGTGTGGGGCCCAAAACTGGACACAGTACTCCAGATGAGGCCTCACCAATGTCGAATAGAGGGGAACGATCACGTCCCTCGATCTGCTCGCTATGCCCCTACTTATACATCCCAAAATGCCATTGGCCTTCTTGGCAACAAGGGCACACTGCTGACTCATATCCAGCTTCTCGTCCACTGTCACCCCTAGGTCCTTTTCCGCAGAACTGCTGCCTAGCCATTCGGACATTATGCTGGATAAATGTGTGGTAGGAGGATTTTTTGGCTGCAGTAATTTCTTCATATCTTTACCAAGTGTGATAACTGAAAAAGGTGTACTTCTTCTCTAAGTCACTTTTGTCTCTTGTGATATGGGAATCCAGGCTTTGTGTATTTAAATAGTTCAAACAGAGCAAAACAGTAACGTTTTGACATTTTATTCCTTGAACATGCTCTGGTATTAAGTAGTGGCAGAAAGTTTCCTGTGTTAAGCAATAAAGCAAAGCATTTTTACCATAAGTGGAATGTCATGTACTGCATTATCAGACTGAGTTCTCCCTGTTTCTCATATTTTCCCCATGTGTTTATTTAAAATCATAGGTTTGATATTTTGAGCCTGATTTCCTATTAATCTTTTATTAGATTTGGGTGGATTGTATGTTTGAGTCATTTGTTCTTGTTTATTCCTATGGACATTCTACAGTATGTGTCCATTTCTGCAGAGTAGAAGGCTAGATGCTTCAGTTGTTTAGATATTTATCAGAACAGGCTTTGCAATCTAGTAAATAGTCTATCTTTTATAAGGTTTTTTGCTTTTGAAAAGTCGGAGTGAGTATTCCAGGCAAAAGTTTGACATTTGTTATAATTCTTTGTGTATGATTTGTATTTCGACATTGCAATGGCCATAGATGTGTGGGATATTTGGATTACAGTCCACACTAACATTATAATTTACACAAGCCCAAGACATAAAATTTAAACTTCTGCATAGACTATTTAGGTGATTTCTTGATGCTGACCACATAAACAGCATTAGACAGTGCTCTGGGGTATTATGCCCCAGCCTTTGATGTTTTATAATGTAGATATTTTCTTCAAAGACAAATTGCTATTGGCTTTGTGTGGTTTCCAATAAATTCTTAGAAACAATCAGTTTAGAATGGCAATGCTTTAAACTTTGTTGATATATCTAATGTTGCATTACAATGAAGTCTTAAATCTAACTTATCCTTAGTCCTACAGTGCAGTCCTGATACAGATTACGGTATTGTCCCAGATTTGCTGATGTCAAAAAAGATATGGAGTGGGCTATTTCCTTGTTTGGAGAGATAGTAGACACAGATTCAGGATATTCTTTCCTAGACTATCATATTATGCATATAGTTGCTCTTATAGCTTTGAAGAAGAGTGGAGAAAAACAGCAAAAGCAGCATCAAAGCTCACCTCTTTCGGAACTCCAGCAAGAAAACTCTGTCCTCAGGTTCCCAACCAGAAAGCAGTTTCTCTGTGTGTCTAAACTCCTCCCCAAACATATTAATACATGTGCCTAGCGGTCAATTCAAATCATATATGTGTTGCTATGCCATTGGGTGATGGGGTATATACCCATCTAACTGCCTAAATAGAGTTAAGGATGAATTAGGAATGGGAAATGGAATTTAACCCAATATTATGACATTTTTATTAACAAGGAATAGCACAGATGTAAGTTAAATTTCTATTAGCTATTAAAAGCTGCTAAAGTCTACTTTTTTGTTGTTGTTGTTGTTGCTGTATTGTGGTTAGAGGATCCAATCGCTCCATCAGTCTGATTGTGAGTGATGGTCACCTCTCCTCTCTTCTAGTATATATGGAGTTCTGTTTCTTTTTCCTTTTGCATGACACAACAGTTTTCAGTTTTTCAGATGGAAATAGTATGAGAATGTTCATCCATCCCTAATGACTATAAAGTGAACAGGAATTGCGCTGTCTCACTGAACCCAGAATTGCAGCACTCTTCCAGTAAATCAGAAATTGTTGGGTGCAAGTAATGGTATGTTTAAAGCTTTTGATTTTTCAATTTGAAAAAAAAAACTGCATTGAGAAAAATAAAAACTGATGCCTCTTAACAATAGTGATCTATTATTATTATTATTATTTATTTAAGTATGAGATATTCAGTTGAGACAGGGTACATTTTTAGGGAAGAAGGCTCAAGTTTTCGTGCTAAAAATGTAACTGTATGCTTATATGTCTGGATGCAGGTACTAAGAGTGTGCACACAAATTTAAGGGTAGATTGTAACTTTGGGCATAACCTTCAGGAAGGGTTGGGTAGGATTTCTTTAAAGTATGCAGAACTGGCCTTTGCTCACAATACAGTTGTGATGTTGCACTCCATAATGTTTTATGGAAATATGCTTATGAGTGTGAATACAATGTAACTGGAATATGCTTCATGCAAAAGGTCTCTTGTAAGGTATCATTACAAAGCTTATGATCTACTGAGTGTGTTCATCTTATTTGTTTGCATGTATTATTTCTATGTCTGAGGTTAGGAAAATAAGATATAAACTTGTATTACTGATGTAAACCCATTAAGTGGAAGCCATTAAGGGTGCTTCAGAATCAATGACCTGTAAAGGGCTCTGTCTACTTGCAAACCTTCCTGGGTACATGTGGGCCATCCCTGGAAGAATGGAGGATGGGGTCTCACAGGAAATGTGAACATGTCACCTGATACCGGAATCCATCTTAAACCTGGTGCGTTTCCTTTTAGAAGGTGGGGTGGGGACCCAGAGATACAAAAGATTCCCACCTTGTGCCAAAGCTATAAAAGGGGTGGAAGAAAACAAAAAGGGCTGCCAGTCATGAGAACACCCTTGCTTTCCACCTAAGATGTCTGCTGGAACTAACAAGGACTGTACCCAGGGAAAGGATTGGGCACAGAGTAGGAAGGAGTCTAGTCTATGAAAGAAGCTTATTGGAACATCTCTGAGGGTGAGATTTACCTGTATTCAGTTTCTTAATGTATTAGGCTGAGACTTGCGTGTTTTTGCTTTATTTTGCTTGGTGACTTACCTCGTTCTGTCTGTTATTACTTGAAACCACTTAAATCCTACTTTTTATACTTAATAAAATCACTTTTGTTTATTAGTAAACCCAAAGTAAGTGATTAATATCTGAGAGCGCAAACAGCTGTGCATATCTCTCTATCAGTGTTATAGGGGGCAGACAATTTTATGAGTTTACTCTGTATAAGCTTTATACAGAGTAAAACAGATTTATTTGGGGTTTGGATCCCATTGGGAGCTGGGTGTCTGGGTGCTGGAGATAGGAAACCGGCTGAGCAGTTTTTAGTTAAAGTCTGCAACTTTGGGGGTGTGGACCAGACCTGGGTCTGTGTTGAAGCAGGCTAGGGTGTTTGGCTCAAGAAGCCAGGGTTCTGGAGTCCCAATCTGGCAGGGAAAACAGGCTCAGAGGTAACTTCAGTATATCAAGTGGCAATCCCAAGGGGGACTCTGCAACCGAACCCGTCACAACAGTCAATAAGAGTTTTATGACTGACTTCAGTGGCCACGGAGTTAGGCCAGCTCTAAGCACTCTTGAAAATCTCACCCATTTTGCTTCACGAACACCCTTCTCAGTTGCAAATCCTTTTTGGCTTCCACCTGGCAGAACGGGGGATAGTCATTTACTCTTATCCCAGTAGAAAATTTCAGCTAGAACCAGTCACAAGTTTTTCACCAAAATGTTTATTCAACAAAAAATGGCTTTTTGATTAATGAGAATTTTCACAGAAAATTTTCACTTTGGTTGAAATGTTCAGCTGCTTTGATGGAAAGCCAAAAACTTCTCTGTTTTGGGGGTTTCGCCTCATTTGGAATAGAAGTGGGAAATGAAGCAAATGGTAGGGGGGACTGAAAACGTGTTTGTTTTTTTTCCTGTGTCAGAAAACTGAAAAATTCAGTGGGTAGGAACAGAAGCAGCCAGAGCTGCTACTCTGGTTGGAGGGCTCGATGTAACATGGGGCTCAGCCAGTATACCACACCTGTCCTCAGCACCACCCTAGGATCCAGAACTGTGCAGGGAAGACCCCCAGAGATTCTGGGAGCACTAGGATCCAGCTGCTGCCTCCTCTCCCCTTATGGAGCATGGGGGAAAATTTCAGAAAACAGCCAGCCAGGGTGTCTACCCAGGTGTGATTCCTGACCTGGGTAGACAGACTCATAGGAGTTGAGCTCAAGCTAGTGTGCTAAAAATAGAAGCATGGACATTGCAGCATTGGTGGCAGCTCAGGCTAACCACCCGAACCCACCTTAGATTCAGGGGTAAGAGAGGCTTGGACTCAAGGCAGCTAGCCCGAGCTGCCTTCCACATTATTATTTTTAGCATGCTAGCTCAGACTGAGCTACTGAAAATCTGACTAAATGTGCTGGGAATCACACTTCCTAGCTGCAGTGCAGACAGACCCTCAGAGACTCCAACCACAACAGGGACCTTTGGACCTCTGGACATTGCAGTCGAAAGCATTGAAAGTTCTCTGACTTTCCCTGCTCTGTAGTGATTGGCTGTTTGCTCCAACCTTCCCTCTTCCTCTTCCCTTTAGTGTCCCCTCTCCCTTCCCGTTTCTTTCCGTTTAGCTGATCCCCTCCTAAGTAACACCCCTCCCCTTCTGTTTGCTGCCTTCCTACTGATGACTCTGCTTGTGTGTTTTGCTCCTTCCCCTACCCTTTGTCTTGTCTACTCAAATGGTAATAATCTCTTTGAGGCAAGGACTGTCTACTACCCTGAGTTTGTACAGTGCCTAGCACAATGGGGCCCTGGTCCATCACTGAGGCACCTAGGCACGACTGTAATGCATGTATTGATGATTATTTAATTATTATCATTATTAGTAATAAACGTTTTTATTTTGTACAATTTTTTTTTTGCTGAAGTTATGTAACCTTTTTCAATTAACTCTAATGACAGCAGCCCCAAGCCAGTTTAGCTGTGCTCACACCTATATGTGGGGACTTGAGTTCCAGGAAGCCTATGCAGAGATGGAGTGGTAAAGTTTAGTTCCCTTTACTCCTTTAATCACTGAATTTTTTAGGCACCTAATTATCCCACCTGTGCACACGATTTCCTTATAAATTCCCAGTAATTGCCCATGGTCTTATGGTTGCACTCCTGCACATGGAACTCAGCTTTCCTTTTTAAAAAATGTGGGTTTGTCTGACTCTTGCAAAAGAGCTCTGGAACATTCACCCAAACTGAGCTATTTGGTTAGCTGAAGATCTGTGGCTGCTTTATAATACCCATGATTCATGGAGCACAAAATATTAGTAACATTTGTTCGTTTCACAACACCCCCTCTACTTTTGCTGTCTGAAATAGATTAAACTTTATAGAAGAATTAATGTGACTAGACTTGCATTTTTTAACAAAGAATTTAACTTTTCTTTTTGTGTGAAAATGGAGACACAATATATTTTTATAGCTAATTGTTGTATTATTTATGAAGAATAATATTGTAAGTGGTTTAACAATAAATCTTTAAAAAACAAATTAATCCAGACTTCTTATGTTTCTCAACATCCTAAAGTTCTGTGCTCACAAACAAACCATATTGCCAGTTACTGAGAGGATTAACTGTATTTATTGTTATTTCCTGTAAATTTGCCATTGAAGGAACAGAAATGGACACTGTGTGGAGTCAAGCATGGGGGTTTATTACACACAGCACTGGCGGAGTCTCACTTTGCTTATTAGGCTCAATGAGAAACTGCTAAGCAATTGATTACAATAGATTATATAGGATGCCAATGGGCAGAGAGAAGTGATGGGGTGGGAGTTCCCGAGCCCCTGGGTAGGTTCTAGCTGCAAGACAAGATTCGCACAATAAGCCAATAGTCTAAAAAGATTACATAATGGCTCCGCCCAGAGCTCAGGTTAACATTTTGCTAATACACAGGTGTTTTCCCTCAAACTTTTCCTGTTGCAATATGTAGGTTAAATCCTGATTTTTGGATCCATAGTAATGAGGTAGCTCTTCCAGTTGGCCAACAGGTACATTCCTGGGGGTTTAAAGGAAAAAGACAGGGAATAGCAATTGTTTTAGGGTTCACCATTGTGTTTCTGAGAACTAGAAGTGGCATCTGCGAGGGAGGATGTTATATCTCATACTGACATGTCAGGCCTCTCCCTGAACTATGGTTTGCATTTGAGGAGTGGGTCCATATCTCTCTTATGCACCGGGGAGTAGGCTTTGAGGCTTCTCTCAGGGCATTGTGTGCCTGTAATTTATGATAAGGACACCCAATTACTGCTCCCCATCTGGAGTTATGCTGACTCCGCTTATCTAGTTGAAACAAAACAAGGTTGTCTCCTGTTCACCCAGCTTTCCTTTAGCCATATATTGGCCATTGTTAGCTAGGCCTCATGCCTCAGACCAAGCTGTGGAATTTGGGCCTATGTGAAAAGTTCTTAACAGAGACTGTGGTTAAGATCTTACATACATATGAATGGATTTTGGCCCTTCACCCATCTAGAAAGTATGGCTGGAATACAATATTATTTTTTCTGATTAGTAATCAAATTACAGTAATATTAAAAGATATAAACTGTTGATTTGATGATTTCATATTAAACACTTTAGACTGAGGTGTCAAATTCATTTCATATGACTGGCCTGATCTGATACCCTGTCACTTAGTATGGGCCACATTCAGAAAAAGTTAGTAAAATAGAAATAGATAAAAGATAAAACATGTTGGTGATTACATACATTCATCCTTTGACTTGTTTGAATGTAGCGCCCCCCTATCCATCTAGTTACCTTCTTTAGCGCCAGTCATCTTATGGGTTGTAATGGACAGGCCTGGGTTCTTTTTGATCCCACCATCCAGTCAGCATGGTGTAACTTCTTTTTCTTCCCATATGAATGTATTTGGCTGTGCCTCCACTCCCCTTGCTTCTTCCTGGCAGGGTCACCAGGTCAGCTTGGGAGGAAAATTCTAATCGCCATTTACTTGTTGTATAGTTGGAGGCTTCCCAGAAATAGCACAAACACATGCAATATATTTTTAAACAGGAGATAAATATAACATAACAGGGTAAAACTCTGTTTTCAAGGTCACTGGTGCCCATGCTGATAATACGCCATGAATTTCCCCAGTCATGTGATCTGATACAGCAAATGTCAAATTAATGTCCTGTAGGTACGCGTGCCTTCTAGGGGCCATTGATGACCTGTGGCCATGATATCCTCTGTGCAGCAGTTAGCAATGTGGCTGACTGGGTTCAGAACAGCCCAAGAGGCTCACAAGTGGGATAAGGTAGTAAGTCCCTCTGCAGATTTAATAGGCAGCAGGTAATAAAATCCCCATACCCATACCCCCTGACTTGAGACCACAATTCAGGGAGTAGGGGATCTCCCAAACAATTTCCCTGACTAGCTAACTAAAAGAAGGTGCACTCATAAACTCTGTGACAGATCCTCAGGTTCAGAGATGGCAACCATTGCTGACAGGCATCCCCTTCATATGGGAGTCAGGCTGCTTCTGCTGCCAGGATATCCCTTCACCACAAAGGGGTGCAGGGCTCAAGGTGCAGATTACACAACTGTATTAAAATCCAAACTTTAATCTCCCACACCAGCACTCAGACATACTCACAGCAGGCAGCAGCCCTAGACTAGCAGCCAGAGCAGAGCTGGCCATGTGGTGACTGATCTCACCTAGAGAGCTTGAGGGTTAACTTAGCCTGGCTGCGGGAAGTTTCACCAACAAAACTCTACAAACTGGGAGTCAGCTTGGAGCGGAAAAGGCTCAAGCTGGGGGATCTTGCTTTCAGGTCCCCAGAGGCCAGTTCTCAGGGGAAACCCGGCATGCAGCTGTCCACACAGCTAGTCCTACCCTATCCCTGGCTGGCTCCAGACTACTCCAAAATGGTTTCTCCCATCTCCTGAGCTCCCTTGAAAGGGCATCTTGCTCCCTATCAATTGCTGAGCAGGCTCTGAGTCTGCCTTTCCTCCCCTACCAACAGTGTGCTTCTCCCTGAGCTACCAGCACTCAGAGCCCCAGGAATCTAAATAACCTCCTTGGAGGTTACATGAAGTTTCCTTTTCTTTGACTTGCAAGGCTGGGGTATCTACTCCCTAGCTGGTGAGTAAGCATTTTTCAGTGCTATTTCCTCTCACCTGGACACATACCAGTTTCTGCCAGAATGATATGTGACACTGGCAGACCAGGTGCCAGCTCATGCTGAAACCCCAGACCAATTCACATGTGCATTAGTATAGATCAAAGTGATTGTTAAATGCATAAGAATGTATTTGGTGTTTAAACTTCATGAACCACTGGAATGTTACTTGCGATATTTTTGCTTTTCTGTGTCCTATTATAATGTAGTAGCAAACATTTACATTGTGTATACCACAGTAACTAAATAACGCATCAAAGGAGAAAAATGCCTTGTGGAATGCAAATGAAGAACACTAACAAAAAGAGCTAATTTCAAAGCAAGTGGTCATTGTGTGTGCTGATCGGAGGTTGAAGACTCAAAATGCATTCTCCACTCTGTCATCAAAACGAAAAGCCCATGTGGGTAGTGACCCTGTCAGCTTGTTTTCTGTGAGAAGAAACCATAAATATGGATTCAAGGAAAGATCCAGGATATTTGGATTGTTTGGTCTCTTACAGGGAAATTTACCAGATGCAAAGCAGAGATCCCCAGAGACAATCTGGGAAACCTGAAAAGACTTTTGGGAAACTGGCAGTTTATTACGTCACTGCCACCATCTGGAATTACAAACTGTGACTCACCTGTGAATATATTTTACCTGCTTTAACCTTTCAATAACTCTCATTTCCTTTTCTTAGCTAATAAATTTTTAGTTAGTTTACTATAGAGCTGGCTATAAGTGTTGTCTTTGGCATAAGCTCTCAGTACCAGCTGATCTGGGGTAAATGACTGGTCTCTTGGGACTGGGAGCAAATGTGGTATGATTTTTTTATTTAAGTGACATTTTATCACAAAGTCCAGTTTGTCTGGGTAACAAGATAGACTGAGGGGACTGTCTGTGATTCCATGGTAAGACTGATATAATGATCCAAGAGTTCATATTTGTAATTGTCTTGGTGAAATCTAACTATAGAGTACATCACAAATTTGGGGTGTCCGGCCTGTTTTCTGACAGTCTGCCCTGTCAGGAAGAAATGACCTTTATAAAATTATCTATTTTGGGTTTCCTGTACTTTCTCCTGAAACACCTGATACCAGCCACTGTCAGACACAGGATACCTGACTAGATGGACCACTCTTTTAATTTGATATGGAAATTCCTATGCCCGTAAGAAGGAAATGAGTTTGCGTTTCCAAGCTCCATAATGAGTTTCCAAGCTAACACAGATAAAGCAAAACACATGACAACCATCAGATGAGTGAGGGTGTAGGTGAGGTGATTGGCATAAGTAGGATTCATTAAAGAAGTCAGTATTAAAAAGGGGCTTAGAGGAGGAGATGGCAGGCAATTTGCAGAAACATGCTGTACCAAACATAGGGCCATAATCCTGCAATTGGTTGCACATGGGCAGACCCTTGCACCAGTACAGAGTGGCACTGAAGTCAATGGGGCATCTTTTAGGCACAAGAGTCCACACAAGACAGACCATGAGGAGAACAAGAAGGCAAAGCCAAGAATGTCTACAGGAGACAGAGGAATCTGTAAAGAGAGATAATTGGGAGCATCCATAGGAAACGATTTGGGGAACAGGAAGAACTGATAGAGATGTACACAGGGAAGAGATTATGCAAAATTGTCCTTGAATATGATTTTATTTGTTTTAGCAAGATTTTCAAAAATGTAAAAAAGTTATAACTTCACACTAAACATTTCCAACTACATAGAAATGAAAGGCCATGCTCGGGTCTGCCCATTTTCTCTTGGTTAGCATGCAGTGTTTTGTTTTGTTTTTCCACTAAGAATAGTATTCTATTACAAATGCTTCAGAACATGTGGCATTTCTAATAATGATGTTTTAGCTCCAAAAAGTGAGCAAATTGCTATTTTTGAAACGTCACTCCAGACAAAACAACTTTGACTCTGTAATTCAATCAAGAGGTATCAAAGGCTGCTTACTTAGAAACAATCACTGGAACTTGATATTTTATTGTCGGCAATCCTCTTATAAGTTAGATTGATATTATCTCAATTTGAAATCAGATCACAGTGAGATGAGCTTGAAAATAACATAAATTCCCCCAACTATGAACCTAATTCTGCAACAGGATCCACTAATGCAGACTCCAGTGCCTGTGCAGAGTCCCACTGAGTGCCTGTTAGGGGATCTCAGAGGAGACTTAGCTTTAAAAATATGGGTTTTTTTTCCAGTTACTTAAGAAATCTGAAGGAATCAAATATTGCACTTGGCTGCAAAAGAAGAGAGATGCCTATTCTAATTTTGTACTACAAATGTGATGATGGCTGTCTGTTTTTAATGTCAGTAGATTGCATGGATATTTTATGTTTTCCACTGGGTTTACTCAACTAAAGCATTGGCAAATGTAATTTTATTGTGAAGTTCAAAAATGATTAAAAGTTGACTTAAAAAACTATTCCATCAAAAGATCTCCCACTACAGCCCCCTAGCCCTGTGAGCCATTTATTTCCTTGGTGCAATTATTTATTTATTTATTTGGCAGGGAGGGCTGTCCTTTGCCTGTGTTCACAAGTAGTCCAGTTTGTGACTGTTTCAAAAGTCATTTTAACTCTTGAACAGATTGTTCCATGTTTATCTCAAATTTAAGGATTTTTTTTTTTAATCTCAGCCCAGTCAGAACAGTACCCGCCAGTGGCTTGTATTCCCTAGATGGTAGCTCTTTTTAGATGACTCCTGAGTCAGAACTACAACATTCTGTTTTGCGTAATGAATGTGACTCTCTCAACAACAATTTACAATATTAGAAGGTTCTGCATATTCCAGTCTTGGAAGAAAGTAGGGGTGGGATTTTCAAAAGTCACCGAAACAATTTAGATGCCAAATTTCCAATTTTAGTGGAAACTCAGCATCAATATTCCTTAGATAGCTTTGAAAATCTGCTTCTTATCATGTAGCCAATCTGTTATTCTTTTGCACTGGAGCTTTTTAAAATTACTTTCTCATTATACTAACTTGACTTAGGGGGAACAAATTATGTTAGCATTGTTATGCAAACTTAAACACACGAGTTAACCTTTGAAAGACTATAAAACTGATCCCTTACTCAAATGAGAAGTCCTTATTCATGTGAGTAATCCCATTGAAGTCATTGGAACTCGCATCAGAAGTAAGGATTTGTAGGATATGGCTCTCCATAAGGAGCAAGTTACAGTGTTCACATGCTTAAAGTGGCTCTAATCTTATATAAATATATATAAAAATATAACAGGTATGCAAGGGCACTATGAACCAAACATGTTAGTCACAGCTGTCATCACAGCCTTCTCAGTCACAGCTTTCCATGTGGCATGTTTACAATTATTGTACGATGTTCATATATTATGGTAACGGAGGCCATATCAGTACCTTAGAAAGACAGACATTGCTCATGTAATTACTGTATATTTAGCTGATTTGTCCTCATCGCTCCCAAAAATAGTTTATTAAAGATAATACCACTACAGAATATATGAGGAGGTAACAGAGCTGATGGATTATTCATTATGAATAATATCTCATGATTTGGCCATTTTTTGGTTACCGAACAAGTCCTCATTTCTGCAAATGTATTATATTATTCATAAGGTTCAACAAATAGTTTAGAAAAATTACTTTCAGCTTAGGGGTGGTTAGCGAGATGTTCTTTTAAATATTAATTGTTTGTAGTGTGTGGATGAGCCTCAGAGTTCCATGCCCAGGATTCCTGAGCTCCTAGGATGGCTGATTAAAACAGTTCTAAAGGAAATAATGGAACAATGAACTTCTTGTATGAACTTCTGGTCAGAAAGCCATTCATATTTAAATACATCGAACTTTTGGGAGTCACCAACATCACAAATTCCCACTGGTCAGCTGGATATTTGCATATAGTGAATAAAGAATTCCATATATTGTAGTAAATTGAACTTTGCATTTCTATGTGCAAAAATATTAAAATGAATTGTTTTGGGGGTCTTTTCTCACTCTCTTCTGGCAACAGGGATGCAACCTCATGCTCTGGGTGTCCTTAGCCTCTGATTGCCAGAAGTTGGGAGTGAACGACAGGGGATGGATCACTCACTCGATGATTGCCTGTTTCTGTTCAGTCCCTCTGAAGCACCTGGCATTGGCCACTGTCAGAAGACAGGATTCTGGGCTAGATGGATCATTGATCTGACCCAGTATGGCCGTTCTTATGCCTTGCTGCAGTACACACAACAAAGCCAGAGCATTCTGTCACTGTGCAACAGCTACCATGGCAAAGCAAATGCTTTTAAGCAGCATTGGCCATACAAATTCTTTTGAGGTTAATCTCATTACAGGACATTGAAGTAATCCAATATGGAGGTTACAAAGGTATAAATATCTGTGTCAAGATCAGCAGAAAAGAATGGACAAAAAATCCTTATAAGACATCAGTTAGACTATCCCCATTTGACCATAGAGAAACTTTGTGGTATTCAAAACAGATATTTACTTTTGATACAATAATGTAGTGCCAAAAAAAGGCACCGGAATACTGTATTTTCCATGTCAAATTTTATGGGCCAGATCCTCATCAATTAACATCAGGTGATGATCTGTCCCTTTAAATTTCCAGATGTATGCTTCCAAACCCCCTAGTGGTGTTTGGGTCAGAGTGCCTTGACGCAGACATTGTTAGTGTCAGGTTGTGTATGTTGAACTTCAGTGCCTCAGCACTTTAGGCAGAGTGAAAGGAAATCCCCTCCAGAGCTACCCAAGCCCAGAAGGGGAGATCGTTCTGAGGTTGACGAAGCTTGGTTACCCTGAGTAAAAAATGCCACTTTTGGGGGGATGCACAGGGAACAGCCTTGTTGCTCTGGACAACATGACTGGCCTGTGGGTGGTAAATAGTATCTTCCACCAACTGAAATGTACCCCATCTCTCTCCCGTATTTAAAAGTCACTTATCTGGTCTGGCTCATTTCTAGCTGGCAGTGTATCATATGTATATGTGATCTTGTAAAAAGCTTAATTGAAAAACGAGGAAAGCTGCCAATAAAATCCAGTGGAGTTTACAGATAAATCCAAAGTGATACAGCAGATTTGACCTGTTTAACTCAACAGGTCTATTTTACTTTTCAGACTGATTTCAATGTTACACTTTGTATGAACACATTTGCTGGTTCCTGTTACCCAAACCACATAGTTTCATAAACACTTACTGGAGACAAATATCTGGCCATTGATTTCATGTCTTTAATTAGCTCTTAGTTTACAATTGCTGTTCAGATAATATGCTGTTCTGCTGAGTCAGTGCATTTATTGGAAATACTTGAACATACCTTTCAAAAATGATACATACAAGATGGGATTATTTTCCCCGCATAGATTACAAAAAGGAGAAGGCTTCATCATTTTGTACAAGGAAGCTAACATTTCCAGGGCTGATTAAATGACATTTTAATAGAATCAGTGCCATATTAGATGTCTTTTGATTTACCTCTGTGTTCAATTAAAATTTTTGACTTCACCTTAGACTTCAGAGGTCATGACAGATAATTCTTTTGATGTGCTGAAAGTTTATGTAAAACTTTCCATCATAATAAAGCCTTGTTCTCTCTCTCTCGCTCTCTTTCTCTCTCTATCTCTCTCTCTCACACACACACACTGTTTTTTTCTTGGTTTGTTTTACCCATGTGTTGCTGGCAGCTGTGTTTATTATTGGCTCACCATTACTTTTTTAGCTGTCACCAAATGTTTTTAAGCTAGTGGGGTGTAGTGGAAAATCTGGCTGTATTATTAATGGCAGAATCAGCTACTGAGTAGACCTGTACACGATCCAGAAGCCAGTCAATGAAAAGGATTCCATTGACTCCAGTTGGACTTTGGATCAGATCTATTAACCATAACTAAATTAGTTCTCTTTACACCAATACTACGTAGTTGCACAGCAAGGACAGTACATTTTGGTTGTTTTGTTGTGGTTCATATCCCTTATGTTTTTGACTACTGCAGGAGTTCAACCATCACTCTGGAATACATTTAATGAAACATGCCTTTCTATAAGAAGGTTTACACAACCATGATTCCATGTTACTTGTTTCAAAAGAATCTGTAAGGACGCTGGTCAACAAATGCATTTGTGGGGAGGGGGGTATCAAAATTATTCACAAATCTGGTACAAATTTAGCAAATAGTTTCAGCTGACAAAAAAATTGAAAAAGTCAAATTCTTAATTTCAGCCATTTTGAGATGTAGCATTTTGACTTTTCATTTTGAAACAACGTATTTTGAAATTTAGCTAAAGTATTTTAAAATAACTAAATAAGAAATAGCATGAAAAACACCCCCAAATGATCAGAAACTAAATGAAAAAACATAATTTTGAGTCAAACAGAATAGTTTGAGTGACTAAAAATGAAATGAAAAACTGAAAAAAAAATCCATTTGAGGCTGAACTGAGATGAATTTTTTTATTGTTATATTTTAGTTTTGCCCCTGCTGCCAAATAGTTCATTTTATTATCCATTTATCATCGTGTTATTTGGTGTTATGGTCAATTCATATGCTATTTCATATATAATCAACATATGCTAAATAGCTGTAACTTGTATGATTATAGAAGTATACGATTGACAAGTATTCAGGAGTGATGTGTGTATTAGATATAAAAGTAAAGTAGGGCTGGAATGCAAGATCTATAGGCTGAGGCCTGTCTGATTTTAGCTTAGCCATACTAGGCCTTAGGTGTAAGAACGGTTGACATGAGTGAATGACCTAGGAATAACCCTATGTCAGTATAAAGAAAAGGAGTACTTGTGGCACCTTAGAGACTAACCAATTTATTTGAGCATGAGCTTTCGTGAGCTACAGCTCACTTCATCGGATGCATACCGTGGAAACTGCAGCAGACTTTGTATACACACAGAGAATATGAAACAATACCTCCTCCCACCCCACGGTCCTGCTGGTAATAGCTTATCTAAAGTGATCATCAAGTTGGGCCATTTCCAGCACAAATCCAGGTTTTCTCACCCTCCACCCCCACACACACAAATTCACTCTCCTGCTGGTAATAGCCCATCCAAAGTGACAACTCTCTAGAGAGTGAATTTGTGTGTGGGGGGTGGAGGGTGAGAAAACCTGGATTTGTGCTGGAAATGGCCCAACTTGATGCCACAAGTACTCCTTTTCTTTTTGTGAATACAGACTAACACAGCTGTTACTCTGAAATATGTCAGTATAGTCACAGGATTACTGTAAAAGATATGCTGATAGATGATGTTACAGAAAACTAGATTGCAATAAACCACAGGGTATTATCCAAGACCACAAGACACCTGATTGTAACATCATGGAATGTCCTGTCCTGGCGGCAAGATACATGTTGTGCATAGACACTAAAGAGAATAAGGGGAACTAAGAAACAACTTCTGAAAAATGGAACACCCAAATATTCATGGGGTGTGGAAATACAAATAAGGAAAAGAGGGTTGAAACCCTCATGTAAATGCATAAAGTATTAAGTATGGTCGGAACAACAATATAAAAGAGGTTCCCTAGTTGGGTAAAAGTGGGAAGACCCGAAGAGGCAATCCCATGGGACAACCCTTTGGGAAACCCCAGCAGGAACCATCCCTCTATCGATGATTGTCTGCTGAAAGATCTATCAGACCCTAAAAATCTCTTTAAGGATGTGAGTATGACTACAGCCTTAGTAATTGTATGGGTTTTTGTAAGATTTATATCTGCATGGGTAATTGTAACCTTACTTATTGACTTAATAAAATTTATAGTACAGATAAGACTTTGTTCTTCTGATTGTGTCTGTGGTCTCTATCCTTCGTCTTCATATGCTCCTGTGGTCTCCAAATTTAGGAAAAGCATCAGAGGTAATTTTCACTGTGTTGAGCTTAAAACTCTAGCAACTGGAGCTGAACCCATGGTAGTTTAATACAAAATTACTACATTCAGTTTAAATAAAACAGGCTACACCCCTCCCCCAACCAAAAAATCAAGTATTCACTCAGTTCTCTCTCTCTCTCTCTCTCTGGAGTGCTGCTGAATGTACTGCCCAAGACTTTTTCTGCATGTACCGTCCCTAAGAGTGAAGGATATTTCTGGGATCCTCCATCCACTGCTGCATCACTGCGCTCTCCATAACCACCACTTAAACATATCTATGACTACAAAAGCCAGGAGTTAGCCCATTCTTGGCAATATCTTAAACAAGGAAAATATGCAGTGCAAAGAAAACCAGTAAGGAAAGAACACTTGCTGTCTTGCAGGCAATGATTCACCCTTTTCACCTTAAATTCAGGGAAAAAAAGAATCGTAATTTATTTAATATTTCTTCTCTCCCTTTTGGTTTCTCCAACTGCACATTCCCTCCTTAGGTCTTAAAACTATGCAAATCTATCAAAGTAGGCTTCAGCATGTCTATGTCTGTCACTCAGTGCCAAAATAAATGCAGTGTTATCCATTAAGTGTAGCTAATGAACACCAAACCAGGAACTTAATGGTGCTCTTTCCTGAAATTGCTAACGTAATAATAAAATAATAATGATAATTAATAAATAACTGCAGCAAAATGACTTTTCTGTTTCACTCTGCTTCATTTGTTTTCTGTGGGTGCAGATTTCATTCTACTTTATTCATATTCACCATAATTGAATTTCTTTGTGAGCTCATTGGTTGCTTGCCATGTAATACGCCGCAGCAATCAACCAGCTCACAAAGATGTTAAATCACATTCCGCATTATGTGAGTTTGCCAAAGAAAGCATATAAAGGGGATCAATAATTATCATCCTCAGGGATCAGGGTCCAACTATGCTAACCACAGTACAAACCACTAAAGCAAAGACAGTTCCTTCTCCAGACAGCTGACAGGCTATGTTTAGGACAAGATGACGCAGGTGAATAAACAGACAAATGGAGAGCGAGGGATGGTATGTTGGGGTGGGAAGGTACCAGTGAAGAAAGCTATGTTTGTATACGAAACCAGCCTCAGTGATCAAACTTATCACAAGTGGTCACTACTTGTACCAAGACTAATTTTACTCCTAATCAAAGAAATAGTGTTGTTCCTCTAGACAGCAATTAGTGAGTCCCTCTGTGCATTCATCCAAAAATATTCTACCCTTACATTAAATGGCTAAAAGAAGATGAAAAAAGAAATCTTAGCAATAATTTTCCATATTCTTTTCAGTTACCCCTGTAAGCCTTCTTTTCAGGTGAGACAGAAAGTATTTTAACTACACTATGATTGTACCACTAAAACATACATAGCCTACATCAGTCCGTCCTGTTGTTTGTTTACTGCTTATTAATTCTTCTAGCAAAAATATGGCGTACAAGAGCAATACAGAGAATGTGATCACTCTGCTTTTTCTTAACTTGTCAAAACAATCTTAGCAATAATTAGTGAATGAAAGGGGCAGATCCTTAGGAAGTGGAAGTTGTAGGAGCTGCATTGAAGTCCATGGTGCTATGACAAGTGACCTGCAAAAGCTGTTGCCAGCTTGCTATTATACCGTAAGAACAGATACTGGAGACTTTTTAAGTAACAGTAAACACTTCACTTGTTGCTGAGAACTGCACAACTAATGCAGGTCTGCCTGTCGGGCTCCAAGTGCAGTGCAAGCAATGTGCTTCTGCTGATAAGGCTCACTACATGATGATTTGTGCCATACCACACTATGGATAACTTTGGTTCCTACTCCAAAGTTCCTGCTATCATTACATCTCTGTTTTTAACTGTTTTATTTAGCTCTATCAATTTAATTTAGTATCCAGAACTCTAATCTCAATCCTTAAAGGGTCTAGAAAAATTAGTCTCTGTATCTAGCGGGTTTTCTTATCACTCACCCTTACGGGTAGTAACAGGAGTATCACTGTCCTATTTTATTTTTCTGTATTCAAACTGACCGGTTGAGACTCAGTAGATTGGTCTCAGATTGTTTACATTTCTGAGCTGGATGTTGAGACCGTTTCTGATTGTTCCAGGTTTTCATTCGCCTCCTGTACAATTCTTTTTCTGCTCATCAAATCCTTTCTGTTTCTTCTATAGACGTCTCCTTCCATTGTATCAATGAGATAAGATCTTAGAGCAGTGTATTGGTCAATCATCTTTACAGGTTTCCATGCTCCTTTTTGACAAATGCAGTCTCTCCATTTTCTAGTGGTGTGCCAGTGGTCTGCCATTCTGTTCAACTGCGGGAACAACAGTTTTCATGTTTAGTGAATAAAGTCTCATTGCTTTGCAAAAGTATTAAAGACACTGGAGCAAAATTGTGGTCCATTGTCTCTAATGAGTTCTTCAGGTATGTCATACCTTGCAAATATAGACTTGTGGTGTCTAATGATGACATACACACTTGTTACCTAAAGCAAGCAGCTTTCTAAGTATTTTGGATAATAAAGCAACCAGAATAAGATAATCTGCACTTTGAAACTCAAACAGGTCCATGCCAAGTTTCTGCCAGGATGTGTTTGGGACCTCATGTAGTAGCACTGGTCCCTTTTGATTTTTGTTTCCATAGGTGCTTGGAACTAGGGATGCTGGGGATGTGGCAGCACCTCCTGGCTTGAAGTGGTTTCCCTCATATACAGGGCAACTAAAATGATTAGGGGTTTGGAAAGGGTCCCATACGAGGAGAGATTAAAGAGGCTAGGACTTTTCAGCTTGGAAAAGAGGAGACTAAGGGGAGCTGTGCTAGAGGTATATAAAGTCATGAGTGGTGTGGAGAAAATGAATAAGGAAAAGTTATTTATTTGTTCTCATAATATAAGAACTAGGTGCCACCAAATGAAATTAACGGGCGGCAGGTTTAAAACAAATAAAATGGACCAAGTAAAGCCCCCAAGAAATTTAGTATTTGAAGGAAATGGAGCAGACACTACCCAAAGTAGAAGCAAGGATTTGAGCTGCATAGCACTGCAAGAGGTGCAGACAAAAAAAAGTGAATGTCTGCAAATAGTATTATTTCTTTATGTGGCAGGTGAAGAAGCAAGAATGGTATTTAACGCTTTTCAGTTTGATTCAGCAGATAAAGAAAATATACAATTTTTAAAGAATAAAGTTTGAGGCATACTGTGGTCCATGAAGATATGTCATGTGGGAGGTACAAATTTTTCACCAGAAGTCAGACAGATGGGGAAAGTATAGACCAATACGTGACTGATTTAAAACTGGCAGTACAATTTTGGAGAATGCTCATTAAAGACCACCTTGTGTGTGGTATTGTGTCAGACTCAGTGCAAGCTAGGTTGTTGAGGGAGACTAGTTTTATCTTTGAATGTGCTGTGGACATATGTCGTGCAGATGAAATTCCTGCAAAATAGTAGAAAGGGCTGGGCAAACCGTAAAAATACATGCACACACTGCAGCGTGTGTCCGCCTTTAGTAAGCACCCAGACATGCTGTCATGAACTGGCGGGCATCCGGCTGCTAATGAAAGCCTGTGATCAAAAGATGTGAAAAAAGAGAAGAGGCAAATAAAGATTGTTATAAATGTTGACGTAGCCATGCCGTAAACAACTGTCCTGCATATAGGCAAGAATGCTGAAGATGTGGCAAATGCAATCATTTTACCAAAATGTGCAACTCTGGAAAGGAGAAGTCCTATGGCAAACAAATGTTTACCCTCAGGGGAGCAGATGAATAATCACAAGCTCTGTTCTTTGGTAAGCTGGGTACTAAGCAGGGTGAAAGTGGGCCGGTACGGCATACCAGTAAGAACCCGCACCAGCCCCTACGCTGTGCCTTAACATACCTGCGTCTTTTGCCTCCTGTCGGTGGCAGCACTTTAACGTTTTTGCACCCCCCCCCATCGGCGGCCCTACCAGCAGGGCCACCAAGTGGGGGGGGGGAGGCGCAGCAATGTTAAAGCACGGCCACGGCAAAGGACCCTGCAGCGCTTTAACGTTCTCTGCTCCTTTTGCCCCCCCACGGGAGGGGGGGTAAAGGGAGCAGCTGTCCCGGGGCCGGCAATTTAAAAGGACCCAGGGCCCTTTAAATCACCACTGGAGCACTGGGCGGCACGGGCCAGGCAACCTCGAAGGGCTGGCTGTGGGATGCTGACCGCTCAGCCCGCCCCTTCTGCCCGAGGACCCGCCCCTTCCGAGAGCCAGAGCCAGCCCCGGCCCCATACTGGTAAGTGTCTGGAGTTACTTTCACCCGTGGTACTAAGCCTCCCAAGGACAAATGGATTGTGGAATTGCTCATTAATAATCAGAAAACCATGTATTTTAAAATGGATTCTGGGGCACAGGCCAATATGATGTTTGTAAAGGACAGAACCACTTCATAGCTCAAGTATCTGGCTGACAACTTACTCAGGGAAAAAACTGCAAATATCTGGTAAAGGCAAGTTGGACTCTGAGTATCAGAATAAGAAAGCACTGCTGGAATTTCAGGTGGAAGAATTTGATTTGCAAGCCATATTGGGCTTACAGTGCAGAGTCAGTATGGTGAAGGAAAACCAGGAATATAAAGATGTCTTAGAAAGTTTAAGGTGCTTGCAAGACCGGCTCTTGGCACCAGCAAAGCAAGCACGTGCTTGGGGCGGCGCAATTCCAGGGGCGGCATTCCGGCCAGCCTCTTTTTTTTTCTTTTTTGTGCTCTCGGAGCTTGGGGCGGCAAATTTTTTGCTTGGGGCAGCAAACAACATAGAGCTGGCCCTGGGTGCTTGCCAGGTAAGCATGCCATAGAGATGAACTCACAAGTACCACCAGTAAGTAATACATGTGCCTCATAAAGTTCCAGTGGCATTCAGGGACAAAGTAGAAAAAAGAATTGCATTATACAGAATAGTTACAAATAATATCAAAAGTGCAAGAACCTAAAAAATGGGTCAATTCTATAATAATTGTAGACAAACCACATTGAGATGAAATAAGAATATGCTTGGATCCAAAAGACGTGAATAAAGCAATATGAAGGAAACATTTTCAATTGCCTAGAGTAAAAGAAATCACCAGCAAATTATCAAATACTTAGTCCTGCCACGAGTCCAGGGTACTGGACTAGAAGACCTCTCGAGGTCCCTTCCATTACTATGGATTCTATGATTCTAAGAAAAGCTTCAGTTTTCCCTGTCTTAGATGCCAGTAGTGGATTTTGGTAAATAAAGCTGAAGGACAAAAGTTCTACACTTCGTATGTTCAGCACACCATTTGGCAGGTACAGTTTTGCCAGACTTCCTTTTGGCATCTGTTCAGCTCCTGACGTGTATCACAGAGTGATCCAATTGGCATTTGAATGTCTGCGAGGTGTTCAGGTTACATAGATGACATACTGGTGTGGGGAAATAACAGACAAAAATATGATGAAAGGCTCAAGAGAGTTCGAGACAGGTGTTGTGAAAGGAATCAGACAGAGATAAAATATTTTTGGGGGTGACAGAGTTAATGTCTAAGCCAAATTAATTTTGAAAATAAAATTTAATGAGGCATCATGTTCAATAAGGTACTAAAATCCAAACATATAAGCTTTCTCCACATTATCAGTTGTTTTCATCCACTAATTTAGCAGTTCTGTTTTTAAACATAAAACATAAACATAAAAAGTAAGTTTGGCATTATTTGTTCTGGATAAACACTTGCTGCTTATGACTTATGGTTCCGTTTGTCACAGTTAAAGGGCAAGAGATACCTTAGATCCCTTTGTAGTCTCTCTCTAGTTCATGCCTCAGGTGAAAGACTTCACTACTTTTATCAGTCTCTGGGTACAACCCTGCTGTTCTACCCCTCTTAAACTGGATCCCTGAGTTGTACCCCCTGTGTTTGCCAACTGTGATATCTCTACAGGCCCAACCTGGAAGGAGCTTCTATCTGGGAGCCTGTGACTTGCCGCTGATTAAAGTGACTCACAACAGCGTCTTCAAAACAAACATATCATTTATTCACCCAAAGGTACATAGCAATCAGACAAAAAGGTTAAAACAAAAAAGCCTATAATGCATCTGATCTTATCTAAACATTAGCCTTTCCTTCAAGTTTAGGTAGGTTCCACTTAACCCAAGTACCCTCACCTCTGGGCCAGGTAGGGTGACCAGACAGCAAATGTGAAAAATCGGGACGGGGATGGGAGGTAATAGGAGCCTATATAAGAAAAAGACCCCAAAATCAGGACTGTCCCTATAAAATCGGGACATCTGGTCACCCTAGGGCTACTATCTTGATAGCTATGTCACATATTCATAAAACTATTACAGTCATCCCCATGTTCTATACACCATTAATATCCTTCAGCCTCAGTTCTGTGAATACTTATGCACATGCTTAATTTTAGACATTAAACACATGCCTAAGTTTTTGCAAGAACATATCCTTAGATCTCAGTATGCAACTTCCATTGAGTTCAGTGGGAGCTGCAGACTAGTACCCTCAGGCAGAATTTGGATCTGTAGACTTTTTCTCTTAATATTTCTTCCAGTTTATCTAACGATTGAAATCAGACTTACTGAACAGTAATGCCAGATACTGAGACTTCAGAAATCAAGGAACCTCTTTCAACAAATATATCTGAAAAAGGAGCTCTCTGCCAAAAAAAATACCATATTTAGCAAACAGCTGACAGACTGCGCCACAAAGCAGAAAATATTGATCTGCACAAGCAAGAAAATCAATGTGAAGAGATATGTTTACTGGGGAACAATTGGTTATTAAGGCCTTAAGAAAGCACCCCTCAAAATGCAATACACAATATTACTGACAAAGCTTTTTTAATGACAAATCGCACCTGGAGCTGCAGCTAGCAAGAGATGTCAAGAGTAACATGAAGGGTTTCTTCAGGTATGTTGGCAACAAGAAGAAAGCCAAGGAAAGTGTGGGCCCCTTACTGAATGAAGGAGGCAACCTAGTGACAGAGGATGTGGAAAAAGCTAATGTACTCAATGCTTTTTTTGCCTCTGTTTTCACTAACAAGGTCAGCTCCCAGACTGCTGCGCTGGGCATCACAAAATGGGGAAGAGATGGCCAGCCCTCTGTGGAGATAGAGGTGGTTAGGGACTATTTAGAAAAGCTGGACGTGCACAAGTCCATGGGGCCGGACGAGTTGCATCCGAGAGTGCTGAAGGAATTGGCGGCTGTGATAGCAGAGCCATTGGCCATTATCTTTGAAAATTCGTGGCGAACGGGGGAAGTCCCGGATGACTGGAAAAAGGCTAATGTAGTGCCAATCGTTAAAAAAGGGAAGAAGGAGGATCCTGGGAACTACAGGCCAGTCAGCCTCACCTCAGTCCCTGGAAAAATCATGGAGCAGGTCCTCAAAGAATCAATCCTGAAGCACTTGCATGAGAGGAAAGTGATCAGGAACAGCCAGCATGGATTCACCAAGGGAAGGTCATGCCTGACTAATCTAATCGCCTTTTATGATGAGATTACTGGTTCTGTGGATGAAGGGAAAGCAGTGGATGTATTTTTTCTTGACTTTAGCAAAGCTTTTGACACAGTCTCCCACAGTATTCTTGTCAGCAAGTTAAGGAAGTATGGGCTGGATGAATGCACTATAAGGTGGGTAGAAAGCTGGCTAGATTGTCGGGCTCAACGGGTAGTGATCAATGGCTTCATGTCTAGTTGGCAGCCGGTATCAAGTGGAGTGCCCCAGGGGTCGGTCCTGGGGCCGGTTTTGTTCAATATCTTCATAAATGATCTGGAGGATGGTGTGGATTGTACTCTCAGCAAATTTGCGGATGATACTAAACTGGGAGGAGTGGTAGATACGCTGGAGGGGAGGGATAGGATACTAGGATACAGAAGGACCTAGACAAATTGGAGGATTGGGCCAAAAGAAATCTGATGAGGTTCAATAAGGATAAGTGCAGGGTCCTGCACTTAGGACGGAAGAATCCAATGCACCGCTACAGACTAGGGACCGAATGGCTAGGCAGCAGTTCTGCGGAAAAGGACCTAGGGGTGACAGTGGACGAGAAGCTGGATATGAGTCAGCAGTGTGCCCTTGTTGCCAAGAAGGCCAATGGCATTTTGGGATGTATAAGTAGGGGCATAGCGAGCAGATCGAGGGACGTGATCGTTCCCCTCTATTCGACATTGGTGAGGCCTCATCTGGAGTACTGTGTCCAGTTTTGGGCCCCACACTACAAGAAGGATGTGGATAAATTGGAGAGAGTCCAGCGAAGGGCAACAAAAATGATTAGGGGTCTGGAACACATGACTTATGAGGAGAGGCTGAGGGAGCTGGGATTGTTTAGCCTGCAGAAGAGAAGAATGAGGGGGGATTTGATAGCTGCTTTCAACTACCTGAAAGGGGGTTCCAAAGAGGATGGCTCTAGACTGTTCTCAATGGTAGCAGATGACAGAACGAGGAGTAATGGTCTCAAGTTGCAGTGGGGGAGGTTTAGATTGGATATTAGGAAAAACTTTTTCACTAAGAGGGTGGTGAAACACTGGAATGCGTTACCTAGGGAGGTGGTAGAATCTCCTTCCTTAGAGGTTTTTAAGGTCAGGCTTGACAAAGCCCTGGCTGGGATGATTTAACTGGGAATTGGTCCTGCTTCGAGCAGGGGGTTGGACTAGATGACCTTCTGGGGTCCCTTCCAACCCTGATATTCTATGATTCTATGATTTACAAACATGATTCTAGAACTTTGAGCAAATGTCCCATGAAAACCCATGTCTGAAGAAGATAAGAAACACTGACATTAGAGGGGATTGAGATCCCCATAGCTTACCTGTTCAAATAAAAATTAAAGGTTATGATGATACGTATATGTTGAATAATGATACTGAAATATAAATATGAAGACTTGCTAAATGGTGAAAATAAGAGTTTTGTTAGTTATGCTTTAACAATTTATAATTATGGATAGTGAATTAGTTTGGATGAAGTATCACTTATGCCAAGGCCTTGGCCTAGTTTTTGCCTGGCATGAGTGTTGCCTTGCCAATTCTTCTCTATCAGAGACTTGTTTAGATGATGCTTATTGCTGACAGGACAAAAATGATGTTTTGTTACTTCACTGGAAACATTAGATAAAAGGATGTTAATTAGTATAATAAATACATATATGCACTGCTAAAAGTCCCTAGGCTGGGGGAAAAAAGAACAAGATGACATGGAAACACAATAACATGAAAATAGTGTAAACAGCAAAAGTTTTTTAAATCGAAGCTTGTGCATGCATATTGTATGGGTTACGTAAGACACAATGTTTAACATTGACTCGAGGAAAACAAATGAATATGTAACGTGGAAAAAAATATAAAAAAGCAAGTGAATAAGGCCCATATCAGAGAACTACTGCACCAGAAACTGAAGGAATGAGACTGAAGGTCCAGATCAGAGAACAGAGACTGAGGCAACCATCATGAAGTGGAGGAGGGTTTCCCGGTACCCTGGAACTTGGTAATGTAGGCCTCTGTCTGTTCTGTCTTATCTGCTTATTGTGTGGCATAAATATATCTTCAGAAACTATGTGATAATAATTCTGTCTGAAAATTTACAAATAAAGGAGAAAATTGATTAAACCTAAGTTGGGTGGACTTCTGACTCAGTTTCCCACCTTCGTCCCCAACACGCTCAATTAAGCATTAGAAATATGAAAATCTGGATAAGATTTGTGGAGAAATGCATCATCTTTCCAAATAATTTTCCCATGTCCACCAATGGCTTAAGTCCATTGAAAATTAATCCAAAAGCCAAATGGCTGACATCATTCTTCTGCCGAAAACTAACAAGAATTTTGGCTTGATATAGAGTACACCAAGGAAAATGTTGACTTAGAAAACAGATTGAAATGGAATAACCTAAAACTAATAAAATTCCCCAAAGTCTTCTCAGCTTGCTAAGGCTGCATTTCATAAGTGGTGCAAAGATCCAACATTAGGGACACAAGAGAAGTAAGAGAGCAGGAATCTTAAAATATGTGAGACTAATTTCTTTAGCACTGAATAACATTTTCCATAATCTCTGTTTAAGATTCAATATGATAGAAATCATTTAAATTAGAGAGACTAAATATGTACTAGTTGAAGGTGAACTACTAGCTGCAGTTTCATCTCATAAACTAAACAGGTTTGAGCCTAGATAATAATTTAATGAGAGAGTTCCAGGAACCCTTATATGTCACAGGAAATGGTAATGGTGTCTCAATAGGTCACAGTCTTCCCTCTGAAACAAGGGATAAACTCTCCATGATAACTATACATGAGGGGCACTGCAATTTTTGGATGTTCCATCTTTCAGATGACATACAAAACTGAGTCCATTATCATTTGCAGTTACTAACTATCATATGGTACTTTTTATAAGAGTAGAGATGACAGTTAGTGGGTCAAATTCTGAAGTGACCTGTAAAGATAATTTAAATATTGGGTAATGACTGAGAAGTCTAAATGAGTATGTAAATGAATCTAAGTTAGTCTAAAGGGATCCCGGAGGGAATATAATATGGTACAATAATTTAGGCTGAAAGAAGGAGTAAATTACACTAATTTCAATCCTTCAAGACCCACTTAGAATCACCTTTGAATATGGCCCAGTGAGCAAAATTCAGAGGTGATGTGTAAGGAGTAGTAAGTGAGGATGTGAGTCTAACAAGTCAGTATGTCTAACGGAGTCTAGCAGTCTAAATTGGTATATCATACAGATAGGCTGGCAGAAAAAAGGTATAAATTACAGCAATTCAGATTCTTTCCAGATTCACTTCTGAATTTGGTCCAGTATGTCATAGCAGAATCAAGACTTTCCTCACCTCAAGACAAGAAGTACATTTAAGAGAATTTCCTCCAAATTTAAACTGCTTGTTTTTTCTTTGCTGGTGAAAGCAACACAATGCATTATAAAATGATATTAATTGCTAACAACTTCCCAGATTTGAATCAAACACAATGATCTAGTTGCCAGCTAAGCCAGAAAATTACATGTATTCTGTGGGTTAATAGAAAGCTGTTTTGTATTTTTATTTGTATTTTCCTTTTTTCTGTTACATGCTGCTAAAATTTGGAATTGTAATGAAAATATTTTTTAAAAAACGATAAACACATCCCCAGGAACAGCCAAAGGAGGCTAGTAACCTCATTTTAAATCAATAAAACCTTCATTGCTCTCAATAGTTCTAGTATCAGATTTGATTTCAGGCAGTCAGCATCCCAGGTGTCAATAGATCCATGAGGAAGTTTTGATTATAGTATTAAAAACAACTGACCAATCTTTATTGTATCATAGATTTTGACCCTGAGCTTGACGCGCTCTTGGTTCTTAATCCAGTGACTCTTCTAAGACATAGCCTTTATACTTGTAACTGGAGATTTCATTTTACATTATTGGTATATATTTTTTCTGCTTTTATATAAAAAAACCTGGAGGAAATTCCATGTAGTGTGCAGAATGGTAACATGGCCCAAAGGAATCAGAAATTTTTCATGCATTTGTCAGTTACGCAGTAGTAGTGTATACACTATTAATTATAAATTAATATTTGTTCTTGTTTATCTTTCTTCAAAATGAAGATGCTACGTGGGAAAAGGCTATCGTTACTGAACATATTGTGGTAGTCGCAGTATCAAAATTGAACTGGTGTAATAAAGACTATTTTTGTTACAGGGGAAAGCATTTGCACAAATGTTTGTAGGAACAGAACCAGACGGCTCGTCTTTTCACATTCACAATGTTAGCAAAATGATCTCCTACTGTATATGTAGAATTGATTTTCCAGCCAAAAAAGCCTCAGCAGCACGTTATGTTATGTTGTACTGATTGGCTTCAATAGACATACCCATGAACATGGAGCTAGATAAGTTTAACTGGAGTTGAGCCCACTGGCAATTTCCTCCTCTAATTTTAAAGGCATGGTGATCTCTGACCTGTCCATGAGGATGCACCAGGGGTCAATTGAGAAGATTTGTGCTAGGGAGGCCTACCAGGAAGAACAGATGATCTTCCTGTCCTAGACTTGGATGTTTACAGTAAACAATGGGCTGAATTCTGAGGATCTTACTCAGACAAACCTTCCCTGACCTTTATGGGAAACAGACAGAGTGAAGACTGAATAGAAAGTAAGGGCTCAGTCGATCCCCTTCAATGTAATAGAGGGAGCCTCCTGTACTTGTGGATCTCCTTCTTTCTCTCACAGAAAGGATGTCAGCTGTCTCTGAGCCAACATTCTTCTCTTCCCCTGGATCTAGCAGCAGGTCTGGCAGGTTTCATTTAAGGAGCAAGCTACAAGGCAGACACACAGGCTCCCCCAGAAATGTAATATAGCCTACCAACATTCACCTCTTTAAGGAAAGGCTGGAGATTGTAGAAGGCCTAATAGCATGGCTCCAATGGAGCTGTGCTGTGAGGCATTTTCTTGCCATTTAGCCCTGTCCATGGTTTTCCCACAGGAGGGTGTAGATCAGGCTCCTAACTGAGAACCTAAGGATCTGGCCGTATGATTGGAGACTGGAAGCAAACTTAGGTCTTATTCAATCTAAGCAAGTGAAGTGAATACTGGATGTACTGCCAGTCAGTCTTTGCATGAGAAACAGAGTCTATTTCATTTTTACTCACAAATAGATTGCTTTGTAGTGTACTTATCTGTATATTCCTAGTTCTCATCTGCAATAGTTCTGACATAAGAAATAAGATTGTGGTCTAGTGAAGTGTTACATTAAAAAGTGCTAAGTAACATTTACTACAAAATGATATCTGAGATACCACAGTCAATATACATATAGGGTCTCTTATATACCATGGTGGTGGATGCTGACTCCAGTGGAGATTAAACCCCTGATTCAGCAAGATACTGTTAGCACATGCCTAACATTAAGCACATTAGAAGTCTCAGTGAAATCAAGGTAAAAAAGTTGTTCATACAAGTAGTTCTTAAAGCTCCTATAAGATAAAAGCTTTTGTTGTATTTTGGTTTAAAACAAAGCCATACTGTAAAACCAGAATGTTCCATCAGACACAAATCATTGATGTTGTCAGGATTCTCTCCCCACTCTGAACTCTAGGGTACAGATGTGGGGATCCACATGAAAGACCCCCTAAGCTTATTTCTACCAGCTTAGGTTAAAAACTTCCCCAAGACACAAATTCTTCCTTGTCCTTGGATGGTATCGCTGCCACCACCAAGTAAGTTAAACAAAGATTTAGGGAAAGGACCACTTGGAGTTCCTGTTTCCCCAAAAAATCCCCCCAAGCTCATTCATCCCCTTTCCTGGGGAGGCTTGAGAGTAAACAAGGTGAGCACAGACCAGACCCTTGGGTTTTTAGGACACTAAAACCTCAATCAGATTCTTAAAAACTGAACTTTTATTATAAAGAAAAAAGAAAAAGAAGCACCTCTGTAAAATCAGGATGGAAGGTAATTTTACAGGGTAATAAGATTTAAAACACAGAGGATTTCCCCCCAGACAAAACTTTAAAATGACAAAAGACAGGAATAAACCTTCCTCTTAGCACAGGGAAAATTCACAAGCTAAAACAAAAGATACTCTAATGCATTTCCTTGCTATTACTTACCATTTCTGCAATTTTAGATGTATCATTCAGTAGGAGCTAGATTACTTACTTCGTCTCTCTCTTTGTCTTGGAGAGAACAACAAAGAGCACAAACAAAAACCTTTTCCCCCGCAGATTTGAAAGTATCTTCTTTCCCCATTGGTCCTTCTGTTCAGGTGCCAATGAGGAACTGATTAACCCTTTACAGGTAAAGAAGGGATTTTATGCTACCCTTAGCTGTATGTTTATGACGGATGTGTCTCTTAAAAGTTTCTCAGAAAAATATTCTCCTTCAGGAGGTACCTGATTTTAATGAAAAAGATCTGCCTGAGTAAAGTTTCATTACTATCTTTTAAAATTTCTTCTTGTTCATTAATAATAATAAATTATTATTATACCATGTTTTAGTAATTTTCTTTTAAAAAATCTATGCAAACTGAGTGTGAGTATTAGTGTAAATTATTTTTTTAGCTTCATAGATTGATAGAAGGGACCATTGTGATCATCTAGTCTGACCTCCATAGAGCCATAGAGCTTCCCAAAAATAAGTCCTAGAGCATAGCTTTGAGAAAAACATTCAATCTTGATTTAAAAATTGTCAGTGTTGGAGAATTACCATGACCCTTGGTAAGTTGTGCAAATGATTAATTACTCTCACTGTTAAAAATTTACACATTATTTGCAGTCTGAATTCATCTAGCTTTAACTTCCAGCCATTGGATCATGTTACACATTTTGCCGTTACACTGAATTATAGACTGTAATCAAGTCACCCCTTAACCTTCTGTTTGTTCAGCTAAATACGTTGCGCTCCTTAAGTCTAGCACTATACGGCATGTTTTCTAATCCTTCAACCGTTCTTGTGGCTCTCCTCTGAACCCTCTCCAACATATCAACCCCTTTCTTGAATTGTGGGCACCAGAAGTGGACATACTATTCCAGGAGCAGTCACACCAGTGCCAATGCAGAGGTAAAATATCCTCTCTACTCTTACTCAAGATTCCCCTGTTTATGCATCCCCAGATAGCCTTAACTCTTTTGGCCTCAGCATCACACTAGCACCTCATGTTCAGCTGATCATCCACCACAACCTCCAAATCTTTTTCAGAGTTACTGCCTCCCACAATAGAGTCCACCATCCTGTAAAAATGGCCTGCATTCTTTGTTCCTAGATGTAGACATTTATATTTAGCTATATTAAAACACATACTGTTTGCTTATGCCCAGTTTACCAATGTCTGGAAAAATATTTTTTCTTGTCTTCCTGAGTGGGGTTAGAATTGTTTGAGCACTGCATTAATATAAATATTCTATATGTAAATAACTATGATATCAGGCAGTAATTATATGAAAGCTTCCATTTCAATACAAAATACTTGCAAATATATATTTAAAAGAAACTTATGCCATTTTAAACGTTTGAGAAACACAAAGGTTTTCATCTTTAAGTGGTACCATGCGTTTGGAAGTAACCAATATCTTCTGTAAAATCTTTCCCACCATAAATGTTTTGGTGTACAAAGAATTAAGACTTTAGGGTGTTTACAGAAGAAATCATTTTCAATAAGGACATTACTCAAATTCTTTGTGTGGGCTTAAACTCATGTTTTTCTTTGAAAAGAAAGGTGGGGGAGGGTTTTAGATTCTTTGCTCTGATAACACAACCTTGCATTCCTTTTCCTAACACATGAATGTTTATATGACTGTCTTCTTGACATTTGATTGTCCTTGGGAAGTTTTTCCTAAGATTTAATCTAAATTTGCTATGATGTAGTTTGAACCCATTGACTCTTGTCCTGCCCTCTGTGGCAAGAGAGAACAACTTTTCTCCATCTTTCTGATGGCAGCCTTTCAAATATTTAAAGACTGCTATCATATCCCCCCCTCAATCTCCTCCTTTCCAAACTATACATACCCACTACCTTCAGCCTTTGTTCACATGGCTTGCAATCCAGCCCTTTGAATATCTTTGTTGCTCACCTCTAGATTTCCAGTTTCTCTACGTTCTTTCTGTACAGCAGTGACCAAAATTGGACACAGTACTCCAAGTAAGGCCTAACCAGTGCCGAGCAGAGGGTATTATCACGTCCCGTGACTTGCATGCTGTGCCTCAGTTAATGCAACCTAAAATTGCACTTGCTTTTTTTGCAACAGTTTTTGAACACATATGGTTATATTTATTCACCTACCAAGCCTATTTTCCATCCAGTAGACACAATATATTTATTTTCAGTGAAAAGAACAGCTAGAAGTTAACACAGATAAATGTTGGTTTAACCATGTAAGAGTTTCTCATATTCTTTTCCAGTTGTTTTCTCATTTTACCAATACCTTTTGAATTTTAAAGCATTCATTTCCATTCCTTTTGCAAATTTCATTTCCAACTCTGACAGCTTTTGGTTTATAAGAATAGGTTTGCTAAGATCAGTTTTTGAATCTGATATACTCATTTTACATTTTTTCCTCTCCCTCATCCAACAGCTTAGATTTTGTGAAAAGTATTTTTTTCTGTTTATAACACAGTTCTATGGCTTTTAACATTTATGTATACTTGAGGCCATCCAGACAGTTTTTTATGGTACTGAATGTGTTTGTTTATTTACCCTTCCAACTGTTTCACATTTGAAGTGTTGAATTTTCTCAATGGAAAAATATTAAAAGGAAATTGCTCAGAGAACCCTATGGTGTAAGTTAGTCACACAAAAACTAGGTTTCCATGTACAGCAGCATCTTTGATAATGTAAAGTATAAGAAAATACCATGTATGTTTCCAAAGCACAACTTAGGTCCTTTTCACTATTATTATGCCATATGCTGGATTTCAAGGATGGTGCAATTGTATACCAGCCAGCTGCTGTGCTCGCTAAGAAATTAGTACTTCATCGCTACTCCTTTTTGAATGCCACACTGGAAGATATGTTCTCAACTTAAAACAAATCACTAGTCAAGATGACATGTCGAGCCAGCTGAAATGACTTTGATCATCTCTCCCATCTGGCTGATCTGAATGTAATGGGAGACTTTGCTTTTAGCTGTTTTGAAAAATGTTGCAGCACCTTGATAGAGACTGACAGAAAAAAACTGAATAAGGAGTTGAAACATCGTAAAATTGCACCTCTCCAGATTGGCATAACAATGGTAGTGACAATGTCATAATGCTTTGGCTTGCATAAAACTGTAGTTAGTTTTAAAATTAAGGCTTTCAATGAGTGATAATTAAATAATAGTTTATAGCTAAAAATTGAAAATGGTGGTCACAATAGATTCTCTGTGAAAGACATCAGAATGGAGGACACAGATCAAATTCACCTCAAGGGGAGATTCGGGGAAGGACCTATGCAAATGATGACTTCCAAGGGAGGATCTATACAGGAAGGGGAGGACATAGGCAGGAACAGGGTCTCTGCTAATATGTTCAATCTAATTGGCTGAGCAAATATGCTAATGAGCTGGAATTGAAAAAGCAACCAATCAGAGACAAGCTGGGAAGACTGAAACTTGTATATCAAACCAGCAGCCAGCAGGCTTAGGTTTGGATTTTGGGGGGGTTTGTGAAGAACAGCAAGTCTGAAGATAGCAGCAGAAACAAGCCTCAAGACCAGGGCGCCAGCAGACCTTAAAACAGCAGCAGCAAGCCTCACAACCATGGCGGCAGCAGGTGAACAGTGGCGGAAGCAGCAGCAAAGACATCGGCAGCAGCCTGAACAAACAGACTGACAGAGCAGAAGGACCCTGTAAGACAACGCAGCGGGATTTTAAGAAACTACGCGTAAGTTTTACCTTCTGTCTATTTTTCACAGAGTGTCTGGGTTTGCCTGTAAATAAAGCTGGATGCCCGCGTTTGAGTGAGATCTACCCCACCTCTTGGCCGCTGTTCACAGAATGTTTATGTTAAACTATAACATCTCTCTCTTTAGGGTATAGCATCGTAATGCTTGCTTAGGCCAATGTATACAGGCTCAGTCTGTTCCATCGTAATAAGGATAAGATTGTGTAGCTGTAGTGGAGCTTTTTGTACATGCACATAAAGCAGTGGTGGGCAACCTGCGGCCTATGGGCTGCATGCGGCTTATCAGGGTAAGCTGATTGCAGGCTGCGAGATATTTTGCTGATGTTGATCATCCACAGGCCTGGCCCCCCTCAGCTCCCAGTGGCCGCGGTTCACTGTTCCTGGCCAATGGGAGCTGCGAGAAGCGGCAGGCCTCAGAGATGTGTGGGCCACCACTTCGTGTAGCTCCCATTGGCCGGGAACGGTGAACCGCAGCCACTGGGAGCTGCAGGGAGCCGTGCCTATGGATGGTCAACATCAGCAAAATATCTCGCGGCCCACCAGCGGATTACCCTGATGGGTCACATGCGGCCTGCAGGTTGCCCACCACTGGCATAAAGGGTCTCTATGTACCTTAAGTATTACATTGAAACTGCTATATAGTCCATGTCTCCTGTGTCCTGTGTATTCTGTGTATTTTATTCTATAGCGCTGCTTTAAATATATGATTTTAAATACAGTGTAACTGCTTTACTTTATCTTATGTGCTATAGTGTATTCTTTGTTATTCTATTAAGTGTGTTGTAATTGATATTTTTTTTTAATAAACAGTATTTTGTTTTCGAAGAACTGTTGCTTGTATGTCAATCCTTTGAGGGGAAGGCTGTATCCATGTCCTTCCAAGGGTTAGCAGGATTAGCCTGCTCTGGGGAGTCCTCTCCGGGTTGAAGGCCTCTGGTAATACCATGGCAATTCTTATAGGGCGAGTCACCCCCTTTCTACCCATGTGGATGGAGCAAATTGACAACTGGTTTATGGTCATAGGCAAAACCATTGTTGGAGTGCCTTTTGGTACAAAATTTGGGGTAACATGAATACAATGTGTTCCAAACCATAATATGTGTTTTCTTTTTTTGATAAATATGTTATCAAGTCCCATGATATGTTATAAAAACAAACAAAAAAGTTAATTATCCTTCAACATGCTATTGGATGGAGCAAAAGTAAAAACAAATCTTTTTGTAAGGATGAACTGTCTTGATTCAAAAGATTTTAGAAGCATGTCAAATTTGTGGTCATTTCCCCCTCTTAAACTGCTACTTTAAAAAGATCCATAAAACATCATTCTTGATAATTCAGGGATTGTGCAATTGTAACCCATCTCTCTCTTCTGCTTGTTAAACCAAGAGGTTATAGTCCTCTGAGTGATATCATACACCAAGTTGCCAAAATTATAGACTTAATATCACAGAGGAGACTAATCTATATGAATAGACAGGAAAAGGGATGACAACCTAACATTTTAGTACAGGAAGATTCCATGGACCCCATCTAGGGCTGTCATTTGGTGTTTGTACGCATTACTGTTTGGCTTTTTTCTTCTGAGTTTCTCAGACTTCTGGATTTTGTTCATGGTTGCAGCTTTCATTGCAAGCTTGGGTCATCTGCTCCTCACATCAGTTTTTCTCTTGATAAAGAGGTTTGTCATAAAATCCCTCTCTACCTTGTACTTTCCTGACTTCAGTTAGTGTCCTGCCACTTCTAAGCCTCCAAATAGTTTGAAAGCATTCACTATTTCTATATCCCGTAATGTTATACAACAGACTACAAAAAAGCTTTTCCTGATGTACAAGTACCTATATTTAATTAGCTGCAAGGAATCTCAAGCCCAAATCGGTAAGATTTAAATATAAATATATTTTACTTCATATCTATTATATATATTGCATGTATTAGTTGGGTGTGGAGGAGTGTAGTTATTTTGTTTCAGCGCAGCTGTTTTTATTTGTGAGTAATCAAAATCATGATATACACATGATCTTTTGTGTTTCTGTCATCAGAAAAAGGAACAAAAGAAATTGGGAAAGGGACAAAAGTTGTACCACTAAGGGCATGGCTACACTTGCAGATGTAGAGCTCTGTGAGTTAAACCCGCCTTCGGAGAGCGCAGTAGGGAAAGTGCTGCAGTCTGTCCACACTGACAGCTGCAAGTGCACTGGTGTGGCCACATTTGCAGCACTTGCAGCGGCATTGGGAGCGGTGCATTATGGGCAGCTATCCCACAGATCACCTCTTCCCATTCTGGCACTGTGGCTTGTGTGAAGGGGGTGGGGGGCTCGGGGCATTCTGGGTCCTGTCCCAACGCCCCGTGATGCATCGGTTCGCATCCCAGCAATCCCTGTGCTTCCACATTTGGCACCATCTTTCAACTTCTTTGTACTGCACGCTCTGTCTTCCCTTTTGGTCTGCGGGAATGGAGCCCGAACTGCTGAGGAGTATGCTGACGAGTCTTGCCAGCACGTCATGTTTGGCAGTCGAGTTATTCCTTATGATCCAAAGTGACAGCGAGGGCTCCGATGATGATATCGACTCGAGTAACGCATATGACATGAGTTTGCTTGTGGCATTCACGGACATGCTCACTACTTTGGAATGCTGCTTTTGGGCTCGGGAAACAAGCACCGAGTGGTGGGATCACATCGTCATGCAAGTCTGGGATGACAAGCAGTGGCTGCAGAATTTTCAGATGATAAAAGCCACTTTCATGGGACTGCATGAGGAGCTCGCCCCCACCCCGCGGCGCAAGGACACGAGATTGAGAGCTGCCCTGATGGTGGAGAAGTGGGTGGCTATCGCAATCTGGAAGCTGGCAACTCGAGACAGCTACCAATCAGTCGCTAACCAGTTTGGAGTGGGAAAGTCGACCGTTGGAATCGTGTTGATGCAAGTTTGCAGGGCCATTAATTGCATCCTGCTCAGAAGAACCGTAACTCTGGGTAACATGCATGACATTGTGGATGGCTTTGCACAAATGTGTTTCCCTAACTGCGGAGGGGCGATAGATGGCACGCATATTCCAATTCTGGCACCAGCCCTCCTAGCCTCTGAATACGTTAATCGGAAGGGTTATTTCTCTATGGTTCTCCAGGCACTTGTGGATCACTTTGGGTGTTTCATTGACATTAACGCAGGCTGGCCCAGAAAGGTGCATGACGCACACATCTTTTGGAACACTGGCCTGTTCAGAAAGCTGCAAGCCAGGACTTTTTTCCCAGATCAGAAGATCACCGTAGGGGAAGTCAAAATGCCCATTGTGATCCTTGGAAACCCTGCTTACCCTTTAATGCCATGGCTCATGAAACCCTACACAGGGAACCTTGACAGCAGCAAGGAGTGGTTCAACAACAGGCTGAGCCGGTGCAGAATGACTGTGGAGTGTGCTTTTGGCCATTTAAAGGGCCTCTGGGAAAGCGGGTTAGAGGTGATGTGGGAACAAGGGAAAAAGTTTTGGGACAAGTGACGCAGGGCGGGGCGGGCATGGTAGTGCTCTGCCTGCATGGCTACGAGTGCCTGGATAGAGTTCGTTGGCGTTCCATTATGCTTATCAGCTGATCCGTGCTTTGCTGCCAGAGCACCGCACTTTTGTGCCGGCGCTCCTCATTCTGCTGGCGGATCCTCCTTTCACTCTCCCACCACTCCTGCACTTTTTGATTTTCAATACTTGAATGCTGCATTACTTCATGCAACATGTCTTCCTTGCTTCTACGTGGCCTCTTTCTGATTCTTTGGAGTCTTTGGTCTGGTGATAACACAGATGGCTGAGATTTCAAGGTTGCATCAGTAAAGGCAAAATGCAACACTTAACAGAGGCAGCATTGTTCACACCAGACAGAGCAATGATTCCCCCGTACTTAAGAGCAAGCACAGTCTACACAATAGTATAATTTGCCTGTCCCAAAGCAAGCACAGATAACCCACAGGAGCCCCAAAATGGTGAGTAAGCACAGGGTTAAGCGTGACTGATTGTTTCACGGCTGTACTGTCCTCTGGGTTTCTGTGCCTTGGGGAGAGCCAAGAGCAGCAGGGGAACCCTATACTGAACACTGTCTCCACATTTTCCACAGGAGTTCGTCCTGGAAGATATCTCACTGCTGAGGGTGACGTAGGAAGCAAGGGAGGGTCTTCTACGGCAATGCGGCTTCTGCCCTGGCCCATATGCAGCTTGCCTGTGCACAGCAATGGTCCATCCGCCCCTTACGACACAGTGGCCCAGACAAGTTAGCCTCACTGGGACAAGAACCACAATGGCTCTTCCAAGAGACCTGCGCAAGCGCATTGCCCAAGTTCTGGATGAGACCTTTGAAGAGATCATAGAGACTGCTTACAGTGATGTGAGAGAGCACATCAACGTCCTATTCTGCGTCTAGGCATGCATGCAGCCCTAACCCTCCTCACCCCAAGAGTCAGCATGAAATAACTTCCTTCCAAAAATTAAAGCTGCTTACCGAGGACCTCCTCTGGTGTTTGTCCTTCCCCAAGCACCGGCCTCCACGACTGGCTACCCTCCTCCTGGCTTGAGAACAGCTCCTGGCTGCATGTATCTAGGGATTCCGGGGTGTCTTCCTCCGCCTCAGCACCCTCGCTCCCACTTTGCTCCTCCTCCTCCTGCCTTGTTGTCCATGTTGAGTTTGCACCAGTTTAACTAAATCATTTTTAAAAACAATGTAAGTAAAACCACTGTAGCTTTATCAAACAAACCAGGCCACACAACTGTATTACTTAAATATGCTTGTGAGAAAAAAAAATTAGGAAATGAGGAATGAAGAAAAAATCTAGAACCCCATTCACCACTCTATTAAACCAGTTTTATGCCATTGTGTCCTTATTGTTTTCAATGAAGTCACAACATCATAAAATCAGTACCAAAAGTGCTGATTTGGGGGTCTTCTTCCAAGTTCAGAGTGCCACTCAGGTTTTCAAAGCATGAATCAACCATTTGTACCCATTTTCCCACATGCTTATATCTCATGATCATGTTAAGGCAAAGTCCTCAATATTATTTAAACGCCCTGTCATTTAGGTGAACATTGCAAATGGTACAGAATTTAGAGCAAGTTGCTCTAGAAATTTAAAGCAACATTGCCAAGGATTGAGAAGTGTCACTAGCTGATAACCTGAGTGACAATACAAAACGATGAGATGTAGAGGTGTTCTGAAGTATCCAGCAAAGTAGTCAGCACAGTATCTACTTGAAGAATCTGAAGCCAATGTAAGTTTTATGAGATGGGAATGATATGATTCTTGGACTCTGAGTATTCAGACAGCAGCTAGCTACAGCTTTTGCAAATAGTTGGAGCTATCTAGCATAACAGTCAACTGAGAATTACGGTAATCCAATCTAGTCAAAATAGAGGTATGCCAGGTAATGGCAGTGGGGTCTAGGCAAACAGATTTTAAAGTAGTTTTGGGGAAGTAGTGAGAATTAATAAATAAACTCTTTTTTCAGATTTTACAAGCAAATCATAAATATCCCTCCAGCTTCTGGAGACTGTACTGCAAAAGATGTCAAAGTAAAATGAAGAAGGAATTCATGATGCTAGAAATTATATGTATGTATCTCCTGCAATTTATATTAATATCGTGCAGCCATACCACTCAAGCTGTGTCCTGTCATATCTCACAAGTTCAGAAGGGTTGGTTCCGGTTAGCACTTGAATGGAGTCCTCTAAGGAAATCTAAGAGTACATTCTGCCCTCTGAATCAGTACTGAACAAATGCCCTTCAGGACATAACAGGGCTTTGTGTTCAGTTGCTGACTTCTGGAAGAGATGTAAACCCATGGATGAATTCTAATTTGTGTCACTATTTTCTACTTACCTCGATAGCTCCAAAGTTTCAACTGGAAACAGTATTCTCTTTTACTTCCTGCCCTTAGCTGTGGAGTGTTGGAATGATCTGTTAAATAACTGTAGTGGTTCTGATGCTTTCAAAAGCTAGCAGTCATTTTTTTCTTTAACATACTGTATGTGAGACTCATATGCAATTAATAGTCATGACAACAACTTTCCACAGCAGGGCTAACAGCTGCAAGAGTTAGATGCTGAATGAAGGCTTATGTGTCCCAATGTTCAAAGTAACAGGAAGAGATACGGAGAATTAGAACATATTTTTGGAAGCAATCTTCCATCCCCACAAGTGAATATAGCCCACGTTTTGCCCATGGATCCAGGCACAGCCATGACACCCCTGTAGTGGCCCTTATTTTGCATGCTGATGTGTGTAGCTGGAGAAATGCTATTGTTTCTTTGGCCAGGGTATTTACCTGAGTCTTGCTGTTTTTGATACTAGGATTGTTCCTCTAATCTAAATAAAGAAGAATCAACTTTGGGGACACTCAGAGAAGGACAAATTCCCTCACCTTCTGGTGCCTGTGATTTTGAGGGGAACTAAGAGCCCTCTTCATCTCACAGGAGGTGCTCAGCACTAGATGTAGGCAAAGAAATTGTGACAAAACATTTTTTTCATCTGAATATGCCAATTTGTTGACATTTAATTTTTTCTCAGAGACAGTTTGATGTGGACAAAGTTCCAATGGAAATCAGGTTGATTTCTGACAGAACCCAGCCTTCCAGGTAGGTTTTGAAGCCTGCATGAGTTCCTGACAACTCATCTGCCTGGCTCCTCAGCTGCCTGGGCTTGGCAGTCCATGGCTCTGGGGCAGCCTGCCAGGCCCATTCCCCCAGCTGAGCATTTCACAAGTTTTGATTTTCATTACAAATTGGAATGAAACCAAATTTCATAATATTGAAATCCTCTGTACAATGGAATTGCCTCTCTCCTCAGAGCCCGACTCAGCGCCTTATAGGATTTGGACTCGATAGCACATAGAGTATATTTGGGTTCTGCTGTTTCCTACCAGAGTTTGGTTAGAGTCAGAGAAGAAATGTGTTGCTATTAATGAAGGACAAACCGGTCTGCAAAAATAGGCTGGAAATCTTGTGCAAATAGGAACTCTGATGGGATTTCTGATATCTTTGGCTTCTGTTCAGGCCAGACACACAGCAAATGCAACCTTCTTGTGGTACTTGTATTTCAGCACATCTGCTTTTGTGGTCCACAGGACCTGGGAAGTCTAGAGGCACATAAAAATGAAAAATTATCAAAAGAACATTAAACAATTTTTTTTCAAGTCTCAGAGGATCAATTAGAGGTTCAGCAAAGGTTCAATGCTATTATTATTTTTGGCCTACCCGGTTCACCCACCCCTAGCTAATACTAACTGTTACATGAAGTCTTTGCTAAATAAATAAATGAATAAATAAATAATTGCATAATATTTTACACTTACAGAACAAGGACCTCAAAGCACTTTTCAATGTAACTTAATCTTCACAAACCCCTGGTTGGTAGGTAAGTATTGCTCCCTTTTATAGACAGGGAAACTAAAGCAGGAAAGTTGAGCAACTTTCCCAAGGGCAGAGATAGAGTCAATAGCAGACCTGGGATTAAAACTCTGATGTTTCATTATACCAGCTCTCAGTCCTCCCCATCCTGATTCTGAGTTACTAATCCTTCCAGGCTCAGTAATTATGCAGTGCCTCTCCCATGACACTGTCTTGTTCCCTTTTCATTTCCTGATTCTACTTTTTCTACTGATTACCGCAACATAAAAAAATTATGTAGAGCAACAAAAATCCACTGAATATCTAGGCACCGAATCTGCAAACTGTTTGCGGTAGGCAGACACTTACGCCTGCACAGAGCCCCATACAGTTGTATTGTTCTTTTTTAGTGTTCTGAAGAACACTAGTATATGAGAAAGAGGTTTCTTTATTGAAGACCCTCACTTCTGCCCTTTCCAAGTGATGATACACACAGCTTTATCGTCATCCAGTTTTAACAACCAGTACCAGTACTTCTGCAATGGGGAAAACCTCAGCAAACTCTAACAATTTTCAATAAGTTTTTGCTGTGTCCTCTGACACCTTAGGGTCTGCATTGCTTTGTTTAATCTTTTTTCTGTTTCTTCCATGTCCCTCTCCGGTTCAGACACTGTAGAGTTGGGCCCTGTCTCCTTGTCCTCCGTTCCGTCTGTGATGTGTTGAAGGTGCTTCCTATGCTGTCTAAAATTCAACTTTCATTAGTGACCCCTTTGTATGACCTAGGAGTTACCTCATGAGAGGCCACTGCTTTTTGTATCCATGTTTTACCATCATACAGGCAAACCCTCTCATGTGGTAGCAAAAACATCAGTTCCTGTGACCTCTTATCATAATAATGTCTTTGTTTACATTTGTTATTTATCCTATAATTATTCATGTCACTATTATGTTTATCATCTGCTACTACAAAATTAGGTAATCTTGTTTTGAACTCCCTGTTAAATAAAAGGTTTGCTGGTGAAAACCCATGTTTTAGAGGACCTGCCAATGAAGCAGGATGATACTAAACTGGGAGGAGTGGTAGATACGCTGGAGGGGAGGGATAGGATACAGAAGGACCTAGACAAATTGGAGGATTGGGCCAAAAGAAATCTGATGAGGTTCAATAAGGATAAGTGCAGAATCCTGCACTTAGGACGGAAGAACCCAATGCACAGCTGCAGACTAGGGACCGAATGGCTAGGCAGCAGTTCTGCGGAAAAGGACCTAGGGGTGACAGTGGACAAGAAGCTGGATATGAGTCAGCAGTGTGCCCTTGTTGCCAAGAAGGCCAATGGCATTTTGGGATGTATAAGTAGGGGCATAGCGAGCAGATCGAGGGACGTGATCGTTCCCCTCTATTCGACATTGGTGAGGCCTCATCTGGAGTACTGTGTCCAGTTTTGGGCCCCACACTACAAGAAGGATGTGGATAAATTGGAGAGAGTCCAGTGAAGGGCAACAAAAATGATTAGGGGTCTGGAACACATGACTTATGAGGAGAGGCTGAGGGAGCTGGGATTGTTTAGCCTGCAGAAGAGAAGAATGAGGGGGGATTTGATAGCTGCTTTCAACTACCTGAAAGGGGGTTCCAAAGAGGATGGCTCTAGACTGTTCTCAATGGTAGCAGATGACAGAACGAGGAGTAATGGTCTCAAGTTGCAGTGGGGGAGGTTTAGATTGGATATTAGGAAAAACTTTTTCACTAGGAGGGTGGTGAAACACTGGAATGCGTTACCTAGGGAGGTGGTAGAATCTCCTTCCTTAGAGGTTTTTAAGGTCAGGCTTGACAAAGCCCTGGCTGGAATGATTTAACTGGGAATTGGTCCTGCTTCGAGCAGGGGGTTGGACTAGATGACCTTCTGGGGTCCCTTCCAACCCTGATATTCTATGATTCTATGATATTCTATGATTCTAAGCTGGATTGTCTGTGTTAGACGACTCTACCGTCTCTTGAAAAACATTGGAACTCATAACCATCAAATTGTGGCCCATTGTCTGACATGACCACTTCTGGTATGCTATGCCTGGCAAAGATAGATTTGATAGTCTTAACAACATGTTTTCAGTAGAGTTCTCAAATCTTGTTATTTCTGGAAAGTGAGAATAATAATCCAGAACCAATATGTATTTCTTGCCATCATAAGTAAACCGATCCATGCCTACTTTGGACCAGAGTGCCAACATTTCTTCAGTTACCACCATAGGCTGTGTTGTTTGGCTAGTTCTATATTTTTGGCACTTTTCACAAACCATGTTTTTTTTCTATATCTATATTCATTTGTGGCTAATACAGAACATTTCTAGCCCTTCTTTTGCATTTTTCAATACCAATGTGACCTTCATGTATCCTGGGTAACATATTCTGATGTAATTTTGGGGAACTACAAGTTTGGTGCCCCTGAACAATATCGCCTCTCTTATTGACAATTTTCCTTCAAAGTGGTGATAAGGACTGGACATGTTCCATACAGGCCACCCTGCATTAATGCTTGTTTCAGTTTTTGTAAAGTTACATCTTGTGCTGTGGTGTCAGCAACTAGAGTCCACATTTCATCTGAAACTGGACACATTTTCTTAACAGGTTCACATGCACACTGTCTGAATCTATTCTTGATTCTATTATTGCTCTGTCATAAACTCTAGTCAGAGTGACTGCCACCATTAAATGTTTCCCAGGCTTGTATTTTAATTTTAGATCATATAGCTGCAACTGAAAGAATAATCTCTGCAATCTAGGAGGAGTGTCTGCTAATCCTTTTTTTGCTATTGCCACCAGTGGCTTGTGATCTGTTTCTGGTAATACTGGTCTCCCATACAGGAAAATATGGAACTTCTTGCATCCATGTACCACAGCCAAAGCCTCTTTCTCAGTTTGTGCATACTGACCTTCAGTGTTAGTTAAAGCTCTGGAAGCATATGCTACATGTCTCCAGTACTCACTATACTTTTGAAGAAGTGCTGTCCCGAGACCCTCCCCAGAGGCATCTCTTGACAGTTTCGGCTGATGTTTGCTGTCATAGACTCTAAGTACTGGAGCCTCTTCTATTAACTGTTTTAGTTTCTCAAATTTCTTATTGTGATGTGCCTCCCAAATCCATTGATCATTTTTATGCAATAATATTCCTTACTTTCCGGTTTTAGCAGCCATATTAGGTATAAACTTCCCCACCAAGTTTATCATACCCATGAAACTTTGTACTCCATCTTTACCTGTGCAAGATAGTATATTGGTAATCCCCTGTACCCTGTTTGGTCTAGATGTACCTCTTGCTCTGTTAATTTTAGGCCCAAATATGTTATTTCCCTGACTCTAAATTTAAACTTTTGTTGTTTTTTTAATTTTCACCCTGCAAAACAAACTCTTTACAGAGCTCTCTGAAGTCTCTGGTCATGTTACTTCATTGTACATCCCCATATTAAAACATTGTTAATAAATACTTTGGTACCTTCAATGCCATCAAATATTTGTTGTACAATTCTGTGAAACACTTCTGGTGCTGAGCATAATTTGTGAAAGCAGAATCTCCTGTATGATATGTTAAACAACACAAACATACACAAACACTTCCTACTTCTCCACGTGGGCACCAGTGATACTGCCAAGAACAATCTTGAGCAAGTCACTGCAGACTACAGAGCTTTGGGGAGAAAGATAAAGGAGTTTGAGGCGCAAGTCGTGTTCTTGTCCATCCTCCCTATTGAAGGAAAAGGCCCAGGTAGGGACCATCGAATTGTGGAGGTAAATGCGTGGTTGCACAGATGGTGTTGGAGAGAGGGCTTTGGATTCTTCGACCATGGGATGTTGTTCCAGGAAGAAGGATTGCTTCAAAGAGATGGAATCATAGAATCATAGAATCATAGAATATCAGGGTTGGAAGGGACCCCTGAAGGTCATCTAGTCCAACCCCCTGCTCGAAGCAGGACCAATTCCCAGATAAATCATTCCAGCCAGGGCTTTGTCAAGCCTGACCTTAAAAACCTCTAACGAAGGAGATTCTACCACCTCCCTAGGTAACGCATTCCAGTGTTTCACCACCCTCTTAGTGAAAAAGTTTTTCCTAATATCCAGTCTAAACCTCCCCCACTGCAACTTGAGACCATTACTCCTCGTTCTATCATCTGCTACCATTGAGAACAGTCTAGAGCCATCCTCTTTGGAACCCCCTTTCAGGTAGTTGAAAGCAGCTATCAAATCCCCCCTCATTCTTCTCTTCTGCAGGCTAAACAATCCCAGCTCCCTCAGCCTCTCCTCATAAGTCATGTGTTCCAGACCCCTAATCATTTTTGTTGCCCTTCGCTGGACTCTCTCCAATTTATCCACATCCTTCTTGTAGTGTGGGGCCCAAAACTGGACACAGTACTCCAGATGAGGCCTCACCAATGTCGAATAGAGGGGAACGATCACGTCCCTCGATCTGTTCGCTATGCCCCTACTTATACATCCCAAAATGCCATTGGCCTTCTTGGCAACAAGGGCACACTGCTGACTCATATCCAGCTTCTCGTCCACTGTCACCCCTAGGTCCTTTTCCGCAGAACTGCTGCCTAGCCATTCCGTCCCTAGTCTGTAGCAGTGCATTGGATTCTTCCGTCCTAAGTGCAGGACCACCTAACAGAGGGAAGAGCATCTTCGCAGGCAGGCTGGCTAACCTCGTGAGGAGGGCTTTAAACTAGGTTCACCGGGGGATGGAGATTTAAGCCCTGAGGTAAGGGGGGAAGTGGGACACCGGGAGGAAACACAAGGAGGAGGGTGCAACCGGGGAGGCCTCCTGATTCATACTGAGAAAGCAGGGCAATCTGCTAGTTATCTTAGGTGCCTGTACAGGAACGCAAGAATCCTGGGAAACAAGAAGGAAGAATTGGAAGTCCTGGTGAGCTGTAGCTCACGAAACCTTATGCTCAGATACATTTGTTAGTCACTAAGGTGCCACAAATACTCCTTTTCTTTTAAAGGACCTATGATGTGATTGGAATAACAGAGAATTGGTGGGGAAACTCACATGACTGGAACACTGTCATGGATGGGTATAAACTCTTCAGGAAAGACAGGAGGGGGAGAAAAGGTGGAGGAGTTGCACTGTATGTAAGTGAATAGTATGATTGCTCAGATCTCCAGTATGAAACTGGAGAAAAGCCTGTTGAGTGTCTTTGGGTTAAGTTTAAAGGTGAGAGCAACACGGGTGATGTAGTGGTGGGTGTCTACTATAGATCACCTGACCAGGGCAATGAGGTAGACAAGACTTTCTTAGGACAACTAACAGAAGTTTCCAGATCACAGGCCCTGGTACTCATGGGAGACTTCAATCACCCTTACATCTGCAGGGAGAATAATACAGCAGTGCACAGACAATCCAGGAAGATTTTAGAGAGTGCTAGAGACAAATTCCTGGTGCAGGTGCTGGAGTAACCAATTAGGGGTTGTGCTCCTCTTGACCTGCTGCTCACAAACAGGGAAGAATTGGTAGGGAAAATAGAAGTGGGTGGTAACCTGGGCAGCAGTAACCATGAGATGGTCTAGTTCAGGATCCTGACAAAAGGAAGAAAGGAGAACAGCAGAATACAGACCATGGACTTCAGAAAAGCAGACTTTGACTCCCTCAGGGAACTGATGGGGAGGATCCCCTGGGAGGCTAATATGAGGGGAAAGGAATCCAGGAGGGCCTGGCTCTATCTTAAAGAAGTCTTATTGAGGGTGCAGGAACAAACCATCCTGATGTGCAGAAAGATTAGCAAATATGGCAGGCAACCAGCTTGGCTTAACAGAGAAATCTTTGGTAAGCTTAAACACAAAAAGGAAGTTTAGAAGAAGTGGAAACTTGGACAGATGACTAGGGAGGAGTATAAAAATATTGCTCAAGCATGCAGGGGTGTAATCAGGAAGGCCAAAACACAATTGGAGTTGGAGCTAGCAAGGGATGTGAAGGGTAAAAAGAAGGGTTTCTACAGGTATGTTAGCAACAATAAGATTAGGGAAAGTATGGGACACTTACTGAATGGGGGAGGCAACCTAGTGACAGGTAATATGGAAAAACCTTAAGTACTCAATGTTTTTTTTGCCTCAGTCTTCACAGACAAGGTCAGTTCCCAGACTGCTGCACTGGGCAGCATAGTTAGGGGGGGAGGTGAGCAGCCCTCATTGGTGAAAGAACAGCTTAAGGACTATTTAGAAAAGCTGGACATACACAAGAACAGCTTAAGGACTATTTAGAAAAGCTGAACATACACAAGTCCATGGGGCTGGATCTAATGCATCCGAGGGTGCTGAGGGAGTTGGCTGATATGATTGCAGAGCCACTGGCCATTATCTTTGAAAATTTGTGGCGATCAGGGGAGGTCCTGGATGATTGGAAAAAGGCAAATATAGTGCCCATCTTTAAAAAAGGGAAGAAGGAGAATCCGGGGAACTACAGGCCAATCAGCGTCACCTCAGTCTCTAGAAAAATCATGGAGCAGGTCCTCAAGGAATCCATTTTGAAGCACTTGGAGGAGAGGAAGGTAAACAGGACACAGTGAACATGGATTCACTAAGTGCAAGTCATGCCTGACCAACCTGATTGCCTTCTAAGATGAGATTACTGGCTCTATAGATATGGGGAAAGCGGTGGACATGATATACCTTGACTTTAGCAAAGCTTTTGATATGGTCTCCCACAATATTCTTGTCAGCAAGTTAAAGAAGTATGGGCTGGATGAATGGACTACAAGGTGGATAGAAAGCTGGCTAGATCATTGGGCTCAAGGGGTAGTGATCAATGGCTCGATGTCTAGTTGGCAGCTGGTATCAAGTGGAGTGCCCCAAGGGTTGGTCCTGGGGCCGGTTTTGTTCAATATCTTCATTAATGATTTGGATGATAGGATGGATTGCACCCTTGGCAAGTTCACAGATGATACTAGGCCAGGGGAAGAGGTAGATACACTGGAGGGTAGGGTTAGGGTCCAGAGTGACCTAGACTAATTGGAGGATTGGGCCAAAAGAAATCTGATGAGGTTCAACAAGGACAGATGTAGAGTCCTGCACATAGGATGGGAGAATCCTATGCACTGCTACATGCTGGGGACTGATTGGTTAAGTGGCAGTTCTGCAGAAAAGGACCTGGGGATTACAGTGGACAAGAAGCTGGACATGAGTCAACAGTGTGCCCTTTTCAGAGTAGCAGCCATGTTAGTCTGTATTCGCAAAAAGAAAAGGAGTACTTGTGGCACCTCAGAGACTAACCAATTAAGCTAATGGCATATTGGGCTGCATTAATAGGAGTGTTGCCAGCAGATTGAGGGAAGTGCTTATTCCCCTCTATTCAGCACTAGTGAGGCCACAACAGGAGTATTGTGTTCAGTTTTGGCCCCCCACTACAGAAAGGATGTGGACAAATTGGAGAGAGTCCAGCAGAGGATAACAAAAATTATTAGTTTTCAGAGTAGCACCTCAGAGACTAACAAATTTATTTGAGCATAAGCTTTCGTGAGCTACAGCTCACTTCATCGGATCACAAAAATGATTAGGGGGCTGGGGCACATGACTTATGAGGAGAGGCTGAGGGAGCTGGGCTTATTTAGTCCACAGAAGAGAAGAGTGAGGGGGGATTTGATAGAAGCCTTCAACTACTTGAAGGGGGGTTCAAAGAGGATGGAGCTAGGGTGTTCTCAGTGGTGGTAGATGACAGAACAAGGAGCAACAGTCTCAAGTTGCAGTGGGGGAGGTCTAGGTTGGTATTAGGAAACACTATTTCACTAGGAGGGTGGTGAAGCACTGGAATGGGTTACCTAGGGAAGTGGTGGAATCTCCATCCTTAGAGGTTTTTAAGGCCTGGCTTGACAATGCTGTGGCTGGGATGATTTAGTTGGTGTTGGTCCTGCTTTGAGCAGGGGGTTGGACTAGATGACCTCCTGATGTCTCTTCCAACCCTAATCTTCTATGATTCTATGTGCTAGCATTTTCTAGTGGAACTTGCCAAAACCCAGCTGATGCATCTAATGTGGAGAAATTTTTAGTCTGTGCCATTTCTCCAACATGTTTTTCCCTGTGGGAATGGGAAATGTTCCCTTTTTATATATTCATTGAGTGCCTTTGGGTCTAAGCATAGGTGATGAGTTGTTTTGTTTGTTTGGTTGGTTTGTTTGTTTGTTTGTTGTGCATGATAACTAGAGAATGGACCCACTCTGTGAGTTCCTTCACTCTCTCAATAATGCCTCAAGCAACCAATTTATCTAGTTCCTTTTTTTGTTTTTTGGGGGAGTTTTTAGAGGCAGAGGAACATTCCTAGGAGCACATATCGTGGAACTATTGGGGTCTGACAGCTCATTTTTATACTCTGTGGTCAGTTTCCCAATCCCCGAAAGACATATTGAAATTTATCTTCAATTTTTATCTGCTCCTGCCCTTCTATGGCACATACTTTCTGAATAAGGTCTAATACCTGACATGTCTTATACCCTACTATAGGTATATGCTTCCAACGCATAATAACAAATGTAATATTTTCATTGTTATCTTTTATCTTTACCCCCAGGTCAAATTCACCAACAGTAGGAATCAGCTCCCCACTGTAAGTTCTAAGCTTTCTCTGGTTGCTGTGAATTATTTGTTTTTTTGTTTTTTGCGTGTTTTTTTTTCCCCTCCAAATCATTTATAGAGTCTGGTATAACACTGGCTTGTGCTCTACTGTCCAATTTAAAAGTCACAGGGATTCCAATTATTTCCAGTGTAATAGTCCAGTCATTTGAAGGTGTTACTTCTTGCAAAATTTCTCTGAAAAGGTTTTCTTCATTCTTGCTTGCACTGTTGTGATTCTCCTCTCTGTGCAGCAAATGTACAGTTTGTTTCTTTCTGGACCCATGCTCCTCTTGTCTGCAAACTCTTGAATGATTTAACTTCTTGCACTTGTTGCAACATTGTCCTAAGGTGTGACACTGCTGCAGTCTATGGCTGTTACCATAGGCACCGACCCCATGGGTGCGCCAAAAAAATTAGCGGGTGCTTAGCACCCACCAGCAGCCAGCTCTCCCCCTTCCCCCAGCAGCGCCTCCTGCCTGCTGGTGGCCCCGTTGATCAACTCTTCCCACTCCCTCCCAGCACCTCCCACCTGCTGCAATCAGCTGTTCTGCAGCATGCAGGAGATGCTGGGAGGGAGTGGGAGGAGCAGGGATGGGGTGTGCTCAGGGGAGGGGTGGAGTGGGAACTGGGTGGGAAGAGGTGGGGTGGGGGTGAGGCTTGAGGGAAGGGGTCGGGTCAGAGCCTGGGGCAGAGCTGGGGTGAGAAGAGGCAAGGTGGGGATTTGGGGGTAGGAGGTGGGTGGGGGCGAGGCCTGGGGTGGAGCGGGGGTGTTGATAGGGTTGCCAACTTTCTAATCACACAAAACTGAACACCCTAGCCCTGCCCCTTTTCTGAGGCCCCACCCCCTTCCCCTTCCCCAGACTCTGCCCTCCGCTCACTACATTCCCCCTCCCCCAGTGGCTTGCTCTCCCCCACCCTCACTCACTTTCACTGGGCTGGGGGAGAGATTGGGGTGCGGGAGGGGTGAGGGCTCTAACTGGGGATTCAGGCTCTGGGGTAGGGACAGAAATGAGGGGTTCAGAGTGCAGGAGGGGGTTGTGACTGGGGGTGTGGCTGTGGATGAGGGCTTTGGGTTGTAGGAGGGGGCTCCAGGCTGGGGGGTGAGGGATTTGGCCTGTGGGTTGAGGCATGGAGGAGGGATTTGGAAGGGGTACAGGCTCTGGGCTAGGATGCAGGCTCTGGGGTGAGGCTAGAGATGAGGGGTGCGGGGTACAGGATGGGGCATCAGGTTTGAGGGGGGCTCAGGTCTGGGTCAGGCGGCTGGGGCTCGGGTTGGGGTGTGGGCTTACCTAGGGTGGCTCCCAGTCAGTGGCATAGAGGGGCTATAGCAGGTTCCCTGCCTGTCCTAGCTCCAGGCTGTGCCTTGGAAGTGGCCAGCAGGTCTGGCTCCTAGGCCGGGGGCCAGGCCCAGGAGGCCCTGCATGCTGCTCTCGCCCACAGGCACCGTCCCCTCAGCTCCCACTGGCTGTGATTCCCGGCCAATGGGAGTTGTGGTGCTCGGGGCATGGGCAGCACGTCGAGCCCTGTGGCCTGCCCACATAGGAGCCAGACCTGCTGGCCACTTCTGGGGCACAGCGCAGTGCCAGGACAAGTAGGGACTAGCCTGCCTTAGATTCGCAGCACAGCCGAACAGACTTTTAACAGCCCCATCGGCAATGCTGACCAGAGCCGCCAGGGTCCCTTTTCGACCAGGCGTTACAGTCAAAAAGCAGATACCTGGCAACCCTAGGGGTTGAGCACCCCCTCGGCCCAGAGAAAGCCGGTGCCTTTGTCTGTTACCATAGCGTACACAGCTCTTTATACTGTCCTCTTCAGACTCTTTCTGATTGTGTTTCTCAGCTTTCTCCCAGGGATTTCTGTTCTGTCTCTTCTCTTTTCTCTGAGGATTTGTTTTCCTGTTCACAGTTTTAGTGCCTTGCTTTCCCTCCAAAAGCTTCAGGCTGGTCTGGAGAGTCAGTTACTTGGCAGATGCTGATTGCCTTCTCTAGCTTGAGATCAATATCCTCCAGCAATCTTTTTCTGGGATGTGAGTCTTTGATCTCCAGCACTATCTGGTCTCAAATTAGGGATCCTGTGGATATGTCTACACTGCAGTTCTGGGTTCAAACTCAGTCTGAAGCCTAATCCCCCTTCTGTCTACACACAAATTTCAAATTTCACCCAAGATCTCAGAATCCCATGGGGATGGTGGGTCTGAGCCTGAGTCAACTCAGGTGTGGGTTCAAGCACTATTGCTCTGCAGTGTAGATGCGGCCCCATTGTACTCATGCTCTAGGCAGCTGCCAAAAGCATCCCACAGGGTGATGTTATTTGTTCTCTGGACAGTCAAGTTTGGTGGACAGATGAGTTTTCCCACACCACATGATGAACAAGGGGCTAGAGCAGCCGCATTTTGGGAAGGTACTAGGAAGCCTGGAATGTGAGGGGTTGGGCTCAGGCCTGCATAATGCAGTGTAGACAATGGAATCCCACGTTGGGACCCAGAGTTCAACTATTCCTAACCTGGGGTTACAAATGAGTGTAGACGCTCAAATCCTAGCTTACCTACCCCAAGGTCTCCTAATTCAAGTTCTACTGACCCTGGGCTTACACTGCAGTGTAGACATACCCTGTGAGTCATCCAAAACTACATGATTGCTGAGCGGTTTGAGATCCTTTACAAATTCCTCAGATGAGCCTCCCTCTTTTTGTGACCTCATATGAAATTGATATCTCTCAAATGTCTCATTTTTATTTGGAGTGCAGTACTCCTCAAACTTTCAGAGCACTGTTGTAATGCCAACAGACCCCGGTTGTCGGCAGGCAAAATCAAACCTGGGACCTCTGGAGCTTAGCACATGAGCTTCTACAACCTGAGCTAAAACCCACATGGCTCTTAGTGCAGGCTGTAGAGCAAACTCATTAATCTCTCTCTCTCTAAGTGGTTTCGAAGCCACTAGATGGGACAGAACACTACACCCAGGAGGTATATGGGTTACACTGTCTCATCATCAGCCTGCTCTGCTTGGCTCAACTGCAGACTATTATAGACATCCAACGCCTCATCCCTCACTGTACTGGCTTCTCAATGGCGCCGCTCACCCACAAGTAAAGTCTGAACTGCTGCTTGAACCTCCTCCAGTTTTCTGCCACCTGACGGGAGACATTCAGCTCCACTGGAGCCTTTGGTTGTTCCATTTTCTCGTTCTCAGTGTTCACTCCATATGATCCAGCCACTTACGTTCAGCCTTTTCTGGTACCATGTCTTGTTCTTTTTAGAGTTCTGATGAAGGAGTCCAAAACCAGAGTATGAGAAACATATACTTTATGGAAATTAACACCCAGCCTGTTCCGGCATGTCTAACTAGGAGGCAGAGCTCAAATCGAAAGTGAAACCGGAGAGAGGGAGGGAGAGAGAGAGAGCCCTGAGTAGTAGACTAGCTCTTAAAGAGACATGATTCTCAAAGTATTTAATGGGGCTGGGCCCGGGCCCAGAGGTATGCTCATACTCAAGACTGGTTATTTTTAAAAAAATGCTTTACATGTTTCTTTTGTTATGAGTGGAGAATGGTGGCGAGACAAAGTGGAGAAGTGTAAGTAAATACAGATGAGTTTATCGTATGTTACTTTAAACCCTCTCATTGATGCAAAAACGTTGTTGTTAAAGCTCCAGACTTTATACTGAGTATCTGCACAAATTTCACATACCTGTAGTGTACGGGATGGGTGCACGCATAAAGGGATAGCGTGGAGACTTCTGCATAGGCAAACTGAATAGAGTAAACATTTCCAGATTGAATTTTCAATAAATCAGATGTACAAACAGCACTAATATGTCCTGCTGGAAGACTTTCTGAAAGGAGTCTCATTTTTATTGTATTTTTCACTCCTTTGGGAGTGTCTATAGGCAGTAAAGTACCCAAAATTGTTCGGTACTTTATTCGCGAAAAGACTTATATTGCCATGAAATTCCCAGGCATGCTCATCAACCCAGTTTTAGCCAGTTACTTTATTAAAATTAGCATTTGTACTCTGGCAGCCAAATAAGTTGCAAACTATATAGGGTAAGTCCAGCCAACTCTCCTTCTGTCCTTCCCTGGTTAAAAAAGAACCCACAAAAATGTTACTTCCTTCTAAAAAAACACAATAATGTAAGTGCCAGCTGTGATGTCTGTCCAACTTTCTATAGGCAAGCCAGAAGCACTGAAGAAAAGTGTTTTTTGTATTATGCTGACTAAATACTGCCATTCAGATGCATAGTTTCATCTGCAATCTGTTAGATGTGCTTAGGCTTAACTGTAAATTCTGAGGAACAGTTAACATGGAAACCGTTCCACTGCAGAAATATTACACTGATTTTAAAGCTCTGTCTTTGTTATAATGGCCATTTTGTTGTTGATTCCCAGGGCAGCTGTCTCCTCTGACTCTGCATCTGCGCAGGGACTCCCTACATTGGGGTATCTCAAAAGGGGAGATATGGAAGTTTCTGCTCTCTGACCATTGTCTGAGCAGTTCAAAGAAATCAGATTGGGGCAGACAATTACCATTATTGAAAAAGTAAAAATCTAGGGTTTATATTTGCCATTTGAGTGTCAAATATTGCAAACCTTCCATAACTCGAATGCTTATGTAGAACTTAAGTGATCCATCATTTTACACTGGCCCTCTCCAGAGGGATGAATTTCATCCAGAAAGAAGGTGATATGAGCCATTAGACTACTCACTGATATCCTGCAAAGTGAACATAAACATACTGAAAAGACAGCCTTTATGCATAGATTTTCGAAATGGTACCCTAGTACCCAAATCCCACTGCCGTTAATAGTGGGCCAAAACCTGAGGCCCTTACTCAGTTCTCACTCAGTCACTGGGATGTTGGCCAGAGTAAGGGTTAAGTAAAAACTTAATAATGACATCCAGGTTAGGTCCTATGGAACTAAAATTATGTGCCGAACTTTGAAAATTTAGAGGTTATCTTGGAGCATGGCAATGTACCATAGTTTCCCAAATTGGGAGGCACTGAAATGACATGTCCCCTTTGTGCTTTCACTGGATAGGTTATGCATGGTTTTATATGCTGTCATCTATTTGTTATTCATTATCATTCTCCAAGTGCTGTGGGCATAATGCATATAAACATAGATCCTGACTCATGATGCTGAAATGCAGGTCACGTGGTGATCAGGATCACAACCCTTTGGACCCTTTGATCCAGCTTTGTAACTAGCTAGAATACCTCCACAAATATTCACTGTTTATTCAGAGGTTTTATTCCTTGTTCTCCTGTTTCATACAGATGATGTGCTTGTTCCACTGCAGCTGAATCATTCATTTTCCAGATGGCAATGGTTTCTGCAAAAAGTAATGTGGTGGCAGGCCTAGCTAACAAGCAAGACTGTCCCAGTTTTCTTATTTGTGCAGTTCCACTGGAAACAAGTTAGAAGAGGCTTCCGAGAAATGATTCAACATCAGGTTTCTTATCTTAATCCCACAAAGCAGCCCTTGATTTTCTTCCCTAAATTGAGTACATATTTAGAAATCATACTTTTCAGTATTTTTTTATTAAACTGATTAAGAAATTCTAAAAACTAGGAGTTCACCTTATCTCTTTACTTTTGTGGGATGTCTGCTAGGGATCCCCAAATCTTGATGTCATTAATGTACAAGTATGTATAAAAGTGTCATATAATAATACTTAGCTCTTTTCCCTCAGCACTTTACAAAGGAGACTGGCATCTTTATCCCCTTTTTTATTAATGGGGAAATGACTTCCCTGAAGGCACTCAGTACGCTAATGGTAGAACTAGGAATAACACCCAGGTCTTCTTAATCTCAGTCCAATACTCTAGTCACTAGGCTACATGTACTGTATCTGTAGATAGCCATCTGCTGTAAGTACAGATCAAGTACTGAACAAATAGTGAACTAAGGGAAGGGATATGCATTTTAAGTCATCTCACATAGTTCAGTTTCCAACCAAATCTTTCTTCCATTATTCCTTCTTATTGTTTTCTCTCCTTTCTTCATTTTGTTTTTCCTATCCTGTGATACCACAGACAATTGAAAAAAAGATGCAGTGCTCCAGGAACTGTTGCTTGAAAATTTCACCATACATTTCTAAATAATTTTGCCATTCATTACTAATTTATTAATTAATTTGCATAATATTGATACACTCTAAGCTTTACAGACTGGTACAATGACAAAGTTCCCTCTCTGATAAGCATGAAAACATCCATGAAAACAAAAATTTCAGGAATAACAACATAGTTTCTAAAAATGTGGAATTTTTGGAAGTGTGTTGTCATTTCCTAATGTAGGAGGTGATATTAACTAGAATGACTAGGCTGCACTTCTGATTAACTCCAAGGGTTTCAACATTTCAGAGAGTTTGCTTCAGATACAGTTAGTGTGTTGTCTTGTCACAAGACTATAGTGATTAGATCTGTGGATTCCTGTGTTCTATTCCCAACTTCGCTATTGTCTCATTGTGTGCATTTGTCAAGCCACCAGATCTCTCTGTGTCTCAATTTACCAGTTGCTGAATGAGTAATAGTTACCTTCATCATAGGAGGGCTGCAATTCATATTTGCAAAGCATTTTGAAATCCCAAGATAAAAAGTGCTTGAACAACAGGTGCTATATTATGATATTATTATCCTAGAAAAGGTGTGATGTGCATTTTTACAGTAACTGGTGAACCAAGAGAGCCAGAAAAGTGTTCAGCTTTTTATGCACATTCTGCTTTAAAGGAGATTGTACTTCAATTGTGTCACACCTTCGCTGGGCGTTCAATTAATTCGAAAATTCAATCTACTTTGGACATTTGTCAGTTTCATTTAGTAACTTCCCAGTGCCATTCCACTGTACTGGAACACATCTGAAGCTCCAACCCAGTATAATTTTTTAAATTTTAATCCTGCGAAGCACATTTTCCACCAGGACATCTCCATTCTAAGACTCGATCATGAATGGTTTATTTCTGTTTGTAAGTGATGTTTTATTCAGCATTAGCTTTTCTAATCCTTTTCTTGAATGGTGCCTGTGAATGATGGCTCTATATTGTATAATGCTGTTATAAAACAATCATATTGTTCACAGTCTGTATAATATTATGTAAAAGTCAAAAAAATAAATTTTCTTCAACAACAGAAGTCATATTTATTCTATTTTTATATTAGAATTAAAAGGCCATGTGATTTTAGTTGAGTTTTCTTTGCCAGAAAGTCTTTTATATTTCACTGGTTAATATTAACTGGAAGGATACCAGAAATATTCCTCTGTTGATAAACAACTGAAAATGGTCCAAGATGTATTTACAAAACCAAATAAAAATAAATTGAAAAAGACCTTCCATTTACTACAAAGCTTTAGTCTCACAAAGCTTGACTCTAAAGAGCTTAGAGTCCTCACTTTCCCCCGGCCCAATCCTAAAGGTAATGGGCAAGAAAAAACAATGAGTTCATACTTAGTGAAATTATTTATTTTCCACTCTAAACACAAGAGAAATTTAATCACACATTTACAAACAACTAATACAGATTTAGCAAGTGTCTGAGAAGAGAAACATGGATGACTTCATGATTGTGTTTCTTCTATGAAACATGCTGTGTAAACTACACAATATTTAAAGGCCAGCTGGGACTGCTTCTAGGCGGGGATTATTAGTACCTCCATTGGGGAGGATAAGGTTAGCGCTAGCTTGTTTTAAGCAGGCAGTGTTAGGCCGTTATTGAAAACACAATCTCCTGACACAGACAGCATCATTGTTTCCCTGTTTATAATCTCATTGACTTGGAAAAGGTGTTTGAGAAGGTCGTGCTGAGGTAACGCTAGCAATTTGTGGCAGGTTGGTTTGGCTTCAGGCATGACCTTGGGGATGGTACAGACATTTCACCAGCTACATTAGTCACTGATTTCCTGATGTTGATGAGTAAAGATATTGATGCTGATTCTTTTAGATATATCTCTATTACCGTTGAACATCAGGTTTTGCTAGTATTTCTGCAGCCTCTAGAAGGGTTTAATGGAGTAACCTAAGTGGCTCCTATCTTTTTTTTCTGAGAGGTTCCAGAAGGCAATACTAGGAAATGTATTGTCTGCTCCAAAGACTTCCTTGCACTAGGGACTGCAAGGGTCCTTCATCTCATTCCTTCTGTTCAGAGTATATATGAGTCTGCTAAACGATTTAACAAGAAGGTAAAAGCTGACATAACCTCACTGGGCTGACACCCATCTCTATAGTTCCATCCATTCTGAGCCACCTGGAACAGCTGAACAACTCACCCAGGGTTTGAATGGGACTGAAGCTTTGGCGAGGACAAGTTGGTCAGGGTTCAGTCTAGGGAAGATAAAGGTGACACTTGCACATTGGGGAATATAATTAGAAGAAAAGGAGGACACTATGTCAGCCTCTTTGGTGGAGGATATACACCTCTGTTTTCCAGTTTGGGAGTCTTGTTAGAATTCCAACAGCTTTTGAACTTCTTCTTTTCATCTTACACCTGGCAAAAAACATGTAGAATCTGCTACAATCACCCATGCCTTTGACACCTTAAGTGATGCACTCTACCTGGCACTACCCCCCGAAAGGTCAGTTGGAAACTGCATTTAAGTTTCCAGTTGACCTTAGGGTGAATAGGCAGAGTCCTGATTCCAACTTCTCAAACAGCCAAGCAACACAGCTGAGGTCGCTCAGGGAAGTGTTGCAATTTGTTACTGTTATAAGCCAAGCAGGTTATACCCCTGCCAAGCAGGTTAAGGATTTGGTCCACTTTTAATGCCCTTCTCATTTATACAAAAAAAAAAGGTTCTCCAACATACAGTATCTGAACCAAAATGTATACTGTTGATGTGTGAATTCTGCACACCCTGGAAAAAGTCTTTTTATTCAGTGTTGTCATAACCAATACATTTCTGCCTAATTTACCTTGTGTCTTTATTTTGGATCCTTCTACTGCTCTCCCTCTAAAGCAGGCCAATTACAACAAACATACTTCATCTAAGGAAGATGAAATACTTTAAGATGTTTTTTTCAAGTTGGTTACTGTTATTCACTTGGAACATTCTCTGCCCAGTTTATTTCTTAACGTTTACGTCAGTGACCCAGAGAGAAATTGGACTCTGAAAACATTTTGACCAAAATATAAGTTTAATGAAATTGATGGTTCATCTAAAGTGGCTTGAAGAACCATACTGAATCATTTTGGATACAACCACATTGCAGTATCATTTATCAGTACTTCTATTTTATATTACATATGCAGATGAAAGAAAAATAATAGATGCAGTGGGGGTGTTAATGTGAGGTACGAGCGGTGGGTAATGAGAATGTTAGTAAGAATAGTTAGTTAAATGAATAATACAGTGAAAACTGTTTGCTTTCTCATAAAATGAGAATGGGATGACTTGAAATAATGTCAGGTAAAGAATATAAAAGGAATATGTCTAGTAAAGGAAATAAAAGGTAAAATGTCTGTTTGCATAGATAACCCACAGAACATACTGTTGCAGGAGATCTGACTCATATATGGTAGCTGAATGTTTTAAAGATCCCCAATTGATTTACCAGTAGTACCACTATTTCTTTGTCATCTTTTTTTACTGCACCAGGTATTAGGCCCTGAAGAAGGAAAAGTATGTATTTCATGGGCCAATGGTCTTATTTCAGAATTTCCTCAGTTTTATAGGTGTGGCAGTTTGGTGTTCTCTAGTTTTATTCATGGAGTTTTGAATTATTTAATAGGTGATAAAAACAAAATTTAAAAATTAAAATATATAATTTTTCTCTAGAAAATTCACTATTAAAGAAGCAATTTAATCTAATACTGTGCAGACTAAATAGTTCAGGAAACAACTATTGTAAATTCCCTATTGTGAATTTCCTCAAATTTATTACACACTCAGAGGAATAATAAATAACACATTAAACTTGTTTAAAGATATCAAAGAGTAAAGAAAGCCATTTACCTACTTTCTGGAAATGAGATCAAACAAACACACAAACAAACAAAAATAGACGATATTAAAGATAAGCACTGGATCAGACAATTCATATAACTGAACTTAACAACAATTCTTCATATAAATTTCACTGTATACTATCCTTGTCCCTCACTTTATAATTATATTTGGTGAGCAAATACAAATCGCTTAATAGACTAGCTGTAATAGACTAGCTTTTTTGATCTTTAACAGGAATTTGTATTTTAATAGAAAACAGAAAAGTAGTGTCCATATCTGGAACCTTAAAATCATTTTTGATTAAAGTAACTTTTTCCTCCAACCTTGGGTACAGTTTCTGTTGTTAGTTCAAGAATAGTTATGATATAGAGACAAACTTGGGTTGATACTTTTAAATCTGGGGATAAAATTTTCAAAAAGTGCTGAAGTAACTTAGAAGGCTATGGCCCATTTTGAAAAGTGACTTTAGCACTTAGAAGCCTAAGTGCCATTGAAAATTTAACCATGGATCTGAAATTCCCAATTTTTGACTTCATATTCCCATTCCTGCCACCTGGCTGTGTAGATATCTGAAAAAATATTAAGTCTTCTCCGTTCAGATGATAAGTTTCCATAATTTCTTACTTTGTATAAACATAGAAATTGCTGCATTATCTGTGCTTTACAATAGTTCTGGCTTGACTTTGACAATATATTGCAATTCGGATTTGCTAACAGTATAAGTATATCAAACAATTTATTACAGCAACATAAAAATATACCATATAAAAACCAAAACATTAATACAACAAATGAAAACATATCTGAAGAAATGGGTAGTTGGCAATTCAAGCAAAAGCAACATGATGCAGAAACAAACCTCTTTTTTGCCAGTGACTCTATACTTCTTCCTCAATGAAGTGTTGAGGAACATCATTAACTGCTTTAATGCATTTACTCAGTGACCCTACAAAGAAGCTAGAGTCTTACAAGAAAAAATGAAAACAGGTGGTAATCATTTGGTATGATCCTGGGATGTATGATGGCATCCCATCTCATTTGTTCTCTGACATGGACAAACCCCATGAACAATTTGGTGGCTTTAAATGGAAACAAGATGGAAGTAGACACTATCTCAGGGGTGGGGCAGGGCGGTGAGGGCTGCAACTGGCAGGGCAGGCTCTGGGGTGCAGGAGGGTGGGACTGAGGGGTTCAGAGGGCAGGAAGGGGATCAGGGCTGAGGCAGGAGGTTGGGGCGCTGGAGGGGGTCAGGGGCACAGGCTCCGGATGGCTCTTACTTCAAGCAGCTCCCAGAAGCAGTGGCATGTCTCTTCTCTGGCTCCTACGTGGAGGCACGGCCAGGCGGCTCTGCGCACTGCCTCTTCCACAGCTTCCATCAGCCTTTTTTCCTGGCCAGTGGGAGCTGCAGGGGTGGCGCTTGGGGCAGGGGCAGCATACAGAGACCTGTGGCTGCCCCTACGTGTAGGAGCCGGAGGGGGGACAGGCTGCTGCTTCTGGGAGCCGTGCAGAGGGTGGAAAGACCTAGACCCCGCTCCCTGGCAGGAGCTCAAGGGCCAGATTAAAATGTCTGAAGGGCCAGATGCGGCCCCTGGGCAGTAGTTTGCCCACCCCTGCACTATCTCCTTTATATGGGGAATACTGAGCTCAAAAAAAAAAAACCTTTCATTTGCATTTTCACAAAATGTATGATACAAAGTGGAAAGAGAGACTGGGATATAAATACAATGTGCCCATTGATCCATGGCAGAAAAAAATCAGACATTGTTTTCAGGAATATATATGGTTCTTTCTTAACATGACATGAGTAAACCTTTTTGTCATTTACAAAGGGCTCATTGACACCGTGTGTTAGTCCATAACAGAGTGGGATAATTTCTGGCACACACCAGTGTGTCATGTACTAACTGGCTCATGTGGAGCTTGCTGGCACACACGGAAATTTCCACAGCGAGTGTTTACATAGTACCACTGGAAACGGGACTACATTCACATGCACTAGAGAACTTTTAGCTTGCACCAGCAAGGTCCACACAGGCCATTATTGCCTAACATGCAGGAGCACACTAGAATTTACAGTCCTTTGGTGAGGACTAATGCACTCTATAGACAAGCCCTAAATCAACACAGACATTCTCCATCAATATACCATTGATTGTGGTCTTGTTAGAGGCTCTGCAAGGGCCTAACATCTCAGCCCTCCCATCCAGCATGTATGTGAGTCCACGAGGGAAGACAGTATGATGATTTGGGCTTCCATGCCATCAGTATGTAGCTATAAGTATGTATCATTTTTTACCAGACCCAGATGCTAGCGTCTGGCAAAGATTAGGATTTAGAGAGTAAATAACTCAGTATGGACAAAATGGAGGTGAAGCTAGTGAGAAGGATCTTGAAAACAATTACAGGAATAGTCTCTGATCCTTTTACTGAAGGATCTGTCCTCCTTTTATTCAAGATGTTTGTAATTTGGGAATGTTCTTGGTCCGCCCTTATCTCCTGGAATCCGAGTTGGCATGGTCAGCCAGAGACTCTAGCTTTTTGTACATCTTGCCAGGTATTCTTGCCTTTTCCATTCAGAACTTAGCATAAAAAGGGTGTGTTAAAGCATTTGATAAACAGTGCAAAGTCACTATGAGTCATGGATAACGGGCATTTTGTAAATTTCAATCCAAATGAATAAATTATACACCAGTGCGTCTATGTTCTATGTTATGGATATCAAATACTTATTCACAGTGAGTGATTGTAAGACACACTATCCATTTGCATATCTTGGTCCCTGTGTGGCCCCACAACTGGCTGAGGTCTAATTTCAGACTTCCCATTGTTAACCCCTTGACATACAGCTTGTATATAGTAGATGCTAGTTTTTCAGGCTCGCTTTATCCCCTTTCTTATATAGCAAGATGACTGAGGTCACTGCTCCGACACAGTCTTCCAAGATGTACATAGTAAAGGGTTTGGATTCTCCACCTTCTTTCATGAGATTCCATCACTTCCATGTGCCTTATTTCTGATCATATCCCACAGCAACTTAGTTGCACTATCACCATTAATATTAACATTTCTGCCCTTCCTCTTCCGTTTAAATAACATAAAGAAAGAAGCAAAAGATAATATTGTAAACCATCAGAGTTACTGTATTCATTTCCTTTTTCTCTACATGAATATTTTAGTCTCATATACTGGCTACATGAAGCTATTATAAGGATTTCAACTGTCTACTTGAGTCACATGGTCTGCTCACGGCTAGGGGTGCCACCACCTGGCCTCTCTAGGAATTAGCTCCTTCCAGGGGCTGCTTCTTCATGGCTTGGCGCTACGTCCAGGTCACCATGCGTGTTCCCCCCTTCTGGGGTATCACAGTCTTTCAGGGCCAACTGTCCCAGGAAGTCCACTCTCCGTTGTGCAACTTCCCCAGTGGCTGGTAGGGGAACCTGGGCCAGCCTTTTACTCTGGGTTCCATCTCAGGGGCTCTTTCATCAGCAGCCAAGGTCTGCCCTATACCATAGCTTGCTGCTATTCCCCTGAGCATTCCTATCTTTCTGTCTCTCCCTGCTCTCTGGGTTTGCCAGCCCAAGCTCCCTCTTCCCAAGGAGTAACTGTAGGCTACTTGCCTCGATAGCCCCAACACACCTCCCTTCTCCCTGCAGACTACTTCCCGCAGCCCCCTAGTTCCCCTCAGCTACTGGGCTTTATACAGGCTGCTCTTGTTCCCATCCAGCAGAGCCTCCTTTGATTAATCTCTGCTCCCTGGCTCCTTCTCCAGGTGCAGCCTGGGGAGTTAATTGGACCACCTAGCCACCTTAACCCCTTTAAGTTTTGTGTGGGGTGGACGCCCCATCACAGCCTTTCTTGAGTGGACTGACAAATACTCCTTTTTCCCCATACTTCTTGAATTATGATAATAGTTAGGGCACAATTAAACTCTTCCATAGAATGGGTTTCTTTCCATTTACCAGTGCAAATAGTTCAGACAAATAAAGTTCCTTGGGATAAATGCAGTCACAAATAGAATGATGCTGCACAGCACAGGAAACTTCACTTTTGAAAACCATTTGACCTGGGTCCACCTCTGCACTCTTCTGTTGCAGCAGACTGAAAAGACAAGTGTCGAGGACAGGGTACAGTAGGGATTGTTACTTCAAATAGTATAATAGAATACCAAACTGGATGCAGGCACATATGAAAGCCTTGTTCTTAGGAAACTGAGCAATAATTACAATTCAAAGCAGCCCACTGAAGTCAGTTGAAGTTTTCCAGTGATTTCAGTGCACTTTGCATCAGGCCCCTTACTGAGCCTATTACTATAGAAACCTAGAATTGTTTGACTTTCATTTGATTTCATTGACTTCCACATATTAGTACATTTTGGGTACAATTTTCAAAAGTGCCTAAGAAACTTAGAAGCCTAAGTCCCATTTTCAAAACAGAGTTAGGCACCGAGAGTCAGATTTTCAAAATATTTAAACACCAAAAAGATGCAGATAGTCACAAAGGTCCATTGATTTCAGTGGTGGTTAGGCCTCTAAATACCTTTGAGGATCTGAGCTCTAATAGGATTTTCAAAAGTGCTTGCTCAGGTTAGGAGCCTGACTCCCATTGAAATCAATCCACCAGGTGCCTATCTGCATTTTTAGGCACCTAACTTGGAAAATCTGGCCCTGAGGAGCCTGATTCCTACTGACTTTCCAAAGTCACTTTTGAAAATGGTGTTTAGCCTCCAAAGTCACTTCGTTGCTTTTGAAAATTTAGCCCTCAATCTAATATAAAAAACCATGAACATAGGGATATTGGTGAGAATCTGAAAAGTTGTAAGCTTTTCTGGAGGATGTGGTTATTCAAACCTTTTGAAATTCCACATCATGTGTCATTACCTGTTCATTTTATTTGCAGGTTAGCGTTGCTTTGCTTCAAATTGAAAACACCTTGATTTGGCTGATCGCTTAGCACCAGTTCCATAGGTTATTGTTGGCTGAGATGAAAGCTTTCCCTTCCTTATCTGTACTGTTTTAAAAGACACTGTCCTGGAAAGACTCTCTTTTATTTGTGCTATATTTCCATTAAAAATAATAACACATTCTGTAGTAGTTAGCAATTGATTCATTGGAAAATTGTCTATGTCACTGTGATACATTTTCCCCAATAAACTAGTCTTCAAAATTTTTAACAGATGTTTTAATTAAACAATGTTCTAAAGATAATTACACAAATTAATATCAGGCCTTGTTTCTCCGCTTTTTGTTCTGTCTCTTCAGACTTGCACAATTCTTTCTACTTTCTCTTCAGAAGCTTCCACTGAGTTCAAGTATCTCTGTCTATAGTCACAGAGGATGGGTGATGCCTATTTTACTTACACTAGATGGAACAGCTGTATCTTTATGCTTGCTTTTAAAATTATGTGAAAATCTGATTTACAGGTTATAAAATCCCCACACACCAGGATGCTAAGTGTTTAGTATTTAACTAGTCAGCATAATAGAAAAACATCAAGTTCTAATACATTTCTGAATACAATGAGGGAACTCCTGGCTCCCACACATTGCAAACTTCTTTAATCTGTATTTAAAATTAGTTACCACTAATAACTTCCAAGATTCTAAGTTACCACAAATGATATAACGTATTAAATATTAGTAACAATTATGTTAGCATACAGGATGAAAATTTTGAACACTGAATATAATTAACCGTTGGAACAGATTACTAAAGGATGTGGTCAATTCTCATCACTTCAAATCTTTACATCAAGACCTGTATATTTTTCTAAAACACATGCTCTAGTTCAACCCCAGTTTTTAGGATAGATGCAGGAATTACTGGGTAAAATTCTGCGGCCTCTGTTATACGTATTGATCCCTTATGACTGTGAAATCTAGGCATTTTTGTATGGTATACTATACCCATTTGCAATTGCAATTGTCTGATTTATGCATCCAATTGCAAGATTTATGGATGCAATAAGCATTTGTGTACCAACTGTTCTTACTTTGAAGATGTTGTCCGTAATGTACTTATGCACTAACGTATTCTTACGTAAGAGGCACATTAGTTGTTCAAACATAAAACTAATTTATATTTGCAGCCACAGCAAATATCACAACATAATGGTTAGTACTGACAACAGCTATTCTTTACTTACTTACTAATGAAATCTCTGTGAATCTTTTGATGCTACTATTCTTTCTCCTGTTTAATTAATCTTTATGTTAGTTTAGAATCATACATGCCCAGATGGAGAACTTCTTACACATAGTACTGAGCAGCAACTTGCAGAAATAGTTTGATGGCATTAAAAGAAACTTAAGATCAATTTGCAACCAAAAAGGAGCTAACTTAATATTTATTCCATGTTCTAAGCTGCACAGTATGAATTGTTGCAAACGACACCATGCAGCACAATTGTTTTCAGGTTTTTCAGTTTATTATATTGTTTTCAAAGTGTTGGTGTCCAGTGGTTTTGTGTACAGCTAGGAAACAGGAGTTTCATAAGCAGACATATTAAAAGAACTGGGAGGAGGACTGTTTTTTTCTATAATTGAGGAAGGTCAGATAACATCTTGTAAAATCCAGACTCAAAAAGTTGCTGTTGGTGTTAAGCAGGCTTGAGTGCATTTGTTATTAGGACTCCACTGAAATTTCAAGAACTGAGAAACAAAGGCCACATTTTTCAAGATTGACATCTATGTTGCAAACACAAAATATTCCTGCATTTCCATCGCATGCTCACACCAAGAAGTTAATTCAAAAATATGTAATTATGCACATAGGTACCTGTTTTCAAGTGCAATTGCCAATTTTGCACATGCAAATGCCTGGGCAAACGATACGCATGAAAACTTATAGTTGCATATGCAAAATAGGTAACTTCACTTGTAATAAATAATCATCATAAGTTACCTATTTTTCAGGAAAAATATTGGTTTTGTATCCACAATGGGAATGTGAACAAATGTGTGAGTGTAACATAGGCAACAGCCTTTGAAAATTTGGGTGAAACTCTCATTAGTCTTAGGTTAAAAGTGATTACAGTACAACTGTCACATAATTTTGGATGTGCTTTGCTTTGGTTGTCAGTTTATTCTATTCCATTTTGTGGCTTAAAATATGATGGGCAAAGAAGCTGTTCTTCCTGTCTTCTACTTCCTGTATGCCTGCCAATTCCTCTAAGTCAGCAAATCTGTAAACACCATTGTCCTCATCAGAAAAACAGTAACATTCAGGCCTGGGAGGAATGTCAAAATTGAGAACATCTGCAGGGAATTTGACATCTTTCCCAACCTGCTCTAAAATCAGATCCACATTTGTGGCAGTATCAAAATCTCATTCCTTTTCTGGTTTCAGAGTAACAGCCGTGTTAGTCTGTATTCGCAAAAAGAAAAGGAGTACTTGTGGCACCTTAGAGACTAACCAATTTATTTGAGCATAAGCTTTCATGAGCTACAGCTCACTGGGGCTCTATTAACAAGGTAACACACAATAAGATAACATAATGTTAATCTTTCCCCCCAGATTTGGATGCTCTTAGAGTTCTTATCTCAGGACTGCTCCGCTCACACCCTAGAACCTTCCTCATTTGTGTCTGGATAAGATTAACACTCCACTTGCCATAATGAGTCAGCAGAACTTACTTCAGCCTTTCCCAGAATAGCTACATACTAGACTGGGGTGTTTCAGGACACACTGCCAGGCTATTATACTGCTAATCACTTGCTCTAAAGGTCAGCGCTGAACTTTTCTCCCTTGAGGACAACTTTCTGAACTATATTGGTTAGATGCAGTCACTTCAAAGCCCACACAGTCCTAGTTTCAAAGTAGTTTAGCATGCATGTCTAAAACCACATTTTGAAATATGTAAATGCCAATCACTCTCATGCAATAAGCATAGAAAATGTCAGATAGAATTGTAGCTAGTTGAATATTCACCAAGAATTTGGGGTTAGCTTAAAAAATCATATATCTACATAATTTAATCCTATGGAAAACTTATTATCTGATGTTTAGTTTGCTTTAGCAGTGCGGGGGGGAGGGGGAATTCACTATAATGAATTTTCCCTCGCCAACTAGCGTCAGAGGTGGGCTTCTCTGGGCTAAAAGCATGTAAAAGAAAAACAAAGACCCCCCTTTAACGATTATCTCCCACTTCTGCCCCTGTTCTCATGGGAGCCCAGCCTCCTTCTGGGCCAGTGGCTGTGGCATTGGAAAAGTGAGGGTATTGGCTGATCAGTCGATTAGCAGGATGCAATCAAATCCCATTGGCTTCTGTGCACTTATGAGTAGGGCTTATAAAGCACTTACCTTAGCAGAATAAAGTTAAGGGGAATTGTCAAGAAAGGCAGACAATGAACTGGATTTAGACTGATACGCTCCTTCAGAGTGACACATTTGTTAGGCTAGAAGAAAGGACAAATGGAGACCTGTTATTAATGAGACTACTAATATTAAGTTATTTGAGTCTAAGATTGTACTGAAGTAAAGTCACCGCAATATGTTTTTTCGAAAAAGGAAAACCAACCTTCTGACATTGTGTGAGAGACACTACCTATCCTGAAGCACTCAGTTGAAGCAACAGCTAAGATTTCCCAGCCCCATGATGCTCACATGAGGGTCACAAGGAAAGTCATTCAACCACCAGGAGTAGGAGGAAAAGGGCCAAAGATTACCATTATTTTGGGTGGTGTAACTGAAAACAGTCATGAAAATGCTGCGGGATTAAAGTCTCTTTTTGTATTTGTTGTATGTTTAATTTCTAGCACCATGCATGAAAAACCAGCAGGAAATTGTTAAGAGAAAACTAAAGGCATCTGCTGAAACTTGGCGTGGGTTTGTTCAATATATAAAATCCTATATTAAGAATGTAATTATTAAAACCATGTTCCTTTGCATCTCCTGGCAATTTTGGAGGGAAAATTTCTGAGATTAATTTAACTGCCTTTTGAATCTATCAGACTCTAAAGGTTTCTCTGATCACAGTACATGTGTTTGCCAAAATATTTGTAAATTCCTTTGTTTCTGGCAACTCTGAGTGAAGCTGAGACATGCTGTAAAAGTGAAAGGAAGAAGATTCATCATGCTTTACTCCATAGAAAACTATCTACAAATCCTCAAAGGAGACACTTATACCGAGAATGAAATCTAAGTGGAACAAGGCTATCAGGGCACATTATATACAAGTATTATATTCCTCTTCCAGCACTTCAGTTTAATTCTTTGTTGAAGTTGGCCAAAATTCTGTCTTTAGGTCTTTCAGAAAGGCATTACGAAAATATTGGGCCAGATTCTGATCTCACACTGTCATAAAACCAGAATAATCCTGACGTCAATGGAGTTACTCCAGTCTTACAACAGTGTGACAGGATAATCTAATCTATCTATCTATCATTTTACATTAGCATCCATCCATATCATATAATTACAAGGAAGGTAGTATTTTAAATAGTGCTCAAAATATATCATTTTCGATGATAAATCAAAACAATTAGGTAACAAGACTACCAGTGCATCCTTCCTACACAGATTTTGTCAAAGACCCATTTTACTGCATATACATAACATATGCATCACAATTTATGGTTTCAAAATAATATTTACGCTCCTTTATTTTAACCACACATCCATATATCCACATTATTTCCCCCCAATCTTTTTCAGAAATGTCTATAGTGTTGCCAAAAATGAAGTGTGTATCACATGAAATTTTGAGTACTGGAATGAAAACTGCAGTGTGTCTTCATTCCATACCCATCTTGAATATATTTCTTCTCTCCTACTTTTTAAAAATGATTTTCAACTGAAAGCATACCTTACTAGATGAGAAAAATAGTACGAAAGATCAAGAAATCACAAGAGAGATGTTGCAAAGTTACAAGTATGATTACACTTTTGCCATACCAATGCTGGGATCAGCCCTCATGCAAGTTAGAACAGCCTAAAGGTTGCTCTAATTTAGGCTAGGAGGCCAGGAGCAGGTAGTGGAAAGACATGTATGTGGGCTTTCCCTACACAAAGAGAATCCCCAGTTTCCTCGTAGGGCAGCTTTCTGACTGCTTTATCCTACTTGAGCAGTGCAAACCACTTGGAAAGGGCACGGTAGATCTGTCCTTGCATGTTTCCCCGTGTTGTCGATAAGGGCCTGATCTTTCACGTAATAGAACATGAGGGTGCTCAGAACATGAAGGAAACATTCAGCACCTCTCAAAATTGGAGTTTGGCTGGAAAGGAAATGCTTTTCCATTAGCGTGCTGCTCTGCTTTTATGCAGTTTAATAAGTCTAAATACTGTGTGGTGGGATAACCAGAGAAACTTATGCAAAATTACTGTTTCTAATAGCAATGCTCAGTACAGTGGCAATAAGAGACCTGTAAGATACTTGACGGAAGTGTTACAGACGAAGACATTTTTTTCTTATTGGCAAGAAAACTCTTCAGGATAGGCACCATCTTTTTTTGTGTGCTCACACAGCACTTCACCCAGTGGGCCCTCAATACAGATAACAAACAAACACAATTACATTAAATAAGCTAAAATTATTAGTGTTATAGACTCTCCTATTTCAAATTCATAAACCAACCACTTCTGACAGGATTAGGTAGAAATGTTCCACGCTCTACCCTGTTCTTAAGCATCTGTTACTGATCACATGGAATATTGGACAAAGTGAACCAGCTCTTTAATCCAGTAGGACAATGTCTATGTTCCTATGATATTTTTTTTTAATTTAAGTCCTTGTGAAGAAAGATGTGAGGAGCTTTTAGGGGCAGGACTCTCCTTTCTACAGGGACAGAATGTTAAAGAAAAACAAATCGGTCTAAGATACATATGTACAGACAGGATGTGGCAAATTCCTGCAGACTTAGTGTACCAGAACAAATGCAAACACAGAGAGAGAGAGAGAGAGAGAGAGAACTCTACAAAAGGACTCATAAGGTCAGAATGAACAAGTCTACATAAACCATAAAATTAGACCACGATGGATTAGAAAATAGCAAGAGAGGATTGTAAAACATATGATGTGTTCTGTTACACTGGGGTTAGTTTCTTGGTGCCAAATATCTTAAGATGTATATCCCTTTTAGAGGAAAATATTAGTGTGTGGTTACGATCTGTCAATCTATTCAAATATCGCAAAAAGAAAAGGAGTACTTGTGGCACCTTAGAGACTAACCAATTTATTTGAGCATAAGCTTTCGTGAGCTACAGCTCACTTCATCTGATGCTTATGCTCAAATAAATTGGTTACTCTCTAAGGTGCCACAAGTACTCCTTTTCTTTTTGTGAATACAGACTAACACGGCTGCTACTCTGAAACCTATTCAAATATCATATCTAATAAAGAAATATATTTAGAGAAAACAATACAATCGGATGCCTTCATCTCAAATGCATTGTATTGGAGGGAATTTTTCATTTCCCCCTTCTTAAGGCCAAACTATATTTGGGTTGGCATATTCCAAACACTTGAGAAGCAGTATGACCTACTGCAGGGATCAGCAACCTTTGGCATGCAGCCCATCAGGGAAATCCGCTGGCGGGCCGGGACGGTTTGTTTACTTGCAGCATCTGCAGTTTCAGTCATTTGCAGCTCCCACTGGCCACGGTTCACCGTTCCAGGCCAATGGGGGCTGCGGAAATCGGCAGCCAGCACATCCCTCAGCCCGTGCCGCTTCCCGCACCCCCTATCGGCCTGGAACGGCAAACCGTGGCCAGTGGAAGCTGCAATCGGCCGAACCTGCAGACCCTGCAAGTAAACAAACAGTTCCGGCCCACCAGTGCATTTCCCTGATGGGCCACGTGCCAAAAGTTTCCGATCCCTGACTTAGTGGGTAGCATAGAGGATTGAGTGTCCAAAGTCCTAGGATCTACCCCTGGCTATTCCACTGACCTGCTGTGTGACCTTGGAAAGTCACTTATCTCTCTGTACCTAAGGTCCAGTTTCCATTAAAGAAATTCTCATTGGTGTTGCTACATCAATGTAGCTACCTCCAGTGTAGACTTGTTGCACTGGCACAAAGCAAGGTTCACACCGGTACAATTTACAGGATTCAGCTGTTCATATTATCCTAGGTTAAACTGCAATGGTGTTAGCCCCACTTTGTGCCATTGTAGCACATCTGCATGTGCTACACTAGTGAGACTTTCCAGAAGACAGGGCCTAAAGGTACATCTGCGCAGCAGCTGGAAGATGTAATTCCCAGCATGGGTAGACATACATGCCTTAGAGAGTGCCTAAAAATAGCAAGGTGGCCAAGGCGGCATGAACAGTGGCTCAGGCTAGCCCCTCAAGTATGTACCTAGGGGATTGGGCAAGATTGTTCTTTGGAGGCCAGCCCATGCTGCTGCCCATGCTGCTGCAGCCACATTGCTATTTTTAGCGCAATAGCTGCAGCAGAGCTAGAGTGAGTATGACATACTCTAACTTATTAGGAGGTGATCCTGCTCCCATTGACGTTAATGGTGAAACTTGTAATTAGAATAATAGCTGTACTGTGAAAAATGCCCCTTGCTTTTGTGTGCTTGTTCTGGTTCTGCATATTTCATCACGAAGATAAAGCGGAAGGAACATACCATGGCTTGACTTGTGAGGGTTAAATATACCAGACAATGCAGGCTCTGTCCACAAAATGGGTAACACTGGCCAGGAAGTGGACATGGCCAGGGAACACAGGGATTTGGTGCCTTGTCTGAGCACCCCGTGCCAGCACAGCTCCTGTGGGCGCCCCATACTTCGCTCTAGTGGATTAGACATTAGTCTGGGAGTCAGGAGCCCCGGATTCTAACCCCCATTTTCAACAGAGACTCGCTGTGTGACCTTGGGCACGTCATCTACCTATCTCATCCTGAGACGGTCTATTAACTAGCTTTAACTCCAGAATGGCAGGTCAGTTTCCCTCAAGTGGTTAAAAAAAATTCTCTCCTTTCCTCTGAGAATAAGCATGTCAATTTTCAGGCCAAAAACATCTTTCATTTCAAAGTTAGGAAAATAATCCTTATAATGAACAGGACCCTGCTAAACCCATTAACTACTCACCATGTTATTGTCTGGTGATAAGCTTACAGTCCATGTAGACATGCATGCAGCACACTACAAGGCACATCGGTAGGCAATTATGCCTACCCAGTGGGAGGCAGAGACCACTGTCAGTGGCAGTGAATCAGTGATAAGGTTGAGAGCGAGCAATGACAGAGGCAGAGGTGAAAGTAAGCCAGTACGGTCCAGTATGGTGTCCTGGTAAGAGCCAGTACACAGCTGACCGTACCAGCGGCGGCCGGGAGCCCCGGGGCTCCGGCAGTGATTTAAAGGGCCCGGGGCTCCCAGCTGCTGCTACCGCTACCGCTCCAGCAGCCAGAGCCCCGAACCCTTTAAATTGCTGCCGGAACCCCGCCTCTTCCATCTGAGGCCACGCCCCTTCTGGTTGAGCCACCCCCCACACCTTGCTGCATACCGGTAAGTCCCTTAAGTTACTTGTACCCCTGGACAGAGGGTGCAGAGATCACAGAGTGAAAGGGGGAAATAGCTGGGGCAGAGAACAATCGGTGTTGCAGCTTATGATTTTTACTAAAAACTGAAAAAACTCCTGAAAGCTGAATCCAGAGGATTCTAGTTTATAGGGTGGCAGGAATAAAAAATGTACAGAATGGAAGTCACAGCTGAACAATGTTTTAGTTACATATGAGTTAAGTCACTTAAAAACTGGATTGTTCTAAACAACCTAGAATACATTATAAAAATCCCGCATGATCCCTTGGGAGATGGGAAAGAATTACCCAATACATTGTTTCCATCTCTTGTATTTACAATATAATTCAAGTTAGATGGATAACATAGCCGCATAATGCTCCAAATTAGTAGCCTTAGTTTCAAGGTGGTCTCCAGCATACAATGTTATTGTACGTATACAACACATTTGATTTGTATTATTCTAAAAGCATGTGCCAAATTGCTTCCCTGGAAGACAAAATGTAATGTATTGGAAATGTGTCTTTTAGTGATATGCTGTGTTTTTGGAGTTTGAGAATAGCTAACTGAGATAACTTCACTTTGTATTTCACATTTTCGCCTGTCCAGCTGGTGTTGCATATTTTCCAACAGAGGAAGTGAACGTCAGCTTTTCATGTAAAAGGACAAAAAAAGGCTGCAGCACATTTCCTCACAGTTTGAAAAGAAATATTGCATAACCTAATTAAATTGAAGACAAACAACAACTGTATTACCTGCTTCATTTACAACAAGTAGAATGTTTTTTTCAAAAGGCATTTTTGTTCCAACAAAAGGTTTCCTTCTTAGATACCAATGTGCAGTGCAGGGGATATAATGAACACATTGGGTAAGATGCAGCATTTTTGGTCTAATCCTGGTCCCACTGAAGTCACTGTGAGTTTTGCCTTATACTTTTTCATTTAGTGCCAGATTGTAAATCCTTTATTCTCACTGGCATGCAGTTTTCTCCTAGGAGCAGTCCCCTTCACTTCTCTAGAACTTCTCACCAATGAGAAATGAGGGGTTTAGAAACTAGCCTTTAAGTACAGCTTATTAAAAAAAAATCAACAAAGAAACCATAATACTTTATGAAAGAAGATTCAGAGAAAGATGGCCCAACTTCGTAGCCACTCTATGAATGGAAGTACTTAGGCCCAAAGTGTACCAGCAGCATTGTGGGTGAATTCTGGGCCCTGTGAAGTCAATGGGAATTTTTTCATTGACTTCAATGGGGCCAGTATTTCACTTGAACAAGTCATCAGTGGTATGGGAAATACTTCAGTGTCATGAAGAATTACAGTGCTCACAGTGAGTTCAATAACAATTCGAATCTGGCAAGTATCCACACTTATAATCATACGTATTAATTCAACATTTTGGTTTATTGTTAACAAGAAAAATATATTAACAATGAAAATATATTAATAGCAGAGATAATAATATTCCTGGGGTGGGGGGTGCCTCTTTGGATTGGGTCTGACCAGAAGGAGGAAGTGGAGATGAGGGAGGATCCAGGATGACCCTGGAGACAGGTAGATGAGGGAGGGTCCAGGTCAGGGGTAGATCCAGGCAGATGAATATCATTTTCTTCTGGCCCCACAGAATTTATCAAAGTTGATACTCCCCTGAAGGGACACCATAGCCAAGTACAGATATCCTTGAACTTCTTTCAAAAACAAGAAAAGTTAATTGAACAAAAGAAAGAGAATATTACAGCTCAGAGAACAGAAATCAAGTAAAGTATGAAGACAAGCATTTTTTCTTCCACCTCTGATTTGTATAATTAAACTTGTCAGAATTTAAACATGCAGCAGCCAAAAAAGCAAACGGCCAAATCTATATGATCTGTGGGGAGTCAAAGCCAGATCCATCTATGTCTGGGACGTTTGAAACACTGAGCTACTGCAAAATTGTATCGTGGTGGATTATGCAACTGCTATGGAATTCAAGCATAGAGCATTTAAACTGCAAGGCAAGAAAATAAAAGGTCTAGCTAAAACACAGAGTATAGTCAGAAGTTCAGCTCACTGGGCCAAATCCTAGGAAGTACTGAGCACCTGTTGAGCTCCGGTACTTCCCTTGTATTTCCTTGTATTTCCCTTGTATTTCCAATAGCTGTTGTATGTCAATGTTCTATTGCAAACATTAATTGATTCATTTTAAATCAACATCAGTTAGAAAATGGTCATAGCAAACCCCATGACACTCTGCACTTGTGACTCTTTCAAAGTGCCTGGAAGAAAAGAATTGTGTTAGATCTGTGACTCATTTCACGATCTTAAACATCTCATCAATATTAAATTTTTATATTTACATTTGTTCAGGAAGTTCTTTTGCTTATCATTCCATACTGGGGTGAGTACAGTCAGACCCTGATGATGGAAAAGAACCACATTTTACAGACATCAGTGATGTGTTGTGAGCAGCCATGAAGCAACATGCAGAAGTGATGTTCCTGAAGATAAAAGGGCTTTACAGAAGCGTCTCACCCTCTTCTGGCTCTCCCGTCAACAGAAAGGAAAGCATGCAGGGTCTCCAGCCATACTGTTTAAATAGTACTTTTGGAGTCCATTCTAAACAAAAGAAATTGCAGAAAGTAAAGCATATCCCTGTTTTAGGGCTTCTTGCTATGAGTGCTCAGCACCTCACAGGTTCAGATCTTAAAATATAAGATGTGTGTAGCAGATTGAATGTAAGCAGAAGCATCTGATCTTGAACAGGGAAGACAGTATCACACTTTGTTTTACTTTTGTTATCTTAAGAAGTGATAACAGAACTAGCTGAAAATGGTTAAGAGTACACAGATGATAGTCTAGCTACGTTGGACACATATATCAGCCAGTCAAGACCAAAACACTAATTGTCTTGTCTACTTTATTTACCAGCCATGCTGGAAAACTCCTTCTTCAGGGACTTGATCCATTAATCCTTTTGTGTGATGCAAACAAGAGTAGGAATGGTGTGATAATATAAAAATATGAACATGTCAAAGTCACCATCACTACAGTGAAGAATAGAACTAACCACAAGAATTCATTCAATTAATACATGGCTTATTCTGTTACATTTACTCATTAAAGTTCCTTAATATTTTGTTTTCAAATTTAATTTTAAATTTAATGGGACAAATCCATTCTTACTGTAAATGTTGAATTCACTGAGGACTGTCTTTTTGTTGTGTGTATGTAAAGTGCGAAGCACAATGGAGTCCTGGTCTCTGACCTGAGGTCTGTGGTAATACAAAGAGTAAATAACAAACAATAATAATAATAAAATAATAATAGAATCACAGAAATGTGGGGCTCAAAGGGACCTCAAGAGGTCATCTAGTCCATCCCCTCATGCTGAGCCAGAATGAATTTGATCCAATATTTCAATATGTAGAGTGATGTATTAATAAAATTACTATATGCTAGTGCATCATGTTTGATGTCATGCTTACATTGCACTTTATTTCACCAAAATGACATTAGCTTGGTCAGAACATTGTTGTAAGTAAACTGTCTTTTAAGTGGCTTCTGATGTACCCTTTTAAAAAACAGGACAGCAAAGGCAATTGCTCCAGCTACACCCTTTCTGTATACACATTCCATAACTGAAAAAAATACCAAACTTTTTTATTTAAAAGAGACACCAAGTTACATAAACTGAATATATGCCATAAGTTCCATAAAGGATATTTGATAATATTATGTTTTTATAAAATCATGGTTTTGTCTGCTTAACAGTTCATAAGTATATAATTTTACAACCACTCAAGCACACTCCATGGAAAATGTGGAAACTAACAGTAATGAAAATCTCTGTAAAGTATAATGGATGAATAGAAAATACATTTTTTTTCCTTTATGATATATTGGCCGTTAGAGTTTTAGTTGTGCAAATGAAAGTACTACAACCTAAACAGACATTGGCAGTTACACTATTGCTGTGAGCAGAAGTTAACTTTGTGTTTGGCTCTCAAGGCCACAAGCAGGACTCAAATGACAGGTAATAACATGAAGCATTAACTTGAGTGCTAACTGAAGCCAAATGGTGCTACATACATTTCCATCTAAGCACTTTGTACTAATGTAGCACTCTGTTATCACCTTGGAGAGTTCTTCTGAACCACAGCTAGATGTACCTACCAAATAGATCCTACCATCTGAATCGAATTTGTACTGTGAAGGTAAAAGTGAAAATTACAGATCAAGTTTCTTCCCATGTGAAAATAATGTTAAGTGTCACTCATTTTGTAGCATTTTCCTACCAGATTACTAAAATGTGTTTGTTTAGTCTTGCTAATGATGTCAAATTAATTTAAAAAATGGGAGGCGATATCGTTCCATACTGTAGCCTTGAAATTGAAATTGCCATCTGCAGAAACTAATGCGCTAATGAGGGAGAAAAATAGTAACAGAACGCATTCTAACTCTCTTTGCTTATTTACAGTGCAAGAGCGACGTGAGGAAAAAGGCACAATTTTTTTTTAATTCCTGATATGCTTCCTTCATTGGCAAAATGACATACCATAATTACTGGCTCTGAGGAAGTAATTAGACAGATAACCCCGATGAAAGCGCTATCAACAAGGGCTAGGTCTATGCAAATAAAGGATGTTTTTGTTGTTCTTTGTTGGAAAGTAAAAAAAAAAGAGAGAGAGAGATCAAAAAATTGTTTCAGATTGAACCAAAATGATTTTAAGAACATTTTCAGTGAATTGAAAAGCTGAAAAAAATTATTTGGGGTCAAATGAAGCATTTTGTTTTGACAAAACTGAAACATTTCACTTCAATTTTGACTATGTTTAAAGGTTTTGATTCCTTTTTAATAAAATTAAAGGAAATTTTGAAATGAAAAGTTATTTTGTATCAAAAAATCAAAAGTTTTCATTTAGAAAAATGTCAAAATGAAATGTTTTGACATTTTAAACATTTGTAGTAGGATTTTTGGGGTTCTTTTACTGGAACAATTCAGCAAACTGGAATGAATTTGGGCAACATTTTGATGTCACTCAATCTGTATCTTTTACCAAAAATAGTTTTGACCAAAAAATTTTACCCAGCTCTATTAATGAGCTCTTTTTGGCCAAGGCCAAGGGTCTCTTTGGTGTCTATCCTTGTTCTGTCTGACAAGTTCTACACAATCAGCCAGTCCTCATCCTTCTTTCCTGTAGGTATTTATTTAATCTCTCCTGAATTAATTCTCCTCTTTATCTCTGCCTACTCATTTAGCATCCTTGCTTCCCTTAGATAGACAGATAGATTCTACTCCCAATATGAATTTAGCGTTGAATGGCCTCACCAGGGACACAGATCAGATCTTTAAGCTGTTTACATAGTGTCATGAATATGCCTTTCAACATATCAGTGAATTCTGGTGAAAAAAATAGACAAGTGGGGCTTAACAAGTTCTAGGTTGCCCAGTGAATGCAAAAATCCATAGTCAACAGCCTAACTGCTCTGTCCAAATGAAATTAACAACTGGGCTTCAGCATAGCAGAAAATTAAAAACTCTGTTGCTTTTTTTCTTCTCTCTCCATCACCCCTGTCCTCTGATGTGTTAATCACAGTTATAGCATAGTTTGGATGGCCCAGGTGGCCAGGACTAAACTGAATCAGGACTGTGTTCAAGAACTGGGCATTAGATTTCACCTTTGAAACAATGGGTTAAAATTATCAATGGATGAATCAAAAGCTTATGAAACCTATCTGAATCATTTTGGACTGGAAATCTCGATTCTAGGATATCACATGAGATTTCCAGTACTTCCTAGTTTTGATCAGGTCAGAAAAACTAGCTGAAACCCAGAACCCTTTTTTTAAGTCACTTTCTTTTTCAAATCTCAAAAAAGTTTGGGCTTAGTTTGCTATGAAGTTGGGATGAAAACCAAGATAATTTATTATAAAATTCAAATTTACCTTACGCCAAGTTAAAGTCTGTTTCAGATTACAAGTTGAACAGCGATGGGTTTTTTTTTCAGATGAAAAACTAGTACACCTTTGTTCAGACTGTAAATTTAGCATGCTGTTCAGAAGAGCTGCCAGATTTAATCAGAAGCAACCTGTTACTAGAATGATGGATTCAGTGTGCATGGATATTGTTCCTCAGGATTGGGGGTCAGACATATATTTATATTGGTAGGCTTGACAAGCCTGCCTGTACTATGCATTGCTCTAGTCAGTGCAATCAGAAGCTCATTTTCATAGATTCATAGATTATAAAGCCAGAGGGGACCATTATGATCATCTAGTCTGACCGCCAATATAACACAGTCCATAGAATTTCCCTGAATTAATTCCTGTTTATATATGCATTAACATATAAAAAAATATTTCCAAGATACATGTCCAAACAGTAGTGTCTATTGGGCTTATTGACCAAGCCTGTGTGTATATTTTAAACACAGACATAAGGCAGTGATGCTGGTTTTTATTACCTTGTAGGAAAATTGTGCCTGACTTAATGCAGACAGATTCCTTTTTCATGATATTCAGAAAAGAAACCATCTGCACCATGGAACAAGTAGGGTACACGGCATTACACCAGAGAATTACTGCAACACAGTCTGCTCATGCTGATTCTCTGATGTTGCCAGCTTTTCCCTTAGGATGCTCTTAACCCTGATGACTCATTGTGTTCTATCACTGATTCCCATAGCCTTAATTAAATGAAAATGTCTCTGAGAAAAATGTCACATGATGGAATTCATGAAGGATGCATGAGGATGGTGTGGATTGCACTCTCAGCAAATTTGCGGATGATACTAAACTGGGAGGAGTGGTAGATACGCTGGAGGGCAGGGATAGGATACAGAGGGACCTAGACAAATTGGAGGATTGGGCCAAAAGAAATCTGATGAGGTTCAATAAGGATAAGTGCAGGGTCCTGCACTTAGGACGGAAGAACCCAATGCACAGCTACAGACTAGGGACCGAATGGCTAGGCAGCAGTTCTGCGGAAAAGGACCTAGGGGTGACAGTGGACAAAAAGCTGGAAATGAGCCAGCAGTGTGCCCTTGTTGCCAAGAAGGCCAATGGCATTTTGGGATGTATAAGTAGGGGCATAGTGAGCAGATCGAGGGACGTGATCGTCCCCCTCTATTCGACATTGGTGAGGCCTCATCTGGAGTACTGTGTCCAGTTTTGGGCCCCACACTACAAGAAGGATGTGGATAAATTGGAGAGAGTCCAGCGAAGGGCAACAAAAATGATTAGGGGTCTGGAACACATGACTTATGAGGAGAGGCTGAGGGAGCTGGGATTGTTTAGCCTGCAGAAGAGAAGAATGAGGGGGGATTTGATAGCTGCTTTCAACTACCTGAAAGGGGGTTCCAAAGAGGATGGCTCTAGACTGTTCTCAATGGTAGCAGATGACAGAACGAGGAGTAATGGTCTCAAGTTGCAGTGGGGGAGGTTTAGGTTGGATATTAGGAAAAACTTTTTCACTAGGAGGGTGGTGAAACACTGGAATGCGTTGCCTAGGGAGGTGGTGGAATCTCCTTCCTTAGAAGTTTTTAAGGTCAGGCTTGACAAAGCCCTGGCTGGGATGATTTAATTGGGGATGGGTCCTGCTTTTGAGCAGGGGGTTGGACTAGATGACCTCCTGAGGTCCCTTCCAACCCTGATATTCTATGATTCTATGAAAATACTTCTCAATTATACCATCTTGCTGTACTTCAGCTTTCACTTTGAATACTCATGCTGATGCTCCAGGGATGCTGCTCCAGGGATATTGCTCCAGGAAATACTCATGCTGCTGCTACATTTCAAGCCTGCTTTATACCACTCTGGTCAGAGTCAAAGTTATTGGTTCAGTCTGAGAGCTTAAAGTATTTGTTAAACTTAGCAAACTGTGTTTGACTGTTTGAAAGTTGGGTTCCTTATAACATATTTCAGGTGGTGAATATAGAAGTTTATTTCAGTATCAGTCACATGCCAATACATACATCATAAAATCTTTTCACTTACTGCTAACTACGTGGATTTTAGGGTCTGATCCTAGTGTCACTGACGTCAAAAGTGAAACTCTCATTGATTTTTGTGGTACGTGATCAGACCATAAATAACACTCTTTCTTTCTTTCTTTCTTTCTTTCTTTCAAGCCAAGAGAGAGATGAACTCACCTTTTCTCCTTTTCAGAGTAGCAGCCGTGTTAGTCTGTATTCGCAAAGAGAAAAGGAGTACTTGTGGCACCTTAGAAACTAACAAATTTATTTGAGCATAAGGTTTTGTGAGCTACAGCTTACTTCATCGGATGCTGTAGCTCACGAAAGCTTATGCTCAAATAAATTTGTTAGTCTCTAAGGTGCCACAAGTACTCCTTTTCTTTTCTCCTTTGTACATTATGATACACAATGTAGAGAAAAAGAATGGACCAGTAGACAGTGCATTGGAATGAGAATCCATTAGCTCACCTTTCCTCCCCCATACTATACAACGGAGCATACAAATGAGAAAAGTCAAGTTCAACTCTTTTTATTTTATTTTTGTTATCTTGAAAAGAAAGAAATATGTTATTTAGGGCCTGATGGCTAATTAAAGGTAGTTTTGCCATTGACGTCAATCACAGAAGGATCAGACCCACAGATCTCTGCAGCTGGCAGTAAGCATAATGATTTTATGATGGATGGATATACAAAATGTTCATTGCAAAACAAATACCATGTGAATCTTGCCTGGTTTAAGGTTTTGTTAGGAATTTGAAACTCAGCCCAGATTAACTGAAAGCTTTGTTCAAAGGTCATGAAGCTTTTCAAGTGAATTTGCACCAAGATCTAGATTAGTGATAAAACAATGCACAATTTGTGACACTGATGAAAATAGTGCATAAATTACAGGAGGTGGCACAATTTACAGGAATGCAATCATCTGACATCTGCACAGCTCCTGCTATGGTGTGAATTCACTTGCACTCACAAAATATTTTTGTTGCTTTTTTTCTTCTCTCTCCATCATAGAATCATAGAATATCAGGGTTGGAAGGGACCTCAGGAGGTCATCTAGTCAAACCCCCTGCTCAAAGCAGGACCAATCCCCAACAAAATCATCCCAGCCAGGGCTTTGTCAAGCCTGACCTTAAAAACTTCTAAGGAAGGAGATTCCACCACCTCCCTAGGTAACGCATTCCCGTGTTTCACCACCCTCCTAGTGAAAAAGTTTTTACTAATATCCAACCTAAACCTCCCCCACTGCAACTTGAGACCATTACTCCTTGTTCTGTCATCTGTTACTACTTGTTCTGTCATCACCCCCATCCTCTTAAAGAATAAAATGTAACAATTGTGACAAAGCTCTGTCCTTGCCTCCGTGGGTCCCGCATTTCCTGGCAGATTTCGCTAGCCTCAGAGGCTCACTGTGACCCTCCACGTAACCCTTCTTTCTCTAGAGACAAGGGTCACAGTCTACTGAGCCATTTTCATCATAAGCCAGCAAGGGAGGTGAGGAGAAGTTAGTCTTCCTTGCACAGTCTCTGATGTCTCCCAGTCTCAGTGATTAATCAGGAGGCAAAAGGGGAGGGGGGGAGCCCAGGCCCACCCTCTACTCTGGGCTCCAGCCCAGGGACCCTAATAGTATCAGCTATGGTAGCTGACCTTTTAGAAACATGACATGTACAATTCCCTGGGCTACTTCCCCCACTTCCACAAGCTCCACTTCACCCTTACCTCAGGGCCTCCTTCCTTGTGCCTGATACGGTGTGTACTACTCAGCCTCTTCAACAGCACAACCTCCTTCCACAGCTCCTGACATGCACCCTCACCTGACTGACTGGGACGCTTTTAACTAGTTTCAGTCAGCTCCTGATTGGCTTCAGGTGCCCCAATCAACCTAGCATTCTCCCTGCCTTCTGGAAAGTTCTTAATTGGCCCCAGCTGTCTTAATTGACCTGGAGCAGCTTCCATTTCACTTAACCTGGTACCAGGGATTTGTTTAGCCTGGAGGTAATATATCTATCTCCCACTACTTTTCTATAGCCATCTGGCCTTGCCCTGTCACATATCCCCCCCCCTCTGATCAACACCATAGAGTTGGGCAACTTGGGACGCCAGGCAGTATGCTCGTGACAGACCATCAGTGTTGCCATGGTGGCATCCAGCCCTGTGTCGTATGCGGAACTGGAATGGTTGGAGGGATAAGAACCACCTGGTGACCCTTGCATTCTTTTCCTTATTCCGCTGCATCCACTGGAGGGGTGCATGGTCTGTCACAAGAGTAAATCGCCGGCCTAAGAGGTAATAACACAGTGTCTCCATACCCCATTTGATAGCAAGGCATTCTCTCTCGACTACTGCGTATTTCTGTTCTCTTGGGAGAAGCTTTCTGCTTAGGTAGAGGATCGGGTGTTCCTCTTCTCCCACCATTTGCGACAGAACTGCTCCCAAACCCACCTCGGAAGCGTCTGCTTGTAAAATAAATTCCCTGTGAAAGTCCAGGGCTATGAGTACAGGGTCATTGCAGAGGACCATCCGAAGGTATGTAAATGCCCCCTCTGCTGTGTCTGTCCACTTTACCATGTATGGACCTCGGGCCTTCACCAGGTCCATTAGGGGACTTGCCCTAGCTGTGAAGTGGGGAATAAACCGTCGGTAGTAGCCTACCACGCCTAGGAACACACGGACCTGCTTCTTTCGGGTCGGCCGGGGCCAGTTTTGAATTCCCTCTAGCTTATTCATTTGGGGCTTCACTATGCCCCTTCCCACAATATATCCCAGGTACGTAGCCTCTGCTAGCCCTATGGCGCATTTGGCTGGATTAGCAGTGAGGCCAGCCAGCCTTAAGGTGCGCAGTACTGCCTCAACTTTCTCCAAGTGAGTTCCCCAGTCTGGCGTATAGATGATGACATCATCTAGGTATGCAGCTGCATAACTAGTATGGGGGCGCAGCAGCTTATCCACGAGGCGCTGGAATGTGGCTGGGGTCCCATATAGCACAAAAGGGAGGACGGTGTACAGGAATAGCCCATCCGGAGTGGAGAATGCTGTCTTTTCTTCAGCTTCTTTGGTCAGAGGAATCTGCCAGTACCCTTTTGTCAGATCGAGTGTAGTCAAGAATCGGGCACTACCCAGTCGGTCAACCAGTTCATCAATGCGTGGTATGGGCTATGCATCAAACTGGGATATTTCATTCAGTCGGCGAAAGTCATTACCGAATCTCGTGGTACCGTCAGGTTTAGGCACTAGAACAATTGGACTGGATCACTGACTGCAAGATTCTTCAATAACCCCTAATTTTAACACTTTCTTTACTTCGGCCTTGATTTCTTCTCTTTTGGCTGCTGGGATTTGGTAGGGTCTCAATGTTACCTTGGCTCCAGGGATCGTGTGGATATGGTGATAGGTCTCAGTCGTCCGCCCTGGTTTTGTAGAGAACACATCTCGGTTGCGATTAATCATGTCTGCTGCCTCGATCTTTTGGATCAGCGTCAAGTCAGATGATATGCTCACTTGCTCGTGTAAGTATCCTCCTGGGGAAGGGTCTCCTGCATGACTAAGCATGCCTCTCGATCTTGCCAAGGTTTTAGAAGATTGATGTGGTAAATTTGCTCTCATTTCCGTGACCTGGCTGCCGCACCTTATAGTTCACCTCTCCCAAGGCTTCGATTATTTCATAGGGTCCCTGCCACTGGGCCAACAGTTTACTTTCTGCTATGGGCACCAGTACCATCACCCGATCCCCTGGTTGGAACCGTCGAAGCTTTGCTTGGTGGTTATAATGGGTTCGTTGGGTCTCCTGTGCTCTCTCCAAGTGCTCCCATACAATGGGCGTAACTCAGGCTATCCGATCTCTCATCTGCAGTACATGCTCAACTATGTTCCTTCTGGAATTTGGCTCCTCTTCCCAGGCTTCTCTGGCTATATCCAATATGCCCCGAGGGTGGCGCCCATATAGTAGTTCGAATGGAGAGAAACCCATGGAGGCTTACGGAACCTCCCGGATGGCGAACATGAGGTAAGGCAATAGGGTATCCCAATCTTTCCCATCCCAGCTCACCATTTTCCTGATCATGGCCTTGAGGGTCCTATTGAACCTTTCCACAGGGCCATCTGTTTGCGGGTGGTATACAGAGGTCCGTAGGGGCTTGTACATGGAGCAATGAACAGAGATCTTTCATCAACTTGGACATGAAAGGTGTCCCTTGATCAGTCAATATCTCCTTGGGTAGCCCAACCTGGGCAAAGATCTGTACTAGCTCCTTAGCTATTGTCTTGTAAGCTGTGTTGCGCAGGGGAACAGCTTCTGGGTACCGGGTTGCATAGTCCAGTACAACAAGCACATATTGGTGGCCCCAAGCTGTGTTCTCTTGGGGCCCTACCAGATCCATGGCTATCCGTTTTGATGTTTTCGTGGCACCAGAAGTTGTTGTATCTCTTGCTCCTGCATTTGCACCACGTGGTTCAGGAGATCTTTCTTCACTATAAAGTAAGGTCCCGGACCCCGGACCTTCCCATCCACAGGTGTCCCATTGATCTCGGCCACCTCTTTCCTGGCATTATCATATCTGGGGTCCTCCGCCTGGCCCTGCCCAAAAGTCTCTCTCCCGGGACTAACCTGCCCAAGTTCCCAGGGGCTGGCTTCTGCTTCTTCCAACAGCTCGCCGCCGTCATGGCTGGGGGAGCTTCTGGCTCACCTTCTGTGGTGGAAGTTTCTCTGTTGGCTGCTCGCATCCATCTGCCTACTAGGGAGGTCTTCTGGCCCTGGGTCAGGATCAGGGTTCCCATGGCCTTCACAGCCTTCCTCTCTTTTTTTGTCTTCCTGGTCTTTCGGGGGGCTGAGAACAAATCCTGAGAAATCTCAGCGAACGTTGGGGGTTGGCATTCCCCCGGTGACAAGTCGCTGTCCTCAGCACTCCTCCACCTCCCTCCACCTCTCCGGGGGAAGTAAATTATCAAACCCTGGATAGTCCCTCCCAATGACTACAGGATATGGAAGTTTAGGAACTACGCCCACGGTCACCTCAATGGGGTTTCCCTGAACCTCTATCTCCACTGGGATGGTGGGGTAATGGCTCACAGCCCCATGCACGCATGTCACTGCTACGCATTTGGCTTGTAGCAGCTGACTACTTTTTACCAGCTTACCCGATATGAGGGTGATAGCACTCCCAGAGTCCACAAGCGCTGTAATCTCTGCTCCATTTATCCTCACTGGCCTGGTGTAATTATGCGGGGCTAATGCAACCCCCGCGAGGTGGATAAGGGAGCATGGGACCTCCCAATCCCCCAAGTTACTTTGCATAGGCTCCTCGGTGCTGGGACACTGTGCTGCTATGTGTCCCCACTCCCCACATGCATGACATCTATAATTGCTTTTAATCAGCTCCCCAACCCAGGGGTTAGAGGGTTTAGTCCCGGGGTTCCCCCCACTCAGGCTAATTCCTTCCTTCTGGGGTCCCCGCTGGTTTTCGGGCCCCCCCCTTCTTCCACCTAGGACTCCCCGGGGTTTGGCTGCCCAACCTTCCAGGGTTGGGGTCGGGTGCTTGCTTCGTAAGGGGCCTACCTTGGGTAGTCAGGTCATTTCCCTGGCTGTCATCCATCTTTCTACCAGTGCGATCATCTCGTCGTATATGGACAGATCGTTCTGGCCTACCCATTTGCGGAGATCTGGCGGCAGTCCCCACATGTAATGGTCGATGACCAGGGTCTCCAAAATCTCCTCCGGCCTGCACACCTCGGGCTGTAATCACTTCTGTGCAAGGTGTATGAGGTCGACGAGGTGGGGGTTTGTTCTCCTGGTATTTCCACTCATGGAACCTCTGGGCCCTTACCCCTGCCGTTACCCCTGGTCGTGCTAGGATCTCTGCCTTCAGACGGGTATAGTCAGTGGCATCTGTGGCAGGCAAGTCAAAGTAGGCCTTCTGGGCCTCTCCACACAAAAAAGGGGCAAGAATGCTGGCCCACTGCTACTGGGGCCATGCCTCACGCTGAGCAGTCTTTTCGAATGAGAGGAGATATGCCTCTATGTCATCTCCTGACGTCATCTTTGGCAGACAACCAGTGGCCTTCAGGGTTCGCGTCCCGTCGGACCCCCGGGCCTGGGTGGTGAGGAGCTTCAGCTGGTCCACCACCTCTCTCAAGAGAGCACGATCTTGGGTTGCCTGGCTCATCAATAATTGATTGGTTTCCTGCTGTAGCCGCATAGACTCCTATTGTGCCATTGCCTGAACCCAGGTGGCCTCCTGCTGGGCCGCCGTGGCTTCTACCAGAGCTCTTACCACCTCCTCCATTGTGGTACAAAGCAAACAAACAAAAACCAAAAAAAAAATCCAAAACCCCAGTGCACTTTTTTTTAAACCTCTTTCTTCTGCCACGCTGTGAATGAAATCCAACTTCTGACACCAGTTGTGACAAAGCTCTGTCCTTGCCTCCGTGGGTCCCGCGTTTCCTGGCAGATTTCTCTAGCCTCAGAGGCTCACTGTGACCCTCCATGTAACCCTTCTTTCTCTAGAAACAAGGGTCACAGTCTACTGAGCCATTTTCGTCATAAGCCAGCAAGGGAGGTGAGGAGAAGTTAGCCTTCCTTGCACAGTCTCTGATGTCTCCCAGTCTCAGTGATTAATCAGGGGGCAAAAAGGGGTGGGAGCCCAGGACCACCCTCTACTCTGGGCTCCAGCCCAGGGACCCTAATAGTATCAGCTATGGTAGCTGACCTTTTAGAAACATGACATGTACAATTCCCTGGGCTACTTCCCGCACAGCAGCCCTCACTTCCCCAAGCTCCACTTCACCCTTACCTCAGGGCCTCCTTCCTTGTACCTGATATGGTGTGTATTACTCAGCCTCTCCAACAGCGCAACTTTCTTCCACAGCTCCTGACATGCACCCCCACCTGACTGACTGGGACGCTTTTAACTAGTTTCAGCCAGCCCCTGATTGGCTTCAGGTGTCCCAATCAACCTAGCATTCTCCCTGCCTTCTGGAAAGTTCTTAATTGGCCCCAGCTGTCTTAACTGACCTGGAGCAGCTTCCATTTCACTTAACCTGGTACCAGGGATTTGTTTAGCCTGGAGGTAATATATCTATCTCCCACTACTTTTCTATAGCCATCTGGCCTTGCCCCGTCACACAATGTAACTTCAAAAATACGTGTAAGGATTTGAATTAAAATAAAAATGTTTCATGAAACTCAGCCATGTATGGAAACTTAGAGTTTAGCTTGACAGTTTGACCAGACTTCATAATTTTTACCCTTGACATCTGAGTACAAAGATAAGGAGTACTCTTTCAAACAAAAATTCCACTTCTCACTCCTCTCACCTCCAAGAGCATAAAAATTAGTGAGTCAAACAAATTCAGAGAGCAGGTCAGACAGTCTTTTCCATCACTTTTCATGCTGAAAGCAAACACCCTGTTCAGCGCTGCTGTCCGAACTACTATCCTCCCCTTGAGCATGCTCTGTACTCATTATAAAATGATGAACAGCCAGTTCCGTTACATCATAGCTTAGGGTCTGCTAGCAGTGCAGAAGTACTGTCCAGTATAAGCCACTCACTACCTGTCAACCAAGAAACTAAAAAGTTCAAATCACCTTCTTGCTCCCACATTTTCCCCATTTTCAAATGTCTAGGGGAGATGATGAGCTTTGCAACATGCCCAGAAGGGTACCAAATGTGGGCTATTTTGGATAAGTAAGGGGAATGAGATCTATAGCTGTTAGGCCTCCCAAAGAATGTCTAGCCAGCAGCCTCTTCTTGTGTGCAACAAGGGGGCTTCAGCTCAAGCACCTCTGTTAATCTCTGATACTCTGTTAATGTCATATGTGTGCTGTGAAGAAAGAAAAGATTTGATTTTCCAGGATCTTCATTCCTGCACCTTTCATTCACTTTATAAACTATGATGAAAAATATTATTGATTTCATATTTACATTGTCAGATAGGCTTCTATAATACGTCTCCTATGTGTATGCGTTGTTGTTGTTGTATCTCTTTTGGTCCCGGGATACTAGGCAGACAGGGTGGGTAAGGTCATATTTATTGGACAAACCTCTGTTGGTGAAAGAGACAAGCTTTTGAACTCTTGAGAAGAAGAAGCTTGTCTCTTTCACCAACAGAAGTTGGTCAAATAAAAGATATTCCCTCATCCACCTTATGTGTTTGTATGTATGTGATGGGGGTGAACCCCACACAAGGCCTGAAGGGGTTAATTAGGTCAATTAAAGTGTAGGCTGCACCTCCAGGAAAGCCAGGGAATGCTAAAACCTAATTTTAAGTAGAACTCCCCCTATGCCAGTCCAGCTGCAGGAGGAGCTTATAAAGACAGATAGTTGACAACAGAAGGGGGCTGCAGGGAAGTAGTCTGCTGCCACTCCCTGGGAGTAGGGAGGTGTGTTTGAGGCTACAGAGTTCAGTAGTCTGCAATTACTCTCTGGGAGGAGGGAGTTTGAGTTGGGACACCTAGAGAGGGGGGAACCATACAGTTGCCAGATATGAGGTCCCTGGTCTGGAACCTGGAGTAGTGGGTGGGCCCAGGTTCCCCTACTGGCCAATGGGGAAGTGGCACCATCAGGACAGTGCATGAGAAGACTGCCTGAGACTGTGTGTGCAGCAGGACTTTGATACCCCAGAAGGGGAAAATTATAGTGACCTGGCTGGAGGGCCAAGCTACAGAGACAGAGTACACTGAATCACAGGGAGCAAGAGACAGATGGCAGGGCATGCAGCACGCAGCAAAAGGGGGAATCAGACCTGAGTGGAGCTAATCCTGAGACATGGCCACAAGGAGGCACTATCCAGCGGTAAGTCGAGCACCCTGTCACAGTGTAACATATGTATAATTTGTTTAACTTGATATTTGTTTGAGCTTCATTTTTAATTTTTACATTCAGAACAATCTGAAGAACAAATGTCTGTCTTGTCTGTTTCAATAATTGATACAAAACTTGAAATTCCTTCTGATATGCCTCTTTCTCCTTAAGGAATTCTGGAGCTCAGTGCTCTTCAGCACTGATTTAGCCATCAGAAAGTGTTAGATGTGTTCTCAATATAAGCTTAACAATTTATTATCATATAGCTTAAAAGATAACAATAAAGTCATAAATGAATATTTTGTAGGACAACACCATTACATATCAGAGATACAGAGCAATTGTGGAAGGTGAGTGGTGCTGCTGAGATTCTTACATAGCAATAGCAGAAGCAGATGGTAAAACACTATAGTGGCTTCAGTAATTCGTCTCGAACAGGATCCAGAGATTGGCAATGTCTCTTTCCCCAGAAGCTTTCACTTGCAGTGGCCTACTAGGATCTATCATATGCCCCTTGGGCCTTCTTCTTCAGTACATAGCAGCTCTTGCTGAAGTTATGTTGCTGGCTCCAAACCCAACAAAAAAGTGATGAAATCCTGATGTATATTTCATTTTCTACCAATACAACCAATGCCATCAAAAAGATTCCTATTGCCAGCAAGAGTTGAACAGTCAGTTTTAACTGAAGTCAGAAAGACTGAAGAAGCACTCGTGGGAAGGGGAATAATGTTCAAGGAGCTAACTGAGATATTCTCCAATCCTCGCATTTGAAGATGTCTGCCGCTAAACCCTGAGGTATAAGGGGAGTTCTATTTAAAAACAGATGGCACAATCTGGTACAATTTGATACAGACCACCTACATCAGAGTGCCTCAGAGCAGGAGCAACTCACTCCAGATAAAGTAGGGTATAAATGGATGTAGACCTCAGCTGCACACATCATTGAAGTATATCATCCCCTTCCTCTCCAAGAAAAATAATACTTAGGAAATGCCAGTGCACCTTATGAATAGACCTCAGGATTTGTTTAACCTTGATGACCACCTGAGGGTTTAGCTTATGCATCTGTTCCCACTTAGCTTAATTGACAAGAGGAAGAATATATTTACCTTTGATTAAACCATTTTATTGAAGCAACAGGATATGTTAATTTCAAATAATAGAATAAACTTTGTTTTCGCAACGATGTAAAATAAGTATATGATGATGTGAAAACATTTGCTTAACCTCTTGTGAGCCAGTGTTCTTATAATCATCATAAAGAGCAGAATATCCATGCAGTCACCATCACAAAATAAACACAGTATTTGCTGAGGCGCTAGAGACGTTTACATACATATCAAAGGAGCAAAAGAAATCCAAACCAAATTGCTCAATAGTGTATTTTACACAACCTGGCAATTAATAAATACCTAGTTCATATATAGTATTTTCAATTGTAGAGCTCAATGCACTTTACAAATAAGGTCAGTATTGTCACCCATTGTACAGTTGGGGAAACTGAGGCATATATAGTTGAAATGACTTGCCTAAGGTCACACAACAGGCCAATGGCAGAGTTGGTAATAGAATGCAGGTCTTCTGGGTCCCATGTTAGTGCTCTGTTCACTGGGCCACATTGCTCCCCCATACAGTACTGTAACTTTGACATTTTAAAATGTTTATTACAATGATTCATTACTTAGATGGCCCTTTTACCTAGTTGTAATACATTGGGAACCACATTATTTGGTTTATCGCTAGCAATGGGCAAACCAAAGTGGTTAAAATAAGAATTGACCCAAGCAGCTAAAGAGAAATTTCGGAGAGGAATGGGGACTAGAGATAGATGACAAAAGAGGAGGTGATGAATAGCTATAAAAAGGGTGAGTGGGCTTCAGAGCCCACGCCCCAGCCTGAGCTGCAACGTCAGAGTCTTGCCTATGCCACTCTTTTTAGAGAACTAGTGCAAGTCCCACTAGCTGGAGTCTGTCAACTCAGGCTGGACGGCTCACTTCTGCGCGCTGTGTAGACCCACCCAAAGGGGCTGCCCACCCTGCTACCGTCTCCCAAGGCCAGAGCTACAAAGCTGTTTCACTATAATTGAATAATTAAATATGAATTGGGCCAGAGGAAGAGAGAGAATCACTCTACAGTCCAATAGTCAGAGCACTCATCTGAGAGGTGACAGATCCCTGTTCTGATCCCTTCTCTTCATCAGGCAGAGAGGGACTTGAACCTCCTACACAATAGGGGAGTGTTCTATTCATTGGGACCGAGGTTATAAGGGAGCAAATCCTACCTCCCCCTCGCTGCTAGGTGGCATCTGAACATGTGGACTGGATTGGGTCCTGCAAGCAAGATGGGTGGGTGAACGATCATCCCCCTCCAGTTTGTGGACTGCATATTGATACTTAGGTGAGAGATAGGCATCCAGGAACCTAGAGGCAGCAGTGTTCCTGCCCAGAGGCAGAAACATAGGCACCTTGGAAACTTTAACTGTGAAAATGTAGGTGTCAAGTGCATTTAAGCACCTCCAGACAGATATGGCACTAGGCATAAGCAGACTGAGCCCTGGACTACCCTACACAGTTAGGTTAATATAAGGCAGCTTATGTTTGTTGACCTAATTATGTCAGTGTGCACAGTAGTCTTGCTCCCGCTGATGTAAGTGCCCTACTGCACTGAAATTATAACTTCACCTCCAGGAGAGGCATAGAGCTTATGTCAGGCCTTGTCTACACTACGAAATTAGGTCGAAATTATAGAAGTCGGTTTTGTAGAAAGCATTTTTATACAGTTGACCCCACACAAATGCTCTAAGTGCATGTAGTCGGCGGAGTGTGTCCACAGTACCGAGGCAACAGTCAACTTCCGGAGCATTGCACTGTGGGTAGCTATCCCACAGTTCCTGCAGTCTCCGCCGCTGTCATAAATATAAAGGGAAGGGTAAATCCCTTTGAAATCCCTCCTGGCCAGGGGAAAGCTCCTCTCACCTGTAAAGGGTTAAGAAGCTAAAGGTAACCTCGCTGGCACCTGACCAAAATGACCAATGAGGAGACAAGATACTTTCAAAAGCTGGGAGGGGGGAGAGAAACAAAGGGTCTGTGTGTCTGTCTATATGCTGGTCTTTACCGGGGATAGACCAGGAATGGAGTCTTAGAACTTTTAGTAAGTAATCTAGCTAGGTATGTGTTAGATTATGATTTCTTTAAATGGCTGAGAAAAGAATTGTGCTGAATAGAATAACTATTTCTGTCTGTGTATCTTTTTTGTAACTTAAGGTTTTGCCTAGAGGGGTTCTCTATGTTTTTGAATCTAATTACCCTGTAAGATATCTACCATCCTGATTTTACAGGGGGGATTTCTTTATTTCTATTTACTTCTATTTTTATTACAAGTCTTCTTGTAAGAAAACTGAATGCTTTTTCATTGTTCTCAGATCCAAGGATTTGGGTCTGTGGTCACCTATGCAAATTGGTGAGGCTTTTTATCCAACATTTCCCAGGAAAGGGGGGGGTGCAAGTGTTGGGAGGATTGTTCATTGTTCTTAAGATCCAAGGGTCTGGGTCTGTAGTCACCTAGGCAAATTGGTGAGGTGAAGTGGGGTGCAAGGTGAAGTGAAGTGGGGTGCAAATTGTCCAGGAAGTGGGGTGCAAGGTTTTGGGAAGTATTTTGGGGGGAAAGACGCGTCCAAACAGCTCTTCCCCAGTAACCAGTATTAGTTTGGTGGTGGTAGCGGCCAGTCCAAGGACAACGGGTGGAATATTTTGTACCTTGGGGAAGTTTTGACCTAAGCTGGTAAAGATAAGCTTAGGAGGTTTTTCATGCAGGTCCCCACATCTGTACCCTAGAGTTCAGTGTGGGGGAGGAACCTTGACAGCCGCCCATTTGAATTCTGGGTAGAAATGGGGCTAAAACATTGTCGCGGGTGTTTCTGGGTGCATATCGTCAGGCCCCCCTTCCCTCCCTCCCTCCATGAAAGCAAGGGCAGACAATTGTTTTGTGCCTTTTTTCTTGAGTTACCTGTGCAGACGCCATACCACGGCAAGCATGGAGCCCACTCAGCTCACTGTCACTGTATATCTCCTTGGTGCTGGCAGATGCGGTACTGCATTGCTACACAGCAGCAGTTAATTGCCTTTTGGCATCAAACAGTGCAGTATGACTGGTAGCCGTTGTCGACGTAGTCCAGGGTGCTCTTTTAACCAACCTCGATGAGATCGGGGTGCCTGGGCAAACATGGGAGTGACTCAGCCAGGTCATTTCCCTTTTAAGTTTCGTCTCATGGCGATTCAGTCCTACCGGCAGTGCACTGTCTTTTAATCTGCAGCCAGCAGAAGACGATGGCCAGCAGTCATACTGTACCGTCTTCAGCCGAGCACCCAGGAGAGGACGATGGCTAGCAGTTGTACTGCACAGTCTGCTGCCAGCAAGATATATAAAGATAGCTGAAGTGGATCAAAACAAGAAATAGACCAGATTTGGTTTGTATGCATTTTCTCCTCCCTCCCTCCATGAAATCAACGGCCTGCTAAACCCAGTTTTGAGCTCTATCCTTGAGGGGGCCATTCTGTTTCTCGCAAAGACACCCCCTTTGTTGATTTTAATTCCCTGTAAACCAACCCTGTAAGCCATGTTGTCAGTCGCCCCTCCCACCGCCAGAGCAATGGCAAACAATCGTTTTGCGCCCTTTTCCCTGGATTGCCCAAGCAGGAGCAGATGCCATAGCACAGCAAGCATGGAGCCCATTCAGCTCACCAGAGCAGTTATGACCATTGTAAACACCTCGCGCTTTATCGTGCAGTGTATGCAGAACCAGCACCTGAAAAACCAGGCGAGGAGGCGACAGCAGTGCGGTGATGAGGACATGAACACACTTTTCTCTAAAACCACGTTGCCCCGCGATTTGGAGATCATGGTGTTAATGAGGCAGGCTCATGCCGTGGAATGCCGATTCTGGGCCCAGGAAATAAACACAGAGTGGTGGGACCGCATAGTGTTGCAGGTCTGGGTTGATTCCCAGTGGCGCCGAAACTTTCGCATGCATAAGGGCACTTTCATGGAACTTTGTGACTTGCTTTCCCCTGCCCTGAAGCTCAAGAATACCAAGATGAGAGCAGCCCGCACAGTTCACAAGCGAGTGGCAATAGCCCTGTGGAAGCTTGCAATGCCAGAAAGCTACTGGTCAGCTGGGAATCAATTTGGAGTGGGCAAATCTACTGTGGGGGTCGCTGTGATGCAAGTAGCCAACGCAATCATTGAGCAGCTGCTATCAAAGGTAGTGATTCTGGCAAATGTGCAGGTCATAGTGGATGGCTTTGCTGCAATGGGATTCCCTAACTGTGGTGGGGCCATAGATGGAACCCATATCCCTATCTTGGCACCGGAGCACCAAGCCGGCGAGTACATAAACCGCAAGGGGTACTTTTCAATGGTGCTGCAAGCACTGGTGGATCACAAGGGACGTTTCACCAGTATCAACGTGGGATGGCCGGGAAAGTTTCATGACGCTCATGTCTTCAGGAACTCTGGTCTGTTTAAACGGCTGCAGGAAGGGATTTACTTCCCAGACCAGAAAATAACTGTTGGGGATGTTGAAATGCCTATATGTATCCTTGGGGACCCAGCCTACCCCTTAATGCCCTGGCTCATGAAGCCGTACACAGGCAGCCTGGACAGTAGTCAGGAGCTGTTCAACTATAGGCTGAGCAAGTGCAGAATGGTGGTAGAATGTGCATTCGGACATTTAAAGGGTTGCTGGCACAGTTTACTGGCTCACTCAGACCTCAGCGAAACCAATATTCCCATTGTTATTGCGGCTTGTTTTGTGCTCCACAATCTCTGTGAGAGTAAGGGGGAGACGTTTATGGTGGGGTGGGAGGTTGATGCAAATCGCCTGGCTGCTAAATACGTGCAGCCAGACACCAGAGCAGTCAGAAGAGCACAGCAGGAAGCAGTGTGCATCAGAGAAGCTTTGAAAACCAGTTTCATGACTGGCCAGGGTACTGTGTGACACTTCTGTTTGTTTCTCCTTGATGAAAACCTGCCCCCTTGGTTGACTCTAATTCCCTGTAAGCCACCCACCCTCCCACCTTTGATCACAGCTTGCTTGCAAAGGAAATAAAGTCACTATCATTTAAAAAACATGTATTCTTTATTAATTGATTTTAAAAATAGGGAGATAACTCACAAGATAGCCCGGGAGGGGTCTGGGAGGAGGGGAGGAGGGAAGGAAAAGGCCACTTTAAAATTTGTTGAATGCCAGCCTTCTGTTGCTTGGGCTGTCCACTGGGGTGGAGTAGATGGGTACCCGGAGCCTCCCACCCTGCGTTCTTGGGCGTCTGGGTGAGGAGGCTATGGAACTTCAGGAGGAGGGAGGGCAGTTAAGCAGGGGCTGCAGAAGCAGTCTGTGATCCTGCTGCCATTCATGAACCTCCACCAAACGCTGGAGCATGTCCGTTTGATCCCACAGTATCCCCAGCGTTTCCTCATGCCTCCTCTGATCTTCCTGCTGCCACCTCTCCTCATGTTCATCGGCCACCATCCTGTACTCTGCTATTGTGTCCCTCCACACAGCTCTGTCAGTGCCGGACGACTGCGTGAGCTCAGAGAATGTTTCATCGCGCATGCGTTTTTTTCGCCACCTTATCTGAGATAGCTTCTGGGATGGAGGAGGGAGGCTTGAAACATTTGTAGCTGCTGGAGGAAAAAAAGGGAGTGAAGTATTTAAAAAGATACATTTTACAGAACAATGACTATACTCTTTCACGGTGAACAACACTATTCACATTACATAGCACATGTGATTTTGGTACAAGGTCGCATTTTGCATCTTATATTGAGTGCCTGCAGCTTTGGTGTTAGAGATCACACACGCAGGGCCGGGCAACAGAATTCGGCTTGCAGGCAGCCATGGTATGCCATAGTCTTTCGGCTTCTGCAACCTTCATAACAGAAGCCCCCTCATACCCATACCAAGCAAAGCCTGTTGAGTTGGCCATTTACTGCTGCAGTTTTCCTGTTAACGTGCAGCAACAGAAACCAAACTAACCCCCTACCCCCATCCAATACCCTCCCCCCACTGCCTGGCTAGTATCAGGAAGATCCCTGCTAGCCAAACGCGAACAGCTCAGCACCAATGGCCCCCCCTCCCACCGCATGGCTAACTGCAGGGAGGATTTCTTTTCAGCCACAGGCAAAAGCCCAGTAGGAAGGCCACCTCTGAATGTCCCCTTAATCAATTCCCCATTTCAACCAGGTTACCATGAACGATATCACTCTTCTGAGGATAACACAGAGAGATAAAGAACAGAAGTTGCTTGAATGCCCGCAAACACTGGGACCATACGCTGCCAGGCTTTGTCATGCAATGATACCAGATTACTTGCTACTAGCATGGCGTGGTAAAATGTCCTACCATGGAGGACAGAATAAGGCTGCTCTCCCCAGAAACCTTCTGCAAAGGCTTTTAGAGTACCTCCAGGAGAGCTTCATGGAGATGTCCCTGGAAGATTTCCGCTCCATCTCCAGACCAGTTAACAGACTTTTCCAGTAGCAGTACGGGCCACGAATGCATCCCAAGTCCTCAGGGCTACTTAATCATTAAAAAACGCTTGCTTTTATAACATGTATTATATTTAAAAAGGTACACTCACCAGAGGTCCCTTCTCTGGCTTCATTGGTTTGGGAAGGTATTTCAGTCAGGGTGATAAAAAGATCCTGGCTGTTGGGGAGAACAGTGTGCTGTGTGCTCTCCCCAAGCTCGTCCTCCTATTCTTCCCCATCTGCAAAATCCTCAGCCATGGTGGAGAGTATCCCATCCTCGGAGTCCACAGACAGCGATTGGGTAGTGGTGGCGGCCCCCCCTAGAATTGCATGTAGCTCAGCATAGAAGCGGCATGTCTGGGGCTCTGTCCCGGAGTGTCCGTTTGATTCTTTGTTTTCTGGTATGCTTGTCTGAGCTCCTCAAGTTTCACGCGGCACTGTGTTGCGTCCCTGATGTAGCCTCTGTCCCTCATGGCCTCTGAGATTTTTTGAAATGTTTTGGCATTTCATCTTTTGGAACGTAGTTCTGATAGCATGGATTCCTCTCCCCATACAGCGATCAGATCCAGTACCTCCCGTTCGGTCCATGCTGGAGCTCTTTTTCGATTCTGGGACTGCATGGTCACCTGTGCTGATGAGCTCTGCATGGTCACCTGTGCTGATGAGCTCACCTGGCCAAACAGGAAATGAGATTCAAAAGTTCCCGGGGCTTTTCCTGTACACCTGGCCAGTGCATCTGAGTTCAGAGTGCTGTCCAGAGCGATCACAATGTGCACCGTTGGATAGCTTCCGGAGGCCAATACCTTCAAATTGCATCCACACTAACCCTAATTCAAAACGGCGATGTTGATTTCAGCGCTAATCTCCTCGTTGGGGAAGAGTACAGAAATCAGTTTTAAGAGCCCTTTATGTCGAAAAAATGGCTTCGTTGTGTGGACGGGTGCAGGGTTAATTCGGATTTAACGCTGCTAAATCTGACATAAACTCGTAGTGTAGACCATGCCTCAGCGTAGTTAAGGCGACTCAGTGTCAACGTAGGCACTGCGTTACGTACATCGGCTGTTGGCTGTCTTGTCCCAGCCGGGCTGTTGCTGGCTGTCCACTCCAAGCTGGGTTGTCACCCAGGCTCCCAGCTTGGTCTGCTGCCTGGGCTCCCTGCTCCCTGCAGGGAGCCCTGCTACCCTCCCCACCGTCCTCCCCGGGGGTCCCTGCTTCCTGCTCCCAACAGAGAGCCTAGCTACACCAAGGCTCTTGGCTAGAAGCCTGGCTGCCTCCCCTGCCTCTTGGTTTCCCACTAGGCGCACAGCAGCTAACTGGACCCTGGGCGCGGATCTCCCCACCAGAGGTGAGATGTCCTGGCTGGATTCCCCCACTTCCAGAGGCTAGAAGCCCAGGTTCTCAGCCCCGCACATTGACCCTCTTCAGTCAGTGGAAGCATTCCTGGGGAGGACACACACCACTGACAGAAGGAGGGTAATTACTGTGGTGGTTGTAAGTCAACCCAACCTGGATTGACTTAAGATTGTAGTATAGGACTCCCTATGAATTATTAGTATGTATTGTTTGTGTGTGTGGGGGGGGGGAATATTCCTGCTTAGGGTCCCCAATGGGCTAGGACTGGCACTGACTACAGGGTTTGATGGCAGTCAAGAGGTAGTTTTGTAGTGTGCAGTTGCACCTAAAATTGGGCCTTGTGGATCCTAGCCTTTGCCTCTGCCTCAGTTTCTACATCTGTGAAATGGGGCTGATAACACTATCTTGTAGGGGAGTTGTGAAGATAAATTCATTAATATGAATGAGATACTCAGTTACAACTGGCCTGAGTACCGTATAAAAGGCCACAAGGCAATGAATAATCCTGTATTTAGGGCAGGGATTAAAAAGTGTGCAAGAAATAAGGTGTGAAGGCAAATAATATTGAACAGCAGCCTCATTCAGTGAGCACCATCCTTCCTATGCACTGAATGAGACAGGTATCCTACAGAGGAAATATGTGATCATGTAATTAAAGACTGCATAATAATGTAGACGCACAAGGGGATCAAATTCAGGTTGCACAGGCAATCCTAAATCTGTCATTTTCAAACTTTTGAGCGCTTGATTTTACAAGCAAAGTACTATTATTTCAATGTAACTTTTTGTATGTAACATTTATTTTATAACCCCCCCTGAAACCTAATGTTGTTCAATATATTCGCAAAAATATTAGATTATTCAAATTTGCCTTTGAATCCTTTTGATCCCCCAACCTTATTGGAGCAGCTCCTGAGTAGTGATAATATTCTGTAGTGATATATGAAGCCCTTTGTTAACATATTCTGGTAATAATAATGCCTAGCTCTTATATAGAGAGATACGGTGGAGGAGGGAATATCTTTTCTGGACCAACTTCTGTTCAGGAGAGAGACAAGCTTACACATTGCTCTTCTTCAGGTCTGGGAAACGTACTCAGAGTATCATAGCCACCTTGTCATAGCCCTTATATAGCATTTTTTATCAGTAGATCTATTGCTTATTAATTATCCAATTGAAAGTAATCTAGAGACCATAATGATGAAATGCAGTGTAATGAAAGCTGCTAATTCATCTGGCAGCAGAGTCAATGGAGAGAGTTAAACTCAGCTGGTGAAGACTAACAGAGAAGACCAACACAATAAAGATATAGGCCTGCCTAATTCTGCTCTTATTTACTTCAATTTTACATTAGTTTAACTTGATTTACGTCAGTGTAGTAACTCCTGACTTATACTGAGTGGGAAATTGGACATTATGAGAGTAGATGTAGCAGCTTCCTGGATGTATATTTCAGAAACATGTACATGTTCAAAAAGACAACTGCAAAAATTCTTCTCAATACCGGAGTAGGGTAAATACTTTAATTTGATCCATAGAAAGGAATATGTTGGATGTGACAAAACAAGGAAGCATGCTCCATTTACTTTCTTTCCATCGTAGTGTGTTAAACTTATTTTAAAGAACTAAAAAACAAAATAAGTCAATGCTAAGCTTAAAGGACAGACAATTATAAAATATAATGATAAAATCATATCATCTCTTCATTGTCTGGTATTTCCTTAATTTTGGGCAGATGTTTTCAATATGCAACAGATCGGTTAATAGCCCGGTTTACAGAAACCTAACAGTCCATAGTACTGGACTCTTATGCAATGGAAGCAATAGGAAAAGTTACACTTAATAAAAGAGATGACTATAGACAGATTAATAACTCTTGCTTAACAATGTTATCCAAAATATGAGGTTGTTAAAAAGAATGAAATTAATGGTGAATGAGTCAAGGACTTGGACAGTTTGTACTCCTATCATATAAAATCACACACAAAACTGTATTATGTTAGGGCTGGAAAACTTGAGAGAAATTCTATTTCTGGAGTTGATTCTATTTTTATTTGAACTAAATAAACCATGTTCTGAACAGTCACAAATTAAATGGAACTCAAAGCTCCTCAGGATCAGAGTTCACTAATGTGGCCTGCTGACTAGAGCACTGAACAAGGCCTCAGAAGATATGCATTCCAGTCCTGGCTTGGCTGGTGACCTTGGTCCCTCAGTTTTCCCATCTGTGAAATGAGGACAATGATTCTTGTCTCCTTTTTTGTAAAGTGCTTTTAGTTCTACTAATGAAAAGTGCTATGTAAGAGCTAGGTAATACTATTAATTTAGTGGTCCCTCAATCTTAGACTATATTCCTCCATATCTCACATTTAGATTTAAAGGTTTTATAAAAGCACATACCCTATGTTAAACAAAAAATATTATCCAAGAGACAAAAAATGTCCATGTTTCTTAGCTATATATTTAGTTTTGTGTAAAAACCATGTATTTAATCTACTAAATAACTTTTCAAGAAGCATCATGTGAGTTAAATATTATGTACTATGCATAATTTACATATTATCATGAAACAATAAGTTGAACAGTCCTTATTAGCTCTTTTTAGAATCCCAAAAACAACCTAACAAAGAAACACATTCTATATTTTTATTTAAATTACATGCTTTTAAATGCAGGCAAAACACCAACAGTCAACTAACATGTAAACCTGCAGAGCCACATATTCAAAGCCCCCTCCACTGTGTTAAAGCTTAATGCCAGCATTAAGCGAGCATTGTTTGGACTCTAAAACCCCTTCAGAGTACTGAGCAAAATGCCAACATGAACACAGCTCAGTGTTGAATCCTAACACAACTCCTGTCATATCAGCCTCTTTCCAGTACTCTGTCATGGTAACACATTCCAAAACAGCATACAATAAAGAGTCTATCATGAAATCCCATATTTACAAACAGCTCATCTTGAAATAATCAAAACAGATTCCATATGAGACATCAAGATGGATTTCCCTTAATCTTATAGTGGCAAAATTATTATACTCAGGCAATTGGCAAGACAATGTGAGAGTATTAAAAAGGGAGCAGATTCCACACTAAGGCACTCACATACAACATGGGAAAGAATGCATTAGAATGTAAAGAAGTCTGGACAACATTGCTAATAGGGATATGAGAAGCCAGTGGCGTTTTGGGTTTTAGGAAACTTCTAAACTCAATCCTGCAGTTTTTCCTAAAGCAACACTCCACTTAACATCATAGCTCCAACCTTCCTCCCTTCCATCCCCTTCCATTTTTCCCTCTACGAAGAAGGGCCTGTTCAGAAGCATTATTATGCTTAATGGTGATATATAAATAAGCCCCTCCTGATGGAGAGGGTTATAGGTATGGAAGGGCATGCTAATGAGGAAATTATGTATGCCACTAATTTAACTATGGCCACAGAATTTGTGCCAGTAGCAGCTGAAGAATATTATCACTTCATGGTATTAGCCAGTAATGATCAGCGCCTTACTCTCAGATGCCCACACTCCCTAGGAGGGTGAGCCGGTGTGATGTGTAGCATTCATCATGGCACCACAGCTGGCTTCAGAGGTAAACTGGGTTAGCCCATTAGTAACCAAAAAATCCTTTTGTTGTGTTTGCTAAAATTCAGATAAAAGCCAAACAAATTTTATTTTTTTTTAATTCCTAATAGGATCTTACATGCAGAGTTTTAGTCAGGGTATGATATTTTAATACAATCACTGAGTTATAAACCATTTAAAGCTGTGGGCTAATAATGGAAAAAGTGAGCAATGATAATAGCACTACCATAATACACCAATTCCCCTTAGAATAGGTACTTTTTCTTAAACAGCCTCTGAGTTCAGCCTCAATGACCTTGCCTGGTTAGGCCATTCCAAACTTGGCTCTTTATACAGCACAGTACTTCTTGATATGTGTTTCAAATTTATCTTTATTTTCATCGTACACTAAACTATAGTCTGATCAGTAACCAGAGCAGACTTTAACTACAACATATAGATTTACATTTTTGACAGCTTAATCCCCTCTAACTCTATTTGTTTTAAAACTGATTGATGTTTGGAGGACAGAGAACAGGTAAGCATTTTGAAATCATGAAATAGTCATCTGAAATTGTAAACAGGAAGCATGCATTTAAGAAAAAGAGGTTTTCTTTGAACTGACAGACCGTATGAAAGCCTAAATATTATGTGTTTTTTATGTAAAAAAAATTATCTGATGTCATCAATTTTCAGTCATTTTCTAATGTAATACCATGCCCAATTGATAGTCCATTGTATGCCAGACAGAGAATTCTAATGTAGTCTAGCATTTAATTCCACAGAAGAGATTTTTAAAAAACTATTTTAATATATATGAAATTTGTTTAAAAAAAAACTTACTTCAGGAGATTGCTAAGGTTGCAAAATTAAACATTAAAAGTAAAGAAATGCCAAAGTTAAGGCTATCTGCACAACCTTAACTCTGCCCCTTCATGTATATGCATTAGGTTATAGCTGTAAATTAACCCAGAAGAGTTAGCCTTTAGAGTCTGGGCAAGAGATAGGGCTGATGCTGTTACCCTAAGTCTATTTCAGGGTATACCCATAACGTAACCAATCTGATCTCATTAGGTATGGGTCTCCAGGGTGACAAGGGAAATACTTGGAGGCTACGGATACAGCCTTCCAATAAATAACAGATTGACACAAGCAGTGCCCTTTCCAGAACAAGGCACCTTTTTAATTGTTGCAAATCACAATCCCTAATACAATAATAATCTAAGACACAAATCCCTTGCAAGTTAAAAAGCACCCAAACTGCAATAACATACAGTTGAGATTATTCTAAATGATGTGCCCTGCTTACAGTGATCTGTTGTTCACAGGTAACTGATAGTTTTAAATCATTGTTTAGCTCTTACATATATAAATTCCTTTCATAAGAACGGCCATACTGGGTCAGACCAAAGGTCCATCAAGCCCAGTAGCCTGTCCTGTGGCCAGTGGCAGGTGCCCCAAAAGGAATGAACAGACAGATCAACATCAGGTTATCCATGCCCTGTCACCCAAACCCAGCTTCTGGCAAACAGAGGCTAGGGACACCATTCCTGCCCATCCTGACTAATAGCCATAGATGGACCTATCTTCCATTAATCTATCTAGCTCCTTTTTGAACCCCATTTATAGTACTGGCCTTCACAACACCCTCTGGCAAGGAGTTCCAGAGGTTGACAGTGCATTGCATGAAAAATTACTTTCTTGTGCTTGTTTTAAATCTGCTACCTATTAATTTCATTTGATGGTCTCTTGTTCTTGTATTATGAGATGGAGTAAATAACACTTCCTTATTTACTTTCTCTATACCACTCATGATTTTATAAACCTCTATCATATCCCCCCTTAGTCACCTCTTTTCCAAGCTGAAAAGTCCCAGTCTTATTAATCTCTCCTCATACGGAAACCATTCTATACTCCTATCATTTTTGTTGCCCTTTTCTGAGCCTTTTCTAATTCCATACTTAACTTCATACTGCATACTTAACATGCACTCATGCATCTTTATTAACCTCCCACACACACGTATATACACTAACACTATAACTGACAAGCTTACTTTGTTTGCTGACTTCATTGCACCGTTCCTCATGCACACTGTCTCTTCTCCCTCTGCTCCCGTGACAGGACTCCCTCTGCTGCTGGTTTTCTCAAACGCTGCTGCTGTTTCTTCTACTTGTGCTGTTGCTGTTCTTCTCTCGCTTCACCTTAGGCATCCCTTTCCCTTCTTACAACTATCCACTGACACACTGACCTTTATACTATCCTGTCAGAACTTTCTAGACACTTCTGCTAATATCTTTCTGTCTGAATTTTCTTGGACTCATGCCAACATTCCAAGCATGCCAGTTCTATATTTAGATTTGTTTATTGCTGCCAATTCTATTTTTGCAACTGTTATTTTCCTCAGGGTTATGATGTGCTGTTGCCACCCTTTTCCCCACCAATTCTATTTTTAGTGCTATGCTATATGACCTGCAGCTTCCATCTAATGATGGACTGACTCTTATTTAAAATGGAAGGCAGGGATACAAAATGGAGTTTGGGGAATTTCTCTGGTATCAATTCCAGTTTGTGGTATAAGCCAACAGCAGCAGAAAGTCAATAGGAGGAAGGGGACAATTGTAAGATGCTTTCACAACTGCAACTTTATTTTCTTAAGGTGTGCAGGAGGTCAGCATGACATCAAAAGTGGGTGGTTCTGAGCATGCGTGCTCAGCAAAAGCACTGATTCAGAGTATCCCCTTAGCATTCTTTCCTGGCCAAGCCCCTGCTATATCTTACCCAGTGTAATACCCCAAAGGACAGTCTGGCAAAAACACCACTTGCATGCTCAGGATGAACACCTCCTACACCATCTCCAAAAAGCTGGGCCCAATTTATTTATTCTGCATTTACATGGGTGTATGGCCTCAATCTTGCAAGGTACTAAGAACCACTAATGGCCATTGATGGTTGGAAACTTTCAGCAATAGGCTCTAAATAAGAGTAGAATTAGGCCCCATTATTCCATACACAAAACATACTTTTGATGAATCTGGCTTGGCTCAGCTGTGTAAGCCATAATTATATCCACACTCTGAAACAATTTGAAATAAAATGTAGTATTCGTTGTAGTTTTATAGTGTAAAAAGTGCTGAGCAGTATGATACTGTATTCCATGTCTTCCAGTCTTTTACACTCCAGAGAGTAAGGTTGGTACCAGGAATTGGACTGGACCGTCCTACATGGCTATGCAGAGCACTAAAATTAAACAAACAGCTGGCTCTAATTGATGGCTTCTTAACTCAAAGATATTCCCAGTTCCTGTAGATGTATTCTAGAAACCTGATGAAGTTCATCTTTATCCCCAAGCTAGAGTTTTTCCAATTTTCTTATGACACCTGCTTCTGACTTAATCATAGTTTCCAATATTCTTACATTTAAAAATGTACACTTTGTTTATTTTTCCAAGCTTTAAATTGTTCAAAATTGCACTTAAAATTGCTTTCAGCTTTTCAGTGTTTCCTTTCAGAGTTATGATGCTGCTTTCCTCCATTCGTCTGAGTTAAAAAACACCCTACCAGAGGATTTTCTTCCTTTCTCCCCACCCCGCCAACCCACCACCACCACCACCCATTCTAGGCCTGTCTTCAAAACCTTAAAAGAAAGAGTCTTCATATAAAGTTCTAACTCAAAGTTTTAGAGGCTGATAAACCACCCAACTCGATTCTTTCTTCAGATCATCCTCCAACAGGTTAGGTGCTTTTTTACTAGTTATCTTCTGAACCCTTTGTTTATTTCCATATTCATGCATAAACCAAACTGGGCAGCTGCTGTTTTACAAAAGATTTGCTCATCTTGTAACACTGAGGCCTAAATGCTACACAGCAGCAGCACACAGCTTGTGTCAGGGGCTGTGCACTGTCCTGCTCCACAATGAGTCAAGAGGAATTCTCCTCTAAGGATTGTAGCAGCTGCTGAGCTCCTCCACAGCCTGGATGCTGCAACAGCCCTCAGGTTTGTTAGGTGCCCTCTTACCTGTGGGGAGGATGGGAGATGTTGCATAGCTGTGGATCCTCTGAATCCTTCCTCATGACTCACACTGGCTTAGCCCAACTCATTCATGGTTTGTCCATGCACAGGGGACCACTGCATAACTGAGCTCCAATGATGCAGGGGCTTTGTACTCCTGCCCTCTTCCCTGGGCAATGGTTCTGGTGCCAGAGGAGCCTCCACAGTTTCAGACATGAGGGGCTGATTTGCCCCAAGAAATCTTTCTCTTGGCCTATTTGATTTCATTTGTGGGTAAAACACAATAAACACTGTTTACACTTTGGTATACGTTTTTCCAGCTAAGCCTAGAGAGGCTCGTAGAGTAGGAAGATCTGGCAGATTGCCAGCAGAAGAGATCTCTTGTTTTAAAAAGTAATTGATAATTCTATAAAGCTCATTTTTATTTTCTCTAACATCTATTTCCATGTCATTATGCAGCCTGAGTGGTTCTTTGTCCTTTGTTATAATGATTCTTTCCATTCTTTCCTCACCTGTATCTAACACACACCACAATCCAGATTTTTCCTAAGGACCTTCCAGTCTAGCCACTTTTCTATAAAATCTGGCTGTAATTTATTTATTCCTCTCCCAAGGCCTCATTTCCTCCCTTTTCCCACTACTGCACTGTTCAAAAGATGATGTAACGCTTCTATTCTTAACCTCAGTTACGTCTGTGTAACTTTTCTGTTTTTCAGGCTGGGGGCTTAGTTACATGTGTTTACATTTTCCAGACATAAGTCTACTCCTTTTCCCACTTCTGCTCCTCAGTAATGTCTCAGGATCCAGGAATGAGACTGAAAATGCCATTTTTTAAAAATGCTACTGAACAGTAGCCATATCAAGGCTGGATATTTTCTTTGTTACTGGTATTAGGGTAGTGTCTAGAGCCAACTGACAACTGCACCCCAATGTGCTAGGCACTGTACAAATACAGACCGACAGACAGGCCCTGCTCTGAAGAGCTTACAGTCTAAAGAGACAAGAGAGACAAAGGGTAAGGGAAATAGATACAAAGTACAAACAGACAAGCAGAGTGATGATTTGCAAACATCATGTTAGCTACACAATTTATTTTTAATTCTCTGTGTGAGGTTTTGTTAAGAGGGGAAATAGCAAAATGGAAAGACAAAGGAAAGGAAGTAGACATAGAAGGGAGGGAAGTAACAGGTTCAGGAGGAGAGAAGAGGGAGAGAAGGAAGGACAGGAGCATGGCAGGTGGAGTAAGACTGAGTTGAAGAGACTGAGGAAGGGGCTGGGAGAGGGTGTGACAATCAGGATGAAGACACCCAAAAGGGAGAACAGAAGGTTTAAACTCCCAAAATAAGCAGTTAAATCAACTGATTTTATACAATAGTATTGTACTATAAAAATACATTGTTAGTTCTTTTATTAAACCTTGTAATGTTCTAAACTCAATCATTAAGAGATAGGTATACAGGAGACTGTGGTTATGAATGTATGTATCTATGTATATAGAAAACCGTGCTCATAATCTGTGCTGCAACTTCAACTCCACCTGACATCAGTCAAACAGGAGAGGGCAGCCAGTTGTTTGCAAGAAACTGCCTTCCAGTAACTATCCATTGTCCAGCCCAGGAAAGGACAAAGATGGACCATTAGAGTTAATGGGAAGACCTGGAGACAACTCAAAATTAAAAGGAATACCCTGGCTCCCCAGACCCTGCGCATCAAATCAGGAAGGAGTTTCCTCACTCTGATTCACCATGAGTCACTGTGGACCGAGAAGGGAGAAAAAAGTTTTTTAAAAAGGCTTTTAAAGGCAGGTTTGGAAATTAGGGTTTCTTATCCAGAACTTGGGGGACAGTTTTGAGGCAGGAGGCTGTCCGTGAATGCTGGATCTCTCCTACAACTAGGGGGCTACACTGGGAAACTCTTTTAAGGCAATAGGGTAACTCTTATTATAAAAGGGATTTTATCTAATATGGAAGTGTAAAGCCTGAGGTTTCGTCTTTATGTTTATTTTCTGTGTAACCTGTATGTGCTTGAGCTCCCTTACTATTTCACCTTTGAGTCTGGGTTGTTTTTATTAAATAAACTTTTTGTTTATTTTCATCCCCAACAGGTCTCTGGTGTGCAAAACGCATGTGCCGACTTTCCATTGTGCTGGGCGGTGCTTCACTTCTGGCTCTGCCCTAGGCCCCACCCCCACTCCTCCCCTTCCCTCAAGGCCACACCTCCTCCCCACCTCTTCCCACCCCATTCCACCCCCTCCCCCGCGTGTGCCATGTCCTTGCTCTTCCTCCCTTCCCCCCAGCTTCCTGCACGTCACAAAACAGTTGACTGCGGCGGGTAGAAGGTGCAGGAAGGGAGGGGGAGGTGCTGATTGGCAGGGCCCGCTGGCAGGCAGGAGGCACTGAGGGGAGGGGGAGGGAGAGATGCTCATTGTGGGGCTGCCGGTGGGATGCTAAGCACCCACCATTTTTTCCCCGTGGGTGCTCCAGCCCTGGAGACCCACGGAGTCAGCGCCTATGGTGCAAACTGTGTGGAGTGTGTGTGTGTGTGTGTGTGTGTGTGTGTGTGTGCACCAAAGGGAGCTGATAACTGGGGTGTGGCAGGGGGGTTCATGCCCTCAGGGATAATGACCCAGAGTGGAACCATCTGAGCCTCTGATAACTTAAAACTCAGGGAGGGCATATTTGGGGAGACTTGGAATTGGACGGGCTGTTGATGTCACCCTACAAGAAGTAACTGGGCTGGTGAGAGCAGGGTGAGGCCTTATGCTTGTGGGATGGCTAATAGTGTCAGGGAGCTGCACAGCACAAAGGCCTCCGAAGTTACAGAGCAGGTGGTGGCAGAACCCCTTACCCGTCTGAGTAGTCCCTGAAACATCACAGGGGGTCAGGGCAAACAGCCAGTCCTCAGAGAAAAGAGAATACCACAAGGTCATTATCTGCTTTTAAAGTTCATTCCTCATCCTTTCATTATAGGAAATCTGAAATGTTTTGCTGTAATAATATTTTTTTAAACAATTTCTTATATAGCATTTTTATCAGAAGCTCTCAAACCACATCACAGTCTTTTAATGTATTTAGCTCCAGGACATTCCTCTGAGATAGGGAAGCTCTATTATCCACATTTTACAGCTTGGAAAACTAAGGGACTTGCCCAAGGTCATACAGAAGTCCATCGCAGAGCAGTGAATTGAGCCTGGGTCTTCTAGGTCCTTAGCCAGAGGCCTAACTACTGAAGTGTTCTTCCTTCTTATATAGCAGGTCTATTTGAGACCCATATTGCTAACTGAGCAGGTAGTCCTAGGTTTCAGCCAAAGACATTACACCATTAAGGTAGCACAGTTGAGAATTTAAAGGTCAGGAACTGCGAAAGAACAAACTTGACTCTGCCCTATCATGTCTTTGCATTACCTCAGGTTTTATTTATGTGATTACATACAATTTGTCAACATTTTAAATGCCATTAGCCTTTTCATGAAAGGGAGATGGCCATAAAGATCGCATAGTTCATGTGTGTTTCACAGAGAAAATACAGAAGGCCAAATTCAGTTCTGTTGTAAAAGGACATAACTCTGTTACACTCGCAATTTGGAGAGGGCCTCTCTTATATCAGGTCTGAATTTGGCTCAGTAGTGTCTACTGTAACAAAAGGAGTTGCTCACTTCAGAAGAGGCAATCTGCTGCAAGAGGCAATTGAGTAGAAAATGCTATTGTGTAGCCCTAAGAGCAGCAGCCATTCTCCAGTAAATCATCAACCATCGTGTCACATGTATATATAGGTATTGTTTTAAATGTCCTATGTACTGCTCCAGGCACATCACACTAAAATCATTTACTAACCTTATTAAATAAACATCAAATTCCTTATTCAAGATTAAATACAAATTATCGTAAATCCTCTTCTTTCCTCACCCTCTTCTCAAAATCCTGAGATAATTGACAGACCTTGTAGCATGCTCTATCCTCAAGCAGATTGAGGGTGTGTCAGGCTAAGGGAGAGGAAAAGAGTCAAAGTTCCAGAACCCAGGGCAGCCCCTCACTGAGAATGCCCTGCCAAAAGCCTCCTCTGGGTTAAGGCCTCACTTTAGTAAAGCACTTAAGGATGTGCTAAACTTTAAGCATGTGAACAGTCCCATTACTCGTGTGCTTCAAGTTAAGCATGTCCTTAAGGGCTTTGTAGGCTCAAGTTTTAAAGCAAGGAACTGTCAGTTCAAGTTTCTAAGGTCATCTCAGCCATCTGGTTATCACAGGAAAAGAGGTGGTCTCTCAACAAAGAAAGTGACAGACCACACAAAGTCAAACTCAAAGTGCAGACAAGCAGAGTACAGAAAACAACTCTCAGTACAATTTAACCAGGTGCAAACAGAATTCGAACTAATTTCTAACTTGTCAATATGACATGAACATTCTTTGCTTTTCAACACAATGTATCATTGTGAATTATTCAGTTGATATACTACATATGTAGCATGTTTATACTATTATCATCACTTTCTTCAACAGCATGAGTTCATTGGTCAATTAGATCAAAATACCTTCCCAAACTTTTCCTGCCATTTTACAACGTTGTATCTGAGACAAGCCAACTTTGTGACTAAGGCAAAAAAAAAAAAAGCATCAGTGACAGCTAAATGAGCAGTGTGAAGTGATTCCAAATCAAAATCATACCAACATTTTTAACAAATGGAAATATTTAAAGGGCAGACCCATTTTACAAAGTGACCTAATTGCCTGTTTTCTAAGTTGAACGTATAATATTGGAACAAAATAGCTTATGTTTAACCTTTCTAGGAGAAAAGCTTTCTGATGTCCCAATGTAGTTTTTACAGTCATGAATTATCAGGGCTTTTCTCAACAGTAGGATAGCCTTTCCAAAGATAAATCCAAGATATCAAAAAATAAATAGATACATTTGTTTAAGACTTTCAACAGCATTACTTCAGCATTTGCTAGTAACTGGATAATCCAAGGGAATTGTGGTTTACTAAGGGATAATGTAACTCAGTTGATGTCACAGTCACTGGGGTTCTGCCTTTAGAAATGTTTAGGAAAAGGGAAGCCAAATGATGGATATTATACAATTTATTTATAAGGATTTATCCAATTTGTCACCCTGCAGGCATGGGTATATAGGCCAATATATCTGAAATCATACCATTAAGTAACCTGCCAGCAGGGAGGTGGAAACAGTAGCTGATGTTACTGGGGAGCAAAAGAGGTAGGGGAGTCCTTCTTAATGTATGCCACTTTAAGGAAACCTCTTAGATATTGGAACCCCTTGGCTTCAATTCTTAGTCCTGCCTGTCCTGCACTCAGTGCAGAAACAGAGAGGTGGAACAAAAGTAGCTTTTGTTTACCCTGTATTTTGGAGAGAGACAAGGGCCTGGCCAGGTGTGATTTCCTAGTATTCTTCCTGTATTATTTATTTAGTCTTAACTACAAGGAATTTTCTGGTTAACTATCCCAGCTGTCATTCAACCCTGCTGTCTTTTTCCTTTCTGATCCTCATTACCTCAGTGAACTTTGCCAACATATGTAAAATAATACATCCTTCTAGTGGAAGGGCACAGTTGTTTGATTCCCTGTTTCCTTTGTCTGCCACATATCCTCTGTCTTCCTTAATGCTGCTAGACACGTGATTTTTTCTGATGACAATGCCACTTGATGTCTAAGCATTAGGTCTTCATTAGGCAGCATATATGAATAACACCTTCTCAGTTAGAAGTCAGAAAGACATACAAAATTTAATAAAAATCTCACATTTGGAGATATGGAATTTTTAAACAATTTCCAACTGCTAGATAGTAAGTTATCTTGATCATTATTTTCCTTTTTATTAAAATTAGCACTGGAGATCTTTAAGAATTCAAATTATGTTCATAACCTAAAGAACATGTTAGCTACTCAATTTATATCTAGAATTTCTGTGACAAAGATAGAGTTAAGTAAAACTATCTTTGGTATCAGGAACAGGATTTGTTGCAAATTACTTCTGCCTTCTTTTCAGAACAAAGATTTTCAGACTGGAAAATCAGTATGGAAGAGCATGAAAAGCCTCCATGCTGTTCAGTTACTTAATACTGAAATTAAATGGCTAAATGTTTTATTTTAGAAAAATTATTTTTCTAGTGCTTACAAAACCACTTACTAGAAGAAAAGGTCCTAGAACTAATGGGAATATCTGTCAACAGAATCCTAAATGTCACAAAAGACTAATTGCGCCAAATTCTTGTTTGAAAGGTTCTCAAAACATCAGTATAGATAGTGATGGCCAGTGTAGCAATAATTACACAGACATCCCTTTACAGGAAGCCAAATGTCTTCTCTAGGCAGCCAAGTTATTCAACAGGAATCACGGCTAGACTATGAATGCATTTTTGCCTGAATCCATATCACTTCCTATGGACATCTATGCAGGACTGAAGATGTGCCATAATTATTATAGTCAGCTTTGCAGGCTTGAAGATGCCATTGTTATTATTGCAGACAGCTATGCAAGAGTGAAAATGCCATTATAATTCTTCTCCTTCCCTTCTGATTTTTCCCTTCTGTCACAAAGACTATTATTTCGGATATGGTGACATTCATAGAATCATAGAATATCAGGGTTGGAAGGGACCTCAGGAGGTCATCTAGTCCAACCCCCTGCTCAAAGCAGGACCAATCCCCAATTAAATCATCCCAGCCAGGGCTTTGTCAAGCCTGACCTTAAAAACTTCTAAGGAAGGAGATTCCACCACCTCCCTAGGCAACACATTCCAGTGTTTCACCACCCTCCTAGTGAAAAAGTTTTTCCTAATATCCAACCTAAACCTCCCCCACTGCAACTTGAAAGCTTTTCCCCCCAAAGTTAAACCAATTCTGAGCTACAGCAGAGATGGTATCTTCTCTAACGATAGGGAATGCAGTCTGACACAGAGCATTATCTATATGCCTGAATGGGAATTTGGTTCATAATCCTTACATTGTACATTCTAGGGTGAAATCTTGGCCCTATGGACAAAACTTCTTTGACTTCAGGATTTCATTCGAAATCTCAGCCATGTCTATGCCTTCTGTTACACTCCCAGTATGTCCACTCACAAGTTGCTATTCCTAGTATCAATAGAGATGCAAATCTAGGGTTGCCAACGGTCTTATCACAGAAACCCAAACATCCTTGTCCTGCCCTTTCCCAGAGGTCCCACCCCTGCCCCACCCTTTCCCGAGGCCCGGCCCTGCTCACTCCATCCCTCCTCCATCGCTGGTTCTCCCCCACTCTCACTCAATTTCACCGGGCTGGGATGTGGGAGACGGTGTGGGGTACGGGCTCTGGGAGGGAGTTTGGGTGCTGGAGGGGGCTCTGGTCTGGAGCAGGGGATTAGGGTGCTGGAGAGGGTGCGGAGTGCAGGCTTTGGGCTGGAGGCACTTACCTCAGGTGGCTTCTGGTCGGCAGCGCAGCAGGGCTAAGGTAGGCTCCCTGCCTGCCCTGGCCCCACGCTGCTCCCAGAAGTGGCCGTCCCATCCCTGTGGCCCTTGGGAAGGAGCAGGGGGCTCCATGCACTGCCCGCACCCACATGTGTTGCCCCTGCAGCTCCCATTGGCTGCAGTTACCAGCCAAAGGAAGCTGTGGAGTCTCATACCTGAGTGAGCACTGAAACTGGTAGGTTTCAGAATATTCAAAATTAGCAGTACATCACAAAGGCCATTTATTGTGTTATGTACCTGTATGCCACTATAAGCTTTGTTGTTTTAGATAACCTTATGTACTCAAACAAGAAAAAATAGCTTTTGTAGCATAGTGGTTTCAGAAGGCCCACGTGGCAGACCCATGTGGACCCTAATTTGATGTCCACCATTGTCATAATCTCTAAGAGGGAAAAGGAGTCCAAGTTCCATAAGAGGTTGTGGATTTCTACTAGAAAGGCAAGATTGTCACTGGCATCTGAATCAGAAGAAACCATTATATTTTGCTTATAGGAGCACAGATGGCCAAAGGGATACAACTTTGTAGAAAAAAAGCTTTTCGGAAAAGAAAAAAACAACAACCACTGATTACACTTAGTCAGCAATTCCTTCGACTCTGAGAGAGGATAGCCTCATTTAAGCTAACCCACAGTCCATTTAAAGATAATAAGTATCAGAGGGGTAGCTATGTTAGTCTGTATCCACAAAAACAACAAAGAGTCCAGTGGCACCTTAAAGACTAACAGATTTATTTGGGCATAAGCTTTCATGGGTAAAAAACCCACTTCTTCAGATGCATGGAGTGCATGGACAGAGAACTCTAGCAGTATTAATATACCATTACTATAATTTATGCAATGGAAGGATCATCAAGAAAATAGCTGAAGAAAGTCAGAGATTTCAGTTGTCAAAAGAGCAGAGTAGTTCATGACCTTTTTGGAAGCTCTAAAGGAATTGCAGTAAACTACAGACAACAAAAAACAAGATGTGCTAAACAGCATGGCAACTCCATGATTTGAAAAATATGGACAGATCTTGCTATGACAGAAAATAATCAAAGGAAAATTAGCTTAATTGAACCTTAATTGAGGTGATAACAAGCAGGGTTGAAGAGAATTAGAATAAACCCATATTGTTTATCTTAAAAGAAATCCCTATATAGAGAGAGATTTGTAGATTCTTTTGCAAGACAGCATTTTAAAAATATTAATATATTTCATATAATACTGCCAAAATTAAGTATGTGTGACAAATCTAATGTACAATTTCCTTGGCAATTTTAATATTTTACTTTTTTTTAAATGTTATTAATTTCAATTAATGTAATGGAACAAGAAACAGCAATAGTAAAAGAATCATAGAATATCAGGGTTGGAAGGGACCTCAGGAGGTCATCTAGTCCAATCCCCTGCTCAAAGCAGGACCAATCCCCAACTAAATAATCCCAGACAGGGCTCTGTCAAGCCAGGCCTTAAAAACCTCTAAGGAAGGAGATTCGACCACCTCCCTAGGTAACCCATTCCAGTGCTTCACCACCCTCCTAGTGAAAGAGGTTTTTTGTAATATCCAACCTAAATCTCCCCCCACTGCAACTTGAGACCATTACTCCTTGTTGTGTCATCTGCTACCACTGAGAACAGTCTAGATCCATCCTCTTTGGAACCCCCTTTCAGGTAGTTGAAAGCAGCTATCAAATCCCCCCTCATTTTTCTCTTCCGCAGACTAAACAATCCCAGTTCCCTCAGCCTCTCCTCATAAGTCATGTGCTCTAGCCCCCTAATCATTTTTGTTGCCCTGTGCTGGACTCTTTCCAATTTTTCCACATCCTTCCTGTAGTGTGGGGCCCAAAACTGGACACAGTACTCCAGATGAGGCCTCACTAATGCCAAATGGGGAATGATCACGTCCCTCAATCTGCTGTCAATTCTCCTACTTATACAGCCCAAAATGCCACTAGCCTTCTTGGCAACAAGGGCACACTGTTGACTCATATCCAGCTTCTCGTCCACCATAACCCTTTGTTCCTTTTTGGTAGAATTGCTACCTACCTAGTCTGTAGCAGTCCCTAGTCTGTAGCAGTGCATGGGATTCTTCCTTCCTAAGTGCGGGACTCTGCACTTGTCCTTGTTGAACCTCATCAGATTTCTTTTGGCCCAATCTTCCAATTTGCCTAGGTCCCTCTGTATCCTATCCCTTCCCTCCAGTGTATCCATGATTTTTCCAGGGACAGAGGTGAGGCTGACTGGCCTGTAGATCCCTGGATCCTTCTTCTTCCCTTTTTTAAAGATGGGCACTATATTAGCCTTTTTCCAGTCATCTGGGACCTCACCTGATCACCATGAGTTTTCAATGATAATGGCCAATGGCTCTGCAGTCACATCTGCCAACTCCTTTAGCACCCTAAATTGAAGTTTTCCTACAGAAAATTTAGATTTTGTGGAAACTATGCTCTCCTTTGGAAAGTCATTCCAGTGGAAAATTACTGAGCAGCTTTGCTTGATATAAACCAAGGGCCTGATCCTGCGCCCAGGGAAGACAATAGCGTTGATTTCAGTAATGCATACTCAAGGCCTAAGACCCAATTCCTGGGACCCAAGATCCAGTGTGATCTGGCACAAATATCTAATCAGCATATTCTATTAGGTCCTGAAATATATCAGTAAAATTAAAATTAAATGGGAAGATGTAGCTTGCCTCTATTATTTACTGGAGTGAGCTCATAAAGTATTCTGTGCAAAGTGTGGATGACAAATCAACTACCTCATGGGACCTCTGGCTGAAACTAACTGAAGAATTTCTGCCCCTAAGACAAATAAAATTTAATTTCCATCAGAAGATTCTATGTCAAGTCAGGTAATCTTGTGAAATATCTGGAAGTTAACAGGAAGAAAATTAAATTAGTGTGATTAAGTGGAAGGGTTTTGTGTAAAGAAAATATAAATACTAACTAGACAGACATTTATGTGAAGTGATGGTTATGTTTTCTGTTCTTTGTTTATAACTCCATCACTAATTTTAATTAATGCTAGGTGCATACTGCCAATTTATCCAGGTTTATATGTAGTTTTATATTGCCTGCCAAACTAATTTCTTTTGAATTTACCTTGAAGTATGACCTATAAAACATGTTATGTTCAGAAAAGATATTATGATAGGAAAAAATTTGGTTCATTGGCTCCATAAGAAAATTACAGAACCTGGGTCCAATCCTGCAACAATTACCCAAGTTGTTTTTACACAAGAAAGGACTATTTGCCTGCATGAAGTCTGCAGGACTCAGCCCTGTACTGTGTGTAGTTATTATTCTGTTTTCTTGTGTAATGCACCTTTAAATGTAAGATGTCTGCCTGTGAGAGGATTCAAGATGGAGGATCTTACAAAATGAGAGATACTCTGGTTTCTCTCTTAGGAAGATTTTATATTTATTCTCTCTCGTTTTGTTTTCATCTTTAATCTAATTTAAAAGTAATCTTGACTGAAACTTTATGTTCCCAGTGAAATTCGTATGTAAATTATTTTCCCAAGAAAATCTTTGAGAATCAGAATTAAAAAGACAGTCCATTTGAAGTCTCGTTAGTTTTTCAAAAATTAGTTAAAAATGATTGCAGGTACTTCACCAGCGACATTCTGAGGTTGTATTAATCTCATTTTCCCGTTGCGATCATCTGCTCATACCTCCTATCCAAACAGGCCATTGGATGTCTCTGAATTAATTCTTGTTTGCACTACAACATATCTTTTAGAAAAAAACATCCAATCTTGACTTAAAAATTCCAAATGATGAGGAATCCACATGGTAAATTGTTCAAAAGGCTAATTACACCCCTGCCCCCCCCCAAATTGCACCTTATTTCCACTTTTATTTGACAAGCTTCAACTTCCAGCCACTGGATATTGTTATAACTTTCTCAGCTAGATTGAAGAGCTCATTATCAAATTTTTATTCCCCATGTAGGTGTAACACCCACAGACCCCAGTCATCAGCGGGCAGGATTGAATTTGGGACCTCAAGAGCTAAATGCATGAGCTAAAAGCCACAGGGCCTTTAGCTAAGGCTGTAGAATACTCATTAATCTAAGTGCTCTCGGTGCCACTAGAGGGGACAAACTACCACAGCCAGGAGGTGTGTGGGTTACATAGGTACTTACAGATTGTAATCAAGTTGTGACAGGTTGGATTACAGAAACCCCCTGGGAGCTGCCATCTGATGTCCCAAGACTACTTCTGCCTGCTTTCCTGCCCTGTTAGCTTAGGACTTCAGTGCCCTGCCTGGTTTGAGCCAGACCCCCTAGCCTGCTGCAAACCCAGATCCAGGTCTGAACCATGTCCACTAACAGCTGTAGGCTTAACTGAAAGCATCTTACAGAAGTGTTCCTGTCTTTAACACTTAGATGCACACCTCCCAATGGAGTCCAAACCCCAAGTAAATCCATTTTACCCTGTATAAGGCTTATACAGGGTAAATTCATAAATTGTTTGCCCTCTATAACACTGACAGAGAGATATGCACAGCTGTTTGCCCCTCTCCCCCCAAGTATTAATACATACTCTGGGTTAATTAATCAGTAAAAAGTGATTTTATTGAATACAGAAAGTAGGATTTAAATGGTTCCAAGTAGTAACAGACAAAGTGAATTACCAAGCAAAATAAAATAAAACACGCAAGTCTAAGTTTAGTACAGTAATAAAAACTGAATACAGATAAAATCTCACCCTTAGAGATGTTTCAATAAGTTTCTTTCACAGACTGGACACCTTCCTAGTCTGGGCACAATCCTTTCCCCTGGTACAGCCCTTGTTCCAGCTCAGGTGGTAGCTAGGGGATTTCTCATGATAGCTGCCTCCTTTGTTCTGTTCCACTCCCTTATATGGCTTTGGCACGAGGCAGGAATCCTTTGTCTCTCTGGGTTTCTTCCCCCCCCCCCCCCGCCTAAATGGAAAAGCACCAGGATGGAAGCTTTAAGATGGAAAAGCACCAGGTTTAAGATGGATTTCAGTACCAGGTGACATGGTCACATTTCCTGTGAGACCCCAAGCCTCCATTCCTCCCAGCCTGACTCACAAAAAGGCCTGTTTGCAATCAGAGCCATCTACAGTCAATTGCCCTGGCTGATGGGAGCCATCAAGATTCCAAACCACCATTAATGGCCCACATTTTGCATAACTACAAAAGGCCCTCAGAGTTATATTTCATATTTCTAGTTTCAGATACAAGAGTGATACATTTATACAAATAGGATGACCACACTCAGTAGATTATAAGCTTTGTAATGATACCTTAGAAGAGACCTTTTGCATGAAGCATATTTTAGTTACATTATATTCACACTCATTAGCATATTTTTATAAAATCTTATAGAGTGCATCACACAAGTCACCTCTTAACTTTCTCTTTGACAAGCTAAATAGATCGATCTCCTTGAGTCTCCCACTTTAAGGTATACTTCCGAATCTTTTAATCATTCATGTGGCTTTTCTCCAAATTGTCTGCAACTTATCAGCCTTTTTAAAATGTGGCCTCCAGAACTGGGAACATTAACAGTGATGAGCGTAACTGAGTATTCTGACAAGAATATTCTGATGTGTGTGTTCCTTTCACTGTTACACTTATCAAAAGTGGATCTTGAGGAGAGATTCAGAGGAGGACAGAGTAGTGGTTTTACAGATTAGTTCAGGCAGAGGGCGTGTCAGCAGCTCAGATGGGAAATAAGCACTAGGAGAGTGGTCACCGTCTGTTATTTAAGCAGCATATTTCCTGGGTTCATAGGGTCAGGAAAAGGCCTTATTGTGCACTACAATGGCTTCCTCTGGGTAGCTCTGAACAACGAGAACCTGAATGATAGTTCTAGTGATGTGGGCAGAGACACAAGGCCAGAGGGAAATGTTTTGGAGGAGAAAGCAGTGAGATTTGAAAATGGGCTGGTTGCGCCGGTTAAAAAGAGGGGAGTTTGACGATGACACCGGCATTGTGGGCCGGAGTGACTGGGAGTCTGATGGCATGCTCAGTAGTGATGGAGCAGTGGAGAGAGATAGGAAGGCTTGGGAAGAAAGAAGGGCAGTTTGGGTTTGGCTGTGTTAAATGTAAAGCGACAGAAACACATTCATTAATTCTTTATAACACATTTCCTGCTTCACCTGATTTTAGAAACACCTGATCATGGCAGTTGTGAAACCAGCAATATGCCATAAAACTTTGATCTCTTCCTTCTGATGAAATTTAGTGAATTCATCATACTTTTATTAAATTGCCTTGTGGTTTTCATCCAGCAATAACTTAAACATCATTTAAACTTTGGGTGGATAGTCACAAGATCCCACTAATCTTTCATCTTCAAGCTGTGTGAAAAATATTCCTTGAAGACAAATTAATTAAACTCACTGTTCAACCAGCATTCAGGCTACTTTTGCAGTAGACATGCACTTGCTTGTTTGCTTCCTCTCAGCAGTGCAGTCTGCTTTAGTCAAGAGAAAATTCATCAGTTATATATGAAGACACGTGTGCTGATCTTCCATTTAGTTTAAATAATGGGTTTTCCTCCTCTTCCCCAAATTACAAAAGCAAATTTTCTGCCTGAATTTGAAATACAGGACTGAGTCCAAGCTGTTTTTCTATAGGATGTTTTTGTATCATGAACTTTCACAAACTTTGACATGATTTGAAGAAGTGCACAACAAGTTAAAGTGTCAGAATATAGTCAGCAGCTCTGTTACTAAACATGAAGCAACAAAGCTCAACTTATCTATCATTTTACTAAACAAGGTACACTGGTAACGGAATGGCATGTTTATTAGCAGATTTTTGCAGCTACAGTTATATCTGCATATTTGTGGCAAAATTCTACACAGTGGTAGCAACCCATAATGGAAAGTCTTTACAATACTGCCCAGATACCATGGGGATGGGCATTTGGAAAATAACTAATATATTAATTCTATGTCTGGTGAAGGAAAAAGAAATGTAGCTCCCTTTTTTAAAATATATGAACTCCTCAAACAAGTTTTATTCCATATTGGCTTCTCAATTGTACATCCTGAACTGAAGGCAGTGGTATGGAAATGGCATAAATACTGAGTACCTCTTGCTGGAGCATTGCGCACAGGACACTATTTGTGTTTTATAGATAGCAAGAAAGTTGAGTTGTTTATAACATTTCAAGTGACTATCCCTTTTTTATAAATTGTTTTCTAACAGTAAAATGGAGAGTTTTTTTCGCACTGTACCAATGGACATTAATAAATGTCAGGCAGAACACTTCAGTGGGGTTCTGTGAAAGTCACAAGGTGCCAGTTGTCACTTCTCTACCTTTGGGAAACATGCCCTCCAGCAGTAACCTTGAGAAGCAGCACTCTGAAAGCACATACTGCTCAGGAAGCAAACGCCAGCTGTATATATTTGAGGGTTACTTTCTCTGAAAACATCATTTCTTGAAATATGAGGCAGAACTGCATGATCCAGAAGTCATGCAATACCTGTTCTTTTCACAATATTAGTAGTAAATAAGCCTTGTGAATACACTGCAGAAACAAACCTTACTTTAACACCAATTTTATTTTTACATATTAACCTTGAATTGTTTCCTAGTGTGGGGATCTACCTTTGAAACAGATAGTTGAGGTGTGACACTGAAATGAAAGCACTAAAAGCCTGATCCTGACAACTCTTTACCAGTCATAGTGCTTTTATTGGCATGGATGATTACCATTGTTGTCAAGCCTGGGCATGAACATCGTAATGTGAATGGGACTACTCATTGCTAAGTGCTACATTCAGTGACCTGAAGAAGAGTTGTGTGTGGCTTGAAAGCTTGTCTCTCTCTCCAACAGAAGTTGGTCCAATAAAAGATGTTAACCTCGCCCACCTTGTCTCTCACATTCAATGATGAGCACTCATGGACTGGGTCCTAACCTAGGTAATAGCCACAGAATTCAAGTAACCTTTAAAAATTTCCATGATGTGTGAAATTTGACTGTACCAAACCTAAATACATGGCACTGAATCCAGGCATCCAGATTTAGCAGAACACTTCTTTCCATCTATTGGAAAGCTCTCATGCCACTTTAGTACAACACATTTTTAGAATACATTTGTTCTACATCTTAGAGTGGGAAGCCATACTCTTTTCTCCTGCCCCTGACATATGCTATATCCTATAAAATGATCCACCTTCATGGTAATTTTCTGCTTTAAACAAAAATACAATCCTTTCATGGCCTTCAAATCAAACATGAATCCTGCAGGATTAATACTGCATGGAAATACAGGTCCCATAGAAGTCAGCAGGAGTTTTCCAGAGACTGCAATGGGGCCAGAATTTCACCCATGGAGTTTAAGGATACAATGATTTCCTGCTAGAAATACACCACTGAAAAATGTAATATAGTTGTTGCATATACTCTGTCTCATTTTGGAAGGGTTTGTATTGATTTTTAGATGACAATGGAAAATTGAAATATCTGTCCCTCCTTGCCATAACATCAGAGTACTTTGCTGTCTTGGAATGTAAGTGTGTAACCTCAGAATAGCCCTGTGAGGTAGGGTAATACAATCATCCCTGTTTTTACACATGGAGAACTGAGGCCCAGAGAGACTACATGGGTTTGAATTCAGTCTCCCTTGCCCTAGGTGAACACTGTAATCACTAGACCATCCCTCTCTCTTGCTATGCTAATAATGTCTGCACCACTAACATTAAGACTCTTTAGTCTAAAGCAGTATCAATTCATTTTCCATATAAACTTCATACATTTCCCCATTTGTAGCATCACTGATATTCATTTTTGAAATATGTTATACTATTTGTGCTGATTTCTAATGAACACTACAGTGAAACAAGTTTTACACTTCCATTTTCCCTTGGTTGAGCCAGGAACTCTGATTTTTGAAGAAGTTCACTGAATTCATGATCCTAGTGGTGGAAGGAGTTGGAAAGACAAAAATGTAATTTATGCAATAAAAAAGCTAAAATAAAGTGCAAAGAAAAAATATCTGCAGTGCCTAGACCTGAGTTGGTTCACACATCAAGAAGCCAATAGTTGAGATTTCATTCCAGGAAAACTTGTAATCCCATCCTAGGCTTTTCATATCATTGAAAGGATGATAGAAAGAAATGAGTTATTAAATACAGCATCACTTTTGCTAAAATACTTCTAGGCAAGATATTAAAAGCCATAGAAATGACAAAGAAAAATATGTCAGACATATTTACTTTAAACGAACTAACTGTTGCCACATAACCTCTTGAAAGAGGGTTGTCTTATACGTTGCTGCATTTTACTGCTTTTTAGCTTGTTTCCAAATTAAATGTTTATTGAATTTGTTTCTTGTGTACAATAACTACATTTATCCCTGGTTTTTATTTGAAAATGTAGTTAATAAATTGCACAAAGTTTACGTTGCCACAAAATCTTTTTGGTTTAACATATTCCAATTACTTCAAGTCTTATGTATAGATATATGAGACTCAAATCTATTCCCCTGAATTACATGTCATACCAATTAGTCTTGTAAAGAGATAGTGACAGAGCCTCAGGTGGTGTAAACAGGTCTAGCTCCGCTGAAGTCAGTGCTGCAAGGACTAGGAGTGCCTGCCAGGGGCTGGAACCAGGCCAGATTCACAGGGTCTTCATGTGCATGACCGTGGTCTCCCATGGATCCCACAGGTTCCAATGGGATTGGCCTTTTCTATGGGACGGCAATTATGCTCTCCATACCCTCAATAAAATGATAGTGAGGAGCTCTACAAGGGGATCCTCCCCAAGGGCCCCCATCCATAGAGATGATCCCAGCCTTGGTATTAACTTACTTCCTTAAACCCCTAAACATGGGCTCTGAATACAACATAAGAAGATCTTTTAATTAAGCTGGACTTCTGCTAAATGGCAGGGCTTCATTAGAATACAAATCAATCAAACGATTCACACTCAGCATAGGCACCAGCAAAACCGTCAAGTCAGTCAAACCAAATCTTCTACAACATGACATAGTCAGTGCTGTGCAAATTGTTGGATATGTAAAATCCAGGAGTTATTAATGTGGTATGTTTAAAAACTCTGGCTACAGTGCATTCATCATCAAATTGTCTGATTATCAGTTATTTTAAGGAGCACTGCTCTAAGAAGTGCCATATGCAAATGAAATGCAAAACTGAGTGTCTAATCACCTGATAGTAACTCTGTGAACATTGTATATTGCAACCTATCACTGTAGCATAATTAAAGAGCCCCTGGTACATCACAAGAATCCCAATGTCCTGTCCACATTCCATTTTGGGTAATTTATTTCTCCCCCTAAATTATCCTGGTAGCTTCAGGTGAATAAGGAATATTTCATCTCTTTCTTCCCTAAAGGTGCTCTGTTGACATTTTCTGCTTTCTTCCCAAGAAGTGACTGCATGTCTATGGTGGCTGTGGTTTGTACAACTCTTTGGATCATGGTAGCATTATCTGAAATATTTTCACTTCTATGCACAGGGCCAGAAAGACAAGCAGAACTGCAGGGTGTCAATGCATGAGTGAGATGATGGTATAAGGAGAAGGGCTTTAGGTTCATTAGAAACTGGGAAACCTTTTGGGAAAGGAGGAGCCTATACAGGAAGAATGGGCTCCACCTAAACCAAAATGGAATGAGTCTGCTGGCATGTAAAATTAAAAAGATTGTTGATGACTTTTTAAACTATGGGTTGAGGGGACACTAGATGCAGAGGAGCACACAGTTTGAGTGGAGACATCCTTTCAGAAGGAATATATTAATAGGGGAATGGCATATACTAAAACAGGATAGGAAAGAAGATAGTAAGGATGGGTAGGGGCTAGAGAGGAACAGTCAAATATAAAAAAGAGTCCTCTTTAAATATAACACATGGAGGCAAGCAACTGAATATTGACAAAAAAGTACAATTGCTTATATACAAATGCTAGAAGTCTAAACACTAAGATGAATGAACTAATTTGCCTGGCATTAAATGAGGATACTGATATAATAGGCATTACAGAAACTTGATGGAATGAGGATAATCAACAGGACATGGTAATACCAGGTACAAAAATATATAGAAATGACAGAGTAGGTTGTGCTGGTGGGGGAGTAGTACTATGTGTGAAAGCAAGCATAAAGTCAAATAAAGTAAACATTTTAAAAGACTCAAACCTTACCATACAATCTCTATGGATAAAAATTCCATGCTTGAACAATAAGAGTATAGCAATAGGAATATACTACTGACTGTCTGATGCGGATGGTGACTGTGATCGTGAAATGCTCAGGGAGCTTAAAGAGGCTACAGAGGCAGAAAATGCAGGTATAATGCGGGATTTCAACTATCTTTATACTGACTGGATATATGTAACCTCAGGAAGAGATGCAGATAAAATTTCTAGACACCATAAATGACTGCTTCTTGGAGCAGCTTGTCCTGGAACCCACAAGAGGAGAGGCAATTCTTGATATAGCCCTAACTGGTGCACAAGATCTGGTGCAAGAGGTGAATACAGCAGAACTGTTCAGTAATAACTACCATGATGTAATTAAATTTAACATACTTGTAAGGGGAAATGCCAGAGAAACCCATCACAACAGTATTTAACTTTAAAAAGGGGAACTATACAAAAATGAGGAAGCTAAATAAGAATTAGAAGAAACCGTCACAAGAGTTGAATCCCTGCAAACCTCATGAAAACTATTTTAAAGCACCATAATAGAGGCTCAAACTATATGTATACCCCAAATTAAAAAAAAAAATAACAAAAAAACCCCACAGTAAGAGGACCAGAAAGTGCCACTCTGGCTAAACAGCAGAGTTAAAGAGGTAGAGGCAAAAAAAGGGCATCCTTTTAAAAATTAGAAGCCAAATCCTAATGAGGAAAGAAGGAAGGAGAATAAACTCTGGCAAGTCAAGAATAAAAGTATAATAAGGCAGGCTAAGAAAGAATTTGAAGAGCAGCTAGCATACAACACAAACACTAGTTTTAAGTACATCAGAAGCAGGAAGCCTGCTAAACAGCCAGTGGGGCCACTGGACAATCGAGATGCTAAAGGGGCACTCAGGAAACACAATGCAATTGTGAAGAAGGTAAATTAATTCTTTGCATTTGTCTTCATGGCAGAGAATGTGGGGGGAATCCTCACACCCAAGCCATTCTTTTTAGGTGACATATCTGAGGAACTGTCCCAGGCTGAGTCAGTAGAGGAGGTTTTGGAACAAATTGATAAATTAAGTAGTGCTTAGTCACCAGGACCAGATGGTATTCACCCAAGAGTTCTGAAGGAACTCAAGTGTGAAATTGCAGAACTACTAACTGTGGTTGTTGCCTATCATTTAAATCAGCTTCTGTACTGGAAGACTGGAGTATAGCTAATGTGAAGCTGATTTTTAAAAAAAGGTTTCAGAGGCAATCCTGTCAATTACAGGCCAGTGAGCCTAACTTCAGTAACAGACAAATTGGTTGAAATTATAGTAAAGAACAGACGTAACAGACACAGATGAACACAATATGTTGGGGAAGAGTCAACACGGCTTCATGCATCACCAATTAGAATTCACTGTGGGGATCAAAAGGCATATGGACAAGGGTGATCCAGTTGATATAGTGTGCTTGGCCTTTCAGAAAGCTATTGACAAGGTCCCACACCAAAGGTGTTTAAGCAAAACAAACAGTCATGAGGTAGGAGAGAAGGTTCTCTCCTGGATCACTAACTGATTAAAAGATAGGAAACAAAGGGTAGGAATAAATGGTATGTTTTCCCAGTGGAAAGAGGTAAATCATGGTGTCCATCAAGGATCTGTCCTGGGACCTGTGCTGTTCAACATATTTATAAATGATTGGGAAAAGGGAGTGAACAATGAGGTGGCAACATTTGCAGAGGATACAAAATTATTCAAGATAGTTAAATCCTGTGAAAAGTTAGAGGGATTCCACAAAACTGTGTGATTGAGCAACAAAACAGCCAATGGTTTCAGAGTGGTAACCGTGTTAGTCTGTATCAGCAAAAACAACGAGGCATCCTTGTGGCACCTTAGAGACTAACAAATTTATTTGGCCATAAGCTTTTGTGGGCTACAACCCATTCATCAGATGCCTGGAGTGGAAAATACAGTAGCAGGTATAAATACACAGCACATGAAAGGATGGGAGTTGCCTTACCAAGTGGCAATTTCAGCCAGTGAAATTCAGTGTTGATAAATGCAAAGTAATGCACTTTGGAAAAAAATCTCAACTATACATATAAAATAATGGGATCTAAATTAGCTGTTACTAATCAATAAAGAGACCTTGGAGTCAATAGTTGTCTGAAAACAACGTCTCAATGAGCAGCAGCAGTCAAAAAAGCTAACAGAATGTTATGAACCATTAGGAAAGGGATAGATAATAAAACAGAAAATATAATTCCACTATATCATAGAATATCAGGGTTGGAAGGGACCTCGGGAGGTCATCTAGTCCAACCCCCTGCTCAAAGCAGGACCAATCCCCCCTATAAATCCATGAGCCATATAATGCCACCATATAAATTTATATAAGCCCACACCTTGACTACTGCATGCAGATCTGGTTGCCCCATTTCAAAAAGATATACATTAGAACTGGAAAAGGTACAGAGAAGGGCAACAAAAATGATTAGGGGGTGGAACAGTTTCCATATGAGGAGAGATTAAAAAGATTTGGATTGTTCAAATTAGAAAAGAGATGACTAAAGGGGGATATGATAAAGGTTTATAAAATCATGAATGACATGGAGAAAATGAATAGGAAAGTGTTATTTACTTCTTCACATAACACAGGAATAAGGGGTCACTCAATGAAATTAATAGGCAGCAGGTTTAAAAAGGACATAAGTACTGCTTCACACAAATGTGTGAAGTTGTGTGAAGGTGGGGAACTGGGGAACTCTTAGTCAGGGGATGTCGTGAAGGCTAAAAGTATAACTGGGTTAAAAAAAATTAGGTAAGTTCATAGGTCCATCAATAGCTTTTAGCCATGAGGCTCAGGGACAACCCCATATTCTGGATATCCCTAAACCTCCAACTGCCAGAACTTGGGACTGGACCACAGAGAATGGGCCACTCTATATTGACATGTTCTGTTCATTCCCTCTGGAGCATCTGGCACTGGCCACTGTCAGTGGTGCCAGTATTACAAATGGGCAAACCAATTGGGGAAAATACAAGAGCAATCCCAAATCTCAGAATAAAGTGGACCTCAGATTTCATTTTTGTTCTGATTGGTTCAGGTACACAACCCTTCTCCTGCTTTTTTCACCATAACAGGTCTATCTTTTACTGAAATATATTGCAAGGTGAGTCTCAGATCTAGCAGTCTCTGCTTGTCTAGCCACTGTCTACAGATCTCATGAGTGCTGGAAATGCATTCTGGGAACGACTGAGCTGGGAGAGCCCCATAACTTGCTAAGTTTGAAAACTGCAATATGAAGACAGCAAAAGAGTGAGTGCCAGACCTGAGACCTTACCTTTCTGCTTCCAACAGAAGGCAGAAGACCTGAATGTTGAGATGAAGGAACTGGGGAGTTAGGAAACGGAGCTGAGAGGTTAGGTTGGGCGACTGTTAGGAGCTCAAGATATAGATCTGGATGGTCAGAATACTGATAATGGGAAACTCAGTCAGACAATGGGCCTACATGATCCTAACTCTTATTTTTAAAGAGGTGAAAATCCCAGATATGCAGGCTGTATATTTAAAAGCAGAGTACACAGTGCCCCGGGATTTCTATAGGCAGTTACAATGCACTACTTGTGAGTGCAGAAACATCTTGTGAAATTTTAACTATATCTGACATTGCTGATGAGAAGACACAGAAAAGTCAAATCCTGATCTAATTGTCATTGATATCCCAAGTCTATAAGTGAGTCAGCCAGAATAACAAGTTTTACAAATAAAGCTTGGCAATCTAGGATTGGCTAAGAGAATTCAAACTATTCTGCCAGACAAATGGAATAGAGTTTATCCCTAAGCAGAATCCCCATTTGTTTTCACTGTAAATTGCATGACTCCAGGGCCTGCTAGAGAAATCTTGGCAGGCACCAGTGATACCTGGTATAATGCCAGCCAACATTTCCTCAATGGAATTATGATAAAAATAACATTGTCTCAAAAACACCTGCAGGAAATGACCAAAACCCAAAATCAAATACAATTTGTTGCAATATACTGGTCATCATGCAGATAATGGCAAGACTTTTTTATTTTTTGGACCTGCACAGATGTTCAAGGTTGGGTTAGAAGGGTGCAAGCACCCATATACAGGCTGGGCACAAAATTATCCTTGTATTTGTAAGGATAAGGCCTTTTCCTGTAGCCATATTGTAAGTTCTGAGGCCTTTGTCTGTGGCCATATTAGGAGAGAAGCAGCCATGAGCTAAGAACCAGAAAGTCACATCCTCACATTCCATCTAAATTACATTAAAACAATGTAATATTGGGCTATTAAGAAGTCGATCCTGTCCCAATAGCCCACCATCACCAGATTAAGAAACAGATCTTAAGATGGTTAAAGAAAACTTAGTTTAATAGCATTCCGTCTGGCAAGAAATCATATATCAATATCAATAGTTGTGGTTTCTTTCTTGTTTTGTCCTTATGGTCCCCACTTCTCTATTGTTTGTCTGTGTGATCTCTGTCTGGTTCTTTGATTGTTTCTGTCTGTTACATAATTAATGTTGTGAGGTGTAAATCAAGGAAGGTGGTGGAGTATGATTGGTTAAAGGATTGTTTTACAATATGTTAGGATTGGTTAGAAAATTGTTTAGTAATACTTTAGTAAAATGATTGGTTAAGGTATAGCTAAGCAGGACTCAAGTTTCACTGTGTGAACTGGGGTCCAAAAGGAAGTTCTTTGGAATCAACTCCAGGACACAACCCCAAGATCAGAGCTGCCAGACCTCAACAGCCTGCCAACCATGCTGTGCAGAAGCTGGAGTCCCCCACATGACCTGATCCTGACTGGCCATCAAGAAAAGTTCATCTGCCTTATTGGGAGTGGTGAGCATTGTATGCTTAGCGTTTGTATTCTGTTTTGGTAATTGTTAATAAATAGAGATTAATTGGATATTACTGTGTAAGGCTCTTTCACTGCTAAAAGACCCTGCAAACCTGCAGAGTGTAAGGTTATGCCTTGAGCCCTAGGAACTGGGTAAATGTTGGTGTCCCTACAGCGTGCAAGTAACAGAATTTTGTGGGGATAACATACTCTTGTGAGCACAAGAACTACTAAACTGCTGCCATTGAATTATTTATTATTTGCATTACAGCAAGCACCCAAAATGTGGTAGACATTGTAGAAACACATGTGAAGAGACCGTCCTTGTTATAAAGCAATTACACTCTAAGTGTACAGATCCTGCCGACTACGCCACTGTGACGGGTTGGACCACAGAAACCCCCTGGGAGCTGCCACCTGATATGCCAAGACTACTTCTGCCCCTGCTTTCCCTGCCTTCCCATTTTGGGACTTCAGTGCCCTGCCTGGTTTGAACCAGACCCGCTAGCCTGCGGCAAACCCAGACCCAGGTCTGAACCATGTCCCCTAACAGCTGTAGGCTTAATTGAAAGCAGGTTAAGAAGTGTTGCTGTCTTTAATACTCAGATGCTCAATTCCCAATGGGGTCCAAACCCCAAATAAGTCCATTTTACCCTGTATAAAGCTTATACAGGGTAAACTCAAATTGTTCGCCCTCTATAACACTGATAGAGAAATATGAACAGCTGTTTGCTCCCCCAGGTATTAATACATACTCTGGGTTAATTAATAAGTAAAAAGCGATTTTATTAAATACAGAAAGTAGGATTTAAGTGGTTCCAAGTAGTAACAGACAGAACAAAGTGAATTACCAAGCAAAATGAAATAGAACACGCAAGTCTATGTCTAATACAGTAAGAAAACTGAATACAGATAAAAACCTCACCATCAGAAGAATTCCAGTAAGCTTCCTTTTACAGACTAGTCTCCTTCTAGTCTGGGTCCAGCAATCACTCACACCTTAGTTACTGTCCTTTGTTCCAATTTCTTTCAGGTATCCTTGGGGGTGGAGAAGCTATCTCTTTAGCCAGCTCAGGACAAAATGGAGGGGTCTCCCAGGGGTTTACATAGACTGTCTTATGAGTGGAGATCACCTCCTCTCTCCTTTGCAAAGTCCAGCTCCAAGATGGAGTTTGAGTCATATGGGCATGTCACATGTTCATGCATGACTCAGTTTTTACAGGCAGCAGCCATTGTCCACATCCTACCTTGAACGTCCTCATGTAGACTTCTTATGTGGATTGGAGCCTTTCAAGATCCATTGTTCATTACGTGCTTCTTGATTGGGCACTTAACTTGTAAATTCCTTTCTAAAGAAGCTGACCAAATGCTTTACTAAGGCTACTTAAAAATCAAGCAAGTACACAGCCAATATTCATAACTTCGAATAAAAAAAATGATACATGCATACAAATAGGATTAATAGATTCAGTAGATCATAACCTTTACAGAGATATATTACATGGCATATGTTGCATAAAACACATTCCAGTTATGTCACATATACATTCATAAGCATATTTCCATAAAGCTTTATGAGGGGCACCATCACACGGTCATTTTAATACACATCGGAGGTAGATGGTTAAGAATCGAGTGACTACTGTGGAAAATTATGTTTCTTCGTGCCAAAGAATAAAGAATAACGTCTTTTACCATTATAAATCCAAAATGTGAGTATCTTTAAGCGTTATTAAACCTTAGCTCAGGGGTAGGCAACCTATGGCACGCGTGCCAAAGGCGGCACATGAGCTGATTTTCAGTGACACTCATGCTGCCTGGGTCCTGGCCACCGGTCTGGGGGGCTCTGCATTTTAATTTAATTTTAAATGAAGCTTCTTAAACATTTTAAAAACCTTACTTACTTTACATACCACAATAGTTTAGTTACATATTATAGACTTATAGAAAGAGAGCTTCTAAAAACGTTAAAATGTATTACTGGCACGCGAAACCTTAAATTAGAGTGAATAAATGAAGACTCGGCACACCACTTCTGAAAGGTTGCCGACCCCTGCCTTAGTGTTATTATCGGGCTGTATAATTATGAACTTTTCTTTGTTATAACTAGTTCACATGTAATAAATAAGGTCCATAAAAGAAAAGTAACAGCATTAAAGCTTAATAGACTACAAAAGTGCTGATGTCACAGGCCAAGCGGGTAACCATGAGGAAGGGGATTACTTTCCAAACAACCAGTGTCAGGTTATTACGTCAAAAAAGGTGATTTTGTTTCCGTGTAAACGTTGTAACTAACTGTTTTAATAGGTAAGTGAGTGTATGTTACTAATCAGTGAACCTTTAAGCAGTGTTGGGATGGCTGCAATGTGGTTTAAATCACCAACCATGTGGTGTGTCAGCCATCCTTAACGCTATAATGCTTGCAGTTGGGAACACAGTTAGTACATAACAATATTCAAATGCCCCATGGCAGAAAGAGGAAAAGAAAACCCTCAGGAGCTGAGTATCATAAACAAAAGGCTGAGAAGGAAAAGGACCAAGCAAAACAGCAGGGATTCTTCCTGAAATATCTTCTCTTTAATCCAAATAAAGATGGAAGCAGTTCACAGCATCCAGATGAAGGCATTTTACTTGGAGAGGAGGTTAGCTCACATCCGCATGGAAGCGGATTGGAACATCAAGATGAAGGTATATTACTTTGAGATGGGGGTAACTCACATCCACAAAAAAGCAGTTTAGAAACTCAAGATGATGGAAACTTACTTCTAGATGAAGGCAGCTCACAGCATCAGACTGATATGGAAGTGGAAAAAAATTATTCACCTTCAGAGACACATGCAGAAATTGAAGTAAATGAAGTAGAAGGAAGAAAGGATGAGGAAGTTACAAACAAGTTACAGTATGGGGACCCAGCTTCATGGCCCAGATGTGATGACAGTGTGTGGCAAATTCTCGTGGAACATGGACCCAAACAAGTTCATGAATTTCCCTTCCCTAAGGGTAGAAATAAAAGAAAATTCTTTGCTCAGCATTACAAGAGGAAACTCATTAATGGGGAAGAAATTCATCAAAACTTGTTACAATATTCAGTGTCGAAGGACTCTGTGTTTTGCTTTTGCTGCAAGTTGTTTAGAAATCAAGCAATTGGTACATCACTTACTGAAAATATTTCAAAGGATTGGAAAAACATATCTTCAATTCTCTCTTCACATGAAAGAAGTACAGAACATTTGGAATGTTTTCAAAATTGGAAAGAACTTGAATTACGATTGAAAAAAGGAAAAACTATTGATGAAGAAAATTTACGTGTGATCAAGGAAAAAGAATACTGGCAACAATTATTAGAGAGTCTGATTGCTTTAGTGAGAGTTCTCAGTGGGAAAAATTTAGCATTCTGCAGCCGTGGTAGAAATGAAAAATTATACACTCCAGGTAATGAAAACTTTTAAAAAATGTGTTGAATACCTAGCTTTGTTCAATCAAGTCATGAAGGAGCATCTATGTAAAATAACTGATCATGAAACACAGGTTCATTACTTAGAAAAAAATATGCAGAATGAACTGATTCAAATCCTAGCAAATGCCATTAAAAAGAAAATTGTAGAAGCTGCCCATTCTGCAAAATACTTTTCAATAATACTGGACTGTATACCAGATGTGAATCATTGACATTGATCATTCATAATAAATGATGTTGACCATTCATTTTGTGGATATGAAAAAGTCTGCAGATGAAGACAATGTTGAAGTGCTCATAAAGGAACATTTTTGGGGTTTCGCACCACTGAAGGAGATGACTGGAGCATTTATGATTGAAACTATTCTAGAAGAGCTTGGAACAATGTCATTATCTGTTGAAAACTTACGTGGCTAAGTAATGGGAGTAACATGAAGGGTAAACACAATGGTGTGCAAGGGAGAATGATGGAAATCAATCCAAGGGCCTTTTTCGTTCCTTGCAGTATGCATTCTCTGAATTTGTTTGTCAATGATGCTGCTAGATGCTGTTTGGAGGCAAGCAGTTTCTTTGACCTGGTGCAATGTGTTTGTGTGTTTTTCTCAGGCTCAACACACTGTTGGGAGATTCTGACTTGCCATGTGAATTCTCTAACTGTGAAATCACTTAGTCAGATAAGATGGGAGAGTCACACTGATGCTTTGAAGCCTCTTCGCTATGAACTTGGAAACATTTATGATGCCCTAATTGAAATTTCTGATGATACTACCTTTACTGGATCATCTGGCAATACAGCACATTCAGACGCAGAAGCTTTTGCAAATGGCCTTTCCAAGTTCAAATCATTTTGTGGTATAATATCCTTTTTGAGATTAACCTCACTAGTAATCAGCTTCAGGAAAAGAACTTGAACATACATTCTGCTATTCAAAATTGAAGCAAACTAAAAATATTCTAGATGAATTCAGAAGTGATGAAGGGTTCAAAAGAACACTGGTAGATTCTCTCGAGCTTGCTGAAGAAATAGACTGACAGAATTTGAACCAGAGCCAGTTCACATTTGGCAAACGAAACAGTAGTTTTCATATGAAGGACAAGACACACCCATTCCGAACCCAAAACAAAGGTTCAAAGTGAATTTCTACTTCGCAGTCCTGGATACTGCTATGCATTTGATTGACGAAAGATTTCAACAGATGCAGCAGCTAGAGTCAGTATTTGGCTTTCTATATGATATCCACAGCTTGCAAAAGAAAACAGCAAAACAGATAAGATAATTTTGTATAAAACTGGAGTCGGCATTGACTCATGAAAATACAAAAGATATTGATGCTACAGATTTGTGTAGTGAGCATCAGGCTTTTTCAAGATGACTTAAGAAACATAATATCTATTTTTAAAGTATTTTTTTCTATTTTATGTCAATTTAAATTTTCACAGTTACAGGAAATTTGGGGGTGGCAGACAATTATTTAAGGACAGTAGATGTTGCGATTCAAAAAACTGTTGTTACCATTAGAACACACATTTTTTAACATCACGTCAAAATATACAAGGTAAATAGCCTTAAATCAAACTCTAATAAGTTCTTTAGCAGCATTTTTCATACTTTACCTCTCTGCACATTTTTATTATCATAGGAATATTTTTCCATCAGTTTTTTTGTGTGCAGTGAAATTGCCATTTACTGACATTTTCCGATAAAAAAATCTAATAATGCCAAACTGGCTTACATCTCCAAGAAGGAGCAATATGCGTCCCATCTAGGGAGTGCTACTTATACATGGGGACAATCTCATTGGGAGTTCACCGATGACAGAGCTGGAACATTAATTTGATACATTTATTTCGTTGTGTTTCTTTTTAAAGGGGTGGGACAGAGGATTTGCATCAACAGTTTAATAGATAGCATTGCAAAAATGATCACAAAAGAAATAGCAAAAGAGCCAAGACAGCATTTTTCTGCTGTTGAGAAAATATAATCTAATAAATATATTTCCAACCCTGCGAGCAGGGTGTTGGCAACACAGCTCCCATTCAGATTAATTGGAGGTGATATCCTGCTCACCACACCAAAAGTATTCCCCTAGCAATCCTCCAGAAAGAGAGGGGAAGCCAGAAATCCCAAGTGTTGATTCTGCCAGTCTCATCCCTATAGGCAGCAGTATTAATGAAACTAAACGCTTTATGGGTTAGGTACAAGATGTTCTTTCAGAAAAGAGCCATCTGTAGCCAAAGGCAAAGACGAGGGAAATTATATGGAAAGAAGTAAAGAGAAAACAAGAAGCAGTGCAAAAAAAAGGTAATCTTATAGCTCTAGAGCAAAAGAAAATGTTTGGCACAGAAAGCTACGGAGCACATAATTAATGTGTACTGCGGGAAAAAGGCATAAGGGTTTGCAAGACACACAGATGTCAAGATTTACTAGGACATATTTAGGTTTCTCTCTCTCCATTGGGTGGTGCTTCACTGTTTTTGGACCACCAGGCAACAGAAGCAGTGACAGATCTGAATGACTCACAGACATTTCTAACATGAGTCAGTTATCACTTCCTGGAATAAGTATTGATTCCATTCCTGGCTGGACTAAAGGTGTCTCTGATAGCTCGTTAGTAAAATTATACCATGCTTAAGGACCATGGTTTTCTCCTGTAACTTTTTGTGTCTTCTAAGGCTGTGATCCAGCAAAGCAGTTAACCTGCTTAACTTTATTCCATTGACTACAACTGCATTGCTACTCACATGCTCAGAGTTTAGCAAATGCAAGTTCTTTCCTGGATCAGGGCCTAAATAGTTAATAGGTGTTTATAGTTTTACTATATTGTATTCTTCACTTACTGGCTCACTACCAGACTCTCATATATTCTTTCCCATGTGTTTCTACCATCCCTATGTGATCCTTGGATTTGTTCTTTCCATAGCTTAGATCAGTGGTCTCCAAAGTGGAATGCGCAAGATGATCCCTGGTGGTGCGCGGCAGGAGGAGCGCCACCAGCACGCCTGCGGCAGCTCTTCCCTTTTTTTCTTCGGCGGCAGACCTGCGGCAATTTTTCTTTTTCCTGGGGGTGCGCAATCAAAAAAGTTTGGAGACCACTGGTTTAGATGCTCAGTTGAAACCCTTGCTGAAGGTCATAAGGTCACCATCTTAGCCAAACCCATTTGGCATGAAAGTCTTACATGGAGTATTTTGGACTTTTTATGGGGTTTATAATGAGTTGATACTATGATAACGAGATCCTATTCCATGTGAAGGTGTAGCAGGGCTTCCTGTTCCTTACGAAGTTTATTGTATTCTGTTTGTATGATTATATAGAATTATTAGGGCTGTCAAGTGATTAAAAAATTAATCATGCTGTTAAACAATAATAGAATACCATTTATTTAAATATATTTGGATGTTTTCTACATTTTCAGATATATTGATTTCAATTACAACAAAGAATACAAAGTGCTCACTTTATATTTTTATTACAAATATTTGCACTGTAAAAATGTAAACAAAGGAAATAGTATTTTTCAATTCCCCTGATACAAGTACTGTAGTGCAATCTCCATCATGAAAGTACAATTTACAAATGTAGATTCTTTTTGTTACATAGCTGCACTCAAAAAACAAAACAATGTAACAAAAAGAAAAGTGAGCACTGTACACTTTGTATTCTGTGTTGTAATTGAAATCAATATATTTGAAAATGTAGAGAAACATCCAAAAATATTTAATACATTTCAAGTGGTATTCTATTGTTTAACAGTGCTATTAAAACTGCAAGTAATCTTCATTAATGTTTTTATCACGATTAATTTTTTGAGTTAATTGCGTGAGTTAATGGCGATTAATCAACAGCCCTAATAATTATAGTTCTATCTGAACTATCTGTCAGTGAAAAGCTTTATTCTATTTGCGCTTGCTTTAAAATCATATGGGACCAATTTTAGCCAGGATTTCTTTTTTCCTCTCCAGCCTTTATTATTACTTTGGTTCAATGATTTGAAAGAACATTCAGTGTGAATTGTACTTAGAGTGCAAGACTAAAATAAAATTTAAGATTAAGAAAAGGGAGCAATAATGGAAGTTGTATATAAGTATTAAAACAGCAAGTGAAGTGTTCAATGTTTCCAAGAAAATTCCTTATCTAATAACAGAACATTGACACACACGAGGGAACAAAATCCCCCCTTCCGACTACAATTTTGCACAGATTTCTATTGATCCTGGCTATTTCTTTCAAAATGTAATCAAAACAATTACGTATCTAGGACCCCAAACATCTCCTATTAAAGTCAATGGGAGTTGTTCCACTGACTTCAAAAGGAGCAGGACTGGAGCCTAAATTTATTTAGTTCTTCACTGAACCTACCAATGATTTGAAAGGCAGCAATAAAAATATTCAAGTATTTGTGAAATCCTGTGAAATGCCCAAAGGCTGACTTTGGCCTGAGAGGGAAAACAACTTTATTTTTCACATTTGATCTTGCTATAGTCAAACTGCACATTAGGAGATAAAGGTGAGGCTGTGATTACATTCAAAGTTACAGTATCTTTTTCTTCTCTAATGTGATCTTTTCATGTTTACAGCATTTTGACTCCTAGTGGTATTGTGTTGTGCAAATGGTAGTGGTTTCACCAATAGTTAAAAGAAAGCATGTTCTGCCATATCAAGCAACTTACTTCCAGGAATGTGGCATGTCTGCACAGGCTCTCACACAATGAGGCAGGCCTTATGTGGAGAAAGAAATATCAGACTAGCTGCTCACTTTCTGAGGAAGTTCACAGTCTAGCCCAGAGAGTATGATTTGATTACACATATTGGGCTCAATTCTCCCCTGAGTCTTAATAATCCTATATGTAGAAGAACAGGGAGCAGAGGGAGGGGCCATCAGGGAGCAAGTTACATCTACCTGACTCTCTGCCACCCCAGGCCTGCCCGGGGGAGGGGGGGAGAGGGAAGTGGGGCAATTTGCCCCAGGCGCGCAATTTCGGCAGCAATTCGGCAGTGGGTCTTTCAGTCCCTCTCTTCCTCGTCGGCAGCACTTCAGCAGTAGTTCAATTGCTCTGCTTCAGTCTTCTGCGGCAATTCGGAGGCGGGTCCTCCTGTCCTCTTCTTTCTTCGGTGGCACGACTTGGGTTTTTCTTTTTTTTTTTTCTTCACCACTTGGGACGGCAAAACTAACTGTTTTTTATGGAAGGGGCCCCCGAAATTGCTTTGCACCAGGCCCCCTGAATCATCTGGGAGGCACTGTGCCACCCACCCCCAGAATTATTTGGAGCAGTGTAAGCGGAGTGTCAAGTGTGCATGTTCCTCTCTTCCCCAGCATGCCTCAACATCTGTGGGGGGTCAGAGGAATAAGGGCAGAGGGTGGCTGGCATAAAAACTGGTCCCATCAGATTTGCACCAGTGAAAAGTTCTCTTCACAAGTGGACTTCTCAGCTGGCCACTTGTGGACAGAATCTAGCCACTTTGCACCACCTGGGCAGCACACGGTGACTGGATCTGTAACGATAAAGCCTTTTCCTGTAGCCATATTGTAAGGTCTGAGGCCATGGCCGTGAATTCAGATGAGACTGACCTTGCCTGACCAACAGGGAAAGTCCACCTGCATGATCCAGATTTGTGAGCATAGCATTGTATGCTTAGCATGTGTATTTTGCTTGGTAATTGTTAGTAAATAGAGGATAAGGATATTACTGTGAAAGAGCTTTACACTGAGAAGAGGTCCTGCAAACCTGCAGAAGATATGCTCTGAGCTCTGGGAATTGCATAAGGGTGGGGGTGCCTAAATTAACAGGATTATGGCTTGAGCCCATGGAAGGATAAAGAGTGGGTGCCCTAGAGCATAAGGTTACACCTTGAGCCCTAGATACTGGGAAAAGGTGGGTGCCCTTACAGTGTGTAACAGAATTTTGTGCAAGTAACAGATCATATCATAAGAAATGGCGCTTTATCTTTAAGCAGTTTTTGTTTTAAGCAGTTTTGTTCAGTTTGGCCATTTGCTACTCTTTCTCTTGGAGAAAAAACTTCACATACCCTTCATAATGCTCATCTCCTGCTCTTCACATGAGCATTTTTCTGCCCCCGGCTCTGCACTTTGGGGGGGCCCCCACGCTTCAGGGGGACATGGGGTCCAGGGTGGCCTGGGGACTTAGCGGGGGACTTGGCGCCGGCAGCAGCAAGCGACCCCGCCTCAGCCCGCCCCGCTCCGCCAGCTCCCGGTGTCGCTTGGGGGAAGGTATGGGAGCTGGAAAGAGGTGGAGAGAAGGGATTTGGGGGAAGGGATGGAGTGGGCGCAGGGAGTAGGCAAAGCAGGGATGGGAAGAGGCAAGGCGGGGGCAGAGCAGAGGCAAGAAGAGGCGGGCAGAGGCTAGGGGGAAGGGGTTGAGTGGGGACGGGGTGGAGCAGGGCAGGCTGGGGCCGGGTCGCCTGCTGCTGCTGCTGGTGCCAGGCCCCCACTACCCCCCAGGCTGCCCTGGACCCTCCATCTCCCTCAAGCACAGGGCCCAGGGCAGTTGCCCTGGTCCATCCTATGGACGGGACGGCTCCAAAAATATAAGCCCGAACACTGGTGGAGCATTGGCACCATAGGCCCATATAACTTGCTGCCTATGATAGCAGATGATGTATTTCAGTCTTGTATGGCTTTTATGAGATTTAGACTTGTTTAAATATTGCATGTGGCAGTAAGTTAAGCATTTTTGAGTTATCTGGAATGGTAATGTTGAAATAAATATGCTAGTTCTTGGAGTAAATGAGAAAGCTGACTTCAATGCTATTTTAACAGTTCAAAGAAAAGGAAACCAGTGGTGCTCCCAGACCCACTAGATGGCACTGTGTACAGGTCTGATAATGTGTGATATTAACCATCAGGGAAAAGTTCTTAGCAAAACCAAGAGGCAAAAATAAGTCTTAGCCCAAAATCTCTATAGTTCCTTGAATCGCTTAGATTTCCAACAAAATTTCTAAATCTGGAACTTCATACAACCATTCTGCCTGCTCAGCAACTTTCCTCAGTCACTCTAAATTAATGCTCTTTTACACAGTTACTGCTATTTTCCCCCCAGAAGCGCCAGTGTTTTTCTTCCAGGCCCTGGCCCACTCCCAAAACATTCCAGAGGTTTCATGGAATATTTAGAAAACCAGTGCATATGACTGGAGGGATACATATTTCAACCAACCCTCTCAAAAAGATTGTAAGTTACACTGATGTGATCCTATGCTTCCATCCTGGTTACAGATTGTCTGATATAGAGGCTTGATCCGGATCCCATTAAAGCCAATGGGATTCTTTCCATTGAGTTCAGTGGGAGTTGGATCAGGACCTCTGTTGGGCTGCCAAGAGACAAAAATGAGGGCACTGTTATTTCATATGGATAAACCTTTTCCTCTTCTTTGTCTGGAACATCTGCCCTCACTCAAACACCCACCAGTTAATACTCCCATTGAAAGCTGATGGGATGATAAGGTGCAGTTTACAGTTCTATGTTTTGGAGCAGCTTTTCCCCATGTGTGCTTTACTAACTGCTATGGGAGTGTGTTTTTCAAAGGTAAAATCTCTGTCTGTTACTCCCTCACAACCCCCATCTCCCATCTTTAAAAATGTCACTTTGGATGTGACTCCTCCAGGGCTCTAAAACACAGGATTGAGGTTCTTTTATCTTTTGAAAGGGTTTTAATGACTTGGCTTCCCAAGCAAAAGTGCTACACAAGAAGATCCCTATTCTCCTCCCCTTTGACTTCATTGCTCATTCAAATTCCCTTAATTAGATACATTAAAACATTCTGTTCAGTGTTCTAGCCACAAATAATCCAATTTTAAAAATACATAGAAAATATATAGGCTGAGCAAAGTCAGCAATAAAGTGCAGTGACTCGTCAAAGGCAAGTCCCACTCTACCCACTCAAGGCACACTTCAAAGAAAGTCTGGGTATATAGGTCACTAACAGGATGTTTGACTCACCACTGCAGTGCCTCCAGCTGGCCATCCTGGGAATTAGCTCAGGGTTGCCAGTGCATCCTCCTCTGGTGGTGTCTCACCCGTCATCACTTCTGTCTCCACCTCCAGGACCCACATCGCTCCCCTGACCATGTCATCCTCTTCTGGACACAGCCCTCTGGCTGTGCCCCACTCGGTTGTTTCCCTCCTTCCAGGGGACCAACCGTCCTCAGTCCAACCACTTGCCAGTCCAACCACTTGCCTCAGTGGCAAACTGCAGTCCATACACTGGCCACTCCCCTCAGTGGCAAGTGGAGGCTAAGCAGGAAGTCGGGGAGGGGAAGACCTGGGCCCCACTGCTACTCCGGGTCCTGACCCAGGGACCCTACAGCCATCAGCCTTATGCTGCCCCTCCTTCAACTCCACCATCTCCTTTCCCTGGCCATTTCACTGCAGCCCCGGCACCTCTCCTCTGCCCTTGTATCAGGGCCTCAGCCAGGCAGCTGTCAGCCTGGAGCTTCCTCGTACTCTGCTGACCCTGCCCAGCACTGCTCTGTCCATGGTTCTCCAGCCCTCTAAGCAGCCAGTCCTCCTCCCTCAAACTCCATGGAATGATTACCTCCGTTTTGCTCAGCAGCCCCTTCTTATATGGGCCTGTCTGGCCCTGATTGGCTCCTCCAATAAATGTTCCCCCAATTGGCTGGCATTACAAGCCTTTTCCTTATTGGCTGCCTCTCACGCAGCCTTCCCAAGATTGCTTTAACCCCTTACATACCAGTGAGGGGCCCCATCACGGTCACATGGAGCCTGTTTCTCCAGTGAGGGTAAGTTCCAGAAGCCCAGGGTGGCTACTAAAAATGGAATTCTGAGCTCTAGTCACAGAGAAATTGTCAAACAAAGATCAAAAGAAGAGGAAACAAAGAGAAAAATGAGGTGAAAGTTACTCTTATCTTTTTAGGCACTGGTCCTGCAATTGAGTATATGTGGGTGGACCGTGAGCCTGCACAAAGGCCAATGGAGTCAACAAGACCCCATATTTATGCATGAATGTACCTATTCACAGACAGTTGAAGGAGAGGGGCCACATTTAGCACAGTACTGTGGTTTAAGTCTTTTCAAACTTTAAAAATGGGCCCATCTCTTAAATGGACAGCTAGTTACATCAAAACAAAAAAGAAAGAAAACAAAAAATGAAAACAGGCAATCCACCAAGGTTACCATATTAAGAGTATTCACTGTATTCAGTGTTTTATCAGCAACTATATAGGCTCCCAGCCTTGAAATTTTCCTAAGGCCTGATCTTCAGGCTCAGCTAAGCTCTACTCAGTGCAGGACATGAGCAGGGGGCGAAATGGGGAGATTTTGGGGGCCCAGGCCTGAGTTATGACAGCTGCAATGCTGCTTTAACTTATAGCAACTTGTAATGACCCCTAAGGGACATTACACCAACCAGGGAACACTGAAGTGCAGAGTACTGTAGCCAAGACCTTCACAACATGACCCCTATGCCAGGGTAATGGCATGGAGCAAGTTAAACGGTCCAAAGCAATCCTCAGGTGCCCATTTATTGCAAGTTTTCCTGCTCTATAGCAGAGGCCAGAATCTGATCCCCAAATCTTCTGCTAGCTCCACAGAACAATTCCTCACTTATTAAACCTCTATCACAAAACTGGTGGGTACGTCTGTGTTCTGTATTTTCTCTAGGCAAAGAGCAAATCGTTTGGGGTCACGTTGTTTGTCAGACTTTGCAACTGCCTAATAATTTCTGGCCTCTCTGAATGTTATTTGAGAAAGCAGGGCCAGGGCACAGTTCAGCATTCCATGTCCTCTTCCAGTGTCTGAGGATCCAGTTCTTATGTTTGCTTGTTTTTTTAAAGAGAATAAGGTGTTCGGGGGGAGGGGGGGAATCAACAGACCTTTGAAGAAAACCATTTGCAGATGATCAAAGAGTGAGGCACTACACAAATATTATGAAAATAACAAGAAGCTGTGAAACATCAGCACTGGTTTTCCATAACAACTAAATACACGCCTGCAGGTTCACATTTTCTTCTGTGCCCTTTGCCACCATTAATGATTCATGTTTAAACAGTGTAGAGATTCTGCTTTCATTTCTCCTGTAACTTCTTGTTTGGTCCTATAATGAAGCAATTAAAGTGAGTTTATGATATTACAGTTAAAGTTGGCAAATCCAAACCTACCTGCAGTGCTTTTAGGTGGCAAACCAGTAGGAATCCACCCTCAGCTCAACATGTGTGTGTATGTTTTACAAGCCTTTTAAACCCTGTCCCTGAAAACCTACCTTAAAAGCTTCTAGATTACCTGCAGGGTTTCAGATTCTATTGCACTTAATCAGAATTTAGAAGCCTCTAGGAATAGTTCAACAAAATAAAGGAATTTAAACTAGGATATTCTTAACCTCTTTACAACTGAATGGATTTATTTCGAACCTTGCTGTTGCTACTTTAGATGGATGTTACATTGAAATCAAGGTATTCAGTGTCAGGCTATATCAGTAATGAATAGATAATACGATGTTTCCGTACAGGTACCCAGTACATTCTGCATCAGCAAAGGAGTAGGCCTTCACAAAGGAACAACCAGCTATAAGGTGCCCCATAAAGGCTCAACCCCACTTTGTGGAATACAATTATCAGAACAGTTTGCAAAAATAATAAAATAATAATAATAATAAAATAATAAATAATAATAAAAACTTTACACATACGCAACAGCTTCAAGCATGTGTAAAGTGCCAGATGTGATTCTGATTATGTACTACATTCCAGCTGATAACAATAATCAGATTCTCCTTCGAGCCCTGACGAAGGGGCAGCACAGGGGAGGAATCATGCATGCCTCACTGAGTCATAATTCCTTCTCTGTTCCTCCCTTACTGACCCATGCCATCAGTGGATTATTATCTCCACATGTCCTTCCAGCTACAATAGCCTGTGAGTTGGGAGTGATGGGCAGAGCAAGACTCTGTCCATTAGCATTGCCCTGTTTGGAGAGGAGGGGCAAGCAGCCATTTACCCATGTATACCTGGACCTAAGGTATAGGGGAGGCCATACAGAGACACACTAGGTGTGTATGGGTGGGTCTTCCTTCACCTTCTGCCCCTTCACAGGCACAGAACCCAGGCCACTGTCTCTCCCAATCTAATTTAAGCAATGATAATTTATTTGCATTTTCTCAATTAAAAGCAACAAAGACACAGCAGGTCTGACTCTACTCTGGCTTGCATTGATTGTACATAATGTAACTCCATTGACTTCAACAGATTTACTCCTGATTGATCCCAGTCTATGTGAGAGAAGAATCAGGCCCAATTCATCTACACTATACCAGCTAAGGTTATCAACTTCAGGAGCAATGCTACCAGTTGCCTATTCCAGTGTTCAGTGCTTCAGCTGATGGTTGTAATGGTTGTGTGGCTGGTGTGTAGTAGTTATGTATGTAATAATGATAATTGTAATTCTACCACCACAAAGGCATTGGTGGTGATATTGATTTGACAGCAGTTATGCCAGAGAGAGGACAGAAAAGGCAATTTCTTTTGAATGTATTATTATTTATCTCTAGGGTGACGAGAAGAAGGTGCTGAAGAGAAGATTTAAGAGTCACCTGACCACAAGCAAAGTAAGCACATTACTTCCATAGTGTACCTGAGCCACTACACTCCTCCATCCTGAGAAGAGCAGGCATTTGAAGGTTACTGACAGATATTGCTCCTCACATAATAGAAGAATATATTGTGACTGAGCAATCTGCCTGGATATACTAGTATTGGCCATTGGTTTCTTTTTGAGTTTGAGCCAGACTTTACACCATCCTCATTTGCAATACGTTCCATTTTCCATGAGTGGCATTGTAATAAGGTGGAGTGGCCTCATTCCAGTGCAGAGGGGATTAACTCACCTTGTTCGGTTCCGCTAATCCCTCCCCACCCCTCTTGCAGGAATTGTGTGTGTGTGGTGGGGGAGGAAATATAAGATCAGGGCCCTGCATCTCAATTGGAGCCAGACCACAAAGGTGAAAAACCCCCAGGGTCTCTGCCAACCTGACCCAGGAGAAAATTCCTTCCTGACCCCAAATATCCGTTATCAGCAATTAGGTAAACCCTGAGCATGTGGGCAATACCCACCAGGCAGATACCCGGGAAAGAATTCTCTGTAGTAACTCAGAGTCCTGCCCATCTAGCATCCCATCTCCAGCTTGGGAATTTTTGCTACTGGCAGTTACCAATGGGCCACATGCCATTATAGGCAATCTTATCATACATACCATCCCATCCATAAATTTATCAAGCTCAGTCTTGAAGCCAGTAAGGTTTTTTGCCCCCACTGCTCCACTTGGAAGGCTGCTCCCAAACTTCACTCTTCTGATGGTTAGAAAACTTCACCTACTTTCAAGCCTAAACTTGTTGCTAGCCAGTTTATAACCATTTGTTCTTGTATCCACATGGGCGCTTAATTTAAATAACTCCTCTCCCTCCCTTTTATGATTCCTCTGATGTATTTATAGAGAGCAATCATATCTCCCCTCAGCCTTCTTTTGCTTAGACTAAACAACCCTTTGAGTCGCTGATAAGGTAGGTTTTCCATTCCTCAGCTCATCCTGCTAGCCTTTCTCCGCACCTGTTCCAGTTTGAATTAATCTTTCTTAAACATGAGAGACCAGAATTGCACACAGTATTCCAGATGAGGTCTCACCAGGGCCTTGTATAATGGTACTAATGCTTCCCTGCCTTTACTGGAAATAGCTCACCTGATGCATCCTAGGACTGCATCAGCCTTTTTCATGTCTGCATCACATTGACAACTCAAAGTCATCTTGGGATCAACCAATACACCCAGGTCTTTCTCCTCCTCTGTCACTCCTAACTGATAGGTCTCCATCTTATAGTAAAAATGCTTGTTGTTAGTCCCTAAGTGCATAACCTTGCACTTTGCACTATTAAATTTCATCCCATTTCTATTACTCCAATTTTCACGGTCATCCAGATCTTCTTGTATGATATTACGGTCCCCCTCCGTATTGACAATATCTCCCAACTTTGAGTCATCCACAAATCCTATTAGCACACTCACACTTTTTGGGCCAAGGTCAGTAATAAAAATGTTAAATAAGATTGGTCCCAAGACTGATCCCTGAGGAACTCCACTCCCTCCAGGCTGACAGTTCACCTTTCCGTCTGGCCCACTGTAGCCTCCCCTTTAACCAGTTCCTTATCCACCTTGCAATTCTCATATTAATCCCCATCTTCTCCAATTTAACTAATAATTTCCTGCGTGGAACTGTATCAAATGCCTTACTGAAATCCAGGTAGATTAGATCCACTGCATTTCCTTTGCTAGAAAATCAGTATCCTCTCAAAGATGGAGATTTGTAAAGCCATGTTGGCACCTTTTGTAAAGCCATGTTGTATTTTATCCCAGTTACTGGTTTCAGAGTAGCAGCCGTGTTAGTCTGTATCCGCAAAAAGAACAGGAGTACTGGTGGCACCTTAGAGACTAACAAATTTATTTGAGCATAAGCTTTCGTGAGCTCAAGAGGTGAGCTCTCTAAGGTGCCACAAGTACTCCTTTTCTTTATCCCAATTACTGTTCACCTCTATGTCCTTAACTACTTTCTCTTTCAAAATGTGTTCCAAGACCTTGCATATAATTGAGGTCAAACTAACAGGCCTGTAGTTTCCTGGATCACATTTTTTTCTTAAAAATAGGAACTGTATTAGCAATTCTCCTGTCATAGGGTATGACCACGGAGTTTACAGATTCATTTAAAATCCTTGGTACTGGGCTTGCAATTTCATGTGCCAGTTCCTTTAGTATTCTAGGACTGAGAATATCTGCCCCCCCCCCCCCAGTTTAGTCCTATTTAGCTGTTTGAGTTTGACTTCCACACAGAGGTGAAAGTAAGCCGGTACACCCCAATATGGCATACCAGCAAGAGCCGGTGCACCTTACTGGGGTGGATCGGCTTCCCCAGGTGCAATTTAAAGGGCAGCTCCCAGCAGCAGCTGGAGCCCCAGGCCCTTTAAATTGCCCTGGGGTAGCGGCAGCGGGGTTCGGGCAGCAATTTAAAGGGCCTGGGGCGGTAGCGACAGCCGAGCCCTGGGCCCTCTAAATCGTCCCCAGAACCCCACCACCGCTTCCCCAGGGCTCCGGCAGGCTCCGGGGACGATTTAAAGGGTCCTGGGTGGTCGTGGCGGCCGGAGCCCCGTCCCCGGAGCCCTGCTGCCGGAGCCCTGGGGAAGCAGCGACAGGGCTCCGGGGACTATTTAAAGGGCCCAGGGCTCTGGCCACCACTACCGCCCAGGACCCTTTAAACAGCAGCCAGAGCCCCCAGCTGCCGCTGTTACCCCGGGGAGGGGGAAGGAGGCACATGCCGGTACACGGTGGGCTGGGGCTGGCTCTGACCTCTCCCAGCCCTGCCCCTTCCGCCCGAGGCCCTGCCTCTTCCGGGGGCCAGAGCCGGCCCCAGCCCAGCCCCGTACCAGTAAGTCCCTAGACTTACTTTCACCCTTGCTTCCACCTCACATGTGGTAATTTCTACCTCCACATCCTCGTTGCCATTAGCTACCCTGCCACTATCCCTAAACTCTTTATTAGCCTCATTAAAAACTGAGGCAAAGTATTTTTTTAGGTATTGGGATGTTCCTAGATAATCCTTAATCTCCACCCCATCCTTACTACTTAGTGGTCCCAGTTCTTCTTTCCATGTTTTCTTCTTATTTATATGGCTATGAAATTTTTACTAATGGCTTTCATTCCCTTTGCAAGGTCCAACTCTGCTTGGCTTTTGGCAGTTCTCACTTTATCCCTACATTTTCTGACCTCCAAAAGGGGCTTTCCTTAGTGATCCCTTCCATCTTCCATTCCTTGTCGGCTTTCTTCTTTTTTTTAATCATCTGTTTGAGATGCTTGCTCATCCAGCTTGATCTGCAACCTTTCCCTACAATTTTTTTTCCCTTGCTTAGGATGCAGGCTTCAGATAGTTTCTGCAACTTTGACTTAAAGTAATTCCAAGACTCCTCCACATTCAAGCTCATTGTGATACCAGACTTTCAACAGTATTTTAATATTTACATTACCAGCTCCAAAGTAGGAGGTGAACTGAAGCATTTTTCCAGGCTTGATGAAAATCTGAAGACCAATGGAATGACCCAATGAGAATGAATTTTGACATTAAAAGGTTTGTCTGAGAAAGGAGAAAATAAAAAGGGAAGCAGGGAGTGATCATTGGAAGGCAAAGTGTAGTAAGAGTGAGATGTCTGTAATGCAAGCTGAACTCCAAAGAAATAACAACATCATGTCTATTCCTTTTCATGGCTAGAAGCAATTCTATGGAATTTACCATATATGGAAGCCATATGTTGTGTAAGCCCAAAGGTGTCTATAAAATGGTTCTGTATGATTCTCTCAGAAAAACAAAATTGTAATGATCATTTGTAAATAGCACACTTATCACAGTAGGAAAATAAATTTCAGTACATGGGGTCTCAAAGAGCTAGAGGCAATATTTGCAAATAACTTGATTTATAAATTTATAGCATGAGCGTTTTGGTATACTTTTTTTAACCAAGAAATGTATAAATTGCTTTTAAATTACTCTTTTGCAAATTACATAAAAATAACCAGACACTTTGTAAATATTTAGTGTATCTCATGCAACAAATATCTCCCTTCCAATGCGTGTGAAATGCTTTGAGCCATGTAGTTTAGTAGAGAAAATATAGATAATTACAATGCCATTTATTCAGCAGAAATGTTACCTATCTTTTCCACACATTACCACACTCGCAGAAACCACATAATGGGCTTCCTTTGCTTTCTAGCTATTCAGCAAAAATGTGGTCATTTTGAAGAATACTTTCTAATCAGTTCTATTTAGCCATCTCCTTCGGAACTTCCTGTAGAAAGCCATAAGGAGGTGTAATGGATACCCACTAATTGCAGAATACTCATCCTTTTCCAGTAGACAATGAAACTACCTTGGAGAAGCATTTTAAACATGTTTTGAAATTCATCCTCTTCTGAGCTGTAGCAGCAATAGAAAATTCTATGCCCCTTAGGAATTTATTACTGTGAGGACTGCTTGTCAGCAAATAATTGTTCCCATATGTAATTATGGAAATGTAGTCCATTTTTTGAAGTTGCTGTGACGGGTTCCTCTCGGGGTGCCACCTGGAACCGGGGAACCACAGAGCCTTCCTGAGCCACCAGCCTGGGTTCCCACTCACCCTGTAATGCTGTGACAAGCTGCAGACACGCTCCCAGTCTCACATTTTCACCCGCACATAGATAGGGACACACGCAACTGCAGCTACTCCTAAGATCTGCTCTGCATGGGAAGGCTTCAGCTAAGGCACCTCCCAGTTCCTAAGGCACACTCCTGACTCTGGAAGGTAAACCCAAAATTATACCGTCTTGCGCTGCACAGAGAGAGATCTGTACAGCATAAGCTCATGAGATTTGCCCCCTCCCTCAATGTGGAGAAGAATATATATAGCTTTCTGCCCCCAGTTATGACTTCCATACACTGGTTTTAGACAAAGCAAAAAATAACTTTATTAACTACAAAAGGCATATTTTAAGTGATTAAAGCAACTTAAGCAAACAGATCAAAGCAGATTACCAAGCAAACAAAGCAAAACCTGCAAACTAAGATTAATATAAAGAAATTGGATATGTGTAGCAAATTCTCACCCTAAATGTTGTTTTAGGCAGATTGCAGAGATTCTTGAAGGCAAGCTGCACTTGCTTGCAGCTTAAAACTCCAGGTATTCCTTTCACAGGCTAGAAATCCATCTTGCCAGGGTTCAGTTCTTCTCCCCCCAGTTTAGTTCTTGTTTCTCAGGTGTTTCCAAGCATCCCTTTGGGTGGGGAGACAGTGAAGAACCACAATAATGTCACTCCCCTGCCTTAAATAGCTTTTGCATATGGCGGGAACCCTTTGTCTCAATCTTTAGTTCCCATGCCTTTCTGTGGAAAAACACTGTTATTCTATGATGGAGTCCAGTACCAGCTGACTTGGTCACATGTCCCTGTAGGGACATAGCAGCCATGACTCAGAAGCTGTTTGTAGCGTCCACAAGAAGGTTCCCCAGGAAGGCTCCCTGGTGGAAGACTACCTTCTTCTAAGACCTATTTTAATCCCTAATGGTCCATTAACTTGAATGGTTCCTTCCCAGCTAGCCATCTAGACTGATAGTCTTTTGTCCAGTGGGCATTCCCCATCTGTAAACACAATTTGTAATACAGATACATAGTCAATATTCCTAACTTCAGATATAGAAATGATACATGCATACAAATAGGATAATAATATTCAGTAAATCATAACCTTTCCAATGATATCTCACATGACCTATCTTGCATAAAGTACATTATAATTATGTCATAATCATATCATAATAATATTACTATGAAGAATATGAGGCATAATGCCACAGTCACGATAACAGATGCACACAGGCATGAGCGCCCACCAAAGATGTGTTTAGATGGGCAGGATGCTAATCATTATCAGCACCATCTCTTCTTCAGACTTTTTTTTCTTTATCACATTTCTCCATTGATGTCACATGCCTGTTTACACCTGATTGTTCATGCATATTTATGAGCCGATGGAGAATACTTTGCAAAAGGAAGCCAAGGGGTTTGCGTAGCACCCACCACAGATTCACAGAGAACTGAAATGGAAAAAATGAGTCCGCTAAAGAGTCAGGTTATACTGGCTTGTGCACAGGAGATTTTATTAAGAACACGTCCTGTCAAAACATAAGTGAATGAAAAGTAATGGATGCTGGCACTCAGTCAAAGGGCAAACTACAGCAGGCCAACATTAGAGACCATCTAAAAAGAGTCAAGGAGGCAGATCCCAAAGTATACACATATGTACTGAAAACCTGTCACTGTTGCATAAGCTCTGCCTTCTTCAGTGCTTTTTTTTAAGATGAAAAAACTACTGCTGGGTTGTGCTGAGACCCTCTTTTTCACCTGGTACCTGGATTGTAGGTCCTGTACAAGTGAAGACAAACGTATCCCACTTCTCTGCTGTGTTATACTCACACAGGTGAGGAGAATTGTTCGAGTACAGGATTGTCAGGCAGGATCTCCCGTGTTCTGATCCTGTCAGAAGCAAATCTCATAACCTCCCTGCCTTAGTTCCTCACCTGTGAAACAATGATAATAATAACAGGTTTCAGAGTAACAGCCGTGTTAGTCTGCCTTTGCAAAAAGAAAAGGAGTACTTGTGGCACCTTAGAGACTAACCAATTTATTTGAGCATGAGCTTTCGTGAGCTACAGCTCACTTCATTGGATGCAACCGATGAAGTGAGCTGTAGCTCACGAAAGCTCATGCTCAAATAAATTGGTTAGTCTCTAAGGTGCCACAAGTACTCCTTTTCTTTTTGCAATGATAATAATACTTATTTATGGAGGGAGGAGAGGGCCCCAGGATATTGCTTACTAAATATTACTGAGTTTATTGAGTCCTCAGTTCTGCCGTGCTTACCTTCTCCTATCCCACAGCTCTTGACTGGCATTTCATTGAGGCTCTGGATTTTGCCTCTGCATTCCACAAAAGGACTTTCCTGGGCTCTCTATTGTTCCACTCTCTGTCTCCATGTCTGTTTGCTTTTGACCAGGCAGTGGGTGAGTTCTGTATTTCTTTTGCCCTCTTTATTTTCTGTGTATAGTGTATATTTATGCTTTGCCTTTTAGTCTCCTCTAATGTCTTTGGGGTTCCCCAGGCGTGCCTGTAACATTCCTGCATTTCAGGGCCCAGGGTGCCCTCTTCGGAGGTGGCAGGGAATCAGTGCTCACAGTTGATTAGTCTCTCCCCTATTGAGACCGGGGTGGGCACAAGCCCACCCATGTCTAAAGGGCTTTCCCCCAGCCTAAGTGATTAAATCCGGGGCTCAAATGATTCTGAGGGACAACTAATAAAATAAACAGGGACAGGTTTGAGGTCCTGGGGCTATCAGCAGGGAATCATAGGGGGACACAGAGAACCCCAGACAGTGCCCACTGCTCCTCAAAGATTTCTAGGGAGCCAGTGGAAGTGGCCCAGAGGACCTCTGCCCGGACACATGATCGAATGGAGGAACATAAATAGGTTCCACAGTCGCAGAGCACCTCCCTGTCCAGCATCCGCCTCCTAGTTTTATAAACGGCCATCTTGGTCAGTACCAGGAGGAGGTTAATGAAGAGGTCTTGTGACTTCATAGGGCCAAGGATAGGGTGTGCATAACTTAGGAAGTGTGAGGAAAAGTGCAGCCAGAACCTTAGGAGAAGGTTCTGAAGGAGCCAGAAAAGGTGCTGCAATCTGGCACTTTCCAGGTAGATGAGCATCAAGGTCTCCCTGATGCCACAGAAGGGGCTGGTTAGTCTCTCAACTGAGTAAGCAGTAGCACAGGCCTCCTGAATGAGGGCTGAGCTAGTAGAGTGAGTGGCTCAGTCCTTCTGGGTAAGGGCTGAGCAAATCAATAGTCTGTAGCTCAGACCTTCTGGCTGGGGGTTGAGCAAATCGACAATCAGTAACTCAGCCTTCTGGTGTAAGGGTTAGCACTCATCCAGCCCCGAGTGCAGGGCCAGGGGTAGTGGGACCTGAGTCCATCCGGCTCCACCGGGTCCAAGCCCAGGGCCCTAGAAGCAATGAGTGATCCCATAACAGGGTGATGTGAGAACATGAGGTTACTGTCTTACCTCCTGGCAACACAACAGGACCAATGTCTCTATTCCCTGGGCTACTTCCTCCTGGCATCTGGTCAGACTGTTCTGTGACTGTTGGGGCCTGGTTTCTGGTCTCCTTGTAGAGTGGCCTGCTTGCTGCTCCCTCATTGGGTCTTTTATTCTCTTGGGGCAGTGGTTTGCTTTCTCCCCCAAGCTGGCTCAGGAGGGTAATCGCCTACCACAGCTGATCGAGGGCTCTGCTGGCGGTTCGGCTCCCTGGGAAGGATGTCTGGCTCTTTTCCTCTACAGCATGGGGCACAGTCACTTGCTGATTTAAATCAATGTAAATGGTGAATTCTCTTTAACTTGAAATCTTTAAATCATGATTTGCAGACTTCAGTAACTCAGCCAGAGTTTAGGGTTCTCTTTCAGGAGTGGGGGAGGTTTTGTGGCCTGTGATGTTCAGGAGGTCAGACTAGATGATCACGATGGTCTCTTCTGGCCTTAATGTCTATGAGTCTAAGTCATTGGAAAACAATGCTTTCCGGTGACTACAATGAGCTTTGGATCAGGCCTTAAATTTCTAACCCAGCCAGAATCAGAAATGTTAGAAATAGGATAGCTACATATGCACCCCCAGAATACAGGACTTCCAAATGATATGGGCCCACCCCTACCTGAGTGATCCCACCCACGTGAAAATGGTATCCTCTGTGTGTCCATGATGATATCAAACACAACCACATTTGGTTTTATATCAGTACTGGGCAAGGACAAAACAGGACTGTCCAGCTTAAAACCAGCTGAATGGCCTGCCTAATTTGAAAGTTTTCAGGAAACTGATCTCATGAGATTCCCAGTCTGATTACCCAAATAAAGATACTCAGAAAAGTTCAAGAAAGAATGTAACCATTTTAGAGCTTTCCCTGTCATCTCAGGCCAGAATTCAAGATTCTCACCAGTCATATGGTTTAAAGTTTCAAACACAGCAGATAATTCCGGCATTATAACCAAACTACTCCTTTGCCTCTCTCTGCGGATAAAGGATTGCTTGACTTCATTTCCTTGACTCTACTACTATAATAATGTGCTGCTTTTGAAAGTTTAGCTTCAATCATAGTATTGCAACCACTTGAATTCTGGCCTGGTGTTAGAGCCACAGCCTTAAAGCCATTTTATCTTTCCAAGTGGTTTCATGGACGATGGCTCATCTGCTATTGCCTAATTAGGTGGTAAAAACCCAAGTCCTATATTTCTAGCCCACTTACTTTTGATTTATGTGTGCTTCTTTCTGGCAATATTAAGATACTTGGTTTTTGAAGGTCAATATTTTAACAAAAAAAAATCACCCATTAACTAAGGGCACAAATGATAAACACCCTATCAAAATGCACCCATAAACCAGATAGTCAGATGTCTAAATGCTATCACTTGTGTCCATAATTACTTGTATGCACAATTTCTCCCCCTGCAATTTAGTACAGGTACATAATTAGAGGCTAGGTTCAACCTGTTTTTAAAAATATGTCTCTATAAGCCTGAAGTATTGTTACAATATTCTCTGATGGATCTGTTTGTTGACCGTGGCAATAGAAACTTTCATTAGAAATCTTGGCATTATTTCTGTTTCTTACTTCTCTCCTGATACTTGTTAATATTTTACAATCAGAAATTCTACTGTCACCTGAGGAATATTATGATTCTTTGTTAACTTTTCAGAGTCTGGACACCTTTGCTCAAGTCTTGGCATCTGTGAGATTCAGCTACAGTAACCCAAAAGTGACTGGTATTTTGCTTTTTATTTTATTTTTACCTTCTGCAGAATTCTACTGGTAAATTACAACATCAGTTCTGCAGGACATGCATGGCTATATGACAATACACTAATTATAATATTTATTTGTTGTACAGAAATTTCACCGTTTTGCTCTGCTTATATGTTTGATTGATCTCATGTACCTGGGGCTACTTCTACATCCAGCTTTATCTGAACTTGTATTAAAATATTGTATTTGTTTTTTTTTTCCTGTTTTGCTCTCTTCTTGTGGAATTCTCTTCTTTAAGTATAAAGAGCATAGAAATTGTTAATGGTTTTAAACCTTAGTCCTATTCTACTTGGGCTTTTACTTAGTTTTCCCATTTAGATCTTTGTAAATTGCTTTAAGATTTTGAATGACAGTCACTATACAAAATAACATGATAGACTCAAAAGTTTGCTTTTAATGGATAATTTTTCCGATTCTGCTTTTGTACATTAAATGAATTAGTGTAAAGATTTAGCTTAAGTGCCAGTGCTTAGATCCTATGCCAGTGGGCTCTATTCAGTACCATAAGATAGATTAGTGTAGGTTATTAGTTAATTTACAATGTATTCCTATATAAAAGTAGAAGTTTTATGTGGCTCAGTAACTCACCATATTATTAAATGGGGCATAAAAGATAGTTATTTTTTTCCCTTTCATGTTAATAGGAGGCTTTGATTTCTCTATAGGCTTGATTAACAATTAATGCAAAAAACATCAAGAAGAAAAGAAAAACATCAGCTTTTTTGCCAAGCACTATGGGCCTCAACACCTGGCCAAACAGGGCTGCAAAGCAAGAGCCTTACCCCTCTGCATCACCACATTGCAAAGCCAGCGGAAGGAACTGCAACTGACACTCCTCAAAGAGGGGCTACACGTGCTGACTCAGCATAATCAGATGACTAGCAGCCGACTCTTGATTAGCACCTCTTTGCATAACGCTTCCTGTTCCTGCCCCACCCCTTATCTGAGCAGCTAGTTAATAGATCTGTTGCTGACTAGAAATCTGAGACTAAGTTCCAGTTGCTGCTCATTTTTCCTGTTGCCCTGAATCAGAATCATAGAATATCAGGGTTGGAAGGGACTCCAGAAGGTCATCTAGTCCAACCCCCTGCTCAAAGCAGGACCAATTCCCAGTTAAATCATCCCAGCCAGGGCTTTGTCAAGCCTGACCTTAAAAACCTCTAAGGAAGGAGATTCTACCACCTCCCTAGGTAACTCATTCCAGTGTTTCACCACCCTCTTAGTGAAAAAGTTTTTCCTAATATCCAATCTAAACCTCCCCCACTGCAACTTGAGACCATTACTCCTCGTTCTGTCATCTGCTACCATTGAGAACAGTCTAGAGCCATCCTCTTTGGAACCCCCTTTCAGGTAGTTGAAAGCAGCTATCAAATCCCCCCTCATTCTTCTCTTCTGCAGGCTAAACAATCCCAGCTCCCTCAGCCTCTCCTCATAACTCATGTGTTCCAGTCCCCTAATCATTTTTGTTGCCCTTCGCTGGACTCTCTCCAATTTATCCACATCCTTCTTGAAGTGTGGGGCCCAAAACTGGACACAGTACTCCAGATGAGGCCTCACCAATGTCGAATAGAGGGGAACGATCACGTCCCTCGATCTGCTCGCTATGCCCCTACTTATACATCCCAAAATGCCATTGGCCTTCTTGGCAACAAGGGCACACTGCTGACTCATATCCAGCTTCTCGTCCACTGTCACCCCTAGGTCCTTTTCCGCAGAACTGCTGCCTAGCCATTCGGTCCCTAGTCTGTAGCTGTGCATTGGGTTCTTCCGTCCTAAGTGCAGGACCCTGCACTTATCCTTATTGAACCTCATCAGATTCCTTTTGGCCCAATCTTCCAATTGGTCTAGGTCCTTCTGTATCCTATCCCTCCCCTCCAGCGTATCTACCACTCCTCCCACTTTAGTATCATCCGCAAATTTGCTGAGAGTGCAATCCACACCATCCTCCAGATCATTTATGAAGATATTGAATAAAACCGGCCCCAGGACCGACCCTTGGGGCACTCCACTTGATACCGGCTGCCAACTAGACATGGAGCCATTGATCACTACCCGTTGAGCCCGACAATCTAGCCAGCTTTCTACCCACCTTATAGTGCATTCATCCAGCCCATACTTCCTTAACTTGGTGACAAGAATACTATGGGAGACCATGTCAAAAGCTTTGCTAAAGTCAAGAAACAATACATCCACTGCTTTCCCTTCATCCACAGAACCAGTAATCTCATCATAAAAGGCGATTAGATTAGTCAGGCATGACCTTCCCTTGGTGAATCCATGCTGACTGTTCCTGATCACTTTCCTCTCATGCAAGTGCTTCAGGATTGATTCTTTGAGGACCTGCTCCATGATTTTTCCAGGGACTGAGGTGAGGCTGACTGGCCTGTAGTTCCCAGGATCTTCCTTCTTCCCTTTTTTAAAGATTGGCACTACATTAGCCTTTTTCCAGTCATCCGGGACTTCCCCGGTTCGCCACGAGTTTTCAAAGATAATGGCCAATGGCTCTGCAATCACAGCCGCCAATTCCTTCAGCACTCTCGGATGCAACTTGTCCGGCCCCATGGACTTGTGCACGTCCAGCTTTTCTAAATAGTCCCTAACCACCTCTATCTCCACAGAGGGCTGGCCATCTCTTCCGCATTTTGTGATGCCCAGCGCAGCAGTCTGGGAGCTGGCCTTGTTAGTGAAAACAGAGGCAAAAAAAGCATTGAGTACATTAGCTTTTTCCACATCCTCTGTCACTAGGTTGCCTCCCTCATTCAGTAAGGGGCCCACACATTCCTTGGCTTTCTTCTTGTTGCCAACATACCTGAAGAAACCCTTCTTGTTACTCTTGACATCTCTGGCTAGCTGCAGCTCCAGGTGCGATTTGGCCCTCCTGATAACATTCCTACATGCCCGAGCAATATTTTTATACTCTTCCCTGGTCATATGTCCAACCTTCCACTTCTTGTAAGCTTCTTTTTTATGTTTAAGATCCGCTAGGATTTCACCATTAAGCCAAGCTGGTCGCCTGCCATATTTACTATTCTTTCGACTCATCGGGATGGTTTGTGCCTGACTTGTGCCTTATTCCTGCTCTTTACCCTAACTCCAGTTATTGACTATGGCTTGACTCCTTGGTGTGACTCTGAGTCCAGTTTGACCCGTGGCATGGCTTCTAACTCTGACTTCAGCTTTGATCCCAATGTGACTTCTGGTTACAACTCTGGTTTAATCCCTGAGGTGGCTTCTAACTCTGATCCTGGCTTGGCCCTGTGTGACTCTGACTCCAGTTTAACCCTTGCCAAGGCTTCTGACTCTTGCTGTGGCCTTTGGTGTGACTACTGACCCTGACTCTACTTCCAGCTGTGACCATTAGATCAGACTGCCCACATTACAGGTTCTGACAGTTCTGAACAACTTACACTGCGGTCTTGTCCTTTGCTGAGGAGGGAAGAAAGAACACAATAGCTACTGTTGCATTTTGGAGGTCTCTCTTTGGATTTGGTGATCGGTTCTTGGGAAATTACTGAGGGACAATTAAGTTGTGTTCAGCTAAAGCATTTCTTTTGCCATGTTACTATAGCTATGCATGTATTCCCAGCTCTCAGTGAATACAGGGAAGAAAGGATGTATATTCAGTTTCTAACAGTGTTTGTGTGTGACTTGGAACACTATAGACTGTGTCAGAATCATAGATTTCATGTTATTTTAATTCCTCTTTGATGTGCCAAATTGTTATGTGAAGTATTATTTTCAGCATAGCCTTGTATTTCTTTTAGCTCCTTCCTTTGACACTGTGAGGGACTCAACATCCTCACCACCAGGCAGGGGTTTTTTTCCCACCACTGGAGTGCAACTAATTTATTTATTGAGTTATTTGTTCATTTGAAAATGACTTTTAAAAATTTATAAAAATATAACTACTTTCTCTTTTAGCTGATGATAGAAAACAAAAATGCATCCAACCGAATCTGTTACCTCAAAGAAACAGAGCACATAATTAGTTGTTACCTAATAAAATTAGGAGGTCATACATCAAAGGAACAGAACTTGATTAGAATTCTCAAATTTACTGCAGTATGCCCCTATTTCCTGCTGGGTGTTCTTCTTCATCAGTAACAAATCCCTTTAGAAGTTGTTGATAATAAACACATGGGGCTGATTAAATCTGTAAAACAATTTGCTTATTTGCAGTTTCAATCCTGCTGTGGTTTCTTATTCATTCTTTGAAAGGTTTCCATTTACCGCCTGGGATTTCTGTGGCTGTGAAACTGAAATACTTAACAGTATGTACAGTCTATCAGATTTACTTCCATATATCTTAAATTGGACAAATTGGGTCCTGGACTCACTTTTGGTGAAGAGCCTGATTTTGCAATTTTCAGTTGGTTAAATGAACAAACCTGACCACCCAGCTAGAGAGCTGTGGCCTGTATCTAATAACTCTGGTATCATATGTTAGGACAAGAACATGTGGTAAGTGCTGGAAGATCCATATATTTCATCAGTACAAAAAGACATGATCAGTTGAGTGTGATGAAGCCAAAGTAAATAAACTAAAAGAAAAAAAAACAGCAATGTGAAATGAAACAAATGTGGCAAAACCAGTCTCGTCGCCAGGATCATTCCTGTAAATTCTTACATCATGGGTGTTTGAATATGGCGTAGATTGCAAAGGGTGTTCTCTCAGCCCCAGTTATGCAAGAAAACGTACATCCTCATCATGGGTCAATTGGTTACATTCTTGCTTCTGAGCCAGGTTGTGGTTTCAAGCTCCCACTTAGCATGTGAGATCCCACCCACTGCTGGCAGAGCAATTATTAATTGTATCATTAATTATAATGATTATGGTTATTGCAGCAGTGCTTGGTGATGGACCAGGACCTCATTGTGCTGGGCACTGTATAAACACAAAACAATAAGACAGTCCCTGCCCTAAAAAGCTTACAGTCTAAATATAAACCCAGGGACAACAGGTGGAACCAGACAGACTGACAGGGGCAGCAGAAGGAAACAATCATAGTGGTTGCTGCAGTACTACTAACCGATATGAACTAGCAGCTACTGCGCTGTTAAAAGTGCTGTTCTTTAGCTGACAGACATTTAACTGCGGTTACAGCAGCTCTGACATTTACACATGCAGAATTGGAAAAGGTGGGCAGAATTCTTTTGGACGCTTCACGTGACGTAACACTCCAGAGGACAGAGAGCTCGAAGTGGCCAGGTCACGTCATGCAACCTGACCTGCAGATTCCGAATTCTCAGCTCTGATTCCCCATCACAGGAAGCAGTTCCATAACCATAAAAGTCAAAGCACAGGAACAAACTCAGGGACAGCATGAGAAAGATTTTCATGTTAGTGGTTTTGATTAAAGGAAATTCAACTGTGCCACTCACATTTGACTTTACTGCCTGCTCTTTTCAGATCAACAATGCAGGAGGAAAATGAGTCACTGAGGAGAGACAGGTTTCAGAGTAACAGCCGTGTTAGTCTGTATTCGCAAAAAGAAAAGGAGGACTTGTGGCACCTTAGAGACTAACCAATTTATTTGAGTATGAGCTTTCGTGAGCTACAGCTCACTTCATCGGATGCATACCGTGGAAACTGCAGAAGACATTATATACACACAGAGACCATGAAACAATACCTCCTCCCTCCCCACTGTCCTGCTGGTAATAGCTTATCTAAAGTGATCATCAAGTTGGGCCATTTCCAGCACAAATCCAGTGAGTTTGGGGGGGGGGGGCGGAGCGTGAGAAAACCTGGATTTGTGCTGGAAATGGCCCAACTTGATGATCACTTTAGATAAGCTATTACCAGCAGGACAGTGGGGAGGGAGGAGGTATTGTTTCATGGTCTCTGTGTGTATATAATGCCTTCTGCAGTTTCCACGGTATGCATCCGATGAAGTGAGCTGTAGCTCACGAAAGCTCATGCTCAAATAAATTGGTTAGTCTCTAAGGTGCCACAAGTACTCCTTTTCTTTTTGAGGAGAGACAAGAATTTTTCAATACCAAACTAAGGATTCTGGGAAGATCAAGAAGTCATGCAACATATGGTATGTGAAGATGTATCACCACCTGGAATTTGGGTCTGGGAAGAAAATGTCAGATTTAGGGCTAGATTGTGGCATTTAGCCAAAGCCCAGAGTCAGGGGAAGTATGGAACCACATCAGCTGAGGGGGCATTCATGAGACACAATCTTTTCCTAGCTCCCCAGAGGGAAAGGGGAAGCCTCATGTAACACCAACCAGTTGGATGATCTGGCATGCACCTAACATCAAGCTTAGCAGGCCATTGAAAGGGGCAGAGCTCCCTGCCCAGTTTACAGTGATTTGTATCCTGGGGGTTCACGGAGGAACAGTCTCTGTGTTTCCTGAGCTCAGGTACTGTGACAATTGGCCCTGACCCTGGTGAGCAGTGTACAGGGAGTGTGATGTGGAAGGGGGAATATTCTTTACAAGGAGTCATACACCGTAAACCTTATAAGGCATGGTTCATGCCATAAATTTGCAACATTATAATGAGAGCAGTTATGACAGATTATGTAACACCACACATGGTTAAGCTCCATGCCTGTGTCTATATCATAGCCAAATGCTGCTTGCCTACATTATAGGAGAAATCCCAGTAATATCAATGGGGCTATCCTCATGAGTCAGCTGAGCAGTAATATGAAGCAACTTGATGTGACTGATTTTATTAATAACAAAGAATACCCTCCTCTGGATTTCCTAGTATGCCCATCTTCTAGGTATCTGTTCTTTAGCATGTAAACTCCTCAGAGCAAGGGCTTTCTTTACTGTATTTCTGTGTTTTGTATAGCATTAAGCATATGATTGGTGCTAAACAAATAGTGTACAATTTCAGCTCAGTGTATAAGGTTTTCCAGTCATAAGAGCTATGTATATAACTATGCAACATGAATTTAAGCCCTGAACATTTTATAAATCATTCTTTATTAACCATTTGTGCACCAAATCCATCCAGTCACAAGGATATGTTTTGTTTTCATTGTGTGGGTCTTCTGGGATACACTGTATAAACATTTCAGGAAATATTTTTTTCTATTGCTATGTTTATTCAGGGTGGGAAAAGGCCCTTTCATTGTCTGCATCCATGTCAGCCTTAGCCATTGCTCTTTGATTTGTTAATGCTGGATGCTTCTGACAGTGATTCAGGGTTGCAATTTGTGGGGTATCAGTAATGGATAGAGTTGCTGGTTTGTAATTTCTTGTTAAATTTGAATGCCAAGGATAGTACACAAGAGCATGTTGGAAATACTGCTGGGCTCCAGTGGGAAAGTCTGTCTCAGCTAGCAGCCAACCCTCAATAAGACATTTGTTTACATGTTTCTGTTTGTTTTGTTGTTTTTTTCTTTCTTTCTCCTCCTTTTGCTTCTAAACGCCTTTAAAATGGAAACTATACCAGCTACCAGGCACATACACCAAACATCGTGGAACACCTCTAAAGACAGGTCTCTTTTAGCAAAGCCATATAAAAAAAAATTATAAAATAAAAAGCCAAGTGTGACACAGGTAGGTAGAAGAGGATACAAAATTTGGGAAATAAGATTAATTGTGCTTGCTATGAATTTGGCAAGTTTTGTATGGGAATACATCTCATCTGAATCACCAGACATTTAGGGCCTTGCTGGTTTTAAATAGCCTCATTTTCAAAACTCCTTTCTCTCTAAGTGATGCTAGACGATTAATTCTACAGGGTCTCCTCTGACGTGTGCTGTGTGTATGCATTGGAGCACAAAGCAGGCCCAGCTGGGGATCTCTGGAAATGAGAAATCTGCAGTGAATGAAGTGACTTTTTCAAAGACGTCCCAGTATGCTCTTTATTCAGCCAAGAAAGGGGAAGAAGCCAAGAAATTGGAGCTTGGGACTCCCCACAGGTGAGGACTACAGGCCAAGTTCTCCTTGCAGTCATATACATGCCTGCATGGCCTGAAAGTAAATGGTACATAAAATAGAAAAATCTGGTATTGTGGTGGGTGCCTATTTCTGTGCAACTCTGCAAAAAAGTGCTCTTTTTCTCACTGGCGATTGTGATGAAATGTTTGTTTGGCTGCACACTGTGGACAGAAGCTGTGTGCTTTCTCTAATCCTGCTAATATTTGGACTGACAGACAGACATTCACTGGGGCTTTGTGCTGCTGTATACTTGTCACTGTCATTCCAGGACATCCCTGCCTCCATTTATCTATCCCTTCCATTACTCTACGTAACTCACATTTGAGTGTCTTTTACAGTAGGTGGCTAGTCTGTGGTAGCATTCTCCCAAAAGTAATATCGTCCCCTAAAATTTAGCAAAATTTCTGGAGGCCAAGTAAATCTGTCACTTAATTTACATAGCCAATTTGTTAATAGCAACTAACCCTACGTGTCCCCAGGTTTAGCAGCAGAATAGGGGTGATAGTGTCACAGGCTCCATCTACACCAGAAAGTTGTGCTGGTAAAAGTCCTGTGGACAGAATGCCAGTGACGGTGCTTTCACACTCTGCCACATGTACCAGGGGACTATAGCCACAACGCATCTAATGCATCCGCCAAAGTTTGTTGTACTGTGGGTAGGCATCCCAGTGCCCTTCACACCACCTCCAGGCACACCGCCTCTGGAGCAATTGTCGCTGGATTTTGCAGGATGCCTCTGCAACTCTAACGCAACTGTGGAGGGTTGGGGTCAAAAACCCAAAATTCCCTCTGTTCCAGCCCATAAGCACGTGCTCTTGTGTGTCATTTTCAAACTCCTGGCAGCAAACATGGATGCAATGCGGAGCAACAACTCGCCTATAAGGACAGGCCATAGGATGATACCCAATTTTTCAAACATAACTAATCCAAAGTGTCCCCAGCTTAGCAGCAGTAAAGGGGTTATAGTGCAGGAAGAACTCTTGCTGAGGGTACATCTTCACTGCAGTCCTGGGTATGATTTGCAATTCATGGAGACGTACCCATGCTAGCTGTACGGTAGCTAGAACATGAGCCACCAGACACCCTCCCCCAAGGAATGTCCTCAGGGTGCGGCCAGTGCTTAAGCCCATGCTGCTGCATTCTCCCTTCCATTTTTAGCAAACTAGCTGGAGTACAGCTAGCATGCGTATGTCTACATGAGCTGCTAATCACGGCCATGACTGCAGTGTAGACATACCCTTATATGGCTAAAAGACAGGACTGAGACTAAGGAGATCTGTATTTTTATTCCTGGTTCCTTCACAGACTTCCTGTCAAACCTTGAGCAAGTCACTGGATTTCTGTGTGCCTTGGCAACCCTGTTTATAGAAGAGGGTTAATGCTGCTTTCCTCCCCCATGGGAGGCTGTGCAGGCTGTGAAGTGGTAGTCCTTTAATATCTGAAAAGGAATCCAGGGAGCTCAGATGACAGAATTGTAGCCAGAAAATGCTAACCCACATAAAATGAGCTATAAGGAAATGGCAGAAGAGTTGCCAAGGACTGGCCCCTGGGAAATTTTGAAATCTAAATACTCTCAGACGCTGTGTTAAAATTTTATTAAAAGAATGTTTGTGGGAATCTCCCCAGAGTTTTTTACAGTAGTCAAAAATATGCAGCAGTTTGTGCACTCTCATGCAGACCAGGGAGCTCCAGGAGGCAAGCTGCTTCTCCAAGGCCGATTACTTTCATTCAGTGTCTTGTTCCATCTCCCCTCCTTCCTTCCTCCCTCCCCTCACCCCCACTTCCCACAGGATGGGTCAGCGCCATATTATCTCCAAGGCAGGACTGTGAAATAAAGCAAACCCGTAGAAAATATATTGAAAGACACAGTCCAAAACTGCAAAATGAAAATACTAAAAGTAAAAGAGGTTGGGATTTATTTGTTTATTTGATTTTTTTAAAGTTGAATAAAATAAAATAAGGCGGGGGGGCAGTTTTTCAATGGGTACAGTCTGTAATGTCCCTTGTGGTAGAGAAGAGACTGCATTTCGCTATAATAAATTTAAAGGTACTCTTGATTTGGGCCATTGGTTCTTGAAATTCTATGCAGCTCCCAGAATAAATTAACCTGTGTTGGTCTATCATCGCAGTGTCCCTAAAGACATGTCTACACTGGCAAAGTTACAGTGCTGCTCAGAGAGTGCTGAAGGGAAACTGCTGTTGTGTGTTCACACTGTCAGCTGCCTGCACAATAGCGTGTTCACACTTGCAGCACTTGCAGTATTCGGAGTGGTACACTCTGGGCAGCTATCCCACAGAACATCTCTTCCTCTTCTGCTGCTAAGACTTGTGAGAAGGCAGAGGGGGTCGCACAGCACACTGGGTCCTGTTCCAATGACCCATGATGCATTGCTTTGCATCCCAGAAATCCCTGTTCTTCCATCCGCATTTGGCACCATCTTTCAGTGGTTTGTGTACTGTGCGCTCTGCCTCTTCGGGCTGCAGGAATGGATGCTGACCAGTGTGCTGCTCGCTCTGACCAACACATCATGAGTGGCAGTGGAGTTATTCCTTAAACAACAAAGGCAAGAGGAGTGAGACACTGATCTCGCCATGCTATGTAGTAGTAGCTATGACACGAGATTGCTTGTAGCATTCACGGAGGTGCTGACCACAGTGGAACGCAGCTTTTGGGCCTGGGAAACAAGCACTGAGTGGCGGGATCACACTGTGATGCACGTCCGGGATGACGAGCAGCGGCTGCAGAACTTTCGGATGAGGAAAGCCACATTCAAGGGACCCTGTGGTGAGCTCGCCGCAGCCCTGCAGCGCGAGGACAGGAGAATGAGAGCCACCCTGTCGTTGGAGAAGGGTGTGGCAATTGCACTACTCCAGACTGCTACCCATCGGTCGCTAACCCGTTTGGAGTGGGAAAGTCGACGGTTGGTCTCCCTGCTCTCAAAGACCATGACTCTGGGCAACGTGTGTGACACTGTGGCTGGCTTTGCACAAATGGGCTTCCCTAACTGTGGAGGGGCAATAGATGGCACACATGTTCCAATTCTGGCACTAGACCACCTAGCCTCCGAGTACATTAATTGCAAGGGGTATTTCTCAATCGTTCTCCAGGCTCTTGTGGATCACCGTGGGCCGTTTCATAGACATTAATCATAGAATCATAGAATATCAGGGTTGGAAGGGACCTCAGGAGGTCATCTAGTCCAACCCCCTGCTCAAAGCAGGACCGATCCCCTCAAAGCAGGACTGATCCCCAATTAATGCAGGCTGGTCCAGAAAGGTGCATGACACACACATCTTTCGGAACACTGGCCTGTTCAGGAAGCTGCAAGCAGGGACTTTCTTCCCGGACCAGAAGATCACTGTAGGGGAAGTCAAAATTCCCATTGTGATCCAGGGAGACCCCACCTACCCCTTAATGCTGTAGCTTATGAAGCCATAGACGGGGCAACTTGACAATAGCAAGGAGCAGTTCAACAACAGGCTGAGTAAGTACAGAATGATTGTGGAGTGTGCTTTTGGCCATTTAAAAGCCCACTGGCAATGCCTCTATGGGAAGCTGGACCTGGCCAATGACAATATTCCTATGCTTATAACTGCATGCTGTACGCTGCATAATATTTGTGAAGGGAAGGGTGAAAGCTTCATTCAGAGCTGGACCGCAGAGGCTGGAGGATAAGTTTGAACAGACATGTACCAGGACTATTAGAGGGGCACAACGCTCTAAGGATCAGGGATGCCTTGAGGCACAATTTGAAGCTGAAAGCCACTAATATTTGTTGCTATTCTTGGGATTTCAGTGCTTGTAATGCTAGGAGGTGATTGGTGCACATGATGCAATAAGGAGGTTTAACCTAATTGTATGTTGCTTTGCAGTGATCTTTTTGCTTTCAATTAATAGAATAAAGATTGCTTTCAAACCAACACAATTCTTTTATTAAAAGACAACAACTGGAGGAGAGAGTCAAATGAAAAAAATACATCAGCAGGGAGTGGGAGGGGAGAATGGAAGGTCCCAGGAGGAGGAGGGGTCCTGGGACGGCTAAAGATATGTGTCTGTCCAGGGATCATATCCAAACTTCTCCTTTGGGGTACAATGCAGCGGGTACTGTACTTCAGCAGGGCCAAACTGCAAAGGGACGGGTGTTGATAGCAGTGGGTAGTGGGAGTCCACAGTGCAGGACTGTGAGGAGGGAGGATTGGAATGCTGCGGGTAGAGACTGGAGCCAGGAGGTCGATAAGAGTGTGTTGGCAATGTCTGTGGGTTGCATGGGAAAGAGTTTTGCGACAGCGGCTGCAGGGAAAGGCGGGCACAGAGCTGCTCACTTGGAAGAGCTAGCATTGCCTGGAGCATGTCTGCTTGGCGTTCCGTAATGTTTAAGAGCCTCTCCGCTGCTTCTTTATGGCATGCTGCTTTCTCCTTTCGATCCCTCTTCTCATTGTCCTGCCGCTCCTTCAGTTCCTGTTTCTCAGCAACAAAGATCCCAAACAAGATCCTGTGTACCAGGGTGCTACTCAACCCCTGACATGGGCCATCAATGCTGAGGTAAATTTCACCCAGAGTGAACATTAATGCCAAACTTTACAAGTGGCTGACATCTGTGCATTTATACAATGGAAAGAGACACGGAGTCATAATTATTAGAGCTGCATATAATTGGGTTAGAGCAAATAGCAGAGCCCAGTGGAAGTATTCTAGCTAGAGTTGGGAGTACCGATAAGTGTAATTGGTAGGAAGGATGGGATAGTGGATAGGTACTGGGATTCAAGAGAGTTGGGTTCAGTTCCTGGCTCAACCAGGAATTGGACACATTTCTTGCATGACCTTGGGCAAAGTCACTTAATCTACCCTGGGTCTCTCTTTGCCATCTGTGAAATAGGGATAATACTTCCCACTCTCACACAGGTATTGTGACAATAAAACTCGTTAATGCTTGTGAGGCGCTGAGATACTACACTGATGAGAGCTATATAGATACCTAGAAAAAGCCTTCAACAGCAGAATTCCCTGCAGTTTTCTAAAATAGGCTAAGAACTGAGCCTGTCATGGCCAATTAGAAAAAAAAAAGTTTCCATTTTTAGAGAGAAAGGTGTCAATATAGGATACGTGTGCATCTAAGTTGGGTGTGATTCTCAGCTTGCATAGGTGTACCTGCGCTAGCTCGAGGTAGCTAAAATAGCACAGGTGGCAGCTCAGACCAGCTACCCGACTACGTATTCGGGGCGGGGCCTGGGTGGGTATGTGCTCAAGTGACTAGCCCAACCTGCCACCTGTACTTCCCCAGCTATGCTGCTATTGTTCCTATGCTAGCTTAAGTACAGCTAGCACAAGCAGTCTATGCAAGATGGGAATCACATCTCCCAGCTCAAATGTAGATGTACCCATAGCAGCTAAGTGGCAGCAGGCTCAGAGCAAAATGCAGAGAAGTCAAGTTTTTTATCTGTCCTCAGAACAGCCATGATCTGACTGGCAACACTGTGCCTCATCCAGACATGCCCATTCTCACCTGAGTCTAGTCCTCTTGATGTGAATGAGAAACTTTCAGCAAGTTTTGGCTCAGGACCTCTATCTCTGGCTTTCCTGCTGTGGAAAGGTGCCAGTTATGATTGTCATGTTGTAGCATGAACACCTAACCACTAAGAGTGTGAGACCACCAATGAATTTCACTTATGGCAGATCACAGCAGAGTCATCATGTGACATCAATAGTTCATCACTATCAGCTAGAACTAAAGATTAAATAAAGTCTTCATTTCCACTATCGTTCCTGAGCCAGTCTCCGACCTAATAAACCATTTCACTTACCAGTTTTATCTGAGCAAACAAAGAACAGCTTGCTCATGATTTACAATTTAAGTAAAGACATGTATTCCCCTTCCCCATAATCTCGTGTAATATATGTTATGCTTACATAGTTTTTTGCCAATCACAGTGGAAAATATGACATGCTGCTAAAAGTCCTTCTGATAATGGTTTCTCATGGGCTAACATCTTTAAAATATCATAACATACTAAAGCATATTATAAAATATTTTCCTTTGCGAAATTAGTTCCATCTTGTGTTACATAAAATAGGACATTTAAAATTAACCCAAACTCAAACTAAAAATAAGCCTTATCTAGCATTTGTCACATATGCAGAACTCCCATTGACTCTAATGGGAATTTGATCCATAGAGGTTTGCAGTATCAAGCCCAGTAATATTTCAAAATTCAAACTCTCATTTTGGAAACAAAATCTCATAGGTTTTAAGGCCAGAAGAGACCATTAGATCATCTAATCTGACCTCCTCTATAACACAGGCCATACCATTTCATCTAGTTACTCCTGTATTGAGCCCAGTGGCTTGTGTCTGACTAAAGCATGTCCTCCAAAAAGGTACCCAAAAGTGAACATTTAAATTACCAATATTAAATTGGCTACCTATTCTCAATTCATAGAATCATAGACTCATAGGACTGAAAGGGACCTTGAGAGGTCACCTAGTCCAGTCCCCTACACTCATGTCAGGACTAAATATTATCTAGACCATCCCTGACAATTGTTTTTCTAACCTGCGATGATGGAGATTCCACAACCTCCCTGGGCAATTTATTGCAGTGCTTACCCACCCTGACAGTTAGGCAGTTTTTCCTAATGTCCAACCTAAACCACCCTTGCTGCAATTTAAGCTCATTGCTTCTTGTCCTATCCTCAGAGGTTAAGGAGAATAATTTTTCTCCCCTCCTTGTAACAACCTTTTATGTACTTCAAAAATGTTATCATGTCCCCTCTCAGTCTTGTCTTCTCCAGACTAAAGAAACCCAATTTTTTAAATTTTCCCTCATAGGTCATGTTTTCTAAACCTTTAATAATTTTTGTTGCTCTTCTCTGGACTTTCTCCAATTTGTCCACATATTTTCTGAAATATCGCACCCAGAACTGGACACAATACTTCAGTTGAAGCCAGGGTGAAAGAAAATTAGAGGATTTACCGGTACGCCGGAGTCCTGAGCAGGGGGCGTGGCCTCAACCGGAAGAGGCACGGCCTTAACCGGAAGAGGCAGGGCGTTAAATCCCTGGGCCCTTTAAATCTTGATTCAAAGGGCCAGGGCTCCAGCTGCGATAGTGGTGGCTGGGAGCCCAGGGCCCTTTAAATCATCCCCGAGCTACCAGCTGCAGAGGCGGCTGGGAGCCCTGGGGCTCGGGGGCAATTTAAAGGGCCCAGGGCTCCAGCTGCCACTACCACAGCTGAGCCCAGGACCCTTTAAATCACTGAGGAGCCCTGTGGGCTCCCGGCTGCCATCGCTACCCCGGGGCTCTGGGCTCCGGCAGAGCTTTAAAGGGCCTGGGGCTCTGCTGTGGTAGCAGCTGCCGGAGCCCCGAGCCCTTTAAATCCCCGCCTGAGCCCTGCTGCCCGAGCCCTGGGGTAGCGGTGGCTGGGCTCCATCGGGGATTTAAAGGGCCCCGGGGCTCCAGCCGCCACTACCGCCCCGGCCCTTTAAATGCCCGCCGGAGCCCCACCTCCGCTACCCCAGGGCTTTGGCAGCAGGGCTTCAGCGGGGATTTAAGGGGCCGGGGCAGTAGCGGTGGCTGGAGCTCCGGGGCTCTTTAAATCCCTGCCAGAGCCCCCCCACCCCTACCCCAGGGCTCAGGCAGCAGGACTCAGGTGGGGATTTAAAGGGCTTGGGGCTCCAGCCGCCGCTACTGCTCCGGGGCCCTTTAAATCCCCGCCAGAGCCCCGCCGCCGCTACCCCAGGGCTCGGGCAGCAGGGCTCAGGCCGGGATTTAAAGGGCCCTGGGGGGGGAGTAGCAGCGGCTGGCGCTTCGGGGCCCTTTAAATCCCCACCGCAGCCCCGCCGCCACTACCCCAGGGCTTTAAATTGCCCTCTTGGAAAGCCGATCCTGGTACAGCGCACCTGCTCTTACCGGTACGCCGTACCGGGGCATACTGGCTTACTTTCACCTCTGGTTGAAGCCTAATCAGCATGAAGTAGAATGGCAAAATTACTTCTTGTGTCTTGCTTACAACACTCCTGCTAATACATACCAGAATACTGTTTGCTTTTTTTGCAACAGTGTTACACTGTTCACTCATATTTAGCTTGTGATCTGCTATGACGCTCAGATCCCTTTCCATAGTACTCCTTCCTAGGCAGTAATTTCCCATTTTCTATGTGTGCAACTGATTGTTCCTTCATAAGGGGAATACTTTCCATTTGTCCTTATTTCATTTCGTCCTATTTACGTCAGACCATTTCTCCAGTTTGTCAAGATCATTTTGAATTTTAATCCTATCCTCCAAAGCACTTGCAACTTCTCCCAGTTTAGTATTGCCTGCAAACTTTATAAGTGTACTCTCTATGTCATTATCTAAATCATTGATGAAGATATTGACCAGAACTGGACCCAGAACTGATCCCTGTGGGACCCCACTCATTATGCCCTTCCAGCATGACTGTGAACCACTGATAACTACTCTCTCGGAACAGTTTTCAAACCAGTTATGCACTTACCTTATGGTAGCTCCATCTTGGTTGTATTTCTCTGGTTTGTTTATGAGAAGGTCATGCAAAACAGTATCAAAAGATTTACTAAAGTCAAGATATACCACATCTATGCTTCCTCTATATACACAAGGCTTGTTACCCTGTCAAAGAAAGCTATCAGATTGGTTTGATCTAATTTGTTCTTGACAAATCTGTGCTGACTGTCACTTATCACTTTATTATCTTCTAGGTGTTTGCAAATTGATTGCTTAATTATTTGCTCCATTATCTTTCCAGGTACTGAAGGTAAGCTGACTGGTCTGTAATTCCCAGGGTTGTCCTGATTTCCCTTTTTATAGATGGGTACTATATCTGCCCTTTTCCAGTCTTCTGGAATCTCTCCCATCTTCCATGACTTTTCAACAATGATCATCAATGGCTCAGATACTTCATCAGTCAGCAACTTGAGTATTCTAGGATGTATTTCATCAGGCCCTGGTGACCTGAAGTCATTGGACTTGTCTAAGTAATTTTAACTTGTTCTTTCCCTATTTTAGCCTATTCATGCTGGTAAGAGTCAGTAAAAATACCAACTATAAATTGGAAAAAATCATAAAATATTATAGAACATTTTAATTGTTTTTCTTATGGCATATTAAATGAAACAGTGAGGAATTTGTAATGAGGAAAAATGTACAAGGAATTAAAAAGTCAAAACCAGAAAAATGTCAAAAGACTTTATGCTGAAGTTCTTGGGGGAGATTCTGAGCTGTGCCTCTAGAAAGGGTGAAGGGGAACCAACGTGGCTTTAAGCCACCTTTGATCTGAGCTGCTCTAGGGACCCCTGTAATTAAGACCACCATGGTATGACCTAAGGACCTCTGATACCAGAGGGCACAGAGGTTCAAAAGGGTTACAAGGATTCTCTGGGTTTAGTATTTACATTCTAGTTCAGCCTAGAGTATGGTTCATCGCACCATGACCCCCTTCTGACAGCAGAGTTACTACATGACCCTGGGAAGGGGGCAGAGACTGGGACCCGCCACCTTGGATGTGAGGAAAGGGGGTCACAGCCTGAGCCCTGCTGCCCCAGGTGGGGGTGGAGCTCAGGCTTCAGCCTCAGCCCTTAGTCCCAAAAAGTCTAATGCTGGCCCTCACCACGCCATTAAAATGGGGTCTGCTGTGTAATGTACAGTTTCTACTGAAAGCCTGTGTCACATTGGTCATCATAATCTTTGCAAAATGTTTGTGTGGACAATATGTAAGGAGATATGTGTATTTACTGGAAATTATGTTCTGAAGCCTTCAAGTTAAAGACAGGTCACCCAGAGGTAGCGTGCCTGAGGTCAGGTTCCACCAAACAGGAGGTGGGGAGACATTTATCTCCCTGGTTGACAATTTTGTATTGTGTGCCTTACAATGGAAGGCAATTTGCATACTCAGTCAAAGGCTAATGAAGAGATTACAGGGTCTGCAGTAGAAGAAATTAACAGGAAGAGGTGAACAGCAGGGAGGGGAGAACCCTGTTTACAGGAGAAGAACAAAGGACTGATCTAATGTATCTAGGTGTGCAGGGATGTGCACAAGTGTGTGGGGGGCAAGCAGGAGCACACACCCCTAATAATTGGTGCGGGCACAGAACTCCTCTGGTCTCAGGGCTGTGGGTTACCCAAAATCTTCACAGTACTACATGATTCAGTCTCATCCCCACAACATGTCCCTGTGCCAGGGCTTTTGAATGGGTCTCCGGAAGAATATCTGCAGCTCTTTCCTAAATCCGTACATCAGAGGAGTATACATCAGGGATTGTACCCAACATAAAGAGTCTGTCAGTGGGGATGAGGATCTTTCTAATGATATAGAGGACAAAAACACACATAAGACACAACTTCAATTGGTATATGCCATAAAATTTCACCATGACCAAAATAGGGTGGTTCTACTGATAGAATATTGGCTGCTGAGTTTGGGTTTGTAGTTAAGAAGTCACAATACGAAGGGTGTTTTCATAATTAACCGTCACCTTTACAGCGAAACTTGTACAATGCAATCGGTCTCAGTCGGGCTGGTATTTGCCCAGGCAGAGCATCTTACAGGGTCAAAACCTAAGTTATCATGTCATTCAGCTAAAGGTACCCCATCTGGAATGTTCAGAAAGCAATAACAATAAAAAATATTTATACATGTTCTATTAAACACTTTATTATTCTATGTAGAACAGTTAATGTCCCACAAAGAGCAATATTTGATAAGAAGAGCTTTAGCTTTTAACATTTTGTTTTATTAGAATGGAATTCAAGCGTACTAAGAATGGCAATAAATTTAAAAAATAAATTTCTTACTGATCCTGCATTGTTCATATTAATGAGTAAAATGCATTAACATGAAATATTGTATTTAGTCCTAAGTTAAGCAATTCATATTTCTCAATTTCCTGATTTGGAGCGCCAAGTAATTTCTGGGATGGGAGCCCCTGCTTAGAGTTTGTTTTTATTTGTGCCAGTGGTCCACAAGATTTTACCTCTGACACACATTGCTCTGCATTCACAATCTTTATTAGATTATTTTGTATACGTTCGGTGAGATCCCATCAAATAACGAGAAAAATAAAAATTGCTAGTGTTTTCATCTTGATGTTACTCTGATCCTTAATGATAGTCTTCCATTTCCTTCTTCATCTTATATCTCCTATGGAACAAAAACACTGAAATGAGCTGAGAAAAATCTGAAAAGAATGCTGAGACGGTAACAGCTGCACAAGCTAGATCAATACCAGGATAAAAGTTGTCTGATAATTTGGCTGTGGAAATAGGAGTGTAGATAAGAAGACACAACATTACTAATTTATGATTTTCACTCCACTGTGATTGATCCAGCTACCTCTAAACCTCTCTAATCATATTAGCTTCTGCAAAACATTTTGCTTAACAAACTTGGGACCTGAACTTGGGACCTTAACCAAGTGAACAATGTCCCCTTGCCCAGGCTTATTATGTTGCAAACTAATACAAATGAATTATACACTTAGACACATTAATAAAGAGCTACTCATGAATTGTTTTGCATTATGCAAAAGTGCATCCCTAGTCTGCCAAGAATTCAACAAACTTGAAATGTCATATTTTCATCCATGTTACTATCAGGTGTGATGCCAGGAACCCTGTAGGAATCTGTAAGCAGGAAGCTGAACACCACAAGGGAGCCCAAGGACTCACAGCTGCTACCAATTCGGTTTGTTAGCATTGCCCTCAGGAGATTTCTGTTGACTCCTCAAGGCTAATTGTCAACAGGCACCTGTTTGGCCTAGATTCTGGATTCTATAAAACTTAGCAAGCAAGGCATTAGGAAGGATTGGGTTGATTTTATAAGACTCTACATAGGTAGTTCATCCCTTATTTTCCTTCTACTGTTGATTTAGAGTCTGGAAAGTTAAACTCTTTGTTTCCCCTCTGTCAAGGTTCCTCCCCCACTCTGAACTCTAGGGTACAGATGTGGGGACCTGCATGAAAAACCTCCTAAGCTTATCTTTACCAGCTTAGGTCAAAACTTCCCCAAGGTACAAAATATTCCACCCATTGTCCTTGGATTGGCCACTACCACCACCAAACTAATACTGGTTATTGGGGAAGAGCTGTTTGGACGCGTCTTTCCCCCTCAAAATACTTCCCAAAACCTTACACCCCACTTCCTCGACAAGGTTTGGTAAAAAGCCTCACCAATTTGCCTAGGTGACTACAGACCCAGACCCTTGGATCTTAAGAACAATGAACAATCCTCCCAACACTTGCACCCCCCCCCCTTTCCTGGGAAATGTTGGATAAAAAGCCTCACCAATTTGCATAGGTGACCACAGACCCAAACCCTTGGATCTGAGAACAATGAAAAAGCATTCAGTTTTCATACAAGACGACTTTTAATAAAAATAGAAGTAAATAGAAATAAAGAAATCCCCCCTGTAAAATCAGGATGGTAGATATCTTACAGGGTAATTAGATTCAAAAACATAGAGAACCCCTCTAGGCAAAACCTTAAGTTACAAAAAAGATACACAGACAGAAATAGTTATTCTATTCAGCACAATTCTTTTCTCAGCCATTTAAAGAAATCATAATCTAACACATACCTAGCTAGATTACTTACTAAAAGTTCTAAGACTCCATTCCTGGTCTATCCCCGGCAGAAACCAGTATAAGACAGACCCTTTGTTTCTCTCCCTCCTCCCAGCTTTTGAAAGTATCTTGTCTCCTCATTGGTCATTTTGGTCAGGTGCCAGCGAGGTTACCTTTAGCTTCTTAACCCTTTACAGGTGAGAGGAGCTTTCCCCTGGCCAGGAGGGATTTCAAAGGGGTTCACCCTTCCCTTTATATTTATGACACCCTCCATTTGGCTCCTAGCTGATTCAAAGACTTTCATATAAGATATACTTTATTTAGATTTGGTCTCTGTCCAAGGGAAGTCTTCATTTTATATTTAGGACTGATTCTTATTTTCTTAGTGTAGCCAACTAATCCATCACTAGCTCATTGCTGTGTATCATCCCTGTGCATAAACAGAGGAAGGAGTTTATTCCAGGAAGATGGTTGTTTGCAGATTAATCTCCTTGTGAGCGTGAAGGGACAATTCCACTTTCCACTCTTCTGTCTATTTCAACACACATCGTTGTAACAGTATGGTATACAAACTTTGTAAGTTCTTTCAATAGTTCTGTGTGTGGTAACTTTTACATCAGCCAACAAACTAGTATTCTTGTAGGTATTTCAATTAGGTGTATAGAAAGGAAGGTAATTTTCAGACTTAGTTAATGGTCATTAAATTGTTCCTCAACAAAACTGCTTCTTTCTCATTTTACATTAATAAGTTTCCTTATTTAGATTTTCAAGCAGTAGAATAAAATAAGCCTTCTGAAATTGTAGTAATTTTTCATTACCACATCTGTCTGTAACCAAGTTTCTTAGTGTTTCTGGGGTGAGAAATCTGGATTTTCCAAATTAATCCAGTTTAGCAGCAGAACAAGAATAAAATACTTTCCTGGTCTGTTTGCCTCCTGCTCCCAAGTGTACCCTAGTTTAGTTTTCCATGTCAAGGTCCAAAGTTGAGTTGGTCTCTGTCTTGCTGGGGATCTGGATTACAGCTGGCAGGAGCCAGTCAAATATTAATGAAAAATGTGGGAGTTAAGATCAGTATGTGTTCAAGCAGGTAGAGTCATCACAGGCACACAGTAGAAGCAGAAAGTTAAAGCAGGCTGAGTTAGAAAGGAGCTGTGAAATAGAGAGCTTTAGTACTTGGTGGAGGAGGGTATAGCCAGGTTTTCAGGAACAAGAAAGGTGCTAGAAAAGTTCTGTTGTGATACAGTTGTTTTTAATTTCATGCCTCAAAACATTCTCCAGATTAATGGAAAACACTTTCAAGAACCTAGGGCCAACTCTCTATTTGCCCAAAAAGCAGCCAAACACTGCCACACAGAGACTTTGTAACTTGCAAAATAAAACAAAAGAGAACTTTCATAACTGTGTTGGTTCTCTGTTTACTTGACCTTTATTCCCAGGAAGGGGATGGAGGTTTCACACACTTGGCGCCACTTACAAGGAGTCTACTCAGCTCTTGGGTTAGGAATATTAGACCCGTGCTCTGTTTGTCACAGTTCCTTAACTGAGACACAGAGGTCAAGTTCCAGTCTCTACACAAGTTACCTTTATTAGAATTTTCACAGCAATCAAGTCGTAAAACATTTCTGGGTTGGCTCCTGTACACGTTGGATGTTCAGACACCCATTTCAAACTGTCCATCCAGATAATTAGACTAAAGAGAGAAAAAGAGACAGTATGCTCTTCTGTTTAGAATCCTTCCGTCTATAGAGTCCTCCACCTGGGGGACTCTTACCAGGGAGCAGTTGATGCCTCAGCTCCCTGTGTTTTACCACTTTGATCTTTGTAACAGGAATCTTTTCTGCACTAGAATTCTTTGGAAAACAGCTGATGGTTTTTCAGTGGGATGAGCTGTGACATAGAGTGATGACAGGAATATGCGATTTAGGCCTCAGTCCTGCAAACACTTGTATGTTCATTTAATTTTACACACATGACTAGTCCCATTGGCTCAGGACTTAATTACAAGCATAAAGTTAAGCTTGTGCGATGCATATGTTTGCAGGATTGGGGCCTTATATAGTATTACACATCCCAATAATGGATAATACTGTAAGGTGGGAAAATAAGCAAAGTCAAGATCAGGAAATACAAAAAATACAGGAAATAACTGTAACTTATAGAAATGAAAGCTATTTCTAAATGTAAAAAACCACCCTAAGTGAATGTTCTTCCGGGTATCAGAAAACTGTTAATTGATACACACGTTTTATGCTTTGCCACTCTACAACGCTTTGAGGATCTTCTGGGCCCTTGCTTCTCTGAGGAATGGAGTTGCAATTCCTCCAATACATTCTCCTTGCTCCATAGAGTGAGCCATGTGCTACTGCCCTCTTCAGCATGTTTTCCCCTTCTTATGGCCAACCAGCTCCTCTCGCAGTGCTTGTGGGGGCGGAGCCATGGCTCTAACTCTCCCCTCCCACTTGTTCAGAGTAAGAAGTATCAGGCATGAAGTCCCTGCTCTTCTTGTACCTGGCTGGAGCAGCAATCCAGGCTGGTATAATGCAGTTGTGCTTGGGGGCAGAGGAGTCCTTACTTCCTCCTATTCTTCTGCATGTGTTAGTCCTGGCCACAAATTAACTCATAATGAGTGTAGATTGCATTACTTTATCATTTAAAACAAAGTGGAATGCCAGCATATGTTGTGTAACATTTTGAGAGTAATCCGCATGGAGGTATCCAAGGGACATTCCACCACTACAAGGAGCAAAAAAGACTAGACTTAAGTTATCATGTGCTTGAAACTTGCTTAGAATGTGAATTAGTTCATGATAGCATGCACTGAATCTCCCTCTATAAAATCCACAAGGACCAAGAACTTTCTAAAATGTCATGCAAGAAATCCATACTGACATGAAAAATTATATGTGGAAACCCAGCTATTACATGGAGTTGTTAGATATGAACTCAATAATTATATCTTGCAGGCGGGCGTATAAACTAAAGAGATTACTTGTCTACACTGTATTCTAGTTGTTACTGGCAATGGAAAACATGAGGGAGTGGTGAACACAAATGAAAATGTCTTTAATTATATTTCAGAAACTTTCATCCTTCCAGAAGCATAAATTGCACTGTAGTTTGAATAAACAGCTGTTGCTATTCATAATGTATTTGTTTATTTCATTTTATGAAAATTTAGTGTTCATGAATTATTATAGTTTTGACAATTCTGGAGTCCTGCATTCATTTAATTTATTTATTTTTGTATTTCAGTTTATACTAAGCATTTCTAGGCAATTTTAAAAATTTAAAATATGCAATACAAAAAAATCATAATATGTTATACTAAAAACTACATTAAAAGAACATTATTGTGGTCACAAAGAAAAGCATTCAAGAGTTAGGAAATCCCAGGATTCAGGTAATCCATGCAACCTTATTTCTGCCTCCTGATGTGTATGCATTATGAAACATGGGCAAAACAAATGTATGGATGTTCTGGATATTTGCAGTAATCCAGGTCAGATCCTAAATAAATGATATTGGAGAGAGATGTTGTACAATGTTGCTTATCTTGATGAGTTCAATGATACCCTTAAATTCACTATTCCAGAGCATGGATTGATCATTTCCTTTTACAAGAGGCTGCAACACCTCATTATAAAAGGAAACTCAACATAATGTCTTTTTCATATATTTTCTCATATGGAATAAAATAATCACAAGCTTAATGGAAAGCTGAAATAAAGAAAGAGTCACATATCATCCCATTTTTAATTCCAAGGCCCTCTACAATAAATCCCAGCACTCTGTAGGAGTAAAAACTAAAGGCAAGCGTTCTATTGTCTGAAAAATGGATTGCAGCTTTTCTTTGAGCAAATGAGGATCCCAAGGATTTTAGCAGAAGACTCCCAACAAAAAAATCTCTAGGGAGGACACTTGATCATATCCTTTGTACCTGATCTTGCCTCAGTAAATAATAGAGTTGTATAATAGAGTTGATTTACATCTCTCTCCAAGGCATTCTAGGAAAATGTTTCCACTGAGAGGAATCTGGTCCTGAAGTCTCAATTCTGACTACTATCATTGCTACTGAAGTCTCCTTCCTTGGCAAGCCTTCTGGAGACCCATGACTGGAACTAATAGACTTGGTATTTCCTTATTTTTCCCCTCACCATTCATGAGATACTCAGTGTCTGCAGAAATCTGCACTCTCTCATTTTCACTGAAGCTTCCCATTGTTTAGCCAGGGACCACAGGATGAAGAAAAACAGAGGACCTGATTGTGGTGTCCTATCATGGAGATGAGGAGGCAAAGGAGAAATTTGCCTGGTTCCTTGGTTTGTCTGTGTTTAGCTTTCCAGCAAAACTATTCATCCACTCTTTCATTCTAAAAAAGCTAATGAAGTCAAGCATAAACAAACACATTCTTCTCTCTTCTGGGTAATTTAAATGAAATCTCTCTGCTTCTCTGAAGTGATTCCGTAGGTGAATATCGCAAACAAAGGTCTAAACTCTTCCATCAGGGTTCAGAGGTAGACCAGTTCAAGGTGCTCAGTGGTCTTGGCCCAGCTGCTCAGCATATCTAAGCTCGGGGCTGAAGTCCATGGTTGACAACTCTATGCCTCAGAAACAGTGGAACTTTCTACCATAAGGGCAAACCGCATCTGTGCAGGAGTTAGAGCTTTCCTGGGGAGTTAGTCCACAAGTTTGGAATGAACTCCCACGGGACCATCACAGACCTCACTACCTTCTGCGCTAAGTGGAAAGTGCACTTCTTCAACCTTCCCTTCTCTCACATAAACACATCGTATCACGCACGTTAAAAGAAAACAACCAAATCAAAACCAAACCCAATTGTACCAATGCAAACACTCCACTGCACACACACAATTTCTCTGCTGTGGCGAGGATGAGAGAAAGAGCAAACTACTCATGACAGATGTTAGTCACATTGCTTAATGCATGTCAGGAAGGCTCCCAGATACCTCAGTGATGACAGTGTTATAAAAACCTAGATAGAATAGAGTAGAATAGAATCATGTGAAAGAGTCTGTGGTACTGTTTCCCTCTCCACTAACAAGAAAAAGGGAAGCTACACAGCTGAGCCATCATATATCTCAAATCTTCCAACTATCATTAACCGTGACAGAATGCCTCTGTTCTCCAGCCTCTCCCGGTCCCCCTCAGCCTTTGCCATGGAAAACAAACCCTTTCCGATCAAGCACACTCATTTCTGCACAGCCCACAAGGCAACATTCATTGGGGAGGCAGTGAAGAAAGTGCAGCACAGGGGTGAGGCTGTGACTCTCAACCATCTCAGAGCAGATGGACTGCTGAATTCTAAACCAGTTATAGCTGCTTTACGGTCAGTGGTTTCAGACCTAGGCACAGAGAATGACAGTAATCACCATGCCAATCACCATGGCTAAGCCCAAATCCAACAACAGGAGGATTCAGTCTTCTTTCCAGTCATGGACAGAAATGGATTTTTCTTGCGGCTGTGGCTATTTAAGTATTGAAAACAGTGAGGAGTCCAGGTAAACAGCAAAGTCTTAATGGTCGGAGGGTACCCTCAACGGAAGGTAATTATTACTGATGTTACAAGAGTGGTGAGGTCTTCAAAATGCTTCTTTCACCCACAGCATGACCTCACTCTTTCCAAGAATCAGATTCAAGCAGCGGCATTTTATCCACTCCAAATCTTTGGCGAGCTGAGATGATGCTTCTTGTATCTGATGAGAAGATGGCCAAGAGCTGACAGTGAGCTCTGTATTGTTGACATTTTAGCCCATGCTGTTTGTTCAACAGGCTGCAGCCCAGCAGGCTTCACACTGGGTTTTGAAGCTCCACTGGTGAGGCCTGTTGTATTCATTTAGAGGGATTATATGGGCCCAAAGAGTTAAAGATGTCAACAAGACTCTTTTGCTGTCCAATATTAAACAGTGTGAAGCAAGGTTCAGGATTTGGTGTACAGAAACCTCAGTCTGCTTAGTACCAAGGAAAATACACCATGAAATGTCATTTTAACCTTTTATTACATGTATAGAAGAGAAAGAAAAACAGTTAAAGCATTTGAAAAGTAAAGTATTAAGTAAGGGTTTCATTTTAACAACATCCCTTGTTCCCTTTTACTGGAGAGAGTTTTTAGATGGAAAAAACCCTCGTTTGACAGTCTCACAGGGAAAGTCCGACCATATTCCTGTTAGACAAAACAAGACAAAACACACACAAAAGGAGTCTTTGTGTTAGTTCAATAGGCCTTTATGTTTGGACTAATTCAGTCTCCGTCTAGCTTTCCCACCTTTTCCCATCAATATCTGTTGTTTTAGGTTATTGTGGCGTGTTATGAACATACATGTACTTTTCACAGTTGAGCTCACCATTAGAATAAATTTATAGGCCCAATTATCACAACAAACCACTACAGGTGGAAGAACAGGTTCCCCTCTCCCAACACTGAGTGGGGTCTGGGAGGAATGGCAGACACCATCCCAAAAGGATCCGGCTCACCCATGCTATATCTCTGAAGCAGGACAGGGGGATTCAGCAAGTTCACAGATGACACTAAGCTGGGGAGAGAGGTAGATATGCTGGAGGGTAGTGATAGGGTCCAGAGTGACCTAGACAAATTGGAGGATTGGGCCAAAAGAAATCTGATGAGGTTCAGCAAGGACAAGTGCAGAGTCCTGCACTTAGGGCAGAAGAATCCTATGCACCGGTACAGGCTGGGGACCGACTGGCTAAGTGGCAGTTCTGCAGAAAAGGACCTGGGGATTACAGTGGATGAGAAGCTGAATATGAGTCAGCAGTGCACCCTTGTTGCCAAGAAAGCTAACGGTATATTGGGCTTTATTAGTAGGAGCATTGCCAGCAAATTGAGGGAAGTGATTATTCCTCTCTATTCAGCACTGGTGAGGCCACATCTGGAGTATTGCGTCCAGTTTTGGGGCCACCACTACAGAAAGAATGTGGACAAATTGGAGAGAATCCAGCAGAGGGCAATGAAAATGATCAGGGGGCTGGGGCACATGACTTACTAGGAGAGGCTGAGGGAACTGGGGTTATTTAGTCTGCAGAAGAGAAGAGTGAGGGGGGGATTTGATAGCAGCCTTCAACTACCCGGAGGGGGGTTCCAAAGAGGATGGAACTAGGATGTTCTCAGTGGTGGCAGATGACAGAACAAGGAGCAATGGTCTCAAGTTGCAGTGGGGGAGGTCTAGGTTGGATATTAGGAAACACTATTTCATTAGGAGGGTGGTGAAGCACTGGAATGGGTTACCTAGGGAGGTGGGGGAATCTCCTTCCTTAGAGGTTTTTAAGGGGCCCGGCTTGACAAAGCCCTGGCTGGGATGATTTAGTTGGTGTTGGTCCTGCTTTGAGCAGGGGGTTGGACTAGATGACCTCCTGAGGTCTCTTCCAATTCTATGATTCCATAGTCAATTGTATTCAATGCTGCATAGAGGTCCAGCAATATAAGTATAAGAATATGTGTGTTTGGCAAGGCCTGTTCCAGGAAACAAAGACACTGAAAAAGAACAAGAAAAATATCCTTTTTTTCTGAAAGAGGTCTGCTGATTTGTCTCAAGGAGTTCTGTTACTCATTCCTAGGATGTAAGCTGCCCATGTGACCAGCACCAAAGAACTGAAATGACGGCCTCAAGTAATAATGTAATTTACATCATACCAGGACATCCGGGGCCAGAGAATGGACAACTCAGTTGCTTAATTCTGATTTTCAACTGAATGTGCAGTCTGTGGTTTGATGAACGGACCTTATAGTCATGCTGAATGTGACATGCAGGAAATCTGATCTGATCTCTTGCTACCAGAAGCACAGCCTTGGGCAACCTCTCTTTGATGCTCCAATGTCTCCAGAAAACCCCCTAGATAAACAAGGAAAGCAAGAGGGGAAGCCAAAGTATACACTGACCAAATGGGGCACAAAGGAGGGCAGTTATGCATACATAATCACTGCTGTGGCCAGCACTAGAGTCTAAGGGGATTGGGGGTGGGAGGTGAGGTAGGGAAGAGAGTGTTACTCTGGTTGACAGTCTGTGTGGTGTGAAGGCCACAGAACAGTGGGTTCCTATGAAGCCACATAAGCCACACAAACTTAAGTTCAACACTAATTTTCTCCCAGTATTTGTCAACCAGCATTGTACTTTGCCTCCCATATTTTTAGTAGAGACCAAAATAGAGAGAAATTCTCCATATCTTGCTTACAATATCCTCATGCATTATCATAGCACAGACCTAAATAATACCAAAAGACCTTAAAAATATACCACCATTAATTTCATACAGCCTGACATGCGTGGTGAAGGCTGACCTTTCCTTGGCGGATTCATCTAGCGGTACCTGCGAGTACCCGTTGGTTAAGTCCAAGGTAGAGATGAACTGGGCCCGTCCCCGTTTCTCTAATAGTTCATCTGTGCATGGCATTGGATAGTTGTCTGGGTGAGTTACAGCATTTAGCTTATGGTAGTCCACGCAGAAACGTATCTCCCCATCTGGTTTGGGAACTAGAACCACTGGAGATGCCCATGCACTGCCAGAGGGGCAGATTACCCCCATCTGTAGCATATCCTGGATCTCCCGTTCTATAGCAGTTTTAGCTTGAGGAGACACCCAGTAAGGTTGGACTTTAATTGGGCGAGCATTACCTGTGTCAATGGAGTGGTATGCCCGTTCTGTCAGTCCTGGGGTGGCTGAGAACATCGGCGCATAGCTAGTGCACAGCTCCTTGATCTGCTGTCGCTGCATACGCTCAAAGGTCAGGGAAAGGTTCACCTCTTCCACACCACCAGCACTTTTCCCTTTGTAGTAGACACCTTCAGGCCACTCAGCGTCATCTCCTCCCTGGGCTGTAAACTGACAAACCTTTAATTGTCTGGAATAAAAGGGCTTTAGAGAATTAATATGGTACACCTTAGGCTTTCGGTTGGAGGTGGGGAAAGCTATGAGATAATTAACAGCTCCCAGGCGCTCCTGGACCATGAATGGCCCTTCCCACGACGCTCGCATTTTATGGGCCTGGAGCGCCTTTAAGACCATGACCTGGTCTCTGACTTTGAAGGAACGCTCTCTGGCATGTTTACCATACCAGGCTTTTTGCTCTTTTTAAGCATCCTTTTGGTTTTCTTTAGCAAGGGCTAAAGAGGTTCGGAGGGTGTTTTGTAGGTTGGTCACAAAGTCCAGAATGTTAGTTCCTGGAGAAGGTGTAAACCCCTCCCATTGCTGCTTCACCAACTGTAATGGGCCCTTAACCTCGAGGCCATATACAAGTTCAAATGGGGAAAACCCTAAACTGGGATATGGTACAGCTCTGTAGGCAAAGAGCAACTGCTGCAACACTAGGTCCCAATCATTGGAGTGCTCATTTACGAATTTACGTATCATGGCCCCCAAAGTCCCATTAAATTTCTCCACCAGGCCATTTGTTTGATGATGGTAAGGGGTGGCAACCAAGTGATTCACCCCATGAGCTTCCCAAAGGCTTTCCATAGTTCCTGCCAGGAAATTAATCCCTGCATCTGTGAGGATGTCGGAGGGCCAACCTACCCTGGCAAAAATGTCTGCTAGTGCCTGGCACAGACTTTTAGCCCTGGTGTTGCTTAGAGCTACTGCTTCTGGCCATCAGGTAGCAAAATCCATGAAAGTCAGTATGTACTGCTTTCCTCTGGCTGTCTTTTTCGGAAAAGGACCCAGAATATTCACAGCTACTCACTGAAATGGAACTTCAATGACGGGGAGTGGCTGGAGAGGGGCTTTGACCTGGTCTTGGGGTTTTCCCACTCTTTCGCATACCTCACAAGACTGGACATAGGTGGAAACATCCTTGCCCATTTCCTCCCAGTGGAATGACCTCCCCAAATGGTCTTTGGGTCTGTTCACCCCAGCATGGCCCCTAGGATGATCATGAGCTAAGCTCAAGAGCTTGACCCGGTACTTAGTTGGAACTACCAACTGTCTCTGAGGATGCCAGTCTTCCTGGTGTCCACTAAGAGTTTCCTTGTATAAAAGTCCTCTTTCTACAACAAACCTGGATCGATTAGAAGAGCTGACAGGTGGTGGGATGCTCCGTGCCATCGTCCAAGCTCTCTGGAGGCATTCATCTGCTTTCTGTTCGGTCTAGAACAGAACCCTTGATGCTGGAGACATCAGTTCCTCATTGGATTGTGGACCTAGGCTTGGTCCCTCTGGAAACGATGTAGGGGATGGGGCTGTTTCTGTTGACTGTGAATTGCTCTCCGCTGGTGCACTATGTTGGGGTTCAAGCTCCGGCTGAGCCTCTCGTGTAGGGTTATCCGCTGCTGCCGGTTCAGGTTCAGTGGAGCCCTCTGGTATTGGGGTTGCAAGTACTGGATTCAGTGTTGGCAATGGGTCTGGTGCTGGTTGTTCCACCAGTTCCGGTTCTGGGACTGGCTCTGTCTGGGTCTCTGGGACTGGATCCACTACTGCTGTTACAGACGCTGGCATGGGGTCCAGTTCCATCACCTCTGACCGGGTCCTGGTAGAAGTTTCCGGAAAAGAGCTAGGCATAACGGCTTGCTTAGCCTGGCTGCAGGTGACCATTCCCACCCTCTTGGCTAGCTTCACATGATTGGCCAAGTCTTCCCCCAACAGCATGGGGATGGGATAATATACTGGACAGGCAACTTGGCTGTAGGCAAATTGAAAGAATTGGACTTGAAGGATCGAATTGTCACTTGGATCTCTGGGTTGATTAAATTGGGGTCCACTAAGGAAGCATGGATAGCCGACCCTTGTGCTCTGGTGTCCCTCCAAGCGGTGACCTTCTTCCCGCCCACACTCACAGTTTCCCTCCGCTCCAAGGGTATCTGGGAGGTATCTGGGCCTGCCGACCTCTGGTGTGATTCCGGTGCAATGAACTGTAATCTGTTGGGGGTCTTGGGGCAGTTGGCCTTCACATGCCCCGGCTCGTTACATTTAAAACATCGTCCAGCTGACGGGTCACTGGGGCAAGGTGGGTTGCTGGAGAACGGGGTGGTGGGATGATAAGGTTTCTGGAGTATTTCTTGGTGTGTAGTTGGGGCCTTGGGCTGCCCCCAGTAGTAGGGTGTGGTCTGAGGGTGTCCCTTCTCGTATCCTCTCCAACTGCGACCAGGATTGTTCCTCTCTCCTCCCTCCCCCCGTTTTGTTCTGGCTTGCCCCGCCTCTCTGGCGGTCTGGGTCTGCTCATTTCAATCAGCATAAGAAGCAAGACTTTCTGCTGAGTCCATTTCCTTATCCCATAAACACTGTTTTATTTCCTCCGTGGACATATTCAGGAATTGCTCCTGAGCTATCAAATCACACATTCCGTCAAAGCTAGTGATACCCCTTCCTTGGACCCATTTACGTAACAGATCCTTCATTTGGTTTAGATAAGCCACATTACTTAGTCCAGGCCCTCTCTTAAGGGTTCAAAATTTTACTCTGTATGTTTCAGATGTAATTTGAAATTGCTTTAAAACCAAATCCTTGAACTTATTATAGTCAGAAGCCTCATCAATAGGCATCTTACTGAATATGTCCAGAGCTCTTCCAGTTAATTTTGCGACCAATGTGGTCATCTTGTGAGCTTCAGGAATTTTATGGAGAGTGCACAGTCTCTCAAAGGTGAGAAAATATTCAACAATATCACTGGATTCATCATACTGTGGACATAGTCGCTCCCATTTGTGGATTGTTGGGAAAGGATGGTTAGGGTTATCCGGTAGATTCCGCTCAGCCTTTGCCTTCTCCATCTCCAGTGCATGCTTCCTCTCTTTTTCCTTCTCCTCCTCAGCATGCTTCCTCTCTTTTTCCTTCTCTGCCTCAGCATGCTTCCTCTCTTTTTCCTTTTCCTCCATTTCTTTTCCCCTGCCTCCATAGCTCTCCTGTGGGCAGCCTCTTGGTTTTTTTCTACCTCCATAGCTCTCCTGTGGGCAGCCTCCCTTTCCTCCTCAGCATGCTTCCATTCTTTTTCCTTTGTCTCCATAGCTTTCCTGTGGGCAGCCCCTTTGGCTGTTTCCTTGGTTTCTGTCATGTTTGCCTCTCTGTTTTTAACTAACTTTACACCCGAGAGTTAGAAATAAAACAAATGAACAAACAAAAAACTTGGCTTGTCAAAATATATATATATATATATAGGTTGTGCTGTAACCGGATACCCATGTTCTCTGATAGTGATTGTCAGCCTACAGAAAAATCCTTAAAAAAAAAAAAGCAAAACCAAACACCTTTGTCTCCAGGCAAATAGACAGAAAACCCCTCTAGTTGCTGTTAGGTAAAAACAACTTCAGGCCTGTGAAGACTTGTGAATTTCCCTGCAGGAGGTTAACTACCCTGCCTTTAGGTAGGGAAAACTCCAGCTCACAAAAGACAATTACCTTTTGTCTCTGCTCTGGCCCCCAAGCAGAGACAAAAAAAAACTGCTTTCAGCTTAAAACCTGCTTTCCAGCAGCCCAAAGGAAAAAATTATTTCCTTTTAAAAAATCTGTGCTTTTGATTCAAAAAATCTCAAATTGATCTCAAAATGATTTCAAGTTAATCCCACCACTCTGCCACCATGTCAAGGTTCCTTCCCCACTCTGAACTCTAGGGTACAGATGTGGGGACCTGCATGAAAAACTCCCTAAGCTTATTTTTATCAGCTTACGTTAAAACTTCCCTAAGGTACAAACTATTTTACCTTTTGCCCCTGGACTTTACTGCTGCCACCACCAAGCATCTAATAAATATATAACTGGGACAGAACCCACTTGGAAATGTCTTTCCCCCACAAAATCCTCCCAAACCCTACACCCCCTTTCCTGGGGAAAACTTAATAAAAATCCTCACCAATTTGCATAGGTGAACACAGACCCAAACCCTTGGATCTTAAGAACAATGAAAAAGCAATCAGGTTCTTAAAAGAAGAATTTTAATTGAAGAAAAAGTAAAAGAATCACCTCTGTAAAATCAGGATGGTAAATTCCTTACAGGGTAATCAGATTCAAAACATAGAGAATCCCTCTCGGCAAAACCTTAAGTTACAAAAAGACACAAAAACAGGAATCTACATTCCATTCAGCACAACTTATTTTATCAGCCATTTAAACAAAACAGAATCTAACGCATATCTAACTCCTTTACAGGAGTTCTGACCTGCATTCCTGCTCTGGTCCTGGAAAAAGCAACACACAGACAGAGAGAACCTTTGTTTCTCCCCCGCCTCCAGCTTTGAAAGTATCTTGTCTCCTCATCGGTCATTTTGGTGAGGTGCCAGCGAGGTTATCCTAGCTTCTTAACCCTTTACAAGTGGAAGGGTTTTTCCTCTGGCCAGGAGGGATTTAAAAGTGTTTACCCTTCCCTTTATATTTATGACACCAGGCGTCCGGTTCTTGACTGGAATACCTGGTCAAAAATACCTGGTGCTTCAGTCAGTACTGCTGACCAGGCCGTTAAAAGTCCAGTCAGCAGCACAGCGGGGCTAAGCCAAGAACGCTACCTGACCTGGCTCCACGTGGCTGCTGGAAGCAGCCAGCATGTCCCTGTGGCCCTGAGTGCCGGCTCCTCAGCTCCCAGTGGCTGGGAACCATGGCAGTGCTTGCTGGCAAGGCCAGCGCATAGAGCCACCTGGCTGCTCCTGTGCCTAGGAGCTGCAGGGACATGTCAGCCGCTTCCAGGAGCCATCTGAGGTAAGTGCCGCCTGGAGCCCACACCCTGAATCCCCTCCCAGACCCCAGACCCCTGCCCCAGCCCTGAGCCCCCTCCTACACCCAAACTTCCTCCAAGATCCTGCACCCCCTCCTTCATCTGAACACCTCAGCCCCAGCCCTGAGCCCCTTCCTGCACTCCAAACCCCCAATCCCTGGCCCCACCCCAGAGTCCACACCCCCAGCCAGAGCTAGCACCTCTCCCCGCACCACAAACCTATACCCTAGCCCTGATCCCCCTTCTGCATCCCAAACCCCTCATTTCTGTCCTCACCCCAGAGCCCGCACCCGCAGCTGGAGCCCTCACCCTCTCCCACACCCCAAGCCCCTGCTCCAGCCTGGTGAAAACGAGCAAGTGAGTGAGGGTGGGAGAGAGCAAGCAATGGAGGGAGGGGGTGTGGAGTGAGCGGGAAGTGAGTGAGGTGTCTTGGGGAAGGTGTGGAGTGAGGGTCTTGGGGAAGGGGCGGGGCAAGGGTGTTCGATTTTCTGCAATCAGAAAGTTGGCAACCCTACCTTTTACCCCTGTCCGTGCCCCCGGGGGGGTGGGGGGGTCATGGAGAGGGGTAAGGAGCCAAGGCTGGGGCCACAGCTGTGGGTCGGTTTGGGGCCAGGAGCGGGGTCAGGGCCAGGAGTGGAGCCATGGCCGGGGGACCAAGGCAGGGGTTGGCTCTGGAGCCAGGGCTGGGAGCAAAGCCACGGCTGGGGGCAGAGCGGGGCTGGGTAGTGTTCCCTCCCCACCCACCATGGGGGTTGGCCTGGACCCCCATGTCCTCCCAAATGTTCCTCAGACCCCCCACCAGGGGAGCATGCCCCACAGTTTGTGTTCATAGAGTTACACTGCTATGTAAGCTGGGGTGATTTAGACAGCTTCGGAATCATAAAAGCAGCAAAGAGAACTGTGGCACCTTATAGACTAACAGACGGATTGGAGCATGAGCTTTCGTAGGTGAGTACCCACTTTGTCAGATGCATGTCATCTGAATCATAATGTCTTTTCTTTCTATACATGAGGGCCCTCCTTGGCATTTTGAACTCTTCTGTGGGAGCTTTCTTTAAAAGTTCCAGCCTGGGAAATATTTTTCAGTGTCTGCTGACCTTTGACAAAACATTTCAGTCTCTGGTAAATTTAAATAAACCATCCTCTTGTTTGCACATAAGATAGGGCCCTTTTGAGAAAGCCGATGACCTTCAAACCAAGCTGAGGCTGCAGCAGCTTTCCTCTGAGGAACACTGAGGATATCCAATGTAGGAGCAATAGAAATATAACAATTCCTTTTTCTGACGCCCTGTGCAAAAAGGTTATTAGAAAAGTACATAAAAGGGTACATTGTTTTTTATGTAAATTTAACAAAATTGTTCATTTGGTGCATGATTTGCACACTTACCCTCAGTGGCAAAACAGGGTATTTGATCGGGACCACTGCCATATCTGATACTTGCAATAGTTGCATATTCACCTAAACTGCATAAACTTGCATGTTCATTAGAGTCCTAAAGTTGAAATTGTTATCAAAACAGACTCCCATAAAATGACATCAGGCATCATTTTCTTTGCATCATATTTTTAAGACTAGTGCAAGCATAGCCAAGTGACCCCATTCCTTGTTCCGTTGAATTCAAGTAACTTTAGTTAGTGTAAGATTTAACTTTATCTTCATATTTTGTTTGCTTTGGGCACTGTGGCTCTTTTAAATGCCAGATTCAGTACATTTCCACTTAGTACCATTCATAACAATATTCAGCATTTATGTAGTGCCTACACGTTCAAAATGCTTTATAGACATTGTCTAGTTTTATTTGTTATAACTTTAAAATTACACTGGTTTTTGTTTGGTTTTAAATATATCTTTCCCACCTATGGTTACATTATCCATAATGACTGCTGAGAAAACAAGTTTTACAATAAAAGTTTTAAACTCTATTAAAATGAGCTGGTTTCCAAAATGTAGTGTAAAACATTTGGACTTCATTTTCTTCCAGACACATTAAGCTTTTATGGCTTCATTCTTTAAAGATAGGTGTATGCTCTATGATTCATATTCATATTTCTGCTGTGGTACCTTATCAAATAGATGTACCATATTGCATTTCACTTTAAATAAGGGGTTTGAAATCACCATATTTGACCATTTTAAAAAAATTATTCTCTTGTCAATTCCCCTAGAAACTCACATTCATGTCCCATAACTGATCTCCTGGAAGCAATTTTATTTTATATAGGATTCTCCCTCCATGCCCTAAAAGATGGCAGCCCTGTAGACCTGTGTTACACTATTAATTTTCCACCTGAAACCAGATATTTGTGAATTTTGGTTCAGGTAAAAAATCTGACTATGTCCATCAGCAAACGCATTTTAGTCACAAAAATGGTGATATTTGGTCCCAGATAAACCCCAGAATATCTGTTGATTTGCCTGGACACAAGTTCATTATTTTTGCAGAAAGACTTCACCATTCAAATGATAGTTTTCTTCATGTAAAATCTGCCTTTTTCTTTCTCATAAAACATCAAACATTCTGCTTCTGAAGATGGCTGAAAGGCCATTTCAAATTGGATGTACCAACAGTGTGAATTTTATCACACAACTGTAACCCTCTCTATGTTTTTATTTACAGCCTGTCATAAATATAAAGGGAAGGGTAAACCCCTTTGAAATCCCTCCTGGCCAGGGGAAAGCTCCTCTCACCTGTAAAGGGTTAAGAAGCTAAAGGTAACCTCGCTGGCACCTGACCAAAATGACCAATGAGGAGACAAGATACTTTCAAAAGCTGGGAGGAGGGAGAGTAACAAAGGGGTCTGTCTGTAGTCGTCTTGGCCGGGGACAGAACAGGAATGGAGTCTTAGAACTTTTAGTAAGTGATCTAGCTAGGTATGTGTTAGATTATGATTTCTTTAAATGGCTGAGAAAAGAATTGTGCTGAATAGAATAACTATTTCTGTCTGTGTATCTTTTTTGTAACTTAAGGTTTTGCCTAGAGGGGTTCTCTATGTTTTTGAATCTAATTACCCTGTAAGATATATACCATCCTGATTTTACAGGGGGGATTTCTTTATTTCTATTTACTTCTATTTTTTATTAAAAGTCTTCTTGTAAAACACTGAATGCTTTTTCATTGTTCTCAGATCCAAGGGTTTGGGTTTGTGGTCACCTATGCAAATTGGTGAGGCTTTTTATCCAACATTTCCCAGGAAAGGGGGGGTGCAAGTGTTGGGAGGATTGTTCATTGTTCTTAAGATCCAAGGGTCTGGGTCTGTAGTCACCTAGGCAAATTGGTGAGGCTTTTTACCAAACCTTGTCCAGGAAGTGGGGTGCAAGGTTTTGGGAAGTATTTTGGGGGGGAGGACGCGTCCAAACAGCTCTTCCCCAGTAACCAGTATTAGTTTGGTGGTGGTAGCGGCCTGTCCAAGGGGTAATATTTTGTACCTTGGGGAAGTTTTGACCTAAGCTGGTAAAGATAAGCTTAGGAGGTTTTTCATGCAGGTCCCCACATCTGCACCCTAGAGTTCAGAGTGGGGGAGGAACCTTGACATGGTGGCACAGCGGTGGGATTAACCTGAAATCATTTTGAGATCCAGTTGAGATTTTTTGAACTAGAAATACAGATTTTAAAAAGGAATTTTTAGGAAGTCCAGAAGGCAGCTTTGAAACTGAAAGCAGCTTGGTTTCTCTCTGCTTTGTGGCCAAGCAGAGACAAAAGGGGATTATCTTGTGAATTGCAGATTTTCTTTGCCTGGAGGCAGGGTACTTAACTCCTGCAGGGAAATTCACAGTCTTCCAACCCAGAGGTTTTTTTTTTTTTCTTTTCTTCCTAAAAGTAAATAGGGGGTGTGTGCTCTACACATTTGCCTGGAGACAAAAGTGGCAGGGTTTTTTTTTTAGGATTTTGATTTTTTTTTTTTTGTTTTACAAGGAGCACAGGTTTGAAAAGAAATTTTTTTTCTTCTTTGGGCTGGGTAAGCAGGTTTCCAAGTAGTTGGAGGTTTTTTGCTTTAATTTGGGCCCAGAGCAGAGACAAGGGAATTGTCTTTTTCTGTAGGCTGACAATCACTATCAGAGAATAGGTATTCTATTGCAGCACAGCAAAATTTTACAGCCAAGTTTTGTTTGTTTATTTCTAAACCTCGGGTGTAAAGTTAGTTAAAAACAGAGAGGTTAGAATGGCCAAATCCTCAGCTCGACTACAGCTGGAATTAGCCAAATTTCAGGCTGAGGAAAAACAAAGGGAACATGAAAGACAGATAGAACTCATGCAGCTGAAGAAGGAACAAGAAAGGGAGGCAGAACAACACCAAGAGGCTGCCCACAAGAGGGAAATGGAGGCAAGGAAGCATGTGGAGGAGGAGAGGGAAAAAGAGAGGAAGCATGTGGAGGAGATGGAGAGGATAAAGGCCCAGCAGAATATACCAACAAACCCTAGCAATCCTTCTCCAGGTACCACTTCCCATCCCAGAAAGTTCCCCACCTACAAGGCAGGTGATGATACTGAGGCCTTCTTAGAAAACTTCGAAAGGGCCTGCCTTGGGTACAACATCTCTACTGACCAATACATGGTAGAGCTGAGGCCGCAGCTCAGTGGACCCTTAGCTGAGGTGGCAGCTGAAATGCCTAAAGAACACATGAACAAGTATGAACTGTTTAAATCCAAGGCGAGAGTCAGAATGGGGATAACACCCGAGCAGTCTCGTCGGAGGTTCAGAGCCCTAAGGTGGAAACCAGATGTGTCATTTACCCGACATGCCTACCACATTGTAAAACATTGGGATGCCTGGATATCAGGAGCAAGTGTTGAATCTCCAGTAAATTTGCCCTTCCTAATGCAAATGGAACAATTCTTAGAGGGTGTTCCTGAGGAAATAGAAAGATACATCCTAGATGGGAAACCCAAAACTGTAATTGAGGCAGGAGAGATTGGAGCCAGATGGGTGGAGGTGGCAGAGAAGAAGAAAACTGGTCGCAGTTGGAGCGGAGGCCAGAAGGGACCACCCCAGACCACACCCTATTACCGGGGGCCGCCCAAAGCCCCACCTACCTCCCAAAGAACCCTCCAGACCCCTTATCGTCCCACCACCCCGTTCTCCAGCAACCCTCCTCGCCCCAGTGACCCGTCAGCTGGACGATGTTTTAAGTGTAACGAGCTGGGGCATGTAAAGGCCAACTGCCCCAAGAACCCCAACAGATTACAGTTCATTGCACCGGAATCACACCAGAGGTCCACAGGCCCAGATACCTCCCAGATACCCTTGGAGCGGAGGGAAACTGTGAGTGTGGGTGGGAGGAAGGTCACCGCGTGGAGGGACACCGGAGCACAAGTGTCAGCTATCCATGCTTCCTTAGTGGACCCCAATTTAATCAACCCAGAGATCCAAGTGACGATTCAACCCTTCAAGTCCAACTCTTTCAATTTGCCTACAGCCAAGTTGCCTGTCCAGTACAAGGGCTGGTCAGGAATGTGGACTTTTGCAGTCTATGATGATTATCCCATCCCCATGCTGTTGGGGGAAGACTTGGCCAATCATGTGAAGCAGGCCAAGAGGGTGGGAATGGTCACCCGCAACCAGGCTAAACAAGCCGTGAGGCCTAGCTCTGTTCCGGAAACTTCTATCAGGACCCAGTCAGAGGTGATGGACCTGGACCCCAGGCCAATGTCTGCAACAGCAGTAGTGCATCCAGTCCCAGAGACCCAGACGGAACCAGTCCCAGAACCGGAACCAGCCAAACAACCAACACCAGACCCCGTGTCAGCACTGAATCCAGTACTTGCAACCTCAACACCAGAGGGCCCCACCGAACCTGAACTGGCAGCAGCCGATAACCCTACACAAGAGGCTCAGCCGGAGCCTGAATCCCAACATAGTGCACCAGCGGAGAGCGGTTCACAGTCAACAGAAACAGCTCCATCCCCTATATCGCTTCCAGAGGGACCAAGCCTAGGTCCACAATCCCATGAGGAACTGATGTCTCCAGCATCAAGGGAACAGTTCCAGACCGAACAGGAAGCAGATGAAAGCCTCCAGAGAGCTTGGACGGCGGCACGGAGCAACCCACCGCCTCTCAGCTCTTCTAATCGATCCAGGTTTGTTGTAGAAAGAGGACTTTTATACAAGGAAACTCTTTCTGGGGGACACCAGGAAGACTGGCATCCTCAGAGACAGTTGGTAGTTCCAACTAAATACCGGGCCAAGCTCTTGAGCTTAGCCCATGATCACCCTAGTGGCCATGCTGGGGTGAACAGGACCAAAGACCGTTTGGGGAGGTCATTCCACTGGGAGGGAATGGGCAAGGATGTTTCTACCTATGTCCAGTCTTGTGAGGTGTGCCAAAGGGTGGGAAAACCCCAAGACCAGGTCAAAGCTCCTCTCCAGCCACTCCCCATCATTGAAGTTCCATTTCAGCGAGTAGCTGTGGATATTCTGGGTCCTTTTCCGAAAAAGACACCCAGAGGAAAGCAGTACATACTGACTTTCATGGATTTTGCCACCCGATGGCCGGAAGCAGTAGCTCTAAGCAACACCAGGGCTAAAAGTGTGTGCCAGGCACTAGCAGACATTTTTGCCAGGGTAGGTTGGCCCTCCGACATCCTCACAGATGCAGGGACTAATTTCCTGGCAGGAACTATGAAAAACCTTTGGGAAGCTCATGGGGTAAATCACTTGGTTGCCACTCCTTACCATCATCAAACAAATGGCATGGTGGAGAAGTTTAATGGAACTTTGGGGGCCATGATACGTAAATTCGTAAATGAGCACTCCAATGATTGGGACCTAGTATTGCAGCAGTTGCTCTTTGCCTACAGAGCTGTACCACATCCCAGTTTAGGGTTTTCCCCATTTGAACTTGTATATGGCCGTGAGGTTAAGGGGCCATTGCAGTTGGTGAAGCAGCAATGGGAGGGATTTACACCTTCTCCAGGAACTAACATTCTGGACTTTGTAACCAACCTACAAACCACCCTCCGAACCTCTTTAGCCCTTGCTAGAGAAAACTTACAGGATGCTCAAAAAGAGCAAAAAGCCTAGTATGATAAACATGCCAGAGAGCGTTCCTTCAAAGTAGGAGACCAGGTCATGGTCTTAAAGGCGCTCCAGGCCCATAAAATGGAAGCATCGTGGGAAGGGCCATTCGTGGTCCAGGAGCGCCTGGGAGCTGTTAATTATCTCATAGCATTCCCCACCTCCAACCGAAAGCCTAAGGTGTATCATATTAATTCTCTAAAGCCCTTTTATTCCAGAGAATTAAAGGTTTGTCAGTTTACAGCCCAGGGAGGAGACGACGCTGAGTGGCCTGAAGGTGTCTACTACGAAGGGAAATGTGCTGGTGGTGTGGAAGAGGTGAACCTCTCCATGACCCTTGGGCGTATGCAGCGACAGCAGATCCAGGAGCTGTGCACTAGCTACGCGCCAACGTTCTCAGCCACCCCAGGACTGACTGAACGGGCATACCACTCCATTGACACAGGTAATGCTCACCCAATTAGGGTCCAACCTTACCGGGTGTCTCCTCAAGCTAAAACTGCTATAGAACGGGAGATCCAGGATATGTTACAGATGGGTGTAATCCGCCCCTCTGAAAGTGCATGGGCATCTCCAGTGGTTCTAGTTCCCAAACCAGATGGGGAAATACGTTTTTGCGTGGACTACCGTAAGCTAAATGCTGTAACTCGCCCAGACAACTATCCAATGCCACGCACTGATGAACTATTAGAGAAACTGGGACGGGCCCAGTTCATCTCTACCTTGGACTTAACCAAGGGGTACTGGCAGGTACCGCTAGATGAATCTGCCAAGGAAAGGTCAGCCTTCATCACACATCTCGGGCTGTATGAATTTAATGTACTCCCTTTCGGGCTGCGAAATGCACCCGCCACTTTCCAAAGACTTGTAGATGGTCTCCTAGCGGGATTAGGAGAATATGCAGTCGCCTACCTTGACGATGTGGCCATATTTTCGGATTCCTGGGCAGACCACCTGGAACATCTACAAAAAGTCCTTGAGCGCATAAGGGAGGCAGGACTAACTGTTAAGGCTAAGAAGTGTCAAATAGGCCTAAACAGAGTGACTTACCTTGGGCACCAGGTGGGTCAAGGAACTATCAGCCCCCTACAGGCCAAAGTGGATGCTATCCAAAAGTGGCCTGTCCCAAAGTCAAAGAAACAGGTTCAATCCTTCTTAGGCTTGGCCGGTTATTACAGACGATTTGTACCGCACTACAGCCAAATCGCTGCCCCACTGACAGACCTAACCAAAAAGAAACAGCCAAATGCTGTTCAGTGGACCGGAAAGTGTCAGAAGGCCTTTAACAAGCTTAAAGCGACACTCATGTCTGACCCTATACTAAGGGCCCCAGACTTTGACAAACCGTTCCTAGTAACCACAGATGCATCCGAGCGTGGTGTGGGAGCAGTTTTAATGCAGAAAGGACCTGATCAAGAATTCCACCCTGTAGTGTTTCTCAGCAAAAAACTGTCTGAGAGGGAAAGCCACTGGTCAGTCACTGAAAAAGAATGTTATGCCATTGTCTACGCTCTGGAAAAGCTACGCCCATATGTTTGGGGACGGCGTTTCCACCTGCAAACCGACCATGCTGCACTAAAGTGGCTTCACACCGTCAAAGAAACTAACAAAAAACTTCTTCGATGGAGTTTAGCTCTCCAAGATTTTGATTTCGACATCCAACACATCTCAGGAGCTTCTAACAAAGTGGCTGATGCACTCTCCCGTGAAAGTTTCCCAGAATCAACTGGTTAAAATCGTCCTTGAGATGTGGAAAATATTGTTAGTCTTTATGTACTTGGTAGTATATTTAGAGATGCATGTGTCTTATTAACTCTGTTTTCCTAGAGCTCCAGGAAGAAATCCCAGCCAGTGTTTCACCCTAGCTGAGATTTGGGGGGCGTGTCATAAATATAAAGGGAAGGGTAAACCCCTTTGAAATCCCTCCTGGCCAGGGGAAAGCTCCTCTCACCTGTAAAGGGTTAAGAAGCTAAAGGTAACCTCGCTGGCACCTGACCAAAATGACCAATGAGGAGACAAGATACTTTCAAAAGCTGGGAGGAGGGAGAGTAACAAAGGGGTCTGTCTGTAGTCGTCTTGGCCGGGGACAGAACAGGAATGGAGTCTTAGAACTTTTAGTAAGTGATCTAGCTAGGTATGTGTTAGATTATGATTTCTTTAAATGGCTGAGAAAAGAATTGTGCTGAATAGAATAACTATTTCTGTCTGTGTATCTTTTTTGTAACTTAAGGTTTTGCCTAGAGGGGTTCTCTATGTTTTTGAATCTAATTACCCTGTAAGATATATACCATCCTGATTTTACAGGGGGGATTTCTTTATTTCTATTTACTTCTATTTTTTATTAAAAGTCTTCTTGTAAAACACTGAATGCTTTTTCATTGTTCTCAGATCCAAGGGTTTGGGTTTGTGGTCACCTATGCAAATTGGTGAGGCTTTTTATCCAACATTTCCCAGGAAAGGGGGGGTGCAAGTGTTGGGAGGATTGTTCATTGTTCTTAAGATCCAAGGGTCTGGGTCTGTAGTCACCTAGGCAAATTGGTGAGGCTTTTTACCAAACCTTGTCCAGGAAGTGGGGTGCAAGGTTTTGGGAAGTATTTTGGGGGGGAGGACGTGTCCAAACAGCTCTTCCCCAGTAACCAGTATTAGTTTGGTGGTGGTAGCGGCCTGTCCAAGGGGTAATATTTTGTACCTTGGGGAAGTTTTGACCTAAGCTGGTAAAGATAAGCTTAGGAGGTTTTTCATGCAGGTCCCCACATCTGCACCCTAGAGTTCAGAGTGGGGGAGGAACCTTGACACAGCCCCTCGGTTTACTTTGCTTCAAGCCTCCAGCTTTTAATAATATAATATAACATAAAAGCCAATATTAACAGTAAGCTTTCTTGTTAAAAGCAAGGAATGATAGTCTTGTGATGAAGGCACTGGGCTGCATCTCTGGAGATTTTAGTTCAGTTCCTGGCCATGCTACAGACTGTCTTTGTGAGTCTGGCAAGTCTCTGAGGGTATGTCTACCTGCAATAAAACACCCATGGCTTTTCCCGGGTCTGCAGTCTCAGGGTCTCGGGACTCTGCAGGGCTATAAAATTGCAATTTAGACTTTTGGGCTCAGGTTCGAGCCCAGGCTCTGGGACCCTCCCTCTTTGCGGGGGTCCCAGAATCCAGGCTCCAGTTCAAGCCCAAATGTCTGCACTGCAGTTTTAGAGCTCCACAACCTGAGCTACAGTAGCTGACATGGGTCAGCTGTGGGTGCTTAATTGCAATGTAGACATACTCTCAATCTCTTTGTTCTCTGTCTATAATAATAATATAATGATAATAATTCTGTCTTGTCTATTTAGATTGTAAACTTAGGGCAAAGCTGTCTCTTACTATGTGTAAGTACAACGTGTAACACAATGGGGTCCCAGCTTCAGTTGGGGCCTCTAAACACCACCATAGCACAGGGCAGGGACTCTCTTTATCTTTGTACTTTGTACAGCATGGAACACGTTGCTGGCACTATTCAAACAAGTAATAAGAATACATTTAATTTCAAACTTGCTCCAATTTTAAAGTAGACAAGATTCTTACACCTCCCTTTTCCTGGAAACTTGTATAAACTCTAAATAAAACAATATAAAGTCTGGAAAAGAGAAGACTGAAAGGGGACATGATAACAGTTTTCAAGTACATAAAAGATTGTTACAAGGAGGAGGAAGAAAAATTGGTCTTTTTAACCTCTGAGGCTAGGACAAGAAGCAATGAGCTTAAATTGCAGCAAGGGAGGTTTAGGTTGGACATTAGGAAAAACTTCCTAACTGTCAGGGTGGTTAAGCACTGGAATAAATTGCCAAGGGAGGTTGTGGAATCTCCATCATTGGAGATTTTTAAGAGCAGCTTAGACAAACACCTGTCAAGAATGGTCTAGATAATACTTAGTCCTGCCATGAATGCAAAGGACTGGACTAGATGACTTCTCACGTTCCCTTCCAGTCCTATGATCCTATGATTCTATGATAAAGGTCTGATTGTATAGTCAAAAGAAAAGGAGTACTTGTGGCACCTTAGAGACTAACCAATTTATTTGAGCATAAGCTTTCGTGAGCTACAGCTCACTTCATCGGATGCTTATGCTCAAATAAATTGGTTAGTCTCTAAGGTGCCACTAGTCCTCCTTTTCTTTTTGCGAATACAGACTAACACGGCTGTTACTCTGAAACCTGATTGTATAGTGGTACCCAGTGTGGAAATTCCATTGAAGTCAATGGGAGTTCCATGTGCTCCAGGATTAGGTCTTGACTATGGTAGCTATGCTTTATGTATTGATGGGACTAATGATCATATGATTAATCCTTACAGCAAAACTGGCCATTCTATTCTTAGACCCAGCCCTGATTTACTGGGGAACCTTGGGCAAGTCAATTCCCTTCTCTGTGCCTCTGTTTTCCCATCTGTACAATGTGGGGAAATGATACTAACCTCCTTTGAAAAGTGCTCTGTAATCTACTCATCAAAGACTGTTAAATAAAAGCTAGGTGTTTTATTTATTATTTATTATTATTATTTTAGCTAGAAAGATACCTAATAAGTAATTATGAACAGATCCTTATCTACCAGAACGGTAGCATAATTTATACCAGATTGAACTCTCCATAGCCCTCCACATCTGATATCACATATAACTATGTGGCTGAAGGTAGAATTTCCATTCCATAACTTTTGCCAAACGTGGTGATACTGCTGCCCATATATATGGGCATCTCTTTTTCAACATTCAGGAGTTTTACTCCTTTGTGTCTTGCAACCACAGAACTAGCTCATCCTCAATCATATCAATACCTGAAAGAGTAAGTGTACCCAAATAAGTGACAAAATAGGGTCCAAATTGCAGTTCTCAAAAACATTATTTGGAATAGGTGAACTGGACCAGATACAATGAGAAATTCTCCAGACCCTGACCCTGAACCTTTGCCCAAAACTTGAACTCTTTGTATACCAAATTATTTTTAGTTTTAGGAAGCTTAGTTAATTTATTTTCATTGTGCTTCATTTTTGCGTGTCTCTGCACTTCTGGTTTCTGGCAATGACTAGAAATGAGAATGCCAAAGTACTGTGAGAGAGGCTGTTTGTTAGGATATAGATATTCAGGCCTGCCTGTAAAGGCCTATACGCTAAGAATTTAGGTGTATTCTTATCACTTGGCTAGTTATAGAGGTATTAAAGAAAGAATCAAAATCACTGTCTGCCAGTGTAAAGTCCTTCTCTTACTGTGACAGTCCGAGAGGCTAAGCATCAGAGGCAGCCAGAAGCTGGGAAGCGACAGGTCACATCCTCACATTCCAAACTAGTCACATTGAAATAAGGTGCTAATGGGCTGTTAGGAATACACTCCTGTCCTGATAATGCCTATCGCCTCCAGAGAAAGGGAAGTGAAGTTTCCACGGTATGCATCGGATGAAGTGAGCTGTAGCTCACGAAAGCTCATGCTCAAATAAATTGGTTAGTCTCTAAGGTGCCACAAGTACTCCTTTTCTTTTTGCGAATACAGACTAACACGGCTGTTACTCTGAAACCTGCCTAGAAGATGTAAAAGAAAACTTAGTTTGATAGCATCCTGTCTGGCAAGAACTCACTTATCAATAGCTGGGATGTGAAATCCTCACTTCTGTATTGTTTTGTCATTATAGTCCCCATTTCCCCATTGTTTGTCTGTATAATCTCTGTCTGGTTCTGTGATTGTTTCTGTCTGCTGTATAATTAATTTTGCTGGGTGTAAACTAATTGAGGTGGTGGGATATAATTGGTTACATAGTCATGTTACAATATGTTAGGAGTGGTTAGTTACATTTCAGGAAAACGATTGGTAAAGGTATAGCTAAGCAGAACTCAAATTTTACTATATAGTCAATCAGGAAGTGGGGGGTGGGGGGGTGGGGAAAATGGGAACAGGGAATGGGGGTGGGGAAATTGGAAACATGTTTTGCTAAAGGGGGAAATGGGAACAGGGAATGGGGGTAAGGAAATTGGAATCATGTTTTGCTAAGGGCAGGAATGGGAAGAGGGACACAGGTGTAAGGCTCTGTGGTGTCAGAGCTGGGAAGGAGGATACTAAGGAAGGAAACTGGAATCATGCTTGCTGGAAGTTCACCCCAATAAACATCGAATTGTTTGCACCTTTGTACTTCAAGTATTGTTGCTCTCTGTTCATGCGAGAAGGACCAGGGAAGTAAGTGGGTGAAGGAATAAGCCCCCTAACACTGTTCATATTGTATGTTTGGCCAAACCAGAAGGGGAAAGTCTAGAAATCTTGCAAGGGACTCTGTTCTCATGAGCTTTCTGTTCTCGTGGATTTTTTAAGCCAATTTTTTAGATTTCAAAGGTTCAGAAAATTCAGAAAATTAAGATAGGAAACTAAACTTTTGAGATTCTCTCATCATTCAACAATATAGGCTATTCAACTGGTGACCCAACAAAACTAGTGGAAGAATGAAGAGAAAATGAAAAAGAGGATAGAAATTCCAGAAAGTTAAATAAATGGTCAATTAGATAATAAATGAACTGAATGAGAGAAAAGTCCAGGAGACACAAGGTGCAAAGAAGATGATTATATTAAGAAAAAGGGAGACTCTCCAAGAGGCAAAGTGGAAGCAGAGATGGAAGATTCAGTTGGTGAAACTTCATTAGGCACAACGACACATGGCTGGTCATTCTTAGGGTGTCATAAAATGGATTTATGGAGGATGCTTCTAGACTTCTAAACAATGAATGACCAAACTGTCATGCCTTCCATTCTGCTCTCAAGTATCTAGGTGCGCTAAAGTCTCTCAAACTCATAGGATTTAAGGCCAGGAGGGACCATTGTGATCATCTAGTCTGAACTCCTGCACATTGCAGGCCACAGAACCTCACCCCCCACTCCAATAATAGCCCTTCTAACCTCTGGCTGAGTTACTGAAGTCCTCAAATCATAATTTAAAGACTTCAAGTTACAGAGAATCCAACATGTACTCTAGTTTAAACCTGCAAGTGACCCATGCACCATGCTGCAGAGGAAAATGACTTCCGCCCCGACCCCCGGTCTCTGTCAATCTGACCTGGGTGGAAATTCCTTCCCAACCCCAAATATGGAGATCAGTTGGCCGCTGCGTATGTTGGCAAGTCCCACCAACAGACACCGGGAAAGAATTCTCTGTAGTCACTCAGAGCCCTTCCCAGCTAGTGTCTCAGCTGTTGGGGATATTGCTACTAGCAGTTGCAGGTGGGCCACATGCCATTGTAGGCATCTCATCATACCATCCCTTCCATAAACTTATCAAACTTAGTCTTGAAGCCAGTTAGGTTTTTTGCTCCCCACTTCCTACCCTTGGAAGGCTGTTCGAGAACTTCACTCTTCTGATGGTTAAAAACTTTGTCAATAAACTTCTTGATGGCCAGTTTATATCCATTTGTTCTTGTGTCAGCATTGGTGCTTAGCTTAAATAACAAATCTCCCTCCCTGGTATTTATTCCTCTGATGTATTTATAGAGAGCAATCATATTTGCCCTCATCCTTCATTTACTTAGGCAAAACAAGCCAAGCTCCATGATTCTGCTTGTGTAAAGGAAGTTTTCTCTTCCACTGACCATCCTAGTAACTCTTCTCTGCACGTGTTCCAGTTGGAATTCATCTTTCTTAAATTTGGGAGACCAAACTTGCACACAATATTGCAGATGAGGAAATACCAATATCTTGTATAATGGAAATAACACCCCACTATCTTTACTGGCGATACCTAGCCTGATGCATCCTAGAATTGCATTAGCCCTTTCCACAGACACATCACAATGGCAGCACACAGTCATCCTGTGATTGACCAATGCACCCAGGTTTTCCTCCTCCTCTTTCTCTTCCAACTGATAAGTCTCCATCTTACAGCAAAAATTACTTTTGTTAGTCCCTAAGTGCATAAATTTGCACTTTGCACCATTTGCATTACTCCAGTTTTCAAGGTTGTCCATATCTTCTTGTATGATATTCTAGTCCTCCTTCGTATTGGCAATACCTTCCAACTTTGTGTCATCCACAAATTTTGTTTACACACTCCCTCTTTTTGTGCCAAGGTCATGAATGAAAATGTAAAATAAGATTCCCGAGACTGATTGCTGAGAAACTCCAATAGCAGCCTCCCTCCAGCCCTGACCTTTCAGTATGACCTATTGTAATCTCCTCTTTAACCAGTTCCTTATCCATCTTTCAGTTCTCATATTAATCCCCATCTTCTTCAATTTAACGAATAATTTCCTATGTGGAACTGTATCAAATGCATTACTGAAATCCAGGTAGAACAGATCTACTGCATTTCCTTTGTCTAAAAAATCAGTTATTTTCTAAAAGAAAGAGATCAGGTTGGTCTGGCACCATCTACCTTTTATAAAAACCATGTTGTGTTTTATCCCAAATACCATTCACCTCTATGTCCTTAACTACCTTCTCTTTCAAAATTCACTCCAAGATCTTGAATACAATTGAGGTCAAACTAACAGGTCTGTAGTTTCCTGGATCTGAATGCAAAGTCTGGAGATGAGCACAGAATCATAAGACAGTTCACTCAGTTCAACTACCTTTGTACTGTCACTGAGGATTTTAAATAAAGTGAATAATATAAGATGTTAAAAACAAAACATCTAAGTGTTCTTCTGTTGTTTATCAGTGCAGATTGAAAATACTTATCATGTCTCCTAATCCTTAATACTTCATTTTCTGTGTACATCTGAATTCTTTACCTCATTTTCTTTAGTAATAAAATTGGTATTGTTGTACACTTTAAGGGTTATTTCTTACTTGCAAAACTTTTGACATGATGACTATGATTAGTCTTATTGGTCAATAATTATAACATACATTCATCATGACTCCTAAATGTTATGAAAGTTAATAGTTAATTATTAGAATTTCTCAACAAATACTATATAGAGATGTATTATACAGTAGAATATCTTAACTTAATAGAGTTAAGGTAGCAAAGAATATTGTGTTTTTTTTTAAAAAAAGAAAAATTGGCATTCAGGCTAGCCTAAATGATTTATATTCACCCATTCATCCATCTACCTACCCACATATTGTGATGCTTTCATTCAAGCTTGTATCACAGCCTCTGTGCTCAATTTATTTAAAGTCTTTGATATGCAAAACCTTATAAATCCCTATTCAGTCAGTACTGGAAAATACAGGCATTTTAATAGAATGAATGGTTCTCCAATCATCTGCTCAAATCATCACAAAGTGCTGAATTTTCACAGCACTGCAGGAGTTTTTAGCCACATGACTCTATTCACGTTCAAACCTCACACATCACTTTGAAACTGTACCCCTTTAACATGTTGTTGTTAATAGTGTTACTATGTGCCCGCTGGGATTCCTGAGGAGTTTTTCTTTGGCTCACCACTGGTTTTAATTTATGTGGATAATATAAACCACTTGCACCTCTTGCCAACTACTAATTCTACTTTCTTTGTTAAAGTCACAATCCTTCATAAACCAGCTTTTATCATTCAAGTAACTTTTTTGACTTTTAGATTGATGTAACGTTAGTAAGTGGCTGGTGCCAATCCAACCCATATATTCATCAATTCTAAAAGCGACATGGATGATAATTACTAATTAAAAGAACCCATTATTAATATTATATATATAATATCTGGGAGAACTAATAGAGTAACAAAATCTGACAGCATTCTGTTTCCAGATTTTGTTAAGGGCAAATGCAGATTTTACACGTACGGTAGCTACCTGGTTGTCAGTATTGATTTGGTTGTTAAAAGAAAAGGAGGACTTGTGGCACCTTAGAGACTAACCAATTTATTTGAGCATGAGCTTTCGGGAGCTACAGCTCACTTCATCGGATGCATACTGTGGAAAGTGTAGAAGATCTTTTTATATACACACAAAGCATGAAAAAAACCTCCCCCCACCCCACTCTCCTGCTGGTAATAGCTTATCTAAAGTGATCACTCTCCTTACAATGTGTATGATAATCAAGGTGGGCCATTTCCAGCACAAATCCAGGTTTTCTCTCCCCCCCCCGCCCCCCCACACAAAAGCTCATGCTCAAATAAATTGGTTAGTCTCTAAGGTGCCACAAGTCCTCCTTTTCTTTTTGCAAATACAGACTAGCACGGCTGCTACTCTGAAACCTGTCATTTGGTTGTTGTTATTCTTTAACATTCATATTGTTGTAGTGCCTAGATGCCTCAACTAATCAGGGCCCATTGTGTCACACAAATAGCACATAACAGTCCCTGCCCCTTACAATCTAAAAGTAGCAACTTCCATTCTTGGATCTTCTCCACTTCTCTCCTAGATGACAATTCTTCATTTTACATAAATAAAATATGGTGTCATCTACCAGCAGCCTCCAATATTGCATTATAACCATGCAATAGTACAGTCCACTTAACACACTATTATTAATGAAGAACAATACTAAGTTTCTTCAATAGATTCATTTATGGATTTGTCTGCTGACAGTTTCTTTGCTTCCTTTATTTTAGATAGTTATTGTATGGCTGAATCAGCCTTCTAAAACAGGTAATTTATTTCTGTGTATTTAAGTCAAAGTTTGACAGAAACAGGAATGAAGCTGAGGTGCCATCAGAAACAAAATCCTTTTTGACACTGTTCAGCACTTTTTTCCATGGCTGAGCAGCCGAGCGCAAGTCAGGGAATAGCCAAATCTTGCAGCCATCCATCTCTATCTGATCTTTTTTCAGTGTTTTCATAAGAAGTTGCCCTCTGTTCTGAATGTGTAGCCATTATTATCCTGCTTGCCGGAGTTCATGGTTACTGTACTTTATAAGGAATTCAATAGCAGTGTTTGGGAATACTGGATCCTTACTGAGATCTACTCCATAACATGTTTTTGTTCTGAAAGCTCACAATGCTAAGATTTTTTGTCGCTGGTTTGATTCTCTCACATTTCTAGCCTACCATAAATTTAGGAACCTTTTTTTTAACATAGATATTTTAACCACTAAGCTCTTGGCCACCATGATGTTAATTTTACAAGATTCCAACTACTTAATTCTCAGACCTAAGGATTGCAGTTTACTAGAAAATTTAATCATTTTAAATTCTAGAAATTTCTCCCTATTGCTCAGTTCCTGGATTTTTCATTTCAAATTGACTCCATCCTGTCTGATGTCTTTAACATAATCTAGAGGCTTCTAGAATTTCTATCTCACCAGCCACAGCAGCTGGGGAGGAATAGAGACCTGAATAGGGCCTGCAGTTGACTGTAAGTGTGGGGACAATTTCTGTCCTTTCTTTATCTTATGCATTCATGAGTTAGAGGTAATTTTCAATCTATTAGCAGGGATGAGAAATGGAACCTTTAACATTGGAAAGCAAGATGTAAACATGACTTAATCTGCTTTTAGCAGCAACACTCCAGTTCTAGGTTTCAGAGTAACAGCCGTGTTAGTCTGTCTTTGCAAAAAGAAAAGGAGGACTTGTGGCACCTTAGAGACTAACCAATTTATTTGAGCATGAGCTTTCGTGAGCTACAGCTCACTTCATCGGTTGCATACCGTGGAAACTGCAGAAGACATAATATACACACAGAGACCATGAAACAATACCCCCTCCCACCCCACTGTCCTGCTGGAAATAGCTTATCTAAAGTGATCAGCAAGTTGGGCCATTTCCAGCATTTCCAGTTCTAGCTTTTTCCCCATTTTATTGTTTCTGAGCTGTTATAAAGAGATTTTGGTTGAAAATCTTATATCCTTTTTGCTTTCAGTATCCCTCTGATTGTTGAATGGGATGGATTCAAGTGGATTCATTCTCTTCATGGATAGAAATGTAGGATCAAGCAGACATCTTCTTGGCCCCTGAGGCTAAATCCCTTTTACTTTGGCTTTTCTCAAGGGGACTTGATCCATTGTTTTGAGACTTTCTAACTTCAGACACAACAAAACCACCAAACATTATTTGCATTTTCAATGCTATCTTCCTAAACAGAAGACTTCTAGTTTTATAACTCAGTTTAGAGTACAGCAAACACTGAAACATCCCTACAGATGACTCAGGTTTTCTTTTTGCTCATTTTGGTTTTATTGTGGGGTACCTAGATGCTTTAGGCAGTAAAAATACATTTAAATAATGCAATTACAGGAACACAATAAAATCTGCATGGATGTATTCATTCTGTTATGCTGTGGAGCCTCCTGACAAAATCATTCTTTCTTCTCTCCAGAGGTTCTAACCTTTTTTCATTGTCCAGACCTTATTCCTTCAATTGTTCCCTATATTACATTTCATTGAATGGTGCTTTTCACTTGCTTGCCCCTGGGATGTGTGAATGGGGATGTTTCATTGACTTTTCTAAACTCCTTTGAAAGACTTACTACCTTTTTCAATGAAACCTTTTGCTTTTCTGGAATTTCTCCTGTACATTTCATAATCTTTTTAGATTTGATGTATGTTTACTTACATCAATATTTCTATGTTAGCACCTTCTTCTAATAATCACCCATTATCCATCTTCTTAAATATGCAATACATATCCATTAGTTTATGTATATTTCTCCTTGCTAACACCATTCACCATTTAGTCACCATTCTGACCAGTAGGTTTTGGATCTAACCTAACCTGTAGACACATTTTGAGTCTTATAATTTTATTTTCAATTTCAGTGCTCAGTTAAAATACTTTAGCTGAATTTGTAGCCCACATACAGTACTGATCAGCACATGCCCTTTTATTCTCAGCATTACTTCCTTGAATTCACCCATTTACTCATTATTTCTTTTTCCTCCCTGCTGCTTGATTGTTAATCTCAGGAATTCACTACATTTATTTTTGTTATTATCATTAATTAACAGCAACGCTACTATTTAAACCTTTTAGCATAGTAATCTTTCTTTTTAGCCCTGTCTGTATAAATTTTGTTTGTCATGTTTCATTTAATTACAGTCTGTGGTGGAAATTGAAATACTACTCAGCACTGATTCATATTAATTTGATTGATTTTTTCAATGTTTATACAACCCTCAAATATACATTTTATCTGCTCTTTTCATGTCTATCAAAAGAGACTTTGCTGTCTTCTAGGGACTGCAAAGTGCCAGATTTTGTGATGTGGGCTTGAAACAGGCCAAAATGTAATGTATTATGTTAAATAAAAAGCTGATTTTTTTAAAAAATACACAATATTAAATAAACAACTAAAACAGCCATATGACTGGTCAGGTCACATAAAAATATTTTATCAAGACTAAATTAAAGAAAAGGTCTCCTTCCTTTTCAGATTTAACTAAGTGATCATAAGGTTTGCTGATCTTTTAAAATCTTTGAATATTCACATTAAACTGTAGCATATCACAGAACTCTTCAGGTTGGAAATCTTTGATAAGCAAAGTCCATTGCACACACACCCATTCTATCTTGCAGAGAAAAAAACTAACAGGAAATGCTACTGTTGCCCCTTTTTGACATGAGTGCCTTGTCAAAATTCAGGGCCCAGTTCCAGTTGGAAGGAGAACTTGATGGATCTGGTATTTTCTTTGATGCAGTCTCGTTTATTTACAAGGAATGTACAAGTCCTGCATCTTTGAATGCAGGAGAAAACAAGAACAAAAGGAGCTGTTTCTAAGCTTACAGGCCTAAGCCTCTTTAGCCAACAGACCCTAAAGCTTTCTCTCTATTTTTTAATTAGGTCATACCATGTTCACAGACTATTGCTTGGCTTTCTTACTTTTTTGCCTTTTCTTTTCTCTCTGGTCTTGTCCTTTACAGTCTTTTGTCTCTTCTTTTTGAATGAGGTAACATTGTCTTGTGCCTTTGATCAGTGGTTCTCAAACTTCTCACCTTCAGGCCCCACTTTTGTCAGAGCACATGAGTTTAGGCCCTCACAAGTGAGAAAAACAATGAGTGAAATTCTTATGCTACTGAAGTAAATGGCCACATTTCTACTGATTAAGACTGGGTCATCGTTTCATCCAATATTTACGTGTATCAACAATTTGTACAGTGTTTCATGAGGTGGATGAACTTCTTTCTGTGTCCATAGTTTATCCAGATTTTGAAAACTGACACTAATTGAAATTGGAAAGTAACCTGAGAGTCCCCACCAAGAAAATGAGATCCAAGGGGGAACAGGCTGAGGGGATAAAATGGGGCATTAGAGACTGGCCCCCTCAGCCTGATTCCCATGAACCTTCTGTCTCCCCATTCTGATCCTGCAATCTGTTCTTACTACATAATCATTTAATATCATTCTAGGGTGTACGAACAGGAATACTGCATGTAAGACAAGGGGACTAGTTGTCCCACTGTACTCAGCACTTGTGAGGCCTCAGCTGGAGTATTGTGTCCAATTCTGTGCACCCCACTGAAGGAAAGGTGTGGACAAATTGGAGAAAATCCAGAAGAGAGCAATAAAAATGTTAAAAGGTTTAGAAAACCTTATCTATGAGGAAAGGGTTAAAAAACTGGACATGTTCAGTCTTCAGAAAAGAAGACCAAAGGGGGACTGATAACAGTTTTCAAATATGTTAAGGGCTGTTTTAAAAGAAGATGATAATCACCATGTTCACTGAAAGAAAGACAAGAAGTAATTGGCTTAACCAGCTGCAAGAGAGATTTAGGTTTAATATTTGGAAAAACTTTCTAATTATAAGGATAGTTAAGTACTTGAATATGTTACCAAGGGAGGTTGTGGAATCCCCATCACTGAACGTATTTTAAGAACAGATTGGACAAACTACTGTCAGGGATAATCTAGGCTTATTTGATCCTGCCTCAGCCCAGAGGGCTGGACTTGGTGACCTCCCAAGGTCCTTCCAGTCCTCTGATTCTATGATTTACAAATAAACTTTACAACTTAAAAGAGGATTCCTAGTGGAAATCCAATGGACATTCAAGTAGGCTAAAGTATAATCTAGGAAGCTTTCTGCTGCTTTGCTTGTGGCCAACAGACTTAAAGGTGTTAGCACCCTAAAGCTTTTTTCTTTCCCCAAAATCTCCAGCCCTAGTTAAGTTTCATTGAGAGAAAAAGGGATCACCTAGGGAGACGTGAAGGTCGGTGTAATGGTTAGGGTGCTAACCTGGATATGGGCTCAATTTCCTGCTCTCTACAGACTTCCTTTGCAACCTTGTACAAGCCACTTTGTCTGTCCATGCCCCAATTCCATGTTTGTAAAAGGGGCATCCTGGTTATTTTCCTTCCTCCACACAATGGGACTGTCCCGTCCTCCCCTACATATTTATATTGCAAACTACTCCAGGCAGGGACAATGTATTTATTTGGTTTGTAAAGAACCATTCAGAGCTATGGTGCTTGTCATAAATATAAAGGGAAGGGTAAACCCCTTTGAAATCCCTCCTGGCCAGGGGAAAGCTCCTCTCACCTGTAAAGGGTTAAGAAGCTAAAGGTAACCTCGCTGGCACCTGACCAAAATGACCAATGAGGAGACAAGATACTTTCAAAAGCTGGGAGGAGGGAGAGAAACAAAGGGTCTGTGTCTGTCTATATGCTGGTCTTTGTCGGGGATAGACCAGGAATGGAGTCTTAGAACTTTCAGTAAGTAATCTAGCTAGGTATGTGTTAGATTATGATTTCTTTAAATGGCTGAGAAAAGAATTGTGCTGAATAGAATAACTATTTCTGTCTGTGTATCTTTTTTGTAACTTAAGGTTTTGCCTAGAGGGGTTCTCTATGTTTTTGAAGCTAATTACCCTGTAAGATTTTACAGAGGGGATTTCTTCATTTCTATTTACTTCTATTTTTATTAAAAGTCTTCTTGTAAGAAACTGAATGCTTTTTCATTGTTCTTAGATCCAAGGGTTTGGGTCTGTGGTCACCTATGCAAATTGGTGAGGCTTTTTATCCAACATTTCCCAGGAAAGGGGGGCGGGGTACAAGTGTTGGGAGGATTGTTCATTGTTCTGAAGATCCAAGGGTCTGGGTCTGTAGTCACCTAGGCAAATTGGTGAGGCTTTTTACCAAACCTTGTCCAGGAAGTGGGGTGCAAGGTTTTGGGAAGTATTTTGGGGGGAAGGACGCGTCCAAACAGCTCTTCCCCAGTAACCAGTATTAGTTTGGTTGTGGTAGCGGCCAGCCCAAGGACAACGGGTGGAATATTTTGTACCTTGGGGAAGTTTTGACCTAAGCTGGTAAAGATAAGCTTAGGAGGTTTTTCATGCAGGTCCCCACATCTGTACCCTAGAGTTCAGAGTGGGGGAGGAACCTTGACAGTGCTATATACAAATAGTGTTTATTATCAATAATAATAAATGATACTCAGTAAAGACTCCTTGACTCTGTTCTAGCAGGCTGTGTTTTATGACTCCGCTCCCCTTGGTAATAAGCTCTATTTAAATACAGCTTGTTGCGCAAATCAAAGCAATGTATGGATTTGATTAATTATACACTGTACACTTTAAATCCTTTTAATCCCCCAGTAACAGTGATTTTTTAAATGAATCAATGACTGTTATTAGTACTTTCACAAAGAATGGTTGATGGCAGGTAAGTGCTTTTCCATGTAAATTGTGATATTCCCATTCATTTGCAAATGTCTCAGGGGACCATTCACAATTTGTTGAAAAGGTTCTATATCATGGAGGAGAGAATTAACCTTTGGAAAGCCCCACTGACTTATTGGCCATTTCTCAAATAAATGATTAAAAATTAGCCATACCCATATCTTCTCGTCTGGCACCAAATTTATGTCTGAAACTTAAAACACCCAAAGTGCAAGACAGAAACACACAAACTGTTTATCGTATAAATTCACAACCGTCATTTGGAACCCCTTACCGTGGGTTAGCAACAAGATTGGCACGTAACTCAGCTACCCAGACTGCCTGTTGTGCTTTGCTGCTGCTATCCATTTTTTTCAAAATTAATTTTGAATCCAACATATAAAAAAGGTCACCCTGTAAAATAAATATTTAACCAGTAGGATGTCACTATGTAATTAAAGACCCGATCAAATTGCAAAGTGTTTCAAGCTAAGATTATTACCAGCAAGTTTGACTTTACCTTTCCTGCATTTTTTTTAAATTTAAACTCCCAGAACACCAATAGGTTTTGCAACAATCCCTAAATGGACCCAATCCATGTCCCACTTAAGTCAATGGAATGACTCCAGCTGATTTAGTTGGGAGCTGGATCAGGTCCTCCATCTGGCTATTTTCTTTTTCCAAATGTATGTAATGGGAAATTCCCATTTCCTCAGACAATCTAGGCTCCGCACATTAAAGCAATTCTTTCATTTCTCAGATGATCAAAATCGGTTGGATGTCGACTACATAACAACATCTGAAGCATGCAAGCCTGTACTATACCTTAATGCACAGTGCTTGAATGGATGCACCCAGAGCTGAGTTACATGTTTAGTTATGCAATTTTATTGTTGACTGAAACATTAAGAGCACATTTTCTTGCCCATAATTACCAGCACTTACTTGCTTGTGGCAATGCAGTGGAAGGGATATAGGAAAGATATTTTGGCTTCCATGTTTTAAGAGAGAAATTATTTAAATGGCACACTCCAGATAAGAAGAAGGTTGATCATCTGATTTAGGAGTTTGACTCAAATTCAGGAGATCTGGGCTCAGTTTCTAGTGCTTCCACAGGCTCATTTTATGACCCTGGGCAAGACACTTAATCCTTCTGTGCCGAAGTTTCAGATCTGTGTAATGGGGAAAATAATATTTCATTTCTCCCTACCTTTGTCAGTTATCTTGTTAGATCATAAGGTGGTTGGGGTGGGAGATTGCCTCTTACTATGTGTTTGTACAGCACCTAGCACAATGGGACCCTGATCTTAGCTGGGTCTTTAGGTGGTACCAAAAACAAATAGTAAATAATCATTTCAATGCCCTAATTTACTTCCAATTATTCATAGTTATATCCCTTCATTAGCTGGCTTTTAAATAAAAAGGAAAATATTCTTCTGCGCCAGCCCTGGATTAGAGGGTGATGACATTAAAAATATTAATCTTCCACTTCTGTTCTTTTTCTTTGTAAATACAATGATCTGCCAGCTGCTACAGTCACACTCACTGACAAGTACCAGAAGACGTCATCCTTTAAATACGTTGTTAGTTACTGCTTGGCTTTTGATGGGTTTATCTTCAGCCAGCTAATGAGCAAGAGCTTTTCCAGTGATGCTTTTTACATCAGGCCTGTAAGTGAGAGCACTGGTTCAGGGAATCTATGTGAAGCAATGTCTATGGAGACAAATGGGGTGAAGGGCAGGTTTCTAAGTTTTACTAAGCTCTTTCTTAAGAAAAGAGAATTTTGGATAATCTTCAGAGGTCAACTGGTCTCTATGTTAGTCAGCATTGTTGTGGATATCCAGAGGGAAAGAGAAAGGCATTACTAAACATGGTGTTTTCCAAAAATGGCTTCAAGCTAGTAGGTGGAGTAGGATGTCCAGATTGCTGAGAATGCACAAGTCTCCATTTTAAGCCTTAATTCTGCATTCTGACCCTGATCAAGAAAAATATTTATGTATGTGGTTAATATTAAACATGTATATTGTCCCACGGGTTTTTAAATGGGACTACCCCTGCTTAAATGCTTTGCTGGATCCAGAGTGCTGGATTGGGACAGAGTTCTCGGCCCCTTACATGAATGACCCCTTAAAGTATAAAAACAACGAGGAGTCCAGTGGCACCTTAAAAACTAACAGATTTATTTGGGCATAAGCTTTCGTGGATAAAAAAACCCACTTCTTCAGAAGCAGAAGAAGTGGGGTTTTTTATCCACGAAAGCTTATGCCCAAATAAATCTGTTAGTTTTTAAGGTGCCACTGGACTCCTCATTGGTTTTGTGGATACACACTAACACGGCTACCCCTCTGATACCCTTCAAATGTATAACTCAGATTGCGGATCATTGGCTCAAGGATTGTCTCTTCTACTGCCTGTCTAATGCAATGGGCCCCAAATCATTATGGGACCTCTTGATGCTACTGTAATCCTATCTCATTCTGTAAGTAGGTAACAAGATTAGCTAACACACATGAGCTAGTATTAACGGGGGATTTTAACTTCCCTGATATCTGTTGGAAGACTATTACAGCAAAACATAGCATATCCTGCAAATTCTTAGCATGTGTAGAGGACAACTTTCTGAATCAGAAAGTTGAGGAAACAATTAGGGGATCATCATTTTGGATCTGGTGTTGACTAGCAGGGTTGAATTAGTTGAGAATGTAAAAGTAGTCAGGAACTTGGGAGGAATGGGAAGTGATCATGACTTTATAGAATTCAAGATCCTATGGAAAGGAGGACATGAGAACAGCAAAACAAGGACACTGGACTTCAGAAAGGTGGATTACAGCTAACTCATAGAAATAGTAGGCAAGGTGCCATGGAAACACCAATTAGAAAGAAAAGGAGTTGAAGGGGGCTGGCAGTTCCTAAAGGATCAGAGGGGTAGCTGTGTTAGTCTGGATCTGTTAAAGTGGCAAAGAGTCCTGTGGCACCTCATAGACTAACAGACATAAGGTGCCACAGGACTCTCTGCTGCTTTTCCTAAAAGATGTAATACAAGAGGTTCAACATCAAGCTATTTGGATGCAGATAAGATAAGAAGAGCCACAGGAGGCCAATGTGACTACACATGGAGCTTTTTAGCTATCTAAAAACAAAAAGGGATACATACAGGAAATGGAAGGAGGGACATGTCACCAAGCAATAGTGCAAGCGTGTAGGGGCAATACCTGGGAATAGTGTGAGCATGTAGGGACAAAATTAGGACAGCCAAGGCAAAGAATGAGTTACATATAAAATGATGGGGTCTGAATTATCTGTTACCACTCAAGAAAGACATCTTGGATATTTCTCTGAAAATATAAACTCAATGTGCAGCTTCAGTCAAAAAAGCGAACAGAATGTTGGGAATCATTAAGAAAGGAATAGATAATAAGTCAGAAAATATCATATTGCCTCTATATAAATCCATGGTACGCCCACATCTTGAATACTGAGTGCTGATGTGGTCACCCCATATATTGGAATTGGCAAAGTTACAGAAAAGGGCAACAAAAATTATTAGGAGTATGGAACGACTTCCATATGAGGAGGATTAATAAGACTGGGACTTTTCAGCTTGGAAAAGAGACGACTAAGGGGGGATATGACAGAGGTCTATAAAATCATGGCTGGTGTGGAGAAAGTAAATAGGGAAGTGTTATTTACTCCTTCTCGTAACACATGAACTAGGGGCCACCAAATTAAATTAATAGGCAGCAGGTTTAAAACAAACAAAAGGAAGTATTTTTTCAAGCAACACACAGTCAACCTGTGGAACTCTTTGCCAGAGGATGTTGTGAAGGCCAAGACCATAACAGGATACAAAAAAGAACTAGATAAGTTCATGGAGGATAGGTCCATCAATGGCTATTAGCCAGGATGGGCAGGGATGGTGACACTAGCCTCTGTTTGCCAGAAGCTGGGAATGTGCAACAGGGGATGAATCACTTGATGATTACCTGTTCTGTTCACTCCCTCTGGGGCACCTGGCATTGGCCACTGTCAGAAGACAGGATACTAGGCTATATGGACCTTTGGTCTGACACAGTATGGCCATTCTTATGTTCTTATGAACAACTGTCAAGGAATGCTAGAGACAATAAGAAGGGGTTCTTCAAATATGTCAGACAAAAAAGAAAGATCAAGGACTTTGTGGGTCCGCTGCTCCATGGAGGTGAGCAGGTAACGAAAGATGATAGAAAGGTTACTCAGTGGCTACTTCACTTCAGTCTTCTTACAAAAAATAGCATGTGAGCAGATGACTAGCAAAGTTACCATAAACAATAAAGGGGAAGGAATGGAGATCGGGATAAGTAAAGAACACATCAGAGATCTTCTTAGCAAGTTGAATTAATTCAAGTCAGCAGGACTTGATGCTGTTCACTCAAGGGTACTGAACGAATAAGCTGAAGAAATCTCAGAGCCTCTGATGATAATATTTGCAAACTCATAGATGACAGGAGTGGTCCAGGAAGACTGGAGAAGAGCTAACACAGTGCCCATATTTCAAAAGGGGGAAAAGGAGGAGCCAAGAAACTATAGACCAGTCAGCCTGACTTTGATACCTGAGAAGCTACTAGAGCTATGTATAAGATATTCAATTTGTGAATACCTGGAGGATGGAGGGGTGATCACTAACAGCCAGTATGGATTTACCAAGAACAAATCATGCCAAACCAGATTGATTTCCTTCTTTGACAGGGTCACTGCTTTGGTGGATAAGGGTAATATGATGGACATAATATACCTGGACTTCAGCAAGGCTTTTGACACAGTCCCACATGACATTCTGATAAGTAAGCTGGAGAAATGTGGGCTCAGCGGAACTACCATTAAGCGGATACGTAATTGGTTAGACAACTGCAAACAAAAAATAACTATGAATGGAATGATGTCAGATTGGAGGGAGGTTTCAAGTGGGGTTCCACAGGGATCTGTTTTGTGTCTGCTGTTGTTGAACATCTTTATTAATGACCTGGAAGTAGGTGTAGAGAGCATACTGATCAAATTTGCAGATGACACAAAAATAACGGGGTTGCTAACACTTTAGGAGAGTGTAAAATCTTGATAAACTGGAGAATTAGTTTATAGACAATGCAATGGAATTCAACAAAGACAAATGTAAGGTGCTACACTTTGGGAAGAAAAATCAAATGCACAAACACAGAATGGGGGATAGCTGGCTTCACAGCAGCAGAGCTGAGAAAGATTGGAGAGTAGTGGTAGATCACAACCTCAACATGAATCAGCAATGTGATATGGTTGCAAAACAAAGAAAATGCAATTTTAGGTTGCATTAACAGAGGCATAGGAGATGATAGTACCACTCTACTGGTTAGGCCTCAGCTGGAGTACTGTGTCCAGTTTTGGTCATCAATGTATAGAAAGGATGTAGAGAAACTAGAAAGGATCCAGAGGTGAGCAACAAAGATTATCAAAGTGATGGAATGTAGGCCATATGAGCAAAGGCTGAAGGAACTGGGTATGTTTATTTTGGAAAAGAGGAGATTAAGGAGGGATATGGTAGTGTTCTTCAAATACTTGCCATAAAAAAGATGGAGAAAAGTTGTTTTCTCTTGCCACAGAGGGCAGGACAAGAGGAAATTAGTTTAAACTACAGCATAGCAGATTTAGATTAAATCTCAGGGAAAAGTTCCTAACTGTAGGAACAGTAGGACAATGGAACAGACTGCCTAGGGAGATTGTGAAAGCTCCTTCACTGGAGCTTTTTAAAAGGAGGCTATATGATAACCATCTGTCTTGGATGATTTAGACATAATAAATTCTAAATATCGGCAGGGGGTTAGACTAGATGACCCTTGCAGTCCCTAACTGATTCTACTTCTAAAACTGTCACCATTGACTATAGGAATCCTTTCTTTTATCTCCTAACCTCCTATTTCCCTTCTCATCCCTTCTTTCTCTCTTCCTTCCACTACTGCTATGCTCTGTGAGTCCATCCTTTGCAATTCTCAACCTGTCATCTTACTCTCCTACCCTTTTTGGTTTTCTCTTCTCCTCCTTCTCTTTTTTTTCACATATCTGTGACCAGTGACAGACCTGGACCACTCATCCTTGTAAAGCTGGCTAGTCCCTCAATGACCACTCCTTCCTACTAAAATCAGGATAGGGTAGCCTTTGCTTCCATTCTTAGTTCTGAAGGGCAGGAAGGAGACTGCCACAGTTTCACAGTAACTGTGCCCCTGACCCCCTCCTTGGACTGCTTAAGGGATGCCCCCTTAGATATCAGGCCTCAAGCCATCACCTCTGTATGGGCAGAGACCTGTGTCCCTTTCCCTCAACACCAGGGTTTCAGGCTGCAGGCTGCAGCAGTTCACTGTGATTACCCCGGCAGATCTGACCTCGCTCAGCATCTGCAATTTCTCTAAAAGAGCAGACAGCTTTACACAGAGTACAGTACGTTGATTTTAGGACAAAAGCATGACCGAGAAAAAAAATCATAAAACAATAAGAGGTTTGAACACATACTTAAACTTCCAGTGGGCCCTCGTCTTTCTTATGGAGACCCTGAAAAGTTCAAGTCCTTTGAACCCTTCAGCAGGGTTTGTCTTCTTTGTTAAAGATTTGTGTCAGATTTTTGGATCAAAATCTGGAGTTTCTCTAGTCAGTTCCAGCTGGCCCTTTGTTTCTTTGTCTCCTGAGTCTCTTGTATCTAATCTGAACTAGTATATGCATTTCACCCAGGGAGTGGTACTTCTCTGGAATTGTTTACCTATCTCAGAGTCTGCAGTAATCATCCCCATCACAGTTCAGTGAAACTGCCCCTGAATTTCCTCTCAGTGGCCCAGCAAGGGCACCCACCATCAGACTTCCATCTCCCTAGAAGTTGCCTTAATTGGTGGAGACCCATGTCTGTCTCACATCTGACTGAAATATTTCCAGGTTGCCCAGTTCCTTGCCTTCACTGTGTATTTCCCAGCACAGAGCGGTTAAAAGGACACCTGCTTGCTTTCTCTTCAGAGATGGTTAACGCAGGTACAATTGCTACAGTTATAAGGTACCACAGAGCACTTCCCATGCAAGCCTATTTTTTCTTAAGGTGAAAAGCTTTATAGAGAAAACTTATTAAAAAAGCAATAGAAGAACATACATATGTGCTAATAAGTTTACCAGAGTTAACCCCAACACTCACATGGATTTTTGGCAGGAGTAGTCTTTCCACATCCCCACCCAATGGGGATTCCTGGTGGTTACCAGTTCGCACAGCTTCAGCTCAGTGCAAGTTCCCAGTCTTATGAGATCCCATTCAGCCCAGTCCTTCCAACATCTCCCTAAGGACTGGGGCCATCCATGGACCATGGATCTTGTCCATTTGCTGGATCAGGAAGAAGGCTCTGAGTGAGTTTAAAACCAAGCAATTGATCAAAAAACACTTTCTTTGTCAGTTGGTGGAGAATCCTCTTTGAACTCATGCATGCATCTCTTTCCAGTGCGTGGCCTCAAAGGGTTGATAAGAGAGGAAGTACATTAGCATCTCCCCCTCCATACTAGGGAAAGTACATACAGTGCCATAATAATACATACACAATTGCATTTTGATATACAATGTACCCCAAAGGTACTAACAACCCTATTTTGATAAAGTTTATCTTAATTCCATAAAATTTGTTCAGGATATAGGGTGACCAGATGTCCCGATTTTATTGGGTATTTGGGGTTTTATCTTATATAGGCGCCTATTACCCCCTACCTCATAACCTGATTTTTGACACTTGCTGTCTGGTCACCCTATTAGGATATTACATGTCATTGTCAGTCTGTCACAGCCCCCACTGATTTTAGTTCCTGAATGGAGTTTCATAACCGTCCCCATTGAGCCAGCATATAATCTCTGGCTCACAGTGATACAGATAACAATTATAAAGTTGATACAATAGTCTCAAAGATATGTCTATGTTCATCATATCTGTCACAGAGAGCAGCAGTGATCACATCCTACACCTAAGAATTCACCAGCTGATTTATAGCTAGTATGAAGATGGGCCCAGTGAACACAGTGCAATCAAAAAAACAGCAGCAATCAGCAGCCAATCAAAAATACTTTACAAGTTTTCAGTAAAATTTGTGGAATGCTCATCCAGCACAAAACTGAGCTTTGAAGATATATTCAGGCCTTGTCTACATGGGGATGTTACATTGGAGTGACTGTAGTTTGTTCATCTTAGAATGCCTTTTATCCACAGACTACTATTAAGGCAACTTATTTGGTGTCTAACTTATTTGGTCTGGTCTACACTATGGGGTTAGGTCAAATTTAGTTGAGTTAGGTCGATTTAAAAACGACTGCATCCACACAACCAACCCCATTCAGTCAACCTAAAGGGCTCTTAAAATCAACTTCTGTACTCCTCCCTGACGAGGGTAGTAGCACTGAAATCGACCTGGCTGGGTTGAATTTGGGGTAGTGCAGACGCAAATTGATGGTATTGGCCTCCAGGAGCTATCCCACAGTGCTCCATTGTAATTGCTTTGGACAGCACTTTAAACTCTGATGGACTAGCCAGGTACACAGGAAAAGCCCTGGGAACTTTTGAATTTCATTTCCTGTTTGGTCAGCATGGCGAACTCAGCAGCACAGGTGACCCCCAAATCATAGAGAATGTTTCTATGCTCTCCCTTTCATCTCCGTCCCTGAGATTATTGCAGATTAGAAGGCAAAAAAAAACGCACTCACGATGACATATTTTCCGAGCTCATGCAGTCCTCCCGCACTAATAGGGCACAACTTAATGCATGGAGGCATTCAGTGGCAGAGGCCAGGAAAGAATTAAGTGAGAGTGAAGAGCGGAGGCAGGACGCCAATGGGGAGCAAACGGACATGATGAAGCATGTATTGGAGCTGCAGGAAAGCCAACAAGAGCACAGACCCCCGCTGCATCCACTGTATAACTGCCTACCCTCCTTCCCATGTTCCATAGCCTCCTCACCCAGACGCCCAAGAACACGATGGGGGAGGCTCCGGGCACCCAGCCACTCCACTCCAGAGGATGGCCCAAGCAACAGAAGGCTGTCATTCAAACAGTTTGATTGGCTACAAGAAGCAATGTGGCCTTGTCTTTCCCTCCTCCCCCACCCCACCCGGGGTACCTTGTCCGTTATCTCTTTTTTTTTTAATTAATAAAGAAAGAACGCATGGTTTCAAAACAATAGTTACTTTATTTCAAAGGGGGGAGGGTGGTTGGCTTACAGGGAATTAAAATCAACAAAGGGGGCGGGTTTGCATCAAGGAGGAACACACACAGCTGTCACACCAAAGCCTGGTCAGTCATGAAACTGATTTTCAAAGCCTCTCTGATGCACAACGCACCTTGCTGTGCTTTTCTAATCACCCTGGTGTCAGGCTGCTCAAAATCGGATGCCAGGCAATTTGCCTCAACCTCCCACCCCACCGTAAACGTTTCCCCCTTACACTCACAGATATTATGGAGCACACAGCAAGCAGCAATAACAATGGGAATGTTGGCTGCACTGAGGTCTGATCTAGTCAGTAAACAGCACCAGAGAGCTTTTAAACATCCAAAGGCACATTCTACTACCATTCTGCACTTGCTCAGCCTATAGTTGAACTGCTCCTTACTACTGTCCAGGCTTCATGAGCCATGGGAGCAAGGGGTAGGCTGGGGTAGGTACAACCATGTGGTGCTGTTGGCTGGGAAAGTAGCCTGAGGCAGAAGCCTCCAGCTTGCATGATATTCCAGGCAGGACTGAATCTCCATGTGATGAAACTTAAAGAAGAGAATGACCTGGAGTCTCTGGCTCCCATTTGGTGCTCTAAGAGGAGAATAGCCATGTTTGTCCAGGTGCCCCTGATAGACCTCACCGAGGTCGGCCAGGAGCACCCAGGAGACATATGACGGCTATCAGTCCTACTACACCATCTGCCGTAAAGGCAAGGAGCTGCTGCTGTGTAGCAATGCAGTACTGCGTCTGCCAGCAGTACCCAGGAGACATACGGTGACGGTGAGCTGAGTGGGCTCCATGCTTGCTGAGGTATGGCGTCTGCACAGGTAACCCAGGAAAAAAGGTGTGAAACAATTGTCTGCCATTGCTTTCACCGAGGGAGGGAGGCCTGGCGACAATGCTTTGGCCCCATCAGGCACTGGGAGCTTAACCCATAGTTCCAATGGGCAGCGGAGACTGCGGAAACTGTGGGATATCTACCCACAGTGCACCGCTCTGTAAGTCGATGCTAGCCACGGTAGTGAGGACGCACTCTGCCGACTTAATGTGCTTAGTGTGGACGTATGCAATTGACTGTATAAAATCGGTTTCTAAAAATCGACTTCTATAAAATTGACCTAATTTCGTAGTGTAGACATACCCTTAGATTGCAGGAAATAACCCTCCTTGGAACAGCAGTAACTCCACTTCGCAGTGAGTTTGTTTGCTTTCAGGTTTGTGTGGACCCATTCCTTCCTACTCTGCCACTGACAGTGCTCCAGCTAGTATCCCACACTACATTGCTTCACACAAGGCTCAACCTGCGTAATACCTGTGTGGTGTCCATTACTCCAGGTTCAGCTTGTCCAGATGTTACCTCTCCATCTAAAAGCTAACGCAGAGCTGGGAGTGCCCCTTTCCAATATCAGGTAGAAATAAGACTACATACCATTACAGCACACAGGTCTTCCTTCCCTGGGCTTCTGTGTGAACATCTGCAAAGCTCCTGGATTTGATTGCCCTCTTTGGACATCTGCATCTTCAGTCGCATTTGGAGAAGAGTCACTGAATGCAGACATCCACAAGGCACTGTTAGCACAAATGAAGAATTAGTATGAAAGGATGGAAAGTGTGGAAGCAAGAAACTGAAAGTGTGATTAGAAAACTTTCTTTTCTGAAGTTGCCAAGGATTTTACTCCAAAAACAGAAGCTAGAAACTTCATCTGGGTGAGAAGGATTCCTATTAAGGCCTGTATTATTCTGAAGAAAAGCTCTCCCTGGAGACTGGTAGCTGCCCAGGACATATAGGAAATTGGATAGAAGCCCAGGAGGGCATCAGTCCCATTTAATTAAATAAAATGACAATGATAATTTACTGGGCAGGGAAAAGAGGAGAAAAATACAAACATTTTTAAAGTGTGTCAAAAGTTATCCATATAAAAAAGTTCTCCTCCCTGTAGGAAGTTTCATTTCTCTTGTGATATAAGCCAATGCCTTAGAGTGTCAAAAAGAATGTCTTTTAGCAGTTCAGTTCATAAAAGAAACACAGTGGCATGTATGTACTCAAGCCAAGAATTCATGGAAAGGTTTAGCCGGAACAAAGGACTCTAATAGCTTCGTTCTTTATAGCAGCTTTGCAGAGCTTTTGTTTGTGGGTCATCAGTTTTTGACAGTGTGAGTGGTATTTACAGAAATGATGAAAATGCCAAATGTTCTTATGACTTGTCTTCACCACAGAGAGATTGAGGCTGCTGCAATCGATGCAGCAGGTGTTGATTTACTGGGTCTAGTGAAGACCCACTAAATTGATAGCAGAGCGCTCTCTGGTTGACTCTGGTAGTCCAGCTGCCCAAGAAGAGTAAGGTAAGTCAACCAGCGAGTGTCCCCCACCGATGCAGCACCATGAAGACACTGCGGTAAGTCAGCCTAAGTGAAGTTGACTTCAGCTCTTTTATTCACGTAGCTGGAGTAGCGTAACTTAGATCAATTTACCCCGGTAGTGAAGACAAGCCCTCAATGTATTGATGTAGCTGTGTTGATCCCAATAAACATAAGTTGGTCCAATAAAAGATATGACCTCACCCACCTTGTCTCTCTCAAATATTTTAAAACACTTTAGAATTGTTTCAGTCTCTATATTCCTGTCTTAGTCTTCGTTCTCACTACCCCTCTCCTCAGCCTTTCCATCACCCGTCACCTTTCTTCTCAGCATCTTTTCCCTTTCATGTTCCAGCAGAAGGTAGCCTGCAAAGTAATATTTCAAAGCACAAGCCTCTTACTGATCTTTAACTTCTTTCCTCCTATTTGATCTTATTGTACTTAGCAGATAGAGCAAATTTTTCATTGTGTTGTTATGTTAGCTTTAAATAAATGTTCTCCTTTTTACTGAGCTGTCTGATGGTGTTATACAGTTGCTTGGGGAGATTTCATTTGGCTGAGTCATTTACATTTTAGCAGTGTTTTTAGAGTACTCTGATTTCCTGTCTATATTGCTATAACCCTTTGCTTCCCCTTTTCTGTATCCATTCACATTTGCCCAGATCTTCGTTATTATTAATACTAGTATTGGTATTACAGTAATACTTGCAGGCTTCAACCAATTTAGCTAAACAATGTGCGCAGACACAGTAAGAGATGATCCCTGCCCTGAATATCTTACAGTCTAAACGGACAAGCCTGGCAAAGGCTGGGTGAAGGGAAGTGCTATCTTCACTTCACAAATGGGGAAACATGGCATAGAGTGAGTTTGTGACCTGCCCAAGGTCACATGGGGAGCATGTGGCAGCATTGGAAATTGACCCTGAATCTCCTGAGTCATATCCTAATGCCGTAACCACCACCATTCTTCCTCTCTTCCCACTGCTCCTAGCCCATAACTTCCTTCATTAACATAAATTAAGAATAATCCAAAGAGGACCGCATTTTTCTTCACTTTTTATTTTGTGTGTAGGAGTTGGGGAACATGAGGGTTTCTCAGATGCCTCACATCACTTGGCTGTCTGGGTTGAAGACACTATGAGACAGAGAGAGGGCGAGATCCAAACCAACAGCCCCACAAATGAAAGGTTGCTTCTCCACTTTTCAAGCAAATTTCCAAACAAGACTGTTAACAGAGAAGCTGTTCTAAAGAAGCGGGTAGATTTTGGCTCCTTCTTTTTCCCACCCCACAGCAATATTTCTTCATGGTAAACCAGACTCAGAATGAGACAGACAAGCTGAACACATGTAATGACATTGTTTTAACCACACAGAAACTTTCCAGGCTTCCTCCCATATTCATGTGATGTTTGCAAGTTTCAAATAACAGGAATGATGACTGAAGCCCCTATGAAACAACCAGTCACAATCTGTCCTTGGGAATAGAAACAGAAAGCTCTGTCAGTCCTCTAAGTCACAGCTAGGTATGAGGGACAGGGCAGAGCTCCATCCCCCCACACACACCTCCCTTATACAAGGTGCAGCATGAGATCCCTTCCAGAGGATAGCCAGGTCTCCTGAGCAGTGCTGGGGCCATGGCTTTTCCTCACCCACTTTTCAGAGGTTGGTACCACTAACAGTGATAGCTTTGCAGAATCCTTTGACTTTCTGAACCTAAGGATGCTCATTGTGCCCAGCCCTTCAGAAGAAGCTCCGCCCCTCCTCCCTATCACACACAAACACGGGTCTGATATAGTATAATATAGACTTGAAATGCGCTATCAACCCTAAACCAGATCCTAGAAGTTAGAGATGAATATCAAATCCATCACCTTACAAATTCAGGGCATCCTCCCACAATGTAGAATGTTTTAGATAATCGTGTAACTTACCAGTCAATGTGTGTTACGCATCCCCCTCTGTGCCTGATCCACAGAGGATATGGGTCAGTTATAGATCTATTCAAGTGACAATAGACATAGACAAAGCACTGATAGCAAATATAATAAGCTTCCCCCTTACGAAGGATTTGTTGGTGAACCAGAAGAATCTGCTGAACCAGCGAGCATAGTACTCAGAAAAGTTACTGTGTCCATTAACCCTTTCTGTCATAGATTTTAAAGTCAGAAGGGACCATAATGATAATCTACTCAGACTTCCTGTATAACACAGGCCATAGAAATTCATCAAATGATTGCTGCATCGATTCCATAACTTCTGGCTAAGCTAGGATATATCTTTCAGAAAGATATCCAGTCTTGATTTAAAGACTTCAAGTGATGGAGAATCCTCCATGTCTCTAGGTAAATTATTTCAATGGTTAATTACCTTCACTTTAAGAAAGTTGCCTTATTTCTAGTCTGAATTTGTCTGGCTTCAACTTCCTAACATTGGATCTTATTCTTTCCTTTGTTTAATGGTTTTCCTTTTTTATTTTGAGGCTGAGCTTCCAAAGGATAAGTCTGGGGGAATGTGTCACTAAATTATCGACCATAAAAATGCAGGAAGTAAGACTACTGCTCCCTCCTGGGTTTAAAATCAATTAATCCTGTAACATATGCAACACTGAAATGACCAGTTGTTGAGCAGATGGTAGCCTGGCAGTTTTGGTAGATTTGCATTTCTGCTGAGGTGAATTTTAGTTCAGTGAAATCAGGTAGACAACATTGCTGCTTACAGGCGGTGTTTCTAACCACAGATGAGTAAAGCGGCCAATTATAACTAATGCCAATAAAACCTTATACCACACCATAGTAACCACAGTGAATCCTGTGATAATTTTATGGCTGAATAATAAAATTGTACAGTGTTATATCACTTTTCAACTGAGGTCCTCAAGGCATTTTATATGCATTAGTCAATTGAGGCTTATGGTACCGTCTAAGGTCAGCAAAGTATGTAGAATGGTCACTTCATCCATCAAGGAGTTTGCAACCACATCTGAGGTGGAACACGAGAGCTGTTTAATATACAGCAACAATAGTTTAGGCTAGGAAGTGAAGAATGCTAAGTGCAATTGAAGTGGCACACGGAATTGGGTAAGCAGAATGTTATTGCCTGAATAGGAATTTTGGCCAGGACACCGGGGTTAACGCTGCTTCCTTGGAATCCTTAATGCTTCCATTGGCACCTTCAGCAGCACACTAGCTGCTAACCCCATGTTGGTGCCTATTTCACCCAAGGATGTACGATGCCCCTAAAGTGGGAGTGGAAAAGGGCAAGGAGGAGTCAGGCCATGTTCCCTCTTTCCTCCTGCATTTGCCAGTAAACCATTAAAGGGGTGTATCACCCATGCATCCTTCCTTTGCACACCAGGGAGCACTCCTTGTGCTCAGCCTAGGGCATACAGCCCCACAGCACCCTTTACTCTAGGCTGTTCCTTAAACACCCATTTTAGCTCCATGTGGTTATTTCTGTACTATGGGGAAAGGTTGTGTTTTTAATCCCTGATTTATTCCATGCCTACAATTTTCTCTCTCTCTCTCTCTCTCTCTCTCTCTCTCTCTCTCTCTCACACACACGCTTGAGCGGCTAACTTTTTCATGACATCTTTTCAAGCCTGAGGAAAAAGTGATTTTTTTTAAAATGATTCGGTTTGGTTTTCCTGCTGGTTGCATGCTCACTATACATGAAGTATATATACCACATAAATGTTGAGGCCAAGCATTTTACTCTGTTTGTTTCTACATGGAATTTCACTTTCCTGGCTCTGAACCAAATGGTCATGTAGCCTATGGTATTTCTTGAGCCTTCTCCTTTCAGCTCAATTAGCTACTAAACTAGTAGCCTCCCTAAGCATTTTGACTATTGTTGCAAAATTTTAACCACTGTGGGGAAAAGCAAAACTCAGGTCTCTTTTTAGAACAAAGACTAAACAAAAATGTGGAGATTTTTACCATAGACAGTGGTTCCCCTCCACGATGAGTCACTTGTTAAACACGTTCTACTCTCTGTAAAGTTCCCAACCCCTGATGTACAAAGTGTTGCAGTTCCCTTAGCAGCCAAAGACATACTGGTAACAACTAAGCATAAAGCTCTTTTGGCACTTGGGAATCTTCAGTGTGCTTTGGAATTGTTTCCATATTGCTGGAGCTGGCAGTGATGGACAAGGTCAGTTTACAACAGCTCCTTTTTGGAGAGAGCTGTGCGAGGCAATTGCTTACCCTTCTCAAAGACTCTCATAAGCAGAGGCCTATAAGTTTCCATCTTTCCATGCCTCGCATTCAGTGTGCATATGTTGACTCTAGAGAACATTGTGCGGCACTGTTTGACATGACTTTTAGCACCTCCAGCTAACCTAACCAAGAGTTCCTAACCTTTCTGGTGCAGGCTCTCTATACCTCTGATAACTCTAGGCTGAACTTGCAGATGATTCTACTTAGGGCTACTCACAATGACACTCACAGGTAATGTCACGTGCAGCAAACAAGAGCACATTAAACCACTGCACCTTACTCTGCAGTGGTTTCTCCTTGAAAGAAAGGAAGCCTCAGTGGTTAGGCTGTTTGAGAGTCAAGAGACCTGGATTTAATTCAGTGCTGTGCCGGGGACTTCTTGTGTGACCTTGAACAAATCATTGTGTGTCTCAGTTTCTCTTCTATAGAATGGGGATGGAGGAAAAGTACATTGAAAAGTGTGAGTTGGGGACCATGGAATTACCTAAAATAGATTGACTTCTGTGTGCAGTTCTGTCAGCTTTTGGCATGCTTAGTTGGAATGTTTTAATTTCTGATAGTGCACCCAGGATACAATATACATTCTATACCAATAGAAAGCAAATAGAATAATTACTGGGTATGTCTCTCAACCTGAAAGTTAAATTTCATGTGGTTTTATGTTTAATATTTACACTGAATAAAGAGTACACAAGCTAATGAGTGCTTTAAATTTGGAGTTTTAGTATTTCTATTTAAAAAGACTGAATAATAACACAAAGGATTCCACTCGGTGGAGCAAACTAAGTTATTATTGGCAAAAACTTGGCATGAAACACTTGTGTGCGAGGTTCAAGGGTGTCGATAATGGGCTTGGGAAAACTATTGGATAAAATAAAATGAAAATTAGCTCAATATTTTGACTATTCAAGAATCTGCATAATCCTGAGACAAATTAGAGTTAACAAGAGTTATGCCAAAAACAATAGTACAGGACACCCATAATAAAAATGTTGTAAAAACAAGGCTTCTTTCTCTCTCTGTGAGACTTGGAGTTGAAAAAAAGTTCCACTATAACTTTGTCCCTTTTATCCATTTTCTGGTACCCATGAATGGCATGGGCCATTTACAAACAGTTCATGCCTTTGGAAGCCATGCACACTGAACCTGTCCAAAACACACTGAAGTCAATAGGAAAACTACCATTGACTTCAATGGAACTTGGATTGGGAGCCAGAGATATTTGACTAGGATCTATATACTTCCTTTGGCTGTTTGCATTGCACTTATATATCACTGATATATATATTAGTACAAAGTTTTCATTTTTCACAGCTGTCATAAATATAAAGGGAAAGGTAAACCCCTTTCAAATCCCTCCTGGCCAGGGGAAAGCTCCTCTCACCTGAAAAGGGTTAAGAAGCTAAAGGTAACCTCGCTGGCACCTGACCAAAATGACCAATGAGGAGACAAGATACTTTCAAAAGCTGGGAAGAGGGAGAGAAACAAAGGGTCTGTGTGTCTGTCTTTATGCTGCTTTTGTCGGGGATAGACCAGGAATGGAGTCTTAGAACTTTTAGTAAGTAAGCTAGCTAGGTATGTGTTAGATTATGATTTCTTTAAATGGCTGAGAAAAGAATTGTGCTGAATAGAATAACTATTTCTGTCTGTGTATCTTTTTTGTAACTTAAGGTTTTGCCTAGAGGGGTTCTCTATGTTTTGAATCTAATTACTGTGTAAGGTATCTACCATCCTGATTTTACAGGGGGGATTTCTTTATTTCTATTTACTTCTATTTCTATTAAAAGTCTTCTTGTAAGAAAACTGAATGCTTTTTCATTGTTCTCAGATCCAAGGGTTTGGGTCTGTAGTCACCTAGGCAAATTGGTGAGGCTTTTTACCAAACCTTGTCCAGAAAGTGGGGTGCAAGGCTTTGGGAAGTATTTTGGAGGGGAAGAATCATAGAATCATAGAATATCAGGGTTGGAAGGGACCCCAGAAGGTCATCTAGTCCAACCCCCTGCTCGAAGCAGGACCAATTCCCAGTTAAATCATCCCAGCCAGGGCTTTGTCAAGCCTGACCTTAAAAACCTCTAAGGAAGGAGATTCTACCACCTCCCTAGGTAACGCATTCCAGTGTTTCACCACCCTCTTAGTGAAAAAGTTTTTCCTAATATCCAATCTAAACCTCCCCCACTGCAACTTGAGACCATTACTCCTCGTTCTGTCATCTGCTACCATTGAGAACAGTCTAGAGCCATCCTCTTTGGAACCCCCTTTCAGGTAGTTGAAAGCAGCTATCAAATCCCCCCTCATTCTTCTCTTCTGCAGGCTAAGACATATCCAAACAGCTCTTCCCCAGTAACCAGTATTTGTTTGGTGGTGGTAGCGGCCAATCCAAGGACAAAGAGTGGAATATTTTGTACTTTGGGGAAGTTTTGACCTAAGCTGGTAAAGAGAAGCTTAGGAGGTTTTTCATGAAGGTCCCCACATCTGTACCCTAGAGTTCAGAGTGGGGGAGGAACCTTGACAACAGCAAACTTCAGAAACAACATGGATAGCATCTGTAAGTAGAGTAACTGTGCCCAGAATGATAAACTAATAAATATAATGTTTCTTATTAAAGATAAGCTAGTATTTACAAAAAGAGAAGTTTTGAAAGCAAGATCAGCATTGAAAGAAATCAGTTTGTAGAAACATAAGTACACTTAGCAGATTCTGGAGTTATCACAACCTTAAATAAAGGACTATTCTAAAAGTAAGGTGAACGGGAGAATTTTGTGTAGACTTTCTCCCAGAAATTATATGTAAAATAATAATAATAGTACTCAGGATAGATAAATACATAAATATGATAATATGTCCTGGATTCATGAGTCATTGATTGTTTTCATTGGTAGAGTCAGTGAAAGGTCTAATGTAATTTTTTCATAAACCACTGTAATGTAATACAAGACTGTATCACTGTATCTGTAGTGATGGGGTGGAGCCCCAGTGAGAATCAGTGAACTTTGCACATTACCAAGGTTCTCTCATTTTAGAGCCAGTGTTGGTAATGAGATACTTCCTATGGACCACCAAGGGAGGGTCACATCACACTTGAAGTAGCTAAGAAGAGAGCAATTGCCGTACCAATTCAAAACAGAGGTTTATCTAGTCTAGTATCCTGTCGGACAGTAGCTAGTAGTGGATGCTTCAGAGGAAGGTGCAAAAAGGTCTGTAATGAATAATTATGGAATAACCTACCCATTCCCAAAGTGACTGAATTTATGATCTGAAGTCTCAAGGTTTATATCCCTTCTAAACTAATGTTCATCCTATCTAATGTATCTGCAATTGTTACCATTATCCGTATAAATGTCCAATCCTAAATCCTTGGCCTCAGTGATATCTTATCACAGTGACTTCCACAGGTTAACTGTGTGTTGTTTTTCAATGTATATCTTTCTTTTAAATTTGCTGCCTTTCAATTTCACTGAATGTCTTTTGCTCTTGTATTATAAGAAAGAGGAAATAAGACCCCAGACTTAGCTTCTGTGAACCATTTGTTATTTTAAATACCTCTGTCGTGTCCCATCATATTTGTCTTTCTTGAGACAAGTCTTCACTTTACTCAAGCTTTTCAGTCTCTAGATGCCTTTCCCTGCCTCTAATCATTTTTACCACCACCCTCCTTTTTCTGCTTACTTTGTTTTGAGATACAGTGACCAGAACAGAACACAGGTAGATTAGTCCTTTAAATCCCTCTTTGTCACAGAATAATGCCGTGGGACATTTACTGGGCTCCTTCTTCTGTGATGCTGCTGCTGGGTTTGGCGATGTGGCAGGATCTGGGGCAGGAATGGCACCCGACTCATGCTCTATTATTTTCCATTTTATTCACAAGTTCAGCTACAGAGAAAGGACATGATAGCATATAAATCACAGACTTGGAGTATTTTACTTATAGCTCATCAAATCAGGCTGTAAAATTATCAGTGGTAACCGTGCAGTGTAGACCCAAACTCATTCTGAATTGCTGCCCAAGCTTCTTGGGATGCAAGTAAAAAATGCACACAAACATATGGAAATGCAGGAATAACCTTGCTTTTCCAGCTGCAGCTGCAGCACTGATTTTAGAACCGCTGATACCATGTCTGAGCCAACAAGGATTATGGCATTGCATCAGAGAGATTAAGAAAAGAAATAAAGGATCAAAAGAAAAATTCCTATTGATATTAAAGATCACATTTGTATTTCTTTACGATAGTATGCCTCCAGCATTCTAGACTCTACATAGACAAAACCTAAAAGGCATGTACAATATCTCTTGGCACTGGGGAACATTAAGGAATGGGAACACCAAATCCAAGTCACATTCAGCAGCAAAAACAAACTTGTCTCAGGCAGTGACATCAGAGTTTAAGAGATCATTCCCTGCTATGGAATACATTCTGCTTTAAAAACAAAATGATCGTTAACTTTAGACTTGGCATCTTGAATATCTTTGGGCGAAAAATGTAATGTGGGAATTGAAATATCCTTATCCATTATAAATCTGCAGACTGCACTTCCTAACCAACTTGCACGGAATACATTTCAGCACGTGGCCTGAACACCCATGTGCTGGAGAGGGACACAGAATTATTACAAGCCTCCTGTAAGTTAGTAGAGTCTGTTTGTTTTAAACATCGCTTCTTCCTTCAAGTGTATGTGTTTGTTGCCAGTTGGACTAGAGGTGACAAAACTGAGATGGATCAGTTAGATAAAGATGTTTTTCCCTTGCCTCTTTGAAGCTTTATTGTACTATTCATGACACTGGCAAGAAATCAGGGTCTTACTGACAGCCCTGAAATCCATTTCCCCGCTTAGAACATTTCAGAGCTAATGCCAATCTCAATGTATATTGTGGCTGAACAATGATCTGCCCCTGCAAGATGATATGCTGTGAGGAAGAAGAGCTATTTACCATAGTTGTCATGTTCAGGGGTCATAAGATTTTCATCTGGCTGAGAATGTTTACATTCTGTATAGCTTTGCTGTCCATCTCCCCAACGTTATCTACCAGCATTGCTCCTCTCCAGGTAACAGAACGGAACTGTACTCCATTGATTTCACTCAACCATAATGACGAGGAAGGACAAATAAAGATAGAAAGATCCTTCAGCACCTGACTCCCTAAATCCAAATAAATTGATCAAATGGGATACACTCATCTGATCCCAATAGATAAACCCAGCTTTATGGTCCATTGAGCGGTAGGGAAAAAACAAGATTATTGCCAATATATAGTACTTTAAAGGGAAATCCCTTCCTTCACTAAATCTCCCCAGGGTGTCCTTATGCAAATATACAAGTTGGGGGGAAGGGTTTCTTTATGCTCTCCCCACCATGTACCCCAGTAAGGAAGAATCTTCCCCTAATAGCTAAGTTACAGAGGCATTTCCAGAAAACTAACTAACTTAAGGTCTTTCTCCTAATCTCATAATTCTCCTTCAGTCAACTCAGCTGGATACACACTCTGGGCCAGATTCAGCCCTGAAACCAGCTTGGAACTGCAGCAGCTTATACCATGGCTGAATTTGACCTCTGAGTCAGCATGCATATTTCAGTTCTAAATAGGAATATAGGCATTGAGATCCTAAAGATCCAGAATGAGGAGTGACTCTTACTCCATAGAACCCCACCTGATACCTGCTGGCTGGAGCAGAATCTTTCGAGGTACATCAGCTGCATAGGCCTCTACCCTTACTCAGGACTAGTAGGCTATATTTAGTACCAATTCATTTATGTAACACTGTCTTGATTATCTTTTCTGAGGATTCACCTCTAAAGACTAACCCTTCTTTTAAGTGCTCTGATAAGAAGATAAAGCAAGTAACAGCATTCAAATTAGATGACTCATGTCATAATAGTGCATTAATAGAGGTCACTTACCATTTCTTTGACATGAATTTGCAGTGGGAGCTGCGGGGGCTGACTAGATTGGAAAGACATCAAAATTGGGAAAAGATCATATATTGCTAATAACATCTCCATGCCTTATCTCAACAAGTGTTTAAAAGCATGAAAAATTGTGCCGGAGACTAAAATAATATCAGTTTCTATTGTGTTTGCTCAGATGCTTTCCATAAGGGTATGACCTGCTTAATGTCTCCTGAATTAATGCCTACGCAAACAGTGAATACGTACATATATATGTTCAGTAGATGCTTGTAATATGTTTATGTACATAATTCCACTACATTATATGAGTGATGAGTGAGTGAAAAATAATGACTTTATAGTAAGCTGTCTGACAACTCCACTAGGATTTGTCCCATTTCTTGGTTTCCATTAAGTCATGATTGGCTGGAAAAATCTATTAAAATTCAAATGCATTAAGAGTGTGAGAGAAACCAGAGCAAAAAAGAACTTTTTACTAGCCCTGGCTTTGCTAACTACAGTTCATAAAAAAGAATAGGGTGACAAGGTGGCATGTAGAAATTACATAATTACTTTCATTATTCCAGTCTTTAATTAAAATAATTAGTTTTCACAACCTGTACAAGACTTTAAATATTTCAATTCAACAACAGATGTTTTATGACTTCCTCCTTGAGACAAACGTATAGCAGTTACTGAACGTTGAGAAATGTGCCTACCCTATATTTTATTATAATTATTAGGGGTGGGATTTTCCAAGGTGCCTAGGGGAGTTAGTCCCAGTCACTCTTACACACTTTTGAAAATCCCACCCTATTTTTTTTTCCTTGTAACATCTTTTAGTACCTGACTACTTTAAAAACAATAGCATTCAGTATATATCTATATCTAGATCCTTAGTTCTAATTTTATAGATTCACAGATTCTAAGGCCAGAAGGGAGCATTGTGATCATCTAGTCCAGTGATACTCGGGAGCCGCAAGAGGCTCTTTAATGTGTCTCCTGCAGCTCTTTGCAACTCATGATTTGAAAACATTGTGTGATTTAATTATTAACCAGGCTAAGTTATTAACCAATCAGGATGCTTTTACTATGGTAAAATAGTTGATCAGTCATTTTTCTATGAGAATAATATAAATATATATAAAAACGACTTGGTCAATCATTTTGCTATGAGAATAATATAAATATATAAATAGTATATGAAACAAATAATTCACACTACTGTGGCTCTTTTGGGTAATATTGATTGCTCGTTTGGCTCCTGAACCACTGAGGTCTGAGTATCACTGATCTAGTCTGTTTCCTGTGTAACACAGATCATAGGATGTCCCTGAATTAATTCTTGTTTGAACTGGAGTCCACTAATCATTTTTGTGGCTCTCTCTGAATTCTCTTCACTTTATTAACATCCTTCCTAAATTGTTTCCCAGGCATCATGACGGAGGGGTGGCCAGGCCAAACCTAAGTGGTGCTGCAACCCTGTGTGCCAGTCACAACATGTGGAGTGGGGCGCTAGGCTCAGTCCGAGGTCCACTCTAGCGATAAACAAGCTAGGCAGCTGCATAGAGCAGTGGACCTGGCTCTTGAATAACCTGTCTATCCCCCTGAGCACCTCTTCTCTGCACAGGGCTGGGATTAAGGTTGCGGTACTGGGGCAGAGAGTGTACATAGAATCATAGAATATCAGGGTTGGAAGGGACCTCAGGAGGTCATCTAGTCCAACCCCCTGCTCAAAGCAGGACCAATCCCCAATTAAATATTTAAATACATATTACATACATACATACAAATACATATGTAATGATGAGTTGCAAAAAAAGACTAAGGTGGGTTATCTTAGTAAAAAGTTTAGGAACCATTGAGTTAATAGGTACCATGTTGATTTTGTGGTGTTCTAGTTTTTTAATCAAATTATTTTGTGGTACCAAGCCAAATGCCTTACTGAAGACTCAGTATAATATATCACCCAAGGTTGCAATCTCATCAAAAAAGATATCAAGTTAATTTCATAATCAATTTTCCATAAATCTATATTGATTGCCATTAATTATTACCAGCCTTGTATTACTTTCCTTTAAGTCTTTATTAATCAGGCATTACATTATTTAGGAATTTATTTCAGGATGATAGGCCTATAGTTATCTGGTCATCCCATTTACCTTGTTAGAATATTGGCACAACATTAGATTACTTCTAGTCTTCTGGAACTTCCACAGTGTTCCAAGAGTTAGTAAAAAAAATCAATATTAATAGTACAATGATCTCCTTGGCCAGCTCTTCTAAAACTCTTGGATGCATGGTATCCAGACCTACTGATTTTAAAAATGACTAACATTAGTAGTTGCTGTTTAATATCCTCTTGAGTTACTATTGAAGCAGAAATTTTTCTTCACCATCATGTAATAAATATAATACATATAATAATTTCCCAAATACAGAATAGAAATATTTGTTGAACACTTCTGCCTTTTCTGCATTGTTATTGATAATTCTACCATTTCCAGGGTTACTAGAGTGTTACTAGCATCTTTAATTAAGATTGCCTAATTTCCAAATTTGACCTTTCGGGATGAAATTTTCCAGGCTTGTTCTTTTGTGACAAATGTAGGATTGTTGTTGGTGAATATTAATCTGTACACCAATTTATGTTTTATGTATAGTAGTTCCCAGATGGTGTGTTGGAATGTCAGGAGAAGCAGACAGGTTCAGCACACTGCCCCACAGAATGGTATCATCAAAAGACCTGTGATTGCAATGAGGGAGGACCTATCACTGGGGTATTCTCTTCAATGGCATGGCTGGCTCATTGGGGGGAAATAGTCTGAGGCAAAAGGAAAACCTCACAGCTGAGCACTCTTGTAACACAAGCCACTGAGATATATTGTTATTAGGCTTATACTCACAGAGGGAATATGGGGCTTCGAAAAATGAGAGTTCCTTTGAGACGGGGGGAAAGACTAAGCGAGAGTCAGATGGAGACCAGACTGGGTCCCAAATGCTCTTTGGCTTTCTAAAAGAATGTAAGTTTGTTCCATTCTTTTCCTGTAGGGAAAAGGGAAGCCCAACTCACTTAGCTTTTACTGAAGGAGCAGATTAGAATAAACAATGGGTATAGAGTATTTGTTGTTTTGAACTTATTATATAGCATAGCAAGCAGATCGAGGGACGTGATCGTTCCCCTCTATTCGACATTGGTGAGGCCTCATCTGGAGTACTGTGTCCAGTTTTGGGCCCCACACTACAAGAAGGATGTGGATAAATTGGAGAGAGTCCAGCAAAGGGCAACAAAAATGATTAGGGGTCTGGAACACATGAGTTATGAGGAGAGGCTGAGGGAGCTGGGATTGTTTAGCCTGCAGAAGAGAAGAATGAGGGGGGATTTGATAGCTGCTTTCAACTACCTGAAAGGGGGTTCCAAAGAGGATGGCTCTAGACTGTTCTCAATGGTAGCAGATGACAGAACGAGGAGTAATGGTCTCAAGTTGCAGTGGGGGAGGTTTAGATTGGATATTAGGAAAAACTTTTTCACTAAGAGGGTGGTGAAACACTGGAATGCGTTACCTAGGGAGGTGGTAGAATCTCCTTCCTTAGAGGTTTTTAAGGTCAGGCTTGACAAAGCCCTGGCTTGGATGATTTAACTGGGAATTGGTCCTGCTTCGAGCAGGGGGTTGGACTAGATGACCTTCTGGGGTCTCTTCCAACCCTGATATTCTATGATTCTATATAATACATGGTTTCATTTTCCTGATAGACATATTTGCTTTAAGATGACTGCTAGTCACTCTCGCCCTGGTCAAAGGATTCCAAGAGAGGATCAATTTGGCACCTGAATCCAGTTGTACCTTCACGGTAATGAGCAGTTGGCATCATGTGATTCCATCCCAAGACAGTTGTAAAGGCAGGAGGCCTGGCCCCTGAGGGGGGATCACTCAGAGAGACCAGGAATGGGCAGAGGTGTAATCAGCCCCACAACTTTGGAATTCCTATATTGAAGGGAGAATGGTTTTTAGAAAGTATGAACAAAAATGACTCTGTCATTTTTGAGGACAAGGAGAGTAAAAAAAAAAAAATACACTTCTTCCCATTCTAAAACAAATACTTGCAATTTTTTTTAACAGCTCTAGAACAGAAATGCCAGAGGGCTAGAAGGTAGGTCTTTAGAAAGAGCAGTCCTCACAGAGAAGAGTCTTTCAATGTTCTCATGAAAATTGATTTGGCCTTTGAGAACAACACTTCATACATATGAATTGCAAATGATATTTGTTAGCATTTTTTGAGCAAGGTTTAAAGAGAAATGACACTGGAGGGGTGTTTACATGGAACGAGACAGAGATACATGATGGAACTGTTGGGGGCTGAGTGTTATTGAAAATCTGCCATTTCATTTAGTTGCCTGAATGGGAGGTAAGGTCTTTGCAACATTTGGGCCCAGTTGGTGGGTGCTTGGGACTCTTGAAAATCTGGCCCATATCACATTCAACACTGATCAGTTTTAAGTTTTATAACTTTCAACTGTATAACGTTCAACTCCGATCAGTTTTCAAGAAGTTTGATCAAGGCAAAATCCACTATTTTTCTTACTCTCCTGGAATTCCTGTAGGAGCTGTAATTTGGGTTTATCCGTAGTGTGATTCTCAAGGCTTCTCTGCTCTGCCCTGCAGTTTGGACTACTGGGGTGAGAATAGCAGTGTGCACCAAAGTGCTGCGCTGCCTGTAACTTCCCCGTGTGGACACTGCAGGTGTGAACTAAAAGGCTTCTAGTTCGCTTTAATATAGTCCTTTTAAACAGGGCTACTTTAATGTGAACTAGGAATCTTTTACTTCATGCCTGCAGCTTCCACACATGGGCGTTACAGGACAGCACTTTAGTGCATATAGATAGTCACACCCCCATAGTCCAAACCACAGAGCACTGTAGACATAGCCTTAGTCTCAATAATGTTGCAGGATGACCACAATCCAAAGCATTGTGGAGAATGTCAGACAACACGCCACAGGTCAACATACTAACAAGATGAGAAATTACGGTTGTAAATTTAGTCTGCCAAAGCTGAATTGATTCAAGATGCTTTAGAAATGTGTATCGTTCGCAGCCTTTTTGTGCCGGTGATGCTCCTGGAAAAAATATACAAACTCAAATCAGATGTAACTGATAAAAGCTGGGAATATTTTGAACGGGAACAAAACGTAATATATTGTTGGTGTTATGATAAGAACTTTCATAACTATTGCAGCAGGAGTGATCCTTATTATTACAAAAGCCAAGTAGATGAAGTAAGTAAAGACATCCCACGTCAGACAAAACATGATGATACATATAAGTGTGACAAAAACACATTTATACCACATCATACCTCAATTCATTCACTATTTACCGAAAATGGAAACCTGAACAAGAATGTGATGATATATAAACCATCTGGGGGTTTGTAGGTTAGTTTTTTGATCCTTCGGGACTTTGGCATAGTAACTTATTGGAGTTTTCTCCTTGTATATGTAGCGTATTATCTAAGAATCACCAAAACAAACTTTTCTATTGCTGCTATCAGACCATATTTCTACAAGACTCTTGTTGGGAATTACCATTAGAATAATTTTCTGTGTTCTCATTGGCAAATGTTTATACAACATTACATTTCCCACAGTGAATCAGATAATAGGTGGATGAAGTCCAGTATCCTGTCTCTGGCTGTAGCTGATAACTGATAGTAAAAGGAAGATGGATCCTGTCTTTCCTGAACCCTGCTGATTATGAGCCTAATGGACTTCAATGGGTTTAGCATTGAGCCCCAAATGACCGTATTTTGCAGGGGGACCTTGGACATGTTTGTGACATATATGGCAATTTTCTGCAATATCCTTGAAAAACCTTGCATTAAGTTTGTGCCTTTAGAGTACATTGTACTAAATGCAGCGGTTAGGTGTTATTGTGAGCACTGGAAAGTGTTGGGTACTTGTATGGAACAAGGCCCGACCAGAATGGACTTTTGGATGCGCAGCATTACGTGGTTTGCCTGGGGAATCTCTAGAGAGAGATGAATGCAAATTCCCCACTTGTAGTTATGCAAAAGCCCAGCCAGCCTTTTGAAGCTATGCCCTGACGAGGGGACCATTGTCTATCGATTACCTGTTCCTAGAATCTGAATGCCAAGCTGTATAAAGGAAAGACTAATGGATTCATGGGGGTGCTTGTTCTGAGCTAAAGCTACTATGAACTTGTAACTTAGAAACCCCCTTTGTATGGTTTGAAGAACTGACTGTGACCAGAGCCCCTACTAGAGTTGGGGGGTGGGAGATGTGCTCTGGTAAGCTTATTAGCATGTGCATAGGTTCTTTTATTGTTTTTAATATGTTTCCTCTGCAATGCTTTCACTTTAAAAAGAAACATGTAGTACCTTATAACTATGAACAATTATGTTGTTTACCATCTCTAATGTGAAAGCAAAGTACAGATGCTGACCTATTTAGGCAGCCTGTCTCTGGTAGGAATGACACAGTAAAGGCAGGGAACTGTGCAGCCTGGAAAAACCCCGGTCAGGAGGAGAGAGACATGCTGGTCCCCACCCAAGAGAGGTGACAGTGGCTGGCAGCCAGAAGTCTGATGTGGGTGCACTTGTTGGACTATAGTAGGTGAATACAGGTGCAATTGCTCTGACCTGTGACATTATCAAAAAAGGAGCAATGTTTTTGTATATTCTGCTTGAAGATACCATTAACAACTTTAGGTATCTGTATTTATAAGCCAGCCACACTTTAATGTCTATTAAAAATGCACTACCGCATTTATGATACTCTTGGACAAACCCTTCCTGTGATGTTGAGCCATGTCATTCAATACTCTCTGGCTGCTCTTGGCACTACTTTGAGTAAAAAAAAACACAGTGACTCCAAATGTAAAGGTGGAGAAGGAAGAACAAACATGTTTATTCTAACTAAGAATTTAAAGTAATAATTGGAAGGCTGAACAATGTAATTAGACTAAACTCAAGACACTCTATCGCACACTCACTGATCAGAGCCACAAAACTGAAGCAGCTCTCTCATGCTGGATTTTCAAAATTTTCAAAGAAAACCTTTTTTCAGGAAGTCTGTAGTAACAGTAACTACATGTTGCAGAAAATCTGTCTCAACCAGGGCTTGGTTGAAAGGTCTGCACCCAGATCACAGTTTTACCAACACCAAAATACCACGCTAATGATCAGTCTCTAAAGGTGCTATTAATTAATACAGAACTATTGAGGTATTTTCTCTTGAGCTTAAATTCCAAAGAAAATTGTCTCAAGTATCTTAATTATAAAGATATATCTGAAACTAATAATTCTCCAATCATGACTTCTCATTCTGGTGCACTGGTGATAAAGGCAGTATACAACTATCTTTAATCAGATCCTTAAATTAGCTCAATGTAAACCAAATTCAATCACCTGATTATGTAAATTTTGTACATGCAAGTTACTTGTGTGCAACTTTATCTGCATATCTTCCAGGAATAACTTGCCGTAGCAACCTTTATTTGAAACTGTGGGCCAGTTTTCTTTTGTGTTTTGTTGTAGAAAATGATCAGGTACAATCCATCTTATCTTTATTCCTGTTTTGGGAAATCTGTTATAACTCCAGTGACAAATTACTTTGGAAACTAGCTTGAAAAATCTATATAGCAAATCCCTTTATACAGTTATTTAAAATAATGAAACTGGTTGAGTCTATGTAGTCCAATTGTTGTAAATTTAGTCTCCTAATTTTCTAGGATCTGTATAATATTCCCCTCTCCCGCATGCAACTGAGACCTTCATTGTTATCCTTGTGCAGTGTCAGCACTCTCTGTCCTCAAACCTACCAATGTGACATTTCATTCTCATTTTCATATTACAATATGATTAGAGTCTATTAGATTCTTCGTAATGGGTCATTAATTTAATGAGAGATAAATCTGTATATTCCATTTGAAGATCAGTGCCGCATTTCATACACATCTGTTATTCAAGTTGGCAAATGGATAGTCCTACTGATGGCCATTTAAGGAATTCCAAAATAAAATACCAAAAAAAAAACCAAAAAAAACCCACCACCCTCTAAAAGCACTAAATGGAATATTTAACAAGTGGAAATTTCTCCCTCTTTTAGAACCAGGTAGTGCCTAACTCTAAGTTAACAACCTCACACACCATCTTTGCCTTTTGCTCAGGTGAGGTGGGATGTACAGATGCTGAGAGTCCAGTTCTTCTCTCTCCCACTACCTATGCAGTTTAGTGGGGAGCAGGGTGAAGTGATCAGAGCCTTGGCTAGCCATTATATCTGGCCAGAAGAATGGGAAGGAAATGACCTGCGCCTGGTAAAGGAGTGGCCCAGATTCCTTCCCCATGGAGCAAGTGGGAGCAATTAATTCCAGGGGTGGTATAGCTATGCACCACTTCATAATCAAAGCTCCAGTTAGCCCTTAGCACTTGTTTATATATATATAAACACACACACATTTTATATATATAAACAAGTGCTAAGGGCTAACTGGAACTTTGATTTTGAAGTGGTGCATAGCTATACCACCCCTGGAATTAATTGCTCCCACTTGCTCCATGGTCCCATAGTATGGACCCATAGTAGCCGAGCCCTTTGGTGATAGGCGTCAAGTACTCCATTAAAGAAAATGCACGCAAAGTCTGAGCATTGGCTTCAAGAAAGCAAGTACCCTATCTGCCAACAACTTTAATTAATGGACAGAGTACAGATTGTGCCAACATTTAAGTTCTGAGGCTAAATACTTTGCTAACTAATAACATCTCTATGGATCACATTGTATTAATCAGAAGTTCCTCCCTCACCTTTGTTAAAAGATTGTACCCATCATCTAAAAGGCACATCGTGCAGATTCACCTACCCTGTTGTGATGTTGGGAAAACTTCTAATATCAAATGGGTTTATTCAACTCTTTTAAAAATCTGTTAGCAACAAGTTACATTTTTATCTTTGGGTCCAATTTCTTTAGTACTTTCTCCCATTATCCAATTATGGTTTGTGTGGCCAGCAAAAAGCTTATATCCTTTCCCACTGGCAAGGAACACGAGCCAGGCTGATCTCCTTTTGCTTCTGATCATTCAAGCTATGAAACCCCGCACTTTTTTCTGTCAAGGTATACTCTTGGGTACTGATGTCACTGTATCTATCCATGAAATGTATCTTCACACAGTGTGCAAATTATTCCAGTTTATGAATAATCTATCTATCATTCACATCTCTTCATGTTATTTAGTGTTTTTTCCCTCCACAGTATGAAAATATATTTTGAAAGGTTTGCAGCTGGGCTCTTATAAACTTAATGGAGCAAGTCCCTTCCCTAATCCACGGGTGTGAAAAATGCTGAGTATAGCATAAATGGTGTGATTCTGCTGCCATGAGAGATGAAAGAAATAGGATGCAGGGAACCTACCATTCTGCTAGCCACAGTCCCTACACTTTTCCCCCATGGGAGCACCCATTTTTCCAGCATGCTAGAAGAGTTTGGAGGGAGGCTTGGGCAAAGTCAGTGGATCTGTGACTACATGGGTCACACACCTCCCCACAAAAAGAGGACTGTAGCAGAGCCTTAATAGGGTGACTAGATGTCTCGATTTTATAGGGACAGTCCCGATATTTGTGGCCTTTTTTTATATGGGTTCCTATTACCCACCACTCCCTGTCCTGATTTTTCACATTTGCTATCTGGTCACTCTAAGCCTTAAGGATGCAACAGCAACTCAACTTGCAAGCCACAGTCCAAGGAGAAGATTCCAGCCTACTCAGCAATATTTTATAGTTATTAACTATATCCCAAGACATCTCCTGACTTGCATAATCATTTAAATAACATCCCTCTTTTAGAGAAAAAGAAAGGATTTACTATTGTTCTTGACTGGATGGGGAGTCCATGAACTTTAAGGTACGGTCTCCCACAGTATTCTTGTCAGCAAGTTAAGGAAGTATGGGCTGGATGAATGCACTATAAGGTGGATAGAAAGCTGGCTAGATTGTCGGGCTCAACGGGTAGTGATCAATGGCTCCATGTCTAGTTGGCAGCCGGTATCGAGTGGAGTGCCCCAAGGGTCGGTCCTGGGGCCGGTTTTGTTCAATATCTTCATAAATGATCTGGAGGATGGTGTGGATTGCACTCTCAGCAAATTTGCGGATGATACTAAACTGGGAGGAGTGGTAGATACGCTGGAGGGGAGGGATAGGATACAGAAGGACCTAGACAAATTGGAGGATTGGGCCAAAAGAAATCTAAAGAAATCAAAAGAAATCTGATGAGGTTCAATAAGGATAAGTGCAGGGTCCTGCACTTAGGACGGAAGAACCCAATGCACAGCTACAGACCGAATGGCTAGGCAGCAGTTCTGCGGAAAAGGACCTGGGGTGACAGTGGACAAGAAGCTGGATATGAGTCAGCAGTGTGCCCTTGTTGCCAAGAAGGCCAATGGCATTTTGGGATGTATAAGTAGGGGCATAGCGAGCAGATCGAGGGACGTGATCGTTCCCCTCTATTCGACATTGGTGAGGCCTCATCTGGAGTACTGTGTCCAGTTTTGGGCCCCACACTTCAAGAAGGATGTGGATAAATTGGAGAGAGTCCAGCGAAGGGCAACAAAAATGATTAGGGGACTGGAACACATGACTTATGAGGAGAGGCTGAGGGAGCTGGGATTGTTTAGCCTGCAGAAGAGAAGAATGAGGGGGGATTTGATAGCTGCTTTCAACTACCTGAAAGGGGGTTCCAAAGAGGATGGCTCTAGACTGTTCTCAATGGTAGCAGATGACAGAACGAGGAGTAATGGTCTCAAGTTGCAGTGGGGGAGGTTTAGATTGGATATTAGGAAAAACTTTTTCACTAAGAGGGTGGTGAAACACTGGAATGCGTTACCTAGGGAGGTGGTAGAATCTCCTTCCTTAGAGGTTTTTAAGGTCAGGCTTGACAAAGCCCTGGCTGGGATGATTTAACTGGGAATTGGTCCTGCTTTGAGCAGGGGGTTGGACTAGATGACCTTCTGGGGTCCCTTCCAACCCTGATATTCTATGATTCTATGATTCTATGATTCTACTACAGGCAGATTGTTAGTAACATCTTTCCTTCCTGCTGCCTTGTCCCTGGGACATCCTGCTGCCAGATAGATTATTATTTTTCTTCTGCTCTTGAGGGCTTAATTTTCCTCTCAGGGTGGCAGGCAGCTCAGCCAACCAAGACCACTCCAGCAGGTGGCCAGAAGGCAACAATCAGATGTCCACCATGTACCCTGTCTTCTTTCTTGCTGTGTCTGAGCCTTTTCCAGTAGCAGGGCCTGGACACTAACACCATAAAGCATGGTGATGGGTGAATGAGAATTCATTAAATGAGGACAGAGAAAATGAATATTTCAATAAAATGAACCATATAGTCCTTACCCAGGTTTTGGCATATCATCTTGTGGGAATTTTTCATCTCTGTGAGCTTATTTATCCTACTAAGGATGAATTCAAAAGACATTTCCTTGTAGGCTGGAGCAAGGGGTTTTGATTTATCCTAAATGTAAAGGTTTCAGAGTAGCAGCCGTGTTAGTCTGTATCCGCAAAAAGAAAAGGAGTACTTGTGGCACCTTAGAGACTAACCAATTTATTTGAGCATAAGCTTTTGTGATCTACAGCTCACTTCATCTGATGCATGCAGTTTGATGAAGTGAGCTGTAGCTCATGAAAGCTTTTGCTCAAAATAAATTTATAAGTCTCTAAGGTGCCACAAGTCCTCCTGTTCTTTTTCTTAACTTTAAAGGAATTAACCAAAGACTGTGCACACAAAAGCTGGGTGCAGCTCACATGATGAGTTCTTTGGGTGACCTTCCTTTATGAACTTCCTTATTGTAATGGCACAGTAGTGATGCTTTTGAGGATGCACTTTCACTAGAAACCCTTATTCGCAGCCCCCAAACAGGTAAATCCCAGCCATCGTCAATACCCATAGAAACCTGGCCTAAAGCTGCTTTTCCCTGCCTCCTCTTAACCACTGTTCATCTCCCAGATTTGAGAGGGCGTCTGGCTCCTCCAACACTGCAGTCAGTTGTACTAGTTATTGCCCCTTTACTCTGTGTATGTGTTTGTGTGTGTTTTCTAGTTAAAAGTTGCTCTTGAGCTCTAAACTTACTGAAATGTCATTTGTTTAGCCAAATATTGGGATAGTTTGACCTTATGTACTGCCTAACATCATAAATTATTAATCATTCGTGTACACAAAACAACTATATTTCGAGCTGACTTCATGAAACGTCCAAGAGCAGTTATAACAGGCCTTCTTTGGGAAAGAAATGCTGTAGACGGGGGAGGAAAATGTCCTTTCAAGGTTTCTTGAAAACTTGGGACAGTTTTTTGAAATGTTTGGCGCTGGTTTGGCTTTAGCTGCTATTGATACCACTGACAAGTTATGCAGATTGTTTCATTGTAAGGAATATAACCTCAGGATACTGCTGCTGAGAATGTGTTGGCTGGGTTTTTGGAGGACAGCGGAATTTTCTTTCAGCCATGCCATGTACAAGGGCATTGCTAGTAGCAATACAGAGTGTTCATGGCATTCTAGGGGAATGCCGAGTAAAACTATTAGTGTTGTGCACAGCAAATTCACTATATTTGTCACTATACAGACACTTGTCATATCATTAGAGTGCTTAGAACTGGAACATGAATGCTAAGGTCTGATATTGCTGTTTTTACGTAGGTCAAAATCCCATTTGGCTCCTTAAGGACAAATCCCAGTTCATTGTATTCAGTGAGAGTTTTGCCATTAAGAACAGGAATTTGTTCTTAGAATAGAAACACCCACCTCCCCACCCCATATATACACTAATGTGTTACTCTAAAGTTTAGGGGGATTGTTTTCCTTTCTTGTTCAAGCCATGGCTATGTGCTATGTAACTATTTAGCCATAATGGGGGAAAATCCTGGCTTCCTTGAATTCAATGGGAGTTTTTCCATTTCCACAAAGAAAAAGTTAGGGGGTGACTTGATCAGAGTCTGTAAGTACATGGGAAACAAACATTTGATAATGGGCTCTTCAATCTAGCACAGGAAGGTATCACAAAATTCAATGGCTGGAAGTTGAAGCAAGACAAATTTAGACTGGAAATAAGGCATAATTTTTTAACAATGAAGGTAATTAACCACTGGAACAATTTGCCAAAGCTCATGGTGGATTCTGCATCACTGACAGTTTTTAAATCAAGACTGGATGTTTTTTAAAATATCTGTGCTAGTTCAAAAGGAATTTTTAGGGGAAGTTTTATGGTCTGTGTTATGCAAGAGGTTAGACTAGATTATCACAGTGGAGCCTTCTGGCCCTGGAATCTATGAATCAAGAAAAACCTTATATTGATCAGCAGTAGAGTTGCATGTTCCGTCACCTTGTATTAGTACAGTTAAGTCTAAACTATAAAAAGAAAAAGTAAGCACTCAAAGCAGCAAGTGGGGAAAAGCGAACAGAATTGAAAACAGCAGTAAGGGGGACAGTGGAAAAGAGATAAGGAAAAAGGGCTAAATATAACAAGGGGCCAAATGCAAAGACAAACATGAGCAAAAGGGGAAGAGAGGGGAGGAAAAGCTGTGCAGAAAAAGAGATTTGTGAGAGGATCTGATAACAAAAACCAGGTACTGTACAGGAATTTTAAATAATTTGCTATCTACATAAAAGGAGCCAAAAAGCTGCAAATATTAAACAATATGTTGCAACATTCCAGTGGCAGTTGCTATGAGGCATAAACAGTGGACTATTATAATTGATAAACATCTCACATCTGTTTTGCTTTAGCAGCTGTACAACCATTCTTAGGTAGGTATTTATCAGTTATACACGTCTGTTTATCCAAGACAGGAAAACTTTTATTATAATCAATAGTAAACTTACAAATGTCTTTATTATTCTGCCACGTCAGTGAAAACTCATTTTGGCTAGTGTCTCTGGTAGAAGGCACTGGCAAGATGCCCTTTCTAATGGAAAAAAAGATACAGATCCTTTCCTTTTCCCTTTCAGGGGTATTTCCTGAACAGCTGAAGCTTTTCTACTTTCATCATAGCTGCAGTGATTCATAATCCCTCTCCCTCTGTATTTTATTTTCTGCTTAAGTACTTTGAAGGATAACATGTTAGGAAAATGACAGAAAGGAGATTCTATTTCTTCTTGGTCTTTTTATTTTTATTTTTCCATCTTCATTTATGAATTGTTTAACATTATGAAAACATTTGTTTACTAAAGAAGCATTTAAGATATAGCTTATGGCCACGATTTTCAAAAGGGACCAATGATTTGGTGGATGCCTCAATATTTGGAAGCCCTGCTTTTGAGACATCTTAAAGGGGCCAGATATTCAGGGGCTGGGTGCTCAGCACGTCCTAAAAATCATAAATAGCTCAGGTGTCTGAACTGAGCACGCGGAGACCTAGCTACCAAAATCTGTAGTCACTTCTGAAAATCTTGGCTGTTCACGCCCACAATTATTAGTTTAAGCTTAAATATAGTTCACACGTAAAGAAAGAACCATAATGGTCATGAGCTAGAGCTTGGAGGTGTCCATGACTGGCTAGTTGGGGGGTGAAAAAATAGTATTTCACAGTCACATATTGTAAGCAAAAGTGTGAGCTAAAATATGCTTATAAAAACAACTTCAAAGCAAATCCACTGCAGATTGCCAGGATGAGGAAGATGGCCCACAGGGGTTCCATACCAGTACCATTTTGCTCTGTACAGATGCCAAAGAAATAGCGTTGGCCAAAGTCTGCTCTCAGTTACACACTGGTGTGAATTCAGAATAACAACATAGAATAAGAGTGTGACTGAGAGCAGAATGTGGGTCACAGCTCATGCAAGCAATAATGCCTTTCCTCCTTACAATGCAAATACTATCTGCTGAAGAGTCTTGTAGGTCCCCACATGAATGTTCCAAATTTGACTTCAATGGGCTTTCACCCCAAGTTTTTTAACCATCTGCTCAGGTGTAATTTGGAACAATGAACTCAGTTGTAGTGCTACTCTTATCCAACACACGACAAAACAAAAGCAGTGGAGTGAAAACATATAATTCAAACAATGCAGGAAAAGAAGTTCAAGGATAAGGCAGATAAGCTGCTTCTCTTATTTTCAGATGCTTATGTTGTATTCACCATTGAACCCATGTTTCTGCATCTACTGCTCTTAAGTGACTATTGGCTAACAGGTTTCCAACTGAGAAGAAATCTCCAAAACAGAATTTTCCTTCATGTTTCACGCTGATTTGTATATCACATCAAGAGATGATTCTCCGTCTTTAAATTAGTTTCACAAAGGGAAAAGCGTCTTTTCTTTTGTCTGCAATAAACAGACAATTTAGCACTTTAGACTTTGTATTTGCCTGATGGCTGCAAAAATCCAGTTTTTCACCTTGGGATTAGATACTTGAAACATGAGCATTCTCTGCGGATCAGCACAATATTGCAGGTTCATATATTCTAGTAGGAAGTCCAAACCAAATGCCATTAAAAATTGGGTCATCCAATTTATATCCAAAGAAACCCTGGGGCTTCTACACTCTTCCAGGAGTTGTAGAACTGTGGACATTTTAGCTTTGATTTTGTTTTTCAGCCATGTCACAGTCAAAATAATGTCTTATTTTTCTTCACTAGAGCTGAGAAGAGTTTTGGGAGATGTGAAGTTCCTTGCAAAAATAATGTTTGCAGTGGTAAAATTTATATTGGACTTTGCTGCCTGGAATGAATGTTCCTGGGCTCCCCGCTGACCCATGTCAAGTTGTAACTTATTTATGTATTTATTTTCTTCAGAAGGACCTGCCTGGGTTCCAGTGGCAGCTCTGTGTGGTGCAGATGGTGGTGTCTGCCATGCACGTGCCAAAAATCAATCAGTACTTCTTTATGTTCCTCTCCTTTAAGTGTCTTAGCTTCACAGTCACTCCAGCTTCCCTTCAGAAATCATTATTACTGCAAATATGCAACTGAAAAATAGGGGAAAAACAGGCTTTCAGTTGAAGTGCTATTGCTTTGCATCCTTGCCACTGAGCCCCTTTTGCCTTTATTTATTTATTTTGCATACCAGTAGTTACACACTACAGTCACAATGTATACAATTTTAGCCATTGTAAGTAGACAGCATTACCATGGCTTTTGCAGTTTTTCCTATCCTTGGTATCAAGAATGCAACAAAGAATCTGCTCTCTGTGTGAGTGTTTGTGGGTGGAGGGGGAAGGAATTATTTTCTTCACTAAGGTCACACCCTAAACATTCCAGTCGAATTTCAGATCAGGATAAGCCCATGGCTGCCTACCTGTACACACATGCATAGTCACTGCCAAAATACAGAGAGAGAGAGAGAGATGAAGATGAGCTTAGAAGTGTGTCTTTAATCCATCCCCTTGTTTAAAATTGCTAAACTAAATAAACTCTGCAATTGGCACATTATGTGCATGAGTTTCTCAGGAACTAAGGATTGTTTATATTTGCTTTATATGCTGTCTTTCTAGTTTTTATGACTGGATGGATTAGTTTCACAAATACTTCCCCTTAAAACCACAATGCCATCCAGTCCGTCCTGAGGGTCATTCCCCTGAGCCTACATTTCTTAAATATTATTTAAGTTCTTCCTTCTCGCTGTGCCATATTAGTAAATGCTCATTTAAATGCAGCCCAAACATTTCACATCATTGCCCCCAAATGTTAGAGGTGCTGGAAAGTGTCTTTTCTTAAAAAGTGAGTTCCAGAAAGAGAAGCTCTTTCTCAGCCTTTGTTGTGGAGATGCAAAAAGCCCTATGCTGATCTTTTCTGAAAAACAATGATTACCAGCAAAATCCTTCTTTCAGATTCAAAGAATTGATCCTCACTCATTTTGACTGTTTCCCTCATATTTTTTACTGGGAATTCCATGCATTTAAGCTATCAAAGCTATTGAACCAATATTCAACTTGCAGATCTGAGACTAGAATTAAATCATAAAATGTATTAACTATATATAAACATAGTTCTTATTTAATGCTTACATCTTCTGTGTCCGCAGATAATCAAATAAGAGCATCTAGATTAAGATCAGGCTTAATAAAGGACATTACTGAATGGGCATTACCGCGCACTGCAGCTGGCAGTAGTTGGATATATTTCATAAAGAACTAATTTTAATTCTATGCTTTTGATATTTTGGCTATGGGCCTTTTCATTTGGTGGATAGATGGGAATACCATCATGGAAGATTTGGGCATCTTTTTAAGCTTTCCCCAGGGATACATTTAATCCCTGACTCTACAAGCAAGATTTTATACAATAATATAATTTTATACAAGACAAGACACACAGTTCAGTCAATTTTTCTAAACTCCTATCAATCATTTTCTGGAAGTTGTAGGTAATGCTTTATAGAAAACTATAATGCAGAACACATTTTCCATGCTTTACCTTTTGCAACTCAAGGGTTACACCAAACATAAGAACTTGATGTCTTTGACTTTCCTTTGAACATTTCTCAGTTCATTATATCTCCTGCTAAACTCCCAATAGATTACGAGCCTTTACTGCCCTAATTCTAGTCTATCTCTGCTACTTCACTTGTTTGGATTCAATTTACCATATAACCAAGCTGGCAGTTTACATAGCTGTGTTGTATATTTTGCATTTTAGGGCACTAAAAAGTCAATGGGAAAAAAGCTTACTTTTAAAAGCTAAGCCCTTACAAATACAATTTCACTATATTGTTCCCACTAGAGCTCAAGAATTGTCCAGTGGTGAGAGGGTACTAGTCTGGAGACCTGGGTTCAATTCCCTGCTCTGCTACAAACTTCCTGTGTGACCTTGGGCATCTTTCCATTGACTTCCACTAGCACTGAACCAGATGCTACACTGATGGGGGATATAAGTACCTAAAATATGTAGATAGAGCACAAAGAGCGTGTGGCTAAGGGTGGAACAGGAGCCACCACCAGCCACTCTCTGCCTGCCACCTAGTGAGTGCTTTTGAGGCATCCAGCCATTTTCTCACCTCCATTATTCCTCTGCTTCAATCTCCAGTGGCCTCTCTAGCTGCTCACCCATCCACTAGTCTCATGGGCACCAATGAGGTACAGGGGATGGTGCAGCAATTGGACCTTGGAGCCTCATTTTGTTTTTTTCACCACCTGTGCTACACGCTAAGTGATATTGACAGTTATATCAAACCTTACAGGGTGGGAGCCAACTAAATCCAGACCCCCCACCCCCAATCGACCAATGTCACAGCCTCAGGGGCCTGTTTTAACACTAGTAAAATTCCAAATTAATTTGTGGTCACTGTAACATCAGGAGGAGTTAATAAAGAAAATGCAAGGTCTCTGTGTGTTTGTTACATCTCATTCTTGTAACTTACAAGTCTGTATCCTCACAGCCCCATTCAAGAAATGATCATACAAAGTAAATTTTCAGTAGTTTTATTGAAAAATGCCTCCTTTGTTTCAGAAATAAATAATATAAGGCAGTGAAATTCACAATTTGCAGTTAAAATATAAAAGCAGCAATTCTATATCCATAGTCTTGCAAACAATTTCCAACTGCTTTTGATAACTAAGAAACATTATATTCTGAAAAAAAATCCATACTAAATATACAACACAAACATGCAATTCCATCTCTGCAGGATTGACTGCAATTTGGCATAAATGTTAATGTGTCTACAAGGAGATTTAAAGCAGTATAAAACTATATCCAGTTGATACAATGATTTCAGCTACATTACTTAAAGTTTGTGGTTGTTAAAGGAGATGTATAAGAGCAATATATGCCCTGCAAGGTATAACTAAGGATAGAAAAAATTGGCAATGATGTAGAAGGAGTTGGTTTGCTTTTTACTAGACAATGCAGACTTGTGATGTGACTTAGCTGCAAACAGGCATTAAAAAGGAGGAAAACTGCAGAGCTAAAGCAGACAGCCCTTCGAAAATTTGCAGCAGCTCTGGTTTTTGGTGTTTTGTGGGTTTTTTAATTATTATTTAAAGAAAATGCAGCATTGTGATAACTGAATGCACACATTAAGTTCTAAGCAGCCACCTTAAGCAAAAGTATTTTACAAGCATTTCAAGAGCAAGAATGAAATCTACAGTTACATACATTGCTATTCGCACATAAGCATGATACCCCTACAAGATATGAGTGCATTTCTGATCTGAGAAGGGAGCACTGGAGAATATAGGATACACCCACTCTGTATGTATCTGCATATGTGAGCATAGCACAAACAAAAACAAACAACCAAAAACACAAAACAAGACAGATCTTTTATGGTTTTGTTTTTGCTTTTGCTTTTCTTGGTAACGATATTTTCCAGCACATTTGTTCAGGGTAATCCTGGTGAATGCATTTCAACTTCATAGTCCTCATATTCATCCTCTCTCCTTTCTGACTCCATTGGTACTATGTAGGGCTCACTTTCAGGTTGATAGGGTCCACTTTCAGGTACGTATGACTCTGGTTGAAAATAGTTGTCTGATTGAACATTATAGTTATCGCATGTCTTCGAATCCACAAATATAATGAAAGTTAGTTTGGCTATATAATGTTAGTTCAATCTTAATTTCGTATAATAAATATCTAAATTAATAATTCACTGATTTTTTTTTCAGTTTTGTTCATGGAATTTGTGGGGGGGGGGGCAGGAGAGGCAGTAAAATCATAAGAAAAATGAGATTTGGTTTTGAAAGGCCTCCTAGGATCCAGCTCTTAAAAACACAAGAAACATTTGTAGAAACAGTCTTACGGTGTTATGCAAGGGCCCAATAAATTGTTAAAAAATAAAAATAGTATTTTACATCTACTTCAACAAATCTAAAAAATACTTGGATTTGATTTAAAAAATAATTAATTAATAGAGCAAATGGATTAAGTAAAAAGAAAACGTTTGACTGGCTTCTAGTAATTTTCTCTGAGGGTGGGAAATAAATGTACACATAACTATCACCAGTGGCAATATGCAGTACATGTCATTTTCTGATTCTGTTCCTCGTAACAAACTGAGTTACAGCTGATGCTGGAGGAACACCAAAGACTACAGCAAAACAGAAGAAAAATAATTATAAAACTTTAGTATTTAGAACTGCAATTACAAAACCCAACAAGATTACATATACAGAAAGGCAGATGCCCTGAATCAGACATGTTGATCACAAGCAACAGACAGGTAGATTTCATACAGAGTCAAAGATGTTATTCTGGCACATAGCAAGCAGCAGCAGGCTTTAATGCAGAAGCTTAATGTAAAGATGTTAACTGATTTTAGTGGACACGATCCCTTACAAATCATTTACAAGCCACAATTAGTTTACTATTTACATAAGTCATTTCTTGTTTATCAGGTTAAATCTGTCTCCCACAATGGTGTTACTTCTGCTGGTTAGTAGTTTTATAAGCCTCTTTCAGTACTGAGGCTTCTGATGATTTGGTGGTGGGGGGGGGTGTTAAAAATAGTTGTTTTTCTACTTTATTACTGAAATGCAACAGGCTTGATAATGAATTGACATCACTGTCCTTATGTCATTCACGAATGTTGTTAGTATTATATGAGGCCAACACGGTTCGATTTTAACCACATCCGTGGTGAAATATCCATACAGACTCATTTCCTACTAAGCACGTGCGCAAACATCTCAGAAACAGGTTTTTCATGTATTCAACCTGCAAGCAGCACTGGAGACTTAGAAAATGTGTTAGCCGGAACCTGAAACAGGTCAAAGATTATGTTAGTTTTTAAAGTCAGACTGCTGTGCAAAAATATATTGTCATCCAACTAAAATACACAATGGTTAAGTTATATGCATATATCTATATATGTATACATAGCTGTTCACTAAGAAGGATTGCATGGCTGCACAGCTCTTTTTCATTTAAATAGGAATCTTGGGTTAGATCTATGCAAGTACCTGGCTTTTTACACCCAACAGCACTGAGTCTGTATACACATATATATATATTTTTTTTCCATGTATACATGCACAGTATGCTAGTGGCAAACCATAATCAACATCAGTATCACATACACTAATTGTAAAATGCTACAGTGCACACAAATGAATTTGTTAACAATACTATGGGCCTGGACTTTCTTCATGAAAATGGCCCAGCGGGACCCTAGGTATAGAATATATTAGTGTCTTCTCATTAGTCAGAAATTGTTGGCCACTGTCATCCATTATTTGACTCCCTGTGACAGCCTATTGTTTTCAACTGCTTCTCACAGCAGGAGGCTGGCATGACTCAGGGCTAACCAGAGACTTTTGGGGTTTAATTCAGTGGAAACTGTAGGATAGTGGAGTTTTTCAGTTGCTTGCACTGTAACAGAGAACAGTTTTTGTTTGTGGAAAATTTTAATTTCAGGTATTAATTTTGTATAAATAATCCTGATGTTGATCAAAAAACAGACACACAAAAATTGGCAACCAGAGCATTCTTTTTACTTCAAGAGAAACATGGAGTATTCAACCTTGTTCTGAAGAAGATTGGAGGGAAGGAGAGGAGAAGAAGAAGAAGAAAATGGTCATTTAAATCCTAACAGCAAAATAATCATCCACTATCCTTCTATGTATTAAAAACCAGTTAGTTGTATAATTTAATCACCTCCTTCCTGAAGCTAAACACATTTCAAATCAATGTGAGACAAGTTTGCATCGCAATCTGAACAGCTGCTCTCAGAGCTGTCTGTGTTAGAAGGACTGAACTGTTCCAAGATGTAATGTTACAACTAAGCAGTTTCAGTACCATTTGCTCCTGAAATGATTCAGTATCTCCACACAAGTGGGCCTGTCTTGCATAAAGGCTATTTAAAATGACTACAGTTTAAGTTGTCAATAACCTACCTGGGAATCCTTGACCATTGTAAGCGATGCTAGCACACTGGGATGAATCACAATACCCAGGTGGGCCTGGGGGACCTCGAATACCCCCATTTCCAGGACGACCTGGTGGCCCAGGTGGCCCTCGTGAACCTGTAGAACCTGGTGGGCCCGTTCGAGATTCCCCTGGTGGACCTAATTTTAGAATTAAAAGGAAGATAATTTTTTTAAGGAGTCAACCTGTCAGAAACCACTGGCACTCCTGGCGTCTAGACTGTGAACGAGCCTTTGGTAAGAAAACATTGACATTTGGTTTCTACATGGGGTCAGTGAAACAACCAAAGAGAACCAAATTTTGACTCATCATTAGTTGCTTTCCTATGTGTGGGGAATTTAAGGTCTGTATTCACAGAAACTGATTTGGCAAGGTTGGAGCCACGCTAAAGACATCAATGAATTCTCTGGTTTATTTCCACTCTGTGTAAGATATGAAGATCTCAAGGGAAACTACTACATTAGACAAGCACATTGGATTTCAATTAAAACATAGGAGTGCATTAATTCTGCTACCCTGCAACCCTAGATTAGATGAGGTAATGTTTTCTTTGGAAGAGGTTGTATTATGGTTAACAGAAATGTAGAGTTTTAACTGGGGCTAGAATTTGTTGCAAGCTTCTTATGGCTCTTGTAATGAAAAAATCATGTTTAAACTAGTAAATTAAAGGCAGAAACAATGAGAAAGCCTAACGATTTCTGCCAAGACATCAGTAAATGATCTGTGAATGAAATCAAATGACACAAAGAACAAAAGTAACAGAGAAAGGATCATATTCTGTACTAGTAACGCTATGCTTTGCCAGTAAAGGACATCAGAGTAACTACAAACATGATCCAACAATGGCACTAGACATTCCAAAAGTATCAGGTGATATTTTGTTTCTATCAAATTGAAAAAAGTGAGAAAATGTCCATTTCAGTAGGAATCAACCCCTGATTACTGAGTCAATAAAGGTGCAAAATCAGTATTTTCATCAAAAATATTTTCATGTGCAAATGTGCCAGAAGAATAAATTATATGATAAAGCCAACTTTCTACTAGCCATGTCTAAAAAACATTTCTGGTTAAATTTTTCAGCATTTTTAGAATGCTTCATTTTATTACCAATACATGTCAAAAATTGAGTAACATATGCTTATTTGCTATAAGAGCAATTAAGCAATCTGACTTTCTAGGAAGTTTTGTTCCTTTTTACTTCTACCGTTGTGTAAGCTGATGTAAATTAAAAACAGAAAATTTACCAGGTGGTCCAGGCAAACCTCGTGGTCCTTGTGATCCAATCCCTCTTTCACCTTTCTCTCCTGACAGTCCTAAAGATCCAAAAGGAAATAAAAACCACACACACAAAAAGAAACCATGTCAGAAAACTATATTTTTTTCAAGCTCTCTCATTGATTATAACAAATACTTCAAATATTTTATTGCTTTATAGCTCTGGTCTAGGAAGTCTTAATTTCGATGAGGAAAATATTTTAAGGAAACAAACATCTCAGTTTGAAAGACAAGATTTTTAAATGTAGTGTACAGCGGTAACCTGGTCTGAAGAGACTGAACTAAAACACAAGAACATCTTTGAAGTTCATTCCACACATCTATCAACATGAGTAAAGGCATACAAGCTTTATACATTTCTGTTACAACTACACTTTACGCATCCTTTGAAACCTAATGAAATAGTGTAAGTCAATATTATCATATAGCTGGATTCAGAAGTTCATTATTTTCTTTTAAGTGGTAAATATCCATAGTAAAATCTATGTTAGAAAACACAACACTATGTCCACATTCTGAAGTGTAACAGCCAGAACAACTGAGGGCCAGATTCACTGGTTACAGCCTGGCTCCCTTACGCTATTGCAAAACAGCCATAACCAAGGCTTAACCAGCCATTTAAACTGAGTTTACACCTACTTTACATCACCAGAGCAGTTCAAAGCACCTGAAGTGTTCTGGCACATCTAGTCATATATTTCCCATATACCTACTACTCTGCTTCAGCTGCATACAACTGCAGCATCACTAAGCTACGGTTCACCCCACATTCTTGTTAACGAATCTTATTTTCCCCTCATCCAGATGCCAATTCAGAAAAGTAGCCTGTCAAGATGCAGCTAATACCAGAAACAGCTTTGAGAGGAGAATGTTCTCTGTACTAAGATATCTTGATAAAGTTGATAAATTTTCTTGAGATAGCATTTAGACTCTGCAGTGACTGGTGTTCCATAAATACCACATGGACAGAGAAGCACTGTAGATGCAAATCTCTGTAATTTTAGATCTTGTCTTCAGACACTGAATATTCCACTGTACCAATACCTTCAATTGGCTATGGGAAGCTATATGCTTCATGGCCTTTCTGGCTGGTGCAGCTGCATTGCATTCCTCTGCTGACAGCTTTTGAAATATGGTCATACATATGCTCTTTGAGCACTACTCACCTCTTTCACCAGGTGGTCCTTGGTCGCCAGGTGTTCCTGGGAACCCTGGTCTTCCTCCAGGTCCAGGTTCTCCTCTTGCCCCAGCACTTCCTGGAGGCCCTGGTGGTCCTGGAGGTCCTGGCTGATTGCGGTTTGCATAGTAATCGTTCGGGATTTGATTCAGCATGTGATTGAACCGGTTCATTTGGCCTGTAAAGAGAAAGAAAGGGTTTTTTAATCACTTTTCATTAAAATCACACATACACACACCCGCCACCCACTGTCCAAATAGTGGAGAATTGGAACATATGCACAGATTAAGATGAATGCAAGATATGATCATGTAGAATACATGGGGAAGGAGGGTGGGGGGAGAGGAGAGATTCTGGCCGCAGATACTCTTAAATAAAAATTCACAGCCACTAAAGGTGACAAGTGAAAACTGAGTTTTGGATTACAACAGCCTTGTTGGTTGAACCCTGGCAAAGAACTCTTTTCTAGTCTGCAAGACAGCAAAGGCTAATTCCAAAAGATTATCTGAAATGCAGTTCTAGCCATCAAAAATAGATATTTTTGGGTACTCTGCATTAAAAGAACAGATATTACAATGACAGGAAACAGAAGATGAAATTCAGCCCCATGCTGAAGGCTTGCACAAGGGTGATGTATCACTTAAGACCCACTTAAGCTCTGAGGATGCATACACCTCTGCTAGCCCTGGTCAGAGGGGAAAATTTCACTCCCAGAGAATGTGTGTGTTGCTCAGGAGAGACAGCTCTGTCCAAGTAAGCAGCAAGAAATTCTGAAGGGGAGATCCAGCTAGTTATTCTTGACTAGAAGTATGGTGACCATGCAATGAGCCCTCAAGAGGAAGGCTCAGTATAGGGAACCTAAAACAGAAGAAGACATCCTAGTAGTTCCATTACAAGTGCAGACTGCTTGGGAACAATTTGATATTTTTGGTTGAACAAAATCAGTATGTCACAATTCTGCATTTATCTTGGGTTACCTCAAAAACAGCAGTATCGGGGTCTAAGCAGCACATGCCCTACTGCATAAAAAATAAGGTATAGGCAAACGTTGTTCTGTCTTCCTTGGGGGCCTTCCTGACAGCAAATGCTGTGCAGTTGTGCTGTGGAAGGGGTAGAGATGATTTGAGGAAGCTGTGTAGGGGGGTTACACTTCCTGTGGAGCACAGAGCTGCACTCTGGGGTTGCTCCCTGTAGGGTGGCATAGGGAGCTTAGAGGATCCTCCACTGCATGAATCCTCCAGTGTTCACTCCTGCCTGGAGGTAGGGGCACATTAGGGCTGCAGAGTGCTATGTCAGCTATGGGGCTGAAGTAAAAACCAAAACCATTAAAATATTGTTTCAGGGGCCTGAATTTTGGGACTTACCCAGTGCAATTATTTCTTCCCTTGCATAACACAATTTGTCCTGTGTGCATCGCTTGCCCAGATAGCATGTGCCAATATACTTCAATCCTAATACCTGTAAAGCTCCTTCCATTCCAGCCTTGTGCCTTCCATCTCTCAGAGGTGAGACCTGGTTTATGCCAAAATGTTTGGTGGCTTTATTACATGAACAGTGCTAAAACAGGATCTTGGCTGACTGCACAAAATCATTCCCTTTGTGGTGTGGTGCAAGATCTGAATATGGGTCTCCGGAGGTGACCGATTAGTTCATTAACAAGTTAGCCCTTCGGATTCAGGAACCAATTTTGTGGTGCATTTTCCTTCCATCAGATCAGTGGCACAGAAGATAGCAATGGCAACACTCTGGCTCCTGTTATGCTTTGCAGCCAGGATCCTTTCATCTCAAATTTAAATCATTTCGACTTTTCACAAATGAGCTATTAAATTAGCCATATGGAAAACAGAACTAGGAAAAAGCACGACATTGTTTACCATTTATCAATTGTTCACAGACTTGTCTTGCAACAGCTCGCATCATGTTCTGAGAAGCAATATCTCCCTTAATAATTAAAACAAGTATTATATTAGTACATTGTCTGTGCTTTTAAAAAGCCAGTATTTATTACAATAAAGTAAGTGAGAAATAAACTAATTTTAAGGTAGTACTTACTCTGTCACCTTTTTCTCCTTTCATTCCAGGTGGACCCTAAAACAATTTAATTTCCATTATTATTTAATGCACCTACATATACTGCAGTTGATTATATAGGAACACAGAAACGTAAAGGGATGAAAGAAACTGGAAGGATGAAGAGAGAAAAAGAAAACACTCTGTAAGGGCAGTCTGGTGCATACATACTACAGTGACAGGTGCTTTAGATGGATTTGATAGAGCAACTGCTCAGTAACCCCACCCAGTTGTGTCCTTAGATGCACCTTCAGTCATGTGGTGCCTGCAGTTTGTCATCAGCAAATCAGATAGGTCAGATGTTTCAATGGGAATATTTGTATCCGGTTATTAGCAGATGCAAAACTGTGCCCGAAAAAATAGAGGCCACTTTTTTTTTAAAAAAGGCTGCCCCGTTGAAAGCTTTCTTGTACTCCAGCTAAATTATGTCCCTGTCTGTTGAAACAGTGTATTATTTCCTCACAAATGCTATCATATCTTTGACATACTGTATTTACTGTTAGGTTTCAGAGTAGCAGCCGTGTTAGTCTGTATTCTCAAAAAGAAAAGGAGTACTTGTGGCACCTTAGAGACTAACCAATTTATTTGAGCATAAGCTTTCGTGAGCTACAGCTCACTTCATCGGATGCATACTGTGGAAAATACAGAAGATGTTTTTATATACACAGACCATGAAAAAAAATGGGTGTTTATCACTACAAAAGGTTTTCTCTCCCCCACCCCACTCTCCTGCTGGTAATAGCTTATCTAAAGTGATCACTCTCCTTACAATGTGTATGATAATCGAGGTGGGCCATTTCCAGCACAAATCCAGGTTTAAGGCTGTGTTCCCAGCAGGGCACCTCTGAAAACAGGGCCATATGATCTGGTTCAGTATTGTTGCACGTATTACGTTACTCTTTCATTGTAAATAGTAATTTCAGTCTGAAACAATGTCCTGCCTTGTTCATTAACAAACTAAACTGAGACCAAAGACTGCACATCCAGGGAGGGTAGCTATCTCCTCCAAACCCAGCAGTGAGAAACAGAGGCTGTAATCCTGCATTGAGCGATATAGGATTATGGGCAAGAGTTATAGAAGATTGGGAGAGATGGCTTCGAGTGCCTACTCTGTTTCCAATGACATCTCCCTTACTAGATGCTGAATGCTTCTAATCTTACAATATACGACAAATACCTGTTGTAGTGTGAGCTTGAGCTGTCACCATAATTATTTTCATTTGTCAAGAGCTATATTTCTTTCTCTGACAGCATTTTCCCATTTGCATTTGCATTCCACGGCGGTTTGTTTTTGGTGTTGGTGTTGTTTTTACAAGAAGCCAACAAGAATGACTGATCATCCACTTGTAAAAACAAATATTTGAATTGCCACAATTGCATAAAATACACTCTGGGGCCATTTTTAAAGAACACAATTCAAAAGATATACACACATAATTAATTCTGAAAATTAAATTTTGTGTGTGCATCTCCCATGTAATGTTTTGAGACTTTAGCCTTTTGTTTGCATTCCACTGTTAACAAATAAAAGGGCCAAGAAAGAGCATGACACAGTTTCCTGGGAAAATGTAATTACGACGCTTGGTATGTTGGATTTTGCAGATTTTCACACTAGATAACAATGACCTCACACGGATGTTTATAGCTGGTTTTGGTCCATCTAACATAACTATGGCCACAAGCTAAATGCAGATGCCCATTTCAAATAGGCCAAAAATCAGACACATGATCATTTTAACCATTAGTTTGCTCTCTGAGAAATCTAAAAATCTGTTGCCTTTTAAAGCTCTTTTTTTAATTTATCCACAGAGATCAAAAAGAAAAAAAAGCTTGCTTGACCCATATTTAGTGCAAGAGATGCTTTTGTGTACAGCTCTAGCAATGCACTTTAATCCTAACTGTAACAACCCCCACCAAATTTTAGAGATTTTCAAGAGCACTTTGCTGCCATGGAAGTCAATGGACATTTCATTGGTGACTTCAGTGGGAACAGAATTAGGGCCAGCACTGAGTAGTTTTGAAATTCTCACTCCTACTGTCTCATGAGCAGACTGCAAATTTTGCCAAAACATGCCCAAACAGCAAAGTAGTTCTGAACATAGACCTTCTGCAAATTCCCAAAGATGAAAGACTCGTTCAATAATCTGCTGCTTCACCTAGCTACCATCATAATTAGTTACCTCCTTAGCCCTGATGCCTTTGACAATTTACTATTTTTAAGCAGCCCATTTATCACTATTACAAAAGCAAACGCTGAATGTGGGCAGTAGCTGGTTTTTTTTCATAACATTCTTGTTGTACCCACAAATGACTTCAATGACACACTACAACAAATCATTCCACTGAGGTCACAATAGAGCTGGATACAATTTGAATGCAATAGCAGAGTTTCATAAACTTCCTTTGAGATCATAAGGCCTCAAATTAAGGAGCTGGAATGGCTACTCTGAAATGGCATGTGTGGACATGATTCATAGCCACTGCAGTATATCATCCCTATAATTTGCAAACTAATAATTGCTTAATAATAAGCACACAACGCATATTATCATGGGTTCAAAGATTAAAGTTTACCTAAGAAAACACTGTCACATTAATACTCAAAATTCAAAGCAAACGTTGACATAACAGCTTTGAAGCAAGAAGAGTTTGACTCCCAGTTGTGCAGACAGTGTTAAAGGCCTGCTAGATACAAAACCAACTCTCACATTTCTCTCAAGAATCACATAGGGAAATATTATGGCTTTTTCTACTCCAATACATATAATATGAATAGCTAGGTAAATAGGGTACAATCCACAAAGCAACTTAGGCTCAGTGAGGGAATGACTCTGTAGCCCAATGCCTAGGTCCTAAGGTACCCATGTGGATGTGGTCCAGTCCCCCTGCTCCAGTCACTTTTTTGGTATTTATCCATAGTGGAACAGCTTCAGTGGGAGAGACTGAGGGAGTCTCACATCAGAGTGCCCTACAGTTCAGTGGTTGGAGCATTCTACTGAGAGGTGGGATATCCCTGTTCAAATCCCCTCTCCTACTCTGGAGAGAGGGGGAATTAAACCATTGTCTCCCAGGTCAGTACACTAACCACTGGGTTAAAAGTTATAAGGTAGGCATCTCCTCCTCCTCCAGTGGCTGTTTTGTGTGGAGCAAAGCAGGGGCCTAAGTCATTCCCACAAGAAGCTGCTAAGGCACCTAAGCCACCTCATTCCAGGGTCCCATTCGTGGACTGCAAGAAGACATAGGCATCTCCCTGCAGCCCAGACTTAGGTGCCTACCTCTGAGAGGGGCAGGGCTTAGCCCACACTCCTCTGGTTGGCATCTCCCATTGGCTAGTTTTGGAGGCTCTGCACCTAGTATGCTGGCTTTTGTGGCTCGCAATCTAAGGAGCCTGTCTCTCCCCATTCATTATATAGGGAGCCTAGGGACCTAGCTCGGTTTCGTGGATCACAGTGTTGTCCCTGTGATTTCTTAGGCACCTAAAAGTTAGGCTCCATGACACTCACCATTGCAACACCTAACTCCCTCTGCAGATCCCACCCAAAATTCATCACAAATTATTTTATTCAATGAATTTAGTTTCTCTTTGTGTTTGTGAATTGTCAGCATGTTGCTATTTTCTAGAAATTAATTTATTTATACCTATTTGCTAAATATATTTTTATAATATTTCTTGGTCTGTAACATTCTTAAGCTGCTTTGATTGGAAACATAGTCATATAGTATGTCTCAGTTCTCTGACTAAATTGAAAATTCATTTTAGTCAATTATCCTAGCCAATTTCTGACCATATAATCTAATATTTGCTTAAAATTAATTGTTCCATGGAGCTCATTTGTTGACGTGTTTACAAAACATGAAAACATAAAAGTGGGCAACCAACTGAAGCAAACTTCAAATGCTCACATGCTACATGCTATTTGCAGAAATATTTTTGCAGTGCAGTGCTGACCAAACAAAAAGAAACTTTTCAAGGCTGACATCAACCAAAAGCCATGTTAGCTGGTTGAAAAGCCTTTTTAAAGGGGCATCACTGGTTTCTAAGCAACAACCTTTCCATTGTTGGAGAGAGAACAGGATAATAAATTTGTTAGTCTCTAAGGTGCCACGAGTACTCCTGTTCTTTTTGCAGTTACAGACTAACATAGCTGCTACTCTTAAACCTGTCATTGTTGGAGAGAGTTGCTCCAATACAAAAGGCAAGATATTCCTCAAAGATATTTATTGCCAGCAAGATTTCTATAGCTGAGAAACATCAAAAGCATTAACCTCTCCAATGTAAATGGATCCTTTCTCTCCTTTTTCATTAAAGAGAAGGTACATTAGTCAACTTTCAAAACTTCACTGAAGCTGAATGAGCCTGAGACTCACATCTGCAACCTCGCAAAGGAAATACTCTGATTTTGATTTTTAATTGATGCAAAGGGTTGTCATTAATACAGCTGAATACTAGAGACAGACCTGCCTAAACACTATGCTAATTTTCCATTGGGATGTTAGAGAATACTACCGGTTCAACAACACAATTGCCTATGCAGTTATTCAATGAAGCATTGTCCGTTTGTGTCCTCTTCCAACTTAGCGACATTCTGTTTAGATTTCACTTTATTTTCTTTTTAACAGAGAAAACTGTGCACTACAGCCAACTGGTTGCCAGGATGTTGAGAGAAAGCAACTGCTGCCACCAGTCTAGTTTATTGACATCCTGTGATGAGGATGCTTGGGGTGACAGAAGAAATGTTAGCTTTTTTTTTTTAATCTGGGATTTTTTGAGCAGTGGGGTGAAGGCTGGAATCGTGGCAAGGCTCCGTAGCTGAGAAAGGATACGTCAAGAAATATGTGCTCTCTTTACTTTAAAAGACAACAGGCCTGATTGCTCTCCCCAGAAGATCTTCCCCTACTCATGTGTTGTCTACACGGGACCATGCACAAAAGTGAATATAGTCTGAGGCTGCATTTATTCCTGAACAGAGTTCCATTACACATACTGTGCAACCCCTTTTAAAGAGGGTCCCAAGACTAGTCACAGCATGCTAAGTCCCTGGGAGGATCTCTCCATTGCAGCTGTATATAGAAAACATAAACGACTTCTTTATTCTTAACAGTTTACAGATGTCATAGTACTCTGATTCTTTTCTTCTCATTCAATCCTTTTGTCTATTACTGATCTAAAAGCCCACTTTCTTTTCTTTTGGGAGTACTTGTTAGCAAATTATCAAGGTGAAACTTAGCAAATCTATGAAAATTCAATTAATGCTTCAGAGAATAGCTTGATTTAATACTAATGTGCATTGAGGTACAAAACATTTTACAGCCATGCTAATCTGTTAAGGAACTTCTGTGATCTACTTGAATTTGCAATGTTTGTAAGAGCTGCAAAACATTTATTGGCTAAAACTGAGGTGGCCAAATGTATAAGCCTGATGTCAACACTCACTGGCAATTTGCCAGGAGCCCGAGGGCTGTATATAACTTGCATTTAACTTTGTATACTTTTGGCATAAGATCATAATATTTGATTGTATTTGCATCTTCTTTGGTAAGGGCCAGGTCCCGCCACTCTTACTTACATTGAGTGTTACCTTACACTACACCACACTCAACAGGAGCAAAAAGGACAAGATGTAGTCCTACGTGAACAGAGATTATTTGCTCCTTGAGTTCACCAACAGCAGCAGGTAGGTGATCAGTTCTCTCCTGGACCTGCAGTTACAAATACCAGGCAGGCCTGGACTACATTTCAGGACTTTGCAGGCTGTACTTGGCCCTTGGGCTGCACCTTTGGCACTTCTAATGCAAAACACAAACTTAAATGTCGAAATCCTGTCTACCACGAGTCTCACAAAACATCTGCACAAAGCACAAGCCAGAATTCCTGCTGGGATCTGTTCTGAAAACATTTGAAACACTAGATGCAATGTCGTGCAGTGTCACTTCTCAAGCAATTGGGAAATTTGAAGCAAATTATACTTTTAAATGGCATGAACTCTGGGATTAGCATTTAGAAGTACTTAAACCGTACTTGTACTTTCTGAATATACTGATTTGGCTAGATTAAGGTTATTCGTGCATGGGTAAGGGCATAGATAGCCTCTCTCTTCTCTTGAGTGCATGTACAAGGACAGACACAATGTTGGCTTTTGTTATCCTGGCCTGTAAGGAAGAGGGGTGGCTAGCACCAATGGCAGAACTAAAACTAACAATAGCACTTTATTTGTTCAAATCACTGGACAGACAAACTAATGAATCCTCACAACCCCCCAACAAGCTGGTAGGTAAGGTAGCATTAACTGCATTTTACAGAGGAAGAAAGCTGAAGTGACTTCCCAACACCTCACAGTGACTAAACCAGGATTAGAATACATGAACACCTAACCTTTCGTGCCTGTGCACATTCGTCAGACCACACTGCTTAAGAACTATACACTCCATGAGGATGGAGAACTCTGCCCCTTTCCAAACTGGCTGGCACAAGGGAATGAATCGTGCACCCTTTCAGAGACATCACAGCTCCTGTTCTGTTCTGATTCAGCTCGAATGTTTCCTGGGACGTTGCAACTTCTGCTCCCTCTCTTCCAATGTGGGGCCGTGGCTGTAAAAGCCTCAATAGAGCCCACAGTACTTAAATAATGTTTAAATCACGTTGTTAAATCACAAACATTTGTGAACCACCAGTGATCATATAACATTACCAAAGATTTTCCACCTTCAGCAGCATACCACTCTTTACTATAAAAAAACACAACAATTTCCAGTAATTCTGCTGACCTAGCTCTTGATGTTTTCACAGTGTAGAAATATATGTCTTGGCACGTACAGACTGTGCTTTTTTTAGTAGAAACCAGTGACCACAATTTCCAGCCCCAACTATTAAAATGAACAGAAAGATGTACTATAAAATAATTTTTTTAAAAAATTAGGTTTGTGGCCTTAGCTCAGCTTCAATGTATTTACCACTTTCATGAACATACGCGAGACAAATATTTTAAAGCCAGAGTAAGTCGCATATTTATCTGCAGCCAGAGTATGTTACAACTGACACTGTAAATGTAAATCATTCTCTCACTTGTGGCCCACGATCTCCTGGTTTCCCTGATTTTCCACTTGGACCTGCTACTCCTGGAACTCCTGGAGCGCCCTAAAACAGAAAGACATACAAAGGAATGCTAAGGAACAACGTTAGCGCCTGAGTGTAACTGGTTCTGAAATCTGCCACAATGGGTACAGCTACACAGTATAAAACAAACAAACAAAAAACGATGGCAGCAAGTCTCTGAGCTTAGGTCAACTGATTCGGGCTCATGGGGTGCGTTTCTGAGCCCAGGCTCCAGCCCAAGCAAGAATATCTACCCTGCTATTTTTAACGCGAGGCCTGAGAGCCCAGGTCAGTTGACCCAGGCCCTGAGACGCATTGCCTTGGGTTTCTGTTTGCAGTGTAGATGCACCCAATATACATAAGTGAATAGCATGTTTAAGAGAAAATTATTCTTATCCCTAATGTCGAGCCAGAATTGCAAAGGCATTTAGGTGCTTAAAGGTGCAGATAGGCACCTCGTGGGATTTTCAAAAGCACCCAGGTGCCTTAGGTTTTGTTTTTATTCAGGGTTTCCTGAATAAAGATCACATAATTTGGCCCTATTGTAGTTCTGTGATTTGTGCAGAAGTCATGACCATGAGTCCACAACATTCACTTCAGTGATTTTTAGATAAATTTGAACAAATGAAAGACCAGCACATTGGCCAATATGTGCAATAAAGTTCAACATTTTTAATTAGTCATGACTACTCAAATATTCTTCTGCTTGGCCTGACGTGATAATTTTTCACAATTATTGGGTCTATAATTACCTGATCCAGTTTCTCTATATTGTTTTCTAATCCAACAGTAACTAAGGAATAAGTAAAGTTCATGAAAGTCGATTGAGTAACACCATTATGAAAACAGAATCAAGCCCTAGTAGTTCTGTGTATCATTTTTTAAATTAAGAGTTTGCAAGTTTTAAATAACTTCTCCCCCTCTTCCCTTTCCAAGAGTTTTCAACATCATAATTTTCATTTTATATGTTTTCTCAAATATGATAAAGGATTCATTTGATGGAGTTCAAAACCAGCATAGTGGAATTCTCTCCTTTTTGGGTTATATCTCTTGGGTCATTCTATGCTAAGGTATTATATTTACCACTGATCCAGGTGGGCCTCTGGGTCCTGTGGCACCATCTTTTCCTGTGAAACCCTATTCCAAAAATGAAAATATTTACAGATTATTAAGGACAGGCCTAAGGCTGCAGCAATCTTCATTTAAAACTAGTGGCCCTTAAAGCTATGCATAATGGCGCTATTCATAATTAACGCTAATATGTATGTCAAAGCCAAAAATTTAATGTGTCAGTTATTTAAATATGCACCATTGCTATTGCCAGTTAAATATCTCATTGGCACAGCTTTACCAAATTAAGAGAGCCTCAGGCTGCTGACTCACTGAGGGTGGAGTGTCTGTCTCTCAAACACAGCCATATAATGATTAGAAATCTGCTGCCTCCTTCCCAGGGTGGAATTAGAGGTGCAGCCCAAAGTGGTTGATGAGCTCAGTCATAAAGAAGAAAGGGGCCCATTCGGTCAAGGATTCCTCCTTATTGCTGCACTTTGACAAAGCAAAGCCCTGCTCATGGAGAGGATTAAGCAATGCAGAGAATAAGCTTCTAAATTGATAAAGGGAGCAACTTCTGAATGGTCTTGAGAAGTCCCATCTAAACAGCCTAACACAGCTGTTCTCTAACTGGTGTTAATGAAATACTAATGGTCCAAGCAAGCTCTTGCTGTGGTCCTTGAAGATCTGGCTGGTCACATGGTGCTTGTTCTCCTTCTTGTTTCTGGCTACCAAACCCCATTAAGAAATCAAATACCAAACACTTTATGAATAACTGCTTTTCTATGTAAGTAGTTGCTCTAATTGCCACAGGGGCTTATGCCATTGTGAATGAGAGGGGAGTTAGTCTGTATGACTACAAATGGGAAGGGAGGGATTGCGACAAGTCCATAAGACAATCTCTACCTCAGTGGGGTCTTCACTAGGAAGAAATCTGAGAATCCCTGATCTAAAGCAAAGCTGTTAACTCCCCGTGATCAGAGGTCAAGCATAAAGGACAAATCCTGCCTTAACAGTGGATTCTGTACATGCACATCCCCTGTATTGTGGACATGCCATTCCATGAGGCTCCCTAACAACAGCAGACAGAATGTGGGAGGGGACCAGGATATTAGCAGGGTCAGAGGAGCCCTGCTCAGTGGATCTCCCATTATCTCTGCATAGGAGTCATAGAGTCCAATCCAGTCAGTGAATTTGAGTAGCCTCTGCAAAAGTTCTGTGGCTGCTTTATGGCCCACGGGGGAAGATTTCCTGCCCACAATCTTCCCGGTCCCCACAAAGCATCTTTCCTGAGTCTAGCTGGACTCTGGGCAGAGGACTTGTTTCTAAAAAAAAGGAAGAAGCTGAAAAACAGAAAGCAGTGCTGGAGTTTCATGTGCTATAGAATGGAGCATAGCTTGTGCCATAACACTGTAGACTGAAGAGACCTTACCCTGTCACCTGGTGGTCCTACTGGGCCAGGTGGGCCAGACAAACCTGGGGTTCCCTATGGAAAAAAAATAATGAGACATTCACACAAGACAGAACAAGAACTTGTGCTGTACTAAACACTTCTCTCTATATATTTATACACACGTTTTAACTTCCAGATTATTCTGACATGGCTTTTTGGCAATGTATAAAAAATGTAAAATGAACCCCTTGGCCGAGACCAGCTGTATTTTAACAATGCAATGCACCTTATTATTTACCACATTTTTTCTTACTTCCCTTAAAAATTGTTCTTTACATTTTCAATCCTATTACCAGAATATAGATCTTTGTTAAAGTCTCTTCAACCATGGCTTATTGATGTTGACTAGTTATTAAACACTTGGTACTAAACTCTGGTTATAAGACAATCTTCTATCAATTCAGTGGTTGTGAAGAGTATGAGTTGCATCTTCTCTTTATTACCCCCTTTTCCCATTCTCACTAGTCTCCGCCTGTCCTATTTTATAATGAGCTGCTGCCACACCCTGCACATTTTATATTCTTTCTTTCTTAGTACTGTAGCTTCTGTGTCAAGAAGAAACACTGAAGGTAGTTACAGAGGGCTTAATGGGAACGGAGGACCTCCCAGGGCCTCAGCACCTTGCAAGATCAGGCCCAGAATTATGCATCTGATGAAGTGGGCTATAGCCCACGAAAGCTTATGCTCTAATAAATTTGTTAGTCTCTAAGGTGCCACAAGTACTCCTGTTCTTTTTGAGGAATTAAGAGATGTCTTCTGGTCCATTCTTGGCATTTTCTACTGCCTGAGTGAGTGTTTCAGATAATACTAATAGTATAGAAAATAAGGTCTCTAGGCTGTATACTATCCTCAATTTACACAAAGGGTTCCTATTTATGTAAACGCATGGGCAGATTGAGGCTCATATATCAACAGTATACACATGGTCCACAGCTGTCAAAACAAATCATAGTCCCAAAACTCCCCCTGAAAATAAATCCCTGAAAAAGACAATAGAAGTGTTCTTGATGTTTGATTATCCTATACATTCTTAGTTGTTCTCCTCTTCTAAACTTAATCCCATATTCAGCATGGACTCATTGCCCTTACATATATGTTCAACTGCAAACAAGCTGAATTTACCATTGATTTTTCTATTTATTTATTTTGCCTTATTCACATTTTAAATGGTTTCATATTTCCTATATTTCAGATTGCTAATGTTACCCAGCACATAGCCTATGCAATATACAGGGAGCAAAAAAGCAACACTGAGAGTTGTACAAAAACTGTCCATGCATCTCTGTAGAGGCAAATGACATAAAAAATTAACTTACTGATCGGCCTGGTAACCCTGGTTCTCCAGCATCACCTTTCATTCCTTGGCGACCCTATAATCATCACAAAATGGTATTAGGAATACAATTACATGACTCAGGGCTGGTCTTCACTTCAAGGAGATTGATGCTGCTGCAATCAATACAGCAGGGGCTAATTTAGCAGGTCTAGTGAAGAACTGCTAAATCGACAGCAGAGCATTCTCCGGTCAACTCCGGTACTCCACCTCTCTGAGAGGAGTAAGGGATGTCAGCTGGAGAGCATCTCCCATTGACGCAGCACAGTGAAGACACAGGGGTATGTAGCGTAGCTTAGGTCGGCTTACTCCAGTAGTAAAGACAAGCCCTCAGAGTGACATTACAATGTTTTGTTACTGAAAACAATTTAATAGATGACAAGTTCCAAGCAATATGTTTCTTTGATGTTTTCATACTTCAAAGTCTTTCAAATTGCCTGGGACAAAACAAAAATATTTATCACATTCCACAAACACAAGGAATGCATTTAGCCTTCCATGCTGTTTGGCATCCATAGGCCATCCTGATGAAATTTTTCCTTCAAGCATACACGAAAAGCCTATATTGACCTTCCATTTGGTCCTTTCCCAAAGGGAATGTGGATCTAATTTCTACCATCATGTGTTTTTGGTTTTCTGTTTTGAATTAGGCCACTTATAAATCTATCAGACAGAGAAGATGAATTGCCTATTGAATGTAAAGTGTGTTTTCCAATTAGAAGCCAACTTTACTAATTATTCCTAATCAGCTGTAACACTTCGCCATATAGATTGTTACAACAAACCAGATATCCCTAATATACTGTCATAGGAAACAGCAAGTTAAGACAAAGTGAGCTCTTCTCTGGCAGACTCCACGCTGAAGTGACCAAGAGTTGGCAGCAGTAGTGTGGTCACTTAGGGCTATATTCCGCTCTCTGACCAGTGTGAATCTAGGGAAAGTCCATTGATGTTAATGGAGTTACTTTAGATGTTCATTAATGTAAATTAAACCAGAAGTTGGCCCTTACCAATTTATATAGTGGTGTCAGCATGCATAGCTGTATACAAGAAAGGAACAGTGCCAACAAAGCACCAAAAGAACATAAGGCCAAGCTTTAAAACTTGGATGCCTAAATTTAGGCACCCATTACCTGCTTTACACTTCTAACTGCTGGTTTAGTTACCTAAAAAAAGAAGCTAAGTATCTAAATCACTGCAGAAGTGTATAAATCTGTGGAAAAGCTTAGCTGTGACTTCAGGTCCTTAACTTCTCAACATCGAACTTTGAAAATTTGAGTCTTAGAGTCTGAAGGTCTGGAGAGTGTATAGAAAAGCAATAAATCAAACCAGTGTAATACAACACACACCACTTCATATATAATCCCCAAGACTGTAGTACATGTAACACTCGGGATAAAACAATGTGACATTTTAAAGGCAACCAACTTCTGAGCTGCAAGGCAAGAAGAAATGACAAAACATGATGGTCAGAGACTTTTGGAGACCACTCCCATGATGTATCAGTTCTCTGTGTCCACACAGTTTCATTCACAGATACAGAATGGTTACTCACTGGTTCTCCTGGAATTGAAAGTCCATTGATCCCTTGTGGACCTGGTGGACCCTGAGGACCCGGTGGACCTGCCTCACCAGGAAGACCAGGTGGCCCCTTAAAACACAAAATTAAAAAGATATTAGACCATGGTTTCTTCCTAGTGTTCCATGTAGAGGATTTGTATGGACGTGCACATGGGACAGGCCAGCAGCATGGAGTTAGTTGATACTTGAACAACATTTGAACTTGCAAGTCCTTATTCAAGCCGTGCTTCCGCCATGATACATGGGAGGGTTCATGCTGCTACCTTAGTAAGGACCGCAGGATCAAGCCAAGAAACTATACGGATTTGGCAGCATTAATAAAGATACAGATATCCACTACTTCTGGAGGGGAGAGTGTCCCAGAGAGCAACTCCCTGCCTCCCAGTGCCTCCCCAGAGAAGGGGAACCATGAGGCAGAGTTGGCATTCCCAAACTTCCATGCCTCCTACCACTGATATACATGATCTGGCTCCCCTATGCAAAAAGCAGAGGACAACAGGATCCTAGGAAACACAGATCAGATACACATCCCGCTTCCCAACATTCTTCTATATAAATAACATGCAGACTTATCCCTACTCAGAAAACACTTAAACTTGGATACTTGGAGATATTAGCTTACTGTAGACTTTAACATCCAAAATTTCATGTGGTGTGCATATAAACTTATAAATGCATTCCAAAGAGATACTTACGGCAGGTCCAGTCAAACCCCTTTCACCTCTAGGCCCTTTAGTGCCTGGACCACCCTAAAATAGACATTTGAAAATAAAATAAATGTACACAGTGTGGGAAGGAGAAGATAACTTGTACAGGTGCAAATTATCCATCCCCATGATAAAACTAACCAGTTGAGTCAAGGTTTCAAGCAAGAACAAAGTTCTGATATGAACAGATCTTGACATCCTTGGTGTTCAAAGGAGCACTAATGCAGGAGTAAGAGCTGCATCAGGCCCCAAATAAACCAAATCAGCAACAGCCTCACTAATCTAGAGGACCCATGTTGATGCTCAGGAAACCGGGATTATGAGCCCCATCTGTCTCCATGCGGTGATCATAGAAATACTACAGACCAGGAATTGCAATAACCCCTGAGGACCAGCTTCTGACGGAGTGAGGAGAACTAACTTGAGTCAAAGAAGGTTGGGAATAGGAGAGGATCTCTGTATTGCCCTTCCTCATTGCCCTCAAAGAGGTGGAATGGCCCATTCTCCTGTCCCAACTGACAGCTCGGTTTGAAGCTGTTTGTTACCTGGGATTACTGTTTTGACCATACAGCCCCTTCAAGGTTCTCTGCAACTCAATGTACAGAGATGGGAATGTTCTGAGCATGCACAGGGATTCTCTGGCATCATCCCCAAAGACTCAGTGGGCAATCACGGACTCAGGAGAAGCAATCACTTTATGGCAGCCATGAGGTTTGGATCCCACTCAGGGTACCAGGCTGCACTCTGTGACTATGGAATCAGCTCCAGCCAGCTCTGCTCAGTGAAGCACAAAGCATCTTAAAATAAGTTTATTTCAACCCTTGGTCCTTTTGAAAGACTACAGTTTATTTTCAAAACTAATCTCAAAGATCACTGAAAGACTGTTTGAAAGGGCCAAAATTTTTCTAGGGCCAGAGAGACAGGATTCAAAAAAGAACTAGGTAAGTTCATGGAGGATAGGTCCATCAATGGCTCTTAGCCAGGATGGGCAGAGATGGTGTCCCTAGCCTCTGTTTGCCAAACGCTGGGATAGGGCAACAGAGAATGGATCACTTGATGATTACCTGCTCTGTTCATTCCCTCTGGGGCACCTGGCATTGGCCACTGTCGGAAGACAGGATACTGGGCTAGATGGAACTTTGGTCTGATCCAATATGGCCGTTCTTATGACAGGTATCTATGTCAGTCTTAATGAAATTCAAATAACACCACCACCATAGTTATTTGGAGAAAATGTAAATAAAAAAATAAAGAAGGGAGCTCCTATCTCAGTCTCTGACTCACAAAGCAGGTGCAATTCCAACAATCGAATTTAGAGCTCAATAAAGACAGAATGTGAATTTACCACAGTCCTGGATCAAATCCCACATTGACTTGTAAATGTAATAATCCAACTTCATGCTTTTACTAGTTAAGAAATCATAGTGGACCTTAGAGTGATTTCAGACATAGCAGAACTCCATTTTATAGGGAAGGGGAAACTGTATTGTTTAATGCAGTGCACAGTGCAAACTGTATTTCTAGTTATAGTGAACCTTTGCTTATATTCCTCTCTGAGAGTAATGACATAACTGACTGGAGCTGTACTGCCCATCCCGGCTCTGCAGAAACAGAGACTACAAGTCCCCATCTTAAATGCAGCCATGTAATGCTTATAATAGGCCACCCACCTCCATCCCTCCTGAGCCCTGGGATGGAGTCTGGGAGCACTGAACTCCTTGAAGTCAATTGGATGGGTTCTCTCTAGCCGACTGATGAGCAGCTGGGAGGATCTTAGAGGGGCTGCAAATTCCTAATACAGCAGTCTACGCTGATAACTTCAAAATGAGAGAAAAAGGGCCATGGGGCTGAAGATCATCCTTCACACACAGCCCTATCATTGATCTCCCCATCCACAAGAGGTAACCAACTTCTTTCTGCAACAAAGTAAAGAATCCCTCTCTTTGGATAAAATCCTGGCTCCATTTAAATCTGTGGCAAAACTCCTATTGATTTTAATGGGGGCAGCATTTCACCCTCTTCCTTCAGAAGTTCTGAGGGACTAAGTGTGGCCACAGGGTTGCAGTAACCTCTGCAGGCCCACTGCAGAGAGAATGACTCAGGGATTTGCAGAAGGCTGTTTGGGAAACAAGTATGGTGAATAACTTGCATTAGCTGCTAATTTGCATTGGCCCATCCTGAAGTGAGGCTCCAAGGATCCTGACTGCAGAGCAGGTTCAAAGCCCCTCTACATCACTCCCTGTGAGGAAAAGGCCAATGCAGAGTAAAATTAAATGGCACTAATGCCCAGATTTTTAAAGGTTTTTACGTGTTGCTGTGCTCAGCATTGCAGTGAATTAGGAGCCTAAGCCTCATTTTCAAAAGGGCTTCAGGCACTTAAGAGCCAAAATGCCATTGACTGTCAATATGATTTTGGCTCTTAAATATCTGAATCCCTTTGGAAAATGAGACTCAGGCTTCTAAATCTGTTAGGCACTGCAACACTGAACATAGCCAAGCCTAAATACCTTTAAAAATCTGGGTCTAAGAATCTACTTCACCTCCTATTGCGCATAATACATGGCTAAGAGATGACCTAATAAGTGAGCGCACAGTCCTTGAAGGCAACCTGTTATGACATTCCCCTCCGACTCACAAAGGTAAATTCTCTCTATCTAACTGAGCCACCATATATTCTCTATTGATACTTGTAAGTGCAAAGTGGAGGAAGATTTGCCTTTTGTTGGACCAGGTTCTGTCTCCTTTACTGCTCCTCATTGAGTAGTGTCTTACTCCACAGGTAATCACATCGACTTCAGTGGGACTACTTGAGAAAGTAGCAAACTACTCAGAACAGGTAAGAACTGTAGAATCTGACTCGTGTCTTAAACTCAGAAAAAAGGAGAAGGGTTGATTTAAATGGCAACATGGATCTGGTGATCCCGACTTTCTTCCTTTTTGATGTTTGAACATTTGACAAAAACCACCATATAGTATGGCACTCATGAGCACAGCTGACATTTCCATGTAGTAAAGAAACACCAGGAGATCAAATGCAAGGGTTCTGTGAGGTCCAGATTGAGGTGCATTAACAGAGCACTACGGAAATGCTTGTTTGATTTCTGCCATTACTATCTTTCCTTATTTTGAGAAACACCCTCCATAAGTTTAAAAAAACAGACAATTGCTCTGTACTAATAGCTCCTTACAGCAGGTCCAGGAGGTCCCGGGGCTCCCACGCTGTCTTGTGTACATGTACAAGCATTTGGAAGAGCTGGGCATTTTGCTTCATCCCTCTGAAAATTCAAGCACAATCATCACACACTCTCTTTAAAAGGAAGGTATTAGCTGGTGGTGATTTTTCCCCCCACAGCAATAAGAAAAACAATTTCCATTACCTAAGAAGAAGAAACTCTATTTTAAAGTATAACAGAATTCAACAGAAAAAGAGTAATTTCCAAGATTTCCTGCTGTGTTTTTCAGATTTGTTATTAGTTTGTTTCCTCTAGGATCTTCTTAAGGCAATGGAATATTTACAGCAGCAGAGGGAGAGGAACAAACATTGGTCCACAATCTTTATTGCGTTCCATATGCTCTAATTCAAAATTCTCTTCTATTCGCTCACCAAGACAGAAAGTATTGCATTGGGCAATCAGCTAACACAGACAAAAATAAATGAGATGTTTTTTCAAGTTCAATCATATATCTAATGTAACAAAAATGAAAGTGGACATGACATACATAATAGCAAGGAAGTTAAATATTATTGCAATACAGAATATATTTCTGACTCTGTATGATACTTGTCCCATCATTCTTGACCTGAATCATTTCAGCCCATTCTGAACTTATTCTTTCCTACAGAAGACTTTGAAATACAGAGTTGTGCATTGCAGGCTTTGACAATTGTGATTCACATAGGCTGTTGTATGAGGCATAATAGCTGGTTAAAATTAAAGTTGCCAAGTCTTTTATGAATACTATTTCCTGAACAGGATCTGGTTCACTTACACTTACCATTGAAGGAAGATCACAGCATCTATCACGGCTAGTCCAAACTGCATTACATACTATGTCAAAACTCTGGATTTCAAACTGTAAAACAAAGGACATTTCTTTTACTCCTTGATGCATTAATTATAAATGTTTCAAGAGAGAAGCAGAGCCTAATATGAATACATTTAAGAATGAAACATCTACAGGATGCTCCATTTTGTACGTAGTTAATATACTTCAACTTTACACTGCTATTTTTGATAAGAATAAAAGAAAAAATGCTGAAAACAACACATTTCATTAATACCAGGAACTACCCCAAGAACTGATGCTTCTGTTGACCTCCTGCTCCTGTTCTGGCGCAAAAGGTAACTGAATACACAAATATTACACAACACTTAATGAAGAATGCAATTTCTACATCTGCTAAATGCCTGTACATGTCAACATGGCATCTGGCCTGAGAACATCTGGACTAACTTTACAGACTGCAGTCACTGGGTTGTACATTAACCCAGATCCATGGTTGAAACTGACATCACTGGGGAATAGTCTGGAAGGAAGACTAAAGGCAGAAGATGGCCATTTAGATAGAGCTGCAGGATGACAGCAGTTTCTTCTCTTTCACCCTGATCCTGCAATCTAATCCCCACAAGCATACCCAAGTGTTCACCAGAAACCCATTAGGGTCTGCATATGAAGATTAGACTGATGAATTAAGGCCCTTATGAAGCCCAAATAGTAGGGGCATCCACTAAAAATATAGTGAGCCCGTTGTACTAGGACAATTGACATAGCTTTCACAGCAGCAGCAGTTGTTCACCATAGATTATAAAGCCAGAAGGGACTACTGTGATTATCTAGTCTGACCTCCTGTATAACAGCAGCCATAGGCTTTCCCAGAATTAATTCCTCTTTGAACTAGAGCATATATTTTAGCGAAAAAAAAACAACCAATCTTGATTTTAAAAGTGCCAGTGATGAGTGGTTCCAATGGTTATTACCCTCATTGTTAAAAATTTGCATTTTATTTCTAGTTGGAATGTATCTAGTTTCAACTTCCACCCACTGGATCTTGTCAGACCTTTGTCTGCTATAACAGAGTCCTCAATTATCAAATTTCTGAATCATGTAGCTTAGTTTTTGCAGTACAAAAAATTTACAAGATTTGTACAAGATTTGGTGCTACGACTGGTCTATTACTGGTCCATTCAAGTCCTTTTATTCAGAAAATCAAAATTTATCCAGAAATTGTGAAGATGTTTTGACTTAAGAAATAAATAGAAGTTTATTCCTTACTGTTGCTGATTTCCGATCACCTTTCAATAGTTTTCCAAGTATTTCAAAGCCATCAGTTGTGATGTTTCCAGCCTCCTTAATTGGTTTCTCCATTACTTCACTGCAATCAATGTAAATCTTAACACTTGTTGAGGTTACAACAATATGAACCTAACAAAAAAGGGTTTAAAATATAGCAATGTAACTAAAAACATGTGAATGTACTTGACCTTTAATAGTGTTTACCTTTTTATGTATTTTTATATTATTTTTGTTCCCTTTCCAGGAACCTAGTTTCTAAAGGGGGAAAGTACTAATTTCAGGAAAGTATAGCACCTAATGGTTGCTTTAAAACAAGTTGAAAATTTGGCAAAATTAATACACAGGTAAAATCAAGAAGTAAAAGAATAGTATAATTTAAACCATAGAACTACCATAAGCAATTTACATGAGTTTTAAAAGCTTGAATAAAAAATGCTGAAAGAAAGAAAGAAAGAAAGAAAGAAAGAAAGAAAGAAAGAAAGAAAGAAAGAAAGAAAGAAAGAAAGAAAAGTGAATGTAACTTCTCTTGCTGTAAGAGCTGGGAACACACAAGAGGTTTATGAGTCTGCTACTGATGTGTAACTAATAGACCTGATCTGATAGTTGAGACAGTAGATTGTTTTAGATCCAGAGATCCGGGGTTCAAGTCCCACAGATGAGTCAGCCAGGAGTGTTGTTACACAACAAACCAGAAAGGAGAAGAAATGACTGGCAGAGGGGGCAACAAAAAACAAAGCAAACATACCAAATCCACCAGAGAACAGAAAACAGGAAAGAAGAGAAAAGGATAAATGAAAAGTAGTGGAAAGAAAACTGGCCAAAAGAAATGAAAGACATAAGCAAAGGAAACAAGGCTACTGAGAAAGGAGAATGAAGTCTGTTAAGGAAGTCAGGGGTAATTAAAGGGGGAGGAAGAAAGATACATAAAACACACTGTAAACATACTGATTTGTCCTGCTGTGGCTGTACATGGTTAAGTACCAGATTATGCATGGATAAAATAAAAGGCTGTCCCTCCTGCAAATATTCAGTGCTTTACAGCTCAGTGACAATATTTACCTATGGACCAGTTGGGTCAAGCCCTGGGACAACAGTAAAAGGGACACAACATCCAGGAAACAAGTGATAGAAAGAAAGGGGACACACAGATGAGCTGTCAGAAACACGTCTTTTTTTTGTTTCAACTTGACTTGCTCTTGAATTTTTCTGTAACAAATCAGAAGGCTCGCTGATCACAAGGATAATGTGTCCACTGCCTTCTTATTTATATCTGAAGTTTTGCCTATTTACAGAATTTGGCCAATTCTGGCCAGAGGTCAATAATTTTAGTCATGACCCAGGGCAACAGAGAGGTTTCACAGGTCCTACATACCTCTGCCTGTTAAATGTTACCTTTTAGGAGTGCTAAGAACAGGAGGAGAAAATTCTTGAAGTATCTATATCTATTTATGCTCAAGTTTTCCATTTATCACATTACATACTCTACAAATAACATATCAGTATTTGGTAACTACTTTAAAAAGTTTGGCATAAAGTTGAAAAAAACAGAAACTCTTTTAAATGTCTTGCGTCAACAAGTGACTGACCAATCTCCTGAGAATTAGATTTTTTTCATGCTTACTATTTTCTATGTGTAGTTGTCTCCAAGACATTAGCTTAGCTTATCTAAAACCCTCCAAACATTACATATTACTCTATATAATGAGAATTAAGACTTTACAAACTGCCATAATTTTTAAAAATTCAGTTAGTTTCATGACCTAATACTACATGTACTATGAGCTTTTTATTAATTTTCCCAATTTTGTGTGTTAATCAAATGAAGAACTTTTGCAAAACAAGAATATGAGTAGAATCCAGCATACCCAAAATGTGTTATATCCAGGTTACTGGGCATACAGACCTGGATGGTGATGAAACCTCCCATAACAAGAACTTTCAGGCATTATGACAAGACCCTAATTCATTCTCATTTAGTATCTGCTACATAATTAAACTGTCATAGCAGCTTTTACCAAACAATTTTATATTAAATTTAACCATACTATAGATATGTTTTACTTGAGCTAAAATATATTTAAAGTGTGCACATATTTTTCACCTGCACCCAAAGCCTATCTGTATAGCAGTTAAGAGTTACACTTTACTACCTATTTACAAACATGAATTATAAGAGATGGGTCTAAACCAGAACAATGGATATGAATGCCAACAAATTTTGGAAATGTTCATATCAGTTCTGTGCTACTTTAACTCCATCAAAAGTAGGAAAAACACCCTAAGGTTCCTTTCAGTTTTGTAGTTAAAATTTAATAAGGGCCTCCCACAGACACTTGAGAATCCTCTCCAGTTCATCACGAGTTTAGATCTGAATCTGAATCCAGGCTTGAATTTCACAGATCAGCTACATCTATAATTAAAATGTTTGCATATTTACCTAAAGTTGATCGTAAATACAACATATGTTAATTCATTGGTTTGAATTCTTTTTAACATCCCCCACTTTGAGAGAAACATTCCTTCCAATTTCTAACCAACTAATGTAAAACATCATTTCTGAATAAGTTCAGTTGCCATTTCTTGCACTGAAGAGTTACAAAAAAATATATTATTTGCAGTAGTGTGCGTCTGCATGGACCATACTAAAAGAAAATTGACCATCTTTGTTAGCTACAACTAACTGAGCCATATCAACAGATTATGTAAACTATTGTCCCATTAAAAACCCCCACATCATAAGAAATAAAGGCATAAGTGCATTACGAAGTTCTCTGTGGTCAACTTTTGGAAGACTGTAATCTAAAAGATAATCTAGCATAGTAAAAAGAAAGAACAATAAAAGATATCTGTCTCTCCAAGAGGTTTAGATGCAATTTTAATGGCTGTATTCAGGAGCCAATATTTTTCCTAAGGGACTTGCCAGATTCAACAGCCTTCACCATAGCTATGCTACACAAAGGCTACAAATATGCCAAAGTTAATTTCCTCTTCACCGCTAGCTGTAGGTTAACTGCTTTTCACTGAATGAATCTGTAAGTCATCAAATGGAAACCACAAAAATGTTTGATATTCTGGAACACATTTGGTCATGTTTTAAAGATTTGCCATCTTTTTCACACTGGATGGCAAAAAAAATTCTAAAGTACATTTTAAAATGTGTTAGAAACCACCCCCACCCCCAAGACTTTCAACTAGCTGAAACTACAGATATTCATTATTAAAATATACTCCTGTTTATCCCAGTGGCCTAGGGGACATCCAAAACTTTCAGATAATTGGGTGTTCAGATAAACAGATGTTATTTCAACTAGTGTAGGACTACTTGGTGGACATACTGTCGATTTGGCTAACTAGGATTTTCAGATACAGGGCATTCAGACAGCTGGAATTATACTGTACTGATAATCAACATGTCTGACACAGAATTCATCCTTGCATATGCATGTTGGTCTTTAGGTGATTCCCAGTGCATGAGCAGGGGAGTCTCTTTATGTCATCATCAAGAGTCTGATTCACATACAGCAGTCAGGCAGGAGAGAGTCCAGTGGCCCGATTCTGATTTCAATCACACTGGTGTGAAATCCAGAATACCTCCAATGAAGTCAAAATTACTCCAGATCTACAGTGCAAATAATCTCCGTCTCTGATCTACTGATTCAGTTCTGGAAATAGGGTACAAGGAATCATTCCACCACATCAAAAAACAGATATATATTTCAATTGCCCCTAAAGATTAAGGAATAATCTAATAGTCAGTTTATGGATCTGGATTTTCTTACACACTTTGCAAATGGCTGCTGCTCCTCGATTAGTGGTGATCAGGTAGGTATCTGCATTTATTTAATGACAGAAATAACATCTTGCTACATTCTTATTTTGCCTTACTGAATGTAGTTAAAGCCCACAACTAACTCCCTGTCTTTTTGTTCCCATTTGCTCTGATTTCAAAGCTGATCTTTATTACGAGCAGTATCAGAGAACTTTGTCACCTCTACTGTATTCATAGTAGGATGCTAAGAACAACATGACACCAGCTTCCAATGTATGTAATGATGGACACCTCAAAAGAAAGTTGGCAGCATAGCAATCAAAGCTTTAGAAAAATGACTCAGATATTTTATAGTCCTCTAGGAGAGAAGTTTGAACCCTGAGACTGACATCTGGAATAAGACATGTTAAGTGCTATTCTGCATTTTATAACTGCTTTTTTGTTATAAATATGAATATAACTTTCATGCCAACAAAAATATTTATTCTACATTTTATTGACAGTATTACTCCATTTCTGTATATGGACAAAACTACTTAAAATTCAAGTATCTTACTGAACTATTATAGAAAGAAAGACAAAGGGTCAGAGGCCAAGCATAAAACAGAGACCACCCTAGATTTAGGGGCTATGCAGCTGTGATCCAACCCACTTACTGACATCTTTTCCAAAGTCCCTATGATAAACATTTCTTAAAGTGGAGAAAGAAAAGTTCATTACAACAGAAAAGAAATGTACCCAAGATGACGTTTTTGGCAGTATCCTGTGTTTGTTAAATTATAAAAAGCTAGCAGTGAATGACTTTTATTCACTTGTGTTTTAATTAGGTGTGAAGATCATGGTTCAACATACTAGAATGCTGGCACACAAAAACCAGTTACTACAGAGATGTTAAAAACCCTAGCCTGCTTTCACTGAGTTCCCCGGGAGTAGGATAGGATCGCAATATGATCTGGATCAGCTGGCAATAGTAGCAACCTGATTTTAGTGTCAATAAAGGGATCTGTTGCAACCATATGCAGTAGCCAGAAGAAAGCTAAGGAAAAGGGAGATAAAGAAAAGCAAAGAGGACATATATTTTAGCTGACTGAAAATGTGGTTATTCTAACTCACTTTCATAGCTTACATTTAACTGCTTAAAAAAGCAGAGAGAGATTTTTAGGCCTATGTATTCATATGGTCTGGGCCAGGCTCTTTCATCTGCTCTTTGGTTACAGGCAAACAGCTTGTTTGGATCAAATTTTCAGAATTAAGTATACAAAAATGGATATGCATAATCTGTGCAAAGAATTACTACAACTGTGTGACACTGGGATAATAGTCAAACACCTCACTGGTTATTTATGCTTTAGACAATTCTGAAATACTGGGCTTCAGTCTAAAATTTGCATTTACATTAATTATCTCTTTTAACCCAATGTTCCCATAGATACTTTTTCTATTCAGCCACTGCAGATTCATGTGCCAACCCCATTCCCAGCCAACATGCAGCAAAGGCAATTGCTGTGTATGCGTCCTACACAGAGACTACATAAAAAAATAAAACCTTAGCATCCAAGTAGTAATTTTATTTGTGATTTCAGAGAGACTTACAAAAGTTGGTGTTGTCCCTGTTTTACAGATGGGTACTCTGAGGTAGTGAGAAGCTAAAGGAATTGATCAAGGTCCAGACTAAGCCGGCTGCCTACAGAAGAACAGAATCCAGGTCTCCTGACTCTCTGTGCTCTGCTCAACCAACAGATACACTTATCTTGTTCATCTATATGAGCCTATGGCTGACTGAGAGCTGACATTCTCCCAACAGTTATTAATGTTGAGAAATCAAGTGAGTTTTGATCCTGCCTGGATCAAGGCACAGCTGTAACTGGCAAACATTTTATCAAAATGCTATGCACATGCTGGAAGCTGAATGTGATGATACAGACAGAAGACATTCTGGTGCTAGCTTTCAGAGAAGTGAATAAGAGTTCCAGCTCAAGAAAACAAACTTGCAAGCATACTTTATAAACCAATATGTGCTTTCTCCAGATACAGTAATTTATTCTATTAGTTAAGTACTTTACACCTCTGTTAAAATTCATATTAAATATTTTAGACTCAATATTTCAGAAGCCATTGCACTTAGTATAATTACTGGGTATTACATGTATTATGCTTGTTAAGCACCTGACTTCAATTCAAATAGCTATTTATCTTTTAAACTACTGATGCTTCACAACTGACTGCATATTCTCATACCCACACATATCTCTGCTCCTAATTCTTCCTCTTTTCTCTGTCTTTCCCTAGGTTCCTCCCAATTGTTTCTCTCTATGGATTCTTTTCCCTATTTTCTGCTTCATAATTTTCTTGCTGTCTCATACGCTTGGAAGTCTCCCACCTCTTGTCCACATATGGCCCTTCCTCCACACCTTTGGCAAATCCTTTCTAACACTGGACCCCACATCAATAGAAGCTTGAAAAAGTATTTCTTCAGGCATCTTGTCTCACTGTGATTTGTAAACCACTATGTAAATGTATGTGTCTGTACAAAGTATAGATATTACAGCTGTTTTTGTTTACTTGTTTAACGGAGAATATGCACATAATTTTAATCCTTTACCTTGTGGAAGCTTCCATAAAAGATTTTCTTTACTTCATTATCATCAAAAGTTACTGTCTGAACTTCTCCTCTTGTATCCTTGTTAAAGAATGACAATAATTTGGTGGAAGCTGCAAAAAGAAGATACAATAAATAAATGTCATTTGGGTCACACTGCTGATGTTATTCAAAGAAGAGAACACCACCGTACTAACAATACATACATATACACTGTACAGTTCTACTGAGTACATTTTTAATTGTACACACAGGGATTACTGGGACAGTTTTAAAGACTCAGATTAGTGAAAATGTGCATTCCACTGGTTTTAGATTTAATAATACTAAAGAAACTTAGTGCTTATACAGATTTTTGAATAATTAATTGAAATACAATATTAAAAAAATATTTAGAACACAAAATAATATACCTTTTTACCATGTAGGAATATTTTGGTTTTGAAACAATTTTGGAATGCAAAACAACCGTAAACTTCTATCTACAAATTCTCTGTGCAATAAGTAAAATCGTCCTTACGATCAAGAATTACTCCAACTTGTGGTTTGAAATCCCTGTCTGTAATCTGCCAAATTGCAAATGGCTCATTGGGGGTTTCCGAAAGAAGGCGGAACAGCAGTATGATTGTGTAAGCACGTGGCAATCCATCTGGATGAAGCTCCCTGTTCAGAGAACATGAGGATATTTCGCATCAAACACGCATAGAAAAAGGAAAGATCTTCATCGTTTTCACTTTTTTTAAAAGACAGGACATAATCAAAATGGGAAAATTACATCGTTTAGCAAAGCTCAGCCTGTTAACTCTTTAATCAAACAGCAAAGATTTAAGCAAATAGAAATCACATTATTGCCTATGTTAAGGCTTTAACATCCAGCCTGCATTTGAGTGGAGGTGAGGAGAAATTGATGCAGGACCAACAAGAATAGGCATTCTAAATGCATTCTGGTTGACTCAGCCAGGGTTCTGGTGCCTGACCTCTGTTATATTTACAGGATGTGGAGTGGGTTGCTCCCATATAAACTCAGCTGGTGACCCGTACAGGAAGAAGATGGGGCATACACTAGTTCTAGCCCTGCACATCCCATTTTGAGTAGTCAGGCACTGGGAGCACAAGGAACTCAACTGTGGCTGGCTCACATGCAGAGGGTGCAGTGGGAGAAGGAGACATTCAATTTATTCCACAGATATAGTGCAGCATTTGGGGCAGACTTCCTTAGTCGTCATCTGTGGATTTTTAGGCTTGTGTCATGGACACTGTTGGACACCAAATGATAGAAAACCACAAGTAAATGGAAGTATGTTAAAGGGAACTAAGAGGCCTGGCTGAGCAATGTCTGGAGTGAAAAGGAAGCAGCAGGGTGGATGTGAGGGAAACTGTGAGAAGAATGAGCAAATTTTGTTTCAATTTAGCCAACAACATGGCTGACACTATTACGGCTGAAACTCTGCTATTGGCTGAGAAGGCCATGTGGCCCCGTGAGTTAAAATAGAGAAACCTCAAAAACTGGTATTGAAGCTTTTACATATTTTGGACAAACTGACAGCCCCTTACATTTAGTATCACGCTACTACAGTAACCATATCGCTACTTCAACAAAAGTTGGCTGGCATAAGGGGCAAGATAAGCAAGTGAATTTGAGAAACCTAGTTATAATTCAGTATCAAGAGATAACTCGGATATAATGCAACTGTACCATTAGGATTCCTAGGGAGTATTGATTTCCTGAACACTACAGTTTAAATTCAATTTAATTTTCTGGCTTTATATAATATATATGTATCAAGAAGATCCCACAAAGGCTATTTTTGCTTGCTCTCTCGCTCTCTCTTTTTCTACCTACAGCCAACTCTTCAATATTTTTCCTAATTTGAATACACAGAAAACATCTTACTCAGGTCCCACTTAGATGCAGGCTTTGACTTAATAAAATGGTAAAGCAAGCTATAAGGTTCTACTGAATGCAAACTATCTGCGCTTTATGAGTCCTGCAATATCCAGAAAACCATAGATCTTTGCTCTTTCCCAAACCAAGCTATAGAAGAGAAAAACTGGCTGACCGAAGACAAAAAAAAAAAAAGTCCCCAAATACTCCACATTGGCACATTGAGAGTTGAGGAAGCTGGGAAGGGGAAGGGGAAAGAGCCTGTTTAAATTTATTCCTTATATTGGGCAATTCTCCTATGTTTGGTCTGCCCCCTTCTATCCATTCTGGTAGGGTTGCACAGCTGTCAAAAGTTCCCATAAGTGGACAACTAGAGTTACATGATATAAAAAATGGGGAGGGGGAAGAGTGGACTGGCTCTAGACGTGGCCTCTGGCAGAGCAATGCTAAATTCTCAACTTTACCTGAGTGGGGAGAGAAGAAACTTCTGGATCCTCCCTTCGTGGTTGGGAGGGGAAAGGGGTTTCTCCTCCATGACTGGACTCCTCTTATTCTAGCTAGCTCTGTTTTTTTGTGAGGGTCCCACATGACCCCTCTCATTATCTCCCTAGCTGAGCTCTAGAACAGAGTGGTCAGCTAGGGAAGACTTGCTTCAGGCCATCACTACTTGAAAAATTCTCCGTTTGTCCAATATGGTGACTGGGCTGGGTGGTGTCACACACCTGGGGCATTGTGACCACAGGCAGAAATGTGTTGCCTATTACAACTACTAAACAAATGGTACTTATCCCTCTGAATCAAAAACAGTCTCTCTGGCTAAGTGGTTTCTTTGTACGAGTAGCCACAGAGGGCATTGATTGCATAGGGCCTGTAATATGAATTAAATCAATTAACTAAAATAGGCCTGTTTATATGAGGCATCCTCTTGAGAAAAGAACAAGGACTGTCTTTTTGTTCTATGTTCATACAATGCCTAGGAGAATGGGGTCCTGGTTCACAACTGGGACTCCTAGGCACTACAGTAATACAAATAAATAATAATAATAATAATAAGGAAGCTGGAATTAACAATATAAGGACCACTAATGAAGGAACTGAATAACGTTTAATCAGAGCTATGGTTGCACATTCTTCAGAGTGTACAGTAACTCCTCACTTAACATCCTCCCGCTTAACGTTGTTTCAAAGTTATGTCACTGGTCAATTAGGGAACATGCTCGTTTAAAATTGGGCAATGCTCCCTTATAACATTGTTTGGCTGCCTGCTCTGTACACTACTTGTAAGATTTTGTGGAAGAGCAGCAACTTTACAAGGGAGCATGGCACAAGTTCCTCTTCTCCACCTCCTCCCACTCCCTCCCAGCGCTTCCCCCACCTCCAAACAGCTGCGCCTCCACTCCTCCCCCCTCCCAGAAAGTCCTAAGTGCCGCCAAACAGCGGTTTGGTGGCAGGGAAGCGCTGGGAGGGAGAGGGAAGAGCAGGGAAGTGCCGTGTCTCCCCATCCCTCCCAGAAAGTCCTAAGCCCGCCAAACAGCTGTTTGGTGGCGCTTAGGACTTTCTGGGAGCGGGGAAGGAGCGGGGATGCGGTGAAGGAGAGGAGGTGGAGTGGGGGTGGGAAGAGGTGGGACTGGAGTGGAGCGGGGACGGGAAGAGGCGGGCCTGGAGTATCCCCCAGCAAAGTCGGCACCTGTTTTTCTCCGGGTAAGCTGCCACTGCTGCTGCGAAGGTGCTTCCTAGCGTCCTTGCCTGCAACGGGCTGTGCCTGTGTGGCGTAAGCCAGGGGCACTTCCCAACCACAGTACAGCACAGTACTGTACAGTATATAATGCCTTGTGTCTGCCCCCAAAACATTGCCTAACCCCCCGCATTTACATTAAATCTTATGGGAAAATTGGATTTGTTTAACATCGTTTCACTTAAAGTTGCATTTTTCAGGAACATAACTACAATGTTAAGTGAGGAGTTACTGTATTTCTTGTACTTCAGTAAAAACAAAATAAAATTTGTCCTCCAGCAGGTATTAATACCATTACCTATTAATTCTGTTATACTTCCCCACTTGCCCTACAGCAGGAAAACAGGTTACACAGATAACTTACGATGTAGGCTGACTGATGAAGGCATTTCTATGGAGCCTGTATGCCACGTGGCTAGGGAAGGATCCTGATTCCAGTGATATTCCTTGTACAGAGGCAAAATGCTTCTCTGTTAAGTTGTATGATTCCAACATCTTGAAACCTTTATTTTGGGGCGGGGGGGGCGGAGGGGAGAGAAACACAATTTGAAGAAATTGTGATAAATGAAAAAAAAGCTTCAGAATTATCCTGTGCTAGGATGTTTGTATATGATTCTTACCAGGTGAAGTGTATCCCTCCAAGTAAATGAGAGGGCAAGCTGAAACAGATGAAAACTGTGTTATTTTTAAAAATTCAAATGGAATCATGAACATACAACTATTTTCAAAAGGTTTTATTCCCGTAAATTTGAACTTTGTTAATTACCAGCCAACATCTGCCACTACAATAATTATCATCTGTTTGTGATCCTATGCTTTATTCTGCTCAAGATCAAGCAGTAGATTTCTAGTTATGTAGGTGAAATGTTCACATCCTCATTTATGAGGCTTTTAAATGTATTGTTTCTACCATGCTGGAATATATGAAATAGCAAACAGATGAACTTCAAGTATATTTTATTTTAAGAGCCCAATTCATAAAAATAAATGGGCACAATACCACAATCTTTCCATGGATCTTTTATGCATGAGTCAGACTGCATATTATTCATCAGATTCACAAGGAAAAACTGCAGATTTATATGGCTCCTTAGTCGTATGTGGAGGAGGCAGTATGGGAACACATAGTTGCAGATGATACAAATGTGCAAATATTTCCTCTTTTTTGCCATAGAAGGACTCCAGATTTATAAACAGATGGATTTTATTTTAGATCTTTATAAAAGTAATATTAGACACTGGTTAGCTACATCCCCAATGCAGCCAAAAAACAGTGGTAAAGAGGAAATCTGTCACATCCAGAAGTCCATTTTAGCTACCATTCTACTTGCTCTTCAACTAAAAAAATAATTCTCACTTATTGTTTATTCACTTTTTAATAAGAGTATCATCTCAGGGTGGTAGATAAGATAAAAATATAATAACCACTTAAATAAGAAACATGCACTTGCTCAGTGGAAATATTTATTAAAGTTTCTTGAAAAAGGTGTAAATGGGAAAGCCTTGACATGAGACTTGTAGCAGTACATAGTCAAATTTATTAGCTTGTGAGAGAAACATTGTCTCTTACTTACTTGAGGTAGCTGTCTCACAAATAAAAGTGAGGAGGTTCTCCTCAATCTTTTCAAAAGCATCAAAGTCATCAACGATAAATACATGACGTTCACTGGGTTTGCTGGCAATCTTTGACAGCTCATGGTAATCCACATCAGCTACACCAACAACAAAGACGCTGAAACCTACAAAAATAATGTTCATGATATGAATATGCAACGAATATACATGCTTATCATTATCACTGGCTCAGTAACTCAATAGCAAATCCCAATCATGTAGAGATACTGTCTTCTCTGTTAAAAAATACAAGAACCAAATCATGCAAGTAGAATATACTTTTGGTTGAACCCAGTCCCTTTGCACTTTCTGGATAAAATGCAGAATGAAGTAAAACCCAGTGGAGAAGAGTATTCAATACACTTTTGACCAAGGGATGTCAAATGGAGAAACTCTTTCTCCATTACCTTGGTGAAACAGAACAAGCAATAATCTAAACTGTTGGCAAAAATGTGAGGCAAAGGGCTCATGTCCTGCAGGGAAGGGAAGTTCTGGTATGGAATCATTCAGCTGCACAAAGCTGTTTGAAATAGGCAGAAGGAGTCTTTTTATGAAGTCTTCTTGCTGCTAAATAAATGGCTGAAAGGGATGGATCTATGAGTTAGATCACTGAACACCCAAGGAAGAAACATACACCTAAGTACACAATTTAGATCAGAAGTGCCCAGCCAATCTCCCTGAATCAAGAAGAAACAAGTATACTATTCTGAACATTTCTTTTTTGCAAGAAGAGAGTGAAGAAACTCATGCCAATGGAACACTGAATAGAAACCCCGAATTTTCTGGTATTAAACAATGACTATATAAACTCCTGGAAGCCAAACAGGAAATGAACTGTTTTCTAATGTACAGTATTATCTTATGAGAGGGATCCTTGAAAACATTACGGGAAGGCATCTGAGGGGAAATGAAGAGCATAACAGTTCTGGGTTACTCCCAAGACAAACTAATCAAGAATAGTTAGGCTCTGCTCTTCAATAAAAAGGATGATTAAAAAAATACTCTTCCACTTTAGACACTGTTGATCACTCTCTCATCCTGGATTCCTCTCCTGCCTGTCAGGTTGCGCCTTCCAGTTCTCTTCTTCCTCTCCTCTTTCACACTTTTGGCAACCCTCAAGACTCTGCTATTTGGTCCTCTCCTGTTTTTCTTCCATAGCTTATCCCTGGGCAATTCATCCACTCACCAAGCTTCAGCTGTCATCTCCATGCCAACGGTTCACAAATCTTCTCTATCCCTGACCTCTCCTGTTCCATCCAGTCTTGCATCTGACTATATTTTTGAAAAATACTCTGGAGATCATATCACCTAGTTAAACTCAACAAGGTTTATGATGAGCTCCTCATGTGTTTTCCAAAACTCTCTCCCCTTCTTCCAGTGCCGTTGGACAATATCATCATCTTCCCCATCATCCAAGCTCATAACCTGGCTGTGACAGCCTCCTTACTCTTTCACAAAACATACAGGCTGCCACCAAATCCTGTCTGTTCTACAACATCTCAAAAATCTGACTCTTCCTTTCTATCCCTATGTCTAAAATCCTTATCCATACTTTGGTTACTTCCTGCCTTGACTGTTGAAGTCTCCTACTTTCTGTGCTTCTCGATTTCCATCTCATTCCCATGGTCCACCCAAATCACCCTGGCTAAAGTCATCTTCATCAGCTGTCTCTTAGACCAGGTCATTCTCCTCTTCAAATCCTTCCAATGGCATCTTCTTGCCTTGAGCATTAATGTTAGCTTATCTTCTTCAGCTTCTGGACTTCGCATAATTTTGTCTCTGCCTATATCTCTCTCTCTCATTTCCTCCTCCTCCTTCTCTCACCACTTCATCCTATCAATAAATCCCCCTACCACTTCCTTTGTCACCTCCCTGATACACCTGAAGACTGGGGAAAAGATGAACACAAGTTGAGGGCTACAATCAGCCTGTAACTTTATGATTTTAGCATGCTTGCTTATACTAGGGCTGAATTTGGCCAATTTAACAATTTTTAATAGCGAATATGAAACCCAAGGAGGACAAATACAGAATTCCAAGGTAACAAAGCAATCTGAGGCTTAATCAACAGACATAAAGAAACAGAGCTAAGGTAAGGAAGCACAACAAATGTTTATATAGGAAATTAATCACCAGGCTGCTTATACTGTATATCAAAATATGCATTAAAAATGCAGAATTGGAGAACTAGAGCCTCGGCTACAGCAAACTACACTTGGGCCATCTAAGGAGGGAGCATAAATGGCCACCTCCTCCTCAAAACCTGAGGTGGGAGAGTCAGGGGCCTGGTCAGACCCCTGCTCAAGGTAGAGTAGATGAAGGGCTGCTCTAACTTGTGCCAGTATTAAAAGCACTCTAAGGGCCATTCCAGCAGATCAAGATCATTGGACTGAAGTGCACTTAATAATGCCCCAGCCCCCTGAATAGGGGCCAGGAGTGATATAGGACAAGTTCTGTAACTATGCAAGGGGAATTCCCAGCAAACTGTTTAAGCCTGCTCTGTCCACAGAGAGAGAAGAGGCCAGAATTAGGTCCAGTCAATCTTAACATTCTTAAAATAGTTTGAGCCATTCCAAATCATATTCCGTAATTCGAATGTCTCTCTCAGGAACCACTACCTATTTAGGATGAATAAAGGACCAACAATACCTGATACTGTTGTATAGCCGTATGTTAAATTGCATGACTTAAACTCTTTAGTAAAATGAATATCAGGCTCAACTACATTCTACAGGGTGCTTACCAGAGTGCTGTATGATTGCTGCAGCTTTCTTAACTTCATCCTGCGACCGACCATCTGTGACAACAACAAGTACCTTGGGCACACCTCTTCTCATGCCACTCTCCCAAGTCAGGACTTTTTCTTTGATAAATGTAAGGGCTTTGCCTGCAAATTGCACAAAGAATGAGGACTCATGCCACATTTGCCACTAAAAATATTTCTTTTGAAGAACTAATACAACTAATAATAGTAGAACATAAAGCCCTGGCCTTAAACTACAGAGGATTAAGATAATGAATAGGTTTTCAAAAAACTGATTATTCGGAAGGAATACATAGTTATTCATCAGACGCACCTGTTCTTGTATTTCCTCCTTTGTACCGAATATTCTGAAGTGCTCCTAGAGCCTGAGCCTTATCCTCATATGTATTCAGTTTAAACTCAGACTTTGCATCGTCGCTGTACTGCACAAAGGAAACCTGAAATGAAATGCATCACAGCGTTCAGCCTCTGACCTGTGTGGCTTCAAGTGATCTCTCCACTACAGTGAATTATGTTGTCAGTCACCACTGAAATAGGAAACCCTGAAGTTATATGTAAATATAGATATAACAGCGGTAAAGTTATTAGTTAATGCTTTATAGAGAAAATACTTGTTAGAACTATGGTGGCACCATATTTAGTCCTGGTTCTCTAGTTCAGCTTGAGGATACAGCGCCTATAAAAACTGTTAAAGATTACAAAAAAAAAATGCAAGAAGCTCATGACATAGCAATTAACAGGGAATGTGCCAGAATTTCAGTCATTTGATACATACAGTATAATACACTTCCTGAACTGGAACATTAACTCATCTTGTATATTTGTATATATCCATGTAAACCCAGAGTGAATATTCTGCCTATGTCTATAACGTATATTTCATTTTTCATTTCCTCGTAGTCATAGAATATTAGGGTTGGAAGAGACCTCAGGAGGTCATCGAGTCCAATCCCCTCCTCAAAGCAGGACCAGCATCAACTAAATCATCCCAGCCAGGGCTTTGTCAAGCTGGGCCTTAAAAGCCTCTAAGGATAGAGATTCCACCACCGTCCTTGGTAACCCATTCCAGTGCTTCACTGCCCTCCTAGTGAAATAGTGTTTTCTAATAGCCAACCTAGACCTCCCCCACTGCAACTTGAGACCATTGCTTCTTTTTCTGTCATCTGCCACCACTGAGATGAGCCTAGCTCCATTCTCTTTGGAACCCCCCTTCAGGTAGTTGAAGGCTGCTATCAAATCCCCCCTCCCTCTTCTCCTCTGCAGACTAAATAACCCCAGTTCCCTCAACCTCTCCTTGTGAGTCATGTTCCCCAGTCCCCTAATAATTTCTGTTGCCCTCCGCTGTACTCTCTCCAATTTGTCAACATCTCTTCTGTAGTGGGGGGACCAAAACTGGATGCAATACTCCAGGTGTGGCCTCACCAGAGTCAAATAGAGGGGAATAATCACTTCCCACAATCTGCTGGCAATGCTCCTACTAATGCAGCCCAAATATGCCGTTAGCCTTCTTGGCAACAAGGGCACACTGCTGACTCATATTCAGCTTCTCATCCACTGTAATCCTCAGGTCCTTTTCTGCAGAACTGCTGCTTAGCCAGTTGGTCCCCAGCCTGTAGCAGTGCATGGGATTCTTCCTTCCTAAGTGCAGGATTCTGCACTTGTCCTTGTTGAACCTCATCAGATTTCTTTTTGGCCCAATCCTTCAATTTGTCTAAGTCACTCTGGACCCTATCCCTACCCTCCAGCATATCTACCTCTCCATCCAGCTTAGTGTCATCTGCGAACTTGCTAAGGATACAATGAATCCCATCATCCAGATCATTAATAAAGATGTTCAACAAAACCGGCCCCAGGACCGATCCCTGGGGCACTCCACTTGATGCCAGCTGCCAACTAGACATCGAGCCGTTGATCACTACCCGTTGAGTCCAACAATCTAGCCAGCTTTCTATCTGTCTTATAGTGCATTCATCCAATCCATACCTTTTTAACTTGCTGGCAAGAATACTGTGGGAGACCGTATCAAAAGCTTTGCTAAAGTCAAGATACATCACATCCACTGCTTTCCCCATATCCACGGTGCCACTTATCTCATTATAGAAGGCAATCAGATTGATCAGGCATGACTTGCCCTTGGTGAATCCGTGTTGACTGTTCCTGATCACCTTCCTCTCCTCCAAGTGCTTCAAAATGGATTCCTTGAGTACATTCTCCATGATTTTGCTGGGGACTGAAGTGAGGCTGACCCGTCTGTAGTTACCCGGGTTCTCTTTCTTACCTTTTTAAAATATGGGCACTATATTTGCCTTTTTCCAATCATCCAGGACCTCCCCTGATCGCCACAAATTTTCAAAGATAATGGCCAGTGGCTCTGCAATCATATCAGCCAACTCCCACAGCACCCTCGGATGCATTAGATCCAGCCCCATGGACTTGTGTATGTCCAGCTTTTCTAAATAGTCCATAAGCTGTTCTTTCACCACTGAGGGCTGCTCACCTCCTCCCCATACTATACTGCCCAGAGCAGCAGTCTGGGAGCTGACCTTGTCTGTGAAGACCGAGGCAAAAAAAGCATTGAGTACTTCAGCTTTTTCCACATCATCTGTCACTGTGTTGCCTCCCCAATTCGGTAAGGGTCCCACACTTTCCGTGACCTTCTTCTTGTTGCTAACATATCTGTAGAAACCCTTCTTGTGACACTTCACATCCCTTGCTAGCTGCAACTCCAGTCGTGTCTTGGCCTTCCTGATTACACCCCTTCATGATCTAGCAATATCTTTATACTCTTCCCTAGTCATCTGTCCAAGTTTCCACTTCTTGTAAGCTTCCTTTCTGAGTTTAAGCTCACCGAAGATTTCACTGTTAAGCCAAGCTGGTCGCCTGCCATATTTGCTATTCTTTCTGCACATCGGGATGGTTTGTTCCTGCACCCTCAGTAAGGCTTCTTTAAAATACAGCCAGCTCTCCTGGACTCCTTGCCCCCGCATATTAGCTTCCCAGGGGATCCTGCCCATTAGTTCCCTAAGGGAGTCAAAGTCTGCTTTTCTGAAGTCCAGGGTTGGTATTTTGCTGCTCTCCTTTCCTCTAGTCTGTCCCATTTATATTATTAGCATGCCTTAGTAAGCTGGTCCTGAGCAGATGTCTCAGTATTCACACTTATTGAAATCAGTTTATCTTTTTTTAGCCATCATAAATATCTAAAGTGAAGAACTAAGAATGTGTGTAATTGGCCCAGGACAAAAGAGGAAAGGAGCTTTAAGTCTTTCCATAGTAAACCCAGAAAGTTCACAGCTATTCTCCTCCAACAGCTAATTTGCAGCAACTCTCCTGCTGGGCTGAAGAAGAACAATTTTTGAAAACCAAGTAGTGTGAGGTTAGAGCTAGGCAGGATGGAGATACTGGAGAGAAGGTATTCCAGGAGAGGGTCTTTCTCTCTAGAAGTATGTCTGCAGAATGAAATAGCGGGAACCAATGACCTAGAGACATGCATGGGGGAGGAGAGAACTGTTCACAAGCAAGATAACTGGGTGCTGCATTTCAGGAAAACAGAAATAAAACATCCTTCCAAGGAAAATCACTGTCTTCCTTCCTACAAGGGAAGATAGTCTTGCACCAACCGGTGATGGCAAAGCTCCAGAGACATTCTTACTCGTGCCATTCACCTCTAGCTAATAAAAAAGCAATGCTTATGAAAGCAGGACAGAGCTCCTATCCAGTTCCCCTTAACTAGAAGGAAAACAGTCATGATGCAGGGTCTTGACCATGGGGAGATTAACATAAGACAAAATTAAAGGCTCCTCAGGAGTCTGGCAGAGACTCCTGGCAGAGACACATGGAGAACCCCAGGAGGAAGTAGAGACGTTTCAACCTCCCCACTATTCCTTATAGCTTTCTTTTTAAAGATGCATCCAATTTCATCCAGTGAATCCTCTTCTCCAACTCTTCTGCAACTGTTTCCATGCTTTCTTCTGCCCACTGCACATGCAACATCCTTCCTGAACTGACACACCAAGACATTATCCTCATTCATCATCATACTCCTTCTCAATGCCCACTTCTGCTGTGACACTAAAAATTAGCCTATTCATAACAACTATGGAGAGGGGCAGCTGAGGATATTTTATATGCACAAAGAAACAAAAACATGCAACTAACATTACATTGGCCACAGAGCACCCTGACTGCTCTTCCTGTATGCTGATTCCCTTTCATCTGCTTGCCACCTGTCTTTTGTCTTTCAGGATGTCCGCTCTTTTAGACAGGGACTGTGTTTTCCTTTATGTTTGTACAGCACAGTGCACATATATAAATACACACAATACAGTATCAGAATAATCCTATACAACAGAGAAAGGTAGAGGAGATTTTAAGAATTCAGGTTTGTTGGTTTGTTTAATTTCCCTGCAAAATGCATTTAATGGAAATTACCCACCTGAATTCCAGCAGGGTTGATTAAGTCAAAGGCTCCAACAGTATTAAAAACAAATTTCACTACTTTGTTGAAATTATCATCACCAATACTCCAGGAAGCATCAGTCAGGAACACAATGTCTGCTTTGGCGCCTTTGCATACTGAAAGACAAACACAGCTCAATGAACTCTTAAAACACACCCCTCATTCAGGACCGTGGACTAAACAGCACTGTTTTGACCATTTTAAAGCAAGAATGATGAGCAAACATTCAGCAAACTTCAGTCATATGCTCAAGCTGCAGACTACTCTTAAATATTAAAGTAGTGCTTCTCTTGCATGTCTCTCTTGCATTTCCTGGGTTTTGCAGATTTTCGCACAATGCATTCAAGGACATCCCAGGTCAAATCTTGGCATTTTTGTGCAAAAAGCTCATATGAAACAAAATCCTGAAGCGTGCAACTTAACACCAGTTTTCTTGGCAATCTCCACCAAAAATAGGTTCATATGCTAAAGGCAATGCTCACAAATCCACAGTGCATACTGAGAGTCGTGGCCATTCCCCCAAATCTACGCAAACTGCCACCATGACCCAGTGGCTATCTGAGCTCAATGCAACACCCTGGAAAATAGCTAGTATAAAGGGAATAAGGCCCAGTCATCGTTCCCCTGTCTACACCAGGCAGGTGACGGTGTCTGAGCTGCTGCAAAGGGCCAAAGTGGGCCAGAGGATCATTAGGCCCATATATTTTTGAAGTTACTTCAATTCAGGAAAAATATAATTCAATCTAACCTTTGAGTGTGTGGATGTACAGCAAATAAGACAAAATGTACCATGAATCTACAATACACACTTACCATCCCGAGCCGGTGGGATTGTGGGAGGTGGAGGAGGAGGAGGCGGTTGAGTTGGTGCTTCGGTAGGTTTGACGACTGAAGTAAAACAATTAAAACCTTTTATTTAACATAAAATTTTACCCAAGAAAGGACTCCACCCATGTGAATTACCCTGTGTATGACTGAGGAAAGAACTATCAATGCTTTTATTGGTGACCAAGACAAGTAATTCCTAATCAGCGCAGAATAATTTGCTGTTCCAAAAGCAAGTCCTTAATTATGACAAGGGGCCAGATCCTGCCACTCTTACACAAACGGAGAAATCTCTCACTCCGTGGTTACTACCCAATGGGATTAACCTGAGCAAGGTAATACTCCATTTTAATTTCCCCCAAATAATTGCTATTCTCTGTTCCCCAGTTCAAGGAGTTTCCCACTGACTTACACTTGGAGACACAGGAAAATAGACCCCTCAGTTGTGGTACTGTATGTCTTGTACAAACAAGATAATTGTAAAATCTGTAGTCTGGACTATTTCCATCCCATTCTGTTCACACACGTACTGTTCATATTGCCCGACTTACCCGTGCGCTCTTTCAGAGAGATGGGCGGTCCCTCAAGGTTTGGGGTCTGAACAAAGACAGTAGCATTGTATTCAGTGTCTGGTGAAAGGCCAGTGAAACAGTGGCTGGTTTCTGTCCCACGTACTGTAATTTCTTGTCCTCGGGATCCTGTGAAAACAAACCCAAAGGAAGGAAAATGTCCGGTCCGGTACTTCCCTTTCCATAGGTGTGCAGAACAAAGCAAGAGAGAGTGCATGCAGGGAGGGTGCTGAAATGGGATGAGTGGCATCTCCGCTGCTTGCTCTTCCCAGCTCAGGAAAGACTCTGTGCAGCAACACTGTGTGGTGGGCGCTCTGCACACTAGTGAGCTCTCAGGCTGTGAAGGGGAAGAGGCAGGGAGCAGCTGCTCTCCATAGTATGCACTCATAACCCCTGGTGAGCAGCAGATTTCCACTGGGAAATCCTAGTGGGAGTTAACATGGATAGAAGCAGCATTAATTTCCAATCTGTGTCTTCTTAGAAAGGCAGGCTGCATGCAGGCCTGGGGAGTTTTACCAACACAGCTTGAATCCTGGGGGAGGCACTGGCGTTGAAATTATCACAAACTCAGGGCCCTCAGCCTGTCACATTATAATCCTTAGTTTAGTCGTGGCATAAAACTGAAACGTACATCCGCCCACGGAACACACAAGGAATCAAAGGAATTTACCATCAGCTGGGTTGAGCTTTAATCTGTAGGAAGATGCTGACCGGTGAGGGGACCATCGGATACAGAAGGTATCCCATCCCACCTTGTAACTTGTTAGATCAGTGACATTCAAGTACACTGCAAAAAAAGGGAAAGTGTTCAATTTATTATCTGGGAAATACAATACATTAGATATAAAATTAACCAGATCAGAAAGAACAATGGCATCAGTAGTTGCTGGTCCACATAGCACTATGGCAGTAAATTTTGCCCGCATGTGGTTTTATTTTAAAAATGTCCACAGAAGAAAAAAATAGTTCTAGTCAATTCATCTCTGCTCTTCCTGTTTAGTCCCACAGATCTGACCTCTGTTATTTACAAAAGCCCAAATTCGGGTACACTTTATTATGCTAAGTACTATCTGATTCTATGGGCTGTCCCACTAAAATCAATAGAACCACTTATAAAGACATTTAGCATGAGGAAAGTGCACCTGATTCGGGCCCCATTGTATTTTATTTTATTTTATTTATTTACTGGCAGTGCCAAGAGCTTTTAATGAGACCATTTAACAAAATGAGGATTTTACAACTTATCCTTTTTTGCTGAAATCTCAAATGGCTCATTAACTGAGTTCAGCAACAAACCAATCCTCCACTGAGCAGGTTCAGCTTTGATGGAATGTGTAGTCAGTCGATATTACCATGAGATGCAATCAGAAGCAGTGAGGGGCCTTAATCTGCATGGTGCTGACTGCACCCTGCAATCTACTAAACACGTTCTAGCCACGTTCTAGTTCTGGGTGTGGCAGGTGTTGAGCAACTTGCAGGCTCAGACCCAGCTACAGCCAAACAAATTGTAAGAAACGGAACTAGAGGATTGTCTCTTGCAAGCCATTAGTAAAAGCAATGTTTAAATAATTTGGGTTTCTAAGCTTAATTTTATTTACGGGCCTGATTCTCACAGGTCTGAGCATCTATAATTGTGGAATATTCAGACCATAAGGATCGAGGCCCTAAATATGGACTTTTCAGTCAACATGAGATCACTTCAACAATTATATCCTATGTGACTACAATAAAAGTGGTTTGGACTTACATGTAGTGCCTTGATCAATCAGGGGTGCGCTGAGTCCAGAATCGTATTGGGCATAAACATTCACATCATAGATAGTACTAGGAGACAGGTTGTGCAATGTGTATGAAGTCACTTCCCCAACAAACACCTCCATTGGCGGCTCGTCGGAACCTTGAGTTAAAGGGAATCACAGAAAAAGACACACAATTCTATGAAGACTCTGCTAGGGCATTATCAGTATTCTTTTATATAATCTGTACCCCTGAGTGGCACAGTTATATCAGCCTAGCCCCCGGTGTACACAGCACTAGGTCTAGAAGCTGGGTGTCTCCAATCAACATAGCTCTCCCACACAGGTGGATTAACTATGCCACTGGAAGCAGCTCTCCTTTCGGCATAGTAGTGTCTTCACTGAAGTGCCACACTGGCGCACCTGCACCAATGCAGCATCTTATGTGTAGGCCTGCCCCAAAACTTGGTCCTTGTTTTAAAAAAACATACTTGTTATTTCTTAAACCTATTACTTGAATAAACATTCTCATTGCTAATAAAATAAATGGAGCTTTACTAGTGCAATATTTGTATTTAATTTAATTTCCAGAGAAGCATGCAAATGTGGATTCATTCTCATGTCAAATAAAAGCATTGAAGGACTGTCATTCATTCAAACTCTGAGTCTGATTCTGATCACACACTCGTGTAAATCAAGAGCATCTGCATGAAAGATAAGAAGTGTAAAACTGGTGTAAATGAGAAGAGAACAGGCCTGTGACAGGAGATAAAATAGTTGTATTAAATGTCAAATATATAATGAAATCAAATGTACTGTAATGTGTGTGACAATGTATCTGGTGTTCTAACTGTCTTTATTTTGAAACACTGAAGTTAACAGGAAAACTTCTTACTCCTTTAAAGTCAATAAACCCACAAATTAAAATAAGTAAAGAAAACACCTTTAAAGCACAGGGCTCCGTTTTCATTAGGATACACTGGATATTTCCACCCCGATCTCTTAACTCATTACTCATTGTTTTCAAAGTGTTCTCTTCAAAGCAGACAGGTTTTCTTACCTACAGGTTTATATGCAAGTTTGTACCCAAGAACAGGAGATGGGGAGGGATCCCAGGAAACTCTGAATCGTGTATACCACTCATCTGAAATATGTATGTTTTGAGGAGGAAGCAACCCAACTGAAAAGAAAGAATAAGCATTAGAATTGTTATTATAGTAGCAACTGCCTTTTAAAGCTGTATAACAGGTAAACTGTAAACTCCCTGAAGAAGAAATCATGTCTTTTGATATGTTTGCATTGTGCCTAGAACAACAGGAACCCAACACAGATGGGGGCCTCTGGCACTTCTGCAGCAGAACTTATAATTAAGTTATAAGGAGGAGAAATGAGAATACAGTACTTAATGCTAAAGCTAAGTTACCAGTTCGTCCATTTCCTGTCAGCTGTCCACCATCTCCATCATCATACACAGCCACAACAGTAATTTTATATGGTGTGTCTGACTGCAGTGGCTGTAATATCACATTATTTCTTCTTCCAGGTACTGTTGTCTAGAAATCAGGAGAGAAATACAGATGAATATCTTGTCATATTTTACCTGACATTATAATTGTAATAAATTGTAAATGAGCAACCCTTGTGGAATTTGTGGATGTATTTCACTGCAAATACCCAGTTGTGGTTTTTTAATCCAGCTATGGAGAAATCCATTTTATTGAAAGGGAGACTCCACTGCTTTACCATTTCAGAACAATTTCAGCCTACCTAAAATTAACAGTATTGTCTGTTTAAATTATTTTAAAGTATAACTTTGTAGCTTTTGTCAAAAAAAACTGGACTCCTCGTCTCCTTCCCTTTACAATATTGTAGCTATCCCCACACCAGAGTGATATTCCACAGCTTCTCCAGACCTCATTCAGGAATTAAACATCTACACAGACCCACAAAAGATTTCAGAGTAGCAGCCGTGTGAGTCTGTATCCGCAAAAAGAAAAGGAGGACTTGTGGCACCTTAGAGACTAACCAATTTATTTGAGCATAAGCTTTCGTGAGCTACAGCTCACTTCAGCGGATGCATGTGAGCTGTAGCTCACGAAAGCTTATGCTCAAATAAATTGGTTAGTCTCTAAGGTGCCACAAGTCCTCCTTTTCTTTTTACAAAAGGTTTGTTTCCTCCATACATGGAGAGAGGACAAGTTATTGTTGTGGGTTTTTGGAGAGAGAATAAACAAGAGAAGATAAAGCTACTGAAGGGAGGAGGGGAGAGAGAAGATAACCTTGCTGGTGTGTTTCTGTTGTGAGAGTGTGAGTAGAGAAAAGGCAGAGTACCCACAAACACCACGGTCACCTTCTCCGGGGCACAGGGCCAGAAAAGCAGGGTAAAGAGAGATGGAAAGGACACACTCAGAAGGGAAAAGTAGGTGTGAACTGGGCCTGGAGACTGTCCGAAGTCCATAGATGTGGTCAGGCTGGTTCGGGGAGGAGAAGCTATGGAATGACATGTGGTGGGGCTATGATAATGGAATGACATCTGGTAGAGCTATATGCAGAGGGGGATGAGATAAAGACATTTTGCTACCTGTCACAGATTAGCTATATTAATTCATAGTGTATCTCCACTGAGCCATTACAGTTAAACCAGATATGAATTTGGGCCAAGATATAGATCAGCCTCCAGAATATAAAGTCAGAGCCACCCACAGCCATAGAAAAGGTGAAACCTCCATAAATGTTCCTTAACATTAACATTTAAAATTTGAAAGTAAGAAATACTAGTTATTATTTTAATACATTTATCTGTCTAATCAACCTTTCCTATAAAACAGCTGGATTTTTCCTTAAAAAAAGAAAAACAAATTTGTGCCATCTGCTCCCTCAGCTGTTTCATTGTCCAAAAACTCTTCATGAGAAGTAAGTGCTCTTTTCAGTATCTGGTTTAAACCTTAACAATCTGCAGCTTCTCTTCATGACCACGTATTTTCCACATTCTTTGTTCAGTAGTTGGACCAAATAATGTCCTGGATCCTTCTACATCCCCTTTAAAAGCTGAAAAGCCATACTAAGATTCCCTCTCAGTCTCCTTTTTTTCTCCATACTAAACACATTTAACCTTTCCTTTTCAGAGAGAACCATCCACACTATTACTCAATCCCGTTACCCTCCTCCGCTCCCTACCTAGAAGCTAGAAATCCTTCTTTTCAACTTGGCAACCAAAACTGTACACAATATTCCACATTGCCATATCAATGTTTTATGAGATGTCAACAATAATTATTTTGATTTACAAAATTTTGCCTAAATTATACAATCTGTTACCCCCACTTGCTTCCTGCTGCAGCAACGCATCATGGTTTCTCCTTTTGTAGAGACACTTTGGTGCCCCATGGGAGTGCCATGTCCACAAAGTATCATGGGAGATGTAGTCCAAATGGTGGAGAGGAGAATGAGAGCACAAGGCACAGGAACTACAAGTCCCATGAGACACTGACGTGGTATTTCCTAATTGAAATTTTGAGTCTTTGGACAAAATGTTTTCTGTTTTGGGCTGAAAACAGCATGATTTTGTTTAGTTTTTTGTTTAGTTTTTTTAACAAAAAGTCTTTTTTTTTTTTTGCAGAAAGCAGACACTTTTTGAGAAAAAAATTGCTTAATTGAAAATACAATTTCCCATCAAAAACTAATTCTGAAGGGCTAATTTTCAACCAGCCCTATTCAGCAATAATAAATAAACAATAACAGGCAGTTATATAGTGCTCTATAGACCAAATCTTTGTGCCATGGAACTTGATGTGAAGCAGCAGAAAGTTAAGGCACGAACTGTTACAATTCAGACAAAACCCCACAAAAGCAAGTACTATAAAATTTGAATTCAAGTTAACCCAGCTTCCTTAACGCAGCTCATTCTACCTACTGATTGCCCCATATACTGTATGGTGCTGTGGTTACCAGGAGTCCAAGCATGATAATACATAGTATTCAGAGTAGCAGCCGTGTTAGTCTGTATTCGCAAAAAGAAAAGGAGGACTTGTGGCACCTTAGAGACTAACCAATTTATTAGAGCATAAGCTTTCGTGAGCTACAGCTCACTTCCTCAGATGCATCTGAGGAAGTGAGCTGTAGCTCACGAAAGCTTATGCTCTAATAAATTGGTTAGTCTCTAAGGTGCCACAAGTCCTCCTTTTCTTTTTGCGAATACATAGTATGTGAAGCAGCACATGGCTATTTACCCGAGCACAATGGCTTGAACTAAGCATGCTGTGACAAGCTCAGCTCAGAATCTTCTCCTTGATCTCAACTTTAACACTATAATATGCATTGCTTTCAAGGCCTTGGTGCCTTTCTGTATTTTACGTATGCAACTACTCTGTGGAACTGACTGTTTCACTCAAGAGACTAAGACCCAGCTGCTTAAGTGCGCCCCTTAACACTGCCCTATATAATAATGCCCAAACAATTCATCCCTTCAGCAACCAAAATGTACAATATCCAAATATCAGATATTTTTGTTTTTCTATATATCAGAGGATATTTAAATGATTATTAACAAATGATTATGTATTTATATATTATATATGAATTATATATATAGGCACTTACATATTCATCTATGGGATCTCCAACAGTGGGAGAATAAATGATTCTGTACTGCTGAACTGGCCCATCAGCATGGTCCCATTGAACAGACAGGCTGTTTGTTGTTGGATCAAACACCTTCAAGTTCCTTGGCCCACTGCGAGGTACTAAAAGGGGAATATGTATAAGGACCAATGAAGTGGAGCGAAGACAGAAGTCCTTTCACATTATGATACCCTGGGATATAGAGCTGTCTCAGTGGGTCAGATGTTGCCCTGGAGTGCACATCAAGGACTCCCACTGACCCCTGCATGTACATGTACAGGCAAATATAGATGATAATATCACGGCATTATCCAGAGGTCACATCAGGAGTGGGGCCCAACTGACCAGAATTCTGGCTCTGTGGAAGGGCGGGAAAGTTAGTAACTGAAGCTTGAAATGTGAGCATCCGCATCCATTACAGATTTCTGCCCAAACTCGGGCAGGCAAAACAATTGACAGATTGTCACCTTTGCAGATTTTATATAAATCTGGGCAAACAGTAGAGAAAAGGGTACACACAGAGCAAGGGTTGGCATGTTGCAGCCACAGGCAAGTTCCTCCATCTAGTTACAAGCACAAGGCTGGAATAAGCCAGGTTCACTGTAGGTTTATTCATCTGGGATATCCCTGCTGTCTACCCTCTTACAGAAGGCCTTGTGCTCTCAGCTCATTAGGTAATAACAGACAGGTTTTGCTATTTCAGATAATGGGATGGGGGGGATTTTCGTGGACTGCCTACAATGGGTTGTACCACGGCTGGCCCTAAACCAAATGGCACCGCAGACAAGGAGCATCTTCAGTGCCTCCCCACCCCCATTTGTTAGCATTTCAAATACCTTATTTTTTATTGCATTTGTAGCCCATTTCACGACTTTGATGCACGATTTTCATGCATGATTTGTCCCTGTCATATAAGACAATAAATTTGCAAACTAGGATCTATAAATCTATATTTATATCTTACTGTTTGACAGGTCACATCCCGACCATAATATACCCGCAAGGGCATGGCTAACAACATTCTAGGAGGTTTGAGGAAAATGTAGTTCTCAGAAAGTCTGGAAGATTCCATGAGATTCTACAAAGGTCTGGAACATTCTAGGAGGTGAGCAAAAATGAATCCACATACGGAATACCTGAAACATGTTACTTCAAACATGTTCCCTTTTGTCACTAACAACAAAAACAGCACCCAAGCCTGGGTCACCTGCCCCTAAATCTGGCCCTGGGTTGTACTCATGTGATTATTATGGCAGACAAGACCCAGAATTCAAGCTGAAATTTATGCCTCTGTTTTGGCAGTAAACTGTCCATTTTAATGTGCTCTTTGTTTTGGAGAGAGAGACAGAGTTAGGAGTGTAGCTGTAACTGAATGTTACAGGCCAAAGGACTTTTTTACTGCTAAAGACCTAGGTTCAATTTAAGCTTACATCACAAGTGTCAGTCTAGTCTGGTCCCTAGTAAGAATTTATCTGCATTACAACCAACAGATAATCTGGCCTAATTGGGAGCTGTTGTTCCAGGGAGGTCTAAAATCAAAAAAGCCATTACTCAGGTGAACTGGCAGACCTACACTGGAAAGCATACATGACATTTGTTTGTAGGCAATACCTCACTCATATAAGCAGCAAATAGAGACGCTAAGATAGCAGTAAACAAACATAATTTTGCCTCTTACTTGTTCTCCCTTGCCCAGAGCTTTGATTTCCCTCTCCATCGGCATACAGAGCCACAACGTTCACAGAGTAAGGAGTGTCAGGGGTCAGGCGCTCCAGCACAACATTGTGAGTGTTTGCTGGAACCACAATCTGGGAGGGAAAAGAGGGTGAAGTGAGAGTGACAGGTCCATACAACATCCTAATACAGATAACGCCCTGTAAAATTATTATTATTCAAATTAATTATCAGTCATTTATATTGAAAGGAGGAAATTTGGGAGCCTGATCCTGTTGTGTATTTTCCAACTACAATAATGCAATTTTATAGGAACCAGCCAGTACTGCTTGCCTAACACAAAACTCAACAGCAGGAGATGCAATTATGTGGCAGTAGAATACAGAAGTTCTCATTCTGCAAAATGACTTTTTTTCTAAAATGCTGATAGTTTAAAACCATAATTATTGTACGTGTTTTGAACATGAAATGTTCATGAAAAAGTTGTGACTGGTAAAGATAGAGACATGCAGAAATCCAGAGCAAAATATTGCTCCATTGTGGTTTAGTGACATATGCTAAGGATACATTTTCAAAAGGGCCTCTATTAGGTCTCACACGTTTGCGCAGTTATAAGTACTCACACTTGACAGATGCCAACAATACATTACAAATTCTGACAGGTTCACACAGACGTTGGACTGTTCATAGTGCACATATTTGTATCTGTAGAGTGTGGGTGACAGTCTACACATACAAGGGCTCAGGTACCCCTAAAACTTCTTATCCAAATCAATGCATATATAAAGTCCTAATTTTATATCCCAAGAGAGCCCTGAAGCCATTCCCACATACACATAAATAGTCTTTGCTTTGTATTTCTTATGTTTAAAAATCAATATTCCAATTTAATTTCCTTTTGTTGGCAATACAATAAAGGATTCTCAACAGCAAATTTAAAATGGGTGGGGCTTTTATTCTTTTACTCCACTGAATGGTGCGATTACATACAGCACATTAAATTCATATGGAAATGGGGTTTTCAGCAGAGATGCCGCATGCAGATAGATTACAATCCATGGCACAATGAGGGGGGAACGGGGGCACTGGGCACCCCCAGCCCCAGGGGAAAGTGAAGTAGACGGCACCAGGAATCTCCAGGAGAGTGGGAGGATTGAATCCAGGCTTTTGGTGTTTCTTGGAGAAGCAGAGATGCAGCAGGAGGATGGGGTCTAGTGGTCCCAGAACTGCCTGGCCTCTGGTGGGGATGATGCTCTTCAGCCTGACCACCCCTCTGGGTAATAGCTCAGGGCTGAGTGAGGGGAGAGGAGACCATGGGGCTAGGTGTGGGGGGAAAGCTTGGAGCTGGTTCTGTGGGGGAAGAGCATGGGGCTAGATGGGGTACAATGGGAGGGGAGTGCGTGTAGAGTAGGGTGCTAGATGGGGAACATGGATCTGGGTGCAGCAACAGCGAATGAGAACTCAGGGCTGGGAGCAGGGGCAGCGGAGGTATGGATACTGTGTGGGGTTGGGTGCAGGGGAAGAATGTGGGGCAAAGAGTATGGTGCAGAGCAGGGAAGGGAGAGTTCTGGGCCTTCTGCTTAGGAGAATTCTGCTCGCACCCCTGGTTACAACTGTTTTGTTACTACAAGTCAGTGATCATTGGAGGTGACATCCTCAGAGCTTCTCTGAGGAATACTCAGGAGGCTGAATAACTTACAGACTCTGATGGCCTTGGGCCAACCAGCGGAGCGTAGACAACTCTATACTGTTGTACTGGACCCGGTGCAGGTTCCCATCGGACATTCAGGGTGTTCGGTGTAGGGTTGTAAACTTGTATGTTTCTTGCCGCTCCTCTCACCACTAAGCCAAGGATATTTTAAATAAGTGTTACAGAGATGAGTACACAAGAATAACTCTGTTCTGTCCGGACACACATAGTAGCACAAAAAGGTGCTAAGATAACAGTTCATCTGTCTAAGGTACTTATGTGGCCTTCATTACCACAGTATCTGAGCATCTCACAGTCTAATGTGTTTATCCTCACAAACACCCATATCAGGTATGCAAGCGCTCTGGTCTCCATTTTTATAGATGGAAAGCAGAGGTACAGGTAGACTAGTGAATTACCCAAGGGCATACAGAAAGTCAGTGATGAAGCAGGGAATTGAACTCATGTGTCCCAAGTCACAGGCTAACATCCTAATCATTGGAACATGCTTCCTGTCAGCAAAAGCAGACTGAAAGCCTTCCTTACAGAAAGCAATGAAGATTGAGTACGTTGTGAAAGTGAATCATGATACACTCATATCATGATCAATGATAGACGTGAACATCATTCTTATGTACCTGCCCTACAATTAACTCAGGATCAGGAAATTTGCAGAGGAAATGTAAAGTAAATTAGGACTATACAACATCTATAATTTTGAATTATTTATATATAAATCCTAAAATGTTATGAATAAGACCACTTCACTTACAAGTTCTCCCAATGTCAGATACACGTCCACCATCCCCTTCCGGGTAAGCTGGAACCACAGTTATTTTGTAAGGTGTGTCAGGCTGGAGAGATCTCAGGATGATATAATTTGTGTTCCCTGGTACTGTTGTCTGTTGGTTTAAAAAAAGTGGTGTGGTATTTAAATAAAGGATGAAACAATTGAGCATTTCAAGTCCGACTGTTACTGCAGATGTCAGTTTAAACTATTTTACATTTTCTTAATGATCCCAAAAAGGAATCTACAAATGAAGTCAGTGGGGCTACTCTGATTTATATCAGCTCAAGGTATCTGACCTAGTAATTATTACAAATTATATTCAAAAGCACATTTTCTTTTTACTTAAAGGCATAGCTACAGCCACATCTGTGCAACTTAACATGACAGACTGCAACTGCACGTTGGTTTAGAAGCCTGCTTCTGATGTCAAGGACCTCTGTATGCTTCCTAGGGTCATCTGTTAAAAAGGAAGTGACACTATCTTTTCCAAAATTGGAACACAGGAGAAACTTGAAACTGAAACTCAGCCAAAGAAAGAAACATTTGGCTGGATAATGTAAAGATAAATGTCCATATTCCACCCAATTTACACACAAATTATGAGTGATGGCTGGAAATACAAGATGCCAGCTGAAGAAACTTTCTTCTCCTTATGAAAAGCTATTTATATGGATACTGGAACTCTGAAGCAAAATAGCAGTTTTCTGGGTAGAGGAGAGTATCTTAGACAAAACCAATGCAAAGGACTAATAGTGCTTTGTCAGTTTAAAAGTCAAATAGTTAAAGGGAAAGTTATTATTTAATTTAACTTTTAATTTAATGTTTATTACTCCTTCAGAATTACTTTCATTCTATTTATTCTATTCTACACAGGTTTTTATACTTCCCTCATCATTGTACTATCTGAGCACCTTCCACCAGTGCATTGAGTAACGTAGCTAACATCTGTCACGTCTAATTTGTTCTCTCTCTCATTCTCTCTCTCCAGGCAGGGAAATGTGGGTGCAGTGGAGTGTTTTGCTGTGGTAGCAGGGGTTTTGTGCTGTTGACTGTTTATTATTTTTAAGTGTGCACCCGCTGCTGTGTGTGTTTCTGTTAGAGGAAGTAGGTCAAAGAAGTGTGCCTTGAACTTAGGAGTGAAGGAGTTTGTTCCACAGGCCTGATAAAACTCTGTATTTAAGATTTATATTCATAGAATCATAGAATATCAGGGTTGGAAGGGACCTCAGGAGGTCATCTAGTCCAACCCCCTGCTCAAAGCAGGACCAATCCCCAATTTTTTCCCCAGATCCCTAAATGGCCCCCTCAAGGATTGAACTCACAACCCTGGGTTTAGCAGACCAATGCTCAAACCACTGAGCTATCCCTCCCCCCCAAATGATTCCATTCCCAGCAGTGATTGTTATTTGCTATGCTACACATTCCCTTGGAACTGACCTGGACTAATGGTGGACTTAGGACCAGATCCCACTGGTATCAACTCCAAAACCCGCAAGGATTGGTTTAAGACAAGGATTTGGCTCATAGCGCTATATCTCAACTCAGTTATTTTTAGAGTTCAGTACTAATAATATCACATAAATAAGTAACATTACATACTTGTAAAGGCAGGTAGTAACAAAAATCTCAGGTTAATACAGTAATACCACTTAGCACTTATATAGAGCTTCTCATCAATAGATCAGTGCTCTCTGAAAGACAGATAAGTGGCACTATCATTATTTTACTGGTGGGAAAACTGAGGTACAAAGAGGTGAATGGTAAGATTTTCAAAAGTGATTAGGCTCCTAATTTCCTTTTACAAGGTGTGATGTAGGCACCTAAATCACTGAGGTGTTTTTGAAAATGTTACCCAAAGTTACTTGAATAATGTCATACTATCAGTAGCAAAGATGGGAACAGAAATGAGATCTCCTAAGTCCTTATCCACTAGCCCATCCCCTTATGACAACATTCATGCCCATATATTTTGCCTTCAGAAGGAGAAGTGCAGGAGTTGCTGTGGAATACAGTTGCTCCCATGTGCTAACATCTAATCGCTGAAGATTTGCTTCTTAATATATTACATTAAAAAAGTGGTATTAAGTCATGAGCTCACTGACTTCCATGGAACTACTCCGAATTTATATTAGTGTAGCAGAGAACAGAATTTGCACAAGGTCTATATATATCCTTGTATTGGGGTGAGGCACTCATCATTGTCAATTTTTGTTCAGGGGGTTATACTGCAACTTATCTGGGACAACTAATAAGACCCACAAGAATGATTACCATTTCCTCTGCACCACCTGTTGTTGGCACATAATATACTTTATACTGGCGAGGACTTCCTTCAGCATGATCCCATCGTACACTCAGCGTGCTGGTGGTTGGATCATACACCCGGAGGTTCTTTACTGTGTTGAGTGGCTCTGAAATACATTGAAAGCCCTGTCAGACTGCTGAAATCACACTCCCTCTCAGGCAAATGCACTACAATTAACACAGAGAATGAAGCACACATGCTATGAAGGGAGGGGAAAAGATTTCTGATGTTTTCAAGTTGTGGGGTAGGGACAAAATGAGGTAGATTATACTCCAGAAGGTCCACACTATGAGACCTACCCCCTCACCCCCTCCCGCAAAACTAATCGATCTGCTGATCTCCAGCGCAAGGTATAAATGGTTTCACAGCCATTTGCTAATGGAGACACCACAGACAGTTCTTTTACTTACTGGTCTTGCCCCTGCCTGTCATCCGTCCTCCTTCCCCATCCACATACATAGACGATACAGTAATAGTGTATGGCGTGTCGGGTTGCAGCTTCTGTAGTACGACACTGTTCTGCCTCCCTCCTACCACGGTCTGGAGTAAAACAAAAATGAACCATTAAAATCACTTATTTACTAAGTCTTACTCTCTAGTAAAAAATATAAGTATTCGATACACACAACAGAATCCTGTATAGACTACATGGGGCATTGCTCCCATCATGATCAGAAAGCTCACTAATAAATTAAACAGTAATTATATTCAGTTCAGTGTGGCATATTCATTAAGGCTGGTTTTAAAAGACTACAGTAATACAAAGACAGCATTTGTTAAAAGATTTCCAAATCTATATATAACAATTAAATATAGACCTTCAATCTTTTTAGCGGCAATGTAAAGGAATTTCTTCCCAGACGGGTCCTGATCCATAGCCCATCAAAATCAATGGGAGTCTTTCCATTAACTTTCGAAGAGCTTTGGAGCAGGCATATCATGCCCATTGCTCAGGTGTATTTCAATAAATGATTATAACACTTTGTAGAGCTCTAAAACATAAATAGTTGTATAATATTAAAATCATGGAATTCTAGCCTCACTTTCACACATTTCGTTGCATGTTGATTCTAGAAATGTCCTAAACATTTTTGCTTTAATCCAAAAAGTACAATAAATCTTCTACTTCAATTATACTTAGACAGTTAACCATGTGACTTCAGCCCTTATCAGATCACATAAGTAAAGATTTATAGTGATGTGAGAATGGCACCACTCTAGCAGGCTCAATTTTCTTTCATTATGTGAAATCGGTGTTTTTATACATCGCTGAAAGTAGCCTAACAATCTTCTTATACAATTTGTACATTTTAACAGTCTACTGAATTCAGATGTTTATGCCACAGCAATTAGAATCTGTTGAAAATGGAGAACTCCCAAAATGAGTAAGCATTTAGACATCTGGACATTTTACTGGAGTCCAGATGTTTTTAACCTAGTGCCCATCCACTGACATATTCTAAATTTCAGAGTAATCTACAGTCTTTAGCAGAACAACCTTTAGCATATGCTAACAAAACAAGAAACTCAAATAAATGGGTTTAAATCCTTGTTATCTGTATACAGTTACTAAGGGCCAGAGTTTTAAAGGTGATTAGGTAGGTTCCTAAGTGCCTGCCTAACTCCTGTTGGAAGTAAGGCAGCCAGGCGCTTTTGAAAATACCCTCTTTAGGTGCCTAAATACCTTTACAAATCTGGTCCAAAGTCACTAGTATTTGCCCAGATCCTGGGGTGTGGCTTTAAGCCACCTTTCTCTTCCCTGGTCATGGAGCTGTTGGGCGCCCAACCAGTCTCTCAAAGCAACCTACAACCCCTTTTTGAAAATTTGGCTTTGAAAGTTTTCGATGAGGTACTGATATAATCCAGTAGTACCAGCAGTTCAATAAAATACCTACACCAAAAAGGTAGTCAATAAATTACCATCATATGGCTGGTAATGATTAGCAAATATTGATTTTGTTGATCAATATACCATGAATCCAAAAAATATATATAATGTATTATATAATATAAATGTGAGGCTTGGAAATGGCCACCTGGGTGATCACTAGTCCAATGGTTCTCAACATTTTTGTTCTGAGAAACACTCTCTAGGAGGAAGTCTCCTCATGGATTATTTCTTCTCCCAGTCCACTACAGATCTGCTCCCTAGGTGGGTGAGAATAATTGATCTAGTCCATCCCCTGTATCGCTGGAAGACAGAGTATTCATAGATTTCTACAGAATGCCTCTTCTTTCCCTGTCTCACTTGAAAACCACCAGTTACAGATCACAGCCCCTCTTGGCAACTCATTCCCTGTTTAATTGACCTTATCACTGTTCTCTCTTGTTTACTGACTTTTCACTTTCACTGCACTGACTGTTGAAAACACACTCCCTTTTTGTTAATTCCTCACAGATATTTCTAGGCCTTTCTAACATACGTTGCTGCTTATTGACATGGGTTTGGATTTTTGAAGAATCACATATTTCACATTTCAATTCAAATATATGCTGTTCATAGAAAAGTAAACTTGAATGTGAAAACATCCAGCCAAATCTAAAGTAAATACCATACTGTGAACAGACACAATGCAAAAAACAGCTTCCTAGAAGGACTGGTAACCTAATAACTCTTTCCTGTACTGTTACTGATTTTTAGCAATAGAACTGGCTAAATCTGGTTATTTTGAACATTTTTCATAATGAACCAAAAGGGTAGACAATCAACTGGCCATGCTATTAATCAATAGGATTTGGTTTTGTTATTAGTAGCATACATTTCAGGTAAACTGGGTGACAAGCGGAGGGGCTGGATCAGTGGTTGCCAAACTGTGCTGTATGGACAACCAGTGGTGTACAGAGCACTAGCTGGTGGTCTGTGAGAAGCTGGTCACATGGTGCTGACTATTCTCCTTGTTTACAGCACCTGAATCACATTAAAAGACGCTAAACGACCTTCAATGTTTTCCTAATATTACTTTCTCTCCTAAGCAGTTGCTGTAGTTCCATAGAGCTGTTACGCATTCACTACTGGAACAGCCGGTGGTCCACGCTATCTTGAATTAGTCACCATGACACAGTCCCTCTATTAGCATGTGAACCACACAGTGAAAATCTCAGACAAGCCCTGGACTGGAAGACGTTTGTGAATCACAGTTCTCTAGGACTTATATTTTGATATTTTTATTTGATTTGTACATATTTAAGGTAGAAATATAGCTAGTTTTACTTTATTATCTGATCTGTACAGATAATGGGATGCAAGACAATCTCAAGAAAATTGATTTTCCACATGGCCACTTTTTTCCCCATAGAGAACATATTAGTTTGGAAATTTATATTTAATACATAAATACCATATTTATTTTGACCATAAATTTTCATCTAAAAATGCCCCTGATTAATATCTGCACTGCTCTGATTTGAAACTTAATTGTTCTGACACACTAATCTTAAGAACTACATGATCAAATTTGTTTTTCATGGTCTAATAATTATAGTGCTTAAAAATTAGTTACCGATTGTTCAGCGCCATCCCCAGTTGTACGCTGGTAAGTGATCCTGTATCTCTGCACTCGGCCACTGGCTGGATCCCACTTTACAGTCAGGCTATTGGAAGTCGCATTGTACACCTGAAGGTTTCGTGGGCCGCTCTTTGGTGCTGAAGTTATTGAAGCACAGGTTAAGCACACAGTTCAAACAAAGGGTCAGATTCTGTACTCAGATGTGTGCCAGGATGCCACTGGCTTCACTGAGCCAGGCATGTGCAGAATTTGGCCCAAAGTTTTCAGAATACAACAAAGAAGAGAATTTAACTGGAATGTTAGTAAAATAACAAAGCATGTGTTAACCATATGTTTAGTATCATTCCAAATACAAAATTATATTTATTAATAAGCTGAGATCATCGTAAATACACTATTCAGTTTTAAATGGGAATTATGACTTCTTTAAATAACATGAAACCTGAGAATTCAGGTTCTTACCTTGTGTTGTTGGACGTATTGCAGGTACTAGGAAAAAGCACAAGAATTTTTTAGAAGTATTGCATATATGCCTTTAATTCTAATTTAATAGCTAATAATAATAATAATAATAATAATAATTAGGCAGTTAACTCACAGGATTAACTCAAAAAAATTAATCACAATTAAAAAAACTAATCACAGTTTTAATCACACTGTTAAACAATAGAATACCAATTGAAATGTATTAAATATTTTGGATGTTTTTCTACATTTTCATATATATTGTATTCTGTGTTGTAATTGAAATCAAAGTGTATATTATTTTTATTATAAATATTTGCACTGTAAAAATGATAAAAGAAATAATATTTTTCAGTTCACCTCATACAATTACTGTAGTGCAATCTCTTCATTCTGCAAGTGCATCTTACAAATGTAGAATTTTTTTTTGTTACATAACTGCACTCAAAAACAAAACAATGTAAAACTTCAGAGCCTACAAGTCCACTCAGTCCTACTTCTTGTTCAGCCAATCGCTAAGACAGACAAGTTTGTTTACATTTACAGGAGATAATGCTGTCCTCTTCTTATTTACAATGTCACCAGAAAGTGAGAGCAGGCATTTGTATGGCACTTTTGTAGCGGCATTGCAAGGTATTTACGTGCCAGATATGCTAAACATTCATATGCCCCTTCATGCTTTGGCCACCATTGCAGGGGACATGCATTAATTAAATTTGTGACTGAACTCCTTGGGGGAGAACTGTATGTCCCTTCCTCTGTTTTACCCACATTCTGCCATATATTTCATGTTATAGCAGTCTTGGATGATGACCCAGCACATGTTAATTTTAAGAACACTTTCACCATAGATTTGACAAAATGCAGAGAAGGTACCAGTGTGAGATTTGTAAAGATAGTTACAGCATTCAACCCTAGGTTTAAAAATCTGAACTGCCTAACAAAATCTGAGAGGGAGGAGGTGTGGAGCATGCTTTCAGAAATCTTAAAAGAGCAACACTCCAATGTGAAAACTACAGAACCTGAACCACCAAAAAAGAAAATCAACCTTCTGCTAACGGCATCTGACTCAGATAATGAAAATAACATGCGTTGGTCTGCAGTGCTTTGGATTGTTATCGAACAGAACCCGTCATCAGCAACAATGTGTGTCACCTGGAATGGTGGTTGAAGCACGAAGGAACGTATGAATCTTTAGCATATCTGGCAGGTAAATATCTTGCGACACTGGCTACAACAGTGCCATGCAAACGCCTGTTCTCAGTTTAAACAAGAAGTGGGCAGCATTATCTCCTGAAAATGTAAACAAACTTGTTTGTCTGAGCAATTGACTGAACAAGAAGTAAGACTGAGTGGACTTGTAGGCTCTAAAATTTTACATTTTTATTTTTGAATGCAGTTTTTTGTATGTAATTCTACATTTGCAAGTTCAACTTTCATGATAAAGAGATTGCACTACAGTACTTGTATTAGGTGAATTGAAAAATACTATTTCTTTTGTTTTTTACAGTTCAAATACTTGTAATAAAAATAAGTATAAAGAGCACTGTACACTTTGTATTCTGTGTTGTAATTGAAATCTATATATTTGAAAATCTACAAAACATCCAAAAAGATTTAAATAAATGCATTCTATTATTGTTTAACAGTACGATTAATCGCGTGATTAATCACAATAAAATTTTTAATCACTTGGCAGCCCTAATAAATAATAATAATAATAATAATTAATAATACACATTATCCCTTTTAGGGAATTGATTACTTACATGTCCGCTCACTGCCAATCAAGTCATCACTTTCGGATTCATCAGGATAGATGGCAGTAACTGAGACATCATATAGGGTGTCTGGGTTCAGATTTTCGAAAACCAGAGTATTTTCATCGCCATTTAGGATGGTCTGGTCATGGGAGGAAAGAAAGGAGATAACAGAGCATTTTTCTTTACATTGTGACATTTTAGTTGGCTGCAAATATTGGATCAGATCCTGAAAACCTCTCCACATACAATTCCCACCGAAGGGTTTCCAAGATTGAGGCCATTCACAAATTTAATTTCAGATAAAAAATAGTGCTCTGAGAGGGTCCTAAAGAAAACTGCATGTTGACTATTCATTCCTACCTCCTGCTTTTCTGTTCCACCATAGGGTCCCCAGGTGATTCTATAGAGAGCCACATCTGGAGCTCCATGGTCCCAAGTGCCTCTGAAACTTTGCTTTGTTACTTCTGTGAGTCTGAGATTGACTGGTGCTGGTACAGGCACTATTATGAAGAAAGGAAAAATACTTCTCAAAACAAACAAACAAAAGATACAGCCTATAAACTAAGAATAATCACAATCACAAAGCTCCATTAATAAACAACTTTCTATGCAACAGAGTATGCTCCCAGACACATTTCCAATGACTTTAATAGCAAATTGTAGTGTTACTCAGCACTTATACAGAGCAATTTGTCTTTCATACGGCCAGGTCCTCAGCTAATATAAACTGGCACAGCTCCATTGACTTCAGTAGAACTACACCGATTCATAGCAGCTGAAGTTCTGGTACATAGATTTCCCAGAAGGTATAATTATACCATCTAGTCTGACCTCCTGCATAAATAATCTTTAGAACTTCACCCAAGAATTCCTGCACTGAACCCAATATCTTGTGGCTGAACACTTTCCTTGATGAGCTGTTTTTTCTATCACTGACAAAAAATCTGCTAGGTTAAAAAACTTTTCAGTATCAGCCTTCTTTTCCTTGTGTAGGATCTGAGTATTTTATAAAAGGGCAGAGGGCTATTCCCATTTTACAGATGAGGAAACTGAGACAAACAGTGGCTTATGTGAGGCCACACAGTTTATCAATGACACAACTGGGAACAGAACCCACATGTCCTGATTCCTAATGCTATGCCTTATCCACTAGACAGCTTCAGAAGTTGCATAGGTCCCAGAGAGCAGAATTCTGCCCTCTAAGCATTTTACTTAATAAGAAGAATTTAGAATTCTCAAAGTGCAGGTTTAAGAAACGGATTACATGATATTGCTGCCTAAATTCTACAATAAAATGCAGCACATTTTGCTTAAACAGAATTTAAGAAATTCTAAGAAATTCTAAGAAATTCTAAGAAAACATATTTAATAGCAGAGTTAAATTAAATATTCCCACAACTTACAAGTGGTAGCTTTAGCAGCTACTGGGATAGATTCTCCTTCATCATATACTGCAACGAGTTGTATATCATACGGAGTTTGTGAGAGAAGACTAGAAAGGACTGTGCTCGTTTTTGATTTATCAACTTCCACCTAGAAACAAAAATAAAGGCAGCAGAATTGTAAATTGACACACAGTTAAATTTCTGTCCCTATACATGCACATTAATATATTGTAGTCATTGCTACAAAAAAAAAGACCAAGATATTCTGGGATAATTTTGCACTCCTTTTCGGGGTGCAATTTGTACCTACATTGTTGCACCTGCACTTGAACTGTGGGTACAAATCTGGGTACTCATACCTCTGACTACCTGACTGTAGCTGCTCAAACGACTTGTTTTGCACCAAGTACTGTAACTGGCACCTAGAGTTAACTTCAAGTCACCAGGGCCTGATGAAATACATCATAGAATTCTCAAGGAGCTGACAGAGGCAATATCTAAGCCATTAGCAATTATCTTCAAAAGTCATGGAAGACAGGAGAGATTCCAGAGGACTGGAAAAGGGCAAATATAGTTACAATCTATAAAAAGTGGAATAAGGACAGCCCAGGGAATTACAGATCAGTCAGCTTAACTTCAGTACCCAGAAAGATAATGGAGCAAATAATTAAGCAATTACTTTGCAAACACCTGGAAGATAATAAGATGATAAGTAAAAGTGAGCATGGATTTGTCAAGAACAAATCGTGTCAAACCAATAGCTTTCTTTGACAGGATAACAAGCTTGTGAATGGGGGGAAGCAGTAGATGTGGTATATCTTGACTTTAGTAAGGCTTTTGATACTGTCTCACATGACCTCATAAAAAAACTAGGGAAATACAACCTATATATAGCTACTATAAGGTGGGTGCATAATTGGTGGGAAAGTAGTTATCAGTGGTTCACAGTCAAGCTGGAAAGGCATATCAAGAGAGGTCCTGCAGGGATCAGTTCTGAGTCTGGTTCTGATCAATACCTTCATCAATGATTTAGATAATGGCATAGAGAGAGTACACTTATAAAGTTTGTGGATGATACCAAGCAAGGAGGGGTTGCAAGTGCTTTGGAGGATAGATTTAAAATTAAAAATGATCTGGACCAACTGAAGAAATGGTCTGAAATAAATAGGATGAAATTCAATAAGGACAAATGCAAAGTACTCCACTTAGGAGGGAACAATCAGTTGCACACATACAAAATGTGCCTAGGAAGGAGTACTGTAGAAAGGGACCTGAGGGGTCATAGTGGATCACAAGCTAAATATGAGTCAACAGTGTAACACTGTGGCAAAAAAAGCATACATCATTCTGGGATATATTAGCAGGAGTGCTGTAAGCAAGACACAAGAAGTAATTCTTCCACTCTACTTTGTGCTGATTAGGCCTCAACTGGAGTACTGTGTCCAGTTCTGGGTACCACATTTCAGGAAAAATGTGGACGAATTGGAGAAAGTCTAGAGAAGAGCAACAAAAATGATTAAAGGTCTAGAAAACATGACCTGTGGCGGAAGATTGAAAAAATTGGGTTTGTTTAGACTGGAGAAGAAAAGACTGAGAAGGGTCATGATATGCATTTTCAATACATAAAAGGTGGTTAGAAAGAGGAGGGAGGAATATTGTAGCTGCCAACAGCTGATGTTCTCTGTTTTTATTACCTGTTTCTAATATTATATTTAAGCTTCTTACAGTAAAACAATCTTCAGTTAGTTGCTAAAATGCTTTCCACCTACCTCTTTTGGTTCGTCTCCCAAAGTTGTTTTGTATCTCAATAGGTATTTGCGGACTTTTCCTGGGGCAGGATCCCAAATGACATTCATGCTGCTGTGAGTAATGTCTCTAACCCTCAAGCTTTTGGCTCCAGCTAAAGGTACTGTAAAATAGGAATAATAATATACAACTACCATTCTCAAAGTGGAAAGGAAACTCTTCTTGCATCTTTTTTTGTTAAAAAAAAAAAAAAAGCCAAAAACGTAACAAAGGGAATCCCTGTTTTGGTCACCTGATGAGTCATTTCAACAAATTATCCAGCCACCACAATAGTTGAAGAACTGTACTCTGCTCATGTTGGTGATTTCAAAATTACTCAATTGGCTGGAAAAGGGCCAGAGCTCCTTCTTATAAACATAATTTCAATGCCATTTAAAGGAGGTTGGTTTAATTAGAAAATACAGGTAACGCCTTTTTAAATAAATACCATTTCAAATGTGTTTATTGCTTTTAAATAAGCCTTTTGGCACCCAAATCCTAGTTACTATATTTAGGTGAACAGTCCCACCGAACTCAATGATGTGAGTAAATCAAGCAGAATTTAGCCCTTAGTAGCTACAGGTAATGTGAGATAGTCCAACTTTTCCTTTACCTTTAGCCATCTTCCACTTTAATTGTTAAAATACTAAATCTTTTTGAAAAGAGGTATAAGTAGGCTCACAATAAAATAAATCCACTGTAATCTGCTGTTTGCAAGTTGTTAGCCAAATTGCCCTTCCTTTATCAAGCTCTCTTGAGCTCAATAAGGGAAGCCATATTGTTTTTTTTTATTATTTAGTTCATTTTCAGTTAAAGTGGCTTTATGACCCTTCAGAACATTTGCAACGATGAAAAATCCATATTTAGAGAAAAAAAACTACAGAAAGTGACAAAATAAATGCCCCGCTCCTCCCACCCACCCATCGCTCCTAAAATATAATGTAAGTTAGATATTACTGATACAACATAAAACAAAGCAAGAATTCAAGAAGCCCTTACATGTCACTTCCTGAGTGGTGAGTGGGTCACCGCTGAGATCGCCGAACTCTGCATGAATAGTTAAAGTGTAGGCAGTATTGGGGATGAGGTCTACCAGCTGAACATCATTTACTGATGACCCAATTTGCATCTGTACGTGAAAGAAAGATGCAAGGTGTTGAAAAATAAAAGAAAGCGGAAAGAAAAAGCAAACAATGGTTTAATTAAAAGAGAAAACTTTGTTTCCAAGATTTACGCTACATTTACAACTTCCTGACTGATGTCATTGTATATAATACTCCAGTAAATGTGCTGCTCTTCATAAATACCTGCCAGACATTTCTCACTATTATGGGATACCCTTGAAAATCTAACAGCTTTTTGTGGGGACCCGGAGGGGAGAGACAAGTTACAGAGAAGTAAAGGTAACTTTCCACACCTCTTTTTCTACAGCTGGTATTGTGGCATTGAGAGGTTCATACAATAACCGATAACCAGTAGCTCCCCTGAGAGGTTCCCATCTCACTCTCATGGAAGTCGAGCCAATGTCATAAGCATTCAGGTTTCTGACTGTAGGGATTGGCACTGTGAAAATATGAAATTACTCATTTTATTCAATCACTTTATTTATTACTTTTCTGCCTACTCCACGGCCTTTTAGCATTATACACCATCCAGCAGTACTATAGAGAATAGGTCACTTGGGAATAAGGAGGTATAGGGTTAGTGAAATAAGGAACCCATAGATTTTGTTGTTGTAAGTGGTGATTAACTTAAAGAATTAGTAACAGTCATATCTTTTTTAATGTTTCCAGGGATTTTCTGTTATAACACTAATTTTCAAAATTTTAACATTCTGTTCCAAAAGGACAAAGCTGCATTTTGAAGTGTATATTAAGATTCTTGAATATTCTGAAGTTCTACCTCAATTAATATTAAATGTTGATTATCAAACCCAAACGTAACTGGCTTCTGGATATGTACATATAAAGGGAACATTTTTGTATCTATTTTCTTTACTCTGTTATACAGTTTTCTTACTCTGTAAAAAACTACATAAACAGTAAAAAAGCACCTCAAATTTTAAAGCACTAATGTGAATAAATTAATTTGGAATTTATAACCTGCCTAATGTAGAGCAATCACATATGACAGAAGTGAATTGCTAATGATCAACATGTTGACAGGCTCAGGATGTCACTCTATCTTGCATTCAGTAACAACATACATATTATCAATCATTTGAACAGCTGATAATGGAAACATGAGCCAATCTATGCCCATACGCACAAAACTGATGTAATTGCTCTGAACCAGGCACACATTAATGCTCTAAAATCAGAGTCAATTTGAGACAACATTTTGGCTGCCTGTAGCAAAAATGATCTGTGTAATATAGTGGTGCACAGATGGAATGAAGGCATGTATTTGACAATTTCTGGACCATATTCCCTGAGATTATAAATCATTTACTGGAATGTTTCTCCAGGGCTCTGGCCAAAGAGGACTAGTAGAGCAGTGTCTTTATGAGTTTGGAAGGAAGCCAGAGTCAGGGCAAACAATTTCCACCCTGCAGCTGTCTCTTATGGCCACAACTTTCCAGGAATGGTTATATGGGCAACTCAAGGACCAAACTACCATTTTATGTTGTCAAGAATTATTGCAATAATAAGTGTTCTACTGAAGGACTATCATTGGTGTCACAGCAACTTGTTAAACACATTGTTCACACTGGAATTCTAACTTACCAGTTGTTTCTGTGCCACTTAGAGGTTCACTGCTTTCATCTTCTACCACAGAGAACACTTTAACAACATATTCTGTTTCAGGTTTCAGGTTTCTCAGAACTGTAGTAGTTTCCGCTCTATTTACATAAAACTACATAAAAACAAAAGCAATGTTAATTTAATTTACCAAAGTCATCTTCAGTCTTGCTGCATATTACTCTTGCATCAATGGAGTAGCACTATAAATAAATTCATCCCTTAGTCTTCTGCATGTTTAGCTTTTCAGTATTCTGCCCCCATTATGTTTGAAAAAGCAAGTTGTAGGGATTTAGGCAGACATATGTTTTCAATAAGGTTACACATGTGTAACAGTGTACAATTAGATTTAAATGACTCCCTACTATCATAGTTGGCATTTATGCTACACCAATGGCTCTCAAACTTTTGTAATGGTGACCCCTTTCAGACAATAAGCCTCTGAGTGTGACCCTCCCCCTTATACATTAAAAACACTTTTTTACATATTTAACACCATTATAAATGCTGGAGGCAAAGCGGGGTTTGGGGTGGAGGCTGACAGCTCGTGACCCCTCCATGTAATAACCTTGTGACCCTCTGAGGGTCCCAACCCCCAGTTTGAGAACCCCTGTGCTACACATTATTCAGTTGAATGGGGAACATGCTTGGAAATTTAATATTCAAATTCTTCTTCCCTGTTTTTGGACATAGAATTTAGACAGTATGGCACCACAGAAAATCGAGACCTGTAGAGCACATGTACTGTACCCAGTGACATTAGCAACAAGAATCAACCAAAAAGAAGCAAGATGTCTTCAGAATAAAATGCCATTGGACAAGCAAGGTATAAAGTCAATATGTGCCAGAACGGCTGCACTTGCCCTAACCAAAGAACAAATCCTGAAGAAAGTGCTAGTTTTGGCCGAGTAAAACCTGAGTCAGATCTGAGTATGGATTTAACAGTCTTGCTCCAAGATGCCACCCTCTGACCCTAACCTAAATACTATCTCACAATCTGTAGAGCCCACCATACCTTTTGCTTTAACCATGACCCAGAATAAGGTGTACTAAAGGGCCACTACTCCTAGTTGATGATATGGTCAGAGAGTTTTCATGAACGGACTTGATTAAAGGAACATCTGATTGTGGATATATGAACCAGTGGGCATTACTAGGAAACATAGACAAGTATTTTCTAAGGTATATTAAACTCCAAGTTTCATAATTTTAAAATATCCAAGATCATCTATAGTAAGAACCTCATTTCTGTCAGGTTTTTGAAACACTCAGCAAAAATAATGTAACTTGCTATTGTGGCCAGGAATATACCCCTTTTGTAAGATGCCTCCATGCTCTTTGAGACAGAAGTCCTTTCCCACCTCATGTCACTCCACACATAACCAACATTCTTTCAGATTAACACAAATCTTAAATTGGTACCATGCTGTCTTGGCAGAATCTAGATGAGAGAAACTTCAATATGCAAGAGTCTGTTCATATAGATAAAATCAGAACAGAGACTCCAGGTACTAACCTGCTGAGGTGGGCCTCCAGAAACAGGGTAATATTCAACCCTGTATCTATCAACGCTGTCAACGGGTGCAGTCCATGTCACTCTGAAAGAACGAGGTGTCACCTCAGAAGTCACCAGATTGGAGGGAGGTGACAAACTACCTATAGCATTGAAACAAATAAAGGGAGATGCTCATTAATGAGGAAGTTCACCAGTGATGGGAATGAAACTCAGAATAATACACAAGTTCAACTGCTTTGAAAAAATATTTACTGCTGCTCTTTGGTGGTATTTCTGAAATGAAGCCTCACTTCACCGGGGGAGCCCTTACAACAGCAATGACAATGATAGCCCAGCACCACATCATTACGTGGCTCTGTGGGCAGTAGCCTTCCTAACAGACCTATGCAAGTTCCGTCTCCTTCCTACCCCACCCTGAACATTAACATTTGATACGGAGAACTCTAATCTTGAGGGGCTCTTTACCAGGCTAAGCTTTGCTTCTGAGCTGTAAGCCAGCCAGATTTCACATTTCAACAGTGCAGTCCTGTTAAAACTCTTCCTGGGTTGAGTAACAGTCAGCCAGGAAAGAACCTTCCCCTGCCCCCTCCCCATATAAGGGGAGACACATCAAACAACATCTTTCCCATGTGCCTGACCCCGGGAATAAAGCAGGCTTAGACAGCCGCGTAATGCTGGTGAAGGAAAAACATGGTTGTTATCCCAGGTGGCTTGCACAGCTTCTTTAGGCCAGTAGCTGAAAAAGCAGATTGCCTTGACAGTTCCCACTTAGCAATGAAGGAATTTTAGGCCAATTTTAAAGCACATAAACTGGGAGAGGATGAATTTGATTGAAAAGAAAGACGTACCTGGGCCTTTTACACTATTACACAGATTAATCGTTAAGTCATCAACAATATTAACGAGGAAGGAGAAATCAGCAACGTTGTAAACATGGGTATCATCTGGATCTGTTGCAATCTGCTTCAACTCATTTTCATCCGCATTTTTAATACCTTAAATACATGACACATAAACAAGACTTAAATGAAGTGTAATATTGCTAAGCCTCCCGCACCGAAACACATCATTTCTATCGCATTCAATGGATTCAAGTGCATTACTATTGACCTATTATGATCTTTTAAAACTCATCTCTACATTCAATATTTCTTCATACAATACTTACCAATCGCATAAAGTTCCACTCCCTCATCCCTGAGTCTCTTTGAAGGAGCCACTATATCGTCTTGTGATTTGCCATCAGTGATGAGAACACCGATTTTGTGAGCTCTAGGCCTCAATCCGACTTCTGGTTTGAAATTGTCTTTTAGGATGAAACTCAAAGCCATTCCTAATGTGACATAAAGAGGCAACTGGTGAGCACAGTACACTATTAAAAATATACCTTATTGGCAAACAAATGTATTTCACCATAGCCATCACTGACCACATAACTCCCCTCTTTACATCCTTTCAAGGGCTGTCCATCATCTTCCACATCAAATTCAAGCTTCTCATCCTCCCCAACCAAGTCCTGCACCACCTCTGCCCTTGTCAATATCTCTGCTCCCCATTCTTCCTCCTCTCCCTTTTATACCCTTCCCTCCTGCCAAAATCCCCACCACACCGCCCCTTTTTATCCCCACACTTGTCTTCATGCTGCCCCTTGTGCACTGAATTGCCTTCCCCTCTTTTTTCATAGGCCAAATTATTTCATCCATCACATTCCTTATCCACCCAAATTCTCCTCCACCAAATCCCTCCTTAAAACACACTTCTGCAGAGAACCCTTGCCTTTGGATGCTAACCTCAGCAAGACTTTCCCAACACTTCAAGCTTGTGCCATCACCTTCCGTATTATAGTACGTCTGAACAGTTTTAGTCATGTCCAAACTAGACTGGAAGCATCTTTGGGCAGGGAATATTTTATGATGCACAGTGCTGAGCTCATTGATAATACTGACCAGATGATTTATGGCAATTACTAGAACATTTTTAAATATAGCTTAAGGAAAACTAAGGGAAGGTAACGTACCTGTTAGAGTATTGCCTCCTTTGTATGGTAAGTTGGCCACCGCATCTAGTAAATTCTGTTTGGAACCGTAAGTATTTAGGTGCCATTCTGTTCTGGGGTCTCCACTATACTGAGCAAGAGCTGAAAAAGCCATTATCACTCGATTACTACATTGTCATGGAACAGTTATGTGTCCAGACCCCTTTTATATCTGCAAGACTTACCAATCTGCACTTTGTCAGGACCAATATCAAAGACTTCAACAATACGAGCAATGAAGTTCCTGACTGTTTTAAAATTTGGTCTCCCGATACTCCATGAACCATCCACCAGCAACACAATATCCGCTTCTGCTCTGGTAATACACTCCAAGCCTGCCACACCAACCAGAAAAAAAACATGTTATCCATATTAATCCATGCAGGTACTTTATTTTCTCCTGCCCTCTTCTACACTACATGATGTACATTGAATTGAGTTACTGACTGAAGTACTTCTAGTGTTATCCACTGATGCGCTGTCGCCTGTCAATACCAGCTACTGATCCACTATTCATGAATTATTTCCATGGTACAAGATTTATTCATTTCCTCATACACACATCCCTCCTAGATGGACCTCTTCTAACGTGTCAAAATTAATGAAAATGTTTTTCCCTACTATGATAGGCTTTACCTCACTTGATCTTTATTCATAGAAAATAAATTTATTTCAGATTCCTGAGGGAATAGAAGTTTAAGATAATGACTAATCTGGCAGTGGTATAGCCCTATATTTTGAATGAACTAAACGCAAAAATTAAAATATGTGAGCATTTTCAAATGATCCAGATTTACATTATTTTAGTCTAGAATCAGGGGCTAACCTAATGTCCTGTTTTCAATTATACAATGGAATAATTAGTATATATCATTAACATATTCAGGTAAGCAACATCACTCAACTTTTAGTGAAATAAAATAAATTAATATAGATGGTGCAGAAGTTTGCACATGTAAAACAAGAAAGAGAGAACATAACTTAGAAGAAGATATGCAAACAAATACACAAGTCAAGAGATATAGAAATGACAAAAACAAACATTTATACAAAGCTGCAATGTTTTGAAAAGGAAGAAAGTTATCTCAGATACCCTCAGTTTACAAACTATGGAATAAAAATATGAATAATTTCAGTTTCATCATATTGGAAATCACAGAACGTTTATACAAAGCAGAAAGATACAAGTATTTAAATGATCTTATTATCAGTCATTTGAAAGAAAAAAAAAACACTTGTTCTCTCTCTTTTCTTGGAGATTGAGTTACCAGCTGCAAATTTTCTGGCTTCTTGCCATCATAGCTTCTGGTCTTTATATGGAAGAAATCCCATTGAGAAAAATCAGCCAAACTCATCACAGTTGAAAGATATTGTGATTTCACATGTTCCACATAATTGATCCAATACTGTAGACTCCTAACTACTCGATGTACCTGAGGGTTTAAAAGCATGATCCTCTTCTGCATAGAAAATATAGATCTAGTCTTTAATCAGGACAATACAAATAGTTTGTGGAGTAGAGTTTAAGTAAAATCTTGTTAGATCAAAACTGTGCATGCATATGTTCACCAATGAAGCTTCATGTACCTTTAACCAATTACATTTTTTTTTTTTTACTTTTCTTCCAAATCCCATAATCCCACACCTGAAAAGTCTAGCAAAGGCACTATATCTTTATTAATTTTTGTTATTTAAACAAATATACAGGATATCACTGCACACAGAATTTACTTTCCCAGCTACAAATTTCATTTTTCCCAGTAACCATGACTTTAGTCCATGCACTACAAAAACATTTTAGCTTACAGTATATAACACTGTAGGAAGGAATGGTGGCTGCAGTAATATAAACATCATAAAATATGCCTGGTGTAATTATTTTTCTGCCAGAATTACTAGTTTGTCTCCCGTTTCACTGGTAGCATGCTGCTGTGCCACCTTTCTCAATTTTACCCTCTAGTATTAGATAGAGTTTCTGGCCAAGGTCAGTAAATTCCCTTAGGCACTATATTTCAGGCATACCATTTTTCTAGTTCCACATAGGTAAACACCTCTTCAAATCCAGCAGCCACTGCTATGTTGTAAATAACATTTGTAATTGCAAACAGATTAGGGTTTTCTGCCTACCTGTTACAAAAAAAGGGAGCTGTGTACTTCAATTTTTGGCAATCCAAAAATAGTTTAAAACCTACTTACTGAAGGACATCATCAGCATTTTCTAACTGCTGTTGATAAATGTTCTATAAATAAGTATTATTTTTCCATAACATGTTGCTCAAAGAGGGCACTGAATAAAAAAAGTATCTTTAAAAAGGCTAGGGAAAAAAAGAATTTATCTTTGTCTGATCATCATGTTTGGCAGCCTAAAGTAGGTTTTTATCAAATTCATTTCTGAGAGACCTTTGACAGAGGTTAGGATAGACTTCTACAGTAGATACTTAGGGCCAAACCCTCTGTCCCTCTCTGCGGGGCATGCCAGGCCTGAAATGGAGAAGAAATGCCATGGCTTGCACAAGCACAGTAGGGTAAAGGGAAGCAAGGTCCCTCGCAAACTGATTGTCACTCTTTATACAAACTGGAGCTCAACTCCAAGCAGGGGCACTGGAACAATTTTTATAGTGGGGGTCCTGAGAGCCACTGAACCAAACCATAAACCCTGTATATAATAGAAACCACTTCAAGCCAGGGGGTGCAGCAGCACCCCCAGCACGCATGATTCCAGGGGCATAGATGGGGAACGGTGGACAATATGAGTCAATCCAGATACACAGGCCCAATACCACACACAGGGAGAGTAGCTCCTTTGGCCATTACATGCATTGTTCCTCAGTCCTGTGTACAATACCCCAGGGTGAAATTCACCCCTGCGCAGACAACTAACAAAAGGCCTATGCCCACTTAAGACCTATTTTAAGGATGCTAAGTGGTGGATAGGCCCTGTCCTGGCTCTCTGTGCAGAGGTGTATTTCACCCTGTGCGCACAACTCACTTATGAGGGCAGCATTCTCAAGCATTTGGCCCTGTATGAGTGAACATAAGTATGTATGGCTTCTAAATACAGTGAACCTAGTCTCGACTAATCAGTGCTGCTTAACAGAAGTGACCTTTTAATAAAAGTGGAGGAGAACTGTACTCATGAATTTTGGCATACCTGAGGATACAGATTTTACTATTCATCAAACCCTGTAAATAAATGTTTGTTAGTTAAATGTATTGTGGTATCTTATGATAAAAGTGACAGGGAAATGCTAAAACTATGTGAAACATTAAAAAACAAAAGACAGCTATTCCATTTGCCTCAATGTGATCAGGTTTACCTCCGGGTAAGAATGGCATCACAGTAGCATCTGAAAGGGTGGTCATTTCTTGGCCAACCAGTGGTGCACTCTCCCCTCCTTCAAACATCCCAAAAACATTTACCTTATAGGTAGTGCCTGCCCTACAAGAGTAAAAAAAAACAAAACATGGATATGTCAAATCAATTTGGTCAGCTAAATGCTAATGTTTCACCAATAAATAAACTAGACCTTTTAAAGTGGATTTGATTGCTTTTTAGATATCTCACATGTGAAGCATGATCACAGTTTCTATAGTGACTATTATTATATTATGCTATATGGTATAGTACATATTCTAAATCCATATGTCTGTGTTTGCTTACATACCTCCGAACTTCAGTGAGAGTTTTCCTTAAGGCAGCATCTGAGTGAGGAACTAAGGAATTCATGATTTGGTCCTTCGTTACATTAAAGATAACTACTCAGTTTTTTTCTATAGAGGAGAAGGTCCAGAAATGTAAAGCCCTGAGTACCTCAACTGATATAATGTGGTGTAATTCCATTGAAGCCAATGGAGCTCTCCCGCCTTATACCCGCTGGGTATCTGGTTCCAGATCTGTAACTATATACCATAGTTTGTTCATTTGAGGTCAGATTTTTAATGGTGCCACTCTGAGCATGCCCAACTGACACAAATACAATTCCTGATGCTCCCATGCAATTCCCAGCGCTGATGTAGGAGTATGACATGCTCAGAATTGTATCTTTAAATCTCTGGCTCTTCCCCATAATGCACATAGAGCTCTATCCAGAACTGAACTAGACTGCAACAGTTTTAGCTTCAAATTTCTTTAGAAAAAACTGCTCCTAGTACCAAGCACACCATCTTTCTCTCTCCCATGCCCCAGTGAGATCACAGACAGAACATCGGAATCCATGCTTACAGATGCCTTTCTGAGGTTGAATAACAATGCCCTGGAAGCCCATGGCCCTTAAAGGTTTTTCTTACTTATGTTTGACTCTGTCCTACCTGCCAGCCTCTGTATCATTGTGGCCTTAATGCAGCCTTACCTACAATAGCATTAAAACTAAGGAAAAGGGGGTATCTTTGTGAAAAATACATACTTTTTTCATAAACACATTGCTGTAAAGAAGGGATGGTAGAACTGTTCATAACCTGAGCCGTTTTATTTCTAATGATTAAACTATTAACACCAAATTTAAAAGAATTATTAGCCATACCTAAGCTCTTCCAATACAACTGTATTGTCATATGGCCCAACAATTAGTTCTCCAAGTCTATCTTCTCCTGTCGGATGGAAAGTTATTTTGTAACCTCTCACTTCCCCAGGGGCTGGCTCCCAAGTTACTCTGAAACTTGACATAGTGGAATCAGACGTTTTCAGGTTTCTGGGTGGTTTATATGGAGAGGCTGCAAAGATCAAAGTGGAAAAAGCCATAATTTAGATCACTTATGTATATGAAAAATATTAATAAATACTACTGCAAAAAACCCATGTACAACTGCCATTGGTTATTAATTGTATGTGTATTTTTCAATTTAAAACAATATTTTAAAAATACCTATTCCGGGCTCACGCTGGCTTTGCTTGGCATAAGCACTAGTACCAAGCCATGAGAGGCAAGATCATATGCTTCCTCTCAATCCAAAACCAGAAAATGAGAAAATTACCAACCAGACATTAAAACAAGCCCAACAGCCCTCACCCACAAATACCACCAGCCCTTCTCAGGCCTCTTCCTCCTTCAGGGTAAAGAGACAGGCCTTGCAGCATGTCCTGAAGGTCAAAAGATTCAGGTTTCAGAGTAGCAGCCGTGTTAGTCTGTATTCGCAAAAAGAAAAGGAATACTTGTGGCACCTTAGAGACTAACAAATCTATTTGAGTCACACCAAGGAGGGGAATAAAATCCAAAGTTGAGGCCCTTCATAAAAAATACCCTGCCAGCAGACCCCTCCTTTTATACTCAGAAGGCAATGTGGCAGAGGGGAGAGAGCCAGTGTCTCATGTAGGTGAAGGTCTTAAGCCATTTAGAGATTTACTATTTCTAAACTAACAGGCAGCCAGTTCAGATCAGAGTGTACTGGTGTCATGTGCTCCTGGGCAAGAGACACTGCTTAGCAAACAGGTGGTCCCATTAGTGACAGACATGGCAATTTCTTGCATAGTCCTTGAAAGACCTTATTGTATTAAGTTTGTGTGTTATTGTGGACGAGGAATCTATGTAACCTCTCGGGGGGGGGGGAGATGGGACAGATGTGAGATGAGGGAATTAAAAAATTATACTAAAAATGTGCCAGACAAGTATGGACTTTGGGGACAGTAAGTGTTCAGTGGATTTCCTGGGGAATCCCTAGGGAGAGGTTAATCAGCGAATTATAGAATCATAGGACTTGAAGGGACCTTGAGAGGTCATCTAGTCCTGTCCCCTGCACTCATGCCAGGACTAAGTATTATCTAGACCATCCCTGACAGGTGTTTGTCTTAAAAATCTCCAATGATTGAGATTCCACAACCTCCCTGGGTAATTTATTCCAGTGCTTAACCACCATGACAGTTAGGAAGTTTTTCCTAATGTCCAAACTAAACTTCCCTTGATGCAATTTAAGCCCATTGCTTCCTGTCCTTTCATCAGCAGTTAAAAAGAACAATTTTTCTCCCTCTTCCTTGTAACAACCTTTTATGTACTTGAAAACTGCTATTATGTCCCCTCTCAGTCATCTTTTCTCCAGACTAAACAAGCCCAATTTTTTCAATCCTCTCTCATAGGTCATGTTTTCTAGACCTTTAATAATTTTTGTTGCTCTTCTCTGGACTTTCTCCAATTTGTTCATGAGAATTCCCCAATTCCAATTATACACTAACCCAGCTGTTTGAAGCTACACACTGAGGAGAAGGTCATTTTCTGCTGACTATTTGTTACCAAAGGCCAAGATCAAGGCCCAAGCTGTACAAAGAAATGGCTGATCTGCCCAACTTTCATTCTGGCTCAGGATCTATGATGGATGAACTTGCAACCACAGGAAACACCCAGTTGTGGGTCTTGAAGAACTGACACCAATCGCATCTTAGTTTGGAATTGGGGTTGACCTCTGGTAAGCTTTTTAGAATGTGTGTAGGTTCTTGTATTGTTTTAATACATTTTCTCTGAAATGCTTTTACCTTAACAATAAAAGTGCTTGCTTAGAAGGAGCTGTGTGATAACTTATAACTGCTGGCAATACATGGTCATAGCTCTTGAACAGAAAGCAAAGCACAGGCACAAGCTCCTGTCTATTTGGCCATGTGGCTTGCTGGGGATATCACCATGTAAGGCAGGAGCTAACAAATGGTGGTCCCCCTCGCTTAAGGGATCATGAATAACCTTGTCACCTCTTCCAGTTACTTCCTCATCCTAGCCAAATGACACCTGCCTTGTCCAGCTGGAGCCTCAGCTATCTAGCTGTTCATACCCCAGTCATTACCAAGCATTGGGTAAGGTGCTCAGCAGAAACGCCTTAATCAGATAGGTAACAGGCTGGCTTGCCCATGAGCTGAAGAGCCTGGGGCTAAGTCAACCTTAATTACAGGATGAGCCCCACCTGAGAGGAATCAGGTGATTCCAGTATAAAGAGGGGGGAAAGCGCAGGAATCTGTGGCACGGTATGCAGAGAGTGAGGAAAACTCCCCAGGCATGGAGAGACCCTGGCCAAGCAGGGGAGGGAATGCAATGATCCCTAGCAGAAAGGCCTGGGAAAGGAGGAGGAGAAACCTTGGTTGTGTGGATTTATGAATGGACTTTGTTTTGGGATTTTGTGTTTTATTTACCTTTTATTTTATATTAATAAACCTCATACACATGTGGAAGAAGAAGAGGGACAAGATGGAGCTGTCCAGAATCCCATGAGGCAGTCCTTGAAGCAGAAGAGCTATTATGCAGAACCATCTAAAAACTGAGAGGGAAGACCTGTTTACTCTCACTTGAGTTCACAGGTAAGTCAGATAGATATTCCACCACCAGGAGGAGATCACCTACTACAATGCCTGTGCAGTCTCTGTGTCATAGCCTTGTCTGTACCACAGTTAACACAGACCATGGAGATCTTAGGCAGCTGGATATCTGACAGTTATCTCACCTCAACTTTCCCAATAACCATAACCAAGGCTTACAAGCTAGACATTTGACAATAGCTAACTAGTGTCAAGCGACAGCCTTACAAGCACTTTCTTAATAAAAGCCAGCAACCTGCCTTTCCTAACCAAAATTTTCACAATCTTCACCAATAATGGACACATTTCTTCGTCCCTGAGCACCACCAGCTAAGCATGAGATGGGTCCAAAGTGCACGTTGTGGCACAATGTGCTCACAATGACTCTAGTACCCCAGTGAGCCACACTGGCCGCAATTGAAGCAGAGAAGTTGTAACATTTGTATCTCTCAGATATTGCCCTACATCCACGGCAGAACACAATTAAATCCAAATCCATTTGATTTTCTCTGCAAAGCACCAGACAATTGCCTTGCAAAAGGAAGCACTTGTATCAGAAAGAGGGCAGATCAGATTAATGAGGCTCTCCACTACTCAAAACAAATCCCCTTACCAAGGCTTAATGCATGGTGTGTTGATTTTAAAGGGCTCTGAGAGAAAATATTGTTCCTTCAACAGACTACTTTATCCCTGGCCAGAGTTCCATGGGTAGTCCTCTAGTCACTTTCCCTCCTGTTTTAGCTACTGCAGATCATTGTAAACCATGGTCACTGATGAGGCCAAATCCTCACAAAACAAGTCACTGCATTCCATCTTGATAACAGGAACACTAAGCACACCCTGAAAGTGACCTTCTGCAGCAACACTGAGTGATATGACCCCACGCTGACCTATCTCAGAGTGACACTAGATCGCATACTAACCTTCCACGAAGGGAGCTGCCAAGACAAAGACAAGGGTCAACCTCGTACAGCAACTGGCAACCACAAGCTGGGGACCATCAGCATCAGTGTTAAGGACATCAGCGATGGCCCATGGGTATTCTGTATCTGAGTACTGTGCAACGGTATGGACCAGAAGTAGCCATACTCAACTTGTTGATGTCCAGCTGAACACTGCAGTGTGATGCATCACTGGAACTCTCAAGTCAACCCCGGAACCTTGGCTGCAAGTGCTGTCAAACATTGCTCCCCTATCCATTCACCATGATACCGTGACCCTTTGGGAATTCCAGAGGATCATGGAAAATGAACATCTTCCCATCCACCAAGGCCTTAACAACGCCCCTTACCACTGCTGGAAATCATGTAAGCCTCATGGACCCATGCATTTAACAATTTAACATCCCTTCAACAATGCAACTTCAACCCAGATGAAGCTTGGAAAGCCCAATACAGTTCACAAGAAGTCACAAACAAACACTTTGTGAAAGACCTGACGCAGAAGATCCCTGGCTTCAATCTCCCACAAAGCTCATGGGCAATCCTACATCACACCTGCACAAACCTTGGCAGATGCAGATACTTGCTGCACAAATGGAAAATTAAAGACTCTCCAGAGTGCGACTGTGGTCACCCAGAACAGATTATGCAACATATAACACTCAATGCCCGATTCGTGAATACTAAGGAGACATCACCACCCTGCTACTTCAGATGCAATTATTTGACGTAACCATCTAAATGTACATGTATAGTTGTTGCTCTATATTTATGTCAGCCATATGAAGAAGATGACCCATGAGGACAATGCCAAGGAATAAGATACCTAGCAACCATTTAAAGAATACCTGAGAACCAAAGACAAATTACAAAGTCCTAACAAACCACTGAGAAGTGGTCTGTTGAAGGAACAACGTTCTCTCACAGAACTGTCCAGAAACACTTATTTCCCATTGACTTCTGAGGACCAGCCACCAGAACAGGTCTGCTGCTCTAACAAAAGTGGTATACCCCAACCTCAAATAGCAGGAGGCAACAGTCAGGCCATGACACAGGTAACATTTTCAACAGTCCCAACTCCAAGCCAATCCTTTAGCAATTTTTTGTTAATTCCTGTTCTTGGAGATTTGGCAGATCACGAATTAGCTAACACTTTGTCTACTTACTGTACAATTGCTTTTCTACCCCCCTACAATCAATACCTTTAATCATAAGCTTTTTACTATTTATTCAAATTTAATTATATATAATACATACCTGTTGTTCCTTCTCCTTGCCTGTGTTTTCCTTCCCCAGATTTATACATTGGAATAATAGAGATGTTGTATTTGGTTAAAGGCTGAAGTCGTTTTAACACTGTAGTTGTGGAAGTAGCTGGTACTTTTGCAACCACCTGCCTTCCTCCACTGACTGGTCGGTAAACTACACGATAGCTCACAACTTTCCCAGGTGCAGGCTGCCATGTAACTCTCATTGAATTCTCTGTCTCTTCGTTTACTCTCACCCTCCTGGCATTTGGTGACACTTTTCAATGTAAAAATATGGATAAATATTTATTTTGTCACATAAAAACATGCACAGAGATATCTACACATTCATTCAGCACTACAGATATCATCTGTGATTTGTCCTTCCATATTACAGCATATCATTAAATAGGAGTTCATTTGCATTTCTAAGAGCCTACCATGAAAACTTTCTGATCTCACTGGAGTAAATTAACACAACAGCTATACTTAGATAACTATGCTTTCCAGCACAGAGCAAAAAAATGAGCAATTCATGTAACACAGCAATCCAGCATAATAAAGGAGTTCTACATAGTAAAACATCATTTTTGGTAACTTATTGTTTAAATAATGAGTTCAGCTTCCAAATGCTAGTGAAAAAGGGCCAAATCCTGCAGACATGACTTGTATGTTTTTGGGGGGGAGGGGGATTTTTTTATTCGGGCAAAACTCCCTGTGAAGCCCACTTTTTCAGACCAAAGAGACTCAGATAGTTCTGATAAGGTACTGACAAGCATCCAAACTATTAGGTGGTTACCTCCAAACAAATAGACCAGCCCAATCTTTTGTGAGCCTCCCACCACTAATCTTAAGGCAGTAACAGTTCTGAAAAGTGTGGATGTCTTATAAAGCACTTCAGTTTCACTCTCCAGGCAATAACACCCAGGCTTCTTAAGTCATGTTCCTGCCTTGTAGCAAACACTGTCAAATAAAAAACCTGAAGTGAAATGGAAGGCATGTCTGGCACTGGCTGTCAGCTGGGCATGCCACCCTAGGTTTTGACAAGGCAGAGCCTTCTTGGCACGCCAGAGTCAGAGTCAGTTTTCACTTCACTGAGAGGTATTCCACAGAATGCTAGAATAACCTCTCTCAGCATTTGGAACTGGTCATAGAACCATAGGCTTAGAAGGGACCGCAAGGCTCATCTAGTCTTTCCATTCTGGTCTGTTCATTTTCAAACAGTTGTAACATTAGGAAGATTAATACTATGCAGTGATTGTCACATAAGAAAAATCTAGAACTGTGAGTAAGAGATGCAGCCAACTTCAAACCCAGTCACCTGAGCCTGGGAGGAAGAAATCACAGGGCAGGAAAATTAACTAACCCCAATGGAATTAACTCTGACTTCTCTCTCTACCCTGGCCACTTTGTTCCTCCTGTTTCTCCCCCAACAACCACACCCTCCAACCCACAAAGCCCCAGGAACTATCCCCAGACTCTGCCACACTGACTCACGTTGAACTGTAATTTACTCTCTAAGTAACCCCGTTAATTTCAATGAGATTCCTTGCAGAGTAGGGTATAATTTAACGTGAATAAAAGTAGCTGAATATGGTTCCATGAGATATAAATGACTTATGATTATAAATAATCATAGCTCAGAAAAAAAAAAGTATTTGCAAAGCTCATCTTTGCAAATACTATCAGGCAAGGGGTTTATAATTGTGATCTGATTTCAATGCAGAACTGTGCCTGGAAGGGTTTGCAAATTGGTCCCAATTTATATACCATTGTTTAATATTGCTATGCATCTGTCTTTATTTAAACCCTGATCCGAGACACACAATCCCATTGGATATCAGAGGGGTAGCCGTGTTAGTTTGTAGCCACAAAAACAACGTACCTCTCAAAGTACTTCATTGAGTTGAGAGGGGCAAGGGTTTGGCTGGGTTTTTTTAAGGCAGGGGTTAATAAAAAATAAGGTCTAATCTCTTGTCAATGTAAGTTGCATTAATAGGAGTATCAAGAGTTTATGTGTGGGATAATAATGTCACAATATCCCCAGGTCAGAATTTAGGCTGTTCTTTGGGGTGGCTATGCTGTACTGCACTTACCTTCAGTAGTAGCCTCTCCTTCTAGAGGAGCTCCGTCTCCACTGCTATAGGAAGCGAAGACTGAAATCTTATATTTAGTCTCTGGCTGTAAATTTTCCAGCACAGTATTTATTACATTTCCAGGAACTGTGCTCTCCCCAGTCTGACCATCATAGAGCGATTTCCATACTATTCTATAACGACGAACTGCTCCTGGAGCTGCTGTCCAAGATAGTCCCGCTGTAGTGTCAGTTATGTCTCTAATAACCAAATCACGAGGTGAGCCACGGTCTGCAAGAAAGGAAGTCATAAGAGAGGGACTATGACTGAGACACAGCTACCAAATATTACAGCGAAATAGGAACAGAAAAATAAAATGCTCATAGAATAAAATTAAAATGTTCACAAGAACACCAGCTCAAATGAAATACAGTCATTCTTTTATGAGGAGGATTAAGGCCTTTGTTCAGCAAACCACTTAAGAACAGGGTTAACTTTAAATACATGAGCAATCCCAACCCTACTCAGCAAGACACTCGATCTTGAATACTTCGCTGAACAGGGATGGAATTACTCACATGCTTAAAATTAAGCATGTGCTTCAGTGCTTTGCAGTTAATCTAGGTTAGTTTTGTCTTCCAAACTAGCAATTATGCCTTACAATCCATCTTCATCCCAAAAGCTCACGTAACTCATTTATAGGCAAATAATGAAATAGGGTAATTTTTTCCTGATGTTAAATCTGTGTGAAAAAAAATCCTTCTAAATTTCTTGAGTCCTTCACCCTTTCTTTACTTGTTCATGTCCCTTACCCTTATATTTGACACTGCCTCCAAACAGCTATCCTCTCACTTCCTTTTATAAGTCTGTATACCGCAACGAGATCCCTTCTTAGAAGTCTATTCTGCCACTGATGCAAGGGCATTTATGCAAGTAGCATTTATTGGATTTACCAGAAATAAATCACTTTCCACTGAATGATTAATTCAGACACTTAAGAGTTTTTGTTTGCTTGTTTTTCAGGAAACATTAGGGGTCCAACTGTAGTCAATGGAATTTACACCTGTGTGACTTGGACCCATGGCTCACCTAAAGCTTCAGGCGGGATAATCATGTCCCTCTATTATTCCAGTTCTTCTTTGTTGTATCTTTCCATTTCCATAACCTCTTTATTAAAGTAATAGGTTAAGAACTGCACACAGGTTTTCCCCATTTAGGAAATGTCTGTCATTGTTTTCAGCCCTTTTCTCTTTCCTGTGCCTGAGAATTATAGATTTGGCTGCTATCATTGCTACCAGCACCCATCTTCCTGAATGGTGTGAGAATATACCTGTCAACTTCCCCCACTGTATCTATTTACAACTAATATGTCATGTATTTACAACATAAAGTGTAGTAATTGTAGGCTGGAGACACTGTCTTTTCTGTACTAAGTTTTGCCAGCCTCCTGTAGTATTATTCTTCATAGCTGGTTCTCCTCACATTTCTTGGAGCACACTAAACAGCTCCTTAGTCTGTATAATCAAGAAGGTGTAAGCTGAGAGGCCTGATGCTCACTTTAGTACACCAGTTTCATGCCCATATAACTCTGTTGACTTTCATAGAGCTCACTGGTTTAAAACTGATGAAACAGCCTGGAGTTTATGGAGTTTGCTGAGTTCAGTGTGACATCTGGGTATACTTATTAATGTGAGCTAAAATATGCTACTGGAATGGTTAGAGCCCTAGGGTGTTTTTGTTTTTGTTTTTTCTTTTCTTTATGCAATGGCAAAGTTGTAGCTATAAACAAAAAATCCCTACACGCGCAGATGCAGTGCCTACTTTGATGTGTACTCTATGTGGAATTCCTTACTGATCTCCCTAAGGCCTTCCTGCAGTGAGCAGGGCTGCAATGGCTCCCTTGAGTGGCTGCTTAGCAAGAGGTTCCCCCAAACCAATCGCTGTTCATGGCTTAAGCAGTGAGGATGGCCTTGAGCCAGCCCTCTACACCACAGATAAGTTTTACCCACAATGACAAGTACCCACTAATATACTTGAGATTGACCAAGAGCCATAGTACCAGAATCAAACTTTGTTGAATGCTGGGGAAGTTTCAACCCTAATCCAACCTTCACAGAGCACGCTCATCTTTGCAAATACTATCAGGCAAGGGGTTTATAATTGTGATCTGATTTCAATGCAGAACTGTGCCTGGAAGGGTTTTCAAATTGGTCCCAATTTATATACCATTGTTTAATATTGCTATGCATCTGTCTTTATTTAAACCCTGATCCGAGACACACAATCCCATTGGATATCAGAGGGGTAGCCGTGTTAGTTTGTAGCCACAAAAACAACGGTGGCACCTTAAAGACTAACAGATTTATTTAGGCATAAGCTTTCGTGGATAAAAAACCCACGTCTTCAGATGTATGGAGGGAGCTGAATCCCATTGGAGTTGGTAAGACTACTTGTATAAAGGCTGAAGGTTTGAATGATATTGTTGTAGCAATAATCAATGGATTAAATAAACATGGTCTCCCATTAATTCTGAATCAGTGAAACAATTATTACATTTTGGCTTATTGATGAAAGGACACAGTTGCTAGGATTTTATTAAAATGTTGTTAGTGGTTATATCTTTAATAAACAGAATACACTTGTACAATCTTATTTTTCTAAATCCAACCCATTACTAGTATGTGATACAGACAAGGGTCCCTTGGCTATCTCATCACCTTTCTCTGGCGACCACTGGTTTTCCCACCCAAACTTCACCACAAATTCCTTCAATCCTTCTAGACTGCCACTCTAAATCTGACACACACACACAGGCACTCTTGATTGCATAAATAACATTTTAAGATCCAGCTTTTTGTTAATATTGAATTATTTACTGTCATAAGGAAAAATAACTACACTATTGCATCTTTCAGTGTAACTTTATCCCGTTATGCTAAAAGGGCCAGATTCATCCTAATATACACTCCATGCAAACTCACTGATTTCAGTCCATTAAGTAGGGCAGAATTTGGATCCCAAAGAGTAACTTTCCTGGAAGACTGAAAAAAGATTTGTCTTCAAAAGTAAATTACACCAATTTTCTGTCTACTCTAAAGTTTCTGCTCCCAACCCTTGGCTTTTTCATTCAATAAAAAATCTGAATATAATCCAAATGGAAATATTATGGAAAACCCAACATGATAGAATGCACAGATGTTTCACAGTAAAAAGCTCTCTTTCCATATTTTTAATGTAATATAAATATACAAGTCACTTTATATGGACTACTTCAAATCAAGTCTCTGCCACAATATGATTTCAGTATTAAACTATCTGCTACCACCACACAATTCTCAGCAAATAACTCTGGGACAGTATGGCTAATGATGTGTTGGAGACACTGCAACAGTCATTGCATATTTAAACCAATTATTAAATTATTATATGTGCCACTAAATAGCAGAAGAAAATAATTTTTTTGCAATGGAGTGTAATCAAGCCCAGCTACCGACACTGTTAGCTCGGGAAAGAAAACAGAAATCGTATGGAACTAAAGTACCATTTTTTGTTGAATAAAAATAAACTTTGGGCTTCTTACCAATCCGCCAGGCCTAAATGGAAAAATTTGACTTCAATAGCTGGAAACTGCTGACAAGACATCTTACCAACTAAGGGAAATTAGACTTTTAATATGTTATACTGCAACTGAGAACATTTATCTAAAACAACACACTAATTTGATTTGCACCTCATGTGCGAGCTAATTTGTAGGCAGATCTTATTTTCACAAGAAGCTACCCTATGAGTGTCTATGGGCCTGGAGGTGGGAGAGAGAAGCAGCTGTGTTTAGGATGTGGTGCAAAGTCCTAAATTATTAAGATTCCATTAACTAAGCTGCTACGTTGGGAGTTTAGAAATATACTTAAGTTCAGCAACATTACCAGTATAATGTAATGGCTAGTAGGCATACAATTATACCTATTAGCCATGTTTAGTTTGTTGGAGAAGTAGAAGTATGCAGATTACACGGTAATTCTGCTTATCTACTATTTATCTGTCATAGGGGTTTGCACTGCTGCCTAACACTAACGTATCTGAGCAATTATTCTGATCTTCTGTTTAAATGGTCAAGAATCTTAATAGCTAAATGCTCCAACAAGAAGGATTCTCATACACCTTAATATCTCTGCTGCTTACAACAGGCTAGCCAGAGAATGTAGAAAGACTGTTCACAATAAGGTAGGGTAAGGGCATGGTGGTGAAGCAGATGGTGGTTGTACTGGCTGGTGGTGGTGGGTTTGGCTCAGAGCCAACAGAATCAGCATAGTCCTCTCTCTTTTCTCCCCTGTTTGGAATGGATGCCCCAGGCATCACAGCTCCACTTTTTCATCCAGTCCCAGTATCACCATCACACGATGAAGTGCTCTGGTTTTGAAAACTATCCAAAAGCTCCTGCCCCCAGTAACTGTGCTAGACACTATGGTATTCAAGAGTCCCAGAATTCACTGGTTACAAGCACAGTTGAAGCCTTGCTGTGTCTATAAGCATTAAACCAGTGCTGCTGTGTGGACATGTCAAACCATTGCAAGGGCAAGCAAGGCAAGCAACCATTTCCTGCCATCAGGGCCAGATCCAAAGCCCACTGTAGTACTGAAGACTCCCTTTGACTTCAACAGGCTTTGGCTCAGGTTCTCAATGTCTCTACAACAGTTTCCTCACTTAGCGCAGACACACCCTCAGATAGAAAACAGGGGCTCTTCCTTCCAGCTCTGAATCTCCGCAAGTCTTCACTTTCCATATCAAGGCTTTTCACCATGCTGAGCCAGAGACACAATATCCGATTGAAGTAAGTTTCCTATACTTGCTTGGCTCTTGTCTCCTGAGCTGTCCCGCAATCATTTTTGCTCCTGAACACATGACTGAATCAGTGAAGGCTACGCCTTCACTACTAGTTAGGGGTGCGAGTAAAAACACCAGTGAAGCTGCAGTAGCATGGGAAGCTGTAGCAGAGGCATGGCTGAGCCATGCCGAGACAAGCCCAATTAAAACCGCTGGGTCTGTACACTGCACGGCTGGGCTCGGCCTCCGCTGCTTCTACTCAAGCTTGATCAGCACCACCACAAATGTATGTACACCAGCAAAGGAATCACATCCCTCCTTCGTAGTGTGGACATAGCCTAAAGGTAAAAACCTTAACAGTCAAAAAAAAATAAATGCCCTTATTCTGTCCTCAGTTACATACCCACAGTTCCCTCTGATTGCAGTGGAAGAAACACACCTCTATCAAGCCCAAATGTATACATTTTCTATACATGTACTCAAGCTAGTTTTCAAGATTAATATGTAACCGTAAATCTCACATTGATCCATATTTCACTTAGATTAAATGTAAATTAGATCTGAGCCAATATCCTAAGCAGTCAGAATTTAATCAACGAAGGAAACAAACCCCCTCACGCCATGCACACACTGAACTTTTACGGCCTGATTCCTTTCTTGTTTACAACAGTGTAAATCATGAGTATCTCCACTGAAGTCAGAAGGCCAGATCCTCACATCCAGCCAAGTTCATCTCAGAGTAGGATGTGTGTGTTGGATGGGACACAGGCGGCTACCTTAACACTACTCCTGATCCAGGCCCTGCTGATGATCAAATTGGCCTCTAGCGTAAGATAGGACAGCCACTTATGTTGGCTGGTAATGTCTCCCTAGGGACCATTATGCAGCTGAATATGTTGGAGTGCAGAGCACTCTGGCCACACCTCGTCATGTGACATAACCCGCTATGATTGGGAAATTGGAAGAGAGCTTCCTGTACCAGCTGTTTGCTAGTGGAGGATTCCTCTACATAAGGGGAGTCCTCACTTGCCCTTTTAGGCCAGGTTGCTGGCTGTTTTGCACAGGAGGCTGAATCAAGGAGCCCTGGATCTGGCCCACCAGAGTTACACCAGCATAAAACGGATATGAGATCATAATCAACCCCTGAAAAATCTACCTTATCTATCTATTCCAGCAATTAGTTAGTTACCCAGCAACTAATTAGTTATATATATATATGTAGGAAATCAGTTCAATTTTTCTACTTCCCCAGACAAGAAAATTCAAATGCTTGCTCGATGGTTATCAAAAGTCACTTGCAAATGTCAGGGTAAAAAATCTTGGAATGTATCATTGAAAAAAATGCATGAGACAGCACTAAATCTCTTTGAAAGACACTGAGTCCTTGTTTCGGTCTGTATGGAGAAGAACTACGTAATTCAAACATTACGGAAAGTTCCAATGATAAGCTAAAAACTTCATTGTCACGAAATGTCACTTGAGTTAGACCCATTCAGTCTGTAGGAGGTCATTCGTTTCTAAAACATTCTTATGTTGCTATAGAAACAGCAAAAAAACAACAACATATATCTAATAAGAAACCACTATTCATTTCCTGGCAAAAAAAATCCAAGCTCTGAGAAATGTATACAGCAGAAGAGTCCCTGAAACTAGAATGTGCATCAACTATGACAGGGGTTCTCAAACTTGGGGTCAGGACCCTCAGGGGGTCACAAGGTTATGACTTGGGGGGGGTCGCAAGCTGTCAGCCTCCACCCTAAACCCCACTTTTCCTCCAGCATTTATAATGGTGTTAATATGTTTTAAATGATAAGGAGGGTCGTACTCAGAGGCTTGCTATGTGAAAGGGGTCACCAGTACAAAAGTTTGAGAACCACTGAACTATGATGAATCCTCACATCCCAATTCTCACAGCATTAAAAGGAATGGCAGAACTGGGCCCTATAACATTTAAATAGAAAGACTTTCATTCTAAGGGGGGGGAAGACCATTATTTAATCCCCAATGAAGACTATCTCCTGTGTAGAGTAAAATATGCAGTTCTTGTTGTTTACATTACACTAATCTACATTATAAGTATTGGGTCAGATTCTGATCTCAGCTTCACTGAGGTTTAAAGCATGATGGGCTGAACCCTCTCCTGACATAAAACCTGGCACAGCTCATTTACTTCAATCAAGTTATGTCAATTTACACCTGCAGAGATTCTGACCCAGTAACTTCTCTCACATAAGTGGAGTTGCTCTGGAATTACTGTGGTGCAAGCAAGGTCAGAATGGGGCCCACTGTATCTTGTTCTGATAAACAGCTATAAATGCTTTTTTTTTTTGGTGACATTGCTCTCAAGTTCATATTTAAAATGGTAATGAACAACTCTGCTTTTAGACATCTGACGCACTCACCCTGACCAGCACTAGCAGTTCTAAAAAATCCTAGCTTCCAGCAACAGGGTGCTCATAAAATAGATTTTCATCTTCCAAAGCATGGAGACCTGGATTAGGACTAAACATACCTGTATAGACTGCCTGACCTAGAGAGAAATTTGTTTTTCTTTAAAAACTGCAAACTATTATCCGTTCAAGTTAAGCTATTAAACAGCCTGTGTACAGTATATTCTTGTTATCTGACAATATGCCTCTGGGCAGAAAAGGAAACTCTTGCAGGCCTGCTCTTACCACCCCCTTTCCCAGGGGAAAACAGATTAGAAAAACAGTAGCTCTCAAAAACAGTTGATCGTTAGCTTAGGACTGGATTTCTACTCACTGTGTTCACCGTTATATCCTATTTCTGGGGTATGACGTGTGGTTTTGGCTGAGCTGATGTAACAAAATAATAAAATGGACAACTCAATGTATTTCTGAGGGAATCTTTCTGTGGGTTTTCTTAAGTCTCATCTGTACATCTACTTGTGATTTGTGTTGTGTCACTGGGACAGAGAGCTGGGGAACAGCAGCAGAAGTAGCTCTCTGGGCACTGCAACTCCAATTAGGCACAGCTATCATTGTCAGATTTACTCCCAGGCAACTAACTGAGAGACTGGGAATAGGCCGGAGAGAGCTACAAGGCTAACTAACACATTAGCCAAGAACGTAGGAAAGGCACTGGAAGGAAGTGCCAAGGTGGAGAGAGAACCAGAAAGAGGCAGGCTCTCAGAGTCAGTCCCATGAGAAATCTCTCTGAGGGCGAGCTCTTCAACCTCTCCTACTCTTGGTCTAAGGGGCTGAAGATGATATACTATTGTAGAACAGGTGCTGCACAATGCTGTGAAGATGGTGGGGAACCACTGTAAATAAGCCACATGTGGGGTTTACAAGCAAAGAGTCTCCACGTGGTCTGTGTACGCAGAGGAAGATAGGCTAGGAGGAGCCTCACCCGGTTCTAATCACCACAAATAATGAAGAATACTGTTAGAGTTGCATAAAAACAAGATGGCCCTGCTTTGGTGCCTCCACTGCCACAAGTCCTGTTTCACTAGCTGAATTCTGTGGTTGGTTTAATTTTCTTTTCCTTTTCGCAGTTTCAGTTCTGTCGCACTTAAACTCCAATACAATTCTATTTAGCAGCAGGTAAGGGAAACCTTCCACCAGCCACCTCTGTGAATGGAAGGGAAGCCAAAGCGGCCAGATCCTGGCTGGGGAAAGAGGGATGGCTCACCCCCTTGAAATCTACCAATGCCCTCCAACCAGAGCTTTGTGGTGTCAGGCCCATATATTTTAGAGAGAGGATGTGTATGGAGCATCTTCTGCAGCATTCTCACCTCTGGAGCCTGCAGCTATCCAGTTAAGAGCTGATGCAGTTTAAGCATTTTTATCCTCCACAAACTTTCCTCTGACTGCTACTCCTCACCAACAGGTGCACTCAGCCAATGGCTAAAAGAGGCTAAATACCTGTGCTCTAAAAACAGCCCCAGGACTACTGTCAGCCTTCTCAGATCTGTATGAATGGGGCATGAAAAAAACCTGCTTATTCCATGGGGTAGGGAAAGCCACCTCCCCACCCCATCCCCAACAAAACAGTAAGGAAGAAACCCATGTCCCATACATAGGAATAACTTCCATAATATGGAATATGGCCCTCCATCTCTAATTTCTCATGTGCTTACTTCTTTCTTCTCTACTGCCTTTGAACAGTTTATAAAACACTGGGCCTCTGGAATGTGTTTATCCTTAGGCTGGATGGATCAGATAGCTATGCAAACATTTTATATAGCTGAGATTATCTGGAGTTCTTTGGAAAACTTTGCACCTGAATTCTTTTAGAAGGAGAAAAGATGAGGTAAGTGCAGACCAAGTGCTGGGAAAGATAAAAAGGGAAGGGAAGAGAAAACAAGAAGAGATCCCAAATGATAAACAAGGACTTCAACTAGAACAGCAACTGAATGTTTTGTGGTTTTTTTTCCTGAGGGAGATTCCAAGAAAGGACAAGCCTGTCCCACAAGGTTGAACACACTATAGAACATGTATGTGTTGCAGTTGGGAGGAAAAGGACGGATTTGAAAGAACAGGGAAGCGGGATTAGTAAATGCAACAATATACTTTGGAGAGACCTCAAGAAAAAGAAGGCATTCCCTTAAGTCTCTACGACTGCACAGCAATCAAACACCTGCGGCCAGCCCAGATCAGCTGACCCAGGCTAGCGAGGCTCAGGCTGCAGGGTTGTAAAACCCTTTTATAAACGTTTGGGCTCAGGCTGGAGCTCAAATTCTGGGATCACATGGAGGGGTGACTATTTTTAGACCCACATCTTGAGACCAGAGAGCACAACTCAGTTGACCCAGGCCAGCCGTGGGTCTTTTATTCCAGCGTAGATGTACCCAAAGGGCCCTATTGCCGATTCATTAGAATTACACTGAGGCACTGGAGAGTCTGAATTTTCCTTTTGTTTCCTTACATCATGATTAAACAATAGCAGGAGTTACATTTTCAGATTGTTTTATCCACTCTTGTTTCTCTAGCTTTACCTTTTTTCTCAATAGCCTTATTTATTTTTCTTATTATTTCTCAGCCTTCCCTCCACGGACAAACCATTTTATTTCTTGGTACTGATCAGGGAAAAAAACATATTTGAAACACCATTCCAAACATTAAACCCAGATAGCAAAGACTTTATTTATTTTAATGGCGGGTGGGGGGAGTCTTGGGGCGGCATTGGTTTCTCCAGGAGTTAAGGTCTGTGCCAATTTGAATCACATAGCTTTCATGTCACAATATAGTATTGTTATTTTTCATGTGGCTTTCCCTTATTTAAGAAACTGAGATAAATAAAGGGGCACTGAGTTTACTGATATTCACATTTATTACAAGATGACTTCACTATTACAGGTTTTACTTGGCCACTGTCATCTTCCAAAGGTTCTAGAGCTAAGTAATGAGATTTATTACATTACACACATTTACTCTTTTCCTTTTGTTCCTGCACTGGCAAAACAGTGATCTTAAAATCTGGACTTGGTCCTTTTATATAAAACTACCCCTGAGATAAGGCCCGTTTACCAATTTGAAATTCTTAAATTCTAAACCACAATCAGATTTTTTTCATATTCTTCTTATTCCTAATCATTTACATTGCGGTAGTACACATAGGCATGACTCATATTTTCACTTCTGCAGAAACTTCAGGAACATGGTGCAATTTAAAGCACCTAAAATGTAACCAAATAAATGAATAATTATATATAATATATATAAATAATTACCTTCAAGTGTTTCTCCTTGCCCAGGGAGGGCGTCCCCTGCTCCAGACGCATACAAGGCAGTCACGGACAGTGCGTATCTGGTGCCCTGTTCTAAATCTCTCAGCACAGTAGTGGTAGTATCACCCCTTATGGTTACCTCCTTGGCTTCACCTCCAGCCACTGGAGTATATGTTATACGGTACCGCTGGACTTTGCCAGGTGCTGCACCCCAAGATAACTTCATTGTGGATGTTGTAGTATCAGAAACTCTCAAATTTCTTGGACTCCCTCGGGCTAAACATTTTAAAAGACATTGAAAGCATATCATGAATCAAGCCTTCTTTCTTTCTTTCTTTCTTTCTTTTAAAGATCATTATAAGAGAGAGTAGCATACATGCTTAAGTGATTTCCTGGATCACTTCCAGACTGCTCAGCAAATTCCAGGATTCAGCCCAGAGCATTGCTCTAAGACCTAAAAGGAATTGTTTAAATACAACTTCACAAGAAGTTATTCCCTAACTTAAATTAGTGCTTTTGGATATTTTAAAATGGTTTTGAAATGACCATGATATAATACTTAATTTTGATAAAACTCTATTGAACATCCATGATACAGTGAAGCTTTTAGTACCATCACGATAACATACTCCCTTCCTTGTCTCCCGTGGGCACACATGTCCATTGGGATGTAGCCTGAGGACTCTAAGTTCTCACTTCCTACTACAAAAACTCAGGGCTCACTCATAGAATTTGCTGAGCACTCCTGAACTGATCCAGCATGTCAATGGACAGCAGTATGAATGGGGCACCAAAAAAACCCTGCTTATTCCATGGGGTGGGGAAAGCCACCTCCCCACCCCATCCCCAAAACCAGTAAGGAAGAAACCCATGTCCTCTACACAGGAATAACTTCCATAGTATGGAATATCACCCTCCATTTCTAATTTCTCATGTGCTAAATACTTCCTTCTCTACCATCTTCGAACAGTTTATAAAACACTGGGCCTCTGGAATGTGTTTATCCTTGGGCTGGATCAGATAGCTATGCAAACATTTTATATAGCTGAGATTATCTGGAGTTCTTTGGAAAACTTTGCACCTGAATTCTTTTAGAAGGAGCAAACATGAGGCAAGTGCAGACCAAGTCCTGGGAAAGATAAAAGGGAAGGCAAGGGAAAACAGGAAGATCCCAAATGGTAAACAAGGACTTCAACTAGAACAACAACTTAATTTTTTTTTGGGGGGGGGGGGGCTTGGGGAGGTAGGTTCCTGAGGGAGACTCCTAGAAAGGACAAGCCTGTCCCACAAGGCTGAACACACTATAGAACATTTATGTGTTGCAGTTGGGAGGAAATGGACAGATTTGAAAGAACAGGGAAGCGGGATTAATAAATGCAACATTATACTTTGGAGAGACCTCAAGAAAAAGAAGGCTTTGCCCTAAGTCCCTACGACTATGCAGCAATCAAACACCTGTGGCTGGCCCAGATCAGCTGACCCGGACTAGCGAGGCTCAAGCTACAGGGCTGTAAAACCCCTCTGTAAATGTTTGGGCTCAGGCTGGAGCTCAAATTCTGGGAACCCAGGAGGGGGCAGCAATTTTTAGCCCTGTAGCTCGAGACCAGAGAGCGCAACTCAGTTGACCCAGGCCAGCCGTGGGTCTCTTATTCCAGTGTAGATGTACCCAAAAGGCCCTATTGCCTATTCATTAGAATTACATTGAGGCACTGGAGAGTTTGGATTTTCCTTTTGTTTCCTTACACCAAGATTAAACAATAGCAGGAGATACATTTTCAGATTGGTTTATCCACTCTTGTTTCTCTAGCTATACCTTCTCTCAATAGCCTTATTTATTTTTCTTATTATTTCTCAACTTTCTCTCCTTGGACTAACCATTTTATTTCTTTGTAATGATCAGGGGAAAAAACAAATTTGGAACACTTTTCCAAACATTCAACCCGTATAGCAAATACTTTATTTATTTTGATGGTGGAGCACCGGAGGTGTGGGGAAGCATTGATTTCTCCAGGAGTCTTTGCCAATTTTAGCACCAAGCAGATAGTCAAGCCATCCAAGTATGCCCCTAGTTAAATTTTCACCTCATTTCAGAAGTTGATATGATTTATGTAATAGTTCAGCTACATCCTACTATTTTCATCTTAAATTCATGGGCAACATGACCTAATTTTAAGTGCACTTCTAGTCTTAGAGCCAAAATATATTTTCATTTGTCTCCAAAACTGTTGTGCTCTTATTCTTATTTTCTTTACCTGTGTAGGATTTGTCCAAATATCCACAAATTTTCAATTTTCTATTTTAAATAAAATACAGTGAACAGATGCCTGATGTCAATCTTTATAGATTTTTGGAATATTTTTATACCATGAATTATGCAATTTTGTTGACAGACCAAAAGGTTCTGGCCAAAGTGTCCTGCCCTAGTTTGAGACTTAATTGTGTGAAAAGTTCATTTTGTTACTCTAGATAACTGTCGATATGCCACTTATAGAAATGCAATATGTGTGTTCCCTGAAGTTTGGTACTACCACACTTTCTTATCAATATTTCCATGTTACCACATGGGGCCTCCACTGTTATGCAACTGATACCTACATTTACATGCTATTTTTACCTTGCATCTCATAATAATTGCCTTGCTGTGAGTTTCTCTGACTAAAATTTAGTCTGCAAGACTAGTTTAATGTATTTCAGTACAAAGCTTTGGTACGCACATTTCCTGATTGAACTCCGAAAGGATTTTCCAATCTGGCTGACTCGTCTAGGAAGCTGAACATTAATTTCAATCTCATAGATTTCATGTCACAATATAGTATTATTATTTTTGGTTTGGTTTTCTCTTATTTGAGAAACTGAGATAAATAAAAGGGTACTAGAGCTGAGTAATGAGATTTATTACATTACACACATTTACTCTTTTCCTATTGTCCCTGCACTGGCAAAACAGTGATCTTAAAATCTGGGCTCAATGCTTTTCTATAAAACCACCCCTGGGATAAGGCCAGTTTATCAATTTGAAATTCTTAAATTCTAAACCGCAACCAGTTTCTTTTTCATATTCTTCTTATCCTTATTCATTTACATGGCAGTAGTGCACATCGGCATGACTCATATTTTCACTTCTGCAGAAACTTCAGGAACATGGTGCAATTTAAAGCACCTAAAATGTAACCAAATAAATGAATAATTATATATAATATATATAAATAATTACCTTCAAGTGTTTCTCCTTGCCCAGGGAGGGCATCCCCTGCTCCAGACGCATACAAGGCAGTCACGGACAGTGCGTATCTGGTGCCCTGTTCTAAATCTCTCAGCACTGTAGTGGTCGTATCACCCCTTATGGTTACCTCCTTGGCTTCACCTCCGGCCACTGGAGCATACGTTATACGGTATTGCTGGACTTTGCCAGGTGCTGCACTCCAAGATAACTTCATTGTGGATGTTGTAGCATCAGAAACTCTCAAATTTCTTGGACTTCCTCGGGCTTCACATGTTAAAAGACATTGAAAGTGTTTTTGAAATTACCACGATATAATACTTAATTTTGATAAATCATTATTGAACATTCATGATATAGTAAAGCTTTTGGTACCATCATGATAACATGCTCTCTTCCCCATCTCCCTTGGGCACACATGTCTGTTAGGACGTAGTCTGTGGACTCTAAATTCTCACTTTCTACTACAGTAATTCAGGGGTCAATCCTGAAATTTGCTGAGCACTCTTGAACTAATCCAGCAAATCACTTAAGCTTGTCAATGGGCTCCAGTATGAATGGGGCACAAAAAAAACCCATTCATTTATTACATTAGTGAGATTTATTACATTATGTCACATTTACTCCTTTCCTTTTGTTCCTGCACTGGCAAAACAGTGATCTTAAAATCTGGATTGGGTGCTTTTATATAAAACCACCCCGAGAGAAGTCCCATTTATCAATTTGAAATTCTTATATTCTCAATCACAACCAGTTTCTTTTTCATATTCTTCTTATCCTTATTCATTTATATTGCTGTAGTGCACAAAGGCCTGACTCAGAATGGGGCCCTTCATTGCTAGGAAATATACAAACACAACGGTAATCTAAACTCCTTAGCCCTCTTTTACTTCTGAGATTAAACTTTGATCTTCTGGTGACTATGTAGTTTATATTTTGGTTTCTGCTGTTTTCCATACTCCTCTTAGTATTTGGAACTTTATCTCACAGTATGTCTTAGAAGTGCCTTGTTTCAGGGCCCTATTTTCATCTGCCTTAAGAGCCCTTCATAATGCTCTCACAGTGTAAAAGGGACTAAGTGTAAATGAGAAGCAAGCCCTTAACATATTCAAGGGTGAGATTAATAATCCCTTTTAGTTTATTTTATGGATGTGAGCTACATTCATTTGCTGTTATTTTACCTCCTATGGGCATCAAGATACACCCCTGACCAGCACAGACCATAGCCACGTTTCCTTTCATAGCCTAGTGGCAAAGTTGTCCCACACATTGACAATTATTGGATGATAATGAAAATGTTCAGACAGCAAGTAGCAACATCTATGTCTGGGAAGTTCTCCACAGCAAGGCGGAGAGACATCATCCTACCATCCGTATAAGGAAACCTCTGGCTCCTGCTTATTCCTGCCAGCGTTCTGTTAGCATTCATTTCCAGGCTCTAGCTCTTCTTAGTCACAAACAGCCTTGTTCCATTCTCTCTGTGCAGAGGCTATATGTTGCTCATTTTATGTGACTCTTAATGTCTTACATTTAGAGCAAACATCATTTCCAACCAGAGTTTCAATACAGGTTAAAGCTCTGCCCACATTTTCAATTAGACAAGACTTTTTAACACCAAGATAATAAAAATGATCTGTCGCCAAACTATTCCCGAATTCACAGCTGGCTGCATCCTGTAAGGCAAAAACCTATACTGAGGTTGCTTTGGAGGCGCACAGCCCTAGCTGTGCGAGTCACTGAGGCTGACTTAGTCCAAAGCTTCCAGGAGCCCACAGGATATATTGCCAATGCAACACACTTTTCCAGGAGGCATAGTGGGATGCCCATGTCCAGTGAACATTCCCCACCTCTACCTGTCCGCTCTGGTGGATGCTAGCCTTAGATAGTCCTTGTGCTGTGAGTAGAGGGATGGCAACTGTGCTTGATTTACAAGGATGGTCACAAAGGGAAGAAGGGAGGTTTTTTTACTCAGAGTTTTACTTCAGTAGAAACTTCAGGAACATGGTGCAATTTAAAGCACCTAAAATGTAACCAAATAAATGAATAATTATACATAATATATATAAATAATTACCTTCAAGTGTTTCTCCTTGCCCAGGGAGGGCATCCCCTGCTCCAGACGCATACAAGGCAGTCACGGACAGTGCGTATCTGGTGCCCTGTTCTAAATCTCTCAGCACTGTAGTGGTCGTATCACCCCTTATGGTTACCTCCTTGGTTTCACCTCCGGCCACTGGAGTATATGTTAGAAGGTATCGCTGGACTTTGCCAGGTGCTGCACCCCAAGATAACTTCATTGTGGATGTAGTAGCATCAGAAACTCTCAAATTTCTTGGAGTCCCTAGGACTATACATGTTAAAAGACATTGAAAGCATATCATGAAACAAGCCTGATTTCTTTATTTATTTTCAGATCATTATAAGAGAGATAGCATACATGCTTAAGTGATTTGCTGGATCACTTCCAGACTGCTCAGCAAATTCCAGGATTCAGCCCAGAGAGTTGAACTAAGACCTGAAGGAGATTTTTTAAATATAACTTCACAAGAAGTTATTCCCTGAGGCAAATTAGTGCTTTTTGATATTTTTAAGTGTTTTTGAAATGACCATGATATAATAAACATCCATGATATAGTCCAACTTTTCGTACCATGATAACATTTTTTCCCATTTCCCATGGACACAGATGTCCATTAGGCCGGGTGTAGCCTGTGGACTCACAGTTCTCACTTTCTACTACAAATATTCAGGATCCAATACTGGAATTTGCTGAGCACTCTGGAACTGATCCAGGAAATCACTTGAGCATGTGCTTAATTTTAAGCATGTAAATAGGCCCCTACAAAATCAAATCTAAGACTATTAGTAACAGAAAACAAAACAAAAACAAACAAAAAACAGAAAGAAAAAACAGAGAGACAAGGAAGAACTATTTAACTCCATAAGTCACCATGTGCATCTTTTTTTAGTATCTATATTATATGGCACAGAAACTACATTAAAATAACTTTCAGGTTGATGCACAAAATTTATAAAAGCAATGAAAATGTGAGGTAACAGTGCAAAATTATTTTTGTGGTAACCATTTGTGCATAGGCACAGGAGCACATATGGTTCACTATGAAAAAGTCCAACAACCCTTTGAGACACTTTAAGTACCACTCAAAAATACTGACTTGCACAATACAAGGTAAGCATAAAGATGGACTGATTTTGTTCACCTGTAGTTATTGTTATTTATAATTTGTATTAATTAGAGGTTCCAGTAAGAATCAGGGCATCATTGAGCAAGGTGACATACCATCAGAGAGTAAAAAATAATCTGTGCCCTGGAGAATTTATAATCACTTGTATTAGGGCATTAAAATTTACAAAGGAACCACCTTGATTATGTAGCATCATCATCTGATGTTGTGGAACTCTATTAGTAGATCATATGTGCTACTATGTCTAGGCACAAGGGGCTCAGCTAGAGATATTGGTAGCTTAGCTCATCAGTTCTTTGCTTCTCATTAAGAATAAACTGCAAATTGTGCCAGAAATTAAAGTTTTACATTGAAATTGAGCTTTTGGAGCTTCAGTTGACAGACAGTCTACAGCTGAAAAAATCCAAAACACTGACAATATAGAGGCCTACAGTAACAATTAACCAGTCATAAACCAGTTTCCATTCAGCAATCAAAATTTGATCTTTATTTTTGTAACGTTTTAACGTTGCATAAACATTAAGAGCCCAATCCAACAGTTCTTGAATTCAATGTAAAGACTATCACTGATTTTAATGGATGCTGGATTAATCCCTAAATAAGCAACTTGCTGACAGTAGATAAAAGATGTGTCACCTATAAGGATATTACATGAACAATTTTTAGGTTTATACATACTTCGTTTGAGTTTAAACCTTTCAAGTTGAAACATTTTTGTAACAGACAATTCAGAAGTCTTATTTTCTTTGCCTGACACATACGTGGGCATTTTGCCCAAGGCACATCAACATGTTTAGGAGTTACAGATTCAAAAATGTATACAAAAGGCAAAATCCAAAGATTCTTGATTAGAATTTGGGATGTTGTTATATTAAATTGTTTCTCAATTAAACTTGCGTGATTCTAAAACACCCCATTCATCCTGCTGTAACAAGAAAAAAGAGAAAGGAACATCCAAGTTACACATACTGAAAATAAAAAAGATATCAACGTGCACAACCTTCTTCTCAAGCCACACTACAAGCCTGTTATTTATTACATACCTTCTTCAGTTTTTGCATATCCATTCAATGAATTTCCAGGCCCAGACAGATACTCAGGAATAACATAAACTTCATATCTTGTATCAGGAGTCAAGTTCAGTAACGTAGTTGATCTTTCATTTGCTGGGACAGTTACTTGTTTCCTCTCTCTTCCAGTCACTGGCCTGTATGCAACCCTATACCTTAGAACATTTCCTGGAGCTGGCGTCCAGCCAACCTTAAAGCTATCAGTAGTTTCATCTGTTATCATTAAGTTTCGAGGAGCCCCTATAACTGCAAACAAACACAAATATAATTTGCAAACATTTGCCTTCAATCAGAGAACCAACTTCATTAGTTCATCCCACTTACCAAGACCAGGGCCTACATTTTCAAAAAGTGACTAGTTATTTTTCTAGGCTTCTAATTTTGGATGGCCAATTTGAGACACCTTACAAGGACTTGGTGTTTCAGAGAACTAGTACACAGCACTTTCTGAAAATCAGGCCCCTTTAATGTGTATCTTCCTCTGACTGCCACAAGGCGACAGGAAAACAGGGGATGGATCGCTCAGTAAATTGCCCTGTTCTGTTCATTCCCTCCGAAGCATCTGGCACTGTCCACAGTCGAAAGACAGGATACTGGCATAGATGGACCATTGGTCTGATGCAAAAAGTATGGCCATTCTTACGGTCTTATCAAGTCAGGCAGCAAAAATTATGAGTTGCTTTTGAAAATTTAGAACCAGAGCTACAACTTAAACTGCATCAATGTTTGCTGATTTATGTAACCACTCAAGGATCTGCCAAAGTAGCTGTTGAACAGAAGTAGCCTTCTAATAAAGGTAGAGTAGAGCTGTACTCAGTACATTTAGGTATACTCTGGGACATTTTTTTAAAACAATAGGTTGCCTAATAAAGGTTTTTTTTCTGCACACATTTCACTGATTGTGGGTATTTACTTCTGTGCCATCCCCATTCACTGATGAGTGTCAGATGCACTTAACTACACATATGCACACACCAGATTTTGAAAAGCCATCTAATGTAGTAATCAGGAAAAATATTGAAAATATTGGAGCTCTTATAAGCTAAATTCTCAGCATTTATATGAATTTTTCATTTATTGACGATTTAAAATGTTTATGAATTAGGCTGCTCCCCTCAAGACAGAAAATCACTCGTTATCCTGGAAGATAAGAAAAACTAAGGCCTGCTTTTTAACTTAGCCTGCTCCTGACGAAAATTATGGCTTCCGCTGAGACCATTCAGCTGGTTTGGCTAGATGAAACAGGGCAGAATTTAATCCTTTGCCACATACTTTGGGCCAAATTATATCATATGTTGCCCAGCAGTCAATGGGAGTTTATTCACATGCATTTGAGGACAACATTTGCTCTTGAGTGTTCACTAACCATATGAAGGTAAACTTCCTCAACAAATTTGAACATCATTACACCAGAAATATTGTTCTTTGTTATTCAATTAAAGATCTGTTTGAAAGTTGAACAAAAAACATTTCCTTTAAAAAAAAAACTTATTTTTTCAATTGACCATAAATACAGTATAGGATTTAAAACTCTGTAGCAGCCTAAAGCCCAAATCAACTATCAAGAAACCAGCTGTGCAACCCAAGCTGCTAGCAACTCAGCATGCAGAACTATTTGCATTTACATGGCATTAGTGGCTTCTCAAAAATGGCAGGATTTTATCAGATCAAAATGATGAATATTTTAAAATGCACTATCAGTCACAATATGGAGTGTATTTCTGACATGTCTGAAATTTTTGTTAAAGCTGCTGTTTCCCCAGTTCTTCACATTTCAGCCCTACATTTCTATGATTTATGAACTGTGGATAGTATCAGCCAAGCAGCCATTTGAAGCAGATGATTTCCTAAGGGAGAGTTACATGTGGCTAAAACATTATGATCTGTGCAGGTACAGTGAGATTATGTATACAAACACATAAAGGATGAAAGTGCAGATCCTCAACTCCCATTCATCTCAAATTAAGTTAGGTGTCTAAATACATTTGAGGATGTGGGCCAAAATCGTCCGAATTGGACTGTTCCCTCAAACCAAGCCATTTTATAAATAAACACATATTTTAATCAATACTAAGGAAAATACATCAACAGACTATTAATGCTATTTCCTTTGTTCGTGTAGTTCACCCTAGAATCTTCTGGAATACGAGGTCGAAGATTATAGGGTGAACTAGAAATAATGGAAAGTAATGAGTACAGCTTAATAGCCTAGCTAGATTAAATTGAATTGAATAACTAACTATAGGGGTAAAAAAAATTAATTAACTGTAATGTTACTCCTTAAAATAGGCGAAATCTTGCAGACGGTTCTCACAGAAAACTCCCATGATAGTCTAATATGGTGTCAGGCCCATTAAGTCCTGCTATTAAGAAGTTCCCATCTGGAGAATAGATTTGTTTATTCTAGCCATATAACCTTTTTTCTATAAACCCAAGTTAAAAGACCTAGATGCAGCAAACCACTTAAGTATATGCTTAACTTTAAGCATGTGAGTAGTCCCAATGAATTTGCTGGATCGGACTGTTAGTCGCTAAGGTGCCGCAAGTACTCCTTTTCTTTTTGCGGATACAGACTAACACGGCTGCTACTCCGAAACTTAACTAGTGTGTGTTCACGTTATACTTTTTTTGTTATTTAATTTATTCATACCACCATACTCTATTGGAAAAGCAGCCTCTGAACGTCAGAGAAAACACAGTATCCAGCAAACTTAAGGGAAATAAAACACAATCTTAAATCTAATACTTGTTCTGTATTGGAATTTTACACCTTTAGTCAAGGCACTGGGAAACAATAATGCTCATTCTCATCCCACATACCAGTGCCATCTCTCAGCATTAGGTTGGTATTCCACATACACAAGTTCTCTCAATAAAGCAGATTGTTACTTAAATACATAACATGTTTCTGGCTGAGCATAATAGGAAGAGTACCTTCTAAAGTCGTTTCTTCCCCATCCAAGGAAGGACCATCACCATCTTCATACTCTGCAATCACACTCACTGCATAAGGAGTTTCAGGAAGTAAATGGGTGAGAACTGAGCTAGTACTTGAAGCCGGCACTGAAACAAGGAATTCTTCTCCACCAGCAGCTACTTTATATTTAATAAGATAGGACAAAACCTCAGGTCCAGCTGGAGACCAATTCACTTTGAAACTGTTGGACTTTACCTCAGAAAAGGCCAAATTACGGGCAGGTAAATAACCTGTTTTTTAAAAAAAGCCACATGTTACAATAAAATACTTAAAAACGCCTTCAAAATCACTCAAAAACATTTCCTGCAGTCAGCTGATTTCTTTGATTCAATAAATATTTTCTGATATGCATCTATGCTTGTTTGTCATTCTCACTCATGAATACATAAAATTCTATGATGATCTCTGAGTTGTCTTAAACAATATGACAATCAGTAGAAACACCAACTTGATGTTTTCCACCTCAGGTGTCCTAGGTTCAATTAAAAAGTTGACATTTGTTACTGCCAGCCCTGAAAACTTAAGGTGAAATCTGAGAATCAAGCTGGGTTCTTTCTTTCTCTCTCGTGTTCCCTCAGGGACAACAGTGCATCCTCACTTTATCGGCGCACTATCACACAAATGAAATTAACAGAATTTCAACACTCTTACAAGAATGGATCCTGAAAGGGGAGTAAATGAAATGACCTGAGGCACAAACATAAACCTGAAGTCCTCAGCTAGTTTTGGTTGGCTTAGCTAGCCTACCAGTGGGGCTGTTAGGGGTTTGAGCCCTCCAACGTAAAAGTTTCGTGATCTCAAAGGTATTCTGAAACAAAGGCTTATTTTTAAAGAGTCTGGGGTTTTCATATGCTGGGCTTATCCACCTTCAGTGTCCCTTTGAAATACAAAAATTGTAAGGCACAGGATGTAGCAGCGGATGAAAAATTCCTTCAGGTTTTTGAATGCTGTGAGCCAGGTTAATGTCATGAAGGATTTCTCACTCTTACCCTGAAATTTGTGAAGCTGGTGACTTTCTAAACTCTTTTAAATATAACCACAGAAGAATTTACAGTGACAATGGCAAGTAATTTTTTACTCCTGAGGACATATTTTAAACTCTGTGACTCCTGTGTAAAAGCAAAGTAACTCCACTGAAGTCATTCTAGATTTACATCATTGTAAATCTGGCCCTCCAACTTTAATGTCATCTTAAACATCTGCGGGAGGGGGGGACGTATTTCCCAGTTAATTTTCTTCTTTTCATAAAATAATTGTTTTTTTCCCAGTGTTTTTAATTAAGTTTAAAATAATCGGTCAAATCCTAAATTACTTTAAATCAGCATTGTTCCATGGAAGCCAATGGTGTAATGAAGTGAAGAATCAAGTCCACTTAGCTAATTATTTGGAGTTATTTTATGTTTTGATTGTATCACTTTAGCTAAAAACACATAAACAGATTATGCCCTCATTTATACCTGGACATTTTCATTGACAACAAGGGAGTTAAATAAACGTAACTGAGAATCAAATTTGGCTCAGACTATTTTCATTGCTTTTTTTTTTAAGATTTCTCTAAGTATTGATAATTACTTACTTTTCTTCCTTATAGCAGCCAGTTCCTGCTCAATTCGTAGGCAGACAGACTGTGTAAGTTCAAATGATATTCTTTGGAAAGCATCAAAATCTTCCACTGTGTACACATGGGTTTCAGCAGGCAGTGAAGCAATTGCTTCCAATTCTGTACGTACTGCATCCTTAACACCAACTGCAAATATCTCTACATCTGACTCCCTCAATTTTATGGCTGGCTCTTTAAAGGCATCTGACGATTTTCCATCAGTAATAAGAATCATGACCCTTGGTACATTTGGTCTTGATCCTCTGTTGATAACAAATACTTTCTCCCTCACATAGGTCATCGCTTTGCCTGTGTTTGTAGATCCACCTCTGTAGGGGAAGGTGTTAATAGCCTGAATTACATCTTCAATTTTGTTGTATCTGTTCAAATAAAACTCCGTATAGGGATCCCTGCTGTACTGGACAAGACTTATTTGTACTTTTTGAGGTGAAACCTCAAAGCTTTTAACTAACACTTCCAAAAAGGCTCTTACTTTAACAAAATTGGCGATACCAATGCTGTAGGAGCCATCCACTAAAAGCACAATATCAGCTTTTACATCCACACCACGGGAGCATTCTGTAAAGAGAAAAAATTACCAGTATAAAAGCCAATAGTCAAGGCACTTCTATTGCAGCTGCATCTGTAATCAGCTGACTCATCACTTATAAACACTAAACGATGCTGGTCTTTGGTTAAACTAATTCCATTAACTAAAACTATGTCTTCCAGTAACTGAAGGCCTTTTATTAAGAGAGATATTTAGAAGTATAAAAAAAGAGCTACAATATCAGAACCATATCGATAACTTACCCACTTGAACTTTGACTGGCTGTGTTTTTTCCATTATCGTAATTGGCTCACTGGGTGCCAATCCTTTCATTGCATATACATTAATCTGGTACTCTGTTTCTGGAGAAAGATCTCGGACATTTAAAGCAGTAGTTTGAGGACCAACACTCAACACGTGCTGTTTGGCTCCTGCTATCATTGGAAAGAATTGCACCCTGTAGCCTGTTATTTGGCTAGCTGATGGATCCCAAGTGACTCTAATCGATTTTGATGAGATTTGGGCAGCCACTAGGTTTGAAGGAGGCTCCACAGCTGAAAAATTAAAAACAAATCCAAAAAGATCAAATACAATGAAATACAATCAAATACAATAATGAGCAGATTTTTTCCCTTTCCCTTTCCCTCTCTATTTCCCGGAAACACATCAGAAGGTTTGAATGAATAAAGGCATCTGCAGGAAACCACAGAAATAGAACAGTCTACTCTGTCATTGTCTAGAAGGGGCAGTTTTTGGAATCTTGAAGGGGCATAGAAAGTGCGAGGTTATAGCTTGAGAACTATTTGGTTTCAACAGTCTTCAGTCTTTACCCATGGATCCTTGCCAAACCATATCTTCTGCCCCTTAACCCAAGCTGCCTTGCCCTGCATAACCAGTGAGACAATAGGGCATGATTCATGCCCTTCACATGTGTGTTTTTTCAAGTGAATTCTCCCTTCAACATATTTTCCACCATGTGGTCTAAAGTGTTATGTTCTCAGGATTTGATAACCCTAGAGGCAACATAACTATTTGGAGTTATGGACTTCAATGGGATATTTCAAATCCAGTCAACCGCATGTGTTCTAATCTGCTGCTGTTTAAATCTATACAGCTGGAAACATGTCTTCCATATACTAATGGCAGATTATAAAATTGATGGAACTATCAAAATAAGCATGGATCATCACATTAAAAACACATATCAGGTACATTCCAGTTAACAATAAACTTTTGTAAAAGGTCTCACCTTCTTCTCCACTAATCAATTCACCCAGCTGTTCATCAACACCTGAGCACACTTGTGAGATTATTTCATTCTGTATATCCACTATTCCGTCAAAATTTGCCACGTTAAAAACATGCTTCAAGGATGGCTGAGATGCCATTAGTTTCAGTTCTTTTGCATCTGCTGCTTTGACTCCTAAAAGTTATGAGAGATGAGACCATATTATGTGTATAACATTTAGATCTTTGTAAGTGTATTTTTAAAATTTTAAAGCATCTTGGAATAAAGCTGATGCAGGTTAAGCTCTGTAATTACTAACAATTTAATTACTAAAACTTAATTAAAGCTGTGGGTTAATGCAGTAGACTTTTACTTAATGAGGTCATATGTCAAACTGAGTTTGTCAGTCACATCCTAGTCTCCATCTGGACACGTTAGAAAAATTACCACACAGTTTGGCACAGCTGGGACTCTCTGTTCAGGAGAGACCAAAGGGCCAGTCTCAGGTACCATGCATTGAACACCCCTAGCCTGTAAAATGCATGAATCAAGCTAGTGCTATTAGAATGTTAATGCCACACTTTAATTAGCATTAAATTTACCCACAATATTAAATAGTAACAATAATTAATGAATAACTGATATACCCAAGGAGAAGACTTCAACTCCTAGGTTGCGAAGCTCTCTTGCAGGAATTTCAACTTCATCTTGAGATTTTCCGTCGGTAATGATGATTGCTATTTTAGGAGTGCCTTTTCTTGCTCCAGCAGATTCAGTGAATGCATTCCTAATCAGATAATCAATAGCTTCACCTAAAAACAACAAAATGTTCTGTGCTTTTCTTAGGTATGAGTGAACTAGGATTTAAATAGAATTTCAGCTGTAAAATAAAATGCTATACAAACAAACTTTGGGGGAAGTTTTTCCCTCAACTTTTAGCTTTCATATGTTATCAAAGAGCTAAAATCTGTACCTGTCATTGTATTGCCACCTTTGTAAGGTATTCTTTTAATTGCATTAAGAAGATCATTCCTTCTGAAATACTGATTTAAGCTGAACTCAGTTCTTGTATCAGTACTGTACTGAACAACTCCAATTCGTGTCTTTTCTTCCCCAATGTCAAAAGCCGATACAAGAGTGCCGATGAAGTCCAAAATATATCTGAAGTTACTTCTCCCCACACTCCACGAGCCATCCACAAGAAAAACTAAATCTGTCAGTGCACTGACGGAACATTCTGAAACATATTAAAAACAACACAAATCTCTTCACAGAACAATGACAGATCACTTACATGTCAATATCTCCAAACACTTTCACTATCCCATACCATAGACAAAAGCTGTCAGTTAAAAATGAACAACAGAAATCTAACAAGTAGAAGCCAAGCCAAACAGAAATTAAACGGATTAAAATCCTTATTTGAAATATCTTACTTGGGTTGGACACCGTTCACCTAGCTTTAGTGACATATCTACTGGGAGGACATTCCAGAAACAGAGAACAGTTGAAAGAAATTAATTACAATAACACTGATAAGCATTGGGGCCGAAATAGTAAATACTGCACAAAATATTCAATGCTTTTGGTGGAAAATAACTTTACTAAACCACTAATATAGTATTTGTAAAATGTGTTAAAATGTGATTTTGGAAATGACATACTCCTTTTTTGTATGACACATTGATCATCTATGCAAAAAATCACACACCCCTGTTAAACATTTTATAACTTTTATAAATTAGACCTATTAATTAATGGGTCTAATTTGAATCAACACGCAGTTGCTTGTGGCCAAATGTGCCTTTGCATATATACAAATCTCCCACTGATGTCAAAAGGAGATCTGCATATCTGTAGGAAGAATTTGTCCCTGAGGGCCAAATCATGGGCTTTGTCCAGTTGCAGCACAAGACCTACCAAAGCCATGCACCCCAACTAGACTTTGAAGCCACAAAGAACTATTTGTGTGCTAATGGAGGAAGCCAGCCTCAGAAGTGGCTACGTAACACCTGCTCTTCCACTGCCCAGAAGTGGTGTCACAGTCTCTCTCTACCTGGGAACTAAGGGATGACATTGGAGAGGCACTGAGCATGTGCAGCCTGAGCTCCTGATGGCAAGTTTTGGTTGGAGAAACCGAATGGAGCTGCACACCTTCAACAGGGGCCTTCCAACTGGCAGCTCCAAAATGGAACTGTCCATCAGGAGCTCAGGCTGGGGTCAAAGAGCACCTTGTCCTGTAGTGATCAGTAGTTACAAAGGGAGACACACAGCTCCTGCAGCAGTGCACACCCCCAATATATGATGTTGTAGAAGGATTTGATGCTGGGAAAGAATTAATTCTGATACCGCTCTTCTCTCCCGCCCCCACTCTTATCCCCACATGGCAGCCGTATAGGTTTTTTCTGCAACTCTGTGTGTCCTCAGCAGGGAGACATTTATTAAAGGGCTGAGATATGCTCAGAGGATGTGAGTTTATTTGTGTGAAATCCCTGGTGCTCAGCTCAGATTTTCACCTCTTTCCCATAGAGAGGTGGCAGATTTTCAGACCCTCCTCAACTTTGGTCAGCCCAGCACACACAGCCAGATTACATGTTAGTACAACCTTACTGCTAAACAACATAGGCACAGGATTTGACTTTATCATCTGATCCAAAGCCCTTTGGGAGACTTTGCACTGGCTTAACTGGGTTTTGGATCAAACCTTTAGTTACCTCTAAAATGTCACATAAGATGGAAGACAAAAAACGTACTTTGAATCTGAATCTGGTCAGGCTTCTTGTCCTCTGGACTAACTGGAACACCTGTCTGAACTAAACAAACCACAACATAAACAGGATTAGTGGAAGGGAAACCAGAAATTGTCAGTTGACTGTAGGTTACATTTTGTAAAAGTCAAGAAAAACAAGGTGAGAAGGAGATATGTCAACAAGATTTGTTGTGTGCCTCTCTCAGAACGTGCAGTTTACAAGTACAATTCCTGGACACTGATTTGACAGCATTAGAGTTAAGGCCAATACATAAATAATTAAAAATTCCTTGTGCTCACACTATACCTTCTATCCTAAAGTGTTTAATAATTGACCTTTGCAATACCCTGTAAATCAGGTAAATAATATTATCCGCATCTTACAGACAGGCAAACTGTGGTTAAGTAACATGCTTGTGATTATATGAGAAATCTGTGGCAAAGCCAGAAACAAAGCATAACGGGGAAAAGGCTGCTCGTGGGCCACAGATGGCCAGGCTATAGATATGCAATGAGCTTTTGTTGGCCAATTGGCACCAAGCCAGAATTTGGTCCTATAACCCAAATATTATATAGCCACTTCAGTTACTTTATTCAGCTATGTCTAACTTTTTTATGTGTACTTACTTGTAAGCTGGCCAAAGACAGGTAGACTCTCTTCTCTGTCATCATATGAAGCTATTGTCACAACATATTCTGTATCAGGTGTAAGATCTGACAGTATAGTATGGGTAGTACTAGGTGCAAGGGTAAATTCTTTAGTAGGTCCATCTGCAATACAACATACAAAGCACATTTAACACAAAGGGTCTAAACGCAATAATAATAATGATGAGTTTTTCATAATCTGAAAACACAGTAGAAAGAGCTATCTGCCCACAGGCTGTAAATAAAATTTTAAAACAGTTGTTTGCCTTCCTGAAACACCTAGTTGCAAAGGACATACAAAACTGCGTCCAATAAAGCATTTTATTTACTCATCAATTTTAAAACCAAACATGTGTACAATAAAATTAGCTGTCATTTAGAAAATCAGTTTACATAGTGGGTCTGAGTCTAACCTCATATCAGTTTTACACGGGTATAACTCCAGTGATTGTAGTTGAGTTACAAATGATTTACACTGGGATAAATGAGATGAGATGTGACCCCAATATTTTACCTTAAGAGAGATGCACAATATTTTCCCTAGAAAAAGCACATGGTTGGTATAGGGTACTTCTATGTTATTTAAGCTATGATATTTTTAATAGAGGACTGTTTTCAGTTTTCCAATATGTAAAATTAAGGCAGAAGAGACATGTTTCCAAATTGGTATTTCTAATACTACTGTAGATATGCAAACACTGGGCCTGATTCTCAACTGCCTTGCACCATGAGTAGCTACCAACATCTGTGGAGAATTAGCATGAGAAATCTTGTCATTTGGATTTAGTAGAATTTTATATTCACTCCGCACTTGTTAAGGGTCAAGGCAGAGGAAACTCAGAGACACACCGTTTATAGAGTCAGTTTTGGTTAAAAAAAATGTCTGGATCTGATTCTGAATTCATCAGTTTTACACTAAGGTCATTGGGAATTACGCCTGATTTACATTGGGATAACAGCTGAAACAGGATTTCCAGGAATCAGACACCATTAAAAAGATTATCAGCAGTGGACATTACCTTTCCCGCTATACAGCTAGAAGCAATAGTAGCAGAACTTCGTCACCTATCTACCGTCAATGTATGTCATCCCGTAACTATTTTTGACAATGGGCTATGTGTTTAAGAAAAAGTTCTGTAAACCTAATCAACATCAATGAGTATTCACTAGTCAAGCCTAGAACATTTGGACCTGATCCTGCATAGTGTCTCCTTAGAAGTGCATAGCGCTCTCAATTCCCATTTAAGTTAACAGCAGCTGAAAGTATTCAGAACTATGCAAGATTATGTATATCTTAGGGAAATGAAATAGTGGGTAAACTTTCTACACTAACAACAGGATTCCAGGGCCCAACCCTGCAGACCCTTATGGATGTAAGAAGTATCACTGACTTTAGTGAGACTACTCACGAGAGTAAGAGCTCACTGGAATGAATAAGGTTTCGCAGCCAGGATTTTCAAATGACTTTCAATGGGATTTGGGTCCCTAAATCCCTTAGGCCCTTTGAAAATCCCAGTTTACAAGATTGGGCCTCCAAAAGTGTTTTAGAAGAGGGACTGCTACAAAACTAAACTGCTGAAGAGATTAACAGTGAGTGAAGGACCCAAACAGGTGGCAGAACACAGAGGCTAGATTTTGCTATCTGCCTGCATCATGCAGCCAGGGGTAGTATAGGCCCGCTCTCCCAGGAAGTCCCTATTTTCCTTGAGGGACAGAAATTTACACCTCCTCTTTAGGAGGTGCAACATACTCCAGCAATGTGACCAGCCAGCACATAGGAGGAGGAAGTAGAGTCCTGACTTCACCTACTTCCTGCCCCTCCATACCAAGGGAGAAGCATCTAGAGCACAATCCTTGCGCATCTCAAAGCGCTGAAGCTACAATGCAAGTAGCCCTAACACAGGCCACACAAGAGAGGGGAAACCCTTGCACCCTCCTACACCTCTATGGAGCTGCGTAAGGACAAGGCACAATCTTACCTGTAAAAATGAGGGCGTTAACATATATCCTCACACCTCATTTCGACACTTACACAAAAATCAGTTTTAATAGATTTCACAAAACCAAAACAAATGTTGTGGTGCTAGATCATCTGACTTTATAAAACAAAATCTTACCAGTTGTAGGGACCACTGTTACCCTGTACCCCTCTATTGCATCAGGTGGTCTTGTCCATGACATTCGAACAGTGTGTTCATCTATCATTGTAAAATTCAAGTCTGACGGTGGATTAACTGAAAAAGATTTACATCAGAGAAACGTTTACTAAACAGAACAAGCTACCATCATCTTAATAAATAAAATAATAATGCTGAGCAAAGCTTACTAAGATTGTCTTTGCATAAATTTGTTTCCAACAAATATAAAGATATGTTGTTGGAAAAAAGAGTAAAATAAAAGCTGACGAAATATGACAAAACATCAGAGAGCATACGCATTACAAAGGACAGCACAAAACATTTGTTTCTTGAGTTGCCAAGTCATTCAAGAATGGCCAGCAAAATCAAGCACAATAGAAAACACATTTGGATACATGTACAATGAGTTCACAGATAATAACCACATATGCAAACATGTCACATAACCATTAAAGGATTTTTTGTACATGCTGGGTGCAGATCGTACAAGCATGCCAAATCACAACCTGCTTACAACACCGTGAGATCGTTTAGAACATCAATACAGTACTCTTTTCCATAGGAGATCAAAGAATTGATCATCTTTTTTAAATGGTCTCTGCATACTCATATTTCTTACCAATTATATTTCACTAAATCTGAAAACTTGGCAGAGATAAAGAAAAATAGATTTTAATAATACAGAAAAAGGTTGAGCATTTTCATGTTTCGTCAAACAATTTATATTGTGTTCCATATGTAAGTATACATGTAAAATGTATATCAAGAATACTATATCCATGTATTACATTATTCCAAAGTACTGGGAGCTTAACCCCTTTGTTCCTAGGAGCCACTAATCCAGCATATTTTGCATATGGTTGCAAAGAATTCAGGAATGAAGGGGTTAATAAATAACAATGGTTATAAGGGATTTGCTGTAATATCTGAACTGATACAAAAGTTCACAAAACTATGATTCTCCCTGTTTACACCAGTTTCCTGTACAATTTCCAAGGTGTAAACCATCGTTATCATGTTCCCTTTGCAGCAGGTGTATCCATACTAGAAGCAGCATTTTAACATAAAATGCCAGTATGGTTCTTTCAAACACATTGGTTAATTATGAAAAGACAACATCAAGGTATATTTGTAGACATTTATTTACAGAATTTATAGAGAACAGTGAAGAGGGCACCAGTGATCGGAACAAAGGACTGCAAATAAAAACTTGTAGGAGCTGGTGACAAAAGTAATTGAACAGTATAGAAAGAAATAGTTTACATACGCTATTTTGCAGCATCATGCAGATGGACATGAAATGTCAATTATTATTTTTTAGCTTCCCACAATGGACAAAAGCCTCCATGTACAGGGTTCATTACACAAAGACGTTTCATAAAATATTTTATAATGATATTCTCTTAATAAAATTTTCATGCTCAGTCATGCAGTATTTTACTGACTCACTGTCAGTGCATGGTAGGTATAGTACAGATTACTATTTAAACAGGTCTACAAAGTAAGATAAGATTCAGCCATACGTTCCATAAATACTTTACTCTGTTTGGCAAGCATTCTTTATTAGTCAGACTTTGTCTGTTTCCTGGAAGATCTCCATCATAGATTAATTAAGGATTTTTTGGTTTGTTATTTAAACACGTTTCAATGAAAAGAGCATCTTTAAGACATAAATCACAGAATTTAAACTGCTGCTAGGCCTTTATACAATAATAATAAATGATAATAATGAAATAGACAGTCTTTTTATAGATATTTACTGTCACTTCCAACCATAGGATAATATGGCTTCGTAATATTGATATAATAGATAGACTAGTACTGGAATAAATGTTATTTTTCCTATTATCCATACACAGGCAGTGAGATTAGACTATTAATCTGCATGCATTTTATTCATCATTCTGTTTTCTGTAATCACACTGCTAGAGACAGCAAAGTCGTTATTTAGTATCAAAATCATGCAACAGATGTTAATAGTAAAATATATTTGCATATTAAGAATATCATTATAAAATATTGATTCAGTAGCAATGGCTCAGGACAAATTTAATGCAAAGGCAGAGACAACTGACCTGAGCATGCTTCAAAAGAAAAAAAAAAATCAGTACATGGAAAAAATAGCACCACCAACCTTGAAAGTAAATTGACCTGATGCAGCAGAGACCTTAGGCTGTAACTGCTGAAGGACAGCAGCAGCCCAACTTGTTGATATCCAAATGACCGGATTCCTGATAAACTGAAAAACTGACTGTGGGGAAAAGTCTTTAACATTTTAAAGGATTTTATTCCATTTTATGAAAACTCATAAGTGGTACTTGGAAATTAAAAAGTAGAGTACAATCAATATTTAACTACTGTAAATACCATCCACATATGAAAGCTAAACAAATCCAAATGCTGCTCCCACTAAAGTCAACAGGAATTTTCCCTTAGACATGCAGGATTTGACCCCCAGCCATTAACATTTTTATTGAATTAACACCATTCAAGTGAAAGAAAAGCTCTTTAGACCCCGAGCCTGCAAATGGATCCAAGCCTCACCCAAAACCCCACGGACTCCAGTGGGGTTCTGCACAGACCACGGGTTAACCCATGTGGAATTTATTGCAGGCTTGAGGCCTAACTGTGGTCATATGACTGAGAACAAGGAGTCAAATGAGGCATCGTAAAAGATTTCTGTGGTAAAAATCTCATTATGTTAATCAAAGATAAATGAGACTACTGCTATTTCACATTATTATTCTTGTTCTGGCCCACCATGGCAAAATCATATACTTGTTATATGGACTCAATCCTGCAGTACTTTTATAGACAAAATGTCCACTGAACACAAATGGGAGGTTTGCCTATGCTAGGCCTAAAGAACTGGGCCCCTAAGGCCCTGATCCTACAAAGATTTATGTATGCATATAACTATATTCATGTGAGTAGCCCTCATCAAGATTTCTCAGGCAAATAAAGTTACCTGTGTGTAAGTCTCTGCAAGACAGAGACTGGGCACTTCTTGCCTGATCCTGTGCTGTGAATGGCAATGCTCCCATTGACTTCAGAGGTACAGGATCAGGACCTTAATGTATGGTGATGCCATAATATTCCAGCAAATATGGGAAAGGAGAATAATAAGATATATTTGCCTACTAACTCAAAAACTAATAATACTTGATAAGATTGTACATTTACTTAATGAGAGAAAAATTGCACTGTTTGCTTAGTACTAATGATATAGAACTCATTTAAAAAATTATAAATGTCTATAAATCTTGGAACTTCCAGCTAAATGGCCACAGACTGGTCTCAATCCACCACACAATCAGGGCCAATCGGGGTGGGGAGGGGGGGCCAGGAGGGCCATTTGGCCTGGGCCTCAAGCTCAGAGGGGACCTCAAATTTAGAAACTTGTTAATTTTTAGGCATTTGATAAGTTTAACAACTTGTTTTCATGCGCATCCCTATCAGACACACTCTCTCAGCTTAGAGCTGCAAATGTAAGCAAATAAGAGATGGGATTTGGTAAAAGACATAATTTTTTTGTTAACTGATATAGATTTTGTCACATTAAAGAGTTTAAAACGTTCATAAATATTGCGTATTTTTGTCAGTTTGCCTGCATCAGTGGCTTCAGGTGAACGGACCTTCAACATGTTGAAGCAGGTAAAGAATTATCACCATTCACCTATGGGACAAGAGCGTTTTAATAGACTCACCATGCTTAATATCAACTGTGATGTTGCACGAAAGCTAGATTTTTCCTCAATAATTAGTGCATTTGCACAGAAAAAGGCTAGAAAAGCATTTGTTAATTAAAAAAATATTCAAATTATGTCTCACTTTTTTTGGTGCCTTATTTTGTTTTCATGTGTTGTCATTTTTTATTTTAATTATGGCTAGGGGGCCTCAAAAGCTGGAAGTGGCCTGGGCCTCTCTGGACCTCTGAGAGGGTCTGCACACAATTTATTAATTCCACCATGGCTTGGGGACAATGAGGAGGTTCCAATGAATTAAACAAATAACTTACAATAAGCCATTTTAGACACCAATCTTTCATGTGTTCATATATGTTTCAGTCACTTCTAGAACTACTGTAAGATATATTTCTTTTTTAATCTAACCTATGTTGTATATCCCAAAAAAATGCATATCCAGTCACGATATATCGAATTCATGGCACTATTTATATTGTATATATCAGAATATTTTCTAAGACTAAAAATACAGAGTTTTTTCCCCATGTTATGTATACATTGTATTGGTTTGTATTGCTTAGCAGCTAGCACAAACCCAATAAAAAATAAAAGCCAGTGGCATTTCACAGCTTGTACAAGGTAGCTGCTAGAGATTCCCAATGAATATCTAACTAGAGAGGAAAAGATTACTTAAAACAACAGTGTCAAATAATTTAGATCCATAACTTGACCTATAGTAAAATTATCATACTCTAGAAGCTGCTGTCCTGCAGCATCTAACTATCCGTTAAATACAAATTCCAACCTCATCACTGAGAAATTAATGTAACCACAACCATTTTTGTGGGGCACATAAAATAGTATGGTATGATTTCTCCTGCTGGCTAGCATTGCAGTAGCAGTCAAACAATAGGTCTAATCTTGCTCCTACTGAAGTGAGTTCTGTGAAGGCTGGACAGGACGCAATATTCATGTTTATTCGTCATTCTTTTCTTTTATATATGGCATGGATTTGTTTTTATACAACTAACCAGACACTGAACCCAGCTCTGTTCCCATGATTAAGGTCAAAGTTACTAATTTCACTGAAGGAAAGAATAAGCCTCTTATTTTAATAAAATAAAGCTATTGTATAGTAAAGCATAACTTCTCACCTCGTCAGATATGCCGTGCTGCTCACAACACCACAAGATTGCCATCTGTGTTTATATTTTATAAATTATATATATTTCTTACATTTTGAGTAAAAATGTAACTTATGTGAAGTATACTTTGTTAATATTTCACATTTTTAAAATATCTATTACAAAAATATATTTTTGAATATGCACACAGTTCTGTGTGTGTTTGTGTGTATATATATATATATATATATGTGTGTATGTGCATATATACGTAGGCTTCAAAGGGTTAGACTTTAATCAATAAATGTTGATAAATGTCAATTTCATCGTACACACAAAATGATGAAATATATTTTCATCGATCATCTAATTTTACAGATAGGCAAAGTAAGAAAAATACTATTTGAGGACTTCTTAGAGTCAGATTTAAGGATATTTACTTTGTATATTTTTACATGTGATGCTGACAATTTGTGTTTTAATGGTTATAAAGCTTTATCAATCTACTGTCATTAAATAATTATTGTCTGACCCCTTCTATTGCCCAACCTCCTAAAACTTTCAAAATTTAAATGATAAAAATCAGAAAAAGTATTAAAAATAAACATCAATATTATCCATCAAAATTATTTTATATCAAATTCTGCCAAGTCTATGTATACACACACATACGTGTTTGTGTGTGTGTGTGTGTGTGTGTTTGTAGACTTGGCAGAATTTGATTTATGTAGATATAGATATATAGATACAGGTACAAATATATAGATATAGATATAAAGTTTGCTACAATCAATGAGAAAAATTAGGAGTTACAGTCACTTTAAATATTTAAATTGTACTATCAACTTTAGTACTCAGTGGTTTTGTGAGATGGTCACATATTACTAGAAATTTGTGTGAGATCACCAATTCACTTCTCAGAGGACAACAACAGCCATCAAAAGGTAAGTCACTACCAACCGGATCCAAATTTGAATAGGTGACATGGAGCTGAAAGGCTTCAGATGCCCTTGCTTATCACTATTCATTCCTCTCCCTTTATTAAAAGTATACTCCATTACATATAAAACTTCCTTAGTCCCTTAACAGCAATGGCTGCATATTATGTTTCACTCTCCATATTGTATTTCCTGGAGAGATGTTTTTCTACAGACATTCCTTTTTCTCTCAGGCCCCCCAACTAGTGGATAGCTTGGCACAATTATGCTTCCCACCTTCCCAGGAAAAAACAGGCTTTTCTGGAATTTAAATCTAAACTACCACCATCTGAAAAGCTGAAGTGTCACAATCTTCAAATGTTTAATATTGCCAATAATATAACGGATTATTCGTTAAGATACTGTGGGAGGGATTTTAAAGGCACAAAGGTGATCTTGAAAGTCAATGACAGTTGGGTGACTAATTCCCTTTTGAACATCTCCTCTGTATGAGAAATATAACATAGTACATAAGCTATGAAACAAGGCAGTATACTGAGACTGTAACTACAAGGCTATTCATACCTTAAAGTATTTTTTCCCCATCCATGGCTAAAAAAAGTAAGACATTCATATCTTTCTCTAAAAGACACTGATTTCCTCCTATTCTTCATGGTCCCAGATGAAGAAAAACAACGTGAAGGGGGTAAAAAAAGTAGGATGTCGTCACAAGACATTGATGAAAAGTACTATAGACTTTCCCAAATGCTGGACTAGAGAAGTAGGAAAAAAAACATTAGGTAGTGAATGAGGTCTAGCATAATAAACCAGAAATCAAAGCAGAGAGTAGAAAATACAATATGTCAGAAAAAAAGGTTGCTAAATGGATGATAAATAGCATGTTATTGTAGGTAAAACAGAGAGCCATAAAATGCAGAGCTTGAAAAATCCAATCGCCCACTTGCTAAGGGTGAATTAATAGCTTTCCCACTGAGGTGTCATCAATTTCTAAGTCTATTTTTTAAAATATGTTGTGTCTAATCCTTCTGGTATTAAGATACATTTCCAAAGTGAACTAAATATAAACCACTGCAGTGCTCTCTTCCTAAGTCTGCAGCCCATTCCAGTGCCTTTGCTAATGCTCATCACTTTCCAAACTGTAGCAGAGTATTGCTGTTATTCAGAACCCCTAAAGGTATCCATGAAATGGATAAGAATAGGTCTGTTTCACTGTTCAAGGGCTTGGGATATTATGAGCAGCAGCAGCAGACAAACATTGGAGCTATTCACTGGAGAGGAAGGAAGGCTCAAAAACAGAGGCAGGGGGCAGAGTAGCAGAGACTCAACCTTCAGTGCCAACTTGCCATTCTTCCTCTGCTTCAACAGGTGCCATATACTCCTGAGAGAGACAGAGCTTGAAACTGCAGCATGGGTGGAAACTTTGCTACTTATGGAAGCCATAGGAGGAGCAGTAATGAACAGGAAGAGAAAGGGACCTTCTGCCAGCCAAAGAAGTATCAATTGCACAACTGCACTAGCCTAATGGATATGGATAGGAACTGAAGCAAAACTTCTATGGCACCTGCTCAGGGTAGAAGCCAAAAACTGGGAACTGTCCCACCCAGAATAGGACTGAGAGTCAATATGATGTGAATGTCGGAGGAGTCAAACCAAATGAAGAAATGTGCATATGATAGCTATAGTTCAGCAGACAGATTACATGATGAAATGACAGTAAAACCAAGACAAACAGGATCCAATATGTCCTCCAAAAGATGATTCAAAATTGAGGCACAAAATTAAAATAATGTAGGAGGGCAACAGAGACTGTACAGATGAAGAACACTGAATAAGGCCAACTATAAATGCTCCACACACAAAAAAAAACCAAAAACAAAAACACCCAAACCCCTTTTCTCACTAGAGTATATCCTGATGTGAGCCTAAGTTTTTGCATTCCTATTTACAGAACCTCCAGCTCCCATTCCACTTCCTGCTCCCACAGTTCTCAACATTTTTTGATTCTTCTGACTTTGCAGAAGTCCTTATATAATTTTTCTCACAGTGACAAAAATTTGTCCTCTTTATTTTAATGTATATTTTAGCATTTCAAGAACTCCCAAGCTACGACAAAGTTTGCCCTTCCCTAGAGAGAACTCACAGAAGCATATTTGCTTCCTATTAGGAATGTTTCCAGCTAGTTACTACAGCCAAGAAAAGAAAACAGAACCTCTCTGGTATGAGCAAGGACAGGAGCATAAATATTTCAGGAATTGGCACTGCTAATGGAACAAGCAAATGCAAAAAAACAGCAGGTGTGCCCCTGATATTTAGATAAATTTTATTTAATAAAAATCTCTGAATACAGAGTAAAGGTTGGGTTTGCAAAATGCTGAGTGCCTCATGAACTGTGCTGAGCCATTCAGTCTGCACTCAGCACTATACAGAATCAGGCCCAAGTCCTTTTTTGCTTAATATTGTTTCACAGGGCTTGAAATGAGAATTATATCTACTTTGATGAAAGGATTGAATATGCATCTAGTTTCACTATAACTAAATACTTCTGTACTCCACAAAAATATAATTTGGTAACTTTCAACAGCAATACTCAGTCAATCACAATAGTTATCCCTATACTTAGCTGGTCAGGGTCCAACTCAGACACACTGGCTCAAAATAGATAGTATCTTACTCCAGAAGTGACACCACTGAAATCACCGAAGTTATCTATGCAGTATTTAATATGGAGGGCACTATTCAACATGAGTAAAGGTGGTAGGATCTTGCCCTTTTGTTGAGTCCTTGTTAAGTTTTAAATATATATATTCGTCCTCCCCCTACACCAGCTCTATACTCTTTCTGCTTTCTCTCACCCAGAGCTCCTGCGCTCCAAATGCAAACTCTGACATGATTTTAAATGACGTTCGTTGGTTCCTCAGCCAACAACAGTGTGGCTGGAAGCCAGAGGCAACGATCGCATTCGTTTTCAGAGAAACCAGATGTTGATAAAATTGTCATACTTTTCAGCAAGCTGATCTGCTTTGTGCCTGTCCGATCACCCATAGCTAGGGCCCTACCAAATTCACAGCTGTGAAAAATGTGTCACGGACTGTAAAATCTGATCTCCCCAGTGAAAGCTGGTCTTTTGTGTACTTTTTCTTTATACTACACAGATTTCACAGGGGAGACCAGCGTTTCTCAAATTGGGGGTCCTGACCCAAAAGAGTGTTATGCAAGTGGGGCGGGGGGCTGCAATGTTCTTGTAGTGGGGATGCAGTATTGCCAGGCTTACTTCTGCACAGCCTTCAGAACTGGGAGGTCAGAGAGCAGGGGCTGCTGGCCAGGTGCCTAGCTCTGAAGGCAGCACCCACCAGCAGCAGCACAGAAGTGAGGGTGGCAACGCTATACCATTCCACCTTTACTTCTGTTCTGCTGCCTTCAGAGTTAGGTCAGGACCCCTACAGTTAAAACAACATGAAATTTCAGATTTAAATATCTGAAATCATGACACTTACCATTTTTAAAATCCTATGATCGTGAAATTGACCAAAAATGGACCATGAATTTGGTAGGGCCTACCAATAGCACCGCTGTTTCTGGAGGGCAAATTGCATTAGGGTTTCGCTGAGATTGTGTTTTATTGATTATTATTATTAGCTGGACCCATGGAGTTCGGATCTGGATACAAACTTTGCAACGTGTGTTTAGATTTGGGTTGCGGTTCAGCCCATTACAGAACCAGGGAACAACCCTGAGCTCCATACCTGGGATCTGAACATTTCAAAAAGTTTGGAGGATAGTTTTGGTTCAGCCCATTACCCAGACAGGGTCTCTGGCCTCAGAGGTCTTACCCAGGCACGGCGGATCAGGGGAGTTAGTTTGGGTGTATCCCCAGCGGTAGCTTTCCCTGGAACAGTTAAACAAACCACATCCAGCTCTCCAGGCAGATAAACACCGCCCCCCTCCTACCTGCCCAGCAGAGAGGCAAATGCCCCCTGCGCAGCAGAGCGGTTTTAAGCGGCACTGATCGCGCCGCGCTGCCGAGGCTGCGATGGGGGCTCCCCTCCTTTTCTTCATTCCTTCAGCTGGAGGCAGGAGAAGCCGCCCGGCTTCTCCTGCGAGATCTGGCCCAGGTCCCAAGCCCCCTGGTGGGAAAGACGGCGCCACAGCCCCCCGAGAGCCGAGCAGGAGCTTCGCTGAAGGCCCGGGGCGCCCTGCAGGGAGAGTAGGGCCCCGCAGCAGCCCCGCTGCCCCTCTTGGGGCGGACTCGGGGGTCCTGCGAAGGGAGCAGGGGCTCCATGCACAGGGCTCCGCGCCCACCACAGGGGCGGGCTAAGGCACCCCGCGCGGCAGGCTCAGGGACTCCCAGGGCGCGGCGCGGGCTGTATCCCTTGGGGCCTCGGGCACTGTCCCGGGCGAGCACGCCCCAGCGCCTGTGCAATGCCTTCCGGGTGGCCCGCAGCCTTGCACGAGCCCGGCCCAGAGGCCGCTGCCAGCCAGCTCCGGGCTAGGGGAGGAAGGAGCTGGCTGGGAGCCGAGCCCGGCGGGGGGGAGCGGCGCACTGAGGTGTCCCTGCTCCGAGCGAGGGAGCCTGAGCCTCCCTTGGCAGCTGCCAGAAGCCGCGGGCAGCGAATTCCCTTCCCCGCTGCCCCCGTGACTCCCTGGTGGGGAAGAGCCGCTCGCGATCGCAGGACACAGGCGCGGAGAGCCACACGCTGTTGGAGTAGTTTATTGGCAAGGGCTTCTGACTTCACACACAAAGCAGAGTTAAGTACCAGGCAGGAGGGCGTGTGCCAGCGCTCCGGGGCTCCTCAGCTTTAATCGGAGCTTTCGTGTTTGCACAGGAGCCTTCTCCCTGAGCCCTGTGCACTCAGCCTGGGGGGCAGGGAGAGCACAGCGCCGCACTCCCAGCCTGGCCCTGGCTTTCCCAAGGCTGCAGAGCAGTCAGTGTGGACAGCACACCGGAGAGAGAGAGAGAGAGAGAGAGAGAGGATCTGCTACGTGAAATTAACAAAACACAGAAGGAGCTGGACCAGAGGGACAAGGAAGAAGAGGCGTTTCTCTGAAGGAGAGAGAGAAGAGTAAGTGAAGTAACTGCACTGAGAACGGAGAGGAAGAAAGTTGGGGGAGGGGGTTGTTTGTTTTAATTCTGCACCATCACTGCAAGGAGCCCTGGGAGGGAATGATTTACCTTCAGCCTCTATCGAAGACAGGAGGAGAGCTGCGCACAGAGCAGCAATTGCTGAAGACAGCCTGATCTTCATGTCTGCTCTGTGGGATCACAACAACATGAATGGATCTGTGATGATAAAAAGAAAGAGAATAAGCACGGGTTAGAGGATGTGGTGGGTGTATTCAGAAAACATGAAAAGAAGAGCCGCAGAGAGACCACTATGTTCCCTTACCCCCTTATCCCCAGCCCCCACCCACGGGACCAGGTTACAGCCTCTAGACTTGGAAGCCATCCAAACTTGACAGATCTGCATTACTAACTGGAGAGTCTAGCCTCACAATAATGTGCCTTTTGTTACTGGGCCCTTCTGATCATGTTAATCAGACAAAAATTCAATTGTGGTTTTAAATTCGAGTTAAATCCGATCACGGAAGTGGCCAGAAGATTCCTGCTTCTACATGTACAAAACCTAGACTGAGCTTCATGACTTCATCCTCTAGTGTGAGGATGGCTAATTCATTTTTGCCTTGAATCCACTAAAATGTCTCTTTCAGTTGGGGATTTTACTCGGCTCCTTTTTCATAACTGCTGAAGCACTTAGTTAACAGTATTTTAATGGTCTCAAGGCAGTTTGGAAATTGTAATAAAACTTTCTTTTGTTCTGCCTACAAATTTGCAAGTCTTCCTTTCTTTAAGGTCTGAAATAGATTACACAGAGTATATGTAACACACAACTGAAACCCGACACGACCGCCTAAACCCTGATGTTTTAACATCTGATAATTCGTTTACACAATCTCAGGGGAAATCGCTTTACAGTGCTTGATAAAAGAAGACAAGAGAATGAACCACGCCATCGCAGCAGATTGTCTAGAAGCATTTATGGGAACTAGAAAGATTTTTGTCCTTCCTAATTACAAGCAGCTGTACGTTTATAACCCTGTTTGCTCAGGGCTACACGTTTAGGGTCAGAACCAACAGTCATTACTAAGGCAAAACCCTCATAGGAGCGAATAGGAGTTTGTCTGAAATGTTAGGCCCTTATTCTCCCATGGGAGAGGGGAATACATAGCACATGGAAATTTCTGAGCTTTATATAAATGGGGAGTTGTGTGTGTTTGTTATGAATAAATGCTACAGAGACCACCATAGGGTCGCCTGAGAGAGAAATCCACAAGCAATTAAGCAATATATTTTATCAAGAAGGTGCCAGGAGCACAACGAAAGAAGGAGGGAAAATGCATACATCATTAGGCTAATAGTCCACAGAAAGAGCTCAGTAGTTCTGTGCTATCTAAAGAACCAAACACAAGACATATTTCACTGGTGTAAAATGCTGACAAGATCCAACACTACCCTGCCCAGCTGCTGGCACTGAACTTAAAAAGTATACTGTGCTGCCTTATATTAAATTGCTTTTCTTAATTGTCTGACACCGCAAAAAATTACTTGGGCCTGGGAGCAAGTCGAGAACGAAAGCCTGTTTCAGAGTCTATCGCCCATATTTGGAGATAGGCTTCTGCCTAAAATTTGAGTCCTCGGCACTGACATAAGGATGAAAGTATATTGATAACTTCAAACGCATTCCACTGTTCTGCGTAGGGACGGGCAATTCTTGCAGCACATCCGCTAAAGAGCATTTGGTAACGGTCTTAAAAGCCTTTTAAACAAAACGTTAAAAGGACTTTTGTGCCTGAGGTTTTGTCTGGGCTTAGAGTGCCATCTTTTGAGCAGGAGCAAAAATGAACCATTTCAGCCAGACATGTGCTTTGCTGCCGCTGCCAGACTGGCATTCCTGGTCGATTTTTCCAAAAAAATAAAACTTTTAATTTTTTTGTCGAAACATTTATTTGATTGCCTAGCAACACTTCATTCAACTTTCTGCTTTCAAACGTAAATGTCTTGACCCGCCTTTACGTGGAGGGAGGAATGCTCCTTTCACTTACTGTACTGAAATCAAAACAGATTGTCTTTGGACCAGGACCGAATTCTTAGCTTGGATCTCAGACAGTAACTTCAAAAGCTACCACAGACCTTGCACCGGTATCAGTTTGATCTCGATGTTATACCAACTCCACTCCGAAGACTAGCAAAAAGTCATTCCAAGCCTATGCAATCAGCAACTTTTGTCACTTTCCCACACAAATAGCTGTCAGACAGTTCTAGATTGGAAACAAGGAGAAGCTACTTACAAGGGGCTGCACACACCAGGGAGGGAAGATCCCGCCAAATGAAGGCAGCGCTAACGTGTCTTTAATACGGTCATCAAAGCTATTCAGAATAGACTTCTTAGTACGTTAATCAGATATGATTTCACGTGAGCAACCCACATTGAAATTATAAACTAATTTCATATTAGACCCAACTACTTCCAACATGTTTTAACCTGGGCATAGAATCATAGAATATCAGGGTTGGAAGGGACCTCAGGAGGTCATCTAGTCCAACCCCCTGCTCAAAGCAGGACAGATCCCCGACTAAATCATCCCAGCCAGGGCTTTGTCAAGCCTGACCTTAAAAACTTCTAGGGAAGGAGATTCCACCACCTCCCTAGGTAACACATTCCACCATCTATCTATCTATCTAATGTAGATACAGTCAGTCGCGGAGCGCCATCTCCAAATGCACCATTTAATGCGATCTGCTACAAAATCTTCACTTTTCCGTACAGCTCATCAAAACAGCGAGCATCACGTATTCAGTGGGGAAAGCCACGAACAGTTTGCCACGCTTCCTGAGGGCTCAAGGAAACAGCAGCTCTCCAGCAGAATCGCCTACAATTCGCTAACAACGATAGGTGTTTCCTCTTGCAGAGGCATTTCGCAGCTGCCGTCACCACTGGCGAGAAGGCTCCCCAGTTCATCGATCGCCTCCTCGCCCACGCCGGTTACTTCAATTTCATTTCTAAGCCTGACTCCTAGGTTGTGAAACACACGCGCGTGCACACACACACACACACACACACGACACCCCGTTCTAGTCCCCCTTCTGTCCTGTGCCATTAGCTGTCAGTGCATATACAGTGCATCAATCAGAAGCGCGTGTGTGTGTGAACGGCACCGAAAGGCAACAGGACTCGGAAGAGAGGAGGGAAGGGGATTCCCTCTGCTCTGCGCGCACACAGACCTTTAGTGGCAGCTGCCTGGTAGCGGGCTCGGTGGTGGGGCAGCTCCTGCGGCGGCGCCTGCAGCCCCAGCGGTAGGACCTGGAGAGAGGAGGAAGGGAGGAGGAGAGAGATGAGCTCCGGGGCACCTTGTGGAGGGAACAGCAAGTAGCAGGAGCAGAGGAGGAGGAGGAGCAGAAGCAGCTGCAATGACCGAGACGCCTGGGTTGCTGTAGCTCCCAACGTGAGGGGTGCGCCTGGGAAGACTTGCCTTCTCCGAGTGGGAAGAGCCTCTCCCCAATCTGCTCCTTAAGAGAGGGCTGTTCCCAACTCGCAATTTACTCTCGTAAGCGGTTACGAAACTGCAGGGAAGGTGGACAGCTGCCACCGGATGATATATGCGCGCCTCTCTCCTCCAGCAAGGGGATCTACTGCTGGAAACTTGCGCATACTTCGCAACATTCCTAAGGCATGAGGAGGGCGAGCGCCGCAGCAGCAGTGCCCTGGGCGGGGAAGGGGGCAGGGGCCGGCGTGCCAAGGCCAGACGGATCTCTGTCTCCTCCGCTTGGGAGCCAAGCTGCAGCCGGATCAGGTTTCCCTGGCGGAGGCGAGGACGATTTTTCAAACTGGGGAACAATGGGAAGAGTGGGGGGGGGACACCAAAAACCTTAATCGAACAGCGTTAGGTGGCGGGGACACCGATTCTGGGCTGCCGGAGGGGGATCGCTGCCCGGTCCAGGGCGCAGATTGAATTAGGTTAGAAAGTCTCCAGTAACTAACTGTCTATTTCAAGTGGGTCCTTTTCCTGCATTGGTGGTTTTACGATACTGCCAGTGATTGAGGCCATTTGCAGAAACGAAAAAAAGAACTCCTCGGCTGAGTGCAAAGCGTGACGCTAGCGACGGTTGTCGCAATCTGCCCTTTACACACAATACAAGCACATGCCCGCTCGGGCTTTGGCAAAGGACAGTGGGGCTCGCAGCGAGAGGGCGCTAGATTATCAGCCGATCAAAGGAAAGTCAAACGTGCAGCGTGCCAAGAAAGAAGAGGGGAAACACTTTGAAGAAGCGCCCTGGCTACCAGCATGTGTGCTGGATTAGTCACCCCTGCTGCAGAGATGTATTGTTGTAAACACAACACACAACAGAGCCTCGAGCTGACAGAATCTAACTAGATGGAAAGGGGACATGGAGGATCCATTGTTGGGGAGGGAGGGCAGAATAAGAGAAAACGAACTGAACCTAAATGAAAGGATACATCTTCCCGATCCGGCCTCCCTATCATAGAATCATAGAATATCAGGGTTGGAAGGGACCTCAGGAGGTCATCTAGTCCAACCCCCTGCTCAAAGCAGGACCAATCCCCAACTAAATCATCCCAGCCAGGGCTTTCCCCCTTCAGATTAAAGTGGGGGCTTCATGGTCACGGCTGGGCGCCAATCTTTCCCCATCCCCAACTATCTCCTCCCCCGCCATCGCACACCCCGCCCTGCCCCCTCCGCTTTCAACCCCTTCACTTATTATCCAGCCTAAATGTCTGCCACTCGCCCCGGGCGAGGGGAAAGTTGTAAGGGAATAGCTCGGGGGGGGGGGGGGGGCGCAGACACCATGGCACAGAGATTCGGAGCTCGGCCAGCCCATCGCTACCTGTGTCTGCCCACTGATGATAACACTAAGGGCCCAGAGACTGTACGCTTTGCAACGGCAATAATACGTTTATCACTGCAACTCCCTGAAATAAACGGTTCCGTTATCGGGTACCTTGCGGAGGTGTTTCCTGTGCGTGGAGACCTAAACAGAGCTCGGATCAGGGAGCTGGGTGATTGTAATTAAAATATCCGGATGTATTTAGTTTGATCAGCCAGTGGCAGGGTAAGACCAACAGACAATTTCAACTTCAGGAACCTGCATATACTGTGTATATCAGAGACAGGTACCTTATGAGAAACAGAAATACGCACAGGCGAGGCCACACAAACGCCCCGATACACACACACACTTCCACACTCCCTCGTCTGTACACGGGGCTCACAAGGCAAAAGCTATACAGCGAAAACGTAGCAATACAGAGTGACTCCGGTATCTGGAGGCTCTCCCACCGCCTGGAGTCAGCCAGCCACACGCAGACATTCTCAGCCTCAACACTCCCAAGCCATAGACACTCTCCTGCCGAAATCAGACACCCGAGCATGCTCCTGCACATACCCGTGTGCATTTGCAGTCACTGACCCACAGCTCTCGCCTTCCTCCACCCCAGAAGCAGCCTGATTCATACCTGCGCTCACCCATCCAAGGCAGCCTGCCAAGCACCAGGAAACCCCTCCGGGCACTGACACCGCCCTCTTTGAAAGACAGAACTGCAGGACACGTAAAATAAGGTGATTTCTTTTTACAGCCCTGCCCTCTTTAACGCGCAGAGGCAGAGCCGTGTTAGTCTCATGGAACAACCAGGCTTTTTTGCAGGCTACATTTGGTGCTCGGTATGACTTCAAAGCCTTTCAGTGTTTAGCTTTTATATGCCATTTACCACCACGTGTGCAGGAAATCGTAAACATTTATTACAGACGGTTACACTTGCAGGAGGCTTTCCCCCTTCAGATTAAAGTGGGGGCTTCATGGTCACGGCTGGGCGCCAATCTTTCCCCATCCCCAGCAAGTATTTGTAAATTAGGAAGCCACGCACAAAAGCCAAGCGCAAGCGCACGCGCACGCGCACACACACACCCCCCACACACACACAAGCTGTGCGTTTGCCTCTCAAAATGCAGCCCGAAGTGACATTCAAATCAGCCACAGACTCGCAGCCACACAAGCTGCCCCCCCCCCCTTTGGTGTATCCACTGCAGCGGTGTTGCAGAGACATTACACCTGGATGCTCCATCCCCAGCACTCTGCCTTTTCTCCCCGAGCTAAGAACAGGAGCGCCACGGTTCCAGCGCTGCTGCATCCGTGGAAGATACTAGGACTAGGGACCGGATTTCTCTTGCTCGCTCTATGTTTGAAGGTTTTCCCCTCCCTCTATACGCGTTCTCCGCAGCAGCGCCCACAAAAGAATTAGAGTAGGAGGGGGAAATTGGTCCTACCATTTATTATCCAACAGCGCGATCTAGCGGTGGATTTAAACCGAGACTTGTTAGGAGGCAGGTGCCATCCATCAGCTAACGTGAAGAGGAAGGAAACGCTTCTACTTAAAAATGGCAATAAATCTTGTGAATTATTTAAAAAATTAAACACAATGGTCAAGAAGGACAACAATAAGAACGCCATACTAGGTCAGACCAATGGTTCTTCTAGCCCAGTAACCTGTTCTTCCAACAGGCCAATTCCAGATGCTTCAAAAAGAATGAACAGAACAGGGCAATTATCAAGTGATCCATGCCCTATGGTCCCTTGTTAGCATCTGGCAGTCCGAGGTTTAGGGACACCCAGAGCATGGGATTGCCTCTCTGACCATCTTGGCTAATAGCCATTTGATGGAACTATCCTACATGAATTTATCTAATTATTTTTAAACTCAGATAATAATCTACATGATTCACCATAATGAAAGAGGAGCAAGAAAACAAGCTACTATCTTTCCGTTTATATATTTATATTGCAGTAGTGCCCAGAGACACACCACACTCAGGTCAGGCTCCAATACCGGTCCATCCTGCAGACATACACAAAGGCATGATCCCTGTTCCAAAGAGCTTAGAATCTAAAAAGACAGAAAGACAAAAAAGATGAAAGGTGGCAAAAGGGACAGGACATACAAGCAAAGGGTGACATTCACTCCAGCACAGAACACAGACTTGTGTACCATTTATGTACCATTTGAGCCCTACTATGAGGATTTATGTGGTACTTAAGTGTGCTTAAGACTTGTGCTGGCCTTCCCTACAGAGATTAATTTCACACAACGCAATCAGAGTGATGGCAGATGAATGGCATGTAAATCAATGGGACTAAATAATAAAATGGGGTCAAATTCTACTCTGATATACACTCTATTTAGCCCCTTTTAATTGAAGTACATCTCTGCACAATTTGAACCATTGCATTTGTTTAAACTCACTTCTGTTCCATTTAATTTTCCCTAAAAACCTGAAAATGCAACTGAGTGCAAATAAAATTACAATTAAGACTTTAAAGGGCAGATTTGTTGGGATTGACCTTTCCCAAAAATATCTTAAGTTTGATGGGCCAAGGGCTGCTGTCCTTACTCCTGCAGTAGTCCCATTGACTTCAATAGACCCAGAATGTTTAAAAAATAAGAAAAAAACATCAAAAAGAGGATAGGCATTTAGAAATTTGGTCCCCCTTTCTAGCATACTCAGAGGAGGATGTCTCTCCAGCTGGCAAGCCAGAATCTTTAGCCAAGGTCTTTGAATATTAACCTGATCCTGAACAATTAATGTACAATGTAGTACATTAACACTTTATTGTAATTTAACCTTAATAAACAGTTTTCAGAAAGAAAGAAATCTTAGAAAACGTGCACGGATATTTCCAGACACTTTGGAAGTGAGTCAACCACTCTTACAACATACCACAAATTCAACTGTCTGGTATTGCTAAAATGCACTTTCCAGAACTTATACCTCCCCCTCACCGATGGATTATCAAATATTCTTGACCTGCTAACCCGCAAACCAGATTTTCAATTTTAGTTTCCTTTCAGCATTTCAGTATGAAGGATGTTCATTTTTTTAAAAACCCATCTCTGTTACCGAAAATAAATTTTTTTAAAGAAATAATATTTGTTGGTGGTGTGTTTTGGATTTTGAATTCTTTTACGGGGTTGACATAACAAAGACTTCTCTCTAAATTCAGTATGCCCCCAGGAAGATTGTTCCAGAAAGAGGGGCATCATTAACTACATTGAAATATTTTTCCAAACAAAAATAAATGAGTGCATCTCAGATGTTTCCCTGTCTTTCACAGTGAAACCACATTTTTCAGAAATGTGCTTTCAGATGTTAGGATGCCAAAGAGTCTGTGATAATCAATACATGAATAATTAAAATAATCTGGATAAAATGAAATATCAGTAATTGTATCTAAAAACAAAAATTAAATTACTTGGCATATTTTTTTAAATGTCACATAAAAGAATTTGGTCACCCATTCTGCAATTGGATTCATATGGATGGAGACCTTTTGAAGTCAATGGGACTCCACACATGTGCAGGAGTCTGCCCACATGGATCTAGATGCAAGACCAGGGATTCACTTCCTATCCCTACCAATTAAGCAGTTTCTGTGAATTTCTTGGTCGAAATCCATCTCCACTGATGTCAACAGCAAAAATTCCATTGACTTCAATGAGACCAGAATTTTACCCCTTGCGTTTAATATTTTGTTTAAATTTATTTTATTTTGCCTCAAGATCTTTAGCTATTAGAAGCCAAATATATTGAAGAACTGGATTTAGAATTTGTGCTTTCATATTCTGCAATCATTTGAAGGTAAAATTATATGATTATTTTTAATCTCCTGTTACTATGTACTTTCATAGTCTGAGTACCTAATATGTGATGCAGAAGGTATTTCTGAAATGCATAAACATTTACTGACTCTCTCCTGTCTGCTTGTTTCTTGGACAAGTATTAAACACATTAAGACCATGCACTCTAGCTCCAAACTGCTCTTTCCTATTTAAAGTGAATAAATGGAAACTCTGGTGACATTTACTTAGATATAAAAGCTCCATTTTTAAATAAATATTGTTACAATTTTAGTAATATGTTCATGTCTTTTTATGTGATTATATGTATACGGGAAACTACAGATTGATTAGAAAATGTGAGCTGCTCTTGAATTTAAAGGAACTTTATAAATAGTGCTCTTGGCAACTTTTCCCATGTTCCCTCAGATTGTATTGCCAGGATAATGCAAAACAGAATATTCTGCAATTCAGAACCATAAAAACCTGGATATCTCTTCCATGTGGCTATCACAGTGGATTTGGCCTTAGTGGTTTCCTGGCAATTGTGCTTGCAAATGTTATGTGCTTTATATGGACACAAAGAGTCAATTTATTCAAATGCCAAACAAGGAATGGTTTTAGAATTAGGAAAAAAGCATTATCTCTAAAGCTATTCTGTTGAGCTCTGATTTACTGTAAAGTTTCTGCCTATGAGCAGATCCACCTACATCCTGCCTTGTTTCCTCCTATGGATTTAAAGAAACAGTACACATATCCTCACAACACTTTCCAGTTGAGTTCAATGTACTGAGGTTTTACAGCACTTCACAGCATGTGAGAGGCTCACGCCCTAAGAGAGGAGGAACAGAATCCAATTATATAATTGTCTGACATGTATTGACATTCATTTTTATTAATTATTATTATTTCTATTCAAGCAGCACCTAAGGATCCCAATCAGGAATCAGAGCCCACTGCACTAGGCATTATAGCAACAGATAACTCAAAAAGAACTCATGCCCAAAGAACTCACAAACTAAGACTCAGATAATATACAAGATGAATAAATTATAGAAGGATGGCAATGTAACATGCAGAAGCTGTTACAGTGGCCTTAGGAGTCACAGACGGTCAGGACAAAGGGATTAATTAAAAGTGAACTGCAAAAAGGGGGTGAAATTGGGGTTGATCTCCATTATGATACCCCAAGAGGGATTCCCTTCTGTGACAGGGCGTCCACCCCACACTGGCATACAAGGGGTTAATAGAGCCCTAGGGAGGCTCTGTGGGAAGCAGCCAATAGGAGAGAGGCTGCAAGGAGCAGCCAATCATGGCCCAGTGGGTTCACATAAAAGGAGCTGCAGGACCAAAGTCAGTCAGTCAGTCACTGTTGGGAGCTTGAGGAGAGAAAACTGCCCCAAGTAGGCTGCAACCCCATAGCACCTTGGACAGAGCAGTGCAGGCAGGGACCTGGGGAATAGAGAAGCAGCTCTGGACGGGCTACTGGTACTGAGTAGGGTGCTGTGGCCATGGAGAAGTGGCTCAGAGAAATGCAACGGTAGTCAAGGCAAGGAACACAGTAGGTGACTGTGATTCAAAAGGTCCCTGGGCCAGGAACCAGAGCAGTTGGTGAGGTCCCCGCACTCACCACTGTGGAAGTGCCTGGATAGTTGATGCAGATCCCCCAGAAGGTGACATGGCTGGAGGGCTGTGTCATTAAGAGGGTGCCGTGTTCCTTGGAGTGACATGGATCTGAGAGCAGCCAGGACAACAAGTGAGGTGCCATCGGGAGAGAGCGTACTGACCTGCAGAGCTAATCCCCAGGGTGAACAGTAGGAGGCGCCACTCTGGTGAGTCATACCTGTCACACCCCCAAAAAACACTGTTTTTGGGGTTTTTTTGCTTTTGTAAACTTTAAATATATAAGGTCTCCCAGATTTTGCTGGATGATTCTTTAGAAGACAAAAGAACTTGAGTGGGATCTTTCTCAGTGCTCAATTTAAGTAGCAGAGTGTAGAAACTTTCAGGAAGATCTTTCCTCTGATCTGTCAGCAACTTAAGCTATACAGGAGTCAATTCATCGAAACTAAAACCAGAGTTTTAAACAGTCTGGCTACAAATTCCTTACTCATGTTTCACTTCTTTGCTACTTCTGCTAATTGTGTTTATTTAGTCTATATTTTAATTGGTATATTGTGTAAAATACCAGTGTTTTATTACTACTGGGTAAGGTATACTTGGCTATACCTCTAGGTGGATGCTAAAAAATGCTAGTTTGACCCAAAAAAGACACTGTTAATCCATTGCTTGTTAACTGTTATGGTTCTGGATAGGCTTGTTACCCATTGTAAATGTCTAATCATTTTTGGAATCCCATTAAGCTCTTGACCTCAGTGATATCCTGTGACAGAGTTCCACAAATTAAGTGTGCACCGTGCGGACAAGCATTTCCTTTTATCAGTCTTAAATTTACTCCCTTTCAATTTCATTGAGAGTCTCCTAGTTCATGTATTGTAATAAAGGGAGGATGAGTGTCTAATCTAGCCTCTTTCTGTCATTCATTAGATGAATAAGATGGGACATGAGAGATATTTAACATAATCTCTGATGCAAACAGTCCAGTCTTTTCAGTCTCTCAAGTTATGAGACCAATTATACATCCTAATGCAGGTTAGATGGCATACCAGAGTTTGACCCTGATCCTGCAAGACAGCAGGCTTGGATTTCTGTAATTGAGTCATTTCAGCAGGTACATAATAAATTAGAAGGATACAGTAAGACATTTTATTACCGCCTTAACCCATGAGAAATTACCCATCTTAGAAAAGCTGTTCTTTTCCCAGCTATTCCTTACAATATATATATGATCAGTTTCCTTTCCAGTGGTTTTTATATTCCTTGGTAAATTAGGCATTAAACTAATATTGCGCATGCCATAAAATGCACAGTAAAAATAGAATACATCTTTTAGGCCCGATCTTCCTTGGCAGATTTCCAGCCAGTGACATGAGAAGAACTCCATCCTGCATTTATTTATTTGGACAATTTCAGATCCTTCCATTTCAGTACTGGAATTCAGAGGGCATCACTAGTCTGACCGCCCATTATGAGAAATGGTGTCTTAATTTACCAAGCTCAAACTTCCAGCACTGGTTCTATCTTAAATCTCAGCATTTACTGGACAGGATATGAAAGCAGAGCGTCTCAGGAGAGTGCTATGGCAATGAAATCATTGTTTAGGATAGCTCTCGCCAGGTGCATTTTCCTTAGTAACTGTTAACTCCATTTAGTTTTTATAACTGATCTTTCTCATCATCTAACTTTCTGAAAATGTAAAGTGATCACGTGGATAAACAAACAAAGATAAACTAAACAAGTCAGTCAAAACCAGAGATATTAATAGAAAGGAACTAGATTTCTAATTTGATTGGGAAGTTTTATAAAAGCCAGTGCTTTTTAAACAGTCATTGAAAAAATTAATGGTTTCTCTGATATTAACACTGAAACACAAGGGGCAAGAGAGGGCAAATGTGAATGCCCCCAATTTCCACATTAATTTAAAAAAAGTTCCAAATTGAGTTGTATGTTCATTTATATTATTTCAAAGAGATTGGTTTGTAATTTTAGGACTCAATCTTGGACTTGTTACTCAGGCAAAATGCCCCAGTGAAGCCAATGGCAGTTTTCCCTGAGAAGGAAGTGCAGGAAAGGCCTTAAACTAGACAAATAACAGCCAAGACCACTTCACATTTACATGTCAATCTGCCAAGGCTCAAATGTAAAACATGGTGTGCAGAATTGTATCCATAAAAGGTCACATAAATTCCTTTGAAATCTAACACAATCAGCTATGCTGTCTATATTCAGCTACTGTCATGGCTAGGTTTTTTTTTATGCTGATTTTTTTTATACAAAGAAAAGAAGAGTCTTATATAAAGGACAAATTATATGTACTCTTTTATATAACCATATACACTAATCCCTGGTACTCTAGTGAAGTTAGACCAGAGATGAATCTGGTGCATTCAGTTTAATTATTTCTATAGCTATTTTTCATTAAATTTTTCCATACATAATGTTATTCCACAACACCATGACTGTGATCCCTGGTTTTCCTCTAACTGACAGGTCACTGGGCGATCAACAATCTGCCAGGGAGAATTTATCATCCAAAAAGACACACAATTCTCTTGAATTATACTGGCCAGTAGTTATTACTTGTGGAACATTGTAATACAATATACCTGACACATCCCCTTTTATCAGACTTATGATTAAAGGATGATGATGATCAGAACTGGTTTTCCTTGCATTTATTAATTTTTGTATTTCTTAAATACGGTCACCCCCTACATGGAATTCCAAAACATTAACACAAAAAGAAGCTTGAAATGATAGAGGTTTAATTTCTGAACATGGATACACCGATTTGTAACCTCACTTTCATGAGCCCACGTTTCTGATGTCCACGAACTTCAATACACATTGTGATGGCAGATCTGCAGAGGGGAGGGGAAAAGGGGCATTTATGTCTAAGGTGAGAGGCAGCCCTGATATAGAGGCACAGAGTCAATGGTTAGATATAAATGGATGACCAAACCATAGCTTCATAGCCAGTGGGTGCTGGTCCTATATATGGTACAATTAATGGCACAGTGGTAACTTTAAAAGCCATTAGGTCCAATGCTGTCCCCATTTAGCTCTCCCCTTGGGTATAAAAGGCCTTAAACACAATGAAACTACCATGGTTATACTGCTTTGAGGGGACAAACTACAAAATGACCACCTAGGGGGACTCTACTCCCAGAGAGGTTCAGAGAATGGCAGGGGGCAACGTGACAAACTCTCATAGATATCAACAGGTCATGACACAGGTCCATAGTACTAAACACCCTACACAGGGGCCTCAGACACTAAACATCCCCAGACTAATTACACAAAATATATTGGTATGTTGATGGGCCACCACTGAAAATCCTCTGATACATTTATGGAGAGCATCACATTTGGGGAGTTATATACTGGCAGCCACTAGAATGTAATAACTAGGGCCCTACCAAATTCACGGTCCATTTTAGTCAATTTCACGGTCACACAATTTTAAAAATCATAAATTTCATGACTGCAGCTATTTAAATCTGAAATTTCACAGTGTGGTAATTGTTGGGGTCCTGATCCAAACAGGAGTTGTGGGGGGGGGGTTCACAAGATTGTTTGGGGGGGGTTGTGGTACTGCTACCCTGACTTCTGCGCTGCTGCTGGCAGCAGTGATGCCTTCAGAGCTGGGCAGCTGGAGAGTGGCAGCTGCTGGCTGGGAGCCCAGCTCTGAAGGCAGCAACATAGAAGTACGGGTGGCATGGTAGGTATTACTACTCTTACTTCTGTGCTGCTGCTGGAGAGGCACTGCCTTTAGAGCTGGGTGCCAAGCCAACAGCCTCTGCTCTCTGGCTTCCCAGCTCTGAAGGCGGCACTGAAGTAAGGATGGGATTACCACGACCCCCGCCCCAATAACCTTGCGACACCCCCCCCAAATCCATTTTGGATCTGGACCCCCAATTTGAGAAACGTTGGTCTCCCCCCATGAAATCTGTAGACTATACGGTAAAAGCACACAGAAGACCAGATTTCATGGTCCGTGATGCGTTTATCATAGCCATGAATTTGGTAGGGCCCGAATAATAACTTACCTTAAGTGACTGTCATCCTATGTCCTTTAGATCTGAGCACAGCAGCCGGAAATGAATTGCATTTACAGGGAGAAAGTGGCGTCTGGAGGAGAAGGATTTTTTAAATTTTGCAATTCTACTTTGAAAAGTGACTTTGTATAAGTGGCATTGGAGAAGCCTGCGTCTCTCAATGATTCCATATAAAATTTTCTTAGTTTCAAAGTAAAAATTTTTTTTTTCCTAACTTGCAGCTCTGCAAACTTAGCCTGGGATCTGAGGGTCAAGCTAGAGTCTTTTCTTTTAATATATCATCACCAATAATAACAAGCCTGCTGGCCTAATTATGTCCTCAATAATACCTGTGCAACTCCCTTATCTTCATACCATGCCCTCAGTTACTACTATGCAGCCTTACTGAACAGCAATCGGATTCTAATCTGCATTCCTTGCATATCTAAAATTCCTATGGACCTCTATGTGAGTTTTGAGTGAACAAGGAATATAGGATCAGACATGAGCTGAGCTACTTAATATAAAAGTACTGTCTGTCATTACACGCAGGTGTCAGTGTAACCCACACACCTTCTGGGTGTGGTGTTGTGTGCCACCCAGTGGCACCAAGACCACGAGAGAGAGATTAATGAGTTGCCTCTACAGTCTTAGCTACCAGCTAGTTGACTTTTAGCTCATGCAGTAGAGGCTCATGCACTAAGCTCCAGAGGTCCCCGGTTCAATCCCGCCCGGCAGTGACTGGGGTCTGTTGGCATTACATCAGCAGCCCAGTCACTTGAAAATGCCACATCAATTATCCTTAAAAAAATAAACTTGCCATCCTGCATTACTAATATTAGAACTACTCTACTGTGTAAACAATTGAGGGGGAGGAAGCTTAATGATAAAATGAACTCTTCTTGTGCCCTCTCTCATACCTGTATCCTTCACACCAGCGGTTGGCAACCTTTCAGAAGTGGTGTGCTGAGTCTTCATTTATTCACTCTAATTTAAGGTGCTGGATGATGGGATGTGCGTTGCATCCCAGAGTGCTAAAGGAGTTGGCGGATGTGATTGCAGAGCCATTGGCCATTATCTTTGAAAACTCATGGCGATCGGGGGAGGTCCCCGATGACTGGAAAAAGGCTAATGCTCAGTGCCCATCTTTAAAAAAAGGAAGAAGGAGGATCCTGGGAACTACAGGCCAGTCAGTCTCACTTCAGTCCCTGGAAAAATCATGGAGCAGGTCCTCAAGGAATCAATTCTGAAGCACTTAGAGGAGAGGAAAGTGATCAGGAACAGTCAGCATAGATTCACCAAGTCGTGCCTGACTAATCTAATTGCCTTCTATTACGAGATAACTGGCTCTGTGGATGAAGGGAAAGCAGTGGATGTGTTGTTCCTTAACTGTAGCAAAGCTTTTGACACTGTCTCCCACAGTATTCTTGCCAGCAAGTTAAAGAAGTATGGGCTGCATGAATGGACTATAAGGTGGATAGAAAGCTGGCTAGATTGTCGGGCTCAACGGGTAGAGATCAATGGCTCCATGTCTAGTTAGCAGCTGGTATCAAGTGGAGTGCCCCAGGGGTCGGTCCTGGGGCCGGTTTTGTTCAATATCTTCATAAATGATCTGGAGGATGGTGTGGATTGCACCCTCAGCAAGTTTGCAGATGACACTAAACTGGGAGGAGTGGCAGATACGCTGGAGGGCAGGGATAGGATACAGAGGGCCCTAGACAAATTGGAGGATTGGTCCAAAAGAAATCTGATGAGGTTCAACAAGGACAAGTGCAGAGTCCTGCACTTAGGACAAAAGAATCCAATGCACCGCTACAGACTAGGGACAGAATGGCTAGGCAGCAGTTCTGCAGAACAGGACCTAGGGGTTACAGTGGACGAGAAGTTGGATATGAGTTAACAGTGTGCCCTTGTTGCCAAGAAGGCCAATGGCATTTTGGGATGTATATGTAGGGGCATTGCCAGCAGATCGAGGGACGTGATCGTTCCCCTCTATTCAACATTGGTGAGGCCTCATCTGGAGTACTGTGTCCAGTTTTGGGCCCCACACTACAAGAAGGATGTGGATAAATTGGAGAGAGTCCAGCGAAGGGCAACAAAAATGATTAGGGGTCTGGAACACATGACTTATGAGGAGAGGCTGAGGGAACTGGGATTGTTTAGCCTGCAGAAGAGAAGAATGAGGGGGGATTTGATAGCTGCTTTCAACCTGAAAGGGGGTTCCAAAGAGGATGGCTCTAGACTGTTGCAGTGGGGGAGGTTTAGATTGGATATTAGGAAAAACTTTTTCACTAAGAGGGTGGTGAAACACTGGAATGCGTTACCTAGGGAGGTGGTGGAATCTCCTTCCCTAGAAGTTCTTAAGGTCAGGCTTGACAAAGCCCTGGCTGGGATGATTGTCGGGTATCGGTCCTGTTTTGAGCAGGGGGTTGGACTAGATGACCTCCTGAGGTCCCTTCCAACCCTGATATGCTATGATTCTAAGGTTTCACGTGCCAGTAATACATTTTAATGTTTTTAGACTGTCTCTTTCTATAAGTCTATAATATATAACTAAACTATTGTTGTATGTAAAGTAAATAAGGTTTTTTAAATGTTTAAGAAGCTTCATTTAAAATTAAATTTAAAATGCAGAGCCCCCGGGCTCGTGGCCAGGACCTGGGCACTGTGAGTGCCACTGAAAATCAGTTTGCGTGCCGTCTTTGCCATAGGTTGCCTACCCCTGCTTTACACATAATAGTTTCTTTCTAGTGCCTCAGTATCTCCCGTTTGCAAATAGATTTCACACCATTATGCTAAAAATTCCCTTTTCTATTGTCCTGAAGTATCAGAAGAGGAAGTGATAGTCAGTCATCTCTCTTTTTGGAAAGAAGCAGGAACCAACCCTCACATTCCCAGAGAAGCTAAGGCAGCAGCTGGGAACTTCCCCAGTACTTTTATCTCTAGCAGATACTTTAACAAAATACTAATGGGGAGTGGACATGAGTTATTAATAAATGGATATTAGTGCATAGGTAAGGTGCTGGATTAGCCTCCAGGAGAATGGGGTGCTCTGTTTATCTACAGAATGTCTACAGTTCTGACAACAGCAGTGCAAGCTTCAGTGCATCCTCTTCTCAGTACCTCAGACCTAGCCCAAAGAGGAGATAGGATTTTTTTGTTTGTTTGTTATTCCATAAGACCTATTCCATCCCTTTTCTCTGGGCCAAGACTGCTATCAAGCATGCCAGTTGGTTCCAATTGTTGTAGTGATTTTGTAATGTAAACGTCTGCTTACTGGAAACTGGCATGAGCCTAGCACATTTATTTCAAGTAGACTAAGCAGCCATCAGATGATAGTGAGTTCCAGTCACTACCAACCTGGACTAGATTTGAACAGCAACACAGAGGTAAAGGTCTCTCACACAGGTATCCCAAACTTCACTCCACTTTTAAAGAGCACTGTATTAAGGTTTTCTCCCCAATAATTCTTCAGTGGATAATGTCTCTGCTGTGGGATCATATATGTTTTTAATAGAATTTATTTGTAACTATTAACTAATGAAGTAATATCAGAGAAGGCTGCTCTTGCCTTGTCACTTTCCCCATGTGAAGCAGTCCAGTCGGAGTATGCATGCTATCTCCAGAAATTAGCAAATCCAAATGCTGATTATGGTTCCTGATTCTGTTTTACCAAGAATTTCTTGTCATGGGAACTTTTGTATTACTTACCTGATCAAAATCAATAGGAGCTGCTGTGTGCTCAGCACTTCTGAAAATCAGACCATTTATTTAAATACTTAAATACAGATTTACAGGTCTAAGTTTAGGCCCCCATTTCTGAATATTTTGGCCCAAGTGAAAAAATATACTCCGGTACTTCTGCACTGCCCTGTAGATCTGTGGCATAGTGGTCCCAGTGGGACACATTCAAACCACACACACAGCACATACTAGTACCCCACACTCTATTTAGCAAAATGTGTCTCTCTGCTTGTAAGAGATCACTAAGAAAGCCTTGATAAAAATGTTGGCCTGATCCCTACACAGCTTGTAATTTTTCCACTGAGCAGCAGAGATCAGTAAAATGTTTTAATTATGTACTGTATTTCCGTTTAGCATACTGTTGCAATAGATAAGACTGATTTTGTGTGTGTGTGTGTGTCAGCCTTTCCATTATAAATGTTTATTCCCAAATAGGTAGACATCCACAGTAAAAATTCACATCATGATGAACCTTGACATAGAAGCATTTTGTTTTTTAATCAAATTGATTTTAAAAAAAATCTGAAGTTAAAAGGGCTTGAGCCAACCTAAACAGCCTCCAGAGCTGCCAGCACATGAAAGCTCCCTGTACTCAACAGGAATGGAGGCTACTCACCGTTCTTCAGAGAAACCCCCTTCTTCAGCTGCTGAAGAAGGCCTGATCAGGACTTTGCACCTGCTCCTTCTCCAGATAAGTGTCTATCAATCACAGAAGTGTCTATCACAGAATGAACAGAATGTTCAGAATTACTTCAGTGAACTTCCTCAGGAAGTCCTAGAGACATCCTTACATGGGAGTGAGCACTTCACTAGCTGATCCCACACCAGTCATCCAGCCAATAACTTTAGATGGACCATAGCCCAGAGTTTACTCTAAGGCTCTTCCCTAGTTGGCAGGTCTAGCCCCAGGGTCAGCAAATAAGAGCCATTTATATTAGCTACTTAGTTTCTTTGTTATTGTTCCAGTTTTTGTGAGGAACAGGCAATTAGAAACTTTTGCTTTTCCCTCTGAAGCTGTCCATAGCTTTCTTCCTACTCTGAGGGGGCTCAGGAGGGCTATAGTCCTACTAATGCTGTGTCTGTTTCCTATACAAATGCATCAGTCAGGTCACTATTGCTCCCTCCCATCTCTTATTAATTCCTATTCTTATGTGCCGGGACATGGTTATGTGAATGAATAAGTGAGAGTTGTTTATAAAACCAATGGGCTTTTAGGAAAGGTCATTAAACCTAATCATTTTCTGAGAGAATGGTCAATGGAAGACGGGTGACATTATTGCATACGCTGTGTCAATGAGGGTTTCCTTGTCATTTGTTTACTTTTTCTGGGCTGTGATTGTCTGAAATTCATCTTGGGGATTATAAATTTAACACTCTGTCTAGTGATGGTGCAAACCTGTTGAGTGATGATAAACTGCTTGAGTTAGACTTTTTTCCAACAGTTCACATGATGCGAAACACCCCATTCATAAGCAACCTCACTTTACTTGATCATGACAATTTGTGAAACAGCCATCTGTGGAGAACAAAACATAATCCTCCCAGCAAGTCAACTAACTACATAATCATCAGACTGAAAGGGAGGAAAAACCTCTATCCAGTACAAGCTCTATAAAAGCCAGAATCTCAGCTGGGGTAAATGGCAGGGCTAACAGTGGGATTACTCCTGTGCTTAACATTAGGTATGTGCTTATGTAACCCATGCCTGCTTGGTGTGGCACTCTGTCCCCCTCTAATGGTGGCTAGACCACCTAGAGATTGACTGAGCTTGCTATAGGCTTGGTTAAGAGGAATACGCTTTTAAGCTCAGGCAGTAGAGGCTCATGCATTAAACTCCAGAAATCCCTGGTTTGATCCGAGCCAATGATGACTGAGGTCTGTCACTTACATACCTTCCTGAATTGGAGCCAAACTCTTTTGAATGTAGCATTGTATTATACAAAGATAATGGTTTAATTCAGAAAGTGGCAATGTTGCTGTAATACAGTGGCTAGACTTACATAATCATCAGTAGTTCTCACTCAATAACCACCTTTCCACAAAGGCTATCAGTATGCTCAGAAACAAAGTGGAGAGAAGTTTACTAATAGCCCTTGCTACTTCAACTACAAGAGCTGGTTTTAAAAAAAAGTTTTTGTGAATTTTTAAAAAAAAAATTGGAATTTTCAAAATTATTCACGTTTCATTTTTCAATGTAAAATTTTTGAGTTTTTTTAAAAATTGAAAAGGTTAGATGGGAAAAACTTCTCTCATTCTTTTACCTTTTCTCTCACTGGAAAAGGAAAAAACAGTGAGAAAATAGGGTTTTAATAATTTTTTTAATCAATATCAATTCTATGTGAGTTGAAAACCACTTTTCACCAGAACTTCATATGAAATTTTGTCTGTCTCCATTTGCTACACCAGTTTTATATTAACTAACAGCCACTGAAAAAAATCAAACTTACAAAAATATGTTAGACCTCACAAATGGACTTTCTTGTTGATGGACATTCACTCATTTTAACTTTCTTCTACTATCCTCTTTTGGAAGAGCAACAGACATGACATACATGCTCCCTGTTTGGATGCTTGCTATCAAGGGACAAAAGATATGATACAGGTTTTTAAAATTGCACCTTGATGGAGCGATGAGTGGTTGTTCTTGTGGGAAACATCTCTTGCACATCTAGAATGTGAGATACTCAGGCCCATAATCTCAAAGCTATTTATGTACCTAACTCCCATTAATTTCAAAGGGAGTTAGGAACATAAATACCTTTTGAGGATCTGGACCTAAGTGTCTTATTTACTAACTGCATTTTATTCCTGCAGGTCTTCAAGAAATTCTTAAATGTGATCTACACTTAAAATTTAGGCCAACGTAGCTGTGTCTTTCAGTGTATGAAAAATCCGTGCCCCTGAGCACTGTAGCTATGCCAGCCTAACCCCTGGGGCCAGTATAGACACAGCTACATCAATAGAAGAATGCTTCCATTGACCTAGGGAGGTGATGTTCCTACAGCAACTGGGAAAAATCCTTACATGAGAGTAGACTATGTCTACTCTGCAGTTATGCTGACATAGGTATGGTGCTGTAGCTATGCTGGCGTAGCCCACTAGTATAGACAAGGTGTCAAGCTAGAGAGACTATGGCAGGAGAGGCTCTAGTCATTCTGCGCTCTGGATCTTTGTGGTAAATTAAGCTATTTTAGTTAAAGACACCATCAAAAACTTCTTAAATTTCTACAGAATTTTTTTACTGTGGACTAATTTCTTACACCCTACTCCTTGTGCAATCAGTGGGAACTATATTTTCATTATCCAATGGCTACAACACCTCTGACAGCCTCTGAGAAGAGATTACTATATAGTGTGGCTATTTGCAACAGGAGTATCATTTTATTACAGTGAGAAACCATGGGGACCATTTATCTTTGACCCCTGGGAACAATACTCCTGTGGCACTGAAATATGAGTTGACAATTTTCCATTACAGACAGAAAAGGAGTACTTGTGGCACCTTAGAGACTAACCAATTTATTTGAGCATAAGCTTTCGTGAGCTACAGATCACTTTAGCTCACGAAAGCTTATGCTCAAATAAATTGGTTAGTCTAAGGTGCCACAAGTACTCCTTTTCTTTTTGAGAATACAGACTAACACGGCTGTTACTCTGAAACCTGCCATTACAGACAATATTTAAATACACTGCTTTCCATTTTCTGCAATGTACTATTATAACATTACTATGTCCTTGGCTCTTTCATGTTTTGTTTTGCAGCATTCCTGATTGCTTCCAGAAAGCCTTCATTTGTTTGGGTTTTTTTTTTTAAACTATAATCTCCATGTCTTTCTGCACAGTCATTTCTGCTATAGCCCCTTATGAGTGTGTATGTAAACCCCAAAAAGACATGATTGATGGATATATATATATATATATATATATTCATTCTAATTTTAATGGAAGAACTTGTTCTTACCTGATCATTCCTTTTCAGGTATTCCACATCCACCAGTCATCACCTTGAGGTTTTCTATGTCTAAGGCATATAGCAAACCTGATTAGACTTGTCAGGGACTGGCAGGTGGCTCAGCTCCACTCCCAGAAAATCCCATCAGTGAAAATTCCAGAGCTGTGAATACACTAAATGAGCTAGTTTACACTTAAATATTAGAACTACATAAATTCTGTGCATTGCAGAGACAAGACAGAAAAATATATCTTTATAAAGAGATACAAAAAAGATCCTGCCATTTTTGAGAAATCAGACTGATGGACTTGGGAACCTGAAGAAAGGAAAGTATCAGTTTCTCTTGAATTCCCTTGGGCATGTAACAAGTAACAAATGAAACTTCTGTTAAAATGTACTGTATATAAATATTGATACTCCACAGGATGATAAATTGTTTTACCAAGGCACCACAGTGAGCAGTAAATACTCTTCTACCCAAGGCACCAGCTGCCACTATTTTCAAATTTATCTTGGTGGTGTTTTCTAAAGGAGCTGCATTGATTGTGAGGCTTCTTTGCAAATATCCTCATAGAAAGAGATTGGATTGTACATAACCATTTAGCTAACACATGCCAATTCAGGCCTATGATGATTTAATCCAACAGCAAACATATCTGTGTTATTCATAGGAATGAGCCATCACCCAAACAAGGCTTGACAAATAGGGAGACAAGGTAGAAGAGAACAGGCCTCAGACTGTTTCCTCTCCCTGCTGGGTCTACAGCCTTGTGCATTCCTGAGGTAAGAAGTGAATCCAAGTATTCCCATTTGCTGCAGAGTATCAAACAGGTAAAGTTTTTTTTAATGGTACAGACAGCTGGTACCTTTAAATATATTGACAGGTACTCATTTGCTGAACACACACGGTACATTCAAAAGCACAAAGGATTTATTTTGGTTTCATTTTAAAAAATAAGTGATCACAGAAGATGTGTTATTCATTTTGGAGGTTTTTTTGTCTTTTGGGGGATGTTTTTGTTTTTGCTTTATGCTTCAAACAGACTTTAGGAAAGCTAAACTAAAGAGGTTTTAGTAAGCAGGACTGTCTGAAAAACAAGACTGTCCATCGTTTCATGTGAATGCTTGTGCAATAATATATGTTGGAAATGTACATTTAGTTCTGACTCACAATGAACTCTCACCACATAAATGACTTCTTTGCAGTCAGATTTGACTGATCAGGGTCTGTTTGTGCATAATTTTGTCTGACTCGCTTTAGCAGTTATACAGCACAAGCTCCATCTCTTTGATACGTATATACAGCATAATCAGGACATGATGAGGGAAAGGAAGAATAAGGCACTTGTATCTCAATGAAAGACTGCTGAAGCAATATGCAATAGTAAGGAATAATGATGGCCAGTATGACAGTTTAGAGAAGCAATGGGGGGTGAGGGGGACCCCATAAGTTACAAGGCCAGAAGGGACCTAGCCTGACCTCCTGTACAACACAGGCCATAGGACTTCCCTGAATAAATTCCTGTTTGAACTAGAGCATATCTTTCAGAAAAACATCCAATCTGGATATAAAAATTGCCAGTGATGAAGAATCCATGACAACTCCTGGTGAGTGGTTCCAGTGTTTATTTACCTTAACTGTTAAGGTGCAAATTTATTTCCAGTCTGAACATGTCTGGCTTCAACTTGCAATCATTGGATCTTGTTATACCTTTATCTGCTAGATCTGCATGTAGTAAGGTGAATATGTAGATCTCATTGTTTAGATCTCCTGAAGAAATGGTAGGTGCCCTCAAGGCTGCTTTTACATCTTTCAGTTGTTATATCTGAAGAGGCTGGCAGCTATGTACAGAGCTGTGGATGAGTGGTTCTATTCTTACCACAGTGATCCCAGAGGATGGCACTGATCAGCTCAGCATCTGCAGGCATCTCTTCCATCACGGCTCCTGTTTGTGAATGTGAGGCTGCCTCAGCATGTGAAGGGGAGAATGAAGGGATGATTTGGGCTGCAGCTCCATCACGTGCTAACACTCAGTCAGCTCCCCATCTTGCAGTTACATTGAGACAATGCAGGTACAGCTCTCCCTCTCTTCCTCCTGTCAATTCCATTCCTCTATCCTTCAGCCTTCTCTTGTCACTCATGTGTGCCCTTTTCACATGCACTGATCTCCCTCATGCAGCAGTCTTTTCTCCTTTAAATCCCTCAACACCCGTTTATTAGGATTGCTGTTTCCTCACTAGTCTCTCCTTATTGCAACAGGCTGTGTACATGTGACAATTCCCTGGAAGTCTTAATGTGAAAATCTATTCTATTCCTTCCTCACGTCTGTTCTACGTAGTGCTCCTGGACACAGACTTGTCATATTTCAGTTGTCTAAAGTAGCACGCTTACCTGTAGCACTCCAAAACTCCATGATTTCAACTGTGGTAATAGTGAGATGTATGATGGGCAGAAATGCTCTGAAAACAAAATATGAAGTAGACTGGCACCCAGATTCCGCAATCACCTTAGTTTCACTTAGGACAGGAGGGAAGAAATGTGTTTAAAAACCCCAAACCTTTGCTTGTTGGTCATTTAAATGCATGCCTAAGGCTTATACCAATAGGCAAACAATAGATATTTTACAAATTGGAAAAAAAAATGACTGGGTAAAAGTTTTTCCCCAAATAAAAAGTTACTTTTCTGGGTTATTTTAGTATGAAAGGTTCCTTAAACAAGAGGACATGCCCCTTGTTCAAGTACATTCCAATTCTTTTCCATCAGCTACAGCACTTATCTGATTCTGGCTACAAAAATGCTGTTTGGTTGTCCTGCTGGTGCAATTATATACACTAGAGATAATTTTCTATGATGCCCTTCTATTGTTAAATGCAGTAGAGCAGTAATAGCATTTAAAAAAAAAACATCTCCATGACGTTAAGTCCTGCCCTACTCACTTTAACATTGCTCATAACCCATCACCATTCATTCTCTGTAACGGTAGGTATCTGTGTATGTGCTATTACAACAGGGAACAATTCTGACCTAGGACTTTGGTTACTAATGAAGTATAAGTGTCTACTATTATAAAACCACCTGTAACTGCATTAGTCAGGGGAGTTGTTCTGGATTTACACCTGGAAAATGGAGATCAGACTCTGTATTACTGTGCTGGACTTTCCTCCTTCAGTTTCATTTATTGCTTTACCCTGTACCAAAAACCTAGTATTGCTACTAGTTGTGAACATGACAAGAACAACCAAGTAGTTTACAGTTGACTGCTTTGATTTATCCTGATCAGTTTAGAAGCAGCCTTGTTCAGTCTGAGATTACAGAAGTCATAAAATAAACTGGTATCTCTTACTGCTGCTGAAATGAGCAGAAAACACACTTTTCAAGTATACACATGAGCAAGGCAAGTACACAGAAAGATACAGAATTTCATGAAATAAACAAACATGGGGTTTTAATAAGTTGTTTAAGAAAAAGCACCAAGGAGACCAACCAGAGATGTGAATTTAACCCAAAAGAGCTCCCACCATCACCACACAAACAAACATATATATATTTTCATTCTGTAAGTATATAGAATCATAGAATATCAGGGTTGGAAGGGACCCCAGAAGGTCATCTAGTCCAACCCCCTGCTCAAAGCAGGACCAATTCCCAGTTAAATCAAGTATAGTGTGTTCCCTTGCAGGCTCAATGATGCTGTCTTAGCTTGGTGAAGCAGTGAGAGGAAAGATACTTTTTCTGTTTTTAAACACATAGTGCAGGAGGAGTAGAATTTCCTATCTCAGTTTTTAGGTACTTTAAACATGTTATTTTAAAACCAAAATGCTACACATATGGCCTATTAAACCTTCCAACTTGAAAATTTTCTTCATTTCTGACCAAAGATAAAGTTAGATATCAATCAAAACTTACAGAATTTTATTTTTCCTGTAAATTACTGTAAGGTCTAGCTTAGACTTCAATTAAACTAGAAATCAAAAGTTAGATACTTCACATTTTCTCCTGTATTCAAAACACTTTCACTTTTTACTGAACTATGTACCAGATGACTGGAGGATTGCTCATGTGACCAATTTTTAAAAAGGGCTCCAGAGGTGATCCTGGCAAATACAGGCCTGTAAGCCTGACTTCATTACTGGGCAAACTGGTTGAAACTATAATAAAGAACAATATTGTCAGACATACAGATAAACATAATTTATTGAGGAAGAGTCAACATGGTTTTAATAAAGGGAAATCATGCCTCACCAATCTACTAGAGTTCTTTGAGGTGGTCAACAAGCATGTGGACCCAAGGGATCCAGTGGATATAGTGTACTTAAATTTTCAGAAAGCCTTTGACAAGGACCCTCACCAAAGGCTCTTATGCAAAGTAAGCTGCCAAGGGATAAGAGGGAAAGTGCTCTCATGGACTGGTAACTGGTTAAAAGATAGGAAACAAAGGATCTGTAAAATGGTCAGTTTTCAGAACAGAGAGTGTTAGATAGTGGTGTCCCCCTGGGGGTCTGTTCTGGGACCAGTCCTATTCAACATATTCATAAATGATCTGGAAAAGGGGGTTAATAATCAGGTGGCAGAATCTTGCAGATGATACAAAATTACTGAAGAGAGTTAAGACCCAGCAAACTGCAAAGAGCAACAAAAGGATCTCTCAAAAGTGGGTAACGGGCAACAAAATGGCAGATGAAATTTAATGTTGATAAATGCAAAGTAATGCACATTGGAAAGCATAATCCAAACTATACATATAAAATGATGGAGTCTAAATTAGCCGTTACCACTCAAGAAAGATCTTGGAGTCATTGTGCATAGTTCTCTGAAAACATCCACTCAATGCAGAGGCAGTTGAAAAAGCAAACAGAATGCTGGGAATAATTAAGAAGGGGATAAATAATAGGACAGAAAAGATCATGTTGCCTCTATTAATCCATGATATGCCTACATCTTGAATACTGTGTGCAGATGTGGTCACCCCATCTCAAAAAAGATATATTGGAATTGAAAAATTCAGAAAAGGGCAACAAAAATTATTAGGGTTATGGAATGGCTTCTGTCTGAGTAGATATTAAGACTGGAACTTTTCAGCTTGGAAAAGAGATGGCTAAGGGGAGATATGATTGAGGTCTATAAAATCATGACTAGTAGAGAAAGTAGATAAGGAAGTGTTTACTACTTCTCATAACACAAGAACTAGGGGTCACCAAATGAAATTAATAGGCAGCAGGTTTAAAACAAACAACAAGGAAGTATTTCTTCACACAATGCACAGTTAACCTGTGGAACTCCTTGCCAGAGGATGTTGTGAAGGTCAAGAATATAACAGAGTTCAAAAAAGAACTAGATAAATTCATGGAGGATAGGTCCATCAATGGCTATAAGTCAGGATGGGCAGGAATGGTGTCCCTAGCCTCTGTTTGCCAGCAGCTGGGAATGAGCATCGGGATGGATCACTTGACGATTACCTGTTCTGTTCATTCCCTCTGGGGCACCTGGCACTGGCCACTGTCGGAAGACAGGATACTGGGCTAAATGGACCTTTGGTCTGACCCAGGAGGGCCATTCTTATGTTCTTTCTTTCTTTCTTGCAATTTATACGCAAGATAAGTTCTGTTTAAGCAGAGTACTTACCATAATGAACAGAGTCAGTCACACTTAATAAATACGAATTCACTGTTAGGAACCAGAACTCTGAGTATGTAGAACGTGTTTGACAGATTCTTAGGATTACCACAAAATCATGTAAAAACTGCTTTATTGGTTGCAGTTAACATGTTACAATAAATATTGATCCCAAACATGAAATCAACCATTGATGACAAGGACAAGCAAGATCCCTGAAGAATTACGTGAAATTGGACAACGATGTTAATTAAGGAGGCATCTTGTAAACTGGAATCATTTCACTTTCTTGGGCATTGCAGCTACAAACAGCTCATAAACAGCGTAGCATGTTCCTGAAATGGAAAGAGACAAAAGATTAAGTTTACAGAAAGGTACACATACAAATTGAGCTGCAAGTTTGAGATTTTGTAAAGCAAAGACTTTCTTGCAGTATGTAGGATCCAGTTAAGAGACAGACCTGACCTAAACCTCACAGCAAGTGAGGTTACCTAGAGCCTCAACTCAAGCTTCGCTTGGAGCACTGAAAAGTTTTTACCAATGAAATTTTACCTTTTCTCTTTTCAGGAGCAGCTTTAGGGTAATTTTATTTTTTATATAAAGAAAACACTTGAAGTTGTATTTATGTGGTGAGTACTCCTAACAATCTGGGATTGTTTAGTCTGCAGAAGAGAAGAATGAGGGGGGATTTGATAGCTGCTTTCAACTACCTGAAAGGGCGTTCCAAAGAGGATGGCTCTAGACTGTTCTCAATGGTAGCAGATGACAGAACGAGGAGTAATGGTCTCAAGTTGCAGTGGGGGAGGTTTAGATTGGATATTAGGAAAAACTTTTTCACTATGAGGGTGGTGAAACACTGGAATGCGTTACCTAGGGAGGTGGTAGAATCTCCTTCCTTAGAGGTTTTTAAGGTCAGGCTTGACAAAGCCCTGGCTGGGATGATTTAACTGGGAATTCTTCGAGCAGGGGGTTGGACTAGATGACCTTCTGGGGTCCCTTCCAACCCTGATATTCTATGATTCTATGAACAGACAGGTTAAATCAGGCTTTCAAAAGATTGTTTCAGTTTCAACCTAAGCTTAAAGTTTTTTGAATTTACCGTCTAACAACACTTTGCTTGGCCTTATTATGGAGTGCTTTTAACATGAGTGCACACACACACGACTTGCCATTCACATTTTAAGACAACTACTTTTCAGGTTACACAAGAAATATAACTGTTGAATAATACAGTTTTCTATCAAACCTTACCAAAAACCGTTAGAGCCATGGTGGTTCTATACAGCAAACCATCTGCTAGTCCACCCTTAAGATGCACTGGCATTCCATTATCCTCCTAATGGAAAATAATAAAAAAATAGGAACATGAATAATCTTATGTGCATGCTGTTTAAGTTGTTCATTAGATATTCTAAATTTACCAAATATTACACGACCTACAAATAATTATTTTTGAGAGCTGGGTAGCCATATCATTCTTTCCAAATATTGTTCGTTTTCATTCTTTTTGAAGAATCCTTTTTAGCCAGTATGTTCCCACATATTTTTTAAGTCAGTAACTTAAGAGTCAGTCAATCTTGTCCTTCAAGTTTTTTTTAGAATCAAAAGTTAGATACTACATTCTGATGTTAAGGTTATTTGGAAGTTGAAAATCTCAGCATCTTTCATCCTATTATCTCAGTACATTATGTTAATATAGCATCTTTCATCCACAAAATAAGCAGCCCCCAAGGTGCTTTGCAAACTTTAATAGAATTTTATCCAGTGCAAATGATGGCACTTGTGCAGTGGAATGTGGCACAATGTTTAGTGCCAGAATTCCCTAGATGAGTTTTCTTTAGAATGAGAATTGTAGAATTTCGCCAACTGAAATGACATGGGAGTTTAGGTAGGAAGAGCAGTCACTCAAATTAAGGTTTGGGCTAGGATACTCCTCGTCTTGTAAGAGTGCCACAAGCAATCAATGCCCCAATCATCCAAAAGATAGCAGTCTAACAGGAAGTCCTACTTCCACCACTATGTTGGGATATTAATTCAGGTGGAAACCATACCTCCTTCTGAGTCTCTAATACCACTTTCTATAAGTCTTCTCCTGGGACTTGCCCCATCCAAGTTCTGAGCAGGCTCAATCTGGCCTATTTTAGAAGATTTGTTATGTATAAAGTTTATGTTGGTATGGCTACAGGCTAAGCATTAAAAACCCCACAATCCTTTAACTATAGAAATACATCAGTATGTAGTGAATTTGCTGTGTGATGCTTTTTCACATGCACTACCTAAGTATTTACAAAAACAACAAGGAGTCCGGTGGCACCTTATAGACTAACAGATTTATTTGGGCATAAGCTTTCATGGGTCAAAAACCACTTCTTCAGATGAATGGAGGCCTAAGTATTTGTTTTCTCCCATACATTTTCTACTTTTCATTTGTTCTATGAACACACTTTTTGTACCTGGAACTATTTCATTTATCCCATCAGAAGGCTAGTTCAAGAAAGTGAAACAAATTCATATATTTTAAAACCATGTAACACGATCACTCAAGCAGTCAAATTGTACAACAGTTGACAAGTCAAAAGATGCACCTTCTTCCATGTACAGAGCACTTCAATAACATGAACACTGCTTAGTCAATTTGAAATATTAGTTTTCCAAGTTATTCCCATTTAAAATGTGAAAGTAGATCTTCTCTACTTATTCCTCTAAACTATCTAATTAAATGCTAGAATCAAAGAACTGCACAAAATATCGATACATTCTATCAAAGTCTTTTCTATTTGCGATAAAATTACACATTGATCGTGCCTATTCAATACCTGAAAAAGCTTCTGCTTCTCTGGAACTCTGTTCGCAGCTTGTCTGCGTGAAGCAGTGCTTATGGTCCTCTGGGAAATTTGCCGAAGAGCCTACAATTACAACATATAGCACTTTAAAAAGCTAGTTATACTTATCCACACTGAAGTGAAAGTTTTCCTAACAATTTACGGCTTACACATATTTCTAAAATTACAATGATGAGGGGGTCTTAGCTTTCCGAAACTTGGGAAATGCATAATATTAAGACTAGTCAACTGGAGGACTCAAGTTTTATGGAAGAGATTCAGGGTGTTTTTTGTTTTATTTCCACTCCAACAAACGATTACTGTTTAACGGGTAAAAGCAGAAGCTATAGTTGCATGCTCTCTGTTTCTTCTCTTCTGTGCCAAAGACTAGGCTTATGCTGCAGCACTAAAGAAAAACAAGTCTTAATCAGTTTAATTTTGTTGCGCTGAGTCCTAAGATTACACAAGCCTAGAATCTCATTTAATTACCATAGGTCTGACAGAAAAAGCTACACAAACTGCAAAAATGTTATCTTGCTCATAGCTTTCTACTAAAGTCACCTTTCAAATGATCTCAGCCCAACGTCTGACCAAAATTCATTCAGTCATTTTTGAGTTAGGTACTCAACCATTCTAGCCTTGACAACTAACCAAATCACTGCTGATCCCCTTACATGACACGGATGGAGTGACCGCCCATTACTACAATGGCTCAAATTATTTATCTCCCACATTGCTCAAAAATGGTAATACCAACTGCACCTTGTCCCTCAAAATACACCCCAAGTATCAGATCTATCCTGTATTCCCTCATCTCCACTGTACACATAGGACCTCTAGAAGAAAAGAGAAGACACCAAGGTTATGTCTACCTCACTGAACACCTGCAGCTGGCCGATGTCAGCTGACTTGGGCTGCAAAGCTATTTAAGGGTGCTGTAAATGTTCACCTCTTTGCTACACTTCCTCTAACTGCAGTGTCTGCCTTAGTTGGCAGTTTGAAACCTTGACCCAGAAAATGCATCCCCACCAATAGCCTGCCTAGATGGCTAAATTCCTCCAGGAGAATGCAGCTTACAAAGCTCAGAATTAAATATATGACAGATTGAGATAATGAAAGAAGATCTTGCTATGGAATGAACTTCCAAAAGAGTCATGTCCAGAGTCTTCCCATCTTCACAACAAGATGCAAGACCCTCCCTCCCTTTTGATAGAGCTTTTCCATCACAGACCTTCAACTAAATATTTAATTTACCTGGGAAACCCATCCCATAGCAATGGAGCCCCTCAGAAAACCCTAACCTTCATAAGCAGAAGGGACAACAGATGCTCTTCCACTTTTAAGACCGAAGGCTATTTAACCCTTAAAAACCAGTGCCTAAGCACCACTAAGCAGAAGGCATTCATCCTTTGAAAACTGTATCTACTGGAGTCATAACGGATTAAGCATTCACGTTAAATCGATCTTGCCCGTGACACCACGGGGCAGAGCGCTGCACCCAGGCTGTTTCTCAAAGGTTCATTTCAGCTCAACGGGCAGCCGCGGACAAAAAAGCAAAGGCGACAGCAGGCTGCGGCTGCCTACATAAGCCCCAACTGCGGCGATTCCCGCTGTTTTGCGCGGCCGACGACGTCGAGCCGACGTCCCCACGGGCCGAGGGAAGAGCCAGCGTGACCTTGCGGCACCCTAGCAAGGGCCTTCCTCAGAGCCGCCGGCTCCCCCGGAGCGCGCCGCAACCGCCGCCGGGCGAACGGCGGGGCCCCCGGGGCCGCTCACAGTCAGGGAGGCGGGGCAGGGCTCCCCTGCAGCCCTCGGGGCGCCAGGCCGCTCGCTGCCCTCCGCCAGGGGAGCCTCAGGAGCAGCCCACAGCGCGGCGAGGCCTGGACGGCGGGAGAGACCCAGGGAGCCGCCCGCGCAGCTGAGGGGCAGGGGACGCTGCGGCGGGGAGAGGAGACGCGCGGGGCCCAGCTGCTCCCGGGGAGGCCCGGCCGCGCTCACCAGCAGGTTCCGCAGCATCTTGGCTCTGGTCCCTTCACCTCGCACCGGGAAACAAGGACACCGGAAGCGGAAATCGCTCGGCTGGGGCCGGCCGCAGCCCGCTCCTACGCAAACGCACAGCCTCCTATAGAGAGGACGGGGAGGTGGCTAGAGCGGCTCTATTAAACTCCTAGAGCGTCGCTAGTCATGTGGTACCCGCCCTCCCGCCGGAAGCCCCGCCCCCGTCGGTGTGGCCTCCGGGCTCCGACGCCTGCGCAATGCGGAGTCTATGGTAGCGGGGCGGGGCGTTCCCTGCGGCGGCTGAGTCCCGAAGGCCCATCGGCTCGCCGGGGTTCCCCAGCTCGGTTCCCGGCTTGTTCAGGGTGAGCCGCTGGCGGGCCACGGGCGGCTTTGTTTACCTGAGCGTCTGCAGGTGCGGCCGCGGTTCCCCGTTCCCGGTGTTTGCCCCGCCTGCTCTTACAAGTCTCCATTGAGGGAGAGTCCACCGCCTCCCTAGGTGGTTTATGCCAGCGCTTAGCCACCCTGACAGGAAGCTTTTCCTGATGGCCAACGAAAACCGCCCTTGCTGCGATTTAAGCCCCATTGCTTCTTGTCCTATTCCCAGAGGCTTTTTTCTCCCTCCTCCTTGTAGCAACCTTTTATGTACTTGAAAACTGTTATCAGGCCGCCCCTCAGTCTTCTCGTCTCCAGACTAAACAAATCCAGTTTTTCCAATCTTTCCTCGTGTTTTCTAGACCTTTAAACATTTTTGTCGCTCTTCTCTGGACACTCTCCCATTTGTCCGCATCCTTCCTGAAATGTGGTGTCCAGAACTGGACACAGTACTAGAGTTGAGCACCCGTGGGGAAAAAAAATACTGCATGCTCAGCACACACCGGCAGCCCCGCGGATCAGTGCCTCCCCCTCCCCCCAGTGCCTCCTGCCCACCAAGGACCCCGCCGGTCAGTGCCTCCCCCTCCATTCTGCAGATCGGATGTTCAGCAGCATGCTGGAGGCGCTGGGGGTAAGGGGGTCAGGGGTGGGAAGAGGCAGGCGGGGGAAGGGGTGGATGGGGAGGTGGGGCCAGGGTCGAGCATCCCCTGGGAACTAGCTAGAGATGTGAAGGGTAACAAGAAAACATTATACCAATACATTAGAAACAAGAGGAAAACAATGCACAAGGTAGGGCCATTACTCGAAAGGGAGAAAAGACAGTAACTGGAAATGGCAGAAGCACTAAATTACCTTTTTGTTTCAGTTTTCACCAAAAAGGTTAGTATTGACCTGATGTAGTGAATGCCAGTGAAAATGAAGTAGGATCTGAAGCTAAACTAGGGAAAGAAAAAGTTAAAAATTACTTAGGTTGTGTCTACACTACACAGAGTTTAGTGACGTGGCTGTGTTGCAACAGCCATGTAAAAGGCATGCAATGTAGCCGCTGTTTGTCGGCTGTCCTGCCGGCAAAAAAACTTCCATCCCCAACAAGCGGCATTTGCATTGTCAGCAGGAGAGTGCTCCTGCCGACAATGCACTGTTCACACTAGCGCTTGTCACAGAAAAACTTTTGTCTTTCGGGGGGAGGGTGGGGTGTCTGAAAGGAAAATTTTTGTTGTTCAATTGCCAGTTTAGATATAGTTTTAGACAGTCTTCAAGTCACCAGGGCCTGATGAAATACATCCTAGAATACTCAAGATGACTGAGGAAATATCTGAGCCATTATCGATTATCTTGGAAAACACGAGAGATTTCAGAGGATTGGAAGAAGGCTAATATAGTGTCAGTCTATAAGAAGGGGAATAAGGACAACCTGGGGAATTACAGAATAGTTATCTTAACTTCAGTACCTGGAAAGATAATGGAGCAAATAATTAAGCAGTTTGCAGACACCAGGTCCTAGAAGATAATAAGGTGATAAGTAACAGTCAACATGGATTTGTCAAGAACAAATCATGTCAGACCAACCTAGTAGCTTTCTTTGACAGGGTAACAAGCCTTGTGGATGGTGAGGAAGCAGTAAATGTGATATATCTTGATTTTAGTAAAGCTTTTGATACTGTCTCACAACCTTCTCCGAAGCAAACTAGGGAAATATAGCCTAGACCAGGCGTGGGCAAACCTTTTGGCCTGACGGCCACATATGGGTGGGGAAATTTTATGCAGGGCCGGGGCAGGGGTGTGGGAGGGAGTGTGGGGTGTGGGAGAGGGTGTGGTGTGCAGGAAGGAGCTCGGGGCAAGGGATTGGGGCAGAGGAGGGGTGTGGGTGTATGAGGGGGCTCAGGGAAGGGGGTTGCGGTGCAGGAGGGGGCTCAGGGCAGGGGTGCAAGAGGGGAGCGGACTGCAGGAGGAGGCTCAGGGCAGGGGGTTGGGGTGCAGAAGGGATGCGGGGTGCGACAGGGCTCAGGGCAGGGAGTTGGGGTGCAGGATGGGACAGGGGGCTCAGGGCAGGGGGTTGGGATGCAGCAGGAGGCTCAGAGAAGGGGGTTGGTGTGCGGAGTGCAGGAGCGGTTCGGGCTCCAGCCCGGCGCCGCTTACCTAAAGCAGCACCAGGGTGGCAGTGGCGCATACTGGGGCCAGGGCAGGCTCTCTGCATGCCTGCCCTGGCCCCACACTGCACCGTTCCGGGAAGCGTCCGGAACCACGTCCCTGTGCAGCCCCTGGGGGATGGAGGGCACAGGGCTCAGAGCGTTGCCCTTGCCGTGCCTCCGGGTACCTCCCCCGAAGCTCCCATTAGCTGTGGTTCCCTGTTCCCAGCCAATGGGAGCTGCAGGGTGCGGTGCCTGGAGGCAAGGGCAAAGCATGGAGCCCTCTGCCCCCCCGTCCGGCCCCTGGGGCCACAGGGACATGGTGCCAGCCGCTTCTGAGAGCGGCGTGGGGCCCGCGGGCCGTAGTTTGCCCACCCCTGGCCTAGACGAACCTACCATAAGGCATAACTGTATAATATGTAAAACTGAACAACAAGCAACAAAATTTACAAAGTTGTTAAAAAACACATTGTGTTATTATTTGTTGATTTAAAAACAAAATAGTTCTCCAACTTTGAACACGATAATTAGAAAACAATCAAATATTGTAAATAAAAATATAAAACAACAGTTATATTATAACACACTGAGACAAGGGGTACTCATCCAATACGGTAAAGGAGAAACCAAACTTCAAGTATGTGTCATCATACTTTCTTACTATTTTCTTTTTTTGGGGGGGTGGCTCATTTGGTGTAGCTCTGATGGTCTGGACTTTCCTTATCTTCTCCACCAGTATACCACTATTCCATCTAAGCTGTGCGCGTGTGTGCGCGCACACAGATCCTAAACCCCGCGCACACAGTGAAACACCGCGCGCACAAAAATTTGGACAGAAGCACAATAATTTGCACAGAAGAAATTTTTTGTGCACATGGACTGTCAAAAATTAGAGGGAACACTGCAGTGCACCCAAAAATAAATGACTCCATGTCAGTCTGAAATACTGCTTGCCACTTTTTACAGTTGTAAATGGTATACTGTGTGTATGTTGATAGGTTACCTTGCAGGGAAACTCACCATTGTACTTGCAAGAATTAAAATTGACATATTGCAGCTTGTTGGGTTTTTTTAATAAAGTTTTTTCTGTACTCTGTCCAACATACACAGCTCAAAACGTTACTTTTATATAGCTTTTACTTAGAATACAGAGTTATGTGGAGTTAAAGATTTACTAAGAGCTTGACCGGAGCAGTTGCGCTGGCGGATCACCCCGGAATGTGGTGTGGCCCACCTTTGGGCTGCAGCCCACAGTTTGGAAACTCCTGGGTCAGACAAACACCTGTCAGGAATGGTCTGCTTATTACTTAGTCCTGCCCTGAGTGCAGGAGACTGGACTAGATTACCTATTGAGGTCCCTTCCAGTCTTATGATTCTGTGCCCAGAAGCAGAAACTTATGTGCCTAGGGGACTTTTAGTCTGAAAATATAGGTGCTGAACAATTTTAGACATGTAAAGGCATCCGATGAAGTGAGCTGTAGCTCACAAAAGCTTATGCTCAAATAAATTTGTTAGTCTCTAAGGTGCCACAATACTCCTTGTCTTTTTACAGATACTGACTGTCAAGGTTCCTTCCCCACTCTGAACTCTAGAGTACAGATGTGGGGACCTGCATGAAAACCACCTAAACTTACTTTTACCAGCTTAGGTTAAAACTTCCCCGAGGTACAAACTATTTTACCTTTTGCCCTTGGACTTTATCGCTGCCACCACCAAACGTCTAACAGGTATATAATTGGGAAAGAGCCCGTTTGGAAACATCTTTCTCCCCAAAATCCTCCCAACCCTTTCACCCCCTTTCCTGGGGAAGGCTTGATAAAAATCCTCACCAATTTCCATCGGTGAACACAGACCCAAACCCTTGGATCTTAAGAACAATGAAAAAGCAATCAGATTCTTAAAAGAAGAATTTTAATAGAAGAAAAAGTAAAAAGAATCACCCCTGTAAAATCAGGATGGTAAATATCTTACAGGGTAATCAGATTCAAAATATAGAGAATCCCTCTGGACAAAACCTTAAGTTACAAAAAGACACAAAAACAGGAATCTACATTCCATTCAGCACAGCTTATTTTCTCAGCCATTTAAAGAAATCAGAATCTAACGCATATCTAGCTAGATTACTTACTAAGTTCTAAGACTTCATTCCTATTCTGTCCCCGGCAAAAGCATCACCCAGACAGAGAGAACCTTTGTTTCTCGCCCCCTCCAGCTTTTGAAAGTATCTTGTCTCCTCATTGGTCATTTTGGTCAGGTGCCTGCGAGGTTATCCTAGCTTCTTAACCCTTTACAGGTGAAAGGGTTTTTCCTCTGGCCTGGAGGGATCTTAAAGGTGAAATCACCCAAATCACAGATAGGGTGAAACGCTGGCTGGGATTTCTTCCTGGAGCTCTAGGAGAAAACAGTTAATAAGACACATGCACCTCTTAATATACTACCAAGTATATAAAGATTAACAGTATTTTCCACATCTCAAGGACGATTTTAACCAGTTGATTCTGGGAAACTTTCACGGGAGAGTGCATCAGCCACTTGTTAGAAGCTCCTGAGATGTGTTGGATGTCGAAATCAAAATCTTGGAGAGCTAAACTCCACCAAATAAGTTTTTTGTTATTTCCCGTGGCGGTATGAAGCCACTGTAGCGCAGCATGGTCGGTTTGCAGGTGGAAACGCCGTCCCCAAACATACAGGCATAGCTTTTCCAGAGTGTAGACAATGGCATAACATTCTTTTTCACTGACTGACCAGTTGCTTTCCCTCTCAGACAGCTTCTTGCTGAGAAACGCTACAAGGTGCAATTCTTGATCCAGTCCTTCCTGCATTAAAACTGCTCCCACACCACGCTTGGACTCATCTGTGGATACTAGGAATGGTTTGTCAAAGTCTGGGGCCCTTAGTACAGGGTCAGACATGAGTGTCGCTTTAAGCTGGTTAAAGGCCTTCTGACGCTCTTTGGTCCACTGAACGGCATTTGGCTGTTTCTTTTTGGTTAGGTCTGTCAGTAGGGTGGCGATTTGGCTGTATTGCGGTACAAATCGTCTGTGATAACTGGCCAAGCCTAAGAAGGATTGAACCTGTTTCTTTGACTTTGGGACAGGCCACTTTTGAATAGCATCCACTTTGGCCTGTAGGGGGTTGATAGTTCCTTGACCCAACTGGTGTCCAAGGTAAGTCACTCTGTTTAGGCCTATTTGACACTTCTTAGCCTTAACAGTTAGTCCTGCCTCCCTTATGCGCTCAAAGACTTTTCGTAGATGTTCCAGGTGTTCTGCCCAGGAATCCGAAAATATGGCCACATCGTCAAGGTAGGCGACTGCATATTCTCCTAATCCCGCCAGGAGACCATCTACAAGTCTTCGGAAGGTGGCAGGTGCATTCCACAGCCCGAAAGGGAGTACATTAAATTCATACAGCCCGACGTGTGGTGAAGGCTGACCTTTCCTTGGCGGATTCATCTAGCGGTACCTGCCAGTACCCCTTGGTTAAGTCCAAGGTAGAGTTGCACTGGGCCCGTCCCAGTTTCTCTAATAGTTCATCTGTGCTTGGCATTGGATAGTTGTTGGGGCGAGTTACAGCATTTAGCTTACGGTAGTCCACGCAAAAACGTATTTTCCCATCTGGTTTGGGAACTAGAACCACTGGAGATGCCCATGCACTGCCAGAGGGGTGGATTACACCCGTCTGTAACATATCCTGGATCTCCCATTCTATAGCAGTTTTAGCTTGAGGAGACACCCGGTTGGACTTTAATTGGGTGAGCATTACCTGTGTCAGTGGAGTGGTATGCCCCTTCAGTCAGTCCTGGGGTGGCTGAGAACATTGAGGTTATCCTAGCTTCTTAACCCTTTACAGGTGAATGGGTTTTTCCTCTGGCCAGGAGGGATTTTCAAGGTGTTTACCCTTCCCTTTATATTTATGACACAGACTAACACGGCTGCTACTCTGAAACCTTAAAATTTGATCTGTGGGATGCATATGCTATCAAAGCCACTAGAGGGCTACTTCACTACTCAGAATGAGCAGAGCATGTCAAGAGTGTGCAACACTGTATCTTAAACATTTCTAATAAAGCCTTTTGGGGGTGGGGGAGAATGAGCAGAGCTAATGTGTGCTGGAATAGCAGAGGGGAGGCTGGGCAGATGTGGTGGGAGAGCTAATACCAAAATCATCTTAATAAATTTAGGAGCATAACACAAATTCTCTCTCTCTCTCACACACACACATGACAAGGAGAGTTCAAAAATCAAAACAAACCAAACTGTATTTTTTTAATCTTTTTTTTTTGTGGGTCTGACTCATGATTATTGAACCTTTGGGATTGGCAATACTGATCATTTTAGTTTCTCAAAGACTAGATTGCATACAGTATTCATCAAAATGATGACATATCAGCTCCATGTCTGTCGCAATATGGCCTTGCATTTGGCTGCATCAAAATATGTTGTTCAAAAGAGTCCAGCTGACTAAATCACTCTGTAGAACCAACCTATTCTTATTATTTACCACTCAACCAATTTGTGTTATCTGCAAATTTGACCAGCAATTATTTTATGTTCTGTTCCATTGTGAAAGGTTCTGAATAGAATTGGGCCAAGAACAGATTCCCGTTGGAATCCTTGCTTCAATATTTTCAGGTGAATCACTGACATTTTCAGCTTGCCATGTAAAAGCTGCTACCACCCCAAACAAATCTGGACCTGCATGATTGTTATTCTTTTTGAGGCATGCTATCTATTTACAACTTCTCTCCATCACAGCATATTTTGAACAGAACACACCATTCTGTTGGGAAGAGGTTGGGAACCATTGCCTTACAGGGACAAGTCTGAGGCTAAATTTAAGACAATATGCCCTTACGTCGCTAAACAGACTAGGTCACATGGGTAATATGCTTCTAAGAGATCCTGTAAGAAGTGATACCCTTAATTATAACAATTTTCCTTCACTGTGCTTCATCATGTAACAACACTGTTTACAAGAACAAAAGCTTACAACATAGAAGACAAAATAAAATGGATAAACAAAAAATATTAGATTTATTCAGGTTATTGGAAAATAAGAGGTTGTGCAGTAACTGGAATTTTTTTTTTTTGAGATGTGTCCCCCTATGGGTGCTCCACTTCAGGTGCACATGAGCTCCCATGTGCCTTTGATCAGAGATTTTTGGTAACAGTGCCCGTTTAACCTGTGCATGCTCCATACACATCCTCATTCCCTATACTTGGGCTGCATGGGCAAATCATCCTTTGTTCCTTCTCTGTCACAAAGTCCCACAGAGGGAACTCTCAAGCATAGGGGAAGGAGGGTGGGTAATGAAGTACACATAGGGGGACATATCTCCAGTAACTCCAGTTACTGCACAAAGTGAGTAACCTCTTCTTCTTCGAATAATGTCCTATGTCAGTCCACAGCAGGTGACTCTCAAGCAGCATTCCCACAGGGAGAAGGGGGCTTTGTAGAAGTGTCTAACATTGAAGACAGAACTGCATTGCCAGCTGCAGCATCTGATCTAGAGGCATGAACCAAAGCACAGTGCTTGGAGAAAGTATGCACTGACATCCAGATTGCAACTCTGTAAGTTTCTGCAACTGGAACATCCTTAAGTAATGCCACAGAAGTAGAAGGAGACCATGTAGAATGGGCTAGCTAGGAGGAGGTTGAATATTGGCAGACTTGTAATATGAGATAATACATCCTGAAATCCACCTTGACTGTATTTTGAGTGGAGATTTGGATCTGTCCATAATTGAAATAAACAGTCTGGGAGACTTTTTGAATTGTTTGATTCTGTACAGATAGAAGGCTAATGCCCTTCTGACATCCAAAGTCTGAAAGGCAGCTTCCTGCCTACGCCGGTGGTGTTTTGGGGAAAAAACTGTAAAACAAATGGTCTGATTAATATGAAATTCAGAAGACACCTTAGATAGACACTTACAATGTGGTTCTAATGTGATCTTTTCCTTGAAAAATACCATAAAGGGGTGGGAATCTGCCATTAAAATCCCCAGTTCTCCTATATTCCTGGCAGATGTGATGGCCACCAAGAAAGCTGTTTTCATGGTTAGATGAAACAACAAGCATGTGGTTAATGGTTCAAAGTTTTTCATAAAGCAATTAAGGACAATGTTCAAGTCCTGTATTGGAATAGATTTTCTAAGCTGTGGAAGAAGATTAGTCAGTCCTCTGAGGAGTGTTGACATTGTGGGGTAGGTAAAAACCAAAAAGCCTTTGACAGGTGAATGAACCGCTGTTATAGCCACCAAGAGAACCTTAAAGGAACTAATAGTAAGGCCTAATCTTTTCAGTTCTAATGGGTAGTCTAGGATGGTGGAAAGAGAACGAACAGGAGAAACTTGTCAACTGGTACACTGGAGAGGAAAGATCTTCCATTTCTTAACGTAAATATGTTGTGTAGATGCTTTTCTACTGTTTAACAAAACCTGTTTCACCAGTGTTGAACAGGGAATCTCTCAAGAATCATCGAGGACCCATGCCTGAAGTTGCAGTATTTCCAGATTAGGGTGATGCACCTGACTGGTATTCTGAGACAACAGATGAAAACCAGTTGGAAGTCTCAGTGGTGGACAAGAAGCAAGCCAAATGAGGTAAGGATACCAAACTTGTCTTGGCCAGGTCACTGCAATTAAAATGACTTTGGCCCTCTCCTGCTTGATCTTGTTCAGTACTTCCAAAAGTAACAGTGTTGGTAGATGTGTATAAAGAAGACCCATTGTCCATGAAATAAGGAAGGCATCCTTGGGTGACTGAGGGTCTAGTCCCACTCTGGAGCAAAATTTCTTGCACTTTGTGTTTGCGGCAATTGCAAAAAGATCCACATCTGGAAACCCCAAAATTACCATTCATAATTCTGGGAGAAATGTCTGCAGAGGTTGTTGGCCATGGTATTCGGTGTACCAGGGAGGTAGGAAGCGGAGATGACTATTTCCAGAGTTTTATTGCTTTGGCACAAAATGAGGAAGAGTGAGCACCACCCTGATGACTGATGTGGAACATGCAAGCCCCATTGTGTCTCATGAGATTTGACTCTGATCAAGGAAAGTAAATGAATGAAAGAATTATTGACTGCTCTCAGTTCTAAAAGGTTGATGTGAAGAAGATGCTTTTGGGACACTATTTGCCCTGGATGGTGTGTGATCCCAGATGCTCCCCCATCATTCCAAGAGGGACGTATCTGATGTTATAACAATGGTAGGAGGAGCCTGGATGAAAGCCTGAATGGAGGGGTCCTTCTACCAATTAAGTGACTCCAGAACCTGATGGGAAACATACACCTGCTTGTCCAGATTGTGCTTGTTCAGTACATAAACCATCCTGGGCAATCCCTGGAGTCATTGAAGATGTAACTTGGCATATTGAGTTATTAAAGTGCAAGCTGCCACATGACATAGTAATTGGAGACAATGTCTTGCTGAGGTTTGAGGACTTATCTGAATTTTTGAAATGAGATTTCTTAGGATCACTAACTTGTCCATAAGTAATTAAGCCCTTGCTGTCACAACATCCAGAGAAGTTTCTGTGAAATATATCTGCTATACTGGAGTCAAAATCGACTTTTCAAGGTTGAGTCAGAGGCCTATACTGCCATTTGTACTGCCAATAGGACCTTGTCGAGATAGGGAAAGATCATTATCTCTAGTTGACATAGGTGGGCAGCTACAACCACCTTGCTCTTTGGGAATACCTGTGACATGGGCAGACCAGCCAACCTGTGTATTACCCATAACAACTTAACAAGAGGCATTACAATTGTATCAGGACAATTCACTCATGTGAATTTCAAAGAGATGTACTAGACCAGCATCATTAACCCATTCATTTGTAGTATTAGAAACAAAGAATAGTTGCTATGTATATTTGACTGTGTTTACCTATATCCTGTTAGAAGTTTAACAATGTAACCAAATTATCTTTTAGATGCTAATTCCCTTTCATGTCTTAATTACCTGATATTATGTATGCAAATATGATCAGTTAACTTTAAGAACAAAGATGTGAGATACTGCAGGAAATTAATAGTAATTTATATTATCCTCAGTTTAACTATCTCTGTTATAATGAAGGATCAGCTAATTGCCTTATGTGAATGAGTGTAACTAGTTTACTTGGGTATGCATAGGAAATAGAAGATAAGTGTGAAGCAAAGGTCTACAGGCTATTTGCATAGCCTATTCTCCCTCAGAGGAAAGCCCTGGTGATGATTGCTGCGAGGAGGCTTGTCAGCCTGCTAGAGAACTATAGAAACTAGAGGTTTCAAAGTAACAGCCGTGTTAGTCTGTATTCGCAAAAAGAAAAGGAGTACTTGTGGCACCTTAGAGACTAACCAAATTATTTGAGCATAAGCTTCTGTGAGCTACAGCTCACTTCATCGGATGCATACTGTGGAAAGTACAGAAGATCTTTTTATACACACAAACCATGAAAAAATGGGTGTTTACCACTACAAAAGGTTTTCTCTCCCCCCACCCCACTCTCCTGCTGGTAATAGCTTATCTAAAGTGATCACTCTCCTTACAATGTGTATGATAATCGAGGTGGGCCATTTCCAGCACAAATCCAGGGTTTAACAAGAACGTCTTGGGGGGGAGGTGTAGGAAAAAACAAAGGGGAAACAACAAACCCCAACAACTATCTATCTAACGTATGCTAGGGATAAGTGAAGCGAGGATGCCTGAAGTTCCATCTCAGGCCAAAGGCCATTGAGAAAGAACTGAAGGCAGTTTGCCTGCACAACCCCATATAACCTTGGTATGGGGCATGAGGATGTTTAGAGCACATATGCAGGCCAAACAGGCACTGCTAGCGAAAATCTTTGAACAAAGGCACCTGGGGAGCACCCAGAGGGACACTATCCAAAGAACTTCTGCTCCATAAGCCTGGGGAGAGGAAAACAGTGGCAAAAAGGTTTTATGCCACCCACATGTTCCACAGATTTCCCCTTTTTAGGACACTTCCTGAGCAGCAGAAAGTAACTAGAAGGGGCATCAAGGGTCTGTCCCCAAATTTACAAGCACCTATTGTTTGTGAAGTCAAACTTTTTAATCTTAGAGCCTCATGCGCAAGACTGGTAGCAATCTCATAGCTTCTCTTTGTTCTAAGATTCTTGCACTCCAAATCTCTTCCTCCTTCCCACTTTTCATTAGAGAACTACTGAAATCAGGTTGCTGTTCCACTGTGCCCATCTGTTATGCTGTATGATTGAGTATGACCATTTATATAATTGATATTGCCACTATTATACAATTGCAACAAATCTTGTACAAAGTATGCCATGTAAAGTGTTAATGGAAAAGTTATGATTTGCTAAGTATGCTTATACTGTTTATATGCATGAATCATCTTTGTAGCTGAAGTTATGAATATTGGCTATATACTGGTATCTTACACATGTTGTATTTCTGGGTAACAGCTCCGTGATAAATTTATACTAGGGCTAGACAGTTATGTGCTGATGGCCCATTAAGGGCACTCAGCTCATAATGGGTCATTGAAGAAATTGATTTCACTCACTAAGCCTTTCCTGTGGATGCCTCAGAAAAAATATGGGTTTGGCTGCCACTGTGAGTCATCAAAGCATGGAAGGGCATGTGGTATGCTCATTTGACCCTGGACTCCACCTTGGGCCAGTAATTTTCCATGCACCTGGGCTGTGGGCTTTGTTTGGGACAGCCACATTCCATGCACATGGTAGAGGATATAAAAGGACCCCTGAAATATCTCCATTTTGTCTTTATTTCATGCTTCATTTCTCAGAAATGGATTTCTAACAAGGAAGCTTTAAACAAGGACTGATGACCTCCAATCTGTTTGGGTAATTCCAGAGAGACTTTTGCAAGTTAGCAGGTTATTCAATTACTGCTTCAAACCAGATATAAGAATTTTGAAATCACTTGTATGTATAACTTATAATGATCTATTAACCATTTATAACTCTTTTCTTTTACAAAACCTTTAGTTTTTAGGATTGGCATCAGCATGATTATGGGGTCAGATCTGTGTGTGTATATATATATATATACCTGGTTAAGTGACTGATTTCTTGGGATTGGAAGAACTCTCTATCCAAGTACATTGGTTTTCAGTAACCACTCATCAGAAAGTCCAGTGTCTGAGGGGTGAGCCAAGGGCTGGAATGCCTAAGGAGACTGTTTTTGGCTTCTTGTTAACCAGTGTGGTGATAGAGAAGTTTCCTTTTGTTACTGGCTTTATATGGTATAATGATAGAACCCACCACCAGTTTGGGGTGAGTCTGCCCCATTTCTCAGCAGTTTGTCGTGAATTTGGCATTCTCAGCTGTGACCCACTGAGAACACCATCTTATTTAAAATATTTCACCAACTTAGCATGTAAAAGTTGAGCAGAACCAATTTAGTTGCAATACCATGCAGCCTGCTCACTTACATCCAAAAAAACCAGCTGTTTCTCCACCTTCACAGATATTCAAAGGCCATTTCTTTTGTTTCCTGGCATCCTTTCAACAGAAACTAGGGTTTGTCAACTACACTCCCCACGGTTTTGTCTCAGAGCAATTAAGGTGTTCCTTGAAAATCTGATGTAGTAATTTCAAGCCATTCATTTTGCAAAAATGCTTCTTAGATTCAGGTAATTATTCACTCAGCCTTTTACGCCCACTTATTTAGTTTCATTCTCATTGGTTAGAAAATAAAACTATAAAGAAGAATCAGATTGTATCAAACTGCCATAGCAGGTTTTGCATCAGCAATTATCCTAATCTCAAATGATGGATGAGACATCACCTTTTACAATATAGTTTTTAAGCACAGGTTACATTGTGTTTAACTAGGAGACAAGGGACAGAGGTCACATTTAAATATGGCTCCAAACAAAACCAGATGATGGATAAGGTGGTAATTTATCTCAGTCCAGTTCCTATTCTACCAAAACAATCACCCTTACACTAGCACACTCTGGTAAGGTGCAACAGAAGTGCATTTATAGCACAGTGGAGTGGAATCTTCATTTATTGCTCCCTGGGAGCTATAGAATGCTCTGCATTTGAACAGTTTACTTGTACAATTCCAGCAGAAAGTGGTTCCCTCTTACAAAATGATACCACCACATTTGGCAACTTTGTTACAGGATAGAGGCCAAGGATAAAATGAGCTTGGAGATCAAACTGTTTTCCTCATCCCTGAAGATGGTCTCTACAAGTCAGAGCACAGGCACTTTTGTAAGGGTGGGGGAAGAATGCAATGAGACTTTTGGCAACAGTGGTTATTTCTTCACTTTTGCTAGAGAATTTCCACCTATTCGTTACATCGAACTTCTGTCTCTTGCTTTCACTTAATATGTTTCTGTGAAATGGACTGCAGTTCTTTTGTATTTGATCTTTTACCCCTGTTTAAAGCAGTACAGAAGCTCAAAAGGACTGTAATATTTTCTTTCGAGTGTGATTTTAATGAGGTGGTATAAATTAGTCTTTGAAAAACTTCACCACATATTTGAACCTCTAATTTATTCTGAATACACCCACAGAAGTCACTGCAGCATCTTCAGTGTAGAGAGGCATGAGTTGAGGTGGCCCCTTAATCCACCCAGAGATATTGCAAGGGGTACATTAAATATACCTGAGATACATCAGCCTCCAGTTATCAGCTATGTAAAATCCCTCATGGTTCTATGGGACCAGCCGCGCAAGTTTCCAATTTCTGGCATGTATTTGTTATAGGGCCTCTACAGATCAGAGGCTCTTCCTGGTGCCCCCAATTTTGACTTACGAAAATAGAAAGTACAGTACAGTTGTGAGCTGTTCTTTGGAAAACAAGCATTGAAGACACTAGTGCCTCAAGTTTGGTTAGGCACTCTTAGGCCTGCTCTACATGGGCTCCACAATCCTGCATTGTGGGGCATAGCACCTCTCTCTGGTAGTCATTTATCTCAGCAGAAGTGGTCTCTGGGCCAGCACACTATGTATCCAGTTACCCTTTTCTTTTTTCTGTTGCAGGTATAGCAGCCAAGGAAGACCAGTTAGCAGATTTACATCCTCTCATTGCAGCTGAACAATGCCAAATACTAATAATAATGCTCATTGTAGTATCTGCCTTCGTGAGCCAAATTATGTAGGGATATATTAGTGTATGCAGATGTCACTTGCTGCTAATACATGCATCTGCTTCTCCCCAAGGAGACTCCTGAATAGTGAGCCTGAGGCTGGCCTTCCATGCTTCTAAAGATAAACTCACAGAGCTAAAACCAAAATTGGGCAAGAGTACTCCAGGCCAAGACTTAGTACCAGTGCCACATACTCTGTCTCTTCCCCCTCCTAAAAGGCTCATGCCATTCATTGGCTTTTGACACTCAGGGCCTCCAAGTTTGAAGTTGGTAATACAGAGCGGTGGGTCAAACAAGTAGGGTTAGCAGCTCCCAACTCACCCAAGGTTCAAGTAACTTCTGATGTGGGAGATACTTATAGGATCACTGCTTGAAATTGGATGGCTGCCCATAAATCTGCTTGGTTACAAATAAGTGGGCTTTAACAAGAGATCCAGAGAGAGCTTAAGGACCTGATATTACAACATAGAGAACTTGTTTGGAGAACAGGAGCAAAAGGAGAGAGAGGCCTCACAGTCTCTCCAAATATTCTTTCAAGGGAAGATTCTGGTTCATAAGCGGACTTTCATGTCAACAACGAACTTCAAGGAAACTCACTACTCCCCTGCACTGGGTGCACTGTCTCAGCTATGCCAAAATTAGAGGAATTTAGAAAATGTGCAATGGTAGTTAAATGAGGAACAGACATTCTGAGAGGACACTTCTGCCAATACCATTGTGTAGGGTGCCTGATATAATGAACAAGGTCACACCTGCTCACATCCAAGTATAAGTGGAAGGACTCCAGAGAAACACACTAACATCCTGGAGACTGACATTGCCCAGGGAAGGGTCAATCAGGGACACTGGAATTAAACCTATAAACAGGCTGCATGCTGACAACCTGCAAGAGAAACAAGGTAAGAACCACAGAAGCTACTTGCTGAAGTGAAACTAGGAGCTTTTACTTATAGAAAGAACATATCTGAACCCTCTATGAGATTACTAATAGAGTCTGAACCAAGGCCTTTTACCTACTCACCAAGGTTTGTTGTAGCTTTGCATTATATGCTTTCATGTTATTCAAGTTGTCTTTCCTTTACTATGGTATGTAAGTTTTACTTTTTAATTTGGGTCCTCAGACTGAGAACGTACAGCAGTGAATTTACTTCAAACAAAGGGAAATCTCTTTCTTAACTCTGACAAGAAGAGCAAAAAGTACCTCACCTGATCCACTTAGTTAAGAAGACCTCCAAAGAGGGACAAACAGGCTACATTGAGCAGGGGAATGCAGGGGGAAAAGAGACAGTCATGAGTAACAGCAAGATTAGGGAATGAAGTTACGTATTCTGCACACCAGAGGAAACATATTGCCCTAAGAAAATATTCTCAAACCAGTCAAAAAGTGATATTTACATATTGCTAGAATCAGTTCTTCACCTGAAATGGTATTTCAGTTGTTGCATGTAACTCAAGAGGAAGCACTCCTTATATTTAACATATTGATTATGAACACAGCAAAATATATTCAGTTTACCTTTATTGAGTTGACAAATACCAGCCAAAAAAAACATTTATAAAAATCAAAATATTTAAATAACCAGCAATTGAGATAAGTGCCCTTACTAGTTCAGTGAATAAGATCTAGCAACTACTCTATAGTTTAAAGTGATTTTTTTTAACTTAACATCTTTTGTGCAGCTTTTCTATTATGCTGTGTGGAGATATTAATCAAAGTTATATGCCCCAATTCTGTAACGACAATAACATTTATGAAACCAACTCTTTCAAAAAATAGTAAACTGTTCTTTTGGACATAAAATCATCATGTGTTGCACTGCCACATTCTACGGTGCAGTCAAGTACATAAAATAAATGTTAGTTGGTATGTTATCAGTGAACAAACTATCTAAATTATTAGTTTAATCTCATTTCACATGGTATACAAAGGAATATTTTCACTGCTAACTTGAAATACTACACAAGGAAACAAGCAATTCAGTAAAAAATGGTCAGATCTCCTCAAAACTGATATACTAATACAGTATATTTCAGAAACTGACTAAAAGTTAAGCTACTAAAACATGAACAAAGTTTTTTTGCCACAAGTGTATATGACTTCAGAAATACTAAAACGTGGCTAAACTGCATTGAAACTGTACATCTTATTCAGCAGAATACAATACATATTAATCCAGGCAAAAAAAAGTTTAAGGACAAAAGTTTCAACATAAATAATTTGCAGCATTTATTCAATATTGAATATTCAGATACTTTATCAAGCCAGTTACATGTAAAGTAACCTCTGCCATTTAAATTACAATGTATAATGTGCATTATCTAAAATTACTAGAATGCAGTAGCTTACAATTTACAGTTAGCTTTGAATGAACCAAAAAAAGTGAAACTGGTTTTAATATTGAGATTCGAGGGAATAGCGTACACTACCTGTAACAGATATTTAAATGACTTTCATGGCAAGCTCAATCTATGTAAAAAGAAAAGGGAGTCATTTCAAGAACTATGAATTCTTTCAGTTTAGGATTTGAACACTTACCGTCAAAATTAAATTTCAGTTTTATTTTTTCCAAATAATGAGGGAACCAAATATTACATTAGATTTACTATAACAAAGCCTGCTCTGAACATCTAAACCCTGTTTCTAACGAGAGCAGAACAAGGAAGTTCCTCCACCAGCAAGATAGTTATTCCACCCAGATTTATGATTGGAAAGAACTCCTTCATTTTTTCTTGATTAATACCTTCAAGCTGCTCATGAAGAGCAAGATCACAAGTACAATGGGTAAAACTGTTCTAAATATGACTTCAAGCAAAAGAAATATTCAGAACAAAGTTGCTTTTTTATCTCAACAACTGTTTTCAAGTTGAAACTAGACTTGGAAATTCACCATACAGTCAGTTGACAGATCTCCTGACATTTTCAGTGGATGTTAGTTCCCATGCCAGGCATATCTGATATCTAAAATACAGAGTTATGTGAATTTATAACAGCACTTTATGAAGATTTAATGTGTAACACACTTACACTTGACACAGGAAATATTTTATAACTTTAATATATTAAACATCTCAGCAAGGAACATAAAGCCTATGCACACAATACAGTGACATGAACAAACACTAAAGACTTATTTTTCCTTTCAATAGCACTGACATTGTGAATGGTTAACAACTTATACTATATCCTAAAACAGTCTCCTTTCTCCACACAACCTATACATACAGTATCATATGAATATATTACATAGCACAGAAACAAGCAGCAGATGCATTAAGGGAATAGGGGCTATATGCATCATATAGCCTGCCTAGGAAGAGGCAAACGTCAGAAAACCATTTATGCAATTAGCATAGATAAAATTAGTAGAGTTAATTAAATACCCGTCATTTTCAAAAGTCAATCCACAGCAAGGGGAATAAAGGCTTTAGAGATAGTTTTGCACCCAGCTTCAGAAGCAATATGAGCAGATTAAGCTATCAAAAACTGGGTCCACTCTGGACTGGCCTTGATGCACATGCAGTACATTTGTTTTCAGAATGCAAAATTAATTGGGAATGTCCGCACTATTGTTTCGATTTCCATATTTGTGATGAATGACTAGCAGCACAACTCCTAGAAAGAAGCATATGGACCCCACAGTGATGTAAGCAATTCCCAGAAATGGATTTTTGCCTCCCATCCATGATATGGTGCTCAGGATCATCCGTTTCCGTCCATCGAAACTGTACACAGGGTAATCTGAAGAATATATAGGAAAATTCACCCTAATTACAGTCATTTAATTAGAAGTATGGCTGGCATATTACAACTTGAGATCATTTCAGTTGGTAACAGAATGTAACACACCATTCCCCCAATATCTGATTTCCTTAGTAACCTAATTTTCATTCTCAGTTTTCATGTACTTTCCACTACTGTGCAGCAAAATGAAAGACAACAATAAGGATAATTACAATAAGGCTCTCACTGACCAGTACACAGCTGCTTGTCGCACAAGTGATTAAGAATTCTTGTACAGACCCTGCTAAATTTTTAATATCAGCCTCTGCAACTCCCTTTTCTTCCTCCTGTCTGGTATTTTGGATTCTCACCTACCTTCAGTCTGTCATCTACTTTACCTGCTGCTCTGACCACTTCCATCTCATTAAACCCCTTCACTGACTTTCATTCACCTTCAAGATCAATTTTAAGCATGTCATGGAGCAGATCCTCAGCTGGTGTAAACTGTCATAGCTCCAATGACTACAGTTTCCACAAGTGGAGGGAGATGGTCCTTCACATTCAAGGCTCCCATCTATTTCCTATTCTTTTCAGTCTTTCTTTCTCCCTTCACTACACCCAAACCGCCTGCTTTACTTCCCCTTTTTTAGTATGTCTTCACTGCAGAAGTAACTGAGATGACTGAATCTGGACATGATTAGCGGCATAGACCTAGCCACAAAAGGTGACAGCGCACAGCTATACTCGAGTGCATCCACTGGACTGTGTCCACATGGGAGCTGTACTCTCACATGTGAAGCATTAAAACTTCTGGGGTAATACCCTATGGTTTAATGCTGTACGGCTCTATGAACTATTTCCACAGTGTTTTGTGGAAAAACTTGTCGGTCCTTTATGGGCACCTGTGCTGAAGTGGTCTTAGCCCACCAGAAGTAAACCATTTCCAGTCTGTCACATGCTAGATTTCTGTCTGTAGTCTCCATTCTAACTTGTAGCATGGCCTGAATCCAACACATCTGCGGCTGGCATTAATGCAACTCTCATTCTGGAAACAGGAAGCAGATGCAGGCATGACACTGGTAGGGGGCATTTTGACAGCAGCTTTTCACCCTGAGAATGCAGCAGTGTGCCTTGCTAAGGAGATCACAAAGACTGAATGCAGACATGGAGTATTGGAGATAGCTGATGCAGGTTTTAAACACTATGGAATCCCTCCAACCTGACTAATGCTTCTGGAGCAGAACCACAAGCAGAGTGATGGGACTATATTGTCATGGAGAGCTGGGATGATGAGCAGAGAGGCCAGAATTTCCACATGAGGAAGGCTACATTCTTGGAGCTGCATGAGGAGCTTGTCTTGGCCCGTTAGGACCAGGAAATGCAGAAGAGACAGAGAAAAAAAATATACAGCCTGGTGGAGGATTGTGGGAAGGCAATGGCAGACTAGTCATTCCTGAGTTGATTTGCCTGTGCCCACACTACAAAATGAACTGGTTACCAGACCATGCATAAGCAGCACTATGCTTTAGCATATAGCCCCAGACAGGCCAGATAGCTAGGGCTGAAAGCATCATAACAGAGCTAGGATCTGTGTATATAGTCAGGAACTAGCTTAGGGACAATATCCAAGTAAGAGCCCAAGTTAACTCTGCAGCGAAGACAAGCCTTAAGTGTCCTCCAGCTTTATCTCTGGGTTTACCATGCAAGCCCTGAAGCTAGAATCCATCCCTTGCATTGCCATGCCTCCACCGGCTCCTCAAAAGGCACTATCGTTCCTCAGTGAAATATTAAACTGAATGATTGTCTTTATACCTGTCTAAAGGACTTAGCACATTACTGCCACTAAATAAATAATTCCGTACAAAAACTAGTAAAAGAAAATGACTGAAGTTACAAAGTCAAGCACTCAAAATTTAGAAATGCCAGGACTAAGGCTGCCGCAAGATGGATTTACTTGTGCATCTGTATATCCTGAAATCTGTGCAGCAGCATGCTTCTGAATTTCTTGACCAGGAACCGAAAACTCAAACTAAACAGATTACACTAGAGTGTGCCTGAAGCTTCTAATTTTCTGGAACCAAAAATTAATTGGTTTAAACATCTTGCAGACTCCATAAGCATATCCTACATTCTTCCTGACCCAAAGTTATTCACTGTTTATAAACTTTAAAAACTCAGGCTGTTTGACAAAACCCATCAAGAAGTCTCTGTACACCTCAACATTCTCAGAGGTTCAAGTTTCCACAGCAAAAAAACAATTCAAAAGCCTACAAAACAATCTAAGGACCAGTTCTCATTTGAGGACAAATCAAAAATGTGAAATGTTTAGGCCAGAAACATGTGTCTGATAAATGCCAGGCTTTTCTTTAGTGATTCATTTGGGCACTCTTTACAGTATCAAACTGGTTACTTCCACTATAGATGCTATGTTGCCCTCTTCCAACCAATTAACAGAGCAGTGTTCTTTGCACAAGTAGTAAACTGGGCTGATAATTTCATTAATTTACAAGTAGACATGCTATGTGGTTCTGCTATGCAACCATTAAAATAAAGTACAAAAAGGATATTATTCACAAACATCCTCTGCATTAGCTTCTCTGAATTCATCTCAAAACAAAAGTTTCATATTACATGTTCTCAAAACTGAAATACTGACATCTGACAAATTCTGAAAGCTACAAATACATACATTCAAATATTCCAGATGATATTAGCAGTTTTAAAAGTTTCGATAAAGGATACTGTATGTGATCTCCAAAGAGTACTTTCCAGCTTGTAAGGTAGGCTGCAAGTTATTCTTTCTCTCAATCAAGCGATATAGTTTACGAAATGTAGGCAATGCTGCAGTACGCATCCACACAATAAAGTCTTCATTAATGAACCCATTGTTGTCTGATTCTGAATCCAGCATATACACTGGTTTGGGCCAGTTCACAGGCTTTGTTGTGCCTAAAATTAAAGAATTCAATTAACTAGAAATATTTAGATAAGAGGTACATCTTCCAGGTTTAGATACTGGTGTGCACTTGAACTTTTTTCTAAGACTCTGAGGTGTATGTGCTTTTCCAGATATTGGCAATCAAAAGTAATTTAGTTTTTGGCCAATTATAAATCAATGCAAGGAATTAATACAGTTGCCAGAGGATCATACTCAGATCAATTTCAGTCAAAAAAATTAGATTTTGGAAAAAAATGATGATTTTTACAGAACCTATCAATAGAAATATTTTTAAATGTAAGATTAGTGAAGTACTTTTGGTATCTAAAGAGTTGTAGGATTTGTCAGAGTTAGCAACCCAACAATTACAACACTCTGCTAGCATATTACAATTTGAAAGTCAGAATGGTTCAAAACTAAGTGAAACGCAAAAAAGAAAAGTAGTCTGAGTGGTACAAAGTTATATTATTAAAATATATAGTAATCCAAAGCATTATTAGCAGCATAAACAATAACATTTTCTTATGGCTATGATTTTAAGTCAGCATACCTTTAACCATGACACAAAAAGTTAGAACCAGATATCAAAGGATTAACAGAAAGGGTGAAACAAGCAGAAATTAAAAGTAAGCTGGTAATTAAGTGCAACATTAGCTGCACTCCAGCATTAATTGCTAGCTGAATATTTTGTTTCCAACAATGTTTAACTCTTATAAGAATGAGCGTACGCCTGAAAGCCATGACTTTCATGATAATTTTTGTTTAAATAAAGAGCATTGCCCCACTCAGTCTCACATAGAGCAATACTCTTCCATAAATATTTACAAGTTAGTTAGTTGTCAAATGCAATGAATGTGAGTTTTTTACACAATCCATATTATAAAATAAAGGATTTGACTTAATTCCCCATGAGAGTTCATAAAGTTAGAATAGCGTGCCTTGATTTTTCTTTTTATGTTTATGACATGTTTTGCTTGACAATCCACTAACTTTACTTAAGAGATTTTCTAGAATTTCAGAAAGATAGCCAGGGAATTATAACATGTTCTAATTCCAGCATTTTAAAATATCAGTTTCTTTCGACGACTGTACTGATTTTAAATCATTAATAAAAATACTACAGTAAAATAAACACACATATGATTGTCTGAAAATGACCGAAACTATCTCTCTGCATGGCAAAAAAAGTGTTGAGCTTGGTATTTTTAGCAGAACCACAGCACAGTTATATTAGGATGCCCACTACAATGCTTGTACAGAAAGAAAAAAATCAGTAACAATAGCTTTTTATTAAAATGTGTTTGACATGTTTTCAATATAAAATTTTAAGATCTTACCTTGGAAAAGTGCTGTCAAATTATTTGCATTTCCAGAAGGATTCCTGAATTTAACGTTTTTATCTGTCCACCAAGCAATACCTTTTTTATTCAAAGTAATAGGGATCCTTGTTTCATTAATAACATGAAACAATTCCAGCGTATCTAATATGAGAAATTCAAGTTAGAGAAAGGGGGTAGAAAAACCTTCAACTGACTCTAGTTTCATCTTTTTATGATTATTTGATACTTCCACACAAACTGGAGAAGGCAGCATTTATAGCCATGACTATCAGAGTAAATGAATTGTTTCATAGGACACAATGTGTTACAGAATCATAGCAATGTAGGACTAAAAGGGATCTTGATAGATCTTCTAGTCAAGTCCACAGCACTGAGGAAGGACTAAGTATTATCTAGACCAGTGGTTCTCAAAGCCAGTCCACCGCTTATTCAGGGAAAGCCCCCGGCAGGCCGGGCTGCTCCAGGTCAGTGGGGGCTGCGGGAAGCGCGGCCAGCACATCCCTCGGCCCACGCCGCTTCCCGCAGCCCCCATTGGCCTGGAGTGGCAAACCGCGGCCAATGGGAGCCGTGATCGGCCGAACCCGCGGACGTGGCAGGTAAACAAACCGGCTCAGCCTGCCAGAGGCTTTCCCTGAACAATCGGCAGACTGGTGTTGAGAACCACGGATCTAGACCATCCTTGGCAGGTGTTTGTCTAACGTGTTCTTAAAAAGCTCCAATGACAGAGATTCCACAGCCTCCCTAGGTAATTTGCTCCAGTGCTTACCTACCCTTATAGTTACGAAGTTTTTCCTAATGTCTAACCTAAATCTCCCTTGCTGCAATTTAAGCCCATTACTTCTTGTCCTGTCCTCAGTGATTAAGGAGAACAATTTCTCACCTTTTCTTAAAGCACCTTTTACATACTTAAAGACAGTTATCTTCCATCCACACCCCCCCCCCTCCAAATCTTGTCTTCTCCAGATGAAAGAAACCCAATTTTTTCAATTTTTCCTCATAGGTTATGTTTTCTAGATCTTTAATATTTTTGGTTGCTTTCCTCTGGACTTGCTCCAGTTTGTCCAATCTTTCCTGAAGCATGATGTCCAGAACTGGACAGAATATTCTAACTGAAGCCTTATCAATGCTGAACAGAGTGCAAAAATTACTTCTTGTGTCTTGCTTGTAACACTCCTGCTAATACATCTCAGCATGATATTCACTTTTTTTGCAACAGATTTAAATTGTTGACTCTTAATTTGTGATACACTCAACCCCCAGATCCTTTTCTGCAATATTCTTTCCTAGGCAGTCATTTCCCACTTTGTATTTGTGCAATTGATTATTCCTTTCTAAGTGTAGTACTTTGCATTTGTCCTTCTTGAATTTAACAACATTTCTCCATTTTGTCAAGATCATCCTGAATTCTAATTCTGTCCCCAAAAGGGCTTGCAACTATTCTCAGCTTGGTATCATCCACACACTTCGTAAGTGTACTTTCTATGTAATAATTTAAATAATTTATGTAGATATTCAATAGAACCAGATCCAGGACAGATCCATGCAGGGCCCCACTCTGATTTGCCCTTCCCGCTTGACTGTGAACCATTGATGACTACTAAGATAATCGCCAATGGCTCAGAGATGGGGGGGGAGGAGCAATAGCTCAGTGGTTTGAGCATTGGCCTGCTAAACCCAGGGTTGTGCGTTCAATCCTTGAGGGGGCCATTTGGGATCTTGGGCAAAAATTGGGGATTGGTCCTACTTTGAGCAGGAGGTTGGACTAGATGATCTCCTGAGGTCCCTTCCAACCCTGATATTCTATGATTCTAGAGATCTCTTCAGCCAGTTCCTTACCTATTCTAGGATGGATTTAATCAGGCCTTCCCAACTTGATGACATCTAGCTTGTCTACGTAATTCTTAACTTGTTCTTTTCCTATTTTAGTCTTAGATCCTACCATTTACACTGGTGTTCACTATGTTAGTCATCCAATCACTGTGCTTGTTTTTGGTGAAAACAAGCACAAAAGGCATTTAACACTTATGCCATTGGTGCAATTTCTTGTTTCTGTCTTTCCCTCCTCATTAAGTAATGGGCCTACTGGGCCCTTGGTATTCCTCTTGCTTCCCATGTATTTGTTACCCTTTATATTCCTAGCAAGGTTAATCTTGGTTTGTGCATCAGTCTTTCTAATTTTGTCCCCAAATGCTTCTGGTTTTTTTTATATTCATCCTTTGTAATTTGACCAAGTTTCCACTTCTTGTATGACTCTTTATTGAGTTTCAGGTTACTGAAGATCTCCTGGTTAAGCCAGCATGATCCCTACCAAACTTCCTATCTTTCCTACATTTCCCACACACTGGGATAGTTTGCTCTTGTGCCCTTAATAATGTCTCTCTAAAAATCTGACAACTCTTGTGAACTCTTTTTTTCTCCCTTTGACTTCTTCCCATGGGATCTTACCTACCAATTCTCTGAGTTTGCTAAAGTTTGCCTTCTCAAAGCCCATAATCTTTATTCTGCTGTTTTCTCTCCTACCATTCCTCAGAATCATGAACTCTATCATTTCATGATCATTTTCACCCAAGCTGCCTTCCACTTTCAGATCATCAAATAGTTCCTCTGTTTATCAGAATCAAATCTAGAATAGCCTCTCCCCCAGTGGCTTTCTCCACCTGCTATAATAAAAGGTTGTCACCAGTGCATTCCAAGAACTTGTTGCATAAGCTGTGCCATGCTGTATTATATTCCCAACAGATGTCCAGGTAGTTGAAAGCCCCCATCACCAAGTTCTGTGTTTTTGGATGGATTTTATTTATCATTATTTGTTGTTTAAAAAAAAGCCTCATCCACCTGTTCTTCCTAGTAGTCTACCGTGGACACCTACCATGACATCACCCCTTCTATCCTTACCCAGAGACTTGCAACAAGTCTGTCGCCTACTTCCCTGTCAACCTCAGTGCAAGCGTATACATTTTTGAATATACAAAGCAATGCTTCCTCCCTTCTTTCACCTGCCTGTTGTTCCTGAACAAGCTACACCCTCTATCCAATATTCCAGTCATGTGAATTATCCCACCAAGTTTACGTGATTCCCATATTTCTTGCATTCGTATATAGATATCCATTTATTAGATTTCCCCTCTACATTTCCTCTGCTCTCCTTTGTCCCTGCTGTGTTTGCCCATGTTTCCCCACAGATTCTGACCCTTCACTCGGAGCTCCATATATTTTATTTTATATACAGTACTACACACACATACTAGATAAACGTAACAGCCAGCGCCATGTGGAAGTTATCCCCAACCCTTGCTGCCATAATTGAATGAATCTGATAACACAGTTTCAGAAGGAAAATAAGCAGGAGCAGTTCCCCTAGCATGTTTCCCCTCCAGCACTCAAGTATAACAAAATCTATTTGCTCTGCACAGCTAAAGCTTGTCTAATTTAAAGACAAAATCCTCGAACATTTTTAATCAATTTCAAATAATTTATAGCACAATTTGACGTGTGGACCAGATTGCAAAAGCGTCTTGATATTTTTATAAGGTGGTTTAAAAGAAAATACCATACCATTAAACATACTGTTGGCAATAGCTCCACAAGGAGCAATGGGTTTACCCTCACTCGTGCGGTAAGGCTCACACTCCTTACTGGGATTCTAATATTTAAAAGAAAAGAAGAGATAGTTGAGATCTGCAGCTAACTAATCCCATTATAAACTACATTTTCTGTATGCCTTGAACATCATAACTTGAATTGCCAAAAGTCTAAACTATTTAAAATATCATTTTTAATATTAATTGTAATAGTTTTTACTCACTAAACAAAAACTGAATCAGACAAAGTTCAGAATCCACATAGTGCATACATTGTAGACTATAAAGGTTTCTTTTTAATCAATGCTCTATATAGTGGAGTTTTTGTATGCTTTTGATCTAATGCTTCAGCATACCCAAAATATATTTAAATAATATTTCCACCATTAAACCATTGAGAAAGTTGACTATCTGAAAAAAAGACTTAGGCACTTAACAGTAAAATATTTATCTACCTATAAAAGACCAATAAATATTATTAAATTAAAATGTAAAATGTTTTGAGACAAAGCATCCAAGTTACTTACTGGAACTCTCCCACCCTTTTATAAAGGTCACAGGGAACAGAGCGAGAAGTATCTGCTGGAGCCGCAAATAGCCAACAACTCCCTTATCAAGAGCCGAAGGCCCAGTCTTCACTTAAAAGTTAGGTCGACATAGCTACAGATATGTAAATTGCATACCCTGAGCACCACAGATATGCTGACTTAATCCCAACTGTAGATGCAGCTAGCCTGATGGAAGAATGCTTCCACTGACCTAGGTATAGCCCCTTGGGTACATGGAGTTCCTACAGTGATGGAAAAACCCATTCTGTCACTGTAGTCTATGTCTTACACTAAAGAGCATAGCTATGGCACCACTGCTATGCTACTGTAGCACCCATAGTTTAGACATGGCCTAATTAAGAACATAAGAATGGCCCAAATGGGTCAGACCAATGGTCGATCTAACCCACTACTTTGTCTTCCAACAGTGGTTGGTGCCAGATGCCTCAAAGGGAACGAACAGAACAGACCAATTATCAAGTGATCCATCCCCTGTCGTCCAGTCCCTAAATCGCTGACTGCCAGAAGCGGGAACACCCAGAGATTGAGGTTGCATCCCTGATCATCTTGGCTATTTGCCACTGATGGACCTATCTTCCATTAATTAACCTAATTCTTTTTTGAACCCAGTTATACTTTTGGCCTTCACAACAACCCCTGGCAATGAGTTTCACAGGTTGACTGTGCCTTATGTGAAGAAGTACTTCCTTATGTTTGTTTTAAACCTGCCGCTTATCAATTTCACTGGGTGACCCCTAGTTCTTGTATTATGTGAAAGGTAAATAACACTCATCACTTTCTCCACACCATTCATGATTTTATAGATCTCTATCATATCCCCCTCAGTCATCTCTTTTCTAAGATGAACAGTCCCACTCTTCTTAATCTCTCCTCATACTCATTCTTTTTTGCCATTTCCTATACTTTTTCCAATTATATTTTTTTTTGAGATGGGGTGACCAGAACTGCATGCAGTATTCAAGATGTGTGTGTACCATGGATTTATATAGTTGCATTATGATATTTTCTGTTTAATTATCTATCCCTTTCCTAATGGTTCATAAAATTGTTAGGTTTTTTGGCTGCTGCTGCGCATTAAGCAGATGTTTTCAGAGAACTATCCACAATTACTCCAAGATCTCTTTCTTGAGTGGGAACAGCTAATTTAGACCCCATCATTTTGTATGCATAGTTGTTAGATATGTTTTCCAATGTGCATTACTTTGCACCAATCTGCCATTTTGTTGCTCTGTCACTCAGATTTCTAACTCTTTGCAGTTTGCTTTGGACTTAACTATCTTGAGTAATTTTTTATAGTTCGTAAATTTTGCCACCTCACTGTTAATCCCATTTCCCAGATCATTCAAGAATATGTTGAACAGCGTAGGTCCCTGTACAGATCCTTGGGTGACCCCGCTATTTACCTCTCTCCACAGTGAAAACTGACCATTTATTCCTATCCTTTGTGTTCCCACACCGCCTGTAGAAGATAAATCATGCCTAAAGAGGCCATGAGAAACTTCACATAGTTGTTTTGAATACATGCATTTTAGTACTGATATTTGATAACTAGTAGCTAATCAACTGGAATGCTGAATCTGAGTATCCAATTCTAAGCATTGAAATCTGCTATCTAGCTGGGCATTGTTCATTAGTGAAAGATAAAACTTCAGACAGAACAGATGGAGCTAAACTGGTTTCACTGCCTGAAAAGCACCACAGATCTAAGCTAATCAGAACACATTTATTTGCAGTGAGCAATGATCAATCTACTGTACCACAATCCATCAGATAGAAGTACACAATGTCCATTTAATGGAACATATATGAAGTCACCAGTATAACACTGATTCTTTGACAATGTCTCCTACTACATAAAGAGAAGTGTCTATTTCACCTCAATGTTGAAAATGCTTCTGCAGCATGTTGATTTATGTTACCTAATTATTACTAATGATTAGACTTGAGCATAAATAAAGTTTACTTACAAATAAAGAACTATTATCGCCATTTAGTTGGCTGTCATCCCGAGACTTCACATAACGACGATGGTTTTGATAGAAGTTGGACAGTCCATAATACATAAACACATTGGTCTGCAAAATACAAGGTGGCAGATTGAAAGAGGATACTCAATAACACCAATACTAAGATAAGGATCCATCAGATACATTAATGTGTTGATACAGCCAGGAAATTGACAAATATTTACATACTGATATTCTATATTTATTCTAGATCAGTAATATTCATAATATATTTGCTCAGGAGACAAATCAAAACAAAATGTTTTATACTTCCAGTATTGTAAACTCAGCCTGGCATCTGAAAGACAAGTTGTGTCCTTCTAGCCTCACATATCACAAGTCATCATCAAGAAATTCTGAAATACCTTACATTCGCTGTTTAACAATTCAGAGGCAACAATGAAAGTTTCTTTAGTGTCAATATCTAAGTTCAAGGGGCTTCCCACACTCACTGTATCCAATACTAAGGCCCATATCCACAAAGGGACTTAGGCACAGCAATGCTGAGTATTGGTGTGCCTAATTTTTAGGCACCTAGAAAAATCTCTGAAAGAATAATGGAATCCACGAAGCCTGAGTTAGGTTCTTAGCCTAGCTTTTCTGTACAATGAATGCGGAGAGATAGGTTACTAAAGCTGTGATCCACACAAGCCATCACGTTAGGTGGCTCCTTGCCTAACCTAGCCAATGGGAAATGCCAATGAGAGTGGTGTATCATAAGCCCAATCCCTTTCATGGATTTTCACTGGCAAAATCTGGGCTGCAGAGAGGCATCTAAGCTTGCTTGTGATCCACAACTGGGATACTCCTCTCCTGGAGTCAGACGGCTTAGCGCCTATGCATGAAACAACGGAGGAGCAGCAGCCACCTTCCTTATAACTTTTAGCCCACTCCGAGGACTCACCTGGAATATGAGAGACCCAGGCTCAGTTCCTCCCCACCCCATCTGAAGGGGAGAATGGATTTGAACAGTGGTCTCCCACTTGTCAGAAGAGTGCTCCAACCACAGGACTATTGGATATTCTGATCTGGGTCTCTCTCACTTACAACACAGGAGTGATCAGGCAGCATATGGTCACACGGTATTGCGCAATTCAAGTAGTCCCAATTTTCCAAATCTTTACATTATACAGAGTGTTTCTGAAATTCACACAGAAACTCAAATTTTCTTTTAAAACATAAGACCCCCAAACTTGTAAAACTGAATGCCCTCAGGGACATTCATAAAGCTAGTTTGCAAGCCTTGTTTACAATGAATTTATTGTCAAAATCTCCTTTAGTTGCACTACCACCTGGGCGGTTCCATCAATGACTGGGAGTGCTAATGTACGTTGGCCACTTGCATCTATACAACAGGGTCATCTAACCCTGGTTAATGATAGTTAAAACATCAGCAGGCAGTCTATGCGAATGCTCCTTCATATTGTACCATCAGTGGTGCAACAGAAACAGAATTTAATAAAAAGCTCAGTACAGACTGTTAAAGACTCACATGGTAAATCTATGGATTCGTGACTCACGGATCCAGTTAATGTTACACATTTCTGGGTGATGATAAATAAATTAAGACCTGATTCAAACCTGTTGTACCAGATGTAGTTTGTGGAGAAGACATACAACACACAGGATTAGCTGATGGATGAAGAGAAAAGCATAACAGGATTTAATTTTTAAGAATAAGGCAAATATGATGTTCCTCTAACATACAAATTTAGTTTTTTGACTTAAGTAAGCAAATGTGAAGATAGCTAGTACAATACCTTACAAAAGCAATGATAAAATGCAAAAGGCATGAACGTAAAATTATGAGTAATTCTGATGGCAACTCACACACAAAGTAACAGACCTCAAAGGGATGATCCAGTATAAAGTCAATGGTGCAAGTACAAGGTGGTGTGCTATTCCAGGACACGTTCAAACATTTATTGCAGGGACTAGAAGAGTCAGTTCCTGTGTAATCAATCTGCAAGAGAAAGAGGATACTGAGTTACAAAGAGAGAAAGACATATACCACGATTACTAAACCAAACAGACTGACGTAATCTCTGCTGTTTCTCAATCAGCTCCATCTCAAATCCAAAGAATATTCCTACACAGAAGACTTCATATAGAATTAAGGTTTCACAGGTGGATTTTTCACATCACAGAAGGGGGGGAGGGGAGAGAATGTTTGTGCTAAAAACAAATCAACACCTGGAGGTTTACTTAATACACTGTTACTCCCCATTTAGGCACCTAAATAAATGAGGCAAGATTTTCAAAAGCACTCGGAACCCAAACCTGGGATCTGCTGGGTGCTTTTGAAAGGCTAGCTCTTAATGTAAGATATTAAGACAATGATGTTGGCATGTCTTTAAAGAAAGCTACGAAGAACAGATTACCACTGGATAGTGGAAAATACCATCAGTATTTATTTGATTGATTGTGGATTACCTAACTTTTAAAATTATGTTATTCAAACAACATTAATATGAAGAGTTAAAAACCTCAGAGAATATATACATGGGTCAACTCATCATCCTGTTTGGTGTTTTCAACAAACCTTTATTGCAAAGTATGTAAATGCATGAATTTTGCACTGTGTCCTGAAGGATCAATGATAATTTGAACTGTTTGGATGGTTTTCTGAAAGGCTATTGCACACTGTTTTGTCTGGTCTATTGTTGCAGTTGAACCTATTGCCGACCCCCATTATCAACAATACTTTTTCTAGTGTATACCAGGTTTGAGTGTCGCCAAGAAGCTTGAATTAAATAGGGTTATCTAAAAAATAAATAAGTTTTAGGCCCTGTGTTCACTTGGAAATAGCACCATTTCAGCAGCCTCTGTCAGCAAAGTGTTTGGATATAGATCTGTAACAGTGCTGCCCAGTCTGTCCTGATCTATCCAGGCAGTTAAACAGCAGTTGAACGAGTATTGTACTGACACCTGTTGTCAACAATTGATAGTTTTTCTATGGCAATCCAAACCTAGGATGAAGTATCTTTCACACAGACCTTAATAGCCAGAACCCACTCTATTCTCTAGTCAGCCAAAGAGTCCTACATTAAAAAACAAAGCTTGTTATTTTAAGGCTAAAAAGGCAGTTTGTATTTTAAAATGTCAGGTCTTTAAAAAACTGACTGCAAACTCTATGAAGTAGAAAATCTCTCTCTCTCTCTCTACATGTTTGTATACCAGCAATGGGACCACACTCTTGATTGGGGCCTCTTGTCTCTATGGTAATACAAATATTAAACAGTAATTGACAGTAGCAGTAATGCAGAAAGAGAAAGAACAAACCCCATATTTTTTTTCATTTGTGGGTCACCTATAATTGATAGCACACTTAACTGCTCTGTTATAGGTCAATTTTGTTCATCCTGATTAAGTAAATAATTGGACAACCATTCTGTATACATTATTGATAGTTTAAAAAAACTGCTTTAGACCTGGCTCAGTTTGCCAGTATCTTTTAGAATTGATTTTCAATGTGATGTTTCAGCTCCTGAATGATTCCTAAATAATTTAAATTTATCCAACACTTGCTGCACTGTTCCCTGGGTAGAGGAAAAGAAAGCAAGAGAAACTGGTAAGACACTGAAGACACCTTTTTGCTAGCCATATACTTGTTTTCCATCCAACAATTTTTTTTTTTAAACTGGACTGCTATGAACACACTACCTATCCTCTGAAGTATGTTTATGTGACCTAAACAGAATTTCAGAAAATGCTCGGAAAGCGCCTTACGTAAAGGATATGTAATTTTATGTTACGTTAAAGCAGTTGGAAAGCTTCCATATTTCAATTAATGACAACTGGAATGAAAATCAGCGTGAAACCTATATATTGTTACTTGACATTTAGGTGAGTGATCAGGACTAACGAAGTATGCTTAAATTGCTTCTTATACATCCCCCTTCATAAATAAAACCAATACAACCATTATTTTTTAAACAGGAGACAGAATAAACACGTTTGCTTACAGTAAGAGGTGGAATTATTCACTCACTCAGACTGCTATTAAATGTATTAGAATAGAGGTTCTCAAACTGTGGGCCGTGGACCACCAGTGGTCCGCGAGCGCCATTCAGGTGGTCCGCAGATAGTTCCCTCTAAGATGCGTGCCTGGGTGACCGCACACAAGAGAATGAAGGGCCACACATCTAAATTAGTGGAGCCATGCAGGCATGGCTCCAATAATTAGGTGCCTGGACCCTGGAGAAGACGCACATGTAAGGTGACGTGGTGGCCTTGGGGAGAATAGGGGGCAGGGGGCAATGGGGTGAGAAGAGGGGGTGGGAGGGAATTTGGGATGTCAAGGGCGGTGGCCAGAGATAGGGGCAACTTTCCCCAGCTCCAGGGCTGTGGCTGCCAGGGAGAGACAGCCCTACTTCCCAGCTTCAGCTCTGTGGCTGCTGCGGCAGGGGAGAGACCCCACTCCTTCCCAGCCCCAGCTCGGGGGCTGCCGCGGTGGGGTAGATCCCCTTCCTTTATTACTGTTTTTTATATAGCGCTTTTACACCGCAGATCACTGATTGGATGCAGATACAAATTTTGAATCCCCGCAGGGCTCTATTTGTCAGCTCTGGATTATTTCAGAGAGGCATATAGGCTACTCTAAAATATGCCAGCTAGCTATGGCTCTGAAAGGACAATATGTAAGCCAGAAATGGCCCTGGCACATTCACATTCCAGCCCACACCCTTTATTCCATTCCAGGGACTGCAAGAATGGCATAGAAAACAACTAAAATGGTTCTCTGCCAGTTAGGGATTTACTCATGCCAAGGGAATCCAACAGGTCTGTTGCCACACAAGGGGGCTAGACTGCAGAAGAAAATTTGGTTATGTATCTTTAAAAAGACAATCATTAAAGAGTCTGGGAAATAAATGAATGATCCCCATTGGGATATAATCTTTTATCACTATCACAACGTATATTCCATGAACCTTAACTTGTCAAAAACAGTGGGAACAGATTTATTTATTTATTTATTTTTAAATAAACATTCCTCTACAGCTAGCAGATCTATTTTATGTACTTATACAGACACTATGGTCTTAGTCTCAATATAAGAACCCCAAAAAGAAAATGAACAGAATGTTTCCCAACCAAGCTGAAAAAGGCAAATAGTACATAAAATGTAAGAAACTAGGCCAAAATTTTCACAACTGGGAACTTCCAATTACAGCTTCTTAGTCTATATTTAGGCCCCCAATCCCAAAAACACTTATCCACATGTTTAACTTTAATCACTGGGACTACTCATGCAAGAAATGTGAAGCACGTGTGCAAATGTTTGTTAGGTCAAGGTCTTAGGCACCTAAATAAAAGCAGCATATTTTTCAAAGATATTAAGTAACTGAAGCACAACTAACCTCACACGGTATGTCTTCACTGCATCTGGCAGCAAGCTTCCCAGTTTGGGTTCACAGTCTTGTGTTAGCATGCTAAATTCAATACAGCTGTGTAGACACTGCTTTGACGCTGTGGCTCCCAAGCCCACCCTACCTCTTAGGTTAGAAAGCCTGAGCTGCAACATTTATACAACTTTTTTTCTCACACTAGCATGAGCTCCACTAACACAAATCTGTGGACCTGGGCTGGGAGACTCACTCCCAGATGCACTACAGACATACTCATTGAGGCTGAGAGGGCACAGCTTTTCTGAAAATCAGACTACATAAATTTAGTTATCTAAATATAGATTCAGAGCCTTAACTTCAGGCACTCTGCTCTGAAAAATTTGCCCTTTGATTTTAAATATTTTTTGTTTTAATAATTTATTCTAGAACAAAGCTAAGAAAATTTGTTTCTTTAAAGAAACGATCAGCTACAATGGTGGTTAATGTGTTAGAAGCAATACCTTTTTACTCTTGTTCCAATCATTAAAGTAACACTCAAATTTAGAGTTTACATGTCTATCCTAAGTGTTATTTCAAGAAGTTACTCTATCAAATCCAACCGGGTTCTTTTAAGAAGCTCAGGGTTGATTTGGAGATGGGATGTGTGGCCTCAAATCTGGGCAGAAAGGCATGTATATTTTTAGAAAGCAATTAAGAGCACACACAATACTGGGAGAACATGAAGTACATTTCTACCTTATCTTTCACATTCCTTTCTTTTGAGGATTTATTTTTAAGTAGTCTGATATTTATATTCCTTTGCATATTGTATTATGGTAGTGTTACACAACATTTGAACAGAGATATACAAATGAAAAATCTCAGACACTCTTTCAATCTAGCAAATGAAATCAATTCCACAACTACTCCATCTTCACTCCTCAAGGAAATTATCTCCACTGATTGATAGACAAAAGTGAACAATCCTGTTTTTTATATAACTGGTATGATTCGGTATGATTCGATCTGCACACCAAAGTGTATTTTTAAGGGGCTCAATCTGCAGCCTCATATCCGCTTCACCTTATTACTGCAAGTAAATCCACTGTTTTAAATGGTACTACTGAAAGCAGCATATATGTAAGTGTTTGCAAAATCAGGGTCTAAGTCAACACAACAGAGAAACTAAGAGCTGATCAGATTTAACAATGATGGCAAGTTTGTTTTTGATGATGACGTGCAACTTTTCAGCTTGGAGCTTTTTAAGAGTTGTAAAGCCAAAGCTTAAGGGTTTATATGAAAGCTGTAGCTAAGTACCAGACGCAAAGTATTGTCTGAGTATTTATACTACACTGTCACTGGAAAATGCAAACTGAAGAGCACACACCTTTGGTGCATTTACTGCTAAATTTATCTCTGACATGTCAGGCTTCTAGAGAGCATCCATACTAGGAAAAAATGTGTTTTTTATCACCAAAAAAATAAACACGACTTTTAACATGCTACAGATGTTTACCTCAGCCGGCTATTAGCATTAAACTATATTTGCCTTGTCCACACTAGGATTTTACCATGTGTTAGTAAACGTGGAAAAAAGCCACCTTTTTTCCTAGGAAAATCAAGGTCCTAGTGTTGAAATGTATGCTGACCAGGCTAGAGCAGTGGTCACCAACTTGTTGTTTGCAATTGACTTGTCGATCCTATGAACTCTCCCAGTCGATCGTGATCTCTGGTGGTGTAGTGGGGCTGCCGCTAAGGCAGGCTCCCTGCCTCCCCCAGCCCCACACCACCCCTGGAAGCGGCCAACGCGGCCCCATGGGGGAGGAGGAGACAGGGGTTTGGCCAATGAGAGCTGTGGGGGCAGTGCCTGCAAAGAGGGGCAGTGTGTGAAGCCACGTTCCCCCCCCCCCCCCCCCGTGGCCACAGGGGCATGTTGGCCCCTTCCGGGAGTGACGTGGGGCTGGGGCAGACAGGGAGCCTGCCTTAGACTTGCTGCACCACCAACTGGGAGCTACCCAAGGTAAGTGTCGCCCGGCAGGAGGCTTCACCCCAACCCCCAGCCCTGAGTCCCCTCCTGAAGCCAGCACCCCATACCTCCTACTACACCCCATACACCCTCCTGCAACAGCCATGAGTCCCCTCCCAGAGCGAGCACCCCAATGCCCCTGTCACGGTTCCTCCCCCACTCTGAACTCTAGGGTACAGATGTGGGGACCTGCATGAAAAACCTCCTAAGCTTATCTTTACCAGCTTAGGTCAAAACTTCCCCAAGGTACAAAATATTACACCTTGGACTGGCCGCTACCACCACCAAACTAATACTGGTTACTGGGGAAGAGCTGTTTGGACGCATCCTTCCCCCCAAAATACTTCCCAAAACCTTGCACCCCACTTCCTGGACAAGGTTTGGTAAAAAGCCTCACCAATTTGCCTAGGTGACTACAGACCCAGACCCTTGGATCTTAAGAACACTGAACAATCCTCCCAACACTTGCACCCCCCCTTTCCTGGGAAATGTTGGATAAAAAGCCTCACCAATTTGCATAGGTGACCACAGACCCAAACCCTTGGATCTGAGAACAATGAAAAAGCATTCAGTGTTTTACAAGAAGACTTTTAATAAAAAATAGAAGTAAATAGAAATAAAGAAATCCCCCCTGTAAAATCAGGATGGTAGATATCTTACAGGGTAATTAGATTCAAAAACATAGAGAACCCCTCTAGGCAAAACCTTAAGTTACAAAAAAGATACACAGACAGAAATAGTTATTCTATTCAGCACAATTCTTTTCTCAGCCATTTAAAGAAATCATAATCTAACACATACCTAGCTAGATTACTTACTAAAAGTTCTAAGACTCCATTCCTGTTCTGTCCCTGGCCAAGACGACTACAGACAGACAAAAAGAAAAGGAGGACTTGTGGCACCTTAGAGACTAACCAATTTATTAGAGCATAAGCTTTCGTGAGCTACAGCTCACTTCCTCAGATGCATATCGTGGAAACTGCAGCAGGCTTTATATATACACAGAGAATATGAAACAATACCTATTCCCACCCCACTGTCCTGCTGGTAATAGCTTATCTAAAGTGATTTCCAGCACAAATCCAGGTTTTCTCACCCTCCACCCCCCCACACAAATTCACTCTCCTGCTGGTGATAGCCCATCCAAAGTGACAACTCTTTACACAATGTGCATGACAATCAAGCTGGGCTATTTCCTGCATAAATCCAGGTTCTCACATCCCCCCACCCCCATACACACACAAACTCACTCTCCTGCTGGTAATAGCTCATCCAAACTGACCACTCTTCAAGTTAAAATCCATGTTAAACCAGAACATCTGGGGGGGGGGGTAGGAAAAAACAAGAGGAAACAGGCTACCTTGCATAATGACTTAGCCACTCCAAGTCTCTATTTAAGCCTAAATTAATAGTATCCAATTTGCAAATGAATTCCAATTCAGCAGTTTCTCGCTGGAGTCTGGATTTGAAGTTTTTTTGTTTTAAGATAGCGACCTTCATGTCTGTGATCGCGTGACCAGAGAGATTGAAGTGTTCTCCGACTGGTTTATGAATGTTACAATTCTTGACATCTGATTTGTGTCCATTTATTCTTTTACGTAGAGACTGTCCAGTTTGACCAATGTACATGGCAGAGGGGCATTGCTGGCACATGATGGCATATATCACATTGGTGGATGTGCAGGTGAACGAGCCTCTGATAGTGTGGCTGATGTTATTAGGTCCTGTGATGGTGTCCCCTGAATAGATATGTGGACACCATCACAGGGCCTAATAACATCAGCCACACTATCAGAGGCTCGTTCACCTGCACATCCACCAATGTGATATATGCCATCATGTGCCAGCAATGCCCCTCTGCCATGTACATTGGTCAAACTGGACAGTCTCTACGTAAAAGAATAAATGGACACAAATCAGATGTCAAGAATTGTAACATTCATAAACCAGTCGGAGAACACTTCAATCTCTCTGGTCACGCGATCACAGACATGAAGGTCGCTATCTTAAAACAAAAAAACTTCAAATCCAGACTCCAGCGAGAAACTGCTGAATTGGAATTCATTTGCAAATTGGATACTATTAATTTAGGCTTAAATAGAGACTTGGAGTGGCTAAGTCATTATGCAAGGTAGCCTGTTTCCTCTTGTTTTTTCCTACCCCCCCCCCCAGATGTTCTGGTTTAACATGGATTTTAACTTGAAGAGTGGTCAGTTTGGATGAGCTATTACCAGCAGGAGAGTGAGTTTGTGTGTGTATGGGGGTGGGGGGATGTGAGAACCTGGATTTATGCAGGAAATAGCCCAGCTTGATTGTCATGCACATTGTGTAAAGAGTTGTCACTTTGGATGGGCTATCACCAGCAGGAGAGTGAATTTGTGTGGGGGGGTGGAGGGTGAGAAAACCTGGATTTGTGCTGGAAATCACTTTAGATAAGCTATTACCAGCAGGACAGTGGGGTGGGAATAGGTATTGTTTCATATTCTCTGTGTATATATAAAGCCTGCTGCAGTTTCCACGATATGCATCTGAGGAAGTGAGCTGTAGCTCACGAAAGCTTATGCTCTAATAAATTGGTTAGTCTCTAAGGTGCCACAAGTCCTCCTTTTCTTTTTGCGAATACAGACTAACACGGCTGCTACTCTGATACAGACAGACACAGACCCTTTGTTTCTCTCCCTCCTCCCAGCTTTTGAAAGTATCTTGTCTCCTCATTGGTCATTTTGGTCAGGTGCCAGCGAGGTTACCTTTAGCTTCTTAACCCTTTACAGGTGAGAGGAGCTTTCCCCTGGCCAGGAGGGATTTCAAAGGGGTTTACCCTTCCCTTTATATTTATGACAGCCCCTCCTGCAGCCAACCTCCTGCCCCAGCCCTGACCCTCCCTCTCAGAGCCAGCACCCCATGCCCTCTCCTGCACCCCAACACTCTGCCCCAACCTCCCTCCCAGAACTTGCACCCCTCACTCCCTCCTGCACCCCAACCCCGTGTCCCAGGCTCAGCCCGGAGCACCTCCCACACTGTGAACCCCTCGGCCCCAGGCCAGAGCCCGCGTGTCCCCTCCCAAACCCCAACCCCCCTGTCGCAGCCCAATGAAAGTGAGTGAGGGTGGGGGAGAGCGAATGACCGAGGGGGGGGGGGGAATGGAGTGAGAGGGGCCTTGGGGAAATGGGTGAGGTAGATCCTGGGTTGCCCTTAAATTCAAGAAGTGATCTTGGGTGTAAAAAGTTTGGAGACCACTGGGCTAGAGAAATCAGTATCAAGGGAGGATGCTCAGGATAGTAGGCAAGGTCATCTTTAGTGTTTTGAGTCTACCACTCGATGTTCTTTCAACCTCCATTAGTCAGTGCAAGAGATAAACAAGTAATTCAAAAAAAGAACATTAACATTTGACCAAATTGACAAACACAGTCATTTCCTACAGAAGCCATTTTTTCACCTCTAAAACCACATCAACCACAACAGCATGAAGAGACAGGAAGGATCTGGCAATGCCCAGTGGAACAGCAGAACCCCTTTAATCCTGCAGGCTGCTAGACTGTCATACTACCTACAAAACCTACCTCACCTGACCCTGGTCTGACGGAGGGATGCTCCATGTGGAAGACAGGGTCTTCCCGTTATTGTCCAGGCTGGGGATTTTTCTCTGTGTTTCAGAGTAGCATTTGCAATCTCAACCATAATGTGGTAAATTATGGAAGGCAGAGACGTATTAGCTACACCCCCCGGCCGGTACTGTACAGCTGGGTCCCTACAGGGTACTTCCCAGAAGCGGTCGGCCTGGGTTTAGAAAGCCCAGCTCCCTTCTCCCAACGTTTCCTGCGCTCACGATCGCCCCCGCTCACCCTCTGCCAAGGTTTCACCGAGAGGCGCCCAGGGGGAGCTCAGGCTCCAGCTGAGAACAGGGAGCCGCCAGCCCCGTCGCCCCCCGCGGCCGGGAGAGCCCAGCGCCGGTAACCGCCGCAAGAGGGGGCGCCCGGCAGCCCGCGCCCCGCCCCGTCCCGACCCTCACCTCGTACTCGCGGATGTTGTTGGAGGTGACGAAGATGCCGATGCCGATGGGGATGAAGATGAGGCCGATGATGAAGAAGGCGGGCAGCACGGTGCCCGCGGTCAGGATGGGCTGCCAGGCCGGCAGGCGCTGCTGCTTGAATGCCGTGTTATCCGGCTTGCGGCTCTTCCCCGCCCCGCCGGCCGCCCCGCCGCCCGCGGCCCCCACTCCCGATGTATGCCCGTCCGCCTCCTCCTTCGCGCTGTAGTTCACCGCCATGGGGCCGCCGAGGAGGGGGAGCAGCCAGCGCTCCGCTCGCGAACCGAGGCCGCCTCCGCTCGGGCCAGTGAGGAACGGGAGCACACTGCGCCTGCGCGTGAGGAAGGGGACGGTTCCGCACCCGCGGAGCCACTAACAACAAACAAACGTCACCAGCTCGGGTGACCGGGCCCACCTTCTTCCGCCCGCCTTCCCCCAACCTGCGCATGCGCCGTCGCAGTGGGTGAGGCAGGGGCTTGGTTGGATCTAGGGCGCATAATCGATGATGATGAGAGCCATTAACCTCCACCCTTCAGGCGCAGCCGGCGCTCCCTGCCCGTGCCCTGATGACGCATGCGCAGAGAGAGCGCGAGAAACCACGCGCGCGCAAGCTTTTCTCTCCCCCCCCGCCCCCGTTGGGGCGTACGACGCTCAGAGTGGAGGCGTCGCGTGATCCAGTTGCGCTGCCTTACGAACAGCGGCTCTTGTCCTGTGCAGAGACGCAAATACGTCATCCGGCGGGGAGGGGGGCGTCCGTCGGGCCGCCTGAGCCGCGCCTTTCGAGTCAGCGAGCTGCCGCGTGGGCTGGCGCCTCTCGCCCCGCTCAGGGCACCCGCCGCCGCCCCTGGCCAGCGGGAGCGGGCACTGGTGAGCCCTGCCCCGCGACCGATGCCGCCCTAGGGCCCGGCGGGGGGACGCCAGTTGGGGCACGGCCAGCTTGGGAGCGCCTCGAGCCCAGCCGGGCCCCCAGCGGCCATTCATCGGTGGCCACTGCCTGCGTCCAGGCGCCTTGCCGCGCCTCTGCTGCGCTGGCGGCCCGAGCCCCGCGTGCGCCGGGGGAGCTGCCAGCCGCGTTGGTCAAACGCTTACTGCTCGGGTCAGCGACGAATGTGGAAGCGCTGGGCCCTCTGGGATGGCTACACTGCCGGGGTACATCGACCTACGCTGCGCCACTCCAGCTGTGTGAATACCATAGCTAGTGCTGACCTAGCTGAGGTCGAGTTACGCAGGGTCTACACTGGGGAGGGGTCAGCGGGAGAAACTTGCTCACTAGACCCGCTAAATCGACCTCTGGTGGATTGATCTCAGAGCATCATCCCCGCTGTAGTGTAGCCCTGGTCTGCACTGGGGGGAGAGGGAATTGATCTAAGTTAAGCAGTTTTAGTTACCTGAATAACTGTAGCTGAAGTTGACTTACTTAGATCGACTTACCATGGTGTCTTCACTGTAGTGAGTCGACTGCTGCTGCTCCCCTGTCAACTCCACTTGGCGCCTCTCGCAGCAGTGGAGTACAGAAGTCGATGGGAAAGCGCTTGGGGGTCGATTTATCACATCCAGACTACCGGTGGGTGGTGTAGACATGCCTGTAGACCTGCCCTATTGTCAGGGGAGTGTCCTATGGACAGGCCCCGCCCTCTGCTGGCCCAGGGTGAGGGGGGCAATGAGGCAAAAGGGACTGTAAGAAGTCTGCTCTCCTTTCATGTTCACTCGCATCATCTGCTGCATTAGCACTGCCAAAATCACCACAAAGGTGGACTAGTTTAATTTTGACTGTACTTAGAAAGTGGCTTTGGCTTGGTACCCAGTGCGGGAGCTAGTTTTGTTCTTTTGTCCAGTGTAACTATTTTGATTAGGGGTGTGATGGTTTTTTAAAAAACTGAAATAGTTGCACCAGTACAGTCCTTAGTGGGGCTGTAAATATAGCAGTGTAGCTTATTCCCCTTTTTGTGAAGAAGAAAACTATACTGGAATAAACACTTGTAGATAGATATTACTGCATCTACTTTAACAGAGTTGTATGAATTTCAATATATATAGGTATAGTCAAAGGAGTACAACATGTGTCTAGATAGGGTCACAGATTGATATTATTCCCGGATTTTACATTAGGGGAATGGGGGAATCACATTTAAGCAAGCAAAAATAAAATATCACATGTAATTTCACATAGTGGTGATAAACTGCTTCCCTCAAACAGTTTTACTTTGTGGAGGGCATTAGGCAACTTGGATAGAAAATGGGAAATAAATACATTTTTTTAGAAAGAAGGTACACACACCACTATTCCTTTCCCCCCAACTCCTTTTCTCCATCCCAGCCTATCAATTATCTCCTGTACCTATGAGTTCAGGTAAGACTGGGGCCTTAATGTAAGACTGGGGCCTATGCAGAGTTCAGTGTCAGACTGGGGCCTTAAGAAAATTTGTTACTTAATCTTTGATGAAATGAAGACTATAGCTGTATCAGTTTCAACATTCTTTACCAGTCTTTAAGTTACATTTGAAAATTAAAATTAATTTTTGGGTGTATATGAAAGAGACAATGTATGTGTAGGAATAATAAAATTTTAAGAAGCTTGCCGTGTGGGATACTTCTTAAAATCTGTGTATCCCACTGAGTCTGAAAAAGTTTTTTTTCTCTTATTGGTCAGTAGCTGGTTAAAAGGTAGGAAACAAAGGGTAGGAATAAATGCTCAGTTTTTAGAATGGATAGAGGTAAATAGTGGTGTCTGTACTGGGGCCAGTACTGATTCATAAATGATCTGGAAAAAGTGTTAAACAGTGAGGAGGTAGCAAAATTTGCAGATGATACAAAACTATTCAAGATACTTATGTTCAAGATACTTAGCAGTCCAAAGAAGACTGCTAAGAGTTACAAAGAGATCTCACAAAAGTGCATGACTGGGCAACAAAATGGCAGATGAAATTCAGTGTTGAAAAATGCAAAATAATGCATATTGGAAAACATAGTCCCAACTATACATATAAAATGATGGGGTTTAAATTAGCTGTTACCACTCAAGAAAGAGGTCTTGGCATCATTGTGGCTAGTTTTTTGAAAACATCCACTCAGTGTACAGCGGCAGTCACAGATGCTAATAGAATATTGGGAGTCATTAAGAAAGGAGTAGATAAGACAGAAAATATCATATAGCCTCTATATAAATCCATGATATGGCCCCATCTTGAATACAGCGTGCAGTTCTGGTCACCCTATCTCAAAAAAGATATATTGGAATTGGGAAAAGTACAGAAACAGGCAACAAAAATGATTAGGGATATGGAACAATTTCCATATGAGGAGAGATTAATAAGACTGACTTTTCAGCTTGGAAAAGATGACTAAGGGGGGCTATTATAGAGGTCTATAAAGTCATGACTGGTGTGGAGAAAGTAAATAAGGAAACGTTACTTACTCTTCATATAACATAGGAACTAGGGATCACCCAAAGAAATGAGTAGGCAGCAGGTTTAAAACAAAAGGAAGGATTTCTTCACACAAGGCACAGTCAACCTATGGAACTCTTTGCCAGAGTATGTTGTGAGGTCCAAAATTGAGGGTTCAAAAAAGAACTAGATAAGTTCATGGACGAAAGGCCCATCAATGGCTTTTAGCAAGGATGGGTAGTGATGCAAAACCATACTCTGAAGTTTCCCAAAGCTGGGAAATAGGTGACAGGATGGATCACTTGATGATTACCTGTTCTGTTCATTCCCTCTGAAGCACTTGGCATTGGCCACTGTTGGAAGATAGGATATTGACCTAGATGGATGATTGGTCTGATCCAGTATGGCTATTCTTAGGTTCTGCAAGAATTTATTCCATCACATTGTGAACTTCTTTATTGCAACAAAGCTATAATAAATAATTAATATTCATTAATAATTAACGTGATCATTTATATTATATATGAATAATTAAAGCTATAATTAATATTCATCAAAATAAAACTTGAACTTAGTAGATACAACTGTATGCTGTTAAACCAACTGAAGTATAATATAAAATATCCAAACACTGCTGAAGAATAAAAGTTATCTAGCTTTCGTAAAATACTTGAAATTTATGAACCTACAACGTTCTTTTAAGTAAAACAAACATTAATACAAAATCAATTATTTAAAAAATGTCAACATTGACAAATAGACAAAAACCAGGGAATTCACAGTTGAAGATGGAGTGGTCAATGCACCTACGTTAATTTTCTGATTAGTAGTTTCTGATTTTATACAATAAATATGCTAATTTTACTTCCCCTTTAAGTCCAATGCTGTCCTGAGAGACATCAATTGTAAAACTGCTATTGACTTTAACAGGAAGATTTGTGTTTGTAGAACTGAAGAGTTTAGTTCACTCCCATCCCACCTCAAAAATTAAGTATATTAAAAAAAAAAAACTTGAACCATTATATTTCCTCACGTAAAGCCATGTTAACAATTATTTAAAGGATCTGACTGACTATAGGGGCTTCTAAAGAAGATCATGTTCTTCACCAATTTTTCATTTTTTAATATTGTTGCTATTTATGGATTCAGTGTGGCATGTACATGGCTTCATCTGAAAACATCATGATTATTTCCTTTAAAAAGTGCATGGATAGAAAAATCATTTTTTTAGTATATTTTAATAGACTTCTTTCAACGTACCCCAAAACAGACTAATTTTTCATATTTTGAAGTCAGGATTCAAATCTGAATTAGGTTGCTTTTGAAGTCACTAATACTAATTCACAGAAAGTTAAAGTTACCCTCCATATGAAGACTCTTTGCACAGGTGTGATTTTCAACCAGAAGGTATTTGTTGTTTTAGAGCTGCTTGCAACATGCCAGTTCAGTCAAACTTTATAATTCCACTCCATATAGAAAAGCAAAAATAGTACCTATCTATATGGTGTTTTATTTTGGCCAGTGCTCTCAGTCTCCCTCTTAGATAATTAAGACAAAAAGAAAAGGAGGACTTGTGGCACCTTAGAGACTAACCAATTTATTAGAGCATAAGCTTTCGTGAGCTACAGCTCACTTCCTCAGATGCATATCGTGGAGACTGCAGCAGGCTTTATATATACACAGAGAATATGAAACAATACCTATTCCCACCCCACTGTCCTGCTGGTAATAGCTTATCTAAAGTGATTTCCAGCACAAATCCAGGTTTTCTCACCCTCCACCCCCCCACACAAATTCACTCTCCTGCTGGTGATAGCCCATCCAAAGTGACAACTCTTTACACAATGTGCATGACAATCAAGCTGGGCTATTTCCTGCATAAATCCAGGTTCTCACATCCCCCCACCCCCATACACACACAAACTCACTCTCCTGCTGGTAATAGCTCATCCAAACTGACCACTCTTCAAGTTAAAATCCAAGTTAAACCAGAACATCTGGGGGGGTAGGAAAAAACAAGAGGAAACAGGCTACCTTGCATAATGACTTAGCCACTCCAAGTCTCTATTTAAGCCTAAATTAATAGTATCCAATTTGCAAATGAATTCCAATTCAGCAGTTTCTCGCTGGAGTCTGGATTTGAAGTTTATTTGAAGTCAAATAGAGACTTGGAGTGGCTAAGTCATTATGCAAGGTAGCCTGTTTCCTCTTGTTTTTTCCTACCCCCCCCCCCCCAAGATGTTCTGGTTTAACTTGGATTTTAACTTGAAGAGTGGTCAGTTTGGATGAGCTATTACCAGCAGGAGAGTGAGTTTGTGTGTGTATGGGGGTGGGGGGATGTGAGAACCTGGATTTATGCAGGAAATAGCCCAGCTTGATTGTCATGCACATTGTGTAAAGAGTTGTCACTTTGGATGGGCTATCACCAGCAGGAGAGTGAATTTGTGTGGGGGGGTGGAGGGTGAGAAAACCTGGATTTGTGCTGGAAATCACTTTAGATAAGCTATTACCAGCAGGACAGTGGGGTGGGAATAGGTATTGTTTCATATTCTCTGTGTATATATAAAGCCTGCTGCAGTCTCCACGATATGCATCTGAGGAAGTGAGCTGTAGCTCACGAAAGCTTATGCTCTAATAAATTGGTTAGTCTCTAAGGTGCCACAAGTCCTCCTTTTCTTTTTGCGAATACAGACTAACACGGCTGCTACTCTGAAACCTATAATTAAGACAGTTCATCCAAAATACTTTTAAAAACGGATTAGGATAAAATAAACTATAACTGCATTTCTGTTAAACACCAGCTTAACTTTTTAAACTTTTAAAAGTGTGAGTATGGAGTGGTCGGACTGGGGGGCAAGTGTTCCTAAAAACAAAAGCAAAATGTTTCTTCACACATCCCATAACTAGATTTTTTGTTAATCCAGATAGAGCAGAAAGAAAAACTCATTCTACTGTTACTGAGACATTAATGCTATTTTTAAACCCAGAGAAAGGATTTCAGTAGTGTTGCGTTACATTTCACATAGCTGTCAGGTTCATTATAGATTAAGTCAAACCAGTTCTTATCCCAGATGATTATTCATTCACAGGTAATGTTTTTTAAGGCAGTGGGCTTGGTTCATCATTATGTAAATTCCCATTTTGTGCTGTTGTAACTTCATAGACATCAATGGCACATAAGTGGGTCTGATTCACCAGTCTTACTCCAGTTTTACACAGGAAGTCAATATTCCTCAGTCTGTGTAAGGAAATTGAAATATGCTATGTAAATTCTGGATGTCATTATAACTTTCCCATATTGATTACTATATCAGCACTTTATACCCAGTGAAAGTGAATTCTATATAAAAAGTTTATACAAAACAAAATAATATTAGGATTTCAGGAAACTTGGACCCAAGCTGTCACACAAAACTGATTTTTAAAATGCTGTCAATAAGATATACAAGGGAAAAGCATGCTCCTGCTATTCTGCAGCTGTCAAATTTGCTGCAGAATTCCCCCCGCCCCAGCCTTGCTGCAGAATTGTACTCCAGAATAAAGTTTTGCCTTTAAAAAAAAAAAAAATTCCAGTTTCAATTGTTGTGAAACAACCTTGCAAAGATGATTTGAATGACTATAAACCAAATGTAATGTTAACGTCTCAGGTCTGCAGACAGCCTGATGGGTTATCTGCTTCTTAAAATCTCAGTGAGATGTTAACATCTACTTATGACAAATTTAAAATGTCGTAATTGTTAACTATTTCACTTCTGATCATTTCAGCAAAAAGGACTCATTAATATGCTTATCCCACAATCTCAAGCCACCTCCCCAGATGCCCCAATAGTCCTGCATTCAGTTGCCAAATCTTCCAGTTTTCCCTGGCAGCTTTACAGTACCGTTATACACTAATAATACAAAAGTCTGCAGCAACTGAAAATGTGGGGAAAATTTAAAATAAAATGAATTTATTATAAAAAATAAATAGCAGGAGGGATACCATACAGGTTCTATTCAATTTCATATATAATTCATTTAAAAATCAATTTTTAATTCAAATGTAGCTGCCACAGAATTCTCATTATGCTTCTTCAGAATGCAGCATCAATCATCGAAGGGCCACTGTTCTAAAATTTAAGTGCACATTGCAGTGGCATACATGGGGTCTTGTTTTATGATCATTTGGCCATCTTTACAATACAGTTTCCTTATACTTATATAGATGTGATATTTGATAGCATAGTGAAAACTCAAAGTTAGAAACAGTGGCATCATTAAATTTGCCAGATGATAGATCTTTCTTTATAGCACTGACAATATCTGGATGCATATAGTGTGCACTGTGATATTGTAATGAAATACCAGCCTAAAGATGGCAACTACAAAAACCATACAATTCCTTTTTTATCAGTAGTACTTACTATAAAATAAAACAAACAAGATTAACTTCAACACTGTCAGCCTTATGACATTTGTGGCATAATCCAAACACTTTGTTACATTTGTATTCTTGTGAAGATTTATTTGTTACAGTGTGAAGAAAATTGACTTTTTTCAGTACAGGCAGAAGTAAAAACACATTGTAAAATAATAATAATAATAATCACAGCTTAGTGAAAACTGGTTTACAATGTTTAAAAATAATCTTTAAAATCAGGTAGTACTTCAGGGCTTTGGTTTGTTAGTACTCAGTTTTATGCTGAATCTCTGCACAGTGCAAGAAAAATTCTATACCAGTATACCCTTTATGGCAGTCCTTTGAGCATTTAGTCTCATAGTCATATGGTGGCAGGAAAATGTGTTGCATACTTCTGTTAAAAATAAAGAAAGCACTGTTCAGATTAAAATTTAAATGTTCTTTCCTGTCTTTAATACAAAAATATCAATCAACACTAAGAATTTTGACAGTGTATTCTACAAATTAACATGCCATGGACAGTAGCGTTTGGAAGGTTTGGGGAAAGTTACATTAAAGTGTTTTATAAAAATAAATTATATGGCAAACACCACCAAACAAAATCAAGTAGGTGCCTTAGGCTTTGCGAAATAAGAGTAACATTCAGTGGGCACCATAACTGCTTTTCTCTTTCTCTACATATTTTCAAAATATCAACAAGGCCATTATTTTTAAAAACTCTACAAATAATCATAATAATCCAATGGAAGCAGTAAAAAACTTCTGTCAGTGATCAGTAGCGCAGGAGACCATGGTGATAGTGGTAGAGGGCTTCAACAGTGATCCATCCAACTGGTGTGGAGAGGAAGTGCACACATATAGAATACATTGGGTATGGTATCTCATCTAGAGTTCATGCGTAACTGATGAATGATGACACTTTCTAAGAGAGAAGAGCAAAACATTTGCTATTACATAATTGGAAATACAGGTAATTTTTAATAAAGTTAATAGAACTTAGCATTTATATCGTGCTTTTTTTATCTTCAGAGATTCTTAACGATTTTAATTAAACATCACAACACTCCTTGGAGGTAGCTATTATTCCCATATAAAGATGGAAGACTGAGATTGAGAAGAAATGTCCTGGTCCGTGCTACAGAGGGAGTCTGGGTTAGAGCCAGCATTAGAACTCAGAAGTCTGAGACTCCAAGTTCAAAGTTCAATCTCTCTGTCATTATACACAAAAAGTAATTCAACTAAAATATGTCTATAAAATGTGCATATTGACTGTCTCTCCCCTCTTCTTCATAGGTTGATTGTCCTCTTAAGCACAGTTCATGTAAAGATTTACATGCAAAATTACTTTACATACTCCTTAGTCCCACTGAAGTCACTGAACTACTCACATGTTTAAAGACTTGCTTGCATGCTCAATTTTAAGGATGCAAGTAGTCTAAATGACTTAAATGGGACCACTCACATAGTGAAATCCTGGCCCTACTGAAGTCAATGGTACTTTTCCCATTGACTTCAACAGAACCAGGATTTCACACATAATGTATAAAGCTATGTGTAGACTTTGCAAGATCAGAGCTTACATTTGTACTGTGCTAACATAAGAGGTCCTTGATCCTGATCAGTCTTTTGGTAGTACCACAACAAATATTAAATAATTAACTGTCCTATGGTCTAAAGTAATGTGTTTCCATTGCGCACAAGATGATATTTACTAAATTGGAGTTTAACCATAAATGTAAATTTCAATATGCAGTGCAGCTTTAAAGAAACAATTTTTGTGGGCTTTAAATGATAAAATTGCAATCAGACATTTGAAATGTAGTATGATGTGCCTTCCAAAAGCATTTATTTCTATAGTTGAAACTTCTTATATAACTATGTGATTGTCTTCCCCTCCTCGTTTTCAAAAGCCATTTACAAGATACGCAAAATATAAATTCAGTGTATCCTTACCACTTTTATTAACATGTGCCTGTGCTTCACCTTTCAAAAAAAATGTGTTTGTATAATGTTTGATTGTGGGAGTTGTACAATATCGTGATTTTAAAACAGAAAAAATGTTCAAATATTTCATTTACTCTTTATGCCAGAACCTTACCACTAGATGGCATATTTTCATTATTTTACTCATATGGATAAAACAAGGCTAAGACAACAATTAGGAGAATGTGGGAACATAAGTGAAACAATGGAATTTCCCAATCAACTGTATTCCTCTACATTTAATTTACCATTTACATAAGGTTTTTCCATCCATACATGTCTATATTTCCTCCCACATTTGAATAATGAACATACAAGAATCATAAACTGTATTAAAAGTTAACCTTCTCCACCAATGCAGTTTTATAACTTCAGGTTCTTGGAGAATATGAAGCAAGGTAAAAGCTGTATTTGCTTAACATCAAATTTTACTCATTTCCAAACACATCTGGAGTCACATGAGCTTATTTTAAGAAAATGGTTCTTAATATCCAGTATATACATTATATGTTTATACACAGAGTTTGAAGACAAAAATTTACAATTTAAAAACAAAAATTTGGTAGGCAGAAAATGTCTTCTTCCTTGTACAGGTCCAATTTAATAACTGAACAGTGTAACTATAGTAAGGTTTCAAAATTAAAGTCTTGCTCTTATAGACCAAACATAACAAGTATGCAGGAGGAGGTCAGAGACTAGAGAGGATTAAGAATTCATACATTGTGTATGCTTCCATTATTCATGTGTTCACTAATTTCTCTTACACCTCACCCCTTCTAACATTTGACTTTGTAGTAATGTATGTATTCTTGCTATTAAAATAGATGTCCAAAGAGGTGTTTGTCTAAAATTTTCATAGGGTATAGCGATGGCCAAACTTACTGACACTCTGAGCCGCATACAACAATCTTCAGAAATTGGGGAGCCGGGGTGCACCTGCTGAGCCCTGTGTATCTGCCACGCCTTGGGGCTTCAGCCCGCTCCTGCTGAGCCCTGAGTCCCAGTAGGTGCACCCCATGGGGCTGAAGTCCCAAGACCCCCCTCCTCACTGGACAAAAGCCCCTACCCCATCACCCTGCTGCAAGGTAGAGGTCCCAACGTCCCCTCATGCCCCGTCTGGTAGGTGGAAAAGGGAGGGCCTGGAGGGGCTCCATGAGACACACTTTAATTGTAAAAGAGCCACATGCAGCTTGCGAGGCATGGTTTGACCACCCCTGATATATTCTGGCACAGTGAGTAGGAATAATCTGGCAATGGCTAGAGAGAGTGCTTCTGGGACTATAAATTTTACAGCTTCCATGAGCTATAGATTTACTTAAAGAAACAAAACTTAATTAATTTACTCTAATGAAAAAATTAAATGAAGACATCTGTATGGATAGGAGCAAATTCAGATTTAAATTATATTGGTATAAATCAGAGGTCGTTGTAGTTATTTGCATTTACACTTGTAAAGGAGTTTAGAATCTGGCCCATAGCGAACAATTTGCATAAAGTCTCACCAATTCTGATAATAAAAGCAAATCACCTGACATTTTAACATTTGAAATATAAATTAAATTTCTTTTTACAATTTACATGAATGGATAAAACCAAATTATACAAAAAGATGTACTGGAGACAATGTAAGTCCCAGTGACAAAAGTGGAACATCATGTACCAATGTAACTATTTCTGAACTTTTAAAATCATGTTCAGAAGAGTTTTTAATATGGGGAGTTGCTCATACTTCTATCTTGCAAGAAGCCAAAAAATAAAATAAAATAAATCCACACATGGTCCTACATGGTGTTGTTCCTGCAGCTGATAGCTCCCAATTTGAAAGTAGTTAACCCTTTCCAAAAAGCCAAAGAAGAGCAGAGACCAAGTAGTAAGATAGTTTCAAAGTGAAGTCAACATCTATAATGACAAATGTTAGAAAGAGCTCTGTCTGGGAGAGCTCAGTTGAAGGGAATGAGAATTACTCACACAGATGGAAGAGAAAAACATTCCCCTAAATGAGAACAAGTTTAAAAGATGAGCTCATCGAAATCACTGCCAGCACACTACAGGTTTCAAACTGACTTAGTGATGTCAGCAACTGATATGCGATAGGAACATATAATTGGTCTGAAAACCATCCTTATTATTGTAGCCGGTGTTGAAAACATGAAACATGGTAGGACAGTAGCCTTCCCTCTTTAAAGATGTGCTCTTGAAATTCTGACCAGTCACCGAACATTAGTGTTAACCTTGAGAGGATCTGAAAACACGTTTAATATGTTTTAGGTAATAATCTGGTATTTAGTCTATAATGCTAAACCAATGCTGTTTTAGAGATTATGCACATGATATTAATCCCCAAGTAAGTGGTTTAAAGTTTAAATACTGTCATGTACATTCTGTATGGTCATATTTATAAAAGTCACAAAATGTTATTTGCTTTTTTAATAACAGTGAAGGACTGTGATCACAAAATGAAAAGAGTAAACAACTAAAGATCAAGGTGGCCATAAGAAGTCAAGATATTGGTTGCTTAGCATATTTTAAAAACGAAAGAAACCCTTTAGACTAGAGCTTGCATGTCATTATGAACCAAGTTCTGCAACCTCTCTCACACTGAGCAGCACTTAGATCAGTATTTCTGTTTATGGCCATGAGACAATTCACATGAGCAAGCTGTACTTAGTATGAGTAAGGGTGACAGCATCTGGCCCCATATAATCCAGTAGAAAACTTGTGTTAACGATCAGATTTAAAATCAAATACAGGGAAATTCAGTTAGGGAGGTTACTCTGTCCTTAACTCCACACATAGATGCTGAAACACTTTTGTGATGTAACCTGACTCATTGTTCTGTGACTTTTCTCACAGACATAGTTATTGTAACAGTCATGCTTCTTTCACTAGACAACGTTTTTAAGGTGCTGAGTGACTTATCTTATTGTAGTCAGTAACTAGATTGCTATCTTCAGAGGAAAAGGCACTCTGAACTGTATGATCAAGATAGCTAAGATTCAACTTTTTAAGACTTTTGTGCTATAAGGTTGGTTTTTGTTGTTTTTTTTTTGCAATTCCCTCCTTGCCCATTCTCTACTTAAAGTAGCAAACTTCAGGTAAATGAAAACATATTACAAAATGCTGAACTCACCTAATTTTTTAACCAAAGATATACACTAAACTTAAAACAGATATTCATAAGTACTTAGAGGCATACAGTTTTCTCCAGTTTATACAAAATATTTCATTTCCATGAACCTCCAATAAACTCTTATACGTCAATATTTAGTAAATAATTTACATTACCCTTTGGCTTACATCAACCCTTACACTTTATCTTTCTTTCCTTTTGAGAACCTTTGTAAATTGTGACCTGCCCTCTTCTTGCTAATATTTAAACAAGATTAGTATGTTTTCAGGGTCTTTTCCTACCAATATTCACAAGTTGTTATTTTTTGTTTGTTTGTGGGGTTTTTTTTCCAGATTAGTTTCAGAAACACCCTTTTGACTGATTCTGATTCCTTGACCTTTTGCTAGGTTGGCTGTGGATCAGAGATTTTTCTCTGGTCTGGTCCTGGCAGTGGGATCTGCTAGTGAATCCTCAAAATACTAGTCTGACTTGTCAATTCTGTTGCTGCATTCCTTCTCACATACCCTGATAACTCCACAAGTGTTAGTTCTAGTTTGCCTCTCCAATTCTAGGTGTGCTGTGGTGGCACTGGATATCCAGTTCCATCTGATGGTTTCTTCTTCAGATAAAGTAGTCTCTCAAATCCCATCCAAAAGAGATGCTGCTTTCAAACGCAGGCACATTTGGACTATTGTCCCATATATATAATCACGTAAGTTAGGAAGACCTAGTTTCTTTTTAAAAGCTATGAAAAAGAAGGCTTAAGCCATCTATAGTTCATTACTGCATCATGCCACATTACCAGGAGGCTCATCTACTTTGCAGCATTTAAAATTACTGTTTTTAACTGAGTGGAAGCTTTGGTTTAGCTCCGCATTTAGTGTGATAATGAACTTTTAGCTTCATGTTATTATGTTTAGAACGTCTGTTGAAAAAGCTCTGATACATTAGAAATAATAATAAGAACTCACTAATGATTAATTGACAAATTGAGGTATGGGTCATTTATTGCGCATAACAATTAGCTGGAAAGAGTTGATGCACTTCTGGTCATTAACTCACAAGTTCCCAAGAAGAAGCTCCAAGTTTGGTTCTGCTATTAGAGAAATTATATATATATAAAGTCATGAGTCTGTTTTTCAGATGTCCTAACACCTACATTTCCAAAGTTAATTGGAGATGCATGTTAATGGAAGATGCTTGAGGATTTGTGAAAATCAGAATCAATATTTTTGTGATGGTTTCAGAGTAGCAGCCGTGTTAGTCTGTATTCGCAAAAAGAAAAGGAGTACTTGTGGCACCATAGAGACTAACAAATTTATTTGAGCATAAGCTTTCGTGAGCTACAGCTCACTTCATTGGATGCATTCAGTGGAAAATACAGTGGGGAGATTTATATACATAGAGAACATGAAACAATGGGTGTTACCATACACACTGTAACGAGAGTGATCACTTAAGAGGAGCTATTACCAGCAGGAGAGCAGGGGCGGAAGTCAGTGGTGACAATCCTGATTGTCTGGCTATGTAGACTCCCTCCTCAGGCCCTACGCTACCAGCACTCCCAGCTATCTTTGAGACACCACTGACTTCCTGAGGAAACTACAGTCCATCAGTGATCTTCCTGAAAACACCATCCTAGCCACTATGGATGTAGAAGCCCGCTACACCAACATTCCACACAAAGATGGACTACAAGCCATCAAGAACAGTTTCCCCGATAATGTCACGGCAAACCTGGTGGCTGAACTTTGTGACTTTGTCCTCACCCATAACTACTTCACATTTGAGGACAGTGTAGACCTTCAAATCAGCGGCACTGCTATGGGTACCCGCATGGCCCCACAGTATGCCAACATTTTTATGGCTGACTTAGAACAATGCTTCCTAATGCCCCTACTCTACTTGCACTACATTGATGACATCTTCATCATCTGGACCAATGGAAAAGAAGCCCTGGAGGAATTCCACCATGATATCAACAATTTCCATCCCACCATCAACCTCAGCCTGGACCAGTCCACACAAGAGATCCACTTCCTGGACACTATGGTGCTAATAAGTGATAGTCACATAAACACTACCCTATACCGGAAACCTACTGACCACTATGCCTACCTACGTGCCTCCAGCTTTCACCCAGACCACACCACATGATCCATTGTCTACAGCCAAGCTCTACGATACAACCGCATTTGCTCCAACCCCTCAGACAGAGACAAACACCTACAAGACCTCTGTCAAGCATTCTTACAACTACAATACCCACCTGCTGAAGTGAAGAAACAGACTGACAGAGCCAGGAGAGTACCCAGAAGTCACCTACTACAGGACAGGCCCAACAAAGAAAATAACAGAACGCCACTAGCCATCACCTTCAGCCCCCAACTAAAACCTCTCCAATGCATCATCAAGGATCTACAACCTATCCTGAAGGATGACCCATCACTCTCACAGATCTTGGGAGACAGGCCAGTCCTTGCTTACAGACAGCCCCCTAACCTGAAACAAATACTCACCAGCAACCACACCACACAACAGAACCACTAACCCAGGAACCTATCCTTGCAACTAAGCCCGTTGCCAACTGTGTCCACATATCTATTCAGGGGACACCATCATAGGGCCTAATCACATCAGCCACACTATCAGAGGCTCATTCACCTGACATCTACCAATGTGATATATGCCATCATGTGTCAGCAATGCCCCTGCCATGTACATTGGTAAAACTGGACAGTCTCTACGTAAAAGAATAAATGGACACAAATCAGACGTCAAGAATTATAACATTCAAAAACCAGTCGGAGAACACTTCAATCTCTCTGGTCACTCGATTACAGACCTAAAAGTTGCACTTCTTCAACAAAAAAAACTTCAAAAACAGACTCCAACGAGAGACTGCTGAATTGGAATTAATTTGCAAACTGGATACAATTAACTTAGGCTTGAATAGAAACTGGGAGTGGATGGGTCATTACACAAAGTAAAACTATTTCCCCATGTTTATTTCCCCCCTCGCACCCCCCACTGTTCCTCAGACATTCTTGTCAGCTGCTGGAAATGGCCCACCTTGATTATCACTACAAAAGGTTCTCTCCCTCCCCCCGCCCCCGCTCTCCTGCTGGTAATAGCTCATCTTAAGTGATCACTCTCGTTACAGTGTGTATGGTAACACCCATTGTTTCATGTTCTCTATGTATATAAATCTCCCCACTGTATTTTCCACTGAATGCATCCGATAAAGTGAGCTGTAGCTCACGAAAGCTTATGCTCAAATAAATTTGTTAGTCTCTAAGGTGCCACAAGTACTCCTTTTATTTTTGTGATGTTCATCAGAAGGACATGTTGTGCATGAAAGAAGAATAAGAATGCCTTCAAGATAGTGAGGCTGGGGTAAGCTCTCTAACAGAAATATCTAGATCTTTAATAGGGTAGCAGCCAAAAGTATGGATTAAGGATAAACACATTTTTGTTGCCCTTCACCGACAGACTCATCTTTCAACCTCTCCTTCACAAGAGAAACTAATCCCCCAATCCCTTGGTTCATTGCATTGACCCTGTACATCCTATTAACTGAATTTGCTTCCTTCAGCCACTTAACTTCTTCACTTCGCATTCTCCCTCCCATTCATTTTGAGTTACACTTGTATTCTTCATGCTGCATCAGTCATCTTCCTTTCTCTTCTCTCCTCCAGCAAGGGAACCCATAGTTGTGGGACTCTTAATAGCTCATTCAAATGGTTGAATCATTATATATTTTTAAAATGCACCCCTGGCCGAGTTACTTCAACCCGTAGTTCCTTTATTGTATCTTACTTGTGTGGAAATTGAGTTTCCTGGGGAAATTCCCTTGACAATTATGGTGCTAACAAACAAAATAATGACATCAATCATTTGCATCCACACCCATTTCCATGCTGAAATATTTCCTTAAAACATGCTAAAAAAAACACAAATGGAAAAAATGCAAATACTTCAGTATAACCAGAACAAAACAGAACACAAACTGGTATGCCATAGCACTGTAAACTGGGTCTGTATTTGAGATAAACACGTACCAAACTTCAGGGAACACACTGGAATTCAGGGTAAGTTGGGTGCAAAGCCTTCTGTCCCCTACCCTCTGTATCTGAGCAGAGTTCTCCATCAATTACTTTGCACCATTAACTGTCTGTATTAAGGACTGTTCTAAGACAGAAGAACTCTAGATAGCTGAAGTCAAATTACAGCACACTTTCTAATTATGGGCCTGATCCAAAGTAAACTGAAGTCAATGGCCTTGTCTACACTACCACGGTAAATCAATCTAAGGGTATGTCTATACTACCCGCCGGATCGGCGGGCAGTGATCAATCCAGCGGGGGTTGATTTATCGCGTCTAGTCTAAATCAATCCCCGAGCACTCTCCCGTCGACTCCTGTACTCCACCGCTGCAAGAGGCGCAGTCAGAGTCGACGGGGGAGCGGCAGCAGTCAACTCACCGCAGTGAAGATACCGCGGTGAGTAGGACTAAGTACGTCGACTTCAGCTACATTATTCACGTAGCTGAAGTTGGGTAACTTAGATCGATCTCCCCTCTGCCCCCGCCAGTGTAGACCAGGCCATAGTTACACTACTTAGTTACCTGAATAACGTAACTGAAATTGACATAGCTAGACCCACTTATCGCGGTATCTACACTGCGCTGTGTTGATGGGCGACGCTCTCCTGCCGACTTACCTTACTCTTCTCGAGGAGCTGGAGTACAGGAGCCAATGGGAGAGCACTCTGCCATTGACTTAGCAAGTCTTCTCCAGACCCTCTAAATCGACACTGCTGCATTGCTCACAGCAGTGCCGATCTAGCCGAAAGTATAGACAAGCCCAAAGAAAGTAATTCCATTGACTTCCATGGGTTTTGGATCAGGCCCAAATGGTGGCTGTAACAAAAAATCAATTAGATCAGAGCTTTCCAAAGTGTAGTCTGTGAATCGCTGCTGATCCATAGAGAGATGGCTGGTCACATGGTGCTGGCTCTTCCTCTTTGTTTTTCTAGCTATGAGACTTCTTTAAAAGAGACCTAAAAATACATAGCTTTTCTAGCTTTACTTCTCTAGGCAAGCAATGCTTTAGTTGTCTCAGGAATGTTAAGTGATCATGAAAAAGGAGGGAAAGTGGTCTATTTGATTGTGAGTGAGATGGAAGGTGGTCCCATGAGACAATTTCTTAAGAAGTGGCCCACCCTATCAATACATTCAATAACCCAGAATTAGATCAATGTATAAGTGAGGCTGCTCAGTCTGATTTCATTGTCTGCAAACATTATCAGCCTCCAAATAGCTTTTTAGCCCAGCATAGAAACAAAATTATATTGTTAAATTAAAGTCAAGACACACACACCTATTAGTTTGTTATGTTAAGTGACAGTTTCAGGACTTAATTAGTAAATGCAAACACCAGCAACTAACAGACAGGGGGTTGATTTCCATGGTAGCAGTAAAACCTGCACAACATACCCCCTTAGCCACTGCCCTCAGCCCTTCCCCCCGCCCAGGGAGGCAGAGCTGCTGGCTGAAGATTTCTTCAGTTCTATTTTCATAGACTGAGTCTCGGCACGAGGCTCGAATTTTGTCACATTTCCTGCTCCTGGGGCTGCCACTACTGGCTTTCCTGCTTTCATACCTTTTGACACAGGAATACGGGTGGGTGTAGGTCTCTGTGATGACCCATCCTGTCCTGTCTGCAAGAGAGAGAAAGGAAAGAAAAAGGATATAATTGTAAGCAAGATTTTTAGGATTTTTTCTTTAACAGATCCTAAATCTGTACAGTTCCTTATTTGTTTCTTCAAATTTTTAAAATATGCCTTGAAGCACCTATCCAGTGCACTGGGCACCACTAATTAAATATATCCACCCCAACCCAGGCTCTCCTTAACAAAGAGAGAGAAAAGATGGACTTTGCAAGCATGCCCAGAAGGTTAACAAATCTAGGCTCTTGTGTACTAGTGGTGGGGAGCAAGTTCCAAAATGACGTACCCCTCACAAGGAATGCCCTGCCACGCAGCTCCCTTTCACTTTTCTTGGGAGGGTCCCAGTTTGAGTGCCTCGGTTACTCTCAGCAGTGGCAGAAAATCACTATCTAGGGCAACCAGGTCACTTTGGGCACCGAAATTATTTAATTAGTATTCAACTTTTGAATCAGGGCATCTCCTTTGGTATAAGGATGATTGTCCTCTTTGCAGCATATTTAAATATTAGTGGCATGAAACAAAACGAAACGGTGAAGAAGACACTTCGTACCAGAACAGTTACTGCACAATGGTGAATATCATTCTAGAGACGGACCCAAAATGCAGAGGTCAGATCCAGACTTTAGTTTTCTGGTGTTCAGATCCAGTATTTTGGGTTGGCTCATTAGAGATGGGGATCAGGTACAAAGCTCTGGATCCATACTTTCCTAAAGTTTGGAGCCATTCAGATCCAGGGAATTGGCCTACTCTTTTATTTTTGAGAAAAAGAGAGGAAAAGGAGAGAAAGTCTCTACTCTCTCACCTACATTAATGTAGACAAGACCAGCACCTCTACAGGAAGAGATGGACTAGAAACCTAATAGGTCTTTACTATTTCCTGTTCCTCTGACAGGCCAATGCATTCTGCAGCAAAAGAATTTGAAAGCCATTTTTTGCCATAGAACTATAGGCCAGAATCTAATCATCATGTAGAGAAAACGTGCATAGCCTTCCTTCATGGTTGAGAACAAAACATAATGCAAGTGTAAACTGATGCAGCATTGCACATCCATTGCCCTATTTATCTCAGTGGGCTGTTAAATTTGAAGCTTAATTAACAATATTAACTGCTTCACCACTGATCATTTTAAACAGAAAAAAAAAATTAGTTATTGTCCTAATCCCAAACTCCCAGAACACCTCCTCAGGTTCCAGAAGTCCCAGCTATCCTCCACCTAGAGGCTAAAATACTTCCAGGTTCCCTGACAATTTCTACATAGTAATTTTGCAGTGTGAAGACCAAGTCAGCAGCACATTGAAAGCAGCAAATGTGGAAACAACATAAATGAAATTGAGTCAACAAAATAAACAGTGTTGGGGTCACTTTGTTGATTGTAGCATTTAGTTGCACATTACAAACCTTAGTTTAAAATTATCAGATGAATCTGCCACAGAATCTCCTCCCTGCTGCACCAGACTGCAGTAGAATCTAGGACCCCTGCCATAGAGTTTAGTTTCAAGTTGCCATGGAGCACACAGGGTCCTGTTTATACATACAGAGCATTCCAAAAAGGAGGCAAACTACCACCATCCTTACCAGTCAATCAGCGCTCTCCATTACTTAATGTTCCAAGAACAGTACAAAACCACATGCATACACACACAAAATAAAATAAATGAAATCACAATTGGGACATTTGAATACTGACAGACCGATGGGAAGCAAGCCATTTTCAACAATCAAAAGCAGTGTTTACAACAACATTTAAAGGAACTCACATTTTTATGTCAAAACAAGTAAGAACCATGGAACATTGTATGGCACAACATGCAAATACAGTCAACTGGAGTTGGAAAATATGTCAACATACCCTGGAGCCAAAATGACAAACATCCTGCACTCCCTGAAAGCATTCCCCGGTGTGTAAACATACAGCTATTAAATGAAGTAGCTGGAATGTCAGGCATTTCTTGAGTTTTAACGACACGTAAATTATTAACTGAAGATTCTGGCACTCTAGAGTTACTAGTTTCATGTCTAAAACACTCAAAAATCATTTTAAAGTATTTTGACTCTGCCCCACACAGTCCCCAAAGAGGCACACTAACACATCGCTCAGATCATAGCTGACACCAGCTCCACACACAACTCCAAACACATGTTTTCCCTGCTAAGTGAAGGGAAAATTAGCTGTATGCAGGTCTCCACTGTCTGGCCAATGTGACTGAATAAACATGCAGACTGGGCTTCAAACAGCCTCAGCCAGTGCTGGTTCCATGGGCGGGCAAGTGTGGTTGCCTTAGATGCCAACTTCCAAGGTGTGCTGTACCCCTGTGCCGCTTGTATGTCTCTCTCTCTCTCTCTCGCTCCTCCCCTTTGCTGATTGGCCAGCTGTGGTGTTTTCCGGGGTTCAGCTGCTTATGGGGAGCATCTAAAACATTTTTTTGGTGGTTGGGAAAATGGCTAAAGCTGCTTCTGCCTTAACAGTGTCAGTTGTAGAGAACCTACAGTGCTGTCCCTTGGTATCATTTTGCAGGATGCAGTATCCGGTTGGTTCCCTTCTGCCCCGCACGTTTGCAGGTGACTGCATTTTTTTCTGCTTTATGCAAATATACAGCATCAGCCAGAATTTGGCTCTCTAAACTTTTATGAAGTTACAGGACACCTATAACTGCTGCCTCATTAGGACTTGCAGAGTGAAGATAAGCTGTTCTATTCCCAGAAGTACACACTAGTGGAACATTATAGGTACCCAGAACTAAATTTTAATGGAGGAGTAAACACATGCAACTGCCTGGCTATTTATGCCCATAATGGTGGCTCACTGCAGAACAGGCAGACATGACTACAAGTATACTAGTCAAAGTGTTCACAATGAGGATGGTTGGTTAGTTTAAATAAACAGCAGTGATTTGGACTTTTTGAAAGGTTAGCATATTCTTAAGCAGGTTATAACACACATCCTCTTGAGTGTATTTTATTACTATCTGAGAATGGCTATGTCACTTGCACATTATCTCTTGTAACATTTTTTAATATGTGAGTGGCAAAGTGGTACAGAGGGGGCACGAACAGTCATAATGCAATAGAAAATTGAGTCCCAGGCCTGTAAAAATGGCACAGAAGGTGTGTGGAACACACTGATGAGGAAATTACAGGACTGTTAATCATGGATTTTTGCGACTTGCTTGAGTTAGCCAACCACATCAGCACTTCCAAGATAGTGTCTGTAATTTCGTTCAAATTGAGCCTGCTGGAGACACTTATATAGATTTTTGGAAAATAAAAATAGTTAGACAGACTAGAGGGGATGTCAATTAAAAAAAAACAAACCCCTATGTCCTAAATGGCCCAGACATGAAATTACAGCCACCATCTTGGTATTTCACAGCTCAGGGAGGACTCCTAAAAATTACATGCTTGACCCTATAGAAATATCCTCCCTGTATAACTGGTGGTTCTGCAGAGTTTTGTGTCCGCCCCCCCATTTTATACAGTTAAGAAAAAGTTAAAACCATGGCATAAAACAGACAAGATCCAGGAACTTCAGAATTAAATCTCTCACTCTGTTCTTTAAAAAGAAAAGGAGTACTTGTGGCACCTTGAGACTAACCAATTTATTTGAGCATAAGCTTTTGTGAGCTACAGCTCACTTCATTGGATGCATACTGTGGAAAGTGTAGAAGATCTTTTTATACACACAAAGCATGAAAAAATGGGTGTTTACCACTACAAAAGTTTTCTCTCTGGATTTGTGCTGGAAATGGCCCAACTTGATTATCATACACATTGTAAGGAGAGTGATCACTTTAGATAAGCTATTATCAGCAGGAGAGTGGGGTGGGGGGAGAGAAAACCTTTTGTAGTAGTAAACACCCATTTTTTCATGCTTTGTGGGTATAAAAAGATCTTCTACACTTTCCACAGTATGCATCCGATGAAGTGAGCTGTAGCTCACAAAAGCTTACGCTCAAATAAATTGGTTAGTCTCTAAGGTGCCACAAGTACTCCTTTTCTTTTTGCGAATACAGACTAACACGGCTGTTACTCTGAAACTCTGTTCTTTATTCACCCCACTGGGTATTGTATTGCTACGTACATCATATCAATTAGTTGAGAACTATACACTAGCTAAGCACAATGGACTAAGTTAAGAACTGACACCTACAAAAAATAGAAGCAGGGTTTCTCTCTGCATTGCCCCCTCTTTCTCTCTGTCCACCTCCCCCAACCACCATAGGAAAGTTTACAGCACCATCATTCTCTCATTTCCTACAGCTTTGCAAGAGCTTCCTCATAAGGCTCACCTCAAGTGATTATAATGAGACAATGCCAAAATGGACCATTTAAAATACAACAGGGCAAATTCTGCTCTAGTTATCCCAGTTGAAATCCAGAATAACTCCAGTGAAATCAGTAACGTTAACAGTTTTTTGCAACTGTTCTTCTACAAGGCGGTCTCACAGCAAGTCCATTTTATGGCTTCCCATCTCCCCACCATGAGTCTGGGCAGATATCCCATGGAATTCTCTGCTACTTACCACTGATTGTGTTCCTCGTGTGGATGATGTTGTAACTGGAGTTATAGTTATGGTACTTGTCACTTTGCTTGCTCCAGGCCTGGAGGAGAAATGGTTCCTGGGGGAACGAAGGACGGTACCAGTCATAACCTCCTTTTCTGCTGCAACATTAATTGGTCTGACTGTTATCACAGGACTAGCTCCCTCAGAAGCAGCACCAGGGGAGCGTTTAAACTGAGAACCTAAGTGAATGTGAATTTTGTTGTCCTCTGTTGTTATAATGTTGGTATTGGCATTGTACTTCCGGATTGGGGTTGGTACAGTTTGTTTTTCTGGTGTTACTTTGAAAACAGCCCTTCCCATGGTCATATCCTGCAATTCTGGAGAGACAGATATTTCTGCTGGTGCTGCAGACGTAGATACTGTCATAATCTGAATTGGGGACGTGGGTCTTTCCATGAAAGGAGCTCTCCCTCCATCTGAGGACTTTTCTCTGGAGAATGTAGTTATAGTAACAGGTGACATAGCACGCTCTGGGCCCACTGAACTCTCACCACCTTTTCCTTTTTGCGACACATTTGGAGAGGGAATGATGGTAATCCGTGGCTTCTGATTTCCCAAGGTTGGAATGACAGTGGTGCTTGAAAAGAATTCCTCAGATGTTGGGCTAGTTATCTCCAGAGTAGCTGTACTATTCTCATGATCGGGAGTCACCCGAATATGAAGAGGTTGCCCCTGCTTTGGGGAAAGGACAACCTCTCCAGGATGTCCAGGGCCACCATGTGTTCGGGCTCCTTTATCATGAGCTGCCTGGGACACATTCTCTCTTTTTCTCATCCATGGTATCCAGGATTTCCTCATTGCAAGCTCATTTGCTGCTGGGGGATACCTGTCAAGCACAGACGAGCGCTCTATGGGTTTTTTCAGCCCTACCTGTCGCAGATTACTCATGATGTGATTTTCCTCTTGGAAGGATTTCCTTATAAACACGGCTGGGGTTTCTTCTTCTGCTGCTTCACTGCTTACTGCATCAGTCTGCACCCCAGTGGATGTCACAGGAACATCTACCATCCTTCTACCATTCATACTGGGTCTGAGGACACGACTATAACGCTTAGAAAGCTCTAACTCTTTTGTTAAGTTCAGGACTTCCTGACCCATATTTTTGTTTTTATCTTCTTCTTCCATAAATCTTTGCTGAAGAACGGAATAATCAACTTGGAGCTGGGAAAGCTGGTCTTCTTTGTTCATCAGCTCATGAATTTTTTCCTTAAGAGCTTGCACTTCTGCTTTCAAATCTCTGCTTTTAGCTTCTTCTAACCGAAACCTGTGCCTCAACTCTGCTTCCTGACTCACCACTTCACCCTTCTCTATTGCTTTGTTTTTGGCAATCTGGAGCTTCATTTCCTCCAGTTGTTGAGAAAGGAAGTTAGCTTTGTTCTGCTCAGTCCTAAATTTCTGCTCCAGCTGATCATATTCATCCTCTGTCTTCATCAAGTCTCCTTCAACCACTTCCAATTGTTTGAGACGTTTTTTCAGTCTTTCAATTTCAGTGGTTAGTTCTTTAATCTTGTTGTCCTCATGATAAGCAAGTTCTGGTCCTTTTCTGGCTCGACCTCTTGCTATTTCTCTTTCTACTTCCTCTATACCTTCAATTCTTTTCTTTAACAAATCAACTCTACAACTCAGTTCAGAGGATTTTTCTTCTTCACTTTTCAGTTTCCCAATTAACTCATCTCTTTCCTTTGTTAAACTGGACACTTTTTCCTCCATTTCAGTTTTCAGTTTCAAAAGCTTCTTACTTTCGTCTATTAGTTTCTCAGTCACATCCATAACTTTACTTTGTTCCACCTTAACATTTTTGTTCAGACCTTCAATTTTTCTTTCTTCCTGCTTTATTTTTTCCATCATATTTTTTCTTTCATCCACCAGCATGACAGTAAATGACTTCAGCTTGGTAAGGTCCTCCTTTAAGCTTAGTTCAGCTTTTTCCAACTTACTTTCTGAAGATTCAAGATCTTTCACTCGAGTCTTCACCATGTCCAACTCACTTATTAAGTCTTTGGTTAAATTCTTTTCTTTCTCCAGATTTAAGTGCAACTGGGTACATTCAGACTTACTTTTACTAAAAGCCTCTTCCAGCTTCTCCAGTTCTGACATTCTCTTCTGCAATTTTTCCACTTCAAGTTTCAGCTCTTTGCTATGATGTTCTTCCTCTTGCAGTTTCTTTTTCAGCTCTCTACACTGGGATTCAGTTTTTGTGATCTCCTCATCTTTGCCTTCCATTTCAAGTACACGCTTGCGTAGGTTTTCCACTTCAGCCATCAAGCTAGAGTTTCCACATTCTCCTTTTGCTATTTTATCTCTTAATTCCTGAAGTTCTTCCTCAGCCTTTTGAAGATTTTTGTTAGTTTCTTCTAGCTCCTCAATTCTACGAGTCAAACCAACCAGCTTAAGTCTCAGCTGTCTATTATGTGACTCTTGATTACCCAGTTTAGCGGTCATCTCCTCATGCTCTTGAGAAAACGATAATGTCTTGTGTTCAAGTTCTGCTTCTAACTTCATCAATTTTTGTCCATCTTCTTTTGTTTTTGAACTAATAACTTTAAGCTTTTCTTCTTCTTCCTTTAGTTTCTGAGCAAGATCTTGTATTTTCTGACTTTGCTGACCAAGTTGTTCAATATGCATTTGTCTCTCATCCACCAGCATGAGTGCAAATGACTTGAGTTTGACCAGTTCGTCTCTCAGTTTATTGAGTCTCTTTGTGTGTTCTTTCTCCTTACGGGCTTGATAGATTTTTTCCTGTTCAAGAAGCTTCTTTAACCTGAAAAAAATGGAATAAATACATTATTCAAGTGCAATTTTCCCTTTACATTTCAAGTTTCAGCCACATTTTCTACAGGTTTTCATGTTTGCTTTCGTGTCCAAGAGCACTCTTTCAACACTTGGTTCCATATAAGTCTCCCAAAGCACAGTTATTTAAATTAGGAAGCTTACTGGAAATCACACAAAATCACTGAGTATTCTGAAAGCAAGTGTCAGGTGTAAGCCTTTATCCTCCCTACATATTTTTCCCTTTATCTGGGTGTAAATACATTATTTCAGATTTCCTCTTTAATCCAATATACATGTGGCATCATTCAGTTGCAGAATATGTTATTTTCAGTTGCAGAGGTGACAAAGAAGATTTTAACATACAGCTTTGAACTGAACTATTCTAAATGTATTTCTCCATCATCATCCCACCTGAAAAAGTGTACAGTTTTCCCAACAGGACATATCTATAGATTTACTGTCCCATTTATACTGTGCCTACTTTATAAGATGGAAGCCTCATTACTTTGTTGTACATGCAAGAATGCGTGAAATGAGATCAGAATTGAGTGAGTAGCTTCAAGCAGCCAGGCATCACCAGATCAACACTGGTCAGAAGTGAAACAGCGGAACCGAAGTACAGGATGTCAGAACTCGGTCACCATCTAGACATTGCAGCAGTGGAAAATTAATATAAAAATAAGTTTGTCTGCTTAATGACTGCTACGTTAAAGACTTAAAAGTGTTTATTTTCCTGGGCTCAATTCCACATACAACACAGTACACAACTGGTACCACTCCACTGATTGCGAGGATCAGACTGATCAAAGCTTTGGCTGTAACACAAATTCTCTACTTGACATACAGAAACTAGAGAGCAATTGAATTTTCTGACATTTCACAGAATGTAAAGGCTGATATATGAACTAGATCTATTCTTTATCAGAAAAATGATTTAAATCTGTGTTATGTGCAATGATACTTTTCCAGCCCTATTCATATAACATTTCAAAGCAGAAACAAAGCACAGTTTTATACATTTTAGGCTTGTGCTTTAAATCCAGAACACACAGATATCAACATAGAAAGTGCTAGTGCATTATTTACCAGAGATTTGTAAAAGAGATGTTTTTCCACCAATATAAAGAGTTACTGTTGGTGTAGGGATATTTGTTGCCATAAATTTAGGAGTACTGCTGTAAAAAAAGTAACAATATTGTTTTAAAGAAGAAGATACAGATATGTTCACACAAATTACTGGGAAACTACATACTGTTCAATCCATTATCAAAGTACTCTGAGTTCCCATATGAAGATCCATCCAGCAATACAAATTCATTTCCTCAATCTATATCCAAAACATTTTAACCCTTCACAACCAAGCGAAGAGCTAATTTATCTGAACCTTGATTTAATAGCAAGAACTAAATTAACTTGGTTGCCAGTGACTATTAATGTCTCACTCCTGATTCCATGGGGATCAAAAAAGACCAGGAACTAGGATGAAAAGCCGTAAGAAAGGAGAGGGAAGCCAGAACACTGAAGGATGCACTAGGCAGGGGAGGCGAGTGTCAAAGAGTGTGACTGAATGAGAGGGTGGGATGGGACGTGGGTGGAAGAGGAGACTAGCAACGTTAGAAATGGAATTCATTGTTGGCTCAGGAGGAAAGGCAAAAGTGGGAGCAGCAATTATCAGTGAGGCTACGTTTTAACCATGAGTATTTTTAGTAAAAGTCACAGACAGGTCACGGACAGTAAACAAAAATTCACGGCTCGTGACCTGTCCATGACTTTTACTAAAAATACCAGTGAATAAAACTTGGGAGGTCTGCCCAGAGGCCCCACGAGTGCTGGGGGAGGGCAGGCCAGCTGCTTGCAGGGGTGGGGGAAAGGGCGGCATGTGGCCCGAGACCCCCGCTGGTGATAGGGGAGCACGGGCAGCAGTGCATGGCCCAGGACCCCCGCTGGTGCTGGTGGGGGAGGTAAAGGGGAGTTGGCAGGGCCAGCAGGCTCCCTACCTGGCTCTGCACCTTCCCCCCAGCAGCAGTAGAGTTTGGGTGTGGGACGGGGCAGAGGGTTGGGGCACAGAATGGGGTGAGGGGGGATCTGGGTGGCACTTACCTGGGGGGCTCCCTGGAAGTGGCAATATCCTCCTCACTCAGCTGCTAGGTGGAAGCATGGCCGCCTCCACCTGCAGGCACCGCCCCCACAGCTTCCATTGGCCACGGTTCCCAGCCAATGGGAGGTGTGAAGTCAGCACTCTGGGTGGAGGCAGCGTGCAGAGCTGCCTGCCCATGCCTCCACCAACCAGCTGAGCAAGGGGTATGTTGCTGCTTCTGGGGATCCCCCCAGGTAAGTACCACCCAGAGACCGACTTACCCTGCCCCGTACCACACCCAAACTCTGCTGCTGGGCACGAAGGCGCGGTGGCCTGAGACTGCCCCAGCAGTGGCCAGTGCACCTGATGCAGGGGCTGCTTGAGCTGTCCCTGAGCCAGGTGCACCGACTGCTGCAGAAGTCACAGAGGTCACAGAAAGTCACGGAATCTGTGACTTCCATGACCTCCGTGACAAACTTGCTGCTTTAACCATCAGGTATAGGATGATGTAGCACATAGCACAGAGAAATGGGAAGGGGAAAGAGAGGGAAAATCAGGGTAGCTAGCAGAAGACAAAAGAAAATATACCAGGAACGGGAGTAAATCAGTTTGTCTGTTGCAGCCCCTAAGAGATGTGAAAAAATTAAGTGGAAAAAAAAGAAGATCCCCAAGCAACATGCACTATCTTTATACGTTCTAGGAAATTGTGCATAGGATGGCACTACTAACACCAACCTCCGGACTGCAAATTTCTTAACAAACAAGAACTGATGAACTAAGCTCTTATAAGGTCAGGTAAGCAAAAAGAACTGTATCCTTGAAAACTCTCAGGCCCCTTTTCCCCAAAAAGTTAATTTAAAACAGCCTAGGTGTTTGAATTACTGACATTCAATTAAGATGCACATCCCCTCTGAATCTGGCTCAGTGTAAATTAGATTCATGAGAACATAAAAATGGCCATACTGGTTCAGACCAATGGTCCATCTAACCCAGTATCCTACCTTCCAGCAGTGGTCAGTGACAAATGCTTCAGAGGAAATGAACTGAACAATGTAATAATTGAATGATCCATCCCATCGTCCAGTCCCAACTTCAGGTAGTCAGAAGTTTAGGGAGACCCAGAGCAGGGGGTTACATCCCTGCCCATCCTGGCTAATAACCATTGATGGGCCTATCTTCCATGAACTTATCTAATTCTTTTTTTAACCCTGTCATACTTTTGGTCTTCACAACATCCCCTGGCAATGAGTTCCACAGTTGACTGTGTCTTGTGTGAAGAAATACTTCCTTATGGTTGTTTTAAATTTGCTGCCTATTAATTTCATTGGGTGACCCCTAGTAATGCTATTATATACAGGGGTAAATAACACTTCCTCATTCACTTTCTCTACATCATTCATGATTTTATAGACCTCATTCATATCCCCCTAGTCATCTCTTTTCAACCTGAACAGTCACAGTCTTTTTAATTTTTTTCTCATCGAGACATTGTTCCACATCCTAATCACTTTTGTTGCCCTTGTCTGTACTTTTCCCAATTCCAATATATCTTTTTGAGATTGGTGACGAGAACTACGTGCAGTATTGAAGTTGTGGCCATAACATGGATTTATGTAGTGGCATTATGACATTTTCTGTTTTATTATCTATCCCTTTCCTAATCATTCCTAACATTCTGTTAGCTTTCTTGACTGCTCCTGCATATTGAGCGTATGTTTTCAGAGTGGAAATCCACAAGGACTCCAAGATCTCTTTCTTGAGTGGCAACAGCTAATTTAGACCCCATCATTTTGTATTTATAATTGGGATTACATTTTCCAATTTGCATTACTTTGCGTTTATCAACATTGAATTTCATCTCCCATTTTGTTGCCCAGACAACCAGTTTTGTGAGATTCCTTTCTAATTCTTCACAATCAGCTTTGGACTTAACTATCTTGAGTAATTTTATATTGTCTGCAAACTTTGCCACCTCATTGTTTGTTTACCCCTTTTTCCAGATCGCTTCTTAATATGTTGAATAACACTGGTCCCTTACAAATCCTTGGAGGCCTCTGCTATTTTCCTATCCACTGTGAAAACTGACAATCTATGTCTACCCTTTGTTTCCTATCTTTTAACCAGTTACTGATCCATGAGAGGACCTTCCCTCTTATTCCATGAGTTCTCACTTTGCTTAAGAGACTTTGGTGAGGGACCTTGTCACACGATTTCTGGAAGTCCAAGTACACAATATCAGTGGAATAAGTCTTGTCCACATGTTCGCTGACCTCCTCAAAGATTTCTAATAGATTGGGGAGGCGTGATTTCCTTTTACAAAAGTCATGTTGACTCTTGCCCAACAAATCATGTTCACTCATAATTCTATTCTTTACTATAATTTGTCTGGTACTGAAGTTAGGATTGCCTCTGGAACTTTTTTTTAAAAAGTGGCATTACATTAACTATCCATCAGTGATCTAGTATTTAAGCAATATATATTGCAGTTAATAGTTCTGCAATTTCATATTTGAGATCCTTAAGAACTCTTAGGTGAATACCCTTTAGTCCTACTGACTTATTACTGTTTAATTTACCAATTTGTTCCAAAACCTTCTCTACTGACAACTCAGTCTGGGATAGTGCCTCAGATTTTCACCTAAAAGGAATGGCTCAGGTGTAGGAATCTCTCTCACATCCTCTGCAGTTAAGACGGATGCAAATAATTCATTAGCTTCTCCACAATGGCCTTGTCTTCTTTGAGTGCTCCTTTAGCCCCTCGATTGTCCAGTGGTCCCACTGATTGTTTGGCAGGCTTCCTACTTCTGATGTAGTAAAAAAAATTTTGCTGTTAGTTTTTTTGTCTTTTGCTAGTTGTTCTTGAAGTGCTTTTTAGGCCTGCCTAATTATACTTTTACACTTGACTTGAGAGAATTTATATTCCTTTCTATTTTCCTCAGTCGGATTTGTCTTCCAATTTTTAAAGGATGCCTTTTTGTCTCTAACTGCCTCTTTTACTCCGCTGTATAGCCATGCTTTGTTTTTTTTGTTCCCTTATTATTTGGGGAATACATATAATTTGAGACTCTATTATGATGTTTTTTAAAAGTTTCCATGCAGCTAACAGACATTTCACTCTTGTGACTGTTCCTTTTAATTTCCATTTAACTAGCCTCCTCATTTTTGCATAGCTCCCATTTTTGAAGATAATGCTAGTGTGGTAGATTTCTTAGTATTTTCCCCCATACAAGGATGTTAAATTTAATTACATTATGGTCACTATTAGAGTGATTCATCTATATTCACCTCTTGGACCAGATCCTGTGGACCACTTAGGACTAAATCAAGAATTGTCTCTTCACTTGTGGGTTCCAGGACCAGCTGCCCAAGAAGCAGTAATTAACGATGTATAGAAATTTTCTCTCTGCATGCCATCCTCAGGTGACACGTTCCCAGTCAACATGGGTATAATTGAAACCCCACAATATTATTGGGTTGTCTGTTTTTGTAACCTCATTAACCTCCCTAGGGATTTCACAATCACCATCACCATCCTTGTCAGGCGGTCAGTAGCATATTCCTACTGCTATAGTCTTATTATTCAAGCATGGAATTTCTATCCATAGAGATTCTCTGGTACTGTTTGATTCATTTAAGATTTTTATTATATTTGACTCTATTTTTTCACATACAGTGCCACTCTCCCACCAGTGCCACCTATTCTGTCATGCCTATATATTTTGTACTTTGATAATCAATGGGACGTGGTAACATCAAAGTTCCACCAATTTTCTATGATGCCTATTATCTCAATATTCTCACTTAATTCCAGGCATTCAAGTTCACGCAGTTTAATATTTGGACTTCTTGCATTTGTATGCAAGCGCTGATAAAATGTATCAGTATTTAGTTAGCTGTGTTCATGTGATGTAATTGGCTGGGGCTTTCTCATTTGACTGCTTCTCTTCAACTTCTACCTGTACTTAATCAACTTCTATCCTCTCCTCTTTACTAAGATATAGAGAATCCTCGTTAATAAATCCTCCCCTAAGCGATGCATCTGTCTGAACTGTACGCTCCTCAGCATTTGTTGGCTTTCCCCTAGTCCTTAGTTTAAAAACTCCTCTATGACCTTACACCAAATATTTGAATGAGCATAAAGGAAACTAAATGGGTGTCCAGTACATACCAAAGAACAAGAAAAAAGTAGAATGGATGATACTTTAATTTACTCCCTCTTTCACCGTCCTGTTATTTTCTTTTTTCCTCTTTATGAGTTACTCTAGTTAGACAAGTTTTCAGTAGGATTCAGTAGGCCAAATTTAAAGGCAACGCACAGAGAGGAGATGTAAGTTAGTTTTGGTAGGTGGGTACCAGTCTAAGGGCATTTAATGGTATGTCTACACACTATGGAGACTATACTGGCATAGTTGTAGCTATGTTCACATAACCTTGTAAAGTACATGCAGCCTACACCCATGGAAGGGATTTTTCCATTGGTGTTGGAACACCACCTCCTTGAATGATGGCAGCTACATCAATGGAAGTATTCTTCCATTGACGTAGCTATGTTGCCCTGGGGATTAGATTGGAATAGTTATACCAAGATGGGGTGTTTAATAATGGCTGCCAAAAAAAAATCCCCCCCTCCCATCCAAATTTATAAAAAACCAAAATGATAACCACACTAACCATTGCATTTGTTCTAGTCAACATCCATCTGTCCTCTGGGGAAAAAAACAGGCCCCTTTTAGAGTATTGCAAATTGGGTTCCCAAAAATCAATCCTCAGTTTTGAAAATCTTGACCTAAATAAATTTGCTTCAACTATACACTTGCTTCTTGCATTCATTTCCCACTAATATCTGAATAAACAATCTTTACTAGCATAAATATTCACAGAAGAGGTGTCAAAGTCACATGGACAAATATTAACAGAAATTAAGTATTTGCATCAGAAGTCCTTGCACACGCCAGGAAAGGTCATGTGACTTCTCTGATTATTCACAGCTGACCAATGCAGTACAATCCACAGTGTATTTTTAAATAGCAAGAAGATTATGACTTTCTTGAGGTTGATATTAAACCAGCAGAAACAACAGCTAACCTTGTTGTGTAATTTGTTATAGATTATTCTCCATGATATAGTTTTCTGAGACTGTTGGAAAAGGACTGAATGGACATGGAGATTAAACTACGCTAACAGGTGCTGTGTCCAGGTTGTGTGGGTCAAGTTAGAGCGTCATCCGACAAGGATAAAGAATCACAGAAAGTGTCACTTCTAACACTGAACAAGGAATTTTATTAGCAAAGCCTATTATTCCCAAGGCTATTCCATCTCTCTCTGCAGTATTCAAGGGTTTCTGCCTAGAACTTTCCCCATACTCCCACTGATGGGCTTCCTGCTGTGTTTTTAAAAACATAGGATACCTACTTTCACAGAGGGTTATGTAAAAACTCTTTTCCTTTACTTATGAAGCCATGGTATAGTGCTGCCAACTCTCACTATTTTATCATGACTCATAATATTTAGTGTTATTCTTAAACACCCAGCTCCTGGAGTCATACAAATATGTGAGAACTTGAGCTTTCATTTAAAAAAAAGAAAGAAATAATATGTTTCTAGTCCTCAGAGTTGCAGAGAAAAGCTTGCAAATGTGACCCCCACATATCCTAAAGGTTCAAAAATCAGAAGGCAAATAAAAAGAACCAAAATGGTGGGTTTTCTTTTTTTAAATCTCATGATTTCTAAGCCAGTCTCATGGTTTTTGCATGCCCGACCCCTGATTTTCCAATGCTTATGGTCAGGGCTGGCTCTACACTTTTTGCTGCCCCAAGCAGTGCACCGGATTGCCACCCAAAAAGGAAGCTGCCACCAAATTGCTGCCGCGGGACTGTGAGGATACAAGCTGCCACTGAATTGCTGTCGCGGCAAGAAAACCCAAGCCGCCCTAACCCGCACGGACTGCTGCTCCTTTAAGATTGCTGCCCCAGGCACCTGCTTGGCCCTGCTTGGGGTTTGATAGTACTGGCCATCTGTCAACAATTGTGTATGCCAATTAATCTGCTAAGCAGAGTTAGAACCGTAACTGGAAACTATTAATAATAAAGCTCCTTACAGAATGAACTGTTTATTAGGATAGAAGGGAAGTTGGGGATGAGATCCAGGAGCAGAGCCACGCAGGTAAGCTGGCACTGCCATTGTTATGCCATCCCTGTTCAGAAAGCACTACTATTTCTGGGGCGGTCAGGCTTGAACCTTTCACAAACAGTACAGCTACTTTTAAAGAATGAATGTTACAGTACTTCTGTATGAATGAATGAATGAGTGAGCGTGTGCATTTTTACAAGTGTAGTGTTGGACCTTCAGAGCACTTAACTCTGTCTCTATAACTCTGTTATTATATATGTGACAAGTCTGTAGGAGTTTAGTATGGACTATGGTGCAGTCCCAACTGGCAAACTGGTACATGGTTAAGGTCTGGCAGTTGGGACTGAGATTTGATGGGCAAGTGTATCAGTCTACAAGGTCTAGTGCAGACAGAGGTCTTCTTTCATCTGGGCCCCTAACACTCATACGAGGAAAAACAGGTGAAAGGGGAAATAGGCTGCTGGACCTAATCTCTTATATAGCAGCAAAACTGGGGAGGCTCAGTGAGCGTTTCTTAGTTGCAATCTGCATTGGACTTGGTCTGCTGGGTGGTTTTACTCTCCTTGTAATGCTGATTGGTTTATGGAAAAAATAAAGTTACAGCCTTAGTTTACCCACATATTGTTGTCCTATGTCTTTTTCCTGCATCTGTCAAGTTCAATCTTTGACACACAAACATGGAACCCCACAATGCCATTTTCCTAGAGTCGCTTTTCAGAGTAGAGCTGGACTTCAACATTCATTACGTATTACAGGTGGAGAAAACATTTTTTAAAAGGACAGTGCAAGTGTGTCACCTGAAGAGTTTAGAGTAGAGTTGTCATGGAGATCTAGTTTACATGGGACTTACTTTGTTTGGACACCAGTAAGAGAAATACTGGAACCTCAACCAATATCAAGGGCCAATTTTGGCTGATGGAGGTGAGGAAAAAGGCCAGAGGGATTTCATTCAGTTGGCTGGTTGGTTCACAATATAGACAGTGAGAAACACTGTTCTTTGCTTCACTGAAACACATCAAGACTATTGCTGTTCATACAGTATGAGTACTTCTATACCAAGCAGTCTTATTACTGTGCTTATTACACAGCTAAATATAGCTAACAATAGATATAATGGACTGACAACTGAAGGTCTTCTTAAACAGCCAATCTGTTATCTTTTAAATCAGTGACAACCAAGTTTCTTTTGGTGTAGTTCACCTAATACATATGAATTCTTTTCTCTCAAATATATTGAAGATTTCAAAACAAACGTAAATTTTTAAAATCTTTCTGTGCTTTATAACTTCCAACCAATCCTTCTCTGAAGTGTGCATAGAATAAAAACATCATTCTGATCTAAAACATATGGAAAGTTTCTGCTTCAATAGCCATAGGGGCAATTTTACAATGTCATGCACAAATTTGAAATTTACTAAACGTACTTCGCAATGGATGGTGGATAAAAACCAATAATGATAGTTAGCACTTAGAGTCAATATGAGAACCTAGATAAATTTATAAGCCAGGATTTTCAGAAGTGACGAGCAATTTTAGGTGCCCAACTTGAGATAATTTAAAACTCCTGATTTTCAAAGGGAAGGTGCTCAGCAGTCTCTAAAAATCAGGCCCCTTTAGGGTGTTTCAAATTGAGCATCCAAAAATTCAAGTATCCCAAATGACTTTTGAAAATCGTTACAATAGATTATATTGCACTTTTCATTTTTATGTCTCACGGTACTTTATAATGCTGGGTAAACATCATTAACTTCATTATACAGATGTGGAGAACTGGGGCACAGAGTAAAGTAATTTGCCTATGCGAGTCAATGGCAGCACCAGGAATAGAACCCCCAGTTCAGTCGGATAATGGATAGCGTCAGAGGAGGGAGAAACTGTGTAAGCTCTTTGGAGCTGGCACCGTTTTTCAGTTCTGTTTGTATAGTGCCTAGCACAAGGAGGACGTGGCACAATGGCGTTAGTGGAGCTCCTAGGTGCTCCCGCAATGCAAAGAAGAAAAAATAATAAATTTCAGAATTACTGTTAAAGGATAGAAATACACACTTTAGCTATTTACGTCTCTAACACTGAAAACATCTGATGTTAGTATATTACGTTTCCTGTGGTTTGTGAATGGTGGGGGCATGTATATAAATAAAAATTCAAATCTATAGAGTAAGTTATTATGAAGATGAAGCCAGCTAATGAAAGCCATCTTCCTCTTTGAGGGGGCCTATTGCACCAGCTTACACCACTCCTGCCAGTCACACAACAATCTTGAGGAAGCACCAGGAAAGCAAGCTCCTTTTTCCTGTCTTTCAACTTGAGCCACAGAGCCAGAGGGTATATCTACCCTGCAGTTACAAACCCAGGGCTGGCCCAGGGGACTCAGATGTTTGAGCTTGGGCTGCAGCCTGAGCTCTGGGGCTTTCCCACCTTGCAGGGTCCTAGAGCCTGGGCTCCAGCCCAAGCCCGAATGTCTACACTGCAATTAAACAGCCCCTTAGCCTGAGCCCCGCGAGCCCAACTCAGCTGGCACAGGTTTTAATTGCAGTGTTGTCATACAGGGAGCTTGTTTCTGCAGGAGCACTTGAGAGGCCATGCAACTCATTGTTTCCAGTTAGAACAGGGGTAGGCAAAAAACCGGCCCGCGAGCTGCACCACGCAGCTAGGCCCTGCTCCGGTGCTCCAGCTGGGGCGCAGGGTTGGGGGCCGCAACAGGCGGCTCCGGGAAGCCACAGCATGGCCCGCTCTGGCTCCTACTTCAATGGCCCCCTCTGGCACTCCAATGGGAGCTGCAGGGATGGTGCCTGTGGATGGGGCAGCATGCAGAGCCGTCGGGCCGCACCTCCACGTAGGAGCCAGAGGAGGGATATGCCACTGCTCCCGCACCCCTGCCCCAGCCCTGATCCCCCTCCAGCCCTCCAAACCCCTTAGTCCCAGCCCAGAGACCTTCCTACACCCCAAATTCTTCATCCCCAGCCCCACCCCAGAGCCCGCACCCCCTCCCATACCCCAAGCCCAATTTTGTGAGCATTCATGGCCTGCCATACAATTTCTATTCCCCGATGTGGCCCTCGGGCCAAAAGGTTTTCCCACCCCTGAGTTAGAAAGTAATTGCCCATCAAACCTTGTTAAAGAACACCTGAGTAGAATTTTTTTTTTCAATTAAAAATATATATGTTTTAAATAAAGCAATTCCTTCCCTACTTTATTCATGCTTAAATTACACAAATGATTTTGGAGAAGATATTATTTCATAGGTCACTGGGAAATCCTCTAATTGTCATCCGGATTGAGAGTGTGTGTGGTGGGGGAGGGGGTTGGGGTGTGCAGTGATTCCTAGATATTTCAGAACATTCACTAGTTTTGAGTACCTCCATTTTTGGATGCACATCTTGAGACACGTAGGCCGCAATTTGCGTAGATTCTGAGCACCCACAATTCCAGTGAAAGTTAATGAAAGGTACTGGGGCTCAGTGTCTTCCTGGGAAACAAACAACAAACAACTAAATCCGTCCTACTATTCAAGGGGATATTCCAGAATACATGAAGGCACCCAAAATTAGTGGACACTTTTGAAATTTTGGGGTTCAACCTCTCCCCCAAGTCCATATGAACTGACAAAGAGAAGAGAATGAATTAAATATATTTGTATTAATTCCTTTTCTTGCTAGTCCCTGAAATTCCAACACCATCTAGCAGAAGGAAAAGGGAAAGTATATTGCTATTATCTTGATGCAGAATATTTATGAATAGCTGTTCAATTTAGCAAATTATAAATTAAAACATAAAAAAGTAAAGGTTCATTAAATATGTGATCACCAACGCTGGTAATCTATGGAAAAATGTTACCAGCATCATAAAATTAAAGCATAGACTATGTATGCTAAACTAACTGTTCAATCATGTATTTAGCTGTGACACTTTGAGTACATTTCCCAAATCTGAAGAGCTTTGTGTAGCTCGAAAGCTTATCTTTTATTGGACCAACTTCTGTTGGTGAGAGAGACATTACCTCACCCATCTTGTCTATCATAGGAAAACCACACATTACACATTTCTGAGAAGTGACTGTGTTCAATGAAATCAGACTTGTACATTAATAATTTTGGCCCTGTGGAACTTCACAACCATTATCAACTTAGAGAGCAAAACTCATTTCCTTTATTTAGGAGGCTACACTCTGCTGACCTGAGACAGCAACAATAGGTTTTTGGATTTTTCTTCCTTCTTTTGGAACTTGCTAGCTGACGGTTTCAGTTTTATTTATTTATTATTAAAATCACATTTGGTTAACATGGCTCATCACTCTTAACTTGTCCCCTCCTCTTTGAAACTGCGCACTGAGTAAGCTCACTATTTAGAGCAATTACACTTATTAGCTCCAATGCCTTGCCAGCTTTCCAAACTCCTTATTCACTTCAGAAAAGAACCAAGGATCTTCAAACAAACAAACAAAATTGTTCAGGGTGCAAGGTAATACTCCAAATACTCAATAGCACTTTACCCTGTTTTTTTTTTCCTTCTGGCTTTAAAAGAAATCATAAATTAAGAGATACAGAATTGCAGCATAGGTCAGAAAGGGATGTGGGCAGAAAACATTCAAAATACATCAGTGGGATAAGGAAGATTTAAAATTTAGATCAGAGATTAAATTCCCCCAAAGCATCTTTGGGCTGAGGTTGTCTTTTCCTTAACACTTCAATTTGTTGTTTGCGGGCGTGTGCACACACACAGAAACACACACAGAAGCACAAAATATGAGCACCAAAACAAGGTGTACCTTTAAATGGTCTTTGAATTCTTCAAACCCAAACATTCCAAATAAGTTATTTTAAGACCATGATGTTCCAGTACCTTAATACAGTTTTTCCTCCCTTCCAAGTGAGTTAAAGTCTTGAGAGAGCTGTAACTTAAAAGACTGCAGAGTTCTCCCTTTAGAACATGTCAGATTAGTCAGTGCTTCATTAATGTACAAACCCAGTTCCCAAGCTGTTCTTTTCAATAACACTTACAGCTGTTTCCTTGCCAAGTAAACCCATTAACAAGTGAAAGGCGCATGTACAAGAACAACTAACATTTGTTAAATAAAAGCAGATCTTGATTTTCTTACCTTACAATTAGGAATATACATATATATATTAGCAAGAGGCAAAAAAATAAAAATAAAAAATACACCACCCCACGTTTGCTGAAGAACTTTAGCAGGCCGTGCTCAAACCCCTGCTCCACAGGGAATTAGCCATCACATTCCAGCCATGTCATCAGAACAATGAAAGGTGAATGTTGTGCAAAACAGCTTGGGACCACTCACTGATGATGTCATCCCTCCCTTATATGGTTCATTATTGTGCAGATTTACTTTGGTCAGTGAGAAGGGGTGGAGTCCAGTGACTCCAGAAGGGAAGGCAGTTCTTAGGAAAAGAAAATAAACTGGCTGCAGAAAGGCTTAGTAAAATGCATAATCTATTCTAGATGGGGGGGAAACTGCATCCCTTCCATCCTCCCCTCACTTTTTTTCCTTTCAGAAAAACTGGATTCCAGCCAATTCTATTCAGCATGGCTGAATGTAAGTAGCAATCACATTAGCTGAAGATGCAGCGTTCTGAACTGAAGTTAGCCAGGGCTTAGGTAAACAATTGATCCATATACAGAATTCCATCCAAAATACAACACAACTAATGAATAGCAAGCAACTTTTAAGTTACCTTTTCTTGCAGTTGCTTTGTTGGAAGTTATCTTTAGCAAAAATGGATATGAATAAGCTCTCCACGCTGACCTGATGCTTCTGAATTTAAATCAGTTTAACTATCGTCAGGGTTTGCTTTTGTCAGCATTCTGCTATAATCCCATCTCCCCTCTTTCCCCCCTCTCCACGCAGGCCCCGGTTTATTATTAACAGCTTCCCACCCTCTACCACCAGGTTTATAATTTAGCAGTTATAAAATATTCATTTGAAATCAGGGAGCATCTACAAGTTACGTTCTTTCAAATTAAACAAATATGCACCGAAGAGAAGTTTACCAGACTGAGTTGCCACTTTTGTTCCTTTAGCTGAAGAAAAGCTTGAGGTGGTTTTTTTTGTTTTTGTTTTTGTTTTTTTTGGGGGGGGGGATGGTTAAAGTTAACAGTCATACTCTTCTTGATGATTTATTGACCCTATGGTCCATTCATAAAGGATTTATATACTTATGTAAATAAAGGAAATCTATTGCTGCCCCCTCCCCAAAATAATAAACTTGCTTGTTTGTTTTTAAAAGCACATGCATGGCAGCAGGACTATCACAAGAAACAGTAACAGGACAAAAAGAAAAGGAGGACTTGTGGCACCTTAGCGGCTATCAATTTATTTAAGCATAAGCTTTCGTGGGCTAAAACCCACTTCATCGGATGCATGCAGGGGAAAATACAGTAGGAAGATAGATATACACACACACAGAGAACATGAAAAAATGGGTGTTGCCACACACACTATAATGAGAGTGATCAATTAAGGTGAGCTGTTACCAGCAAGAGAAAAAAAAACCCTGATAATAGCTCATCCATTGTTTCATGTTCTCCGTGTATATCTATCTATCTATCTTCCTACTGTATTTTCCACTGCATGCACCCAATGAAGTGGGTTTTAGCCCACAAAAGCTTATGCTCAAATAGATTTGTGAGTCTCTAAGGTGCCACAAGGACTCCTGTTCTTTTTGCTGATACAGACTAACACGGCTGCCACTCTGAAACCAGTAACAGGACAGAAGAGCATAGTTAGTATTGCCAACTCCCAGTGTTTAAAAATCATGAATCAAGCTCCCCTCCCCCTCCAACAATTGAGATTTTTGCGCCCCTTTTAAGTGCCCTTTGATCCTCTGTGCTGGTTTGGGTCACCTTTTCAAGCTTTATTTCTCCACAAGCCCGAGGACTAGAAACTTTTTATTTTTTTGAATAAGAGACTCTCAAGCTTTCATTAATCATAGGATTCCAGAAATAAAGAAATAAAATCAAATATATTGTGACATGGAAACACTGCAAGCACTCTATTATTATATGTAAATATTGTTAAGGTTGCAAAGTCAAGCACTCAACAATTAGAAAATTCCAGCGTTAAGGTTGCCTGTGCAACCATAATTCAGCTGCTTTGTGAGTATGTATTATGATACAGCCTTTAATTACATGATCACATACTTTTTTCCTGCAGGACCCCTGCCTTGTTCAGTGCACAGAAAGGCACTGCTCTGGACATGAAGCATGGCTGTGCAGTGAAAGAGATTGTTGTAGGACCCCGGCTTCGGATGTTTCAGAAGTTGGAAGGTATATAGTGAATGAGGCAGGGGACTGCAGGAAAATAAAATTCAGTCTTATGGTTTAAGGCAAGTAAATGCTTCCATGGACAATTAGATTATATCTGTGCCTCTGCCACAGAGTTCTTATGTAATGCTGGGAAAATCACTTCAAATCAAACTTTTCACAGGTGGTCACTAATTGTGTGTGCCTCATTTTCTGTGTTCCCAACTTGAGAAGTGCTGAGCACTCACATCTGCAACTGAAGTCAATGGGAGTGGCAATTTAAACATGTAAATGCTATAGAATGTGAAGTACTCTGAAAAATCAGGTACTAGCCATCTCAAATTGGGCACCCAAAATTAGTGGATACTTTTGACCTTAATCTCTCTGTGCCAAAGTTCCCTGTCTGTAAAAAGCGGATAATAATACCAAATTTTCTCATAGGGCTGTTGTAAAAATAAATTCATTAATATTTGTAATGTAATCAGATACTATAGAAAAGCCTTCAGAGAGGGGTTTGAATAGTGTACAGTAAATAAGGCCTGGAACCACACTTAGAACAATGAGGAGAAAACATAATATTGAATAGCTGATCAATAATGAGTACCATCCATCCTATGCACTGAATGAGTTTGGGGGCCTGTGAAAAAAATAATGTGATCATGTAATTAAAGACTGCGTCATAATGCATAGGTACTAGGAAGCCAAATGAAGATTACCCTTAATTCTGGCATTTCCAAATGTTTGAGTTTTTGACTTTGCAACCTTAATAAATGTTCACTTAATGTAGTTTGTAAGTTCCTAGGTTTGTTAAAAAGCAAACTGACAACAGAAATTACATTATGTGGCATCATACTGACATCCACAGGGATCATCAGCAGGGTTGGAACCTTCAGAGCCACCAGATAGACTTCTGCCTCTTGAACTAATGGAGTAGCTGATAGCAGCAGCATGTTGTTATCCTCTTTATGGACCAACACGAGAGGCAGATGGAACACTTTGGCAGTGTATTTCACAGATATTTGCAGACAGCCATGAGCAGCAGGTATAAGAGACTTGGGGAGGCTAAGCCTCCCCAACGGTGCAAGAAATGCTGGATGGCCTGCCATCTCTGGAGTGCCACCACCGGCAGCTCCTAAGAAGTGTGGGGGCTACCGGCACCCAGACGATGGACCTGCCTGCGCTCCAACTCGAGGTCCCGTTGCCGCTCGGCCTCTTCCCCTGTGGCCCCACCTACCCTGTACTTCTTCCCGCCCATACTCCACCTCTTCCCCCTAGGCCATCCCACTACCTGCCACTCACTCCTCTCCACCTGCTCTCCCCTCAGCGCTTCTGCTTATGGCAGGAGGGGGTAGAAAGGAGTAAGTGGCAGGGGACCTATGGGAGACAGCAGAGAGGAACGAGCAGTGGGTGGGTAGAGGGAGTCAGGGGAGGGGACAGAGAGGAACCAGCAGTGGGCAGGTGAAGAGGGCATTGGGGAAAGAGGTGGAGTGGGGGCAAAAAGAGGCAGAGCAGGGCGGGGTCTTGGGCAGAGTGAGAGGCGGGGCCATGGTCTGGGTGCGGGTGGCCCCTCCCACTTCTAGGGAGCTTCTGGAGCTCCCACACAGTCTCCCCATATGCAAAAGGGAGAAGACAGCAGAGGAATGGTGAGACTCAGGAATCTTGGGCTACGTTCCATGCTCTGAAGAGAAGTGTGTGCTAGTGGGCACAGAGTCTATTTCTCATTTCCCCCAATGGTGACCCCTTCTTCTCCATTCTTTCTAATCTGTCCTTGTCCCAGTCCTGCTTCGTCCCCCCTCCTGACTCCTCATCTAAGTTCCATTTTCCTCACCTGGCCAGTCCCGGTCTCCACTCCTCAGGCTTTTCATCCCAGTCTCAGTTTTCTGGGTCACCTCCTAGTCTTGCCAGTTGTGACTTGCCCCCTGGACTCCCCATTCCAGTCCCAGTGTTCACAACGCCCCTGCCATTACCCAGCCATTCTCAGTTCCGCACTTCTTCATTTCATCTCTTTCTCTCCTTCACCCTCGCCCTCAATTGTCCCCTACCCCAACCCATATTCCTCATCCCCACTGCCTCATAGTCACAATCTCCTTGTCTCAGTGTCCACCTCTTCCAACTCCCTATCCCTTGCCCACCCAGCCCCACTTCTCTCCTTCCCAACCCTTCCCGCCCCTCATCAGATTTGACTCCTCACCCCTATCTTATGTCTGACTCCCCACCCCTAGCTCAGTCCCAGGATTCTGGCCCAGCCAGTCCCAGTTTCCACCGCAGTTCTGCCTTTTCCTCAGTCTTTTACTAGCTCCCAGTCCCATCCCCACTAGTCCCATTTCACTCCCTGGCTCCCAGTCCCACCCCCTCTGCAACTCTCAGTATCAGTTTCCCTCTTCAAAGTCAAAATCTCAGCCTCCCCACCCTGTCCCCAAGGATGAAGCTAATCACACACAGAGACTACCAGTGCAGATCCAGCTCTCTTGTTCTGGCTCATTCAATCAGGCAGTTTCCTCCGCCATACTGCCTGAGCTGGGGGTCCTGTCTGTCTGTCTTTCTGTCTGTCTTTGAAAGCACAGGAGAGACAGGCTATCTCTCTGCTTTCAGGGAAAGTCCTGCCAGCCCTGGGCTGTAGCTTGTCAAGTGTTCATGGAATCTTTGGGGACATTTAGGTGCTCAAATCTAAGGTTTTTAACATGTGCAAACTGTGATTTTTCAAAGGCTTAGAATAACCATTTAGGCAGATTTTCGCAGGGATGGCAAAAGGCACATCCCTGATATACAGGGCACTTCCCTGCCAAATTTCAAGTTCCTGCTGCAAGACTGCAGACCGCTAGAGCCTTGCAAAGAAGAGGTCACCAGAATTTTGTAACATGGGCAAAACACTGTTTTTTCCCTAGCCTCATTCTTGGAGACAGCTGAACAGTTTGAGCTAAAATAAAAGAGAGAGAGATCAGCCTAAGATAGATATGTGACATGGAACATTTCAGCCCCAGCAGTTAATGTTTGGCAAAGTTATAATAACAACACCTAGGTCTTCCATAGCACTTTTCATCAGTAGACCTCAAAGCACTATACAAAGGTTGTAAGCAACATTATCCCCATTTTACAGATGAAGAAACTAAGGCACAGAGCAGTGAAGTGATTTGCCTGAGGTCACCCAGCAGGCCAGTGGCCAAAATGGAAATAAAATCCTTGTCTCCTGACTCCCAGTCCAATGTGCTACCCACTAGTCCATACTGCCTCCCTATAAACAACTGAAAACAAGGTCTTATAATGGGAAGTGTCAGGCAACCTTTATAGCAGGTTGTGCTTCCACCCTTCCTATGTATTATTTGTATCACTGTAGTACCTAGGAGCCCAAGTTACGGACCAGAACTTCTTTGTACTCGGCCCTGCAAAACTCTTTTTTGTGTATTGACCTAGAGTCATGAGGCACATTAATGGGAAGAAATTTCTCCTTGTAAAGTTTAAGATACTGATACGTCAGCTGTATTTGCATATTCATTTTAGGGCTGGAATTCAGCCAATATGCCCTGACTGCACTTTTTACTAGCTTCATACACAGCTCCAACTGATTGCCATATTTAGGGTCAGGAAGCAATCTTCTCCCGGGTCAGAGACCATGGTTTTTTTTTTTTGTCTTCCTCTGCAGCATGAGGCATGGGTCACTTGCAGATTTAAACTAGTGTAAAAGGTGAATTCTCTGTAACTTGAGGTCTTTAAATCATGATTTGTGGACTTCAGTAACTCAGCCAGAGGTTAGGGGTCTATTACAGGAATGGGCGGGTGAGATTCTGTGACCTGCAACGTGCAGGAGGTCAGACTAGATGATCATGATGGTCCCTTCTGCCCTTAAAGTCTACGAGTCAGTGTATGTCTGTTTCAAAGCATGTCTGTTCTCATGCTGGGTTTTAGCTAGCATAACTCTAGGCATATCCCCTAGAAATCTGGAGGGGGGAGACACTGGGGACTGGAGACAGTGGGGTTGGGGGCCTGTGTATAGCAGGATTTGGGTTAGAGTGTGAGTGGGGCTGGGGCCCTAGAGTGTGAGAAAAAGCAGCACACAGCAAGGGATGAGTCGTAAGCGAGAGAAGCTGAAGTGGCCTGCAGAAGTAAGAGGTCAGGAAGGGAGAGAGGAAGGAAACTGGAGAGGCACACGCGTGCACACACATGCAACACACAGCGGAAAGGAAGATAATATCAGAGAATAAGGAATCCAAAATACTGGAAAAAGGAGGCAAATAAAAAAAGAGAGAGAGAGAGGATGAAGCTGGAAGGAGGGAGAGAAGAAAATGACAAATAAGGATGATGGAATCAAATAGAAAAACAAGAATGTAACTATGTACGCAGAGTCAGAGATGAGAAGGTGAGAAGGGACCATTGTGATCATCTAGTCTGACCTCTATAACACAGACCATAGAACTTCCCCAAAATAATATCCTTTTAGAAAAACATCCAATCTTGATTTTAAATTTGTCATTGATGGGGAATTCACCATGACCCTTGGTAAATTGTTCTAATAGTTAATTACTCTCACCATTAAAAATTTACACCTTATTTCCAGTCTGAATTTATCTAGTTTCAAATTCCAGCCATTGAATCGTGCTATACCTTTCTCTGCTAGACTGAAGAGCACAATACATATTTGTTCCCCATGTAGCTATTTATAAACTGTAGTAAAGTCGCACCTTAATCTTCTTTTTGTTAAGCTAAATAGATTGAAAAACTCAAGGAGCTCACTTCCAAGGCATGTTTTCTAACCCTTCAATCATTCTCATAGCTCTTCTCCGAACCCTGTCTAATTTATCAACATCCTTCTTGAACTGTGGGTGCCAGAACTAGATACAGTCTTCCAACAGCAGTCACACCAGTGCCCATACAGAGGTAAAATACCCTCTTTTCTCCTCAAGAGTCTCCTGTTTATGCATCTCATGATCACATTAGCTCTTTGGCCACAGCATCACAGCAGGAGCTCATGTTCAGCTGATTATCCACCATGACCCCAAATCTTTTTCATCAAAGTCACTGCTTCAAAAGATGGAGTCCCATATCCTGTAAGTATGACCTACATTCTTTGTTCCCAGATATATACATTTACATTTAGCCATTGATAAAAATGTTAAATAGAGGAGGGCCAAGAAGTGATGCCTGCAGGACCCCTCTGGAAGCAAACCCACTTGATGATGATTCCCTGTTCACAGTTACATTTTGAGACCTATTAGTTAGCCATTTTTAGTCCATTTAATATATGCTAGGCCAATATTATATCATTCTAGTTTCTTGAATCAAAATGTCATGCAGTAACAAGTCAAAAGCCTAACAGAAATATAAGTATATTATGTCAATACTATTAGCTTTATCAACCAAACCTATAATCTCATAAAAAATATATCAAATTAGTTTGACAGGATCTATTTTCCATAAACCCATGTTGATTGTCATTAATTACATTACCCTCTTTTAATTCATTATTAATCAAGTCCCCTATCAGCTGCTTCATTATCTTACCTAGGACTGATGTCAGGTTAACAGGCCTATAATAACCTAGGTCATCCTGTTTATTCTTTTAAATACAGACACCAACTAATACCCCATCTTGTGCTTTATCTGTTAGGACACTGATCCATAAACATTCAGGGTCATTTTCTTCCAAGTTATCAGTTACTCAGAAACAGTAAAACCACTTTTGACAGTGCATCTCTCCCTACCCTTTTGCCCACTTGATCCTTTCTAACTAGGTTATAACCATTGATTTTAACATTCCAACTGTGTGAGCCATCCCACCAGGTTTCAGTCTTATTAACTAGACCAAGTTTATGCTCATAAATGAGCAATTTCAGTTTTTCTTGCTTGTTAGCCAGGCTCCAAGCACTGGTGCATAGACAATTAAATAATTTCTTCTCATCATGTCCTTTGGTTCCTTGATTAATTTTGTTCTCAGCATCTCTTTTGTGCTGCATGCTATCTTCCCTTTTTTTACCCTCCCCTTTTGCTATTAGTTTAACCCCCTCCTGACTACTCTAGCCAGCCCGTCCCCAAGCTGATTGGTCCCCCTTCTACTGGATCAAGGATCCAGGCCTAAATTCATATCAGTTTTTATGTGTTTAATGTTTTTATCTTTACTTGCTTTGTGGGTCTGTTACAGTCAGGTCCGTAACTACATAAATCATGGCCCTTGAACCATACCACCTTTTACTCCCATGTGGAGCACAGATTTAATTTGATAAGTAAAAGTGAACAGCTAAAAAGCATTAAAATCCATTTTCAAAAATAACTAATTTTTTTCTCAAAACATATTGAATCAGAAAGAGCTTATCAGGTTTCAGCTATAGATTTTATTTCAGTTTAAACTAGAACTCTGTGTGTTTACACATTCTTAGGCCCCAATCCTGCAAACTGGGCAGATGCCTGTGTAGCATTCCATTAGGAATTTCTGCATGAGTAAGGGTTCTGATTGTAGGATCAGGGACCTTTATCAATATCCACAAAACCCCTCACAAACCACCTTGCCTTAAATAAAATCTCCTCCTCCAATGTCCTCTAACTTTCAAGGAAATCCTGTAAAACTAGAGAGAGGTCTTGCTGTATGACATGAAGGTCAACAAATGCATATCATATATAGAATCCCTTGACTCTCAAACAAATGTTTTCCCCATACATTTATTATGGTATATTTGGCTGGTTGCTTGTTGTGGTTCTTTTAAATAGAAAAACCCATCACGGTATCCAAGACTAAGAGTCTCCCTTAAATATGTCTTGTGTAGTGGGTTTAAGAATTAAAACACTTTCCTTCATTTATTTGAGCTATTGCACTGTGCCAAAGTATAATGGAGCACATGAGGTATAACAGCATGAACTAAGGCTGAACAGAGTTTCACCTTTAACCCTGAGAGATTCTTTTGAAGAGTGGGAATTAAATTCAGAGACTAAGCATTAAATGCCTTTTCAAAATTACTTTTTAATCTCTCCGTTTACACAAGAGGACTGAATAGGTCTAGCTTGCTCCCTACAAGATTTACAGGTAAGCACAACTTTTGCTTCTTAATCTCTACATTTAAGCTTCCACCAACATGAAGCAGTTTAAAACACTAAATTCCTGAACAAATTGCACTCACAACATTTGAGAAACCGCATAAGACAAAAACCAGGAAAAGAAAACGAGGCTGGGGGAGGGGAATCACAAATTCCAGCCTAATTCAAAATTTGTGCTACATAGCTGGGTACAATCTTTTGCTACAATGAAGAGGAGAAACTGAGAAGCAAAAGATGGAATTGATTTAACTGTTTAATGATGTGCTAATAGACTACACATTGCTCTGATTTGTTGCTCTCTTTTGTCGGTGTTCTTAAGTGTCTGTAGCCATTGCCCATAGCAAATGAGTATTTGATTATAAAATTTGCTGTAAACACTGCTTTGTATTCTTTCCAGGGACAGCCCTACCCTCTCCCTTGCTCTTTATCTTCAGTCCAAGTACATATGTAACATTAATAGCAAAGGCAGTATCTGCAACCTCCCCAGATTCGCTAGCTATATTACAAATAACCCAAATGCTGCTACTAGTGCAAAGCAAAGCAAAACAAAACAAAGATTTCTCTGAATTTGTATTTACTTACAGATATGAAAATGCACATCGCGTAGCTTGACAGACTGCAAATTACTGTCCATAAAAAAACCAAAGCAATGAAAACTTTTCATTATTAGGCTCCAGTGTTCTCCATAATCTTTTAGGTCACTTGTCTTTGCTATGTTTCTGGATAATTAGCACTCATTTGTTAGGTGCAAATCTGTCTTCAAACTTCCACCTGTCCACATATCTTCCCATAGCTTAATAGATGTTTATGAATTCAATGGAACAAATTCCTGGTAGAGCATAAAAGAAGAACTCAGAAAAAAAAGACTTTTTAATATACTGTTGAAAATATATTGAATTAGGTGGTTCCCTGTGCCTTTTGGGAAAAGTTTACACTAAAGATATACATAGATATATATATATACCAAATCCTTGAAACTGAACCTTGTAGGAAAAGCCTAAGTAAAAACCACAAGTTGGAATCTGTTCTGTTATATATTCTAGGCAATACATTTTTATGTGGTATACGTCATACACCCTAAAAAACTTCATTTGGTGATCTAAGCCGAACAACTGGCTTTGTTCACCTTTCTTCTTATTTAAAACAGGTTGTTCCATGTAGCTATGAAAAAAACCCAAAAACGTTGTTTTATTATTCCCCAGATAATTTCTAAATAAGGCATGCTGCCTGGATTTAAGATTTTTCTTCTCTTTTCTTTTCAGTATGTAAATTTCACTACATTTTGATGTTGTTGCCTTATGGAAGTATGATCCAAGAGCTAACCATAAATGTTTCTTTCTTTTTGGCTTAAGAGAAATCATTCTTGCTTTCATGGAACTGCTATATGTCCTGATAATATTTCAAAAAGCTGATTTTGGAAGCAATGATATTACACACCTGAGTGGGAGATATTTACTAAAAGAAACAAAACAAACATGATTTAACTTAAATCATAGATATATCATAGATAAATGCAGAGAATCATAATAGTTGGTTTATGCGACTAATCCTTTTATCTGCCTATGAAGAAAGCCAATGTCAGTGAGACTTCTCTGAGCAACGATGATTAAAGCTGAACATCATTCAGGACCTACCTAGACAGCAAGTTGTACTATGTCAGGGTTCTAATTGCTTTATGGCATGGTTTGTTCTTGCCAGTATGGACAGGATTCAATCATGTTATAGAGCAGTATCACGGTTCTTTAACAACAAGGGCCAAGTATATCCCTGGATTAAGTGGCCTCAACTCTCAATGATTTCAATGGGGTGTGTAGCTGCTAATGTCAGGGCCGTAGCATGGTTCCATGCTACCCCCTATCTACCTGTCTAGACGCTCATGCCCACCTCATCATTGTAGTATCTATGGGCTAGTCTACACTAGACTCTAGCGCTCCTGGTGAAGATGGTGTATGCTGTCGGGAGAGAGCTCTCCCGTTGGCATAATAAATGCACCTCCATGAGAGGTGGTAGCACTGTTCACACTGGCACTTAGATTGGTGTAACTATGTCACTCGGGGGGGAAGGGCTTATTCACACCCTTGAGCGACGTAAGCTATACCGAAGCCAGTGGTACTGTAGACCTGGCCTAAGCAACTTCCATGTTGCTTCAGAATACACTACTGATCCTCTCTTGCTCTAGTCAGGTTTTCTCCCTCCTTTTCCTCAACCTCATCTTCTTCTCCACCTCGTTTAGATCTATCCCTTCTTCCTCCTTTTCTCCAGTTTTCTCTCCTCCCCTCCCCTATATCTTACTGCCTTTATTTTTTAATTGTTTATGTAAAAACATAAGTAAGTTGAGGCTGTGAAAAATGCTAAGGTTTATATTCTGCTCTGAAGGCCATGAGGTTAGAGGTCATTTGCAATGCAGCAGAAGAAGAATCCATAGTCTTGGGCCAGAAGAAGAATCCACACTCTGTCTTCCATTCTCAGAAGTTTGACCCTGGGGGGCATCAGTTTCATAGTTCTACTGGGAATGTATCTGTCATGGGAGATGACAGATGAGAGAAAAGTGGTTCCTTAGGTAGCTTGAACCTGTGTCATGCAGGGCTTTAGAGATGAGAACTGAGATCTTGACCTTGACTTGGTGTCATAAAGGGAGCCAGTGCAGTAAACAGAATACCAGAGTGGCATGTTCTCTTGTTACTGAGTAGACTGGTGGTAGCATGCTGGACCAATTACAAGCTTTTTGTGGCTAGAACCGTCTTCCTTCCTCTTCTACCAAGCACCATCTTTCTTTCTTTCTTCAAGGCCTTCCTTTAAAATCCCCAATTCCACTACCACCCTCTTTTCAAGCAATTCCTCTTCTCTTATTCTGATCATACCAATCAATCCTTGATATCCTGAACACTGTTTAAAAACAATTGATTCAAGGTCTCAGTATTTGGGTCTTTTTGACTTGTGTTTGTATAGCGTCTAGCACAAGGGGGACCTAGTCCATCACTGGGGCTCCTAGGCACAACCATAATACAAATAGTAAATCAGCATCATCAATAATTCTCACAGCCCCTCACTCCAGAACTGTAGTGTCCTATGTAGACCAAGTTCTTTAAGTTCTTACCTACTTTTATAAAGCTCCATGAAAGCACCCCAACTCTCCAACATCAGCCCTGTTTCCCTTCTTCCCTTCACCTCTAAACTCATCAACACTGAATGAACCATTTACAACTGTTGCCTTGAGTTTCTTTTGTCCAAGCCAGTCATGGATCCCTTCTACTCTTTCTACTCAACTGAAACTGTTATCACTAAGGTCTCTAATAAGTCTTCACAGACAAATCTCAGGGCCTCTTACTCCATCCTCATCTTCCTTGACCTAACATCTCTTCACCATCTATCCTTCCTTCCATTCTTCCACTTGCACAAATCTTAACACATTCTTCTCTCTGACTACTTTATATCTAGCTCCTCTTGTTGCCCTTTCTTCCTTCACAAATCTTCCACTTGCAATCATTTCCCATGTTCACCTCCTCTTTGTTTCTGGTATCATCTGTCCTAAACTGATCCTCTTTTTATTCCTACCATCCTTTCCTCTCAGACCGCTTCCTTTCCCCCGTTATGCTGGTTTTAATTCTGCTGACCTTGTTTCCAGCTGCTGTTCTTTCTCATAATGCCGCCTAGAAGCAGCATGTATGAATCACAGGATGACTATGAGCTGCCAATGTGATGTGGCTGTGAAAAAGGCTAATGCAACCCTAAGATGCATCAGGCGAGGCATTTCTAGTAGAGATAGTGAAGTATTATTAACACTATACAAGGCATGGTGAGACCCAGAGGTGCCGACTTTCTGAGTTTGCGAGGGATGTTCTGCCCCCACTCCACCCCTTCCCCCCTAAACTGCCCCTTGCCCCGCCTCTTCCCACACCTGCTCTGCCCCGCCCCTTCCCGCCCCATTCTGCCCCCTCTCCTCCCTCTCGTCCCAAGTGCCTCCTGCACACCGCTGAACCGGTGGGCAGGAGGGGGAGGGTCTGATCCGTGGGGCTGTCGGTGGGTGCTAAGCACCCACTATTTTTTTTCCAATGGGTGCTCCAGCCCCAGAGAATCCACGGAGTCAGTGCCAATGGTGAGACCTCACCTGGAATACTGTATGCAGTTCTGGTCTCTCGTGTATAAGAAAGATGGGTTCAAACTGGGACAGATGTAGAGAAGGGCTACTAGGATGATCAGAGGAATGAAGAACCTACCATATGAGGAGAGACTTAAGGAACTTGGCTTGTTTAGCCTAACCAAATGAAGAATGAGGGGAGATATGATTGCTTTCTATAAATACATTAGAGGGACAAACACTGGGGGCGGGGAGGAAGAGGAGTTATTTAAGGTAAGGGCCAATATAGGCACAAGAACAAATGGATGTCAACTGGCCATCCATGAGTTTAGGCTTGAAATTAGACAAAAGTTTCCAACCATCAGAGGAGTGAAGTTCTGGAACAGCTCCCCAAGGGGAGTAATTGGGGGTAAAAAAACCTAACTCGTTTTAAGACTGAGCGTGATAAGATTATGGAAAGGATGGTATGATGAGATTGCCTACAGTGGTATATGGCCTATCTGCAACTGCTATTAGCAAATATCTCCAATGGCTAGAAATGGAACACGAGATGGGAGGGTTCTGATTTACTTCAGAAAATTCTTTCCTAGGTGTCTGGCTGGTGGGTCTTGCCTGCATGCTCAGGGTCTAATTGATCGTCATATTTGAGGTCGGTAAGGAATTTTCCCCCAGATCAGATTGGCAGAAAGCTCTGGGATGGGGGTGGGGATTTGCCTTCCTCTGCAGCTTTGGGCAAGAGTCACTTACTGGTTTGAATTAGAGTAAATTGTGGATTTTCTGTAACTTGAAGTCTTTAAATCAAGTATTGAGAACTTCCAGTAACTCAGCCAGAGGTTATGGGCCTATTACAGGAGTGAGTGGATGAGGGTCTGTGGCCTGTGATGTGCAGGCAGTCAGGCCAGATGATCACGGTGGTCCCTTCTGGCCTTAAATTCTCTGAGTCTATAAATCTAGTGAACCTGTTATGGGGCTGGTGGACAGGAACTCCTGAGTTCTAAGCCTAATAATAATTGTCAGTCTCGTCATTGTCTTTCATTTGATACATCAGTTTAGAAAGGCAAATAAAATGAGAGGCCGAAACACACAAAAATGTGGGCAAAACACAGCAGAAATTGCTGTTTTGTGCCAATTAATCCCAAAAGTCAGAGTGACAGAAGTTCTGGGAGAGGGATGGATCTGACTTTCCGGTGAACAATGTAACAGAGATGAGGGCCATGAACAGAAAAGCTCGCCAAAGCAAAAGTTGAGACTTGTGACTTAGGAAACCAGAGTAGCTCATGTAGCTGTGTATAATGGCATGAGAATGATCTAAGATTTAGGAGAAAAGTGAAAATCACCTGTGTGCAGAGAAGTGAGGCCAAAAAAAAAATAAATAATAGAATTTTCCTAATAGTAGAACAATTGCTAATGTGCAATTGGAGTGCAATTTCTTGGGTTGATCCCACCTTCACTGAAGTCATTAGTAACATTCCCATTGACTTCAAAAGTCTAATATCAAGCCCTTCATTTTAGAAATTATTTTTCTACTTTTTGAAATTGTTGTTTTACCTTTACTCTTTAATCTTAGCCATTTATAAGTCATTTGCCTATACAATGAGTTTATATTATTAATTCTTTCAAAGATGTTTCTTAGGGTGCCATAACAGAAATACATGGCTTTATTTACTGAGGCTTTTGTTTTTCTTTTTAGCAAACTTCCCAAAGAATGGCTTTCCACATAATTTAGCAAAAATGAATTTTCAAGAACTGTGCAACATGAATCAGCGGCTGCTTCTGACCGCAGGTAAGACTAATAGGTTTTAATAACTTCAAAACTATAATCCTGACTGTCACCACAACCTAATATACCATGCCACAACTGTCAGTAGGAAAGGCAGGAAAAGTATTTTCATTAATTTCCATTTCAGTATCTGTGGATTTTGCCTGGAATGCAAAAGAGCAAACACCTGTTCATTACGTCAAAACCTGCACCACAGAGTCTCTAGTACTTTCTGTCCCCTTATTTTTTCAGTGTAATGAAGCTAGGAAGAGTAGGTTACATGGATAAAATGTGTATTTGTATCTACACCAGTTTTTCTACTGCTTCTTTACTAAAATCAGTAAACTTCCCAAGTGATAGCTATCTTCTGTGTCTGTGCTAGCATGTTTATAGGTGACTGCAGACGAAAATGGCTTCTCCGTACTTTCGTCTGTATTTTATGTTATTTCTAGTATGTAGAAATAGAGAGACAATAGAGAAAGAGACAAATTTTGCCTTCACATATGCAGCTCCTCTTGACTTCCATTGGTACAGACACTGGAAGTGTTGAGAGAATTTCTCCCCCACAACTTCGTACTATCCTGTTTGTCTTTCCTTTGAATAGCTGCAAGGTTCATGCATCTTCACCCACATCCCACTCAAATTTTGTATCTGTTTGCCCCACTGTTGACTACTACAAATTCAATTGCCTTGTATATTACTATTGTTTTGATATGTATACAGTGCCATAAGTATGAATGGTGCAAAGTCTCTTTCCTGAAAAGCTAAGAACCTAAAAATTACCAGTTCATCTGCAATGTGCAACCCTGACTGACTGTTGTTATAAAAATAAATATACAGTATTTGGCTACAGAAATGCTCTAAAATTAATACGGTCACAAGTGGAACAAATATGGTCTGCAAGTTACTTTGCTAGAGAGCTAACTTTTATTCAGAGACTAAAAGTACAAACTGCAAGTAGGAAACAGCTTATCTGTATACTTTTAAAAAGTTATTATTCAGATTCTGATTGGACTTACACCAGTATAAATCTTGGGTAGCTCCAACGTCATCAAAGGAGTAGCACCAATGTAAACTTGTGTATGTGAGACCACTAACCACACCAATACATTTATGGATTAGTTGTGCACTCGGGTCTAAATTACAACTTCCTGTATTAGCTTGAGGCAAGGAGCTCAGATGCCATTGTAATGGACACAAAACGGTTCAGGGGTCCTTGGCCTGCCAGGTAGGGGACGGCTATTTATCGAAACTGTTTGACAGATATATTCATAGTGGAGGTCCATTGCTAACTTTTGGCTATAGAGAACAGGTTGAAAATATTTTTAAGGTCTTTTCAAGACACCACTTGAACTGGTATGCAATACCAGCATTTTTCTTATAGTTCCATCAGTTTCTGCAAGGTTTCTGAATGCAAAATTAAGACCAACATGCTCAACCTGCAGAGCCTAAAGTCAGAGAGACATGGTCTTTTATTGGACCAACTTCTGTTGGTGAGAGAGACAAGCTTTTGAGTTTACACACAGCTCTTCTTCAGGTCCTAACACCTAAATTCTTAATGCACCCCATTAATAAGTGGTGCATAAGTAATATGTTAGCAGGGCTGAGCACCTGCCACTTCCATTGAAACTGTGCTTCTAGCCTGTCTGTTTGAGAAGAAAACTTTCTAACTGTGACCTTGATTCAGCTAAGGTTTCCTGTGGCTGTAGACAGCCTGAAAACATGACTAGTAGAGCTGTTAACGAACAGATTTGTTTCAATTATGTGGTAACCGTGAAAGACACCTTTGCCAGTTTTAATGTCAATATTGCTAGTTGTTTCACTCTGCGTGGAGCTTGCGATTGTGAGTGGAGCTTGAGTAGAGTAACTTCCCTCCCCCACCCGCACCTGACCCATTGAGTATTCAGAGTGATGGATCTGCAGATGTAGTAAACTTGTTCAGAAATAATGCAATAGATCTCTTCTGCATAATAATTTTCTCTGAAGGCCTGTAAAGCTGATTCTGACTTAGAAATAATCTGCAGTTGGAAGAGTAGCTGAAATACCACATGATGCTATTTTATGTGCTCCCAGTAGTGACTATAAGATCTGACAATTTTAAAGACTATCCAAGTGTGAAGGTAGGGATTTGGATTACCCCAAACTCATGGCAAATACCACATCATGTTAACCTCACAATATTTCCTCATTGTTTTAGTACAGCTAGATGTAGCTGTATGTTTTCTCATTATTTTAACATTTGTGGAACAGTCCTGTTTAAATCTGAGATCAGGATCACAAGCTTTACAACTCAGCTAAAATACACACCTCACAAAAATCACATGTTCCAGTTATTATCTTAAAGGTCAACTGAAACTGTAAAGGTTTCAGAGTAGCAGCCATGTTAGTCTGTATTCGCAAAAAGAAAAGGAGTACTAGTGGCACCTTAGAGACTAACCAATTTATTTGAGCATAAGCTTTCGTCACCTACAGCTCACTTCATCGATGAAGTAAGCTGTAGCTCACGAAAGCTTATGCTCAAATAAATTGGTTAGTCTCTAAGGTGCCACTAGTACTCCTTTTCTTTTTGAAACTGTAAAATAGAACTTGAAGAATGGATGACCTCAGGATCTTTTGATTTACTTAACTGTTTGGAAGCAGCATTTGTTACTGTCCGATGTTTTCATAATAGACTATCATTAAACTTGAACTACTTAATCTGCAATCCTAAAATTTTATCATATCAAGAGAAAAACTAATCTTTCTGAAGTATATAGATACTTATGTCAAGCTAAAGGAATGGGATGAAAGCTGTTTAATGATTGTAAAACTGTTGCCCTTTTCATTGTATTTTTTTAATTAATTAACACAAAATTCAGTTTATAGACACAATTACTGAAAGGTCAAAATAGACTGACTCAGTGAGTTACTGTTGCCAAAAGCATAATGGTTAGATGAGTAACTGTGGGCCATGCTGTGGATTCCTACTGTGCTGGCTTTTTCCTTCAGACTCATGATTTAGAAAGCAGGTCAGAAAAACAAATAAATGAGAAAACTCAAAGTCAGAATAAGAAAATGGCTGAGAAGTCTTGGATGGATATACGCAACTCTCTATCCGTGAAAGTTTCCAGAATTTAAAAGAAAAAACATGTTATATAATTAAGGGCCAAATTCTGTGCTATTTTATATGCTCCGGAGCCCCTCTGAAGTCACTGCATGGCATTACACTCAGAATTTGGCCTTAAATGTTAAGTCCGAGAGATTCATTAACAGCAAACATTTCAAAATGACCTATGTTTGGTTAGACTATGCTGTAGATCGGTCACTGGCTGATTGATACTGTGGCCTTTTCTTCATTTTACTAGTGCTCTAAAAATCAAAAGAATCTACAGGTCTGAAGGGGATCACGGGTAGAATCTCTACAACAATCTCAGAATTCTATGCCCTACTAGTACCCCCTGGTTGTCTTGGGTATATTTAAATAAAATGAAACAACTGAAAATGTTTAATAAAGGAAGGGCTTGGTGCTGGCTTCTCATGGGATAAGGGAGAGGAGAAACTTTAATAACAAAAGCAGGAAAAAAAAGGACTTTGAAATCTCCTAACATCGATACTCCCATTTTTGTTTCAAGAAGGTTGTGCTTTTTATTACTTGCAGATCAGTTTTCTTTGCAGGTGATGTGGGCCCAGCATTACATCACCAGAAGAGCAGCCAGGAGTATCTTGATGCCAGGATGACTAAAGCAGAGAGGAATGTATTATCACAGACCGCTGAGAAACTTGCCAATACATTCCTTGCTGGGGGTGCTGCTCTGGGGGAGGAGGAGAGGAGACAATTTTGCATGAAGGGTGAAAGAAAACTTTGTAGAAGAATGATCTGGGGTCAGAATCCTGCTGTCTCCTCTGCGCAGATCTAATTATGGTCATGTACTTCAAAAAGAGGGTTTAACTAAAGCCAGATTTAGCTGGGCATTGCTTAAGAAATACAGCATGAATTCTCAACCCTGCCTTGGAGGAAAATGCTAAATGCTTCTCTATACTTGGAACATTGTCCCATTAGTTGCAGAGTGCAATTTGAGGCTACAATGAGAAATCTCCAATTCAAATCTTTATCACTGTAATGAAGTCTAGCATAAATGTGTATGTGTGTATAATTTATATATCCATACATACATTGGTTCTGTCAGGTTGAAATATTGATTTTCTATATTGACAGATAGGAAAGACATGGTATGTGTTGTGCTATAAATGTTTTATCAGCCTGGCTTTGGGATGTTATTCCCAAGTGTCAAAGCTATGAGTGAGTTACACAGATCATCCCAACTACGTTCCAGTAAAACCCAAATGCCATCCCACTCCATCATGTATTCTGTAAAATATATGCCATGTATATTACAGAAAAAGCTATTTTAGGAATGTTTCAGAGGGCTTTCAGGGCTATTTCTTGTATTCTTCTGTAAGACGACGGGCTTCGGCCTGATCCTGAATCATTAACATCAGTGCCACTGACTTGAATAAGAGAAGGAAATGCGCTTATGAGTCCAACCAAAACAGAATTAGAGGGAGATAAAATTCAAACCACTGAATTTAAACACTTCCACCACTGATGCAAAATAGCTTTTCTGGGGCTAAAATTGTCAGGGTTTTAAGTTTGATCTCTCAGGCCTCTCCAGGACTTGTAGCAAGAGAAGTTTCATGGAGGATCTCTCCATTCCATTGTGCCCCTTTCTAGCCCTGCAGGATCACTAGATAACAGACTTTAAAGTTTCAGAGTAGCAGCCGTGTTAGTCTGTATCTGCAAAAAGAACAGGAGTACTTGTGGCACCTTAGAGACTAACAAATTTATTAGAGTATCATCTTTTGTGGGCTACAGCCCACTTCCTCAGATGCATAGAATGGATCATATAGTAAGATAGATATATATACATACAGAGAAGGTGGAAGTTGCCGTACAAACTGTAAGAGGCTAATTAATTAAGATGAGCTATTATTAGCAGGAGAAAAAAACTTTTGTAGTGATAATCAAGATGGCCCATTTAGACAGTTGACAAGAAGGTGTGAAGATACTTAACTTAAGGAAATAGATTCAATATGTGTAATGCCCCAGCCACTCCCAGTCTCTATTCAAACCCAAGTTAATGATATCTAGTTTGCATATTAATTCAAGCTCAGCAGTTTCTCCTTGGAGTCTCTTTTTGAAGCTTTTCTGTTACAAAATTGCCACCCTTAAATCTTTTACTGAGTGGCCAGAGAGGTTGAAGTGTTCTCCTACCGGTTTTTGAATGTTATGATTCCTGATGTCAGATTTGTGTCCATTTATTCTTTTCGTAGAGACTGTCCAGTTTGGCCAATGTACGTGCCAGCAATGCCCCTCTGCCATGTACATTGGCCAAACCGGACAGTCTCTATCCAAAAGAATAAATGGACACAAATCTGTCAAGCCGGGCCTTAAAAACCTCTAAGGATGGAGATTCCACCACCTCCCTAAGTAACCCATTACAGTGCTTCACCACCCTCCTAGTGACAGGTTTCAGAGTAGCAGCCGTGTTAGTCTGTATTCGCAAAAAGAAAAGGAGCACTTGTGGGGGCACCTTAGAGACTAACAAATTTATTTGAGCATAAGCTTTCGTGAGCTACAGCTCACTTCATCGGATGCATCATGAAAGCTTATGCTCAAATAAATTGGTTAGTCTCTAAGATGCCACTAGTACACCCTCCTAGTGTTTCACCAGATCCAAACCCTTTTATACTTTGGAGTAATTCAGATCTTAATCCAAACATGTCAGCTCAGATCCATTTCTGCAAAATGAATCCGAACACCACCACCTGACACAAATCCCTCCGAGCTGTACAGATTCAGATTTGAAGCTGAACATTCAGGCTCAGGCCCATCTCTAAAGCCAATCTATTGTCTAGTTTTAAACAACAACATCCAGCATTGTAGTATCTCAATTCTCAGGCCCAGATCAAAGGCATTTAGGTGCCTAATTCTCATTTGAAATCAATGGGAGTTAGTTGCCTAAATACCTTTGAGGATCTAGGTCTCAGAGCCTCCCAAATGATTAAAAATCAAGAATATAAACAGCCACTGGCCTAATGCATTTTCTCCATGTCCCTCAAGGTAGTTGGGGTGAATTTTTTGTTTGTGTAGGTTTTCTTTCTTTCTTCCATCTCTCTCAGCTCCCTCTCCTATTACTCCCTTTCTTGTTCTTACTTCATGTCTTCAGCTCTTTCTCCTCCTCTTCCACCTTTTCTCTTCCATGACGTTGTTAGTTGTGACTATATGGAAACTAAGTCAAAGGAGTGAGTTTTACCTTTCATTCTGAAGGCTATGAGAATTGCAGTTGTGCTCATCTCGACTGCTAATGCTTTCCAAAGCCTTGCTCCTCTTGCCAAGGAAACCCTGTCTCCTCCTCTCATGGGTTTCACCTGTGAGGTTTTACCTGTGAGGTCCACTGGAGAACTCCCACTGAGGGAGACTGCACAATGGAATCAGGCATTCTCTGTGACTGCATCTATTTTTGAGGACTGCACTGTCGCAACCTGCAGCATTGTGACTGAATCAGTGAGAGTCTGCAATGGTGCAGTGCTTCCACCCTAGCCATCCTGCTTTAGGTGCACACAGCACTCCCTGCAAGCATTGCAGGTTCTGGGATTTGTTTCACTAATCCCATAATGCCTACAGCAGCTCCTGAGAAGCTGGGGCCATGGTCACACCTGTAGATCGTCACCAATCACCCCGAACCACTGCCAGACTGTCTCTGGAGTGGATCTAGAGGCACAAGCTGTATTATGAGAAGCATCACTGCCTATGAGTGGTGATGCCTGCAGATGTGAGGGACTGGACTGTATTCTTTTCATTCATTTATTCAGTAGTATTTTTCATTTTGGTTTTGCCATTAATGTTTTTTCAGTTCTTATTTTCCTGGTCTTTTGCTTTCATTTGTAGCTGAACTAATGCCTTTCTTCTCTCCTGAGTGGAGAAAGGGAAGTGATCCAAGCCAGGATCTGAAGAGAGGCCATCTCTATAGGGTACCCTCCATTTAGCACATCTAGTTTCTCCTGCCCCCTGCCCCCTGCCCCCCGTACAATGCAGTAGGACTTCCAGGATACGAACCATTCCTTGGGGGGTCAGTGAGGCAATGAATGGGTGCTGAGGCACCATGGGGAATTACAAGAGAGTAATGGGATTGGGTGACAGCAATAGCCTTACTTTGCATTTTAGCTAATGACCCCTTCCTATGTTCGATCTCAGGAGTGTGGGAGACACTGAGGCAGTGGATGGACAGTGGTGGCACTCCCAAGTAGAGTGCACCGAAGGGTGCGCCCACATTTCTCTGGTAATTAATCTTTGATTTTTGTCTTTTGCTTTCCAAGTGAATCTCCAGGGGACCAAAGAAAGAGTTTAAAGTTTGTAATAAAGTTGTAGTTTTTGTTATATTTTTATATCTTTCTTTGCTATCTGAGGGTTGGGACTAAGCAGAGCTGAGGGCAACAAGCACTACCTCTTGGCTACACTAAGCCTTGCCCTGAGGAGAGGTTTGTGGGTGAATGAACAGAGCCAAGAACTGCCTCAGCTGCTCTCACGCTTGCATGCAGCCAGCTTGACAGGTGACAGAGCCAGTGCTCTCAGCTGTCAAAGCTGTGACTGAAGGATGGGAAGGATCATTGTGGGACTGTGCTGAAAGGATCAGTTGCAGCTGCTACACCAGCCCTTCCTTTCTACAGTGGCTAATTCTATCCAAGACCCCATCCCAACTCCACCCAGACCCCACTTCTCCCATCCCCAAGACCCAGCCATTCCTGTTTCCTCTGGACCCCACTTACTACTGATGTCTTTGAAAAGTGGCCCAGTGGCTTTCAGCCCTCTCCTTTCTTTCAGGCTCTCTAGGGGGCCTTAGATTGCTGTTCTCCTCCACACTGGAACTTTAGGGGCGTTGGGGTGCCAGGCACAGGTTACTGCTCTTCCCACCTATTGAATTTTCTGTAGATAGTACGAGGCATTCTCCCCCAAGCCTTGGGCTGGAGGGATTGGCAGTCTGCTCACTGCTGTGGCCAAATACAATGTACAGAAATATTTGCAACTATACAAAGACTTCAGCCATGATTTAGCTGGAGGGATGACTGTTCCCTTCTCTGGACACAGGAAAGGGGCCTCCTAGAATCCCACCTCCACAAAAAACTTCATGTATGAGGAAGAGTTGGCCCTCACCTGACACCTCATCTCCACAGAAGGCCCAGTGTGGTGTGAGTGGCCATCTTGTGCTACTCATCCTATTAACCCTGAGAAGGTGGGAGGGGAATGAAGACTACCCCACTTCCCTACCCAAAGCCACCAAGTATGAGTGAGGAAGAAGAGATGAGTGACAGGGTGCTAACCATGAATGGGAAGGCAAGACAATACCACAGGGCTATGGAGCTTGGATAGTCTAAAGGCTTTGCAGTAGGAGAGAACAACAGAAGCAGACTAAACAGAAGGAAAGGAGACTGTCAGGGAAGTGGCTTGGGAATAGGCCTGGATCTAGCTAATGTGTATGCTAGACCTCAGTGGGTGGGAGGAAAGAAGGGTGCCAATGGAAGTGCAAGGCCTGGATAGTTGGCTGAATGGAATGGTATCACCTGTACCTAACAGATACTGGCAAATTTAGCAGGCCACCAGGCGTCCTCCTGAAAGACAGCACAGACTGCAAACAGGATTAATTATATCTAATAATATACCTCATTGATGGAGATATTGAAACAAGAACAGACAAGTAGTAAACTTTGCTAAACAGTCGAGGATAGAGCAGTACAGAACTGAAAAAGAGAATGAGGGTGGAGAAAATGGTGATAGAAGTGAGTAAGGGTAGAAAGATAAACTTGTGGTTAAGTTACAGGACTAGGAAACAAGATATGTGGTTTGTATTCCAATCTTTATAAAAATAAACTATAGAGATATTTACAAAACACAAAGGCCACCCTTTCTCTAGGAGTATCTTCTTTTGGAACTTCTGATTCCAACTCTTCCTAGTGTAGAGATGCCTTCTTATAGGATTTTTTCCCCAGCATGCCTTTCTGGAGCTGGCTTTTTAAATTTGGCAAAGTCAAACAGCTACAGCCCTTGGGGATCATTTTGTGACTGGTTGCTGCTTGCTACAATTTCCTGTCCTTGATGGGTATGTTTTATACACTCCTGTTATGTTTTCCACCCAGTGCTTTGACATTTTTTGATTGAAACTATATAAGTATTATAGCATTATAAAGTAAATATTATAAATGAGGATTGGGAAGATGTAAGACCCATGAGCCCTCTGATTGTTCTTAGAGAGCTTCCGACCTTTAGCTTGGGCAAAATGGTATGGGGCATGTGGTCTCTGAAAGGCAGCCTATAAAGTTATGAAAGGTTTGTTAAGTTCTTTGTAGAGGGAAAGAGACATATAACTAAGCATTATCATCATTATGCCTGACTCGTAAGAAATGGACCTTCTACAGGATTGTTCTTTCTCTAGGTAACCACTCTCCATTACCACTGCAGATACTGCATGTATAATGGGGTGAACAACAGTTTAACCTCAGCTCAACTTCTGCTTTCCCTTGCACAAGGGGGACTGGGTATTTGTTCAGTTCTGAGCACAGTGGGGCCTGGGCCTCAGAGAACTGCCATAATATAAATAATATAGATGATGCTGATGGTAAAATAAGAATGGCTAAGGGAAGAGAGAAGGGAAAATGCCTTTGGGAGGGTTGGCTCCCCATCCAGTGTCTTAGACTGGATTGAACCTTGAGCTGGGGATGGGTTTTTCTTATCTCAACTTAATTTTCTTTCCTGTTACAAACCCTGTCTCTTGATGAAAAGACCTTGCTGACAGTTTCTTTTGGATTTTGTGATGAGTCATTTCACTAGTTTATCTTTCTCTCTGAATTTGTCCTTCCAAAGATATTACTTTCGGTTTAAAAAATATATGAAATAAGCTATTTGAACTCAGATTAGTCTGGATCCTGAATTCCTTGTGCACTCAAATCCTAAAGGATCTGTCCCCTGAAGGGTAAGAGTTGAGACCATTTAAGTCTAAATTAATGAACAATTTCAACACCTCACTCATAATGCCACTATATAAAGCCACGGTACACACACGCCTTGAATACTGCATGCAGTTCTGATCACCCCATCTCAAAAAAGATATATTAGAAATGGAAAAAGTACAGAGGAGGGCAACAAAAATAATTAGGGGTATGGAACAGCTCCTGTTTGAGGAGAGATTAGAAAGACTGGGATTGTTCAGCTTGGAAGAGAGACAGCGAAAGGAAGAATAAGTGAATAAGGTGAAAGCGAACACGGAAGTCTTATTTACCCTTCACATAATGCAAGAACCAGGAGTCATCCAAAGTAATTAATAAGTAGCAAGTTTAAAAAAAACAAAAGGAAGTATTACTTTACACAATGCACAGTCAATCTGTGGAATTTATTGCTTGGGATGTTACGAAGGCCAAATGTATAACTGGGTTCAAAAAAGAGCTAGATAAGTTCATGGAGGATAGGTCCATCAAGGACTATTAGCCAAGATGGTCAGGGATACAGACCCAAACTCTGAGTGTCCCGAAGCCTCTGACTGTCAGATGCTGGCACTGGACGACAGGGGTTGGGTCACTTGATAATTGCTCTGTTCTATTCATTGCCTTTGAATTATCTGGCATTGGCCACTGTCAGAAGACAGGATTCTGGGCTACATGGGCCATTGGTCTCATCCAGTATGGCCGTTTTTATGGTATCAGATTTCTCTTGTCACTCAACAGAAATCAAAGGGCCTTCAACAGGTGCAATTCTTGCCCCACATCTATTTGCCCTGGTAACTGAGGCAAATGGTCTTGGCCAGGGGTTCTCAAACTGGGGGTCAGGACCCCTCGGGGGTCGCGAGGTTATTATATAGGGGGTTGCGAGCTGTCAGCCTCCACTCCAAACCCTGCTTTGCCTCCAGCATTTATAATGGTGTTAAATATATTTTAAAGCGGTTTTAATTTATAAGGGGGGTCACACTCAGGGGCTTTCTATGTGAAAGGGGTCACCAGTACAAAAGTTTGAGAACCACTGGTTTTGGCTGTTCCCAAAGGATCTGCTTTCAATATATATTTAAATTCAAATTTTTATTGCTGTTTTTGCACTATTCATGGAGTTTATAAAAGGAGGCACATAATGGAGCAGAGAGACTGAGAGAATGCACATAGAGATGGGACTGGATGTAGAGGATTAGTAACAGGAGACAGAACTCAACTCCAGATCACCAAAGAAAACAGCACAAGCCAGTGATGACCAATAGTTTATCATTTTAGGGCTGTTAGTGGCCCATATGAATTGAGCTGGTGATCTCAATTCAATTGGCAGTGAACAGGTTTACACATAATAAATACCTCTCACCTTTGAAGGTGCTTTTCTAGGATAGGGATAAAGTGAGGCTGCAGGGAAACTCTCACTGACACTTTCAAACCATCCCTGATTGGTGGATAAAAAAATGGGCTTTAATCTCCAGGGCTGGTAGGGCTGCCAACTCTTATAATTTGATTGTGAGTCTCAGGATATTAGGTGTTTATCTTAAAGTCCCAGCTCCTTTAGTCATGTGACTATGTAAGAATCTCGGCTTTTTTTTTTAAGTATGTTTCTAGCCCTTATGGCTGTGGAGAAATTATTGAAAATGGGAATGCTAACGGATCAAACATCAAAAGACAAATTTAAAAAGTCCCAGAAATTATTTATTGAAATCTCATTTTAATTGGCTAATTTTAAAGCCAATCTCATGATTCTGAGGGCCTGAGTCATGATTTGTGAACATTTGGGGTTGGCAATGGTGCTGACAAGCCAACAAAATGGTTTAGGGTTGCTCAGTCTGGTTGATCTGAAATGCTCCCACACTGATATAGATTTGTGTTTGTGTTACACTTTTTAGACCACACGTCAGTTCTTTTGCAGTAGTCACTTTATAAGCTGATCAAATATATAAGAAATAATGTTGGCAAAATCAATGTATAAAAAGTAAAAAGGCTGATTTTGGAGATGTCAGTAATTCATTCTTTGTGCCTTATCTAAAAGAAATATTTTGTACCTGATTCTGTCAGGACAACACTCACCAATAGTGTCTAGCAGGAGAGAGAGTTCAATGTGCAAAACCACATTATTTGGACAACACAAATTCATTTCTGGAATGGTGAGATGGCAATAACTGCCAGATTAAAGGGAATGAGCTGGGTGATTTCTAGAAAGTAAATCAGAGAAGATAATACTGCAACGCTCTTATAATAATTTATTATCATAATATGTACTTCTATAGCGCTAAAGGCCTGATCCAAAGATCATTAAAGGCAATGGGTAGCTTTCAATTAACTTCAATAGGCTTTGGATCAAACCCTTGTTTGTGTAGTCTCTGGGCATACATATGTATCTCTACATACATGAATACTCAGCATATATAAAAATAATTTATACACAAGCAACCAAAGGTGATAATTGTCATACTCCTTAACTGGAAAAACAAGCCAACATAATTCTTGATATGCTGTGAAGGTGACAACATTTCACATTATTGGGTAAAATGCAGCAGAGTTTGTGCTCTTTGAAATTTGTCAATCAGCTCAGCAATGCAGCCAAGACATACGGACTTTGTAGCTTCATGCATCATCCACAAAAAGATGGTCTTGAACCTCGCTGAGGAAATAGGTAACAAATAATTTACTCAGTGAATCTCGCATCTTTCTTCCTGGGAATGTCTGCAACGAGTCTGCGGTAGCAGATGGGCAGGACTAGGCAATTTTTAGAAAACATTTCCTTCCTGGGACACGCACACCTTGCCTGAAGCATCACTCTTCAATCAATTGTGAATTCATAGCCCTGGATGTGAAGAGTGCAATCAACTTCTTCTCACTTCCGTGCCAAGGCTCTAGAATGTGGGTTTGGAAACTATGTCCTCCTGCTGTGCTAAACGGTGTTCCATTCCATAAGAAGCCTACCACCTCGGGTTCAGCATGCCAGATTAAAATTCAGTCAATGTAAATAAAATTGGATCACTCAAAAGTTTCCAGAAGATGAACACAAATTGGGCACTGGTGTGGCCAAAGGAAATTCATTTTAAAACTCAAGTGCATACTCACAGAAATGTCTGGTGAGATCTCCCAGCTCTGGACCTGAACAATGTTATTAGTACAATGCGATCAAGGTGACATTTTACAAATAGTTTGCATGGGCAATAGATGTATCACATAAAAAAACTTTTCACTTCTTAACTGAGGAAGTGTCAAGGATGTTGAGGATATGCTACATAGTAACTCTAGTGCTCACCTTTCACGCTCCTGCTCCAAGAGGTTGGTAAAGTCATCGCTTTTGTTCATGTAATCTGTATGTTTATGCTTCTCGTTTTCCAGCTCATAAACTGTACGCCGATGGCACTTCTCGGCCAAGAGGAGCTGTTCCAACATGCGTCGATACGTCTCTTTCTGCTTTTCTTCCAGTCTGTCCAGCTGGATTGTTGAAAAGGAGAATGGGCTGTTTGAAAGGTCTCATTCACTGACATTGACTGATTAACTAACCGAAGAAACTGTATTTAGTAAATGCCAGTTCAGTAATTTTATGTCTTGGGTTTTACATAAAGCAGCGGCTAGGAACCAGAATAATTGTTCTGTGAAAAGAATGATTTCTTTATACAGTATATTTATATTAAACATTTGCATAGCTCCCAGATATATGAAGAACAGAATCTGACACCATTTTAAAATACTGAGTGCTTCCTGCAACATGGTGCTGAGCACCTTCAACTCCTACCAACTGGAAGGGGAAATGAGGGTGTTCAGTGCCTCCAGTGCAGCAGGTCTGAGGCAATGCTCTTTTAAGAACCTGAACAGACACGGTGTTCAGCCTCTCCTGTCTGGTAATGTGTTCTCAGGCCTGTTGAAGTCAATGGCAGTTGAGGACACCCATCAGAACAAAAGAGGGTGGACCCTATGTACAAATTAAGATGCCTAATGTTAGACAGCTAAATCCTGCATTCGAATGGCTAGATGGGAATTTAGATGCCTAAACATGGGGTTTGGCACTTAAGTTGCATGCCTAAAGCTGAAAATTGGGGTGCGCATCTTCGACATGCACTCGTAGCTGCCATTCATTAGATTGATTAAAAATAAAATCTAAATTAGCTAGAGTCAGTGTGGATTCTTTTTATAATACATTTCTGGTTACTGTTCATTTTAGAATTTTTTTCTTTTCCTCTTCTTTTACAATTTATCTCATTACTTTATTTGCAATGGTTTATTTTTTTTTAATTTGTCTAATGTTATTATTAATTATATTGTTATTAATTATTATTATTATTTATTATTATTCCAGCTATTTTTCAAACACTAGTTTTCTGGTACACGTGTATAAAGTTGCTAGGAAAGAGCAATACCAAACATCGCTATTCACGCTGCTACTTTCAGTGTTTTGTTGGGGAGAGGGCAATTGAATCTGAGTTCTCATTCAGTTTGTAACAAACTTCCCATTCAGCTAGATCCACACAGTACCCTTCTGATTATGTGCCTCCAACAAAAATATCACCTGATCACACTCATCCCACCCATTGTGGGAATCATGTCTTCCACAGCCAGGGCTGGCCAAGCTAGTTGCTATTTTATGCTATCCCTGTAATGGGCTAACGGAAAGATGAGAACAGGATTGCAGCCCTTTTGAAACAACTCTAGATGATAAACAGGAGAGTCTGAGGTGCTCATTAAACTTCACAAAGGAGAGAGCCTGGCATCAGCTGCATTCTCATCTGGACAATGGACCTTTAGAAGCCAGAAAATATTGTAAACGCGGTATTTTTATACCAATCATCTTCTAATAAATTCCTTGCTGTACAAGTTTTACAGAGAACAAAGAGTCCCTCCCAAACCATCGGACTCCATGGATACAGTGCCCTTGCCACCTATTACAAAAGAGTCTTGTTAAGTTCTTTTATCATTGTTCAAAGTGAATATTTAATGTATCCTCCTGAATGGTACAATCTGTTTTCCCCACTTACTCACCTCACAAATATTCCAGAAGATGTCACATTAAAAGTACGCAGTGTATTTTAAATTGTCTTCTACTAGACACAATTAATATGAATTGTACTGTGTTCTACCCAGAAAGTCCTTGCAAAATTGTACATACATTGTGGCATATTATACATTTTTTGGCTGGCAGTTATCAGTGCTAGGTTTTTGACTTGCGGGTAGAGTTAATCAGCTGCACTGTTCCTATTCTGGTACTAAGCAATAAAGTGGCTGCATGCATCCTAAGACTCTTGGGTGTTTTGTGACTCACTTTTTTCCTATATGAAGCAAATGTTGGCATGAGTTAATATGGGGGGTCTCTTGGCCAATTCTTATGAATACTTAGCCTCATAATTTGCACTGGACACCTTGAATATGGTGAGGGGATCTCAGATACAATATACATGTATTTATAATGTGTCCTGATCCTTCTTTACATTTTTTTTAACATAACCAATCACCCAGGCATGTTGAATCAGTTTGATCACTCTGTTGACTCTAAATTCTGAAAAGATGTCATCTAATACAGTGGGTTGTTCAACCATTGTATCATTATTACTGTAATTATTGTACCATTATTACTGATGTATTTAGAAAAAGTAGAAGAGATTAACTAAAACCCTAGGGATGCTAGTCTTTACCTTAATAACTGAACTCAAAGATGGCCTTTTTTACCTTAAGAACGTGCTCGGTGCTTAGTTTTGGATACACCCTGTAGATATTAGGACCTTTCTCTGGTCTCCTACCTATTCTACACTGGTATAGCTTCATAGACTTCAAACCAAGGATCAAATGCTATAGGTCTAACTTAGAGCCTGATCTTGCCCCCTATACGCCTGATTCTCCACACTGTTACACCATTTTAATGCTCGTGTAACTTTGTTGACTTCAATGGCATTAAACCAGCATAAAATCAGCATTATAACAGAGAATCAGGTTGACTGATGCCATTGGGTACAGGATTGTGCCCACAGTCATTGTATTGACAAAATGACTGTTGAAGACAAACTTTCTAAGGACTGAGTAAAGACTATGGGATTTGGTCCCTAGACTTAACTTCTTCACCTGATGCAATGATCCAGTCTCATGAAAATTGGGGTGGGAGGGAAATTTATTTTGCATGTGGATTGACTTCAATGGAGTAACATTTAATTTACACTGGTGTGAGTGAAATAGACTTCTCATCCTAACTGCTCACTTGATGATACTCTAACAGAAGACACACTGTCAAGAGCACTTATCACTACAGATTTGTACCTATTAATGGAAAGGAATTTAAAATGTGGAGTCAAAATGTAACCATTCACCATCCTGGGAGGGTTTGTCTTTGCTTAACTGCTTCATGTTCACTACTTAGGGGAGCAGGGGGGGAAGGAGGGCAAAGTCCCCTAAAGAACATGAGAGGCTTTTGTTTTTGCATTCAGAGCCAATGCTATTATCATGGGGAACATGCTTTGGTGGTTTCGTAACAAGGAAATATTCACCTTCCCTTCAATTCCTTTTATTTGCATGAGCAGTGAACACTGCATTTGGCTCTTGCTTTGTGCAATGACAGCAAGGTAAATGGGCACAGTTTATTCATCATGACTCATTCTATCCATCCTTTCTTGGGGAATTGGATAAGTTATTACCTCTGAAATGGGTTTCTCATAGACATCTTCCCCTACAGATTTTTCTTGGGCAAGGATGGCATCCCTATGCAACACTCGCAGCACGTTCTCTGGAGCTGCAGATCCATAGTGGGCCTCTAAAACTTCAGGTTTGGTTTTCTCTGTCTTCAGCATGTGGATGACATCTTCTCTAGCCTGCGGGATTTCAATTCAATATAATTAGACAACCTACAATCAACAAGCAAACCACACGTGTATTACTATAACTACGGTGTGTGCAGTGTGTGTATATAGTACACACACAGAGTACATGGTGGGGGGGGCGGGGGTTAAAAGAATATTAAGATTCCAAAATCAAGCAGGTGGGAAATGCCAGAATAAAGATTGCCTCTGTAATCTTCATTTGACTCTTTGTGGCTATGAATTATTGTGCGGGAAATGGCCCAACTTGATTATCATACACATTGTAAGGAGAGTGATCACTTTAGATAAGCTATTACCAGCAGAAGAGTGGGGTGGGGGGAGAGAAAACCTTTTGTAGTGGTAAACACCCATTTTTTCATGGTTTGTATGTATAAGAACATCTCCTGTATTTTCCACAGTATGCATCCGATGAAGTGAGCTGTAGCTCACAAAAGCTTATGCTCAAATAAATTGGTTAGTCTCTAAGGTGCCACAAGTACTCCTTTTCTTTTTGCGAATACAGACTAACACGGCTGTTATTCTGAAACCTGTTTCCTACCATCACGTATGAAGTCTATGACATTCGGGGTAAAACCTAGCTCTCCTGGGTCCCAGTCTAGGACCTTAACCAGAATAGAACATCCTTGTTCTTCTTACTACCTCCTGCCTCATCCACTGTCCATCCTGTGCACTGGATGAAGAAGGTGTCTTGTAGAACAAAGAATATATGATCATGTAATTAAACTACACCATACAGCACACACAAGGGGGCTGAATTAAGATTTCATGGACAACTATAATTCTGTCATTTCCTAACGACTGAATGCTTGACTTTGCAACCATAATGTTCTTTTAAAGTAATTATTGTACGTAAATGTCTAGGTTTTTTTAAAAAGGGAACTGGAAAAATAAAATACATGGAACCATATTAACTGCCATATGGATCAGCAGTAAGGTTTGAATTAAGGACCTTTATATTCATAGCATGGATCTCAAAAACTTGAGCTAAGAGAGTAACTAGTAGTAATAAAGAACTGTTAACATCTATGTGGACCAGCCACTACAGGGGGACACAGCACACACTTTGACAGTGGCTTACCTAATTATTTGCTGGACAACAGAGGAATCTTAGGAGTTTATTCCCGGCTCTGAATGGGAGTTTGTTCTTGTGGTTACAAATAGCAGAGCTAAGCACATTGATTTGACATGCTGTGGTTCTGCCATATCAGAAACAGAGGCCAGGTCTCAACTGTGTCTGAAGTGACTTTGTGCAATACCTGTTGCCCCACTGGTAAAATGGGGGAATGACACTTGCCTGTCTCTTAACGTGAAGTTATGAAGCCTTGCTCAATAAGAAGGATTGTGAATTTCACAGAATTATAGTCAGTAAGTAGAGAAGAACTCATGCTTTCCTACTGGCTCTCTCCTTCCCTTAGGTCAAAGAGGCAGCTGCTGCTCCTGCCCCATGTAATGCTCAATCTGTGCAGATCTGGGAAGACATTTCAGTGCACATGGAAGGTTCAGAGATTTTAGCAGCAAGCTTCTATAAAGCTCTAAACACACACACAAATGATGATTTTCAAAGGCTTATAACTTGGCCAAATCTGGGTGTGTTTTCATGGGGAAGAAAAGGTACCTCTCTGTCCCCAGGACTATCCCTCTGCCAATTTTACCATGGACGCACTAGAGCTCTTCAAAGAAAAGGCTTTTAACATTAGCAAAACTAGCTCTTTTCCCTAAACTTAATTCTTGGAAACAGCTAAGCCACTTTTACTGACACTTAAAAATTAAGCCTGAGGTAGAGTGTAAGCAGCCCACATAAGAACATTAGCAGTTATAAACAACTAAGAACAGGGGCTTCTAATGGAAAATATTAGGCAACCAGGTATTGCAACTGTCTCTTCCTGTAATATAGAGAATTCATGATAGAGGAGTATAAATGTTTTATCAGCATGAGTCTGAGGAAGCCACATTACTTATGAGTGACAAAAATGAGTTATACAGGTCATCCCTAACTTATGCCAATAAAAGCTGTACACTACAATCGATCATGTACTCTGTATAAGATACTTACAGTACATGAAAAGAGTTATTGTAGGAATGCTTTAGAGACGTTAAAGAAAATTTATCATGACTATTTTTCATACTCTCACTGTAACAGCAGGTACATTACTTATCACGAGTTCAGTGTTTCTGTGCTCAGAGGAAGCCATAAAACCCTCTCAAAGTGGAATGAAACAGTTTTTCTATGCATATAAATATCACAATTTTCAAATCCATTCTCCTGGGCCCTTCCAAAGGAAAAAGCGAGTATTGGATCCCACAGAAAAGCGGAAAGCACTGCAAGGCTGCGAGATATTGGATGATTAATTTGTGATGTTCTGCCCTCTACTACAGGACTGAACATAATTTGAGGGGGGAAACAAGTAAATATTTCTCTGTTAGGCTGATTTTATTTCATATATAATGACAACTCATTGAAAATGTTTTTGGAATGTTAAAAAGTTCAAAGGAGGATGGGAAGATGGATGGACAGGGGACAGATGAGGTGCTCAAAGATATATGATATTAGTTCTTCACATAGTTCTATGACTTTTCACATGGATATCACCATATGTGTATATATTTACAATATGTGATATATGTCCATGTCACATGTACTGTATATTCCCTTGTATATATGTGTGTATAAACGAAAAAGTGTGTGTGTAGATATCATATGCTCATTGTTCATATCCTCATCTTGTCAGGGGTATCAGCTAGTTCATCAAGTACTGTTTCCTTGTATGTTACCATGGGCTTATGATAACAATTTATGAAAAGCAAACTAACAAACAGATACTCCACTGAGGTTGCTAGGAAGCATCAGAGCAAAAATAGGTCTGTGCTGAACTGAACACAAATTGCTTTTATCTGGTAAGACACAAATCCAGGAGTGGGAGGATTTTGAAGTGCAACTGCTCTTAAATCTTAATGGGCTACAGGGTCACAGATAATAGTGTAGCTTTCAGTATTTCTCAGGATTTCAGTTAGTCTCCCTACAAACTCCTCATAATGATTGCATGGGGAATTGGCTAAAATAGCTGGCCTGTGAAATTAATGATTTCATGCTTCCTCCAAATGACTAATTTTCCACTTAAACAACAAGACTAGCCCTCGTGTTGCTGTTTTGTTTTAAGGTATAGTGAAAAAGTATATAATTAAAATAAATTTTAGGACACAGGCCATTTTCAGATAGCAAGCCAAAATAGTCCTGTTGGGAAAGAGCTGGGTTGCCTGGGGCCACATACTTGGTTTTAAAAAAAGAAAAAGAAAAAAGAACTGAGGCAGATTCTCCACTGTGAAGTATTTTTGTTGAAGTACTTCTTGGCTATGTCTTCACTACAAAGGTTCACTGCCAGCTTACAGCCACCGACATTCCTATATCACAAGAGCATGTGCACATTTGGCTGCTTTTGTTCTTGCCGCACATCGTCGCCACTTGTGGTTGTGTCAGCGGAAAATGTAGTGCACTGTGCGTGGACGTCCCAGTCTCTTCCGCACCACTGTCCGATGCAATGCTCGTGGGACATTTTGCAGTGCATTTTGGGATGCCAGCATAGTGCTCAGATTTATGGGAGCTCCCCCATAATTCCATCCCATAATTTTCATGCCATTTTTAAAAATTCCCACAGTTCCTCATGCCACTTTTCTGTCTATTATGTCACTAAAAGAAACATGAATCCTGAACAGCTCAGAGGAATTTTCAAGTCTGTTTTATAAACTCAGGGCACATTGAATTTGTGGAACTTCCGCTACCAGCTGTAGTGCTGCAATGAAGATAAGACAATTGAGGAGGGGTAATGCATAATGTAGACAGTGAATTAAAACTGAGGGTGTTGCAGGCATTTGCTGACCAGCTCCACACAGTAGAGTGGTGCTTCTACGCTGGAGAAAGGAGCACTGAATGGTGGGACCGCACTGTGATGCAGATTTGGGGTGACCAACTGTGGCTGCAGAACTTCTGGAGGCAGATGGCCACACTCCTGGATCTGTGTGTTGAGCTCTCCTCAGCCCTCTAGCACAGAGACGTTAGAATGAGAGCTGCTTTGGCAGCGGAAAAGCGGGTGGCAATTGCACTCTGGAAGCTGGCAACTCTGGTTGGTAGGTAGTCACTTTGGTGTTGGAAAACCCAGTAGAGTGGTTGTCAGAAAGGTGTCCAAGGCCATAAGTATCTCTTGATATGCAGACATGTGAGTCTGGACAATGTGCAGAAAATAGATGAGGGATTTGAAGCTTCCTGAACTATAGTGGGACAATAGATGGCACACATATCCCAGTTCTGGCAAACAGAGACTCTATCATCCCAACTGGTGGGTATTTTCTTTCATGTTTCTTGTTTGTTTAAGGACACAATGTTACTTAATATAAAACACATGCGAGGGCACAAGCACAAGGAAGGGATTTCAGATTGGAAGTAAACTTGCATATAAAATCACAGACTGCAGTCTCTAGCGGTTTTTGGTGGAATAAATGGGGTTTTCTGGCACTAGAAAACCATTTCTCAACTCCATTCCCCTTGTCATTGCGGTAAGTGGGAACATTCAGAGATATGAGACAATCAGATATTACAACAATTTCTAGTCAATCAAGATTTTATTTTAAAGTTTGAGATTATTTAGACAAGAGGTTGAGAATCACTGTGAGGAACTTAGAAAAATGGATGAGTTTTCACTTTTAGAAAATCACTTTACCTTTTAAATTCACTCATAACTTAAAATTGTTTGATATGAAAACTCCAAACCAATTTTATATGCTGTTCAGATTGTATGTTCTTTAAAGCTGGTACCATATCGAATCTTCCTTTATGCTGTACAGTGCCTACCATGTTACTGATGCACTAGCAGTAGTTTTCAAGGTGAACTAGCACAAAAGTTACTTTTACCTAGTTAGAGTAGAAAGGTTTTTAGTTACTAGCAGTTTTTGTTTCACCTGGGAGCCATGTGAGGGGCTCTGTGTGTGAACTTTTGATAGGAGGCTTGTGAATGTTACAAACTCAGTTCCACCTAATCTGAATTTAAGGCCTAAATTTACAAAATAAATAAAATAAATTAAGCCATTGCATTTGGGTGCCTCCATTTTTCAGTGCCCAACCTGAGAATCCTTATACCTGTTTTTCATACTATAAGAATAAAGGGCTACCCAGAAAAATCAGAGACAATACAATTTGAAACTGATAAAATGAAATAATTTTTACACAACCTACAGCTAGCACATAGAACTCATTGCCACAAGATATTAAATCCAAGATCTTACAGGAGTAAAAAAAGAACTGGACTTTTATATGGATAATAAGAACGTCCACAGTTACATTAGAAAGGATAAAAGTATAAGGGATATATGCCCTCATGCTTGAGAGCCTAAGCCAAGCACTAGCTTCTCTGTAATTAGGCAGAAAATGCCTGTTTTCTGGCTTTTCCGTTATTGTCCATTGTGAATATTGTTATATCTTCTTCCTCTGAAGCATTGGTTCTGGCCTCTATCAGAGAGGCTAGTGGACTAGATGAATCACTGGTCTGATCTAGTATGGTAATACCTATATTCTTAATAACTAGGGACCATATTGTTGAAATTCACATATGCAGTTGGTAAGGGTTTTCAACTCGAAGGCAGAGAGTGACCAGGGCCAGGGTCAGAGCCAGGAAGCTATGGAATTTTAACTCTGGATTTCCTGAGTTTCCAGTGTTTAGGGTTTTTTATATAACATAGAATCATAGAATATTACGGTTGGAAGAGAACTCAGGAGGTCATCTTGTCCAATCCCCTGCTCAAAGCAGGACCAACACCAATTAAATAATCCCAGCCAGGGCTTTGTCAAACCAGGCCTTAAAAACCTCTAAGGATGGAGATTCTACCACTTCCCTAGGTAATCCATTCTAGTTCTTCACCACTCTCCTAGTGAAATAGTGTTTCCTAATATTCATCCTAGACCTCCCCGACTGCAACTTGAGACCATTGCTTCTTGTTCAGTCATCTGCTACCACTGAGAACAGCCTAGCTCCATCCTCTTTGGAACCCCTCTTCAGGTAGTTGAAGGCTGCTATCAAATCCCCCCTCACTCTTCTCTTCTGCAGACTAAATAACCCCAGTTCCCTCAGCTTCTCCTCGTAAGTCATGTGCCCCAGCCCCCTAATAATGTTTGTTGCCTTCTGCTGGACTCTCTCCAATTTTTCCACATCCCTTCTGTGGTGGGGGGACCAAAACTGGACACAATACTCCAGGTGTGGCCTCACCAGTGTCTAACAGAGGGGAATAATCACTTCCCTCGATCTGCTAGCAATGCTGCTACTAATACAGCCCAATATGCCGTTAGCCTTCTTGGCAACAAGGGCACACTGCTGTCTCATATCCAGCTTCTCGTCCACTGTAATCCCCATGTCCTTTTCTGCAGAACTACTGCTTAGCCAGTCGGTCCTCAGCCTGTAGCGGTGCATTGGATTCTTCCTTCCTAAGTACAGGACTCTGCACTTGTCCGTGTTGAACCTCATCAGAATTCTTTTGGCCCAATCCTCCAATTTGTCTAGGTCACTCTAGACCCTGTCCCTACCCTCCAGAGTATTTACCTCTCCCCCATTATAGTATCATCTGCGAACTTGCTGAGGGTGCAATTAATCCCATCATCCAGATCATTAATAAAGATGTTGAACAAAACTGACCCCAGAACCGACCCCTAGGGCACTCCGCTTGATACTGGCTGCCAACTAGACATCGAACCATTGATCATTGAGCCTGACAATCTAGCCAGCTTTCTATCCACCTTATCGTCCATTCATCCAATCCATACTTCTTTAACTTGCTGGCAAGAATACTGTGGGAGACTGTATCAGAAGCTTTGCTAAAGTCAAGATACATCACATCCACCACTTTCCCCATATCCACAGAGCCAGTTATTTCATCATAGAAGGCATCTATTAATATTGTGTTAAAGGACAATATTTCTCATCCTTGACAATCACATTCTTTGGTTGGGAATTTGAGTTTGGGATTACAAAGGAGCCCGAGGGAGTAGTTTCAATGGGATTTCAGTGCCTGACAAATTAAACTCTGCTGAAAAGTTAACCCTTGATATTTCTCCCCCACTTAGCATATAGAGGCTAATCTGGTTGAAAGAGCTGGGTAACTGGTAACAAGTTCTGGAAGAAGGGGGTTTGGGCTGAGTGTGATCTGTCATGTTATCTGTTTTGATATCTCAGTGTGATCTCCGGTGTCAGCTCAGCACTGAGGACTCATTTATGCCTTCTTCCTAATTCTTCCTGAGACTTGATGGGAGAACAGTAGGATGCATTCCCCCCCAAAGTGAGTCAGAAATCATGTGGCTCTCTGATCTAAAGCCTCTGAGAATAGCTGTTTAGTGAGCTGTTGAGGATTTAATTTGAAAAAGAAAGCTGTCTGTGAAGCTGAAGATTACAAAGGGTGAAAGACCATGTCTGACTTCATCATGGGAGGATACAACTCCATTCTAGCCTACATCTTGGAGTCCCTTTCTTATCACTTCCCTTCATTCTACCAACACTGCCAGCCTCACTCCCCTTCATGCCCTCTTCCCACTTCTAGCTTTATGCCTTCATCCATGCTATTACCAGTGGTTGGAATAACCTTTCAATCACATCTTCTCCTCATTCAAATCCTTTAATAAAGGCACACTTATTCTGTAAGACCTTAACACTAATATTCGTCAAGTGCCTTCTCTATCCCAACACACTATAAGAAGAAGAGAGGAATGGGAGCAGAATAAGAGGAGAAAAACATTCCCCAAATTATAAACTAACACTGCCCCTCTCCTCTGGTCACCCAACATATCTTCTTCTTTACCACTGATGTGGCTTTGATATTGTTTCTTGTCCCAAACTGACCTTAGTTAGTGCTTTACAAATAATAAATAGCATCACAGATGTTTTAATTTTGTATAAAATACTCTTTATTTTATATTCTCATTCTGATTCTCACCACAAAGTTCCATTTACATCACTCTGGCCTTAAAGTTGGTATAAATTACACGGTAAATAAGGGCTTTGTGAAAAGGAGTCAGGCTGAGAACATTTTATGCAAAAGAGGCAGTTACTCCTCTGTGCAGTAACTGATGTTCTTTGAGATGAGTGTCCCTGTGGGTGCTCCATTCCCGGTGCTGATGTGTCCATGCACTTTCGCTCGGAGATTTGTACACCAGTACCCGCATGGGTCTGCCTCATGCGCCGCTGGTGCCTTAACAGCGTGTGCGCGGCCATGACTCCTCAGTTCCTTCTCTACAAAGGAGACCGCCCCAAACTCCAAAGTAGAGGGGAGGAGGGTGGGTAGTGGAGCACCCACAGGGACACTCATCTCAAAGAACATCAGTTGCTACACAGGTGAGTAACCTCCTCTTCGAGAGAGAGATGTCCCTGTGTGTGCTCCACTCCAGGTGACTGAATAGCAGTATCTCTAGGATGGTAGGGACTTCAGATCTGGTAAGAAAGCTGTAGACAGCACAGCTCAGGCCATTTGAGTGTCAGTCAAGGGTCCCCGAGTAAAGGCATAATGTTTGGCAAAGGTGTGCTTCAAAGCCCAAGTCGCAGCCTTGCAGGGGAATGTTATGTAGGAATGCAACAGATGTTGACACAGATCTGGTAGAGTGTTCCTTAATAGAGGTTGGAGGATGTATCTTCTTTAGTTGGTAGCATAAACAGATGCACTCCAATATGCAGTTGGATATTCTCTGAGTGGATAATGATTTGCCCTTAGATCGCTCTGCGACTGAGATACAAAGTTTAGGGGAAGCCCTGAACGAACTAATCCTATCCAAATAAAAGGACAAAGTTCTGAGCACATCAAGTGTGTGCATTGCTGCTTCGAAAGAGTTCACATGCGGTTTAGGAAAGAAGGTTGGTAGATGGATGGGTTCATTAAGGTGGAAGGATGAATATACCTTCAGGAGAAATTTTGGATGCATTCGGAGCATGACTTTATCCTTAAAATAGATAGTATATGGTGGGTCAGCCATGAGAGCTCCAAGTTCTACATGTCTGGCGGATGTAATTGCCACTGAGAATGCAGCTTTCATAGAGAGGTGTAGTAGAGAGCAGGATGCTAGCAGTTCAAAGGGCTTTTGCATCAAACATGTGAGGACCAAGTGGAGGTCCCATGGCTGAGTGGGTGGTCTGATGGGGGACAGGGTCTGGATGCCTTTGAGGAATCTTTTCGTGGGGTAGGCAAAGATAGCGGTGTCACCGATGTTCCGGTGAAATGCTGTGATTGCTGCCAGATGTACCTTTATGGAGCTAAAGGAGAGCCCAGATTGTTGGAGCTCCGGAAGGTAGTTCAGCACGACTGGAAGAGGTGCGGAAGTAGGAGCGATTTGCCTGGCAGAACACCATGCCGTGAACCTAGACCACTTATTGATATAGGTGGATGTGTAGATTGTGTCCTGTTGTGTAATAGTACAGTTTGCACCTGCTTGGAGCAGCCTCGTTCTTCGTAGGAGAACCATTGAAGAGCCATGCCTTGTCGTGGAGCATTGCTATGTTTGGGTGGTGTAGATGGCCCGTGAGTTGGGACAATAAAACAGAAGCAATGTTGTCGGTCATGATCCTGATCTTTTGTTTCTTGATGAGTGGGAGAAAGTGGAGGCAGGCGTTGTGGACCACTCACAGCTCTAGAAGATTTATACGTAGTAAGATGTCTGTAGGGGACCATAATCCTTGAGTGGTATGGTGACCCATGTGTGAACCCCAACCAGTGAGGATTGCATCTGTAGCGATTATAATAGAAGGGGATTCCTGTAAAAATGGGACCCTGGAACAGAGATTGTGTGGTCAAGTCCACCATATGAGTAAGTCCTTGATCTTGATAGGCATGATGAGAAGTTTGCATAGTCTGTGTACATTTGGTTTGTAGACTGTGGCTAGCCAACCTTATAGGCATCGCAAGTACAAGCATGAGTTCTTGACCACAAAAGTGCATGCAGTCATGTGGCCTAGAAGTTGTAGGCAATTGTGAGCCGTGACCTGTGGGCTGTTCCGCAGTTTGGTGACCTGATTCTTTATGTTGATGAATCTCTCAGTTGGAAGACACACTATGCTACTTGTGGAGTTGAGGTGTGCACCTAGGAACTCCAGACATTGAGTAGGGATTAATGTGGATTTGTTTTTGTTTATTTGCAGGCCAAGTCCCTGAAAGCAGTCGATGGTCATCTGTGTGGTTCGGATGACTTCCTTGCGGGTTTGCAGCTTCAGGGGGCAAGGGAAGGGAAGGGAAGATTATTATTCCTTTTTTCCTCAGTTGTGTGGTAACCCCGTGAGGATCTTGGAGAAGATGCAGAGTGCTGTTGAGAGACTAAAGGGTAGGACCTGTATTGGTAGAGGTTTGTTCCCAGAACAAATATGAGAAAACGTCTTTGGGCAGGGTGTATAGATACGTGAAAATAAGCATCCTACAGGTTGAGGGCTGAAAAACAATCTCCCTGATCCAATGCTGGAATAATGGTCATTAGGGTAACCATTTTGAATTTTTGCATTTTGACGAACATGTTGAGTTGCCTGAGGACGAGAATGGGTCACCATCCCCCACTCTTCTTTTGCGTCAAAAAATAGTGGGAGTATTTTTCCCTGTGCTGATTGGGTACCCTCTCCACTGCTCCTGTTTGCAGAGGATGTTGTACCTCTTGGTGGAGCAAGTGGTCATGAGAGGGGTCCCTGAAGAGGGACAGAGAATGGGGGTGAGGGGTGTATGGACAGAAAAGGGATGGTATAGCCCAATCGGATAACCTCTAGGGCTCATCTGCCCATAATGATGGCTCACCAGTTGTCATTCAATGGGGGCAAACGGTGACCAAAGGGATGAATAATTAGTGTGAGTGCTGGAGTGGGTGGGAGGTCTTCTATGCCCTCAACCAAGGCTTCAAATCTGCTTGTTAGGTGAAGGAGGTTGGGATGCTGCTGATGGCGGGGGACGGGGGGCGGCGGTGTTGAGGACTAGGTCTCTGGTGTCGATGCTGTTGCTGATTGTATGGCTGTTGGTGTCTTTGTTGTGTGTACGCCGGGTATCGTGGGCGTTGGTAAGGCAGATACGTATACTGTCTCCTTCTAGAGGCCTGTGTATGGATGCCCAGAGATCTCAGTATAGCCTTGGAATCTTTCATGGTGTTCAGCACCTCTTTGGTCTTTGCTGCAAATAATTTCTCACCATCAAAGGGGAGATCCTCCATGGTGTTCTTTATCTCACATGGGAAAGAGAAAGAGTTGAACCATAAAGCCTAGCGCATAACAACAGCCATCGTGGTGGACCTGGCTGTGGTGTCCGCAGCATCAAGGGCAGCCTGGAGTGCCATGTGGGAAATTATTTGCCCTTCAGAGACCACTGCCTTAAATTGCTGTCTCTTTTCTTCTGGAATATCATTAATAAATTCCATGAATTTTCCGTAATTTTTATGGTCATATTTGGCTAGGAGGGCAGCATAGTTTGCCACCCTGAATTGCAGTGTAGAGGATGCATAAACCTTGTGGTCAAATAAATCCATTCTTTTACTGTCCGTGTCAGAAGGAGTGGACTGGAAATGCTGCTGCTTGTTTCTTTGGTTCACCACTTCGACTACCAGTGAGTTTGGAGCTGGATGTCTGAAAAGAAACTCTGAGCCCTTGGAGGGAACATAGTATTTCTGATCTGCCCTCTTGCAGGTTGCGGGTACAGTGGCTGGAGTTTGCAGATATTCTTGGCTGGGTCCATGATAGCTCCATTGATCAGAGGACAATCTTGGAGGAGGTCGCAGGTTACAAGACATCTGTCAGTTCATGTTGAGTCACTGACACCTCCTCCATAGTGATCTTGAGTTCACTAGCCACCCTTTTAAATAGTTCTTGAAAGTAGGTGAAATCATCTGCCATTGTCAGTGGGTGGTGGCATAATAGCCTCAGCAGGTGCGGAAATGGATTTTTATTATTTGGAGAGGTATCGGGTGGCACCTCTTCTGTATGCACCACTGCAGGTTCCTCCTGTATCTCCAACAAAGAGGTGTGCGGAGGAGATTCGGTGAGTTTGCAGTTTGGTCTCCAAGCCCACTAAGTCTTTAGCCTCTCCAATCAGACTGCTGGCAAAGCTGCACTTTAGTGCTCATTGAGGTGGTATGTTTTGGGATAGGACACTTGTCCACTGCAAGCTGGAGTGAATGAGTCAAACTTGTTTCACATAAATCACCAAAGAGCCATTAGATTATATCAGTTTTCAGTCATTACCAAAATGGGCTGGATTGGAGTCAAACCAATGAGTCATTGGTGAAAGTAAAGCTCATACCAAGCCCCTGAGCCAATCAGTTTCTTAACTTCTTTCTTCAATTCTGGCTCTGCATAACTTGCCTTCCTGCTAACTGGCTCCACATCTTCTCAGAGCTACCTGCCTATCAATAATAATCTGCTGCCTAAAACAGTAATTAGTTTAGAATTTGCTGATCAAAGAGCTTCTTTATTTCAGTAACATAATGAGAATTCCCCAAGCTATTAGGAAGGAGTGTGGTGTAAAGTTAAGGGCAAATGATATCATTCATAAGCAATGCTTTCAGGAAACCATTAGAAGTTCATCTGGTATTTTTCACTTTCAAAAAACTACCTTTCTAATCACCATGGCACACTGGAACGATTACACAAGTAAAAGCACCATATAATACAGGATCAAAGTTTACAAAGTCATATTTTATTTCTGATTAATGGCATGACAGTAGCTGTGAAATCATGGATAGGAGGACATTTTTTATTACTTGTGCTGTTATTTTACACCTGCAGTTTATTAATAGTGCAACAGCTGCTGCGTACAGGAACAGAAACTAGATAAGGTCACAGGTTCCTTATGCAGTGTGGTGATCCTACCAGTAGCTAATTTCCTAAATTCCAATAGACTTTGCAAGCTTTTCACATAGTGCTAATAAAGACCAAGAGCAAGGCCTCATATTACACTCCTCTCAAGGAAATCAGGTGGCTGTTCTCAACCTGGTCTCAGCTGTATCTGAGGCATGCTGGGTGATATGTCACTGCAGAGACTGAAGGGACCTTTTGTTTCTGGAAATTCCAGTTAGACAGTTCAGGTTATGCATGTGTACAGTAAGGGTTCATCTAGATAAAATTAATGCAGATGACTTCTTCAGGCAGCTGTAGCCCTATTGTGTCTCAGAGCACATTATAAGCAAACACGGATATCAGTGTAACATTCCTAACAAAAGTCCAAATACTTAGATTTTGTAACTCTCCTTCTCGTTAGATTCTTAATAGATAGACTAATTTAAATTTTTTTTAAAATCTTCCTACATTTTGTGTTAAAATAAGAAAAAAATAGAATGAAGAAATAAAAATTGGCCACTCCCAAGACATTAAATTGAGGCTCCTTTGAATCATATAATACTAAATTGTCCCTTTAGGGTCCTTCCATTAATATCCTACCTCCTCAAAGTATCCCTATGTACTCTTACAACGACTTTGTCACAGGGTAGCTGGGCTTTGTCCTTAGAGACTAAACAATTTATTTGAGCATAAGCTTTCGTGAGCTACAGCTCACTTCATCAGATGCATTCAGTGGAAAATACAGTGAGGAGATTTATATACACACAGAACATGAAAAAATGGGTGTTATACACACTGTAAGCAGAGTGATTACTTAAGATGAGCTATTACCAGCAGGATAGCAGGGGGGGGGAGGGGGGGTGAGGAAGAAAACCTTTTGTAGTGATAATCAAGGTGGGCCATTTCCAGCAGTTATTCAAGTTATTCCAGTCTCTATTCAAGCCTAAGTTAATTGTATCCAGTTTCATCGGAATGAAGTGAGCTGTAGCTCACGAAAGCTCATGCTCAAATAAACTGGTTAGTCTCTAAGGTGCCACAAGTACTCCTTTTCTTTTTGCGAATACAGACTAACACGGCTGCTACTCTGAAATCTGATATGAAAATAAACCTCCTTGAGTGAGGCTGGGCATAGCAGCCTGCTTTGGATCCGGGGACAAGCGGTGGCCCTGGTAACAGACAAGCTGGGCATGTGTTGTTGGGATCAAACGTTTACTGAGCGCAAGATCCATTGCACAAAGCTGGAAGCTTGGATCCTGTCACTGAGCACCATTGCACATTGCTTTTTTTTTTTGGTCAAACCCTTGAGAAATAGCTGTGGGAAAATGAAACTGAATCGTGTTATCCCTGTCCACAGCGTCTGTAACTTTTACCTTCCATTATGACACAGTCAGCGTGATATCAACTATCAACTGCATATTGCTGCGAGTCTCTTCCAATGATAATACAGAAAGTCCTATTAAAATCAGTGTGTGGGGGGAGACATACGTTGGGCCAACCTGTCCCCACTGTAAACACTACTGAAGTGACGCCAGTGGAGCCACATCAGAGATTAATCTGGCCTCTTACAGTTTAAAAAAAAAAAAAAAAAGTCCAAGCTACAGATGGCAGTGCTACGGAGAAGTACTGAGCAATATATTACTTCTTACAGAAAGCTTCGAAACAGATCAAATGAGCACTAGCAGGCATCTGTCTGTTATTTCCTGCCCACACAGCTTTGTTCTGCTTTATTGCCAGAGAGCTCCATAGATGATGTCACTTTTCTCTGAAGAGAACAGGCCACCAGAGCCTTTCACTGACATAATTAATTATCTGTAGTCTGGGCTAGGGCCAGCAAATTCCCATGGCAAGGCCCCTAGAAGTATTAACTCCACACTGCTTGATGCTTTCTGACTTTTAAAAGGCTGCAGTATAATTTCTTGTCTGTTGACATTGAAAAGGAGCTCTACTCTGTACTATCAAATAATGGGTAGGTTGCTGCAACATACAGATTTACAGTTTCATGATCTTTGGCAGTGGAGAAGCAAACTCAAAAGGTCACTGTAGATTATGTACACAAATCAAAGCATGTTGGGATATGTCTTACATGCTTCAGGAATGCATCACAATGACTAAACCCGCTGTTTTGGGGTTTGCTATATCCAGCCACATAAATGATATCTTAGCCGCAGTTAACCATATAAAATATTGTGCACATGACTTGAACCCAGCAACAAGTACAGACCACCAAACTGAACGCACTAGCTAACAAGAAGAATGCTTTTCAAACAACCTGTAGATTGTACATAGGGAATAACCATCCATAGTCACACAAAAAAGACTCTTATCCACATTTCAAGATTTCTCTGGGGTTCTGTGTTGCAGTGAACAATTTGTTTGCTGATCTCATTTTTTATTTTATTCTCCTTCCAGCAGACAGTGAGCTAGTCACAGAATTTATTGGAGTTTAAATCTATGCTCTGGTTTGCAGTAAAATCATGGTAGTAGATGATCAAAGTTTATTCAAAAAAAGAAAAGGAGTACTTGTGGCACCTTAGAGACTAACCAATTTATTTGAGCAAGAGCTTTCGTGAGCTACAGCTTAAGTGAGCTGTAGCTCACGAAAGCTCATGCTCAAATAAATTGGTTAGTCTCTAAGGTGCCACAAGTACTCCTTTTCTTTTTGCGAAGACAGACTAACATGGCTGTTACTCTGAAAAAAGTTTATACAATTTTCTTCAAGTGATAAAAGGTAACTTTGTTCAAAGCAGACTTTGCCAATAGTTAGTAACTTTGAATGCATAGTTTTTAAGGCTAGATGGGTCTGTTATGATCATCTAGTCTGACCTCCTGTATATCACATCCCATAGAATCTCATGCAGGAATTTCTGCATCAAGCCCATAACTTCTGGCTAAAGTAAAACATACCTTTTTGCAAGATGCCCAATCTTGATTTAATAACATGATGTGGTAGATTTGGCAGCACTTGCTTTGGTAAATTGTTCCAATGCCTAACTACCTTTACTTATAAAATGTGTTTTAATTCCAATCTGAATTTTTAGCATCAGCTTCCAACCACATGCTCTTGTTATGGCATTGTCTATTAGATCAGTGGTCCCCAAACTGTGGGGCACGCCCCTCTTGGCAAGCATGGAGGAAAGTCTGGGGGGCGGCACGGGGGGGGCCTAAGCCAGCCCCCATGGGGGTGGGGAGGGAGTGCCACCGAGCCCTACTTTGGCCCCAGCCGCCAGCACCCAGCTGCACTCCTGGCCCCCACTCCCGGCCACAGCCCCCGCCCCCGCTCCCAGTTGTGACTCAGCCCCCACTCCTGACCGTGCCTTGGCTCCTGCTTCTGGCCGCAGCTCAGCCGCCAGCCCTGGCCCTGGCTTGGCCCTCAGCCCCCAGCTGCAGCTGTGGCCCTGGCTCCACTCCCGGCCACCCCTCCTGGCCACAGCTAGGCCACCGGCCATGGCCTTGGCTCGGCCCTCGGTTCCCAGCCTGGGGGCGGGGAGGGTGTAGATGCATTCAATTACTGGTAAGGGGGGGACACAAGAGGAAAAGTATGGACACCACTTCATTAGATTAAAGAGCCCCCTACAGTCAAATCTCTTCCCTGTGCTACTATTTGTAGATGGCGCTCAAATCACATCTTAACCTTCTCTTTGATAAGCTAAATAGACCGAATCTCTTAAGTATCTCTCTATAAGGCAGGTATCCCAGCCCTTGAATCATTCTCATAGCTCTTTTCTGAACCCTTTACAATTTTTCAACATCCACTCAATGCCCTCCTCAACAGCCAACCTCTTAAAAGAAAATTAGTTTCCCCTGAACAAGAACTGGGGATCACGCTTTCTCACTGGTATTAATGTCTTCATAGTCAGCAACACTTCAAGGGAGGATCTTGAAATCACAAAAACCTGTAGGTAACCATTTTACTGCATCTAATTCTGTTTTACATGATTTTACACCACTCTAGCAGTGTAAACACCATTCAAGTGGGAGTAAATTATACCCATTTTAAGGCCTTTTTACACTGCTATACTGGAGTCATGTAGAACAGACTTAGTGTGAATGAGACTCAGGCCTGTTATTTCATGACTAGCTGGTACCTACTTAAAAAAGGAAGAAAAAGGTTGGTGGAATTGTGATATTGGGGGAGAGCCTCCTCTGTTCCTCCTCTCATTCCCCTCTTATCCCAGGTGTTCTTGTGGTCCACACTCTGGATTGGGATCAAGAGATCTGGGTTCTGCTTGTGGTCTGCCACAGACTTCTTTTAAGACCTTGGCACAAATCATTTAATCTCTCTGTGCTTCAATTCCCAGTCTGTATAATGGGGATGATAATACTTCCTGCCCTCCTGGGGATATTATGAGGCTTAATTTAGTGAATACATTATTGTGGGTTGAGTGAAATATCACTGAAGCGGGCGGGTGAAACTACCACCCTTCATTTAAGAGAGCTGTAAGAAAGTTTAGCTCCTTTACAGCAGCCCCCCATCAGCCAGGAAATAGAATTATGTGGGTGGAGGGCTACATTTGATATTGTTTTGGATAAGAGTGTGCATGTGTATGGATGTGAGGCAAGCTGAGAGAAGCAGAAACAACCAGAAAAAGAAAGCCAAACACAGCCAGTTCAAGCAAAATGTAGTGCTGGCCAAAAGAGGTTTGGGGCTCCCACGACTGTGAGTCACCTTGTTACCCCTGCCGCCAGCATAAGGGAGTCTTGCCTGTATGTCTGTTCCTTAACAGCACCAGCCTTTCAGCCACTCCCCTCTGGGCTATACCAGCCCCATCTTTGCCTTGCAAGTGAACAAGAGGTGCACCCCAGTCCCAGAGTTCCTTTGAATTGTACCCCTGTGATATCCAGCCTCTGAGGCTGGTTACTCCAGAAATACCAGATCCTCTGCCCCCAAGGGAGCAGTGTACACCAGTTTACCAGTGTATACCAGTTTACCTTAAACCATTGCTCCTGTAAAATACAGAGCACTTGTAAGCACTTATAATAACACAAAAGAAGGCTTATTTAAGAAAGAATAGTGATTCTACTAGAAATAAGAGAGTGTGCTAGAAACAAATGGCTACAATACAAAACAAAATCATGAAACGTGAAGCTGAGTTTACACTTAATAGTTACCTTTTATTTCTAATAAAGTTCAGTCTGTTGCAGAGCTGGCTGGCTTCACAAGAATCAGGATCCAATTTTTCATGAGAACATCTCCACTCCCCAAGATGCCTCCTCATTGAAAGGCTCCAGAGGACCTTTCCCCACTCTGTGTTACACTGAAACAATCTTTTGTCTCTATTCACAGGCAGGATGAATCCCTGTCTTGTTGTAATGTTCCTTTTTTTACCTTAAAGTGATTTCAATTGTTTGCAGTTGCCTCTGATGGTTTTCCATTGAAACTCTTGGTACTGAGCAAAGCTAAACAATTGAGGCTGGCATTGGATAGCCAGCTGAATAGGATGGGGTGACAACTTCCTCCTGCTTGAATGGGCCATCACTGATATATATTATCCCCTGGGGACTCATTGCTACTCCAAGTCCATAAGTACACTTTCAATATAAATACATTATTCCTTAAATATTACCCATGCATATGTCTCATAATTAAGGCTAAGATTGCTTCATGATTATTTTTAGTAAAAGTCACGGACAGGTCACGGGCAATAAACAAAATTTCACAGAAGCCGTGACCTGTCCGTGACTTTTGCTGCTGAGGCTCCATGGTTTCTCCTGCCACTGTGGTGGCTGGGAATTGTGGGGTTCCCCCTCTGCCCACAGCAGCTGGAAGCTGCAGGGCATCCCCCCTCCACCCATGGCAGCTGGAAGCAGCAGAGTGACCATATTTCCCAAATAGAAAACGGGACACCCCCAGCCACTCGCCCAAGGCATCTCCTCCCTCTCCCCTGCATGAGGCTGTCACCCATCCCTGGAACCCTGAGGAGGGCCACCTCAGGAATCTCTCACCTGTCACTGGAACCTTGCAGGGGCCCCCTGTCACGGCTGTCATCTGTGGCTGGAACCCTGCCAGGGCCCCACTGGCTACCAGCTCCAGAGTCCCACAGCCATTGGGGCTGAAGCAGAGAACTGTTACAGAGATCTCTGGAAGTCATGGAATCCGTGACTTCCATGACCTCTGTGATGTAAATGTAGCCTTACTCATAATGACTATGAATCTTGACAAGTTACAAGCTTTCTGTAGATACCTTACATGCTACTCTGTATGGATAAATAGCCTGTAAGACATGTTTAGTGTAGTGAGTTTGTCAGGTCTGAGGTGAGAGCTATTTGCAAAGAACAGGAGACCCTTTCCCAAGGGGTCTCTCTCACAACTATCTCCTGTTGATTGGTTCCTCCTGTGTTCAGGGAAACAGGACTTCGTACATTCTTTGTAAATAAACAAGATTACATCAAAGATACCTGACTCCACATACATTACATAAAGATACCTGACTCCACCAATCTCTCCTTCTAGCTGGAACAACCTGCAATACTCTGGATTTTTAGCTGGCTTCTTGAGCCAAAATGGGATAGCACAATGTACGGTCAGGGCCAAAAAGGGCTAATAAAATGTAACACTCTCAGATACTATGGATATAAATACCACAGAAAAGCCTATAAACATTGTAATCAGCTCATTGATAAGTGGTGCCATTGTCACCTCAGTGTAATCTCTCCTCCATTACCCTTCTTTTAAATTCATTTTCATACTGCAGCCCAGTTGGGAATGAGTAGGGAACACAATGACAAAAATACAAACATACCTTGCATATCATTATAGTGTTTGCCTAGAGAGTACACCATCATTAAGCTTGCGGGGGGTGCAGCAGGAGGAGACAAGGGGCACTCTGATGCCTCAGTGCCCCAGCAGTCAAGATGATGAACTGCAGATGAAACCCTGCTGCCTCCCTGTGTAAGGTCTCAGCTTAACCCAGAGCATGATACACACAAACACAAATGTGTGCTAGTAGGTGGTGTTGGTAATAAACTGTATACAGAACTCTGCCTTGTCCAAGTGTTTCCTTGGCTTCTAACACACGGGGTTTCAGTGCTCTGTATGCCAATGATGAACATTCATTTACTGATGATTGACCTAGCTGCCGTAAAACTAGGACTGCATTACAGAAGATACTTGCCAGCTTAACCAACCATTTAAAACTATTTTAATGGAAGTCATCTAAAAAATCTGGTCCTACCAACATATGCCCCAATAGCATATGAAATTTAACACACTTAATATCTCACTATAATTTACCTTTTCAGCCTTCAAGGCAATAGTTTTCCATTATAAACCTGAACTCCTCATTTTGTCTCTTTCAGACACAGAAGGAACAGATGATTATAAATTAAGAACTATACATGTTTGGTCTAAGGGCACTCTATTTTTGTTGTTGTTGAGGGGGGAGATGGGTCTGTTAGGAAATTATACTAAATTCTCTGAAAAAAAAGAATCTATCATTTCCAGGACTCAGAAATATTTCATTTGCAAACCTCAGTGGGTGTATTTAGAGGAAGGCATCCCTTGGACAGTCTATCAATGATTCTTCATTTTGGATGATAGTCTGGCATTGCTGTCTCTTGTATGCAGACCATTAAAATAAATCAATCAGACTCAACTTTTTTTTTGAACATCATGCAGAATCTTGAGGTCAAAGCCAGTAAGTTATGGAAGATGTGGCAAGACCCAGGGGCATGAGAATAGCCAACAATTCTCTGAGTGAAAATGTTACATTTCTCTAATCTAAAGCAACCAATAGGTGGAGCCTGTAACCCTAGATACAAGCCACTTTCTCAGAGTTCAGGTTTCCCAAAGTATGGTTTGAAAGCTTATATTTGCTGTTATTAAAATGCATTTTTGGAAGGAAAAATATTAGTTTTGATTTCAAGAGATTATCTGCTCCTCAGCTGATAATCAGGAGACACAAACTTAATAAAAAAGAAAAGGAGTACTTGTGGTACCTTAGAGACTAACAAATGCATCCGATGAAGTGAGCTGTAGCTCACGAAAGCTTATGCTCAAATAAATTTGTTAGTCTCTAAGGTGCCACAAGTCCTCCTTTTCTCTTTGCGAATACAAAGCAACACGGCTGCTACTCTGAAACTTAATAAATACACTATTAGGACAGTAAAGCCAATAAAACCAAACTCAGAGCCACAAACTCGAACATTAACTAATGACTGATGACTCAGTACTGGCCTGCAATGTGACCTGTGATACATACGTTCACCGCAAGTTTGCTTCAAGAATCCCAGATAGTTTAGAGCTGGAGCGACTATAAAACTGCCGTGTATTACAGGAGTGTCTGAAGTCTCCTCAGTAAAGAATGTGTCTTCAGTGAAGTACATAGGAAATTATACAAGCAATTCCCATGGTTGTTAATACACAATTCCCTATTAACTGAAGGAAAAAAGGAAAAAGGAAAAAATATCTTCTGATGTCAGCTGATCAAAAAACCTTTTATCCATTAACTTCAAAAGGTTATAATGAAAGAAAAGGCAATTAAAGAATGTGGATCATAATCAGCTCCCCTGGAACTTGTAAGAATGTGTTTAGTGTTTAGACTCTATAAAATGCTTGTAAGTTGCTGCATGCAATAATCTGATTTGTAAAATGTCTGTATTCCATACTATAATATGTAAATTTTGCTTTATAACTGTAAAAATGCCTGTTCTGATCTTGTGAACCTAGACAGGAAAAGTGGTTCTCCCACCCACCCAGAAGAAATATCAAGACTAAGTGGACCATTGTGGAACATTACAACGAAAAGGCTGGATAAGGGCCCTCTTCTACCCAGGAAGGTGCTATGTGCGAGACGGCAGCTCCCATCTGTTTGAATTCTGGAAGAGGGAATAAAGACGGCTAACATGAAGATTTTTCATCTCTTTGCTGTTTGGACTCTGACAGGGCTGGAGCTATGAAACAGAAGCAGAGATTCCCAGGGTCAACCTGGATTAGCTCTAAAAAAGACATTCAGTGCTGATACATTACTACATCTCTGTCACCTTTTGGAATCATAGACCGAACTCATTTGTGTATGTATCAGGGGTGGCCAAACTTAGTGACATTCTGAGTCACATATGACAATCTTCAGAAGTTCGAGAGCTGGGGCATACCTGCCAGGGCTTGGGGCTTCAGCCCTGCGGAAGGCACCTGCCTGGGCTTGGGACTTCAGCTGCTTTTGCTGCTGCCTCTCCCCAAGGAGCTAAAGCAGAGACCCCTCCCTGCAGCTCCCAGCTGTTTGCCACTGCCTCTTCACTCAGAGCTAACACCTGGGAGCTGAAGAGAGGAAGTGTGCCTAGGGGTGTGTGACTCTGTGAGCTGTTGGGAGGGCCGAGCATTTAAATTGTGCCTCCCCCCACTCTTACAGGCAGCCGTCGTCTCTAGTGGAAGTCCCTTGCCCCACCATCCCACTGCAGGGCAGAAGCTCTGAGCTCCGCCCCACAGTCTGGTAGGTGGAGAATGGTGGGTTTGGAGGGCTCTGGGAGCTGTACTTTAACAGCAAAAGAGCCACATATGGCTCACGAGCCGCAGTTTGGCCACCCCTGGTATATATGTTGCCTGCTTTCACCTGTAAATAACCCTCTCATTTCTTTTTCCTAGTTAATAAATCCTTAATTAGCTACCATTGTTGTCTTTGGTGTGAGATATATTGTACAAATTGATCTTGGGTAAGTGACTGATCTCTTGGGACTGTGCACAACATGAATATTTTGTGATTTTTGGTGTAAATGACCATTTATCACTAAGTCCAGCTTGCCTGGGTAACCAGATAGACTGAAGTGCCCAAGGGGACTGTCTGTGACTCCATGATCAGACTGTTACAGTGACTCAGGAGTTCACCTGTGTTACTGGGTTGGTGAAATCTAATGATAGAACATACCACCAGTTTGGGGTGCCTACCCAGCTTCTGACAATCTGCTCTGAAATTGGCACTCTCAGTTGTGAGCCATTCCAGCCAGCATTAAAAGGTGCTCTTAGCCCTCCCTCAAGTCTAGTCTAGAAGATCCCATGCAGCTGATATCCACCCTGGTTATTCTTTCTCTGTTCTGTTACCAATGCTGAGTTGGCTCAACAGAGTGTGATACAGCGTGGCCAGAAGGCAGCAGGAGAGTGTTGTTTTTTTTTGAAGCAGAAAAGAATTTTATTTGTGTAACACTTACAAAGAATCACCAAAAAGGATAAAGCAAAACTATGCAACAAAACAAAAGCAAACAGAAGGTATAACACCGCAGCCTTCAGGAGGGAGAAGTGTTCAGGCTAGCCTGGGCCCAGAGCGGGGCGGCTTCCTCGACACCCATGGTCTTCCACCCCCTCGAGTTACCTAGTGCCACACCCAGTGTCACCAATTATTCCTCTCCTGAGAGTGCCTGACAAGATGGGCATGGCTGCGGGATGGCAGTTCAGGGGTGGGGGTGGGGGGAGGTACACCCATGTGTGATAGGACCCCTCCTAGGTGACAGTGATGATGGTATCCACAGCGGCAACGGCTGGGGCTGGGGTCTCTCGCTCTTCCCCTCAATCAATCAATCAGGGTCAGACGGAGGGAACCGGACGGGGTCACCGAGCAGAGAACCTCGGACAGCGCCCACTGCTCCTCGAAGGCGTCAAGGGAGTCGGTGGACGCCGCCCAGAGGAACTCCGCCCGGATACGTGAATGTACTGAGGATCGGAAAATGGCCCTATAGTCGCAGGACGCTTCATTGGCCAACCTCCCCTCTCTGGTTTTATAAATGGCTGTTTTAGCTAGGGCTAGGAGGAGGTTAATCAGGAGATCTCGTGATTTTGTGGGGCCACGGATGGGGAGTGTGTAGATAAAAAGGTGAGGGGAAAAGTGGAGCCAAAAGCGTAATAAAATATACATGAGGAGCCGAAAAAGGGGCTGCAGCCTGGCACACTCTAAATATACGTGTGCCAGGGTTTCCCTCACATTGCAAAAAGGGCAAGTATCCGGGATGGGGGTGAACTGTGTCAAAAACACGCCCGTGCTCACAGCTCCGTGAAGGAGCCGCCAACTAATGTCCCCGACGGGCCTCGGGACCAAGGTGGAATACAGGCTGGCCCACCGGGGTTGCTTACCCTCTAAAGGTGGCAGGAGGTCCCGCCACTTTGTATCGGGGTGGGACACCAGGGTGTGGGAGTGAAGGGTGTGAAGGTGAGTGTGTATAGATATTTCCGTGGTGCGATTTGGAAGCTGACCGGCTGCAGTTCATGCAGCCGGCTCGCAGTGAAAGGGTGAGGGGTTTGTTGAGATCTACGGGGTAGGGACCCAACTGAAAGGTCCGGCGGGCCTGGGGTAGAGGGTGGGTGGGGTGCGCCCTCGCGCAGGGCTCGGTTGAGATAAGCCCGAGCAGCGGGCGTCAAGGTGGCCTTCACCTCCTGAAGTACGCGCTTAGGGGTACGAGGTCTGGAGAGCCCCATGCGCCGAGCGAGTGTCAGGGGATCCAGCCAGTCTCCCCGGTCGTAGTCCAGGAGGTCTCCGACTCTCGTGACTTCCGCCAGGACCAAACTCTGGCTCACTGAGGGGGACTCCGCCGCCTGCACACAGAGCTGTGGGTTGTGTAGCAGTGGCTCTGTGAGGAGATCTGTCCCCATGGTGGTCGCCACGGACCTGGTCGTTGAAAACAGTTTCCAGGTCCGGAGGAGGTCCTGGTAGAAGACCGGCAGCCCGGAGAGATCTCGCGGAAAACCTCTCGGATAGAGATAAAAGAACTGCGGGTCGTATCGGAGCCCTTGGAAGCGGCGCAGGAAGGTGTACGCCAGTATGCTCCACGTCTAACTACCTGCACTATAAAGGAGCCTCTGCAGGGCCTGGAGGCGGAAGACACGGACCTGAGTGTGCAGACACTTCAGGCCCTGCCCTCCTTCCTTCAGGGGTAGAGGAAGAACCCCAACAGGGGCCCAGTATATTCCTGACCAAAAGAACTCTAGAATCAATGTCCGGAGGTTGGTCAGGAAACCCGGGGCCGGGACCAGGGTGTTGAGCCGGTACCAGAGCATGGACAGGACTAGTTGGTTAAGCACCAGCGCTCTCCCATGAAGGGAGAGACATCGGAGTAGTCCCATTCATTTCCGGAGCTGCTCTATCACCCCACCTTCTAAATTTTGCCAGTTCTCCGGCGGAGAAGGGTGCGTGGCAGAAAGGTAAACGCCTAGGTAGAGCAGTGGACCCGCGCTCCACCGGATGGTCTGAAGCGCAGGTGGGAGGAAGCTCACCTGCAGCCAATCCCCCACTGCCAAGCCAGAGCTCTTGACCCAGTTGACTCGGGAGGAGGAGGCTGCCGAATAGATGGCCTGGCAAGCCTCCACCCGCGCCAAGTCGCCCGGGTCCTGGACCACGAGGAGCATGTCATCGGCGTACGCTGACAGGACCAGCCGCAGCTCTGGCTCCGGCAGCACCGACCCCGTCAACCTCCTGCGGAGGAGACAGAGGAAGGGCTTGATCACCAGAGCGCACAGCTGGCCCGAGAGGGGGCACCCCTGCCGTACTCCTCGCCTGAAGCTGACCGGTTCGGTCAGTGTCCAGTTGAGCCTAACCAGACACTCCGGGGAAGCGTACAGCACCTGGAGAAAACTCACAAACTGAGGTCCGAATCCAAATGCCTGCAGAGTGCCCAGGAGGTACCCATGGTCCACTCTAAGCAGGAGAGTGTTAGAAGGGAGCCTTATTCCTTGTAAAGGGAAGAAAGTTTGCTATAGATTAATTAAAGCACCTGAAGCCAGTCACCTGATTAAAAAACTACTGCTTCAATCAGACAAGTGGAGGAGTTGAAGCAGAGAGGATTGATGTTTGAGTAGAAAGCAGTTTGGAGGAGTTGAAGCAGAGTGAATTGGTGTTGGAGCAGAGAGCAGTTTGGAGGGAAGCAGAGGAGAGTTTGGAGAAGTGCTGCGGTGGGCTAAGAAGACAAAGACCCTAGGTAAAGGGACACCTGGTTTGTGCAGAGGGAGGGCAGGAAGCCCCACAAGCTGAAGGGCAGGAGAGGGAAGTAGCCCAGGGGAAGGAACTGCTAGTTCAAGTGGTTTACCGCTATCCCTAGGGCCCCTGGGCTGGGACCCGGAGTAGAGGGCGGGCCCGGGTCCGTCCCTCTCCGCTCCCCTCCTCTAGGACACTAGTGGGGCAGTTAATACCCCAGTTCAGGGGCAAGAAACAATTCCCTGAACCCCCTCCAAGAAGAGAAAGCGCAAGACCCATCATAGTAGTGCCAGCAATTTGCCACAAGAGACAGACTCTGATGTTCACAGTTCATGGAGGAGTACAGATGGAGCTATTATGAAGGAGCGATTCACCCTACAGTTAACTATAGGTAACAGCTTAAAAACTGACAGCTGATGTTTTTATAAACACATTTTTTAAAAAATGATCTACTTTTAAGGCAGTTTTATTACTAAAGAGCCAGCTTAACTTCAGTGGAAACAGGAAAATGCTGAAATAAATCACCATACTTCTGTAAACTGTGTCTTAGTACTTTCTCTTGCAAAGACAGCAGAGTTCCATTTTGTAATTCTAAATTTTTGTGAGTAAAGACTTGTGGTATGCTGGCTCGGATTGCCTTGAATCACAGTGCTTAAGCAATGTAGTGATCGTATATTATAGCAAAACTGATGATTACATGGAATTTACCTCTGATAACAATTCCATTGTTTAAAAAAACAGAACTTTCATAAAGCCCTTACCATCTGAAATCTACTTTAGTTTGGTATCATGTCAAAAACATGAGTTGGCAGAAAAGCAACATGTATTCAGTCAGATCTGAGGGAATAGTTTAGTTCCTTGTAGCAATACTGTTTTTTTGCACACTCTCTCTCTTGTACATGGCATCTACATAGCAACATTCTCTAGATGCAGTTGTAGTCCATAAGTCATTTCAAGGTCTCTTCTCTGATGTGTTTTTTGCTACTTTACCATTCTACTGCTGACATTCTGCTGCAATGTTGAGTCCCTCCTTCTCCTTCATTCTCTTCCTTTTTTCTCAATCCCTCCTTCCTTTTCCTTTTCCTGCTCTCTATCTCAGTCATTGGTCTGTTCCATTCCTCCTTTTCTCTTCGACTCCCTTCCTGCATCATTCTACTCTTTTATTTAATTTCATTTAACCTACTTCTCTCTCCTGCTACTGACCTTACCTGCTCCTTTTTTCTGTTGCTGTGTATATACCTAGAATGTTCTCAGCGCTTTAGTAAAGTTAACTCTCATCTAAGCAATATGATCAGATAAGAGTTGACTAAATCAACCCATTCGTAATGTTCAGCATAGTTAATAACACCTTCACCAAACCACTACATGCATATGCTTCCTGCTCTCCTCAGCTCTCTTCCTCACCTCTCAGACATAGGTTTGTCAATCCTGGTCACCCACACTCCGTTCCAGATGACAAATGCTTCTCACACCAGCTGATAGTCCTGATGGCTATTTCAGAACTCCCTCCACTTCCCTCACCTCACATACACTCTTTGATTCTGTTGCCTATCTCTGGATTGATTCTCCAGCAGCTTCTCCTCACTTCCCTTTCTAAGTGAGTCCCCCTCACAAATCATAACAAAACACCTCCATATACCACCCCTCCAACAGCTCCACCTTCCCTGCTCCAGTATTCAAGCAACTAATTATTTAATCACATCAATTCAAGAATGTGAGAGCAAGTGCTTCAGGGGGAAAAAAGTGAGTATGTCCAGTATTTCTTTAATCACTTTCCATATCACTCATCACAACAGTGTTTAAGTCTATCGTCACAATTTCTGATTGAAATAAATACAGTACAAGCAGACAGAACCAGTTCTTACTGCCACAGTGATAGCACTGTAAGTACCCAAGAGAGATGGGAGGAAAGATGATGTTAGAAGATGGAAAGCAATGATGTAGGTACACATATTTATCTCAAATTTAGACTAATATTGATCTCCACATGTGGAGATAAGGTCTTTGATTTGAGACCAATTCTCCAATTTGTCAAGGCCATTTTGAATTCATCCTCTCCTTCAAAGTGCTTGCAACCTCTCCCAAGTTGGTATCATCACAAATTTTATAAGTCTACTTTCCACTCTATTATCCTACTCATTAATGAAAATATTGAATAGCGCCAGAACCAGGACAGACACCTGCAGAACCCCACTAGATTCATCCTCAGCTAGCCATTGATAATTATTCTTTGAGTACAGTCTTTCAACCAGTTTTCATCATCATCAAACACACATAGTCTACCAAGGACCTTGAGAATCAAAGAATCATAGAAATGTAGAGCTGGAAGGGACCTCAAGAGGTCATCAAGTCCAGCCCTCTGCACTGAAGTAGGACCAACTAAACCTAGACCATCCCTGACAAGTGTTTATCCAAACCGTTCTTTAAAACCTCCAGTGATGGGGGTTCCACAACCTCCCTTGGAAGTCTATTCCAGAGCCTATCTACCCTTATAGTTCCTAATATCTAACCTAAATTTCCTACCTTCAGTGGACATTGAGAACAATTGGTCACCATCCTCTTTATAATAGCCGGTAACATATTTGAAGATTGTTTTCAGCTCCCCTACCCCAGTCTTTTATCAAGACTAAACATGCCCTTTTTTTTTTAACTTTTCCTCATAGGTCAGCTTTTCCAAACATTTTATCATTTTTGTTGCTCTCCCCTGGACACTCTACAATTTGTCCACAACTTTCCTGAAGTGCAGCACCAAGAAATACCAGCACCTCGTAGAGTAGGACTGTTGCCTCCTATGTCTTACATATGACACTCCTGTTAATATAAGACCATTGCACCTTCCAGAGTGACCACATCTGAGAGCACTGCACTAGGCATCATGTAGTGAAGTTCCCAGCTTTGGCTCAATCCTGCAGATCCATGAATTTCTGAAGCAGCTGCATAGGCAGTGCCAGGTAGGGTCAGGGTGTGTATCCTTTCAAGCTTCAATAGAGAGTTTGACAGCATAGTGCACTGGTTGCATTTGTCCATTCTGGGAACACGGCCAAAGAGCATGCAACACCACTTTTGAATATAACAAGCAATGGAAGGAAGGCTAGATCTTTGTGAGACTCTGACATTTTGCACAGAGTCAAACCACTTTGTGCTCAGGATTTGGTGCTAACACCACATATGGAATGCCTCTAGCCCAGCGGTTCTCCAACTGTGGGTTGGGACCCCAAAGTGGGTCATGACCCCATTTTAATGGGGTTGCCAGGGCTGGTGTTAGACTTGCTGGAGCCAGGGGCCAGAGCCGAAGCCCAAGTCCCAAGTCCCACTTCCCAGGCCCGAAGCTGAAGCTCGAGCCCCACCGGCACTCAGGACAGCGAGGCTCAGGTTACAGGCCCTCTGCCTGGGGCTGAAGCCCTTGGGCTTGGGCTTTGGCTTTGGCCTCCTCACTCAGGGCGGTGGGACTTGGGCTTTGCCCCCCGGCACCTGGGGCGGTGGGGCTCGGGCAGGCTCAGGCTTTGGTCCCCTCTCCTGGGGTCATGTAGTAATTGCTATTGTTAGAAGGGGGGTTGCAGTGCAATGAAGTTTGAGAACCCCTACCAGGGATTTCCCTAGACCCCCCCTATGGGGGTGTTTACCCCCCCTGAATTTCCCCAACACCCCCTCCCGCCCAGTTTTGTGAACTAGTTACATGCAGTGTTGCCAATTTAGTGATTGTTTGGAAATTTGAATTGAAATTGAAACATTAATACACACTTTAAAAGTATATGCAGTGTATGATAAAATACGTGTATCTGAAAAAGTATAATAGATTTGAAAAGTATGAACATAGACTAGCTTCCTTACACAGCTGTTGTTTTTATGACTATGTCAGTGCATTCATTTTGGTGATGTTGGCCAACCTAATAATTTCAAATTATGATTTGTAAGCAAAGTCTAAATGAGCTCTCCCTGACAGCTAGTGATGAGCTGGGGGCTCGGGGGGAAAGGCTTCAGGACCAGCTTGTATTTACGTTCACACCTAATCTACCTAGGTATCCAGCAAACAGAGCTGTGTTGCCCAAGTGATAGATTTTGGCTGGGGTTGGTTACAAATCACTTGAATGCAGGGCGGCGGGGGGAGGTGTAATGAAATGTTGTTACTCTTATTGTATGAGTAAAGGGCAGTAGAACTGTACTTAGCCTGTGCTGATTGAGGGCATCAAGAGAGAGGGTGGGGACAGGTGTTTTGCTTGATGGTCTGCCTGAGTCACAAGTACTATGAGACCTGCCCCTCTCCACTATTTAAAGACAGAGCTGATTAGGCTCCATAGATAGTCTTTGTTTTGTTAAGTGATCACTACAGCTGAAATCACTAATAATCAGGTCTAAGTGCTTAGATCTGCTGTGGGACAGTGTTTCTGTGGAAGAGATGGCCCAGTCTGCACTAGCAGCGAGGTTCCCCCACTGAGAGCTCAGCTAAAATCACTGAGAGCTGGGTGGAACTTCAAGAGACAAACTCGCAGAGGTCACAGTGGCAGGTGGCAGCAGAAGGTGACGGTGCAGGGCCATTGGCAACAGAGCAATGGAGTGAATGGTGGCATAATGAACAACAGCGGCCAGAGCGAACAGTGTGCACCTGGAGGAACGAGCATGGTGCCTTCTTGCCCCCCACCTGGGAGTTGAACTCATGTGAAAGCACCTCTGAACTCTGAGTGTCCACTGACCAAGGATAACTCCAGTGAGTGTTAATGAGGCTGTTAAGAATGTTGGAGACACAACACAGTTCATGTGAACAAACATGGCTGTGGCATCATACTTTCTATTTCAGTAAGAGATACCACACACTACAAACTGGAGGCCAATGTTAAGTGCATTGTCACTTGTTCATCCTGAAGTTGAACACTGATTCCGAACAAGACCAGCATGCTCACTATCTTTCTGCAAGAAACTCAACTGACTGGCTAGACACATGTGGTGCAACAGTGAAAGACTCAACAGTTGAAAAAGTGAAGAACTATCACATTCAAAAAATGTGCATACATGGCCGATGAATGCACCAATGCACATGGTCATCAAGTATTAAGTTGTTGTGTATGTTATCTTGAACAGTGGTACGTCAGTATCACGTATCTTGTACGTCAGTGGTAGGCCAGTACATGCATTGCTAGATGTTCAAGTTATAGAAGACAGATTGGCTGCATCTGTGACAACCCACATCTTAGAAGAGTTAAATGCTTGTCAACTGGACCCCAAACAGATGGCTGTCTGTGCATTTGATAGAGCTGCAAACTTCTCTGGAAGACATGGTGGAGCACAAGCTTTGCTCAGAGAAAAGTGTAACTCTAGTCTCTCCTATACACACTGCAGAGGCCATCTACTCCAAATAGCACTAGTACGAGCTGCAGACTCTTCAAAAGACATTTTAAAAGCTATAAATTTAACGTCTTCATGGTATTCTTTTTTCAGCAAGAGTCCAAAAAGACTGAATATCTTGGAAAATATAGAAGATACACCGGGACTGAAGTTCAAATTAGTCCAATCTGGGAAAACCCTCTGGCTTTCTCATGAGCGATCCTTGGCTGTTGTCTTAAAATTACTCCAGCCATTATTACTGGCTTTGGAAAGTATCTATCAAGATGGGACGGATCTAAGTAGTGAGGCTGGTGGATTACTTTTGTGACTACGTTCAGAGAAGACTATTGCCATTCTCTCTCTTGTAAGTCTACTGTTGAAACCACTTGGGTCATTAAACAATGCCATCCAGGCATCTGCTACAACAGTAGTAGATCTTTGTCCAGCAATAGAAGCTACATTTGGATCAATCAGAGAGCTATACATTGACAAAGTACTGGAAGAAACAAAGACTTCAGTCCAGAAGTTGACTAATGAAGGCATTTATATCGAATCCTTAAGTGAAGAGGACAAGAAGTGTTTGTTAAGACAACTAAAAAAGTACACAGACTTGATTCGTTAAAATCTACAACAGCGACTTCTAGATTCTACTCAGCCTCTACGTAGCTTTTACAGATCCCTGTCTTATAAATCACAGACAGTTGAGTGGAGTGAGGCACTACCAGCAATGGGGCTGCCATATACTCAGGACAGAATAGAGAATTTGAACACAGAGTGGAATATCATATGATGAATGAATGAAGATTTGACTTCAACTTCTTTTTTATCATTACTAGTGGCTCGACCCGATCTTTATGCTATGTTTCCTGAGCTGAAAGAAGTAGGAATTCATCTCTTGCTACTCCCAGTCACAATGGCTACAGCTGAGCGTTCTTTTTCATCATTGAATAGAATTTTGTGTTTTGAAAGAAGTCCCCTTCTGCCTGATCACGTGAATGAACTAATGACCATATCAATTGAAGGAATGGAAATACTGGATACATGAGAAGCTACCAAAGATGAATGCATTGCATTCATAAAGTTCATGAACAGAGTTGTGCAAAATTATAACAAGAAACCAAGAAGGATGTAGATGTAGTACTTCATAGAAGGCTTGAGTAGCCAACTTTAATTTGTGTGATGATTTTAAAATCTAATAAAACGGTCATGAAACATTTTTCAGTTTTTACTATGGTGCCATAAGCCCACCTTCACCCTCACGGTCTCACCCCCCATGAGCCCTGACCCCCCGCCCTGTAAAGTTGAATTGCCCCCTCCCCCATTTCAATTCTTGGGGAAAACACTGAACCCTACTCTAGCCATTCCAAGCCCACCTGTGGGAGTCCAGGTTTCTGATCCATATAGCAATACAGGTAGTACACAGATTTGATAAATCCTGAACATAATCTCATAGCAAAGATGTTTTTGTGTCCATTAGTAAGAAATGGACTTCTTACAGCAGGCAGTAAGAACTATTTGTTGAAGAACATCTGGTTTGCTGCAACCATTTGAATTCTGCTTGCAGCCCAGGTAGATGAACTTGACAATGCTCTACACGGTTCTTGACCCCACTTTCTCCTAGGGTTCTCGTGGCCCAGCTCTCAGGTTCTGGACTTCAACCAGGTTTGCACCCACTTTATAGTAATTTCATCTATACCACATTTCCCTAGTTGCTTACGAGAATGTCACACGGGACTGTGTCAAAAGACTTATTAAACAGTCTACAGCTTCCCTCTTTTCCACTAGACTAGTAAGCCTGACAAAGAAGGAAATTAGGTCAGTTTGCCATGATTTGTTCTTGACAAATCCATATTGGCTATTCCTTATAACCCTGTTATCCTCTAGGTGCTTACAAACTGATTGTTTAATAATTTGTTCCAGTATCTTTCTAAGTATCGAAGTTAGGCTGACTGGTCTATAATTCCTAGGTGCTCTTTGTTCCAATTTTTAAAGGTAGGTGCTATGTTTGTCCTTCTTCAGCCTCTGGGACCTCACCTGTCCTCCGGGAGCTCTCAAAGATAATCTCTAATGGTTCCAAGATTACTTCAGCTAGTTCCCTGGAGTGGAGCTGCTGGACTGGAGAGGGTGGTGGAAGCAGGCTAGACTTGATGCTGCTATAAAAGAGGAGTTTGGGGACAGGGGCTTGATCACTGAAAGGAGAGGATGGTGGTGGTGGATGGGAGGAGTGGAGACAGTGATCAAAGGTAAGTGAGACAGGAGTGGGAGGGGATTTGGGGATGAAGGGTGAAGAAGATATGAGACTGGAGAGGAATGAAAGATAGACCATTGTGGAAAGGGGAGGAGAACATAGCTGGAAAAGAAGGAAAAAGAGAGAGAAAGCTAAGGAAAGAGTGAATGTCAGATACTGACAGAGAGAGAAATGTAAAGCAGAGTAGAATAGAATATATGAATATACAATGGAAGGAAAGAAAAGCGAGGTGAAAGGAAAGAGCAAGAAAAGGCTGTAATAATTTACAATTCTTAATTATTTATTAGAAAGATGAATGCCAAAATGCTACAATAAACTACCTATAAAGATTGTTAGAGTACGTGCTGTATATGTACATGTACACACTATTTGAATTTTTAAGTAAAGGGGATTTCCCTACGTCTTCTGGAGGTCATTCCTTTGTGGGGCTATGACGACTGAAATCTCCCCCCAAAGACCTTAACAAACAGAATAACAATTAACCCTTAAAGCCTTCATCATATGTGACACAGCAGCTCACTGGTGCCAATGTGGAAAGGGTTCACTGTTCTTTACAAGCAGCTCCTGTTTCAGACCAGAAAAACTCACTACACCACTTTCCTGGTATTTATCCATGAAGGGTAGCATGTGAGGTTACAACTGAAAGGTTACAACTCATAACCAATGTGAGATGTGTACAGATAATATTTAAGGAATAAGGACCTATATTGAAAGCTATGCCTTATGGTCGTAAAGTAAAAGTTAGTCACTCAAAAGTTAGGGACTCATATGTCTCAGTGATGGCCCATTCAAGTGCAATGGAGTTATCACCCCTCCCTGCTCGTCTGGTGATATAATACAAGGTTCAGGTGTCTACTCTTGCCCCATCCCAGAACAACTATCAAATGAAAAACTATCGAAGACAACTGCAAACAGTTGAAACCACTTGGAGTTAAAAAGGAACATTACAGCAGACAGGGGAACGCACTGTCTGTGAATAAAGACAAAAGACTGATGCAGCTTACCACAGCGTGGAGGAAGACACTGTGCATCCACTCACTGAGGAGACATGTTGCTGGCTGGGAGTGTTTCATGAAAGATTGGATCCAGGCTCCTGTAAAGTCAGCCAGCTCCATAACAGACTGAATTTGGAGGGGGAGGGGTGAGGAGGAGAAACCTACTTTATTAGATAGGAAAGGTAACTATCAATAAGTATAGGCCCAAGCTACATTTTATGATTTTATTTTGTATTGTAATACATTTGTTTCCATCATTCTCACTTGTTTCTAGTGGAACCTCTATTCTTTCTTAAATAAAACTTCTTTTGGTTTATTATAAGTATTGTGAATTACACAGGAGCAGTGATTTAAGGTAAAACTGGTAAACTGGGGTACGCTGCTCTCTTGGGAGCAGAGGATCTAGAATTTCTGCAAGTAGCCAGTGCCAGGGGCTGAATATTACAGGGGAACAATTCAAGGGGACTTTGACACTGGGAGGCACCAACTGTTAACTTGCAAGGCAAAGACAGGGCTGGGATAGCCCAGAGGAGAGCCCTTGAGAGTGACTGACTAGTTGGTGGTGTTAGGGAGCTAGAACCCAAATACCACAGGCAAGACTCCCTCTCACTAGAGACAGGGGATAATAAGGTGACTCTCAGTCCCTGGTACCATGAGAACCAATTCCAATATACCTCTCACTGACAGGCCCAACACAATAGATAGTTGAATCTTACAGCATGCCCTGAATTCAACAAGTCCTGGGTCTGGCAGAGAGAGAATTGCATTCCTTAGGCCTTGCCTATAAGGGGGATTTGTCCTCATGTCAGTTACCAGTGGTAACAGCCACTGCATAAACCCTTAGCACAGACAAGGAGCATCACAATTTATACAACATAGTTTATCCCAGTTTCAAGCAAAGGTAAGCTCCATGGGTGCAGTTAGTGGCTTTGTCTGTTAGCTGTGGGCTTCTGGGCTAGTGCAGCTACACCCACGGCTGGGCAATGATAGCTGTGACTAGGGCAAACCTCAGTGTAGCCAAGACCTTAGGCAAGGGCTCCAATGGAGACTGCCCTGCCATCAGCCCCCTCTTTTTGATTGCTGGAAGTACTAGCTCAAGCACCTTGAATGTATGCAACGGATACAGGGTAACATAGGAAGAGATGCAATCCCTCAGATAGCCAGGCCCAAAGTCGTTAGAGTTTTATAGGTTAAAACCAATACCTTACGTGTAGTGTGAACTGGTAGCCTTAGTCCAGTTCCTAATGTATAGCGGTTCACATTACAAATTAGACTCTTATTAGCACTCTATCCAGAGAGACCAATGATTGAATGGACACACCAAGAAGTAGTCCCTCCAGGCTGGGAATTGGTGGTATGGTGGAAACTTGCACTGCCATTGACTATGCTGGGCCTATTGCTCTTAAGAGAAATTAATAACTCCAGTCTTCAGGGCTCTCAATCTGGTGCCTTTCATGAGCATAGGCATGGGTGCAAAACGAGGGGTGCGGAAGATGCTGCACCACCCCCTGGTTTTACGCGGGGCTCCCAGCTGCTGGACCCGCGCCTGGGGCTCTGCTCCTGGCCCTGCACCCAGGGCTCCACCTCCACCCCCAGGTTTGGCCCCAGCCTCAGCCCCCTTATCCCGTCCACATCACCCCCGTCCCAGACCCATGGCCCTGCTCCTGGCCCCAGTTCTAGAGAGCAGCGGGGGGCACGGACAGGTGTAAGAGGGGGCAGAGCTCTCCCACTCTAAAAAAAATTCAAGCACCACTATTCATAAGCATTAAAATTAATTTTAAAATGAAACCTTGTTTTTAAAGGATAAACATTTTAAAGTAAAATGTTTCCTCTACATATGGGTAGAATCACTTGGTCTTATTCCTTAAGCAAAGGATGTTACTCTGGTAGATTAATCTCTGCCCATCTGTCTTGCAATGTTTACACCTTTCACAGCAAGCTCCTAAAAAGATGTTACATCTGACAGTTTGAAAGAATGATGATTTCTCAGGGCAGCTGTTTTGTGGTAAATCCATACACATTGAGTTTTAAGAATGAAATTTAATCCATCATATGGACATTCACATTCCCCAGTATACAATCTACAATAGACAAAAATATTTGTAACTGGTATTTTAACATAAATGATTAATTTAGGCCCTGATCTTGTAACTGGCTCTGCGCAGGCATGCTCTGCACCCACATAGAGCTGGCTGTAGACTAAGGGCCTCAAGAAGTATTTTCCACTGTGACCATGTCTACACTAGCGAGCTTACTGCGGCACAGCTGTACCGGGTCAGCTGCACCACTGTAAGATGGCTTGTGTAGCTGCTTTATGCTGGCAGGAGAGAGCTTTCCTGTTGACATATTAAAATCAGCTTCACGTGCAGCAGTAGCTATGTCAGCAGGGGAAGTTCTCCTGCCAACATAGCACTGTCCACATCAGCACTTCTGTTGGTGTAACTTATGTTGCTCAGGTTATGTTTTTTTCACCCCCCTGAGCGACATAAGTTATACCGACAAAAGTGGTAGTGTAGACATGGCTTGTCTAAAGAGTGCAAGAGACAAATGTAACTGGTAACCTCTGAGCTGTGTCTGATATATACCAGTGCCACGCTAAGGAATCATGCTAACACAGAGGTTATAACTAGAGGGTTGATTTGAAAGGTGCTTCTATTTTAATTGGTGGGTAGTGTAGCTTTTAAGTTTGGTAGACAGTTTCCTACATCTATCAGGCAACAGACAAAAACCTGGCTCATAAATGATTTTCCTTGAAAAAATTAACTATTCCTAGTGGAGTACTGGCTTTGCAAATGAGATTTTTTTTTTTAATCCGAAATAGGAAGGAGGCTAGTAAAAATGTGTATATGCTGCTTCCTGTTTCCTTTCAGGCCCCTGATCAGGAAATGTTTAACATTGGGGTGGGTATTTCTGTAGATTAATGGCTGCTGTTTGGAAAGTATAGAGGGTATATTTTCTTGCCAATACAAACATGTATATGTATCAGACTAAAGGCTGTGCACCACAGATAAGATGACACCTTAGCTGGAAAGATCTCCGATGCCTCTGCTGTTCTGTTATGGTAATCTATGCCTTTTCTTTTGTGTCACCGAAATCACTGAAAGTGTCAGGTACAGGGATGTTATTCTTTCATGTCTGACTGTAGTTCAGGTTCTTTTTAAATCAATTTTTAAATCATGATTTAAAAACCTGGAGACATTTTTCATATTGTTATAAGGAAAACATCCCCTGCAAATTGTTTACCCCTATGCGTGAGGGTGGATGGTTAAAGACTACATAATCTCTGCTTGCTTTCTGTAAGCAGTAAGATACTGCAGAATAACAACTATTGTATCAAGCGGTGTGTGGCTTTTTAAATTAGTTCCTGGCATGAGCTTGTTTATTTCTTATTCCCTCCTGGAGAGGCTGTCTTTAAGGCTTCCCTGCCCATGAATATTGGGAAGAAGTCTAATTACTGCAAGTTTGTATATACATTTTTTCTTCCTGCTTTCTTACAGAACAATGTTTAGGCACTGGTGACTTTAGTGGTTTATGAAACTCTATTCTTCTGTAAATTCAGTAACTAGATATGGCCAAGCTAGGAAATTTGAGGACCGACAAATCAAAGTGTCTGACGTGGCTCTAGGAACCAAAACTCAGGCTAGCTACTGGAGGTCATTGTAGTTTTTTAAAAAAGTTATAACTATCACTGTTAGGAGACATCCGTATGGCTTGTTAGCATTTTCAGCCCCTGGAGCAGAAGCGAGGGATTCACATCCCATACTAAGGTCTCATTATCAGTACCGACAGCAGTGCAACAGAGTACTGGGAGGTCACTGCATTGTTAGAAGTCTGATAAATTAGATCAGTTGCCTTGTAGATGTTAAAGACTTTATGGCAGTTTTTGCAAAGATATTGGTTAATCCTAGATTCAAAGCCTGCAGTCATTCTCTCAACAAAACCTTGTCACATGTGTCTATATGATGTTTGTTCTGCTGGTGTTTAAATGGTTTCCAAAGACAAGGCTGTACACCCCATTTTGTGTGTCCTGGACCCTGTCTCGATATCTTGAGTAGGAAAGGTGCTTTATAAAGCATCTAAACCTTGGCACCAGAGCTGGGGCTAACAGGAGTCTCTTGTTCTGGAGATCAGCTAAGTAATGTAACTTGGGCAATCCAGAAGGTTTGAAGACCAAGCTAATCCCAGAGTTTGATTTGGCTCTATGAATCAAAACACTAGTCAAGCCACTACAGTTGACAATACACATCTGAAAAAGAAAATACGTAAAATGATACAGTGTAGCAAGTCACTGTGACAGCCAGGGAGTAATGCCAGTATATTCACCCTGGCATGATTCTTCTTTGGCATGTCCTCTTTTATAATCACAAGGCCCAGACCTTCATCTCAAGCCAGGCTTCTTTGGCCTGCCCACTCCATTAACAATTCAATGCATTTAGCATAACTGGTTAAATAATTCAAATTGGTTTCTGAAGCTATATTAAAAACCCTGCAGATTAACAATTTATACTTTCCACTCCAATAGCACCTTCCTCCTGAGGATCTCAAAGTGCTTCACAGACTTGAACAAATTTAGCTTCACAGGCCTCTTGTGGGGTAGGTAAGTATCAGTAGATTCTAAGCTCTGTGTGGCAGGGACTATTCATTTGTTTGAATAGTGACTAGTACAATAGACTACAATTTTGACTGAGAACTTTGGATGCTACTGCAGTTCAGATGATGATTGTGCTCAGTTGCCATATGAGGATAATGGGTGGATGGATGGGCCTTTAATCTTTCTGCTCCCTCAATGCAAAGTGAGAGACAAAGACTGAAGACCCTGCTGGGCTCCAGTGAAGTCCACAGGAATGTATGTGAATGGGAGCAGGATCAGCAATGCTTAATTTGTAACGAAAGAGGTGGCGGGGCTCAAGCTGGGTGGCGGGAGAGTGGTACTGTTACTTCTGCACTGCTGCTGCCAGCAATGCTGCCTTCAGAGCTGGGCAGCCAGAGAGTGGCAGCTACTGACCGGGCACCTAGGTTTGAAGGCAGTGCCGTTGCCAGCAGCAGCACAGAAGTAAGGGTGGCATGGTATGGTGTATTGCCACCCTTACATCTGTGCTGTGGCTGGCAGCAGCGCTGTCTACAGAAGCCCAGAGGTGCTGGGGCTATGAACTGCCAAGCCTAGCAGTGCCGGGACTGAGTCCTGGCAAGCCCCAGCACAAATTAAGCACTGGGGATCAGGCTGTAAGTGACTTAACCGAAGTTAGACAGGATTCTACAACAGAGCCAAGAATAGAAGCAAATCTCCTGCCACGTAGGCTTGTGTCTTCACTACAGAAGTGTATTTCATCCCTCCCGCATCAGTGGTGCATGCAAACCATTGAACTGATTTCTGCTTAAATCTTTCAGGAAACTATACATATGCTAAATGATTGATCAGAGCAGACTGCATTCAACACAACAGCTGTGCGTGACAGTTTTGCTTTGCAAAAATTAACACTGATCTTTTCAAACATAGTTGCAAATCTCATCCAACGTGAAATCTTCCCATTTTTAACAGTACACATGGCTCGTGAAATTCTGCCCCAGAAGCAATAGCATGACTTTTTGTAAAACTGAATCAGACAGAATTGCATTCTCTTTATTTTCATTTGTCATAGAAAAATTATAGTTGTATTCCTCTGGAAAGGTGCCTTTTGTTTGTGACAAATTAAAGTTGAAAACCAAAGAACAATTTAGTTTCTGCCGCTAAATGAAAAAAAAAAAAAGCTGGTTTCTCTTCTCTGCTGACAAGATTATTTTTCTTTTATACATATCTACTAAGAAAGCAACCAATCAATGCACCTTAGACTGTGCCTTGGTATTTTGGTGATGAAATACTGGATGGAATAATAGTGTTCAGTAATGAGCTCAGGCCTGATATTTTTGCAGTGGTGGTGTAACCCAGGTTTCTCACTGGTTGATCACTCACAACATAATTATGTCCTGCCAGTGGATTAACGGGGAGGCAACAGGGATCAGTCCAAAACTAAAGGAAAAGTCCAGCGAATGTGGCTTGCAGGAAAAGCAGGGCATAACAAAGTGCTGTGTAATAGTGGTTCACTGGAAAGAAGGGGCTGTGGATGATAAAAAGCTGACCTCATTTAAACTGCACATGGATACTGTTAGGAGAAATGCAGAGAGGGGATGCCACTATGAAAAGAAATCCCATTCCCCCTGTTATAGCACCATCCCATCTGTAGGTAAATGTGTCAACTCAGCCAGGATAATTGGCATAGCTTTTGGAGTGTTGCTGTGGTTCACAAATATAAACACAAGTGCAGTATAAAAGGCTAAATTGTTTCATGTATTGCCCCACTGTCACCTCAAGTTCTTTTCCAGCATTACTGATTTCCAGGTTTCTCCCTTGCACTGAATAACTGTCTTCTGGGTTGTTTCCCCCATTGTACTTGTTTGCATCTGAATCTCATTTGGTTGTTTTCTGCCCACATGCCTAATCTCTTTAGGCCTCTTAGTATTTCTCTTTCTCTTCTGACTGGTGTTTGCAACTCCTCCCACTTTAGTATCTGCAAATCACTAATGAGGATTTCAATAAGGCTGTACTTAATAGTGACTTCTGCACTAAACACCTCAACCCACTCAATCCCATTTGTGATTACTCCTCCTTTGGAGTCCTTTGTCTTAAATTTGTGTGCCAATGTTGAGATCCAAGTCTCTCAAGGTACATCTACATTTGGAGCTGGGGGTGTGATGCATAACTGCAAGAGACATCCTCGCACTAGCTCTTACTGAGCAAGTATGCTAAAAATATAGTGTAGCCATGGCAGCATGAGCAGCAGGAGGGGCTATCTGCCCTAAGTGTCTGCCTAGGATGTCTCACAGGCAGGTACTCAGGGCAGCTAGCCTGTCCCACTGCTTGCCCTGCTGTGGCTACATGCCATATTTAGTACAATAGCTTGGTGAGGGTTAGTGTGAATACGTCTAGCATGAGTACGTCTCCTGGAGCTGGGAATTATCTCCCCAATTCCAAGGGCAAACATACCCGCAGAGAAGAGTGTAACAAGGAGAAGACACAGAAGAGTTATATAAGAGAGAGGATGTTTTATTTACCTGCAATTCTCCTTCCATTATACTGAGGAGCCGGATTAAGTCCTCTTTAGAAAGTTCTATGGATTTCTTGTTCTTTTGTTCACCAGGTGCTGGTGATTTTAAGTGTCGTTTTACAGTCCCTGAGACCATGACCTCCTCTTCCTTTTGATGAGATTTGTTCTGTTTCTTGGCATCTTCCTGAAGGTTTTCATTCTCTGCATTGCTGACAATGGGCTTAGAACTGGAGAAATGCCCATTAGGAGAGCTTTCTCCACCTTGGTTTCGGGATCTCATCCCCACCTAGAGAGAGAAAATTATAAAGATGCATTTTCTAAGCATGTAAAACTATTTACACGAACACTCGATCTACAGCAGAATTATTGCGAAGAGGAAGAGCCATCTTTTCATTCTGAATACCAAGATTAATGTTATGCTCAGTGCAAAAGTGCTGAAAAGCTCCCCCACATCAATAAGTTTGTCTTTGGAAGCCGATGAATCAAAATATTGATTATAAACTTAATAGAGCCTTAAAACATGGTAACCATACTGAGATGAGTTGCATTCTGCGGTGCTTGAAATGATGTGGGAAACTGATAACTAAAATTTTCCAGTCTCTTTATTTTATCGTTCAGCATTCTTTTGGCTCACTGCAAGAAAAAATGAGAACACCAGGATTTGGAGGCACATCTTGATTTAACATGAGAGTTAGCTGAAAGATAAGACTGTACTTAACATTTATAAAAGCATATACCTTGAGTGTAAGTTTTCTAAGAGACAGAGTAAGGCGGAATGTGACAAACTAGCTTCTCATCTGTGGCGTGTTGGGTTCAATGTTGGTAACTGAGATAACCCTCTTATGCAGACACTCTTCATCATTTCCAGTCTTGATTATTGTGACATCAACCTCCCCATCCCTCCCTAACACCTACGTCACCTTCCTGGGTTCATACTAAACGGAGCTGTTGAAATAATCTATTCTGTATGTCACTCTGACCACAGAAACACCATTTAATCCTTCCATTGGGCCTCCTTTAACTACACCAAGTTGAAGTCCTCACTTTCAAGTGTCTTCACCACACTGTCCATCCCTACATGTCTGCTCTTACCAAGTTGCCTCCCATGCAGTTTTCACTCTGCCAAGAACAGCCCCATCTGTCAGTTTGTTAGCTTCTCTCACAAACATCTCTGTGTCTTCTTCTGTGCTGCCCTCCAAGCACACAATTCCCTTCTTGATCTGATCAGTAAGGTCATTATCCTCTGTTCCATCACATCTCTCTTTGAGACTCACCTAGGTCTCAATGCCTATTGGAAATCAGCCAGTTAGTTATGGCTCGGGTGGGGAGGTAGGATTTGTTTGCACTCAATTATAAAATGCAAAATATAGTCAAGTGTATATATCTGGACATATATCTCTACCCTCCCAGCCTTCATGTGTCACTAAGCTATGGTAAGGTGTTTGACGCAGGGACTGTGTCTTTCTAAGTATTTTTAGAGTGCCTAGCACCATGAGTCCCCAGTTACGATTTAGACTCTGGATGCTACTGTAATAGAACTATAAAATAGTAATAATGAATTTCGAGGTCTGTTTCAGGGCCAAATTCAGAGCTAAGGAGTAAGGAGGTATAAGTTAGACTCCCTTACATTAACTTTGTCACCCTAAAACTCAGACTTCCTTAGACCTACTTATTAATGTGTAAGACTTTAAACTGATGTAATTTATAAGCTGAACATTCAGAAGAAGGCATAAAAAAGTTTAAGTTAAAGGAAGGGGGGGCCTCTTCAACTTACTTTATTACACACACCCTGTTTCTTTTTGTGTTACACTCCTGTCTTCTGGCCCCTTTTCGTGAGAGTTGAGCCAATTTAGATTCCCTTAGACTTGGTTGGGTTAGGTAGGCAGATTCAGAACTAACGTGTAAAGGGGTTGAAGATATAATAAGTGGAAGTGAGTGGAAGGGAGTTTAGATGGAGCATAAATATAACAAACCTGTTTGAGGGACCTAGAGGAAGGTATAAATAACGATATCTTAGATACCCTCTAGACTTTCTTTGACATTCTTAGGGCTTGATTCTCTAATCACTTATACTGGGGTAAAACTGGTATAATTTTATTGACTTCAGCGGCATTACTCTTGATATACATGTTAATAAGAATAGAATCAGGCCCCTAGATTTTTCTCAGACTTGCCTAAATTCACTTCTGACTTTAGTTTCCACTTTGTTCTCTAGTCATAGGAGATGATTTTCAGCACCAGAAGTACTACCAGTTTGGTATAATTGCCAATCTGTGTTGATGAAAAACCCAGAATAGCAGATCAGTAATGACTTTGCAAATCTTAAGGTACACTGGCAAATCAGTGTGGGTAATCTTAGCCCTGGTCTACACTAGGACTTTAGGTCGAATTTAGCAGTGTTAAATCAAGGTAAACCTGCACCCATCCACACGATGAAGCCCTTCATTTCGACTTAAAGGGCTCTTAAAATCGATTTCCTTACTCCACCCCTGACAAGTGGATTAGCGCTTAAATCGGCCTTGCAGGGTCGAATTTGGGGTACTGTGGACACAATTCAATGGTATTGGCCTCCGGGAGCTATTCCAGAGTGCTCCATTGTGACTGCTCTGGACAGCACTCTCAACTCAGATGCACTGGCCAGGTAGACAGGAAAAGAACCGCGAACTTTTGAATCTCATTTCCTGTTTGGCCAGTGTGGCAAGCTGCAGGTGACCATGCAGAGCTCATCAGCAGAGGTGACCATGATGGAGTCCCAGAATCGCAAAAGAACTCCAGCATGGACTGAACGGGAGGTACAGGATCTGACCGCTGTATGGGGAGAGGAATCCGTGCTATCGGAACTCCGTTCCAGTTTTCGAAATGCCAAAACCTTTGTCAAAATCTCCCAGGGCATGAAGGACAGAGGCCATAACAGGGACCCGAAGCAGTGCGCGTGAAACTTAAGGAGCTGAGGCAAGCCTACCAGAAAACCAGAGGGGCGAACGGCCGCTCCGGGTCAGAGCTCCAAACATGCCGCTTCTATGATGAGCTGCATGCCATTTTAGGGGGTTCAGCCACCACTACCCCAGCCGTGTTGTTTGACTCCTTCAATGGAGATAGAGGCAACACGGAAGCAGGTTTTGGGGACGAAGACGATGATGATGATGATGATGATGATGATGATGATGATGAGGTTGTAGATAGCTCACAGCAAGCAAGTGGAGAAACCGGTTTTCCCGACAGCCAGGAACTGTTTCTCACCCTGGACATGGAGCCAGTACCCCCCGAAACCACCCAAGGCTGACCCGGCAGGCGGAGAAGGGACCTCCGGTGAGTGTACCTTTTAAAATACTATACATGGTTTAAAAGCAAGCATGTGAAAGGATTAATTTGCCCTGGTATTTGCGGCTCTCCTGGATGTACTCCCAAAGCCTTTGCAAAAGGTTTCTGGGGAGGGCAGCCTTATTGCGTCCTCCATGGTAGGACACTTTACCACTCCAGGCCAGTAACACGTACTCAGGAATCATTGTACAACAAAGCATTGCAGTGTATGTTTGCTGGCGTTCAAACAACATCTGTTCTTTATCTCTCTGTTATCCTCAGGAGAGTGAGATATCATTCATGGTCACCTGGTTGAAATAGGGTGCTTTTCTTCAGGGGACACTCAGAGGTGCCCGTTCCTGCTGGGCTGTTTGTCTGTGGCTGAACAGAAATGTTCCCCGCTGTTAGCTACGGTGAGGGTGGAGGGTTGAGGGGGTAGCCACACGGTGGGGGGAGGCAAAATGCGACCTTGTAACGAAAGCACATGTGCTATGTATGTAATGTTAACAGCAAGGATTACCCTGAAAGAGTGTAGCCACTGTTTTATAAAATGTGTCTTTTTAAATACCGTTGTCCCTTTTTTTTCCTCCACCAGCTGCATGTGTTTCAATGATCACAGGATCTTCTCCTTCCCAGAGGCTAGTGAAGATTAGAAAGAAAAAAGAAAAAAACGCACTCGTGATGAAATGTTCTGAGCTCACGCTGTCCTCCCACACTGACAGAGCACAGACGAATCCGTGGAGACAAATAATGTCAGAGTGCAGGAAAGCACAAAATGACCGGAAGGAGAGGTGACGGGCTGAAGAGAGTAAGTGGCAGGCTGAAGACAGGGCTGAAGCTCAAATGTGGCGGCAGCGTGATGAGAGGAGGCAGGATTCAATGCTGAGGCTGCTGGAGGATCAAACCAGTATGCTCCAGTGTATGGTTGAGCTGCAGCAAAGGCAGCTGGAGCGCAGACTGCCACTACAGCCCCTGTGTAACCAACCGCCCTCCTCCCCAAGTTCCATAGCTTCCATACCCAGATGCCCAAGAACGCGGTGGGGGGGCCTCCAGCCAACCAGCCACTCCACCACAGAGGATTGCCCAAAAAACAGAAGGCTGGCATTCAATAAATTTTAAAGTTGTAAACTTTTAAAGTGCTGTGTGGCATTTTCCTTCCCTCCTCCACTAGCCCTTCTAGGCTACCTTGGTAGTCACCCCCCTATTTGTGTGATGAATGAATAAAGAATGCATGAATGTGAAGCCACAATGACTTTATTGCCTCTGCAAGCGGTGATCGAAGGGAGGACAGGAGGGTGGTTAGCTTACAGGGAAGTAGACTGAGCCAAGGGGCGGAGGGTTTCATCAAGGAGAAACAAACAGAACTTTCAGATCGTAGCCTGGCCAGTCATGAAACTGGTTTTCAAAGCTTCTCTGATGCGTACCGCGCCCTCCTGTGCTCTTCTAACCATCCTGGTGTCTGGCTGCGCGTAACCAGCAGCCAGGTGATTTGCCTCAACTTCCCACCCCGCCATAAACGTCTCCCCCTTACTCTCACAGATATTGTGGAGTGCACAGCCAGCAGTAATAACAGTGGGAATATTGGTTTCACTGAGGTCTAAGCGAGTCAGTAAACTGCGCCAGCGCGCCTTTAAACGTCCAAATGCACATTCTACCACCATTCTGTACTTGCTCAGCCTGTAGTTGAACAGCTCCTGACTACTGTCCAGGCGGCCTGTGTACGGCTTCATGAGCCATGGCATTAAGGGGTAGGCTGGGTCCCCAAGGATAACTATAGGCATTTCAACATCCCCAACAGTTATTTTCTCTTCTGGGAATAAAGTCCCTTCCTGCAGCTTTTGAAACAGACCAGAGTTCCTGAAGATGCAAGCGTCATGTACCTTTCCCGACCATCCCACGTTGATGTTGGTGAAACGTCCCTTGTGATCCACCAGAGCTTGCAGCACTATTGAAAAGTACCCCTTGCGGTTTATGTACTCGCCGGCTTGGTGCTCCAGTGCCAAGATAGGGATATGGGTTCCGTCTATGGCCCCACCACAGTTAGGGAATCCCATTGCAGCAAAGCCATCCACTATGACCTGCACATTTCCCAGGGACACTACCCTTGATATCAGCAGATCTTTGATTGCATGGGCTACTTGCATCACAGCAGCCCCCACAGTAGATTTGCCCACTCCAAATTGATTCCCAGCTGACCGGTAGCTGTCTGGTGTTGCAAGCTTCCACAAGGCTATTGCCACTCGCTTCTCAACTGTGAGGGCTGCTCTCATCTTGGTATTCATGCGCTTCAGGGCAGGGGAAAGCAAGTCACAAAGTTCCATAAAAGTGCCCTTACGCATGCGAAAGTTTTGCAGCCACTGGGAATCGTCCCAGACCTGCAACACTATGAGGTCCCACCAGTCTGTGCTTGTTTTCGAGCCCAGAATCGGTGTTCCACAGCATGAACCTGCCCCATTAGCACCATGATGCATGCATTGGCAGGGCCCATGCTTTCAGAGAAATATGTGTCCATGTCCTGATCACTCACATGACCACGCTGACGTCGCCTCCTCGCCCGGTATCGCTCTGCCAGGTTCTGGTGCTACATATAATGCTGGATAATGCATGTGGTGTCTAATGTGCTCCTAATTGCAAAAGCCTCCATGCTTGCCTTGGTATGGCGTCCTCACAGAAAAAAGGCGTGGAACGATTGTCTGCCATTGCTCTGATGGAGGGGGGGCGACTGACGACATGGCTTACAGGGTTGGCTTACAGGGAATTAAAATCAACAAAGGGGGTGGCTTTACATCAATGAGTATTTCAGGCAGGATTTCACGGAGGGTTCCAATAAGAAATGGTGCACCTAAGTAATTGTTCTTATTGGAACAAGCAGGTTGGTCTGGCCTCTGATTGATACATGGCTAGATTTACCTCGCTGCACCTTCTCTGTGAGTGACTGCAGTGTGACCTAGAGGAATGAGTCCCCTAGATGGGGGCGGAGGGGGAAGCAAATGAGTACAAAACAAATCTGGTCTATTTCTTATTTTGATCCACTCCATCTATCTTTTACATCTTTGGCTGGCAGCAGACGGTGCAGAAGGACTGCATGCCATCCACATCTCATGGCTGCTCGGCAGAAGATGGTACAATAGGACTGCTAGCAATCCGTATCGCCTGCCTGCTCACCATAAGATGGTTCAATAGGACTGACTGCAGGACTAAAGAGAATGACCTGGTCAAGTCACTTCTAATGTAGTCCCTGCACCCAGGTCTGCCCAGGTGCTCCTGGCCGACGTGGCCAGGAGCACCTCGGACATGATGATGATGGCTACCAGTCCTATTGTACCATCTGCTGCCACAAGGCAATGGGTTGCTGCTGCTGTGTAGCAATGCAGTACCACGTCTGCCAGCACCCAGGAGACATACGGTGACGGTTACCTGAGTGGGCTCCCTGCTTGCTGTGGTATGGCGTCTGCACAGGTAACTCAAGAAAAAAGGCGCAAAACGATTGTCTGCTGCTGCTTTCACGGAGGGAGGGAAGGAGGGAACGGGGGCCTGACGATATGTACCCAGAACCACCCGCGACTATGCTTTAGCCCCATCAGGCATTGGAATCTCAACCCAGAATTCCAATGGGCAGCGGAGACTGCGGGAACTGTGGGATACCTACCCACAGTGCAACACTCCGGAAGTTGACGCTTGCCTTGGTACTGTGGAAGCGCTCCGCCGAGTTAATGCACTTAATGCACTTAGAGCATTTTCTGTGGGGACACACACACTCGAATATATAAAATCGATTTCTAAAAAACTGACTTCTATAAATTCGACCTTATTCCGTAGTGTAGACATACCCTCACATAGAGCCTAGAAGGATTTACACTTAAGTTGATTCTAGACAGTGCTATAAATATCTTGTTTAGATTAGCCTTAATTTTTCGTAATGTCATTCACAGTGTGCCTGATTGTTTTTTTTTTTTCATTTTCATCTGTTATATACTGGTTTAATGCTGTTGAATTCAATGAAGTCTATCCTGAGAAGAGAATCCAGCCCAGTGTTTTTAAGCAAGAGAGTCTCATAATGAGGTTGCTTGCATTGTAGGGTTATTTCCACCCAGACAATATGTGATACAGGTATACAATAGCTACTAACTTCCTGAAAGCCTACACAGTATATTATTCACCAGACAGTTTAGATTTATCACAAGAACTATGTTTTCTAAAAACAGATCTCCATTATGAGCATGAACAATACCTGAGGAGTTCAGGAAATCTTTTGGGTCTCAGGTTTATAATGGAAAAATAAACACTATACTATGTTTCCTTTCAGATAGGGCTACTCAATTTGTTTGGTTGTAATGGGTTTTAAACTCCATAACCATGTTTCCTCTCCAAGACGGAGCACTTGGGATTTACTTTGTCTCTATTTTCTATGTATTTCCTTTTGAGTCCCTCTGGTGTGCAGCCTCCAGCCACAAGAGCACCTAAAACATTTTTCATGGTTTAGACTTGAGAGTGAATGATTTCGTGGTTTTAGAGCAGTGGTGGGCAATCTGCAGCCCTCGGGCCGCACGCAGCCCGTCAGGGTAATCCTCTGGCAGGCCGCCAGACAGTTTGTTCACATTTGCATGGCTGCCCGCAGCTACCAGTGGCTGCGGTTCGCTGTTCCTGGCCAATGGGCGCTGCAGGAAGTGGCGTAGGCCACAGTAGAGTGTCCTATAAATAATAAGGAAAAGATGAATGCTGTGATTATTTACTGGAACCTATATTATTGTTCTGGGCATACATAGATTCTTCAGTTTTCAAAAGTTAACACATACAAGTTTTTTTGAAATGTTCTTTCCTTTTATTGTAAGAAATCTTTGTGAGTAATTTGCTGAGTAGAATGTCAGGAGAGGGTAGACTATCCGTTGTTCCAACCCTTTTTCTTCTATCTATTGTTATATAACCTCACTAGGGTTCCTGGAATAACAGGCCAGATTGGAATATATTGTTACATTAGCTGTGGGTTTATTAGAATCAGATCATGCAAAGATTTTTCTGAACCTAGCAGAGAGTCCTTATGATAATCAAACATGCTGATTTTGGCTATATAGTGGTTTCTCTTCTCAAAACAAAAAATAGCGTGAGAGTTCAAAAAAAGACTGCTGATTTGGACCCATACTATGGTCATTGGCTGTGGACACAAATTGTCATCTGAAGATTAACAGTAGATCTGAAGAAGAGAAACACCATACGGGAGTGCTGTGTTTCTGTGACAGGCTAACAATACACTGCATGTATGTCCTATAAAAGGCTTTTTAGAGATGAGTCCAACCTGAAGCCATTTCTCGAAATTCCTCTCCCTCAAAGTTTGGCATTCGGGTACTATGAAACACAGATTTGAGTCATCCCTGGCTTTGGTTTTACAAAACACTCCGATGCCAATTTGAGTTATGCTACACATGTAGCCAGAAGAGAATGTAACCCTAATGACTAACACTATGAAGAACGGAACAAACGTTAACCCTTTGTAGTTCTGCAGTTTCCTAAGTCTCCAGGAATAAAAAAGGCTAGAGCACTACCCCACTATGCTCTCTAGCTGCCTTTCTTCTCCTCTTATGGGTCACAGACTACCTGTACATCTGAAAAATCAAACTAAATACGAGGGTTTTATTCCTTTTACCTTTACCAAATGTAAAGTAATTTATCAGGGGGGAGAGGGGGATTGAAAGATCATGTCCTTTTGTGATGGAGGATGTCAGGTGCTTGTTTAAGTACAGAAAGAAAAGGAGTACTTGTGGCACCTTAGAGACGAACCAATTTATTTGAGCATGAGCTTTCGTGAGCTACAGCTCACTTCATCAGATGAAGCTCATGCTCAAATAAATTGGTTCGTCTCTAAGGTGCCACAAGTACTCCTTTTCTTTTTGCGAATACGGACTAACACGGCTGTTACTCTGAAACCTGTTTAAGTACGGGTATCTGTACACTCGGTATCACGGGACAAACTCTTGCCTTGGTGCTTAGATAACCAAGCTGCAGGCTGATGATCTTCACCGGGACCAGGGAGGACGTGCCCTCTCCCCCAGGGCACTGCATGGCTGCTCTATTTGAAATAACACCAGCAATGCTCCATGAGGTAGGGAGAAGAGCTGGTGGATCCACAGGTCACACCCCTGCCTCTTTCTGCCAGCCTAAACTCATCTGTGAGCATGAGTGCAGTGAGACCCATGCAAGTGGTTCACGGTCCCTGTGCAAGGCTCCACATCCTGCCTGCCCAATGCATTGGAACAGCACTGCTGATGTCAGGGAGCACAGCAGCCACGGAGGAGAACCTGGATTTGGCCCTATTGGCACTGTCTGGTTTCTGACAAACAGAATGGGGGAGGGGGGTGTAGTATAAAATATATTGATATCTAATGTATATTACTGCTTTCTACTATCAATGGAATGGATGGCTAAACATCCCCTAACGTACTTTGGTGAACAAGAACTTTTTATGTTTGTAGAAAACACTTTAAAAAATAGAAAAAGACCTGCTCTCTGAGGTGCAGTATTGGTTGCCTTAATTTCTCTCTTTTTCTCATATTTTTAAATCAAATTATTTATTTGTATACCTTTACGATTTTCTTTTCCCATCAATAAAATGTGTGCTGGATGTGAGAAATTTCTGCATTATTTTAAATGAAAAAATATGTATGACTCAGTTTCCCACTTACTTGCGTATTGTGTATTAGCCTCTGGGACAGGGAAATCAGAGTGTTGGTCAGGTAGGCATGTCTGGGTTGGTATGAATGAGCTATCAAGGACTTCAACAACATATGAATGGAGTTACCGTGGCGATATAAAGGACGACCAACAACTGGACATTACTTTTAATGAGACAAGGTGGATAAGCATGGGTAGCGGGTGAAGCTTCCTGTTGAGGAGGCTAGCCCCCTGTCCCAGCTCTTCTGACCAAGGCTCCATCCCCGCTCACTGCTCTTGGACCCTCCCTCCTATCACCCCAGCCAAGGGGCTGAGAGCTCGGTCAGGGCCGTGGGGGGAGGCTGAGAGGTTGGCCCTGCATGGCAGAGCTCTCTGCCCTGGCTGGAGCTTGGAGACCCTCTCCCATTCTGCCCCTTATGCCTGCAGCTCCGCCCACGTTCTGTCCCCACTCCACCTTTTCCACCCTGAGGCCCCGGCCCCTGCTCGCTCCTTCCACCACCACTCCCCTCCCCCACTGCGGCCCTGAGATTGGAAAAGCTCTGTTCCCCTACTGCCACAGCGGGGATCAAGAGCTCTTCCAGCCACAGGACCGTGGTGGGGGGAGATTTTTCTGGGGGCCCCAAATCTGCCACTAATCCCCACCCACCCCCCATAGCAGCGTAAGGTTTGGAGAGGCTTAGCCTCCCTTGCCCCCATTGCTTGCCGCCTATGTGTATGAGGTAATATCTTTTATTGGACCACCTTCTGCTGGTGAAAGAGACCAGCTTTTGAGCTTACATAGCACCGAAGAAGAGCGCTGTATAAGCTCAAAAGATTGTCTCTCTTTCACCAACAGAAGTTGGTCCAATAAAACATATTACCTCACCCATCTTGTCTCTCTACTATACTGGGACCAACGCAGCAATTAAATTTTGAATGACTGCCAATCAAGGGAGGCTGAACATGTGAAAACAGCCTGTCTAAAGCTTGAAACAAGGAACTGAGATGTTAGGGGTCAGACATAAGAACTCTGCTGCTTAGTGTAATGGATTTGAATTCAGGATGCTTGGGCAAGAGAGGCAGGTTGGGTTGCTACCATAGACACTCTTGCACGCTTTTCTTTTCCATTCTAACCTAAGGACCTACATACTGTCTTTCCTTTGACTAATAACTGCTGGCTTGTTTTGAACAGGCTGTCACTGCTAACATCTCTCTCAAAGGGATAGTGTCTCTGACAGGAAGTCAGGTTCTTTTGGACTTGCTGAAAGAGCCATGGTGAGAAATAGGAGAACTAAGCCAAAAGGCCCAGTCTCAGGGCAAGTCTACACTACAGCGCTACATCGGCTGGTGTGGACATGTTGTATCAACCAGACAAGGTACTAACAAGCTTCAACAGGACTTTATTTTCAAAGTGGAAACCTCTTTACCAAGCTGCTGCTGCACCCTCTGTAGCTTTCTCCCAGCCTCTCAACTCCTCCCCTCTCCTTCCTGTTTCCTGTCCTTTCAGACTCCTAACAGCCAGTGCTCCCAATGCTAATAATTACAAGCAATATCTAAATACCACAGGACAGCACAAAACTTGTGTCCCTCGGGGGGGAGGGGGAATGTTTTTCACACCCTGGAGCGATGAAATTTATATCGATTTAAGCGGTAGTGTAGAGCTGCCCTCCGTGTACTGGACCCACTGGGCTCTGTCTTGCCAAAAATGGAGGACCTTGCACTAAAGGGTTACACTCTCAGAGAGATTGTCTAAGGGTCAGAGAGACGCTCACCCCAGAGATCCACGACAAAGCATTATAGCATGTGAATTATAATGACCACACAGTTTCTCCACTGAGAAAAGTACTTTAGTTTTGTGCGTGAGAATTGCTATTTAGGAACTATTTGCCTATCAAAACATTTTCTGAAACTTCCTCAGTCATTGTGAGTTGATATAATGTTCTTCAAAACAAGACAGTTTCACAAAACTAGTGATATAACCTTCAGGGCAAATCCAGTGGACACAGAGTACAAAGCATGTGGTTTATGTTAGTGTCACTTTGATGGCTTCATTGATTTCAAGCGAAACTTTCAGTTACATTAGCTGCTCTTGAGCAATCCACTTTATCTAGCTAAGGAGTGGCATGGACTTGTTTCACAGGGAGTCATGTCCAGCTGCCTTCAACTGGAAAGGCATTTTGGCTATACTGACTGAGGGATAATCAGGAGAGGAATTTAGGTCACCACCTACTTAAAATAAACTTTTATCATTTCATCTGTGTCTGTTTCATAGATTCCAAGACTGCAAGGGTCCATTGTGATCATCTAGTCTAATTTCTTGTGTAACACAGGCCAGAGAACTTCCCCAAAATAATTCCTAGAGCTTAACTTCTAGAAAAACTTCCAGTCTTGATTTAAACATTGTCAGTGATGCAGAATCCACCAAACACTTTGGTAAATTGTTCCAATGGTTAATAACACTCGCTATTAAAAATGTATATGCCTTATTTGGGGGGATTTACTGTCCTTCCTAGCCTAGTACACCCAGTGCATGTGTTCTCACATAGCAAAGTGCCCACCTACCACTACAGTGCTTTTTTCCTCATTATGATGCAACCTAATTGGGTATCTGGGATGCTTGTTTTTTAATCTGATGTTACAACAAAGTTTGGTTTTAAAAGAAAGTCACTGGTATCACAGTACTCAAGTAGCTGGCTATTTTTACTGCACTGTACATGACTCTAATTCGTTTCCCACTAGGATGTCAATAGGAGTTTTGGCATTGATTTCAGTGAAATCAGAATTTAGCCTACAAATACAGTGTACTGTATAATGGATAGAGCCAGACTGTGCCATTAAGGCACAGGGCTGTAGTGGGGCAGCATAACTGATCCAATGCCTTTTAAGACCAGGTTTACACTAGACACTTACTTTGATATAACTACGTTGCTCAGGGATGTGAAAAATCCACACTCCTGAGCAGCATAGTTATACTGACCCTAATCCCCCTTGTAGACAGTGCTATGTCAGCAGGAAAGCTTCTCCTGCAGACATAGCTACTGCCTCTTGCGGGAGGTGGAGTTATTAAGCCAAGGGGAGAGCTTTCTCCCGTCAGCTTAGAGCATCTTCACCAGACATGCTGCAGTTGCACCAAAGTAAATTTGTAGTGTAGACCTGCCCTAAGCTCCCCAGCAACCTGCACCACCTTTCTAAGGTGTAGCATGTGTGGAGGGGACAGGAGTAGCTGGGTTATTGCCTAGACTCCTCCTGCCCCTCTCCATCTGTTCTGAGTAACTTGTCCCACAGTGGATGTTAGCATGGAACATGCCTTATTCTCAGGAAATTGCAGCACTGTAGTTGTGACTGACCTGTTTAGGAAAAAAGGCTCATAACAGGCCTGACTTTGTGGGGTAGTGAGTACGCTCCACTTCTGGGTACTAAGTATCTTTGATTCACATTAACTTTCATGGACGTTGAGGTTTACCCAGCACCTCTTCATAGACATGTAGTTCCTTGAAGAATTGGGTTATGGGTATTTTGTCCTTTGCATATTTTTTCTCCTGCTTTCCACTCTCTGAAGTTCTTCCATTCCTCTAGAAGAGCAGCTCATGACCTTTAATGTAGACTTTAAAGAAACCTTGTCACCATTAATTTTAGTCTACACTTATTAAACATTTGCTTCATCATGTGACAGCAAGAACATGCCTGGAAGATTACCAGGCAGGCAATGCAGTCTAGCTGACCTATCAAAAACTTTCTTTGCTCCTGAAGTGGAGAATCCTTGGTATTAGATAAACATTAATCATTTCTGTATTGTTAACAATATAGAACCAAGCTTGTATCCCACAAGGTAAAATACACAGTGAACTTATGAACCACACTTAATCTTTGTTAAGCAATTTTTGTTTCCTGTCAGAGGGTACAGAGGCCGGATTCCTTGCTGCAAACACCACAACCAAGTTCAACACCAGCTGCATTATCTACAGAGTGTTATATAAACCCTTGTCCCCCACCCCATATGTCTTTTACCTTCTCCCTAGGCACAAGATGGGGGAATCACCCCCTCCTTACAATCATGGGCTTCTCTAGCTCTTCCTTCTCCAGTTTCTCTTTTAACTGTTCTCAGCTGAGGTGTTGAATCACCTTGTTAACTGGTGAATCATCCAGTCCTTAATCAATTATCTCCTCAATTTGGCCCATGTGGGGAAACTGCCAAGTGCACAGAGTGCTGAGTCAGCCATAAGCTATTCACACTCTGTCACACTCCCACAACAATGGATTTTCTGTTTCCAAAATGGCAGGAAATGGGTATGCTGATAATACATGCAGCTGTTGGCTCTTCCTTCTAGTCCCTTGTCATTGTCCTTCCAATGACCCAGGAGTGATGTATCACTGCCCCAGCCCTAAGAGTGATATAGCACTGTTCCAGCATGATGTGGAAATTAAAGTCTAATCCTTCACTCTTTGGGGCCCAACAACCTCACGGTTACTTAGAAATGTGTTACAGCTAGTTCAGAGTGAAAATAAGACACAGACAATCAGGAAACAATGCTTTTGTATTAGAGGCTGATTTTTTACACTTTAATTAAAACATGGAAAACGATTACAGATAAATTTTATGTTTGACTTTTAAAAACTGGTGGGGGGGGAGCAAAAAAGAAGATACAAACAAATACAAGCACACCCAAGACAAAACCAGCAGCACTATCCACAGCAATAGAGTCAAAAGACGAGCCCTGTCCTGCAGCGTGTCCTGCTAACTCTAATTCGGCTATTGACCAAAGCGGAGAACCAAATCGCTCACAGCAGCTCCCTCTCTTTTGTGTCACGGGAGCTCAGGCTTGAACACCAATGCTAGTCTCCATCTAAGTACTGTGTAATCATTCCACCCAAAGGACAGAACTGCAGCTTAAGAAAGGCACAGTCCCTCTGAAATCTAGCCAGTTTCAAAAATGAGTTAAAAGTAGTTTCTGATACTAAACCAGTCCCAGAGTCACACTGACAATTTTTGTGGTATTTACAATAATATTTTCCTATTTTAGTGTTTTCATTTTTAAAAAAAAAATCTCTTCTCCTTCTCCTTTGCCTGGTTGCTGTGTGAAAAATCCACACAACCAAAATAAATAAATAAATAAATAAAGCCCTAGCTGGCTTGACACAGGAAACAGAGACACTCACTATAAACAAACAGTAAACAAACTGGGTAGGAAAAATAGAGCAGCACTCTCATTTACAGTAAGGGTAAGGGGTAGGTCAATTCTTTGCAGGCAGAGGTATGCTTTCAAAGTAGGAGGAGTTCTTTTAAGCCACCACCCTTGTTAGTGGGTGTTTGGAGGTGCTTCAGCTCAGAGGGAGGTCTGAGAAGCATTGAGCCTGAAATAGCACCATGTTCCACTCGTGCTCGAAGATTGATGCTGCTACCACACTCCTTCAAAGATGGCAGCAACATTCCCGCTTCAAGCCAGGCCACTTCTACTGGCTGTACAAGGAGTGGGGAAGATGATAATCCAGCTCTGCCTCTCCTTGTTCTCCTTAGGAGGGCTCACACTCTCCAAGCACAAGACACTTGAGTTGTTACTACCATTTGTGCAATGAAAGAGGAAAGGATTCTTATGTCCTCTACCTGTTTTGCTTCCCTGTGCAAGGCTGACAATCTGTCCCGAATTATTTTACCACAGGGTTCTCAAACTGGGGGTTGTGACCCCGCAGGGGTCACAAGGTTATTACATGGGGGGTCGCAAGCTGTCAGCCTCCACCTCAAATCCTGTTTTACCTTCAGCATTTATAACGGTGTTAAATATATAAAAAAGTGTTTTTAATTTATTAAGTGGGGGGTCACACTCAGAGGCTTGCATGTGAAAGGGGTCACCGGTACAAAAGTTTGAGAACCACTGTTTTACCAGCTCTTCAGTGAGTACCATCCAAATGTATTGGAAAAATTAAAGAACCAAAGTTAACCTGCACCATGTATATGTTTTCATTGGTTTGAAAGACAGCAATGCTACATGCTGACAAGGAGCAACATAAAATACTGCACAAATACCCCCCTCTGTGCACTGATGGTGACCTCATATGCTTCAGTGGCTTTCAGATATAGGAACCAAATTCATGTATCTCTTCTAATGTTTTGATTTTAAAAAATTCCCAGCCAATTGCTTGACTTGAAAAGAATGATTTAAGATCATTCTTATTTATGAATCTACATGTTGAGTCGGTTTTACTCTATTCTTGACCATCCTGTCCATTCTAGTTTGCTGAAAGCTTCTCCTGTCTTATTAGCTCAGAGGGAGAAAAAGATGCTAAACTGAAAACATACCACAGCTACCTTAAATATTGGGGAGCAAAAAAGATCCAAATAAATATTCCCACATAACACCATCTTGTTTTCACATAACTGAAACTACACACTGTCAGAATCACCTTGCTTTAAGGCTGTCACCTCTTAAAATCCTGTTTCAACATGGATACAAGGGAGGTGAATATCATTTGTCCCAGTCAGCCAGGCTTCCTACATGTCTCTAAGTTTGTTTTTAGTGATACAGACCCTTGAATTTTCTTTTTGCCACTAGTGCATGGTAAAAATTACTCAATTATTTTAAAATAATTAATATCAATGCAAAGATATGGAAAAGGGGCTCCTTCAAACCACATGGGGAAGTTTGAAATGTTTTAATTACAGTTCAGTCAAAATCTGCTGCAGTGTGGAAGCACAAGTGTATCAGCATTGGGCTAATGCATGAGAGCCAGAAAAAGAAAGTGACCATTGTGGCTTTAGGGTCAGATTTTCAAAATTGCTCAACACCAAAAATTCCCCCACTGTGACACTTATGGCCAAAAACAGCTCAGCAACACCCAACATGCTGAACGCTCCTGAATATCTGGACCTGATTTAGGTGCCTAAATAGGAAATGAGCTCATTTGACTATCTAGTCCCAGTTCCTTGAGCTGAACTCTTTTTGGAAAATCTGGCCCCTATTGCCCAAGATAAGTAAATATGACAAACAATAATGTATTTTTAAAATTATTTTTGCATTGGTAATGTAAAGTGCTATTCATAAAAGATGTACTGGTAGTAACAGAGGTATATTGCAAAAAATACATTGGCCAAAATTTTCAAACGCCAATGACTAGTATTAGGCACATGATGTAAAAGTGGCCTGGTTTTCAAAGTCACTGAAGGGCATTGTGCAGGTGCCAAGTACCTTTGAAAATCAGGCCGTTTTTTAGGTACCTAAATATGGATTTAGGTGCCTAATTTTAGGCATTCAGGTCTGGAAAATGCACAAGAAAAGATTAGGGATCTATAAGGTCCTGGTTGGCAAATTAGACTAGAAAGATGCCTACAAGTAGAAAAATCACGATTCCTGAAGAATTATACATAAACTGAGAAAATATTTTCCCCAGTAGTTTTGTGCTAAGAGCTACTTATTTGTTTATTTTAATATTTTTCAGCCGACCACCAAGGAATGGTGGGCAACAGATAAAGAATTATGGGCTTATTTTCCCAGGAGTGTTTGCAACCCCTGCACGGGAAAGGAACTTCACTGTTGGGGAAGTGCTGAAGGCGATGGAGCTGTTGCCCTCTCCTGAGTGTTTTGCCAGGGACAGCAGCTTTATATTCCTGCCAGGGAGCCAGCCTGACTCTAACCTGCCTTGGGAGCTGTAATGCCCAATTCCAGCTCACCTAGCATAACAGGGGTCACAGGCATTTTAAGCCACTGTCCTCACTCTTGGCAGACTTTCCACCACTGTGGATTGTCAGCATGGATTTTATTGGAAGAAATCTATGAAACCCAGGCAGTGAATTGGGCTCGATGCTTTTACCTCCCAACCATCTAAAAACTTGTGGTTGGTATAACTTAAAATATACAGTGAGGGGCAAGTAGAAAGTGTAGTTATACCAGTTGATATTCCCCTATACATCACTCCTGAATTATGTATTGGAAGATATTTTAAAGCCTACTCAATTTTCTAAATTGTAATTAATGAAAAGAAAAAAAACAGTAGAGATTTATATGCTGGAGAAAATGTGGCATCCTCCTTAACTATGCATACCAATAAGATGGCTACACAAGAGTTAAATAGCAAATGTTTCTGGATGGAAATGCTGATTATTATTATTAAAAGCTTAAACCTACCCCCGTATTTAAATTGCTCAAAATTACATCAATATAACTTTTTTATTTTGGGATGGATCTGCTAAGCAGGGGACAACACAACTCCCATCAGCCCCCTTCCCATTTGCACATCCCCATCCTCCTGGCCCGGTAAGGTGAACCAGAAAGTGGCCAGCCTGTGTTCGGAAGTAGCACCTACATGGTGAGTCAAGAGCTACAGAGAAATTAAATGTAGAGGGGAACCCCCAGGAACTGTATGCAAAAGTTAACCATGTGTGAAACAGGCTGTGACAGTTGGGTGCAAGTCTGTGTGAGACTTACGGGGTAGCAGCAGCAGCTGGGCTAGGAGCCAGTGCAAAGGGGCCCCAATGAGAGTCACTAACTGAGCCTGGCTTGGAAATGGGGAAGCTTCTATTTCCTTGACTAGAGACTGACCTAGACAGGGAACTCCAGGCCTGAAGAGTCCTAACCTTCTAATTGCTATTGCTCACTTTGAACTGTAACTGTTCAAGCCTCTGTATCTAGGGTATTAGCAACTTATCTCTTTCCTGCCAGCCCTAGTAAAATACCCTTTCACTTAGCTGTGTGGCTGAATGGTTACTGGGACTTGCCATAGCTAGTACCAGGGCTATCCCCTACAAGGCCTATCTGCTGAAATGCCTGCCTTTCAGGAAAGATGTGGACAAATTGGAGAAAGCCCAGAGAAGTGCAACAAAAATTATTAAAGGTCTAGAAAACATGACCTCTGAGGGAAGATTGAAAAATTGGGTTTGTTTAGTTTGGAGAAGAGAAGACTGAGTGGAGGGGCATGATAACAGTTTTCAAGTCCATAAAAGTTTGTTACAAGGAGGAAGGAGGAAAAATTGTTCTTAACCTCTGAGGATAGGACAAGAAGCAATGGGCTTAAATTGCAGCAAGGAAGGTTTAGGTTGGACATCAGGAAAAACTTCCTAATTGTCAGCATGGTTAAGCACTGGAATAAATTGCCTAGGGAGGTTGTGGAATCTCCGTCATTGGAGATTTTTAAGAGCAGGTTAGACAAATACCTGTCAAGGATGGTCTAGATAATACTTAGTCCTGCCATGAGTGCAGGGGACTGGACTAGATGACCTCTTGAGGTCCCTTCCAGTCCTATGATTCTATGCTTGCCTCCCTGGTACCTTACATGTTTGTTATACTCCAGCACTGAGCTGCTCATGCAATGACTGGGTTTGGGGCAGGGGAAATTAAATAGCAATTATCCTCTGTGGTCATGCTGTGTAATGGAAACCTTGGTCAGTTATGTTGGCACGTTAAAACCTAGTTAACCTATCCTGCTTCCCTAAATGAAGAGGCAATTTTCTTTATATACGCTTGACTATTTCTTCGCCAAATGTTATGATGTAAAATTATATCTATAAAAGTAACAAGATTTGGCAAAGAACAGAAATTTCCATTCTGCCCCACACCCTAACCTCATCCCCCCCCCCAAAAGAAAATATATCACATTAGGGTTATTCTTTGTAATGGAAACTTCTGGGAAAGCTAGAAGTACACTCTGATCTCTGATAATGTTCATTTCTAAACCACCAACAGAGCTTTTTCTCATCTCCCCCACTGCTTGCTCACACATGCACTGCTCTCTGTAGGTTTTTCATGGGCAACAGACATTTTTCACACCTGCTCAACTGAGAGTTTAATTGCAATTCTCCAGAGTGCAGAGTAACTGATTCTAGAATAATTATGCTCAGAGTAACTCAATTGGCCTAAATGCTCTGTATACAGTGAGAATACATCTTCCATACAGTTTTAGAGCAGTCAAGATAAAAAATGCACATAAAAGAAATAAATCCTTACCAGAGGTATTAATAACACTTCATATTATTAAAGCTGAAAGACTCTGTCAAATCAATTTTACTTTCAGGCGTTTGTGTCTTGTTCACTTTTTGCATTTCAGCAGACAGTTTGTCTTCACTGCACTGTTAGCTCAGCGTATAACTCAAATATTGGCCCTAGTCCAAATACGGTTGCCAATTGTCTGATCACACAAACCTAAACACCCTTGCCCTGCCCCTTCCCAAGGCCCCACCCACTCCACCCCCCCTCCCTCCATCACTCGCTCTTCCCCACCCTCACTCACTTTCACTGGGCTGGGGTCAGGGGTTGGGGTGCAGGAGAGGGTGCGTGCTCTGGGTTATGGGGCAGGGCCAAGGGGTTTGGAGTGTGGGAGGGGGCTCCAGGATGAGCCTGGGTCCAGGGGTTGGATAGCAGGAGGAGGTGTGGTGTGCAAGCTCTGGGAGGGAGTTTGGGTGCTGGAGGAGGCTCAAAGCATTGGGGTGCAGGAGAGGGTGAGGGTTTCAGGCTTTTGGAGGGAGTTTGGGTGCAAGAGGAGGCTGAGGGAGGGGGTTTGGGTGCAGGAGGAGGTGCAGGGTGAAGGCTCCGGCCAGGAGCCACTTACCTCAAGTGGCTTCTGGTTGGTGGCACAGAGGGCTAAGGCAGGCTCCCTGCCTGCCCTGGCCCTGTGCCACTCCCAGAAATGGCTGGCATGTCCCTGCGGCTCCTTGGGGGAGTGGCAGGGGACTCTGTGCACTGCCCATGCCTGAAAGCCCGCCCGCATGGCTCCCATTGGCTGCAGTTCCTGGCCAATGGGAGTGACAGAGTTGGTGCTTGGGGCAGGGGGAGCGTGCGGCGCCACCTGGTGCCCCCACCCGAAACCCCCACTGGGAGCCGCACGGATGTGCCAGCTGCTTTCGGGAGCAGTGTGGAGCCAGGGCAGGCAGGGAGCCTGCCTTAGCCCCACTATGCCACTGGACTGTCAGCACCTAAAATCTCCTGGTTTGGCTTTAGTAGCCTCTGAGAGCTAGGGCCTGATTCCGGGAGACTCCCAGCGAAACTGGGAGGGTTGATAATCCTAAGCCCGACTTTTGTCTGTACACAAATATCTCTAGCTCAAGTTAAGTGGTGCTTTCAACTGGAACTGTCTGACCCATCAGGAGGTATGGGTTGAAGGTGGTGTGATGGTAATGCTTGAGCTATTAATGCAGTATGGACTCATTTACTCTGTGCCTCTAACACTAAACATTCTGTGCTGTCTGAATGTTGTTTTGCAGTGTGAATGCTCTCACTGGAGCTACGCTAACTCCAGTGTGGATAACAGGACCTGATGCTTCAGTGAAGACAAGTCTTCAGCCTGGGAAACTGAATTAGACTGGTCAGTTTCCTTTTTGTTTGTAATCAGTTTCACTTTCTGATTTTCATGCAGCAGTAGGGTGATTCAGTGTTTGGGGTTCAAACACTGTAGACAAATATTGGAATCCAACCAAAAACATGATAAAACTATTTAAATCAATATTAAGCTTTGTAACTTGTTTAACCAACACAAATTTTAAAAGTGTAAGTTCTGATATAGTCCTTGAATTCATCTGTACAACATCATCAGGCATGATTCAAACAGTGACTTTAAGTAAACAAGTCAACAAAATCCCAATCTATTCTAGAACTGCTTAAATGATGTGGACTGATATGGACATTTTTAGACAGTAACTGCAGCTGGTGGCGTGTTGTGTGATTGTATTTCATTATGACACACTGTTAGTCTTTTTGTTACTGTTATCAGAAGACAGGTTTACATACAGAGCAGTAACAATATGCATATCCTTATGCTTGCTGTCGTGTTTGCAAAAGCATCTTTATTACAGCTGTGTTTATTGATACAAAAGCCAGTTACTGGTTTTTAGGCCAGGAACTGTGGGTCAAGAAAAAACACGTTAAAGGAAAGATTTTTTTAAAAGTAGAAACATATATCTGTGTGGTATTGTCTGATAATGTCCGGTATTGTTTATGGTTCAATGGATGGACTATAACATTGACCTTTATAACTACTAGAAACTACTGAGTACCACTGCAAGGGGAGTATCAGACACTGAGCATCCTTCAGACCTATGATTTGCTGGGGCAAGGATAAGTATGAAAGACAGAGAGTTACCATTGAAAGGATAAAGGGATCCAGAGCATAAAAATATCTTTAAAGCCCAGAAATTCTCTAACATTCTAAGCACTATGAACTGATCCATTCTCACAGAGGGTCAGCAGTCTCAGTTATCTCCCTCAGTTCATCCTCATAAGCCAGCTTGTTGTTCAGGGTGTGCATTAGCTATGTGCATTCAGTTCCTGAAGAGACCTAAATAAAGGCGAATCTCTCTACTCTGGTAAACCACAACATGCCTGAACAGCTCTGTATTTATACTTGTCATTCATTGGCCCATTTTACCTCAGACACATATTTATGGTGAGGAAATAAAAAGAGATTTGATCATCTTGAGGTATCCTTCCCCATCCAATAATTTAAATACTATGAGAAAACAAGATCTCAATATACTTTTACTTCATAATTACCCCCTGAAAACCAGAAACATAAATATGAAGAAAAGTACTAAAACCCTTGCACACCATGGGAAGCTAATACAATACTATTCCCACATCTATTGGTCAGTTCTATAAAAACAACGTTTATTGTACTTATTGACCTCTGGGGTTTTCTAGCTGTGATACCAGCCTCTAATGAAAAAGAAGATAAGCTGGAAAAAGCTCTATTATGAGGCTTTTCGAAACCTTGAAGAAATATTTCTAAAGCCATAAAGGAGAAGGCCTGAGGTAAATGCTTTGTTCAAGTAGTGGAATAATTATTGGGCTATAGAACGTCAACACATTTTTAAATAAGACTGCAGCATGATCCAAACACAGTTTACTTCGGTGTGACATTGGATAAGTCATTAACGTACCACAACCACTTGAGGAAGACAGTTATCACTCAGCACAACCTGCTCAGAGAGCCAGTTCAACCTGAGGCCCAGGCGCTTAGATCATCAGCCCTTGCCCTCTGCTATTCAACAGTAGAGTACTGTGCTCCTGACTGGTGTTGCTCGTCTCACACGAGGCTGGTCGATGTAGAACTTAACAAAGCTATGCATATTGTTACGGAGACTTTACGGAGAACTCCATTACCACGGCTACTGATATTTAGTGACATAACACCAGCCCATATTTGTCATGAAAAGGCCTGTGTCATGCTGCTGGCCAAGATCCGTGACAATAGCGACCTGCCATTGTATGCAGACTTCTTCAACCACCTGCCAGCTCACCTGTCTTCTAGACACCCTTTATGGTCATTTATGCCACCACAGGACATGACGATGGCATCTGCTTGGCGCAACGAGTGATCAGCGATTACAGTCATTAATCACCCTCTCACTACTGACCTAACCGTCTGTCCAGCAGGTTTTGATCCGCCAAGATACCTGTGGATATCTCTGAACCAGTTTTGAACAGGACAGAGCAACTGTGAAGCCAATCTTTTTAAATGATGGTTTTCTAATGACCACTTTAGACTATGTTGCATATCCTAGATGAGTGCCCACTGACTTATTCTGATGGTGGGCTACTGGCTCTCATCTGGCTGATGATGATGCCATTAAATGGCTGGGCACATTGCACATACATTGACGATGAGTTAGCACCTCTGCAGTGTGCAACCGAGGTAACATGTAAATTTTGCTCTCACTTATATAGTCTTTGTGTGTATATATATATACATATATATATAGTTGCACAGGGTATAGAAAACTAGAAATATTTAATGTTTCTGACCTGACAATTTAGTGCATGCAGTGTAGTTGTAGCTGTATCAATACCAGGATATCAGAGAGACAAGGTGGGTGAGGAAATATCTTTTATTGGACGAACTTCTGTTGGTAAGAGAGACAAGCTTTTGAGCCACATAGAATTCTTCTTCAAGTCCATGACCTTTCCATAAACCTGAACAACAGCTCTGTGTGGCTCAGGGGCATACACGGGGGGAGAGGGGGTCAAGCAGGGGCGTAGGGCCCCAATACCTGGCAGGGGCACAGAACTCCTCCAGCCCCGGGTCCAGGGTGGGAGCTGACTGAGCTCTTAGCTACAGCATTTGTCAGCCAAAACCCCTCTCCAGGAGCCAGCATTTTCCGGAGCTCACTCACCCCACCCATTTCTCTGCCTCCACCAATCAACAGCTGAGATGATACGGGTGAAAATCCTCCTAACCAATAGTAGAGAGGCAGTGAGCAGAGCCTCTGGGGGTGGGGCAGTCAAGGAAGGCATCAGTCGAGGGGGAAGCATGGGGTCCCTTGTTGTGGTAGCACAGGGTACCCTGTGGTGAGGGTGGGAGGAGAGGGGAGCACAGGGTCCCAGTGGGGCCACAGGGAGAGAGCAAGCTCCTCTGGTCTCAGGGATGGAGGCAGCACGGAATCTGCCCCTCCAAAAAGGGTCAAATTTTTATTCCTGTGAACACCCCTGGTGTGGCTTGAAAGCTGGTCTCTCTCACCAGCAGAAGCTGTTCCAATACAAGATATTTCCTCACCCACCTTGTCTCTGACAATTTACTGTCCTTCTCAATGAAATTAAAACTTTTCAGAACAAGATGTTCTCTTGGATGAAATATTTAATCTAAGGGACCTTTCTATCCTTATTAGTCTAAACATATTTCATTTCTTGGAAGCTGATTGGCTCCAGAGATTATGCCTTCCCCCCAGTGGCAGCCTGACAGTTCAAGCCAACTGACTCTAATCATTCTATCCCAGCAGTCTCTAGGGTTACTAATAAGACCTGCACAGTTTGTTCACCTCAGCAGGATGTTATTTAATATTTTGCCTCACAGCAGTGAAGTCACATCAAGTGATGTCACCATTTAAGAAATAACCCTGGGGACAACTATAGCTAACCAGAAGGGCAGCATTTATAGCAGTACAAGACACATTTTCCCTTGTAATTTCTAACTGAATTATTTGTGGATCCCAGCAGAATAGAAAATAAATGGGAAAATGATATAAAACCAACTTGACATTTGCAGAACATATAATCTGTTATTGCAATTGACAAATGATCCAAGAGTGCTTTTGAAAACTCTGAATTGGACTGTGAGAGGAAAAAGGGAAAATATGTTAAGAAATCGGAGCCAGACTCTCCTTTCTGTTAACGTGGTGCAATTCCATTGAGTCAATGGCTTTATACCACTGTACCTGAAAGGAATACCTGACATTATATGACATGATATAATTTTACTGATAAAGAAAATAAATACCTTTTTTTCCTGGAACATTAGAAGAGGAATTTTAAATCCCAAACAACTAGTTCCAGAGTACAATTGTGCAATCTCCTTTTGTTTGTTTTGTTCTGTTTTATTCACAGAAAGCATTTCACACCAGCACTGTAGTCAAGGACATCATATTTGTTATACCAAAGAGCTCTGAATTATGACTGACATTACACTTTACAGGAGGCAAAGCAGAGATCTCTGGGGTATTGATGTTAATTTGTACAAGATACAGGAGGTGTAAAGAAATCATTGCTTTGCTTCATAAGAAGTCTGTCTTTTGGGACATATATGTGGCTTGATCCTGCACCCATCAGAGTCAATAGGAGTGTTTTCATTCATTTCAATGGGGAAAAGGATCAGGTTTATTATCTTTAAAAACTAATGTAAATATGCAATCAGATAGAGCTGATAAAAGATGGTGAGCATTCATTCTGGTAATGAAGAGCTTCATTTTCAGTGCAGTTAATAAATGTTAAGAAGCAAAGAGGGATAATTTTCTTTTGATTTGTATACTTTAGTAGATATTTAAATTATCAGAAGGGTGATTGTCATAAATACACAGCTAAGGGTAGCATAAAATCCCTCCTTTACCTGTAAAGGGTTAAGAAGCTCAGATAACCTGGTTGGCAACTGACCAAAAGGACCAATAAGGGGAGAAGATACTTTCAAATCTGTGGGGGAAGGATTTTGTTTTGGGCTTGTATATTCTCTCCGGAGACAAAGAGAGAGACCAAGCAAGTAATCTAGCTCCTACTGAATGATACATCTAAACTTACAGAAATAGTAAGTAACAGCAAGGAAATGCGTTAGAGTATCTTTTGTTTTAGCTTTTGAATTTTCCCTAGGCTAAGAGGGCGTTTTATTCCTGTTTTTTGTTTGTTTGTTTGTTTTTTGTAACTTTAAAGTTTTGCCTAGAGAGGAATCCTCTGTGTTTTGAATCTGATTACCCTGTAAAATTACCTTCCATCCTGATTTTACAGAGGTGCTTCTTTTATTTTGTTTTTATAATAAAGTTCTGTTTTTAAGAACCTGATTGGTTTTTAGGGTCCTAAAAACCCAACAGTCTGGTCTGTGCTCACCTTGTTTACCTATCTGGTTGGTAGATTATTCTCAAGCCTCCCCAGGAAAGGGGGTGAAGGGGTTTGGGGAGATATTTTAGGGAAACAGGAACTCCAAGTGGTCCTTTTCCTGAATCTTTGTCTAACTCACTTGGTGGTGGCAGCAGTACCCACCCAAGGACAAGGAAGGATTTGTGCCTTGGGGAAGTTTTTAACGTAAGCTGGTAGAAATAAGCTTAGGAGGTCTTTCTTGTGGGTCCCCACATCTGTACCCTAGAGTTCAGAGTGGGGAAGGAACCCTAACAGTGATTCTGGTCTCATTTCTGCTGGCACATGTCTGGAATAACTCCAGTTTGTTTAAAAGAGTTCCTTCAGACTTGGATCATTGTAAGTAAGATCAGAATCTGGGCCATTAACTTGAAAAAGCAACTTGGTCCATGATTTTCTAAGGTCTTGTTCACAGGGCACATAGTTTAAAAATAGCACTGGAGCATATTTAGCCTCCACACTATGTAATTTGAAAACTATGTTACAATTGTGTTAATTATGTTCAAACCTCACTCAGAAGGGGTAGCCTAGAACATGGCTCCGAATCGCATGGTTTAGCACCACTGATTGTTCATAGAATGCTGGTCTGGCGCAGATGCTTTAAACCAGTTTTGAAAACTGTTTCATTCAATCCCAAATCTTATTGCAAAATAATAATTAGCTGTACTTATATAGATACCGTTGTATATGCTGGTTTCATTTTCTAATCTTGTTCCCAAACTTACTGTCTTCCAAGGTAATTTTCTCGTCTCTACCCAGCCATATACTGAGCCTGAGTCTTTTCTCACATACGCTGCTGTAAATAAGAAGCAACACCACTGATGCTAATTAAATTAAACCAACATGGAAACCAGTTTGAGACCACAAATCAGATCTACTGCCACTACCTTTTAGCTAAAGTACCGACTGTGTTTAGTTAGAGTCTTGGGATGAAATCATGACCCCATTGAAATCAATGGGATTTTTGCCATTGATTTCAGTGGGATCGGAATTTCACCCATGCTTTTTGTATAAGAGGGTTAGAAATCAGTCTTTATCTTTGTACAGCAGGATGCATTTTTATTAGCCCACAACGTATCTTTCTCATTTTTCTAGGTCTTACTGTTGAGAATTTTAATCACATGTATATTAGCAACATCAATATATTACTTTGAAATATGAGGCATGGAAATATATAAGATAAACAGAGATCTATTTTTCAGTTAGGACTGCCAGCAGATCCAGTTGACACCAATGATTCCCATCAATTTGCTTTGGAGGAATTTGCTCCCCCTTCTTCCTTCCCCCTTTTGCATATGCTGCTCTTGACCCTTGTTCTCTGGTGGAAAAAGGGAGGCCACTGATCAGGAAGATGAGTTTTTAAAAGGAAATCAAGGTATGACTGAGATCTATTCTCTAAATCCCTTTTGGAGACAAAATGTAGTGTAAATCCTTAACATAACATGCAGGGTCATGCAGAAAACACATTCTTCAACATTGCACTGGAGGTCTGTGCAGAGGCCCCAAAACAAGGAAGCTGGATCCATAGAGCAGAGAGCTGGCCAAGATACTCTAATGACCTAAAGATCTAATGATATCGCCCCTTCTCGCTGACTCTCCACTATTATTCTTCAGCAGGCCTATAGGCCCCATTTCCCAGTAAGGCTGACCCTGGCTGAACACAGGAATGGAGGGGCTGGGAGTGGCAAAGAAGGTTTCAAACCTTCTTTTCACTCCCTCTATTTTGGTAGCTATTTAGTGGCTGGGGCAGCCCCAACATCACTGAAAGCAGCCTCAGGACTGCTTAACTTATGGCCTGCTTCCCATGACCCAGGGGAGACCAGTTGGAATGTGGTGTGAACCTCCCACACTCCAACTTCTTGCACAAGACACGCCCCCTACTCTGGGGCCTGGGGGCAGAGGGCTATTCTAGAAGCCGTGTACCAGTGAGCAAGCCCCCTTGTACAGCAAGTATTCCGTGGGGCCCCTTTGCAGTCCCTTTTTGCAACAGATAACTGGCATCACAGTGTGTGTGTATAGTAACTATGAATCTTCAAATATAGCCCCAGAATACATATATTCTGTGTATCTCTAATGGTTGTAATATACTTGAAGATTCATCTTTATTACTAGCTGAAATATTCTCTAGCATAAAAGTTTCAATTTTTGTTTACTCTCAGTTATCCAGTTAATTTGTTTTTGATCATGTTTGAGAGCCCCCTTTCCTCTTGCTTAACAACATTGTTTGTGTTTTTAAAAGCCTTCTGTTCATTGCTGGCATTAATCTTCATATGTCCACTTAACAAATTAGGCCTGTGTTGCTCTTTTCCCTACTTGTATTAGGGCTCTATGTTCCCTCATGCTGTGATATGTGGACAGCAAATAAATATAAAATGAAGTTAAATAATCCTGAAATGAGTGGAGGAAGGGGAGAGGAGTCAACCCAAAATATCCTCCAATCGCACAGCACTCACACAAGCACCCAAAACCCTGTGGTCAGGGCTCCACAAATCTAGGAAGGGTATGTAGTTTCAGCAGATCTCCAAAGCAGTTGCTCTTTGTGGCATGTTCCCTTTGAAACTTGGTGAAACTTCCAAAATCAGTTGAAATTAAAAGAGGAAAGATAGTCTTGTGGAACTGGAAGTCAGGCGATTTGTCAGGCTACTTAGGGAGACATGCCACCTGGGAGCAGGTACTTCTTGAGCTGATTGAAGTGACAGCCAGTCTACAGATATAAAAAACCTTTTCTCTGTGGGTCCCTGGGATTTGCAGGGTTGACACTCCCTTCACTTCCACAATCCCTACTACCAATGGGCAACATTGTCAGAAACTCTGCATGATTAATCCCATGGAATCTCCTGGACTTCTCTCCAGGGGTTTTATTACAGGAGAAGTATGAATTTTAAATGCCATGTCCCCAACTGTCTGGCCTGTTTTCAAAACTGGAAACATTGATCACATGCTGTATGATGCCCCTCAGATTTTTCTCAGCACTTTTTGCATTCTATCCAAGTAAACTTTCTTAAGATCAAAACCAGGATACATTGCTTCCTTCAAGGATTAACCTCATCAGTATTTCCAATCAATTTGCTATTGAGTTTACTGAGGGCTTTGATCCGAAGCTGATTGAAGTCAATGGAAAAACTTTTTATTTCATTTACCACACAAGCAAAAAAGTCCATATTACTCAAGCATTTTGCAAAGTAAATATCTCTTCAATTCAGCTGTCCAACACTGAAATTCCTAAGATTGTTGAGAATTATTTCCCATTTGTCCTGTAGCATTGATTTGAGGTTTGTGATAAATATCAAAGAATTTTTTAATTCATAGTTTAAAAGTCTTTATAGTAGAAAGAAGTTCAACTATTATTTCTGGTATTCTGCTCTGAGCTAATCCTAATTAAGTATAAGTACTTTTTGTATTTATGCATTTCATCTTGGAAGATACCCAAAAAAATGTAGCCAGAGGAAAAGTATGATAAACTGAGAGGTTTATTTAATGGTTAATAAAAACTGCTGGCATAGATTATTGTTAGTTTATTTCGGTTACAACATGGTTTGTAACTGAGGCCTAGTCTACAATACGTGGTTATTTCGGAATTAGCCGAGTTAATTCAAAATAAAACTGATTCCATCCACATGACCAAACCGTTTTTTTCGATTTAAAGGGCTCTTTAATCCGGTTTCTGTACTCCATCTCGGCAAATGGAGTAGCGCTAAAATCAAGATCACAGTTCCGGGTTACTGGTACTGTGGATGCAATTCGACGTTATTGGCCTCCGGAAACTATTCCAGAATGCTCCCTTGTGAGCACTGTCAACTCCGATGCAGTAGGCAGGGAGGCAGTAAAAGCCCCGGGAACTTTTGAATTTCATTTCCTGTTTGGTCACCGTGGCGAGCTCATCAGCACAGGTGACCATCAGCACAGTCCACCATCACAAGAGACCACGCAGTCCCAGATTCGCAGACGAGCTCCAGCATGGTCTGAACGGGAGGTACTGGATCTCATCGCATTTTGGGGAGACGAATCTGTTATGGCAGAACTACATTCCAAAAAAAGAAATGCAAATATGTATGCTAAAGTCTCCAGGGCCATGACTGAAAGAGGCTACTCCAGAGACACAGAGCAGTGTCGTACAAAAATCAAGGAGCTCAGGCAAGTGTACCAAAAAGCCAGGGAGGCGAACAGGTGCTCTGGGTCACAGCCCCATACATGCTGCTTCTACCATGAGCTGCATACAATTATGGGGGGTGACGACACCACTATCCCACCACTGTCCGTGGACACGTGCAAGGTGGGAGTTGCACGGAGCGAGGAGGATGAGTTATTGGAGGACGAAGAGGAGGAGGAGGAGGAGGACAGTGCACAGGCAGCAAGTGGGGAATCTGTTTTTCCCCCTAGCCAGGAACTATTCTTAATGCTGGAGCCAATAGCCTCCCCCCACTCCCAATGTGGGCTCCCGGACCATGACCCTGGAGAAAGCACTTCTGGTGAGTGAGAGCCTGATCGGAGCCATGCGGTGGGGGTGGGGGGAAACCCAGCCATGCTGGGCTGTTTGCGTTTAGTTTAAAGGGCTCATCCCTGCTCAGAGCCTCATTGGAGCCAGGCGGGGGATTGGGGGTTCTGTGAAGTGATCATCCCAGAGAGCCTGCAGGCCCTCCTTTTATATGGCAAACCCACCAGGTATTGCTTGCTATGGGAAAGGGGGCCCAGGAGTTTGAAAGCACTGAAGTGAATGTGGAAGAAGCAGAACCCCTCGTGCCCCTAGGGTTTACCATGGCTGCCTGCAAGCTGAATTCTGTTGCCCAGCTGCGTGTGATGGCTTACTCAAATCACAGTGGCAGGCACTTCAGTATTAGAGGCAAAGTGCGACCTTGTACAGAAAGAACATGTGCTGTGTACTACGAATTGCCTGTTTCACTGAGAAAGAGTGTCCCCTTTGTTCTCTAAAATGTATCTTTAAAACACTATCCTCCCTTTTCCTCCTCCTGCAGGTGCAAATGTTTCAACGCGGCCCCTATCTACTCTGTCCCAGAGGCAGGTCCAGATTAGAAGGCAGAAAAAATGAACTCGGGACGACATGCAATGATAGGGCCCAGCTGAATGTGTAGAGGTAAACAATTGCAGAGTCCTGTAAAGCGTTCAATGAACATGAAGAGAGGAGGGACATGAGCTGTCATAAATATAAAGGGAAGGGTAACCACTTTTCTGTATACAGTGCTATAAAATCCCTACTGGACAGAGCCTTTTACACCTTTTACCTGTAAAGGGTTAAGAAGCTTGGGTAACCTGGCTGGCGCCTGGCCCAAAATGACCAATGAGGGGACAAGATACTTTCAAATCTGGTGGAGGGGGGAAAGGCTTTTGTCTGTCTGTGTGATACCTTTGCCGGGAACAGATCAAGGATGCAAGCCCTCCAACTCCTGTAAAGTTAGTAAGTAATCTAGTGAGAAAATGCTTTAGGTTTTCTTTGTTTTGGCTTGTAAAATTCGCTGTGCTGGAGGAAATGTGTATTCCTGTTTTTGTGTCTTTTTGTAACTTAAGGTTTTGCCTAGAAGGATTGTCTATGTTTTGAATCTGACTGCCTGTAAGATTATCTTCCATTCTGATCTTACAGAATTGTTCTCTTATCTTTTTTTGTTCTTCTAATAAAGTTCTGTTTTTTAAGAATCTGACTGGGTTTTTGGGGTCTTAAAAATCCAAGGCTGGTTTGTGCTCATCTTGTTTATTCTCAAGCCTCCCCGGGAAAGGGGGTGTAAGGGGTTGGGGGGATATTTTGGGGAAATAGGAACTCCAAGTGGTCCTTTCCCTGTTCTTTGTCTAAATCACTTGGTGGTGGCAGCATACTGTTTAAGGACAAGATGAAATTTGTGCCTTGGGAAAGTTTTTAACCTAAGCTGGTAAAAATAAGTGTAGGGGGTCTTTCATGCGGGTTCCCACATCTGTACCCTAGAGTTCAGAGTGGAGAGGGAACCCTGGTATGCGCAATGAGTGCAGGCAGGATGCTATACTCAAGCTCATGGGGGAGCACGAGGTATTTACACGAGGTATTTACGAGGTATTTATTTATATGCACGAGGTATTTACAATGGTGAAAACTGCAGCGGAGATCTGAGCGGGCTCCATGCTTGCCACACTATGGTGCCTGCACGGGTAATCCTGGAAAAAGGGCGCAAAACGTAGGAGAGCAGAGTGGCAGCGGAAGAGGTGCTGTTCAGTTCATGATAGCCGAAAAAAGGCGGGAAATGGTTGTCTCCTGTAGCTTTCAAGGAGGCAGGGGTCCAGGGCAGACAACATGGAGAGGCTTGGTAGCACAGCAAGAGCAGGAGAGCAGAGTTGGCAGTGGAAGCTGTGCTGCTCGGTTCACGATGGCCGAGCAGAGTTGGCAGCAGAAGCGGTCGACAAAGAAGAGAAAGAATAGATATTATAGAGATTACATAGGAAGACGAGAGGAAATGTGAGGTGGATTCATAGTAGCAGGAGACCAACGGTGCACCGTACTGCACCGTCTGCTGAAAGCAGTATGGCGTCTGCATGCCAAAAAGGCGCGAAATGATTGTCTGCCATAGCTTTCACGGAGGGAGGAGCGATTGACGACACACACCCAGAAACACCCGCGAGAATGTTTTTGCCCCATCATGTACTGGGAGCTTATCCCACTATTCCAATGGGCGGCGGGGACTGCAGGAACTGTGGGATAGCTACCCACAGTGCACCGCTCTGACATTCGATGCTAGCCTCAGTACTGTGGACACACTCCGCTGAATTCACGCGCATAGTGGGGACACACAAGACCGAATGTATAAAATCGCCTCAGAAAATTCGAATAGAATAATTTCAAAATACTTTCACACTGTAGATGTACCCTGAGAGAGGTAAGACATTTTGTTAGAAATAGAGCTGGACTGAACAAATTGATTTTTGAAGAAACTTTTAGAGCTCTCACTTTTCCTATGGCCAAGAGACAGCTTGAAATGAGTTTCACAACAATGGAAAACAAATTTTTTAACCAAAAAAACCCAATAAATTTTTGGTAAAAATATTTGGGTTTGGGGGAAAAACTTATTTTAAGTAAAAGTATTCAGTTAAAATTTTGGGGGTTTGGTTTGATTTTTGGTAAAAATTTTCAGTCATTTTTTAAACGCTAAATTTTTACAGAAAGTATTTTTTGTAAGAAAAAAAGTTTTGGGTTCATTTTCTTTGGTTGAAAAACCAAAATATTTTGATGGGAAAATATGTGGTTTTTAAAAAAATTTCCTTCGAAAACAGACTTTGTTTTAAACCAGAACTACCATTAAACCACTATGATCCAACTGAGTTGGATGAGAGTCACTGTAAGGTAGCTTTACAAAAAAGCATCAACACAAGGAGCTTTCTTATATTACTGAAGTGGGATTTTATTATAACAACTAAAAATTACTAAAATATATTATGTATCTTAATCTTATTCATATCTATTCCCACAGCCCCCTTAGGTTTCATAAACCTACAATCAAGGTTGGTGGTCCATTTTATTATTACCAACTCACTTCCTTTGCCAGTAAAATGTAACTGTTCTCATCAGTTTCTGTTAGGAAGTGCTAATTGAGCTGTTCGGATCCAGGCTCAGGAGTATTTAATGGGGTAAAACAAGGTACTAAAAGGAGGAGACAGCTGTCCAAATTTATGTGCCTCTGTGGCTTAAAATATATAGTTAAACTCATGGACAACCGCCATAGCAACTGTATACTTAAAAGGAAGCATTATGAAAACTGTGCTTCACGTAAAGGACATTTTGGCACTTACATCAGAGCTATTTATTGAAAATCCTTGATGTAATCCATTGAAAGAGAACAAACATACTTTTAAAATTAACTTGTCTTTCTCAGATACAGAGCTGGTGCACCACTACTCTCTTTCCAATAGAGAAGTAACATTTCAAGCTTCTCTTCTATCTTGACAGATGCAGAATATTCTAAATTGAATGTATAAGGATATCAGCAGTATTTTGAATAACATTGTATACTAAAGGGACAAGTGGGTGAGGTAATATCTTTTATTGGACCAACTTCTGTTAGTGAAAGAGAGACAAGCCTTTGGGCTTACATAAAGAAAAAGGTATTACCTCACCCACTGTGTCTCTCTATGCTGGGACCAACACTGCTTCAAAAACACTGCAAACAGCATTATGTACTAAAGGCATTCTGGGTGATATTAGAAGTGTGATCTAAAATCAGCTATAAACAAACAAAACCATATATTGAGCCCTACCTTGTGTCAAAGATTTCTCCATGGAACGGACAGGAAAACATTGTATACTATAATTCAGCTAATGGTTAACTAAAGATTAATGCATTGTTAACCAGTTATCTAAATCCACTACCACTTCTTTTTCAGGTTTTGGGTGAGCAGATGTGTTGTGATTTGTTTTATAATAAAAAGAGCAAAGCTACCTAAATATCATGTTACTTATAAGAAAACCATTTACTTTTGTTATACCAAATTTAATTAGGCAACATAGGAACACAGAATTTGTCAAGCCAGATAAGATCAGCTGTCCTTCTACTCCACTATTCTACCTCTGGCAGTGACCAGTATGAGATGCTCCAGAACAAGCAGCCCTGTAGTATCTAAAAGGAATTTTTTTTGCTATCTTATATGGCCATTGTTTATTATTCATATAAAAAATCTTTTTTAAATTCCTGCTAAGCTCTTGGCTTTAATCATCTAGTTTGGCAGACTTAACATGGGTTAATTATCCATTCTGTAAAAAAAATATTTCCTTCTGTTTTAAATCTGTTACCCTTCCATTTCTCTGCTAGTCTGTTGTGCTTGTATTATAAAACAGGTTAAACAGAAGTGTCCAGACCCTGTTGTGCTTGTATTATAAAACAGGTTAAACAGAAGTGTCCAGACCTTCTTCTCTATACCACTTATTGTTTTGTATATTTCTATTGTGTTCTCTTTTATTCCTTTCTTCCCTGAACTAAATAGTTTTTTCAATTTTTCCTCATAAAGAAGTCACTCTGTGCCTCCTAATCATTTTCATCACACAGCTCTGAAACCCTTTTATTTTATCTATGTATTTTTTCAAAGATACTGACCAGGACTGAACTGGGTGTTCTAGGTGAAGGCGTACCACTGATTTCTAGAACAGCATTATAATATTTTCAGTATAATATTAGTTTTGCATCCTAGCATTTTGTTAATGGCAACTGCATATTGAGCAGATATTTTCATTGAGCTGTCCACAGTAATCCTCAGATCTCTTTCCTAGGTGGTTTTAGACATTCTAGAACCTAGAAGTGAATATGAGTAATTGACAATTTTCCTTTCAATGTGCATTCTCTTGGTGTTTTTCAACAATCAGTTTTATTTGTCTGTGATGGGGTGGATAAGCCCCACACCAGTGAACCAAGGGTTAACCAGCAGCTTTGGGACCAGAAGGTCCTGCCCAGCCACACCTGCTTGGCATGCTCACAATGGAGGGAGAGCTCAGAAGGGAATGGCCTAGCTCAGTCAGGATGGACAGAACAAGGGAGCAGTCCTGTGCTGATAGCTCTTGCAGAGAGGCTGCAGGAGCTCCATACTACCTGGACCAAACCCTGCTGCAGAGCTGCCAAAGACCCCCTTGGAGATTGGGAACAGTGGGAGGGGATTGAAAGACCTCCGGATTGCAGTCAGTGAGAACCACCAGCCCTGCCCTGCGAGTCCATAAACTGACTCCTGTTGTGACATTGGAGGGCCAGAGGCTGTAGTAGGAAGTGACCCAGGGAGCAGGATTGGTGCCATCTGCCCCGCAGGCTGCATGTCTGACCTGCTAGTCAGAGGGCCCTGGGTTGGAACCAGTTGGAGCAAGGAAGGTCTGGGTTCCCCTACTGCCAGCCCCATGGGCTCTCACCACTGGGTGAACCTGCTAAGGGCTTGGGCCCAACCTTTCCAACATTTCCATCATACCTTTCTTGGTTAGGTCCCCCTAAAGTTCCTCTATCTCCTGTATTCATGACTAACCTACATAATTTTCTCTTCTACAAATTTTGGCACCCAACTTTTCAAACCCGTTTCCATCTTCATATATTAATTCTGGTCCTAAAATAATACCTCTGAGCACCGCATTATTCATCTTTTGCCATATTAAAATATACTATGAGCCCTGGTCTACACTAGGACTTTAGGTAGAATTTAGCAGCGTTAAATTGATGTAAACCTGCACCCGTCCACACGATGAAGCCCTTTTTTTTTTACTTAAAGGGCTCTTAAAATTGATATCCTTACTCCACCCCTGACAAGTGGATTAGCGCTTAAATCGGCCTTGCTGGGTCGAATTTGGGGTACTGTGGACACAATTTGATGGTATTGGCCTCCGGGAGCTATCCCAGAGTGCTCCATTGTGACTGCTCTGGACAGCACTCTCAAATCAGACGCACTGGCCAAGTAGACAGGAAAAGAACCGCGAACTTTTGAATCTCATTTCCTCAAGAAAAAAGGCGCGAAACGATTGTCTGCTGCTGCTTTCACGGAGGGAGGGAGGGAACAGGGGCCTGACGATATGTACCCAGAACCACCCGCGACAATGTTTTAGCCCCATCAGGCATTGGGATCTCAACCCAGAATTCCAATGGGCAGCGGAGACTGCGGGAACTGTGGGATAGCTACCCACAGTGCAACACTCCGGAAGTCAACGCTTGCCTCGGTACTGTGGAAGCACTCCGCCGAGTTAATGCACTTAATGCACTTAGAGCATTTTCTGTGGGGACACACACACTCGAATATATAAAACCGATTTCTAAAAAACCGACTTCTATAAATTCAACCTAATTTCGTAGTGTAGACATACCCTTATATATTTGAAGAGGAATTAGAGGACAACACATTGTTTGGCTCCAATGTATCTTTTCTCATCTTATTCATTTATTAATACTTAATAGACAATGGCTGCATAATTTTCAGCCTTCGAATAAAGCACTGAATTTTCCTTGTCTAGCAAGGAGTCATTGTTCATTATTATTGTTTAAGGGAGATAAACAATTCATGACAAGCCCTGGACAAGATGCAGGATCAGTCAGCCTTTCACTTTTAGTTCATTGGTATGAATCCAGTCCAGTTGATAGTAATCAAAAGTCATTACACTCCCATGACTTTTCACTTGTCTGTATGAAATTAGTTGGGTTTTAGTAGAGTTCCTAACAGACAGACGTCCACATAATACAAACAGCACCAGCACACCTCGCCTCTGCAGAGTTGCTAAACACCAATCAAGCATAGAACATGAACTAATCTCCCACCTCCAAAGTGGATTGATAAAGAGGTGTATAGGCCCTACAAAGGTTGTGAGGAAATCCTCCTGGGCCAGCAATATTTCATTCCAGGGATGCCTCATAAAAATACCTGTGGGACAGGGGACATCCTCACTGAGGGGGGAGGAAGGGTTTTCTGGGAAGCAATCTGGAGTTTGTTAAGAAGCTCAATTTGCCAATTCTGGGCTTAGGCCATAAAATAGGAACTCCATGTGAAGGATAGATTGGAATCCTCCTCTAGCCTCATTGGTGAAGGTCAAGGCTGGATCAGGGTAGTTCTGGTTGACTTCTCTCTGAGATCTGGGAGAGCAATGTTGCTAGGAAACTTAGTCCTTCCTGAGACCCATATTTTAATCCTGATCTGATGCAAGGAATCAGGTAAGGCCATAAAATATGTCTTTCCCACAGCTGAGGAGAGATCTGGAAGAACTGAAACTGTGTTGGTATTGTCTCCTGGAAGCTCTGGCACGTGAACCCATTGTTGGTTGGTTGGTTTTTGTTTTGTATTGGGTTTGCAGCAGACTCCTCTGAAGAGGGTCTCCAGAAATTTCTGGAAGACTGTGGAAACACTGTACTGCCTTTGCTTGCAAACTGAACTAAAGCCCCTGGCAAAGGAACATTTTCTGTTAATAAACATGATAGATGAACATTTTGGGTTGTATGGCCTAGCCCAGGCTCCCTCTATAGATGCACATAACTAAAAAAATATTTTAGATATGTTTTAAAAATATACAAGACTTGCCATTTTCCCTGCACCTACTATTAGAAGCTTCCTTAGTAGTGTGTGACCAATATTATACTACATACCAAGCTTTCTTAGACCTATAGATACTGCTGGGGAGTGTAAAGGTGAGAATCTCAGTCCTGATAGGTGATGGGAAATTGAACATAAGAACAGCCATACTGGGTCAGACCATCTAGCCTAATATCCTGTCTTCCAACAGTGGCCAATGCCAGGTGCTTCACAGGGAATGAGAAGAACAGGTAATCATTAAGTGATCCATCCCCTGCCTCCCATTCCCAGCTTCTGGCAAACAGAGGCTAGGGACATCATCCCTGCCCATCCTGGCTAATAGCCATTGATGGACCTATCCTCCATGAATTTACCTAGTTCATTATTGAACCTTGTTATAATCCTGGCCTTCACAACATCCTCTGGCAAAGAGTTCCACAGGTTGACTGTGTGTTGTGTGAAAAAATACTTCCTTTTGTTTGTTTTAAACCTGCTGCCTATTAATTTCACTTGGTGACTCCTAGTTCTTGTGTTAAGAGAAGGAGTAAATAACAATTCCTTATTTACTTTCTCTAAACTAGTCTAAACTTATTTTATAGACCTCTATCATATCCCTCTTTAGTCATCTCTTTTCTAAGCTGAAAAGTCCCAGTTTTAGTAATATCTCCTCATATGGAAGCTTTTCCATACCCCTAATGATTTTTGTTGCCCTTTTCTGAACTGTATCTAATTCCAGTATATCTTTTTTTGAGATGGGGTGACCATATCTGCACACAGTATTCAAGATGTGGGTGTACCATGGATTTATATAGAGGCAATATAATATTTTCTGTCTTATTATCTATCCCTCTCTTAATGATTCCCAATATTCTGTCTGCTTTTTTGATTGCCGCAGCACATTGAGTGGATGTTTTCAGAGAACTATCCACAATGACTCCAAGATCTCTTTCTTGAGTGGTAACTGCTAATTTAGACCCCATCATTTTATATGTATAGTTGGGATTATGTTTTCCAATGTGCATTACTTTGCATTTATCAACACTGAATTTCATCTGCCATTTGGTTGCCCAGTCACCCAGTTTTATGAGATCCCTTTGTAACTCTTCACAGTCTTCTTTGGACTTAACTATATTGAATAGTTTTGTATCGTCTGCAAATTTTGCCACCTCACTGTTTGCCCCTTTTTCTAGATGAATATGTTGAATAGTACTGGTCCCAGTACACACCCCTGGGAGACACCACTATTTACTTCTCTCCATTCTGAAAACTGACTATGTAGTCCTACCTTTGTTTCCTACCTTTTAACCAGTTACTGATCCACGAGAGGACCTTCCCTCTTATCCCATAACAGCTTACTTTGCTTGAGAGCCTTTGGTCAGGGATCTTGTCAAAGGCGTTCTAAAAATCTAAGTACACTATATCCACTGGATTCCCCCTTATGCACATGATTGTTGACCCCCTCAAAGAATTCAAGTAGATTGGTGAGGCATGATTTCCCTTTACCAAAACCATGTGGACTTTTCCCCAACAAATTATATTCATCTATGTGTCTTACAGTTCGGTTATTTACAATAGTTTCAACCAGTTTGCCCGCTACTGAAGTCAGGCTTATTGGCCTGTAATTGCTGGGATCTCCTCTGGAGCCCTGTTTAAAAATTGGCATCACATTAGCTATCCTCCAGTCATCTGGTATAGAAGCTGATTTAAATGAGAGGTTACAAACTATAGTTAGTATTTCTGCAATTTCACGTTTGAGTTCCTTCAGAACTCTTGGGTGAATACCATCTGGTTTCGGTGACTTATTACTGTTTAATTAATCAATTTGTACCAAAACCTCCTCTACTGACACCTCAATCTGGGACAGGTCCTCTGATCTGTCACCTAAAAAGAATGGCTTAGGTTTGGGAATCTCTCGCACATCCTCACCCATGAAGACTGATGCAAAGAATTCATTCAGTTTCTCCGCAATGGCCGTATCATCCTTGAGTGCTCCTTTAGCGTCTCGATTGTCCAATTGCCCCACTGGTTGTTTAGCAGGCTTCCTGCTTCTGATATACTTAACAAAAAATTTTCTATTACTTTTTGAGTCTTTGGCTAGCTGTTCTTCAAATTCTTTTTTGGCCTTCCTAATTATATTTTTACACTTGGAATGTTAGAAGTCATCCTGGGAGAGATGGACTAGTGAGCAGAATCCAGGCAAGGTGATCAAAGCTTCATGATAAATACAGCTTATCGCATAGCTGTTTGCACCATATAATAATGTGTTTAATTAGTCAGTAGTTTGCTACCAACATTAAAAATCAATTGAAAACAGAAATGTATACTAATGTGTGTACATATAACTCTTTAAAAACGAAAGGCCAGATTCTTAGATTATGTAAATCAGTGTAGCCCTATTGAAATCAATGGAGCTATTGCAATTTAATCTCACTGAGGGTCTGGCCCAAAATGTTTACTGCTACATAGTGAGTGATGTCTTTGGTAAACTGTTTCAAACAAATGTATTCATTAAATTTAGTATATTGATATAGTGCAAAAGGTCTCATTTTTAGAGTGATTGAACATTATAATACATATTCCATAACATAGTACACAGGCTATCTGTATCTTCAACAGAAGTCAGTTGAAATCAAATGACAGGCTACTATTTGGACCTTGGCATCTGCCTTTTACTTGTTTTATGCTAGACAGTCACACACAGGAAATATTTGTTATTACTGAGCAGAAACTGTTCTTGTAAAACAGAATATTTAAAGGACCTGAGAGTAAGAATAAAGGAATGGTGAATTGCAAAATTCAGAAGCATTTGCTTGCTCTTAAAATTAAATCTGAAGTCTACTTATTTCCCATGGAACAAGTGCTAAGTGTTGAGAATGCCATTTGTCTCTGGGAAGTCAAATCAGTTGCATGCCACGGCTGAAGTGAAAGAGCATGCTTTTCATTAATGCCCACAATCTCTGTGCTCAGAAAAGAAAAAGTGACTATGTCGCTTGCACAGTTTTAAAACACCAAGACTTTTAATGTTACACCATCCAGAGACTTATATTTACTAATATACTAACTATTGTGCCTCATAGAAACTCTTTAGTGACATACTTCTAGCACCAACATCAGTGCTGAAATGGTTGCTTATTTCCATGTTGTCCGTCATTCACTTCTCAGTTAAGATAAAGAGACCAGCCTTAGTGTAAAGTATTGGAAATGTGATTCCCTTTGACAGAGCTATTTGAAGGACCACTGAAGTGCTTTAACTGCAGAAATAGTTTAATATCTGAAACCATTAGCAGGATTCAGACTATAGGTATTAATTAAAATTACTGTTTCGAAAATAATTTCCTCATATGACAAGCTGTGTTCAAGATTCTCTCCCTCATGGAAGAGCTGGTAAAATTCCATCACGTAAAGCATTATGAAGAATGCAGCCCCTGTTCTACTTTGTGTTGGTGATATCATCAGCTCTTAGAGAAAGAACACAGAACCTTGAATTTGGTTCTTGGCAGATAAAAACTGCTCAGTTCACTTGTAAAATGTATTTGTCTTTAAATGTAAGGACACATTTGTTGTATTAGATGCAAATGCTTTCCCCAGCCTGAATCCAGCCTGAATAACATGGCTGGGTACTGGGATCTCTGCAGAGACAGAAGTGGGGGAGGTACCTTACATTCCCCTCTATGGACTCAGTGAGGAGTCATTTCCCAGATGCTAGTCCACTAATGGATTGAGAAACTGCTAGCACCACCCTTCCACAGATGCAAAGGGCCAAAAGATTCAGTCACCATCCGATCCTCCTGCCTTGCTCCAAACCCAACTGGCTCTCCATTTGCATGTGGCAATATAAAATAGCGCCTGTGGACCTGAGTGCTCTCAAACACAAAAAGTGAGCTCCCGCTGTCTCCATGCTCGTGAAGCTGAGGGCATGATTTGCTCACTAATGATTTAAAAATCTTAGCCTTCTGTGCTTTATTTTTTTTCCAGCTCACCCTTAATTGCACTAAGGAATTAGAATTATTTGTATTGTGGTAGCTAGAGATGCCAATCTGGGCTCCATTGTGCTAGACACTGTACCCACATGCCCCAAGACAGTCCCTTCCCCCAAAGAATTATAAACTTAAAATACATTTTTGTGGACATTTTTTCTTTACATTTATATATTTCCTTTTCCTAGGGACCGGTCCTGTGAATTACTATGTAGATCTGGGTTCTTTGCTGTCATATACCATTTACCTTTAAGGAACTAAAAGGATCTAACAAGGATAACATTATCACAGCTGAATTTTTTGATCATAATATTATTGGGTGTGTTCGGTAATACTAGCATTTCAGGTCCGTCGTATCCAAGAATGATTACAATTCTGTTAGCTTTTCGCATCCATCAAATGGCAGCAGAACAAAAAGCCAATCTTCCCTTTTAAGGTAACAACAATGGCAAGCAGTCAGCATTGCAGTTCGGGGAAGATGTTAAAATAACATCTAAAGGAACGTACTTAATTTCAGCCTACTGATGTAAATGAAAAATTCTTTTCAAATATATTTTGATATCTGATGTGCTGCGAAATACTTTGCAATGCTATGACTTTGATATGAGTTCCATATATTCAAAATTTTGTTGCTACAAATATTTGGCATTAAAGTTAAACACATTTTAGATAGTCTGAGATGTTCTTGGAGAAAATTAGTTACTCCCCCTCTGTCTTATGTCAAGTCTGATTATATAATAATATATATGTCTATATTGTACAGCAGATTTTATGCGGGTGCTCAGATGCCCCCACGATGAATGTGCACTGAATACATGAAAAGTTGTTTCCTACAAGTCCACAACTGTTTCCATAAAATAAGCTGCCATGTAACTTTTCAGTGGGAGTAAGAATTGGAGGTGTGAAGCCCCATTGTGGAGATGTGAATTCTCATTCCACAAAACAGCGGCAGCACTGCTGTGAAAGCTAGCCTTGCTCCTGAAGCCCTGACTGATGATGGGGAGTTGGGCAGAGAGATGGCAGGAAGTTCTGCACAACTTCCTGGGACTAGGGCTGGTGAAAAGCAGGAATGGCTGGGGCAACAGTGGTGCAGGGACAGCATGTTGCCCTGGGGAGCCTGCTCCGCACTGTACATGAGACTAAACCAGAACCTCAAAAGGAAGGAGATGCCCCCATCGGTGACTGAGGGAGTGAGTGGACAGATGTGTGGTGCCCTTTATGTCCTGCATATCTGGGCAGCCTGGGACTGTATGTTACTTTGACCGCTAGAGGGAGAACAGGAAGCAGTTCAACCAGAATCTGCAGCTGAGGGGTCAATCAGGGGACCAGACCCAGGGGCCAGTTGAGACTCATCAGAGAAATCTGGGCCAGCACCGGGGACTATAGCAACAGACACCAAACGCAACATAGACCTGGAATTCGCACTCAAAGCTCACACACTAGAGAGACACAATGGGGCATTTTGGGTTCGGAATCTGTCTGTTTCTAATCAAGGTGACTGTTTGTGAGTTTGTGTGTGTATGGGGGTGGGGGGATGTGAGAACCTGGATTTATGCAGGAAATAGCCCAGCTTGATTGTCATGCACATTGTGTAAAGAGTTGTCACTTTGGATGGGCTATCACCAGCAGGAGAGTGAATTTGTGTGGGGGGGTGGAGGGTGAGAAAACCTGGATTTGTGCTGGAAATCACTTTAGATAAGCTATTACCAGCAGGACAGTGGGGTGGGAATAGGTATTGTTTCATATTCTCTGTGTATATATAAAGCCTGCTGCAGTTTCCACGATATGCATCTGAGGAAGTGAGCTGTTGCTCACGAAAGCTTATGCTCTAATAAATTGGTTAGTCTCTAAGGTGCCACAAGTCCTCCTTTTCTGTTTGTACAAACTGAGTGTTTGTACTAGTAATGGCATGGGAGTGATTCCTGGATAAATTCCTGCTTCTCCAAAAGCAGTAAGAGAGGTCTCCACCCCAAGCCAAGTCTTAGTAAGAAAAATTGAAGCAGATGGCTAAGATTGAATAATTCTCTTTCTTGATCTAAACTTAAATTGTCAGACAATGGGAATGAATGTTGATGCCTGATCAAATCCATTTTACCCAGACTCCACATGTCACTTTTAGGGTACTATTAAATCAGTACACTAGATTCTCAGAGAACATGTGGTATCTTACTTTAAAAAAAATAGTTCCAAGTAAAGACTGAAGTTTTCTTCATTTGATTTATTAAATTCATTTTCCTCTTTTCTCATGCTTTCATTGAAAATCAACCAACTGAAAGTGTCCTTTCTCATTGTCTTCTCCTCCCTTTTATTGGCTATTATGTTTTAGAATGTATGTGAGATCTCTGGAGGACAGAGGTGGCACATTTTCAAAGACGCTCTGAGAAACTGTCTAAATATTCTGTATAACAATGGCAGGCAAATTTATTAATTTTTCTCCTTATCTGAAAAAGATTCATTTTGGCAGTGCTCTGGAAATATATGGGAACAATTTAACATCTGTGATTTATGTTTTCCTGCCTCTAATGTTTTATGACAGCTTTTTAAAAAGATGTGCTTATTTGACACTCAGCCAGTGTAATCTACATTGTCCTTAGGAATTCTGGCCCTTTAAACCACAGTTGAATTTTTAATATAAGCTATTCAAGGCAGGGGATATTTTCTCTAAGAAGCTGTTTTGAACTTCAAGAACAACATGGATGAAATGCCACAGAAGCCTGCCCTTAAACTAGAACTAGACAATGCTACTAAATTCTGCTGTGGCAGCAGGTATGTAGATAACATCCATTTCTGCCCTGCGCGATAGACTTGTGGAAGAAGAAAGTCACAGGAGAAGACGTTTTGCAAGAAAATAAATCTAACCTAAAATATAATACTGTAGCTTCTAAAACTTTCTTAGAATGTCAAAGGCTACAGAATCTGGCCCCTAAAAGTGATTTGCAAAAGGGGGAGGAATCCTGGATTGGGTCATTTTTAGTACTACTGTGGCATAAAAGGAAGGCAGCAACTTGTTTTAAACATGGATATTTTTCTTGTTTCTTACCTTGTTCTGAGGAGGTTTGGGGAAAGAAACATAGGGCTAGCCACTAAGTGTCCCATATTCCTTGCATCTGAATGGATTCTGGGACCATCTGCACAGGGCCTCCTGCAGCTTCATACCAGCTCTGTGCCTCAGGACCCACTCCTTCCAATTGCTTCCTGGCAACACAAGCCCCACTGGAGTCACACTGCCACCACTTTGTCAGCCAGCAGCAACCCTAGGGACTAGCCTTAAAGGATGATGCCCATCACCAGGGGTCCAGCAATGGAAAATGTGGGGGGGTTATTATTATTAATTATAGCCTGGGGCTGTAATAACTGCCCTATGGAATCTCCATGGGATCATCCAAAGGATGAGGCATTTCCGCTCAGCCTTACCCTGAAGTGTGTGCTGCTCTCCAGTCCCAACCTCTCTCTTCCTCTTCTCAGCTCACAGATCCTTGGACCTATGGTGCAGCCTTTGCAGGATGTAGGACAAGACTGGGTTCTGAGGTACCTAATTCCCCACCCCTTCCCCTGATCTATGTGTGGAGAGCCCACTCTGCATAAATCACTAGGGCATGATTAGTTATTAAATGAAGGGGGGAGTTATGAATTGAGAAACTTGACTGTACTTACTGGGGGATTTTTATTTTATTAACTTGAGTAGCACATCTTTCCACTATTATTTTGATTATGCATAGTAAACATAGACACTATTGTATTACATATCTACCTGTACATGGCTACTGCCATTGTCAAATTACATAAATTGGTATTTTGTTTCTTTCTGCACAAATTAAGGGCTTGTCTTCACTTCCAGGGTAAATCGACCTAAATTACGCTGAATAATGTAGCTGGAGTCAACGTAGCTTAGGTCAATTTACCGCGATGTCTTCACTGCACTGCGTCGATGGAAGATGCTCTCCCGTCAACTTACTTTACTCTTCTCGGGAGCTGGAGTACTGAATCAGAGTTGACTGGAGAGCATTCTGCTGTCGATTTAGCAGGTCTTCACTAGACCTGCTAAATCGATACCCGCTGCGTCGATTGCAGCAGCGTCAATCTCCCCAGCAGTGAAGACGAGCCCTAACTCTGATAAATAATAAGTTTCTATCTTCTTTAATACTGCACATGAAAGCACCTCTTTACTGTTTTCTTTCACAGTTATGGAATATCTGCAGTCCCCTGTTATTTTAGTCTGGTGTCCCCTTCTCCTTCTTTCTGCTCAAGATCTCTGGTCTATGAGATTATTTTGATGAGATTCCATTTCAATGCATCACCAGAAATGTGCTCCATTAAGAATGTGTTCTGTAAAGGCAGCAAGAATAATTGCACTGCTAGGAGCAGAAGGAGATAAGTGGTATGCAGGTAAACCCATGAGAAAGCTAGTTGTTATAGTCAAAGTAAAAGAGCTAAGAGGTAGTGTTGGTGTTGGGATTAACTGAAATGTTATCTGTTAGCTGTAGCTGTCAGCAAAAATACTAAAGAAACAGCAGCTGCATCATACCGCTAGCAGAGGAGTGGAGCAATCCTAGATCCAAAATAGACTTCCGAGTCAGTGTTTTCTTCTAATGAACCCCATTAAGAGTCATGAGCTGTTTATTTTAAAGGCTAGTTTGACCTGGATGATAACGCTGCTGCTATTAAAATGCGTGACCCATAAAATATTTGAAATACAAATACAAAAGGCAGAACTATTTCAAGTAGAGGTTATGTGGGTATATTACTACATATCAGTTGTGCAACTTGCCTTGCTAATGATTCTCAGCTACTGTATCCCAGCTTCATTTTAATTAACAGAAAGGATAATTAATTGCTAATAAAAATACAAATTACATTCCTCAGTTAAAGCAAAAAGAATTGGTTTATTTTCAGCTATTGTAACATTTACTTGTCCTTTTTGGGAAAATATTTACAAAAGTATATCTTTTCATCTTTTTTGGCTGGTCTTATAGAATAAAAGAAACTGCCATTTTCTTTTGATCATGAATGCCAAGATAAATGTAATAAAGCCTGTGGGCTTTTTGTTGTTTTACTGTTTAGAAAAACCTATGCAACAGCCTGATGCAGTTCTGATTATCAAGCTAATGAAGTACAGCCAGACTTGTGATACTACAATGGGTCAGGAGACCTGGACATTTCTGAACTGAGGCCAAGGGAGCCCAGACACATCACAGAGGTGATGCATACATAACCTTTGTGGAAGAGCATTCTCAGTTGATTTTCAGCACCACATAGCTGCCAGATTCAAGGAGCAATCCTGATTCAAAGAGTGGCCTAGGTAGGAAGAAGGGGGCAGTTGTGCACTGATCAGTTTCCCAAGGGTCGTTGCCAAGAAAGCAGAACAAAGACGATCAAGCCAGAATGGCTTAGTGGTCTATGCTTCAGCATTTAAATTAGACTCACTGGACCAATAGGTTCAAATCTCAAGGTCCTTTCCCAGTAGATAGATGTACCATACAAGCTATTGTCTGGGGAACATCTGATGACCTTTTGAGGACAATGTTCTCTGTGTACATAAAAAAAATACATGGCTCTCTTCATAAGAATTGTGGTGCTGCCACTGTGTCCATGAGAAGGACACGCTGGTTGACTGGCAGCCACACTCACTTAGACCTTGCTACATTTCAGTGGTACCCTGTGGGATGCGTACAGATGCACAGCATTTTTGATCCTTCAGAAAACTAGTCATGATGGACTCCGTTTTGAGCAGTCTGGAGCACTCATCACTTTAAGGTGAATTGTATCCTGTGCCATAATGTTAGCAGTTCTGTTTCCAGCAGGGCCAATTCCCTCTCTCCTCCTTCTTACAACTAAATGTAATATCTGCCGGAGACCCTCTCCCACTACCCTTCCTTAGGTGTGCCTTCTCTCACCCATCCCAATGGTTTCTCAAAGCTACAGGAGCTTTCACTGCTGCTCTAAAGAAAATTGGGAGCTCTCAGTGGTTCACCCTCTGAACAGTGCTAGCTTGACTGCTATTGGGGGTTTCCACTGGTCCTGGACCTCCATCTTTTGCTTTCTCTGGAGGGAGCCTCAGGACAAGGAAAGCCCTACCCCCCCCCAGCCCCGAAATCCAATGTGACCTGTAACCCACTAAGAAGGATCTCCCAGATTTCTTGTTCCCAAGCCCCTTGGTCTTAACCAGCTAGCATATCTTTATTGGAAGTGGCTGTCCTTGGTAGCAGCAAAACTGCTAATTTGCAGCAGAGCCTTCACACTGATATCTGCCTTCTCCTGTGTCTCAGCAACTTTGAGTGTGACCCCCAATCTGTTCACTCTTTGGACTGTGATTAACATGTGAACGTTGGACCTTCCACTAAGCTCAGACTCACTCTCCCTTCTCTCTAGTAGCATTGCCAACCACAAGCATTCAAACTTCAAGTCAAGACCCAAAAGTTGAGGTTGGCTGGAAAATCATGACATTCAAAGCAATAATTTGAGGGGTTTTGTCCCTTCTGGTACTGGAATGTTTAGGATTCATGTTTTTTATCAAAAAGAAAAGGAGTACTTGTGGCACCTTAGAGACTAACCAATTTATTTGAGCATAAACTTTCGTGAGCTACAGCTCACTTCATTGGATGCATACTATCCGATGAAGCAAGCTGTAGCTCATGAAAGCTTATGCTCAAATAAATTGGTTAGTCTCTAAGGTGCCATAAGTACTCCTTTTCTTTTTGCGAATACAGACTCACACGGCTGTTACTCTGAAACAAGTTTTTTATCGGATTCCAGACTCTAACAAAAATGCCAAATATCATTGTACTTGTGATGAAATTGTGAGAGATGGCAATACTGTGTGAGCAAACTGTAGGTGACGGGCTGTGACATTTAAGCCTCTCTCTTGTCTCACCAAACTGAGTGCACAACTCAGGATGACAAGATTGTTTTACAGCAACTTTTTTTCCTCACAGGTTCATTGGTCCCCTTCCCTGATCCTCCATGGCAGTTTTCCCTCTGGCTTTCCAACTTAGCTAGTGGAACCCAGGGCCCTCTGGTTAATTAGGAACTTCTGTGTTCCTCTCAGCTACTGGGTTACTCTGTCTTCTCCCGTTGACAGATTTTGCCCCCAATTTTCTTTTCCTTCGGCACTCTCCATCTTGCACCAGAAGGCTCTCTGGAGTGCTGTCAGTGGTGTGCCTACCATAATGTTCCCTTGTCTATAGTAGGAAGTTTTAGAAAAAACGTCCACTGGTGCATATGCAGTAATGGGAGTCAGAGTGTAGAGGAGGTATTTTTACTACTGTACCATTTGTTGACACAGCAGTAAACCCACCAGTAGCTGCCCAAGGCTTTTCTATGCACCCCCTCTGCTACAGCTGAGCCAGCTGATATATTTTTCTAAAGCTTCTTAATGTTGACATTACTTAGTTTTTATTTGCGTGGGTTTCCCTTATTGCAACATCATGGAGACATCTCACGTCTTCACTTCCCCTCTGATGCCCTTTCAGTGCTGGCTAACTAGCTGTTTTCCCTGCCTCAGAACATAGGCTGTCCAGCCACACTTCATACTGTCCCCCTCCTCTGAGGCTGCATGTTCTTACCCCAGCTTCTCTTCCCTCTTTATGCTGTAGAATCTGCTTTCCAAGAGGGAAGAGGTTTCAACTCTATTTTAGGTACAGTATCTGAACCGCTCACACTCTTTAATGTATTTATCCTCTACCCTGCAAGGTAGGGAAGAAATGAGGCACAGACAGACTATGTGACTTGTCCAAGTCTTACAGGAAATCTGCAGTGGAGCTGGGACTGAACCTACGTCCTTTAATTCCCAGGAAAGCATCCTAACCCCAGGACCATCCTTCTCATCCATTATTATCTTGAAGATCTGATAACACCGCATGAAAACTGTATTAGAGGGATGGACTGTGCATTCAGAACCTAGGGTGAATCGATTATGAAAGATCATCTGAATTTAGCAATGTGGCCTTCACCTACCGGGATATTGTCTCATTAATGGGAGTCACTTGTCAGATGCTTTGTCATGCCTCAAGTATCTCCACTTTAGTATACTAAACTCATTGTTGAGCAATATCTAAACACTGCTCCTCTCTGCATTTATGCCTGTCACTGGAGCTATCTTTAGGTATTGCTTGCTTCCTCTGAGGGATTTTTTGAGATCACAGTTGTATCCTGTGGAATTGTTGTTCCTGGTATATTCATTTCATAGCCAGCAGTTAGGCCTTGCCAATATCTTGGATTCTGTATCTGTAAAACTCAGGCATAACCAGGACAGGTATTGAGCACTGGACAGCTAGTGGGTTTTATTTGTTATGCATCTTTCCTGTGCTCCTTTGTGATGCTTGAGATAAGGAGAAATTCATAGTAATTCACATTTTTTGCTTTTGCAGCACCTTGTAGGTTCTCAGAGAACTTTGCAGACATGACTGATATATGCCTCACAATACTGTTAGGTAGAGAAGTATTCTTGACTTTGTTTTGGAGATAGAGGCTGAAGAAGTGAGAGACTGTGTGAGTTGCCCAGGGTGACTTAGGAGGTATGCAGTAGAGACAGAAATAGAGTACAGGATCACTCAAGGTAACCTGTTTCTGTGGAAAAATCAGTTGATTGTATTACTATCATTAAAGTGCTGTAAGTCTAAGTATCAGCAATACTGAGGGCAGCTCCATGCCTCAGTCCTCTGGTCTGCTCTTATCTATTAGTTCTCTCATTTTTCCAGCACACGTGAGTAGATTCCCAGATGCAGGCTTCCATTCCTTTGACCCCAGATAAAGGGGATTGTGCTAGAAAGTGTCTTCTCACACCGACATTGGTAAGGAATTCCCTCTGTGCTGATTTGTCAAATCCCAGGCACACCAGTTTTTGTTTTGGGGCCTTCAACCCAAGGCTGCGATGCCTGTTCCTGGGACTGAGAAAAGGGAGTTTGGTTATCTGTTCCCCCGTATACACTCTTTTTACTTCTCATGGCCTGGACCCTTTGCAAGAGCAGAGTGGACAGAGCAGTCATTATCCTAGTTGCCCACATACTTTAGGGGCCCTGTCCCTCAGGCTTACTGGACCTTGTATGAAGTACATATGAGCTCTTTCAATCTGATCTTCTCTTTCAGAGGCCACCACCTCTACTCAGCGTCACCTTCTTTGAACCTCTTATCCCTCACAGTAGCAAATATACCTGCTAAATAGCTGCACCCCTCAACAAAGAAGCTCTACTGTGGTTGGGATGACCTTTCTATAATTGTTTGGGCAGACATATTACAGCCTCAGGTTCTTCCCTTCAACAGTTCTGAGTTTTGCCAGGTACAGCAAGGGCTTGCAACACTCTTGTCAGAGTTGTTTCAGCTAGCTCAGCCTTCCAAGATCTAATGGGCTTTTTTTACCATCTTCATACCTCCAAGTTTTCAGTGCCCTCTTATACAGAGACTCCCTCACTTGAACCTGTCATCTGTGCTTCACAGGCTGTGAGGAACTTGTGTGAAAAGTTCCCATGCAGCTGTTGATGGTGAAAGCAAGTCCTTTAGTAGTTATAGCCCTGACTTATCTTATTAGATAATTATTGATCCCTCATAATTGACTCCCCATTTTTTGTGTTTTCACAGGACTGAGACTTTTAGGAAAACTAAGGCTATGTTTTTGTTGTTTTTCATGGTCCAAACAGAGAAGAAAAGGGACTCCTGGTTTCTAAGACTGCAGTTAGTAGCTGATAGAAATCTTGTATTAACATGACTTGTCAGCAGATGGGTAAACCACCTTTGCAGGCTCATTACAGTAGAAGTCTTTCCATTTCTTGGGTGGAGAGAGTGCAAGCCTCATCCCTTTGAAACAGCAGGCTGCTTCTTGGTCTTTGCTTCGCCCCTTCACCAACCACTACCAAGTGACCCTAGACACATCTGCAGAGACTTTGAGCATAAAATAGCCAAAACTACTACTCAGGTTAATCAGTGTCGCCTCTGGGGACACTGTTTGCCACATCTGCTTGCTATTCGGGTCCTCAGCAGGACAGGAGTAGAAGGAGATGTTCAACATGGGAAGTTGACTCAGCTGTGACAGAGTTTTTCAGCATTCCCTTTCTTCTATCCAGCGTCCCTGCTCCACTTCCCTATTTAAATGTTCATTTTACTCTCTCTCTTTCTCCGATAGTTCTGGTGTTTGGACTACCTGGAAGGAAGAAAGGTGAACTCTGCTTCCATATATTTTCAGGCTTTTGATTTTCTTTACCTCCTTGCTTTCTGATAGATAGCACCCTAATTCTAACTGTGCTGCACTGCCGGAGGGAAAGGAGGAGGGATGGACGGACAAACTCCTTTACCATGAGCAATCTTCCCCTAAGAACACTTTTTAAGTGAAAAGGAAAAAACACAGCTTTCAACTGCTGTTGCTTTTTTGCCCTGATGTTGTTTCTGTTAACACTTAACTAAAAGGAACCAAATTGTTTCACTGTTACTACTGAAATCCTGAAACTGTTGCCAGAAAGAAACCCTGGACCTTCTCTCTGGTTTACTTTGTCTCGATGGCATGGTGAAGAGGATTGATTCCAATCTACTTACTACTACTAAGGAGTAGTACTACTTATGTTCAAGCTTTCTTGATCCAGAGATGATGGGAAACACAAGAGGAGTTTAGAGAAATGGGATTTGGGGTAAGATTGTGTCTCTTGTGTCTATCACCTGACAGTGATACTAGCTGGACTTGTCCTAACTTGTGGTAGCTGCTGCTGAATCTGGCACTGGATCCCAATGCCTCAGTCTTGTGGCTCTGGACGGGGAACTTGAAAAACCCCTACCATCTCCAGACCTTGTTGCTGTGTGGCTTTGCATACTGTGGATCTCTCCATATTCTGCCTCCCTACAATCAACACTGCTCAGGGAACTCTCTGCCTGGCATTTGTCGCTCTGGGGACTAACAATTAAAATAAAGGGTATTTTCTTTTGTTTCAAAGGGTTTTTCTAGAGATGGCAATTGAACTCCTCACCCATTTAAACTAAACACTGCTCTACCCTGCTTTAGGTATGGGGGAGCTTGCTCCTGTGGCGGAGAAATTAGAGGAGAAGAGAAGTGCTATGGGAATAAGCATTGTTATCTTTGAACTGAGTTGTGATCTCAGAGGTGGTATGATCATAGTTACTGTCTTTTGACAAGTAGGGGTTTCTTCAGCATTTGATGTGTTGATTGTTTAGATAAATGAGATTTTTGGATAACTGAGGCTTAGACAAACAGAGTTTAAATTAACTTTAAATGACAGATCTCTGCCTAGAAGCTATTGTGCTCTGGGCAGCATAGCACTGAACCATTCAAGGCTAACCACAAATGCTTTGCCACTTTTTCATTTGTGCCCAGGGCTACATCTTTTAATGGCACAGTTAGTCTTGTGAACAATCTACATTATATAGTAGAAAGATAATAATAGCACTTGAGTCACATAGCTAGGTATTCAGGGAGCTTAAGAGTCCTCTCTGGAATGTTCACAAACTCTGAACAGGAGAGCAAATCACATGGTTTTATTTTCTTTTAGTGTTTGTTTGTCAGTACAGTAACTACAAAACTAATGGAAATGGCATCATTTCATTAAACATTCAGGTTGCTTCACTGAAATGGCATCATGAACTCACCACCCATTCTCTTTCCTGTTGTTTTCAAGCTGTTTGTCATTTAGCTACAAGAACGGGTACTAAAATAACTTACTTTAGACATGAGCGCATTAGAACTATGACTCACATGTAAGGGTCTGGTGGAAGACCTTCTTTTCAAAGGCCTCTTGGATAAACAAGGCAAGTTAGCAGTAATTCAGTTGTGCTGATTTCAGGAATCTGCTGCTTTCAACCACCATTAATTTAGTTTACATTTTCAAAAAAAAAAATTAATCCATATGATAAAGTAATGGAAAATCTTGAAGTAATGCTGCAGTACCTTTTTACTTTCAATGACACTCTTAAAACAAGTTAATAAAATTCTCTACTTACAACTGTTGTAATTGTTACACCAGTAGAATCTAATTTTTCAGTTGTTTAATCTGTTAGTTTTATAAAGCAATGATATGCGCTTGTGTACATATATTTATATTCTCATGTATCTCTCAGTTAAATAGTTGAGAGGTTGGAGCAAAAAATAATAATAATCCACAAACAAAACAAAACCACCCACCTCATCCCTAAATCTTACAGACTTTAGGGAAGAAAGATGCCCTTTAGATAAGAGACTTTAGGTTCTAAAATATTACTTTTATTCTTTTCAATAGAACAAACCTTAGAACAGCATAAATCACACAACATTACACAGATTGACATCATTTCCCCAAAAAGGAAGTGCAACAAAAGCAGCTCTTACTGAACTAAAGTGCTGCTGGGGTTTAAATCAAACTAGAGCTTATTGCAACTTCACCGTGGGGTTTTCTCTCCTCAAATCCCATTGGTTAATATCCAGATGGGATAGGTCACTTCATATATTATTTTTAAAGTTTTATGAAACAAAATGAAACTCTTCAGTTACTATACGGAAATCTCTTCAATTCACCCCCCTCCCCTTAATTCTGGCTTGCTCATGTCAGCTAAACTACAAGAGGTGGCCATTTAAGGGAAAAAATACAAGCTCCAGCTTATTTCCCTGTAGTTTGTATATTTTTCTCCCACTCCCTCAGCATTCTGTGATGCCAGATAGCATTTTTTAAAGGGAAAAAGACAAACACTTCTGATTAACTTTTACTGCTAATGGCACATCTGCAGAATCAACGAGGTTAAAACATTCTATTTTCTCCCTTTTCCTCTCAATTCGGTAGTATTGCAATTAGCAATTTCCTGTTCACTGGGAAAATAAATAAGCAATAGTGTTTTATTGCTACACAACACTGATCTCCACACATATTTTTAAATCATTCTCTGATTGTTTTAATAACCATGGGGTCAGTTAAAATGTCTCTTGGAATGAAGAAAATTCATAAATTGCAGAAATATTGTATAATTATGCTTTTAAGCTGTGTGTTCTTCATGGCATGACCTCTGAAAAGTGCCTAGCCTATTATGGTGGCTATTACAATCTATATGATCTTACAAAGTCATCTTTGAATCTAGTACTTATGGCTTTTACTTCTTCTGGATAAGATTTGAAGAGGTACGCCAACAAAAGCATCAAGGCAAATGACAGATAAAATATCTTAAATGGAAAAAATCCCTTCATTCCCATTTAGTACGGTTTTATGTATGCACTGACTTTTTTTCCCTGACCTGGTAATGAATAAAAGCCAGACAAAAGTACAACAATATTTGTGGGGAAATGAAAATGATAGATCTAATAATTTATGCTTCCCCAGAGGAACACTATTCCCAAATACATTATGCACACTGAAGTCTTCAGTTACAGTTATTAGACTCAATCCTGCTCCCATTTTTGAGATTAATAGCAAAACTCCCATTGTCTCTCTTGGGAGCAGCATCAAGCCCTTATACAAGAAAATATAAGTACCCTGCCACCCTTCCCCCACAACAGCCACAAACAATAGGCCATAGTCTGGATTATAAATAATTTATATATTAGTATCACTAATTCTATAAGAACAGTCGTTGCTGAGTGACAAGAGAGAGCTTGAGTATCACTAATTCTTTTCGAGAAAGCTGGCTTCCACTCCAGCTGTGTATCCCTAGAACTCAACAGCACTGCACATTCCAAACAGGATTCTGAATATCAGTGTATACAATTCTTCTGCCAGTTTTATGTGATGAGCGGATTCTGAAGTTTGTCAAATATACAAGTGAACAAATATTTTTAATGGTCAATGGGAAATAGATGAATGGAAATATCCCCATGTCAGATGTTTGTTAACACATTAGGATAGAACTATAGAACTGAAAACTGAGTTTGTGATTCATATAAAGAAGTGCTAAATGGGCTTTTTTACTTTAATGGAAACCTTATAAAATCATTGTCACAAGCCATTTTCTGTTTAATTATAATTCTTAATTCTTGTTCAGGGTTTTCAGATACTATATTTCCTCCGTGTCATTTCATATTGGATTTTATACAGCTACCTTGCAGTGCATGGTATTTTACAGACATATAAGAGGACACAGTCCTTCCCGAAATAGAGTTGACATTCTAAACCAGGGGTGGGTAAACTACAGCCCACAGGCCGGATCTGGCCTGTGAGCCATTTTAAGCCGGCCTGCAAACTGCACCACACAGCTGGGCCCTGCTCTGGTGGCATGGCCCCACTCCTGCTCCTTCGTGCTCCAATGGCCCCCTCCAGCACTCCAACGGCAGCTGCAGGGGTGGTGCCTGTGGATGGGTCAGCGTGCAGAGCCGCCTGACTGCACCTCCGTGTAGGAGCCAGAGAAGGGACAGGCTACTGCTCCCAGGAGCCGCTTGAGGTAAGCGCTGTCAGAGCCTGCACCCCTGAGCCTTTCCCCATGCCCCAACCCCCTGCCTCAGCCCTGATCCCCCTCCCGCTCTCCAGACCACTTGATCCCAGCCCGGAGCACCCTACTGCACCCCAGACCTCCCATCCCCAGCCCCACCCCAGAGCCCACACCCCGTCCCGTACCCCAACTCCATTTTGTGAGCATTCATGGCCTGCCATACAATTTCTATTCCCTGATGTGGCCCTCAGGCCAAAAAGTTTGCCCACCCCTGTTGTAAACTAATATGATGAGAAACAACAATAGACTATGAGAAAGGAAGGGGAGAAACAGGAAACTAGGGAAAAAGTAAAATAGCTCTTGGGAAAAGATTATTTACAAAGAATTCAGCTGCTCTATTTTTGTTTGATGTTCCTGTGGGGGAGTGGATACTTGTTTGTTAATAACTAAGCACTTAGACCCTAGAGGCCTGATTCTACTCTCATTGAAGTTAACGGCAACATTCCCCTGGGCATTAGTCATATGGATTTGGCCTCTGATTCAGCAAAGCACTTAGACATATGCTTAATTTAAGTATGAGAGTATTTCCATTGAGTTCAGTGGCACTATCCACAAGTGTAAAGTTAAGCATGTGGGTAAGTCTCTGCCGGATGAGGGCCCTCGCTTTTGCAGTGATGAGCACTATAGATAAACCATAGCTTGCTAGATTAGATTAGTGTTTTAATATAGCCACTGACATAAGAGAGGAACCAGATAACACCAGAGCTGAGATTAACAATCCACAGAATGTAAGATGGGGAAGGTAGAGGAAATGATAACTGATGGAGGCAGGGGCAGAACTACATTGAGCTTTGAAGATGAATGCACGGTCTTTGAGCCTGATGTGTAAAGTGACATGGCTGGAATAGCAGGATAAGATGATGATTTTAGCTTTGGGTAGACTGAAAAAGGGAGGCCATAAAGGAGGAAGTTGCTATAGTCAAGATGAGAGAATTGAGCCATGAACCAGAGTGGTAGCAGTAGATATTGAAGGAAAGGGCTTGACAGTCTTTAGCATCATTATGACACGATTAGTTTCCCAGTGGCCACAGGTTCCAGAGGCTCAAATAAGGATGCTGTAATATGAAGGACAAAAAGATATGACTGAGAAAATGACGGTCTGTGCTTATGCCAGCTTATCTTCCTAGATAATCTATATGGAGAAAAATACAGGCAACACCTGAAGAACTTTTTCTGTTTAATATAAAATTTAAGTTGGTTTCCATTCTGAAGAATAGTCAAAGCTATAAACAATCACAATGAAACCAGCTGTTGAATGGCTACATTGCATATTTCACAGAGTTGATTGGAAAATCTCAGAGCCTCTTTCTGGACACCTGTTGAGAAGAGTAATTTTAGCCTGCGGGCCCATTTTAAAATGGAAAGAGAAGGCAGAAGAATGTATAATTGTGATTTTTCTCTGGATGGAGGTTGTCAGCAAACTATTTGAAAGTCACTTCATTTGATTAAGTTTTTGGGCTAATAAGATATGTGCCCAAAAAAGGTTTATGGAGGAAAATTAACATTACAATATAAAATGACATTACATTAGCGGTATTTTTGCCCCGAGACCATAGTTCTCCATAAAATGAGAGGTGAATCTGCTATTTCTTCTCAGCACTTTTAGTGAATTATCTACCACTGTATTCAGGAACAAAATGACAAGATTTATTCTACTCTAATATCAATGAATATTAGAAAACAAACTTTAAACAATTAATATTTTCCACCCTACAGTTTTCTCTAGAAAAAAAAAACTTGCTCAAGAAATATCTATGCTCTCACAAAATCTCAGAGTTTCCACTGTGAGCTTGAAAGAGGTCACAGTAGAGCTGAAATAATTGTCATTATTAACTTATGGGGTCACTAATTACCACTACATGCAAAAGAGTTTATTTCTAAGCAAGCAATGTGCCCCTTTTTAGGAAACAATCTGATAAAAATGTAAAACATGGAGTCTTTTCAGAATTCTTTCCTGGCCCCAGCACTTCATCTTTTCCACTGTTTCACTGGCAGTTATATCCCTTGGCACTGCCAAGTCAGAACTGGTTTCGTGTATTGTTTGTTTTATCCAATTTTTAAACATTTCACAGCTGAACTATGGTACTGATGTAATGTATCTAGTATGCCGGGATGCATCTAAAATCCATTTTGACAAAGTAAAACACTCTACACTTCCTGCAAGAGTCTATACCCTGAGTGTCAAACAAGGTAGAGGACCCAGTCAGCTCATATCTATTGAGAGAATCCCAGACTACAATCTCTTGTCAGTGCTAACGGGATTTTTATTACTCCCCTAGTAATCTTTGCATTCAGATCTTAATTGGTATGGTACGTGGAATAGCTTTTGTAATGAGCACATATTCCTTATCCATAAATGATAAAATTGTATAAAGAAAGCTGCTTTAGAAGGATATGGGTTAGTTTTTATTATTCCTTCATTTGACCTAGCTGCTTTTGTCAGTTTTGACATAGACTAATCACTACAAACAATTCCTGCTTAAATTACTTCGCAGTTCAGGAAGCTGAAGGATACATGTTTTGAATAGATTCTCTTGAGCTGTTAGGGGAAAAGGTTTAACTACTGACTGTCTTCTCCATTTTTTTTTTTTTAAGAAACAATCAGTTAGTGGCATACAAAAAATTACACAGTTTAAGAACACTCAGGTACTAAAATCATAAGGGCTTTTTAAGAAGGCTCTGATCTGCAACTATCCAAGCAGCAATTTGATATTATACATATCGAAGTAGAAGGAGAAGCACTTAGAACTGTTGTCACAAGGGCAGAACAAAATGTACCAGGTGATACTAGTGTGCTTAGTTATGGAAAAAAACAGAAGAGTAGAAAGCAATAGCTCACAAGAACATACATAATTCAGCCACTGTATGGCTATTTCCTCTGGCTTACTACACAGGCTGTTGTTAGTTTTTATAGCAGTTAAATCTCTGGCTGCTAAGGGACAATAACCACTTTATTATTAAATCTTGGTGTGTCTTCTAACAGCATGAGTTTACAAAAACAAATTTTGAGAGTCTCAATCCATATTCCTTTTTCATGTGATTACTAGCTAGTGTCACTAGTCTTGTTTCAACCAAGTTTCAAAAAATGGTCTGAACAACAGTTTGATTCTCTGCTAAAACAGAAAAAAAAAGACATGCTCAACTTCTTATTTTAGCTATTCTTTAATGAATTTTTCAAATTAGTAGAAGACTAATCACAGAAGGAAAAAAGACAAGCAACTTTCACAGGAAAAAATATAAATCCCATCTTACAAAGATAATGTATTGGAGTAGTTAGTTCATTCTTACCTGACAACAGTAGGAACCTGGGAATGTATTCTACAATGTCAGTTTGTTCTTGGTAGATCACAGCAACTTGCTCCACACTACCCAGGCAGATTTAAGACCTAGAAAAGTATCCAGTGCAGAAGCACCCACAGAGATAAGCTTTTTCCACTCTTCTAGGTCTACCAGCAGCTGAAGTAATGCAGAAAATAGGGTAGAGAGCAGAGGAGGAATGTAGTTTCTCCTCACAGAAATCCCAGTCAGGAGAAATAGGAGGTATGCTCTGTCTGTCTCACACCCAGACTTTTGTTTAAAAAGTTTTTCAACTGTTGCTAGGTGGTGTTAGGCTTTGGCAGTTTAGTTCTGAGATTGTATTTCCCCTCTTCTGCTCTCTTCACACACTGTTACAGCAATGACTTTGTTGAGCTCAGCTTGCTTGTTCTATATTTAACCAGTGTTCTCAGCAAGTCAAGCCTGTCAACAGCTGAGAAGTTTGAAGCATGTTTTACTGAGTTCCTCAGCTGCTGAGTTATCAGTGGATGTAGAACTGCATCTCCTGACAACTACATTAATGAAAAATTGTGGAGAAACTGTCAAATCTTTTTAAGGCCTTCCAGTGACTTCACTGGAGTAATTACTATTTTAAGCAATACATAGAAGTTCTGTATTTGGGAATATATTTTAGAATGTTAGAAAGATACTTGTGTTGATACTCGTATTAACATCAAATCAATGTACACAGTAAGGAGTTTAATAAAACCTAGGATGTTTGTAATTTGAAAGGTATTCCCAGCCCTTGCAAAAAATAAATAAATCACACATTGGGAAAACATTTTAAAATATGTTTATTCTGAGTAAATGAGTAAACCATTTTCTGTTTGCACAGTTCAAACGTATCAAGCTGGCATGGAGATATAATGAAAGGCTTAGCTAGAAAGTGTTCAGAGTAACTTTTATTATGAATAAGACAGTATCAACTGTCTTCTTCCACTTGGACATTGCTGTTGTGATCCATCCCTTCATTACTTCCACATTTGAGTATGTCAGCTCTCACTAGCTAGGGATGAAGGTGAAAGCCAGGAAAACTCCAATTTGTGCAACACACAACAGGCAAGAAAGAATCAGGAACACATCACACTAGTACTCTGCCCACTACACTGTCTCCGCATGTGCTTCTGGATCTAAATCATTGTCCTAGTTCTTAAAGTCCCTTAACAACTTGAAGCCTGACAACTTTAGAGACTGCCTCTTTATCTACAAACCCATTGAGAGAACTACACTGTTCAGGGAAGGGAAGCTGCAGTTGATGGAGTCCAGAGCAATGCATAGTTCTCCAGTGCTGGAGTGACATTCTCTGCAAATGGCCCCTGGCAGTAAAACTCTTAACCACAGGAGTTCAGCCTGAGCCCAGCCTGTTTTTAGAACACATTCGTCTCTTCCCAAAAGCCTTTCCCCAGGAACCTTCCCTGGCATCTTTCCTTGTGGTCTGAGGAGGGAGAGAGAAGGAACAAAGAATAGAGTGGAGAATAAAGGAGAAAGACATACTGGGAAAAATACTGATAATTTATCATTGATTTGTTTCTGGTAGTACCTCCTATGTGCTAATCACTTTCCAGACAAGTGAGGCAAAAGAAAGGAATAGTTCCAAGACAAGACTGAGGGGTGACATGATAACAGTCATCAAGTATGTAAAAGATTATTATAAAAAGGGGGGTGATCAATTGTTCTTCTTAACCCCTGAGGACAGGTCAAAAAATAAGGGGCTTAAATTGTAGCAAGGGAGATTGAGGTTAAACATTAGGAAAAACTTAACTCTACGGATAAACACTGGAACAAATTACCTAGGAAGGTTGTGGAATGTCCATCATTGGAGGTTTTTAAGAACAAGTTAGACAAATACCTGTCAGGGATGCGGTCTAGATAATGCTTGTGTCATCTAATCCACTCCCCTGCACCAAAACAGAACTATGAAGGTCCCTTCCACTCCTGCATCTGTGATGCTATGATTATTACCCTTAGCTTGTGTTCTTGGTGCTTAGACCTCATGTTGATGGATTATAAATACTCTCTATGCTTAATGTGTCAAGTAGACTTTATTTTGGTGACCTAGTAAGAGCTAATACTTTCTCATTGTATATTTAAATATTTGGCTTGGGTAGAGGAATAATAAGACTAGAATATAGCTAAGAATTTTTATAAACACAGAGATCACTGGTTGGTGGAATTAATCTAAGTATTAGAAGACACAGAAGTCAGGAAATTGAGTCCTATTCAAAGCCCAGTGTCATGTAGTCACTCTTTGAACTTTGACATGTCCATACAGCAACATTTTTAAAAAAGCCTCAAATTTTGAGTGCCTCAGAGTTAAAATTGAGTTACCTAAAATCACCGGCCACTTTTAAAAAGATTTTGGCCTTAACTTCCCTGTTAATGGATACACTACTGCCAATATTGCACTAACTACAATAAAGTTCAAGAAAATACTCAAACACTGAATTCTTAAGAAAATTCAACTTTCACTCACCCCATCCACTTTAGGAGGTGCTACAATATGGGAGACCAAATACAATCACTCAGGCCAGTGGTTTGTAACCTGTGATGACAATCTTCTGATGAAGTAAATCTACTCAGCCTTGTGCAACTGCAACCTCAGCAGCCAGAAATACACCATAAAGTAGTGTGTGATTCCTGTAGGGCTTCCTATGAAGCCCTACAGGAATTTGCGCCTCATTTGCAGTACTATGGAAATTTAAACAAAGGAGTCTGAAGCAAACATGAAGATGGGTTGCAAATGAATGATTATGGTGTAGGTTCATAATATGAAACAAAGAAAAGCTGAGCACCTCCTACCTAAGTACACTGGGATATAAAGGAAGTATTTGTTTGCATTTGTGGAGTTATCAGACCCACAACCACATGAAAAGTTTGACCATATGGAAGCTGTTTTGTGTTTATTTCCAATTATTTATTTTATGGGGAAAATGTTTATAAATGGATAGAGAGAACAGCAGCAAAACAAGCTACCAAAGGTAATAGTGAAAGTGACCTCCTGGCTGATCTACTAGCCCCACACCAACTGGAGGTAATAATATCTCCTAAACTAGCAGCACCACCACTTTCTACGAGAGCTTTCTTCTCAGGAAAACAGGAATCAGAAAGGGATAAGCACTGCTGCTACAAAGCTTGCAATGGCAGTTAAAGACATGGCAGTTATTGCAATAGCAACACTAGAGGCAGGGGCCCATGCTGCATCAACAAAACTTGCTGTACCATTATCTTCTCCACCTACTGACCATGCCTTTTATTCAAATCTAATTTGTTGGGAGTCCACTATTAGCTCTCTGTCTACTACTTAGCAGCACCCATTAAGGTAACTATGAGCCAGATTCTACCACTCATACTCATGTCAAGTAGTACTTTGCTTTGAGTGTATCTTGATTGATTTCGATGGGACTATTTGTGAAGTGGTGTACTATTCAGTGCGAAGAAAGAGTGGCAAAATGTGGCCCTTCAGAAATCAAGAAAATCATCATAATCAATCACCATCTTTAAATGTAATGTTAGCTGCAGACATATAGGGATGATCATCATCAAACATGCAGAGTCTACTAAGGACCGTTGTGCCAGCCAGAGGGGACCACGGTGGATAGTTTCTCACCAGGCCTTGTGTAGTGAAGTTCCCATATCTGGCTCAATCTTGAGATGCCACAAATCTCTGGGGTGGCCATACAAGTGGTGCCAGGTAGGGTCAGGGTATGCACCACTTCGTGTGTTGAGGGAGAGTTTGAGAGCATGGTGTGTTGGTATCTTTTTGTCCATCCTGGTGATGTGGCTGAAGAGCATGCAACGCTTTTGAATAGAATGAACAATTGTAGGAAGGCCAGATCTTTCTGAGATTGTGCATTTGCACAAAGTCAAACCACTTAACACTCAGGATTTAGCACTGACAGTGCATATGGAATACCTCTGGATATAGAGGGATGATGTGCACAAATTTTGCATGTCACGGTCTTTTGCGATTTCTGCCAAGATCTTGGGACATTTGATATTACCTATGATGATTATCTGTGGAACGGAGGTTTGTAGTCCTTCTCAGTAACCTAAAAATCTCACTAACAATGAAAGCCTGAAATGACTGCAGGTAACCGCACTGGTTAGTGACAAAAAGAATTAATGGCCTCACCTTATCTTTCACTATCCTAGTTATTACATATCACCAATGCAATGCTATACTTTGCCACAAAGGGTCAAACCCATAAAGAAATGGCAATAGGGTTGCAAAAGCACAAGCTGAAGGCAAAATGATGTGTCCAGTTCTGGTATCCATGCTTCAAAAACGATGTTGCAAAATTGGAAAGCGTTCAATAAGAGCTAGAAGAATTATTTGAGCTCTAGAAAACATTCCTTATAGTAAACACCTTAACTTTCTCGGAGATTGAGCTTTATAAGAAGTTCGTCACCGTCTACAAATACCTACATGGGGAAGATATTTCTGATAATATAGGGCTCTTTAATCTAGCAGACAGCCATAATTAATGCAATATTTGGAAGCTGAAACTAGACAAATTCAGACTAGAAATAAGATACACATTTTTAGTAGTGAAAGTAATTAATTATTGGAACAACTTACTTAGGAACATAGTGGAATCTCATCACTTGAAGTCTTTAAGTCAAGATTGAATGTCTTTCTGAAACATAAGCTCCAGCTCAGTGCTTCTCAACTGGTGGGTTTTGACTCCTAACGGGGCCCATGAAAGGCAAATGGGGTGGCTGTAAGGTGTTGATAATTTCATAATAATTAAAGCAAAAAAATCACATTCCCTCACTTCCCACTCACTCGGCTCCTTCATGGTTAAATATTATCTGTCATCCACTTGATACACACACACACATTATATCTGTGTATCAGTATTAGCATTGATAAATTGTTTAACTCTTACTTTAACAGTAAATGTAAAGGGATCATGAATTTTTTTTAATTTCAAATAAGGGGTTATCAACCTGAAAAGACTGAAAAACACTGCTATAGCTCAAACAGAAGTTATGGGCTTGATGCAGAAATTACTGGGCGAATTACTAAGGCTTGTTTTAAGCAGGAGGTCAGGCTAGATAGTAAAAATGGTCTCTTGTGGCCTTAAAAATATCTATGAATCTATGTAATGTTCTTTTAGAAGGCAGAATATAGAATAGGGATTTTATTATCATCTTATCTGCCGATCACTTTGGTATCTGAGCATATCTTATTTCCTGCAGCAATGAGGGTTCCTAGCATGTAGTCTTTATTTCTTGTTGCTGTTTAAATATTTGGCTCTTTTGCATAAGAAATATGTATAGCTTTATTTCCCTGTGTGTCTTGTGGAAATCCCATTAATGACACTATGGTATTAGTAAACATTTACTTTAGTGCTGTGATTTACAGAAGGGTGAGAGGAGTGCAACATTTTGTTCCTTCTGCAAGTTAGTCAAACTAAAATTGAGATCTAGTACTTTGTGGTCCTCAATTTTTGTGACTGTGAGCAATAGGACTCATAGGAATAAAAAGCATGTTGTTATTTTAGGTTCTGCTACTGCCTTTGGCTCTCTCTTGGCTTCTTTATATTCCTGGCTTATAAGAAGCTATAAGAAGTTGGGTTTTGGTCATGTTTGGATCAGTGTTGTCTTGGCTCTTGCCTGTCAATTCCGTATTTTGAGAGGGTGGATATCTTTTTTCATTTTTGGGGTACTGTTATTACCTCATAAATGCTGATATTGCTTTCTAGATACTGGATCTGCCATATTCCCAGCCCACCCAGAAACACGCTTTCCCAGTATCAAAAAATGAAACACATCTTTACCTTTTAGCTCACAGAAATAATTTAGTTGCCTAATCTATAATCCTGCCAAATTCGCGGAAATCAATAAAATTGTGTAAGACTTCACAATGCAAAGATTTTTCCTAAATTATGTGAATTATTGTGCAGGAAACAAAGTGAAAAAATACATGTCATCAATTCTACTAACGGTTTTCATATTTTTGTTTCTCTGTACATTAGCTCTCCTTATTCTGATAAAATACGTGCCTTTTAATCTAAGTTACCAATGGTATATATGTGAACTACATGCAGGGATTCAGTCACTCAGGTGCATTATCAAAAATAAACTTCCTGATGCTCCTAAGTAATAAATCCAAACTTCTGAGAACAGTAACATTGAGTGCAATTTTATGGTCCTTGCGGTACTTTTTTTTTTGGATACTTTAAGCAATGAGTTTTAAATAGTGAATCTTCCATTTCCTTCTTTCACAGACTATCCTGAGCCATATTCTGCCTTTAACTGTGCCAAAGCTATTTTGGATTGTTGTGTTACTTAAGTGAAAGATATGTTGTAAGGCTCTGTCATTTCAGTTATTCAAAACTAGTATTTTACCTTAGATATTTTAGCATTTAGCCAACAAAAATATAGCATTTAGAGGGACCTCTCCAGATAAAATGAAATAAACCAAAGATGACCAGGAACACATATAGAGGCATGTAAGTTGGTCAAAAACATAAGTTATATAGATTCATAGCTTTTAAGTTCCTCTGGCACAATGGAACTCTCAACATAACAGTAAAGCTCATCTGAGTGGGAAACAGACCTTTCTACAGAATGGTCTGAGACTGTGGAGTAAACTCCCTAATTAAAAAAGTTACTACCTGCTCTCTAACTGTTCCTCTTCAAGATGTGCTGCACATGTCCATTCCACTTCAGGTGTGAATGGATCAAATGTGTGAATGTTAGACATTTTTCCCTTAGTGGTACCCACTGGGGAAATGCGTGCACCCCCTACTGCTTCGTGCTGCTGTGCCATGGTATAAAGGACAAAGCCACCCCGACAAGCTTCAGTTCATTTTTAGTGGATAGACTCCGATATCAAAGAATCCAGGACTGCCTCTGTCAACTCTTTTCTTTGAACAGAGAAGACTGACTTTTCCTCATTGATCAGAAGCCTCAGCACCCTGAAGATGGACTGGATCTTGGTCACACTGAATTCTACCTGGCTCTTGGACCAACCTCTCACCGGCTAGTTATACAGGTATGGAAACACTTGACCTCCTGTTTTCTTTAGGAACACAACCACCATTGCCATGCATTTTGTAAATACTTTCAGAGTCATGAATAGGCCAAAAACAAAGGACTGTAAACGGATAGAGTTAGGGTCAACCAATCCCACTGAGGAATCTCCTATGGATTTGATATATTGCCACATGGAAATGTGTGTCCCTCAAGTCAAGGACAGCTACAAGCTGGACCCAGGGAGGGGATAATGGATGCTGGAGTGGCCATATATATTTGTTTAGGTTTCACAGGTCTAATTGGGGTCTGAGACCTCTTTTTGCCTTTGGAATTAGGAAGTGGTGTGAATAAAACCCTTTCCCTCTGTGTAAAGGAGGAACCTCCTCGATGGCTCCCAACCAGAGGAGAGACTGGACCTCTCACAGGAGAACCTCCTCATGGGTGTGGTCCCTGAAGAGGGACTGGGAAAGAGGTGGGGAGGGAAGGATAGAATTACACTGAAGGCTGTATCCCAATTCCACCAGGCTTAGGACCCACTGGTATGTACTAATATTGGTCCAAACACTCAGGAAGTGGGATAGAAACAGGGATAAGAGAAGCTGGCATAGGGCAAACTGCTAAGCAGTCCTTGACAAGGCAGTCAAACATACAGCTTGACATTCCCAGACTGTTTGGATGGGCTTGCTGCAGACAGAAAGTTAGGTGGTGATCTCCTTCTATGACTCTTCCCTTTCCTCCTCGACTGGACAGATTGCTAAGGCATAAAGGGCTGGTAATGGTGGAATGATGAAAGGTGAAATTGCTTCTTTTAAAGAGTGGAGTATAAATTCCTAAAGACTGTGAAGCTTATCTGTCCACTGGGGAAAAAGGCTCAGTTCCTCAAAAGTGAGATTCTGGACAGTCTGTTGGACATCCTGAGGAAGGTCTGATGATTGAAGCCATGAACACTATGCACTGTGATAGCAGATGTCATGGCCCTGGCTACAGAGTCTGCCCCCATTCAAAGCAGTCTAGAGAGAGGTCCTAGCAATCAGCTTTCCCTCATCCATTACTGCCTGAAATTCTTGTCTGGCATCCTCTGGTAACTTGCCTGCAAATGTGAGAATGTTGTCTGAGAGAGAGAGAGAGAGAGAGAGAGAAATCATACCTCCCCACCAAGGCTTGCTGGCTCAATATATGAAATTTTAGTCCTGCCCTTGAATAAGTTCTTCTACGGGAAGGACAGAGTTTCTTTGTCTCTCTTGACTTTGAGGTAGAAGCAGGAAGGAGACGCTCCTTCTTGTTCAGTGCCAAAACCACCAAAGATCCAGTGTTTTTGTGTGTGTACCTGTGTGAGGGGCCTGGTACCTCTGTTCAGTCCGTTTGGTCAATGGAGGCAGAGAAGATGGTGTTTGTCACAAAATCCTCATGGGCTCAAAAATGGCATCTGTGAGGGGTTGAGCCAGTTGGGAGGCCCTGTTGAGCCCAAAATGTTCACCAATTGATGTGAGCTCTCCTGAACTACCTCCATTTGTATGTCCATGGAGGAAGCCACCCTCATAAAAAAGTCCTGTTGTGCTCTGTAATTATCCTGAAGAGGTAAAGACATACCAGACACCACTGCCTCATCAGGGGATAGGGAGGAGGTACCCAAAACAGACTGAGGTGGAGCCTCCCAGGTCTCTCCAATGGAGGTTCCACTGGGGCAGTTTTTTGTACTAAGTATCAGGGGTGACTTTGCATGCCTTCACACGTGAACTATCCCAACATCTACTTGGGGGTCTGGAGGGATGAGAGTCTGGAGAGGATCTGGTGGTGGGAGGAAACCACAGATTCCAGTATGGCCATTGGTTAGGCATTGGAGCCAATCCCTTCTGTGCCACTCCACCAATGCGGAACCTCTGCTGAGTATCAAGGGTGAAGACCCCCGCATGGAGAGTGACAGCTTCTATCCCGAGGCCAAGACACATAAAAGCCAACCTCTAATTTGGAAGATGAACCCGAGTTACCCAACTAAGGTGATGTGGTACCTCAGTCTCAAGGAGCATCATCAAGATGCCAGAGATGATGGTAAACAAGACAGCCTACTAGACTTGTCCCTCAATGGCCCCAGGTGAAGAGGTACAGGAGGGTCTGAAAGAGGCCACAATACTGAAATTTGAGCTCTTCCTGCAGAGAAGTCAGTCTGAGGGTTTATCGTTACTAGAGAAGATATCTCCTGAGTTGCTGGGAATGCTGGTACTGAGAGCCACAGGACATCGCATGCAGACACATATGCATCTGGCACTGTTGACATTTAGAGGTTCGACTGATGCTGATGCTGTTGCATCAAAGGGTCGGTGCTGTAGTAGCGGTTGGTCTCAATGGCACTGGCATCAACAAATCCACCCGAGATGCTATCAGTACCAGTGAGAATTTCCTCTCCAAGTGCACTCTACCCCGCTTTGTTTACTGGTTGACAGTGCCAAGGACTTTTATCTTTTAGAGGATGAATCCTTCAGAGGTCTCTGCTGGTGTCTCTTTCTCAATACTGGGAAAAGAGAGTGATGCCGAGACTCTGCAATGCCTGGAGGAGCCTCCTTACAGACTTAGACATACTCAGTGCCCACCCCAAGCAGGAAGGCTCCATGGGTTGAGTCAGGGCAGCCTCTATGAGGTAGTGATGCAGCCTTATCTCCCTATCATTTTTGGTTCAGGGTCTAACGTCTCTGCAGATGTGGCACCAATCTCACACATGATCCTCACCACGGCACTTCACACACTGATATCAAGGGCGACTCAATGACAGATTTTCTGCAGCTGGTGCAAGGCTTAAAGCCTGGAGACTGAGGCATTTCCTGATACCTGATGTTGGTACCCAGAACAAGCAGGAATGGATGTATATGCTTACCTACAAGACAAATAAGAAATTAAACCTATACTAAACTAGCTATAAACTATAAAAATGAGTGCAAACTATGTACAAGAGAAACAATTTCCTTAAAAGGGAGCAAATAGCAAACACTTGCAGAAGCACTCTAGCATACACCAACTTCTGACCAGGGGTGGTAAAAAGGAACTGAGGGGGGTCAGAGGCAGCTGTCCTTTATACCATTGTGCAGCAGCAGGTGGCTACAGAGAGCACTACCCCCAAAGGATATCGCTAAGGGGAAAAATTCTGATGATAGCACACTGGATGCACACATATCTGAAGTGGAATTGACGTGTAATCACTCAAAGAAGAACTAAGAACCCTCACAACACTCACCACTTTTCACTTCCATGCAATGCACATTTGTTGACCTTCCCTTCTTCAATGTAAACACATAACAGGTATATTTATAATAATTAAACCAAACTAAAAGAAGCCTACCAAAACAAGACAATTCCACTGCACGTGCTTCTACCTCTGGGGAGAGCATGAAAGACCAAATACCACATGACAGATGTTGTCACATTGTTTATGCACTACTGGAAGGCGTTCAGGAACTATGACAATGACAGTGATATAAAAACCTATATAGAATAGAATTAAAGACAGAAGAAACTATAATGATAATCTAATCTGACCTCATGCACAACACAGGCTATAAAATTCACCCATCTCACCAAGTAACTTATGATTTAACTATAGACATCTTTTAGAAGGAGTTTTTAAATCAAGACTGGATCTCTAAGTGATCGAGAATTTACCACATCTGTTCCAAATGTTAATTACACTCACTGTAAACAAAAATAATTGCAATTTACTTCCACCTTGAATTTTGTTGACTTCTATGTCTAGCCACTGGATCTTGTTATGCCTTTGTCTACTAACTCAATGAGCCTTCTAGTAACTGATGTCTTCTCCCTATGTACATTATAGATCATAATTAAGTCACTTAACTTTTTCTTCAGTAAACTAAATATATGAGCACTTTTAGTCTCTAATAAGGCATATTTTCCATACTATGAAAGGAACCACTCAGATTATTCCCATCTATAAACAAAAGCCTAGTGCTCCAAATCTGTGACATTAGATTATGCAGGGAACAACTTGCAAACTTAAATATCTGCTTAAAAGGCAGCTTGTAATTTGCCTCATAAATTATCACAGTAGTCCTGCACTTTCAAGTATTTATTGGTGCACTGTTCAACCCACAAGGGTATTATGCTGAATTTCTACAGAATTTTAACACAATATAAAAATCAGCTTGCATGTAACACTAGAATGAAGCTCACTTTCCTAAATCACATTTTAAGGGGCCAGAAGAATGGACAGACGCATTCTGATAAAGCTGATAAATGACCCTTTTCAATCACATGCAAAGGATATAGCAAATAATATTGTACGCATTGTTCTTCCTCAATAAAACAAAAGTTTCACTTTTGAGTTTCATCTCTTGTAACAAGAAGCAAGCTATGAGGTGGATGAGGACCTGATAGAGCATCTTTTTCATTGTTCATTGCTGCTTAATTCTATCTGGGCTAGTTAATCCCATACTGGTTTTGAAAAATCAGACAAGTTCTAAGACAACTGTAGCTTCATTGAAGTTATAGCAACAGTGATTTACCCTACCTTAGGGTCTAGCCACCTTCTTTAAAAAGGCTTAATTTCTCTATCCTCTTCTCTTCCTTAGATCAAGGAACTTGCAGGCAAATCCAAATTACTCAAATGAACATTTCTTTTTTATTATTTAGTTCATAATATGAATGTAAGCAGAACCGAGGAAAGGTTTATTTCCTATAGCCCTGCTCTTTACTGTCTCTCATATAATATTGTTGCCCCTTGGCCCGTATTCAAGGCCTTGATGGGTTGTTTCCATTAGGAGAATAAACTGATTATACAAGAAAGGTATTTCTTTGATGCAATCTTGTTTGTTTATAAAGAATGTACAAAGTCCTGTTTCCCTAAACATAGTCAGAACAAACAGTAGGCAGTTTCCTTGCTCACAATTTCCAAGCCTGCCTTTCCACCCAGCATGCTGCCCGAAAGCACCTCTGTTGGTTTCTTCCCATGGCCACAATCACACTGCTTTCCTTTCTGTGTGCTCACTGTTCCCTTCTGCTTCTCACACACAAAGACATATAGCTCCATGCATCTATGCCCCAGCCCCTGCATTTTCAAATCAGTCCCAGGGAAACCCCTGTCATTCTGTGTTGCATCTTGTTCAGTTCTTCCCATGGGGTCCAGTGGCTTCTATTGTTTGGGCAGTGGCTTCTATTGTTTCAGCTATCTTACTCCATAAGGGAGCTTAATTGCTTCCTCCATTTAGCTTGAAATGAAAGGTGGCTAACAATCCATCAGCTGCTTTGAGTTCTCTGATTGCTCATAGATCAAAGACACACTGTTTGGCAGCCGTCAACACCTTCCAGCACAACAATGAATGATTCATCCACAAGTAAAATACAGCATCCTCTGGGGTGAAACATGGCAATTTTAGTGCACTGTACGTCAGAGAAACGGAAGAATAATTTTGTCCAAATGAGGCTGCAGTAGAATATTTTAGATCAGCTGAATGAATTACCAAAATTGGAATTTGATCAGACCATCAGGATTAGCACTGCCATTCTTGCAAGCAGGGCTCTTTAATGTCCACAAGAGATCAGAACCTTGGCTTTACTTCTCATCCAAAAGGCAGCACCTCCATTCGCACAGTGCCACCTACCCACACACCGGAGTTTTTGTTCAGTACTAATTCAAAGAGAATTGCACCAAGCTCTGCAGCACCAACGCTGCATTCTCACATCACCTGGGTTTTCTTTGGATGCTTTCATTCAAATGCTGACCCTTCCCCACCAGCTATGTTTCAGATATCTGAGATCACCCTCTGACATCATAAGGCTACTGTAGAACAGATTTTGTTGGATGAAGCCTAAATTCCCTTCAGCACTTATGGATATGTCTGTGTTGTGGCCCGGGGTGTGAATGGCAGCATGTATAAACACACGCTAGCTGTACTCTAGCTGAGCTTGCTAAATATAGAAGTGAGGACACCACAGTGCAGGCCTCAACACCGGCTACATAAGCCGGCCTGCCTTCCCCTCAACCCCGGAGCTACGTACTCACTTGTGCGGCCGTCACTGAAGCCTGCACCACGGTGTCCTCATTTCTGTTTTTACCAAGTGAGGTAGAGTACAGCTAGTACAGGTGCTTTTACGTAAGATGCCATTCACCGCACCGGCCACACGTAAAAATTCCCTATCTGCCTGATTCTGCTATGGGTCACTTGCTGGGAAGAAACATTTAGTTTAATCATTTGATTAGTGCATTCGCTTCAGTGGATTTACTCAAGGTATACGTAAGGGCAGAATTTAAGTCACAAATCTCTTTTCAGATATCTGATTATTTATACTACATTAATATTAGTTTTCTCATAGGAGCCTTTTAGTGAAAAGGGGTTATACATTAATATGCCTATCAAAAATTCGTGTTAAAAAATATCTAGGCTAAGTTCTTGCAAATCAACCTAGGTAAGCACCTGCTTGAAAACCTGCACCCAGCAAGGGTTGGGTCCTCCCCAGTTTGGAGAAAGTGTCTTTGCTCCCTGAAAACTTAGGACACTATCTTTCAGACAGGAGTCACAGAGGTGCACTGCAGCTCCAAAAGATACAAAAGTACTCTACGCATATACCTCTGCATAGGCTGTTTATGCTCTTTCCAAGAATAATCTGTGTGCGTTGACAAGGCAGAGGAGAGACTCAGTAAGGATGAGAAGGGTGGAGAGGGTATCCAGTATACAGGCACACTTTCATATTTGGGGGGCTTTATGTACAAGGCCAGAACTTGACCTTTTGCTTTACTCTGTTCTGTGCAATAAATTCAAGAATATAATCTCCACGAAGTATCAAAGAGACACAGAATTGGTTTAAGCATAAAGAAGGGAGGAGTGTCTGTACATTAACTTGTGAATCTGTCAAACTGTTCTACAAACATTGGGCCCTCTGTTTTCCATTTACCACTGTATCATCCTCTTTTACATTTTTTGTTTGGTTAGGGGGAGGATCCTGCTTAAGTACTTCTTGCTACTAGCTATTTAACAATTTGGGGAGAGCTAGTGAAAGGAATTAAATTGTAGTTGCCTTCAATTGCATGCATATATATGACTTGTCAGTGGTTTTCAAATGTGAAAAGCATCTTCCACAACACCGTTCAAATAGCAATACTATTTGGAACACAGTGCTCAAAGTGCACTTTACAGGAAAGGACAGAGGTAGCATTGGGGTTTTTTATTGCCTAGAGAAAGGCCAGGAGAATTTAAAATTAGTACCAACAAACGTAAAAGAAAATAGGAAATAAAACATTTTATTGCTCCAGAACCCATGATATTGCCCTTACTTTTCCATAGTAGAATATGATCCTTCTGTATACTTTGGCACTAAAGCCATAAAACATAAAACTACTCCTGTTTTGCAAACAGCAGGGGGTTTGTATCTTTTAAAAAATATTGTTTGGAAAGTACTGTCTATATAAAGCAACTACTCCCACAGTGATTAGGATAACAGAAAAAGTTATAACATCTTGGGGCTGAATTCTCTGTATGCATCTCCCTTTGACTTCAGTTAAAAGTGCAGGGCTCCTCCAGAGAAGAATTTGCCCCCAATAAAGAGATGGGGATAGGAGATAATAAACCAGTCTCCCTTTTTTGTATCAATATTCTAAACCTATTGAATCCTTATTATCTATTATGTACTCCTAAGAAAAAAGGAAATGAGTAATCATCCTCTTAGTACATCTCTAGGTTTTCTAGTGTGATGTTGCTCAGAGAACCCCTCTGGAACAAAACATAACATGCATGACTCTGACAAGCTCACTAATTTGATTGGTCTCTAACCTGTCCCTTTTGGGCAAGTTTATTGAGAAGGAAGCCCTGACAGTATCTGAAGTACTTAAAAGTCCTTGATCCTTGTAAATCAGGTTTCACTCCTAGGCATACTATGGAAACTGAACTAGACTGATTGCTGGGAAATTCTCCACCAGCAAACAAATTTGATCTGCACAGTGCAAGATTGCAGTGTTATGGGTATAAGAACAAGGTAAAAAATGGTGAACAGAGGAATCTGATTCCACATTAACAAGACCACTGCTGAACATCCCTGCAAATCACCCCTGCCTTGGAGCAGAAATAAAAGCAAATAGGGAACTGTGTACCTGACTGCCTCATTGCATATTGAGGAATACACCTCAGAACACAGGATTGGCAGGGACTTCCTGGGTAACTGAGTCCAGTCCCCTGTTATAGCAGGCAACCCTGTCATATAATCCCATTCATAAATTTTTGAAGGTCCTTCTTAAAAACTAGCTAGGTTTTTTGCTCCCACGACTTCTGTTGGAACACTGTTCCAGAGCTTCACTCCTCGGATAGTTAGAAGCCTTCTTCTAGTTTCCAGTCTAAATTTATTCATAGTCAGTTTATGCCCATATTGGGTCAGCACTGTCCTTTAGCTTAAATAGATCTTCTCCCTCCCAAGTGTTTGCCACCCTGGTGTATTTGGGGAGAGCAATCCTACCCCTTCTCAGTCTTCATTTTGCTAGGATAAACAAGCCAAACTCGTTTTGTCTTCTCTCATAAGATAGCCTCCCCATTCCATCCCCTGACCATGCTAGTAGCCCTTCTCTGCACCTGTTCCAGTTTGAACTCCTCTTTTTTGGGAATGGATGACCAGAAATTGTATATAGTAAGAATTATATACACTGATACTTCAGATCCTAAGAGCCTATGTCACTTTTGAAAATGGGACATAGATGTTTAAGTCACTGTAGGTACTGCTCCATTCAGCATTGCAAGGCCTAAATACCTTTAAAAATCTGGGCCTACCTATCTAAAGAAAAGTCTCGGGAATCTCTTGAAACACACATTTTAAATGATACTCAAAACTCAGGAAATGTAAGCTTCATATATTTTTCTCCACAGTTTTTGGATCTCTAATTTTACTCTATTGTACTATTCACTAGCTTACGCGTGACATTTCTTCAGCAAACAGTTAACTTCATGTTGACTAGTCTTGCCTCCTCACCCATCTCTCTGCAGCAGGCATTAAACCCTTTTGCCATGTTTTCGACATATTTTGTTTCATTAAGGACAGTTTGCTTTCTCAACCTTAAAGAATGCCTTCTAGAAAGTCGAGAACATAATTTTCTCATTTATTTCAATTATTCTTCCCTCCTTTTATCACAAAAACATCCCAGAAATCAGTAATCCCTAAACATTTTCAATTGCGCCCCCCCCCTTACCCAGGCCGTGCCTCCCTGGGAGGCAGGGCTGGAAGATGGAGGGTGAGTGGGCCAGGACACAGGAGGGCTAGCCACATGGGGAGCTGCCGGTATCTCTCACACCGGAGCCATCCCTGACTGTTCCTCCAGGCTCCAGCAGCAGCTACTGCTCTTCCTGCCCCCCCCCCCCACCCAGTGGCAGAGGACTTTCTGATCAAAAACTGGCACCTGGCAACTCTAACTGCTGGGGCTGGAGGCCACAGCTGGAAGCTGGGGCTGGGAGGGGAGCCATGGCTGGGGCAGAGCAGAGCTGGGTGGTGCTCCTTCCCCGCCCCCTAGGGGGCTGGTCTAGGCCGACCACACTCTGTGGACATTACTCTGTCCCCCCTAAGGGGGTAAATCCCACAGTCTGAGGACCACTGCCCTAGATCATACATTAAATGCCTGCTGCACAGCTTACTCTTATTCATTGTATGCTTCACAGGGAGAGTACTAAGATTGCCAGCAAGCAACAACCATGGAGAGGTATCACCACTAATCCTGTGGTGAGCTACAAACTGCTTTCCCCTCAGAAAAGAAGGGAAAAAGTTAAATACCTGAATATCATAATTGTACACTCCGGAATAGACTCAGAGTAGAACAACGTATGTAAGACATTGCATAAATAAAACAATCATTCTGAACACAGAGTGCCAAAGTTCAGAAGTCTGACCTGAGTCATCCAGGAAATTACCTGTATAATTCTCCTGTAAATGAAGGGTGGGGTATTCAGGGAAGGGTGTGGGGAGCTGGTTATGTCTAATTAGTGCTTTATAAAATAAAAAAATGCACAAAGCTCACTGCTAGCCAAAAGGTAGAAGAATCTGAAAAAGAAAAGAGTCCCATATCCTTTAGCTAAAGTTTTAGGTTGAGTTGGGACTGTTCCCATTAGCCCTCAAACCATAGAGAAAAGCCATGAAATAAGAGGAAGTAGTAAAAGGGTGGGAACAGGAAGAAGGGTAAAAAGGAAAAGACTTAGTGTAGACAAGAACAGAAACCACACCGGACAATGAAAGGTTCAGCCAGCGTACTCTGAAATAGCATGGCTGGAGTACAAATGCATAAATGATGAGAGCAATATAAGAACCTAAATAGACAACCTCTTGTGATAAATTACTTTCTGTTGTTGTGGAATCTGTTTGGCTCAGTCTGCATGCTGTTATGAAAAGGTCCAACCAGTCAAGGAGCAACAAAAATTCTTTAGCATAAGAGTTTGAGCTTCAAGTCTTTACTGGATTTGAGGTTTATTCTCCACATTTTTAATAAAAGCCGAGGCTTTCACCAGGGTGCTGGAACAATTTGTATAGTGGGGGTGCTGAGAGCCATTAAACAAAACTGTAAACCCTGTATATGATGGAAACCATTTCAAGTCAGGAGTGTGGTTGCACCCCCAAGGACCTCTAGTTCCAGCATCTATGGCTTTCACATAAAGCAAAAGAGCTTCCAAGGTAGCCCTTCAGCTACAAGGTGTGGCATTCTACTTATAAAGTTATAAGGTTTCCAGTTAGCTCTGAGCACCTGACTGGACTTAATGAGTCATTAATAAGTGAGATGCTCATAGATTATGGTAATGAGCCCCATAAAAAAGTCTGTATATACAGTTTGAAAGCCAGTGAACCACTGCAGTTGCAGTTATTGTGGTTTCTTGTCCACAGTGGGGAGAGACTATGGTAGACTTCCTTGCTTCAGGGAGGCCTGAGCTAAAGATCTCATCCCAGGAGTTGTAATTAGAACTGGTCAGAAGTCAGAATTTCCATTTTGCAGAAAATTCCAAAATTGGGGGAAGGAAATTTGTTGCGTTTCAGAACAAAACGCAGAATTTCAAAATTTCCCACTGAAGGGAAATCCAAAAAATAAAAGTTTCAAAATAATTGAAACAGTTCATTTTGAAACTTTCCAAACAGAATTGACCCTGGGAGCCCATGGCTCCCATCTCCGTGGCAAAGAGCCTGAAAGCCCTGAGAGTCCCAGAGCTTCCAGGCTCCCTGGAAGCCAAACCCTTATTAGATGGCAACTTGGAATCTGGAAGCCCTGGAGTCCCTGGTCGCAGGCAGTCTACTCATGGTGGTACTGTCACAGAGCAACAGAGCCTGGGCTCCTCAGAAACCCACCATGCAAGCTGGCAGGAAAACAAGCAGGGTTCTGATGGAACCTGCCTGTGGTTTGTCGGAAGTTCTAGGAACCCCATATGTTTCCACAAAACATTTTGGATTCAACAAATCAGCATGTTCTAATGAAACCCTATTTCATCTGAAAATTCCCAGCCAGCTGTAGTAACAACCACTCTCTGGGGGCAGCAGTTGTGTGTGAAATGTATCATAGAAGCGTTGTAAGCTCAAAGTATTCCATCTGTTTAGGTTTCAGTTTTTTCTGTGTAACAGGTGTAGGGTCTTTGGCAAGAAATTAACTCCCTGTCCATTTGCCCATGCTCATGTAAGTGCTTTGCATCCTGCCACACTTGGGAACAGAGCAAATAGGAGGTGTCCCAACTGCAGTAGGAGCAATCTCCACAATCTTTTTAGCTAGTATAGACTGAAATATGCAACTAAACAAAGGAAACAACTGCTGCCTTTGCAGATTACAATGCAGCTCCTTTCTCAGATAAGGGGCTTCACGGAAGCAACTCAAAGCTGTTCCCACAGACAGCACCACAGAATTAGAGACTGTAACTGAAACTGAGATTTGCCTGTTTTCCTTTTGCCTGAGAGACACAGCGTCGGGAGGCTGCATTACACAGCTGACTGACAAGCAGGGCAAACAAATGCCAGCCCCCGATATCCTTCACATGGCTGGAACTTTCCAGACTTAAACTGAACAAGGACAGATATGGGAGGAGTTTTCAGATCACAGCCCATTTGACATGCCTGGGCAACAACTGCAGGTCCTGGAGAGCCTGGGACTGCCCTAACATGTGAGCCAACCCTGGGTGGTGTCCGGAATCAGGGCCTCCTGCTCTCTGACTTCTTAACACTCATGCCCACCACTATGCCTGTCCCTACCTTACTGTGTTCCTACTGGTCTAGCCTTACCTTTGACCTACCTTTGCCTTGAACCCCTCCTTGCCTGTTACCCTGCTTGTTCCAGCTCCTGACCCCTGGTTTGACCCTGAGCTCTAGCTCCTATTGACTCTGTCCTGACCCATTGCAGTGCCAGATTAATTTATAAACTAAACTACAGGTTTGGGCCTCACAATATGAGGGGTCTCTAAAAAAGAAAGAAACTGACTCCATTTCAAATTGTATCAAATTCGGTTGATAAATAAAGATGATTTTCTTTAAATATAGACATTTTCATTCAAATATGACAAAAATATATACATCTGGCTACACAAATACCCTTACCCTTCACTAATTGTTCATTATTGACAGGGCTGAGAAAAAAAAAAGATAATTGGACTTGTAAAATTATTATTTCTATGAGTGAGTCTGCTATCAGTCTCCTATCGCAGAGTTTTGTTGGCCAGCAGCTACTGGTAAAATTCTGACTGTGCCTTCACAACTTATTTAAATGAATAAATAATCTCACTGCTGATAAAATCAGGAAAAATATGAGGTCAGAGGCGGCAGTGTTGTGAAGCAATCCTGCCAAGTTCATACTCGTATGTTAGTGTGTTCTTTCTTCTTTTGATCTGTACATATGTACAATTGTGTATTTTAGTGCACACACCACTTTCTGCTTCATGCACTATCCATGCCTCACATGATTGAATTTGCAGGCGATTGTCTTATGGACTTGGGTTGAGTGGATCTTCAGGAGGATAAATTTGTGGTGGCTTCCCTCCATCAGTTTTGGGAACCTTCACAGTAAATATCAGAGTGCGCTGATGAAAGGATAAATAGAGGGTTTTGAGAAAAGGGAAGGAAGATATACATATATATCAAAATATTCTGAGTACTTGGTGAACAAGTTATTTCAGACTATGTGCATATACGAGTTATAGGCTAGTAAAGCCTATAATATTCATTATGTATGCTTGAATATAGGTTAGTTTGTCTCACTTTCTCAATGCCCATCTAGAGATTACCAGTCTTTTTTATTGGTATATTCTTTCTTTCTGTTTTGCACATAGAGCTTGTTGTCACTCTGTTTGTCTAAGGTGTTTACTCGAGATGAATTAGTGGTCCTGGGGGAGACAGAGGATAGAAAAGTAAACGCAAAGAGAGATGTCTACCTAGAAAAAAGACTGGGATTTTCTGCTTGGTGGGTTTGGAGCACGCAAGATAATATTTTATTACAGGTAGTATGCTATGTAAAAATTCTTATATAGACTTATAAATCAGATATCATATGCATAATACATTGTGTGGCAAAAGAGACATCTCCACGATTCATTGTTTTGTAGTGAAAATTAAATTGGAATAAACATTTGTAAATATATTGTCTGGATAAACTTTGTATTTCCCTAACCAAATTCATCAAACGTTTTTTCATTTATTCATATGAAAAAAAGGATAATTTTTCTTATTCATGGTGTAAAAAAATTATATATCCTCTCTTGTTTTTCTGTGAGAACATAGACAAAATAACACGAACTTTCACAGAAATATCATGGTAAAATAGCACAGGTTTCTGGCATATATATATGTTAATAAAAATATTATTTGTTGTTGTATAGATATATAAATCTCAATATTTATAATACAAAATTAATTTTTTTTACTGATTTCAATAAAAACTTTCTGCTACTAATTTTAGTACCAATGTTAGGTAATTCAGCATAACCTTCTATAAAAACAAAACAAATCAATTAGAAAAATACAACCAGCATCCAATTTTCTGATTGTTTGCTTATTACCTGGGTGTAATTCATATCAATATAACTAATAGGTGAGCTTTAAGCTTGTGGGTTACCCGCATCCTATATCCTCTATTGCCATCTTATATCCTCTAAGAGTCTCATTGCATATTCAGACTAGGAATTCCACAATTTAGATGCCCCAACAGAGAAGAAAAATATCCTGAGAACTCTTCTAGTAAACTGTATTATTTACTGGGTTTCTTTATTTTGTATTTTTTATATTGTATTGTTTACTTCTACTTTACTTACATATGCAATTAGTTCAAAGAATTCGTCTAAAATTTATTTCTGTCATGTCGTCATCATTACAGAGAAGGTTGCTGAAAATGAAGATTTTTATTCTGTTTTTACAACTTCTCCTTTGTATATATACAAACATAAAGCTTTTGTGTTTATATATTCAATGTCCTTTCTGTGAAATATTTATTTATTTATTTTATTTTATTTTATTTTATTTTATGGGGCCTCTTACACTTGACACAGTTTAGGGCCTCAGAATGTCATAATCCAGCCCTGGCCCCCTGGCTATGGTATCCAGTTCCTGCCCTCCAGTTTTGACACTAGGCTCTGGCTCCTGACTCCAGACTGACCCTTGGCTCTGGTACCTAGTTTCTGCCTCATGGTTTTACCCAGGACTTTGGCTCCCAATGACTGGCTATAGCTCTGACCCCAGCCATTAGGCCTGCTGCCCACTCTGGCCACTAGGGTAGACCACCCTCATCTTGGCCAGCCAACAGGTAGCCACTCTGTAGACAAAAAGCTGGATGCAGGGAGCAGCAGAAGGGGATGCAGTTCCTGAGTTACTTTCAGCTGCAGAAAACTGGATACTCTAATTTGTCTCCTGAACAAGAGGCTGCCTGCCAGCTGAGCGTAGTAGAGCTGCCTTCCCATGGCAAGTCAGGGGACGGACAGGTCTTGAGGCCAACAGGAGCAGCCCACTCCACAAAGGAGAGACTGAGCTTGGTAGGCCTCCCCTGCACCAGAAACAAGGGAATGACCAGAGTTTGTGACAGCATGGGATCCATTCCATCCCGGAAGAGAGAAATGTCATCTGCCCAGAGTAGAGCACCATCCCCTTTCTGTGAGCTCCAACTCCATCAAATAGCCAAGGTCTGTGAGGAGACAGAGAGAATTCTTATTATTTAAATTGTGGAAATTTGAGTATCTAAGGGAGGGAATGTTGAATTACCGTTGTGTGATTTGGTTTGTCATTCATTTAGTTGTTATCCTTGACCCCTGTCTTTCCCCATAGTTCCTGCTCTTGCCTCACATTTTTCCTGGATTAAAATGTTGTTTATCCTTATCTGTTGGCCCTTGATTTCCCATAATTATAATTTGTAATGTCCTAGAGGTCTTAGGGGTTGTCTACTAGTTTATGTCCCCCAACAACTTGGTACAGGCACGAAGTGCAAAAAACCCAGAGCCCTTTTGGATCCTATAATAAGGATGAAACTTGTCTCTGCATGAGATGGAGAACTCCCACAGGAACTAAGGGCCATCAAAAACCTCACCACCTTCCACTCCAAGTGCAAGGCATGCTTTGTTGAACATCTCTAATGTTAGCGTATAGCAACATGTACATAAACAAACCCAATAAAACTCTATGATAACAATTTTTTACTGCACACACAATTCTTTTCCTGGGGAGGCAATGAGAGGGCAAACCAAATACGACAAATTAGTCACATTGCTTAATGCACTTCTAGAAGGCACACTCAGACACTACAGTGATGAACACAGTATAGAACCTGAATAGAAGAATTGGCCCTAAGGTGGGTCATCAAGCCCCTGAGGACAATAAATGTTTTATTATTTATAATGGTCTTTAACCTCATACAGGAACTTATTCTTTCTCTAGCAAGAAAATAAGCATCACACAAAAGCCATGGCCCATGATAATAAATAAAAAAGACACTTAGCCTCTGGTATTTGGGATCTCCAGTCTTGGAGACAGATTGGAGAGGGCATCCCATAGCATGGAATAAGAATAATAATACACCTAACCATAAATAATTTGAGAAATAATAAACCTACCTCAAACTATTTGAACAAATTTTAAAAGATTTTTAAATGGTCAATTCTGAAAAGTATAGAATAAAACAGAAGTTTCTATATGGTTTAGAAAAGTACAAAGAGAACTAGCTTTCCCAATTATCATCAAGCTGCCCACCTAAATTACATAATAGACAGTACGTACACAGTTTGCTTGTGCGTGAAAAATCCAACCTTCTGAAATTGCTAAAGTCTATACCCTTTAAAAATCCCACAAAGAATAAAACACATTACAAACTAATATGGGTCAAATATACCTTAAATATTTAGAAACTCATTCATAAAATTGGACATCAATATTTCCCTATCCCATTTAATAATTTGAAAACTTCTCCAACAATACTGTCTTCAAAGATTAGAGTTTTATAGATACCAATGTATGAAATTACCCCTCCACACCAGAACAGATTGAGCACAAGTTTGAGCAGCAATTTAAAAAAGGTAAATTAAATTGTCATTCTCTATGCAGCTTCAATAGTGCTGAAATAGGTAAGTTATCTTATATAAGAGAACCAAGATACAGTAGAAGCGATTACAGAATGCCTATTCTACCACCTACCCACCACTATGAAGAGAATTCTTATGGAAAGTAAACAACTTTGTTCTATAACCCAATAATTGCCAACAAAATGAAATCAAACTTCTTCTAGCCTTTACCAATATTAAACAAATGCAGCATGGAAATGCATCACCATATTATTGCTCATAAGATGAAATCCCACAATCATTCTTTTTATATACAGTATGGATATGAGAAACTGTACGTGTGAACAGAATACAGCTCAGATTAGACTGTCAAGTTCCAAAATGAGTTTATGGAACGCTGGGCTTCAGCCAATGAGCTACTTGTTAAATGCAAGAAAAAGACAAACCATGATGACCTCAAACTAAAATTTTATTATACTATAAGTAGAAAGATGTCAAATAATATCTACTTGTGTACCTATTAAGGTATAATAATGATACAGCAAATATATACATGCCACAGACACCTGTGTTCTTACCTTCATATAAAACTGCCTCAACGAAAACTGAAACTTATTTATTTTACATATGTTTACATAAATATTCATACGAACACTTGCTGAATACACCAGTAGTTAACTGGTGTTACCTCTGTACGAACATTATGCTGATACATTGTATACTGTTCTGTCTCACTGATTTTTGCATTAAAACCATCGCGTACTTGTACCCAAATACATGTTTAAATGTCCACTAAAAAATTTGGCACTCACACCCTTTATTATGAATGTATCCTGCAGTATCTAAAGATGCCACTTGTAGAAAATATTATAATCTATATATCATCTTTGTAACCAGATGTTCTTGATTCAGAATCTTGAGCTTTTCTTTTAAGCAGATATCCTAATTTTCTGATTATGGGCTTTCCCACTTTCATTTCATTCTTTGGGCACAATATTTTCCTGTTTCTTCTTTAGCTCCTTCATCCCATCAAGCTAGCTGACATACAGCAGAGAAATGAGACCTGTTGTTTCTTTAGTCCTGGCTATAACACTGCTTGGATACACTGACAAACACTGGTTTAAGAAGAGATCCAGCAAGTTACCTTTGAAAGCTATCTGGTTTCTAAAGGCTTGCAATAGCAGAAGCCTTGGATTGTTGTTGAGCCAGGGTCTCCTATAAACCACTCTACCAAAGCTATCTTAACTTATATATTATTTTTAATATATTGTTCTTCAGTCTGATAAGATAGTTGTCTTGCTGAGTAGAATTACTCATTCCTGAATTTACTGCTTTGTTTGGGAAAGCTGTACAAAGTGTAGATTCAAGTTTCTATGGGAATTTTAGAGGCTGGCAATGCATCTGACAATAATGAAATATCAATGTTTAAGATATCATAGAAGGAATAGAATAAAAAGCAAAAGAGGTACTAATTTACCATTCATTGCTGCAAAATGTAGTAGATTTGATACCATTCTTAATTTAATCTAAAAATAATATTCCAAAGATGTATGTTTGGAGTAAAAACATTTAGTCTAGCTCAGTGGTTCTCAACCAGGTGTCCAGGGCCCCCTGAGGGTCTGCCAGCAGGCTTCAGGAGGTCTGCGAAGCAGGGCTAGCATTAGACTTGCTGGGGCCCAGAGCCCTGCCACCTGGGACTGAAGCCAAAACCTGAGCAACTTAGCTTCATGAGGCCCTCTCTGGTGTGGGGCCCTGGGCAATTGTCCTATTTGCTACCTCCTAAGGCTGACCCTGGCTTTTATATGCAGAAAAACAGTTTTTATAGCATGTTGGGGGGCAGGAGAGGGGGCACTCAGAAAGAAAGAGGTTGAGAACCCCTAGTCTAGCTAATAACATTCCCCTCCAAATTTTAACTGAGCTCAGCTGCTTGATCTTAAGCTTTGGTTACCTGACATGAACTAGCCCTGTGGTCATATGTGTGTCAGCTGAAGCCAATGTAAATAATAAATAAGAATATAGTGTAGAATAAAAATGCCTGAAAGCACCTTGATTACGGTGACCAGACAGCAAATGTGAAAAATCGGGATAGGGCTTGGAGGGGTAATAGGAGTCTATATAAAAAAAAGACCCCAAAATTGGGACTGTCCCTATAAAATTGGGACATCTGGTCACCCTAACCCTGATTATCTTTGGAAAGTTTAATGAGTCACTTCCTACCCCTATTTATGTCAGATCTTTATGAGGAAGATTACATCACATTTGGTATGGGGGAAAAAAGCCAGAATAAACATAACCATGCCTCAGAAAGGCTTATGTCTAATAGCAGACAGGAATTTACTTATGCAGTCGTGCTTTCTTTTTTACTCAGACATATGCCATGCCCATGGTATGGAACCAGCAAAATGCAACATTATAGTATAATGAGGCAAAATACCTGTTTTGCTTATTGGGCCTATAAGCACTCCATATGTGAAACTTGCTTTTTATGAGGGGACCACAGTAAACCCTCCATATAGGGCCTAAATTGGGCTTCAGTGGTGCATAGATTTAGTGATCTGATGCTTTCAAAAGGGATGAATTTCAGCCCTCACACAAAATTCTCACTGAAGTGATTAACAAAATGTTCCAACATGTCTGAGCATTCAGGGACATAATGTACCTTTCACTCATTTGTGACTGGTTTTGCTTTTGGTGTTTTCTATCAAACTTTCCATTCTCTTAACACAGGACCAGATCCTTTGCTTAGTAAAGCCAACTAGAGAAGATTAAAGGGTGAGAAAACATTCATTAGACTTCTGTGGAAATGTGAATTTATTAGGGTAATGCTAAAAAGGACAAACATCTGTATAACTTCAAGGATTATATCTTCTGTTCACATATGTTAATGTTACAAATAAAGAGTTTAAAGGTTGGAAAAGCTTCCTCCTAAATCATTCCATTGGGGGTTGCTTATCCAGTCACACAGAACAGGCTACTATTCTGCTCCCAAACTTTATGGATTTCCTGGATCTAAGGAAGCAAGGGTCACACATGTGGAGAACCTGTTCCTTGAGTGGGTCTGCAGACTGTCATCCCCTTTCTGTTCCTTGGTACTGTACAACAGCGCCAATGGATCCTATTACCTGGGTCTCCCCTAACTGCATTTACCCTAAATAGCCCCACTAAAGGGAAGAGTTCCCTAACACAGAGAGGGATCATGGAAATGATTTTTAAAATGCCAGTTGCTTTTACTTCCTCTGCTTTATCTTCAGGGACTTATAAACAATTGTGGAGAACAATGTCTTAGCCCCTCGTTAACCCAATGCAGCTTTGCATTCATTAGCTGGGAACAGCAGAAAGGATGGTGTTATTTACTCAAATTAGGGACTCTTGTCTCCACCATACATTTTAAAAATAGAAAAGTCAATTTTCAGTAACATATAAAATAAAAATCCCTAATATTTTTATTTAGGCTCATATTTTAAAATAAAATAAAAACTTAATTTTAAAGTGCCCAGAACATTTTGGGCCTAAATTTGCTCTCAGTTAAGGGTGAACCAATGAGAGTTACACACCTCTGTAGCTGAGGGCAGAATTAAGATCCTTTATTCATAGGATAAGCCACTGGGTTTTGAATTGTGCCTGAATAAGGACTGTAGGATTGGTCCATTGTAGGTTCCTGTCTGATAGATATTTACTCTCAAAGAGCCGTCATAGAAACTGGTAAACTGAACAGTCTTTCCTAAAGAAAGTCTGAAGGACTGTAGAATTATTAGTAGAGATATACTCAGAGAGCAATATTTGGATCTCAGTCAGCCTAAAGTGCAACAACAACTGATTCCAGGGTTTTTGCTTGTGCCATTATAAAGATGGGGGCCACATGCAGAAGTCCTAACCAGAAATGAATGTTAAACACTTTCAGGGTTTGGAGTTATTCATCTCCAGAGTCTTGGTTGATGCCCATTTCTAGTTGTAAGACAAAACTTTACTGCACTGGAAGATTGGTAGGTGGAACCTAACAGTGCTTAGCCATAATACCCCCACTTTTGTCCCTCACATTCAGAAGTGCCAAATTTGTGACAAGCAAAACTACTAAAGCACAAAGGATACTGAGGATTTAGTTGTTAGAGTAAAAAAGCCACAGAAAATGATTACTAGCATCTCATTACAAGGGCATTACTCAAATGCAACATTCACAAATAAATCCCATGGTGAAGTATCATTAGACAATTGTATGAGTGACCTTTATTTTTATTTTGACTTTATTTTTAAGATTTTGTTGTAATAAAGTTATTCTTATGGATTTTCATATTAACTATATATGTTATTAGTATTTTCTGCTTTCCCATACTTACTGAATGATTATATAGCACCACCTATTGATACAACAACGTTCAAAAGAAGCTTCAGTGTGTATTTGGATTATATACAATTTGTGACCCTAGATCGTGCATAACCAGGTGTATTTGTTTGCCACCTGACCAAAGACAGCAAAATTGGGATACTAGCATTTAAAAACAGACAACCTCTAAGCCCAAAGAAGATTCAAGATAATGGTTATCCATTCATATCAGTACCATAACACAATGGTTAGTGCCCTCATTGACTACATGGCTAAGGCAAACAGACTTTGGCCATTAGTGAAGGAATAAGTATGTAGCAAAGTAAAAGTAGATGGTCACCCATCTGTAACAAACTAAGGCCTCTTTCATATCTAACAGACACTAACCTGCATTGACATTGTGCATACTTATTATAAGTCATTATATTGCACAGGGAAAGCACTCTTCAGTCTATGCTTTCGTTTTAAGATACAGTAGAACCTCAGAGTTATAAACACCATGGGAATGGAGGTTGTTTGTAACTCTGAACAAAACATTATAGTAGTTCTTTCAAAAGTTTACAACTGATCAGGCTTAATACAGCTTTGAAGAAAAATGCTGCTTTCCCTTTTTTTAGTAGTTTACATTTAACATTACTGTACTTGCCTTTTTTGGGGGTTCGGGGGGAGGAGTCTCTGCTGCTGCCTGATTGCATACTTCTGGTTCCAAATGAGGTGTGTGACTGACTGATCAGTTTGTAACTTTGGTGCTTGTAACTCTGAGGTTCTACTGCAATACAGTACTAGACATTTTCACCGAGAAAGTAGTCTTTAGAATGTGAACTGAGTACTAGACTTCTAAGTTTGTTAATGATTTCTCCTAAAAATTCACAGGTTACTTACACTAACCTTTAGAAAAAAACTACAGTTCATATATTAGCTGTACTCTTCTGCTTTTCATAAAGTACATAATCTGTTGCCACTAGATCAGGGAATCTGTAGGAAAGGGGAAATTCTTAAAAATAAGAATTTATAAGAATATAAATTGTAAGTTCTGTATATATGTCACTATTATGTTTCTTATTTCTATGTATCCAATAATCTCAATTAATAAAACAAACTGTTAAATGTATGCATGACTGCCAGTCTTTGGGCTATGTAGAGTATGCACATAACTAAGAAGAAGGTAATTAAGTATTTATCATTTAAGCAGTAGAGTCCATTTTTTTTCATTGTATTGAGCTTCAAAATTAAAACAACTTCTGATAAGTTTATGGCATAGTAGTACTATTTTAACACAATTGACAGAAGAAAGAATGCCCTTATCATAGCCTCTGCCACACTTTTCCAAAAGTTTCTGAACATTATGGTTGGCTAATGAACTCAGAGTCAAAGAAAGGAGATTGGACATGTTTCCAACATTTTTGAAAGTGCATAGAATAAAAATCTTCTCACATCCAGAAAGACTTCTTCATGTGCAAGTAAAGTTAACAAATAGCATATGCAGGATGTTTGTCAGTTGGACTTTATCAGTGGGTAGTCTCTAGAAAATGTCTTACAGAATATTTTAATTCAGTTTAGGTTTAGATGTGGGATGTACAGTGTACAACAAAACTATGCATATTTCTGTGATACCAAGAGCTCTGGATTCAATGAATAAGGCCTGTACAAATTAAACTTACCAGTAGCAATAAGGACTGCATTGAATAAATATCTGGAATAATTAATGCATTCTTGTTCGTTATTTAACCATTACTATGTTCAACTTGAAGATAGAAGTAATAGATAATATGTAGCTTTGATTTGAATTGATATTTCAATTAATGAAAACAAGAACTAAAGACAAGTTGCCATCTTAATCATAAAAATTTTCAAACTTTTTAACAACAGGGTTTTTGGTCTTTCTGATGTCTTGTCTTGGATATGTGAGCTCCACTTATTTTGGGTACATCTACACTGCACACCACTGACAGCAGCCTACGGTATGCGTAACTACATGCCTCAGAGAGAGCAAGCAGTATCCACATAGCAGTGTGTAGATACACACATTAGTGAAAGGCTCTGTAAGCGGGGAATTAACAGGAAAAAGGCTCCAACAGCTCCCTGCTGCAGCAGGGAAAGGCTCTTGCAATGGGACACTACACTGCTAAAAAGAATAGTGTAGAAGGGGAAGGCATTGCTTTGGCACATAGAGAGCCATTGTAGGGTACTTATCCACAGACTTCAAGTATATCTTTATTTGCCTAAGCAGCGCCACACTGTCTACACTGATATTTATACACATGCTAGGAGTGTGCGCTATGTATGTCAAATATATGTTAATCTCCCATTTAAAGTAAAGGGAATTGTGTGAGGGTAGAATTTGGCCCTTATACTATTCCCCAAATTGTATTGGGACCAACATTTGCTGGTATTAAGAGATTCAAATTTTCTGTTCCTTTAATGGAACAAAGATCACCATATACTCTTGATTGTTATATGTAGCACTACCAGCTAAGTTAAGGTTGCCTGACATTTCCCATTATAAGATCCTGTTTGAAGATTGGCAAAGTCATAAGAAACAATCCATTTGGGCTGAAATTTTCAGTGTACGGTGTCTGCCTCAGGCTGCATTATTTATTTAGAAAGTTCCAGCAAAAACAGCTCAGCTGTTTCCAAGAACAAGATAGTGAAAAATGCAACGTTAAAAAGATTCTGGCAATCTTTTCTTTGAGAAGCTCTAAGACCTCCAGGCTTAGGAGAAAGGGGATAAAATTTGACGGGTGGTGGCCTTTGCATAATGAATGTGCCTGATACTGTTCTATTGGAGAGAGGGGAGAACACCCAAATTTGACCAAGTTATAACCGTTGAAGAATCTCAGCTTGTAGTTGCTCAATAGAGACTTGTTAGAGTTTGGCAGCAAAATTTTCTGAAGATTCCACATTTACTGGGCATGCACCATCCTGGGGCTGTTTAGGTTGAGTAGGATTTTTTCCTGTTATTGTTGCTGTAGCACCAGGCAGCAGAACAGACAACAGGAAGTCTCTCTCTCTCCTGTTCTTTCAATGCTCCACCTGCTGGCACCCAAGCAGCATGGAACAGGAAGTCACCTAACTCAAATGTTGAGGGAAGAGCCACATGGGGTGCAATGGGAGGTGGCAAAGGAAACAGATTGGGACAAAGAGTCTGGGGAGTTGGGGGGACACTGAATGAGAAACCATGGAAGTGGGTAGGAGGATAAAGACTGGTTAGAGAAGAAGCCTGTGAAGGGAGAGATTGGGATGAGGACTCCGAGGAGGGAGGCTGGGATTTGGACAAGGAGCCTGGAGAAGGAGAGTGGGCCTTAGATTTGGATAAAGAGCTTAGAACTGGCACTGATTGCCAGGTGTTCTTTGAAAAATATAGGATATGATCAGGTAATTGAAGGCTATTATCATGTACTCAGAGGAGAGGGGCACAAATTAAGGTTGCACAGATATCCATAACTTGGTATTTCCTAACTTTGGAGTGCTTGACTGTGCAACTGGAATAAAGTTTCTAACCTAATGGGTGCCCAATTTCCTAGATTTTTAAATAAACTGGAAAAAAATCCACTAAACTGTTATGAGAATTAGCTATCATCCTCAGACTCTCTCCATAATTTTGGAGACAAACACCATAAAAGAACATACAGAAGGATGAAAAGAAAATAGGAGCAGTTTGATGAGTTTAATCTATGGTAGCTGATTAGGCTTCGTTTTGAAGCCTCTTCAACTCTTTCTTCCTCATCTTGGTCATTCTTGTCAGCAGCTCTCTCCTATATTGACAAGATGGGGGCGGGGGGGGAGGAGGAGAAAAAGCAGGAATCTTCAGTTTCAGAGTTCTCTCTCTCTGGGAGCAACACCACTAGGTAGTGATATGAAAAGTTCATCAGTTCATAAGAGTTCCAGGATTACTAGTTTACATATAGTCTTTCAGTACAAGCCCAAAGACATCTCTTTACAGTATGTGTATTTTCATGCTAGAAGAGAATTAAGGGAGAATTTTAATTAGAGGCTAGATTCTGCTTTCATTACAAAAGGCACTAAATTCAATGACATTATTCCAGATTTACTCCAGTGCCACTAAACACAATTAAACTCTGTTCTTAAACTCCAATTCAGGGGAACATTTAAACACATGCTTACATCCCATTGACTTCAATGAGACACCAGTACAGTCTTAAGTGGTTTCCTGAATCAGGACCTTACATTGTAAAGTCTTTGGGTTGGGGACTGTCTTACTAGGTCTGTGCACAGACTAAACACAGTAGGGCCCAGCCACAATACAAATTATTATTTTTTCTACTAATACTGTGAGTCTTACAGAAAAAATTAGGACGTTACCTTTGGTAATGCTGGCGTGAGTATAAAATGTCTAAAACGATAAAAAGAGGGCACTGTAAAAAAGGAGTGTTAAAAGTAAATCAAGTTATGTTACTGGGTTTGAGTATGCTAGTGAGCTATACGGGCAGTGAATGAATAAAAAAGTGGAATGTAATTTAAGCTAAACTGATAAAGTTTATAGAATATCAGGTAAAGAGAATAAAGTTAACAGTGTGTTTTTAAATGGGGGAAATTTTCATTAATGACAAGTTATTTATTTGAAGAGATTGTGCAAGTGTGCAGTATGAATACTAGCAGCTGAGCATAAAGAGTTGAAAGTTTAAGAAAACAAGCCTTAATGAAACATGTAAAGTTTGCATTGATAAGCAAATTATAAAATTGTCAGCATCAAGTAGTTCTGCAGTAGTTGGACTAAACGCTTTATAAACAGTGAAAAAAGGTGGAGGGAAACTCAATGTGAATCACTGAGATTAACTTTGGTTTTGTGCTATAATTTAATTCAGAAATACTGATGAGAATTCAGTCCTACTGAGTGGGATTCATTCTTTGATTGGAATATTTATTTCAAAAATGCTTTAATTTCAATAAGAAAAATGCAACTGATGTATTAATTTGAAAGCTTCTCAAGTAAGCACTGCGATTATTTTGTCCTTGAGAAAAAACTGCAGATTGATGGATTAGCTGTAGTATAAATCTGCCCCCTAGTGTGAGACCAGAATAAAATCCTGCAATTTTTAAAAAGACTATCAAGAAATGAAAGGTCATCAGAAGGGAGATTGGAATTAAAGATAAGAATAATTAAACCATACCTCCATCAGCAGGAACCCTTTTGATGTGATTACAGTGAATAGGAGTATTCATTAAAACTCAATCAGAGATGGATTCTTCACACCTGTCACTGCAACAACTGTTGACTGTTCAGATTGAATGAGAAATGGTTGCTGGATTTATTTCATCCTAATGTTACTGGCTCTTTGTAGACTGCGTAGGTCACAAAGTATGGTGGAATCAAATGGGAAAGCCATTTTTGTGCACTTTGTGATGTTCCTAAAATGTTAAGAAATGTTTCATTAAGTACACTAGCAGAGATTTGACAGATTGTTAAAACTGATACATAGCTTTATTTACAAAATAGCACAATGTACACAATGTGTACATGCCTCCACTTTATACAAATGCAGGATTTGCAGTTGTAATTTAGGTGCCAGCCTCTGAAAAAATAGTTCTAAAAGAATAATTTAAAAAGAAAAATATCCTATTTGCATGGGAACTCATTCTGCCTATTATTCTATATGTGGAAGTTTGAAAAGTCAGGGTGGCCACTGCTATTGATATCTAATGGAGCTTCTACAGCTCATTAATTCAAGCAGTCACTCAAGTTTAAGAAGGTTCCAGTTTCAGCTTCACAAGTGAAAAATGGCTTTTGTCAAACAAACATATACATCCCTCAGAAAACCACAGATGGTAGATCTATCATAGACCAACCTATTCAGCAGAAAAGTCATTCTGCTGCAGAAGGCAATGCCTAGTAAGCCTGCCTCACAACTCTGATTGCCAATTTCTGAGTTGATCAGAGTCACTAGGACAAACTTGGAAGTTGTGGTTATTTATTAATATGGAGTGACATGACATTGCATCAAAATAGTTTTGTGGTATCTTACCACATGTTTATGCTTCCCACGTTTTTGACTTGTGAACATCCCACAAAAGATGGTTGGGCGGGGGGAGAGAGAGAAGGAGTGAGTGCCAGGAAAAACGAATGTATGCAAGAAATACTAGAAAGGGTGTGTAATAGGATGCATTCTATTCCTGCCTTCAAGCACCAGAGACACCACCCCAGCTCCATTGGTTGTGTAGCCACACCGCCATTTATTTGTTTCCTCCACCAACATCTTTACAGTCCTATGCAGAAGTGCTACATACAGTATCCCCTGCACTTCCAGCCTTTTCCCCAGTGCCTGAGTGGAGCAAAGATCTCCCTTCTCCAAGTTCTGTAAGAATGGGTTCTAGCCCTGCTCCTCTGTCCCCATCACTTCCTTCCTGTGCCCTTTTTAATCAGACTTGAGCTGATGGGCTAATTAGTTCTTTAGATAATTAATATCAGTTACTCCAATCAGCCTTCTCTAGGGGAGCTAACTGGTATTGATGATCAGAGTGCAGCCTCACCTGTTGCCACCCGTGACTGAGTTAGAAATAACTCCCTGCATTTTATCCCTTTACAAATATGCAGCATATGTTACTATTACATGTTCACCTAAGATAGGAGTAAGTGGACATCCCTTTGGGGTAGTTTATTATGAGTTAATGACCCTTTTTATAGACTTGGTTCAGATGCTATTTGTAATATTAAGATCATACAGGTTAAGCATAGAAACAGGTCCTGGAACACTGCATTTCTAGAAGTCAGTAGGACTACTTGTAAATGAAGCTTATATTCACTAAATGTTTATTAAGTATATAATAATTACCACTAGTACATTTGGCCCCGGTGTTACAATGAATTTGACCTATTGTCTAATAAAAATAGAAGGGAACAGAATCTGAGTTGTCAATCTGATGATTAATAAGAATCATGTTTAAATTATTTTCTATATTAAGCTTTATTTGTATTTAACTGTAGTCCCTATTGCATGATTATGCCTATGTATATTCGAATAAATCTCTGTGAAGGCAGTTGTAAATCCTTCCTCTCCTTGCTTGCGGGAAACATGAAGGAGGTAGTGATAGAGGTTTGTGTAGAGAAAGGGAGTTTGGGGAAGATAATAAAAGGGAGGTTTTTGGTTTGTTTGTTTTTTTAGAAGTTTAACATAACTATATACTAATAATTATAGCTATTTGTATTGTGCTTGTGCCTAGGGTCCTAGTACATGACTAAAGTGCCTATCATGCTAGGTACTATACAAACAGAACAAGCATGACCCCCCACCACAAAGAGCGTACAATCTAAGATATTACAGTTTATTCTCATTTATCCAAAATCCCATAACATGGAGAATTCAGATAATCTAATTCCCTTCCTTATCCCCCAGCATGATATACATGCCCTTTGCAGCATGCTGGGGAACAAAGAAGGGCGTCAGATAATGCAGAGGTTCAGATAGAGCACAGAACCCAGGCCAGAACTGCAAGGGGGAGGATGACAAGTCCCCAGCCATGGGGGACGCTGCTACTAGATGGCTCATGCTCTCTCATTTACCCCAACTCCTGATTGCCCAAATAAAATCCATGTCCCCCATGCTATTGGGCAAACCAGGAACACACTGTGCTAGCCTTTCCCTCTCCCCTCCTGGAGAGCTCTCAGGTGGAATGCTAGGGCCCAGACATTCCACAGCAGTTGGAAGTGACTGCTAGGCAGCAAAGGCACATGAGGAGAAATGCTAGGAGAGGCAGGAGGTAGTGTAGGGTACTCACCACCCATAGCACCCCCTTGTGTCAGGGTGCAACACTACAAAGAATCCTCATCTCTGGCACCTCCTGCCTCTCAGTGGGTTTTCCATAGCTCTACCCTTCATCTTCTCTCTACCCTTCACATACAGTTCAATCACCTTCTGCGGAAACAAAAAGGTCCAGCTAAAAGTTAACAAGATATGCCAACACATTCACACACCACAATCTTCTGCCCCACTCCTGGGCAATTCCTCAGCCCCACCCAGGGCTCCATATTTCTTCCCTTGGACTTGCATGTCCTTTCCTCAGGGGCTAATAGGAGAGCACAGGTCCATCATCTGCTCTAGGTTCCAACCCAAGGACACCATATTAAAGAACTAGGTCTCTTCCTTTAGACAGGCTACTATTTCCCTTGGCTACTTCCTACCTCTAAGGGCCTTTGCTGCTTGTCTACAGCCTATACATAACACAGCCTCCTTTTGGTTCCTAGGCCTCCCCCCTCTCCATGAGTCCACACAACTTCTTCCCTCTCTGCTGAATTAACCACTCTTCCACCCCCACTCTACTAAAGTGCTTTTATTGACCTTATCTCAGGGTCTCTTCCACCACAGCCTAACCTACTTCCCAGGGCTCCTTCTCCTTGCTGATTTCCTGCCTGTTTAAGCCCTAGCTCAAGATTCCTCTTAGAGCCAAATTAACCCTTGCTTTACTTCAAAGTAAACCCTACCTCTACTATAGTCCCTCCACTTCATTATAACGCATGAGCGCCTAATGATCCGTAGCTATTTCCACCACATCTGGCCAGAGGAAATCAAACACAGGTGTGCTAATAGGCTCTTAATCCCTTGTGTAACAGGTGATGGGAGTAAGCCCCACCACAAGAAGGAAGAGAATTAATTTATTCTGCCAATCTGACGGTCAAGTGTGAACGCTAGCACCCAAGCCAAAAGGGGAAGTGTTCAGGCAGTAATACAGGAGGGGCCTCTCAGGAAATCTCACCCAGTAATTACCCTGGCACATCAACCCCATTTGTGCTCCCAAGTGTTTTGTTAGTTTTTCTTTCTCCCTAGGTAGATGGACCTTCTTCCTCAGAAACCTAGGAAAGACCTCACCAATGTCTGCCTCCTCCAGGCAGCTGTTGCTATCTTGTAAGTACTATATGAGACTGAGATTTCATATTGTCAGTAGAAAAAGAAATGTGTGATGGAAAAATGGATCCCTCCTTCCCATGGAAACATGTTGTGTAAAAATGGGTTTGCTTTTGATCAGTCCTAAACTCTAGTTAACTCAGGTACAGAGCTCACCATAGACAGGTCCCATTCACCATTGGGCACTGCATGCTGATATGTGGGACACCACTATCCCCTTCTTCCTGGTAGAGGAAATGGTGCATTGTGGCAGCTTTTTAATGAGGGTAAAGGATATCTGCAAGATGAGTGAAGGCTGGGCTAGGATTCTGAAGCTCCACTTAAGATAGGATTGCTGCCTTGTGGTACCTTTACTTGCCAGGCGGAGATGATTAGTGATTATTATTTCTTGGAGGGACTACTCCATATTTCAGATGGTTAACCTCTCTGATCTGGTGGGACTGACTGGTTGTGGTCAATAGAGTATGTGACATGATTCTGGGATTTGCTAGTGATTGAATGTGTTGAGTGTCAGATTCCTTGTGAGCTAACAGTGGATGAGTGTCAGCTGTACCTACCTGTTTAAACACTATCAACTGCTGATATAGTCCCTAGGTCCTCACTATAGATCCATTTCATACAGAAATCTGAATTTTGGAGAACCGCATATGCTGTAGCACAACTGGGGGAATGTTATGCTTATTTCTCTTGTATTATGCATATGTATGTCTGTGTATATGGTATTCCTTGGTTTTGTCACCCACTTATACTAATTTAAAAACCTACTCCAAATGCGTCGTCTTCCATTTAGTTTCCCAGAAGCAGTTGTATCACTACTCTTTCCAGTCTCAAATTGAATATAACAAGGGTATTATTATTATTTATTATTTATTAATTATTTCTGTTACTGTAACACCAAGGAGTCCTTGGAGAACTGGAGTTATTTGGTTACTAGAGAACCCAACTCTACCACCTTCTCTCACACCTAGTAGTACCTTACTCTGAGAATAGTCCCTTTGAAATCAACAAGACTACTTTTATAGTTAGATACTACTGGGGTGATAGAATTTGTGAAAATACATCAAGAAACCTATACTTACTTCCTATACTTAATTACATTTTTCTATTAAGTTAGGGAGATAAATAACTAGTAGCATTATAAACATCTCAAAAATTCACTTACTAGTAAGATTAATTTCACTGATAATGTTATATATTTTCATGTAAATCTTTAATACTAAATTACCTGTTGTTTTCAGTGTCGTAGCTAAAACTTACATGTATGCAGTATTGCAACAAACCACAACTTCCCTTGAAATAACTGGAGAGAGATTTATTTTCTATAGCCCTCTATAAGTATATTATATATAAAACCAATGCTCTATTATTGGATAGTATGTTGCATTCTCTTCTCTAGCAATATATGGTCATGTAAGAAAAGACCCTATCAGGCAGACACAGGAGGAGACACAGTTAAGGTTGCCATGGGAACCTTAGCTCTAAATGGTCTGGCTTTTGTTGACTTACAATCTCAAACATTGCATTAATTATGTTTTTGTTGGGGTGGGGGTTGCACTGAATATATAATTATGTTGGATTTGCTCTTTTATAAGGTTATGTATGAATGCAGAATTTGGAAAAACAAAATTACATGCACTTTCAAATACAAAAAGAGCAAAGATGTGTTTAACTACCAAAATTCTTTAAAATGCCGAATAGGATTCTGCTTTATAAATAGCGATGGGAAGAATTCTTTTTTTTTTTTATTCATCTAGATAAGTAGTGGCTACCAGTTCCACCAAATACTGAATGTGGATCTTGGATACTGATAGACACTATCACAGAATGAGCTGCAGTAGTGGGGAGCCATGAGAGGAGAATCTGGAGCCAGGAATGGGGCAATAGCTGTGGGAAGGATGGCTTGGGGAAAATCTATATCTCAGGCAGTAGGAGGGAGCTGGGCAATGGGAGGATGGGTAGAAGGATGCTGAGGACAGAAGCTGTCTGAAGGAAGGGAACCAGACAAATGGACAGAGCAGGGAGAGGGACTTGAGCAGTGACAGGCAGCAAGTTGAGAGACTGATCCTAAGGCAGGAGTAACAGGAAGTAGTGAGGCAGTGAGTGGAAACAAAGGGACTGTGAAGCCAAGGTGAGTCAAGCTGTGAAGTGGGAGGGAGGGAGATGGACCACAATTGAATGGACACTGTCAGTCATTATGGTAATTAGAGTGGTATAAAACCCTAAATATAGGATCAAATAAAATATCTATAACTTGTATAAATACTTTGAATCAAACTCCTACCAATTTTAAATGGGCAAAAAATAAATTAAGATATATAACATGTTATTCTATAGAACAGAATTTGTACTTTAGCCTCTTTCATATTTGGCAGGTGTCTCAAAATACTTTACTAGGCAAAAAACAGCAATGCCTAACCCAGTTTTAGATACTAGAATTTTTTTTAATGAGAAAGGAAACCTTGTCCAGGGCACAGAGTTTATGCCCTTCTTTTTTCTGAAAGTGCAATTTGATCATTTTCTTCTTCCTGAAAAGCCACTTATAGATAATGTAATTTACAAGAAGGAAAATTAAGCCATATGCATTATCTGTTCCCGAAGAGTTTATATTTCATCTGATAAACTTGCACCAAGACAGTCAGTCTTTATTCATCTTTATGGGTGGCACAGAATCTGGAGCTTTTGTGATGAAAACTGATACAACACTTAAAAACTCTTCTGTCCTTGAAAATAATTCATTGCACTACAGGGTGGCAGCCACAACCCAGGTATTAACAGTATGTTACTTAAGCCCATTATACATGTCCTTGTTTAAAAAAAAAAAAAAAACTGCTAACATTTCATAGCATCTTAGCAACCTTTTGAAATGCCCTCATCGTCCTATTGCTGTTTCTTGTACCATCATTTTACTGATACCTACCTACCTGTTGTTCTCAAATGCAAACTGGCATGTTAAACATTCAGTTTACTTGTCATTGTTTATGCTATGTTTTTAAGGTTTGCATTTCTGTCAGTTTGGACAATGAAAATCAATTACTCCTTTCTCTTAGAAACCGCAGGGGAAAGAGGTGCAAATTAATAATCTGATTTACTTTACATGAGTTTTCCCTTTATGTTGTGGCACCATCATAGGGCATTTATAGGTGTAATCATGAGGGAGAAGATTTTGAAAGACCCATTACTGCAGGAGTTGTGCTATCTAGGGACTGGGTGGGAGCCAGTCAGTTGAGCAGAAGCATAGGGCATCTGTACTTCCTGCAAATTCTTGATACTTCCTGCAAAGCCCTTGTCATCTGTGGGTTAAGGAGGTTGAGGTGGAAAGGCAAACCCTGCTTCCATCTTCCATTCAGAAGAATTCCTGGGAAACTCTGAGTTAAAACTCAAAGTTTCTTCTCTCCTGTGTGGGTCTTTTTACATACCCTCTGTGGCAGGTATGCATTATTGGCTTAACTTTAGATAACACTGACTGCTATGAATAAAGTCTAAACTTTACAGTCCCCTTTTAAATAGTAAAGAAAGTTCTCAAAAAAAAAATTGTTTCCAGAAGTAGGATTTGAACCCATTCAGATACTTGTCCTTTAAGTCTACTTCCTAACCACCCACCCACCAGCATAAATGGAGAGAATAGCAGTTATGCACACTGAAAAATGTTATGGGTTGGGTCCTTATATGACTGGCTTTGAGAAACTAATTGAAAAGCAGTGGATTGAAGATGCAATACGATGTAACAGGGTGGTCTGCCTCTCTAAAGGCCAGAGGGTCTGGGGCCAGCCAGTGCATTTTGATTATCAGACCAAGCTGGGAAAGGGTCAGGTGTTTTCTATAAACTGCTGAGGGAGCTCAGTTGGAGAGTATGGCAGGAGGGAGATTAGTGCCTGTGACTTACAGAGGAGGGTTGGCTCTGGGCCACTATGATGTGTGTTGGTCATAGCTTTATTTTGTGTTACTTTGTGAGTGTTTTGTTTGAATTAATAAACTTTGTCCTGAGGGAAGGGCCTGAAAGAGACTAGAGTGGCCCTGAGTTTTAACTAAGGTGGTGAGGGGACCCACCAGCCTATATAAAGCACCTTTTGAATAAAGAGGTAATTTTACATTTTAAGCATAAACTTCTTTATTTAAACATGCAGTCACAAAGTGAATTTCATAAATATGGGGGAGGGAGGGAAGATAAAGATATATATAGATATATAATCTTTATCTGATACCAGTGTTACCAAAGATGAAAATGACTTAAATATGATACCTGAAGATTTAAAGACTAAGTTTTATGAAAATGGGGTTCAAGTGAGACTTTTGAAGTGAGGCAACTGATTTTTTAATAGAAATTTTGGAGTAGTCAACAAACTTAACCTAGCCAAAATGTCTTCCCTTGGGAAATACCAAAATCTTGGTATTTGCAGTTGATGGCAAACAATAGCTATTGTGATTGTATAAAGCATACAATGGCCTCACAGTCAAATTAATTTTTAAATGCCAGTTGTATGATTTATTGTAAACAAATGAAAGTAGACATTTTAGTCCAAAAGCTGTTTGGCAGAGGCATTTTTTATTGTATGTGAAATGATTAGTGCAATTGGTTGGGGCTTGTAGGTGCTACTGCAGTACAAATAATAAATCATAACATCTTTAAATATGTGTTATACAGAAATTATAAAACACTTGGATTAAATGAAAACAGGCACAGTAACTTTTTCCTGATATTACAGTATTAAATTGGGTAATGGAAGAGCCAAGTCAATGGGTGCCCAAAGCATGGCCTTGGATTTTAACAGTTGGGATGGCTATGATGTTAAATTTGTTCAATACTCCATTATTTCTTTGTGCAAAATCAGTTGTTTCAACCTAAAGAGTGATTAAGTGAAGAGTGTAGGTATGAAAGGAATGAAGTTGTGTTAGGTACAGTTGGTTCAAGGCAGGTGTCTTTCAAGGGACCACATAAGTTGTCCAGTTAGTGAGGGCCTTCTAAACGAGGACCACCTATTGTGTAGCATAGCGGTGGCCAACCTGAGCCTGAGAAGGAGCCAGAATTTAACAATGTACATTACCAAAGAGCCACAGTAATAAGTCAGCAGCTCTACATCAGCTCCCCGACCCCGCTCCCAGCGCCTCCCACCCACCGGCAGCCCCAAGGATCAGGGCCTCCCACTGCCTCCCCACACCTCCTGATCACCTGTTTCATGGCATGCAGGAGGCTCGGGGGGGGGGGGGGGAGGGGGGAGAAGTGAGGGCACTGCAGGCTCAGGGGAGGGGGCGGGGCCTGTGGCAAAGCTAGGGGTTGAGCAGTGAGCACTCCTGGCACATTGGAAAGTTGGTGCCTGTAGCTCCAGCACCGGAGTTGGTGCCTATACAAGGAGCCGCATATTAACTTCTGAAGAGCCACAGGTTGGCCACCCCGGTCTAGGACCTGGTATTTTAATTAAGTACCACTATAGGTTTTGAGTTTGCAAATGATTACCCTTTTCATTTCAGCTATAGTGAGGTTGGGGGCACATATGCTATTTTATGCATGCCTCTAGCCATCAGGATTTTCCTTTCCTATAACATTTCACACGAGGTTAAGTTGCTGGAATAAAAATGCAAAGCAGTTGAAGGACATGGAGAAAACCCTCCCTGTTAACTCTATGTAACTTTGGGTCTTTAGAAGTGAGAAAAACCATAATAATGCTCATCACTATATAAGGCTGTTTTAATGAACTGAATGATCTAGAGTCCTAAATACAGGTCAGGTATCCAGGAACTTCTGAGTTCTAATCTTGTTTCTGTCACATCATATTGTGTGCCCTTGAGTATGTTAGTGATCCTCAAGGAACTACATTAATCTGAACGAGGAATCTTTTAGTTCTCGCCCGCAGCATCCACATGGGGGCGTTACAGTGCAGCACTCTGATGTGCACTGCTATTCACACCCCATAATCCGAGCTGTGGGGCAGTGTAGATGTACCCTTAGTTTAAACTGTTGCAGTAGGAAAAATACTAGTTCCTGCTCATGAAGGGGTGAAATTTCTTCATTAATACCTGTACTGCACTTTCAAAAGTACTTCATGAAGTCTACTTACTTCCTACAATTTCCTAAAGCTCTTCCAATAAATTATTATTAAACCTCTGTTGGATATTTAAATTTTCACAGTAACAGTTACAGTTCATAAGCACCCACAAAAATGCGTTAATAAAATAACATCACTTATAGCTTTATGGAGGAAAAACAGTTTCTTGAACCACAACATAAATATTCCGATATTATTTTTCATCTGTACTTGGAAAAGGGGGTTATCTTTTTCATTTGTCTTATGTGAACAAATTAATATTAACTGTAAGTGAGCTTATGTGTTTGCTCTGTGTATGTTGGCAGAAAGATTTTTTTTTTATAATTTTGATGGATAATATTGACGTTTGTAAACTTTTTTAGATTTTTTTAATCTATTTAAATTTTCACGGTTGTGGGGAAATTCTGGGATGGTCAGACAATATAGGGTCGAACAATAATAATTTAATGATGGTAGATGTTGAGATTCAAAAAGTTAAAGCTTTATAATTTAAAATACAAATTGTCAACATCATATGTCAAAATATGCAAAATGAATAGCCTTAAAATCAAATTCTAATAAATTCTCCAACAGCATGTTTCTTTCTTTGCCTACCTGTACATTTTGATTATTAATGGAAATATTTTTCATTGTGTGTGTACAGTGAAATTTGTTGATATTTACCAATACAAATCTAATCCTTCCAAGTGTAAAAATAATGTTGTTAAAACAAGTATGAGTGTGTGTACATATTTTTGAGGGTGTCTGTGCATGTACTGCATGCATTTAGGTTGGTGTGTATATAGGCTTTGCACACAACTGTAGGCATGTATGGATAAGGGAGTTTCATGATTTTTACCTTTGCCTTTTCTGAAATAATCATGTATGTCAACAAGGGGTTTTTTGTGTGTTTTTCTGCATGTGTCTATTACATTTTGTGTTTCTAGTTATGTGTACTTGTACTGATTGCACTTGATGTTCATATTGCCCTGGTATATATTTGCAAAATTTATAAAGCCAGTCTGGTCAGTAAAATCTGTATGAATGTGCATTAACTTTGGCACAAAGGCTGTCCTGCAGTTTTCCCCTAGATTTGTGAGAAGCTAATTCTATCGGAGCTTGACATAGAGGGGAAAGGAGTAGTGAGAGGAAGTGGTCTGTAAAATTATGTATTTGCTTTCTTTGAGCCCAGAACTTTATCTCTGACTCATAGCCTGAAAAGAAGAAGTGTTAGGATAGAAGTAGACTCGCTATTAATTCTTCTAACAATAACAAAACTGTCGGGAAGAAAACCCAGTTTTCTGAAGGGCCTGCGTGTGGGCAGTTAGGCCTACTGGTATTCTGCATGTTTCCTTTCATTAACTTTTTTTTTTTTTTTTTTTAAATCAGCCACAGCCAAGAACAACATTTATTTCAGAAAGGAGAGGGGAATGTCTATGTTTGTCTCTCTAAGACTTCATGATTTTGATTTGGTTTTATGGTTTGCTAAATAAATCAAATTAAGAATGTGAAATATTTATTGCTAAAGCATTTAAAATATGTTGAGAACATTTTATTTGTAATTTTTTGGTTTACAACTACATTTTAGTAGCTTACATTTACATTTTAGTAGCTTCCCCTAATATTTCAAGGCTATTTTTATTGTAGTGAAATTCAAATGTAATTTCATGAAAATGGTTACATTTCATTATTTAAAAACACAATAAAATAAAACACCTGTTTGTACTTGGGTATCTGGGTACTTCATATTCTGAATGAGTTACAGTTAAGGGTATGTCTACACTACGAAAAAAGGTTGAATTTATAGAAGTTGTTTTTTTAGAAATCGGTTTTATATATTCGAGTGTGTGTGTCCCCACAGAAAATGCTCTAAGTGCATTAAGTGCATTAACTCGGCGGAGTGCTTCCACAGTACCGAGGCAAGTGTCGACTTCCGGAGTGTTGCACTGTGGGTAGCTATCCCACAGTTCCCACAATCTCCGTTGCCCATTGGAATTCTGGGTTGAGATCCCAATGCCTGATGGGGCTAAAACATTGTCGCGGGTGGTTCTGGGTACATATCGTCAGGCCCCTGTTCCCTCCTTCCCTCCGTGAAAGCAAGGGCAGACAATTGTTTCGCGCCTTTTTTCCTGAGTTACCTGTGCAGATGCCATACCACGGCAAGCATGGAGCCCGCTCAGGTAACCGTCACCGTATGTCTCCTGGGTGCTGGCAGACGCGGTACTGCATTGCTACACAGTAGCATCAACCCATTGCCTTCTGGCAGCAGACGGTGCAATATGACTGGTAGCCATCATCGTCCTGTCCGAGGTGCTTCTGGCCGTGTCAGCCAGGAGCGCCTGGGCAGACATGGGCGCAGGGACTAAATTTGGAGTGACTTGACCAGGTCATTCTCTTTAGTCCTGCAGTCAGTCCTATTGAACCGTCTTATGGTGAACAGGCAGGCGATACGAATTGCTAGCAGTCCTATTGCATCATCTTCTGCTGGGCAGCCATGAGATGTGGATGGTATGCAGTCCTTCTGCACCGTCTGCTGCCAGCCAAAGATGTAAAAGATAGATGGAGTGGATCAAAACAAGAAATAGACCAGATTTGTTTTGTACTCATTTCTCCCCCCCCCCCCCCCCCGTCTAGGGGACTCATTCCTCTCGGTCACACTGCAGTTGCTCACAGAGAAGGTGCAGCAAGGTAAATCTAGCCATGTATCAATCAGAGGCCAGACTAACCACCTTGTTCCAATAAGAACAATAACTTAGGTGCACCTTTCTTATTGGAACCCTCCATGAAGTCCTGCCTGAAATACTCCTTGATGTAAAGCCACCCCTTTGTTGATTTTTAACTCCCTGAAGCCAACCCTGTAAGCCGTGTCGTCAGTCGCCCCTCCCTCCGTCAGAGCAACGGCAGACAATCGTTCCGCGCCTTTTTTCTGTGCGGACGCCATACCAAGGCAAGCATGAAGGCCGCTCAGCTCACTTTGGCAATTAGGAGCACATTCACACCACACACATTATCCAGCAGTGTATGCAGCACCAGAACCTGGCAAAGCGATACCAGGCAAGGAGGCGACATCAGCGCGGTCACGTGAGTGATCAGGACATGGACACAGATTTCTTGAAAGCATGGGCCCTGCCAATGCATGCATCATGGTGCTAATGGGGCAGGTTCATGCTGTGGAACGCCAATTCTGGGCTCAGGAAACAAGCACAGACTGGTGGGACCGCATAGTGTTGCAGGTCTGGGACGATTCCCAGTGGCTGCGAAACTTTCGCATGCGTAAGGGCACTTTCATGGAACTTTGTGACTTGCTTTCCCCTGCCCTGAAGCACATGAATACCAAGATGAGAGCAGCCCTCACAGTTGAGAAGTGAGTGGCGATAGCCCTGTGGAAGCTTGCAATGCCAGACAGCTACCGGTCAGTTGGGAATCAATCTGGAGTGGGCAAATCTACTGTTGGGCTACTTGCTGTGATGCAAGTAGCCCACGCAATCAAAGATCTGCTGATATCAAGGATAGTGACCTGGGAAATGTGCAGGTCATAGTGGATGGCTTTGCTGCAATGGGATTCCCTAAGTGTGGTGGGGCCATAGACAGAACCCGTATCCCTATCTTGGCACCGGAGCACCAAGCCGGCGAGTACATAAACCGCAAGGGGTACTTTTCAATAGTGCTGCAAGCTCTGGTGGATCACAAGGGATGTTTCACCAACATCAACATGGGATGGCCAGAAAAGGTACATGACGCTTGCATCTTCAGGAACTCTGGTCTGTTTCAAAAGCTGCAGGAAGGGACTTTATTCCCAGACCAGAAAATAACTGTTGGGGACGTTGAAATGCCTATATGTATCCTTGGGGACCCAGCCTACCCCTTAATGCCATGGCTCATGAAGCCGTACACAGGCAGCCTGGACAGTAGTCAGGAGCTGTTCAACTACAGGCTGAGCAAGTGCAGAATGGTGGTAGAATGTGCATTTGGACGTTTAAAGGCACGCTGGTGCAGTTTACTGACTCGCTTAGACCTCAGCGAAACCAATATTCCCACTGTTATTACTGCTTGTTGTGTGCTCCACAATATCTGTGAGAGTAAGGGGGAGACGTTTATGGTGGGGTGGGAGGTTGAGGCAAATTGCCTGGCTGCTGGTTAGAAGAGCACAGGAGGGCGCGGTATGCATCAGAGAAGCTTTGAAAACCAGTTTCATGACTGGCCAGGCTACGGTCTGAAAGTTCTCTTTGTTTCTCTTTGATGAAACCCGCCACCCCTTGGTTCACTCTACTTCCCTGCAAGCTAACCACCTTCCCCTCCTCCCAGCCTCAGCACTGAATCCTGCCTCCTCTCATCACGCTGCCACAATCATTGCTTGCAGAGGCAATAAAGTCATTGTTGCTTCACATTCATGCATTCTTTATTCATTCATCACACAAATAGGGGGATGACTACCAAGGTAGCCCAGGAGGAGTGGTGGAGGAGGGAAGGAAAATCCCACACAGCACTTTAAAAGTTTACAACTTTAAAATGTATTGAATGCCAGCCTTTTTTTTTTTTTTTTTTTTTTTTTTTTGGGCAATCCTCTGTGGCGGAGTGGCTGGTTGGCCGGTGGCCCCCCCCACCACGTTCTTGGGCATCTGGGTGTGGAGGCTATGGAACTTGGGGAGGAGGGCGGTTGGTTACACAGGGGCTGTAGTGGCAGTCTGCGCTCCAGCTGCCTTTGCTGCAGCTCAACCATGCACTGGAGCATACTGGTTTGGTCCTCCAGCAGCCTCAGCATTGAATCCTGCCTCCTCTCATCACGCTGCCGCCACATTTGAGCTTCAGCCCACCACTTACTCTCTTCAGCCCGCCACCTCTCCTCCGGTCATTTTGTGCTTTCCTGCACTCTGACATTATTTGCCTCCACACATTCATCTGTGCTCTGTCAGTGTGGGAGGACAGCATGAGCTCAGAGAACATTTCATCATGAGTGCGTTTGTTTTTTTTTTTCTTTCTAATCTTCACTAGCCTCTGGGAAGGAGAAGATCCTGTGATCGTTGAAACACATGCAGCTGGTAGAGGAGGGAAAAAAAAAGGGACAGCGGTATTTAAAAAGACACATTTTATAAAACAGTGGCTACAGTCTTTCAGGGTAAACCTTGCTGTTAACATTACATACATAGCACATGTGCTTTTGTTACAAGGTCACATTTTGCCTCCCCCCCACCGTGTGGCTCCCCCCTCAACCCTACCCCTTCCCCGTGGCTAACAGCGGGGAACATTTCTGTTCAGCAGCAGGCAAACAACTCAGCAGGAACGGGTTCCTCTGAATGTCCCCTGAAGAAAAGCACCCTATTTCAACCAGGTGACCATGAATGATATCTCACTCTCCTGAGGATAACAGAGAGATAAAGAACTGATGTTGTTTGAACGCCAGCAAACATACACTGCAATGCTTTGTTCTACAATGATTCCTGAGTACGTGTTACTGGCCTGGAGTGGTAAAGTGTCCTACCATTAAGGACACAATAAGGCTGCCCTCCCCAGAAACCTTTTGCAAAGGCTTTGGGAGTACATCCAGGAGAGCCGTGAATGCCAGGGCAAATTAATCCTTTCACATGCTTGCTTTTAAACCATTTATAGTATTTTAAAAGGTACACTCACCAGAGGTCCCTTCTCCACCTGTCGGGTCAAGGAGGCAGCCTTGGGTGGGTTCGGGGGGTACTGGCTCCAGGTCCAGAGTGAGAAACAGTTCCTGGCTGTCGGGAAAACCGGTTTCTCCTCTTGCTTGCTGTGAGCTATCTACAACATCATCCTCCTCCTTCTCCTTCTCCCGTGTTGCCTCCATCGCCATTGAAGGAGTCAAACAACATGGCTGGGGTAGTGGTGGCTGAACCCCCTAAAATGGCATGCAGCTCATCATAGAAGCGGCATGTTTGGGGCTCTGACCGGGAGCGGCTGTTCGCCCCTCTGGTTTTCTGGTAGGCTTGCCTCAGCTCCTTAAGTTTCACGCACACTGCTTCGGATCCCTGTTATGGCCTCTGTCCTTCATGCCCTGGGAGATTTTGACAAAGGTTTTGGCATTTCGAAAACTGGAACGGAGTTCCGATAGCACAGATTCCTCTCCCCATACAGCGATCAGATCCCATAATTCCCGTTCAGTCCATGCTGGAGCTCTTTTGCGATTCTGGGACTTCATCATGGTCACCTCTGCTGATGAGCTCTGCATGGTCACCTGCAGCTTGCCACGCTGGCCAAACAGGAAATGAGATTCAAAAGTTCACGGTTCTTTTCCTGTCTACCTGGCCAGTGCATCTGAGTTGAGAGTGCTGTCCAGAGCGGTCACAATGGAGCACTCTGGGATAGCTCCCGGAGGCCAATACCGTCGAATTGTGTCCACAGTACCCCAAATTCGATCCGGCAAGGCCTATTTAAGCGCTAATCCACTTGTCAGGGGTGGAGTAAGGAAATCGATTTTAAGAGCCCTTTAAGTCGAAATAAAGTGCTTCATCGTGGGACGGGTGCAGGTTTACATCAATTTAATGCTGCTAAATTCGACCTAACGTCCTAGTGTAGACCAGGGCCAAGTTAAATGGGCACAGTTTGTGGAAAGAATAGTAAAGAAAATGTTACCTACTCCTTAAGAGTACTTTAAGCAAGACCTGCATTTTGTCTCATACTAAGAAAGGCATCATTGTATTAATCAACTGTTCTCAAAGGTTAGCTAGATTATAGCTTGGAGAGCAAATGTGCAGAATATAATTAAAATCTTTTATTTCTCAGATGGTTAAATTTCTTGGTCATCTCTCTTGAGCACAGGGCAAGAGCAAGTTTCCTGCTTGTATAGCTTTTTAATTTTAATATTTTAAACTGTAAATATATTTATTGTAAGTACTTTCTCCATTCATTATTATAAAGGTCATTATTATAAATATATCAAAAATATATATTTTGACAATCCAAGCATTTTCTTTTTTCACTCATGATATTAAAAACAGGTATAACTTTCTGGTCAGATGTTATAAAATCTGTGCAACAGTTATTTCAGTGATTATAAACAATGACACACCTATTTAGAATATTTATAACTGCATTTTATTTATAACTGTGTATTTTATCATGTTGGGTGCAAAAATATATAGAACCAGAATAAAAGAATTAGGAGAAATGGAAATGCCTGTATTAAATTAATAACTGAGCTATTTGAGGAAAGATGGGCTATATGGGATAAAATTATTTTTTTAAAATTGATACTAAAACAATATGAATTCCTATGGAAATGAGTATTCCATGATGTCTTAGCTCTTTTGTATTTGCTCCCTTTCTTTTAATAATTATGTAAGGATATATGTTCCAGCAACAATTCTGTTCCTAGAAACATAGGACTGGAAGGGACCTCCTGGGTCATTAAGTTTAGTCCCTTGCTGTCACAGGCAATGCAATCATATAATCCCATACATAAATTTATCTAGCTCTGTCATGACCCCAGATTTCCTATGCCCTAGGCTCTTGTAACTGCTACCATCACCAAGCTCTACATTAGGAAATTATATATCATGTCACCCCTCACTCTGCTACCTCTTTTCCAAGGACTCTGTTACCAGGAGCAGGGCGCTCGCTGATCAATATGACAGGTGCTCTTCAGGGCCACTGCAGGAATACCCACTATCCAACAGCTCCATTCCAGATCTGGTTAGCAAACTCTCTCTTACAATTGACTTACAAGTAAACCCATGGATGAATTCATTTACTGTTCATCTGGAGGTACCTTCTTTACCCTCTCAACACAGGAAAGCCTGCTACAGGTCTCAGTTCAGATTTCCTTCTCAGAAAATGTGGGGTCCTAAATCTTCCAACATGGATTTCAATGCTACCTTCCCAGTAGCCTGGACCCATACAGTCCCTGGGCCTTGTCTCTGGTGTCCTGAAAGGCCAGTCCTAGCACTTTCATTGAAATCCTTACAAAACCCTATGTGTAGCTGGCAAGCTTCAACTCTCTCTTCTAACAGCACATGCACTCCTGCTGACATTTGAATGAACATTCCATGGTGGCTCCTAGCAACTAAATGGGCCTTTACAGAGTCTGCAGATGTTAAATCACTGTCTCATGTCCTATCACAGGTTTTACTTCCCACAACCCCATACACAAAATAACATTAACTGAACTCACCGTATTATTCTCCATAAGTTTTGTCTTGAAACTAGTTAGGTTTTTTGTCCCCACTTCTCCTATTGGAAGGCTGTCCTGGAACCTCACTACTATGATGGTTAGAAATCTACTTCTAGTTGCCAGCCTAAATTTACTCATGGCCAGTTTATACCCATCTGTTCTCGTCTTGTAATTTATCTTTAAATTAAAGGTCTAATGTTTGGTTTAAAATATGTAATAAAAGTATATAATCTGTGACAGGAGGTATTATAAATCCTAGGTTTTTTACAATTTTCTCTCCAATTACTCACATCGGAAAACACATTAGGATATTTTAGTTAACATTCAGATTTATAAATGACCATTTTTCCTTACCAGGTATCTCTGCACTTATTTAAAATACATGTCTATTTTGTATTTTAAATTTTTAAAACATTTTTAGCTTCCTCATGATTTTAGCTTTTCCCTCCCCCCCCCCTCCTTTTTTTTAAAAAAAAAAAAAATATTTCTAGAGGTGGTGTTACTTTGCAGTCATTGGCTTAGAAGTACTGGGCCAGACACCAATCTTATTGGTTTCCCTCCCAAGGTAAGATTGGTTTTCTAGTTGGGGGTCAGGTGCTGGAATACGTTCAGCTGGACCCTGAGCATAACATTATATCTGGTACGCTGTCATGTCCCGTGATAACTTATTTCTCAGTCAATCTCTTATCTTTCCCATTAATCTCATTTTTAACATGTTACTCTAGCCCAGTTCTGTTTGAGATCACAAGCTACGAAGGAATGTTTAAATTTAAAAACAATTATTTTTTCTTCCAGGAAAATAATGAACAAGGCGGTGCAACAAAAGAGTATTACATTAACGTAAGAAAGACCAGGTAGGTGAGGTAATGTCTTTTATTGGACCGCCTTCTATTGGTGGAAGGGACATGTTTTTAGCTTCACACAGCGCAGAAGTCTTCAGGAAAAGCTCTGTGAAGCTCAAAAACATGTCCCTTCCACCAACAGAAGGTGGTCCAGTAAAAGATATTACCTCACCCATATTGTCTCTTTCATATCCTGCAACTGACATGGCTACAGTAACCTTACTTACTTGTTTATGTAACACCCTTAGCAGCAGATAACCGCTTCCTCATTCATAAACGTTCATAATAATAACAGGAAATCTTATAGACAATAACCTTAATGGACAAACACCTAACAAATCAGTATCTATTTTTACTTTAGGGTAAGGTTGTGAGAAATAACAGATTTTTTTCATTGAAAAAAATATCAACAAAACATTCTGAGCCATCCCCCAGTCTACTTAAGCCAAATATCCTCTGACATCAGGGTTTATTATATACTTTTTTTTCACATGTAGATTTTCGACCTATTATTTGTTACGTGTCCTTATAAATCCTAACCAGTGTAATAATAGAGAAGAAAAAGAGCTGTTAGGTCATTTTTCCAGCTCAGGTGGCTCTCTGGGGGGCCTGTGCAAGAGAGCTCACTACAGTAGATTACCAACTGCATTGTAATACCAGGCAAAGCTATCTCAAATCACTTGTGGCATAGGAACAATAAGTAAGCTTGATATTGCTTTAGAAAACACAATATGGTATGTGTCAGTTAAAAGCAGCTCATCTGAGGATGGTAGAAAAAGGAATATTGTAAGAAAAAGAAGAGCTAGAGCACAAATAATGACAGGTTTCAGAGTAGCAGCCGTCTTAGTCTGTATTCGCAAAAAGAAAAGGAGTACTTGTGGCACCTTAGAGACTAACAAATTTATTTGAGCATAGGCTTTCGTGAGCTACAGCTCGCTTCATCGGATGCAGCTCACAAAAGCTTATGCTCAAATAAATTTGTTAGTCTCTAAGGTGCCACAAATACTGCTTTTCTTTTAGCACAAATAATGTAGATGAAAAGTTCCTAAGAACACCCCATGGAAAAAAAATCAAATATAAATTGCCCTCTACTTTTAGGGCTAATATTCTTAAAGGACAATCTCGGGGGACAAATTCTTGTGCTGATTTATACTCCATAGAATTCTGATAGCATTGGGGGTAAATCCATGCAGAATTTATTTTTATCAAGGTTTCTATAAATTTCATAATGGAGTCTATGCAACTGCAGAAGGCTGGAAATATTGCGGAACATCACCAGAGTTTTGGCTGCAAAGATACTGGAGCTAGGGTTGCACCATCCTAATCAAATTATATTGCCTAGCCAGTGCAACAACTCCTTTCCTTCTGTAGCTTTTGGGCTAAACGTAACAGAAGACAAAAATATATAAAGATGATGTGAGCAGGAGGCAGAGAATAAAAGGACAGAGACAGATAGTGAAAAATAATATTTTTTTCATTTTATCCTAATGCTTCTCTCCAACATAATTTTTAGAATTCACAGTTCTATAAGTAAAAATTTTGTGTTTAGGCAGCCCACAGGACTACCATGTAATAAAACAATTCTTTCATTGTAGAAAGAGATAGGAAAAAAATAGAATGCCTGATTAACACATGATTAATGAAGCCATCAGTTTTTCAAACTATAAAGGTGTCACTGAAAGAGTCTTCTTGCCTTGTGAAAGTCAGGAAGGTGGAGAGGCTTCTTTTGTTAATAAGAAATCATTAAGGCACTGAATGTATTGTCTCTATAGAACCTCCCCCCAACTCCACTCCATCAAAAATGTAAAAGCTGAAGTGAGGGGGTCATGTCACAGATTACAAACCAATCCAGCTCCTTAAAAGACCATGCACCAGAGCAAGCATATGTAAATTTATTAGTATACACGAAAGATTATAAACACAGTAGCCCACATGGGGTACAACATTGCCAAGGAAAACTGCAGGTGGTTTTTGCTGCTGCTTTGTTTGTTTGAGCTGGCACATAAGTTTCTTTCTGGAACTTTATCTTCCATCCTTCATACTTCTGCCTATGCTAACACTAACTGATCATAACCTCCTCCCACTTTGTGTTGAAGAAGGCTTTATATATCAAAGGTCCCATGTTGCTTTGGGCTCTATTCCTATAAATACTTGCATGCTTTATATCAATAGGACACATGCATAAGTATTTGCGGGATCAGGGCCTTAAATTATGCACCTGTGACTGTCAATCAGCCACAGCTGGGCTAGTCAGACTCTAATGGCTGCTATTACTCAGAAAGCAGCTGTCAGATTTATTCCTTCTCTTGGCTCAATCAGAGAGGACCATTTCAGGTAAGGAGAAAAGAGGAAATAAAACCAGAAAATCTATAAGATTTCTTTATTAGGATATACTAAGCTTATCTTTTTTTGACTCAATTAGCCCTCAATTAAGGGAAATGGCTTTCTCTTTAATTTTGGGGGGAAATTAAGAGAATGCTGCAGAGATGTAAAAAGAGGACGAGAATGGTTAACTGTCTTTTAAACTATATGGGTTATGTTCATTCACATACACATATAATGTGAAAAATAACTTCTAAAGTAGAAAAAGGGACTAGGGGAAGGAATAGGGCTAAACACTCCTCTTTCGGAACACTTTCCTTTCAGGAATCTCTAAATAAATAGATGAGATACCAGAGAATAGAGTTTCCTTTTCTGCTATGTAATTTAGGAAGAGCCCTTCTCCAGAAAAAAGTAGATATTAAACAACAAAATCTTCATAAACAGACAGGATGCCTGCCTCAGCAGGCCAGCCTAAAATCATGAGCACAACCAGTTTAATATCTCGTAATTCCTCTTGCTGAAGTCAATATCGTCCCCCTGTGGGGAGTTACTCTTTAAATGGTCCATTTCATTTCAAACTACTTTGATGTTCATTCATTAAAAACAGTAGCAAAGACTGGGACATATGGATTATGGAATTATAATCGCTGTCATTGATTTGGTCAATAAGGACACACGAGCATATCAGCATTTCTTTTTTTTTATCAAAATAAAACTCCTAGTTTTGGAAAACAGTTTTGTTAGATTTGAATCAAAAGTCTGGTCTCACTCAACGGAGACTTCCTTATTTTGAATTAGCATTATGGACCCAGCCCTGCAACTGGATAAACGTAGAACCTTATGCTCTCATGGGGCCACACTGAGGCATAGTCTACCTGCATGGATCCCATTGCAGGATCAGGGTCTTAGTATCTGTCTGTCTGTCTGTCTCTCATGATAAAGAATTTTGTTGTTTTAGGTTTCAATGAGATATTTAAAGTCGTTCTCATTTTTAACATAAATCCTATGCATTTATCTTTTTCTAGCTTGAACTTTGAATTTAATCAGTAATGAAATAGCACCATGTCAAATGTTCTAATTCCTCTCTGAGTAAAACCTGTTTTTCTAAGACTGGCATTTTGAAGACTAAGGATTTAGGCTTCTCAGTACACTAAAACTTTCAGAGCACCCTTTCAGCAATCCCTTAGTTCAGGAATTGTAAGGTAGAGTTAGAGGAATTCTTTAGTCTTTTTTTTCTTACATGCTATCTCTTATGCTTGGAACTTCCTCATCCTATTTGTATGAAAATTGACTGCTCTCTTAAAATATTTCCTTAAAACACACTTATTTCCTGAAGTCTTTCAAGGATAATCTAGAAAGTAGGTAATATTTCTATAGTTTTTTTGTTTTGTGTTTTAAATCTGTATTGCTTTGTTTCTGGACTTTGAGCTATTTGTTTGGTGCATTATGTACTTCAATTTATGTAATTTAGGGCCTGATTCTCCAAACTCCTATTGAGTTCAATTGGAGTTTTGGATGTGCAAGCAATGCAGGAACTGTAAATTCACCTTGGCCCAAGGACCACATCTATCTTTTAAAATTTGGCTTTAAATTAGGCACTTAGAGCCCTGATTCTGCTATAAGTTTGTGCTGGTGAAATCCTCTTGTGCAACTGAGGGAGACTGGCCAAAGTGTCTCATTTTTGTTCTTAAAGCTTGGGCTCCTATGATTGTGAGAAACTGTTTCCATTTTAAAACATGTAAGTTTCTAACTCTCCTGCTTTGAGAGAAAAGCTTTAAACTGTGAACCCTAAAGGCTCAAAAACCTGTTATTTTTAATATCTCATGATTTTGACGGGCTTGACTCTGAATGTTTGGTGTTGACAATATCGTGCATCAGGGTTTGCAGACTCCGTACCTGAAGCACTTAAATAAGAATAGCGTCAGCGGGCTACTGGACAATTTTAGAAACTAAAATAAATTAAATAAGCGAAGCCTTGGCTTTGTGCATGTGTTTGATTATGACCTAGAAGGAGTTGGCAGGATCCTCGGCACAGGATTCAGTAATTGCCCCCTCAGTCTTTTAAAGCTCATTAATTTTATGTAGTTCAACCACCCACACCCCACCTTTCCCCCCACCAAGCGGCAGCCTCCTGAGCTGATAAGGGGGGAGCGGCAAAGCCTTAGATATTTACCAGCACAGCCCTTGTGCGGCCATTTTATCATCCAGGGGATAGGGAAATTAGAGTCCCTTTCCCTGGAGGCTGTGGGCTGCACGCCCTGGGGTTAGGGTAGGGGCTGTGCGGTGGGGCTGAAGGATGACTAGTTAAGTCCCCGGGAGGAGAAAAAGGCAGCAGCAGGGTTCCTCGCTCCTGCAGCGGGGATATATGCGGGACCCGCAGGGAGAGGCTGAGTCAGGCCCCCTCATTCCCCCGCCGAGGTGGCAGCAGGCAGCTGCCAGGCCAGGCCTGGGCTGGAACCACTGAGGGCTGCCGGTGGCGGACACAATAAGGGAACGAGCCGACGCGCTGCTTCTTCCTCCCGCAAGCGGGCCGGAACAGGCAGGGAACGGGGCGGGGGACCGTCGCTCGGTCGGTTGCTGCGGTGCCCTGGGGAAGCCGGGGGAAGGGGCTCGGGGCTGGGTTGCTGTGTGGAAGGCAGAGCGCGCGGGCCGGGCGAAGGGCCTGGCCCCCGCCGGCGGTGCCTGGGCGAGCAACGCGGGCATGGAGTGAGGGGAGCAGCGGCAGGAGGAAGATGGCCGGTGGCGGCGGCGGCGGCTGCAGGGACAGCTTGTTTCTGGAAGGTGCGTGTGTGGCTGAGTGGGGAAATGTGGCACACGGGTGGCTCCTTCCTCCTGGCAACCAGCCGGCAAAGGGGCACGGCACGGACCGGAGGACATGTGGGGGGAGAGGGGGTGCGGGGGGAGGGACGCAGCGAGAGGTGGCCTGGTGTTGGGGGAAGGGTGAATGTTTGTAGGGGCAGGTTTGTCGGGGGGAGCGAGGCAGTGGCGGGGGGGGGGGGGGCAGGACCGTGGGAGAGAGTTTATCCAGGGCTGGCACAGGGTGGCTCGTTGGCCTGGGATTAGCGACGTCCGGTATGGAGGGGCGGCTTGCGGGAGTCTGAGGTGGGAGGTTAATGGTCAGGTGGGGCTTGATGCAGAGCGGGGTCTCCGCTCGCTGCTCTCAGCCGCTCGGGCCCCCGGCCTCCGCTGGTTTCTTCTCCTTCTTCTTCTAACGTTGTAAAAGGCCGATCTGAAGAGTTGGGGAAGTGGGGGCTGTGATATGGCCAGAGAAGATTTTTCTTCTGCTGCGGTTTCTCTCTTATGTTTGTGTCGCTGGAAAGAGGGAGCTTTGGGATTATTTTTAAAGCTTCAGGCTACTATTAGACTTAGACATAGTCTTGGTTTTTGCATCTGTCTCTAATAATAATGCAGAAATTAACTTAAACAAATTAATAAGGCTTAGAGATATTTACTCTAAACCTTCACAGTACAATTAAATATTATATTCTGTTAATTTAGCCTTGCAAAATTGCCATAAAAATTGACTAGAATAGGGGCAGTGTACCTTAGCTGCCCTCTTACCATAATGATAATGAAAAATCATAGACCTGAAAATACTCTGCTTGTATGAATAGAGTTTTGCATGTCTGTGATGGTTTGGGGTTTTTTTTTTTTTTTTTTTTTTGGCACAGCATATTTTGCAGCATGAATATTGTATAAAGCATGTACTGTACAGGATTTCTCTTAGTTTTTTGGGTTGTTGTATTTTAGCGGTTTGCATAGAGCAGAAATGTTGCCTTTCTGTGTGAATGAATACTTACTTTAGGACATCAGCATTTCAGATGAATTTTTTAAAGACCTATTTCTTAGCCAACTATTGCAGAAATTTTTTTTAAGCATATGGTGGTGAAATAATGGTACCTATTCCACTCTTCCCTCCTCTCCCCATCTGACCATGATACTACCATAAGAATGACAGGTGTGGGGACAACCATGTGATGATCACTGGTTTTGTGTGTGTTCAGTGGGTGGTATGCCACTCCTGTATGTTATACAGGTGGCAAGCAAAAATAAGTAGCATGTATAATATTTCAAATATTATAAATCCTGGGGGGCTCCCTTTCTAACAACAGTGGCAGATTAGCTAGCGTGCATTACAGTGCCAAAATATTCGGTAGTCCTATGATCGGTGGACAAAATAGGTCATTAATTTAGTTACATTTATATTGTATTCCAGATTATTTGGGAAACCCATTTATTTTACAGGTAGTGTCCAATAATGGTGATGGTCTAAGGAGTCAAAAGATGTTAACAGAGACTATTATGAGCTCTGTGTGAAGGAAAGTTTATGCAGGCAATGGTGCTAGGAAAAAGGAGCTAATTCTCCTGAGCGCACAATGTCAGAGTTGCAGCCTATTAAAATAGCAGAATAGGCCTGTAACTGGATTATGGTGGGTTTTAATGTTAAACAAAAACAGGAAGTTTTGCAGATCAGGTACCATGACTACTATATGTGAAAGTAAAAGCAAAGGTGATGCAGATCTTTGTTTTTAGCAGCCAATGATATGGAATGGATGAGCACTTCAAATTGGCCTTTAGCGTTAGACCTATCATTGTCCAGAGTTCTGACTTTGGACAATAACAAAAGCAGAGGGTTGGGACAATGGTAAGAGATGTGTGAGGTAGACAAAAATAGGAGTGAAGGTGTAGTATAGACAAGAAAGTGAAGTAACACGTGTTGCTGAACCATGATTCGAAATCTGTACTAAGCTGAGTAGAGACTGAAGTTCTTGATGTTTTAATTATGTCTTAAAACATCTTTCGATTAATATAAAAACCCTAAAACCAACAACAACAACAAAAAAAAAAACAGTAAGGAATTCATCTATTAGGTTACTCTTAAAAAAATATATATATATAAGTGGGCAGAGTTTTGAGAATTGTTGTTCCCCTCCCTGTCCCATATCAATCTTTTGGGAAACAAATGAGGTAGGAAGTGTGTGTAGGTGTAGCGACTGTCTGTTAATTCTGGCCTCATAATTAAATTGAGATAATGAGATCAAAGGTGGACAATACTTTTTTTTTTTCTTCAAGTTAATGCGCATATTTAATAGCTCTGTTTGGCTTATAGTAACAATCTATCAATCAGACTATAAAAAAGGTAAAATATACAGTACAGAAAGAAAACTATTAAATTGTAAGCATGACAGTTTTATAGGTTTAAGTATTTTTTGGGATCTCCATTGAGACATTTTGTTTTCTTTCATTTGGTATAATAAAGATTCAATTAAAATGTCTGTCATTGTCTTAACAGTTTAATATTCCTCTTTTTATATTGAAATTATCCTATCAAAAATAGGATGGTTGATGTATGGAAAAACATTCCCTGACGGTTGTATATATTGCCTGTCCTGTTGTGCAGTGTGGTGATTCATAAGGTCATTCAGTTTTTGTCCATTTTCACCTATATAACATGGTTTGTCATCACTTAAAAAAATGTAGATTTGTCTTCTTGGAAATGCAAGAATGATTTAGAATTTCTGTGTTTGACTCTTTGACACTGTGTTTGATATGATGATGTAAATAATGTAGAGCATTGATTAACCTGGCTCAGAGCTGAGCTTTGCTTCTTGACTTTCAGCTCTAGTGGCTGTCAAAATACAGGTGGTACGGGGGAAAGACATTTATCTGTGTGATGCCAGTGGCCAAAGAGCTAACGTGATGCGTGGATGTATAAACAGGGAAATCTTGAGTAAAAATAGGGAAGTTATATTATCTTTGTATTTGGCACTGGTGCCACTACTATTGGAATACAGTGTCCAGTTTTGGTGTCCAAAATACAAAAAAGATATTGATAAATTGGAGATGGTTCAGAAAAGAGCCACAAGAATGATTAAAGGATTAGAACACATGCCTTATAGTGATTGAGCTCCTTGAATCGCTATTTATCTCCCAAAGAGAAGGTTAAGGGGTGACTTGATCACAGTTTATAACTACTTACATGAACAGAAATTTGGTTGAGTGCTCTTCAGTCTAGCAGACAAAGGTATAAGAAATTTCAGTGGGTGGAAGTGAAGGTAGACAAATTCAGATTGGAAATAAGGTGAGGAAATAACAAGGGTGGTTAACCACTGGAAAAATTTACCAAGGATTGTGGTGGAGTCTCCGTCACTGAAAATTTTTAAATCAAGATTGGATGTTCTTCTAAAAGATATTCTAGTTCAAAGAGCAATTAATTCAGGGAAGTCCTGTGGCCTTTGTTACACAGACTAGATGATCACAATGGTCCCTTCTGGCCTTGGAATCTATAAAGCTTATGCTTTTAAAGGTAATTTGCAAATGGAATTAACAATTTTTTTAAATAGCATTAGTATGTGCAGAATGCAGACTAATGAAAGCTTTCAACACATTAACTGAAAATTCTAGGCCAAATTGTCACTTCCATGATAACATGTTGCAACAGGACAAGGAAAATCTAATTTCCAAATTATGTAACTTCCTTAGGCCACGTCTACACTACCCGCCGGATTGGTGGGTCATGATCCATCTATCGGGGAATCGATTTACCGTGTCTAGTGTAGACAAGATAAATCGATCCCCGGTCGCTCTGCTGTCGACTCCGGAACTCCACCAGGGTGAGAGGCGGAAGCAGAGTCGACGGGGGAGCGGTGGCCATCGATCCCGCGGTGTGAGGACGCGAAATAAGTGATTCTAAGTCGATCTAAGATACGTTGACTTCAGCTACGCTATTCTCATAGCTGAAGTTGCGTATCTTAGATCAATTTCCCCCCCCCAGTGTAGATCAGGCCTTACAGTTTATCACTGGAGGAACAGAGGCCAGAGTTCTTGCCATATGCTCATGTTTTAAAAGAGCACTGAGCTTCAAACTCTCCTTAACTCAGAAGCCTGGAGGGGGGCGGGGGAATGATCCCAGTTAGTCTACAGAGGACCAGAAAATTCACAGAGACTCAGTGTCTCTGTGAATTCTTTGTTTCCAGTGGCAGCGCAGTTATCTCAGGAACTTATGCTTCATGGGATCCCTGGTGATGGCTGTCCCAACTCACTTGCCTTTAGTGAGAGATTGGAAGTTGCATGGGGAAGCTGCACAAGATCTTGCCAAGATCATTGTGTTACATGGAAAATCCCATCTGGTTGGGAGACGTGTTATTTGTAGCTGAAAGTGGTCAATCTCCAGCAGTATCCATTCATTACTCGAGCCATAATGTGGTGAGATGTTGTGGAAAGGTTTACTCGGAGTTGGGGTAGGGAAAATTATTCTCAGTCCCTCCTCCCAACAACAGAAATGGGGCAATTCCCACTGTTCATTTTTTCTGCAAACGTAGGAACAATGGTTATGATTTGGCCCCTCATATTTAATTTAGCTGCAAGGGGAATGTTTGTGCTGCTGTATGTCTCCTCCAGTCTCAATTTGAAACTTTCACAGTATTGTGGTAACGTGTATCAGATACATTTGAAGCACTCTGAAATGCACACTGTCTGACTAGTAGACTTTTTTTTTTTTACTTTTCTTTTATCTCAGTCTCCTGGCTACTACAAGAATGTGTTGGGAGTCCCTGTCCCTTCCCAAGCTTCTTTTTTAGAGCCGCTTCATGGGAATTTTTCCAAAGATGATCTCTCAGCTGGTGAGTGCTTCCTAAGCAGCCACAGAATGAAATAGATTCCTATTAATATCATGCTCACCGCAGATTTCTGACTAACAATAAGGATGACAACACTGGCTCTTAGCAGCAGCAGAAGCTTTGGACTTGTCTGCGGGAGGACTCTGGAAGACCGCACTTTATACTCAGTTCACACTTGGAGAATTCTTTGCAAAAGCAAGTATGGTAGAATAGTGTTTTTTGTTTTTGTTTTTTTTTTTTAAAAGAAATTTAGATTCTGTAGAAGCTGATGATATTTGTGTGGGAAAGTATCCTTTTTGCCCTGGGAGGTTAGATTTTTTTTCAAACTCTCACCATTGGAGGTAGGGGAGATGGTGGTAGTGGGAGTTTTATTTGGGGTGGGATATGTGAGTAGTGTAGGATAGAGTGGAAAGAAGGAGGAGAGAGTGAAGCTTTTATGCACATGGAGAATTTTAAGTACTCTGCCTTCCCTTGACCCCCTCTGACCTTTTCTAAGCAAGCAAATAAAGGTTTGGTTTTATTTTAAACAAAGTTAGCCAATTCCATTTGTCACGCTACTTATAACCTAGTGTATATGCAGTTTAAATGTGGGTAACTGGTGGGGGTTAAATTGATTTTGGATTGTAGGGAAATAGGCTTTTTTAAATCTAGGTAAGGCCTGTGTTTTCTCAACTTTCAGATGCACATGTGCACCCCTTTCCATGTCTCTTTCACACTGCCCTATTTTATACTCTGATTAATGCTCTGTCATATCCCCTTCATGTCCATGAATGTTCTGTCCCCTCCTCTCGCCTCCCTCAGCATTAGTCTCCCATTCTGAGAATGGGGAGCCTTGCTCCCTTCCACAGTTTCATGTGCTTCCTGGTCCTCTACCCCTTTCAAGCCCCAGCTTGCCAGTCCTTTTCTTTTCATGGTCCTCTGATCCACTGCACTTTCCCCTGCTTGCTTTTTCAGTGTGTGCATTTCATCTGTTTCCTGGAATCATTTAAGAAGTGGGTCAGTTTCTATTAATAAAGACTGCTTTTCATACAGTTTAAAAAAAAACATCATCAAACCTGAAAGCCACTTCTCAGTAAGAAACAAATCTGGATAATATTTTCAGACTTTACAAAAGTGAACCGCTAATATTTCAAACTCTGTCTTATTTGCCAGTCTTCCCCAGGATGAAATGTGTCATGGAAAACTTCAGGGGGTTTGTTTTAGGGTACTACGGGAGGCGTTTAAAATCGAATCTAAAAAGGAGCTATCTTCAGCCTTAACTATGGAGTGCATGATGCTGTTCCACGATAATGGACAATGCAATAATTGGTGGTATTCTCTAAAATTCAATAATTTTAAGGAAAAATTCTGTTCCGTATTACCTCCATGGGGAGAAAGGGTTTTATTTAGGGCTATCGATTAATCGCCATTAACTCAAAATTAATCGTGATTAATTGCAGTTTTAATTGCACTGTTAAACAATAGAATACCAATTAAAATTTATTAAATATTTTGGATGTTTTTCTACATTTTCATATATATTCTGTGTTGTAATTGCAATCAAAGTGTATATTTTTATTATAAAACTTTGCACTGTAAATGAGAAACAAGAAATAGTATTTTTCAATTCACCTTACACAAGTACTGTAGTGCAATCTTGTTGTCGTAAAAAAAAAAAAAAAATCTACATTTGTAAAGTGCACTTTTGTTTCGTTATATAACTTCACTCAAAACCAAAACAATGTAAAACTTCAGAGCCTCCAATTCCATTCAGTCCTACTTCTTGTTCAACCAGTCGCTAAGACAAACAAGTTTGTTAACATTTACAGGATATAATACTGCCCTCTTCTTATTTACAATGTCACCAGAAAGTGAGAACAGGCCTTTGTATGGCACTTTTGTAGCTGGCATTTAAAGGTATTTATGTACTACGTATGCTAAACATTCATATGCCTCTGTGCTTTGGCCATCATTCCAGAGGACATGCTTCCATGCTGATGATGCTGATTAAAAAAAAATGTTAATTAAATTTGTGACACAATTCTCCCCCAAGGAGTTCAGTGTCGCTTGCTCTGTTTTACCCCCATTATGCTATATTTTTCATGTTATGGCAGTCTCGGATGGTGACCCAGCACATTTTCTTCATTTTAAGAACACTTTCACTGCAGATTTCACAAAACGCAAAGAAGATACCAATGTGAGATTTCTAAAGATAGCTACAGCACTTGACCCCAGGTTTAAGAATCTGAAGTACCATCCAAAATCTGAGAGGGACGAGTTGTGGAGCATGCTTTCAGAAGTCTAAAAAGAGCAACGCTCCGCTGCAAAAACTACAGAACCCGAACCACCAAAAATGAAAATCAACCTTCTGCTGGTGGCATCTGACTCAAGATGATGAAAATGAACATGCATTGTTCCTTACTGCTTTGGATTGTTATCGAGCAGAACCCGTCATCAGCATGGACGCATGTCCCCTGGAATGGTGGTTGAAGGATGAAGGGACATACGAATATTCAGTGCATCTGGCACGTAAATATCTTGTGACACTGGCTACAACAGTGCGCTGGGAATGCCTGTTCTCTCTTTCAGGTGACGTTGTAAACAAGAAGCGGGCAGCATTATCTCCTGCAAATGTAAACAAACTTGTTTGTCTGAGCTACTGGCTGAACAAGAATTAGGACTCAGTGGATTTGTAGGCTCTAAAATTTTACATTGGTTTTACTTTTGAGTGCAGTTTTTTGTACATAATTCTACATTTGTAAGTTCAACTTTCATGATAAAGAGATTGCACTACAGTACTTGTATTAGGTGAATTGAAAAATACTATTTATTATTAACAGTGCAAATACTTGTGCTCACTTTATATTTATTTTTCATTATTGTATACTTTATATTCTGTTGTAATTTTAATCAATATATTTTAAAATGTAGATATCATCCCAAAATATTTAAATAAATGATATTCTATTATTGTTTAATCGTGCAATTAATCGTAATTAATTTTTTCAATTGCTTGACAGCCCTAGTTTTGTTGCTTGTGAGGTACAGGATTCTGGGAGCGTGTCCACAATCCCTTTGAACACATTGTGTTCCAAGTGGGATTTCTGAACCCAAAGGTCTTTTTTGTAAAGAGGGCTAATGGATTGTAAGGAAATGGATCCTGATTGACTGAAACCACAACACACTATGTATCCCCATGTATGGATGGGTGAAGAGGGCCCCAGAAGACATTGCCAGGGTTTCTTTTTAGGAAGCTCTGGAAGGTGTTGAAAATTGAGCCTTAACTATGGAGTGGCTAGTCCTGCTCCCCAGTAGCAGAATATGCTGTCCTATGGATGCAGGAGTGGCTATCTCATGATTTTTTTGGTGGTGGGGGGTCTTAACTTAAGATTTTTGAATGCTTGGTGTTGGCAATTACACACTAGCTTTTCTAGAGGGAGGGATGGTTCTGAAATCCAACTGTTTCTAGGTAGCAACCTCCCTCCCCCACCTTATTTAACAGTATTTCAGTGACATTCTTACACCTGTTAGCATGATGTGCCAAATATTTTAACAGACTAGTGCATAGTCTGATAAGGATGAAACATGAACATTTTGCAAGTGTTCTGAATATAAAGACATCAGATAACATTGTAGTCAGCCAGCTGAAATATTCTGAATATATTGTTTCCTCTTGTTTCACACATAAGTGTGGAACACATCATGGATTGCTAGAAAGAGGCGTTATAGCTGTCAACAGTGTTGGCTCTTGCTACATATGTGACCTCTTTCTATATTAGTTGATCAGTGTCTATACTCTCACACAATACCTGCTGTTCAAAGTTTCAGCTGTTATACCTGAAGTCAACAGATGATCATGCTTTTTTGTGGTAGGTCCTAAAATATGAAATCTTGTTTTTTCTCTTCAAAGCTCTTTCTAAAAAAAGCAACAGTTTAATAATGACAATGTTTAGACCCATGTTTATCACCTTCCCTTTTAAAAATTGGACTTTTTTTTCCCATTTATATGTGTTTTATTTTGTGTATGGAAATGTCTTTATTACATTTGTTGAATTCTTTCATACAATGGCCAAACCCCTTCACGTGCCCTGCAAAAATTGTTTGACTACCTTTGCTACTTTTTTGAATCCAGCACTATCTAAATAAAATAATTATTTTTATACCATAGTTGTTTGTGATAAGTCAGCATTGTGTTTTTATAATTTTTAAAAGCAATATATTTTTGTTGAATGTGAATAAGGGAAAATGTAAAACAAACACCCTCACATTATTTTTGATTAGTTCAGACAACATGATGTGTACGTTAATGTAAGGAAAAACTGAAGTAATTTATTAACATAGTATATTCTAAACTTGTCTTTTACGGACCAGTCCATTCCAGTAGCAGGGACCACCATTCTTAAATGTATAAACTACAAATACATCCTTACTCCTTGAAGAAAGACTGGGACAGAGATATCATAAATAAATCTAATAAGAAATCTAGAAGATTTACATTGGTCCTTTGGTGTAACACTACTGACCCTAGTCTTAGTCTTGCAAGCAACTGTCAATCTATTGATGTGTCCAATAAATAACTAGATGGTTGGTTCTGTCTACACTGGATTGATAAACTGATTGTATATTGCTGTGATTCTGGGTGATTTAATAAATTGTTGATTGGTTAAGAATAATCAAGTGTCCTGATTTAAAAAGAATATTGTTTAAGTTAAAAGTTGACCTGAAAATAATTGTGTTAAATTAGTAAGCTAATGTTTCATGGACTCAATGAAAGGGGTTATCCTAGTAAATTCCATTCTGAAATTGGCTATAACACTTATCCAACTGGTAAATCTGATTTGTTAGATTTCAGCTTTAAAATCTGTCCCCTTTGCAAATTTGTAAAATTGACTACACTTTCACAACATTTGGTTATTCTACACGGGGCACTGAAACTTTTACGGGTTCAGGACATTATTGAAAAATCCACATCCTATTTCTACTTCAGATTTTTTTGTTGATATTCTCCAGAAGAGGTGGTGGTTGTCTTTGACTTGTGTAGACTGTACTGGGCCAGACAGAACATAAATACCTACAGAGTTCAATCTAAGTATAGGCCTTGAAACTTTTGGGATAAAGAAATTAAGACAAAGTGATTTAGGAGGGAATTGCTAGAAACTCCAACCACTGCAAAAAAGGAGGGGAAGGGGGGAGGAGGAATTTAAACCATTCACTCAAACTTTTTTTCTCTCTAAAGCCAACTGCATCTAAGCCTCCAACTGTATCTAAGGGTATATTGCAATTAAAAACCTGCAGCTGGCCCTTGCCAGCTGGCTTGGGCTCACAGAAAATTGCCGTGTTTATGGTTGGGCACAGAGTGAAAGGGTCCCAGAGCTCATGCTGCAGCCCGAGCCTGAATGTCTAAAGTTAAACCACAATTAAACAGCCCTTAGCCTAAGTCAGCTGGCACAGGCCAGCTGTGGGGTTTTTAAATGCAGTGTAGACATACCCTTGGTGACTGTTGCTGAGCTAATGAACATTAATGCTTCTAGGATACTGTAAAGGCTGATTTCAAACATTTAGACTGAGATTTTAAAACCTTTCTCTCCACACCTTGTATATCTCCCAGATCCTTGAGAGTGATAATTACTATTTTAGAATTAATTTGATCTGTTTTGTGTGATTTTTGTTTTGTTCATTTCAATTTCTCTTTTTTGACTGGTTTCTGCCTTATAGTCAAACCAGGGAATGTACTGAATTGTCTAGATATGAAGCTGCCTGAATAGGAGCAGGAAGGCCTTTAGTGATCTCTCTTGCTGTTTTAATTTTATCTGGAAGTATTTTGTTTAATAATAAACCAATTATTTGTTATGGTTTGTGTGCCCTGTGGGTAAATAGGACAAACTTACTTGCCTGTGACAAGTCAGAAGCCAGCATGTGAGAGATTGATTGATTGATTATTCCTTTATCCACAATTGTTTTCTTCCCATTTTTATAGTAGGGTATAGAAAGTAACAGCTCGCTATGTATTTAATTTGCCACCCTCTCCCCCCCGCCCCCCCTTTATGGTAAGATATAGTGTTCTACATTTTTGTTGATATCCCAGCACCTGGATTTAATTTAACGGCAAACTAGTGAGGTTTGGTAAATGTTCTCTGCAACAGATTGCAGCAATATAAGTCTCTGCTGTGGAAGGAGATATATTTACATTGCTACACCAATGCCTGTGGCGTAAATGTTTTTTGTATTGTTCAGTCTGCCTACATGGCATTGGGGGGAAGTGCCAGATAGCAGGATCCACCCTCTCAGAGCTAGAGCCTAATACAAAACAGAATATAGAATGGTTAGTGGGTAGTGGATTGCTATAGAAGGAGGGTCTGAGAATAAGTAACTCTTTTTTTAGGAGATTTTTGGAGCATGGCTGTTTGTAAGCTAAAAGAAAATTTAGTGTATTGATGAAATCAATTGTTGGTTGAAGCAATTTTTTGTTCTAGATAAGATGTCAAAAATGGTACTCTGGTGACTGTCCCTATGACATATAAGAATATTTCATTGTTACGTTGAATTAACTATACATGAAAATTGAGTTAGTGCATTTTATGGTAAAATGATGAATGTTGGTGTCTTATAATTTAAACCGCCCAGCAGTAACTAGTGACATGCCAGTACTGGGGCGGTGGGAGGAGTGAAATACAGCTTTTGAACACGGTACCAGGAATATTGTGGGGTGGGGATGATGTCTAGTGACACAAAGTTGTTTGGCTTGTAAAAGATGTTTCAAGATTCATAACTACTGATATTTCTGTTGTTAATATGGTAGTTCTAAATGCTGTGTCTGTCTTACCTGGTTTAGGGTTAATTTAGCAAAACATAAATATCCTGCTCTAAGGCAGGGTCAGGCAGAAAAGATATGCAAGAGCAGGAGCAACCATGCTGGGGCTCATTGCTGCAACTGTATTTATAATTTCTGTGGCATATTTCTAAATGAAACAACCAACTTGTCACTGAAATTCCAGCAGAGGCAAGCACTGTGGGCTCTCTTTCATCACATCTTGGTAACAGATGATGTTCAGGTCTCCCTGGAGGCAGTTAAGGGACACTTTGCTATTAGGAATAGACTTCCAAGCCCTTACTGTCCAAACTTTTATGACTGTATGGCAGTGGTTTTCAACCTGCAGGCCGCTTGCAGCCCAGTTAGCACACATCTGTGGCCCAGCTATGTGCTTAAAAAAATTCAAAGATTGCCACACCGATTGGCTCACTCTTTGGTCCCAGCAAGGGTGGAGTCAGGGCCACCTGAGGAGGAGATGGCACCATAGAGCCCTGCTGGTGCTTTCCCTTTTGGTGGAGGAGGAGCTCAGCTGGTATCTGTCCAGCTAGCAGCCTGCTGCTTTCTCCCTCCCTGTGCTTCACGGATACACTGAGAATGCTCCCTCCTCGCTTCTGGGCATCTGTGCCAGAGGCGTCTGGAGAAATGGGCAGGGCGCATGTGTGTCATTCCCCCCCCCCCCCCTGCTATGTGTCATTTCTGGAGGGCAGAGGGGAATGAGCATGCTCCAGGCTGCAGTGCACCCTGGGCTGCCTGCAGCAGACATCGCCCGCCTGCCTGTCTCCTGCTGGCCATGTCTAGACCTGGAGCGTTCAGCCAGAGTCATTACAAGGCAACTTGCCTCAACGTAGCTTTGTTGTGTAGACTAGGCCTAATTATTCCTCATACTGCCAAGTCAATGGTGTAGCTTGTACTAGGGCTTTCATTTAGATACAAAATATTTGCAAGTACACATTTCAAAAGAAGCATTTGTCATTTTAAGAATTGGAGAACCAAGGAAAAGTTGAAAACATTTCCAACTATGCGTGGTTTTGTCTTTCCTCAATCAAGTTTTTAGAGGAATTATAAAGTTAACTTCAGCTAGGATATTTCTAGAATTAATTTGTGATATTTTGTTTCATATTTTCTTTTTGTTAATAATAAAAGAAACCATGATTAATAATGATTATTTTGCTTGGTTTTGATCATGGTATCTCTGAAGTTGTGTAAAAATACCCCTGTGACTGAACATTGGGAGCCACACACCTAAGTTGGCAGAAAGAGAAGGAATTCATAAGAGTTGGCCTACCATTTCTTGCTTCTCTACATAATACATATTTTTAGTAATGTTTAAAATACAGTTATTTGGCATCCTGTTTAAAACTACCTCTTTCAACCCCACAACGTCCTGCGGTAGGATCCGCTTTCCCTGATTGCTTGGTTCTCAGCTGGATAGAGAGTTCTAGGAAGCTTGTGTTGTCTTAGCTTTCTAAATGTCATCTACCAGAAGCATTTGCAATAATATAGGAGGATAAATTTGGTGCATGATGCAGACAGGCCCATTTGGACCACCCCTCTATTTTGCCTGTTTGACTACTTTCTCTGCTTTTCTGAATCTGCCATGTGTTAATCTTCAGGCTCTGCTACAAAGCACATCTCTAAGGACTCGGGAGAGCAAGGAAGGGAAAAGAGGGCTGGGGTTGGTGTATAATGTGGCTGGAGTTGATTGGAAGGTGTTACCTGCCCTTTTTTGTTTTTTTGAAAAAACTGCTGTCTTTTGCTTCTTTAAAAGTTGTTTTGAACTTTTCCAGGGATGTCAAAGTTGCTATTTTATATTTTTTAAAAAGAAAATCTAAATGAAAAATACTAGCAAATTAAAACGCTCTTGGCAGCTCTTTGTCTTATCATGGGTTAGGCACAAGTAGGTCAATGTCTCTGAAGCCTCGGGTCATCAGGTTCATGTGCGGTTTGACACAATACAAAGCCCCCTGTGATTTAGGGGATTAATGTGGTTATAACACTGAGTTTCTGTGAGCTTCTTGCCCTAATATTGGTCTACCTTGTTCCAGTTCTTACCCAAATAAGGTAATACTGTGGACTTCACCCAAAATTCCTATTTAGGATTATGCGGGAGAGAAGCTTATTAAGGTTATCATCCTACCAATGTTTTCTCCATGCTTGTGTGTTCAAACTAATGAAGCACTTCTCTGTATGTTGTATGTTAAAAGTTTCTTGAACTTAAAGCTGACTAAAAGCACTTAGAAGCTCCATGTTTCTAGTTTCTTTTGCCAATACTTTGCTGGGTGATGCTTTAACCAAGAGGATGTTTTCTAAATTGGTTGCATTTCTTATTGCTTTGACTTGTTAGCCAGAAATTAAGACTGTCTTAAGGTGTGGCTTCACTAAAGTGCTTACTCAGATTTTTTCCCAGACACTTCTCCATTTCTCTTAATTGGGGCTCTTAACTCAGGGTGTCCTGTCCTGAGGTATAAGCTAAAACCCAAGAGAGGCTTTAATTTGGGCTGCTAATCCACCGACTTTGCAGTGGTGACACAGGCTGTCACTCAAATGCTGACAATCCTCCAGTGTCCTCCCACAGCTCACTGAGGAAAAAAAAATCCATAGAGCTCCTCAGCATACTGCAGCACAAAGAAGCATGGAATATATACCCGGAAGTCGTATCAACACATGGGTGAGTGAAGCACCAGTGAGGACACAGTAACTTGGGTATGGTTTTGCAGTATGTCTGGGCTAACGTAGGTGCTCAGATTTAGGTTCTGGTCGCCTGGGTTAATTCTGCAGTGAAGATACCTCCTCTGTGATGTTTCCATAACACACATCTGTAAAGCAGCAAAGTTGTCTTTCCATATAGGATCTAGTCAACAGTGTTCTGTAAGTATCTTCTCTTCACCCTCCTCTCTCCCTTCCATCCCTCAAAGTTTTTCTTTTGGAATATGCTTTATTTTCCAGCTAGCAAAATTTCTGCATGCCTTCCCCCCCCCCCCCCCTTCTGACTGCTTCTGCAAACTTAAACATCCAACAGTAGACAACATGAAGAGGTATTTTGCTTCTCTTTTAATTAATAGAATTTAGTTCTCCCGGTTGTGTTCCTGTGTATATTACTGACTTTCTTGAGGAAGCTACTTAACTGCTATGTATCTTGAGTTTCCTTATGTTAAAGGGATAACACCTTCCCAAAAGCACTTTGCAAACAAAGCTTGCATGAAAGTTGCTTATGTGTAAAATACTATAAATTTTTCTTACATACATTTTTTTTCCTAAGTGTAGCTGTGGTGCTCTGTTTACTTCAACCTGACATTCCCAGAGTTCAATACAATAGCTTGGAAACTATGGTGCACTTTCAGTTGCTACTTTTGCAGCTACTTAAGCTAGGTTCTTAAATCGTATTTTGTACCTAACTGCCTTTCTGCAGTTTCTAAAAATAGATGTGCAGTTTGATTATTGCTGTTACGGTGTATGTAATTGCACAAGCTTGGCTCTTTTGATGACGGCTGTGATGGTTCCTGCAGTTCATAAGTGGGTCTGCAATCAGCAGTCTGCAATTCAGATGCAAAAATTCACTGTACATCTCCTCCTGTTTCAAAGGCAGCATTTGCTTTGTGTCTCAAACTTTTACAGTTCCTGTGGTTCTCATAATTTGAGACCTGATATGATTAACGTCACCTGCTGATTGTTGCTCCCAAAATCTATACTAAAGTTGGTGGTCACAGAGCATCTAGTTTAAAATTACTTTTTAGCTGCTTCTCTACACCATTTTCACACGCTTCCATTTTGAGAATAAATTGTAGGAGAAGAGGAAAATCCACAGGTTCTCCTATGAAACCCATAAACTTTCTTTCTATTTGGACTGCTTAAGCATACCAGACAAATGATAATGGTCTTATAGGAGCAGGGAATTGCATAGTGCCAAGTCACTAGACATGCAAATGTAACTTTTTTTTTTTCTAGATCCGGATTTAAAAAAAATATTTAAATTTTGAAGAGTAGTTATGAAAGGATTTCAGCCAGTGGGTGGTTTTCAAACTGTTCACTTATTATTTACTATTCACAGTGTGCGGTTGGCACGTAAGCAACATAATGTTGTCCCTTTTTGACCCGTATCGCTAGTCAAAGTTTGGGTACTGTAAATTGTTGTAGTTGGGAATAGAAATTGATGGAGTGTGGTGCTTTCTGTGATGCAATCATGTTTATTTACAAGCAACGTACAAAGTTCTACTTCTCTGAATGCAGGGAGGAAACAAAGGCAAAAGGAAGTGTTTCAGAGTAGCAGCCGTGTTAGTCTGTATTCGCAAAAAGAAAAGGAGGACTTGTGGCACCTTAGAGACTAACCAATTTATTAGAGCATAAGCTTTCGTGAGCTACAGCTCACTTCCTCAGATGCATATCGTGGAAACTGCAGCAGGCTTTATATATACACAGAGAATATGAAACAATACCTATTCCCACCCCACTGTCCTGCTGGTAATAGCTTATCTAAAGTGATTTCCAGCACAAATCCAGGTTTTCTCACCCTCCACCCCCCCACACAAATTCACTCTCCTGCTGGTGATAGCCCATCCAAAGTGACAACTCTTTACACAATGTGCATGACAATCAAGCTGGGCTATTTCCTGCATAAATCCAGGTTCTCACATCCCCCCACCCCCATACACACACAAACTCACTCTCCTGCTGGTAATAGCTCATCCAAACTGACCACTCTTCAAGTTAAAATCCAAGTTAAACCAGAACATCTGGGGGGGGGGGGGGTAGGAAAAAACAAGAGGAAACAGGCTACCTTGCATAATGACTTAGCCACTCCAAGTCTCTATTTAAGCCTAAATTAATAGTATCCAATTTGCAAATGAATTCCAATTCAGCAGTTTCTCGCTGGAGTCTGGATTTGAAGTTTTTTTGTTTTAAGATAGCGACCTTCATGTCTGTGATCGCATGACCAGAGAGATTGAAGTGTTCTCCGACTGGTTTATGAATGTTACAATTCTTGACATCTGATTTGTGTCCATTTATTCTTTTACGTAGAGACTGTCCAGTTTGACCAATGTACATGGCAGAGGGGCATTGCTGGCACATGATGGCATATATCACATTGGTGGATGTGCAGGTGAACGAGCCTCTGATAGTGTGGCTGATGTTATTAGGCCCTGTGATGGTGTCCCCTGAATAGATATGTGGGCACAGTTGGCAACGGGCTTTGTTGCCGGCCAAACTCGCCCCCCTGCGTGCCCCCCCCCCTCATTTTAGGCTTCTCTCAGTTTGACACTGTGCTTAGACTTCTGCTTGGATTTTTTCAGGTAGTCTCTGGTGCGCTCTAGTTCTGTGTTCTAGACACAGACCCCTTATCCAAAACAATACTCAGAAAAAGCCCTCTGCCGACACACTCCAAACTCCTGGGTGGGGTCATATAACCCTCTAGTTTTAGGTGAAGGCTTGTGATAGATTATTTTTTACACTTAGGTTAATTGAAAGGTGTATTCACACAAATAAATGTAAATGAGATTTAATTCACCCACAATGAGGTTGCACCCAGCTCCTAACTATTATTTCTATCCCTGACTAGAAGAGTGACACCTTATAAAACAGGAGACTAAGGGAAAATGTACTTAGAAATTATTAATCCAAATACATGCATTCAAATATTTATCAGTATTTTTAGAAATCACCTGGTGGTCATCCATATACTTATTTGTGGGATATTATCCACTATTAACAGCATGCCTGATTTGTTGTGCTCATGGAAATATTCATGAGTCACTTAGGATTGGGGTCTGCAGTAAAATTATTCGTGAAGTAAAGCTATCTTAAATGTGCTGGTTACATAAAGTCTAACTGGTTTAGTAAACAAAGGAAGTATTAAATGTAGTTAGTGAACTTACTCACCTATATATACTTTTGGTCACTGTGGTCTGGGTTTTTAAATGTAGTGGGATTTTAAAGTACCACACTCCCATTTGAAAACAGGAGTTAGGCAGGTTGGGTAATCCTACCAGACATAGTTGTGATGCTTCCCAGGGGTACCCAGAGTTTTGAGGCACCTAACTACCACCTGCCCTTAGTGTGAGGAAGTCTTATCTGTGCCTGCTGCAGGACAGTCTCCAAACATTACTGGCCATGGCCACCACAAGCACTCCCCCTAGGTCTCTGTCATTCTACAGGTTAGCGACTGGCACAGTCCAAACCCTCAAGCCCTCTGAGCATCTCCTTGGAGTATCGCACCCCTGGTCCACTAGGAACTTGTGGTATTCACAGATTCGCTGCTTCCAAAGAAACCATTCACCCCAGCTTCCTGCTTCCATATCAGACAACTGGTCCACTTAAACATATTCAATTGTTGTGTATTATTGTGAAATAAAATATTTAACAAAGCATAGAGACTGATGTAGTAGAAAATATTGGAAACATTGACAAACTGATAAAATGCATGCTAGAGCCTACATTTAATTAACAGGATACTCTCATGTCAAGTATTGTTCACTCAAAATCCTTGCATCGCTTTCCAGGTAGTAAATTGGAGAATTAAACTGTGTTGAGTATCAGGTGAGATCATGGAAGACTGCATTCCCTCTACCCAAAATATTAAAACTTAAGAAATAAAAAGTTAAAGGGAGAGACTTATTCTTTTCCTCCACCATGTTGTCTCCAACGTTGAAGTTGAAAAACTTCGTGCTCCATTGGGCTTTCACTTCTGTCTCCAACAAGTACCCAAAAAGGAATCCATTCCCCAACTGATAACTCAGTGTTAAGGCAGAACCTGCCAAATGCATGAAATATGTGACAATCAGATGCATTGATCTTTGGATATAATTGATATAAAAGCATATGAGGTTACTGTAAAAGTTTTATTTTAGAGTGAAAATTTGAAGTGTTGGGCATCCATCTAGAGATGGATGTTGAAAGTCTTAATGGAGCATTGGAGAATATGCTATCAACAGTTGTAGGCAATTTGAAGGTAGAAGGTCTTTCCCCTTAGTTCTTATTTCCCTACTTCTAATATTTTTGGGTGAATGGGGTGTGTCCTGCTGCAACCTTAAATGGCACTAAATGTAGTTTTTGTTAAATATATATTCTCAGCAGCATTGCCGTTTCCCATTGGTTATTAAGTCCTTTTTGTAATCTTGAATCTTTAAATGAGTTCTCAAATCGGTTCCGTTAGTAGTTTGTTCAGATTATTATAGACTGGGCACTAGGATGGTACTGCTCTTCTCTCCCCTCCCCACTCCACCCTTTAAATATGATGTAGAGTTGTGGTGTTGGGTTTTTTTAAACTCCTCCAGATTTCAATCCACTCCATGTCAGTCTTCACAGTGGGGAATTCCCGGATTGCATGGCAACTGGGTGCAGACCGGTCTTTGCTTTCAGCTTGGGTTTAAGACTGCTCCTCAGGAAGAACTCTCCAGAATTCTGTCTCCAAGTGGCACATGTGACAGACTTCATGTTTCCCTTGGTAGCAGAATTTTCCCAGGATTTTTAACTGAAGGTCTGTTTCTTCATTGGCTTTAAGGTTTTTCCTCAAAATTGCTAAACTAGAAAGTATTGTGGCTTTCTGAAGAGGGTTTGAGGGACAGCCACTCCCTCAGAAATGACAAGCTGCAGGAAGTTGTCTCCCCACTAACGTGGGCAAGGTCCATGCCAAGAGTTGAGCAGACTGCTGTGAAACCTGGCTCCCAACTGATGTGTGGACAAGGTGCAAGCTGCATGGAATCTCCCTTCACCGAGACTAGTCTAGAATCAGTGTCATAGAACTGGAGAGAAGTTACGTGGTTTTTTTGTTTTGTTTTTCTTTTCCTCCAACATCCATAACTCCCCCGTAGACATGGAAATCCCTATTTTCATGGCTTCCAGAGCAAGCAGGAACAGTTCATGGAAGCCTTCTGAATCTTGGGGGAAGGCAAGGTCCCCTGCCTCCCTCACCGGTAGCAACCTGGAGGAAGAAATACATGCTCACTGCCAGCACATGGGTAAGGCCTGTGACGGGATGGTTGAGAAGGCTTCAATCTGCCCTTCCTGCAGGCTGTTTTAACTCAAAGTCCTCTGTTCCTGCAAACTTTGATACCAAGCAGTCATTTATCTCCAGTGGCTCTGGCTTACTCCTTGTTCTATGTGGTGAGCCTCTGCTTAGCCCAGATAAAGTAGCAGGGATTGAATTGATTCAGATCCCTTTCCTTGAGAGAGACCTATTTCTTCTCTACTTCTAGTCTCCTTGTGTTCCATAGGACGTCATAAAGTGGCTATGATTTTCCTTAGGGAGACATGCAGGATACATGTCTGTTGACTGTCCTTTTAATCTCCCTGGTAATGCTCTTTCCACCTCACAGGGCCACCCCCATACTCTCATGTTGGTGAATGATATTGTTCGCAATCAGCTCTTAAAAGGCAGCATAAAATCTTAAAACTCATGAGTCTCCCCTCTAGATTCTTGAAAATGAATAAGTGCCTAAAGCTGGGGCTTTGATAGAGATAACTTATTCTGCTCTAAGGTTCTCAGAGTAAGAGACTTCAGCCAGTAATGTCAAGGCTGAGGTTGCTGTATCCAAGTTTAGTCTGAGTGATTATTTTATTCTCCTGTCTGTGTTTGGCTGGAGTTCTCCCTCAGTTGGTATAAATGTGGTGTTTACTAAGGAGACTGCAACAGGCTTAATCTTACACAGATTAGTGAAGAGCTTTTAGGTCTTAAGTACAAGTACTTCCTGATGGGGAATTCCCACTCCACCTTAAACCCTCATAAACAGTTGAGGAAGAATTATACACCTCTTCAGCTCTGCAAGGTTTTTGTTTTATTTGTTGTTTTTGTGCTCATCTGGGAAGCCATGTTGAGCGCACATGCATTCACATATATAGCCAAACAAAATCAAAACAAAATAACCTAGTTTAAAGTAGACTCTGTAGTTTTTATTTTTTTTTTCAGGACTGGTATTTCACCTGACTATGATTTGCTGTGCATTCAAAACTTCCAAAGACATGTCCTGAAAAGGTCCAGTCAAAGAAAGTTGAAATTGTAGGCTAACAGCTCATATCCTTCCAAATATGTTGGTGATCTCTTTGAGCACGGAGACAAAATAGTTACAAAGGCTTTAGCCAAAAGAATAAGACCTCATCAACACCTAAAATTTAGGTCAACCTAGCTGAGTTGCAGGGGGGTGTGAAACTCACCCCTGAAAGACACTTTAGATGGCATAAGCCCTGGTATAGACACCACTACGTTGACCTAGCCACCGCCTCTTGGGGGGTGGATTTAGTACAGGGATAGAAAAACCCATTTTGTTGCTGTAGCAAGTATCTACATTGGAGGTGTAGCTGCAGTTGTGCCACTGTAACACTTGTGGTTGTAGACCTAGCCTAAGTCACTCCCTCATTTCAATGAGGACCTGGTGAGAGAATCTTCAAACTCCTTTGTCTTAGCAGGCGTTCTTGTTGAAGCTGCTGTTTCTCCAGGCTCCACTGTAGAGATTACATATGAGGAAGGGGGCTATTGCTGTCTTTCCTGAGAACTAGAGGACCACGACTAGGATTTTCTAGAGGAAAACTATCCAACTCCAAAAGCATCTCTTGAGTTGTAAGTTTCTGAAGTCTGAGAAGATCCCCTGTCCCCTTCCCACATATGATACTTCATGATGGGCCCTCATCTGGGTGTGAACTACCTCAGAAAATGAGTGCTTGAGATTCAGGAAAGGCTCCACAGTAGAACTCACTTGTTGTCCCTGGGGATTAAGCATGGAAACAAATCTGGCACAATATACCATTTACCTTCTTGAGTCTCAACCTATGCTTGATGTAAATTAGCTTCTGTTAGACTCCAGCACTTTGCTGAATCTGGCATTTGCCACCTCTGACTGAAGTGGGGCTGCTAATGCTTAAGATTAGGGATGTTCTTAAATACTCTGAATTGGGACCCCTGTTCTCCTTTCAAAGGAGAGGCAATCTGGACTTTTCCTGTCAATTCTGGGAGATACTGCAAAACATTCTTGCATGATAGAAATTCTTCCCAGGGGAATGACTTAACGATGTAGTTCTAACATCCTTACGTCGGTAGGTACTAATCTGGTCCTTCCAAAATTGTCTTTATATTCTTTCCACTAACATCTTTTTCAGACTTTATTTTTCTTTCTATAATCACAGCTCTATTAATTGGCTAAGATATATTTACACACAATTAAAATTGTATGAATACTTATAAAAAATTATGACCGCTTTGGTGTACGTTTGTGTATAATCGAGTGCTCATTTAAAAGATAATGCAATAAAAACATACATTTAAAAACTAACTAAAATTGTTGCTCCCCTAATTTCAGTATCAATTTTTTCAAAACTAAATATTGTCTAGTTAAAAGCTTGCTTCTAAAGTTGTCAATTTTTAAAAGAATTAGTTTGCATTGTAGCCATTTTCTATTAAACATTTTTAAAGCCAAATTTATTGGCACACGTCCAGAGTTCTTAAAATGCTGTGTACTGTAGCTACGATCTTAAAGCTACAGTATAGATACTGAAATTTAATTATTCTCACACAAATTACGTGACAAAATCCCAGCTAAAGTATTGAAACACTTTGATTCTACACTCAACAAAGCTTTGCTAGACCTATTTACTTTCTGCCGGGAAAATGAGATGATTTTATCCCAGGATTTCAAAGATGCCAAAATCATTACAATCTACAAGTGCAAAGGGGACAGACATGACTGGCAATTATCATGGCATTTCGCTCCTTTCTATTGCTGGTAAGACCCTTGGTGAGTTGTTGCTGAAAAGGCTTCAGGTTATTGCAGATGATGTATTTCCTGAATCCCAGTATCGTTTTCATTCATCACGTAGCACTGCTGAAATATTTACCTTCTGCCAGTTACAGGAGAAAGCTGCTGAACAACAAATGCCCCTCTAGTTGCCTTTGTTGACCATAGTAAGGCGTTTGACTCTGTCAGATGCTCTGCTCTTTGGTGCCGTCTTGCAAAGTTTGGCTGCCCAGACAAACTAATCAGCCTTATCCGCTGCTTCCATGACAACATGCAGGCCCATGTGCCAGTTGGTACCAACTCACCCGTCCCTTTCCTGTACCCATGGGGTTAAACAGGGCTGTATGCTTGCCCCTACATTATTTACTTGGTTTTTGTCTGGAGTGCTAGAAGTTACCACATGTACTACCACTGCAGGTGTCGCTCTAACAACACTATTTGATGGTAGACTTCTAAACCTCTGCCGATTCAAGGCCAAAAGCAAATCCCAGCAAAGTGAAGTAAAGGACCTATTGTATGCCGACAACTCAACATTTGTTGCCCTTTCTGAGAATGATCTGCAACATTTTGCTGGATTTCTTTGCCCATGCTTTATCTATGTATTGGCCTCTGTACTAATGTGAAGAAAAGAAGTCCCTGTACCAACCATCTTCAGACCACTTCCATCACCGCCAGAAATAGAATTGAACAGCTGCCAATTAAACAATATCAAGTCCTTCAGCTGCCTAGGTAGCACAGTTACTGGTGACCTCAAAATAGAAAAAGAACTTTCAGTATGGTTAGTCAGCTGCCTTTGCTTTCGGCTGTCTACAAAAAGGCTATGGACAAGATGGGGAGGAGGGGGCAAAGTGTCCATAAAATGCGAAGTTTACAGAGCTGTTGTGCTTCCTTGTCTTCTATAGTCATTAGAGACCTGTGCCCTTTATCATCTTATTCAAAAACTTAACTCTCTGCAACAATGCCACCTATGCAGCAAGATGGAAATCGCATCTGACAAAATCACCAACAGTGAAGTACTACAGCTGGCAGCTATGCTAAGCATGGAAGTGATGCTAGCACGGAGGCAAATGATCTGGACTGGCCATGTTATATGTATGGATAACAATCGACTGCCTGAGGGGTTCTGTATAGCGAATTTGACAATGGGACGGCCAGCTTTCCTACTGCCTAACTCCACTACAAGGATTGCCTCAAGCAGCTCGTACAATCTGCTGGGCTGGACTTAATGAAGTGGGAGGATATGGACCATGACAGGCGAGGTTGGCACTCCATTACGGAGGAAGCAAAATGAGCATGTTGTCATGCCACCCTTGCCCAACAGTCGGGGGTGAACATTAGACACCAACTTGCCCTGGCACGTCTCCTAAGCCCTACATGTGGAAACTGATTTCCAGTCATAGTCCTACTTGAATACGAATAACAGTCATTGCATTACAGTCTCTGTGGGGCATTGATGCTACTTTCTTGGGGGCATCACTGAGAGGGTTGTGATGGGAAAACTGATTCACCTATTCAGTTGAATGCCCCTCCAGCCTGCAGTTTGCTCTTGCATGCCAATCAGAGAGCATTTAGTTCAACCTGCTTTTTATATCCGTGTTGTCTTTATGTGAAATTGCCTTGCTTGCTATCATGGCATTCGTGCTTGGTCAGTAGAATATTTGGGTGAAAAATGTCCAGAGGTGACGACTCTTCTGAAACGCTGAGATTGTGCTCCCCTTATAATGAGAGGGTCTAAAAATGTAGGTTCATTTCAGAATGCAATAGGTTTCTACCTATACTATAGAAAGCTTGGTTTTGCAGTATACACTTAAATTATATCCTGGCTCTAGTTCCTCAGAGTTAAGGCTTCATTCTCATTAGAGGTTATCAGCTACTAGGCCTAGCTAGGACTGTATACAGTTTGACCATTTGCATCTAGAAGGTTTTACCTACCAGATTATTTAAATAAAGCAATGGTTGATTTGAAAAGTTTAACTGGAAAAATAAATGGAGTGTATTTGTGCATGGTTGAGGTTTAGACTGATTAAGAGTGAAAATGCAGAGAGACTGGTATACAATGTGTATACAGGGAAGAAACTTTGAAAGTGTGAATGTTGTCAACCAAATGGCTGATTAGTCTAGTTAATGGTATGCAGTTTTTTTTTCCTCCTCAGTTAGCAATCTTTTAATAATAATGTGTGGTGTCAGATGTGTGCAGCTACTTACAGAAGCACAATGCTTTTTCACTTTGAATCTCCTGTTCCAGTATTAATCAACATGCTGAAAGATGTTACTATATAGCTGTGCACATTTTAAAAATAAGTCTGTGCTTCAGTCACTAACCTTATTTTGTCAAATGGTACTTGAATGATTATATCAACTAAATATCTGGGATTGAGTTATTTTACCCTTCTAGTTTTGAATTGATTAGTGACCTGGCTTGAAATCAAAACTTATCTTAACTTGTTCTCATTTCAGCTTTGAATAGATCACAGTCCAAGAGAGATGGAGGTTATAAAAATAATTGGAGCTTTGATCACGCAGAAGAAAGTGAAGGAGATGCAGAGAAAGAGTAAGGATATTTTTTCTAGGTTATTGAACATAAGTGCTTAATTATAGAAACCTAATTTTTTGTAAATAATTAATAAACTGTAGTATATAATTGTGTGTAGAAAATTAGATCCTTAACTTTCTCTTCAGTAATTTAATACTAATTTAAGAAAAATCTATTTTGCAAGAACTTGCCATTGTTAATTATTCTCAGACAAAAACATGCATTCAAATGGAGTTAAGATATAAAGCAGTAATTTAGGTAAAACAGTTGGCAGAGATGTTGTAATTATCCCCAAAACAAACCATACAAATTCAGGAAATTCAGAGTTAAAGGTTAAATTTAAATGAAATCCAAACATGTTAAGGGAAAGGCATATACGGCTAGGATACCCAAACAATCCAACTCTGCCCTACAGTGCCTTTCTGCAATAACCATATCAGTATGATTAAAGCATTTTAGTGTTTATAGTCTCAGGTTAGATTAAACTGGTTTAAAAAAACCAAAAACTGGATTCTCACCTCAATCCCATGTTGTTAATCACATGTTCTTTGTTCCCTAATTGTGCACTTCCATACCTTGCATGTTTGGTTTGTAATACATTTTGTTTTTTTTTAAAAAATAATTATCCCATCTTTCTCACATATTTTATCCTAAATTACTGATATGTTTTCTCAAACTTAATGTAGCTTTCTGTCTGGGAAATTTTTTGGTTTCCAAAAATTAGTACAAAGTTCACACGTAAACAGTAAATGAGAAATCAGAGAGAATGATCTCATGATATTTCTAATTATTTGAAGATACATAGTATGACTTTTAAATTGCGGTTGAGTGTATCTGGTGGATAGCATAGCTTTTTAAAAAGAAATATTTAGGACTAATGGTCCTTTCTTGGAATTTTAAAAATTAAAATCTTCTGCTCTAGAGAAACTCATGAAGATCACCCTCTTTCAAACTGGGCACTCTTCCTATTGCTCCCAAAGGGAGTGAAGCGAAGCTGCCCTCAGCAAGCTGATAATCCTTATGCTATATGGGGGGAGGAACACTCTGAGGAGTGGTAATTGGAGGAAGTGGCCATTTTTGGAAAGGCAACCTTTCTCAGTCCCATTGAGGCCGAAAGGAGATGACAGTCATTTTGGAGAAGGGTAATTTTCATGGAACCTTTTGATGGAGATTGTGCTAGTCTTGCTGAAGAATAATAAGCTTTCATTAATTAAACCGCAAAATGTGATCTTCAATAAATATGATAATCCATCCTTTTTTTCTCCCGAATGTACCCAATATACAAAACTTCAGTGAGTTTTAACTGTGTGGATAAGCTGTGTTTTTATTTATTAAGATCATTCAGTGGGGTCTAAAAAGTTGACAGTAGCTTGCTAAATTTCTTAAAGGACTCCTTCTTTGAATTTGAGAATTTGGAAGCAAATTTGTTAGTTTTTAGTTAATTTTTTTAAAATGCTGTAATTTTGCAGATGCTATTGTATTTTTATGCCTAGCAAGCAAAGAGGTTGAATTCTTGTTTTAAGTGCCAAATTTAACTATATAGAGCCACAAATGAGCCTCCATAATATCCTCAGCAGGTGTTACATCTCTGCATAGACTGTGACAAAGCTCTGTCCTTGCCTCCGTGGGTCCCACGTTTCCTGGCGGATTTTGCTAGCCTCAGAGGCTCACTGTGACCCTCCACGTAACCCTTCTTTCTCTAGAGACAAGGGTCACAGTCTACTGAGCCATTTTCATCATAAGCCAGCGAGGGAGGTGAGGTGAAGTTATCCTTCCTTGCAGTCTCTGCTGTCTCCCAGTCTCAATGATTAATCGGGGGGCAAAGGTGGGGGGGGGAGCCTGGGCCCACCCTCTACTCCAGCCTGGGACCCTAATAGTATCAGCTATGGTAGCTGACCTTTTAGAAACATGACATGTACAATTCCCTGGGCTACTTCCCCCACAGCAGCCCTCACTTCCTCAAGCTCCACTTCACCCTTACCTCAGGGCCTCCTTCCTTGTGCCTGATATGGTATGTACTACTCAGCCTCTCCAACAGCACAACTTCCTTCAACAGCTCCTGACATGCACCCCCACCTGACTGACTGGGAGGCTTTTAACTAGTTTCAACCAGCCCCTGATTGGCTTCAGGTGTCCCAATCAACCTAGCTTTCTCCCTTCCTTCTGGAAAGTTCTTAATTGGCCCCAGGTGTCTTAACTGACCTGGAGCAGCTTCCATTTCACTTAACCTGGTACCAGGGATTTGTTTAGCCTGGAGCTAATATATCTATCTCCCACTACTTTTCTATAGCCATCTGGCCTTGCCCCATCACAAGACTCAGGAGCAATAGTTATTTTCCATCAACCCCAGCGTATGGAGTAAGGTAGTGGAGCAGGCAGACATATTGTTGCCATCTTTGGTTGCAATAGCAGACTGCTTAGAGATCTGTCAAAAGCATCAAAAGATTACATTTCTTTTTTGAAACAAAGCCACAGACACACAATCCAGTTAATTGTACTGTTGCGTTTTAAAACGCAAAAAATATTCCAAAATGCTTAAGAGTTGAACAGTTAGAAGTTGAAAATTTTAAAAGTGAAGAAAGCAGAGGAAGAGAAATGAGAAGCATTTGTGAAGCAAAGGGGGGAAAGATATATTTTCAAATGAGATCTGAAAATAGATGTAGAGTCTCTTGGATTGAGAGACCCAAGAATACTGTTCCAGTAGTGTGAGCGAAGGCTTTTATATCAACAGTGGCAAAATTCTGTTAAAGGACAAAGCAGGCAGAAGAAGCTATGAGGAAAGCAAATACAAGAAAACAACCTCCTCCTCCTTCTTCCTCTCCCCTGCCCATGGTATGCATGCTTAACACACATAGTATGTTAAGTTATTAGAAATAGTATGTTCATCGAATGGCAAGCACTGAGATCCCCTTGTTGAAATGGAGGTTTATCAGAAATTTGGAAAAGCCCTCAATAAAAGGTCGTGCTTACAAAATAGTGCATTCTTAATTAATTTCCTTACTGTGCTATTTAACACTTTTTTTAATTGCCAGTTTTAATAGTTTAATTTTAGTGTGAAGTATTGTTTGGTGGTGGTTTTTTAAATTTTTTTTGTATGCTGGCAGTTTTAGTTTTGCTTTTTACTCCTCTTGGAAAATGAAGACAATACATCAGGAGATGTGGGTTTTTTTTTTTCTTTCAATAATTTCCTAGTAGCCTCTTGCTGCCTTCAAAAGATGACTTCTCAGCATAGAATGAGACTTGTATTTAGTGGTAGTCCCATTAAAATCTCTGACGAGTCAATGGGTAGCACATGTTTTCATAGTGAAGCTGTTCTCTAATTTTAAACCAGTGTTTCTGAATGGTTGTACAATCCCACAAAATAGGTCCAACAGACAGCAGTATAAGTATTGTATGTGTAGTCTTATATTTTCACGTACAATACTTACACTGCTGTTGGCTGGATATCTCACACCTTTGGAGATTTTTTGTTTATGAATTTTTACAGGTTTGATACCACTGATTCATAACTACCTAGTTTTCTTCTCTTTTCTATAACATATAGAAGCTGTTGAGTATTCCTCTTCCTTTTTTTGTATATAATCTACTTTTATAAAGGAGTAGCTCTATACAGGGTCCACTGTGTTTAAAAATTCTTTGATAGAAACCATCTTTCTATTTCTGCTTTCCCCATAGTTAGGAGTTTGTTTTATGTGCATCTTACATATGTAGCTGCTGATAGAACCCCAAGCTACATAGAACATAATTCTTCAAATGTAGATACAAAAGTAGTTGAAGGTTGTTAAGCTTGTTTTTAATTTCTGTATTTATTTTTTTGTGTGAAGAAAAATAAAAAAATACTAAGAATCTTTGACCCACTTTCTTCCTCCATCCCATATTTTAACCTCCCTAATCTTGAGCTCAGAATTTGCATTTTGTTCTCTAGTACTTTTTCTTCTTGTTGCGCATATATATATGTGATTTCATTGATCTGGAAAATAAGTGGTGATAGCATCGTTTGCCTTGTGTCCTTGGTAGAGAGAAACGGTATTAGAACTGTATCCATTTACAGTATATCAGTTGTTGCCTGGGGATGGAAATGTGATGGTTTCTATCCATTGAATAAACTGCAGGTCTGTGTCCAGGGCATTGACTGTTGGTTTTTAATGTCACCTTACCCTATCAAATGCCTTTTCCTCCACACTAATAAGAGAAGTTGAGAGGGGGGTTCTTGAACAGGGTTGAGTATAACATTCTTTAACCACTATATATAAATCGATCTTAGTTTCTCTTGTAGCCGGGCAATATTTTGATGTTGATCAGGCATGCCTTGACCACATTCTTTATGTGTTAGTTTAATAAAGAAATGTAATGAGCATGTGCTAAGGTCCTTTCCAGATTTAGAAATAAGTTACTGCAAACTCTTGAAAAGAAGCTGGTATCTATGCCCCTTTTAATAGCATATTAAACACGTCTGTGAGAGGCCTACCAATCTGTCTTTACATATTTATAATTTATCAGCCCAAGGTTCTGCTGATTTTCATACTTTTTATGGTGAAGACTGGTTCCTCTCTGCTCAAATATCTCCAAAAAAAAAAAAAAAAAATTGAAATCAGAGGGTTTCCTTTTTTCATATAACTTACTACTTTTTCTAATATCTATTTTATTATTCTCTAAAGATCTTTTATAAGAGGTTTTAAAGCCCCCTCTGTAAATTTTGGGATAGATAATTATTTGCTTCCCTCTATTCCAGACTGGATGGATAATATAGTCAGATGGCATTCCTTTTAGTTTTCTAATCAATAGATTATTCTTTTTATTCGCTTCCTCACACTATAATTTATTTCATATACCTGATGGTTCTTTGTGTATTACCTGTTAGTAAAATGTTTAGCATTCCCCTTAAATTGGTTGAAAATCTTGTTCAAAGCAGTCACTTTATGACAAATTCTGGTTTTTAATGTTCAGAATTTTGTGATGAATTAGTAATGTCACTTTTTTCAACCAAAGATTGATTATTTATAGAGCTATCATCAATGTTTCACTTGAATTCTAGAGAGGGCATCTTTATATGGTGTTTATCAACATATTTGAAATATCTTATGAAATGATTCTTCTCTGGATCTATTAATAGTCAATAATAACCTCTTAGTTTTCTGCAAAATGATTTCCAGCAAGATTAAAATTCAGTTTGGTTGAAGAGCGATCTGGACACATAATATTATGTATGACAGCTTGCAGTTTTTAGGAGGATAGGCTTAATGCTAATCATTAACACTATCTTTGTGTAAAGTTTCTGGATGATGGTAAAATTGAGCACTTTTTTATTTGGATTATGGCTTTTCAACTTTTTCTCTAAATCTCATTGTTTATAAACAAATTATGAGGATAATGGAATTTGTATTTCTCTTCAGTCTCTAGGATTTAATACACAATTAAGATCTCTTCTTTGCAAGAAGTCTAGTATTCTAAACTATTTTGTTTAAAAAAAAATTGTTTGGTAATGGATATAATTTGAGTTTATTTGTGTTTCTTCAATTTTTAAGTAGCTACTGAATATTAGCCCTACCAAGAAAATATCCTAATTTGGTTTAATTAGTAGAAATTTAATTTCTTTTGAAAAGAGAATACCTACTTCGTTTCAAAAATGTTGGTGGAGTTAAAAAGCCCCACAACAACCATATTCCTCTGACGTTCTGTGTGTCTCTCCTTTTTAAAAAAAAAAAAAAAAAGGAAAAAAAAATCCTGTATGCAGGTAGTGTGATGCAGTCAATAAAAATAGAAAAAAAACTGTATCTTTTAATTACATTATATAGGCATTTAGTATTTATGGAGCATGTAAACCTCTGGACGCTAATTTTTTTTTTTTTTTAACATTGCATTCTAATTTACTTAAGGCATATGTACTTTGTAATCTTTTGAACAGACTTAAAACAAATGTGTTCTTTAAGATCATCCAATCACAATACATTTTTCTGGTCCAAGTCATTACTTTTATTCCTCAAAAATTATGAGCATCAGAAGATCTATTCCTATTCAGTTTAATTTATCCTTTTGAGACTTTTTGTTGATTCAGGGGTTTGTTCGTTATAGTCCTCCCTGTTTTTTGCTCTTACTCTTCTGCTGATGTGTTCTGTTGATACAGTAATATCTAGGGGCCGCCTTGTGATAGACGCTGTGCAAGCAGTAAGACAATTCCTATACTGAAGAGCTTGAAGTCTAAAAAGAAAAGATCAGCCAATGGTAGGAAGGGAAATGAGAGGCAAAATTACTTGTTTAGGGTTACACAGCCGACCAATGAGAGAGCTAGATATAAAAATCTGTCTTCTGAATCTCAGTCCAGTTGCGTGTTCACTAGACTATATTGCATTTATTTCTTCTATAGGTTTTGGTCTTTCAACAACCAAGGTCCAGTTTGTAGCCACTCTTGCACATTTTCATGAACTGTACTATCTCTCTCTTCTTATTAGAGATCTAGGGAAGTGCAACAGAACTCTTTTTTGAGGGAGTGAATTCCCATCCTTGAAAAGCAAATAAAAATGTAGTATGTGAAGGTTTTCCAATCCACAAAGATTCCATCGAAAATATTAAACCCCTTTCTTCCCTTGTTGTGACTGTGTAATTGAAAATTAGTTTTTCTTAACTTTTTTTTTTGCCATGATATCTCTAGAAAAGTTCTGATTCCATAATTGAAGCTAGAATACAATAACATTGATGACTAACCAGCTTGCTTTTAATATGGAGAAAAAGTTTGCACAATTCATACCCATACCAAACCTAACTATATGTACATTCTTGCTTCTAGAACTTTATTTGCATAGATAATGGAGTCCTCCTTTGTTCTTCATCCTACCTAGGAAGAATTGTAACTTGAAGGAAAACCTTCAGTGGCATATTTTGAAATTGTGCTGTAATCTCCCTAAGGTCTTTTTATCTAATTACAGAGATGCAGCAGAAAGGCCTGAGATAGGGTTACCATATGTCTGTATTTTCCCAGACATGTCTGGCTTTTTGGTTCTTAAATCGCCGTCGGGGAGGAATTTTTTAAATATCTAAAAACGTCCGGGATTTTGCCATTATTATTTTTCCCCAAAGAAGAGTTGATCATTTAAGAAAGAGAGTGAATGTTGGTCGCTCGAGCGAGTGCCCACTTTTCCCCCGCTAGCTCCCAGCACTTGCTCTGTGAAACAGTTGTTTCGCACAGCTGGGAGGGAGGGGGAGGAGGGTGGAGTTGTGGCAGGTCCGGGGGCAGTGGCACGAGCTAATACTACACCTCCCCTGTGAAGTGTCCTCTTTTTTGAAAGTTCAAATATGGTAACCCGTGTTAGAAGATCAGTATCCTATGAACTTCATACCTGTTTTTCCCCAACTCCCATTTCTCTACATTTATACTACTATTTCATTGTGCTATCACTGGCATATAGGTACGGGTTTCTGTACCCTTTTCATCTGGAGAATCCAGACTTAAGAGTTCTCCAGAGCCATATCCTAATTTGTGCGACTGAACTACTATTAAAATGAATATCTCTCAAAGGTAGACTGGTCTGTTTTGGTGGAAGTTTAAATACCTTAACATTTTTATCATGTAAACTCGCATCCTGAAGTGAAGCTTGCATAGTGAGTTTGACAGTAATTGAATCATACTCTTTTTGCCCATGGACAAATTAACCTTCTGCTTACAGGATAAATTTTAGGACTTTATTGTGTCTGGGTGTCCATTTTGTGTGAATGGTAACTTCACAAATGCTGGGAGAGCCAAAAGTTCGTATAACTTTCCCTTTTGTGTAAACATCTCGTATACTAAAGGTTTCTGCATAGCATAACCATTTATGTAACCCCATGGGCATTAGGTTGGCCCCTTTTAAATATTTAAGTTTTGTTAACAGTACAATATTTCAAATTGCTGGTAACTTTATTTTATTCTCATTTCCTGTTCGTAGTTTTCTTTGTGCATTCACTTACGTTAGATTTGTTTGGAGATTAACATTAATATTGCTTGCTTATTATACTGCCCACTGTAATGTTTGTTTTTTTGGGGAGGTCTGTTTGTTTAAAAATACAAAAAATATATATATTTTTTAATCTGTGTATACTGGCTTTGAGTTATAGTATGGTTTTATGACTATTTTGCTGCCATTTTGCTGTATTACAGTATACCCATACTTTTCTCCCCAACTGTTTAGTGAGGCAAAACTGCTCAGCATAGATGAGAGTGATGGGTCCTTCAGTCCCAGTGAAGAAAAGAAGGCAAGTATTTTATATATTCAGTCATTAAAACACCTGTTAAATTTAGTTTTAAACAAAGTAGTATAGTAATCCCACTGAATTAAAAAAAATTTGAAAAATGGGTGAATGTGTTGCTTTTCTATGATGCACACTGCAAAAATATCTTGAGTTGCATTCCTTTAGTATGTTTCTCATTCTGAATTCCAGGGGGCTTGCTTGCTGTACAGTACTATATTTTCTTTTCTTCTGAACTCTGAAACTATCAGCATTTATGGTTACGTTTATCTCTAGACAACTACCAGTCTAAAACTAAATTATTTTTCCTTTGCGGAAAGACTAAATTTACTTCCTAATCTTTCTTGACCACATATGCTGATGTATTTCCTGGTTTTGAGTATGTGTGTATCTGCCAAAGGGAAGGCGGGGGAAGCAGTGAAGGGTGGTTGTGTTCTTTTGCGATTTTGATGGCAGGTGCTAAAGTATTTTGTTGGAAAGAAGTTTCATAAAGCTTGAAAATTTCAGTGTTTTGAGTAGTGGGTATGTGTAGGAAAGAGAGGCTGCCTTTCTCCCTAACAAATCACGCAAGAGATGCAACCCAATGAAACAGACCAAATGAACGATTAAGCAAATGGCTACAGGTGATGACTCCATAGATAATGAGGAATAGGCTGGATATGGCTATAGCAGTACTATTTAACTACAATAAAGAGCAGCCATCCATTATATTTTTAAATTGACAAGTTTATATTAATACAGGCTTAATAAATTTAACAGTAATCAAAAGGGAATAGTCCTCTATTAAGATATTTTCCAAAGCTCAAAAAGTCTGAGCAAGTAAAATGCTATCTGGAATCTGACAAAATATAGTTGAAATGCTGATATTATCTCAGAAAGACATCATCTTGGCAATGCAGAATAGTTTTATTTCCTATTTATTTACCTTTTTCTAGGTTTAAGGACATTGTAAAATTTTCTCTGTATAAATGGCATGTTCTCTTTTCATTTTTTGTAGTTCCTGGAATTATGCTATCCAGGACAAAACTTTAGACAGAGTTCTGAACAGAATATTATATGAAACATAATTTTAGTTTGAGTTATGAGATCTTGGGGAAAACTGTTTGAAGACCAAGGGACAGGATTTATATAGGAAACGGCTTTTGACTAGGTTTTTAGATAGAACATTAAGATCTTTAACATCTAGTACAAAGGCAACGTAAATATGGATTCCAGTGAGTATTCATATAAGTATTTCACAACTTAATAGTTGTATACTCTCATCAACCAAACATTTTGCTAATTGTCTCATTACAGTCACTACGCTGTCGACCAGGAACCGTTGGCACCAGTGGCGAGTACATAAAAACGTATGCAAGGCGAGGCAAAACTGGAAGTTATAGAGTTTTGAAAGGGAACTCAATTGGACTCAACATGCTGGCAAATAGCAAGAAACTGAGGTACAGAGTTTCCAAGTTTACTAAGTAATTGTTTAGTTAACCATCAGTTTTATTTAAACATGATATATGAATATCATTTTAGATACTTTTTTTTTTTTTACTGACCGGTGTGACATTAAGGAAACTACAGCAAAGACTCTCAGTTTGCACTTTGCTAATCTGTACAATTGGCAAGTTACAAATAAAAGTGGTCTCTCCTTTTCAGCAAAATTTAAGATCTTTTAAAATTCCATTACTCTTACAAAATGTGTTACATACCACTTACTAGTAAATGCTGAAGGCTTTCTGCACAAAAGTAACTGACCCTGGATATTCACTTGTATCTGGACTAAGTACCATTCAAGACTGCTTCTACCATCACCCAGTCTCCCATTCATCACCCTGAGGTACAGAGTGTAATGTACTCTCTCTTGGTCATAGGCTTCTGCCTCTTCCAGGCCATCTCCAGCACTAGCTGCGATGTTCCTTCATTTTCCCTCCTATAGGACATTATATCACACAAGAACCACTTTGCACTACTTCAGAGCAAGTCTTCATCAACTCTACTCACTCTCAGATTCAGCCTGAGCTCTGGTCTCAAAAGAATTGAGCACAAATGCTGATATCTTTCTATCTGGTGTTCCAGCTGCTCACCACCACTGCTGGTATTCAAAACTGACAATCCTCCTACTCTACTCCTATTCAAGTTGTAACTGAAAGCAATAGCTATATGAAACACCAGCCACAGGAAGTTCATAATATAGTTAAATTGTTTCCAGTGCAGTCAGTTCCCATCCACCCCCTGTGCAGAGAAAAGATCACAAGACCACTACATCCAGTCAATAAGTAGCCATCCTATATAAAGTCAAACAAAGCATAACCTGAACCTCAGCCTTGTGTTGATAAGCAGTAAGTTATTGGTTAGTAAGTGGTAGTGTAGCCATGTTGGTCCCACGATATGAGTGAGAGAGGGTAGGTGAGGTAATATCTTTTATTGGACTACAATTCTGTTTACAGAAGGGACTAGCTTTTGAGCTCCACAGAGACCTAACAGGGCTTTGTGGAGTTCAAAAGCTTAACCCTTCTGCCAATGGAAGTTGGTCCAATAAAAGGTACTACCCCGCCTCCCTCTCTATCTTTTATCTTTCAAAAGCTAGTCCCTTCTGTAAATAGAATTTTAGTCCAATAAAAGATGTTACCTCACCTACCCTCTCTCACTGCTATCATGGGACCAACATGGCTACACTGCTATTTGTCTCTTATTAGTGAATATGACAGTTCCAGTGACTATCTTGTCATGGAGAGTCACTTCAGCTAGTGTGCATCATAGAAACATGGAATGACCTTACATCCAGTGCTATCTCGCCTCGTTTCCTCCCACTACTCTGTACACTAAAGACTCTTGATATGGAGAAAACAAATCTGTAAATGGTCAAACCATTCTGTTCCTAACCATACAATTTCCAGCTACATGTAGTCTGATCTGAGTCCTTGGACCGAATATAAATATAAGGAATACAAGAACTTCAGGCTGAAATGAGAAACCTCCTTGGCCCCAGATAGGAAGAAGCTGTTACACTGGTCCATAGCGAAACACCCATGAGCAGTCTGCCCCCCAAATTTGAAAACCTATGTGAAATTAACTTCACCTGACAGAAGAACTATATGCAAACTCGACTGCTTTGATTTAGCATTTCTCCAATAGCATGCAAGCGTGTAATGCGCATGGGTCAAACTCATCTCTTCTAAATTCTACAAGCAATGGAAGAGGAGTTGATTTTATTTTAATTTTTAATTTTAATTACTGGGGAGATGCTGAAATGCTACTCTGGTGAAGGACATATAAAAACCTACATCCATCAGATAAACAAAGTATATTTTTTCCTGCATTTGTTTTCTTTTGCTTATTTAATTTTGCCAAGTAGCAAGTACCTTGCAATGGGTGTTCCAATTATTTAGTGAGATTCTGCACTAAATGTTCATTTTTGGTGTAATTTTTCTGTAGTACAATAAATTAAGTGACTCAGATTTGCCTATAAAGGGTATTTCACTCTAACAGTTGTATATAAAGAACTATAAAGTAAAGTTATTTGCTTGGAATAAGCTTTAAATAGCTATAATTTACAATGCAAAAGTTTATTGCTACACGGAGATTTAATTAAATCTCCCATATCTAAAACTCCTCTGAACTCCATGAAGACTGACAGTAGATTTCTTTTGCAGGTGCAGAGAAATAGTTTCTTCTTTTCAGTTTATTCCATTAGTTCATTTGAATGATGAGTCCATTAGTTAAGAAACAAATGGGGAGTTGAAAAAGAAGGAAAGCAAGCTTTCTTCTTCCAATCTATGAGAGGATGAGATCTACTAGCTGTAAGATCTTACAGCATGTGGTGACCAGAAACAGTCAGCTCAGCTCACTAACTAGAGATACCACTCCTTTGTTTTAAGAAATGTTAGTTTTAATTGGAAAATTCATTTTGATAAACTTTTCCGTCTTATAGATATAGCACATTTAAGGTAGTTTAATTAGCTTAAAAAAATTAGTGCTGTTTTGCACTCTAGTAATTAAATTTGAATTTACATCCAAAAAGGGCTGGATAAAAACTGCAAGTAAAAATTTAATCATCCAGTAAATGAGAAATGCATCATTCACCATTTTCTAACATAATAAAAAAAAAAATTAAGAAACGGAAGGTAAGCTATATAGTTGTTCAATAAATGTGCATAGATACACTATATCTTCTTGGTTAACAAAAAGAGGCACCAAATTTAGCGTAAAGCTATATTTAGTTGCAGCTAAATTTGTTTTAATGGTTATCGACCAATGAGAATCAACCTTTCTTTAGGAAAATAAAGTATAAACGCAAAACACTGTTAAAATCACGAACGAAGGCATGAATGAAAAACACCACCTTGGCTGCAATGAACATTTTTGATGGTGTTGAAACTATTACTGGTATCTCTTACCGCTAACTGCTTTTCTGACTTCGGTCATTTAATCTGGTCAGGAATGTGATTATCCTACAAGCAGTTATCTTCGTTTAATACTGAAGTGCAGCATCTCCTAACTTTTATATATTACATGCATCACAAGAAAGGCCAAAAATATATTTTTCCTGTTTTTGTATATTTTGTTCTGTAGATTTACATAATTGGGACCAGTTTGTTTATTGTGAACATTAATGTGCCCACTGATGTACAATATGAAGGGTACTCAGTAGTAATTCTCTTGAGTTTTGGACATCTAATTCTCAGCAGACTGAAAAGTTTAGTCATACAATTAAATCACAGAATTAGCTGTGAGCAGATGAGATTTATGAAATTCCTGAATTCCTCAGTGATAGTCTGAGACCTTGGGAAGTCACTGTGCTTCAATTCCTCTCCTCTTCCTCCCCACCCCCCATTTGTAAAATGAGGATTATATAACCCACCTATATAAGATATGTTTTTAGATCGTCTGATGAAAAGCATTTAAATTAATGTAGCAGTATTGTAAATCAGTGTTTTTCCTAACGTGGGTGAATGCCTGGCAGTGAGGAGGATTGTGCAGGTTGGGTGAGCACTGATACATGGTCTCAGCTTTAATTTAAAAAGAAAAAAAAAAAAAGGTGTGTGGGGGGGTGTCTAGCTGTTATGGTTACAGTAATACGCATGCATTATAGAACTATAGGACTGGAAGGGACTTCGAGAGGTCATCTTGTCCAGTCCCCTGCACTCATGGACTAAGTATTATCTAGACCAGGGGTTCTCAAACTGGGGGTCGGGACCGCTCTGGGGGTTGTGAGGTTATTACATGGGGGGTTGTGAGCTGTTAGCCTCCACCCCAAACCCTCTTTGCTTCCAGCATTTATAATGGTGTTAAATATATGAACAAGTGTTTTTAATTTGGGGGGGGGAGGGTCACACTCAGAGGCTTGCTATGTGAAAGGGGTCACCAGTACAAAAGTTTGAGAACCACTGATCTAGACCATCCCTGACAGGTGTTTCTCTAACCTGCTCCTAAAAATCTCCAGTGATGGAGATTCCACAACCTCCCTAGGCAATTTATTCCAATGCTTAACTACCCTAGCAGGAAGTTTTTCCTAAAGTCCAACTTAAATCGCCCTTGCTGCATTTTAAGCCCATTCCTTCTTGTCCTATCCTCAGAGGTTGAGAACAATAATTTTTTTTCCCTCTTCCTTGTAACAACTTTTTATGTACTTGAAAACTGTTATGTCCCCCATTAGTCTTCTCTTTTTTCCAGACTAAACAAAGCCAATTTTTTCAATCTTCCCTTACAGATCATGTTTTCTACACCTTTAATAATTTTTGTTGCTCTTCTCTGGACTTTCCCCAGTTTGTTCACATCTTTCTTGAAATGTGATGCCCAGAACGATACAGTACTCCAGTTGAGGCTTAATCAGCACTGAATAGAGTGGAAGAATTGCTTCTCTTTTCTTGCTTATAACACTCCTGCTAATAAATCCCAGAATGATGTTTTTTTGTTTTGTTTTGTTTTGTTTTTTTTTGTTTTTTTTTTTTTTGCAACAGTATTACACTATTGACTCATTTAGCTTATGGTCCATTATGACCCCCCAGATCCCCTTTCCGCAGTACTACTTCCTAGACAGTCATTTTCCATTTTGTATGTGTGCAAATGATTGTTTCTTCCTAAATGGAGTACTTTTCATTTGTCCTTGTTGAATTTCATCCTATTTTCTTCAGACCATTTCTCTAGTTTGTCCAGATCATTTTGAATTTTAATCCTGTCCTCCAAAGCACTTGCAACTGCTCCTAGCTTGGTATCGTCCACAAACTTTATAAGTTTACTCTCTATACCATTATCTAAATCATTGATGAAGATATTGAACAGAAACTGACCCAGAACTGATCCCTGTGGGACCCCACTAGTTATGCCCTTCCAGCATGACTGTGAACCACTGATAACTACTCTCTGGGAACGGTTTTCCAACCAGTTTTGCACCCACCATGGTTGTAGCTCCATCTAGGTTGCATTTCCCCAGTTTTGTTTATGAGACAGTCATGTGAGACGGTATTAAAAGCTTTACTAAGGTCAAGATATACCACATCTACTGCTTTCCCCCCCCAGCCACAAAGCTTTCTTTGACAGGGTAACATGTCATCAGGTTGGTTTGACACACTTTGTTCTTGACAAATCCATGCTAACTCTTACTTACCACCTTATTATCTTCTTGCTGTTTGCAAATTGATTGCTTAATTATTTGCTCTGTTATCTTTCTGGGCACAGAAGTTAAGCTGACTGGTCTGTAATTCCCCGGGTTGTCCTTATTTAACTTCTTACAGATTGGCACTATATTTGCCCTTTTCCAGTTGTCTGGAATCTCTCCGGTCTTCCATGACTTTTCAAAGATCGCTAATGGCTCAGATATCTCCTCAGTCAGCTCCTTGAGTATTCTAGGACGCATTTCACCAGGCCCTGGTGACTTGAAGACATCTAACTTGTCTAAGTAATTTTTAACTTGTTCTTTTCCTATTTTGATCCAACCTCATTTTCACTGACATTCACTATGTTAGATGTCCAGTCACCACCAACCTTCTTGGGGAAAACTGAAACAAAGAAGTCATTAAGCACCTCTGCCATTTCCACTTTTTTGGCCCCCCCCGCTGAGTAACGGGTCTACCCTCTCTTTGGTCTGGTCTTGCTTGTAATATATTTGTGGAATATTTGTTCCTTTTATGTCTCTAGCTAGTTTGATCTCATTTTGTGCCTTAGCCTTTCTAATTTTGTCCCTACATACTTGTGTTATTTGTTTATATTCATCCTTTGTAATTTGACCTAGTTACCACTTTTTGTAGGACTCCTTTTATTTATTTTTTTTATTATTATTTTTAGATCACTGAAGATCTCCTGGTTAAGCCAGGGTGGTCTCTTGCCATACTTCCTATCTTTCCTACACAGTGGGATAGTTTGCTCTTGTGCCCTTAATAATGTCTCTCTTTGAAGAACTGCTAACTGTCTTCAATTGTTTTTCCCCTTAAACTTGCTTCCCATGGGATCTGATCTACCAACTCCCTGAGTTTTCTAAAGTGTGCCTTCTTGAAATCCATTGTCTTTATTTTGCTGTTCTTCCTCCTACCAATCCTTAGAATCATGAACTCTACCATTTCATGATCACCTTCACCCAAGCTGCCTTTCACTTTCATATTCTCAAACAGTTCCTCCCTATTTGTCAAAATCAAATCTAGAACAGCCTCTCTCCAAGTAGCTTTCTCCACCTTATGAATTAAAAAATTGTCTTCAGTACATTCCAGGAACTTGTTAGATAATCTGTGCCTTACTGTTATTTTTCCAAACAGGTATCTGAGTAGTTGAAGTCCCCCATCACCACCAAGTCCTGTGCTTTGGATGATGGCTAGTTGTTTAAAAAAAGCCGCATCCACCTCTTCTGCCTGGTTAGGTAGTCTGTAGTAGACCCCTACCATGACATCACCCTTGTTTTTTACTCCTTTTTATCCTTACCTGGAGACATTCAAGAAGTCTGTCTCCTATTTCCATCCCAACCTCAGTCCAGGCATATACGTTTTTAATATATAAGGCAACACCTCGTCCCTTGTTTCCTTGCCTGTCCTTCCTGAGGAAGCTGTTCCCTGTGATGCCAACTATGTCATAGTTGTGTTTATTTACTAGCATTTTGAATTCTTCCTGTTTATTCCTCATACTTCTCGTGTTAGTATACAGACATCTAAGATACTGATTTGATTCCCCTCTTCCAGTTCTGTCTCGTCTCTTCTTTATCCCTACTATAACAGCCCATGCTCTCCTCCCCCCCCACCCCCAAAAAAAAATTCTAAACCCTTCTCCCAGGTCTCCATGTTTTTGACTTACCTGTGGGCTTTGGTCACCTGCCCCCTAGTTTAAAGCCTTCCTCATTAGGTTAGCCAGTCTGTATCCAAATATGCTCTTTCCCCTTCCTCAGTAGGCGGACCCCATCTCTGCTTAGCAGGCCTTCTTGCTGGAACAGCATCTTCGCATCCTGGAGGTGAATGCCTGGCTGCATCTGTGTCTGCCTGGGCCCCACCCCTTACCCTTTACCAGAAGGATCAAAGAGAACACCACCTGTGCCCCCAACTCTTTCACCCTTACTCCCAGAGCCCTGTAGTCACTTCTGACCTGATTATAGGTAGAGCTGGTAGCAACATATAATTCAGGTTGCCAAACACCTTCCGTTGCAAGACCCTGTTTCATTTGTTGTTTATAACAACTATTCGGACTGTAATTTCCCATGCCGGATGTGTGCCTTGAGCTGCTTTTTTTTTTTTTAATGTTTCAGCAAAATTCAGCCGTTTCTAAGAACAAAGTTGGGGAGAAATATATTATTTTGCCCACATTAAGTGCCTATGTCCATTTCATTAGGAAGTTTTATCATCTCCGTACTTTGAAATATGATCTTGAAATTTGGCAGGGCTGTCATCCTGCTGTCAGTCATGTGCCTTTTGTCACCCCCTGTCCAAATTGGCCAAGTTAAAAGCCTCCCAAAAACTGCAGTTCGCATATGCTTAATAGAGACTTGTTAGTTTGGCAGTTAAATTGTCTGAAGATTCCATTTGCACTGAGCATGCTCAAGCCCAGGGCTGTGGATGCTGAGCAGGTGTTTTCCTGCAGTTGCTTCTTTTGGTAGCCAGGAGCCATTGTAGCATGAGGCACAGGAACTGAAAGCAAGAAGTCTGTGTAGTCAGTGGTATGTGCACATTCAGTGGTGTGAGCACATCTGCCCCCTGCCACCAGGGATAACCTATTATACTGCATTCAGATAGTTGTCTTGCTTAGGAAAGGTGTTTGAGACCAAGAGCTATTGACTTTGATTGGCTCTCAGCTGTTGGCCCAGCTTCGTGTAACAATGGCTTTTCTACTCAAGGGCCTGCCGTCATGCAGGCAAGAGAGAGGTGTGGCTGGAGCTTCTCAGTTTTGTGTATGTCATAGAGGGGAGACCCTGTTTAAGAGTAGGGTTCTTCTTTGTGTAGGAGGGGGTGGAGATTAGGAGTAACCATCACCAAATATGAGGAGGACTTGCAGAAGAAAGAAGGCAGGAGAGACTCTGCTTTCCTGAAGTGCTTATGAACCTCAGACTCACAGAAAGGGTAAGATTAGTCCAAGGGAGGGTGTATCTCAGGACTTCAGTTATTTTCAAAGGTCTTTAACTCTCTAGAGTGCTTTGAGTAAAGCTTCTCTGGTTAAGAAGTTCCATTGTTAACTCTGTTCTTGTTTTCTGCCATGTTGTCCCCATGTTATCTAGTCAAGATAATTAAGTCCCAGGCAGACTGCGAAGAGCTACAAAAGGATCTCTCAAAACTTGGGTGACTGGGCAACAAAATGGCAGATGAAATTCAATATTGATAAATGCAAAGTAATGCACATTGGAAAACATAATTCCAACTATACATATAAAATGAATGGGGTCTAAATTAGCTGTTACTACTCAAGAAAGGGATCTTGGAGTCATTGTGGATAGTTCTCTGAAAACACCTACTCAATGTGCAGCTACAGTCAAAAAAGTGAACAGAATGTTGCGAATCATTAAGAAAGGGATAGATAATAAGACAGAAAATATCATATTGCCTCTATATAAATCAATGGTATGCCCACATCTTGAATACTGTGTGCAGATGTGGTCGCCCCATTTCAAAAAAGATATAGTGGAACTGGAAAAGGTTCAGAAAAGGGTAACAAAAATGATTAGAGGTACAGAACAGCTTCCATATGAGAAGAGATTAAGAAGACTGGGACTTTTTCAGCTTGGAAAAGAGACCACTACGGGTGGGGGCTACGATGGAGGTCTATAAAATCATGACTGTTGTGGAGAAAGTAAATAGGGAAGTGTTGTTTACTCCTCCTCATAACAAGAACTAGGGGTCACCAAATGAAAGTAATAGGAGGTTTAAAACAAAAGGAAGTATTTCTTCACACAACGCACAGTCAGCCTGTGGAACCCTCTTTGCCAGAGGATGTTGTGAAGGCCAAGACTATAACAGAGTTCAAAAAAGAACTTGATATATTCATGGAGGATAGGTCCAGTGATGGCTATTAGCCAGGATTGACAGGGATGGTGTTCCTAGCCTCTGTTTGCCAGAAGCTAGGAGTGGGAATGGATCACTTGATGATTACCTGTTCTGTTCATTCCCTCTGGGGCACCTGGCATTTGCCACTGTCGGAAGACCGGACACTGGGCTAGATGGAGCTTTGGTCTGACCCAGTGTGGCTGTTCTTATGTTCAAAGGTGTTAAATTAGAAGCCCGGAGTGTCCGCATCTGAGGTGGAGCTCGAAGGACTGCGTGTAAGCAGCTGAGGAAGCTCACAGGTTTTAAGCAGTGATTTGTGGGATTTAGAGTGGCTGCGTGGCAGTGCTCTATGGCCCATGGACCGCCCTCTGACAAGAGTTCTGAGACTGGGCATATGCTGTATAGACCAAAGCTAGAAATAGTGATTAGATTCTACCCAGACCCAACCAACTTGAATTTGGCGGCTGGGTCCACTTGCAACAGACTAGTGATTACGGCTGGGTACTGGGCTTGGTTGTAACAAACTGAGCCACTAATTAATAATGAACATAGTACAACTAAATTCAATATACTTGAGGGAGTAATTGTGCCAGTCACTAGCACTGTACTGAACATTAGGAAGGTCTTTAACCTTTTCCCTTTTTTTTTCCTTAAGTTAAAAACACATTGAAATCAAAAGTGAAATTAAAATCCTTACACACAATACAGCAGCTCCTTAAAGGTAGCACATTTCTTCCTGAACGCATTCATATTGCTGAACTAAAAAGTAAGGCGGAACAAAAATGCAGAACAAAGAACACATCTCTGTAATATATGAGGGTACAATGCAGACTGAGCAGCTTCCTCTCTAACCTGAGGTGCCCTTTACAATGCTTTCCTGCTGTAGCCATCAGCCTGGACTGCTCACAAACAGCCCCCAGCATGCAAGTCACTACTGGCTGTGTGTGTGCGTGCGTGCGCTGCAGCCAGCCACACTTTAGCTCTTACCAGCCTTGGTGATACTGCAGAGTGACCTAAACAGACTCCCAGTCTTAGATTTTTCCCCAGAAATGTATGTCCTGTACTGCCCAGCCCTCTTCTGGACTTAATATAATACAAGTTTATATTAAGTTTGTTATTGCTTCAGTAGAAATAATATGCACATAACATGCCACCTCAGATGGAGTTTCCCACACATTTCAGTTTAATCACATTGGATTAGATAAAACAAATGTATTAACTACAAAGAGATTTTAAGTGAGTTTAAGTAATGAGGCATAAAAGTCAGAAATGGTTACAAGAAAATGAAGTTAAAATACTACCGGTGCCTAACTTAACAAATTTTCTCACCATATGCTTTCAGCAGTATTACTGACCAAATTTCTTAGATCAGGATCCCTTCTCCCAGAATTCAACAAATGCTTCCTTTGTTGCTTCTGGTGCCATGAATGTGGTGGGCAGGGAGAGAGAGGGTGTGCTTAGCTATATTTGTTCCTCCTTTTTATAGTGTCAGTCCCCTTATTGAAAAACATGTTCAGCCGAGATTCAGGAGACCAAATCTATGTGGAAGGATGTCCCTGCTGCTTTTTCCTCACTGACTTGAGCGTCCTTTGTTTCCCTTCCTGCTTGATGGCTCTGTTCACTGCTTAAATGCAACTTAAGCAGAGCACACACATTCCTCTGTTCGAGACAAACCTGTCCTGCCAACCTCAGTTTGGAATGTGTTAATAACACTGTACAGTGGAATCTTATAACTTTTCTCATATAGTGTTGTCACACACATTTTATCAGGACAATGACTGGCAAATTATGAGTTTTCAAATGGTACCTCACAAGGCATACTTTTCATAATGATTATTATGATAGTGATATGTGAGGTGTGGACACACATACATTTTGTCATGCTGTCCCACCCCAGTATTATGGCTAAATGGCAAGGTATGATATGTTGTTTCAGCCACAAAGTTACCCTTTATAAAATGGAAATACTTCCCAAGCGAAGTCAATAGAAAGGACCATGTACTGTAGCAAATAAAATGTAATATGGAAGTTAAGGGAAAAGAAGGGTTTTGAAGAGCAAATAGACAAAAATATAAAAAGTAACAAAATAGAGGGCTGTGTGGGATCTGGATTTTTTTTTTTTCCCTGTTCCGGAGCAGAGCAAAACAAAATTTTGAAATCTCGTGCAAAACAAAATTCTGAAAATAACAATCACAGAACCCTGGTTTGGCTCAGTTGAAGTGTTTTGTTTAGAAAGTAAAATATAGAATAAATCAAACTCATCTTGAAATAAAAATTGAAACATTGTTTTGCATAATTTATAAAAACATTGTCAGGGTTTTTTTTAAAGAAAATTTTGTTGAAAGAGGCACATTTTCTGATCCACTCTAATAACATACTGTAAGTGCATCACAAGATGGAAGCCTATGTGAAAGAATGGGTGACTCCATTGCACTACCAGGGAGTGATTTATTTGTGTAATAATATTGAAGTGAAGCAGCATAATTTCTTTGTATCTATCTTTACCACAAAAGACAGGAAGGAAATAGCTATCCCTGATTTTCCTTTTTTTCAGGTAAGTGTTGTCAGAGATTGACATGTCAAAAGAGGAGGTGCCTTAATAAAAGAAAACAAAAGATCAGGTGTATAAATGGGGTCTTGGATGAGGAATACGAAGCAGTGAGCCTGCCTGCAGTATTTAGTAAATTGACTGAAAAAACAGTTAAGATGAACAAAACAATAAGTATAAACCAGCATGAAAATTATGCATCTATGAGCGTTCTTTGAGCATGTGAACCAAATAATAGATAAAGGGATCCTAGTTGACATTGATTTGGACTTTGAAAAAACCTTTCACAAAGTCCCTCATGAGGCTAAAAAGGAAAACCAAGCAGGCCTGGGAGAGAGGCAAACTACTCTGAGGGATTAAAACTGGCTAACAGACAGAAAATGAAGAGTAGAAATAGCTGATCAATTTTAAGTATGGCAGAGGGTAACAGTGGGGTGTCCACAGGATTGATATTCGAATCGGTGTTCAATATGTTAATGATTTGGAAAGGGAAGTGAATAGTGAGGTCAGACTTTTGTGGATTGCACAAAACTATTTAAGTCAAGATATGAAAAGAATCCTATGATATGAAAAGGACCGAACAAAGCTAGGTAAATACTGATGATGTGTGGTGACTGATTACCTCGCATTAGTCAACAATGAACTTCATGTGTATATGGGAGGGAATAATTTGAACTACTCATTCACATTATTGGATTCTAAATCAAAGTTCATCGCTGTGGAAAAAAAAGCAGTTTATCATTGTGGACAACTCAATGAAAACCTCTACTCTTTTGGTTTCCATTGCATATTGATTACTCATCATGCTAAGATTTATAAAGAGGGGGGAGAAAATAGTGGAAAATATTATTCCATTATAAAACGTGATGATTTTCCCATATCATGAATGCTGTGCTAAATTCTCTAAAATAATTATATCAAAGGTGGTAGAGCTCCAGAGATAAGCAGGTGATTAGTCATAAAAAAACTTCCAAAGGGGAGAGTGACTAGATTAGGACTGCTTAAAGAGACAAGTAGGAAGAAACATAAGACTTAACAGTGGTTCTCAAACTTTTGTACAGTGACCCCTTTCACATAGCAAGCCTCTGAGTGTGACCCTCCTTATATATTAAAAACCCTTGTTGGTATATTTAACACCATTATAAATGCTGGAGGCAAAGCGGGGCTTAGGGTGGAGGCTTGCAGCTCATGACCCCCCATGTGACCTCTTGAGGGGTACTGACCTCCAGTTTGAGAACCGCTGACTTAAAACAAAAAAAACCCCACAAAAACAAAATCAAAGGAATGAATGAAAATGAAGGCAGCTAAATTTAAAAAAAAAAAAGAGATTCCTTTTGAACACAATGCCTAATTAACTTGGGGAACTCATGGCCACAAAATACTTTGTGACCAAGAGCTTATCAGCATTGAATAAAGGCTTTTGTCAACATTAGGTATTATGAAATAAAAGGTATATCTTAGCCAACCACGAGCTGCCTCAGGTTAGGAAGAAATGTTCCTTTTTGGCAGAATAGTCTATAATGGTCTATTATGCAGATTTTTGTCCCTTCCTTTAAAGAGTCTGGTACTGGCCAATGTCAGCAATAGGATGCTGGGCTGTTTTGATATGGCATTTATGCTCCTACAGGCACAGAAGTAGACTTCAGCACGGCGAGGTTTAGAACGAGAGACGAAAGCTCATGCTCAAATAAATTGGTTAGTCTCTAAGGTGCCACAAGTACTCCTTTTCTTTTTGCGAATACAGACTAACACGGCTGTTACTCTGAAACCAGTTCTGTGTACATTAATCTGGACGTTTCCTATTTTTTGTTAGATTTTTTTTTAATAACGTTTTCAAATTAGACATTTGTGACTGCAAAGGATTATAGAATATCATTGCAAAAGATTACAGCAGTGAACCACAAGAAGAAGCTGTGTGTGGTTTATGGGCCCGGAAGTTGGGAGAGGCTGAGAATCCTCATTTCTGACTGTGCTGCCTCTTTATCAAACCAGTCTAGTTATGTAATTTAAGTATTATATTATTTTAGTTACTGATTAGCTACATGACATTTCTTAGCTTTTTTCATTGTTTCTGCAGTTTTGTTAATTTTGTAACTTTTGTTTACCTTACTTTCTATCATATTTACAGTGAAAATTCCCAGAATATAACTTGTCCAGGAACCGTAGTGCACGGTAGACATTTTCACCATGCTCATGCACAGATACCAGTAGTAAAAACAGCAGCCCAAAGGTAAGACTGAAGAAACCAACGTGTATATCATTCTCGTGTCATCCTCTCACACTTTCCCATCCGTGCATCTCATTTGTGGCAGTGGTTCAGAGTGCTATGTTTTTAAAAGAATTTTCATACTGTCTTGTTTTCCCACAGCTGAGATTCGTACATGGTAGTCTTCACAGTCCCGAAAACATTTTTAAAGTAAACAGGGATGTGTGACATGATAGTACTTTTTGGATCCTTTAATATCTGCCTTCATTGAATTGTGAAGGTCTCCAAAAGCTTACCTTGTTAACCTTCATTGTGAACAAACCCTTCACTTTAAAAAAAAAAAAAAAAAAAAAAAAAAGTTCATTTGACAGCATTTTGTGGAATCTAACCTTTCAACTGGAAAGTAGTTAACAGTGAAACTATTTAAAAAATAAAAAAGACGTCAAGCAATTGTAAATAATGTATAATAGAACGTCACTTAATAAACGCTCGTGTAATCAAACACTTGAATTGATAAAAATTCCAGTTTCTTCCGCCACTTGGCAACGATTCACTAGCAAATGTACTGAGATGTCATATAAGTCACATTGCTTAAAAAAATACAGCAGACTTAATAGTTCACTATGACATATAAACCTTAAAAACAACAGCCATCAAAATAACTGGAGAAATACGTGTCTTCAGTGGGACTGCTCATGAGCAAGGTTATGCATGTGTGTGTTTGCAGGAGTAGGGTCTTAAAGGATGAAAAGGGGAAGTGTAAGTAAATGCAGTTAAGTCTCCTACAAAATTATGACCTTTAAAAATCAAATATTGAATTGAACACATGCATTGTTTGTTTTTTTTTTTGTTTGTAGTAGCACCCATTGTGCGTGGGTTGAAAGCTGTTAAGAGAACAACCTTCCTAACCAATAGCTTAACCGTGTCTTTTTATTTCTCCTTCTTCCTCCTTTTTTTTTTCTTAAAGTTATGCTAACCACCAAAATCGTTTTGTTGCAGGGAAGTGTCTGAGGAATCTCAAAGGATCTGCTAGGTCTGATATTAATGGCTATCTTAATGGTCTGGGACAGCTAGTAAAAATCAAGTTAATGAAAAATGTAGATGTTAAATTAGGAAGATTTACAAACATCAGCGAAGATCAAGAGGACGACTTACATTATAAACATGAGCAGAAAATAACTAAATGAGCTTTAAGTTGAAAAAATGCAAGCTAATAATACCTCTAAAGGGAAAACATTGTATGGACCCTCACCAGAAGTTAGAAATCTGGGAAGAAATGATAGCAATAGAAAAGATGATATAGTGGACAGCAAGTGAGGCATGAATTTGCAAAGTGATAGAGGCACAAAACAAAAATATAACTTTTGGCTGCATATGCAGAGGTCTCATGTCATAGGCCTCATAGTCCCTCTGTATTTGGTCCTACTACAGAAGCAACAGGAATACTATGTTCAGGTCTGGGCTACTGAGTGCCATAAAAGATATTGACTAACTGAAGGATGTTCAAAGAAAACATCAGAAGTTAGGGTGTTTGAAAGAGTTTTGTCTTTATGAGTAAAGATGGAAAGAGCTAAATAATAGATCCTGGCTAAGGGAATAAATGGTGGGAAATAATGTAGAAATGTGTAAGATGTAAACGCTGGGAATGGTGAGGTATAGCAAGGTGTAATGAGATGAAATTAAAGGAAGATACTTAAATAGAATATTAGGGGTAAGCTTGTTAATGAGATATGTTTGACTGGCATAGTCTAAGGAAAATGGTAGAAATCCTGTTGCTTGGGACACTTAAAACTCTGTTGGACCAAAACAACCAACTATAGTAAATGTACAATAGGGAACAACCCTGTGTTGGCCAGGAGATGGGAGAAACCTATTAGGTTATCTAGTCCATCTCTAGATTCTGTAAGTACTTCAGAAAATTAAATAGTGGGGAATTGCTTTTATGAGGTCTTCCACTGGTGATATTACTGTTTGTATAATTTGTTTTAAATTAATCATGTATTGAGGTGCATGTACATACCACCTAAGTCACATCAGAAAAATGTGAACGACCTCACTCCTTATTTCCTCCGGCAGGGCTGTCCCTAGCGGGGTGTGGGGCCCGGGACATTGGTGCGGAGTTTCTATCTGCCGGGGGGAGCTCCCCCATGACTCCACCCAAGCCCTGCTGCCACTCCACCTCTGCCCCCCTCTTCCCTGCCTAGTTCTGCCCCCTCCCTCGAGTGTGCTGCACCCTCACTCCTCCCCCCAGTGTCTCTAGATGCTGCGAAACAGCTGATCAGTGATAGGCACTGGGAGGGATGGAGAGGGAGGTGGAGGAGGTGCTGATTGGCAGGGCCCACAGGAGGTGATGGGGGTAATGGGTGGGAAGGGGAAGGTTGGGAAGGGTGCTCTTCCTCGCCCCCGCTTGCCCGTCTCCCACCTCACCTCCCAGCCCACCTCCTCAGAAACCGCAGGGTGGGGTCTGGGGTAGTCACCCCGATTTGCCGTACCCTAGGGACAGCTCTGCTCTCCAATACTGGTGAGCATCCTTAAGACCACCAGGGATTCTCTATCATTGGACGTATTTAAATGAAGATTGCATGTTTTTCTAAAAGATATGCTTTAATTCAAACAGGAATTAATTCAAGGGAGTCCTACGATTGTGGTTTATAGTTCAGACTGGATCAATGTTACCTTCTGGCCTTCTAATTAGTCCACCAGTGCACACCATATATGCATTTTGTGTCTATAGCCATTTTATCTTTTTTTTTTGTTTTACAATTAATTAAAAAAACAAACACCCTTGCCCCCCCCCCCCAAAAAAAAAACAAACAACCCACCATGCTATTGAAATATGTGAATGTGTTACAGAAATATAAGAGTTAAAGAGATGCTTTAAGAAGTTCTTCTGTCCACGGTCTCTCCATTCCAGTGCTATCTTTTTTTATCTGCGAGTTTCTCAGATTTACAATGTTGCCACGTGAGTGCTTCCTTCCATAGCTGTCCTCCCTTCCCCGTCCTTATTCCTCTGTTACCCTGCAAATAATTCAGTTCACTTCTGATTGGTGTGGTTGTCGCATCAGATGTAGGTCCTTAATCACATCCCTTTTTCCATCCCATCTTGTTTTTTTTTTTTCTTTTACTCCTAACCCATGTATAACATGGCTGACTAAATGGTGTGATTAAGTAAGGTGGCCACGGAGAGTTTTTAATTTTGTGTTCCACACACTGTTCCTGCCCCCTCTTGGAGTTGTATTATTGAGGGTGGTCCTCCCTACGTAAAGTGCGCTGGCACAGGGCCTCTGTCCCCCTGGTACTAGCAAGCATGGCAGTATAGGGGTCTGCTCCCCTCTTCTCTTCTAGAGGCACAAGTGGCAGAAGGGGGCTGGTGGCGCCTCCTCCAGTAATTAACCTAGAAATCAGGGTATGTCTGTTTGTGTGGGTGGGCCAAGTCCACCTGACTCTTTTCCTGCCACATGCAGTTTTCTGTTTGGGGATGGGGCAGTGGGAGAGGGGAACCCCCAGAGCATCTGGTCTTAAAATGAGTGCTCCACTGAGAGACATGGAGCAGTTCAAAACACTCCAGCTGTTTCAGTTGTCTGCAGAAAGACAAAGATCAGTTAACACAGGTCACATTAATGAAAGCAGTTACATAATATCTACAGAAGTCAGTAGAACATTTTTTAAAGTAAACAAGGACATGTCACAGGGTGCTTTCTTGGATTCTTTAGTATCAGTCTTAATTTAATTGAGGTTTTCTAAAATATACCCTGTTAAACTTTATTGTGAAACCATCCCTAGGCATAGACCTAAAGTGCCTATACTGTAATCCTGGTCCTGATGTGACATCAAATTTCTCCTTATGCTGTCTTATGTTGCCAACTACAGACCTATAGGTTTAAGCAAAAATAGCTCATTTGTAAGTGCACCTGTGCAAAATTAATTGACACACCAGTAGATTAGCTATTTAAATAATTTGATTTTAGTGATTTTGATTTTTGATTTTTTTATGCATATCCAAAAATTATATTTCAAGTCCATTTCTTATTGGTGCTATTTGCCTTCACTTGTACTAAATAACAGGCAGATGACTGCAGGATGAAGATTGTGTGTGTGTTACAGCCAGGAAATAATGTCATACTTTCTTGAGTGTGATTGGCTCCAACATCTGCGAATAACAATGTAACCTGACTGATTTGAGTACAGTGTAACCTGTCAGCATGGATTCACTAAGGGCAAGTCATGCCTGACTAACTTAATTGCCTTCTATGATGAGATAACTGGCTCTGTGGATGAGGGGAAAGCAGTGGACGTATTATTCCTTGACTTGAGCAAAGCTTTAGATACAGTTCCCCACAGTACTCTTGCCAGCGAGTTAAAGAAGTATGGGCTGGATGAATGGACTATAAGGTGGAGAGAAAGCTGGCTAGATCATCGGGCTCAACGGGTAGTGATCAATGGCTCCATGTCTAGTTGGTAGCCAGTATCAAGTGGAGTGCTCCATGGGTCGGTCCGGGGGCCAGTTTTGTTCAGTATCTTCATTAATGATCTGGAGGATGACGTGGATTGCACCTTCAGCAAGTTTGCAGATGACACTAAACTGGGAGGAGTGGTAGACACAGTGGAGAGAAGGGGTAGGATACAGAGGGACCTAGGCTAATTGGAGGATTGGGCCAAAAGAAATCTGATGCGGTTCAACAAGGACAAGTGCAGAGTCCTGCATTTAGGATGGAAGAATCCCATACTGCTACAGGCTAGGGACCGAGTAGCTAGGCAGCAGTTCTGCAGAAAAGGACCTAGGGATTACAGTGGATGAGAAGCTGGATATGAATCAGCGCTGTGCCCTTGTTGCCAAGAAGGCTAATGACATTTTGGGCTGTATAAGTAGGAGCACTGCCAGGAGATCGAGGGACACGATCATTCCCCTCTGTTGGGCATTGGTGAGGCCTCATCTGGAGTAGTGTGTCCAGTTTTGGGCCCCACACTACAAGAAGGATATGGAAAAATTGGAAAGAGTCCCAGCGGATGGCAAAGAAAATGATTAGGGTGCTGGGGCACATGACTTATGAGGAGAGGCTGAGGGAACTGGGATTATTTAGTCTGCAGAAGGGAAGAATGAATGTGGATTCGATAGCTGCTTTCAACTACCTGAAAGGGGGTCCCAAAGAGGTTGGATTTAGACTGTTCTCAGTGGTAGCAGATGACAGAACAAGGAGTAATGGTCTCAAGTTGCAGTGGGGGAGGTTTTGGTTGTATATTAGGAAAAACTTCACTAGGAGGGTGGTGTAGCACTGGAATGCGTTACCTAGGGAGGTAGTGGAATCTCCTTCCTTTGAGGTTTTTAAGGTCAGGCTTGACAAAGCCCTGGCTGGGATGAATTAGTTTAGGATTGGTCCTGCTTTGAGCAGGGGGTTGGACTAGATGACCTCCTGGGGTCTCTTCCAACCCGGGTATTCTATGATTCTGAGATTCTATGATTTACCTTTGGCATCTAAGGCTGGAATTTTCAAAGGAGCTTTAGGGTATATCCACACTGCAAAAACAAAAAACCCTGAGGCATTGAGTCTCAGAGCCTGGGTCTGTTCACTCTGGTTTGGACTGTGGGACTAAAAATAGCAACGTTAGATATTCCAGCCTGCGTGGTGGAACCTGACATGAGGGAGGGTCTCAGAATCTGGACTGGAGCCCAAAAGGGAGCATTTACACTGCTATTTTTATCTCTGCCACCTGAGCCTAAGTTACGTCAACGTTCAGCCAGCACAGTAACTAAATCGCTTTTGCATGTCTGCATTACTCTCCTTGCATCGGAGGTGTGCATCCTCGCCAGAAGCACTTGCACCTACTTAACTGGCAGTGTGGGGAATAGTGGGGCTTCTGAAAGGCAGCAACAGTAGATATAAGCAACACAGTGTTTGCACTGACACTGCATCAGCCTAACTACATTGATATTGACTCTACACCTCTTTTGGAGTTATTAAATTGGTGTAGTGGGCGAGTTACACTGGCAGGAGTGACATTCTAGATGCTTAAAGAGTTAGGTCAACGTAAGCTGGTTGATGCAGATGATGTCTCAGACACAAGTGATCGTGACTTGATCAGAGTTACCAATGTGCAAGAAGAATAAAGTTCAGACCAGTAATACAGTAAAAGATTTGTCATCCGGCATGCTGGAGGAATAGGAGGTTAGTCAAAAATTCCAGTTAACTATGAGGTATACTTACCAATGGAATACCAATTTTCAAAGAATTTAGAATACAATAAAACGAGTAAAGTATAAAATAGTAAACAGGTACTCACCAATCCAGTAGTAGTACTGCACTGGAGAGTTGTAGGTTTCTTGAAGCACTTAAGTGTATACAGGTAAAGTTTTCTATACAGCAGGTTATCTTTTGACACTACGTATCACTATGGGCAGTGCATGGTGTACATCCAGATCACTAAAAATACACTTAACAGTAAAACTGTATTGAACATAATTTAATCGATGGTTCAGAAGGCACCTCAGGGTCATCATTATCAACAGCAATTATCATCGTAGATGTAGAAGGTGTATGAGATTGGGATGAACACCCTGGAAGCTGCTTTTTTGAATAAATCCCTAATATCAACTTGCTGACTTGTCTTCTGCCTCTTTTGCAAAAAAAATAGAATGTAGCATGTGCAACTGCATGACCTCCTGGGGCAGTATACTGGTCCCGGTTACTAGATTGAAGAGTTGTATTGGGAGATATTGGAAATGCCAGTTAATAGAGCTTTCTGGTTGATAAAGTGCTGGATAACATAGCTTTGTGTGTGTGTGTTTATCAAGGCCAATTTCACAACGCTGAAAACAATTAAGAGTCAAATCATCTGGGAGGAAGAATTTAATCAAAAAAATGTGAATGATTGGGAATCATAGAATCATAGAATATCAGGGTTGGAAGGGACCTCAGGAGGTCATCTAGTCCAACCCCCTGCTCAAAAGCAGGACCAATCTCCAATTAAATCATCCCAGCCAGGGCTTAATCACTTAAGAACACCTTATAGATGTCCAAAAAAGCCACAATCAGGAAGAAGGCTGTGCTGGTTAAACAATCAACTTGGTTTAGAGGGGAAGTGAAGACTGCTATTTAAAATAAATAAATAAATTAAATATAACCTAATGGAAGAAAAGGGAAGTTGACAGTAATGAATATGAATCAAAATTTATGAATTATAGAAAAGTGATGAGACCAAGGAGAAATCTATGGCCTGCAGAGTTAAGGGCGTCAGTGTTTTAAAAGTTATATTAGGAACAAAGACTCCTGGTGCTGGTATTAGTCCATTAGTAGATGGAAATGATCGAATTATCGATAATGCAGAAAAGGTAGATGTGTTCAGTACATATTTCTGTTCTGAATTTGGGGTGATAGTCTCCTCATATGCTCTTTCCTTGAGAAATACTAGGGGAATGAATGTTAAACACAAGCTAATAAGGACAAACATTTTTAAATCAGCCAATCCAGATAACTTTTATCCAGAGGTTTCAAAAGAGTTGGCAGAGGAGCTTACTGGATAGTTAAGGTTGTTTTCAGTAAGTTTTGAAGCAGCGGGGAAACTCCAGAAGGCATGCACATTAGCTGTCTTCCAATCTTTAAAAAATGTTGACAGGATGACATGGATAATTCATAGGGCTGTCAGCCTGATACAGATCCTGGGAAACACAGTGGAGTTGCTGATACCGGACTTGTTTAATAAAGAACTAAAGGAGGGTAATGTAATTAATGCAAATAAACGTGGTTTACTGAAAATAGATCTTGTCAAATTAATTTGTCTTTTTGGTGAGATATAACCGTTTGGGTGATAAAGATAATAGAGTTGATGTTCAATTCTTTTACTTTCTATAAGCCATTTTACTTTGTACTGCATGACATTTTGGTTAAAAGTAGAACAGTATAAAATTAACATCACAAATTATAGAAACTGGCAGACTGATAGTTCTCAATGTAATTGTAAGCAGGAAATCGTCATCAAGCGGGTGTTTTCCCAGTGGAGTCCCAAAGGGATTGGTTCTTGGCCTTACGCTATTTAATGTTTTTATCAATAACCTGGAAGAAAACAAAACTATCACTGATAAAATTTACAGATGAGACCATCATTGGGGAGTGGTAAATAATGAAGAGGATAGGTCACTGATTCAGAGTGATCTGGCTTGCTTGGAAACTGAGTGAGAGCAAACAATATAAGTATTGATATGGCTAAATATAAATGTATTATATCTAAGAACAAAGCAGGTAGGCCATGCTTACAGGATGGGGGACTCTATCCTGGGAAGCAGTGATTCTGAAGGATGATCAGATGATACATCTGGATGATCGTCTGAACATGAGTTCCCATTATGATACTGTGGACAGAAGAGCTAATGAGATCCTGGAATGTTTAAACAGGGAATCTCTAGTAGAGAAGATAAGTGATTCTGTCTCTCTATTTGGCACTGGAATGACTGCTGCTGGAATACTGTCCATTTTTGGTGCCCCAATTCAAGAAGGTTGTTAATAAATTGGAGAGGGCTCACAGAAGAGCCCTGAGACTGATTAAAGGATTAGAAAATATGCCTATAGTAATAAACGCAAGAAGCTCAATCTAGCTTAGCTAAAAGGTGATTTGATTGCAATTTGTGTATCTACATGGGGAACAAATATTTAACAATGGATTATTCACTCCAGCAGAGAAGGGTATAAAACAATTCAGTGGCTGGAAGATGAAGCTAGACAAATTCAGATTGGAAATAGATCTTTTACAGTGAGAGTGATTACCATTTGAACAGTTTGCTAGGGGTCATGGTGTATTCTTTATCACTAACAATTTTTAGATCAGAATTGGATGTTTTTCTAAAAGATAAGCTCTAAAATTTATTTTGGGGAAATTCTATGGCCTGTGTTATATGGGAGGTCAGACTAGAGTATCAGAATGGTTCCTTCTGACCTCTAGCCTCTCTTATTCTAGTTTTACCATACATGTAGCCAAATAGTATGTGCATGTGCCAGATTAAGGTCCCTTAATGTACCTTACGAAGTTTGATTCAAGTAAAATAGCATTGGGAACTTGAAAGTAAAAACCTCATGACAGCCCTACACTGTATAATTTCCTCGTAGAATTCCCTAGCATGTCATTTCTGAAGACCTATATTTTTAAATCTAGATTGTATCATAAGCAGAACTAGTTTTGTGGTTCATTTCAGCTCTGTTCTCTTGTTAATATTATTTCAAATAATGAACGCCACTGTATTTTGAACCATTCTGGCAGATTCTTCTGAGATTCAGGATTGGAATAGCATGTATATGCTACATGTCTCAACCAGATTTTATTGCATGAGCTTAATGGGGTGATTTCTTAAGGCAGTGCCTGTGTTTGATGCTTGTCTGTATTCTGGAATCAATCTCTCTCTCTCTCTCTCCCCTGAAGTGTACAAAATCAAAGTAATCTTTTATTCCTTTTTTCTTTAGGCATGTTACACTAAAAAGATATATAATAGGCAAACAAAGCATTATCTGTTGTATGCATCATATTACACATTCAGGAAGATTTCTTCTGTCCTTACATATGTGGCGTTCTGGATTCTGAGTTAATATGAAGGATTATGGAAAGTGGGTGGGACAGCATGATCACGGACAACACCCTGGTGAAAAGCTCAATAGACTCCCCATTGCTGGTGACTGAAAAGTAGGGGCGGAATTTAAAAAAAAAAAAAGAAGGGCGTGTTCTCTCAAGGCAATATCTTAGACTAGGCTTTGGGTCCCCTACCTTGCATATCAACCTTGTGTACTAAGGGTCTGACTTCCAGAAGTTTTGAGCACCTCCAGCTCCTATTAGCTTTAAATAAAACACTTCTGAAAATAAGACCATAAGGCAATAAGACAACTGCAGCTGGCCTGTGCCAACTGATTCAGGCTTGCAGGGCTTGGGCTACAGGACTGTTTAACTTGGTGATAACTTTCTGGCTTGGGCTACAGCCTGAGCTCTGGGACCCTTCCACTTTGTAGGCACCTAGAGCCTGAACATCTACACTGCAATTAAACAGCTCTTGCCTGAGCCCCATAAGCAAGAGTCAGTGGGTTTTTAATGGCAGTGTAGATTTACCCTGAGTGTCTGATATATTTAGAGCTTCTTCCTTGCCCCTGCTTTTGGATATGAGGAGAGCTGTTCTGTCACTTTCCTCTCTCAAGTATCTGGTCACATGTAGACTCTGGAAAATATGTAACTAATTTTTTTTTCACTTGTGAATATTACATTTTCTCAATCTAAATACTTATTTAAAAAAATATTTTGAATAGATAGGATTGGATTGCTGCCTAAAAATGCAAATAAATGGTAAACCTGTAGACTTTTATTTTCCGTGATAGTCCAGTGGGAAGTCCAGAGCAAAGCTCTATTTTAATTTATTCTGTCATGCAGTCTACAATGGAGTGATTTAAAGCAGATTACCAGTCTTAACTCAAATTTAATGAAATTATTTGAGATTGAACAGGGTGCATGTCAGTATAAAACTTTGCCCACTGACTTTTGCTGGTTTGAGGAATAAAGTTAATTATGTTTGTATTTACTGCTGTTAAAATGCGGTCAATATTTTTAACTTTTAATTAGAAAAGTATTGCAACATGAGTTCAAGAAGTGACCAATTGGTGGTAGTTTATATTTGATAACTATTAAAACTTGAGTGATGTGCAACAAATGTGGGGCTTTGCATCTTATGTTTTTCTCTTTTTTTCATATTTTTAAGCAATCTGGACCGAAAGGAAAGGTAAGTTTAATGTTGATGAAATGAACATGGAAATGAGCATGGAAATGAGAAATAAGTAAGTTAACTGAATGATTACCCTATCAATACTAGCTAAAGAATTATCTGTAAAATCATGGTCAGCTCTGCTGCCTGTGAGCTATTTTATGAAAAGAACATGGAATACAAACAGTACCTTTTTATATTCAGCTATAGGCACTGATTGCCTTTTTAATGTGGACAGTGTACTGGGTACATTCGCATACAGAAACATGCATATAGATATACAGAAAAAAAGATTAACTTCAGTTTTCTGTGGAAACTTGGAAGTTAATTTTAAGTGTTTTGATATTGCAGGAGAGCTATTGCTATCTGGTTTCTAACAAAGTGTTAAGCTATTTTTTAGTTTTCTAGCAATCTCGTAGCTTTGAATAGAGTTTGAATTTCATTCTAAATATAGTCATATAATTTTTATTCATTAAATATACAAATTAGAACAATTAACCAAAACAGAGCAAAGAAAGAAATCTACTATTAAAGCTGATTTGGTGCTGTTGTTTCATGTATTTGTGTGGAAACACTAAAGTTTGCCATGTCACATATTTCATGTTACTTGGAAAATGCTGGTTTCTGTTAATATTCTTTTATATAGTTTAAGTATACAAATAGATGTAAATATTTTGTTCATTTCGAATACTTTATTAAAACCAATCAGACATCTGACATCCTTTGACATCTGATGTCATTTATTCCACAAGAAAGTAATTCTTTTCTGTTACATGGCAGTATAAGCTTTATATTAAAGTTAAATTATGATTAAACTGTACATTTAATATTGAACTAAAATTGAAAATAATTTACATAACTGTTTAAAGTAGTTTTCTTTGGAAATTCAGGATTTAGTGGATTGACTGTAAATCAATGGTATAATATTGTGCTTTCTTTTACTTTCCAAAATTAAAATTTAAAGGGATGCTGACATATCAGCCTTGGCCCTCATATTTTAACCTCATAAGGAGTTTTACAACTTTTTCTTGTTTTTTAATTTTTTAAATGTTCATGATTTTTTTTTTTCAATTTTATAGTGTGTGGATTTTAAAGAATCAGTTATTATCCTGTTAGTGTTTGATTCAGGCACAGTAGGGATTGTCAGAAGAATAAATTGTGCACAAGGTCACAGCCCCTAGGTTTTTTTTTTGTTTTTTGCAAAAGTGAAACAGCAGCTTCTGTTAAATGCTACTAAGAACCACTACCAGCAACTAGGCTCCATAGACATATAAAGTTGGTAGGGGCTTTGTCTCCCCCCAGCACTGTGGAAAAAATCATGGAGCAGGCCTTGGAGAAACACAGTTCTTCCTCTCCCTTGCTCCAGGCAGGAGCTTTTCCCAGTTGTTTTTCCCCCTGTATCCAGTTCCCTTCAGGTAATGAGATTATTTTGGGGAACAAGAGACCACAGGGGAACAAGCCCTTTGAGTGTAGTGGGTCCCAGACTAAGATCATAGGGGCTCTTGGTTTGGTTCTGTGAGCCATGCTTCTTTTTCTCTATTTTCCAACAACATGGCTGCTGAGCCGTAAGCCATTTGGGGCAGAAATTCAGCCTCAGAATCTGACTTTGCAATCTACTCTCCAAAACATTAATCCCTGGTTACTCTATGTATGAGATGAAACATAGGTATGAGGGGTGACTACAACAGCAGGGACATGTCAGGCAAGACTAAAGCTTCTTGGACAGAAATTCCACACCAAAAGCATATGCTCTGAAAGCTAAAAGCCCTCCTTGACTGTTTTCTTCTGGCTGAGGTGAAACATGAAATCTGAGAGTATCCCGGAAGAACAAATCATTTAGATGGCTAGGAAGTGGCCAAGGGGCAGCATGTTCCATACCCTGCCACTGAACAGAGTGGGCTATTATTTTGCCTTCCTTGTTCCAGGGAGAGCTTGATATTCAGTCCATGTTATCCGCTATTTTCCTGTGTTGCTTCATCTCTGGATTGTTTCCCTCAAATATTGGTTATTCTCCTTCTACTTGAGGGAACAGAAATCAAAGTTCTTGTTTGTTAAATAAGTAAATAAATGGAAAATCTCAAATGAATTGAATTCCCAGTGTCTGGAACCTGTTAATAATTCTTGTGGATAAATGTGGAGCTCATAGAATTATTTTTAGGGCTCTTATTATCAAGAGAAATTTGCATATTCCTTTTTGGAACAGTTCATTGGCTACCTCCAGTGGGACCTGCAGGAAATATACTCAAAGCAGAGTGTTGTACCTGCTATTTGACATGCCCTTGATGCCACTTCAAAATTGAAGATGACTGGCTTGAGATTTATAAACTGGATTGAACAGGAAGGAGGAATTTGCCTCAGAAGTTTAAAAAAAATATATTTGTGAATGCTTTCTTTGGCAGGTCATAAGACATGTCTTTCAAGTTGTGTTTTTGTATATCAAACATTGTTTAGTTCTTAAATGGTTAGTTGAGAGCAAAACCTAAAATGGAAACCACACAGTGAAAATGTACCACCTGTTTAAAATTTTCTGCTCTACTGTGGTGGAGTCAAATCTGCTGGTGTTCAAGTATGCTGTAAGTAAACCTCCTGGTCACATGTAACCTTTGTTTTACCAGCTCTAAAAGCTTTCAGTTATTGTTTTATTATTCTCCTGTACGGCTTTTTAGGTGTGTGAGGGTTGTTTAGACTGATTTGAAGCAGTTCAAGATTTTTTTGCCATGCTCTCTGTTGTTGTTCCTCAGATGCCACTTTTCTGAGATAGATGGGAAGCCAGGCCTGAACGGAATACATTTGAGCACTTCTCAAATCTTTACACATCAGCAATAAGCTTAACACATCCTTTATTTCAGTGAAAGACAAAATAGTAAAATAAAACGCCTAATGAATAGATAGGACAGTTTTAAAAAAATTCTGTCATCATTCTGAGGTTTGCATGAGTGATATAGATCTGGAGTTGCTGGCATGCATGTAATGCAAACAAGGTTCAATAACTAATTCTGTTGATGGGACAGACGGCTACAAACATCCCCCTTGGTATCTTTGATAGGGAAAAAATGAGAGTGAGGCATGTGAATATTTGGAGCTCGAGTGTAATAAGTTCTGTTTATATTTATGAAGAAATGTATTGATTGTATTTTAGATCTTAGACCTGTTAGACTCAGCAAATTTAACTGAATTCTGCTGAGAAGATGAACCGAGAGAGGAGATTATTTTATGTTTCATCATGTTAATAACACTCCAAAACCACATGACAGGAACTTGAAAGCCCACAACAACCTGGGAGAGAAATGAAAGCCAGGACTTTTAAATTTCTTTGAGGCTGAGCTTCATTATGAAGAAACATAAGGCTGTCGTAATCAAGGGATATGTGTACACTCCAATGAAAAAAAAAAACACGGCAATAAGTCTCAGAGTTCAGGTCAACTGGCTTGAGCTGCAGGGCTAAAAAAAATAGCAGTGTAGATATTAAGGCTTGGGCTGGAGCCCGGACTCTGAGACCCTCCTCCTTGCAGAATTTTAGAGCGTGGGCTCCAGCCCAAGCCTGAATGTCTACACTGCTATTTTAAGCCCTGCAGCTCAAGCCCTGCAATTCGGAGTCAGTTGAGCTGGATTCTCAGACTTGCTGCCGCAGTGTATGTGCGTGTTTGGTTTTTATTGCAGTGTAGACATACCCATGTAGGCCTTTCGGGAATTAAGATATGGTGGCGCCTCTAATTTTGTTTATGGCTAAAATCTCTACTCTTAAACTTCTGAAAAATATAGAATGTTTCAATAAAAAAGGATGTGGAAAAAACCAACTATTTCAGAATACCTTTTTGCTGATGTCTTCTGTTTGAGGAAGGTTAGAAATTTAGGAAGTATATCCATTAATGTACTACTAGTACTGTGTGAAATATGTTCTTGTTTTCTTAACGCAATGTTGTTTTCTCATACCCGTCTCCCCCTCTTCTACTTGTCACTTGTACACTATCAGTAAGAGACCGATTATGCACAGTTAGCCTTAAAATTTTGGAAAAGGTTAAGGTGATGCTTCTAAGTGATTTTCCTCTCTTCTTCTCTTCCACTCCCCCACCCACCCGCCCCCAATAGTTTATTCTCATTATAAACAAATAAGCAAAGGACTGCCATCAGGCTCTTGTGCTGCAAAGAAGGAAGGCAGCCTCTTACACTGGCACCTTTGCATAATTGTCAGTCTGGGCTTCTTTTCTGTTTTTTCATTCTACATGCAATTTTGGACATGTTTGCTTTTGGCTATTGTTTTGTGATTGTTGTAATTGCAGAAGACTAGATATAACTGTCCAGTACCTTGAAACGTGACAGTGAGCAAGCTTGATGGTGCCTTGCCTTGGCTGAGTGCAAAGCTTAAGTTAGGGAGTGTGCAGTATGCTGTTGAACGTAATTTTAGTGTTCAACTTACTTTTAATTATTGTTCAACAATATATGATGTGAAACGTGAGTTCAGTGATGCCATACAAATTTTAAAATGTGTTTCATCAGAAGTATGAATATGCCAAGGTAAATTGCTATTTCATCTGCTGAATTTACTGTGCATTGTCAACTGTGTATGAAGATTGGTCAAGAAAAGTTGAAAATGGAGGAAGCGTAAGAGATCTAATTTTTTTCCAAAAAATAATTACAGTATACTTAAACTGTGTGCAGAGATTTTGAATTGTCACACTAAGTAGCTTGGTCCAGCACTTAAAAAGCCTTTGATTTCTTAGGGGTGTGTGTGTGTGTGTATATACGTATCTAATACTTGTACTAAGCCTGTACTCTACTGTTTGCAAAACTATTTGATAGTATTTAAATATCTGAATTCAACAGAATGTCAAATATATGACACAAGCCAAGGCATGTTCTGGTTGTTGAGATGAGGGGATTGTTAAAATAAAATTGTAATAGGCTTGAATCATCCCAGTAGCAAAATGGTTTTATACTTTTATATCTCCTATACTGCATTAGTACATAATAGTTCTAGTTATTGCTAATGTTAGTGATAAATGAAATATTAAAGGTACAGCAAGCTAGCTACATAATGCCAAGTGACATCTCGCATATGCTTTTGCTTTACAGAATTGCACCTTAACTGTTTTGGTTATGCTGTGAATCTTTTGACTTTTTTTAATTTCTACCAAAACAAGTCAAACAAAAAACCCACACAATTTTTGTAAATGTGTAAAACTTACTTTTTGTTCAGTTTACATACATATTAAAACACACACTTTGAAACAGAGTTGCTACACAAACATACTTGTTACAGACACAGAAGCAAAGAAATAAAAAAGTTAAGGTACATACCATTACATGTTCTCTCCTCTTCATCCCCATGCACAAATCCTAAATTATCACAGCATCCATATGTACATGCCACAATCTTATCAAACTACTCCTTCAACCATCCCTACTGCATAATGCTATCATCAAACTGCCGCCACCCAACACTATAAGATATGGATGTTTGGTGTAGTTGTTTGGTAAAAAGGGTGCCAGAAGGCATTGTAGATAAACAGTAAAAAGAAAAGGAGTACTTGTGGCACCTTAGAGACTAATAAATTTATTTGAGCATAAGCTTTCGTGAGCTACAGCTCACTTCATCGGATGTATGATAAACAGTGTTTAGTCAACAATAGAAGCCCTGAAAAAAAATCAGCCAGAGACAAATTTCATACACTTGCAAGTAAACATTTATTATTCAGAACCAAACAAACTACATATAAAATTCAAAGGGGATAATAAATTTGCACTTTGGTAAATTTCCCACATTGAAAAACTGACCAGGGGGAAGCGGCAAGGGAAAGGGAAAGGGAATTTATGCTACATACTAAGCTCATTTCAGAATGCAAGCTTAGTGTGTCACAACCAGCATCTTTAATTTTTCTTCAGTTTCCCAATCCAGTACCAGAAACCTCTAGCTAACTCATTAGCACCTTAGTGGAGCTGTACGGTTAGCACAAGCTGAGTAAATGCACGTTGCGTCACTTCTGTGTATAGAATATACAGAATTCTTAACCTAAGAATATAAGATTCTGTTGAACAGCAGCTTCTGCAATATAAAAAAGTAAACAAAGTGGTAAAGTATTTTAAAGTGAAGAAATGCCAAAGTTAAGATAGCACATATACATATTTATCTTCTTTTTTTTTTTTTTTTTTAAGTTTTCTTAATAGGAAATGTGTTAGTCACTGTCATTCTAAAATATGGATCAACCTTTTATTAAGGTAATTTTTAAAGGGGGGAAAAGGGGAAAATTTCAGGCAGATACTGGGCCTGGAAAATTTCATCCTGAAATGTGAAAGATCCCAAGTTTTCAGCTACTGAAAAAGGGGATTGAGGTTGGAAACACTTAGAGGACCTTAAATGAGCATGGCTAGTACTCTGGCAGTCAGATTTAGGTTATTAATTTGTCTGTATCAGAACATACAGAGATTTCAGTGTATGTGTAGTATATAATTGGAAAAGCTATTCACTTTCAAATATATTTATTCAGAGTGCTAAAATTCATATTTCTGGGTTTGGTGAAATGTATAACAGTGTCAAAATACGTTACAATTTCTGTCAAAACTACAACTGTATTAATTTTTTTTCCAGAAAAGAATACCCCCCTCATTTTCAGAAGATAGAAATTGATCCTATTAGATTAGCTCAGCCTCATTTGATGGGTAGGTATCCTTAGCGTTTCATTTACTTTAAACTAGGAAGTAAGTCTTTATTTTTTTAAATAAACTGCTTTGAACATGTCTGTGCCAAATTCTATAATCACACCTATGTGTATCTGTAGTATATCCATTGATATCAATAGGATTACTCTGTATTTATACAGGTGTGATGGAAGCTGAATTTGGCCCTTTGTGTGGACTGAATTATGCAATACGTGCTGTCTTATTATTGTGAATTTCAAATTACATCTCAATTTTTCCAAGGTGAACTCAAGTGAAAAAAATAAACTATCAGTGGTTGAAATGGTATTTCTGTAACACTGCAAAAGTGTAGTATATGATGTATGAAACAAGTAAGAATGCTGCACCAAAGACCTTAGCTTTGTACAATGCAAAAGAGAACGGCAAAATGTCTTTTTAGCTTTATATTCTTCGTGGAGCAGCATCCTGAAGCTGGAGACTAAGGGATGGATTTGTTTTTTATTTAACTATATTAGTAATTGTTTTGTAGTAGCACCCAAAAACCCAACTCAGAATTGAAACCTCAGTGTACTGAGGGGCTGTACAAAGAAGTAGGAAGATTTGAACCCTGCCCTGAAGAGCTTACAGCCTAACTTTGAAACAAGACTCAACTAGTAGCAGCCCAATAGACTGGGGGTGGGAGGGAAGTTGAGAATCAACAACTGATTACCAAGGTTCTTTGTCTGAGTCCAGTTTAGAGCAATTGGGGGCTGCTCTATCAGCTGAGTCTTAGGAACCATATGCCAGCTGGGATGAGTTTGGGTATATTGCACTTCAGCCATGTTCCCTCTCCATTTTTGACTCACCCCTCCAACTTAGGGGGTGAAGGGAATGTGGTGTGGGAGCTGGTGATTAGACCTGTCTCTGTACCTGATGTGGAGTACTTCATATCGGGGGAATTCTCAGTAGGGAACTGTCAGGTGTTGGTTCCCTTTGCACTGCATAGTCAACTTAATGGGAGTAGAACAGGGCAGAGTATTAAGTATTGGTTGTGGCCTCTTAAACTTTTTGAAATAATGTTCAGCCCACAGGCTGAAAAGGCTGGATGCTACTCAATGAGGAAGAGAATCCAGACTAATAGTAACTATTGTTAAAGTATTTTTTTCATGCCTTGAAAATGTTTTATAAGTTAATTCAAGAAACAAAAAAACCTAGTCATACTAACACTTCAAGAGTCAATAGACCTTGCAATTTATATTTCAAGTTATTAGCTATAGCTAAGCAAACTTAGAGCTGAGAAAAGATGATTGTTTTACTTCCTAAATATGCAAACTTTTCTGAAAGTGTTTACATATTTTATGGCTGGTAACTCTTTAAAAAGCTTTGTATTTTTCAATGATTTACCTTTTGTGCACGATGGTGTATAAGTTTAGTGTCCTGAGACTGAGTGTAACAGATATCATGATGCTTCTTAATGGATGGATAATATTAAAGGGAAATGCAGAAAGAGAAACCAGGAGTTGTAAAATATGAGAAAAGAGGAAAAGGAGGCGTGTCAGATACTTGAATGTCAAAAGTGGTGGATAAATCCAGAGGAATCAAGATGTGCCCTTTCAGTTTGGCTCAGAAGAGTTTGTCAGAGACCTGGGTGAGAATGGTTTGCTGGAGAAAAGAGAATAGATATCAAATTGAAGGGTGTTGGTCAATTGCTGCCAGAACTTCCTATCTGCCAGGAAGGGAAAGAGCACTCAGAAGCTTGGAGATAAAGGGGAGGAGGAAGATAGTACAGTATATGGAGTTCCCAAGTGAAGTCTCGGAAGACTGACCAGGTGAATTAAAATCCCATTCAAAGACATAAATTTGCTGACAGAGAAATGCTATATTAAGACTTGGAAGATCAGTGGATTTAAGTATTGTGTCCTGTACTTTAACCCCACCCACCCACACAAATGCTCAGTCAAATGAGACTTGTCCTGACAGCAGCTTGAATTCTGTGGCCCACATTGGGAATATTCTTACAGTAGCAGTTTAGGGCAGGGATTGTTTACATAGTAATGCAGGAATTGCCATACTGCATCAGACCACTGCTCTGTATAACCCAGTATCTTGTCTCCAGTGGTGACCAGCACCACATCTCTGGTGATCACCCTCAAGGGGTGCATCCTCCTGATTCTTAATAGTTAGGAATTGGTTAGGGTTCTTTAACATGAAGTTTTATATCCCTTCTAAAAATTCTTAGTATTTACTGTTACAGTTTGGGGTATTCTTCATATAAATGTCCAGTCTCTGTTTGACTCTCTCTTGCTAAGTCCTTGGCCTCAGTGAAATTCTGTGGCAATGAGTTCTGCCATCTAATTATGGTAAGTGTAAGAAAGTATTTTCTGTAATGAAATATGAATTTACCACCTTTCAGTTTCACTGAATGACCATTTGTTCTTAAGAAGGAAAGAGTAGAAGCTCCTGATCCATCATCTTACCATTCACTACTTTTATGTCTTTTCACATCCTCTCTCATTTCTCCTCTCTAAACTCTAAAGTAATGAATCTGCCTTTTCAATGTTTGCTCATATCTGAGTTGTTCCATGCTCCTAATTTGTGTCATCTCTGAGTCCTGGCTGATTTTGCAATATCCTTCTTTGAGATGGAGCGACCAATACCATGAAAAGGATTTGGACTAGAAGCCTGATCTGTGTTCCCAATTCCCAGTCTGGTTCTGTAACTACAAAGTCTTTTGGACTTGAAGCCACCTTGCAGGCCACAAGGACTGGTAGCCCTCTAAAATGACACTGTTATCTGAGGCAAGAGGCAGAGAATGGAAAGGATAAAACATGTAGCAACTAATGTAGAATGTTAATATCTAGAAAAAAGTACATATTGTTGATGTATGATAGAAGGAAGGAACTACAGTAAGATTGTAGCTAGAGGTATGGTGGCTCTGAATGAGGGAGAGTCACTATATCACAGTTGGGATCTTGCCCCTCATCACAAACAGGAACTGTGATTGAAGGGCTCTGCCTAGAATAGGAGACTTCTCCCAGACAGCAGGGTCTCAACACTGGGGTCAGGAGTATATCTTCAGACATTTAATGTTTGGTTTGTGTTTGTGAATTTATTTTTTGTTAAGATTGATGAGGTTTTTGCTTTGTTTTTTGCAACCTGCCATTAACCTATGGCTCACCGCATCCCACCTCATCATAACATCTGTTGTAATCCTTCTTCCTTCTCCTCTCCTTCTCCCTCCCCCCCATCTCCACCTGCCTTCCTGGTTACTATCGTCCCTCTGCTGTTCCCACCACCTCTGCCTACACATCTTCCTCTCTACACCCCAGTCTCCTCCCTCTTCTTTCCAGCACAAACCTAAGTCCCATATGTGTATCCTCCTCCTCAACTCTGATAGCATTTGTCCAAATCCTAGACCTCCCTACCCATCTTCTCCACTACATCTCACATTCATCCCTTCCACCACCTCCGCCTCTCTTGTATCAGTAGTCCTAAGCTTGTGCCCATCGCCTTCCTTCCCACGATCCACCTCTCTTGCTGTTTCTGGAATGCCCACTCTTCCTCTAAAAAGATCTCAGCCATCCAGAGTCTTTTTCATACTCACATTCAACAGCTCCTTGTTTTGAGATCCAGATCCCTTCATCTCTGACCCTGTCTCTGCAGCACCCCTCTCTTAATGAGGTTGCTGCTGCTTTCGCAGTTCCTCCCACCCCTTCTCCGCGTAGCTCGCAAAAACTAAAACTGATTACCAGAGATTGTGACCATTGGTCTGATCCACTATGGCCATTCTTATGTTCTTGTGTTGCTGTCATCCACCCACATCCTCCTCTTCAACATTCCTCTGTGATTTTTGACTCCTGTCTCTCTCTCTCTTTTCCTCTCCTCATAAGCTCACACGCTCTTTGACTTCAGCTTCCATATTGATGACTCATTTGGCTCCTTAGCTGCATGTTTCCTCATCTTCACCTCTTCTTTCAACCTGCAGCCATGGTTCAAGTCTCCTATTCACCAAAGAGTTTGTTGACTTAACTTGCTCTTCACCTAGCACTGCTCTCTCTCTGTTGCCAAGTTCCACCTTTCTGACCATCACCTGGTCTCATTCACCATCACATATCAACTCCCCTTGCCTGTCACTTAGCCTTTCCACAACTTCCAATCCATCAGCATTGATTTTCTCATCTGCTCTCAGCCTTCTCCCTGCCCTCTCTTCCAATGATATGTTTATTGGTTCTCCCCATGCTTCGCTCTCCTCCATCCTTAACTCTTTTGCCCTTCTCTCCCAGTGCAGTGTCTACCTTGACAACCCTTAGCCCTGGCTCGTTCCCAACATCTGCTTCCTCTGCTCCTGCTCTCACATTGCAGAGCTTCTCTTGGGCAATCTTAGGACTAGATTGACTTTGTAATGGGGGGAAAATCATTCTTTCCTCTTTCAGTTCTGTAATCTTCCAAGCGAAGCAACTATACTTCTTCAGTTTAGCTGAATCCCACATCCACAATCCCAGACACCTTTCTGCTACTTTTAACTCACTCCTCAAATCTTCTCCTCCTTCTGCCTCTACTTCAGTGATTCATGCACACTAAAACCAGAAGGGACCACTGTGATCATCTAGTTTGACCTCAAACATAACTCGGACCATAGAACTTTCTCAAAATAATTTGTTTGAACTATAGCATATGGTTTAGAAAAAACATCCAGTGATGGCTTTGAAATTTTCCCGTAACAGAGAATCCATCACAATCTCTGGTAATCAGTTTTAGTGATTAATTATCATCACGGTTAAAAATTTACAACTTATTTCCATTTTGAATTTCTCTAGCTTCAACTTCTAATGATTAGATCTTTTTTATACCTTTTCCTGTTAGATTGAAGAGGCCATTATCATAAATTTTGATGAGATCATCCCTTAACCGTTTCTGTTTCTGTTTTTTGTTTTTTCTTGTTTTTTCTTTTAAGCAAAATAGACTCAGGGAGCTCAGCCACCATAAGGCAAGTTTTCCAATCCTTTAATCATTCTCATGACTCTTCTTTGAACCCTCTCCAATTTATCAACATTCGTCTTGAATTGTGGACAGAAGAAATGGACACGCTGTTGCTGCAGAGGTCTCAGTGTTGCAGCAGTACCAAAATACAGAGGTAATATAACCTCTGTTCCTAACCAAGATTCCCTTGTTTATACATCCCAGGATTGTATTGCCCAGAGGCGCCGACTGCTTAATGTGCTGGGGGGTGCTCTGCTTTACCCCCACTCCACCCCTTCCCCCAAGGTCCACCCTGCCTCTTCCCACCCCATTTGCCCCCTCCCCTGAGTTTGCCCCACCCTTGCACCTCCTGCCCTTGCATCTGAAAAGAGAAAAGGAAGGAGGGGGATGGGAAAACTTTCTCACAGCAGGCAGCTGACATGCCAGAAAATGTCTGTACCTACTGCGGGCTGATCTGTGGTTCCAGGAACCAGACTCCTGAGTCATCTCGGAACCCATACGTAAATCTGTGGTAGAGATCACCCTCAAACTGAGGGATTGGCGATTATGACAACTGCATTACAAACATGACAGACAAGGCCCCCATCCACTTGGTATGGATACCCTTCACATCACCCCAGTGGTGGTATTGTTACCCTTGGGCATCCCATAGACCCAGTTCTCTAGGACCTCGAGAGTCTTCCTCTATCCCCCTGGAAGACAATCTCCCTCAGCTTCCCTTTCTAGATCCTTTGATCCTTGAGAGGAGACCTTTGGGGAGCAGGAGGCAAGACTGGATAAAGAAATTACTCCAGCAACACACACTTCATCATCCTGTCCAGATGAAACTGATGCCTCCTCAACTGTCTGTGACGGACAAATTCAAACAATTTCAAGACCTCACCAACAGAGTGGTGGACTTACTTCAGATCCCCCTTGTATTGCACTCCCGATCAACAAGGCCTTAGTAGACCCAGCCAAAATCATCTGGCAAACACTGGCCATGACAACATCCACATGCAAAAGGGCAGACAAAAAATACTTATGTCACCTCTAAAGATGTGGACTTTCTTTTTTCCCTTCCATCACCAAACTCCCTTGTGGTAGAGGATGTAAATGAATGTGGCAGACCGCTAAACCAACACCCTATGATAAGGATTGGAAAAGACTGGACTTATTTGGCAGGAAATCGTACTCATCAGCAACCCTGCAGTTCAGGATTTCAAATTATCAGGCCTTGATGGTGAAATAGAATCACATCAATTATGGAAAACTCAGTGCCTTTATTGATCATCTACCAAATGATCAAAGAGAGCAGTTCCAAGCCATCAGTGCCAAGGGCCAGCTTCTGGCAAGGACAGCACTACAGACTGCATTAGATTGCATGGATACAGCTGCCTGCTCCGTTATCAGTGGTGGCAGTAACGAGATCTTCATGGCTTTACCTTTCCTGTTTCCCAAAAGAAGTCCAAATGACAGTGGAAGACCTTCCATTTGAAGGATCCAAACTGTTTGTGGACAAGACAGATCCTTCATTCCACACACAGAAGGACTCAAGCCACATTTCAATCTGGGGGGATCTATATGTACAGAAAAGAAAGTACAGCAAATTGCAGACATCACAAGGATCCTAACCAGCCCAGTTCCAATCACCCCAGCAGAAAAGACCACAGATTCCAAAACAAAAGTAGACAGCCCCCCCAAACTTCAATTTTACAGCCCTCAACATTGAAATGTCAATTTGGAGACATTGGTCGAGGCCCCAAACTATCATTCTTGCTATCAATTGCTGCAAAACTCAAACTATCTAAATCTCTTTGGACACCGCCTTGTTCTTTTTCAACAAAACTGGGAAAAAATAACAGACAAGTGGGTAGGGAGATTATCTCCAATGGTTATCCACTTTACCTGCCTCCCTCCCACCCATCTTCCCTCCCTATCCCTCTTCAGGGACCAATGTTACATCAGGAAATAAATTAATCTCCTAAACCTTAGTGTGATAGAACCAGTTCTCAGTCAACACAGAGGAACAGTTTTCTACTCCAAATACTTCTGATGCCAAAAAAGAACAGAGGATGGAGACCCATTCTGTATCTGAGATCACTAAACAAATATGTAAAGGCACAAAGATTTAAGATGGTTACATTAGCAGCAATAATTCCATCTCTGGACCAGAGAGACTGGTTCTTGGCCCTTGACCTACAAGATGCTTATTTTCATATTGAGATTCAACCATCCCACAGGAGGTTCCTGAGATTCACCTTGGGTCAAGACCATTTTCAATATAGGGAGCTTCCATTTGGCCTATCATCTGCACCCAGAGTATTCTTGAAGGTCCTATCTGTGAGAGCAGCCCATCTTCACAAATCAGGAATCATGATATATCTGTATCCAGGCACAATCCTTCAATGCCTTATTAGCCACGCAAAAGACTATGTATTCACGCGGTTGGGACTACAACTGAACATTAAAAATCGACTCTGACTCTAGTGCAACATCTAGAATTCATAGGAGGCTATCTTAGAATCCTAGAATATCAGGGTTGTAAGGGACCTCAGGAGGTCATCTAGTCCACCCCCCTGCTCAAAAGCAGGACCCATCCCCAATTAAATCATCCCAGCCAGGACTTTGTCAAGCCTGACCTTAAAAACTTCTAAGGAAGGAGATTCCACCATCTTGATGTGGTGAAGTCCAAAGCCTTTTTCTCACTACACAGATTCAACACCCTAACTGTCTAACACAATTCAGATCAGCCCCCAGACCTTGGCCACACATTACTTTCAACTCCTCGGGCACATGGTGGCAGGCACCTTTACGATAAGTCTCACAAGGCTCCATATGCTTTTCCTTCAGGCATGGCTCAAAACAGTACACCAAACAGGGATAGATTGAACAAACTACTGTGGATGCCTTCGATAGTCGAAGACTCTCTTGAATGGTAGAAAGATCCCTAGAATACGTGCACAGGGCTCCCATTCATGCAGCAACCTCCAACATTGATACTGACAACAGATGCATCTTTATCATCTAGACAGTCACGCAATTTAAGGCAAATGGTCCCCCTTACAAACTTATTGGAGCTCAGAGCAGTCAGGAATGCTTGTGCATATTTCCTACCATTGATCAAGGGGCAAATGTATAAAAGTCATGACAGATAGCATAGCATGTGTGTTCTACATAAACCACCAGGAAAGAGCAAGATCACTATCCTTTTGCGCAGAGGCAGTGAAACTGTGGAATTGGTGCATTCAGCACAGCATCATAGCAGCAGCCTACCTGCTGGGTGTGCAGACTACCACAGCAGACACCCTTACCAGAACGTTCTTGCAGGAACACGAATAGGAAATGTACCCTGTTGTTCTCCACAACGTATTTTGGCATTGCGGAGTCCCAAAAATAGATTTATTTGTCACGACCAAGACCAAAAATTGCTCCCAGTACTTCTCCACAGCTGGTTTGGGACATCATTTGCTAGGAGATGCCTTAATCTTTCACTGGAACACAGGTTTCCTTTACACTTCTCCTCCAATTCCTGTCATATCGAAGGTCATGCTCAAGATAGGATAAGAGCGAGCAAAAGTTATTCTTATAGTTCCCATGTGGCCAAGACAAACTTACTCGGTTAGTTAGTGATTAGCCCGTCAATCACTCTTCAGCCCCTTCTTCATCTGCTCTCTCGGAACACTGAACAGATCTGCCATCCCAATTTATAGGTTCTTTGACTGATTTGTCAATCATTTGAAAGCATAGAGGTGTCCTGTTCAGAGGATGTGTAAGAAGTGCTATTACATAACAGAAAAATGACTTGTTACAAGTATATGCAGACATGGAAAAGATTCCAGATCTTGTGTGGCTCAAAACACGTTATCACTGCATACTCTCCCCTTTTGCTAGTACTAGACTATATCCTAGGTCTAAAAAAGTCAGGATTATCTCTAAATTCAGTAAAGGTATAACTCGCAACCATAACTGCCTTTTCATCATAATATAGATGGCTACTCCTTATTCACTCATCCTAAAACAAAAAGATTCCTCAAGGGTCTGGGTAATTTCTTCCCACAACTCAGATATCCTACACCAACATGGGCCCTTAATCTGATCCTTAAGTGCTTTACGAAGCCTCATTTTGAACCCACAGTCACATGCTTGCTTATATATCTAACTATGAAAATAGCATTCCTAATAGCCGTCACCTTGTCTCAGCTATTTGGGGAATGGCAACCCACCTTTCGCAATTTCTTTTATAGTGTTAAGGTCACACTGAGACCACACCCAAAGTTGGTCCCAAAATATTCCCTGCTTTCCATATCAACAAACTTATTCACATCCCAACTTTCTTGCCAAAGCCACACCATGATAAAAGAGAAGCAATATTACATACGCTCTATCAGGAGAGCTTTAGTGTTCTATTTGGATAAAACAAAAAACTTCAGAAAATCTCCTAGACTGTTCGTTTTTAATTGCAGAGAGGTCTAAAGCAGGGGTGGCCAACCTGAGCTTGAGAAGGAGTCAGAACTTACCAGTGTACATTGCCAAAGAGCCACAGTAATATGTCAGCAGCCCCCCCCATCAGCTCCCCTCCCCAGTGCCTCCCACCCACTGATCAGCGCCTCTCGCTTTCTCCCCACACCTCCTGATCAGCTGTTTCATGGTGTGCAGGAGGCTGTGGGGAGGAGCGAGGGCATGGCAGGCTCAGGGGAGGGGGCAGGAAGGGGTGGAGTGGGGGCAGGGTCTATGGCAGAGCCAAGAGTTGAGCAGTGAGCACCACACGGCACACTGGAAAGTTGACACCTGTAGCTCCAGCCCCAGAGTCGGCACCTGTACAAGGAGCCACATATTAACTTCTGAAGAGCCACATGTAGCTCTGGAGCCACAGGTTGGCCACCCCTAGTCTAAAGGATCCTCAATCGCATATCAAAGGCTTTCTAGATCAGGGGTAAAAGGGCAAACTTTTTGGCCTGAGGGCCACGTCGGGGTTCTGAAACTGTATGGAGGGCTGGGTAGGGAAGGCTGTACCTCCCCAAACAGCTTGGCCCCTGCCCCTTATCTGCCCCCTCCCACTTCCCGCCCCCTGACTGCCCCCCTAAGAACTCCTGACATAGCCAACCCCCCTGACTGCCCCCTCCTGGGACCCCCCCACCCCTAACCGCCCCCCCAGGACCTCACCTCCTATCCAACCCCCCATCCCCTGACTGCCCTGCCCCCTATCCACACTCTCGCCCCCGACAGGCCCCCCAGGACTCCCACGCCTGTCCATCCCCCCCGCTACCTGTCTCCTGACAGCCCCTCGACCCCATCCAACCGCCCCCTGTCCCCTGACTTCCCTACGGGGACCCCTGCCCCTTATCCAACCCCCTGGCTCTGCGCCTTCTTACCATGCTGCTCAGAGCAGCAGGACTGGCAGCTGCGTTACCCGACCGGAGCCAGCCACGCCGCTCCGCTTCCCGGCAGAAGCTCGCAGCTCCACCGCCCAGAGCGCTGGCGGCACAGCGCTCTGAGGCTGTGGAGGAGGGGGGACAGCAGGGGAGGGACCAGGGGCTGGCTGGCCTCTCCGGCCAAGAGCTCAAGGGCTGGGCAGGATGGTCCCATGGGCCAGATGTGGCCCACAGGCTGTAGTTTGCCCACCTCTGCTTTTAGATGTATATCGAACTGCATTATATATTGCTATTATACCCTCAATCTTCAGCTTCCATCTGCAGTTCAAACTCATTCCACTAGATCCATTTCCATTGCTATAGCCTTCATGTAAAACGGTCCCATCACAGAAATCTGCAGAGCAGCAACTTGGACATCTGTTTATACTTTTGCGGAATATTCTGTGATCACCTATGACTTGACATCAGATTCTATGTTTGGATCCATGGTTTTTATCATCAGTACTAGACTCTACTTTGAAGCCCCAACCCTCCATCGGGATACTGCTGTAGAGTCCCCTAAAGTGGAGCACCTGTAGGGACATTGCTCAGAGAAGAGGAGGTTACTTACCTTGTGCAGTAACTGTGGTTATTCGAGATGCATGTCCCTTTGGGTGCTTCATGACTCACCTTCTTCCCACACCCCAACGCTATCTACTTCAGAGCTCTTAATAAGAGAAGGAACTGAAGACTGTTTGCCTGCTCAGTACTAGATAACCTCGAGGCAAGGCATGAGACCGGGACAGCACATGTACGGTCCAAACAAACATGGCTACCTAAAATCTCTGACGAGAGGCATAGGGACTTGGATACACCTATTAGTGGGACAACTCTAGAGAAACTAGTTACTGCACAAGGTGAGTAACCCCTTCTTTCCCTCTCCTGTCTAGCCGTCTATGCTACCTCTTATCTCAAACACTGTGGGCAACACTATCATCCTGCCTGTCGCTCAGTCCCATAACCTGGGTGTCATCTTTGACTCGGACCTGGACCTACCCATGCTGTCTAAATCTTGCCGATACTTTCTGCATAACATCTTTAAAATACAGCCTTTCCTAATATTCCTCAGTTCTGAAACTGTTGTCCAGGCTATTACCTCATCTCTTAATTACTGCAGTTTTTTTCTTTGGCCTTGACAAATGCAGTCTTGCCCCAGTCATATCCATTCAAATGCTGTTGCAAAGGTTATTGTCCTAGCCCAGCGGTTTTCAAACTTCATTGCACCGTGACTCCCTTCTGACAACTGGGGTCATGTAGTAATTTTTGGAGGGGGTACTGAAGCCTGAGCCCACCTAAGTGAGGGGGCCAAAGCCCAAGTCCTACCGCCCTGGGTGGGCGAGCTGGCCAAAGCTGAAAACCAAGGGCTTCAGTCTGGGGCAAGGGGCTTGTAACCTGAGCCCAGCCACCCAGAACTTACAATCTCTGGCTTCGGCCCCAGGCAGTGGGGATTGGGTGTCGGCCCTGGGCCCCAGCAAATCTAACGCCAGCCCTGGCGACCCCATTAAAACAGGGCCGTGACCAACTTTGGGGTCCTGACCCATAGTTTGAGAATCATTGTCCTAGCCCAGTGCTTTGGCCATGTCACCCCTCTCTATGCATCCCTCCATCAGCTTCCCCCTCTATTGTGTCAAATATAAGCCACTTGTCTTCACTTTGAAGGGTGGGGACAGGCTATGAGGGCCTATCTATCACATCTTATTCACTGTTAAGAGGTTGATGCCCACCTCCAGTCAGCCAATAATGCCAGTCTCTATCACCCAGTCATTAAATTTTCAAACAAGCTTTGTACTTTCTCTGTGCTGCCCCTCGTGCTTAGGAGGAGCTCCCCATGAACACCTGTAAAGCTAACTCATCCTCATTCAAGCCTTCCTTAAAATTACAAAAAAAAAATTAACAGTTAGGCTGTTGGTGTGCTGAGATTTCTGCCTACCATGCTGATCGGTATTGTTTCCTTGTATACCCCTGTTGGCCTGTCTTCTGTCTCTCTTCTTACATTATAAGTTCTCTGGGGCAGGGATCATCTTTTTTTGTTCTGTTTTATACAGTACTTAGGTCTGTGGGGTTCTGGTCCAAGTCCAGGAGTCATAAGTAATGTGGTAATACAAATATATAATAATGTATTGAAAGTATTGAGTTTCCTTGGTAGGGATCCAGATGATCAAAAGAGAACCTGAGATAATGTTTTTTACCCAATCAACAGTGTCCTAATGATTCTGCTGGAATTTATTTCTCATTTTATGTTAGTATTAACTGAAATATGTAACCATTTTTAACTTTAAATTCTGTATATGAATAGAATCCTCTTCAAGTCTAATTATTTCTTGAGTGAAAATAGATCCTTCTCTAAATGTAAGAGTCAGTGATCCTTGTAGTTGTCAGGGAGATGCAGGTGGGAGGGAGAATGGGACAATCAATACGTTGTTTAAATGGCATGTATATCTATTTTAAATAGTGTAGCCCTAAAAGGAAGTTCTAATGTAAAATAAAATATTATAATTAAATGTAGTTTGCACATTTTTATTAAAAATCTTTAAATGAGAAGCCACTATTTTTACAACAGGTTTCAGAGTAGCAGCCGTGTTAGTCTGTATTCGCAAAAAGAAAAGGAGTACTAGTGGCACCTTAGAGACTAACCAATTTATTTGAGCATAAGCTTTCGTGAGCTACAGCTCACTTCATTGGATGCATCTGATGAAGTGAGCTGTAGCTCATGAAAGCTTAAGCTCAAATAAATCGGTTAGTCTCTAATGTGCCACAAGTACTCCTTTTATTTTTACAATATTGTGCAAAGTATCCCTAAAAAGAATAGCCTATCTGAAAACATTGTAAACGAGGGCTTTTTTTTGCATTAAGGATTTTTTGAACCAGTGTAGCTATGCTGGTGCAGCTCCCCCAGTATAGATGAGCTCCACCATTGTAAAGTAGGGCTTGCGCAGGAATAGCTTATACCAACGCATTACATGTACACTGGGTTTGTACCAGTGGAAAAACTCCCTATTAAGACAAACCCTTGGTATTCCACAATTGTTCCAAGTAAGTGCTCCAATTAGCAAATTTCCTATGGAAATCCCCACCACCTCCTTGGCTGGCCTTGCCTTTCCTCATTTCGGAGGTTGTGTTGGCTCTGAGCTTTTCATGGTAAAGCAGAAGCTATAGGAGTCCTGTACTACTTCCTTTTCTTTATTCCTGGCAGAGTTTCCATTGCCAGAGACTGGGTTCTTCTGGTGTGGAGTGAAGTTAGCAAGGTGTTTTTAAGACAAGTTCGCCTGCTAGGAAATAACATTACAATTACAGATTTCACTGAGGCACACCTTAGCTCCCTTAATAAAATGGGAGTCGGCAAATGGTGGCTGATTTCTAAAACAAAAAGTTCAACATTTTTCTTTTGGTGTGCGTTTTTTATCCTTTATTTAGAAGATCATTAGTAGGGCCCTACCAAATTCACGGCCATGAAAAACGCATCATGGACCGTGAAATCTGGTCCCTCCCCGTGAAATCTAGTCTTTGTGTGCTTTTACCCTATATAGTATACAGTTTTCATGAGGGAGACCAGTGTTTCTGAAATCAAAGGTCCAGGTCCAAAAGGGAGTTGTAGTGGGGGGTCACACTATTATTTTAGGGGGGTTGCAGTATTGCCATCCTTACTTTTTCAGAGCTGGGTGGCCGGACAGCGATGACTGTTGGCCAGGCGCCCAGCTCTGAAGGCAGCACCCTGTCAGCAGCAGAGCAGGAGTAAGGGTGGCAATACCGTAGCATGCCATCCTTCTGCACTGGTGCTGCTGGCGGTGGCTCTGGTTTCAGAGCTGGGTTCCTAGCCAGCAGCCGCCACTCTCCAGCTGCTCAGCTCTAAGGGCAGCACTGCCGCCAACAGCAGTGCAGAAGTAAGGGTAGCAGTAACACCCCCCGGTCCCTCCAACTCCTGTTTGGGTCAGGACCCCTATAATTGCAACACTGTGAAATTTTCAGATTTAAATAGCTGAAATCATGAAATTTACAATTTTAAAAATCCTATGAAATTGACCAAAATGGACCATGAATTTGATAGGACCCTAATCATTTGCTATTCCTCTATGTAGTTGGAAATTGATTGGGTATTATGTCTATTGGTTACAGTGTTTTTTAACTTTTACTTAACTAGCAAAGTTGTCACTTAACCATTCATATGTGATTTATCATGCCATTCAGCCATATCTACATGGCTGAATGGCATGATAAAAGACTATTACACAAACATCATAATATGTTGGGGATAACAATAAAAAAAGAGACATAAACAAATAGTCAAAAAGGGAAGGTGGAGATGGGGAGGAAGAAAGGGAAAAAGCTGATAGCTCAAAGAATACCAGACTTTCTTTCCACCTGATCTATCTCAGCATTCTTTATCCAAATGTATCAAGAAATGGAGTCTAGATGTCTTCAAATTCATATAATTGCTGTCCATGTCTATATGCTCTTCTTTCTTTCACTGCTAACTCATACAGGTCCAAATGGCATTGCTATATTCTGGGCATAAGCCTACTTCTCCATTTTTGTAAAATTATGCAGTTGGTAGTCATTACAGTCCTCAAGAACCCAAGTTTTTGTGATGGAGTTACTCCCAGTGTAGTAGGTACAGAACCTACGATATAACTTTCAGCTAAGATTTGGTTGATGAAACCAAGCACTATTTTCACTCTTGTGCCCACCTCTTTCCACAGCTGCCTGACTGTTGGACAGTCCCATGGCATATGTATCAGGGTTCCTTTTTCTTTATTACAGTCCCAACAAACATCAGAGGACAAGACCCTTATCTTGCTCAACCTTTGTGGCATCGACAATATTTTGAATAGAATCTTTTGCTGTATCGGGTGTAGCCTGAGATCCACAGAAGCATTTTTAACATATATGCCTGCCACCGGGGTTCTTTTACGGGCTGTGATAACTCTCCTTCCTACGTTTTCACAAGAACTCCAGATTGCTGGAATTTGTCTTTGTTAGTAAAGCATACATAGTGGACATAGGCTTGGGGAGATTATGAAGCATTTCCAAGGTCCCCAGTAGCTCTGGGGCCTGTGACAATCCTAGGGCATCCAGACCAAACTAGTACATTAGCAAGTGTGTTAGTTGTAAGGACGGCCACTATACTGAGAGTGGCAGGTCATATGGTTTCTTTAGTGTTTAGAAAAGAGCAAAGAGCCTTTATCTTTGACTAATTGGGAAATCTGTTTCATGCCCTTCCTCAGCTAGTTTTTTGTAATTATAGGGTTTTTTCCCCCCAGTTTGCAAGTTTGGGTTACACTTGATAGGTACTTTGTGGTGAGGATGAAATTGGTACCTCTTAGCTAGGATAGTCCAGACTGTCTTCGCAGCCACCACTGTAGGCACCTTATTTTTGTCCATTGGACAAAAGGAAGCTCCCAGGAGCTCCATAGGAGGAATTGGATGCATTAATACCCTTTCAGCTTCCTCCTCTATAGATATAAGTGTATTAGAATGCTGGAACCAGTTTGACATCTGTAACATGATAAAAGCACAATAGTAATTTTATAGGTCTGGGAGCGCAAACCCACCTTTTGGCTATAGGGAGCTGGAGTTAAAGTAATAGTCCTGGGCATTGATTGACTGGGGACCCACAGAAGGGCTCTAACAATGTTGTTAAATTTTTCTAAAATTAGACAGAGGGATATAGATAGAATATAGAGTAGTCCAGGCAGAATATTCATTTTTATTGTACTAACCGTTTCCTACAGGCTCAGGCAGAGTGGATGCCACCTATTTATATAACTAGTTATTTGACAGAGTACGGATTCTAAACTACTGAAGATAAATGTATTAATGTTTCTTGGTACTTATATATTGAGGTATACCTCTCCCCCGATATAACGCTGTCCTACCAAAAATCTCAGCACGTTATAGGTGAAATCTCGTTATATCGAACTTGCTTTGATCCACTGGAGGGCGCAGCCCCGCCCCACCGGAGCATTGCTTTACCGCTTTATATCCGAATTCATGTTATATTGGATCGCGTTATATCGGGATAGAGGTGTACTTAATTGCATCAGTTTGCCTATGGAAAAAGCCCAACTACATGACAGCAGAGAAGTGGTTCTGATTTTTCCCAATTTATTTTGGAACCAAATATTGCTCTGAATTTTTGAATTAATGATAGAAAGATTGGAATAATGGTTTCTGGTTTTCGATGTATGGAAAGGGGTATTGTCTGCATATAACATCAATTTATACTCCATGGAACCAAGTTGTATGCCTCAGATATCATAATGATCTTGTACAACTATTGCCAGGGGCTCAAGAGCCAAATAAAAAAGTTAAATGGGGCCAGCAAACACCATTTTCTAGTACCCCAGAAGAGGCAGAAGAGGTCACATTGTTGGTTGTGATATGGGGGGCTAGGTAAGAATATAACAGTTGGATCCAGGAACTAAATATGGGTTCCAATCCAAATTTTTCTACGGTGTAAAACATATACCTCCAGCCCACTCCTGTCAAAAGTCTTTTCTGCATCTAAAGCTAATACACTGATTTCTGTGTTAATTTATTTGATTTTTTTTTTTCCGCCCCATAGAAAGTATAATGGAGAACACAGAAGAGTCAGGATCAGAATCGGAATCTGAAATTAAGAGGAAGGTACAACAGAAACGTCACTGCAGTTCATGTCAATCTGATTTGCCTCTTTCTTCTGCTACAAAAAACTGTTTAACCCACTTAGAGGTGGGTTAGATACAAAATGAAAAGTTCTATTTTAACTTCAGAAACGAGTAGCATTAGTAAGACACAGCTCAAGTTTCGGAGTGGAAATAGTTAGTTTTAAAAGTGTTTGTAACTGAGAAGGGAATGATTTGGTGATTTTAAATGTGTTTATCTACCACTCTGATACATCCAAATTGTAAAGGGTCAATATTGGTACTGTGTATACCTTTATAATATTTATTTCTTCAAGTGATGATCCCTGTTTTATTCCATGGAGGCTAATATGCTTGTGTCATGCATCCGGAGATTTTGAAAGTAGTAGTGTCAGTTGGTCTGCAACTGCACCCTGGATCTGCGCATGCACCCTTGATTTCGTTTGAGGTGATAAAGGGCAGGGCAGACCGACTGCCCTCAGTTCCTTCTCACTGCCACGAGGTAGGACTTGGAGCCTCAATTGTTTTCTCATCTCTTGGAATGTACTTTCTAAAACACAGAAAAAGACTCTTATTCTTGTATATAGTTAGCATGTTGGTCAACAATGCTATTCTCCAACAGGCCCACGCTGTCTGGCATACTCTAGCCACTTGTTCACCCACCTCAAAAGGGGGTGGAAAAGAAATGCTATTTATTGGTGAAGGGAGCTGAGTTTTTCTTACCCAACCCCCCAATTTCCTGGTTATTCAAGCAGCAACGGAACAGGCCAGGCAACATCATCTGTGTTCTACCCCAACTGACAAGGAGGGTAGGAGATTGGACCTCGTAGGTTGTAAGGTCTTTTCTTAAGCCAGCCTTCAGTTTTGGCTCTCCAGTTACCTTGCTTTACCAGCAAAATATGACTTTCTGAACTATGACCAGTTAGTGGACTTTGCTGACAAACTTCCCCAGGAGGACCTTGCCCAATACCATACTATCTTAGAGGAAGGTAAATTGGTTGCCAGGACGATGTTCCAGGCCGTGGTGGATTTGGTGGACACATCTTCACGCTCTGTGGTCACAGGGATCATCATGAGAACAGAATCCTGGTTGCATTTGTCTGGGAGGTGCAGAATACCATTGACGATCTCCCTTTCAATGACTCTCTCCTCTTCAATCCAAAGACTGATGAGTCCCTGCACTCCCTCAAGGACTCCAGAGCTACTCTGTAGTCACTGGGGGTGTGTGTGTATACACATACACACCAGCACCCAAATGCAAGTTCTACCACCTACCCCTTGCACAACAGTTCAGAACTCCTCAATTTTTTGAGCAACCCTACGAGCCCCCTCTTAAGAATTAGAAAATCCAACAATCCCATCCACCTGGTCCGTCAGCGCAGACTTCAACACTGTGTACTCAGTCTTTGCATAAGTGATATTTCTGAGTGCATTTAGAGAGCCAACAACCACCTTGCATTCCACCATACATACAACCCACTCCTTTTGGGGAATGTCTACCACTCTTTCTACCAGCCTGAAGTGTGATAATGGACAATTGGGTTCTGGATGCCATTCGACATAGCTATGTGATCAAGTTCATGATACTACCTCATCCACATCACCTGTCCTGTCCCTGAGACCGCTCTCATGACAGTATCCTCGCCCTCGAGATAGATGCCCTCCTTCAAAGGGGAGCGACAGAACCTGTTCCCATGGCCTTTCGAGGCACCGGGTTCTATTCCACTTATTTCCTGGTACCTAAGAAAAAAGGAGGATGGAAATCAATCCTAGATCTGTCATCTCACCCACTTCAAACGTGGGCCAAAGTTTTCTATGGTCATTCTTGCAACCAATTATACGCTCACTAGAAAGAGGCATGTGGGTTACAGCTTTCGATATGCAAGACGCTTACTTCCACATATTCATCCTACTCACAGATGGTTCTTGAGATTCGTGGTAGACTCTCGACACTTCCAATACAGTGTTCTACTATTTGGACTCGTCACTGCTCCATGGGTCTTCAGCAAGGTTTTCTCTGTAGTGGTGGCCCACCTCCAGCAGCGAGGGATCCTTAGAGTATGTCTACACTTGCCGGTAGATTGGCCCTGCTGCAGTCGCTGCAGCGAGTGTCGATTTTAGTGGGTCTGGTGAAAACACGCTAAATCGATGGGAGAGCACTCGCCAACTGATTTTATGTACTTCACCTCCCCAAGAAGCATAAGGGAAGTCAACAGGAGACACTCTCCCATTGACACAGCGCCATGTAGCTATCGCGTTAAGTGGATCTAACAAAGTCTACTTCAGTTACGTTATTTACGTCACTGAAGTTGCGTAAGTTAGCTAGATTTACCATGGTAGTGTAGACCAGCCCTTATATTCCCCTACCTCGATGACTGGCTGCTAGCAGCATGATCCAAACAGGAGGCTCAAGCATCTACCTCCTTGCTGCTTCTACTGCTCTCCTCCCTGGGGCTGAGCATAAATGAGAAAAAATTGACATTAGACCCCACACAGTCCTTAGAGTTCATTGGGCCATGCATCAGTGCGGTCTCTGCATGTGCTTACCCTACCAGAGGACAGATTCCAGACCCTGCTAGAACTGATTACTATGGTGACTTCCAGTCCTTCTTGTTCTGAGTCCTCAGAATTTGCCAGAATTTCTGCCTGAATTTGCTTTTCCCTTTTTGGCTACATGGCAATGTGCACGTATGTCACCTCCTTCGCTTGTCCCTGCTTCCGCTGCCCACAGCTGTGCCTACAGAGAGCCTGTTCTCCTACGAACCATTCCATGGACCTTCTACTGACTGTCCCATTCTCTGTCCCCTTCCACCACCCAAGTTTCTCTCCTTGTTTTCAGTGGTGGAAAAACTAGTTCAAGTTTGCACCAGGATACCCTTCCTTCAGTCTTCCCCATGCACAATGATCGTTACAGATGCATCGCTCAGCACATGGGCTAGCACCTGACGCAAGGAACTTGGATTGCTCAGGAATCCAGCATGCACTTGGGGCAGCAAGGAGAGTGTGTTGTGCATGTCTCCTGTCTGTCTACTCCCATCGTGGTGTTATCATGTTAAACGACACCACCACTGTTTACTATTTAAACAAGCAAGGGGGCACAAAGTCGCCAGCACTTCATGCGGAGGCGGTTCACTTGTGGAACTGGGTGCATCACACACAATATCCTGTTGTCAGCAGCTTATCTTCCGAGGACTCAGAACATGATTGCAGACTCTTTTAGCAGGAAATTCGTGACCAACCACAATTGGGAACTGCTACAACTCTGTGGTCAATGACATTTTTTGACTGCTGGGGTACTCCAACCAGGGACCTCTTTTCCTCCCACACCAGCAGCAAATGCATACAGTACTGCTCCAGGGAAGGGCTCTGCGTATGTCCTAGTCATACGCTGGTTGGACCACATCAAATTACGCCTCTCTTCTTCTACTGCTTCTGTCCCTTATCCTCCTCAAGATCAGACTGGAGAGAGCAACGGTCATCCTGATCGCCCTGTTCTGTCCTCTTCAGTTCTCATTTTCTCTCTTCCAGATGTCAGCATGTCCTCCATTTCTGCTCCTGGGTTTTCTGGAATTGCTCATGCAACTCAACGGCAGGATCAGACACCCCTATCCACAGGCGCTGCTCTTTAGAGCTTGATTTTTTGGATGGGTATCTTCGCTAGAACTGAAGTATTTTGTCAGCAGTACAAGATGTATTTTCAAGTAGCAGGAAAAAATCCACAAGACAGTCCAGTCGAGCCAAGTGGCAATATTTCACCTCCTAGGCCCAGCAGAAGGATCTTACTCCTGAGGCTGTGGATGTTCCTTTCCTTTTGGACTATCTCCTATCGCTGAAGGCGTTGGGACTTGCTCTCAACTCCGTCAATGTGCATGTAGTGGCCATTAGTGGTTTTCACCCCCACCTGTGGAGGAGACTTTTGTCTATATGCACCCCTTTGCTGCAAGGTTCTGGAAGGGTCTCTTATGAACTTATCCTCCCATTCAATCCATCGCTCCCGAGTAGGACTTCAACTTTGTCCTCACGGCATTGATGAAATTGTCCTTCAAACCTCTGGCCTCTTGCTCACTGTGTCTCCTCTCCTTCCTGGTAGGTATTACTTCTGTGAGAAGGGTAGGCAAACTGGGGGCCATGATGATGGACCCCCACCCCATTTTACCAAGTTCTATAAGATGCACCCCAAGATTCTGCCAAAGCAGTTCCTTGCTTTGACCTCAACCAAACCATTCGCTTACCTGTTTTCTTTCCAAAGCCGCACTCCTCTGAGGAGGAACAGTGCCTTCGCTTTCTCAATGTCCAGAGGTCCCTGGCCTTTTACCTGCAGAGGATGAGGCCATTCAGGAAGTCCCCTAGACTGTTTATTGGTGTAATGGAGCGGATTAAGGGGCAAGCCATCTCCCCTGAGCAGATTTCTAAGTGGGTTTTGATTATGTTCTATCGATTATCGGGACTGGCTCCACCCCTTGGGGTATGAGCCCACTCCATGAGAGCACAGACATCCACTATGGCCACGCTTAGCAACGTGCTGCTTACGGACATATGTAGGGCGGCCACATGGAGTTCAGTACATACCATTTCTTTCCATTACGGCTTGGTGCAAGACTCTGCGACAGATGCCTCATTTGGTGTGGCTGTTCTCTGCTGCACCGTTCTGTCATCTTCCTTCCACCTTCCTCCTAACTAGGTAATGTTTGTCTCTATTATATTCCACTGAGGGTGATTAACAATAACTCAAAGAAGAAGCGGTTACTTACATGTAACTGGAGATCCTTCGAGATGTGTGGTCCTTATCTATATTGTGATCCCACCTTCCTTCCCCTTGGTTCATGGTACAGAAGGAACTGAGGGTGCGGTCCATTCACCCCGCCTTTTATCGCTTTGGATGAAACCATGAGGCGGACTACATGCTTGGGCCAAACAACACTACTACTTTCAAAATCTCCAGCTCCAAATGCATGTTGCATGCGTATAATTCTCAGTGGAATAGAGATAGAGACCAGGCATCTCGAAGAACCTCCAGTTACAAGTAAGTAAGCTCCTCTTTCTGATGAGAGGTCATAGTCTAAATTATTTAAATCCTTTCCCGTACTTTAACATGATCAGTTATATTTTGAAAAACCCGAAAATGCCAGTAATTTACAATACTTGTTTGTGTTCCATATTAAATAATAGTAGTAATTCAGTGTGTTAGTATTTTAAAACAAAAGGAATCTGGTAAACAAGAGTTACTTTTTAGTGTTTCAGACAGTAGAGAATAAAAGTTATTAATAAGATAGATAATGCCTTCCTTGAGATGGTAGTTTTCCATAGATATTGATCTGTAATATTATAAAAATTAATCTGTTCTTTTTTGAGTGCTTGCTCATGTTGATTCCATTCTAGGTGTGTGTGCTCCCACGTCATGGCCATCGGAGACTTTTGCCTTAGCAGTACCCATAGGGCTGGCTGTCATGCCCTCTGGAGTGCCGCGCTCATGGTGCAGTATATCAGGTGCCCCCAGCCCTGTGCCCTCTCAGTTCCGTCTTACTGCCCATGGTGGTCAGAGTGCTTTCCTTGCTCGTCAAGGAATTGCAGTTACTTCCTTTGGACTTTGTGCCTTTTGGCTTTGTATATAGTCATCTTTAGTGTTAATTACCTGTTAATTGTGGTAGTTTAGTGTTAGTAGTTAGGTCCCAGCAGGGACTTTGTGCCCGGGTCTCCGGGCTTTAAGCCTTGCGACTCCTGTAACAGGCCTATGCCTGTTAGCGACCCGCACAGCATCTGTCTCAAGTGCCTGGGGGAAGCACATGTTAAAGTGGTGCCGCATTTGTAGGAACCTTAGGCCTTGCACACAGAAGGAGAGAGACATTAGGCTTGGAGTCCGCCTTCCACCTGGCATTCAAGTCATCTCGGCATGAGGCTCCCAGCACCTCGGCATTGGCCAAGTGCGCCATTGGCACTGGGGCCCTCCTGGCACCGCTCCACGTTGCTGGTGCCAAAAAAAAAAAAAAAAGGGCCGAGTAGTATGGTTCCCTGGCATCAGCAAAGAAGGCTGTGAGCAAGGAGCTGGCCCCGAGCTACCTGCCTACACCAAAGCCCCACAGTTGGCCCTCCCCGGTCAGGACAGTCCGCTGACAAAAGGTCCTTTGTCTCCTGCGAGTGGGACTGGACCTACTCCCCTGCCGGCACGGACGCCTTTGAAGGCCCAGGTGTCAAAGGAGCACAGGCCTCTGCCCGTGCAACTAGCACCACAAGTGTTGCAGGCTTTGTCTAAGGCTCCCCAAGAGGGCAAGTTGGTCGATAAGGCTCCTCAGTGAGCAGAGGAGCGCTGCTGATCCCTCGAGACAAGGCATGCTCTCCACCTCAGCACAGTCAGTCGCCAATGCCATCGTCGAGATCGGCAAGGGCTTACCATCGGTCGCCAGCTCTGCGGTCATGGTCACCTCGTCTCAATGAAGCATACTGGGAGGGAGGCGCCGGTCCCCATATTACTGATGCTGGTCACCATCCCGAAGATCATTGTCCTGGCGCCATTCCAGGTCACGGGCACCGTGGTAATGATCTCCTTCCCGCCTCCTCATTACTGCACCTACTCACCGCACCATCGGCACCAGTCTCCTTGGGCGGGGCACAGTGTCTGGTTTCAGTGGTCTGTAGGCGGACCCAGGCCTCGTAAGCCTCTGTGGTCTCTGGAAGGGGGCTTCTCTGGTACCGAGGGCTGCTTCAGCCCGTCACCCCGGCCTCAGCAGTGGGACTGGGCATTGGAGCCAACATCGGTGGCAGCTAGTCTGTGGTCTGCTCAGTGGCAGTGTTGGAACGCCTGAGGTGTTCCAGTCATGGCAATGCCCCCCTTGATCCACTTGTTGGCGGTTGCTGCTGTGGAGCAGCAGCTGCTGGCATTGTTGGCGCTGGGCCCGGCACCGGAGGAACACCCAGTGGCCGAACTTAAAGAGCCTGTGCCTACCCCCAAGCCATCCTCCCCAGTGAAGGAGGAGGAATAGGTCCCCCCTCCACCCATACAGCCATCCTCGTCCTCCTGATGAAGCAGTCGCGGGCCCATCCAGCACGAGCCTGCCTGATCACTTTAAGGACCACCAGGCCTTGCTTCGGTGGGTAGCCGACAACCTGGGCTTACAAGTGGAAGAGATGGCTGAATAGGAGGACACTGTTCTGTCAGCCTCAACCCCCGCTCATATAGCGCTGCTAGTGCATGAAGGGGTTCTCAAAATTGCCAGAGCTATTTGGCAGATGTCCTTCTCCATCCCTCGTACATCAAAATGAGCTGAGAACAAGAACTTTGTTCTTGCCAAAACTTTTGAATATCTTTATACCTCACCCCCACCCTGGCTTGTTGGTGGTCTTAGAGGCCAATGAAAAGGAGAAGCAGGTGCACTTCAGTTCCACCCCAAAAAACAAGGAGGCCAAGCGGCTGAACTTGTTCGGAAGAAAAATTTATTCAACAGCAAGTCTACAGTTTCAGGTGGCAAACCACCAAGCCCTCCTGGGCCGCTATAACTTTAATTTATGGGACACTCTCCATAAATTTAAGGAGTCCCTCCTGCAGGAGCAGGCCCAGGAGTTTGGCACTCTCATGCAGGAGGACACCTCAGCAGCCTGCTGCGCCGTGCAAATGATATGGGATGCGGTGGACCCAGAGTGGTGGCATCTGCGGTGGGGATGAGGTGCAGCTTCTGGATTCAAACCGCTGGACTCCCCCAGGAGATGCAAACTTCCATTCAGGACCTTCCCTTGGATGAACATGGTCTGTTTTCTGATCAAACGGATGTGAGGCTGCATGGAGTAAAGGACACCAAAGCAAACCTCTGTTCCCTGGACATCCACACGCCACAGTCAGTGCGTAAGACATTCCGGCCGTCTCCACCGCCAAGGTCTTGGCAACCTCTTTCTGGACGTACCAGGAGAAGGGGTAGGGACACCACCTTTGGTCGTCTCCACTGTTTTGCTTCCTGCTCACCCATACAGCCTAGCCAGGCTAAACATACAACAGGGCAGAAGCGCCCATATTGATGGAGCAGTCGAGAGTGATGCCCAGATCAATTTCCCGGATCCGCCACCTTTCATCAACCGCCTCTTCAAATACCACTTGACCTGGTTGAGGGGTATGTCGGACCATTGAGTCCTGGACATAATATCTTGGGGCTGTACTCTGCAATTTTCGGCTGCCCCTCCTTCCCGCCCGTTCACTTCCTTGTCCCTCATTAGGGACCCTTGTCACGAGGAACTCCTTGTTCAGGAAGTCGACGGCCTTCTGTGTCTGGGGGCCATGGAGGAAGTTCCTCGGGACATGAAAGGAAAGGGGTTTATTCTCGGTACTTCCTAATCCCAAAAGCCAAAGGGGGCCTCCTGCCTATCCTGGACCTGCGCCACCCCAACAACTCTCTCCAGAAATTGAAGTTTTACATGGTCTCTCGGGCCTTCTCCATTCCCTCCCTGGTTCCGGGAGACTGGTAGGCTGCTCTCGACTTAAAGGATGCTTACTTCCATATTTCTATATTCCCGGGGCACAGGCGCTTCCTCCCTTTTGTGGTGGGAGCGCACCATTTCCAGTTCATGGTGCTGCCCTTTGGCCCCCAAGATGTGCATAAAGTGCATGATGCCGGTAGCGGCTTACCTCATGTGTTGGGGGGGGTCCACCTGTTTCCGTACCTCAACGACTGGCTCATCAAAGGCAGGTCTCCGGATCAAGTGTGGGGCAGCCTCGATCTTGTTTGTTCCACTTGCTGTGATCTGGGCCTGTTAATAAATATAGAAAAGTCCATGTTAGTGCCAGTCGAGCACATAGAGTTCATTGGAGATGTTTTAGACTTCATATGGGCCAGGGCCTTCCTACCGGAAGCATGCTTTTGGGCCATGTCGGACCTGATCTCCCATATGAAGAACCACCTGCTTTCTGCGGCCTAGGCCTGCCTATGGCTGGTGGGTCATATGGCCGCATGCACATAATGTGATTAGCCATGCTTGGCTCCACCTATGGCCCCTACAAGCATAGCTCGCCTCGGCCTATGTTTCCAACAGACACACCCTGAAATGGGTGGTCAGGGTACCAGACTGTGTCCTTTCTTCCCTTTAACTGGTGGCTAGATCCCCGATTGGTGCTGCAGGGAATCCCCGTCGCTGACTCTGGTATCTGATGCCTCGGATCTGGATGGGGAGCCCATCTGGGAGAGCTCAGCACCCAGGGCCGCTGGCTGTGGGACGACCTAATCCTTCATATCCACGTCCAGGAGCTCTGAGCAGTTTGTCTGGCCTGCCAGGCCTCCTTGCCCCACTAAAAGGCAAGGTAGTGCAGTCCTGACAGACAATACTGCTGTGATGTATTACATCAAAAGGCAGGGTGGGGCCAGGTCTTTGGCCCTTTGTCAGGAGGCCCTCAGCCTTTTGTGTGCAGCATGCCATTCATCTGATGGCGGCCCACTTACCTGGTATCAAGAACGTCATGGCAGATCGCCTCAGCAGAGCCTTCTCATCTCACCATGAACGGTCGCTCTATCCGGAGGTGGTCAGCCTGATCTTCCGCAGGTGGGGGAGTCCCCAAGTGGACCTGTTTGCTTCCAGGCAGAACAGGAAGTACCAAGTGTTCTGTTCCCTGCAGGGCAGGGACAAGGGATCCCTGTCAGATGCCTTCTTGATACATGATAGGGAGCACTGATGTACGCTTTCCTACCGGTGTCCCTAATTCACAGGGTCCTGTTAAAAGTGAAGCAGGAGAGGATGAACATCATCCTCACAGCCTGGGGTGGCCTCACCAACGCTGGTTTGGCATGTTACTCAGTCTTTTGGCATCCACCCCGCTGCAGCTACCTCTTCAGGTGCATCTGTTGTCCCAGAACCACGGCACACTACTGCAGCTGAACCTGGCAGCGCTGCACCTGACAGCATGGCTACTGCATGGCTGAATGTGGATGAGCAAGCATGCTCTGCTGGCGTCCAACAGGTTTTGTTGAGCAGTAGGAAGCCTTTCACCAGGGTGACTTACCTGGCAAAGTGGAAATGATTCATGTGTTGGGCCTTGGATTGACCACTTCGGGCCTTGGAGGCCCCGCTGCACCATGTCCTGGACTATTTACTGCACCCTAGGGCCTGTGTCTCTCTTGGGTTAGAGTCCACCTGGTGGCCATTTCAGTGTTCCACTCTCTGTTTCAAGGCAGGTCTATCTTTGCCCATCCTATGATGGTGCGATTCTTAAAAGGCCTGGAGCACCTCTACCTGCACGTCGGAGACCCTGTCCTCCCTGAGGCCTGAATCTTGTGTTATCAAGTCTCATGGGCCCTCCCTTTGAGCCCCTGGCTTCATGCTCCCTCCTGCTTCTCTCTTGGAAAGTTTATTTCTTGGTTGCCATAACTTTGGCCCTCAGTGTGTCTGAGATCAGGGCGCTCACTTTGGAGCCACCCTGTGCAGTCTTCTACGAGGACAAAGTCCAGCTGCGTCCGTACCCAAAGTCATCGCCCAGTTTCGTATGGGTCAGGAAGTGTACTTAATGGTCTTCTGTCCAAAGCCCCATGCGCTGAACAAGGAACGCAGACAGCATACCCTGGATCTCAGATGGGTGCTGGCCTCCTACATGGATAGGACCAAACCGTTCTGAAAGGTTACCCAGTGTCTACCCAAAGAATTTCATCTTGGATCATGGCCTGCATCCGTTACTGTTATGAGTTCGCAAAGGTGCCCCTGCCGGCGATCGTGACAGATCATTCGGCTAGGGCACAGGCATTCTCGGCAGCCTTCCTAGCGTGGGTGCTGATCCAAGAGATCTGTCGGGCTGCTACCTGGTCATCAGTCCACACGTTCGCATCTCACCCAGCAAGCTTGGGATGATGCTAGCTTTGGTAGAACAGTGCTGCAAGCTGCAAGATTGTGAACTCTGAGCTGGCCTCCAAGGAGTCTGCTTGAGTCACCTAGAATGGAATCGACATGAGTAAGCAGTTGAAGAACAAAAATGGTTACCTATCTTTCATAACTGTTCTTAGAGATGGGTTGTTCATGTCCATTCCAATACTTGCCCTTCTGCACCTCTGTCGGAGTTGTCAGCAAGAAAGAACTGAGAGGGCATAGTGCTGACAGCGCCTGTTATACTGCGCCATGAACACGGCTCTCCAGAGGGCGCCACAGCCATCCCTGTAGGCAACACTAAGGCAAAAGTCTCCAGCGGCCATGCATGTGGGCGTGCACCCACCTAGCATGGAATGGACATGAGCAACACCTCTCAAAGAGCAACAATTACGAAAGATAGGTAACCGCTTTTTGTTGCCGTTGGGGGAAAAAAAAATTCTGACTTTTTGTTAAACTTTCCTTTTGGATGGGAGAGTTAATATTCCCTTTTACTTTCTCTTACCTACTTAGGTTAAATTTATTTGTAAAGTCTTGTTGTTTTTAATGTGACCTGTTAAATCTAAAAGGCTTAAGAGAACTTTTAATTTGCTTTACTTGTTGACATTTTTCAAATATTTATTCTTTCAAGCTACAAACTCACTCATAATATATACCAAATGGTTCTGTAAGAGCATCATTTGTGGTAACTTGGCATAAGAGGTACAAGCACTCAACTATCCATTCCTGCTGATATATTGGTAATAAGTATTGTGCATAGAGAAGTAAAACTGCCATGTTGGGTTTTGTTCCGGTCAGGGGAAGTTGGAGCTGTTTTCAGTACAAAAATATCCAATGATTGGAGAAAAACTAGAATGTAAAATAAATTTAGAAGAGCCTCCTTGCACACGAAATGAGAAAATAGCACAATTTCATGCTAAAGACCTAAAACTTCTACTTGCAGTAAATTGATTTTCTATCATATGTCACAAACATATATAATTTTTTCATCCTTGGACCTTTTGGCATTTTTCTGTCTTCTAGTCAAATGAATGCACTGGGGGATATACATAATGTATGTGCATTTCAGTATATTCAGTACATAATGTGTGTAATGTAGTTATGTCGAATATTGTATATACTCTGAAAGCTAGTGAGCCGTTTAAACAAAGGTATTACTCTTGTTTTCTATTTCTGTTTCAATTGCAAGACTCCATATTAACTGCTAAATATGGTGAATAATTTATTATTGGAGACAATTCTGTTCCTGCGACAAATTTAAAATGTCAAATAGCTACATGGCTGAGCATAAAAAGAGAGAAGGTAAAGTCCTGACCTCAGTGAGGACAATGGCAAAACTCCCATTGGGTGAAATCCTGACCCAGACTTTGCAGCTCATTCTATGTGAGTGTAGCTAGAGTGCTATGCCACATGATACCATTGTGTGTACTGTATATGCCAGAGACGTTTAAAGAATGAAAAAAAAAAAAAAAAAGTGTGTGGCGGGGGAATCTGTCTTTTGAGTCAGGTGCCTTAGTTCGCATGAATCCTACTGTGCAGGTTCAGAGGGAGTAATAATAAAATCCTCAAATGTTTTAAAATAATATTGTTATGCTTTTATATATAGAAAAGTTAGTTTGTCAGCTCTTTTCTGGGTTGGAAGAAGTGTGGAATCTCTTTGGAAAGCTAGGGATTTCCCTTTCCAAATGGAGCTGGAGTTCATTTTGAGCCTGCTGCAATGCCATGAAATATCTGACATAAATGTCTTGATGCTTTTTATTAATAGAAAAGACGTTAAATCGGGACTGAATATTGTCTATCCTAAAATAAGCAAGTGGTGTGTTTTAGGCAGAAGGAATTATTTCCTCCTCCTCCTCCCCCACACGTAAGCCCCTAAAACATCTCAGGGGTTTGAAATACTAGAATAACTGTTGGAGGAGATTATATTAATGAGTAGAGGGCACATGAGTCAAAGATACATAAATGTTAAGATTTAGTATATTGTGTGGATTTGTGCTAAGTTTTAATTTACTTTGTGCTATTCAGGATATAAAACAAATGCACAATAAAAATAAGGCAAAAGTACCATCTACTTAAATAGCCTGTTGCTTTCAAAGAGAGCCTAATTCTAGCAAGGTTCAGTGGTGGGTGTATCATCAGCATAGCACATGCTGAGACATCACATAAAAGAGAAACTGACACCTTCTACTTTGGGACATCTGAAAGACAATTATTGTTGAAAGCTATGATTTCATGTCTCATTGCTGTGTAGAATTCTGGGCTGCGAGGAGGGAGAGTCTCAGACCTCGGGCTCCAGCCCAAGCCTGGAAGTCTAAACTGCAATGAAAATGGCTTACAGCCAGAGCCCTGCGAGCCCAATTTGGCTGGAATGGGACAGCCATGGGTGTCTAGTTGCAGTGTAGACATTTGACTCCCACTTAAAAAGCAAAACAAAAATGTCAAACTACCCTTTAATGCTTGCTTTAGGCTTGCATTCTTTGTGGTATTGCTAACATAACATAACATAGGTCTGAGTGATTGTTTCTTTTAAATATACATTTCAATAGCAAGAATAAAATCTGGGTCTCTGTTGTACCTTTTTCTATAAATGCTGAAACCACATGTGTTGTACTTACTGCCTTTTTTTTTTTTTTTTTTTTTTTATATTCAAGGATTTGGAGCCAGCTGATTATTCCACATTTTGCCCAGGCTGTGAGAAGACAAATGAAAATCAGACCAAATGCCAAAGTTATGGAAATGTTTTCTGTAAGGATTTGCAAAGACGCTCCAAACAAACTGTGACCTTAAGCGAATCTCTGAGACCTTTATTGCGATCTTCAATACATCAGAATTCAACAGGGCAAAAATCTCCAGGTACAGGATTGAACACACAGAAGTTCTATGGCTCTGCTGGTGGGAAGGGTCCAGTTGATATCATACTGAGTCATGATATTGTAGGACATTCTATGTCGCGACCGAATGGAAAAGTTGGTCTCTTAACTGGGACAAAAATTCCTAAAAGTTCAGGAAACTTAAGACAGAGGAGTACAAGACCATCTGAACTAAATGATCCAAGTAAGTATGGTTTTATATAGCTAGATATGACTTGAACTTGCCAAATACCCAAGAATATCCTATAAGAATGAAAAATATTTGGTTCCATTTGTCTCCTGCCAACCATTTGGAATCTTTTGCTGGTCTTCTTTTTTTGTTTTTAACTTTGCATTCTTCTGTGTTTTAGAGGTACTCCCTTTATGAGTACAATAAAATATGCTGAATGAGGAAAATCTGGATTGGTAAAACAAAGTATTAGTAATTTCTTAATATATTTAAAAATACAATACATGCTGCTGCTGATTGATTCTTAATTTCTAAAGACTATTCCTGCTGAGGATGCATTACTCAACCTTGAAAAAGGGAAGGTGATTTTTTGGCTTCTCCCTCTCCTTTGCCCCTCACATCCAAGTCATGTCACATTTTGCTGTTTCTTTCTGCATAACACTTCTAAAATGAAACCTTTTTCTTTTAATCTACATGGTTGAAGTTCTCTCGTCCAAATACTCAGCTCATGTCTGGACTGCAGCAGCCTCTTAATATTTACTTTGTCCTCCTCAATGATTACATCACTACACTGTAGTCCAGTGTAAAATGTACCTATGAAGACAATGTTCCTTATCCATTGCTCTAACCATGTCCACCCCCCCAACCTTTGAATTAATCCCATTGAATGCTTCCACGTATGATTCAAACTTACGCTCACCTTCAAAACCCTTCACAACTCTTCCCTTGCTCTTGCACTTGCCATGTCACCCCCTCACCACCTCCATTTATACCAAGGAAAAAGTAGAAGTAGGGACTTGCTGAATAGCCTACAGGTCCATAGGCGATAATAGCACAGAGAGAGAGGTTAAGCAGCTTGCTTACAGCCACACAGCAGTGCCAGAATTAGAATTTCCAGAGTTTCTGGTTTCAGTCCCATGTTTAGTCTAGTGTATCATGCTGCCTCTCAAATTTAAGTACCTTGAGCTGTGCTCTGAATTTTTTTTTAAATATTTGCCAGGGCTCCATTGCCTTTTAAGAATGAACCCTTCTGTCAAAAGAGAATTAAATTGGGCTTAACTCGTATTGATCACTGCTAATTCCTTACTGAACAGGTTTATTTGTCTGAACCATGAAGTTGGTATTTCCACGTCCACTGATGGTGGCAAAGTAAATATTAATAAAGAATATATGTTGAAGAAATTGATGCAGATTACATTTGATATTCTGTGTTTTAGCTATCCAAAAAGAGAAAAGCCACTAAATAGTCATTTAAAAAAATTATTACATGCATCAAGCATTGTATTTTGTATTTAATATTTGCTTCCTAGTTATTTTGTCCAGTGATGACGAGGAGGATGACGACGACAACAGTGGCAGCACTAACAGAATGGAAAGCACATCACCTCGACCTGCAGATTCAGCCTGTTCGTCCCCAGCGCCTTCCACAGGAAAGGTGGAAGCAGCATTAAAGGAAAATACTTCTGGAATAGAACAGAGACTAAGTAGCGTTGCAGCAGACACAGAAATTGCCATCACATTACCAAGAAAAGCAAGAATGAAAGATCAGGTACTCAGTTAAAAAAAAAAAAAAAAATTTTTTTTTTTTAAAATAAACCTCTGTGTATAAAATTTCAGATAGCGAATGAGAAATGTAAAGGTGTATCTGACCAGAAGTGGGCTTTATTTGATTATTTTTCACCTTGGACAGTTGGTCAAGTATTCTCCTCATTCATACAACATTGGAAGCCTAAGGAAACTTGTTCAATATTTGTAGATTGTTATGCATTTAGGGATGCGTTTAAAAAAATCATACATTCTCAACATACGCTGTTCTTTGTATTTAATGCTGAACAGATTATCTTTCTATATAATTAGGGGCCTGGTCTTCCATTGTGGGATGTGAAGTGGTGTATGATATTTGTATGCATTAATGGAAGGATAATTTTTAGCATTAAATTTTTTAAACATAAAGGGACACTGGGCAAGGATGATGGTCCTTAAAATTAAATACTTTGACAACTGTCCCAACTAATAGCACTTATTTTAAGGATTTCATGGTGGGGATTTTTGTTTTTTAGTTGAGCACCACTGCAAGAATTGGATAAACAAAGACAAAAAATGCACCATGAGCAGACTCCTTTAGTGCTGTCAAAGGGGACAGCTTTCACGGTATGTTAATTTAAAGACTTAACAACCTTGACAGTGATCCTTTTAAAAAATAATAAATAAATTCCCTATAACAGTTGGTATTCAATTGATGATGGTGCTGCTTAAAGTTCTTTTGGGTCATTTGTACATTTGAATTATTGTGAATTAGGTCCAGCAGCTGTATGACTATACTGCAATTAAACACCCGCAGCTGGCCCATGTCAGCTGCCTGGGGCTGCAGGGCTGTAAAATTGTGGTGTAGACATTTGGGCTTGGGCTGGAGCCCAGGCTATGGGAACCCTCCCCCTTTGTGGTGTCCCCCTGAAAGTCTCCACTGCGGTTTTATAGCCCCATAGCCCAACCCCATGAGCCCAAATCATCTGACACAGGGCAGGCATGGGTGTTTAGTTACAGTCTTGGCATACTCCAAGTGTACTTGATACTATACAGGATGTTGGATCCAATTTTGATGTGCTGAAAGTATTTGTTGTTTAGCGGAGCCCGGAGCTGGAGCATGGAGCAGCTCCAGAGCAGTGGAGCTGCAGGTTTTTGCCTGGAGCTGGAGCGGAGCAGGAGCACAGCTCCGAAGCCCTGTTGTTTAGAACACTCAACTAGTGGTATAGATTTCAGCATATTACATTCATGTTCAAGAAGTCAGCACTCCTTTGCTGAAATTTACTAGGCTACATAATATGCTCAGTTTGATTAACTTTTAAGATGGCAGGGCCTGAAGTTAGGGCCAGGAATACAATTTTTCCGTTTCAGTTCTTCTAATACTCTTCTGAAATTACGTAAGGAAATAATTGAAAACACTTCATTGAAACTCATTGGAAGTTAGGCACTAAGAGCTATTTGAGCCTTTTGAAAACCTCCCCACTGTTTTATGCTGTACCGCCTCATATTCCTTTTCACTAACTTTAAAGAACGAACTGTTAACATCTGAGTTTTACTGAACTCTTTAGAGTGAGTGAAATAAAGACAGAAAATTGTAGGCAAAATGAGATGTGGGCTGAAATATCATCAGCATAGAACATACCTACAGCTTTAGCCATGACAGAAGGAAACTACCATTAACTGTGTCTGTTACAATGCTTGTGGTGTTGACATAGCAGAGTTGATCCCAGGATATTGAGAGATTGATTAGTAACTTAGCTTAGGTAGTTATTTTTCAAGCTCTTAGTACCTTTTTACAGCAATATAGTCATTGGTTATAACTAAAATCAAGCCTTAGCACAAGTTTTTCATGAAAAGAGAATATCAACACTAAACATGAGATGAACACAGAAAACTGTTCAACAGAATAGAACAAAGTAAAAATGTGTATCATTAAGATTGAAAACCTTGTCTGACAATTAATGATCAGCTTTCCTTCTAAAAACAATATTCTAGAATTGTTCTTCTTGAAAATCAAAGCAGACACGTCTCTTGAGCTAATGCATCACTTCAGGTTCACTATATTCTTTGAGTTGAAGCCAATCTCCAAATGCCTTCTATCAGTGCTCAGGTTCTTCATTCTGGAATCTGCCCTAAAAATCTAACAGCCCTCCGACAGAGGTCCCCTGAGGGTGTCCATGGTTATGCATGATCTCTCTTCTGGAATGTTGTGATCCTGGTAACATTCTCATGTGCTGTACTTCAAGAATAATAGTTCTGCACTTTCAGTCCCCCAAAGAATGTACTAATAAAACCAAAAAGAACATTTTGAGGAAGGAGAGAAGCCGTCTTGAGCATGTCAAGCAGCACCACACTTCAATGCATTAGTGTAATTATGTTGTTTTTTGGCAACTCCAAAAGCACTAAAACAATTCATAATTGTGGCAAAATGTACACAAACAGCACTAATAGTTGCATCTGTAATCTGGTTGCATTAACAAAATACTTAAACTTTGTTTTCCTGATTTTGATGTCACCGGAAATTCTTGGGGGAATAACAGCCTTTATACAGTTGGTATCAATATTATGTAGTCCTATTTATCTATGCAAAAATGGGTGAAAATTAAGTTGTTACAATTTAATGGGTTTCTGCATTAACAGCAAATAGTAATGAGAAATTCTGATACTTGAAAATTACTTTGCAGTTTGGCAACATTGTATCTAACACACCAGTAAAACGTCGTAAAGTTACTTCTCAAGAAGTAACTGATGCTGTACCTATAAATTACCAAAACTCCTGGGAAAGCGTCATTCTACACTGTCGAAGTATACGAATAGGAACCCTTCGAAGAATGGTTGTGGAACCTGTGATTGTAAGTACACTTCTGCTTTATCAGTCCCCTTTTCAAATTAGGTTGTCATTTTGGAATATTAGTAAGTAGCAATAATAATCTCTTTGGTTAGAAGGCAAAAGTCACGTGTATGTTTTTTCAGGGTATTTTAAACCTTTTAAATGAAAGCCAAAGTAAATACAGAGAGAAATCCTGTATATGTTCAACAATCAGGCTGACAAACAGGGACATTGACATATATGGAAGATGCTAATTTCTTTAAATTTGGTTTAAATATATACTGCATTCAGTCTTGAAGTCAGCTTTCTTAAAACTTGGTTTTTAAAAGTTGGGGTTTTAACTAATATGACTAACTAACTTACTATGAAGGCTTTTGGGGGGCTTATTTTGGCGGAAGCATGGGTTATGGAATTCCAGCAATATATAATACTAATATAGTTGTATCTTTCACAGTTTTGCCTTGATTTTATCAAGATACGTCTTGAAGGTCAGTACTTACTTTCTTTCCCCTTGCAGAAATTCTTCATAAAGAAGTTGGGTTTTTGTTTAGAAATGGTTCAAAGCTTAATTTTTGATTATTTTCTTTAAATGTAGTAAAGTTTTCTTGTGTGTGTATATAAATATTTGTAACAGTAAGTTATACTAGATCCCTTTTCCCCACAGACAGCAACTAATATAAAAATCTGAGATATGTATATAACTGTCCTTGATATTGATTGGTAATGTCTGGAGAAGTAAAGAACTTTGGTCATATAAATAATCTATCCACCATTAGCAGGGATTGACTTATTTCAATATAATGTATTCTTACCCTGGAGGAAAATTTAAAATTCATTAGATTGTTGTAGTATAGTCACAATTACATGATCATAGATTTTCCTAGTTGTAATAATGACTGTTGGTGTGCATCTTCCTCTGAGAGGGGTTGCAGTCACACCTGACAAGGATGATACTAGTAACACTTTTATACCTATACCTTTTAACACTTTATCATCAGCTCAGTTCAACAAGATGAAAATAGCAAGCTCAGCAAGTGAGTAAATTATTGTTTTGGTTACTGGTTATCCTCCGTATCTGCACCCAATTCATCCTCCTCCTCCCTCTTTAGAATATTTTTTCCTTTTCTTTTGTCTCGCGAGCAGTTTGCATATTTCATGTCCCAGAGGAGGTAGGACTTTTTTTTTTTATAGTGACTTAATTTGGGGAATCATAAGGCTGCAGATATTCCCTTTATGAATAAGCTCTGTTTTCCCCTCCTAATCTTTTTACTCTTTTTGACTATGTTGCAAAGCTAAGTTCTGGGGAAAATAAGGTTTCCCTCCTTATGGAATAGTCATTCTTGTGTAAGGCCTTCATGTAAATGTTGACAAATTATAATGGTTCAGTATTTCCACGATATATGCAGTAAGGCCCTATACTACAAAGAACTTAAGCATGGGTCAGTGGGACTACTCAAGTTAAGCATGTACTTTGCTAAAGTTAAGCGTGTGCTTTGCTGGATGTTAAGACTTTGTATATTAAGAGATTATCCTTTACAAATGTCATTCAGTAGTTCAGGAATCACCACCTTTATATATGAAATGAAATCTGGATATTCCTTTTCACCAGAAATCGTATTAGACATGGTCGAAAAACTTCCACCTGCTATTTTTTAATGACTATTTTGACAGAACAGATTTCCATGGGAAATGTAAATTTTTGACATCCCAAAATTTATTTTCATTTATTTAAAAAAAAACAACCCTGAAAACTTTAAAAATTTTGTTTTCAGCAGCCAGTTTTTCAATTAGAACATAAAAAAATTAATTGATTTTTTTTCAGGGCGGACAAAAAAAAAATTCCCAGCCAGCTCTAATTATTACTTCATTATCTGAAACCACATTTAGTTTTCGAACAGCTTCATATATTTCAAGATAAAAATTCTTGTGAATTTTATTTTCAGTAGATTATTACAGGTTTTATTACAGTCTAGCTTGTATCTACAGTTCATCTGTCTTTTTCAACCTTGTAGTCATAATTTAGATTTAGGGATATAGCCAACTAGAGTTTATCCTGCTGAGTAAATATTTAATCAAACCTTTTTTCTTTTCCTTGGATCTTTGAGATTTTGTTCTGCGCATGAAAGTCATAGTACTGACTGGGCTTCCATAGGGAAAAGCTGTGGTTTTGAACATTCCCTCTGTACTTGCTTTAACTATGTATTTGTATGTATCTCCATGGAAGACTGTCTCAAATTTCTTCTCTCCACTTTCCAAAAATACCTGGGTCTTACTAGCCTTGCTCCTGTTCCCGTATAGCACTAGCAGGTCTTCATCTATTGTTAGAGAAAGAAGTGGCCATCTTATTGCCAGGTTTACGTGGGTGACATTGGTCAGTGGAAGAACAGAGAGGAGGAGATGAAAGTTTAGTATGTCAGTCCAGACGCCCAGTGTCCAGTGTGTCAAACTCCACATAAACATATCCATACTTGTCAAGGATGGCAGGTATTCTGGAATTCCAGGAAGTGTTTAGACCTTATACTGTTCTTGTCTTTAGGGCCCCACGGTGCTGCCCTTCCCCTCTATGTGATAGTAATAATTAACAATAAATGAAATATCCCATACAAGAAACCAGCCCCCTAGTGTAACATTAAAGGCTCTGTTATTTCAGATCTTCAGATGCAAAGACACCTACTGAGCACCTGGGCATCATATTGGAGGTAGCAAAGAGAATGACAATTCCTATGGAAGGAGAAGCGCTTTTTGTAAATTTCATTGATGGAAAAAGGGAGACATCCCTTAAATGATCATATGAGGTGTCAAATCTTCTGTTGTAAGCTTCAGTTGATAAGGCATGCACCACACAGGTGATCGTGAGAGGGGGGCAAATCATTAGCAGGTCACTAGAGATCCAAAGTGAGGACTCAGCATTGGGCAAGTGTCATGTATATGATACAGTTCTATCAACTTCTGGAGTCATGGTTACCTTCACTGTGGCAAATAGTAGAGCTTTGTGGCTAAAACAATGGACAGATCCATCCTCCAAAGCCTGACTAGTTCCAGCAGTCCTGAGCTGCTTCAAAGAGCCAAGGCCTTGTTCAGATGGGCCTTCCAAGACAGTGATACAGCAAAAGAGATCCGGTTATCTGAGGAGACAAGGACCTGCTGTCCGGGAAAAAGATGATCAAGCCAGAAGGCAAGCAGGCAAGCTTCCACTACATAAGTCCTTTCACTACTAAAAAGGTAAAAAGCCTCAGGAAAACTTACCAAATTTAAAACAGTCGGCCATATGATACAAATGTCCAAGTACAGAGCCCCAGTCTTGGGGAGAGCCAGGGAATTTCTTCTGCTCGTGATCAAAATAACATCTGACCAATGAGTCCCAGACACACAGTATGGAAAATGTTCAGGATTCAGCAGTAAGAAGTCTTTTGCACACTGGCATAACTGTGACCTATGGAGATCCCTAGCAAGGCACAGGTAGTGTTTTCAGGGAAATGGATTACTTGAGCTAAGAAGAAACTCCACAATCTATCAGCAATCTGTGCCAGTCATGCCGGAATTCCTGTAGTTTATTTAATCTTGGTTTTGGTGCCAGTTGTTCCAAGCAACTGTGAGTTAGCATTCAGAGACTAGGGATATGGCATGTTGATGAAATTGTTGCCATGTTACTGAAAGGCAGTAGATATATTGAGACAAGTAGCTAGTCTCCTGTCCCACATGAGACTTAAACCTTGTGCTAAATTTTTTTTAATAAATATGAATGTTCTCCCAGCAACTTCTATTCTTAAATCCTGTTGCTAATATGTTAGGTAAGAAGAATAGGAAATTTGCACACCCTTTCCTACAAGTTGCCTTGCACAGTTTTTCACCAGAATAATGTCATCCTGAACAGCCTTGAAATTCAGACCCAAAATATTATTGACCCTTCCCCTGAACCAGGAAATGACCATCTCTACATCTGGTCCTTACTCAAAGATTCCTAAAGAGAGAGAACAACATTGCTGGGTGTCCATAGTGCTCACCTTGCATAGAAAGGACAGCAGAGTTGAGGAAGTCTTGAAGACTTTTACATTTGCATCAGAACATGCGCACTTTTAAAAACCTAAACTTGACTTAAGTGACTAAAACAACAGAGAGTTCGGTGGCACCAGCAACTATACACCACACCACAGAAACACTAACCCAGGAACCAATCTCTGTAGCAAATCTCGTTGCCTACTCTGTCCCCATATCTACTCTAGCGACACTATCAGAGGACCCAACCACATCAGCCACACCATCAGGGGCTCGTTCACCTGCACATCTACTAATGTTAATTATGCCATCATGTGCCAGCAATGCCCCTCTGCCATGTACATTGGCCAAACCGGACAGTTCTTTTGTAAAAGAATAAATGGACACAAATCGGACACCAGGAATGGTAACATACAAAAGCCAGTAGGAGAACACTTCAATCTTCCTGCACATTCTATAACAGATTTGAAAGTAGCTATACTTTAACAAAAAAACTTCAGAAACAGACTTCAAAAAGCAACAGCAGAACTAAAATTCATTTGCAAATTTAACACTATTAATTTGGGCTTGAATAGGGACTGGGAGTGGCTGGCTCATTACAAACGCAGCTTTGCCTCTCCTGGAATTGACACCTCCTCATCTATTATTGGGAGTAGACTACATCCACTCTGATCGAATTGGCCCTGTCAACCCTGGGTTCTCCACTTGTGAGGTAACTCCCTTCCCTTCATGTGTCAGTATATTTATGTCTGTATCTGTAATTTTTACTCCATGCATCTGAAGAAGTGGGGGTTTTACCCATGAAAGCTTATGCTCAAATCTGTTAGTCTTTAAGGTGCCACCAGACTCCTTGTTGATACAGACTAACATGGTTACACCCTGATACTTAAGTGACTAAGTCCCTTTCGGGGGGGAGGGGGGACAAGTCAGTGAGACTTGTGCTCCTAAGTAACGTCAGCACTTTTGAAAAACGTACACTTAGTGGCTTCTGAATCCACCATCTTTTAGATGAACTAGGAAACTAATGAGAGATTATGTTCCAGCAGAAAAAGAGAGAACCAGAATCTTTTAAAATCCCACTCTACTTGCTTAGGAGGATCTTTGTGAGTAGAAAAAGGGGAAGTGTCTAAAAAGAGATTTTCAAGCTTATCTCTTTGCCAAATGTCATAGAATAAGTTTGCTTTTGTAGTCTTTGCAGAGTGGTGTTGCAGGCAGTAGTCAAATGGCTTTCACGCTAAAATGATGATCTGCTTTAAATATATCCGTCCAACACTAAGTAAGATTTAAGTTCCTACTTTATTGCTGAGAACGTGTGTGTGTGTGTAGTCACTGATGTGGTCCAAATTGTCACTAAAGAAATTTTATTATTTTTCATAGAATATCAGGGTTGGAAGGGACCTCAGGAGGTCATCTAGTCCAATCCCCTGCTCAAAGCAAGACCAATCCCCAACTAAATCATCCCAGCCAGGGCTTTGTCAAGTCTGACCTTAACTTCAAAGGAAGGAGATTCCACCACCTCCCTAGGTAACGCATTCCAGTGTTTCACCACCCTCCTAGTGAAAAAGTTTTTCCTAATATCCAACCTAAACCTTCCCCCACTGCAACTTGAGACCATTACTCCGTGTTCTGTCACCTTCTACCTCTGAGAACAGTCTAGATCCATCCTCTTTGGAACCCCCTTTCAGGTAGTTGAAAGCAGCTATCAAATCCCCCCTCATTCTTCTCTTCTGCAGACTAAACAACCCCAGTTCCCTCCGCCTCTTCTCATAAGTCATGTGTTCCAGTCCCCTAATCATTTTTGTTGCCCTCTGCTAGACGTTTCCCAATTTTTTCACATCCTTCTTGTAGTGTGGGGCCCAAAACTGGACACAGTACTCCAGATGAGGCCTCACCAATGTCGAATAGAGGGGAACGATCACTTCCCTCGATCTGCTGGCAGTGCCCCTATTTATACGTCCCAAAATGCCATTGGCCTTCTTGGCAACAAGGGCACACTGTTGACTCATATCCAGCTTCTCGTCCACTGTCACCCCTAGGTCCTTTTCTGCAGAACTGCTGCCTAGCCATTCGGTCCCTAGTCTGCAGCGGTGCATGGGATTCTTCCATCCTAAGTGCAAGACTCTGCACTTGTCCTTGTTGAATCTCATCAGATCTCTTTTGGCCCAATCCTCTAATTTGTCTAGGTACCTATATATCCTATCCCTACTCTCCAGCATATCTACCTCTCCTCCCAGTTTAGTATCATCTGCAAACTTGCTGAGGGTACAATCCACACCATCCTCCAAATCATTAATGACGATATTGAACAAAACCGGCCCGAGGACCGACCCTTGGAGCACTCCACTTGATACCGGCTGCCAACTACACATGGAGCCATTGATCACTACCCGTTGAGCCCAACAATCTAGCCAGCTTTCTATCCACCTTATAGTCCATTCATCCAGCCCATAATTCTTTAACTTGCTGGCAAGAATACTGTGGGAGACCATGTCAAAAGCTTTGCTAAAGTCAAGGAATAACACGTCCACTGCTTTCCCTTCATCCACAGAACCAGTTATCTCATCATAGAAGGCAATTAGATTAGTCAGGCATGAGTTGCCCTTGGTGAATCCATGTTGACTGTTCCTGATCACTTTCCTCTCCTCTAAGTGCTTCAGAATTGATTCCTTGAGGACCTGCTCCATGATTTTTCCAGGGACTGAGGTGAGGCTGACTGGCCTGTAGATCCCAGGATCCTCCTCCTTCCCTTTTTTAAAGATGGGTACTACATTAGCCTTTTTCCAGTAGTCCGGAACCTCCCCCGATCGCCATGAGTTTTCAAAGATAATGCCCACTGGCCCTGCAATCACATCCGCCAACTCCTTTCACACTCTTGGATCCAGCGCATCCGGCCCCATTGCGTTGTGCTCATCCAGCTTTTCTAAATAGTCCCGAACCACTTTTTTCTCCACAGAGGGCTGGTCACCTCCTCCCCATGCTGTGCTGCCCAGTGCAGCAGTCTGGGAGCTGACCTTGTTTGTGAAGACAGAGGCAACAAAAGCATTGAGTAAATTTAGCTTTTTCCACATCCTCTGTCACTAGGTTGCCTCCCTCATTCAGTAAAGGGCCCACACTTTCCTTGACTTCCTTCTTGTTGCTAACATACCTGAAGAAACCCTTCTTGTTACTCTTAACATCTCTTGCTAGCTGCAACCACAACATCTCTTGCTAGCTGCAACCCCAAGTGTGATGTGGCCTTCCTGATTTCACTCCTGCATGCCTGAGCAATATTTTTATACTCTTCCCTGGTCATTTGTCCAATCTTCCACTTCTTGTAAGCTGCTTTTTTGTGTTTAAGATCAGCAAGGATTTCACTGTTAAGCCAAGCTGGTCGCCTGCCATATTTACTATTCTTTCTACACATCAGCATGGTTTGTCCCTGTAACCTCAATAAGGATCCTTTAAAATACAGCCAGCTCTCCTGGACTCCTTTCCCCCACATGTTATCTCCCAGGGGATCCTGCCCATAAGTTCCCTGAGGGAGTCAAAGTCTGCTTTTCTGAAGTCCAGGGTCTGTTTTCTGCTGCTCTCCTCTCTTCCCTTTGTCAGGATCCTGAACTCGACCATCTCATGGTCACTGCCTCCCAGGTTCCCATCCACTTTTGCTTCCCCTATTAATTCTTCCCAGTTTGTGAGTAGCAGGTCAAGAAGAGCTCTGCCCCACTTGGTTCCTCCAGCAGTTGCACCAGGAAATTGTCCCCTACACTTTCCAAAAACTTCCTGGATTGTCTGTGCACCGCTGTATTGCTCTCCCAGCAGATATCAGGGTGATTGAAGTCTCCCATGTGAACCAGGTCCTGCGATCTAGTAACTTCCGTTAGTTGCCAGAAGAAAGCCTCGTCCACCTCATCCCCCTGGTTCGGTGGTCTGTAGTAGACTCCCACCCCGACATTACCCTTGTTGCTCACACTTATTCTAAATTTAATCCAGAGACTCTCTCAGGTTTTTCTGCAGTTTCATACCGGAGTTCTGAGCAGTCATACTGCTCTCTTACATACAGTGCAACTCCCCCACCTTTTCTGCCCTGCCTGTCCTTCCTGAACAGTTTATATCCATCCATGACATTACTCCAGTCATGTGAGTTATCCACCAAGTCTGTTATTCCAATCACATCATAATTCCTTGGCTGTGCCTGGACTTTCAGTTCTCCCTGCTTGTTTCCCAGGCTTCTTGCATTTGTGTATAGGCACATGATAACTCGCTTATAGTCCCTCTTTCTCAGTATGAGGCAGGAGCCCTCCCCTCTCGCGCTCTCCTGCTGGTGCTTCCTCCCGGTATCGCACGTCCCCACTTACCTCAGGGCTTTGGTCTCCTTCCCCCGGTGAACCTAGTTTAAAGCCCTCCTCACTAGGTTAGCCAGCCTGCTTGCGAAGATGCTCTTCCCTCTCTTTGTTAGGTGGAGCCTGTCTCTGCCCAGCACTCATCTTTCTTGGAACACCATCCCATGGTCAAAGAATCCAAAGCCTTCTCTCCGACACCTCCTGCGTAGCCATTCGTTGACTTCCACAATTGGACAGTCTCTACCCAGGCTTTTTCCTTCCACGGTGAGGATGGATGAGAATACCACTTGCACCTCAAACTCCTTTATCCTTCTTCCCAGAGCCACGTAGTCTGCAGTGATCCGCTCAAGGTCATTCTTGGCAGTATCATTGGTGCCCACGTAGAGAAGCAGGAAGGGTTAGCGATCCAAGGGCTTGATGAGTCTCGGCAGTCTCTCCGTCACATCCTGAATCCTAGCTCCTGGCAAGCAGCAGACTTCTCGGTTTTCCAGATCAGGGTGGCAGATAGATGACTCAGTTCCCCTGAGGAGAGATTCCCCGACCACCACCACCCATCTCCTTCTCTTGGACAGTGCATCTCATGGACAGTGCATCTCATGCCTTCCAGTCAGCAGAGTCTCCTTCTGTTCCCTTCCCTCAGATGTATCATCTAGTCCACTCTCCGCATTAGTACCTGTGGAGAGAATATGAAAATAGTTGCTTACCTGTATCGGCATTGCTGGTATATGGACGCTCCCCTTTCTTCTTCTGGAGGTCACATGCTGCCAAATTTCTTCACCGTCCTGTCCCCGCTGCGCAGCCTGCTCTGAATCTTCAGAATGTTTTGTCCGTAGAAGCATATCCTGACATCTGTCCAGGAAATCTTCAGTATTGTGTATTGTGGTAGTGCCTAGTGACCTAGACCAGGTCGGGGTCCCATTATAGTAGGCAATTTATGATTGATTTATACATTTGTAGTCTCAATTGCAAAGATCTTACAGTCTAAAGAACAAGGTGTCAAATCTGGTTGACGCTAACATACAGGCAGGGGAGAGAAGAATGTTCTAATGTAAATTACTTTTGTGTGCAGGGTATATGTATAGTAAGTCGCTTCGTGTTAGCAATTATAGGAATCTGAACCATCTCCCCAGCCATTAGCAGATATTTGTTAATGGTTATTGCATAGTGTCAGTCTAAACAAAGAATTAGTACTGCTTTCTCCTCTTGTAGCAGGGTCCCCTCCCCCTCACCATCTTTTTCCCCCCTGTCATTCAGGGGTCAACATATTAAAATCTTTTGAGAGGATGGACAGAACTGAGATAGGGAGAATGTAGGGTATTGTTATGATGGAAGGTGTAATGGTTGCCATCAACAGATTCTTTGATATGTAGACAATTCTAGACCTGGTTGAAGCTGCTGGGTCTGTTAACCAGATATGGCTTGCATTTTCACCAAAATCAATAGGATTCTGTCCATTAAGGCCAGGAACATTCTCTGAAATTTTGGAATTGTGTTGTTCAATAGTTACTGTGTTACATCCAAATGGAGAAATGTCAGCTATTTATGTCTAGGACTTCACTTTGCTCGGCCAATAAAATATAGCTGTAAAGTGGAAAGCTATGTAATATAGCTCAAGTTCACTCCTTTAAAGAACTGTACCATTTTGGTGTGGTCTCACACCCTTTTCTAGGAGCTACCAGGTGATCACAGTTCACGTGTACCTTTATTCCCTCCTTCATTTTAAAACTCCCCTTCCTTAGAGTAGGGGTTCTCAACCTTTTTCTTTCCGAGGTCCCCTGAACACACTATAAAAACATGCAGCCCACGTGGGTTATAGTATATAGTATACACATGAACTGTGATTACCTGGTAGCTGCAACAATTGTTTTCTGTATATAAAATCCAGGGCCGGTGTTAGGAGGTAGCAAGCAGGGCAGATGCCCGGAGCCACACAATGTGGGGTGCCCACAATGCTCAGTTGCTCATGCTTCAGCTCCAGCATCCATGGGGCAGCACTGTGCAGAGGCGGCAAGGAGGCTCTGGCAAGTCTAATGCCATCTCTGCTTGGTGGACCCCCTGAACTTATTCACTGCCCCCAGGAGGCTGCGGACCCCCGTTTGAGAACCACTGCCTTAGAGGACATGGGCAGAGCACATTTCAGAGGTCTATGCTAAGCACATTTCATAGGTTCATTTTAAAATTTGCAATACTGCAGGCAGAGACAACTGTAATTACCCTGGGAATCTTTTCTTCCATGGAATAAAGAATGGATTAGAATAAATTTATATGTGTCTTTGCATTAAGCTTAATGGCTTTCCTGCCTAGTGACAATAGAGACTTTTAATTTTGAAACGGAAATCACCACCTATGTTGTTTTTGAATCTGAAACTTATTAAAAATTCCTTTGGCTGCAGCAAACGAATTGTCAATTCTCATTAAAACTAAAATGAAAAGTTGCAAAGGGCATCTTCATATAGGCTTTAATGAAATTTTGGTTTTTTCCCTAGAGTCAGAAAGTGATTCCCGAGAGATTAATTTAAAAACTTCTGAACTTACCAAATGTGAGTGGTGTGGTGTCCGAAAGTTACCAGTAGTGTTTCTGCAAACAGTACCTGCTGCCTGTCTTAGCCTGAGATCCCAACTGAAGATGAGTAGGGAGAAGGATAATGTCTGGTATGACTGTAAAGGAGTGAGTAAGTAAACCAAGTTTGTCTATTACTGTATCTTAAATTGTGTTTTTAATATTTGGGTCATCTTGTAAGTGCTTTAAAAAAGTGAGACTAATATCACTGGCTAGAGTGATATATGGTTTAGTCAGACACTGTCGCCTTCCTGTGCATCTCTGACTGGACAACTTAAAACAGCCCATCAACATTCTTTTCTCCCACTCACCCCACGTACATATTATTGTTAATATGTTGTCAGGTTAGTAAAATTAGTTCTTTATCAGTAATCCGGGTGAAACACAGGTGAGTAAATTTTTTTTTATCTGGGGTGTTAAATTGTCATGACAAGATCATCTTGTAATTTCACTGTTACCCCCCCTTTCTACAGCAGGACCTCTGCTTGAATAGAAACAGTAACAAATTATACCACGTTCTTATGGTAATCTTGTGATGTGATCAAATATTTACTGGCAAGTCAAGAGCTATTTTATTTTATATTAGATTTAAGCTGAATTTCATTTTAGAGTTCCTGACTTTAAAGCATAGCATATTAATCTACTGTACTTTTCTATCTAGTATGCAGTCCATCACTCTTACATAGATGTGTTTTAAGATTTTATGTGTGTGTGTGTATGTCTGTACTGAATTTAAGCAACACACAAGTTATGCTTTACTTATGCTGTTAGACTGAAGGAAGATTGCCTTCAGCCACATAACAGAAATATCCAAAACACAGAATCTAGTAGTGATGGGGGACTTTAACTACTCAGACATCTGTTGGAAAAGTAATTGTGCAAAACACAAAATTTCCAATAAGTTCTTGGAATGTATTGCGGGCGATTTTTTGTTTCAGAAAGTGGACATAGCAACCAGGAGGACAGCCATTTTAGACTTGATTCTGACCATCAGGGAGGAATTGATAGCAAATCTGAAGATGGAAGGTAATTTTGATGAAAGTCATCATGAAATGACAGCTCTTCAAGTGGTGTCCTAAGTGTTCCACTTCAGGTGTACATGTGCCCTACACACCGTCGATTGGGGGTTTTTGTTAGCATCATCTGTTCGGCCTGTGCATGCTTCATACCTCGAACTGAGGCTATTTAGGGCTGCAAAAGTGGACCTCCCTCTGTTCCTTCACACCAGCCTTGGCCTGAGGCAGAGCATTTAGTGTGTCTGCCTTGAGCATATCTCTGTTAAAAGGGTGTTCTCCACCTCCCTCTCTCTCTTCTCCCTGCCCTCCCCAGTGCCTAGTTAGTTTGCTAGTTAGATTATCTTAGTTTAGTAGGTGAAAGAGTTTTGTTCCTCTCCCTTTCCTCTGGGGAGGCTTGCCCAGCTTACCACGGTTCAAACACTGACAACCGGGAAGTGGCCGTCCCGGTTAGCCACTCCAAGTACATTTGCGGCTGTGGAAAGTCGGACATCTCTCAAATGTAACTTCCGTCTGGTGCTTAAATCCAGGGCAAGGAAGAACTGGGAGATTAAATCAAGGATGCTAATGATGGAAAGTTCCCTTCTTCAGAGCCACCCTGCTTCAGAGCCACTGTTTATGGGTATCAAGCGCTTCTTGTTACTGTGACCTAAGTTTCCCCTAAACTGCGTGGCTGCGCAGCCGCCTATTAAGCTCCATGCAGGGGCTTAGGGCTGCGGTGGGGAGAGGTGCCGCTCCCCGCTGGCCCCAGTGCAGACCTGCCCCCAACTTGCCAGGGGAGAGGAGCCCTTCCCTTGGCCCGGCCCAGGCCTGCTGGAGCTGCCAGGGAGAGGAGCCCCTCCCCTGGCCCATGCCTGCCGGAGAGAGGGGCGGGGGGGGGGGCCTCTCTCCCCCCTATCACAGTCCTGGGGCAGCCTGCACCCCAAGCCCCTCGACCTCAGCCTCATACCACAGCCCACACACCCAACCCTCTGTCCCAGCCCTGAGCCCCAGCCCCACCCCAGAGCCCTCTTCCCGCATCCCCACACCCAACCCTCTGCCCCAGCCTGAGCCCCCTCCCACACTCCGAACCCCTCGGCCCCTCCCCCACCACCTGAATTTTATATGCACCAATATGAAGGTGATATCTCATATCACCTCCATATTGGTGCACATAACAAAATTCATTCCATACATAGACATAAAAAATTAGAGGGAACACTGCCTGAGACCCGCTCCATCTACCTGTGCTACCGCCCTATTCACCACCCTGTTTGGTAGGGGCTCCTCCAGTGGACAGTGTTGAGGATGATGATGGAGATATCCCTTCAGTCTCTTTCATCTCGGTGCAGGGCTCTCCTAAATGTCCATACAGAAACCCACTCTTGGAGGGAATGAGGAATTTCAAGGAAGACATCACAGATGGTGAGAACAGCCTTGGATGCCATTTCTCCTGTATGCCCCCCCCCCACCAACACACAAACGCAGTGGCCATACTGGGAGCCCTATGAGGAATACCAACAATTTTCCAAGGCCCTGAGTATCTTCCACTGAGATGAGAGAGGGATACATTCACTTCCACCCCAGCTCATTCGTCAGGAGGAGACATTTGAGAAGCAGGAAGCCATGGTAAATAAGGAGGCTATCCCTCAAACTACCATATCCACTTTGTCTCCAGATTAGGCAGTTATGCCTTTACCACTGTCAATGGCTGATGATGTCCAGCGATTTCAGGACGTCATAAAAGGGGTGACAGAAATCACTGCAGAAGAAGTCAAGAAAATCACTGGAAGAGGTCAAGGAATCACAATGTAAGTTGCTGGACATTCTGCAGAATTGACCACTGACCAGAATTGCATTACCTGTCAGTGAAGCACTTTTTGATCTGGTGAGGACTGTTTGGCAGACCCCAGCTACAGTACTATCAACATGCAAACGACAGATAACAAATATTTCCCCACCAATGACTCCAAATTTTTATTCTTACCCTTCCCCACTCCAAACTCTCCAGTGGTGGATGTTGTGAATGAATAGGGGAAACACCACTACAATAAGTCAAGCCCTTTTTTTTGATGGAAGCCCTCACATCTGCAATCCTGCAATTTCGAATTGAAATTTTCAGGTGTTCATGGCAAAATATAATTACACAAACTACATGAAATTTACTGCTTTTATCGAGCACCTTCTATCTGAGCAAAGAGCAACATCAGACCATCATTGCAAAGACACAATCACTGGCCAGGATATCCCTTCAAGCCTTGCTAGATGTGGCAGACACAGTGGCCTGTTCCCTCTTTGGTGGTAGTTGTCGTGTATCCTCGCTTCAACTGTCCAGCTTTCCCAGAGAGGTCCAAAGCACTGCAGAGGACCTCCCTTTGATGGTCTGAAGTTGTTTTCAGAGGTTACAGATGAGTCCCTGCACAGTTTGAAAGACTCCAGGACCATTTAGCAATCTCGCGGAATTTACACCCCCTACAAACAAAAGAAAATGTAGTGGGTCACAGACTGCCCAGAGAGCCCATCCTATCCAATTATTTGAGTTCCAGATACTGATTGAACCCCCTCTCGTCCCCACCAGAATTCCGAGCAATTCTCCACCTCAGTGCATGATTACTTGATGGTGTGTGGGGCCAGAGGCTACCTGTTCTACCAAGTACAACAGATGGTGTTAAACAGTAGGAAGGAATATACCTGAAACACATACTTGCAAAAGCAGAAAAGATTTAGCCCATTGTGTAAACTCTGACTTGCAACCGAATCTGCTGCACTCTTGGTTATCTTGGTACCTGTTGAAACTGAAGAAAATAGGATTACCAGCCAGCTCGGTCAAGGTTCATTTGGCCACCTTAACAGCCTTTTGTTTCCCAGTGGAAGGGTTCAGTGTTTGCTCACCCAACAACCTTAAGGTTTGTCAAGGTGTGGGGAACCTTTTCCTTCAAGTGAAAGACCCCACTCCGGCTTGGGATCTCAATCTAGTTCTTACGCACCTCACACCACCTCCCTCTGGTGACCTTCTCCTTACCTAACCCGTTAGTGAAAACCACCTTCTTGGTAGCCATCACATCAGCCCAAAGAGTTGGAGACGGTTCGGCTTTAATGGTAGACAGTCCTTTCACAGTATTCAAGGACAAGATTACATAGAATTGTTGGACCAGAAGGAACCTCGAGAGGTCAACTTCAGTCCCCTGCACTCATGGCAGGACTAAGCATTATCTGGACCATCCCTGACAAGTGTGTCTCTAACCTGCTCTTAAAAATATCCAGTGATGGAGATTCCACAGCCTTCCTAGGCAATTTATTCTAGTGCTTAACCACCCTGACAGTTAGTAAGCTTTTCCTAATGTCCAACCTAAACTGCCATTGCTGCAATTTAAGCCTCCTCCTTGTAACAACCTTTTCTGTACTTGAAAACGGTTATCATGCCCCTCTGTCTTCTCTTCTCCAGACTAAACAAACCCAGTTTTTTCAATCGTCCCCCACAGGTCATGTTTTCTAGACCTTTAATCACTTCTGTTGCATTTCTCTGGACCTTCTCCAATTTGTCTACATCTTCCTTGAAATGTGGCACCCAGAACTGGACACAATACTCCAGTTGAGGCCTTATCAGCTTGTAGTAGAGCTTGCTTACAATACTTCTGCTAGTGCATCCCAGAGTGATGTTTTCTTTTTTTACCACAGTGTTACACTGTTGACTCATATTTAGCTTGTGATCCACTATGACTTGCCAGATCCCTTTCCGCAGTACTCCCTTCCTAGGCAATCATTTCCCATTTTGTATGTGTGCAGCTGATTGTTCCTTCCTAAATGGAATACTTTGCATTTGTTCTTATTTAATTTCATCCTATTTAGTTCATACCATTTCTCCAGTTTGTCTAGATCATTTTGAATTTTAATCCTAACCTCCAAAGCATTTGCGACCTCTCCCAGCTTGGTATCATCTGCAAATTTTATAACTGTACTCTCTCTCTCATTATCTAAATCGTTGATGAAGATATTGAACAGAACTGGTCCCTGTGGGACTCCACTCAATGTTTTTCCAGATTGATTGACTGTGAACTGCTGATAATTGCTCTCTGGGAACAGTTTTCCAACCAGTTATGCACCCACCTTATAGTAGCTGCAACCTAGATGGATTTCCCTAGTTTGTTTATGAGAAGATCATGCGAGACAACATCAAAAGTCTTACTAAAGCCATGATATCACATCTACAGCTTTCCCCCTATCCCCAAGGCTTGTTACCCCATCAAAAAAAGCTATTAGGTTGGTTTGACATGATTTGTTCTTGACAAATCCGTGCTGACTGTTACTCATCACCTTATTATCTTCCAGGTGTTTGCAAATTGATTGCTTAATTATTTACTCCATTATCTTTCCAGGTACTGAAGGTAAGCTCACTGGTCCTTATGTCCACACTCCTAAATTCCTACCTAATGTGTCATCCGAGTTTTATCTTAATCATTTGCTGGTTTTGTTTGTTTGTTTTTTATATACCTTCTCCAAGCACTGTGTCTTTGGTCCATGCTTTTAGATCTGATGCAGCAGTTGGCAATGCAGTTCTGTCTTCAGTTCTGGACCCGATTCTGAAGCTCCTTGCTCACTGTGAGGTTACTGTTCTAGAGTCACATGAAGTGGAGCACCACTAGAGACTACTGGAGGAAGAAAAGGTTACTCACCCTGTGCAGTAATTGAGGTTCTTCAAGATGTGTCCCCCACCCTACTTTACCTCTGTGTCAAGAGTTTCCTTTGTGGGGCTCCATATAGTCTTGGTGTATGTGTGGGCTGAACAGAAACTGCTAACAAAAATCTCTGATTAAAGTGTGTGAGGTGCATTTAAAACTGAAGCCGGGCACCTATAGGGACATACTTCTCAAAGAACCACAGTTGCTGCACAGGGTGAGTAACCTTTTCATTTCATGATTCTAAGGAAAGGAAGGAATGAGAACAGAATAAGGACAATGGAATTAAAAAAAGAAAGAGAAAAAAAGCAGACTTGAACAAACTGAAAGTTCTGGTAGGTAAGTTCCCATGGGAAGAAAATCTAAGGGGAAAAATTGTTTAGGAGAGTTGGCAGTTTATCAAGGAAACAATATTTAAGACAAAATTGTAGTCTATTCCAATGCAAAGGAAAGATAGGAGGAATAGTAAGAGGTCAATGTGGCTCCATCAGGAGCGTTTTAATGACCTGAAAATCAAAAAGGAATCCTACAAAATGTGGAAACATGGACAAATTGTGATGGATGCGTACAAAGGAATAGTAAAAACCTATAGGGACAAAATCAGAAAGACTAAGGCACGTAGCAAGGGACATAAAAGGCAATAAGAAGAGGTTCTTTAAATTCATTAAGAGCAAGGGAAAGATCAAGGAACACGTAGGTTGTCTACTTACAGGGGAAGAAGAGCTAATGACTGATGACATCAAGAAGGCTGAGGTGTTCAGTGCCTATTTTGCTTCAGTCTTCACTAAAAAGGTTAATAGTGACCTATTCAACACAATATTAACCACAAGGGAGAAGGCAAGTTAAGCCAAAATAGAGAGGTTAAAAGAATATTTAGGCAAGTTAGATGTATTCAAGTCAGCAGATCTAAGGTGTTTAAGGAACTAGCTAAAGCATTCTCAGAACTGTTAGCAATTACCTTTGAGAACTCATGGAGGATAAGTGAGGTCCCAGAGTACTGGAGAAGGGTAGACATAGTATCTTTAAAAAGGGGAACAAATGACATTCTGATAAGCAAACTAGGGAAATGTAGTCTAGTTAAATTGTTACTAGGTGGGTGCACAACTGGTTGGAAGACTGTACTCAAAGAGTAGTTCTCAATGATTCACTGTTGGACTGAGAGGTCCTATTTGGTGGAATCCTGCGGGGGGTCGGTCTTGGGTCGGGTATTATTCAATATTTTCATTAATGATTTGGATATTGGCATGAAGAACATGCTTAAAATTTGTGGTTGACACCAAGCTGGGATGTTGCAAGCAGCTTGGAGGACAGGATTAGAATTCAAAACGATCTTGACAAATTGGAGAATTGGTCTGAAATCAAGATGAAATATAAAGTACTTCATTTAGGATGGAAAAACCATGTGCACAACTACAAAACGGGGAATGACTGGCTAGGTGGTAGTGCTACTGAAAAGGACTTGGGCGTTACAATGGATCTTAAATTCAAATATATGAAGGGCTGTTTATAAAAAGGATGGTGATCAATTGTTCTCCATGTCTAGGAGGTAGTCATGCTTAATCTACAGCAAGGGAGATTTAGATTATATATTAGAAAAAGCTTTCTAACCATAAAGGTAGTTAAGCTCTGGAATAGGCTACCGCGGGAGGTTGTGGGATCCTCCTCATGAGAGGTTTTTAATAACAGGTTGGACAAACACATGTCAGGGGGGTGGTCTAGCTGTACTCAGTTCTACTCCAAAACAGGTGACTGGAGTTGATGACCTCTCAAGGTCCCTTCCTGCCCTATGTTTCTATGATTATGCAAGAATTGCCTTCAACTACCACGGAAGTATGCATATTCAGTAAAAATAAAATAAATAAAACAGTTATTAAAAATTTGTTCTAAAATAAATTTTAAATGCTTTTTCCCTCAGACCAAGGTCACAGGCTGGTTTTCAGCCTAGTGCTTTATCATCATTATTGTTTGTATTGTGGTAAGTGCAGTTTCTGTTTGCCTACTGAGCAGTGAAATGGATTTTTAGTGTTTCCTCTCAACTGGTGACTAACAGTCCCCTTTCCAGTCCCATTTCCATAAAAACTGAAAATTTGTGGCAACAGGAAGCATCTATTTTGGTTTTTGAACAAGTCAATATTTTAAACCCTTTCCTTGTTCAGTATAATGTGGAAATGGAGACTGGAAACCAGTAGCTGAGAATTAGCTTGTCAGAAGATTTCTATTTTCATGGCAGAAAAGATCTGATCAGAGAAAATAAGTATTTCCTTTATGAAATTGCAAGCACAGGTCTTCACAATTGGAGTTGTATACCAAGCCAGGCAGACGTAGAATCATTAAAAGTAGTTAGGTATTTGAGAGTTGTTTGCCTTTATGCATATGCCTAAAAAGCACTGAAATCCCATTTTTAAAAGAAGGTACATCTCTCCCTTTCGGCTACCTCAAATCCTGTTGGTGGTGGGTTTACAAAGAACTGCTGATAGCTTATCAGATTTAAAGTTATTTTTTTAATTTAATAATTAGTTCAGTTTAGTTCTTAAAGTTATGAGTTTAGTCTGGTATGCTACCAGCCAACTCTCCCCCATAAGTATAAACCTATACTTATTTCTGAGAACCTCTTCCACTAGCCCAAGGGCTATTGGTACATGCTGGAGCGTGCAAGCAACACAGAGTAGTACCAGCAAGTAGCAGTGGAAGCTGTTTAAACTTAGTCTTGCAGCAGATCCCACCCCTGCATCAGCCAGTCTCCTCCATCAGTATCTCAGGGCAAGGAGGTGAGCAATCAGGCAGTGACACCACTTAATGTTGCAGTGTTTTGGGGGTAGGGTTAGCAAGATGGATATGAACCATCTGTCCTAATTGTCTCCCTTATTCTCACCCTGAGGAGCTAGGAAATGTTGTATGTCAGCTGCTGAGCAAAGTCAGGGTGTAGAATGCTGCAGTCTGGTCAGAAGCTGTAGTGGTTCATCTCTGGGAGTAGATCTGGAAGCTTGACATAACTACTGTTAACGTTCAGAATGTATGCATTTAAGTTCATGACTACAAAAGGATGAATGTGTGGGGACAGTTTATTTTGAGAATTCTTACTGTTACGTAACAAGGTCTTTTTAAAAAAAAAAAAAATTAATTCCCATGCAGTTTGTTTCCATGGAAACAGCTTGGGAAAGGTAAACAATGATCCATAGCTATCAACTGTGAACAGAAATTCTCATAGGTTACTTTTGCTGCTGAAAGTGCTGGCTTGTAAAACTATCTAGAATTTAATCTCATATTTAGTGTCTATATCTCTACATAGTTCTTAAGTCTGTAATATAAAATAAATAATAGTAGGTTAAAACCTACTTTTCTTTCTTGACCATTTCAGCCTCCCACTCAGCGATGAGCCTATTGATTTCCCACAGGGCATATTAGACAGATTCCTAACATCTGGAGTTACTCTGGATCTGCACAGTTTGAGCCCTTGTTAACCAAAGAACTTTTTTAATAATCACTTTATTTTTAAGAAGATTGAAAACATATAAGTGGAGAAGCATGATTTGAAAAGTGTTTCTTAAAAGTTAGGGATGATCAATTCAGGTACCACAGAGAGATGTGCTTCAGAAACAGCTTGGATAAATCACATGTTGCGTAGCAAATTTGGGTTTACAAGTGAATTACCAAGGTGTTTTCTAATGAGTGACATGTGCTTATCATAAACTTCTTCGTATGTTTGTACATTGTTTATCTATTATATTACAAATTGTTACATAAATGCACTTTTAAAAAATTGAAAGGGCATCCAGACATGTAATATCAGTAGCTCTTAACCACCTCAGTCGTTCTAAGCCCAAACAATACCACCAAAACTTATTTAACATCTCCTGCTACTTGAAAATCCAGTAGCAACAGAGGAACCAACAAGACTCCCCTGGTCGCAAACATTAGAAATGAATGAGTCAACGCTCCACTTTTATGGGATGCTGATACGTCCACTATTTTTGCTGGTTGGTTTGAGCATTCTTTGAACATCATCTCAATCTTATTTGGCTTATATAGTATACATCAGATTGCTGCTAAATCATACTGAACAGTTTACTAGCAAATTTTAAAACTCCCCAAAAATATTCTCTGTTTCAGGGTGTGTCAACACTGGGGGAGGTGGGAAAAACCACACAGCAGGGAGTCTCAGAGCCCAAATCAACTGACTTGGGCTCATGCTACAGGGCTAAAAATAGCAGTGTAGATGTTCCCGCCTGGGCTCCAAGACCCAACCCCCATTATGGGGTTGCAGAGCCCAGATTCCATTCTGAGCAAGAATCTCTGCCTCATAGTGCGAGCACCACAAGACACAGTCAGTTGACTGGGGCTCTGGGACTTGCTTCCGCAGGATTTTGTGTGGGTGGTGTGTATGGGTTTTTTTTTTTTAGTTTTTTCAGTGTAGTTATATCATTAGTGCACAGCCAATCTATGAAACTCATTACCACAAAAAATTCACTCATTCACTTTCATTCTGGGCCCTCATGTTCTTTTCATGAGGGAAAGAATGAAAAGAGATGCCTGATTGGCTAATGATTGAAGGGCTGGAAAAAATGCCTGACAGTGAGAGGTTGAAGGAGTTCAATCTGTTAAATTTATCAAAAAGATCAGAGGTGACTTGGTATTTACACACTGTTATCTTCATGGGAAGAAAACACTGGGTACTAAGGCCTCTTTCTTTCAGCAAAGAAAGGTATAGTAGGAACCAATGGCTGGAAGTTAAAGCCAGACAGATTCAAATTAGAAATATGGCACAGATTTTTGATAGGGGTGACTAACCGTTGGAACTCCTGCCAAGGGAAATGGTGAATTCTCCATCTCTTGATGTCTTTCAATCAAGAATAGATGCCTATCTAAAAAATATGCTTTAGTCAGGCACAATTTATTGGACTCTGTGCTGGGGTAACTGGATGAAATGCTATGGTCTGTGTTTATGCAGGAGTTAAGAATAGATTGTCTAATGGTCCCTTTTGGCCTTAAAATATGAAACTTTGAAAAAACAATCTTGGATCTACTTTCATACTCCTTTTCTCTGAGTTAGATAGTGACTAGCTAGGCAGGGCCATCCTTACCCATACGCAAACTATGCAGCTGCTGAGCCGTCCAGGAAACCTGCCCCTGCTCTCGCCCCGTGCCCACTCCACCCCTTCCCCATAGTCCCCGCCCCTCCTCTTTCCACCCCTGCTCCTCCCCAGCCCTGCTTCCACTCCATCCCTTCCCCAGAGTTATGTCCAGGGGGACTGCAGCAGGGGTCAGGCATGCCCTGCACTTACCGGGTGGCGAGAAGTGAAGTGACCTGGCCCCAGCCCACTCCACATCACCAGTGTATGCTGAGGAGCAGTTTCTCCCTGCCCCCCAAGCCTGCTCCTGCCCCACACAGGCCTTGGACGCAGCTCCCCCATCCACCCCCACCACAGGGGGAGCTGCTTAGGGCACCACAATGTCTAGGGACGGTCCTGTAACTAGGGTTACCGTAATGTTCAACAGGACAGACTCCTAAATGTTTGGCTCCTCCCAATGTGGCTGCAGCTACTCCAGATTTCTAGAAGCAGGAGAGAGCATGGAGAGTCGTTCCCAGATGCTCTTTCTAACACAGAAATTTAATCTGGCATCATCTAGGTACCTTTTTCCTTTGCAGCCATGTCTGTTTGCGGGCGGGTGGTGGGGAGAGACAGGGTGGATGTTTTAAATGTCATAGAATCATAGAATATCAGGGTTGGAAGGGACCCCAGAAGGTCATCTAGTCCAACCCCCTGCTCAAAGCAGGACCAATTCCCAGTTAAATCATCCCAGCCAGGGCTTTGTCAAGCCTGACCTTAAAAACCTCTAAGGAAGGAGATTCTACCACCTCCCTAGGTAACGCATTCCAGTGTTTCACCACCCTCTTAGTGAAAAAGTTTTTCCTAATATCCAATCTAAACCTCCCCCACTGCAACTTGAGACCATTACTCCTCGTTCTGTCATCTGCTACCATTGAGAACAGTCTAGAGCCATCCTCTTTGGAACCCCCTTTCAGGTAGTTGAAAGCAGCTATCAAATCCCCCCTCATTCTTCTCTTCTGCAGGCTAAACAATCCCAGCTCCCTCAGCCTCTCCTCATAACTCATGTGTTCCAGTCCCCTAATCATTTTTGTTGCCCTTCGCTGGACTCTCTCCAATTTATCCACATCCTTCTTGAAGTGTGGGGCCCAAAACTGGACACAGTACTCCAGATGAGGCCTCACCAATGTCGAATAGAGGGGAACGATCACGTCCCTCGATCTGCTCGCTATGCCCCTACTTATACATCCCAAAATGCCATTGGCCTTCTTGGCAACAAGGGCACACTGCTGACTCATATCCAGCTTCTCGTCCACTTTCACCCCTAGGTCCTTTTCTGCAGAACTGCTGCCTAGCCATTCGGTCCCTAGTCTGTAGCTGTGCATTGGGTTCTTCCGTCCTAAGTGCAGGACCCTGCACTTATCCTTATTGAACCTCATCAGATTCCTTTTGGCCCAATCCTCCAATTTGTCTAGGTCCTTCTGTATCCTATCCCTCCCCTCCAGCGTATCTACCACTCCTCCCAGTTTAGTATCATCCGCAAATTTGCTGAGAGTGCAATCCACACCATCCTCCAGATCATTTATGAAGATATTGAATAAAACCGGCCCCAGGACCGACCCCTGGGGCACTCCACTTGATACCGGCTGCCAACTAGACATGGAGCCATTGATCACTACCCGTTGAGCCCGACAATTTAGCCAGCTTTCTACCCACCTTATAGTGCATTCATCCAGCCCATACTTCCTTAACTTGCTGACAAGAATACTATGGGAGACTGTGTCAAAAGCTTTGCTAAAGTCAAGAAACAATACATCCACTGCTTTCCCTTCATCCACAGAACCAGTAATCTCATCATAAAAGGCGATTAGATTAGTCAGGCATGACCTTCCCTTGGTGAATCCATGCTGGCTGTTCCTGATCACTTTCCTCTCATGCAAGTGCTTCAGGATTGATTCTTTGAGGACCTGCTCCATGATTTTTCCAGGGACTGAGGTGAGGCTGACTGGCCTGTAGTTCCCAGGATCTTCCTTCTTCCCTTTTTTAAAGATTGGCACTACATTAGCCTTTTTCCAGTCATCCGGGACTTCCCCGGTTCGCCACGAGTTTTCAAAGATAATGGCCAGTGGCTCTGCAATCACAGCCGCCAATTCCTTCAGCACTCTCGGATGCAACTCGTCCGGCCCCATGGACTTGTGCACGTCCAGCTTTTCTAAATAGTCCCTAACCGCCTCTATCTCCACAGAGGGCTGGCCATCTCTTCCGCATTTTGTGATGCCCAGCGCAGCAGTCTGGGAGCTGACCTTGTTAGTGAAAACAGAGGCAAAAAAAGCATTGAGTACATTAGCTTTTTCCACATCCTCTGTCACTAGGTTGCCTCCCTCATTCAGTAAGGGGCCCACACATTCCTTGGCTTTCTTCTTGTTGCCAACATACCTGAAGAAACCCTTCTTGTTACTCTTGACATCTCTGGCTAGCTCCAGGTGCGATTTGGCCCTCCTGATAACATTCCTACATGCCCGAGCAATATTTTTATACTCTTCCCTGGTCATATGTCCAACCTTCCACTTCTTGTAAGCTTCTTTTTTATGTTTAAGATCCGCTAGGATTTCACCATTAAGCCAAGTTGGTCGCCTGCCATATTTACTATTCTTTCGACTCATCGGGATGGTTTGTCCCTGTAACCTCAACAGGGATTCCTTGAAATACAGCCAGCTCTCCTGGACTCCTTTCCCCTTCAAGTTAGTCCCCCAGGGGATCCTGGCCATCCGTTCCCTGAGGGAGTCGAAGTCTGCTTTCCTGAAGTCCAGGGTCCGTATCCTGCTGCTTACCTTTGTTCCCTGCGTCAGGATCCTGAACTCAACCAACTCATGGTCACTGCCTCCCAGATTCCCATCCACTTTTGCTTCCCCCACTAATTCTACCCGGTTTGTGAGCAGCAGGTCAAGAAAAGCACCCCCCCCCCTAGTTGGCTCCTCTAGCACTTGCGCCAGGAAATTGTCCCCTACGCTTTCCAAAAACTTCCTGGATTGTCTATGCACCGCTGTATTGCTCTCCCAGCAGATATCAGGAAAATTAAAGTCACCCATGAGAATCAGGGCATGCGATCTAGTAGCTTCCGTGAGCTGCCGGAAGAAAGCCTCATCCACCTCATCCCCCTGGTCCGGTGGTCTATAGCAGACTCCCACCACTACATCACTCTTGTTGCACACACTTCTAAACTTAATCCAGAGACACTCAGGTTTTTCTGCAGTTTCGTACCGGAGCTCTGAGCAGTCATACTGCTCCCTTACATACAGTGCTACTCCCCCACCTTTTCTGCCCTGCCTGTCCTTCCTGAACAGTTTATAACCATCCATGACAGTTCTCCAGTCATATGAGTTATCCCACCAAGTCTCTGTTATTCCGATCACGTCATAGTTCCTTGACATCACCAGGACCTCCAGTTCTCCCTGCTTGTTTCCAAGGCTTTGTGCATTTGTATATAAGCACTTGAGATAACCTGTTGATCGCCCCTCATTGCCAGTATGAGGCAGGAGCCCTCCCCTCACAGACATTCCTGCCTGTGCTTCCTCCCGGTATCCCGCTTTCCCACTTACCTCAGGGCTTTGGTCTCCTTCCCCCGGTGAACCTAGTTTAAAGCCCTCCTCACTAGGTTAGCCAGCCTGCTGGCAAAGATGCTCTTCCCTCTCTTCGTAAGATGGAGCCCGTCTCTACCCAGCACTCCTCCTTCATGGAACACCATCCCATGGTCAAAGAAACCAAAGCCTTCTCTCCGACACCATCTGCGTAGCCATTCGTTGACTTCCACGATTCGACGCTCCCTACCTAGGCCTTTTCCTTCCACGGGGAGGATGGACGAGAACACCACTTGCGCCTCCAACTCCTTTATTCTTCTTCCTAGAGCCACATAGTCCGCAGTGATCCGCTCAAGGTCATTCTTGGCAGTATCATTGGTGCCCACGTGGAGAAGCAGGAAGGGGTAGCGATCCGAGGGCTTGATGAGTCTCGGCAGTCTCTCCGTCACATCACGAATCTTAGCCCCTGGCAAGCAGCAGACTTCTCGGTTTTCCCGGTCAGGGCGGCAGATAGATGACTCAGTCCCCCGGAGGAGAGAGTCCCCGACCACCACCACCCGCCTTCTCCTCTTGGGGGTGGTGGTCGTGGAACCCCCAACCTCAGGACAGCGCATCTCATGCCTTCCAACCAGCGGAGTCTCCTTCTGCTTTCTCGCCCCAGACATATCATCTGGTCCACTCTCCGCAACGATACCTGTGGAGAGAACATGAAAGCGGTTAGTTACCTGTGTCTGTGTTACTGGAACCCGGACATTCCGCTTACCTCTTCTGGAGGTCACATGTTGCCAAGCTTCTTCACTGGTCTCTTGGCTCCTCTGTGCAACCTGCTCTATATCTGTAGAGCTTTGTGCCCCTAGAAGCCTATCCTGAGTTTCGTCCAGGAAATCCTCAGTTTCCCGTATGCAAGGCAGGGTTGCTATCTGTTGCTCCAGACCTTCAATCTTCTCTTCCAATATGGAGACCAGCTTGCACTTTGTACAGACAAAGTCGCTTCTGTCCTGTGGAAGAAAGACAAACATGGCACATCCAGTGCAGGTCACAACAGCTGAACCCCCCCCTTCCATATCACCTTCCTACTATGAGCTTCCTCAGAACAGTTTGCAAGACGTAAGCCTCACTGGGCTCCCTCCAGGCGAACTCCCAGGCAAACTCCTGCTGTGTGCTGCTCTGCTGTCCCCGCTGCTCAGCTGGTTCTCCGCCGCTCAGCTGGTTCGCGAAGCTCTGGCTATTTTTAAACAGCCAGGCTTCCCTGTCGCAAACAAACAGACACCCTACTGCCCGCCCCCTGCAGGCTAGCAGCCAATCAGACACTCACTCAGGCTCTCACACTGCCCCCCCAGCAAACACACGCTCGGATACTTCCTCAGCAAGCAAACAAACACAGACTCGTCACACAGTAATAGATGAGCTGGCACATTGGTACAGCTCGTAAGAGAAGGCAGATGGATTTATTAGTTATTAATAAAGAAATTACAAAATCAACAAATTGTGAAATCAAAGTATGTGGTAAACTTTAGCTCAAGTTAGTTTACTTGCATGTTGCATTCTTAACCCTAATCCTTTTGGTTCTTTGTCAATTTAGATCAGGGGTCTCAAACACATGGGCTGCATGTGGCCCGTGGTGTTATTTTCTGCGACCCACCAGTTTCCCGCAGCACCCCCAACTCTGCCAGTTCCCAGCCAATGGGAGCTTCGGGGGAGGTACCTGGAGGAGCTGTAGCTCACAAAAGCTTATGCTCCAATAAATTTGTTAGTCTTTAAGGTTCCACAAGTACTCCTTTTCTTTTTGCGGATACAGACTGACACAGCTGCTGCTCTGAAACAGACCCCTGTGCCCCTCCTCCCCCAGGTCCCGGCTGTTTCCCGGCGTGCACCGGGCCGGACCTGCCCCCCGAACCCTTCCTGCAGCCAAACCCCCTGCCCCGAGCCCCCTTCTGCACTCCACGCCCCCTCCTGCACCCTGACCCTAAGCCCCTGCAGCATCCCTGCTGCACCAGCCCCCTGCCCTGAGCCCCCTGTCGCACCCCGCACGTCTCTTGCACCCCAACCTCCTGCCCTGAGCCCCCTGCTGCACCCCTCCTGTACCCCAACCTTCTGCCCTGAGCCCCTGCCCCACCCTGTCCTTAGCCCCCTGACGCAGCCCACACTCCCTCTTGCACCCCAACCCCCTGCTTTGAGCCCCCTGATGCACCCTGCACCCTTTCTGCACCCCCTGGGAGCAGGAAGGGAGCGGAGTTGGGGTTGGGATTTTGGGGAAGGGGTTGGAATGGAGCAGGGAAGGGGTGAGAAGAGGCAGGGCAGGAGCGGGGCCTCATGGAAGGGGTGGAGTGGTCAGTGGTGTGGCCCTTGGGCCAATGTACTAGTCCTCATGTGGCCCTCGTGGTCATTTGAGTTTGAGACCCCTGATTTAGATTATAAACCTAATTTAGCTTGTGAACATTTTAGAACAGGGGGACTTGCTTATTCTAGGTCTATAAAAGTGTGCACGCATACATACATATATACATCCTGGGTTATGACTCTCCTCTTATACCAGATATATATTGGTGTAACTCCACTGATTTCAGTGGCACTGCTGTTCATGAATACTGGTGTTGATATGGGAACAATTAAGCCCCCTGTCTCCAGATATAAAACGATAGAGTATAAATTAGCTGTTACCACTCAAGAAAGAAATCTTGGAGTCATTGTGAATAGTTCTTTGAAAACATCCACACAGTGTGCTGTGGCAGTCAAAAAAGCGAACAGAATGCTGGGAATAATTACGAAAGGGATAGATAATAGGACAGAAAATATCATATTGCCTCTATATAAATCCATGGTATACCCACATCTTGAATACTGTGTCCAGGTGTGGTTGCCCCATCTCAAAAAAGATATATTGGAATTGGAAAAGGTTCAGAAAAGGGCAACAAAAATGATTAGGGGGTATGGAACGGCTTCCATATGAGAAGAGATTTATAAGACTGGGACTTTTCAACTTGGAAAAGAGATGGCTTAAGGGGAGATATGATTGAGGTCTATAAAATCATGACTGGGTCACCAAATGAAATTAATAGGCAGCAGGTTTAAAACAAATAAAAGGAAGTATTTCTTCATACAACGCACAATCAACCTGTGGAACTTCTTGCCAGAGAATGTTGTGAAGGCCAAAAGCATAACGGGGTTCAAAAAAGAACCGGATAAATTCATGGAGGATAGGTCCATCTATGGCTATTAGCCAGGGTGGGTAGGAATGGTGTCCCTAGCCTTGGTTTGCCAGAAGCTAGGAATGAGCGACTGGGGAAGGGTCACTTGATGATTACCTGTTCTGTTCATTCCTTCTGGGACACCTGGCATTGGCCGCTGTTGGAAGACCGGATACTGGGCTAGATGGACCTTTGGTCTGACCCAGTAGGGCCATTCTTATGTTCTTTTTATACCGATATGAAATTTTACTGAAATTACAAGACAGCAGGTATAATACGAAGAAAAGAAAGTGTGAGTGACTTGATAATTTCATTGGCTTTTTAAGTGAGGTCCAAGTTACAGAGAAGATACTGCTTTTTAAAGTATGTTAGGATCTCTGATTCTGTGTCTTTTTATAAATATTTGTATCAGGTGTGATTCTCCACTTTTCCAAATGATAATGGTAGTATTTTGCAATACTTTGCACAGGTTTAAATGGCTAGACAAAATGTAAGACGTGGGTGAATAAACTGATTATAGTGTTTTGTTTTAAATCCTCCAAAAAATACTCCATGTACATTTTTATGGCCAGGAAGCAATTATTACACTTTCTGTTTTCTTTAAGAGTATTTCTTCCTCCCCCCAGTACACATGGTTTTATGCTGTTGTTCTTATGAGATATTTTTAGAGTGAGAAATCTATTTATGTTTGTATTTCAGATTATCTGTATTTAGGATAACTTTACCATACTAAACAAACTTAGGCCAAATTTTTCAAATCTAGATGCATGTCTTTATGCATTAATTTTTAACCTTGTAAATCATATGTGCCTGATATTTCAGAATAGATAAGAACACACAATACTCATGGGATTTGTGGAGGTTCCGCACCTCTGAAAATCAGGCTTCACTTTGAGAATCCAAGTTGTAAAATTTTGATGTTACTGTTTTAATGCATTTGTTTTGACTGAAGGCTGTTTAACATCAATAACTTTCAAACAGGAAAATCCGATAGATTTTTATGCATTTTTAAGTAAATTGTCAATTGTGTGTCTGTTTTTTCCTTAGATCCAGAAGAACAGTACATTGTTCTGATTTTTGAGACTGGTCTTGATGCTCATGGAAATACAATATTTGAAAAAATTGTTGCTGAGATTGGTATCAGGAATAACATTTCTGATTTCTTTGTGAAAATTCCATTTGAAGAAGCCAATGGTAGGCTTGTGGCCTTTACAAAATCCTTGGAAGACAACTCCAAAGGAAGCACTTCTTCTCATAAAGAAAACAAAATTAAAAATGTAAATATATTTTGTTCTGGACCAAAGCTTTACTCTGAGTTGTGATGTCATTTTGATTTACAAATACTATGCTTAGACTGTGCTGTTTCACTCGGAGCAATTGTCTTTTAGTATATATTTTTTCGTCTTTCTAGATTTTAGTTCAAATATTTCATTTTTGCAGAATTTTAGCTAAATGTGTAACATTAGTACAATTCCAGAAGAGGGAAATTATTTTGCTTCACTGTAGTTAAATGTAATTAGTGTTTTCTTTTCACCAAATTTAACTTCCTAAGAGCTTGCAGAATTTTGAGCTATCACTTTAGTTTGTCTGCCAGTCAGACTGACATATAAGTACCATAATTGAATTAAAACTATTTTTCTTCCCTTTGTTATGTTAAATAGTTCTTTTAGACCATGGTACTAATGATATTACCACCCTGTCAGTAAAATGCCTCTGCTTAGCCTCTCAAAGCATTTTTTTAAAAACAATGGAACATGTCTCCTTGGGGGAATTTATAAGGATTTAATCATTTAATTTTATAAACTTTGAGTGTACATTTGGAATAAATATTATATTCATTTTTATAAGGTTGTCTCTGAATCCAAAATGCAGCTGCGAAATGCACCTCCATTTCAATTTTTTGATGATGATGATGAAATTGGAGAGCCACAGACAGTCTTTATTGGTCCTATAGAAAAGTAAGATGTCTTTCTGTGTTTTTGCAATGCTTTGCTACTTTCTGTGGAGTTTCATATTTATTATTTAATGTATTTTTCTTTGCAGGTTGATAGTTTATCCACCTCCTCCTGCTAAAGGTGGTATTTCTGTGACCAATGAAGACCTCCATTGCCTAAATGAAGGAGAATTTTTAAATGATGTTATTATTGATTTTTATTTAAAGTAAGTTTTTTGTTACTTCAAGCTGTTTTTTAGCATCTCTTCGCTATGGCTCTTGAAACGTGTTTACACCAAAGCTCTGTAGGTCAATTAGCATGACTTGGTTTCAAGCCATTTACGTCTGCCAGATTTAAAAATTGAATTGTTATTTTGTTAAAAGGTTTTTAATCTTACGGTTTATGTCCTGTCTGACACTTTTTCAATTTGAAAACAAGATTCTGCAAAGCTTCTCAATAACAGGAATAATAGTGATAACTAAATAGGGAAGAAATATAACCTTAGTTTGACCTTCCTCTCTTTAAGGTGAATGAACATGTTCAGGTTTCAGAGTAGCAGCTGTGTTAGGCTGTATTCGCAAAAAGAAAAGGAGTACTTGTGGCACCTTAGAGACTAACCAATTTATTTGAGCATAAGCTTTCGTGAGCTCTACAGCTCACTTCGTCGGTTGCATCCGATGAAGTGAGCTGTAGCTCACGAAAGCTTATGCTCAAATAAATTGGTTAGTCTCTAAGATGCCACAAGTACTCCTTTTCTTTAAACATGTTCAGAATTTTTGTATGCACTAGACCTGAATTTAATTATTTTGATTTATAGAATTTGCTAATCAAAAGCCTTTTAGCAGTCCCTTAGAATGCGATTTTTAAAAATGCCAGTTTTCAACCTATAGTATTAAATGACATAATCATGTGGTTGAGGTTTGGTGCCTAATATGTTGGAGAGGGATGGGTGGGGGTGTGTGTGTGTATAAATTCAATATATTTATTAAAATATTTTTTAGAAGAAAAGAGAAGACTGAGAGCCTCAGTTTTAGAATTTTAATTACTCTTTCTTTTGTAACCGAGCTTTGAGGTTGCTATTTTTTATTTGTATACTGTGTCAATGACCCATTAACAAACAAGTTTAAATCTTCTACGTGGTTTGATAACAAAAGAAATTAAACAGAAACCCATAATAAAGGACCATCTCAAACCCACAAGTAATGAAATTTCTTGAGCAAAAATGTTGCCTCGAATTGTGGGTAGCATAGCATTTGTTAGTTTCAGTCTAGTTAGTTAACTGAGCCATGACGCTTTTGTAGTTCATTCCAATTTAATGAGGGGCATCTGAAACCTTTTGGGTGGGCGCTGCTGTCTGGTCAATATGGCCACTATGTGGCAGACTTTGCCAGCTAGTTGAGTAACACAGAGCTTTACATAAAACAACTGCAGGCATTTTAAAAAAATATAAAAAATAGGATATTTTTCCTAAAACAGGTATTTGGTCCTAGAAAAACTGAAAAAAGAAGATGCTGACAGAATTCATGTGTTCAGTTCGTTTTTCTATAAACGCCTTAATCAAAGAGAGAGAAGAAATCTTCATGAAACTGCAAATCTCTCGTAAGTGTGATGTATTAAGTGCTAAACACAATGAAGGCCATTAGAATAGAGACATTACACAAAACCCATAGAAACAATATATGGAATTGTATTTTAGCTGCTGATTCTAGTTAAAATCTTGGAAGTCTTATCCCAAGAATTATAAATGTAGAATATGCACTACAAATCTTTAGAAATTTTTTCTGCTAGTGCTAATATCATGAAAATATCCCAAAAGGTAGTCTTAAAAAAAAAAAAAATAGTCCAGCCAAACAAAGGTTACATGGTGCCATAAAATATTGTATAATGACATTGAATATTTATTCTCTGCTTTTGGTGTCTTACAGAGTACAGCAGAAGCGACATGGGCGAGTAAAAACATGGACACGGCATGTTGATATTTTTGAGAAGGATTTTATTTTTGTTCCCCTTAATGAAGCGTAAGAAAGAACTGCCTTTTATTAACTTTATACAGTAGAAGTTGTTTGGATTGCCAATTTTTAAATGAAAAGTATGCTTACAGTGATTGCACTTGAAGTTACAGCAGCCTTCCCTGTTTCATATGTTGAGTGTTTATCTCAAACTGGTAAAAACTTCCAAAAATGGAAGGACAGTGCGAGTGTCATAACACATGAATTATTAGGAAATATGGAGATTGAGCAAAAATGAAACAATTTTCCTGAGAGAGATCTTACTTTTCATCTAGCTTTATTTAAAACTTTCACTTCTAATCTGATTTTAGTCAGTACTGTTGGGGTTTTTAACTTTTTACATTGAAAGCTTTTTTTTTTAACTGATGGATTATGAGATGACCCCCACCCCCCACCCCAGGACATTCAAGTGGTCTGCTCTTGGCTCCAGTGGGGCCAAGCCCCCACAGCTGATACAGTTTATTATATATTATTTGTATTACCGTAGCACCTAGGAGCTCTAGTTTTGTGCTGGGTCCTGAACAAACAAAAACAGTCCCTGGTCCCAGGAGTTTGCAATCTAAGTACAAGACAAGAGATAACAGATGGATGCAGACAGACTGGGGAGTACAAGGCAACAGAGAGACAGCATTGGTCAACATAATAGGGAGTGAGGCTGCTGGTATGCAGAAACAACAGTCATTAAGTTTTTTGTAGGGATCACAGTAAAGGAGAGTTTTAAGGAGAGATTTGAAGGTAGGTAATGCAGTAGTCTTGCAGATGTTTATGGGGACTGTCTCCCAAACATGTTGGGGTAGCATGGGAGGAAGCATGAAAGTATGTTTGAAAATTTAACAGTTGGGCAAGAGAGACTACTCTTATGGGCCAATTGGAGGTGAATACTGATGGCTAAATAGCAAATGAGAGATGATAGCTCATGTGGGGATGGACTGTAAAGGGCCTTGAAAGTAAATACCAACAGCTTATGTTAGATTGGATAGAAAGGGGGGAACCAACGAGTGGATTCAAGAGGTGACATCAAAGTGACAGGTTAAGGAAATGATCTTTGAAGCTGTATTCTGAATGAATGTGAGCAGGGTAAAATTGCATTTGTGAAGACCAGAGAGAAAGATGTTGCAGTAATCAAGATGTGAGGTGATGAGAGAGTGTGGCTGAGAGTTTTAGCTGTGTGGATGAATAGAAAGGCTGTATCTTAGAGATTTATGCAGAAAGAATCACCAAGATATAGATATAGCCTGGATATAAGGATCTAAAGACAGGTCCAAGTTGAAGGTTACGGGCCTGAGGCCTTGTCAACACTACAGGGGAAATTGGATCTCAGTTACGCAATTTGAGTTACATGAATAGCGTAACTCAGATCGACGTAACTTTGATCCTACTTGCCGTGGGGTCCATACTACACGATGTCGACGAGAGACACTCTCCCGTCGACTCCCCCTACTCTTCTCGATCCGGTGGAGTATAGGAGTCGACGGGAGAGTGATCTGTGGTTGATTTAGTGGGTCTTCACTAGACCTGCTAAATCGACCACCGATGCATCGATCGCCACTCATCGATCCCTCCGTAAGTGTTCACAAGCCCTGAGTGACAATACAGATGGTGGTGGTGTCCATAGTGACTCAGAGAGGAGGTAGTGAGGAGGGTTTTTTGGGGAGAAGATTGAGATCTGTTTTTGCAGTGGTGGGCTTGAGCTGTCAGGTGGGCATCCGTGAGATGGCAGAGAGACAGGCTAGGATTTAGTCCATACAGAAGGAGACCGGTCTGGAGTAGATCTGTTGAATCGTCAGCAAGAGAAGATAGTTGAATTTTTGTTTGTGGATGAGATTTCCCAGAGATAAGGTATAGAGGAAGAAGAGAAGGGGACCAAGGACAGAGTCCTATGGAACCCCCACAGGCAGCTGGAGAGCAGAGGAAAAGGTTCCTCCAAAGGACATACTGAAGGAATGACTAGAGAAGTAGGAGGTGAACAAGGAGAAGCAGAGTGACAGAAGCCAAGGGAGGACAAGAATTCAAGAACATCGTCAACTGTGTAAAAGATGGCTGATCAAGGAGCATGAGGATGGAGTACTAGTTCAGAACCCATCTGTGACGTGGGAGAAGGAGATGTGACTTGTAGAAGGGGAAGGAAGAACGTTCTATTTTGTCAGTTTTCTCTTGGAAGAAATTGCCAAGAATCTGCATGAAGAGGGACGTGGAGGCAGTTGAAATTCTTGTCTTTGTCACTTTATTTAGGTGTAATTATTTTCCTTAATCTTTTTAAACCATCACTTTCCCTGTGTAAAAAGGCAGACTGAGTGTAAGCCTATACAGCAAAGGAAAACCTGTGGCTGGCCCTTGCCAGCTGACTCGGGCTTGGGCCATGGGGCTGTTCCTTTGTCATGTAGACTTCCAGGCTTGGGATGGTGCATGAGCCCTGTGAGCCTGAATCGACTGGGATGAGCCAGCTGCAGGTTTTTCTTTGCTGTGTAGACATACCCTTAGACATCTGCAGCTGGCCTGTGCCAGCTGACTTGGGCGTAGGCTAAGGGGCTGTAACTGTGGTGTAGATGTTCAGGTTCAGGCTCAGGCTGCAGTCCAAATTCTGGGACCCTCCCCCCTTGCAGGGTACAAGAGATGGGCTTGAGCCCAAATATCTACATTGCAGTTAAATATCCCTGCGCGCCTAAGTCAGCGGGCACAGGCCAACCATGGGTTTTTAATTGTAGTGTAGACATACCCTTGTTGTCTTCCTAATGGTCGTCAGGGAACATTAGTGTTAAGTGCTTCTCCAAGGACAAAAGCACGTTACCTTCTGCTCCCCTAACTTCCATCAAAATGAGCAAAAATATCAAGGTAATTCCCAAACTCATTTCCCCTTTTAGAAACATGAGGTTACCATTAACTCTTCAGCCAACTTTTTAAGAAAATGTGAACACTTATGGGGAAACTACAACTGGAATAATATAAAGACTGAAAACTTTGACTAAGAATCGTGACATATTTATCACAAGTGGTAGCTTTCTGAATGTTTGGAATATGAAGGGTGAGATTCTGATCTATGATTTATCAAAGCTGCGCAAAATATTGCTTGTATGCAAAAGGCCTATAAAGGAGCTCCTTAAGCCATTTTTGTCTTCCTTTGTGCGCTTGTTCAGTGGTTGGACCTAAAGAGGCAATATGATGTAGCTGACTGAGCACAGGACAAGGAATCTGAATTCTGTTCATTGCTCTGCCAATGGTTTGTTATGTAGCCTTAAGCAAGACTCTTAATCTCTCTCTTCCAGTGTTTTCATAGCTGCAAAGTGAGAATAATTCTTAATCCTGAAACATGCTATTGAGCTAGAAATATGCTTATGAGTTTAGTTGAACATTAATTTGCACAGAACTTTGAAGATGTCAGGCATTAAAAGGCGCTGTCTATACTAGAGAAATTTGGACTACTGGCATGCCTGTAACATACCCATATGTCCACACAAACTTACTCACATTGGTTCACAGACAGTCTCACACTTAGATTGTACTTCCTCTGGTCAAGACAAGTCACAATGTTGGGCTCCACTAATGCAGTGCTAGCTGATTATGAAGCAAGTCTTGGAAGAAGCCATCGTACGAGGACACTCTGCCCTGCTGGCCCAAGGCAGATGTCTGGGAGACAAAATGGTTGTCGCAGCTGAAACTCTGTAATTTGGTACACTCTTGTCCCTGAAAAGCAGGGTATTGCTTGCTCTGAGAAACAGAGAAAGGAAAAAACAAAAATGTTGATGGTCCAATCCAATATGAGCCAAGGTAACATCCACTTTGGGGCAGACATGAAAATGTCTTTCATTGAACCAGTCCCTGTCATTGGGCCTTTTCCATCTGTGGAGAAGGAGGTACTATCGGACAGCATCTAGACACCCAGTATAAGGCTTGTAAGGATGCGAATGGAGGACACCATTAGGATGGTTGAGTCCAAGGCAAGAGATATTTGAAAACCAAGAGGTGCTGGAAACCAGGCTGGGATCACAGGACCTATTAAGAATTTCTGGAGTTGCTAGTGAAGATGGTTCAGGTGGAAGAGGACTCTGGAGATGAGGGGACTTCTGTATAAGGTATATTAACTTTTTGTTTGTTTTTTATTTCTGCTGATCAGGGCTAGTTTTGCAGGCTCCTGAATGGGGGAACAGACTTCTGGGTTCATAAGATCATTGCCATAATTATGAAACTGACAGATACAGTCTCAAATGAAAGTAGAAGTCACTCCTATCATGCCCTCCAGTCTCTGCAAGTATCCTCTCTGCCTGCACAGCAGCAGGTCCTTATGCCTTCCCCATTCATCCAGCTTTGCTCCACTAGATTCCAGCAAGTAGGCAGCTCTCTCTAACCTTCCACTTGAGGCTGCATGGGCTGTTTCAAGTAAAGCCAACGTTTCTGGGAACTAACCGTGGCTAGCCTAAGTCATGCTACATGTCCATATGCAAAATTGTAGTCCACTAATTTTAAAAGTCAAACACTGAAATACAGAAAATGTAAAAGAAGAACTTCATTGCAACAAGCTAGGGCATCTTAGCCCTAGCATGTACTTGCATTATATCTGTTGTTTGATATGCCAGGCTCAGGTATCTGTTCAGTTGGCTACCTAGTTGCAAATGCATTTTGTTCTGCTTTTTGTTTAATTCATATCAACATTTGGGCACAAGCTCATTGTTTGCACACAATTAGAGCAGTTTGCTAACAGCCACAGTCAAGGGCCATGGAATTGTAGATCTTTTCTCCTCTTCCATTGTCCTCACTGCTATTCATTAAGAACAGTCAATATACAGTTTTTGTACTGCTATAACGGTCAGTTGCAGGTGTGATTTTTCTTTTTTTTAACTGATTTAGTTATACTACTATAACTCCTAATGTAGATGCAGTTAGACTAGTATAAAAGCACTCATACAAGTATAGTTTATTCCCATACAGGAAGGGTAATAAACTACCCTGCTTTAACTGCATCCGCCCAGGGGGAGTTGTACTGCTTTTTAACTATACCAGAATTATTAAAGCAGCACAATTTTTCTGTGTAGACAAGGCCAAGCAGTAACCTAAAGTAGAGAATTTATTTTTAACTAAAAAATTTTGAAATCTGCAAATTTTTGCCAATTCAGACTATTGTGTTTACCAATCAGACCAGAAGATGATGCTATGGAGCCTTCTTATGTGTGTCTAATTTTGGAGCATGTCCTTAAATTATAATCCATGAGAATAATTCAAGTATGAATTTATCCCTCTGCCCCCCTTGTTTGTTTTTGTTTTGTTTGCTGGAGACTTAACTATAAAGATTATGTTAAGATGCCTGCAATAAATGTTTCTTTAGTCCCTTTTGAAATATACCACACCCCTATCAAACGACTTCCCTGGCACCACCACACACCCATGTACATTGGTCCCAGTAATCCAACACCTCTTCCCAGTGAGCCATATTATAAATGTTGTTAATGTTCGTTTATGTCCCTATCATTTCAAATCCCAAGACAGACTGTGCCATTAATGACCTAATGCATATTAAACCTCTCCTTCTCACTTCAGTGACTACTTTTGCCGCAAGAGCATCACAGAGCAGAAAAGGAACCAGGAATCCAGGAACGCAAGTAGTCGAGTGCTTGACCATCTTCTGGGGAAGGAAAGTGAAAATGAGATCTTCCTTCATGTTTGTTGGTTTTGGTTTGGTTCTTTTAAGCACCACTCTTACCGAGTTTGAGGAACCACATACCAACATTTTATTTTTTATTTTTAAGACAACAGATTTAACCAAGAGAACAGAATATCAATGAATAAATGTACATCATGGTAGAGGAATGAAGCTGCAGGAGCAAGAGATACATGAGGAGTTCTTGAAAGAATACTTGCAGGTGCAAAGACAGCAAGCAGTCTTATCCCAACAGTAGTCCTCTGCACTTGTTAAATATGTACCACATCCTCAGGACAATACCATGGTACAGGAGAGTAGCAGCTTTTGTTGGGCTGCCACCTAAACTTGTATGTTCCCTTCCGTCTGTTCTCATAGCACTCCACTTGTGCAGGCAATCAAGACAAAGAGAATGGGAATCCCCAGCACATGACTTTCTTGTCTCTGCAGTCTGGAAATATTTCATTGTTGCTTTTTGTATTTTCAGTGGCTTATTTTTGCCGTTGTGGGCTTAATAAATTTGATTTGTGCCTTTTATTTCTGTGTTAAGTTGATCTATCCACCATACTTCAATTTACCTTCTATACATCACCATTTCACTACTCCCTAGCCTCCCTTATACAGACTCCTACATTTAAAAAACTGATGAATAAAAGCATATTTACTATAATAAGATAAAATTCACCATTAACAAAAGAAAAAAATATTTAATAGCCGCAAATACCAACGGTTAGAATCATAGAACTGGAAGGGACCTCGGGAGGTGATCTAGACCAGTCCCCTGCACTCAAGGCAGGACTAAATATTATCTAGACCATCCCTAACAGGTGTTTGTCCAACCTGCTCTTAAAAATCCTCAATTACGGAGATTCCACCACCTCCCTAGGCAATTTATTCCAGTGCTTAACCACGCTGACAAGACGTTTTTCTTAATGTCCAACCTAAACCGCCCTTGTTTCAATTTAAGCCCATTGCTTCTTGTCCTGTCCTCAGTGGTTAAGGAGAACAATTTTTTTCCTTCCTCCTTGTAACAACCTTTTTATGTACTTGAAAACTGTTATGTCCCCTCTCAGTCTTCTCTTCTCCAGACTAAACAAACCCAGTTTTTTTCAATCATCCCTCATAGGTCATGTTTTCTAGACCTTTAATAATTTTTGTTGCTCTTCTCTGGACTTTCTCCAATTAGTCCACATCTTTCCTGAAATGTGGTGCCCAGAACTGGACATAGTACTCCAGTTGAGACCTAATCAGCACGGAGTAGAGTGGAAGAATTTCATCTCGTGTCTTGCTTACAACACTCCTGCTAATACATCCCAGAATGATGGTGGTTGTTTTTTTTGTTTGTTTTTTGCAGCAGTGTTACACTGTTGACTCATATTTTGCTTGTGATGCACTATGACCACCAGATCCCTTTCTGCAGTACTGCTTCCTAGGCAGTCATTTCCCATTTTGTATGTGTGCAACTGATTGTTCCTTCCTAAGTGAAGTACTTTGCATTTGTCCTGATTGAATTTCATCCTATTTACTTCAGACCATTTCTCCAGTTTGTCTAGACCATTTTGAATTTTAATCCTATCTTCCAAAGCACTTGCAACCCCTCCCAGCTTGATACCATCTGCAAACTTTGTAAGTGTACTCTCTATGCCATTATCTAAATCATTGATGATGATATTGAACAGAACCGGACCCAGAACTGATCCCTGTGGGACCCCACTTGTTATGCCCTTCCAGTAGGAGTCTGAACCACTGGTAACTACTGTCTGGGAACGATTTTCCAACCAGTTATTTCTGTCTTTCAGGTTCCAGCATGTTCAGTCCCCTACATCCTCCCAGGTATTGGCAAAATATGAGCCCAAAGCATCTCTGATCTGATTTGCATACCTATTTCAAACAACATGTTAAGCCTCCACTTCAGGTTGTGCTCCCCAACTATGTTTGTTAAGTGCTGGATGCCTTATGGCCTCCTTACTGTATAGTCTGTTAAGCACTTCCACCTGGCATTCGCGGATGTGCAGAATACATCAAGAAGATATTAAAATACTCATATTGCTAATTGTATTGTGATTGCATGTTAGATGCTGCCATTTTGTGTTGAGTCTTCCAAGTGCACAAGGATGGCCTTGTAATGAAAGCACTGAACTGGGACTCAGGAGATCTGGGTCCCAGCTCAGCCACAGACTTTTTATATGACCTTAAGCAGCCATTTAATCTCTTTTGTCTCCATTTTCCATTTGTGAACTGAGTATTATAATAATTTCTTACCTACAGGGTAAGAAAAATTGGGGTAAAATTGGGGTAAAATTGTTTGAGACAGCTTCAGGCGTTCTGGTAATGGAGGTCATATACATGCTTATATAAACCATCCTGCACCTGCTGGATGTGTAGTTGAACTAACTTCTGTCTGCATTGGGGTATGTCTTTGTGACCCAGGTAAGGAGTGGGTATGGAGGGTCACTGAAAATCACTGTTGGGATAGAAATCCAGTTAATTTCAGTGATGTAGGAAGGGAAGTGTGCTTCAGTGTGTTCCTAAAAAGTGCAAAGTGTTTAAAAATTCTTACATGATGCATATTGCCTGGCAACTCCTTTGAACATCTAGGAACCAACTATGATGATCTAGTAAGATCATCACCCAACCTTTTTCCTTTAATGCACTCCTGGTCTTGATGGAGTGGGCACAGAATGGACACTTCTTTTTCTTCTGTAACTGCAGCACAATTCAGGTGAACCAGTTACTCAAATCTCTCGATGATCGCAGACATATTTGCTAGTTGATAAATTGCAGTGTAGAGATCCATTGCAACAGCATGCACTGTAAACTTGCCAAATCAAACTGATGCCTGGGGTAATCACACTGATTTTTCTGTGGTCAGCAGAGCTCTTTCTGGTGGTCTGATACCACATTTGTAAGGACTTGCTCCCCATAAAGGCACAAAAGTTTTTGGTCTCTTGCGATGTCACTGCTGTTCATACCAGGTCTCAGACAACTCTGTATCATCATTCTGTCAGGGACCAAACTTACTGCTCCACCTGGTTAGCTCCATCTTGAGGAACAATTACTCCAAGGACCAAGAAACATCTAGAGAATCTTTCACAATCATAGTATAAATTCCAATAATTGCTGATCATCTTTGACGTTACTTGTCAGTTGTACTGCCAACATATAAGACCTCTGCTAAGCAGCCTGAGATGATTCACTTTTGAGGAGTTTCAGCCAAAAAGAGCAAACTATAATTATTTGCCCTGGCCTTCATTTTGAGGATATGTCTTCTCAATTGCTGAGTTTCTGATGGAGTTGCTGAAGTTGGACCATCTGCTTCCAGGAAGCCTTTTTGAAATCTCCCACAAGCCACTGTTTTCGGGAGTTTTTCCAGGAACTGTGGGATAAGTATACAGAAGACAGTTGAACTGCAATGGCTGGGTAGAGAAGTGTGTGGACACAGGGCAGAATTGACCTCAGAACAGGATGGACAGTTTAGACACAACTACTCCGATGCCATTTACACCAGTACAATCGTACTGGTTCAGCTGCCAGTGTTTCAACTCTCCAGTATGGAGACAGCCTAGAAATCAAAATTTGAAACTGATGTTACTTGCATTCAGATGCTAGTAAACAATCAGTCTGTTTAGAGAATTGGTGATAAAGTATACAGTTAACAATACACAACCCATACTTGACAAAGCAATACTGGAATTTGGCATAGTATCTGCAACTAATAAGCTTATGGTTGTGCATCTAGTAAGTGCTGGAAGGAATAAGAAATGGATAAAATGCAAAAGGACATAAGTGTGATTTTCTAAAACAAAATTAGGAGCCTAAGTGCCATTGACTTTCAATGATATTTTGGCTTTCTGAGTGCCCAAGTCACTTTTAAAAATGGCCCTTAAGTGCCCTGGGAGTCTAAGAGCTTTTGAAAATTTTACCCAAAGTCAGTTTTTTTCTTAGAGAAAGCCACTAGCTAAAACTCTTTAGTTATTGCTGCATCTGTATAAAGCACTGTTTGGCTTTGTTTTGTTTGTGTTACAATAGCTCCAGGAGAGCTCAATCAGATCAGCCCCCTCACCCCGCCCCCCCAATCTCTAATTGGCTGTCACTCCATGTGTGATTGTGTGGAGGTGCAGGCTCTCAGTGAAACCTGTAATGGCAAAGGGATTAAACATCTGCTGTGGAAGAAACTGGGGTTTCCCCCAGTTTTTCATTTTTACTTTTATTTTTTTTGACACTGGTGTGGAAGAAGTGTAAACTCTCTTGTCCTGTGGCGTCACACACTCTGATGGTGGCAGCATTGTCCCCACTTCTCCCTCCTCTGTTTTTTCCTCCACCAGAGGCTACATGGTATTGGGAGAGGTGTGTGGGGTCATACTTATAATTGGAGGGTGTAGGGAGCTGGAGATGGTGGGCTGGTCGTGCCAGCAACAGTCAAGACTGATTGACTGAACATGCAGGCTGGGCTGCAAGCACTGAATCTCCGGGGGGGGGGGAAATGAGATGCAGCTGTAAAACATCAGCTCTTCAGTTAACAAAAGACACTGGAGGAGGAAACGTCTATATTTAAGCTTCAGAGGAGGAAAAGAAGTCATAAACAATGAATGAAAGAAATATGCAGACAGTGCCCCTGTTTAACTAAACCTATCCCATTAATGACTTTGGTGGTGGCTAGCTAAGTACATGGACTAATTCTGCCTTCGGAGAATGTTATGGATGCTTAAAGCAAATCTGTTCAGGAAAGTGGAAAAACAAACCAACTCCCATTCCCAATAGTCATTGCTAACTACAATTTTTGCCACTTTATTTCTGATAACTTTAAACATTAAATCAATATAAACTTACTAATTCATTTTTCTTTTGCAGTGCTCACTGGTTTTTAGCTGTCATCTGTTTTCCTGGTTTAGAAAAACCCAGATATGAACCAAATCCCCACTACCATGAAAGTGCACCAATGCAAATAAAAGCATCCTCTTCAGAGAGAGAGAGCAGCACTCCATCTCCTTTGCCAAATGAGTTGGATTCATCTTCACAAAGCTCTCCTTCCAAGTCTACAGTAAAAAGGACACTGAACAAAAAACTTCATGTAGCTTTAACTGACACAAACAGGGAAATGGAAGACAGTGAGTCGCTATATTGTAGAAGAAGCCCTTGTAGGGGAAAAAGTGGAATTAGAAAAGTAAATCAAATAGACAGTGATTCAGAAGAACCTAGGACCATGGAATCTGCATGTCATAAACTTGATCATAGGACTGCAGATGAGAATGGCATGCAGAGTGAATACACAACTGCTGTACAACCTATGGGTATGTACATTTAAAATCTATTTCGATGTGCTTTAGGATGAAAGATTCAGCGTTCCTATTATCAGAAGACAGGTATCTCAGCTGTGGAATCTTGGTTCTTCTCTCTTGTACGTATGTATTATACAGTTTCACATACTTTTTTCTGCATTCAGCGCACAAGATGGACAACTCAGGAAATGAGGCTATTTAATTTTTGTATCCTCCATCTATCAATATATGGGCCTCTCCCCATACCTGCCTTACCACACATCATCTAATCCATGCATGATAAGAGATTAATTTCCTCATGAGCTTTCTGTGTTACTTAACACTGTTGTGTGAATGCTTCACAAAGATGATGTATTTATCTTTACCACATCCCTGTAAGTTAGGTGGTTTTATGCCATTTCACAGATGGGCACAGACAGAAAGATGAGAGCCAGCATTTTCAAAAGTGTTCACAAAGTTTTGGGTACCACAGTGATTGGCTGACCAACTTGACACCTCTAGTCTGACTTTATTTTTTTTAGAGGTACTGAGCAGCTGCAGCTCCCATGGAATTTAGTTGCAGTTGAGAGTACCATGGCTCAGGTTGGGCACCCAGAAAATGAGGAACCTATAACTAGTGGTTCCCTGTGAATATTTGGAGGTTACTGACTTGTCTAGCATTACTTAAGAATCTATGGTAAAGCCAGGGATAAAACATTACATCCTTTCTTTTCCTGTAGTCCCTGGCTTCATTCACTGCACATCTACCAACTTCTGCTACAAATGAGGGTTAAATATCAACAACCTAATTTGTTACACAAACCTGAATAATTTGCTGAACATCATTCATCCCATTCCGTGCACTGAGCGAGGCAGCGGTCCTGTGGAAAAAAACAGTTTGTGACCATGGAATTTAAAAATTGTATCATCATACATATGCCACAAGGGGGCCACATTAAAATTGCACAGGCAGCCCTATGTCTGGTGTTTCCTAACTTTTGCATGCTGGATTTTGCAACCTTTAACGTTCTTTTAAATATAGTGATGTAACGTATGTGAGATCCTACATTTGAAAAGAAACAGAAATGAAAACAATTGTCATGTAGTCACCGTGCCACCCTTAGAGGGTGCCCTTAGTGTGCTGTCCCTCTGCATAGGGCAAGCTCCAGTGGCCAGCTTTTCTGTGGAGGCTGCTTCCAGCAGTGGTCCTAGTCTGGAAGAGCACTTTCACTAAGGTAGGGGTTCTCAAACTGGGGGTTGGGACCCCTGAGGGGGTTGTGAGGTGGTTACGTGGGGGGTCATGAGCTGTCAGCCTCCACCCCAAACCCGGCTTTGCCTCCAGCATTTATAATGGTGTTAAATATATAAACAAGTGTTTCTAATCTATAAGGGGGGCTGCACTTAGAGGCTTGCTATGTGAAAGGGATCACCAGTACAATAGTTTGAGAACCACTGCACTAAGGGGAGTTCAAGAGCTGCCATTGTATCAGGTAAAGGCACATGAGTGGGAAGAGTGGTCCTTGTGTTCTTTCTTCTCATAGTCAGAGATTAAGGTCAGGAGGGGCTGCCAGATCATATAGTCTAAATCCGGTTTATCACAGGACACTGATCCAGCACGCTAAATGTACTAAATCCAACAACCAGAATTAAAGCAAAGTATTACAATCCTCAAGAGACTGAACTATTGTGTGCCATGGACAGAAAACAGGAGGGACCGAGGTGCACCAGTATCTGAGACTCCTGCAGTGGCAGGGAACTGATTAAGTGCACGGGGCCGGGCACTGTTGAACCAGAAATCTTTCTGGAGAGACTTTGGCTCAAGTGCCTCAAAGACTTACGTTTTGATTAGTCCCATTGACTTCAGTTGGATTACTCAGTGGGCAAGTTCAGCACCTGCATAAATCTTTGCAGAGTACGGCACTTGGTCTTTCTGATAATATTACAGAATTAGTGGATGGTGATAATGCAGTAAACATAATGCAATTTATTTTAGTAAAGCTGTTAATACTATCATGAAATATTACTTTAAAAATGACGTAAATTGTCTTGGTTAAGAACATCTCAGAACCTTCAGTTAGTTTCCAAAAATGGTAGTCCTAAATGGGAATGCATTTGAATTGTGAGGGATGTCTAGTGAGGTAGTACAGGGATCATGTTAGTTTTGATCTTTGTATGCAGTCTTAATTATGTTAATGAGGGAGTTTAAGAGGAGATTTAATTTTTCTATGGAATATAAATTCTGTTATTCTATAAATATAAGTATGTATGAAACTTCGAAGTTTCATTAAAATTTGATTGTATAAAACTTCAGAGAACAGTTGCCGCAGTTGTGCAGCTTTTCTCTGTTTTTTTTCGTTTCCTTTCTGTTCCAAGCAAGAGACTCCCTCAGCTCTTCAGTCAGCATCATAGTGGAAAGGGAAGAGGAGGAAGAAGGAAATGTGTCAAAATGTATTATTACATATTTGATGCCTGTGAATTATTTCTTAAAGTTCAATTTAGACTTCTAAGTGACTAAGACGCTTTTGAATATGGGACTTAAGGGCCCTAAGTCTGGTAGGTGCTTTTGAAAATTGTTCCCATGTTCTCAAAACTTGAATTTGGACATGTGTTGGCTTTTTGTTTTTTACCTCAAGTTTTTAGCTTGCTTATGCAAAATATCTGCACTGTCAACCTTATTCAAAGGGAATAATATTTCAAAATGCTGTACTAGTGGTAAAATTATAATGGCTGGTGAATGTAGTGGCTGCTAAAGTTAAGAATACAGAATAATTTCTAGAACGACCCCATCTTCATATGCTAATAATTTCCCTAATTTTAGCCTTTGTGCCTGAAATTTTCCATTCTTGATGTCTGCCTCAAAGTGAAACTTTTCAAAAAAGGTTTGAACAAAATATGTATTGTCAAGTGTCTGAGTTATGGGAGGGAGAAGAAAATGCAATTTTTCCACAAATTTTGTTAGTTGTGATTTATGAGGTGGCTCACAGTTGCTAATCCTTTACAATTCAAATTTGACATCCATAACTTTCGTTACGTGCTTTGCCCAGTTGCTTTAATGACTCATAAGATGATGGAATTTCAGTAGAACCTCAGAGTTACAAACACCAGAGTTACGAACTGACCAGTCAACCACACAGGTCATTTGGAACTGGAAGTACACAACCAGGCAGCAGCAGAGACCCCCCCCCCCCAAAAAAAATTACATTACTGTGTTAAACGACTAAAAAAATAAATAAAGGGAAAGCATTTTTCTTCTGCATAGTAATGTTTGAAAGCTATATTAAGTCAATGTTCAGTTGTAAACTTTTGGAAGAACAACCATAATGTTTTGTTCAGAGTTATGAACAACCTCCATTCCTGAGGTGTTTGTAACTCTGAGGTTCTACTGTATGTTCTAATATCCTTTTCCTCCTTGCTCCCCAGGTACCTATGCCATAGAAAAGTCACATTTTAAACTATTAAGTTAAACCCCTAGATATTGGGTGTAGGTGAACCTCTTTTTAAATGCATAGCTGTGTTTCCAGCTCCAGTTTATCACCAGTCTTGTTATAGTCTTATTCAATCTTATTTTCACCAGGTGTGGCTTTAAGAAAAATATCAAGTATCAGCTTCCTTTTTTTAAAATGAAAGTTTCTAGTCCTTTATCGTACTGAGAAGTCTGAAAACATGAAACAAGTGTACTCCAAAGGCTCAGAAATAAGCAGACAAATAAAAACTCATATATATTTAACGTGTGTGTGTGTGTGTGTATACAAAGTATGAGATTGTAAAACAGATCTCATTTATTTGTGGGCCTGTCCCATGCTATTGGAATGCATGGGGCTGGCAGCTATAGCATAGTGAAAAAACATAGGTTTCTGAATTGCTCCAACTCAGTCATACCAACATTTTGGGGGAAAAAACAGGTTCTGTAAAAGTAAAGCCCCACTTCCTGTTCCTGCTTTCATCTTTAAAATACCCATTTAGGTTAAGGGAGTGAGTCCTGACCTGTACTCTCTCTAGGCAAATTACTTTAAAACTATGCCTTAGTTAAATCATGTGTAAAATAAGACCAGTAATGTTTTAACTCACCTTTGGCAAGTGCTTTGAATCCTACCAAAAAAAAAGGACTTTAAGTACAAAATATTACTAGTTTTGTTTTGATAGATGCAGGAAGTAAAGCACAGAAAGGGTAACTTGTTTGTGTGGGAAAACATTGAGTACATTAGGCAAAGGTTTCATGGAGAAGAACTGAGCTGTAATGCTGTGATCATGCACCAAGTCACATCATGTCTCTGCTTTCTCATCTGTAACACTGGTATATTTATTTACCTACTTCACAAGGACTCTGAGACTAGTGTTTTGTAAAGTTCCTTTGGAAACGTAAAGCTTTAAGGAAGTAATTTGCAAAGCAGAGTTTTGCTAGTGACATAAACACATGTAGCTTAGTTTCACTAGTTATTGTTTTGGTCTAGGTCTAAAGATTTTGAATCAAAACACTTTCTGAAATGCTATTTGTGAGGAACACTTCACTTAGTCCATTATGAGGTTATAAAAATGATGTTGTATTTGATTTTTAAATGTCTGGCTATCTGTGTTTAATACAGATGGCTTGCACAAAATCAGGCTGAACTATAGTGAAGACTCCACTGATGGCAGTAAACTAAATGAAGATGAGCTTATAGATTTTTCTGAAGATCAAGATAACCAGGTAAAGAATTTAACAACGTTGTTTAGGTAATGTGTAATATTGTTCCCCTTCTGAAGAACAAAAATCAGATTGTATGTGTGAATAGTGTTTTTAAAAGCAGTATGCAGATAGTAAATTACGTATTGTGTGAAACCTAGATTTGACATTTGTAAGGTTAGAACCTAGAACATTTGTTGCTCAGTATTAGAATTATACTTGCATCTTAACTGCTAGAAGATTAATGATACACTCTTTCACAAAATTGGCTCAGTAAGAATCTGCTGTACAGATCATGCACTATGCTTCGTGCACTATTGCTTATTGATCATGGACTGTAATGATTTAGCTGAGGTTTAGAGAGCAGTGACTATTACTTTCCCTCAGTTCCTCTGCTTCTGTCTTCATAGCAGGTCCTGGAACCATCCACTCTCTGTTCTTTAAATGCCATTCCTTGGCAATAGACCGACTTCGTAGGTAGATGTTAGCCTTTTTCTTTTTCTTTTTTCTTTTTTAATATTAATTTTAAAAAGGGGGTTTTGTCTAGGTTTGTTGTCTTTCACTCTCCACTCCCAAACCAGAGGATCAGAAGAAAACATTGGGATTTAAAAAATGTAGGGTCTTAAATAGTGGGAAAATGTCCTTTACAAACCCATTTTAGGCCATTGTTTTGAGGTCCTGGGAGGGAGGACATTCTTCCAGGCTTTTGAAGGCTGTATTGTCCTTCCAGAAGGTATACAAAAAGTTATCCTCCCTTAAGAGGCCATCAGAATTGAATCAGTACCGGTGCAGGTCTTCACATCTGAAATCAAAGGATCAGAGACCCTCAAATCCTTTCACATAAGTGATAGGAGTCTTCTGTTCTACCATTTATCTCCCTCTCCAAAAAAGAGACTCAAGAGTACATCATACCTTGGGATTGAAGTTTTCTTAAGCAGTATTCTTCCTACTGAGTCCAGCATACTGAATAATCTTTCTCAAGGTTTGCATTTGTGGGGTGTTTTTGTGTGTGGTCAAAACCTCATATCTGGGCTGAAACCTAAACGGCTGTTGCAGATAGACTAAACTCATCTTTCCCAACTCATGACTGTGCCGAGGTCTGCTTTAAGCCTTCCCCCAAACGGACTCCTTATTGTCTTTTCTCTTGCACTCCCTAAATCCTCGATGAAAAGGGAACCTTTGCTGGGAGCAGATTGAGAGTCCGTCAGAGGGATGGGCAGAGAGTCTGAGTTGGGGCTGGTGGAGGGTGGCAGTCAGGAGAATGGTATAGGCAGCCTCTGCCTTGGTCCTTGCATTTTGGGAGGAGAAGGGGATATGTTGAATCTTGTTGTAGCAGCAGCTCAGGATTCAGCCTGGATTTGAAGTTATTATTCCCATCTATCAGAATTTGCCAGAACTAGAATAGAAACAGGTAAGTTGAGCTAAAATATATAGAGGCTGACTGCAGTAGAAACCTTTAAGAAGGCACAGAAATAGGCGAAATGTGCATGACACTGATGCCAGAGAACAACCATCTAAACTCTCCCTCAACCTGGCAACACATTGCATTATGAGTTGGCTAATTCTGTCCAAAAGATTTTCAAACAATTTTGCTATACTTCTTTGTTTTATTTTTTGAAAAGCCGTCTTCTTTCCTGTAACAAAAATGGTCCTCGGTGCTAGTCAAGGAGTTTCTCTTCAAAACGCAAGAAGATCCATGTGTAATGTTGCATTATTAAATACACGTAAACACTGACAGAATTCTCATCTATAAAAGTTTTGTCTTCTCCTATAAAGGCAAAACCTTTGCACTGAAGATTGCTCAGAAGAGTGATATAAGTGAATAAAATATGAACCTGAAGAGCAAGTTCTTCTTCGAGTGATTGTTCACGTGCATTCCACAGTAGGTGTGTGTGCTTGCCACATGCACCGGTGCCAGAAGTTTTTCCCCTAGCAGTACCCATAGGGGGAGCACCGCTGCGCCCCCTGGAGTGGCGCCTCCATGGTGCGGTATAAGGGGAGCTGCGTGCTCCCTCCACCCTCAGTTCCTTCTTGCACCAGTGAAGGTGCATTGGAACTACACTGCTCCAACTTAGCTGTAGCTCGTCCCCAGAACTTTTCAGTTCGCTTAGTGCTAGTACTGTTGTTAGTCAGTTCTTTCAGTCAGTTCAGTTAGCTAGAGTACCCTGGCCGGGACATGCCCCAGGCTTCAAGTTGTGCGACACTTGCAGGCGTTCTATGCCAAGAAGTGACCCGCACGCGGATTGCCTATGCTATTTGGGTGAGACTCACATCAGCGACCGCTGTAAGATTTGTAGATCTTTTAAACCCCGAACAAAAAAGGGAAAGAGACATTAGACTCCGGTCCATTCTCATGGAGTCAGCGCGGACCCTGGCGCACCACACCGATTTGGCTCCTGGCACCGCGACTTCGATATGTGGCGACCCTTCAGTGCCTTCCACTAGCTGGTACCACTCCCCATCTACGGGACACAAGAAGTCGAGGAAAGGCCCAACGTCGCAGCGGCATCGAGAGAAAGTAGGGGCAGAGGCTAGACCCATGTCAGGCAGCCCTCATTCCTCTCCAGCCCCTAGGCCTCTAACTCATGTTGAGAGGAGTAGCCTGGCCACGTCGGGTCAGGCCTCTTCGGATGTCCAGATGCCTTCGACGCCGGAGGCCTTGCAGATGTCATGACCATGCCGGTACCAGGGGTGCTGCCGGTGTCAGGCTCCCACTCCAGAGGCAAACTGTCGCTGGGCTCCCCACAATCGCCCCCAGCTCGGCGCAGGTCTCAGACAGGAGACCGACCCCGCTCTCCGCCCAGCGATCGTTCAGCAATGCACGAGGACTGTATCCCGTCGACACCTGCTAGACTGTCTGATTGGGTGCCGTCTGAACAGGGCTCCCAGCACCGTTCCATACTGCGAAGCAATTACCGACATGACCAAGAAAGGCATTGCAGACGGTCACCGAGTCGTTGGGGCTACTGCAATCGGTCATGACATGGGCGCTGTTGCCGCTTCCGGTCAGACTCCTGCTCTTGCTCCATGCCAAGACACTGCCCCTGCAGCTTGAGGCGTAGATTGCTGGCACTGCACTGTTGAAGGTCCGTGTGTTGGAGCAGATCGTGGAGCAGCAGCTATGAGCAGTACTTCTCCTCTGCATCGGGGTCGCGGTCCTGTGGACGCTGTCACTCCAGGCACCGCCGTTCCTCCCACAATAGTGCCAGGTCACTTATCAGCCCAACCTCTGCTCGCAGCCGCTCCTCCTTTGGTCAGCCTAGTCAAGCCAACCAGCCGGTGCCGCAGCAGGGGCAGTGGCACGGGGCCCCATGGCAAGGGCAGTGGTACCAGTGGGCACCGTGGCCTCTGACGCAGCCCCAGGTGGGGGCTCGCTCAGTAACCGGAGCTTCAGAGGTGCCATCAGCCTCGCTGTCTTGGCCCCCAGGAGCTAAATGAGTGGGACATACATCCTCGGCGCCGCACCCGGAGTCCGACTAAGGGGTGGACCCTCCGGTGCCGGCAGACACTCAGAGCTCTGTGCCAGCCTTGTCTCCCGCTCCGGATGACACAGTTGCATCCCCTCTGCCCCGCAGGAGGACTTCAGAGCACACCAGGAGCTCCTGAGAAGGGTAGCATTGAGCCTTAACCTCCAAGCAGAGGAGATGGAGGGGCCCTCAGACTCCCTTTTTAATGTCCTGTCCTCCCCGGTGCCGGGCGGGGTGGCTTTGCCCCTCCATGAGGGGGTAGCAAACATTTCGAACACCATGTGGCAAACGCTGGCTTCCCTGGCCCCCATTTCAAAGAAGGCAGAGCACAAATATTTTGTACCCACCCAAGGGCATGAATACCTTTATTCCCCGCCCCGGCACCCAACTCCCTGGTGGTCGAATCTGTCAACCACGGAGAGATACAGGGCCAACCAGCTCCCACGCCCAAAAATAAATATTCAAGGAGACTGGACTCTTTCGGTAGGAAGTTGTATTCATCTTCCAGCTTCCAGCTGCAGGTGGCTAACCACCAAGCTCTCCTGAGCAGATACGAATTTAAGTTGTGGGGCTCACTGCCAAAATTCGAGGTCTCCCTCCCGGAGTGAGACAAGAAAGAGTTCAAGGCGCTGCTGGAGGAGGGTGCGGCTGCCGCCAAAGCTGCCCTACAGGCAGCATTGGGTGTGGTGGACGTGGCTGCTCGATCCATGGCCTTGGCAATATTCATGCGGAGGGCATCATGGCTCCTGCTGTCCGGGCTATCCACGGAGTCCTAGTCAATTATGCAGGATCTCCCGTTTGATGAGAACGGGAGATCCTGCATAACAAACAGATGCATAACAAACGTCCCGCAGAACAAACGGATGCCAGGCTGCATGGCATGAAGGATTCCCGCACGATCTTGCAAACCCACGGCCTTTATGTACCGCTGGCCAAAGCCAAGTTCAAGCCATAGCAGGCCCCTACCCAGGCTTCTCAGTCTAGATATGAGCCCGCCTGTAACAGGTCTAAGGACCGGAAGGAGCGCCCTCAACAGCAGTCGTGTCCTGCCCCACAACCTGGGTCCTCTAAGGGCAAGCAGTTGGGGAAAAAGACGTTTTTGATGGGGTGCCGGGGGTAGCTGGGCAACTCCCGAGGGGACTCCCCCGTCAATAAAGCTTCCCTTCCGCAATCACTTGTGTGCTTTTTCTCTTGGAATGGTTGCGACTAACCTTGGACCAATGGGTCCTCAACACCATCTCTCGGGGCTACATGCTACAGTTTGTCTCGCCCCTGCCCAACCGTCCTCATCCCTCACTGGTCTTGGGGACCCATCACATGTGGACCTGTTGGAGCAGGAGGTGGGCCAGCTCCTCAGTCTGGGAGCTGTGGAAATTATGCCTGGGGAGTTCAAGGGCAAGGGGGCTTACTCCCATTATTTCCTTATCCCCAAGGCGAAAGGGGGTCTCAGGCCTATCCTAGATCTGCGGGACCTGAACCAGTTCACGGTCAAGCTCAAGTTCCACATGATCTCCCTGGCCTCTATCATACCCTTCCTAGACCCTGGAGATTGATATGCGGCCCTGGACCTGCAGGACACGTATTTCCATATTCATATATTCGAGGGGCACAGGCGCTTCCTCCGGTTCCTAGTGGGGCAGAACACCGTCAGTTCACGGTCCTCCCATTTGGCCTATCCACTGCCCCCAGGGTGTTCACGAAGTGTATGTTGGTGGTGGCGGCCTACCTCAGGTGCTGGGAGGTCCAGATCTTCCCCTACCTGGACTGGCTGGTCAAGGGCAGCTCCTGGTTGCAGATGCAGGACCACTTGGTGCTCCTTCTGTCCACTTGTGCCAACCTGGGTCTGTTGGTAAACAAGGCCAAGTCAACATTAGTTCCAGTCCAGCACATAGAGTTCATCGGGGCGCTCCTGATGCCTTGACGGCCATGGCCTCCCTCCCGCTGGGCAGGTTCGAGACCCTAAAAGGGCTAATCGCCTCAATCTTGAAATTCCCCATGACAACGACCAGGGCGTGCCTACAGCTCCTGGGTCACATGTCGGCATGCACGTACATAGTACGCCACGCCAGACTCCGGATGAGGCCCTTCCAACTTTGGTTGGCCTAACAGTTCTTCCAGGCCCAGGACAGTATGGACAAAGTCCTCACCATGCCCGACCTGGTGATTGCCTCCCTACAGTGGTGGTCCTCCCTGAGCAACATGCTCCACGGGGTCCCCTTCCAGGACTTGGCCCCATCACCGGACCTAGGTTGCGTCAGACCTGGGTTGGGCGGCCCATATGGGGACAGTTCAGACCCAAGGGCTGTGGTCGACCACGAAGTTGTCCCTCCACATAAACGTCAGGGAGCTCAGGGCGGTACTCCTGGCGTGTGTGGCTTTCCGCTCACACTTAAAGGGCAAGATAATCAGGGTCTTCATGGACAACATGGCCTCAATATTTTACATCAACAGGCAAGGCGGGACCTGGTCCTTGGCCCTCTGCCAAGAAGCCTTCAGGCTGTGGGACTTCTGTATAGCCCACATCATCTCCCTGAGGGCCTTCCACCTGCCGGGAGCCCGCAACACGTGGGCCGATCATTTGAGCAGGGATTTCTCCTCCCCTCACGAGTGGTCTCTCCACTCAGAGGTGACTCACCAGACCTTCCCCCACTTACCGCTCATCAGCAAGGTCCTAGAAAAGGTGTAGTTAGACAAGGCACAGCTTTAATCGCCCCAGCTTGGCCCCAGCAGCATTGGTACGGGACCCTCGTGAGCCTAGTTGTGGCCCCACCGCGGCTGTTGCCTCTCCGCCGGGACTTGCTCTCCCAGAACTGAGGCCATCTCCTCCACCCCAATTTAGAGGCTCTCCACCTCACACCGTGGCTGCTCAATGGCTAGGCGGGGAGGAGCGGGTGTGTTCAGAAGGGGTCCAACGCGTCCTTGTGGAAAGTCGGCAGCCATCCACAAGCCGAGCCTACTTGGCAAAGTGGTCCAGGTTCTCCAGGTGGGCTGTTGAGTGGGGTGTTTCCCCAACAGCCACCCCAATTAATCTTTTATCCTGGATTACCTCCTCCACCTTGGGACCCAGGCCCGGGCCCCCTCCTCAGTCAGGGTGCACCTGGCAGCCATATCGGCCTTCCATCCGCTGGTGCAATGTCGTACGGTGTTCTCCCATACTTTGACCTGACGGTTCCTCAAGGGATTGGACCGTCTTTTCCTATATTCTAGGCCCCCTGTCCCACAGTGGGATTTGAACTTGGTGTTGTCCCATCTCACGGGACCCCCCTTCGAACCTCTGGCCAAGTGCTCCTGGTCTCATCTTTCATGGAATGTGGCCTTCCTGGTTGCCATCACGTCGGCCAGGTGGGTATCGGAGCTCAGGGGTCTGACCTCTGGACCCCCGTACACGGTTTTTCACAAGGATAAGGTCCAGCTTGGTCCACACCCTGCGTTCCTCTCTAAGGTGGTCTCCGCCTTTCACATGGGTCAGATCATCTTCCTGCCTGTCCTCTGCCCCAAGCCTCACGCGTCCAATGAGGAACACCACCTCCACACGCTCAGTGTGCATAGGGCGCTGGCTTTCTACCTGGAACGGACTAAGCCGTTCAGGAATTCTTCACAACTGTTTGTTGCTTCGGCTGAGCGCATGAAGGGGCGGTCGATCTCCACCCAGCGCCTCTCTCGCTGGATCATCTCGTGCATCTGCACCTGTTATGATCTGGCAGGAGTTCCCCCGCCACCGATCGTGAAGGCACACTTGACGCGGGCACAGGCCTTGTCAGCTGCCTTCGTGGCCCGCATCCCAATTCAGGACATCCGTAAGGCCACTGCCTGGTCCTCTGTTCACACGTTCACCTCGCACTATGCGATTGTATCCCAAACCAGGGATGACGCTGGGTTCGATAGGGCTGTACTCCGTCCTGGGAATGTTGAACTCCTACCCACCTCCAACAGATATAGCTTGGAATCACCTACTGTGGAATACACGTGAGCAATTACTCAAAGAAGAAAAGACAGTTACCTTTTTCCGTAACTGGTGTTCTTCGAGATGTGTTGCTCATGTCTATTCCATATCCCGCCCTCCTTCCCCTCTGTTGGAGTTGTCCGGCAAGAAGGAACCAAGGGTGGGGGGAGCGTGCAGCTCCCCTTATACCACGCCATGGAGGCGCCACTCCAGGGGGCTCAGCGATGCTCCTACTATGGGTACTGCTAGGGAAAAACTTCCAGCACCGGTGCACATGGCGAGCACTCACACCTACTGTGGAATAGACATGAGCAACACATCTCAAAGAACACCAGTTACGGAAAAGGTAACTATCTTTTTCTGGTAGTCTTTTTATCTTTGCATATATAAACAGTATGAATGTCACTTCCATGGAAATTCAGCTTAGGCTACTTGAAATATCCCAACCTGAGTATTTTAGCTTGTTGTGTTGAGTATCAGTTCCCAATCCTGGTAGGTTTGCTGAGTCTCCTCAATAGGAAACTGACAAGAAGTAATGTTAGCTGAAAGTTGGATGGTGCAAAATTTACTGTTAATTTGTGGGAGCAAACTGTGCTAAACTTGAGTTCCTTGTCTTAAGTAAATACTGTAAATAAGTGTAATTTTTATTTGCATTCCATTTAAAAAGCAGTCAGCCTATAAACTCCCACAAATATTTTGTTTTTGTAGGAAGACAGCAGCGATGATGGAGGCCTTGTAGATGATAACTGTAATTCAGAGTTGGGACAGTGGCATCTGAAGCCTAATATCTGCATACAGTAAGTATAAAGATACATTGATTAGAACGAACTTCAAAATAATAAAATGTAAAACAGAATGACAGCACTAAGAGGGTGTCACTCAACCTTCATAAGATGCTGCTAACATACTGTTCCTATTTTTTGAGGTTTCTATATTTTGCAGTATAATCTAGTTCTAGGATTTTGTGTGGAACTCCCTATGCACTGAAAATAAATAGGTTTCAGAGTAGCATCCGGGTTAATCTGTAGCTGCAAAAAGAAAAGGAGTACTTGTGACACCTTAGAGACTAACAAATTTATTTGAGCATGCTCAAATAAATTTGTTATTCTCTAAGGTGCCACAAGTACTCTTTTTCTTTTTGAAAATAAATAGATATTCCCCTTTGGTTTGCTAAGCTAGAAAGACTTGCTTTTACAAGCATCTGAAGATATTTTTATTCTAATAAAACTGCTGTTCTTAGTGATTTAGTATTTAGGTTCCAATTCAGCAAACTACTTAAGCATGTACTTAAGTGCCATCCCTATTTAGCAAAATACATAGGAAATTGCTTACAATTCAACATGTGCCTAAATAGATGTTGAATTAAGGCCTTAGCTGTGGGCATCTCAAATTAGCAGGGGAGAATGGGGCAGATATTAAATAATATAAAACTAAAATATGTATACAGTCTCAATTTCTTGCCAAAAATATCACAATATCACAGTTGTCCTCTTTCTTGCACCTCTTTCCTGACTTACCTGTTAGGCATATTTCCTTTGCTTTGTCCAGAACAGTCGTAACAGAAAATCTGTTACTTCTGTAATTGCTTTTAGTTAAAACAGTTCTTTCTGTTGCAAACATGAGAACTGGATTCCAAGAACCAGAAAGCTATGTAAAAGCAAATTTATTGCCTATCACTAGCTTTAGTAGTTCAAATGTTAAGTGATAAAAATGTAGACTTCTAAAGTCATAAATACTTTTCAGTTAGCACTGATGCCTTCACGGATTCCCTTCTATTCTTTCTTTACCTTTTAATCCTGTTTTTCCTTTGCGTTATATTATATACTACAAGAAGGAAAAAAATGCAAGTATATTATAATATAAAGCTTACAGTAACAAATACATAATGGCTTAATGCATGTGTATCATCCATAATTCATTATATTTTATGCCGTATTTATAACAGCAGAAATAAACCTAACTTGTGAGATCTAAGAATATCACAGCTGGAGGTGCAATGGCTTCAAGTTACGGTTTGAAATTAAATGCCCCATGCAGATGGTGATCGCCCCCTTTAGCACTGCTCCCACCCAAAATAAAAAGGCTTAATGTGCCATGGATTACCTTTAGCACTCTGAATTCTAGTCTGTCTGTAGAAATGGAAATAAAAGCCATAAACTCTTTAGTATCTTCACACATAACCATAAGGTCCCTCTTACTAACAAGATCCTCAAAGTGTTGTGTCAAAATCTTAGTTTAATACCAACAAAAATCATTTTTGGGGTTTCATTTCTTCATTAATTTAAAATGCACCTCTTTCCTGAAACAACATTTTAATATTAAAAAACCCATTGCTTGTGTAAGTAATTTACTTTGTTTCAAAGTTTAAAGGCTGTGCAATTCAAAAATTTGTACAATTACTAGGCAAACATATTTATTTTTACTATAAACATGGTTAAATATTTCCAGTCTACTTTGAAAAGTAGTTACTTGCAGTAGCATCATCTATAAAAGTATAAGATAGTACAAAACAATTTTTGCAGTATCTGAACAGTGCATTTTGTTTTCTGTTATTGGGAGTAGGCTGTTCCTTTGGGGACATGCATACAAGGACAAGTTGTCTCCACTGTTAGCAGTGATAAGTATATGAACCAGTAAAACATATTAGCACAATCTAACTTTTTCAAAAGGTATTTTGTCTGTTTTTTTTTTTAATTACTTTTTCTTTTGCTTCAACTTTTACTGCCAGCGGTTGGAAAGTCCTTGAAACGAAATGCTCATGCAAAACTTTTTCTGTATTAAGTTAACTGAGTGAGTTGAAGAGGTAGTTTGTTTTTTTCCCCAAATATGGGAAATGTGTTTTTTTTTAAGTACAGACATTTGTTATGCTATTTTACTGACCTACAACTTAAAGCAGTAAACGAGTTTCTGAAATATTTGATTATATTACTTATAAAAAAAAAAGAGGACATTGTCATTTTGATACTGACTATATATAAATGTGTATATTAAATCATTAACTGTATTTCTGTTGCAGTTATCTGCAACATATACTCTACATTTTCTTCGTTATTGTTTTGTTTGCTGTTTTCGTAAAGGGACATTGTCAACTTGAAATCTAGTCCAATTTAAAAAAAAAATTCAATAGTATAAGAGATGGAATCTCGGGAATTTACAACTGCATTTTATTTTAAATGTCCTCTGTCAAGGTTCCTTCCCCACTCTGAACTCTAGGGTACAGACGTGGAGACCTGCATGAAAACCTCCTAAGCTTATTTTTCCAGCTTAGGTTAAAACTTCCCCAGGGTACAAACTATTTTCCTTTTTCCCTTGGACTTTATTGCTGCCACCACCAAATGTCTAACAGATATATTAGATTAAGGCCTAATCCAGCTAAGTGCTTAAGCACATGCTTCATTTCCAGGATGCAAGTAGTGCCATTAATTTCAATGGGATTAGTCACATAATTAAAGTTAAGTACATGCTTAAGATCTGGCACAGCACTTAAATGGCTGTACAAGAAGATCAGTGGTACTCACCATACACACAGTTTTGTCAAATGCCCAGAGTTACACACTGGAAGAATAGAGTAAGTTTTCTCTAATCTTTCAGTGAGAGTATCTGTTTTACGTGTAACAATGGGTATGTCTACACTGCAAAGAAAAACCCATGGCACTGAGTCTCAGAGCCTGGATCAATTTACTCAGGCTAGAAATAGCAGTGTAGATATTCCTGCTTGGGTTGGGTTGGCTATGAAACCTAGCAAGGGGGAAGAGTCTCGGAGCCTGGGCTCCAGCCTGAGAGTAACATCTACACTGCTATTTCTAGCCCCACAGCTCAAGACCTGCGAGCCTGTGTCAGTTGACCCAAGCTCGGAGACCCATCGCCACAGGTTTCTCTTTGCAGTGTAGACCTATCTAATGAGTAAATAATTTTCAGACACAATGTGATTCTTTAAAATTGACACTTTTAAATAGCCACTGAAGCTTTCTGGACTTAGTGAAATGTTAAATCTAGAGATAACTTCTTTTGCACTTATACTGACTTCAAAGTAATATAACTTTTTGTGCTTTTCTAATTGTTGTAAAATACTCAGTACTTGCAGGAGTAAAAAAAAAACTTTTTCTCATTCATAGACCCTGCATTCTGCTTATGGACTCCCTGAGAGGCCCTTCCCGGTCAAATGTTGTGAAAATACTAAGGGAGTAAGTTATAAACATATAATTTCTTTTTTTTCAAAAGTTTTAACATTCCATAAGAAAAAAAACAAGTTTTGATTTCTGTACACCTTTTGTCACAGATATTTGGAAGTGGAATGGGAAGTGAGGAAAGGTAGTAAAAGAAGTTTCTCTAAAGATGTCATGAAAGGCTCCAATCCAAAAGTGCCACAACAGAACAACTTTAGTGATTGTGGAGTGTACGTACTGCAATATGTGGAGAGCTTTTTTGAGGTAAGTTTACTTGCTTCTGTCATGGTATTTATTTTGTATCCTGCATTTGTCAAATAAAACCTAGTTTAAAGAATGGGAAGATTCCAGTGCAACAGGATTTATAGGTGTTGTAAAATAAGTTTGCAAGGTGAAACAAATCCATTCTGGAAAAGACAATAGTTCTCACATTTAATGATCACACAGAAGAAGTGTCACAACATACAGTTTAGAAGATATGGATGTTTCGGAGGAAAACATTAAGAAAAATGTTTTCCGTTGCTGCACACGCTACATATTTTTTAAATTATGCATTCAGCAATGTAGGTTTAAGTGAGCCTTGTAATCAGTTCTGCTTTAAACACAGAAGACTCTTCTATTAACATTTTGGCAGCTAATCTAATTCTTGAGATTTTTTTTTCTTCCAATAATACAGGAAATAGGGTTCTGAATATACTCAGTAACTGTAAACTTCTCTCATTGGATTTCTCACTACACTAGAATTCAAGAAGCTCAGCTACCTGGATATGCAGTTAAATTACTGAATTGTTACCAGATAAGAACCAAATCCGTGTTACACTGAAATAAAACTGTACAACTCCCATGATTTCCATAGGACCAGAATTTGACTTTAATTGATAGGCTTCTCTTTTAAGTTTCTTATATATTTTATTACTTTTACCTTCAAATTAGAGCCTCATGCACACTTCCCTGTGAACTAAACTGGGGAACATGGCAGACAAGAACTGCCTTCATGGTACATTCCCTCTTTGCATGAATCTGCAGTCACGAGGTCCTAGAGGTTCCAATTCTTCATATGGTGAAGGAGTTAGGAGGCAACCAAGTTCTGTAATAAGTTTTAGCCCACTCACCTGCAGAATAGTTCCTAAGTTACTATAGACTGACTCTTTCTCCCTATCTGGTCTGGCAACACGATTAAAGAAATTGTCAGTCAGGGATGCTCCTTGCCTCTGGCATATCCCCTGTGAGCCACATTATACGGCAGGAAATAACAGATGCGGGAGAATTTGGCTCTTAATCTTGATGCATAGTCATCGAATATTTTTGAGTTGATAAATAATCCAGTCAGTTTTGGTTACTAATATATTTGAAAATTACAGAGAAATCCCAATAATTGTTTCAGCTACCAGGCAAATTGCAGAAATTATTTTTAAAAAAGAAGAGGTGTTTAAGGTAAAGCAGGGGCCACAACTGTTACTAAAACAAGTGAAGAAAAAGAAGTAGAGGACGGGAAGCAGCTACAGAATGTTAATTCATGTACTTTTTTCCTTAGACATGGATTTATTTCAAATATATCTCTATTCATATTTAAAAACATCTCTACTCATGTTTTGAAAGTAAAACTGCTTTGACCGACAGATACTATAATTGGGAAACATATGAGATGTCCCTCTCTTATCATGATAAAAAGTAATTACATCTGACCATACGTTAATCTTCTAACTAAAGGTAAAATGCTTCAGTTATCAGATGCAGTGTAGCTGTAGCTATGTCAGTCCCACGATATTAGATACACAAGGTGGGTGAGGTAATATCTTTTATTGGACCAACTTCTGTTGGTGAAAGGGATTTCAAGATTTATATATTTGTGACTTCTAGAATGTGCCATGGAAACCTGAAGTAGTGTATAAGTGTTTTATAGTAATTGTTGTAATTTGGTCAGATCTCTTAAAACATAATCAGCCAGCACAGTAAAATGTGTGGATGATACATCTCCAATGAGAAAAGAGTGATGCTGGTGATTAAATAGGGAAATATCCTTTTCTCTGATCTGTTTAAAGCAGTGCCCAGCCCGGTGGTAAGGAATGCTGTGCTATTTAAAGCACTGCCTTTCAGATGAAATGTAAAATTGAAGACCCTGACTAATTGTGGTCATTAAAGACACGTATATGAGTAGGGGTATTCCCAAATGTCATGATCAAATCCTAATTTGGGTTATTACATTCAGGCTACCAAAATTTTCCGTAAAAACGGTCAGGTGGTTTTCTTTTTGTTCTAAATTATTAGTATTGTTTTTACAATACTAACGTGAAAGCAAGGTCTGTGTGTCCAAAAGATTTTGCACTCTAAATAGACTATTTGTGCAACTTTTGTGTTTAACCAAAGCAGTGTGACTGAATTAACAGTAGTGTATGTCAGGTTACTTCATGATTTATTTGAATTTAGAGGGGAGTATAAAACAAAAATAGAAGTCAATTCTCTGATGCTGGGAGGGGAAGGAGGAAGGAATGTATCTTTTTATTGGTGGGTGGAGTGATTCCTATATCAAATTATCTGTAAAGTGGTTTGAGATCTTTTTGGATGGAAGGCACTGTTTTAGATTTATAAATAGTTTTGTCATTTCTACTTTCTAAAATTTCTGTAAAATGTAAGCATTTAGTAACCAGTATCAATCATCTTACAGATCATGTGGGAAAACATTTAATGGTAGTCAAATATGACTAGTTCCCCAAGATGATGATTCCTTTGTTACTCACTACAGAGAGAGAGAACGTTTTGGTGACAATTTCAGATTCTCAATTGCATTGTCTTGTGTTTAATATCACTGTGCTGTAAAGATTATGTTATAATACTCAACTGAACTCTTTCCAGAATCCCATTCTCAATTTTGAGCTACCAATGAATTTAACAGACTGGTTTCCACGCCCCAGAATGAAAACTAAACGAGAAGAAATACGAAATATAATCCTAAAATTGCAGGAACAGCAGAACAAAGAAAAGAAGGGACAGAAGGACCTACGTTCACCAGAAGGATCTTTGCCAGAAGGAACAGAACAATTTATCAACAGTAGCTCAGACTAAATACGTCTGTTGCATGTTAGCTCTGCAGTCAAAAACTGAAATATATTTTATCTTTGTCTGCCCAGACTAAAGAATTGGAGTATTCTCTGCTCAAAAGTTATTTGGGAATGTTAATGCCTGTATAAATGTGTGTCATAAAAGGAATACATTCCCAAAAATATATGTATTAAGTAAACAAGTTTGTACATATGTTAATGAGGCCAACTTTTTCAGCATTTGTAATTAATTTTTTTTGACTTGTTAGGAAGCTTTTGTTATGTATTTCTGTTAATAGAACTTAAATAGCTACTTCTAAACATAAAGCAAATAAAGAAAATATTTATAGGATGAAATGGATAACTTTTTCTTTTTCAGTAAAATTGTCATGTAACACATAGGGGATGATCTGGTACCAAGATAATTAATTCATATTTTGACCTTTACATTTGCCCTTACAAGATTATTCTGCTTGATCTACAAACGAGTATGTGTCAAAATGCACTGTGGCGCCAGAGAGGGTAATTCACATGCTCACGTACAGTATCCAAATGTAAGCAATGTAATAGTTAAATAGGAATGCTTCAGATTTGGGGTCATGAGAAGATCTGCATTTCTGTTTTAAAAAAAGAAGAAAAAACACAGTTGCTCTTTGACCAGAGATTACTTCTCAAGCAGTATTATAACAGTTTCAAATAAAGTGATCTTGAGTGATATTATTATATCATATTTTGTGGATCCCAGTTGTTGTACAGTTGTGTTTTGAAACTTCCCTCACTATAAAATTGTATTTTGGTAAGTGTACTTGGATAGCAGATTGCCCACATTACATTTTCTATGTTACAATTCTGAATGTCACATTCATATGTGCTTTATCTAAGTAATGAACATTTACAAATGTATGATTACTATTTTTTGTAATGTCCACACCAAAAAAACCAAAATATCAGTGTTCATTGCTTGCTTATTTGTTTGTTCTTGATTCTAGGTAGCATCAAACTAAGATGTTGGAAATAATTTGTTTATTTGGATATTTTCACAGTGTAATCTGATTTTAAACTATATAAAAACACAGCCTTATAAAACCAGCATTTCTTGTAGTACAGAACGAAGCCACTACCTTGCACAGCCCTTTAAATATTAAAAAGGTTTTGTTATGCAGATGAGAGAATAAGAACTGTTGTTGCAAGGGTCTTGAATAATTCAGTCTTTCCTTAACATTAATTAATTTTATATATAGGAAGGGGGAAATTGCCCCCTCCCATTTAAAAAAAAATCTGCGGGAGAGGTGGGGAAAACAAAGGTGCCCCCACCTCACCCTGCAGTGTTTTCTCCACATTCTTTGATTTGGAGTGTGCTCTGCTGCCTCCTTCTCCTATTGTCAAAGAACCAGGGAATTCAGCTTCTAAGCCCTATGGATCCACTGAGATCAGCTAGAGACACTGGACCATCCACATGCAAACTTGTACTTCTACATCAGCTTTTCACATGCTAGACCCTAACAGCATTGCCAAATAACTTGTCCTGCCAGGGAAATCCTGCACAGACAGATAGCTGTCTCCGAAAAACCCTATTTGAAGGGTGGCTTCACCAAGGTACCATGATTCCATAACCTTGGGATGTTACCTTTTGCACAGATTGACCATGGGATTTGGGGGTGATTCTGTACATTTCCTCCCACCTCTTCTCTCCACGCATGAATCCTGGACCACACAGGGAGCCTTCAGGGGGGCCTGGGAAAGTGTTAATGCTACCAACATATGTTAGGGAACTGTGGATGCAGATTTCCTTTTGCATACAAGTGTGGTTTAACCTCTCTTGTGCATAGTATTAAATATATAATACACACAACTCTAGTCATGTCCTGCATTCTTGCCATTGTCTGGGAAAGTCTATGATAAAAACAGGGTCAGAAAGAAGACGGGAGGGATGGGAAGTCAATAACTAGAGTGCAACTAACAATCTAGAATAGTTGCTTATACAAATGCAAGTAAAATCAAAGATACAGGTGAAAAATATTGAGATACAGATATACTTGCAAATAGAAAACATTTTATTTCTTCGCAATCCAGTCTTCCTCCCAATTTTTCCCTATTGAAAGATTCTTAATTATATATAATATATCGTAATGTGATCAATATAGCACTGTTCCGTTTATAATAATTGTGGTACAGCTTTCAGGGTTTCTGATACTTTAGAACTATTTCCATTCTCTTCCTAGGAATGGCCTAGAGCTTATTTTTCCCACTTGGGATGCGAGGAATAAAAATGCTTGATTTATCATTTAATGTTAAAAGTCTTGAGACCTTCAGTCATGCAGCAAACTAATACGTATGTTGAATATAGAGAGATGTTTATTTTTTTAATAAAATGTGATAATAGAAAAATAAAGAATTAAGAATTTGACTTACTTAAAACATTTCATGAATCAGATTATACAAATTTATGTATGTATGATGCTTGTTTTAGAGAAGTACGTTTTGATATTTTGAGGGAATTCACTACTGATCATTTGGCACCAGTTTTCTTTTACAAAAGTTAGTGCAAAAAACAAATATTTAAATATCTACTTTAAGTGTGTGTGTTTGTGTGTGTGTCTGTGAGAGAGAGAAATAACATTTTAGATGCATATTCCTTTAAAACATGGTGATAAGATTTAGTATTACAAATACTTTTCAAAAGTAGCATGACACAGTTATTCAGTGAAAGCTATCAGGTACCTGACTAATTAGATGCAACTGTTGTATTGTCTTTCATGTTGGATAGAATAACAGTTAAAAATTCTTATAAGAGTTTTAGATTACTTCACATAAAAAATTCATGCCTCTATGGTAAACATTTGGTGGCTAACGTCAGAAGTAGAGATGACATTTAAGTAGTCCCTTATGACAGTCTTAGTTTTCTTGCTTAAGTAGCTACACTAAAGTGCATGCGTGTGCACAAGCACGTGCTCTCACACATCTTTTAAAAGCACCGAAAGCTGGAAGAAGAATATTTTGTTAATCTACCACTGGGGAAAATGACCACCCTATTCTTTTGATTTGGAAACTAACTTCAAAGGATTCAGTGAAGAAACGATTTAATTTTTTTTAAAAAATCCTTCCCCATAAACAAAGAGGAAAAGGCACTGCTGCATGGTTTTTAATTATACGCTGTACGTTACACCATGAAGAAAGAACAATATGCCCTTGCATTTTGAGGTCATGAAGCTTTTTTCCCCTCTTTCACTGTTTTCAAAAAATAAATAGACTTTTTTCTATTGAACAACCTCAACTTCCTGAGGTTACAAATACATCATATTGAGCGCACACTGTTCTCATTTTTAGCATCTGTGTTCATATTCTATAATAAGCTTAGTTCTCTATTGTCTTTGATTAATATGTTAAAACACTAAGCATTATATAATGAAATTTTCATATAAAGGTGCTTATACTTTACAGTCCTACACACCCCATTTGCTGTTTAAGGACCCAAGCTTGGGAGGTGCTGAGCACCTTTAACTCTTGATGTCCTGGTACAGGGACCTTGCTTCTTTTAGACATGAAACTTGCCATCTTTTTTAAAATGGCTTTGGAGTTGCTTTGATATGCAGAATTCTAGGAAGGCCTATAAACATCTCTGCCTGCACAGTGTGCTTGGATGCACTAGGAGAGGTTGCTGAGTGCAGGAGATCCCTGGAGTTCACATACACTTTCCCATCTCTGTCTGGAAATAGTGACAGAGTAAGTAATGGTGGCTATCTCAGACCATAACCCATGTGGTTAAGATGACGACGACCTGGGCATCTTTCACCAGGATTCTTTCAAGCCAAATCCCCATCTCTCTTAACACCATTGTGCCTGCTTGCTGATGTGACGAAAGATGTGTTCTGGCTTTTAGGACCCAACTTACTGCAGTTGTACTCTGGAGAATGACTGTGGAGTTTGGTCTGGGTCTCTGACTCACAGCCAGTTGGTCTATGTACTAGCTGCCAGACCCACACCCTGAGTTCTAGCTGTCAAGCTGTTTTCTTTATTACATGAGCCTCATTGCTAAGACTACGATTCTGTCACAGAGGTCACGGATTCCATGATTTTAAGAGATGTCCTCAAGTTCGCGCTCCAGCCCTGGGCAACAGGACTTTGGGAAGGTGCGCTACCTCCACCCCGACTCACCTCAGTGGGTCACCCAGCCGGCGGGTCAGTGTCAACGCCTACCTTGTAATACTTTTTTGTTAAATTGTTACACATTCTTTCTTGCTGTGACCATAAACCCTGACTGTGTGTACATTTTTACCAGCACTGGTCTGTGAATTATGCCTAATTTTACCATGACAAAATCATATCCGTAATCACTGGTAATAAACAATGTGTTGTCAGAAAGGAGATAATCCTGTTTCTGCATATGCGTAATTATAAACTCATTAGTTTTGAGGTGCTTAACAAAGATACTTTCATTCTTATATCTTTAAAGGATGAGAATGTATTTTCCTTTCATAAATGTTTATATGAATAAAAAAGCAGAAAGAATAAAGTCTAGTAAAATAACTTAATAAACCACTGAAATATTTAGAGATGCAAGAAAAGGAGACTGGTCTGTTTTTGAGCATCTCTTCCTCTCCCCTCCCTGCTCCAAGTTCTTATTTTGCTGTTTTGAGTTTAGTTGTTTCTTTGAATCCTTTGGGGAAGTGACTTCCTGAAAACAGAAAATAGTATTTGCATGTTTACTTGAATAGTTGAACATGGGATGAGAAGAAACTATTCGTATTCATATTTATTTAGTATTTAAAAATTGGCCAGATGCACTTTTACTGGTAAATGACCTACTTTTTTATTGAAATGTTCTAAATTTGCTGTGTGTCCGATCAATATACTATATTTGTCCATTGCAGAGCTGCAGCACATCTCATGGAAGTGTCTGTCTTTTTCATATAACACATTCTTATTTCAGTACTTGCGTTTATAAACTCTAACCTACGTGGTGGACCAGATCCTCCACTGGTGTAATTTAAGTTTATGGTGCCTCAATGCTTTATGTCAGCTGAAGATCTGGTACCACATATCCTAAAGCGATGCAACATTGAGGAAAATCCACTGTTAGAATTTTTTTAAGCTTATCTTTTCCTATGGGATTAAAACAAGATGCATTTCATCTGTGGTTTAACCTAGTGTAATGTATATATTTATACACAGGGCAATCTTAAGCATTTTTTACAACTATACTAATTCGGCTGAGTTTAATATTTACAGTGTATAGGTCTTTTGCAAAACATCCTACTATGCCTTGAATATAACAAATATTTGAATACATTTGTCAGACTGAAAATCAATATCCCTAATTTAGAGCTCATAAAATAAAATGATCGTATGCTCCCACTCTCTTTTTGTGTAGACATAAACTATGGTAGCCTAGCTAAATTTCAAGATTGGGCAGTTCACATGATAGAGAAGAAGCACAACCTAATGAGAGCACTAAGAATATGATTATGATTTGATTGGGAGTTTAAAATTGCCACTATAAGTTGGATATTAAATGCAAATAGTATCAGAGGGGGTAGCCATGTTAGTCTGGATCTGTAAAAGCAGCAAAGAGTCCTGTGGCACCTTATAGACTAACAGACGGATTGGAGCATGAGCTTTCGTGGGTGAATACCCGCTTCGTCGGATGCATGTAGTGGAAATTCCCAGAGGCAGGTATAAATATGCAAGCAAGAATCAAGCTAGGGATAATGAGGTTAGTTCAGTCAGGGAGGGTAAGGCCCTCTTCTAGCAGTTGAGGTGTGAACACCAAGGGAGGAGAAACTGCTTTTGTAGCTGGCTAGCCATTCACAGTCTTTGTTTAATCCTGAGCTGATGGTGTCAAATTTGCAAATGAACTGAAGCTCAGCAGTTTCTCTTTGAAGTCTGGTCCTGAAGTTTTTTTGCTGCAGAATGGCTATCTTTAAATCTGCTATTGTGTGTGCCTTGGTGTTCATACCTCAACTGCTAGAAGAGGGCCTCATCCTCCCTGATTGAACTAACCTTGTTAGCCCTAGCCTGATTCTTGCTTGCATATTTATACCTGCCTCTGGAAATTTCCACTACATGCATCTGACGAAGTGGGTATTCACCCACGAAAGCTCATGCTCCAATATGTCTGTTAGTCTATAAGGTGCCACAGGACTCTTTGCCGCTAAATGCAAATAGTAAGTTAAAAAAGAGCAGCACAATTATTTTACATTTGCTAATTTTCATTCCATGTTGCTTCATTCCTGGAACTTCCATGTAAATGTTATACAGCAATATGCCAGATCGCACCTATGTCCGATAATACAAGTAAACAAGGTAGGCCAATGCAATAGGAACACTCTCGGCTCATTACATCATTTAATTGCACTTCTGGTGGGAAATGAATCTAAATGTAGTCCTGTGGTATGCAGGAAAGTAAATAAACAGATGAACATGCTTCTGACTTAAAAGAAAACATTTACTTACACTGTACTATAATCTCTCTGAGTTAGCAGGGGCAATAAAAGGCTGTGAGAAGATATACAAAAGCTTCATCCCCTCTGAATGACCTTAAGAAACTTCCAGCCTATGCTACTGCATCCAAAAAAACCACATTAAAAAGATGTTCAGGTTGCAAAGTCAGGAAGTCATAAATTAGAAAAAGCTTGATTTAAGATTGTCTTTGCACAAGATAGACAAAATGCTCATTGAATGAGCAGCTCTTCAATGTTTCATTTTAAACCCCATTGTTCAGCATGTGGCCCCAGGCCTTGTTTACTGAATACAGTTCAAATAACTACAGAACTATTAATTTCCTCATAGGCTTTTTCTATGGTGCCCATCACTGTAGCTTATGCATGTGTCACAAACATTGAATAAATTTATCTTCACAACACCCCTGTGACCTGAGGGCTGCTGTCCTCATTTTACTGATAGGGAGAAGAAGTATGGAGATTGTCAAAAGTCTACACTAATTTTGGGTGCCCAATTTCAGATGCTTATGGCTTGATTTTTAGAAAACGTACCATTTTACAATGCAGCATCCACTGACTTCAGCAGTAAGTATCCACCTTTTGCAACAAATGAGGCAGACAACAGTTTTCTTAACTATATAACCATGATTCATTCACAAAGTAGGTCCAGCCTGTGAACTGAATGAGGCAGGGGCCTGGGGAAAGAATAGTATGCAATCATGTAATTAAAGACTTTCTTATAGTGCATAGGTACAGGGCCGGCTCTAGGTTTTTTTGCCCCCCCCCCCCCCCCTGCAAAAAATTTGTCGCTCCAAGAGCGCAACTGCCCAAGCCAAAAAAAAAAAAGGCTGGCTGGAACGCCGCCCCTGGAATTGTGCTGCCCTAAGCATGTGCTTGCTTTGCTGGTGGCGAGAGCCGGTCCTGCCTAGGTACTAGGAGGATAAGTTAGGGTGACTCGGGTGATCTTAATTCTGGCATTTCCTGACTTCTGAATGCTTGTCCTTGCAACTATAACATTCTTTTTATGTAGGTTTTAAAAAATACATAATTTACTACTTTTTTTTTTTTAAAAAAAAGCAAACTCAGAAAACAGAACTTTCATCATGTTGCATCACAATGACCCCCCACAAGTTTCATCAGCAGGTTCATTCAATCAAGCACACTGACCTCTGCCATTTGAGCTAATTGAGTAACTCAGTGCTATAGTATTTTGTCATCCTAGACGTGGTCAGAAACCATTTTAGATATGTGCTTTGCATGCTGAATTAATCTAGCAACTAAAAAGTTTAATTATTGTTCAGTCTATTGCACATGGTCCCTGTCAGGAGAAGTGCCTGGGACCAGACAAAGGATAAAAAGATCTTCAGATTACTGGTCAGATTTAGAAAGCCTAGTTCAGAAGAGTGCAAGTTGCCTCTGCCTGTACCAGCAAAACAAGCCCCCTGTACCAGTAGGGGAAATCACCCTGCAAATGGGATTAATTTGTCTGGGTGAGGGCAGATTTAACTCACACTCAGATATTACTGGCAGGAGCCACTGAGCTGAAGGGCTGAATAAACATAGACCCCAGACACACTCCGCTTTTCTGTCCAACTGCTACACACTCTGGGCAGCACTGGCCCTAACAACCTCATCAACAAAAGGGAGGTTCTTCTTTGAGTGGTTGGCCACATGGATTCAGCTCTTTGGATACATTGGGGCCAGACCTGTGTTGTTGACATCCTAGCACCCTTCCACCAGAGGCCCAACTATACCTGTAACCGTGGCAATGAGATGGAACCCCTGCAATGTCCATCTGCTTCTCCATGCACTGTTCTAGCATGAGTGTTACATATTAATATTTTAACTTGTTACTATCTGTGTTAGTCATTTTGCCAGTTGGCACCAAAAAAAGTCAGATAGTTAGTTTATAAGCTAGGAAACACAGCCCTTCCTTCCCCCATGTGCACATGTGCACTCACGCTCCCCAGGTTAACACTTTAGATCATGTGCGGTGGTATTGGCTAGACCTTTAGTCACTGAGACCTCAATACCACAGACAGAGAGATCCTCCCCCACTTGAATGATGGGCCATTTGAGCATCTCGATTGCTACTCACCCTCCTTCCTCTCTGTGGGAATCACATTGGGAATCTGGGGGCGGGGGCTTTGGAAGAGACTCTCACAATAGTACCAACCCTATCATCCAAAAATCATGAGATTGGTCTAAAAATTGCCATGGTGTTTTGTTTTGTTTTTTAATTAGACTTTGGGGTTGGTCTGTCTTTCAAGGGGTTCAAGTACTTTTATTTTCACCCAGTGCCAGGATTTTTGTTTCAGCTGTTCAGGAGAAGCCCAAATAGCAGGTGCCTCCCAAATCAACACCTAGGGAAAAAGACCCTCAGAAGCTAGACCTATGTGTATGTAAAGTCTATTTGTCAGCCAGCCTCCAAATACAAGTAGCTAATCACCAAGCCCATCTCACAAAGTACAGTTATTTACATTGGGACAAACTGTTTAAACTTACAGACAAGCTTCCTCCTGAACACGGAGATGAGTTAAAAATCTATAATGAACACAGAGAAGCTGACAGCTCACACTTCCTTACAAGCAGCACTAGATGCATGCACCATCGCCCCATCTGTGACGATGAAAAGGTCATCCTGGCTCCAGGTATCAGGGATATCTAGAGAGGACCACATCATGATTGAGGACCCTCCCTTTTAAGACAATTTTTTAATTCAATGACAGTTAAGGCTCTCCATTCATTAAAGGACACCAGGACTACCCTAAATTCCTAGGCCTGTATGTCCCAACTCCAAGAAGGAAGAAAGCAAGTTCTCAGAGCACCTTCAGGCAGTGTCTCTCTGCTCAATTCTACTACAACCTTCAGAGGACTTCAGAGCCACAAAAAGAAGCAGAGGTTCCACCAATGTTGCTCCTTTTCCTCATCCTCCATTGCTGCAGTCAGTGTCTTCCACCAGGCGGCAAATTTTATGCCAGTGTTGAGAGCTTGGCTCTTGAGGATCCCTTTCCTTTCAGCCTCCCTGATTTGGCAACTTACCTCTTACTTTTGGGAAGCCTGGACTTGGATCACCTTGGACCAGTGAATCCTGGAAATTGTCTACGAGGGATATTCTATTCAATTCCAGGCCATTCTTATCCCCTATTTCCCTTCTATGGAGAAACCAGGTTTTTCTGCTATTCATATCTCATGAACTGCTCACTACAGCCCCTAATCATATGGAACAGTGGAGGGAGGTGCCCAGAGAGTTCTGTGGCAGGGTTTTATTCCCATTATTTTCTCATTCCAAAGCACAAAGGGAGTTGGCAGCCCATCATGAGCCTTCAATGTCTCAACAAATTCATCCATTGTTTCACTTTCAGGCTGGTGACTTTGGGATCTCTAATTCCCTCATTAGACCCTTAAGATTGGTTCACAGGTCTTGACCTTCAAGATGCCTATTTTCACATATACCTTCATCCAGCTCAGAGGAAATACTTCTGATTCCTAGTAGGAACATCTCATTACTAATACAGGCCCCTTTGTCTTTCTACAGCACTAAGGGTTTTCACCAAGTGCTTGGTAGACATGGCAGCTCATCTAAGAAAAGAGGGGGTCCAGGTCTAGCCATATCACAATGACTGCCTCATCCAAAGAAGCAGATGACCAACTCGTTTCAAGTGACCTTAAAACTCTTCACCACAGTGGGCCTTGAAGTCAACAGAGAAAAATCCACAATGATTCTGACTCAAAGCATAGAGTTCCTAAGATTAGATTCCAGCTCAGCGAGAGCTTGTCTTTCACAAGAAACGTTCCAGACTATAGTGAACCTCATCAACCAACTTTAAGTTATCTCAAAGACATCAGTGACAGCATGCCTCAGACTCCTGGGATGACATGGCCTCAAGCATCAGGGACTACCCAGGATCTGTGGAAACTGAGATAAGATGCTGGATCAATGATCATGACAGCCATGGCATAAGACAGGCTGCTCTGGCATTCATATTTCATGAACCGCTCAATACAACCCCTAATAAGTTTGCCTCCTGTGACTAACATAGTCTTGCAGAACAATGGTTAGATCCAACACCTGGACCCAGCATTGTTACATCTGACCGACTGGATGATGGTGGCTGATTGACATCCAGAGAAAATGGTGTTCAGCTGAAGTTCAGAACATTCTACTCCAAAGCAGAAAAGTCTTGACTTATAAAGCTAAGTAGAATATCTGGGCAATTCAGCACCAGCTGTCTCCCATGACAACACCCACTTCAGCAATACTGGATTATTTACTAGTCCTGAAACAATCTGGATTTTCTATTAGTTCCATATGGGCCCATCTAGCAGCAATATCTTCACATTACCCTCCTGTTAAGGGCCACATAGTATTTTCTCCCCCTGGACTATAGCATTCACAGGGTGGAACCCTAATCCCTATAGCACCTATGAATGAAGACTGCTTTTTGAGAAGCCATTACATCAGTTTAAAGGGCAGGAGAAATTCAGGCCCTCATGGCAGGCCCCCCCGTATACATTGTTTTATAAGGATCACTCTCAGGTCTCATCCCAAATTCCTGCCTAAGTTTTTTTCACAACTCTATGTGAACCAATTGATTCATCTCTCCCAGTTTTCTTCCCCAAGAATGTCTGAACACTAGAGGATGCTGAACTTCATACACATGATCTAGAAAGGACATTGTCATATTACCTTACTGGGACAAAACTATTCAGGAACACACTGAGCCTGTTCATGGCCTTTGGTAATAGGATTAAAGGTCAGGCAATATCCTAACAAAAATTATCAAAATGGGTTATGAGAAAGGCTAAGATTTTGTCACAGATATTTTTAATAAAAGTCATGGACAGGTCACGGGCAATAAACAAAAATTCACGGAAGACCATGACCTGTCCCAGACTTTCACTAAAAATATCCCTGACAAAACAGGGAGGCGGGTTGAGCACCAATTGCTGCTGAGGCTCCCAGTCCCCCACCCCTTCAGTGAATGAGAGCTCTGGGGTCCCCCCCGCACAATGGCTGAGCAGCTCTGGGGGGACCCTGCCGCTTGTGACAGCAGGGAGCTCCAGGGGGTTCCCTGACACCTGCAGCGAGTGGGAGCTCCAGGGTCCTCCACTGCCCGAGGGGGCTGGGCTGCTGGGGGATCCCCTCACCGCTTGTGGCACCTGGAGCTCCGGGGGGGTCCCCGCACCACCCATCACATTTCAACCTTCCTTCCCCACTATTAAAGTCCTACTCCCTGGAGATTCTGTATTGGCAAAGGAACTGAGAGACAGTTAGACCCATTCTTCTCTTTATGCCCTCAGGTGTGGGGATATGAGGACATCTAAGGTATAGGTGCAGCCCCAACAGACAATGCTGGCCAAAAGAATTAGATCTTGTGTGCATGCAGTGTATGCATACCAAGAGTGGAATCCATGTGGACAAGAAATCTTGAAGAGCCACTGTTACTGCTAGGTAAATAATCATTCTTTTTTACTTTTGTGCTGCTGTAATCTCACCTCCTAATGGACCTCATCATTTGTGATTATGGAGTGAATGTGACCCTACAAAAAGCAATGGTCTTGAAAAGGACTGAGATAAGCAGGTCGGGGGTGGTGGGGGTAGTGGTGGTAGTGGGGGGGTTTAAAGAAATTATTGAGGCAAGTCTATATTTTGTCTCTTCTTCTCTTGATTTGTTTAACATTATTTTGTGTTAATTTCTTTGGAACTAGAATTCAGAATTGTGTTTTTTTCAATACTTACAGCTGTAGATAGAAAGAAAGAAAGAAAGAAAGAAAGAAAGAAATGTTCTTTAGGCACCATGAATCCAAGAAATTGGGCCAGCAGAACTGCCTTCAACCAAAATACAGAACTGCAAACGGCCAAGGGATGCCATCACTATAGGTGCAAATTCAGAATAATCAATCCCTCTTTAGCTTATATACATTTTAATACTAGAAAGGGGAAACTATGTTCATTACTGAAATCGCTCATTAAAAAGAAATTGGACCACGTTCACATAGTAATTCGTGCCTTAGATATAAAATCTGACCAACTAGTAACTTGAACAAACAACTTGGAATACACAACAGATGTGGGGAAGAGAATGATGCAGTTAGAGGGATTCAAAGATTGGCAATGGCTGTGTGACCACATGTAATGTTTAACCCAAAGTCCACTGAAAAGAATTAAACCTTTAATGCAGCAGTGCAACAAATTAGAGAACAAAGCATTTGCATGAAATATTAGACTTGTTTGGGAAGGTATTTAGATTTTATTAGCTTCCTATCTCACCAGCCAGTAAAGATTTTACATCTTAAAAATGTAAGATAGCCTACTAAAAATGAATAAAAGTGTTGAAGTTGGAAGGACCATCATCTGAAAGGTATCACATCTCGTATATAATAGGGCTGTCAATTAATCACAGTTAACTCATGCGATTAACTCAAAAAGATTAATTGCAATCAATGCAACAACAGAATACCAACTGAAATTTATTAAATATTTTTGGATGTTTTTCTACATTTTCAATATTGATTTCAATATTACAACACAGAATACAAAGTGCACAGTGCTCACTTTATATTATTATTTTTGATTACAAATATATATGCACTGTAAAAATGATAAACAAAAGAAACAGTATTTTTCAATTCACCTCATACACGTACTGAAGAGCAATCTCTTTATCGTGAAAGTGTAACTTACAAATGCAGATTTTTTTGGTTACCTAACTGCACTCAGAAACAAAATAGCGTAAAACTTTAGAGCCTACAAGTCCACTCAGTCCTGCTTCTCATTCTGCCAATCGCTAAGACAAACAAGTTTGTTTACATTGATGGCAGATACTGCCGCCTGCTTCTTATTTACTTCACCTGAAAGTGAGAATAGGCGCTTGCATGGCACTTTTGTAGCCAGCGTTGCAAGGTATTTACATGCCAGATATGCTAAACATGCGTATGCCTCTTCCATGCTTCGGCCACCATTCACTTAAAGAGAACTTCCAAGCTGATGAAGCTCGTTAAAAAAATAATTTGTGATAATAATTTCAATTAAATTTGTGACTGTGTTCCTTGGGGAAGAATTGTATGTTTCCTGCTCTGTTTTACCTGCATCCATTTACAAACAATCTTTTGCAAAATAAAGTACATGCAAATCATTCTTTTACCTGCTAAATAACAAGTAAAACAGGTTGCTGAGACTTGGCTTCAACAGGGCCATGATTTCACGCCAAATTTGAAACTGTATTAGCTGGCTATGTTTTAGCCTAAGGAGGTACCTGGGGTACAACATGGCCAGCTAACATGACTACAGACATGTTAGTCTGTGTCTTAAAGTGGGTTTTCAGACATGTTCAGATAACTCAACTGAAATAACATGATTGAAAAAAATACCCCTTTAGCCTGTCAAAACGTACACCAAGGAGTTGTATTTGTTCTGCACCCTGGTTTCTGTATTTTTGTTTTCTCTATAAAATTTGGGAAGAAGAACTTCCTCTCACCATGCCACCAACTTGAAAATGTCAGTGTTATTTGTTGTATGCCGTGTAGCTGTAGACATCTCAGTCCCAGGATATTAGAGAGACAAGGTGGGTGAGGTAATATCTTTTATTGGACCAAATTCTGTGGGTGAGAGAGACAAGCTTTCAAGCCACACAGCGCTCTTCTTCAGGGGTATTCATTGTATTTTCTACGTGTAAACCTGATAGGCTTTGCGTTCATGTTGTTTCTGATATCATTAGTATTTACTTTGGATGGTCAAGATCTGGAGCAACAGGATAATCATATGTGAGATTTTCACCTTATGAAAAATTCAAATACAGCCACACCTGTCACAGTGTGTAACACAGTCTGGTATCCAAATATAGGGTGTCCTCCCAAGATCTGCTAGGGAGGCTGTATTGAGTCCTGCATTCACCCATCTGTTCATGTGCTCTACCAATATATTTGTGCTTGCAAAATACAATGAAACTATACAGTGATCTATGCTGCATTTTAAAATGTCTGAAAACTCTGAGGATAATCATTGTTTACATCTGTTACAATAATTCTGAGTCATCTCTCATTTGAACAGTGCAGTGAGGAAATCAACTGTAGATTCATTTGGTCAGAGCTGGATTGAATTCATTTTGGCCATTTGGAATAGCAATCCATCAGCTCTATAACACAGAGCAGGCGATCAGATTGATACCAATATGGTCTTATAAAATCTATAGTTACCTTCCTTTGATGGTCTTTCTGCCCTTTATGATGGTCACAGAAACCTGGTGGGTTTTCTAGTACTTATCATTCATGCAGCAAGGACAGTGCTGATTTATTTCTTACTCCTCACTGTGGTCCCATGTTGGTCAACAGTAAGCTTTGTGGAGCCTTTTTAGTGAGCATTGTGCCTACATGTCCCACTTGCACATAACCCTTGAATGGATATTTCTCCAGGTGCCTCCTCCTATGTAACAGAATAAGGTGTTAAGCATTTTTATTTGAATGAAGAATCTCTGTTGTTGTGATACAAGCATTCTGGGTGCTAACATGTACATATTACTTCCACCCAGCTAGCCATTAAACTATATCTATCTCTGGTAAGTATTCATTTCCTGAAATCGCTGAAAAGCGAAAATGGGTCTTGCCAACCCACCAATCTGGTCACCTCACTACCTTCCATTGTTTGGAGAAGTCTCTATTTAGACCCAAGTTTTGTAGCTTCATTTAATCTCTTCTGTTACTTATGTTTGAAATGCTTCTTGCCATTGTCTCCGTGGCATGGTCAGAAAAGAAGGTAAGAGTTTAAAAAAATGATGTTGTCCTTTTCTGGATTTTTTTCTTTGAATGTGGGTCAAAATCCTTGCACCCACATTTCAGCTTGTGTGGGGATATTCCTCTAAAAGAAGGAATCTGACAGAGTTAGAGAGCAAACTGCACTTTACTATTTCCTGGATTATTTTTAGAACTACATGAGTGAGAAAGCCTGAGACTAGATAGATGTTCCCTCTAACCAGGAAATGGAATGACTTAAGGTCATGAAGATACTCTCTCGAGCATTATACCCTGCATTCAGACACAACAGCAGTTTTTCAAATCATTAACTCAACCTATCACAGAATGTATCTGTTTAATAGGGCAATATCCATTAACTGAATTGTCCCTTACAAGGCTCACTTAAAGAGAACTATTTGTATTCATCTTCCAGATTGTGTTCCTTTCTAAATCATTGATACTTATAATTCACAACAAACAGAAGAAATGTTTTATATAGAATTTTTATATAAAATTTAAATAAAATAGCCAATAAATAAATAAAATAAATTTGATGCCATAGTCCCCAAGGTCAAATATTCGTAATCCAGTATATTATCTAAAAAATCATTTGTTCCAAAACAGAAAATGAACTTCAGTTTACTGACTGGAATAATATAGTGTATTCACACTTGTGGGTTTTTTTAGCAGCAGTCTGAGAATGTTTAACTCACACATACATTTCTATAGATATTTTCTTGTAGCAATGGTGATAACTACAAACTTTTCCTCCCTGTTTCAGGACCATTTATTCTAAAGTTCCAAAGTACAGCTACTATCATTTTTTCACTTTCCTTAATTTTATGGGAAAAGAAAACCTCTCTAAGGGAGAATGGAATTGAGTGATTTGTATACATTAAATACATTTTGTTGAATGATTTCCTGGCATTATGTATCTTGTTTCTGCTATGACAGAGTTTAACTATTCAGCACATTTTATATTTAACTCAGTTTTCCTTTCACACATGCACAGTTTTCCCCCCTAGATAATAATTACCCATATCTGTGTATGTTTTGCAAATGGAAAACAACATTAGGCCCTTATAGAATGTACAAATAATGTCCCAAAGGGTAATGCTTTAAACGAGAAGTGCCACTCCAGTGCTCTAGAAACACAAAAATATTGTAATTTACCCAAACCCTTAATTATTTTAAAATGATGCCAAATAAAGTTGTCCATAAAAATCCAAATGAACTGCCATACTGAAAAATCATGTTTTTAAAAATATGTATAGTCCAAACATAAAAAGTTGTATTTGACACAGAAGTGTTCTGCAGTATTAATAGCTGTCTTATTTCACATTCTCTCCAACTCTACTCCATACCTATAAAGGAATATTGCAACGGACGGGATAAATTCTAACAGTCCAGTCCCACTCTCATTGGCAAAACAGCCCCAGGCACAAACTGCCATTTGGAAGAGCGGTCTTCTATTCCTTCCCTTAATCGGTGCTGTGTTGGGCCACTCTAACTACATTATAAACTGGCACTTACAAAGTCACAGCACAAGCATTTCTGGTGTCTCTCCTCTTCTAGACATACCATGAAATGGAACAGCCATGGCTGCCGTTTATTGCTAACATACTTTCAGGGGATAAAGTGGAGGTGTGTAGAACCGCACTTCCTGCCACTTGGGTCTTCTTAGCGTATGCACAATGTGCCTCAGGTGGCACGTGAATTTGGTCGGTTGGTTGGCTTCTCCAGCCTGGGCCAGCTACTGACAGGGAGCATGATCCATGCTCCCTACCACTTGAGTCAAACAGACGCAATTCAAACTCTGCAATTATTGCAGAATGGGCATGTCAGCTATGCAGCTGCTGACTGAAACTGGCATTTTACATGCACATGTAGTGATCGAGAGAACAAAACCAACTTGTTCAGAACTTGTTTTATTGACACAGGGAGTGTTAGTCAGGACACAGGAGTTAACTCCAGCTGCACTCCTCCCAAGTTGCATGATTAAGCACCCACTTTTAATCATACACAACACATGTTCATTTTGTATTGTCCATAAAGAGTCTAGTACAGTGTTGGTCCCACACAAATAAATAACAATAGATTACTTATTTTGGAAAAATCCTGGGGGAGGAAAGGGGGTTCCTTTAAATTCTCCTAGGATAGAGATTAGCAATAGGCATGGCTAAACATCAGCTCTTAAGGATAAAATACAGTTTGAAGACTTGAAGACACTCACTTCAGTGAGCTGTAGCTCACGAAAGCTTATGCTCAAATAAATTGGTTAGTCTCTAAGGTGCCACAAGTACTGCTTTTCTTTTTGCGAATACAGACTAACACGGCTGTTACTCTGAAACCAGTTTGAAGACTATTACTTTGCAATTATTTATTCGTGTGTGATAATACCCAGAATGTTCTGGAAGTTTTTCAGACATTCAGGACAGAATGGTCCTAATCTGCCAAGTCTAAGGACAGAAAGATATAGAGGTTAGTAGAAAGAGAATAGCAGATTTTTAAATACAAATTAATTAGATTCACTCTAGCAGTATAACAGAAGTGGGTTTCTGAGGGACTTAGGGAGGACAATGTACAGGTTTGGAGCATAAGCTCAGGCTGGTCACATTATTCACAGAGCACTGTGTAGAAGAGGACATGGAGGTGACTGTGGGAGAAGCTGATGAATGCGTGGAGAAAGTTGAGAAGGCTGGAATGAAGGGCAAGGAAGCAACGCAAAACTCAATTAAGGAGGGGCAGAATGATGTAGGTCTTTCAAGGTGGAGAAAAGAAGTTTAAATCTGATGCAATAACATATGGGGAGCCGGTGGAGACATTCAAAGAGAGGAGTGATGTGATCACATGGGCAGGTGAGGAAAATGATTTTTTAGTGGTTACATCTTGTGTGAAATGGGGCAGTGTGTGTTTCAGAAAACAGGATGTTTTAGGAGTCAATGCAGAATATATTGAGGGCCTAAATAAGAGATTTGGCTGGGGAAGGGAAAGAAAAGGCTAGCTCTTGGAGATATTAAGGAAGAAGTAGCACTTCCATCCCCTCTTATGTATGCAAACTAGTAAAACAAATATTTCACATTAAAGGAACACAGCCAAGTAGTTGAGTCCCCAAATTAATTTTCTTTTTTAAAAATAATTATTACTTTTAAAAGATTCCATAAAATCTTTAAAAAGATTGAGAAATACTGAAACTGAAATATTTTCAGTCTAAATGTTGCAACCCTGTATTAGTGTATCAGAACTTCAAAGTGAAATAGAGTTGAAATTGACTGCAAAGTGAAGTGTCTGGTAAATTTCAATGACCAAGCTGGGCAAAAAGCAAATAGTAAACAAAGGAATAAATAGTCAAAGGAAAAATATGTATTTTAATTGTTCAATTTTAATAATTTAAATTATTGTTTGTATTACAATAGTATCTAGAGATTCCAACTGAGATCAGAGCCCCATTGTGTTAGGTATTTACAAATACTCAATAAGGCCTTGTCTACAGAACAAAGTTGAACTGCTTTAACTATAGCCTATATTGGTATAGTCAGCGTGGCACAATGTCCCTAGTGTGGATGCAGTTATATTGGTAAAAATGTGCTTATACAAGTATGGCTTATTTCCATTCTGGCATGGGAATAAGCCATACTTGCATAAACATATTTATACTGGTATAATTGCATCCACACTGGGGTGGTGGTGGTGGCGTACTAATATAATGGCATTGATTAAAAAACAAAACAAAACACATCCGTAAATTGACATAGTTATACCAGTACAAAAACTGTGTGTAGACCAGACCTAAGAGACAGTTCCTGCTGTGAAGAATTTATGAAGGCTAAACAGTAATAAAGCTCTCTTATTCCAGAATAAGTATGTCCACACATGGAGTTATTCAGCAATAACTGTTGCAAATACAATTTCCACACTACCTTAATCTAAATTAACTTTCAAGTGTAGACAAGCCCTAAATCCTGCAAAGGGCATGTTCGTAATCTTTTGTACTGTGGATACTGAATTAAATGGCATTACCCACTGAATGCATCCGATGAAGTGAGCTGTAGCTCACGAAAGCTCATGCTCAAATAAATTGGTTAGTCTCTAAGGTGCCACAAGGACTCCTTTTCTTTTTGCGAATACAGACTAACGCGGCTGCTACTCTGAAACCTGTCATTACCCATAGTGTGTAAAATTAAGCATTTTAAGACTTTTGAAGGATCAGGGCCTAAATAGGTAAGAGAAAACAGAGAGACAAGGTGGGTGAGGTAATATCTTTTATCTCTCTAATCTCCTGGGACCAACTGCACTACAACAACACTGCATATAGGAGAAAACAGAGGCAGAGATCTTATTTCCACTAGGAAAAGAAGTTACCACTTCTTAGCTAATGTGGTAAAATCTCACGGTATGTCTACGATGAATCCAAGCTGTGATTGTAGCTTGTGTAGATGTGCCCAAACTGGCTCTAATCTAGCTAGCCTGATTAGGGATAGCAGTGAAGCCCAAGCAGAATGGGCTTCAGCCTGAGCTGTGCAAGCCTACCCAGGATCCTGGGTACTGAATGGTGTGGCCAGCCCAGGCCAATGCCCATAGTGCCCTGACTGCACGGCAGAGCCAGCTCGATTCCAGCGGTCTTGTGTCTGTCTACACCTGATGTAACCGCACCTCCCAGTGCAATGTAGACGGGCTGTTTGCAACTGGCTTTTCCCTGCCGTTTGTACTCCTGTTGCAGGTAACCAGCGATCGCTACACCAGCAGGACGTTAGCACTTAGCTGAGTGGAGGTGACCCCCTCCCCTCCCTAGCCCGATACTGCAGGTCACAACGCAGGGCGCTGCCCGAGCCAGGACTGGGAGCCAGGGCTAAAGGGTGACACAGGGAGGGTCATTTCCCGCCGGACAGGCTCGAGCAGGGCGCCCAGGGGTTGCAGGTCACCAGGCCGGTGCCTGGAGCGCCCGGACTCAGCCCCAGTCTCAGGCCCGTTTTAGTGGCGCGGCGGCGCCCCAAGGGCCGGGGGCACCAAGCCGGGTTCCCTGCGGCGGGGGAGGACCCCGGGCAGGCGCCGGCCGGCCGGCGCGAGAGGGGACCGGGGCCGTGATGAGCTGCAGCCCGGCAGCTCCCGGGCCGAACCCCGGCGGAGGGGGGCGGCCGTGACGGGCGCGCCGGGCCGGGCCGGGCCGGGACGCGCCTCCCCCTCCGTAGCGCTGACGTCTGCGGCGCCTCCCTGGACTCGGCTCCGGGGCGGGGCCGCAGCCGCGCAGGGGCCGCGGCGGCATCAGCTGGGGACGGAGCGCGGCGGCGGCGGCGGCAGGTAACCGGGGCCGCGCGGCGCAGCAGCGGCCGGCCGGAGCCAGGCTCCCCGGGCCGGAGAGCTCCGCGGCAGGGCCCGGGCCCTCGGCTCGCCACCCCCCCTTCCGGGCTCTTCTGCCCTCCCTGGCAGCCCCTGGGGCCGCCCCCGGCCCGCTGGGGTCCCCGGTACCCACCTCTCCTCTCCCCCGCCCTGGGGCGCTGGGCTCCGGCTCCCGGGGTCTTTCTCTGCCGGGCCGCCGCGCGCCGGCCCCCGGCCACTGCGGGGAGGCGGCAGCGGGAGCTCCGCTGCCGGGGAGGGCTGGGGGCGCCGGGCGCTTGGGCGGGCGGTGGGGGCGCGCACCTGTCGGGGCGGGGGAGGAACGCGGGCGGGCGAGGGAGAGCGGCCCGGCAGGGGAAGCGTTCGCCGGACCCAGGGGCGCGCAGCGTGTCGGGCTGGGAAGGGAGTCGGAGGTTCTGGGAACTTTCCGGCTGAGCTGGTTGTTGGGACAAGTTTCCAAATCCGATTGTGCCTGTGTCCGTGTCCAGAGCATTATTCGTAGGGTGCAAGGTCTCTTACCCCACCAGCTGTAGAAAAGATACTTAGTCGTCGGACTGATTTAGATGCGACTCTCGAAATTCCCTGTTCTACCCCAAATAGAGGCTTTTCTAGAGAGGTTTAGAAATCGGCAGGTTAAAGAGGTTAGACGTTAGGAGGAAAGTAGCTAATTCTCTCTTGCATTTTCGTTGTGTACAGTAGCTCTCACCTCACACACCTTTCTTTAAATAAACATACAGTCTGCCAATTACTTGGGAAGGAGAAATAGAAGGGCCAAACAAGAACATGAGTCCCAAGTATTCACAGACACATCCTGAGCTCCTGCACAGTAGTTAGAGTCAAGGTCTCATGCTGGGGCCTCTAAATTATGTATTTGAAGATTTAAGCAATTGAAAGGGAGAGCTCAGGGATTCATCTGGAAGAAGGTAGACTTTTCCTAGCAGGGTGATTTTTTTTTCTTAGAGTGAGAACTTTCTTATTGTGCATACGTACAGATAAAGTGCTTTTTTGTACTCTGTGAAAATGTCATTTTAATCATCTCACTCAGAAATTCCTTCTTGTGGTGTTTTGTATAATTTTATTCTGTAACAGACAACCGCTGCGAAGGTAAATGCTAAAATTACGCTGGGTTTCAGTTGGACTATTGTAGTCTCCATGTCAAAAGCCTAAACATTTCTGTGCAAGTACAACTATACAAAGTAAAGACTCCTCGTGTGGACAAAGCCAGGTTTTGTATTGACTGCTCTAAGGACATATAATCGGGATTGCAAAAAGCATGCTTTCTGTTGAAGCTCTTTGCCCTTTTGCAGGTTTGATTACTTTATGCTTGTCACTTTCTCAAAAACGATTTACACTATCAAAACGCTGACTTCTAAGCTCTGTATCTCCACATTAATTTTCAAGCAAAACAAAGTTTAATAAAAATGTTCTTTCACTGCACAGTTAATCAACCATTATGTGGAATACAATGCACAATGTATCCTATGTATTGTAGATGCTTACAGATGCTTGACCAATGGATTCCTCACTAGTAAATCCTAACACTACCAGATACCTGTAAAAACTTGAAATGGCTAAATTAATAGACTAGATGAAAGGATGTTTGTTACTTATTACTTAGGTAATTGCTGTTGATAGACTGTATCAACCCACACTGTTTTTGTCAAAGGTGGGAGTAAGTGTGTGTCATTATTTAAAATAAGTGTCTTGGCTTACTCATGCAGGGTAAAGAACTTTCTGTGGAATGAGCTAATTTCTCACAATTCAGTTGAATTTATTCGGCCATAAAACAGCCTGTGAACTTGTTATCAGAGTACAAAGGTTGAGAACTGAGTCAAGTTTTCCTTTATTGCAAAAACTAACAGAGTGTAAAGAGAAACTCTCAGGTTAAATTCTATCTATAATTTAGTTTTTCAGAAGAAAATAAGGTTGGTAAAACCTAAGAACAATAGGAATGTTTCTATGATTTTCTTTAAAGCTTCCACTGGATTTTTTAAAAGCAATTTTGTTCCTATACTGTTTGATATTCAGACCCTGCAGAACTGTGCCTATGTGTAAGATCCAGAAAGAGAACATGACTGTAAACAAAAGTAAAACTAATTGATTTAATTTCATTGTCCAGATTGAGATAATAAACACAAAATTAAAATATCAGATAGTGAAATGTAAAATCTTTCAGGATCTAAAATGTTTGTTTTAACATGGTAAATAAGTGTTAATGTGGCTGTATCCTTCAGCTACAGTGCTGCAGCTGTGCCTCTGTAGTACAGACAGTTCCTATGTTGACGGAAGGGGTTTTTCCGGGGATGTAGTAAATCTGCCTTTCTGAGAGGTGGTAGCAAGGCTGGTGGAAGAATTCTTCCATTGACCTATCTGTGTTTACACTAGGGGTTAGTTTGATGGAACTGTGGCACTCAGGGCACAACTTTTTTCACAACCCTGAGTGGCATAGCTAGGTTGATGTAACTTTTAAGTGTAGACCAGACCTTAGTAGAAGTACAGTTGCTGCTTCATTATGAAATTTGTTATAAAATTGCAAAGTCAGGAGGAAGACTCCAGCAAAATGCAAGAATGAAGACAATGCTATGTGGGCTGGTAAACTTGGGTCAAAGTTCAAGTGTGAAGCTGTGGAATCTATGTGATTGTCATGGATTAAAGCCATAGGATTGGATCAGAAGGCTCTTTTAGACCTGTGCGGTCTTGCATGTCCGATACATCATCGTATCCCTTATAGTAACATCTCCAGCCTGTCCAGTAAAAGCCACTTTACTCCTTTAAAATAAATATAATTTCTATAATGTCAGACTGCCGTCATTTTCATTGTTTTGTAGTGATGTGATTTTACACCTTAATAAAAATTTGGATATTAAGAGCAATAATAGTTGAGGCAAACTCTTTGAACACATATTCAACTACAATGTGCTGTGTTTCAGGGCTGGATTAACCTTTTGTGGGCCTGGCGCCAAACATATTTGTGGGCCCCCATGGAAGCAATGGAGCATGGCTTGAGGAGGTCAGTCCCCAGAGCAAGGGGCCAGCCAGGGGCAATGGGGCATGGCATGGCAGGGGCAGCCCCGCTCCACCCAGCCCAGTGTGAGGACACTATTTACAAATCAGCAGTTGTCAGACGCACAATGGCCTGGCTGGCCTTGTGCTGCCAGCGTGCCCCTTCCCCTTGGAGGGAGGATCCGTGCCATGGTACACAGCACCCCCCCCCCCAAACCCCATAGGTGTGACTCCATGGGTGCTTCGGGGGTGGAGCACCCACAGAAAAAAAAATAGTGTGTGCTGTGCACCCAGTGGTGGCCCTGCTGATCAGCTGTTCAGCAGCTGGCAGGAGGTGCTGGGAGAGAGGGGAGGAAGAGGTGGAGCGAGGGCAGGAGCCTCGGGGGAGGGTGAAGAATGGGGCAGGAAGAAGCATGATGGGGGTTTGGGGGGAGAGTGTGGAGTGGGGGCGAGGCTTGGGGCAGAGCACCCACAAAGAAATCAGAAAGTCAGCACCTCTGCAACACCCCCCACCCCTCCCAACTCCCTATGGCCAGAGGGACAAATGCAGTGCCCCGAACAACCTTGCAGGCTGAGCAGAGCAAGTGGTGGGTGGGGGAGAGCTGGCGGGGTCTCAGGGCACAGTGCAAGCAGAGCAGGCCAGGGCCCCTTCTGAGCATGGGCCCGGCCCCAGTGGTGCTATTGTAAACCCAGTACTAGTTCCATAGGCCCCTCTCCTGTATTGTGTAGCACTTGGGCGGACTGCTGCATCCCCATGCTCTGTAATGTGGCGTCGGCACTGTAAGTGATTTTAAACAAGCGAAGACCGGGAAGGTCAGAGTTAAGATTGAGATGCTTGCTCATCATGTTTTCACTAGTGTGTATTGTATGAGTTATTGCCTACCATTTGAAGAGCTATAGCAATTTCTGTTTTGATACATTTTCAAAGGCATTTTCAATCTGTAGTATGCTAAATTTTAAAGACCAAGATTAAAAAAACCCCAACTTCTAATGGCCAATTTGAAATAATACATATCTATACTTTAAAAAACTGATGTGTAACTTCAGTAAATTTGTATAGAATGTTGAAATGTGGCAGCTTTTTGCTTGCATTCCTGTTGTTTTAAATGCTACATTTGTTTGTCCCAGCTTGTAGTAAATACTGATAGCTGAGTCCTGAATACATGTGTTTATGAAGAAGTACTTACAGACACTTCATTATAGTTTGGAGTGTTGATGTAGCCATGTTGGTCCCAGGATACTAAAGAAACAAAGTGGTTGAGATAATATCTTCTATTGGACCAACCTGAAGAAAAGCTCTGTGTAGCTCGAGAGCTTGTCTCTTTCACCAACAGAAGTTGGTCCTTTAAAGATATTACCTCACCCACCTTGTCTCTCTACTGACACTATACAGTAAAGAATACTATAGGGATATAATGAACATATGGAATAGAATTGCTATTGAATTAAAGGTCTGTTGAAGAAGTCAAATGTGCCTGCGTTATGTGGAAAGCTAAAAGGAGCTGGCCTGATGGACTAAGCAGTCTTCTCCAGTTGTCAGGGTGTTGTAAATTAAAAACAGGTTTCAGAGTAACAGCCGTGTTAGTCTGTATTCGCAAAAAGAAAAGGAGTACTTGTGGCACCTTAGAGACTAACCAATTTATTAGAGCATAAGCTTTCGTGAGCTACAGCTCACTTCCGCAGATGCATCTGAGGAAGTGAGCTGTAGCTCACGAAAGCTTATGCTCTAATAAATTGGTTAGTCTCTAAGGTGCCACAAGTACTCCTTTTCTTTTTGTAAATTAATAAATTTTTAATATCAAGATGAAGCTGTAAATTCTTGGGCTCTTTCATTTGCAGTAGAATTATGTATAATATTTAACTATTAATGATTATACATATAAATGTAATTTTTATGCACTTTAGTCAACATACATATTCATCTAGTGTAACAAAACCCTCAGCATATTGATAGAAACAATTGATCTAGACAAAGTGACAGGTTTCTCAGTGGAGCGAACTTTTCCTGTTAGGAGCAGGAAAGACGAGTGAATAGTAAGTGTCTATATTTCAGGGCCTAATCAAAAATTATTGAAATTAATAGAAAAATTCCCATTGACTTCAGTTGGAGTGGGATTGAACCCTTAAACAGTAATTTTCTAAATAGAACCTGGGCTTACCTGTATAGTTTTTATTTAATATTGAATGGAAAGAAAACCTCTGTGCTGTCTGTCATTTTCTATAACAACATTTCACAAATGATCCTGCTGAACCTATTTTGCAAAGATGAAGTTAAATGGACAGTTCAGTTTTGTTAAAGGCATAGTTTTATCTGATCGTGGATTATCATTTAGTTTACTATAGTAGGTGTCTCTCTTTTTTTTTTTAAAGTTGCCTAGATCTAGTTAATTTGTTGAAATCCAGAAAATTTTAACCAAGTGAAATTAGTATGTTGAAGTAGACACCCAGTAGCACCAAAGCAATAAATCTGGCAGGTACACAAATCTTGTTTATATCAGGTAGGGAGGTGGTTATTTGATTAAGTGGCAGCAGCTTTTTGAAGTGAAACTAAGCTACCTACTTTTATAGATGGCCTGGAGCTTGGTCTACCCACAAGAATTCTGGTGCTCACAGGGTTAAATCAAGTACTTAGAAAGCATGGGTGAACACAGTCTTACAAGCCTTACAAGTATTGTTTATATTCACATTATCTCTGAGCAAAACCTGCTCTCCACTGATAACTCAGAGCTCAGTCTTGCTTATCTGTTAGCTGCTCTGACTTTACTTTGCTCTCAGGCTTGCATTGAGCTATTGAGGAAGTATTTGTATGGACCCACATCTGTTCCCAACCCCCAGGATCCTGGCTAGTGTGAGTGCAGTTGAGTCAGTATAGTAGCCATTTTTAATGAGAGATTGCATATTTGTGAGCAGCAAGTTCAGCCACTTTATTCTTAAATTACATGGAAATTTCAAAACATACCCAGCATTCAGATGACAGGGTACAAGAATTAAAAATATTAAAACAGATATTTTAGTGATTGTAACACGCTTTATTTAGATGTCTCTATGTGGATAAGGAATTTAATAAGATGCATTTATGCTTAGCTTTATGGAGTCATTGACCGGATGACTGGAAAAAGGCTAATGTAGTGCCAATCTTTAAAAAAGGGAAGGGAAATGGGAAAGAGATGGCCAGCCCTCTGTGGAGATAGAGGTGGTTAGGGACGATTTAGAAAAGCTGGATGTGCACAAGTCCATGGGGCCGGACAAGTTGCATCCGAGAGTGCTGAAGGAATTGGCGGCTGTGATTGCAGAGCCATTGGCCATTATCTTTGAAAACTCGTGGCGAACGGGGGAAGTCCCGGATGACTGGAAAAAGGCTAATGTAGTGCCAATCTTTAAAAAAGGGAAGAAGGAGGATCCTGGGAACTACAGGCCAGTCAGCCTCACCTCAGTCCCTGGAAAAATCATGGAGCAGGTCCTCAAAGAATCAATCCTGAAGCACTTGCATGAGAGGAAAGTGATCAGGAACAGCCAGCATGGATTCACCAAGGGAAGGTCATGCCTGACTAATCTAATCGCCTTTTATGATGAGATTACTGGTTCTGTGGATGAAGGGAAAGCAGTGGATGTATTGTTTCTTGACTTTAGCAAAGCTTTTGACACGGTCTCCCACAGTATTCTTGTCAGCAAGTTAAGGAAGTATGGGCTGGATGAATGCACTATAAGGTGGGTAGAAAGCTGGCTAGATTGTCGGGCTCAACGGGTGGTGATCAATGGCTCCATGTCTAGTTGGCAGCCGGTATCAACTGGAGTGCCCCAAGGGTCGGTCCTGGGGCCGGTTTTGTTCAATATCTTCATAAATGATCTGGAGGATGGTGTGGATTGCACTCTCAGCAAATTTGCAGATGATACTAAACTGGGAGGAGTGGTAGATACACTGGAGGGGAGGGATAGGATACAGAAGGACCTAGACAAATTGGAGGATTGGGCCAAAAGAAATCTGATGAGGTTCAATAAGGATAAGTGCAGGGTCCTGCACTTAGGACGGAAGAACCCAATGCACAGCTACAGACTAGGGACCGAATGGCTAGGCAGCAGTTCTGTGGAAAAGGACCTAGGGGTGACAGTGGACGAGAAGCTGGATATGAGTCAACAGTGTGCCCTTGTTGCCAAGAAGGCCAATGGCATTTTGGGATGTATAAGTAGGGGCATAGCGAGCAGATGGAGGGACGTGATCGTTCCCCTCTATTCGACATTGGTGAGGCCTCTTCTGGAGTACTGTGTCCAGTTTTGGGCCCCACACTTCAAGAAGGATGTGGATAAATTGGAGAGAGTCCAGCGAAGGGCAACAAAAATGATTCGGGGTCTGGAACACATGAGTTATGAGGAGAGGCTGAGGGAGCTGGGATTGTTTAGCCTGCAGAAGAGAAGAATGAGGGGGGATTTGATAGCTGCTTTCAACTACCTGAAAGGGGGTTCCAAAGAGGATGGCTCTAGACTGTTCTCAATGGTAGCAGATGACAGAATGAGGAGTAATGGTCTCAAGTTGCAGTGGGGGAGGTTTAGATTGGATATTAGGAAAAACTTTTTCACTAAGAGGGTGGTGAAACACTGGAATGCGTTACCTAGGGAGGTGGTTGAATCTCCTTCCTTAGAGGTTTTTAAGGTCAGGCTTGACAAAGCCCTGGCTGGGATGATTTAACTGGGAATTGGTCCTGCTTCGAGCAGGGGGTTGGACTAGATGACCTTCTGGGGTCCCTTCCAACCCTCATATTCTATGATTCTATGATTGAAAGTTACCATTTTTCCCCTAATGATATTTGCTGATCACTTTAAGCCTAATGCTGCTCTGTACCCATGCAGGAGGGTTTAGTTACTGGAAGGTGTTCAGAGACTTGAGTGGTCCCCTAGCGTATCATATGTTTCTGCTGCAGTGCTAATAGTGTTGTCTACATGTCCCACAGGATGATGATGTTGTTACATCTTCTGTTTTCTATTGCTTTTTCTTTTTGATTTTTGGATTAACTGAAGTCTGTCAGTCTCATTTCTCCTCCCCCCCCCCATTTACATTTTCTAAAATTAGACCTGCCAGCTATGTACATCGTACATCGTATCATCCCTCTGCTGTCCTCAGCTATTCTGTGCTGGGATCAAGTTATTTTTCTGAGACTAATATTCTTGTAAATTTCAATAACAGTGTGACAGCTTGCCCCCCCCTTCCGGGTGCCACCTGATGTACTGGGGTACCACTGAGCCAGCCTGTTCCATTATCCTGGGCCCTCTCACCCTGTCCTGCTAAGCCAGGCCCTCAAGCCTTCTCTAGCGCACACTCAGGTAGGGACGCACCCAGCTGCAGAAAGACACAGACACTGAAATCAGTACTGCATGGGAAGACTTTCAGCTAAGGAATTGCCCAGCACTCAAGTGCATTCTCCCCCGGAGAGTAAACCCAAATTGTATTGTCTTGCACTGCAACGAGAACTGTACAGCATAAGCTAATAGAAATTTGCTCTCTCCCTGGATGTGGAGAGAGAGATGCACAGCTTTTTGCCGCTGCCGCCATGAATTACACAAACTGGGTTTAAAACAAAAACAAGTTTATTAAGTACAAGCAGTAGATTTTAAGTGATTACAAGGGATAGCCAACAGCTCAAAGCAGATTACCTTATTAAATAAACAAAACCCAAATGGAGTTTAACACACTAGATAGGTAGGATGTAAATTAGCAGATTCTCACCCTGAGTGATAAACAGGCTGGCAGACTCTTAAGGCACAAGTTTCCTTGGCTTTCCCAGGTTTTCATACACAAGCTAAAGATCCTTCTAGCCTGGGACCATCACTTCCCACAGTTCCGTCCTTGCCCCTCAGGTGTTTCCAGGTGTGTTCTTGCAGGAAGAGTGAGATTCCCCCCATGATATCATTGTCCCCCTTTCTGGAAAGCTCTTTTGCTGTGACCTGTGTCAAGCAGTTCCCATTGTGTTGTTCTCTCTCTGAGAGGTTTCTATTGTACACAGTTCCTGGGGTAATCCGTGTGCTTATGTGCATTCCTCCATAAGCCATTAACATGGTTTGGCCTTTTTACTGTCGTACCTGAAACACTGCTTGTGGGTGCTTTCAACCACACATGTTTCAGTAACACATACACAGCCAAACTTCATAACTTCACATATGACAACACATACAATCCAATGAAAAGTTAATGTCTAGCAGATCAAGACTTTTAGACTGGTACCTCACAAGGCATACTTTGTACAAAACACATCCTAATTACATGACAATGGTGAATATTGGGGTGTCAGGATGTCACAAATGGACCTTCTCATAAGAACTGATGAGACAGGGCAGAGGAAGAGGGTGACTTATATGTATCCGCTCAAGCCCTGATCCTGAAAATAAGTAGAAAAATGGCCGTTCCTTGTTGTCCAGGTGCACAGAATGGAAAGAGTTTGTATTTGGTACATTTTGCATCGGTACTTCTGAAAGCAGAATTTAGCTCAGAAATTTGGACTTGGATAACAGTTGATTCCTGAAACAGAACAGAATCTGACTTCTTTTTCACAGATGTATTGGGATCTGCAGTGTTACCAGGACCAAAATGTAGTACAGTGGTTCTCAACTAGGGGTCCGGAGCCCCCACTTGGTGGGCCGCGAAAAGGTTTCAGGAGGTCCGCCAAGCAGGGCCAGTGTTAGATTCACTGGGGCTCAAGGCAGAAAGCCGAGGCCCTGCCATATGGGACTGAAGCCCAGGGTCCTGAACCCTGCCACCTGGGGCTGAAGTTGAAGCCTGAGGAACTTAGCTTCATGGGGCCCCCTGTGGTGTGGGGCCCTAGGCAGTAGCCTTGCTTGCGACTCCCTAATCCCAGCTCTGGCTTTTATATGCAGAAAAAAGTTGTTGTAGCCCAGCTGGGCCTTTGAGTTTTTATAACATGTTGCGGAGGGGGAAGGGGGCTCAGAAAGAAAAAGGTTGAGAACCCCTGATGTAGTACAAACTTTTTCACCGTAGTAAGTAAATATTATGAATAAGGTGACGATTTAGTCACAGAGGTCATGGCATTCATGCATTCCGTGACTTTATTGGACCTCCAAAGAATGGAGCTGTTGAGTAAGAAGACCATTTTTACTTAAGATGTTTCAGAGTAGGGGATGGAGGCTAGACTGTGTGCCCCTTCCCTGCTGCAACTTGGGCTGGATGGGTGCAATCAGGACCCGGCAGTCCCTGACCTGTGGTTTGTGGCGGGTGGAGGGACTGCAGCTGCGGTGGGCTCCGGAGCAGGGACTATGCACCCCGTGGCTGCATTCCCTGCTGTGCCCCATCCCTACAGCTTCCGCCGGGCGCTGCAGCCAGGGCCATGCAACCCAGCCGCGTGGCTTCCATTGGCTTCCCAGGCTGCAGCCAGCTCCAGAGCTGGGGCTGTGCACTCCCTGCTGTGCCCCAGCCCCGCAGCTTCTGCTGGAGGCCGCACTGCAGCCAGGGCTATGCACCGCAGCCCCATGGAACATATATAAGATATATACATACACGTGCAGATAAGTTGGAAGTTACCATACAAACTGTGAGAGGCTAATTAGTTAAGATGAGCTATTATCAGCAGGAGAAAAAAACTTTTGTAGTGATAATCAAGATGGCCCATTTCTTCCAGGTTATCTGTATGTATATGTATATATCTTACTATATGTTCCATTCTATGCATCCAATGAAGTGGGCTGTAGCTCACAAAAGCTTATGCTCTAATAAATTTGTTAGTCTCTAAGGTGCCACTAGTACTCCTGTTCTTCGTGCATAGTAGTTTCCTCAGGAAGTCAGTGGTGTCTCGAAGATAGCTAGGAGTGCTGGTAGCATAGGGTTGAGGAGAGAGTCCAAATAGCCAGATAATCCTGCTGTAAGAGTGCTATGATGATGTAAGAGTGCCTCAGGAAGTCAGTGGTGTCTCGAAGATAGCTAGGAGTGCTGGTAGCATAGGGTTGAGGAGAGAGTCCAAATAGCCGGATAGTCCTGCCATGTAAGAGTGAGATGATGGTGTGTCCAGGATTTCCAGGTTTATGGATCCTGGGTAGCAAATAGAATACCCCTGATCGGGGCTCTAGGGGTGTGTCAGTGTTAATTTGTTCCCGTGCTGTAGCAGGGAGTTTCTTGAGCAGATGGTATAGTTTCTGTTGGTATTCCTCAGTGAGATCGGAGGATAGTGGCCTGTAGAATGTGGTGTTGGAGAGTTGTCTGGCAGCCTCCTGTTCATAATCCAACCTGTTCATGATGACTATAGCACCTCCTTTGTTAACCCTTTTGATTATAACGTCAGAGTTGTTTCTGAGACTGTGGGTGGCATTGTGTTCTGTACAACTGAGGTTATGGAGTAAGTGATGCTGTTTGTTCAAAAAAAAAAAGGAGTACTTGTGGCACCTTAGAGACTAACATATTTATTTGAGCATAAGCTTTCTTGAGCTCACGAAAGCTTATGCTCAAATAAATTGGTTAGTCTCTAAGGTGCCAAAAGTACTCCTTTTCTTTTTGCAAATACAGACTAACATGGCTGCTACTCTGAAAGCTGTTTGATCACAATTTCAGCCAGTGCACGTCTGCGGAAGCACTCTATGTAGAAGTCCAGTCCGTCATTTTGACCATCAGGAGGAGTCCACACAGAATTCTTCTACTTGTAGCGTTGGTAGGAGGGTTCCTGTAGGTGGTTAGTGCTCTGTTCAGTGGTGTGTTGAAAATATTCCTTGAGTCGGAGATGGCGAAAGTAGGCTTCCAGATCACCGCATAACTGTATCATGTGCGTGGGAGTGGTGGGGCAGAAAGAGAGTCCCCAAGATAGGACAGACTCTTCTGCCGGGCTAAGTGTGTGGTTGGATAGATTAACAATATTGTTGGGTGAGTTAAGGGTTCCACTGTTGTAGCCCCCTGTGGCATGTAAGAGTTTAGTGTCCTTTTTCCTCTGTAGAGAAGTAAAGTGTGATTTGTAAATGGCTTGTCTTGTTTTTGTAAAGTCCAGCCACCTGGAAGTTTGTGTGGAAGGTTGGTTTTGTATGAGAGTCTCCAGTATTGAGAGCTCATTTTTGATCTTCTTTTGTTTGCTGTACAGGATGCTGATCAGGTGGTTCCTCAGTTTCTGTAAGTGTGTGTGTGTGGCACAATCTCTCACGATAGTCAGTTTAGTATGTCGATTGCAATGGATTTTTTACCTTCAGTCCATTTGGTATGATGTCCATCTGTTTGAAGTTGGAGAGGAAGATGTCTGTCTGAATCTGTGCAAGTTTTTTCGTGAAGTTGATGGATTTCCACTTCATACGGCTAAATTCAGCTTGTGCACGTCTGCGGATCAGGAATGGTAACATACAAAAGCCAGTAGGAGAACACTTCAATCTCCCTGGACACTCAGTAACAGATTTAAAAGTTGCTATTCTTCAACAAAAACCCTTCAAAAACAGACTTCAAAGAGAAACTGTTGAGCTACAGTTCATTTGCAAAATTAACACCATCAATCTGGGCTTACAGAATCATAAAATATCAGGGTTGGAAGGGACCTCAGGAGGTCATCTAGTCCAACCCCTGCTCAAAGCAGGCACAATCCCCAATTTTTGCCCCAGATCCCTAAATGGCCCCCTCAAGGATTGAACTCGCAACCCTGGGTTTAGCAGGCCGATGCTCAAACCACTGAGCTATCCCTCCCCCCTTGAGTAGGGACTGGGAGTGGCTGACTCACTACAAAAGCAATTTTCCCTGTTTTGTTATTGACACGTCCTCAATTATTGGGAGTGGACCACATCCACCCTGACCTAATTGGCCTTCAACATTGGTTCTCCACTTGTATGGTAACTCCCTTCTCTTCATGTGCCAATACATATTTATGCCTGTTTCTGTAATTTTCACTCCATGCATCTGAAGAAGTGGTTTTTTTTAACCCACAGAAACTTATGCCCAAATAAATCTGTTAGTCTTTAAGGTGCCACTGGATTCGTCATTGTTTCTGTGCATACAGACTAACACGGCTACCCCTCTGACATTGCGAACTATGAAGACAGAATTTTTTGAACAGAGTGGAAATTTATATTATTGTTAGAAGAAAAGGAGTACTTGTGGCACCTTAGAGACTAACCAATTTATTTGAGCATAAGCTTTCGTGAGCTACAGCTCACTTCATCGGATGCATACTGTGGAAAATACAGGAGATGTTCTTATACATACAAACCATGAAAAAATGGGTGTTTACCACTACAAAAGGTTTTCTCTCCCCGCACCCCACTCTCCTGCTGGTAATAGCTTCTCTAAAGTGATCACTTTCCTTACAATGTGAATGATAATCAAGTTGGGCCATTTCCAGCACAAATCCAGGTTTTCTGTACCAGAGTGCATAAAAGGTTAGGGCTTGGTTCGGTTCCTTTGTTTTTGTTTTTATTGCATCAACATAGGTAATGGTTTAAAGAGGTTTTTTTTTTTTTTTTTTAAGGTTTGTATCTGATAATAAAAACAAGTAGCTGCTCTAATGTGGGTGTAAAATACTGTACAACAACTAGTCATCAGCTAGCATTTCACAGCACGTCTAATAAAGGTCTCAAAACCTGAAATCTGATATTTTCAGCTCTTCTTAAATAAATATTTAATGAAAGTAGTCGAGATAACTGTAAGACTGGAAACATCTGAAGGGCAAAATATTTTCAGAAGTATACAATATCATTTTTTGTCTTTTGTGGATATTGTTGAATAAAATGCTTAGTTTTTGAAATTATACTCAATGTATGGAATACATAATATTTAAACCTTTTAATAAATTGCACTAAAGTTAAAACTGATGTTTTGAATGTCTAATTTTTATAGATGGTTGACCCACAAAATCCTACATTATTGAAAACCATTTGAGCAATTTTTCCTTGACTTTTTATGCATGTTTCATCTTTGAGATTCAGTACTTAATACTATTGTTGAGGGATGAGTACTAGGAGGCACAATTGGCTTGTGTGATCTGCTGCTAGTTTCTAAAATACATGCTGAGATGCAGTAGAGAAGCAGAAATTATTGTGATTATATTTGAAGGGGCTCCAATGTTGATCCAGAGAATGTAGACTAGTAAGCCCTACATCTGTGTCTGTCCAATTGTTTAAAATGTTAATTAAAAACAGAATAACAAAACACCAGGAAGATCATGATATGATCGGGTCTAGCCAACAGAGATTCTGCAAAATAAAATTCTTTCTAATCTGTTAGAAGTCTTTGAATCTGTCAGTGAATAAGAGAGCATTTACTAAATGGATTTAGACTTCCAAAATGCCTTTGACAAGGTTCAACACAAGAGGCTAGTAAAAAAGTTAAGTAGTTATGCGGTGAGAGACAAAGTATTGTCATGGATTAAAAACTGGGTTGAAGACAGCAAGCAAAGAGTAGGATTAAATTGTAATTTTTCATCATTGCAAAAGGTTATGTATTAGGTCCCCATGTTTTATAATACAATTAAGCTTGGAATAATTTGATTTTTTTTAAAGAAATAATTTTGATGGATAACATCAGTATTTATTTCTAAGATTTTTTTTTTGTATTTTTATCAATTTAAATTTTCACAGTTGCAGGAAATTTCGGGAGGATCAGTAGTGTGGGTCAGACAATTATTTAATGACAATAGACATTGAGATTCAAAGAAAAACTGAGAAAACATATTGTCAACATCGAATGTCAAAATATCCAAAGTAAATATCCTTAAATAAAACTTCAATAAATTCTCTAGCAGCATTTTTCTTACTTTGCCTATATTATTGATGGAAATATTTTTGTTTTGTTTGTACGGTGAAATTGATGTTTACTGACAGCGACTAAAAATATCTCACCCTTCCAAACCTAAATATATTAATGAACTGGAAGAGGGATGAACAGTGAGATAGCAACATTTTCAGATGACCTAAAGTTATTTAAATTAGTCAGGATCAGATACGAGTGTGGTGAACTTCAGATGCAACTAAAAAAGCTAGGTGAATGGTTAGCATGATCGGGCAAATTAACTGTATCTGCTCAAGAAAGGGAGCTGGGTGTTGTGGAGAACTCAATAAAGACCTCTGCTCAATGTGCTGCTATGGTCAAAAAAGCAAACAAGATGTTATGTTGCATAAGGAATGGGATGGTGTCTAAAACAAAAATAATATTATGCCTTTATATAAATCAACAATGCAGCCTCATCTGGAGACTGTACTTTGCTGCTCACCCTATTTTAAAGAGCATAATGCAGAATTAGAGGGGGTTCAGAGAAGGTGACAACACTCAAGGGCGTGAAAATCTCACATTTGAAGAAATTGAGAAGAGTGGGATTGTTCACCTTAAAGTGGAGCGGAATAAGAAGGGACATGATAAAAATATATAAAATAGTGAATGGTATAGACGCTAGATCAGTAACTTCTGTTCTCCATGTCTGTTAACAAAAGAAAAAAGGGACCTTGAGTGGAAATTAAAAGGTGGAAAACTCAAAAACTGATAAAAAGAAAAGGAGTACTTGTGGCACCTTAGAGACGAACAAATTTATTGGAGCATAAGCTTTCGTGGGCTACAGCTCACTTCATCAGTCTCTAAGGTGCCACAAGTATTGCTGTTCTTTTTGCGGATACAGACTAACACGGCTGCTACTCTGAAACCTGATAAAAGAAAGTGATTTTGACATGTATAATTAAGCTGTGGAACTTACTCCCACAGAAAATTGTTGATGTCAAGGTCTTAATAAGCTTTTAAAAGGAAATGGCTATTTATATGGACATCAAGAATATTCATTTGTTATAATTAACTATAACAATTTTTTGGAAATGATATTAAACCTCCTGCTGCAGAGTTTAAGTCAGTCTCTAATAGTTAGAGATCAAGAGAAGATCTGTTTGAGGGCAGATTGTCCCACGTCTGCCTAATGGAGGGTTGTGATTGAAGCATCTGGTATTGGTCTCTCTTTCCAGCAGTAGCAATTACTAGAGATTATTGTTGAGGATGCTGAACATTATTATAAAGAGTAGGGTGGCTGTACTTCAGGTGTGACACTTCCCTTGAAGGGCAAGTGTGCTGTCTGTCTGAACAGTATTCCATGTAAGAGACACCTGTGCTTCAGAGAGTGCGGCCTTGGCTTTCAATGGTTTTCTAGGTGCAGGTCAAGGTTGGTGACAGTAGGCATTTTTAGAAGCTGTTTTCTCTGGTGTTTGCAGAAATTCAGAGAACAATGAGCAAGGCCTATGTATTCTCTCAGGGGCTGAGCAAGGATGACAGTCATGAATTCTTTAATGTCATTCTGTTGGTTTGCTGGTGGAGAGGGAGGAAAATGCAAGCTGTGAATTTGCCAAAATATGTGCATTCAGAATGGCAGAAATGAGGGGCGGGGTATGGTTTTCTAGTAAGTCCAATGTAGACAAATGTGAGAGCAGCAGGCAGGCTCTTGGGAAAGGGAATTTATGGACGATCTACTTGGGGGTAGAGAATGGAAATTTAGTAATGGAAGTAAACATTTAAGTGAGGCTGGGCTGGGGGAAGGAATTGGTTGCTACTTTTTGAAGCTCAGCTGTTAGCACTCTTCAAATCACTAAACCCAACTGAGAATTATTCCCTCCTTCCCCTCAGCACGTCCACATGCTCTGAAAACATTTACTGTAAATTACTGGCCTACCCTATGATTCCGGTGTCCAGGGCTTCAGTGCAGATATCTAGTAACACTACACTTAAATTGAGATCTTTATGGCCTGCTGTGGTCTCTCTACTCTGGGTAAAAGGGCTGGTGAGGAATAAAACCCTGTGTCTGGCTGGGGGAGGATACCCCCCATGCAGGCAATATAAAAGACAGCTTTGAAGCTGTCCTCTGAGGACACCCTTGCAAACCCTGGCATAGGGGGACATACCAGGGAAAGTGTTGGGATGGGGATACATCATTGTGGAGGTCCTGGGCAGAGCTGCAAACCACAGGGCATCCTAAGGAGATGAGCATAATTTAGACAGACTCTCAGGATTGTCTAAATTGTGCTGGGGGCCTCTAAGAAGCAAAGCACAAAATTTCCCCTTGGGAGTTTATAAAAGATCTCTGCTTTGCAAGAGGTGGAGTGCTGTTTCTTCACCCCCAGAGAATCAATGTAAACTGTTTGTCTCCAAGTCCCTTACAATGAGCCTGCTTGCCCTTTCAGACAGCATTTTGTGGCTGTCTGTCCAGTCCCAACTGTGTGTAAGTCAGTTGTCTTTTGTGTAAAAGGCAGGGAAGCTCATTTTGAAGTTGGAGGAGGGGAAGGGATACAGAATCTGAAGAGGAAGGGCGGAATGAGAGTCCAGGAAATGGCAGATCAGAATAGTGTGGATCTAGTAATTTTCCTTATTACATTCCTTCTTGTAGTGAAAACAAGTCTGATGAAAAATCCTCCCTTCAAATACATTTTTTTTCATTTAAAAATATTAATTTAAGATTCTAATGAAAATAAGTCACACCTAGGTAGTTATGGTTATTAGAGCACTTCCTGGGTGGTTCAAGTTACATACGTGAAGTATGCACCCAGTACATCTGTAATGTCTTGTTGCCATGTGTTTTATTGGCATTACGACAGGGAGAATTATATATAATTCTCTAGGAGAGAGAGAGAGACGTCAGAACCTTTAGAGTTTAAACTTGTAAATGTGGTTCCTTACAGTAAATACTTCTGCACTGGAAAAAGATTGTCGATCAGCAAAGGTTGGTGTGTATGTAACTGAATTCAATGCTTTATAATAGCTGTCGGGTGTTTATGAAGTTTATACAAGTGGATTCAGGTTCAGATTGAGCTGCTAATTGGTGGCACATTTTTCTAGCTCATCATTTTCACTTAACAAAATTAAATGTTTCTAACCCTTTTAAAGGAGAATTGATGCACTTGTGCTTTTTGACAGACTAAAACTTTCTTCCTCCCTAGATCATAATAGACTTTGTTAGCTTGCAAGATGTGCTGTAAGACCTACCTTTTCTCCCTTGCCTGTGAGGAGAAGGGTCTTAGGTATTACTGGTGGAGCTGGTGAGAGACTGGCGATTTGTGGGGTGGGTTAATTAATTTATTTTTCTTTGTTATTCCTGGCTTATTGAATTTGATTGGGGCCGGGAGGGTGGAATTGATGGGTTTGTTAGCTTCAGTGTATTTTTTAAAAAAGATTGTCCGGGGCACTTAGAGTAGTGAGTGGGTGCTCTTTTTATTGTTTATAAATATCCAGATAAAGCAATAACTTTAGAAAGTAAAAAAGAGGAAATTCACATCTTTATGGGGCATTAACTCTAAAACTTCCTGTTAACTTTATGTTAATAGTGTTCATTCTCACTATTCACGTTAGCCAAAACAAACAGCTGCTTTGGGGTTATGGGTGAAGCTTGGGCTTCCCCAAATCCAATGTTGGATGTGCTCTTTTTCTAACAGTAATCTGTTTCTTTTAAATAGCCTTACACTTTTTATAAAAATGATCAAAAATTATCTTCAGCCCTGCTTATAGTTTAATTTAAGAGGACGAGAGGTTTAGCCTGTTTAATTTATTTAGGATGGGCAGGCTGTTGGAAAGGGTGGAACCAAGGTGAAGAGAGGGTGGAGGCTCCAATAACATGGTGTAATGGGGACACTGACTCATCTATTATCCATCTGTTTCTCTGGATGGTTCTGTTTATGCTCCAGCGTAACTGACCATGAGTTACTTTTCGGAATTGATGGACTTGATATACACTTTGTATTTCTTTTACGTTTTGTAAGGAAAATGTGCAAATGTATATAATTTTTATGTTTTGAGTAGTTAATCATAAACAAGTACATGCAAAAGAATATTCTCCTAGCCTTTGTATTAAAGGGACTTAAAAATACAGAAGGACAAAGTGAATCACACCACCACGCAGGTAAGAGTATATTTTATAGCTACTATGTATATGAGTAATGTGTCCTCAAAATCAAGGTATGGTAGTTCAGTATATATGTGTTCTCAGTGAGACCAAGGATACCCTCATTTCAAGTAGTTTATTGAGAACTAGAAAGAGATAAGAAGCAGTAAAAATACGGGGTAGAGGAGCCATACCAGCCAGAGAGGGATGTCCATGGGAAGTAATATAGGTTTGCTGGCACGTATCCAGCCAAGGATGTGTGGAAAGGTGCATTTAGACGGGTGTTGTGAGTCAGAGGGAAAGGTGTATTTTTGCTCTCTCCGAGGCACCCCTTCCAGATTACAGGCCTATATGTGTACTTCTTTCAGAGTGGAATCCCTCAGTTCACCCCACATTTGACCAGGCTACAGCACCCCCTATTCACCAACCATTTTGCCTCAGCAGGTCCAACAGGGTTTGGACCCTGTTATAGATGTCTCCCTGGGAGCTTGTGACTAGTATGGAGTTGCAGTGACAGAGAACAGCTTCCTCAAAACATGGTTTGATTAATTTTTGGCAGGAATACAACCAAGAGAGAAGTCAGGTTAACATAACAAAATCTTAAATGCATGTTGTCTTACCTAAACTGTCAAGGGAAGGCTAAGTTAAGTCGGTCCCACTTGACTTAGGCACCGCCCACACCCTTCAAGGGCTTGGGAACGACAGGCAGCGCTGCTGCAACCTCTGCCTCTCTTGCAGTCTGACCCCTCGAGCCTGTTTGTCTCTCCCTGAGGTCACAGGCAGTCTTTTTATCCATTTCAAAGTTCCTTTGTTCAAGGGTTCCCGCCTTAAGACCCACTGAGGTTTCAAGCAGCTCCTGGTCAAATACAACGCTCCAGGTGGATTGGAGGCAAACTTTCTGCAGTGACTTCCTTTTATTATCTATTTGAGCACCTTTAGGTTTCATAGATCTAGCTATGCCACAAGACTCAAACAAAATCGAGATAGACGGTTTTCTTAAAATTAAATAAAGAATATGTCCCACAGTCTTCGCAGAGGGGTAACCAGTGAGGTCATAATTATGGTGTGTTGTGGATCTGTTAGGATATGATCTCTTAGGACTCTTTTGTGATATAAAGGGATAGAAAATATAATATAAAAAGCTTTTAGTTTTCTGGTTCTCATGAAGAATATTTATTTTAATAAAACCTTAAAAAAAATCTCCGCCAGTTGATGTTTATGTCCAGATTCTGGATCAATGTAGTGGCCAGCCAGATTGGTCGCAGATGGGAGCCGGGCTTTACTCCAGGAGCTTCGGTTAGCGACTGACAGTGGCAAAACGAACCCAAAAGCCCATGGCAAAGCACCCTGTTCTTATAGTTCTTTTTCTCTGTTGAAGTCTATGGATTTTGCTGTGTCAGTTTGTGACGGGTTACTCCTTAATTGGTGTATCTTTTAATGTAAACATTCCAAAACACCTCCGAGAGGGTTATCCTGTCCTGGTTCCAATTTAATCAATTGTCCTGTCTTTAGGGGTTCCAGCCTTCACCTCAGTCGTCAATTTGCCCTTCCTTCATTATGGATGTGCGTTGGTGATTTTCTGGTGTCAAGTCTCTTTACTCCTTTTTCCTTGACCATCTGGTTATAACAGTGGCCTTCACACCTTATCTTTTCCTGATGCATACATTCCTCATTCACACAAACAGTCTTTTTTTGTGAATACAAACAGTGTCAGTTTATTCTGAATCCCCTTAACATAGACACAATACAAGATCCTGTCTTTTACTTACTAAACCTTAAAAACAATGAAATGTATATTTAACTAGAGTGCCTAATTTGTAATACATATAGGAAACCATAGTAGACATTATAACTTATCCTAAAACAAAAGGGTGACCATAATCAGTCATAAGGATTGTTCTGGTCTGTCCCTGCCTTAACATCAGTACAGACACTGGCAGCCTGTCAGATGCATTCCTACCAGTGTCCCAGAGGGTCATTCCTTTCTGCTATTCAAAAAGGGTGGCTGGTAAAATGAAATCAAGACATACATTAGTACCTCTATTCTTATAGTACAATTATAAAATCCTGCTTCTACATTGAACACTTCTTGTAAACAGTTGACATGAGGAGGCATGTTATATAAAGTCCAAAAAAATGCCTGTTAGTATGATGGATGACCTTGAATTGGATTGCTTTGGTGCAGAAGACCATAAAACCAAAATGGATACTTTAAAAACTTTGTGTAATGAAATCTCCATAATCTTTTCTCATATGGTTATTAAACCATGGTTGGTTTAGTGAATCTTTAGTAACTCTCAGATATGGGAAGGGGCAAAAAGAGATTTACCTTAAGTCACTTTGGAAGGTCCAGGGGAAGCATCTTTGGACTTTGGAGTTAGTAACAATACATTTTTAAGATGGAGGGATTTCCAGGTGTAGTCAGTCAGATCATGCTGGAGTTGGTGTAATAATTTGAAGGTGTTGTTCCTGAGATCACAGAAGGTGTTAGAATAAAAAAAAAAAGTATAAGAAGATTTAAGTTTCTTTGAAGCTTGATTAAGAATTATTTGGCTTTATCCTCCTCTCCAAAGGATTGAGTAACCGGATAATAGGCTTAAATGTGCCAAATAACAAAACACATGGATCCAGGAGCAATTGATCTAAGTGATCTAATTAAGTTTGGAAGAAAGGTTTTTCTTCTCACTTGTGTCACCTGGGAAAATACTAATGATATGTAACAGGTAGAGTTAAGTTGGATTGTGACGGTCTTTGGGGGATGGTTGTGGGGAGGTTTATGAATAGTAAAATGTTTTTAAATAACAAGTGCCATGCCAAGTTAACTTCTCTGTGATGCATCAGTTGCTCCAACCCCCGCCGCCCACCCCAACATATCATTTGACCTCTGAGAAATCCAATAGCTGATTTACTTTCTTGATTATAGAAGAAGAGCAGTTGTTTCAGCATTCCTAGATTGTATTTCTGGACATCTAGGGCAGAAGTGGATAGAACTGGTGCAGCCTAACGTAGCATTTTCTGATTGCTTTAGGAGAAGGCTATGTTGATTACAAAGCTGTGTTGGCCACATCTTAGAAGTCCACATCAAGTACCCCACTCCTAATTTTGGGAAATGCTACATGTGATTATCCCAACCCTCCCTTCTCTGCCAGATGGCCCTAAGAAAGGGTAGTAATGTATCTAGGCTAAAACCCCTGATGCATTTTACAAGGGAGTCTCTCTTGCGTTTGTTGTTTGTGTCAGGAAGTCCTGTTTCCTAAATATGGTGTAAAATACATATATACTTGTTTTATAGGTAGTAGTAGGTGCATGTGCTTTGCTAAATACACATTTTAAAACTTTTTTTTACCTCCAAAGAAACTGTTCAGAAACTCTGTACTCTTTGTGAACACTTAAAATCTAGCTTTGTCAAGATAATTCATACATTCTTGATGTAGTATATTTCTCAGAATTTTGAAAATGTTATGGATAACATTACCTGAGTGAGAGAGAGAAAATTATTCTGATTTCTACAAAACACTCTACAGAGACCTAATCAGAGATGTTCTTTGCAGAACACCTTTCAAAAGGTTTGGGATTTTAATCTTCCTATATATATATATTTTTTTTTTAAAGCTAACATTGTTAATACTTAAGGTGACCTTTGGACTTCTGCGTCAGTTTTTCCTGTTGTTTAGTAAGTAACATACACAGTATTCAACTATAGGTTTTGTGTGCCGAACTGTAGGAGAAAGTATTTAAAAGGCACAAAATGAAGCTAAACATTTAGTCATTTTTGTATTCCGGTGAGAGAGATAATGTTGTCTGGATTTTTTCCCTCTCCAATTGAAATAGGCTACCCTCACTCCCTTTCATTTTCCTCTTCACTGCATCATGATCTCTGTGGGTAACTTTGATATTTTTTAAAGAAAGTACAGTAGCAGCAATATAGGTTAAATAGCCTACTTGAGAGAGAGAAAGTGGGTGAGGTAGTATTTTTTTATTGGACCAACTTCTTCAGCGCCCTATGTAAGCTCGAAAGTTTTGTCTCTCTCAGAAGTTTGGTCCAATACAAAATATTATCTCACCCACCTTGTCTCGCTAATATTCTGGGACCAACACAGTTACAATAACACTACATACAAAAATAGCCTACTTTGTCACTTGTAGAGATGATTTGGGGGAAATATTGTATGGCAATCCTAGCTAGTTCGTCAGAACCCCAGAATTTTGGGGGAACCATATAAGATAGAATTTTAGTCTTCATAAGTTTTTCATAACCCATAGTCACAACCATTAAGAAATCCTAAATTAATATTTCAGAAGTTATAGATCCTTTAGGAGATTTGCACTGATTAGGAATATATGATTTAAAAGAATGTGAATTTTTACTACAGTACATTCATGTTCTTTATATAATTACATGTCAATTCTATCATGTTCTTTTGTTTTAAGTTTACTGCTTGGCTTTAAAATTAACTTCTCTTCAAAATGTAGATTATTTTAATTAACAAAGACAAGTACAGGAAAAGGTTGCTTACAATTCTTCATGCTAATAGATATAGCTCATGTTTGCAGAGTGTGCTTTGTTTCTAACATAAACACTGACTTAGTTTTTCTCTTGAGGAATGGGTGATTGACTCCTGTTTTAATATTGGTTAAAAATAATTTTCTTCTGAAGGTGTGAGGATACCTCATTTTGATATGATTTATTGTCAAGGCCTGAAAGCCTGTCAGCAATCTAGCCATCTCCTTTCTCCTCCATTTTTATTTCCCAGTTAGGAAAATGCTTCAAAACATTAATTATCACACATTTTAGAATAGGAATACTTCACTATCTTGACATAGTTGATTTAAAAAAAATACACAAACTGTTTGAGAGCTGTGCATCTACAAATAATCTATTAACTAAAATATTTTTGTTGCTTGCTAGGTGAAATGTTAAAACTATTAAGCCTTAAATCTGAACTTCAGTCAGGTGAACAAGATGTTGTCCCCTGATTTTTGCTTGGGGGTTTCAGATAAATATTTGTTAAAGGGCAGGAGGGGACTGGTCAGAATTGGGAGGGGTAGAATTTATGGGGAAAGGAAGGTGAGTTCTCTGGGGTGAATAGAGAACTTTGATGTATTTGAGTGTAGGTACTTGTTTTGTGGGTTATATAGCAGTCTACCTATTTTGGTACACTGCAATAAAGTTTACATATGTAAATTTCACTTTTTTCCTCAAGGTTTCTTAGCATTAATATGGGCATATCTGATGACCTCTCGAGTAGTTTTAAAAATAACTAAAGTGTACATTGTACTCTTGTCACGGTTCCTCCCCCACTCTGAACTCTAGGGTACAGATGTGGGGACCTGCATGAAAAACCTCCTAAGCTTATCTTTACCAGCTTAGGTCAAAACTTCCCCAAGGTACAAAATATTCCACCCGTTGTCCTTGGATTGGCCGCTACCACCACCAAACTAATACTGGTTACTGGGGAAGAGCTGTTTGGACGCGTCCTTCCCCCCAAAATACTTCCCAAAACCTTGCACCCCACTTCCTGGACAAGGTTTGGTAAAAAGCCTCACCAATTTGCCTAGGTGACTACAGACCCAGACCCTTGGATCTTAAGAACAATGAACAATCCTCCCAACACTTGCACTCCCCCTTTCCTGGGAAATGTTGGATAAAAAGCCTCACCAATTTGCATAGGTGACCACAGACCCAAACCCTTGGATCTGAGAACAATGAAAAAGCATTCAGTGTTTTACAAGAAGACTTTTAATAAAAAATAGAAGTAAATAGAATAAAGAAATCCCCCCTGTAAAATCAGGATGGTAGATATCTTACAGGGTAATTAGATTCAAAAACATAGAGAACCCCTCTAGGCAAAACCTTAAGTTACAAAAAAAATACACAGACAGAAATAGTTATTCTATTCAGCACAATTCTTTTCTCAGCCATTTAAAGAAATCATAATCTAACACATACCTAGCTAGATTACTTGCTAAAAGTTCTAAGACTCCATTCCTGTTCTGTCCCCGGCCAAGACGACTACAGACAGACACAGACCCTTTGTTTCTCTCCCTCCTCCCAGCTTTTGAAAGTATCTTGTCTCCTCATTGGTCATTTTGGTCAGGTGCCAGCGAGGTTACCTTTAGCTTCTTAACCCTTTACAGGTGAGAGGAGCTTTCCCCTGGCCAGGAGGGATTTCAAAGGGGTTTACCCTTCCCTTTATATTTATGACAACTCTAATAATAATAATAATGTCTAGTGTTTTTTATCAGTAGACCTGGAAGTGCTTTACAAAGGAAGCAGGTAAAGGGAACCTGAGCTAGTAGGAATTGAATCCAGATTACTAAGGAATAAACAAGTATTTTAGTTTCTGGAACTTGGCCAGGTAATGTGTGATGACATTTTGGTAAATGTGCTTAAGTGTTGGCATTTAAATAATGCTTTTGCTACCTCCAGTCTCCCTTTCTACAGGTCAGTTGTGTGGAGGTTATTCTCACTAGAAGAAAGGAAACTGCAGTATAAATTAGATTCAACAAAAAATGAAAGCCATAGTGTAAACTGAACAAAGGTTACGTTTCTGTTCAAAAAGCTCAAGGAAAAAGCATTTTGTCACATAGTGAAAGAGCAGAATTTACAGCTTCCTGACTTTCTGCTGCTGTTTCCTGGTTTCCAGTTTACATCCTCACCTTCTGGGAAGATAGCACTTGTATCTGATTAGGCTACAGTAGCCATGGGATTGCAGTCAGACTACGCTATGGGTGTTCTTTTCTGCAACGGCTACATAAGCATCTGGCTTGACAAACCCATGTCAGGTAGGGCTCAAGTTTGTTGCATTTGATTAGTCATATCCCAGTTTTAATATAGATTATACTTGTCTAAAATTATTGGTTGATTGACCTTCCTTTTGGTGCCGGGCTGTGATGTCACAAATTCCCAGTTAATTCATAGCAGTGACCTCATTGAGAAGATTTGGACCTCCCATAATGTGGATGTTTGGTTAAAGGGTGGGATAAGCCTGAAAGCTTTCCTCTCCCTTGTTGTAATGATCGGTTTAACTTCAGGCACTAGCTACAGAGGCCGTCAACACCTGCCTTATTTTTCCATCCCTCTTTCAGGAGTAGGAACAGCAAGATGGAGATTTATTTGCGGGGGGAGGGTGGTGGAAATATATGGCAATGTACATTTAAATAGGCACAGTGTTGTGTGGGGGCATGGAAGTACTATATTTTCATCCAGGCTAGCAGGCAAAGGGTAATTATATTTCTTAGCAGCTTTTCAAGCCCTGAAAACATACAGGGAATTCAAACAACAAACCGCACCTTGAGGCTAAGAGAGTCATGGGGGATTGTGCTTTATGATAACAATAGGACCTCAAAGCCATGTGAAAGCCTGGTAAAAAATGTATCCATGCGCCTTAAGGGTTGTTGAGGGAAAAAATGAAAGTGGTGGCACAGGAAAGATCTAGATCCCAATTTATACTTCTAAACCCTCTTGCCCTCACCCCCTACAGGTTTGGAAAAGTAAATTAGTTACTTGACCTGATTTGTCCATGCGTAGATAATATTTCTTGGTTAGTTTCTAGCAGTTTTAACGGTAGCTGTTCTAGCATAATGTTTGTTGTGAGTTTGAAGTTAGTCACAGCCTAGCAGAATTTTAACGGCTTGTGTTGTTAAATTTAGGGAGAATTGAGGATAATTTATAAATTACCCTGGTTTTTTAAAAGAAACTTATGACTGGTTATATAATCTTTGAAAGAAAAAATATTTTGGTAACTATTTGAGCTCTATAATAATGAAGGTTTTTGAAGTAAACCTGGTGCTGAAATACTACACAGAGCTTTGCTCTGTACATAATAGACCTATACTTGACTTTCATTGTAACCACTCCAAGTAACTCTCAAGTTTGTGATTGGAGGTGTAGGGCAAAATACTTAGAGATCAGTTGAGTAGACTGCTGTTAGTTAGGAACCCAATAAACAATTAAAGGTATATTGTGTTTGTTTAAATATGTTTTGGGAAGCTGCAGTCCTTTTACCTCAAGCAGCATTCCTGCTGGTGGATGCTAGTGCTCTGGATTCGTATCTCACAGTAGCTGCAAACAAAACTTGAAGAAGAAGAACAAAAATCCTAGTTTGCAAATGTGTTTGGAGGCACCACAGCTTTTCCCTGTGAACTGTGTCCATTGTAAGGTACAGTATGCATTTTAGACACACATTGTTTTCCCATCCATTCTTCTGCCATTCTTCAGATATACAGGTGATAACTCCTGGGGGCTGGGCCAAGTATGCAGACATCTCAGGTACTCCCTTAGCTTATGAAAACTGGAAGTCTTCGTTGCTAGAGTCCCTTGCAGAGCCAACAAGAGAAGAGGGAATTCTTGTTTAGTTCCCATATAAAAATATGGAATTTTAAGTTATTTAGGATACTTATTGATGAATTAAGTGGAAACAAGTCACCGGTGCTAGATATTGCGCAGTAAAGTTCTGTAGCAGCTTAAGAATTAAGCGACCCTTCTGCTATCAAAAATGTGTAGCTGACTTGGTTGGTAGATTACTATTCAGGAAGACTGTGTGAATAGCCTTATAAAAGGTGCAGTCCTGGAAATTAGATTGCTGTAATCTAGAGAACTATGTAAATTAGTTGAAGAAAATATTAATTATAAAATGCCTATGTAAGCATTACTAGTATATTAAAAATTTGGAAGGAAATAAAGAAAATGAAGGAGAACTGTAGTTATTTGGACTGTCAAATGCCTTTGGTGTCATTCATATAAAAGGTACTGGGAATTTGGACAACACCCAACTTATGTATCTTTTTAACATCAAATTCTTATCGGGAGGGAGAGAGCTTCTCAGCTCCATTGCCAGGGAGTCATCAGCCTTTGTGTAAAGAATAGTAGCTGGAACTGAACTTGACACACTTTGAGGTTATGCATGCGGCGAGAGAAAGGGCTTTGAGAAATTTCCTATCAATAACATACTGTCCGTTGATGAAATCTGTCATCTCATCTTCAAGATGGTACACAACCTTGGGGGTTTTCTGTACTCTTTGTTACAGTTATAAATGCCGATGACTATGGTTGGTAAAAATGCTTTGGTCTATCTGCAGAAAGAAGTCTGCACTATTCTATCAGACTCTGATCTGGGCCCATGCATTTTTGATCTCTAGACTTGATTCTTATGGTTTTTTATATCCCCAAATAGCTCTGTTTAGTACTGAATGTTGCAGTTCACCTGCCAAAATACATGGGCTGCTAAAAGCACATTGTCCTCGTGCTCTGCTCTCTGCATAAGCTTCCCCATGGAATATAGAATCATATTCAAGGTTTGGTCCTGATATTCTAAGATCACTGTGGGATTTGCCCAGTTTACTGGAGGAATTTAGGGTATGTCTTCACTACCAGCCGGATTGGCAGGCAGCAATCGATCCAGCGGGGATTGATTTATCGTGTCTAGTGTAGATAAAATAAATCAATCCCTGAGCACTCTCCCGTCTACTCCTGTACTCCAGCACCGCGAGAGGCGCAAGCAGAGTTGACAGGGGAGCGGCAGCAGTTGATCTAAGCACATCGATCTAAATACATCGACTTCAGCTATGTTATTCACGTAGCTGAAGTTGCATAACTTAGATCTATTTCCCCCACTAGTGTAGACCAGGGCTAACTTATTCCAGGGAACCATGAATGCCTGTGATAGCAATGTTACACTAGAAAAATTGGAAGTCAATCTCAAGAGTGACATTCCTGAGTGCAGGAGATGGAGCTTTCATAGCAGCTACCCACAATCATGAAACTTGCTTCTAGAAAACATTGAAGTGACCACAAATCCCACTTCCTTCTGAACATGCAAAACTAATGTATTTGATTTGACTTTCCCACAGTCACTATACTTTTAAAATCACCATCTAGACTGAGGAGAGAGCTTAATTTATTATATTTAAAATAAAAATTATGAAAGAAAAAATTGGAAGGCTCATGGATCTTGATTACAAACTAAATAAAATAGAAAATTAGTATTCATGGGGTGAGAGGTAAAGGTTATCATATGTTTAAAAACTGGATAAAAGAAATCAGAGTAGGATATATGGAAAGAGGTTAGCAGTGGGGTGCTGCAGTAATTTGTACATATTGAAGGTGGCAAAATGTGTTGGTACAATTATCGGTAATTCAACTATGTAATTGGGTAAGATGGCAAATGAAGTCCATTAAAGACCATTGCAAGATAATGCACATGGGAAGAAATAGTAACTGCACTGATTTACATTAATAGGCTCTAAATTAAACAAAAAATCACTGTCCCAAATTGTCTCCAATCGTGGCTCATCAGAGGACACCAAGTAGGAATGAAACAACTGGAGGGGAAGGAGAGTAGAGTAACGTGGGTGTCGTTGTAGACAGCTCACTGAAAGTATCTGGTCAATAAGCAGGTCAAGGGGGTACAGAAGAGGAGTGAAAAATGACAGTGGGATTATAATAAATTAATTATGCACCTTCACTTTGAATACTGTATTCAGGGTTCGTCACCCCATCTCAAGACAGGTATGGCAGAACTAAAAGGCTCCAGAGAAGGTCTATAAAAATGAGCAGAGTAACTGATAACATTCAAGGGCCACTGTTGTCATAAGCCTCAAAGTCTCTTATGTTGCAACTGGGTGATGAACCACCAAGTCTCACTAGCTTGGATGTATTCCAGTTCCTCCAATCCAAATTGTGACTATTGATAGCTCTGACATAAGATGGGACACTTTTAAAGCACTTGATTTTTCCATAAAAAAATAAAACAACATTTTTTCAGTACTCTGCATGTTTAAAGAGCTGGACAGATACAGTGCTTCCAGCTCATGATTTTATTTTAAGGCTCATAATATTTGGCGGGTTTTCTTAAATCCCTAGCGCCTAGAGTCATGTGATTACATGCAAATTTCCTCTTTAAAAAAAAAGATTCTAGCTCTCATGGTTGTGGCAAAAGTTTGAAAACATTAACCCTAAAGACTCAAAGCGCAGAAAGGAAATAAAGAGCCCAAAATGTGTTTATTTTTAAAATCTAACCATTTTTAAGCTAGCTCATGTTTGTGCGGGACTTAACTCATGATTCTTGAAGACTTGGGTTGAGCAATACTGCAGTGATAGTTATTGAAAAGTAAGCTGTTACCAACAACTATCATATGCTTATCCTAGTTAATTCGTATTTCAATTTTCATGCAACTTGCATCAAGACAATACTTAGTAAACATCCTGTTTTAAGAGACTGTGTTGTTCCAAACTTTCTGAGTATGATTTTGTTCCACTCCTTTGCTGAAGCAATTGATTTTTATTGGTCCTTAGACTCAGGTCACTTCAAGCAGGTTTCATTTTTAAAAGAAAAAACTACGGTTTTGATAATGCTGTGTGGTAACTGTTGGAAATTACTGATTTTTGTTTAATAGTTGTGACATTCCCCTGGTGTTATCTGGACCGCTGATCTGCTAGGTCACTCCAATCCTCGACTCGGGGACCCAGCCTTACCCTGCTCCGCTGTGAGAGCCCCCACTCCCGGGCTGTTCACGCACAGCCTCTAGCACAGGTCTCAAATATGCGGCCTGCAGGCCACATGCGGACCCCGGGGTTCTTTTCTGTGGCCCACCAGCTCCCCGTGGCCCACCCCAGCATTTACCTAGAGCGGCTCCTGCCCTGCCCCCGCTCTGCTTCAGGAAGCGTCTGGGACCTGGGGGAAGCGGAGCACAGGGGTCTGTGTGTTGCCCTGGCCGCTCCTCCAGGTACCTCCCCTGAAGCTCCCATTGGCCACGGTTCCCTGTTCCCCTGTCCCAGACACAACCCAGTTATGCCCGCTGGACGTTGCAAGCTTGTATGCGTTCATCAGTTTAACAAAGAAATTGATATACCAGGCTTGTTATCCCAAGGGGCATCTCTGAAACACTTCAAACCAAATGCATTGCTTCAGGTAGAATAACCAAACAAATATATTAAGTATAAAAGATAGATTTTAAGTGATTATAAATCAAAGCACAACGAGTTAGATTTGGTCAAATGAAATAAAAGCAAAATGCATTCTAAGCTGATCTTAACACTTTCAGTGCCCTTACAAACTTAGATGCTTCTCACCATAGGCTGGCTCGTTGCCCTTCAGCCAGGCTGTCCTCTTTGATCAGTGCTTAAGTCGCTTGGTGGTGGTGTCTATAGATGGAGGTGGAAGAGAGAGTGCATAGCAAATGTTTCTCCCTTTTATCATGTTCTTTCTTCCCTCTTGGTTTTGCCCCTCCCCACTTCAGAGTCAGGTGAGCATTACCTCATCATAGTCCCAAACTGACCAAGGGAAAGGGGGTGACTCTTTCAAAGGTCCAACAGATCCTTTGCTGCTCCCTAGGCCAGTGTCCTTTGTTCCTGTGAGGCTGGGCTGGGTTTGTTCCATACGTGCCCTGATGAGGTGTGAACTACCCCTCTGGTCTTGGAGAGTTTTGCCTGGGCCCCTGCTCCTGGAGAATTTTTGCCTGGGTTTGTTTTAAGTCATGAGGACACATTTTCAGCCTCATAACTATATACATGGAATTACAACTTATAACATTACTATAACAGCAATACCAAGTGCATCATGAGCCTTCCAAAGACACCCGGCATAATAAACTTTGCATTGGATACCACACAATCATATAAGGATGAACATGGGGGTACAGGGTGTTTTCCGCAAGGTACAGAGCGTCACAATGGTGTCTACTAAACAAATTAGCTACACCTTACAGCACTCTTTGAGGCACACAAATATTACTAAAAATGTGAAACAGAGTCACAATGACTTGCCCGTGGCTTAAAAGAGAATCTGTGACTAAAATAGGATGGCAGGTCCTGAATGCTCTTAAGGCAGGGTTAGCTCTACATGTTTTGTGTCACGGAGTAGAAAATGTTTTCATCTCCCCCACTCACCTAGAAAAAGGGAAAGTGGGGATTTGTAGCTCCGCAGTGAGATCATTTGGCACCTCAAACACTGGTTTGCTGCCCTGCCCTACTAATCTACACAAAACTAGTATCCCAAAAAGTGATCTTGAATTAAACAGAAAAACAAGTTACTGTCCACTATGTGCAAGTAGGGCAGGAAGGGACCCATGGATGGGAGTTTAGCTGTGGTCAGGATGTGGCTAATATGGAAATTGTGCTGGTCTGTAGTTCCGTTTCTGTTTCAGTGAGACAGGATTACGCCTCTGCTGAAAGCTATAGAATCATAGAAATGTAGTGCTGGAAGTGACCTAGAGAGGTCACCTAGTCATCTCCCCATGCTCAGGCCAAAACCCTGTCTGTATGGATAGAGGGTTTTTTCTAGCTTGTTGCTGTGGAGATGCCCAGCCTTATTATGCTTCAACAGACATGCAGATGTCAACTGTTCTGGCTTGGCTCAAACACTTCTGACTGTCCCAGGCAGATTTTGCACATAAAATGGTCATATTTTGGATATCCTAGAGACTGAGGTGCTGTAAGTGATTTTTGTCCAGCCTCCATCTGTACTTTGACATTACTACTTCTCTTTTCTGCCATCAGAATAGAGTATGTATTCCATCAGTCCTCCCATGGAGAATTATGTGCTGGTGAATATATTCTGGCCAGTGTCCCTCTTTCAGGATAGCTTAGGACATTATGATCAACTTTTGTCTTCTGCCATCAATATATTGGATCTTAAGTGTCTTGTTTCTTAATATAAGGGAGTATAAAAAAGCTTAGTTAAATCCCAGACAGCAGAATTATTTTTTCATGGTTGACAGTGTGGTGAATCTGGGCTGTATTTGTTTGGCGGGATTCAGGTATAAACTTTTCTAATTTTGTGAACAAGATTTAATTGATTGGATTCGGACTTCATACCTTGGTTTTTCAGAGCCAGTTCTATATATTTAGAGATGGTAGTTTTCTTTCAATTTTGGGTGGTCTAAATGTGATGGGAAGCTTTGGTCTGCAACCTGTGTATTGGACCCATGCCTTTTCATGAGTAGAATAATCAGCTGGGGGTTACTGTGGTGTATGAGATCAGAGCTGGTTAGAATAACTAATAATTGTGAACATTTTTTTAAAAACTTTTTTTGTTTTGTTTTTTGGCCAAAGTTTAGTTTTTTGTCAAGTTCAGGCTAGCTCTAGTTGAGATCATTAATGTATCTTTACAGGAGGGCATTGCTCTTCTTTCAAGGGAACAGTCATTGAATCAGTCCTGATAATCTCTGGATGCTGATTATTTCACCAGTTTATGTCCCTTTCTTAAACTTTCTCTTTAGGCTGTGACAAGAAACATTGCTAGTATCTGGAGACCTCTGATTTGCTTGATACTTCCCACTCTGGCTTTCAACCTGGGTATAGGACAGAAATTGCAATAACCTTTTTGATGTCTGATCTCCTTGCAGTGGACAGAGGTTAAATGTCCATACTGTTTATTTGAGGACTGTCAGTAGCCTGTGATACTGTTGACCACTAGGTTTAGTTGATTTGGTCGTGTGCCCTTGCTTGAATAGGTATATTTATTATTAATTTATTTATTTATTTACTATTAATTAAATACCAGTTCCCTTCGGTAGTTCCATGTGTCCTCTGACAGAGATCCCAGAAAGTGGTGTTGGGCAATGGGTTGTGGGCCCTAAAAGTTCTGTGCTGTACGGTGTCACAGATTTTTATTCTGTCACTGATTCTATTCAACATATATTCCGAGGAAGATAGTGAGACAATTTGGGCTGTGATGCATTTGGTACTCAGATGACATGTAGGTCTGTCTTGTATCAAACTCAGATTATGAAGGTTTTTGCTTTAGTGGTTCACCAAGATAGAGACATGAATGAAAATTAGCTGGCTGAAGGTCAGTGTGGATAATGCAAATGAGCTGAGGGAAGCACATAGAGAATATGATGGATGGTGTTAGCACCAGTTACTGAAAATTTTTCTCTTCAGTAATTTTTTTGAAACTGATAACTTGGGAGGTTTTTTTGGCTCACCTGTTCCTTGTTGATTTTCAGATATTTTAAACCACCATTTTTATCTGAGTCTGGCAAGGTGCTTATGATTTTATTTGTTTGTTTTTCCTTGTGTGTGGACTTTGCTACATCATTGTGACCTTTCCCATGAATTACTGGGTGCTTTCTACAGGTGACTCTTCAAGGCTCCTAAGAACCTAAAGCTGGCATATAATATAACATCTTCCCACGCTATGGTTTCATGTACCTGAAGGAGAATGTACTGCATCAGTCTCTTGAAAAACTGCACTGGTGCCTATTTTATTTTCAGGTGCAAATAAAGATGTTGACACTGATCTGTAAAGCACTAAAGGGCTTGTTTCCTGATTATTTGAAAAATTACTTCTCATCCATACTCTCATAGCTACATAGATATGCAAAACGAACAGGAGTACTTGTGGCACCTTAGAGACTAACAAATTTATTTGAACATAAGCTTTCGTGGCCTACAGCCCACTTCATCAGATGCATAGAATGGAACATATAGTAAGAAGATATATATACATACAGAGAACATTAAAAGGTGGACCTTGCCATACCAACTCTAAGAGGCTAATTAATTAAGATGAGCTATTATCAGCGGGGCGGGAGACAAGGAGGACTTTTGTAGTGACAATCAAGATGGCCCATTTCAGACAGTTGACAAAAAGGTGTGAGGATACTTAACATGGGGAAATAGATTCAATTTGTGTAATGACCCAGCCACTCCCAGTCTCTATTCAAGCCCAAGTTAATGGTATCTAGTTTGCAAATTAATTCCAGTTCAGTTTCTCATTTGAGTCTGGTTTTGAAGCTTTTCTGTTGCAAAATTGCCACCTTTAAGTCTGTTACTGAGTGACCAGAGAGGTTGAAGCATTCTCCTACTGGTTTTTGAATGTTATGATTCCTGATGTCAGATTTGTGTTCATTTATTCTTTTTTGTAGAGACTGTCAGGTTTGGCCAATGTACATGGCAGAGGAGAGAGACTCCAATGAGAAACTGCTGAACTGTATGTATATATATCTTCTTACTATATGTTCCATTCTATGCATCTGATGAAGTGGGCTGTAGCCCACAAAAACTTAGGCTCAAATAAATTTGTTAGTCTCTAAGGTGCCACAAGTACTCCTGTTCTTTTTGCGGATACAGACTAACACGGCTGCTACTCTGAAACCTGTCACTATGCATAGATATGGTTATACTGTAGTCCCCTTGTTTGAATGGTTGGGGACTGCAGGTAGGATTTCCTCACTTGGGAAATCTTGGCAGTGGAATCTGCTTCTGCACTTAGTGTGTCAGAGCTGGTGTGTGTGGATTTGGGGAGACTTAGGTGTTGAATTGTTTGTTGTTTATATATTTTGTCCAGTGCCCACAGAAATTGATGGGCATTTCTTTAAAAAGAAAATAAACAAATTAGTTCCTCCATTAAGTTATCTGAAGATAAGCAATGGCTGGGCAATCGGATGTGTTGGATGCGGAAATTACATATACTTTCTTTACAATAGAAGAGTATTACATTTAGAATACAAATATATGTGGACAGTTAAGGGGCACCTCTGAAAAAGAAATCAGGGAGAGAGATTCTAATTCTTTGAGAAACATTTGTCCACATTTGCCTATGTCTATATTGGGCAAATATGTCATGTTAGAAAAAAGTGGTGGTCTTAGCATATGTGCCACTTGCCTCAAGTGGTACGTGACCAGGATTCATCACTGAATTTAGTCCACTGATTGGATCATTATCTTCCCCGGCTCAGGCCGGGTACTGAGGGGGAATGTGACGTGAATGCTGATCCCTGCCCCCAGAAACACGTATTGACCAACACAACTTACCATGAAGTTAAATGCAATTTTGTCCTCAATGTGAACAAGACCAGTCAAGCTTATGTGTGTGCTGATTCTGGTGTTGTGTCACCAGCATTCTCCATGGGGAAGACTGATGCAACTAAATCATCGCTGACAAAACAAATATCCTCATTTTTCTTAACTGCTACTTTTTTAAAAGATATGGTGATCCAGCAGATTCAGTGACCAATTCATAGGCTTTCTTCTTCTGCTATAGTTGCTTTTTGTTATCTATATTAAAATCTTAGCACCCCTTTCCCCCAATTTCCTTCTTAATGTTGCGGTAATTTATGTTCCTTGTATTGGCTTCATTAGGATTAGATTTAGAAATCCTTGAGAATTTTAATCTGATTGGCAAAGCTTGAGCGGTTGTTCAAGTTAACTGTATTGGCAATATGGGCCAATATATTGGTTTTGTCATTCTGCGTTTCTTTTTGTTCAGAGACATGTATGTCTTCTGATAATCTTCTACTATTCCCTACATAGCCTCCATATATAAGGATTTTATTTCCTTTTAATTTTGATTTTAGGCCCTTTTGGGGTAAGTTTACTTTACTGAAATCTTCCTAAAATTTAGTGTTTCTGTACTAGTTTTTGGAACCTTTCCTTCCTTGAGGATGCTGAACTTAATTTTATTGTTATCACTATTAGCAGCTCAGCTATTGTTATTTCTTGACCAACTCCTGCAGGTCCTTGGTCTGTGTCCCTGCGTGGGTGCATCTGCCATTGCCACCCATGTAGGGAGAAGTGAGCTGTGTGCCGTATACTCCCTTCTGAAGGCTGGACTATCAGTCACAGAGTGACTCTGCTCCTGAGTATGTCTACGTTGCAATCAGAGGTGTCATTGTAGCAAGCGGAGACCTATCCAGGCTAGCTTTAATCTAGCTAAATTGGGTACCAATAATAATTAAGCTGCGGCAACAGAATTGTCACAATAAGAGGTGATGCAATTTTAGACTCAGTTTTGGTAAACACTGAACATCAGAGCAGAGCTGGTTATAGGAGATAACCTTGGATCAAGTGATCATGAGTCAATTAGGTTTAAATTAAATGGAAGTATAATGAAAACAAGGGTTGTTGTTTTTTATTTCAAAAGTGCAGACTTTGCGAAATTAAGGGATTTAGTTAAAGACGTCAACCAACCTGAAGAACTCAAGGACTTAAATGTGGAGGAGGCTTGGAATTTCTTCATATCAACTATACAAAAACCACCTGAAATTTGCATTCCAAGCAAGAGGGAAAAAAACTTGTAAGGAAAGGCTCTAACCACAGCCAGATGAATAACCACCTCAACAAGGTTATTGTAAGGAGTAAGCAAAGAGCCAGTAGGAAATGGAAAAAGGCTCAATCAGCAAGAAAGTTATTTTCTTAATTAAAAAAATGTAAGAATAAAGTGGGATATGATAGAAGTCAAGCTGAATTAGCTCTTAACAGGAAATTAAAATAAAGAACAAGGGTTTTTCAGTTCTATAAATAAAAAGAGAATAAGGAAGGATGAGGTTGGGCCATTATGCAAAGTGGGTGGGAAGGAGATTAAAGATAATCTAGGTGTGGCTTAAAACCTAAATGAATACTTTGTCTCAGTTTTCAATAAGGATGATAATATGGATGAGGGCAGTACCTCCGATGGAAATGAGTGTCTAGAAATGGAAATTAGTCCATCTGTGGTGGAAGAAAAAATTAAAGAGCTCGATATGGTCAAATTAGCGGGAGTGGGGATGGTTAGGGAATAATTTCTATCCAGAATACTGAAAGAACTGGCACATGAGACTGCTAGTCCAGCAGCAAGGATTTTTAATAACTCTATTTGCAGTAGTACCACATGACTGACGGATAGCTAACATCATACCTATATTTGAGAAAGGGCAAAAAAGTGATGCGGGCAATTACAGACCTGCTAGTCTGACCTCAATAGTATGCAAAACTTTAGAACAAATAGAGAAGGAAAGAATAATTAAATCCATGGAAGTGAATGATGATGCAACATGGGTTTAGCAAAGGCAGATCATGCTAGACTAACCTGATGTTCTCCTCCTGATTTTTTACATAAGGGAAGTGCAGTGGATTTAATACACTTGAACTTCAATCAAGTATTTGACATGGTACCACATGGGAAATTATTACTTACATTAGAAAGATGGGGATCAATACAAGAACTGTAAAGTGGATAAGGAACTGGCTAAAGGGCAGAAGGCTCTGGGTTTTGCTGAAAGGTGAATTATAGGACTTGAGGGAAGTTACTAGTGGCATTCCTCAAGGATTAGTCTTGGGACCAATCTTATTCAATATTCTTATGAAAGACCTTGATACAAAAAGTAGGAGTGTTTTAATGAAATTATTTTTGATGATACCAAGTTGGTAGGCATCATCCATACAGAGAACGACTGGAATTTGAGACCGGAAGATCTGGATGCCCTTGAAGGGTGACAGAAGTGGGATGAAAATGGGATGAATTAAATACTGCAAAGTGCAAGGTCATGCGCTTAGGATCTAATAATAAGAATTTCTGCTGTAAGCTGGGGGCTTATGAGCTGGAAGAGACAGAGGAGGAAAGAGACCTGGGTGTGTGGGTCAGTCACAGGATGACTATGGGCCAGTGTGATGCGGCTATAAAAAAGGCAAATGCGATTGTGGGATCCCAGGCGAGGCATTTCAAATAGAGAGAGAGGGAGAGAGGTATTAATGTCCTTATAAAAGGCACTGCAAAGACCTCATTTGGAATAGTGTGTACAGGTCTGGTCATGCATGTTGAGGAAAGATGAATTCAGACTGGTACAGGTGCAGAGAAGAGATACTAGGATGATCAAGGAAATGAAGGGCCTGTCTTGAAAGGAGACTGGAAGAGCTTGACTTGTTTAGTCTAGCAAAAAGATGGCAGAGAGGGGATATGATTGCTCTTTAGAAATACAAGAAGGGGGGTAAATACCAGGGAGTGTGAAGAGCTATGTAAGCTAAAGGACAACGCTGGCACAAAAACTATGGATATAAACTGACCATGAATAAATTCTGGCTGGAACATAGAAGGTTTCTAACCATCAGAGAGGTGAGGGTCTGGAACAGCCTTCCAATAGGAGTTGCAGGGGGCAAATAACTTAATTATTTTTCAGCAAGAACTGGACAAACATCTGAGTGTAATTGTAAGATGGGGTAGCTTGTGATGGTAGGGAGCAGGGCCCAACAGCCCTGGAGCTCACTTCCCATTTATGCTCATAAAAGCTCATGCTTCAGGGCTTCAGCTGGCCACCTGCTGCAGTCAGGAATGTATTTTCCCCCAGGTATTCTCGGTTTTTAAAATATTTCCTTCCTCTGGAGCATCAGGGATGGCCATGGTTGGAGATAAACTTTGGATGCAGTGGGCCAAGGCTCTGAAATGGCACCAAGCATTCTCTTTCTAAGGTGGTTGGCTGGCTGATTCTTGCTCACTTGCTCAGAGTCTAACTGAGGGATGAAGAAGAAATTTCCCCCAAGGTCAGATTGGCAAGACAGGGTTTTATTTCCCCATCTTTCTCTCTAATGTGTGGGTGCAGATTACTTGCCAGGATTGTCTGGCTATCTCTCACTTAATCATTTCCTTGCCATTGCAGGGGCCTCTGCAGCTGGTGAACTTTGGTCTCTCCCATTCTCTGCCTGTAACACAATAGTCTAGTCTCCTGTAGGTTCTAATACTTTGGTCTCGTTTCAGTTGTTGGGTTTAATGTGCGCTGGGTGGTGTTGGTAATCTGTGGTATGTAGAAGGTCAGACTGGATAAACAGTTCTGGCCTTAAACTCTCTAACTTTATCGGCCAGTTACCTCCAAGTATGTACCCAGGCTCCCTGTGTTGTACTCAGCTGGCTTGCTGGAGTGCATGCTGTACTATTACGGTACTACAGCCCAGGCTTCACCCTCCATTACGGTGCTGGAGCAAACTAGATTAAAGCTAGTTCAGGTATTCTACACAGGCTACAGTCACACATCCGCTTTCAGTGTAGACGTGCCCTGAGTAGCTTATGGTGAAGGGGTAGGTTTCTTGCCTATCCACAGAGGATTTACCCCCTTCCTGCAACAAGGTAATACGTACATGCAGCTAGGTAGAGAAGGCGTTCTTCTAGTCATTAGTGACTGGATTTGTCATGTCTTAAAATATTGTCGTTAGACCTTTATATCAGTCACCAGAAAGCTCTGGGTAGGCACTCAAGTAATGTGGTGGTGTGTGTGGTTATAAAGTGGAAAGAGGCTTGGTGTAAAGGAGGCTGGACTACAGCTTCTTTCACAAAGCAGTTCAATTGTGCAGTGTACTTAAGTAGATTTCAATGAAATGGAAAATATTTTGCTCTGTTTTTCATGACTAACAAAATCGGATCAATTTAGCAAAGGTGAATTATTGCCTTTTGGTAGGGTTGCCTTTTGGCCGGGAGTCTCCTGGAATCAGAATCGATCTTCTGGTGGCTACTGAAACCAATCCAGGAGATTTTAATAGGCAGCTAAAAGTCCAGTCGGCCGTGCAGCAGGGCTAAGACAGGCTCCCTACTTGCCCTGACTCCGCGCAGCTCCCAGAAGTGACCGGAGTATCCGGCTCCTAGGCGCAGGGGCAGCCAGGGGGGTCTCTGCGCACTGCCCTTGCCCTGAGTGCTGTCTCCACAGCTCCCATTGGCTGGGAACTGCTGTTGTAGAGATTGGCAGTATTTTCCCGAAAGTACTGTAGCATGCTAATCCAGGTGAAAATTGCAGATCAGACTTTTGTACAGTTTTATAAAATGTGTGTAAAGTAGGTTCTTTAACAAAACGTAACCATGTACATTTTTTTTACTATGTGTTGTATATACCTGCTTGTTCGTGTATCTGGATACAATCATTGTGATGGGATACCATCTGTCCTTCAGTGCAACCAGGCCAGTTTTATTTTTCAGTTGGTTTAATTAGTTAATTTGTTAGTTAATTCAGTACAGTGCCTTGATGTAGTAAGCTGATAGTTCACAGATCACTTCACACATGAGTGTTTACCTCAGACCTCTGATAACAATGTTAGAAACTGCAACACTATATGTTGCAGTTTGTAGAACTTTCACCATGTGCTAGGGTTAAGTTGGACAGAGCACTTGGTGGGAGAATGAAGGAAATCAGAAGCGAGGTTAAAAGTGGTTACATTTTAATTCAGTATGGATAAGTGGTAGGATGATGTAATAACTAGAGCCGTGGAAATCTGCGTATATCTGCAGGCCATGTTTGAGGATTACAGACCGATGCGGATCCAAATTTTATATCTAGAGCCCCATAAATCTGCAGATATCTGCTTTATATCCACAGATCATGTTTGTGGATCGCGGATTGGATGTGGATACAAGTTTTGTATCTATGCAGGGTTCTAGTAGTAACTTACACAGATGGGGAGCCTTTCACCGAAGGGATTCCTTAGCACTTTACAAATTCAACATATTACAGCCTGATTTTTTAAAAGATCAATATCTTTGAAGCAGTGTCTGTGAGAGGAAGAAATAGAGCTGCTAATACTGTTGCTTTTTCACGGTCTATTTTTACCTGAGGGGAATGTTTGCATTTTTGCCATCATAGGCGGGGGCCCCAGGATGCTGAATTTTTTGCCTCAAAAGCTTCTTACTGCTGGTTGTCCATATTTAGCAGGAATCAGTTTTGGATGTCATCACTGGTGTGTAAGGTCAACTACTTTCTTGTGTGCTTATTCTGGTACCTTCTGGGTATTCGTTTTAAGCAAACAGTGCTTGTTGTTTTGTCATGCAATTGGTTTTCAGTCACAGAAAGAAAAAATTGAGGTTATCCTATATAAAAGTGTGTATAAAAATCTTTGCCTATTGCTGAAATATAGCTACTTCTGTTTAACACCTGTGTGAGCAATTCAGGACAGGAAGTGAAGAATCTGGTTCCCAGTAGAACTACCAGCAGTGGTCAATGTAATGGAAAAATGAGGGGGCAATTTTAAAAATATTACTTAAATTAATTAGAATAACTGTTAGATATGGAGTTGGATTCCGATTGAAGTGTAGAATGAATGTTAGTAAAGGAGTCAGTATTGCTAAAAAGTTAACTTTCGCTTTGGGGGGTGGGGGGAAATTGGCTGAATTGCTGCTGAATGTGTGTATAATCAAATTTTAATATAAATCTTAAAAACAGAATTTGGCAGTTAATGAAAAGGTATATTAGTGCTCAGTTCTGTACTGCATTTTAATTGTGAAAACACACCCTTAAAGGGACAATCAACTTGCATTGTTTTTTGAAACTTACACAAAAAACTTTATCAAATAGTATGATTTTTGAAATGGAATGTCCTGAAATTTTAAAAAATGTAAAAATTGAAAACATTTTTTTCTCATTTGTTTGTTTAAAAATATCTTTAGGGTGAGCTTGAGAGCAGTGCCACTGAAGTTAGGGCCTATCCTTCATCTCCCCTTTCCTTTGTGCACGCACCAGCTTTGCTATCTGTTTTGATTTAGCTGGTCTAGTGAAGACCTGCTAAATCAAGTGCAGAGCGCTCTCCAGTCAACTCCGGTACTCCACCATAACAAGAAGAGTAAGGTAAGTCAATGGGAGAGCATCTCCCGTTGATGCAGCGCGGAGTAGACACTGCAGTAAATTGACCTAAGCTACGTCGATTCCAGCTACATAATTCACATAGCTAGAGTAGCGTAACTTAGGTCGACTTACCCTGATAGTGTAGACAAGGCCTCAGTTTCAGTTCTGCTGCTGTTGTCACAATGTGCTTGCAGTTCTTGGGAAGGTATGCAAAATAGTGAAACTGATTAGTATCCCTACACAAAATAAATTGAAAAACGGGGGGAGGGGAGGGATGTGTTTAACATTTGTTGTAGTAATGTTATGGGTGACTTGTAACAACAACAGGGTAAAGTTTTACAATGAAATATATGATTGACAGTGTCCCTTTTTAGATATAAGTTTTCTCAGTTTTTGTATATATTGAATACAGATTGTATTTCAAAGTTTTCTATTTTAAAACCACAAAAGTATAGTTTAAAATTTTTTTGCTCAACTTGCTTTTTTCAGTGACATGTGCCAAGTGATGGAGAAGTACAAATTCAGAGTTGAGCTACTAATAGAGATGGGTGTATTACTGGTGCCCAAGATGGATAGATTAGCACAGACTTTTAGATAGTTTTCAGAGTAGCAGCCATGTTGGTCTGTATTGGCAAAAAGAAAAGGAGTACTTGTGGCACCATTTGTTAGTCTCTAAGGTGCCACAAGTACTCCTTTTCTTTTTAGATAGTTGTGAGTGTGGTTATTAAAAATGTTCATCATCTAAGTGGTCAGATAACAGGTTTCAAATATTTGTCCACTATGTTTTTAGTCATCATTGGTGTAACTATGTTAATGAAGTGGATTTGTAAGTTCACAAAACATTTGAACAGTAATTTACCAATAAGACGTGAAACAGACTGCAGAGTGTATGAAAAAGCAAAAGCCTGAACAAACAAACAGTCAAAGCCTGAAGATGCTAATTTGACGGATTGGGTTTCAAATTTAAGTAGAGACAATTCATAAGAAGCCTGCCTGTATCGTACGGAAACTGTAGCACTAAGAGATAATACATGTTAATTTCAAGCTGTATTTTGTTGTGCAACGTGGTTACATCTGGAATATTGGCAGTGTTCCTCTAAAAACGGGGGAAAACCTTGTTTTATATGGTTGTGTGACATATCACTAAGTACCAACGAGAGCAAGCATTTTAAAGGAAAATGATAGGCTTATGAAAATGAATGTCTGCTTATGCCTATAAATAAACATAAATGGTTAGCAGCTACACCCATAACAATTGGACTTGAGTCATAACAATTGACTCAAGACTGGCTCACAGTATCTAAAGACCTATAGAACTGTGGTATGTATTTGATCAAATTTACAGAAGTTAAAAAAAACAAAAACAAAAACAAAAAAACAGGTGGCCAGGAGCCAAGTCTGGGTGAATACAGATGTTGTTCTAAGGGATTTACTGTATGTTGCTGACAACACATGACCAGGATAATCGGGTGTTGTGGACTTTATGGAATGTGGCTGAAGGTTTCAAGTAAACATAAACCAAACTTGACTGTAGAACATAAACTTTTCTGTAGCTGGATAGATGTTGAAGATTTATTCTCTGAACATGAGAGAATATAGAATTAGAGGCTTCTGCTATATTTAATACAAAAGTTTAATAATTATTACAATAATATATATGTCCCAGTAACTTCATTTTTTTAATCTTAATTCTAGATTCATACACTCTAAGCCCACATGCACACTGTCATAGTTTCAAGGTAACTGCATGTGTATTTCCACCCCCATGGTCCACTCCAGGAGTTCCCAGTCAGGTCTGAGGTCTCCAGCTGTCACCTGTGTGACTCTTGTCCCACTCCTTTCACACAGGAAGTGGTAAGGCTTCACAGCTTGCCTGACACTCATATCCACAGCAAGCCAGTCTGTGTAAAGGTCAGCCCCTGTGCATTGCTTTCTCTCTCCGAGGGCTATGAACAGTGTATCGCCAGCAGTTACAAGTTACCACGCAGCTCTTTCTAAGCAAGCACACTTCTTCCTAAGGTCAAAGCATTACAGAGACAACACACAAAAAATCCTAATAAACAGATTTAAACACACACTAAACGTGTCAGGAGTCTGTCCTCAGTCTTCTGGGGTGCTTGTAGGCCAAAGTCTTCCAATCCTTCTGCCAGTGTCCTGATGGTTTGCTGGACCCCAAAGAAGGCCTTGAGTCAGTTCAAGCTCATCCTATTATGCCAAAACCCCTTTCTTTGTCTCTTTCTCTGGAAAATCCAGGTTGGATCAGTGTGTATATATAAGCCTCTGAAGGGAGCCTCTCTAGAATTCCACCCCATACGGCTAAATTCAGTGGAATTGTTTCGTCTCAGTGACTCACCTTAATTACCCCCTACTGTTTTTAGTTTCTGGAGGAGTTGTGGTAACCCTCCTCCACACGTGAACAATCATACATAGACTATTTGTAGATTTAATACAACAGGCCAGCAAAAATATTTCATGGGGTTGCAATATCTGTGTCACACACATTCTAAGATATAGATGTTAGATATCCTCTAATTTTGATAAGATTCCTCAGAGTTCAGTCTTTTTTTATAGAAACACTGTCTTAATTTTTAATAATTTTCCCCTTGAAAAACAATACATATTTTAAAGTGAATTCTACTTTGAGAAAAGGCTATGTATAAACAGCATCACCTTACTCCACAAATCTGTTTCCTGTGTTTTATTCAATCATATCTGCTTACATTAGTGTGTGGTTTTTTTTTTTAAAGCCACTACTGCCTGCCATGCAGAATCAGCACAGTACTGGGAGAATGAATTGTCATTGTTCTTTCTGGCTTTAATGTCAATATAGAATGACTAAGTTGCAGTTGTCTGTGCAACAATGTTGTCTTCAAATTATGCTTGGTTATTCCTCTGCAACCACAGTGAAGATGAGTTGCACCAGATATACCTGAAAGAAAAATTTTGTCTTGCAGAGTCTCTTTATTAGAATCCAGAAAGGACATAGCCTGACTTCTAGGTCCTGGGTTGAGTTTGTAGGTTTTGCAATTAGAAGTATCACATATTTAGGGGGAAATCATTGATTTTTTAGCATGTTAACTGAGCAAAATGGATGTGGAATAAATGAGAAACATTAACAATGGCCGGGAGAGGGGAAGATGGGGATAGGTTCAGTATTTTGGAGAAAAACAAAACATGGAAGTGACTAAATATGTCAGTGACCAGCTACCCTGATTATTTTGTGTGTTGTATTTCCTCTGTCCTATTTCATCTGCTCTGTGTCATCAGATGTAAGTTGAGGGATGCCTTCCTGTGTGTCTACTATGCCCAGCACATTTTGGGCACTACTGTAGTATTACAAATTTAACTATCCTAGATACATTATATTTCAATACATCCTCTAATGGAAGTGGAATCTGAGAAATGAGACTGTTGTGCTATAATTAGGTGAAACTTTCTATATCATGAGGACACTTAGAAATACGTTTGAATATAATTTCAAATACTGAGTGTAATTAAAACCAAAGAAGTATACAATTTTTAACAGTTAGCTGTTTGTGGTGATCGAATGTTTGTAAGATGTAAAGATGTTTTTTCAAAGTTATTAAAATAATTGACTTTTAGAGCTAAATAATATTTGCATAAATATGTTCTTTGGGGCTGTGCCACTAGCCAGTGGGAGAGGACCTCCTACATATAAGTTTCTCCCTTTTTGCACATAACACAGTTATTCACAGTGGTCTCTGAATGTTATAGGTATAGAAGTTCCTCTAGCCTAGTGGTTTTCAATCTTTTTCATTTGTGGACCCCTAAAAAATTTCAGATGGAGGTACAGACCCCTTTGGAAATCTTAGACATGAAAACCACTGCTCTAATTCAAGAGGGTGGGAAGGGAAAAATTTGTGAGTTATCCTTTCATTTAAGGTGTACTTTCGTACCCTTCATGGGTGTTTTTATATGCTTATTTGAAATCTGTTTCCAGTTTAATGATTACTGGTTAGCAGGTTATTTTTGGATAATGGCCAAAGAGTAGATCATATACCAGAAGTGTACTTTTACAAACTCTGAAACTCTAGAGATGACTGAAGCATATCTCTTTAATGTGTGAATGTATGTTGAGTGGAAAGGAAGAAACTGGCAACCGGAATGGACCTGTCTGTCAGACTTGGTGGAATCCACAAATCTGATTTATAATCTATATAATAGAAATTATCTAGTATTAAAGTAGTTATCCAGAATGAAGATTAATTCGGTATATAAAAATATTGTGTTGGGCCTATTCAGAAAGTCCAAATCCAGGCAAAATTCCTATTTAATTCAGTTGCTATTGTATGTGGTGAGTAACTCTGTAAATTAAGCACTTCTTTAGGTGCCTAACTTTAGGAATCCAAGTTTGAAAATTTTGGCCTTAGATATTTAGCCTTTTCAGATGCCTGTGTTTTTGCATAACAAAGGGTGCATTTTGAATTCAAGACATAATCTAAAACTGTTTCCAGAGATCATTTGGACAGAGATTACAGTCAAAGTTATTTAATCAATAAGGCGTACATATGGGTGTAACTACTTAATACTAGAAATCAGTGTTTCATGTTCTCATTTTATATACACTGTTTGGATTAAAAATAACAAATTAAAGTTTATATACAGTTGGTCAGATTTTTATACAGTTTTTTTTTTCTTACAGGAATAGTGAATAGCTCCAATGATGGAGGACGGGAAGCCTGTTTGGGCTCCCCACCCAACTGATGGGTTTCAGATGGGGAATATCGTGGATATTGGCCCTGACAGCTTAACTATTGAACCGTTAAACCAGAAAGGCAAGGTAAGAAAGGGCTTAAGGAATACTTAAAGAACTATACCATCACATAGTTCTATGCATAGAGCACAACAATGGGAGTCAATTTCGCTTTGTCTGACTTGAGCAATTCACTTAACATTTCCTTTGCCTCAGCTTCCTCAGGTACAAAGAAAAATGATTATAATATTGAATTCTGCAATACTGGCTCCCACTGGCAAGAAACACACAATTTCTGGTTGTCAGATTTCCATGTGTCTGAAGTATCTATAGTAAGAAACTGAATATGTGTGTATCTTTCTGTGCAGTGTTACTTTTCCCATATTGAGGCTGGCTCAGGATCTGTCTTAGAGATGATGCCTCTCTAGTCACAGGTCAAGAGGTGACAGAGCAGACCTTCCTTTTCTGGGGGACATGGGTATATATCTTAGGAAGAAACCTGAATAGGAAGCTGGTCATCTTTGCTTGATAAAAATATAAGCAAAGTGTAATGCCATCTGATGTCATTCTTCATCATGCTAAGAGCCACAGATAGATACAATGGGCACCTCAGCCTGTTTACACCTTTGAGCCAGAACCAGAACTTTCAGGTTGGAGTATACTGCGTATTGTGAAATTACTCGTAAGAAGTCTGCAAATGACCTAGATAAATTATCTATATATCCTTTCTCATCTACCCTGGAAAGCTTTAATAGGGTTTTCTTGTCACTCCTATGAGCCTGGGAAAGCATTAGGCTGTTGGCTGCAGCTGGCACTGCAGGTCACCATGCCCTAAATTATTGACCATCATTCTCAGTGGCTGCTGTGGGACACAGTGCCCTAATATCCAGGTTATTGCTCCAAGCTTCTGTTGCAGGATTTTAAGCCTTGCCAGCACCACCACCTCTTCCCCTCACAGATGAAAGTAGATGCAGAGGAACCAGAAGGCCTTGAGGGGCCTCTTGGTTCACTGTTTTTCTTTCTACCACACCCTCTGCCAGCCTTCATTCTTTAAGGCTAGAAGTTTCCTCATTGTGCACTGGTCAATATTTAACTTGGTATCATCACCAAAGTTAAATGGGAGTATTTTCCACAGGGGCTCAGAATTTCTAATTGTGGGAGATTTTTTTTTACCTGAAAGAGTGGCCTCCTCAATATGTGGACACATCACTGGCAGCCCAGTCCAGGCAGGCATTATCTGAGCCCCTGATTTGCCATGGAAACTCTCAGGTAGCCTCAGGCCAGCAAGAATGAATAAACAAACAAATGTGAATTGTTATCTGATTCCTAAGTAACTCTGTGTGCTTTCACAAGCAGTACTAGCATGGGTGGACAGTATTGTGAGTATGGTGCCTCTTGGCCTAAAAATTACATGTCCTACAGACTTCTCTTTGGAAAGAGAAGAATAAAAAAGTGTCCTTCAAATATGTTTCATGCAGCTATATGGGGCTTTGGTTCTTGGGATCAAATACTCAGGGAAATCAGTTCTGAGCTATCTTAGTGGTACAATAAACTTTATGGAAAGCTGCAGCTATTCAGAGCCAACAGAAAATTCAACTTATGATCTTGACGCCTGACACACATTATGGAAAGGAATACAAGTCATGTGACAAGTTGAAGCAGTCTGTGAAGTACATAGGAGAAAATATCTCTTTGCAAGTGGTAGCAGGATCATTAGCTACTCATTATTGCCTCAGAGCTATCTGCCAAATGGCTCTGTCTGGAGTTAGACCCTAAATTGGTGCCAGGCTCTTTCAATTTGGGAGCAAAAGGGCTACCTATAGGTTTGATCAAATGAGCTCACTGGTACTTGTGAGGAGGGACCCTATAAAGCTGTGCAAAAATTTCAGGAGCAACTTTGTCCCATTCCCAATCTCAGCAACCTGGAAAGACCATGACATGAATGAAGTAATCCAAAATCTACTTCAGATTGGAATACTGCCACCTGCTCCCAATGCTATTTCTAGCCTCAGAGAATCGGGGACAAGCAGAGCAGAGCCCTGTCTGAAACATCTAAGTAAGTTCTGAATGGAGGCTTGTCTTCAAAGCATTCCCATTTTATTATCCTCAGGCAATTCTTGTGTTTTGCAGATGGATGGCAGCTGTTTTCTTTTCCCAACTTCAAATATTACCATACTATTTTACATGTGCTCCCAAGGTCTCTCTCCAGGATCTTGGTAGGAATTATACTGGCTTTAGAAAAGAAGAAAATTCATGTATCTCTTCCTGGACAATTTTTCTGATCTGGGCTCTGGATGACAGAGAAAACTGTAGCAAACACATGGAGTGATAAGAAAAGGAGGACTTGTGGCACCTTATAGACTAACAAATTTATTTGAGCATAAGCTTTCGTGAGCTACAGCTCACTTCATAGGATGCGTTCAGTGGAAAATACAGTGGGGAGATTTACAAATCTGCACACACACATCCCTGGAACCCCAGCCAGAGGTATTGTGTCTGCTACCCAAGATCCATAAACCTGGAAATCCTGGACGCCCCATCATCTCAGGCATTGGCACCCTGACAGCAGGATTGTCTGGCTATGTAGACTCCCTCCTCAGACCCTACACTACCAGGACTCCCAGCTATCTTTGAGACACCGCTAACTTCCTGAGGAAACTACAATCCATCGGTGATCTTCCTGAAAACACCATCCTGGCCACTATGGATGTAGAAGCCCTCTACACCAACATTCCACACAAAGATGGACTACAAGCCATCAGTATCCCCGATAATGTCACGGCAAACCTGGTGGCTGAACTTTGTGACTTTGTCCTCACCCATAACTATTTCACATTTGGGGACAATGTAGACCTTCAAATCAGCGGCACTGCTATGGGTACCCGCATGGCCCTACAGTATGTCAACATTTTTATGGCTGACTTAGAACAATGCTTCCTCAGTTCTCATCCCCTAATGCCCCTACTCTACTTGTGCTACATTGATGACATCTTCATCGTCTGGACCCATGGAAAAGAAGCCCTTGAGGAATTCCACTATATTTCAACAATTTCCATCCCACCATCGACCTCAGCCTGGACCAGTCCACACAAGAGATCTACTTCCTGGGCACTACGGCGCTAATAAGCGATGGTCACATAAACACCACCCTATACCAGAAACCTACTGACTGCTATGCCTACCTATGTGCCTCCAGCTTTCATCCAGACCACACCACATGATCCATCGTCTACAGCCAACCTCCACGATACAACTGCATTTGCTCCAACCCCTGAGACAGAGACAAACACCTACAAGATCTCTATCAAGCATTCTTACAACTGCAATACCCACCTGCTGAAGTGAAGAAACAGATTGACAGAGCCAGAAGAGTACCCAGAAGTCACCTACTACAGGACAGGCCCAACAAAGAAAATAACAAAACACCACTAGCCATCACCTTCAGCCCCCAACTAAAACCTTTCCAACGCATCATCAAGGATCTACAACCTATCCTGAAGGACGACCCATCACTCTCACAGATCTTAGGAGACAAGCCAGTCCTTGCTTACAGACCAGCCCCCCAACCTGAAGCAAATACTCACCAGCAACCACACCCCACACAACAGAACCACTAACCCAGGAACCTATCCTTGCAACAAAGCCCGTTGCCAACTGTGTCCACATATCTGTTCAGGGGACACCGTCATAGGGCCTAATCATATCAGCCACGCTATCAGAGGCTCGTTCACCTGCACATCTACGAACGTGATATATGCCATCATGTGCCAGCAATGCCCCTCTACCATGTACATTGGTCAAATTGGACCGTCTCTATGTAAAAGAATAAATGGACACAAATCAGACATCAAGAATTATAACATTCAAAAACCAGTTGGAGAACACTTCAATCTCTTTGGTCACTCGATTACAGACCTAAAAGTGGCAATTCTTCAACAAAAAAACTTCAAAAACAGACTCCAACGAGAGACTGCTGAATTGGAATTAATTTGCAAACTGGATACAATTAACTTAGGCTTGAATAAAGCTCTCCTGCTTGTAATAGCTCACCTTACCTGATCACTCTCGTTACAGTGTGTATGGTAACACCCATTGTTTCATGTTCTCTGTGTATATAAATCTCCCCACTGTATTTTCCACTGAATGCATCTGATGAAGTGAGCTGTAGCTCACAAAAGCTTATGCTCAAATAAATTTGATAGTCTCTAAGGTGCCACAAGTCCTCCTTTTCTTTTTGTGAATATAGTCTAACATGGCTGCTTCTCTGAAACATGGAGTGATGTGGTTCCTGGAGTATCTTTGATTCAGGGCAAACACAAATATATGGTGCCAGGGAAGCCAGTCATAGGCCTGAGCTGAGAATGAATCTATCAGGTAAAAGACCTTATCTCAGAAGAATGTTAACAGAAGATGAAGATGGCCATTATAGAAAGTGGTGTCAAAGAGACGCAAACCTAATTCCTGTTGGTTCCTGTTGGGATTTCTGGTCTGATACACAGGCATGCTTCAGTGATCCAGAGTTCATATGATACCTATCCAGTAATTCTCTGTATCCCTTCTGTATTGCTACTTCATCCACTGGCAGATCTGTATTCTCTGCTCTTACAACTGGTGAATGCAGAGAATCATGGTTTTGGTTTTGTTTCTGTTTTACACATCTTCCCAGTTTAGTTCAGGGTATGTGTAACAGATGGAGACAGCACAGCATCCATCAGCTAGAACACAATGATTCATTGAGGCCTCAGTCCATAGCTCCTTCCATGGATAACAGACCAGTTCTGGTCATGACACCCACCCCTTGGAAAATGGACTTTCTTTCTTTAGTTATGGGGGAAAAAGCCCAGTTCTCACAGCCATGTGCTTTGAACAGGGGGTTTCCTGCTCTCTCCTCCCAAGACAGACTCCTCTGCAGAGTCCATTCAGAGGCAATGGCCCTGGTAGTAGCAATTCCACTGTATCCCAATGGGAGAGCCATTCAATGCTGATGGCCTTTGAGGGTTCTGTTATGGCTTTCCAGACAGCTTCCTCACTACATGTCAAGTTCCTACTACAAAATGGCTGATATAATAATCCATGTGACTGTTACAATTACCAATAGAATTCATAAAACGAAATGGAATTAATAACTGGACCAGACAGTCTTCCCCACACCATCTCACTGCCTATCAATGGGGAGATTAACACCAAAGTTTATTGGGCAAAATCAGATTTGCAGAGTGACTGGTGCTCTCCGAAATGCATTGCTCACTGCAGGTCAGTTTGGTGGGCTTCTGACTGCCCTTTTTGCATATGGAAAAGTAAATAAAGTGCTCTACAGCCTCTCTGTCAGGAACTTGGATTTGGGGTGGTGAGTGGCATCTTACAAACCTGGTCAAGCTCCCTAGTACATATATCTTCCCACTTTTCCCAGAGCTCCTCAGGACATTACAAAAGAGGGGTGAGGGAGCAGCAGTGATACCTATTTAGATCTTTCTGGATAAAGAGATTAATCAAGCCCAAGAGCTATAATCTAGTGTTGGCTCCTTGGATGCCTCTGTCATACAGAGGAGGTGAGCTAATGCAAGACTGGTAGTCCATCAGAGACCAAACTTGGTGACAATAAATACTTGAATTAAGTGATTATTGCTTTCAGGGACCCCAAAGGAGGAGGCAACAAATACAGCTTATTCTACTGCCTGGTGCAAAGTCCATATTTAATTACAATGATATACCAGTGACATGCAACCTTGAGTTCTTACTGGAAGGCTTTGTTGTGGGTGTATGAATGTTGAAGCAAAAAGGTCAAGGCTCTGTAGCCTAATGTTCTTAAAATGTTAATGAAAAGGAAGTTTTATACAAATCTCAACGTTAAATGCTTCCTTAGGGCATTGCTTTTATTCCAGCCCTACGAGGTCATAGAGCATGGCCTTGGAACCTCATTCTGCTCCTTAGAGCACTACCCAGAATGAACCTCTCTGCAGGAGGTGATGTTACACTTCCTATCCATTAGAGTAGGACTCCTAATTGCTACTATCTCCAATCAGACACGTTTTTGCTTTTGTTTTTTTCATTTAAAGTTGGAAGCTTCCTCTAACAGGACCCAATATTATACTTTTAATTCAGTCCTCAAAATTGTCACAGCATTCATTTCCTAAGTACATTCAAGACTTAAGCTTCTTTGGTTAAGTATCATAGTCCAGCACTTAGGAGCTGAAAATCTGAGGGCAGTGTTTTCATATCTCTAATGTAGAAACCTGCTAGATGGCCAACAAAGCAGAAGTTCACCAAATTCTGCATATTGGTCATTCAGTCCTAGCGAATTTCCTTTTTTTTGGCAGAATTCTTATCCGTGCCTTAGTGCACATGGTTTGGTGGAGGAGGTATTTGTTTACCTTGTTTTGTATCAGAGGGGTAGCCATGTTAGTCTGGATCTGCAAAAGCGGCAAAGAGTCCTGTGGCACTTTACAGACTACCAGATGTATTGGAGCATAAGCTTTCAGGGGTGAATATCCACTTCGTCAGATGCATGTCCTTGTTTTGGTTTTCCACATTTAAAGGATGATCGTGCTTCCCATCCTGGAGGCACAAAGCTATGAAAGCTCCATTTTAATAGATTTGTGGACCTTAGCATGAAGAGAAACAGGAAACTGTGTTCATGCTTTCCTGAAAACTTCCCTTCTTTGGGTAATTAAGTGCTCAGATCTGTCCTACCCTGGAGACAAATAGATCATCCAGATTAGAGATGGAAATTGACACTTGTGGTTTTTGTTTTTGTTTTGTTTTGTTTTTTGTTATGTGGGATTTACAATGCTCTCAATAAGAGAAATTGTTGTGCTTTTCCTTCAAAGTATATTTAACATAATCAGTAATTTAGGAATGTAGATTTCAATTTTTTCTGACTGTGAAAGTTTTCAATTGAGGAGAATTTCAGGAAGCTGAGTAGTTCTCTGCTACCAGTGACTGACAGGGCTGGTTTTGCCCCCAATCTTCAAGCAGGCTGAAAGGAAACATGCTGGGAGAAAGAGGGGACTCCAGCTCACTCGGCCCCTGTCCCCAGCATCCGGGTCTGGGAGGGGGTTAGCCTGCTGCTGCCACCTCAGCCAGGCTCTCTCAGGCAGCTGCTGGACTGCACAGAGCAGCGACCCAGAGTGGTCTGCATGAGAAGAGACTGGTCTTGCCCCTTCTGCTCCTGGCCCAGCTGCCAGGGACAGGGGCTGAGCGTGCTGCAGGGGGAACCCTTTTCCGTCCCTCCTCCTGCAGCAGACCAAGCAGAAATCTGGGGGAGGAGGCAGTTGATCTTGTATATTCCTCCCCCTGGCCATGTGTTGCCTATGAAAGGGCTCTCTATGGCTGCAACATGCTTCACTGAACAACATTTGTATCTAGCAACTATATAGATTTCCCAAGGAGGTCTGGCTAATCTAGATTCTGACCATCTCCAAGGCAATGTGTAACCCCTTCTTTAGAATGTTTTAGCACATAACACTAATGAGAGATAGGAGGGAAAAAAAGGGAGTGGCAGGACAAGGAGTGTATAACCCATGAAGAGTCTCTATACCAGGGAAGGAAATCATGGAAGCTTTTTTACTATTTTCCAACTGGCAACACTTAGTTTATAAAAAGAAAAGGAGTACTTGTGGCACCTTGGAGACTAACCAATTTATTTGAGCATAAGCTTTCGTGAGCTACAGCTCAAGTGAGCTGTAGCTCACGAAAGCTTATGCTCAAATAAATTGGTTAGTCTCCAAGGTGCCACAAGTACTCCTTTTCTTTTTGCGAATACTGACTAACACGGCTGTTACTCTGAAACTTAGTTTATAGACGCTTTAATGCTTCAGTTTAAGAAACCTGGCACTTCAAAAGTGGCTGCTTAACACTGTGTGCAATTTTAGATTGTGTGACCTACACTGTATTGTTTCTATTGTACTGAAGTAAGAGGGTGTCTTAAAATGGTACAGAAAACATGATGTTTATCATGAGGGTGTCTCACTGAACAAAGTTTTAAATAGACAAACTTGCTTAAAATGTTAAGATCATTACTTCTGATAGACAAAGATCTTGTTGCTTGTCTTTTTTGCCATTTTAGATAAAGTAGACGAATCTCACTGCCTGAATCCCCATCTCCTCATGGAAATTAGCTTTGTAGCAGCATAGCAGCTGCTTCAGCATAGCAGCTGTAACATTAATTGATACAACAAGGTTCATTCATAGATAGCTACAATTCTCTAATGTAAATAACCTGTGCATGCTGTATAGACCCAGATAAAATGTCTGAACAAAAGTGTGTAATTTGTTGAAAAATGCAATAGATGTTTGTACACTGTGGACACTCCGATAGATCTATTCTTGCATGTTTCTCTTTCCTTTAAAAAAATATAAATTACAGTTTCTGGAGTATTAAAGAGACAAGTTTGCTTTCCGTTCCAGTAAGTGATGAACACTGGCTAAGTGGTTTTCTTTTGTAACTGAAATACAGGATTAAAGGAAGTGCTTGTAAAATCAGAAGTCAGTGTTTGGGAATATACTGTGTTTTACTATTTATATAGCTAATGTAGTGTATTTTAAAATGGGAATGTATTTAAATGGGTTAGGAGTACTAAAGCATGCTTGAGGGTACTATGCTAGGAATCGGGAGACTTGGATCTTATTCCTGGAGCTGCTATTGACTTGCTGTATAACTCTGAATAAGTCCAATTCTTTTTGAGTCTGTTTCCTTTGAATAAAATACATATAACTGTGTTACTGTTTTCTGTAATGCCCATCACTGATGCATCTAAATATGTGGGGATAGTGCTTACCTTTAAAGCACTTAGCATTTTTCATCCATAGATCCCTAAGTATTAGTAGCAGTAATGCAGTTGAGACTACGATTGCTTTCTTTACCATTAGCATCCCTCCATTTGTCTAAATCCGAGAATGGTAAATGCTCTTGATTGGGATATATCTTTGTTTGTATGATACCGATTATGATGAGGCCCAAATCTTTGATCAGTGTCCTTAGGAGCAACTGCAGTAGAAGTACATTGTTGCGGTGGTTGGGTGAACACACTAAAACCTGCCACAGTAAAATATGGAAATGGCAAATTTTCACTTTTTCTTAACTCAAATAATACACTTATTTAAAACATAGCTCACCATATCTTAGAGCTGCTTTCCCATCTGCAGTTTAAATTCTGAAAATATCAATGTTTTTATCTGACAGACTTTTCTGGCTGTTATCAACCAAGTGTTTCCTGCAGAAGAGGACAGTAAAAAGGATGTGGAGGATAATTGTAAGTACTGTATTTTAAAGTGTGTGTGTATGTATAATAGCAAGGATCCATTTGTTTTGTAACTAGATCTCTACTTTTCTTTGTTTGTTTGCTTGAAGTTGCACATAATATTTATAGCAATAAAGATCCATTTAATGCAGGGATCTCAAACTCGAATCACCAGGAGGGCCACATGAGGACTTGTACATAGGCCCGAGGGCCGCATCACTGACACCCTCTGCCTCTGACCCCGCCCCCACTCCACCTCTTCCATGAGGCCCCGCCTCTTCCAACCCCTTCCCCAAAGTCCCCACCCCAACTCCGCCCCCTCCCTGCCCCTATTCCAACCCCTTCCCCAAATCCCCACCTCTGCCCTCCCTCTTCTCCACCTCCTCCCCTGAGCACGTGGCTCCCCGCTCCTTCCTGGAAAGCGCTAAGTGCCTGGAGGTAGGTAGAGGAGCGGGGCTGCAGCGCGCTGGGGGGAGGAGGAATGTGGGGGGGAGGGGAGCTTGGTGGCCCACAGGAAATAACTCTGGGAGGGTGTGGGGGGGGCGGCACAGGGCACTTGGCGGGCCGCAGGAAATAACCCCACGGGCCATGTGTCTGAGACCCCTGCATTAATGTATCCTATGTCTCAACCAATTTTAAGAGGTAATTGTACCTTACATATATTGCTGTTCTCAATTCTCAAGTAGGCATGCAAAAGCAGAATGTTTCATTCCCGTGTGTGAGCTGCAGTACTCTTATAAAACTGTAACAAAACTCTTGTCAATTTGATTTACATGTGTTAAATCACATGTGCGTCATAGTACAGTAGTGACACAATTCTTCTGTTTAATGGACAGTAGAGTGAGCTACATGCAGCAGTGCAGGGCTTGATTCAATCTTTTCATCTGTGTTGAAAAACTACCTGTTTTGTCAGACAGAACTCAAGTTTGGGGGTAGTAATGGAAGAGGGATGCTGTATACCCAAAATGTTAAGGCTGTTGTATGCTTCTGTACTTTTCTTCCTTCTTTAAACTGGCAGCAGTGGCGAGAATTTTGTTGTTGCCTTATGCAATTTCATCTGTCTGCAGTGTGGCTTATTTCCTGGGGAAAAAAAAATAAACCTGAAGAAGTTGTCTTTTTAAATTTTGCTTCCCAGGGACCATTGGCCTGAACGTTTGAGATTGCCTTTTACATGGTCACCAAAACTAGCTTCTGCTGTTCTTAATATAAAATACATAGAGGGTGAGATTTTCAAAAAGACTACATGACTTAGGACCACAAGTCCCGTTGAAAGCAATAGCATCTACTTCCTGTGACTGAAGCTAGATATGTAGCCACTCTGCAACAATGAGGAAAACAAGATTTGAAACTTGTGATATCGTCTACAGTATAGGGTCATTATAGGCAGCACTGGTAGCTAACATTTTCTGTTAGAAGGTTGTCTTTTCAGTTGCTTATAATTTTACCCAACTCTTAACTATTTGGGCTGAAATTTTCCGTGCTGGGTGTCTGTCTCAGGCTTATTTTTATTTATTGATTGATTTTAAAGTATCAAATAAATAATTGAGCAGTTTCTGAGAACAAGGCTAGGGAAAAATACTTTGCTTGTGTTTTTAAAAAAATTGTTCACTGCCATTTCACTGAGATGCTCTACCACCTCAGTTTTTTGGAGCAGGAACTTAATGTTTTGTAAGGGGGTTACCCCGTGGTATCAGGGATGTGCATTTTACCATCTCTGTGAAAATCCGCCCCATTTTGGTTGGGTTATAAGCATCTAAATATAAATTCTCATATTTATTTAGTTGTTTATTTTATTTGGCATATGCAATCTGGTCAAGCCAAGCCATAGCGTTCTTATCAACAATGTTCAAGGCATGAAGACCTCTAGGAAGTTGAGTCATTTTGCAGTCCTCAACAATGTGTGTCATGGTTTGTGGCTGCCCACATTGACATAGTGGCCTTGTCATAAATATAAAGGGAAGGGTAAACCCCTTTGAAAACCCTCCTGGCCAGGGGAAAGCTCCTCTCACCTGTAAAGGGTTAAGAAGCTAAAGGTAACCTCGCTGGCACCTGACCAAAATGACCAATGAGGAGACAAGATACTTTCAAAAGCTGGGAGGAGGGAGAGAAACAAAGGGTCTGTGTCTGTCTATATGCTGGTCTTTGTCGGGGATAGACCAGGAATGGAGCCTTAGAACTTTTAGTAAGTAATCTAGCTAGGTATGTGTTAGATTATGATTTCTTTAAATGGCTGAGAAAAGAATTGTGCTGAATAGAATAACTATTTCTGTCTGTGTATCTTTTTTGTAACTTAAGGTTTTGCCTAGAGGGGTTCTCTATGTTTTTGAATCTAATTACCCTGTAAGATATCTACCATCCTGATTTTACAGGGGGGATTTCTTTATTTCTATTTACTTCTATTTTTATTAAAAGTCTTCTTGTAAGAAACTGAATGCTTTTTCATTGTTCTCAGATCCAAGGGTTTGGGTCTGTGGTCACCTATGCAAATTGGTGAGGCTTTTTATCCAACATTTCCCAGGAAAGGGGGGGGTGCAAGTGTTGGGAGGATTGTTCATTGTTCTTAAGATCCAAGGGTCTGGGTCTGTAGTCACCTAGGCAAATTGGTGAGGCTTTTTACCAAACCTTGTCCAGGAAGTGGGGTGCAAGGTTTTGGGAAGTATTTTGGGGGGAAGGACGCGTCCAAACAGCTCTTCCCCAGTAACCAGTATTAGTTTGGTGGTGGTAGCGGCCAGTCCAAGGACAACAGGTGGAATATTTTGTACCTTGGGGAAGTTTTGACCTAAGCTGGTAAAGATAAGCTTAGGAGGTTTTTCATGCAGGTCCCCACATCTGTACCCTAGAGTTCAGAGTGGGGGAGGAACCTTGACAGGCCTCTTGTATACTCAGTGGAGACTTGTTGGAGTTTGCAACTAAATTCTCCAAAGATTCCATCTGCAGTGAGCATGCTCCATCTCTACACATCTCCTAGCCGTTGCCTGGACTGCACATTGAGCTATCTCCACAGAGCAAGTGAGCTATCTGGACTGCAAGGGATGAGCAGTACTTTCCCTAAAATTTCTTCTCATGAATGTTGGGAGCTGATTGTCTCTCGTGTGCCTTCAGTGCCTCCCTGCTTGTGCCCAGGCAGTGTGGAGGAGAAAGAGGAAGCATCCATGTTGAGATAGCAGTGGGAGGCAGACTTGTTGAAAGTCTCTGTTAAGGATAGAAGCAGTGAAAAAATGAGGGTATTGTAGGGTTCTACAATAGACCACCTAACCAGGAAGGGGAGGTGGATGACACCTTTTTAAAACAACTTAACAAAATCTTCCAAAACAGAGGACTTGATGGTGATGGGGGACTTCAACTACCTGGACATCTGTTGGGAAAATAATACAGCCTGACACAGATTATCCAACAAGTTCTTGGAATGCATTAGTGACAACTTTTTATTACAGAAAACGGAGAAAGTGACTAGCAAAAAGGCTATTCTGGATTTGATGTGGACAAACAGGGAGGAACTTGAGTGAAAGTGAACATGAAATGATAGAGTTCATGATTCTCAGGAATGATAGGAGGAAAACAGCAGAATAGAGACAATGGACTTCAAGAAGGCAGACTTTAGCAAAGTCAGGTAATTGGTAGGTAAGATCCAATGGGAAGCAAGTCTAAGGGAAAAAAGAGCTCAGGAGAGTTTGCAGTTTTTTAAAAGAGACAATAAAGGCACAAAAGCAAACTATCCCAATGCATAGGAAAGATAGGAAATATGGTAAAAGGCCAACCTGGCTTAACCAAGAAATTTTCAATGACCTGAAACTCGAAAAAGAGTCATACAAGAAGTGGAAACTAGGTCAAATTACAAAGGATGAACATAAAAAAACTCAACAAGCATGAAATTAGACGGGCCAAGGCACAAAATGAGATTAAATTAGGTAGAAATATAAAGGGTAACAAGAAAACATTTTACAAATACGTGGGAAGCAAGAGGAAGTCCAGGGACTGGGTAGGCCCATTACTGAATGAGGAGGGAAAAACAATATTAGAAAACACAGCAATGGCCAAACTGTTAAATGCATTTTGTGTTTTAGTTTTCAGCAAAAAAGTTAGCAATGACTGGGTGACTAACATAGAGAACATCAGTTTAATGGGGTAGGATCTGAGTCTAAAATAGGATAAGTTAAGAATTACTTAGACAGGTTAGATGTCTTCAGGTTGGCAGGGCCTGATGAAAGAAAATATCTGAAGAGATCTCTGAGTCATTAGTTATTATCTTTGAGAACTTGTGGAGGACTTCAGTAAGGCTTTTGTTACTGTATCACATGACCTTCTCATAAACAAAATGTAAGAATAATAACCCCTTGAACTGGAACAACAACCCTTTGATGGGAAAAGAGATTTTAATTCATTTTAGGGACAAAACAAAATCCTTTATCCTTAGCCAGAATTTTATAAAGATCCTAAGCTTGCTCTCTTCCCTTCAAAGAACTTTTTCTGACTTAGCAGTATATTGTAAAGATGCAGAAATAAGAGAAGATTGTTCCCCACTATACTTTCTTTCATTTTGAGGGGTCTCTCCTTTAATAGTCAGGGGGTTATAAATTTCCACATACTCAAGAAATTAACTTGTCCCACAAGGTTAGAATCTGAATTATACTCCTGGGAGAAATCAGAAGAGGAAGACACTTCACCATGAGTGTAGAAAAATGTTGTTTATTTGGCTGATTTTTCTCTCTCCATCCAAGTATAATCCCCCTGGAGGGGAAAAGGATAAAGAGTTTGGTAGGATGGAACATATGGATGAGAAATAAATATCTAATTTAAGTACCTGATTGTCCATTCAGTAAGAACCCCTCAGGTGGTGATCTCAGGAGGAGAGAAATTAGTATGAGCAATAAGATGAGGAACAATTTGAGGGATTTGCAGGCCAGAGCGAGCTTCTGCTCAGGATAAAGCCTAAGTATTTCCTTCATTGACCTTACCTTAGAAGACTTAGACGTGTAGGAAAGGAGTTTTCCTTCTGCTAGTATCTATTCATATCCTCCCATAGCGAAAGATGCCCTCCCTAAGCAGTCCACGTGTTCAAAGCCTATTTGGAGATATATGATGGAGTCTGACCATGTGAAATCAAGTTACTCTTAGATAGGTTCCAGAAAGGGAAGCGCTGCTTCTTGCTGGAGCTGTACACATGAAAGGGCGGCCATGGGAATCTGCTTCTGCTGCAAGCTGGTCTGGCACATTTGGGAAGGAGGCAGATTCATTTTTCACTGCTGAAGGGAGTGAATGGCATTGGCAGACAGGGCTCCGCTGCTGTTGCCAAGCTCACATTGTCCACTGCTAAGGTCTGTTGGACTGTGGCTGCTGATTGTGGCAGAAGAAGGATGAAGAGGAGGTTACCAGTTGCCAGCCTGGCTTCAGGGTTTCCAAAGGGTATCTATGATGTCCTTGTGTATTGAAGTAGCTTGGAAGGCTGACCTTCAGCAATAAGAACTGGATGGTTTTGTTGCAGAGGGATGTTGAGTAACTGTGTATAAAGATAAGGCTTGAGAGGGTCCTGATCGGTAATGGGTCTTGTACCATTTTATACTAAGCTTTTTGTTTCTGGTGTTTGGAAATAGAATGAGTCATTTGAGTCTCAGGAAGTTGAGGAAGAAAAAACATGGTTTTCTGTGCAGGAATCCTGGGAAAAGAGCCCTTCCTGGCCCAAATTCAGAAACAGTGGTCACTTGCTTCCATTTTGTGGGTCAGTGTAGTCTTGTGGGGTGTCGTGAGCACTTGCACATGACTAATGCATCAGTAGAGTTGTTAGAGAGCTCATGAGACAGAAAGTACAACTGACCATCAAGAAAACAGTGAAACTTGACTCTAAATAAAGTACTGTCAAACACACAAAGGAAACCAACTGAAATAATAGAGATGATTTTGTGTTGCTGATTGTTTAAAGTTTAGCAGTCTGAGGTGTTGTTTGAAACAGAAGAGTAAGGATGTGTGTGTTTTGTGTCTGAAATTCTAACCGGAAACTAAAGAGACAATGAATAGAGGAAGGAGAGGAAGTTCCTAGGTTGAGGAAGCTCTACATAAGAGATGTTCACAGAGTAGCTTTAGGGATAATGCTGCTGTTGACATAGATGGAGCTGTTAGTGATGCCCTAGAATTAAGATTGCCTAACACTTTCCATTGTTAGCCCTGTTTTCAGTTCTTTATAGCTTTGCCAAACGTTAACCATTCAGTGTGAAACTTTCTATGCTGGCTTTCTGTCTCAAGATGGGTTTTTTTAAAGTTTTTCAGGAAAATTGGTTTGCCTATTTTCAGCAATGAGGTTAAGGAAAATAGGTAGTTTTGTTTACATTAATTTTTTTTCTAATAGTTTCTTTGCCTACACCTACAGAGTTTGGAGCAGGGATTTTATATATGGCCAAGACAATTGTCCGGGTATCAGAGGGATGCTTTTTGTTCTCATCATGAAAATACACCCTGATTTGACCAAGTTGTGAACATTTGAAAATCACCCCTGGGATATGCTGAGAATTAGCAATTGCAACTACCTAGCTGTTAGATGGCATTTTTCTGTATGTACAAAGGCAGAGAAAGATTTGAAGGAGGATAAGTTGGTGCCTTTATGGATTTTTACAAGAAGTTTGTTGTCGTATGTAAGTGGCAGTATGGAGGAAAGCATGAATGTGCTGATGGGAAAAGCTATTGAGGGAGTTTGGGGCTGCTATCATTGATGGCGTGAAATCAGAGATTGGCACTTCCATGCTCTAATGTTCTTTGTTAAATGTTAGAAGAAAATAATATTATTTGATATGTCTTTTTTTACTGTTGTCACAGTAAACGTAGGTAGACATTTTCCAGACAGAACTATAAATTTGGTTTTTAAGTTGATAGTGTCCCTTTAAAAGGTTTTGAAGAAATCATCAGGATTAAACTACTTATGGGCCAGAAAAGAGGAGGGGAAGCAGAATTCTTCTTAATGCTGAATTTCAGTTCAGTGATCATACACTAAGATGGTTATTTTGTCAAAATAACTGTATGGGTTTTTAAATTGCAGGTTCACTAATGTACTTAAATGAAGCTACACTCCTTCACAATATCAAAGTGCGGTACGGTAAAGACAGAATTTATGTAAGTATTCCATAGTGTATTAGCTTGTACAATATGCCAAATAAATGTAATTGTACTGTTTATTATGTAATATTTGTTTTATAGCAGAAAGGGGTTTAAATGCCCAAGCATAATTGGTAGCATTTATGAATGTTAGGATTTTTTATAAGGAAAGTCTGGTGTGTCACCTGATTCAGATGGGTAAAGGTAGTCAGTTAATCAGGTAATTTGGACTTTCTGTATGTTGTTTAGTTCATTATTTTATTACATGGTAGCAAATTGCATTCCTTTAGGTATATTACTTTGCCAGTAGGTCTGCTGTTACCAAAGATGGCTCTTTTTTCTTCATTATTTTTGAACGAAGCAAACAGGTGCCTCCTTTGACACTTTCTAGCTCAGATGACCATCTTAATCTTTTATATTGCTATCAAATTGCCTAATTATACTTAATGAATTCTGACTAAATTACATTTAGTCCTTGCCATCTGCCCTGGCAATGACAGCTGTGAAATAGAAGAGATGCAAGAAGTTTAGAGGGGGGGAAAATCCAGTTACTGACATGTAGTTATATAAAATTATTTGTCGTCACCTTTTTTTAAAAAAAGAAATCAGCATTGAGATGGTAGAGCTAGGCAACATTTGCATTAAAAATCAGTTGTACTCAAATGTATTTATTTAGACCTAAGCTTTCCTATCCAAAATTGTGTTCACCCATTTTCAGTTGTTGTTGCTGAACATTATACAGCTATGAATTATTTACAGAATCAAGAATACCAGTCATCAGCTTTAGAAACCATGCTGGCAGTGTCAATTATTTGACTGCAGTTAAAAACAAAACACAAAACAAAAACCAAACCCAAAATACACAAAACAGATATCTAAAGCAGAAAAGACGAAAGTGAAAGTGTTTCAGCTTAGGAATCTAGCTTCACTGTTTTAAATAAATGCTACCTATGTGTTTCCCAGAATCTATTTTGTATAAAATTTGGTTCAATTTTTGTCATAACTAGTTTTCCCTGGTAACTTCAAATATAATTGGAGTAAACAAGATTTATTTGTATGTTGTTTTCAGAATCAGTGGTGTGTAATTTATCTAGCTACCTAGAGGAGTGTTAATATTAGTACTGATGACTCTTGAACATCTTTACTCATACAATTTTCTTCAAAGAAACAGTGAGAACAGAAGTAGCTGAAATAAGCTTTCTGTGAACAGGTGTAGTCCTCTCCCCATTTCAACACAGAACATGCACCCTGGGTTAGTGGCCCATATCCAACCCCCTTCTTGGGGTTTTCCAGTATTCTCAGCTGAAGAACAGCAAATGAAAACAGTTAGCCTGAATCACTTCATCATCTGGCTTTTTTAGGGTCTTTTTTGTACAAGAGTATCTCTTGTCTCATCCTCAGGCATCTAACTATTCATTTATGTAATCTGGTCATCATCACTAGTATCTGAGCACCTCACACACATTCAAGAATTTATCCACATAACTCCTCTGTGAGGCAGGGAATCTTCATTCTTCCCCACTCTACCCCTGGAATTGTGACTATCTAGTCTGGCTGTAACTGTGCATCAGAAGAATAGCACTATATTGCTATGCGGGATAGTATGATCTGCTACCTTTGCTGTTTAAGTATTTAAACTTTTTAAAAAAGTGAATATAAAGTTGTCTCACACCAAATTGTTTTCTAGCTTGATAGACTATCTATATTATGTATTTAGTTGTTGCATAATGTTTTTCTGTGTATCTATGGAATTTTATTCCAGTAGAATATGGGTTTATGTTGATGTTCAATACATCCAAGACCAATGAGATACATTGATATACAGTGGCTGTGTAGATTCACAGCAGCCTTCATGTGCTCATTGACAAGTTATACACATCTTTATGCGTTAGAACTTGTTTTACAGGTGGGTAGAATGTTGTTTAGGACACAATTATACTGGGTATGAGGTTTTTTTTAGAAAGTGCTTTGGGAATTTTTGCTTTCTTCTGAGATGTCTTTTAAAGACTGTTAATGCAGCCGATGAAGTGAGCTGTAGCTCACGAAAGCTTATGCTCAAATAAATTGGTTAGTCTCTAAGGTGCCACAAGTACTCCTTTTCTTTTTGTGAATACAGACTAACACGGCTGCTACTCTGAAACCTTAAGAAATACAGCAACTCCAAGAGTGCATTACCTATTTGTACCTGTTGTATGGTGTCAGCATTAGTTGTATATAATCCCAAATTATGAGACTTTTCTGGCAATATTTGATTGTGTCCCCAGTCTAATTTCATTGCTCCAAACTCTGAGATAGGTTTCTGTTGTCTTTAATAGCAATTCGGAGTTGCTTTTAACAAGTTAGTTGAATACTTGCTAGTGGTTTACTATGCATTTTTTTTTCTTCACAGACCTATGTAGCCAACATTCTTATTGCAGTGAACCCATATTTTGACATTCCTAAACTTTATTCTTTGGAGACTATTAAGAAGTACCAGGGTAAATCCCTTGGGACATTACCACCACATGTCTACGCAATAGGTATGTCCACCATTTATGCCTTTCTCCTGTAAAATATACTTTTTCCCCACTTCATCTTGCAATCACATGTTAAATAACACACACACACACAATATATATATATATATATATATATATATAATATAAAAGCATCTATTTTTAAACCATGTTTAAATAAGATAAATCTGTACTAAAATGAAAAATCTTCTCACCTTTGATATACTGCTTCTGTATTTAATAATAATAATAATAATCTATTTACCTCCCAACAAAAATGCTTAGACTGTTGATTATATCTAGTTTAATATACAATGCAATCAAAGCGATGTCCTCTGTTGTGACGTGATCCACATTCTGAAAATTTTGGTCCTTGCCAGTAAGTAGTATTGAAGCTCATTTCCTGTCTACTTCAGCATGTTGCTGGTGTGGATTGTTCCTCCTTATACATTTTCCCTCTTCGGCATTAAAATATCTTTAAATGATTTAAACAAAGAAAACAGTTACTGTGAATATTAAGTTCTTTATATGTTTAGTATGAAAGTAATATAGTGTATAGAAGCTTGTTCAAAAAGACAACAGGTATGAGTCATAATTGAATCAATTTGATGTGCTGCTAACTTTCTCTCACAGAGTATGAAAACTATACACTTCTTTTGTTTTGATCAAACAGTATTTAAATAATTTTCATTAAAGTTCCTTTTCAGGATCTCTTGCACAACCACAAAGTGTGGGGGGTTTGAAACAATATGAAAATGAGTAAGTGTGTCTGGATATAATTTGTCACAATGTCATGTGAAGGTGAAAATTTCTTAATAAAACACCTTCATAGCTATAAAATCAACCCTCCACTATTCCGTAAATAAATTAACTCCAGAGTTCAGTTCAGTTGGTATTAGCCCTGCATTTGTTCCCTGTGGAACAATAACTGTGTGGGTCTATGCCTCTGTGACTCTGCTGCATGGATGGGCCAGACTGAGAGTGCCACTCTCAGGGCAGACTGCAAGAAATAGGGCAAACACTCCCCCAGACTGGTGGTTTATTCTATAATTAGATTCACCAGGGCAGTAACAAAAGAGCTTCTGTAATACCACATTGGTTACCAAGGAGCCTTTAGGGATTCCAGCTCTTGGCTCCCATCTAGACAACCAAGTCTAATATAGTGAAAGGTTATTGAAAACCTGCTTCACCATATGTAAGGTTCACCAGTTCCAAAGGAACCGACAATTATCCCCAGGTCCATATGAATCTCAGATTTTACTCAGATATCACGCTGTCAGCCAATCTTTAATAACTAAATCTAACATTTATTAATGAAAGAAAGAAGAGAGTTATAAATGATTAAAAGATCAATGTACATACAAGTGACTTCCAGTGTTCGTAGTTGAAAATCACAGCAGTGATGGAATAAACTGCTGGCTTGTAAAAGTCTTCTGGAATCATCCCAACAGATCAGAATCCAAAGGCCGCTTAGATGTAAAGTCTGTTAGTCTTTCCAACCATTTTCCAGGTCATTCCAAATCATTATTTGGAAGATCTCCGTCTTACGACTTATACTTTCCCTATTCAAAGTTTAAGCAGATTAGAGATGGCAGGATCAGGCCCGAGGTTTCTCTTTTATAGCTCTTCTAGCAGGTTGACAAGCTTCTGCACAGAAATTGTCACAGCAGGGCCTTCCCAGGGGAGGAAGAATAGCAATGCAGATCGCTTGTGGACCATTGCTTTGAAGTTAATCTTCTATTGCCTGTGCATACACAGGTAAACTAGTTACACTCATTCACATAAGACAATTAGCTGATTCTACATTATAACATAGTTAAGTTGGAGACAATGTAGACAATATTATTAGTTTCCTGCAGATTCTTACATCTGGACAAGGTCACATACATAATTAAGGCAATTAACACATGTATAATCTACAAGCTAATTTGGTTACATTGTTAAACATCTAACAGGATATAGGTAAACACAGACAAATACACTTAGTATCTACCCTTGATTTCTATTACTAAAAGTGAAGGAGTTGCTAGTCTAGTACATCTCTTTGAAATTCACATACAAGTTAATTGTCTGCGTACAAATGCCTCTTGTTAAGTTGTTAAGGGTCATACATAGGTTGTCTGGTCTGCTGTCACAACCTCTTTGAAGATACAAGGCTTCATTCTTTGAGGGTGGGCCACTGTAATGTAACATAAGCAGAAATGGACATTCATAGGATGTAATGCTGAAATTTAGATGTGTAGAGTTTTGATTTTTATTCTCCAAGGGATTAAATTAGGTGTCATGTATATCATAATTTACTTCTGGTTTAGCAGTTGATGGTAGGAGGGTAACATAACAACTTTGTGTCCTTTCATGTAATTTTTGTTGTAGCCGATAAAGCATTCCGTGACATGAAGGTACTCAAGATGAGTCAGTCCATCATAGTTTCAGGAGAATCAGGAGCTGGCAAGACAGAAAATACAAAATTTGTTCTGAGGTTTGTAACCAGAAAATTATTCAGTGGGAATCTTTTGTATTGATACATTAGTTTATCATGTTCAGAGATCAATTGTAAAGTCACTTGTAATGTTGTTAATATATGTTTTAGGCATGATCCAGCAGGACAGCTGAATGCTCCCAACCCTCAGTTGATTTCAGAAATTCACTGTTAAGGTTAAACTTAAAAGAAATGCAAACATGATAAGTAAGACTATGATTTTGGTCACTGTGTTCATAGTAATCATGAGTTTCAGTAATGAGCTCACACTGCAGCGGTGGCTCCTGTCCTGCGGGACACGGCCTGGCCAGCTCTTCACGCTGGGTATTGCAACCTGGCACACGTGCTTGCAGTGCCACTTGGGTTTGGTTTGTCCACCCTCCCTAGGTGGAGATGTGGGAGCTGATGGGCCAAACCTCAGTGGTGCGGTGACCAGATTGCAGTAGGAACTGTTGCTTTTCAACCTTCCTCCCGTGTTCTGGGCCTCACCTTTCAACATCCCCACTATATAATCCACTGTTTTATTCCCCTTCCTCCCCCAATGGTACACTTTTTTTTGGTGTCAGACTTCCTTTTAAAAAAAATTAAAAAATTATTTTATAGCCAAATACCCTACCAACAACAACTGCAGTTATGTATTAAATGATATTTTGGGGTGAAACCTTAAGTTTACTACTTAAACATGTAAACTGCGTTATTTGGTGACCCTTCTGTGGGACTTTTTTCCCCATGCACTTCTGCCATGAAATTTACTAAAAATATTCAATCCAAAACTGTAGCTTTTGTGATAAAATATGAAAATGACAGAGCTCCCAAACAACCTTCGCTCTACTCCATGGTGACATAATGTAATAACCATATGATTATGTTTTGGGCCCAGATGAGCTAAAACTGAGTTTTAAAGATACTAGATTTTTTTTTCCCTACTGTTTTCCTTAATGGTGTCACACTGGGGCAGAATTATGGTTTGTGTCCTAACTGTGCATTTCTGTACCTTACCATGCTTGTATTTCTTTTAAGGTTAACCTCAACTGTGAATTTCCTGGGTTTCTAACTCTTGGTCTAGAGTAAAAGTAGTTATCTTAAAAATTATACTGATATGTATGCTCAACTTCAACCACAGCATAACCTGCGGTTTTATTGGGAATTTCTTTTTTGTTCATATGTGAACACTCAACAAGAAACACTGAGGACACTGTTATGATATTGTTGCTGATTTGAAGATGCATAGTATCAACCTTAAATCATTTTTTATTTTATCTTAACAGTTATGACTATATTCACTGTTATGCCCTGGCTGCTTTATGCCATGCTAGAACAGCACAGCTAGAGAATACTGCTCAATAAAACCTCCTTTATCAGATCATTTGCTTTGCCAGAGTACTGTAATGCAGAGTGTACGTCTCGCTTTCCATCTGCCTTTCTTCCACATTCCCTTGTATGCACCCCTAATTTCCCCCTCCCTCCTGCATCTCACATTTCATTGCATCCAGATGCCCCAGTTTTCCTTCCCTTCTGAACTCCAGAAAAGATGGCCCAAAATCACAAAGATGGCCCAAAATCACCTGCTCCTCAGTGTTGTTCTCTGCCTTTTGACAGCTTACGAGGCCACCATCTAGCCTGAGGACCATTTGGCTTCACTCTTACCAGAAGCAATGGGATATGGAGGGCGTTTTGGAAGAGGGTATCTTAACTGAGGACTCCATGTGGCCTTGCTTCCATTGAGAACATTAGGAGATGGCAACTGTATTGAAAGAGTTGTTTGTAGAATTTTCTAAAACAGAATATTCTTTTAGTGAAAGAGCAAGCTTGTTATGAAGCAGAGCAAGAGGACATTACCATTACTCCTTTTAAAATATTCTTCAAATGTAGCCAATGATTACAAAATTTCAGTGGGTTTTAATTATGTGGAACGTTTGAAGGGTTTGCATTGTGACTTGTTATGATAAGTAACTGGTACAAATAAGTCTAATGGTGGAGGCAAAATTTCTCAAAGGATCCATTTAAAATTTTTTAATTTTAACCTCTAAACTAATTAATGGATTTACTTGTACACTTTCACCAAGTGTAAGCGGTTTGATTGCAGACTATTTTTCATGTAAAATTAGTCATTTTCAATTCCTTCTTTAAGGGTAAAATTGAACTCTGTTCTAATTATGGAGCTGCAATTTGCTCCTCTGGAATCCAAACAGAATTTTGTTTATAGGCTACTAGACTGTATATGTGTGAATAGCTTTAATTCTTGATGTATAGATAAAAAGTGACAGGTTTCAGAGTAACAGCCATGTTAGTCTGTATTCGCAAAAAGAAAAAGAGTACTTGTGGCACCTTAGAGACTAACCAATTTATTTGATCATAAGCTTTCGTGAGCTATGCTCAAATAAATTGGTTGGTCTCTAAGATAAAAAGTGTTGTATAAAAGTTTAACAAATACCTACAGATGGCACGATAATATACTGGTCAAATTGATTTAAAAAAACCACTTCTATAAATATTGATATACGCATAGAGATATGAAAAGATTTGTAAAAATGAAGTCAGAAATACCAAAAACCACATTTAAAGCCAACAAAAATACGTATGTTCCTTTTACAAAAGAAGAGTGTTTTAACTTGTTTAAATGCATATGCACAGAGAACTTGTACAATAATCTTCCATTTAAAATGTTCAGATACGTTCCCCTCTGTGTAAATGGCCAACATATAATACAGATATTTAACAATTTCCTTAATTAGACTGAGGCAGCGTTACTTGGGAGTAAAAAAGAGATGGAAATTGTTTTTTTTTATTCTTCTTCTACAGGTATTTGACTGAATCCTATGGTACTGGTCAAGATATTGATGATAGAATAGTAGAAGGTATTGTATTTTATTAAAGCGAACAGAGGTCAAATTGTTCAAATTTAAAATGTTTAACAACAACAACAAAATCTAGAATTGAAATGTCATCAAACCAATTGGGGCATAAAAGGTCAATGGCCTGCTCCGATCCATCTAATTTGCAAAGATATTTGATTGGGATTTTCTTCTGTTTTATTTAGTGTAGATGTTGAGCACATAATAATAATTCTCTTTGAGACAGTCCTGAAAATGCATAAGCAAGTGCATGACATTAAACTTGTGGGGCCTTATTTGGTTTCATACGTGTAGGGGCAGTTAGATCATCATTGACAACAGTGGTTTTTAGTGGAATGGCGTGTTTTGTTTTGTTTTGCTCAAAATTGGGAGGAAACACAGAACCAATTTTCAAGAATAAGGTTTCTCCAATTAATCTTTCTGCCATGTTAATTTGTATATGTCATAAAGTAACTCATCCTGAATACTACTTCCATGTCATCTTTATTGGATTTAAATTTGTCATATTAATACATTATAAGGCCAGAAGGGGAACCAATGTGATTGTCTAGTCTGCGTAATTAGGCCACAAGACTTCCCTGAATTAGAGTACATCTTTTAGAAAAATATCCGATTTTTGATTTACAAATTTCTAATGAAGAAGAATCTACCACAATCCTTATTAAGTTGTTCCAGTGGTTAATAATCCTCACTGTTAAAAATTTACACCTTATTTCTAGTCTAAATTTATCTAGCTTCAACTTCTAGCCATTATATCTTGTTCAGAGAAATAGAGCAGGCTTTCATTTTTTGTTTTTGTAGATATGGTACAATAAGCATGATATTGCTGAATTTCAGCTGGATATATAAACATCCAAATCCACCTTATGTGCCGTAGGATCTCAGAAAGTGACTGACAGTTGGACATAATGCCTGAAGCTGCATTCCATAATGTTGATTGGTACCTGTAGGTATTCTTGGAAAAAGCTGTGAAATAATTGTAAACACCTTCTTAACAAGCATGCTCACAACAGCTGTATTGTTAGGAGAACCTGTAACTGATCTGAAAAACTTCTGGTCACCTTTTTATTCAATAATCCACATTTCTGTAAATATTACTTAAGCTATTTTTAACAGTTCTTCAATAAGTATTTATTATTAAGGTAGCAGCTTTGAAGCCCAGATTTTCAAATCTCATAAACTTGAAAGACTTTTGTTTATAACAACTGTTAAGAAAACCAAATTAAGAAGTTTAACCATCAGTTTGTAATTTTGAATAACAAAAAACAAAATTCCAAGGAAGGACTGACACTTTATCATCCTTAATTTATCTTACTATTGTGGATTTCCTATTGATAACCTTTTAATGTTAGTAGCATCAGATTTGTAGATAATTTCAATAGGCTTTAAATCTGGGGAACAGTTCTTACTGAATTTCTTTAGTTTTAATGGAGTTCAATTTTAAGGTGAAGGCATGTATCACAGTTCAGGGCAACTACACCTGTATTTCCTCTCAGCGGCCCAGCCAGGGCACCCAAGCTTCCAGCTCCCCAGCCATTGCCTTTTTGAGTGGAGAACCATATGTCACCCTTTCTGACTGGGGAATTTCCAGTCTCCACTGTTCCCTGCCTTCACTGTGTTATTCCCAGCAGATCCTGGCTGCCTGAGCACACCTGCTTGCTTTCTCTTCAGAGACTGATAAGACTGATTGTCAACAATTATAAGTTACCACACAGTTCTTTCTATGTAAGCCTATTTTACTCCTAAGATAAAAGTATTACAGAGAAAACATTAAAAACAATAAAAAAAACCCTGCCGGCATGCTAATAAGCTTACCAGGGTTAATCGCAACCCTAACATGGATTCTGGCAGGGATATTTCCAATTCCCACCCAAAGTGGTTCCTTGTAGTTATAAATTTGTCACAGTTTCAGCTTAGAACAAGCACATAATCTTCAGAGGCTTCAGTAGGACCAGTCCTTCCAAACCTGCCCTAAGGATTGGACCCTGCATGGATCAAGAAGAAGGCCCTGAGCCAGTTTAAAACCAGGCTACTTATCCAAAAATCCTCTCTTTATTGGTCCCTGGAGAATCCAGTTTGAACTTTATGCATGCCTCTCCGAGAGGGTGGCTTCTGCTGATAACAGAAAAAGTACGTTACCATCCCCCTCCTGCTAGAGAAGGTACATACAAAGCCACAATAATACATACACATTTACATTTTAAAACAATGTACCCCAAAGGTATCAACCTAATTCAATAAACCTTAATTCAGTAAACTTTATCTCAACTCCATAAGGTTTCTTTAGGATATTGTCAGTCTGTCACTGTAGGTTGTCAGCAGTTCCTTAAATATAGTTTTCTATGATTTCTGATAGACAAAATGTGGAAACAGTTTTGCTAAGCCTGCTACTGCTGCTTTTGCTAGCTAGCAAAATTATGTTTTTTAGAAGCACTGTGCTGCACATCTGGATAAATTTTAAACTGTGCTTAAATGGTGCATGTTCAATATGTATGCACTGAATTATTGTGATGCATTCTGGATGGAGCTATTATTGAGGACTGGGAGCTACAGCTACTGCAGAATGTGGCCACCTGCTTGGTGGACTTCAGTGATAGGAGGCACCCTCCAAGTCTTCTCCAAAGTCAGCACTGTCTTTCATTGTGTATCTGTAGGCATTCCAGGTGTCAGTATGCACCATTCGAACAGCAGTTTTAAGTCCTTAAAATTAAATGTTGTTGGGATAGATGCTGGGTTTTCTTAGAGAACAGCTCTTGGTTCCCCCCTTATTAATGTAACTGTGCATAGTGTTCACCTCATAATGTACTTATTCATGCTTTTGCCTGAGGAATAGATGGGAAACTTAGTTGTATTTTGGGGCAATCCACCTGGAGCTCAAATTGTCCATCATATTTTATATTTTGTTTATGGTTGTTTACCCAGTTTTCTTTAGGAAAATACGAGCTGAATCATTTTCAAATATTTTATCATTCAGATTCAGGAATTGCACCTGGTGTAAAATATTTAAAGTTTGTATTACAAATTGCTTCCACAATAGATTCAGTACAATCTGAAAAAAAAGTGCTATTTTTCATGTTAATTTTATTTCTAAGGGGTAAGACGTATTCAACTTTCAAATGTCATCCTCAGTAGTTACTTCGAGTAATTAGTTATCGTAACTGTAAAGTGATGTGAAGTCTTGTTTTTGTTTTTTTTGCTAGTCTTCTTTGAATCAAATTTTGAAATCTTTTATTTTTAAACAGCCAATCCACTCTTAGAAGCCTTTGGAAATGCAAAGACTGTTCGCAACAACAATAGCAGTCGTTTTGGAAAATTTGTAGAAATCCACTTCAATGAAAAGGTATGAGTACTTTGTTTGTAGTTAGTATTCAGTGGTGGGTTTTGTTTGGTGGCATAGATTTTTGGTGGGTGGCACCCTCCTATCATGTGAATATGTAATCTCTGTTCATCCTGAGTCGTTATTGATGCATATACAGCAGCGCTTTTCAATGACCTATCCGTGGATTGGCACTGGTCCTTAAGATCTCCCTGACACAATTATGGAAGAAAGCAAGCCGGTCCCTGGTATCAAAAAGGTTGAGAAACTCTGATATAGAGGGTTGAGGATCCTCTCTGTCACCCCACTCTTCCTAGAAGTGCTATATTTTTCCCCAATTAAAATGTTAATCTCTTTACATTTTCAAGTGGCTGCAATTATGGCATTCAACCGTTGCCTGGGAACAGATATACCAGACCAGAAGTAGGATGAGTTGAAGCAACGGTTACCTTGCTTACCAGACTCAAGGGAAAAGTTGTATTCTGTAATTCTTGAAAAAGAGAACTGAAGCCACTCCTTACCATGTCAATACTGGCAAACTGTGGGACCAAACTGATGGAATGTTATTTTAATTTACAAAAATGATCCTTTTCTACATTTAAAAATGTACCGTTAACAGATTTTAACCAGGTTTTGGCGCACACTTCTTCTGATACGTGTGCAAAAGTAAATATTGCACATTATGTATAGGTGTGTGTATGCATTACATGTGTACATTTGGGGATTTGCACATCTAAATGGGGATAAATATTTTTGTGTGTCTGTATGAAAATTTGGACCCTAATGTCTATATCAGGTATTTTGGAGCTGACTGAAATCCTACTGTTGGACTGAGTTTTTTGTGCCAAAAATGCCTGTAACTATACAGTTTAACAAAAGTTTTATTTTAATTTTGTGTTTTAAAAATAGCTTTAAATATATATTAGTATCTAAGGAAATGTTTTCATCTATTGCCTGGTAGTGGCCATCCTTTGGTACTTACAGAGAACAGGCCATGTTGCAACACTCTTGATCAGACCAAGCAGATATATTTTTAGATGTCTGTATTTCTTGGATGATTAAAAACATAATTGTTTTTCTTCCTTCTAGAATTTGGTGGTTGGTGGATTTGTATCACATTATCTTCTGGAGAAATCCAGGATCTGTGTGCAAGGCAAAGAGGAGAGGAATTACCACATATTTTACAGGCTTTGTGCAGGTGCTCCTGAAGATATTAGGCAAAAGCTGTATTTAAGTTCTCCAGATAACTTTAGGGTGAGTTTGCTGCTGCTTTTGGTTTTTTTGGTTTTTTGGTTTTTTTTAAATCTTTCTATCTTGTTATTAACATACATGAACTCTTCAAACAAATGTCAACAAATCTTATTCAGCACCTCTATTTGTTACCTTTAAAAGACCAATATGTAGTGTTAATCTCTTACTATTGTGTATTTATTTATTCATTTATTATAAAATCTACTTGATACTAATATGAGGCTGTCTACCATTTTTCTGTTTAAAGGATTTCCCATACTTTATTTCTCCATGCCATAATCTTGGGGAATTTTTGTGCTTTTACAAAAATGAGCTATTACACATCTGGCTTGTAGTATTGATTTTATCAGTGATCCTTCCTTAGGACTGTAACCTAATGGAATCAACTATGGGTTCTATGGGTAACCTAACTTCAGTTGTCTTGACAATTTATACTTATTTTCCTCCAAAATGCTGTTATCTCAGGGAATTGCATTATATATGCAGACAGGTCCAGGAAATCGCATCCTTTCTCTCCCCCTGTATCCCCATTTCTTTGGTTTTGTCTCCCCTTCCTGTGTATTCTCATCCCCACCTAGTTCCCACCAGCTCCACCCACTCATCTTCCCTTCTCCATCCTGATCTCCTTCCACCAACATAAATCTAGGTCCCACATCCATGGCATCTTCCTAAATTCTGTTGACATTTACCCCAACCCTGCCGCTCCTTTCACCCGCACAGTCTCCGCCTCCCATATCCATTCCTGCCACCATCTTAATCCCTCTCATGCCACCTAACCTCCTGCCAATAATCCCCTTCTTTCTCCCATCCTTCCTCCCTTCTCTTTCTGTCTCTGGATTGCCCACTCCCATTTCTAAAAATATTTCAGCTATCCATGACCTCTTTATATCTCACTCCTTCCAGTTCTTGGCTCTCAAAGAGATCGGGATCCATTCATGTGACACTCCTCTACAGCTGATGCATCTGCCAGAGATTTCTTCTCCAATACTTCTGCTCTGGACCAGACTGTGGTGGGGTGTTGGGCTTCTCCCCCGCTCCTGGTGCTTCCAGTCACACTGCATCTGACTCTCCTTCCACTCCATGATCCTGTCATCTACTGTCAGCATTCCTCTCTGATTTCAACTCCTGGCTCTCTTTTTTCCCCTCTCCTTATCTCCCACACTCATCGTCTGTGACCTCAGTTTCCATGTTGCTGACGCATCCAACTCTTCAACGGCACACTTCCTCACCCTCACTTCTTCAGTTGATCCGCAGCCCTGGTTCAACTCTCCCACTCAGCCAAAGGGCTGTTCACTTGACTTAATCTTCACCAAGCACTGCTTTCTTTCTAATCTCTCTGTTGCTGAGTTTCCCTCTCTGATCATCCTCATGATCTCCCCCTACCCCATAACCTGTCAGTTGGCCTTTCCATGATCTCCAGTAAATCAGTGTTGATGACTTCTCTTCTGCTCTCAGCCCTGTCCTCTTTTCTCTTTTTTCCCTCACTGTGGTTGTTGATTCTTTGTATACTTCACTCCCCCCCTCCCTGGACTCTTTAGGCCATCTCTCCCTCATTGTAAGGTCTGCCCTGCTCTCTCCCAACATCTGCTTTCTCTGCTCCTCCTTGCATGCGGCAGTGTGTCATTGGAGGAATCCTGTAATCAGGCTGATTTCCTCTACTACAAATATGATTTTTCCTCCTTCAATTCTGCCATTTTCCTAGGTAGATATCTCTACTACTCCAGCTTGAGCCCCATTCCTGCAGTCCCAGATGCCTTTTCATTGTCTTTGACTCATTGCTCCAACCCTCCCTTCTTGTTGCCTCCATCCTCCTCTCTGCACAGGACCTTGCCAATTTCTTCCCTGAGTCAAATGGCAAAATATAACACACAAAATCCCATCCCCTTGGCTTGCCTTCATTTCCCCTCTTACAATGCTTTTATTAGCCTCCTTGTGACAGAGGCTTCTTTACTGCCCTCTTCCTCTAACCTCTCCACTTGACCAAGTGACCCCATCCCATCCCTGATCTCTCTCTGACCTACTCTCATCCATTTCCTTACTCTTCTCCTTAACCTCTCTCTCTCCTCCAGCTTTTCCCCTCAAAATACAAACATGCTCTAGTCTCCCCCGGCTTAAATAAATCCCCCAAAGCCACCATCTTGACCCTACTTGCCTCTCGGACTACTGCCTCGTCACCCTTATTGAATGTACTGTCTGCAATTGTCAAAAAGGAGTTTCTTTCCTCTGATCCTATTCTAGACCATCTCCAGTCTGTTTTCCTCCCCTTGTACTCCATTGAAACTGCTCTCACCAAAGGCTCAAGCTCAGAACCAGCATTCCATCCTTATCTTTGATCTGTCAGCTGCCTTCAACACCACTGACCATCTTCTTCTTTTGGAAATTTTGTGCTCCCTTGGTTTCTGTGACTCTGTCCTCTCCTGGTTCTCCTCCTACCTCTTGAAATGCTCCTTCAGCATGTCCTTTAGAGGATCCTCCTCATCCCCTCTCCAACTTTCAATGGGACTTCCATAGGACTCTGTCCTTGGACCCTTTCTCTTCTCCTCCTACAGCTTATCTCTGGATGATCTCATCTGTAAACATAAATTCGTATATCACCTTTGTGTTGAGGTCTAACGGATGTACTTCTCTACCCCAGGCCTCTCTCCTTCTATCCAAACTTAAATATTGGCCTGTTTGTCTGACGTCTCCTCATGGATGTATAGCCCTCAATTTAAGTTAAACATAACTAAAATATATTTGTTCCACATGACCTCCTTTCTCACCTGTTGTGAAAAACACCCTCATCCTGCTTGTTTGTCAGGCCCATAGCTTGGACCTTTCTCTCTCCTTGCATCCAGGCTAAGTTTAAATCTTCCCAATTTTTTCTGCATAACATCTCTAAGATGCCTTTCTTATGCACCCACAAAGCTAAAACGCTCCTCCAGTCTTTCATTATCTTGTCTTGTCTCCTGGGACATCGTCGTCTTTTATTTTGACACATGCAATCTGCTGAGATCCATTCAGAATGCTGCTGCAAAGATCATTGTCCTAGCCCATCAGTTTGACCATGTCCCCCCTTCACTGGCTCCCCCTTCTCTATTGCATCAAACATAAGCTGCTTTTTTTCCATTTTCAGGGCCTTTTGTAGAATATCCCTACCTACCTATTGCCTCCCATATGTCTATTCTCATCTCCAGTCAGCCCATGCTGCTGGCATCCCATACTCATTTGTTTCATTTTCAAGTTTCATGCTCTGCTATGCTGTCCTTCATGCTTGGGAGGAAGTCCCCCTAAATGTCTGCAAAGCTACCTTATTATTCTCCTTCAGAGTCTCCTTAAAACTCAGCCATGATGTCTCATGCTGACCCATATTGTCTCCTTGTTTCCTTGTATTCTCTTATTGTCCTGCCTGTATTTATCTGCTTTCTCTTGTCTTATACTTAGATGGTAAGATCTCTGGTGCAGGAGCTGTCTTTTTTTGTTGTGTTTGTACAGTGCCATGACTAGGGCTTCTGAGTGCTATGGTAATATAGATGATAATACAGACCTTATTCCCCCATATCTAAAGTTGACTCCTTTCTATATAATTTTTTTCGCTTAAATGGAGTGAGATACTGTTCGTGAAGTATTTTATAATAATTTTCCATAGTGGTTACACAGGTAGAAAATGTTTTGGATCTCCTCCAGACATTTCCCCATTGTTCCAAAATAATATGTTCTTAGCTACTTCTCCGTTTTTTCCATCACTACCTGCTAGATCTATCAATAACTTATGCCATGTGGAAATTGGGCCCTGTTGAGTTGGACTTGCCAGTAGTGGGTGTAATTTCCACCCCTGCAAATTTTGGTTTATTCCAATCCAGCACATCATTTTTTGGAATAATGGGAGGAAAATAAATTCATGTAGGTGATGGAGGTTAGGAGAAATATTTTCTTTTAAGTACTTTGTTTAGTCTATACAAATTCATATGTATCTTGTAGCTGTTTAGTTGTAGATTACTCAAGCCCTATATTTAATGCTTCAGATTTAGTATTAGTAGCCTGATTTATCACTGAACTCATGAATTTCTTTCAGAAAGTAATAGATTATGCAGGACTGGTAAGCATTAATAGCACATCATCCACATACAATACAGTTTTATGTTCTGTTTTATTAACTGTTTTATTAACTGTAACTCCTTGCTATGCTTCTATTCTGATGAGATTGTTGAAGAGGGTTAGCAAGAAAGGGAATAGAGGACAACCTTGTCTGATTCTTCTTTGTGGATGAAATGCTTTATAGCTGAACATTTTAATTTTTATCCTGGCAGAGGAAGTGGTGTCCCATAATATATTTATCCAGTTCTTCATTTTGTCTCAAAACCCCATCTCTAATATCAGTGTTTTTAAGACCTTTACTTTATCAAGTACTTCCTTGGGCTCGAGGAATAGCAGTAGACTTTTAATGCTTTTTATTCTGCATTTTACAAATTCTTCCTATGATTCTTCTGATGTTGTTACTCAATTTATCTATTGTGTATGAAGCCCATTCAGTGTGTGGTAACTGAGGAAAGACAGCTTCTGTTCTTTAGGATGAGATTTTTTCCCTCCAGAAATACTGGTGACTAAAAATTTTTTTGTTTTTGTTTTTTGTTTTCGGGTGTGTTTTGTTTAACAAATCCATTTGTTTTCACATCATGTGGAAACAATTTTCCATAGTTATCTTCTTTATTGTGTTCTTCCCCCCCACACCTGTTCATGTTTGCTTCAGGAGCTGAATCTCAAACCTGTGCAAAGTTATGAAAGTGGAGGCAAGATTTATGTTCTGCTTAAAATTGAGCTTTCTGAGTCCAGTGCTGGTAACAGCTGCTACCACTGCCTATGCAGAAGTGCTGTTACTTTACTGTTTTATGATGATGTATTTATTTAAGGTGCCTAGAATCACACTGGCTATTTTTTTTGTAATTATACCAGGTTATACACTGATTTGATTTGCTGTTTGCTACTAAAGTTATGTTGTTTAAGCATTATTGCCTCCCAGGTGTTTCTGTTCCATTGAGTATGTGTTAAGATTATTTTCACCAGTCTGCATATTTGCAGAATAGTTTGTTTTATTTAGATGTTCATTTGAGTGCTTTCAAATAATGACTTACATGGTCAGAGAGATTCACTTTGTGTAAACAGCAAATGTAACATTTTAACTCTTCCTCCCTTTTTCTTTGAGATTAAGGTACATCATCTTTTCTTCAGTTATCACAGAAATTTAAGATGATAATTTTAGAAAAGCTGAAGTAAAAAATCTCTTTCCATGAAATTCATTTTAATATTAAGGCTATTTTTATATAAGTAGTCTCTCAGATTTCAGGATTACAAATTGAGGTCCCAAACTAGTGTCAGTCCTTTTAGGACTCACATCGATTATGCAATCCCTTTTTATTTATAATTGAGGATGATAGCGGATAACAAATACCCTGAAGGTTGAAGAAAATAACACATTGGTGTTTAATCTAGTTAAACTCTAAAACCCCTAATCGTCGTCTTTTATTATATGCTTTGAAAATACCTTTTTGCCCTAAACCTAATCTGTGTATTGACTGGAGTTCTTTGTTTTATAATAAAACCCACTATGTTTGGATTAAGCTTCTCCTTTATAGGAAACCTATTAAATTCCACAGTCATTCACTTTGTAAATCTGTAAGATTTCCACTGGAAACCTCAAGTCCTATTCATGTAAACACGTAACTTTTTTTCTCAATTACAAAACTATTTCTGAGGTCAACTCCGTAAGAGTTTCAATGCATAGAGAAACATTTCTATTTTTAAAACGTATTGTACAGGTGGGCTCTGTGCGCTGTCTCCACCCATAGGCGCCATCCCCGCAGTTCCCATTGGCTGCAGTTCCCAGCCAATGGGCGCTGTGGAGCTGGTGCTCGAGATGGAGGCAGCAGTGGAGAGGCCTCACCTCCGTGTAGGAGCTTGAGGGACACGTCAGGGGAGCCGCACGGAGCCAGGTAGGGAGCCTGCCAGCCCCGCCAACCCCCTTCACCCTCAGCAGCAACGGGAGTCCCAGCCGCGCTCCACCGCTTTCCCCCCCCCCCCCAGCAGGTGTGGCATCCCTGGGCCGCCCCCCTCCTCAGAGCACCCAAGGTTTAGTCAGGGGAATATAGTACAAGTCACAGGCCATGAATTCTTGTTTACTGCCTGCCCTGTCCATGACTTTTACTAAAAATACCCACAACTAAAACATAGTCTTACCTGTGAAACAGCATGCAGTGTAGTTGTAGCCATTTTGGTCCCAGGATATTAGAGAGACCAGGTGGGTGAGGTAATTTTTTTGGACCAACTTCTGTTGGTGAGAGAGACTATCTTTTGTGTGTGGCTTGAAAGCTTGTCTCTCTCACCGGTGTGAAACTTGGCAGCTTTGTAAACATTGAGGATAATACTTACCAATTTCCATAACAGTGCTCTGAGGATTAATTATGGTAAAGTTTGTGCATCACTTTGCAAATGTAAAATGCTAGTAGGTACTGTTTTTTTATAATTTAATGCCCCCTGCAGCTTCTGACTACAAATGGGAAGGCAAATGCAGTTCCCAAAAACCAAGCTTGACTGCAGTTATCTATGGGTGGAGTTTACTACCTGTAGGAATACACATTTTGTCCTGTTATAAACCATTTCCCCCTTATTTGGAGCTTCATTTCCCGTATCTTTCAAAGCAGTTCATTATGAAGTTACTAGTTGCATCTTCATATGTTTTGCTTTTTAAAATGGGGCATAAACTCTTGTTTTCCTCCAACAGCAGGTGTCCCTTTGGTGCGAAATTTCACACAGTGTCTGATGTACGTCATCGGTATTAGCTTTTGTTTTGCTGAGGTATCACTTAATTTCTTTGGTGTGGAGATACATTTTAAGAGATTCCAGATATGTATTATAAAATTTTGAAGAGACGTGTGTGTTACCCAAACTAAATTTACTTGAGAACAGACTAGACTTGACTGGAGGTGTTTTACAAGAGTACTTAATATTGCAGAATGTACCTTGGTACTGAAAAATTGAAATGCTGAAACTGACAGCTGGCTTTCTATGAAGTAGCACCTTTTCTTTTGTTACTTACTTGCAAGGTTTTATACAGGTTGATTTAATTCAGTACTAAATGTCTAGGTAAGTCTAGGAATTATATGTCTCTTTCAAGTCACAAAGATGTTCCGTTTAATAGGTGTGTCTGATTTAATAGTTCATTTATGAGTTCTCACTGTGTCTTCCCAGTTTGCTTACAAGAAGTACTTTTGTTAGAATAAAATTACTTTCAAATAAGAATTTTTTCCCCATCTTCCAATTCTGTGATACCATTGTTATAAATAAGATATTGCTTTCAAGGAAGTAATCCTGAATGCCTGATAGTATGTGATTGGTGTCATATGTTGAAGTTAGAAGAGGTAGTGCACCTCTGGGTTAGTATGATATACTGTAATTGGACTGAAGCACTAAATCATCAGCTAATTATCTCCTTGCTGTTTTGTTTTATTTTATTTATATATGACATGCATTTTCCCCTTCTGTTGTAGTATTTAAATCGTGGCTGCACTAGGTACTTTGCTACCAAAGACACGGACAAGCAAATTTTGCAAAACCGCAAAAGTCCTGAGGTATGGTATATTTTCCACATTTTCAATTACTTCAAATTACTGTCTTATGCGGATCATGTTAAAAATGTCAGTCACACTTGTTTAGAATAAAAGGAAATATTCATTTTACACATCTTACTTGACAGGTTTACTTAAATGGGAACTGGCTGGCATGTTTAAAGTTCTAGTTTTGGAGTGTTACTAATACTTTATTTCAGGTTCAATACTGGAAAGACTTCTTAAAAACAAAAATGTAAATTTATAGCCTAAAATGTAACCCCTAAAATATTTTAAAAATCGCTTTTTAATTTTTATCATACTTTAATATCGATATTTGTCTTAATGACTCAGCAGATCTTCAATGGGAGACAAAACAAATATCTTATACAGAATGTTATCTTAAATTCTTGCTTCTCTTAGCAGTGATACTTTGCAGAGCATTGTTTATTCACCACTTACGATTGTTGACAACCTTTTTGCTTTGCTTTTGTTAATAGCTGGGTATGGTATATTTACCCAGAGAATTATTTGGAATTACTGTACAATTAATTATATTCCTATGAATTAGATGCAGAAACCAATAAGCAGAAAATACAAGTAAAGCTTTTTTCTGTCACAAAAAAGTTTAACCAGTTGAGATTGAATTCTCTTTCATAGTTTTTTAAAAAAAATCTCTTGTTGGTGCTGTTGTAAAGTTTTGGACAATTCTGTATTTCATAGTCGTTACTAAGTTAGAAGTGTGACTTGGGGCACTGAGTGTCAAAAGCCATGACCTCACTGGCTGGTTAGGCCCTTTTAGTAGTGTCATAGCCACACACCAACTCTTTAAGCACAATTATGACTTAATCGCCAGGAAGAGCACGTTGTCTTCACCACACTCTTTTTTTCTCAACTGGTTTCTCTTATCCTACTAGTAGGAAGTATTTTTCCTAGTGGAACAGTGCATTTCTGAGTAGAACATGTGAAATGTCACACCTCCCCCACAAAAATAAACTAATTACATTGTAAACAGTAATTTAAATGACTGGATCTGATGTTCTAATAAAGGTAAGACACTTCAGGTAATTCAACAAGACTATTGCGGAACTTCTCAGGTGGCTCAAGGCGCTTGATTTTCAGTTGAATGCCTGATAATGCATTCCACTCATGTACCAATACCCTATTACTTTGCACCCTGGAGTGGTTTATTACAGTTTTGTGGGTGAGAGGGAGTGTTAAATTTTGACTTTCCACCACCAAGCTGTAAGGTATCCTCATGAATGTCTGTCTTGGCAGATAATTAAGCCAATCAAAGAAAATGTTTAATCTAACAGTTCATTGTGAGTGCTGCTGAGCTATAGAAATACTGTTCTTTCTTGGGCATTTTTTATACCAAAGTTCAGTTTGAAACAAATGTTAATGTCTAAATTAAAATGTACTAAAAGGAAGAGATGATGTTGGAAATGAATGTTGACCACTAAGTAGTGAAACAAATGATACCACTGAATATTATGTCCTTTTCTTTGAAGAACTACATTTCTTCGGGAATGGATGGCAAACTATTTACTGAGGACAGGTTTCAGAGTGGTAGCCGTTGTAGTCTGTATCAGCAAAAACAATGAGGAGTACTTGTGGCACCTTATAGACTAACACATTTATTTGGGCATAAGCTTTCGTGGGCTAAAACCCACTTCATCACATGCATGGAGTGGAAAATACAGTAGGAAGAGATATTTTTATAGATATATATCAGTACATGAAAAGATGGGAGTTGCCTTACCAAGTGGGGGGTTGAGACAATTCGATTAAAGTGGGCGATTATCAACAGGATGAACAATCACTTTTGTAGTGGTAATCAGGGTGGCTCATTTCAAACAGTTAACAAGAAGGTGGGAGTAACAGTAGGGGCAAATTAGCATGGGGAAATTAGGGTTTTTTGTTTTGTTTTTTAGTTCTTGTAGTGACCCAAGAACTAAAACAAAACAAAAACCTAATTTCTCCATGCTAATTTGCCCCTACTGTTACTCCCACCTTCTGGTTAACTGTTTGAAATAAGTCTTGGCAGATTACTACTACAAAAGTGATTGTTCAGCCTGTTGATAATAGCCCACTTTCATATAATTGTCTCAACCCGCCAGTTGGTCAGGCAACTCTCATCTTTTCATGTACTGCTATATATATATTTTCCTACTGTATTTTCCACTGCATGCATCTGATGAAGTGGGTTTTAGCCCACAAAAGCTTATGCCCAAATAAATGTGTTAGTCTATAAGGTGCCGCAAGTAGTCCTTGTTGTATTTACTGAGGGGTAATAGAAAAGGGCAAGTTTTTCATAGTACACTAGAACCTCAAGTCTAGCTATCTAACTGGAAACTATTGTATTGCCAAGTTCTTTTTAGATAGGCAATGGTCGTTTTTGCTCTGTCACTTATTAAACTTATTCCTGTTGTATATTTTAATATAAATAGCTCAATAGTGAATTAATGTTTAAATTATTTTTCTTTTCCTTATCAGGAAGATGAGGTGATCATTTTACATAATTAGAAAATTTAGTTAAATTTTTGTGTGCGTCTAAATACTGTTTGACGTGAATCTTTCAAATGCATGCACTATTTTATTCTGAGATGACAATAGAAGTGTTTTCACTATAGGCTATTATATGGACTCTTCTTTCAATTAAATTAGGCATCTTTTTCAATTTAAAGCATTTTAAAATTTAATTGTAAAGTTAAAAATTGTGTATATGTTTGATTTAGCCTTTTGGCTGCAAGCAGTTGTTTACTGTCTCCCACCCTGAAATAATACAGTTGTGGCATTCTGGTGTCAAGACAACCAGTAAAAGCTGAATATAATATTTAATGGGTGTGTGTCTTTTAACCTTTAAAGCACTACAGACACACATACTTTTCTGAGCAGGAAATGCAAACTAGTATACTTTTGTAAACCACCCAATGAAAGACTCCCATTCTTTTCCATTTTTGAATCATCCTGTATCCCCTTCTTCTTTCTGTCAATGTCATCCCCATAATGATGTCATTAGCACCTCAACCTGTCTTTCCCCGTCAAAGACTAGAACTCCTCCCCAGTTCATATACTGAACCTTTCACAACTGCTTTTTGCCATCACCCTTGCTATCTGCTGCTGAACGGTTTGTTTTCCTGTTTCCCCTCCCCTAGCTGTCAAACTCTCCTACTTTGTTAGATCTCTTCTAAAGTTTGGTTAATTTTCTCAGAGCCAAGGACACTTGAAAGCAAGTTATAGTATTTTTAAGCATGTGCAAATAGTAACATCTTTAATCCCTTTATATAGTTTATTGTTTTGTTTTTGCATGTTTTGTGCTGCTTGTTCATAAACTAAATTATTAATTACAATTTACTTTCAATCATTTGATTAAATTGTCTGCTTTTCTTGCTCTTTAATAGTACCTAAAAGCAGGTTCCCTGAAGGATCCTCTACTAGATGACCATGGAGACTTCAACAGAATGTGCACAGCAATGAAAAAGATTGGCTTGGATGATGAAGAGAAGCTTGATCTTTTCCGAGTAGTAGCCGGTGTCCTTCACCTTGGAAATATTGATTTTGAGGAAGCTGGGAGTACTTCAGGTTAGATGAATTTTTTTATTATAGGCTTCTTCTAAAAAGGTGTGAATGCTTCTTGACTAGATGACTAACTGAGGTAAACTGCACCCTACATTCTGAAACAAAATCCTGTTCAATATCTGCTCCATAGCTAAAGTTAATCTAGCTGCCCATTATCAACCTCATCTTCTTTTGAAGACCTGTTTTCTAACTTCATCAAAAAATATACTAACACAGTCCCCCTGAAATTGTTCAGGAAACAGGTTTCCTGGAAAGTTTTTGGTACAAGTCAGAAAAGAAATTTTGCACAGCTCTGTTTTGAAAATTTACCTGTCATTCAATTTTTAAAAATTTCCTAGCTTGATTTTGGCTCTTATCACTAGCATGTCTTGGCTTAGAAACTCAGCTGTCTGGTTTTTTGTTAACTTTGGTAAGGAGAAATACCTTCCTTTTAGTAATTTTGGGATGAAGGAAAAAAGTGGTGCACTAAAAAGATCTGTAATATAATCAGCTTTATAATGTTACAATTGGTAGGGAAGAGGGTAGTTGGGGGCTAACTAGAGCAGAGATATAAATTGAAGGTACATGAAGGCTGGAGGAGGGGAAGTAAGGAGCAACTGGGAAACTGATAATCTTACTATGCAACTTACGAGACTTTGTTAGGTCTGTTTGCTATTTTGCTATCCTTCTTGTTTCTTTAAATGTATTTATTTATTGCTGCTCTGTTTTATGGATGAGACTTAAGAGAACCCCAATCTTGACACGCTTTGAATTTGTCCAGGATAGAATTATTCTCTATGTGGAACTGTGTATGTCTAAGATGGCAAGATAGTGGTTTTTTAACTTGTTCTTCTCTTCCTCTCCTCCTGCTACCTGCATAACCAGGTCCATATTTGCACAAATCTGTTAGAATGAGCATGTAGAGAAATGTTTAAAATTATTTTTAGAGGTTTATAAGTGTAAATTGACTAGCTTCTGATTGCAGGCATGAATTGGGTGTGGAAAATGTGAAAGAAGGGAAAGCTGGGAAAGATGGGCAGTGGGCTGGGGGTAGTAAGGAGCTGTTTGGTCCTGTTTAGGGGAAGGAGCATGGGATGTATGGTGGAGTGGGGTGAAGAAAGGAGACAGGTAGGGAGGAAGGGGGAGTTGCAGAGGCCAGAAGACATGGAAGCAGGACTGTCAGGGATTGGGAACGGCATGGAATATCTGAGTGCGGAGGATGGATGGGAACATAGAAGGGCAGAGTCTTTTATTTAAACTTACAATTCAAACTGTTTTCTAGAATAACATCTTTAAGAGCTCAAAGTTTTAAATGTGAGTAAAAGCCCCACCCATTCTCCCTCCTCCTGTGTATACGCATAGAGGTGTCTAATACACTTGCTGACACTTGCAGAAAGGTAGCCTAGCTTTGATGGGCCGAATATATTCTGCTGGATCAGGACTGTACTCCTGAAGTGTGTTTATACCAACATGATTTAAACTTTTGCTGCTGCTTCAGAAAGCTGGGGGATTTCCAGACAAAATCTTTTGGTTTATAAAAGTTATGTTTGAAAGTGGTGTGTCAGTGGAGCCCAGTTTACTCCCAGGAATTACATTTCTTCACAAACCCACTACTCTTTTAAAGAACTCAAATGTTTTATTGTCTGTCAATGAACAGTTAAGGTATTCAGGCAGTCCTCCACTGATTCTTCATCATTTGTGATTACCCTCACAATATTTCCACCTTAGTTTTCGAGTTATGAGGGATAAAAAGTTTGTGCTTCTGGAAAAAGTAATAACACTTTATTTTAATTTTGAAGATACAGAAACCTTAACTCTGGAAAAATGCTGGATTTTTTTAAAATTATTATTTCAATGCCTTGCTTAACTGTTGTGGGTCTATGAGCAGATTCTAATTCAGATTAGAAATAAAGCATAAATTTTTAACACTGAAGGTAATTAACAGTTGGAACAATTTACCTAAGGATATGGTGGATTCTCTTGGAATGGTGGAATCTTTAAATCAAGACTGGTTGTCTTTGTAAGAGAAATGCTATAGTTCAGACAGGTTTGGCCTTAAAAATGTATTACTCTAATTACACTTTACAGCATCATGAAACATTGTAATGCTGGAAAGGCCTTCACTGTGCATTTGTCAAAGAAAGCATTTAAGGGAAACAAGTGTCATTTCTGCCAAGTCAATCCTTATTTTTCTTGTGTAGCATACACAAGTTTATGGTTAACTAATGTCAGGGTTATCATGTTACGTGCCATGTTTCTAAGAAAGTAAAGTCTGATTTATTATATGTCATGTGGGGAAAAACTGCTTCAGAAATTAAAGGCAACAACCATCAAGTGAAATAAGAACTGAGATATGTAATATACTTACAAGTCTAACAAAATTATGGGTGAAATATTTACAAACATAGGAATCTTTTAAAAAAGTCTCTCAAAAATAGCTATCAAAATATATACAATAAAGCAGTATAACAACCTACTAGGAAGAGTATAAACAACTACAGTACATTATCAAACATTAACATTTATTTCTCCAACTCTTTCTTTCTATATTCTGAGAGAATCCTTTCTTTAAGAGCAGGGTAGTTTTATATATCTTTAGTTTTTGGAACCAAGAAATGCATCCTTTGATGTCAAGAATTCTGTGGGTTAGGAAAACTGATCTTCAGGTTGCAGTGTTTCTTTTTCTTTAATGTCCTGTTCTGCTCTACCATGTAGACTGGAGCGGTTTCTATTATAGTGAAAAGGGGATTTGTGAATACAAAAATGTCATACTAATGTAATACTATATGACTTGTTCGTACTCCTCAAACTTCTGTCGCACATCTCAGTAAATAGCATGTAATCACTAAATTATCAGTAATGTAAAGGTGGATATTGATTAGTCGACAGTTCTGAATTTTTTTTTTTTAATAAATAGTCACTAATTGTCCTCTCAGCTAGCTTTGGTTGTAACATCTTTCTTAACTTGTGCTCTAGGTGGATGTATTCTGAAGAACAAATCTAGTCAGTCTTTAGAATGCTGCGCAGAATTGCTAGGTTTGGATCAGGATGATCTGCGTGTCAGCTTAACCACCAGAGTCATGCTTACAACAGCAGGGGGCACCAAAGGAACGGTTATAAAGTAAGTTCAGAACACTCCTCTGTTCAGCTGTAAATGCAAAAGTAGCCCATTTAAAAATAAATTGTAAAAGTGATTATAGATTTTTTTTTTAATTAACAGCCCTGCATTGTTCAACACACATCTGCTTGTCTGTAAACAGTCTCTGAAACATGGACTTTGACGCAGGGTTTCTCAGTCTTTCTCACTGCTTTAATAAGAGAGTCAACTTCCTGATACCAAAGTGCTTGAAACAGTAAATAAAATACTTACCACCACAGCAGTTTTTATTCTCTCATCCCCACCTTCAACTGTAGGAATTGGATACTGTCCGTGTAACAAAAATAGCAATTATGAGTGATATATATATTTAATACAATATAAGTAGCATCACTGAAGTAAATTGTTTAGAAGTTCAGCCCTTTGCTTGTACATTTGAGAAAGGGCAAACGCTCTTAGGCCCGTGCTTAACCACTTTTAAGTACAAACTGAATCAATTTTAGCATAACAATGATTACTTAAAAGTTAAGGGAAAACTTAGAGTAGTTTTAAATTAAAAGTGTGTAGCACCTTTCAAGATGCGAACGGAGATGGAAGTGAAAAATATTAGCTTGTAAGTAATGGTGGTTGTGCTGGTTGTTTGTGGTGGTGGTTACAGTAGTTTGATTTTACTAAATGATCTAAAATGTACCTGTTGCCTTTCTGTGTTCTTATATTTGCTTTCATTTTGAAGGATAATGTGATTGTACTACAGTATTATGATTAAGTCATTATTTTTAAAAAATAAAAATTGACTAAGTTTTGAATTTTGTTTAAACTTCCGTATCAATGAAGTTAGGATTAAGTGTAAATGTATAGCAGTAACTTGTTTGAGCTTCTGCTGTTTAAGCAGTTAACTACTGCAGCAAACGGTGTTCGCAGAACTGGGCATATAGCTGCTGTTTATATGCATCAACAAAGACTTAAAAGAAAACTGCACAGTTAGCTTTTGTTTCATTAGGAATGTTAGAAAAATAGAACAAGAGGACAAACTAAAATGGAAAGAAATGTGCTTTAGCCATTAAAAGGGTTATTGAATTTACTTGCGTAAATAGTAATAACACATTAAAAAATCAGTAGTTCCTTTTAAAAGTGTTATAGATTTTTGTTAAATATTTATATCACTTGAGATTTAAAATGTTACTCATTACTATGATATCTTTTTGTATTTTATAGCACTAAATATTGTCATAGCAAAAATAGAATGTGTTGTACATCTATACAAAATAGCAAATGTTTTTGAGCAATAATTTGGTTTGACTTTGGTGTATCACACTATGGTCTTGAGTTTAAGTTGAGCACTCAGCAAGTTAGTTAATGTACATTTATATTATATCATACTTATAGGTGAAAAATTGATCTTAAAGCACTTTGGAACACTGGCATTTCTCTGGTCATACTCTGAACTTTAGGGATGGAGTTGCTTACCACAACATGAATATAGGCAAGTCTGCCTTATGAACTGCTGTAGAGATTTTTTTTAAAGTAGGTAACATTGAGGCCTGCTTCCCGACTGAAGGCTATTTAGAATGGTCTCCAGGCTTGAACCATTCTAATGATGATACAGTATTTTAGGTCTCTGTTAAGATTGATTATGTATAAGCTCTAGCCTCCATCTTTTTCTTCCACTACTGCATTATACTAAATGGCAGTTCACTTGTAGCCTTTCCTCTCATTTCTAGTGCAAATAAACCAGGGGTGGCCAAACTGTTGCTCGTGAGCTACATGCAGCTCTGCTACCATTAAAGTGTGGCTTGCGGAACCTCTCCCCACTTCCCGCACCAGACTGGGGGAGCTCGGGACCTGTGTGCCTTGCAGCAGGGTGGCGGGGTAGGGGCTTCTGCCCAGCGGGGCAGGGGGTCACCTTGGGGCTTCAAGAGGAGCAGGGCTGAAGCTCCAAACCCTGTTAGGTGCCTCCCACGGGGCTGAAGCCCCGAGCCCAAGCAGATGCATCCTGGCTCTCAAACTTCTGAAGATTGTTGTGCGCGGCTCGGAGGGTCAGTAATTTTGGCCACACCTGGAATAAACAATCAGAATCTTTAGGCAGTGATGTGAACACTTCATCCTGCTTGTCATTGTGCATGAGAAGGGGATTCAATAGTGAGAACTTCAAGATGGCCACTGCCGGTAAAAATTAAAATGGGGTTGGAAATACGAAGGGGGGGAATCTGTGAAGGAGTGTTCTAAATCCTCTGGAGCAGACAGGACCAGCTTTCCTCAAATGTTTAAGAACATAAGAGCTGCCATACTGGTACACACCAAAGGCCCATCTATCCCAGTATCCTGTCTCCAACAGTGGCCAGTACCAGAGCTTCTGGGGGAGTGTATAGAATAGGGGCAATTATGGAATGATCAGCTTTTGGCAGTCAGACATTAAGGGTCGCCCCGAGCGTGGGGATGAATTCCTGACCCTCTAATAGCCATTGATGATCCTCCATGAACTTACCTAGTTCTTTTTTTTGAATCCTGCTATACTTTTGCCCATCACAACATCCCATGGCAATGAGCTGCGCCAGTTAATTGTACTCAGTGTGGAAAAAATACTTCCTCTTGTTTGTGTTCATAGAATATCAGGGTTGGAAGGGACCTCAGGAGGTCATCTAGTCCAACCCCCTGCACAAAGCAGGACCAATCGCCAATTTTTGCCCCAGATCCCTAAATGGCCCCCTCGAGGATTGAACTCACAACCCTGGTTTAGCAGGCCAATGCTCAAACCCTTGAGCTATCCCTCCCCCCCCAAAGCAGGTGTTAAACCTGCTTCCTATTAATTTCATCAGTCGACCCCCCCTGAAGTATAGTTAGGGTAAATAACACTTTTCTATTTAGGTTTCAGAGTAGCAGCCGTGTTAGTCTGTATCCGCAAAAAGAAAAGGAGTACTTGTGGCACCTTAGAGACTAACAAATTTATTTTCTATTTACTTTTTCAACACCATTCATGATTTTATAGACCTCGGTCATATCCTCACCTAGTTGTTTCTGTTCTGAGATGAACAATCCTAATCTTTTTAGCCTCTCCATATATGGAAGCTGTTTCAATGTCTCTTTGGTGGTTCTTCTCTGAAAAATGACTGTAATAATGGTTTGCCAGATCAAATTTGCTCAATTTACAACTAAAATGACCAATATTTTTTTTAAAATGCCAGACCTGCATACTCTTCTTGGGGTAGGAGTCTACTATGTTCTTTCTGACTAGCAGTTTTCATTGGTAACCCTGACCCAATGTTAACAGGTGCTATTTCAAAGGATCGCAAACCTAAGTGGCTATACTGTTATGCCAGTAGATCTCTTACTGCTTAGTTTTCATAATATTCCACTCTGTGGATTAGTAGGAAGAGCTCTGCAGACCTGACATCATTGAATTAAGCCCCCTGCTCCAGCCTTATTCTAAACTTATTCAGCTAAGAAAACCACACACTAACAAACTCTTCTTTCCTTTGTGCCTTATTGAATCTATAATGAAAGCAGATTAGTGACTAGATTTTCATGAAATATCTAGGTTTTACCAGTGAAATAGTTTAAAAAATAATTGGTTAAACCTGTGTTTAATACTTACAATAATTAAAAAAATGCTTTCTTCTAGATTTAAAGAAACACAAATCCTAAAAATGTTTGTGATTTCTCCCTTTCTGTTTTGTGTGAAAATTGAAGAATGTGAGAATGAGTAGGTTACAATGAAGAAATAGCTCAGCTGAAATAGCTCTGCTCAGAGCATAACAAACATTATGTTCTGCTGTGCACAATAGAGTCATTAACAAGGGTGATGTTAAATGCTCTCTTCATGGATTTATTAAATACTATTCTGAAGTGGACATGCCAAGGGAACTTGTCAGTGATACTAAATTTATCTGTCCTTGTTAGCTTCCCTGAAAGAGCAATGGCTGATGTCTTGCAATGCATATCCAGAAAATCTACAGATAGAAATAATGTGTTCAGATACAAAATTTGATATTCCTCTCAAAATTAATGCACCTTGGTATCTTTGGTTACTCAGCTTTTCTCCCTCCATGCATCCTTTGAGACAAGAACTGTGCAAGGTCATATTCTTGGAGAAGATGATACCATTTGAAAACATTTTACACTTTATCATTCTAGCTTCTTATGCTTAGTCTTGGAGTAGTATCATATGTGCAAAATGCTTTTCATGATACTTGTCTTTTTAAATGCATTTGGAAATACATTTGGAAGGGTAGTAATTTTATCATTTCTCTTCTTATTCATTCTAACAGTTATTAGGATTTAATTTTTCTCAATGTTAATCCATGAGGCAGCATGTATTCTGTGTTTTATGCTTACTTTTTGTGGGGCACATGTCATATTTTTAAAGCAGTCTTTTACAACCTAGAGTTCACAAACTCCAAGCAGTTGGCACTACTTCCTCAATCTAGATCTGATTTTTGGATCACAAAAAAGTCTCCGTATACAGCATGATATAGGGAGCATCGATCAAGTAACCCATATTGTAGGAAATGCTTCCTTTTGGCATCCCAGAAGCCAGAAAATGTGGGAGAGGGAATTATTTCCTTTTCTCCTAGAAGTATGGAAAATGAGGAGGGAAGGATAAAGTGGAAAGAAAAAGGAAAATTCCTTTCCTTCCTTGCAACCAACTCTTACGCTTTCTGCTCAGCAGGATGTGAGAAAGAGGGTTTGGGAGGGAAGAAAGATAGTAAGTAGTATGATGATATTGCATTATTACTCTGTCTCAGTACCTAATATCTATCCAACCACATTCCATCATCTCAGTGCCGTGTCAGGACACTATACTGTAATTCTTTTGTGCATTTTAAGTTGTGAAAATGCATTTGTAGAACCAGATTTCTCTCTTTCCATGGGTTTCTTTTGTTTGAAGTAAGTGCTCACAATAGTTGTTTTGTGCAGTCCTGGAATTAACATTGCTGCACCAGTTCAATCTTGAGTAGTTCTAATATATTTAATAGAATAAATACCCTAGCAGTTTCTTAGCTACATGTGTTAATGATGTAACATCTCAGTTTTTTTATAACCGTTTACATACTTTATAGCTAAAACAATTACATCCTTAAATAAATATGGTATACTGGATTATATAAGAGAACTGCAGTTGACATGAATTGTTGTGAAGATTACCAGACTGATCTCTTAAATATATCAAAAGGGAATGTAAAGGTACCTTGCCTCTATTTATAAGATAAGATTCCTGTCAGTACTTGTTACCGTAAGATAAATCAGGAGATACTTAGTGGAAGAAGAGATTGTGTGTTAAGCTAATTACTATCTAATGTAATGTAGCTCTAGTTGTCCATAACGAATGGAGTCTTTGCTTTCCTAATTTATCATTTATGATAGAAAGTGATCTTCGATGTTAGAAGTACTGTCTTTGAAAACATATTTTTTCCCAAGAGAATGTAGTGCTTGTAAAAGGAGACTAACTCTGCTATGGGTATACAGAGCTAGTTTAATATGGACAGCTGCACTGTGTACGCTTTCTCACTCAGACCTGCCAGTTCTTCTCAACCCTAATGGAAAGAGAGCCCTGTAGTGGTTAATGCTTCATAATTATGAAAACCATGACCTCTTACGTGGATGTCAGCAGCAGATGTTTTAGTTATGATGGCTGCAGGGGCAGGGGATAAGTGGATTCTTGTCTGTTTGAAAAGCTCCATATTCGAATACCAAAGCCCCGGGGTGCTGGAACAATTTTTGCAGTAGGGGTGCGGATGATGAAGACCATGGAAACCATGCATTTGGTGGTTGTTATTACTACTTCAAGCCAGGGGATGCGGCAGCACCCTTAGTTCCAGCACCACTGCCAATGCCCTTAGCCGTTCAGTCCATCCCACTTCATCCCTGATCTTTTTTTAACACAGACATGTAGTTGTTCTGCTAAGAAAAATTAGATTCCATTATCTGCAAAGCTCTGTCAATATTGTATTCTAATTTTCTCTTAAAAGAGATTTACAGCATGTTTTGTGGGGGCTTAACATTTCCATGCAAAATTTTGGTCTTGTAAGGGCCTGATCCTGCACCACTGGAGGTAGTGGGAGTTTTGCAGTTTGATTCAGTGGCAGCAGGATTGGAGCCTGCGCGTGTGCGGTGTTTTTTTTTCTTGTTTCTTTTTTAACCATATTAAAATATATTAAAAAATATTTCTCCATATTTTGACTTCTGTTGAAGCTAAAAGTTTCCTTGTTTGAGATGTCTCTTCCCACACATCTAGTTGTACACTGGTTTCTAGCAATAAATGTATAACTTATTGCACATATGAATATCTGACTATATGATGGATTTCTCTAGGTCTCTCTATATTTTTGTGATGTCCAGATGATATAATACTTCATTCTTATATAAGTTTTCATATGTAAATCTTTCCAAGGGCTTTGAAAAGACTTACATTCTCAGGAGATTAGATAGCTGCTTCATAAAGCCAAAATATGGTAAATAGACATTTTAAAATACATGTAAACATAGATTTACCTAACTGGCTTTAGATTTACCCAATGTGCTTGGAACCTTTTTTGATCACGTATTTCTTAACATTTGAAGTCATGAACAACTTTTAAACAGTAAAACCAAGAAAAAAATGTGAAGCTGGGAAAAGCACACTGGAGTGTCAAGGCTGATCATTAGAAGAAGAAAAGCCAAAGGACATGTTCTCCTTTTCCAGACGATTAAAAAAAAAGCAAACACCCATTCCTTTTTTAGCATATAAACAAAATGTCATTTATATTTCAATTTGCGTCCAGTTTTGTACCTCCCCCCCATTACTGATAAACTGATATCCTAGTCTTTGTAAAAGCATAGTAAACTGTAATTAATAAATAAATAAACACAAAGCAAAATTGAAATCATGATACCATCATGGTGGCAGCTGATGAATATTTTGTTACCTGATGAATATTTTGCTACATTGAAGAGTATTTATTTATTTTATTGGCTTTTCTATGGCACTTATCGCTATGGTGTCTGAGTTTATCTTCACAACGCTCCTATGAGGTTGGGAAGATGTATCTATGTTTTACAGCTAGTGTAGTTAGGCTCAGAGTGATGGAATTACCCAAAATCACATATGAAGACTGTATCTGAATTGGGACTAGAACCCAGGTTTTCAGGGTTCTAGTCCAGTGCCTTAAGCAAAAGACTTCTTCCTCCATCCTTGCAGTCTCAAGTGCTTAACAGTGAAAAGATTCTGAAACTTAATGATGTCTCTGTTTTTTGCTTTGTTTTCTAGGGTACCCTTGAAAGTAGAACAAGCAAATAATGCACGTGATGCGTTGGCTAAAACTGTATATAGTCACCTTTTTGATCATGTGGTAAACAGAGTAAACCAGTGTTTTCCATTTGAAACCTCTTCTTTCTTCATTGGCGTTCTAGATATAGCTGGTTTTGGTAAGTGCTCTTTTTTTTTTTTTTTTTAACCAGTTTCATGTTTCCCAGATAGTTTACCTATTCTACTGCTATCAGAGATGCAGTGATTCATACATAATTTTGTGGTAGAAAGTTCTTGGATTCTCTTGTCCTTTATCATTCGTGTATGTGTACACACACTGTAGGTAGGTATAATGGTATATTAATGAGAGTGGATGCTATTCAGATTATTCTAAGATATGAAGGTATACGGGAGTTTCTCAAGATGTTAACAGAATCTCTAAATCATGAATGTGAAGCTGGATAGATCTGTTTGTTTGAAACTGGACTTCAGAACACTGGGGTGTCTACACAGACACTACTTTTTCCTGTGTGTAGCTCTGTCCAGCCTGTGCAGTTTGAGTCCAAGAAAATTCCCAGACTAGGCCTGGCAGAATTTGATTTTTACAGTTTTGGTGGATAATATAGATGTTTGTTTTTAAGCATTATTTTCAATTTTAATTGATTTAAAGGTTCACAGATGTGGGAAGTTAGCGGGGGAGAGGTCATACAATAATTATTTAATGACAGTAGATGTTGAGAGTCAAAAAGTAAGTTTTATAACTATTAAAACAAATTGGCAACATCACATTTCAAAATATACAAAGTAAATGTCTTTAAATCATGTTCTTAAGTAGCATTTTCCTTACTTTTTCCTATGTGTAAATTTTGATTGTTATCTACAGCAGTATTTTTTCATCAATTTAATTAACGTTTACCAGCATTTACTGATAAAAATCTGATCCTTCCCAGCCTTTCCATGGCCCTCTCTGGTTTTAACAGCAGCACTGACTACTCACTATTCTGGGGGGAGTCTTCCTCCTTAGAGATGTTAGTATAAAGCTATACTGAGCTGTCCAAGCCTTCCTTTTTCCTTGAGTGGGGTCTGGTACTGGACAACCAATGAGATCACGAGCGGCACTGAATGTGCTTACAGTTTCTCATACAATCTTAGGGAGAGTGGAGTATACTGACTGATATGCAGATGAAAAAGAGACTCAGGCCTGGTCTATAGTACAGAGTTAGGTTAACATAAAGCAGCTTACGTCAACCTACGTCAACTGACCGTACAAGTGTCAGTGTACACACTACTGCCTTGTCCCGCTGATGTAAGTGCCCTACTACACCCACATAATAACTCCACCTCCACAAGAGGCTTAGCGCTTATGTTGGTGTATTTAGGGCGATGCAGTGTCTGTGTAGACACTGCCTTACTTACATTGGCTGACCAGTTTTCTTGTCAATTTCACAGCTCCATGCTGGAGCTGTGAAATTGACAAGAAAGCCAGGTAGCTAGAGTTTGGCTCCCCCCCCCCCCCCAGCTCTCCATTCCCAGACGAGCTGCTACCTAGAGGCTCCCCACCCAGCGAGGTGAGAAGTCTGCACGGCTGCTCCTCCCTCCCTTCCCAGCTGGGAGCCTAGGGGGCAGCTGATCTCTCCACGGGGATCCATGAGCCCTGGCTCTCAGCCCCCCACACTTCCCCTCTTCAGTTGGTGGACATACTCTTGTTGAGGATGCACGCCACCAACAGAACGAGAGTAGTGTGGATATCAGCCACCACAGTGATGGCCAGGGGAGTCACAGGTGGTATGGCTCTTGTAAGGGCTGTGCTGTGAAGTAGCTTCAGGGTGGTAGTGTGGAGATAAGGTCCTTTTTCCGCTGCATTTTTGCTGTGTATAATAGTAATAACTTGTATTGGAGAGTGTGAGATCAAATATAACTGTCTGCAAGTTGTTGGTTCCAGAAACATGAACTTTCACATCCTTTTTATTTTTGGTTTATACCCAACTTATTACAGGTACTATGAGACTCAGTAAAACCACTTCATTCAATGGATCTTTTTATGGATCCGAACAAAAGATTTGATGTGAAAATGTTAACTCTATTAACTCCCCCCTGCCCAAACATTATATAACTAAATTCTCAGAGTACTAACTTATCATAATTCAAAGCAGTTTAACATTTTGTTTTTCAGAATATTTTGAACACAACAGTTTTGAACAGTTTTGTATAAACTACTGTAATGAAAAGCTGCAGCAATTCTTCAATGAAAGGATTCTGAAAGAGGTAATTTATATCCCACTTCATGTCTGAGTAACCCACTGACTTTTCGGAAAAGAAAAGTAAGATAAGGGTATGTGAAATAGCAACGCTTTCCGTAAATTTTGTTAATTTCCTTTTTAATTACAATTAAAGAGCCTTGTGTGTCTGTTATAGTGTCGAGTCAGGTGTATATGTGAGAAGTGTAGTTTGCTCTTGGTTGAAGCATTTTTCATTTGTTGAATATGTCAGAATCTTTCCCAGTCTGAGTTGGTTGGTGCTTTGTTCATCTTCGGGAACATGCATTAAGAGCAATGCACCTCACATCTTCCTGTACTAAGCAATTATTATTATTAATTGTAGTATTTTAGCATCTAGATGCCAGAGGCAGAATAAACGTACAATGGAGACAGTCCTGAATCTGAAGAGTTTACAATCTGAGTATGAGATTATAGGCCACAGATGTGGGTTGGGGGTGGGAAGCACAAGGAAACAATGACATATCAGTCAGTTTGATAAACCGGTCACAGCACATGAAATGCCTAACCATTGTTTAGTGTAGGGTTTGTGGCAGAGAAGATTTCTACAGAGGGATCTGAAAGAGGATTACAAGGTGAAATCTAAACTGCACCATTTTTGTGGCTTTCCTTGTCTTCCCCGTGCAAAAGGAGAGAGAGTTCAGAGGCCCTTATTAAACTGCATGTGTCCCATGACTGCACAGGTTTTTTGGCACTACTCCAACTGCCCTGCTTAATTAAGAAAGACTTTCTCCTCAAATTGTACTATCAAATGTGACCCATTCTCAGCAAGTAGTGCTCATGAAATCAGTATGTTTGAAACTGATCTAGGACTTAAAAGTAGTGAATAAAAACTAAAATAACACTTTTGTGTTCAGGTTGGACTTCTGCTGCATATTGAAAAGACTTTGTTGAAAACCAGTATGATTGGATAAGCTACTGGTTAAACTCTGAAAAGGGCCACTGGTACTTTGGCTGGGGCAACCTGAGAAGAGCAAGACTCAGAAACAGCTCCTTATCTTGTGTCTGCCTGTAATTTTGAAGAGCTAGGTAGGAAAGGGATAAGAGCATGAGAGGTCAAAGAGGTTTATTGTATTCCTAAAGAACAAGAGTAATGGATTGGGCAGATTGAAGAGGCTCCTCTGAACACTGGGTGAAGTGAGCCAGGGTTTTTAGAAGCTCAGGGCAAGAAAGAAGCTGGCTGCTATGGCACAGTTTCATCCCCAGGAACTAATTAACTTTAATTTTAGGACTGTGTTGACTTGTGACCTGAAAACATTTGCTACGTAAGTCACTGAAAGAGAATATCAAACTCCACCATGCAATCAGAAAAGTGACTTTGTAATCATGGTTTAAGAACTTCTGGATGAACTCCCAGATAGAGCTGTTTTCAGAAAAACTGAATCAGTGACTAAACTGTTGGAAAATCAGGTTTTCATCAGACTTGTGAGAGAGAGGATTTTTCTTGTCAGAGTACCCTTTTTCCTCTGCATGGCAGGAACATTAAGAAAATACTTCAAATTCCAAGGCCAAAAACTTTTAAAAAGTCTTGTGGTCTCTGTGATGGCATTTAATCACCTACAAAAATCCTGAGCTTTTGGAGTTCTTGGATTCTTTGTTGGATAGATGTTGTCCTGATAGTCTGAGATTGTATGGAGATAGCAGGACTTGGAGCTAATATTCTCATCAGTGTTACTAGCTGTATTTAAATTTAATTTACTTCCTTTATAAGACTCACTAAATTATTTATAGCAGTAAGCACTTTAAAAAAATTTTTTGAAGCTAACAGTAACTAAAACTCTTTTGGGTTCGATCTGGTGGTAGCCCTTTTTTTCTAGGAGATTGAAGTTAGAAGGACATACAAGCTTTACTTTTGAAGGTGAGATAAGACTTTGTGAGATGGTACTTTCAGAGAACAGTTACAAATAACTAATTTTCATTACTTTATAAAGCATACTAGAAAACTAGGTAAAAGGCGAGATTATACTGAGTAGCATTTTTCTGAGCAAATAGTTATTGTACTGCAATTACCTTGAAGATATACCAAAGCCAAGCAGATTCTTTTAACTTTTTAAATGTGAAACTATTGTTTACAGTGCTTTTCTTAAAAGTTTGGATACTATTTGAGCTGCTTCACCTGTCACATTTGCTGGGTTAAAGCCTATCGTGGCCAAAGGAAAGATTGTATATTTAGCAATATGCCTAGCAGGCTATTGCAGACATAAATTTGCTAAGACAGGCCAATAATTAGGAAATAAAAAAAGCTGTTCTCTGCCTATTCATGGGAGTACTTGGAAGAATATTTAATTAAAATTACAATACATTGAAAAACAGTAATTGATGCATACTCAGAGCTTGCAAGCTTTGTGCAGATGAAAGTGGCATTTGAGTATATAATCAAATAATTTTAATAGTTTGAACTCTTTAGATTGGGTTTCATTTAGTGACTTATAATGTGAGATGGCTTTAGAGTTTGTTACTACATTTAAATGAAATATAACATTGTGGAGAGAGGATGATTTCTCCAAAATGTATCTAAAGTTTAATTGTTTCTCTTACAAGCCCTATCTGAATGCCACCCTCTAATTTTGTCAGAAGTAAATCAATCTGTCTGAATGTCCTTGTGGACTGGTGACATATAGGAATAGTGTTTTGCCACAAGTTTGAGGAGTTATAGGACAAGATATTTGCAAGATCAGAAGTTTGAAAACATGAGTTCATATCCCCTGAAAAGTACCTTAACTCTTTTTTTCTATTTCATATTTTTAGAGCAGCTTGGCATAGAAATTCTGAACTTAATTTATTCTATTTATTCTTATTGATGACTTCAACAAGGTGAATTTTGTAGTTTCCTGAAAGGTTTACTCTGGACTTGTGGGAATTCCTGAGTACCTCAAATTCTAGAGCCTATGTGTGGAGTTTTAGATGTCTGGAGCCACTGCCTTTGAAGTTTAATTTGCATACATACTGGCTGAAAATTTTGAATTAAAGATATAAACATCCATAGGTAAGCCAATAGGCATTCTATGGAACTAATTGTATCTGGGCACCAGCTACTTTCTTGATGGATAGTTTATTCTCAGAGTGTCTTGCATCTTTTAAGGGTTATGATCCTTCTAATTCTATGAAAGAGATCCTAGTATTTCCTTCTCCACGTTTGCATTTACAGAGCTAGTACAGTGGATATAGGAAGGCTTATTTCTTATATCAGGAGCGGACATTAGCTTTAGAATCAAAGCAAATATATTCATACTCCTAAGCTTTGAGGTCATTCAAAACTGTCTTTTTCTACTTGTCCACTCCCTTCTCTTATCACATGACCCCCACCTTCAGTTTTGCTAAAGATGCCAACCTGATCCACTAGTGGGCTGGATGGTATATGGGCTTAGATTCCCTTTATTTAGGACAACTGTTCCTCAGGTGTTCAGTGGAGTTTCATATGTAACACCTTCTTAGACCATCCTCTAGGGTCTGTAAATGTGATTACTATGATGGGGGTCAGCTCTGGGGAGTTTCTAGGCTCCCAACCACCCTACATTTTCCTAGGATAAAATGGAGTTTCCCCTTTACACCAGGCTTTTTGCCCTTCTTTTTGTGGCTTGCACCCACTGTTCATAGGAAACAGCCAGATCCTGTACAGCTGCTTCCTGTACAGAACCTAAAGTGTTATCTCAAATGGTTTCTCTGATCTCAGAGCAAAAGCTCAATAAATGCCCGTATGCACAGGGGTCAGATAACTTGTCATAATCAGCCTCTTCCCCGTTTGCTCATCAAATCACAGATTTTACATACAGATTCTCTGTGACTCATCACCTTTTCAGAGGTTTCTAAATCTCACCCTGTACATGTTAGGGGTAATTTGAAATCTTTGCAACATAGCCTTTTAAAATTCATCATACTTCAAATCCTGTACAGTTTCCACTTCATTAAACACATTTAATGCTTCACCCGAGAGCTTTGCAATCACTGTGGGCACTTTCTGGGCTTCTGAAATTTTATGTAATTTGCACAGTCTTTCAAAAGTACAGAAGTATTCTTCAATACAATCTGATCCTTTGTTCTCCAGGGATAATTTATCTCAGCTGGGTGTTCCTTGTGGAGAGGAAACACTTGGGACCTGTGGGATCTGTCTATGCTTTTCCTACCAGCTCAGGTTACACTGTCTTTCCTTCCCTTTTTTTGGGCTGTCCCTTTTTTCAGTTCCATGTTTCTCTAATGGGAAGCTGTCTCCTCTTCCAGGGTTTGCTGATATGCTTCTCCTTGCTGTTGTCTTTCTGCCTCCCACTGACACTCATTTCAGCTTTCCACTTCTGGTATTCACACACTCCTGTCACAGCTGCTCATTCTTTATCTTTCTGTTCAGCCTTCAGTCTGGCTATTTCTAATTTCATAAACGTTTCGCTGTTGCTCATTTTTATACTTTCTTTTGTTGCCTGAAATAAATAGAAAAAAACAAACTGTAACTGTTTTGACTGTTCCCAACCTTCTCACATAAAATCTGCTTTATCAGTGCTTGAAATATGAACTTCAGTCAACCAGTCGGCAGTGTGTAAATCCTGTCCAGACCACACCACTGTGATGTTCTGATCAGGACTCCCAGAATTGTAAGCCACTGTCTTGCTCTTCTGCGTCAGCAAGTGAGAACTTTTCTGCTGCTAAGCTGTGTGTCAGCTCCCTGCCATTCCAGCCTGTCTGCCTTGCCAGCAAACTCCTCGAGAACCTACCAATTTAAACTATGTCTTGTAGGTAACAAGCAGTTAACCCCAGATGTCTCCCTGGGTATTCACTGGACACCCCCAGAAAGTATTAAATTCAATGCTTCCTAAGAGACATAGCACACATCAGCCTGTTAGCTTAGCTGAAGACTCAAATTTTACTTCAATATAACAGCACCGAGATGGTTTATAATAAAACTAAGAATATGTTTAAATCTCTGTTCTTTGTAAATAAATGATAATAAGCAAGGGAATAAGAGACAGCTGTGGTTGCAAACAAAACATACTTTTTAGTGTCTAAAACTTAATTTTAGCAAGTTACAAACTGTTACAAGTTAGTTTCCTCTCTTACATCAAGTTACCAGCGTCTCTGGTCCTCCTGGCCAAGGGATCCAGCTTTCACAGGCTCAGAGAGTGCTGTTCCCCATGTTCCCTAAATGATGAATAACTAAAATGTGTGTGCTTAATAAGTTGTCTCCTTTGCCACTCATTAGCTTGGTGGCTTTGTTTACCTTATATGTAAATATACTTTCCTTGTACTGTGCCTGTAATCAAGCCAGCCAGACATGCCAATCCACATTCCTTTGTTAGGCTTGGTGTATGCACTGCCTTCCAAACACACTTGAAGAACATATATTTCCAGCACACACACACGTAACTCTTTTTACACAGCCTGTACACAATGCTTTTTGGGAACAGTGTGTCACTAGTATGTTTCCATATGATACCTTACATAACACCTTTTTATATGCCTCTTATGACAACTGTGTGTTGTGGGTACTGAGTGTGCCAGGCCTGATATGAGTTACATTATGGTAGGCCCTCTGCCATTTGGCATTGAGGGGCATCCAGGGCCACAACTTATTGGTTAACTTCTCATGTAATAATCTCTATGCCTTCTATCTTGATGTCCATTTTTCATGGAAAAAGAATAGATCCACAATCCTGTTTGGGCCTTCTGGTTGCTGTGTAATATAAGCACATTTGGGAAATGTTTAATGTTCCCAATTTAATTTTTCTATTTGAAAATTCAGCTAAGCCATTTAATGTCCAAGGTTGTTATAGAATCATAGAATATTAGGGTTGGAAGAGACCTCAGGAGGTCATCTAGTCCAACCCCCTGCTCAAAGCAGGACCAACCCCAACTAAATCATCCCAGCCAGGGCTTTGTCAAGCCAGGCCTTAAAAACCTCTAAGGATGGAGATTCTACCATCTCCCTAGGTAATCCATTCCAGTGCGTCACCACCCTGTCCTGCAGTTATGTCTGGGTAGCATTAAAAAGTCAAATTGAGTTTGGAAAAAAAGTTTATTTTTTTGAAAGGTGAGGGGGAACAGGTAGGGAGGAAGGTGGAGAGGAGGAAGAATGATTGAGTCTTCATCTATTTTAGAACTTAGAAACTGCAAAAAAAAACCAACAACCCTCCAAAAGCTTATAATGTTCATTTAAAAATGTTTTAAATGTTACCTTTTTTAAAAAACGAAACAAAACCTCTTCATTTTATAATCTCCATGAGACATCTACTACCACACTTTGAGTTGCTGAAGGCACAAAGGAGATATGTATCTGAGAAGTAGCTTAATGGACAAGTAAAACACATTTTATATCTTAATGTTGTTTTCTGAAATACATTTCTGAAACTTTAAGAATTTAAAAATGTTTTGTTTGGTGCTAGTTGCACTTGGTTCTTAGAACCATTTCACATGTCATTAAGAGCCACAGCACAGGAGAAACTTTTATGATCATCAGAATGCTCAAATTAGCACTTAAAACATACTGTAAAATAAAATATCCCATGTTGAAAGTGTGAAGGAGAAAAGATCATAATTTTCTCATCAGGTTTATTGTGACATTCTAATCTGGGATTCAGAGATTTTTAGAATATTTTTGTATTCATTTTAGGAAGTCATTATTTTTTAATCAAGAATATATTATTTAGACTTTTAAAAAATTCTTGCATATATGTTTGAAAGTAATCAAGTAACCCTGCTAGAAACTAGAAATAAATTAAATTTAAAGATCAGTTTTTCCTGTTAATAATTTTTACATTAATTATTTTTCACAAAGTGCTGAACTCCAAATTATTCTAACATTTGAAAGTAATATTCTCAAGCCAAATATTGACATCTTACTGAAGTACTTTGTCCTCATTTATCTACAATATATATTGTATTGTTAGTGTTAAGGAAATGGAATTGGAACTATATTAAGCCGTATCCAAGCACTTTAAAATCTCCAGGTTGTTTGTTCATTGTCATTATAGAAGTTAAAATTGTCTCTTTTGGTGCATGGGAAAAACTGTGGTAAATGATATTTTCTCTGAAATATTTTTTATTTTTTCTATTTTAGGAACAAGAACTTTACCAGAAAGAAGGTCTGGGAGTCAATGAAGTGCACTATGTAGACAATCAGGATTGTATAGGTATGTACTTGAAAACCTTGTATGCTGTTTCATTAAAGTGTTATGGTCCTGGAGCATAGTGGCTTTCAATAGAATAGACCAAAATATGTTTAGTAGTGTAGTAATTTTGTCGTATCAATGACCATCCCAGCACTGGATCCTGCTGTTAGGTTTTAGTCCCTGATGCTGCAACTGTGTCTGTGTGGATGCAGAGATCTCTTCACTGATGCAGTTGCAAGACTGGGGTATATTTATTTTATTTTCTTGTGGCCATTGTTGCAGATGACCCTGCACCTCTCTAAGTACTGCCTGCTTCTGCCCATTGAGTTGTTCCTGCCCAGGGTCAAAGGGGGAGATTTCATCAGAGCCTCTGCAAGTTTGTTTTTGCAGAGAATAGACCAATAGTTCTGTCAGAAATTAATTTAGGGAAGATTCTTCTGCCCTATTGTAGCGGGGTCGTCACCCGCTCCAGCCCTGAAGGGGTTCAATCAGCCCTGGGAGAGCTAAGAGGCTAGGCTGATTGGGAGGGCAGCCTCAACTGGGACCATGCTGCAGTCAGGCCACAACTGGCCTTATATAGGGCTGTGAGCCAGGAGCTCAGGCAGAGAGTCTCTCCCTAGCTGTGGAGAAGAGACGGGCCTGGCTGCTTGAGAGCTCACCAGGGTACCTAGAATGAAGCAGAGCTGGGGAAAGGCCAGAGGAGCTGGGAGCTCCAGGCTGGAAAACCCATAGCCTGCAGGCCTTGCTGAAGGCCTAAAGCAGGTACTGGGGTTGCAGAGTGGCAGCCCAAGGTTAGGCAAAGGCAGCAGGTCCAAATTCTTCTTGCCGACGAGTGGTACAGACTGCAGTCTGCCCCAGTGTGTGGGGGCTAGATGAGGACTGGCAGTAGCCGCTGAGGCAAGGTGGGGATAGAGGGTGGGGATTCCCTGGGGAGGGGAGACCGAGACTGCGGGGGTACTACAGGGGGAAGAACCCTGATGTACAGGGGCACTGGGGTCCGGGAGAGATACAGGGGCCTGAAGCAAGGGGGACACCAGCCTGCAGAGGGCGCTCCGGAGACTGGAGAGCTAATTCTGAGGATGACCATCGGGAGGCACCGCACTGGTGAGTCGCCGCGTTGCTACACCTGTTTATATAATAGTAACACACAGAACCCCAATCAGTAATGGAGTCTCATTGTGATAGGTGCAGATAAATATATGCTCAGACATAGTACTTGCGCTGAAGATCTTATAATCTGAGAGTGGTGAACATGTGGAATTTTCCAGGTAAATTAATCAAAACAGATAATGTGAGGTATACAGAGCAATATTTTTGTTGCGTAAGGAGATTAAAAGATCTGCGAACCAAAGCAGAGATGTTTATATATTTGGAGATAAAGGGTTCCTTCCTTTAAATTTTTTGTCCGATTTTTCCCCATACACTTGTTGCTTGAACAGGGTGAATTAAAAACAAAATAAAAATTTAGATATTGCTATTGTTTTCAGTATGTGAGAGGGTTAAAATGGTCTATCTGCTCCCAACTTCTGTTACCATAATTGGGGTTATCCAGTATGATGAAGAGAGAAACTGACTTTGACATACAATTCAGTGCAGCATTGACTGTGGTAGCTTCAGGATCTCCATTTAGGGAAGCAGTGATGATGGTAGGATACCCCATCTGGCATCAGTTGCAAAGTCACCACTGGTGGTTCCTTCTGAGCATCTATAGATGTGTTCAGACATCTTTCCTTCTAGGCAGACAAGGACATGCATCGCTGGCTCTGCATTGGCCACTGGTAGCCATGTCAGGCAAAGATGACAGCTGGCTGCTGACAGAACAGTAGGAGATGATCCAGGGAAGAAAACCTGAAGGGTAGCAGCAAGAAAAGTGCTGTCTTGTTGTATGAACACAAACCAGCCCCATCTGGTAGTCTGATATGGGTACATTTCCATTAATGTCGTCATGGCTTAAGGAGGTTCCAGTTCCTACAAAAAAAAATCATTTTAAATGATTTCAGATGCCTATTTATTTTTTTTCAAATGTGCCCCAGAAGCAGAAAAGGGCTTTGTTATCTTAGTTAAATGGATGAGAAAAGACAGCAACACTGGTTTCTGTATAAATACATTTTCATTTGAGGCTTTGCTTTTTGTGTTGCTCACTGTTCAGTACTCACACATCTCAGTCTCAGATGGCTCCTTTTTTGCTTTATATTGCACCTTCCAAAATGTTCCAACTTCCAGTGACATCTGATAATTTATAATCAGTAGACTCCTTAAATATAGCGTTGATTTGATATGTCTGTATTTTGAGGGGCGGGGAATCGAATCACACTGTTCTCTGCCTCAGTGGAGATGCTACTGCCAGACACCAGATCTTGGGAATAAAGGATTCTTCTGCCTAAACCTATGAATTTAATATGGTTTCCTATAATAGAAATAAGGCAGGGCAATAATTACAGTGAACATCTGTAAGTAGTATTTGAATAAGGTACAGAATAAAGGTAGATTATGTTCGCTTAGGCAGTTACTTTTCAAATCGTCGTCATCTTTTCCTTTTTCCAAAGCCAAGGTTGGGTAGGGCCAAGGTTGGAAGCAGGTTTCACTTAAATCTGTTTTTGAGCTGCCATTTGAGCTTGTTGTTAAGGTGTTCCCTGGATGGTTTTATATACTGTGTTATACAACTGTCTTCTGGCTGACCGTGGCACCTCTCTCTCTCTGTCTCACCATGCACTCTTCCACAGAGAACAATTGCAGGCAGTCGGTATGGGGTCATTTTAGCGACTTGGTCAAACCGTTGTAGTTAGCACCCTTTGACAATTGTAGTTACTCACTGCACTTTTTCACTTTTCTGTGGATGCTGCTATTTCTTAATTTATCTAGTGTTGTCACACCTACAGCCAGAGGTGCTGGAACAATTTGTATAATGGGGGTGCTGAGAGCCATTGAACCAAACTATAAATGATGGAAACCACTTCAAGCTAGGGGGTGCTGTCACACTCCCAGCACCTTAGTTCCAGCACCGATGGCCTACAGCACAGGAACCTCATTTCAAATGTTCGTGGCTTTTGCTCCAGGCTCTTTGTCAGTACCCATGTTTCACCACCATAAAGTAATGTGGGTACAACGAGTGTTTTATATAAATCTAGTTTTAGCTGTCACAGATGTTGATTTAACCATCCAAACATTTTTATTCAGGCATGTGAATGTTCTGTTCTCAATAGCTGTCTGCCTGTCTGTGTCCTCTTCACATTATTTGTCATATGTTATGATGGAACCCAAATAGCATAAACCATCTACTTGTTTGGTTACTACACCATTGATAACTAGTTTAGCCTGTTGCTTGATTTTTGATGTTGCCATTAGTTTGGTCTTTTGTTAATTTGTTTTTAATCCCCATTCTCTGGATGTTGTGTACAAGTTAGTTGCTGCTTTTTGGTTTCATTCCTCCACAGGGAGTATCATTACAATATTATCTACAAAGTCAAGGTGATTGATGATCTGGTCCCAGTATTCTGCAGCCTCCGCCAATGTTACTTAGAGAGATTTGGACTGAGTACACATCCCTGTTTGACTCTACTTTTCACTTCAAACCATTCTGTCGTCTCACCACTGACGCTTACTGCATGCCAAACTAGGCTGTACGGACACTGTGATATTTGAATCCACTTCCTGCTAAAACTGTACCACTTTTCACAGAGTCTGTCTGTTAAGAGTTGAATGCTTTCTGAAAGTCAACGAATGTGCAAAATAAGTTCGTTGATTTCTCCCTCCTCCAAGATTTGACGCAAAACAAATCACTGATTTGTGGTGGACCATCCAGGTATAAATCAGCTAGTGACTCAGAAAGGATTTCCTCTGCTTTTCTTTTCATTTGGCTGAGAATCACTCTTTTGGAATACGTTGCTAGGAATGCTTATAAGACTTATTTCTCTGTAGTTGTCATAATCTGCCAGGTCACTATTCTTAAAGAGTGATGCAATAATTTGGTATTGCCAGGTTTCAGGGACTTCACCCTTTGTCCCTGAATAGTTTGTAAAGGAGCACGACCTTGCTTCTTCCACCATATTTTAACACTTGAGGCAATATACCATCTGTACCAGGTGTCTTGTTGATTTTTCAGGGGCATGACTGCAGTTTCAATTTCTGATTCCAATATGTGTCTTCCTTCATTGTTGCCTTCACAGTTGATAGCCTCAAAGACTATTCATGTTCAATAGCTGATGAAAATATTCTTTCCATGTTCTAAGCTTCTGATCTTTATCGACTATGTAGTTCCCCTGAGCATGGTGTAGCTGACTTCTACAGGTGTTAACTTCTCTGATAGTAATCTGACTTTCTGAAAAAGCCCTCTAGCATTACTTTATGTAAGTATTGTTCAAGTTCTTTGCCTTCTCTCTCAAGCCAGTCTTTCATAGCTTTTTTTTAAACTGTTCTTTTTAATTCCTTGTTGAGCTGTCTGTATTTCTTTTTTCCACTCAGGGTAATCTTTAGCTTTCAGATGTTATACTTTCTATTTCTTCTTGATAGGTTTTCAGTCTCTGGTGTCACCTAGTCTTTCCTTTTTTGGATACAGTCTCATCCCTAAAACCTCCTTGCTCATGGCAGGAATGAAGTATTTTGCCTCCTCCCAGAATTGGTCTACTGTTGTGTCCTCTAGGTCTAAGAGAGGGGCAAAGTGGCCACTGATGGTGTTCTGAAAGGTCACCATAGTGTCTGTATTTTTCAGAGCTTTGATAGACCCCTTTGCCGTCTTTTGCAAATTAACACTTCAAAAGCCTAAATACAAACTCAGACCAATCACTACCCCATGGTCTGAGTTTGTATTTAGGCTTCTGTAGACCTTGTAGTCTAGTACATTTGTTTTCCAGTGTTGTTTTACAAGATGGTGTTGATCATGTTTTTTGTAGTACCATCATTAGAAATCTTTATTTCTTTATTGACTCACCTGTGCTGATCTGCTGTGTGTTATTTAAATAGATTGTTGATAGCACAGAACTGAAGTAATCTGTCCCCTCGCTCATTTCTATGCCTTCTTTTCCCAGGTCTCCCAGTCCATATTATCATGACCCATCTTGGCAGTAAAGTCGTCCCCCCCTATGTTTTTATGATTCTGTGATTGTGAACAAAAAACTTCTAGAGAGGGTTCCGGGAATCTCCTCTTGATGTTCATTGTAAAATTGGCTTCTGACGTTGTCTTCTGCATCTGTTGTGGGTCTGTAGTTTTGTATTATAGTCACAGACCTTGTAATTTAACGCTCATTATGTGAGATGACACATGTATAGCTTTTCAAAGAACTGTAAGCTTTTTCTGGTAATATGAAGGCAATTTCCTTTGTTTGGGCATGTCTTTCCTTCCAAAGTAAATGATTTTACGATGCTTTATGGAAAGTTGGCCACTTCCAGTCCAGTTTGTTTCACATATATTGAGAATGTCTATAGAAAAGGATGTAGTTGTAATTTTATCTAACATTCTGGCTTTGCCGCATTGATACAGCCTTCTCATGTTCCAATGTATACTCTTATTCTGTTGCCAAACAATCTGTTCTTTCCTAGCCAACCTTTTGTGGCAGCCGAAATTCCCAAACTGCTGGCGCAGACCTTTTTAGGCTGGGTGTAGTCCAATCTAATTTAATTCTTGCCTGTTTTGTCAGTTTCTTGGCTTAGGTAAATACCTACACTGAAGCGGAGGCAGCCCCCTCCTGTTCACTACTCATGAAGGCTGCCTGAGTTGCATCATGAGGAGGTTAGAGTGAGGCATTGAGTTTGTAATCCCCACTCCCACTTATGGTACCACCACCCTCTCCAGTGCATGCGGAGAGATAGGTGCCTAAGAATAGAAAGCCAGCACACTGCGTGCAGCGCCACCTGAACTAGACAAAGTGAGATGCAGATGAGTAGGGTGTCCTAAATCCCACCCCTCCCAATTTTTAGGAGATTTTATCAAGAGTTAGGTGCCTAAGTCTGGGCTGCAGGGAGGCAACGTTTAACTCTGTATTCTTGCCAGCAAGTTGAAAAAGTATGGATTGAATGAATGGACTATAAAATGGATAGAAAGCTGGCTAGATTGTTGGGCTTAACGGGTAGTGATCAACGGCTCAATGTCTAGTTGGCAGCTGGTATCAAGCGGAGTGCCCCAGGGGTTGGTTCTAGGGCTGGTTTTGTTCAACATCTTTATTAATGATCTGGATGGTGGGATGGATTGTACCCTCAGCAAGTTCGCAGATGACACTAAAATGGGGAGAGAGGTAGACATGCTGGAGTGTAGGGATAGGGTCCATAGTGGCCTAGACAAACTGGAGGATTGGGCCAAAAGAAATCTGATGAGGTTCAACAAGGACAAGTGAAGAGTCCTGCACTTAGGATGGAAAAATCCCATGCACGACTACAGGCTGGGGACTAACTGGCTAAGCAGTAGTTCTGCAGAAAAACACCTGGGGATTACAGTGGATGAGAAGCTGGATATGATTCAGCAGTGTGCCCTTGTTGCCAAGAAGGCTAACGGCATATTGGGCTGCATTAGTAGGAGCAGATCGAGGGAAGTGATTATTCCCCTCTATTCGTCACTGGTGAGGCCACATCTGGAGTATTGCGTCCAGTTTTGGGGCCGCCACTACAGAAAGGATGTGGACAAATTGGAGAGAGTCCAGCGGAGGGCAATGAAAATGATCAGGGGGCTGGAGCACATGACTTACGAGGAGAGGCTGAGGGAACTGGGCTTGTTTAGTCTGCAGAAGAGAAGAGTGAGGGGGGATTTGATAGCAGCCTTCAACTACCTGAAGGGGGGTTCCAAAGAGGATGGAGCTCGGCTGTTCTCAGTGGTGGCAGGTGACAGAACAAGGAGCAGTGGTCTCGAGTTTCAGGTCTAGATTGGATATTAGGAAACACTATTTCACTAGAAGGGTGGTGAAGCACTGGAATGAGTTACCTAAGGAGGTGGTGGAATTTCCATCCTTAGAGGTTTTTAAGGCCCAGCTTGACAAATCCCTGGCTGTGATGATTTAGTTGGGGATTGGCCCTGCTTTGAGCAGGAGGTTGGACGAGATGACCTCCTGAGATCGCTTCCAATCCTGATCTTCTATGATTCTGTGAACTCCTCCACTCTGCCTGATGGAGAGAGGATTTGAACAGGGGAGTTTTGCCTCTGAGGAGTTTGTCATAACTACTGTTCTGTGGGAACAGTTCTGTGGGATACTCTGATGTGGCTCTCCCATCACTCTGGTTGAAGCTGTTCCATTTTAGATATATAGAATCACTGGAGCAGAGGGACTGGAGCCTGGGTCTTCCACCATCTAGGTGGGTGTCCTAACCGCCAGGCTATAGAGTCCTCTCTCTCTCTCACCCAATGACTAAGTATTTTTCTAAATTGGAGCAATTTCATCAGGAGAGGTTGAGGAGACCACATCAGAATATCCTATAGCCAGCATTTTAGAGCAGTCTCTGAAGAGGTTGGAGACCCCCATTCAAATCCTGTCTCCCTATCAAGCAGAGGAAGGAGTTGAACCTGAGTCTCCCATATCGTGGGTGAGTGCTCTAGTCAGTAGGCTAAAAGTTATAAGGGACCGCCACCGCCTCCTCCTCTAGTCAGATTTTGAATGGGTCCCAATCTAGTACGCATGCTCATACCACACTTTTTGGATCAAGCTCTGAAGGCAAGATAGACTGGAGAACACCTATCTGCACCTAGTTTAAGGATGGTGGTGGGGCTTACGCATAAGAGAGGCATCCAGATACCTAGAGAGAGGCACTGGGTCTATTCAGAGAGTGGGAACTTAGGCACTTCAATACTTTAATACATAAAAAATGTAGGTGTTGAGTGAGTTTTGGTGCTTACAGGGCTAGAGATCAGCCAAGAGGGGTTTTGTGGATTTCAGTGGCACTTAAAAGTGGAACGTAAGCACTTAAAACTTGAGTTTAGGCAAATACTAATGGGAATTGTGTGATCTTGGGGGACTTGGGAGATTCCCAGATATAGACTGGAGGACAAGTGCTAGTAATAATAATAATAGGGCTCAGATTTTCCTGGATGTGATAGCTGATGGATTCCTTCACCAAGTAGTTGCTGAACCAACAAGAGGGGATGTCATTTTAGGTTTAGTGAAGACCTTATAGAAGAAATGGTTGTCGGGGACAACCTTGGTTCGAGCGATCATGAGCTAATTCAGTTCAAACTAAATGGAAGGATAAACAAAAATAGATCTGTGACTAGGGTTTTTTATTTCAAAATGGCTAACTTTAAAAAAATAAGGAAATTAGTTAGGGAAGTGGATTGGACTGAAGAACTTGTGGATCTAAAGGCAGAGGAGACCTGGAATTACTTCAAGTCAAAATTGCAGAAGCTATCAGAAGCCTGCATCCCAAGAAAGGGGAAAAAATTCATAGTCAGGAGTTGTAGACCAAGCTGGATGAGCAAAATCTCAAGAGAGGTGATAGAAAGCCTATAAGGAGCGGAAGATGGAAGGGATCCACAAGGAAAGCTACCATATTGAGGTCAGAACATGTAGGGATAAAGTGAGAAAGGCCAAAAGCCATGTAGAGTTGGACCTTGCAAGGGAATTAAAACCAATAATAAAAGGTTCTATAGCCATATAAATAAGAAGAAAACAAAGAAAGAAGAAGTGGGATTGCTAGACACTGATGACGGAGTGGAGGTTAAGGATAATCTAGGCACGGCCCAATATCTAAACAAATACTTTGCCTCAATCTTTAATGAGGAGCTTAGGGACGACAAATGGGAATGAGGAATTACCACATCCGAGGTAGAAGTGAAGCTCGAATGGGACTAAATCGGGGGCCCAGATAATCTTCATCCAAGAATATTAAGGGAACGGCACATGAAATTGCAAGCCCATTAGCAAGAATTTTTAATCAATCTGTAAACTCAGGGGTTGTACTGTATGTCTGGAGAATTGTTAACACAGTTCCTATTTTTAAGAAAGGGAAAAAACGTGCTCCGGGTATTTATAGGCCTGTTTGTTTGACATCTGTAGTATGCAAGGTATTGGAAAAATTTTTGAAGGAGAAAGTAATTAAGGACATTGAGGTCAACGGTAGTTGGGACAAAATACAACATGGTTTTACAAAAGGTAGATCATGCCAAACCAACCTGATCTCCTTCTTTGAGAAGGTGACAGATTTTTTGGACAAAGGAAACACAGTGGATCTAATTTACCTTGATTTCAGTAAGGAATTTGATACGGTTCCACGTGGGGAATTATTAGTTAAATTGGAAAAGATGGAGATCAATATGAAAATTGAAGGGTGGATAAGGAACTGGTTAAAGGGGAGACTACAACAGGTCATACTGAAAACTGAATTGTCAGGCTGGAAGGAGGTTACTAGTGTAGTTCCTCAAAGATCGGTTTTGGGATCAATCTTATTTAATCTTTTTGTTACTGACCTTGGCACAAAAAGTGGGAGTGTGCTAATAAAGTTTGCGGGTGACACAAAGCTGGGAGGTATTGCCAATACAGAGAAGGACCGGGATATTGTACAGGAAGATCTGGATGACCTTGTAAACTGGAGTAATAGTAATAGGATGAACTTTAATAGTGAAAAGTCATGCATTTAGGGATTAATAACAAGAATTTTTGTTGTAAGCTGGGGACTCATCAGTTGGAAGTAACAGAGGAGGAGAAGGACCTCGGAGTATTGGTTGATCACAGGATGATTATGAGTCGCCAATGTGATATGGCCGTGAAAAAAGCTAATGCGGTCTTGGGATGCATCAAGCGAGGTATTCCCAGTAGAGATAAGGAGGTGTTGGTACTGTTATACAAGGCACTGGTGAGACCTCATCTGGAATATTGTGTGCAGTTCTGGTCTCCCGTGTTTAAGAAAGATGAATTCAAACTGGAACAGGTACAGAGAAGGGCTACTAGGATGATCTGAGGAATGGAAAACCTGTCTTATGAAAGGAGACTCAAAGAGCTTGGCTTGTTTAGCCTAACCAAAAGAAGGCTGAGGGGAGATATGATTGCTCTCTGTAAATATATCAGCGGGATAAATACCGGAGAGGGAGAGGAATTATTTAAGCTCAGTACCAATGTGGATGCAAGAACAAATGGATATAAACTGGCCATCAGGAGGTTTAGATTTGAAATTAGATGAAGGTTTTTAACCACTAGAGGAGTGAAGTTCTGGAACAGCCTTCCAAGGCAAGCAGTGGGGCAAAAGACCTATCTGGCTTCAAGACTAAGCTTGATAAGTTTGTACAGGGGATGGTATGATGGGATAGCCTAATTTTGGCAATTAATTGATCTTTGACCGGGGCAGATTGGCAGAGGCCCTGGGGTTTTTTTGCCTTCCTCTGCAGTGTGGGGCAAAGGTCACTTGCTGGAGGATTCTCTGCACCTTGAAGTCTTTAAACCATGATTTGAGGACTTCAGAAGCTCAGACATAGGTTAGGGGTTTATTACAGCAGTGGGTGGGTGAGATTCTGTGGTCTGCATTGTGCAAGAGGTCAGACTAGATGATCATGATGGTCCCTTCTGAGCTTGAATCTATGAAACCTAAGAGCATGGGTATATTTATTACTGTTATCTTCAAAAAACAGAATTTACATGTATTAAGTCTGGGGATTTAGATAAACAGTCAAAGCAGCATGGTTTTAAAAAGCAATCATGCCCAATGCTGCTGTGAGCATGCTGAAGTCTTTTCAGCTTTTTTCAGCTTTTGATCATCCTCTCTTGTTGCTATCATAGATTTATGATCCTTCCTCATACTGTTGATTCAGCACAGTGAGAAACCTGTATGAGAGACTTTTAAAAGCAAAACGGTGTATAGGCCTAAAAGACCTAGTACACCAGTGTATTTCTACTCTTCCATCATATCCTAGTTTCATAGCTGGAACTTGACAGTGAACTACAGAATACTGCTTAAATCAATAGCTATATGTGCCAAACTTGTTTGTAGTGATCAGATTTTTCCTTAACCTAAACTAAGATGGTTGTAATAATTATACAGTACCATGTTGGTAATATTTTTGAAGTAACATTCTTGTTCTGATAAGTAATTATATATAGCGTTTTCACAGACATTGATTTCTGTTTTACAAATAGATCTGATTGAAGCAAAATTAGTAGGTGTGCTGGATATTTTGGATGAAGAAAATCGTCTTCCGCAACCAAGTGACCAGCATTTTACTTCTATGGTGCATCAGAAACACAAGGAGCATTTCAGACTATCTGTAGGTTTACTTACTCTTCATTATTTTATAAAAATAAATTCCCAGAGTGGATGCTAATATAACGTAAGTTAGAAATCACTGTGAATAAAAAACCGAGTGGAAAACTCCAGTGATGTTCATACAGTCTGGTGGCAGCATGTTGCACTCCCATTTGGAAAATCGGTTTGGGTCTGAAGGATGGTAACAGTAGGCAGCCCTAGACTCTCTCTCAATGGACCCATGGAGCTTTCTTGACCAGAACAATGGCCGAGGCCAAGATCATTCTGGTGCAAAGTCCTCTCTGTCTATTATTGTATATTTTAAAAGATATTTTAAAAACCTGTGAGGAAGGCGTTGAAAGCAGTGTTTAGGTTTTATAGAATGATTTACTGAAAAGTAGAAAAACTTTCATTTTAGAAAGTGTTACATATTCACCTCTCCCTTAAAAAACAAAGTGTCTTAACTAATGCTGTGAAAACCTTTCTTTATGCAATCCCAATCATATGACATTCAGATGTTTTTACAAACTGTAAACTCAGTTTAGGTTTTATTGAAAGGTTCACTAAAGGTTTAACTTCCATCAAACTTGTGCATAATTTTAACTGTAGTGGATATCACAATCTCCCATGCATGTCTAATAATTTCTAGCTATGAAAAGGAAATAAAAAGGATTTTCATTTTGATGCTTTTAAAAAGGCAGAGTTGATACCATCAAATAACCCTTTTCCCCTTCCCTCTCCAAGATTCCTCTGAGATTTTTAGCTTTGAGTTTTGGCAAATATCTGTTTAGTCCAATTTTCTCAGTTTCCCACATAGTACTTTAAAGATGAAATGGTGGAACCTTTTGGGAAAGGTTTGTTTGTTTTTTAAGCATACGGTTAGAAGACTAACACAATCCCAGACTATGTATTTACACGCATATTTTAAAATACAAAAACACAAGAAATGCCACTTCCATAATAACTAAATACAGGCAAATTTAACAAAAGTATGTTTTCCTCTAAATTAATACTTATTTCCTTAACTGGATTCCTGTGCTATGAGAAATTCTTGTCAGACTCTTTAGGTTTTAGTAGTCAGCTAGTATTTGCAGCCTTTGGTTCCTAGTTCCGTCTCTTACAGCTGGGTCTTTCACCTTGTATCCAGCTATTCAACACTTAATTCAGAAGTCTACACAGCTAATTTGCAGCTGTTGTAGCTTCCATCCTGTGACACCCCATGCTTGGACAACTCATCAAGGCAAATTTCAATGTCGCTGTCTTACTTTTGGATGAAAATATTTACAAGATAAATTTGAGCCTCTATTCCCTATCATTATGACAATACTGTGCACCAACCAAATATTCTATGCCACCTGTGGGAATTAGTGTTGAACTAGGAAGCAGTTGTGACGATAAAAATTATTAATCTTGGCAGTTGCAGTGGCATTTTACTGTGAGTTGCAGGCGCATTCAAAAAAGCTCAGGATGAAGAAAAAGTTTGAATCCCAGTGAATTGAAATAGTGGAGTTTCTCACAGCTTTAATCTTAACCTGTAGGAAAGGCCATAGCATCTAATATTTCTAGCAGAAAAATATGATTTGAAAATGTACTGTTCTGATTTTGTCCTTAATGATTTTTCTGTGTAACTTGTTTTTTTATTGCAGATTCCCAGGAAGTCTAAATTGACTGTTCACAGAAATATCAGAGATGATGAGGGCTTTATTATCCGACATTTTGCTGGAGCAGTGTGCTATGAAACGGTACCTTGATTTAACAAACTCATGTTAATTATTTCATTTGTACTGCCCTGTTCTCCTTTATATTATTAGTGTTTTCCTATGAAATCTAGGAAATTGAGATCACTTGGCATAATCAGGCAAGTTAAAAATTCTTCCGGTTTAACTTTAAATGTCCCCCACCCCCACTCCCAAAAAAAGACATGGACACTTCAAATTCTTCTTTATGCTGATTAACCCAATACGTCTAACCAATCAATAGAAGTATAAATATAATTGCTTGTTGTTACTGCTAGCTCAGTAGTAAATGTATTCAGAGTTCAGAAATGCCCTGATCATTATTCCATTAAAGCAAAATTCTCCTTGATTCCAAAGCATAACATTAGGTGCAAACTTCTCAGTCTTTGGTTTTAGTCAATTTAGTTGGTAAGACTGACCTTTTAAATGCATCTTCAAGTTAGCGACTAAAATATCCCAATTATTTCTCACTTCATTTGCCAACACTAATATGTACAAGTTAAGGTCTGAATAATAATTCTGCATTTCTACAGCACCTTCTAAGGATCTCAAATTGCATCACAAGCATTAAGAAATCAAGCCTCACAACACGGCTGAGGGGTGAGGTAATGAGAACTGAAAATAGAAACCAGGGGTAAAATTCTGATGCTATTGTAGTCAATGGCAGAACTAGCACTGACTTCAGTACGGACTAGGCTTAGCCAGGATTTCAAATCACATCTCATGACTCCCAGTCCTGTGCTTTAAACATAAGACCAGCTTTTCTCCCTTTACTGTTGTTAGTGTCAGACACAGACAATAAATATTCTACAATTATATATTAAATACCCACCCCCCCAAATTCTTGGTATTTTAGCATTAGGTATTTTTGGTGGGATATTTTGAACAAAGGATGTCTTTATGTAGGACTAAGTAAAGCTATTAGTACTGTGAAGTTTATATGCAACGCTTTACTGGTTTGTTTCCTTTTCAGACCCAGTTTGTGGAGAAAAACAATGATGCTTTGCACATGTCCCTTGAATCTCTTATATGCGAATCCAAGGATAAGTTTGTCCGGGAACTATTTGAATCTACCACTAATAACAACAAGGATCCCAAACAAAAAGCAGGAAAGCTTAGCTTCATCAGTGTGGGAAACAAATTCAAGGTATTGGAATACTAAAAATGAGTTCTTTCCTTTAGTATGTTGCTTTTAAATTGCTTGAAATGAATGGAACGTTAAGTATGGGAAAATCAGATGATAATGTTTCATGAAAAAAATCCTCTTAAACAGCTGTTCTTCAAATAAAATGTAATAAAACCACATCTTCAAGTTAAATGATGGCCTGTGCTATGCAAACAATGAAGATTGTTTGAAGGCAATCCTTGCTTTTATTTTAAAATGCAGCAGCTTATAATTCTGTTTTTCCCCAAATTCAAATAAAACTTTTGAAGCACAAGTTCCAAGTTCTTGTTCTATATCTGGAACCTATAGTTCTAAGTTTGACAAAAAGTGTTCTTCCATTCTATTTGAAGGTGTAGAGGTAACAGTTTGTCAGTAAGTTGCCACCTCAGCATTTAAAAGGTAACCTTAAAACTTCATTTCAAATGGTGCAAAACAGCAGTAGTGATTGCTTTGACAGATATTTTCAGTATGCTGAGTACTTCCTTTTTCACTACCTGACCATAGTATCTGATGCGTCTCCTAATTTTTTCCTTTCTTCCACTTGGTGTAAAGCTGACCTTCAAGCCTTGTCTTCTCCACATGTTTTCTGCTTCCTTTCCTCATTCAGCAGTTTTATTTTTAGCTGGATTATTTCAGCTCAGGATGACTAGAGAGAACTATAGGGAAGTTGAGAGAGGAAAAGCAGGCACAGCCAGGGGCTGCAGGTAAATTTATTACCTTAATGGACTCATTATTTTATAGCTGCTGCAATTTCAGCATGAGTTCTTCTTTTCAACACATCAGTGTTCATAATGTTTTGTACCTCTGTGGCATTTTGAGTGTATATGTTCTACTTACAGTAATTCATAAGTGTTAATTTCCCAGACATAATACATACCCTTAATGAACAGTTAAAGCACTGGAAATTTCAGTTTCACTTCAAATAGCACTGGGGAATGTATCACTACCAAAGGAGACTTTATTTCTTCTGTGGTTTAAGACTGGAAATTTTTCACTTGTGTATCGAGAAATGTGAATAAATCAGTCTTGAATTTCTCTAATTGTAACAGTTACCTGAGCAACTTGAGAGAGAAGATGAAACCATTTACAGAATTTGTTCATGGGTCTCACTGGATCATTCCTTGCTACTCAATCATGAGCATATATAGATTTTTGCATAAAGCCATTGTTGTTTCTTGTAAAACTGCATATTGACACTCACAGTTAAATTATTTCCTCCAAAACAATGCTTACATAAAATACATTCCTTAATAAATTTAATGACAGGTTTCAGAGTAGCAGCCATGTTAGTCTGTATTCGCAAAAAGAAAAGGAGTACTAGTGGCACCTTAGAGACTACCCAATTTATTTATTTATTCGTGAGCTACAGCTCACTTCATCGGATGCATTCAGTGGAAAATACAGTGAGGAGATTTATATACACACACAGAACATGAAAAAATGGGTGTTATACACACTGTAAGGAGAGTGATCACTTAAGATGAGCTATTACCAGCAGGAGAGCGGGGGTGGGGGAGAAGAAAACCTTTTGTAGTGATAATCAAGGTGGGCCATTTCCAGCAGTTAACAGGAACGTCTGAGGAACAGTGGGGGGTGGGGGAATAAACATGGAGAAATAGTTTTACTTTGATTAAAGATTAAATAAGATTGATCCCAAAACCGATCCCTGAGGAATTACACTAGTAACCTCCTTCCAGCATGTCGGCAGAAGCACTCTATGTAGAAGTCCAGTCTGTTGTTTCGACCTTCAGGAGGAGTCCACCTAGAATCCTTCTTTTTGTAGTGTTGGTAGGAAGGTGTCTGTGGGGTAGTATGTTGTTCAGAGGTGTGTTGGAAATATTCCTTGAGTCGGAGACGTCGAAAATAGGATTCGAGGTCACCACAGAACTTTATCGTGTTCATGGGAGTGGAGGGGCAGAAGGAGAGGCCCCGAGATAGGACAGATTCTTCTGCTGGGCTAAGAGTATAGTTCTATAGATTGACAATATTGCTGGGTGGATTAGGGGAACTGGACTTCTACATAGAGTGCTTCCGCCGATGTGCACAGGCTGAAATTGTGGAAAAGTAGCATCAGTTGCCCCATAACCTCAGCCGTGCAGAACACAATGCCATCCACAGCCTCAGAAAAAACTCTGACATCATAATCAAAAAGGCTGACAAAGGAGGTGCTGTCGTCATCATGAATAGGTCGGAATATGAACAAGAGGCTGCTAGGCAGTTCTCCAACGCCACTTTCTACAAGCCATTACCCTGTGATCCCACTGAGGGTTACCAAAAGAAACTACAGCATTTGCTCAAGAAACTCCCTGAAAAAGCACAAGCACAAATCCGCACAGACACACCCCTGGAACCCCGACCTGGGGTATTCTATCTGCTGCCCAAGATCCATAAACCTGGAAATCCTGGAGACCCATCATCTCAGGCATTGGCACCCTGACAGCAGGATTGTCTGGCTATGTAGACTCCCTCCTCAGGCCCTACACTACCAGCACTCCCAGCTACCTTCGAGACACCACTGACTTCCTGAGGAAACTACAATCCATCGGTGATCTTCCTGAAAACACCATCCTGGCCACTATGGATGTAGAAGCCCTCTACACCAACATTCCACACAAAGATGGACTACAAGCCGTCAGAAACACTATCTCCAATAATGTCATGGCAAGCCTCGTGGCTGAACTTTGTGACTTTGTCCTCACCCATAACTATTTCACATTTGGGGACAATGTATACCTTCAAATCAGCGGCACTGCTATGGGTACCCGCATGGCCCCACAGCATGCCAACGTTTTTATGGCTGACTTAGAACAACGCTTCGTCAGCTCTCGTCCCCTAATACCCCTACTCTACTTGTGCTACATGGATGACATCTTCATCATCTGGACCAATGGAAAAGAAGCCCTTGAGGAATTCCACCATGATTTCAACAATTTCCATCCCACCATCAACCTCAGCCTGGACCAGTCCACACAAGAAATCCACTTCCTGGACACTACGGTGCTAATAAGCGATGGTCACATAAACACCACCCTGTACCGGAAACGTAGTGACCTCTATTCCTACCTACATGCCTTCAGCTTTCACTCAGACCACACCACACAATCCATGGTCTACAGCCAAGCTCTACGATACAACCGCATTTGCTCCAACCCCTCAGACAGAGACAAACACCTACAAGATCTCTATCAAGCATTCTTACAACTACAATACCCACCTGCTGAAGTGAAGAAACAAATTGACAGAGCCAGAAGAGTACCCAGAAATCACCTACTACAGGACAGGCCCAACCAAGAAAATAACAGAATGCCATTAGCCATCACCTTCAGCCCCCAACTAAAACCTCTCCAACGCATCATCAAGGATCTACTACCTATCTTGAAGGACGACCCATCACTCTCACAAATCTTGGGAGACTGGCCAGTCCTTGCTTATAGACAGCCCCCCAACCTGAAGCAAATACTCACCAGCAACCACACCCCACACAACAGAACCACTAACCCAGGAACCTATCCTTGCAACTAAGCCCGTTGCCAACTGTGTCCACATATCTATTCAGGGGACACCATCATAGGGCCTAATCACATCGGCCATGCTATCAGAGGCTCGTTCACCTGCACATCCACGAATGTGATATATGCCATCATGTGCCAGCAATGCCCCTCTGCCATGTACATTGGTCAAACTGGACCGTCTCTATGTAAAAGAATAAATGGACACAAATCAGACATCAAGAATTATAACATTCATAAACCAGTCGGAGAACACTTCAGTCTCTTTGGTCACTTGATTACAGACCTAAAGGTCGCAATATTACAACAAAAAGGCTTCAAAAACAGACTCCAACGAGAGACTGCTGAATTGGAATTAATTTGCAAACTGGATACAATTAACTTAGGCTTGAATAGAGACTGGGAGTGGATGCATCATTACACAAAGTAAAACCATTTCCCCCTCACCCCCACCCCGCACTGTTCCTCAGACGTTCCTGTTAACTGCTGGAAATGGCCCACCTTGATTATCACTACAAAAGGTTTTCTTCCCCCCCACCCCCGCTCTCCTGCTGGTAATAGATAATCTTAAGTGATCACTTTCCTTGCAGTGTGTATGATAACACCCATTTTTTCATGTTCTGTGTGTATATAAATCTCCTCACCGTATTTTCCACTGAAAGCATCTGATGAAGTGAGCTGTAGCTCACGAAAGCTTATGCTCAAATAAATTGGTTAGTCTCGAAGGTGCCACTAGTACTCTTTTTTTTTAATAAATTTAAGTAAATGTAAATAATTTGTTAAAATTAGATAAGAAAAGTATGTAGCATCAGTGAAAACTGAGTAGCAGGTTAGTTGGGCCGGGCCTACCCAGCCTCTTATGACACTCCTTTATTCATCCCAGCTGTATGTGCTAGAGTCCACCAGCTTCATCTGCAAGAAAAACCAATAGGCCCCTTCTTTCTCTGCAGGAGAGATGCTGGTAGCTTTAGCTGGAGCAGCAGCAATGTATTTGGTAGACCCCTACACAGATCCCTGCACACTAGGCTCCCTGAGAATAATAGACCAGCTAGTCTAAAATAAGAATCTTGAAAACAATCCTGTTTTATGGTACACAGTACAGTAGTAAGGGCAGAACTGTGCCTGACCACTTGGTATCAGAATTTTGTGTAATGTCACATTCCACAATCAGTACTGTAAGCATCAGCAAGTCAAGCATTACGCTAGTCTTTGAAAGATCAGGCTACTCTTGTGCCAAAAATTTAACCATGTCTCTTGAGCTGGTTCCCTGCATATGTAAGTCCTAACCAAATGCTAATACATAGAAGTTGTAATGTGCTACTCAGATGCCTGCATCTGTAGTTGAGGCCTAAGGCTCTCATCCTTTGATACACACAGTCAGTTTCAGAATCAGGGCGTTAATTAATTTCTCTGTTTGTTTAAATTCCATCTAGGATAAATATAGGATTCCCCCCCACTCCCAAATAAAATGAAGACTTATCTGTTGATTGTCATATTCAAAGAACAGTTCAGTGTAAAGTAATTCTGAGGATTTTAGCTGGCCAAATATATGACACATTAATCCATTAAAATGTTAAATCCGGATCGTAGGTAGCCTTGAGTAATGGTGAGCACAGCATCTCTTGTAAAGAGAATTTAAAAAAAGAAAAGAAAAGCAGTGTTAAATGTCTTGACGTGCAAACTGTGTTGAGAATGTCCTTATCCATGTAGTGTTTGACATGCTGATGCACATTACTCCTTACTATTTGTAGCTTTTCATAGATTTTAAGTTTGATTTATATTATTCATATCACTGCTGTCCAATCACCTCATTAACTCTACTATGTATACAACATTTTCCTTATTTATTTTCCTACTGGTGTATGTACTTTGAATATCTAATTGCTAATTTTCAGACAATAAAGAGATATACACATGCAATTATTATACCATTCAACACAAGAGTATTCAACATAAGCAGTTTCCTTGGTGTGACTCAAGTCCTCTTGCATGAAGTTGTCTAAGATTTGTTCATGTGTGGTTTATCAAAACTGAATGAGCTACTATTCATGCACACACCTAACAATAACTGATGCATGCAATAGTGTTGTGTCACTCTAATTTATAACCGTCATAGTAAGACAGACACTTTATGGTTCTCTAATATGAAGTATTGAATTGTTTCATTTTTTTTTGACAGACTCAATTAAATTTGCTCCTTGAAAAGCTTCGTAGTACTGTAAGTATAAATATAGATGCAAATTCTGTATTTTCCTTTATCGCTCCGCTCACGTTAACCAAGAGTTTTGGCTTAAATTTAATGTTTTTATAATAATAAATAGTCACTTCAAAAATGTCACCCAGTTGCAAAACAGGATAATTTTAAGTGTATTGCTACCTAGGTGCTGATTATTATTAAATTCATAGACTAAATATTAAAGTTACTGAAAGGAAAGTTGCTTTGTATTGTAGCATGGAAATTCTACCAGTTCAGATAAAGTGCATTAATATTACTTAGTTTTATCAAGTCTCCAATTCCTTTCCCGATCATTTCCCTTTCCTCTAGTCTACTTGCTTCTCACTCATGGGTAATCTGCCATCCTGTGTTTGATTTATTTTTGTGACCAGATTTTGATTCACTGTATATCTGTAGTTTAACTCATGAACAGCCAGGGTTTTGAACAAGTTCTAGGAAAACTCTTAACTCTGATAATTTTATTTTTTATTTGTTGTAGAGTGGCACTTTATTTTTCCATCCCCTTTTCACTACACGTTCACATTTTCAAGTGTGAGAAGGGAATCTAGAGAATCTAGGAATGAAGTTTTACATCTCTTTTTTTCGGGGGGGGGGGCATTTAATCTAATACATTCATGTAATTGAATTGGTAGCAGGAAAAAAACCTCATACCCCCACCTCCATCCCTACTCCCAATATTAAAATTAGTTCACATTAACTTCATTCACTTTCTCTCTAATCCTCTACTGTGATTTGTTTCTGCTTCTCTCACCTACACCCTTTAAAATTCTGCCTAGTGGTAACCCTCCCTCCATAGCCGGTCAGTGCTGCTGGTAGATGGAGGAGTTTGCGTTACGTCTTTACATTTCAGGTCCAGGATTTAGATGAGCATATTTCCCATTTATTGTAAATTCTGTTTTAATTTATTTTTATGCAGATCCTCAGAGAATACTAGGCATGGGTTTCAGTAAAAGATGCTGCTTGTAACTACCAAATTGCTAATATGCTTCAGTGTTAGAAAGGTTTGCTGCATTAAAAATCTTCGAAGAAGCTCTTGAGCCAAATTAATCAATTTTTAAAGAGCTTTAGTTCATTAGTGAAAGACAAACATGACTAACCATGTTTCACAGCCCTTTGCTACTTCCTCAGGGCTTCTGGAGTTGCACAGCCATTTGTCTGATTTTAACTTCCTGGTTGCATTGGCTCCACAACTCATTGCTTGATCCCTCAGTATCTAGTTCAGGCAGTCATCTTTGAGGAATTTGGCTAAAAAGCCACTATACCTTTTCTGTCTTTGATGTGGTTTTACAGAGAAGCAAATGGTCTACTCTTGCAAGCCCTCCATGAATGTGTACTCTGTTTCTTAGATACCTCTTATGTGCAGGATACATCTTCCTAGTATTTTTGTAGGTCTAGAAGTATTCCCTATCAGATCAACCGCCTCCTTGTCATTAAACAGCTCACTTCATGAGAGGATATTACAGCTGACTGTACTCCTGTGCTCTATAAGTATGAACTAGCAGCTTCCCGTTCCACACTTAAATCTCTCTCCTATGTTTGTCTTATCCTCTGAGATTTTTTTAAATTTCTCTCTTCCTTTTCCATTCTTTGTGTCTTTCTTCAGTGCTTAGGGCATAGAAATTACGGTTTCTATACATAACGAAGGGAATCCAACCTACATTTCACACATCTTTAATCTGGATAACAAATTCTGCTTTACTTGCTGGAAGATTACCCATTAGTACGGAGAGAGTTTAGCTCAGGAAATAGATTGCAGAGTTAGTGGTGTGTTACCTCACTTTTCACTGAGTCAGAGTTATCATACTTGTGAATTTATATATTTACAATTTCTCTAACATTATGGTCAGAGGAAGTAATCAAACTGAGTTATAGTTGAACTTTAGGGAATCAAGAACTCTATAAATAGAGGTAGAAAAACATTTTAGCCAATGCAACTTCTTTAAAAAAAATTTAGATGTAGTAAATTATCCTGCTTATTTAACTAGGATAGTAATCGTTAAACTTTATGCTTTGATCTAATTTCTTAAAAAACAAGTTAGATCATAGAGAACCATAAAATTCTAGTCCATTTATATCATCTCTGCTTTTTAAGCTCAGAATGGTGTGGGGCCTCTCCCTATTTCAGTATTACTTTAGCAAATGTCTTCAGACACTTTTTGGTAGGAATACTAAAATTCTTCTTGTTTATATTAGGATAGTAACCAAAAATATGCTTAGCACTTCTCAGACATAACAAAAGATAGTCTGTGCCCCAAAGAGCTGGATCCTAGTCTTCAAACATGTTTTGCCCTGCCCCAGACTCAAAGCTGGCATGAATGACCAGGTGAAAATTCTTCTTTCCTAGGGAAATCTTAGAACCAATGTAGCTAACTGTTCATCAGCCCTCTTTCAGCAGTTGGAGTTCAAGGGCTTGTCCCGGAGAAGGGGGCATGGCCAGGGTGCTACTTAACTCCAGTGGTCTTAGAGTTACCAGGATTGGGGGCATAAAGATGACATACAGCTACCTTTGCCCAACCCTTTCCTTTCCTCCCCTGACCCCCAGGACCTGTGCTGAGCACAGTTTTACAGCTTGGCTAGACCTGAGATTTGGTCCCAAGAGGAGGGGGGAGAGAGAGATACAAGGTACAGTCGAAGCAGTCACAGGTCAGGGTAGTCACAGTGAGGGTAGTCACAGGTCATATTAATCCCAATTTTATTCTAACATACAGCATGAATGGGATTTTTTTTTAAATGTCAGGGAAGACACTGGTGAGCAAGGAATGAGTGGTTAAAGAAGGAACTGTTTTGAGGGATGAAAAAAATGGAGAGAGAGATGGTTGGATGGAAGCGTAAAGAGATGGTATTAGTTGCTTGTCTTTTTCAAGCAAGATGATTATAGTAGTGGAGATAGAGTACAGCTAGACTGGTGCAATAATAATTGGATTCAGTTATTGATGGGAAGAAAAAAATTGTTGAATGAAAAGAAGGTGAGGTTCTATTGACAGTTTGAACTTTGAGATCAATTGCGTCAAGATATGTTGAGTGCAAAATGGATATGAAAAGACTGAGAAGCATAAAAAGTCAGTTTCTCTCTTTAGAAATCTATTACTGTTCCTTTGTTATGTAATTCTTAAATGATCACTTATTTCAGAAGGTTTAAATTTATGTAGATTCTGCTATCTTGCTGTCCTGACAATAGGGGTCAAGCTTTATTCGCTGCATCAAACCTAATTTAAAGATGACAAGTCACAATTTTGAAGGGGGACAGATTCTTTCTCAGCTCCAGTGTTCAGGTAATGTATTCCTCTTTTTTTTAAATTTTGTGTGTTACAGATTCACACAAAGTTGGAATGTCTATCGTTGAAACAATGTTTCCTTGATTGGATAAATATTTCTGTTCTTAATTTAATGGTGTCTAGATACAATTAAATGATTTGTATCTAATTAATATTAGTATTAGTATTAATTAATTTTGATTCTCAGTAATCAGATAATTATTTTTAAGTAAGACAGTGCAGCCATCGTATTTTAGACTTTTTCAGTGTTAAATGAAAAGCTGGCAAGCATTATGCACTCCACAACATTAAAATATACAATACAAATTCAAATTCACAATGCATAGTATAAGACTGCCCATGTAATACTTGCTCAGATAAGAAAGAATCTAGCAACCCCTACATCTGATCACTCTCTTTAATCCTCTACGCTCTTCCTCCCCCAAACACCTGAAAATACAAATAATGAACTTTGTAGTGTGTCCCAAAAGATGGACTGAGCAGGGGATATGAGTTTCAGAGTTGAAGACTCATTACAAGAAACACCTGGTCAGCACTCTTTTCATGTTTAAACTGATGGTGTTCCAATTTGAGCGCATCTGCTGAACTGCAGGGGTGTTGCACAGAACAAGAGGCAGTACCTCAGAAAGCCAGGTCCCAAACCACTGAAGGGATTCATCTGTTAGTACCACCACCCTGTTCTCTGCCTGGAAACAAATAGACAGACAGTATAGATTATGGTGTTGTGTTCTTGGCATGAAATGCTTCTCAGTAAACAAGCAGCCACATTCTGCACCGTCTTCAGTTTTCTGATTGATTTGTAGATGTATCCCCCATTTTGCACTCATTGTAGTGTTTTAAACTTGAAGTGTCAAACGTATGAATGGCATCCATGGAATGATATGCATCTGAAAGGAAAGGTGTGCTTTTCTTGCTAAACATATATGTGGGAAAAAAGCACTCTTGTTAACAACTCATATCTGAACATCCAGAAGCAGAGAAGGATCTAACAAGACCATTCCATTGTGTGTTTGTGTCATAGATTCATAGAGTTTAAGGCCAGATGGGACTGTCAGATAATCTAGTCTGACTTCTTGAATATCAGAGGGCCTTAAATTTCACTCAGCTACCACAGTATAGACCCCAATCATTTGTGTTTGACTAAAGCATATCTTCCAAAAGCCATCTAGTCTTAATTTGAAGATGGCAAGAGATGTGTTTTGGCACAAGATTTCTGCCATTTGCACTTTAACAGTCTTTCATATCACTTCAGCTATTACAGGTAATCTGTAAATAAGAATGACCTGTGCTAGTGAAGTTGCAGAGAAACTTCTTTAGGGGCCACGGTATCTATGGACAAGTACTGAAGTTCATTTGAAGTTCCATTCAATTATCAGCTGAATTTTCTGTTGGCTAAATAGTATTCTCCCTGAGAGCTCTCTGGTTCCATTGCCATCTGAGGGTACACCATCAAAACAGACTCTGCCCTTAAGCAGAAGGTAAATGGTTTGTCTGTAACATGGGAGTAATCTCTACCTCCTTGAGGTCCAATCTCAACCCAAATATCAGCTCTTGAATATGTCCCACACTGTGGGTTATGCCAGAAATCTCTTGGGCACGCCATGATTGTCATCTATGAGCAGAAGAATTGTCATCTAAATGGACACCGAAATCACCCTGTACCATCAGTTTCAGTGACTTCAGCCATGTAGCTTATCAGTTCAGCTGAGACCTCTGCAGTGTACCCAGGCTGATCCATTGAAAGTAGGCCCATCTGAATCCTGCTCCATAACTCAAATGCAGAATGAGTACAAGCAATCCGATCTAGTTTTTTGAATGATGCTGCATGGCCATGAATCTGGAAATACAAGGTCCTTTCAAGTTTTATGGTATTGTTACAGACTTATGCAGCCTTGTTCTTGCACTATTATGCTTGATACGAACAGTTAACTGGGTTACTAGAATGAACTTACTCGCAGAAAATCATGGTGGCACAATATAAATAAGTCAATAACATTAAATTGCATCATTTCCCATAAGTCCTTTATACACTTTTCCGTCCAGGTGTTTGTTTCATTATCCTTTTGTGGGTTCAGTAGTTTGAGCTTAGTTTTTTCAACAGAATGGTTTAGCATCTGGTGTCTTGGCAAGCACACTTATATTTGTCATGCCAAGTTATTTTTAAGTAAAAATTAGCACATCATAAACACACAAATGCTTAACAATGTTGCTTTAATTAGGATTCCATTAACACTGTTATCAGCAGCTAATAGCACTTGGCAATATTTGTGAGACTAAACAAATCAATAGACTAAACTTTTGATTTTTCACCATAAGCTTCTATAAGCACATTTGTGTATACGTATTAATCTGTTTGTTTCAGTAAAATAACAAGTATACATAAACATTAAACTGGGGGGGGAGTAAAGTTTAAGCTAGAAAAGAGCTACTTATAATATGATTTTTTTTTTTAAAAAAAAGGTATTAATGGAAGTAAATCAAAAGGCGAATGACAATAGTACAGACTTCACCAAGAACAAATATGCAATGAGGAAAGGTGGCAAAAAGAGTTGTTAAAAACAATCACAAGTAAAATTAAAAATGAGATACTCAACATCTGTTGCTGGGAATTTGTCAAAATTAGCATAGAGACATGGCTGGTTGTATGTTACTTAGCTGCAGGATATAATGAGATTTGGAATTGGGGGCAGTGGGTCAAGGATGGCTCTTGCTTCCAAAATATAACCCAATTTTCCTAGTTCATTCATTCTGCAAATTGGTATAATATGTTAATATTTAACTGCCATGGAGATTGTGTTGTTTGTTAAGATTTTTGAGATCGTTGCATGAAAGAGATTGTAGAAGGCCTGGCATGAATTTCCTGTATCTGTGCTGTGACACTCTTACCATGCAACTTTGGAGCCGTTTTGATGCATCAAGACATTGATATCTTTGCAGTTCTCCCACTAATTTTGAGATCTGGGGTGATTTTGAAACTCTTTTGAACTCCGGCTCATGGCATGAATTTAGCCTTGACTTATGTACTCTGGCATTGCAATGTCTGTTTTAATTACTGGTTGAAGAATCTCCAGCCTTTTACTGATTTGGGTAGCAATAAATTGTACCTCTGGAGGTGATGGCAGTATTTATGGATATCTATAATAGACTCATTCCACACTGCCACTTTTGCTGTATCAAAGATATACAAAACGCATCTCACCAGCTAAGGCACACCCCAGCATTACATGTAAACAGGGTGCTAATGCCAGTCATCTGCCCTTTGTACCCTGCACTGCCTCTCATGCTGACATCATTGGTGTGCCATCGTACACATTAATAGTCTTTGTCCGTTCAGAAATTATTGGGACCCTGCTTTAGGGAAGGAACAGCAAAATAGTGGATCTGCCAAAAAAGATTTAACAGAGTAACCCACTGAAGTCGATTAGTTGCCACCTATCTGGCAAGGACGCAGAATATTATCATAGACTGTCTCAGACGTTCAGGAATAAATTCTTATAAATGGCCATTTGACCAGGAAATGGTGAGTGCTGGGGCCAGTCCATGCAGAACTATGTACTACATTGGGGACTTAGGCCAAGCATTTGAGCACATCCAAATGGCGTAAGCCATTAATTGTTCATTATTATGAAACGACTGCTTTATTTACATTTTAATGACATATATATTTTTGTGTGTATTTCTGTGAATATAGGTATGGTGTCTGTTTTGGACTTGATGCAAGGTGGCTTCCCATCACGAGCATCATTTCATGAGCTATACAATATGTACAAAAAGTATATGCCTGCAAAACTAGCTCGACTGGACCCTAGACTTTTCTGCAAGGTAACAATCACCTGAGTGCCAAATGAATTGTCCATATTTTTTCTCTTCATCTCGGATAGAAAATATTTATTTTGGTTTATTTTGTGCCTTTTTTGTGAAATATGAATCAAACTGATATTTTTTTTCTTGTTATAGGCACTATTTAAAGCCTTGGGTTTAAATGAAAATGACTACAAATTTGGATTAACAAAAGTGTTTTTTAGACCTGGCAAGGTAAATAGTATCTCTTTTCAATTGCAGTTTTTGAACATAGAGTATTGAAGGTAGTGTAAACTTCCCGAAAAGTATTGCTTTAGAGTGAAAATATATTGCATGCTTAAAATAAAAAAAGTTATAGCAGAGAAACAAAGGCTTCCCATTAAAACATATCCATATTCAAATCGACTTTCTCTGAATATGAGCATTGCTGTTGCTGGGGCAAAGGAAGGAGAAGCAGTAAAAGCTTTTATGTCTAGGACTGAGACATCAGTACAGAGATGTAATTGTCTTACTCATTAACATAATTATCCAAAAGCTGAAGATTTTCAAAAATGGATGCCCTTAAGTTATGCTGATATGTCAAGGTTTTCAAAAATGGCTTTGGGGGCTTCTCTCTTTGGGGGGTACCCAACTTAACATACCTTAAGGGGCATGATTTACAGAGTGGATGCTAAGTAAGTGGGGTACCCAAAATTACTAGTCTTTTGAAAATCCAGACACATATTTAGGTGCCAAAATAAAGATTTATGGCTAGGATTTTCCATGCCATAAATCTTTATTTTGGCACCTAAATATGTGTTTGGATTTTCAAAAGCACTGAGCACTCAGCAACTGTCAGAAAATGCCTGGCTTGGAAGTAGTCATTTCTGTTATCAACAGAACCTATTAAAATGTAAAAGCAAAGTTACCTTTTCACGGGTTTGAATTAATTGGAAGTTGAACTGAGGTTTCCATGGTTACAAGGTTCTGTTTACTGTACTGATCTTTTACCTTTGTCCTCAATGCTCTGTTAGGTTATAATGTTGACTGTCTATTTTCTATTATTTTTGTTAAGTAAAACTGGTTATGTATTTAGTTTGCAGAGTTTGATCAGATAATGAAGTCTGATCCAGATCATCTAGCAGAGCTGGTTAAACGAGTCAATCACTGGCTTATCTGCAGTCGTTGGAAAAAAGTTCAGTGGTGTTCTCTCTCGGTGATTAAATGTATGTAATTTAATATTGCTTTTTAGTAAATCAAAATATGCTAACAGAGAATAGCACAGCAACTGGATCATTGCTTCGTAATTTGAACAGTATTAATTAAGGCCCCCAGCCTGCAAATACCTACTTGCTTAACTTCAGGCACGTGGATAATCCCTTTGGAGTCATTGGGACTTCTCAGTGCTTCATGTTATTTACACATGCAAATGCATGAAAAAATTGGGACCTAAGTATCACCCATGAATCTATTCCAGGATATTTAGAATCTAGAAATTTACACAACTTAATGACCCTACTTTTTTGGAATAATAGGGCAGAAGGCCTGCTACCTTAAAACAATTACATCTAAGGAAATAGTCATTTGTTTGGTGGGCTTTGTGTCTTAGAGCAAATAAGTCTTTACCTAATTCACAGATCAGCTAAATCTGAAATAGCATCTAGTCATAGATGAGAGTTGAAGACTTGTCATATATTTATCATCCTGGGACATCACTTTTAAAAAATAAATACCCTTGTGGACTTATCAAACATGTATTTGTAGGGACTGTAGGCATTCCCTTGAACTATTTAGAATTATAAAACCATTCGGACTCATTGAACTTATTTTGTGTGCTTGCAGTGAAAAACAAAATAAAATACCGAGCTAGTGCCTGCATTAAAATACAAAAGACTATTCGTATGTGGCTTTGCAAGAGAAAGCACAAACCACGGTAAGAAGGGAGGGGTTTTATAAGGTTCAAAAACTATTTTTCTAAATGTAGATATTTTTTATGCCTAACTGAATAGTCTTAAGGTGGGGGTGTCAAACAATAACTTATACTAGCAACATTTTTAGAGTGTGGATTTAGCTTTAGCTTTTGCATTCATGCTTATTCATATTGAATGGATGAGTAACACTTATTAGAAAATTAATAGAAATATTATGCAGTATTCTGATTGATCCATTTATAGACCTTTTCTCTCTCAAATAAGGACCAGTAATATAGAATCATAGGACTGGAAGGGACCTCAAGAAATCATGTAGTCCAGTCCCCTGCAATCATGGCAGGACTAAGTATTATCTATTCTAGACCATCCCTGACAGGTGTTTGTCTAACCTGCTCTTAAAAATTTCCAGCGATGGAGATTCCACACCACAACTTCCCTAGGCAATTTATTCCAGTGCTTAACCATGCTGACAGTTAGGAAGTTTTTCCTAATGTCCAACTTAAACCTCCTTTGCTGAAATTTAAGCCCCTTGCTTCTTGTCCTATCATCAGAGGTTAAGAAGAATAATTTTTCTCCCTCCTCCTTGTAACAACCTTTTATGTACTTGAAAACTGTTATGTCCCCTCTGTCTTCTCTTTTCCAAATTAAACAAATCCAATTTTTTCAATTTTCCTTCATAGGTCACCTTTTCTAGATCTTTAATTATTTTTGTTGCTCTTTTCTGGACTTTCTCCAGTTTGTCCACATTTTTCCTGAAATGTGGCGCCCAGAACTGGACATGATACTCCAGTTGAGGCCAAATAAGCGCAGAGTAGAATGGAAGAATTAGTTCTTGTGTCTTGCTTGCAACATTCCTGTTAGTACATCCCAGCATGATGTTTGCTTTTTTTGCAACAGTGTTACACTGTTGACTCATATTTAGCTTGTGATCCACTATGACCCTCAGATCCTTTTCTGCGGTACTCCTTCCTAGGCAGTCATTTCCCATTTTGTATGTGTGTAACTGATTGTTCCTTCCTAAATGGAGTACTTTGCATTTGTCCATATTGAATTTCATCCTGTTTACTTCAGACATTTCTCCAGTTTGTCCAGATCATTTTGAATTTTAATCCTATCCTCCAAAGCGCTTGCAACCCCTCCCGGCTTGGTATCGTCCACAGACTTTAGAAGTGTACTCTCTATGACATTGTCTAAATCATTGATGAAGGTATTGAACAGAACCAGACCCAGAACTGATCCCTGTGGGACCGCACTCGTTATGCCCTTCCAGCATGACTGTGAACCACTTATAACTACTCTCAACAAGCTACCATGTTAGCAGGGAGCACTTACCTATTCTTATTGAAGAAATGAAAGGCTAGTATGGAGGACTTATTACCTAAGGAATGCAACTAAAAAACCCCACCTCCATTTTGAATATTTCTGTCTACAGTTACAGGTATCACTTAAGACTACTATAGCTGAAACGGACATGGTGAAACATTGTTGTCTTTGTTTTCAGTCTGTGTACATTCTGCATTTGATTTAATCTATTTTAAAGTTTTATCTGGACAGTAATTTTCCTCTTTTATTTGAGTCTTTCACACAATAACAGGAAAGAGAGAAAATCTTTTTTAAAAAAAAATAAGAAAATGTGATTGTAAAACCACAAAAAAGCACAGTTGTACCCCAAATTGCTTCAATTTTTTTTTAATTTGACTAAATTTCATGCTATTGGTTGTGTTTCTTTTGCTCAATTCAGTCTTTTTAAAGGTGTTATGCTGAAGCCCTTGTACTGCACGGGTGCTGAATTCCTCCTCCAGTTCTTATTAATATGCCTTGACTATGTTGTAGGGATCATCTGTTGGGTAGTTGAGTTTCTGTATGATTCAGGTTCCAGTACTGCTTCAGGTTAAGTAAATGACAAAACTCAATCTTTAACCACTCAGATTTCTCCAATAGTGGTGCCTCTAATAATTTGTTTTTGAGATGTGAACATAGATCCACTAGAGATCACAAATGCATTTCACATTCTGTAGGTCACTTTCTGACCACAGACTTTGGTCACTGCTAATTGGGTTCACTGTATTAATAGAGAAAGGCTTGATGTGCCAGTACTTGTCCTCTGTGCCACGCAATCCCATATGTGTTTGATTTGCAGAGTTACAGGGCTTATCTACATGGTGTGGCAATGTACACAATGGGGGTGTGATTTCTAAAGCACGCTAGCGTGTTGCACATTAGTTGGTGGGTGTGGACCCTGCTGGTGGCCACTAGTGGGATTTAACTTAGAGCTATTTCAAAAAGTACCACGTTAAAGCACATCAGCAGGGTCTACATGCATCACATTAGTATGCTTTAGAAATCCCATCCCTGTAGTGCATGTGACCCCCATTTCAACCTGTATAGACATGCCCATAGTTTAAACAGCAAATTTTAAAAGGGAAAATAAGATTATAAATTAATGTGACTATTTACTGATACTTAAAAATATTAATCACCTACTTCACAAAAACATCTTAAAATATAGTGCTCTTTTTTTTTTGTATTCACAGCATTGATGGCCTTGTAAAAGTGCGTACACTGAAAAAGAGACTTGATAAATTTAATGAAGTTGTAAGTGCTCTGAAAGAGGGAAAACCAGAGATGAGCAAGCAGATCCGGGATCTGGAATTATCTATTGATGCTTTGATGGCCAAGATTAAGGTATCACGTAACAATAGAACTTTTGAGATGGTTTTTAACTTCGTCTGATATAGAAGAACAAAGGCTTTATAGTTAGCATTTAATCCAGAGTTTTTAATATAAGTGCCTTAAATTAGGTTCCTAAATTCATGTTTAGGCATCTAAATAAAGAGGCTTGATTTTAAGAGATGTTGAGCACTACCAAATCCCCTTAAATTTAGTTGAGCGCTCAGCATGACTAAAAGTAAGGCTGCTTATTTGGCACCTAAATCGATATTTAGGCACCCTAACGCTAAGCATCCAAGTTTGAAAATTTGATTTTAATGCATATTGTGGTGGATGTGGCCACCCTTTTGATATTGTCAGATAAACATATTAAATAAGCTTCCTCTAGTGGCTGCAAAATATGGTGCTTAGAATAATGTAGAGTAGCAATGTTTTAAATTAATTGGGGTTTTGGTGTTACCTTAATTGCTTAGTAGAACATGGTGCTTAAGAGGTTTTGCATAACTATCAAGTGAAAGAAGATTACCATAAGGCCAACAATGTTATCTAAAAAAACTAAATGTTTTCTTTTTGCTTCTCAGTGAGCTCATGTGTTGGTTTTGAAAATGCTTCCTGAAGAGGTTTATGTGTGATATCTGACTGAAAACTTCTGGGAATAGCAGGTTTAGCTGAGAAGAATGAAAAGACTGAGCGCTAGGAATAACTTAAGGAGACTGTCTTTAATGTTTGGTTCTACTGAAGCACTGTAAAAACTCTGATTTTAGTCTTATATGGCGGTCCCATATAAGGGGGTTGTTAATAGAAAGTCAAAGCAAAATGTAAAGATTATCTCCCAGTGGGATTCAGGGCTGATTTAAATGCAGAGGTATGTGTGCATGCAAGGGCAAGGGTTGGGGAATGGGGTCGAGTCATAGGTGCTGAAACTGGGGGTGTTGCCATTTGGTTCAATGGCTCTCAGCATCCCCACTATACAAATTGTTCCAGCACCTCTGGGTCCAGTCAGTGCTGCACATGAGAGGGGCCAGAATGCATGTACCAGAATTGCTGTCAGACGCTGTTCTGGTTTCAGAGTAACAGCCGTGTTAGTCTGTATTCGCAAAAAGAAAAGGAGTACTTGTGGCACCTTAGAGACTAACCAATTTATTTGAGCATGAGCTTTCGTGAGCTACAGCTCACTTCATCGGATGCATACCGTTGTAGTTCTGGCTCCCAAAATAAATGCTGGAATGGTGTGTCAGCACGTTCTGGCCAGTCTCAAGCTCTGGGCCCAGGACCACTGCCTCTTGGCACTGTTTCTGCTGGGGGGGAGAAGACATTTATTACTGACCCTCCAAGTAAGAGGCAGAACCTTTATGGTATGTCTAGGACCCAGACTGTTTGAATTCATCCCTGAAGATATGTTTGAGTTCTTCACTATACTATAATAGGGTATTAAAGAAAGGTCTCAGATACCAATGAAGAATAACTCTATGGCCACAGACGAATTCACTTTGTTTTTCAGGAGCACTTACACTTGTACCATGAGTGAGACATATTCATGTTTCTCTGTCCCTCTGCTCTTCCTGTGTACTGTATTCTTGTGATCCAGCAGATGAAATATGCAGAATTTTTCATATTAATTTACTTCCAATAAAATGGCTCTTGGCATTTTAATCCCCCCCTCCCCCCATCACAAAAGCAGACCAGGCAGCTAGAATGAAGGAATATTGAGACTGATGCACACTGAAAGAAACCCAACATATTAGACTTCATTGTGAATGGTTCTCCTGTCTAGGAAGATGACATTTTAGCAATGGTCCCATTGCAGTGGGATAGTGTTTTTTTTTTTTTTTTTTTACATTTGAAATCCCAGTTAAAAAGACACAGAAGGTTTTACCACAGAGCAGGTCAAATTTTGACCTTAGTCAACCTTTACAGCGCCCGTTTAAAAAAAATAATAGTCATGTGAAAAAGATGAATCATCTACTATGCACGGAACACAAGACTTCTGCGGAGAAAAGTTTCATGATTGTTTGTTTGCATTAATCAATGTGAAAAGGGGAAGACAGTGAAGCAGGAATGAAATAAAAGTGAAGTTATCAAACATTTTTCAAAAGCTTAAAAAAAGGTAATGGGGACCATTGTCTTGTCCAATTAAAGCATTTGCATCATATTAAGGTCGTTTAAAATACTGGTGTGTTTGTTTCTTTAAATGTTGGCGACTAGTAAAAATACCATACAACGATATGAGTGCCAGGGTAACAAAAGGTGTAGAACCATCCACTGTGTTGCCATATGATTAGTATTGTATGTAACTGATCAGGAATTAAGCAGCTATTACACAGAATCCACCCCAAGAAACAGACCTACCAAGTAAGGAGCTAATTGCCATCCTTCATCCTAGAATTTTAAAGCATGAATATCTTTCTTAAGGGAGTAAGGGTTGAAAAGGAATGACATGCTTCAAAGAAGGAAGGTCCTAGCCAGTCCTCAGCTGTAAGGATGATGGTTATTTGTGGTTTAAAGTGACAAGTGAGACAAAATAGTGGATCTTCAGTATTTTGGAAAGGAGGTGGAGAACTCCTTATTGTGCTCCCCCAAAACAAAACAAAAATGCAAATGTAATGTACCTGTAATGCACTTTTATGGGGCTTTATATTTTTAAATGCAGTACAAGCATTAATGAATATTATCCCCTATATTTCTTGTTTTATTTTCCAGGCCATTGTCATGACTAGGGAACAGATACAGAAAGAGTATGATGCTCTAGTTAAGAGCTCAGAGCGGCTTCTTAGTGAGCTACAGAAAAAGAAGCAGCAAGAGGAGGAAGCAGAGAGGCTGCGACGCATCCAGGAGGAAATGGAAAGAGAAAGGAAAAGACGTGAAGAGGAGGAGCAACGTCGCAGAAAGGAAGAGGAGGAAAGGCGACTGTGAGTGTTGAATTACATAATCAGTTCTTGATTCAAAAGCAAACAGAAATGACAGTCTGACCAATTTGTTGTTAATATTAAAGTAGCACCTATAGGCCCTGATTCAGTTTGGGGCCCACTTGTGCTAAGTGTTGTACAGACATGGTCCCTGCCCCGAAGAGCTTACAGTCTAAATGTAGACAAGATAGACAAATGGAGGAGAGAAAACTAGAGCCAGAGAGAGGTGAAGTGACACCTCCGGCACATCTGGGAATAAAAGGTCTCCTGAGCCCCAGTCCAAAGCCCTGTCCATTGGACTGCTCTGCCTCTCAAGTTGCTATTTAGATTTATGTAAGATGCCTAGAATCGTAGGAATGGAAGGGACTTCGAGAGGTCATCTAGTCCAGTCCCCTGCACTCATGGCAGGACTAAGTATTATCTAGACCTTCCCTGACAGATGTTTGTCTGACCTGCTCCTAAAAATCTCCAGAGATTGAGATTCCTCCCTGGGCAGTTTATTTCCATGCTTGTATGTTTCTCATTCATTTATGTTCTGTTATAATTTACGTAATTATCAAATGCTTTCTCTTGTTTTTATTTCTTGTATTAGAAAAGCTGAGATTGAGGCAAAGAGAAAACAGGAAGAAGAAGAGAGGAAGAAGAGGGAAGAGGAAGAAAAACGTATTCAGGTAACATTTTAATTAAACTTTCCTGATCTTTCATTTAAATCATCTCTTTGAGCTAGTAAGTCTAGAGGTTCTGTTCCCAAGATAATAAAACAGTGTTGTGGTTGCCATAGTTAATATAAGCATTGACAAAAACAAATAGTGGAATTACAGATAGATAATTTAGTAACTGTAGAAGTGGGAAAGAGAGAGAAATTAATAGTGATTGGTAAGAAAAAAAACCCATCATTTTCCAGGTAGGATTACAAGTGTGTGTGAATGAGAAGCCGAGAGAGAGAGGTTGTTCTAGATGGCAGGAGCTGCAGCATAGGGTTTTGTGCAAACAGTGTCCAGTTTGTATGGAACAGCATCGAGGAAAGCCGTGACAGATGAAATGATAAAGAGAAGCTGAGGCTATTTATGTAAGCTGAGCATGAACAAGTCCATGGAAGTTCTTAAAAACAGAAGGAAATATTAAATAGAGTCCTCAAATTCATGGGGGCTTGTTAGCATTGTTTGTAGATGTGACTGAATGCAGATGGTGAGCAGAGTCAGAAGGTGCCATTTTAACAATCGCTCCTTAGTACACCTCATCTCTAAAGGCAGATGTGAAATGACTGTGTGGGAGGAAAACTAGAAAAAAACAAGGGCTGAATCTTTTAATTAAAGGACAGGTCGAGGCAGTGCTGCCACCAAGGTATGAGAACAAGGGATATGATGGGCAGGAGTAGAACTGAGACAGAAAGGAACTGGAAATGTTCTTGTAGCTATAGAGTTTGTAGCACAGTGGCTTGTGCTTCCCCCAAGGTAAAGGAAAATGAGGGAGAGGGAGTCGTCAGCAGAACTGTTGTTAGTTACACTGAGGAGAGCATTTTGCAATGATTAAACCAGAATCAAGACTGAAATGAATCAATATTGTTACAAAACGAGATTGAATTGATAACAGGAGTCTGCACACACACACACTCTCCTTCTCTCTCTGCCTCACTGACACACACTCACATCCCCCCCCCCCAGTAGCTCGAAAAGGGAAAAGTGTAAATTAGCTTAAATTCTATGAATTATCAGATTTGACTGTCCTAATGGTGTATTTTCTATAAATAATGTAATGTTAGTAGTATGTTACCTAACCATATACCAGTGCTACTAAATCTTGTCTGCGAAGTGAAGTTAGACTGACCCTCCCCCCTTTTTTGCTTTTTCTTATATAGTTCTCTACATGATGGGTTCCAACGTGAGAATTAGTGAAGTTCTGATATACTTACCACATAAGTGTCACAGTTCAATGAAATATGATCATGTAATTACAAAAACACTATTGCAATCCATGATATGTAACTGGTTAAATTAAGTTTATTTTGTAAATTTTAACTCTGCATATCATGGTTTTAATTTTAAAATATTGACCTAATGAGGCATTAAGATAATTTTGTCCATTGAAGTAGCTATATACAGTAGCTGAAGAAGAAAAATACTTCCCTGTAGCAAAGTGTCATATTTTCCAGCTGGGATTTAATGAGAAGTCTATTATTTACAGCTGTGACATCTGACTTCAAATTGTTTAAAAAAATAAAAATATCTTAATTTAAAAGTCATATGTCATAGCTTTGTTAAATTTCCCTAGAGTTAAATGAGAGAGACATATATATACATATATATATATATATATATATATATATATATATATATATATGTCTAACAAGAAATATTATAATTATATATATATAATTATAATATTTCTTGCTAGTTGGAGATAGGATTTTTTTGCTTTGACATTATACCTATTTCTCTATATAAGCATAATGCTGTTGATATAAATGAATATTTAGAGTTTTTGTAATTTAGAAGTAATCAAATCCCAGAACAATTTTTACAGTAAAATAAGCTTGTAAAAGAGCAAGCCTGCTGTAGAATGATTGACAGAATTGCCACTGATATCACAATCCCATCTACCTTCCCACCCCCCTTTGCTTTCCCGCTGTTCATAAGACTATTAATCAAACGAAGAACATGTAATGCATGCAAATTCCTTTGTTAATTTTGGAGTTCTTCAGGAAGCTGTCTCAGTCACTTCTTATACTTTCCTGAGTCCTAGAACCATTTAAATGTGTTAAATATTTGATTCTCACATACACACCAACCACAGATCCCTGTTCTATTTGTTCCACATAGGAAGCATATTTTTTCCTCACTATTGACTGTAGGTTACAGAACGATTCTCTAATGTTTCTTGTCATTGTATCAGTCTCTGCTTATGCGCATTCTCTTAAATGGTTATAAACAATAGTTATAAATTTCCAATCCATTGCTTCAGCAGTCAGTATTAAGAACAAGTAATGGCGAGGACTAGAAATATCCAGTCTCTCTGAGGACGTCCAAGTGAAGATGCTGGCCTTTGCCTTTTGATAGTCTCCTTGACTTTTTAAAGCTCATTCCCAAAATCATGTTTCAGTCTTTTGAGGCTTTTGCAGTTCTGCACAGAGAGGGCATCAGATTTGCACTACTAAAAGCCATACCAACAGCTACAGTCAGGCTATATCAATGCAGATAGCAATCCTAACATAAACATAGAGAGTTCCAGGATGCTTACAGCTATCAAGGGGGACAGAACTCTCCTGGAAGACATCTTTTAGTTGCAAATATATCATCCAGATGGATAGATGCAATCCAGATCCAACTCCATCCTCCTAGATTCATGAAGACAGTGATGTTTTTCTCATCCTAAATTAAGAACATAAGAATGGCCATACTGGGTCAGACCAAAGGTCCATCTAGCCCAGTATCCTGTCTTCCAACAGTGGCCAATGCCACCAGGTTCTTCAGAGGGAATGAACAGAACAAGTGATCCATCCCCTGTCACCCATTCCCAGCTTCAGGCAAACAGAGGCTTATAGCCATTGATGGACCTATCCTCCATGAATTTATCTAGTTCTTTTTTGAACCCTATTATAGTCTTGGCCTTCACAACATCCTCTGGCAAAGAGTTCCACCGACTGACTGTACATTGTGTGAAGAAATACTTCCTTTTGTTTGTTTTAAACCTGCTGCCTGTTAATTTCATTTGGTGATCCCTAGTTCTTATGTTATGAGAAGGGGTAAATAACACTTCCGTATTTACTTTCTCCACACCAGTTATGATTTTATAGACCTCTATCACATCCCCCCTTAGTCATCTCTTTTCCAAGCTGAAGAATCATAGAATATCAGGGTTGGAAGGGACCTCAGGAGGTCATCTAGTCCAAGCCCCTGATCAAAGCAGGACCAATTCCCAATTAAATCATCCCAGGCAGGGCTTTGTCAAACCTGACCTTAAAAGAATTCCAGTCTTATTAATCTCTCCTCATATGGAAGCTTTTCCATACACTAATCATTTTTGTTGCCCTTTTTCCAATTCCGATATATCTTTTTTGAGATGGGGCAACCACATCTGCACGCAGTATTCAAGATGTGGGCGTACCCTGGATTTATGTAGAGGCAACATGATATTTTCTGTTTTTTTGTGTATTCCTTTCCTAATGATTCACAACATTGTTAGCTTTTTTGACTACATTGAGGGAATGTTTTCAGAGAGCTATCCATGATGACTCCAAGATCTTTCTTGACTGGTAACAGCTAATTTAGACTCCATCGTTTTATATGTATACTTGGGATTATATTTTCCGGTGTGCATTACTTTGCTATTATCAACACTGATAATCTAGGTTTCAGAGTAGCAGCCATGTTAGCCTGTATTCACAAAAAGAAAAGGAGTACTTGTGGCACCTTAGAGACTAACCAATTTATTTGAGTATAAGCTTTCGTGAGCTGCAGCATCCGATGAAGTGAGCTGTAGCTCATGAAAGCTTATGCTCAAGTAAATTGGTTAGTCTCTAAGGTGCCACAAGTACTCCTTTTCTTTTTACTGATAATCTAGGCTTTTTTACTGTTTAAAATTTTCTCCCAGGGTGATGTTAGAATTCTCTGAATCAGAACATCACCTTTTTGTTCTTTTTTTCTGAAATCTTGGGAGCTGCCAGCTGGGAAAGTAGCCACCAAGAACATGTTGTCTCTGTCCTGCCAGAAACTGGGTGTATTTTCAGCTGTACTGGGGCTGCAGGGAGAGGCCCAGTGATGTCAGCAGAGTGCTTTAAACTCTGTCCACTGTGAATGATGATTTCTTCCAAACTCTTCCCTCACTGCTAACTTGCTATCCCTGTGCTGCCATCTTTGCTTTACCTGCCTCTCATGAATAATGAACTTAATTCTGCAAATCATGTATTTATAGTTGGTTTTGTTTTTTTAAATTCACCTTTGTAAGATTATCACTTACCTAGTTGTTTACTGTTGTTGTAGTGGTAGGTGGGTGAGTATAAAGCATTTATTAAAAACATACGTTTTTACTATGCAGGCTGAAATTGAGGCACAGCTAGCTAGAGAGCGAGAAGAAGAGACCCAACAACAGGCAGTCCTTGAACAGGAACGTCGTGACCGTGAGCTTGCGATGAGAATTGCACAGAGCGAAGCAGAGCTCATCAGTGATGAGGCTCAACTTGATTTAGGATTGCGAAGGTATGGTCATTTATTACTCTTACTTTACTTTCAAAACTTTTCATTTACAGATCCTATTGTTATAAAATACCGAGATCTTGTGTTTTTAATGAGGAAATAAAAGTAAAATAGGGCTTTCAAACCAATATATTGGAGTATTTTATTTTCCAAATAACGCTATCAAATTTGTTGAAAATAGCTTATTCAATTTGCAATGTGCATGTAATCATATGAAATCCCTCTTTTGGCACTGGCTAAGTAGCTGTATGATATTTGAGCAAGAGAGGGGTACCTCAGTCTTTGGACAGTCCCAAAGTTTCTATCACCTGGGCTCATTTCACGGTGCTGCTATCAGGCATCTGACTGTTCCTCCTGGTGTGCTAAAGAATAAAGCTACTTTGTGGTGCCTCCAGCGAGACAAGGGGTTAACCACACAAAGGCAGTTAACACGCTGCACTTAAACACAAATATGAAACTTACACAAGCAGACAAATTAAAAATAATAGCTATAAACTTTTATATAGGGATTTGATTGAAGGGACATACAATCTATAAGAATATTGAACGATTAAAAGGATTTTAATTTTATTAATAATACTTTTGAATTACTAAAAACTATGCCAGCAATCACAATAGGTCACGTGACCACACACGCCATAAACCCAAAAGTTTCTCCCCCGTCAGTTTTGTCTGTCCCTCATGTCTCTGGTATGCAGCTGGTGCAGTGGAGACGCGTTGCAAGCCTGTAAGGATATGTCGTTATACGTACACTTTATTATACTGGCAACTGAGCAGGTCTTGATGATCCAGGCAGATGAAAGTCCTTTTGCAGATAGAAGTGCCATAATGATACAATATTAAACCCTAGCTAACTGTCTAACTATAATACAGGGTACTCATTCAGGTTTCTCTTCTGGCTGTGTGGTCAGGAGACTGGTGAAAGCAAGCAGGGCCTCATAAAATATCAGGGTTGAAAGGGACCACAGGAGGTCATCTAGTCCAACCCCCTGCTCAAAGCAGGACCAATCCCCAACTAAATCATCCCAGCCAGGGCTTTGTCAAGCCTGACCTTAAAAACCTCTTAAGGAAGGAGATTCCACCACCTCCCTAGGTAACGCATTCCAGTGCTTCACCACCCTCATAGTGAAAAAGTTTTTCCTAATATCCAACCTAAACCTCCCCCACTGCAACTTGAGACCATTACTCCTTTTTCTGTAATCAGCTACCACTGAGAACAGTCTAGATCCATCCTCTTTGGAACCCCCTTTCAGGTAGTTGAAAGCAGCTATCAAAACCCCCTTATTCTTCTCTTCTGCAGACTAAACAACCCCAGTTCCCTCAGCCTCTCCTCATAAGTCATGTGTTCCAGTCCCCTAATCATTTTTGTTGCCCTCCGCTGGACGCTTTCCAATTTTTCCACATCCTTCTTGTAGTGTGGGGCCCAAAACTGGACACAGTACTCCAGATGAGGCCTCACCAATGTCGAATAGAGGGGAACGATCATGTCCCTCGATCTGCTGGCAATGCCCCTACTTATACATCCTAAAATGCCATTTGCCTTCGTGGCAACAAGGGCACACTGACTCATATCCAGCTTCTCGTCCACTGTAACCCCTAGGTCCTTTTCTGCACAACTGCTGCCTAGCCTAGTCTGTAGCGGTGCGTGGGATTCTTCTGTCCTAAGTGCAGGACTCTGCACTTTTCCTTGTTGAACCTCATCAGATTTCTTTTGGCCCAATCCTCTTAATTTGTCAAGGTCCCTCTGTATCCTAACCCTACCCTCCAGTGTATCTACCTCTCCTTGAGGATTGCTGGATAGACACGATCTATCTGCTCCCTTCTGGAACTATGCCAGCAGTTTTTAGAGATTGGACCCCATGGGCCCAGGGGCCAGTAGGTTAGGTCTCTATATCCAAAGTCCAGAGTCTGATAAGGGCTGGCTACATGGCAAGCAGGCTGCAGATAGTGGCAGGAGAGATGGGCTGTCTCCTGTTGCTCACAGGCAGGTTGCAGGAGGAACGGATTGTCCCCCCTGAGGCTTTTTGGCAGGCTGAGGGGAAAGATAGGCCGGTTGCTAGGCCTGGAAGTGCTACAATCAGGCCAGGTGCAGGGGCCTGGAAGTGCTGTGTGGGAAGGCTGTAGTGAGTCCACCTTTCTCCTCCACTCCCCAGCTGATCTCTGTCAAGTGGAGGGAAAGCAAGGCTATATATACCCTTCCTGGGGCATCTGGGGCCTTGCACAAGGTCAGAGAATGCTTGCTGTGCTGCTTGGCTGTCTTCTGCTCTCTAATTGGGTGCTGGTGACTGCTGTTGTCTCCCTTCTTCCCATTGGTTTGGGGGAGGAGGGTTTCTGGGGTCAGTGGGGGGTTGCGCTCCCCGCCCCTTCAGCTGCTGGTGTGAAGTCAACAGCACAGGACTCGGTGTCATCAATCCCATGGGGGCCCACAAGGTGTGTGTCTTCCCGTCGGGCACTGCCCCCTTGCTAAGGTGGGTGGTGGCTACAATAGAAATGTAAGGCTGGGAGGAACCTAGTTCAATATCTCCTCCTGAGGCAGGATAAAGTATACTTAGACCATTCCTGACAGGTGTTTGTCTGACCTGTTCTTAGAAACCTCCAAAGATGGGGATTCCACAACCTCTCTTGGTACCTTTTTCCAGTGCTTGACTATGCTCATAGTTAGAAAGCATTTACAGATATCTAACCTGAATCTCCCTTGCATTTGTGCATTAATATGACCAGTTCTGTAGGAAACTGCCTTGGTGGAAAAACAATATTTTTCTCACATTTTATTAATTATAGTAGGGATGGCAGCCAATTTCAGTCTTGATTATACAGTCCAATGAGATTAGAAACTCGGATATCACCAGTGTAATGCAGTGTTTGCACTTTCTGGTACTTACATGCTCCCAGTAGCATAACATAAATTCATTTATTGAAAAAAAACAAAAAAACAAAACCCTACCTAGAAGGAAATAGTAGTTCTTCTGTATCTTAACTGGCAAATATAGAATTGGAAATGCATGCATTTAACCTTAACAGAATTAAAAAGCCTATATCAACTGACCTTGTAGGCACGCTATTAAAAGATATAGACCCTCCAAATGCAAAGATTTTTTTAGATAATGTCACAGCATTTGCTTTGTCACTGATATTATGTTGTCTTTTATGTAATTTTATAGGGTATTTACTAATAAACTAGTTAATAAATTTCTTAGACAGCTGACATACATATAACTGATGTATTTTCCACTTGGCTTCCTGTGAGACTGGGCCCTATTCATCTGTTCTTCATTGTGTGTTGAATGCTTTTTTCCCTATGTGACTTGTGGTTACAAAATTCAGTTTAGGGAATCCTGTTCTCCAGATCTTAATTTTACACATAGAAGAACAATACAAGTACTCTTTTTCATAACATTTCACAGAGGTTGCCACTAAAAAGTCAACATTTACTAACAATCACCATACAATAGTTATCTCAGACACTGTTTGGTGTCTGTTGATAAATGTTGATGTTTTAACAGCAACCACTGTAACTTGCAGATGGAAATTCAAGTGTGATACTTATTTACACAGGCAGAGTTCTGGAAGCTTTCACTTGCTCCCTTTTCTTTAGTTTCCTGTACAAGCTATGCTATTTTTATCAGTGTCTCTCAAATCAAAGAGCAACTTTTCAAAACCATGTGTAGGAATGCAAAATGAGTCAATTAAGGTATGCAGCTCTACATGATGATAATGAGGGCAAGTTTGTGGCAGACAGATCAACTTCTGTAGGTTTGAATCAATAATAGATCTTATTCTTCAAAGTGCTTCCATTTCCCTGACTTTCTCTTAACCTGTGAGGGTGAAGAATGAGGTTTAGGTTTATGGTCCCAATTGGATATTCTATATACATATATTTGTTTTGAGGAGGTTTAGGGCCTTCCGGAACTCTGCTTGAGGATTTGCTTTTAGATGACAGACCAAGATACATGGTTCCCAGGAAAGGAAGAAGCAACCAGGCCAGTGAAGCTTTTCAACAGCTGAGAGGAAGAAGTAGAGCTGCACCAGAGGCACCTAGAAATGCTGGGTTCAAGGGAAGGATCTGAGCAACCCCTCTATTTTTAAAGTCCTTACATTAAATAGGGAAGTGGGGTGGGATATATGAGAGGTATTAGTTCCCTAACCTTCCCTCCGTCAAGTTTGAAAAGGGAGTAGATAGACATGTCCCTTAGTGCCAAGAAAGAGGCAGAAATTGGAGCCCAGGAAGGAGGACTAGTTGGCAAGTAATCTTCCTTGCAAGAGGGAGAGGAGAAGATGGGAGAAGGAAGAGCAGGGAGAGGTATGGCAGTGTAACTGCATTGCAAGAGATTCACTCAAACTCTGATCTTCCCCACTTTTCCTGCTGCCAGAGGATGTGCCTGGCCTTTCTGTCTTCCCTGCCTGGGATGCCCTTTGAAGCACATAGGATGAGTAGAGAAAACGGATGCTTAACCTTCCCTTTCCTCAGAACTTCTCCAGTTTCTCTGTCTATTCAGGTGGTAGGGGAAGGAATCCTCTGCTTTGAGCCACTGGAAAGGGAGCAAGGGTTTGGACAGCTTAATGTGGCAACATAGTGTCACTAGTGATCTCAGGATATCCTAGACACACCTGAAAAACAATCTACCCATTTTGAGCTATAACTGAGTCTCTTCCTCCCTTTTTTTTGTTTGTGTGCATTCGCACATACACATGGTGAGGGTTGAGAACACAGCAACACTGTCTAGGCTCGGAATAAGTGAGTGCAACCACACTTAAAAACCAAAATACTTTTGAATGGGAAGTTTTGACACTTTACAAAAATGTCCATCTTGTTTTCCATCAGTGTAAATCCTTTCTTAGATTGGTTTCTTCACTGCATTTATAGTTGAAATACTCTGCCTTTGTTATAACTTTCTTTGAAGCATTAGCAAACTAATTTAATTTCTAACTGCTCGTGTATAGGCACCTAGAAGACTTGCTTAGAAAAGTTGTGGAAATTTTGTTCGGTCTGAATCAGCTGTTTTCAAACTTCATTGCATCGTGACCCCCTTCTGACAATAAAAATTACTACATGACCCCAGGAAAGAGGGCCTGAAGACTGAGCCCGCCCTACCCCTGCCTTCCGAGCTCCACTGCCCTGGGCAGCAGGGGGCCAAAGCTGAAGCCCAAGGGCTTCTGCCCTGGGCAGGGGGCATGTAACCTTAGCCCTGGGTGGTGGGGCTTGGGCTTGGGCCCTGAGCGGTGGGGCTCGGGCCTGGGCCCCAGCAAGTCTAACACCAGCCTTGGCGACCCCATTAAAGTGGAGTCATGACCCACAGTTTGAGAACCCCTGGATAAAACCATTGAGTTCAGCAAGTTTTGTTTTTGTTGTTTAAAAAATATCCTTTTACACAGATCCTCACAAGGCATTTTAGTCATGTTGGCTGCAGGGAGAGGTTTGAAATTTGAAGCATTGCATGGAAATAGTGCTTAGAGAGAAGAAATTCCTTTGTGAGATTTGGAGAGGCGGGAACTAAACATAACAAGTTAAGCATTGAAAAATCACTGCTGAACATTCTTGCTCAGTGGGTATTTGTTAAAATGTAAGCAGACCCGAACATGTGTCTTCCTTTGGGGCAGATGAACTGCACATTCCAACATGCATAGGCTTACACTGCTGTAACTTACACTTCCTTGTCTCCCCTCCCCCACACCACATTCAACCTTATTGTTGCATAACATACTAAGTATGCTGAACTCATCCAGCCTCACTGCCTCTCCCGTGCTTTGCATAGCATTTCCACAAACCATTTTCGTTTTACTTTTGCATCATGATATGAGCAAAAGTATTTTTTCATAGAACTATACTCCTTTTGGAGTACTTAATAATCGGCACTAGGAGCTTTTTTAACCAAAAGCCATGTGACAATACGATAGTATGTTCTGTTTCTAAGGACAACTAGTAGTGACTAATATGTTCTGCCCTATGGTGCTGTTCTCCACTCCCAAAAAAATAAAAAAAATCAATCTGTAGCATGTCCTTCTGTAAACGGCCTCAATTTTTATTCAGTGTGTACACATTCTGTTTGACTTTTATAGCTAGTCCCTATTTTACTAATCTTCTCAAGTTGATAAGTACTTAAAATAAATAGGGTATGTACTGTGTGTGTGAAATACATGCTTGAGTAAAATCACAGCACTGTAAAATCATAAAAATAGCTTATTCCTCTTTGCACCATATTGTATTATATTTTTATCACTTTCAGGTTAAGTAAATGAATACATTGCTATTTTGTTTTCTTATTCTATTGACATTTACTGGCTTGGTTACAGTATCTGGTACCAAAATACACACTAACCCTTTTTAATTTTGGCTAGTCTATCACTCTTGAATATGTTGCATATTTCTGGAGAGAAATCTAAATATGTGTGTATTTAATATCTGTGTACTGTACGGATGTATGCAATATGGATTACTGTTGATACTGTATTTGTGTACATTCATGATGTGGGTCTATATTGTGACAAACCATTTCAATTCTAAGTGTCTTTTCACAGATTGGATACTGAAGTTATTCAGCCTGTTCCAGTAGTTGCTAAGTAAGAATTGTTTCATTTTTTTTTTAGTCTGCTCAACCACACACAAGTGCATCTGTTGCATGTCTGAGTCTTTGATTCAGAAAGATGAAATCTATCTATTCTGTACAAATAAGTAAATTCCAGGTTATAATGTGAGAGTGTAAAACAGCCATGGTGAAGTGAGATGGACATCTATAAATGGAGTAAGGCTTTTCTGAATTATTTTAATTTCACTTTTTCTAATCGTGTTACTCTGATCAATAAGTTCAGAAGATTAAAGAAGAAAAAAAGGCTTCATAATCCTGAGTCTAGATCAAATAAAATCATTAGATGATAAATCAGAGGAGGATGGGAGAGAGGGAAAAGTTGAACTGATTTGTCCTCTTGACATTTCAGATTATTAGAAAGTTAATTAGGAAATTGCCAGACTAACCTAAATATCTTCTGTTTGCAGAGTCAATGGAACAAAGCCTCAAATGACTGCGTATGATACTTTATTTTCACTGAGTTTTGCACTACTTTCTAATAATAATAATAATAATTAATAATAATAATAATTCTCTTATTAGAAGAAATTATTGTATTGTCCTTTTATTATTTATCTGTTCCCCTATAATAGTAAGCATTGTTATACATTGACCTTTGATAATCAATTTTAATACTTCATAGCTCATACTTTGCTTATGTCTAAGAAATGTTTAAAGTTAATTATAGAGTATGTAGATTCAGTATCTGGCAAATACCATGAATTTTAACCATCCCATATGAAAGAGGCAAACATTCAGAAGGAATTACCACAATATAAATGAGCATTTGGTTGAAGTTGATTGCTCCTGCATTAGTTTTATCTTAGACATAATATACCATCAGTCATAACAGACCTTATTAATATTTGAATATAACACTTTTCTTATGTACACTTATCAATTTTCTTATAGGGAACAAATGGCCAAAGAAATGTCAGATGTTTTGTCTAGGTGGGTGAATAGACCGTCCAAAATTAATTTAATCACTCAATTAAACGAAATCATAAACTGAAATTTCTCAATGAAATAAATCAACCTTTTCTTTTGGATGAAATTGCCGTATCAGTATGCTTCCTATTCAAAATCATTATCTGATTTCTTTCTTTAATTATTTTGCCATGACGTTTATTTGATTGCATAAACATGCTCAGAAGGAAATTATCAGTAAATTGCACGTTAAGGTTTCTGTTTGAATAACTTCAAAAGATAAAGAAAAGCTTTGAAGAGCATTCTTTTTCCACTATATCTTAGATGACACCAGTGGTGAGCTGGAGCCAGTTCGCACTGGTTCACTAGGGCCGGTTGTTAAATTTAGAAGTCCTTTTAGAACCGGTTGTTCCCGCTCAGGCCCAGGGAGGCAGAGCGGAGGTGAGCTGGGGCGGGGGGGTGCGCGAGGAGGGCCACCCGTGCCGCAGCAGGTAACCCAGGGGTGTGGGGGGGATTGCGCAGGGGAACTGCTCCCCGCCCCAGCTCACCTCTGCCATCCTCGGCCTGAGTGGGAAGCTGCAGCCTGCTTCTCAGTCCCCCCTGGCTTCCCGCTGCACAGCTGATTTGCAGGAAGCCAGCCGGGGGGCACAGAGAAGCAGAGCGGGGTGGTGGGTTCAGGGGAGGAGGCCTAGGCGGAGCAGAGGTGAGCTGGGGCCAAGTGCAGGGCGGGGAGCTGCTGGTGGGTGCAGAGCTCAAATTTTCCCCGTGGGTGCTCCAGCCCCGGAGCACCCAGGGAGTCGGTGCCTAAGGCACCTTTTGATGTGATCAGTGGGGGGAGCGGTCGCTCCCCCTGCTCCCCCCCAGCTACGCTCCCCCACCCCTAGGAGCCAGAGGGACCTGCTGGATGCTTTCTGGGAGCTGCCCAAGGTAAGCACCGCCGGGACTCCCCACCTTGCCCCCCGGAAGATGCCTCTGGCTTAGGGGTGGGGTGGGCACCCACTACGGTGGCCCACGAGACCCTCCTGCCCAGTTCTTGGGGCAGTCAGGGGAGTGGGGTGGATGGGGCAGGGGTCCTGGGGGGGCATCAAGGAATGCGGGGGGGTTGGATGGGGCAGGGATCCAAGGGGGCGGGAGTGGGCAACGACCCCCTCGTGGGTTGAGGAGGGAACCTGTTATTAAGATTTTGGCAGCTCATCACTGGATGACACTGACAAGTTTCCAAAATTTTCGGGCACCATGCTTACAAGTTCAGAATAGTGTTAATAAGGACATAAAAAGTGTTATGTTTATGTAACCATAAGTAGCTTTTTAATAAGAAATTAAATCCAGACATAATTCCATTTCAAACAAAATGAAATCTGAAGCACTAAAACACAAAATGCCAGATGGTGTCTGTTCAGCAATCTTGGTATAATGTGGCAGCTTTATAGACAATGCAGGAATGAATGAGTATACAGGATAACCTGTATATTCTAAGTTAAAATTCTGTTTTATTGAGTTACTAACTGAAAGGGATCTTTGGTAACTTCAAGGATAAAAAGCAGCCTTATGACATGCTGTCTGAAGTTCACATGAAATCTTTCATTCTTTTACATTTTTAAAAACAAACCCTTCAGAAAACAAGATATTATGCTGTGTGTATACGATCTTAAGATATTAGTATGTTTGTTGTGGCATTTCTTAATTGTAGTGCTGATAGTAGTGAACACAGCAGATGCTTACATTTGCACAAAAACATTATATGCAGTATTTTTGAACAGGAGAAAAGGAAGATTAGCCCATCCAATTGAAATTGCTGGGGGAACATAGATAGGGAGGTTGTAGAATAACTACGTAAGAACTGAGCTGAGTCACTGGAGTTAACATGCGTTCCGCAAGCTAAGGGCATCACAAGAACTTTGGCCAAAAGTGGTCGGAGCACAGTTTTTAAGTTCTGTCCATAACCTGGTATTTTTAGTATACATTAGTGTGACTGGTAACTAGTTAAATTCCATTGTTTAGAAACATTTGATTCTTCTTTGAGTGATGGTCCCTATATTTATTCCACACATGAGATATGCGCTTGAGTTTGGAATTTCTTATAAGCAGTGTCCATTGGCTTGCATGTGCTTCGTAGATCTTTGTGCTCCTAGCTGATGGCATAAAGGACGGTGGAGGCCGATTCCTCTCCAGATACTCCTTACCGCCATGTGGTGTGAGTCATTCTATTTGGTGTCCTCAGCTCCTTTTTACGGCATCATTCCTTTATGAATTATGTATAGTTAATTTTTGTAGTTTTTATAGTATAGCATAGATAATTAGATAACATTATTTCCCCCTGCCCTGGAACTTTCCCCCCAAGAAGTCTGGGATTCTGCCCAGGATCCAGGGGTTCAAAAACTGTGTTTCCTGTCCTCACTCCTTTACTGTGAGCAATGAACATCAATGCTGCTTCAACTGCCTGGGTGAGGCTCACATTTCTGCTAAGTGCAGCATCTGCCACGCTTTTCCCCCACAGAACTTGAGAGTCGGGAACTGAGACTCAGAAAACACCTCATGGAGAATGAAGGCAATGAAGCCCCAATCTGATCTGGGCTGTGGACCCTTCCACACACACTCTAATTCAGCTTCAACAAGCAGGCAGTGCCCCTCTGAGCATGAGTTGAGGAACAGAGGCTAAGTCTCTTAAGCCTAAAGAGAAGGCTTCACAGGAGAGTAAGGGGCATTCTCATAGACATAAGGACAGTCATTTATGTCTGAAAAGAAGGGATCCCTCCCTGACCCCCTCAGGAGAGCCAACACGCATGGGTGCTAAGCTCTTCAGCCCCACTAAATCTTCTTGACAAGTCAAGAGGGCACCCAAGGATATGGATCCATGCTTCCAACACTGGCTCTAGTGATGAAGACACATGATAGATAGCTCCTGGTGCTTCAATCCACTTTGGGAAACAAACCATCGACAACAGCAATGTGGCCCTGGAGGAAGCCAACCACCATGTGACCAGAGAGGCTCCAGCTCCCCCAATGGATTCTCCTCATACTCCTCATGGTCCGAGATGTCTCCCTCCCTGGAGGACATCTTTTGCTCTCCCCCATCCACATTCACCATTTCTATTGGGTACATCCATATTCCAAGATGATGTTACACGGGAGGAGGAATCTAGCACAAGGAGATGGAATGGGGGGACAGTTATATCTGCCAGCCTACAAGCACAGCCATTGGTACCATTGGTCCCACCGGTGACCAGGTATCCAACCTTCTCTTCCGATGAGTTGAGGGCTCCCCAGGAGTCTATGCGGCATGGAGGAGATGTCACCCTGGACACAGGTGATAGAAGGTCAGGATTCAGGCCTCCAAACTGACATGGTTGGCCAAGGGACAGGGGCTACCCTGTGCCATGGGGTCCCCCTCCTCCAGTGGATCCATCTTATTGGCAATACTGGGGATCGTGGGAGCCCTACCCCCAGACAGCCAGGATCTATGCACGATTCCTACTTAACATTGCCTGGCCCTACACAATTGGCCCCGCTAGCATAGTCAAAGGAGGATGGTGAGCCAGATCTGACTGGTTCGTGGAGCAGTCTGTTCAGTGTCACTGGATGAGGTGGTCACTCCATCTTTTTTATCTCCACCGGATGACTTTAAAAAGTACCAAGAGCTCATGCGCAGGGTAGCAGCAGTGCTACAGATCCAGCTGGAGGAAATTCAGGAGCCTTCGCACAGCTTACTAAACATTCTGCACCCCCGCCAGTCCCTGTAGAATGGCCCTCCCTGTCAATGAAGTTATCATGAACCCAGCAAAGGCAGTTTGGCACACCTCTGCTTCTTGTGCTCCCACCCCTAAGAGGACCAAGAAGCACTGACTGCAGTGTCCCATCCAAGCGGGGAGAGTTCTTGTTCTTTCACCTCCTGCCAAACTCGCTGGTGGTATATGTGGCTACAGAGTGGTCCAAGCAACAGCACCCAAAGGATACTCCCTCTTCTGCCTCCCTCCAGGTCAGAATCTTGATAATTATTAGGCCCTCATATCCAAATATAATTTTATCAATTATGCTAGATTTCTAGAGTTTAAGGACAAGCTCTGGAGGATCGATCCCACTTTCAGGTCTTAGTAGATGAGGGCAAATTGATGGCAAAATTCACTCCAACTCATGGTGAATGTAGCAGATGCCACATTGAGGGAGATGCTGTGGCCATTGTCATGAGGAGAGACTTGTGGTTGCAATCCTCAGGTTTCCCTATAGAGCTGCAGCGTACTATCCAAGATCTTCCCTTCGATACTATCTACGTATTCCACAACAAAATGGATGAGTCTCTCCACTCCCTCAAAGACTCGAACAGCGTTCACTTGCTTAGCATTTATACCACAAGAGGAAGCATCATAGATAGTGCTATAGGGCAAGACCAATTCCTCAGGCTTTTATCATCAACTTCCTCAGGAGCCACCAGGCAAGAGACAGGGGGTGTATAGACCTAGGAACCTAGCCTCTGCAACATCCACTGCCAGTTTGTACTCTAATCCCTAGGTGAAGCCTTTCTTTTGATGGGACTGTCAAGACCCATGTCCCTTTATTGATACTCTTCATTCCCCTGTTCAGATTGTTTGGAGGCCACTTTACCCGGTTTGTCAAAGACTGGAGCACCCTCACTACACATAAATGGGTATTAGACATTATCTGTGGAGGCTATCTAGTTGAGTTTCTGATCTCTCCTTCCCACAAATGCCCTGTCTCGTTCTTCTTCAGGAACCACTCTCACAAGGAGATTTTAGAACAGAAGGTTAACTCCCTGCTTCTTAAGGGAGCCATAGAAAAGGATTCCTCTCAAACCATGGGAAGGTATTCTATTCTCCTTACTTCCTGATCCCAAGAAGAATACAGAATGGAGGCCAATTTTCAATCTTTGTCAGTTAAACAAGTTATTTTGAAAACTAAAATTCCTCATGATCTCCTTGGCATCAATAATTCCCTCGTTAGAGGAGAGTGCATAGTTTGCAGCTCTTGACATGAAAGATGCATATTTTCATATAGATATCCATGTGGTCCACAGGAGGTACCTTGAGTTTCTCTTCTCCCAAGACCATTAGCAATTCAAAGACCTCCCCTTCAGTTTGGCCAGAGCACCCAGGGTGTTCACAAATCCATTTTGACCCCCATGAGGTGCATATACTTCACAGGGGCAATGTTAGACTCAACTATAGCAAAAGTGTATCTACTTCTTGAAAGGTTTCTGGCCATGAGCACACTCATACACCAGATTGCTATCACACCCAGGACATCAGTAAGACCTTGCCCTTCTCTCCTCGGCCACATAGCTTTGTGCACACACATGAAACCATTCTCCAGGCTACATCTGTGATGCCTACAAGCCAGGCTTCTCTCCATATACTCACCAGAAAAAGGCACCGTAAATGAAAAGGTCACAATTCTGCCCAAGATGTTAGGCTTTGTTGTCTAGTGGTCAAAACCAGAGAATTTTTGGGTAGGGTTCCCTTTCCTCACACTGATATCTGAAGCCACCATCATTACTGACACCTCCCTCTTAGGTTGGAGTGTGCACATGCATGATCATATGGCACAAGGAGTTCAGAATACATATCAACTTACTAGAACTCAGGGAAGTCTGTTGGAACTGCAATGCCTTCCACCTGCTCATCCAATCCAGACATGTTCAGATAATGTCGGACAATATGACAACAGTATTTTATATAAACAAGATCTCTTTGTGCATGGAGGTAGTAACCACCTGGAATCGGTGCATCAAACATCACATGACCCTATCAGCAGCATACTTACCAGGGTGCAAAGTTCCCTAGTGGACTGCCTGAGCAGACACTTTTTCTGTGAATCACAAATAGAAAAGTCATGATTCAGTTCTCAAAGACATCTTCACTCAATGGGGAATGCTGTCCTGGGACCTTTTTGCCTCACAGGCAAACAGGAAGCTTCCTTTATACTGCTCCAAAGCAACCCTGGGCAAAGACTTGTTGGGAGATGCCCACCTAATGTCGTGGAATGGTCTCCTGGAGTATGCCTTCCTTCCAGTTCTTTTGATACCACAAGTTGTATGGAAGATCCACTAAGATAGAGCTCAAGTCAACCTTATCACACTCAACTGGCCGAGATAGTTCTGGTTCATGGATCTGATGAAGCTCTCAGTGCATGAACATCCCCATGTTTCTGGACCTTCTAATGTAGTACTGGGACAAGGTCACACACCCCAGTCTGAGGCAGCTGCAACTTGGAGCCTGTTGGTTGGATGCACTTTGGTGATATAATGCTCATGTTCCAAAAGGGTCAAATGCATCTTTAACTAAAGTAGCAAAGATTCTACAAGAAGCTGTTACTCAACTAAATGGAAGCATTTTTACACTTGGACTCATTGATGTTCATTTTGTTCCAGACTCCATCGGAATTTCTGATATCTTAGAATATCTCCTTACCCTCAACTCTTTGAATCTTGCATTCAGTTCCCTGTGGGTGCATTTAGCTGCAATCAGTGTGTTCCATCCTCCTGTGGATTCTCAGATCGTTCACACTCCCTGAGTGGATTCTCAGATTCTTTCCACCATTGGTGAAGTTTTCACCTCAGTGGTATCTCAATTTTGTTCTATCATCACTCTCCCTAAGACTCTGAGTCACTGGCCACATGCTCTATGATCCATCCTTCCATGAAGGTGGCCTTTTTGATAGCTATAGCGTCGGCCAGAAGAGTCAATGAACTGGGAGTGCTTATGACAGGCCCACCATAAACTACATTCCATAAAGAAAAGATCTTGCTACGCCCCCACCTGAGATTCAAACCTACAGTGGTTTCCGAGTTTCAGATGAGTCAGGTCATCCACTCACCCGTATTTTTTCCTAAGCCATGTGCCCTGCAAGAGGAGAGAAGACTGCATTTTCTGGACATCTGGAGCACTTTAGCTTTTTATCCAGTGTGACAGAGTCAGGCCAGATGGCTATAGGAGAGTAATAGAAGGCAGATATATTAGCCCCAGGCTGAGTAGGTCCCTTTTCCCTGGGTAAGGTAACAGGGAAGGTTCCAGAACAATCAGGAACCTTCTGGAGACAATTAAGACAGGCTGATTAGAACACCTGCAGCCAATCAAGAAGCTGCTAGAATCAATTAAGGAAGGCTAATCAGGGCACCTGGGTTTTAAAAAGGAGCTCACTTCAGTTTGTGGTGTGCGTGTGAGGAGCTGGGAGCAAGAGGCACTAAGAGCTGAGAGTGAGAACACGGAATGTTGGGGGAGTGAGGTGTACAAGCATTATCTGACACCAGGAGGAAGGTCCTATGGTAAGGATGAAGAAGGTGTTGGGAGGAGGCCATGGGGGAGTAGCCCAGGGAATTGTAGCTGTCACACAGCTGTTCCAGGAGGCACTCTAGACAGCTGCATTCCACAGGGCCCTGGGCTGGAACCCGGAGTAGAAGGCGGGCCTGGGTTCCCCCCAAATCCTCCCAACTCCTGGTCAGACACAGGAGTCATCGACCTGGACTGTGAATTCAGAAAAATGGCCAAGATGAGGGCTGCCGTGAAGCTCCAAGGCGAGCAAATCCGCCAATAAGCGCAAGACCCACCAAGGTAGAGCAGGAACTTTGTCACACCACATAGAACAAAAGACATTAGAAAGACACTGAAACTATTTGTTTCCATTGCAGAGCAATCAAGAAATCACCGTTTATCGGCTTAGAGACTTTTGAAATGGATCTCGGGTTATATTACCCTTTGTTACCAACTAGCTGGCATTCTCCTCCTACCCACAACCTCCCAAGAGGTAAAAGCTCATTCTACCAGGGGGCAAGCTACTTCAGCTGCATCTCTGAGACATACCCATACTAGAGAGATGTGTAGGAGAGCTACTTGCAGCTCTTTGCATACCTTTCACAAGACATTATCCCCTGGTGCAGTTATGAACTGCGCAGACAGCTGTGGGGACAGCAGTACTACAAACTGCTATCACTTCTGCCTCCTCACACCCACCATCTGTTTGCTTACTGTTTGTTAATCTTCCATGTGTGGAACACACATAGGGACCATCACCCAGGGAAGAAATGGAGGATTTTATCTGGAACTGGAGGTTCTTCGAGATGTGTGGTCCCTATCTGATTTCCACTACCCACCCTCTGTCCCCTCAGTTGCAGATTGGTTATATTGTAGTAAGAATGGGAAACTGGACAGGCATCAGCCCACACAGTCCATTATGCCCTCATTAGGGAGCACAGGAGAGCTACATGTGGGCCAACGGATGCTGCTTGCAAGAAATTCTGGACTCAGGCACATAATGCACTTGTGTATATCCCATGTGGAATACAGATAGGGACCAGCCATCTTGAAGAACCTCCAGTTACAGGTAAGTAAGCTCCTTTTTGAGACTGAATTTTAATAATCAACTGCCATTCTGATTTTGGTCCATACCCAATATTTGGATTGTGAGTACAGTAATGAAGACTAACATTATGAAGTGAGTGTTCTTGTTCTTACTACTTCCAGGCTATTTAAAACCATGTAGAAAAAAACAAAGTGGTGATCTCAGCACAGAGTAGTACTGTAATGGAAAGGCTAAGCCATTCAATTGGATTAACATTCTTAAAGATGACTTGTTTGACCAGAGACCTTCTGGCCTACTTCTGTTGATCTAAACTCTGTAGGGGATTCTTAGGAGTGATGGATGATGTTGCTAAATAAGGAAAATCCTCAGGATTTGTCAAATTAATGGTTCAGGAAGGTTAGACATGTAGCGGAAATTACATTTAACAACAATCCTTTAATGACATACTCCTGATACTTTAACAGTGTATTAAAATATTTTTTAAAAGTAGTCTTTCATTTAGTCATTTGTTTCACAGGTGAGATTTTATATACATATTTTATATTAATGTCTTGTAATTATAGAGGGGGGGGGAAATGTTTTCAAAATGTATTTCAACTTTGTATTGTTTAGTGGATGAAGAATATAACTTCTGTATGAACTTGTCACATGTGTAGTAATATTTGTAATTGAGGGCTGTCATTACAAGTCAGTAAGTGCACATGAGAATGGTCATAACAGGTTGGAGATTGCTTTAAAGAGTAAGGAGTTGCAGAGTTAATCATTTACATGTGAGTTGTTGTTTGAGTTGCTGTTAACAAGGATGTTTGCATAAACTAGCTGGTTTTATTCTATCCCCTTGATGATTATTTGTGTATGTAGTATTCTGTCTGCTCCAAGGACTATCACAACTAGATGCCCCATTTCACTGGAGAAATCCCAAATAGAATCTCTCTCATTAGTGAGTGTGAAGTTACACAAGTTGTCCAAACACTTATAGCTGAATAAGCTTCCATGATTAATATATTTTTGTATAAATTACATAATATATTAAAATTAATATAATTATATCTTGGTAATTTTGGAAGTGTAATACACTCTAGGAGTTTGGAGAACTTGTGTAACTTCATAAAAACAAAATGAGACTATATCTAGATATCACTCTGTACTTTACAGAAAAGTAAACTTTCTGTCACATACATATACCTAGTTGCATTCTAATGATATTGTACTCATGCAAAGACATGACTACAATACAAAGTTGCACAAAAAGAACATGGTATATTGTTTCTTATGTTCATTTTTTTTAGTGATATGCCTATATCTAGTGATGTGCTACCCTGGTAATAACCTCAACCCCTGGCCTGGAGAATGGATCCTCCCAGAGTTTGAGATAATTTAGTCTGCTTCCTGGTTTATTCCTGGGCTTTAGTAGAGGCTACCAAACTCTTGTATCTGTTATCTCAAATCACTCAACAATTCAACATGTTCTGTCATTCACTAGGGATGGTGATGCTGCAATCCCAATTTGAGTCGTGTTAATGCACAGGATAATCACAGATATGAAGAGAGTGCTTTCATCCCTCAGTCATAATTGCTAAGAGCGAAAAATAAAGATATTATCTGTATTATTGTTCAGAATCAAATGACAGTAGTATATTATAGGATATTAAATTTCTCTGCCTTGAATGTACTACAGTGAAGACTGATATATTTGAAAAATCATCAAAGTATCAAGTTAGGTCATTTTATCATTTGTCTGGGCCTGATGTAGTTAGTCCTAACTTTCATGGATTACCATGGAGTCCTATGTCTTTCAGCCTTTGTTCTGTGAATGGCGGTGTCTTGTGGCCTTTCCATCCATGTTACTTAATGCTGATTTTTTGTGAATAAGTGAGACACTTTAAAGTTACTTTAATTTAGAATTAATTTTATTTCTTCTATTACATTGGGAGTTTTGGATGAAACATTGATTATTTTATTTATTCTCTGTGTTTTTAGACATTGTAAGGTGTTTCCCTTTAAATTTTGTTCTTTTCTACTTTGTCATTTTCCCTCACCCTTGTTTTGCTAGTGCAACTTAAAATTTACTTTGCTGTTGTTGTTTACTGCCTTTATTCTGCATCAGTATTACTGATGTCCTCAGGACTATATGTAGTTCTGGGAACAGTTTATATTTAAAAGCTGCTGCAAAAAGAGTAGTGGAATACACACAGCCTTGTTTTCAGCAAGCCACACTTATATATTAACTTCTAGTTTGTTTTAATCTCTTTGCAAATGAGCAAATTGAACATTTAGAATACAAAGTACATAACAAAATATATTTGAGGTAAGTCAGATTTTGGATCTAAATTATACTCCGACTCGAGTTTCTTTTTAATAATACCAATATGTTACAATAAAGATATATTATGCTGCTGGAAGTTATGAGGTGAATTTTATTTTGTCTTTTTTGCATTCAGCTCTTAGAACATATAATGTTTTTCAATGTAATGCATATTGCATAGAGATGATTGCGCAATCTGCTTATCCTGTTGTCTCTAATATTTCTTCTCACTCTCCTTTCCTTTCTGTACATTGAATATTATTATTATTGTTTATTGGTTATTATTGTTATAACTGTAGGGGCCCTGTAGTTCAAGCCACAAAAGCTGCGGCTGGCACTAAGAAGCATGATCTTAGTAAGTGGAAATATGCAGAACTTCGTGATACAATCAATACTTCCTGTGGTAAGTTTGTGTTTGCTTGGGACTGAGGGGGATTGTGTTCCAATAGTACAATAAATCTATCCCATCTTTCACCAGGACAGAATTTTGAACTCACTAATTTAGTCTCAGATGAAAAACTAACTTGAATGACTTTTCTCCAAAGGAGAGAGCAAATATGCCATTTCCCTTTGAGGAAACAGATGCTATTATGTTACCTGTTATATTCATAGTTGTACCTGTGAAATTAATACACTTCAGTCAGGAGTAACTTGCTATAAATCCTTAATGACATTGTTTAAAAATAATTTCTATTTCAGTGAAATGGAACTAAATACATGTGGTTTTACCCTGAATTTGTAAGATCTTCTAAGTTTATAACTAATTTCTTGCCTTCACCAAAACTAAAAGGAACATAATGAGTTACTTTAAAACACAATCTAGATGTGTTGACATTGTAGCTGATCAAATTAGTATTTGCTTAATTTTCTCAGAAGCTACATCTTATCTATATAATACTTAGATATTTTCAGTATCATGAAGAGATGAACTAATTTGTAATAACAAGGAGTCTGGTGGCACCTTAAAGACTAACAGATTTATTTGGGCATTCTTCAGATGCATCATTTTCTGGATACAGACTAACAAGGCTAACCCCCTCAACCACCCCGATAATAGATTCATAGATTCATAGATATTTAGGCCAGAAGGGACCTTATGATCATCTAGTCTGACCTCCTGCACAATGCAGGCCACAGAATTTCACCCACCACTCCTAAAAAAGACCTCACACCTATATCTGTGCTATTGAAGTCCTCAATTTGTAGTTTGAAGACCTCAAGGAGCAGAGAATCCTCCAGCAAGTGACCCGTGCCCCATGCTACAGAGGAAGGCGAAAAACCTCCAGGGCCTTCCAATCTGCCCTGGAGGAAAATTCCTTCCCGACCCCAAATATGGCGATCAGCTAAACCCTGAGCATATGGGCAAGATTCATCAGCCAGATACTACAGAAAATTCTTTCCCGGGTAACTTGGATCTTACCCCATCTAAAAACCCATCACAGGCCATTGGGCCTATTTACCATGAATATTTAATTACCAAAACCATGTTATCCCATCATACCATCTCCTCCATAAACTTATCGAGTTTAATCTTAAAGCAAGATAGATCTTTTGCCCCCACTACTTCCCTCGGAAGGCTATTCCAAAACTTCACTCCTCTGATGGTTAGAAACCTTCGTCTAATTTCTAATCTAAATTTCCTAGTGGCCAGTTTATATCCATTTGTTCTTGTGTCCACATTGGTACTGAGTTTAAATAATTCCTCTCCCTCTCTGGTATTTATCCCTCTGATATATTTATAGAGAGCAATCATATCTCCCCTCAACCTTCTTTTAGTTAGGCTAAACAAGCCAAGCTCCCTGAGTCTCCTTTCATAAGACACGTTTTCCATTCCTCGGATCATCCTAGTAGCCCTTCTCTGTACCTGTTCCAGTTTGAATTCATCCTTCTTAAACATGGGAGACCAGAACTGCACACAGTATTCCAGGTGAGGTCTCACCAGTGCCTTATATAACGGTACTAAAACCTCCTTATCCCTACTGGAAATACCTCTCCTGATGCATCCCAAGACGACATTAGCTTTTTTCACAGCCATATCACATTGGCAGCTCATAGTCATCCTATGATCAACCAATACTCCAAGGTCCTTTTCCTCCTCCGTTACTTCTAGTTGATGCGTCCCTAGCTTATAACTAAAATTCTTGTTATTAATCCCTAAATGCATGACCTTACACTTCTCACTATTAAATTTCATCCTATTCCTATTACTCCAGTTTACAAGGTCATCCAGATCCTCCTGTAGGGTATCCCTGTCCTTCTCTAAATTAGCAATACCTCCCAGCTTTGTATCATCTGCAAACTTTATTAGCACACTCCCACTTTTTGTGCCCAGGTCAGTAATAAAAAGATTAAATAAGATTGGTCCCAAAACTGATCCTTGAGGAACTCCACTGGTAACCTCCCTCCAACTTGACAGTTCACCTTTCAGTAGGACCCGTTGTAGTCTCCCCTTTAACCAATTCCCTATCCACCTTTCAATTTTCCTATTGATGCCCATCTTATCCAATTTAACTAATAATTCCCCATGTGGCACAGTATCAAACGCCTTACTAAAATCTAAGTAAATTAGATCCACTGCGTTTCCTTTATCTAAAAAATCTGTTACTCTCTCAAAGAAGGAGATCAGGTTGGTTTGGCACGATCTACCTTTTGTAAAACCATGTTGTATTTTGTCCCATTTACCATTGACTTCAATGTCCTTAACTACCTTCTCCTTCAAAATTTTTTCCAAGACCTTGCATACTACAGATGTCAAACTAACAGGCCTATAATTACTTGGATCACTTTTTTTCCCTTTCTTAAAAATAGGAACTATGTTAGCAATTCTCCAATCATACGGTACAACCCCTGAGTTTACAGATTCATTAAAAATTCTTGCTAATGGGCTTGCAATTTCTTGTGCCAATTCTTTTAATATTCTTGGATGAAGATTATCTGGGCCCCCCGATTTAGTCCCATTAAGCTGTTTGAGTTTCGCTTCTACCTCAGATATGGTGATGTCTACCTCCATATCCTCATTCCCATTTATCATGCTACCATTATCCCTAAGATCCTCTTTAGTCTTATTAAAGACTGAGGCAAAGTATTTGTTTAGATATTGGGCCATGCCTAGATTATCCTTGACCTCCACTCCATCCTCAGTTTTTAGCGGTCCCACTTCTTCTTTCTTTGTTTTCTTCCTATTTATATGACTATAATCTGTAATATGATAATCTGTAATAGTCCTTTATATTGTATTATAATTGTTACCTTGTGTCAATTATGAACAATTGGTTTATTTCTTGGAAAAGATATCTATCTTAAGGCTAATGGATGTATCTGCCAGATGCCTCATTCCTCCTTGGATAGCTTAGATAGAAATCTATCCATTCTCAAGATTTGTTTTTAAACCACTGAATTAGCCTTAAATTTGAGCCTTTTCTTTTATAATTTTTGAGTTTTTGGATTAAGGCACTGTTGGCTGCAGACTAGGGCGTGCAGTGGGTTAATGCACTTAGCTGTTCACCTCTGGTGAACCCAGTTCAAATCCTCTTAGGTGACCAGTGACAGGCATTTGGTATCGTTCTACCATCTATTGTCTGTATGGGCCAGATAATTTGGCAAAAGTAACCATCTCTGTTTAAAGGAAAAAGTCCAGGCCTTGATTGAGTAGCCAGGCTGCCGAGTGTTTTCTCAGCAAGCTAGTTCCCTGTATGGTTGGCAGGAATGAAGTAAGTTCTGCTTGTAGTAATTAATAGGCAAAGAAAGCAAATGGAAAATCATAACTCTAGATGACTGTTCCAAACCTGGCAGCAAATCAGCTGCGGCTAGGCCTACCTCCAGAAAAGAGAAAAGAAAAGAGAAAAAAAACCTTCCAGGCTGTCCACTGCATTCGGCTTCCAGTGTGAGGAGAGGGAGAAGGAGAAGGATGCTTGGACCCTGTGGGTACTGGGGAAAAACACTAGAAAATCCAACTGTGAATCTTTACGTTTCTGTTCTCGCCACTCCCGCATCGCAGTATACCTTGTCTGCCAGTACTTGCAAGGGAGTCCTTGGGAGTCAGTCTTATAGCTGTCTTCCACAGATCCTGCACCAGGGGAATCCTCTATGGCTGAATATGGGTCGTTTAGATTCCCTTTATGCCACTAGGCCTTTTTACACATCACAAAGGGGCTAGAGCATAGGTAGTGATCTTGCCCCTGGACTTTAGTAAGGAGAAGAATATGCAAGCAAGGGACAGTGAAGAGGGTCTCACCAGCATTTGGATCTACCTTCAAGCGTGATGTGAAGCCAGTCGCTTGCCATTCCTCCTCCTCCTCCCTTGCTCATTCCACCTCAGCTGAACTGATAAGTGTGGTGTGTGACTTTCACATGTGAGTGGGAGTTTGTCAGAGACTGATACACACAAACTTATTACCCAGTAATGTATGGGTGGTATTAAAGATATTGCCTAGTCTGCTTGTATCTGTCAGTCCTGCTGCAATCAGGAATGCCAAAGGTCCATATTGTGGTGCTTGTGCAATGTCTCTCACTTGTTACAAGCTTTCAATTTACTTGCATTGTATGAAATACTGTTATGTTGTAACTTGCTCTAAAATTATGTAACTAATATATATAACATATTTTGTAAATAGGTTTGTCATCTGATTTTTTGCACTCTTTCCTTCCCTGCTGTTTTTGAGACAGATATTGAACTATTGGCAGCTTGCAGAGAAGAGTTTCACAGACGACTAAAAGTGTATCATGCGTGGAAATCCAAGAATAAGAAACGTAATACAGAAACAGAACAGCGTGCTCCAAAATCAGTCACTGACTATGGTGAGAGAAGTTTTGTTTTTGTTTTTTTTAATAAATAGGGAAAAAATTTCAAGTGAAATGTTTCTAGAATAAACAAGCAGATTATTTTTTAAAATATTTTTCTCTGTTATGTTGAAGAAAAGGGTGATTTTGTTTAAATATGTTTGTGTGAAAGTAGGTAAAATACTTTTTAAACCGATTTTAAGACCAATAGTTTGCAGTTAAGATACGGTGTTACTCATAAGATCCAGTATAAGTTAACCAGAATAATTATTTTCTGAACAATCATATCTACTAATTCACATTTGCTATAAGTTAGAAATCGTTTTAAATTTGGTATTTTGTGTGCTGGCAGTTTGTTAGAAGTTAACCACTGGGCAGAAAGATACTTAAGGCTTAGCTGATGAAGAGCACTCTTTGTAAAAGCTGTATTAGAGGCTACTTCAGCTACATCCTATAACACACACACAAAACTTTCTTAAATTATTTAGGAATCAGGTTATTGTTAGCAGAGAACCCTCCCTCTGAATTCTGCCAGATATTCTGGTAGATATTATCAGAATTCTGGTAGGATAGACCAAAGATAGACCAAATCAGAGATTCTAAATATTCTTATAGTCAACCTGCTGTACCTGAACCAACAGTGGCTGTAAAAAAAAAAAAATTGGCTTTCTGCAATACTAATAAAAAAGCAGACAATTTTAGCTGGTGGCTACTCCATGGTATGATTGTTTTCAGAATAAGCATGACATAAAACATATTGAAGACAAGATTTTTTTTAACCTTTGTTTATCCAGCAACTGCTTGTGTTCCCTGCTGGTTCATTTTAACCAACAACTTAAACTTTTTTACAGTTTAACTTCTGTTCAATAAACTTTAATATTAAAAATGTGTGAAAATGGGACGATATACAGTCTGGCTCTCACCCTGCTGGTCTCATAAATGGTGTTCACTACGTGAAATTTCAAACACTGCACTAATGAGAATGAATGCTTTTGCCTTTTAAGGAATTAAATGGATGATACAGGTGTATTTTCAGAGAGTGCATATAACACTATTTGGTGTTAATGGGAATAATGTTCGTTAAAGAGCACAGATCTACTTGTCTGGGTATACCGCAAGAAGGACAGGAGACTTGTTATGGGTTTTAATCAGGCCGCAACTTTATTATATAGATGTCTGAGACTACCCGGCAGATAAAGTGTACAGTGCAGGCAAATCCATGCTTATTCAAATCAATTCTCCAGGGCTTCCACAAGCCCCCCTTGTTTAATCCATGCTTATTCAAATCAATTTTCCGGGCTTCCACCAGCCCCGCTTTGTTTCCATCCAGGTCCCCCAGCCAGCCCATGGCTTGAACCTTGCCATCCACCAGCCTCATAAGAGGGTTAAAGAGGGCTATGAGAATGAGGTGGGGGGTTGGCTCCCTGACATACCAATCATAGGAATCCCCGAACCCCCTCCCCTGTTTTGTTCCTTTATCCAGTACCTCCTTTTAAGTCCTTTACCAGGCCATTTATCTGGTCACTGGCTGCCCTCCCTGTGGCGTACCTTCACTGAACATCTGCCACAAAGAGGCGTCAGTGCAGTCACTTTGGATGTATGTATGCGACTCTTATGGCTCTCTGTGGGAGACCCACATTTGTATTGTATTTGAGTGAATAAACCACATAGCAATCAATTTTATAGCAACTCTAGTTTTTCATTATAGTTTTTTTCCTTCATTTTCTTAAATTGTGGCATTATATTTCTTTATAAAAGTTGGATCGTTGCTGTTGATACTGACCTTTAGAAATTCATATTAGTGTCACAGTAAATTCTTCTTATTGTAAGTAATTACACTAAATGAACATTTCAATTCCATGTATTATAACTAATCTTCACTATAGTGAATAATTACTTACCTGATTTCTTGGATGCTTGTGCTATAATTCTTTTAGATGTCACTGAATACATGATTCAAATGACATATTTCTGTTTTTATCCACTCACGAATATATTGTAGTTTTATGCAAACTGTTCTGTAATTAGATGTCAGTGGGCATGAGAAATAGAACATGTTCAATGAGCACTGGTTCAGACAAGGGATTAGAATTAGTGGGTTTTACAGTGCCAAAAAAAATGGAGCTGCATTTCTCTTTCCTAGATATCAACAGAACAGTGGCAAATTAAAGAATCATTTTTCTTTCCATGTAAAAATGTCAAAAGTTTATTAAAGGTATCACATGAAATAACTAACAAAGATGTATCCTTGCAATCTGTGCTGAGTATACCTGTCCCACTGTTTTTTGGTCATTTGTTTTTTGTGACTGGAACTATAAGTCACTGAAAAATCAATTTCAATTTTATATCCTAGTTAGAGTATAAGCAACCATAGATTTGTGAAACATAATACAAGAAAACATTTTCTTCATGTCAATAAATAGCACAGAAAGGCAGAGAATTACCTCAGCACCCACATTTCCATTACAAGTGGACTCTCCATTTGTCACCTGGTTTGGTGATACATTTTCAGTATTTTGTAAAGTTTAACTTTAACAGCGTCAGCATTGTTATGTTTCCTTCAATATGGAATATTTGTTTACAGATTTTGCACCAGTTTTCAACAACTCAAGTAAGTGGGGAGATGGTTAAGATAACTTTAATGAATAGGAACATTTGTAAGTTCTATACTAACTTCAGTTGAACAGCGTTTTGCTATGTTTGTATGTAGAATCAAAGTATACCAATGAAAAATATTAATTCACTGACCACAAAAAACATTAACTCAAGATGTGGACACTTAATGGCTATATGTATTCCATTACCACAGCCCTGTATAGCTTGAAAGCATGTCTCTCTCACCAACAGAAGTTGGTCCAATTAAAGATTTTACCTCACGCACTTGGTTTCTCTAATGGTTGTATATTTTTGGATTTCTTTTCAAAATGAGATCCTACATGTTGGGGAAAACACCTTTTTGATGTAGGTTAATTGGTGTATGTTAATCTCATTTTTTATTTCAAGAAATATAATGCTATTATTTTAATTCTACCCTTTTTATTATATTTGTACACATTTTTCTACTGTAGCAAAACTCTGCAATCAACTTAATATAGCAGCTGTTCTCTTAGAACAAAAACTAACGTTAGTGTGCTGGCTTCTTTTTTAAAATGGAATAGTTCTGTATGTGTCAAAATATCGAGCATTGAAAAGTGAAGGCTAAGCTGACTGCTCAGAATTTTTATCCTTTAGATTTACGTAAATGTGCAAAAGGATAGAAATAAGACCTACTGATTGCTGTTGTAATGCAGAGATGTGTTTTACAGTAGCATGTCTTCAGTGTGTTGTGATGCACATTTAGGCAATTCACAAAGATTCATGAAGTTCTATGCAGTTTAATATAAATAAATACAAAATTTTATTCTTTCATATAGAACGTGTTTTATCAATGTTCGTGTATAAAAGTGGTATCCACAGATAACTCATATGTAATAAACATTACTAAAAAACTGATCTGTAGAAAATCTTTTCTTGTTTTTCCTATGTGGACATGAAAAATTCTTGTTTTCTGTATAATTTTCAGGCACTAACATTTACATTTCAGGCTTTTTTTCAGATGTTGCTTTCTAGATTTTAATGAACCATTCTAGTCCCGTACAAATGGAAGAAATAGCAAGTGCGGCTTGCTATTCTCTTCACTAATGTCTTGTTTATGAAACTGCAGAAGTCTATACATTAAATGTGTCTGCCAATTTTTAATTTTATTAAAGTTCCAGTATAGATTTGCTACTTAATAGGTGACTAATATCTATTAATATTAAGGTTGCTATTTAGAAGCATCGGTCTTGCTTTCAGAACTTCTTAAACATGAAACAAGTTGCCTAAAAATATGTTTGTCTCCTGTAAATTTTTGTTCAACTGAGCTGATTTTAATGACATACAGTAAATACTTTTTGAGGGCAGGTCTACATTACAGTACTAAGTCAACCTAAGTTACGCAACTCCAGCTACATGAATGACCTAGCTGGAGTCGATGTACCTTAGGTCGACTTATTGTAGTGTCTCCACCATGCTGGGTCGACAGGAGAGAGATCAGTGTTCGATTTAGCGGGTCTTCATTAGACCTGCTAAATTGATCCCTGGTGGCTCAATCACTGCGTGTACATCCCCTGGTAAGTGGAGACAAGCCCTGAAAGTCTCCCCTGAAGTCTCAGAAAGTAATTCTAATTTGTAAGTTCAATGCACATTTCAGAAAGCAATTTTTGGTGAGTGTTTTGTAATAAATGGAAATTAATCAGCATTTGTGTTAACACGTTATATGTCTTTAATGATATTACAAGATTTTTCTGTTATCAAAAGAACATCTTTCTTTAGATATTACAATATTACATTAGCCTTTCATATCTGAAATTGCTTGTCTGTGGTATGACTTGATTTTGTGAAGAGAGAGACTATAATATAGACTGGTTGCTGCTTAATACTTTGCTTTTATGTTTGTAAAGGGTTGGATGAAAAACAGTATATCTTCAGTATTACTCTAACCCTAGTGGCTTTTTAACCACCCCATTGTATAGATGTGCTCAAGGCCAGACACCATTGTGCTGCAAATTACCAAGTAGGCCAACGCTAACTCTTCCCAAGTCACTACCATTGCAAGAGCGCTAACTGTGAAAATGCAGGAGGGTAAATTTTGAGTCACGTGATTTTAGCTAATTTGCTTTTTAGCATTGATTTAATATAATTAATACATTATTTGATGACGAAATATTTCAGTTTTTTGCACATGAAAAAGAAGGTGTTTGGGGGGAAGGGCTGCTTTTGCTGTTTTATCTGCAGTTGTAACTCTGTTTTCTGTAAATAGCTCAACAGAACCCAACAGCTCAGTTGCCTGCCAGGCAACAGGAGATTGAAATAAACAGACAACAGCGTTACTTCCGCATTCCCTTCATTCGCCCAGTAGACCAGTATAAAGATCCTCAAAACAAGAAGAAAGGTTGGTGGTGTGCACATTTTGATGGGCCTTGGATTGCTCGACAAATGGAACTTCATCCTGACAAGCCACCTATTCTGCTTGTAGCAGGTTGGTATATTCTCTTAATTTTTGAAAAGAAAAACTCAAGTATAGAAAATATTCAGTGCTGATATTTATATTGTAGCTGTGAGAGGCTTGGTACAGATTCCAATAACCTCTGGACCAAAACAACATCAAAACCAAAGATAAAGACATAAAGTGATCTAAGAGATAGTGCATGGTCACTGCTTTATTTATTTGATTTTAGGTAGCAGTGAAAGCAGTTGTGGGTGGGGAGAGACTTAAGCAATATATCATTCCATTATGAAAAATAGTTTATAATAGTAGGATAATTTTAAAAAGTCAGAAATTAGGGCATAAACCCATTTATCTACAAGTTTGAATATTTATATATTTAACAATGTGTTTATAAATGTTTCCTGGACTTGTGGGAGACCCCTTCTCTCACCACCTAGCCTCAGTCTGCTGCCCTTTCATTTACTGTTCATGGCCCAGAGGATACTTATATTGGCTCATAGATTTTAAGGTCCGAAGGGACTATCATGATCATCTAGTCTGACTTTCTGTACATTGCAGGCCACAGAACCTCACCATCCCACTCCTGTAATAGATCTCTAACCTAAGCCTGAGTTATTGAAGTCGTGAGATCATGATTTAAAGACTTCAAGTTACATAGAATTCACCATTAACACTAGTTTAATCCTGCAAGCGACCCATGCCCCATGCTGCAGGGGAAGGTGAACCCCCCCCACACACACACACACGGGGTCTCTGCAAACCTGACCCAGGAGAAAATTATTTCCTGACCCCAAAAAAGCGATCAGTTAGACCATTCCTCTCTTTGTGTTGAAATATTCCTTACCTGGGATCGTGCTGCTGCAATTGATGAAGCGGGGGTCAATTTAGTGGGTCTTAATCATCTGCAGAACGCTCTCTGATCGACTCTGGTATTCCACCAGAATGAGAAGAGTAAGGTAAGTCGACGCGAGAGCATCTCCCATCAACCCAGTGCGGTGTAGACACCGCAGTAAGTCAACCTAAAACTACGTCGACTCCCGCTACGTTATTCACGTAGCTGGAATAGTGTAACTTAGGTTGACTTGCCCCGGTAGTATAAATAAGGCCCTAGTGAAGACCCTTCCCAGGTGACTTGTGCATTGTCTTATGGTCAGGGTGCATTTCCAAGCACCTAAGTTTGTTCTCTCTATGCTAATTAGAAATAATAGTATTTTTAATAATTATAGAAATATCTACCTGGTGCCTCTTTCATGTATTAAGTGTGTGTGTGTGTATGTATGCATGTGCACACATACATATATATATATATGTATACACACACACACGTTTCCTATGGGTACACTGTTTAATGTCCCTCCTGGCACAGTAAAAAAAACAAAAATTGGTTAGCTGCATTCTCCATGTATTTGGATTAAATGTACATATAGGTAATACCAGTTGACAAATGTCATTTTAAATGTTTAGTGTGGGAGACTGGCTGATTCAGCTTTTGGAAATGTTACACAAAACCTTTTAACTTCTGGGTCACTTGTTCAGATCTGAACAAGCTTAATAATGATATTTCAGTAGCATTTCAGTGGCTTATGTGAAACAAACTGATTAGTAATTTCCTAGTGGACAGGGTGCCCACATTTCAAAAACCATCCTTGTCAGTGATCTCAGCAGAAAAGACCTGGAGGCTGAGAACTCTTGACAACCCCTGCAACGTCTATCCTATTCACTTCTGAAGCACATTTGTATGTCAGTTGCAACATGCAGTATTAGCCTATACTGCAGCTGTCCATGCTATACTTATTTAATGGGTAGGAGAACTTGTGTCTCTTGATCTATCAAACTGGTCTCATAGCACTAATGTATGTTTGTTTGTAAACTACAGTAAAACATTGTCTCTTAAAAGCAAGATACACATGGGGGGGGGGAACAAAGCAGATGTATAATTTTTGTTAATGGGATCTTGAACCATGTAAATGGTTTTATAAAACCAATTTTGTATTAACTATTTCAGGGAAGGATGATATGGAGATGTGTGAACTAAATCTTGAAGAGACTGGCTTAACTCGAAAGCGTGGTGCTGAAATTTTGCCGAGACAGTTTGAAGAGATTTGGGAGCGCTGTGGAGGCATCCAATATCTTCAAAATGCAATTAAGAGCCGACAAGCTCGTCCTACGTATGCAACAGCTATGTTGCAAAGCTTATTAAAATAGTCACCTTGCACATTGATATTAGAGTTGAGAACCCTTACTATGATATAAAGGGAAGAGTTCCTCTATGCAACAGAGGATTTAAACATTCTGTAATTGTGTTAGAGATGTTTAATTTAAAGTGAACAGATTTTATTAATCATGGGAGTTTAATTTGTACTTTTGATGTTTAATTTGTGTAGTGAACTCACTAATTCTGTGGACCTCGCAGAAGTTTCAGTCAAGTATGTTTGTTGCATTTTCTTTATATGCTGCATCCTTCTCAAAAGTTTCGGTTATAATGCTAACACTGTAAAATACCACTATTGTACTTGGAGTTTATCCTAGTATGTACCCTATTACAACTTCCTTTTTATAAAATCCTCTTCAGAACATGCAAGATAGTAACCTTTCAAGGATGGTCTACTGAAGAGGGTACAATGTATCTTATAACTGGAATTGTGAGGCCTTAGCTTCAACTTCTTCTCCAGAGAAGTTGGAGTGTACAGTACTTCTGTATGATCAAAGACATTTTATGTCCTGATCTGAAAGCTGCTCAACATCTGTATGTACTGACTTTTTGAGAAACTTATGGGAAATCTTTGATTTCTTACCTTGTCTCTTAGTTTAACTGACATTTTTCTTTTATATGTTTTGAGAAGAGCACATATGTATTTGAAGGATTGTGTAATAATGGAGGGACTCAACGGTTGTGCTGCACATTTAGGCTTGCATTTCTCTCTCAATTTTTTTTTAATACAGATTTCTTGCAAACACCAATTATATTTTTCTGACAAAACTTTGTTAGGAGTCCTTCGATAGTTAAATTACCCAGGTAGTGTAATTTAAATACATGATGCAAAAATTGTCTAAGATATCTCTTTAGATACATTTAAGATTAAAGGAAAGCATAAGGGAAATGTGTTTTTTTTTCCTTTTTTTTCTTTTTTTAAATAGTAGTGTAGCATAATTATAATACAGAGGTCTGAATTTTAAGAGATCCTTTTTACTTTAATCCGTGCACACAGATTGTTACTTCTGTTAGATGGTATCAGAGTCTTGCTCAGCAACGCCGCACTGGAGTGTCTAATTACAGTAGGCTACTTCAAATGGCTAAATTTTTTTGGTCAACTGTAATAACAAACTTTTTCTTCAATCACTCTGATTTTTTTGTACTTCATCTCCCTTCAGGGTTCCACCTTTATGTAATAGTGCCCTTGCTTCACAAGTAAAATGCTTGTGTATAGGAATTATCCATTTCACACCATGAAAACTGCCTTTTATTTATTTATCCGGGTGTTCCTAATGCTGGCCCTATATCAACAGATTAAAACTTGATATTTATATCTCAGTGCTAGAAATTGGAAAAATAGAGATATAGTTTGATGCCTTCTAGTTAAAATTAAATAGGTATCATTTGAAAGCAAAATATTCTCTCTTCCGGTAGTGAAGAACAAAGCTTACATCCTTCAGTTTACACACACACACACGTCTATATAGATAAACTGATTTCCTCTCTGGATCCTAAGGTTGAAAACTTTTTTGAAAACTTTAGTTTCTAAATTCCCTTCATTGTGAACTTAAGAAAAGGTACAGCTGTACAGTGCAGTAAGAAAAAGTGATGAGAACACTTCCTAACTGTTAGAGTAGAGATTGTGTGCATGCCACAGTCAGTCTGTTCTCAGAAATACACTCCAAGTTGTAATAAGTGTGAAAATCTTTTAGTAAAGAACTAGTTATTTATTTATGAATCCACTACACAAGTGACTGACAGTGTCTCTGAACTGAACATTGAAAATGTCAGTGTGTGTTTTCTTTCAAGGTAAGTATCGCATCGCTCTTGGGTCATGTGGTGGCATTGGTCAGGCTCTCAAAATGTCCTTTTTCTTCCCACACCTGACACTTTACTTAAGCAGTAATTATTGACTGCAGTATGAAGGATGCATACATAAGGCCCCAATTCAGCTATTTATTCCATCACATGCATATATTCAACTACATGAATTCAGTGGTACTGCTTGTGTGGTTGAAGTTAGGCACTTGTTTCAGCACATTGCTGAATTCGGACCAGAATCTCAGAGCCTCCAGTCACCAGATTCTTGGAAATCCTAAACATTATAAGAGACTGGAGCATTTAATAGACACATTTAAGGAAGTTTTGAACTGTCTTGGACTCAGATGCTCACGCTCTTCTTTTTCTATCTGAATTTTAGTTATTGTCTAGTTATGTATAGTCTCATGATATTTTTGGTACATTATAAAGAGTTTAAAAAATACAGTGTATCAATTTATTCCTGATATTAACACATTTAAAAGTGTTAAATCTCTTGATGCATACCCATAACTTCCCTCAATAGTAACTATGGTTATACATTGGGAGGAAACTAGCCTTTATTATACAGTATGGCATATTTAAGCTTCTTATGTCAGAGTATATTTGTAAGTCACTCAGATATCATGGCAATGGGTCTGAGATAAGAACCAAGAAATCTTTCTTACTTTAGTCAAAATGGAACCACCTGGTGGCTGGATGTTATCATCTGACACATTTCCAACCTCTTCCTATTGCTCTCGGTACTTGCTCTTGTCTTAATTTGAGCCAGAGAAAAATTTCTAAAGTTTGCAATTTTCCAATTTTGACATGATAGCATGCATTCCAGTAAAGGTCTCGGCTGGAAGTGGCTGCTGGTAGCTGAGCCTGTTAGTACAACAGAAGTCATTCTCAAATCAGAATCAAGATTGGGGTTAAGACCACAATCAGCTGCTTACCAGTCCTTTGCATTAGCTGATTGCTAAATTTGACACTTGGTTATCTCATTGGTGATATGGAGTTAGCCTCATTGTCATATGGAGAATACAGTGTTGGCTAATGCTGCTCCTGATATCTGGCAGTAAGGAGCAATTTGAACCTGACCTGACACTTCAACAGGAAAATGAATAGCTCTGTTCTATGTGTTGGTTTTAAAAACCAAAACAAACCTGGTGTCCAGAGTAGCTGGGACTTTTCACATGTAGCATGTTAGTAAATAAAAAGAAATAAACACACATACCAGGCTGTATTCCTGATCACATGACCCAAGAATATGGATCTACCTAGAATTTTATCAAGTCATTAAATACATCCTTTTCTTTCCATTGATGAGATTCTATTTTTCTTTTTGCCACTTGCACCCTCTTTTTTTGTTTTTGTTGTTTAAAAATATTTTTCAAGTAGTTTACCTAAACTGATCTCTTAATGATGTACTGAAAATTACACAAAATAAATACATTCCATGTTGAAATTTGTCTGGTATCTCTTTCTTTTAACTCAATACTTGAAAATTTAAGTGGGAAAAGTTGACCATGTGTAGAAATATATATATATATATATATATATATATATATATATAGAAAGGCCTTTATGAAGGAAAAGAAATATTGTAGATGAGTAACGGTCACTTGCCATATTGATTGAGTGTCAGGAAATCAATTAAGGGATGGCCAGGTGAGTTATAGTACTAGCAGAGTCGCCCAGTCCAAGCAATACAGACAGGCTGAGTGTTAAGACCATCCTTTCTTCATGGGAAAGGGAGTTACCTCAGAAGAGGACATTTCATTTTGTGGTGATGTCAAGGAGCGCATAATGTTGAGATTTTGCTGGTGAATTGGGATCCCATTCATTCAGCATTGGAGTGGTTACATCCTGAACGTAGCTTAGAATAAGAGCCCAACTTATTATGCCTCTCAGTGGCGGCATCCAAATGCATAGAAGGGTTTGGAGGTCCCTGTAGAGGAAAATAGTTGAGTGGTTTATATGTGCTAAACTCTCCCTGTTTGTCCCTTCCGTCAGAATCATGTGAACACGTCACAGGAGTTGATGACTGGATGTGCAGACACAATAGTATGCATTTGGCTCAAAGGTGGGTGGCTGTTTCCCCCTGGAAGTTCATTTCTGGGATGAAGTTCTGAGTTGGCATGGATGGAGGGGAAGGTGACATGGAGCAGATCATGAGACTTGATGTTTGGATCTGTGGGCACAATATTATGCGTTGGGACCCACAGGGAGGCAGTCAGTTCCCCTGGAGGTCCACAGCTGGGCCTCAGTGGCGAGGCAAGGCAAATCGGAGTTGGCGTGGCAGGAGGGATGTGCTCTGGGACCAGCTGATGCCTGTTTTACACTCTTTGCAGTCAGGAAGCAGCCACCTGAAATGATTATAGTTCATTAGTTGATTAGGGATTTTGTAAGAGGGTGATGTAATCATCAGGGCACAGAGATATTTAGGGAAAATCCAGATCCGGGGTCTGATGCTGACTGGTCTGAAATGCTGCAACAGAATGGTATGATGGGGAGCCACCAGCCCTCTCTTGGTTGACAAGTCCAGAAGGTGTGTGAATCATCAGGAATGGGGAGGATCCATAATTACCCACCCAAAACTATTGTATTTGGTACCTTAGTTATTCAGGGACAATGAGGTACACCTTCCTGAGCAGGGAGCAGATATATTGTTGGCTGTTATGGAGGAAATTGTTAACTATCTGGGAACCCAGCTGGGAATGGTGTGAGGCAGCCAAGCAAAATGACTGGTGCTCCTTGTGGCATGTGTCCAGTGCAAGGATTTGTTCCACACAGGGTCTAGGTCCCTGATAAGCTGGAAGTGGATTTAGAGAAAGGCATCTCCTAAACCACCTGGGGAATGGGATTGGGGCTCCTGATACCTGGTACAGCAAGAACACAACCCCTTTTGTCCAGCCCCTTCACTCTGGTACTTGGTGAAGGGGTCCCAAATATGGGCTGGGCAGCTGTGGAAGGGTGGGGGGCTGATGGCAGCCCTCCATCAGGTGAGAGCGATTTCGGAAGGGCTCATGAGCTGCACTGTACAAACTATCTAGGAACTTGCCAGCAATGAGACAAGTTATTAAAGTCGCAGCCTAATTGTCTTTCTTCCTGCATGTCTCGGACAAGGATGAAGTGATGTTAAGCATCCCTTTGGATTTATCCTATTTCAACTCTAGATTCTATTTGCCTGTGACAGTTTTTATGCTCTTTATTTCCAAATTAATTTAAGACCCAAACATCAAATTAGGATGTAATTATGATAATGAAATTAAATACCGATTGAATCTCCTATGCAATTTTCAAGTAAACAGTTTTATTATATTTTATTGAAATACAAAAGGTTTACATCCAGCAAGTGTATTTGGTAATTAATATTTAATAGTGATAAATACAGTCATGAGCAATCATTTCATTATTCAAATACACATTTAAAAGTGACTTCTTTATTGCCTGACTAATGAAGAGTTGATATGAATTGAAATATACGAAATACACTGGAAAAAAACAGACTATTTTGCGCATTCTTAAGTGATATGATCAGCAGTTACAGCTAACATTTGTTGGAAGAGATCTTTCAATGCCCACTGAAAAATATTTTAAATGAGGTTCTACTCTGAGATGTGACTTGGTAAAATAACATCATGGATTCCCTGCTTATTGTCTCAATGATTTCCTACTCAAAATACTCAGTTTATAAATCATAAAGATGTTACGTCAGCCCTGCAAATTCAGTGGGTTCTTCTATCTTGCACATGAGCACAAGTAACACAAATTCTGCATGCCAAATTATGGTTTGCACAGCTGTAACTAACTGGAACTTTGTCATCTATTCTGTTGACACTGCACAAGATAACACAGAATAAAGCTCACTCCCTCTTTGCTCTGTTGGCTCTCCAGCACTAACAATTAAAAAGTAAACACTTAATTTTTGTCACTAAAATAGCAAGATAATACTCTGAATACACACAAGATTCAGATCTGAATAAAGAGGTACCATGTTGCTATAGTACACTGTACTGAGTAGAACTGCACTTTTAAAGTTTTAATTACAGGTTTTGTTGTACAATAAAGGGTAAACAATGCCCAAATGTAGTATAACATGAATAGGACAAGTAACATCAATATTTGAATGTGGATTATGAAACAATCCAGCACAGATGGGTGCTAAGTGTATGGAATCTTTATGGCTGCCCATTGCTTGTAGAGATGCTTTCTGCAGAAACTTAATGGTAACCATTAGGAGAGATCTGTGTGTATACTGAATATAGATTATTTGTGTGTGTGCATATATATGTATATACTCTATTTGCTACCATAGAGTAATCATAAACACAAATCTCTTATGTACATTGTAAAATTTACAGAATGTTTCTTTATGCCTGGAAAGCCTACTTTCAGGAAAACTGCAATCATTTTGCTCCATCCAAAAGTGTGAAATCTCAGAGTGATAAATCTTTTCACCATGAATTAAACAATTAAATATGTAAAGTTTTTGGGGGGGTTGGGGTCAGACAATTATTTAATGACAGTAGATGTTGAGTTTAACAAGTTAAAGCTTTATAACTGTTAAAATTGTCAACATTGCATGTCAAAATATAAAAAGTGGGACTGTCGATTAATCGCAGTTAACTCATGCGATTAAATCAAAAAAATTAATCTTGATTAAAAATAATCACAATTAATCCCAGATTTAATCACAGTGTTAAACAATAGAATACCAATTGAATTTTATTAAATATTTTTGGATGTTTTTCTACATTTTCAAATATGTTTATTTCAGTGACCACACAGAATACAAAGTGTACACTGCTCACTTTATATTATTTTTGATTACAAATATTTGCACTGTAAAAATGATAAAAGAAATAGTATTTTTCAGTTCACCTTGTACAAGTATTGTAGTGCAATCTTTATCGTGAAGATGCAACTTACAAATGTAGTTTTTTTTAAAAAAAAACAAAACAGTGCAAAACTTTAGAGCCTAAAAGTCCACTTAGTCCTTCTTCGTGTTCAGCCAAACACGAAAACAAATTTGTTTACATTTATGGGAGATAATGCTGCCCACTTCTTATTTACAATGTCACCAGAAAGTGAGAACAGGCATTCACATGGGACTTTTGTAGCTGGCATTGCAAGGTATTTACGTGCCAGATATGCTAAACATCCGTATGCCCATTCATGCTTTGGCCACCATTCCAGAGGACATGCTTCCACGCTGATGACGCTTGGTAAAAAAAATGATGCATTAACTAAATTTGTGACTGAACTCCTTGGGGAAGAATTGTATGTCTCTGGCTCTGTTTTACCTGCATTCTGCCATATATTTCATGTTATAGTAGTCTTGGATGATGACTCAGCACATGTTGTTCATTTTAAGAACACTTTCACTGCAGATTTGACAAAACGCAAAGAAGGTACCAATGTGAGATTTCTAAAGATAGCTACAGTACTCGACCCAAGGTTTAAGAATCTGAAGTGCCGTCCAAAATCTGAGAGGGACGAGGTGTGGAGCATGCTTTCAGAAGTCTTAAGAGAGCAACGCTCCGATGCAAAACCAACTGAATCTGAACCACCAAAAAAGAAAATCAACCTTCTTCTGGTGGTATCTGACTCAGATAATGAAAATGAACATGCGTCAGTCCGCACTGCTTTGGATTGTTATCGAGCAGAACCTGTCATCAGCATGGTTGCATGTCCTCTGGAATGGTGGATGAAGCATGAATCTTTAGCGCATCTGGCATATAAATAACTTGCAACGCTGGCTACAACGGTGCCATGAGAACACCTGTTCTCACTTCAGGTGACATTGTGAACTAGAAGTGGGCAGCATTGTTTACATTTGCAGGAGATAAACTCGTTTGAGCAATTGGCTGAACAAGAAATAGCACTGAGTGGACTTGTAGGCTCTAAAATTTTACATTGTTTTATTTTTGAATGCAGTTATTTTTTGTACATAATTCTACATTTTTAAGTTCAACTTTAATGATAAAGAGATTGCACTACAGTACTTGTATTAGGTAAATTGAAAACTATTTCTTTTTTTTACAGTGCAAATATTTGTAACCAAAAATAAATATAAAGTGAGCACTGTTCACTTTGTATTCTGTGTTGTCATTGAAATCAATATACTTGAAAATGTAGAAAACATCCAAAAATATTTAAATACATGGTATTCTATTATTGTTTAACAGTGCAATTAATCGTGATTCATTTTTTTAATTGCTTGACAGCCCTAATAAAAAGTAAATATACTTAAACGCTAAGTTCTCAAGCAGCATTTTTCATATAGTACCTGTCTGTAAATGTCGATTGTAATTGATGGAAATATTTTTTCTCTGTGTGTGTACAGTGAAATTGACGATTACTGATGTTTACTGATAAAAATCTAATGTTTCCATGCCTATTTATAAAAGCAGGCTGGAACTGCATTCCACTTACTGTTCCTTCTACTGGGTTCTCATACTGCTAGTGAAATGTAACACCGGCAAGATACCTGCTTGTATCACTTATCTTTGAAATAACTAATTAAAATTTTTAAGCCTTATACTTTAACACTGAACACTTAATAAATGCATTTTAACACTATATTCATGATGAATTTTTTGACTGTTGCACTGAGCAAAGTGGCTGCAGCTTTCCATTAACAAAATGGTGACTTTCACTTGATGTGTGCTCCAGTTTCAACACAAAATTGTAAGATTTTTCTATTATCCCAAAATTTGCCCCTATACATAGTTTAGCCTGAACTCCAGTCTTGAATAATGCAGAACTTTTTTCTGAATACCTGTAAGAAAAAATCTTGTAAGAAACATTTTTTAAAAGTTTACAGAAGTCCTTTAATAAGCATTCTCAAATTGAAATGAATTGAAAATGTTTTACTAAACCACTGTAATCAGGCAGGCAAAGTTTCACTAAAATCAACTAGGATTTTCCAAGTTGTTTCAAGTAGAATATAGTAGTCCCCTACTTGCAGCTATTTAATTGCACATAGACGTAATGCTATAGCAGTCATAGTGTTGTTGCTGTGCTTAGCATTATGGGTTTTTTCTATTAAAATCTCAGTGAAATGGTGCATGAATAGTATTCATTTGAATAGTATATTCCTGATAAACAATGAATGAAATACAATATTCTGAAGAAGGATTCACATATGAAATACTTATGGATCCATAACTACTATAGCTCTAGCAGCTGAAATAAAGCCGCCTCCTTCATGACTTTGCCTGTATATAGTCTCAATGTAAAGGTAGCTTATCTTACAAACACAGAATAATTTCCGAACCTCAGATCTATCATTCTGGAATTAAGGGTATAGCCCTTCTCATTCCCCCTCCTTCTCCAAAAAGTCTCTTAATGGTCCCTCAGTTCTCCTTCCACCAGCGTTAGTAGGAATGGAATCCTGCCTGTGTGGTGGTATGACTTTATTAGAAAGACTTACTTCTATTGTTGTACTTTTAAAAAAATTCCTATTAATATTTCAATAATTCAGTTACTCTTGAGACCACGTGTCTAATATACCAGATGTGGAGCAGAAAAGAGATTGTGGCGCTCCTTCTGCCCCTCAAAATTGTGTAATTCCAGCAAACATCCCTGGTGATTGGAATACTTGAGTGAAAACTTATGCTGTTTTTTCCCCAGGGTCAGATGAGAAAGGAACTATACACTGAGCGATGTGTGATGGGGGAGCCCTTAGGGACCTCCAGCCCCAAACAGCTGTTTCGTGGGAAGTGCCTGTGTCCACATAAGGCAGATCCAGCGCCAAATGACTTGAAATCCAAGAAATCATCCTCAGATCCACCTAAGGAGGATCCCATATGCTTCCATTCTAGTACTTCTAAATTATTTGATTTGAGGTCTTTGGGTCCATTTCCTTTGAATGGGACATTTATAGCGACTCCTCGGGACTCCAGGAGAGCATTATCCTGGTCTTAACAGAATCTTGCAAACCAATAAGAAATGCTCTCAAAGGCAGGATCTGAAATGGGGTTTTGTCTAAGACTGTTACAACTGATTACTTCCTGTACCTTTTCCAAGGCTACAAATGTGCCTTCTGCAAGGTTGCGCAAGTTTTGTTTGCAAACCGAACTTTGTACTCAATCCATATAAGACCCTTTCTTCTTAAGGAGATCAAATATTAGATTTATTGATGGACGGTGCCAGTCAATGTCTGGAAAGAGATGCCCTTCTCACCTCTGATGCCATTCAGAGTGGTAGACCTTGATATTCAAATCTGGGTTGTGGCATTTAAGTCAACTGAAAATGTATGGGCTTTGAAAGTCAAGCAAACTTAGACTTCAGACAAACCTCTTGCAGCTGTGAGTAATGTGTGGCTGCTTCAAACACTCCTGCTGATCAGAAGGCAGGCATCACTAATTCTGACAGGCAATGCTGTGATAAAGCTCCTTCTTGATTCTTTAAATAATATATTATCTCCCCTATTACATACTTCCACACAAATGGTGCATTTTGAAAGAGATGTTTTCTTCAGTTCTACGCCTAGCAGGAGTGAAAAGCAACTTAGTAGTTGGCTTAGGTTGCAAAAAATCAGATCAACATTGGATAGTCTCCTAAGGACTGTTGTAGGTTTGACTTTTGACATATGGGGTGATCTAGGTTTGGTCTTGCTTGCTTGAAGTCACAACATGAAATGTCTGGTCTGCTTGAGCGCAGGCATGAACCCAAATTTCAGTGTCCGATATGCTGCTTTTGCATAGAGGAGCAAGACTCACATATAGCTTTCCTTTATTCCTTCCATTACGGAATATTCTGAGGGAGAAAGGATAGAGTCCATGTGATCCTGATCCCCCTAGCACAGGCTGTGGCTTTCAGATTGGTTAGCCCTGTTCAAGGTTAACTTGGTTTTGATCTTGAGCACGGATCTTTCATTTCAGAATAAGGGTCTGGTTCTTCATAGTCATGAATCCTTTCGTTTGACCACTTGATTTCTGGGTTACTAGCAGGGTTTTTTCCAAACAGTCACATCCTTGCTTTTGGAATCACACTTAGTAATCATAAGACTTCATGTGAAAGCAATTTTCAAGCTTATGTAGAGATTAAAGAAGTTGTTTCAACTTCTTCACTATATACTGGATTTTCACGTACCCCTTTATGAACTCAGAATTATCTTTGACTATGGTGAAGGTGTACTGAACAGCCTTCACTTCTACCGTCTCTATCTACCACACACTTGTTTGAAGGAGTTGGGCCTTTTTTCAAGCCTTGATAAAATGATTTCTTTAGGATCTGGGCTGGGATTGTCAAAGAGACCAAAGCGTGTTTAGGCATGCAAGTCCTACTGAAAGTCAAGAAGATTTGGATGTCTAACATCTGTAGTCTCCTTTGAAAACCCCAGCCCGAGTCAATATGTATTCTCCAGATTGTAAAACTGAGCCTTTGTGCTGCCCATTCATTTAGCTTTGTTAGGTCCCACTAAAGTTCCCCAGCTGCTGCTTCAATACTAACTAACACAAATAATTTTGTGTCCTCTGCACATTTTTGCCGCCTCCTCTCTCTGCAGCACCTTTTTCGAGTCACTAACAAATGCAATAAGCGTCAGTCCTAGCATGGAATCTTGGGGCACTACACTGTGAACTTTAGCCATAGTGAAAATTAGCCAAGTATTCCTTTTGTTATTTTAGCCAGTTTGTAATCTGTGACATACTTCAGCTCTCACCCAATAACTATCTAGCTGTCCTAATCTTGATAGGAATTTTGTCAATGTATTTTTGATAATTCAAATAAAATGTTAACCATGTCTCCTTTACCCACTATCATACTCAAAGGATTCTAATAGATTAGAGAGGCATGGTTTTCTTCGGAGAAGTTGTGTTAGTTTATTTCTATAATACCATGTGTTTTAAGATTTCCACCTGTTCACCTGGTATGGAAGTAAGGCTTACTGGTCTATAATTTCTATAATCACCCTAGTGCCTCCCTTAAAGACAGGTACGACATACACAACTTTTTAATTCTCAACTATAGTAGCTGATTTAAGAGTAGACTTATTTTTTTAGCAGCTGAGCTCAGTCACTTCACTGTCCAGTTCCTCAGAACTTTTGAGTGTATACAGTCCAACCTTTGTGACTTACAGATCTTTATTTTACCAGTGTGTTCCAGCACCTCCTCTATAACAGTGCCTCATCTTTATTACTTGAAGAGAATAAGCCTGAGGTAGGTATTTTCTCAACAGCCTCTGAGTGGTGAAGACCAGTGAAAAGAAATCACTAAATTTTTCTGCTTCTCTTACTCTGGAAATCCAGTAAATTAATCTGTTCTTTTGCAGGATATGATTCAGAGAAATTATAATAGTGGAATATTTTGAAGGAACAAACCAACACAACTTCAGTGACAATAACTTTGGCTCTGTGCCAGGCAAATCAACAATGGGTGCTATCTTTTCATGAATAGTACATGTGGAAAAATATCAGAAAAAAGAGGAAATCCCTGCATGGTAGTATTCGTCAATATTGAGAAGGTTTATATGACCCTGTTCTGAGAGAAGTCATCTCTTGGTGTATGAGAATGAAACAGATACCTGAAGGCACATCAGAGGGTGCTGTTACCACAGTTAGGCCATGTGGAGAAACTGAACAGCTTCTAGTAAGAGTTGGAGTACATCAAGGCTTGGCGCGAAACCTCTCTTTGTTCACATTGGTGCTCGATGCATTAGAGGGGTATCTTGATATCTTGAAGACAATGAGACTGCAAGTCTAGAGGGACCAGCCACCAACAAAGATACAGAAGTTCAAGTACCTAGGTTCAATAACACAGGATAATGTTGAACTCAATGATGAACTTAACAAGCAGAATAGGAAAGGCCTGGACTAAATGGAGAGAAGTGAGCGGAGTGGTCTATGCTGGGAAAATGCCTATCAAACTGAAAGTAAGACCTACAAGACCGTATTAAGCCTTCATTTTTGTATGGCTCAAAATGCTGGGCACTGAGGAAGAGACGAGCAGATCTTGAATGCAGTGGAAATGAAAATGTTAAGATGGATGCTTGGAGTTACAATGATAGGCCACATTTGAACAAATGAATTGGGGAATTTTGAAGCTGGTACTATTTACAGAGAAACTGAAGGAATCCAGGCTTAGCTGGCTTGGGCATGTGAAAAGAAGATTGGCAGAATATACAGGAACAGGACATTAAACTTAGAAGTGAAGGGTAAGAGAAGGGTTGGAAGACCCAAAACTGGATGGATGGATATCATACTGCAGAGTTTCTGAGGAACTGCTTTAAGACAGACTGGGATGGAAAAGAAGGACTCAGAGCCAACCCCATATAGATGGGACTAAGGCTAGAGGAAGAAGGAAGACATAGCTTGACAGTATAGAGAGAACTTCTCAGCTCAATCAAGTTTCTACCCTTCCTAGTTAGATCTTTTTGTTGCATACAAGCAAGAGATTCTGTACTCTAAGTCACACATTTTGAAGTATAGATAGACACAAAGTAAAATACAGTGTATTGTTCAAACTCAAATGTAGGTGCCTTTTGTATAAAGGTCTTGTGCCTAATTTAAGTAATTTGCAGCTCCTTACATTGCATTAATAAGTGAAAGTATATGACTACTATTCCTATTAAGATTAGTTCTTTTGTTTGTATCTTTTAGTGTCTTTTAGAGACTACTGCTTTTGAAAGTTGGCATACAAAATGGCACAGTATTGCATAAAAGCACTTCAAAATAGAATGTGGCTAACTTATCAAGCTCCCAAAGGAAAAGTCATTTTCAACCAAAAAATACATGTTTCTTTTCAGCTTCAAAAGGAATATGAAACTAGTACATGGACAGGTTTCTCAGTCACGTCTACAAATGGTAAACTTGAGAATAAACATAAAATGGTACACTTTTCTTGAAAATGGAGTCACAAACCTTTCTTACCTAGCTGATGCTGGAACTCCAGAATTTCAGACACTAGCTGGTCAGTCTTGGTTTTGTAATATCATCTGGTGACCTACAACATTAAAACAAGGATATTCAGGCTTAATTCTTGCACTAATGATTAGGAAAGCCATCAGGATAGAATGGACGGCCAAAGCCATGCAGAAGAGCTGTAGAAAGGTAATTTCTAAAGTTCTATTATAAAACCTATGCACAAGTAAATATTATAGGTTATTAGTAAATTTAGGGATTAGTATTTTTAGCTCTGAAATGGCTAAGGCAAGAGGACAAACAAACAAACCAAAACCTGATTTAGTTGTAAAGTTAATGCACGAAAGTGGACATGTTACTTTGGAGAGGATGAGAATGTATGTGCATGCATTTTACCTTCACACTGAGTTGTTTTTTCATATTTGTGTAATGTTCCTTGGTTAATGATCTCTGAAGAACTGACACAAGCACTTACACTACAAGGCACATTGCAAAAGCTAGTGATGGGCTCATCATGTTCAAAAATGGGATTAATTCTTACAGCATTTTCTGTGCCACAGTTGTTGGGAGCAGGACCTCTATAATGCAGAACATTTTTGTTTTATATAAGACTCTGTAACTTAAGGAACATAATTGAAAATTAATTTTAAAATGTGAAGGGAAAAATCATGAGCTGCTTACTCCAAATTAGTCTGGTATTTGTATTTTCTTCTTATCTTAACAATTAAAATGATGACAAGAGAAACAAGGCTTAATAAGCTAAGAACCACAGCTTTTAAAATGAAGGGTTGTATAGGTTCTGGAGCAAACTTTGCACAGCGCTCTCCTTGGTAAAACCGGTGCCTACGTACAGGGCATCTAAACAGGAAGAGGGGGAAAAGCAAAAATATACATAAAAATAAGACTGAGGGCAGGAAATCCAAAGTTCTTGTGTCCAAAATACAGGGAAAACTGCCAACAAGTATAAGAACAGTTTTCTCATTGTAATTAATTAAAAAGGGTCCTTCCATGTGAAGCAGCATGATTAATAATACATGGAAGACTATATCTTCAAGTTCATGATGATTAATATAAAACAATTGGAGACTGAAGTATTCTCTCCCCACCCCTGAATCTTAAGGAAGTTTGCATATAGAACAGAGCTTTGTGGCTGATTCCTAGCTCTATAATGAGGCCAAACCAAACCTTGCACTTGAATGCCCTGGAAATTTGTTCCCTCTCTAATGATATCTCTTTTTTAAATCTTTCCTACACACTACTCATCAGTGACCTCTAACTTGAGAAGTGCTGTCTAAAGCTTTATGCTACTTTACTATAAAATAAACCTCTCCCAAGATGTTGGGTGAGACCTCTGGCTTTTCTATGAGAATGTAGGTTCATAAATTATCAGAAGTGGAAATCAGTGAGGTTTGAAGTAGTTTTGAAAATGAAGCAAACATTGGACTGAATTCGACATGCCTTACCAAGTTCTTACTTGGAAGTACTTCCATTGGAATCAATGATCTGCTGTTTTCATACCTTTCTTGGTTTTGCTTGCACAAGCTTTTAAAGTTTATCCTGGCATTATATAAGTATGTAACCAGACACAATTCAAGGCATTGTATTCATTATTTTTAATAAACTTGCATTCTCATTATGTTCGTTATCTGCATTTAAGCTAGGCCATTTGACTCTCTGGACAAAATTCTGACCCTGCAAAATCATGATCTTGGGTTGATATATTATGGACATTAGATCCAAGCTAACTTTATCGTTGCAAAATACAGCAAGTCTGCTACCGTGAGTTTGCATATAGGGAATTCAGCAGTGTCCCTTCAGAACTCAATCTGAGCTTCAAGCGTCAACATCCCGTTCTTCTCTAAGGCCTGGTCTACACTAAGGGGGGGCGGGGATCGATCTAAGATACACAACTTCAGCTACGAGAATAGCGTAGCTGAAGTCGACATATCTTAGATTGACTTAGAATCACTTACTTCGCGTCCTCGCGGCATGGGATCGACGGCCGCCGCTCCCCCGTCGACTCCGCTTCCACCTCTCACCCTGGTGGAGTTCTGGAGTCGACGGCAGAGCGATCGGGGATCGATTTATCACGTCTACATTAGATGCCATAAATAGATCCCGGATAGATCGATCACTACCCGCCGATCCAGTGGGTAGTGTAGATGTGGCCTTAAGAAGCCAACAGGGGCAAAAAGAGTTAAGGTAACTCAACTATTGTACATTTTAAACACTAACCGTATACAATGTAGTGGATAATTCTTCTACAGTCATGATGATATGCAGAAATTGTTCAATGTTCTTATTGTTTGTAGCTGATATTAAATGCTCTAATTAGCATATACTGACCTCTTGAGGTCAGTACTAAGAATGATTGACAGGGCTAATCAGATCTGTACTCCGCTTGTTACAATGGCAGTCAATCAACTGCCAGGTAACACTCAGGTTCTGGACATCCTGTGTAAGAGCCTCATAGTCTTTGACCTACTGTACAATCTACACTCCCTTTGAACACTAGAATTTGGTGCCATAAGGGGAAGTTTGTGTATCTGGATTGTATGACATTCTCAGTAACTGGCCCACACTCCTGAATTTGCTACCTGTGGAAATATTTATGATGTCTGGTCAAATTTGCAAAGAGTTGCAAGAAACATCATGCCTTCCCAACTAATGGAATCCTGGCTCACTTGATTACTTTGAAAACTCTGGGCATACAAAGTTTGATCATACAAAGATCTTGACTGTCTCAACATATGCCTTGTAAGTTGGCCAGCTATTATAGTGGTGGATGCCATATATATATGCTTACAATAGTATTTTAAAATGTATTTCATACAAACCAGCCAAAAGTTAATTCCTCACAGATATACCTATTTACCAATAGCCAAAAATGTGAACTGATGTTGTTTGATTTTTCCAAAATGTCAGAATAGTTGCATTTTGAAAATCAAGAACCACCAAGAAGAATATAATTTCAAGTTATTTGTAATCTAGGTCAATGATGCTTCCTTTCTAATAAATGTACTCTTTCTAATAAAGAACTAGACTGTGTGATGCTTTTACTGATATTGTGCAGTACTTGAATCCTTAAATAGTCCCACTGACTTCAGTGGAACTATTCATGGTCTAAGGTAGCTTGTCAATGGAACAATACCACAATCTAGATCAAAATGTCTAGAATTTTATACTCGCTGGCTTGCTCTTGATACTCCTGAAAAAGGGTAATCTCAATTCCAACTCTTTGTGTAACTGATTTTTCAGGAACTATTGTTCAGCAGAATTATTGAGAAATATAATTTGCCTACCTGCAGACAGCTCCTTTTCCTGGAACTAATTCACATTTTCCGCCGTTAACACAAAGATGTGGCTGCATCTCACATAGACTCCGACATGGCAGTCCATCTCGGCTTGCATAACCAGATTTACAAAGGCAGTCTGCTTCTTTTGTCCATTCATTTGTTATGCACTGTGAAAATTCATCACATGCCATGAATTTGCATGGGTCCGCTCGATCAGCTGTAATAAGATAGAGACATTATTAGTGGATGCGTTGATGCATTATCTCAGTGTACTTGGCAGAACTTGTGGCAGCTACAGAGAACAAAAGAGATTCACTACAGCCAGGCTCCTTCTATATCAATTGGTGGGGATATCTCAGCATAAAAGGAATATGTACATTTTTCTTTCCTCAGATACCACAGAAAACTGCTATGTTATATTTTCTTGCACAATCGGTTTCCTTCCCACATATTCAGAGTCATGTTTTTATGTTTGAACTGTAGAGTCTTTTTTGCATGTGGGTATTCTGATTCCATCATCTTTTACTTTTGGGGAGTGCTAGTACTATATTTGCACATATATATACAAGAAATGTGATTCTTGTCACAAGTAGCTTGCAATCTGATTAAGGGCAAGGAAAAAACTGCACCGTCCCTGTATGTTGTACACAGGGTGACACTACTAGCTAGAAATGGTGGCATTCTCGAGGGGAGATCCATGTGTGAATGGCTTTGTGGAAGTAAGGTGGTTTACCTTATCTCCTTTCATGAGGTGTATGACACCATCACCACTTGCTGGTTTTCTGGGTTTGGGAAGGAGGCTGCCATGAGACACTGTACTGGGGAAGACGAAGGTCTATGGATGCTAGAAGAAAGGACAAAGCCAGGACTGCAGCCTGAAGCCATATTTCCTCCTCCCAAGCACCTCTAATTCTCCTGTGGACTGCCTTGCCCTGCTTCCTCCTGTTGCCAGGTTTCATCCCCAGCCTCTCTCAAAAAGTCAGCAGGGGACTCAGCATGAGTTTTCCCGGCATGACCCGGCTGTTAGATGGAGGCACTGGTGAGGAAGGCTAGATCCAGTGTAGGAGTATCATTTGGCACCTGGAAGGAAGTATGGGAGAGGAGGAGGGAGATGAGAGCCAGGCTAACTCCTTAGCCCCGAGGATACAGTTAATGAATAGCAAACAATTCAACAGGGCTTCGAAGGTGCATATGAGAAGCCTGAACTGTTAAACCGAACTGAGAAAATGCAGCCTTTACCATAGCTGTAGAGATCAGCATGGGTCTATTGTATAAAGATTAACTATCAACAGCTCTTAAAATGTCAGCCGGGGATGTTATCTCCGCAATAATGGGCCGTCTGTTTATTTTTCCTAGAAAGGCAAATCTTTAGTTTCAGAAGAGGATTCACATTGGACAGCCTACCTACTAATAACTATAAACCTGTTGGTTGAGATTTTCAAAGCTTTTAGAGGATATGGCTGACCAGTGCCATCAATTTCCATGAGAACTGAACACTGAGTCCTCCCTGGTGGCACTGAAAATCTCAGTCATGCTTAAGGGTGCTCATATCTGCCTATACAAGTAGTGAAATGGATTGAATGATCAATAGGTCTCTTTCAGCTCTAACCTTCTATATAATTCCATGATTAGCTTCTCCATAAAATTAAAGACTAGGGAGACCGTTTTAAATCATCTTTGGTACTCATAAGATGATATCACTTTGGCATCCACTTTGTTATTGGAACAAAGAACTTTGTATTGTACTAAGTCTGAACCAAAACAACAACAACAAAACACATTGTGTCAGCAATAATAATTAAGTAAATATTTGTAAAGGCTGACAAATCCCTGTCTAAATGTAATAGAAAAAATTCTTTACTGTATTAATAATTTTTGAATGAAAATTAAAAAAATCATTTTGTAGCAAAGCAATACGTTTGTAAATCAAAAATTGTTAGCTTTTATTTTACAGAAGGAAGTGAAATAACTTAAACAGGTTTTAGCCTGGAGTGGAATTCTGTATCAATGTTCACAGAGAAACAATTTTTCTCTTAAAAAAATAAAATAAAAAGCCTGTTAGATAGAAACAAAAAATACTAGCTGGATCCATTGAAATATGTCATCCTGACTCCCAGCAGCATTTTACAAGGCTAGTTATTGACTAGATGACTCTCACTAGTGTCTATCTTAGCTTGCTTATAAGTAAAAATAAAATAAATAAATACATAAAATTGTCAAAATAAATTGAAATTTTGATTAAATATTTTTGGGAAAAAAGTGTGTGTGTAATAGACATAATAGAATTAGGATTATGCTTAGACTCGTAGATTGTTAAGGCCAGAAAGACCATTAGATTATCTTGTTTGACCTTTTTGTGCATTGCAGGCCTTTGAATTTCATCCAGTTACTCCTGTAATGTGCCCAATAACCTGCATTTGAATAAAGCATATCGTCCACAACGGCATCCAGTCTTAATCTGAAGACTGCAAGAAATGGAGAAGCCACCACTTCCATCAACATCATTCCTGATGACACTATACCTCTGATGTGAAATTTATTCACTCTTCTTCACAAACGGTGGGGCATATATTCAGAATGCTTTTTTAAACTGTTAAAATTAACTTTTACAATATTCAAGAAGCTTGCTTTTTGTGCTCATGTAAGGAATACCAGTCATGAAAGCTTGCTTTTTGTGCTCATGTAAGGAATAGCAGCCATGAAATAAGGATTTACCATTATTTCTGTTCGCTAAGGACAAAGTAGAATTGATAGGTTCACTTACTACTTTCAAAATGGTGTTTCAAGATAGTGATCAGACTCTTGACTGATTCAGGTTGGAGTCATGTTGATCCTACTTGGGCCTTAGAAAAACATGCTTTCCAGACTACGGGCGGACCATTTCCATGGCTAATGAGTTGGGGAATCTGTTTATGTACAACTTATGAATTCTGGTGGTTGTTATGAAATTGTTGTATCTTGGAATGCCTCTATCTGGATGTGGGATCCACTATTTGCTGACAGACCTGTAGCACGTACCTACCAGATGAGGGACAATGGTTGGCTACTAAAATAGTTGTCTATTCAGGTGAAAACCTTGAGACAAAAGACTGGCCTTTTACCTAGGAGAACTGGTTTGTCAGAGGAGAGGTTGCTTGCTAGCATTGTCTCTTGGTAGGGATGTGTGATCACCTGTTGAGGCTGATAAGGAAGTCACCTGAAAAAGGGTGCTGCAGTTTATAAAAGAAAGGGTCATTTTAGCGAGCGAGAGAGAGGGAACACAGGAAGTTTCGGGCAGAAAAGAAGGAAATGCGAAGGCTTTTGTAGCAGTGGGATCTAATTTAACTGTGGATCAACCAAGGTAAGGGAAAGTTAGCTGATCTAGAGAGGGAAAGAGGCTCCATGTTTCTGAGCTGAGACACTGAGCTTCAGGAGAAGGATCCCAGGCATCCCAGAGGCCTCTGTCCAAGCCCAAAGAACTCTCCAGAATGGTGAGGTAACTGATGGAGGGGAAATGCATGTCTTTTGACTAGAGCTGTGTATTTCTCATGCTGTTAAGTAAAGAGTAAATTGTGTTTAGAGTCCTGTGCAAAGTCTTTGTGCTTTCACTGTCATGTGCCCCTGAAGAGGTAGACCAGAAGACAAACCAGAAAGCCAACAACTCCAGTGGGATTCTGGGGAATATGCAAGAGCTGCTGGGGATGCGTGAGGATATGGCACTAGTTTCAGGGCCTAGGCAATTGGGCTGCGGGGTCCACACTGTCAAGTGGGATGTCAGACTTGAAGGCCACACATGGAGTGTGTGCCTAGAGGCCCAAAGCCAGGGACAATACCTGAACTCTGTCTAGCCCCAGCAAGCTAAGAGTTCGTGGAGTTGTGTTTGGATCCCCTCATAGCAGTCTGGCTAATGTTAAGCAGAGGTAACCTGACATCATGCATTTAAATATTTGTGCAATCCTGTTTTACTTTCTTGCTGGAATCTGTACCACTTCGTAATTTATACATGGAAACAGTGAGTCCTGCAGGTAGTTCATTTCTCTCAGCTGCATCTCTTTGTAGTCTTTAAAGTTAATATTTACTCTTTCCTTGCCTTTTCCACAGCTACATGGAGAGCTTTCCCTTTCTCATTTTATTTCCCTACATCTTCATCTCTTCGGTTCAGATGCATTTGCTTGCAAAGATACAATTTGTATTAGCATCCCTTTAGTAATTGTTGTAGTGAGAACTGGTTGAATGCATTGTACTGTGCATTCATCTCAGATTACATTTGGCTGTCTCCCTAGTTATCAGTTAACATTTCTGTTCTCGCATTATTAAAGGAATGCATTCTTTAAAGTAAAGGATGCTGTATGGAGAATCATGGGAGCACATAGTTAGAGACAATTCTGCTTTCTGAGTCAGATGCTGTCTTTTTCTTCTCTGGTTCTTTACCTTTAAGGCTAGTCTCATGAAAGCAGGCTATATCTGAGCTCTTCTTCTCCTCCTACTTATCCCACTGCTTATTTTAGCTTGTTAAATGAACTTATTTTTCCTGAGGATATCAGTGGATATTTTAACTAAAATCTTTTCAGTAGGGTTCTGAGAGATCGTGATAGAGCTGTTCATCTAATTAGTTCATTGATTAAAATATTAACATCTACATTAGTTTCATGTCCCCTTGTAAGTTCCCCATTTTAACTATAATATTTTAGTTTCATGGAAGTGATTTTTTACTGTGATGTCAAAGGCAGCATCAGTACCACAGGAACTAGGTTCTAGCTAAGTTTTACTCAATGTGTACATCAGCACTGTAGTTTTCAGGCGTTTGAAGCTATCACTTTTTAGCTGTTAGAGTTAGGCATAAAACATTCTTCTGAGCTATACTGTGTCATGTTTTCCTGTAATGTTGTGTCATTTTCCTTAATATAATTCTGGCTGGACAATGTGACCATCACAATTTGTTGCCATATTTTCACTTTGGTTTGATGATTAAAAAATACTTGCAGGTATTTGCGAATGGCTTTGACAGGTCTTTTGGCTGCTTCTTGCAGAAGGCTGAGATTTGTTTGTTTGAATATTTAGTTGTGGTACACCATTGTTTCCACTAGATGGCTCTCATTTTCACAAATGAAAGGGGATTTACTTGAATTTAATTCAAGAAGATTTAAACATGTCTTAAACCTGTAGATTTTTTTGAGGTGATTTCAATTTCTATGGGAAAACAGTAGAGAAAATGGTGGCATAGGACTCTACAAGTATGATGCTAAATGAGGAATGAATATGTCAATAAACAGCATCAGGGAGAGATCGGGTTTATGAGATGGAATGTGTTCCAATCACTGCTGATGACTTTAAAAGTGTGTTGATAGCCTGATAAACATTATCATAATTGGGAAAGTTTCTAAGTATCCCCAAGTTATTTCTGGTTGCCATAATTTCCTACTAAAATGAAAGATCAAGGGCAGTCTGACATACTGGAAGCCCAATATTAATAGTCTTTAAAATAAAAATGTCTTTTTTCCAGTTGTGTTGGGTAAAGCCATCAATTGTATCAGTGCTATGAAAGGTCAGCTGTACAGTTTTTGGTTTTACATTTTTAGTAACACAAGCTTACCTGGCTCAATATCAAGAGAGTAACTGTCAATTTCCAAATTCAGGCGCTGGGCTGCAGCATCGCAAAAGTCTTCCAAAACACAGTGCACAGCTTCTGTGATATTGTATGGAACAGTCTTAGCAAACTTCATTTTGCTATTGACAATCACACTTCCATTTCTGAAGTTAAGTATTTCCAGTTGCTTAAATCCTGTAAGGTTGGATTGAAGATATGGAAGCAGCTGCAAAACAGGAAGTTGGTTTACTTTAAATCCCCGTCAATGCCTAGCTGCAATTAATTTCACTTATATTCACTTTTCATTACCAGGTACCTGAATCACCAACTTATTTTTCTGGCTTTAATAATAGTGCTTAACTACCAAGTCCAGTTTTCTGTTTGCCTTGATTAGTCTCTGTATTTGCATCTTTCTCAATAGTGAACTGAGATGGATGGACGCTAGTTTTCCTTGTAATGAAACACAGTGTTTGGGAAATTTATGGGTCTGAATAAAGAAAAATCACCTCACTAAAAAGCCAACTTCAATTATTTTCAAAGGGTTCCATCCAGGCAAGTGAGAGCACGATATAATAGGCATGTTACTGTTGTCCAATGGTCCAGCAGTATCTCTGGGGAAAATCTATATCTAATCACATTCACTTTGATAACTCATGATGTATTTTAAAAGGATTGATAAGAATTGAATCCTTATGCTGGATTTATTAGGTGTAATCAGTGTTACCATACCACTGAAGTGGAGCTAAGAAAAATCCAATTAAAATTACTTGCCAAGAATGTGTGTGTGTGGTTTCTTGCATAGGTAAATATTTTTCTCTCTCTCTTTTTTTTTTACATGTATTCTCGTTCATAAACCACTGCTATCTGTTATCCAGCCAGCATCACAGACTAAAAAAAAAGTTACTTGTTACAGTAGTTCAAGGTGTTTTATTAAACTGGACGACAGGGCCCTATACTGTGCTCTACTTCATACAGTTGTGTTTTCCAGCTCCTCCTTAGCTTACTGATCTGGTCAGAATAAATCCGTTTTCTAGATGAATGCCCCAGTAGCTTGTCTCTTTTTATTGCTTCTGCTAATCTGGGGAGCAATAATATAAGCTAACAAGGAAAATCTTTTTTCTTTAATGTGTGCTCAAATACTATACATCGCAGACTATCTGTTTTTACTCACCAGCTGCATGAATTGTTGCTCTAGTGCCCTGTATTCCAGAGAACTCCTGTTGAAGAGGTCATCAGAAAAATGCATGTTGGTTACTTTCAGGCTGAAGAAAACCACCAGCTCTTTGCCTTTGGCTGCCGTTGTCATGGAGCTAGTGGTTACATACTTCAGTGTAGGAGCCGGAGTGGCTCCTGCTGGCTGGCTCGCCAACCCGGAAATATATCCACTGCCATACTCTACTTCATCCATCGTTGCTGTGCTCATCGTGTGGACTCTGTCCAGTTCTGCAGCAATATCCTGCACTCCTGTTTTGAAGCCAGTAGGGATGCTGCTATCAGCTGCTGGCGTTGGTGAACTGGTTATTTCAAAGGACTGATCTATGATAATGGAGTGGCTGTGAGGTGGACTAATCACTGCTGGCAGTAGTGTGATTTGGTCAGTGGGTAATGTGGCTATGATGACTTCTTCAGGCAGGGAGGTGGTGTGGTCACTTGAATCAATAAAGAAAGGCAAAGTTCTGTCTGTTGATAAAATATCATCACCTGACGATTCTGGAGGATCTATGATCTTTACAGCTGCAAAAGGTGGGGGGAGGCAAATATTTAACTTTGAAAAATATACATAATGAAATATTTATATAGCATTTCAAGTGAGACATTTTTAAGGAGAATATACTCCTCATCGGAACATGACAGTCTTATTATGACCACTTTCTGATGACTTAGTAAGAAAATGGAGGAAAATGCTCAGTCCACATGGTTACGTGCTGAGCTTTGTGTGTGCTTTGTTTAAGTGATAATTACACGTTGTAAGTGTTTCCCTAACTTCTGCTAATGCACTGTGTGACTTTGACACACGTAATCCCACTGTCGGTTTACACTGACTGAAAGTGCAGGTTGCAGCTTTGACTTGTCTGCTTGTATCAATGCAGGGCTTGAGTCATTCCTGGCCACTCCCGCTTTGTGAAAGATTAAAGATGGCATTTGCCACTGACCTCAAAATGTGGTTGTACAAACCTGTGCCTCCTCCTCAGATACAAAATACGTCTTTTGTATTTATGCTATTTAAAAAACAAACAAAACCCTCCTAAAGAATCATTTGCTGCATTTAAAACAACCCATTTGCCCCCCGATTATAGGGTCCCTTCAGATGCCTGCTGGAGCTCAGAGGCAGTCTAGGAATGTGTCGCTGAAATTCAAATCTTAAGCATGAAGAATGAGACTGTTTGAATTCAAACAAGCAGCTAACTTACTGTAGTAAGATAACAGAAAATGACAGATTTCAACTTCAGACTAAAGAGGGTAACTTCGCTCTTTCCCAGTGGTGCCCTCGTTAGGGGGCTGGATGGGCTCCTAGTCAAAACACCTGACTTGAATAGGCAGGAAAGTGAGGGTGATTTCCAGCCTCTGGTGGAATCTGCTCCATCTTTGGACACTACTTTATAATCCCTGCCAGAGATCACTTATCCTGGCAGTATCCTTCAAAAATACTTCTGAAGAGCAAATATTTCCCCTTAGAATGGACTGGACTGGGAGGAGAGAGGGAAAAAAAGAGGTATTTTCAAAATATTCCCAAGTACAGTTATCCCTAAACCCTCCATATGATCTCCCCTCTCTTCAAATGACACAAGTTGTGAGCCTGTGCTTATCCAATCTGTAGGGTTAGGAACAAATATGCATTTCCACGAGAGAGAACCTTAGTATAAATGCGTTGCCTCGTCTCTTGATAATGGTTACAGGAGACCTTTTCTGTTAAATGGGAAAGTAAAGAAATATGCTACTCCCTCACCCCTCCTGTCTGCAGATAAATCCTGTCAATCAGAGTGTCTCCAAGTCTAAAGGGAATTCTTGTCCTTTCGTGAGCCCATTCTTAAAATATTGCTGCCACTCACTGTTCTTTTAATTATCAATGAGAATTCTTTCATATGTTAGCTGAAAGCTAGTGTTCCTTGGTGGGGAGCTACAAAAATCTCCAAGTCCTCTTTCCTTTAGGATGATCAGACATTCAAAATAGATGCCCTGTACCAAAATCTGCCCTCAACTGTATGTGCAGTTCTAAAGACTTCAGAATTAGGCCCTTGAAAAAAAAAATTAGTCTTCCTGTCTTAGTCACCACCTTGTGCAAGGTGGGAAAATAACGGGTACATATTTTCTTTCATTCATCATTTTGTTTTCCCATGGCTTTGTTATGTGGAGATATATATTCAAATTGATAATTCACTGCCCTACCCTGTTTGAGGTATGTTTGGTCAAAGCACTTAAAAAGAGGCTGATCTTGTGGTTAAGATAATGCAGTGGGCCTTGGAAGATCTGGGTTCAATTCTCAAACTTCCTATGTGATTGTGAGAAAGTCCATTGATCTCTCTCTCTACTTCAATTTCCATTCTTAGAGCTGTTGTGATTCATTCATGTCTGAGAGGCTCTCAGATCCTATGGTGAGAGGGGCATAGAAGTGCCTTGATAGATGTTTTTGACCTAGAAGGAAACCTTTGGACTGTTTGTCATGGTTTATGACGTTAGCAGTTGGGATGGCATTGCTCAGACGACAGCACTCTGTCATTTGGCATTATCTCGTATCATTGAGTTTATACACTTTTGCCAGTATCGGTTTCTAGGGTAAAAGCAGGTACAAATGTTAAGTCATTCCTTCCTATAAGCTGAGTTCTAGAGTGCTTCATTTTTTTCAAGCGCTCTCCATCTTTTGGATGAATGGATGAACAAAGGTCTTTCTGACTGTCCAGCTTGAACAATTTATTGCCCTTTCTGAAAAAGAATAAGGGTGCAATGGGGTACAGTTCCTTCTTGGGTAAAGCAGAGTCTGTTAACAGCCTTATGGCAGCTGCTTCTGCCTACACAGTCACTACATCAGTTTATTCCACTGCAAACTGCTTGAATACCAGTATGAAAGGCACCATGCAAAAATCAGATTCCAATACTGCTTTAGGCAGGCATTGAGTAACAGGACCGTATATTGTATTTCTGTAATTCGCTGATATTTACCTTGGAAAATACAAATACTAGGCAAAGTTTTGTTAAATACTTGAGTTTACTATGACAGTAACATTGTATCCCAAAGCATATCACAGTACCCTTGTGGCTATGCAAGAAACAGTCACTCAGAAACAAACACCTGGCTTGCTACAGGGAAGATAATTGGAGAGATTACATCCTGTAATTTACTCCCCTTCTGGAAGTAGCAGAATCAGAGGTTTGGGGAGGAAGCAACAACAGATAGCAAGGGCATTGGAAGGTGGCTGAATATATCTCTTGCCCTTCTGAAGATAGGGGTTATTAATTATATACTACAGTGGTGAACACGCTATAAAAATAGGACACACAGGCAGCGGGTGATAGGAGGCGGCTTGTGGCTCATTTGTCTCTTTCTTCCCTGTTACAAGCCCGGCAAACCTTCCCGACCAATTCTGCTGCCTTCTCCTTCATAAGTGCAGACCCCTATTCGTTGAACACCTTATTATTTTGGACAAAAGTACCCTTAGTCACAACAGTATCCTTATTTAGATGAGGTGATTTTTCTAATTAATAGGTAAACTTTGATTCTGATTGCTGGTTGAATGATTAGGGACAGGTTCTGATCTCATTTACTTCAGGAGTGAGCTGACAGAAAACAGTGGAACTACCTGGGTATAAGACCTGGCCAAGTGAGATGAAGCTAACTGGATTTGAATTGAGCATTAAAAGCTCAGCGCAATGATTCTAGGAAGCTGAACAGGTTGTATGGAAAGAAGAATTATATCCTGGTGACATTGTATAGCTAGATGTTAAAATCAGTCAGAACACCAGTTTGCTTACATTACACAACTGCATTTTGACAGATCACCCACCTAATGGCTCCTTCTTCAAGTGACTTTTATATAAAACACACACCATGCCACAACGTTCAACACTAAAAGGAAGTCAGAGCATTGACACTTGGGGAAAAGAAAACAGTACTGTTAAATCCATGAGTGACACTATTGATTGTTGGATGCTATGAAAGTGTAAAAACACCACTGAATGAAATGGAGAGGCTGAGGGCGTATTTATTCTAAGACCACTTTACAGATCCCTGAAAGTGCAAAGGGGCTATAAAATGAGAGTCAATCTATATTTTCTTCCACACAAGAGTGCAGGCACAACATACAATTTGCACTGTTGAAAATGTAATACAGGAACTATCGTCCTATTAGGGCCAGAAGAGAAATCTCAGGACACTGGATGAAACTGAAGCCATGTACAGTATTCAGTTACATTAATGGTGTATGTGATGTCCACAGTAAATGCTATACCAAAGTATGGGGCCTTAACATTTGGTTAAAATGCTCAGGTGCTGCCACAATAGAAACAATAAACAATAATACAACTGCATACACAATTAGTTTGTCAGTGCAAAGACCTCCTCCTGTGTCATTCAGCATTAAAACTGGGGTCCATACTGCAAATACCATCAAATCAGAAACTGAGTATGTATATCTCATAAACTGAAGTTGCAGAAATGTTTCTAAATACAAAAATAATGAACTCCCTCTGCCCTTATCCAAGTAAATTGGGTTTTGGTTAGCACAAACAGGTAGAGCTGAGTATATGACAGTCAATAGGCATATATGCTAAACAGTCTCCTTTAGTTGTAATATATGTGTGTGTGTGTATAAATTTAATAAAATCAAATTACAGGAGCTTTAAAATCTATATCCCCATTTTATTGACAGCTGTAGCAATAAATCATTCCCATCTCCTCACTTTCATGGTTTGTTGTGACACTGATCAATCAGGGAATGGGCAGAGTTTTATATCAAATAAACCTAACCATGTCCTGTGGTAAATAAGTCCTCTCTTTTATTGATGGCACAATCAGCTGTTAGATTGACAGTGAATAAGACAAGATTGCAGTGAGGTACAAGTGTGCTCAGAAATAGGTTTTAGTTTGGTGGAGATTAGTGTTGGATAAACAATTTTTTTAGGAAAATCACCAACCCTCTGCAGCATCCCTGTCCCAAAATGATAAATTAAAATGGAATATTTATGGTCTTGAGTTTGGCAGACTGTGAAATTGTGATGGTATTTGTGAGACAGGTAGTTTTAAGTGACTCATCTGAATTCACACAGTGAATTTTAGGCCTTGAATACAATACAATTCTGATGCCCAGCCCTGTGTGTTAGCAACAATGCATCTATATTACGATAGTAATAACTCAAACACTACTTGTGAAGATGAGAACTATTTCTTTATAGCAGGAATCTAGGCAGAAGAGGGTTTGGGAGAAGTGCTAACAGAAACTCTGCAGTGAAGCAGAGGGAGAGAGACTTGGTTTAGGGATAATATTGCTTACTTATTTTAATAAATTACCTTAATCAGCGTGAGAGGAAAGTGACTCTGTGATATTCTCAAATATTGTCCTATGACAGCGTACTGTTGTGTTAGACTGTTATTGTGGAAGATTATAGTATTTTTAAAAGCACTTCCTGTGACGTTGTATGGGGGTGGCGTCTCGTGCATAGCAGCAACCATGCAGCTGTTCATCAGTGCTCAGAAGCTGCACACCCTAGGTGTCTGGACAGGAAACAGTAGCTCACATTAAGGCTCACATTGAGTCCCTGGAGGGCACGGCACCTGAGGATCAGGTGGTTCTCTTGGGTGGAACTCCCTTGGAGGACAAATCTCTCATTGGGCAATGTGGCATCAGAGAGTTTACCACCCTGGAAGTGGCTGCTCGCATGCTGGATGGTAAGGTCCATGGCTCCCTGGCTTGTGCTGGGAAGGTGAGAGGCCAGACTCCCAAGGTTGCCAAGCAAGAGAAGAAGGAGGAGGAGACTGGCCGTGCCGAGAGACACATGCAGTACAATCGGGGCTTTGGCAAGAAGAAGCCAAACTCCTAAATGCCCACTGCTAACTCCTAAATGCCACACCTCACCCAATAAAGCAGATGTCACCCAAAAAAACAAAACAAAACCTGTAAGAGTAACAATACTCCCTAACAATTGGTACTGTACTGATAAAATAGTTTGATATTATGACTCCTGAGTTCTATCCTGTGCAACTACTCTCCTTATAACCCTCATTAACCAAAATCTGCTAGGTGCTATATATACATATAGAAAGACCCTGCTTTGAAGAACCTATTTCTGAAAGATACAAAGCAGATGAAAGGTGAGGGGGAAATGGGACACGACACCCAAGCAAAGTGATCAGGGTGATGGTTGGCAGATGTATTGCTAGTTCTCCATCTCTCTTGGTTTTAACTGGGCTTTCCGGATTTATAGGAAATACCTTAAATGCATGTTGAGCTGAAGGGCATAGGACAAAGATGTTGCAGTGGGGGAGGTTTAGATTGGATATTAGGAAAAACTTTTTCACTAAGAGGGTGGTGAAACACTGGAATGTGTTACCTAGGGAGGTGGTAGAATCTCCTTCCTTAGAGGTTTTTAAGGTCAGGCTTGACAAAGCCCTGGCTGGGATGATTTAACTGGGAATTGGTCCTGCTTTGAGCGGGGGGTTGGACTAGATGACCTCCAGGGGTCCCTTCCAACCCTGATATTCTATGATTCTATGTTGGGTCTGGTTCTCAAGGATGCTGAGCTCCCACATTTTCAACTGAAATCAGTGGGAGCTGCAGGTCACCAGTACACACATCTGAAAAGTCAGAGCCAAGATTCAATCTTAAGAGGGTCTGGGTTCCAATAATAAAATGCCTTTATTATTGGAAATGTTTTATAGCTTATATGAACATTTATTCCAATATTACACAAATCTTTAAAAGTCCCTTTCCGGGTGAATTTACCAGCTACCTACAAAGGGAAGTTGTAACCATTGTCAGCATCAGAATAATCAATTTAAATGATAAACTAGGGCCTAGGAAACAGAGGCCCCAGTTCTCAGTCCGTCCATGGCTAAGACCCTGAATAGAGGGCAGCAGGGGGGCAAAGTTGGGTATGAGACATCTTTGTGCTTCTTGTGGTCTGGGGACATTTGGGGTTGGTGCACAACCACCAATGTAGGTTAGAAGAGCCTCAGGTCTACTCTACCCCCGGTGGGCCGCGACACACAGAGAATAGCTTTATCATCGGTGTTCTAGCCGTGCCCCCAACTTGCCCCTTCACACCAAGGACAGTGGATGGCAGCAGCTCTAACAGTGCTACACCAGAGGGGATTTACAAAGAGGGACCCTCCCACAGACCATTTTTGCGCCCTTTACGCTACCAGAGCGATATAAAGGCTCCTTACTGCAACAGAGAAGCAGTTCCAGAATCTTTGCATTGTGCTGAGCCTTGTGATTGAGTCCTCGTTTTCTTTTGTGTTTGAATAAGCATGTGTCATATAACACAAGACAGTGTTCCAAAAGACCCTCCATTAAAATCAGTAGAAAAATGAGCGTCAGCCATTTTATGGCAAGCTGCATGGCTCAGCTTCTGTTTGCTCACTGTTCATAACTGATTTTGATCAAATGATCCTTCTGAGTTGTTAATGCATGAATGAAATATGTAGAAGTTTTGAATCCAAAGACCTTTGCCTTTGGGCATTTCCCATTGTTTCTCTGAGTTTTTACTAGACTGTTAACTATTTACTAGATAAACGATTAAGGATACAGAACCATGCTGATAACATTTCTTCAAAGACACTGTTTATAAAGCTTTGGCACTGTATGAAAAAGTGAAACTTTTGCATTTTATTTTGGATTTTCCCAGATGAAGAATGGAAATCCCCACCATGCTGTCTGATAATGAGGCTATTATGATGTCTAAAACTAAACTGCTGTTGGCATACGTGTCTAAACATTAAATTAAAAGAGGCCATTTCCTGAACACGCTGCAATATTAAATCGCTGTAAGAGTGATTTTCTAGACACAGAGTTTAATTCCTCAACAGGGAGAACAAATCATGTGGATTTGAGTCACCAAAAAGAATCCTGGCTGTGATCATAAGGTGTTTATTTTACTTATAAAGTTAGATTATCCTTTTGTAATTATTAAAAAACAAATCAACCCCCCAACCTCATTCTCTAAGAACAAGGAATTATTTCCCTACAGGGTATAATAGTCTTGGAAAGCTCTATTACCTTGTCTGCATATTTTTTTTCTAGAAAAAAGTTTCAGAGGAAAAATTTGACGCAGCTCTAATCTCGAGTCTTAAACAACCTCAGGTCTCCTAGCCGTTCCTACTAGGGTTACCACCTGTGATGAGCTGCCAAAATCTTAACAACGGGTTCCCTCCTCACCCCACGAGGGGGTCATTGCCCACCCCCGCCCCCTGGGACTCCTGCCCCATCCAATCCCCCGTGTTCCTTGATGCCCCCCCCCGAACCCCTGCCCCATCCACCCCCTCCCCTGTCCCCGTCTGCCCCCAGAACCAGGCAGGAGGGTTTCGTGGGCACCATAGTGGGTGCCCACCCCACCCCTAAGAGCCAGAGGGACCTGCCGGGGGCGAGGTGGGGAGTTCCGGCAGTGCTTATTTGGGGCAGCTCCCAGGAAGCATCTGGCAGGTCCCTCTGGCTCCTAGGGGTGGGGGAGCGCAGCTAGGGGAGGAGCAGGGGGAGTGGCCGCTCCCCCACTGATCACATCAAAAGTGGCACCTTATCATAGAATCATAGACTATCAGGGTTGGAAGGGACCTCAGGAGGTCATCTAGTCCAACCCCCTGCTCAAAGCAGGACCAATCCCCAATTTTTGCCCCAGATCCCAAATGGCCCCCTCAAGGATTGAACTCACAACCCTGGGTTTAGCAGGCCAATGCTCAAACCAATGAGCTATCCCTCCCCCCTTAGGCGCTGACTCCCTGGGTACTCCGGGGCTGGAGCACCACGGGGAAAATTTGGTGGGTGCAGAGCCCCCACCGGCAGCTCTCCGCCCCGCGCCCGGCCCCAGATCACCTCACCTCCGCTCTGCCTCCTCCGCTGAACGCGCCGCCCCGCTCTGCTTCTCCACCCCCCCTTCCCACGAATCAGCTGTTCAGCAGGAGGCCTGGGAGGGCTGAGAAGCAGGCGGTGGCTTCACACTCAGGCCGAGGGAGGCGGAGGTGAGCTGGGGCGGGAAGCGGTTCCCCTGCACGGCCCCTCCCGGGTTACCTGCTGCGGGGCGGGCAGCCCTCCTCGCGCCCCTCCCGCCCCAGCTGCCCTCCGCTCCGCCTCCCTGGGCCTGAGCAGGAAGCCGCGGCCTGCTTCTCAGCCTGCCCCAGCTTCCCACGCGAACAGCTGATTCGTGGGAAGCCGGGGGGGGGGGGCGGAGAAGCAGAGAGGGGCGGTGCGTTCGGGGGAGGACCTGGAGGCGGAATGGAGGTGAGCTGGGGGGGTGGGGCGGGGAGCTGCCGGTGGGTGCTCTGCACCCACCAAATTTTCCCCTTGGGTGCTCTAGGGCTGGAGCACCCATGGAGTCTGCGCCTAAGGCACCACTTTTGGCCAGTTAAATTTAGAAGCCCTTTTAGAACCGGTTGTCCCTCACTCAACAACCAGTTCTAAAAGGGCTTCTAAATTTAACCACCGGTTCTAGCTAACTGGTGTGAACCGGCTCCAGTTCACCACTGGTTATCACTTGTCCTGAAATTTTCAGGGCAGTCCAAATTTTCACAGGTCTGTTTTGCATTCTACAACCCTAGCCCAGGACTATTCAATGGTATGTAGTTGCTAACTGTTGTTTAACAAGGCCTGAATTTATTTTGGGAGTCCCCATGCATTGCAGTTGTGCACTGTCATCATATTACCTATGAAGATGCAGGTGACATCACACTGCCTCTGGGTGAAAACTTGATTTTGTACCACAGGACAAATACAAATAGATAGTAATATTGTACACATACACACAAAAACTACATTAAAATAACACTATTAAGGTTGTGAAGTCAACTCAGGAGATAGAAAATGCCAGAATTAAGGTTGCCTGTACCACTTTAATTTGGGCCCCCTTTTTGTACATGTATTATGATACAGTCTAATTATATTGCAGATGAAGGGTTAGACTCAACAATATCGCTTCCATTCCATGATCTGAATGGGAGGGTGTGGTAGTGGTCACAGGCTCTTATTGCTCTAAGTTTAACTCCTTCTGCCATGTCCCCTCCAACTGGTCCCTGCCCAGTCCTTTTCTACCTTGGCTTAAAAAATTAACTTAAAAAAAAGCAAAGATGTCTCTACTGAGCATGTGTGAACTTCAGTTTTTCAGAGCCTTATCTCCTGGCCAAATGTGTGGGTGAACTTTTCAGAGGCACATCCCTGATACATAGGCCACTCTGTCAAATTTCAAGTCCGTGTTTCAAAGCATGGAGGTGTGAGAGCTTTTCAAAGAAAAAGCTATGAGAATTTTTTAATGTGGGCAAAACAAAGTGTTTTCTCCTAGTCTTGGTCTCAGGAATGGCTGAACAATTTGGGCTGATTTCTTCCCCCCCCCAAAAAAAATTAATTTAGCCTGAGGCAACACTCAATATATAAAATTTCAGTCCAAACTGTTAAAATCTCGCAAAGTTATAAGCCCCTGAAAACAGGCTCTTTTAATGGGAAGTGTCAGCAACCTTAATAATTGGTGATGCTACTAGCACAATCATACTACAGACTAGAGAAAATTTACTCTCTAAGGGTATGTCTTCACTGGAGTGGGAGAATTAATTTCCAGTTCAAGGAGATGTTCTCGCATTAGCTCTGATCGACCTAGCGTGCTAAAAGTACAAGTGTAGCTTCAGCAGTAGGGCTGGCTAGCTACCTTGTATACATACCTAGTGTTTTGAATGCATATGTATTTGGGGAAGCTAGCCCCTTCTGCAGCTCGCGCTGCCATGGCTACACTTACACTTTTAGCATGCTAGCTTGATCTGAGCTAGCGTGGCTATATCTCCTTGAGCTAGGAATTACTTGTCCAGCTTGAAATGTAGCCACACCCTAGATCGGAGAGCTATTTTCTTCACATACATGAAACAATGACATCTAAATTTAAACCACAAGATCTTCAGTTGTATTTATTACAGCCCCATATTCAGTGTGCTGATCAGTGAGGACCCCAGTATGGGGATGCAGCTCCTTAGGTAACCATAAGCTCAAATGCACACTGCCATACTTGGGTATGCCATAATTTTCATGGAAATAACAGAAGTTAATTTTGTGTGACCCTCCTTCCACTGTGTGCTCCTGCCCCATAGCATTTCTGAGTGTTCCTTCAGTGATCCCCATTGTGTCCGTCTTGGCAATCTTGTTCACTTAGAAATTCTACTCATTACAGTTTTCTGAGGGACTTGGTTCCAGTGATCTTTATTCTGAATTCATTTTTTTTTTCAATTTGCATTCCCACATGCCTTGTCTCATAATTTCTTATGGTCTAAAAATACTAATTCAACTTGGCATTTTCTGTTTCATTAAGGACTTTATATACCTCAATTAGATATTTGCCTGTGGCTTTTTCCTTCAAGGCATTTGATGCTTCTGTTTATATATAAAAGCCCTGCTCTTTTCACTGATAGTTCCTTACCTGTGGGCTCCACAGCCTCCTTTGATGCTGAATTCTTTCAAGTGCTACTGCTAAGAACATGGTTTTTTTAATGAGGTGTTGGTGAAGAATTAGTGCCTTTAAGATAAAAACACAGACAAGGGACTGCGTAGGACATTTTATATATCTGATTTTATATCTATCTATCTATCTTTATGCACCTTTACTAACTTCATACATTTGTGGAACTTGCAGGTTGAATTTTAGGTCTTGCGGGTCTTTGGCACTATCAAGGTTCTTCAATGTAAGCACAGTTCTATGGAGTAACCTGTTCCAAAATATGTGCATATCCCTGACTGAAGTGGAAAAGAGGTTTGTGGGGGGCCACTATTTTATGAGGAGGTGTTCAAAGATATCCCCAATGTCTCTGTGCAGCACTACTTGACTCCACTTCATGATTAATCTCTTCAATGGGGGAAGACACTGCAGTGTAAAAAATACTAAGGGGTTGACACTGGGCCTGATCCAGCATCCATTGAAATCAATAGGAATCCTTCCATTAACTTCAAAGGGCTTAGGTCAGGCCGGGTGGGATGATGTTTCCAGAAATGCTGCATTTTGAAGGCAGGACTTTCAAAATCAATGCACTAACCCAGCTGTTTGCTGAAGTATATTGTGAGCATAGTGATGTGAAAGAGACAGCATTTCCCTTTCCTCCCACCTGTCTTATTAACTAATACTATAAACTGCCTAAAATAGTTATCTCTAATTAGAGGATCATCAAGCAAGAGCAGTGTGGGGTTATTGTCCCTGCGTTTTATGAGAATACCAAAATGGGGTGAGCCTAATTAGAAACCTGACATGACAGGAAGTCAGTGGTGGGTCATGAAAGCTACAGTACAGTCATGTGAAAGAAGGTCAGGGTTATTGTTCAGTGAACCCTTAACTCACTTATTATTCAACTTTCCAAATAAAATAACACCTTAGTTTTCAAATGTTGTAAAACTCAGTCCTACAAGTAACAGGTTGCTAGAAGGGATGAACTGCTTGAGTCCAGAATAATCCTGAGGGTACGGAGTCAGTAAGGACATGTACAATGAAAACAGATTGTAAAATTACCTTGATAGCTTCATTAGTATATTAGGTGCTACTTTCAGTGGTTTATTAAAACCATAATTTTGTATTAAAATTCTTCATTAAAGAGAACAATGTGCTATTTGTATTTATCAGTATTAAAAATCTTCTCAAACAAGCCACACACCATGTCAAACAAGAAGGTCTAGATGAAATCAGTGTTTAAATGAATGAAGGCAGTGGAGCAACAGAAAAATTGAGATGCAAAGCATCTCTGAGATGAATGTACTTTAAAAAAGAAGCTGACTCAATGATGAGCAATGAGAAGCTTACCCAAAACCATAATACTAGGGGTAGGACTCACCACTCCAATTCCCGTTGCAGACTGATATGCAATCAAAGCTCGAAAGTGCAAATATGTTGACATATCCAAGTGTTTAAAATGAGGGATGTTATCAATATAACCAAAAACTTTACAGAACACCTGAAAATTTAAAGAAATGTGTAGCTAGGTACACGAGATGTTGCTGAATTGCGACTGTGGATAATATATTTTATTCTGGAGCTTTCTAAAGCATGGCATAAGTAAGGGATTGGAGTACCATTTTTGTGTGGATTAGGTGGGAGCAATTTTAAATTAAATTTTGACAAGCCTCATAAACAATGCATATACTCTAGAACTGAGGAAGTGATTTGAAATGAAATTCTAAATAGGACGCTTAAAACCCTAGAGTCCTTTTCTTCTTTTCTCTACTGATAGAGCAACATGACAAATTACCATTATCTGCAAGATGAAGAACAACATAATACTCGGACATGCAGCTCTGTGGTACCAGAGTTTATTAGTCTATGCAATAACAAAAACAATACAAAAGTCCCATGAGATAAGAACATGGCGCCTCATTTTCTAAAACCAAAACCAAACATAATATTGAATGTTTTAAAAAGGAAAACTGACTATGATCAACTCTGAGGTGCCCCGGCCTCTCCAGCATTTCTGTACTTACAAGGGAAAATAATGAAAATAGCCTTCACATAGGTTCTCAGTTCAAGCAAATGCCTATATCTGGAAATCACTGAAGGAACAGATATTTTATATTCCTAAGCCAATATGCCTTTGAAATGATGTATGCAATCATCTTATTTTTCATATTCCTGACACTACTAGAGTGTGTGTAAGAGAAATTGAAGGGTCTGTCCAAACGTGGGGGCCCTACTGTTTTGGAGAAATATCTGTTGTGTGTGGCTACCACATACTTCAATTTGGCCAGCTTGATAAACACTATAGCCCAGATCCTTAATTTAGGAGCCTTTTGATTTCAGTGGGAGTGGGACACCTAAATACCTTTAAGGATTTGGGCCAAGGTGGGCAAATTGCTGGTAAACTCCAAATGCTTTTTGCCACTTGAGCAAAGCAAAGCAACACAGATATCTTTTGCCTTAATTGGACAGTCAAATTAGGTTTATGGATGCTTTGCATCACCAGAGCAGTTTAAAGTAGCCAAGGCATAACTGGTGAATCTGGCCCTAAATGCGAGGACTCAGGCAGGTCAGATGCTAGTAAAAATGGCTACAATCAAACATGGTACAAATAGGCACAGTATGAGCTTCCTCACATTTCTGCCAATTAATCCATATCCTTCTTGACCTACATAGTTCCACTTTTGAGCATGTCCTCCAAAGGGATGGCTAGTCATGTTGAATTATGCCTGATTCTGAGATGCAGAACAATTTGTCTAATGGAGGGAATAGAATAAGACCCTCAAATTCACTTTACTAGTGATCCAAACCAGGTTACGCCAAAGTCTACACAGATGAAAGGCTTACAAATAGGGCTGTCAAGTGATTACAAAAATTAATCACAATTTAAAAAATCACACGGTTAAAAAATGAACTGCAATTAATTGTACTGTTAATAACAGAATAACATTTATTTAAATATTTTTGGATGTTTTCTACATTTTCAAATATACTGATTTCAATTACAACACAAAATACAAAGTGTACAGTGCTCACTCTATTTTTTATTACAAGTATTTACACTGTAAAAACAAAAGAAATAGTATCTTTCAATTCACCTAATACAGCTACTGTAGTGCAATCTCTTTATCATGAAAGTTGAACTTATAAATGTAGAGCAATGTACAAAAAAATAACTGCATACAAAAAATAACTGCATTCAAAAATAAAACAATGTAAAACTTTAGAACCTACAAGTCCACTCAGTCCTATTTCTTGTTTAGCCAATTGCTCAAATAAGTTTGTTTACATTTGCAGGCGACAAGGCTGCCCGCTTCTGGTTTACAATGTCACCCGAAAGTGAGAACATGTGTTCAAATGGCACTGCTGTAGCTGGCATTGCAAGATATTGATGTGCCAGATGCACTAAAGATGCATAGTCCCTTCATGCTTCAACCACCATTCCAGAGGACATGCATCATGCTGATGACGGGTTCTGCTTGATAACTATCCACAGCAGCGTGGACCAACACATGTTCATTTTCATCATCTGTGTTAGCTGCCACTAGCAGAAGGTTGATTTTCTTTTTTGGTGGTTTGGATTCTGTAGTTTACGCATCGGAGTATTGTTCTTTTAAGACTTCTGAAAGCATGCTTCAAACCTCATCCCTCTCAGATTTTGGAAGACACTTCAGATTTGAAGGCACTTCGACCTTGGGTTGAGTACTGTAGCTATCTTTAGAAATCTCAGTTTGGTACTCTCTTTGTGTTTGTCAAATCTGCAGTGAAAGTGTTCTTAAAACAAACAACATGTACTGGGTCATCATCTAAGACTACCATCATATGTAATATATGTCAGAATGTGGGTAAAAAAGAGCAGGAAACATACAATTCTCCCGCAAGGAGTTGATTCAGAAATTTAATTAATGCATTTTTTTTAACAACCATCATCAGGATGGAACCATGTCCTCTGGAACGGTGGCCAAAGCGTGAAGGGGCATATGGTAAACATTCGTATCTGGCATATAAATATCTTGCAGTGCCGGCTACAAAAGTGCCATGTGAACACCTGTTCTCACTTTCAGGTGATATTGTAAATAAGAATCAGGCAGCATTATCTCCTGTAAACGAATTTGTTTGTCTTAGTGATTGGCTGAACAAGAACTAGGACTGAGTAGACTTGTAGGTTCTGAAGTTTTATATTGTTTTGTTTTTGAGAGCAGTTATGTAACAAAACTAAATTTGTAAGTTGCACTTTCATGATAAAGAGATTGCACTACAGTACTTGTATGAGGTGAATTGAAAATACTATTTCTTTTATCATTTTTATAGTGCAAATATTTGTAATAAAAATAATAGAAAGTGAGCACGGTACACTTTGTGTATTCTGTGTTGTAACTGAAATCAATATATTTGAAAATGTAGAGAAACATCCAAAAATATTTAATAAATGGCAATTAGTATTCTATTGTTTAACAGTGCAATTAAAGCTGCAAATAACCGTGATTAATTTTTTGAGTTAATTGCATGAGTTAACTGCTATTAATTGACCGCACTACTCACAAACCAAGTCCTGTACAGCTGCACTCTTTGCTCCTCCAAGCTATGTAAACAGCTAGGATAAAATACTGGATTCCAAAATGAAATTTCTGGTGGAAATATTTTCAGTTCCTAAAAATCTTTTCACTGGGAGGGCAAAACTGAGGAACTGAATTCCTCTAGTCTGCTCACAAATATGAGGTAGCTTGACTTGGCTACAGCCAGAAAATGAATAGCCAACTGCGTAATAATATTCCCCTTTTACTTAATTACCCAGTCAGTTTCCAGGTATAGCCATTCCAACCATCAGAAGCATCCTCTGTTAGAAACTCCTGTTGGTGCAATTTGCATGGCAGCTTCCAATTACTTACAGAGTATGTGGTAATGAAGAAAATATATTCTTTTCTGTCACCAGCTCAGTTACTGGTCAATGGCACCAATATTCCCATCTGCAAAGGAATAGCATAGCTTTAATCAAACAAAAAATTCTTTGAATGAAGGGGGAAAATTGAAATGAAAGTTAAATCTATTAATGCAACTAAATGAGCAAGAAACTCATTTTTATAATAATTTCTGCAGAAAGGCTTCTATTAATCAAATGCCATACTGACACACACAATGATGTCATTCCTTTATGGGGCTAACGCGTTAGATTTCTACCTGCTTGGAGAAAAGCCCTACAGAATAATAGACCAAAGCATTAGAAAGGGAATTGACTCTTTCTTGTAGACCATGGGCATCATTACTTGTAATAGTGCTTAATCCTTTCATGAATTTACTTTTCCACGAACTACTGGAAATTGAACAGCGTCACACTGAGAAGTAGTGTTAAGAATTTAATAGAATAACCTACAGTATGTTCAAACAATAGTCAGGGCCAATTTTTTTAATGTGCATGAACAGACTCAGATGTGCAAGAACAAATGTCTATATGTATATGCATCAAGAGTTACACGTGTATTTCGGATTTTTCATAAGTTCAAATGAGCCCACACAATTTATTATATACACTATTGAAAATTTGGCCCTGTGTGTCTGTTTAAATTGACTGATGCCATAATATTTAAAACAACAGTGTCAATACCATCTTTAAAGGATACAGCTATGCCAAGCCACTCTTAAAAATGTCTGGCTTTATCTTATAAATCTAATCCCTAATACTGAAGGGTCATTGAACCCCCTAAAAAGTTAAGTGCAGTGATTTTTAAAATCAAAATTTTAGTTCCATACACATTCCTGGAAGCCAGAATTTCTAACAAAGATAGCACGTAGGACAGGATATTTTTACTGAAAGAGGGAAGAATAATCTTCAAGGTCCCGTAACAGTGTCCCTTTAACCAGTAAGTAACTATAAAGGTTGCAGTGATCTCTGAGCAGTTTCTTACTATATACTGTGTGAGCTTCAATAACCACACACATACAGGCTGGTGAGGGACACAATTTCATCCTCAACTCTTAATTTGCAGACTTAAAATAAATCTTAACCATTTCTTTCAAGGTATTATTTTAATGTTACTGCTTTGTTTCCTATTGCTTTAATTAAGAGAAATCTTGCAGAAATGTAGGAAAACTAACACAGTGGATTGGAATGATTTCCTTTGCAGTCTGGGCTATTGTGAAAATGGCTTTTTTTGGAAGCAATTTTTAAAATATGTAGTGTTTAGCTCACAGATTTGTTAGTCTATTCTATAAAGACATTCTGAATGATATTGGAGTAAATTATCTATAGAAACAGCCTCTCTAGATTATCATGTAATTTAAGAATTTCTCTTGTGTTTTTAAGTTTCTTATTATGTCTCTAAGGACAGCTTGTTAATAGCTAGTTTATAAATACATTTTTGGGTGTGTCACATAGGTTTTTAAACTATCAAACAGGTTTTTGCATTTTCAGATTCCATTTGGCACATTTTGGGCTCAAGCATGCGGACTAGCAGAATTTTGTCTGGCAAGGTAACTTTTCTTGACATGTGTTTGAACAGTTTTTTATGCTGCATAGAATAATATCAACAGGTCCATAGAATTATGAGTTACATCTAAAGTATAATATGTTACCTGCTTTGATAACATATATGTATTGCATATTTTTGACACACAAAAGGTGATGAATCATATTTGAAAGCAGTAAAGCTTAATCTTACATTGATGTAACCATTAATTGGAGAGACTGGGTAATTTAAATCTGAAATCATGAAATGTCTATGCAGTGGTCTCTCTCCCCCTCACAGTTCTTGTGAAGAATGCCCAAATGCAACTGACTTTCTTAGTGTTGATTTTTAGTTTAACACTTTAAGCATGATTTGAAGATGTGATATTGATTATTTTATTCTATCTTTTTTTTTTCTATTTAGGTTCTTCTAGTGTTCCCACCATAGTCATAGCTGAGAACCAGACTAAATTACATTTGTCCATATGCTATTCACGTACTGTAATATCGACCGTGCTTTCTGATTTTGAGTCCTCCTTTTCGACTTCTGCCAAAACAATCAGCTTAGTATGTATTTTCCGCCCAGTCCTCTTTTAAACATTTCTGGTCAAGAAGTACAGAACATCCTGTCCTTAGCCTTTTCAGTGGAATTTCTGTGGTCATATTACAGGCCTGCTAGTCACTTTACAGCCACTCTCACTATCAGTTTAAAGATAATTGTCAGACTAATCAAAGCCGTAGATAATGCTTGAAAAAGTTACATAGCTAGACTTACCTTTTCACTCCTTAGAGTACTGGGTGAAGTAGTGCTCCCATAACGAGTATTCTTAGCACTTCTGAAGCAGCCAGTGATAATGAGAAACAGCAAAAGGGTGCACCGAGAATTTGACGGAAAAAAAAATTAAGAGAAGCTTGTCAGTTTCTGATCAAAGAGAATTCACGGAAACCAAAAGAGAGAATAATGAAAATAGAAGAATTCTTACCCTTTAAAACTGGTGATTTGGGGAAAGGAAAAAATGCCTTTGGTGTCAAATACATAATATGGACTGAATTCCAATCACTGTGAAACATCTGGAGCAGTTCTTGTAAGAAATAAAAAATGGAGTTTTCTTTGCAATTTGAGTTTAAGATCCGGCCTAGTGGAATGTCATGTTAAAGGTGACATTTTACAATAATGGACCTTTGGGCCGCTGGGAATGAACATGAGGCGGAAAGAATACCAGAAATACAGTCATGTCTATATGATATTCAGCTCTTCCGGAGATCTAGCATCTGATCACTGTCAAATATTAGCTCAAAAGGATGAGCAGAAGACTGTATTAACTGCAGCAGAAATGTGGTGTGTGAAGGAGCCATGCTGCCTTACCTGAGTGCAGGGGTTGGGAGGGTACCAGAGCAGGCTTGGAGGCACAGAACCATGGGGCTTAGGGTGCATAACCACCACCCACTCCTCAGCATGGTCAAAGAATGATCCTAAGAAAACTGAGAGAGGATCCTTGCAGAATCTTCATCTCCTACAGGTATCGGGGGAGCAATCAAGGCCTGTGACTCTATGAAATGTACAAATGCAATATAATGGCAAAGGTTTAGGTCATCTCCAGCAGTCCATGTGCTGATTGTTATGTACCACAGGGTCCAAACTAGTTACTTTTAGTGCATTTCCAGAGCGTATCTCTGGGAATGATGCCCTCAGAAATACTATTTCTTATATAATGCTAGAGATTTTATTAATAAAATGCCAATAGAATGCATTAATAACTTTAATTAAAACAACAAGGAGTCCGGTAGCACCTTAAAGACGAACAGATTTATTTGGGCATAAGCTTTCGTGTGTAAAACCCCCCACTTCTTCAGATGCTTAATTAAATTACTTTAATTTAATTTAATTTAATTTAATTCTTCAGATGTTAATTAAAACGTGCCCTAATCATTTTAAAGAAATTCTTACTACTTTGGAAGTAACCTTATTTTTCATTTTTTTGGTCAGTTTCTAAGATTTTCAAATGCTTTTCTCTTACACATTAGAAATTTGCCCTGCTTCCTTTGCTGTAGCCTTAATATTTTCTTGTATTTTTCAACAATAAGCCATATAGTATATTATCTGTGATTTCCCTCCCGTACAATTATTAAAGAGTATTGTGTGGAAATAGAGGAAGATTGCAAAAGGAATAGGATAATGAGTACTTTAAGCATACAGGGGAGGTTTGGATATGATGAGTTTAGCCCCGGAGGGAAGTCAAAATACATAGACACAAGATACTGAGGGTCAGAGACTATTTAATGGACATTCAAGAAAATGGAAAAGGGCAGAATTGACCTTGCACTGTTTATAAAGGAAAAAATGGCAGTAATTTAGATTCTGGAGGAACTATAATAAAGAGAAATGATGTATGACTAGAGATCAGTTTAAACCAAAAACTTTGGGAGGGGGGCATTGGGATTGAACATCTGGTTTTGAATGGTGTGGCTGGGTCTCATCCCTAATTCATGCTAGCAGTTACACAGGATGAGTGTTTGTGCTGCACCTCTAAGAAGAGTGGCACAGTACTTGCAGCCAGGTGGGAGTGAGGATGCTGAGTTGCCTGGAAGCCACCTTTGTACCTTCCTAATTCTGGGATGCTTTAGGGACTGAAGCACAACTCTACCACCTTCACCCCACCATTGGCATGTTCCCAAACACTAAGGCATGAGAGGAAATCCTTGGATGATAGCTTGTGGTCTCCCTTAGAGCAACCATAGGGGAATTTCCTCCCACCAGAACTAGGGCTTTTAGAGACCCTTTATACTCCTTCAGCCCTTTTGTCCAGTGAAAGAGGGTCTGAGTAGGGATGAGAATCTAACCCATGGATTTCATGCTTTTACAAAGAAAATGTGATGGGCAATTTTGTCAGAAAGAAGCAAGAAATAGATAACAATAAGCCTGGTTTATGAAAAAGGAAAAAAAAAAGTGGCAAGTGTAACTAAGCCAGTAAGTTAGCATGGCTGCTGTGTAGCAAGTTGCTTTCCACACTGTGTAAAGAAAGAATCTATAACATAGGGGTGTTTTGAGTTGGATCCAACAAGGTACTTAAGCATACCTAACTTTAGATCAAAATAAGATTACTCCGGTGCCCGAGTCCCTTGCTGAACCAGGACTGTATGAGTAAGAGACTGGACGTGACTGGATGAAGAAGCTAGAGAAGTTGTGGTGTGTGTAAGTAATAGTGAATGAGTCAGATTCATAACTATAATAAAAGCTGAACCAAGAAGGGGGAAAATCAGAGTGTTAAATTTCAGGAGAGCCAGTTATGAGAAAATGCTGTAGTGTCAATGGATTTAAAGGGAGGAATACAGAAATTCAAAGAGAAAGAAAGTTTTAATAGCACAACTAGTTAACAGATGATACAGCAGCCTTACCTCCAAAAAATCCTACACTGCTTATCAAATTTTACCAAGTATTTCCATTATGAAAATGCAGCCACTTGCAGAGTAGAAAACCACCAGCTTATATACATCCAACTCAGCAATTTTATATGTCTCTCAGACTTTCTATCATCAACAACATACTCTTGAATGATATCCATGGGATAAAATTAAATAAACATTTTAATCTTTGAAATGTAAGTACACTCCTATAAGAACTGTGTAATTCACAGAAGAGAAAAATCCAGAGAACACTGGGAATATTGCTATAACTAGTAGCAGCTGTCAAAAAGGAGAAAACTTTTTAAATGTGTCCACTATTCAATTTCCCATCAACCTCAGTTGAAATACTTCCAAAATCTCTGAAGCATCCAGCATGCTTTGGGGTATTATAATTAATAAGTGATAATATATACAACCATGTATTGCCACTAACATAGGCCTAGGCTATTCTGAAAAATTAGACTGACCTAACCAAGTTGCACAAGGCTGACCCGCACTGTAGATGCAGCTATGTTGATGGAAGAATTATTCTGTTGCCCTAGACACTGCCTCTCAGAGGGGTGGATTAACTACATTGATGGAAAAAACCCATTGCTGCTGTAGCCGCTATAAAGTAGGCATACCCATAATGTATCTACTTTCTTAGCCATCACCATTCCATAAATACTGTATTTCTCTAATATTACTCAGTTACACAACTGATTATAGAGTCTTTTTGCACAGTCTTGCAATGGGCATGATTATGTGCCCCTGTATACACCTGGATACAAGCAGGTGCTAAAGTAATGGATCTTGTGTTTGGGGGAAATGACTTTGCCAGCTTAATAGGGTTATTTGATTTTTGAGAACTGCTAGCATTTAACACAGCTGCCCAATAAAAAACTTTCCTTCGCATACTATGGATAAAGAGCTCACTTCCACAGGGTGCTGAGCACCTCCAAGTACCACTGAACACTGTACCTCGCAGGATTAGACCCACAGAGGATATTACTGTAGAGATGGCAAAAACCACATCTGTCCTCAGTTAACAATCAGTGCTATGTTTGCCTGGAGAAAATAACATAAGTAGTTAAAAATCAACCGAATGAAAAATGTAACAGAGTTCCAAGTAATCTGGGAAGAATTTGAGAGAGAAAATTACACTGGAAATTAAACAATTTCCTTTTTGGTTGTTCTTCCTGCACCTCATAGTCATTACAATGTTGAAAAACACTATAGGACATAGTGGATTATAATGTAATAGGTATGTAATGTTCCTTAGCAACATTTAAAAGTATGGAATAAAAATTCCCATTGAATTCACAAGAACAAGCTTAATGAGAATAAAAACAAATGACTAAGTATTTTTCAAAGATTAATGGAAAAGAATTCAGTGAAGAAGACTGAAGACCCTCTAAAGGATAGCAAAAATAATTTATGGATAGAAGAAAATTCAACATTCTTTGCGTATTTTCACAGTGCAGTAGTAGAAATGGTCATACGTTTCAATGGGAGGAAGAAAGGGATAAATGAAGGCCAGTGGAATCCCACTTCAATTTATAAAGGACGGGGGGAGGAGGAGAAGAGAGAAGTATCTTTTAACTTCCTTAAGGGAAGGTAAATTCCATATAGTATACATGGAAGAATCTATCCACCCAGGGATGTTACATAATATGTACTTTCCCTTCCTCAAATTTGGGCCTAAAACAATTTTATGCCGTGTCTTTTTTAAGAAGTCTAAGGAAGGACTGGAACACGGCAGATTTCTAAGCATGTATGGTGACACTAATTGGGAACAAGATATGGGAACACTAACTGTAGCATATTAGGACTTGTATACACGTACATTTTATAGTGCTCTAACGTGCTGGCTCAGGGGCTGAAAAATCAGCCCTCTGAGTGCAGCAAGCCACGCTCCCAGCACTTGCAGCTAATCCCCTCGTGGAGGTGGATTGCTAGGAGCGCTGGGAGAGCTGTCTCCCAGCGCTCGCACGTGACACTCGCACTTCAAAGCGCAGCCGCAGGAGCGTTCCCACTGAAGTGCTTTGAAGTTTCCAGTGTAGACATACCCTTACAGATAGTTAGCCTGAATTTTTATTAAAAGAAACAAGCCAAACTGCTGGACAGGAAGGAATTTTCTCCCAGGTCAGACTAGCAATGACTGTCAGGGTTTTTTGCCTTCCTCTGCAGCATCTGGGTGCCAGTCTCTTGATAGGATTACCTGAGTATGTTTCATTTAATAAAATTCTCTGCCATTGCAGGGGCCTCAGGCACTGGTCCCTCCTATTCTCTCTGTGTGGCACACAGTAGTCTCCTGTGGGTTGTAATACTTTGGTCTAATTTTGGTTGTTAGGTTGCATGAGTATCAGGTAGGTATGGCACTGCCTCGTCTCAGACAGAACACCAAATATCAGAGTCCTGAGGTAGAAGAGCCTATACTGAGAGAGCCATTTGATCCATAGTCCTACACTGGAATCATGGGAGGGGGGTTCAGCCAAACAAATTGGATCCTGGGGCAAGAAACAGGTCTCCGGTGAAAATCAGTTAGGTGCTAACTGTGATTCAGCATAATTAACACATTCTTCATGGTCTGTGACCTGGAAATGACTGAAGTGAAACAAATAAATCATGCCGCTTTGCTGAGGTAGCCAATAGAGAGGTAACCAAAAAGGGAGCTGTGTGGATACAGTATTTTTCATTTATTTAGAAAAATGCAATATTCAGCAATCATGTGGATTGGTGCCACTAAGTCTACAACCAGTGAGTGAATGACAATGAGATAAATGGAGCATTTTAAACTATGAAAGGTATAATTTCATGCCCATGCTTGCTTATCAAAGGAAAACTACTGTTTTTGATCAGCCCTGCATCTTAAAGATGAGATGTGCTACTCTGCATTAATAAGATGTGCAATGTATTTGAAAATAAAGTTATTAATGACACTTGTTATCAAAAACATTATTTTCAAGTACAATGCACAGATTGTTCAGGCAGAGAAGTGTTTCTTATTCCTTAGAATTTTCAGAGCACTGTGCTGATCAAAAAGTGTGTGGTTTTCTTTTGTTTCAGAACTCCATGTGTGAGAAAGAAGACTGCAGAATGAGAATAAAGTGTACAATGTGTGAGAGAGTCTTGCAGCAGTTCACAGCATGTACCATGGCTGCCGATGAAATTAAAAGCCTAATACAATTTTTGACTGTGGCAAGAAATTACCATTTCAGCCAACAGTTATTTTCATTTGCAGCTACATTATCTACAAATATATAAACACTCAGAACATAAGCCAACAATTAACCACCTGCAGTTGGAGGGACTGAACATGTTATTTCATACTACAACTATCCGGTATGATACTTTCCTTTGCAACGTCTGGTTCTGGTTGCAATCAGAGACAATGTACTGGAGTACTTGATCTGTTAGTCCAATCTTGAATGGCATTCACTCTGGTCCTACTCCTCTCAGAACGCTAGTCTCATTTTCTATGTGGTTCTTTACTGTGTCCAGAAAGGAAATGGCAGGGAAGGCCATTTTGGATTAGGCGATTAGGATGAGGGAAATGTAGACATCACATACTACACACGGATATCTCCTCACACAAATCTCTACCATGGATTCTTTTCTTCTGAGAGGCCCATAGACATGAAACTTATTTTTTTAAAAGTAAAAATAACATATTAACCATTTTTCTAGGTCCCCTGATGTGACTTCTTATTTTTGTTTTACAGTGATCAACTGTGCTAGGTGGTTTAGGTAACAAGACAAGGTCCCTGCTCTGAAAACCTAACAATCGCATCTTATCACACTTGTCTGTCTTTTAATTCCTCAGGACAGGGAATGTATCTGTAGCTTATCCTGTAGAGCAGGGATTCTCAGCTTTTTTCTTTCTGAGGCCCCCCCAATGTGCTATAAAAACTCCACAGCTCACTTGTTCCACAACAACTGGTTTTCTGCATATAAAAGCCAAAGCCGGCATTAGGGGGTAGCAAGCAGGGCACTTGCCTGGGGCCCCCTCAAAGCTAAGTTTGGCTTCAGCCTTGGGTGCCAGGGCTAAGGGCCCCGGTCTTCAACCCCAGGAGGTGGGGCTTTGGCTTTCTGCCCTGGGCCCCAGCAAGTCTAACACTGGCCCTGCTTGGCGGACCCCCTGAAACCTGCTCGTGGCCAGCCAGGGGGCCTCGAACTCCTGGTTGAGAACCACTGCTGTAGAGCACGGAGTACCCTGAAGCTTAGGTGTAAATTTAAATTGACCATACTTACCAGAGGTACAAATATAGAAACACTGTCCACAGCCACATTTACACATACATGGTAGATCCATTTGTCCTAGAAGCTTTCCTCTCACAAACATCACACCATATATGTGGTGCAAATCTTAACATTACCTACCAACCAGAATGTAACAAAATACGTAGAAGGACTCTTAGAAGATCATTGAGACACCAGACTGCCTATTCATGCACTGTTTCAGAGTAACAGCCGTGTTAGTCTATATTCGCAAAAAGAAAAGGAGTACTTGTGGCACCTTAGAGACTAACCAATTTATCTGAGTATAAGCTTTCGTGAGCTACAGCTCACTTCATCGGATGCATACTGTGGAAAGTGTAGAAGATCTTATTATAGACACACTAAAAGCATGAAAAAATATCTCCTCCCACCCCACTCTCCTGCTGGTAATAGCTTATCTAAAGTGATCAGTCTCCTTACAATGTGTATGATAATCAAGTTGGGCCATTTCCAGTCCAAATCCAGGTTTTCTCACCCCCCGCCCCACACAAACTGAGCCCTGGTCTACACTAGGACTTTAGGTCGAATTTAGCAGCGTTAAATCGATGTAAACCTGCACCCGTCCACACAGAAGCCCTTTATTTCGACTTAAAGGGCTCTTAAAATCGATTTCCTTACTCCACCCCTGACAAGTGGATTAGCGCTTAAATCAACCTTGCCGGCTCGAATTTGGGGTACTGTGGACACAATTCGATGGTATTGGCCTCTGGGAGCTATCCCAGAGTGCTCCATTGTGACCGCTCTGGACAGCACTCTCAACTCAGATGCACTGGCCAGGTAGACAGGAAAAGAACCGCGAACTTTTAAATCTCATTTCCTGTTTGGCCAGCGTGGCAAGCTGCAGGTGACCATGCAGAGCTCATCAGCACAGGTGACCATGATGGAGTCCCAGAATCGCAAAAGAGCTCCAGCATGGACCGAACGGGAGATACGGGATCTGATCGCTGTTTGGGGAGAGGAATCCGTGCTGTCAGAACTCCGTTCCAGTTTTCGAAATGCCAAAACCTTTGTCAAAATCTCCCAGGGCATGAAGGACAGAGGCCATAACAGGGACCCGAAGCTGTGCCGCGTGAAACTGAAGGAGCTGAGGCAAGCCTACCAGAAAACCAGAGAGGCGAACGGCCGCTCCGGGTCAGAGCCCCAAACATGCTGCTTCTATGATAAGCTGCATGCCATTTTAGGGGGTTCAGCCACCACTACCCCAGCTGTGTTGTTTGACTCCTTCAATGGAGATGGAGGCAATACGGAAGCAGGTTTTGGGGATGAAGAAGATGATGATGATGATGAGGTTGTAGATAGCTCACAGCAAGCAAGCGGAGAAACCGGTTTTCCCGACAGCCAGGAACTGTTTCTCACCCTGGACCTGGAGCCAGTACCCCCCGAACCCACCCAAGGCTGCCTCCTGGACCCAGCAGGCGGAGAAGGGACCTCTGGTGAGTGTACCTTTTAAAATACTATACATGGTTTAAAAGCAAGCATGTGAAAGGATTACTTTGCCCTGGCATTCGCGGTTCTCCTAGATGTACTCCTAAAGCCTTTGCAAAAGGTTTCTGGGGAGGGCAGCCTTATTGTGTCCTTAATGGTAGGACACTTTACCACTCCAGGCCAGTAACACGTACTCGGGAATCATTGTAGAACAAAGCATTGCAGTGTATGTTTGCTGGCATTCAAACAACATCCGTTCTTTATCTCTCTGTGTTATTCTCAGGAGAGTGAGATATAATTCATGGTCACCTGGTTGAAATAGAGTGCTTTTCTTCAGGGGACACTCAGAGGAGCCCATTCCTGCTGGGCTGTTTGCCTGTGGCTAAACAGAAATGTTCCCCGCTGTTAGCCACAGGGAGGGGGGAGGGTTGAAGGGGTAGCCACGCGGTGGGGGGAGGCAAAATGCGACCTTGTAACGAAAGCACATGTGCTATGTATGTAATGTTAACAGCAAGGATTACCCTGAAAGAGTGTAGCCACTGTTTTATAAAATGTGTCTTTTTAAATACTGCTGTCCCTTTTTTTTTCTCCACCAGCTGCATGTGTTTCAATGATCACAGGATCTTCTCCTTCCCAGAGGCTAGTGAAGCTTAGAAAAAAAAAAAACCACACTCGCGATGAAATGTTCTCCGAGCTCATGCTGTCCTCCCACACTGACAGAGCACAGACGAATGCGTGGAGGCAAATAATGTCAGAGTGCAGGAAAGCACAAAATGACCGGGAGGAGAGGTGGCGGGCTGAAGAGAGTAAGTGGCGGGCTGAAGAGAGTAAGTGGCGGGCTGAAGAGAGGGATGAAGCTCAAATGTGGCGGCAGCGTGATGAGAGGAGGCAGGATTCAATGCTGAGGCTGCTGGAGGATCAAACCAATATGCTCCAGTGTATGGTTGAGCTGCAGCAAAGGCAGCTGGAGCACAGACTGCCACTGCAGCCCCTGAGTAACCAACCGCCCTCCTCCCCAAGTTCCATAGCCTCCTCACCCAGACGCCCAAGAACGCGGTGAGGGGGCCTCCGGCCAACCAGCCACCCCACCACAGAGGACTGCCCAAAAAAAAAGAAGGCTGTCATTCAATAAATTTTAAAGTTGTAAACTTTTAAAGTGCTGTGCTTAAAGTGCTGTGTGGCATTTTCCTTCCCTCCTCCACCACCCCTCCTGGGCTACCTTGGTAGTCATCCCCCTATTTGTGTGATGAATGAATAAAGAATGCATGAATGTGAAGCAACAATGACTTTATTGCCTCTGCAAGCGATGATTGACGGGAGGAGGGGCGGGTGGTTAGCTTACAGGGAAGTAGAGTGAACCAAGGGGCAGGGGGTTTCATCAAGGAGAAACAAACAGAACTTTCACACCGTAGCCTGGCCAGTCATGAAACTGGTTTTCAAAGCTTCTCTGATGCGTACCGCGCCCTCCTGTGCTCTTCTAACCGCCCTGGTGTCTGGCTGCGCGTAACCAGCAGCTAGGCGATTTGCCTCAGCCTCCCACCCCGCCATAAACGTCTCCCCCTTACTCTCACAGATATTGTGGAGCACACAGCAAGCAGTTATAACAGTGGGAATATTGGTTTCGCTGAGGTCTAAGCGAGTCAGTAAACTGCACCAGCGCGTCTTTAAACGTCCAAATGCACATTCTACCACCATTCTGCACTTGTTCAGCCTGTGAACAGCTCCTGACTACTGTCCAGGCTGCCTGTGTACGGCTTCATGAGCCATGGCATTAAGGGGTAGGCTGGGTCCCCAAGGATACATATAGGCATTTCAACATCCCCAACAGTTATTTTCTGGGAATAAAGTCCCTTCCTGCAGCTTTTGAAACAGACCAGAGTTCCTGAAGATGCGAGCGTCATGTACCTTTCCCGGCCATCCCACGTTGATGTTGGTGAAATGTCCCTTGTGATCCACCAGAGCTTGCAGCACTATCGAAAAGTACCCCTTGCGGTTTATGTACTCGGCGGCTTGGTGCTTCGGTGCCAAGATAAGGATATGGGTTCCGTCTATGGCCCCACCACAGTTAGGGAATCCCATTGCAGCAAAGCCATCCACTATGACCTGCACATTTCCCAGGGTCACTACCCTTGATATCAGCAGATCTTTGATTGCGTGGGCTACTTGCATCACAGCAGCCCCCACAGTAGATTTGCTCACTCCAAATTGATTCCCAACTGTCCGGTAGCTGTCTGGCTTTGCAAGCTTCCACAGGGCTATCGCCACTCGCTTCTCAACTGTGAGGGCTGCTCTCATCTTGGTATTCATGCGCTTCAGGTCAGGGGAAAGCAAGTCACAAAGTTCCATGAAAGTGCCCTTACGCATACGAAAGTTTCGCAGCCACTGGGAATCGTCCCAGACCTGCAACACTATGCGGTCCCACCAGTCTGTGCTTGTTTCCCGAGCCCAGAATTGGCGTTCCACAGCATGAACCTGCCCCATTAGCACCATGATGCATGCATTGGCAAGGCCCATGCTTTCAGAGAAATCTGTGTCCATGTCCTGATCACTCACGTGACCGCGCTGACGTCACCTCCTCGCCCGGTATCGCTTTGCCAGGTTCCGGTGCTGCATATACTGCTGGATAATTCGTGTGGTGTTTAATGTGCTCCTAATTGCCAAAGTGAGCTGAGCGGCCTCCATGCTTGCCTTGGTATGGCGTCCGCACAGAAAAAAGGCGCGGAACGATTGTCTGCCGTTGCTTTGACGGAGGGAGGGGCGACTGACAACACGGCTTACAGGGTTGGCTTCAGGGAGCTAAAATCAACAAAGGGGGTGTCTTTACATCAAGGAGTATTTCAGGCAGGACTTCACGGAGAGTTCCAATAAGAAATGGTGCACCTAAGTTATCATTCTTATTGGAACAAGAAGGTTAGCCTGGCCTCTGATTGATACATGGCTAGATTTACCTCGCTGCACCTTCTCTGTGAGTGACTGCAGTGTGACCTAGAAGAATGAGTCCCCTAGACGGGGTAGGGGGGAAGCAAATGAATACAGAACAAATCTGGACTATTTCTTGTTTTGATCCACTCCATCTATCTTTTACATCTTTGGCTGGCAGCAGACGGTGCAGAAGGACTGCATGCCATCCACATCTCATGGCTGCTCGGCAGAAGATGGTACAGTACGACTGCTAGCCATCCTCATCTCTTGCCTGCCTGGCAGAAGATGGTACAGTACGACTGCTAGCAATCCATATCGCCTGCCTGCTCATCATAAGATGGTTCAATAGGACTGACTGCAGGACTAAAGAGAATGACCTGGTCAAGTCACTCCAAATTTAGTCCCTGCGCCCATGTCTGTCCAGGCGCTCCCAGCCAATGTGGCCAGGAGCACCTCGGACATGATGATGATGGCTACCAGTCGTACTGTACCGTCTGCTGCCACAAGGCAAGGGGTTGCTGCTACTGTGTAGCAAAGCCGTACCGCATCTGCCAGCACCCAGGAGTCATAGGGTGACGATTACCTGAGTGGGCTCCATGCTTGCCATGGTATGGTGTCTGCACAGGTAACTCAGGAAAAAAGGCGCGAAACGATTGTCTGCCCTTGCTTTCACGGAGGGAGGGAGGGAACGGGGGCCTGACAATATGTACCCAGAACCACCCGCGACAATGTTTTAGCCCCATCAGGCATAGGGATCTCAACCCAGAATTCCAATGGGCAGCGGAGACTGCGGGAACTGTGGGATAGCTATCCACAGTACAACGCTCCGGAAGTTGACTCTAGCCTCGGTACTGTGTTAATGCACTTAATGCACTTAGAGCATTTTCTATGAGGACACACACACTCGAATATATAAAACCGATTTCTAAAAAACCGACTTCTATAAATTCGACCTTATTCCGTAGTGTAGACATACCCTCAGTCTCCTGCTGGTAATAGCTTATCTAAAGTGACCACTCTCCTTACAGTGTGTATGATAATAAAGGTGGGCCATTTCCAGCACAAATCCAGGGTTTCACAAGTACGTCGGAGGGGGGGTAGGAAAAAACAAGGGAAAATAGGTTACCTTGCATAATGACTTAGCCACTCCCAGTCTCTATTCAAGCCTAAGTTAATTGTATGCAATTTGCAAATGAATTCCAATTCAACAGTTTCTTGCTGGAGTCTGGATTTGAAGTTTTTTTGTTGAAGAACTGGAACTTTCATGTCTGTAATCGCATGACCAGAGAGATTGAAGTGTTCTCCGACTGGTTTATGAATGTTATAATTCTTGACATCTGATTTGTGTCCATTTATTCTTTTATGTAGAGACTGTCCAGTTTGACCAATGTACATGGCAGGGGGGCATTGCTGGCACATGATGGCATATATCACATTGGTGGATGTGCAGGTGAATGAGCCTCTGATTGTGTGGCTGATGTTATTAGGCCCTGTGATGGTGTCCCCTGAATAGATATGTGGGCACAGTTGGCAACGGGCTTTGTTGCAAGGATAGGTTCCTGGGTTAGTGGTTCTGTTGTGTGGTATGTGGTTGCTGGTGAGTATTTGCTTCAGGTTGCTAACTGTAGGCAAGGACTGGCCTGTCTCCCAGGATTTGTGAGAGTGTTGGGTCATCCTTCAGGATAGGTTGTAGATCCTTAATAATGCGTTGGAGGGGTTTTAGTTGGGGGCTGAAGGTGACGGCTAGTGGCGTTCTGTTATTTTCTTTGTTAGGCCTGTTCTGTAGTAGGTGACTTCTGGGAACTCTTCTGGCTCTATCAATCTGTTACTTCACTTCCGAAGGTGGGTATTGTAGTTGTAAGAATGCTTGATAGAGATCTTGCAGGTGTTTGTCTCTGTCTGAGGGGTTGGAGCAAATGCAGTTGTATTGCAGAGCTTGGCTGTAGACGATGGACCGTGTGGTGTGGTCAGGGTGAAAGCTGGAGGCATGTAGGTAGGAATAGTGGTCAGTAGGTTTCTGGTGTAGGGTGGTGTTTATGTGACCATCATTTATTAGCACTGTAGTGTCCAGGAAGTGGATCTCTTGTGTGGACTGGACCAGGCTGAGGTTGATGGTGGGATGGAAATTGTTGAAATCATGGTGGAATTCCTCAAGGGCTTCTTTTCCATGGGTCCAGATGATGAAGATGTCATCAATATAGCGCAAGTAGAGTAGGGGTATTAGGGGACGAGAGCTGAGGAAGCGTTGTTCTAAGTCAGCCATAAAAATATTGGCATACTGTGGGGCCATGTGGGTGATTGAAGGTATACATTGTCCCCAAATGTAAAATAGTTATGGGTAAGGACAAAGTCACAAAGTTCAGCCACCAGGTTAGCCGTGACATATCGGGGACAGTGTTCTTGACGGCTTGTAGTCCATCTTTGTGTGGAATGTTGGTGTAGAGGGCTTCTACATCCATAGTGGCCAGGATGGTGTTATCAGGAAGATCACCGATGGATTGTAGTTTCCTCACGTAAAAGAATAAATGGACACAAATCAGATGTCAAGAATTATAACATTCATAAACCAGTCGGAGAACACTTCAATTTCTCTGGTCACGCGATTACAGACATGAAAGTTGCAATTCTTCAACAAAAAAACTTCAAATCCAGACTCCAGCGAGAAACTGTTGAATTGGAATTCATTTGCAAATTGGATACAATTAACTTAGGCTTGAATAGAGACTGGGAGAGGCTAAGTCATTATGCAAGGTAACCTATTTCCCCTTGTTTTTTCCTAACTCCCCCCCCAGACGTTCTTATTAAACCCTGGATTTGTGCTGGAAATGGCCCACCTTGATTATCATATGCATTGTAAGGAGAGTGGTCACTTTAGATAAGCTATTGCCAGCAGGAGAGTGGGGTGAGGGGAGGTATTTTTTCATGCTTTGTGTGTATAAAAGATCTTCTACACTTTCCACAGTATGCATCCGATGAAGTGAGCTGTAGCTCACGAAAGCTTATGCTCAAATAAATTGGTTAGTCTCTAAGGTGCCACAAGTACTCCTTTTCTTTATTCATGCACTGTATATGATGGAGTTAGGTTAAACATGCCTTTTCTGTCGTGCTTACAGACTTTGCAAGTGCTGGGGGAAGGCACTGAATTCAGCTCCGGGGTCCCTCGAGGAGCTCTGTAATTTGCCATAGCTGCACATATCTTCATTCACTTAAAATTACCCCTCCATCCTCAATGGTGGCTACTAGAAGGTTTCACCCTCAGGAACTGTCTAACTTGGAGAGATTTTAACCTTTCAGGGCTCCCTACTTTTCAAGGCTTTTTTTTTTGAGGCTTATAAATGGTACTATGGAGGGGCCAGGATGGCTCTCCTGCATGGAGACCGTATTGCTCTATTTCACTGACCTCTGGCTTGCTCCTTGCCCTGCCTCCTACTGCTTCTAGTGCTGGCCCCAGGGTCATCCTGAAAGTGGTAGGGAACGGTTGGCTGAGAAAAGCCAAGAAAGCTATATTCTGTGCTCAGACACTGACTGGTTGGCTAGCAGTGAGGGCAGGGGGCTCACTGCTCACTGGAAAACTGAGTAGGCTCTTTGGTTTTATTTGGAGACAAAGAGGGGAAGGGACAGGGAAGAAATTATAGTGCCACCCTTATCTCTTATTTGTAGTCATCTGTTTTAGAAATGCATGCAGCAGAACCTTGATTTTACCAGTGCCGATCTTACAAATGACCAATTACACTAACCGTTTTTCCTAACAGGAAAAAAAAATCACCTAACGAAAGTGAGATCAATGAAGAACACCTTGACATCTCTTCATATTCTGATGCCTTCAATGCACTGAAAATTGGTCTGCAGTGATTTGAAGGACTAGAAGAAAGCGATGCAGTGACTTATGCACTGTACCTGTGAGTTCAGTTTTATGAACTTTTTGATTTGATGAATTCTTAAATCCCCAATTAGTATGCAAAATAGGGGTTGCACTGTATATGGTGCGCTAGAATACTGACGTTACTGTGTTCCTCGCAATTTTGTTCATGCATTATTTAAGACTCCACAGATGAAATACTGGTGTGGTTAAAGTTAATGGGAGTTTTGGTATTGATATGGAGCCAGAAGTTCACACCATATGTATTTTTTTTCTCTGCAAATTTGTATTGCTTATTCATAGTGAATGTCCCTTAAAGAGCTGACAGAAGATCCTGTGGACATCTGCATACTCCCATGCATCAGGGTTCTGTAAATCAAATTACCAAACAGAGAGAATGGAATAGATGACTAAAGAAAAGTAGTTGTTTTTTAAAACCTTGGAACCCTCAATCAGATTATTAGAAAATCCTTACTCTTTCAAATTATTATTATTTATTTGTATTGCTGTAGTGCCCAGGGGCCCTGGTCTGGGTCCAGGACCCCATTGTGCTAGGTGCCTGTGGTGGTCCTATTTTGGGATAAACTCTGTTGTTGTACTTATTGCTGACTTCAGATTGAGGTGTCTGTAGTTTATGTGGGTAATTTAATCTCCATTTTTGAATACTGGAATTGTTCTTATTTATGGTTGGTCTGGGATTTTATCTGCCATTTCTTTGATTTCCTTGGGTTTGTGAAATCCTACACTAATCCCCTATATGAATCCCACCTCACCCTTAAGTACTTGTGGTTTTTACTTGCTTTACTAACCCTGAAGTCAACCTAAAAGACATGTTTGCTCAGAGTGGACGTCAAAAAATTCTAACTCATATTTTCACACTTGATGATGTAAGAATATTCATTCAGCTGCAATGCAAAATGTAAATTTAAGGAAATATTGAGTCTACTTACTAAATTGTATATATGTGGCACAATAGCTGGGTGTCTCTTATTTCTCCTCATATATAGATGTTTTATAACCTACCTTGTCCAGATAGACTTTCCTGGCTGTCTCCCTTAAGAACCAGATCTGTGCTAACAGTCTGCTCTTTCTTCCTTTCAGCTTCACTCTTCTGATCACTGGGTTGCAGAAAGTTAGGTGGTGTAGTATAAGCCAGTGTGACAGCCTGCTCAGTTGGGACTTCAGATTCCCTTGTGCTTAAATCATTGCTGGCTGACTCATCTGCTGGAGGAGGTAAATCAGAATCCTCTGATTTTAAAGGGCCATCGGTGCTATCCAGAGTACTGAAAGGCACTGTAGAGCTTTGCTGGTCAATAATAATGTTCATGTCTTCAATTTCCTTTAAAGATTCTGGTTCTTGTTCTTTAGCCCATTCACTTGAGGGTTTGGCAGGAAATGCAGGTTTAGATGAAATAAAATTTTCAGGGGCACTGATATCTCCACTTAGCATAGTGCTTCCAGTGGTATATTCAATCATTAAATCATCTCCCGTCTGCTCCACCGTTGCTAGACTAGGGTAACCTAGTGGGAGTTCAGCACTTAAACCATCATCCTGAAAATCAAATTCAGAGAACATTTACAGGGTGTAGCTTTCATTACTAGAGAGTCTGATACAATGTAGCCACAAAGTCTTGTAACCATTGGCTTAATTGTATAGTTATGAAATATGGACCAATGCTTGTCATATGTGAATCTGATCCTAAATAAAATATATAGCAATCCATTGCTTTAAAATCAGTTGAGCAAAGGTCGCATTTTATTACACCATGCGCTTTGTTCTATCTCACTCACTGAGATGTACAGTTTAGACGATGGTTCACCAAATAACTTGTAATTCTTATAAAGTCAGAGGAAACCAGGCAATGTCTTCCACATGTAAATACTTCAATCAATTACTTTTTGCTTTTCCAAAATAATACATACTACTCATACTGGCTGCATTTATTATAAGGATTGTGCTTATTTTTAGAATCAGTTTGGGGATGGGGTGAATTTTAGATTATCTCAGTTCGTTTCCCTTTGAGAGAGAGAAAAGCAGAATTAGCTTACCGACTCAGTGCCTGCTGGAGCAATGGTGACCACTGATTTGATATCATTGCCTGAGTCACTAGATGGTTTAATAGCTTCTGCAAAGCAAAACAAAACAAAAGGCAAAATATGTTTTTCAATAAAACTGCAGATTGAAGATAATGAATGCTGATCAAAGTGCATAACCTCTATAATAGAGATAAAAACTGATGGAAACAAAAATGATTCATCTGAAATACTTTTAAAAATCAGAGTGAATGAGAATGAGAGGTAAATTTTATTTTTAAATTACAATAGGAAGTAAAGCAGCAATTTATTTGCAGCACCCAGTATTATGCATTACATAGTTAGTGCAAATGAGATACAGCTGTAGAAAACTTTTATTGGTTAAAACCAGCTTAAGCACAGACTATTCAATGTATCCATATGAGCCATGTTGACTTGTGTAATGAATAATTGCAGTGTTGCCCTATTTCCACACCATTGTAATTCTAAATCTAGTGCTTTCTTGGGTTTGTACCCCACAGTTCTAAGTGGAGCTACTGGTTGAAATATTTCACAAAAAGGGGGTGTTTTTGGTTGTCGAAGAAGGCCATATTTTTAAAAAAATAATTTTTAAAAAAAAATTTGTTGACATTATTAAAATTTTCCATTTTCAAGAAATTTTCCATGACACTTTTTATCGATAGTTTAGACTATTTTTAAATCAATATAGGAATTTAGTTTTGGCACACTTCATTTAGACCCATGAACCTTTAGAAGCTTTGCAGTTCACATCCTAATAGGTTAATTATACCGAAATAAGCTGGAAGGGAAGGAAAAAAATCTTATTTAAACCTCATAAGTTAACAAGACAGAGATTCAGATGTATGCACTTATCAGCCTTTATGTACTGACCATCGGTAAACTGAAGTGTTCCAAGGTCCATTATCAAGGACTGGTCTTCCTGTAGTGCCATGGCAACCAGCTGCTGAAGGTCTGTTACTGTGAATTTAATTCCTGGTATCTCCTCTTCTTCCTTTGTACTAAGAGGGCTTTTTTCATTTTCAACTTTATTGGAGCCAATAGTTGAGATATCATCCCCAGTGCCCTTTACTTCTGAGCTGTCTCTCTCAAAATTGACAACGTACCGTGCTACAGTGCTGCTTGACCTGCAGTGTAAAAATGCAATGATCAGCTACAACAAAATGAGTTACATGTCAAGCAGACATTTTTAAAAGGATTCCTATAGCCTCCAATATGCCAGAATTGTTCTATAAAAGTAATGTAATCATACTTCTAACCTAATTATCTGAGTTGTTACCTCCAAATTACTTTTTCCACCGCTGAGATTTTAAAAATTTAAAAAAATTAAATTTAAAAATGTAAAAATTCCATGCACAGAAACACTGGATTCATTAACCAAAAAAAAAAAAATCCATTGTTCAAAGAAAATGTAAGAATTGGCAAATATAATCCAATTAAAGCTTAACTGGTGAGCTGCTTGGCTCGTGGGATCGGTAATAGAACATTAAGTCTTTCATTCCTAGGTCATTAACTCAAATACAGTCATAAAGCCATGCTGGCAGTGCCTAAAAGTCATAACCATCTGTTGACTACAAAAGCCTATGTGAAATGAGTTGATTAACTCATTTCAGTTTATAGTGGCGAGGTTCCCAAACTCCCATCCCAATAGGTAATATTGCTAGCAGTCTTAGAAGAGCAGCTAAGGACTTAATATGCATGGAAAGCAAAAGTAGCTTTTCACAATTTAAGTTAGTTCTTCCAGGTCATGGGTGAGTCATGTAAATTGGTCCATCTTGGAGAAACTTGCAGTATTGCTGCTGTGGATGTTCCTGTTCAATGGGTACACAGAAGATGTGATCGGCAGGACTATTAATCTGTCACTTTTCATAAGCAGTAAATACACAGTTTTTTTACAAAAGTAACAAACATTCATTCTAAAAACAGAAATTGTGGAACAGCTTTCCACAATGATGAATAACTGAAGGTCTCTTATCTGGGATGTGCTATGAATTTACATTTAAAATACATGGCAAAAATCCAGTAAAGATGTAGGCCATTTTTGTTGTAAATCAGATTAAATAATAAATCTTATTCTCCAGCAGCATTTTTAGGCTGGAAGAAAATATTCTAGTTATATTACCAGTTAAGAATGAGAGCCAGTTTGCCTCTTATCAAATCATTCTCGGAGACAAAGCTGGCCTTTTTGCGCAACTTCTGTCTCAACTGGGAACTGAAGTTGCAAATTAGATCTTACTACTTACTGAAGGGAATGTGTATGTGGAAACAGAACTAGCAAGCAGCTGTCATGCCAAAAATACTTTTTTAAACATAATTTAAAGTATGACATTTTCACCTTTTCTACTTAAACCTTATGTTGTATAGAGGTATCTTTAGCTGTTCAAATCAATGTTATGCTGCTTATCTAGTAGAGTGATTTAGGCTAAAGAATTTTCGTCCCTCTTCATAGATAGGGTGTTACACTTTGATTAAATGAGCCTTTCAAATGAAGGTGGAAGCCATGCTTCTTGTTTACCACAGATTCTGTATCTGAGCAAAAGACAAATTAATTCACTTTGCCACATTAATAAATCGTGTTTTATCAAATTATTCACTATATATATTTTTTTAAAAAAATGTTGCTGAATTACCCATCTTTTTCCATATTCCGGCTTCATTTCATCACACAGGATAGGACATAATAATGGATTGCAAAAGAGAAAGAAAAGATTCATGTAAACTGTTAAGCCAGGCAGTCATATATCACATTTATCTCAGGACAATTTATCTTTTACCTATCCTTTGTCATCTTTATTTCAATGTGAAAAATGTCAGCCTGCTGTCCATCATTACACATTTTCCCTCCATCTTTCTGCTCTGTCTGTGTGTGACAGCAGGAATTTTACTGTACTCTATTGCTCAAAGATTTGCACTCCCAGTCCCATTACAAATGACACAGTCTGTGGTGCTGTCAGTCCTAATCTGCACCTCCCCAGTGGAGTTCAATACAACAGAGAAGCTGGAACCAAGACTGTGACTGGCTGCTATCCAAATTTAAGCCTCAGAAGTAACCTGACCTATTAATTACCTACCATGTACAGTTATGAAGGTCATGTCTGACGCTTCTAGAATTTAATGACAGACATAACACTCTGTTGTTGTTTACCTGATGAATCCTCTAGTCCAGCCATAATGAAGCCCTTAAGCTACGACACACAGAGCCCTGTACCCAACAGAGCAGCAACCCCTGCTGCAGACCCCACAAAACAGTTTTCTTGTCAGTCAAGGATGAATGAGGAGGGAAACCCTCATGGAGCAAATCAGAGCTGCTCTCTAATTCTCACAAGGTGGCATCATTACTAAGTGGTCCAGTGTACTCCTTACCTCTTCCAGACTGGTGAATATGTTGGCTTCTCAACTCTATCAGCCCCTACTGACCTGAGAATAAGATACCAGCACAGGTACTGATCTCAGATTGCTTGGAGCCGTTCCTTAGAGATATGACTAAGGGCTTGTCTTCACTACAGGCTAAATTGGCGCTGCTGTGATCGATGCAGCACGCATCAATTTAGGGGGTCTGGTGTAGACACCGCTGTAAATTGATCTAAGCTACATGACTTAAGTTATGTATCTTAAGTAACTTAACTAGCGTAACTTAGATCGATTTACCTCGTTAGTGTAGACCAGGCCTCAATGTAAGATGTTGGTGCTTAGTGTTCGTCAGATTTGGTCTTTAAATGGCAGGGTGGAGCACTGGGGCATTTAGCTGGCTCAGTTGAATGTTCTTCAGCAGGGAAAGGTAAACAATAAACTTTTTGAAAATGAAAGCATATTTTAACCCAATATTGACATGTGCTCACTATTTGGAAAGACTATGTGACTTGCCGCAGAACAATTTGGGGAAGGTCTAGCTTTCTCTGTAGGGAGCAGTGCTTGAATGAGTGTAACCCCTCCCCTTCCCTAAAGTACTTTGGCTTCCTCTGTCTGAGGTTCTATATACTTTGTAGGGCAAATTAGCTAAGTCAAACAAGACTTGACCTGTCAAAAATGGCAAAACACCCTATGCATCAGAAATAATGTACATGCTCTGTGTAAAATGTACAGTATCTTTGTTTGCATAGAAAAATTAATTAGTACATAAATAGTGAGCAGTTTTCCAAAACTGCATGATAGAAATTAAAATTGTCAGGAAATTGCATGATAGAATCAGGCCTCATTGGAGTGTACTCGGTGTAAAGCTTATATAACTTCTTTAACCCTTTTGCTGCGGGTCCTTTCTGCAGCTTCTGTGCTGCTGAAGAACAGATTTGGGACCTCTAGAAATGCCAGAATTTTGTGGGAATGCCAGCATGGAATGTTGGCACTGCATAGGTAGTATACCTGGTAGAATAAAAGGACTAACACTTACCACAGTGATTTCTTATTCTAGGTATGGAAAAATTTAGTTGTGTCTTACATGGCAGTAATTTTTATTAAATGCTAACTTTTTAATGGTGACCACTGTCCCTGAGGCAGCAGACAGGTGTGAAGCAGTTAAATCTCTTAAAGCATCTCAACTTCAATGCAGGCAGAAGCTTCAACCTGTACTCTATTTCCATGAAGATTGAAGACAGCAAAGGCCAAGTCTAAAGCAGCATCGCCATTAACATAACTTACTGTCTAGGATTCTTCACCATAACTTGAGTTTTGGTCTCTACCCACAGGAGATGTGCCCTTTTGGCATTCATTAGAAGTAGGGTGAGGCCTCAGGAGAAGTTTTCAATAGCAGGAGATTCTCTGTAACTGTGTTCACTATGACAAAGTTCCCTTATAATATAACACATCTGCTTAAAATTAGTCTCTTCTCCAGTTTAATTGATGCAGCAGCATGCTTTTTAGCAACGGCTTGTGCATAGGATAGTGTCCCCTCAATTTTTATTCCTGCTTCATTCAACTGACTTCACATAAAATGCTGCAAAGTGGCACACTGAAAATGAACATAAATGTCTTCGCTTCTGTAAAGATTAAAAATAAAATCACCTTGACGACATTCAATTTACATGATGAAGTTAGAAAAATCATTAGTGCACGGAAGCCAAAATCACATATGATCCAAAAACGCAAACAAACTTCCTAATTCTGAACAGATTTGCAAGTCCTGTTGCTGCAGACCATGATTCTCACTGTAGTGACAGAACAGATTGCAAATGTGTCAGAAGAGTGCCTATTGGATCCCAGGCATCTTTGTATTGGTTGCCCTTCCTTGTAAGATAAAATAATTCCCTGGACAAACTCAGGGAATTGTGATAAAGTGCTGAATGTTTTTTTCCTGACTGTTCTGCAATAATCAGTTTCTTCTCATTTTTTTGGTCTATCAAAAAGTTTAACAATTTATTTCCATTCTGTTTTGCCTTTTCTTTTCCGGTAATTCTGCAGAGAGGAAAACTAGGAAGGAGTGAGTAACTCTGTAAGAGTAGGGTATGATGGGAACATCCTTCAAAGCATTAAAAGGTGTTACTCAAAGGAAATTAATCTGGTGGAGGTGCTGATAGAGGAAGGACCTGTATGAACTGCAGGATTCCAGACCTAGGTTGGGAGACCAAGTTCTGGTCTTTGCATTTGATCCCCACCCCCGAACATTATTTTGTATTTTTTATTAATATTTGTAAATGGGGAGGTAATGCGTGTGTTTATATTTTCATGCTATGAGCTACAGATTGTTGATGATTGTGAGACAGATGAACTTTAAAACAGCTGCAGATTCTTTATTAATAAGCTACAAGACAGCTTGGAGTAATAGTAAATGTACGTGGAAGTTTAAAAAATCAAGATTGTATTAAAAAAACAAGTGAGACTCTTTGAATAGTGTGGAATGAACCTATTGCAAAAAAAAAATCACAAATTGTATGAATATATCATAAAAGTACCCAGTACAATAAAGCAGCGTACAGCAACTGCCCTGCCTTGTACAGAACACTCTCGAGTAACTGCCTAATTACATTTCCTAATGTAACCTTCCATTGCTGAGCCATTTTTCTGTGAGCTGTAAGGGGCACATGATTAATGCACAAAACAATAGTCTGAAGAGACAGGCATACTCCCAGAACCCTTTTCCTTCCTTAAGTAGTTTGAGATAGGTTAACACAAGGCTGCTGGCAAATAACAAATGGCAGGTGATGTGCATATTAATGGATCCCTGAAATAGCATTTCTGTTTTCCAGAGGGAATCTGAAACTCTTTTTCCTTCTCTTTTTTTAATAATCTAAAGGTCTCAATCTCATTTGGAAGTATTTGTCTGTGCTATTCTCCATTCTTATTACAAGGGGTCCCAAAGAGCTAATTTATGTTTACAGCCACATACTTTCTACAACAAAATTGCTTGTAATAGTCCTTTCGTGATGGGAGGGAATCCTAGCCGTAAATAGAATGAGTCTTGTTTTCTTACTTACCTAAATCCTAACACATGAATTTCTTTGAATCCTGGAAGTTTCTCAAATATCTTTTGCATCTATAGAAAAGCATAAACTCATTAAATCCATGTAAGTTCCGCTGTTAGAGAATAGTGAATAACTGCTGTCAATGGGCACAGTTTGAATGCTTGAAATGTAACATTTAGGATTTCAGAAAATGCTTAGGAAATTGTGCCATTTGTATTTTTATTGATATGTTTTGTTGTTCAACTTAGACATGATTTGGCTTTGTAAATGTCTGTACTACCTGATGAGCAGAAAGCAATATAAAATGCTGCTTTTTAGTGAGAGTAATTGTGTGAATTAGTGGTAGCCAAGTTCATAATAGAGCAAGTCAAATAGTATTCATTGAACCAAGTATTTGATTTATTTTGACGGCTTTTTGTTCATGAATCATTTGCAAACCTGTCCCATTAGTTGTAAATTATTAATTATTCAAAAGTATTCACTGAATTTAGCAGATTGTGGGTTGTTTGCAAACTGCTTATGAACTGATCCCTTTGACTGTTTTCTATTCATTGTGTTTGGGTGGTCACACAGTAGACTTTCTGCTCCCTAAACAGATAACTGAAACTCTTTAATGTGAGAACAGGCAATAATGAAGAGAAAATAATGGATAAAAACATGTCTATGATATGCATTTGTCCAGCTGTAGAGGTTTATAAGCATCTTCATTAATACCTGGTGGTCACAAATAATGATCACCACAAATCAGAGTGAATTGAATTCATGAATGCCTTAACAAATCTGTGTTTTCTCATTTATGGTAACCTTTACACAATATATTAAATGATATATTGTATGTACTTATATTATGTAAATTGGATAAACTCCTGGTTTAAACACACATTTTCAAAGAACTATCTGATTAACAGCCTGGTTCTGGAAAAGACTGAGGCCATCAGCCAGGGTGCTGAATGCTCTCATTCTGCTAATGAAGCCCTTTGTAGTGCAGAGTTCCTTGAACTCCCAAGACAATGAACAGCACATTAAGGAATAAGGCCCTAATACATCAGCACATCATTTACAAGGTACATGAATTAGTGTAACCAATAGGTCTTTTCCATCTCTTCTTAGTATTATTCTGCATAAATCTTGCTGAAATTGCTGTCCTCTTTCTATTCATGGTGGATGGGTCTTGAGCTGATTTTCTTCACCACACCAATGGCCTTCAAAATGGTACCCTCCATTGAGGTGAAGGGGGAGGTGACTTAAAAGACTCGACCTGAGTATTTAGGTTCTCATATGTTGCCCAGCCTTCCCCTCTTGAGTTTCTCTTGGCTAATTGCTGTGATTTGTCAGTTGCTGCCAGATTTCTTGTTTGCCCCTCGGTTCCCCCAGTGCCATGGTGATGTTATGAAGGATTTTTCTCTCACTCATGAAATGACACAGTCAGTGTATGTTTCTCATCTTCCTCAGAGCACACAGGAGATCTGGCCTAGGATTCTTTGTGAGACTTAATTAATTGTCACAACTTTTTGCAGGTATCTAGTGCAGGTTAAGGAAGGTAGTAGGTGGCCAGTGTGCCATCCTAGTTCCAGAGTTGGCTACATGGCATCTGCCTAGAAGTCTTTCTCTGCATTACTGGAGGAGTGGAGGATTTCATATCTAGTGCAGAGAATGGCACCTCTCATCTAGAACTCATCCCTCACATGAGGAAAGAGCAAGAGAGATCTGGGAACCACCTCAATCTTGATCTTGGATTGTCTTGATGTGGGGGGTGGAGGAGTAGGTGTAGCCTCATCCTAATGCTTATCAAATTGCCATGCAAACATGGAGCCTAATGTAAGGCACTGGACTAGCCCTGCTGCTTACTTGTTAGCAGGGGACTCTTTGCAGTCCTTCCTTGGTTCTGTTTGTGTTATAATCAATAAAATTACAGCACTGCTTTAATCATATGTGTAGTGTCTTATTTCCTGCCTTCTCCAAGCGAAAGTTAGTTTGTCTACATAAACAAACATATGTGAACTTCATTTTCATCCAATTTTTTGCAAAGCTGTTAGTGTTCACATTTGTGCCACAAACATCTACAATGACTTAAATCTCTTTTGCTATGTTTTGGGCTGTGTTATGAGCTCATGGATGTTTGGGTCCCAACAGTCCCCTCCCTAAAAAGAGCTGAATTAGAATTTGTGAATGAGGTTTCAGAGCTAGTTGAGTTCACACTGCTGGTTCTAACCTGCTTACCCACACTCCTCTAATGCACTTCCAGTTCTACCTGGTGATAAGATCACCCTTCGCCTCCCGTGTGCTATATTTGGAGAAAGGCATGCCAGCTGTCCCATATGGTGCTAGCATGTGAACTGTTTTACTGTTCAGTACTGCATGTCAGAAACATAGCTGCATAGCCTTTAAAATGGTAAGATGAAGTTTCACAAAAAGGAGGATACTTCAATAATCAAAACCCCTTTTCTCTTGTTTCTTTCTTATGAAAATACTGTAGAAACTCCTAAACAAAGCAACCAAAAGACACAGATATGAGGTAGCCCCAGTATATGTGCTGCAAAGAAAAGTCTGCAAGCAACCTTTACTAATGAGATACACTTAGATATCTTGGGAGAAGCAGCTGCTTATTAGCTCTGTCAATACTCCCTTTGCAGTTTCATTGTGAGTATCTACAATTGATTAAGAATGAGTATAGCTGCGGAGAACTCACAAACGAACACTGGAGAAACTGACACTAACTTTTGGTTAATTTTATTAAGCAAGCCTCCTGGAGACCACCTCATCATTATGTGCTAACTATGAAATTGCTAATTGAAGATGCAGTTAGCATTATTAATGATATAAATACACCACTGCTGCTCTAGTTGACAGTAAAATAACTAGAAGAGGCAGTGTGCTTTCAGTCCCTTGGCTGCTTGCTCCCAAAAGTAGTTCAGACAACAGTAGCTAATTTCTTTCAACATCTGTATTAAAGTGCTCATTAGGTTTATTGTGAAAATTAAATTACTACAAAGCACTGTCCATTAATTCCTGATTAGGCCCAAATGACTCTCCTAATGTTGAAGTGGGGCTAATGCTCTGCTGATTGGTTATCTGCAGATATACTACGGAACAGATGCCGGAATTCTTGTTAGACTGATAGATGAACAGATATTTCAAGCAAGAGATGTCTATGCTTGGGGGAAAGTGCAACAGGCAGGGACAATAGGAATTGTCTGTTTCAAATGAGGGCAGTTCCTATTTATTATTTATATTGCAGTAGCACCTAGAGCCATCAACTAGAGCAGGCCCTTATTGTGCTAGGGGCTGTACAAACATAGATGACGGTCCATGCCCCGAAGACCTTACTATCTAAAAGCTTGGGAAAGACTTTATGCTTTGAAACAAAGTATTCAAGGCTCATGGGCAGATTTTCAGCAGGTGGAAGTTTGTCATAGCTCCATTGATTCCATGGAACTATGACAATCTACACATAGCTGAAGACCTGCCCCTGTCTGTTTACTATATGGTTGTACTTGCTTAGTTCTGGCCAGGGCTCATATGAATGACTGAATGTAAGGAATAATACCAATATGTCATCCTACTACTAATACTATAATACTAATAATTTTGTAATGCTGGGGCATCCACGTTTGTGGCAGGAAAGTAAAACCTTCTGTGGCAGTCTTTTCTTCAACAATTCTTGTTGCACTAATTTGATATTGGCCTGAAGTTTAGGAAGGATTTTGTGTTGATTAAGAGACCATGAAGTACAGCAGAAACTATTGAATTCTTGTGTTAATGCCCCATGGTAACCTGCAGCAATTCCATGGAAACCTACATTATTGTAAGATATTACTGTTCTTTAACAAGACAGTACTCTGTAATATAGTACTCTGAGAGGTCTCCAATGTATGCGAGGCTTTGTTTTTAACATTGTGAATATGATGCAGTTGTTTCTTGTTATAAACAAATGTCATGTACAAGACCCATTCTTTAGCATTGGGTCAACTCTCTTACCTGATGTTGAAATTTTCCCGCTAGTTCCTGGTACTGTGGGGAGTTGGGATCATTCAGCTCTGTTGTGTACTCCTGATTGATGAGAGTGACACTGAACTCTACCATCTGCTCCACCGGGAGTTCTGGGACTGTATTAGTGACCTCTGGCTCTAGCCCCTGGGACAAAGGGAGAGGAAATGAGCTTCATGGAGGGAAAATATGAAGACAAAGTAATTTCTTTAAACACTTTAGTACCTTTAATGGGTACAAAGACTTTTTACTCTTGCTACAGAAGAGGTTTCTCAAATATATCTTATCAAAAGGATTTCTAATTATTATTTTTAAATTATTCATTTTGGCACAGAGTTAGCCGATATGTTTACTCCACAAAGTGCTTTCAGGGAGAACAACAGAACAAGAAAGAACAAAAGTAATGTCTGCATCAGAAAGCATGCTATGTTTCTCCTATGAAGCAGGCTCAAAATGGCAGCTGCCTCTAGACTAGGGAAGAGGGCTTTACTCCATTTAAAGAAAAAAAAAGTCTTAGTATTGGGCCTGATTCTTCCCCCACTTATAAAAGTTTTTGTTCACTGTATCTTCAGGGAGTTACTTCTGGTTTACACCATTGTATGTGATAAGAGAATCAGGCCCTCTGTTACAAAATGAATGGTGTTATAATTTTTTTTTCGAGATCCCACAATCATTAGACTGCAATATAGATCTGTACCTTTCCTTTTTCCTCTCCCCACTTTTTTGGCAATTTATCTGACATCTGCATAAGGGTCAGATAAAGCTTTTTGTGGAAACAACATAGGTTTGAACCTTGCTGTGTCTCAGCTTGCCCATGTAGTTACCTTTAGCACTTCATACAAACATTCTGCTTTTGTTTACCACTGTTTTAACCTTATTCACAATTAGGTTCAAAGGCATCACTGCCAACTCTTTTGATTTTATTGCAACTCTAGCAATTTTGGGATATTTTTTTTACCTATCTTATGAAAACATGGTGAAAAGGCACCTATTTATGAATTTTCCCTCATTCAAAATGTCCACAGTCTCCTATAACTGTCAATGGGGCTGAAGCCAGATAGATGGCTGCCATTTCCCTGAAGGCTATCTGCAAGAAGAAGTGAGGCTGCCCTTAATAAAGATGGCTGCTGCCTTCCTCTGTTTTCAGTAAGATTGAAAACATGTCCCCAGGCAAAATGGCTGCCACTCTGTGGTTCAGGGGGCTAGATAGGATACAGGGACAGTGAGGCGCAGCAGACACACTGTGAAGGGTGACTGGGGAGAGTGAGGGGGAGCAGGGCACTGGGAGGAGCAGAAGTTTAGTGGTTGCCGGGGAGACGGGATGGGGGGTTTGAAGAGTAGGAGGCAGGTTGAGCAGGTTGCAGTGGACAGTGATGCAGCGGTGGATGGAGGGGATAGATGGGCAGCATCCTCAGCCTAGGGGTAGTGGTGGGTAAGGGGAGTCCCCTCTGAGCAGCCAGGGGAGGTGGTGTTCCTAACTCTCATGAACTGATCGCAAGTCATGGGATTTTGGTGCCTGCAGGAGGAGCTGTCGAGATAACATGAGATGCTCCTCTAATCCTGTGATTTTCTTCAGTGCTGGGCATGTGGGCAGAGCTTTGTGTGAGATCCTTTAGGCTAAGGACACAGACCTGCCCTGTCCCTGAGCCCTGCCTTCAGGTATGGCCCTAGAGCAGAGAGAAGGGCAATGGGAGTCAGTGAAGAGGGGAGTCAGGGAAAAGCTGCTGCGAGGTCCTGAGCCTCAGACCAAGCAGCAGCACTTCCCTTCTTCCACTGCCTTAGGACTTCTCCTTTACTTGGGATCCAGGTAGAGGAAAAGCCCAGGGAGACAGAGAGGCAGGTGAAGGCAGGAGTCAAGAAAGAAATAGGAAGTGAAAGCAGTTCCCCTTTCTTATTGGTGAGGAGAAGGCAAGTGGAGTTTCCATCTGAGCAGCCAGGGAGCGGTATGCATTTTGTGTGCATTAAAAATGGATTTTTCAACCTGAAATTATTATACACACAGTAGAGGAGAGTTTAAAAAGTCAGACAGACTAAAAAACATGGTTTGTAGGGCAAATATCATGATTTTTTGGGGATCTGTCTCATCACTTTTGCTCTCTTTAGAGAATCCAACGCATGCTTTTTGATCTCTTGAGGTTGGCAAAACTGCAGAGGTGCAAATGAGAACAGAATTTGGGCTACTGTTGTTTTTAATTTGTTGTTAGACACTTTAATACTATGATTTTAAACACAACACTTCATTAACCAGCTAAAGTGTACTGCTCATTGGGGAGGCAGGAGGAGGGAAACCACTTTTGGCCCTTTCAGAAAGAATTTTGAACTTAGCCCATATTTAGTGTTATTTATTCATATATTTTTAAGGCTAAAAGAGTCCTTTATAATCACCTAGTCTGACCTGCATAACACAGGCCATAGAATTTCACCCTGTCATTCCTATATCTAGCCCACTAACTTGTGCCTGAATTGGAGCATTCAGGACAGTGGACTTATATGCTTTTAAGAACTGCATCCTCAAACTTTAAAGATTTCAAGTAATGGAGAATCCACCATCTCCCTTGGTAAATTGTTCAACTTGTTAATTTACAACTTGGTATTATAGATGTTGCTCCTGGATACCTGTGGAATACAGGCATTTCTAAAGTCAGTGTAAAGATTCCAATCTTCTTCTATTTCAAATCCTTCTTCAAGACTCCTGTGGTAATCAGTAACACTGACCCCTATCAGTACAATTCCATTGCCAAACCAATTGTATTTGAAAATAAATGCTGTAAAAGAGTACAGTCTTCTCTGTTTCCCAGTGGGTTTTCTATTATCTGCCTATTAAAAATGTAAGGAACTTAGAGCAAGGACCATCTCGCCATCGTCTTTGTCTTGTACACTATTGAACATCGTGTTAATGCTTAAAAATGTGACGCTTTTTTATATTTCATGGACATTTCAGCCCTTCTGCAAGGCCAAAAATGCTTTTGCCTCATGTATAAGACGATATTACAGGAAGTGTATAAATCAAGAGATATGACCCAAAAGAACTGCAGGCTGATCAAACTTAGTCCCACAGACAGGTGGGTTTTCTTTTTCCACTGTCAACTAGGTTGGCGTTGGGCTGCTGGAGAGATTTGTCCCAGAACTGAGCAGCTGGGTTTTGGTAGCTGCCAGGAACAAGCAGAACAAGAGACTTGCTCTATTATGATGGTGACAGAGGAGAAAGAGACAAAAGGAGCACTTTACATACAATCAAGGATAAGTAAAACCAAGTGTATATATGTGCCAGCATATTCTGCAGGGGCACGGCACGTGCGGTGGTGTTGTGCAATTATTCGTCAAGATGCCTCAGTTTTAGATTAATGTATGCTGTATGCAGTGCATACAAAAGTCTGTGGTTTCAATGGCTTGTCAGAAAGGGAGGTGGATGATTCAGTGTCCGTCTACAACAAGTGCAGGAACCAAAGAATACATAAATTTTTATCACTACTACCGTTGCTTTTGGAAGCAGTTCCGTGAGGGGGCTACTACCAAGGACTTGGGTGAAGGGAGAATGGAGAGAGAGCCTACAACATGGCAACGTTAATTTATTTTGAAGTGTATTGGGGCTCTGGATTACTAGAAACAAATGACTTTTGCGCAGCTCTTTCCCCTCCACAGATAATAAAGAGTTGAGGGTCAGATTTTTAAAGGTACTTAGGTGCCTCACTTTAACAAGGCACCTAACTACCTTTAAAAAAACTGGCCCTAAATGAATTAAAACTTTTTTGTCTGCTTTGCCCCGGTGAATTAAATGTGATTGATAGTAGTGATAGAAAAGAAACAATCAGTTGCAATTTCCCTGATTTCACTGCCTAAGTAGAATGAAAAGCCTATGCAGATGAGTTTTTAAAAGCCAGTCAGTTTTTTTGCAGTGCTGTATAGAGGTATTTCTGTCAGTAACAGGGGACTCTTTGCATCCCTGAACCGCTGAAGCCCTTGGTGTCTGTTTGCTCTGGAGAGCTGTTGGGGAAGATTTCTGTGTCACACTTGGTTGCTAACAAGGTAGAAAGGCCAGATGGAGTGGCAATACTCTTGCCTGTTCCACTGTGCAGTACAGAGCTCAGAGTGTGAATTTTCACTGCTTTTACATAAAACAGTGGGATTACAAAATTGTGTAATTAGGCCTAACATCCTTGATTCAAAGAAAAAGAGGGAGAACTATGCTTCAAAGAACTATAATGTCTGTATATTTTGGACACTCATGAGCAGGAACCATTATTCATGATTAGCGTATAGAAGAGAGGCTAATAAAACCCTTGAATCTTAATTGAAGTGAATAGAAAATAGCACTAACGGCTGTGAACTGCAGAGTTCTACAAACAACATTTATTTATTTATTTATTTGCCATGTTACTGTAAAGAGAGGTGAATCAATAGTAAATAGGATATTAGACCGTCCTCACCTTCACAGGAGTCTTTGTGTCATTGACAATTTCGTTGCGTAGTGTGCCATTAGGAGCTGATGCATATGGAGGTGGAGATACGTTAGGGGCACCTGCTGGGATTCAAAATAAAAAGGAAGTGAGAAAGGGACATTCATTTGCAAAATGGCAAAAATAAGTCACCTTTCTCTTTTGCTTAGCTACCAACTGACAGAAAATGCACTTCCTAATTTCCTGTGTGTGTGTGTGTGAGAGAGAGAGAGAGAGAGAGAGAGGAGAAGCTTGGGCTGTTGAAATGTGATAATGAATTAAGGCATGACTGAAAGTCTTTTTCCTGTGCATAATATATGGCCTTTCATGAATATCATAAAAGTCAGTGGGTTTGCATATGAGTAACTGTAAGCAGAGTTAAACTCTGAGTTTAACTCTGCAAACTTCTAAGCCAGAGAGCTGAAGCTGAGGGCTAAAGAGGGCTTAAGGCAAGGGACAGCGGAGGACTTGGATATATGTATATAATGGCATACAATACACATATTCTGCTAAATGTCCTTACTACATGGTAAATTAATGTGTATATTTGATTTTACATTTGCAATCCTTGTTTCTATGACTGTATCACTGGGTGACACTGGCTTTTTAAGAGGAAAGAAGCTAGTGCACCTGTGTCTGGTAAGCTGCCCCCAAATGGCTTAAAAGAGGGCATGTGGGCCTTAGAGGGGAGAGATTGGCAGGTGAGAACTTTCCAGGGACAAGGAAAATGTAGAAGGTTCCTGCGGGAAGAAGTAGATTGTTCCTGGGGGAGGGCCAAAGGCAGGAGAGCAGTAGAGCGATTTGATGGCTAACTTCCCAAGACAGGGCCAGAGGGCTGAAGGCCAGAAAGCAGCAGAGTTGCATGCTAACATGTGTGCCATAGAGTTGAGGCTGAGGGCCAAAGAGAGCTTAAGGCAAGGGAGCAGCGGAGGGACTTTCCTGCTGATGTCTCCTCGCTGCAGAGCTGGAGTTAGGGGAACAGTGGAAGGGCCTGCCTCTTGGTCTGTCTGAGATCTGAGAGGTTAATAGAACAGGGGAAGTGGTGGATGGTGAGGATGAACTGCAAGAAGAAAGGCCGTTCTGCTGGGAAGAGCAGGCTTGCATTCCAGCTGGAAGGATGGGGGTGGTTGTCCTGGGAGAAGGATAAGAGAAGACCCACAAAGGGCCCAGGTGTGACGCAAAATGCTGAAGTGTGATGTGTGTGTGTGTGTGTGTGGTGGGGTGATACATGCACTGGGGGTGATAAATGGACTATGTTTTGGGTCTTTTGTTATGGACTATTTTATACAATTTTTGGAGCAGGGGTGTTATTGAGGCAGAGAGAGCCTGGTGTGGAGTTACTGGTCTTCTGAAGGAGGGAAACTGAGGCAGCACACCTGTTCTGCTGCACTGTGTTGCTGGAGGGTGCTCCATATGACAGACTAATATCTTTCTCTAGTAGTCAATTTAAAGTAATAAGAGGCTTAGCGAAAAAAACTTGAATTTTCCATTGGAAGCAAATAAATTTGTAATATTAGAAACACCTTGGTTAAAGTAACTTTTAAGAAGTTTCTATAATACACAAATCAATAAAGAAAATATAATGATTGACCATTTACTTCACTAAGCTGCTAATATTTACAGTTTTTAATTTCAATATTTTACCATTTAAAAAAAAAACTTCTTTTCAAAGCTTGAAACACATTGCACCTGCTAACATTCTTTCTTGCCACACCTTTTAAATAAAAGCTTGAATTAATATGCTGATTAATATGACTTTCTGGCTAGTCACTTGAAAATAAAGAATTGTATTGGTATATCCTAGTCTGCTGATTTTGGCTAACAAAATGCAACAGCTCAAACTCCAAACATTGTTTTATAAGTGAAACAAAATGAACACTGTGACATCTTATTGGCTGCAAATCAAACTAGAAAAGGTGAAGTTTATGAAAGTGCACCATCGGAATGGAAAATAATGTGAGAAACCAAGTTAGAGTCATGGTTTCTTTTGTCTGAATGTCCAGATACACTACACAGAAATCCTAATGTTCTCAGTATAGATCATTTTGCTAAAACACATTTTTTTTTGGTTGTACCTAACTGAACATTTTTTACTTTTGTTGCAGTCACCAAATTACAGCCTTCTAAATTCTAACTGTAATTGTTTCTTCCAATTTTGTGCTAATGGGCAAGCAGTTTCAATTTTACCTGTAGAAAGGGAAGAAATGTCCTCAAGCTTTTTGCCACCTGTCTTCTCCGTAGATATTTCATCTTTCCTATTAATCAGATAGAAAGGAATGATTTAATGGCCAGCATGAATGCGGTGTCATTATCAGCAGGAATATAATGAAATTTTGGCTTCTACATTAAATGCAGTTTTAAACAAAGGAAGTTATTTTTAATGTAATATTTTGATTACATTACATTTAATTACATTCTAAACAAGGCAGTGGAGCAATCAATTGCTTTTTTATTTGGGAATTTTAGAACTTATATTTATGTCCTTTTTCCAGCATAACATTCCTCCTTTCACTAAGAAACTATTATGTGATATATGCATACACCATGTAGTTGTATGAATACCACACCTAACATGAGCTTGCTTGTGAAATTTCATTAATTCTATGAATAATCATAAAGAGAGTGGGCCCTTTAAAATGTGATAATAGCATATAGTCAGATTATACATACAATAGCTGTTTCGGGCTTGTTTCTTTGCTGACTGAAGTCAGTGAAAGTTTTGCCTTTGACTTAAGTCAGAATTGGATTGGGCCCCAAGTCAATAACTCTCTGTGCGTGAATATTTTCTAAACCAAATATTTTCTCCCTTGCTGGTCATGACATGAAGCATGGTCTGAGCATCTCTTTAGAATTCTCATCTTGGAGCCACTGGACTCCGACTATACTATATCTCTTATATTTTTCCTGGCTAATTAAGGAGGGTGGGAGGGGGGTAGTGAGAATCAGTTGTCAGACCACTGGCAGCCAGATGGCTGTCATTGATCCCCTTTAAACTCGTAATGGTCTGGTCTTAAACCAGATCCCGTGATCAAAACCTTCCTGAATTATAGGAAAGTTTGGATTCAGATCTGGATCCAGACATCATAGGCCTGTCTACGATAGGCCTAAAACCGGATACCCCAGAACTTTGAGAAAGTCTAAATTCAAATCCAGATCTGAACTTTGCAGCTCTGACCCCATCTTCTCTTCAAACACAGGAATGGCACCTCGATAGCGCACCAGATCTGTGCATGACCAGAGTTTAAGAGCACAAAGTCCTGACTTAATCTAACTCTGCCAGCTGGCTGCCTGAATTATATCTATTACTTTTTACCAGTGGTCTATCTTACATTATTGGTATTTCAAATAATTTCTGGTGACATGGAGGCTGTTTTTTGTACTACCAAACTGGACGTCTGAATTCAATAGAAGTCTCTTTCCCCAAGCTAGCTAAGATTAGACTGGAAAGAGGAGGAAATGCCTCACATATGCTTTGAATTGCTGGTACTCTTTTAACTAAAAAAGAAGTATGACATCCTATGCTAGCAATATGTCCAATCTCCCTTGGCTGGAAGGATGGTGGCTGTGATGTCACGTGACAACACTATTGAATACACCAAATTGAGGGAAAATAGTTTTTATGGAGGAAATGCCTATGAGTGGAGTGTTCTGGTGAAAATTGATCTGAGTGAGAGAAAATACATTGCATATGCAAAGTATTTTGTTAATGATGACAACACTAAGCTCTTAGCATATGTAGCCAAGGCAGGTCATGCTGCACATACACAAATAGCTAACTTAATAACTTAGTTATACCATGAAAAAATTAGAGGAGGTGGACAGTAGATCCTTTGCCTCATTCTCTGAATATCGTGTATGGTGGGATACTTAGATATGTATGTGTAGCATATTTTAGCATTGAGTACGAATCTGTGCTTGACAGAGTCCATAAAAGGTACATGAAATCATTCCTCCAAACAGTTCAGTAGTAAAGAATAAGTTTAATAGCATAGAGCCATGGCCACCTACATTTTCAGCTAAAATTACTCAGCTGAAATACAAATAACTTAATTGTTATCTGCCTCATCCTCTGAACTGCACATAAGGAAAGTTGTGCTGTGCATGCGAGCATTGGAAATTAGCTTAATAATTAGCCACTTCAGCCCATGTGTACTGAGTGGCTGCTGACATTTGCACAGACGTGAATGGGAATTTAATCAGGCCTTACATTATTAAACTACATACCTAAGAAAGCAGAAAACTCAGAATAGTTAAATCAAAATTACTAAGGACATTGTGACAATGATAACAATATTTCATAACAATGAAAAAATATTACAAGTTGCCACACATGATTATCTACTTGTACAAACAATTGTATGAAATTATATTATAGTAATTCAACAACCAGATAATTACATGATTAAGACTGTACCATAATATTTACGTACAAGGGGGCAGAATTAAGCATGCAACTTTAATTTTGTCATTTTCAGCCTTTTGAGGGTTTTACCCTGTAGTCCTGATGTTCTCTTAACGTAGGACCTGAACTTCTATTTTGTTACACTGGTTTTATGTGAGTGTATTCCATTAACTTTAATAGAATTTCAGTGGATTAAAACTGTTATAGAATTGTACCTAGAGTTTTTCAATATGAATAAATATTATAAATAAATAAATTATACACAATAGCAGTGATATGCCTGAAATTGACGTATAAATTTCCCAGTTTCTACTGAGGAGTTTTAAGCAAGGTTCGACCCTTTCCTCATTTCTCTACATGTTTCTTTAGTTTTCATGCACCATACATAATTTTCTAGAGTTTATCCCGTTGAATTTTGGTGATGGTCTGTTGTCTGCCAAGCATCTACCATTACATCTCTTAGATAGGACTGTAATAAATACCTACTCATTTTTAAGCTGCATGGAAAGAAGCTGGGTGAGGGTTATCTTTTCAGCTAATATATCATATATATTGCATAATACATCTTCTTTCTGTGGCTTCTAGTGAACTATGAACAATTTTTGTATCCTGGCAGAAAGAGCTTCAACTCACTGTAGCATTCAAAACAATAATTTAAATTGCTTCTTAATCAAATTAAAAAAAATCATGATTGGAATAAATCTTATCTTATTGAAACATGCCATTTCTTTTACATACACACACACACACAATAAAGGTATCTCTACTAAAATATATACCCTTCATAAAGAAAATGCACACAAGGACTAAAATCTTGGCTTCACTTGAAGTCAATAAGAATTTTGCCATTGACTTCAATGTGACCAGGATTTCACCTGAGGCATGTTCATATGTACACAGCACATACATGGTCCGTATAGCTACACAGAGATAGCAAAATAACATTAGTGAAAAATTAAACAGTTGAACAGTTAAAATCACAACAATTTTTTGCAAAGCTTAAGATTCCAACAGCAATGTGAACTCACCAGCTATGTACATCTTATATATTTTATGCAATATATTTTTATGACAACAAATAATATATTAAGCTACACATGAACTCAGAAAAATAGAAATGGAAAAAGTTACATATATCCAACATAACTGAGTTACTGTTGCTATGTTAGAATCTTAAGTTTTGCATATCCTGATTTGTATTTAAAAGGCAATGACTGCATAACTTCAACGTCATGTTAAAGGGAGAACCTTAATTTAAAAATATTACTTCTGTGGTTACAAGTGACATGATAAGGATACAATCATTTTAAAGTGATTCAAGAAGAAACATTTTTCAGTTTGTTTTCTGTTGCATTTGACTGCACTTTTCATATAGTAAGTTAATTAATCGTTGCCATCATGTTGTTTGTCTGTATCTTTCACATAGCAATAGGAAGAGAAAAACTTTAAAAATAGGAAAATTTGATTATTGAGAATCTCTAAGATTGGCAGGGGGATTTGAGTAGGTTATCATGGGAAATTGCTTGTCCGTTTCAAAAAATAAGTTTACTTTAAGTCGACGGTGTTCCTTTAACATAGTTTTTACATTTTAATTTGTGTGTGTGCGGGGGTGGTTAGTTAAAAAGAAAAGGATCAAAGCAAACACTTGCGCTTAATAAAGCTGGTCTGCAGATGGTCCCAAGTGGTGACCCATTTAACTGAGATGATTGGGATGGGGTTGGGCTAAGTTTCTCCAACTGCTATATTTAGGGCTTGTCTATGATTAGGAATTTACCAAAATAGCTATTCTAGAAGTGGATTAAGCTAAATCTGAAAAAAGCACTATTATTCTGAAATAGCTCTTTCCATAAATTTCCCAGTGTAGACAAGCTCTTAAAGCCTATGTAGAGACAATTTTCTGCATGGTAGGATTTACAGGATAGCTGAACATCAGTTAACACTGAGATAAGCATATCTTCATTATGTTGATGTTTAATTTTTTAAATTAAAGCACAGGATTTGCACTTTCTTGTAGAATGTAGCAAAAGTGATTAGAACCCCTACAATCAAGTCATAGAATGGCTGACTTTTTCCCACACCAAAGATTTCTCCTTTTCTCTGTCTTCTTTTTATTTAACGTTCAGGTTTTGCAGAGAATTTTGGGGTATGTATGTGTGTTAGTCATACTCTCTCATGACACCTATTCTAGCAGAGGCTTTGGCCTCATCTGAACCTCATGGTCACACTAAGCAAGGAGAATTTTTCGTGATGTTGCAAAGGAAACAGGTATTAGCTAAGATTTTTGCACAACCTTAATTATATGGCGCTCTATTATTGTACAAAACACACAGCTGTCTCACATATACTACACACAGTGCACACCGGGGTTCTGTACATGCATGCACTCTCTCACATCCACATATATCTGCACATACCTTTTTCAAAAAAGGCAGTAGCATCAACTGGCGAGTACTCTACTTTTGCTTTACTTACCTTTCCTGGAAGGGTCTATGTTTTACTCGCTGCAAAAAGATTAAAAAAAAAGTTTTTACCAGTGGGTGTATTCAGTCAAACACGAGAAGCCTGTTAGTCCTTCTGTTTACTTTATTGTTAACACCACTTTTTTTCACCCAGTGAATGTTGATTTTGTGCAGTGCACCCTCCCTTGTCTATGTTAGTCCTTACCCTTATGCATGACATTTAAGGGATGGAATCTGGGAAATCTTCACATTTCTAAAGAAAGTTCAGTCGTTCTTACCCGTTGGATTATCTCCAGATGTTCCTGGGAGTTGCTGAAGTTTTTGCCAATGTCAAATATGCAGAAGGTTTCTCGCTGGCAGGCATTGACCCAGTTCTGATATTCATTTGTATCAGGAATCCGATCCAGAAAGATCCGAAAGGCTTCCCATACAGCTTCCTGGCAGACTGAAGAAGCAGAGCAGGGTCAGGGATGGATGTACTAAACGATACAGAAAACTTCCAGGCCAACTTCCACATACTCTTAAAGCAAGAGCTAATTTTCTGTTGCATTTCAGATTTTTTGTTTTCATTCCGTGAATTTAACAGAAGATATTTTTTTTGCAGTTTTCCTGTTTATCTGAGTTGATATTTATTTGTCTTCACACTGAAGGACTGAGCCTCTGAGTGCTAGCAAGCACTTTCTTGCTACAACGTGTACGCCTTGCATGAACAATGAAAGAAAATAGAAGTAAGGAAACATGTTAACAATGGACAAAGCATAAATTCACAAGTGGCCTTGTAAAATACATGTAGTTAGTAAATAAAGAAATAGTAAGAAGAGTAGTGTGTGATAAGCTTGCAGCTGCAGCTTTGCTTATTAATATATTTTGCAGCCCGTGGATGGTTCAGGCTCTGTACAGGGATTGGTTACAAAAATTAGTAAAAAGAAAAGGAGTACTTGTGGCACCTTAGCGACATTATGTCATGGCAAACCTGATGGCTGAACTTTGTGACTTTGTCCTCACCCATAACTATTTCACATTTGGGGACAATGTAGACCTTCAAATCAGCAGCACTGCTATGGGTACCTGCATGGCTCCACAGTATGCCAACATTTTTATGGCTGACTTAGAACAATGCTTCCTCAGTTCTTGTCCCCGAATGCCCTTAGTCTACTTGCGCTACATTGATGACATCTTCATCATCTGGACCCATGGAAAAGAAGCCCTTGAGGAATTCCAGAATGATTTCAACAATTTCCATCCCACCATCAACCTCAGCCTGGACCAGTCCAAACAAGAGATCCACTTCCTGAACACTACGGTGTTAATAAGCGATGGTCACATAAACACCACCCTATACCGGAAACCTACTGACTGCTATGCCTACCTACATGCCTCCAGCTTTCATCCAGACTACACCACACGATCCATTGTCTACAGCCAAGCTCTACGATACAACCACATTTGCTTCAACCCCTCAGACAGAGACAAACACCTACAAGATCTCTATCAAGCGTTCTTACAACTACAATACTCACCTGCTGAAGTGAAGAAACAGATTGACAGAGCCAGAAGAGTACCAGTTCCCCTCAGCACCTCCACCCCTGCCAGTTCCCGGCCAATGGGAGCTTCAGGGGAGGTACCTGGAGAAGCTGTAGCTCATGAAAGCTTATGCTCAAATAAATTTGTTAGTCTCTAAGGTGCCACAAGTACTCCTTTTCTTTTTGCGGATACAGACTAACACGGCTGCTACTCTGAAACCAAAAATTAGTAAGGCAGTTATAAAGTGTGATACAATGTAAAATGTAATGCGCATGCATTAGTGTGTTTTAGAATAGGTATATAATCTGATTTATTATTATGTGCTTCGGAGATGTGGTAAACTGCTATACCCAACCAGCTGCATTTGAGCTTAATCACCTCCGTGTAATATTGCTGTATGCCAATAAAAAAAAAAATACAAACTCAGTGACGAGTCCAGATTTGAGCTAATTTCTCGGGAAGCAAGTGGAAGAGGTTGTGGAGAGAAATTCCAGCCCAACACAGTGTATCATGTTCAACTGTGGTGTAACTCCATTGACTTCACTGCAATTACACCAGGGATGAATTTGTCCCAGTGTTCTTCTTATTCAAGAGCATTGCTGATATTCTAAGATGGAGCTTTTGAGTGAGTTAAGCTTTTTCAAAACCAGAAAAAAGAGAAATTAAATCTCTCAGTCATAGGAGTAGTGAACTCTGATGTTTAAAACTGTGTACCTTTCTCCTTGTTTCCCAAAGCACCTCCAGAAAAACTGAATTACTTAGTTTAGGTAAAAGCCCCTTGGAAACAACAGTGTTTTCTTTCTCTTTGTACATGTGTACAGGTTTGTTTGTTAAATGTTAAGTAACAACTCCACGGTGATGAATCACCAAATTACATGCCAAGCTGCAGCAGGCAGGAAAGAGATGGGTATCTCCATTGTGGAACAACCACTGCTGTTCTGTATCATTTGGGAAAATAAAAGTGAGCACAAGAAGGAAAAAAAATGGGGATGGAGATTTCAGAAGCAGAGCTCAGTGGGCTAAAAATCACATGGCACTCAGGAATGGCTCTGACAGCAGCTCTACTTAATGGATTCTCTTAGCTGTCTCCAGCAATTAATGATATGATGTGAGGTCTCTCTCCCTCCCCACCCCGCCAACCTGATGTTCAGCAGAAGACATGCATCTGTCTATATAGACTATTTACTCTCTCCTTATACAAGAAAGCCATGAAATTTAACTGTAATATTTTGTAAACTAGTTTATATTTGGGGCTGGCCCCATACATTTTTATTTATTTGCTAGTATCCACAAATGTGCTATGCACTTCACAAGCAATATATAGAAGTAAGGTCCTTGCCCCAAGGAGCTTGCATATTAAACGGTGGACAAGTGAGGAGCATAACATGCAGCAGGGAGAGAGGAGGAAGCAGATGGGTTATACTAATAAAACAGCAAGCTTACTCAGACATACATTCTATTGGTTTAATTTTTTTTATGAATCTGGGCATGACTTTTGTAGGCAATGCTGCAGAAGTGAGTTTTTAGAGGTGATTTGAATGAGCTGAGGGTGGAGGTCTGGTGAAAAGATTTTGGAAGTTCCCCAAACACAGAAGAAGATAAGGAACATATAAGTGTGTGATTCAGCAGGGCCCCATTCTCTTAGCACTTCTACGCAGCAAACACCTACAGCTTTTGATTGTACTCTTCTACCTTGTAAGATGAAGTTGGGGGCCCAACTGTTCATGGATCCACAAAGATAATCACCTAATCCACACCCCTATTAGTGACTGGCACCCCAACTCCGTTGATAAGTGCCTCAATCCCTGCGCAGATGCCAACCCCTCCTCTTGCCCAGAATGTTCTGCATGGGTTACAGAGATCAGGCATCTCTCACTTTGCAAAGTGTCCCATTAAACTTACAACTGATTCTGGTAATACATACTCTGGTCTGAGAGCATCTATCTTTGTTATGTTTCAGAGTAGCAGCGTGTTAGTCTGTATCCTTAAAAAGAAAAGGAGTACTTGTGGCACCTTAGCAATTAACAAATTTATTTGAGCATAAGCTTTCGTGAGTTACAGCTCATTTCATCAGATCCATGCAGTGGAAAAAACAGTGGGGAGATTTTATGTACACACACAGAGAACACCCATTGTTTCATGTTTTCTGTGTATATCTATCTATCTTCCAACTGTATTTTCCACTGCATGCATCTGATGAAGTGGGTTTTAGCCCACGAAAGCTTATGCTCAAATAAATTTGCTAGTCTCTAAGGTGCCACAAGTACTCCTGTTCTTTTTATCTTTGTTATGTGACTGATGTGGCAATTAATATTTAAAGGATCACATATCTTAAACACTATATATCATCTCTAATGTTGCTTGAAATACAAAATGGTTCTGAGATTTATGAACACAGTGGCTATTGCACTGTTATTTTTCTTTCTCTGAACTTCCTCCCTCCCTGTTTTGGGATGATTGCTTCATTCATTATCTGTTGGATGAGTCCATTGTTCATTACTTTCAGTGTCACCAAATCCAGCTAAATATTTGGCTTTGTGAAAAGATGGTGCACACACAGAATGAAAGCTCAGACTACTTAAAATGTATATTTCAAGTCTGAGCCCTTCAGAGGAAAAGGAATTCAAACATTTTCAAAATGTAGCATACTTTTAGCATGGAACTTCTCAGCAATTTCAAAGCTGTATCTTTCAGCAGTTCCAGATCTATTTTTGAATCTTTTATAACTGTAAGATGGAGATTTCACTTTTAATATCTGATAATTTCAGTAACTGCAGGTGAAAATTGCCTACACTATCTAAAACCTCAGGGTCTCTAAAATTAATAGTCAGTGACAAAAATGGCTATTCTCAAAGCTAGTGTAGGTATGCACTGTGCAAACATGCTTGCACTGCTGTGCCAATACACCTCAATAATAAGTTGTGAAACATCTGCCCTTCCAGCGCTGAGCCTGTCCTCTGACTAGAGATAGTCACATTAACAGTGAATAATTTACCTAATTAAGTTAGTCCTTTTTTCTGTCCATGAATTGCCATTGTGCAGGTTGTCCTTTTGACTGATTGGTTCCTTATTTGCAATCATTTAGAGCTATGTTCTGCCACATTATACTCGGATGGAATAGTACCATTTTTTTGTAAGCAGCACCTGCTGAGTAATGTATTACTTAGTGGGAGTTAGGGGGGCAGAATCTGGCCCTGAATGAGTAGCTTACTAATGAGCATTCATTGTTTACTATTCACACGATGTGGTTGGTCCCTTAAGTCACACCTGGTAGTTCCTGTGCTCCTTCACTGGAGGACATGCATTTTCTAAAGAGGAATCCTTTTTTTTTCTATTTTCAGATTATTTGTAAACCTCTCTCTCTCTCTCTCTTTATTTTTACTGTGTGTTTCAAAGACCATGGAGCTGGATGGGAATCTTTCCATTTATTTCGATGAGCTTTGGATCAGGCTCTTGGTGTGTTCATTCTGTTACCTGGATAAATGTTCAATATGAACTAAGCTAAAACCACTCAACCCAGTTTAATTTGTAACCTACAACAAAGTACATTTGGGATTAAGATTTGAACCAAGGTCTTCAGTGGTGGCTGTGTTATTTGCACATGCACCGTTCTGCTCCAGCAGGAAAACAGTGCTTACAAGTCACTTGCATCTATTTAGCTAGAAAATACATAAAAGGCAGAATGGCTATTTAGAGTGACAAAATGTTTTTAAAAACTGTAAATTCTCCAGAGCAGAGATTGTGTCTAGTTCTGTGTTTGGAGAGTGCCTAGAACATTTTGAACACTATCATAACCTAATCAACAATAACACACAGTGGAACCCAGTTTTTCTGATCTATCTGGGACTCGGACCAGATCAGATATTCAAACATTTGGATAATCAGGAGAATTGGCAAAGACCTTTCCATCCCTTATTTTTAAAGCCAGAGCCCCACCCGCCCTGGGCTGACCGCTCTAGCCCCACCCCTGTCAGCCTTGGGTGACTGGTGGTTTGGTTAATGCAAAGAGCTAGATAATGGAGGCTCAGATAAACGGGGTTCTACTGTAATTTAAGTGCTTGTTTACAACCAGACTAGTATTTCTAGAATTTGTGCTGTGCTGGAGGGAGTGAGGAGAGGAGCATTTGTGAGCAGCGGTGGAAGGAGGCATTAAACCTGTGGCATCTGCTACATCTTTTTAAAAGGTGGCCTTTTTCCACCGGTTAGTGCACCCATTATTTGGTTTTTATCATCAACTAAACAAGAACACATTGTAACTTCCTTGGAGATTGTGATAGCAACTTAGTATCTCTTGTTTGCATCACTCATGATTGCTCATACCTTGTGCCACCACTGTACTGTGATGTACCTGCAACTGTTCCCCAGTCTCACAAAAGAGTAAGTGCCAAGTTTTCTGCCCAGTACTAGAGAACAACAGAGTGACAAAGGGCTATTGTTGGGTTTCTTAAATTAAAGGAAAGATTCACAAGAAAAGAATATGTGGTGCAATCATCCTCTCACCTCTTAACCGATAATAAGCTTGATGGCTGGCTAAAACCTGCTTCACTGATTCTTGTGGACAGATTTTCACACCAGTTGGGAAAATAGATGACCTCTTTGTTCGATGCTTTGCCATATCAAATATCCTCCTGATGGTTGACACTCTGGACCTCTTTGTTGTTCTTTCTGTTTTATCTGACCCTGAGTCATCTGCAAGCTGTTTGGCTTCATTACGATTTATTTTATTAGGGATTTCTGTAAGGGGTAAAATAATAGAGAGAGACATGAATGAATAAATAAACACACAGTATGTGGACTGTCTGTATGTACTATAGGTTTTGGTCTATTTTCAATATGTTATCTTAAACACCAAACACTAGGGTTCTCAATTACCTACATTACTGTGAACAGGTCAACAAACAGGCTGATATGGGTACGGACTTGTGATCCGACCATAGAACTGGGAGTCAGGATATCTGATTTCTATTCTCCACTCTGACTAGCTCATTGTGTGACCTTGAGAACACTAAAGGTAAAATTTTCTAAAGCACCTAAGGCCCAGATCCACAAAGGTATTTAGGGGCCTAATTCAATGGGAGTTAGGTGCCTGAATAGCTTTGAGGATCTGGGCCAAAGTGACTTAGCAGCCTAAGTCCCATTTCAAAAAGTGATGTAGGCATGTAGGGTCATATTTTTAAAGGTATTTAGATGCCTAAAGATTCATATAGGTGGCTAGTGGGATTTTCAAAAGTGCCTAACTGATTAGGTGCCAATTCACCTTGATTTAAGTGCCTAGTTATTTTGAAAATCCCAGTAGGCACCTGTAGGTACCTAAATACCTTTAAAAATCTAGGCTTTGGGAACCTCAGTTTCATTGAAAGTCACTTCAGGTGCTTTTGCTAATTTAACCCTTAATCTCTGTGTGCCTTAATTTTCTCATGAGAAAAATGAGGATGAACATTGCTTGCTGTACTTAAATAAGGTTTCATAATCATTTAGATCCTTGGATGGAAGGCACTACAGAGGTGATAAGAACCTTTGTAGTGAATAGTAGATGTTAGCATAAAGTCATATCCCCAGTTACTCAGTGTTGCCTTATGGAGAATAATATCTATAAGGAATGGTAGTGCTTCCAGGGTGACAAAATACGCTCAACTTATCCGCAGGTTAGCAAATACCTCTATATTCTGAATGACCCACAGTTCTTCAGGACATTTGTCCCATTTCTACATTATATCCAACACGTTATCATACAACACAGCAATTCAAGTTTGATTTTAAAAAGTTTAACAGAGTAAAAATAAGGTCTAATCTATAAACTTTAGTGAGCTGACAAAGTAGCCTTTTGATGAAGATAATGAAGAAGCCCTTGGGTGAAGCAATTGGTGTATTTTAGATTCTGTTCTTTAATGCTGCATAAATTATAATGTTGATGTTAAAATGCACTTTTAAGGATACTTTTGATGCATTTTCATAGGCCTGATATATTCTTTAGTCATAAATTTAAAAAAAATAAATTGTTAGTTGAAAGAACTGCTGTGAAAAGGAAGGGATGAATTCTGTAGATAACTGGAAAAATTTTTGAGGCAGAAAATAAGAGGGTGACATAATGTGCATGTAGCCTGGATGCTGATGAATTGGCTGCAAACAACAAATGCGTTTGGAAAATGTTCAGACTTTCTAAGTGGAGGAGAAAGTGATAAACCAAGACACCACATTTACAAGAAAATCAGATTATTGGAAAATTAAGAGTAAAACAAAGCAAGTCTGTTTTCCTGTGAATTTGAAGAAATTGCCTAAAACAAATAGTACAAAATTAGGCAGGGTATTGGAACAATTTTTATAGTGAGGGTACTCATGATGGAAACCATGTAGTTGGTGTTTGTTAATACTATTTCAAGACAGGAGGTGTGGCAGCACCCCACCAGTACCTTCCAGCACCACTGAAATTATGTCAGTTGTTTTTAGACAGATTAAAATAAGGATGATAACATCACTTTGACAATTTGGAACTCAGTGAATTACAGTCTTGCAGAAAAAATGGGGTGGAAATGGATAGGAAATGAGTAGCAGAAATACTGGACGTGGCAAAAAGGGATGGAAAATCTGGAGATGGAAGAGGCTTTCCTCATGTACATGGCTATTGTTGGTGAAAATGAGGATACAGTAATGTAACATTTGTCATATCAAATCACTGCAGTTCACTTATTATCATGTAAATATTTGTATCAATGTGTTGTTGACATGTGCCAAAGCAAATGAGCAAAAAGATGGAAAATATTCTGAAGAAATGACAGGGGCAAGACAGAAAGGGATAGATTGGTGCTTCTGATATATTTTACCTGTCCTTGGACTCACCACAGCTTATGAATGAATTAATGTTTCCACATTCAGGGTGCAAACCAATAATACACAGTTATATTTTTAATGGTGCCCAGTTATGATTGATAAAGATGAGACAGCATGAAAGGATTTTGCTCCATTCAAAGGCTGTCAAGGGCTACCAGAAACCATAATGGGCCAAATACTGATACATCCTGTGGCAGTAACAACAGTGGAAATCTCATTGCAGGAAGATTCCACCCCAGTAAGATCTCCAACGCAGGTCTGTGCAAGCTCCTCTGCAAGGATGAGATATGCTGGGTGAGGCCAAAAGCCCACACAGAGGGGAGAGCAGGAGGCTATGTTTTCTGCTCCACCCCACATGCTGTATTTGTGGTTATGGCCCAGATGCACAGGCCATCTGACCAGCTGGGACGGAGGATTTTGTCACTAAGTCCATGATAGCTTTTGTATGAAGCAAAGACCTTCCACGAAGGATTTGCTTCTTCCCCAGGATTTGACCCTGTGGCATTAGCTTGAATTAATAACCATTCTATTTACAAGAGTATTATGATGGAGAATCTCCTTTCAAAGCTGGAATAGTGACTGCAGCTCCTCTGTGCCACCTATGCAAAGATTGGGATTTAGGCTGCTGTACTTACATTGTACTTACATGTACTCACCCTCCTGACCCACCTCCAATAGCCCATGCTCTGCTTGCCTATTCAGGACAGGAGTAATCTTTCTCTGCTATAGCTACTCCAGCCACAATCTCCCCCTTCCACACACACGGGCACTGTGGGACCTGAATGGGGGGAGAGGGTTTTGCATGGGCTGTGCATAAATGGATGAATTTCACCTTATTTGCATCTTATAGGTGACCCTATTCCTTTTTGACTCCTACTATATGAACTTGTGAGCTCACTCTCTTGTCAAACCTCTATAAAACTTGACTTAGAAAACCCACTGTCTCTTCATAATGTTTCCCAGAATTTTACTGAATGCTAATTGAAGAGCAAACTCTCTGTGGATAGAAATGCTTGTTTAGACCTCTGTTCTCCCTCTGCTTTAGTGGAAACTGTCAATTATAGACCTGAGAAATTTTCACCAAAGGGCACAAGCATCTAAATGGCTTAAACATTTTACATGCTTGAATATGTGTCATTGGATTATGCAGCTTGTTTCTGTGTGCATCTTTATCTCCTTCTGTTGAATAAAAATATACACTTATACATAACAAGTCTTTTGCCAGGTGGTGATGTGCCTATAAGCTGTAGTCTACCCGGTCTCTTTCTCCCCCCAGCCCCCTTTATATCTAAGTACACTCAGATCATCCCAATTTTATATTGTATATTTATTAAGCCCAGTACCCAGAACACTTTTTGAAGAAACCACGTCCCAAGGAATCCCAGGAATATGGGAATTTATTTTAATTTAAAGCAAAGCATTTTTGGGGCAAGGATATTTTTCACTGTTGTGTGTATACATAAGACCCTTGCCCTACACAATTCTTTTGCCCTTTTGTTTAGACCTGTTAATTGGCAAAGGCATTTGTACCAGTTTTACCTTCAGGAGATGTATGGAAGATGGTTTTTATTTTGTTATGATAATTCTAGTTTAGGAAAGCAGACATCGGGCACAGTATGGTGACTTTTTAATAATAAACTTTAAGTGTTTATGTAATGCTTTACAAATGTTTAACTAATCCTCACTAACTACCCTGTGAAGGAGGTGGGTATAATTCCCCCATTTTCCAGATGGCATAATTGAGGAAGACAGGCAAAGTGGCTTTACGAGGGCCAAGGCGGGAGTTAGTTTCAGTGCGGGTATTTAAAATCAGGAATCCCTGTTCCCCCAGTCCTGATCTCAGACAGTTACAACACAGATTCTCAAACTATGATGGTCCTGAACAGGAAAATCAGAATCTTTTGTTTCAAAAATGTTGAAACAAAACCTTTTGGTAATTTTGATTTTTTTTTCAAAAATTTTTGGGGTTGGGAAATTTGTCAAACTGACCTTTTTCTGTGAAAAGTTTGTTTCAACAAATCAGCATTTTCTGACAAAATAATATTTCATCAAAAATTTCCCAACCAGCTCTCTTAATTTACATGTTGGTAAAAGGAGAGTATGTGGCTATTTAACAGAACTCCTAAAAAAAAAAAAGAAATTTAAAAACTTCATGGAGTAGGTCAGTGGGATTCTTTTCTAAAGAGAGGAGCAAGGAGATTGCATCCATGGTTGCTTTCCTATTATTACAGTGGATGTCCTTTTATAAATATATCCTTATTTTTGACTTCCAATACTACCTGTTTCTCCTAGTTCTCATTTTTGCTTTTTAAGGTCTGCAAAATATACCCACATGACTGCATTATGCTACTGGCTTAATTCAGAATACGACATTTAGTTTGACTAGATGCCAGAAAGTTTGTTATTTGCAAAGAGAAGAGTTTCAAAATCGTGAATGCTTGAATAGAAAAGTAAAGGGTGATATCAGAGCAAAAATGTTAAAGTTTGAATAATTCAGGAGGAAAAGAAAAGAACTGCCTGAAATCAAAGCAAAGTTTGAAATCAATAAAAAAAAAAGCAAGTTAGTCTCTGTAATATAAGAGCATGTTCTCCAAGTGTAGAGAGGAAGGTTTGATTGATAAATGAGGCATACTGCCTTCATAGTAAACTAATTACTAATTAAAACCCAAGACTCAGTCAAGGAAGAAAACAGTAACTGGTAACAAAGAAACTGACAAAAAATTACCAAATGAGTTATTTCAACAGCTTTCCTATCGATGTGTTTAGGTCACCCAATACCAAGAATTAAGTGTACAGCAAGTAACACAGTACACTATTTGATATTTATATCTGTAGCAGTAGGCAAGGATAACAACATACAATTAAAAATAGATCAGCAGCTCTCTAGAAGTGATTGATTAGTATAATGTGAAGAAAGAAGCTAACATATGAGCATTAGAGCGTATAAGGTGCAATTGGTACAGATAAAAGGACAAGTGCTGGACTTCTTATTTAGAACCATACTCCCATTCACTAGTGGGAGCAATCATGAACCAAATCTGGTGGTACCTGCCAGTGGTGGGCAGGGCCTCTGCAGCACACTCTTTCAGTGTGTCCTGACACCTGTGAGTCCCTCTACACCAGTTCCATGGGGATGGGACTGATGAGGGGAACAAGCGTCAGGACTGAACGGGGCCAGATTAAGGCAATGCAGGTCCCTACCCATGCAACCCAGCCCTCCACTTGGAGCAGCAGTGTCAGGGCCCCCCTCATCTTCCCAGGTGGCAGGGACGGTAAGCATGGACATTCTTCTTTGGCTTAGGAGTGACAGCACAGGCCTCCTCCTTTTGGGAAAAACAGGTGTGTTAGAAGGGGTTTCCCAGTACTTATCCCAGCATTTGGGTGTGTTTATTTGCTCTGGCTGATGGACTGAGCCCACAAAAATACAGTATTTTGCTCAGGTCTATTGGCAGGGCCCCCAGAGTGGTGGGTCCTAGGCTTAACACCCCATAGTGAAATGTATGGTGCTGTTTATGCATCTTGGTGCTATTGTTTTGGGCTATCTGCCAATTCACACAGGTAACGTATATTGGCTACACTTGGGTCATATTTCCAAGCTTTTGCTTAGAAAAATGAGGGATAAAAACTGATCTTAAAAAAAAATTAAAAGTGAGAGTCTGAAGTAATCACGATTCCAGGATCTGGGACCATGGGCATAGGCCTATACTACAAATGCCTTAATCTAACCCTGGGCTGGAGGATGGCCATTTTCTGCTACAGTGTATTTCCATAAACCTGCAGTGATTCCCTCATGGTAGATAATTTTAATGCTGTCTCAACTTCCCTTGCCAATTCCTTCCCCCCCCCCCCAAAAAAAAAACAACAACCCAAAACACCCTAAGTGTGTTGGGGAGCAGTATCCAACATAGAGATCATGGCCCCATAAATCTTATCATAGAATCATAGGACCATAAGGTTTAGAAGGGACCCAACCCCTTGCCCAAGATATAGGATTTGTTGTGTCTAAATCAGGGGTTCTTAAACTTCATTGCACCATGACCCCCTTCTGACAACAAAAATTACCACACAATCCCAGGAGGAGAGACCAAAGCCTGAGCCCGCCTGAGCCCTGCCGCCTTGCATGGGGGTATTGGGGGGAGAAGGAACCCAAGCCCCTCTGCCCCAGGCCGGGATGCCAAAACCAAATGCCACGGGCTTCAGCCCCAGGCAGGGGGCCTGTAACTTGAGCCCCACCACCCAGAGCTGAAGCCCTTGGGCTTTGGCTTCGGCCCTGAGCGGTGGAGCTCAGGCTTCAGCCCCAGACTGAAGAAAGTCTAAGACAACCCTGGTGACTCTATTAAAATGCGGTCATAACCCACTTTGCGGTCCCGACCCACAGTTTGAGAACTGCTAGTCTAAACCATTCAAGACAGATGGCTATCCAGCCTCTTTTTGGTTAAGTGAGCGCAGTATGGAGGCACAATCTTTGGCATGTCCCAGAATGCATGGGATTTCTGTCCTTGAGAATCCAGAAGAACTGTGGCTTTGGTGTGTCATCTCTAGATGCTCCATAGCATGAAGGTGGCCTTCATTATTTACTTAAGTAAAATTCCCATCAAAGTCTGGAGGAATTGTCTTACAGTAATACAATATTCAAATGAGACAATGTACTGCTGAGACCATTTTCCTTGAATGAATGAATGACTGATCCAATTTCATAATTAGTAAAGAAAAATCTTGAGAGTCAAGAACATGTATTAAAATAAAACAATAGAAGAGCTTTTGATGATTTATTTCCAAATATGAAGTTTACAAAATGACAGTCTTAAATCTCTTGATTAGGAAAAAAAACATTCTTTGCAAAACACATTTTTTTTAAAGCAATGGCTTTCATATGGATAAGCAAAGGGATAATGAACTAAGTAAGGGCATCTTGACTCTTCTACCCCCCTGGAACCTCATTGGATTAGCATTGCAGTACCAGACATTACTGTTTTCACTCAATGGTGCACGAGTTGATTTGGAATTTCAGTGAATGGGAAGAAGTTCATTTCCTTAACTGAGTATCCCCAAGGAACTTGACCAGTGACACACTGCTCCCCTCCCACAAACGTCTTGTTCTCCCTGCTTGCCCACACAGATGTCCTTGGTTTTCTGACATCCTAAACCAGATGAGGAGAGAGAGAGATGGAAACTCAAACACCAATCACTGAAAACAAATGCTGAAGCAGACAGATTGAAACAGAATTTCTCCAAGCCTATGGTGAGGATGTATAACAGGCCAAGAGAAACTTCTTCTCAGACTCCACAGAACTTGCCAAATCCCAACCTAAGGAGCTAGTGAGGGTGGAAAACTGCTTCATTAACACAGACGGCCTACAATCTACAGCCAAGTCTATGCCGCATCATGCTCAGTGAAGAACAATCCTCCTACTTTGCTGTAAAAGATCACACATGTTTGGGAAGGTTCCTCTTGTTGCACGGATCCAAGCCTATACACGGACCAACAAACAGCCCATCTTCAGTCTGAGTTCACACATTCACTCTACAGAAAGTATTGGTCATGTTGAAGAAGTCTTGACTTAAGACAGGTGAATCTGGATCCTGCCCTTCCTACCTGGTAAAAGAGAATCATAAGAGAGTGGGTCTTTCCTGACAGAAATAACCAATGCCCAGGGCCTGCTCTAGGTTTTTTGCTGCCCCCAGCAAAAAATTTGCCACCCCAAGCTCCGAGAGCGCAACTGCCCAAGCCAAAAAAAAAAAAAAAGGATGGCCGGAACGCCGCCCCTGGAATTGTGCCACCCCAAATATGTGCTTGCTTTGCTGGTGCCTAGAGCCGGTCCTGCCACTGCCTCATTCAGGAAAGGAATCTTCCTCCTTCAACCAAGTGCAACCAGCACTGAAGAAATGCATCCTGGTTGCAGCAAATCTATTCAAGCCCTGCCCAGTATAAAATCTTCCATTCCTGAACGAGTTCTTAGAGAAACTAGCCAAAGGCTTCCTATGAGCTCATCTAGCTGAAGCCAATACTCAGGATCCAGTACAATCTGGTTTCAGGCCAGGACATGGGCCAGAAACAGCATTAATGTCATTGGTGGATGATTTCTTGATGTTAGTGGATAGAGGGGAGACATCCATTCTCATTTTCCTGGATCTCTCTGCAGGATTTGATACTCTTGATCCCGAGATACTGCTACCCCACCTGAGGGAGGTGGCAAGGGTACCAGAGAATGCTTTATAATGATTTGAGTCCTTCCTTGAGGATGCACCCAAAGGACAGTGAAGAGACACTGTATCTCTGCTACTAGGCCCCTCATTTAAAGCGTGTCTTTAGGATCAATTCTCCATACCAGTGGCTCTCGACCTTTACAGACGACTGTACCCCTTTCAAGAGTCTGATTTGTCTTGTGTACCCCCAAGTTACACCTCACTTAAAAACTTACAAAATCAGACAAAAATACACAAGTGTCACAGCACGCTATTACTGAAAAATTACTTACTTTCTTATTTTTACCATATAATTATAAAATGAACCAATTGGAATATAAATATTGTACTTACTTTCACGTATAGTATATAGAGAAGTATAAACAAATCATTGTCTATGAAATTTTGGTTTGCTATTGCTTTATATGTAGCCTGTTGTAAAACTAGGCAAATATCTAGATCAGCTGAGTACCCCCGGAAGACCTCTGAGTACCCCCAAGGGGTACACATACCCCTGGTTGAGAACCACTGCTCCATTCAATGTCATTCGGCATCTACATGCTGCCACTAGGAGAACTGTGAGACAACATGGGTTCAAGTGCCACCAATTTGCAGATGACATCCAACTATGTCTATCCTTTGATATGTACAAGCACCACCAAGATGGTTCATTGCTTGGAGAAGATCAACTAATGGGTGAAGAGAGCAGCTGGTTGAAGCTGAAGTAAGATGATGGTTATGTTGGTTGGCAGAAGAAAGTACTTTTAGGAGTCTGAAGCCATGGTGTCTAAAAGATCACCTAAAGCTCTGGGATAAGGACACCAGTCCTCAGGCAAATGGAACTGTTTGCTGCAAAGGTAAAGCTTACCAGTGCAGGAAATAGAGCTTTCTCAGTCCATGAATCTGCAATGAACTTCTACAGGAGCTAAGAACCACAACAAACCTCACTACATTTTGTTCCAAGTGTAAGGGTCTTGACATAGCCTCCCTAAGAGAAAGGAAGGATGGTGCAGAGTTTAGGGTGCTAGATTGGGACGTGGAGTCTTACATTCAGTTCTCTGCTCTGCCACAGCCTTTCAGTGTGACCTTGGGTAAATCACTTAGCCTCCCTGTGCCTCAGTTCCCCTTTGGTAAAGTGGGGATAACAGTACTTCCCTAATACATTAAAGTCTGTGAGGCACAAACGGGGACCTCAACTGCATTAAGTATAAACTATTAGCAATTTTGTGAAAACGTAGGGGTGCTTTTTGGCGATTGTTAATAGAGTGTTTAGATCTGGCAATGTCTGTCCCATAATTGTGGTGGAATCCTTCACTGTAGGGGTCACTCTGGGTAGCTGAGATAACCTCCCCACCTAGGGATAGAGAAAAGAAGCCCCCTTTTTAAGTGTCTCCTAACTTACACTTAAGGGTCATTAAGAGGCAATGCCAAAGTAAACAGCCTTGATGGCTCTAGCCTGCTCTCCTGGGGACTACTGAAACATGTCTGAACAGAATGGGTTGGACTGAGGGACCCAGGGACCCTCAGGAGGATCTGGGCTTGCTAGGAGAATATAAGTTGGTTCTGTTCTGTTACTTTAATGTAAGAGGAAAGTCTGTCTAACTTAGCCTGTAGTGAAATGTAAGAGTAGGTGAAACTAAAGATGTGTCAGCTCTTTGTTATTGAGGAATCCCTTTTTCTCTAATGCTTTGTTCCCAATATTTAATAAAAAAATACTTTGCTTTAATAAGGGTATTGGTCAATATCACAGGTTCCTGAAGGTGCCTGAAACCCAGTCTGGCCTGCAAGGTGATAAGTGTTATTGGGCCCCAGTCTAAGATGCCAAGATTCCACCCCAAGACAGATAAGGCCAGAAGCTGGGAACGGGCAACAGGGGATGTTGCCAGAAACAGAACAGAGAACTGCCAGAAGCTGGGAATGGGTAACAGGGGATGAATCACTTGACGATTACCTGTTCTGTTCATTCCCTCTGGGGCACCTGGCATTGGCCACTGTTGGAAGACTGGATACTGGGCTAGATGGACTTTTGGTCTGACCCAGTACGGCCGTGCTTATGTTCTTATGTAAGGGGAAGAGACCTTCAGAGAGACCAGAAAAGGGGCAGAGACACAGCTAGTCCTGTGTCCATGACAAACATGTACATATAATTTAGGGTGAAAAAAAAATTAAACCCCATAACAAATACACCAGAATGCATATACAGTTTTTTCTCCTGAGAAAAGGATGAGAGCACATGAACCACACATGACAGATATTAATCTTGTTACTTAATGTCCAACTAGTAGGCACTAAGATACCACAGTTATGAGGGCACTATAAGAAATTGTGCAGAACATACTAAACCATAATATGGCTTCTAGCATGTGGAGAGTAATTTGGGATAAAGTCCCTTCTCTGTGGCCTTTAGTTTAGATCCTTCAAGGACAGACAGCCCTTTATTGGTGATAAATACCTTGTTCTCTAGAGTCCATCTCTATTGTTGTTCTCTTAAAAGCTATCTTGTGTAAGTATTTATAATGCACCAATCACCACAGTATCGGTGTGCAAAACTATAATACATGTGCTACTCCGGTTTAATATTCACTGACAATACTAATATTTTAATACATATATTTAACTTTGGAGTTAAGTCAAGGAATGCCAAATATTAAAAACCATTCCTAATTAATTCACTGTTTTTGCATTCAGAGTAACCTGAATTTTATTTTTTCAGTTGTTTATAAACATAAACAGGGAAGCTACTGTCCTTAATTCAGCAAGATGAATTTTTATTTCATGGATGATCTGTGGAATAATTCTGATGAGTAAATCTGGCATTTCCATGTTTTGTTTCTTTGACTTTTTTAATGATTTCCCCCCCGCCCCTTCCTTTGGCATAGATTTGTTTAACCCTTTTCTCAAGGGCAATTACAAGTAACAAAAATCTGCAACAGTTACTGTTGAATTGGCACAGCTCAACGGGAAGGGATAAGTCAGACTGAATTAAAATGATTTCACCGAGCACACAGAAAGCCATTGTCTCCTAAAGAATGACTGTGAGTGAATGGAGAATATTTGTCTACTTAAAAATCCCCTGAAATGTAGCAGCCTGAAATAAGCACTGTTATGCGGCTAGCGTACCTTCTTTCCTACTGAAAGTGGGGTACAAAAGTACATAATTTCAGTACATAATTGCAGGAGATGCTGCTGTAGCTCAAAGCCGCTCAACATTTTCACTGGTGAATTTGTATTTTCAGTGCTTTGTAACTCACATTCATTCTAGGCTGTAATGTCGCACACACTTTGTGTTGGGTTTTTCTTCTGTGTTAAAAAAGGTTTGTGCGAGCTTAGTGGTAGGGTAATGCATAAAATGCAAGCTCAAGTTCAGCCTTTGGATCCTCTTTGGACTAACAAGCTCTGGAGCATTGTTGAAGTTCTGTGTACTCAGCCCATGAAGTCCCCTTGTATTCATCTCCAGCAAGCCCCTTTGACATGTGTAGCCTTCTTGGTTGTTGAGGCTCTCAAAGCAAAATTAGATGGGTAGGGAGAAAATAGAATATCTCAGAAAACTAACTCAATTTTTTCTGGCCACCTTGAAAATAACAATTTGAGTTTGACAGTTCTGTGATAGGGGAAAAAATCAGCGATTGATTAATCCATGAATTAGTTTAGAGACTATTAGTGTTCTGAAGATTTCTTTTTTAAAGGAAAAAAGTTAATTTGCATTTGAGCCTTCAATTTCCTAGGAATGCTGAGTATCTCCAGCTATACATGTACAGCAGTTGCACTGTATAGTAGACTGGAAGGGCCATGAAAGTTTTGAACACATCCAGATTATTTCCGCTATCCACTAACACCCACTACTTGAATTTAAGTAGTTAGGGTGAGATTTTTAAAGATATTTAGGTGTCTAAAGATGCAGATATTCAAGTAGTGGGATTTTCAAAAGCACCTAGGCACCTGAATCCCATTGATTAGGCACCTAAATACGTTTGAGGTTCTGGGTTCTTGGCACTTCTGAGAATCTCATGAGCCACCTGTCTGCATCATTGAACACCTAAATACCTTTGAAGTCAATGCATGGATATTTGAGAGCAGAATTTAGTTTTAAAAATGTTTGACTATACAATATTAATAATGAATATGTATGAGAACAAAAATAATCTCAATTTGTGCGTGGACATACTTTCCAAACATTGGGGTGTGGGAATTTTTCCAATTATTATTAAAAATGAATGTACATAACAAACTACTGCCAGCTAAAACAACAAAAGCCAGGAAATTCCGATAAGCTTTGTTCCTAAGAATTGCAATAATATTTGATCAAACTGTTGTGTGTTGCTGTTTATTTTAAAGAATTAGAAAGAGTAGAGATGAAAAAAAATCCATGTAATCATTTAGTCCTTTCCCTCTTTAGGTGCAAGATGATCCCTAAATATTATCTAGCAAGTCGTCCACAGGTATTATTAAATGTTCCAGTAATGGGACTTCTATTAAATCTCTTGCAGAAAACACTCACAAACCAGTCCGGCACTTTGTTTAGTAAGTTTCCCCTAATATTTAGCCTAAACTTATCTTTGTAAAATGCCATCCAATTATACGGTTATCAGATGTATTGCAATATCTAGGTACAACAAATGATGATAAGCCAGAATATTCAGCTTTAATTTTCATTTCATTTCTTTCTAGTTTTATAATCACAAGTGTACATATTATTGATACCATCATTAGTGCATTAATAATAACACAGAATAAGTTTCATCTTATAATTTTGTAAATGCATTAACATTATGTTTTTCCAAGGTAAATCATCCTCAATACTTGGATGAACTAAATGTTCTCTATAGCTGTTTGTCTATATTTCAGTGAGATAAAACCACTACTTAAAAAAACCGAAAACAAAATCTGCAAACAGAAAAATGGTAATAGTCTTTGCTGCATAAATAAAGTTTTCTAAATGTTATTAACAACAGACTGAAGAATACTGGGGCTCTCTCTTCCTCTACAAACATTTAAATACAAATGGAAATACTCTTTTTCTGATACTGCCTGATCTCTGCATTTAACTAACATGACTAGGACTGAAAGAAAGTAAGATGTGTTAGGCCATTTATGAATCCCTTAGGCAAAGTGTAAAGCAACAGCAACCTGGGGTTTTAATTAGATTACATAAATGTCAAAGACAGACAGAAAAGTTAGTAAGCAATCTAAAAAATAACAACAAAGAAATAAAACCCCCAAACCAAAAATGAAATAAAACAAACAACCCTCCCCCGTGCATAATTATGGAATAAACATGGGTTTACCTGCACTGTACACTTTTATCTGCCGGGTAATCCCAGACATTTAATAATAAAGTTGAGGCCTGATTAAACCCATGTCAAATGTCCCCTGTCCTCCTTTCGGTATAGCCAGACAAACAAAAAACCCAACAACCTTTTGTGATAAGAATAAAATCTGATGTTTTTTTCCCTGTATGTAAATGAACAAGAGGAAAAACACATTTTCATGTTTTTGTTTTTGTTCTTGTTCATGTTGAACAATTAAAGAAAGACTTGTGAACTTTTCAATATGTCTAAAGGAACAATTGTTAGTTGCTTCACTGAATACAGAATAGTTGTCTCTGCTCTGTCTTGCTTTTATTCTTCCTAAAGGCTTACAAATCGATGCTTCCTTTTATTTATTTTTTTGTAGGAATCTGTTCATTGAAACAGATTTTAAATTTATTTTACATGCCAGAAAAAATTACTATTATGATTTTTTTTTACATTTTTTCACTAAGTACTTAAGTCAGCAGATGTATTCTTTTTCATTTTTCTTTTATAATGTTTAAATTTTTCTGCTTGTTCTGCTGTACACATTTATCAGTAACGTCGCCCTTATTTGTATTGCTATTTTCTGTTTTTTGGCAGTATTGTTTCCACCTACAATATTTGTGTATATACCTAGAAGTCTTTTAAGTTGGCCATGACAGTACCCAGTAAAACCAAAAATACACTTTGTTGCTTTCTTTTCAGTTCAGTAACAACGAATTCTCATTAAGAGTACAATCATTTTCTTATGCATTCACTTCAGCTATTGTGCCCCTTCCACGTAATTTGTAATTGTTCTTTCATCTAGAAACATAAATAAGTAAATAAACTAAAGTGCATCTTTTACAGAGAATTTAATGCAGAGCAAACCTACATGATACAAGTTAAGGCAACATTTTCTTAGGGTCGCCTGTCAAGTTAACAGTGTCACTAACCTCGACTTTTGTAGCACCCAATTCTAGGCAGTGACTTTTATAGCGAGGGAAAACCACTTGACCTTTCCAAAGATTTTTCAACTACAACACAAAATAAATAAATAAAATCATTTTACATGTGAACTTACCTTTGCTTCCTTGAACTTGGAGAGCAAGACAAATGACCAGAAATATTAATCCAGTTTTCAAATGCATGCTGGCAATTCAGAACCTTCAAGGATTGTCATGCAGGAAATATGACCAGTTTAGACTGGCTAACAGATTTCTTTTTAAGAACTAAAATTCCCAAACTGCCTCGTATTTCTACTTTTTTAAGAAAGTGCTCAACAGTTTGAAATGTTTTGAATCTCAGGCAAAGTGTGAAACAGGTGTCAGAACACAGTTACTGAACAAACCCCTCAAACACACACACTTGTAGTCCAGGAGACTGAAAGGGGGACTGGAGTGGTAAACTCCTAAATGTGATAAGAGTGACGAAGTTTTAAAAAAACCCCAACAGTGTCTGTTTCTGGAATAATCTGTTTATCTACTGCTCAGACATAATCCCTCTTATAGTCCAGCTGGAAGAGCTATCTTCATCTTATTAACCTTCTGGAGTGGCATCTGTCAGCCCCAGAAGACTTCAGTAGCACCATGATAAATAACAGAAGCCTCTTCTAGTGGCCATTACCTGTACATTTTGGTCATTTGGTCATTCCAGTAATATGGCATGTCAGCAGAGGCATTGCGAAATGATGGCGACAGTTGATTGCATTATTTCTGAAATGTATGACCATAACAAATGGTGAACTTCCTTTGAAGAAGATGACTAATTGCTTGTCTGAAAGAACTGTGACTGTATGGAGCTTTTCAGCAGTGTTTGACTTGGGAGCTCTTCTCCTTTCTCACACCAGAAAGTTTGCTTTTGCAATATTTCCATAGCTCTGATGATGGACAATCCATTCTGTTTCACTGGTAAAATGCCATGACTCAGCAGTAAATTGCTGTAGCAGTCAGGACTGGAACAATCTGATTCCAAATGAGGAATGGGGGAGGGAGGAGGTGGTTATAGGGAGAGGAATAAAAAAGGGGAGGAGGGAAATAGCATTTCAAGCTCTAGCTCAATCAGGCCAATGAGTGAAAAAACTGTTACAAGCAGTTCTTTTACAGTTATATAAATAAATATTCCTATTACATAACATTTGGTAGGCCCTTTGTTATATTTATGTCCTACATTTGCTACATTATTTTCAAAAGCATTTTGTAAAGTTTTGTTAATCAGGGAGGGCTGCCAGGTGAGCATGTACAGCCGTCTGTCCTATTTAGAGATTTATGTGGTGACTGTACTGTACAAACGGAGGCTATTTGCTGGCAACAAGAATCCTTCTAGCTCTGCATGTACAAGTTGCTTTAAGAACAACCTTCATTTGAACCTGGTCAGTGTTCTATTTTTACATGGGATTTGAACAATCGCAAAAGAAAACAAAGATCACCCTCTTCTAAATACTTAGAACAATTAGTACAGGGACATTGCTGGGACCAAAATTTGACCTACCTTTCTTTGTTCTCCTTATCTGTTTTCAAAACCCATAGTAACTTTTTATGTTGTTTTCAGAACAAAAGTTTCAACAGCCTTCTTAACACAAAGAAATCCATGCCATCAATACAGCCAGAATGAAGGATGATCTGGATTTATACTTGAGGACATTTGCACGGAAGAACATAATTAACCTTTACTCGAATACTACACCTCTCATATCTGGATTGAGATGCTTTTCAAACTATAATCAAACCTATCAAGCACTCTTAAGAGCCAGCTAAGTTTTAGCAAATCTTATTTAAAAGGTGGATAAAATGAGATATCCGGGAAAAGAGTCAAGTATTCAAAAATATCATCTAATTTTGGTTGCCTCCATTTTTTGCCTAACTTTTGTAAGTGAGGGGGATTTTTCTGAGGTGCTAGGCACCAAGAACTCCCATTGCCTTTCAATGAGAATTTGGCCCTTATGAGCCTAATTCACTTTTGAAAATGGGACTTAGCTGCCTAAATCACTTAGACCCAGATTTTTAAAGCTATTTAGGTGTTACTGCACTCACCGTCACAACACCTAACTAGTTTAGAATCCTGAATCTCTTTTTTAAAGGTTTCAGAGTAACAGCCATGTTAGTCTGTATTCGCAAAAAGAAAAGGAGTACTTGTGACACCTTAAAGACTAACCAATTTATTTGAGCATAAGCTTTCGTGAGCTACAGCTCACTTTATTGGATGCATACGATGAAGTGAGCTGTAGCTCACGAAAGTTTATGCTTATGCTCAAATAAATTAGTTAGTCTCTAAGGAGCCACAAGTATTCCTTTTCTTCTTTAAAGGGGATTTAGGCACTAAGGAGTCTAAATTTCATAATAGTCAATAGGATTTAGACTCCTAAATCCCTTTTGAAAAAGAGATTTAGGTTCCTAAATCAGTTAGGCTGTGCAACACTGAATGTAGCAATACCCAAATAGCTTTAAAAATCTGGACCCAGGTGTCGAATTGAAGCAACCAATATTAGAGGACACTTTTGAAAGTGTGGGTCAATGAGATTGGCTGAAGATCACATTATGAGTCATTATGAGAGCTAGGGACCTAGAACCAGGAGTCTTTCCTATCTCCCACACTGGACAACAATCCCTTCATGAATAATGGAAGAATACATGTTTAGAAATGAAATTTTACTTTCAAGGTTTTTCAGTGTACAGCCCTGGGTAGAGAATTGATTTTAAAAGAAAGAAAACACTTTAACAATGTTCTTTTTAATTAAATGTGCTAGTTTAAGGAAAATATTAGGCTATCCAGCAAGTTTGTGACTAAAAATTATGCTGCTGGGATCTGAGTATAGGGAGATGATCTGTAAATCATGAATATTTCAAGTTGTTTTCTGTCAAGGCTAGTACCTTTTACTTATTTCCTTTTAATTAAATTTTTTGTAACTAACCTTCATAACTGCTACAGTCCAAGCAAACAATAATGATAAACACTCATTATAGCTAAAGCAATACTATCAAGGGACCATTCCATCTCTAAGTACTGCTGTTTTTAATTATGGGTCACTGTTAATTAATCTGGAAGTCATTCTTCTAGCTGGTTTGCTGTCAACAACAATTATATATTCTTAAAGAGGCAAAATCTTTTTTTGATTCTGGCTGAAATTCAATAATGCATTAAAAATATGCCAGGGAGGCATGGAAGGGGCAGTACTGCAAGCTGAAATGTCTGTTCAGACAAGATAAGTGCACATAAATGGGAAAACTAGAGCTATTAGTGGTTAGTGCAATGAATCAGTGCATATATCTGAAAGAATACACTAGTTCTGCTGTTTAAAGTAAAACTTCCAACTGACAAAAGACTGTTTCCTTCCTTTTCTTTCACAAAAACTGCATTTTATGAAAACCTTACATCAGAGTTTTGATATGACACCAGTCCTTCAGAGGGAATCATAGCTTGTCTCTGTACAGTGAACATACATTTTAAAGTGGAACTCCTGGAGACACTTTTCACCTTTAAATTCTATGATCCTACAAATCAATAAACACTGTCTCTCTATGAGCAGGTTGTTTTCATAAACAAGCCTTATCCTAACTGGAGTTAGAATTTTGTAATTAGTAAATAAAGAGTTTGCAGTATCTCTGAAAGTACCTGAGCCAGGAAGTGCTAAGTTTAAATTTGAGGAACTACATGCTCCCTCCCATGATCACGATAACAGCAGGAAAGTAGAAGTACTGCTCTGCTGGAAGTAAGTAAGGTGAAAACAAACTTCTTTCTAAGTGATCTAGTAATTGTTCTAATGACTCTGCTCTTTAATGTTTTGACACTGATTTGTATAGGAGCAGAACCTAAATATATTGAGACATTTCTGCTCGTGATTTGGCTAACTACATTCTTTTCCTTTTTAATGTTATACTGCCTCAGAGAGCTGTACCACAGTTCTGGAAGCATATATTAGTATTACATTATTTACACTGAATGGGAGGAGACCATATCCTCAGTAATATTTTGTACAGTGAGATTTCGAATGGCGCTAAGAAAGCAGGGTCACCCTTTCTGGCGGTACCACAATGTGTGCAAAAATGACATGAAGTCATTCAGCACCAAGGTAAAAAGCTGGGAGGAGTGAAAGAATCCCATCCAATTTGGAGGGAATATCTGGCACTGGGTGCAGCTCAAGAGGAAGTGGCTTTGATCAAGAGGATGGAAGCAAAGTGAGAAAGAAGAAAGCAGCGTGCTGTAATCTTGGACTCTAACTCAGACAATACATGGATCTATGAAATTTATAACAAGCTGTGTCATGCTCGAGTTGGATGTGTCAGCCATAAGCGGATTCTTCAAGCACCTGATTAGACCTTTTACGCGTATACCATGATCCAGTTTGGATGGACCGTTGTTGATGATGCTGATGATTTACGCTGAGCAGGGAGAGAAGTAAAATTAGGAATGGAACTGCAGGAGTAGCACCAGACTTGTCACAGCTGCTCACAGGACTAAAAACACATGAAAAGCTTCTGCAGGAGCAAAGACACCAGTGAGAAGTGGAAATGAACTAGTTGGTTATTTTCTTCCTGTCCCTCTGTTAATATTATCACTATTAAGTAAGATTTACATTATTTTATTATTTATGTTTTGCTTTCTGCTTACCAAAGCCTAGTCCCTGGCACTAATCAGTGCTATGGCTGGTTTAACTCATTCACCACAATGATCATCCATTGTTTTTGCATGTCCTCTAGCCTTTTCCATTGGATAGTATTTCCTTGTACTTTTGTCTCTACAATCATTCAGCCATCACACTTTTCTTCTCTTTACTGAAATAAAGAAAGAAAATCATGTTCTCATACAACATATTCTCATCGACAAAACAAAATATTTGTGAAGTGAAAAAGATTAAGCCTCATTTAAAAATACCTCAATTTTATTTTTTATGTTTGGATGGACCTCCCCCTTTTTTCCTTTCTGGTATCTCTCCAAAGCGGCAATGAGCAAAGATGATTGCATGAGTGATTGACATCTTGAAACTGTGGAGATCTAGTCTCTGTTCCAGAAAAAGCTAACTAACAGTAACACTAAGTAATTAAGTAACAGCTGCTTCTTGTTTGCCCTCTCTTTCTTCCTTTTAATCCCTCCTTAAAACCTATTTCTTCCAGAAAGTCTCCATACTTTGTTCCCATCAAAAATCTCACCACTACAATACTTGCCTGCTCTGTGTCTGGTTCTTATTGGCTGCTTTAGGTGATCTTTGGGATGCAGAACTTGTTAAACTTTTTATAAAGCTCCAACTAAATATATGGTGATATATAAATAAATTTAATAATAATGGAGACATCACATTGTCCTTTAACTCAGACTAATCTCCCACTGAAGTCAATTTGGGCTGATATTAATAATAATAATTACTCCCCTAATATTGAGTTATGAAGCAAGTTGAATTTTTCCTTTCATACCTCTCTCCACTCAGACTAGGACTTCTGGTGAAGTTCAGTTCTGCAGTTACAGAAAATGCTGTGAAATTCTGGACTGGCCAGATAGTTTGAGGACAGCAGCAAAAGTTAGCTCAATACAGCGCTACATCTGCTTATATGTATAAAAGCATCAGAGCTTTTAATACTCATTTTAAATCAGAATGAAATGGTAATAATGCCCCTAAAAGTCTTCTGAGTCATAATTCTTTGCTAAAGCGGCACCACTAGCCATCTTGAGGATAATGTGATATTATTACTAACATGATGTCAGCACCGTTCATTCTTATGTATAACAGAAAAAGGTAGTCACATGGGTACATTTACATGATGAGTGAGTTACAGGTGTCTCATTCGCATTGACTTCTTGACCAATCTTCTTCATTTTCTATTTACAGTGGAATTGTTAAAAAGGTTGATGAATTTAGATGCACCTAAATGTGACAGGCAGATAAGAGTGTGAGAAAGACATGGTTCTGAATGTATCTCTGCAAATATACCTCAGCCCTGATGGGCTACATCCTTTTCTATTTCAATCTGGCCTCTTGTGAACAAAGATTGCTGATGTTGTCATAGTACATGATGTTTTTGTGATGTACCAGATGTCTACATAGGATATAAAATGGTTATTTATGATGGGCAGGAAAATGCCCAACTAGCCACTAGGTTGTAGTCCGTGGAGATATACAATAGCCTATCTGCCAGTCCAGATTATCTTGTACTTGCCTACATACTCAAGCGCAATTTTCTGTTATTCCAAGAGCTGCTTAAGCGTCTAACACATAGAAGCTCTAATGAACTGAAACATGCTTCTTCAACTGCTGATTTGACAAGTTGTTTTCCTCTTGCAGCTCAGAAAGGATTTTTCTAGTTTTAGTAGATGGATATAGTGTCCACAGAACATTTATGACATGTATAGCATGTGTGACAGGATCCCTGGGGTGCAGCTTGGGACTGTGGGACTGCTGTGCCCTCTTAACTCTTCAGCCTCGGCTGTCTCTCACAATGTTTTGCTAGTGACAAGCCGCAAATCCCTCCAGGTGCTGTTATCACTCAGCACAGCCACAACCCTGGGGTGCAGAGTGTCACAGCACATTAAATTGATGACTGTAGTTATCAATTCTGCAGAATTCAGCAGTAATTAAGGTGTAGCTGTGTGCAAAGCCAGGCATATATAGACTCCATCTTTCATGATACATGTTGTCTAATCAGAAATATGAAACATGGGACTAACTGATAGCTCAGCTTCTTTCTATAGCAATGGGGGGAATGGGATGGTAGTGGTAAGACAAAGGGAAGGAAGTGAAGTATTCAGTCATGTTGAGTGGTGAGCAATTATTTGAACTATGGAAATGTCATGCTGAATAGACAAATAAACATATGTACTACTGAATGCATACCAAGAAAATGTTGTCCATCCTTTACTTTTTCAGAGTTCCTTGACAAACCATAGGGAAGTTTGAGGGGGGTCAGCTTAAGATTGCATTTAATTACCTCTTCATTTAATGCTTGAGAATGCTTGGGGAAGTGTTTTAAGTACTGTTGCTGTCTATATTATCAGTCTCTCAGCTTCAGTTACTTTCAGTTGTAAATCTATCATTTTTGGACTCTTAGAGAAATTCTGCTATATACCTTTTCTGGCAAAGATTTTTGAGAGGAAGGTTACAAGTACTGTCTGCCCATCTAAATGAGTTTGTTTTGTTTTGTTTTGTTAATAGGTTCCAGTCTGTTTTCTATTCATCCCACAGCATCATGTATGCCCTTGTGTAGGTAATAGCCTGTGTTTATCTGAAGACCAAAGTTGTTGTTTTTCCTCTACTGCTGCTGTCGGAGGCCTCTATGGAATCTGACACTGTTAACCTTGAAATTTTGTTACCACTCTTAAACTGCTTTATTTGTCTGTTCAGCATGACATTACCATAATTCAAGTAATTGCTTTGTCCCCTGTATATTTAGTCCTGCTTACTACTACTTTTTCTTTTCTTCCTTAGTTCCTTCAAGGATCTGTCCTGGTGTGTCCTCCATACTTCCTTTTGGGAAATATTATTCATGCTTCTACAACCTGATGACCCACAGACAATGTCAGTCCTTGCAGAACCTATTATAAGAGCTCTTATTTGTGTTGCTCACTTGGCACTTCCGATATCAAGGATCGGGTATTGATAAAGTTTAAGTGAAATGTCTATTGGATGAATTCTTATTGAGGGCCCGTTCCCAGCAGAATATCTTTTTACTATTTTGGCAATTTTCTTTGATGAGAGATGTATTTTGCCTGTTTTCATATTTTAAAATTTGTTCACTGCTCAGACAAACCAGATTGGAAAGATGCAATATTATTTTAGCAGGGTTACGACCTATGTTCTTCCAAAGAGATATTGAGATTCTTATACTTTAATTTATTTTTGTTCGTATGTGTAGATTCCCTAGCTGCTTCCTGAAGTATTGGAGCTTTTCTAGACTGTTCACCAGGCAATGATTACTTTCATAGTGAGTGAGCTGCATTGGCCTCCTGCTACAGAGACAGACAGATATTTTTCACATCCCAGCTGTGTGCAGTCTCAGTCCACTCTATTTAAGAGTTCTTAGCTCATTCTCCTCAGAGGGTCCATTCAGCTCTGAGCAGCTGCTCAGTTTTTAGAGTCAAAGCTACACTGATTTTTGTCTTGAGTCAATAGCCAAAATTAAAGAAATTCTTGGAAAATACTTCATAATGTTTCGTATTATTTTTTCCTCATGTATTTCATAGTTTATTCCATTACACCCACCTGTATAGATCTCTGAATGCTAACAGCCATCTCAGTTTGATTAATTGATTAATCCAACAAACTCAGATGCAAATACAGATCTGAAAGGTATAAATATCAAGGAGGGAGAATAACTGTTTAGCATGCTGCAAGGAATATAAGTAGACGTAATAAAATGTATTTAAATTAAGAATGGAAAGCTTAGATTGAGTAAAAGGAAAAAATTCACTGTAGAACAATCTCTCAAAGAGTGTGGTGGAATCCCCACTCCTTGAGTCTTTTAAAATTATGATGTTGTTATAATATGTAATTGTTTATATTTTAAGTATTGTAGCAGTGCCTACAGGCCTCAACAGAAATCAGGGATATCCCATGCTAGGCACTCTACAGATGCACAGTAAGAGGCAGTTTCTGCCCAAAAGAGAATATACAAGATTGGTCCAAGTCTGAACACAGGGCTTCCCAAATGTTTTCATTGTGTGAACCAGATCATGTTCTGGTGAAATTAAAAGCTGCAGTATGCAACTGCACAACACCCTTTAGCAAACATAGCAATTCCTCAGGCAGGGTGGGTGGGGCAAGGAATTTTTCATGTCTGAATGGGTTATGGTGAGGGAATGGGGGAGAGCAATCGCCACACTCACAAACTGCCTCTGTCTCATACAAAATCTGTTGTTCCACACCCCCACGAAACTCGTTTCATTCCCCCACTCCATCCCCCACATCAACAAACTAATTTTACTCTCCCACAATCCATTTCCACTTTATCACAAAATCAGTGTATTTTATCCACCTTTGCACCAAGATTTTACTTACAGAAATACCATTTGATGACCCTTTAACCTCCATGTTCCCTGCTGTCTGGTGGTCCCACTTACCCTAGACCCTGCCTCCTTCCTCTCACCCTGCTTCTTCCCAGACTCTATGCTCCAGCTCTCCGGCCTTCTCCTCACCCCCAGCTCCATCCACTCAAGCCTGCTCCCCAACTTCACTCTGCTTCTTTCCACAGTGTTCTCAGTGACTTTGTACTCCCAGCCTAAGGCGCACTCTGAATCCCATTACTGCTGTCACGAAGCCCACTGGTTCTGCTCCTGATTGGGTGGGGGGGGTGTGACATGGTGGGGAAGGGAAAGGTTGGTCACTTTCTTTGGGCGGCAACTCCTTTTATACAGCAGCACCCTCTGCTGGCAGATTTTTCTTCCTTTCATAGGCATTTTGTCAGAGGCAATAGCCATATCATCAGCCCCATGACTCCAAAATTCAGGAGAGAAAGAAAGAAAGAAAGAAACAAACAAAAAGTCCAGCTAAACATCCAAACAACAACCCATGTGTGAGAGAGAAATGAAACAAAAATGTGTTTTGGTGTCTGACGTTTGCTGTCTGATCTCCTCACAGAAAACAACCAGGTCCCATTGGTGTGTGATTTTTTTTTCTTAACCTCTAGGATGTCAGCCTTTCCTTTCTGACCCTTCAAGCCCTCTCTTATAGCGGTCCACAATTTTGCTCGACTTCTTCTGGTACAGTGCACCTCCCCTAACAGACTTGAATGCCCTAGAAGGCTCCAGAAACAGCCCCCTGTCTCCAGCCTACAGGTGAAGATGCTCTGCTGGATGCAGGAATCTACTAGAGAGATCACACAATCAGAAGCCTGCCTTAGATATATTCCTCTGGTGGAGATATCAAAGGAGCAATTTTGAGGGCCATGCATACTTTCACTCTTTGGATTTAGCATTGTGCTCTGATGCCCAGTTTGGGAGAGAGGTGTTACTGTCCATATTTAATTAAGATCTCCTCTCCATGCATCTGCCCGATGGAACACATTTTGCTAATCTCCCACAAGTGGGAATACACAGAGGCCCTCAAAGATGAGAGAGGTTACACATCAGAAACTCTGCAGATTGGAAGAAGGCTGCTGAGGAGGTTGGCGTGTACACTCCTTTATACAGAGTAAAGCTATGACATCACCCTTATGCAAGAATGCTACAGTACCACCACCCCCTGCAGCAGATATGGATTTTCAAGGCAGTTCCTTGGAGTGTGAATACACAGAGGCAACCCTAAAAGAACAGTAGTTACTGGTAAGTAAACTCTCTTTGCACACAGAGCCATTACAAGGCCTCTGCACCCTATATGTAGGATAGAGTTTATATATATATGTGGTGTATAGGCTCTCTGCACAGGGGTGAATTTCACTGTTGGCGAGAGAGAATCTGATGCAGAAATGGAGAGAATACATTAGAGAAAAAGATTGGAGGGGGTGATAGCGAAAATTGAGTGAATAAGAGCATGATATATTCTGCTGCTGCTGTTGCAAAAAGTCAAATACTATATTGGAATATATAAAGAGAGAAGTAGTGAGTGGACCAAAGAGACCATTTTTTTCTCTCGGTGTAGCCATATTGCAAAAAGTACCACATAGACTCATAGATTTTGACCATTCAGACCATTAAGATCTCCTGCACATCACAGTTCACAGAACCTGCCGCACCCACTCCTATAGTAGGTATATAACCTCTGGCTGAGTTAGTGAAGTCCTCAAATCTTGATTTAAAAACTTCAAGTTACAGCAAATCCACATGCACCTTTAAATACTTTGCTTTAAAACATAAACGGATTAATTTGAGACAATATTAAAAAAATCAAAAAGCATGAAAGGTTTAGGTAAGGTGACCTGTCGAAGGTGGGAAAAAGGCCTGCATTAGTATCCGAAATAACATAATTAATTGTAAATACCTAACCGAAGGAAAAATGGGGCTGTGAAATGCAGGTATATTGAGGCATAACAGCATAAAAATAGAGAAGTTAAAAATGAGACTAAACTATCACTCCCATGATAACACGGAAGGCCAATTGGACAATGGAGTAATGTGCCCCACGCGTTTGTCAAGGCAGGCAGGGAAGTAATGGATTTCTGCAGAAATCTATCAGTTCTCTACTATCTCCATGATAGAGGATGGGCTAGATGACTTCAAAAGTCCAATCCTAAAACCTTAAACATCTGTGGAAGGAACCACTGTCCATATGAATACCAGCTTTGAAAGTGAGTTGAAATGGACTCTGTGTTCCTTTTTTAATGTAATTATTTTGAATGTAGAAACAGCCTTCTTTTCTGTGACAGTATGACAGTCTGATCACATTTTCATCATTTGTAATAGCTCTGCCATATCAGTATTCATTTTTGCTAATGCAGTAACAAAAAGTCTTTATCACATCTGTGACACAAAGATTCCCACTAACAAATGTAACAGAGAGTCAATAATATGGGGAAATGTTTAAAATACATTAGAATTCCCCAAACAGCATTTTTGACATTGATTTCCTGTCATGCCTAAGAACCTCTGCCTACCCAAGCAAATTCTACAGAAATTTTTTGAATAACATCTCACTATTTAATTTGTAAAAGCTATAATGAATATATGTGTATTTCATGTCTTGTGAGGATGGACTAGACAAAAGGAGAATTTAATATGAGATGCAGGCTGATAGCACATAACTGGTCTAGTTGAAAACTGATTACTTGGCAGAGCTGACGCTTGTCAGCAGTGGAAACTATCAGTTACCACCATTAGGATGGCACAAGTCATTTGTTATAAAACAGAGCTGTTTAGCTCCTTATTGAATGTTACAAAGCATACTAGGAAGGATGGAAGGATTTTCTATAACAATCTTCATTACTCCAAAATTGGGTCTTTACTGACAATGGAGAAGAAATATGTTTTCAAGCTATATTTGATTTTATTACAGGAAATCAATTCATATCACATAAATTTATATGTTGGTAAATTACTCTACATGCTTATTTTTATTGGTTTGGGTTCAATTATATTGTTTTCTATATACAGGTGTATGCTTCAGAATAGCTGTTGGTTAATGCATTTTGTAAGAGTAACTCTGAAAAATCCCATATGCAATTTAATCATTATATAGTGACCAAATGTGAGATCAGATACGTTTTCTGAAACCTTGCGGGGGGGGGGGGGGGAGTGTGTGAAGATATGACTTCTGGTGTAGCAGAAAACAGATTCTTTTTCCAGAAAATTACCCAGGATAAATATCTTATATTTGCATTATCAGTGCTTCTGCTCATAACCTCTTAGCAGACTGGATTTGTTCTTTTTCAGTGAAAGTGATTTAAATTTCAGTACATATATTAGCTTTATTCTGATTCCCATAAACACACAAGAGATGGAGAGCTAAAACCAGAAGTGGTTTGTTAATAGATATTACAAGGGCACTCTTAATAAATGGCCCTTATCCTACAAACATGCACTAGATTAATTTTACTCACATGAGTAATCCCATTGAAGCCTGTGGGTCTACTCAAGTGAGTAAAATTTAGCATGTGCATAAATGTTTGCAGGGTTAGGGACTTAGTATGGATTTATCACAAACTTTAAATGCAATTTTATGGGGTTCTCTTATTCAATTTACCAAACTCGTGATTTTTCATTAGAAATTATCAAATACAACTTGGTCAGAGAAATATCTCAGAAAGATAAATATATGGATAGGATGTTTAAGTACATAAAATACTGGGACAAATGATCAGATGTTTATGCATCAATCTTCATAAACCTAAAAAGGGTTTTAGAGTCACAAAGGTATTCTCAAAAACATCTGGGCAAGGAATTAAATGCATACAGCTTTTTGAAAGGACGGTACACATTTAGGATACTTACTGCTATTTTACATTGTGCCAAAACTATTTTTTTAAAAAGGATAGCTGGTTTGTAGCATTTCACTCCGACAGTGACGGTAATGAAAAAAGCAGAAAGTAAACTTTGTTAAAAATCTTATTACTGAAATATTTGGTTGGGGGTGGAGGCGTGAAACCTACAGTCTCATTTAATACATGAAGCAGTGTCAGAGAAATAATAGGAATACACATCTTTGGTAAATTGCAGAGATTAAATTTCCATTAAAATGCCATTATTTCTTTCAGTGCAACAGGAAAGTAATTAGAATAGTTGCTATAGTAGTTTCTTTTGTTACATTTACTGAGGCTTCACTTGAAAGATAAAATCTGTGATATTAGGGGCTTCTGTGCCACTGAATATACATGAAAAGAAAAGGAGGACTTGTGGCACCTTAGAGACTAACCAATTTATTTGAGCATAAACTTTCGTGAGCTACAGCCCACTTCAGCTGTAGCTCACAAAAGCTTATGCTCCAATAAATTGGTTAGTCTCTAAGGTGCCACAAGTCCTCCTTTTCTTTTTGCGAATACAGACTAACACGGCTGCTACTCTGAAACCTGAATATACATGTTTTACCTCATCATATGAATAGATCAGGCAAAATTCACATGGTAGCTGGTAAAGCTTTAGGGTGTGTGCAGATATTGTGGATCATTAGTTCAGTTTCCCAAGCAAAAGGTTATGGACAAGCACTTTTCTCCCCTTCTGTTCTTGCAGAAGTATTTTTCATTTTCACAAATGCAGAATGGAAAGTATTGTATGACAGTGGACACTGCACATTACCTTATTTATTGGTGCAATATGAAAATACTGCACTCCTGCTCATTCCTGTTAATAGCCATTTTTTAATAAAATCCTTGCCGTTATATTCTATACTAGTTGTGCATGGATGACTCCGCTTGATTCTATGGTCTCAGAGGATGAGTTTAGAATGTTGTATGCCTTGTAGTTTATGAATGTCCACAGTTTTCTTATGCTGCCGATGTAATTTGTTGCAGATATATGTGGGAAATATTTTCTATTTATAATATTGCTGAGATGAAACAAATGAGAAATAGCAAACTTGTCATGTATTAGTAGGAAACCTTGACATGCCAACATATTACCCAACAGAATTTATCTTGTCATGGAGGAGAATGCTGACTGAACAACCTGGTGACAAAGGCAGTAAAGTTCAGTGGTAGCATTCAATTAGGATGGACCAACAGGATACCAAGAAATTCATGATAAGTGGGCACAAAAATCCAGCATGACAATTATTTCCAGGTGATTGAATTAGTCTTCTAACATCGGAAAAGCTGACTCAGTCTATTAAGGGACAGCTTGACGTTAGAAAAAAGGGTTGATCCCACCCTACCTTATGTGGTATATGTTGATATTTATCTTGAATAATGAGTTGGTGCTGTGTGGCTATGTAATCATTTGGCTGTCATGAAATATGGAGCAAAAGATCTTCTTAAACAAAAGGTATTTGTTAAACAGAACAGTAACCAATTATAAACACATTAAAAAGACTTTCTAGCAACAATCCCAGCTCAGCTCTCTGTTGTTTATTAGAGACCGCATCTTGTATGGAACCCTGTACAGCACACAGAGACATCTAGTGACTGAATTATATACTGCAAGTAAACCTATCATACTAGCTTTTCAGGTTAGAAAACAAGAATTCCATTTCATGAAAAATGTCAAGGTTTCACAATTTGTTTTTGTTTGCATCAGAACAAAAACTAAACCTTTTGAATTGTTTTCATGAAGAGAGAGCGCAACATATCCTAAAGCAGTCAATAGCCAAGAAGTTAGATCACTCATGAGGAATGTAGGAGACCCAGCCCCGAGTCTCAAATTCCCAAGCAGCTCTACTCAGGGCACAAAGTGTAAGTAATGCCCAGAGGAGAGTTCATATTTAGCATGCTGGGATGGAGTGAGGGAGATGTGACTTATTATAAAATTATCTCACACCTGTGTAAATAATAATACTGCTGTACACACTCCAAATAAAATTTAACATAAAGACCCTGGAATAAGGCAGTCAGATGGAAAATTAGATGAGGTAATCTCCTTTTATGTAACATTTATTAAGAACTAACAAAACCAAATCAGATACACTACTGAACAATACTTAGTTTTAAAATATAAAAATATATATTTGAAATAATCATATAGTATTAGCTTCGCCTATAAAAGCTGTCTCTTCAAATCTATTTAAGACATGTAGCGTTTGAGGAAAAGTAGTGAGAGTACTAGTGTGGGGGAACTGGTGTCTGTTCCCTGTTCCGCCACAGACTTCCTGTGTGACCTTGAGCAAGTCAATTAGGCCCAGATTCTCAAAGGTATTTAGGCATCTAACTCCCATGTATTTCAATGGGAATTGGATGCCTAAATACATTTGTGGATCTGGGCCTTACTATCTCTGTGACTTAAGCCCGCATCTATAAAATGGGGATCGTAGTACTTCCCTACCTCACAGGGACATTGTGAGGATGAATATGTAAAAAAAATAGAGTAGTGGGGGGCCATATAAATACCATAGATAGAATTTCAAAAATCAGAAACCCTGCATTGTATGCTTCCTAACTTGCACATGCAAAACCACAATTGCACATGAAATGGTAGTTTCATAGGTGGCCATTTGCATGTGCAGATGCTTGGTTTGTGTCTACTAATGCAGTAATTGTGCATGCAGATTGGGTGAGCAATCATGGAGGTATTTTCCCCTCAGTCTTGGGCTTCTGATATTTAATAATCACATCCTGAATCCATATATTAAATGCTTTGTTCGATACATACCAATTTATTCTATGCACACCAATTTAAAGGGTAACCATGGTTTTTGCTGTCAAAAGCTGCATTTTTAGTCTTACGAGGTAATGTTATTTGTTCCTGACTATGGATTAATGAGTTTATAGCCTCTGTTTCTTTGAACAGGGGAAAAGCTTTCTTGAAGCTTTCGGTGACAAATGGCACAACTACACTACTGCCTGAATAGATCTAATTTATGTCACTCGGGTGACGCAAGTTTTGCAGTGTTCACACTGGCACTATGTTGGCGGAAGATGCTATCCTGTCGACATAGTTTATGCGTCTCGCTGAGATGGAGTAATTCTGCCAATGGGAGAGTACTATCCCGTTGGCATAGCACGTCTTCACCTGTGCCAATGTAGCACTGTAGTGTAGATTTGCCCAAAGAAACAGAAACACCAGCTTCAGTCACAGGCAACAGGTTTGCTGAGCTGAGTAGCAGCAGCAAAGCTACTGGTAGCTAGTCAATTCTGCTCTTACCAGGAGGCGACCCTACAATCAATGGGACTTGTTAGAAATAATTTTAGATAATACTGATATTTTTAAAACAAAAATGACAGAGTGCCTATCATGGTTGGCTTAACTTTAATATCTTTCCCGGGATATACATGTCTCCTTTGGCTACAAAAAATATTCCCTGACAGATCATCTTCTCTCTGTTGGAAATGTCAGTCGACTCTGGAGACATCATACTTTCTAGGCCTGCCAGTTACTTTTAAATCATTGCTGTAATGTTTTCCTATACAATTTCTCTCAGGGAGTGAAACCAAAATCCTGTCTTTGAACATTTTCTCTCTCTCTATCGCTTTCTCTCTGTAATAAACTGGATGTTCAAGTATCTTCTTCTGCTCAGCAATTCTCAGAGCATAAATTGTATCTTATTTGCAGAAAAGATGGAGGATGTAACTATCTTTACATAACACTATAAAATAACTTTTCTCTTGGGTGCAGAGAAACTGTCTGCATTCGCTAGTGGTGATCCAATCCAGATGCCTTTGTCATACACCCTCTCTGTCAGACTTATTCACTTGTGGAACGATGTGAAATTTTGGGAGTTATGCGCATTTCATAGCTGTAGACACAGAAAGCAGGAGTGTTGTGAAAATTTTTTTCTGTTCTGGCTTAAACCTACTTATCAGTATGTCTAAAAGTTTAATGGTTGAAAGTCAAGAATTATAGTAAACAAATAACAACCCAACATGTTGTTAATAATTTATATGCCCTAGAGACTTTCACCTAAAATGGCAACTTTCCTCTTATATATAATAAGCTAGTATGTGTTTGCTACAGATATAGATGGCAACCACAATGGTGTACTAGTCTCCTACTTAAAAAGTTTTAGAGGCCAAATTGTTGTAAATTGGTATAGCTCCTCTTTAACTTCAGAGGAGCTATACCATGGTACATCACCACAGATTCTGGCCCGATACACTTATACAAAAACAAGAATGGCTATAATGGCCCCTGCGAGGCAATATGATTATTCAGATGCATTACATTTTATTGGCCAGACAAATAACCTTGAGGAACTCCAGAGGGACCTTGACAATTGAGCAGCATGATAGACTCATAAACACATACATATTAAGGCATGAAGGGACCATTGTCATCATCTAGTCTCACCTTCTGCATATTGCAGACCACAGAATCTCACCCATCCACTCCTGTAATAGGCCCAATCTGACCTAGAGGAAATTCCTTTCTGACCCCAAATATGATGATCAGTTGAATTCTGATCATGTGGTAGTAGTAACTTGGAGCCCTCACCATCTACTGCCCCATCTCTGGCCATTGGGGATTTTTGCTGCTAGCTGTCACAGATGGGCCACATTCCAGTGTAGGCGTCTCATCATACCATCCCCCCAATACAAGCTCAGTCATGAAACAAGTTAGGTTTTTTGCCCCCACTGCTCCCCTTGGAAGTAGGGTTGCCAACTGTTTAATTTCACAAACCCAAACACCCTTGCCCCACCCCTTCCTCGAGGCAACGCTCCTTCTCTGAGGCCCTGCCCCTCTCCATCGCTCACTCTCCACCACCCTCACTCACTTTCACTGGGCTGGGGCAGGGAGTTGGGGTGCAGGAGCGAGTGAGGGCTCTGGGCTGGGACCGAGGGGTTCGGAGTGTGGGAGGGGGTTCCGGACTGAGCCTGGGGCAGGGGGTTGGAGTGCAGGAGGAGGATCTGGACTGGGGCAGTTCCCAGCCAATGGGAACTGCAGAACTGGCTCTCGGGGAGGGGGCAGGGTGCTGAGACCCCAGCCTCCCCACCAGGGGCTGCAAGGACATGCCGGCTGCTTCCAGGAGTGGAGCCAGGGCAGGGCAGGGTGCTGGTATCTTTTAACCAGTTATCAATCCATGAGGCAACCTTCCCTCTTATCCCATGACTGCTTACTTTGCTTAAGAGGCTTTGGTGAGGGACCTTGTCAAAGGCTTTTGGAAAATCTAAATACACTATATCCACTGGATCCCCTTGGTCTACATAGATTCATAGATTCATAGATATTTAGGCCAGAAGGGACCATTATGATCATCTAGTCTGACCTTCTGCACAATGCAGGCCACAGAATTTCACCCACCACTCCTAAAAAAGACCTCACACCTATATCTGTGCTATTGAAGTCCTCAAATTGTAGTTTGAAGACCTCAAGGAGCAGAGAATCCTCCAGCAAGTGACCCGTGCCCCATGCTACAGAGGAAGGCGAAAAACCTCCAGGGCCTTCCAATCTGCCCTGGAGGAAAATTCCTTCCCGACCCCAAATATGGCGATCAGCTAAACCCTGAGCATATGGGCAAGATTCATCAGCCAGATACTACAGAAAATTCTTTCCCGGGTAACTTGGATCTTACCCCATCTAAAAACCCATCACAGGCCATTGGGCCTATTTACCATGAATATTTAATTACCAATATTTAATTACATGCTTGTTGACCCCCTCAAAGAATTCTACTAGAATGGTGAGGCATGATTTCCCTTTACAAAAACCATGTTGACTATTCCCCAACAAATTACGTTCATCTATGTGTCTGACAATTTTGTTCTTTACTATAGTTTCAACCAGTTTGCCCGGTACTGAAGTCAGGCTTACCGGCCTGTAATTGCCAGGGTCACCTCTGGAGCCCTTTTAAAAAATTGGCATCACATTAGCTATCCTCCAGTCATTTGGTACAGAAGCTGATTTAAATGATAGGTTACAGACGACAGTTAGTTTTCCTGCAATTTCACATTTGAATTCCTTGAGTACTCTTGGGTGAATACCATCTGGTCCCGGTGACTTATTACTGTTTAGTTCATCAATTTGTTCCAAAACCTCCTCTAATGACACCTCAATCTGGGACAGTTTGTCAGATTTGTCACCTAAAGAGAATGGCTCAGGTTTGGGAATCTCCCTCACATCCTCATCCGTGAAGACCAATGCAAAGAATTCATTTAGTTTCTCCACAATGGCCTTAGCGTCCTTGAGTGCTCCTTTAGCATCTCGATCGTCCAGTGGCCCCACTGGTTGTTTAGCAGTCTTCCTGCTTCTGATGTACTTAGAAATTTTTTTGCTATTACTTTTTAAGTCTTTGGCTAACTGTTCTTCAAATTCTTTTTTGGCCTTCCTAATTATATATTTACACTTCATTTTCCAGAGTTTACGCTCCTTTCTATTTTCCTCATTAGGATTTAACTTCCACTTTTTAAAGGATGCCTTTGTGCCTCTCACTCCTTTTTTTACTTTGTTGTTTAGCCAAGGTGGCTCTTTTTTGGTTCTCTTACTATATTTTTTAATTTGGGGAAGACATTTAATTTGAGCCTGTATTATGGTATTTTAAAAAGTTTCCATGCAGCTTGCAGGGATTTTACTTTTGGTTCTGTACTTTTTAATTCTATTTATCTAACCTCCTCATTTTTGTGTAGTTCCCCTTTCTGAAATTAAATGCTACAGTGTTGGGCCGCTGTGATGTCTTCCCCGCCACAGGGATGTTAAATTTCATTTTATTATGGTCACTATTACCAAGTGGTCCAGCTATATTCACCTCTTGGACCTGATACTGTGCTCCACTTAGGACTAAATCAAGAATTGCCTCTCCTCTTGTGGGTTCCATTTAAGGTGTCAAGAAACTTTATCTCTGCATCCCTTCCTCAGGTGATATGTACCCAGTCAATAATGGGGATTGTTGAAATCCCCCCTTATTATTGAGTTTTTTATTTTAATAACCTCTCTAATCTCCCTGAACATTTCATGGTCACTATCACCATCCTGGTCAGGTGGTCTGTAATATATCCCATCTGCTATAATTATTCAAGCATGGAACTACTATCCATAAAGATTATATGGCACAGTTTGGTTCATTTAAGACTTTTACGTCATTTGATTCTACGCTTTCTTTCACATATAGTGCCACTCCTCCTCTGATGGTTAGAAACCTTCTTAAAATTTCAAGCCTAAACTTGTTAATGGCCAGTTTATATAGAATCATAGAATCATAGAATATCAGGGTCGGAAGGGACCTCAGGAGGTCATCTAGTCCAACCCCCTGCTCAAAGCAGGACCAATTCCCAATTAAATCATCCCAGCCAGGGCTTTGTCAAGCCTGACCTTAAAAACTTCTAAGGAAGGAGATTCTACCACCTCCCTAGGTACTGCATTCCAGTGTTTCACCACCCTCCTAGTGAAAAAGTTTTTCCTAATATCCAACCTAAACCTCCCCCACTGCAACTTGAGACCATTACTCCTTGTCCTGTCCTCTTCTACCACTGAGAATAGTCTAGAACCATTCTCTCTGGAACCACCTCTTAGGTAGTTGAAAGCAGCTATCAAATCCCCCCTCATTCTTCTCTTCTGCAGACTAAACAATCCCAGTTCCTTCAGCCTCTCCTCATAAGTCATGTGTTCCAGACCCCTAATCATTTTTGTTGCCCTTCGCTGGACTCTCTCCAATGTATCCACATCCTTCTTGTAGTGTGGGGCCCAAAACTGGACACAGTACTCCAGATGAGGCCTCACCAATGTTGAATAGAGGGGAACAATCACGTCCCTCGATCTGCTCGCTATGCCCCTACTTATACATCCCAAAATGCCATTGGCCTTCTTGGCAACAAGGGCACACTGCTGACTCATATCCAGCTTCTCGTCCACTGTCACCCCTAGGTCCTTTTCCGCAGAACTGCTGCCTAGCCATTCGGTCCCTAGTCTGTAGCTGTGCATTGGGTTCTTCCGTCCTAAGTGCAGGACCCTGCACTTATCCTTATTGAACCTCATCAGATTTCTTTTGGCCCAATCCTCCAATTTGTCTAGGTCCCTCTGTATCCTATCCCTACCCTCCAGCTTATCTACCACTCCTCCCAGTTTAGTGTCATCTGCAAACTTGCTGAGGGTGCAATCCACACCATCCTCCAGATCATTTATGAAGATATTGAACAAAACCGGCCCCAGGACCGACCCTCGGGGCACTCCACTTGATACCGGCTGCCAACTAGAAATGGAGCCATTGATCACTACCCGTTGAGTTCGACAATCTAGCCAGCTTTCTATCCACCTTATAGTCCATTCATCGAGCCATACTTCTTTAACTTGCTGGCAAGAATACTGTGGGAGACCATGTCAAACACTTTGCTAAAGTCAAGGAACAACACGTCCACTGCTTTCCCTTCATCCACAGAGCCAGTTATCTCGTCATAGAAGACAATTAGATTAGTCAGGCATGACTTGCCCTTGGTGAATCTATGCTGACTGTTCCTGATCACTTTCCTCTCCTCTAAGTGCTTCAGAACTGATTCCTTGAGGACCTGCTCCATGATTTTTCCAGGGACTGAGGTGAGTCTTACTGGCCTGTAGTTCTCAGGATCCTCCTTCTTCCCTTTTTTAAAGATTGGCACTACATTAGCCTTTTTCCAGTCATCCGGGACTTCCCCCGTTCACCACGAGTTTTCAAAGATAATGGCCAATGGCTCTGCAATCACAGCCGCCAATTCCTTTAGCACTCTCGGATGCAACTCGTCCGGCCCCATGGACTTGTGCACGTCCAGCTTTTCTAAATAGTCCCTAACCACCTCTTTCTCCACAGAAGGCTGGCCATCTATTCCCCATGTTGTGATGCCCAGCGTAGCAGTCTGGGAGCTGACCTTGTTCGTGAAGACAGAGGCAAAAAAAGCATTGAGTACATTAGCTTTTTCCACATCCTCTGTCACTAGGTTGCCTCCCTCATTCATTAAGGGGCCCACACTTTCCTTGGCTTTCTTCTTGTTGCCAACATACCTGAAGAAACCCTTCTTGTTACTCTTGACATCTCTCGCTATCCATTTGTTCTTGTGTCAGCATTGGTGCTTTACTTAAATATCTCCTCTCTCTCCCTGGTATCTTTCCCTCTGCTCTCTATAAATACATCAATCTCCTCTCAGCCTTCTTTTGGTTAGGTTAAACAAGCCAAGCTCTTTGAGTCTCCTCCCTAAGAACATGACCTGCACTTTGCGCTATTAATTTCACCCCATTTCTATTACTCCAGTTTTCAAGGTCCTCCAGATGTTCCTGTGTGATACCCTGGTCCTCCTCCGTATTGGCAATACCTCCCAAATTTGTGACATCTGCAAATTTTATTAGCACACTCCGCTTTTTGTGCCAAGAACAGGAATAAAAATATTCAGTAAGATTGGTCCCAGGACTGATCCCTGAGGAACTCAACTAGAAACTTCCCTCCTGCCTAATGGTGAATGAAATTCATTGTGATATATGCAAGGCAACGAACACTAGATTCAATAATTTGAACTAATTTGGCCCGTGCTCATGGGCCCTGGCAAATGGGGGGCCCCTAGAAAAATTGGTGCCTCTGTGCCCCGACCTGCTCCACCTACCCGCCCATCCGGTGCTCCTGCCGGGGATCAGGGTCAGAGTGTGAGGGCTTGCCCTGCTCTGCCCAACCAGCTGTCCTGTTGTGGTATGGGGATTGCCCTACTCCACCGGCCCGGCGCTCTTGCTGGGGAGTGGGGTTGTGTGCTGGGGCTTCCCCCGCTCCCTGGCAGGACTGCTGGGTGGGCAAAGCATGGCAATCTTCCGTGCCCCGACCCGCTCCCCGGCATGAGCGCTGGGGGAGGACCGGGGGGTGACTGCAGGTGGAAGTGGTGGGAATGGGCTCCCACTTGCTCTGGCTCAGGGTCCCACAAAAAGGTAATCTGCCTTTGCATGCTGGTTACCTTCTGCAGACCTGAAGAAGAGCTCCGTGAAGCTCGAAAGCTTGTCCCTTCCACTAGCAAAAACTGTTCTGATAAAAGAAAAGGAGTACTTGTGGCACCTTAGAGACTAACCAATTTATTTGAGCATGAGCTTTCGTGAGCTACAGCTCACTTCATCGGATGCATACCGTGGAAACTTGCAGCAGACTTTATATACACACACATATGTATGTGTGTGTATATAAAGTCTGCTGCAGTTTCCACGGTACTCCTTTTCTTTTTGCGAATACAGACTAACACGGCTGTTACTCTGTTCTGATAAAAGGTATCACTTCACCTACCTTGTCTTTCTAAATATGCATATTTTAATTATATGTCATTGACTGTAGTTCCACTCTAAAAAGTGACTATGGAAAAACAGGAGTTTCTTATTTCTTATTGTTCTCTCTGTGTATTCAGACTCTCAGCTACTTGTCTTAGTTACTGAAATAAGTTTGTACTATTTTTTACTCCTTCAGAGCCAACATGACCAACAGGGACCTGTGTTTTTTTTATTAAGTTCCAATCATCTTTGCCTGTGCAAACCTACTGAAGATAGTGCTACTTCACAGGTGTCACTGGGGGCTTAATTTACCGTGCAGAACCTTTATTATTGATGATGATGAATCAGAAGTGAAAAACTTGTATGGCTGGCAAATCCCAAGGTGAGTTTCCAAGGCTGACAATTAGGGTTGGGGGGGGGAAATCTTTTTATTTGTAAATAGATCTGGAAAACTATTGACACATCATACATGTGGAGCTCAACTGTGGCATTTTTACTGAAATTTTTGGAGTAGAAATGAATTTTTAATAGCCATAAGACTTTGGAGGTATTATTTTTGCCACTAGAGGGCTTCAATTTTTCTTCATTAGTTCAAAAGAGAGAGTGGAAGAATGAAAGTTTTTTTTTTAAAATTGAAGGGATGGAAATTGTAAACCTATCTGAGTATAAATGAATCCCCAGATGAATATAACAACTTTAAAATTAAAAGAGTGACCATTACCTCAGACCAAGATTTACAGCTTCATTAAAATAAGACTTAGTTATACGGCACTTCTTAAATAAAAATGCTAAAGAAAAACTGAAAAGTAAGAGTTTTCCTACAATTGAGCTATACAGTGTCTCCTCTATGTAATGCACCATAAATGATGGTACTAGAGTGATTATGTCTATACAAAATCACACAAAGAATAGCTTCCTGCATTTGTTTTCAGCTGGTGCCCCATCAGAGAGACTTGGATTTTATCAATGTTATTGCTTTCATTTGGGAAATCTGACCGGTTTAGGATCAGAAGGAATGCTTTTTTTAAAAGTGATATTTTTATTGTAGGTCACGTTTTGGGCCAATCAATAATCATAGCGACAATACTCTTTAAGTATTAACATCAATTGTAGAAAAAGTAGTTGTCTTCTACCCATCTTAAATCCTTAATATTATGCAGTAATGCCCTGCATGACTACAACTCCTTCCATCCTAAAAGTATTTGACAGATATTAACAAATTAAATCCCACAACATCCCTGTGAAGTAACCAATTATTATACCTATTCTGCTGGGAGGGAAATTGTTATATTCCTAGAGACAGCAGAGAAGGAGATAGACACAGAGACGCAGAGGGAGCTGATAAAAACGAAGCTGCCTGCTCTGGTACCTTCATTGTTCTGGCTGCAACTGAAACTAACCCAAGAGCGAGGCTTTGCAGTGGGGAGGGAGGAAAGTACAGAGCCCCCTGAACATTTAAAGGGACAGGACATAACAGAAATAAGCACAGAGAGTTTCAATGACCTGCTCAAGGTCACACAGGAATATTGCAGAGGTAGAATGATCAGATACAAGGTGATCCAAACTAAACATAGTATTCCAAGTGAGTGCATACCAGTGAGTTACATCAAAGTGCATGTACAGTTACATAACAATTTATGCATAGCATAAAATCCTTCACTCTGTTTTATATGCTAGTGCTGAAAGCAATTTAAATTATTACATCATATAGTATTGATTTTCATTTGAAAATGCACATAAAACAATGGGCACCCAATGTTTAATATTCAATTAAATTGATTCAAAACCTAAACCACCCTGGTTTTGCCCATTTCTAATTTAATGTATAAAAACCAGCTCTGCTATTGAATATTAATCTTTCAGCCCTGTAACATCATGCTGTTTGTATCTATATTTGTTTGTTTTCCAGATTAGTAAGTTTATAGCAGTGGCTTCTTAGCAACCCAAAAGCAGAAACTTTCTCTGTTATCACAAACAGTGGTTTAGCTCAGTAGCAAGACAACAAGCCTAGATGTGGATAATGAATACAGTAGCTCCATCACAGTTTAAAGTTCTTTAATTATAAGGTCTCATTTTCCAAAGATTTATAACACAATTATAAAATCATTCGTATTTTTGTCTACATTTTTCTAGCTTTGGGTTATTTATTTATTTGTTTTAAATAGTCAACAATTATCTCAAAATGTGGAATAAATCCTTTTGGCTTTTTTTTTTAAAGGCCCACATAAAGCATTAACATTATCCATGATGAATATTTTCATGACTTTGCACATTATGTGTTTCTGCAGGAGTTGTTCCAGGCTGTTCTATTCACAATGTTCATTATTAAACAAAAATTCTAGCCAAAAACCTAAATACCTGAAAGTCCATTCTAGTAACCCATGTTTGAAATACAGATTGTTTTTCTTCAAGGATATTGAGAATCAGAATAAATTATACCTACCCTTGGAAAAACTTGCAGGAGGTGAAAAAACTCCAGGCATAATGCCACCATTTTGCGGCTTTGCTTAAAGGTCAGTGCTAAGATCTTCAGACTGTGAAAAGCCCAAGTAGTTTTGGTCCCAATCCTCATGACATCTGTGTTAAATGCTAGCCTCTCCATGCTGCTCCATGACCCCTCCACCCAACTGGTAGCATTCAGGATCTGTGCTGCCATTGACTCATTCTGTTCCACGCTATGTTGCTGCAAAAAGGCCAAAAGGCAAGAAGTGGAAGTTAAAGCTTCTATAGGTTATACTAATGTCCACCTATATACTACAATAGATTACCAGTGAGATATATCATGTGGGTATCTCTGTTGCCCCCAAGTCTCTAGAGCTCAAGTAAGTTGTGTTCCTGCAGAGAGACGGAGGGGGATCATACAGATTAGGCCTTTGTTTCTCTTGTGCAGTCTTTAAATCCTTGCATCCCCTAGTGGAGGAACATTTAACTAAACATATTTACAGTACTCAAGTGACCAGACCAGCAATTCAGTATCACACAGTGACTGAATCCTTCATGCACTTTCCATGGTACCTAGTTGCAATTCTTTATTATATACATTAGTAATTCAAATGTTTGCTATTTAACTTTAACTTTCCAGATATGATCATCTGGGTCCAGTCAAAAACAAATAAATGTTTGCATGTGTCAAAATTTGCAAATTACGCAACATGCCCAAAGTCATGTGGCAAGTTAATGTCAGAACTGAGTTTAGAATCCAGATCTCTTAGTTTGCAGTCCTGTACTAGTTCAACAGGTTAGTACTTATCACCTTTTTTGATATGAGACTAGAGCTGATCAAAATTTTTTTGATGACACAGTTTTCCAACAGAAAATACAGTTTAGTCTAAGTCAAAACATTTTGTGGGAACGTGTCTGTTGATGACATTTGTTTCAGTAATGTCAGAATGTTTAATTTCTACTTTATCATTTAATTTCATATTGTTTTGACTTATGTGAAAAAATTAGTTTTAATATTGATCTTATATTTACTATTTTAGACTGGTATATAAAATTACAATAATACATATAATAATATTATTATCAAAACAAAATGTTTCAATGATTCTGAATTGAAATTTTTCAGAATTTCCTTCCCCCATGAAATTCTGAAATCTCAACTTTTTGTTTTGATCTGAACAAAAATAAATTTCAAAATGTTGGAATTTCCTGGGGGAAGGAAATTCTAATTTCTGACTAGCTCTGTTGGGGATCAGAACTACCCACAGTTTCTGATTGGTACTTGGTAGCCATTTGCTGTGGGAAGAGGTGCTTTTACGTCCCCCCCCCCGCCCCCCTCCATTCACATTACACTGAGCTCATGTGCAGCATTGCTTTAAAAGGGTCTGGTGCTCATTGTCTGTCTGCAAAGCCCTTGGAGCACTATTCCCTCTACTCTGGAGCTTTGTGTTGCTGGATGGGGTAGGTGGGGAATGTGACAGCTACAGTGGAATGGGGTTGTAGGCAGGAGAGGTTGCTGTAGCAGCGGTAGGAACAAGACCCTCATTCCATCAGGTCCTAGCACTATCTTATTTGATTCCCCTTTCCCTTCAACCAGTAGGGTATGACCCAGTGTGTGCTCCTTAAGAACCTCCTGAAGATGTCACGCTCTGCCATATCAGCAGTCTTGAATCATGACATCCTGGGACTGTCAGGGAGCCCTGCTATTTCCTGTGTTAGAGACATATTCCAAATTCACTAGAGTGAACGTTAGTGTTATAGTGGCAGTAAAGGTTGTCTCATGCTTTACTGTGGATACTTTTCAGTTTCTTGGAAATGTAAGGAAGAAAAAGATGAACGTGTTGGACACTGCAAAATCTTGCAAAATGAATTGACAAAATCTTTCTCATTTAATTGTGATGATAGTGACTGTATTAGTTAAACCATCTCTACTACTTTAAGCCCTTCATTATTGTCGAAACCCAATTAAATCCCTAATTAGTCAATTAGATATTGCTCTCATCCAAGTGTTATAGACACCACAGAGATGAGCTCTATTTAAATATTTTCTCACTAAGCCACCTAGCTTTCAATCAACACAATTTTAAATGTTCACTGTGCTATAGTTCTTCTGAGAATAGACTGTGATCTTACCATCTCAAACTATATTACTGTATATCAGTGATTAGGTGAAGACTTTTTTTGTTCTCAACATAGTTCAAGATAGATGTGCTGCAGGTTTAATGCCTGAGCAGCACAAATTGCAAATACAATTGGACTCTTAATATGCAGTATGCTTAGGAACTGGAAGCATGCAATGTGCTCTCTGGTTTTGCATTTATTACATTCAAGATTCCCCCTATGCATGAGTATGGTATTAGAAGCTTTTTGATAGTGTAAGACTGAGAACACATATCTGAATAGGTCAAGTTCATTGTATGAAACCTAGGTGGAGTATATCTTCTGTGGATTTTGTTGGGGGGCATGGATCAGCATTCATGTCGCACTCCCTGTCAGTACCCAGCCCAAGCTGTGGAAGCTAATGATCCAACCAGAGGACCAAATTTGGTGATGAATCCTGGTCACATACCACCTGAGGCACGTTGCACATATGGTAAGAAGAAGTGGATTTTGTTGCTGCTGCTGCTGCTCTTTTAAATTGAATCTCTTTTAGCCTGATAGACTTGGTGACCTTCATAGTATTAGAAAGTTTCTGACTTTGTGTCATATCTCTATCTGGGAACACACTACTATTTTCCAGTTGCTGTTGTGAGTTGAGATTGTAGGTAAATAACCTTCCTTGTTAATATTTGGGAAATAAACACTCAGCGCTGTCTCTCTCTGCTGGGGACTGGAGTTATTTATTCTTAGTTTAATTTAATTTGTGTGCATTTATTTAGAATTTATAGGCTGAAGCCTGATGTGACCTGAGCTTTTGCAGCACCTAGTAGCCTCATTTCAAGATCTCACAGGCTTTGGCCCAGTGGTGCCACATGTTGTCTGGGCTGTGTCTACCCCTTTAAGACATTATTCATTTTATAGTCTGGTATAGCTGGGAAGTAATTACAGGAAATACTATGGCTTTGAAGAAGTGTTTAGACATTGGTCTCAGTTGGGATGCTTGTTACCAGCTGGGGAAAGGTTTAGATTGAACTGCTGGTATGCTTAAGCAATAATTTGTCTTGGAAGTAATTTATCTCAGTATGTTGAGGTAAACCTCTCATCTGTAAGATCTATGAAAGAAAATTGCATTTTTTCTTGTAATTAGAGTTTCCCAATAGTATGTAAGCAGATTATTTGTATATTCACTATTTTAATACCTTGGCTGGACAATTCATTATGTAAATATTTTCCCAGTAAAAATAGATGTCATTTTAATAACACCTTGAAATTGTTTCCAGTCCCTTGCAAAAATCTTGCCTGCTGGCAGTATATTTTCTTATATTATATATTTCCTAGTGACTAAAGTTAAGTGGAAACATCTTCCTGTCTATCTTCCTGATAAAGCTGGCAGAATATTGGCAGTTAGGGGGGAGGAGGAGTACTTGTACACATTTTTTTGAATTTTGCATTGACTGTTAATTTAAACCTTGTCTTGTATTTTGCTTGTTTTTTGCAAACAGGGTGTACGTGAAGGTTTCCTCATATGAATATGTGTGGAAAGTGAATTTTAGGCCAGTGGAATCAATTGGTTTCACTGAGAATGTAAATGTGTTTTAAATGAAAGAAATGAGCCTCTGGAAGGAATGTGAGAATGCAAAGGAAGACTTTGTACGGGGGAACAGCATGGGATCGGATTCTTCTCACAAAAAGTGAGGGTGTCATTCATGATAGTGTCTGATACTGCACCCAATGCAGGTAATACTTCTATGAAATTTCATGTGAGTTGTCTCTGTGTCTGGACTGTAGGTTTTGGCCCTAACTCACAAAGTAAGAACAATCTTTTTATCTTACTGAAAAACATATTGATTGCTGTGAAATCTCTGGTTGCCCTGAACTTACTTCTGGACTAGACATTTCAAATACTTTTCTGATTTTGATTTGAATAGCTATGAGCTAGATGAGCAAAAAATACAAAGTATCAACTATGTAATTAAACACTCAAATATTCCCCCAATTAAACATTCATTGGGATGTCCTATGTTCATCGTTATTGAGAGGGATTCAGATGACAACAACCCTCTCTCAGCTGTGCTGGGGACTTTTTCTATATGAAGAAACCCCATGTCACTTAAGCTGACATTTTGAAATGTACTCTCATTTCTTTCTCAGACTTGGGTCAGGAATCTTTTGCTTTCAGGTCTTTCTGAAACAGACAAAATGTGCTCAGAGTTTGTGCCATCTAGTTCTGACACATTTTCAATAGTACATGCTTTTCACACAGTAAGTCATTCAAGTTTACCTTCAAGACATGTGTCTACAGTTACCATCCTTTTCTGCAGGGCCTATGTCTCACAAGAGCTCATAGTCTTGGATAGACTACAATCTACTCTTAAATATACAGAGCCACACATATAACAGGTTAACCTAGTCTTTTTCCAGACATGTGAAGAATATTTCCTGATGACAATTTGGATGAGTTAGGCTGGGAAAGTAAATCCAGGGCTGTGGGACTGGAATATTGTCCAAAGTCCTGTCAGAGATATGGACTTTACTTTCTGAGCACTGGTTCACACAAGCATGACCTCTTTCAGCTTACTTTAAATAACACATTACTCTTCAGTTCATGATTTAATATATTTGTGAAATAACCTTTTCTCACAAGAGTTTGCAAGAATGAACAAAATAGCCAGAGGTCAGCTTCAGCCAAAGCATTGGTAATTGGCTTGCTGAAACTATATTAAATGTCATCAGCAGTCCAGCTCTGCCACATGCTTTTTCTTAGCTACCTGATAAGGCAGAGTTGCTTTTCATGGTTACAGTTTCAGGTAATAAGAAAAGGAGGGCTTGTGGCACCTTAGAGACTAACACATTTATTTGAGCATAAGTTTTTGTGAGCTACAGCTCACTTCATCAGATGTCACTTTTGCTAAGTTTTGCCACTTTCTCTTGGTCAGCAGAGATTCTGGTGTTGAAGTCTTATATTTCACAAGGTCTTTGGCTCTCTGAGTAGTACTAATAAGTAAGTGGAGCGGTGAGAATGAAAGACAGGAACAGTCACATGATCCAGCACTCTAAAACGTTGCCAGTCATGCCTGCTCTTCCTTCTTATTAGCCTCAGCCCCTGGATTATTCAAACCCTATGATTTTATGACATTTTCCTACTATTATTGTTATGTATTTACTGAGTGCCACCAGAGTTAAGTGCTTAGGCTTCCTATACAAACAATGGGGAGAGATAGACACATCAGAACGGGATTCACATGAGCCAACATGCTAGGTGGCTTCCTGTCTAAACTGGCCAGTGGGAGTGCCAAACCGAGTGTTGTTTATGCTAAGCTCCTACAGGGTCATTCCCATGCTTAGTCTTTCTCTCTGGCTATGTCTACACTGCAACTAAAACCCCAGAGGTGTCCTGTGCCAGCTGATTTGGGCTTGCATGCCTCAGGCTGTTGTGCTGTTTAATTGCAGTGTAAACTTCCACACTCAGGATGCAGCCTGGGCTCTAGGACCCTGTGAGGTGGGAGGGTCCCAGCACTCTGGCTGTGGCCTGAGCCCGGATGTCTATGCCACGATTAATCAGCCCTGCAACCCGAGCCCTGCAACCCCAAGTCAGCTGGCACTGGCCAGCCAGGGTGTCTAATTGCAGTGTAGACATACCCCATGAGGCCCAATGATTCTTTCATTATTTAACCGCAGTGGATCAGCTTCAATAGGAGACATGAATGAGGCCCCATCTGGCTATCCCATAGCCCAGTGGCCAGAACCCTCACCTGAAGGGTGACAGATCCCAGTTCAAATCCCTCTTAAGCAGAGGGGGGATTTGAATTTGGAGTTTCAAAAGTTATGTGGGAGGTTGTCATCCTCCACCCCAGGTGTTTCGTGTAAATTCATCTACAGGGGCCAATCCAGAAGGCAAGCTCTGAACACATTTATGAGATTGGGCCCTGCAGGTGAGACGGGGAAGGAATGCCTGTCTTCTCCTAATTTGTGCACTGCACTGGTGCTTAGGAGACCAGATGCCTGTTTAGGTGCTGCAGTGCACAGTCACATGCTCAAAGGGAGATATATAAGCTTCTTATGGACCTTTTACTAGGGAAGAATAGCTTTGTGATGCCATATGCAGATGTTTTAGCATTTAGTTAGGTGCCCAAACCATCAACATGGTTTTAACAAGTCAAGATTATTTCATCAAAATGACTGTGAAATACAAATTGAATGAAGTTTTCTCTCACAAAGGGTACAAGCTACATTGGTGAGACTGGAGAATGTAAAGTGAACTTAACTGCAGTACTTCTGATGGTTGGTCTCCTACTATTGTAGGTTTCAGAGTAACAGCCGTGTTAGTCTGTATTCGCAAAAAGAAAAGGAGTACTTGTGGCACCTTAGAGACTAACCAATTTATTTGAGCATAAGCTTTCGTGAGCTACAGCTCACTTCATTGGATGCATACTATGGAAAGTGTAGAAGATCTTTTTATACACACAAAGCATGAAAAAATACTTCCCCCCCACCCCACTCTCCTGCTGGTAATAGCTTATCTAAAGTGATCAGGAGGGGGGTGGGTGGGGGGTGAGAAAACCTGGATTTGTGCTGGAAATGGCCCAACTTGATTATCATACACATTGTAAGGAGAGTGATCACTTTAGATAAGCTATTACCAGCAGGAGAGTGGGGTGGGGGGAGGTATTTTTTCATGCTTTGTGTGTATAAAAAGATCTTCTACACTTTCCACAGTATGCATCCGATGAAGTGAGCTGTAGCTCACGAAAGCTTATGCTCAAATAAATTGGTTAGTCTCTAAGGTGCCACAAGTACTCCTTTTCTTTCTACTATTGTAGAGTATTAATTCAACATTACATTAAAGAAAAACAAATCCATTATAGAATTGAAGTATAATGAGAGTCCTTTTACCTTGGATTAAATGCAGATGTATTTTAAATTAAATCCACTAGGACAGTGTTTCCCAAACTTGGGATGCTGCTTATGCAGGGAAAGCCCCTGGTGGGCCCGGCTGTTTTGTTTGCCTGCCGCGTCCACAGGTTCGGCCGATCGTGGCTCCCACTGGCCGCGGTTCGCTGTGCCCGGCCAATGGGGGCTGTGGGATGTGGCGCGGGCCAAGGGACATACTGGCTGCCACTTTCCGCAGCCCCCATTGGCTGGGCACAGTGAACCGTGGCCAGTGGGAGCCGCGATCGGCCGAAACTGTGGATGCGGCAGGTAAACAAACTGGCCGGGCCCGCCAGGGGCTTTCCCTGAATGAGCGGCATCCCAAGTTTGGGAAACACTGCACTAGGAGATTCTTTTATGCATTGTGACAACATTTTCATATTCATTCAGGAGTGCTGGAACAATTTGTATAGTGGGGGTGCTGAGTGCCATTGAACCAACTAAACTGTTTACATGATGGAAACGACTTCAAGCCAGGGGGTGTGGTAGCACCCCCAGAACCCTAGTTCCAGCACCTATACGATGTACCTATAAGAAATGAGAGAACTGACTTGTCGTCAAGGATACTTGGCTGATTTTGGCTTCCTTCTTTCCGGAAAGTAATCTGTTGAATATAAAAGGACAAAACTAAATGGTTATTAAGATATTTGCAGTTAGCTAAGTTTTCAAAGCATGTACTCTTGTTTCTTTCTCTACTGATTATAAGTAAACTGCCAAATATGTTTTAAAAACATTTGCTGAATCACATCACTGGCACTGTATGATCATTGGGGAATATTAAGGAGGCTATGCTTTCTTATTCTACCTACCCAGAGGAGCCAAGCTCTACATAGCTCTGCTAATGTTGTACAGGCTGCAGTGAAATTGCTGCATGTTGTATTGTTACTAATCAGCAAGCAATAAGTCTGAGACAAAGGGAATTAGTTGATATTTATACAGACTAACTACAAGGGAAGTAAATACCTCAAAAGAAAACCAAAGATTGTAGACCAAATTCTAAGAGAAACTGTGTGTATGGAATCATCCTCTGAAAAGCATTTTTAGTCCAGTGAGACAAATGGAAGGATCCTGTGGAGGCTGCAGATTTCCTGCTGCAGTGGCTTCTGTTACAAATTGAAATAGCAGAAGGGGATAGAAGTCCATCTAAATGTATGACTGCAAAATGACAGCAGCAAATGGGGCTGATTCTTGTAAGGCAAGCCTGCCAGCCACACTTTTAAAGTGATGCCATCCACATTGCAAAACCAACAAAAGTTTATTTAGATATTTGGAACGATGTGTATAAATGTTTAAGAATGCGGATACTCTAGACTGGTGTATGCAAGGTGTGACAAAGTGGGTTTTTCCTCATGATGTCATACGCAAGCCGATGTGAGTCTTACTATTTAGCATGAATACTCTGTGTGCTTCAGTGTCTCTGTGTATTGCACCAATGCTTAGGTGGTGGGAATAAGGGTGTGTGACTTTTGCTGAGACACTCGGGACAGGTGAGGTGGATCCAGCTGCCTGCACATAGGCTATGGCCAGTGCCCTTCGTAACCTGAGACCCAGGAGGGGGATGCGACCAGATGATACTTTGTCCAGGAGAAGCAGCAACAAGTGTGTCAGAGGTCGGGTCGCTGGAAGCTGGGCAGTCTGCTGTTGGGACTCGGAGAGAGGGGGTCCACGGTGTCCGGCCTGGGGTCCCCCAAGATGGACTTTGCTGGAAGTCGCTGATTTCTGTGCTAACAAGCTCTGTTCTACGCTGTGTTCCTGTTGACTAATAAACCTTCTGTTTTACACCGCTGGTTAAGAGTCGCTGCTGACTGCAGAGTTGGTATGCAGAGCTCCCTGGATTTCCCAGGAGCCCCACCCGGGCAGACTCACTGTGGAAAGCACACGGTAAGAACAGGGATGCTCAATGCTCTGATGTCAGACCCAGGAAGGCTGAAGCTGTGTAAGCTTCTTGCCTTGGCAACAGTATGCTCAGAGAGAGAAGGCATGCTACCCCAGAGCAGTTCCAGAGCATCACCCTGATGACTCTGTGACACAGGGCTGTCCAGAGGAGGGGAAGCAAAAGGCCTCCCATTTGAGATGGCCAGCAAAATAACAGAGGCAGCTGGGCCAAATTTGAGTGAGAGGGGTTGCAACCTGGTGCATGGGGTCACTGTGCCACTCAGATTTGACACTTATTATTATTATTTCTCTAAGTTGTCAAGGAGAAGGCACTTCAAGGCACATGTGCAACCCCCAAGGAGATTACACAGATTCCTGGGACCCTGTCTGCTGGCTGCTCGGAGAGAGGCACACTGTCCCTGGTAGGGAGAGGGAGCCAAGGCAGACTCAGAGTCTGCCCAGCAACCAATAGGGAGTGAGAGGCCCTTCCCGGGAATTGAGAAAAGGGGAGAAGCCATTTTTGGAGTCAGTCTGGAGCCAGCCAGGAAAAGGGCAGGACTGGCTATGTCGGGAGCTGGTGAGTCCCAGGCCTGCACGCAGGGTTCCCCCTGAGAACAGGCCTCTAGGGACCTGACAGCAGATCCCTCAGCTGGGTTTTTCCTTCCCCACTGATGATTCCCAATTTGTAGAGTTTGCTGGGAAACTTCCCCAGCCAGGCTGAGTTCGCCCTCCAGCTCTCTAGGGGAGACCACATGGTCAGCTCCGCTCTGTCTGCTAGTCCAGGGAAGCTGCCTGTGGAGTGTGTATCTGGAAGCTGGGCTAGGAGTCTACAGTTTGGATGTTAGTGTAGTTGTGTAACCTACACCTTGAGCCCTACACCCCTTTGTGGTGAGGGGAAATCCTGGGACCGATGCAGCCTGATGAGAGCAGCCCCTCTGCAATGACTGAGGAGTCCAGAGTCATTTTCGAACCTGAGGATCATTCATGGAGTTTGTAAGTGCACCATGTTTTAGTTAGTTAGTCAGGGAATTTGTTTTGGGGACCCCCTACTCCCTGAACTGTGTCCTCAAACCAGGGAGTAAGGGTTTGAGGATTTTATAACCTGTGGAGGGATTTACCACCTTCTCCCACTTTTGAGTCCTTTGGGCTGTACTGAACCCAGTCAGCCACACTGCTAAACCACTGCAAAGAAGAATTTTGTAGTTATAGGTCACCAAGGGCCCCAGCAAAATACGTACCAATGGGACACTAATTTTGCATTTCCTACATCGAGTCACGGGTATTTTCAGTGTGGGCACCGGTGACCCTAAAAATAGTGTTGTACCCTGTTATGTTGTATTTGGCTCCTGTTTAATATAATTATTGTATTGCATATATTGTATGTGTTATTTCTTGGAAGTCTCCAACTATCTGGCAAGTAAGTGGAAATTACCCTGTAGTTAGAATTTTCTGCCCAAGCTGCCCTGGTGACTCAGCCAGGAAGGAGTGAGGGGGGCGGAGGCACTGCCAAATAATTTCGTAGGAAAAAAGAAAGAAGACACAACTTGCTGTCGGTTGGCGGGATCCAAAAGAATCCAGACCTGTAAGCGGATTGGCATTTAAAGGAGGTAACCAGGTAGAGAGAAGGCACTACACATGGTTTCGGGGAAATTGGGGATTGGGAGTGTGTTGGGGTCATCTTGCTGGCTGTAACCCAGTTTGGTAGAAGCCGCTGTGTGACTGGTGTGTTGCTGGAAGGCTGCTAGGATTAGAGCCAGCAGTGTTCAAACAAATTTTATAGTGGGGGTGCTGAAAGCCACTGATCCAAACTCTAAACTCTGTATATGAATGAAACCACTTCAAGCCTGCCACACCCCTGATTCCAGCCCCCTGATCAGAGCTGCTAGACCAGGGCTGCAGCTATACGTATATACTCAGGGTGTGACTTGTAGCATGCAAAGCATTGGCAAAGCATTGTGAGGCATTCAGAGTTATAGGGCTGGCAGCAACACAACCCTTCTCCGGTCTGGATTTGTACCTCCAAACCCCAGAATGTAATGAAGCAGCTCATTTTCAGATTTTTCTCTGGGCCCCCCAAAAACCTCTCTGTGGCTGTGGTGTGTCACTCTCAGAGGCCATATATATATATACTCACATCCTGACTGACATCCATAACCTCATTGACTACAATGAGATTATATATGTACGTTTTGTCACTGACTTCAGTAAGGGGGGATTGGGAGCCTGTTATGAACAGCAATAAAGGAAGAGGACATTTCTTCATCTGAATCACAGGCTCATCTTTATCCTTCATATAAAATGCTGATAATGCAGTTACACCAGGGATGAATTATGCAAATAATTGCCCCAGGTAGGAAAAAATCTTCTCCCTGAATCTGAATAATATTTTCTCTCCCTCCCCACAACTTTACAGTTCTGGTGTGTTACAACTGATTAGATTTAACATTTCTTTTCATACTATAGGGCATCATACACATTAAATCAAATCTCTCAGTCCTGGGATTAACCCATGAGTTCCTAAGAACTCCATTTACAGTACAGTAAACAAACAATGGAAATAAAAATTGTTTCTGCAGAAGTAATATATCAGACTAAATATCTAAATATCTGCAGCCTCCACAGGATCCTTCCATTTGTCTCACTGGACTAAAAATGCTTTTCAGAGGATGATTCCATACACACAGTTTCTCTTAGAGTTTGGTCTACAAGCTTTGGTTTTCTTTTGGGGTATTTACTTCCCTTGTAGTTAGTCTGTATAAATATCAACTAATTCCCTTTGTCTCAGACTTATATTTTAGTGCAATCTGTAAATATAGATACATGTGAATACTCACAGTAAGAGGGCAGGGAGTCTTGTTTAATGTTTAAAGCAGGAGGCTGGAAATGAGGGATCCTGGATTCTATTCCTGGCTCTGCCATTGTTTCTCTGTTTGACTTTGAGCAAATCAAATAATCACTCTGCTCATCAGTTTACCCAGCTGTCAAATGCGAATAATATCAACTTCACGGGATTATAGGTCGGCTTCTGTAAAATTTGTAAGGCACTGTGAGAACCTAAAAAGCAAAGGCTCAGTGTTATTATTTATATAATATTTATACATAATAACTGAGGAGGATTCAGGGTATATAGCTATGGTACATACTGCAATTCTTTCCCATAATTAATGGAAATGGAAATGCAGCACAGAAAAAAGTTCCTAGCATTTAAAAAATGGTGTATTTAATTTTGTTTGTTTAAAAAGCCTCAAAAAAAGTTAGTTCTTACAAAGCAATAGTTAGAGAAAGCACAAGTTGCTCTGAGTAGAATTTAAATAACTGGGCTAGCAGGGAAAAAAACTGATTTATTCATGAAGAAATCTTTTTGTTTTCTTTCATGATTAAATCCTGCCAAAAAACAGCACCTGCTTTGTACACTCAGCAAATCTCTGCACGCTGTTCCAAGGCCCAACTTCTTTTCTGTGGGTGAGAAGGGCCTGTCATTAGATAGCTGCTTGGATCTAAGCTATCTTCAATAACTTTCAAAGATGATATGCTATCAAGAACAATATTTAATTGTTTCTCAATACTGAGAATTCTACAGGTGAGTATCTCACTAATCCTACAAGGTCTTAGACAGGTACTTAATTTTAAGCATGTGACTCGGTCCCATTAAAGTCAATGGTACTACACAAGTTTTTAAGTTTTTGTAGGATTGAAAACTGAAGAAGTATTCTATATATATTGGATACAATTTTACTCCTTTTTCTTATGTTCCACTAGGTTATTATAGACACTTCCTGGACACTACAGTGCTAATAAACAATGGTCACATAAACACCACCCTATACCGGAAACCTACTGACCGCTTTTCCTACCTGCATGCCTCCAGCTTTCACCCTGACCACACCACACGATCCATCGTCTACAGCCAAGCTCTGCGATACAACCGCATTTGCTCCAACCCCTCAGACAGAGACAAACACCTACAAGATCTCTGTCAAGCTTTCTTACAACTACAATACCCACCTGCAGAAGTAAAGAAACAGATTGATAGAGCCAGAAGAGTTCCCAGAAGTTACCTACTACAGGACAGGCCTAACAAAGAAAATAACAGAACGCCACTAGCCGTCACCTTCAGCCCCCAACTAAAACCCCTCCAACGCATTATTAAGGATCTACAACCTATCCTAAAGGATGACCCAACACTCTCACAAATCTTGGGAGACAGGCCAGTCCTTGCCTACAGACAGCCCCGCAACCTGAAGCAAATACTCACCAACAACCACATACCACACAACAGAACCACTAACCCAGGAACTTATCCTTGCAACAAAGCCCGTTGCCAACTGTGCCCACATATCTATTCAGGGGACACCATCACAGGGCCTAATAACATCAGCCACACTATCAGAGGCTCGTTCACCTGCACATCCACCAATGTGATATATGCCATCATGTGCCAGCAATGCCCCTCTGCCATGTACATTGGTCAAACTGGACAGTCTCTACGTAAAAGAATAAATGGACACAAATCAGATGTCAAGAATTGTAACATTCATAAACCAGTCGGAGAACACTTCAATCTCTCTGGTCACGCGATCACAGACATGAAGGTCGCTATCTTAAAACAAAAAAACTTCAAATCCAGACTCCAGCGAGAAACTGCTGAATTGGAATTCATTTGCAAATTGGATACTATTAATTTAGGCTTAAATAGAGACTTGGAGTGGCTAAGTCATTATGCAAGGTAGCCTGTTTCCTCTTGTTTTTTCCTACCCCCCCCCCCCAGATGTTCTGGTTTAACATGGATTTTAACTTGAAGAGTGGTCAGTTTGGATGAGCTATTACCAGCAGGAGAGTGAGTTTGTGTGTGTATGGGGGTGGGGGGATGTGAGAACCTGGATTTATGCAGGAAATAGCCCAGCTTGATTGTCATGCACATTGTGTAAAGAGTTGTCACTTTGGATGGGCTATCACCAGCAGGAGAGTGAATTTGTGTGGGGGGGTGGAGGGTGAGAAAACCTGGATTTGTGCTGGAAATCACTTTAGATAAGCTATTACCAGCAGGACAGTGGGGTGGGAATAGGTATTGTTTCATATTCTCTGTGTATATATAAAGCCTGCTGCAGTTTCCACGATATGCATCTGAGGAAGTGAGCTGTAGCTCACGAAAGCTTATGCTCTAATAAATTGGTTAGTCTCTAAGGTGCCACAAGTCCTCCTTTTCTTTTTGCGAATACAGACTAACACGGCTGCTACTCTGAAACCTGTCATAGGTTATTATAGGTTATAGATGAGTTCTTATTTCAATACTTTGGTATCTCTTTTAGTATGTCTGTATTTTGTATAATTTTTTGTACGTAAAATGCAAGAAAGCTTTTAAACAAACAAAAGCTTTCGGGCATCTTAGCATCTTTTTATTAAATTTAAACTGAAATAAAAACAAAACCTATGATTACAAGGTATTTTCCCATTATGATTCTGAGGGTAGGTGGAACAAAACAGGCTGGTTCACTGCCACTGTCTGCTCCACCGTATTACCAACATAGCTTCTGCCACATTCTGTGTCTTCTCAAAGAAATCCAGTTGTCCACATGTAGGTAATAAAATATATATGGATATGAAACAGAGTTCAAGTTGGGATTTGCCCTATGAAGCTGTGATTTAAAGATACTTTTATTTAAAGATTTGGAGTGCTGTTTTAGTCATGTTGGTCCCATGAGAGACAAAGTGGGTGAGGTAATACCTTTTATTGGATTAACTTCTGCTGGTGAAAGAGACAAGCTTTTGAACTACATAGGGCTCTTCGGGCCCAGATCTGAAGAAGAGCTCTGTGTAGCTCGAAAGCTTCTGTCTAGGGAACATTACAAACATTGTCTCTGGAATGTCAGGGCAGTTCACAATCTGTTCCTTGTAGGTCCCAGATCTCCTTCGTGGGCCTCTCAAATTTGAATTGTTACACTTTTTTATGCAATTATTACATGCTACCCAGGCTCTGACTGCAGGCCACTAATACGAAAGAGAAAATGTCGGCACAGATTCTGCAAACTGTTCCTGCAGGTAGACCTTGGATAATTTCAGTGGGCTTCTGCGTGGTCCACCCTCATGCAACAGCCCACAAACCCTGGCCTTAGGATGAAAAGATTCAAGAGTCCCAACTAGCGTGGGTGTATTTGTTGCTTTTGTCTGAGCCCCTACATCTCAGTATGCTCAGAATAAGCAGTACTAGTATAAGCTCTCAAATATTTATGTATTCTGAACATAAATGCATCAGGCTGAAAAAGAATGTAAGCATCATTGTAAAATTTATTATGCATCTTTTGTTAGGTACCCTTAGGAAAAAGTTTACATTTGTCTAGAAAACACAGAATATTTTATCATTGTAATCTAAAAAAATCCCTCTGCTTCTATGTTTTTATTTAGATTATTAGCATATTTTTAAAGTTAGTAATCAGTGAGGCAAATGAACAATGTATAGAATGCAGACATTAATAGCTAATTTACACATTTTCATTGAAGGTCAAACGCTCAATATGCAATTTAGATTTAGAATCCAATTTTTGGGAAATTTATCCACTGTACAGGGGACTTTCACATAGGATAATAAAAGGAGCATTGATAGAAAAAGCAATTTGCTTTGTATTGTAGTCCCCTTGCAACTATTGAATAAATATATATTTGAATAAGAAATTTCTCCCTCCTGGACAGAACCCAGCACCACTTCTCCACCTGCTTCATCTTGCATAAAAGACATAATCTTCTCTTTATGACATCACAGTCTGCTACCATGGCAATGATTCTGATTCCACAAATGTATATCATTGTTGAATTAATTAGGAGCACTGCAGGATTAATTAGGATAAGAGGATGGCTGTAAGAAAACCCCTGTTTAAAAACAAATAATTAAAACAAGAACTTTAGAAAAATGATAAGAAGTAATTGTATTACAGAATGGAAGAAAGAAGTAGCTAAAATATGTATTAACTTAAGGTGCAATTCACTTCATCAGCATAAAGTTTGACTAATTAGGCGTTATGCAAGTGAAGTACATGAGAGAGAGTATGAAATCCATCCCTCCAGTCTGGGGGTCAATGTAAAATGCTGCAAACTGCTGTTCCTCCTTTCAGGATCACCGCTCCAGCTGATGCGCTGTAGCCATCATTCCACCATCTCATTGGCACTTGTGGATGGATATGCTGTATCTGTCTCTCTTGTGGCCTAACCAGTTGCTACTGCTGCTCTCTGCACGTCTATGTGAAATGGCCTGGAGATCCCATTTGCAAATGCTTGGTGGCTTCCCCCATGTAGTCCGTGCAAGGTTGAAATGATTCAGAGGACTTCATATGGGCCCTCCAGACCAAGGTGAGTTTCACCCATAAAAGGTATTTTATATAGATATTAAAAGAATGATGACATAGATGTATTGTGGGTTAATGTTATTTTGTTACACCAGGCATCATATCCTATGATTACAGCTGGTTGGAAAATATCTTGGGAAAAAGGACGATAATTTTGTGGACATTTTGACAAATTTGTTCCCTCTCCTCATTTTCTGACCAGCTCTACTTGCAGTAGGACAGTCTTATCCTTTAATTATTTTTTGAGGGGGAGCACTGAAAACTTGCCATCGAAATGGCAGATGAAACACGTGGAAGATAAGGAATAGATTTATAGCACAAGGAATAATGCCATGATATGTTTCTGCTATTGCCTTTAATATGAGATCAGGGGAAGGATAAGTGTCCCTTAAGTGAAAAGTCTGAATCCAGTAATATGTAGTGATGTCCTCCTTATACTCCACTATGACCTCCCAAGTAGCATCAGTACTGGCTCTTTTTTCCCTATCACATTTTGGAAAATGTGCCTGAACCACTTGTGTTAAGGAACTCCCTTATGTTCAAATCTGACTTAGTTTCACCTTGCTGGTCTGGCAAAGGCTTGGCTGTGGGCAAACTGTGAAAGAGAGCTCCACCAGATCTCTAGCTGACTTCTCCCTCCCCTCTCTTAGGCACTACTCTCTAGTTCTGGACTGCAGTAGGGGGGCCAACTTAGTTATAGGGTCTATACTTCTGTTTTTCTTCTCAAGAAGAATTACTCATCTGGTGAGAAAGTTTGAGCACCAGAGGCACTAAAGGCCCTCTTGATGTAGGTATCTCTGCACTTCAAAAGGCCATCATGCAAGTGGAAGGGACCTGAGTCACCCTCTAGTGTAGTAAAGGCAGGCGCAGCAATGGCAACACCTGAAGGAGCTCTGGGTTTGGTCCACTACGTGGCTGACCCAGTAGTTCTTAAAACCAATGAACCCTGGATGAAGAAATATATGAAAGGGAATTAATCCCTCCTTTCTGGTAGCATAAAAACTCAGGGCAAAACCCTGCCCTGCTTTGTCATGGTTGAGCAAGGTACAATATTTTTGATGTGATCTCATATCTTTGAGAAATATAGAAAAATGTCTCTAGATAGAAAGGTCAGCAGAGGCAACCTCACTATGAAGCTGCAGGCCTCTGCAGACTACTGATATCTATCTTGATAGGGGCCTGGATTAAATGAGTAACACTGGTAGAAATCTCAGATATGAGGCCATTTCCACAAAGGATCATGTATATCTTCAGTAGCCGGTAAGGAGTTTGTATGGCAGTAGGGTTGTCTACAAGTGAGTTGAGGGCAGGGTCTTTGGAAAAAATTCTTGAGAAGACCCTCAGATTTAAAAAGTGCAAGCTGATAATTCCCAGTGTTTTTTATTTTTCCATATTATTTTTAGTTAGACATTGCTAATATATTAATGTCTAAATAATATAATTTAGAATGTATTTTTATATTTTAGACACTTTTACTCCAACTTAAATATGTCCAACTAATATTTTACCAAAAGTTTCCATATTTCAGGGAAATATTACACTTACTGGGGGAAAACTCATCCCTACTTTAGCTTTACTTCAGTAAAAAGGGATATTCCAGGGATGAATATAGCTATCTATTTTAGCTACTTATCTGGCTTATTTGAGCACCTCATAGTCTTTAATGTATTTATCCTCTCAACACCCTGATGAGGCAGCGAAGTATTGTTTTGCAGATGGGGAACTGAAAGGGTGAGTCAGCACTTGTGCCATGCAAAAGCGTGCCATAACATCATTCCAGAACTTTTTTGGGGCACCAGAATGGGCTTCTCGTTCTTCTGATAATTGTAAGTAAAGAAAACAAACCAAGCCTCATCATTCCCCTTTTAATTCCAGGTATTCTTGTCAAAGCAGTGTTCTGACACTTCTTTTTTTAGGACTCAAATCCTCTAGTGAGTGATTCACCGATGGTCACCTCAAAGCCTATGGTAGAGTAGGGACTTGAACCAAGATTTTACAAGTCCCAGGCTATTATCCTCACTACTAGACCATCCTTCCTCCCATTGTTTTTACAGCTACCATAAACCTTTTTTATATATATTAATATGGCTCAGAATTGTTAATGGCTATAACACAATTCATGAAGGTAATATGGGAAATAGGAATACTGGCATGAGGGATACTTATACCTCACCTGATGAAGAAACACTGCAAAGGTGAGCGTAGTTAACAAATACCAGCAAATAATGCTCCATTTCTTTAAAGTAAAAAGAATGATCAGTTCCTAAAATCAAAGATAATCTGTTTTTGTACTGAAGGATGATAGAATATTAACTTTTCACAACTGTGAAAGTCCCTCTTAAATACTGACACCCTTTAAGTACTGTATGACTTTGGGGATATACCCAGAACTGAAGATCAAAAGAAACTGCAGCCTAAAATATAAATGGGGTATATGTGGAGCTTCACTTCCTATTTGATGGGAAAAAATCCCATATTTGCATGCAAAGTGTTTGAAAGGTTTTTGATTGAAGTACTATTTTACGTTGCTGGGAAGGGTTGTCTCTTTGTGCTAATGCCTGATTGCATGGAGAAAGATAATTTCAAATGAACAAAAGAATTAATGTGATTTTTATGTAAGAATTTTTGTGAGTAAAACATGTCTGTCTGCATATTTTACACCTACCACACTGTGGAATTTTAGCAACTGCCATACAAACACTGAAGGAAAAACGTAGTTCAAAGACAAGAGGCAGCGAGAGAGAGAGACTGAAAGATGAGAGGTCAGTGAGTAGGAGTTGTTCTATAGTAGATCTCCTTTTAGAATCATTTGAGAGAGAGAGGAACTGGGAGCCAGAGGCTCATGCTGTCGAGTGATCTCACTATTCAAGTGGAACATCTATGAGCAGTGCACATTTCAAGAATGCTTCTACCCACTACTTTATATCAGTCATCTGTCACTTCTCTAACAGAAAGAATACTCTCTTGGCCCCAGTGCACTTAGTCTGCTCCTTGAGTGTGATCATAATAAGTAGATATGCCTTCAGCAACTCCCCAAAGGCTCAGATTTCCTGCCCCGGCCCCTTTTAACTCACTGGAGGAAACAGGCAGAGATACCAGCTGGTTTAAGTCAGGTCTGTTACAGAGCTACAATTTCTCTGCCAATTATTGCATTGACAGGGCCCAGATGTTCTCCTTAATAGTCCAGTCATCACTCTCATTATAAAACTGTGCAGTTCATTGGTTTGAAATTGGGCACATAGATTATGGCTTTGGTTGTAAAATTCTGTTTCAGATGAGGAATTACATCGATTTGATGATTTTTGATTTAGAGACTATCAGACGTGAAATCTTCAGGGTTTCTGACAACTTTTGTGCAACTCTGAAATAATAAAAAAAGAGACTTTGAAAACAATTCAGTCTCTGTTAGCATATTGTTACAGTCCAAATAAATTAAATCTGTGAGTTTTATGAGGATTGGCAGAAAAAGGGGAAATTGGGGTCTGAGCCTGAACATGGAGTTAAGCAGATGTCTCCAGAAGTATTTAACTGCTCAGCAGTTGGAGGTAATCCATGTATTTTGTTGTGATGGTGGTGCTGTCATGTGGAAAGGTGTCCACTGGAAAATGGACCGAGTTCCCCACTTCACTGTGCACACACCAAACAGCTACCCATTTATTATTATTTATTGAACAATGCCATTGTGCTCAGCAACATTTAATGCACACAAGAAGACACAGTCCCAAAGATCTTATGCTGAGATTTTTCATCACTGCCTAGGGGATTTAGACTTCCAATTCCAATTAAAATTAATAGGAATTGGTCACCCAAATACCTTAGGAAGCATTGAAAATCTCAGCCTTAAATCTAAACTGAACAGATATAGGTCTGATGAACAGGGGTAAATCCTTCCCCTTCCCCTCCCCCTGACTCCAACAGATACTGAGGATCCCATGCAAAGCACCACCAGTGTACAATGTGGGATTTTTGGAGCCCATAGAATGGATAACACAGAAGGAATCTGGAAATAAGGAAGAGATCCACTTCCTATTGATCCCAGTGGCGCATTAATCTGTGGTGCTAGCAGATGGAGTTGTGGCTGCAGATCATCCAGTTAAGAGAAAGGAGAAAGGATAGACCCTACCCCTGTGGAGATGCCCAGCACATTTAGTCAGGCTGTGCACAGGAAAATATAGTTAGATACTAAAGTTAATGTCCAGTCTCAAAGTGAGTAGAATTTTCTATGTATTTGTCTCTAGATAGGTGATAGCATTCCTTGCATTTATGTAGTTAAGGTTTTGATGATAAGGCAGGGATTCCACCACTATGTTATATATCCTCCCTAAAATTACAGAACATGCTTGTTAGGCACAAGATGAATTTTCTTAATTTCCAAATAAATCCATTCATAATTTAATTAAATAAAATTAGTTTTAAAATGGGAAGCAAAAGGACACAAGGAGAACACTCTGGCCATCAAAGTTAAGAATAATAGTTATTTTGAAATATATTAAGAACAATAAGAATCCTAACACTAGCATTGGTCCATTACTAGCAAGAAATGGTAGAAATGTCAAAAATAATGCAGAAAAGGGGAAAGTGTTCAATACATTTTTCTATTCTGTATTTTGGGAAAAAACAAATGATGATATCATGATGAAACACTTTCCATTCCAATAGTAACTCAGGAGGACATTAAACTGCTGCTACTAAAATTAGACATATTTAAATCAGCATGCCGAAATAACTTGCATCCAAGAGTTTTAAAAGAGCTGGCTTAGGAGCTCACAAAACTGCTCATGTTGATTTTCTGTAATCTTGGAACATGGAGGACATTCCAGAAGACTGGAAGAAAGCTAATATCTCTGTATCTAAAAAGGTTGAATAGGATGACCCACATAATTATAGGCTTGTCAGTCTGATATTGATCCTGGGCAAGATAATGGAGTGGCTCATATGGAACTTGATTGATAAAGAAGTAAAGAATGGTAATATAATTAATGTCAATTAACATGGGTTTATGGAAAATAGATCCTGTCAAACTTGATATCTTTTTTTGATTAAATTACAAATTTGGTTGATAAAGGTAAAGTGTTGATATACTATATTTAGATTTCTATAAGGCATTTTACTTGGTACCACATGACATTTTGATTAAAAACTAGAAAGAAAAAATAATATGGTGCACATTAAAAGGATTAAAACCTGTGTAACTGATAAATCTCAAAATATAATTGTAACCAGGGAATCATCATCGAATGGATATATTTCAATGCTGTTCCATAGGGATCAGTTCTTGCCCCTACACTATTTAACATTTTTATTAATAACCTGGAAGAAAACATAAAATCATCACTGATAAAGTTTGCAGATGACACAAAAATTGAGGGAGTGGTAAATAATTAAGAGGACAGGTCAGTAACACAGAGCTATCTGGATTGCTTGTTAAGCGGGGTGCAAGCAAACAATATGTATTTTAATATGACTTTATGTAAATATATACATCTAGGAACAAACAAAGTAGTCCATACTTACAGGATAGGGAACTTTATCCTGGGAAGCAGTGACTCTGAAAAGAATTTGGGGGTCAGGATGGGAAATCAGCTAAACATGAGCTCCCAGTGCGATGCTGTGGCCAAAAGAGCTAATGTGATCCTTGAATGCATAAATTAGGAGTAGAGAGGTTATTTTACCTGTATATTTGTAAGTGGTGAGATCACTGCTGGAATACTGTGCCCAGTCCTGGTGGCCACAATTCAAGAAGGATGTTGATACATTGGAGAGGGTTCAGAAAAGAGCCACAAGAATGATTAAAGGAGTAGAAAACATGCCTTATAGTGATAGACTTAAGAAGCTCAGTCTATTTAGCTTAACAAAGAGAATGTTAAGGGGTGATTTTATTACAGTCTATAAGTATCTACCATGGGGAACAAATATATAACAATGGGTTCTTTGACCTAGCAGAGAAAGATATAACACAATCCAATGACTGGAAGTTGACGCTAGACAAATTCAGACTGGAAATAGGGCGTAAGTTTTTAACGGTGAGAGTAATTAACCATTGGAACAATTTACCAAGGGTCATGCTGGATTCTCCATCAGTGACAATTTTAAAATCACAATTGGATGTTATTTCTAAAAGCTATGCTCTATGAATTATTTTGGGGAAGATTTATGGCCTGTGTTACATTGGAGATCAGCCTAGATGATCACATAAGAATGTCCATACTGGGGCAGTCTTTGACAGATCCTTCTGGCAGTTGGAAATATAGGGACAGCCAGAGCATGGGGTCATGTTCCTGACTGCCTTGGCTAATAAACATTGATGACCTCATCCAATTCCCTTTTTAACCCATTTGTACTTTTGGCCTTTACAACATCATATTGCAACAAGTTCCACAAACTGACTGTGTTTTGTGTAAAGAAATATTTTCTAATGTATGTTTTAAACCTGCTGCCTATTAACTTAATCAGATAATCCCTAGTTTTTGTATTAGATGAAGGGGTAAATAACACTTCCTTATTCACTTTCTCCAAACCATCCATGCTTTTATAGATCTATATCACATCCTTGTTAGTTGTCTCTTTTCTAAACTCAATGGTACCAGTCTTTTTAATCTCTTCTGGTACATAAGCTATTCCATCCTAATCATTTTCAATTATTTACTAGTCCTTTCTGGCATTGGAATCTATGAATTCCACAAAGAGCTGCTGTCAGGGTTCCTTCCCCATTCTGAACTCTAGGGTACAGATGTGGGGACCCGCATGGAAGACCCCCTGAAGCTTATTTCTACCAGCTTAGGTTAAAACTTACCTAAGGCACAAAGTCTTTGCCCTTGGATTAGGTAAAATGCTGCCACCACCAAGTGATTTAACAAACAATCAGGGAAAGGACCACCTGGAGTTCCTATTTCTGCAAAATATCCCCCCAAACCCTTACACCCCCTTTCCTGGGGATGCTTCAGAATAAACAAGATGAGCACAGACCAGCCTGGGATTTTTAAGACCCCAAAACCCCAATCAGATTCTTAAAAAAACAGAACTTTATTAGAAGAACAAAAAAAGATAAGAGAACAACTCTGTAAGATCAGAATGGAAGGTAATCTCACAGGCAGTCAGATTCAAAACATAGAGAATCCCTCGAGGCAAAACCTTAAGTTACAAAAAGACACAAAAACAGGAATACACATTTCCTCCAGCACAGCGAATTTCACAAGCCAAACCAAAGAAAACCTAATGCATTTTCTTGCTAGATTACTTACTAACTTTACAGGAGTTGGAGGGTTTACATCCTTGATCTGTTCCCAGCACAGGTATCACACAGACAGACAAAAGCCTTCCTTCCCCGTCCAGATTTGAAAGTATCTTGTCCCCTCATTGGTCATTTTGGGTCAGGTGCCAGCCAGGTTACCTGAGCTTCTTAACCCTTTACAGGTAAAAGGACTTTGCCTCTGGCCAGGAGGGATTTTATAGTACTGTATAAAAAAAAAGGTGGTAACCGTTCCCTTTATATTTATGACAGCTGCCCTCTTTCAAAATGGCTATTACCTCCCATTGTTCCTAACAGGAGTGAAGCCAAACTGCCATGAGTTAAAATAGTGGCTTATGACAGCATATCATTCTCCTATTCACAGTCACTTCACCTTATCTTTACTCCACCTACTCTCAGTAGTGTTGCCAACTCTCTAGTCTCCAGGAATTAAAGATTAATCTTTAATTAAAGATTATGTAATCTGATGAAACCTCCAGGAATACATCCAACCAAAGTTGACAACCCTAGCTCTCAATACTCCCCACTTTCATTCCCTCTCTCTATTCCCCTTCCCTACTCCCTTTACTTCCCTTCCTTCTATGTCCCCTCTCCTTTCCTTTTTCTTTCTATTTTGTTAATTGCCCTCCTAACAAAACCCTACACAAAGAATTTAAAGATCCCGAGCCCCCTCCAGCCCACCTGAAAACAAATCCATAGAACTAACATGACGTTTGCAAACTATCCATCGTTCTGTTTTTTCTGCTTGCCAGTTATATCCCTTCCCCCGCCCTTTATTCATCTTGTTTACTTAGACTGTAAATTCTGTGCAGTCAGGATCCTTCTATTCTGTGTACAGAGCCTAGCATAAGGAGGGTCCCATATGTAGTGGGCCCATAGGCTCTACTGCTATACAAATGATATATAACAATAACATTCGACATAAGTAACGGTATCACTGTCTGATCCTATGTAATATATGTAAAAAGAAATTGGCTACATTAATTATTTGTTTAGAGTTGTTCCTGATTGCATGATGAATTATATAAGGTAAGTAACTAATTTATAAATTAAGTATGTATGTAACTTTTAAAATGCATGTATGTAATTATTTACTTTGTACATGAATTCTTTTATCATTTCTCGTGCAAGTATTATAATTAATGCTATTTTAAGAGCAAATGAGTCTTAAATTGCAGATGTCTTTGAAGGCATAGAGACTTCATTTTGGAAGAAGGTGGTAATTGAAATAATTGAACCTCACATTGTAGTTGAATTTGCCTCCTGCTTCTTCCTTTTAACAGTCACGATAGACTATGGAATTAATTCCTTTAAACTTTGAGGCTAGATTAGTTTTATGTAAGTATCCCTCAGGCAAAGGTAAAAGATGGAAGAAAAGCTAAAACAGGATTTCTGTGTTTTCCCAATAAGTAGCTTCTGTTAACATTGTCCATTCTGAGATGATTTTTTGGATATGGTGAAAGGGAGGAGGCAGAATGTGAGAGGATATGTAGTGGAGGTCCTCATCATTGGGGCATCCTCTGGCAGCCTGGTTCAGCACCGCCATTGCTTCTGTGCCTCAGTTTCCCTGAGTGAGGGTTTTAATGAGTCCACTAAGGCTTGTATATTGAACAGTGCCTCTTCTGGGGTCCAGTTTATTCAACCCCCAAAGGCAGAACATCATGCAAATAAGCCTCCCTCTTGGCTTCTCTGGCCCATACCAGCCTAACGTCCAAACTGTCTTTATAGTTTCCCTCTTTAAGGCAGGAGTTTCCCACAGCTTTCTTCCGGGAAGCTGGGCTGTGGGCTTTAACTGGCTTTTCCTCCAATTGGACCACTCAGTCCTTCCATCCTCAGGTAGGGAGGGTTCAGCGGGCAAACCTTCCCCTGCTGTTGACTTCTCCCTGCTAATTCAGGGTCCCTGCAGGAGCCTCTTGTTCCCTGCAGTTTCTCCAGGCATCTGCTCTGCTGTGAAGGAGGAGGTAACATTTATGTGGGCCTCTACTGCCAGCTCATTCATCATTTTTTGGGTGAGAGGGGAGATTGGCCCCACCGTCTCTGCAAGGCTCCAGGTCCTAGGCCTTTAAAGGTATAGTTAAAGGATTCTTTCTAACTGCTACTTTTTTCTGTGACCCTTTCCCTCTCTCCCCATATCTCCTCAGGCCTTGTGATCAGATCACTCAAAATTCTTAAAGGGCATGACAGGGAGAGCTGACTAATAGGAAGTACTGCCCTTAAGGGGCTGACTACTCCATCATAATATTTAAAAACAACAACAAATCATGATCTGTTTTTTGACTTTTTAACTCCCCTCTACTCCTCTGCCAGTGTGTGTGTGATAACTTCAGGGGGAAAAGGCAGCCTATAAAGCAGACAAAAATGCACACCTGTCCCTATCTGCTTAGATAGACACCCCACTTTCTTTCTCCTCACCCCTGAGAAGGGACATGCCATACATTTCCTATTACTGTCTTGGCCCAGCAGCATCATTTCCCTGCCTCCCACTGCTTTGGGGCTTCTTCTTTGCCCAGGCCCCAGTTTCCTCAATTACCCCTTCCCCTGCCTCCTTCTGCCCCAAGCCCCTCTCTCTGCTATAGGACCATACATGTGGACAGGTCTTAATGACAGGGAGGTCTATGTCCTCAACCCCAAGCTTTTTTCACAGAGTTCTGCTCATGTGCCCAGTCCTGAAAATTGTGGTATCAGAGAAGCTTCTCATGTTATCTTGACAGCTCCTCCTGCAGGCACCAAAAGCCTGTGACTTGCAATCAATTTGTGAGAGTCGGCAACACCACCTGCCCTGGCTGTTTGGAGGGGACCCTTGCCCAGCACTATCCCCAGGCTGCAGGAGCTGCCAAGTCCATCACCTTTCACTGAGTCTCTGCTGCTTCTCACAAGTCCTGGATCCTCTCACCACCAGAGCCATGGTGTGGCAGCCCTTTTGCCTGTGCCGATGGCTTCAATCTCATTGAAAACAGTGGGAGGCAGCAGCCACTTTATTAAGGGCAGCCTCACTTCCACATGAAGATAGAGTAGGGAAGTGGCGGCCATCTTGCTTGCTTCAGCCCCGTTGACAGTAATAGGAGGTGGTGGCCATTTTGAATAAGGAAAAATGTGCATGTTGGCACGTTTCATCATGTTTTCATGAGACAGATAAAAATACACCCCAACATCGCTCGTTGTGATAACACAGAGTTAGCAATACTGAAGACGATATCTTTTCAAGAGCCTACGTGTACAGCGTGATTGTTGTGAGACTCTAACAGCATCATTGCTTTGGTGAATCACTGGGTCAGATTAATTCCTGGTGTAACTTTGTTGCCCTAAGTGGGGTTACACTAGGGATTAATATGGTCCCATGTGTTAGTTGTTTAATAATATTGTTAATTATTTTTTTCTCTTTCAATACCTTCCATCTAATATTCACCAATATTAATGGATTAAGCTTCAAAAAAGTAGTATGGTTGAGAAGTATTGTAATGATCCTGCTGGCTCTTAATACTAGGTACTTCTCCTCCACACATGCTAAGTTGGAGGGAAAGGATCTAACCAGTGCAGGGCATCACATTACTCTGTTCATCCTTTGTGCAGTACAGTGCTCCATAGAGCACAGGGAAAAGAACAAATATTCTGGGGTTTCTAGGGGCCAGACGCAGCAGCCTGGGAATCAAATAGCTGAGAGTGAAAGCTGGGCAGACACACAGACACTTGCTGGCAGAAGGGAAGCAGACAGAAGTCATGCACAATGCCCTGCAAGCAGGAGAGGTGGGACAACTGGACATGAGAATAGCTGGAGAACAGCACATATGGGCCCCAAAGAGGTTGTGGTTGTGAGGTTGCGGATTGAGCTGTGGCTGGTGGGATTTTGCAGGTCAGTGCTTGATTGACTCTGGAAGAGGGACACACTGGTAGGAGCATCCCTGGACCACTAGGCTGAGGAGCCCTATTAGAGGTTAACTTTATGCCCTCACTGGACTGCCACTAAGGGGTGGGTTGGAAATACTTGGTTTGATCTGTATTGTAACTGTTAAAATAATTATGCCTCGTGTAATTACACCTTTTATTTTCTGGTAGCCTGCTTTTACTTCCTCAGTACTTGTGGGTGTTTATGGGAAGTGACTGAGCCCTAGAGGCTGAAGCACCTAATGTATGGAGAGTCTACAGTGCTTGCCTCTGAGCTCTTGGTACATTGGGAATGCTACCAGACATCTAGAGGGGGTTGGGGCACCATGAGACACACACCTTCATTCTGCAATGGGCTTCGCTACAGTGTTATCAACCATGCATTACAGATTAAGAAAGTGAGCTTGAGTAAAGTGCCTTACTCAAGGTCACATAGGAAGGCTGTGGCAGAGCTAGGAATGATATCCCTGGCTCCTAGTTCAAGGCTTGGGTGACACAACTGTCCTTCTTTTCCCTATTTCACTGGACTGATTTGTAATTAGTAATAAAAAATTGGAAAGGTTTGTTCCACAGAGGATGGTTGATATGTGCTGAGTTGTGATATGTGTCTATTCACAACCTGAAACTAAACACATGTATTAGTTCAAGATGTATTTTTAGAGAGATTTGCTTTAATTATAAATTGTCTACTGACATATCTGTATAATAGAGCTTTTGTATTCAAACATGTTAGAAGGTGGCTGAAAGCCTGTAGAGAATCACAGAGTCAGTTAATTGATGGAGCAGTCTGGCTGAAGGAGGGGAGGGCCACTACCTGGAACAGCTGGCTGCCCTAATGATTGTGAAAAAGGATACGGAAGATGAGAGAGAAGTCTTGTATGCAGTCATTTCTGTGAAAAAGTCTGTAAGCGTATAAAGTAGTTCTTCCCTTTCCTATATTTATTGCTGATGCAGCTTGTCTTCCTGCCTCCATCATCACCTGACAGCATTGTAAAACGTTTTGGGGAACCTACCTGACTTTCATTTAATCAAGGGTGATATAATTCAGGTTTCTACTGCATTACAGTGTATTGCAGCTTTCTTGTCTAGTTCATACTGCAAAAGGTTTGTATCATTTATACAAGCTGTTGACAAGTTCCATTCCCTGGGGAATGATATGAGGCTCAATAAACCTGTTCAGTTAGTGTGAACCAAGAAATGGCACCATGCAAAGAAAAATCCATTGACTTTGTGCGACATTCTAATAGCAGACAGTTCTCTTTCTGAATGAAAAGTTATGCCAAAAACAGAAGAAGAAAAGACTTTTGACTGAAACTGGGGGAAGCAGGTAAAGGAAAAAGAAACTTGACATTTATATTTGATTGCTATGGACCTGACTCGTATCTGGCAGGTTGGCTAAATCTCCTATTAAGTGACAAAAAATAGAAAAGAAACTGGAAACATTGATTATTTTAAATATTTTTTCAATGCCTATCCCTCTTTCCTTTTTTGACTTTTAATTTCTCCTGATTAATATGGAGATTTACTGCAGTAGGGTGTGCTGGTTATAGTTCTAAATAAAAAGAAATAAATTCTTCTTATTTATATATGTTCAGTCCAAGAAAATGCAAAAAAAAAAAAAACCCCCCCCAAAAAACCCAATACATATGCCACAAAACTAGTGCATATAAGCCCTGAACCAAAGTCCATTGAAATCTGTGGAGAGACTCCTATTGGTTTCAGTGGGCTTTGGATCAGGCCCTGAGAGAGAGCCACGATTAGGGAGTCTGGTTCTGCCTCTCTGTGGAAAAAGAAACACGGTAAACTCACCGCACTTCTTTTCTGGCCTCTGTCCTTCTGTGCCATTGTGTTACCCTGCACTCTTCCACTGCTTGGGGTGTCTTTTTCAGACGACCCAGTCAGAAAGCAACAGGTCCCTGTTAATAAAGTGATAAATGCACTTACTGCTTTTCAGCATACTGCCCCCCATTCTGTGACTCTGATTTAACGGTTGTGGTGGATAAACCAGCATGAGCTCCCAGTGTGATATTCTGACTAAGAAAGGCTAACATGGTCCTTTGGATGTATAAATGGGAATATGGAGTAGGAGTAGAGAGGAGGTACTACTGTGTTGAAAATGGCGTATCTCAGACACAACAAGGAATAAGATGTTAATAAAACCCTACTTCATGGTTACAACATTAAACAGGTAAGTGTGGTCCAGGATTTCATGTCAACTTACGTCTGGCTTAATCCTTTTGAAACAGTCTCCATTAAATTTTTTTTAACTTTTTATTAAAGACAGACAAAGAAGGAAAAACAGGTGTAGCATTTGAAATGTAAAGTATTAAGGAAGGCTTTCAATTTAACAATATGCCTTATTACATTTGCCTTGCGCTGTAGAGAGTTTTTAAAATGAAAACATTAACATGTAACATGGTTGCTTGCAATAGCAGGGGCTGGATTTGATGGCCTAGCAGGACTCTTCCAGTCCTATGTTCTCTGTCTGACAGTCTTTTAGATGGTATTAAAGATGGTAATAAGTGTCCTTTTGGGGGAAAAGAGAAGAAGCTGAGATGTTCTGGAATGGCTGTTGTTAATGTCTGATCCTGTTTCCTTGAAGGTAAAATGAGAAAAACACACAGGGAACCAAAAAGGGAACCAAAAAGAAAAGCAAAGATAGCAAATGCAGCTTTTGTCTTGGGTGCTGACTCTTATTTGAAATCTCACGGCTGGAGAAAACATAGGCACAGCACAAGATCTGAGACATGGCGAAATTGTATCAGCATCAGTGTCTTTAGGGCATTGCTTTTAGTTGCCTCTCTGGCCACAGGCTCACAGCAGTGTTGTGAAATATGCATTCTTGGCCTGCTAAACCTACTCCTGGGGGAATTCTGTGACACTGTGCATGCGCAGAATTCATGTGCCAGACAGATTTTTTTCCCCACAGAATATATATTTTGCTGGAAAGGTGCTGCAGTTACTCCTTTTCCCCACCATGGGCCGCTGTGGTGACAGAACAGAGAACAACTGCTCCCAGGAGGGAGCCGCCCCAGCTGCGGATAGGGAAGAGAAAGAAGCTGCCTTCCTCGCAGCGCTTTGCCTGTGGGGCCAGGACAGGAGGCACGGGATGTGGGAGGGACGGACAGCATGGGGCACATGGGACTGCAGGGATAATTAACCATCAAAACAACTTACCAAAGGATGTGACAAATTCTTCACCACTTTGTCTTAAATCAAGGTTGAATGTCAGTCTAAAAGATTTGCTGTAGCTCAATGAGAAGTTAAGGCCTGAGATATGCATGAGATCAGACTAAATGATAATAATGGTCCCTTCTTGCTTTGAAATCTATAAGCAGATAATTTCTTTTACAAGGGAAGAGACATGGTTGGAGCAGGAACTCTTGTTCTCTCACTGGAAGGGGCATGTATGGTGGCTGGAGAAGTCACACAGAGACCTAGATGGATGGAGAAGATAAGTTCTGTGTTTGAGACTGCCGGATGGGGTAACAAGGAGGGGTGAAGAATCCCATGAACCAGCAGAGGAAGACTTTGGTCAAAGAGGTGAAGAGAGCTTGGAGACTGGACCAGGTACCAGCTTCCTTTTCTTGGGGTCAGAAGCAGGAGATTCCAGCAGAAGGCAGGAGGAGCTCCCCTTTGCTCCATTGGATCAAGCAAGGCACTCCCTGAAGAGAGCTGGTGCCTGAGAGTTCAGTGTCTTTAGGGCTTCCTGGTTCCTCCTGGTTCTGTTTACTTTTTTGAATTTTGGTTCTCCCGGAAGGGGAGGAATTTTTGATTTAGCTGGAGAGCTAAGCTACATACCAGCAAGGGGAAACTGAGTCAGCAACTGTGCTATCATGGCAACAAGATAAGATGTCCTTGTAGTGCTCCATAGCTGCAAGATAATCATTTTACTTTATATTTATTATTCATGACCTCATATCACCTATACCTTTGGAGAAAATGTCAAGGAGTCCAAGCTTCTGTTTGGGAATTCCTATGTAGGGTGTCAGGAGTAGTCCTTGAAAATAATTGAAAAGCTCAGATTCTAAACTGCCTTTTGTAACACAGCTCCCTTTTCCTGTGTATGCACATGTGTATGCATGCATGTGCCCATATCCCGAGTCTGCTTTCTGTGTATATTCAATGGAACCAGATCAGTTTCCTCCTCAAAAGTCTCATTTCCAATAAGCTTGATTCAACAAAAAGCCCATGGAAGGTAAGTAGTTAAACTCACAAATGCTACTGTGTATTAAAGTCACTCAAGTGGCAATAGGCTGGGGGATTGTGACACCAGGAATGGGTGATCATGTAATTAAAGACTGTATCACAATGCATATGTTCAATGGGGCCAAATAAAGCTTGCACGGGCATCCTTAATCCTGGCATTTCCTAACTTTTTATTGAATGACTTTGCAGCCTTAATTATTTTTTTTAACATAGAGATACAAGAGCTCTATGTAACTCGAAAGCTTCTCTCTCACCAAGAGAAGTTGGTCCAATAAAAGATATTACCTCGCCCACCTTGTCTCTCTAATATCCTGGGACTAATACAGCTACAAAAGCATTTCTTTTATAGTTTTTGGTGTGTAAGGTAATTTATAATCTTACACTCCAGCCCCATTAAAGGGCAGCAAGCACATAGCTGCTCTGCTTCAGGATCAAGGCAGGAGCCAGATTGTGATAATCTGGTGCCTGGCTCCCCCTTCATTCATAGGGGGAAGTAATCTGCACCAACCCTTGTGTTTAACCTTTGCACTGGCTGTAGTGCAGTGTCACTCACTCCCCACCCACCGGGTGGGACAGGGAGTAGTAGTCCCCCTACAGCAGCTGCTGTCACCCCGACCCCCTCGTGCAGCTTCTGGTGATGTTGGCTAGCCAGTGCAGCGGAGTAAGGAGGCTTCTTATCCTACTTTACTCCTCTGTGCAGGTTTTTAGCAGGGCTCACAACTGACCCAAATGGGACTAGTTCAGACTCCTTTATGCTTCTCTGATTATTTTGCTTTGCTGTTACTTCAGGTTGGCACCTTTCCATGTGCCTATGGGCAGTGGGAAGGAGAGAGGAAGGAGACCGTGACATTAGGCCAACATTAGACCAGCTAAACTAATCTAGTGGAACACATTTTTTTTTCTACTAAGCTTACCAGTTAGATTTTTTTTCTGCCTCCCTGGTGATCATGACTGGCAGAAGATTTCAAATCCCATTTTCAAAAGCAATGAGATGATGAGTAGGCAATTGGACTCTCTCCAAAAGGTTGTGATCTCTGAAGATTAAAAGTTTGTGCGTTTCAACTCCAGATCAAGAATGCCGAATGTGAAAGTTTCAGACTGAGGCCAAATAAGAAATTCCATTTGGCACAACAAAAGAAATCAGGTCATGAGATTTATCATGAGAGAGATGGCTCTGATTTAATTGGGAATTAAGTTAAGATCACTAAAACCACCTTACTTACAATTTAAGTAGGATTTTAACATCAGTCTTCAGAAAGAAAAGCTAAAGCATTTGAATTCAAATCCTAATTAGGTTGTATCACAGGGAGGTTTAGTGATCTTAATTGCTCTCCAATGGATATATGTTTGCATCACAGTATTACCGGCACCCAGTGCCGAGAGGCTGAACAACAGCTTGAGTTGGTTCATTACCCGGTGTGCTACACCCAATAATCACAACGGGGTGGAGAAGCAGAAAAGTTTATTTGAAGCTTCAAAAAGGTACAGGGAGATTTGAATCTCAAATCCTGTACAACAGAGCAGGAAGTTACACAGGCTTTTATACATCCTTTTTCCCAGCATACTTATCCAATAGCAAGCTGCTCCAAGTAAGTATCCATATAGCCAGCCAATCCAGTTCCCAGCTAGTTCCCTGATTCTCTGTATCATTTGTTAAACTATACATAAAGCTGCTTTATTCAGCATTGTTCTTCCATATCTCCCCTGTTTGGCCTTGCTTAGTTTCAGGCAGTCTGACTCTGCAACATACTGTTGCAGATTCTCAGCATAACTGCTGTGTGTGCCTCCAGGCGGGGGGGCCAAGGACACTTGGGCCTAGCACGCAGAGCTGCTGCGAGTGCCTCCAGGCAGGAGGGGGGGGGGCAAGGACACCGGGGCCTAGTGCGAGGGGGCTTCATCGACACTCGTGGTCTTCCATCCCCTCGAGTTACCTAGTGGCCATGCCCCAGTGTTCCCAACAACTCCCCCCTTTGAGAACACTCAACAGCCTTGGCTCTGAGTTTTCTCACTTGGGCTACTTATTTTTTTACAATATGACTTTGCATAAGCACTTTGTGATAGCCCTGAAGAGAATGACTTATTAACTTTTGCAAAAGGGCCCTGACACATGATACCGCACAGCATAATACCAGTAATACAAGCAGTACAGGAAAGAGAAATTTCAATAGCAGGCTAAATAAACCACCAAGCCAAGACGACAAACCCCAGCCTGAAAACAAGGTTTGCAACCAATCGTTCTCTGGGGCAGTATAGGCAACCTGTGCTCCGGCTCGGGCATGGGCCTCAGCCTGTACCACCTTTTCATAGATCTCATAATGCTCCCGATATGCACAATTTGAAAATACCAATACAAAGAATAACAATGTTACCCAATTAATTATTACCAGAGTCTTCCCAACCCAAGGTCTCCAATACCTGGGTGGGCCCATTTTAGCATTAAGGTGCCCGCTATTTGTGTCTTTTAAACAGTAGCTTTAGCCCGAGATCGTCACTAGATGAGGAGTCAGCAGGTTGGACGGTCCACTGTTCTGCTGACGAGGGGGCAGGTACTGCCTTCAGACGAGAGTGATGGATCCAGTTCTTGTGTCCCTCGATCTTTGCCGCTGTATGGGAGACCAGCAGGATGGTATAGGGTCCTTTCCACTTTTCCTGAAGAGGCTCGTCTTTCCAGGTGCGAACAAGCACAGAGTCACTGGGCTGTAAGGAGTGAACGGGAGAGTCCAAGGGGAGAGGCTGGGAATCCTTGGTATACCTGTGAAGAGACAAGAGAACAGCAGACAGGGAACACATATACTGTGACAAAAAAACATTACCCAACTCCCATTCCCCTGACAGAACCGGGGTGCCATTCATAGGCCATGCCCTTCCAAACATAATTTCAAAGGGACTGAGCCCTAATCTACCCTTTGGGAGAACGCGGATACGGAGTAGGACGAGGGGCAAGGCATCAGGCCATCGCAGTGAGGCTTCTTGGCACACTTTTGAGAGATGCCGTTTAAGGGTCTGATTGGTACGCTCCACTACACCACTGGCTTGCGGTCTCCAGGGCGTATGGAGTTTCTAGGGGATCTGTAAGGCATGTGAGATGCTTTGAATGATTTTTGACGTGAAGTGTGTCCCATTGTCAGATTCCATCCACAGGGGGAGTCCAAAGCGAGGAATGAGCTCCTTAACAAACTTGAGGGCCACTGTCCTGGCAGTGCAGTTACGGCATGGGAAGGCTTCTGGCCATCCGCTGAACCGATCCACTAAGACAAGGAGATATTTGAACCCTTGAGTCCGGGGAAACTCAGTAAAGTCTATTTGCCACACTTGTCCGGGGCCCGGAGTGGGTTCTAGGGCAGCTGGTGGCACAGGATGTCCCGGTCGGGGGTTATTCTTTTGGCAGACTAAGCAGTCCGCTTGTACCTGGGCAGCCAGGGGTCGGAGTCCGGAAGTGATAAAGTATTTTCCCATTAGCTGGATAAGTGCTTCCCTGCCAGCATGAGTGGTTTGATGTAGTTTCTGCAGCACTGGCCGGATTAGGCCCTTTGGTAAGAGGACCTTCCCTTCTGGGGAATGGAGCCATCCCTCCTTTTCCCGGAGACCGAGTTTGTCAGTTAGCTGTCTCTCCTCCCCAGAGTACTGAGGGGTTGGAAGCTCCCCTACTGATGGGATAAGGGCATGCATATGGGCGTTCTCAGCCTGAGGGGATGGCAGGGTGGCAGCATGCTTAGCCTCTCTATCTGCCCGGGCATTACCTCTGGCCACATCTTGATCCTCCCTTTGATGGGCTTTACAGTGTACCACCCCCACTTCCGAGGGGAGTTGTACGGCTTCTAGGAGCCGGAGGATTTGGGGCCCGTACTTGACTGGGGAGCCTTGGGCTGTCAGCATTCCCCTTTGCTTTCATAGGCCAGCATGAGCACGCAGCACACCAAAAGCATACTTTGAATCAGTAAAAATGTTAACCCGCTTTCCTTTTGACAGTTCAAGTGCACGGGTCAGGGCTATTAGTTCGGCAAGCTGGGCAGAGGTCCCAGCAGGCAAACCTTCAGCTTCCACAGTGTCATGGAGGGTCACAACAGCATAACCCGCCCTCCTTTGCCCATCTATTACAGTACTGCTACCATCAGTGTACCACTCATAATCTGCATTTGGGAGAGGTACATCCTTTAAATCCGGACGGCTGGAGTACTGGACATCTATGATCTCTAAACAGTCATGTTTCTGTTCCTCTGTTTCTGGCAAGAGAGTGGCTGGGTTAAGGGAGGGGCAAGGCTGTAGGGTGACTTCAGAGTTCTCTAACAGCTTAGCCTGGTACCGAGCAATCCGAGCCTGAGTGAGCCAAAGCCCTCCCTTTGCATCCAATAAGGCTCGGACCATATGGAGAGTATAGATTTGCATAACCCCTCCCAATGTTAGCTTCTCGGCTTCCTCAAGCAATAGGGCAGTAGCTGCGACCGCCCGTAAACATGCCGGCCAACCCTTTGCAACCTGATCCAATTGCTTAGAAAAATAAGCCACAGGACGCTTCCATGCTCCTAACAGCTGTGTAAGCACTCCTAGGGCCACCCCCCTTCGTTCATGTACATACAACTGAAACGGCTTAGAGAGATCCGGCAGGCCCAGAGCCGGGGCTTCCATCAATTTTCTTTTCAGGATTTTAAATGCCCTGTCAGCCTCTGGGGTCCAATAGAAGGGGTCATGATCTGCTCCTTTTACACAGTCGTACAGGGGTTTAGCCCACAGTCCAAACTCTGGGATCCATATCCTGCAAAAGCCTGCCATACCCAGAAATGCCCTGAGCCGCTTACGGTTACTTGGGGTAGGAACTTGTCAGATAGCTTCCTTTCTTTCGCTTGAAAGCTGACGCTCCCCTTGCCGTATGTGAAACCCGAGGTACCGTACCTCTGGGAGGGCAATTTGAGCCTTACTCCGTGCTACACGATATCCCCGGAGTCCAATAAAATTCAGGAGGCTCACGGTGGCTTTAAGGCAGGGTTTTTGGCCCACAATGGCAATTAACAAATCATCTACATACTGCAGAAGGAGAGCCTCCTCATTATCCCACTCCTGTAGGTCCCTGGCCAGAGCCTGGCCAAAAAGGGTGGGAGAGTTTTTAAATCCCTGGGCCAACACTGTCCAGCAAAGTTGCTTTTTAACCCTTTTTCGGTCCTCCCACTCGAAGGAGAAGATCTCCTGTGATGGGGTGGCAACTGGGATGGTAAAGAAAGCATCTTTTAGATCAAGGACTGAAAAATGGGTATACTGTCCCCCTATAGAAGCCAATAAGGTGTACGGGTTAGGGACAAGAGGGTGCAGAGTCTTAACCCGTTCATTGACTGCCCTTAGGTCCTGTACCAGCTGATACGTGCCATCAGGCTTCTGTACGGGTAGAATGGGAGTGTTCCAGGCTGACTGACATTCCCGGAGAATCCCATACATTAGGAATCGATCTATAGTTTCCTGTAAACCTTCTCTGGCTTCCCTCTTGAGTGGATACTGTTTTACTTGCACTGGGCCTTTCCCTGGTATGAGCTGAATAGTAATAGGGGTCTGGTGGGTGGCCTTTCCTGGAATCCCTGATGCCCACACGAGGGGGTATACCTGGTCTTCCCACGGACTCCATTCTGGGGCTTGCATGGCTGAGGGCTCAACTGCAAGGGTCATGATCCAGGCATTCTCAGGGGGTAAGGTAAGGGTTATTTCATCCTCAGTAAAATGCAGGGTGGCACCGAGGCGACAAAGTAGATCCCGTCCCAGCAGAGGTGTTGGACACTCAGGGAGGTATACCAGCTTGTGGGATATAGTCCTGTCTCCCAAAGCACATTCCGCTGGGGCATACACTGGGCACTTGGTGTCCCTGCCTGTGGCTCCCACCACAGTAAGGGAATCTGCTACTGGCAACTGAAGAGGCTGATTTACGGCAGTTCGGGCCGCTCCAGAGTCCACTAAAAAATCTATTTCTGAGCTTCCCACCCGCATCTTTACTCGGGGTTCCGGGGGTAGGGTGGTCCGTCTCCCCTGACACCCCTATTCCTGCTCCACCATCGCCATCATAGGGGCACCCTCCTTTTCTTTCCTCTTTGGGCACTCATTTTTCCAGTGTCCCTCCTGTCGACACAGGGCACACTGGTTGCGACCCAGTCGTCTCTCCTGCAGGCCCAGACGGTCGCGTCCACGGCCCCTTCCACCCCGGCCACTTCTCTTAGTGCCGGCCTGTAATGCTGTTACCATCAATCTCACTTGCTTTCTCTCCTTCTTTGTCTCTCTCAGACTATAAGCTCGGTTTGCAGTCTCTAAAATTTGTGCCATGGTCATACCCATTAAATCCTCCTTTTTTGTAACTTTCTCTTAATATCAGGGGCTGCTCTGCTCGTAAAAATTCCCTTAATAATTGACTCAGTTGCCTGATCATCAGGGTCTGCATTAGTGTTCTGTCGAATGGTGTCCCGAATACGCTGTAGAAAGGCCCCTGGGCTTTCTTTTAAATCCTGCATTACTTCATACGGCTTTGCCCAATTATTATGTCGGACAGCCGAGTGACGGAGTCCATGTAAAAGCAACTCCTTATAGGAGGTAAGGCGGGTCATATCCCCATGATCATTTGGATCCCACCTGGGGTCTGCTCGGGGGACTTGTGCATCCAGGTCAGGGACATTAATACGATCCCGGTCATACCGTCTCTGCGCCTCCTCCCTTGCCTTGGACACAACCTGTTGTCTTTCAACCTCAGACAATAGGGTTCGCAGGAGGACGTTACAATCATCCCAGTCCGGCTTGTGACTACTGAGGCACCCCTCAAAGACTGATATAAACCTGCTTGGGTTGGTGGAAAACTCTCCTGCCTGTGCTTTGAAAGCAGCCAAATCCACAGGATTAAAGGGCACATGAGTATAAACCTGCATAGTTGTGGCAGGACGCCTGTCTGATCCAGACCGGGCGACTTTAGTTTCGGTGATTAAAGGGTATAGGCCAACCATTGGGGACTTACAAGGTGTGGGTGTAGGGGCCGAAGGGGACACCGGCTCTGCCATTACAGTGGGGGTGGGGGTCTGGGGACTAACATTAGCTGCTACCGAACCAGTTGGAGTCAGATTACAGCGCTGTAAAATATCTGGTCGAGTACATAAAGTCAGAAACAAATGCGCATACATATGTTCATTCCATTTCCTTGTTCTCTGACAGAACAGGAGTAACTGAAGGATCGTGTTGTAATTAATTGACCCTCCTGGTGGCCACCACTCCTGGTCCTCTAGTTGATATTGAGGCCAGTCAACTGTACAGAATCGTTTTAATTGGCTCTTAGTCATCGGATCCGCACCAAATACCTTCCAGTTTGCTAGAATGCACTCTAGGGGCGTACACCGTGCCCTAACCTCTGAGCTCTGTCCCTGTCCCATACCTACAGGGTAACTCTGGGCGTCCCCAGGTTCCAACAGAGCATATAATCCGGATTTTAAAAGGTTCCTACCTTATCCAAGGGACCGGTTCTTCACCGCCGTCCTGCAGCTGCTCCTCCCCCAGTCTAAGGGACCGGTTCTTCACCGCCGTCCACAACTGCTTCTCCACTATATGAGTGCGTTGCACCGTTGTGCCCTCTGGGGTCGATCAAATTGCGTCTCCTCTGAGGCCCCCGATGAACTCACCGGTGCGCGCTGGGCGTCGGTTCTCGCCACAATCCTCGACCTCCAGGAGGGGTCCGGGCAAGGCTAAATTGCAGCCTCGAGCCCACCCAGGGACGCCAAAAGCTGTTGCCGGCACCCAGTGCCGAGAGGCTGAACAACAGCTTGAGTTGGTTCGTTACCCGATGTGCTACACCCAATAATCACAACGGGGTGGAGAAGCAGAAAAGTTTATTTGAAGCTTCAAAAAGGTACAGGGAGATTTGAATCTCAAATCCTGTACAACAGAGCAGGAAGTTACACAGGCTTTTATACATCCTTTTTCCCAGCATACTTATCCAATAGCAAGCTGCTCCAAGTAAGTATCCATATAGCCAGCCAATCCAGTTCCCAGCTAGTTCCCTGATTCTCTGTATCATTTGTTAAACTATACATAAAGCTGCTTTATTCAGCATTGTTCTTCCATATCTCCCCTGTTTGGCCTTGCTTAGTTTCAGGCAGTCTGACTCTGCAACATACTGTTGCAGATTCTCAGCATAACTGCTGTGTGTGCCTCCAGGCGGGGGGGCCAAGGACACTTGGGCCTAGCACGCAGAGCTGCTGCGAGTGCCTCCAGGCAGGAGGGGGGGGGGGGAAGGACACTGGGGCCTAGTGCGAGGGGGCTTCATCGACACTCGTGGTCTTCCTCGAGTTACCTAGTGGCCATGCCCCAGTGTTCCCAACAACAGTAATGTTATGATTGACAGTCACTGCACTAGAAAGGGTCAGGACTGAGGTACAGGGGTGCTGGAATTCAGGAGAAAAATCAAGGAAGCTTGCTCAAGCCTGGCCATTCTAGTGATGTGCATGGCATTTGGAATTAAGGAGAATTGTAGGACTGATCACCTTCCATCTTGGCGACAAAGGGTGGGTGGGGCAGGAAACTGTCATTTTCTTCTTCATCTTTGGAACACTACTTTAGGATTCATGCTGCCCTGCCATTTAGTCATACCAGGGAATCAAATGCCTATGCTATTAAAGCATGTCCAGTGAATTCTCCTAATATACACAGGTAATTTCAGTAACACATAGTATATTTTTTATTTACTAAAACTGGAATTTTTAAAGAAGCCTAAGAGAATGAGGCATCCAAATCCTGTAGAAATTCAATGGGAATTGTCCATCTTATGTTCCTTTGGAAATCCCAACTGAAGGGTCACATAATTAGCTAACTTTATTAAATACTAACATGTTCAAATCCCCCAAAAAAGAATCAGCCCAAGAAGACCTGGACAGTGTTTGGACTTTGAAGCCTTTTGAGGAAGAGGATTAGCATTTTACAGAAATTTCTTACTCTCTGCTTTCTTTTCCTCAGTACACCTCAAAGATTTTTCTCAAGTGGAATAAATGCATCACAAACAGCTAAAAATACTCAAACTATTACAAACACCTACACTCAGTATAAATGTAATCAGAACAATTCAAAACCATGTTTTATAACCTTAACAGTGTGTGCAAATATGCCTCAGTAAGTCTCTCAGGGATGGGGGGGGGCACTTTTTTCAATGTTACCATCAACTTTAGCCTTTGTAGAAATACTACATTTGGTACACTGCCTAGAGACATTATGAAGTTCAAAGATAACATTATTAGTTTCAGAAAAATGTGCTCAGATCATGAGTGCTGATTTTTCATTCTCTCCCTATTCCTCCATGCCAGTGGCACTCCAGATCCAGGGAAGCAGTGATCTGTTTTTTTTTCCTGGTTTGGGAGCCACATTGGTATCTCCGTTTCTGCAGGAATTTCTGATGTAGAACCTCGGAGCTTCCGCTTCTAGGTTACCTCATAGAGATGTTTTAAGCCTGAAGCTGACCCCTGGAAATTTTTGTCTCTGATTCCTTTATCTGATCTGCATGGGCTGACTTGTGCCTATGTGAAATACCAACAATTGTGGTGGGTCACTGCACGTGAATAAGGTACCTGCCTTAATAATATTCATTTTTTATATATTAGGTCCATCTTTAAGATGTGCTTGTTTCTTTCCCCATGCAAAAATGCGTGAGGTGCAGGTGTACCTCAGGGTTTGCATCCAACATCCGGTCATCTGGCAGTTCCACGTGCAGTTCTAGTAATAGCTTTGGAAATCTTCTGGGCTTGCCAAATGGTTATGTGCAGGAGGTACTGTCTGAGCAGACTTGCCCACTGGAGACTAATGTTTGGTCTACTCCTGATTTCCAGCAATTAACACTTATTGATTTTTTTTGCTTTTGTAAAACTGCTCCGATATGATTTTATGAGGCCTTCTTTCTGAAAATGGATCATTTCTCCATGTAACATGCCACATGTGCAAAACCAGCAAAGCCTGGAGGATGCTGTTTTCAAACGCACCTAAGTGTCTTAGGAACCTGTTGGAAGTCAATGACACTTGTGTTCCTAAGCTACTTAGGTGCTTTTGACAATTCCACCCTCAAAGCTTTATCATGTGGTTCAATTAGGGCTCAGTCCCATAGTTAAAAAATTGCGTATGTCTCCCTAACTGGCAACCTAGCAGCTACTCCTAATCCTCTACAGAAAGAAAACTTTTGGAGCTGCTCTGTAACAATTTATGACTATCCTATGTTGGCCTGGTTATTAGGATGTTTACTTTATGACTGTATTGGTATAGTTTAAAGGGGGCTGTCAGGAACAATAAATGTGAAGAGGAAGAATGGCTCAAAATAAGTCATTTATTCACAAACAACTTCAGGGTTGTTAAAAGACAATGCCAGGACGGGGAGAGGCCTGAGACCTCGAGAGATCAGAAGAACTATAGCAGAGTTTAAAAAGGAACTCTCCCTCAAGAGTGGGTGATAGTTGTTTGGGGGAAGCAGGCTGAGACGCAGTTCACCCACAATCGGTGTCTGAAGAAGTTAGGCTTGCTACGTTATCATCAGGGGACGATATGCCTTTAGGTAAGTTCAGCATGCTTGTGGACTGTTTTACAGTCCTTTTTCTCTAAATACTTTGTTTCTACTATGAAAATAAACAATACTTTTGTTTTCAGAAGGCTGACTGATCACTGTGTACAAGTTACCATAGAATCCCAAAGGGAAGACTCACAGGTACCAAAACTCAGTCAAACCTGGGTAAGAACGGTGGATAAAAGGGCACTGCAGCCCAGGGTCTGATCTAAAGGTGGGACCATTGCGGAATTCCACCCCAGGAAAGATAAAAGCATGAGGTCTAACACCTGAGGGGGTTGTACTCAAAAGAGATTTGGAAGCCCAGCAACCATGACAGACCACATTAGGGATTTCACACTGCCCTGCTCCTTTCGATTGCCTGATATAGTTGATGATGGGAACAAAGTGGTTACCAGTGGTTGTAAGGCATACCCAGTAACTTTTGCTGAAGTCCTGCCTTAAGGTTCATGCATTGTATCATTCAGTGTTGGCCTTTAACTGCTTATTCTGTACTTGTTAGGCACACAGACATGGAACACAGACATCCACTGTGCATCAGAGAGAATTTTGCTGAATTGGTAATTCTAACACATGCTTGTAATGTGCTTGTGAAAGTTGCTATATAAATACATTAACCAAAATAAATATTTCCACCATAATTTTAAATAATGCAGGATTGTTCCATTTTTTACCACAATTCTGAAGTATTTAGAGCTCTGAAATTCATGAAATAGGTTATATGGGAAACATATTTAAACCAGAGACCTTTAATAAATAATACCTAAGAGCAATTTTTGCAGAGGCTGTGCTGAGAAGCAGAAAAGAAATGTTTATGTTTTCTCCATAATTCTGCTTTTATGGTGTAGGACATGTTTTCAAAATGGCCTTTAATTTTGTGCCCACAATCAGTAGTGAGCAAGTAGTGGACTTTTGACATCTAACTACCTGCAGATCTGATAGATATGTAGGGCCTGATTATGCTCTCATACTCATGTTTCCTGATTTACACTAAGAGGAAAACTGGTCCCCTAAAGTCTACCCACAATGAACCACAGGCACAAAATTAAGGACTGGATTAGGGTCTATTTGAAAATTTGGTACCAAGTTACAGGACCAGTCTTCATCCACCAAAAACAAATTAATAAGAAAAAGGAGGTGCTAGAACATTATTTACAAAAATCAATATTCACATGTAACATGCAGTCAAGCCACATGAATTCTTTTTCTTCTTTTACTTCACTTGAGCTCAAAACAAGGTCCTTCGCTCTCCTCCTGAGATGCATACGAATAAATAAATGCTTCATTTGCTATGTGCACTGCACTTTCACAGCATGAATCAAATACTTGCAATGTATTCAGACCAGAGTGACACTCACAAAGTTATTTGGTGTGTGTTAGAGAGCGGAGAAATTTTCTCTTGAAGACTTCTGCTTCCTTTCAAGTAAGCTGCAGGAAGGATTCAGGCAATCAGCCATCTCCCCCGATGTTTAAAGGGGGAATAAACATGGAGCAATAAAAGGCCTCAATTGACTTGTATTTAGTCCAATTATCTAATATGCAGATTGTTTTTTTGTTAGTAGCTCATCATTGTGCTTATTGAGTCCAGTTCTGGTTAGTCAAAAGGATATAGTGGAGGAAGCACAGTGCTATAATATTTGTTTTCTATTTTGAAGAGAAGCACATGATGGGAGGCAGAGAAGAAGTATGAGACTGAAGATGTAGTTATGATGAGATCACCCTAATTATTACCCCTCAATGCTATAGTTGTGTGTAACTAGAAATGAAGAACAGAGTGATCTATGACCACTACAGGGGAAAGCTGCTGATAATGAGCATTAGGGAAAATGAATTGAGTTCAAGGAATAAAAGGCAGACATTTAATCAGCCTGGCTCACTACATGCCTGTGAACTTCTTATTAGCTTTTCAAGTGTAATTATATGTGCAGATGCATGAAGATGAATAAGAAACCATTTTACTTTTAGAAATGCTAAGCAGCAAGGTTTTGGTGTTGAAATGGGGTTCTATACATTGTGAATTGCTTAGACAGATCACACTCTTTTTTCACATATAAAATTGTGCTGATTAAAACCCTCTGTACTTCAAAACAGATGTCTAATTTGCAATTTTTATGTTAGGCATTCTGCACAACAGCATTGGTTTTATTGTGTTTTTACAAAATGGATCATATATCCATCTGAACTTTGCCATTGTTGCTGAGCATAATGGATACATTTTGCTGACTTAGTGGCTGTATGCTTTTGTGAAGTGTTTTTCACATAAAAAGCAGGTGCATGTGTTCATAAGAACATCACAGGAGTTCTGTGTACATCATTAATTGCCAAAAATCCTTTGGTATTAACTGCCATTCTGTTTGTTACCATTTCCTTGTCATAGAATCATAGAATATCAGGGTTGGAAGGGACCTCAGGAGGTCATCTAGTCCAACCCCCTCCTCAAAGCAGGACCGATCCCCCATTAAATCATCCCAGCCAGGGCTTTGTCAAGCCTGATCTTAAAAACTTCTAAGGAAGGAGATTCCACCACCTCCCTAGGTAACGCATTCCAGTGTTTCACCACCCTCCTAATGAAAAAGTTTTTCCTAATATCCAACCTAAATCTCCCCCATTGCAACTTGAGACCATTACTCATTGTTCTGTCATCTGCTACCACTGAGAACAGTCTAGAGCCATCCTCTTTGGAACCCCCTTTCAGGTAGTTGAAAGCAGCTATCAAATCCCCCCTCGTTCTTCTCTTCCATAGACTAAACATCCCCAGTTCCCTCAGCCTCTCCTCATAAGTCATGTGCCCCAGCCCCCTAATCATTTTTGTTGCCCTCCGCTGGACTCTTCCCAATTTTTCCACATCCTTCTTGTAGTGTGGGGCCCAAAACTGGACACAGTACTCCAGATGAGGCCTCACCAGTGTCAAATAGAGGGGAACGATCACGTCCCTCGATCTGCTGGCAATGCCCCTACATATACATCCCAAAATGCCCTTGGCCTTCTTGGCAACAAGGGCACACTGTTAACTCATATCCAGCTTCTTGTCCACTCTAACCCCTAGGTCCTTTTCTGCAGAACTGCTGCAAGCCATTCGGTCCCTAGTCTGTAGCGGTGCATGGGATTCTTCCGTCCTAAGTGCAGGACTCTGCACTTGTCCTTGTTGAACCTCATCAGATTTCTTTTGGCCCAATCCTCCAATTTGTCTAGGTCCCTCTGTATCCTATCCCTACCCTCCAGCGTATCTACCTCTCCTCCCAGTTTAGTGTCATCTGCAAACTTGCTGAGGATGCAATCCACACCATCCTCCAGATAATTTTTGAAGATATTGAACAAAACCGGCCCCAGGACCGACCCTTAGGGCACTCCACTTGATACGGGCTGCCAACTAGACATGGAGCCATTGATCACAACCTGGTGAGCTCGACAATCTAGCTAGCTTTCTATCCACCTTATAGTCCATTCATCCAGCCCATACTTCTTTAACTTGATGGCAAGAATACTGTGGGAGACCGTGTCAAACGCTTTGCTAAAGTCAAGGAACAACACGTCCACTGCTTTCCCTTCATCCATAGAGCCAGTTATCTCATCATAGAAGGCAATTAGATTAGTCAGGCATGACTTGCCCTTGGTGAATCCATGCTGACTGTTCCTGATCACTTTCCTCTCCTCTAAGTGCTTCAGTATTGATTCCTTGAGGACCTGCTCCATGATTTTTCCAGGGACTGAGGTGAGGCTGACTGGCCTGTAGTTCCCAAGATCCTCCTTCTTCCCTTTTTTAAAGATGGGCACTACATTAGCCTTTTTCCAATCGTCCGGGACTTCCCCGGATCACCATGAGTTTTCAAAGATAATGGCCAATGGCTCTGAAATCACATCCGCCAACTCCTTTAGTACTCTTGGATGCAACGCATCCGGCCCCATGGACTTGTGCACGTCCAGCTTTTCTAAATAGTCCCAAATCACTTCTTTCTCCACAGAGGGCTGGTCACCTCCTCCCCATGCTGTGCTGCCCAGTGCAGCAGTCTGGGAGCTGACCTTGTTCGTGAAGACAGAGGCAAAAAAGCATTGAGTACATTAGCTTTTTCCACATCCTCTGTCACTAGGTTGCCTCCCTCATTCAGTGAGGGGCCCACACTTTCCTTGACTTTCTTCTTGTTGCTAACATACCTGAAGAAACCCTTCTTGTTACTCTTAACATCTCTTGCTAGCTGCAACTCCAGGTGTGATTTGGCCTTCCTGATTTCACTCCTGCATGCCCGAGCAATATTTTTATACTCATCCCTGGTCATTTGTCCAATCTTCCACTTCTTGTAAGCTTCCTTTTTGTATTTAAGATCAGCAAGGATTTCACTGTTAAACCAAGCTGGTCGCCTGCCATATTTACTATTCTTTCTACACATCAGGATGGTTTGTCCCTGTAACCTCAATAAGGATTCTTTAAAATACAGCCAGCTCTCCTGGACTCATTTCCCCCTCATGTTATTCTCCCAGGGGATCTTGCCCATCAGTTCCCTGAGGGAGTCAAAGTCTGCTTTTCTGAAGTCCAGGGTCCGTATTCTGCTGCTTTCCTTTCTTCCTTGTGTCAGGATCATGAACTCGACTATCTCATGGTCACTGCCTCCCAGGTTCCCATCCACTTTTGCTTCCCCTACTAATTCTTCCCGGTTGGTGAGCAGCAGGTCAAGAAGAGCTCTGCCCCTAGTTGGTTCCTCCAGCACTTGCACCAGGAAATTGCCCCTACATTTTCCAAAAACTTCCTGGATTGTCTGTGCACCGCTGTATTGCTCTCCCAGCAGATATCAGGGTGATTGAAGTCTCCCATGTGAACCAGGTCCTGCGATCTAGTAACTTCCGTTAGTTGCCAGAAGAAAGCCTCGTCCACCTCATCCCCCTGGTCCGGTGGTCTATAGTAGACTCCCACCACGACATCACCCTTGTTACTCACACTTCTAAACTTAATCCAGAGACTCTCAGGTTTTTCTGCAGTTTCATACTTGAGCTCTGAGCAGTCATACTGCTTTCTTACATACAGTGCAACTCCCCCACCTTTTCTGCCCTGCCTGTCCTTCCAGAACAGCTTATATCCATCCATGACAGTACTCCAGTCATGTGAGTTATTCCTTGTCTTGCTTTCCTCTTTTACTCAAGAACAGTAGAACTTTTTCTTTCTGTTGAATTTGATGTTTCTTTTAAACTGCATCAGATATATCCAGTGCCAGCAAAATTGTGCTCACATTATTCATGCAAAACTACCATTAGTATTATTATTATTAATTATTATTTATGCAGCAGCTAAAAGTATGATAGGCACTTTACAGCTGGCCTGAAATAGCTTGCAGTGTAATTTCTGATATGCTAAAACAAGTGAGAAAAAACAAATCATAAGAACTTTTTTCTCTATGATTCTAGGAGGAAGATCATACAGTTATTCAGTAACAATACATGCACATTTTAATGGTGTATGCCTGGCTTGATATGAGTGGTTAAACATGGGGGAGGCCTTATTTCTTGGAAGACAGGGTTAGGGAGGTAAATAGATCAGCAGGCTGAAAACTGAATTGCTGTGCTAATTAAAATAGGTAAATGGGTCCATGAGCTAAGAGACAGAATGTCTGAACTAGCTAATCTAAGGGGAAGGAAGACCCAGGGAACCATTTACAAAGCATAAGATAACAATGGACAAGATAAATCTGGAAGGTAGAGATGAGGTAAAGAGTAGATTAAACATGGACAGTCTGTAGACAAAGCACGCAGAACAGGGATCGATTCCTACAAAGTAATCAAGACAATCCCAAAATGTGTGATGCAATGTGTAGCAAATGCAATGAGATGTGTAATGTATATAAAGGAAGAAGGTTTCTATGTAACTTTGGATCTGTGATTTACCCTGCAAGCACCCCCTGAGTTTGAGTCAGATCAACTTAGTGTAGCGTTGCTGTAAGACAAATAAAGAGACCTGAGTGACGAAGTCTGGAGTCAAACCGAGAACCTGAATGGAAAGAATCCCAACAGATGGATTGATTCTGAGGAATGTTTCACATGATCTAGGCAAGCAGGATACGGTCCTATATGAGCAAATAGGTGACTACTGTGACAGACTTCTACAATATCCTGAAAAAACATTATGGAATTAAGATAAACTTCACTGAATTAAGTTAAACCTCATTGAATTAGGGTTAATACCTTCAGGGTACCTTGTATTAAAATGCAATTGTGTATGTGGCGTTGTGGCATTGTATGTACCTTCTCTAGGTGGGATGGAGAATGCTAATATAATTCCTCTGTTATCAACACTTTGAAGCTACATCCCTGGAAAGGTGAGCATATACTAGTTCAATCTGGATTCCCCAGGGGCCAATAGACAGAAAAGGATTTTTGGATAGTCTGGTTTTAAACTGGCTCAGGGCCTTCTTCCTGATCCAGCAAATGGACAGGAACACTGGTTTCATGCAGAGTCCCAATTCTTAGGAACAGGTTGGAAGAACTGGCCCTAATGAGGTCTCATAGTACTGCGGGCTTGTTCTGAGCTGAAGGTGTGATGAACTGGTAACCACCAGGAATCTCCTTGGGTGAGTGGGAGGAGGGGATGAAAGGACTGTTCCTGCCAGAATCCATGTTAGGGTTGGGGTTTCTTCTGGTAAGCTTATTAGCATGTGTGTAGAGTCTTTCATTGTTTTTCATGTTTTCTCTGTAATGCTTTTGCCTTAAGACTAAAGTGGGCTTGCTTAGGAATTGCTATGTGCTAAACTTATATCTGTAGCAATTACACTTGTTAACTGTCTCTGAAGAGAAAGTAAGCAGGTGTCCTTCAACAACGGGTGTCTGTGCTGGGAAATACACAGTGGAGGCAGGGACCTGTGCGGCCTGGAAATACCCCAGTCAGAAGGGAGAGGGGCATATGTATTCACCCAACAGAGGCAACAGTGGGGAGCTGGAAGTTTGCGATTGGGTGCCCCACTGGACCACTGAAGGGAAATATAGGTGCAGTTGACCTGAACTGTGACAACTATATCAAGGTACTCCGATTGTGGTCCATGGATCAGGAGAAACTTTAATTTGTCTTTAAACATTTTTAGAGGGAAGTAGGAGACTATTGTTGGAGGGATTGTGGGGAAAATGTTGGATAATGGAGGGAGAATTTGAGGGAGCTGTTGGAGGTTCTGTTCTGTACAAGGTTAGGGAGGAACTTCCACACCTAATGATCAGATGAGAAAAAGTACAGAGATACATTTAGGAGAATGCAACAGAGAGGGTGACCTGGATTCACAGAGTCTGGTCTATGCCCAGCCTGCAACCAGTCCCTTGGGAGTGACTTCTTTAGTGTGCTGGGCCCGGGCCCCGAGGACCTACGAGTTCTACAGGGCAGGTCTGTGGACTCCGAGACTGGGCCTTAGGGCACCAGGATCCCTGTCTTGCTTTGTGTCCCTGCAATGAATCCAGCCAAGTCAGATGCCTGTGGGAGACTTGTAGTGTACCCCTTCAGGGCACAATGCCCTCAGTGACTGTTTGCAGCAATACAGGGTAACAATTAATTTGTCAGCTGGCCTACAGAATCTGAAAGTCCCTAGCTTATCACAGAGAGGTAAAGGTTAAGCCATAGTTCACCCTAGCCAAGGCAGTGCAATGAAAGCTGTTATCAACTCCATTTCTGTCTGTCTCTTTGTCCTTACTGCCAGGTGAGAGCTGCTGAGTCCCTTCAAATGGTAGCATTTATTCCATCCACCTGACACATTTTCCTCTTTATTCTTCAGTTGAATTCATATGTTCTGCTGTTGGGGTTTTCTGCTGATAGGTGCTGATCGATCAGTCATTGTGTGTGTATGTGTATCATTGTCTCTCTGGATCCTCTCTTGATATGGGCCAGTTTCAACCAGTTCTTTAATAATCTGGTCCCGACCTAGGGTCCTAACAGGGGCAGAGAGGTCTGCCACTGGGCCAGCAGGGAATCCAACCACAATATACTGACCTTACACGAGTGGGAGATACCATTCTCTCCACCTTCCTGGGTCACTTCCTACTGAGATTCCTGAAGCTGCAGTCCATAGGGCATTGGGGTCCCTGGGCTCCTCAGCGCAGGTAACTCCCTGGGACTCCAGCTCCAGCAAGTGCCCGGTCTCTATCTTGGGATCTCTGGCTCCCACAGGCAAAGGGTGTAACAGCTCCTGGTTTGGCACCTCCACCGAGTGTCTTTCCTCCTTGGTGGTCATCCCAGACTGAGATGCTCTCCTTTATATGAGCACAGCAGTTGGAGCATGCCCAGCATGGTCTGAGGGGTGGGATTTCCTGAGCCCATAGTGTGGGTTTAACCCTTTCCTGGCCAATGCGGGGTAAAGGGTTTGACCCTTTCCTATCACAGTGACACATAAGAATGTGAGATTGGCCATACTGGTCCATCTAGCCTAGTATCCTGTATTCTGAATGGCCGGTGCCAGATGCCTCAGGGGGAATGAACAGAACAGGGCAATTTATCGAGTGATCCAACCCCTTTTGTCCAGTCCCCGTTCCTGGCAGTCAGAAGTTTAGGGACTCAGAGCATGGGGTTGCGTCCCTGACAGTCTTGGCTAGTAGCTGTTGATGGACCTATCCTCCTTGAACTTATCTAATTATTTTTTGAACCCAGTTATACTTTTGACCTTCATAACATACCCTGTCAAGAACTTCCATAGGTTGACTGTGCATTGTGTGAAGAAGTACTTCTTTATGTTTGTTTTAAATCTGCTGTCTATTACTTTCATTGGGTGACCCCTAGTTCTTGTGTTATATGAGGGGTAAATAACACTTTCTTCTTCACTTCTCCATCCCATTCATGAGATATGGACCTTTATCATATCTCCCCTTAGTTATCTATTTTATAAACTGAACAGTCCCAGTCCTTTTAATCTCTCTTTATATGAAAGCTGTTCCATGCCCCTCATCATTTTTGTTGTACTTCTCCATACTTTTCCCAGTCCTAATATATCTTTTTTGAGCTGGGGTGATCAGAACTCCAAACGATATTCAAGGTGTGGGCATACCATGGGTTTATATAGTGGCATTATGATATTTTCTGTCTTATTATCTATCCCGTTCCTAACGGATAGATAAGACTGTTAGCTTTTTTGACTGCCGCTGCACATTGAGTGGATGTTTTCAGAGAACTACCCACAATGACTCCAAGAGCTCTTTCTTCAGGGGTAACAGCTAATTTAGACCCCCATCATTTTGTATCTATAGTTGGGATTATGTTCTCCAATGTGCATTACTTTGCATTTATCAAGATTGACACATAGACCTCATGTCTTCTGTGCTCTTCCAGGAACAGTGTTAACCCTGTTGCACCAACTGGGTAGCAATGCGAAGTGCAGAGGGAAACTGAGACACACATAGGATTCATAAAAGAATTACCGAAAATTCCCACTTGATCACAGAGGGCCTGGAGGGAGACGGAATTGGCAGAATACAAGGTCTGAACACAAGAGTGGCAGACAACTAGAGTTGAGATGTTCTCAGGGACACAGCCGTGCAGAGCCTGGAATGTCATGGCAAAGAGAGTGAAACCGATGCAGAAGGAGACAAAGAGGCAATAAAGGATCTTGTGAAAGGATGATTGTGATGAGCCGGAAGAGGTGTGTGGGAAGACAAGTTTAGCAAAACAAGAGAGGAGCAAAAGATGGTGATGGGAAAAACCAGATAGAAGGAGGTTACAGTAATCGAGCAAGACTATCAAGGCATGAACAAGAAATGGACAGGTAGGGACTCATTTTAAAGATGTTAAAAAGGAAGAAGCAACAGAATACAGAAATTGCCCTTGAGAGAGAGGAGTTAAGGATGGTGATGAAAAATAGGAAGAATTAAAGATTTTATTATATACTGGACATTTTTCCTGTGAAAAAGACCCTTAGCCTTGATGAAGATCTGAATGATGTACTTAAGGTCTTTAAATAGTAACATGACATTGGAAAAAAGTAGTTCATGATGATTTACATGTGTCATTTTAGCTGACACTAGGGATTGAACTGGGAACCTCCACCCCTGAAAATATTATCTGCTGTTTCAGCTAAAGAGCTATTCTCTCAAGCTGGGGTTGTAGCAGACTCAGATCCTCTAAAGATCAGGCACAGTGGTCGACATGTAACACACCCTGACCAGGCAGTTGCATTTTCTCAGTGCTGTCAAAGTTGTGCCTTGATGGATGACAAAATGCGGTAAATTACCAGAGTAGATATTAGCAGCTGACCTCCTGTTAACACACAGCATTGAATCCCACCCAGTATTTCCTGCATCAAGTCCATAATGTCTGTTTAAGCTAGAATATATCTTTTAAAAAGTCATCCAGTCTGATTTAAAGCCTTTAAGCACTGGAGAATCCACCATATCCCTAGGTAAGTAATGAGCTCATTAATGATGTATACAGAGGTAACGCCACCTCCCTACTTCTACTTTTTGTATTTCCCTGATTATGCATCCAAGAATCACATTGGCCCTCTCAAATACAGCATTGCACTGGAAGCTCATGTTTAATTGGTTATTGATCCCATGATCTCTGAGTCTTTTTCAGTGTCACTGCTTTCCAGAATACATTCTCCCATCTTGTCAGTGTGATCTATATTCTTTGTTCCTAGATGTATGACCTTGCTTTTGGCTGTATTAAAATACATTTTGTTCACATGAGCCCTCCTTACTAAGGTGATCCAGCTCAGTATGCACAACTGACCTGTCCTCATCATTATTTACCACTTCACCAGTTTCTGTCATGCATATTGCATCACTTTTGTTTTCAATAACATACCTACAGCTATGTGAGCATTGCACTGTATCTATAAAGTGATGACAGATGGGTATGGTAAGGATCTAGATTATTTATTCTGAAATTATTGATTGCTGATTCCCATTGTTGATTTCCCATTTATCAAACTGGTCTGAGTTCTGTGTTGATCTTAGTAAGACTTGCTTTCCTATAAGGTTGAGCCATAGAGATCTTCATGGGGGCTGCTGGATCATACATCCCATCAGATTGTTTTGGCCACTGTTAAAAACAGTAACAGAGTACTTATATCCACTTTTGGAATTTCAGTATTTCAGGAATGCCTTGAATACCCAACTGTGGTGTTTTAAGAACAACAGCCCCCTGACATGTCCTTTACTCTGTGTGCAACTTCTGCCCAGACTGTTTGTGTTAGCTGACCACACTGCATGAAAACAGGAGGCTGATTGTAACCTGTGCTTTTTTTTTTAAAGGTAGCACATACATTGTTAAAATTGGGTGATCAGCTGATGTGCAATGATAGGTGACACTTTATCCATGTAAAAAGAAAAGGAGTACTTGTGGCACCTTAGAGACTAACAAATTTATTAGAGCATAAGCTTTCATGAGCTACAGCTTACTTCATCGGATATAGAGTACAACAAGAACAAGAACATGCCAAGTGAAGAATAAGGTGCTTATTGGGAATGCAGCTCAGTTTGTATGTACTCTGTTTACCTATGTGACACTGACAGACCAGCCAACGTGTGTGTGACTGTGTATAAAAACTTAACAGGAGGCATTACAATTGTAATCAAGACAATCTACTTGTATGTGAATTTCAAAGAGATGTACTAGGCTAGCAATCATTATCTCATTCATTTGTAGTAATAGAACTCAAGGGTAGATGCTAAGTATATTTGTCTGTGTTTAACTGTAACTCGTTACAAAGTTTAATGATGTAATCAGATTAGCTTGTAGATGCTAATTTCCTTTAATGTTTTAATTGCTTTAATCATGTATGAGGCTGTGTCCAGTTAACCTTAACATCAAAGATGTAAGATGCTGCAGGAAAAATAATAATAATCTCTGTACTGCCTTCAGCTTAACTAGCTATGTTGTAATACCTGTGTATGCATAGGAAACAGAAGATTAGCTTCAAAGCAATGGTGTACATACTATCTGCACATTCCTTAGAGGAACGCCTGCTAGAAGAACCATAAAAGAGAAGCCTATGGCCTGATTCTGCCATTTCTAATCTGCTTAAACTCTGAACAGGGAAAGTATATGTTGTAAAATGGAGAGCTTCCAAATGATGATTTGGAATGATCTGGAAGATGCAGGGAAAGAGTTTTAGACTTTCCATCTATGATGCCTTTGGATTCTGACCTGTTGGGATGACTCCAGAGAGACTATTACAAGCCAGCAATTTATTCCATCACTGCTGTGATTTTCAACTATGAACACTGGAAGTCACTTGTATGTATATTGATCTTTTTAACCATTTATAACGCTTCTTTCTTTCTCCTTTTATTATTAAACCTTTAGTTTTAGTTACTAAAAAGATTGGCATCAGTGTGATTATGGGGTAAGATCTGAGATTCATACTGACCTGGGGATAAGTGTCCAGTCCTTTGGGATTGGTGAACCTCACATATGGTGAATTAGGTTTTCAGTAACCCTCACTATATTAGACTTGGCAGTCTAGGTAGGAGCCAAGGGCTGGATTGCCTAAAGGGGACTGTGTTTGGCTTTTTGTTAACCAGTCTGGTATTGCAGAAGCTGTTTTGTTACTGCGTTGGTGAATCTAATTAGAGAAAAAAACATCAGTGTTGGGGATTGTCTGCCCTATTTCTTGTTGTCTACCCTGAGTGTGGCATTCTCAGTGTGGCCCATCCAGGCACCCTAGTTAAAACCTAACAAAAATATTTCTCTCTTTTTTTTTTAGGCAGAGGAGGCATTTGTCCATTAAATAACATGTTATGTGTCAATTGTGGAGGTAAATGTGTGGTTACACAGGTGGTGTTGGAGAGAGGGCTTTGGCTTCTTCGACCATGGGATGTTGTTCCATGAAGAAAGATTGCTAGGAAGAGATAGGATCCACCTAATGAAGAGAGGGAAGAGCATCTTTGAAGGCAGGCTTGATAACCTAGTGAGGAGGGCTTTAAACTAGGTTCACTGGGGGATGGTGATCTAAGCCCAGAGGTAAGCGGGGAAGTGGGATACTGGGAGGAAACACAAGGAGCAGGGTGCAACAGGGGAGGCCTCCTGATTCATACTGAGAAAGTAGGACAATTGGCTTGTTATCTTATATGCCTGTACACGAATGCAAGACGCCTGGGAAATAAGCAGGAAGAATTGGAAGTCCTGGCACAGTCAAGGAACTATGATGTGATTGGAATAACAGAGACTTGGTGGGGTAACTCACATGACTGGAGCACTGTCATGGATGGGTATAAATGGTTCAGGAAAGATGGGTGGAGGAGTTGCACTACATGTAAGTGAGTAGTATGATTGCTCAGAGCTCCAGTATGAAACTGGAGAAAAGCCTGTTCAGAGTCTTTGGGTTAAGTTTAGAGGTGTGAGCAACAAGAGTGATGTGGTGGTGGGCATCTGCTGTAGACCATCAGACCAGGAGGACGAGGTAGACGAGGCTTTCTTCAGACAACTAACAGAAGTTTCCAGATCACAGGGCCTGGTTCTCATGTGGGACTTCAATCAGCCTGACATCTTCTGGGAGAGCAATACAGCAGTGCACAGACAATCAAGGAAGATTTTGGAGAGTGTTGGGGACAACTTCCTGGTGCAAGTCTGGAGGAACCAACTATGGGCTGTGCTCCTCTTGACCTGCTGCTCACAAAAAGGGAAGAATTGGTAGGGGAAGTAGATGTGGGTGGCAGCCTGGGTAGCAGTGACCATAAGAAGGTAGAGTTCAGGATCCTGACAAACGGAAGAAAGGAGAACAGCAGAATATGGACCATGGACTTCATAACAGCAGATTTGACTCCCTCAGGGAGCCGATGAGCAGGATCCCCTGGGTGGCTAATATGAGGGGGAAAGGAGTCCAGGAGAGCTGGCTGTATTTTAAAGAAGCCTTATTGAAGGCACAGGAACAAACCATCCCGATGTGCAGAAAGAATAGCAAATATGGCAGGCGACCAGCGTGGCTTCACAGAGAAATCTTTGGTGAGCTTAAACACAAAAAGGAAGCTTACAAGAAGTGGAAACTTGGACAGATGACTAGGGAGGAGTATAAAAATATTGCTCGAGCATGCAGGGGTGTAATCAGGAAGGCCAAAGTACAACTGGAGTTGCAGCTAGCAAGGTAACAAGAAGGGTTTTTACCGGTATGTTAGCAACACGAAGAAGGTCAGGGAAAGTGTGGGACCCTTACTGAATGGAGGAGGCAGTCTAGTGACAGATGTGGAAAAAGCTGAATTACTCAATGCTTTTTTGCCTTGGTCTTCATTGACGAGGTCAGCTCCCAGACTACTGCACTGGGCAGCACATTATGGGGAGGAGGTGAGCAGCCCTCAGTGGTGAAAGAACAGGTTAATGACTATTTAGAAAAGCTGGATATGCACAAGTACCTAAGGCCAGATGCAATGCAAAGCTGAGGGAGTTGGCTGATGTGATTGCAGAGCCATTGGCAATTATCTCTGAAAACTCATAGCCATCGGGGGAGGTCCTGGACGAATGGAAAAAGGCAAATATAGTGTCCATCTTTAAAAAAAGGGAAGAAGGAGAATCCAGGGAACAACAGACTGGTCAGTCTCACCTCAGTCCCTGGAAAAATCATGGAGCAGGTCCCTAAGGAATCCATTTTGAAGCACTCGGAGGAGAGGAAGGTGATCAGGAACAGTCAACATGGATTCACGCAAGAGCAAGTCATGCCTGCTGTGACGAGATAACTGGCTCTGTGGATATGGGGAAAGTGGTGGATGTGTTGTTCCTTGACTTTAGCAAAGCTTATGATATGGTCTCCCACAGTATTCTTGCGAGCAAGTTAAAAAAAAGTATGGATTGGATGAATGGACTATAAGGTGGATAGAAAGCTGGCAGGATCATCGGGCTCAATGGGTAGTGATCAATGGTTCGATGTCTAATCTGCAGCCAGTAACAAGCGGAGTGTCCCAGGGGTTTGTCCTGGGGCCGATTTTGTTCAATATCTTCATTAATGATCTGGATGATGGGATGGATTGCACTCTAAGCAAGTTTGCAGATGACACTAAGCTGTGGGGGAGAGGTAGATATGCTGGAGGGTAGGGATAGGGTCCAGAGTGACCTAGACAAATTGGAGGATTGGGCCAAAAGAAATCTGATGAGGTTCAACAAGGACAAGAGCAGGGTCCTGCACTTGGGATGGAAGAATCCCATGCACTGCTACAAGCTGGGAACCAACTGGCTAAGCAGCAGTTATGCAGAAAAGGACCTGGGGATTACAGTGGATGAGAATCTGGATATGAATCAACAGTGTGCCCTTGTTGCCAAGAAGGCTAATGGCATATTGGGCTGCATTAGTAGGAGCATTGCCAGCCGATCGAGGGAAGTGATTATTCCCCTCTATTCGGCACTGGTGAGACCACATCTGGAGTACTGTGTTCAGTTTTGGCCCCCCCTACTACAGAAAGGATGTGGGCAAATTGGAGAGAGTCCAGTGGAGGGCAACAAAAATGGTTAGGGGGCTGGGGCACATGACTTATGAGGAGAGGCTGAGGGAACTGGGGTTATTTAGTCTGCAGAAGAGAAGAGTGAGGGGTGATTTGATAGTAGCCTTCAACTACCTGAAGAGGCGTTCCAAAGAAGATGGAGCTAGGCTGTTCTCAGTGGTGGCAGATGACAGAACAAGGAGCAATGGTCTCAAGTTGCAGTGGAATCATATAGAATCATAGAATCATAGAATATCAGGGTTGGAAGGGACCCCAGAAGGTCATCTAGTCCAACCCCCTGCTTGAAGCAGGACCAATTCCCAGTTAAATCATCCCAGCCAGGGCTTTGTCAAGCCTGACCTTAAAAACCTCTAAGGAAGGAGATTCTACCACCTCCCTAGGTAACGCATTCCAGTGTTTCACCACCCTCTTAGTGAAAAAGTTTTTCCTAATATCCAATCTAAACCTCCCCCACTGCAACTTGAGACCACTACTCCTCGTTCTGTCATCTGCTACCATTGAGAACAGTCTAGAGCCATCCTCTTTGGAACCCCCTTTCAGGTAGTTGAAAGCAGCTATCAAATCCCCCCTCATTCTTCTCTTCTGCAGGCTAAACAATCCCAGCTCCCTCAGCCTCTCCTCATAAGTCATGTGTTCCAGACCCCTAATCATTTTTGTTGCCCTTCGCTGGACTCTCTCCAATTTATCCACATCCTTCTTGTAGTGTGGGGCCCAAAACTGGACATAGTACTCCAGATGAGGCCTCACCAATGTCGAATAGAGGGGAACAATCACGTCCCTCGATCTGCTCGCTATGCCCCTACTTATACATCCCAAAATGCCATTGGCCTTCTTGGCAACAAGGGCACACTGCTGACTCATATCCAGCTTCTCGTCCACTGTCACCCCTAGGTCCTTTTCCGCAGAACTGCTGCCTAGCCATTCGGTCCCTAGTCTGTAGCTGTGCATTGGGTTCTTCAGTCCTAAGTGCAGGACCCTGCACTTATCCTTATTGAACCTCATCAGATTTCTTTTGGCCCAATCCTCCAATTTGTCTAGGTCCTTCTGTATCCTATCCCTCCCCTCCAGCGTATCTACTACTCCTCCCAGTTTAGTATCATCCGCAAATTTGCTGAGAGTGCAATCCACACCATCCTCCAGATCATTTATGAAGATATTGAACAAAACCGGCCCCAGGACCGACCCTTGGGCTACTCCACTTGATACCGGCTGCCAACTAGACATGGAGCCATTGATCACTAGTGGAGGAGGTCTAGACTGGATATTAGGAAAAATTATTTCACTAGGAAGATGGTGAAGCACTGGAATGGGTTACCTAGGGAGGTGGAATCTCCATCTGTAGAGGTTTTTAAGGCCCAGCTTGAAAAAGCCCTGGCTAGGATGATTTAGTTGGGGTTGGTCCTGCTTTGAGCAGGGGGTTGGACTAGATGACCTCCTAAGGTCTCTTCCAACCCTAATCTTCTATGATTCTAATTATGCAGTTTCATTGGGCAAAAATTGTTAAACCATTTAAGTGTGAAAATATTTGTAATGTGTGGCTTTGTAATGTTAATGAGATGCTGAATTTAATAACTAACAAAGAAAGCCGTGGAAATATGTAGCTTTATATAATCTGTCTGAGTGAAAGCAATGCACTTAAGCTGCAAGGCGGATAACCTGATGTAAAAATGCACACAGATATTAGATTATCAGAATAATTTTACCACATAAAACTGGATGTGGTCATTAATTAAAGATGGCATTTGCTGCATGCTTTAGAAACAACAAATGATTCATTGTAGTCACTTCTATTAAAATTCATGGTATGATTCTGTCCCTGTAAAAACTCATGATGGCTGGTTGATCCTTGGCTTTCTCATCAGTTTTTGGATGTTATTTAATTAACAAATGAATGAGCTTATTTGAAGCTCATTATGACACAGTATCTGTCCAATGTGAAACTGACATGGTACTGGGCAGAACTCGTAGTATAAGGTCATCATATACTCTGAAAATATTTTGCTCTGTGTGCGGCTGACCTAATTTCCACAACCCTGTTGGGAGAATCTTGAAATAATGGTACTTGCTGGGGGTTTGGCTTTTGATTCTTTTATTTAAAAGGCTATTTTTTTAGTTCAATCAACCTTTAATACAAAATTATGTCAATTTGGCAGGGGATTCATTAGAAAAAAAATGTACTTAACTTTAGAAAGAGGTTGAACTCTAGAACACTTCCTGAACTTAATTATGCCAAGCCTGATTCTTTGAGGTGCTGATTTCCCTGCAACTGTTATGGCTACCAGAGGAAGGGAGTTCGGTGCTTAGCAGCGGGTGCTAAGCACCATGCAGGTTTTTATAATGGGATAGAAAAGAAGGTGCACTAGTCTCAAGATGGAATGACTGAATTCAGCAACAACAATGTCACATGCTATTGTAATTACTATTATTTGTATTACAGTCGCTCCTAGGGGGCTGATTCAAGATCAGGGCCCCATTGTGTTAGGACAAGGGACATACACATACTAAGAGAGTCCCCAAAGAATTTACAGCCTAAATAGACAAGACAGAAAAAAGGTGGGAGAAAGGAAATATATAATCTCCATTTTACAGATGAGGAACTGAGGCACAGAGAGATAAAGGGCCAGATCCATGTAAGGATTTAGTCACCTAACTTTAGACACCTAGAGCCAAAATTTACGCACCCCTGAGATCCTCAAAATCCCTGCTCAGCTGCCACCTAACTCTGGAGGCACCCTAAAATCCCTCAGCACCAAAATTTTCAGTGTAAAAGTCCCGCAGGCACCTACGTTTCTGCCGCTAGACATGCACACAACACTTCAGTCTATGCTCTGGGGCACCTGTCTCACCTAAATTCCAGTGCAATGCTCAAATCAGGTGAAGATAGACGTTGCCCTGTCTAGCTCGGCAGACAGTCTCAAAGCATGCCTAATTCCACGCAAAATGAGACCTTAGCTACGAGACATGTAACCTTTATTGTACATAGAAAGACTTTGTGTTAAGAGGAAAAAAATGGACTTTCAAAATGCCATCTTTGGGATTTTATCAGCATTGGGATCCCATATGTCTAAGTGTTACTCACGTAAGTAGGTATGATCCCTATGATCTCTGCTCGGATGAGTTACAATCTTATTAGTTATCGTACCCAAATCTTCTTTATTGTAGACTCTAGTTTCCTTTAATCTTTTTGCCCCTCTGAATTATAGGGATAAGGGGACAGAATCTGATCTTCATTACATCATCATAAATCTTGATAAACAGACTACTTCAGTGAAGTTAATCAGTAGTACCTCACTCTAAGCTAAGGAAGATACATTACAAAGAGTTAAATGCTGGAGAGGATGTAAAGGAATTACAGTCCTATCTTCATACAGTGGTGGGAATATCCTAAGATAACAGAATCTTTGAGGAAATAAATAGAATTTTTACAATAACTAAAATTAGGTTACGCAGAGAACCTGCAGTGATTCCAAAAGGAGGTTATTGATTCAGGGAAGGACCCAGAGACCTTCTAAGTTGGTATTTGTATTGTAGCTGTCTAGAGGTCTCAGGTTTTCTAATTCCATCTTATTTAATCAAGGAGGTTAAAGACATGAACATTCTTTTTATATTTATGGATAAAAATTATATTGATGTGGAAATGTGAATTTATTAGGGAAATGTTGAGAAGGATAAATTTATAATTTAAATTATGTTTTCTATTCATGTAGGCTTGTGACAAGAATAAAAAGAAGCTTGTCTCAGATCCCTGGTGTTTGCCTTTATGAAGACATTCAAGCAGCGTACAGGCTTTCAGGGATAATACCTACCTACAGATGTGTTGCTTCAGTTGACCCTCAAAACAGCGTCTTCACAGGGTTGTTATGTGCTCTGCAGTCTGTATGCCTCACTGTGATGAAGCGGGACTGACCACCCGGCACCTCCTGCTGGCCATCTTGGGAATTAGCTCTCCATCCTTCAAGTCTGCCTTCAGCTAGTGGTGTCACACCTGCTGTCATAAATATAAAGGGAAGGGTAAACCCCTTTGAAATCCCTCCTGGCCAGGGGAAAGCTCCTCTCACCTGGAAAGGGTTAAGAAGCTAAAGGTAACCTCGCTGGCACCTGACCAAAATGACCAATGAGGAGACAAGATACTTTCAAAAGCTGGGAGGCGGGAGAGAAACAAAGGGTCTGGGTCTGTCTATAGTCTGTCTTTGTCGGGGATAGACCAGGAATGGAGTCTTAGAACTTTCAGTAAGTAATCTAGCTAGGTATGTGCTAGATTATGATTTCTTTAAATGGCTGAGAAAAGAATTGTGCTGAATAGAATAACTATTTCTGTCTGTGTATCTTTTTTGTAACTTAAGGTTTTGCCTAGAGGGGTTCTCTATGTTTTTGAATCTAATTACCCTGTAAGATATCTACCATCCTGATTTTACAGGGGGGATTTCTTTATTTCTATTTACTTCTATTTTTATTAAAAGTCTTCTTGTAAGAAAACTGAATGCCTTTTCATTGTTCTCAGATCCAAGGGTTTGGGTTTGTGGTCACCTATGCAAATTGGTGAGGCTTTTATTCCAACATTTCCCAGGAAAGGGGGGGTGCAAGTGTTGGGAGGATTGTTCATTGTTCTTAAGATCCAAGGGTCTGGGTCTGTAGTCACCTAGGCAAATTGGTGAGGCTTTTTACCAAACCTTGTCCAGGAAGTGGGGTGCAAGGTTTTGGGAAGTATTTTGGGGGGAAAGACGCGTCCAAACAGCTCTTCCCCAGTAACCAGTATTAGTTTGGTGGTGGTAGCGGCCAATCCAAGGACGACGGGTGGAATATTTTGTACCTTGGGGAAGTTTTGACCTAAGCTGGTAAAGAGAAGCTTAGGAGGTTTTTTATGCAGGTCCCCACATCTGTACCCTAGAGTTCAGAGTGGGGGAGGAACCTTGACACCTGCCATCACTGCTGTCTCCACCCTTTGGACCCACGTTGCTCCCTGGACTGCAGCGTCCTCTTCTGGGCCTGGTCCTCCAGCTGTGCCCCCATTCCGGTATCTCCCCTCTTCCAGGGCACTGGCAGTCCATAGTCTCACCACTTGCCTCAGCAGCCAACTGGCATCCAAGGTCCAGCCCTTTGCCTCAGGGGCAAACTGCAGCCTGGGTACCAGCCACTGTCCTCATTAACAATTGGGGTGCAAGTGTGTGTGTGTGTGTGGGGGGGAAGTCACCCAGGCCTACTCACTATTCTGGCTTCCAATCCAGGGACCCTATAGCTGGCATCCACCTACTGCCCTTCTCCAACCTGCTGCCTATTTTCCCTAGGCCATTTCCCCTGCAGCCCTAGCACCCTCTCAGCCCTCGTAGCAAGGCGCCACCCTGGCCGTGGTCAGCCAACAGCTCATCCTCGCACACTGCTGCCCCTGCCCAGCACTGCGTTATCTATGGTGCTGCTTCAGGCAGCCAGACCTCCTCTCTTGCCTTCCAGGGAGAGACTCCCTTCTGCTCTGCTGAGCAGCTCTTTATATATGGCCCTCGCCAGCCCTGATTCGCTGCTCCAGCAAGCCTTCCCCCTATAAGCCCTTTCCTGATTAGTGGGTTCTGCGCAGCCTCCCTGGGGCTGCTTTTAACCCCTTCTTCTCCTTGTGTGGGGCAGCTGCCTCACCACACTCACCCACTGACATGTTTTTTTCTCCCAAATTATTAGAAAAGCTTGAGTGGAATGTTGATGTGCACCAAAGCTGCCTTACAGAGAAATTGCCCCCAAAACTCTCCCAATGACTTCTTTGTCTAAAATGAAAATCAGTGTTCTCCCTGTAAATACTACCATGGTGCAATTCCCTTTTCAATGTTTATGTTCTGCTTTCTTCTCCTTTCCATGTCTAAGCTGTCGTTTTCACTTTGATGGTTGCTTGCACAGATGAGACATTTAGCCTATCTTCAGTGGCTCAGCAATGGAACAGCAGAACCACGTGTTTTCCGTCTAGGGAGTACTGTTTGTGTGGTGACTTACCAGTGCTGAAACCCTGGAAAACATGTTTGCTTCAGTAGCGCTGTACTTTGGATAGCTTAAAAAAGGTGAAAAATGCCACAGGGGATAGGAACTCTATTGAATCAGGTATCCTCTTCACTTACGAAAGCTGGGTATATTTTGCAAAATGAAAGAGAGGTGAAGCTAGGAGGGAAATGGGGATGTGGTGTGGCAGACATGGAGCTAAGAATACTGTTAAATAGTAGTTTTATTACTATTGTATGTGACCTGGTCAGGGAGGTGAAGTTACTGTATGTATGTAAAGTTGCACTGGATTATTAGACTTTCCTGTATGAATGTATTGGTCTAGTTGAATCGTGGGCTGCTGGAAACACAATGGGTCTGGGTAAGCTACAGAAATTTGGTTGGGCAATTACCAGATAATGGCCTACGTCAATGCCAAGTTTGAAGTGGCACAGCTATTTTGCCAAGGGTGGGCGTCTAGAGATCAAAGGGCACTAAATAATTAAAAGAATTCTCTGGTGAGAGGTGTGGGTAAGGGGACGGATTTCAGTGAGCTCTGACATGGACACAGAGATGAGTCCTGCAGGAGTGTAGTATGGGACCTTCCCAACCCTCCAGGAGAGGCTAAGCTTTAAGGAATTTAGTAGATTTATTGTTAAGATCTGTTTTCTCTGAATTTTTTTGGTTCTAAATAAAATAATACTATGCTTTAAGAGGGCTGGAGCAGGACAGCAGGTACTGAACACAATTCAGGCTTGCTGAGGTAATTATGGTTAGTACCTGGGGACTACAGCCCAAGACCCACTCTGAGAGTGGGAGAATCACGTGGTTCCACGTATGAGAGGTGATGACCAAAGGCTGAGGGGTGTGCATTTAAAGAGACCTGGGGTAGGAAGAGAGAGAGCCCAGTCACTGTGACATATGGCGCCATAATACAACAGATTAGTGCCTTTGAAAATTGATACGAAAAGTTTGCATCTGTTGCAATTAGGGGATCAGCAAACTTACAGTTTTGACTCAGAACTGAAGCACCGTTGCATGGTGGTAATTATTATGATTGTTATTGCGGTGATAAAGGAAGAAGGAGGCACGCCTCGGGGCCCTATTTCACTCCGGGGTGTTCGCTACATCCCACCACCCAACACAGATGTATTGAGGTAAGTGGTGTCCGTATAAAACCATGAAGAACTACTGATTATTCCTCAAGAAGGCTTTTAATGATTTCCGACTATAATAACAGCATAAACAAAACAAGAAAAGGAAAACCAAAGACCAGCACTGAATAAGGATTAATACAAAAGGCAGATTATATTGAAGACAAGCACAAGTACATGTAATATTGTGGACCATTTGCAAGTTCCTGAACAGTGACTCTATATATGCTGGTCCTGCCAGGTTATAATAAAAGCCCCGAAGACAAGCATAAGTAAAGCTATTATTCACCAGTCCTATATTCCTGGTGTAAAACTATTTTAAAGGCAACATAAAGCTGATGAATGACAGTGCTACATGCATTTGCTAGGATTATGTAAAAAGACAAGCAATAATACATGCAAAGCTATTATGCATTAGCCATCTACCGTTGATTTTGTACTACAGTATCTATACGACTATGATCAATTCAGGTCGAGCGACCAGACTTCTTTACTCCATAGACTTACCCTGCATTTGTCCGAAAAATACGTTACCCTTCAGTCGGCTGCTTTCCACACTGGCCAGGTATAGACAGTCGAGAAGTGCACGTCCCTTTGGTTCAGGGGGTGTGGATCAGGTATGACCGAAAACACACACACACTCCTGTGCCTTCATCCTTTTTAGCTGTTTTTTAGAACAGACCAACCAATCAGAGTGGGCCACATTGTTTATATGGTTGCCCTAATTGTATAATTGATTCGTATATAATTTTTATGTCCAATTGTTTGTTGTTCGTATAATTGAGGCCTATTTATTTTCTGTAGCCAATTAAATCTTGAATGTGGGTAATTTTGGATTGATAAGTACATAGGAGTCAGTATAAATCGCTATCTGGTTGCCTCGTTTCCTGACCACAAGTCACAAGCTTAAGCTTTATTTTTGCTTGCAAGGCTTGCATTTTGCAGTATATGGAAATTTGAGGCTTAACATTTGCAATACTTCTATTTCGTTCAAGCTTGACAAGACAGTTGTTCACTTTATTCACAGTTATATGTCAGAGGTACAATCATAGTCCAAAGATATTGGTTAAAAAAGAATGTCACCTCTATATCAAAGTGATAACCAGCAGTTAGTGTGGAATTGTGGACACCCCCCATAATCCTGACAGACTTTCTTTGAGCCAGATCATTCATCTCTGCCTTGCTGATAAAATTTTGAGAATCTTTTTCTCTGTGTTAGTGACCAGGTACGTCTGTGTTATAACAGCACAAAACAAATACTAAGTACAAATTCAAGGTAAAGCCCATTTTGTTCAACAGAAGCCTCCTAATGTACTTGTACAAAGCATATTTACTTTAGTTACTCCATTATTTCATATCTAATCCAATTTCAGTCAATTGAATAATTGTAATGTCTTCTTGAAAAAGAAGAAGGAGGGACGGAAGATATCTCAGAAACTCCCAGCAAGGAGGTAGCCTACAAAAATGATTTTTGTCATGAAGCATTGCTTGGAATCTCCACATATTTCTTCCTCTTCCATTAACTATAAAGCACTAAGGGCAAAATACTACTCCCAGATCCACATGGTGGATGTCAACTGATGTTCTGCTCCAGGGGGAGTTTCTGCTGTGCAGATCTGAAGGAGAATTTTGCCTTAACTGTTGAAAAGCCCAGCCTGTTATGCAAATAGCACTATTTTGTAATACAGAGATGTCACACTGAGTCTGTGGGGAGGGAAAATGACATTTTCTGGTAGAACCTTGGCGTCCAAGTCCTCTCCTTCCAAATATAATATTATTTCTGTTTGTTCACAGATTGTTACTGATTCTTTTGTCTCTGAAAATTAATACTACTTCTTCTTTTCTGCTTTTACATGCTGCAGCAGTGTATTCTATTTCCATTCTGTTTTATCTTCCCCCTCCCTATCCTCGTTTTTTTTTTTTTTTTAGCAGTCCTATTGGCTCTTTTCCCACTTGCCTCTTCACTCTCTCCTTTGCTTCCCTTCTCCCTAGTTTTCTCTTCTCCCTTGGCTCTTTATGCCCCTTCCCTCGTCTCTCACATTTGCAGGCAAATTATAGAACATTTTGGAATGGAAAAATGCTAATCTAATTATGTTAAAGGAATGATGTGGGGTTGGGGTGAAGAGGGACTGGAACATGGTTTTGCAGAATCTACCGATTAGGTAATACCTTTTCTTTCTCTCCATCTTTTCTTGTGTTTTATCCTCTCTCTCTGTCTCTCTCTCTCAAAGGTTCTCTTTCAGTCTGTGCCTCCTCTTGTTACTCACTCTGTTTCCTTCTCTCTCATTCCCTCTCTTCCGGAAAAGGTGCTGCAGGCAACAGCATCTGCAATCAGGGACACTATTTGAATGGGTTCAGCATTGGTTCTTCCTCTCACCTTCCCAGCTCTGAGAGATTTCAGTAGCCTCCTAGTCTTTGGGGCACCTGGAAATTTCCTTGTAGCCCTAATGAGCCCATTCAAGCCTATACTTGGATAATTGTATTAAAACTACTAGTAATCTATTTTTTCCTGACATAGTTTGCAGACTGTGTGTGCGGGGGTGGGGTGGGGTGGGGTTTGACATTGCAGAGTCACCACGGTCTTAAATGTCTCTTTTTTCTTTCCTGGGAGCTTGAATTTAATAGTTAGATGTGTTTTCTAGCTAGGTGTATTACATAATCCTGAATTTACCAATGCATCTTCCAGGACTAGAAGCAAACACTGTAGCCCCATTGAGCAACTGGGAGTCTCCACTTTCCAACTATAAAGCCTCCATTTCTAACTCTCCAGGAGCAAAAGATATCAGCCCTTCCACTTTTTGCTAGGGCAGGACTGAATATTGCCCATCTTGTACCTCAGACCAGTCTGGTTTGGAGGGAAAATTTCACATTTGGGGAAAATAATTTTTTCCTAACACATTTTGATTTTAAAAGATATGACAGCTGTTTGAAGCTGCCCTGAGATTCAGAATATTAGAATTATTTCTAATTAAGATGGCTTAACGGACAGAAGAATGGTGAATCAAATAAAATAAAGATGAATGACAAATACAATATATCATATGACCCTGCTCTTTGTCGTATGTTTATTACTACTACTCACAGTATGTGGTTCTATATTATATGTAAGCAGTTGATCAGGACCACAGCCAGAAAGACCAGGGGTTAATCTCAATTCAAATAAGGCAATAAATGGATGATCCTGAACGTTAAAAGATATTTCTGACAAGTACTGGAAAAGATCAGAGCAGACAACCTGTGATGATATTGCTAACACAAGAAAAGCTAACCTGTGGAGTGGACCCTTCAGTTCATGTCTTTCAAAGAGACAATCTGAATTTCAAGAAGACATACTGTGTCCTTATCTCCCACTGAAACAAAGATCAGGAAAATCCCACAATTTCAGTAAGTGCTTTAATCAATATTGTAAGTACTGAGAAAATGTATGAGAGTTCAAAAGAGACCCGGAAAATAAAAAGCTAAAAGAAGTGAATTAATTACAGCTAGAGAAATGTATATGCTGCAGGGCAAGAGTGTCAGAATTGCCCCACTAGTTAAAGCCAAGTACATAGCAGACAAATCATTAATCACCATCTTCCAATAAGCTATTGTATCCACACTGATCTAACATTCTAGGGACCAGATCGGCAACAAGGTGGCTTAAAGTCACCTATTCCCTATCTTCTAGGTCCTATTCTGAGTGCAGCTTGGTCAGACCAGAGAATCTGCTCTAGTATCGTGTATTTGCGCCCCCACTTAAATAATAATAATAATTAATAATGTGTATGTGTTTGTTTGTATTACCATAGTGCCTAGGAGACTAAGTCATGGACCAGGATCTCAATGGACTAGACACTGAATTGCTGATAGTAGATAGTACATTCCTTTTATTGTGGTACCTCAACGCTCTAATCAGATTGAGGCCCCACTGTGCTGGTCTCTGTACAAACATAGAAAAGAGACAGCCCTGGTTCTGTAGACATTATGTGATATACCTAGCTAGAAAACACACCAACTATTAAATTCAGCTCCCAGTGAAGAAAACAAGAGACATTTAAAGCTGTGGTGACTCTGCAATGTAATCCCTCTCTCCTCCCCGCACACTGCAAGCTACGTCAGGGAAAAATAGATTAACAGTAGTTTTAATACAATTATCCAAGTGTAGACTTGAATGGGCTCATTAAGGCTACAAGGAATTGTGGCCCAAAGACTAGGAGGTTGCTGAAATCTCACTTTTTTTTTTTTTAATAGAAAAACATTAGATCAGTTTTAGAGTTCTCCAAGATATATCTGCTATAAATTTCCTTTCTTGCTGAGCTCTGCACAGCTGCATATATGGCAGCTGACTTTATAGGTAGAAGGATCAATACAAAAAAGCCCAAAGGACTTTTTATTAACTCCCCCCCAAGCTCCCAAACATTTTTAGAATAGATTTTTTTTCCCCCTGTAACATGGCATATACAGAATGCAAAATTGTGCAGTGTTAAAGGTTTTTATTTATGCTTGTTGCAATTGCCTGCATAACTCACTGGTAATTAATACACCCATCCCAAAATCATGTTCCTGAAATCTTTATATCACACCATACAAAGATGTATTTCTCTAGATATATGTGTATGCACACACACTTAAATGAATATATAATATTATACACAAAATTACTATGTTACAAGAACATTATTAACACTGCAAAGCCAAGTATTTAACTTACAAAATGCCAGGATTAAGGTTACACGGGCAACCTTAATATGCTTCTCTAGTGGCCAGTATGATACAGTCTTTAATTATATGATCACATACTTCTTTTCCGACAAGTCCCTTGCCTTATTCAGCGCACAGGGTAGACCATTCTCGCTGAATGAACAGCTGTTCAATAGTTTGTATTATCCATATTGTTTACTGTGTGCTGTAGATCTTATTTATTGCACATTCTTCAGACCTGTTTCTGAATACCGAGGGCTTGAGGGCTTTTCTATGGTGCTCATATCTGTAGTATCAGAGTGCTTCGCAAACATTAGTGAACTTATTGTAACAACACCCCTGAGAGGTAAAATGGTATGATGACCCTAATTTACAGATGGATAACTGTAATAAAGACATTAAAGTCAAAAGTATTCACTAAATTTTGGTGCCCAGTTTGAGAGACTGAGGACCTGCTTTTTTGGAGTACTTAGCATAATATAATATTTTATTCAGAACAGACCTGTTACTTTCTTTGTTGGGCCTGTCTTGTAGTGGGTGACTTCTGGGTACTCTTCTGGCTCTGTCCGTCTGTTTCTTCACTTCACCAGGTGGGTATTGTAGTTTTAAGAACACTTGATAGAGATCCTGTAAGCGTTTGTCTCTGTCTGAGGGATTGGAGCAAATGAGGTTGTATCTTAGAGCTTGGCTGTAGATAATGGATCATGTGATGTGGTCTGGATGAAAGCTGGAGGCATGAAGGTAAGTATAGCAGTCAAGACAGACCCAACAAAGAAAGTAACAGAATGCAACTAGCCGTCATCTTCAGCCCCCAACTAAAACCTCTCCAGCGCATCATCAAGGATCTACAACCTATCCTGAAGGACAATCCCTCACTCTCACAGATCTTGGGAGACAGGCCAGTCCTCACTACAGACAGCCCCCCAACCTGAAGCAAATACTCACCACACAAGAAAAACACCAACCCAGGAACCAAACCCTGCAACAAATCCTGGTGCCAACTCTGTCCACATATCTATTCAAGGGACACCATCATAGGACCTAACCCCACATCAGCCACACCATCAGGGGCTTGTTCACCTGCACATCTACCAATGTGATATATGCCATCATGTGCCAACAATGCCCCTCTGCCATGTACATTGGCCAAACCGGACAGTCTCGACGCAAAAGAATAAATGGACACATATCTGACATCAAGAATCATAACATTCAAAAACCAATAGGAGAACAATTCATCTCTCTGGTCACTCAATAACAGACCTAAAAGTGGCAATTCTTCAACAAAAAAACCTTCAAAAACAGACTCCAGCGTGAAACTGCAGAACGTGAATTAATTTGCAAACTGGACACCATCAGATTAGGCCTGAATAAAGACTGGGAGTGGTTGGGTCATTACAAAACCTAAACCTAATTTCCCCAATACTAATTTCCCCCTACTGTTACTCACACCTTCTTGTCAACTGTCTGAAATGGGCCACTCTCATTACCACTTCAAAAGTTATTTTTCCTTCCTTGGTATCTTGCTGTTAATTGAATTGTCTCGTTAGACTGACCTCATACTTGGTAAGGCAACTCCCATCCTTTCATACCTGCTCCTGTATTTTCCACTCCATGCATCTGATGAAGTGGGTTCCAGCCCACAAAAGCTTATGCCCAAATAAATTTGTTAGTCTGTAAGGTGCCACAAGGACTCCTTTTTGATTTTGCTGATACAGACTAACACGGCTACAACTCTGAAACTTGTCTGAGGAATGAATCCACAAATAGGCAAGTAGGACTCAGAGCTTGTATATGGTGGTGGGGAGGGAGTTAGTTCACAGTGAGTTGACACAACTAGCTGACATGCAGTACATAAGCTGCAGTACGAGTATACACACAGGACAGCTGTATCCTATTTCAATTTGCATCGTGCACACATGGCAGGGACTTGGTGTGAATTAAGCATTTGGCTTTCTGGGTTGGTATTACGTGGTCCTTTGCTTTGCTGCTGAGCTGTTTGAATTCTGGGATTTTTTCCCACTTCGCATTGTGGGATGCATAGCAGAAGCCAGTTGAATTCTAGGACTTGGGGTCAAACTTCATAAATCTCACGATTCCATTCCCTCTGCTCATAGTTCCTCTCTTTCTGGGTCAGCTATGCCATTTTTGAATTACTGTTGGCCAGCATGGATGCAACAATGCTTTGTGCCTCTATGCTGGCCATCAAATATGCAGAGGCTTTTGGGGCTTTATTTGAGCTCTTGGGGCTGGGTGGCTTCCGCTTTGGAGTTCAGCCACTGAGCAACTTTGTTCAGCCACTGAACACCTCCTGCACCAGCTGCAGAGGGAGAAGGAGGAAGACAAGGATGATGATACTGAGTTACCGCTACTATACAAGCTGTTCCTGGAGCAGCCAGTTTCTGGGCTCAGGAAACCAGCATTGATTGGTAGGAGAGGAGTGTTCTGAAAACCTGGGGTGGCCAGCAGTGGCAACAGAATTTCTGGATGGTGAAGGAACCCCATACTCATTGAGAAACAGGTTGCCATTGCCATCAGGGAGCTGGCGACCCCCAACTGTTACTGGTCGATAGCCAACCAGTTTAGCATGGGACAACACCCCCTCCACCAGCTCAAAAGTGTGCGTTGGGGAGAACAGTACAGATGGAAAATGCAGCTTCTGTCTCTGCTGTTGATTCTCACCTACAGGCACAGCAGGTGAGAATCAACATCAGAGAAAGTGCTAAATGGCCACCAATTTGAGCAAATTAATGGTTTTTTTGGTGGGGGAAGGGGCTTGCGTTCACCAGGCAGGAGAGATGTAGGGAGGGAAAAGGAAATTAGTAGATAGGTATGTACCCTTCATGGCGTGGGTTTGTAAACAGATGGGGCTTCAGCATGAGATAGAAGCCAATTGTCCAGTCCAGCCCCCATTTTGAAAATGTGTTTGAGGGGGCAGAATAAAAGGGGACAACATAGGGCAGGTGACGGAGGGAAGCAGGGATTGGAGACTCAGAAAGGCTGCTAGCTCACATCCACCAAAAAGGCAGCAATAGAAGTTAGCAGAGCTGTATAACACAATAATAATACATTACATTAACAATCAGATGTAAAGTTGGATACTTACATGCTGAGGTTCCCTTGAAAAGATATTCCTTTTGTGTCCTGGGCTGGGAATCAGGCTGGCTTCCTACACAGCTGCCCAAGGGTCCTGAGTTCTGAAGAGATCCTCAATGTTCGGAGAGAGCTCTTCATTGTCCTTCTGGTCATTATTCTCCTCCAATGACTTGTGGTCATCCTCAGGGACCACGGTCTCTTTGGTGGTAGAAGTGGCATAAGCACCACTGTCCGCCAAGGGTTCTGTAGTAGCATGCCAGCAACATATCCCCTCCAGAGCCTCATAAAATGGATAAGTTACATGGGCATCACAAGATTTGTTTCTGGCATCCCTGGTTGCATGTGGGTTTTCTGTTGGTGTTTGTTCTTTTGGAGTTTTTGTACATTTTCCTGAGCTCTTTGCTCTTTATATGGCACTAATAGGCATCCTGGCTGTGACCTTTCTCTGCCATCTGCTTAGTGATGCTTTTCCAAAACTTTCTTGTTGCAGTGTTTGGTCACAAGAGCTTGCTGTACCATTCCCTGTCCCCAGATGGCATGGTAATCAAGGATCTCATCACAGCCCCAGGTGGCTGCATGAGGTCTGGTATAATGCTGCTGGAATAATATGGTTCTGACCTGACCCAAGAGCAATGGAGGGTACACAGGTAAACAGACAGCATAATCACAGATACCTGCATTTGGAGAACTGCCGAAGTAGTGTGCAGAAGGATTACATGCACTATTGCTGGGGAATTCTGCATCATTGTGTGTGCCCAGAATTCATGACCCCCGCAGAAAAATGAATTCTGATGGGGAAGCAAAGAGAAGCCACAAAAGTGGTCACATGCCTCTCCCCAGCAGCACAGGCAGGTCGGTTCGGGCACCTGGAGCAGCCAGTAGAGATGTAAATCTCTGCTGGGAGGAGAGACGGGGGCGGGGCTGGCAGTCATGCGTGTGAGAGAGAGAGAGACACTCTGTCCCTCTCACTTGCTATTGCAGCATGCTCGGAATGGAGGAGCAGGGTATCGGGGTGTTTCTGAGGAAGTGGGCGTGGGGCAGGTTCTGTCCCCTCAGGCAGAACAGAATGTAGCAGCCTGCCTGCTTTGTGAATTCCCCCAGAGTATAAACAGGGGTAAACGTTTTAAGTCTCCTTTACATTGCAGAGTGGTGTAGAGGACAGTATGGCCTTATAAGTGCTTATGGTGTTTTAGTGATTAGAACTTAACTAGATATGTGGACTGAAAAAATTTCCTATCAAACTGTACTCCATGAACTTTTTGCTACTTCTTTTCCTGGAGATGGTCAGGAGCCAATATAAATTGTGAGTTTGATTCCCCAGCCCTCACTTGCTCTTCAGTTGCCTATGATGTAACACTGAGCATATGCCTGCATATATTTGTTGACTAATAACTAGAAATAAAGGTTTCAGAGTGGTAGCCATGTTAGTCTGTATCAGCAAAAATAACGAGGAGTTCTTGTGGCACCTTGAAGACTAACAAATTTATTTGGGCTAAAAGCCCACGAAAGCTTATGCCCAAATAAATATGTTAGTCTAAGGTGCCACAAGGACACCTCATTATTTTTAGAAATAAAGCGTCCAACCTAGCTACATTACTATTAGGCAAGGGGGTTTGAGGATTTTCTCCAATGCTCCCCACTCCCATTCTCCATACATTGTATTGTAGTTTAAATAAATTACCAAAATAATTGAAACCAGCATGAGTGTATTGTGTTATTTTGCTAAATAAAGTATGCAGAATTTTAAAATATTGCATGCAGAATTTTTAATTTTTTGGTGCAGAATTCCCCCAGGAGTAACTATGATCCACACTAACTCAATTTTTATCAAATTTATACCCCTTGAAAGTGAAGTACAAAATTTGCAGCAAGTAGGGAGCTCTCATCTGTAGATCCCAAAGTGCGTTATAAAAGAAGGTATTCCCACCATTATAAGGAGACGGTGTGGATGTTTTTGCCAGAATGTTTTTGCAGATTCATAGTGACTTGAAAAATGTTGCCATGGAAAAAAGTGTAAAAATATAGGGGATTTCACGGTCACCTTAGAAACCTTCCTCCTTTAAAAGAATATTCAAAAAGTAAGAGTTCAGTTCAAATTCATATGGAAATTGCATTAATATTTTTCACTGAGGAAAGACTCCTTTGTCTGATCTGTCACTGCTTCATCACTTATTCTGCATTTATTAGGATGATCATTCAATCGTTTTTCATCCTTTATTTTCTAGGGCTAATTAGAATTTTAAAGGCTCTTGCCTACAACCTCCTCCACTACTTTTTAACTATAGCAAGTCAAATATTGATCCATTGCTAAATCTTGATTGGTTGTAGGGGGGTCTCATCACAGTTTAATGGTAAAAGCCTAAGCCAGTGAACTTGTTCTGCTACTGACTCATAGCATCTCTACATATATGAAATTATATAATAATAATAAATAATAATACTTTAAACAGCAGCTACTAAATTTAGACATTTTACAATCAGCAGGTCCAGATAACTTGCATCCAAGAGTTTTAAAAGAGCTGGCTGAGGAACTCACTGGAACATTAATGTTGATATTCTATAATTACTGGATCATTGGGGAAGTTCCAGAAGACTGGAAGAAAACCAATGTTATACCAATATTTTAAAAGGGTAAGTGGGATGAGCCAGTTAATTATAGGCCTGTCAGTATGATATCAAGCCTGATCAAGATAATGGAGTAGCTAAAATGGGACTCAATAAAGAGTTAAAGGAGGGTAATATAATTAATGGGTTTCAACATGAGTTTATGGAAAATAGATCCTGTCAAACTAGCTTGATATCCTTTTATGATGAGATTACTAGTTTGACTGATAAAGGTCAAGGTAATATATTTCGACTTCTGTAAGGTGTTTGACTTGCATGACATTTTGAGTAAAAAACTAGAACTATATAAAATTAACATGGCACACATTAAATGGAATAAAAGCTGGCTAACTGATAAGTCTCAAAATGTAATTGTAAATGGGGAATCATCATTGAACAGATGTGTTTCTAATGGGGTCTAATAGGGATTGGTTCTTGGCCCTACACCATGTCACATTTTTATCAATGACCTGGAAGAAAACATAAAATCATCACTGATAAAGTTTTCAGGTGACTCAAAAATTGGAGGAGTTGTTAAGAAGGAAGAGGAAAGGAGATGATACAGAGCTATGTGGCTTGCTTGATAAACTGGGCGTAAAACAATATGCATTTTAATATGGTTAAATGTAAATGTATATGTCTAGGAATGAAGAGTCCAGGCCATATTCGCAGAATGGGGGACTCTATTCTGGGAAGCAGTGACTTTGAGAAAATTTTGGGGCTCATGGTGGATCCTCAGCTGAACATGATCTCAATGCTGTGGTCAAAAGGGCTAATGCAATCCTTGGATGCATAAACAGGGGATTCTCAAGCAGGCATAGAGAGGTTATTTCACCCCTGTATTTGGCACTGGTACAACCGCTACTGGACTAGTTTGTCCAGTTCTGTTGGCCAAAGTTCAAGAAGGATGTTACTAAATTGGAGATGGTTCAGTGAAGAGCAACGAGAATGATTAAAGGATTAGAAAACCTGCTTTACCGTGATAGACTCAAGGAGCTCAATCAATTTAGCTTAACAAAGAGAAGGTTAAGGGGTGACTTGATCACAGTCTATAAATACCTACATGGGGAACAAATATTCACTCTAGCAGAGAAAGGTATAACATGATTCAATGGCTGGAAGTTGAAGCTAGACAAATTCAGACAGGAAATAAAGAATAAATGGTTAACAGGGAGGATAATTAACCATTGGAGCACTTTAACCAAGGGTCATGGTAGATTCTCCATCACTGGCAATTTTTAAATGAAGATTGCATGTTTTTCTAAAAGCTATGCTCTAGGAATTATTTTGGGGAGGTTCTATGGCCTGTGTTACAGAGGAGGTCAGACAAAGATGATCAGAATAGTCCCGTCTGGCCTTGGAATATTTCAATGTATGAATCTATCAACCCATCTAACACCACAGGACAGGTATGGGAATTCATTAGTTAATTCTTGTACCGCTGACAGGCTTTGCATGTGCACATATGAGCCATGTGGCTATTTTTTAAAGAAACAGCATCCTTGAATGGAATTCACATTATGAAAAATTATTTTATGTGAACACTTTGGAACTATGAGTGCATTTCGGAGACATTTAGACAATCTCTTTTCTGTAGAGGTTCGTCTAGCATACTGTGCAGCTGGAGATGTGCCGCATAAAAATACTTATGAACCTCTCCTGTTTTCAGTTGGCAATAAATTGTTTGGCAATGGGTAATTCTACTTGCCCAAACTTCGAAAATTTTGGGTAACAAATCCAAGTCCTTTTAAGATTAGAAAGAAAAATTACAATAATACCTTTAAAAAAGAAACCTGTTGTAAGATGGTTATTGCAACATCTCTCTCTAACTAGATATTTATTATAAAGCAACTAATCACCATGGCATCTAGGTGACAGTCAGCTTGGTGTCTAAATAAATGATCCAAAGTGATTAATTATGAAGTAACCAAAAGAGAATTTAAAAAAATCCTAGTCAGTGCAACCCATTAAGTGATACCTTTGAGCATTTCTATGAGAACTGTGAGGATGAGCACTCCTAATATTAAATTAATTGTGAAATCTTTCTTTTCAAGAGAATAAATTAAGTGAACAATGAAAAAAGTGCTAAAGTCTTGTGAAAGTTATGTGATACAAAAATACCTTTGCTTGCATGGCTCCTGGACTGTTTTGTGCTTCTTTATTTTCATTGTGAGGGTCATGTCAAATAGACCCTGATACAAACCCACAATAATTTTCTTTTTAATTTAGATATATATATATTTAGGAACTTTTAACAGGTTTACAAGTCATTGCCATGTAAATAATTACCAGAGACAAAAACAAGAATGTTAATGTTCTTGTTGTGCTAGTCCTTTATTGGGAAATGAAGACTGACTGATGGATAGAACAGCTGTGAGGTTTTAGATGAAGCCAAGTCTTCAGCTGTTTACTAAGTAACCAGAAAAAGTCTTGAATTTGGAACATTAGTGTTATAAACAACATATAAACTATTTTATTACTTGTTTATAATTTGTATTACAAGTAAAAATTCTCTCTTTCCTGGGTAGCGCATGACAACATAAAAGGCCTTTTGCCTTGAGCCATGGCGATTACAGAATCATAACTCATGAGCATGCACTTCAAACTTCACTCCCCAGAGCTAACCTTCTTGGTTTTACTATAAAGCACAGAGAACATTTATATCATGTTCAAAAAAATTATCCTACACTTTGACTGGTGATTAGTGTGCAATTTTGCATCAGTCATGCTCTCTTTTGCTGTCTTCAGCTAGTAGGAAGTAAGGAATTTTGCAGACTCTTTTCTGCAGTTTTCTGGCTGCATAGGCTTGGGCTTCTCTAAACACAGCATCTGAGTCAGCAAAGCACTGAGACTTACACCCTTACTTAAAGTTAAGCATGTGCTTAAGTGCTTTCCTGAATAGGAATTAAGCACATAATTAAGTACTTTGTTGAATCGGTATCTCGGTAAAGAATGGAAATGAAATTCACAAGTTTATTACTTGTACATATAATGATGGTACAAACATTCATAGAATTTGGTTAGCAATAATACTTTGCATTTGTGTAGCCCTTTCCAAACAAAGACCCAAAACATTTTGCAAATATTAATTAATTAAGCCACACAATGTCCGTATGAGGCAGGGAAGTAATATTAGCTCCATGTTACACATGAAGAAATGGAGGCATACACATTTGTGATTTGCACAAGGTCAACCAGGAAGGCTTTGGAAGAGTGAAGAATACATTCCACATGTCCTGATTCCTAGTCCTGTGCCTTACATATAAGACCATCCTTCTTTTAGTTGCCAGTGATGAATAAAGTAGATTGTAGGCCCTTTGGAGCAGGGATGGTGCCTAGAACAATGGGGTTCTGGTGCATGACTGGGGTTACTAGGCACTTGCTCAACACAAATAATCTCCACACCAACATTTCAGACTTGTCAATGATGAGCTAAGTTGCAGGAAATATATCTATATACCTGTTCATCAATGCTTATTAACTTACTTAGGCCCTAGGTTAGATTTTTTTTTTAAGATGCCAACTTATCTCAGTTATTTTAAAGTCATAGCTGAGTAAACAGTTTTGTGAGTTTCTGCATATGTGTACTTATTTATTATATGGAGCTGCTATATTGCATCTCTCATCTATAACACCTGAAAGCTGTCATGGTAAACAAAAAAGTTATTCTAGGCTGGAAACTTATCCTCTGCATTTTCTGTTAACTACCCAGAAAAGGGTGTGACATACTGGGCAGCTCTGTTTCACTTGGTAGTGCAGGTCCAGTATTCAGAGATATTATGACATATTGGGCGGGGTTCAACTCACTGCTGGGGAGCCTCCTGCTGGCTGTCCTGGGAATTAGTTTAGTTCACCTGTGCACCCTCATCTGGTGACATCCCGCCACCATCACATCTGCTCCAGGAAGTGTGGTGTCCCGAAGAACACAGCATCCTCTTCAGGACACAGCCCTCTGGCTATGTCACGCTCTGTTCTCCCCCCTTCCGGGGGAACCATAGTCCACTGTCCAGCCACTTCCTCAATGGCAAGTGGGGGCAGGGGAGGGGACCCAGGCCTGCCCACTACTCCGGGTCCTGGACCAGGGACGCTGTAGATGGCAGCCACGTGCTGCGTCCCCTCCAACCCCACAGTCTACTTCCCTGGGCCACTTCCCCACAGCCCCAGCACTTTCTTCACCCTTGTCTCAGGGTCCCAGCATGCCAGTAGTCAGCTGGGAACTTGCTCTTGCTCCCCTGATCCTGTCTAGCACTGCTCTGTCCAAGGTGCAAGCTGTCTTCAGCCAGTCCTCCACCCTCCTCAAGCTCCAAGAAGTGACTGATCTGCTCTGCCCTGCGGCTCTTCTTATATGGGCCTGCCTGGCCCTGATTGGCTGCTCCTTGAAGCCCCTCTCCAATAGGCTGTCTCCTGCACAGCCTCCCTAGGTCCTCTCCAATTGGCTGACTGTTGTGCAGCCTCCCTACGGTTACTTTAACCCCTTTCAGGCCAGTGTGGGGCAGGTGCCCCCTCACAACATATCATGTTGGTGCATGGTACCTGTCAATAGAATATATTCTTACTAGATTTTGACAAAAGTGACAGGAAAGGCCCATGAAGTAACCCTATGTGGCAGGTGGTAAAATACAGGAGCAGCCTGAAATCAATTAAACATATAATGTTTTTGATCAGCCATGAAATAGGAAATATTTATTGCCGAATGTAGGTGAAGTCTGAGTAAGAAAGAGGATGTTCTCACATGAATACTCATTAAAGCCTTTCTAGTTTCACTGCATTAATAGCTGTGTAATTTGAAGGACTGTAATGGGCTGCACAGTTTATCTAGGAAATAACTGCCATTTCTTTATATTATCAAGTAATGGAAGTTACATATTAAAAAGAAGTTTCACAGTGAACTCGAAAAAAACTGACTTTGCCACATTATTTGCCAGTGGCTATTGCTGACATATTAGCAAGTTTTGTGTTTAGAAAATAATTAAATGATTGTAGCATGGCTTGGTGCTAGAAAGTGTTACATTAGCTCATAGAGGTCATTATTAGGCACCTCACAGTTTGACGTACAGAGTTGAGCTGTCAGAGTGCTTCTCGGGCAACCACTTCATTGTTTTTAGTCCAAATTATACTTGACATTTATTAAATCCAAGGTGCCTTCATGCAAAACAATTCGCTCTTTCGACTGTGCACTTTCTGGACTGATCAATGAATAAGCAATTTACAGGAATACTCTGGAGCTGTGATTTATGGCTTAGCTCATAGGCCTTTTAGGAGAAATCACTGTGTTGGTAGCAACAAAAATCCTATACATTTTGAAATAATTGCATGTAATTAAGGTTGTGTCCATGCATGTTTATATTTTTATATCATCACCCAAAACGAGAATTCAAATCCACTGAAATTTATCTTTTATGTAACAAAATATTTGTTGTTTTAAGCTTCCAGTATTCTTGTCATTATCCAACCTTATGGACCAGCGCTTTCTGTAAATCTTGGCTAGAAACGGATGGGAAAAAGAAAGAAAATACTTGCTACTGATATAAACAATTCAGCAATTTTTGTCTTGCATGCTGTGAACAGAAATGAACTGTAAGGACCAGTATAGCCAAGTAATAAGATGTGCAGAGTGGGAATTGTAGTTTAGGATTTTCTGTTCTAGAAAGTGGGTTTTTTAATCAACAAAGGCCACATTCCGCAGTCCTAACATGAACATAACCCATTGCCCTCAATGGGAGTTTTATTTTCCTTAAATGAGCAGAATTTGGTCTTATGTGACCTTGGAAAAGGTTCCCAGGTCTAAACCTGGCTGTAGAATTGGGTTAAAATTGGACCTATCTGAAGAACAGAGGCTACCACAGATGAGAGTTCAGTTGTCCAGCTACCTCACAAATGAGCACTTATTATATATTGGACACAAATCCCGAACGTGTGATCCCCAAATCACAGTTCTAATTTTGTTGTACAGGCAACATTTCCTTTTTAATTATGGACCTACAAGATTTAACTATAATACTACAAAAAGCAGCAGCAAACAGCCATCAGCTGCTTTCAAGCAGTATGATCTACCATACAGGACGCTGCTACAATGAGCTCAAATGGTCTTCAACCCTACCTGCCTCAGGTTATTATCTTCTGTTACTTAGAAACTGGTTACTACTGTCGGGTGGCTTATTAGACAACCCACATGCAGTACATACTTTAATTTTTGACAGCTACCTGAGTGCATGTCCATTTCTGAACAGTCAAATTTATATTTGTGTCTAAACTGCATTTGTGGTTATCTAAGAATGAAGATAACTCTCTTATCAAGGTTTATTCAGGTCCGTGACTCTTGGAGCATGGTTTGGTAAGTCTCACTGCTGGAACTGTACCCAAGGCGATGATAACCCTTTAATCATTTTACATTAATATTGCATGTAATCAGAGAATGACAGCCATACGTTCCGTTGTTTATTGAGGTAAACTTTCCATGGTGTTTGATTTATGTAGCATCCAGGGGTAGTTCCACAAGGAACAAAATAAGAAGGAAATAATAGTGTGAAAAAAGCTGGCAGAGCAGATATCACAATTATTGTTAAACAAGAGAAGAACATTGCTCAAGCTGTATTGTTTTTACTCTGGTTGGAACCCCCTGGTGGTATTTGCTCTTGGCACACATCTGAAGGTTTCCTGTGGCGTGAAAAAACAGTCTACTAGTTGGTTCACATTTCCCAGAATTTTCTGGAATTTATCTTTTTTTTTTTTATTGTCTTCAAATAGTCTCCTGGTTTCCGCAATGATTTGCAGTTTTCCAGTGTCATTTGCAGCTGAAATTTGGGACACCTACTTCCATTAAAATCGTCAGATGATTTTTCTGCTCTGCCGTTTATGGGCTTCATATATCAGATATACTATGACCAAAGACTGCCACTCCAGAAATCTTTTGAGACTCATTTCCACCCATCAGTCACGAGCCTGATATATCTTCCCACTCAAGACAATTTAGAAATGTTCAATAGGCCACTTGAGCGTAAAGCAGCCTTTTAAAAACTCTATGGAAATAAAATTTTGATGAAAGAGAGGAGAAAAAGTATTTCCCTTACAGTATGTGTTTTTGAGATAGCTGATATGTGCCCCCATTGCTATGAGGCAATAAAGGAACACAATACTTGTCCATTCAATAATTAGGAGAGCAGACTAGGTAATCACAGTGGTCCCTTCTAGCCTTGTAATTTGTGAATTAATGTAAATGTAAAGAACCTGGGACATTCTGTAGCAGAACTTAAACACATGCTTAAATCAATGGGACTTAAGCACATGCTTAAAGCACAATCACAAGCATGTGCTTATGTGTTTTTCTGAATAGGGTTGGACTGCTGAGCTGGAGTTCAAAACTGCAAACCTCTATCCCGTCAGCTAAAGGAATAAGTCAATAAGCTATCACTAAGTGGCAGGTTCTAACTCTTGCCATGGCCAGACGCTGTGGGGGAGAGATGACCATCCAGAATAGACCAGTGTATACGTGTGCTAGAATATGGGGTTCTGTGCATATTTGAGGGGCAAGAATGTCTCCTCACTGGCCACTCTGAGAGATATTTGCAAAAGAGGTTTGATCACTTATGTGTCACATACTGTCCCTTCAAAATGTGCGTTATTTCCTGATTTTGCCCAGCCCTAGTTCTGCTTTATAAAAAGTAGCAACAGCTACTTTATCTATTTCAGAATATATTTTACTGGCATCACATCTGTAATATCTTGAGCAGGCCAACTGTGTCTTTATTGACAGTATATGGCGGGATAAGTTTACATCCAAACTCCAACTCTGAGAGCTTGTCTACACGGACACTTGGTGAGCAGCAAGCTGGTGCACTGTAGATTCACACCCTGGCTTGCCATGCACTAAATGGCTGGGTGGATCCTGCTATCACACAATAAAAGTTCCATAGTGAGTGTTTGATCTACTGTGGTTTCAAACAGCAGTTCGTGAAAGCACACTGTGGAACTCTTAGTGCACAGCAGCAGTAGGCTCCACACAGCCACTTAGTGCAGCCGGCGTACCCAGGATTTACACCCTGGCTTGCTGCACAGATGACCCTGCTAAAGGAAGGGACCAGAACAGTATTATAGTGCTCTAACATCACACAGGAGGTAAACGTGGCTGACACAGGCAAACCGTCAGGCTTTAATGAACGGATGAGGACAATGAAGACATTCACAAAAGCTCCAGGTGCTAGAACACTTAATATAACCACATAACCCAGCAGTATTAATCAATCAAATAGGAACTCAGCCAGCTGCTACGAAGTACCTTTCCACCCTTCTTCATTCTAGGAAAAACACCCTCAGTCCTCTCCAAAACGCCTATCCAAATGAGCGGGTGAATTACCAGCGTGGGCCTTGACACTTGCAAACTTGATCCCCTCAACACCACTCAAAATGCTGTTCTAACACCAACTTCCTAGCTCATCACTCTGACTTCATCATACACACCTCTATGTGTCTCTTCACTGGCTCCCATTTCTGGGCTGCGTCAAGGACAAACTTCTTCCCTTTACCGTTAGGTCTCTTCAGTTTAGTCCCACCCTAGCTAGTCACTCTACTGTACTACCAAAGCATTGACCCCCTGCGTTTGCTTGGCCAATGCATCCTAGACCCTACCTTCATCATTCACCAGTCAGGTTTTCCCTCCAGCAGTCCTGTGGTTTTTCCCATGTCACCCTTTATGACTGGGAAAAACTCTCTGTAAAAATCCATAAAGCCATTAGTATAAATTTCTTCCCATCCCGGCCAGGACTTGCTTCTGCTGCAATGCCTAGAAAGCATCAAGTTGATAACAGCTATGCTGGGAATGAGCTGAGACCCCTGCTTATTAGACAGTAATTTGTTTGCAGTACTTGTACGTTATCCTCCCAACTTGCCTTCTCCCTTGTTTGTCTGTCTCATCCCTCTCCTAAATCTTTTGCAGCCTAGACTGTAAACCTTTTGGGGCAGAGAATATGTTGTTCTACAGAATATCTGTAAGGTGCTTAATACAATGGGGACCTGGTCTCTGATTGTTACCTCTAGGCAATAGGGCAATACGAATGAATAACTAGGAGATTTTATGTTGAGGCAACACAGGTGAGATTAAAAATTCAGGGCCAGATTCACTGCTGGTTTATGCCAGTCTTAACAGGATTACATAGGAAGTAAGTTGGCACTGAATTTTGTTTCACTGCTTTGCTGTACCTTAGACATTTCTAGACAAAAATGTTGATTGGAAAAAGACCACACCCTTCACTGCTACTCACACTGAATAGTACTTAACTTAGCAAGAAGCCCCATTGAAGTCAGTGAGTTTACTGATGGGAGTAAATGCTCACTTTCATGAGTAAGGGTGGCAGCATCTAGCCCAAAGTCTGGAACATCCTCAGGCCATCCCCACCCCAATCAGAGAAATTCTTTAAACACAGTTCTACATTTTGTCTATTATCAGAGGACAGTGGCACATCCTCTTTGTTTTTACTGCATTATGCCAAAATCAGTCAGACAGAATTAAACCATATTCAATTATTTACAAACTGGCAAAGAGGGTTTCTTTTTGTTTTCCTTCTTGAAATGCGACCATGTCCCTGTTGTAACTGCAAGTGACATGAGGCGAAAAACCAAACCCCCAAAAGCATTTAAAAAGTAAAAACCCTCTGTCTCTTTGCTGATTCAGAAATACCATAACTAATGACAGCAGCGTGGAGTGTCTGTTCTTTTGGTGAATGCTCAGAGGAAAGTGCAGACTTTACTCTTGCATGGGCTGCGGATGTGAACGTGCATAGCAGCATGTTGACACACTTCTAGGACTTAGTGATGATGTCTGGCAACTTAACCAGCTTCCTCTGTGACTCAAGAAAGACTTGAAACTGAGTAAGGAGGCAAACATTTATTTTTTCTTTCCTGTAAATAGGTCTGTCCTTCCTGAAAGAAAAAAAAAATCTGTACTAATTTTGGTTTCGGGTTCATCAAATTCAGCAGCAATAATTCAATGTCAGTCCTTTTTACAGTACGTTGCAAAAACGTTTAAATATTCTGCTGATTTGCTTGGAATTCTAAGTGTGAAGTCTGCAATAGCATTGTAAAGCGTGGACTGTTGGAAACAGCTGTTGTAACAGATTCACAAGGTCTACTTTGTGGCGGAGAGGGAAAGAAATAACACCAAGAGATACCGGATATGAGTGGTTGTTGTCATAGTTACAGTACAAAGAGCTGGAAGATACATTAATTTGGTTGTAGGGATACTATTGAGTCAGATTGTACATTTTTTTTTGTTTATATTAGAACCTTTTCAAATAAGATTTTTATTTCTCCAGTTTTGGTTTTGTGTCTAAGGCACAGGCACAGGACTTGGACTCAAGAGTTCTGAGTTCAGTTCCCAGCTCTGTCAGAGTTTAAAGAATAAACTTGGGTAATTCACTCAGGATGGGATTGACACTTTGCCGGCCTGTCACAATTACACCCCAGCTTCCCCTTTGCTTTATGGGGGAAGTAAGTTGCGCTATCTTTTCTCTCCACATTGGCTCAACTGTGCTGGCTGGTGCTCTTGGGACCAGAATAAAGACTCTGCTCATTTCCCATCTCCCAGCATAGAAGGGGGAACAGCCGCTTCATGGTGGGTATTCTCTCCCATATACAGAGTCTGATGATGCAAATAGCCCAGGCAGAGAAATAAGAGGGAGCCAGGCTCACAATCGAGCACTTAATCTCGCTGTGCTTCAGTTCCCCATTCGTCAAATTGATGATATTTCCTGGCCTCACAGCTTTCGTGAGGATAAACTCCATCGTGTTTGTGAAGTACTTGGATTCTGTAGTAATGGGAGAGTCATTCAAGTAGCTGGGTAGAACAGAGCATGATCTCTGTCGAGGCCAGATTTGGTGCTTTGTTTTCCACACAGACCAAAATTGTTTATTATTTTGTTATTAAAGTGGATCATTTCATGAATATTAACAAACACCCAATTTTCTAGGTATGGATATTGTTTCTGGCTAGCAGTTTTTCAGCCTTAATCCATGATCTGTCCACAAAAAGGACAACTTATGATAAATCAGAAGCCTTTGAGCAACTGCAGCATTTTCATTCCATTGAGTTAGCCCTTACCGTTGAGTAGCCCTTTCAATCAGATGGATTAGCCCTTACCAGCAGTTGTTTAGGACTGACTGCAACTAAGATATCAGAATGTGATCTTTCTGATGGTGCATAGTAAAACATAATTTTGTTTAACTGTATTTAAGAAGAATCTAAAGGATAAATAAGTGTAGAAAATTGCAAACAAAATGTTTCTTTATGCTTTGCAGTATTCATCTTGTTTTATGTCATTAAACTTATTAAAACAATGTCTGTGACAACAGCTTGCAATGTCACTCAACTGTAGAAAAGAACAATTTCACAAGAGAGAGTCACAGAGAAAGAATGTCAAAATGATGGAGACAAAACTTTGATACAAATTGAGTTATCTGAAATAATAACTGTAATTGTGAACAGAAGTACTTCCCCTTTGTAAATGGTGATAAAGGTGAATGCTATAGTAACTTAAGAAACTTGTATTTTGGAGATTTTTAGTCTCAACTAGGGCTGTCAAGTGATTAAAAAAATTAATCGTGATTAATCCTGCTATTAAACAATAATAGAATACCATTTATTTAAATATTTTTGGATGTTTTCTACATTTCCAAATATATTGATTTCAATTACAACACAGAATACAAAGTGTACAGAGCTCACTTTATATTTATTTTTATTACAAATATTTGCACTGTAAAAAACAAAAGAAATAGTTTTTTTCAATTCACCTAATGTAAGTACTATAGTGCAATCTCTTTATCATGAAACTCTGCATTCAAAAAAAAACAATGTAAAACTTGAGAGTCTACAAGTTCACTTAGAGCTACTTCTTGTAATCACTCAACCAAACAAGTAAACAAGTTTGTTTACATTTTCAGAAGATAATGTTGCCTGCTTCTTGTTTACAGTGTCACCTGAAAGTGAGAACAGGCGTTTGCATGGCACTGTTGTAGCTGTTGCAAGATATTTACATGCCAGATACGCTAAAGTTTCATATGTCGGGACTATTTAGAAAAGCTGGACGAGCACAAGTCCATGGGGCCGGATGCACTGCATCCGAGAGCACTAAAGGAGTTGGCGGATGTGACTGCAGAGCCATTGGCCATTATCTTTGAAAACTCATGGCGATCGGGGGAGATCCTGGATGACTGGGAAAAGGCTAATGTAGTGCCCATCTTTAAAAAAGGGAGGAAAAAGGATCCTGGGAACTGCAGGCCAGTCAGCCTCACCTCAGTCCCTGGAAAAATCATGGAGCGGGTTCTCAAGGAATCAATTCTGAAGCATTTAGAGGAGAGGAAAGTGATCAGGAACAGTCAGCATGGATTCACCAAGGGCAAGTCATGCCTGCCTAATCTAATTGCCTTCTATGACAAGATAACTGGCTCCGTGGATGAGGGGAAAGCAGTGGATGTGTTGTTCCTTGACTTTAGCAAAGCTTTTGACACGGTCAAAGCTTTTGACACTTGATTCTTGCCATCAAGTTAAAAAAGTATGGGCTGGATGAATGCACTATAAGGTGGATAGAAAGCTGGCTACATTGTCGGGCTCAACGGATAGTGATCAATGGCTCCATGTCTAGTTGGCAGCTGGATCAAGTGAAGTGCCCCAAAGGTTGGTCCTCGGGCTGGTTTTGTTCAATATCTTCATAAATGATCTGGAGGATGGTGTGGATTGCACCCTCAGCAAATTTGCAGATGACACTAAACTGGGAGGAGAGGTAGATATGCCGGAGGGTAGGGATAGGATACAGAGGACCCTAGACAAATTAGAGGATTGGGCCAAAAGAAATCTGATGAGGTTCAACAAGGACAAGTGCAGAGTCCTGCACTTAGGACGGAAGAATCCCATGCACTGCTACAGACTAGGGACCGAATGGTTATGCAGCAATTCTGCAGAAAAGGACCTAGGGGTTAGAGTGGACAAGAAGCTGGATATGAGTCAACAGTGTGCTCTTGTTGCCAAGAAGGCCAAGGGCATTTTGGGATGTATATGTAGGGGCATTGCCAGCAGATGGAGGGACATGATCGTTCCCCTCTATTTGACATTGGTGAGGCCTCATCTCGAGTACTGTGTCCAGTTTTGGGCCCCAGACTACAAGAAGGATATGGAAAAATTGGAAAACGTCCAGCGGAGGGCAACAAAAATGATTAGGAGACTGGAACACATGACTTATGAGGAGAGGCTGAGGGAACTGGGGTTGTTTAGTCTGCAGAAGAGAAGAATGAGGGGGGATTTGATAGTGGCTTTCAACTACCTGAAAGGGGGTTCCAAAGAGGATGTTCTCAGTGGTAGCAGATGACAGAACGAGGAGTAATAGTCTCAAGTTGCAGTGGGAGAGATTTAGGTTGGATATTAGAAAAAACTTTTTCACTAGGAGGGTGGTGAAACACTGGAATGCGTTACCTAGGGTGGTGGTGGAATCTCCTTCCTTCGAAGTTTTTAAGGTCAGGCTTGACAAAGCCCTGGCTGGGATGAGTTAGTTGGGGATTGGTCCTGCTTTGAGCAGGGGGTTGGACTAGATGACCTCCTGAGGTCCCTTCCAACCCTGATATTCTATGATTCCATTATTCTAAGTCCCTTGATGCTTCAACCACCATTCCAGGGGACATGTGCCCATGCTGATGATGCGTTCTGTTCAATAATGATCCAAAGCAGTGTGGACCGATGCATATTCATTATCATCATCTGAGTCAGATGCCACCAGCAGAAGGTTGATTTTCTTTTTTGTTGGTTTGGGTTCTGTAGTTTCTGCATCAGAGTGTTGCTCTCTTAGGACTTCTGAAAGCATGCTTCACACCTCATCGCTCTCAGATTTTGGACAGCACTTCAGATTCTTAAACCTTGGGTTGAGTGCTGTAGCTATCTTTAGAAATTTCATATTGGTATCTTCTTTGCATTTTGTCAAATTTATAATGAAAGTGTTCTTAAAACGAACATGTGCTGGGTTATCACCTGAGACTACTATAACATGAAATATATGGCAGAATGCGGCAAAAAAAGCAGGAGACATACAGTTCTACCCCAAGGAGTTCAGTCACAAATATAATTAACACATTATTTTTTTAACAAGCATCATCAGCATGGAAGCATGTCCTCTGGAACTATGGCTGAAGCATGAAGAGGCATATGAATCTTTAGAACATCTGGCATGTAAATATCTTGCAACGCCAGCTACAACAGTGCCATGCAAACATCTGTTCTCACTTTAAGGTGACATTTTAATTAAGAAGTGGGCAACATATCTCCCATAAATGTAAACAAATTTGTTTCTCTTAGGGATTGGCTGAACAAGAAGTAGGACTGAGTGGATTTGTAGGCTCTAAAGTTTTACATTGTTTTGTTTTTGAGTGCAGTTATGTAACAAAAACAAAATTTGTAAGCTGCATTTTCATGATAAAGAGATTGCACTGCAGTACTTGTATGAGGTGAATTGAAAAATACTATTTCTTTTGTTTATCATTTTTACAGTGCAAATATTTGTAATAAAAATAATATAAAGTGAGTACTGTGCACTTTGTATTCTGTGTTGTAATTGAAATAGATATATTTGAAAATGTAGAAAAACATCAGAATATTTAATAAATTTTAATTTGTAACCTATTGTTTAATGTTTTTAATCACGATTAATTTTTTTGAGTTCATCACGTGAGTTAACTGTTGTTAATTGACAGACCTAGTCTCAACATATATAGAAGGTCCTTTATGAATTGCACCCTGGTGATTTTCAGTATTATGCAACAATACTAAGTAGATCTAATAGTTGCTTATATGACAACTAAAGAATACAGGGAGTAAAATACTGGCCTCATTGAAGTCAATGATATAGTCTTCATTGCCTTCAGTGGGGTCAGGATTTCACCCATGATGGTTTGTACAGAGTATAGTGAGTGTCTACTGGTGAAGGACCATTAAAAAAATCAGATTTCCAAGTTAACAATGAGTTCTTCAGAAGTTTTGTTGTAGACACATGGTTTTCATTGAGTTTACATTTAAAAAAAACGATGACTTACCTTTGAATAAAATTACTGTGTAATATATTTTTTGTGGTGAGAGGCAAAATTTATATAGCCCTATTCAGTGCTTCAGAAGTGGGGTTTTTTTAAGTGTGACTTTCATGAAGTGAGGATGGATGCTTGATCACCAAAGTTTAGAGAGGCGTTCATTATTAGTAGCATATTTAAGGCATGTTCTTGTCTTTCCGGTCACTTCAGGGGGTATTGCAGCAGCCTCTTAGAGCTCTGGGTTACAACTAGGACCAATGGGTTGAAATTAAAAAAGGAAGGTGTAGACTATAGAAATCAAGAAAAAGTTCCAGTATATTAGAATATGAAAGCACTGAAAGTCTCATTTCTTGGGACCTTTAAAACCTAGACTGAACAAGCTCCTGGAGAATAGACTGAAAGGATTATTCATGCATTGGCCCCTGACAAGAATGGAATAGGTGGTTTAATAGATCTTTTCTCTTTCACACTCATATGATCTTTAAACATACTGGATAAAGCACATTAACTAGTTGTTTCTGCTAAAATAGTTAGCAGTAAAATAGTTGTGTTAAACTGTCATCATCAGGCTTCAAAATTTGCACCCCACTGCAATGATGGAGATGGTTAACTCCCTTCTTAGACTTGTTGGGCCATATTTTCAGACTCCTGTGCAACCAACTGCATGCTTAATCTGCATTCATTTATTAGAGCTACATGTGAAGTTGTGGTAGCTGAGTGTATTAAATAACCATTTCCATGCACATTTTCTTTGGTCATTTTGCATGCATACTGATAATAATAGAATCATAGAGGTGTAGGACTGGAAGGGACCTCGTGAGGTCATCTAGTCCAGTCCCCTGCCCTCAAGGTAGGACCATGTAATAACTAGACCATTCCTGACAGGTGTTTATCTAACTTGTTCATAAAAAACCTCCAGTGATGAAGATTCTACAACCTCTCTAAGCAATTTGTTCCAGTGTTTAACTATCCAGACAATTAGGAAGTTTTTTGTAATGTCCAACCTAACCCTTCCTTGCTGCAGTTTAAGCCCATTACTTCTTGTCCTATTCTCAGAGGTTAAGGAAAACAAATTTTCTCCCTCCTCCTTGTAACACTATTTTGTGTACTTGAAAACTGTTATCATGCCCTCCCCTCCTCAGTCTTCTCTTCTCCAGGCTAAACATACCTACATTTTTCAATCATTCCTCATAAGTCATGTTTTCTAGACCTTTAATCATTTTTGTTGCTCTCCTCTGGACTTTCTGCAGTTTGTCCACATCTTTCCTGAAACATGGCACCCAGAACTGAACACAGTACTTCAGTTGAGTTCTAATCAGCATGGAGTAGAGCAGAAGAATTACTTATTGCAGTTGTGCATTCAATCACAATACATTTTTAAAAAATCACTTAGGTTAAATGCAAAAATAGTAATGAATTGTTCAATGAAACAATCATGAATCCAGAAATTCCCTTGCTTAAGGTCAGCATTGTTCATTTGGCAACATTGTACATATGTAGTATTTTCTAATGCCATTATCTCCGTTCACTGTATTATCAATTAAAAAGAACAGGAGTACTGTGGCACCTTAGAGACTAACAAATTTATTAGAGCATAAGCTTTCGTGGGCTACAGCCTACTTCATCGTATGCGTAGAATGGAACATATAGTAAGAAGATATATATATATACACATACAGATAAGTTGGAAGTTGCCATACAAACCGTGAGAGGCTAATTAGTTAAGATGAGCTATTATCAGCAGGAGAAAAAAAACTTTTTACCGACTAACACGGCTGCTACTCTGAAACCTGTATTATCAATTGTTTCTCAGGGGTAATATACAAAAGTACAGCATGGCTGAGTTCACAGTGCTAAAGAAACTGCACAAACTGAATGTTGCATTAACCTTAGTTGTCTACTTTTAAAAATTTACTAATCTGAGCACTTAATAATTAATTATTGTTTCTTGGTCCTGAACTGTAGCATTCAAGTCTGTCATTCCTAAGATTATGCTCAGCACTTTTTAAAGACAGGTATAATATTGGTCTTCCCCCAATATAGTAAACATTTTAAATTAAAAAAAGGAATTGAGAGAGGAGTACAGAAACTCTGGTGGACTAACATAGCGCTAAGAGACAAACCAATTAACAGTTAACGCCCTGATGTTGTAAGAGCGTTGTGTCTCCCTTTGTTTTTCTCTGCCCACACTTAGCAGACACATACATTATTAAATAGTACTGTGAACTGACCAAAATCACCAATATGCCCATGTACTAGCGTTTTCTTGCCAAATGTGAAGGAGAGGTGTTTCTCATACAAATAATATGTATTTTGATTCTTATACAAGGCAGGATGGTGGGAGACAGAGGCCTGGGTAGGGGAGGAGGAATTGCTGACAAAGCCTGAGAGCCATTTGAGTATAGGAAAGGAAAGGACTAAGTCTACCTGGAAAACGTTAAAGGTGGGCAAGAAAGCCTGTGAGTGTAATTAATAGCAGAGAAGTCTAAAGACTGGGGGACATGCGCTGAAGGGTTGAGGAGCAGCTAGGATCACCAGAGAAGTATTCAAGGGAAAGGATAGGAAGCCCCAGAGGTTTCAGGTTTGAAACTCAATCTCAGACTGAAGATTCCCTGACTGATAGTAAATCCTTAGACAAAAGGACATGAATACCTATAACCTTCACTCCTTGTCCCCAAATTATCCTTCTGAAAGCCTTTGTGCTTTTCTTTTTCACCTCCCATGCTACTTCAAATCTCAACAAATAATGAATTGTGCAACTGTAACTATTACCTGTTTGTTTTTCTTAGTGTGGTCTCTGTGTTACTATGGCATAGCTGCTTCTGGTAAAAAAAAAAAAAAAAAAGTAACCTCCAAGTAAAGATGCCCTCTTATTTTCCAGTCTACTGCTCTTTGTTCTTTGGAGAATTCCCTTCCTACAGCTTTATCTTTTTTTTTATCACAAATCCATCAAACATATGTCTTATTTTTTTCTCTCTCTAGTGCCACAGCTTTGTTTGTTTAGAAGAGGTTGCTAGTCTTATTTTTTAACAATTTAACTGAGTTTCTAAGAATGTACACCTAACGTAAAATATTGTCTCTCTTTAAAAATAATTGGTATACAGGGCCCGAGTCTCTGGTTCAGCTGATTCTCTCTCAGTGCAGACCAGGGAGAGGTGGACAAAGGTATCACAGAATAATAGGGGTTCATTGTTCCAGCCTTTATATAATCTCTTTGGAGTACTCTATTATCTGACAAGCCCTAGACTTAACCTTTCACAAGGACTAGCTTCTCAGCAATATGAGTCTGAGATTGGGACTTGGGGCTCCAGCCCCTCCCCCATGGCAGTTTCTCATCATGCACTCTACAAGAAGCCCAAATAACTGCTACAGATGTTTGATTTAAGAGGTTTACCCCTCAGGAAGCAATGCAGCTAGTAAGTATCTGCAGAGACACAGGGCAGCCCTTTCAAAACAAGCCTTTATTTTTTAGTTAACTGGAATACAACTGTTGAGAGCCCCGAGGCCAGCAAAGAAACAGCAAGTTTCAGATAAAGTTGGTATTAGCAGAAGTAATTGCTCCATCACGCCATGGCCACCTTGAATTCATTTTAGTCACTGTCTTTCTCTGAGTCTGTGTGTGTTTCTGTTTGCAGCAGCAAACTTACAAACCCGTCTCTTCACACCTTGGGTCTTTGTCCTCCTGCTGGGGACTTTCTACTCTCCACCATGAAAAGACGTAGAGGAAATAATGCGCTCTTGGCTTCTAGTTGTTAGGAGATAATGTCCTGTAGTTGTGTCTTCCACTCACATGGATAGTGCTTGATAATTCATTCATATCAACCCAGACTTGCTAGTTGTTTATGTTCAACAGCCATCTCTCATTCCCCTTGTTATAGAGGAGATATTAATGCCTTCTCATTCAGTGGGTAGTAATACAAAGTGAGTGAGTACACTGAGTATACACCTTCCTACAATGATTACAGAAATACATTCTTCACATCCCTTTCCTCTTTAAGGGCAAAGTAAACAGAATCACTTCCCACCCCCTTCTCCTCTGTCACAGACACAGAAGTTTCTCAACAGTTCTTTTACCTGTATACCCTCTACTTGCCCATGACCCCATCCCATCTCCTGATCTCCCTCATGCCCACTCTCGTTCCTACCTTTCTCTTCTCCTTAACCTCTTGTTTGCTTCTGGCTATTTCACCTCACACTGCAAGCATGCTCAAGTCTCTGTCATCTTAAAAAATCCATTCTTGATCTCATTTGTGTCTCCAACTAATACCCCATCTCCCTTTTATCTCAAAGCGCATTGAACACACTGTCTACAATCACTGGCGAGTTCCTTTCCTCCAGTTACATCGTAGACCTTCTCCAATCCAGCTTCTGCCCCTTGCACTTGTTCTCACCAGCTCTCTAATCACCTTTTCCTAGCCAAAGCTCAGAACCAGTTCTCCATCCTCATCCTCCTTGATCTGTAAGTTGCCTTTACTCTGTTGAGAATGCTCTTCTTCTCCAAATCTTGTCCTCTCTTGGCTTCTGTGACTCTCCTCTCCTGGTTCTACTCCTACCTGTCTAATCACTTCTTCAGCATGTCCTTCAGAGGCTCTTCATCAACCCTGCTCAAACTTCTCTGGGAGTTCCCTGGGGCTCTGCCCTTCATTCCCTGCACTTTTCCCTCATCACCTTATCTCTGCAAACACAAATTCGACTCACATCTCTATGCTGATGAGTCACAAATCTGCCTATCTATTCCTGACCTGTCTCCATCTCTTTAATCTAAAATCTCAGCCTGTTTCCCTGACATCTTCTCATGCATGTCTAGCTGTCAGTTCAAGCTTAACATGGCAAAACAGTTCTTAGTCTTCCACCCTGATCCTCTCCCCTGCTGCTTTTCCTGGTCACAGTATCACTCAGGCCTGTAGCTTGGGTGTCATCTTTGACTTGGACCTCTCTGTAGCACCTCACATCCAGACTATGTCTAAATCTTGCCAATACTTTCTGCATAACATCTCTTATATCAGAGATAAAGGATAGTCCAGTGGTTAGGGCACTGGTGTAGGCTGTGTGAGACAGGGGTTTAATTCCCTGCTCTGCTATGGACTTTCTTGTGGGATCTTGGGCAAGTCACTTAGTCTCTTTGTGCCTCGCTTACTCATCTGTAAAATGGATATAATAATGCTTCCCTACCTCACAGGACTGTGTGAGGATAAATCCACTAAAGACACTCAAGTGTTTTGGGATCTACTGATGAAAAGTGCTATATAAGAAATAGGAATTATTCATTTCTAAGCTACAGCCCTTCCTATGCATCCACACAGCTAAAGCTCTTGTCCAAGATCTCATCATCTCACATCTTGATTACTGCAACTTACTTCTCTGGCCTTGCTAAATGCAATCTTGCCTGGCTCATTTCCATTGAGAATGCTGCTGCAAAGATTACTGTGATCCCTCTCTTTGAATCCCCTGCCCTACCTGTGTGCTTTCTCCCATGCTGCCCCTTATGCTTGGGAGGAGCTCCCCATAAATATCCAGAAAGCTCCCTCATTATCCTCCTGCAAAACCCTACTCAAAACTGCTGTGATGCCTACAAAAAACTTGACAATGGTTAGGATGCTGTGGTGCTGAGACTGCTGCCTTTCACACTGAACAGTATTGTGTCCTTATCTGTCTTATACTTAGATTGTGAGCTCTTTGGGGCAGGGACTGTCTTTTTGTTCTGTGTTAGTACAGTATCTAGCACAATGGGCTCCTGGTCCATGACTAGCGCTCCTAGGTGCTACAGCAATACTACTAATAAATAATAACTTTATCACACTCTTATGACTCCTGAGACCAGTTAGGGAACATTCCTGTCCCTGGTATAGGTTAGAACAGTTGAGGGCTGCTCTAATTTGTGCCTACATGTCCATAATTCTAAGGGCCCAATCCAGCAGCTGGGGATGTCTTGAGCAAACAGGCGTTGCCTTGACTTTGCCCCTTTTTACCCCCCCCCCCCCACTGGGATTGGGAGGCAGTTTAGTAGAAGCGCATTATGGCTGCTCCATGGCAGCCACCTGGTATGCCCTTTGATTCAGGGACTGTCTCTTACTATGTGTCCGCAGAGTGCCTAGAAAAATGGAGTCCTGATCTTCGTAGAGATCTCTGGTTATTACTGTACTATAAATAATAATGTGTCATATAAGATCTATGGTGATGCATAGCCAGTTATTGGCTCAAGGTGATGCTTCCTGCATATTCTCAGGCAAAATCTGAACTTCTGTTGTTAGATGGATTCTGTGTGATATGAAACATTTCCTTAGTAATGATTTTGAGTCCATCACACGAGCACCACAGGTCTTGATTAATGTCAAAAGCAAGTGTCAGAGGACTCTGCTGTCTGCGTTATAGGTTTTTCCCCCACTCTCTGCTGCTCTGTGTTTTAATAGCAATCTCTCTGTAATTTCAAACAGAAGGCTCTGCAGGGGGCTCCTTTCCTGCTGATCAAATCACTATAGCATGATTAAGCAATTTTTAAAATATTATGTGATTAAAAAGCAAAGTTTATCTTTAATTATACAGAGCAACTAGCTAATGATATACATGGGTATTTCCCATCATGTCAACAGCTGGACTCCTCAACACTGCTTCTCTTCCTTAAGATTTGTGATTTAGTGCTTATTCTAAATAAATTGGCCTTTCAAATACACGGAGAGAAGACAATTAAAAGCAAAAAAGAAACAGTGGTCACTTTCATGCACAGCATTTAAAATAAATCTTTGTTTGACTTAAATAAAACGAATCTGTATAAAGTGGAATGTCTTGTTACTACATCGGGACTTCCATTTATTAATTCAGTGGGACTCCATGGCAGCAGAAGGAGTATTGGTTTGGGATGAGGAGTTCCAGAAATTCTAGTTCTGTGAATTTATCACACAGCTGTGAACATCCCCAATTAAAACTCTTTGCTTAAAAATATGTTAACAGTGTCACAACTCCTGATGATATGGCCTGTCAGTCTGTCTAGTCACTAAAACCAGTGGTATCACTCAAAACGCCAATGGCTTAATATTATATTTTAATAGAATGTGGCCAAAATATAACAAAAATCTCACATCTCTCAGCAAGAGTTTAAATCCTGTCCTTCCTCTACATATGTCCCCAGAAGCAATGGAACTAGTGCAGTTCCACTGCTTGTGGGGATTTTTGCCACAGAACTCAGCTCCACATAGGTTGTTGCTCTTACTTGGTGCAGTGGGGATTGTACAGGGATGTCCTGAAGGAACCGTGGACCAGTGGATTTGCCATTGCATGAATAGCACATGATTCTTGTGAACTGAGGACACAGTAGTGTTGGCGACTATTACAGCAGTATTAAGGCTAGAGCACTATTTGAGCTGTGGTTTATGATGGTGCTTCATTCTTTTATTTTATTCTGCAATATCTCCTGCAGGACTGCTAGCACCAGACTTTGCTTCCATTTGTGAACTGCAAATGGAAAAATGGGGTTATTTTAATTTTAAATACATAATTAAATAGAAATAAATTAGCAACAAAATTTGAGTCTCAAGGCTGCTTTCAGATATAATCTATATAGGAAAAAGTAGGAAATAGGATTTTCTTTGGTTAGATGCATTCTGGTAATTGGAGTCCAAGAGTATCCTGACTTGAATGGCTAGGTGAATTCACTGGGCTTGATTCTGTTCTCACTTACATTGGTGTAAATCAGGAATAACTCTATAGCAATCAATGGAATAACACCAATGGAAGGATTAAAGTCTACTGTGTCTTGCATCTTGAGATAAACTCTGAATACTAGAAGCTGGGGATACTGTTGTACTGTGGCTGTGTTGTTTTCCTTCCATGGCAGGAGTATTGGCTGAAATATCCCTACATGGCTGCTGGAGGGGGTCCCACCACTTTAAATGATAAACTCTGTCTAGTTTTCCAGTAACCTAAATGACTTATAGTTTGTCTGCTTCGTTGTAACTCTGGACTGTGTCATTTGGATCTCAGGCTCTTCCGGTTTCTCTTATGGCTGCTTCACTCAGATCCCTCTGTATTATACTTCATCTCCTCACCCCACCAGGTCAGTTTTATACAATCCAGGATATCTACTTAGACATATGTAAATGTATATGTCACTTCTTAACTGTTGTTTGTAGTGTTGTAGCCATGTTGGTCCCAAGATATGAGAGACACATGATGGCTGAGGTAATACCTTTTATTGGACCAACTTCTGCTGATGAAAGAGACCAGCTTTTTGAGCTCTTCTTCAAGACCTGAAGTTGATCCAATAAAAGTTCTGAATTGCACAGATGTATAGCCACCATGCAAAACACTAGAAAATATCTTGTGGATAGCTGTCCTATGCTGATATGTAGTGGATGTCTTCTCCACGTTTCATCTCATCCAGCAGAATGCTACATTGAAAACTGAATAACTATATTACAGTAATTTTGCCACTGGGAACAGGCCTTAACAGGGCTAATAAAAGTCCGTCGTCCATGAGAATGGTCTAACTTGCATGCATGTTTGCCAGTGTCTCATGCTAGTATTAAAGCTACTTTGCCCTACTGTTAGCTGAATGGCTAGGAAGGCTTAACTGGAAAAAGCGGTGGCTTACTAATTTGAAACGGGCTTATGGACAAGATGTAACTTTTATTTTTCACTGAATATTTGTGCCCTAAGTTCCAAGTTAACTCACAGGTTTTTTTACATCTGTATTTGAAAAGCGATAGACCATCTTTTACATTAGTAACATACATTTTTGGAAAGAAAAACACTTAAACAAAAAGCTCTGTGAGTCCTTGTATAGTAACCACAATCACCTAATATTCTCACAGAATAATAATGATGAAGTAGTATAGTATAGACTTCTCAGACAGTCTTTTATAGGTTACATCTGTGGAATACTTTCCACATAATTCACAACATCCTTGTCTCATATAAAGGAATAGAACCTCTCTAATTCATTTTCAGTAGATTGCACTTACATATTCACTTGTATCTTTTTTCATAGTGGAAGTTTACTGTGCATCGCACTATAGTTTAGTGACAATACTGAAAATATTGGAGCTTATTAACAATAATGTTATAGATATCCACACATAGGTCAGAATCCTTGGTATAAGTTAGGTCATTAAAGCATATCAAACAGCAGGTATTGTTTTTGTGTTTCTCACAGAGGAAATGTAGGTTGAGTAACCTAGGCTTACCCATAAACTCTTGCTAAGCTACAAAGTGACTTCCTTTTCTATTCTTTTCTGCTATTTTAAATGCTTTATATCTATACAATTGTAATAGAGATATAGTAAGAATATAAGAACAGCCATACTGGGTCAGACCATCCGATCAAAGGTCCATCTAGCCCATTATCCTGTCTTTCGACTAGCTTTTTCCAAGGTCACATCAAGCTTCCTATGCTCCTAGTTGGCTTTCTTCCTGCTTCATGGAACCACACACACATACACAACCACACACAGTGTGGAACCCACCCACCAAGTGCTAATTTCTAGGCAGACTCTATTAAGTTTTAGCGTGGACACCTAAGTGTTTCTTACAACTATCTTACATGAAGACTGTGTTCACACCCGGTCTCAAAGAGGTTTATGATCCATGCAGTCACCAGTACCTCTCAGCATATCCCTCCTCCCCTTAGCTTTGCCCATCATTCCAATGGCACCCAAAATGGTGATGTCCTGTGTGACCCATCCCAAACAGAAAATAAACAATTTAACAAACTAACAATGAAACAAGGTTTCTACATATGTACAGTGTCTGTCAAGATGCCTTCACAAATCAATTTTTATTCCCATTCAAATTCCTGTGGCATTTTTTGCTCCCTGATGGACTTTCTTTCCACCCAGGAAGGAGAAACTTTCAGTCAGTCCCTGAGGAACTCCTATTATTTCTGTGGAATTTGCTGCCTTAGGCAGACCTTGCCCATTTTGTTTGAATGGGAGATTCACTGCTGTAACTTTCTCAGACTCATTTTTCACAGCTACAGTCTCTGATTTAGGGAGCAGGCAGCCATGCTGAAATGCTGTCCCCCAAACTGTAAGCACTAGCATCTGTGTACAATAGGAAAGGGATTTTGAAACATAAATATGCAAAGACAGGAGAAGTCACAACAGCCCTTTTCAACTCTGAAAATGCTAAATCACACCTTGTTGACCACTGAAATAGTTTCTAATACTTTGGTTTATACTCCTATGATCATGTACTCTGTAGCTGGAATAGAGACAAGTCTTTTTAAACTAACTTCTTAAGGTGATGTGTGCTGCATATCACAGTTTATTTATTTTTTCCCATGCACTGTGTTTAATTTAAGGCGCTAATGCCAATCCCTAGCTTCATTTTGTGCTTCACAATTTATCAGAAGCAACATACAATTGCTGTAGCCATTGTGTAATCAAGGCAGCCATTTATTTTAATTATCTTTTGTTCCTCAACACACTGTTGTCCGATCTTGATTTGAGACTCTTGGTGCTAGTGTATTACAAGTAATAATTAACAATCAGGCTGGCATATTGACGATTAATGCGGTCCCATGATAAGGTTGTCTGTTAGGCTGGTTCTGAGGTACTCTGCATTCTGACCCTTCAAGTCACCTTATTTAAAGATTTTTTATGGACTATGGCTAATATTTCTCAACTGGAGTCCAATGACATCTTTGCAGACAAGGAATGTGAAATTATCATGGCACATTTTTCCATTATACTCTCCAGTTTCTGTGGTTTACCATATCATCAGATTAAAAATGAATCAGGCTAAAATCTGATACCCAGTTAGTTAACGCCAATCCAGACTTATTTTTCTAAGCCAGTTAAGTTCTTTTTATAGCAGTATACAATAATGCTAAATAGTGCTCTTACTGCTTAGTGTCATTTAACATTTCTATTATACACTCTATCCAGGTATTAAAGCAAAGAGGAAGAGGAAGCTGTCAGGACACCAGCTAATGAGGAGGGAGAGCTTCAGAGAGTGTTGTTTCCTGAAGCCCGGGAGAGATGGAGGAGCGCTGCTTTGGCAGAAGAGAGGAAGCTTTTTTTCCCTTTACTTTAACTCCTGATCTCATACTTTTTAGCACATTGCTTGGAGGATTTAGCTGCATGATTCCTTTTAATGTTAATGACAGATGCATGGAAAAAGGTATTGCTAGAAAGATACCCAATGTGGAATAAATGTCATTTTGTTTTACATTTTACATGTATGGCCTGATTCTGTTCTCACCCTTGTTTTACTCTGGTGACTTCAGCGGAACAACACCTAATTTACACAAATTTATATGGAGAATCAGGCCCATAGTAAAGTACTTTAAAATTATTGGCACAAAAGTGCACATCTTTCAGCTCAGATTTTAGATTTTGTATACCTTAGACTAATAAATGTACCAAGTTCCTATTTTAATGAACTCTGGTGATAAAGACAGAAATGTTATTTTGTTCAACTATAGCTGCTCATGCTGAAACCACTCGCATATGTTTTTCAAATTTGATAGCATAGAAGGTGTAATAAAAGATTGATTCATTTTTATTTGGATGTACTATATTCCATTTTTACCCTATCCCAAGTTAATCACATATATTTCAGATCTGAGGAATATTAATGGATGATTTATATGCAGGTAACATTATGAAGTACACAAATTAGGTGGAAAAAGGCCTATTAAATCATCCACTCCATTTCCCTGCAAATGCAAGATTGTTCCCTACAGTACACTTTCTACTGTTTTATCCAGTCTGCTGCTTAAAGTCACAAGCAATGGAACGTCCACTGCTAGTTTGTGAAGGACTCCTGAGACCAATATTCTCCACTGACAAGTATGCCTTGTTCAAGTTTCTTTATTTAACCCTATTATGCCTACTAAGAGGAAATGATAGAAAATCAGAAATTCCATCCTGCGAGAAATTCCAATATCTCAACATTTTTTGTCCCAAATTGGGCAAAATTTTGAAATAAACTTTTTTTGTGTGGATTGAAAAGCTCTGAAAAGTTTTGATTCAGAAATATCAACGTTTTGTCTTGACATTTTTAACAAAATATTGCAACATTCACCAATTGAAATGTTTCATTTTGGTTTGTAAAACTGAATTGGAACATTTTGTTTCAGCTCAATTCAGTATTGAACTGTGTCTGTCCAAGCTTCCTCTGTGCCTCATGCAGTCAATTACCAGCAATGGAGTAGTGTTGTGACCTGCAATGGCTGTGCCATGTTTTCCTTCTTGCCAGAAACCAGGATGGATTTTCTCTGTCTGAAGTGCAAGCCAACGGCTGTGCTGGAAAAAAGGCTTTGTGATCTGCAAGGACAAGTACAGACACTGCGGCGCATCAGAGACACCGAGGAGTTTATGGACAGCCACGGTATGTCTACACTTGGAGCTGGAAGTGTGATTTCCATCTTAAAGAGACATGCTCATGCTAGCTCTGATCAAGCTAGCACACTAAAAGTAGACTGTACGTGCAATAGTGCGAGTGGCCACTTCCCACAGCTCCCATTGGCTGGGAACGGCAAACTGCAGCCACTGAGAGCTGCGGATGGCGGTGCCTGTGGATGGTCATTATAAACAAACTGTCTCGCGGCCTGCAGGCCGCAGGTTGCCCACCATTGTTCTCCAGGGAGAGGGAGCTGAACAGTTTGGATGGCTTCCATTTCATTAGCTGGGTGTAGTGGGGCAGTCACTCTGCTCCGGCCCTGAAGGTGTTAAAACCAGCCCTGGGAAAGGGCTGCCCCAGGGAGCCAATAGGAAAAGGCTGGGAGGCAGCCAGGCAGGGTCCTATAAAAGAGCTGCAGGGCCAGGAGGCAGGGCAGTCACTCTCTAGCTTTGGAGAGAGATGGACCTAGCTGCCTGAAGGAGCAAAGGGTACCATGGACAGAGCAGTGCTTGGAAAGGGGCAGGCTGAGCTGGGGAGCTCCCAGGCTCCGACTTCCCAGGCTGCTGCCTGACATGAAGGCCTAGAGAGGTACTGGGCTGCAGAGAAAGGCAGCCGTTCCAAACCCCCCTTGCCAATGATGAGTGGCCATTACACTGCAGTCTGCCCCAGTGAACAGGGTCTGGATGATGAGTGGCAGTAACCACTGAGGCGAGGTGGGCTTAGGGGGTTGGGGGTTCCCCTGGAAGGGGAGACCCAGAGAGTGGGGATACTGCTGGGGCAGAACTCCAGGGTAAGGGGCACTGGGATCCAGGAGGGACATGCAGGCCTGAGACAGGTGAGCCACTGGCCTGCAGAGGGTGCTCTGGGCTGGAATCGAGCTAATTCCCAGGACAGCCAGCAGGTGGCGCCACACCAGTAAGTGATCGCTTTGCTACACCGGGGAACTAATCTTTTCAGAGACAGATGAATCATGGCATGGACATTACATTAAAACAAAAGGCACATGTGACGCATGATGGAAAAGGGTTAAGCATCCTGCAGGTTAAATTAAACTTTTAAAAACATATGGGTAGATAATATTTGTGTTTTTGTGTATTTACATATATATTGGTGGAGGTCAACAATGTAATTCAACAGTCCCTGTCTATGCTGTATTCTGTTAATTCAGAGATCATAGGAACATATTAACATTTAAATGTAACATAAACATCGGATATCGCTGTATTCATCTCTCTTTGAAATGTCTAGCAAATCATCTGCGAATAGTGGAAAAACAGGCAATTGCCTTATGTTAATCTGTGGATAATTACCAGTGATGCTTAGGAAATGGGTCTACTTCAAAATCCCCATGAGTACCTATTGTTTACCAGAGGACTCCAAGCTGTCGCAAGAAGGCCTGGAACTGTATAAAGATGTTTGTGTCCCAATCTTTTTAATCTCAGACCTGCTTGAGGCTTCATGCAGCGACAGCCTAAGCCATAAGCATTGAGATTGCACTACTGACTGGACCGCCCTGAATATAAACATTGGACTATAACCTATGAACTATTTCTGAAAGTACTCTTTGCATCTACAAAGTTCACCATCTCTGCTATGTATCTGAAACTCAAGATTGTACTAATGTCTGTATGTATACTGATCTTTTAACCATACTCTCTATCTTTTCTTTTTTAATGAATTTTAGTTTAGTTAATAAAAATTGGCTGTAAGTGTGTATTTGGGTAAGATCTGGAATATTCATTAACCTGGGAGGTAATGTGTTCAATCCTTGGGGATTGGTAGAATTTATTTATATGATTAATAAGATTTTCAGTAATCCTCATCATATTTGACTTGGGTGTCTGACGGGAGGCCTGAGGCTGCGTTACTTTAGGGGAACTGTGTTGTTGGCTTCTGGGTAACCAGTGAGGTATTACAGAAGATGTTTTGTGCTGGCTTGGTAAATCTAAGTATTGGAATATCCACCAGCTTTGGGGATTGTCTGTCCCATTCTTTGCAGTTCACTCTAATTGAGTGACCTCAGTTGGCTCCCCTGGGACTCCGGTCACAGGGTTTAAAGAGGGGACAAACAAGCACTCATTTAACACAAAATCAGGATATTGAAATTCTTTAATTGCCTATACACCAATTGCTCATTTATGAGTAGTAATACCAAACCTGGTGGGATAATTTGTGTGTTTGGAAATGTTAAAATCAATAGTTAGGATGTATTTAAGAAGGACTAAGTGTGCAAAGGGAGAGAGGGAGTGGCATTACCTGTTTCTGAGTCACTGACAACTTGGAAACAAATGGTCAGGAATGCTTATTGGTCAATGTCCTAACAAATAATGCACATTATAATATAGTTTATATTCATCACTATCAACTTCCCCTTTTTGCCATTGATAATAAATATAATATAATATACTATAATATAAATCCATACAATAAATGGTATAAAGAAGATGTTGATAGCAAATAATATAAACCAGAAGCTAAGAATTTTAGAAAATTCATAAGGGAAGCCAAAGGCCACAAGAACAAATCCATGGTCAGAAGAATTAAGGAAAACAAAACAGAGATTTTTAAGTATAACAGGAACAGAAGGAATCCTAACAATTGCACTTATCAATTATTAGATACAAATGGTATAATTATCAGTAATACAGAAAAGGTTAAGTGTTAAGGAGTAAGTGTTCAATGAACATTTCTGTTCTATATGTGGGAAAAAGTCAGATCACGTATCTAAAATCAGACAATGATGATGAAATACTTTCCAGTCCAACATTAACTCAGGATGATGTTAAACAGGTGCTACTAATTAGATATGTTAAAATCGTTATTGGATAAGTTGCATCCAAGAGTTTTAAAAGAGCTGCCCAAGGAACTTTCTGGATCACTAATGTTCATTTTCAATAACTCTTGGAACACTGGGGAAGTTCTAGAGGGTGGTGGAAGAAAGTTAATGATATGCCAGTATTTTAAAAGGGTAAATGAAATGATCTGAGTAATTATAGGTTTATCAGCCTGACACTAATCCCGGGCAAAATAATATAATGGCAGATATGGGACTCTATTAATAAAGAATTAAAGGAGGGCAATATAAATAACACCAATCAACATAGGTTTATGGAAAACAGATCCTGTCAAACTAACTTGATATTTTCTTTTTGATGAGATTATCAGTTTGGTTGCCAAAATTAACAATGTTGATGTAATATATTTAGTCTTCTGTAAAAGATTTGACTTGGTAATGCATGACACTTTGATTAAAAAACTAGAACAATACAAAATTAATCCATTTAATGTATGTCATGTTAAAAACTGGCTGACAGATCTCTAAAAGTAATGGCAACCAGGAAATCGTTATTATGAGTGGGTATATTTCTAGTGGGGACCCACAAGCACTGGTTCTTGGCTCTGTTCTATTTAACAATTTTATCAGTGACCTGGAAGAAAACAAAAAATCATTACTCATAAAGTTTGCAGATGTCATAAGGATTAGGGGAGTTGTAAATAAAGAGCAGGTCACTGATACAGATCAATCAGGGTTGCTTGGTAAACTAAGTGCAGACGTATGTGTTTCAGTTTGTTCGAATGCGAAATCATACATCTAAAACAAAGAATGTAGCCCATACTTACAGGAAAGGGACTCTCTCTGGGGAAGCAGTGACTCTGAAGAAGACTTGGGGCTAATGGTGGATAATCAGCTGAACATGAACTCTCAGAACAATGCTGTGGTCAAAAGGGCTAATGAGGTCCTTGAGTATGTAAAAAGGGGAATATCAGGTAAGAATAGAGAGGTTATTTTATCTCAGTATTTGGCACTGTGTAACCACTGCTGGAATACTATGTCCAGTTCTGGTATACACAAGAGTCTAAATATATATAAAGCAGGATGTTGAAAAACTGGAGAGGGTTCAGAGAAGATCTACAAGAATGACTAAAGGATTGGAAAACATGCTTTATAAACTATGTTTACACTATGAGCTAAAGGTGTGATTCCCCTGCTCATGTACATATGCTCGTGCTAGCTCCCTTTGAGAAAACTGGAAATCTTTTAATCAAAATTGGATGTTTTTCTAGAAGATATGGTAAGCCTAATTTCAGTACCAGGCAAATTTCCTGAAACTAAGACCTTGTCTACAATAGAATTTAGTTCAGTATAATTTATATCACTCAGGGGGTTTGAATAATCCACACCTCTGACCGACATAAATTATACCAACCGAAGCGCTGGTGTAGACAGCAGTAGGTCAGCGGGAGAGGCTCTCATGGGAGGTGGAATAATTAAGCCGACTGGAGAGTTCTCTCTCCCGTCAGTTTAGAGCAGCTTCACCAGATGCTGTAGTGTCATGCTTCTAGTGTATATGTAGCCTAAGTGAACACAATTATCAGATATATAGATGAACACAGTATGTTGGGGAAGAGTCAACCTGGATTTTGTAAAAGGGAAATCATGCCTGACTATGGCATGCTAGTGCTTCCTTTTTCATCTGAGCTTCCTGCTGCTCAATTTCTGTCAGGCTTCTTGATGTGAATGCAACAGGTCTTTGGTCTCCTTCTGGATGTTTTTGTTTAGCACTTCTCCTATGCCATGTGAAGATGTTACTGTTACTGGATAGTTTACTGGGTATTGTTCCAATACAGGTTGAGATGTCAGTAGTTCTTTTACTTTATTGTGTTTTGTTATGGTCTCCCCCAAATCCACATATTATGACCCTTAAGGAGATTTCCCAAGGGTTTTCTTAGATGAGCTAAATTTGATAAGAATTTACCAAAATAATTTGTTATGCCCAATCATTTTACAGCAAAAATGATTTAGGATTTGAGTAAGAGAAATAGTTGCCTTCAGTTCTCTGAATCCAGCTGAATTCCCTGTTTGCTAATTATCTGTTTTACAAATTTTATCTGCTTCTATCCAAATTCACTTTTCTCACATTTTAGAGTGAGATTGGCTTGTTTGAAGCATTGAAAAACTGCACGCAATCCCTCATCATGTTATTTTTATCTCTGTCATATACCAACACATCATCCGTATGGCAAAGGACGCCAAGCAAACCTGACACGATCTGAGAGATTCTATTTTGGAAATATTCTGGTGTTGAAGATATGCTGAATGGAAGCCAATTAAAATAGTACCTTCCAAATGGGGTGATGAATGTCGTTAGCTATATAGATTCTTTAGCAAGGGGGATTTGCTAGAAGCCTGCTGTAACATCTAACTTTGAGAAGACTTGGGCCTCTGGTGTCTGGTCAACTGTGGGAAATGTGTCGTTCTCTGCTCATGCTTTTATTGAGTGATGAGATGCATGCAAATTTTGATCTTGCCATTGGGCTTCAGGTCTACAACCATCCTGACACACTACACTAGTCAGTGGGTTTTTCTGTGTGGGAAACAACCCCCATTTCACCATTCTCTTTCATTCTATTTTGACTTTCCCTAGCAAAGTTATAGAGATACGGTGTGGAGCAGTGAGAGCAAAGGGAGTTGCTGATGGAACTAGTTTTATTTTGCATTCTCCTGACAGCTTTCCTAGACTTATAAAGAAATGTGGATATAGCTCCTGTATAGTTTGCTTTTTCCCATTAGTGCATTTCAGCTTCTGTACTGGATGTAGTCCTTGTATCACTGGCGACCCAAGTTAGAGGGTTGTTAGTCCTTGTATTACATATATTATTTGCTGAAGAACTTTTCATCCTCGCTCTATTCTTTATTTCTCAAGGAACTGGTCACAAACATCCAATTTAGCCTCGCAGAGACTTTTAATTGGTCTTTGCAGATCTCCATTCCAAGACCTCTTACAATCTTTGGCAGTCCCTACTCCCCAGGATCAATTTTAAATGTAAGATTTGGACAATTTACTGTCATGCTTGTGTCCCAAGGTGTGTGTTGTCTGTTCTACTAAGAATAGAATCCCGAATAGAATGGCCTCATTGTTTTTACTGTTCTTGGTGACTTGAATGCTATTGCAAAATGTCTCATTTTTATGACATCTCCTACATTTTCCTCATTGTTGCTAGCTGTGGCTTGGTATCTTGCCACATCTTCAGCAGTTTTTCCAAGCTTCCTCCACAGTTCTTCTCCCAAGGTTCTTTGGTTGCCCACTCTCTAGCTGTTCACTCTTACATTTGGTCTAATTGCTCCTTTCACATTTTTGTCCTTTCTCTTTAGTGTCAGTATAGTCTGATGCAGTTTCCCCTATGTTGCTAGCATTGCTGTTCTTTTATGGCTATCTTAGTCTAACTCAAGCTGTGCTGATTTTTGGCATCTCTTATGCCAACACTTCTCCTGTCTCTTATTAGTTCTTCATTCTGCATTTGCAATGTTCAGCAAGACTATTTACTATTAATAAAAGTCTCAACTGTTTCCCCTTGTTATTGGTACCTTCTATTAAATTCGGCTCTTTCGTATATAACATTCTGTCTGCTTATGAAATGGGCAGCAAAATCCTCTGTCACTTGGGAGTATTCTTTCTTTTCTTCATTAGTGAGGGCACATAGGACACCATCATCAGCCATGGAAAATATCAGGGCATTTACCTGGTATTGTGCTAAGTATGAGTCTGAGTGTTGAGGGATCAGGGTCTTAGGGCCTTTTGGAGATGGGTGAAATTTTGCCCCAATTTATGTTCGAATTAAAGTGATAATATACCACTGAGAGGTATTTTGGGGCTAGACTATAAATATACTGCTCATTCACTGGGCTGGTGATGTTTTATTCTACTTTGAGTTAACAATGAAGGGGGATTGCTTTCTTGGAGGGAGGGACGAGAGTAGGTTCAAGAAGAGTATTAAAACAATAACTTTACACTTCATTGGATGGTGTTCAACAGATGTGTTTTTCTATTTCATGAAGTCTGAATACTATAATGTGCTCATTTTGTGAAATGAGCTTTGAGTATATTTGCTTCCTTAGCAGCACTTGGTGAATGTTTTCATTATCTTTTGCTGGGCTTGCAGTTTGACTGGAAGTTACTTTGACAGCAGTCCACAGATATGTTGGAGGTGTTTTGCTGCTTTGACTGTATTGTGCTATATTTGCTGTACTTCATAACTTGCTGTGCTGATGTCATAGAATCATAGAATCACAGAATATCAGGGTTGGAAGGGACCTCAGGGGGTCATCTAGTCCAACCCCCTGCTCAAAGCAGGACAAATCCCCAATTAAATCATCCCAGCCAGGGCTTTCTCAAGCCTGACCTTAAAAACTTCTAAGGAAGGAGATTCTACCACCTCCCTAGGTAATACATTCCAGTGTTTCACCACCCTCCTAGTGAAGAAGTTTTTCCTAATATCCAACCTAAACCTCCCCCACTGCAACTTGAGACCATTACTCCTTGTCCTGTCCTCTTCTACCACTGAGAATAGTCTAGAACCATCCTCTCTGGAACCACCTCTCAGGTAGTTGAAAGCAGCTATCAAATCCCCTCTCATTCTTCTCTTCTGCAGACTAAACAATCCCAGTTCCCTCAGCCTCTCCTCATAAGTCATGTGTTCCAGACCCCTAATCATTTTTGTTGCCCTTCGCTGGACTCTTTCCAATTTATCCACATCCTTCTTGTAGTGTGGGGCCCAAAACTGGACACAATACTCCAGATGAGGCCTCACCAATGTCGAATAGAGGGGAATGATCACGTCCCTTGATCTGCTCGCTATGCCCCTACTTATACATCCCAAAATGCCATTGACCTTCTTGGCAACAAGGGCACACTGCTGACTCATATCCAGCTTCTCGTCCACTGTCACCCCTAGGACCTTTTCCGCAGAACTGCTGCCTAGCCATTCGGTCCCTAGTCTGTAGCTGTGCATCGGGTTCTTCCGTCCTAAGTGCAGGACCCTGCACTTATCCTTATTGAACCTCATCAGATTTCTTTTGGCCCAATCCTCCAATTTGTCTAGGTCCCTCTGTATCCTATCCCTGCCCTCCAGCGTATCAACCACTCCTCCTGGTTTAGTATCATCCGCAAATTTGCTGAGAGTGCAATCCACACCATCCTTCAGATCATTTATAAAGATATTGAACAAAACCGGCCCCAGGACCAACCCCTGGGGCGCTCCACTTGACACCGGCTGCCAACTAGACACGGAGCCATTGATCACTACCCGTTGAGCCCGACAATCTAGCCAACTTTCTACCCACCTTATAGTGCATTCATCCAGCCCATACTTCTTTAACTTGCTGACAAGAATACTGTGGGAGACCGTGTCAAAAGCTGTATTTTAATGTATTTTATTTCAGTTGAATTCTGTTTGTGTGAGGAAAATGCATCCTCCAAGCACAGAATATGTTCTCTTTACAGATTGAGGCTGGATTATTTGTTCTGTCTGGGTTCAGAAGCTGTATTTTACTCTTGTAAACCATGCTTGAAGTGTTCTCATTGTTCACTGTGCCTGAAGTTTTTTTTTGCCAAGCAGGTAGATGAAGAACGATTGGATGAAAGGTGGGATAATTCAAAGGAGGAGGCTCATGTAGATGTATAGAAACATTGTGGAAGGGGTGGGGAGGATGGCAAAGAATAAAATAAATTATACAGAAGACATCTGAAAAGACAGCACTAGCCTTTTGTTTTTGACTTTCCCATATGTGTATAGGATTTTTTTCTGACTTCTACTGCAGACTTAGTTTAACTGAGAGGAAAGAAATATATGGCCAGAAAAGACCAAAAGAATTCAGTGTGGACTTCCAAAGAAATCAAAGAAGGCACTTCAGAAAATATTCTTCAGACAAGAAGGCTTATAATAGATTCTTGATCACAATAGATTTTGAATATGCTGGTAGTACAAATAGCAACAATAAATGAATCAGTAATGAAGGCTGCATTTTTCTGAATGCAGTTGTAGTAGGAGGAATATTTCCTTATAGTATTGTTAACCAACCCATGAAATACAAGGCCTGTTGCATTGCAAGGGAAAGTAATGGACTTTTTGTTATAGAAACGAATGAGCTAAACAAACAGAAATTTGAAACTGTCTACACTACAAGTCAGGATGAAGCTACACTAAGAGTTAGGTGGCTTCTGTCACTCCATCCCCAAAACTGTTCTTATCATTTGTTTCAAAAGCCACTGCTGTGTCTCTTGATTTTCACTCAGCCTCACAGGAGGCTGTGCCTGGGCCAGCAGAATAAAGCCAAGGCTCCAATGCCATTGTGCAGTTAAATGCTAATGAAATCAAAAATAGCAAAAGAAAAATGAAAACCAGTGATTTTTTTAGGAGCAGGTGGAAAAATATAAAAGGATATACTGTTAAAAATCCAAAGAATGTAGGAAAAAGTGAAGTCATGGGAGTTTTGCTCTCGGTTCAATAGGGCCAGGATCTGACCCCATAAATAGATTGCTAAAACATAGACTAAGGCATTTAAAGTTTATGCTTGAGACAAGTGTTGAAGGTAAAATTTCTTGTCAACCACTGTAAGAAAGAGGACAAATTAAAGAGGTCAGATAAAGGGAATAGAATTTTGTTAATCCATTTCCTCGGTTGGCAGGATAGAAATTTGACACAATTTCTTTATTCTATATTAAGAAAAAGGTGACATTAACTGTGTCACTTGGTCCTCTATATTCAAGGAAATAATCAGATGTAATCTTCCAATGTGAGAGTCAAAGGTCTTTACTCATTTTGGTAGCCCTTTCATGAGATAACTGTGGACAAATGGTGCAATTAAATTGTTTGTTGAATCTACTGAGTCACAAGAATAACTCTTGAGCTTTTTCATGGAGAACCATACTATGGAGAAGCTTTTCAAAAATGGGTGCTCTGGCCAATGGAAATGGCTGGGTTCTTTTGAAAACCAGGCTATTTATTTAGGTGCCTGAATGTGGATTTAGAAGCCTGGATTTTCCAAGCACCCATGCTTGGAAATATTTGGTCTGTAAATTCCATGCTTTTTCACATGTGAGTTGGTGAGGGATAACATTAGTGTTCCAGTTGTGATTCAGGGAATGAAGTCAAGCAATATTTACAGATTACAGTGTTGTTGTAACTGTATCGATCCCAGTATACGAGAGAGACAAGGTGGCAGAAGTTCTGGAACTAGGGGTGCTGGAGGTCCTGCAACACACCCAGGATTGAAGTGGTTTCCATTATATAGAGTTTGGTTCAATGGCTCTCAGCATCCCCACTATAAAAATTGTTCCAGCACCCCTGCAAGGTGAATGAGGTAATAGCTTTTACTGCACCAACTTCTGATGGTGAAAGAGACCTGCTTTCAAGTTACACAGAGCTCTTCTTCAGGTCTGGACATTATACTGTGTAAAGGTATTTACAGTGTGCATGGAAGATTCAGGTGAATGTACCCTTTGGGAAAAATAACCATCATGGATGCTGACAGAGTCTCTTTTTGCACATTCAGAAAAAAGACCAGCCACATGTGGGTTATCAATAGGAGTTGTGATAGGAAAGCATTAAAATCACTACTAGTAATAAGCAATATTTGTCACTTTTATAGGGTTGTAACACTAAAGAGGCTCAGAAGCCAAATAAATGTTCAGCCCAGCATTACTCATAACCCACACCTGACCCATACCTTCAAATGCAAATTTTTTTAAAAAGGAGAATTCACCCACAGAACAAATTGGTAGGCTACGAGGTTAAATGTTGCCCTCAGTTATAGCAGGGGTATTCAGACTTTCCCCTGTGAAATCAGTGGTATTGCCAGATTTATAGCCTGACAGTTTGTCATTGTCAGATCCATGGTAGTAAACGGTAGTGTCATAAACACGATATCAATGGTCCCATCCAGGTGGCAGTGAAGCCAATGGATTTTTCCTATTCCCCATGTTTCAAAGGAAGCATGATCAAGCATTGAATGTAAATATTTTGGTAAATATTGGGACAGGAAGTGGAAAATATACATTATGGGTGTTTTTGTGAAATAAAGTTAATTTACATTTTTGTACTAGCTCACTTGTAAGTTCCTCTTGAGTAGAAGCTGCCAATTGTGCCAGGTTGTGTTCAGGTATATAACTACTAGCCATTGGAGACCGAAATAAATTGGATTTGCACTTGAATCCCAGAGTCAGTGCCTTTCTCTGACAAGCCACTGCTCAGACGTCAGTAGGATTTAAATATGGTTATTTGTGATGTTAGAAACCTACTTTGTAAATCATTTATAAACAAACATATTTTCATGCAGAAAAGCATAATGAGTATGTCAAGGAGAGAAGCCACTGGGCAAGACAATAGCCTCATTGCAACTGACATGTTGTATGATGATAATATTATCATATTCAGTGAAACTGCAGAAGACTGGTAATAGAGTTACAATCCTGATAAACCAACCCTTCAAAACACAGTTTTTCTGAAGGTTAGATCACCTGTCTGAGTTCATTAGGTAGGTGATAAGTAGTGGCCATACTTCTTCCCATGCAAAAGTAAAAATTTAAACCAACAAGCCTGCAGGATCTCAAACTCCTGCAAGCATGAGTTCCAGTGGAGTTGCTGAAACAACAGTTATACATTTCGAATGAGAGCCTACTCTCTGAGCTCAAGGTTTGGCTTTGGTGTGTATGAAACAATGTTGGGCTGATGTGAATCACTGGCAAAAAGTGAAATGAGAGTTTGAGAAAATATACTGTACTGGGGACCAAAACATTGTCAATATCACTTGAGTATGTGGTTTTTATGAATGGCAAGGTAAGGGACTGGATGGCTCGGGCACTGATAATGAAACCTTTTACCTCTAGACCAGAGGTTCTCAAACTGTGGTCCGTGAGCTCCATTCAGGTGGTCCGTGAATAGTTCCCTCTAAGGTGTGCACTTGGGTGGCCGCACATAAGACAATGAAGGGCCACCGACCTAATTACTGAAGCCGTGCAGGCATGGCTCCACTGATTAGGTGCCTGGACCCTGGAGAAGATGCACATGTAAGGTGAGGTGGTGGCCTTGGGGGGAATAGGAGGTAGGTGGGAGGGGGTAGTGGGTGAGAGGAGGGGATGGGGGGAATTTGGAATACGCAGGGCTGTGGCGGCCATAAAAGAGGCGACTTTCCCCAGCTTCAGGGCTGTGGCTACCACAGCGAGACCCCCCCCCATCCTTCCCAGCTTCAGCTCGGGGGCTGCCATGGTGGAGGAGAGAGGGAGAGACCCCCCCTTTCCAGCTCGGGGACTGCCACAGCAGGGGAAAGAGGGCACAACTAGCATTAGAAAGGTAAGACCACTGATATTAAAATATGAGTTGTGTGCTTTTGTTTGTAGAACAAAAAATGTTTATTGTTGTTAAAGGCTTTTTTTATATAGCATTTTTATCCAAAGCTCTTTACAATAGTTAGCTAATGGTACAAACAATATTTGGAAAGACCATTAAGTGGTCCGCCGAGACTCTCAGCAATTTTCAAGTTATCCGCAAAAAAGAAAGTTTGAGAACCACTGCTCTAGATTGTTAGTTATTAAACCAAGCCCAGATAAGAAGTGACCAAGGCCCAGTCTTGCAGTTTGTTGCATGTGGATAGACTGCAGAATCAGGGCCTCGGCTGAACAGAGTGATGAAAGAATCTGAGTCCCAGCCCTGATTCAGATCACCCAGATACCAGCCCACCTTGACTTTCCCTCCTGGCCCATATGAGCAGGCCTCGCATCCCAGGAAGACTAAGCCCAGGGTTCCTGGGGGTTTTCTTCAGTCTCTCCATAGGCAACTCTGGGCAGGGACAAGGGTGCCCCTATTCCAGGATACCCTTTTAACCTGTAATCACTGCAATTCATTTAAACATATATACAGTTTATTTACACCAAAAACCATTTCTTTGGGTATTGCAAAACACTTCATAGCATGAGCACTGTGAGGAAATGGGTTGGGTGTGGTTTTCTGAAGCAATCTTTAAACTGCAATAAGCTTTACAGTTGTAACAAATGTACAAGTCCGGTGTTTTCTTCCTGGACCTCCCTGTGCTGCTGGGACACTGCTGGTGTGGCGCTTGGCCAGGATGGTTTGGACTCTGTGTGACAAAACCTATTCTCCTCCTTCTGTTTTGGCCTCCTGTCAGGCTACGTGCCCCTCTGGGTCTGCTGCTTAATGCTCTCTCGACTGGCAATGTCCCCCCCCATGAGTCTGGTGCTTAATGCGCTCCTGACAGACTTTGGGAAAGGGTCCCATTGCTTCCTCTCTCCCTAGATCAGCACACACAACCCTGCCATGAGAGTGGGAGACTCACTCCACCACTATTGCGCTGCTGCCTCTCCTTCTCCAGCTGCTGCTCTAACTCCTGAAGCTGTTGCACTTGGCTCTGCTCTGGACTTCAGCTCCGCTCTGGACTGCTACATGCTCTCCAGCCCTTCCCGGGCAGCCCCAGCTCACATGGATGATGGCCTTGAGCTCTCATTGGCCTGATCGGCTTGTCAATCTGTCTAACTTGGAGTTCTGGCCTCTCCCTGTTGGCCAAGCGGGCCAGGATCCTGACTCCTCTTTGGCCCTTCCCCTTTCTCATACTATTGGGAGAGGGCCAACCAAAAAACCACTAAGTTTCAATGAGGGGCCAGCAGCCCCCCTTACACATGGCAAAAGGGAAAAAAGTGTTTTTGACAGCATCAGGTTGGTTACTGTACAGAACAGTGCCCATGTGTTTTAGCTTTGGCTACAACTGAAGCAGAAATCTCAGCTTTCAATTTCTTCTTTTCTCCTGGCTCTTTATTGTCCTCATATTAAAAAATGAAAAATAAAATATAAAATCTCTATATTTTGAAAAAGATTCTTGAAAGAACACTGTCAACTTGAATTCTAGCCAACTTCAAGGACTGAGCTAATAGGAGACCCAGGTACTAAATCTGCCACCCTGAGCCCTCTTGCCAGAGGGTTGCTGGGGGCATGTGTCTGGGGAGCAGAGGGTCTGCAATTCTGCCTGCCTACTGCGCATGGGATCCTGGTGTCTTTCCCTTCACTTTGACCCCCCCATACAGAGTAGCCCTGCACAATCTGGCTCTTGGGTAACAGTGGGAGGCACATGGATAAGATGTGAAGTATTGTTAAGACTGCGAGTGTCTCAAAAAGGTCACGGAAATCATGGACTCTGTGACTTTCTGGGACCTCCATGACTTCCACAGCTGCAGCTGGCAATGTGGCTGACCCCAGGGATGCCCGAGCAGATGGCCCCGAGGCTGCCCAAGCAGCAGCTAGTGCCACTGGGCCCCGGGCCACCCGAGTAGCAGCAGTCCCAGGGCCAGCCACAGAACAGTGGTCCCGGAGCAGCAGCAGTCCCAGGGGCAGCCCTAGAGGCCATTGGAGCAGCAGTCCCAGGGGCTTCAGAGCAGCGGGCAGCCAGGGACAGACAGACCCCCCTCACCGGAGCAGGAGCCACCTGGCAACCCCCTGGGCCCTCCAGAGCAGGACCTGGGGCCTCAGAAGCAGCTAAGATTTAGGCAGGGGTATTTTTAGTAAAAAACACGGACAGGTCACAGCCTGTGAATTTTTGTTTATTGCCTGTGACCAGTCTATGACTTTTACTAACCCTAATCTTAGCCTTAATTATTATATATACAGTTTGTACTATTTCTATATTAGCACGTGGGTTAAAGATAATGTTATACTGTGCGTCTACAAATAAAGCTCATTGGTAGACTTCCAAGCAGACTAATCATTGTGGTTCACACACACACTTGAATAATCCTAATGGGAAAGCTTGCTCGATACATTTATCAGAGTGAGAGCTTTTACTACTACGTGTACTGAAGGCTGGTAAAGTTTCTGCTGGCTGCTGAGGGCACTTTATATATCTTATATATTTTTTCAAGTACACATGGAGTAAATCCACCAAGCTCTGCATACACCTTTGGTTGAGTAGCGCCAAAGTGCTGTTACTCTGATCCCTGCTGTTTTGGCTCCCCTTTGTTATTTATTGTTAAATTGCACACATTTTGGGACAGGTGAGGTGTCTAAGTCACTTTTGGAAACAATACCCCCCCCAATAAATCAAATAGTGCTAACACAAATACTCAAATGAAGTAGGGGGGTGACTTGTGGTTAAGGCACTGGGGCAGGACTCAGAAGATATGGTGTGGCAGTGTTCATTCACCCGGGGAACTCCCCCTTACATTGGTGCAGGATGTTGGTGCTATCTTTGGCTCCAGCACCTCCTGCAGGCTGCCTGCCTCAGATCTCAGCTCTTCTGTGGCTCAGCCTTCCAGCCACATCACCTAAGTTCAGACCCCTTCCAGTCTGTCATAACCAAGACACAACAAAAAAGTCCAAACAAAACTGAATAATTCTTCTGCCCTCTTGGGCTACTGAAGTCTTCTCTTCTCTACTTGCAAACCCTCTATCAGGGCTCCCTCCCATAGAAGCTACTCCTGTGAGTTTCCTTCCATAGGAGAGTCCTGCCTTCTCTACAGGCTCTCACTAGATCTTACCCACTTTTTCTGTGGCCTGCCAGAGGGACCAATCCTGCCTCCATGGCCTTCCTTAGTCTTCCTACCCCAGGTCTCTCCTGGAGAGAGGTGCACATCTGAGGTTTTCCTTCTACAGCTGAGCTCCCTCTGTCTAGCTCTACCTTTTCCAGCCAAGAGGCAATGAGTTAATCAGCCACCCCGCAGATGTGAAACATGACTAGCTGGGGTTTTATCCCTTACCTTGCTGGTGATTGGCAGTTAAGACACATCACAAATGGGTTCAGAACCCAGCCTTATCACAGATCTTCTGTGTGACCTTGACCAAGTCACTTATGCCCTGATTTAAGAAAATATTGGCTCAGGGTTTCAGCCTAAGCCCCACAGACAAATCGGTCTGACTTGGGTCTGGAAGAACTCAGGACCCAGGTCCAAGGGCCCTGCTAGAAGATGGGTTGGATTCCAAGGCCTGCCATTTTGCTGTGTGGCTGCAGGTTAAGCCACAGACCCTAGTCAGTAAGTCTTTGGAGTGCAGTATGAATGCATTAGCATAGCTGTGAGACCCTGGTCCAGCAACTGGAAACACAGCTTTATAATGCAGTTGTAACCCTTCTGCCCGTCAGAGTTGGCAGCAACAAGGGCCGGGTTCAATATCTAGGGGTTCCATTCCAATAACACAATGCAAACCGGCTCGAGCCCCCACCCAGTGACCTGGGACCAATATATACCACCCCCGCTGGGCGCCTCCAAGAGGCAATACTTCCCCTCTCACAAGCACCTAGTCTGAGTGTAGCAAAAGTCTTTTAATAACAGAGAGAAACAATGTGGCATTATGTTGGGGAAACACCACCAACAGGATTCATAACACAACCCATGAGCAAAAACAACCCCACCCCAGGCAAATTGGGGCATGCCCTTTTCCCTTTGGTTCTTGAGTCCAGCAACCCCAAATCACCCAAAGTCCCAAAAGTCCAATGCCCCAAAAGTCTCTGTCCCTGGTCAGGGCAGCCCCAGAGTTTGAAAGTTTATCGGCGGAGCTTTACCTCCCAATCTGGGTGGAAATGGGACAGGGGTAAGAGGCACCTTACGTGATCTGAAGCTGACCGCCCCATAGCTCCATAGCGGCGCTCCGCTCCGCCAGCCGCCCCACGAACTCCTTCGCTCAGCTGCGCTCCGCTCCGCCAGCCGCCCCACGAACTCCTTCGCTCAGCTGCGCTCCGCTCCGCCAGCCGCCCCACGAACTCCTTCACTCAGCTGCGCTCCGCTCCGCCAGCCGCCCCATGAACTCCTTCACTCAGCTCCACGGCCCACAAGCAGCTCCTGCCATCCACACACTGCTCCGCGTCGAACTGCTTCACCAGCCGTCCCGCAAATTGCTCCACAATATATCTTCAGGCTCCCCCACTACTTAACACAACACTCAGTGATTTCAGCTCTTAGGTGAATTCAGCTTATAGTAGGGGAGCCCCAGTGCTGGTGCACTGTCAGCCCAAAGTGAGCTCAGCAGCCTATAACTAGACTTCTAATGAAATCAAAATTAGCTCTGATATTCCACAGTGGAGAGAGGAGGAAGTGCAATCAGCATGTAAGGCCCTCACCAAGGGGCCCATGCCACCAAGTATTAATACTTGTCCCCAGCCTCTCTCCATTCACACAGTTTTGGAACCCATGACCCTTGCCTAGCGAGTGCTACTTAGTTGATGGTGAATCCCTCCATCATAACAAAAGGCCACGTACAGTTCCAAGCACAGTTCCCATAATCAGGGTAATAGCAATTTATTCTTCCTGCCCCAATAACAGAGACACTGGGGATCCCACAGCAGCCAAAGTGACCATTTGGGCAGCTATGGTCTCATTCTAGGCGTGGTGGGTGTGCCTATGCAAATGAGATCGGCCCCTGAAGTTCTTTTCCACAACTTGCCACACCTCACCACCAGATGTCAGGGTGGAGCTCATCCTGACACTGCTTACATCCTCCCCCCAGCCGAGACTTTGTCGTCCCGACAAATCACACTCCCTTTATACCAACTCATTGGTTTCCTCCAAAGGGCCTCAGGAAGCCCACTTTAGCTTCCACAAGCCTGTGTGCTAAATGTATTGGCTCCTCACTAGTCACCCCAGGTGCATCATAAGTTAACCGTTTCACTGGTCTTATCACCCTGTCTCGTCTATTGAGAATCTCTGTTGCCGAAGTAAGGGGAACATCCTCTTGAGTGACGGATGGAGAGGCTTCCCTGGAGGGTCCCTCGGCTACTGGCGTAGGCCCCTGCACTCCTAGTTCTAACGCTGGAGGGTCCAAGGTGCCCAGGACATCCTCTACCTGTCTGTCCCCATTGTCCAATAACCTGTGTTTGTCATCACAGGGGGGTCTCATCAGCAGCACCGGGGTATCAGAAAGGGGCCTAAATAGTTCCGCCAATGGGTTTAGGGCGGAAAAGGGAGAACTCTCGTTTGGTTCAGCTGATCGAGACTGAAATCTTGTCTCCATCCCAGGATACACCAGGGTTGTGTCTTCCTCCTCAGACTCACTCTCAGATGTGCAGAATAGGGGTAAGTTAGCTGCAGGGGGCCCACTGTCTGTGTTGGATGGCGGCTTTGGTCTAGCACCTCTGTTCTGCCCGGCGGCCCTGCCGTGGCCCATCTCACAAGGGGTGCTTACCAATTCCCCCACAGGGAGCAAAAGGTTTCTATGCACCGTCTTTATTTGCCCTGGACCGTCTTCAGGTTTGATCTTGTAGACCGGCAGATCTCCCAGCTTTTCCATCACCAGGTAAGGTATTGCCTTCCATCTGTCAGCTATCTTGTGTTTGCCAGCCATACCCAAATTTCGCAGCAGGACTCTGTCCCCCGGCTGGAGCTCCTGCGAACGCACTCTAGCATCATATCGATGTTTGTTGCGGTCTGCGTTCTTCCGAGCCGCAGCGGTAGCTAAGCGATAAGCATCCCGCAGCTTTTCTCTTAGTCGGGATACATATTGCTGATGAGTTTCATAGCTATCTCCATCCTCTGATACACCAAAGCACAAGTCTATGGGTAATCTTGGTTCTCGCCCAAACATCAAGAGATATGGGGTGACTCCCGTAGCATCGTTCTTTGTGGCATTGTAGGCATGCACCAGAAATGCGACATGCTGGCTCCAGGTTGCCTTCTGCTCTGGTCGCAAAGTTCCCAACATATCTAATAGGGTTCGATTGAACCTCTCTGGCTGAGGATCACCTTGGGGGTGATAAGGCGTTGTCCTAGACTTTTTAATTCCTGCTATCTTCAGCACCTCCTTCAGAAGGTGACTCTCAAAATCCCGCCCCTGATCAGAGTGTATCCGAGCCGGGAATCCATAGACTGAGAAATATTTGTCCCACAATACTCGAGCAACGGTGGTGGCCCTCTGATCACGTGTGGGATATGCTTGTGCATACCGTGTAAAATGGTCAGTCACTACTAGAATGTTTCCAACATTCCTCTTGTCTACCTCTACAGACAAGAAATCAATGCATACCAACTCCAAAGGTTTGTTGCTGGTGATGTTCTTGAGATATGCAGCCCTCGTGGGCAGAGTTTTCCTTTGAACACATCGAGCGCAAGTCTCACATTTCCTGCGAACATCTTCAGCCATTCGGGGCCAATAGAACCTACTACGAATAAGTTCCAGGGTCCTCTCCATCCCTAAATGCCCAAAGTCATCATGCAGGGCCCTCATGGCCAGGGCTCTGTACTTTTTTGGCAGTACTAGTTGTGCTCGTTGTTTTTGTAAAGGGTCAGTGGTCATTCGGTGTAGCACTCCCTGAATCAGTTTTAGTTTGGTCCATTCTCTCAATAGTAGTTTACCCTCCGGGTTAGGTGGGACAACCGCAGTTGGGCTTCGCCCCTCCCTTTTGGCAAGTAGTGTATCACGAATGTCAATATCTTGCCGCTGGGCTTCTTGCCAGTCAGCCGCATTGAGCATGGGCAAAGGAGATTGGTCTAATGCAATATAGTTCACCGAAGCAGAAGGCATGCATTCAGGGGGCAGGCCCAAAGCTTCTGCAACACATCCCTGAAAGTCTTCACGGGCCTCTGGCTCTCGGCGACTCACACTGCAAATAGCTCTCACTCCATCTGTGGGTATCACAGCAACTTCTGGAGCCTGCGGACGCCTGGACAATGCATCTGCATCTACATTGCTTCTCCCTGATCGGTACTGAATGCTGAACTCATAGCTAGCCAAGGCGGCCACCCATCTCTGCCCTGTAGCATCCAGCTTAGCACTTGTTAACACATAAGTCAGTGGATTGTTGTCTGTCCACACCTGGAACTGAGCACCATACAAGTAGTCTCGAAATTTCTCAGTGATGGCCCATTTCAAGGCCAAAAACTCCAGCTTGTGGGTGGGATAGCGAGTTTCACTATCAGACAATCCTCGGCTGGCAAAGGCTACCGGTTTACATTTGCCTTCCACTTCCTGGTACAGGACTGCTCCCAGACCCTCCAAACTGGCATCAGTATGCAGGATAAATGGTTTGCTTGGGTCAGCAAAAACTAGGACTGGAGCATGAGTTAGGCAAGTAATGATTTCTTGAAAAGCCCTTTCACATCTCTCATCCCACCGTGGCCCAAATGGTGCAAAGGGGCCATTGTGTCTCTGCACAGGAGGCTTTGGGGACCTCCCCTTATTCTTGGACTTAGATTTGTTCTTGCTGGACTGATGTCCCCTGGTAAGATCATTCAGAGGCTTTACAATCGTAGCATAGTTTTTCACAAATCTGCGGTAGTAGCCACTAAATCCAAGGAAGGTCTTGAGTTCTCTGTAGTTACTTGGACGTGGCCATGTAGTGAGTGCTTCTATTTTATCAGGATCAGTACTCACACCTTCTTGGGACACAATGTGACCCACATACTTCACTGAGGTTCTGCAGAACTGGCATTTGTCAATTGAAAGCTTCAGACCATAATCCTCCAACCTATCAAGCACTTTAAGAAGTCTTTCTTCATGCTCCTCTAAGGTTCTTCCAAACACAATCAGGTCATCCAAATAAACTAACACTTGCAGTAAATTCATGTCTCCCACAACTTTCTCCATGAGACGTTGAAAGGTGGCAGGTGCTCCAGAAATCCCTTGGGGCATGCGTTCAAACTCATAAAACCCTAATGGGCAGATGAAGGCTGTCTTCTCCTTATCTTCTTCTCCCAGAGGGATCTGGTAGTATCCACTTCGAAGATCCAACACAGAGAACCACTGGCTCCCCAGCAAACAGTCTAAGGCGTCTTGCACTCGAGGCATAGTGTACTGGTCGACCACAGTACGGCTGTTTAGGGTGCGGTAGTCAATACACATCCGGATTTTCCCATTCTTTTTGCGGACTACCACAATGGGTGAGGCGTATGGGCTGCGGGACTCTGTAATGATGCCATTCGCAGCCAGCTCCTGAAGATGATGTCGCACATCTTCCATCTCAGAGAGAGCAATCTTCCTAGATCTCTCCCTGAAAGGTCGAGAGTCATGTAGTCTGATATTGTGCTCTACTCCTTTTGCACATCCCACATCCCACTCATGCAGTGAGAACACCTTGGATCTTTCACAAAGTTTCTTCCTCAGGCGATCTTTCCAGTCCTCGGACACTGGTGAATCTCCAAAGTCAAACTTTGCTGGGTCTATTGCCGAAACTGGAGTTTCATACTGGGGTTTTACAATCGACTCAGGCTCAAAGAGGTCTGCTATCTTTTGTCCTTGCTTCACAAAAATATCACGACTCGTTTCATTAGCAATCAATATAGTCACCCTTTCCTGGGCTTCAGCAGGTAGGGTTATGACTCCACTGGGGACCAGCACTCCTTCAGGGAGCTCTCCTCCCATCGGCTGCTCTATCATTGCTAACGTCCCTTTACTGCCTTTCAGACAGGTACTCATGACAAGCACTTCTTGCTCCGTCCTTGCAGGCACTACTAAGGGGGTTGTGCCCGCGTACTTCAGTGCCCCAAGCGGTAGCTCAGATGTGTCCCTTTTAGCGCTCTCAATTTTCCTATAGGCTTCAGCACAAAGCGTATGGATCATCAGGGTATTCAGGTACTGGTCCCCAGCCCGCCTTCTGCAGTAATCCGCGAGTACCTTGAAGAGACTGGAGTTGGTCCCTATCAGCACAGACACATCAGAAGTCCCTTTAGGGTCAGGGCATATTAAGGCAGCTGTGTCTACCTCTTCTCTTACCCCAGCAACCTCCTCTGGGAATTCCAGGTGCACTATGACATACCCTTGATAGGGGTATTCATCCATGCTGAGGCCACATAGGCCAAGGCCAGTCAGTGGCTGCATAGGCAGGTGCCTAAGCATCTGTTGGTAGAATGACTGAAATATAATAGTCACTTGAGATCCAGTGTCAAGCACTGCTTTACACTCCACCCCTTCGATCCTCACCATGACCTCTGCTCGAGGCCCTATCAGTCCTGCAGGGATCCCAGCTGGACAGTCTTTTCTGGGGGAATCTTCAAATCCTGCAGACCTGGGGGGTCCCCGTCCCCAGACCCTCTGGCAGCTACCGGATCTCTCCCAACTGATCCTCAGCTTTCCATACACTAAGGAGGGGTTTTCTTCATTACGGCACTTGGCAGCACTGTGTCCATCCTGACCACATCGGTAGCAGAAGAATTGACCTTTCCCCCTTCGCCTGGGGGGGATGGTGGCTCTAAGTGCGGGCTTCTCAATCGCCACAGTTTGAGGCTTCTTATTCCTAGAAGTCTTAACTCGGTCAACGGTACTTTGCAGCTCAGCTATTCGTTCCGTCAGGACCTGCATTTGTTGGGCAAGTTCCTCTCTGGTGCTCACCATCAGTACACTGGCCATTTGCAGTGGTGTTGTGCTGGCTGGCTCCGATGTTTGGGCTTCCCAAAACTCACTGGCAGCCTGCCTTTCTTCCTCCTCTCGGACCTCTTTTATCAGCTGGGAGTAACTTGGGGGATGTTCCCGTCGTTCTCTTAGCCGGAGATGAAGTAGAATCGGGTTCTGATACTGAGTTCCTCTTACAATTTGAGCCAGTCTGGTCTGATCCATCTGCTCAGCAGTCACTGCTCCCCTCATGACAGCTCTCTGAAGCAGTCTCTCCAGTCTCTGTATGTAGGCTGAAGCCTTCTCGCCCTTTTGTTGTCGGGAATTAAGGAACTTACAGTAGCTGTCTTCAGGGCCCTCTACGCTCCCAAAGTTGTGTTCAAGGGCCTCTAGGCAGTCCTTCACACTGACCCCAGGGTCAATGAGCTTCAGGGTGCGAATCACATCTAATGCTGGGCCGCCAAGGCTCTCTATAAGGCATCTTCGCTTTTCTGCATCTGGTACGGCCCACTCTTGCAGCATTTCAGTGGTATGCTCTAACCAGGGTTCAAACTCCTCCTCCCCAGCAAATAATCTTAACTTACGACAAGAGTCTGACTCAGCATGGGGAAGCACAACCTTTTCCAATATTTGCCCCAGAGCTTTTGTCCAATCATCAGCCGAGGCTGCAGCCTCTGAGCTAGAAGCTGCTGAGCCAGGGCCCAACAAACCTGACATATTAGCCATTATACAAACAGTAATTTCCTCAAAATATAAGCACAAACAAAAAAAAATATAAATTGTTTCCCAATGTAGTGGATCACTCAACAGGTGCTTGCGAGGGGTACTGACCCAGGCGATCCCGGACGAGCCCCCAAAAATGTAACCCTTCTGCCCGTCAGAGTTGGCAGCAACAAGGGCCGGGTTCAATATCTAGGGGTTCCATTCCAATAACACAATGCAAACCGGCTCGAGCCCCCACCCAGTGACCTGGGACCAATATATACCACCCCCGCTGGGCGCCTCCAAGAGGCAATACTTCCCCTCTCACAAGCACCTAGTCTGAGTGTAGCAAAAGTCTTTTAATAACAGAGAGAAACAATGTGGCATTATGTTGGGGAAACACCACCAACAGGATTCATAACACAACCCATGAGCAAAAACAACCCCACCCCAGGCAAATTGGGGCATGCCCTTTTCCCTTTGGTTCTTGAGTCCAGCAACCCCAAATCACCCAAAGTCCCAAAAGTCCAATGCCCCAAAAGTCTCTGTCCCTGGTCAGGGCAGCCCCAGAGTTTGAAAGTTTATCGGCGGAGCTTTACCTCCCAATCTGGGTGGAAATGGGACAGGGGTAAGAGGCACCTTACGTGATCTGAAGCTGACCGCCCCATAGCTCCATAGCGGCGCTCCGCTCCGCCAGCCGCCCCACGAACTCCTTCGCTCAGCTGCGCTCCGCTCCGCCAGCCGCCCCACGAACTCCTTCGCTCAGCTGCGCTCCGCTCCGCCAGCCGCCCCACGAACTCCTTCACTCAGCTGCGCTCCGCTCCGCCAGCCGCCCCATGAACTCCTTCACTCAGCTCCACGGCCCACAAGCAGCTCCTGCCATCCACACACTGCTCCGCGTCGAACTGCTTCACCAGCCGTCCCGCAAATTGCTCCACAATATATCTTCAGGCTCCCCCACTACTTAACACAACACTCAGTGATTTCAGCTCTTAGGTGAATTCAGCTTATAGTAGGGGAGCCCCAGTGCTGGTGCACTGTCAGCCCAAAGTGAGCTCAGCAGCCTATAACTAGACTTCTAATGAAATCAAAATTAGCTCTGATATTCCACAGTGGAGAGAGGAGGAAGTGCAATCAGCATGTAAGGCCCTCACCAAGGGGCCCATGCCACCAAGTATTAATACTTGTCCCCAGCCTCTCTCCATTCACACAGTTTTGGAACCCATGACCCTTGCCTAGCGAGTGCTACTTAGTTGATGGTGAATCCCTCCATCATAACAAAAGGCCACGTACAGTTCCAAGCACAGTTCCCATAATCAGGGTAATAGCAATTTATTCTTCCTGCCCCAATAACAGAGACACTGGGGATCCCACAGCAGCCAAAGTGACCATTTGGGCAGCTATGGTCTCATTCTAGGCGTGGTGGGTGTGCCTATGCAAATGAGATCGGCCCCTGAAGTTCTTTTCCACAACTTGCCACACCTCACCACCAGATGTCAGGGTGGAGCTCATCCTGACACTGCTTACACAGTGTTGATGCTCAAGCGTGGGTTTGGAAACACTAAGTTCACAAGATCAGGTCTTACAGACCCAGGTTTACAATGCAGTGTCAGCATACTTTCTGTGCCTTAGGTCCTTCCTTTCTCCCAGCCCTTATTTGTCTTGTCTATTTAGATTGCAAGCAATGCCTCTTATTTTGTGTTTGTACAGTGCCTGGCACAATGATATGGTGCCCTTGGTTGGATTCCCACGCACTACTATGATACAGATAATACTACTACTGATAATAGTGAGCTGCCTTCGAGGGGCTGGGCTAAGGAATACAATAACTGACTGAATAAGACTTTGGATCTATGGTATTTAGAGGTTATCTTCTCTGGAAATCCCGGTACAGAAGTCCTGTACAAGGTACCTGTATCATCACCAGGAATCCACCCACTGCTACAGCCAATGAAGCCCAAATTAAAGCTTCTCTCAGTTCATGGTACACCTGGTTTGCTACCAGTTACCATGAGATTTAGGCCCAGATTCTTAAAGGTAATTAGGCATTGCTCTGCCTAGTGTTGCAAGACTTAAGGGCTAGACTTACAAAGGGATTTATTGAGGTGCCATTGACTTTCACAAAACCACTGCTCAGCTGCTGCCTAACTGTTAGGTGCCTAAGTTTCTACTGGTGGGCATGTGCAAAGTCATCTAAGTCCTAATGAGCTGCTCAGAGCCTCTGCTCACCCCTATGCCCTGGAGGCATTCTCAAACTAGGTGCTCCCCTGCCTATCTTGCCAACAGACCCTGATCTAGTAGATGTGCTCAAAGATGCCTAGGCTTTGCAAAAGTGAGGTGGGTGAGCAGGTCAGGAATTTTGTGAGTTGGCTGGATCTATATCTGCCCAGAAATTCTTACTAGCCCAATGGTGAGGGCACTCAGCTAGGATAGGGAAAACTTGGGTTTGAATCCCCACTCTGCCTGAGTCAGTGCAGAATGGAGATTCAGATCTCCAGTATTCCAGGTGAGTGCCTTAACCACTAGGATATGGAGACAGCCTCTTGATCCCTAACCCCCAACAGGATCCTCAGACTAGCCATTCTACCTCACCTGTGGCACCTGATCTGGTATGCTTACTTAGAGCCATCTAACAACTAAGGCCCCACACAAAACACAGCTGGTAATGGTGCTCCCAGTGATTAGATCACTTGCCCAATATGTGGGAAACCCATGTTCAATTTCTCCCACTGCCTGAGGCAGAGCACCGATTTAAACCGACGTCTCCACTGTATGCCCTAACCACTGGGTTGTGAGATATTCAGGGGTGGGTCTTTCTCAGTCTCTCCTATTGAAGCGAGTCCATGTTGTATAAATAATTAAACAGTCATGAGAACAGGGACTTTCCCATGTCCCAAAAGAGTGCCCTAGACTACAGAATAATTCTCACTCTTTCTCTAATTAATGACTAAATTTCTAGTCTGTGATGGGCTGGGCTATTAGTGTTACATTCTCACTGCTCTGATTATTTAAACTTCCTTTAATGATCTTTGTTAAGAAAGAATCAGTTCATTTGTGGGAACAAACTCAAACAGATTTCTTTTTAAAATTTCAGACTTGGCAGATGTAGAATCCTGAATGATGAATGCGTGCTTAATCTTGTTTGAAGAAATTTGATTTGGAACCATTTAAGTTTGGGGCATTTGAAAATAGGGCACTAAATATCCACAGCATGTTATTTTTCTTGATATAGAGCAAGAAATATGGCATGGTTTGAATGTCTGTAGATGTATATATTTGCATTAACAGCCGGGGGGAAGTTGAGGGTATCTTAATAAGTGCAATGCTCATCATTAAAATATTTACAGTTGTTCTTTGCAAGTAATTATGTTACCACTAATGTTACCATTAACTTATGTAGTGTTACAGTTACATTTAATTTATATTTTGAGTGAGCACAGTTTAACATCATATTCCTGTAAAACCTCACTTTTTCACTCTACACGTAAACCCCAAAAATCTTATAACATTTTCAAAAATGTTTCACAAAAACAGATAAACATCATAGTCAGGTGTAACAGAATGTGTTCTAGCCCCTTTAGGTAGATTTACAGCTTTAGGCAACCAAATTCTAGAACCAAGGCATTCTGGGACTTGTAGTGTAGAGGGTCTATGAGAGCTGTAGGTCTCATAGCAATGCATCTGATGTGTGGGTGTGTGTAAGTAAGATAATGGTAGACCTACTTGGGGGGTGTCTACCTGGATGGAGAAGGACTTGCAGTTGGATCTCTCCAGGCAAAGGGCCTGAGAGGGGTTTTGGATGAGGCTTAGAAGAGCAGCCAAAATGCTTGGAAAAGCATCCATAGAAAGGTGTTTTCAGATAGTAATTCAAGACTGATGAGAGGATTGGAGAAAGGAGATGCCACTAAAGGGCTTTGGAAGAAGAACTGCTTGTGAGCTCTTGTGCTGATGGGTGAAGGCTTGTTTGTTTCTATGACTACTTATGAACCCTTGGGCCAAGCGGTGTGTCAGAGGCCCTTTCTTGAGGGGTGGATGTGTTTGGACTTCCACTGGACTTTTCATTACCCTAGAAGCAAAGGAGTTTTGGCTTTGGCTAGAGGACTAAACTACCTTGTCTGGAGGAGTGAAACTGAAGCAGTTGTCCCTCCTGATGACAGAAGAGTAAGAGATCTTCTTGCACAAAGTTATAAAATTATTTAGTAAGAGGCAAGTGTAATATTTTATTAAAGTATGAAAGGTTCAACTATGAAGCTTTCCTACTATGCAATAGCCCTCGTAGAAAACTTACATGGAGAAAAATAAAAAATCTTCCTTATCTTGAAATTGTTTTGAACTACTGCGTAGGTGACAAATTGAAAAGCTGTTTACAGATTACACAACTCCTAATACTGGTTTTAGCTAATTTGTTTGGGATAGATGATGTATATCTTTCCCTGTGTATTTAACTCTGTATTTTCTCCATTTCTTCCCCCAGTGCTAATAATTAGATAACATGTACTCTTATCAGTCATTTGAAAAAAACTGTTATAATTTCTTTGGCATATGGTTTTAAAGTGTGTGTTGTATTGATTTTCTGTAGCCAGTCCACATAACACCCTTTTTATTGCTGCCATTTGCAGGAGTTATTCATTTAGCTCAAGTGGTAGAGGTTTGTGCTTTGGTACCGAAGGTCCCGGTTCAAACTCCCATGATGCCCTTTGGTGGGGGTTTGTTATGCTTTGAGTCCTTTGGAAGGACTCCCATTAGTTCCAAGGTGCTTTGAATCCGTACTGTTTTTTCTTTAAGTCTTGGCCGCGGAAGACAATCTGCCTGATCCAGTTCTTGTGAAATTGTGAACACACATCTTTACCATGTGATGTAATTTATCAATTTTTTTCATCATATGCTGTCATGTGTAGAAAGTACTCAGCTCCATACATTTATTTGTATGCCACCTAATCTAAAAGTAAAATTTAAAAAACTCTGAGTCTCAGATAAGAACATAAGTGTGTTATGGGATAAATAAATTATGCCTTCAGAGTAACCTGCAGTGGAACGTGTAGTGGTTGGTTGAGTGAAGGAGGATGACAATATAATTCAGTGTGTAGTCGCTCTCAGATACGTGTTTTTGAAGCAAAATAGGCTTGTGTAGTACTTAACTCCTGCTCTAGGCCTGTTGCCAGGGAGTGGCACCATTTGAGTCTTTTCTTATTGTAAAATATCCTTTCCCAGTCATTATATTTACTGAGCTTTTAGTGAACCAAATAAAAAAGCAATAATATCCTGTGTCATGGTCATTACTTCCTAGTACAAACATCATAAATCATTTAAAGTGAAACCTAAACCTCTCCCTCCTGAGTAGGGTCTTATGCTACAAAGGGTCTCAAGTTTATTCCTGCCTCTTTAGAGACGAAACAAATTGGGTACAGAACAGGGTAGCAAGGTTCCCCTCTCAATCAGATGTTTCAGTTGCTTTCCCTCAGGTACCTTACCCATCCATTATATAGCATTTCCATTCCTAGGAATGCGTAAGACGTATCTGGAATCTAGATTCTAAAGCCCAACACATCCATATGAATCCCATAGGAGCAGCATGTGGTTTACTTTATATAACATTTGTTGACTTCATATTTTCTTAACCTGTTTGTTAGTGATGGTTTTGCTGTCTGAGTAGGAAGTCTGGGGGACATGCCTTCAGCCTGAAGGAGTTCTTTTCTTGATCCTCAGAGTTCACAGTATATAACCGGTGTCTTACCTGTGCACTTAGTTAGTAGTGCTATATGGGAATTTTGTATATAAATTGGGCATGTGATTGAAACCTTAGGTAGCAAGGATAAGATTTTATTTTTTAATGTAAACAGTACAAAATTAGGAAGCTTGCTATGGCAGAAATATTGTTTTGGAGCAGCACTCCGAACTTTCTGACCCTTAAGTATTTTGATATTTTAAGTTCATTGTTGCTTTAAAGACTCTGTAATGAAAAACACAAAATAGAGTATGGAGGAAAAATGTGCCTAGATAATTCCTATAGATCATTAAGGCTTCGAGTCTGTCATGGAGGTCATGGAAGTCACGGATTCTGTGACTTTCTGGGACCTCCATGACTTCTGCAGCGGCTGGTGCAGCTGGCCCAGGGACCACCTCAGTAGCTCGGGCATCCCCTGGGCCAGCTGCACTGGCCACTTCTGGGGCAGTCTCGGGCCACCGTGCTCCCCGCCCCCTCCTCTGTAGCAGTGCGGGTCCCAGTCTGTGTGCTGCTGCCCACCTCCCCCAGTAACAGCAGGGTTCCTGGGCTGTGTACTGCTACCCTCGCCCCTAGAGCACCCACGGTTCCCCTGGGCCACTCCCCACCCCCAAAGCACTCAAGATTTAGTCAGAACAAGTCATGGACAGGTCATGGGCTGTGAATTTTTGTTTACTGTCTGTGACCTGTCCATAACTTTTACTAAAAATATCCATGACTAAAACGTAGCCTTATAGATCATTCATGAAAACTCCCGCACAGAGCAAGGTGATGCCCTGGTAGCCTGCCTCCACTGAAGCTGTGTCCTGGGGGTGTGAGGAGGGGATGACACTACAGAGATACAGCGCTCCTGTGTGAATGATGCTTGCCTCCTGTTTGTGGAGTAATGTGCAACATGAGGAAGGGTATTGGAACTGAGCACTGGATTGCACTTTGTGTAGGTTTCATTGTGTCCTGTGCATAGCTGTCTAATTAATCAGCTTTCACCAGCATGATCCTCAAACCAGGTGAAGATAGGCATTCCCGCACCTAGCTCACCGGTAGGACCTGATTGGGTTGGCTTGCTCTGAGTATGCCTGATTCCATACAAAACAGGGGGAAGGGCATGGCAAAGAGGAGGTAGTGATGGTGGCAGTAGCAGCAGCCTCCCTCATAAGCTTTAGCCCAGTAGTTAGGGAACTTACCCAGGATCTGGAAGATGCTGGTTTAGTATCAGTCTCTGCCAGATGAGGACAAAGGATTTGAACAGGGGTTTCCCATCTCCCAGGGTGTGCCCTAACCAATGGACTCCAGACACAGTCTCATGCGCTCTCTGGCCCAATTAATATTTAATAGAATGTGGAATGGCTTCAACAGGAGAGACTGAGAGACCCACATCAGAATATCCCATAGTCCAGTGGTTGGGGCATTCATCTGTGTGGTGGGAACTCCCTGTTCAAATCCCTTCTCTTCACTGGGGGGAGGAGGGGTTAAACCAGGGTCTCCCACATCCTGGATGAGAACCCTAACTACTTGGCTAAATGTTATAAGGGAGGCATTGCAATGCTTAAGTCCTTTTGTAGATCCAGGCCAGAATGTTTAAAATGGGAAAATGTCCTTGTAAAACCACAAATTTTGGCCAAGAGGAGTTTGAGTTAGGTGTAGTACCTGAAATCACTTTTAATTTGGCTGTTAAAACACTGTTTGGATTTCAAGTTGACAGTGTCCCTCTAATAGTATTATCTTCACACTCATTTGGATATTCATTTTCTGCTAATCTGTGAAGAGGGACAAGGTAGGTGAGGTAAAATCTTTTATTGGACTGGCTTCTGTTGGTGGAAGAGACAAGCTTTTGAGCTTCACAGAGTTCTTCTTCTTCTTCAAGTTTGGAGAAGGTAACCAGAGTGTCTTCGCTAAATATAAGGTGGCACAGATAAGTATAAGAGATTTACACAGGCTGTAGGAAGCCACTTAAAATCAAGTGGGAAATTAAGGATTAACAGGCAATGGAGTATATTACAAATTGCTGTAATGAGCCATAAAACCAGTGTCTTTGTTAAGTCCATGTTTCTAGCAGAGTTATGAATTTAAATGTCCACCAACAGAAGTTGGTCCAATAAAAGATATTACCTCATCTACCTTATCTCTCTCATATCTGGGAACAAAATGGTTAGAACAACACCACAAAAATCTCTGAATAGTCAGACTACCAATTTTTCTTTGCTTTTAGTCATCTTATTGCCAGGTTTTCAGCGAGCAAAAGTAAAAGATCTCTTGAAACATGTAAGATACGATTGCATATTGAGCCTGAGATGTGCAAGATTTGCCAGTTATGACCAAGGATGAACTTACAGTATTTAAAGGCAGGAACATAGGAGAAGAAGTTTAAAGGGACTCTAATGCTAATATATAGTAAAATACCATTAACATACAACTAGGTATTCTTGTTTTCAAATATAAGATGACAATATCAAATGCAATTATTCTTGAATTGATCTTACTAATAATATACACACAGAAAAAAAACCTGATCTGGATCCAAACATCTGGGGATGTGATTTCTATTTTTCTTCCTGAAAAGTTGAACTGGTATATAAATAAATAGGTATAATCACTATTGGATCCTTTTTGCTTTATTAACTTCTTTATACTATTGTCTGACACAGTATCTAGTTCTGTCTATAAAAGAGAGCTGTATTTTAGGGCTATTATAAGCTGTACTCGGTCCCCTTTACACCAGGCTAGTAATTGAGTGGAACCAGGGTAAACACAGTAGGAGTGTTTGCAAGCCTTTGGGTGTATCTTGGTTGTTTTCTCTTTCTAGTCTCTACCCATGGACATTAGTCTTGGAGCAGGTGATGAGTGTGTAGCCACAGAGTTTCTCTGCGATCATGCTACAGAATACTATTCCCTGGTATGTCCTTTGATGATGTATATACAGAGTACGTCATCGACCTCTGAGTGGATTGACCTCTCCTACTGCTTCCCCCTGTTCCTCAATAGTTTCCTGTAGCTGTCAGTAAACTGAATTGAAACATGGGAACAATACAAAGGGAGAAGATACCTAGGAGCTATGATGGCAGTGGCAGTGAACAAGAAAGAATTGTTCGATTGGCTAATGTATCATGGGAAATGAGAAACCAAAAATCTCGCATTTTCTAAAGTTGAAACAAACAGCATAATCCAAAGCCCACTGAAGTCAATGGAAAAGCTCCCATTGATGCAAATACCTTTGACACAGGCCTCCAACTCCTTTAAAGCGTTCAAAGAGATTTCTTCTGTCCATTGATTCTAAAGAAAATTCCATTTTTTTTAAGTTGTAAGAAATAGAAATGGTGGTTTTGAATATAATAGTACCCCTCACCATAAGTAGTGAGGTGCTATAATACTGAAAATATACAATCCCTACAGCCTGAAAAGAAACCATTACTTCTAAATATCAAAGCTTCTTCCAGATTAAGGGGCAGTTAATGCATCTAACATAGAAATAGAATCTACTAATGGCCCCAGTCCTGCAATGAAAACCACACAATCTAGTCTTTGCAACTGTATCAAGTCCTGCTGAAGTCAATTCAAACACACATTGAATGAATTTAGCAACACAGCATGAGACTAAACTACTGAAATCGATGTGGCACCTGTGTGAAGGTGAGAGGGTCCATCCATGGAGATGCTATTTGCAGATCAGGGCCTTTATATCCGCAATTAGGAGCTGTCTATATCTGTCCCTATCACCTTTATGGATTTAAGTAGAACAGTTTGTTGAATTCAAAATGGAACAATTCAGTTTATTAGATAGAAGTTTTACCAATAACTTTCAATAAACTGCTACATTTAGGACCGATTTTCTTTCGGATCTAAACCTGTGAGCTAAGTTCTATGTGATGTAATATGTCATAGATTCAGATATTTTTAATGCCAAGAGGGATCATTAGATCATCTATTCCAACTTCCTGTATAATACAGGGCACAGAATTTCACCAAGTTACTTCTGAATTGAGTCCAATAACTTGTTTGATTAAAGCATATCTCCCAGAAAGACATCCAGTCTTGATTGAAGACATCGAGATAGAAAATCCACCACTTTCTTTGATAGTTTGTTGCAAAGATTAATCACCCTCACTGTTAAAAATGGGGCTTTATTTTTCATTTGAATTTGCCTGGTTTTAATTTATTGGAGAAAAGCATAACAAGAACCAGTGGCTGGAAGTTAAAGAGCCCATCTGTCAACTTAAATATAATGTATTTTGACTAAAGCTACTTCATCATCCTTGGCTCGTGTTAGCAAAGCACTCAAGCATGTAATGGACTTGAAGTCAAAGGGGTTTTAGTGAAGCACATGCTTAATTGCTTTGCTGAATTTGGGGCCTTAGACTATAAGGTCTTTGACACAGGGACTATTTTCTTATCCGTACAATGCCATGGCCTTAGCACAATGGGGATTGTTTGGGGTTCCTATGCCCTTCTGTACTACTGATACTAATATACCCCTCTGTCTGTGCTATATAGCTATCTGTTCTATCCTGTTTGAGGCATTTTTTCTTTGTTTTTAGCGGAATTGTGTTGGTATTTTGTTTTATGCGAATCACTCCAAGCTGTGCCGGGTCTTTCCAATTGATCTTTGTGTTTGCTTACGATTAGAGTCACACTGGGTAACTTAAATATAATTTGAGTATTATCAAGAAAACACTGCCTGCCAATTTGTGGGAACATGGTAATCTCTGTACCCAGAGTATTTACGGATAAATGATGTTTGTGAGATCAGGTGGTGCATCCACATTATTCTTGATTATGGTGGAAAGCTGTGTTAAACAAGGGCCATCAATGGGACTAACATTTGTTACTTGAAAGTTGAATTCAGATAGTAAAGAATCAATTCAAATAGTAAAAAATCAATGTAAAAAACATTGACTGTTACCTATTGCTTTGTTGAATCAGAGAAACAGTGAGACTTAAAACAAATTACAGTAACTGAGATGAGAGTATAAGCAAGCAAGTAGATGGGTTCTATTCTTTTCTCAGCCTATGGTGTGACTTCTTCTCCTCTGTCCCCTCAATTCAGCCTCGATCTTGACTGGAGAAGGGACATGCCACTGCTTCCGGGAGCTGCTTGAGGTAAGCGCCACCACAGAATCTGCACCCGCTGGCCTCCTCCTTCAACCAAACCCCTCACCCCAGCCCTGATCTCCCTCCTGCCCTCCGAACCCCTCAGTCCCATCCTCCTGCACCCCAGAGCTCACCCCCCTAATTGGAGCTCTCATCCTCCTCACCCACACCCCAACCCCCTGTCCCAGCCCAGAGGCCCCTCACCCCAACCCCCAATTTCATAAGCATTCATGGCCCACCATACAATTTCCATACTCAGATGTGGCCCTCAGGCCAAAAAGTTTGCACATCCCTGCTGTAGGTGCTACTGTAATATAGTTAAGTTGAATAGAAAGGCGTATATTCCAGGACATCAAAGTTCACAAGGTCTACATTTGTTTGGATTTAAACAACTGTAAAATAATGTCCATCCCACAACATGAAACTCTTTTATTTATTTTTTTTTTTGGAAACTATGTTCACTTATATTGTGCCAGTGCTCTGCACGAATTCATGCAGAAGTGACTTTTAATATTAAACTCCCTCTCTTATTGGACAGATCAAGCTTATAAGCTTCCAAACGAGACTGCAGGGACTGAATCTTATAAATAAATCCAATTTCCCTTCAGAACCCTATCTTTTTTCTAATGCAATATTTGGGATAGTATAGTGACCTTCATCTGAAGATCGCAAAGTGCCTTGTACAACATGGCACTGACGTAACAAAACAAATACTCATACAGAAACTGCATCTACCTTATTTATAGAAAGGTCTTTGTTAAAGCCTGATATTGGACACAATATAGTAGCTCTTTATTGTTGCTTTATTAGATAAATCAATCCTGTAATAAAAAAAATTCTTATTTAAATATGAGAAATGCAGATACAATTGTCTTTATCACTCCCTTGACAGCCCTGTGCAACCACTCCTGTGCAGCCAGTTCTTTCTTTACCATTTAATAAACAAGATAATCAGCATGACCTTTTGCATATATGTGTGTTCAGATGTGACTATTTCCAGGGGCCATTCAATCTTCCACTTACTCTTTTTTCCCCTTCATGCTCCAATATTTAAAAAACATACTTATCACTTAACCATTATGCCTGGTTGCCAGCTACAGCTTCCTATTATTCTGGCAAATTGCTGTTTCTGCTCCAGTTCCCTAATGAGTGATCCCAAGTGGCCCACTTGCAATTCACAAGCTCCACTCTTTCATGTCTGGATGGATTTTCATCTGTGGTTGCAAACTTTTGTTTTCTGGTGCTTCATACCTCCGAAGCAGTCCTTCTATAGTGACCTAGATGGTGTTCCGAAACAGCCCATTTGTAAGTGACCAGATCTTGCTCACTTTCTGCTCCATAGGGATCTGATTAATGTTGTGGATGCAAGCTTCCTGTTTCAGTGCTTCCGCCAGGAGAATGGTGGAAAGAAAAAAGCGGTCATTTCAAAGCATGACCACAGTTGCCAGCAGCATTGCTCTATCACCTGCTGTAATTTAATTTGACATTAAAACTTCAGTCAGGAGCAAGCACCCCCTGGCTGAATATTTCAGTCCAACCTGCGTCTCACAGTTCTGGGGATAACTGCACATCTGCCCCCTCTGTGAGCTGCTCAAAGGCTTCCCGGTAGGTCTCAGGCTTCCAGTCACCACCTCTCAATGGGGGGACCCATGTCTCTCCCCTTCCAGACCAGAGATTTAAGTTTGCCATTCACTGTCACTATACTAATAGGTCTGACTTTAGTCCAGCACCTGAAGTTTTCTCTCTCGCGTGGTCTCCAGGGAGAATTGACTGACTACTAGTGACCAGCCAGCTTATACACAGCACAATAAATTTATTTTACAACAAAAGCATTACAGAGAAAAACGTCAAAACAATAAACAGTCTATACTTATGCTCAGCTTACCAGCTGTTACCCATCTTCTTCCTGGAGACCCTGGCAGGTTCCAATACTTCAAGCTGGGTTTTGCCCTCTTGGTTACAGTTTCATATTAATTTTTGGACCAAAAATGACTTAGTTCATACTCCCCCTTTATACCAAAATCCCTTTATTTGTCTGCTGGACCTTTTCAACTATGTGTCAATTGGTATATACAATTCACCTTATCTGGAGAAATTTACCTGTCCTGGGATTTGCAGAGTAACCCCCCCCCCCCCGTGCCACACACACACAGGTTTTAGTTCTTGGGGAACACTGCATCCCATCCTATGGAGCTATAATACAATCACTAGCTCACAAAAATACATCACATTTATATACACTAGTTATTAAATAATTCCTTTGTCCACGGCATCTGGCACATCTCAATATAGTAGACTTGTGAAGTTTCCATGCGAGTAGTATCCCACCTCTAGCAAATGTCAAAGATTGATGGGTGAGATAAGTATGACATGACAGGAAGTTCTGCCCACTGCAATGCCCCATAAGTCCCTCCAGAAAATGACAATATCACAGGAAAAGGTTCTGACTTAAAGTTTTGTCATTCTGGGTAGTGGCCTTGTCACAGTTCAGGGTGACGGCACCTACATTTCCCCTCTGTGGTCCAGCAAGGGCACGCGTTCTAGGTTCTTTAGCCATCACCTTTCTTGGGTGGAGACTCACGTCTCTTTCCCTCTTGACTAGGGTATTTCCAGACTACCCAGTTCATTATTATAGTGTGATATCCCCAGCAAGAGACAGACTGACTAAGCAGGCTTGCTTCATTTCTCTCCTCAGAGATGGTGAACAATGGAATTGCCCACAGTTATGCTATCACACAGCTCTTTCTAAGGAAGCACATTTATTCTTAAGGCAAAAAATATTACAGCGAAAACATTAAGAACAATAAAAGAACCTATACAAAGGCTAATACGCTTACCAGTGTTCACCCCCAACACCAACAAGGGCTCTGGCCGATGAACAGTCCTTCATACATCACACAGGATTTTTTCTGTGTCACAAGTTCATAGCAGTTTTCACTCAGAACAAGCACCCAGTCTTATGGGCTCACAGTCCCTAAGGATTGGGCTCCCTCTTGGACCAGAGGTTCCATCCATTTACTTGATCATAAAAAAGGTCCCCAGTCAATTTAAACTCAGTCTATTTATCTTTTATTTGTCGGTTGGTCTCTAGATAATCCAGTTTGAACTAGTATATGCGAGCCTCCCCAGGAGGTGGCACCTCTCTGGAGGAGTTACAGCCTGAGTGAATTTGCATAACCACCTACACTGTTCTCAGTTCCCTGAAGAACTGTAGCTACCCTTTCTCACGGAAATACATAAATCGCTGGTCCACAGGGGTACATAAGCCATTAATTGAATACAGTAGACTCCAAAGATATTAAACTTAATTCAATAATGTTTGACTTAATTCAGTAAGATTTGTCCAGGGTATTGCAGGAAATTGCCATATCTGTCACTAGCCTAATCCTTTTGACCGCTGACCTCACAAATGAAGTCCAGAGAAGGGCAACAAAAGTCATAAATGTTTAGAAAACCTGACCTATCAGGAAAGGTTAAAAAAACTGAGCATATTTTGGCTTGGGGAAAGAAGGCTGCGGGGGCGCGGAGGGGCAGACGCACAACCCGAACAATCTTCAATTATGTTAAGGGTTGTTATAAAGAGGACTGTGATCAATTGTTCTCCATGTTCACTGAAGTTAGGTCAAGAAGTAATGGGTTTTAATATAGAGCAAAGGAGATTTAGGTTCAATATTAGGGAAAACTTTCTAATCTATAAGGGAAGTTAAGCTCTGGAGTAGGCTTCCAAGAGAGGTTGTTGAATCCCCGCTGCTGGAGGTTTTTAAGAACAGGTTGAACAAACACCTGTGAGGGATGGTTTAGGTTGACTTGGTCCTGCCTCAGTGCAGGGGCTGGATTTGTTGATCTCTCAAGGTCCCTTCCAGCCCTACATTTATGTGTCTAAGACTTGCAAACAGACCTGTGAAGGAAAAAGGTGTATTTGTACTTCTTAACGTTAGCTAACATGACCCAAATGTACTTTCCCACAGGCATAATCGGCAAGAGAAATTGTAAAAGACTTAGGTATTTATAATGATACTTTAAGTAGTCTGCAATATAAGTTTTATATATATATTTATTTTATAATACATTTTTGTTAGAAAGAAAATGTTAAACTTTTTATGATAGGATAACCGTATACGTGTATTAAAGAGAAAGAGCAACCACAAAAGTTAAGGGAATACAGCAGAGCGGAGACATTATTGCTCAGGAAACCCAGCAGGCTGATTTTGTAAAAGTGTCTAGTTTATCCCATGGGACTCACCATTGCTTGAAATGGTGTACTTGTTCATCTTATTCACAAAGTAAATCATCACATTTATTTTAAGTCTTTTATTCTGGTTTTATAGAGCCCATATATGTTTTGGCTACTGGAGTGATTCTTAACTCAATGCTACTCAATTAGGTGTATTTATTTAACTTTATACACACTGGGACATGTTCCTAAGAATGTGGTCACAGGAACTTGGGGTATGTGACCCCTGAAATAGCTCTTGCATCAATTTTCTCAGATGTTTGATTTTAAAGCCGAAAAGAAAATGCTTTTCATATTCAGAATAGTTCCCTGTAATAATGATTTGGAGAAAACACTTGTATTATAGCTGCAACTGTAAAAGTCATGCAAGTAGGACAATTTTGTGAAGTTTGGTGTAGAGAAAACAGCACTGGGAATAGACCTGCTCTCACCCTAGTCTTCACTGAAGTTTTCACATAAAGCTATCTAAATTATCTTTAAACCCATAAACAGGCAGTCAGACATTTTAAATTTGTTTTAAAATTCTTTCAGCCAAATTTCCAAAACACATAGCTCAATTCCTCAAAACCTTCAAGCATACATGCATATCACCTTGTATGCTATTGTATAGATAAGCACACACACATCTCAATAAGTATGTGTATTATTTTATGGATAATCACTCTCACAAACACACACTAAAAATACAAAAAGAGGTTCTCTGTTATGGCTGCACACCAACAAATGAAAAAGAGAACTGCAACTATCAGTTGTTTGAACTGTCTCAAAGTGCTAAGAAAAATTCATTGACGAAGCAGCTAGTTTCTCTCTGGTGGCTTCAGGGTGACTGTATCAGTAATTCCATAGTAACAAAGAGGCCTGTTTTTAAACTAGTTTGTATAAAACAAAGGCCTAGGGTGACCAGACAGTAAATGTGAAAAATCGGGAGGAGGGTGGGAGGTAATAGGAGCCTATATAAGAAAAAGACCCAAAAATCAGGACTGTCTCTATAAAATCAGGACATCTGGTCACCCTACAAAGGCCAGGTCTACACTTCAGACCTACATTGTTCAGAGGTGTGACCTAACCACAGACCCCCGGTGTAGACAACTCTTTGTTGATGGGACAGCTTCTCCCATCCACATACTTACCCTCCCAGGGAGGTGAATTAGCTACGCTGATGGGAGAAACTCTCTCATTTGTGTAGTAGTGTCTTCACTAAAGTGGTACAGCTGCACCGCTGTCCTGCTGGACATGAAGACAAGCCCACAGAGAAAAGGTATTAATTTTTTGATTCGTTGGTAGCAAGGCTACACAGACCTCACAGTCAGAGGCGATGCATAACTGTTGATAGTGGGGGGAGGCACATATTTCTGAACCCACTCCTAGAAAAAATAAATAAATAAAAATAAAAATTAAACCCTCGCAGGAATCGGGGGGGAGGCGCACATAACCTCATGTGCCCTGCCCCCACATTGCCTCTGCAACAGCAGCACCTTCATACCCACCGGTGGCACCTCTTCTTCCTCACTCCTTTCCCTCTCTGTATACAATGGATGGGATTAAACCCTTGCAACAATGGAGGTAACTGCAAGACAATCTTTTTGTGGAAAAGTTAAGGTATATATATTTTCCTACCTAACAGAAAGGTTTTATGAGTTGTTGCCCTAATATAGTTCTAGTACCCAATATAGTGATGTTTCAGTATTTTAGAAAAAAATTATGTGAAAATGGACACAGAGAGTGCAAATGGCCACAGACACGAGCACTGAATGTTAAATGTACTCATGCAGAGGAGAACAAAAAGCTACTTTCAGACACACCCATGTCGTGCACCCACACCCTTCCAGTTTAAAAGAAAGCTGTTGTGTGAGAACTATACATAACTACACTTATTTTCTGCTGGCTTGCTATCAAAACTAGAAGTTATTTAATTTTAGTAAAGTTAGGAGTTTGTCAATTTTTACTGTTTTTACCACAAACCATTCCCATTATACTGTGTTAAACAGCAACTCTTTCACAATGTAAGATATACAAAGATATTCTAATTTTATGAAAGGGGTTAAACTAGGGTTTAAATATGGTAAAACAATTTTGACACATTAGGGAAAGCTACAGATTAATATTTAAGGACTGTAAACACAAACAAAATACACTTAGCATATCTTAAATGCTTTAGCAGTAAATATTTTGTTTGTTTTTGCAAACTACAAAGAAAAATAAAAAAGCATGAAGTCTTTAGATGCATACGTGTGCACACACCAGTTGGTAGCTAATGTTTTATAAAAACAAACAACCTGCAGATATTGGACAAACCTACTCACAGGATGTCCCTTCCAGGAAAAAAAGCTGGCTTTCTTTTTAACTTCTTTGAGGTAGGTCAGAAGATCTAAGTGTAAGACTGCCTCTAACCTAACTTTTCACATACGAACAGTGAGTCAGAGAGAAAGTTTTGGCCCCATAACCTCTGAGCCAGACACACAGTAGGCAGAACGCTTTTCTCCTCACATCTCCTCTTCTTCCTCCTCCTCGCCTCTGTTTATTAGAAGGCTGCCAGGATTTTGGCCTCACAGTCCTAATCTGAAACCTGCAGAAAAGTTAAGACACTTAAAAAGTTAAGATTTTACCTTGCCAATTTCACAAATACGTACAGGGCCCATATAAACATCAACAGAAGCTGGACAAGGACGCACAAATAGGAAACAGAAAAATAGACATACACACGTAGGGGGGCATAAAAAAGCTAGTTCCAAACATACAAGGCTTTATAACAATTATTATAGAAAAAATAAAAATGAAGCCCCAACATATATATGCAAAACATATACACAGCAATGCAGGTGTATAGTACAGACACCCCCAAATACCTATGCATATTTGCTCTTGTGTTTTCAATAATACACATAGCAATCACAGAGGTATGCAGACAGACAATACACATTTGGCCATATAACCCAATGTTAAAGAAAATTCTTTTTACCAGAAGTAGATTGTTTAATTTTTTGTGACCAAAGTTACTGGTTCCCCCGTCCCCACAAAGCTGCTAAACAATTTTTATGGGCACTTATGAACTTAATTAACTGTAATTGTGAGACATAGGTGTCTAAGGCATGTTTAAGAATTAGAATGGCTTTAAGACACTGTAGGTGGTAATAACTAGACCAGGGATTGGCAACCTTTGGCACGCGGCCTGCTAGGGTAAGCCCCGTGGTGGGCCGGGCTGGTTTGTTTACCTGCCGCATACATAGTTCAGCTGATTGCAGCCCCCACTGGCTGTGGTTCACCACTCCAGGCCAATGGGGGCTGCGGGAAGCAGCGCGGGCTGAGGGATGTGCTGGCCGCTGCTTCAGTATCATCATTAATGCTCTGGAGGATGGTGTGGTTGGCGTCCTCAGCAAGTTTGCAGATGACACTAAACTGGGAGGAGAGGTAGATACGCTGGAGGGTAGGGATAGGATACAGAAGGCCCTAGACAAATTAGAGGATTGGGCCAAAAGAAATCTGATGAGGTTCAACAAGGACATGTGCAGAGTCCTGCACTTAGGACGGAAGAATCCCATGCACCGCTACAGACTAGGGACCGAATGGCTCGGCAGCAGTTCTGCAGAAAAGGACCTAGGGGTTACAGTGGACGAGAAGCTGGACATGAGCCAACAGTGTGCCCTTGTTGCCAAGAAGGCCAATGGCATTTTGGAATGTATAAGTAGGGGCATTGCCAGCAGATGGAGGGACGTGATCGTTCCCCTCTATTCGACGTTGGTGAGGCCTCATCTGGAGTACTGTGTCCAGTTTTGGGCCCCACACTACAAGAAGGATGTGGGAAAAATTGGAAAATGTGCAGCGGAGGGCAACAAAAATGATTAGGGGGCTGGGGCACATGACTTATGAGGAGAGGCTGCGGGAACTGGGATTGTTTAGTCTGCGGAAGAGAAGAATAAGGGGGGATTTGATAGCTGCTTTCAACTACCTGAAAGGGGGTTCCTAAGAGGATGGATCTAGACTGTTCTCAGTTGTAGCAGATGACAGAACGAGGAGTAATGGTCTCAGGATGCAGTGGGGGTTAGGTTTAGGTTGGATATTAGGAAAAAAATTTTCACTAGGAGGGTGGTGAAGCATTGGAATGCGTTACCTAAGGAGGTGGTGGAATCTCCTTCCTTCGAAGTTTTTAAGGTCAGGCTTGACAAAGCCCTGGCTGGGATGATTTAGTTGGGGATTGGTCCTGCTTTGAGCAGGGGGTTGGACTAGATGACCTCCTGAGGTCCCTTCCAACCCTAATATTCTATGATTCTATATGGGATCCTACCTTCATCACTGCTGAAAGCAAGAGGACAATACTATGAAAAACCCAAAACTATAGTACTAAGATCCCTCACACTGAACCCATTAAATTAGAAAATGCTAAACAATGGTTTGTGAAGTCTTTACTAATGACTAGTGCCTCCCCTTTGGAGAAAAAAAGCGGGGGGGGGGGGGGGAAACCCAGCAGCAACCAGCACTGTCTCAGGTGCACCATCACTCATATACCTACCCATACACAAACACACATGGCCTTTGCCAGAGGAGCAGCCGTATACTTTTGTATTGGATAAAATGTAACCCATCACACTGCATGAAATGTAAAATAATACACAACTAAAGGGACAAATCTCTTAACTGGGAAGTCTCTGAAGCTTGGGACGCACTTCCTCATCTAGGGGAAGTATGTAACCCACACACCTTCTGGGTGTGGTGTTCTGTCCCATCTAATGGCACCGAGACCATTTAGAGAGAGATAAAATGAGTCTGCTCTACAGCCTTAGCTAACAGCCAGTTGGCTTTTAGCTCATGCGGTAGAGGCTCCAAGCACTGAGCTCTAGAGGTCCCAGATTAGAACCCGCCCGCCGACAACCGGGGTGTGTCGGCGTTATGCTCCCTCTATCCTATAATTCAACTGGAAGGCCTTCCTACGTAGGGAGTGAAACCAATAGATTTTTGAAGTGCTGTCCCTAAACTATTGATTAGAAAAGTATTGTGCAATCATTGTATGAAAGAGGATGCAATGTTTGAAAAGGACTGTTGAGTCAAGATGGTGACCCCAAACAATTCAAACTGAGGGGTGTATGGAACTAAGTCATGAGTAAGCTGGCCGTAAGAAATGTTTAAGAGCTGGAATAAAATGTGGGGATGCTGGTTATAGGACACATTTCTGCTTGCTGAGCCTGGCTACAGAGTTTGGCATACAGCCCTAAGGTTTAGCGATCAAGACCTGCCCTGAGGCAGAAATTTAAGGCAGGAGCTAAGCTAAATCTCTCAGAAGTGAGCAATGGTTCTTCAGAATCTGCACAGTGACAACCCTGAAGGCCCACAGATGCTGGGCCTGGCCTGCTTTTGCCCCAGTTTGAAAGCAGATGTACAACAAGATGAAGAGAGAAGGTGGTACTAACCCTACACACGAACGATCTAACTTCGGGGAAGCAAATTGGTATTGGTCAGATTGAACCGGTGTCAGTCCTTAAAGATAAAACTGTTATATGTGCATTTGTGTGAACTTCCATGCATGGAAGCATTAAGCACAGGCTGAGACAATGCGTAAGAGATGCCTCAGCACAGCGCAGCCATGACTGTGTGAATTGGACTTCAAAGGGTGCGAACTGTAAAATGTTAATTTGTGCATGGAGCGTGTTTAAAAGGTGATCACACTGGGTTATGTGCTTCAGTGCCTCTGTTTAATGCATGAAAATTTAACACAGGGGCTGGAGGGATGAACAAAGTGATAAATACAAGTGACTCCGGTACAATATTTGACAAAATAACCAAGCTGATGGATGAATGTTTAATACAGAATGCTAATCTACATCCCACACTAGATTACAAAAAACTGTAAGAAAATTAAAGGTTAGAGGGTGGCGAGGGGAACAAAACTGTTAATGTAAAATACAATACAAGTAGGGCTGTAAATAAAATGGCAATTGAAAATGTATGAGTGAAGCAGATTCTCACTTTGGAACACTCCATCTGGTGGCCTGTGTTGCATTTGCAGGCCAGCACAGATCTACTCACCCCTTCCTCGTACAAATCCTACCAAAGCTCAGCCCCTATGCCTACAGCCGCTTTGCCCTTAGCAACACACCCAGTAGACAATCAGTATGCGACAGACCATAAAATACAATAAGATATCTGTTTACAACTTAAATTCTAAAAGAGTTACAGTTTACATAGCAGAAAGAGGATATCTTGTGGGAAGTCTTTTTCAATAGAAAACTAAGCTAAAACAGGGTTCGAACTGCTGGGTTCACTAGGCAGTACTTATCCATGAGGAAGGGGGGAGATGTGCCTAAAGATCAGGCAGGAGGGAACCCTGAGGTTCATGAGGGGAAAGACTTGAGGGAGATGGAGAGATTGGAGACATGAGTAAGGAGTGGATGGAATCCATAGCAGCAAAAGAGAGGGAGAAAAACAATTAGGAAAAGGTCAGGAAGACAAAAACTAAAAGTACGAGGGGTTCAAAGTTCTCTATTTGTGCTTCCACTAAGATCGATATTCCTGATGATGGTGGTGTCCTCTACTTCAAGAAGTTCCAATCTGTGCTAGAACTCAACCAGTGCAAGCCAGCATTTTGCCACATCATTTTATAATGGAAGTTTTTTCATAACTATAAACCCAAAGAATAAAAATGGTGGGCCTGATTCTCTTTTGCCCAACTCCTTGTGTAGCCATTTATACAAGTACAAAATGGATATAAAAAATGCTACCAAATCAAATTTGGGTCCTGGATGTCAAAGCAGAAAAAAAAAACTTATGCAGCAGTTTCCAGGTCTGGCATGAGCTGATTGGAACAGGGATTTACTGTAGAAATTATGCACTTAGTTCTGGGGGGGGGGGGGGGGGGATGTTCTGCTCTGCTGTTTCCTCCATTACTACTTCTCTCAGCTGAAGGAAGGCCTATTAACAGCTGCCACCAAGAAAGTAAGAATCAAAGCTGAGGTTTGGGGACCAGAAATCCATTCTGGATGGTAAATATGAAAAAAAATGGATTCTATTCAGACAGCTGCAGGAGGGATTTAACACACAACAACAGAATTCTATTGGGAGCATTGCCAGGATAACTTAGCCCTCTAAAGTAACTCTATCTTTAAATGACTTTTGTCCAGATCATGGAAGCCTGATTTTTTCTAACTACTTTAGTCCTGATTTGAATGCAAAGAGCTGAAAAATTAAATATTAACCATAGATCTTGGGCTAAATCCATCTAAATTCCACCCTCATCATTTTGTCAGCCTTTTCCCCTCTCCTTGAAATGCCTCAACTCAATCTCAGCTTCACAAACCTTCTTGTATTTCTTTCTCTCTGTTTCTTTCTTTAGGTTTCTTGCCTCTGAGCCTCCATCTGACTACATGCTGTTGTGCTAAATTTCACTGCTGCTCATCAACTACTTTATATGTATTCTTCTTCCCACACTGCCACTTGGTTCAGCTGATGTGTTTGGCTGGAAGAGACTTGTAAAGCCATTATGCAAAGTCTCCCTCCTGTTCCCTGGCCCAGTCTGCTAGATTTTTGACATAGGGAGAGAAAAAAACAACAACCTAGTGTTTGTGAAAGGTGCCAGTTTAGCAGCACTTCAAATGGTTGTCTCTGCATAGCCACGAAATCAGTGCAGTTCTAGTAGTAACAGTTCTGACTTTCTCCATGCCATCCCAACCCTTCCTTATAATGACTGCCTCCAGGTTAGATAGGGTAGATCTCTCTATACTCACTAAATCCTTTCCCTCTCTGCTGAAGCTGTGAACAAGGGTAGTTTTGTGATGTGCATGTTCATGATGTGAATGCTAGGAACTGCATGTTTCAGAGTCGCAGCCGTGTTAGTCTGTATCCACAAAAAGAACAGGAGTACAATACATTTGTTAGTCTCTAAGGTGCCACAAGTACTCCTGTTATTTTTGAGGAATTGCATAGAAACCACTGATTTGTTTCACTAGGCCAAATGGCTGTTAGAAGGTAATCGTGATTAGCTGCTACCAACCTGTAACCAGTTTTAGATGGATACACTAGAGATGAAAGCTCCTGTACTCTATTAACAGTCCCTCAAATAGTCCAGCCTTCCATTAACTTTAAGGAATGTGATTTCTAATGGATCCTGTGTCTCAAAAGCTTGAAAACTCTGCTTGAAAACTTTAAAAAGTGGTGTCAAACACAAGCCCTGCTTGATGTATTTGTGGCCCAAGTGGCAGACTTAGATCATGCAGAATCAATGCTTCCTTTAAAAAATAAAGTATCCAGCTCTCAAGATAGTGAAAAAAAAAAAACATCCAAATCTGGCCTGAGTGTAAGACAATGTTGTCTCCCTAAATCTGTGGACAGCCTGAAGCAATTACTCAGGTATGTGAACTGCCCCCGCCCCATCTCATTAGATTATCAGATTAAAGTCTAATGAAACTTTAACTATTTAATTGCTAATCATTTTGGTGGACTATAGGAGTGAAGCCCACACAGGATTCCGGATGGGGAGTTGGCGACTGTCAAGGTTCCTCCCCTACTCTGAACTCTAGGGTACAGATGTGGGGACCTGCATGAAAAAAACCTCCTAAGCTTATCTTTACCAGCTTAGGTCAAAACTTCCCCAAGGTACAAAATATTCCCCCCGTTGTCCTTGGACTGGCCGCTACCACCACCAAACTAATACTGGTTACTGGGGAAGAGCTGTTTGGACGCGTCTTTCCCCCCAAAATACTTCCCAAAACCCTGCACCCCACTTCCTGGACAAGGTTTGGTAAAAAGCCTCACCAATTTGCCTAGGTGACTACAGACCCAGACCCTTGGATCTTAAGAACAATGAACAATCCTCCCAACACTTGCACCCCCCCTTTCCTGGGAAATGTTGGATAAAAAGCCTCACCAATTTGCATAGGTGACCACAGACCCAAACCCTTGGATCTGAGAACAATGAAAAAGCATTCAGTGTTTTACAAGAAGACTTTTAATAAAAAATAGAAGTAAATAGAAATAAAGAAATCCCCCCTGTAAAATCAGGATGGTAGATATCTTACAGGGTAATTAGATTCAAAAACATAGAGAACCCCTCTAGGCAAAACCTTAAGTTACAAAAAAGATACACAGACAGAAATAGTTATTCTATTCAGCACAATTCTTTTCTCAGCCATTTAAAGAAATCATAATCTAACACATACCTAGCTAGATTACTTACTAAAAGTTCTAAGACTCCATTCCTGTTCTGTCCCTGGCCAAGACGACTACAAACAGACACAGACCCTTTTGTTTCTCTCCCTCCTCCCAGCTTTTGAAAGTATCTTGTCTCCTCATTGGTCATTTTGGTCAGGTGCCAGCGAGGTTACCTTTAGCTTCTTAACCCTTTACAGGTGAGAGGAGCTTTCCCCTGGCTAGGAGGGATTTCAAAGGGGTTTACCCTTCCCTTTATATTTATGACAGCGACTAGGAAGGAAAGTCAGAGGGAACAATAGAGGGGAAGCACAGATTACAGAGAAAGACAGGAGAATAAGGTCGGAAGAGACACAAAGGGCAGCAATAACAGTGGTCCTAAAATGTGTATTTTCCCACCAAACAATTCTAATTGTATTGAATAATACATAATGATAACTAAAATTGTTAGTTGCTGTATAAAGGCCATATTCTGTCCTCAGAGAGATAATATCTTTTATGGGACCAACTACTGTTAGTGAGAGAGACAAGCTTTTGAGCTTTTACAGCGCTCTTCTTCAGGTCTGGCAAACGTACTTTGTGAGAACTTGAAAGCTTGTCTCTCTCACCAATGGAAGTTGGCCTAATAAAAAGATATTACCTCACCCACCTTGTCTCTCTAATGTTGTGGGCCCAACAAGGCTACAGCAACACTGCATATTCTATCCTCGAACATTGTCGTGGCTCTGCTGTGGATTAAGGAAAGCATTTATACCCCATTTCAAGGATAATCATTAAAAACTGAATTTGGCTCTCTCTATCATATGAGCTTGCCATCCCTGGTTTACACCCATGATATACAATAAATTGGAAATTTCTGGGACTCTTCTCCTTCCCCCTTCAGCTGCCTCCAAATTCCCTATTATTCAACATTACTCCCTGCTGCTACAGAGTTCTAATTTGTCACAGCTGTGACAAAGTGTACCTTTTGTTCTAAGTATCTCACTTTTGAAGGAAATCTTTTGTTGACCTCAAAGCACTGTAGATGCTCCAGAAGTTCACATTACACTTTGATGTGCGTATTTAATTATGAAAAAGTGATCTGTTATTTCAGAGGCAGCACGTGAGTGGGTTCCTATACGACCTGCTGTAGGAATTACCTCTGTTTAATAAAGTGCTAGAGTGAAAAAAATCACACAAATGGAAACATCGCAGCTTAGAGTTGCCTTCAGGCAGGTCAAATTCATGTGGTATTAGTTCTGGAAGGTTGTTACAGAATACTCCCTCTTTTATTTTCCCTTTTATTAGGAACATTTTGCATATCTTTTTTTCTGATGACTCTCACTTTTCCACTTTTGAGCTCCAGAGGGCTAAATGGTTGCTCAATTATTTAAAGGTATGCTAATGGAGTCTGCATCCCCTCAGGCTTTCTTTTTGTCACCCACATTAGGTAAGTAATGATATACCTAACCATCTCCTAGTGAATCAGAATTGATGAGTTCAATTACAATTCAGCACCATTTAAATATTTCTGTTTTTAAGGTTTCTGTTATTCTTCAGATGTATGTTCAGGGGCAACATTTACTTATGTTATAAGCCTGCCTGAAGATGTATATTTGTCATGTTCCAATTTTTCATCAACTACACCACTGTTCTGTCATGAGGTAATTAAAAAATACCTTAATATATTGGAAGGTCTACGGCCTAGGCTTGCAAATCTTTATTTATGTAAGCAGACTAATTGACTTTAATTGGCATTTATCATGACTATTCATTCTTGGGAATTGTAGCTATTCCCTGCAGTGGGATGGAATATTCTATGGAAGTCCTCACATTTATTGACTTCCATAGGTAATGGAATCTTCTGAGCCTTAAAAATATAAAAAGCACCTTTCTACAGCTGTACATAGTACCATTGCTTGTTTTGCTTTCATGAACCTTCTTAAAACTGAAAGCAGACATTTTAATCAAATGTTTTGGAATTTCTTGAGGTTGGCACAGTGTTGACATTTTCACCAGACAAAGGAGCCTATTTTTAAAAATAGAATGGTGAAAGTCTTAAGTCAGTTCTTAACGGAATCTCAAAACAATTCTTTAGGGAAACAATAACAAGGCCTCAATTTTAATTAATAGTTCACATATGAGAAAAAGCAATAAAGAAAGAACAAGCTATTTTAAATAGCATTATATAGCTAAAATGTCAATTTTACCTTGTAGAAAAAATAATGAATCATACAGTTAACCATTTAAACCTTTTTCAAAATGTATCTCAAGAATTATTTTTAATATTTTCTGGAACTGCACTTCGCAGTAGTTTGTAGTAGTCAGTGAAGGATCTTTAGCTGTAACCATACATGTTTTTCCATTACTTTTCCTTTTTGGTTGTCTTTCTTGGTACTTTCTTTCTGATACTAAAATACCTTTCTCATAACTTAACACTGGCAGTATTATCATCACAATATTTTGATGCTCCTGTTGTTTCACCGTCTTTCTTAATTCTGAAAAATTGTCCTAACTGTATTATTTTAAGTAATGATTCTAAGTAAATCCCTCCCTTCCTATATATTGTGTGTCTGCCCAAACTAATCTTGTACCTGTTCTTTGGGCAAATTAAATGTTTTTTGTTAAAGAGTCTCTTGAAGATCAGTGTACATTGTATTTTCAGACTCTTTTTTGGAAATCTGAGGTACAATCTCCTGCTTAGACGGTAATCTTTTTCATAATCTGTCTTGACAGTGTGAATTCATCATAATGCTATCTTGTTAACCTAAATTGCTATGATAACTTAATCATGCTTCTCTTCTAATCTAGAGTCATACATGGAATTTATGTTGCTACCATACATACTACTGCAATCTGTGTTCAGGCAGTCTATCATACTGTAGGTAAATGTAGGTTGCATTTATAGCATAATCTATGCATAACAACCATTTCATACCAATCTGATCTGCTTTTAATTTTGGTCTTTGTAAAAGATGTTTCTGATCCTGTTCTACCTCTGATCATGAGGAAATGTTCTCAGAAGTATAGTTTCCCAATGGTCTCTGCTTTGACTTTCATAAAACTGTTATATTATCTTAACAGTAGGAGCATGTGCTTGCCTGCTGTCTACTTTCTGAACATGTTTTGGTCTTATTCCCTGGATTTGTTGCTGATTTAAAACATGTTTATCTTGCTGATTTGGTCTGTTATTTCACTTCTGAACTGTCCTGTAGCTTCTCAGCAACATTGGCACTCCTGCACATCACTGGAATATGAACCTATTACTCTAAAATTTCATTGTACAATGTAAACTATTCTTTTTGAACCACTAATCAGTTGTTACTTTGTGGCTCTAGCTGCTTTGCAAATTTTGCCAGATTTTTTAAGCAAAATTATTTGCTGTTGTAAATATTTAATTTAGAAACACTCCCCTTGGCCAAACTGGCTTCTGGCATGTATCGATACATTAGCGAAGCTAATAACTTACTTTGTTTTCCTAAATGGTTACTGCGACTCTTATCACAACAGTAAATAAGCCATTTAATGTGGCAGTAGCTCTCCTGGCGTGTCTTCTTATGCAAGGAAAGGTTTCAGAATTGATGAGCTTCAGCTTTGTGAGTTGATAGTCTTCTATTGCATCATAAAGCCCCCCTAACAGCCTGCACTGACTTATTATGTAAGCTGCTGTGTCCCCCACAATCATTGGACAAATTCAAACGTGATGTAGTTCCAGTGACTTAGAATGTGGCCCAATGTGTTTGGCAGACTCGCCATCATACTCCCGCTTGACACACAACAGCCTTAAATACAAATTTTGCATTGCTGGAGCAGCAGAAAGAAACCTGAGCATAATGGTGGTTCTGACCCTTAAAGTTCTGCTTTTGTTGGCTAAATACATACATTTGGTACATGCAATTCAATTGAGATCTCACTAATTTAAAAAAAATTGGAAAAATGCATGTAATGGTAATTTCCTATGTGTAGGTTGGAATATACACCCTAATTTGGAGCATACATTTGTAAGCGAAAAGACAAATATTCAGCAACTGAGACATGTTAAAAATGAAGCCAGCTTTTAACAATGGGAACTAGAGCTTCTGACAAGCTGTACAATTAGAAGAAGAAACTATGAATCTCTTCTTTTCAGTGCAAATGCAGGAACAAACCCTTTGTCATTTAAAACCTTCCTGTAGCATAGAATACACAAACACACACAACCATTAATTCCTTTTGAAAGGCACCACAAGGATGTTATTAAACACCTCAAGGATAAGTAGTCTGACCAAAGAAACCTCCCTACAACATCCCCAATCTATGCGTGCGTTCCATTAGCAAATAAAAACTGCAGATACCGTACCATTATCAGGTAAATATATACTCTCACCATCACTCACTGGAAAACCTAGGCAGGCATATAATTACTATTATGTTCACACATTGTGTTCAAAATGTGTAATTATCTCTCCACCTCGCCACACAAATATGCTTCAAAGTATTTTAAAGTTGCATAATGAACATTTCCTGAAGTGTATAAAATCCCACAGCAAATAATTCTGTGATTTTTTTTTTTGTGGGGGTTTGGTTTGTACATGGAGTATCTTTAAAAACTTTTCTCTAAGAAAAGGGAAGAAATTCCAGATCTTTAACTGTAATGTTAAACTTACAACCTAAGAAATCTATTTTCTGATGTACACATCACACTCCCTAACTTTCAGAAGATATGCGTATGAATTAAAGGCCTGAAAAAAAGCCCACTGAAGCTAGTGGAAAGGTTCTGATTGATGAAATGGGTTTTGGATCAGGCCTCAAGAGAAGACTATACACATTAGTGCCAGGTAGGTGAGGGACATTTATGGTGAGGTAAGAAAGAATTGGAACTTCCAAAAATTCGTAGCTGAACCTGACCCATTGTTGCAGTTGGATAAAGTTAAGTAAGCTTGTTAAAACTTTCACAGTCTGTGTTTCCTGGTTTTAGGTGGGCCAGGACAGGAGGCCGTGGGCCAGATAAGACTGCTGCAGGTCATGCCTTGATTGAAGTGGACAGTAGCCAAAGAAAGGCTTGTCTTTTGCCCCTCACTGGGGAGCCAGCAGTGGTTGGTCAGGAGTGATCCTATCACAGCCTGCTAGAGCTTTAGACTCCAAGTGCTCTACAATATTAATCAAAATTGGTATCTGAGAATGATACAAAGCAGCCATTCTAAAAAACAACCCATAAACAGCTATGAAAAATGGCGATTGCTAGTAAATGAATGTAATCTACATTCTACCAGATTTTAAAGACCACCATATTCACAGGAAAATAACTTTTTATCCCTAGAGGGGAATTAAATTGCGACATGAATGACCTAACATGCATTTTTCCTCACTAAATTTATAAGTGGCAAATAATAAATAGCTATGTCTTTATTTAAAATCTTACTAAATGGGCATAATTACAATATAAAAACTTAAAATTTATGTTATGAACAATTAAGTAATTGTGAAGTGTATGCACATAATTTGAATGCTTAATTGCAGAAAAATAATTGGACATGGGAGTTATTGGAATTTGAGCATATAATCCAGAATTGGAATTTATTAGCATATTTGTTTTGCTCATGTGCATGCAAAATATACATGATGTTAAATATCACTCAAAGAAATAAAAGAACAGGTCAGCCCACTAAATACTATAGATGTCAACATCAAGCATTTCTGCTCCACTTGAAGTTACTTGGAATAAACATAGCTCAAAGCTGCAAAACCTACAAACATTTGAAACAACGGAAGAATCATTGCATTGAATGTAAGGGGCAGCACCAGCAAATTGACAGTGGCATGAGCAGTTAAGCGTATTGCATGCAATATATGATAAAACAAGAGAGATCTCAGTGAGTCAATGCTCAGAGTAGACCCATAATGTTGACTTTGCAAATAGGGGGAATTTCTGCTGCCTTCGCTGAGACCCAGTGGTGTGGTTTCCATTGTGCAGTAGGGGAAAATGCCAGGACTTGATGGTGCACCATGAATGAGGGACTCGCTGTGTGCTGCAGGACTGTGCTCTGTGGGGTCTCATTCCTTTCTGCCACAGCAAATCATTTTGGGTGTGGGATGTGGAAAGGCTGAGGTCAGTGGATCTAGGAGTGCAGGAATCTACTAAAACTTCCCCATTTTATTTCCCCATGATTCCTTACCTCTCTATAGAACAGTGAGACAACTTGCATTTTTCCACAGAGGGGAACTTTGGGGGTGAGACTGAGCGAGGAGGGATTTGTATCCATGGATCCAGCATATGATGATCCATTGTCCAGGTCCAGTTTTTATTTTTCCCATGGAGAGAGTCCAGTGCTACTGAAGTGCTGCAGCTCCACAGCCTATGAGGAATGGGGCCCAGACTGAGTACTGCTGTACAATACCCCATGTACTCCGGTTATACACAAGAACATGAACCGGAGACACAGTTAATACATTTTCACAGTTGGACACGAGACATAGAATCCCCCTCCTTCAAAAATAGCCCTTTCCCTGCTTATGCTTTATCACATGAAGTTTGAGCAATGCCACACACCCAAATGCGTGTTCACTGGAAGTCTAATAAAAATGTATTGTGCAGGCAATTCACTTATCAAATGTTAGGTACTCAGTTGAGCAGGCAGTTAAGATTCTCTAGCTGCACGTCTTATAATGCGTAGGGTTTGAAAGGTTGTGTTTGTACCCAGTTTTGATGACTTAACTGAGAAACTAAAGTTCAAACTAGGTTTTTTTTTTTTTTAAATAATGTGGAGAATAGCAAACTGGTCTGCATCATTATTGATCCTATATCTTCTTTTGCTTCAGTTACTGTCCAAACGCCATTATAATGTCCCCTGCCATTCTGTAGGCCAATAGCTGCCTGATGTCAGCAATGCTTTTGGGCATTGCTTTTTAAGAGAAATCAGTCACTGTTTTGTGTTCCTGCTGCTAGGCTTTTGTAGATCATTGGGAAACAAACAGTGAACCTGACTCTTCCCAGTTTATCTCACTCTGACCTAAAGAACTATCTGGAGAGTTACCTGAATATCATATTTTATTATTCAGTGCAGACTCTTTCGTAGTTCAGTTGCTCTTCCATTGATCGTGTTAGGTTCTGAAATTACTAGTAATACTAGGCTAGGTTCTGCTACCTGTACGCATAGTGAGTAGAACCTTGAGTAATCCCGCTGAAATATATTATGCTAATTAAGGAGTAAAGTACTAGTCACTGTGTGTGCAGATGACAGAATCAAGTCCATTGCTTTTATCATGTAGTTTGCCTTTCCTCTAGCATCCTAGCCAGGAGAAAGGAAGCCTTACTGCAGTTGCCCTACTGAATCTCCATGGCTCTCTCTGGCTATGTGACCATGGAGGCTTCTCCTAAATTCTTAGTGGGGTACTCCTCCCTAAGGCTGCAGGTGCATAATGGACATTCCCATTGTGACCCTTTCCAGGAGCACCCAGAGTTTCAAGGCACCTTGCTTCCACCTGTCTTTAGCATGAGGAAACCTTGTCTCCCACTGCCATGGGTCAGCTCCCCCACTCCACCTGCCATAGGCACCACAAGCCCTCCCCTCTAGGCCTCGTAGATCCTGCTGTCAGTCTGCAGGTTAGCAATGGGCACACTCAACCCCACAAGTCCTCCAAGCACCCCTGGCATGTCCAGCCCCTGTTTCACTGGACACTCTCTGTATTCACAGATTCGCTGTTACCAAAGATACAGTACACCCTAGTTTCCAATTCCACCTCAGATCACTGCTCTGCTTAACACACAGCACTTAGGTATGTTCATAGTGAAATCAAATATAAGTTTATTTAACAAAGTGCAAGGATTCAAGTAGTAGAAAGTAGAGGTATTAGCAACAAAGGGTTACATATAAAATAAAATCATGAAATGCATTTTAGAACCCAGACTTAGTGAACAAGCTACTCTCATGTCTAACCAAGCATTGCTCACCCTTAAGCTTTGCAGTGCTTTAAAGCCAGATGTGATGACCCAGGATTGTGGGGCACCTTGCTGCCTCCTGCCTTTAGCATGAGGAGGCCATGTCTGTATCTTAAACTGCCACAGTGATGTGTGCTGCCCAGATGTTCTCAAGAGAAATTCTGGGTGAGACAGGCAGAATTCTTCCTGGTGACTGGCATTAATCCTCTGCATCCTCTCTGCAGTGCCTCACAGCACCCAGAGGGTGCTATAGCCCTAAATTATTTTAAATATAAAACAATGCATACAAATTACAAGGTGGCACAAACAGATATTTGAGATTGTTGTAGAAAAACTGTGTCTTAGAAATGATACTGTGTATTCTGCAGGGTTTGTAAAGCACCTGTCCTGCTGGGAGCCATCTGACTCTAAACAATAATAAGATATGTGATTAAAGGCTATCTTGTAATGCTTATACACAAAGGGGCATAGTTTAGGAGTGTGCCCTGCCTGCCTAACTTCTTGCTGACTGATTTGGCAGCCTTAACATTCTTTTAATGTACTTGGTTGTTTTCTGAATATGTTTTTTTTTTGTCTTAACACCTTTGTAATATTGTATTAAACGTATTGCCTAAGCTTTACTGTCTTGGCATAATATTTGATTTTTGTATGCCATTTAATATATTTCACATATGCTGATTTGTGTCTTCCTCTTTTTTTTTCCTTCATAACTTCCTCACTTCAGTGACTACTAGTCTTTCTGCAAACAAGGGATCTGGTGCTGCTACCATTGAAACCAATAAACATTTAGCTACAAATTTCAAAGGGAACAGTACCCAGACCAAGAAAACTTAAATGAAGAGAAGTCTCATGTGCAACACCAGTCTTGCAGCTGTTCTTTTCATCTGCCTGATCCACCAGTCTCTGTCTTTTCTAAAGAATTCTTTGATAAACTCTAGAAATTGTAGCCTGTATGAAGAAAAGAGAAGCTTCCAACAATGGCTTGTAGAATCCTACAAACTAAACTACTGAAAACTGAGTTGTTCCCCCTCTCCCATCTGAAATCAGCTTGTTACTCGTTTGGTTTTCCATGCTAACTTTGTCAAGACTTTCTAACAGGACCTTCATTTAACTACCTTGTATTAAATGAAAGGGGTACACTTTTACAGTGCCTTTACTTAAATCCAGGCTAAGAGCAAATCTCTTTGCCTATTAAATGCAGTTTCTTGCTGTGGTTTTTTTTTTTTTTTGCATTCATTTTGAGTTCCCTGTCATGAAAGACGTTAAAGCATCCAAATTCAAATGGAACTGCATTCAACGCCATTGATGATAATTTTCCATAAAGCTATGGAGATTTAAGAGGCACATTTTATTTATTCAAGCAGGAGAGAAAGTAATTATATTAATCACGTATTGTATGTAATATCAGTTACAATTTAGGAAAGAGTGATTTTTTTGAGCTCCAATGACAATTGATTTGTGTAATATTCCTACCATAAAATATTATTTCATACAATTTCAGGATATTTAAAGTAAGCCTACAACTTCAGAGAAAAAATACTAACATTACATGGTGGCATAAAACACCAAAATGACATGTCTTTGGCCAGATTCTGAACCCCCATTTGACAAAGGTGAGGAGTTACCCTAACAGTCCCTTGAAGTCAGTGAGTGAAGTTACTCACCCATGTAAATGGGTCACAGTCTGGCCCAAAATATCTCATTATTAAATTGTACTGAGGGATATTATGGGTAGAGCCAGCTAAAAGGATATTGGGAGCCTGATTAACACCCTAAGTTGACATTTCTCTTAAAGGAAGGAAAATCCCCAAATGTAGCATCACTGGAGGATGGGACTGGATGTAGAGAGGGACAGGCTTTCTGGATGCAATTCTGAGGCTGAAGAAGCAGCTACACATCAGTTTTAGGGAAAGAATTCTTCATACCTTGGCCCCGAGGAGCTTCCATGTGCAGAGCCCAACTGCTTGGACTGTCTTCTAGAGACCAGAGTTCAGTCATTAATACTCTTCAAACATTCTCACTCAAGATACTGTGAAGAGCAACAACTGTATGTAGGCACATGGAACAGCCAGTGGTCTCTCAGCAACAGCCCTAAAATAGTTCTGTCCATTTGCATTTGTGCTAATTAATCATCAGTGATATTAATTGACATTGGGATTGCTGCCTTGAACACTGGGATTGCAACTTGTTCTTTCAGAATCATCGTGGGTCCATTAATATAAATATGATTATCCACAGAAATAGTCAACTAAAGGTATGACTCAGAAGATTAGCAGCTGAAATGTACCATCTCTTTAGTATTATATGGCATGATTGGTACATAGTCATTTCTTTCCAAACTAGAAGATCAGAACAATACCAACAAGTCGTGAATTACTTTTAATAACCACAATTTAATTTAAACTTAACAACCAAAATTAACTAAATATATTCTGCCTGACTTGCTGTACAGAGGAAAACTATAGCCTGCATAAATTTATATTAAGTTGATAAATAATACTTAAACCGATACTGTTTTTATAGTTATTGCTGCTGAAAGGTACAAGGGCAAACCATGGAGAGATTGGTCCAATTTTCAGAAGTAGCCTCCATGTTTTGTGTTCAGTTTTTCACCCTCAGTTATTTGAGGGTGCAAATATTAGTAGCTAGATGTCTAAAAATGCAGCTGTAAAATTGCCTCTGCAAAAACAGTGACTGGGTTTAGGCCCAGCTGAAAGTCCAGCCCAGTTGTTATGAAAACATACTGAAAATCAGGCCTTGCCTGTGTTTATTTTTGTCCATAGGACAGATAGGTATTAGATGTTGGTAAAACAAGCATCTGCACATCCCAGCACCAACACAGCTTTTAAACTTCACCTGGCAGATTGCCTCTAGTGGTGAGATGAAAGATCAGGCTTCAAGCCTGATACTAAAGTGCTCATATGCTAAGGTGCTGAGTATGAAATAAGTGTTTAGATGGAAGCCATTCTGTCCTTGATCCCTTTGCTGCTACTACTGATAGTTTAAGTATATATTACAAAAGGTCCCAAACTACTTTAAAGACTGTGATCCAGATCACTCCCTTCCACAAGTGAAAAGAAAAACATGGAAGGAGAAAGCTTATGGCACTTGAGAAAAGCACAACTGAATATTGTAGATATGCAGGGGTCCATCTTCTCTACATTTGGCCTCGGACGTGGTTGACATCTCATCAGTGATGCAAAGGGAGGGTAGGATAGGTCATGGGTTAGAAAGAAACTCCTGTGTCACTTCTCTAGATCTCTCCATTGATCAAAGTAGCTAATACACCTTTGCATGACTTTCATGGCCTCCTGAGCCAATGGAAACCCTTTCATATGAAGATTGCCAGGTGTCACCACTGATGGCACGCCCACCCCTAATAAAATCTGTATAGAATATCTTGCATAAAGGAAATCTTGTGACAAATGTCCTATCATCTGGAGTTAAACATGGGGAAAAGTTATGTTCTGAATAGTTATACTGAGCTATGTGTAGGATTGGCATGTTTGCAACTGGAACACATTAAAAAAAGGCCGCCATCCAAATTCATTACTGTCTCTGGCCACATTTGCTTTTAAATCCTTACTCATTTATAAACCCTATAAATACAAAATGGACAGAGATGGCAGCTTGTCTTCCTCTAAAGCTCTCTATTCTTTTTTCCAGGGGAACTACTTTCATTTTGAAAATAGCCAAGCCAAGGTTCTGATCCTTAAAAAGGCTCAGTTGCACCTAATTAATTGCCGGTTTCTTGAGTTTAGGCAGGAAGCTTAAAGCTGCCCCACATCCTTTAAGGCATTATGTAGTGTCACACATCCTGTTGACTGCCAAACACAGTGTGAGCAACCAGTTACAGAGACTGAGACAGACAGACAGAGACTAAAATCAGGTTGGATCACAGCAGGATCTGTACTGTGTTTAATTTATAAATATACCTAATTGCTAAACTACATTAAAACCTGCCTCAGTCATTGAAATACTACATCTCCCTCAAGTGGTCCTGAAGACCAGTAGGGATTTAACTCAGAAAGTCATGTACAGCTGTTTGCCTCGGTGAGGCCTTTGCCCAGAGGCATCACAGGGCTGGAATGCATCATGGGTGCAAGGGACAAATATAATCTGATGTTGTAAATTCCACTTTAGGGAGATCTCCTGATCAAATATGTAAAATATGTGGCTGAAAGATAACAAGCTAAAAGTTAATATATAAATAACTTTAATTAAAGGTGTTATAAGGGCATTTTAGTTTTACAGTGTTGTCTACTGTATTGTGAACAACAGAAATAGAATAAAATTGTCGTGTTTGACGCCCATAGGCAGTCTGGTTTGTCTATGATGTGCTTCATCTTTTTTGATAATTCAAATGCTGAAATTGCAGTGAAGCAGAACACATCTTCTCTCTCAGGCTCAAGAATCCCATCATAGCCTCTGTAAACCAGCTAGCATGTGACATCCCCCTGCCAGAGCATGAAAGATCTGCATTAGCTACAATTACTTTAGGTCTGTTGTGCATGAGGAAGACCAAAGGGCTACCACAGTTTAAATGGATTGTAGCACAATTTAACAGGATTCAAACCACTGAAAACTGACATATCACTTCCCCATGTGGCACATTAATATGTTAAGACATGGCATGAATAATTCTGAAGGTACTGGAAAAATCTTTCTCCCTGCATTTTCCTCTAAATACTGCTGGTTCTTTGGTTTGAGCCAAAATTCAGGGGGTTGTTTCCATTTGGATGGGAAGTCAGGGAAACAAGTCAGATAGCTTGTTAATATAATCTTATTTATTCACTAAAAAAAAATACCCCCCCCCAAAAAAACCCAACAGTTTTGTTTTCCTGAACAAAGTATAAACAAACAGTAGACAGTTTCTTTGCTCAGAAATCTGCCATCTCAGTGACCTCTGTGCCCAAGAAGCTCTGTCTCTGTACTTCCTTTCAGGGGTTCACACTCACAACTCCTTCTGCTGGCTTGCCACCACATACCCTGAAACCTGTGTTCATCCACCTGGGTTAGCTCTGACATGCCCATGTGTCCCAGTTCTTTGGGCAGTAACCTGCATTATCTGCAGCAGTTTTACTGCAGAAAGGTTACATTGCACTTTATGTTGAGACTAAAAGACCTTACTGATGGCAGCCATTAGGAACTGTCACCATAACAATAAGAAAAGGAGGACTTGTGGCACCTTAGAGACTAACCAATTTATTAGAGCATAAGCTTTCGTGAGCTACACGAAAGCTTATGCTCTAATAAATTGGTTAGTCTCTAAGGTGCCACAAGTCCTCCTTTTCTTTTTGCGAATACAGACTAACACGGCTGCTACTCTGACACCATAACAATACTATTTTAAAGACACTGGATTTTTCTGAGGGGGGGGGGGAGAATGTCCCCAAATTATTTTTTTACATATCTGTGTACTTCACAGCTTACTGCTACTTTTATTTTGATTAACCTATGTATATCTAGTATTTGTACTATTGTGTTTCACAAAATATACATTGCATTTGTAAATGATAAGCAAAATATTACATTTTAAAAAAATTATTTAAAAAAAACCACTTGATTGTGTATACTGTAGTTGGTTCTTTAGAAACATTACCTTCACACATTTGAGTTTAAAATAGGCAGATATTTCACTGGTCTATTTTGGTTATATTGGTTAGAAATTACAGATTCTGCTCTTGCATACAGTTAATAACAAATTATCATAATCACTTGGATGCTTCCAGATTATCAAGGCTCTTCTGTGTTATGGTATGATAGCTATCCATTTATTGCTATGTTTTGCAGTCAATTAATCTTCCTGTGAAATTTAAAATAACCATGAGTTAGTAATTAATATTTAGACTTATTTACTTTAAGCATACAATATATGAAGTTAACATAGTTCTATGTAGTAGCAGAAAGATGGGATGATATCTCAAGTGTATTTTAGTGACATCAACAGTCATTTCCTATTGTTGCTGAAATTTCAAATCAGTGTGTGGCTTCATCATGAATCTGTTTCCCTTAGGAAGACCATGAATTGAAAACATTATAGTTATTCTTCTGTTTGAATAAAGAAATTAAATTTGCTGAAGTGAACTTGTCTGAACATCCTGAGTTTGCTGCCATGTACTAAGAGTGTTACATGGTCCAAGCAATTTTGCTCTGTTGACATGCATCAGTGCAGTGCCAGCTGGAAACTGGAATCTACTGAAACACCAGCAGCAAAGTGTTGTTACATTAAAGCTGTTTAAATTGTTATACATCCTCTTCCAACCCATTAACAGAGGTCAGAGGTTTTAAATTGTGAACTTATGTGTTCACTGGAATGCCAAAGTCTGAAATTGTTGTAATGTTCTTTTACTACTGTCAAGGTTCCTTTCCCACTCTGAACTCTAGGGTACAGATGTGGGGACCTGCATGAAAGACCCCCTAAGCTTATTCTTACCAGCTTAGGTTAAAAACTTCACCAAGGTACAAACTTTGCCTTGTCCTTGAACAGTATGATGCTACCACCAAGCGTTTTAAACAAAGAACAGGGAAAGAGACCACTTGGAGACGTCTTCCCCCAAAATATCCCCCCAAGCCCTAAACCCCCTTTCCTGGGGTTTAATAATAATCCTCACCAATTGGTATAGGTGAACACAGACCCAAACCCTTGGATCTTAAGAACAATGAAAAATCAATCAGGTTCTTAAAAGAAGAATTTTAATTAAAGAAAAGGTAAAAGAATCACCTCTGTAAAATCAGGATGGTAAATACCTCACAGGGTAATCAGATTCAAAACATAGAGAATCCCTCTAGGCAAAACCTTAAGTTACAAAAAGACACAAAACCAGGAATATACCTTCGCTCCAGCACAGCTTATTTTACCAGCCATTAAACAAAAGAAAATCTAACGCATTTTCTAACTAGATTACTTACTAACTTAACAGGAATTGTAAGGCTTGCATTTCTGATCTGTTCCCGGCAAAAGCATCACACAGACAGACAGAACCCTTTTGTCCTCCCCCCCATCCAGATTTGAAAGTATCTTGTCCCCTCATTGGTCATTTTGGGTCAGGTGCCAGCGAGGTTATCTTAGCTTCTTAACCCTTTACAGGTGAAAGGGTTTTGCTTCTGGCCACGAGGGATTTTATAGCACTGTATACAGAAAAATGGTTACCCTTCCCTTTACATTTATGATAACTCCAAACTGCATCTGCTATTCACAAATGAAAGCAAAAAAAAAACCAAAACAAAACCATTTGGACACAGTTTTAAAAAATGAAATAAAACTCCCCCCAAAATACTCAAAACAAAAAGAATCCAGCAGAGAAAGTATGAACACGAGCAGTGCAGATTTTTATTTATTTATTTATACATTTTTACACAGAGGACTAAATTCTGCTCTGAGCTGTGTGCACACTTCCAGCTGAAGTCACTGGGGGATGTGTGCATAGATATCTGAAAATTTCACCCTAAGATTTTAATTGTTGAAACTTTCACTTTTTTTAAAACATGTATCACGTTAGGGAGGTGATGTCAGTTTTCACTGGTCTGAACCCCGTTGAGCTGTGCTACAATCTGTATAAACTATGGAAACCTTTTGGGCTTGACCATGCCTCACAGGCCTGAAGTCATTGGGCCAGACTGCTAGCTGGTGAGAATGACCTATAGTATAGTGATTAGGGCACTCACTTAGAAGGTGGGGGAGACACCTGGGTTCCAGTGCCTTTGTCAATGAAAACTGAAGTATTTTAGACAATGTGTAATAACCTCAACAGGAGAGAGTGAAACAGGCACACTCCAGAATACCTCATAGCCCAATGAGTAGGGCATTCACAATGTGTCCCATATCCCAGGTGAACGCCCTAACCTATGGGCTATAGGGTCAAAAGGCAGCACTGGAACAATCACCTCCTCCTCCTCCAGTGTTTTGTGAATGGCTCCTAAGTCCCCTGTGAATCTAGCCTGAAGTTTTTTTATTTTCTTGGGGCTGAAACTGTTTAGCCCATATGTGTCAAATACATTAGTAGTTATGGTTGACTCAAAGCTGCATTTTTTTGGCAAATAAACTAGGGATGGGCCAAATTTGTCCCTTCCTATTTAGGACAGCACTTAACTCCCATTGATGTCAATTCTTAAACACATGCTTAAGTCCTATCCTGAATAGGGATTCTGTCCAAATCAGGGCCTTAAAATAGCTAGTAGAATTTCAGATATTTTTAAGGCTCCTCATGTTGTTGTCTATTTAGAGGTGCTTTCAAATATTAGACTGCCTCAAGTACATGCACAGTGTCCAATCAATGGATGCTTATATGCAGATGGAAGGTGATTACCCTATAACAAGATGACTAAGTTCTGTACACAAAACTCCTATTTAATAAAATAGGAGATAATTATTTTTAGAGATTTTGACCTTTCAGCCATTCCCTAAAATCAACAAATGACTTAGGGCTACCTCCAAGTGCCATTGATGTGAATGGCAGTCTAACTGTGTTAGAACCAGAGTGTTCCTTAGGGCCAGACCCAAAGCTCAGTGAAGTCAGGGAGAGTTATTTCATTGATTTCAATGGGCTTTGGAGCAGGTTCTACATCACTAGCAGCAGATGTGCCAAATTATGGTAATAGATCAAAACAGAAATCTATGAAAGATATAGAAATAAAAAAAAATCATGTACTGCTCCTTGGTTAATTTTACAGTTATCGTTGAGTGTAGCCGACATCCCAAACATAGTAACACTTTCTTGAATTTGTGGGACTGCAATTTGATGAATAGTTTCCTGATTGTTCTTTGAACTAACTGAAGAATATGGAGTATTGGGGAAGTCTTCCAGGTATTGTAGACATCTAAATGAATATTCTGTTTATCATTTGTAGATTCTGAGGCAAGAAGGGTCCATTATGGTCATTCAGTCTGATCACTTGGATAACACAGTCCATTGTTTTCACCCATTGAATCTTGCATCTAGTTCAATGACTTGAGCATCAACTTGACTATCAATAGTTGAGTGAAAGAGTGATCACACTTTCCTATGGTACAGAAATTAAAGGCCAGGTTTCCAAAGTGTCCAACCCCCAACTATAATATAAGTAGAGTTGATCAAATTAATTTTTTGTCACAAAAAGCTGTTTCAATGAAACCCATGTTTTTAGTAATATCATATCAGTTTTTATTAAATTTCCTGTAGGGGGAGGAGGAATCTTGCTTCAGAAATGTTTGTTTCAGAGATCTTTGAAAATTTGTGTTGGAATTTTAAAATGTTATTTTACATTATTTCATTATATGTCTGATGTTATAACAAAATATAATTAAAATACTCTATTTCTATTTTCTTTTTAAAATCTTTGTGGCACTTGGTGTCAATGTGTCAGACTGTTTCATTACAACACAAACAGGAGACATTTTGACAATAAAAAAGAAGATAAGTTGTTTCAATCCGGACTAAACAGCAGCTGCCTTAAAGATTTTAAAGATAGTGAGGTAAAATTATAGATGCAGTTTATTGCAGGTCTTACAACACCTAAAAATGTATTCCTGGACTGAAAATACATAACGAATCCTGAATTCATTTTTATCCAGTGGTACTCCAAATATGTATCTAAAGTTATACTGATTAAAATTATAGAATGGTAGCTATTTCAACACCCAAAATGAGCTGTGCATAATCCAATATACTGGTATCTTATTCAGACCTTACTTTTATATATTCTTTGTCCTCCTCCATCTTGTGTAGTAGCACTTTGGAAGACAACAGAAGAGAGAGCATTTCTCTAAGTGTGGTGCTCTGCTACTCCAGTTGTCAGAAGAGAGAATCAGTTTTTAATTACATTTACTTCATAGTATTAATGTTTTTAACCTTTTGCGGGACGTGGTTTGAAGTGAAAGTGGTATTTTCTCTTCTTCCTATTGACTGCTCCTACTCAGCTGGACACTTACTGAAGGCCACAAAAGAGGTTGAGAGAGACCTTTTAACCCTGAGATTTTTCTCGGCATTGGAGAATCAAGCTATGAAGCGGCCAGGACAAGTATCAGGAGATAATCAATTGCAAGGGTTGAACAAAAGCGTATCCCTTCAAGAGGTTGGAATTGGTATTTATCTCTCTGTCTGGCATCAGAACCCACAACGGGTGTGCAAATTTCACATGGAGAAATGATAATATAGGTTTATTTATATCCATGCCTAGCCATCTGTTGGTGGTACAGATGAGAACTCTTGCCTCCACCCACCTGATGAAAAAGAATGAAGAAACTGGTGTGATGTTCAAAATGTGACTCCTGCATGGAAAAGTTGGTATGCAGCCAGAGACTAGAATAAAGATGAAAGCTATTGTTGTTATCCCAGAATATAGCAGTTTAGCTCATTTCCCACTGTGGAGTCGGTGAGGATGAAAAACAGCGTCACCAAGGATTTTCTATCTGTCTGTCTATCCTTGCCCAGAAATATAATATTTTAACAGACTCCCGTTTAACAATCATATACAGAATAGGTTAAGAATTTTGTAAAAGGCTTTGTCAAAATCTTGAAAACACTCTCTGTGTGTGTGTGTGTGTTTGGAAACAAAATTTCAAACTCTTTTTTTAAAGATATATCTTCTGCATTTTTAGATCAGCCCTAGTCATCTACTTCTTGGAGATTTCTTTTTGAAGTAATGTTGATGACCAGAGCCAAGATTTAAGATTAAGAAGAAGTTTTTCTTCTCCTTGAATTCCCCCTCCTGATTAATTCATTGCCAAAATAAATCATCATCTAAAACATAACAATCCTTTCCTTCAGCTTTCACACACTGGACTGTGACATCAGTGCAAGAAAATTGACCAGAAGATGCTTACTGGTTATTAAGACATGAGATAGACTGAGTTGTCAGTGTAAATCTGGAATTACACTCTCAGAATCAATTTACCCCAAATTTTCACTGGCATAACTGAGATAAGCATCTGGCCTAAAGCACCTCTTTCTATAAACACATCTTGGTAATTAGCACTGCCAGACAAGGAAATAATGCAAAAGAAAATGACAGATTCACCAGATTATGAAATACATTTAAAGAGTGTGTGTGCTTTTAGCCACGGTTCTTAAATTGTCTTGGGCTAAAGAGGAGAATCACCTGAAGTAGATTTCTGATTGTACTTTTGGTTTGCATCAAGTTTCAATATATACCATAAAGATTCAAATTAAAAATTTCAGTAGTAGCTGATATTGGACTAGAAACTTCTACCCTTGTTTTCCTTAAGGCATGTTTTATTATAATGGCTTGCCTCATTATTTGTGTGTTGCATGCACACACAGCTTATATATGCACTACTGTTCTATCAAATCATTTCTAAAAAATTCAGTTTTTACTTGCTTAATCACTGCTGCCTAACTAGTATCATGTGCTCAGGGAAGTCATAGCACACATTGGGGGCAGCATGGAGAAGATCCAGAAGAGGATACCATCTCAAAATCCCAGTGAGAATAAAATGTCAAGAAAGAGAGGGGGATAGCATCAAAAGCAGCAAAGAGGTCAAGGAGGATGAGGAATAGAGGCCCTGGAGATATGGCCTCAAGCATGTTATTGGAGACCATTCTGAGTGCCGTTTCAGTGGAGTGGAAATGTTGGAAACCAGACTGGAAGAGATCCAAAATGGAATGGGAGGAGAGAAAATCGGAGTGCTTGTTGAAGACTGCATTAAATGATTTTCAAGATGAAGGGAAAGGCAGAGATGGGAGAGGAGTTGGAATGCCAGATGGGGTCAAGGGATGTCTGTGTAAGGATAAAAAGGGAGCAGGGAATACATGTAGTGGGAAGAAACCACAAGTCATGGATAGTTTGATGGAAAGGGTGAGTACAGGGGCAATAAAAGTAAGGAAACAGGAAGGGTGGGGTGTTACTGGGGCAGTGAACAGAAGCTGAGAGATCTTGAGGTCAAATATGATGCATGAATTACAATGCTGAAAAGTATCTCATTACAAATAGAACCACTAGCACAATTTATTCAGGGAAAATATTGAGCATATAGCATTCCAGTCAACTAAATTTTAAGGGCCAGATCCTTAACTATGCCAGTTTTCTAACAGGATTTGGCCCCAGGTTTACTGTTGTCATCATGACAGAGGTTTTTAAAAGTCAACATTTCTGTTAGAGATACCGTTGCAAAGGACTTAATTAACTCTGACAGAAGTCAATTGGACAATATTACTCCAGAGAATACATTTTAGTTAAAAGGAAAACAATGAAAACAGAGTCACATCAAGATCATCCTTTTCATGAATCATTAGAAGATATATTCATTGGCACATATAATGAATCAAGCAGTTTTGAACCCTGTAGATGTAAAAAGTAAGCATGGAATATGTCAGTGGCATACTGAACAAAATCTCAATTTTATCTCAGTCACTACACAACATGATGGATTAATGCAAACAAATAAAGAGCATAGCAACATAACTCAGGAGAGTTAACAAATCAAACTCAGTTAAGGTTCTGGTTAGTCAGGCAACAGCCATTTAAAATTAGTGAGGAAATATAAGGGGGATGAAAGTAAAGAAAGACTCAAGATACCGGGAAGCTGTGCAGGAAACATTTTGGCTCACATAGTGAAACCAGCAAAATGTGTCCTTACCTCATATTGTCCATTTCCTATTTTGGGCCATAATTGGATTAAATTCCAAACACTTGTTTCCTTTTCCCCAGCTTTGCCAAATGGGGGACATTATGCAAGGTTTGACTTGTAAATACTTTTGCAGATGTGGGGTTGTTTTATACATACATATGGTTGGTGTTCTCTGTATATCTTAGAGTATGGTAATTATTCTTAAAAATAATCAGCCTCTTGATAGTCTCAGGCAGGAACATAAGCCACCCTGGGTCAGACTAAAGGTCCATCTAGCCCAGTATCCTGTCTTCTGACGGCCATTTCCAGGTGCCCCAAAAGGAATGAACAGAACAGGTAATCATCAAGTGATATATTCCCTGTCGCCCATTCCCAGCTTCTGGCAAACAGAGGCTAGGGACACCATCCCTGCCCATCCTGGCTAATAGCCATTGATGGACTTATCCTCCATGAATTTATCTAGTTCTTTTTTTTAACCCTGTTATAGTCTTGGCCTTTAAAACATCCTCTGGTAAAGAGTTCCATAGGTTGACTGTGTGTTGTGTGAAGAAATACAGATCAGCACAGAGCTGCCTCTTGGCTGGTTCACTGCTTAGGTGATGGCACAAATAATATTGCAATAAGAGCAAGATTTGACAAAGATAATATTGAGATTACTTTGAGGGTTGTGTGTATGCATGAGGGGAGGGAAATCTGAAAGTTTCTTTGCATGTGTTAGCGTAGATCCCATGTTAGGTGCATATGCACCTCACGCCTGCAAGTTTGGAAAATTTTGAATTGCATTGTCTGTAAGGATCACACCTGTGCAGTACATATCCTCATAGCTCTCATCTAAGAACATAAAGGACATGGTGGCCACAACTATCCCTCAGTTCTTTATTACCACCCATGGTGTCCAACACACTATCCCTGAGTACTTGCTACATTTTGATCAGGAATTTCTACCTACCTTTAAGGGGAATAGGAAAGATTTTAATTTACTGATCTGGAAAAAAAAACAGTACCACTTTGTTAGGTGTGCCTCACCACTGCTGTGCCTCATAGTGGACTCAAATCCCCTGAGTTTAAACTTGTTCATCTGCAACTGCCTCGTTCCAATCACCAATGGCCTTAGCTGCTTATTTTTCTTGGGAGATGAGGCACTGTCACCTAACAGAGTCCCCGGGCAAGAAGGCAAGGGGCTCACTGGTATTTGGTAGGGAGATTCGACTGACCCGATCAGTTCAGTCTTCCCCAACTCAGTAATGTCAAAACCTGTATCTAACAGGTGTCCTGTAATTTATCAATAAACAGCTAATAATGAACTGATGATTAATATTATTGCATGATGTATGTGCACATTCAAAATGATGAACATGTTGGGAATTATGTTCTCAAATGGTGTCTGCCAGGCAGCGCTGAAGTTACCCCGCCCTAGACAAAGGAATTGGCTCTGCCACCCTGATGGTATTTCCAAGGTAAATTAAGAGACAATGGGAATGCAATTTACATAAAAGGTAAACTAGACCATCAAGCCAATAAGGGGAGGAGATAAACACTCAGCATCACAGCAGCAGCAGGAGGAGATTGCAGTAAGCAGACCAATTTGTATTTTAGCAAACACCAGCAGGGGAAGAAACCAGCATGAAACTTCCTTCACCAGGATACTCCATGTCAGCCAGCTTGGTGGAAGGGGGATTGGAAAAGAAACTATTTTGAACAAAGGCTGTAGCTAGATTTATTAGGTCTTAGCCTCTAGAAAGTATTTTTTCACCTTTATTTTTAAAGGCTGAACTCACTTAAAATGCTCTCTTCTTTTGTTAATAAACTTGTTTTACTTTTCATCTAAACCAACCCAGTTCTCTCTTTGAGTTAAAGTAATAAGCATTTTGTCTCTTTAGAGGCACAAACAAACATTATTCATCTGAATGGTCCAGGAGAGGTCTGGACATTGCAGAGCACATGGTTTAGGGAAAATTTGTGACTGGGAGGTGTTGGAGTCACCGTGCCAGGTGTACAGCCCTAATTTAAACCATAGGCATAGGCTTCAGAGTAGCACCAGTTTACAGCCACTTGGAAGCTTGAGGCATGCCTCATATCCAGCCATTCAGTATGGATAGGAATAGTGGAATCCAGAACTGCCATCCCCCAAACCTCAAAAGACCCTTTAATGTATAAAGGAATAAAAGTATACCAAAGATGCCTGTTGGGCCATCTGGTGCACCCTGAAAAGTCAGGAAGAAGCAGCAAGCTCTGCTCTTGAGAATTGGCATGTGGCTTGATCTAGCATCCAGTGAAAAGGCTCCCATTAACTTTCATAAACACTGGATCAGGCTGAAGGAGTAAAGGTTACAAGCCACCAGAAACCCGCTTCTCACTCCATCAAAGCGATGCCTCAGGAGAGAGGTATGTTGGGATCTCACGTGGGTTCTAGGGTCAAACATCTTGGGAGGATGGACTGGTGATTAGAGTCAGCAGAAAATTGGGAAATGAGACTGGATTTTATTTCTGATAATATTTGGGTCTCTGAACAGGCTGACATTTAGGTTATTCAGGACAATTTTTTATTCATCTGTTACATCCCTAGTTATTAGCTGGTATTGTGCTCAGGAGTAGCCACTACCTATGAAACCATTGAATGACTAATATTTGTCTTTTTTTTTAAAGTTCATCCTCAGGTGGATTTTTGCAGACTATCACGGTTCAAAAGATAAGCTATGACAAAGGGTGACAAAATTATATTATACCTACAAAGGAAAATGCAGAAAAAAACAATGGAAGTTTGGATAAAAGTTAATGTGGGGTGATTACTGGATATTAATACAGAAGATTTCTGAATGTACAGTAGATCAGGAAATGGTTTTCAGATGAAGGAGGCCATTAAAAAGATCAGTAGCATTGGTCACCTAAGATTTGAATTTCTCAGCTACTAACAAGCAGCGTTGTAACTTTGTAGGAAGTAGTTTTTAGAAAGGGAATGAGGGGATACCAATATATTTGGAGTAGATCAAAGATAAGAGAAAATTAGATGGTATGAAAAATGATATTTGAATGCAGGAAACAGAGGGTAAGAAATTTACATTTATTTTTAAAAAGCTACTTTCATGTGATACATAGCTGCCTAAGAAAAGTATCAGATTTTGTGGCATAGGAGAGACTCAGATAAAGGGCAGTTAACAATATAAGTATTTGTATAAAGTACTAAGGTATAAGAAAAAAAACCCCTCAATATATTTCTGTTATACTGAGGATAAACATTTCTTTTCTTGTCTTTTGTAAGTGCTATCTAGAATGGACCCCATTACCATCATATCTGAGCATATCACAATCTTTAATGTATTACCCTCACAGTACTGCTGTGAGGCAGGGGAGCACTATCCCAATTTTAAAGATGGGGGAATGAGGCACAAGGAGACTAAGTGATCAAGGAATTGAAAGTGGGTCGCCCCTGGGTTCTAGACTAGCTCCCTGACCGCAGGATCATCCTTCCTCTCTAATGACAGGTATAGGTTCTGTAACAACAGACCAAATTTCTGAAAACTGGAAATCATGATACTATCATTATGAGACATGAGATAGCAGGCAGCCATGGTACAAATTAGTTAGTTTAACATTGGTTGTGGGGAAAATGTTACAAATCATTTTGGGGATGTATTCAGAGTGAAACGTACCTGAGGTATTCTGCAAGTAAAAGTGACTAAATTCAATTTAATATACTTTTTACTGCAAATTATACTTTGCACTCTGGCTGTGCTACAAATCTTTGTAAAAAATCTGTTCTTGTTTAGCACTTACAGAATCTCATGAGGAAGGCATATAATAAATAGCTCATCAATTTATACTCATGAAAAGTGCCATTATACTGCAGTATAATAGATGTAGGCAAAGAAACATATTGAACCAATTCCCACTGTATTATCCAGAATTCAGATAGAAAATTGCCACACCAAAGCCATCTGATTCTGAGCAGAAACCTGCTGTTTATTTCCTCTGTGGCTGGAACTGAGGAATAGGCCATTATGAGGGTTGTAACACAGTTATTTAGACATGGTGAAAAGAATACTATATTTAATCTTCAGAACTCTGAAATACTATTTAATAAAAGCTCACAATAGCAGATTTTCCTTATAAGCTATAGCTTTTAAAAAAAAGCCAATTCATAGCAAAGAATATAATGGAATTTGGTTTCATATAGTGCCTTTCATAAAAGGTATCCCAAAGTGCGATACAAAAAATGCCTTAGGTATTGATGGTATAATGTCTGGGAAGACAAACTCAGGATCCATTATGCAGTCAATAATTCACAAACGGCTTTGGATTTAGAACCTGCCTTCCTGAAATAAGGGATGTTGTAGTAAGATGTCTTCAGAAAGTGCCATGTGATCTGAAACATCCAATGCGATATGTACCAGATGTAGTCAAAAGGGACCTCTGTGTAACCTCCAATCTGAAGAATTATGACTGTGTAAGCAGGGTCTGAATGAGTTCTCCTTGACATCTAGCTGGGAGTGGGAGAGACTTCAGGAGCAAACTGTATTTACATGAACACATCTACTCTGCCAAGATATCCAGCAGATAGAGTGGTGTTACTCGAAGTGATCAACTCTGGCTGGTATTGGGTTACAGATCACTTTAGTACTGAATCCAGGGGTAGTGAAATGTTGTTATCAATGTTATGCATAATGACAGGTTTCAGAGTAACAGCCGTGTTAGTCTGTATTCGCAAAAAGAAAAGGAGTACTTGTGGCACCTTAGAGACTAACTGTCAAGGTTCCTCCCCCACTCTGAACTCTAGGGTACAGATGTGGGGACCTGCATGAAAAACCTCCTAAGCTTATCTTTACCAGCTTAGGTCAAAACTTCCCCAAGGTACAAAATATTACACCCGTTATCCTTGGACTGGCCGCTACCACCACCAAACTAATACTGGTTACTGGGGAAGAGCTGTTTGGACACGTCTTTCCCCCCAAAATACTTCCCAAAACCTTGCACCCCACTTCCTGGACAAGGTTTGGTAAAAAGCCTCACCAATTTGCCTAGGTGACTACAGACCCAGACCCTTGGATCTTAAGAACAATGAACAATCCTCCCAACACTTGCACCCCCCCCCTTTCCTGGGAAATGTTGGATAAAAAGCCTCACCAATTTGCATAGGTGACCACAGACCCAAACCCTTGGATCTGAGAACAATGAAAAAGCATTCAGTGTTTTACAAGAAGACTTTTAATAAAAAATAGAAGTAAATAGAAATAAAGAAATCCCCCCTGTAAAATCAGGATGGTAGATATCTTACAGGGTAATTAGATTCAAAAACATAGAGAACCCCTCTAGGCAAAACCTTAAGTTACAAAAAAGATACACAGACAGAAATAGTTATTCTATTCAGCACAATTCTTTTCTCAGCCATTTAAAGAAATCATAATCTAACACATACCTAGCTAGATTACTTACTAAAAGTTCTAAGACTCCATTCCTGTTCTGTCCCTGGCCAAGACGACTACAGACAGACACAGACCCTTTGTTTCTCTCCCTCCTCCCAGCTTTTGAAAGTATCTTGTCTCCTCATTGGTCATTTTGGTCAGGTGCCAGCGAGGTTACCTTTAGCTTCTTAACCCTTTACAGGTGAGAGGAGCTTTCCCCTGGCTAGGAGGGATTTCAAAGGGGTTTACCCTTCCCTTTATATTTATGACACTAACCAATTTATTTGAGCATTAAATTGGTTAGTCTCTAAGGTGCCACAAGTACTCCTTTTCTTTTTGTTATCAATGTTGTTGTCTTTATTGCATTAATAAAGAGGAACAGAATTGTGCTTAACCTGTCCCAAATGAGGGGGTCACCCTCCACTGAAAGAACCTCGTTATGCCATGGCCTCAAATGCCAGATGCCTGAAATGTCCCAGCCAGGAGGTGTGGACTCTCCCTAAGGGTCCCCGGTCTGGTTTAACCTGTTGCTCCCCACAGTTAAAGGATAGAGTTAAATGGGCTCCATTAGGAGCCTTTGTTATTTTAAGTGCTTAAATGAGAGCTGAAATCACTTATCCTGTTGGGACAGCATTTCTGCCCAGCTTGCTAAAAGCTGAAAATCACTAACAGCTGGCAATCACTAAGACACTGACCTGCAGAGGTCATAGCAGAGAGGCAGGTGGCAGCAGAAGGTAAGTGACATTTGGCCCACTGGAGCGACAAACAGGTGGCCAGTGGAAGCAGCGAGCAGTCAGCCAGCAGGAGCGGAATGAATGGCTGGTGGGGTGGCCAGCAGAGAGGAACAGTGGCTGGCAGGGCAGCCAGCCAGAGGAAGTGCTTAGATGGCAGAGCAAGCAAGGTGCCTTCTTCCCCCGATGGGAGGTAAACTCACACAGATGCACCTCTGAACCCTGGATCCTCACTGACCAAAGACAACCACAGCGAGTGGGGTGTGGTGAGGGAGCAGAGAGGGGCACAGTAAAGGAACTTTTGGTTGTAGAACTCAAGAACATGAGGCAGAAGACACTGCCCCACCCACTCTGGGGTGGGTGTCCTGCTCACAGTTTTATGATTATGAATCCTGCTTGTGGCATTTCCCGTAATTAATATCAGATGACCTCCCTCCTTTCATTAAAAGTTTCTTTTCTACACTCAGACTCTGTGCTTGTGAGTGGGGAAGTATTGCCTCTCAGAGGTGCCCAGGGGTGGGTGTATAATTTTCCCAGGTTACTGCCTCAAGCCAGTTCTGTGTTGTATTGTTGAAAAGGAACTCCTAGATATTGAACCTAGCCCTGGTTGCTGTCAGATCCACCTCACCGAAGAGTTACAGCTGTAACAGTGCAACAGACCCCAACTATTACCATTCCAATTCTCCTCTCACATTAGTGTAATCCAGGAGAAACTCCTTTTCAATGATTAAATTACATTTATATATAAACAGTGTGAGTGAGTCGAGAATCAGATCTCTGAAGAGGATCTTGAAATTTGTCTTGATCACATATGAGACTCTATATGGATAGTCAAAAATAAGGTAAGGTAGCCACGAGGGAATACATCAGACAACTAGAAGAAACCCATGAAATTCTTTGTTTTTTTGCTCTGCAAAAGCAACTACATTCTCTCTCTTTCTTCTCTCTCTTTTAAAATAATTTAAGCTGGACCAGGGAGTAACAGCTTTAGAAGCAGAAATATTCAACAAGATGTGTTAATTTATTGAAAGTATGTTGGAAATATGGACAAAATTCTAAGGATGAAAACAAAAGAATAGCACAAGCATGTGGGGACAAAATCAGAAAGGCTGGGCACAAAAATGAGTTACACCTAACAAGGGACATAAAAGGCAATAAGAAGAGGTTCTATAAATACTTTAAGAGCAAGAGAAAGAAGAAGGCCTCTACTAATCAAAGAAAGACAACAAATAACTGATGACATCAAGAATACTGAGGGGGTTTAATGATTATTGTGCTTCAGTCTTCACTAAAGAAGGTTAATTCTGACCAGATACTTAACATAATTAATATTAGCAATTAGAGGGAAGGAATATAGGTCAAAATAAGAAAAGAACTGGTTAAACAATATTTAGATAAGTTAGATGTAGTCAAGTGCGCAGGGCCTAATGAAATTCACCTTAGAGTACTTAAGGAACTAGCTGAAGCAATTTCAGACCTATTAATGATGGAAGACATGTGAGGTCCTAGAGGCCTGGAGAAGGGCAAACATAGAACTTATATTTAAAAAGGGGAGCAAAGAGGACCTGGGAATTATAGACCAGTCATCTGAACTACAATATCTGGAAAGATACTGGAACAAATTTGTTAAATAATTTGTAAGCATCTAGAGCATAATAGGGTTATAATAATAGCCAACATGGATTTGTCAACAACAAATAATGCCAAACCAATCTACTTTCCTTCTTTGACAAGGTTACTGGCATTTTGGATGTGGGGGAGGATTGATTTTTTTAGTGAGGCTTTTGACACAATCTCACGTGACCTTTTCATAAGCAAGCTAGGGAAATATGGTTTAGATTAAATTACTATAAGGTAAGTGCATAACTTCTTATAAGACTGTATTCAAAGTGTAATTGTCAATGGTTTGCTGTCAAACTGGGTTTACCGTATCTAGTGGGGTTTCACAAGGGCCAGTCCTGGGTCAAGTAATATTTAATATTTTATCAGTGACTTGTATAATGAAGTGGAGAGTATGCTTATAAAATCTGCAGACGGAATGGTGGTGAGATAATATCTTTTACTGGACCAACTTCTGTTGTTGAGAGAGAGAGAGAGAAACTTTTGAGCCACACAGAGCTTAGTCAGGACTGGGAAAGGTATTCCCAGTGTCACAGCAACTTGCAAGGTGAAACAGATTGTTTAGCCTCAGTGCAGGGGGATGGACTAGAATACTAGATGACCCCTCTAGATTCTTTCTAGTCCTACATTTCCATGATTCGATCACCATGCGCACGTTCACTCACTAGAAATGAACAGTGACATTTTTGTTCTTTGTTCTGTAAAAGATACAACACAGCATAAATAATTAATTTTAAACCATTTGTGCAGACAAGATTCCTTATGTAGTATCTGATCCTGGCTAGTTAGGGAAACACTTTTGACTGGCACTGTAAATATAGAGAGGTAATTGATATTTCATTGAAATACCAAAATGGAACCTGGGTTTTAAGTAAGCTTCTGAGGAAAGCTCAGGTGCTTCAGCTGGCTTCCCTGTTGAACCTGTTCTTTGTGTGCAAGGGACTAAAGGCCTCTCCCTAGAAGAGCTCTTGGTTATTCCCCCATCCCAGCAGTCCAAGTTCCTCTCTGAAAAGTAGTGTCTACCACAGCTCATGCTATAAGAAAGGGAAGCTGTCTTCTATGTTCCTTTCCATAGGAACACATTCAAAGGAGACAAACCCACAAGCCAATGACTGCGCAGCTAGATTGCTAGGCGCTTCATGCTTGGATATTCTAATGCGAAGATGGTTTCTTCTCATGTTGACTGGCAGTCAGACTTATAAGAGCAAGTGGTAAAGGGGGCGGTGGGTGTGGTTTAATTACCAAAGGTTCTCTTTGGTACTCATCTCTGTTCAGAATTCAGCCAAAAAGAGAGGACCAGTGCCCAAAGACTGAACATTGTTGTTTCCCTTATTTTAGAAAACAACCCATAAGACCATGCCATGGTGCATTGGACACACCTCTATATTATATTGCAAAAGATGTGAGAGTAAATATTGGACACAGTGCATAGTTATATGGGGATGAGTAAGCTTGGATAAAACTCAAATGATGACAAACTGACTGTCATTTTGGGGAAAAATGTTTGTTTTGGTTATATGACTTTGTTTTTTCCGATGCTTAATTATCTTATAGATAAGATCAATACAAGTTAAATTCCACGAATGGATAAATCTAATCTAAAACACTGTATCACAATAACAGTTGCTACTTTTGTTATTGTAATATATCTTTACGAAGTCATAACGCTACAAACAGTTTTATCTCAAGAATTGCAGTTTCAACAATGCTAGATGATGCACCATATACTCAGTATGACAACTTAATTCTGCAATAGGTTAATATTGCTATAGGGACATAGAGTGAAAATTAATTATAGTGAGACATAATAACACAATCGCCTATAATAGTACTGTACATATTTCTGAAACAATAGAATCACAGTGAATTATTAGAATAATCATTTGTTTTTGTATGCTACAATTATCATTACAAGAGAGTAATTCTGGTAAATTTTAGATGATGCAAACCCTCAGAACTCAGATGCTGACATGAATAACCCTTGTGGAAGATTAAACCATCTAATACAGATCCTAATGAAACTCACCTAGGGCCTGAATCAACTCCCACTGAAGTCAGTGGAATGACTGACAAGAAAGTTAATAGGAGAACAATCAGTCTCAACAGCTTGGAGCCATACAATGGCTAAAAGGAACTCCAGTCTGTCCTCTTCTGTCTTTTTATTTCCTTTTTTTTTTTTAAAGAATATATATTTCTATCTGCCATGAGATGAGCCAGCCAAGACTTTGTAAGATGACTTAAGGTGCCATGTACTCTAAAATAATCCCAAATACGCTAGCTGGAACAAAACTCCTCTCTGACCAACACACACATCAAGCAAAGAAGTGTAACTAATGTAAGAACAAAATTAAAAATTGTCAAACCAAACCAAAATGAGGGCATAACACTTTTGCTGAGATTTCCCCTTAACTCTGTGCTGTTGTGCACATTCCTTTTAAAGTGTCATGTCATAGGAATGTATTTTATAGGGGTGGGGAGGGGGAAAACAGATTACTGCCCAAAAGAGTTTATATCAATCCTGCGAGGCGCTGAGCATCCTCCCTCCCCACTGAAATCAATGAGAGTGGAGGATAATCAGCAACTTGTAAGAAGTACTCAACACATCTAAAGAATTGGGCTACTACTCAGCTGGAAGGAGCATGTGTGATCCCCTTGTAAATAGAGCTGATCTTTGGGCCCCACAAAGGAGTATCTCAACTTTAAAAAGTGTATTTGTATCCCTTTTCCTTGCTCAAGCCTTAAATACAAACTCATGTGAACTGATCTCTAGAGTGAAAGGAAGAAGCAGCTGGGCACCATTTCTACAGTAGATGGAGGAACCTAAACATCCCTTCCACACACAAAAACTTTTAATGTAAAGTAATTTGGTTATACTTCATCTTGCTAACCCTACCCAGAATCCTTAATCTGATCCTGTGTACAGTGACAGGAGGACAGGGGACAGAAATTGGTTGTGTTTGGGAGCGAGATGTGGCAAAACTTTGTTTTGTAGGCCCACTTAAAAATGCCAAGGCTGTTTCTTCTTGCTAACACTTTCATTCCTCTCTGCGTGGGCTCACATAGACAAATGCTGCACTGCTATTGCTACAGTGCCTTTTGGCAGGGGAACTTCTATCCTGCATATTTGACCAGTGCTGCAAGCAGACCTTTTACTGCCTGCTACAGCAGCATGTGAGGAAGAGCAGGGATCATGCTGTTACTGCAATAAGTGGGTGTTCGGCAGAGTCACCTCTCCCCACCTGCCTACCTAGCATCCGACCAGAGGTTTACGAGTCCAGTGTTGAGTGGATATCTAGAGCCACGCTTCACCATGATTGCTCCCCTACCCCACCAATACGACTTTGAGGAAATCTACTCCACACCCAAGCCCTCCCACCAACCAGGGGCACTTCTACCCATTCTTCCTGCTGGGGGAGACTGTCAGCAGTTAAGGTAGCTCAACAAATAAATGGCCCCATTTCCCCACCCAGCCTATCAACAACCACCACAGAGGACCCGTTCCCCATTTAGGCAGAGGGAGAGAGTAGGAAATTGATGTATTGTTGTTATGTTTTTTTGGGTTTGTTGGTTTTTTTTGGTGGGGGAAGATATTGCTGACCAAAATTCTCATTTTTTTGAGGTAACCCCTTTGTTAAAAATGTGACCGGGTATCACTGCATTGAGTTCCATATTGAACAGAACACAGCATAGAATGACAATAAATAAAGCATAGGAGGCATGTATAGGAGGCAGTGTGAAGGTCTGTGTTATTTACATCTTGTTTCTCTTTGATTTCCAAGCAAAATTACACAAAAATATATTTAAAAAACTTAATAGAGAATATCAAACAGCGGTCAGCAAGCAAAAAGTAGACTAGTTGAAAATACATTCAATGGCATCTTTTAAAAATCTTGGCAGGGTTCCTCCACCAATGCTATTACAATATTTCATTGTTATTGTGTAATCATAGACTTCTAAAAATAGTCTTTCTGAAATATCCAAAAGTAAGTAAAGAGAGTCAAATATTCAAAATTTTAAAAAGCATAACAGTCACTTCCAAGAAAAAGAGTACCTATGCTAATATAATTACTTTTGTTATGCATTTTGCTGTTTCTTTGTAAAGTTTTGGAACTTGTAAAAATACATTAATTCTTGTGAAAAGATCTCTACATAGTTAAAAAAAATTGTATTAAGTAACTTAGACTAATACAGTAGAGTCAATATTAATCACTTCCCACTTTCTGGATGAGCTTATAGCACTTTGGCCAAATTCTGATGCCAATAAAGTCAATGGGAAAAACTTCTGATTACTTTAAGAGGACCAGGAGTCAGGTCCTTTGTGAATAAGGTATTTTTAAAAATTTGCTATAAACTGTTTTGTTTGCCATAAACTCTCTATTATTCTGTTAAACTCTCTCTTACTCAGTTTTCATTCAAAGCCCAATTTTACAATCTTCATTCACTCAAAACTGCCATTGACCTTGGTGACCATTTTGTTTCAACAAAGACTTCAGGGTACTATTACAGGTAATTAAAAAGCCAAGACTTCACAAATTAGTGGTGCCTGATAAAGATCAGTCCAGATCATGCAGATTTCCAGTCCAGTGATGAAAACCTGATACGTTGATATATACAAACATACCTAAAGACAAGCACACTTTAGAAAAGTATAATTCTAGGAGAACTAAAATCTGCATAACAGAGTTCAAAGACAGGTTTCAGAGTAGCAGCCGTGTTAGTCTGTATCCGCAAAAAGAAAAGGAGGACTTGTGGCACCTTAGAGACTAACAAATTTATTTGAGCATAAGCTTTCATGAGCTACAGCTCACTTCATCGGAGCATATATATATAATTTCTCAGTAGAGTGTTGATGAGTTTTAACAGTTGTCTTGATTGAGTCTTTTAATAGTTATGGTGAATTAGATTTGCCAAATCAGCAGTGTGATTGTGGACCACTGGTGGTCTGCAGAGTACTTGGTGGTACTTGGAAAGCTGGCTGATCACATGATGCAGGCTTTTCTTTTCTGTTTCCAACTACTAAATTTAATTAAAAGATCCCATAAAATACTTTCCTAACATTACTCTTCCACATAAGCAATTGAAGTAGTTGTGACAGAGATAGTGTAATTTAAGAAAGTGGGGGAGCTGGAATTTGAGAATAGTTCAAGTAGCTATTAATTTTTTACTTAGTTGATCTATTGGTAAGTTTAATGATCCAAGGAGGGATAGTGTGTATGGTGGTGGTGGGGAAGAAGCATTGACAGGAAAAAAAGAAACCTTTTATTGATTTATCTCCAAATCACCCATCAAGCTGTTAAACATATACGTTCTTCAGGTGTATAAGAAATGAAAAAATTGATGAACAGACGTTGAAATGCCCGTTGTTTACCAGTGCAAAACATGATTGCTTTGCCTTTACTGAGATTCCCTAACCATGTTCTATCACTGAGGAAACTATTGTATTGCTGTAAATACAAAATGGATTTTAAGATTCCAGTACTCATATATAAGGTCTTTCCTGGTGAAGCTCAATTTTACTGTGTGATTGCATGCATTGTTGCTTAGAGCATACCCTTCTATCTAATTTTTGTTTTTTAACCTATTAACAGAGTTCTCAGCCCACTCAAATGTATGGATCATAACCTTTTACCTAGGAAAGAATTTTCTGTAGTATCTGACTGATGAATGTTGCCCATATGCTCAGGGTTTAGCTGATCGCCATATTTGGGGTCGGGAAAGAATATTCCTCCAGGGCACCTTGGAAGAGGCCCTGGAATTTTTTCGCCTTCCTCTGTAGCATGGGGCACGGGGCACTTGCTGGAGGATTCTCTGCTCCTTGAAGTCTTTAAACTACAAATTGGGGACTTCAATAGCACAGATATAGGTGCGAGGTTTTTTGCAGGAGTGGTGGGTGAAATTCTGTGGCCTGTGTTGTGCAGGAGGTCAGACTAGATGATCATAATGGTCCCTTCTGACCAAAATATCTATGAATCTGTAAATCATATCACAAAGGATATTCATCTCTTCTTTTTAACTGCCTGCCTGGGGTGGCTGGTCATCTTGTGCTGATACGACTAAGCCCCACCAATATTACCCCACCCATCAACCGCATTATTGACACTGTGCAGTGTGGCTGCTGTACAGCAGAATGTACTAGTATGTGCTGCAATGACTGCTGGTGGGAATAGTGGAGCTCTACCCCTACCCTGTATCTCCTCTGGGTAGCAGATGGTATAAGTCCCCACAGAACCATTCCTTGTGGTAATATGGTGGCCTGCCCCCTTAAAGGTTAAAAGTCCCAGGACCTGTTTAATTAGCCACACCTTTGCTGGGTGTAGGGCTTAAAAAGGGAGGAAGCCCAGCAGTTAGGAGCTGGCTGTGGAGGACAGTAGTTGAGCTGGATTGTGGCTGGAGAGCTGAGCCACAGGAGTGAAGCTAACTCCTGTGGTGGGCCCCTGGCACAAGGGGCTAGGCTTGAAGGAGGCAGTCCAGAGGCTGTTTTTCCACAACACGGACAGGGGAATGAGGAGAAGCCCAGGAGGGATAGAAAACTGTTGTGAGTTTTTGTTGTACTTAGACTCCCAACAGAGAAAACAGTCATGGAGTCAGTGCTCTGATAAGAGTGAGAAGAACCACAAATTAAGCCCAGGAGGGGAGATAGCCCTTTAGTTTATGTTAACTTGGGACTATTGTTGAAATGTGGTGTTTATTTGGGGACTTTGAGGATCCCAGATGGGGAATGAACTTTTAAGTGAACTTGTCTAAGGACTAGGCCATAGCAGACCCTGATAGAAACAACCAAGGGGAAGGCTCAGTAAGTCCCCACAAGTAAGTAACCCAGCCACAAGGGAACATTGGCTCAGGAGCTAAGTCACTTCTGTGTAGGTGGCGTTCAGTCTAGGGCAGAACCCTGTAACACCTTCCATTGTTGGCATCTTTGCTGTTTTTTGATTTTGCAGTACAGCTGTAAGGGACCAGAGTGTAGGTGGTCTAGCCTAGTGGTCACAGCTGGGCTGGCGTCCACAAGTCAAAGATGGCCACGAGGCAGAAGTCAGCAATCAGGGATCCAAATAATTGTTAGAGCCAGGATGGATAGACCAGAGTTAAAGGTTAGAGTCAGGCTGGGTTTGGAGACTGAAAATCAGAAAGTGAGGGGAGTTGTACAAGGCCAGAGGTCTGTGTGGTTGCCCAGACAACTTCCTGGGCCACCCTCCAGGGTTAAGTAGTAAGCATGGGCCCATCAGAGTCACAGGGTGCTGTCACTTTGGACCCTTTAGATGGTATGTCCTACAGCGCCTAATCTCCACAGTGCTCCTTGGCTGTGGCTCTGCATGGCTTCCTGTTGGTGAATGGGGAATGTCCGCTGTCCCAGGCTCTGCAGACCCGCGTTCTAGACGCACAAATCCTTATGACAGCTTCCTGTGACCCTGTGGGGAGATCCAAAAAAACAGTCTGCCTTTTGGAGCTCACAGGGGAGTGGTGTGCTACTACACATGTGCTGCTACAGCTCTTTTGTGAGATTCAGCTCACTCTTCTGCTGATGTAAGGGAATAAGGGAGGGAGGTGAAACCATGGCCCCAGCTACTTTTGGGTGCCATGCACCCCAGAGGAGCAGATAGGAGACTGTGATCCCTGAAGAGCAGGGTCTGTGATTTTGTTTGGCTTTTATGTGAGCTGTGCAATGATGAGAAGGTTCCCCCTGCCCTGATTGTACACCTGTGCTTAAGCTCAGGGTAGAGGTCAACAGAGATTAATAAACATTGGATACATTTTCAGTTTTGCCAACCTCATGTGTTCAAAAGTAATGAGCCATGCCTCAAAAATCAGAAAGTTGGCTTCAAACTCATGATCTTTTAAAAATAATACATTTGGCGTTCTTTATATTTATTTGTTTTCTGGCTTTTTGAGTCTTTAAGGTGCACTCATCTCATGTTTTCAAGCACTTCTCTGCAACTGTGAGGGCTAGAAAGTTACTACTTTCAAAGACAAAAGCTGAGATTATCATGACATTTCTTGTTTCCCGCATTTGGGCTTAAGAAAACTAAACCAAACAAAAAACCCCACCAAATATCACGAAACTCAGTAAACTTGTGAGAGTTGATCACTCAGTTTTGTTTTGTCTCTGGCTTTCTGGACTGCTGCCTTGGTAACGCTTCTACATTTCATATGCAAGGGGAACATGAGGGAGTTGTGAGCCCATGTCTGAGTTTTAAACAAACTAAAAAAAAAAAGTTGATGCAGTTTTTTTCCCCTATGGAGCGAGTGGGAACTAAAGGACTGATGGATGAGAACTCTGCTTGTGTAGATGTATAAATTTCATGTGACATCTAACAAGAAGATGACCTCAGTTACTCTTCCTGAGCTGGAACGTTGGGGTATTTATTATTTACAATGGAACAAAAACCAAAAACATACAAAAAATCCTGTAGATAGAGGAAAAGACACAATCTGATTTAATAGATACATTACAGTGGACACTGAAAGAGAGGAAATGTAAAGATTTTTATGAAAATACAGAACGGAAAGAATGAATTTTATTGGACAAATTGAGTGTTTCTTTTTAAGATGGCTATCCTGTATTTGGTGCTGTCAATAAGAAAGAGGCACAGAGTGCTTAGAAATATGATGGGCTCAAAATCAAGTCCAGAAATTAATGCATTTTTCTGAGTCTTTTCAGTCAGTCATTCAGGAAACATTCATTCTGGCAGGTGTCTGTTTTAAATAGAATTGGTTTGGAATTCTTTGAGATGTAGCGTTTTTTTGTTTTGTTCTTGAAATACCTGTGACAGATATGGCAATTTCCTGCGATATTCTTGAAAAACCTTATTGTACTAAATGCAAAGTGTCTGTATTATTATGGGCTGGGATTGTATGTATCTTGTCTAGGGGGCAGGTGTGATGTGAGTTCAAAAGACTATACCGAAATTGAAAGAGAAGTGTAGACTTTTGGACAATAGTGTAGACTTTTTTTGGCCCCCCACTAAAAGGATGTGGACAAATTGGAGAGAGTCCAGCAGAGGACAACAAAAATGATTAGGGGGCTGTGGCACATGACTTACAAGGAGAGGCCGAGGGAACTGGGGTTATTTAGTCTGCAGAAGAGAAGAGTGAGGGGGGATTTGACAGCAGCCTTCAACTACCTGAAGGGGGGTTCCAAAGAAGATGAAGCGAGGGTGTTCTCAGCAGTCGCAGATGACAGAACAAGGACCAATGGTCTCAAGTTGCAGTGGGGGAGGTCTAGATTGGATTTTAGGAAATACTATTTCACTAGGAGGGTAGTGAAGCACTGGAATGGGTTACCTAGGGAGGTGGTGGAATCTCCATCTGACAAGGTTCCTTCACAACTCTGAACTCTAGGGTACAGATGTGGGGACCTGCATGAAAGACCCCCTAAGCTTATTCTTACCAGCTTAGGTTAAAAACTTCACCAAGGTACAAACTTTGCCTTGTCCTTGAACAGTATGATGCCACTCCAAGCGTTTTAAACAAAGAACGGGAAAGAGACCACTTGGAGACATCTTCCCCCAAAATATCCCCCCCAAGCCCTACTCACCCCCTTTCCTGGGGAAGGCTTGATGATGATATCCTCACCAATTGGTACAGGTGAACACAGACCCAAACCCTTGGATCTTAAGAACAATGAAAAATCAATCAGGTTCTTAAAAGAAGAATTTTAATTAAACAAAAGGTAAAAGAATCACCTCTGTAAAATCAGGATGGTAAATACCTCACAGGGTAATCAGATTGAAAATATAGAGAATCCCTCTAGGCAAAACCTTAAGTTACAAAAAGACACAAAAACAGGAATATACCTTCCCTCCAGCACAGCTTATTTTACCAGCCATTAAACAAAAGAAAATCTAACGCATTTTCTAGCTAGATTCACTTACTAACTTTATAGGAGTTGTAAGGCTTACATTCCTGATCTGTTCCCAGCAAAAACATTACACAGACAGCCCCAAACCTTTTGTCTGTCCCCCCCACTCCAGATTTGAAAGAATCTTGTCCCCTCATTGGCCATTTTGGGTCAGGTGCCAGCAGAGTTACCTTAGCTTCTTAACCCTTTCCAGGTGAAAGGGTTTTGCCTCTGGCCAGGAGGGATTTTATAGCACTGTATACAGAAAGGTGGTTACCCTTCCCTTTATATTTATGACACGATCCTTAGAGGTTTTTAAGGCCCATCTTGACAAAGCCCTGGCTGGAATGATTTAGTTGGGGTTGGTCCTGGTTTGAGCAGGGGGCTGGACTAGATGACCTCCTGAGGTCTCTTTCAAACTTAATCTTCTATGATTCTAAGTGTGAAGTGGATTTCTTGAGAAATACTTGGTGAGAGGTTAATGCAAATTCCCCATCTCTAGTTACACAAAAACCCAGCCTTTTCATGTTATGCTCTGAGGGGTGCGTGATTCCTAGAAGTTGGAGATCAAAGACTCAAGCTGTATGAAGAAACAGGCTAATCTGCCAAGTTTGGTTCTGGTTCTGAATCTAAGGCAGTTATGAATTTGTGGCCACAGGAAAACTGAGATATGGTTTTTGAAGGACTGACAGCTATCGGAGCCTGAGGTTGGAGTTGGGATTGACCTCTGGTAAGCTTTCTAGCATGTGTGCAGTTTCCTCTATTGTTTTTAATGTTTTCTCTGTATTGCTTTCATCTTAACAATAAACTTCCTTGTTTTGAAAGACCTGCATGATCATTTATAACTGCAGGCAGTACACTGGGCATAGCCTTTGGAGAGAAAGTAGAGTGCCTATGCTGACTTTGTAGAAAGCTTTGTGGGGATATTGCATTGTAAATCAGGGAGCTGTGCCGCCTTAACACCCCCGTCAGGTGGGAGGCAGATGTGAGTTTCTTCCTAAGGCCATGTCTACACTACCACTTATATGGCAAAATTTATGTCACTTTTTATGAAAAAAGCACACCCCTGAGTGACATATTTTTCTCCGGCATAAGTGGTAGTGTGCACAGCACTATGTTGGCAGGAGAAGCTCTCCTGCCACTTGTTGGGGGTGGTTTAATTATGTCAACGAGAGAGCTCTCTCCCATTGGTATAGAACAGCTACACAGGAGACCTTACAGCAGTGCAGCTGCATCAGTACAGCTGTGCCGCTGTAAGGTCTCTAGTGTAGACATAGCCTAAGAGATGTCTGGGACCCAAGCCTGAAAGTGGGTGCCCTGGGTGGACCACAGAGGGTGCTGTTGTCCAAAACCTATGACAACACACATTCATCAAGACTGGAGGTTTTTTTGGTAGGAATGTATCAGTTTTGATGAAACTTTAGCTGGGAGAAGTTTCTGAGGTCCAGGAAGTAATTTCTGCCCAATACCAGAGAAAGAGAGAAACCACCCAGAGTAGCCAATAGCCTGGTGGTTATGACACTCACTTGGGATGTGGGAGACTCTGGTTCAGAACAGCAACTTGAACCTGGGCCTTCCATATCCCTGGGGAGTGCTCAGACTCACCCCAGAACGTCTATTACTCTGGAGGTCAATCTTTGGTTTCTCATGAGAAACTTTGAAAGGTCTCAGTTTTGTCCTGCTGCAGAACAGGATAAATTTTGAAATCTCAGTTTTGTGGAGCAGAAAAATCATTTCTCACTGAACTCTAGTTTCAAATAAAACCTTTTTAGTTTATAAGTTCCAATACTTTATAGTGTATATGGGGTATGTCCTCCCACCATCTCAAAGATTTTTGTGTTTTAAGATCAGACTCTAGATCTGGAAGGAAATTTTCCAATAGAACAATTTTCCGTCAGTGAATTCTGATTTGTTAAAATTGATCCATTCCATGGGGACATGTTGATTTTGGCAATATTGAAACAGAAATCGGAAGATGAGAGAACTTCCAGTAGCTCCTCTGCTTTTTTGAACAGACAGGGGTGTGTGCAGGAATTTAAATTTTACTGCCTTCAGGTGTGAGAGTATCAGTGGGGGGATGCAGAACTCCTCTGGTGGGGATGAAAGAGAGCAAATTCCTTCACAGAACTCCTCCTGCTCCTGGGCTGCGGCAGGGAGAGTGGAACTCCTTCAGCCCCGGGGCTGCCAAGGGGCGCTCTCTCTGACATAGACCCAGGTCTGGAGAAGTTCGCCTGCCTCCCTGCCACAGCCCCGGGGGTGAGGAGCTCTCTCACCCTCCCCACCACAGCCCAGGAGCAGGAGGAGTTCTACTGCCAGTTATTGGGGCGCCTGCCCCTCCCCACGCCCCTACTGACAGAAATCTGTCTACTTTCCTGCCAGCTCGCCTGATGGAGAGCCAAAAGCCTGGAAGCCTTGGGAGTCACAGCTCCCAGGCTCACAGCTCCTCAGCAGTCTGGACTTCCAGGGTCCCTTTCTCCAGGACAGCCCTCAAGGCAAGCCCAGGCTCCTTGATCGTTCACTGTCTCAGCAGTTTACCTGGCAAGCTGCTGCAGTGCTGTGACTCCCAATGACTTGTTGCTCTTCAGGACCCCCACATGCCTAGAGATCCAGGTACCAGTTTTAGCACCCAGTCACCTCCTCAGAGAGTCAGGTGGCCAGTTCTCAGGGCTACTGTCCTGGAGGTGGCAGGTAGCAACAGACTGCTTGACTCCCCAGCTACTGGCCAGGCAGCTAGGAAGCCAGGCAGCTCTTCCAGCACAAATTATGAGATTGTTTTTGTTCCACAGTGGAATGAAAAATAATCTGAAATCTCAATTTTTGACGGAATGGAAAATCCCATTACTGCTCAACTCCACTATCCTGTAGTATGTTTTAGGTTACCACTGAAGTTATAACAGCTTGTCAATGTAGAAAGTGTGTCAGAGAAGGAAACTTAAAAAAGATTAATAGTGTTATGGATCTCAGTAAAAACATTGCTTTTGTAAGCAAGTACTAAATTTGATCGGTTGTTTCAAAGGGTAGATAAAACTGAATTTAAAACTAAGGGTATATGTAAGTGGCTACATATAATGAAATATCCAAGTCTTCTTACCAATGTAACTTCAGCATGAGTATATGAAAGAATTTGTCAACTCACACTAGAAGAAGCTGACCCATGACATTCCTCACTGCACGTATTAATAAGAATTACACCTGCATTTACACTAGATAAGATAAACTCGGGATGTGAACATTTGTTTTGTCTAATTTTAAGCACTTTGGATGAAGGGGCGACTTGGGTTCTAAAGTGTCTAAGAATTGAGTACCTACCTTCTTTAAGCTCCTTTGAAAGTTGCATTTGAAATCCTGTTCCCATTGAAGTCAATGGGAATATATTCCATTGACTTCAGCGAGGCCAGGATTATACTCTATTTGTTCAAATGTATTAGTAGTACTATATTGTCAGTGGTGTCATGCTTTGCTTTGTAATTAACAATAGACTGAAGAAGGAGAGAGAGAGAGAATCTAACTATAGAGCAGAGAGCAGTTTGTGGAAAAATAAGTGCAAAGAGACTTAGTAGAGAAAAATGTTCTTACATGTGCATGTATGTATATTCCTAAATATTAACCATATCTCAAATGTATCACATACAACTTATATACCGTGACAAGAGATGACTGAAGGGACCATGAGATTCAAAGCACAGTACTTTAGTAAGTGTTAGAGCAAGGGTGAAGGGAATGGGGGAGTCCTGATCAGCATTTTTCTTTACTCCACAAAATAGAAAACTAAGGGCAAAAATTACCCTCCCAGAATGGCATATTTGTTCTCAGTGCAGAAGGAATACAGGATTAGGCCCTGTTGCATTATCTTCTCTACAAAACAAAGCTCTTATTGTTACAAAAATGCCTTCTGCATGTCAAAATGTGGATTTGAGGGATTGGTTTCCCTCATTGTGTTTTTGGTTTATGTTCTTTTTCCTTTGCACAACTCTAGATGAAACCTCCTGCTCCTCTCATGTTATCTCACTACCCTTCTCACATGGAATGCCCTAAGCATACTACACTTCATCATGGTAGCCGTGTTAGTCTGTATCAGCAAAAACAACAAGGAGTCCATGTGGCACCTTAAAGACTAACAAATTTATTTGGGCATAAGCTTTCGTGGGCTAAAACCCACTTCATTAGATGCATGGAGTGGAACATACAGTAAGCAGAATATATATGATAGCACATGAAAAGATGGGAGTTGCCTTACCAAGTGAGGAGTCAGTACTAACGAGACAATTCAATTAAGACTGGGAGTGGATGGGTCACTACAAAAATAATTTTCCTTCTGCTGATACTCACACCTGCTTGTCTACTGTTGGAAATGGGCCACTTTGATTGCATTAGCCTCATTAGCACTACAAACGTAATTTTCCCTCCCTTGGTATTCACCTCTTCTTGTCAACTGTTGAGAATAGGCCACTTCCACCTTAGTTGAATTGGCTCGTTAGCATTGACCCCCCCCACTTGAGAAGGCAACTCACATCTTTTCATGTGTTATAATATATATTCTGCTTACTGTATTTTTGATTCCATGCATCTGATGAAGTAGGTTTTAGCCCACGAAAGCTTATGCCCAAATAAATTTGTTAGTCTCTAAGGTGCCACAAGGACTCCTTGTTGTTTTCACTTCATCAGGCTCCTGTGGTTCTTGCTTGAGGTTTTTTTTTTTCTTGCTTCTCTAACCTGTTCCCTGCTTTTACATTCTCCATTGCCTTTAGCTGTTACCTTGGTTTTTGTGTCTGACGTTGATTTGATTTATTTTATATTTCATTTCTGTTATTACTCATAGATGTTGTTTACCAGATGTCTTGTCTACCATAAAACTGCTTTATCTCTTCCTATTTCCTGTGCTATCCACATGCTAGCCTAATTGTCCCCCACCAGGCTAGATTAAGAAAATATAGGGGTTTATAGGCCTCCTGAACATGGTAATGTCTAAAACCCCATCAGTTTACATAGTACACCCTCGCTATAATGCCCTTCATAATTACAAACCTTCGGCTATAATGAACCCAGTTCCAACTTCAGCCCTCGCTGCAGCCGTGGGGCTCTCAGCCCACACCCACAGTGGTGGGGCTGGAGGGTCTGTCAGCCGCCCCCTCACCCCAGGTGGTAGGGCTTTTTCACTATAACAAAGCCCTGGCTATTACAAACAAACTGCTTGGATCCCAACGGGTTCATTATAGCGAGGGTGAACTGTATGGGAAGTATCACTTGTTTGTATTGTAGTGTTGTCTAGAGGCTTCAGTCAGGAATGCATTTGTACAGTCCCTAGCACAATGTAAAATGATCCCTGCTCCAGACAGCTTCCAATCCTAAATAAACCCTCATATGACGTTAACATTGCAAGGCTGGGAAACCTCCAAAGAATGCACAGGTGCTGCAAAAAGTGTACTTGATTCAGGGGTGAAAGTAACTTAAATGACTTAGCAGTATGCAGGGCGGCTGGGGTCCTGGGCAAGGTGTTGGGGGGGGGCAGCTTTTGGCCTGCAGAAGGGGCAGGGACTCAGGCCAAAGGGGCAGGGCTGAGGCCAAAATACCGCAGCCAGCCCTTCAGCGCTGCCTGGCCCGGGCCTTTGGCAGCAAATGAAAGGGCCCAGGGCTCCGGCTGGAGGTGCAGTGGCGGCAGCAGCAGCCGGGAGCCCTGGGCCCCTCAAATCGCTGCCGGAGCCCTGGGGTAGCGGCACTGTTAGCTTGGAGCCCCAGGGCTCCGGCGGTGTTTTAAAGGGCCCGGGGCTCCAGCTGCTGGCGCAGTAGGCAGTGTTGGCGGGGGGCAGCCCGAGTCCTTTAAACTGCTGCCGGAGCCCCAGGACTCCCAGCCACCGCCGCTGCTACTGCAGCAATGGCCAGAGCCGTGGGCCCTTTAAATCACTGCCGGAGCCTGGGAATAGCGGCGGCAGCATCTGGGAGTCCCAGGGCAGCCGCCCCTTTTGCCCCCGCCCTTTCCCATCAGTAGCCCCGCTGGTATGGTCGGCACTTCCTTACTGGTATGCCATACCAGACCGGACCGACTTACTTTCACCTCTGACTCGATTCCAATGAAATCAGGACTGACCCAATGCCCCAGCATGGCAGTAAGTCATAGTGCTTCCTGTGTTTTCATCTTTCTGATCAACTAAAAGAGAGCTCATGGTGGGTGCAGGAATTAAAAATCACATAGCAGTGTTCTTGAGATTGGTATTCAAATGGGTTAATAACAGGCTGTATAGTTAAATCCCCTTAGTCATTTTGACTTGATATACTACTTCTCTTTACATCTGAAACTGTTATCTAGTGTTGCTGTGCTATTTGGAAACAACTGACGTGTTCCACATCAAAGGTGGCTCTATTTCATTGGTTGGTGATGTGACCCTTAAATATCATTAGTACCTGTGGCACCTTAGAGACTAACAAATTTATTAGAGCATAAGCTTTTGTGGAAACCTTAAATATCATTTACTCCATAAAGGTTGTGAGGATGAAGTAATACTTATAAGGCATTTTTGGACTATACAATAAGTGCAAAGTGTTAACATTTTATGAATGCAATGTCCAGTATTTCTTACACTTTTATATATAGTATGATGAAAGGTCTGGCTCTCTACTGCATCAGGGGCTTGTTGGAATTTTTGTTAATCTTGCCTTGATTTTTTTTATCATTTATATAAAGCCTGATTGAAAACTCACTGAAGTCAATGGGAGTGGGTCTATCATGCCAATGCATGCAGGAATCTTAACAGACAAACAAAAATGACAAGTCCTCCTCTCAAGAATATTATATCAGACATACTGTAACGTAACAAGGGATGTGAAAAAAGTATAGAGGAAGAGATAATTGGGCGATAAGGTTACAACAATCATGAGATACTTAATGTGAGATTCTGTTTCCATATATAAAAAAAAATAACTTTAAAAGTCTAACAACCCTTTCCCCCCGTGTTTTCATTTCCCCACCATGAATTTAGTGGCTAATTTTCTTTCTTAGCTTATGTCTGCAGTGACTCTGTTCTCTGAAACTAGACAATGAAAGATGACTTTTTTTGGTTTTTTTGATTGTCATTTTAAACAGCTATTCATTTTTTTAATAGATTTTTTTCCCCAAACTTCAATCTTGTCAGATGTGCATGTTTTTAAAAGAGCCCTCTGATTACTGCTTATAATACTTTTTACTTTACTAATTAACTACACTGGCCTCTAGGTACTTTCTCTGCTTGGGGTTAAACTGGGATATATTTCAACTGATGTCTAGGCAGCTGTTTTCTAAATATCATCCTCTTTTCTGCAGCACTTTTCATACAAACAGAATTCAAAATGTAACTCTAAAGCATTTCTCAAGTCTTCAGAATTCTTTCTCTATATCAAGCGGTGATGCACTACTTCCCCTATGGGCATTTAAAGTAAATTGCTGTAGTGATCATACACTTTAATGGGTGTGTTTATAAATGCCTTAAAATGTCGTAGTTTTATCACTCTGCATGCAAAATAAAAAAATCCTATTACTATGGAAGCTTATTGATCTGGGTGAGCAACAGCATCTGTAGAAATGACTCCAATATCAAAAATGTCATTCAGTTTAGTAGGAGTAAAGATACCCGCGTCTATGCTACTCTCCATGCATTAATGCAATTTTGCAGAGGCCCATATTTGAAGGGAAAGGCACAGTAAGTGGTATACGTCCACCCAGCCCGAGAGCTACCAGAAATCCCTGTCATAGGGGGGAGAAATTGACTTGGTAAACAGAGTGGCATCAGGGAAAAGAACTTTATGTATATGTCATGCTGATAGGAGAGAGAGAATTTTTGCACAAAATTATCACATATGCTAATGATGAAAGTCCCAGCACTGTAGTATCCAGCATCATCAGAAGGTGCATGTCCACAGTTGCTATGGGGAAGCTAATGGCAGCATGGATGTTATCCAGCCATGATGCCAAATGCAGGGAAATGAAATGCATGGAGAGACCATAGATGCTGTGTGTCTGGCCCAAGATGCATGGAATTTGTTGAAGAGTTATCTAGGATGCATGAGCACTGCAGGGTCCAACTGCTGCCACACTGAGAGGTTGGTGTGTTTTTAACAACCAGACAGAATGTAGCAGAAGTTTTTGCGTTCTCTGAGCTTTTACATGGAAGAGGTTGATATGGCTCAGAGAGAACAAGTTTCTCATTGTTGTGCTTATAACTTCAAAGTATGCTTAGTTGGAAGTTGAACTGGAAAAAGAAAAGATAAAGAAGGAAATCCCCAGTGTCCCTACTAGCACTAGCTAGTACTAGCATTTATGACAGGACATAATCTCCAAAATGAGTTGTTATACTTATACCCATTGCTGCTTTTTCCCCTTAACTGTCTCAGCTACAGCTATCTGTGTGCTCAGATCTGTAGTTAGAGCAGTTTGATTCTCATCCCCTTAGACTTGCTTAATTAACCTGCTTAAGAACTGTGTAGCCCAAGATGATGCAGGTTTATTAAATGACCCTTTTGACTGTTCCTTGCAGTTGTGCCTGAGGACTTCAGTTTGAATACTGAGGGACTGTGGGTTAATGTCAGGGACTGCAACAATGATACTGAAAGGACACTTTTTTTCTCTTACGATTACAAAGGGGGAGGCGGGATGGAAAGAGGAATGAACAAAATGAAATTTAGTCACCTGAGAATTATTGCTCTGTTGTGGATTAATCCAAGAGAAACTTCTCTCATTTTGTACCTTCTGCTTTTTTCCCCTCAAAGTGTTGTAATGGATTTATGCAAGAGTAACTAGGTAAAGTTATATTATATTACCAGTTCATTCACCAATATCTATGGGTTTGTCTCATTCTTTTGAAATATTACAACATTTTACTCTCTACAAATATTGTAACATCTTACTATTTCATTTTTAAAAATGTAGTGCAAGAAGGGGGAGTAGTTCACTATAGTTCTGAGACAATTTCTCTGAAGTATGATTCTAATCAGTGCTAACAGTATAGGGTGTGAGCAACATATAGTACTGTGACTATTAGATCTCATGGGTTTTAATAGGTACTCCTATCTTAGTTACTTGCCTTGTGTCCAAAATATTTTTCCTAAATATGTAGCTTGTTGTGCCATTGTGAGTTGAAATCTGGTCAGTTTGCTATTTTTGCCCTCTTCAAACTACCATGTGGATTCCAGGTGCAGCCAGCAATCAGGTTTATGTATAATTTTCTAGAAGGAATCCACATCCAATCTTGGAAATTAAGTAAAGACTGCTGCAGTTTCCTGGGCTGACAGCCTAGCTGGGCACCTGTTCAGAATCCTCACATTTTGTCATAAAATCTACTTCATTTACATCCCCCTGCAATCCTTTTGTGTTCAGGAAGGCCAGCTGAGTCAGAGGAAATATCCTAGACCAAAAACCTTTTTCAGGCTGAAATGTATTTTTGGTTGAACATGACTTTTATGATTCTCTTTTACACATATGGCTCATGTCTATTTTGATCTGTCTTTGAAATCATGAATAATTATGAGTACTTCACATGACACCAAGTGGTATTGGAAAAAGTTGTGAGTGTACTGCCGTTCCATGGATTAGGGAATTTTTAGAACCACTAACTTATCTTTATATTTAATTTCTTTTATAAAAGCTTAAATTCCTTTATAACTAAATTTAAATGAATCAGAGGGTTAGAAGGATTGTAAGGGTCATCAGTCTAATCCCCTGCCAAGATGCAGGATTTATTGTGTCTATGCCAGCCAAGACAGATGGCTATCCAGCCTCCTTTTGCAAACCTCCAGTGAAGAAGCTTCCACAACCTCCCTAGGCTGTCTGTTCCATTGTCCTACTGTACTTTCTGACAGCTAGGAACTTTTTCCTGAGAGTTAATCTAAATCTGCTATGCTGTAGTTTGAACCCATTGCGTCTTGTCCTGCCCTCTGTGGCAAGAGAGAACAACTTTTCTCCATCTTTTTTTTTATGGCAGCCTTTCAAGTATCTAAAGACCACTATCATTTCCCCCCCTTCATCTCCTTTTTTCCAAACTAAACATACCCAGTTCCTTCAGCCTTTGCTCATATGGCTTGCATTCCATCCCTTTGTTCATCTCTGTCATTCGCCTCTGGATCCTTTCCAGTTTCTCTACATCCTTTCTATACATTGATGACCAAAATCAGACACAGTACTCCAGCTGAGGCCTACCCAGTGCCGAGCAGAGAAGTACTTTCACCTCCTGTGATTTGCATGCTATGGCTCTGTTAATGCAACCTAAAATTGCATTCCCCCCAACCCCCACCCCCTTTTTTTTTTCTGCAACAGCATCACATTGTTGACTCATTCTGAGGTTGTGACACACCACAGCTCCCAGATCCTGCTCAGCACTACTGCTGTCAAGCCAGTTATCCCCCAGTCTGTATTTGTGCATTTGTTTTTTCTCCCTAAGTGAAGCACCTTACATTTGTCTTTGCTGAATTTCATTTTGTTGTCTATAGCCCTGTTCTCCAATTTATCAAGATCCCTCTGAATTTTAGCTCTATCCTACAAAGTATTGGCAACCACCCCTCTCCCCAGCTTTGCGTCATCTGCAAACTTAATCAGTATGCTCTCTATACCTACATCCAGATCATTAATAGATGTCAAACAACACTGGACCCAGAACAGAAATGTTATTTACAAATAAAAAGGCATTTTGTATTAGTAAAACAAACTCAAAACTTCCCACCCTGTGTAATATAAACCTGGATTTGCTGAATTCACAGCTTCATTTAGGAAGCCACTGGATCATGATGTTTACAACATACGTGGCGGATGCTGAACTGTACACTATTAAGAAGAGAAAAGCTCCTTTGAACACTCTTAATCGAGAGAGCCAGTTAGTATATAGGAATCTCCCACCCACCTCTGAGGGGAAATATGACAGTGATTGTGTTCTAGTAATCCTATAAAATAGAAGAGAATTGCTTTTGTGTTTGTGACGTGAAAAACAACTCTGAATTCGAACCAAGGCACAGTCTATGCAGGTAATTACCCGAATTAGAATTTAGATTACTCAGTGGAGTTAAACTCACTAATCTTATGGAAGGTCCAGTGGAATCTTTCAATGGCCACATGATGTCAGGGCTACAGTATTATTTCTCATAGGAAGATGGCATCTCCAACAGTATGGGGCCTCCTAACTCCATGTTCAGACATTATTCTGTACCTGCTTAAAGAGGAGAAGGTTCATCAAAACCTTTCCCAGCAGTATCTGAGGCTTCCTTGCAGTTGCCCAACCCTTCTGACCTTATGACATACTCACAGCCCTTGTAGATATTGCTGTGAATCAGTACTTGCTCTGTTGATTTAACTCATAATTGAAAGACAGTTTATTGTCCTTCCAGCTTGTGTAGACACGGACTGCTGTGAATGGATTCTTCAGACTGGTATAGTATATAGGATCCAGGCATTTCACCATTCTCTTCTTTCTACTCTATAAATAGGTACAGTCCAGGAGATGTAATCTTTCTAGTTAGAAAAGGAGCAAGTTAATGAAATATACAAGACTAGAGGGAACTAGTTTAGAAATATGAAGTGATAACTCAGGCTTGGCCCATTGTTTAAACACAGTACTAACTACTAGTTTATAAAGGACTTTATCTGGTGGAGAATATCACAGAATTCTGTTGCTCTTCAGGCACTGAACTTTAGGCTCCAGCATATAAATATCGGTGGCTGTGTGTGAGTATATAAATTTTTAATGGCTACATTGTTTACTGTTTCAGCTCTGGTTGAAAAATACTTTGCTGTTTGATAGTATCAGTTGAGCTTCAGCATAAGGTTTTTTTGAGTGTTTCAAAGCCTGTCAAACAAACCTCTTCAAGCCTGCAAACTCATTCCAATTCCACCCATTAGACTCATGTCTGGGAGACGGTGACTGAAGCTGACGTTCATCACTGAGAATTTTGGTTTGGCCTCATGTCAAAAGAGTTGGCAGAAGCAATCAAAGGGAATGGCAATCTGCTTAAAATGAGCACTGGGGGAGTCTGGCATTTTCTACTGTTTGCTTAAACAGACCGACATTCCTTTTGATTACTTCTCACAATGCTTTTAGCATACAGCAAACCAAAATACTGTCCTGGACCAGCACCTATGATTAGGAGGAGATTCCATAGTGAAGAAAAACAAGGTTAAAAACATCACTGGCGGGGGCGGGGAAATCAATCCATTCGTTCAGAAATTTATTTGGGGGTGCTTTACATCTGTAATAGCCATCCTGGGACAGCTTCTTTTTTTACTGCAAGTGGCATTACTAAGAACCCTCAACAGTACTATTCTCTATTCACTAGCCAAACATTTAACTGTTTCCGAAACACTTAGAAAACATTAATCACAGGAGCACAGGCCAATTAATTAATTTTAGCCCTTTTACACAGGAACACAGAAATTACCATGCTGGTTCAGACTAGTGGTCCACAAACTCCTGTATTCTGTCGCAGACAGTGGCCACTACTAGGTCCTTCAGAAGAAGGTGCACGGCACCCTATAGTGTAAAGTTACAAATTAATTTGTCCATGTTTCTTCCCACCCTTCACCATTAAGGGATGCCTTATGCCCCAAAGCGTGATGGTTATAGCTTTTCTTAACTTTTAAAAATATTATCTAATGTGGCAGTGGCTATTCTCTTCATCCATGTAAATACCTAACCCTTTCCTGAATTTTCCTAAACTGTGCTTCTCAGTGGTATTTTGTGACTATCCATTCCATATGTTAATCAGTTGCTCCTTTCCCACTTCATCTGTTTGATACTTCTTAATTCTTCACTTAAAAGTATGGCTGCATGGAAACACATTCATTGTCACTGCTAGCTTCAGCCCAGGGTTATGGCAGCATCTGATGGTGTAATCCCAACTGCAGGGCCCTGACAACAGAAAGCAGGGATGGAGAGGTTGTGGTGCTTACATCTTCTCCTGCACAGGGTGAGCACAAACACACAAGATGGGTCAAAAAGAAGGCAGTGTAGGTTGGGAAGGATGTGTGACTAGTGTTAGGATATAGATATTCAGGCCTGCCTGTAAAGGCCTATACTCTAAGAATTTAGGTGTATTCTTATCACTTAGCTAGTTATGGAGGTATAAAAGAAAGAAAGAATCAAAATCACTGTCTGCCGGTGTAAGGTTCTTCTCTTACTGTGACAGTCTGAGGCCCTGTTCTTAGGCTAAGGCCTTTGGCTAAGCAGCAGAGGCAGCCATAAGCTGGGAAGCGACCGGTCACATCCTCACATTCCAAACTAGTCACATTGAAATAAGGTGCTATTGGGCTGGTAGGAATTCAATCCTGTCCTGATAGTGCCTATCACCTCCAGAGAAAGGGAAGTGCCTAGAAAATGTAAAAGGAAACTTCATTTGATAGCATCCTGTCTGGCAAGAACTCACTTATCAATAGCTGGGATGTGAAATCCTCACTTCTGTATTGTTTTGTCATTATAGTTTCCACTTTGCTATTGTTTGTCTATAAAATCTGTCTGGTTCTGTGATTGTTTCTGTCTGCTGTATAATTAATTTTGCTGGGTGTAAACTAATTAAGGTGGTGAGATATAATTGGTTAAATAATCATGTTACAATATGTTAGGATTGGTTAGTTAAATTTCAGAAAAATGATTGGTTAAGGTATAGCTAAGCAGATCTCAAGTTTTACTATATAGTCTGCAGTCAATCGGGGGTGGGTGTGTGTGGGGGGAAATTGGAATCATGTTTTGCTAAGGGGGGAAAATGGGAACAGGGACACAGGTAAGGCTCTGTGGTGTCATAGCTGGGAAGGGGGACACTAAGGAAGCAAACTGGAATCATGCTTGCTGGAAGTTCACCCCAATAAACATTGAATTGTTTGCACCTTTGGACTTCAGGTATTGTTGCTCTCTGTTCATGCGAGAAGGACCAGGGAAGTGAGCGGGTGAAGGAATAAGCCCCCTAACAACTAGTTCAGTTGGCGAATGCATTAAATAAGAGAATCATCTGAGCAGCCTCATGTGGCGGAGTTTCAATGAAGCCCTTATTTAAAATAAAACAGGTTTCTACTGGAAGAAATTATCAGGTGTCTTGGGATTGAAACACAAGTGACTTCCTGCATCAGTGAGCCACACTAGTGTAATGTACAACTCCCTATAGCAGCAAGAGTGAATCTGGACCTTAGTGTGTTCATAGTCATAATTCCAAGGCCAGAAGAGACCATTATGATCATCTAGTCTGACCTCCTGTATAACACAGGCCATAGAACTCCTCCCCACCCCCACATAATTACAGAGCGTAGCTTTTAGAAAAAACATCCAAATTGCCAGTGATGGAGCCTCCACCATAACCCTGGCAAATTGTTCCAATGGTTAAATACCCTCATTGTTAAAAATGTATGCCTTTATATCCAGTCTAAAATCCAGTACTGATTAATTAAAATCAATCTAAACTATGCCATGATTTCATGGTATGGCTGCTCACTGGCCTCTGAATAACATGGTGTTAGAGGAAACTGCTGGGCTGTGTGGTGGGTGTTTTGTGATCTTCAACTATGAGTGCTCTCTCCTCATGAGCAGCATTTGATATCCAGTCAGGTAACTGACTTCCAAGAGAGATTCCAATGCCCAGGTATGTCAGCCCTCGGGACTTTCAATTCTTGCCATCTCTGCTATTAGAAGAGAGAAACGTGTCACTCTCCTACTAAAAAAGCCTACCACAAAACTTTATGCAAGTTCTACAGCTTTCAGCACAAAACTGAGACCTAACTTTAAATCAGTTGCAGGGTTCAGCTGAGGAGGCTTTTCAACTAAATCAGGAAGTGCCAAAGGTGAGAGATGTGTAAGATACAAATAAGGTGGGGGCCTACAACTGCCTTTCTTGTTGACCAGGCTTGAATTGGCTTGAATGCATTCAGTGAAGAGATTCTGTGATTTCACAAGTCTTTATCTTGATTCTAATGAACACTCCCTCTCAAGGCTGAATCACCTTCAAGTATTTTTCCTTTTATTTATATTATGTAATATAAATTCCAATATATGGCTAAATCCTGCCATGTTTCACTATTGCATTGGAGGAGAGAAGGGTACAGTGATACTCTTCCTCCTCCAATCTCCAGTGCACCTGAGCATGACACGCTCCTTGTGTTCTCTTTGAATGCTAGAAAGGAGGCTTGCTCTGCTGCTCCAGAGCCATTAAAGTTTGGGATAATGACCAGCGCAATCCCAATGTGCCTTTGTTGCAGTCAGGAACAGCTGCTAGAGGAGTTGTATGATCCTCTTGCTGGATCTGAAGGAAGTTATCCTTCAGGGCACATGCCCCTCAACCTCCCTGTATCCTCCTGCCTTGTGCTAGTTGATTTAGCTGCCATTAAAGTTCTGTCTACTGTACCTTTTGAGACATGTGTTTAAATTATGTCACTTTTTGAATGTGCAGGAAGCACATTGAGCCAATACCATAAACTAACCTTGGAAACTGCTGAGCAATTTGTTTGAGAGATCCACACATAAATACTATAGACGTGGCTTAGAAATTCACTTCTGTAGTGTTAATTTGTTTTAGAGGACAAGTTTGGATCAGAATGAAATTTGACAGTTTTTGATTCAGTTAGGCAGCTAGACTGTTCTCATGCCTTCTTATGTGGCCGCACACCAGGAGGGGAGCAGATGTGGGGATGGGGGAGAGAAGATGGTAAAGCACGTAAAGGCTGTGCATCCTGGAACTCAGCCCATGCACTCCAGAGAGCATGGGGGCTACTCGTGAGATCCTTCTACCACAGGGAATATCACCACAAACAGGGACAAAGAGTGACTCCACCCTTCCCACATGCTGTGTGACACAGCTGGCCAGCCACATGGGAAAGGAGATGGAGGGAAAATATGCTTTCAGAAGTGTCAGAGTACTGTCCCAGACATCCACAGTGCAATGGGGCAGGTCTGGTGGAAAAGGGGAGGTGTTTGTGACACCTTTAAAAAGGATCTCTATGTGCAGTGATCCTTATTACAGTGATGTGCAGTGATCCTTATTACAGGCTGTGCCTAACGTGCACAATTTATCCCTTGTTCTCCCCCCACCTCCAATCCAGTTGGATTAGACATAGCAGTGTGTCCATTAAAGATAGTCAGGTTGTATGTTCAGGATCTGACTCTCTTCTCGCACCAGTGTGCGGGAAAGGAGAATCAAGCCCATAAAGTATTAAATGTTTGAATGTGAGGGGCAAACGAAGAAGAAAAAATATTTTGAATAATGTTATGATCATCTAAATTGAAATTCTCTCCCCCGGTATTCACCTCTAGGCATTAGCGGGGTATTAGATCTTCAATACGATGAGTGCACTATTGCTCCTGAAATCTGTTGTAAGCTTTGGGACAAATTACTCTCTGGTGTTAACTCTATTATGTCACTGAAGTGGGTAGAGTCATACTGGGAATGAGCTTGACCCTTCAGCTTCACCAGCGAGCAGCCTGGTCCTTTATCTTCAAGTGAGATCTTGTAAAATGTTCAGCTACCAACATCAGCCTTACAGGTTCCTATCGGAGAGTATAAGTATTATGGTTCCAATTCAGCAAGGTATTCAAGAGTATGGTTATTAGCACATAAGTAGTCCGACTGAAGTCAAGCTATTCACATGTTTCAAGCTTAGGGTGTCCTTAAGTACATTGCTGAATTGGGGCCGATATGAGTGGTGCTTATGCCAGTGTTGCACAACTAGAATTGAATGGGCTTTCTGGAATCTTCAGACACTGATCGCTTTGCAGGTAATCTTGACCTCTTTAGGCTATGATAGTGGCTACCTATTTAACATGCTACACAGCAACTGCTCCAGTTCCATCCATGACATGTAAGCTCTGTTGCACGGGCCACTATTTCCTAGAGCAGATTAAATGAAACCTGCGGGGGACATTAGCCCTAACCCACACCTGGGCTGATTGGATGAGTCTGACCATTCTTTTTAATATTAAAGACTTTACATGTCTACAGCGTCGGCTTCATTGAATTCTCAGGGCCTGATTCCCATACCATTATACCAGTTTTATGTCGGTGTGATTCCACTGAAGTCAAGGAGTATACTTGTGTATCACAATGGAGAATCTGACTCTTAGGGGCTGTTTTGACTTATTATATTCTAAAGCCTAGTATCTAAAATCTAATTTGAATGGCCAGCAACTCTGCATTCCTTGTGGCATATCTAGGACTTAACTCTGTGGGTACCTGAAAGCAACAGACAATTATTGTGGGTGGTACTTTACTTTCACTGGGCCAAATCTAGCTCTTATTTACACTTCAATGGTGTTGCTGTGGATTTTTTTCAAAACCAGCATTCTTGAGAGCACAATGAATACTAAGATACTAGATATATAACGTTACAATCAAAATATAATGTATAATTGACATAATTAACTATTGACTGCTAACCACTCTAGAGCGGTCTGACTATTTAAGCCCATTGCTCTACTAGGCCTGAGTGTCAGAGAAATCAGCTTGCAGTAACTTGACTCAAGTGCCATTCTTCTCACCTAACATATGCATTCTTCATGTATCAAAGTAATATATTCACACTCTTCTGGTTCACCAGCTGTGCTCTTCACTGTCACTTACAAATGGATTAGTTCCCCTACCTCCCCACAATCACATAATCCTGTCAGTCTGCTCTGTTCTACCTTGACTGTTATCTCTCGCTTGACAAAATAAAACCCAAGTGCTTGTTAAGAGCCTTAGTTTCTAAGCAGCTACTGTACAGTGATGTTGTTCTACCGATAGCCATTACTATAATTATGTGCTTGTGCTCATGTCCCTGTTTATGAGGTTAGGGGAAAGAAGAAATTCTAAGAAGACAAAGTACCAAAGGTTCTGTTGTGGGCAGTTGTATCCTATACAATGGCTCACATTTCACTGTTTTTTTTCAGAATCACAACAGCACAGACTATATCTGTGTTGTTATAGAAGTAATTTATGGCTGGGGAGGAGAAATGAAAACATTGAGTAATAACTGTAGATATTTGCAGATATTAAACAATACAAAATACTCATTCTAGATATAGAAAACTGCTTCCGTTTAAGTCAGAATTTTCTGTTCTTGGGCTTTACCTTCGGTTTTGTTTCCTGCTAAGTTTAGGTTAAAGACCAAAAGCATTTTAACCTTTTTGACATTTATTGCTTCTCAAAGTTAAAATAAGTGAAACAGTATTATCAGTCTAGGTAATGGTTCTTATATTGGTATACCAGATTTTTATTAGAATTTTGAGACAGCTGACCGTGTCATAAAGCATACATTTTTAACAGTAAGAGTAAGTAATCATTGGAGCAACTAACCTAGGATCTTGATGGATTATCAATCACTGATTTTTAAATCAAGATTGGATGTTTTCCCAAAAGATAAGAACATAATAAAGGCCATGCTGAGTCAGCTCAATGGTCCATCTAGTCAGTATCCTGTCTTCCGACAGTGGCCAGTGCCAGGTGATTCAGAGGGAATGAACAGAACAGGTAATCATCGAATCATCCACCCCCTGTCATCCCCTCCGAGCTTCTGGCAATCAGAGGCTAGGGATACCCAGAGCACAAGACTGCATCTTTGACTATCTTGGGTAATAACCATTGATGGACCTATCCTCCTAGTTCTTTTTTTAATGCTGTTATAGTTTTGGCCTTCACAACATACCCTCGTAACAAGTTCCACAGGTTGACTCTGTGATGTGTGATGAAGTACTTCCTTTTGCTTGTTTTAAACCTGTTGCCCATTAATTTCAGTGGGTGATGTTAGGATATAGATATTTTGGCCTGTCTGCAAAGGCCTATACTTTAAGAATTAGGTATATTTTCATTGCTTAGCTAGTTATAGAGGTATAAAAGAGAATTAAAATTACTGTCTGCCGGTGTAAGGTCCTTCTCTTACTGTGACAGTCTGAGGCCCTGTTCTTAGGCTAAGGCCTTTGGCTAAGCAGCAGAGGCAGCCATAAGCTGGGACGCGACTGGTCACATCCTCACATTCCAAACTAGTCACATTGAAATAAGGTTCTATTGGGCTGTTAGGAATACAATCCTGTCCTGATAATGCCTATCGCCTCCAGAGAAAGGGAAGTGCCTAGAAGGAAACTTAGTTTGATAGCATTCTATCTGGCAAGAACTCACTTATCAATAGCTGGGATGTGAAATCCTCATTTCTTTGTTGTTCTATTATTGTATTTTTCACTTCCCCATTGTTTGTCTGTATAATCTCTGTCTGGTTCTGTGATTGTCTGCTGTATAAATAATTTTGTTGGGTGTAAACTAATTAGGGTGGTGGGATATAATTGGTTAGATAATCATGTTGCAATATATTAGAATTGGTTAGTTACATTTCAGTAAAATAATTGGTTAAGGTATAGCTAAGCAGAACTCAAATTTTACTATATGGTCTGTAATCAATTAGGAAGTAGTGGGGGAATGGGAACAGGGAATGGGGGTGCAGAAATTGGAATAATGTTTTGCTAAAGTGGGGGGAATGGGAACAGGGACACAGGCAAGGTTCTGTGGCGTCAGAGCTGGGAAGCGGGACACTGAGGAAGGAAACTAAAATCATGCTTGCTGGAAGTTCACCCCAATAAACATCCGATTGTTTGTTTGCACCTTCGGACTTTGGGTATTGTTGCTCTCTGTTCATGCGAGAAGGACCAGAGAATTGAGCGGGTAAAGGAATAAGCCCTCTAACAGGTGACTCCTGGACCCCTGGTTTTGGAATTATTTTGGGGAAGTTCTATGGCCTATGTTATCCAGGAGGTCAGACTAGATAATCACAGTGGTCCCTGTGGCCTTGGAATCTGAATCTATGCTTTAATATGTATTTAAATATTATTCTTATGCCACTATGAGTTAAATACTCTAAGATTTTTGTTCTAGAGAATTATTTCTCTGGATAAAATGTTCTGAACAGTTGATATTCCTAATTTTTTTTAAAACAGTTTGTTTTTTCATTTAACATTATAATTATGAAATGTTTGATTAAATGGGAATGTAATAAACTTTTTCAAAAAGATACTGAAACTTTTCTTTTGACATTTTGATGGCTTTGTGAGTACTTTTGCTCACAAATGCAGACATTACAAAATCAGGATTATTTACAACAGGACTTTGCCTTCTTGAAATTACATGTTGGTTATGCATTTGAGCAATAATTGAACTGACAACGCAAATTTAATTTCAGGAAGTAAGATGTGTAGGTGGCAAAATACCCCCTGCCTCAGCAGTTTGATGGCTATTGTATACTAGCTGCAAGAAATTACAGTTTACATCACTATTATAAATGTATTTATCCATGTATTCAGGTTTACAAAGAATTTCCAAATACTTTGAAGTGTAATTATATGCTTTTAGCAAACATTTGATGCATGAATTATCTATGAAAATGTTGACTTACACGCACCTGATGTGAATTAGTATATGTATTACTGCAACTTAAAGTTACTCTTCTTAGAATATCAGCCATCATATTGTCTTATGTGTCCCATAAGAACATCAGAGAATGACATATCCAAAAGTTGGTCCTATACACTGTAGGTACCCTAGTATATCTAAAATGTAATCTAGAAGTACTTTATTTTTATCTTTCTAAGGACCTTTTTTCAATATACATATATAGTAAATGAAGTCATCGGAATTTTTCACACAGAACCAGCACCTCATCCCCTTCCTCTGCAAAACCCGAGGCAGGATAACTAGAGGGAAATATCTCACACAGGCCCTTGCCTCGTAGAGTTCCTTCCTCATCTGCTATTTGACATGGTCCCATAAGAGAGGCAGTCTGGCCTGCCCCCAAACTTGTCAGACAATCAGAAATTCATTGGTGATAAGTCCATCCACACAAAGACTTTTTGTCTCAGTTGTGTCACTGCTCCCTGCACCCTTGACTCTTGAGCCATGCTGTGGCAGCCAATATTGATGGCACAACATACCCCTTATCACCTTATATTGCATCTCCATTAGTGGAGGTTGCCAACCATGGTAGCCCATTCAGTACAAATCTCTACTAATCTCTTTGTGGATGGTAGTCCTTTTGATGCACACTGGATACCACATTGTCCATTCAAGATCATCTTTTTCTGTCTTCTGTTCTTTTGCCATCAACTTTCCTTTCCAGTGTCTATAAACATGCATTGCCCGCTGAACCCCTTAAAATGAACCCTGCAAATTGAATCTTTCTTTTCATGAGATCTCTGACTAGCATTTACAAAACAACAATCATCTCTAATGTATTTTCATTGGTTATGACCTCTGTTTTCAGAATTCTTCTATAACACCATGATTCAAACTATTGTAATTTCTTTATTATTGATTATTTGAATGTCCATGTTTCACAGCCATAATTTAACACAGATAAAATTTAAGTTTTTAAGAGTAAGAATTTAGTTTTCAGATTTATGTCCCTTCTCATCTGATGTGTATGTAACCCATTTCTGGTTGCTGTGGGACACTGTCCCCACCCTAGTGGCAGCTAGAGATTGATTGAGCTTACTACAGCCTTGGCTAAGAGATATGTGTCTTTTTAGCTCATGCAGTAGCTGCTCATGCATTAAGCTGTAGAGTTCCCAGATTTAATCTTGGCTAATGATTACGTGGGTCTGTCAGTGTTAGATTTATTCTTCCAGAAAGTCTCTTTTGCTCTTGCTGTTTGGGTGCTGATTTCAGCACCCAATCTTCCATTTTCTATAGTAATGCTTCCTAAGTAGCAATAATTTCTCTCAGCTGTACAGCAAGTGAGAGAGTATTGCTAACCCTTATAATCCTATTATACTTAAAGGACATAATACTCGTAAGTAAAAACCCAGTGGTACATTGCGATTTGATAGACATCCCCATCAGGAACCTAAAGGTACCTAAAAATTCCCAACTTCTACCAGTCACATGCAACAATGTGAGTACTGAAACTACTGTCATTTAGAAATAGTACTCAGAAATATGAAAACACTGTAACTTAGTCTTTATGCACTGAAGGCATAAAGGCATCCTGTTGGATCTGTACTGTAGATTTCTGTTGACTATACTACACTTTTATTGCAGTTAATCTCTGTAGGTATTTTACATCACTCCCTTCACCTTAGTATCGGAGTGCATTCAGTAAGTAGCTCTTTATTAAGGACAGAACTGTGGAAAGTTATTTCCTTACATAAAATGGATAAAAGATAATGGAACAGAAAACAGGGGCATCCCCCAACATTTTTACATATTATGCACAACTGAACTCTACTCACCCAGCAGCAGTGGCTTGGCTCCTGTCCCATGGGACTGGACCCGGCTCCCTGTTCTGGATATTGTGATCAAGTACATGGAATTGCAGAGCTTCTCAGGTTTGGCGCGGCTGTCCCACCATATGATGGAGGGGTCACCAGACCAAATTTCAGTGAGTGGCATTGCAACCTGGCCCATGGAGTTGTAGCACCATTCAGGTATGGCCCAACAGCCCCTTACCAAGGGGCCACCAGGACAAACCTGAGTGGTGCTGTGACCCTGCATGCCAGGTTGCAATGCCTCTCTGTTGTGGGGCCCTCTGTCACCATGCCTCAGTGGGTGACATATAAGAATATCAAATTCAGGACCAACTGTTGAGATATAGGGCAGAGACACCCCCCAAACTGGTGGTTATTCTCCAAGAAGATATACCAGACCAGCAACAAAAGTAAACTTCTGTTTCACCACACTGGCTAATAAGTCAGAAAAGTAGTCTTCTTAGGTATTCCAGTCCTGTATCACCACCAAAAACACCAGCCTTAATGATTGGTTATTTAAAAACAATTTCATCAACCAAAGCATTTTTTGATCCCAAAGGACCAGCCACAAACCTAGGTCAATTATAACTTACTAAAGGATTGGCAACAGTGTGATTATTAAAATGAAAAGGAGTACTTGTGGCACCTTAGAGACTAACAAATACACACATGTATATAAAATCTCCCCACTATATTTTCCACTGTTTGCATCCAATGAAGTGAACTGTAGCTCACAAAAGCTTATGCTCTAATAAATTTATTAGTCTCTAAGGTGCCACAAGTACTCCTTTTCTTTTTATGGATGCAGACTAACATGGCTGCTCCTCTGAAGTGTGATTATTGGGTATTATTTAAAGGTTTATTTATAAGAGAAAAGAAAGACGAGAGTTAAAGTTGGTGAAAGGAATCAAATATATACAATAATTGCAAAGTTCTTGGATCAGGCTTGAAGCAGTGATAAAATAAACTGCTGGCTTGATAAGTCTCTGGTTACTTCCAAATGATTTAGAAGATCCTCAGTCCCTTGGTTAGAATGCTCCCATTACTATAAATCCATAGTCCAGAGATCAGAGCAGGAAAAAGGCAAAATGGAGATGTTTCCAGGGCCTTTTATAGCATCTGCCATGTGGAGGGAAACAGTGTTTTAGTTTGCGGAAAATTATAGGTAACAAGATGGAGTTTGGAATCACATGAGCAAGTCACCTGTCCATGTGTGCTGCGCTGAGTCATAGCAGATGCCATTATCCATACTCTAGTTAGAACATACACAGGAAGGTCCATTGTGAGTGAAGTATTTCTTGAGGGCCATTTAACTTGAATAGTCCCTTCAAAATGTGCTGGCTAAATACCTTGTGGGTGTTACCACAGGAGCAAACACATTTGAAATACAGGTACATAGTTAATATTCATAACTCCAGATACAAAAATGATACATACATACAAACAGGATAATCACATTCAGCAAATCATAACTTTTTCATAGAGACCTTACATGACATACTTTGTACAAGATTTGTTACAATACATGGTCATATTTTAATCATATAAGATCCTCTCAAATGGGGTTCCAGGGCACATTGCCGCTTTTGCCCCACACATCTGGGAGATCCTGTTCCCAGTTGGCGCCCCTGCCAATAATATGTACTGTGCATAACATGTATATACCTGCGAGTGTCACTCAGACAAAATACAAAAGAAATGAAGCAGTCTATGTTCTGCATTCAGAACTCCAGTGTAGCTGAAAGAAAGCTTCATGTGAAGAAAAATTGAACAAGGGGAGATAAAAATCTGCACTGAACATTATCCAGTTGATTATATTAGGGAATATGTAAATGCTTCCTAACATGTTACGGGAGGTATAATGATGATACATTGATCAGAATGCTTGTCATCTATAGATCTCAAAGCACTTTACATAGGCATATCATTATTATCTCCATTTTAAAGATGTGGAAACTGACACTCAGAGGTGAACTGGCTTGCTTAAGGCCACCCAGCAGGTTAGCAGCAGAGCTGGGAATAGAACTCAGGCTTCCTGAGTTCCAGTCCTGTACATCCACTGGATCACACTGCCTCACATAAATAAATTGGATGGTGCTCGAGACTTTCACAAATGCAGATTTGTGTTCAGTCTGTCTTGCTATATGTAAGTGAAATGAGTTTGAGCTCAATCAAATACCTAGTTTGCGTTCCTCTCCATAATCAAAAGCACCACACCATTTGCCACAGTTCTATAGGAGTAACAGGTCTGCTCCGGGAAGGCCCAGCGTTAGGGTATTGCTGATCAAACATAAAGGATGTATGTGGAGGCAAAGAATAGTAAATTATGCATAGGAGAAATGCATTCTGGGGGAGCATCAAAACTATTTCCAAATTCATGTCAAATTCAGCCAAGAGTTATTTTTAAACTTGTTTTGTTTTTTTTCAAAAAAGTCAATGTTTCAAAAGTTTCATTATCAAATGTAGCTACATTTATTTTTAAAAAGTGAAAAACACCTCAAAATAAAATTTAAAACTGAAAACAAAATTGTTTCAGCTCATTTTGGTTTTTGGTTTGCGTGTTTTCCTATCTAAACAAACCATTTTTCAATTCAGCCCCTGAACCAAAAAATCAATTATTCACTTATCTCTACTTAGGAAAGAGCTGCCTGCACAGAGTCAGCATGTACCCAGTATTGTCAAACCCTCACTTTCGTGAGCACTGAAAACACCAATTTAAGAAAACAAAAATGACTTTAATACTTGCCAGAGAGATACCCAAAGGTCCTAATGGTGTTTCAGTCTATTATATGAATATGCATATGGGCATAATAAAAATAATCCTGAAATCTCAAGCAGTGTAATTACTGTGAGTGTGCTGTGGCCATGTTTCAAGGTTTAATTGCTCTTCAGAATATTATCTGCAATGGGGATTTGTGGAAGTTTCTTCATCGGAATCACAGCTATGTACAGACATAGTACATTGGAGCAAAACTAATAGCTTTAATTTTGGGCATAGAACAAAGCACATCTGTCTCTGCTTCAGATATTTTTTTAATACTACCTTTGGGACATTGGCCGTAATGAAAAGGATCAATCTTAAAATTAAATCTGGAGAAAATACATCACTTACCCATGTTCAAGTCTTAAAGTCTGAAACAATCTACCAGCTCCTGAGAGATGTCATGCCTTTAAAAGGAGAAATTACATTAAAACTGGTAGAATCTATCAAATCAGTACTTTTATCTCACCTGAAAATATCCAGTTACAGAATAACTGATTCCTAGTTGCTTGGAGGAAGTCAGAGTTCAAAGTAAATAGCATTAAATCTTCAGCCATTGTCTTTGCAAATAAACTCCCCCAATAAAGAGTCCAAAAACTTCGTACTTTCCAGGTAGCTCAGAAAAGTCTCAAATCCAAAGCCACTCTGGCACACACTCTGCCAAATCTCCCTTGAGGAAGTCCCACTGCTGTGCTTATTTCCTCAACTACAAATTCCTTATGTCTTTGTTCAGTTCTGCCTTCCCCTTTGCTAATCACTCATGTTTTATCTCCCTCCTGGATTTCCTTTGGTATGTGTCTGATTTCTGATTCCCTCCTGAAACCTGTCTCCCAGACACCTGTCTCTTTCTTCCCAAGCGTTAGCTGATTTTTTTGAAAGGCAAAAAGAACATGACTAGTAGGAACTTTCCTCCTCTCCCCTCAGAACTTCCCCAGTTCTCCATTTCCACTCTTTGGAACATAGAAATTGCCATAGTGAGTGGTTCATCTAATCCAGTGATCTTCCATCAACTGCCTAATACCAGATGTTTCTGAGGAAGGTGCAAGAAACCCTGAAGTAGCTGCTTGTTTCCCTGTCACCAGGGAAAGTTTCTTCCTAACTCCCAATAGTTTGAGGCTGGCTGATGTACAAGGGTTTATAGCCCTTCCAAATTTCTGGTTTACAATTTTAGTGTTTATTATGATAATTCAGGATGTTCTTATTAGCCATATATATGTTCACTCCTTTTTGGAGCCATGCAGAGGGCTTGGCCTCAGTAGTATCTTGTGGCAATGGGTTCAGCAGGCTCATTTTGCATTGCACGAAAGTATTTCCTTTTCTCATTTATAAATTTGCCAACTTCTGCTTTTTCCTCTGATTCAGAGATATTCTTCCTCTTCCTTTCTTTACCAATCCCATGACCGGGCCTCTCAATTTATCTCTTAGCCCTGGTCTACACTAGGACTTTAGGTCGAATTTAGCAACGTTAAATCGATTTAAACCTGCACCCGTCCACACAGTGAAGCCCTTTATTTCGACTTAAAGGGCTCTTAAAATCGATTTCCTTACTCCACCCCTGACAAGTGGATTAGCGCTTAAATCGACGTTCCCAGCTCGAATTTGGGGTACTGTGGACACAATTCGATGGTATTGGCCTCCGGGAGCTATCCCAGAGTGCTCCATTCTGACCGCTCTGGACAGCACTCTCAACTCAGATGCACTGGCCAGGTAGACAGGAAAAGAACCGCAAACTTTTGAATCTCATTTCCTGTTTGGCCAGCGTGGCAAGCTGCAGGTGACCATGCAGAGCTCATCAGCACAGGTGACCATGATGGAGTCCCAGAATCGCAAAAGAGCTCCAGCATGGACCGAACAGGAGGTACGGGATCTGATCGCTGTTTGGGGAGAGGAATCCGTGCTATCAGAACTCCGTTCCAGTTTTCGAAATGCCAAAACCTTTGTGAAAATCTCCCAGGGCATGAAGGACAGAGGCCATAACAGGGACCCGAAGCAGTGCCGCGTGAAACTGAAGGAGCTGAGGCAAGCCTACCAGAAAACCAGAGAGGCGAACAGCCGCTCTGGGTCAGAGCCCCAAACATGCCGCTTCTATGATGAGCTGCATGCCATTTTAGGGGGTTCAGCCACCACTACCCCAGCCGTGTTGTTTGACTCCTTCAATGGAGATGGAGGCAATACGGAAGCAGGTTTTGGGGACGAAGAAGATGATGATGAGGAGGAGGTTGTAGATAGCTCACAGCAAGCAAGCGGAGAAACCGGTATTCCCGACAGCCAGGAATTGTTTCTCACCCTAGACCTGGAGCCAGTACCCCCCGAACTCACCCAAGGCTGCCTCCTGGACCCAGCAGGCGGAGAAGGGACCTCTGGTGAGTGTACCTTTTAAAATGCTATACATGGTTTAAAAGCAAGCATGTGAAAGGATTACTTTGCCCTGGCATTTGCGGTTCTCCTAGATGTAGTCCTAAAGCCTTTGCAAAAGGTTTCTGGGGAGGGCAGCCTTATTTCGTCCTTCATGGTAGGACACTTTATCACTCCAGGCCAGTAACACATACTCGGGAATCACTGTAGAACAAAGCATTGCAGTGTATGTTTGCTGGCATTCAACCAAAATCCGTTCTTTATCTCTCTGTGTTATCCTCAGGAGAGTGAGATATAATTCATGGTCACCTGGTTGAAATAGAGTGCTTTTCTTCAGGGACACTCAGTATAGCCCATTCCTGCTGGGCTGTTTGCCTGTGGCTGAACAGAAATGTTCGCCGCTGTTAGCCACAGGGAGGGGGGAAGGTTGAGGGGGTAGTCACGCGGTGGGAGGAGGCAAAATGCGACCTTGTAACGAAAGCACATGTGCTATGTATGTAATGTTAACAGCAAGGTTTACCCTGAAAGAGTGTAGCGACTGTTTTATAAAATGTGTCTTTTTAAATACCGCTGTCCCTTTTTTTTCCTCCACCAGCTGCATGTGTTTCAATGATCACAGGATCTTCTCCTTCCCAGAGGCTAGTGAAGCTTAGAAAGAAAAAAAAACGCACTCGCGATGAAATGTTCTCCGAGCTCATGCTGTCCTCCCACACTGACAGAGCACAGACGAATGCGTGGAGGCAAATAATGTCAGAGTGCAGGAAAGCACAAAATGACCGGGAGGAGAGGTGGAGGGCTGAAGAGAGTAAGTGGCGGGCTGAAGACAGGGCTGAAGCTCAAATGTGGCGGCAGCGTGATGAGAGGAGGCAGGATTCAATGCTGAGGCTGCTGCAGGACCAAACCAGAATGCTCCAGTGTATGGTTAAGCTGCAGCAAAGGCAGCTGGAGCACAGACTGCCACTGCTGCCCCTCTGTAACCAACCGCCCTCCTCCCCAAGTTCCATAGCCTCCACACCCAGACGCCCAAGAACGCGGTGGGGGGGCCTCCGGCCAACCAGCCACTCCACCACAGAGGATTGCCCAAAAAAAAGAAGGCTGTCATTCAATAAATTTTAAAGTTGTAAACTTTTAAAGTGCTGTGCTTAAAGTGCTGTGTGGCATTTTCCTTCCCTCCTCCACCACCCCTCCTGGGATACCTTGGTAGTCATCTCCCTATTTGTGTGATGAATGAATAACGAATGCATGACTGTGAAGCAGCAATGACTTTATTGCCTCTGCAAGCGGTGATTAAAGGGAGGAGGGGAGGGTGGTTAGCTTACAGGGAAGTAGAGTGAACCAAGGGGCGGGGGGTTTCATCAAGGAGAAACAAACAGAACTTTCACACTGTAGCCTGGCCAGTCATGAAACTGGTTTTCAAAGCTTCTCTGATGCGTACCGCGCCCTCCTGTGCTCTTCTAACCGCCCTGGTGTCTGGCTGCGCGTAACCAGCAGCTAGGCGATTTGCCTCAGCCTCCCACCCCGCCATAAATGTCTCCCCCTTACTCTCACAGATATTGTGGAGCACACAGCAAGCAGTAATAACAGTGGGAATATTGGTTTCGCTGAGGTCTAAGCGAGTCAGTAAACTGCGCCAGCGCGCCTTTAAACGTCCAAATGCACATTCTATCACCATTCTGCACTTGCTCAGCCTGTAGTTGAACAGCTCCTGACCACTGTCCAGGCTGCCTGTGTACGGCTTCATGAGCCATGGCATTAAGGGGTAGGCTGGGTCCCCAAGGATACATATAGGCATTTCAACATCCCCAACAGTTATTTTCTGGTCTGGGAAGAAAGTCCCTTCCTGCAGCTTTTGAAACAGACCAGAGTTCCTGAAGATGCGAGCGTCATGCACCTTTCCCGGCCATCCCACGTTGATGTTGGTGAAACGTCCCTTGTGATCCACCAGAGCTTGCAGCACTATCGAAAAGTACCCCTTGCGGTTTATGTACTCGCCGGCTTGGTGCTCTGGTGCCAAGATAGGGATATGGGTTCCGTCTATAGCCCCACCACAGTTAGGGAATCCCATTGCAGCAAAGCCATCCACTATGACCTGCACATTTCCCAGGGTCACTACCCTTGATATCAGCAGATCTTTGATTGCGTGAGCTACTTGCATCACAGCAGCCCCCACAGTAGATTTGCCCACTCCAAATTGATTCCCAACTGACCGGTAGCTGTCTGGCGTTGCAAGCTTCCACAGGGCTATCGCCACTCGCTTCTCAACTGTGAGGGCTGCTCTCATCCTGGTATTCATGCGCTTCAGGGCAGGGGAAAGCAAGTCACAAAGTTCCATGAAAGTGCCCTTACGCATGCGAAAGTTTCGCAGCCACTGGGAATCGTCCCAGACCTGCAACACTATACGGTCCCACCAGTCTGTGCTTGTTTCCCGAGCCCAGAATCGGCGTTCCACAGCATGAACCTGCCCCATTAGCACCATGATGCATGCATTGGCAGGGCCCATGCTTTCAGAGAAATCTGTGTCCATGTCCTGATCACTCACGGGACCGCGCTGACGTCGCCTCCTCGCCCGGTATCGCGTTGCCATGTTCTGGTGCTGCATATACTGCTGGATAATGCGTGTGGTGGTTGATGTGCTCCTAATTGCCAAAATGAGCTCAGCGGCCTCCATGCTTGCCTTGGTATGGCGTCTGCACAGAAAAAAGGCGCGGAACGATTGTCTGCCGTTGCTCTGACGGAGGGAGGGGCGACTGATGACACGGCTTACAGGGTTGGCTTCAGGGAGCTAAAATCAACAAAGGGTGTGCCTGTACATCAAGGAGTATTTCAGGCAGGACTGCACGGAGGGTTCCAATAAGAAATGGTGCACCAAAGTTATCGTTGTTATTGGAACAAGGAGGTTAGCCTGGCCTCTGATTGATACATGGCTAGATTAACCTCGCTGCGCCTTCTCTGTGACTGACTGCAGTGTGATCTAGACAGGGGAGGAGGAAAATGAGTCCAAAACAAATCTGGTCTATTTCTTGTTCTGACCCACTCCATCTATCCTTTACATCTTTGGCTGGCAGCAGACAGTGCAGAAGGACTGCATGCCATCCACATTTCATGGCTGCTTGGCAGAAGATGGTACAGTACGACTGCTAGCCATCTTCATCTCTTGCCTGCCTGGCATAAGATGGTACAATACGACTGCTAGCAATCCTCATCTCTTGCCTGCCTGGCAGAAGATGGTACAGTACGACTGCTAGCAGTCCGTATCGCCTGCCCGCTCACCATAAGACGGTTCAATAGGACTGCAGGACTAAAGAGAATGACCTGGTCAAGTCACTCCAAATTTAGTCCCTGTGCCCATGTCTGCCCAGGCGTTCCCAGCCGACGTGGCCAGGAGCACCTCGGACATGACGAGGATGACTACCAGTCGTATTGCACCGTCTGCTGCCAGAAGGCAATGGGTTGCTGCTACTGTGCAGCAAAGCCGTACCGCGTCTGCCAGCACCCAGGAGACATAGGGTGACGGTTACCTGAGCGGGCTCCATGCTTGCCGTGGTATGGCGTCTGCACAGGTAACTCAGGAAAAAAGGCGCGAAATGATTGTCTGCCCTTGCTTTCACGGGGGGAGGGAGGGTGGGAACGGGGTCCTGACGATATGTACCCAGAACCACCCGCGACAATGTTTTAGCCCCATCAGGCATTGGGATATCAACCCAGAATTCCAATGGGCAGCGGAGACTGCGGGAACTGTGGGATAGCTACCCACAGTGCAACGCTCCGGAAGTCGACGCTTGCCTCGGTACTGTGGAAGCGCTCCGCCGAGTTAATGCACTTAGAGCATTTTCTGTGGGGACACACACACTCGAATATATAAAACCGATTTCAAAAAAACCGACTTCTATAAATTCGACCTAATTTCGTAGTGTAGACATACCCTTAGTTTAGGGAAAGAACTAGATGGAGCTACTATAAAGTAGGTGCATAACTATTCTCTGGGAACAGTTTTCCAGCCAGTTATCAGTGGTTCACAGTTAAGCTGGAAGGATATATCAAATGGGGTCCCACAGTGGTCAGTTCTAGGTCTGGTTTTAATATCATCATCAATGATTTAGATAAAGGCATAGAGAGTACACTTCTAAAGTTTGTGGACGATACCAAGCTGGGAGGGGTGTCAAGTGCTTTGGAGGATAGGATTAAAACTCAAAATGATCTGGACAAACTGGAGAAATGGTCTGAAGTAAATGGGATGAAATTCAATAAGGACAAATGCAAAGTACTTCATTTATGAAGGAACAATCAGTTGCACACATACAAAATGGGAAATGATTGCCTAGGAAGGAGTACTGCGGAAAGGGATCTGGGGATCATCATGGATCACAAACTAAATATGAGTCAACAGTGTAACACTGTTGCAAAAAAAGCTAACATCATTTTGGGCTATATTAGCAGGAGTGTTGTAAGCAAGACACAAGAAGTAATTCTTCCGCTCTACTCCGCGCTGATTAGGCCTCAACTGCAGTATTGTTCACCCTCTTTTTAATATATCAGAGGGATAAATACCGGAGAGGGAGAGGAATTATTTAAGCTCAGTACCAATGTGGACACAAGAACAAATGGATATAAACTGGTCATCGGGAAGTTTAGATTTGAAATTAGATGAAGGTTTCTAACCATCAGAGGAGTGAAGTTTTGGAATAGCCTTCCAAGCAAAGCAGTGGGGGCAAAAGACCTATCCGGCTTTAAGATTAAATTTAATAAGATTATGGAGGAGATGGTATGATGGGATAACATGATTTTGGCAATTAATTGATCTTTAAATATTCCTGGCAAATAGGCTCAATGGCCTGTGATGGGATGTTAGATGGGGTTAGATCTGAGTTACTACAGAGAACTCTTTCCTGGGTATCTGGCTGGTGAATCTTGCCCATATGCTCAGGGTTTAGCTGATCGCCATATTTGGGGTCGGGAAAGAATATTCCTCCAGGGCAGGTTGGAAGAGGCCCTGGAATTTTTTCGCCTTCCTCTGTAGCATGGGGCACGGGTCACTTGCTGGAGGATTCTCTGCTCCTTGAAGTCTTTAAACTACGAATTGAGGACTTCAATAGCATAGATATAGGTGTGAGGTTTTTTGCAGGAGTGGTGGGTGAAATTCTGTGGCCTGCGTTGTGCAGGAGGTCAGACTAGATGATCATAATGGTCCCTTCTGACCTTAATATCTATTAATCTATTGTGTCCAGTTCTGGGTGCCACATTTCAGGAAAGATGTGGACAAACTAAAGAAAGTCCAGAAAAGAGCAATACAAATGATTAAAGGTCTAGAAAACATGACCTATGAGGAAAGATTGAAAAAAATTGGGTTTGTTTGGTCTGGAGAAGAGAAGATGAGAGGGGACATGACAGTTTTCAAGTACATAAAAGGTTGTCCAGCTATACCGAAAGAAGAACAGGAGACACTTGATATGGATTTAATCAGGCCACAACTTTATTATTAGATGTCTGAGACTACCCAGCAGATAAAAGTATACAGTACCCTTGTTTATTCTGTAATTACACTTGGAGGGGGGGTGTCTTCCACCAGCTCCCCTCTTTTCCACCCAAGTCCCTCCAGCACATCTATTGCAGGGACCTTACCATACCAGGCAGACTTTTACCAGTTCACCCTCTTTTTCCATCCAGGTCCCTCCAGCAAATCCATTGCCAAGACCTTACCATCCACCACCCCTCGTAGGAGGGGTAAGGTGGGCAATAAGAAAGGGGGGTTGCCTACCTGCCATTCCAACCATAGGAGCCCCAAACCTCACACCATTCCGTTCCTTTAACCAGCACCTCCTTTTAATGTCCTTTACCAGGCCATTTATCTGGTCACTGGATGCCTTCCCTATGGAGTACCTGCACTGGACATCTGCCCCACACTCACCAGATAAGTTGCGACATATAGCCTACCACACTTTTTTTGTGCTCATCATAATAGGTCTTCCCTAACACCTGCTTTGGGGAAGGCAAAAAAAACCCACTCCACTGAAGCCAATATGGTGGTGAGGGAAAAATTCCTTCCCAGCCCCTCTAAAAAGGAGTGACCAGCACAATGCTCACAGCAAGTTCAAACCCCACCTGATAAGCACACCTCAAGGGGAGGGAGGATGGGTGCTGCCTTGCCTGCTGCGTGGAGAAAGGGGTTTCCAACGCCAAGACTTGCACCTCTAAAGTCTTCCACCCTTACATTCCAAAGGAATGAGTCCGTGCTGCAAAGTTGACCAATACCCACCTTTTTGCAGCAGTTTCTGAACTTGTTCCCCCCATCCCCTGCCATAAAGCACTGCTGCCTTCCTCCAGCAAGTCTGGACAATGTCCCCCCACCCCCGCCCCGCTTTAGGTGTGGTCATTGTTACAAGGAGGAGGGAGAAAATTTGTTCTCCTTAACCTCTGAGGATAGGACAAGAAGCAATGGGATTAAATTGCAGCAAGTGAGGTCTAGGTTGGAAATTAGGAAAAACTTCCTGTCAGGGTGGTTACGCACTGGAATAAATTGCCCATGGAGATTGTGGAATCTCCATCATTGGAGATTTTTAAGAGCAGGTTAGACAAACACCTGTCAGGGGTGGTCTAGATAATACTTAGCCCTCTCTTCATTTCAAGCATGCCTTTGTAAGCTCTGTCCTGGCAAAATCTCTCTCACCTCATCTCCTGCCTCTCTTCAATTGTTATAACACAGGGCAGAAATTTACACTTCTGCCCTCAATTTAATCTTCACCAAATCTCTTTTCACCTTTTTCTTTCATGCACTTCATTTCACTGAAACAGCTCATATTAAAGTCATCAGTGATCTTCTAGCTAAACCTAGCTATTTCTTCTCAATCCTAATTGTTCTCAATCTTGCTGTAACTTCTGATGCAATTGACCACTATCCTTCTTAAAACAATTCCTCCTTCTACCCTCCACCCTCTGCTATTCCATAACTCATTATTCACCTAGTTTTCTTTATTTTTCTGATCCCTTCTTCAGTGTCTCCTTAGGAAGCTTCTCTTCCCTTTCTTCTGTCTCACTACTCTCCTGAGCTGTGTCCTCAGTTTTCTTCTCTCCATTCCCTCTCCCTAGGTGATTTCATTTGTTTTCAGTTTGTATTTTCACTTATGCTCTGACTTCCATATCTAACACACTACACCTGTTCTCCAGCTAGTTATGCACCTCCAACTATTTCTCCTGGCTATTTCATCACGTTAAGATTAACATGAACCTGTTATTTTACCAAAACCTATCTTCCCAAATCATTTTCTTCTATTTTCCCTTCTTCATGACATCTACACACCCATCCTTACTGTTACCTTTCCAGACCATAGGTGGCAGCTTGCATGAAATAGAGAGGGAAAAGGTTATGAAAGTAAAAGCAAAGGCTTGATTGGCAAGAATCTGCAGGAAAGTTAGGGGAGAAATGAGGGCAGCACCATATATGGGAAGGCCTTTTATGTGAGGACAAGGACTCAAATTTGATATGATAAGAAAGCCAATACAGGTATTCAGAGAGAGGGCAGACATTTATTCAGAGTGAAACCTGGAGAATTTGCATACTAACAAATAAAGACTTTTATGCATGAAGTGTCAAAGCAGACAAGAGCTGAATGCTTTCTGTGGGATGCTCTCAACAACCACTGAGCACGAAGATAAATGATTCAGGAGGAATTATTTAAAAAAGAATACAAAACCAAAAACCACCCCTGAAAAAAACAGACAGACAAAAACAAACAGACCAAAAAACGGAATGAACATGATGCTTGTAAACCATCACACTGTTCACTCTTCATACATGATATATCACTTACCTTCTCACCTTTGGTCTGTGTTCTCTAAATAGATTATAAATTCCCTGGAACAAGGAGCTCCTCTAACTCTCTTTGTACAGTGGGGCTAATCTAGATTGAGGGTTCTAGGGACTACTATAATAATAATAATTAATAATAATAAATAAGAAGAAGAACATCAGAGGTAAGTGAAGAATATAGCTTATCTAGAACGATATAATGGGTATATATTTGTGATAGTTGCTGTTCTAAGAATAGGAAATCCTGCAAATAGCATGATCAGGTCAAATACCACTCTACTGTAAATGCTGATTTTATATTTTAATGCTGCCCACTATACTACACTCAGAAATAAAAGTGGGAGAAGTTAGAGATTAACAAGGTTCAACACTCAACAGTATAAATTAAAAGAAAGTGGCTTTATACTTTCTAGGAAGGAGTCCTCAATATCATTCTGAATGGACCCAATCCAGCAAGTTGCTGAAAACCTGCCAATGGGTTTTGAGGCCATTCAGCATCTCACAGAACATGCTTAGCCCCTTGCTGCAAAGTGATGCCTGAGTATCTTGATACAAAATATAAAGAAACATTCTGGTCTTTATATTGTTGAGTGCTGATCCTTCTTGATATGGTAAGTGTGAACTTCACTTCTTCAGAGTAAGTCACACAGTGGGTAGTATTTAATACCAAATCAACATTTACAGCAAGATGGGTATTTGATTGGCTAGGAATTGCACATATAGCTAGTATGTGCTGAATTACCCTATTATTTTGGTTACTCTGGTCTCCAGTTCCTACCTGTTTGCTGTATGCAACTGTTTATCTTGTCTTTTAGACTGTAAGTTCTTTGGGGGCAGGGACTCAGACTTTAAGGTCAGAAGGGACCATTATGATTATCTAGTCTGACCTCCTGCACAATGCAGGCCACGGAATCTCACCCATCCACTCCTGCAATAAACCTCTTCTCTATGTCTGAACTATTGAAGTCCTCTAATCATGGTTTAAAGTCTTCAAACCATGTGTATTTGTACAGACTCATTGTGTATTTGTACAGTGCCAAACACAACAGAACTGTACCCTTGAGGTCTCTGGATGCTACTGCAATATAAATATTTAATAATAATCACCTATCTTTTCTGGAATTCTAAAGAGAATTAAACCAGTATATTCTGGGTCTGGTGACAATCCACCAAAATGTCCTTCAGGATTTGTGTATACTTTGTTCCATACTCCATACTGGAGCATGAAGATGATATTTTTAGGACTTTACAGACTTTGTCAAAGAGTTCACCAGTTGATTCCACTTGCCTGCTGTGGGATATTTTTAAGACCTCTGTTGTGAATCAGTGGAAATAGTTTGTGATTTACTTGCATAATACACTTGTAAGTTCCATGATTCTCTTGAATGTGTTGAGGCAATTTGATTCATAGCAGAAACATGTTTTGTAGTTTCATTTACAAAACAATCACAAAAGGTTTCTATTTCATATTTCATTTCCTTCTGTTTTTCTATATTAATGTTTTGATTTTTTTTAAACAAGTCCATTGAGGCCTAGGCTGCTATCCCTGTACCCCTACTCCCATCCACCAAGTCCACTGCACCAGTCCTCTGTTTTCCTGTGGGACTTTCCACAGAAGAATATGATATTGGCCTTTGCTCCAAATCTCCTTCCACAATACCATCAATTACCCAGGACAGCATTAGTAGGGGTTATGTTTCAAAGAGGTATTTGGACATTTAGAAAATGTTATAGGCAGGTGGGAAGAATTATAGCAACAATTTAAATGGAAACAAAATGCTTAAAACACTTTTTAATGGTGGGAGTAGGGTTGATGAGCCAGATTATGCTATTTTTAACCCAGATGAGGATCAAACCCAACATGGTATCTATGAAGTCACCCGCTTCTCTAGATTTTTTTTTAAGGGTGTGGTGCTGCAGTCACTAAGGGCAGATTGCTGAGCACCCTGGCCCTGATCCAGCAAATCACTTAAGCATGTGCTTAACTTTTAGCCTGTGAGTAATCCCATTGAAGTCAATGGTTGGTTCTAAGGCAGGCAAAGCTGTCATTGGATTTCCATGGATGTTCTGCTTTCCTTGGGATTGAAGGACTTTCAGTTACAAGCAAAATAAATATAAAGTATTTTATAATGTTTCATTTAACTGTAAGTGCAACTGCTATAAAGTGAATATTTCTTAATACTACAAAACATAGCATACAATGAAAGAATCATAATCCTGAAAGATTGCTCAGAGATGGCCATTTATCTTCTGGCAGCAGCTTGTATGCCACACTGATATCTGCAGGATCTCCCTCTTGCTGTTCAATGGGTAGTGCTCCTAAGTCAGTAATTTTTTGTGCTAGTAAGATATCTGGTAGTAATTTAAAGACTACTTTAAAAACATGTGGGGTATATGAGTGGATAAATCTATAAATATTTATGCCACTAATCACATTTCATAATTCAGTGATAAAGAATGTATTTTATATTCACAGGCCATATTTTTAAAGGCAGATTCCTGATGTCTGTACTATAAAATTAATGAGCATTTCAGACCTACATTTTCTACTTATCTGGGTATTATTATTTTGCCCCTCTCCCCCTTACTGAGCCAGGTATTCGCCATAGAAGTACCTAGATAAGAACGTATATTTAAAATAGAAATAAAACTCTCTTTCTCTTGGGCCTTGGTTACATGGGAAAGTTTTTTTTCAGTAAATCTTTAGTTGTTTTGGCATGAACTGCCTTCTGACCACACACAAGTTTATTAAGAACATATATCTGGCATCTTGTCCTGCTTTAATTAACCTGTTTTGGAAATGGTATAGTTCTATTCTGGAATGAGGTTATACTGGGATAAAGGCCATGTAGACTCATCCACATTGCAGATTAACTATACTGCTTCTGGCTGTCCTACTGCTATCCCACACTGCATTACTTCATACCTGTTTCAGCCTGTTCTATTTACCTGTGTGCACTCTAGTGCTCTCTGGTCAGCTTGACCCAATGTCACCTCCCTGTTTAAATGCTCATGCACACAGTCAGGCAATTTCAGCTCATGGCAAATTCACACACTTGGCATCCCATGCCCATTATTACAGCCATCCCCCCATGCTTCTGCATGTTTCTGCCTGAAGATCCTGGATGTCCGTGCCCTCTGGGAAAATGAGCCTGTCCAGAAGTGTTCTATGGAGAATAGAAATTCCCCTTCATGGAGGATTTTGAAATTTCAAAATTTGTTTTCATTCAGATTAGGAATGAAACCCCAAAATTTTAAAAGTCTCTGTCAAAGAAAATTCCAAAAAAGTTAACTTTAGACAATTGAAACATCTTATTTTTATGCGGATGTTTTGTTTTATTATGTTATAGCGCTGTCAAGTGATTAAAAAAATTAATCACAATTAATCACACAATTAATTGCGCTGTTAAACAATAATAGAATACCATTTATTTAAATATTTTTGGATGTTTTCTACATTTTCAAATATATTGATTTCAATTACAACACAGAATACAAAGCAACATGTACAGTGCTCACTTTGTTTATTTTTTATTACAAATATTTGCACTGTAAAAAACAAATAGTATTTTTCAATTCTTCTACAATAAGTATTGCAGTGCAATCTCTTTATCATGAAAGTTTTACTCATAAATGTAGAACTATGCACCCCAAACCCCTGCATTCTAAAATAAAATAATGTAAAACTTTAGAGCCTACAAGTCCACTCAGTTCTACTTCTTGTTTAGCCAATCACTCAGACAAACAAGTTTGTTTACATTTGCAGGAGATAATGCGGCCTGCTTCTTGTTTACAATGTCACCTGAAAGTGAGAACAGGCATTTGCATGGCACTGTTGTAGCAATATGCCAGATGCGCCAAAGATTCATATGTCCCTTGATGCTTCAACCATCATTCCAAAGGACATGTGTCCATGCTGATGATGGGTTCTGCTTGATAACAATCCAAAGCAGTTCGGACTGACACACATTCATTTTCATCATCTGAATCAGATGCCACCAGCGGAAGGTTAATAGTCTTTTTTGGTGGTTCGGGTTCTGTAGTTTCCACATTGGAGTGTTGCTCTTTTAAGACTTCTGAAAGCATGCTCCACACCTTGTCCCTCTCAGATTTTGGAAGGCACTTCAGATTCTTAAATCTTGGGTTGAGTGCTGTAGCTATCTTTAGAAATTTCACATTGGTATCTTCTTTGCATTTTGTCAAATTTGCAGTGAAAGAGCTCTTAAAATGAACAACATGTGCTGGGTCATCATCTGAGTCTGCTATAACAAGAAATATATGGCAGAATGTGGGTAAAACAGAGCAGGAGACATACAATTTTCCCCAAGGAGTTCAGTCACAAATTTAATTAACACATTATTTTTCAATGAGCATCATCAGTATGGAAGCATATCCTCTAGTACAATGGCTGAAGTATGAAGAGTCATATAAATCTTTAGTGCATCTGGCACGTAAATATCTTGCGATGCCAGCTACAACAGTGCCATGCGAACATCTGTTCTCACTTTCAGGTAACATTCTAATTAAGTGGACCGCATTATCTCCAGTAAATGTAAACAAACTTGTTTGTCTGAGCAATTGGCTGAACAAGAAATAGGACTGAGTAGACATGTCGACTCTAAAGTTTTGCATTGTTCTGTTTTTGAGTGCAGTTATGTAATCAAAAAAACCTTCATAAGTTGCACTTTCCTGATAAAGAGATTTCACTACAATACGTGTATGAGGTGAATTGAAAAATACTATTTCTTTTGTTTATCATTTTAGAGTGCACATATTTGTAATCAAAAATATAAAGTGAGCACCGTACACTTTTTCTGTGTTGTAACTGAAATGAATATATTTGAAAATACAGAAAAACGTCCAAAATATTTAATACATTTCAGTTGGTATTCTAGTATTTAACAGTGTGATTAATCTATACTCTTAACTCCCTGACTTCAGACAAATGTCTGCAAAAATCTAGGTACTTGCAGTACACTTTTTGTTACAAAAAAAAATAGAAAAGATCATAATGGACATTTTGACATGCACATTTCAGGACAAAACAGTCTTCTTGGGATTGTCTGTATAGGTGTCTGATTTCTTTTCACTCATGTACCAGTTGTAGGGGCACTTGAAAGGTCCTTGGGAATAGAAGGAGGCGTGCCATGTGGGGGCATGCTATAAGGCTTTCTTCCGGCAGCTCACGGAAGCTACTAGATCGCATGCCCTGATTCTCATGGGTGACTTTAATTTTCCTGATATCTGCTGGGAGAGCAATACAGCGGTGCATAGACAATCCAGGAAGTTTTTGGAAAGCGTAGGGGACAATTTCCTGGCGCAAGTGCTAGAGGAGCCAACTAGGGGGGGGTGCTTTTCTTGACCTGCTGCTCACAAACCGGGTAGAATTAGTGGGGGAAGCAAAAGTGGATGGGAATCTGGGAGGCAGTGACCATGAGTTGGTTGAGTTCAGGATCCTGACGCAGGGAAGAAAGGTAAGCAGCAGGATACGGACCCTGGACTTCAGGAAAGCAGACTTCGACTCCCTCAGGGAACGGATGGCCAGGATCCCCTGGGGGACTAACTTGAAGGGGAAAGGAGTCCAAGAGAGCTGGCTGTATTTCAAGGAATCCCTGTTGAGGTTACAGGGACAAACCATCCCGATGAGTCGAAAGAATAGTAAATATGGCAGGCGACCAACTTGGCTTAATGGTGAAATCCTAGCGGATCTTAAACATAAAAAAGAAGCTTACAAGAAGTGGAAGGTTGGACATATGACCAGGGAAGAGTATAAAAATATTGCTCGGGCATGTAGGAATGTTATCAGGAGGGCCAAATCGCACCTCGAGCTGCAGCTAGCCAGAGATGTCAAGAGTAACAAGAAGGGTTTCTTCAGGTAGGTTGGCAACAAGAAGAAAGCCAAGGAATGTGTGGGCCCCTTACTGAATGAGGGAGGCAACCTAGTGACAGAGGATGTGGAAAAAGCTAATGTACTCAATGCTTTTTTTGCCTCTGTTTTCACTAACAAGGTCAGCTCCCAGACTGCTGCGCTGGGCATCACAAAATGGGGAAGAGATGGCCAGCCCTCTGTGGAGATAGAGGCGGTTAGGGACTATTTAGAAAAGCTGGACGTGCACAAGTCCATGGGGCCGGACGAGTTGCATCCGAGAGTGCTGAAGGAATTGGCGGCTGTGATTGCAGAGCCACTGGCCATTATCTTTGAAAACTCGTGGCGAACCGGGGAAGTCCCGGATGACTGGAAAAAGGCTAATGTAGTGCCAATCTTTAAAAAAGGGAAGAAGGAAGATCCTGGGAACTACAGGCCAGTCAGCCTCACCTCAGTCCCTGGAAAAATCATGGAGCAGGTCCTCAAAGAATCAATCCTGAAGCACTTGCATGAGAGGAAAGTGATCAGGAACAGCCAGCATGGATTCACCAAGGGAAGGTCATGCCTGACTAATCTAATCGCCTTTTATGATGAGATTACTGGTTCTGTGGATGAAGGGAAAGCAGTGGATGTATTGTTTCTTGACTTTAGCAAAGCTTTTGACACGGTCTCCCATAGTATTCTTGTCAGCAAGTTAAGGAAGTATGGGCTGGATGAATGCACTATAAGGTGGGTAGAAAGCTGGCTAAATTGTCGGGCTCAACGGGTAGTGATCAATGGCTCCATGTCTAGTTGGCAGCCGGTATCAAGTGGAGTGCCCCAAGGGTCGGTCCTGGGGCCGGTTTTATTCAATATCTTCATAAATGATCTGGAGGATGGTGTGGATTGCACTCTCAGCAAATTTGCGGATGATACTAAACTGGGAGGAGTGGTAGATACGCTGGAGGGGAGGGATAGGATACAGAAGGACCTAGACCAATTGGAAGATTGGGCCAAAAGGAATCTGATGAGGTTCAATAAGGATAAGTGCAGGGTCCTGCACTTAGGACGGAAGAACCCAATGCACAGCTACAGACTAGGGACCGAATGGCTAGGCAGCAGTTCTGCAGAAAAGGACCTAGGGGTGACAGTGGACGAGAAGCTGGATATGAGTCAGCAGTGTGCCCTTGTTGCCAAGAAGGCCAATGGCATTTTGGGATGTATAAGTAGGGGCATAGCGAGCAGATCGAGGGACGTGATCGTTCCCTCTATTCGACATTGGTGAGGCCTCATCTGGAGTACTGTGTCCAGTTTTGGGCCCCACACTTCAAGAAGGATGTGGATAAATTGGAGAGAGTCCAGCGAAGGGCAACAAAAATGATTAGGGGACTGGAACACATGAGTTATGAGGAGAGGCTGAGGGAGCTGGGATTGTTTAGCCTGCAGAAGAGAAGAATGAGGGGGGATTTGATAGCTGCTTTCAACTACCTGAAAGGGGGTTCCAAAGAGGATGGCTCTAGACTGTTCTCAATGGTAGCAGATGACAGAACGAGGAGTAATGGTCTCAAGTTGCAGTGGGGGAGGTTTAGATTGGATATTAGGAAAAACTTTTTCACTAAGAGGGTGGTGAAACACTGGAATGCGTTACCTAGGGAGGTGGTAGAATCTCCTTCCTTAGAGGTTTTTAAGGTAAGGCTTGACAAAGCCCTGGCTGGGATGATTTAACTGGGAATTGGTCCTGCTTTGAGCAGGGGGTTGGACTAGATGACCTTCTGGGGTCCCTTCCAACCCTGATATTCTATGATTCTATGATTCTAAGTGCCCCCTTACACTAACCCAAATGGCAGGCCATCCCCCATCCCTCCAACCACACCCCATCTCCTCCCCTCCCCTCCCCCCCCCCGGGGACAAGAATAGTTTTGACTCCTTCACCTATGCATTTTTATAAGCCCTTCAACAGGAACATGAGTGCAGCCAACAACTTATGAAGGAGTTCCGCCACAGTTCAATTGCACTGGTATGGTGCACTGGTATGTTCAATCAGCAAAGGTTTTTACTGTGTAAAACTTGGCTCAACAAGCTTATTGAGGTACAGGTCTCCCTAATAACATCAATTCCTAATAAAATCTTTATACAAGCACATTGCATTCTTTTCCTCCATTACATTCATTTCCCACCACTTCACAATGCTCTCAAAGTAGGAGTTAAATGCACCTGACCCTATTTCCCTGACCAACTGGGACACCTATAGAGGCATGTTCTCCATCTAGTCATAATGCACAGACAGTCTTTCCCTTTGTCTCAAAGATGTTGTTGAAAACACAGCAAGCACCTATCACACTAAGCAGATGTTGTATAGATGCCTAAAGCCTTGCTATGAGGTACCTCTACCTTCCCTTCAGTCTTCTAAACATCCTGCCATTCTGCAGCTGCTCAGGTTACAGTTAAACAGCTCTCTTCTTGTGCCCAATAATAGGTTTCATAAGCCAGGGAAGCAAAGGTACACTGGGTCTTCCCAAAGGATAGGAGGAATCATCAGGCCATTAATGTCCATTGTGGTCTTGGGAGCAAAAGTTCCCCTTTCATTGTTGAAAACAGGCCACAGTTTCTAAAGATTCCAGCATCATGGACTTTCCCAACCACCCCACATTAATACTGGCTAACCTTCCACAGTGAGCAACCAGGCCTTGCAGCAGACACTCCTGCTGATTAATTCTAAGGGATGGTGTGTTGGTCTATGAACAGGCACATGAGTTGCATCAATGACTCCAATACAATTTGCGAACCCCAATCATGCAAATCCATCAATAACCGACTGTGTATTGCCAGACTTTATGACTTATGGCAGCACTGCCCTCTCAATAGCAGTGTGCGCCTGATGAAAGCCCTGATTGTGGATCTACCAACACCAAATAGGTTATTTATTGATCAACAGCAATCAGGGATTGTGAGCTTCCTGAAGGTGTTGGCCACACACTGCTCCATAATTAGGAATATCATATTACTGCAAAGTTCTGGAATGAGCTCTGTCCAAGTCGCTAGGAAAGTAACCTTCCACATCTTGAAGTCCTGCAGCCATTCTTGGCTATTTCAGTCCTACATCACTATCCTGCTGCACCAGTTACTGGTAGTTTGTGGAGTCCAGAAGCAGCTTTCCACCAAGTCAAGCTGCTAAAGGAAAATGTCCTACAGATGTAACTGATCAATTTCATTCTCTTCTAGCTGCATCACTGCAGCATCACCATGGCAGTGTCCCAAAGCTTCTGGCTGTGTGACTGCAAATACATGTGGACCAGCCTGTTCATATTAATCACAGTCAGGATTGTGCTGTTCATACTTGTTTCCTCTGTGCTGCCTGACAGCAGTTTGAAAATGGTGCTTCCTCAGCAAAAAACAGATGAATGATAGGATGCAAAGAGAAGAATCACAGGAGTCTGTTAGCTTGAGACCTCCCTGCCCTCCGCCCCAAACCCCAGAATTCCAGTAGGATCTGATAGGCATCTCATAATGCGTTGTGAGAAAAATTCCAGAATACATAGAGCCTAGTGGCAGAACATTGCCTTATGGGATATAATCAGGATCAGTTCATGCAGCACTTCCCAAAATAGCTAGCGCTGTATCATTATCTTAGTGTTAAGGGGTTTTTTTGTGTGTGTGTGTATGCATATGTATGTTTTGGATAGGGTAGCGGGTAGGAAGATGTTAAGTCCTTCCTGTGGGGCCTGGAGTTGTTATTCGCAGTGTCCCAATAAATCCTTTGATTTCTGCAAGAGAGTATTATAATGTCTGCCCAAAATGCTGCCCAGGACTCACTGTGGGATTTGCAATTCAATCCTGTTGAACTCTGAAGAGTCACTGTACATTGTGTAAGTCACAGTAAGTTCTTACACAAAATATAACTCATTATGCATGAAATAATTGGAAGATCTTAGTATCCAGAATGAGTAGAAACAGAATAGTGCATGACAACCATTTAGTAGAGATTTCATGTATAGAGAACATGAGTAAAATATAAGTAGTTTGTAGTAAAGTTCAGCAATTAATGAATATATTATATAATCATCCTATTTAAAAGGTGTATGTAAAATCATTATACTTACACAGTTAAGCACTCAAAATTCAAAGTTAAGATTATAAAAGCAAGTTTAATCCTGCCCCAAGTAAAAATGTATTATGGCAGATTCTTTAATGATACAATCACCTGATATTTCTCAAATTATTTAATATCCTTGTTTTTTCCATAGTCTAAAAAAACCCACACAGTCTAATACTGTGTTTTACTCAGCGTTTGTCAGATTATGTGAAAGTCACCAATATAAAAGATGCACAATGAGAGAATAACCTCTCCAGTGAGAACCCCACGGCAGAACAGAAGGCTGGAGCCAGGGCTGGGGGTTGGGAGGAAGAAGCAGAGTGGGGGGGGGGGATCTCGGGGGAAGGACCAAGTGGGGGCAGGACCTAATGGAGGTGGGGCCACAGTTTGGATACTGGTGGCCTCCCTCCTTCTTGGGAGCTTCTGGCGCTCCATAGGCTCCCCAAAGGAAAGACTTACATGCCGCCTATGGCACTAACCTAAATAGAAAGCTAGCTATTAATTTAGAAACTGAGTACACTTCTTCAGTTAAACATGTTCAGCCATTGAAGCACTTCTATAATTATCTGCCTCCCCGTGGAAATGATGTATCTTGATGCTACTATAAATGATTTAAATCACTCACCTGGATCTGGAATCAGTTGTCATATTCTCTCTGTATGCAGCTTTTACAGAGCCAAATTCAGCTTGGGTTAAGTAGCTACAATTCCCATGAAGTCAGTGCAGTTATGCCTGACTACACCAGGGCTGCATTTTGTCCAGTTAGCTTCCTTCTAACAAGGACTTGTTGAAAAGTGAACTTTATAGGCCAGATCCTGACACATGAAATCCCCTTTCTGCTGCATTGGAGGCAGTTTGGTGGCTGTTTAAAGCTGACATAGTTTAGAATATGGACAATTGAAAATCAGTCCAGGGAGTGCAAATGGCTCCTTTATTTAGTGTTAACTAGGATTTCAATAGTATTATGAGTCACACTTCATTTGCTTTCTACTATGCCATATAATTAGTGTGACAGGGCAAGGCCAGATGGCTATAGAAAAGTAGTAGGAGATAGATATATTAGCTCCAGGCTAAACAAATCCCTGGTACCAAGATAAGTGAAATGGAAGCTGCTCCAGGTAATTAAGACACCTGGGGCCAATTAAGAACTTTCCAGAAGGCAGGGAGAACACTAGGTTGATTGGGACACCTGAAACCAATCAGGGGCTGGCTGAAACTAGTTAAAAGCCTCCCAGTTAGTCAGGTGGATGTGCATGTCAGGAGCTGTGGGAGGAAGCTGTGCTGTTGGAGAGGCTGAGTAGTACACACCATATCAGGCACAAGGAAGGAGGCCCTGAGGTAAGGGTGAAGTGGAGCTTGAGGAAGTGAGGGCTGCTGTGGGGGAAGTAGCCCAGGGAACTGTACATGTCATGTTTCTAAAAGGTCAGCTACCATAGCTGATACTATTAGGGTCCCTGGGCTGGACCCCGGAGTAGAGGGTGGGCCTGGGCTCCCCTCCCTCTTTGCCCCCTGATTAATCACTGAGACTGGGAGACAACAGAGACTGTGCAAGGAAGGATAACTTCTCCTCACCTCCCTCGCTGGCTTATGATGAAAATGGCTCAGTAGACTGTGACCCTTGTCTCTAGAGAGAGAAGGGTTACATGGAGGGTCATAGTGAGCCTCTGAGCCTAGCAAAATCTTCCAGGAAACGTGGGACCCACGGAGGCAAGGACAGAGCTTTGTCACATTAGGTAGTGCTATATTTGCTTATTTGGCTAAAGTTAAATTCATAAATCAGAAGTTGCACTACCCCTATAATCAGAGCCTAGACATCTAGTGGAAAATCTTATTGTCAATATAAAATCAGTGTCATTACTTGTACTGGGCTGAATCATAGAATCATAGACTTTAAGGTCAGAAGGGACCATTATGATCGTCTCATCTGACCTCCTGCACAATGCAGGCCACAGAATCTCACCCACCCACTCCCGTGACAAACCTCTAACCTATGTCTGAGCTATTGAAGTCCTCAAATCATGATTTAAAGACTTTGAGGTGCAGAGAATCCTCCAGCAAGTGACCCTTGCCCCACACTGCAGAGGAAGGTGAAAAAACCCCAGGCTTCTGCCAATCTGCCCTGGAGGAAGATTCCTTCCCTATCACAAATATGGCGATCAGCTAAACCCTGAGCATGTGGGCAAGATTCACCAGCCAGACACCCAGGAAAGAATTCTCTGTAGTAACTCCGATCCCACCCCATCTAACCTCCCATCACAGGCCATTGGGCATATCTACTGCTCATAGTTGAAGATCAGTTAATTGCCAAAATTAGGATATCCCATCATATCATCCCTTCCATAAACTTATCAAGCTTAGTCTTGAAGCCAGATATGTCTTTTGCCCTCACTGCTTCCCTTGGAAGGCTGTTCCAGAGCTTCACTCCTCTTATGGTTAGAAACCTTCATTTAATTTCAAGTCTAAACTTCCTGATGGCCAGTTCATATCCATTTGTTCTTGTGTCCACACTGATACTGAGCTTAAATAATTCTTCTCTCTCCATGGTATTTATCCCTCTGATATATTTATAGAGAGCAATCATATCTCCCCTCATCCTTCTTTTGGTTAGGCTAGCCAACCTCTTTGAGTCTTCTTTCATAAGACAGGTTTTCCATTCCTCGGATCATCCTAGTAGCCCTTCTCTATATCTGTTCCAGTTTGAATTTATCTTTCTTAAACATGGGATACCAGAACTGCACACAGTATTCCAGATGAGGTCTCACCAGTGCCTTGTATAACGGTACTAACACCTCCTTATCTCTACTGGAAATACCTCATCTAATGCATCCCAAGACCACATTAGCTTTTTTCATGGCCATATCACATTGGCAGCTCAGAGTCATCCTGTGATCAACCAGTACTCTGAGGTCCTTATCCTCCTCTGAAGTCCCAGAGTTGCCTGATATGGGCTAGGGATTTGAACTGGGGTCTTCCACATCCCAAGTAAGTGCTCTAATCACTTGACTCTTCTGGGGGGCAGTGGGGAAAGGGGTTCACTCTTAGATCAGAGATTCCATCCTGCACCTGAGCACTCTTACAAAGAAAAGTTTCATAAAAACTGACACATTCCTGTGAAAAGATTTTGTTTCTGTGAATCAGCTTTTCTTACCAAAAAAGTTTTGTTAGAAAATTTCCAATCAGCTCTAGTGGGCAATAGCAGATGCTTCAAAGGATAGTGCAAGAAACTCCATTGTGAGCAGGTAGTTAGATATTAGTTTAAGTCCTGAAATAAGAGATTTAGTATCCCTTCCAGAATTTACAGCCATTAGTGGACAGCATTCAGTGCAGCTACACCAGTCCAGTGCAACCTTAATTTAAGTATCTGGGGCTATCAGTAACTTGCCATGACTTTTTCTCACAGCCCATGATGCTTGTTTTTTCTGCCTGGCCCATGAATTTTGCAGAGGACAGTTACATGGTGGAGAGAGAAATTTTTATCCTGAGAATCGCCTCTACATAGCCTCACCACTGCTTTTTCCATAGATTTATTCCCTTCCACATCACACCGTATATAGGCCAAAGAATCTTGGAATGCAACTGAATAAGGATGTAAGAATTGCTTGGCACTGCTGAACTGTGAGATTGTTAATATGGCATGTTACATTGTTGTTGAACCGTGAAAAGAAATTAATGATTGAAAAGATTACCCTGTAACCAATTTCAGCAAAGTGTCTTTACTATGCAACAATTGGAAAATGGAAGGAAATATCCTAGGCATATCTGCCAACATCTTCATGCAAAAACTCAGCAAATCCTAAATGTGCATAAATTGAATTAGGTGTATTGAGCTTGATTTTAAAATGTTGATTTTGGCCTATAAAGCCCTAAATGGACTGGGACCTACCTACCTATGTAAGGGACAACCCCAGTTACAATTAGCAGAGATGCTTGATCTAAAAGCCCATTGGTGTAAGAGAGAGGGGGCACCTGTCAGGGTGTGTCTGGTAGGGCCTGAGACTTTGGAAGTCACTTTCTCCTCAGGTCCACAACAGATTAATTTTTGTTAGCCTTTGGGACATGTTGCCAGGTCCGTCTCTTGTCCCTTGCCTGTGAGGAGGAGATGGATGTTGGATATAGCTGGTAGCAGTGATGTGAGACTCCGGGGATTTGTGAAAGGTCTATTAATTTCCATTATGTTTATGTGTTGATGGGTTATTAGACTTGAGCTGGGGGCACTGGTGGGTCTGTTAGTTTACTTAGTGTAATTTTAGAAGATTATACACGGCAATGGTGGGAATCCTGCAGCCCACAGGCCGCAGGTGGCACGACAGGCTAATCTGCTGGCAGGCCACAAGACAGTTAGTTTACATTGACCGTCCGCGGGCATGACCGCCCGCAGCTCCCAGTGTCCGCAGTTCACCGTTCCTGGCCAATGGGAGCTGTGGGACATGGCGGCCAGCACATCCCTGCAGTTGCCCACAGGTTGCCCACCACTGATCCAGGGCATCCAGAGCATAGGCTGGTGCTCTTTTATTATAGCTTGAAAAATCTAAATAAATCATCTAAACTGGGGCTGTGTTCTGATTGCAACCTGTAGTGTGGAAAGACAAAGCTTCTTTTTACATCAATGGGGTTTACACTGGAGTCTCAAATAGGGATAAACACCACTGGTGCAAATAGTAGCTTTTCCTGTCTATACTTAAGGTTGCATTGGTAGCTACGTTAAATGCTGGCTATGGATGGCTGGAATAAGGGCAAATCCCCAGTCTTGGCAAGGCCTTGGAATAGTTGCTGATAATGCAGTGACCCTCCAGCCAGTGGAAGAGCAGTGGCTATGTGGAAAGTGGGGTTGGAGAAGATACTCTGCTGTTGGTGTATCCAGCAATATTCTTGGACTCTTGGTGGTGGGCAGGATCAAACCTGGGACCTCCGGAGCTTAGTGCATGAGCCTCTGCCGCATCAGCTAAAAGCTCTCTCTCTCTCTCCCTCCCTTCCAATGGGACAGAAGATGTGTGGGTTACACAAGTTTTGGAACTGGACAAGGTCCAAGAGATTTTTGGGACAGAAGTTGTACCTGTTTCTTCTTGCCAGGCAACAGGGAGAGTTGTTTCCACCTGGATGAGGAAGTTGACTGCCAGGGATAGGGGACGGACATACTCCAGATCCGTCCCAAAGATCCAATTCAGACAGCTATTGTGAGGATCCAGAGGTTACCTGTTAGTAGAGTTGTTTTAAGAATAAAATTTGTCCCATGATGTTAGAAAAAATAATACAAAGGTGATTGCTTTTCCCTTTCAAATTATTTGACAAATATTTCCCTAGGAGAGTATTATTATCTGTCTGTTTTCAGCTGTGGTTCATAGGTCTTTCCCATAGTGAGTTTCACTTTAAAGCACAGGCAGATTTAAAAATGTCTCTGGTAGATGTCACACACCTTTTTGATCTGGCCTTGATGGCATATTGCCAGATTTGAAAAAGCACTTTTGTTGTAGTGAGTATATATATTTTGTGATACACCTGGTAGTCTTCTATGCAAATATATTCAACACAGCATGAAATCCCTAAACTGCTAATTCCCATTTCAACTTTGTACTTGTCAGGTTACTGTGAAACTAGTCCCAAAGTGTCCCAAATAGGCTAGTCTATGTAACTGATTCGCTTCTGACAACTGCCATTTGAAATTCCCAGACTTGTGAGGAATAAATACCACTTGCTCTTTGGAAGCTTCATCATTATTAGACTAATTAGCAATCAGTCTTGTAGCTTTGCTACAGAATCCCATCAGTTTGTTTTCACATTATCTGCACAAAGCAGAAATGAAAACCTCTTTCTTCCTGTAGCAGTTATCATTCTTTTCACAATGTAGCCAGCTATCAGTGCAGGGAACACTTGATCTGGCTTTGCTTAACTTTGTTTTGAGTTTCTTCTAATGAAATATTTACATGAACAAAGGATTATCATTAGTACGTTTCCATTTTACCCATTTATTTCTTTATATGCTGCAGATAAAAGTCTACATAAGGACACTGACAAATGCTAGAATACGTGCTGTAAACATAAAATGAAAGAGCCTCAGATTTAACATGCTTTTCATCAATCTTTTTTTCAACATGAGCTTCCTGTATGGAATGTAAAAGAAACTGGGCCTGTAGGTTTTGTGGAACAAAAGACTACCAGCAACTAAAAAGAATTTATTCACACTAAGCACTAGAAAAGATTAGAGAGTAACAGCCGTGTTAGTCTGTATTCGCAAAAAGAAAAGGAGTACTTGTGGCACCTTAGAGACTAACCAATTTATTTGAGCATGAGCTTTCGTAAGCTACAGCTCACTTCATCGGATGCATACCGTGGAAACTGCAGCAGCTACTCTATTTAAGCCTAAATTAATAGTATCCAATTTGCAAGATGGAGACAGGCCAGTCCTTGCCTACAGGCAGCCCCGCAACCTGAAGCAAATACTCACCAACAACCACATACCACACAACAGAACCACTAACCCAGGAACTTATCCTTGCAACAAAGGCCGTTGCCAATTGTGCCCACATATCTATTCAGGGGACACCATCACAGGGCCTAATAACATCAGCCACACTATCAGAGGCTCGTTCACCTGCACATCCACCAATGTGATATATGCCATCATGTGCCAGCAATGCCCCTCTGCCATTTACATTGGTCAAACTGGACAGTCTCTACGTAAAAGAATAAATGGACACAAATCAGATGTCAAGAATTATAACATTCATAAACCAGCCGGAGAACACTTCAATCTCTCTGGTCACGCAATCACAGACATGAAGGTCGCTATCTTAAAACAAAAAAACTTCAAATTCAGACTCCAGCGAGAAACTGCTGAATTGGAATTCATTTGCAAATTGGATACTATTAATTTAGGTTTAAATAGAGACTGGGAGTGGCTAAGTCATTATGCAAGGTAGCCTATTTCCCCTTGTTTTTTCCTACCCCCCCCCCAGATGTTCTGGTTTAACTTGGATTTAAACTTGGAGAGTGGTCAGTTTGAATGAGCTATTACCAGCAGGAGAGTGAGTTTGTGTGTTTATGGGGGTGGGGGTGTGAGAAAACCTGGATTTGTGCTGGAAATGGCCCACCTTGATTATCATGCACATTGTAGGGAGAGTGGTCACTTTGGATGAGCTATTACCAGCAGGATAGTGAGTATGTGTGTGTGGTTTTTGGGAGGGGGGCGAGGGGGTGAGAGAACCTGGATTTGTGCAGGAAATGGCCCAACTTGATTATCATGCACATTGTGTAAAGAGTTGTCACTTTGGATGGGCTATCACCAGCAGGAGAGTGAATTTGTGTGGGGGGTGGAGGGTGAGAAAACCTGGATTTGTGCTGGAAATGGCCCAACCTGATGATCACTTTAGATAAGCTATTACCAGCAGGACAGTGGGGTGGGAGGAGGTATTGTTTCATATTCTCTGTGTGTATATAAAGTCTGCTGCAGTTTCCACGGTATGCATCCGATGAAGTGAGCTGTAGCTCACGAAAGCTCATGCTCAAATAAATTGGTTAGTCTCTAAGGTGCCACAAGTACTCCTTTTCTTTTTGAGAAAAGATTAGTTGTCTGTTAAATTAAGTAATAAGGTTGCCAACTTTTACTGAAGCTATTCCAGGAGATTTTTTCCCCAACATGATTTTTTCCCCCATTTTCTTAAAATATCCTATTAAAATCTCCCGGATTGCTTTCAATAGTCACTGGGAGATCAATGCTGATTCCGGGAGACTCCAGGCCAATCCTGGAGTCTACTTACTGTAAGTAGTCTACTTACTGGCTCTAATTCAGCAACGCGCTTAAGTGTGTACTTAATTTAAAGCATGTGATTATGTGCTATGATGAATAGGAATGTATTTAAGCACATCTTTAAGTCCCACTGAAGTCTGCAGGTGATATCCTGGCTCCACTAAAGTCAATGGCAAAATTCCCATTGACTTCAGTGGGCCCAAGTTTTCACCCAATTAGTATGTCTACACTGCAATTAAAGACCTGTGGCTGGCCTGTGTCAGCTGAGACTAGGGCTGAAGACTAGGCTCTGGAACCTGTCAGGGGGAGGATTCCAGAGCTTGGGCTCCAGCCCTTGTTTGAACATCTACACTAGAATTAAACAGCCCCTTAGCCTGAGCCCCTTAGCCTGAATCAGCTGACAAGGGGCAGCCAGGGGTTTTTAATTGCAGTGTAGTTGTATCCATTGTGATTTAAGCACATGTTTAAATGCTTTATTGAATCAGAGCCATTACAAGCTTTTCTATTATAAAAGACCCTCAAGCAAGGAACTTAGAGACTCAGTTGTGTCATTTACGCCCCCAGCCCAAGGAGGCAGGAGTGTGATGCTAACCTATCCCATGGGGAGCAAGGAGGAACTATGTAAAGTGCCAGCCAGAATCTCAGTGCACTTTCTCCATCTTGCACGCTCGCTTAAAGACCTGTCACAATTTGGCCCTAAATAATCTCCATCCTAACTCTTAAATAAGAGGACACCTTTACTCAATCAACTGTTCCTCCACTGTAGCTCTGGCTATTCCGTTCCCACCTTTTGGCCCTTGTGTAGACATTTTATAGAATTTAATAGAAAGTTTTATTTATTAATCATCCCTGTCTTACAGAGCTTAATTGAAAATGTTATCCCTACTGTCACGGTTCCTCCCCCACTCTGAACTCTAGGGTACAGATGTGGGGACCTGCATGAAAACCCTCCTAAGCTTATCTTTACCAGCTTAGGTCAAAACTTCCCCAAGGTACAAAATATTACATCCGTTATCCTTGGACTGGCCGCTACCACAACCAAACTAATACTGGTTACTGGGGAAGAGCTGTTTGGACGCGTCCTTCCCCCCAAAATACTTCCCAAAACCTTGCACCCCACTTCCTGGACAAGGTTTGGTAAAAAGCCTCACCAATTTGCCTAGGTGACTACAGACCCAAACCCTTGGATCTTAAGAACAATGAAAAAGCATTCAGTGTTTTACAAGAAGACTTTTAATAAAAAATAGAAGTAAATAGAAATAAAGAAATCCCCCCTGTAAAATCAGGATGGTAGATATCTTACAGGGTAATTAGATTCAAAAACATAGAGAACCCTTCTAGGCAAAACCTTAAGTTACAAAAAAGATACACAGACAGAAATAGTTATTCTATTCAGCACAATTCTTTTCTCAGCCATTTAAAGAAATCATAATCTAACACATACCTAGCTAGATTACTTACTAAAAGTTCTAAGACTCCATTCCTGTTCTGTCCCCGGCCAAGACGACTACAGACAGACACAGACCCTTTGTTTCTCTCCCTCCTCCCAGCTTTTGAAAGTATCTTGTCTCCTCATTGGTCATTTTGGTCAGGTGCCAGCGAGGTTACCTTTAGCTTCTTAACCCTTTACAGGTGAGAGGAGCTTTCCCCTGGCCAGGAGGGATTTCAAAGGGGTTTACCCTTCCCTTTATATTTATGACACCTACTATACAACTATAGGACTGTTATAAATAATTGATATCAAACTTGATTTTGAGTTTGTAGAGTTCACTCTGGCCAACATTTTCAAACCTGTGTATCTAAATTTAAATTCCTTAATACTTATTTAGGTGCCAAAATATAAGTGGACTAATTATCAAAGGTGCTGAGAACCTGCAATTCCTATTGACTCAGCTGGGATTTGAAGGCACTTAGACCTTTTAACAATTAGCCCACTTATATTTAGGTAACTAAATACAAATTAAGGACCCCAAATTTAGACACACAGGTTGGAGAACATTTTGATCTATAGGTGTAGGGTGGGATTTTCAGAAGCGCTCAACTTGTCTAACTCTGCTTCTGGGAAGTCAATGGTAAAATTTGCAGAAACCTCATGGAAACAGAGTTCTACCAACTCAGAGCACTATTAAAACCCCACTCTTAATCCCTTCTAATTTTTATGACATTTCTTCAAGGGGAGGAATGAAGCTTTGATATCCAGGGTGACAGCTAGGATTTCCAGGCTTGAAGGAATGAACTTGAATTTGTTTAGTGTTTAAAAATATAAATATAAATTATTACAAGGTTTATTATTATTAACAAGGTCACCGGCGTAAACTCACCAATGTTAATATAAATATTTCAGTCACATTTGCTGGCTTGTTCCACTGTTTTTCTCTCCATTTTTTCTGCTTGTTCACCTTTTCCTTTTTCCACTGCCCTTATGCTATCATTAGGTCCTGATTATCTCCCCCACCTCTGTGTTTCTCCTCTGAGTTTTTATTTCATTCCTCGCAAGGAAATTCAAAAGGTTTTCTTAACAGTGCTGAAGAAAATAGCCAGGGACTTTTCTTATCTTTATGATACTCGGATTGGATAATGAAGCCCCACATGTCCTAACAGCACTCCCCCTGCTGGTTCTTAGGGAATGTAGCAGAAGGCTGCCTGCGGCTGTCTCCGTACTGCCCATGCTCTACTTTCTCTTCCTGTGCAGTTGCAGACTGGAAGTAGAGAGAGCCTCTGACGATGGTGCTGGTAGTCCTTGAGGTCTGCTTTATAACCCCTCCCCCTATAGGTCAACTTATTAACACTAGTCAACACCTTCTTAGATTCCAAGCCCAGAAGGTTCCACTGTGATCACCTAGTTTGACCTCCTGTATAAACAGGCCACAGAACTTCCCCAAAATAATCCCTAGAGCATATCTTTGAGAAAACCATTAAATGTTGATTTAAAAGTGGTCAGTGATGGAGAATCCACCACAACCCTTGGTAAATCATTCCAGTGGTTAATTATCCTCACTGTTAAGTGTGTGCCTTATTTCCTGTTTGAATTTATGCCTTATTTCCTGTTTGAAGGTTCAACTTCCAGCCATTGGATCATGTTATAACATTCTCTGCGATACTGAAGAACTCATTATTAAAAAATTGTTCTCCATGTAGGTACTTATAGAGTATGATCAAGTCACCTTAAGCTTCTCTTTGTTAGACTCAGTCTATTTAGGTTTTCACTGTAAGGCATGTTTTTCTAATCCTTTAATCATTCTCATGGCTCTTCACTGAACCCTTGTCAGTTGGTCAACATCATTCTGGAATTGTAGGTACCAGAACAGGGCACAGTATTCCAGCAGCACTAGCCCCATTGCCAAATACAGGGGTAAAATAAACTCTCTACTCCTACTCAGTTTCCTCCTGTGTCATTTTCATGAGTATATGAGAATAAAAATATAAATTCCCTCCTTTAATAACCAAGATGAGGAATATGACACAGTATTCATTGTTTATATAATGGCACTGTATGCATTATTTATATAGTTCTGTAGTAGGAAATTTTTCTTTACACTATTGCAATAGGTTATTAATTTATACAAACTGAGGGCATGATCTCATTGTCTTTATTCAGGTAAAGTTCAAGATGATGATACAAAAATTAATTAATTGGGAATAAACCCTGTATTCATTACTATGCTTACATTAACTACGGACTGAGTAAGAGCTACAGGAGTGGGCCCTGGAAAAATTGATTCTCCATTCAGGCATAATTCTCACTGCAGGTAGGTAGACAGATCCTGGGAACAAAGTATTCACAATTCAAGAATAATGAAAATGTGTAAGTTTTGTCTTTAAAAGTTCTTTAACGCTGTCTCTGTTTGTGTAAAAATGTTAACATGTACAGCTGTGCTAACATCTCTTTTCTCAGAGTCTGTGTTTAACTTTAAGTCTGTGTAAAGTGGCATTATAAAACCTCCTTTTGCTGCAGCATCAATTTATCAGCTGACTTGCCTGCTGTGTTGTGTACAAAAATTATACAAACCCCAACACAACACTATACTATGTTTTGGCCTCTGTCAGCACAAATGAGGGAGTAAGCACTGCTTTACTGCCACTGAGTGACCCACATTGTACACTGAGTTCTCAGAGTGTCAGATTGTCTTCACTGGCTTGAAAAGTCTACAAGAGTTAGTAAAAGAAAAAAAGAAAAAAGTATCCCTCTTGAATTCTGCTCCCTGCTGATGCAGATTAGACCTATCAGCTTTTGTCATAACCATAAGGGTAGCCTAAAATTCCTCCTTACCTATAAGGGGTTAAGAAACTCAAATAACCTTGTTGGCACCTGACCAAAGGAACCAATGGGGACAAAAGGTACTTTCAAATCTGGGGCGGGGAGAGGGTTTGTTTTGGGTTCTTTGTTTCTGTGGCTATTCTCTCTTGAGACTGAGAGAAGCCAGACAGAAATCAATCTTCTCCAACCCATCCTAATCCAAGTCTCCAATATTGCAACCGGTATAGGTAAGCCAGGCAAGGCGGATTAGTTTATCTTTTGTTTTGCTTGTGAATTTTCCCTGTGCTAAGAGGGAAATTTATTCCTGTTTTCTGTAACTTTAAGGTTTTGCCCACAGGGGAATCCTCTGTGTTTTGAATCTGAATACCCTGTAAAGTATTTTCCATCCTGATTTTACAGAGATGATTTTTTTCCTGTCTCTTTTTTTTAAATAAAATCTTTATTTTAAGAACCTGACTGATTTTTTCCATTGTTCTAAGACCCAGAGGTTTGGGTCTTTGATCATTTTGTACCAATTGGTTAGGCTATTATTCTCAAGCTTCCCCAGGAAAGGGGGTGTAAGGGCTTGGGGGGATTGCTGGGGGAAGAGGAACTCCAAGTGATCCATGTGGGTCCCCACGTCTGTACCCTAGACTGTACTGGAGAAAAAAGAGCTTGTTTCTTTCTTTAAATGAATTAAAAATCTCCCTCCCTTTCACTCTTTTTACAGTGTTAAAAATTACTCATACTGCCTCAGCTCTTCACTCAACCATCAGCTAAAACCAAAAGAAGCCAGCTGATAGGTGGAATGTTTCATAGTGATGTGTGCTTGTCAGTGCAAAACAACAGGATATTTCTGTGAGGTCAAGGGTTAGTGGCACACAGTATAAATCAACCTTTCATATTTCATTAAAATATTCTTCCTTAACTTACCTTCTACCGAGAACTGAGGGCCGAACACCTCCTTCGGGAGTGGTGGAGATGACGTTTTATTTTATATATTTTTTAAAAAATTCAAACTGCAAAACAACTGCAGACTCACCCCTTTTAAGCATGTATGGCAGGCACTTTTTTTATACTATTTTGCTTGCTGCACACATTGTTCATAACATTTTCCCATGTTAAATTGTAACGATTTAATTGCCAATGGACCATTTCAGCCTAGAGACAGACAGGCACGGTCCCATTGACAAAAGTGAAATGCCCCTGCTTACAGTAGGACTGAATTTGACCCAATGTCTGAAGGACCCATAGTACTAAAATCGTGTCAAAGTGATACAATTCCTACATTGCATGGAACAGTGACAGGGACCGCGTGAGATCTGAAGAAGCGGTGCACCCAGTACATTCTCAATAGATCTTCCCCCAGGGTAAAGGCATTTCCATTGCCTTTGCAATGTGAGCAAAATTCCCTAGACTAGCAGTTCTCAAACTTTAGCAACCCTAGGACCCCCCATTTTTTGGCAGAACCTCAAGCCCCCCACTCAGCCCCAGACCCCACCCCTACTCCACTCCTTTCCCCAAGGCCCCATCCCCACTCCTCCCACTCCCTTCCAGTGCCTCCTGCACACCACTGAACAGCTGTTCCCCTGTGTGCAGGAGTTGCTGGGAGGGAGGGGGAGGAGTTGACAGAGGGAGGACTTGATCAGCAGGGCCCATGGACCCCCTGGATTAGCCTTGCAGACCCTGGGGGTCTGCGGAGCCCAATTTGAAAAACACTGCCCTAGACAACCAGGGGACATGAGCACTAACTGGAATGATGACCTTTCCAGCTAACAGTGAGAACTGCTGAAATGCATTCCATCCTTGTCCTCCCTTTTGCTTAAGTCAAGTATTTTTCCTATGAGATCAAAAATGACATCAGTGGAATGGACAAGGGACTTTGTTGGGAGAAAGAGGCATAAGGATAATGGAATTGAAGCTGGTGGTTACTGTTTGGTTAGGATGAGTGGGTTGTATGGTGGAAAGTGGACATAAGGAATGAAATTTAGGGAGAGGGAAATTAAGAATGTTTGTTTATTTTGACAGACAAAAATATGTAACTAATAAGATGTGCCTGTTCATCTCCCTGATTGCTGCATATATATGTTGTATCCTTTTGCTCCCTTATCATCTGTCTTCGTCTCTTTAGTATGTGAACTCTTCTAAGCAAGGACTATGTTTATATCTCTGTTTGGAAAATACTCAACAACTTTTGAGCTTCATCACAATCTAGGGGCAAGTGTCTACACTGCAGCACTGGGATGATTTAGTTGGGGATCGGTCCTGCTTTGAGCAGGGGGTTGGACTAGATGACCTCCTGCGGTCCCTTCCAACCCTGATATTCTGTGATTCTATGGTGGGTGCAGCTGTGCCACTGTAGTGTGCCTGGTGAAGACATGCTATGCTGATGGCAGAGCGGTCTCTTGTCGGCATAATTATTCCACCTGAGCGAGGAGTAGAAGCTATGTTGGTGTGAGAGTGTCTCTATATGATGTGATGTATAAATGAAGTAAAAATCTTAAATGAACCAACCTGTACCATAGAATCTCTATGGATAGTAATTCCATGCTCTAATAATAAGGATATAGCAGTAGGGATATATTACTGACCACCTGACTAGGCTGGTGATAGTGACTGTGAAATGCTCAGGGAGATTAGAGAGGCTATAAAAATAAAAAACTATCAACTATCCCCATATTGACAGGGTACAAGTCACCTCAGGACAGGATGCTGTGACAGCGTTTCTTGACACCTTCAATGACTGCTTCTTTGTCTTATCTATTTATATGATGGGATGTCTACCCCACATGAGGAAGCAAAGGATTAACAGGAGTCTGAGAGCTCAGTTAGTCACTGTGCTGCACCGGGCGGGCATGTCAGGGTGGGTTCGTTATTAGACCTGCCTGGGAAGAGCTGTGGCTTTTTTATAAAAGAAGGAAATGAAAGCTATGTGGGAGGTTCAGGACAGGGACCTAAGACAGAGAAGCCCAGAAAAGAGGAGGAGGTAAGGAATTCCCTCTCTCTGGGAAGGGTCTGGGGAAGGCCAACTGAAGAAGACCAGAGGGATGGAATTAATCCCTGTGGTAGGCCCTGGGATGGGGGCAAGGCACAGAGGCACAATACTGAGGGGTTGGCTTTCCAGCAGAGAAAGAAGGAGCTGGGAAGGGTCTAAGTAGAAGCCAGAGGCCTGGTAACCAGAGGAGAGTTTGTGTGAAGTACAGACTGAAGGGAAGCAGCACAAGGCGCTGGGAGGTAGGAAGTGGCTCAGTGTCTGAAGGAGCAGACCTAGCGACTTAATACAGGGACCAGAGCAAAGGGTGGGCTTGGATTCCCCACCAGCAGTGAGTAAGGGGTATACAAGCCTGACAGAAGAACTATTGAGCCCAGGGCGGAGCTGAAGACCGAGCCTCAAGAACAGGCATCTGATAACCCGGAAGCCCTGGACAGAGGGCCAAGTCACAAGAAGAGAGGGACCATTGTGAGATCAGAGCACCCATCGGCCAGACGTGCTACATAGAAAGCTGCTCGGCCAGGCCCAGCTACAAGGGGCACCCTGTAGTGTCAACCTTTCTACACCTGTAAATCATCTGGCTATGGGTTCCGTGTAAGTAATGACTAATAATAAATAGGTTTCAGAGTAGCAGCCGTGTTAGTCTGTATTCGCAAAAAGAAAAGGAGGACTTGTGGCACCTTAGAGACTAACCAATTTATTTGAGCATAAGCTTTCGTGAGTTGCATCCAATGAAGTGAGCTGTAGCTCACGAAAGCTCATGCTCAGATAAATTGGTTAGTCTCTAAGGTGCCACAAGTACTGCTTTTCTTTTTTTAATAATAAATAGTTACAGTATGAATCACACCATCCTATTACATTTCTGTTTTTGACTTGTCCATAAATGCTATTAGAACTAAAAATCACTTAGGATCAGGGCTTTGTCACGTCAGTCCTTCGTTAAACCAATTTTGCTCCTGCCAACTGTGCCAGGAAGCACTAAACTGCATATCAATATCTGAGACGAATCACAATCATCCATTTGAGCAGCCATTTAATACACCTTCAAGCTGTTGATTGAAAAGTTCCCTCCTTCCCCCAATAATAAATGAAATGTAACACACAAGCTCTTCTCACTTTGTACAGTGAAAAGCATTCTAAATTAACACCAGATCTGGATTTCATACTGAATGATCTGGGCAGAACTCAAGCTGGAAGCATGTATCTCCTTAAACCAAAGTATCATTAGTACATGCTTTCATCGGAGGGATCATAAAACACAGGCAGAGGCCAACAGAAACTCCCTGGAGCCATTTGTCTGGAAAGGCACATTCTGGAAGGAGTCTAGAGGGAGACTTTTTGAGAATTCTCAAGGTTGCAGCTCAGGTTTCCTGGGAATCCCTGTTCCTATGGCTTTTTCCTGGCACTGTTCCCTGCCAGCTCTACATCCCTTCTGGTCCCTCAGCGCAGTGGGGAAAATGCAGCTAAATAGTTGCCTCTTAACACCTGTGGAGTTCTGAGTAATTTATTCTCATCAGCATTTTTTATGCAGAAGAGGAACACAGGGATAACAGTAGTAATCTTGTAGTAATTTATGGCAACCCTATGCACACTTTAATGATTTCTGCTGAACAGGGTGTGTGTGATACACTTATATGTATTTTAGGTTTGGATTTAATACATACCCACAGGGAGGTATGGGAATGTTTCATGTTTAATGTACTTCATCTAAAACATCAATAATAAATAAATGAGAGGGGGGGGGAATATAAGGAAAGAGCATTCTCAGAAGGTCCCTGCCTATGGAAATGACCATTTAAGTTGTTCTTAAATAACTCAAAGTTTAAATAAAAGGCAACCAGTCCCACCCAAAATCTCTCCCCTCCTACCAGAAAATGTGGGGCAGGACCAGGGCTGAAAGTAATTTAAAGGACTTCCTAGTATGCCAGAGTCCTGAGCAGGGGTGTGGCCTCAACCAGAAGGGGTGTGGCCTCAACTGGAAGAGGTGGGGCTGTGGCTGGGAGCCCAAGGGCCTTTAAATTACCCCAGAGCTGCAACCCAGCTGCAGAGTTGGCTAGGAGCTCGGGGGCGAATTAAAGGTCCCCAGGCTCCAGCCGCTGGTACTGCAGCGGAGCTCTGGGCCCTTTAAATTACTGATGGAGCCCTGCTGCCGCTACCCCGAGGCTCTGGCAGCGGGCTCAGGCAGGGCTTTAAAGGATCCAGGGCTCCCCGCAGCGGCCAGAGCCTCGGCCCCTTTAAATCACCACCCAGGAAGTCGGTCCAGTCCGATCCGATCCGGTGTACCGGCCCTTGTGTACTCCGGACCGGCTTACTTTCACCTCTGGGCAGGACCCTTGTAGCAAGTCTAGGGGCTGATTTATAAGCACTTTCCCAGTCCAGGAGATGAGACCTAGGTCAGTAGTGACAGGAGCATGGCCAGATGGGGAGAGCCCAACCAGATCATCTACCTGTGGGTCACTAGACACCTTGAGTCTTCCTTTACTCCTCAAGAACACTAGGACCTGAAGCCACCCGGAGCGCTATTAAAAAGCTCCTGCCTCCAGAAGTGCAAGACCTGTAGCAATAGTGATGGGAGCATGGGCACACATTTATTGTTCCCTGAGACAAGCCCCACCCCTGTCATCAGCAGGTAATAGAGGGGTTGTGAGGATGGCAAGGGAAAGACTCGGTTAGAGGGTATTTGGAAGTAGCAAAGTGAAAAAGGATTACCATGTAAATGATGGTGGAGGATTATCAATTATTAGTTGTGAGTTAATACAGGGTATTGGTTTATTATCTAGACTCTAGAGGTTTTTAAATAATTTTTTTCTTCATCTCCTGTGTTTTGCTGTTGTCTGTTTAGATTGTAAACTCATCAGAGCAGAGACCAGCCCCGCTAAGTGTCTGAAATACCAAACATACTGTTAAGGGCTATCCAGCTTTAAATTCTATTAATTACTCAGAGCAAACATGGATACCCATAAGTCCCTTTGACAGGGCTTAGTTTTCAAGTGGCCTCAGTTAATGCACACACAAGTTATAAAAGCAATCACTTATGCACTGTCATCTGTCTGTTCACATGAAGTGTGCAAATCCCCATTTGTAATCAACCTGCATACAAATGAGGTCTTTGTGGTAAGCCAGACTCTTACGTTCATTTTGAATTTGCCAACCCAATTTTTTAAAAATTTTTTGTGCTACAGGCCATTTTCAGAAGACTGAACTGAGGAAAGTGATTAAACAGCAGGTGATAGTGTGCCAAAAAATAAATAAATCAAGGGCAAATTTGTGCATATACAAATAGAGGCCATATTTTGAACACTTGGCCCACAGTCTTGAGAATTTTTTTTTGTAAATAATTAATTTCTGTATCTTGTATTTGCTTTTAAACAAGGCTTTTATGTCCGTTTACATAAATAGAAATCTAAGTCTGAGCAAACTAAACTCCAATACAGTTGGGATGAGTTATGCGAGACACTTCTGTAATGTTGAGCACTAGGAATGTAGCCATCAGGGCAGCTGTACAAAAGCAGCAGAACATTATTTATTTATATTTACAGCTTCTGAAAGAGTATGCTAGGTACTTTGCCAAACACAAAAAAGATATCTTTGCTTGGGGCCAGATTTTTAGGGGTATTTAGGCAACTACAGACCACCTGGCCCTTAATGTCTACATTTAGGGAAGACTCGGTAAGTGATGCTCTTATGCTAAGAGTTACAGCAATATCTTGACTATTTCAGCTTGACTGAAATATACCGTGTGGTCTATTTGTTTGGGGGGCCACGTGCTGAGCCTAATGGCCTGCGAGGCAAGGCTGAGAGCTTCTTAATGAGGCTCTGATCCCTAAGACCTTTAGCACTCATCAACCCTTAACCAGGGCCAGGGCTACTCAGGAAGACCAGGGCTTTAAAAAGCTTGCTCCACAGTGACTTGAGGAGCTAGCAAACAGGAGAGTTTCACAAGGGAGTCTAGAGGGGGAGTGTGAGGGTGGGCTAGATACATTTAACATTCTTTAAACTTAAGCCAAAAACACCCCCTGATAAAAACAAAACACCAATAAAGGAACAAGCTGCAGGAGTAAAAAGAGAATTCAGGCAGAAGTTCAGCAACAGAGTGGGGGCTATCCTTGCACCCAGTGCAGCATGTATGATTACCTGTCCTGTGGGCAGGTGGCATATGTGTGCATTTGGTGCAGGGAGCTTATGGCTCTCAGAGACCGTGTACAGGAGACCAGAGTGGCTGAACTGGAGGAGCTAAGGGAGACCGAGAGGTACATAGATGAGACTTTCTGGAACACACTAGAACAGTCCCACTCTGGTCCGACAGCCTCTGTGCTGTTGAGGAGGATGAAGGGCTCAGGGAAGGAGAACATCCAACTGGAGCGAGGGAAACAATGCCATAGTTGGGACCCTCCTTCCAGATGATGATGTGGTATCCTCTTGCCCTGAGGATACCTCTCCAGGGGAGGGAACTCCAGTTAATAGGAAGAGACAGGTAATAGTTATGAGGTATTTGATCATTAGAAACATAGATAGCTGGTTTGCGATGACTGGGAGATTCGCAGGGTGACTTGTCTGCCTGGTGTGAAGGTTGTGGATCTCTCGAGACATCTAGACAGACTTATGTGTAGTGCTGGGGAGGAGCTGGTGGTCGTGGTTCATGCAGGTACCAAGGACATAGGGAAGGATAGGAGAGAGGTCTTGGAGACCAAATTTAGGCTGTTAGGTAAGAGATTGAAGTCCAGAACCTCCATGGTAGCATTCTCTGAAATGCTTCCAGTTCCATGTGCAGGGCCAGTTAGCCAGGCAGAACTGCAGGGGCTCAATGCGTGGATGAGATGATGGTGTAGGGAGGAGAGATTTGGATTTATTAGGAACTGGGGAAACTTTTGGGAAAGGGGGAGTCTATACAGGAAGGATGGGCTCCACTTAAATGAAAATGGAACCAGATTGCTGGCACTTAACATTAGAAAGGTTGTAGAGCAGTTTTTAAACTAAAGGCTGAGGGAAAGCCGAGAGATATGGAAGAACATGTGGTTTGGACAGAGACATCCCTTAGGAGAGGATCTATTGATGGAGATTCTCTATGTCCTAGTAAGGAGGAGAGGATGGAAGATGATAAAATATGGGTAGGATCTGATAAGAAAAAGTCAAATGAAAAAAAGTCCCATTCAATTACATCATGTAATGGCAGACAGCTAAAAAGTGACAAGTTTTTAAAGTGCTTATATACAAGTACTAGAAATCTAAATAATAAGATGGGTGTGCCCATAATAGAGTGCCTCGTATTAAATGAGGATATTGATATAATAAGCATCACAGAAACTTGGTGGAATGAGGATAATAATGGGGCACAGTAATACCAGGGTACAAAATATATTGGAAGGACAGAACTGGTCATGCTGGTTGTGGGGAATGGCACTATATGTGAAAGAAAACACAGAATCAAATGAAGTAAAAATCTTAAATGAACCAAAATGTACCATAGACTCTCTATGGATAGTGATTCCATGCTCTAATAATAAGGATATAGCAGTAGGGATATATTACTGATCACCTGACTAGGATGGTGATAGTGATTGTGAAATGCTCCAGGAGATTAGAGAGTCTATAAAAATTAAAAAAACTCAATAATAATGGGGGATTTCAACTATCCCCATATTGACTAGGTGTATGTCACCTCAGGACAGGATGCAGAGATAAAGTTTCTTGACACCTTACATGATTGTTTCTTGGAGCAGCTAGTCCTGGAACCCACAAGAGGAGAGGCAATTCTTGATTTAGTCCTAAGTAAAGCACAGGATCTGGTCCAAGAGGTGAATATAACTGGACTGCTTGGTAATAATGACCATAATATAACTAAATTTAACATCCCTGTGGTGGGGAAAACACCACAGCAGCCTAACACTGTAGCATTTAATTTCAGAAAGGGGAACCACACAAAAGAAAGTTAGTTAAACAGAAATCAAAAGTGAAATCCCTGCAAGCTGCACGGAAACTTTTTAAAGACACCATAATACTATAGAGGCTCAATTTAAATGTATACCCCCAACTAAAAAAACATAGTAAGAGAACCAAAAAAGTGCCACTGTGGCTGAACAACAAAGTAAAGGAAGCAATGAGAAACAAAAAGGCATCCATTAAAAAGTGGAAGTTAAATCCTAGTGAGAAAAATAGAAAAGAGCATAAATTCTGGCATATTAAATGTAAAAATATAATTAGGAAGGCCAAAAAAAGAATTTGAAGAACAGCTAGCCAAAGACTCAAAAAGTAACAGGAAACATTTTTTGAAGTACATCAGAAGAAGGGAGCCTGCTAAACAACCATTGGGGCCACTGGATGATCAAGATGCTAAAGGAGCACCCAAGGACGATAAAGCCATTGCGGAGAAGCTAAATGAATTCTTTGCATCGGTCTTCATGGCTGAGGATGTGAGAGAGATTCCCAAACCTGAGCCATTCTTTTTAGGTGACAAATCTGTCCCAGATTGAGGTGTCATTAGAGTAGGTTTTGGTAAATTGATAAATTTAAAAGTAATAAGTCACCAGGACTAGATGGTATTCACCCAAGAGTTCTGAAGGAACTCAAATGTGAAATTGCAGAACTACTAACTGTAGTTCGTAACCTATCATTTAAATCAGTTTCTGTACCAAATGACAGGATAGCTAATGTGATACCAAGTTTTAGAAAGGGCTCCAGAGGTGATCCCGGCAATTACATGTCAGTAAGCCTGACTTCAGTACTGGGAAAAATGATTGAAACTATAGACATATAGATGAACCATATGTTTTTGGGGAAGAGTCGACATGGTTTTTCTAAAGGGAAATCATGCCTCACCAATCTACCAGAATAATAAGACAGAAAATATCATATTGCCTCTATGTAAATCCATAGTACGCCCACATATTGAATACTGCATGCAGGTGTGATCATCCCATCTCAAAAAAACATATATTGAAAATAGAAAAGGTTCAGAAAAGGGCAACAGAAATGACTAGGGGTATGGAAGGCTGCCATATGAGAGAGATTAATAAGACTGGGACTTTTCAGCTTGGAAAAGAGACAACTAAGGGGGAATATGATAGAGGTCTATAAAATCATGACTGGTGTCAAGAAAGTAAATAAGGAAGTGTTATTTACTCCTTCTCATAACACAAGAACGAGGAGTCACGAAATGAAATTAATCGGCAGAAATTAACAAACAAAAAGAAGTATTTCTTCACACAATGCACGGTCAACCAGTGGAACTCTTTGCCAGAGGATGTTGTGAAGGCCAAGACTATAACAGGGTTCAAAAAAGAATTAGATAAATTCATGGAGGATAGGTCCATCAATGGCTATTAGCCAGGATAGGCAGGGATGGTATCCCTAGCCTCTGGTTGCCAGAAGCTGGGAATGGGCGACAGAGAATATATCACTTGATGATTACCTGTTCTGTTCATTCCCTCTGGGGCACCTGGCATTGGCCACTATTGGAAGACAGGATACTGGACTAGATGGACCTTTGGCCTGACCCATTATGTTACGAATTACACTCGTAGGTCACATAAAAGTTCGCTCCGAGGCTGAGACGCATTAACCAGACAAGTAAAATGCAGAGTATTTCTCAATGAGACAAGTTTAATAACGCTTAAGCATGGTAGCCCCTCGCTAGCGGGGGGGGGGACCCCAAAATGCCGATTTACCCTTCCTTATATACACTGATTCATCACGACCCATCCTCGTGCCTGATCCCTTACATCCAGGTCAAATTACGACCACAACAGCTTTGTTACAAAGTTCACCTTACATACAGACTATTATGCATCAAGTATCAAATCACATGCTGAGACCTGTTAACTTTTCCTTAACAATTATGACCATTCTTATGTTATGTTCTTAATAGGACCACTTGATTACATATTTTAGACATGCGCATGTCTTGATAGTTATTCTCTAATACAATAAGCTAACAATGAACATTAATTCATTACAATATACTAGTCAGTAATTTCATTTAAAACAAAGTCACACATAATGGCCAATACAGCCTGTTGCTGAATGCTGCAATTTATAGTTTACGGGCCAATGCCAAAATGAAGTAATTAGCATAACTAAGTCTCTCCTACTTTCTTTCATCTGCTGACATTCCAGCACAACTTTTAACTGGTCCCCAAAGTGCAATATTCACTATCCCAATCAGCAATATGAAATGAAATGTGAAATTCTTAAAGCCCAGTGCTGATTCTTTCCTTTTGATTTTAACATTTAAATCAAACAATGTTTGTTATCAAAGTCTGGATTCATAACACTTTAATTATCTATAACCCCATTTGAAGTATACTGTACTAATTAAGCAGCGCTATTGTCATAAATATAAAGGGAAGGGTAAACCCCTTTGAAATCCCTCCTGGCCAGGGGAAAGCTCCTCTCACCTGTAAAGGGTTAAGAAGCTAAAGGTAACCTCGCTGGCACCTGACCAAAATGACCAATGAGGAGACAAGATACTTTCAAAAGCTGGGAGGAGGGAGAGAAACAAAGGGTCTGTGTCTGTCTGTAGTCGTCTTGGCCAGGGACAGAACAGGAATGGAGTCTTAGAACTTTTAGTAAGTAATCTAGCTAGGTATGTGTTAGATTATGATTTCTTTAAATGGCTGAGAAAAGAATTGTGCTGAATAGAATAACTATTTCTGTCTGTGTATCTTTTTTGTAACTTAAGGTTTTGCCTAGAGGGGTTCTCTATGTGTTTGAATCTAATTACCCTGTAAGATATCTACCATCCTGATTTTACAGGGGGGATTTCTTTATTTCTATTTACTTCTATTTTTTATTAAAAGTCTTCTTGTAAAACACTGAATGCTTTTTCATTGTTCTCAGATCCAAGGGTTTGGGTCTGTGGTCACCTATGCAAATTGGTGAGGCTTTTTATCCAACATTTCCCAGGAAAGGGGGGGTGCAAGTGTTGGGAGGATTGTTCATTGTTCTTAAGATCCAAGGGTCTGGGTCTGTAGTCACCTAGGCAAATTGGTGAGGCTTTTTACCAAACCTTGTCCAGGAAGTGGGGTGCAAGGTTTTGGGAAGTATTTTGGGGGGAAGGACGCGTCCAAACAGCTCTTCCCCAGTAACCAGTATTAGTTTGGTGGTGGTAGCGGCCAGTCCAAGGATAACGGATGTAATATTTTGTACCTTGGGGAAGTTTTGACCTAAGCTGGTAAAGATAAGCTTAGGAGGTTTTTCATGCAGGTCCCCACATCTGTACCCTAGAGTTCAGAGTGGGGGAGGAACCGTGACAGCTATATATTTACATTCAATAAACAGCAGTCATTTGAAAAGCACAGGTCAAAAGATTCTCTTTAGGTTGCAATGAAGTTAACGTTACTCATCACAAGAACAAATACTATATCTGTTGCAAATTTGTGTCACAGTAACGTCCTGTTAAGCTGTACAAGTTCAAGTGGTGTCTGTGTTCAGTAAAATTGTGTACTAGATATGGATAAAAAACCCCAAAGGTTTACTGTCCTGATTAGGTTTATTTCTTAATATATTTTGTTTCAAAAGAGCTTTTAGAGTCAGGACACAAATATCTGGTGTGGAGCTGGGTATCAGTACTAGAGATGTTTATGAAAGTCTAATCTTTCTATGGTACCTTATATTGTTGGATCAGTTCAAATGATCTGAGGTCTGTAATCTGGAAAAAATAATGTAGATGAGTCATTTATTCTGCTCTCACCTGTTTGTAGTGTCATGGAGAGGTTAGGGATAAAGTTTATTATACTGGAGCTGTATTGTTAAACAGGATAGGGAAAATGACTTCTTTTTTAACTCTTTCAAAACAGTTGAGATATTTTAATTCATTTGTTTTTCAGAATGTATGTCTTGGTCATTTCTTTTTGAGAAAAGGAACTGATTTCAGATGTACAATGGAAAGTGTTGACTGTTTTCAAAAACAGGTGCTCAAGGAAGTTAGGCCCTGACTCTCTTCACCTAGCACTGGCCTAGGCTGGGATTTTCAATTTTTCATTTGAAACCTATTTTTGGTGAAAAATGCAGATTCAATTACACTGATTCATTTTGCAAGTTTGTGTCAATTTTGCAAAACTATTTGTTTTGGAAAAAAAAATCCAAAAAAGTCAAAACTTTTAATGTTGACATTTTCAGAAGAAAACATTTTGATTATTTGGCTTGAAACAACTTTTGAAATTATCGTTAATTTATTTTAAAAAAATCAGAAACCTTTAAGCATGATTGAAAATGAAATGTTTAGTTTTGAAGAAATGTTTCATTTCAACAAAGTTTGAAACAAAATGTTTTGGTTTTGATCAAACAAAATGATTAATCCAACCAAAAATAAATTTTCAGGTTTTGGTCAACCTGAAATGAATTTGTTTTTATTTTTCAGATTTGCCAAAGAATAAAAAAAAATCCATTATCTGAACAGCTCTAGCCTAGATAAATGGATATTTTAGGTAGGTTGTCTAATATTTGAAGTTTGGAAAGGTCAGTCATTAAATGAATATCCTTCAACGATCCCTTTTACATTTCTGCCCTGTAGAAGTTTCTATTTGATTCCACTTTCTTTCATCCCACAAAATCAGTCTGGAAACATGCATTTTAAGAAAGCAGGTTTTTAAGAAGTATCAACATTATTGGAAATGTAAAAAGGGATCTTTGAAGGATATTCATTTAATGACTGTGCTTGTACTTGCTCATGTTAGAGGCAGAACAAATTATCTGCATGAAACTTTTTCCTTTGTTGCAAGAGTTTGCCGTGATTTTAATCTGTTTGGGTATATTATTGCCACTCAGAAATTCTAGTAAACCTCTTCTCTACCTACTCGTTCAAGATCTACGTTTCTGAGTGTGAATGTTAGGGTGAGCAGACATCTCAATATTATTGGGACCATCCCAATATTAGGGGCTTTGTTTCACATATGCAACTATACCCCCTCTTTCCCCCAAAAAAGGGTCCCAATTTTTCCCATTTGCTATCTGGTCACCCTAGTGAATGTCCTTTTACCACAATGTATTCAAATGTTACAATACTCACTGCCTTTTGCAGGTACATTGGGAAAATGATATCCACTATTTGTTCAGATGGTATAATTTCTATCCAGGATATCTCACTTTTTAGGGTGACTCTTACAGGAAGGAGAGAAAGCAGCTCTGCCTGTTAGTTTGCAAGTATCATAGGGGAGCAAATGCTCAACCTCTTTAAGGGATTATAAACTATTCAGAAATATTTGAAATGTTTTTGTATCTTAAAGAGGATATACCACACCCAAATAGCATGTTGATAGGTGCTTTTAATATGATTATAGCTATTTTTACAATGATTTTCTATACTTCATTTAAGTGGTTCTAATGGTTTGCTTGCCTGTCCAATACCAACAAAAACGTTGTTAGTTTTAAATAATATAACATGCCATGTAATATTTTATTCGGTAACACTGACACTGTGGTAGCTGTCAGAACACTTGTATTGTTTTACTCTTGTAAGTATGTGATCGATACATGCACTGTGAAGCCCTCTTTGTAATCTCATTCCCAATTTACAGTGTGTAGCTTCACATTTCAGCTTTTCACTCATTCTTTCTAAGTACAGTGAATGCTGGAAATCTAGCACTCAGAGAACATGGGCTTGCTCTGTGTACCTAATGTAATTTGATGGAGCAAGAAACAACGAAATGTCTCTGCTTAACTCCTGTACATTTTGTTATTTGTACTCTAGAGAGGTTCTTCACACCTACAGGAAGCCAATTTTATGCATTCAGGCCCAGCATTCTTTTATGTGGAATAGTGCCTTCTTTATGGGTAGCGCCCTATCAAATTCACGGTGAAATCTGGTCTTTTTGTGTGCTTTTACCCATTCTATACAGATTTCACAGGGGAGGCTAGCATTTCTCAAATTGGGGGTCCTGACCCAAAAGGGAGTTGCAGGAGGGTCACAAAGTTATTTTAGGGAGGTCGCAGTATTGCCACCCTTGCTCGTGTGCTGCCTTCAGATCTGGGCAGCTGGAGAGCAGTGGCTCTTAGCCAGGCACCCAGCTCTGAAGGCAGTGCCCTGCCAGCAGCAGCGCAGAAGTAAGGGTCACAATACCATACCAGGCCATCCTTACTTCTAAGCTGCTGCTGGCAGCGGCTCTGCCTTCAGAATTGAGCTCCTGGTCAGCAGCCGCCGCTCTCCAGCTGCCCAGCTCTGAATGCAGCACCGCCGCCTGCAGCAGCACAGACGTAAAGGTAGCAATAACCTTGTGACCCCACCCACAACTCCTTTATGGGTCAGGACCCCTACAATTCAACACCATGAAATTCCAAATTTAAATAGCTGAAATAATGAAATTTATATTTTTAAAAATCCTATGATCGTGAAATTGACCAAAATGGACCGTGAATTCGGTAGTGCTCTATTTATGGGACTTCAGTGAATTCTTTGCAAACCCGTAGCCCCATAAAACTAAAAGCAAACTAGATTTGAATCACCATGGACTGTCTCCCATCTTGAGTAAGATCGTGGATTTAACAAAGTGCTTTTCTAGAAGGTAGGGGAGAACAAATTCACTGTGATAGTCCTGCTTTTCCCCCCTCTCCACTGGAAAAACACAGGCATAAGCCTGGAGCCTGTGAAGAAACAAACCCTTTTCCCTAGCAGGATTTATTCTCTGATGGAAGATACACAAGCACTTAATTAACTATGGCATGTAACAACTGACATGGAGAATTTATTAATCATCAGCTGTTGATGATAGGAACATAGGAAAAAAGAGGGGTGAGTGTACTTTATGGTAAATGCAATCACAGTTGATCAGAGGTAATACTTACTGCAGAATAGCAATTCATGAATAATAGAATAGATTTGCTTGAGCAAGTCTGAGTGAATAAGAGTGTTGGTTGAAATGTTTCCATAAACTTTACCCTACTTGTGTCAGTACAACATGAAGAAGGGCTTTTTTCATCAACTATTTCTTGTTCACACATTTGTTCTTCTTTAAATGTGCTCTATTTTGTCATGTACACAATGTAAAGTACATGAACTAAAACTGAGAAAGGAAAGATTTAAACTGGATATTGGAAAGAGTTTTTTCGTACTCCCCGGTTATTGCAATAGGATATAGTCTGCCTGTGTCTGAAAACTAAACAACTAGTGCCAAAGTATTTGTAATTGGAATGGAGGAGCTGACCTCAAATAGCTAAGGATACATTACATTTTGAGATATACATGCTGAAAGGCGACGGGTCCTGGAAAAAGCAGGGATGGACCAATGATTCTTTCCATTTGTATTTGTTATATTTTTTTCAATCTCTTTTCTTTCCTTTGTAGCTGATCTTAGTTGTTTTCTTGACTGATATTCTCTGATCAAAGTTTTTTTTTCTGTTGAAAGAAGGATCACATCTCAAAATCAAGCCCACACATCTGTGATGCTTAATTCATATGTCAGGCCTATGAGGAAAGTTTGTTGGTGTTTGCTTGCTTAAACCTGTCATGATTAGTTTTGATATGATGATTTACAGAGATACAAAGAGCAGCATGCTCTGTGTGTAGTCATTACAGCACAGCACTTCCTTGCTGACTGCAAGCATGCCTTATGTAGACAATGGAGAACTATGTGAGGGAGTAGAGGAATGAGCCAACTGAGGCTTGTAGAAATGTAAGCAAATCTTGTGAGATCCATGAAGATTCTTCTTACCTGCTGGGCTTTATTTAAAAAACCAGAGCTATAGTTATAACAAAGCTTTGTTGTTGGTTATTTTTAATCTCAGTATTTTCATACATCAATTCTTATAAGAAGTAATTTTAAAACTATTAGAAAAGTTACTCCCGCTACACCTCTTCTTTAAAACTTCAGTTTCTTTCCTCCTACTTATGCGAAAATGTCAGGTTTCAGAGTAACAGCCGTGTTAGTCTGTATTCGCAAAAAGAAAAGGAGTACTTGTGGCACCTTAGAGACTAACCAATTTATTTGAGCATAAGCTTTCGTGAGCTATACTTTCCACAGTATGCATCTGATGAAGTGAGCTGTAGAAGATCTTTTTTTACACACAAAGCATTAAAAATGGGTGTTTACCACTACAAAAGGTTTTCTCTCCCCCCACCCCACTCTCCTGCTGGTAATAGCTTATCTAAAGTGATCGCTCTCTTTACAATGTGTATGATAATCAAGTTGGGCCATTTCCAGCATAAATCCAGGTTTTCTCCCCCCCCCACACACACACAAACCCACTCTCCTGTTGGTAATAGCTTATCTAAAGTGATCACTCTCCTTACAATGTGTATGATAATCAAGGTGGGCCATTTCCAGCACAAATCCAGGGTTTAACAAGAATGTTGGGGGGTGGGGTTAGGAAAAAACACGGGGAAATTTCAACAATTTCCATCCCACCATCAACCTCAGCCTGGTCCAGTCCACACAAGAGATCCACTTCCTGGACACTACAGTGCTAATAAACGATGGTCACATAAACACCACCCTATACCGGAAACCTACTGATTGCTATTCCTACCTACATGCCTCCAGCTTGCACCCTGACCACACCACACAATCCATTGTCTACAGCCAAGCTCTGCGATACAACCGCATTTGCTCCAACCCCTCAGCCAGAGACAAACACCTACAAGATCTCTATCAAGCATTCTTACAACTACAGTACCCACCTGCGGAAGAGAAGAAACACATTGATAGAACCAGAAGAGTTCCCAGAAGTCACCTACTACAGGACAGGCCTAACAAAGAAAATAACAGAACGCCACTAGCCGTCACCTTCAGCCCCCAACTAAAACCCCTCCAACGCATTATTAAGGATCTACAACCTATCCTGAAGGATGACCCAACACTCTCACAAATCTTGGGAGACAGGCCAGTCCTTGCCTACAGACAGCCCCACAACCTGAAGCAAATACTCACCAGCAACCACATACCACACAACAGAACCACTAACCCGGGAACCTATCCTTGCAACAAAGCCCGTTGCCAACTGTGCCCACATATCTATTCAGGGGACACCATCACAGGGCCTAATAACATCAGCCACACTATCAGAGGCTCATTCACCTGCACATCCACCAATGTGATATATGCCATCATGTGCCAGCAATGCCCCTCTGTCATGTACATTGGTCAAACTGCACAGTCTCTACGTAAAAGAATAAATGGACACAAATCAGATGTCAAGAATTATAACATTCATAAACCAGTCGGAGAACACTTCAATCTCTCTAGTCACGCGATTACAGACATGAAAGTTGCAATTCTTCAACAACAAAACTTCAAATCCAGACTCCAGCGAGAGACTGCTGAATTGGAATTCATTTGCAAATTGGATACAATTAACTTAGGCTTGAATAGAGCCTGGGAGTGCCTAAGTCATTATGCAAGGTAACCTATTTCCCCTTGTTTTTTCCTACTCCCCACCCTCCTCAGACGTTCTTGTTAAACCCTGGATTTGTGCTGGAAATGGCCCACCTTGATTATCATACACATTGTAAGGAGAGTGATCACTTTACATAAGCTATTACCAGCAGGAGAGTGGGGTGGGGGAGAGAAAACCTTTTGTAGTGATAATCACCCATTTTTTCATGGTTTGTGTGTATAAAAACATCGTCTGTATTTTCTACAGTATGCATCCGATGAAGTGAGCTGTAGCTCACAAAAGCTTATGCTCAAATAAATTGGTTAGTCTCTAAGGTGCCACAAGTACTCCTTTTCTTTATGCAAAAATGGTTTAGATTTTATTTCATATAGTGTCCCCATCACCCCTCCAACTTTCCAGTTCAGAACTACTGTAATTCAGAATCATATCATTTATAGTAAGATAAATAATATACTTCAGGTGTACTATCTGGAACGATGGCTACACCTGGACTCAGATCTCCAGCTATCCTTCAATGGAACTGCATCCATTTACGCTAGCTGAGGATCTGGGCCTTGGTATCCATTTGTTCAGATGTTGAACAGACAGGTTGAATGAAGCGTCCTACAGAAATATCATTAATTTCATATGGTAGAGTATTCATGTGAGTCTATCAAGAGCATGGATTCTCACTCTTTTTACAGAAAGTGGATCACATTTCAGAAAAGAGCTTGTCCTGTGGATAGTCTCCCTTCCTATCTTTGTTTGTGTGGACCCATTTACCCTGTCATGACCGCATTACATCTCCGTGGCAATCAGAGCAATTGTTTATGTGGAAAAAGTAGTATTATTCAAGCAAGTAACGTGTTTCGGCTGCCTTTAAATGCGAGTTAGCATCTGGAAATAAAGGACCAACCAGCACCATGTGACCATCCATCTCTTTGTAAACTGCTAGAAAGTTAATTGACCTCCCTGTCATCCAATGACAACATTTTGAGAACCTCTGATCTAGAAAGACAGTGTTGCCCATTGGATAGTGCACTGGACTGGGAGTCAGGAAACCTAGATTCCATGCCTTGCTCCGCCACTGGATCCGCTGTGTGACTTTGGTCAAACCATTTTACCTCTCTCTGCTTCCCCTCATACCCTTTTGTGTGTCTTGTCTAGTTAGATAGCCTCGCCCAAACAGCTGGCAAGCTCCTACCTGTTTTTATGATGCCTAGTACAATGGGGTGTCAATACTGGTTGGGTCCTCTAGGCACTACTGTAATACAAATAATAAATGCTTGAAATACTTTGGATTGTTTGACTGTTCCTGAATATGACTTAAATATATGATACCCTACAGAAGCCTGTCACTCTTTTCATATATTCCCAATTTCCTGTTATGTTGTTTGTTTGTAGAAGGTACAATACAGGAGCCTTAAAATCCGCCCTTCAATGGAGTTCACCCTCCAGATTCAAGAAATCCCCTACATTATGCATACCTGGAATAAAATGCAGGATTGTACTGTACCAATACTTCCGTAGGTCCACCAGCCTTGGGCTTGTTTAGTGACATGGATATATTCTTGGTTTTAAGAATAAAGAGAGGAGAACAAACCAAAAGGTAACAGACAAAACCCAGGTGATGATGAAGGCCATCTGAGGACTGTGAAGAAACCTGACTAATAGAGCTGTGTAAATAACTGATTGATATTTTTTGGTTTACTGGCAGTTCTGAAAAAAATTTTAAAAATTGTTTTGGGTAAACTCAAAACCAAAGCTTTTTGGAATTTTTGGTGAATTGAAAAGTAGGAATATTGATTTGGGCTCAAATATAAATCTTTCTTTAGATTTTAGTCACCATTCACAAAACGGAGGGGAGGGAGTTGGTAGTGGTTGTGCCAGTCCCCGTCCCCTACCCCTCCATACACTATAGCCCAGTGGCTAGAAACTCACTGGGATGTGGGAGATTCAGGTTCAAATTCCTGCTCAGGACCAGGAACTTGAATCGGGGTCTCCCATATTCCAAGTCAGTGCCTAGCTGGCAGCCTATTGGCTAGTCTGGGGTGGGTCACTCATAGTGAAGCTATTCCACTTTGTATAAATTCAATAATAACTGGACCAGGGACTGGAACCCAGGTGATCCCTCCGCACCAAAAGGAGTACATTAATCACCAGGTTATAGAATCATTCTCGCTCTCTGACCTAATTCACATTTAATTAGGGCAGTGGCACCAGCAGTTTTGTGAATTGCACCTATGTCCCCTTAGGAATCTAGCCCCCACAATGGGAATGTTTTGGAAATGTCAGAATGGTTCACTTCCAAAAAGCTCGTCTCTCTTCGAAACAATTTGCTGAGATCAACACAAATTCTCTAAATGTTTTGGTCAGCCTGAATCTGCATTTTGGGGCGGGGGGGAATGTTTTGGCCAAACGGTTCACCTCTACCAGTGATAGAATAGGTTGCTGAAGAAAAAGTGGAAGATTAATTTTATTTATAACGGAATAGGGATTCAGAACACACGTTCCTTTTGGCATAATCAATCGTCGCTTCTTCCTTGTGAAACTGCTCATCTGTAGCACACCTATTCATATTTTCTCTGCGGACACAACAGCTAATATTTCTATGATCAGTTTAAAATATAGAGCAAAGCCACTTGTTGTGGCAGTGTAAAATGACCTTGGAGCAGGGGTAATTGGTGGAGAAGAGGATGAGGTGATTATTTTGTACTCCTTTTTACTCCATAGTATAAGCATGTTAAGACTGCCTGGTCTTTCTGTGTTTGCTCTTTGGCATACAGCAGCCTGGAGAGTGGTGAGGAAAGCACAGGGAGGATTAGCAGCTCCTGGGAAGGGTTTATTTATGGTTTCACAGATTTGTTTACCTTCAGCCAATCATCTAATCCTTAAAAGAGTCAAATGTCCCTGTTTGTGTTATCAAAGTGCATTTTTCTGTTCTGTGAATATCGTCTTGATCTTTCAAACCATAAGGATATTTTCCTCTTCACTTTGTCTTTAATATATTTTCCAGTTACTGTTTGATGTGAACTGAACACTGTTGGAAGTTTGTAACTCTGAAAGATTCAAAGCAATAAAAACAGTAAGTAAAAAACTGTCTACTCTTGATTTGAGGTATGTTTTGACACAGGGTAACTTAGATGTGTTAACTAACAATTGACAATCCTTGCGTAGGCAAAGATATTTTAGCTGGCCTCAGGTTACCCTTAGCCCACTCCAACCAGGCATAATGGTTACCTGATAATTGGCCTGATTCATGCTAGGATTACCAATGAACAGGTAAACTGATGTGTTCTTGTCTATGCTAGAAATTTCAATTGTGTTAATTAATTATCTTGTTTAATACATATTCTTAATTCAAGCGTAGATAAGTCCTAAAGCTAAAGACCATTTGGAAGCAAGGGTCAACAGGAGTTTCCAAACAGGACTATAGAAAGTAGCAGACCGAGGCCATATTTCAGCAAAGCACTTGAGTAAAGCCTTGCCTACACTAGAAAAGGTTTGCCTGTAGAGCTGTACTGGCAAACTGTCCTAGTGGAGACACAGTTTATACTAGTTTCCCAAATGAAATAAGCTGTACCCCTAAACAAACAAACAAACAAATGACTTATTTGCTCCTGTAATTGTGTCTACACTTGGGCTCTTGCAGGCATAGCTGTGTTATTTAGGGGTGTGATTTCACTCCCTTTTTCATGATGCAAACCAACATAGCTATTTGGCAAAGCTATCAAGCATAGGCCAGGCCTATGTCTCATTAGTACGTGCTTAACATGCTTTGCTGAAATAGGGCCTTTCATAGTCACACGGATACACTGAGGCCCTTTGAGCCCTGCATTTCTATGTTCTATGAAAAGAGTAGGGGCTCCAGTTACTCTCCCCTTGCCTAAGCCCTCCCCTACTGTTAAAGGAGCAGCACCCCAGCTACTCACTTTCTTCTCCCTCTGATGAAACAGCAAAGCTCTGCTCCCAGCTGACCCGTCTCACATCCTAAAGAAAACCTGCAGATCCCTGGACCTATGGCGAATGGTCTCTTCTTGTATGCCCCACTTCTCAGTTCCTGAGGCTGCTGGTTGCACCTTTCTCCCCAGCCGATCTGCTGCGTGGGATATTTCTGGCTCAGTCAGCACAGACTTTTAAAAAGGAAACTGAATCTAGAGCACTGCACAGAATGCAGACAACTTGAGCGGTACTTAATCTGTTTTTAGGGCTGCTTTACCCTACAGTGAGGAGTCTTTGCCTGTGTGTAACTGATGTACATGTAACCCTTCTGCCAGTTGGAATCGGCAGCAACAAGGGCCCAGTTCAATACCTAGGGGTTCCTTTTCAACAATACAACACAGAACCAGCTCGAGTCCCCCCCACCCAGTAGCCTGGGACAATTGCACACCACCCCTTGGGCACCTCTAGGAGGCAATACTTCTCCTCTCACAAGCACAGAGTCTGTGTGTAGTAAAGAAACTTTTAATAAAAAGGGGGCAAGTAACCCGTCATTAACTTGGGAAAATGCCACAAGCAGGATTCATAAGCATATAACCATGAGCAAAACACCCAAAGTATGGCAGGCAGTGTCCTTTTGCCTCAGGTTCTTAGGTCCACATAAAAGTTCCTTTAACGTGCCTCTCCCTCCAGCGTACCCCACTCAGTTGGGTGCCTTGGTCAGTGAGACCCAGACTTCAGAGGTGCATCTGCATGAGTTCACCTTCCACCCTGGTGGACTGGGGGAAAACACCTTGCTGGCTCCATTGTCTGGCACTCGCTCTGGCATCAGCTGCTCCGCTCTGCTCCGCTGGCTATTCTGCTGGCTGCTCACTGCTCCACTCTGCTGGCTGCCCCGCTGGCTGTTTGCTGCTCTGTGCTGCATTCTCTGAGATGTCTTGAGGTCCCACCACTTGACACGGCTCTCAGTGATTTCAGCTGTTAGTGGAGGAGCCTGACTGCTAGTGCACAAAGGGCAGTCCCTTGTATCAGTCCCAAAGCAGGTCTAATGCTGAGACCTGGTTATCAGTGATTTCAGCTCTATTGGTCTGCAACAAAAGACTCTTAATTGAGTCTTAATCAGCTCTGTTATTACACAGTGGAGAGAGGAAGCTCTGAAATGGTGTCTAGAATTCTTAGACAGAGCCCACACCAGTGGGTACAAGTACCTGTCCCCACCCTCTCTTACCTCCCCTGGACTTTGGCATCCCTGTGCCCTCCCTAGAGAGTGCAGTTCATTTGAGGATAACTCCTTCAATCAGGGTATGCCAAGCACAGTTCTGCTCCCTTTGATTCACACAACAAGGATAAATGCCCTCTGTTACCCCTGAACCCAATAACAAAATGACTTTGATCCAACGCCAGCCAAAAGTGAGCATTTGGGCAAAGCAGCCCTGCCAAGCTGAGCACCTAGGGAGGGTGAGTGTGCCCATGCAAACAAGGTCTGCTCCTGAAGTCCTCTTCCCCAAACTCATCACTAGATGTCAGGGGAGAACTCTTTCAGACCCTGCTTACATTCAAAATAATTAATGGATTCAAAAATCTTGTTTTGTTTACTACTGTATTATTTTTTTAAACCCAAAGTGTAGAAGTACAATCTTGATTTTCATTTATGTCTTCTGGAAAAACCTGATAATTCTTCATTGGGACTATTGCTATAAGGAGACAAGGTATTATATATTTAAGTAGCACAGCCACTGTGTTTAAATATTAATAATCCAGTACTAATGGATGATTAAAAGACATCCAGATTTACATTTTCCATATCCCTTTTCTCCATCAGAAATTGCTAAAAGTCACTAGTTGGAAATTGTGACGGTTGGCATATAGTGCAGATATAACCCATTTAAGAAGAGGATAGGGAGGTGTTTAGGATCAGTACACTACGGTATTGTGCTACTGATTCCAATTTCACTTAGATTTCACTGTCCTCTTGACACAGTGCTTTCCAACCAGAATCACGAGTTTTGAAGTTTTAGAGGCAAATGTGTTCAGCAAATTGTGTTTAACTTTGTTCTTTTGTAGAGCCATGCAGGTATAATAATCACAAATGCTTTGGAGGCAGGAAATCATATTCAATAAATAGATATGAACCTGCTGTTTAAAACAGGATAAAATGGGGTGAGGGGAATGAAAATACTAAGCATGTGAATAAGATCTGGACTTTAAAGAGCTGGAAGTAACCAAGACCAGATAATATACGTCCAAGAATTCTGAGGGAATTTAAGACCAAAAGAGCTGAGCTACTGACAAATATCTCCAAGAAGTGGAGCAAAAATGTGGGGAAAAATGAATGGCTTTTCTCTGTGACGCCAAAGAATGGCAGTCTCATTTGTATATGGTAAGTTAATAGGTAGATGGGGAATGTATATAGATTTGCAGCCCTTCCCCTCCTACGCCCCATAAAAATATTCTAGTAATTCCAAAGGCAATCAGCAGCACCGAGTACCTCTTCTTTAATCCTAGCATCTCTTTTTACTTATATACTCTTTTACCTTATTCACTGTTGCCAAAAAAAAAAAAAAAAAGGTTTGGGTGGGGTGGGGGAAATATCCATTCCAATAAAGAAGCCCAGTACTTCAACTCCAGAGAGTACAAAAAACTCAATAAAACAATAAAGAACACTCTAATCGTTGTAATAGTACTATAAGAAGAGTTAAGGATGTCATTGACATTTCATCCAGCAGAATACAAAGCACAGTGACAATAGCAGTTTTGTTGCAAAGAGAACCCAGGATGTGTTAAATTTTTGATGCTGCCAAGGTGTTAAGCAAACTCTCAAGGAAACAGAAAATGTCAGACATTTGTCAATATTTAATTGTCTGCCTTCATGTGATGTAATTGAACAGGACTCTCTTTTTTTTTTTTGACTGTTTCTCTTCAGTTCCTAACTGTACTTTATCAACTTCTGTCCTCTCCTCTTTACTGGCATTTAGAGTAACCCCTTTAATCAATCCTCCCCTAGGGGATGCGTCTGTCCAAACTGTGTGCTCCTCCATACCTGTTGGCTTTCTCCAGCCCTTTTTTAAAATAAAAAACTCCTCTATGACCTTTTTAATTTTACATGCCAGCAATCTGGGTCCTTTTTTTGTTTATGTAGAACTCATCCTTCCTGTATAGATGCTTCCTTTCCCCAAAAGTTCTCCAGTTCCTAATAAACCTAAATCCCTGCTCTGAACACCATTGTCTCATCCACCCAGTGAGATCCTGTAGTTCTGCCTAACTGCCCCTGTGCACGGAACTGGAAGCGTTTCAGAGAATTCTACCTTGGAGGTCCTGAATTTTAATTTCTTACCTACCAACTTAAATTTGGTGATCAGGACCTCTCTCCGATCCTTCCCCGTGTCATTGGTACCTACATATGCCATGAACACCAGAACCTCCCCAGCACTGCGCATAAGTCTATCTAGATGTCTTGAGAGGTTGGCAATCTTTGCACCTGGCAGGCAATTCATCATGCTGTTCTCCCGGTCATTATATACCCAACCATTTATATTTGTAATAATTAAATCCCTGTTATGATTACTTGTCTCTTCCTAATAACAGAGCTCCCTTCCTCCAGAGAGGTATCCTCAGTGTGAAAAGATACCAGTGACAGAGGGCTTGTCTTCACTGCAGTGTTAGTATGAGGTGTAACTCAAGTGCTGCCCTAACCCAACTCCCCTCCACACACAAAAATCTGTAGCTCAGGTTGAGTGGTGCTTTAAACTTGAGCTACTGGGGAGGAGAAGGGGGAGAGGATATAAGTTGAAGCTCTTAGTGGTCTTGTGCTTATTATTTTTGATAGCTGTTGAGTTAGCAGGAGTTTAAGAGCAACATCCGATGAAGTGAGCTGTAGCTCACGAAAGCTTATGCTCAAATAAATTGGTTAGTCTCTAAGGTGCCACAAGTACTCCTTTTCTTTTTGCGAATACAGACTAACACGGCTGTTACTCTGAAACCAGAGTAAAGAAAGATCTAGAAACAATCTAAACTAGGTTATGCAGTGTAGCAGATCTGAAAGAAGAGGTAGGACAAATTGTTGCAAACCCACTTTGGCAGAAGCTCTAAAATAGTTACAGTACCCACCTGTGCACATCGTATACCTCCCCTTTCCAAGAAAATGGCAGAATATGTTCCTTGTGTGGATACTGTCATGTAGGACAAATCTAGGTTATAATATGATAAGCTATTTCCTTTTGGCCCCACACACAATGTCTGGGGACAGTCACTGGCTCTGCACTCCTCTCAGCAGAGGGACTGCTCCATTTTAGCAGCTTGGGGATGCAAGTTAATCCAAAGGGTGCAGATCAGAGGCAGAACTATGACACTATGATCCATTTCTCCCTTGGGATGTTGTGGCCCTGCACCATTCCCAGCAGAGGTCTATGTCTATTAAGCCTACTTGAATCCTAGATCATCCAAAAATATATACCCATATCTATTAAGAAATCTACACTATTTCTTGTATTTTCAGGCTAGAATGTATGACCTGTAAAATTATTCATATCTTAAATGCAAAGAGGAAGCTGCCGTAGCACAGTAAGTACAGCAAGCTGGAGGCAAATGGCTCAAGTCTGGTAGCATGCATCTGTAATGACTAACAGTGGTAAAAACTGAATTGGACCTATCCAAGCACTTGTTTAGAGTGAGTATGTGGAATTTCAGGTTTCAGAGTAACAGCCGTGTTAGTCTGTATTCCGCAAACAGAAAAGGAGTACTTGTGGCACCTTAGAGACTAACCAATTTATTTGAGCATAAGCTTTCGTGAGCTACAGCTCACTTCATCGGATGCATACTGTGGAAAGTGTAGAAGATCTTTTTATACACACAAAGCACCAGCAGGAGAGTGGAGTGGTGAGAAGTATTTTTTCATGCTTTGTGTGTATAAAAAGATCTTCTACACTTTCCACAGTATGCATCCGATGAAGTGAGCTGTAACTCACGAAAGCTTATGCTCAAATAAATTGGTTAGTCTCTAAGGTGCCACAAGTACTCCTTTTCTTTATGTGGAATTTCTTGGTTTTGCAGTTATCCTGTTCATTACAATCTTCTCAACAAGATAAAAGGTCACAGTCTTACTGTCTGGGTAGCAAAACTTTTCCATGTGCAGAAAGCAATTTAATAAATTATACTGGAGAGCTGTCACAGCTTTCTCACTATTGTGATGGGGTGTCTACCCTGCACAAACTCTGAATGGGTTAATATGAGCCAGAGAGACCACCTAACATACCACTCTGCACCTGGAAATGGACTAGGCTTAACTGAGGATGTAGCCCAGCTGGAGAGGGGACTATAAACAGGAAGTTTAGAGCAGAAGGGCATTGTGGGGAAAGAGTGAAGGGCTGTATTCTTCATCTGGGATGAGAGAGTTGGAATTTCTCTTCTAATTCAAGAAATTTGGCAGGAAGCAAGGAGCAGGCTCCATTGGTAAGCCCAGGGGAGAATCCTGAGTGGTATTTAAATGGAGAATAGAGTAAGGGAAACTAGGGGGTGATGCAAAGTCAAGCCTGAGGAGGGCAGAAGTTGGGTTTGTTTAAACTTTTGGCTTAGGATTTTATTGGGGGATTCAAGAGGAGAACTCAGAGAGAAGGGTGAACAATTAGAAGTTGAGGGTGAGAAGGCCTGAGTGTGGCCATGGTAGGTTGAAGCCCAGGGAAGCAGCAGCAAGGAGTTGGACTGAGCAGAACTTGACTCCTGGTTTTTGGGTCCTGAGGCTAGAACCTGGTATAGTAAGAGGTCTTGGGTTCCCCTATCAGCCGCTGGTATGGTAGCTTGAGTCTGGAGAAGGGTCCTGTGATAATAGAGACTCCTGAATAAAGGGAATGAGGACTGCAGGGCCCTGAGTCAGGATCAAGAACTGTGTGTGAGGATAGTTGTACTATTTTCAGTTGGACTTCTTGTGACATACTGGGGTACAATTCAGACTGGGTAGCTGTGTTACCCCACCCTGTAACCTGGGGTTGCCTTTACAATGCCTTGCTGCTCACAAACCGCCTCCAACAGTAAGTCACTACCAGCTCTGTGTGTGCTGCAAGCAGACAGACACACCTTGGCTCCTACTAGCCTTAAAAATTACCACAGGGTGCCCCCAACACACTCCAAGTCCCAGGTTTTCCCCCAGAAACATATGTCCTGTACAGCCCAGTCCTCTCCTAGAGAGTACAAATATGCTGAGTCCATTATTTCTTTGGGGTAACAAGTTGTGCACATATTATTCCCTTAAAGGGAGTTACCCAGATACTTCAACTTGAACACACTTGATTAGATAAAATAGTAAAACAAGTTTATTGACTAAAGAAATTTGAAATGGTTACAAGTAATGAGGAATAAAAGTCAGAAATGGCTACTATAAAAAGATAAAAGGTTTACTAATGCCTAATTTAACAAACTATGTTAGATTCAAGTAAAGTTTCTAATGATATGTCTCAGCAGATTACTGACCAAATTCTCTAGTCAAGTCCCTTTCCCCAGAGTCCAGGGCCTGCTTCCCTTGTCTCTTCAGGTGCAGTGAATGTGATAGGCAGGGGGAGTGAGAGGGGTGCCTGGGGGTGTTTGTCCCTCCTTTTTATAGTTTCAGTTCCCCTTTTGAAAAACATTTCCAGCTGAGATCCCGGAGACTAAGAGCCTATATGAAAGGATATTCCCTGTCTTTTTTCACTTGTTTGAACATCCTTTGACATCCCTTTCTGCTTGATGCCTCTGTTTACTGCTTAATTCAAAATAAGCAGAGTAGACATTACTTTGTTTGGGAAAGACCTGTTTGCCAACTTCTGTTTGGGCAGGGCTGTGGGGTTTGGAACATGTGTTAACAACGCCATACAGGGGAATCTTATAACTTCACATACAATGTTGCCACACATTTTACCAGGATGATACTGATCAGCAAATTGAGTTTTTAAATGATACCTTACAAGGCATACTTTGTACAGAGATTATTAAAATAGTGTATAGGGTGTGACTACACTTCCTGTGACCTGGCTGGAGGACCAAGTTATCAGAAAAGAGACCACTGCAGGACTGGACCAGTAATCTGTAGGGGGGTGGCAGATGGGGAGAAAGCCACTAGGCCATGCCTGGCCATGACAGAATACTCAGGCAGTGAGTCTCCCTTTCATAGTATGCTAAAATACTTTGCTGTAATAGCTTCCACAATGCTGTTGAGCAATGTTAAGTTTGCATATGTTTATAGTATGGAAAAAATCACAATTAAGTATACTGGGTTCTCATTTTATTATATTAACTTATATGTGGAATTTTTTTCAATTCAACCTGGTCACACAATCCACCAATTAGAGACCACTCTAGAAACCCAGTATTGGTGGAGAAGGTAATGAGCTGAGGTTGATGATTCCAGGAATTTATAGCTGCTGAAGGCAAACAGGCAAAATACTTCACTTGAGCCACACATCTCAGAACGTTCATGGCTTAATTGCATCCTTTCCTGTGTGGGAGGAGGGGAGAGGGAAGGCAAAGACCTTCTCCAATGCCAGTGTCTGAGCAGAATCTCAGTCCTTGCATTTCATTGAGGTGAAGACTGGATGAGGTAGTGTGAAGGTTGGATGCACACAATAATGGAAAAACCATAAGAGAAGCCACCCTTGGAGTTCCAGGAGGTATTGTGCCTTCTTCAGGTACAATGTTTCCTGGAATATTTCCCTTCCCCACCACCTCCAACACACAGCTGTGCATTGTTTTCCGCTATCCATCCAAATCTGAACTTTTACCCTCACCTGTACTTTATATAAAGAGAAATTTTAATTCCATAATGTGACATTTAATATTCTATCAGAGTACCAAGAAACTCTGTCATCTGGCGTATATTATCAAACTTTAATCTTTACACTTTAAATCTAGTCCCATTTAATCATTACACTTAAAGATGTAGAACACTGGTGAGCAAACAGTCCCAAATGCATCTGTTTGTTGTACAAATAGCCTGGGGACAAACATATGGCTTCTACTTATAGTGCAGTCAGTCTGACACCTATCCCTTTCTCAGTGCACATTCAGCAATAAATCACTCTTTCTTTTCACAAAAAGAGGCAAAAGCAGGGATTTTGGACTTTGCTCAGTATTTTTATTTTCTAATAAAATTGGGTAAAAAGGAAACTTTTGGCATGTAGAAATTTAGGCCCCAACTTTTGCAATGAGATCTGCATAGGTGAACCCCTGGACCTAGGTGGATCTCATGACACAATCAGTGCATGTAATGGCTATTGCTGCTATAAAATATTATGCCCCAGTCTTGCAATAAATGCAACATGTGACACCAGTGGGGTTCCATGAGGGCTCAAGGATCCACCCACACGGAACTTATTGCAGGACTGAGGTCTTAATTTGTGGTTCTTTTAGTGATAGAAATGTGATAAGTGAAAATAATTTGCTAGATTTTTATAAATAACCAGTGATCTAAAATTAGTTATTAATGCCTTCCTTACTGAGCAGGGTACAGCCTTTTGTTTACAAGAACGTCCTTTGAAATAAAATTAAAATGTCCACAGAAATCTCATACAAAAACACTGAAAACTGTTGAACAAAATTCAGTTTTTATTTAAGAAAGTATTTATCCTTTTAGACATTGTCTGGCTCTGTTTATTACCTTACAGGTGGGTTATGAACATTCACTTGTGAAGGGTAGGAAAGCACCTACTTCAAAGATGCCCATTGTGTCAGTGGTGAGAGACCAAGTTGAGCATTTCAGAGAGTCTAACTCAGTTTCCTTAAATAAGGAATGAATAATATAACAAAATGAGAAATCTGAGAAATAAAAAATAAAAGGCTAGTTATTTCTTTATTCTCAATCATTCCCTCTTCGTTTATTAAGATGGTGAAATCCTGGCCCACTGAAGTCAATCGGAGTTTTGCTATTGACTACAATGAGGCCAGGGTTTCATCCAGAGTCAAGAAATATCACTCCTTATTTCACTTTTCCCAGCATATTTATAACTCTACTTGTTTACCAACACTCTGACCCTTTTCATCCCATGAGCCTTTGTATATCTTCCCTCTTCCCCTTCCCTCCAACAAATATGCACCCTCCATTGAGGTAAAATCTACATCCAACTCTAGCTCTTCCTCTTGGCAATCTCAATATAAGGGCAGAATAGGTAATTTTCTTGCCCTTAAGGAAGCAATTGCTCTTGTTATGCTGTTTTACAACAGGGGTTGGATCTTCCTTCAGAGGAAACTTTTCCAAACTTAATTTTAATACATTAGTGTTTAACCCACACACAGCTGTTTATAATCTAGAAAAATCCTCTAATTATAGCTATATCTATCTGCCACCTATCTCTAGATAGCCAATGTGAGTAGATGATTTGAAAACAGGTCCACAAACTGCCCTGATGGGCTGTTACACACGAATAAAGGTGTAGCAGCAGTTCCCCTAAAGCAAGTATAATCCCCATCAAAAACTTCATAAAACTGAAAGACATGATGCAGAGCTACATTAAGCTTTCATCTAAATTATAGGGTATATAACACCAGGCCTTTGCATGATATCAGTAGCTCATAATGTCTCTCTATTATCATACCCAGCCTCAGATATCTAGAGGGGACTGCTGACTGCCTCAAACAAATTGTGGTTATCTGGTTCAAACTGCAACATCTTTCTTAATGTCTGAGTCACAAATCTGGGAAGCCCTGGACGGAGAAATGTCTGAGACAGATGCAGTTCATAGGAAAGTTTTGATTTATTATTTCTTAATTTTTACCTGCCAGATTGTGGGAAGTTATTAGCAGAGTGACGAACAAACACAACTAAAAGTATGTAGAACGTGTACAGTGCTCAGTGGTGAATCTTAGACTTCCAATCATATTTTTGCACCATGTACACCATTCTGCAACTAGTTCTTCGGTTAACAAGGTTCACATTCAGAAGCTAGCAATGCATACAGTAGGCTATATTAACATTCTCAGTTGGAAACTAACAAATCAGGAAGTGAACATAGCAACACTGCAGACTTGGCAACTGTTTTCCAACTTTACTGCTTCTTTTTTGCTGTATATTTATTAACCACTATCTGCTCTTTAGCAGAGTAATTATTGTTGTTCAGATAACCTAACTGTTGGGGTCTCTAGCTCATTCAGATTATGTTCATCCTCATGACCTCTATGAGCAGTTTCATCTATGGATTCTCCATGTGGTACACATTAAAGAAATCTAGTTTATTAAAATATTAAATTAGTCACAAATTGGTCTGAGGAGGTTCACCACTATGGAAATAAAATATTTGCAAGAAGAAATACAGCTTGGCCCACAGAAAGACTGCTTCATAAACACTGGGAGTTTATATAAGGGGATTATTTATAGTGAACAGAGCTGGTGGGGAACTTTTTGAAAAAAATGGCATTTCACTGGAAAATGTTGCTTTGTCAAAGTCAAAACTCTTTGTGGGAATATATTAGTTTGATGAACCATTCATCAGGAAAGGCTTCTCAAGTCCCAGATGGAATTTCTAGTGTTTAACCCTGCGCTGTGGACTATCCATAGAGCTCTCAGCTAAGAGAGAAGAGACGCAGTTTCAAGTCCCTGCTCTGCCATTCTCCCACATCCCAAGTGAGTTGTTCAGCTTTTGTGTAATTAAATATTCATGGGGACAGAAAGACTATTGCCTAGTGGTTATGGCAGTCACCTGTGGGGGTGGGAGTCCCAGGTTCAAGGGCCTGCTTTGAATCAGTCAAGGCAGGGACTTGAAGGTGGGCCCTCCACATTCCAAGAGAATACCCTACCCATTGGGACTATTGGCTGTTGTGGGATGGAATTTTTTCATGAAAACCTTGGAATGGTCATAGTTTCATACCAATGCAGAACAGGAAAATGTCTGACATCTCAAGTTGTCATGGAATGCGAGAACAGTTTCCCAGCCAGCTCTAATAATGAATTAATTGGTAACGGTTTTGCTGTATTATTCCAAAACAACTCAAAAAAGTACAAAACAGCAGGAGACAGCTAGTATATAATGAAACTGCTGACTTAGATGTGAAAGGTCTGATTCTGACTTCCCTTTAACTGGCTTTATGCCACTGTAACTCTGCCAATTCCAACTGGGTTTTTCTTGATTTATATCTGTGTAGTTCTTCAGAATTAGACAAAAGATTTCTGTGACATTAAAACATTGTGTTTGTGTACAATGAGCAAAATAGACACACTCCCTAAACGTTAAGTGACTTGTATGTTTTAGTGATAGGCAAAGCCCAGCAATCTATGGGTTCAGGTCAGATAAATATTGACTTGGGTGCTTATACTAAGCTTTGAGAACCAGCCACCAGACCACAGAGCTTTCATGTCTCATACAATACCTCCCTCCAAAAAGCCCACAGCTGGCTGTCAATTCTGCTGCAAGTTTTTGTGGAAGGATTATCAACTCTGCTCTTTAGCAGGTTTTTAAAGGGATGACTGAACAGGCTGCCTCATTCTCTTTCAGCAGAGCCATTAGGGAGGAGAGAGCCAGTGAGTTCTCTCCCTTCCTCCATTGGAGGCGATGAGTTCCATTCTGGTTCCATTCACTCTCCCCTGAACTTGTCACTGCATTTCTAAAATCTCAGGCAAATTCTGAGCTTTTCAAAAGCATATTGTATCCTGGGTTATAAACACAATGGAAGACTACATGGAGACACAGCAATAGGACACTACAGGATTTACTGGGTGAGAGGAATGAGCTCTCTATCCCTTCATTGCCTTGTATTTGAGCTTTATACAATACTTTATAAACTCAATGGGCCTCTTAGCTGCTTATTTCCCTTCCATTAAGACTTATATGTATCTTGGTAGGATGACCCATGAGAATGCAAAATGTCTACATTTACTATGGCTATTAGTAAAAAGGGCAACATTGGGGAATATTTCTGATATGGCTCTTACACATTGTTTCTGTGTGAAAACTTATAATACAAATGGGGTTATAAAAGCACAAACAGTATCTCCTATTGTGAAGAGTGATATTGTGAATACTCACATTTTCACCCCTCTACTTTTAAATCAAAGCTCTTTATATTCTGGTGTTGCAAAATCTAACTGCTGCTGTGGACTTTTTAAAGCAATAAACCACAACAGAGTAAGTTTTAGTAGGCTATTATTGCATGCCTTGGGTCTGTTATCTGATGCATGAGGCCAAAGGCTGAGTACCTTCCATCAATCTAGGAATGCACCATTAGCCTACTAATACATAACCTTGCATGGTTTATTGTTTAAATAAGAGTGCCATTTTTAAAGTTATGGCAAAAGGCAAATGGAACATGGACAATGGTTGGACTTTAAATACCAAGTTTTTTTGTGTATTGCTGTGCCATTAAAAATAGCTTCTAGGTAAATGTTTTCTAGGTGAATGTTCAAAAGGAATATTTTTTGGTACAATAGGTGGCATCAAAACACTAAGGTGGTGGTTCTCAAACTTCATTGCACCACGACCCCCTTCTGACAACAAAAATTACTACATGTCCCCAGGAGGGGGGACTGAAGCCTGAACCCACTGAAGACCCCTGCCCGGGGGGGGGCAAAGCCCAAGCCCCACCATTCTGGTCATGGGGGCGGGAAAGCCAAAGCCTAAGCGCTTTGGCCCCGGGTGGTGGGGCCCAGGCTTCAGCCCCAGCAAGTCTAACACCAGCCCTGACGACCCCATTAAAATGGGGCCACAACACACTTTGAGGTCCTGACACACAGCTTGAGAACCCCTGCACTAAGGAATACTAGTAGCAATCCTGTCCTGCTAGAAATTAGACCAAGGTTTGATTTCCAGATTGGATATCACTTCTCAGTGATGAGATGTTAGCTATGAACCACTTTGAGCCACAAAAGCTCTAAACTGGTCAATTTGTCCATGGCTTTGGACAATCAGAAGCAAAGCTGGACTTTAGATTTTTTCTCTTAGTTCTGCTGTTTATGAGAGCCCAACCAAAACACTGGTTCCCAAAATACCCAGGCTTTGGGGTATCTGAATTCTGGATAGCCTCCTTTGAGTTCACCTCTGTTTTTATGGAATTAGTGTGGAGGCTGTGGGTATTGAAAATGAGACAGGAAAATCAGAATTTTGAATTTTCCTCTGCTTATTTTATAACCATAAGCACTGGACTAAAGTATTGACCCAAAGAAAGAATCACAACTGCAGACACCCAAAATCTGTGCTGGCTAGTGTGATAGAAGTTCTACTATTGCTTGTGAAAATGGTGGACTATTTTCGTCCTCACTGCATTGGGCAGGAAGCTGCTTTCCTCTTTCATACTCTCCTACCTTCCCTTCAGATCTTACTAAACCAAAACTATCCTTACAAGCACAGCTGGAGACTTGAGTCCCAGTCCTACAAACTGCACTGCACAGACTCCTAAATCCATACAGGCAGTGAATTTAATACATAAACGTATGAATTAGATAATTACACTTTCTTATGAAAGGTATTTTTATAGGTGAAGTGCCATTCATCATGACATGATGGGAAATATGATCTAGTATTTATTCAGACAGTACTGCTGTTAGAGAGCTTATTCCTTCACTCTCCCACTTCCCTGGTCCTTCTCGCATGAACAGAGAGCAACAATACCCGAAGTCCGAAGGTGCAAACAATTCGATGTTTATCGGGGTGAACTTCCAGCAAGCTTAAATACAAGTTCCTTTTTCCTTATTTTCGAATCCCAACTTACTTCCTGTTTGCCCCTAATTTATATAGTAATATTCTTAGCTATACCTTAACCAATCATTCTTCTGACATTTAACTAACCAATCCTAACATATTGTAACATGATTAGCTAACCAATTATATCCCACCACAATAATTAGTTTACACCCAGCAAAATTAATTATACAGCAGACAGAAACAATCACAGAACCAGACAGAGATTATACAGACAAACAATAACAAAGTGGGAACTATAATGACAAAACAATACAGAAGTGAGGATTTCATATCCCAGCTATTGATAAGTGAGTTCTTGCCAGACAGGATGCTATCAAACTAAGTTTCCTTTTACATTTTCTAGGCACTTCCCTTTCTCTGGAGGTGATAGGAATACAATCCTGTCCTGATAGTGCCTGACAGCCCAATAGCACCTTATTTCAATGTGACTAGTTTGGAATGTGAGGATGTGACTGTTCGCTTCCTAGCTTATGGCTGCCTCTGCTGCTTAGCCAAAGGCCTTAGCCTAAGAACAGGGCCTCAGACTGTCACAGTAAGAGAATGCCCTTACACCAGCAGACAGTGATTTTGATTCTTTCTTTTATACCTCTAACTAGCCAAGTGATAAGAATACCCCTAAATTCTTAAAGTACAGGCCTTTGCAGACAGGCCTGAATATCTATATCCTAACAACTGCATTAAGTCTTTACATTTCCATCAGTGTGGCCAGCTTCTGACTATAGGATGGTAACAGGCGAATCTACTGCATTGATCTTAAATGGTACTTCTTCAGGGTCACTTCTGCCACCTCCCACCCAGCTACATAAGAAGGAACTACAACAACTTCACTTAAGGCCAGCAGCAGACACAAGAGCTAAAGCGATCTGTGCTATTAACTTTTCCCCTGGGCTGTGTAGTATATTTTCATGTGAGAAAAGGCATAGAAATTGAGACCTTAACTGACACTCCTGTAGCACTGTTAATTTTCAGAGATCATTAGAGAGATTAACTAATCCTTACAGTATTGTGAGGTAGCTAAGTAGTAATATCCCTGTTTTACAGATGGGGATATTGAGGCAGATCCACCCCCATTTCTGGATAAGCCTGCCCTTTACAGGCTGTCATGGATGTGCCAAGAAAAACCCATGCACCCAACCAACACAGTAACTCTTTACAGTATAATCTCACAAACAGAGAATTAAGTGGAATTGGTTCACAAATTTACAATAATTTAATATCATCCTAAATGGTGCTGAAAGTTTTGCAGCACACATTACACACAGTATGCAGGAAGCAAAAGTTCTGTTTATGCACTGTCCACAGACCAACTTTTCCCATAAAATATCAGATCTTTATTTGAACACCATTTCTAATAGCACCTTAGAGACTAACCAATTTATTTGAGCATAAGCTTTCGTGAGCTACAGCTCACTTCATCGAATGCATTTGGAAAAAAAGATGATGTCTGTCTGTATCTGTACGAATTTTTTCATGAAGTTGATCGATTTCCACTCCATACGGCTAAATGCAGTGCCTTGCATAATGACAGGTTTCAGAGTAGCAGCCGTGTTAGTCTGTATTCACAAAAAGAAAAGGAGGACTTGTGGCACCTTAGAGACTAACCAATTTATTTGACCATAAGCTTTCATGAGTTGCATCCGATGAAGTGAGCTGTAGCTCACGAAAGCTTATGCTCAGATAAATTGGTTAGTCTCTAAGGTGCCACAAGTCCTCCTTTTCTTTTTGTGAATACAGACTAACACGGCTGCTACTCTGAAACATTTCTAATAGACTTCATAAGGCTGAAATTCTTAGTGTTCCCCTGGCATGTTTTCAAGATCTCTAAGTAAGATTCTTAAAATTGGGTGATTCAGTTCTGAACTTTTCCTCCCCATTGTCCCATAGCACAACCTCATTATTTGAAATCTTATTGTTCAAACTTAATAAGGCTCTTTGTTTCTCTTTCTTCTGACTTATTTTTAAATTAAATGAATTTAAATATAGGAATCCTGACAAGGGTTTAGTGATTTGGGAGGAAAAGACACAGCAGAATGCCCTTCGAGTAATTATGCTAATTTAGGCGGCTTGTTATGGCTCACTAAGGCTCTGCATGTGTTTTCGCATACAACTGTTAGTTCCTCTGTGAAACTTTAATTTTAGATTTATGGAACATACTAACAGTTCTTTGGTATACAAAGAAATTTTCCATTAGCTATTCAGTCTACATACAATAGTATTCCTATGACTGCCGTGATATTTTACCTTGCAAAAAATCATGGCAGAACACAGTATAAAGCTAATAAAAGAAAATTGGCCTACCAGTGCACCAAGCAGACTCCAGCTATCTTGACAGCTTAGAAATGTCACCCATTTTGTGAGCTACTATAAGAGGACCATACATAGTGATAATTGAGAAAGGGGTCTGTGATATGGACACATGCATTTGCAATGTACTGATGTAAAGCACTGCATAAAGCTCACACCACATATAGTACAGTAGTTGCCATTTTAACACTCCACATTTGCCCATAATGGAATCCGAGAAGTATTTCTCTGTTTAAGGTGTCCGGATATACTGAAAATATCCCAGATATATGTGTGAATAAATGACTTTTAAGAGGTAATTACTTTGGCCAACCCATCAGATGGTAACTGATTTGGATTCTAGACAGAAACCTAGAAGTTAAAGGCTCTACATCTCAAACCTAGCCCACTAAGCCATCAGTATGGCCACATATTTAATAATCTTTCTTCAAAATGCAGTCCATCCAATCCTTTTGCAATACATTTTTTTTTAATTTATGTCCAGCACTGAATGCAGAGTTCTGGATACACTATCCATTTTTGCGCAGCCTGACTATTTTATCATGGATCAGCAAGGGGATACATCTACATCGGTAGCCCACAACAGCACTGTTTTTTGCTGTTTGTTTACCATCACATTGAATTGCAAGCTCACGACAAACTTGCCGTGTACTTTCATGCATCGGAATCTATCAACCCTTTGTCTTTGTTGAATATGTGTCACTAGGATTATTTTGATCAGGTTTATATGACAGTCACACTAGCACTGGTAACATTTAAGGTGACGATGACATTGACATTAGAATGACTAGAATTTAAGTACATGTTCTTGAATAAACATGCTCAGCTCGATGTACATACAGTGCTTAAGGGGGAATCTCTCGCTGTGCTAATTGTATCTGAGGAATAATGTACAAATATGCTTGAGTTTCTATTATAAAATTACTGAAGCTGTTCAATCACTAAAGAGTTTTAATTGCATCATCCATTGGGGGCTTTTTAAATACATATCTATAAAACACCCAAACTAATTATAAACTGGACATTGGAGTTTTGGTCTACTTTTGGACTTCTGAACCTATGGAGGTACAACCCACAAGTGGGTTGCAAGGGGGTGCCTCTTGAGGTTGTGATGGCCCCATAGCTGAGCACTGTTGGGTGAAGGGTAAAGGGGGGAGAGTGTGTCCATACACCAGTCCCCCACCTCACATTCATCAATATTAACCCAATCACTCCTACCTGACCCCCAATGCTCTAGTTTCCTTACTCAGCAAGTGACACCTCAAACTAACCATAAGATCTTTGACTACAACCTTTTGTGTGTATTACGGTCTGTATTAAGTTTCACACTCACGGTACTTGCAGTACATTAAAGGCATATTCCTGGTATTGTATGTTCCAAGCACATGAAAAAATTCCAGAATGACGTTAGTTTTACTTCACATGATTATTGTCTTTTATGTAAGATGACTGTATGAATCTCCTGTCACCTTTGTTTAGGAACTATAAAATGTTTTTAGCATCTCTAAGCACTTCTCCGGGACAGTGGCTGAGTTCAAAAGTGATACTGTCCTGGACTTGTCTAAGTGTTACTTGAATTGAGGTAACATGCCTTTAAGTTAATGACAGTGAATGCAGTTTCCAGGGGTGAAGAGAACTACGTAGGTAGATCTCCAGCTATTGAGTCTTGCTCATGTGCTTTATACTGCTTACCACTGAGTCAAGTCCTGAAAACTATAGCCTACTTAAAGTTATTTGTTTTAAATTACCTCAGCATCCACTGCATCATTTGCTGCTCTTTTACCACTAATGATGGATATTTCAGTTCATGTCTGACACATACAACTTTGCCTCACTATCCCAGGTACTATAAATAATAATAATAATTTTTTTCAGTAAATGTTTACCAAAAATAATTCAAAAACAAAAAAAAATACTTCCAATTAACTAAGGGGCTAAGTGATGATGACCATCTTGATCTTCCATTTATTACAACTGAATTAAACAGGATGTTTTAGGAGATCAGGCCTTAAGAAATGATGGGGGAGGGAGTGAAGGAAAAGCGTGTTATCATACGATCTATGGGCCCCATAAGGGGGAAGAAAAATATTTTTTAAATGGTGTTAATCTAATTAAAATACACTAATTTTTCAGGTGAAAGTTATTGGCCTTGGGATCTAGGGTGTTACGTTGAGGCCTGAAAGGCTTCATGTGAGTTGATTTATGTCTCTATGAATCATTGTGGCTCAGCACTCTGTGCACTGGGTAGAATACTCTCATTTCACACATTGGTCAGCATTCAGACAAGTCCTGCATATCCTTTAGCACAACGGGGAAAACAAACAATTTTTTCTGTTTTCTAAGAAATATTTTGTCCATGATGTATGACAGCTGGGCGCTTCAAAGGCAGCACTGAACAAAGTTCCATCTCAGCACAATGGAGATGAAGAAATATGGTTTTGGTTTTCTTTAATTCTGTCTATGTAGTGGTCTCTGATATTGCTTATTGGAAGCTATACTGACTGCAAAGTTGCACACAACTGCAATGCAACTTATTTTTCTATAGTGTTCATACAAAAGCATCTTAAAACGTTCATGTGTGGATACAGGGCCAGATGCTCCAGTTCTGGGCACCCGTTTTATGATGTGCAGCCACTATCAGCTGGTATTAAAGATGGTTTAACTGGTTCAGGGAGAATCACTCTAGTGTTATGATGATGATGAGTTTATGTACAGCCAATGTAAGGGCTCTCTCCATTGTTGGCAGAGCAGAGAAGTGGGAAATAGCAAGTTGAAAAGGCATGCGGCCAGGATCTTCTGAGCTATGCTAATCCTTGGCTTTATTGAGTTCCCTGTTGTCGTTGAATTCAAAATGATCTTGACAAACTGGAGAAATGGTCTCAAATAGGATGAAATTCAATAAGGACAAACACAAAGAACTACACTTAGGAAGGAATAATCAGTTGTGCAAATGCAAAATGGGAAATGACTACTTAGGAAGGAGTATTGCAGAAAAGGATCTGGGGGTCACAGTGGATCACAAACTGAGTCAACAATGTAATAATGGTCCAAAAATCAAACACTGTGGGATATTAGCGGGAGTATTGTAAGCAAGACACGAGAAGTAATTCTTTCTCTCTGCTCAGCACTTATAAGGCCTCAACTGGAATATTGTGTCCAATTCTGGGCACCACACTTTGAGAAAGATTGGATAAATTGGAGAAAAACAAATGACTCGAGGTCTAGAAAACATGACCTACAAGGAAAGATTGCAATAATTGGGTTTGTTTAGTCTGGCGAAGACAAGACTGAGGGAGACATAAGTCTTCAAGTTCATAAAAAGCTGATATAAGGCAGAGGTTGATAAATTGTTCTCTTTAACCACTGAGGACAGGACAAGAAGTAGTGAACTTAAATTGCAGCAAGGGAGATTTAGGTTAGACATTAAGGGGAAAAAAACACTTCCCAAATGTAAGAGTAGTTAAGCACTGGAACAAATTTCATAGGGAGGTTTTGAAATCTGCCAATGCAGGTTTTTAAAGAACAAGTTAAACACCTGTCAGGGATGGTCTAGATAATACTTAGTCCTGCCTCAGTGCTGGGGATTGGACTAGGTGACATATTGAGGTCCCTTTCAGTCCTGGATTTCTAGTATTGTAGCCCAGTGTAAATTAGAGTAGCCCTTATGGTGCTCAAACACAAAGCAAAGAGATTAAATACAATCCAATTTTCTGAAGAGATTTACTTTTTGCTCAAATTCAATAAATTCGGACAAATTAAATCTTGAGTAGATTTTTTAACATTGGACCAGAAGCCTTTCAACTGGGATAATCCCAGAAAATATGAAGATTCACTTTACAACGATATCTCCTCCAGCATTTGGTTGTGAATTGTCTGTTTTCTTCTGCAAGACTAACTTTTAAAATAACTAATCAATATTTTGCATTAGTATTGTCTACATGAAGGGCCTCTTGGGCTGTTTATATCCAGGATAAAAGCCTCTGAGATTTGCTGGTTCGCTTCTTTTTCCCAGCCTAGCCGCCCAGAGTTGCCCTTTTCCCACACTCAACCACTTCTTCAGTAAAACCACAGGCAGCAGTATTTGAATTTTGAAAAAGGGATAATTATAGGGAAGGTCTTAAATAAAACTTAATTTTATCCAGACTTCTTGTCTATTTCAGACCCTTCAAAATCAATCCCAGAAGTATTGAAAATAGTAGCTGAATATGGCTCAACTTCTGGCTATATAAGGAAATACCACAATATTTTAGATAAATTAAATGTGACCATAAGGGATTTAGGCAGCTAGGAGTATTAGTATAAGATCTAAAAACTCACATAAACAAGATTTAAGAGACATTTATTCCAAACATTGAAAGGTGATTTAAATATATAGGATATTCTGCCCTTTTCTTTATTAAATATAATAGAAACAATTAAAATTAATGTCCTTCAAATAATATTATTTTGCATTAACTTTCCGCTACCAACTTCAGTGAAACAAATAGAATTAATTGATAAATATCTTACAGATTCATAGATATTTAGGTCAGAAGGGACCATTATGATCATCTAGTCTGACTTCCTGCACAACGCAGGCCACAGAATTTCACTCACCACTCCTGTGAAAAACCTCTCACCTATGTCTGAGCTATTGAAGTCCTCAAATCGTGGTTTAAAGACTTCAAGGAGCAGAGAATCCTCCAGCAAGTGACCCGTGCCCCATGCTACAGAGGAAGGCGAAAAACCTCCAGGGCCTCTTCCAATCTGCCCTGGAGGAAAATTCCTTCCCAACCCCAAATATGGCGATCAGCTAAACCCTGAGCATATGGGCAAGATTCACCAGCCACATACTTCCTTCCTTTTCCAGCTGAATGTTAACATCAATATAAAGGCAACTATGTGGACTGTCAACATTTAAATATTTAAAAGGGCTCTGTTTGTTACAAAAAGTGGTATTTCTTCTCCAACTTGTATACATATAATAGGACTAAAGTTGTTTTTGATGCTGTGATCAATGTAATACTTTTCTAAAGGTACAATATATTCTAAATACTCCATGTACTTTACTCACCAATCTTTCTCTTGAAGATGTAGAATATTTAATTTGGAAAAATTGTTACTGTTTGTTTAAGGTAATTGTTTTAAAATGTCCATTCATCTTAGAACTATTTCTGTTGTTCAAGAGTTAGAAAATAAACGGTCACCCACTGCGTCCTATTACCACCTTCCTTCTTTGTAGAATGAAGTTAGAAAACCCCAAAGACAAAATAGCCATAACAGAGTTTTTGACATTCTAGCAATGGATTTTGACAGATGAGGTGGTGCATTGCAAGTAACTTGAGAAAAGTGCATCCGTTTTTATGGCTAACTGCATGCTGAGTAAGACACATACATCTAGATGAGAATGGGGATGCAAAAAAAAAAAAAAGTTGAGTAACTTAGAATCATAGAAATGCAGGACTAGAGAGGACTTTGAGTGGTCATCTAGTCCAGACCCCTCCACTGAGGCAGGACCAAATATCTCGACATCCCTGACAGGAGTTTGCCTCACCTGTTCTTAAAATCTCCAGAGACAGAGATTCTATAACATCCCTTGGAAGCCTATTGCAGAACTTAACTACCTTCATAATTAGGAAACACTTTCTAACATCTAACCTAAAAATCCCTTGCTGCAGTTTAAGCCTATACTTCTTGTCCTCGTTTCAGTGGACATAAACAATTGATCACTGTCCTCTTTATAACATCCCTTAAAACATTTGAAGACTGTTATCGAGTCTCCACTCAGTCTTTCTTTCTCAAGATTAAAGATGCCAAGCTTTTTAAACTTTTCCTCATAGGTCAGGGTTTTTTAATCCTTTATTTTTGTTGTTGTTATTGTTGCTCTCCTCTAGACTTCAATTTATCTAGGTCTTTCCTAAAGCGTGGGACCCAGAACTGGACACATTACTTCAGCTGAGATCTCATCAATGCTGAGTAGAGCAGGACAGTTACCTCCCAAGACTTACTTACAACACTCCTGATAGAATATTAGCCTTTTTTGCAACTGCATCACACTGTTGATTCATATTCAGTTTGTGATCCACTATATTGCAGATCATTTGAGCAGTACTATCACCTAGCCAGTTATTCCCCATTTTTGTAGTTTGGCATTAGATTTTTTTTCCTTATTAATTGTAGTACTTTGCATTTTATTGAATTTCACCGTCAGACCAATTCTATTTGTCAAGGTTGTTCTGAATTATAATCCTGTCCTTCAAAATAATTGGAACCCCTCCCATCTTAATGACATCTGCAGATTTCTATAAACATACTCTCCACTCTGTTATCCAAGTCATTAATGAAAATATTGATTAGTACTGTACCCAGTACTCACCCCTGTGGGAGGGAGCCCACTTGATATGCCCTCTCAGATTGACAGTGAACCAATGAAAACTGAATACAGTTTTTCAACCAGTTGTGCATCCACATCATAGTAATTTCATCTAAACCACATTTCTCTGGTTTGCATATGAGAATGATAGTCCTACATGACAAAAGACTTACTAAAAATCAAGCTTCCCCTTTTAGCCATTGGGCCAGTAACCCTGTCAAAGAAGGAAATAGGCAGGTTTGGCATGATCTGTTGAACAAATCTATGTTGGCTATTCCTTAACTTTATTATCCTCTAGGTGCTTACAAACTGATTGCTTAATAAGTTGTTTTACTATCTTTTCAGATACTGAAGTTTGGCTGACACATCTATAATGCCCTGGTTGCTCTTGTTCCCCTTTATAAAGATAAGTACTACGTTTGCCCCTCACCTGTCCTCCAGAAGTTCTCACAGATAATTCCTAATGGTTACAAGATTGCTTCAGCTAGCTTCTTAAATACCCTAGGCTGAATTTCTTCAGGCTCTGCTGACTTGAATGCACCTAACTTATCTAAATATACATTCATTTATTCTGTCCCTATTTTGCCTTGTATTCCTTTCCCTTGTTGTTGTTCTGAGTATCTGGTCACCATGAACTGTTTTAGTGAGGACTGAAGCAAAACAGGCAATAAACATCTCCGCTTTCTGGATATCATTTGTTGTTAGTGCTCCTTCCCTGCTAAGTAGAAGACCTACACTTTCCTTCATCTTTCTCTTGCTCCTAATATATTTTAAAGACCTTTTTTGTTTTGTCCTTACATGCTTGTACTATTCTTTTGTACTCCTTCTTAGCAATTCATCTGTGTTTCCACTCTTTGGAGGATGCTTTTTTTGATTCATATAGTGATATTGGCCTCTTGCTGGACTTCCTACTTTTTCTTCACATTGGGATAATTTGCTGTTGTGCCTTTAATATTGTCTCTTTAAGAAACTGCCAGCTCTCTTGTATGCCTTTGTCCCTTAGATTTTCTTTCTATGGGACCTTTCTTACTGTCAAGTCCAGGTCATATGCAGCCATACCTAGTGGGCAGAGCCACAGTCCACACTCACAAGATAGTAGTTGAGGGTCAGCTGAGTCAGGCTACCAGGAGATCAGAAGCAGGAGAAAAACTGGAGATCATAACCACAAATCAGATGCCACGAGTCCCGCCAGATCAGGATGCCAGGAAATCAGGCCAGGGAGCAGGAAGCACAAGGCATGCAGTCCAGAACAAGGAGGATCCCAGTTGTTCAGACAACATCTTGTTCCTGCTGCTGACTTAAGTAGGGCCAACAAACAAATAAGCTACTCTGGGACTCTGCCAATAGGGCCTCAGGGATGGAGCTTCATACTGGGGCTGGGCTTCATGGGTCCTAGGTAAGCAGTTGCTAGAAGGCTGCCAAGGGGAAGGTGAGAGCATGCCTGCTCCTGCAGACCCAGGTTCAAAACCCAGGGGTTATGACACCTACCAGCTCTCCGAGTTTGTTAAAGTCTGGGTTGTTGTTTTTTAAGTCCATTGCCTTTATTCTGCTGCTTTCTCTCCTGCCTTTCCTTAGCGTCATGGAATCATCATTTCATTATTACTTTCACCCAAATTGCTTTTCACCTTCAGATTTGCAACCAATTCCTCCCTGTTGGTCAGAATCATGTGTAAAATGGCTGTCCACTTGGTTATTACTTCTGCTTTCTGGAACAAAAAATTGTCTCCAATACATTCCAAGAACTTATTGGAAATTTTGTGTTTTGCTGTATTACTTTTCCAACACATTTTGGGTAGTTAAAATCCTCCTTTGCTATCAGGTCTTGTGTCTTGGATATCTCTCTGTTTTGTTCTAGAAATACCTCATCCATCATCCCCTACTGATTTGGTGGTCTATAGTAGACCTATACTATGACATCATCTTTTTTTTACCCATTTGATCTTTACCCAGAGACTTTCAACTGGTCAGCCTCTTACCTGTTCTGAGGTCCAGGAAGATGCATGTATAATGTAACACCTCCTGCCTGGCCTCCCTGAACAAGTTATACACCTCTATACCAATATTTCAGTCACAAGGTTAATCCAACCAACTATCTGTGATGACAATGAAGTCATCATTTAGTTTACAGACTAATACTTCCAGTTCTTCTTGTGCATTCCCCCTACTCCTTGCTTTTATGTATAGACCTCTGAGATGTTGAGCAGATTCCCCCACTCATTTCCTTCTCGGTGGTCCTAGTACCATTTTGTAATTTTTCCATGTGTCCTCCCATCCTGCCAATATCTAGCCCTCTGTTAAGGTCACCTTTTTATGTTTACCTGTGAGCTTTGGTCACCTTCCCCCTTTGAACCTAGTTTAAAGCCTTCCTCACTGGGTTGGCGAGTCAGGGCATAAAGATATTCTTCCCCTTCTTGGTTATTCTTCCCCATCTCTTCCAAGCAATCCTCCAACCTGGAACAGCATTCCAGGGTCAAAGAAGCTGAAGCCCTCCTAGCAACACAATCTGCACAGCCATGCTTTATCTCCAGGATGCATTTGTCCCTACCTGGGCCCTTACCCTCAAGGGTGAGAATGGACCCCAACTTTCACCCTGGCTCCCAGAGCCCTATGCTCACTGCTGATCTGTTCCACATCTCAGAAGGATATAGTCTAACTCGTGTAGTTAGGGAACAGTTCCTGGCTTATGGTAACAGTATTCATCTCAGCATGTTTCTGCTCAAGAATGTACAGTATGAACTGGTCTGGGCAAAATTAAAACCACTTCAGATTGCAAAAACTTTGCCCATTCCATAAACTGAAATATTGATAGGAGTTGATTTAGGATAACTACATCTTATATAATACTCTGCCAGACAGGTCCCTTATCTTTAGCTAACATGGAGTTGTTCCTTGATAACTTCCTTTGCTCTTTACAGCCAATGACATATATTCATTCAGACACTTCTAGTAGGAAAAATATATGAAGAAAGACAGAACAGGTGGTATTTTCAAAAGTCCATAAGTGACTTTGGAGCACAAGTCTCATTGTCAGTGAGGCAGGTTTGAAAATCCCACTCAACGTGTAAACCTGAGAAATATCAATTGCTACTGTCCTCCCAAACTTTTAACATAAAGACAGTAGGAAGTGAAACTATCTAACAGTACAACATTATACAAATTATACAAATTGTGTATATATATACACACACACACCTTAAAATGTGAGCCAGTCTATCAAAATATAGACTTGCAATTAGTCTGATGGATTTTTCCTCAACTGCATTCACCACTGATGTAATGAGGTGTTGTGCCACTGATTTAATTGGAGTATGACCTGCTTATACCAGCAGTGAATTTGGTCCTCTGTATGAAACTCTCCTCTCAGTCTTGTCTGGAGCTGCATGCCTCCCTTGCTATCTCACATCTGCAATCTTCCAAGTTGCTCTTGAAGGAGATTTTTTTTTTAATTAATTGATGATACATGCCTTTTGGGGCTGAAATTTTCCATGCTCACTCTGCTTGCCCATACCTGAGTTTATGGGGGAAGGGAGCAATGGGGATTTCACAAATGGAAGGGGAAAAAAATCTTGCCATGCTGTTGGTAAACTGTTTCTGGACCAAAGTGATGTTGATAGTGGAATGAGGGTAATGGAGTGTCTGAGCCACACCAGTAGATCCCAGTTCAAAGTATGAAGGTGAGCTCATATACATTCAGAGGCCCAGGATTAACATCTCACATCCAGGTGATGGACCTGGAGATTGTTGGAAATTAAACATAGTTGGTGCCTGAAAGAAAAACTAGACTCCGTTGTTGTGAAATTCCAAAGGTTCTGTAGTCCTTACATTGTGGCCACATAGTCACGTACCAATGCAATATCAAATAGCAGCTGCCATGGACACCTCTCTTCCTCCATCAGAGAGAGTGAGGGAAAAGGTGGTGGTGGTGGGGTGCTAACAGCTACAAAGGCACTATGAAGATGGACAAGAGCATCTGTAAGTTGGTGTGAACAGTTTGGTTGCTGGTACATATTTACCAAAAAATAATTAAAGCCAGAGATGGCTCACCTGGGGGCATGCAGAGTCAATCCTTTCTATTGAAGCTTTCTGGTGTATGCAGAGGGACCAGAACGTGCTTGTTAATGGCAGCTTGAATAGGGTCAGTGGTACTATTTGAGCATAAGCAGCAATAGAAGGCCAAGCACAACACATTTTATTTTGGGACACGCATTTCCAACTCATAGTCAAAAACTGGGTTGTGGGCAGCCAGATCTAGTGATCAGGGCCAGCATCCACAGTCAGGAATCAAGAGTCAACTGGGTCAGGATACCAGGAGCAGGAGATAAACGAGATCAGAACCACAAGTCATAGGTCAGGAGCCAAGAGAGCTCTGGATGCCAGACAGTCAAGCCAGGAGAGCAGAAGGAAGGTGGGTTCCAGTTGTTTGTACAGCCTCCTGTTGTTCTCTTAAGTGGGACCAGCAGGGCAATTGGCTGCTCTGGGTCTCCACCAATAGGATGTTGGGGTGGAGCCTCAAACTGGGGCTGGGCTTCATAGGTCCTGGGTCAGTAGTTGTGAGCAGGCTGCCAAGTGGAGGGTTGAGACATGGCTGCTTCTGTGGCCTAATCCTCACCAAGTGTTCTCTCTCTCCCTCTCCTTCTTAAAATTCTTTGGTTAGTGCTGTTGGTTACTGTTCTTCATACTTGGCAAAATGCTCGTAGCCCACAGTTTGTATAGACATATATGTTTCTTTGCACAACATACGCATTGCATAACTTTTAAAAATGAATAAATTGGATACAAATGTGATCAGCTTGGAGACAATTTGTGTACAAAAAAGAGGGCTATATTAGGTAAATTGTTCATAAAGAATAACTTGACCACTTTTATTTATATACTCAAGTGATGGATGGAATGTAAGAACCTAGCCAGATGTTATTCTCCACTTGTATCCTTCAAAAAACCACACCAAAACTGGACATGGTAAACAATCTGTGCTAAAGACAGGCCAATATTGCAGGTCAGGAATTAAGTATATTGGCAGAGTTGTTCAAAGAATCTTTAATGCCAAGTTGGTCTTGGCTCAGTCTAGTGTGCTAAGGTCACATTTTTCACATATGAGTGCATAATTGTTAGGGGTTCCAATGTACTTTCTGAAGGTGCTCAGCACTTGCAGACTACTTATTTAGAAGCTTCAGTATGGCTTTAAGTGCCTAAGTAGCAATATTGGCTGTGAATGAATAAACACTGGAAAGTCAAGACCATGATATGGGAGTAGATGACTCTTTAGTATTGTTCCACTTCCAAATAAGTAACCCCAATAAGTGGGGTGTCTGTGAAAAGAATGAAAATCTACTGGAAAAACAAGTTCTAAAATAAGACATCTTACTTTTTTGTTATACTTGGGTTTTGCTTTAGCCTTATTTATTGCAATCTGGTTGAGAGATCATATTTTGTGACTAGTGGCTAATTGGTTTGTATGTGAACTCTTTTCAGGTGTCTCTAACTGCAAATGCAATCTGAAAATATTTTTGTATTACTAATGGCACACTAATAACTTCAGATATAGGTGTTTATTAAGACACTGATCCTGCAAACACTTACACATGTGTGTAACTTTGCATACAAGTAGTCAATTGAGCTCAATGAGACTACTCTTATGAACAGAGTTGCTCACATGGGTAAGTATTTTCAGGATTTATATGACCAGCCATAAGAAATTATGACAGCCTTGAGCAAAACTGAGACAACATTCCCAAATGAGCTAAGACTAGGCTCTCTTTCCTTCAAGATAAGAATTGGTTTATTAATGGACTACGAAGGGACAGGCAATCTTTCTGACATTTTCTTTAAAATTAGGATTTATTCAATAACATTTGGTTTGCAATCTGTGCAAAGCTGAAATGGAGGCAGAGAAAACTATGGAAGTGAGGGAGGGAAGTAGGGTGAAGGGAAGGTGGAGAGAAGCAGGATAAACAGTGAAAGTGAGGTTGGTGAACGGTAGTTGAGAGGCAGGACGAAAGGGGCCAACAGCCAATGGAAATTCCATAAATAACGTATATGTTAGTGCGGTCACTCTCTTAAGACTGAAGAACTTTGGTGAATGGAGTTTTGTTCTATTTGTTCCCTTTGAGATTCAGTTCTGTTTCTTGTTTCATGTGATATAAACATGAGTGAGTGTGATGTAAATGAAGCGTGAAAAGAAATACATGTACCGTTTTGTTTGTTTGTTGCTGCAGCTTTCTCTGTTCCTGGGAAAATGAGGAAAAGGACAAGTAGGCAAATATATCCCCTTGTGTATCCAAACTACTGTTGATGGTTGCCAGTAGACTGCAAGAGCCAGATTAACCAAGCCCTGCTGGAGGCACAGTGGCAGAAGGCTGGCAAATGGTAACCTGAGGCCCAGGAAGCAGGATAGTAACTTGGAGACCTCTAGACAAAGGGGTTTATCTAGGGAAGCGCTGGTCAGAAGGGCCTACTGAGAGAGACAGGATTTTTGTTCTAAACAGTAGCTAGTCTGGAGCACCCTTTTTCTTTACAAGCTGACCTGCTGGCCTTTGTGATGAAGGGAGTGGGGAAGGGGTCCAAGTTTCCAAGTTGAGTGAGCGATGTCAGGGGTATATATAGGCTCTTCCCAGCTGTTGCTGCTGTACCCCATGTGGAAAGTGGGAAGGGAATGTTTCTGGGCATGGTGCCTTTGGTGGATCCCTCTGGGTCTGGAGAGGAAACTGGAAGTCTCAGACTTGCTAGTGCTAGCTACTTTTGAGAAAGAGCCCTGATGATTTGGGGTTTTATTGACCCTGACCCCAACAAGCTCCTCCCAGTGGATGGAGAGGGTCATGGATTGATTTACCAGCACAGGAAGGGCATTCCCATAGGTAGGGCATAGTATGGAAGAGACATAGGTGTAATTGTGGGCTAATCAGTTAAAAAGGCTTCCATCAATAAGGAAGCTATAAAACCTGCCATGCTAGGCAAGGATTAACCATTTAAATAGACATGTTAAACAACAGACAAGGTGGGTGAGATTATATCATTTATTGGATCAACGTCTTCAGGTCTGGGGAAGAGCTCTGTGTAAACTCAGAAGCTTGTCTCTCTCACCAGCAGAAGTTGGTCCAATACAAGATATTACCTCCCCCACCTTCTCTCTCTAATATCTTGTGCCCAACATGGCTACCACAACACTGCATACTTTAAATAAGACACAATTACAGATAACTTGGATCCTTGTATATAGGTACCAACCATAAAGTATGCACTGAATTGTCTTGCTTAACTTGATCTTTTAAGTATTTAACTATTTTTTTTTCTGTTTTTAAAGAGGCCACCTTTACATAGCTCAGCGCTTTTTGTCTTGGCTTGTTTTTACAGAGGTGTTATGTAACGTGCTGTAACATAGCCCTTAGACTTAGTCTCCCTTAGACCTACTAACAGCATTTGTGCTGGATTGGATGGTAGTGTGCATATTTATCTCCCTTTGACACAAGTAACTAACCCTAAAGTGGTCTAATTTATATAAGAAAGAGACAGAAGTAAACGTCCATTAAGATACAGGGTCGCCTAATTTTATTTATATGTTATTACATCCTCTAGCTCCTACTACTGCTGTACTTTACTTGCTACATTCTCTTTTGCTCCTTTGCATATAGGCAGACTCTAGTACATTCAGTCAGTCAAATTCACAAGTTAACTATAAATTACACAGTGATATGTGGGTGTAATAATGAGGAAATCTGAAAAAGGTGTAAGATACACTTAGATTCATTTTAAACTGACTTTGACATCTGAATTATGCCCATCAATCTAGGTGTCTTCAGTCTATTCAAGGCAACTACTTAAAGTACTCTTTGTGACAGTGTGATTAGTTCTGGGGAAAAACAACAAAAAGAACAAGTTTCAATACTTGGTACTGTCACAGTAATACCCAGATTCCATATGCAATTCTGTACTGTGTGGACAGCAGTAACATTCCTCTGTTTTGACTTGGCTCAGATTACTACTTGACTCTCAATCTTCTGTTTTTTTTTTTTCATTGAACCCATTTCAAAAATCCCTGATCTGCTATAAAAATTGACAACCATTTCCAAGGCACGAGAATGGAGTGACTTATCTGTAATACACCAATAATACAAGCAATCAAGATGAGCAGTGGCCACTTGGATTAGCTAGCACTAGGGAGAAGGCTTGAGGCATGCCTCTGGGGAGGGGGTTCATAGGTTCCTGTAGAACCCAGAAGGCATGTGAGCGGTTATCTTGAATTTGTGACACACTCTGGTTTGGGAATTTTCCTGTAGTAGACTTTTAATCTGTCTGTGTACTATAAGGTTTTATAGATTGAGAAGCATGTTGGGTTTCTTTTGTCTTGTCATTGGAAAAGGAAAGGATTAAGGAAAGCTCTCAAAGTCTTGGTCCAAATATATTTAATTGAAAATTAATTCATTACCAGTCTTTGCTAAAATTGGATACTGCTCATTGACATTTCACAGTTTGTTCCAATGGCAGGTTGTCTTTGTAAGAGTTTTGACTCAACAAAATATTTCTTAATATTTCAACCGGTAAGGGGTTGTTTTTTAAAAAACCCGCATAAAGTGGTCTTTAAATTTGTTTTTAAAGTTCCAGATCCTCAGCGGGTATAAACTGACACATCTGTTTTGGAATTGACATATACCAGCTAAAGATCTGACCCTAAATCTCTTAGCTGGCTTATGATAGGGTTAAGTTTACCTCACACATCAACAGGGAGATAAATTAAAGATTGTGCTGCCTTTCCACTGCACGGTGGCTCATGCTCTGTGTCTGCAAGGGCTGAGAAAGCAGAAGAGATGGTCTCCTTGACCAAAAGGCGTTTGTTCATTCAACCTTTTTCACACCAGCAGCAAAAAGATAATCCTCCAGCTCAGTCTCTCAGGGCCTGAACACTGTCTCAGCACACTGGTGGCCTGTAGCAAGTCACGGATCGAAATCTCTGTCTGAAAGCAAACTTTACTCCCTTGTTTTGTGTTTTAAGCAGAAGAGGCAGCTTATCTGGTAAGCTCTGGTCAATGAGTTCTGTGGCAAAAATATAAATTGTACACTCACTTTCAAAGATTTGAAGCCCAGAAAGATCATCTAACATGACCTGAGTAGTATGAGCCATAAAAATTATTCCTGTAGTGGAGGGAATGGTTCTTTCCCACTGCATGTGAACATGATTGAGGCATGTTTGTATCTTACAGAATAAAAAATAGGAGCATAATCATTATTAGCAGCCTGCTCCAAAGCTCACCGCAGTCATTGATTCAGATCATGTCCTAGGAGCCTGATCAACTCCCATGAAGCTCAGCAGGAGTCTTTTCATTTACTAAGTATAAGTTGGAGCTGGCCATAGATACTTTTACAGGCAAGTGCAATGCTGGCTGAGGACATAATGGCTGTCCAGATACCTAAGGTACTTACATGGTCCCGATTACCATAGTAACAGACAGCATCACAGTCTTTAAAGTATTTACACACATGGCACCCCTGTGAGGAAGGGAAGTGCTATTATCCCCATTTTATACATGAGGGGAACAGAGTTGTAGTGGAGCAAGGACTTGGAATTCAGGTCTCCTAAGTCACAACCAATGGACTATCCTTTCTCTCTCAAAGTGAAACACCCCTTCCTGCTTCTCCATGTGGGCACCAATGATACTGCCAAGAATGACCTTGAGCGGATCACTGCGGACTACGTGGCTCTGGGAAGAAGGATAAAGGAGTTGGAGGCGCAAGTGGTGTTCTCGTCCATACTCCCTGTGGAAGGAAAAGGCCTGGGTAGGGACCGTCGAATCGTGGAAGTCAACAAATGGCTACGCAGGCGGTGTCGGAGAGAAGGCTTTGGATTCTTTGACCATGGGATGGTGTTCCATGAAGGAGGAGTGCTGGGCAGAGACGGGCTCCATCTTACGAAGAGAGAGAAGAGCATCTTTGCCAGCACGCTGGCTAACCTAGTGAGGAGGGCTTTAAACTAGGTTCACCGGGGGAAGGAGACCAAAGCCCTGAGGTAAGTGGGAAAGCGGGATACCGGGAGGAAGCACAGGCAGGAATGTCTGTGAGGGGAGGGCTCCTGCCTCATACTGGGAATGAGGGGCGATCAACAGGTTATCTCAAGTGCTTATATACAAATGCACAAAGCTTTGGTAACAAGCAGGGAGAACTGGAGGTCCTGGTGATGTCAAAGAACTATGACGTGATTGGAATAACAGAGACTTGGTGGGATAACTCACATGACTGGAGTACTGTCATGGATGGTTATAAACTGTTCAGGAAGGACAGGCAGGGCAGAAAAGGTGGGGGAGTAGCACTGTATGTAAGGGAGCAGTATGACTGCTCAGAGCTCTGGTACGAAACTGTAGAAAAACCTGAGTGTCTCTGGATTAAGTTTAGAAGTGTGTGCAACAAGAGTGATGTAGTGGTGGGAGTCTGCTATAGCCCACTGGATCAGGGGGATGAGGTAGATGAGGCTTTCTTCCGGCAGCTCACGGAAGCTACTAGATCACATGCCCTGATTCTCATGGGTGACTTTAATTTTCCTGATATCTGCTGGGAGAGCAATACAGCGGTGCATAGACAATCCAGGAAGTTTTTGGAAAGCGTAGGGGACAATTTCCTGGCGCAAGTGCTAGAGGAGCCAACTGGGGGGGCGCTTTTCTTGACCTGCTGCTCACAAACCGGGTAGAATTAGTGGGGGAAGCAAAAGTGGATGGGAATCTGGGAGGCAGTGACCATGAGTTGGTTGAGTTCAGGATCCTGACGCAGGGAAGAAAGGTAAGCAGCAGGATATGGACCCTGGACTTCAGGAAAGCAGACTTCGACTCCCTCAGGGAACGGATGGCCAGGATCCCCTGGGGGACTAACTTGAAGGGGAAAGGAGTCCAGGAGAGCTGGCTGTATTTCAAGGAATCCCTGTTGAGGTTACAGGGACAAACCATCCCGATGAGTCGAAAGAACAGTAAATATGGCAGGCGACCAGCTTGGCTTAATGGTGAAATCCTAGAGGATCTTAAACATAAAAAAGAAGCTTACAAGAAGTGGAAGGTTGGACATATGACCAGGGAAGAGTATAAAAATATTGCTCTGGCATGTAGGAATGATATCAGGAGGGCCAAATCGCACCTGGAGCTGCAGCTAGCAAGAGATGTCAAGAGTAACAAGAAGGGTTTCTTCAGGTATGTTGGCAACAAGAAGAAAGCCAAGGAAAGTGTGGGCCTCTTACTGAATGAGGGAGGCAACCTAGTGACAGAGGATATGGAAAAAGCTAATGTACTCAAAGCTTTTTTTGCCTCTGTCTTCACGAACAAGGTCAGCTCCCAGACTGCTGCGCTGGGCATCACAAAATGGGGAAGAGATGGCCAGCCCTCTGTGGCGATAGAGGTGGTTAGGGACTATTTAGAAAAGCTGGACGTGCACAAGTCCATGGGGCCGGACGAGTTGCATCCGAGAGTGCTGAAGGAATTGGCGGCTGTGATTGCAGAGCCATTGGCCATTATCTTTGAAAACTCGTGGCGAACCGGGGAAGTCCCGGATGACTGGAAAAAGGCTAATGTAGTGCCTATCTTTAAAAAAGGGAAGAAGGAGGATCCAGGGAACTACAGGCCAGTCAGCCTCACCTCAGTCCCTGGAAAAATCATGGAGCAGGTCCTCAAAGAATCAATCCTGAAGCACTTGCATGAGAGGAAAGTGATTAGGAACAGCCAGCATGGATTCACCAAGGGAAGGTCATGCCTGACTAATCTAATTGCCTTTTATGATGAGATTACTGGTTCTGTGGATGAAGGGAAAGCAGTGGATGTATTGTTTCTTGACTTTAGCAAAGCTTTTGACACGGTCTCCCACAGTATTCTTGTCAGCAAGTTAAGGAAGTATGGGCTGGATGAATGCACTATAAGGTGGGTAGAAAGCTGGCTAGATTGTCGGGCTCAACGGGTAGTGATCAATGGCTCCATGTCTAGTTGGCTGCCGGTATCAAGTGGAGTGTCCCAAGGGTCGGTCCTGGGGCCGGTTTTGTTCAATATCTTCATAAATGATCTGGAGGATGGTGTGGATTGTACTCTCAGCAAATTTGCGGATGATACTAAACTGGGAGGAGTGGTAGATACGCTGGAGGGGAGGGATAGGATACAGAAGGACCTAGACAAATTGGAGGATTGGGCCAAAAGAAATCTGATGAGGTTCAATAAGGATAAGTGCAGGGTCCTGCACTTAGGATGGAAGAATCCATTGCACCGCTACAGACTAGGGACCGAATGGCTAGGCAGCAGTTCTGCGGAAAAGGACCTAGGGGTGACAGTGGACGAGAAGCTGGATATGAGTCAGCAGTGTGCCCTTGTTGCCAAGAAGGCCAATGGCATTTTGGGATGTATAAGTAGGGGCATAGCGAGCAGATCGAGGGACGTGATCGTCCCCCTCTATTCGACATTGGTGAGGCCTCATCTGGAGTACTGTGTCCAGTTTTGGGCCCCACACTACAAGAAGGATGTGGATAAATTGGAGAGAGTCCAGCGAAGGGCAACAAAAATGATTAGGGGTCTAGAACACATGACTTATGAGGAGAGGCTGAGGGAGCTGGGATTGTTTAGCCTGCAGAAGAGAAGAATGAGGGGGGATTTGATAGCTGCTTTCAACTACCTGAAAGGGGGTTCCAAAGAGGATGGCTCTAGACTGTTCTCAATGGTAGCAGATGACAGAACGAGGAGTAATGGTCTCAAGTTGCAGTGGGGGAGGTTTAGATTGGATATTAGGAAAAACTTTTTCACTAAGAGAGTGGTGAAACACTGGAATGCGTTACCTAGGGAGGTGGTAGAATCTCCTTCCTTAGAGGTTTTTAAGGTCAGGCTTGACAAAGCCCTGGCTGGGATGATTTAACTGGGAATTGGTCCTGCTTCGAGCAGGGGGTTGGACTAGATGACCTTCAGGGGTCCCTTCCAACCCTGATATTCTATGATTCTACGATTCTATGATTTGTTCAACTGAAATACCAGATTTTCTCCTTTGTTTTGCTTTTAAGATACGTTATTTGCCACCACACTATCACTTAAACTTATTTGGACAGCTTCAAACATAACATTCTGATTTAGAAATAATCAGACCCTTTAATAATATATCACAGAAAGAGACACCCACTGTCTGCTGTTTTAACAGCAGTTTAAGTAGAACTCCCCATGAAAATTAGCCCACTATTTTTAGCAATATGGAGACAGAATACCTAAACCAGATCAATAATTTATATGAAAGATACACAGTACATTGTACTTAAACATAATACAGAGGAAGTATGATAGTAATAGTGGAAATGTACTAGCATTTATAGCAATTTGGGATTCTTCCTTCCTGGGCTCTTTGTCCTATCTCTGTGGTGCCACATCTTCCTCCCACCCAGGATCCTGATCTGATATCCCTCACCTACTGGCTCCAGCCCCCACCCATTTCCCTCCCCAGCTCCCAGACCTAGTCTCCTTGCTCAGTCAGTTCCTGTCTCCTGGACTATGTCCCATCCCCATCCCTACTGCCAGTCCCGGTTTTCCTCCTCTAATAGCTTCCAATCCCAGCCTCTTCTCCCCCCGTCCCTATGGCTCTGGCTCCTTGTCTCCGTCTACTCCCTCATCCCCCTTCAAGTCAAGCTCTTGTCCCCTTTGAATTTGAATCACAGCTGCTCCTTCTATGCTGCCTTGTCCCAGTGGGGAGTCATTGAGAACACAAGAGAGTCACGCTCCCTGGTCTCAGTGGAGACAGATGCTTGAGACCCCAGCAACCAGAACTTGAAATTTTCAGGTAAAGTTGTGCTCAGCCCTGGGTTGGAGGGTGCCCAGTTTAGACAGAATTTTCAGGGAAGTAAGTTTCTAAAATCTAAGTCTCTACTGAACATATGAGAACTGACTTTCCCCCATCCCAAAAGCCTTATAACATGGCCAAATTTGGGTAGATTCTCATAGGGACAGAAAAAGGCACAGCCCAGAAACAAAGGCCACCCCTGACAAATTTCAGGGCCTTTCAAAGACAGCACTAGAACTGTTTAAAGAAAAGTTTGCCAGAATTTTTTAACATTGTCAAAACATTGTTCTCTTCCCCTCCCTGCCATCATATTTGTTCTTGAACTGTTAACTGAAATTTTGCAAAATTAAGTTTGTGGCAAATACTTGACATGGAAAAGCTTGGTAGGATTGGGATAATACGCATGACTGGAATATTGGTATAGAAGGGTACAGCTTGCTCAGGATGGATGGACAGGCCGGGAAAAAATGGAGGAGGTGTTGCCTTATATATTAAAAACGTATACACTTGGACTGAGGTTGAGATGGAAACAGGAGGCAGATTTGTTGGAAGTCTCTGGGTATGGATAAAAGGGGTAAAAACAAGGGTGATTATATGGTAAAGGTCTACTACAGACCACGTAACCAGGAAGAAGAGGTGGATGAGGCTTTTTTTAAACACTAACAAAATCATCCAAAGCACAGGACTTGGTGGTGATGGGGGACTTCAACTACACAGACATCTGTTGGGGAAAATAACACAGCAGGTCACAGATTATCCAACAAATTCTTGGAATGTATTGGAGACAATTATTTTTCAGAAGGTGGAGAAAGCTACTAGTGTGGAGGCGTGTTCAAGCAGGTGTTGGTTTAGGCGAAGATCCCTCACCACTTGTGTTCATTTTGTGAACAATTTTTAAGGATAGGTTGTAAATCTTTGATGATGTATTGGAGAGGTTTTAGTTGGGGGCTGAATGTGATGGCTAGTGGCATTCTGTTATTTTCTTTGTTGGGCCTGTCCTGTAGTAGGTGACTTCTGGGGACCCTTCTGGCTCTGTCAATTTGTTTCTTCACTTCAGCAGGTGGGTATTGTAGTTGTAAGAATGCTTGATAGAGGTCTTGTAGGTGTTTGTCTCTGTCTGAGGAATTGGAGCAAATGCAGTTGTATCCCTCATTCTCACAGATCTTGGGAGACGGACCAGTCCTCGCTTACAGACAGCCCCCCCAACCTGAAGCAAGTAGCAGCAACCACACACCACACAACAAAAACACTAACCCAGGAACCTATCCTTGCAACAAAGCCTGATGCCATCTCTGTCCACATATTTATTCAAGTGACATCATCATAGGACCTAATCACATTAGCCTCGCCATCAGGGGCTTGTTCACCTGAACATCTACCAATGTGATATATGCCATCATGTTCCAGCAGTGCCCCTCTTCCATGTACATTGGCCAAACCAGACAGTCTCTATGCAAAAGAATAAATGGACACAAATCTGACATCAGGAATCATAAAATTCAAAAACCGGTAGGAGAACACTTCAACCTCTCTGGCCACTCAGTAAAAGACTTAAGGGTGGCAATTTTGCAACAGAAAAGCTTCAAAAACAGACTCCAATGAGAAACTGCTGAGCTTGAATTAATATGCAAACTAGATACCATTAACCTGGGTTTGAATAGAGACTGGGAGTGGCTTGGTCATTACACGTATTGAATCTATTTCCTTACATTAAGTATCCTCCCACCTTCTTGTCAACTGTCTAAATGGGCCATTTTGATTATCACTACAAATTTTTTTTTCTCCTGATAATAGCTCATTTTAACTAATTAGCCTCTTACAGTTTATGTTCCATTCTATGCATCTGATGAAGTGGGCTGTAGCCCATGAAAGCTTATGCTCTAATAAATTTGTTAGTCTCTAAGGTGCCACAAGTACTCCTGTTCTTTTTCCCAGCTATACTGTATGAGTGCTATAGCCAGCCACTCATGAATTACACTGCAGGGCAACACCAGCAAACTCCCAGTCCCAGACTTTCCCCCAGAAATGTGAGTCTTGTACATGAAAGCTTATGCTCAAATACATTTGTTAGTCTCTAAGGTGCCACAAGTACTCCTGTTCTTTTAGTAGAAACATAGGTTCCTAGGAAACTTTTACTGCAAAAATTAAAGGTGACAAGCAAGTTTAGGTGCCTATGAGGTTTGATGGCAGCTGAGCTGGGGTTTTGTGACTCCCAATGGGGACTGATTCTGGGATTTACATACCTAATATGGCAGTTAGGGGCCTAAGTCCTTTTGTGAATTTATCCCACTGTATAATAAGTAAGAGTTTGCTCTTTAATCTAACTGAAGGCTGAAGTGTTCATTTATCCAAATATTAATATGTATTGCACAGAGCATGACATTTTCCTCAGGGCAGAGGATCTTTATCAGGTCCTCTGAACCAATTAAGCACATTGGTAAGCACCTCGTGCAGCCTGTCTGCACAAAGGTGAATTCCATATTGAGTTATGATATGGATGATCTGGATTCTACCTTTACTGACACCACTGAACTTCCTGTAGAGCGGTGAATTAGGCACAGGATATTTGTAAACACATGGGATTCATGATCTTGTAGTTGTGTACATGGAGCACATGTGTGTCAGAATGTATATTCACCACACGTGGTGAAGGTAGCAAGACCTATTGTTAAGGTTACCTGCCTTTTCAGTTATAGGACCCTGTTTCAGTTGCTTATAACTAAGGTTCCATATTTGTCATGGAGGTCACAGATTCTGTGACTTTCCCTGACCTTCGTGCCTGAGCAGCTCGGGCAGCCCCCAGACAGGGCACACCAACTGCTGCTGGGACAGTCTCCTCCTCCCCCCCCACCCCCCACCCTGCAGCAGCAGGCGTTTGTGTATGGGAGCTCAGGGCTGGGGATTGGTGTGTGGGGTAGTGCCTACCTGAAGTGGGGGTTCCCCTCTCTCACTCCTAGCTCCATGTGCTGCCTCTGCTGGCAGGCACCGCCCCCGCAGCTTCCGTTGGCCACAGTTCCCAGCCAGTGGGAGCTGCAGAACCAGGTCTTCAGACAGCACCTGGAGCTCAGGAGCTGCCTAGGGAGTCTGCCCCAGCCCTGCCAATCCCACCCCCCAGCACCCGCAGCGCACCCCCCCACCCGGTCGTGCCCCTCTCCCCCCAAGCATCCATGGTTCTCCTGGCCTCACCCCCCCCCCAGCACCCATGGCGCTCCTCCCTTGGGTTGCGCCTCGCCCAGCACCCATGAATTTTTGTTTACTGCCCATCACCTGTCCTTGACTTTTACTAAAAATACCCGTGACTAAAACGTAGCCTTACTTATAACTTTACCAAACTTTAACTATTTGTACCAAAGCTTTCAGGTATCTGCTTCAAGCTAGGTGGTTTTTTTTTTTTTTTTTTTTTGAAGTTTCAGCAAAAATTTCTCAGAATGAGGTCAGGAAAAAGACACTCCCCTTCCTCGTTCACTGAATGAAAAGTTATTGACTATTTCTTTTTACCCTTATAAAATGTATGATCTCAGGCCTTATTCAATGCACTGTCCAAATCCTGCACTAAATACAAAGTTATTAATTCTATCATGGTTGTTTGCATAATGTTCTCACCATATTATCCAAGTGCTCACAGCAATTAATAAATTTATCTTAACATCACCTAATTTCAGGGGTATTGTGATCTTCATTTTACAGCTTGGAAACTAAGGCACAGAAAGGTTGAGGCCAAAGTTTCCAAAAAATGTCCATTAATTTCGGGTGCCCCAGTTGAGACTCTCAGGACTTGATTTTTCAAGAGCACTTAGCATTATACAGCTTATGATATGATGGTGTTTTTGAACAATCAACTTTAGTTGCAGCTGTTAATATTCAGCACTTCTACAAATCTGACCCCAGGTATCTCACGGTGGGCATCCAGAAAACAAGAAATGTTTTGGTCTTAGTGACTTGCCTAGCACCACTTAGGAACTCGGTGGAAGAGGCAGGAATAGAATCCAGTTCATAGAATCATAGAATATCAGGGTTGGAAGGGACCTCAGGAGGTCATCTAGTCCAACCCCCTGCTCAAAAGCAGGACCCATCCCCAATTAAATCATCCCAGCCAGGGCTTTGTCAAGCCTGACCTTAAAAACTTCTCAGGAAGGAGATTCCACCACCTCCCTAGGCAACGCATTCCAGTGTTTCACCACCCTCCTAGTGAAAAAGTTTTTCCTAATATCCAACCTAAACCTCCCCCACTGCAACTTGTTCTCCAGGGTTGACTTCCTTAAGCATGACAACCTTCTGCCTTCTCTCAATCCCTGTCATATTCCCTACACAACTTCTGCAACAAAATGAGGCATGGGCCTGACCCACAACAGCCTCATGCACTACACAAACCTAATTCATCCCCAGAGTGCAGTCCAGCATCATGTGCACTGAAGGAGGCCAGGGTCCTGGGGAATACATAGTAATTAGTAATTATAGAGTCTCACAATGCATATGAACAACGGGCCAAAACTAGGTGGCACAGGCAGCCTTATTTCAGGTGTTGCCTAACTTTTGAGTGCTTGACATTGAAACCTTAAAAAAAAAAAAGTATTTTAAATGCAGTTTTTTGGATGTGATTTCCAAGTTGTTTTTAAAAGAGCAAACTGAACCCCCCCCCCCAGTAATTACAGCCATGCAGATTTCAAATGTGTATAAATGCATATCAGCGATTTTAAAAAAAATATCAGCACGGCAGTGATTTAAAAAGAAATCTCATCCATGTTTTTGGTGGGGATTTAAAACTAAAACCCTGAAAACTGCCTTATTCTGAAACCGAGAAAAAGAATTTATGAGAGAGAATTGCTCATGCAGGATTTGTCTAGCCATTCCTCAATGAAAGCCTCCAAAAGTCTTAATGCTCTTCACACTGGGCTTGGCCCTGCAGTCAAAACTCCCATTGAAGCTAATCTTAATGTAAAGCGAGCCTCTATTGCTGACTTGCTCAGCATGAATCCAGACCGATTGTCACTGACCTTTAATTCTCTTCATAATATCTTAACTTTCTCCAAACAGATATTTATTGTGTGGTTCATGAGTTAAATGTTGTGATTGTTACCACAGTCTGGTATGTCTCCTTTTCTCTTCAATATGGTACTAATGTGCTCTTTTTCTAGACATCCGGCAACTTCACAGTCCTCATGCTGCAGTTCAACATTGCGTCAATATGTCCATGCCTGCTTGCCCCAGGTACTTTTATACTTCTGGGATAGCTCATTGGTTTGAGCATTGGCCTGCTAAACCCAGGGTTGTGAGTTCAATCTCTGAGGGGGCCATCTGGGATCTGAGGCAAAAATTGGGGATTGGTCCTGCTTTGAGCAGGGGGTTGGACTAGATGACCTCCTGAGGTCCCTTCCAACCCTGATATTCTATGATTCTATGATTGATTCTAACTCAGGAACCAATCCATGCAACAAACCCCAATGTCAACTCTGCCCACATATCTACACCAGTGACACCATCACCAGTTCATTCACCTGCACGTCCACCAATGTAATATACGCCATCATGTGCCAGCAATGCCCCTCTGTTATGTACATCGGCCAAACTGGACAGTCCCTACATGAAAGGATAAATGGACACAAACCAGATATTAGGAATGGCAATATACAAAAACCTGTAGGAGAACACTTCAAGCTCCCTGGACACACAATAGCAGATGTAAAGGTAGCCATCCTGCAGCAAAAAAACTTCAGGACCAGACGTCAAAGAGAAACTGCTGAGCTTCAGTTCATTTGCAAATTTGACACCATCAGGATTAAACAAAGACACTGAATGGCTAGCCAACTACAAAAGCAGTTTCTCCTCCGTTGGTGTTCACATCTCAACTGCTAGAAGAGGGCCTCATCCTCCCTGATTGAACTAACCTTGTTATCTCTAGCCTGATTCTTACTTACCCTAACCCTAGCCTGATTCTTACTTGCATATTTATACCTGCCTCTGGAAATTTCCACTACAAGCATCTGAAGAAGTGGGTATTCACCCACAAAAGCTCATGCTTCAATACGTCTGTTAGTCCATAAGGTGCCACAGGACTCTTTGCCACTTTTACAGATCCAGACTAACATGGCTACCCCTCTGGTACTTGTATTTTGTTTCTTTTTAATTGAAAAATCTATAAGATTTTATTTTCACAAGACCTAAGAATGATTCATTGAAGAGCTAAGAATTGAAAATACATGCACGGTTAAACAATCATGCCCCTATTTAATCAAATTATATAGATATAGAATAATAACACCAAATAAAATGCCCCTAAACTACTATTGGTGAGGCATTGTTGGTTGGGAAGAAAGCTATGCCAGTTTTCTTGCTGTTCTAAAGGCTAGATGGAAAGTTGTGACTCTGACTCTTGCTAGCTTCTAGAAAAATAAATAAATTGTGACCTTTCTGTTGCCTGAGAAAATGCCCTTCAGCAAATAAAACATTTAATTGGATTCCTTACTCTGTAAGTCAACATAGTTTACATGGGATATTTTGGCAGCTTTGTGTTTAGCATTTCTTAGTGCATTTTGTGGTATGTTCTCATTTTGGAAGAATTTTTTAGTTTTCTATATTGCAGAATACATATTTCTCTGTTCTTGTCCACCCTATACAGTGACATTGTTTTGGTTTGTTCGGTTCTTTGCATATTTAGAGTAGTTTTATTATTACAAAACACAGGCTATTCATTGCAGTTGGCAGTGACTTTTGTTTTAGAATGGAGTATTGTTCCAAACAGGAACTGATTTGGGGATGTTGATCAGATGTACTGTTCTATGTTCTGTTTGTTTGTTTTTTGAACTTCTTATAAGCATCCATTCCAAGATGGATGGGGGAAGTCTAGAGTAATTAGAACAACTGAAATGTCTCTTTATTTTTAAAAAGATTATAGCACACTTAATGGGCTACCAATAGGAAATAAGCCACCCATTAGTAACACATCCAAAGATCTGCCATATCCCATCCTACTAACCCCACTTAAATGCCAAAGAGAAAAACTGGACTTTGCAGTTTTGTCTGGAAAATTAATATCTGTCTAGAAAAATGGTGGGATAATTATGAGGACTGTTTGACTGCAAGAACCCACCTTTTGTATCCCAGGGGGAGGGGTAAGGAGTGATGTCGTGTATTGGCCAAGGCCATTCTCTTTGGCTTTTAGTGTGCCTTATGCCTCCCCTCCATTCCCCCTTGTCCCTCCTAAGTGGTTGCTTGACCTTGCCTTGAGATAGGAGTTGAGGCAGTCTTCAAGTGTGCGTTCATATATTATATTCCCACCATACCCAATAGCACTTTTAACTCTATCCCTTTTCTCTTCTCATTATACTAACAAACCCATCTGGCTGGGCAGAAACAACACACAGTGTCTTTGTTCACACATGTTAGTAATGATATAAGAGTTTTAAAAGTCAAACTCAAAATTCTATCTCAGGCTAACAAACATATATACTAACAGTTCCACACTGGAACCTGAGATGAGCGGAATGGCTGGGTTTCTCTGCTGCCATCAAAAAAAACATCAGTAGCATTCCACCAAAGCCCAACAACTTTGATGGCTTCACAAAGTTTATTATTAAAGCCACAAAGAAGTCGTGGTTACAGGAGCTTTTTTACGCCATGCTGGAAGCCAGAGAGCAAAATGCTCCTAAGGGAGTATGAAGCTACAGAAGACCTGGACTTAGCTGCTGCGCTCCTGGAATCAATGGACTCTACAAGATGACAACAATGAGAAGAGATAGTGGAGGCCACAGACATCACACACTCAAGCCATAAAGCATGGGCCCTTCTGCAGTGCCTAGGTAGAGTGCTGCCATCATGCACAGATGGCAAGTCACTACAAACCGTTTTAATTTATTCCACAGCAGAGTATTGCACACATGTTTGGAGAAGAAGCTCACTTAGAGACCTCATCAATATCCAGCTAAATGCAGCTATAAAACTTGTAACTGGCACCCTGAAGTCCACTCCACTGTCTTGGCTTCCAGGCCTTGGAAACATTTCTTCCTCCAAATGAGATGGCTACACTGAGCGAGAACAATAATGCTCTCACTAACTAAAAGCTTCTGCTCCATGACAGCCTTGTTCATCCACCTTGCACTCACTTTAAGTTCCTCTGGGTGGCTGGAGAAACTCTTCTGTCATCCAGTTTCAACCCAAGAGATACCCAGCAGATGCAGTTGGCAGGCTCTGTCATAAACCACAAGCACTGCATAGTTGATCCTACCGTCAAATCCCCTGGTTTGTTGCTCTGCTGAAGAAAATGAAAGACCATCAACCATATTAGGGTGTTACATGGAAGATGCATGCACCTGGAGAATCAAGGATTCACCACAGTGTGAATGTGGAGACCTCCAAACCTTTGAACACATTGTGAACAATTGCCCCATCTTTTCATTTCTAGGAGGTATAACAAAGGTACACTCTCAATTGCCTGAAGCCTTTGAAAAGATTTCAGGCCTCTCTATTAACTTGTAAATGTTGCTATTTCAATATGAGAGAAGTCTCAAACTCAAAAGTCAAGAGCCTAAAGAGTTTAGTCTTACAGCAACTTTTGCTGACTCTCATTGCACATAATGTGTGTGTGTTTAGGTGAATGTACTTTTAATAGCCTAATTAACAACTGAAAAATATTTATATGCACACATGCAATCAGTATAGATAAGTAAGTGGGCAGACATTATTTCTGAAAATCTGACCGTCATCATAACTGTTTGTGCTCATGAATCTCTGTGAATGAGACTTGGTAACTGCACTTTTGGGCACATTGATTTTCAGGAATTCAGATATGAATCCTGGTTAATGAACTTTAGAGAACAAAAATAATGGGAGTTGGAGTGTAATAATTATTTTCCAGAAAACTCTTTAAGCTTTCCCTTAGAACATGCAGATTCCAGAAATCTGCAGTAAATGACCATAATGGAATTTATTGCCTTGATCTTGTCACCATGAAGTTTCTGGGTCTCAGTATTTTTGGAGATGTGTTTTTTAAAGATTGTTTCACTCACAGTATCTTTTGAATCATTTAGTTCATAATGAAAAGGTGGTGCCCTGGAAAAACCTGCTGCCCACTGCAATATGTCACCTGGAATTACTATAGCTGCACTCCACAACTGTAAAGGGCCTTTTTATCAAGCGCTTGACTTTTGAATATCACACAATGTAATGCTGTGTGAACTGTCAGAAAGATTAATACTATGCCATGACCTTGCAATTTCTCAGAAAATGCCAGCAGTGGTGGCAAGCATAGCAAGTGCTTCAGCTTAATGATGATAAGAATTATTCCATCACTCAGAATAAAAATTCCAAGCAAAAGATTCACCTACACAGAACCTGAAGAAAATTATGACTTATGTTGGGAGGAGATCTGGTCATGAATGACCTCTCTCAAAGCAGTGGCCATAAAAAACACAGGCCCAGCAATTTTAGAAATGTAAGTTGCGTTTAAGATGATTGGTAGAGTGTCAAATCACCCAGTAGTCAGTAATTCTTCATTTTCACAGTTATGGAATCAAAACATGGTTACAACTCAGCTATTACAGTAGAAGGGTTATTTAATGTAGTTAAAGGAGGAAGCTTTTGAATTAAACTTTGCTTTTGGAGTGTAGGCAGGAGGTTTTCCTGATGCAGGGAGGGCTGCTTAAAGCCTGTGCTTTCATTCAATTGGGGCCTTCAGTTTAAGGCCCAAAATGCAGGGTGCACCCTTCTTTCCACCATCTACCCCCAAACTCTTATGCCATGACAGCTAGGAGAAGTTTACACTTATCATGATAGAAAAGAAAAGAGAATATGCCCTGTGATGAGATGTCCACCCCACACAGGTGAACTAAGGGTTAACAGGAGTCTGAGAGCTCAATTAGTCCACTTTGCTGTGCTGAAGGGTGTGTCAGGCTTCATTTGTTACTAGACCCAACTGTGAGGAGCTGGGACTTCTTTGTAAAAGAAGTGAAAGCTACAGAGGAGGCCCAGGAGAGAGGAGGTAGGAGTTTCTGTTCTCTGGGGGCAGCTAAGGAAGACTGACTGAAGAAGGGCACAGGGACAGAATTAATCCCTCTGGTTGGCCCTGGAAAGGGGATAAAGTACAGAGAGTCAAGCATCAGAGGGGTAGCCGTGTTAGTCTGGATCTATAAAGGCAGCAAAGAGTCCTGTGGCACCTTATAGACTAACAGACGTATTGGAGCATGAGCTTTTGTGGGTGAATACCCACTTCCACGAAAGCTCATGCTCCAATACGTCTGTTAGCCTATAAGGTGCCACAGGACTCTTTGCCGAGGGTACAGAGAGGCAGTCACGACAGGTCAGCATTCCAGCAGAGAAAGATGGAGCTAGAAGGACCTCGGGAGAAGCCCCTGAGAACAAAAGGGAAGCTGTGTTACACTGCAGGGAAGCAATACAAGGGGCTTGAAAATAGGAAGCAACACAGGGAAATGGTAGCATGCCTGAAGGAGACCTACCTGCTTAATACAAGGTCCCTGGACTAGAACCCAGAGCAGACCGTGGGCCAGGGTTCCCCTGTCAGCCCTGAGAAAGGAGCACATAAGCCTGACATAAGGATTTGAGCCCAGTGTGGGGCTGAAGATTGAGTCTCAAGGACAAACCAAGGAATAACCCAAGAAGCGACAGAAGAAGGTTTTGTGTCTGGACACGTTGGACTTTTAGTTGTACTTTTGTTCTCCCAGAAGGGGAGAGGATCTAAAGTTGCCAGGCCGAAGGAGCAAGTTATGAGAAGAGTCAGACCACCACAGGGCTGGAGTGACCCTAGGCACGAAACAGCAGCTATGCCACACAGAGCCACGAAGGTGTGCTCTAGCGGTGAGTCCATTCTTCTACATTCTCATGTATTTGTGAGAGGAATAAGGGTGAGTGAGTGTGAATATTTCAGATAAAAGAGAATAGAGGGGGAGGGGGAAGAACTATGGATTGCCCTGGCGGGTCCAGAATAAAGGGGAAACATAACTTCTGCATCTCAAATTATCAGGCCAGTTACATGCCCCAGGTGCAATTACAGTTTTTCAAACAAAAAAGGATGTGGATGAAAAATGAAATTTATTAGTCCTTTCCCTAGTTTCTGTCCAGTCAGCATGGAGCAGATTCTAGAGGACCGCATCGCATGGAGCACTACAGCACAAAGGATATTGCATTAGCATTTTCTTGCAGTGAATCTGAATGATTCATGGTATCTAGGTCTTCTGTGAGGGCGACATTCTTTGTTTTATAAGTAATCATTCCTGATTGAGGCCCTGTTATGCAAACAGTTCCACATGGACAGATCCCGTCTGCTTTTGTATCGGGGCTCTAGCCCTTGGAGACAACAAGGCTATGCATTGGTGCAGGGGTGCCTCTAGGCTCAGCTAATTGCAGGATCAGGGCCTGAGTTTGCTCTTCTGGTGACTGGCAGCTCTGGGTATATCAAAGCTTTTATAAAATTTTAATTAAATGGGACTGTCTGCCAATTAGAGTACTGTGCGGTTACTGACCCACAACGCTGTGGGTATTTTTCAGTAATAGATCATGATACTATCCACCTTAGCATGTTGGTGCTGATTGATTTGCATTCTCACTGTACGGATATTTTTGAGTAACCATTCAATTGGGATACAAATCCCCGTGCTCCTATTGGTAAGTATCCCCCATGAAAATGGCCATCTCAACTTGTCATCCTCCTACTCCCACTTCTCTCAGTCCTCCTACTCCTCCCCTCTCCTGTGTAGGTTAAAACACCAAACTCCAGTGACTATGTTCATATTAATTTGTTCTTAGCTCTTGGTGGGTCAGGAAAGTGGCTACCCTTCTCCTTCCCACTCTTCTCTCCATCCATGCCTTCTCCTCTTAAAACCTGAGAGGGGAGCAGCCCTGAGAGACCCAGCACAGAGCTGTGCAATCTGAAGCGAGTAAAAGTGGCATGTGAGGTGCTGCAAAAGTAAGGTGGCTCAAACCAGCCCTGAGATGAAATCTGGAGCAGTGCCTCTGAGTGGAGCTTTACACCTCAGCTCCTCTTCCCAGAGCACTATCGCTGCTCCCTACACACCTTATCAAGTGGAGGGAAGGAAAATAAATGGAAGTGAAGTTAGAGAGTAGATGAGGGGAAAGAGAGAGACAGCCAAATGTTAAGATAACTAGAATATTTATGAGACACAAGGTGGGTGGGGTAAAAGACATTGCCTCTCTCACCTTGTTTCTCTAACATCCTGGGACCGACACAGCTACAACAACACTGCATAGAGTATTTATGAAATTATTCATTGGGAGATGGTGGTACAAAATTTCAGGAACAAGGAGTTCAAGTGGATATATATCCTTATTGTTCATGGCATAAGGCAATCACTAACTGAGCGGTTAGGAAGAAACTTCCTTTATGGGCAGGTGATTCCCTAACTCTCTCACACGGGGTTCAGTGTAACAGCCACTGAAATATCTGGGACTGGCTGCATTCACACAGGATGTAGAGCTGGATGGATCACTACTCAGATCCAGGATGGCAACTCCTGTGCTCTCCAGTTAACTGGATATCACTTTGTGCTGTAACTGTTTGGCACTGCTTAAGAGACCTATATAGCATTTTGCCAAGTATGCAGCGTTGTTTCTAGAACTTTGCATTGGGATGGCAAATGGGGTAGGTGTAAAATTTACCTACAGTAGATACTGATTTAAAGCTCAGACTGATTCAGAGTGATTATTTTGTTTGTGTAGGTGCTTGCTTTCCTCCACCCCCCACCCCAATTTCCTTATGTCTATATGCTGTCCTCTGAATTACTGTGCTAGTACACAATTAGATGGATTTTTTTCTCTGAGGGGACACTTTTATCTCTTCAGCCTCTCACTCTTGTAGTGTAATGATTCCTGTATACTGTTTATGTTGCATTCCTCCTTCCCCCCACCCCTTTTCTTGTTCCTGTGGGGTGAGTTGTGCCGAAATGATTATGGCAGCTGTAACTTCCTAAATCCCTCAGGGTGATAATAGTTCAGAGGTATCATTAAACAAAGACATTCTTAATATTGGACTCCTGTGCTGACTTGTAAGGAAGCACTAAGGCAGGGAAGATTAGAACTTAATATGGATAATAGCTAAACACATTTGAAAGAGGTGGGCCTCTGTAGAATTGCCGTGTACTTTCATAGTTGTTCTTGCAGGCTGACTTCTCATGATGCTGCAGTGGACAAGCTTCTCTTCATTATTTTTAAGTCTTTTTTTACAAATCTAGGGGGAAAAGCAAAAATCCCAAGGTTTGCTTCCTGGAGTTCACTGAATATCCTGTAATTATTTAAATAGAATCTCACAATAATATTTCTATATATTCTTGTGTCTTTGCCACTCTGTCTTCACCAATCAAGTGATGAATGAGACATTATCTTTGTAGCTACCTAATTCCATACAGATATTACAATTCTGTCAGTTCCTTCTCTCAGGTCGATCAAGTCCTTTAAACTATGCCAGAACGTATACGGGCAAATTGCCTTTTCTATAAATCCTGTTTCCTTGGGTATCATTGAATTCCTTGAGTTCAGATAATTAGAGCTTTTATTAAGTGAATCCCCATCCATTTGATTGTAGTATTCTTCAAAAAAAGAACAAAAAATATATTGTTTATATGACTGTTTCCATTTTGTCTGGTTGATCACAAATACAGAAACATAATGCAACCGTGTAGCTTATTATGCATCTTGTAGCACTTAAAAAATAAGTATGGTATTGATATGTTGGTCAGAATGTTTGTTTCTAGGGACAGATGGTGCCAGCTGCTTAGTACTGAATATCTCTAGAATATATATTTTCTTTGGCATGCTCTTATTTTAGTCCATTATAGTGAAATGGAGATAGGTCTTACTCAGAGATTCTTTCACCACTGAAAGGTGCTTAATGCCTACCAGTTCTTAGCCTTTCCTGTCTCCAGGAGATGGAAGGCTTCATTTGCTTCTGGCTGCCATAGGACTTTTTGATTTGTTAGCACTTTCAGCTACAACCTCTAATTTTTCTTTCTCTCCTTTCTCTCACTTTAAACTTTTTTCTTAAAGGGAAGAATCTGTGGGCCAGTGAGACATCTGTCTCCTAGCATGTTGCTAGTCATGCTTTTCCCTGTCCTCTCAGGAAGGTGGTGGGGCAGCAGATGAGTAGTGAATTAATAAAAACCTTCATATGCATTTCCTAGCTTGGAGAGGTACATCCTCTGCTCCACTGAAAAGGAACCAAGTCTTTGAGCAGTTCAAGACTCATTCCTTCCAGTCTACTGACAAATTAAAGGCTGCTTTCCTGAAAGTGGATAATCCCATAGTGGGGGTTTCCCATGAAGAGCATTCTTGCAGAGGGTATAGTTTCTCACATGGTTCCAGTGGACAAAGCACAGAAGTACTCAAAGATGCAAAGACCTAAATACTGCTGCTGTGCTTGTTGTCATGTATACATCCTATTCTTCTCACTTTTTCTCTGGGGTAATTACAGAGAATGAAGACCCTGGGAAGCTGTGTAACTTACTTTCACTTCTTGACTGAATTGCTAACTTTGCATGATGACATCTACAATGCCATCCATTTGTCTGTGGAGAGTGTGGCCACATCATTTACAGCACAGATCCTCTGGCTCTGTTCCTGGTAGGCCAACTCTACTTCAGAGGCCTGCCTCCTGGCCAAACACATTCAAGGATAACTGACTTTTTGGAAAGTGTTTGGAGAGGTTGATGAAGTCACTGAGGGAGAGGCCTCTCTCAGGAATACTTAAGCAAAGCCTAAAAAAGAGAAATCTGTTTAAATCTTTCAGATGACCCAATTCAAAGGTAATCTAAGATGAGATCATGTAAACCAAATTCCTGCTTCTCAGCATATAATTTACATTATTTTAGACCCATACCTACTTACCAATGTGTAACTTACACTTCCCCATACAATTCACTTGTACATTTGGCCTACTGAGTTTAAGAGGGAGTCCACATTTTCCCCCAGCTCACACTGAGGGTGCTAGAGAAAGGAGAAATTACACCAATTTGCCATTGTCTGTCTTCAAATCCAGGCCATCTCTTCTATTATCCTTCCTTAGGAAGGGACTGGGACATATGTGATCTATTATGTAGTTTCATCCTATGTCTACACTTGCATGCCTACCCAAGTACTGAATCATGTAATGCTTCCATGTGTTCCCCATTCCCATGTCCACCTGTGCTGTGCTAGACATGTGTATATTGCGGTGTATATGTGTATACCTGTGTCCACACTGCCACTGTAGATACATGATGTTAGTGCTGCCATTTCAGAAGCATTATCCCAGGGCTCTGTGTGTTACAGGGAGACACTCTAGGAGCTGCTTTTCTGTGTGTTTTTGATACTGTCCTCTGCCTTCCCGCATTTGCCAATCTCAGTTCCTGATCATGTCACCTCTTATTGTTATTCCCTGAGAAACTATGTGGTAGACATACAGCAATTGGATGATGATCTGGTTTTGTTCCGGCTCCTTATTGTAAGACAAATGATTATGCAGTGGAGTGGGCTCTTGGCAAGATGCTGGATGGAATTTGGGCAGCATTTGCTGACACATCAAAAATGGTTGAACTTGAGGGTCAATGACAATTCATTCAGCTCACACTGTACAAATATAGTGAATGCTGGTTGTTATAGGATCCCCGGGCTACAACCTGGAACCGTTGCACCGCTGTGTCCCCTTAACTCTCCAGCCTGGGCTGTCTCTCATAATGCTTGGCCAGTGACAAGCAGCAAATCCCTCCAGGCGCTGTTATCACTCAGCCATCAGCACACAGAGACACACCCAGCTAAATTACATGAATGCTCTCCAAGCCACTCGTGAACTATACAGAGTGAGAAACCAGCAAATCCCCCCACCCTCAGCCTTGCACTTCAGAAATGTACCATCTTACACTGCTCAAGACCTTCTCTTGAACAATGAAAGCTCAGTAAATAGTTTGCCACTTCGTCAAAGGGCAATGGACATGCACCAGCCTTTGTAATCTGAGCAGATTCCCCAAGAACTTCAGACAAACTCACTGGTAAGGATAAAACATTAAAATAAGTTTATTAACTACAGAAAGATAGATTTTAAGTGATTATAAGTGGTAGGCATAAAGATCAGAGATAGTTACCAAAGAAAATAAAAAATAAACACACATTATAAATCCTAAATTTTCAGACTAAGAACGATTTGAATCAAACAGTTTTTCTTACCCAACTGGATGTTGCAGTTAGGTTACAGTTTGTAATACACATTTTTCCTTCTCAGCCTGTGACCAATCTCTCCAGTTCAAAGTCTTTCTATTCCCAGCATTCTTATTGCCTTCAGAGCAGGTGGGAGAGGAGAGAGGTGGGTCTCATGATGCCACTGTCCCTTATTTTATACTCTCAATTCATGTCCCAGGGAAGATAATGGCCCAGCCATGTCCTGGTGGCCCTTGCTGAATCACAGAGTTGAGCAATCCTCATTGTGTGGTGCTTGCACAACCGAATCATGGAGCTGAGAAATCCCCATTGTGTGGTGCTTGCACAACTGCCTCTAACAGAATTGTAAATCTCTTGTTTACAATTCCCCGCTGGTCAATGGCCCGTGATGATTGCATAACACCTGTTTGGGTGTGAGTCATCTCCTTTGTTGCCACTGGAGAGCTAGCTGTGGGCATCTCCTGAACACACAACATATTTCAATAACCATATAGCTGAATATCATAATTCCACATACAATGATGATACACATATTTTGACAGAATGAGTTTCACCAGATCACTCTTTCATATAATATCTTACATGGCATCCTTTGTACAAAACATAATCATGTACAAATGAATATGGGGCATACAGCGTGCTATTTTAAGATACATTACATTACACTGATATTGCCATAGCATACCCTTGGGTGGTCTGTCACTTCTGGTGCAGGAAAACTAGCACAGTGAGTGGGATCACATTATTCTGGAAACCTGGGATGACCAGCAGTGGCTTCAGAACTTCTGGATGAGGAAACATGGAGCTGTGTGGCACGCTCCAGTGCCAGACTACTTGATTCAGGGAAACTATATAGGTTTAGAAGCAAGTTGCTATTGCCCTGTGGACGCTGGCTACACTAGACAGCTATAGGTCTGTTGCAAACCACTTTGGGGTTGGAAAGTCCACTGTTGGGGTCGGAAAGTCCACTGTTGGGGTCATGGAGGTGCAGGTTTGTGAGGCAATTAACACTGTAATTTACTCATGGGTGTTTGCCATAAGAAAAGCTTCAGAAATAATAGCTGTATTTCAGAGAAGGGGGTTTCCAAAGTGTGCAGGGGCAATTGATGGCACCCATATCCCAGTACTTTGCCTGTCACAAGGGGCAAGTGAGTATGTGAACCAAAAGGTTACTAGTCACTCTTTCTATGAGGCTTAAGATGGGTCTACACTTATAGTTGCAGCGCTGCAGCTGCACTGTTGTAACGCTTCAGTGTAGACACTACAGTGACAGCAGAGGCTCTCCCATTGCTGTAGATAATCCACCTCCCCAAGAGGCAGTAGGTAGGTGGACGGAAGAATCTTTCTACTGGTTCAGCACTGTCTATACTGGAGGTTAAGTTAGCTTAAATACATCTCTCGGGGGAGTGCATTTTTCACACCCCTGAGAGATGTAGCTATGCTGATGTAACTTTTCAGTGTAGACCAGCCCTTAATGAACCACAGAGGCAAATTCATGAATACAAACGTGGGAAACAATGGAAAGGTTCATAATGCCAGGGTGCTGAAGAGATCAGGATTGTACTTGAAGAAAAAGAAGGGACTTTATTCCTAAGAAGTTATATGGTGCTGTACAGGTGTCTGTGCCAACTGTAATTTTGGGGGATATGACATATCTGCTCCTGCTTTGACTCATGAAACCATACCCTCACATCAATGACCCTGGAAAAAAAGGAATTCAATGACAAGTGATATAACTGTAGGATGGTTGTGGAGTATGCATTTGGTTGGCTGCCTACGCACCCTCCTTGCCCCAAATCTGGATGGCAGTGTGGCAAACACCATGCATATAATTGTCACCTGCTGTGCACTACATAACATTTGTGACAATAAAGGGATGTGCTTCTGTTCCAAGTGGGATCTGCAGAAGTCTGGTTTACAAACTCTTTGCAGGCAGCTGGATGCCACACACGTGCACAACGGTCCCACTTCCCAGGGGGCAAGGAAAATTCAGGAATGCCATATACCCACACATCTTGGCACAGCAGGATGACATATGCATATTCCAGGGGACTCCTTCATATCCTATAAAGCTGCTGAGGGAACATACATGGGGCTTTGCAAGATATTTGTTCCCCCATAGCTGAAGGTCATTAGCCATTCATGTAACATTGCACACACTTAAGACAATTATAACAGGGCACCTCCATTGGGTTATCACCTCGGAGTTGGATTTGTGCTGTGGAGGATGGCAGCCAAGTTATGAGATCACTGTGCAATGTTTTTATCCCGTCACTATTCACGTTTCTGTACCTTTCTTATCAGAAGCACTTAAACTTGTTAAGTGTATTACCATTTTCTTGGTTGAGGAATACTGCACCCATTGTGTTTTTGATCTTTTATTGTCAGCAGTGCTACATGCAATTAACAGTTCTTAGAGAGCATTAATCCCTGGTTAAAACTGCTTACAGTTTTGGGCAGAGGTTGGCAGGATACTGGCAGTCACTGTTCTTGCTGGTATGTTCCCTCCTCCTTTGTTGTTCTTTGGTTTTGATTTTCAACATGTGTAATAAAGCCATTCAGACTTTGACCCCTTTTGTGTGTTTTAGACATCTGCTATGTAGAACAATAGTAGTGTTTTTAAAGCACATAAAACATTATATGAACTGCATTTTCCCCATCCTTCCCATGTATCCATATGACTTAAGATTTTTCTGAGTGTTAGGAGAAACTGAAATATAATTGTGCTATGATGGAATCAGTTTTTTACTCACTATTCAGTTATACAAGGTAGGAAAATTGCAGCCCATTCAAGAACAAAAAATCACCTTTTGTTCATCAATAGGAAGGAGGCCAACACACAGTTAAACAAAGCATTCTGTTTAATAAAAGTCTGAGGTAGAAAGTTTAATGGATTTTGAAATCAGAAAAACACAACATTACCAAAGTAACTGTTCACAACTGAGAACGCTGCCAACGTCCTAATATCTTTGCAACTGCCTCCTACCCCTCCTCATCAGAAGGGGTGAATGACAGGGGACAGTGACTCTTGGTAAGAATCAGGGATACCTCCTGCATGAGGTTTTGAGGGCAGGGGCAGTACTTGGTGGTGCTTCAGTACTCCTGCAGGCTCAGCGTTCTCCCACTAGTCAGTTGCTGGGATGGGTGGGTGGATGGATGCATATGTCACTACAACAGGATCATCCATCTCAGCAGCATCCTGGGTGGCAGCCGGAGAAGAAGTAGGAAGAGGAAGAAGCTCATGAACCAGTTCTGGGACATCAGCAGCAGCTGGACAGTGCACTCTTTCGGCCATTGGTTCAGTTAGCCTCTCCAGTAGGAGATGTTCTCATTCCCTGTAGCTTGTCTCCAGCTCCATGAACAGATTTGTTAGTGTCTGTCTGCTCCTGAAGAGACTGCTTCTCTGCCAATTCAAGGAGAAGAAGAGCATTCTAGCTTTTGGCCCTTGGAACATGCCAAGAAATTCCCCCCATTGACATAATTTTGCTGTAGAAGGCCACTGTTTTGATACTTTTCAGCATTCTAGGAATATCTCTCTCACTATCTTTGCTTCTCAGACAACTTTTCCAGCCCTTGAGGGATGTGCAGAGGCTACTAATGGTGAGAAACACTATAATAGTGTTTATAGCAATGTGAAATGTTCTTACTGTCTCAACAGGGATGGGGGAAAGTGAGGTACTTCATTCCAGGGCTATGTTGCCAGTTTGCAATTTTTTTCCTAGGGCTGGCCAACATTTGGAGAACATAGCAGTTTTCAGGATATCAGAAAGGGAAAGACAGGTGGTTTTCTAGTCCTGTGCAGGAGATCACACAATCTGTGCCAGAGACATGTTTCTGCTAATGTTTACCTGTCTATATATTGTTGAATGGAGGAGTCTGGTCAGCTACAAAAGTGAAACAAGCAGGTTTGCACCACTGGTGAACCTGAAGAACCAGCTGGAGTTTGTGCTGAAACAGAAATTTGCTGAAATATGGTTACATGATTGAGAGGCACTTTGATTGGAAATTGACTACATTCTGAGCTAGGATACAAGGATTTAATGCAAAAGGAGATCTGAACCATGTACCACCCCTACCCAACCCAGCTTTACCTGAAAAGCATGTGTTGTATCAACCAGGCAAGCTACTAACAAGCTTCAATAGGACTTTATTTTCAAAGTGGAAACCTCTTTACCAAGCTGCTACTGCACCCTCTGTAGCTTTCTCCCAGCATCTCAACTCCTCCCCCTCCTTCCTGTTTCCTGTCCTTTCAGACTCCCAAAAGCCAGTTCTCCCAGTTCTAATAATTACAAGCAACATCTAAACACCACATTTCCTCCTCTCTTAAGAAACTCTCCCAATTAAAATAAACATTATTGTTCTAACCACAGGAACAAATATGAAACAAGACACTATACTGTTGGCAGAAATATTACACTGAAAACACTGTAGATACCTCATAACATAGTCTCTAGTCCAGACAGGTGGTCGTCTGGGTCTGACAGGCCATCTCTCAAGCGCTGGTTCCAGTGCAATGTCTTGTTGTGTGGATACTACGGTGAAGTCATCCAATGCAGACTGGGTGTTGGCATAATCTCCTCTTGGTGCATAGGCAGGTGCAAGATAAGAAGCATTCCATACCCACCCATCAGAAAGTCGATAGGTGTAAGGTCCCTTCTTCTCTATGATTTTAAGAGGAGCTGTGAATTTATGGTTCCCTTTGCGTAAAATTCCAGGTTTTCGTATTCTAATGAAGGAACCACACTCAAACTTTGGTTCCCTAGCACCCCATTGCTTGTCTGTGAAAGCCTTAGACTTTGCTTGATTCTATTCAACTGTTTTTCTCACCTCATCCTCATTTGGGGCATCAGGTCATGCCTTTAACAATCCAGCAATGTTCAGTTTAGTATTCATCTGTTTCCCATGCAGTAACTCTGCAGGTGATCTTTGCATTGTGGCATGTCGTGTAGCCTGGTATGCTTGCAAGAAATCAGTAGTGAGGGTATCCACAATCGCCATTCCAGTTTAGCCATTTGCAAACTCTCTTTCAAACTTCCGTTAAACCGTTCGATTTCCCCATTGGCTTGAGGGTAATATAGGGATGACTTTCTGTTTAAAATGTTCCTCTCTTCTAGAAAAGTTTCAAACTCCAGGGAAGTAAATTGACTACCATCATCTGAAACCAGTTCTTTGAGTTTACCTTCCCTGCTAAAAACTGAAGAGAGGAACTTAATTACTGTAGCAGAAGAGATTTGCGATGTAAACGCTACCTCAGACCATTTACTGAAATAGTCTATTAAAGTGATGGCATAACGGCAGTCAATTGGAGCAGTATCAAAGGGTCCTACAATGTCAATCACCACTTTTTTCCATGCAGATTCAGGAAGAGGAACAGGCTGTAATGGAGGGGTACATGTCACTGCTGTCTTATCATGCATTTGGCAAGTGACACAGGATTTTATGAGTGCTTCAGATTGAGAGTCCATCCCTGGCCACCAATACAGATCCCATAGTCATTGTTTGGTTCTGACAATTCCTTGATGAGTATCGTGTGCCAGGTGTATGAGTTCTGACTGTAATTCTTCTGGTACAAGTAGCTGGTGTGTACCTCGTAGCACACAGCCATCAAAAAAAGAAAGTTCATCCCAAACTCTAAAATAAGGCAGCAAAACTGGGTCAAGGTTTTTTGGGTGACTGGGCCATCTCTTTGTCAGAAATTCCTGTAGTTTTTGTTGAATTGGACACGCTGAACAAGCAGCTTGAAATTGTTCTCTTGTAACTGCAGTGAGAGCGCTTGTAATAAGCGCAACCACTACATACTTATCCTCCGGTGGACCATTTGGTGAAGGCAAAGGCAGGCCAGAAAGGCAATCAGCGATCACATTTTGGTTTCCAGGCTTATATTCCAGTTCATAATTGAAAGAGAGTAGTCTTGCAGACCATCGAGCAATACGGTATCCCGCTCTTCCCAGTTCTTTCGTGGTGAGCAACGTCATCAAAGGGCTGTGGTCTGTGCGCAACTTGAACGTGCGGCCCCACAGGTAAGTTCTCCATTTTTCAGTAGCCCAGACACAAGTAAGTGCTTCTTTTTCAACTGTAGAATATTTCTTCTCAGCATTACTTAGTGTCCTTGAAGCAAATGCAACAGTCCTCTCTGTGTTGTCTTCATGAAATTGTGTGAGAACAGCCCCAAGTCCATAATCAGAAGCATCAGTAGTTACAATTGTGGGCAATGCAGGACTGAATAGTGCAAGTACTGGACTATGTACAATCAAGTCTTTCACCGTTTAGAAACTAGAGTGTGCATCCATTGTCCACGCTAACGTTGAACTTCTCCGTAGTAATTCCCATAACAGTTCAATGACAGAAGCATAATTAGGAATGAATTTTGCATACCAGGACCCAAGAAGGAACATAAGGTTTGCAAATCTGTTGGAGGAGGAGCATTTGAAATTGCCAGGATATGATCTGGATCAGGTTTTAGTCCAGCCTGTGAAATTGTATGCCCCAGAAAGGAGAGTTCAGTTTGTCTAAATTTGCATTTGGACCTATTGAGCAGGAGGCCTGCTTTGCTGTTGCAATTTGGTACAGACTGCAGGTTATTGTCATGCTCCTCAGAAGTATTTCCAAACACGATAATATCATCCAGATGGTACTGAACTCCATGTTGATTCTTCAGAATCAATGACATCATTTTTTGAAAGGCACTTGGGGCAGATGCGAGACCGTATGGAACACGTTTAAAACAAAATAGTCCCTCATGTAATAAATGCTGTGAGGTCTCTGCTATCTTCATGTAACATAACCTGGTGGTATGCACTCTGCAAATCAAGAGTAGAAAACATCTTTGCTCCACGGAGTTCTGCAAATACTTCTTCTATGTGAGAAAGAGGATGGATGTCAGTCAGAATAGCTTTATTTGGCTCCCTTAAGTCCACACAAAGGCGAATGCTTCCACCCTTCTTCTGCATCACTACTATAGGTGAAACCCATTCTGAGGTGTCGATCTCTTCAATAATGTCCTTTTGAACAAGATTTCTAAATTCCTCTGAAACAGCTTCCCTCACTGAAAATGGTAAGTGCCGTAACTTCTGTCTTACAGGCATCACATTATTCCGCATTTTAACTTTATGCAGAGACCCATAAGAACAGCCGAGTTTCTCCTCAACCTGGTGTTGGGTCCCAGCTGAAACTGATGTGTGTACCGCAAGAGTGCTTTGCTGAGGAAGATCAGTTCATCCATTAACTACCCTGAGATTTAAAGCAGCCAATAAATATCTGCCAAGGATAGGAGTGCCTTTGTGGACAATGTAGAACTCTGCAATTACACAGCAATCACCAAAAGTAACTATTACTGGCAGGCAGCCATGTACTGGAATATGGTTTTTCAAATAGCACACCAAGTGAAGTTTGGGTTCAGTAAGAGGCACATCTTTAAAGCAATGGAGATAGATGGAATCAGGTAGTATAGATACTGCTGAGCCAGTGTCCAACATTAGCTGAACTGAGTGTGGTTTGCCTGAGGGTATGGTGAAAATGTTTACAGTGCACTTTATCTGTTCTGGAATATGTGCAGTAGTGATTTTGTCCACACTCAGCACAGTAACATCTGGTATTGTAACTGCATGCACCTGTTGATTGAACTGGCTACTGCGACATACTTTAGCAAAATGTCCAATCTTTTTGCAATGATTGCACTGAGCTACTTTTGCTGGACATCCTGTGTAGCTTGCAAGATGTTGTGGGGATCCACAGCGAAAGCATGCTTTTACTGTATTTTGAATTTGCTGATTCGGTGGTTTTTCATTGTTTTCCTCTTGCAATTGTGTGTCTGCAGTGGTAGTGAACTTTTCTGCAGAGGAGTCACAGCCTGGACTGTGCCTCCTGTATCCATGCTCATTATTTTGGCTTCAGCTGTAGCTGACTCAATCTGAGTAGCAATGGTTCTAGAAGTAAGCATGGTTGTTTTCTCAATGAGCTGGCCTCTAATCACCTCATCAACCATATTCCCAAAGTCACAAATTACAATCAGACTCCTCAGGGAAGCAATATACTGCATTATAGTTTCCCCTGGTTTCTGCTCACGCTGGCGAAATCTGTAGCAATTAGCTACTACATTCACTTTTGGCACAAAAAAATTCTTTAATGCAGTGAGTGCAGTCTCATATTTATCATCTGCAAGGGGAAAAGTGTAAAATATACGCTGCCCTTTTGCTCCAAGGCAGTGGATTAGCAGAGCACGCTTTCTTACATCAGAAATCTCTGTAGCACTGATTGCAAGCAGATAAGTCTGAAACATATGGATCCAGGTAGTAAAAGCAATTGGAGGCTCACCTGGGATTTGCAGAAAGGGTGTAGGTGGGCTCAGAGGCAGAAGATCCCTCCTCATCGCCAAAATGTTGTATCAACCAGGCAAGGTACTAACAAGCTTCAACAGGACTTTATTTTCAAAGTGGAAACCTCTTTACCAAGCTGCTGCTGCACCCTTTGTAGCTTTCTCCTAGCCTCTCAACTCCTCCCCACTCCTTCCTGTTTCCTGTCCTTTCAGACTCCCAACAGCCAGTGCTCCCGATTCTAATAATTACAAGCAACATCTAAACACCACAGCATGGCTCTGTGCCTGCTAACAGTGGTGAAATGGACAGGAAAAAAATGAGGCACACTGCAACTTCAACTCAGCACCACAGCCCCTCACCTCAGACAACTGGAAAGGGACACCGCACTGTTTTTATCCAACATCCAGACCAAATCCTTCTCCCACCCCCACTCTCCCAGCTTGTGTAACATGATTCTGCATGTTGCAGACACCTGGGGCAGAGGCTGTAAAGACTGGGTAATCTTCCACGGGAAAAACGGCCTCTGTAACTACTTTCCCTCAAACAATCACCTATATGTTTCTCTGACTATGTTTTATTCGCTTCTCCAACTGGGACCTATCCAACTCTCTGTGAAGCCCCAGGACCTCAATCCCTGACAGCTGGCTGAGAAATTGCACAGACACAAAGGTACAGTGATATTTTTCCTTTGTAAATTGTTTGAAAAAATAGCTTTAGCCCAGTGGTTCCCAAGCTTGTTCTGCCGCTTGTGCAGGGAAAGCCCCTGGCGGGCTGGGCCAGTTTGTTTACGAGCCGCGTCCGCAGGTTCGGCCAATCATGGCTCCCAGTGGCTGCGGTTCGCTGCTGCAGGCCAATGGGAGCTGCTGGAAGTGGTGGCCAGTATGTCCCTCGGCCCGCGCCGCTTCCAGCAGCTGGTATATTTTGCAGAATGAAGTACAGACTAGGAAAACTATGAGTGGGGTTGGAGTATTGCACTAACACCATTTTAGCACTAGTAATCATAGAAAACAAATTCAGTGATATGTGTATTCAGGATGAAGTATAAAAATTATGGAAGTGATTCTGGCACTTTGCAATGCTCTAATAGCACCATGTTTCAAGTACAGTGTAATAATTTTCACCTTATGAGAAGGACAGTTAGCTATTGAAATGAGACCGTGAACAGTATCAAAGTTTATTGACTGTAGATGTTCACATGAAATGTAGGTTTGTCTGTGAGAGACGGAGATAAAATAAGGTGAATGTGTAGCAAGATTAATTTTAGATTTGATATTCCCAATTAAAATAGCACATTTAAAATTTGATTTTCAAAAGGATTGAGTTTGGTATCAATACACTTTCTAATGTGATTATCATATTAGTATTGGTTGCTTCTGTCTAATCTAAGTGAATATGTTGCAAGGGATCCCCACAAAGGGTACATCTACACAGGGATAAAAGATCCACGGCATGGCGTGGGTCAGCTGACTCAGGCTCGCAGGGCATGGGTTACAGAGCTAAAAATTGCTGTGTAGACATTTGGACTTGAGCTGATGCCTGAGCTCTGGGACCCTTCACCTTGCAGGGTCCCTGTTACCTCACAGGTAAGGAATAGGTTATGATAAAATGGCCACAACTTTGTGTCATAAATAATACAATTTAAACAAATGAAGGCAGGGAAAAAATGTAGACTTTAGAGCACCGGATGGCGGCAGCCGCTCAGATTGGCAGACCCATCTGGAGATACTATCCAGCCTGTCTAGGCTTCGATACGCAGCTTGCACTAAGCCACACTTACCCCCGCTAGTGAGGGCTAGAGCTGCCACTGAGACAGAGACAAGGCACAAAATCTGGTGAGTTTTTAGGGCCTTCTTACACACACATCCCACCTTTCTGAGAGATCGCAAGACCTACTTCCTAGCCCAACCCACCAAATTTACCCCATCGGCAAAGACTATGTCTGCCCTAAAGTTGCAACATGGTGCATTTTGGATTCCACATGTTCTGGTGCAATTCTGGCTTAACCAAAACAGAAAAGAAAATGCAATGGTTTTGCAACATCCGATATATTTAGCAATTGTACCCCAATGCAATCTCATGAGGAAAATGCTGATTGCTTGCTCTAAACCTGGCACCTCCCCTCCCCCAGTGAATGGGTGGGAAAACCTTGCTGTGGCAGGAGGAGAGTCTGACTGGCCCTTTGCTCCTCCTTCAACTAAGCCTAATCCTGGGGAGAGAGGGCAGCTCTGTTCCTACCAGCCAGTAAGAGGGCTCATTAGAACCAGAGGTGCAGCCTGGCACCAAGCTGGGCTGTAATTGGTTGAGAGGGGTAAACTGGCCCTGTCATAAACTTAACTTCTTCAGCCAGCCACCACACTCAAAGTCTAGGTGGAGGATGGCAGCGGACAGCTCAGCTGAATTATCATTGGAGGGTAATTTGTCTAAGTGGGCAAATGTGGGTGTTGGTAGGTTGAATTTTGTTAATACATATCAGATGGGCCTAGCAGATTGTCTGAGAAACTATTGTGACAATTTGCAGAATTTTCTACAAAGCAAGATACATGGATTTTGCTTTGAACTTCAGACTGTCTTGTTCTCTGCACTGTAGGAGGCTAAAATCTCAAGGAAGAGGTTGTGATTGTATTATATGTAGTGTGAGCACTGTCTAGGAAGAGCAGAGATGGGCATATTTTGGTAATTCTCATCAGCTATCAGACTGTCTTAGTCTAAATGAAGCAGTCAGAGACCACTGGATCCCAAAATAGAAGTGAGTCAAGGAGAGGCTGGGGATGATCAATAACATCTAGAAGCACCTGTCCATCTTTCAGAGTGAAATTTCCTTCTTCTTTGAGTCATGTCCCTACGGGTTCTCCACTTCAGGTGTGCATGTGCCTCACAAGCCCTTGGTTGGAGATTTCTAGCTAGCAGTGCATGTTCAGCACATACATGTGCCCTGTGCCTCCTCATGGCAGGCACTGAGGCTATATAGGGATGTGAGAGCGAACCGCCCTCAGTTCCTTATTTAGCACGTTGGCCCAAGATGGAATGGTAGCATGTCCACCTAGGGCATACTCTGCTTTCCTCTTTACTTTTTTCTATGAAAGTTAGTTATTTTAGAGTTGTCATTAGTGTTAGTACAGTTTGTTAATTTATGAGAGAGGACTGTTTTTCTCTGGGACACTTGTCCTCTCCTGGCAGTGTATTCCTGCTTCACCAAGCTTCAGATTCTGCCTCTCCTCCTGGGAGAGTATACCAGTGAGCGATGGATACTCCAAGTGTGTCCATTGCCTGGGGGAGTTCCATAACTCCCATAAGTGCTCCTTTTGTTTAACCCTTAAGTCCTGGGCTATGAAGAACAGGGAGCTAAAGCTCAGACTGTTGACGATGGAACATTCCCTGCAGCCATCCTCTGAGCCAGATCAGGAGACCGCCCCGGACATCTTTCTCTGGACAGCTCAAGTGCCCTGTCAATCTCAGGGCATGCTTCTCTTAAGAAAAGGAAGACTTTGGAGCACTCTCGGAAGACTCCCCCAAAAAGGGGCACAGACTCGATATCTAAGGAGCCAGATCCAAAAAAGCCCAGGTCCCCATCAATGTCCTTGGTCTCCAAGGATATCCTGGAGGCCAAGGCCTCTTCCCCTGATACAGGCAGGCCCATAAAGTCACAGATCTCCAAGGAGAAGAACCATGGCTCAGATAGGGCCACCCTTCACTATTACCCTTCACTAGTAAGGAGAAGCACCAGGTACTATTGAGCTCAGCCCCATCATTGAAGCATTCTGCTCAGCTGTTGGTGCCATCACATACCTTAACCCTGCCATTGGTACCGATGCGAGTAGCTCAGCCGGGGGTGCCTGAACAAGCGGCATCCTTGGCACTAAGCAAGCATCGGCATCTGGCAAGGTCTGTGGACTGCTCATTATCACTGCTACCCAAGATCCACAAACCCGGAAATGCTGGACGCCCCATCATCTCGGGCATTGGCAATCTTACTGAAGGACTGTCCGGATATGTGGACTCTCTACTCAGACCCTACATCACCAGCACTCCCAGCTATCTCCGTGACATCACTGATTTCCTGAGAAAACAACAATGCATTGGTGATCTTCCAGAAAACACTATCCTAGCCACCATGGATGTAGAGGCTCTCTACACAAACATCCCACACACAGATGAAATACAAGCTGTGGAACAGTATCCCTGATGATGCCACAGCACAACTGGTTGCTGAGCTCTGTGACTTTATCCTCAAGCACAAGTATTTCAAATTTGGTGACAATATATACCTCCAGACCAGTGGCATCGCTATGGGCACCCGCATGACCCCACAATATGCCAACATTTTTATGGCTGACCTGGAACAATGCTTCCTCAGCTCTCGTCCACTCACGCCCCTTCTCTGCCTCCGCTACATTGATGACATCTTCATCATCTGGACCCATGGGAAGGAAACCCTGGAAGAATTCCACCATGATTTCAATAGCTTCCACCTCACCATCAACCTCAGCCTGGAACAATTTAGACAGGAGGTCCATTTCCTAGACACCACGGTGCAAATAAGTGACAGTCACCTTAACACCACCCTATACCGAAAACCCACCGACTGCTATGCCTACCTTCATGCCTCCAGCTTCCATCCCAGACACACCACACGATCCATTGTCTACAGCCAAGCGCTGAGGTACAACCGCATTTGCTCCAACCCCTCAGACAGAGACCAACACCTACAAGATCTTCACCAAGCATTCTCAAAACTATGATACCTGCACGAGGAAATAAGGAAACCGATAAATAGAGCCAGATGTGTACTCAGAAGCCTCCTTCTGCGAGACAAGCCCAAGAAAGAAACCAACAGAACGTCACTGGCCATCACCTACAGTCCTCAGCTAAAACCTCTCCAATGCATCATCAGTGATCTACAACCCATCCTGGACAATGATCCCTTACTTTCACAGGCCTTGGGAGGCAGGCCAGTCCTCGCCCACAGACAACCCGCCAACCTGAAGCATATTCTCACCAGCAACTACACACCGCACCATAGTAACTCTAACTCAGGAACCAATCCATGCAACAAACCTCGATGTCAACTCTGCCCACATATCTACACCAGTGACACCATCACCGGTTCATTCACCTAACCAGATCAGCTACACCATCACCGGTTCATTCACCTGCACGTCCACCAATGTAATATACGCCATCATGTGCCAGCAATGCCCCTCTGTTATGTACATTGGCCAAACTGGACAGTCCCTACATGAAAGGATAAATGGACACAAATCAGATATTAGGAATGGTAATATATAAAAACCTGTAGGAGAACACTTCAAGCTCCCTGGACACACAATAGCAGATGTAAAGGTAGCTATCCTGCAGCAAAAAAAACTTCAGGACCAGACTTCAAAGAGAAACTGCTGAGGTTCAGTTCATTTGCAAATTTGACACCATCAGCTCAGGATTAAACAAAGACTGTGAATGTCTAGCCAACTACAAAAGCAGTTTCTCCTCCCTTGGTGTTCACACCTCAACTGCTAGAAGAGGGCCTCCTCCTCCCTGATTGAACTAACCTTGTTATCCCTAGCCTGATTCTTGCTTGCATATTTATACCTGCCTCTGGAAATTTCCACTACAAGCATCTGAAGAAGTGGGTATTCACCCATGAGAGGTTATGCTCCAATACGTCTGTTAGTCTATGAGGTGACACAGGACTCTTTGCTGCTTCATTATCACTGTTACCATCGGCTCCAGCCATGATGACTTCAGCTCTGGTGTTGGTATTGGTGTCCTTTCCAGTACCACAGGAGTTCTGATACTTGAGGGATAGCTCAATGATGGATAAACCAAAGCCCCATTGCTGTCAGGTAAGCATCTCATGATACTGAGACCTCAGGCTCTGAGTGGCCTCTGCACACCACAGGACTCTCCTCTCTCTTCATTGGCTGCCTCCCACTCCCCCCCCCCCAGGGAATGATGTGGAGGAAGACAAAGAGGAAGACACAGACTCCTAGGCAGTCTCCTCAATTTCTGTTAGGGGTTATCCTACATATCCCTTTGGGAATCTGCCCTCATGCAGGGAGGACTTCGAGCCGCATCAAGCACAGTGGAACCAACTCTAGATGCCACTCCCATTTCCTTACAGACCCCCAGAATGGCCATATTGAGACTGGTGGGCTACCTATTGTCAATAATTCAATAAACTACCAGTACCATCCCTTAGGGACACTGGGGTTCCACATCCTCCCTCTACCCTTCTAAGGACAGAGGAGATATTTGAGGAGGTGGAGGAGAAGGTATATTAGGAAGTCACTGCTGAAACTTCCATTTCATCATCATCATGGAATGAGGTGGTCATGTCAATGACTTCAAGCAATTCCAGGTCCTTGTTAGAAGGGTAGCAGACACTCTGCAGATCCCTCTGGAGGTGGTCTGTCATAAAAATAAAGGGAAGGGTAAACCCCTTTGAAATCCCTCCTGGCCAGGGGAAAGCTCCTCTCACCTGTAAAGGGTTAAGAAGCTAAAGGTAACCTCGCTGGCACCTGACCAAAATGACCAATGAGGAGACAAGATACTTTCAAAAGCTGGGAGGAGGGAGAGAAACAAAGGGTCTGTGGGTCTGTCTGTATGCTGGTTTCTGCCAGGGATAGACCAGGAATGGAGTCTTAGAACTTTTTGTAAGTAATCTAGCTAGGTATGTGTTAGATTATGATTTCTTTAAATGGCTGAGAAAAGAATTGTGCTGAATATCTTTTTTGTAACTTAAGGTTTTGCCTAGAGGGGTTCTCTATGTTTTTTAATCTAATTACCCTGTAAGATATCTACCATCCTGATTTTACAGGGGGGATTTCTTTACTTCTATTTACTTCTATTTTTATTAAAAGTCTTCTTGTAAGAAAACTGGATGCTTTTTCATTGTTCTCAGATCCAAGGGTGTGGGTCTGTGGTCACCTATGCAAACTGGTGAGGCTTTTTATCCAACATTTCCCAGGAAAGGGGGGTGCAAGTGTTGGGAGGATTGTTCATTGTTCTTAAGATCCAAGGGTCTGGGTCTGTAGTCACCTAGGCAAATTGGTGAGGCTTTTTACCAAACCTTGTCCAGGAAGTGGGGTGCAAGGTTTGGGAAGTATTTTGGGGGGAAAGACGCGTCCAAACAGCTCTTCCCCAGTAACCAGTATTAGTTTGGTGGTGGTAGCGGCCAATCCAAGGACGACGGGTGGAATATTTTGTACCTTGGGGAAGTTTTGACCTAAGCTGGTAAAGATAAGCTTAGGAGGTTTTTCATGCAGGTCCCCACATCTGTACCCTAGAGTTCAGAGTGTGGGGGGAACCCTGACATGGTCAAAGACATATTTTGCAGTCACCAGCACCCTCCACATTGGTGTTATCTACTAATAAGGGTCTCCTGGATCTGGCTCAGATGGTATGGCAGATGCCAGCTACTATTCCACCAATGTGCAAAAGGGTAGACAAGTATTTTGTGCCCCCTAAGGATTCTGACTTTTTGTTTTCCCATTTTCCCACCTAACTCCCTTGTGGTGGGTGCTGTGAATGAGCAAGGTACACAGCACTTTTCAAGGGCTACCACATACTACAAGGATCAGAAGCGACTGGAACTAGTAGTCTTACTTATCCACAATGTTGCCGTTCCAGGTCACAAACTATCAGGCGGTCATGGTGAAATATAACTTTACTAACTGCAACAAGCTCACAGCCTTCATTGAACATCTGCCACATGACTGCTGGGAACAATTCCAGTCTGTTGTTGCAGAGGGTCAGCTGTTGGCCAGAATGGTGCTCCAACCATCCTTAGATGCTGGGGATACTGCTGCCAGATCCATCCCCATGGCAGGGGTTATAAGAAGGACATGCAGGCTCCAGCATTCAGGGTTTCCAAGAGAGGTCCAAAACACAGTAGAGGACTTCCCCTTTGATGGTCACAAATTCTTCTCGGAGACCGTGAATGACTCTCTACACACATTTCAGGACTCCACGGCTACCGTTCGTTCCTTGGGCATTTATATGCCTATGAGCAAAAAGCATTTCAATAGGTCACAGACTGTCCAGAGATCACACCCAGCTCAGTTCTTGGGGTGCCAAAGACCTACGCACCCCCACCCCTGCCCCAGAAAGAGACACAGGTTTCAGAAGAAAAGGGCTGCTCAACTGCCCTCCGTGACCACCCAGACTTCTTCAGAATAGCAGTTTTGATTGGTTGGTTGAAGGTTTGAATTATCCCATTACTCTGGTGTTATAGTTGCACCCTTTAGCTCACCTCCCTCCATTTGGGGACCACCTTGTCCATTTCCACCAGGCTTGGAAGCAGATCGTCATGGAGGTCATAACATCAGGCTATGCCATCCAGTTTGTGTCACTCCTTCAATTGTTGGCAAAATTATGCCTTTTCAAAATTAAAGGCCATCTTTCAGAACATTTGTATGTGTGTCTCAAATCCTTCCTTAATAGGTGTCACTTGTGGCTTTGTCTTTCTTCTCAAAAGTCTTAACATCAGGGTGTATTTCCACCACTATAACTTTTTAAATGGCACCCCTGATGTGTACTTTAAGAACAGTTTGATGAACTCCACTGATGAAAAGGATTTCCACTAGCTCCAAATTGTGGACAGCAACTTTATAGCAACTTTCTAGCAGAGAAATGTTGTTCATGGTTAGATTATTGCAAGGTCACTACTGAAGGTATTTTCTTCATAAAGTGGGGAAGAAAGAAAATTAATTTTTTACCATAAAATCGCTGACTCGAGTGACCTGTGGAATGAAAGGTGAGTCTTGAGGGAGTTATAACAAAAACTCCTCTATTAAGTATTCAGGAGAGACAATAACAGCTTAAGTTGAAACTAGAAAGCTGTAGGTTGGAGGTGAAACCTTGTTCATGGGAAAGCCAAAATAGATTACCAAATCATTCAGCCCATTACCACCCTAGACATCTCGAAGGGATAAAGTTGGGGGAGGAAGGGGTAGTACTCTACACTGCTAGGATATGTTTTGTTTGATCTCTTCCCTGTCACCTTTCTCTCTCCCTTTTGCTGCTGTTTTTCTGCTTTTTTGCACTCTCTCCACCCTACTGTGTTTTAACTTTAGCATTTGTGATCACAGGCACCGACTCTCTAGGTGCTCTGGGGCTCAAACACCCACAGAAAAAAGGGGGGTTTTCAGCATCAACCTGAAACAGGGGTTATGTAGCCCCAGGGCTGGCAGCCAATCAGCTGTTTGTGGCCCTGGGGTTCGCTGCAGATCAGCCAGTGGCTGATGGTAGGCATTCAGGGGAGTGCGGCTGGAGAGGACCGAGTGGTGGGTGTGCAGGGGGACACCTCTGGGGATGGGGTGGAGAGGAGGTGAGGGCTTCGGGGGAGAGGGTGGAGTGGGGGTGGGAAGAGGCAGAGCGAGAGCAGGGCCTTGGGGTGGGGAGTGGAGCACTCACTGGGGAAAAAAGAAAAGTCAGTGCCCGTGTTAGCAATCACTACTTACCTAAATGCTGTTAGAAGTGAAAGGGGTCATGCTGGTGCGAGCGTTTGTGTCTGTGTACATATAGTCATATATTAATCAAAACCTATGAAGAAAATAAATGTGACTGCTACAATGATCCTGGTCAGAGAGTCAGTGATTCATAGCTAAGCACTGGTTGTAGTTGTTTTCTGGCTAGATTTCATCTAGGTAAAAAAATACGTGGCCAGTTCTCAATGGGAGTGGTTGGGTGGTAAGTTTTGAAATTCTGGCTACTTCCCTGAATGGGAGCTGAGCTCTTTTGGAAAGCTGCCTAACAGTGCACACGTTCATGCTGGCTTCAGCAACAGAGACACTAGGATTTGGAGATGAGACTAGGACAGCGACTAGGACGGAGACGAGGATTCGGCATCCTCGTTAGATTCTTCCGTGACTGCAACTACCAGTAGTGACACCCAAAACAGGACTAACATCCTGGCCCTACTGCTGGGAATTATGGCACTTAGCTCACATTAGTACTGAATGCTGCCAAGAGTCATATAGGGTCAGATTCACTCCACTGTCAATCTTCACTTCCCTGCACTCTGTGGGACTCTCACACACACATCCTTGGGAACAGCAGGCAGGCTCCGAGAGAGTATATACCTTGCGGGTTCTTCTGACATGTAGGGCACTCTGCCCACCTCAGGCATGCCTCCCCATCTACACTGCTATTTGTACTCATGCTAGTTGGGTGTGCAGTGTCTGTGCTCTCCACCCTAAGTGTAGACATACCTTTAGCTCACGACTGATAAGCTGAAATGCACAACAGTCACCAAGACAAGCCTTTTACACATAAATCTTTTCAAGGCTTATTCAAATTTGATTCCTCTGAGAATAAAGCTGGAGTGGGGATGATGAAGAATAGACAGATGATGGGTGAAAAACATGCAAAAGGAATCCAGTTTGGTAGCTTTTGGGGATTAAATTGAGTAGATATCATTAAAGGCGGAGTAGCCAAACAGAAATTCTCAGGTGTATCTTCCTGTATCCTTCATATTCTTCATGTTCCTTCTGGCAGTCTCAAGGAATTCTCTGCTCTTTTCCTGGACAGACATTGAATGTGACTACCTGTGTGTGGGGTCAATGCCCTAAAGAGGCATTCAGAGCAGTGCCACAAAAGATCCTTTGTGGTACAATTGTGGTCAAAGGAAATCATTTGACCAGCTGAAAATAAGGCCCCATCTCTCTTGCCCACACCTTTTTGGGCAGTAGGAAAGTCCTCTCAGAACTCTGTTACATGTGAATTGGCACTACATTACAGTGAGCTTAATTATTCCAAGCAGATGAACACAAAATAAGCATTTTATGCATCCCATTATTGCAGTTAATTTAAAAGATATTAACCATGTCCAGCCACTTACTGCAAATTGTTGCCCTGGGTATATTTGTATAAATAACTTCGCCCGAAGAAATTATAAGCTCTTTCTAAGGAAGATATCCTTTGCTCCATCCCACACCTTTGCTGCACCACTGCCACATACTTTGGTTTCATCTAAATGGATACATGTGAGACAATGTATCTACATAACTTTTAACAAGAAACAAACTTCAGTTTTCACCTACCATATGTAATAGGCTGCTTGCAAGTTCTGGTTCCTCATGTCAGACTCTCCGTTCACCACATCATGGATTTTCAGGCCAGAAAGAACTATTAGAGCATCTAGCCAGACCTGCTGTATAACACCTGCCATAGAATTTCACCCATTACTCCCTGTATTGAGCCCAATAACTAAAGCCTCTCTTCCAGAACGGCATCCAGTCTTGATCTGAATACTTCAGAAGATTGACCAGTTCCCTTGGTAGTTTGTTCCAATGGTTAGTCATCCACATTATTAAAACGTTTCTTTATTGCTAATTTGAATTTGTCTGTCTTTAACCTCCAGCCGCTCATTCTTGGTATGCCCTTGTCTGCTAGATTTGAGCCGTTTAATACCTGGAATAATCTGTGGGTTCTACATTAAATGCTTAACTTTAAGCCAATCTATGCCAGGGCAGGAGGGTAACCATCAAAAGGTGCAGTCTTTGGGATCAGTCAAACATTCAAAAGTTTGGATACTGCCTAGATTATTCAGCCCCTCTGAGTCTATAGCAATTAATGGGAATCTCACAAGAACAAACTTTTGCATTAGATTTTATACTCCTACTGCTAGTTACAAGCATAGACGCTCTGATAAGTTTTCATTATGGTAGCACCTAGAGACCCCATTGTGCTAGGCACTGTACACATGCAGAACAACATGCCCCAAAATGTTTACAATCTAACAAACCGCCTTTTGGGGGAGGAGGGGGCAGAGGGAGGGACATCCTGTTCCAAATGGAAATCGGAAATGGGAGAATTTATCTATACATTTTAGAATTGTAAAAGTTCAATTTTTATTTGGTTCTTAAAATGGTTGGTGGTTCTTTCTTTTAAAAAAAATTGCCCATCCTTAGAGCTCGTATTGCTGCATAAGATATATAAATTATCTTATAATATCATCTGCACAAACTACCTCTTACCATCACAACTTGTTAAAGTCAGGTTTCTTGTTATTTTTTGTCTTCTGTTTTATCAGGCTTAATCATACAGGTAATAATTTCTTTCTAGAACTAGAACATGTAAAAGGAAAAAATAAACTTTCAGAGTTAAGTAAGGAAGATTATAACTATGGGATGTTAAAATCCATTCACCAGAATAATTACCTAAGCCAGTGGTTTTCGTGACCCAGGATTGGGTTGCAGAATGTAAGGCACTGGGTCGCGGCGGCTCTGGTCAGCACTGCCAACCAGGCTGTTAAAAGTCCTGCCCGCAGTGCTGACCGGCTAAAGCAGGCTAGTCCTTACCTGTTCTGACACCATGCTGCATCCTGGAAGCGGCCAGCAGCAGGTCCACGTGCTGCCCCCACCCCGAGCACTGGCTCCGCACTCCCATTATCCAATGGGAGCTGGGGGAGGTGGCCAATGCCTGTGGGCGAGAGCCTCCACCTTGGAGCTGGACCTGCTGCTGGCCGCTTCTGGGGTGCAGTGCTGTCCATGGTGCCAGAACAAGCAGGAAGCCTGCCTTAGCACCCCCACTGCACCGCTGACCGAGGTAAGCCTGTGCCCCAATCCCTGCCCCAGCCCTCCCCAAACCCGGAGCCCCCTCCAGTACCCCAATGCATCTGCCCCAGCCCAGAGCCCCCTCCCACACCCTGAACCCCTCATTCCCAGCCACACCCTGCAGCCCTCACCCCTGCACCTCAACCTTCTGCCCCAGCCCTGAGCCCCTCCCATACCCCAAACCTCTCATCCCCAGCTCCGTTGGGTCATGGCCATCAACAATTTTCTTCAACTGGGTCTCCAGAATTTTTTTTTTTAAAACCACTGATGTAAACCACTGAAACTCTCAAGGTTTCTGACTGGGGGCTTTAAATAAAGGGTCAGCCCAAAAGTTATGTTAGTGTGTATAAACAGGAAGCTCCTGAATTCATTTTGGAAATTCACAATTCCATCATTCTATTTCTAGTTCAAACCAAAACTTTCTTCCTAAACCTCTCCACATTCTGACTCTCACTCTTTAATGTTACTGAAAACTTTACAAATACAAAATTTATTTTACAAAAGAGAATGGCAAGGGAATGTTTCACTGGACCATTCACTATGCATAAAAAAGAAAGACTGTTAGAAAAGTGATATCTGAAGTTATGGCAGAGCAGAATTGTCACATGGGCTTGAATAGCAATCCTCATAACCTGCGAGTTGAATACTTAGGGGATCTCTGAAAGGAAATTATTTCTCAAGGATTTTTTTGTTTGTTTCTCTAGTTCTTGCATCATCCATATTAGAGATTTTCGTCAGTCTGATCTCTCTTTCAAAAAAAGAAGCTAAACTGCTCTGGGAATGGAAAAGCCTAATTATTCTTTCCAACTCTGCTCATAGAGATGAAGAAATGCAACAAAGAGGAGAATTCAACTTGTATGGCTGTTTTTGCAGTTCAGAAATCTGAGATTCTTAGCTGCAATGAGGGACAGATTTCTGAAACTACAGAGAAAAAGAAATCCCTTTTCACTTCATAGTATGCACAACGCTGTGTGGGGTGCTAGCATCCACATGTGTGTGAGACCAAGTAGGGCTTTCCTCTGTAAACAAAACTAAGCACAAAAGTTTGATTTTTTTTTTAAAAACTAACTTCTCTCACCCTTAATCATAACATCCATTCACCTCATAGAGAACTACACAGCACTCATGAGTCCAGCTAGTAGAGGCTAAATCCAAATCCTATGTAAAAATCAATGGCACCATTCTTATTGACTTCAGTGGTAACTGGCTTGAGCCCTAAGTGAAGTACCTTAACAATGAGCAATTATAGATTGTCTTTAGCAAAGGATAATGTGTCCTATGCTAGTCCTACTTATGTAATTTCCCCATCATACACAATCAGGAACAGATAGGCAAAATCTCAGGATTCCACATCAACAAATAACTTTATGTTAATCTGAGATCAATAAGCACCCATGGCAGGATTCTTTGGTCACTAAATTCAATCTGTGCTGCTTAAGCAAAGTTTCCCTCCATCAGCTGCCTCCAAGTGCTGGCATATTGGAGGTCATGTTGAAGGCATGGCGCATCTGGGCTCCAGTATGCATAACTATGGAGTTTAGTTAGAGTAGACCCCCTGCTTCTCTAATTTCCACCAGGGCCAAGTGGCCAAGAATCAAGTTTCTGTGGCCAGCTCCCTGCAGCTGTCGCTACCCACTGTATCTGAACTCAGATGTACTGGAAAATTGCCTGTCTAGTGTCAAATGAGTAGTTATTGTCTGAAAACCTATTTCTGTTTTAATTGCTGATAAAATGTCAATGGCATTTTTGAAAATTGCAGTTTAGAAAAATGGTATTTTAGAAAAGTTAGAAGATGAAATGTTCTCACTAAGCACACTGCTTGGGCTATTCTTATGTAAATTATTGTTTTGTACAGCTTTAATTGTGGATGGAATGTTATCAGGCCAGATTATTGTCTAGAAGTCAATGAAGTTATGCCAATTTACACCAACTGAGGCTTTAGATCCTGCTGTTTAAGAGATAAAACTTACAATTTTTGGCATATACCATTTGGTGTACCTGGTCAGTGATGGAATAACTGTATAGTAATTATTGACAAATTGTCTAGAATCATAGAATCTCAGAAATGTAGGTCTGGAAGGGACCTCAAGTGGTCATCTAGCTCAGCCCCCTGCGTTGAGGCAGGACCAAATATACCCAGATCATCCCTGACAGGTGTTTGTCTAACCTGTTCTTAAAAGCCTCCAATGACAGCAATTCCACAACCTCCCTTGGACGCCTATTCCAGATTGTCAAGATTCCTTCCCCACTCTGAGCTCTGGGGTACAGATGTGGGGACCCGCATGAAAGACCCCCTAAGCTTATTTCTACCAGCTTAGGTTAAAAGCTTTCCCAAGGCACAAAATTTTTGCCCTTGGACTAGGGCAGTGGTTCCCAAACTTGTTCAGCCGCTTGTGCAGGGAAAGCTCCTGCTGGGCCAGTCTGGTTTGTTTACCTGCCGCGTCCGCAGGTTCGGGCGATCATGGCTCCCACTGCCTGCGGTTCGCTGCTCCAGGCCAATGGGGGCCGCTGGAAGCAGCGGCCAGTACGTCCCTCGGCCCGCGCCGCTTCCAGCAGCTCCCATTGGCCTGGAGCAGCAAACTGCGGCCAGTGGGAGCCCCGATCAGCTGAACCTGCAGATGTGGCAGGTAAAAAAAATGGCCTTGCCCGCCAGGGACTTTCCCTGCACAAGCGGCGGAGAACAAGTTTGGGAACCACTGGACTAGGGTATGCTGCCACCACCAAGCGCTTCAACAAAGAACCAGGGAAAAGGACCACTTGGAGTTCCTCTTCCTCCAGGTATCCCCCTAAGCCCTTACACCCCCTTTCCTGGGGAGGCTTGAGAATAAACAAGTTGAGCACAGACCAGCTTGGGTTTCTTAGGACCCTAAGAACCCAATCAGATTCTTAAAAAACAGAACTTTATTAGAAGAACAAAACAAAAATAAAAGAAACACTCTGTTAGATTAGAATGGAAGATAATCTCACAGGCAGTCAGATTCAAAACATAGAGAATCCCTCTAGGCAAAACCTTAATTTACAAAAAGACACAAAAATAGGAATACACATTTCCTCAAGCACAGCGAATTTACAAGCCAAAACAAAGAAAACTTAATGCATTTTTTAGCTAGATTACTTACTAACTTTACAGGAGTTGGAGGGTTTGCATTCTTGATCTGTTCCCGGCAAAGGTATCACATAGACAGAAAGACACAAGCCTTTTTCCCCTCCTCCAGATTTGAAAGTATCTTGTCCCCTCATTAGTCATTTTGGGTCAGGTGCCAGCGAGGTTACCTTAGCTTCTTAACCCTTTACAGGTGAAAGGATTTTGCCTCTGGCCTGGAGGGATTTTATAGCACTGTATACAGAAAGGTGGTTACCCTTCCCTTTATATTTATGACAGAGGCCTATTCCAGAATTTAACTAGCCTTATAGTTGGAAAGTTTTCCCTAATATCTAACCTAAATATCTCTTGCAGCAGATTAAGCCCATTACTTCTTGTTCTACTTTTAGTGCAGATGGAGAACAATTGATCACCGTCCTCTTTTTATAAGAGCCCTTAATATATTTGAAGACTGTTATCAATAATCCCTTCATTCTTCTTTTCTCAAGATTAAACTTAATCAGTTCTTTTGACCTTTCCTTATAGGTCAGGTTTTCTTCACTCTTTATCATTTTTGGCACCTTAGAGACTAACCAATTTATTTGAGCATAAGCTTTCGTGAGCTACAGCTCACTTCATTGGACACATTCAGTGGAAAATAGCTCATGAAAGCTTATGCTCAAATAAATTAGTTAGTCTCTAAGGTGCCACTAGTACTCCTTTTCTTTTTGCAAATACAGACTAACACGGCTGCTACTCTGAAATTTATCATTTTTGTTATTCTCCTCTTGACTCTCTCCAATTTGTCCATATCTTTCTTAAAGTGTGACCCCCCCCAGACCTCATACAGTTTTTCAGTTGAGTCTTCATGAGTGCAGAGTAGAATAGGACAATTATCTCCCCTTGGTCTTACAGCACCTCTATTAATACAACCCAGAATGTTAGCCTTTTTCACAACTGTATCACATTGTTGACTCATATTCAATTTGTGAGCCACTGTAATTCCCCAGATTCATTTTCAGCGGTAGTACCAGTGGTGGCACCACCTAGCCAGTTATTCCCCATTTCGTAGATGTGCATTTGATTTTTCCAGTGAAGTACTTTGAACATATCTTTATTGAATTTCATTTTTGACTTCAGAACAATTCTCCAATTTGTCAAGGTCCTTTCAAATTCTAATCCTGTCCTCCAAAATTCTTGCAACCCCTCCCAGCTTGGTGTCATCAGCAAATTTTATAGGCATACTCTCCACTCTATTATCCAAATAGAGAAAATATTATATAGCACCAGACCCATCACAGACCTCTGTGGGACCTAACTAGATGTGTCCTCCAAGTTTAACAGCAAACCATTGATAACTACTCTTTGAGTACATTCTTTCAACCAGTTTTGCACCCTCCTTATAGTAATTTGGAGGACAGGATTAGAATTCAAAATGATCTCATTACAGCTGCCTCTGGATGGCAGTGTGGAGGCATTTTCTGCTTGGCAGCTCTGCAGGCCTGGGTTGGAGAGCTGCTGGGTCTTATGTTATCTCCCCATGACTCTCAGAGGTGCCCTCTGCTGATCTGGGTTTGTCTGGATAGGCAGCATGGAAGGCTCCCATGAGGTCAGGGGTGTGGAATTGGGATGCTGGTTCCCAGGATCGCTTTTCTGGGCCATTGCCCAGAAGTCTACAGGGTACAAAAGGGAGCTGTGTTTGACTTTTTAAGTCTGGTTGTAGCTCATGGACCTCATACTCATCATGTCCTTGGAGCCACACTGGAAGGGAAAGTGGTTGGGCCCAGTGAGTGAAAGTCAACGAAGGGTTTTAACTAGGATATGTGAAACACTGGGTGTATCAGTTTACAACACGGCTAACTGATGTGGAGGTTTTGGGCTGAGCACCACACTTTTTAACCAGCAGTGAATGCTAGGCCTCCCTAGCACAGGCAGTCAGAATACCACTTGTAGTCTTCCTTGGCCTTGTCCAGAATTTCCTTCAGTTCTTCTTGCACCTCATTGATCTTGTGCACCCAGTTTGCTGCTGTAGGATTGGTGGAATTGACAGATGTGGCTGGGTGGAGACAGGGATGGAAGATACCATTTGCATAGAACAGACTCTGCCCAGTGGGGACATGGTCAGTGTTGTTATACACAAACTCTGCTTGGGGTAGGAGGTTCAACCAGTTGTTCTGGTGGAAATTTATGAAGTAGCACAAGTATTGTTCTAACATTTGATTCACTTGTTCAGATTTCTGGTCAGTTGGTAGGTGATAGGTGATGGACCTGTAAGCACGGACCTCGATCAGTTGGGTTTTGCGCCAGAACCCTGGCATAAACAATAGACCCCAATCAGTTGTGACTCACTCTGGAGTCCATGGAGACCATTGTTATGAGTCACCTGGAGCTGGGCCACTTCTTCTGCAGAGCGCAGGTGCGCAGTGGGGACAAAGCAGGCCATTTTCATCAATTGGTCGACCATGGTGAGGGCTAACCTGTGCCAGTTAGACACTGGGACATTGACTGTAAAGGCCAGGGTTATGGCTGCCCAGAGTCTGGTATCCTCTGGGGCCGTGGTTTTCAAACCAGGATATGCAAACTCTCGTCAAGGGATATGTGAGAAAAATCCTGTAACGGTAGTGAACACATTTTATTTAGTAAGACTTGGCAATCTAATCACAGGTGTATTATGACTGTATTTCAGACTGGGGACACGATAGACTACGTTATTTGGAAAGGGATACACAGCCTAAAAAGTTTGAAAACCACTGTTCTGGGGCATGCCAGGCAGGGAGTGGCCTGCTGCCTCCATGTTCCTCTAGGGTAAGCCTTCACCAAGGGCTAAGTTGGTCCAGGCAAACTGTCAACGGCATTCACAACCACAGGTTGGAGTAGGGTCAAACCTGAGGCCGAGAGTAGTGGAGACATTCTAATCAAGTTCAGGCCTTGGTCAACACCAGGGATCAGAGTCTGAGTCAGGTTTCAGGGTTTAGGTTAGGAGGCGAGGTCCAAATAAAGCTGAGGTCAAAACCAGGAGTTTGAGAGCAGGAAGCAGGAATGGTGGTGGCCCCCGCAGCATCTAGCCCTGCATTAAGATCCCTTTTTTTTTGTACCTATCTGTAGGCTTTTGTCACTGTCCCCTCTGAACCTAGTTTAAAGCCCTCCTCACTGGGTTGGTGCATTGGCGTGCAAAGATGCTCGTCCGTTTCTTGGTCAGGTGGACCCCATCTCTTCCCAATAGTCCTCCTTCCCAGAACAGCATCCCAATTTTTAGGAAACCAAAGCCCTCCTATCAACACTTCCTGCTCAGCCATGCATTCTTCTCCAGAATGTGGATATCCCTGCCTGGGTCCGTACCCCGAATTGGTAGGATAGATGAGAAAACCACCCTTACTGCCAACTGACCTATGGCGTTTATGTTTCACACAACTTATCTTCAAGGACAGATTTAATAAGTTGAACTTTTGGCTCCCTTCATTATGTTGCTTAGTTTCCTTAAACTTCTACTGGAGTCAGCAATGGACTGGGTTCACTGCATTTTAAAATGTTTTAATCTAACTAAGCATGGTCAATATAAATGAAACACAATTAGCAAAAAGCAGTAACATTATCAGTACAAATATGTGAGGCAAAATTTGCAGAAAGCAACAGACACTGATTGCACTCATTCAGAATCAAGAAAATGTATAGCAGACAAATAATAGGAGAACTTAAAAGGATCTGAAATCAACCTTGTCATTGTACCACATTAGGTTTATAGGATTTCACACTTCCTGTTTGTCACCATACAATGTTTCATGTTTTAGGACTATCCATCCTTTTTTATACTTATACTGTGTTTGAAAGGGATAGTTTTTTTCTCCCTTCTACTCTCTCAGGAGCAAATACAACATCCAGCCCATGTGTCTTGACTGGGACAGAGAGAATGGTGCCTACTGCTCCCAATCAATCCTTGAATCTTGTTGAGCAAAGACCTTACCCAGATCTGAGTTCAGTGATGTGCACATTTCAGAGATGGGTAAAAAAAATATAGGTGAAATATATAAATAATATAGTAAGGAGAATATCCCCTACTGATTGTGGGTTGGAGTTGCTGGACTCCTCATTAGGGTGTCTGTAGAGGGCACAGTAATATGCAGAAATTTAACCTCTCAACCAGTGCATGCTACACTTCAAAAACATACCATGTGATTATTACCCAATTGTTGACTGTTTCAGAATTACAGTTTGCTCTTTTAGCGATAAAGGGTGTTTTTAAAAGCAGGAATTTGTAAAAGATGTGGAAGTTCTTCTGAATGTGAACTACTGCCTTTTAAAATCTATTTATATAGACAAAGAGCTTAATATTTTAAAAGGTAGCACTGTAACTACTCTTTCTAGTGGTTTATGGAATCACAGCTCAAGCCGAATTACTGTTTTCAGTAGAAATGAGTTCTGCCATAATACTTACATTGAAGTTATTAAGCACAGGAGTGCAAGATGCTCATGTAACAATCCCTACCCTTCCCATCTCTCCATAATGTTCAACTAATTGAAAGTGAATTCTGCAGATCCCGGAGAATGAAACTTTTGATATCAAAAATGAAGAAAAACCATCTGCCTACCCTGAGATCCCTTATGTAAAACTGGAGTTTTTCCAGCCCAGTCACTGACCCTGTTTCTCATGATCACTGGCTCTCCAGGTTTTCTTGTGACAAAGCTCATCCCCAGAATTTTAGCAAGCTGAATAATGGGGCAAGTACAGGATTTTTAAAGTAAATATGGTACTCATGAAAAATGACTCTTTAACCACAGCATGACTGAATCTTCCCCTCACCAGTGTGTCTAAACCCCACACACTTTGGAGGGAGAAAAGGCAGCTTATATCCCCTTTGTTCAATCCTGGACCATTCTGAGAGACTGCCAATAACAGGACTCATTTGCTGCTAACTTTAATATTTTTTGTGATGCTCATCTGTCAATTAGGAAGTGGACTGGGAGAGACCCTTGTCCCCTGGCTCATTTCACACAGGGCACTGAGCTGATGCTAAGCAGGAATGATTTGGCAGTGATGGTATAAGGTAGAGACAGAGTTGAAGCTTTAACTCTAAAGTGCTGTGCTTTAGAAAATATCTCCTTTTCAGAAAATATCTCCTTTTCTGTAAAGCCTCCCAGCAGTTATATCAATGTGTTACTGGGTTTTTGTTTTTTTTTAAAGTTGTACTGTACCTATGTGTCTTTAATTTATAAGAACTTTAGGAGGTACTATCATAGCACCATAAACAGTTATAATGTTAGATTGTTTAAGAAAAAAGAAAAGGAGTACTTGTGGCCCCTTAGAGACTAACCAATTTATTTGAGCATAAGCTTTCGTGAGCTACAGCTCACTTCATTGGATGCATGCTGTGGAAAGTGAAATTCCACAGTATGCATCCGATGAAGTGAGCTGTAGCTCACGAAAGCTTATGCTCAAATAAATTGGTTAGTCTCTAAGGGGCCACAAGTACTCCTTTTCTTTTTGCGAATACAGACTAACACGGCTGTTACTCTGAAACCCATTGTTTAAGAATTATGTGGTTATTTTTCTCCTGATTTGGTGGCTTGACCTCAGTCCAGTTTTGGTTTGTTAGTAAAATTACTGTTAAAATTCTTCAAGCAGTACACTTTATGAGCTTGTATTTTCACTTTAGGGATCTATTGACACTGACATTGCTAAGACATAGTGGGATATGTTTATACTCTGTGTATCAAGGGGATATAAAAACCTATCTTTTTAAAGCAAGGATATGTTAACAGGTTTATGCAAAACTTTAAGAGAATAATACAGTCTTATAACATGTACAGATTGGAGAGGGGGATTAACACTATTTCTGTACCAACACAATACAAAGTAGATCACATCTCTCTCTATTATCTGAATAATAACTAGATGCGTAGGGTACCTAGTAACCACTAAAGCCAAGCAGAGGACCACAACTGAAAAATGCAGGAACAAATCAAATGAAAATATTTGCAAGCTAAATATGAGTCAACAGTGTAGTGCTGTTGCAAAAAAAAAGCAAACATAATTCTGGGATGAATTAGCAGAAGTGTTGTAAGCAAGACATGAGAAGTAATTCTTCCACTCTGTTCTGTATTGATTAGGCCTCAACTGGAGTATTATGTCCAGTTTTGGGTGTCACATTTCAGGAAAGATGTGGACAAATTGGAAAAAGTCCAGAGAAGAGCAACAAAAATGATTAAAGGTCTAGAAAACATGAGCTATGAGGGAAGATTGGAAAAAAAAGGGTTTGTTTAGTCTGGAGAAGAGAAGAATACCGGGGGGGGGGGGAGGGGACAACATGATAACCGTTTTCAAGAACATAAAATGTTGTTACAATAAAGAGGAAGAAAAAAATGTTCTCCTTAACTTCAGGGGATAGGACAAGACGCATTGGGCTTAAAATGCAGCAAAGGCAGTTTAGGTTGGACATTAGGAAAAGCTTCTGAACTATCAGGGCAGTTAAGCACTGGAAAAAATTGCCTAGCTAGCTTGTGGAATCTCCATTATTGAAGATTTTTAAGAGCGGCTTAGAGAAATACCTCTCAGGGATGGTCTAGATAATACTTTGTCCTGCCATGAGTTCAGGGGACTAGAGTAGATGACCTCTTGAGGACCCTTCCAGTCCTCCGATTCTATGATTTCATTATCACACTAATAAAGGTAAATTTATCGAATCTTCTGTGTGTAGAAAGAATAAAAACTTACATGATGGTTTAAAATAGCAAACTGAAAGAATTTTGAAAGAAAAGGCAGTCCTGTAAACACCACTATTTGGATGTGTGGGCCTTCTTCCAGGTGAACATATGAAGGTCAAAAATAGTGTTTATAGCACAGATGAAAAGGACTGTCAGATTACTGACATTTAAGAATGAGTAACTGATATAAGGAAGAAAGCAAAGTAGGCTGTTAAATATGAGCTCTAATGTGGAAAAAATATTTGAAACATAATTTCTATATACCAGTTTTGAATATTCAATAGTATCTATGTCCAAAATAAAGCCTGATTTCTAGATACAGGTAAGTAACCATTTTCATGGTCTCTCCACAGATACTAATGCGGAGAGTGGACCAGATGATACATCTGAGGGAAGAGAACTGAAGGAGACTCCGCCGATTGGAAGGCATGAGATGCACTGTCCTAGGGTTGGGGGTTCCACGACCACTGCTACCAAGAGAAGGAGGCGGGTGGCGGTGGTTGGGGACTCTCTCCTCAGGGGGACTGAGTCATCTATCTGCCGCCCCAACCGGGAAAACCGAGAAGTCTGCCTCTTGCCAGGAGTTAGGATTCACGATGTGATGGAGAGACTGCCGAGACTCATCAAGCCCTCGGATCGCTACCCCTTTCTGCTTCTCCACGTGGGCACCAATGATACTGCCAAGAATGACCTTGAGTGGATCACTGCAGACTATGTGGCTCTGTGGAAGAAGGATAAAGGAGTTTGAGGTGCAAGTGGTGTTCTCGTCCATCCTCCCCGTGGAAGGATAAGGCCTGGGTAGAGACTGTCGAATCATGGAAGTCCATGAATGGCTATGCAGGTGGTGTTGGAGAGAAGGCTTTGGATTCTTTGACCATGGGATGGTGCTCCAAGAAGGAGTGCTAGGCAGAGACAGGCTCCACCTAACGAAGAGAGGGAAGAGCATCTTCGCAAGCAGGCTGGCTAACCTAGTGAGGAGGGCTTTAAACTAGGTTCATCGGGGGAAGGAGACCAAAGCCCTGAGGTAAATGGGGAAGTGGGATACCGGGAGAAATCACGAGCAGGAGCGCACGAGAGGGGAGGGCTCCTGCCTCATACTGAGAAAGAGGGATGATCAGCGAGTTATCTCAAGTGCCTATACACAAATGCAAGAAGCCTGGGAAACAAGCAGGGAGAACTGGAAGTCCTGGAACAGTCAAGGAATTATGATGTGATTGGAATAACAGAGACTTGGTGGGACAACTCACATGACTGGAGTACTGTCATGGATGGATATAAACTGTTCAGGAAGGACAGGCAGGGCAGAAAAGGTGGGGGAGTTGCATTATATGTAAGGGAGCAGTATGACTGCTCAGAGCTCAAGTATGAAACTGCAGAAAAACCTGAGAGTATCTGGATTAAGTTTAGAAGTGTGAGCAACGAGGGTGATGTCGTGGTGGGAGTCTGCTATAGCCCACTGGATCAGGGGGATGAGGTGGATGAGGCTTTCTTCCGGCAACTAACAGAAGTTACTAGATTGCAGGCCCTGGTTCTCATGGGAGACTTCAAAATCACCCTGATATCTGCTGGGAGAGCAATACAGTGGTGCACAGATAATCCAGGAAGTTTTTGGAAAGTGTAGAGGACAATTTCCTGGTGCAAGTGCTGGAGGAACCAACTAGGGGCAGAGCTCTTCTTGACCTGCTTCTCACAAACCGGGAAGAATTAGTAGGGGAAGCAAAAGTGGATGGGAACCTGGGAGGCAGTGACCATGAGATGGTAGAGTTCAGGATCCTGACACAGGGAAGAAAGGAGAGCAGCAGAATACGGACCCTGGACTTCAGAGAAGCAGACTTTGACAACCTCAGGGAACTGATGGGCAGGATCCCCGGGAGAATAACATGAGGTGGAAAGGAGTCCAGGAGAGCTGACTGTATTTTAAAGACTCCTTATTGAGGTTACAGGGACAAACCATCCCGATGTGTAGAAAGAAGAGTAAATATGGCAGGCGTCCAGCTTGGCTTAACAGTGAAATCCTTGCTGATCTTGAACACAAAAAAGAAGCTTACAAGAAGTGGAAGATCGGACAAATGACCAGGGAAGAGTATAAAAATATTGCTTGGGCATGCAGGAGGGAAATCAGGGAGGCCAAATCGCACCTGGAGTTGCAGCTAGCAAGAGATGTTAAGAGTAACAAGAAGGGTTTCTTCAGGTATGTTAGCAACAAGAAGAAAGTCAACGAAAGTGCGGGCCTCTTACTGGATGAGGGAGGCAACCTAGTGACAGAGGATGTGGAAAAAGCTAATGTACTCAATGCTTTTTTTGCCTCTGTCTTCACGAACAAGGTCAGCTCCCAGACTGCTGCACTGGGCAGCACAGCATGGGAAGGAGGTGACCAGCCCTCCATGGAGAAAGAAGTGGTTCAGGACTATTTAGAAAAGCTGAATGAGCACAAGTCCATGGGGCCGGATGCACTGCATCCAAGAGTGCTAAAGGAGTTGGCGGATGTGATTGCAGAGCCATTGGCCATTATCTTTGAAAACTCCTGGTGATCAGGGGAAGTCCCGGATGACTGGAAAAAGGCTAATGTAATGCCTATCTTTAAAAAAGGGAAGAAGGAGGATCCTGGGAACTATAGGCCAGTCAGCCTCACCTCAGTCCTGGAAAAATCATGGAGCAGGTCCTCAAGGAATCAATTCTGAAGCACTTAGAGGAGAGGAAAGTGATCAGGAACAGTCAGCATGGATTCACCAAGGGCAAGTCATGCCTGACTAATCTAATTGCCTTCTGTGATGAGATAATTGGTTCTGTGGATGAGGGGAAAGCAGTGGACGTGTTGTTCCTTGACTTTAGCAAAGCTTTTGACACAGTCTCCCACAGTATTCTTGCCATCAAGTTAAAGAAGTATGGGCTGGATGAATGGACTATAAGGGGGATAGAAAGTTGGCTAGATTGTCAGGCTCAACAGGTAGTGATGGATGGCTCCATGTCTAGTTGGCAGCCGGTATCAAGTGGAGTGCCCCAAGGGTCAGTCCTGGGGCTGGTTTTGTTCAATATCTTCATAAATGATCTGGAGGATGGTGTGAATTGCAGCCTCAGCAAGTTTGCAGATGACACTAAACTGGGAGGAGAGGTAGATACGCTGGAGGGTAGGGACAGGATATAGATGGACCTAGACAAATTAGAGGATTGGGCCAAAAGAAATCTGATGAGGTTCAACAAGGACAAGTGCAGAGTCCTGCACTTAGGATGGAAGAATCCCATGCACCGCTACAGACTAGGGACATAATGGCTAGGCAGCAGTTCTGCAGAAAAGGACCTAGGGGTTACAGTGGACGAGAAGCTGGATATGTGTCAACAGTGTGCCCTTGTTGCCAAGAAGGCCAATGGCATTTTGGGATGTAGAAGTAGGGGCATTGCCAGCAGATGGAGGGACGTGATCATTCCCCTCTATTCGACATTGGTGAGGCCTCATCTGGAGTACTGTGTCCAGTTTTGGGCCTCACACCACAAGAAGGACGTGGAAAAATTGGAAAGAGTCCAGCGGAGGGCAACAAAAATGATTAGGGGACTGGAACACATGACTTATGAGGAGTGGCTGAGGGAACTGGGATTGTTTAGTCTGCGGAAGAGAAGAATAAGGGGGGATTTGACAGCTGCTTTTAACTACCTGAAAGGAGGTTTCAAAGAGGATGGATCTAGACTGTTCTCAGTGGTACCAGATGACAGAACAAGGAGTAATGGTCTCAAGTTGCAGTGGGGGAGGTTTAGGTTGGATATTAGGAAAAACGTTTTCACTAGGAGGGTGGTGAAACACTGGAATGTGTTACCTAGGGAGGTGGTGGAATCTCCTTCCTTAAAAGTTTTTAAGGTCAGGCTTGACAAAGCCCTGGCTGGGATGATTTAGTTGGGGATTGGTCCTGCTTTGAGCAGGGGGTTGGACTAGATGACCTGCTGAGGTCCCTTCGAACCCTGATATTCTATGAAACTGTCACACCATTTTAAGGCTATTAAGCCTTCTAAATCAACATAAAATAAAATGTCTATTGGACGTTATGGTATTTGACATTTAACCATTGTATAGGACCCAGTCCTGTAGTCCTGCTTTCTAAAAACTCCCATTCAGGTCAATGGAGTTTGTTTGGCTATATATTGGTGTAAGCTCTGAATTTAGTCCAATATCTTTACATGCAGTTTTGTCCAATATCTGACTGAGGTACCCTATCTGTATCAGTCAGATAATCTATAAAATATCATTCAGAAATCTCGTCCAAAACCAGTATCAAATAAATTAGTAATAATAATCAAGACTGGTCACTTACCTGTATATAAAGGGTCCTCACTTTTGGTCCTTACTGAGGCTGAACTACTGAGGTCAAGATAGAGCTTTCACCTTCACTTCCTTCATTTTCTTGGTCATATCCAAACCAGCAAAGCCAGTCAGAGTTTTGACTGCATATGGGTTGTAGATTTGAATACAAAAGAGCTACATCATTGAAATATTTTATCCAACAAAGAAAATCACTGGTATGTCTACAACGTTCTTTCTGTTAAACCTAGAAGACTGAAACAAACATATAATGAGGGCAAGGTTGTGATAACCTTACTTATGCTAAATTGGGACTATTGACAGATTAAAGTGCTTCTCAGTTTTGAGTGAGGATATCAGTCTAGCCCTTCACTTCTGTGAAATATCCATATAATTCTTAATTGCTCCCTTTATTTGTTGGCAGTCCAGCAGACCCACTGATTCTATGGTAGGATTTCTGATTCTGAATAAGACAAAGAACATTCTGTTTATTTCTTGATATTTTTAGTTATTTGCCCTTCAATTTTCTCCTTAGCCTTCATAACTTCCATCTTGCATTTTACCTGAGATAGTTTTCTTGCTTTCTATTGACTTCTCAAGGGTTGCATTTCCATTTTCTGAAGTATATTAGTTTTGCTTGAATAACCTCTTGAACCTTACATAAGAATGGCCATACTGGGTCAGACCAATCATCCAGCTAGTCCAGTATCCGGTCTTCCAGCAGTGGCCAATGCCAAGTGCTTCAGAGGGAATGAACGGAACAGGTCATCAGCAAGTGATCCATCTCCTGTCGCCTATTTCCAGCTTCTGGTAAACAGATGCTAGGGCAGAGGTGAAAGTAAGCTGGTACGCCCCGGTACAGCTTACCGGTAAAAGCTGGTGTGTCGTACTGGGACCGGCTTTTCCAGATGGCCATTTAAAGACCTGGGGTTGCGGCGGCGGGGCTCTGACAGGGATTTAAAGAGCCCCAGAGCTCCAGCCACCGTTACCGCCCTGGCCCTTTAAATCCCCACCAGAGCCCTGCTACTGAAGCCCTAGGGTAGCGGCGGTGGGGCCCCGGAGCGCCAGCCCCTGCTACCGTCCCGGGTTCCTTTAAATCCCCGTCTGAGCCCTGCTGCCCAAGCCCTGGAGTAGCAGTGGCAGTCAGGAGCCCCCAGGGCTCGGGGGTGATTTAAAGGGCCCCAGGCTCCCAGCCACCACTACTGCAGCTGGAGCTTTAAATCAAGCTTTAAAGGCCCGGGGATTTAAGGCCCTGCCTCTTCCGGCTAAGGCCATGCCTCTTCCGGTTGAGGGCACGCCCCCTGCTCAGGACTCCGGCAACCAGTAAGTCCTCTAACTTACTTTCACCCCTGGCCTAGGGACACCGTCACTGTCCATCCTGGCTAATAGCCATTGATGGATCTATCCTCCATGAATGTATCTAGTTCTTTTTTGAACCCTGTTATAGTCTTGGCCTTAACAATATCCTCAGCAAAGAGTTCCAAGGTTGACTGTGCGTTGTGTGAAAAAATATTTCCTTTTGTTTGCTATAAACCTGCTGCCTATTAATTTCATTTGGTGGACCCTAGTTCTTGTGTTAGGAGAAGGAGTAAATAACACTTCCTTATTTACTTTCTCCATACCAATCATGATTTTATAGACTTCTATCAAATCCACCTTAGTTGTCTCTTTTCCAAACTGAAAAGTCCCAGTCTTATTAATTTCTCCTCATAAGGAAGCTGTTCCATACCCTCAATCAATTTTGTTGCCTTTTTCTGTACCTTTTCCCATTCCAATATATTTTTTTTTGAGATGTGGGGACCACATCTGCACACAATATTCAAAATGTGGACATGGATTTAGATAGAGGCAATGGATTTATATAGAGGCAATATGACATTTTCTGTCTTATTATCTATCCCTTTCCTAATGATTCTCAACATTACTAGGTTTGGTTTTCTTTGACTGGCACTGCACATTGAAGTGGATGTTTTCAGAGAATTATCCACAATAACTCCAAGATTTCTTTCTTGAGTGGTAAGAGCTAGTTTAGATGCCATCATTTTATATGTATAGTTGGGATTATATTTTCCAATGTGCATTACTTTGCATTTATCAACATTGTATTGAACCTTGCCCTTTAACCATCTGGGTTGTTTCTTTTTCTTGCCTTGCTACTCCCTTTTTTGTCTCTGCTATAGCATGCTTTTAAGTAGCCTTAATGCTGATAGATAGATGGAGTAGATCAAAACAAGAACTACACCAGATTTGTTTTGTATTCATTTGCTCCCCCCTCCATCCCTCCGTGAAATCAACGGCTGACAATCATTTTGGTGAGGTCTGTCAGGGGCACCTTGAAAACTTTAATGGAGATTCAGTCCTGCCTGTAATAATGAGGGGAGGGATAGCCCAGTGGGTTGAACATCGGATTGAGCATTGGCCTGCTAAACCCAGGGTTTTGAGATCAATCCTTGAGTGGGCCATTCTGTGTGACAGTTGTTTTTGTTTCTCCTTGATGTAAAGCCACCCCCTTTGTTGATTTTAATTCCCTGTAAAGCCAACCCTGTAAGCCATGTCATCAGTCACCCCTCCCTCCGTCAGAGCAATGGCTTGCCTCAGCTCCTTAAGTTTCACGCAGCACTGCTTTGGGTCCCTATTATGGCCTCTGTCCTTCATGCCCGGGGAGATTTTGACAAATGTTTTGGCATTTCGAAAACTGGAACGGAGTTCTGATAGCACGGATTCCTCTCCCCATACAAAAAGAAAAGGAGTACTTGTGGCACCTTAGAGACTAACCAATTTATTTGAGCGTAAGCTTTCGTGAGCTACAGCTCACTTCATCAGATGCATACTGTGGAAAGTACAGAAGATCTTTTTATACACACAAACCATGAAAAAATGTGTGTTTACCACTACAAAAGGTTTTCTCTCCCCCCACCCCACTCTCCTGCTGGTAATAGCTTATCTAAAGTGATCACTCTCCTTACAATGTGTATGATAATCAAGGTGGGCCATTTCCAGCACAAATCCAGGTTTTCTTCCCCCCTCCCCTCCCAGACTAACACAACTGTTACTCTGAAATCTCCCCATACACGATCACATCCCGTAGCTCCCGTTCGGTCTATGCTGGAGCTCTTTTGTGATTCTGGGACTCCATCATGGTCACCTCTGCTGATGAGCTCTGCATGGTAACCTCTGCTGATGAGCTCCTGCACTCACCTGCAGCTTGCCACTCTGGCCAAACAGGAAATTAAATTCAAAAGTTCGCGGGCCTTTTCCTGTCTACCTGGCCAGTGCATCTGAGTTGAGAGTGCTGTCCAGAGCAGTCACAATGGAGCACTCTGGGATAGCTCCCGGAGGCCAATACTGTCTAATTGCGTCCACAGTACCCCAAATTTGACCCAGCAAGGCCGATTTCAGCGCTAATCCCCTTGTCAGGGGTGGAGTAAGGAAATCGACTTTAAGAGCCCTTTAAGTTGAAAAAAAGGGCTTCGTCGTGTGGACGGGTGCAGGGTTAAATCGATTTAACGCTGCTAAATTTTACCTCAACTCCTAGTGTAGACCAGGGCTAAGGTTTTAATTTCTTTTGATTTAAGGGATTTACTTTAGCTTCCTCTTTTTACAATCTCCTTCTAAAGAGAGAGTTTTTTGTTTGATTACTCCTCTGAGGCAGCTGAAGTTTAGTTTATATTGTGCTCACTATCCCTTAGTTGAAAATGGGAGCATGTATGGTGGGAGGTCAAAAAAAAACGATAGATGGACACTCTCAAGGCTCACCTAAAAATGGACCAATCAACCCAAATACATGGGAAACTGCTATTGCCAATAGATCAGGATAGCGGCATACCTCTTGGTCTGCGGTTAAAGCCATCAAGAATAGCAGAACAGAAAAAGCCAAAGAGAAATGTGAGCAAAGAAAGCAGGCTGTGGAAAAAAACATGCGGCCACATCTGCCTGACATGAGAACACATCTGTGGATACCTCATTAATTTACATTCACACAAGATGATGCACTGATGCAAACTGACCCTCCTACATGTAGAGACTCCAACTATTCTTTCATATCTGAACTATCACTGTTTCTTGAACCGATTCCTGTGTGTTACGTAGGACTAATATTAAGAAGGAAAATGCTGGCTAAAATAAGTGAGTAAAGCTTTTCTATAATAAAAATGAGGTGAATGTTTTTCATGCAAAGACTGACCTGCTTTATTCCACTTCGTATGATCAAAAACGGCAACAGCTGTTGATGAGACTTCAACAAACAGATACAATTGTCTTACAGTTTTCAAAAATACACTACCACACTTTCCCTCAGTTTCTTACACAATTAGTATACAACAGAATAAGTTTTATTTGCATGTAGTGTCCTAAATAAAGCCTTATAAAAACTATTACACAGGGATGGGCATGAGCCTCAGGGTTCAGATTGAGATCTGAATCCGAACCTCCTGAAAATTCAATGAGCTCAGATCCAGGTGTCCAGTCCAGCTCTGAGTCTAGTCAGGAGTAGATGAGAAAAGTGGAATTTTTAAGGCTTTTTTAAAGAGAGGAAGTTACTCAGTTTCTTTGAAAGAGAAGGAAGGGAGGATAGCTTCAGATGGAACTGTGTAAATACTAGATCAACCCCAAAACAATGTGAATCACAGGGAAGGCAAGGACAGACTCTAAGCAGTTGGTTAATGCGAGGTGAGAGAAAAAGAGAACATTAATTAGGATTAATCTGTGCAGACCCCTGATAATTCTGGGCCATATTCTCCTGCTGTAAGCAGTAAGTGGTTCTTCTGGAAGCTACTCATATTCTGCAGATGGAGAACAGGAAGGTAACTTGGCATAGGGTGTGAAGATGAATAGATAGTTGGTGATGGCTATAGTTTTCTGTGGCATTTATTAGCAGTTAATTCTGGAAGTGATCTGCCCGTATTCTTGCAGTTTAAGACAACTATAAAAACTCTATTAGTTTTAGTACCTTTAATCAATGTGGGTAGTAGCAAGAATTTTGCTGCTACATTTGTCTGCCAATTCAGTAAAGATACAGTAGAAGACCTGGGCTTCGACCACTTTATTTTTCCATATTCCATTATTTTACAGATAGACACATCACTCTCACAAAGGGAAAAAAACTTTAATAAACTTTTCTAAATGGAAAATTGTTTTATAATTAAAATAGGGCACTCTGATGCATGCGACTTTGAGATAATTTTATTTCTCAGGTAACTCAAAGTATCATATCTCAGAGATGTAGTTTATCTCATTGTAATAGATGTCTTGTCTTGTCTACTTGTTATTTAAATAGAGAAGATCCTAACATGTTTATTTTTCATCAGATAGGAGGGATGATTTCCATATTTGGTCCAGGTTTTTCATCTCCTTGGAGGCTAATTCATTCATTGGACCATCACTACTTACCTCTGTAAAACTATTAAGGTGTTTTTGTTTGTTTTTCTTCTTCTTCAGACAATGATTATTCAGGTCTTAGTCAGACTCCTATTTTGGATTCAGACACTCCTACCTTTACATTCTTTGAACAGTGGCCAGTCAGCACTGATATGTTCACTGGAAGTTCACCAAACTATTGAAGATCATTCTCTTTTATATGTGTGAATGCCTTTGTAATTGCAGCTATCAGAAAAGGGCACATAAAATCCACAGTCAACTTGACACTCACAGATCTTATTATCTTCTGTTCAATCAAATTAAATTCTGTTTTCAATACTTTTCAGACCCAGGTCACAAAATTGAGATGGTAGGTTCAGTTTCTCATTTCACTTTGTGTTTTGATCTCTGGTGCCCAAGGCAGATGTTACTTCCCAAGTCAATTTCTCCTTCCCATGAGCAAGCCTGTAGGTCTGTGACACACTGAGAGATGGGCCACACAAGTGCAAACTTGTGTAGGTAATTCTCAACAAAGATGCTGGAATTCTGTCAAGAACCAGAGTTTTCTGCTTATCTGACTTACGTTGGGCCAACGTGTATCTCCAGTTATAGTCCCTCAAACTGTGATCTCATCAGATCTTATAACATAATCAAGCTCAGGCTGAGTCAATACTCGCATGAGACACTATTAGGAAAACTCCAAGTGGTTATTGATGATTCAGCACATGGCATTCTGACTTTTGAAATTGTACTGACATATTCCAGCATCACGTTAGGGTGCGCTTCATTGTCTTCTAAATGTGATATAAAACCGAGGTCTGACTGGGTATTGACATTGAAAATTTTGCCGCAGTTTCTGCAAGAATTGGGTTGTTAGCCAAGTGCTCTGGCAACATTCTAACCCTTTATTACAGTGTGATAGGCATCCAAGACCTTTCATACAGTGAATAAATATGCAATCCCTCTCCTGAAGAGTTTATACTAATGCTGGTTGTAAAGGGGGATTTTTTTACAGAACCTTTTCAGGGGGAGAAAAAAGTCTCACAGAAATTTTGAAATGAAAATGTTCACTTAATCATCAAATGCAGTTTTCTTAGCTTCTTAAATTAAAAAAAAAACTTATTTTTAGGGGGGGCTGCAGGAAGAAGGGAAAGATATTTTAAAAAGTGGGGAACTTATCAGGGAAGCTCACTTTCTCACCTTTTACTATGTAATGAAAACAGTAAAAAGAATGGGAGGTTGTTCCCCACCCCCAACTTTTTGACTGTTTTCCAGCTTTTGCCAGTTGGATCTAACCCATAGATTTGGGAAACGTTGTGGAATATTTTTTGGAACTCTACAAATTACGGCAATTTAGGGCTTGTATAATTCTGCTCCCATTGCCTCATGAATCCTCTGGCCCCCACACTACATTTCAAAAGAGGTACTGTCTCTCTCAGTATGGATGAGTTTGGAATTACATGAAAATTTATATGGTATCAACTTTTGGAATGTCAGATATATGTGAGGGGTGATCTGGATAAAATTTTCTTTTTACTATATGAAAAAATTGTGTAGGAGAAAACACAACAGAGTGAAAACAATGATGATCCAAATTGTGAGTGATGTTTCCATATTATATAACATGTTGCATGTATTTCAAAGTGAAAGGCTTATTGCTCCTGCTAATGGACTGTGATGTGATACCTTGTATTATACCACAAGGTTGATGTGCACTGTACAGCCAGAGGGTGGCATCAGGGCTGGTGTAACCACTAGGTGCACTAGGCGGCCGCCTAGGGCGCCAAGATTTGGGGGCACCAAAAAGCAAGCCCGGCGACAGCAGGGCTTGACGAGGAAATGGGCAGCTGCCTCAGCTCAGCCTCCACGCTCAGCCCCAGTGGGGGGCATGGAGAGCACGTTCACCCCTCCCCCTGCCCCTGAGAACAAAAGAGCCTTGCGCGGTGGCACGGCAGAGGAAGAGGATGCCGGTGCATTGGCCAAGGTAAGCGCTTCCCCACAGCTTGGGTGCCTGCTGGTCCGCGCTCCTCTCGTGCGCAGGTGGCTGGAGAGGACAGCAGCCCGCAGAGCTGAGCTGCCCCGGTGCCCCTCTCCCTGCCCCAGCCTCTGTCAGCGAGGGAACGGTCGGAGCTGCCCTGGGCTGGGGATGTCTGCAAACCAGGATCCAGGAGGGGAGAGAAGGACAAAGCCAGAGAGACACTGTGCCCCAAAGAGAGATCAGGTCTAAAGGGAAATGTAGAGCTGCATTAATGGCTTCAAATGCAAATAGCAATTGATTGGCTCCAATTATGTGGTATTGGAGAGGTAGAGGAGTGTAGGGCAAGCAGGGCCCTGCAGTACTTCCTAGCTGAGTCTCTCCATCCATCACAGGATGGTCCTCCCAAGACTGACAGTGTGAATACAGACACATTGAATTTGGTTGTTAATGATACTGCAAAGTGTTGCTTGGAGGCAACAGCCTTCTTTGATTTAGTTCAGCGTGTTTATGTGTATTTCTCAGCTTCTACACGTGGCTGGGAAGTTCTAACACACCACGTATCTAATGTCACAGTTAAACCATTGAGTGAAACAAGATGGGAAAGTCCAATCGATGCTTTGAAACCTCTTTGCTATCAGGTTGGTGACATCTGTGATGCTCTGATAGAGATCTATGATGACACTACTCTAACAGGATCATCTGGCAATACGTCACAAGTTAATGCAAAGGATCTTGCAAAAGCCATTTCTAGTTTCTTGTTTCTCTTGTTGTGTGGTATGTCATATTGTTTGAGATCAACATGACTAGCAAACAACTTTAAGCGAAAGAATTCAACAAATGTGACGCCATTAATCAACTTGGAGAAACCAAGAAGTTTCTTGTGTGCTGCAGAAGTGATGCAGACTTTGAGAAAACGTTGGTAGATGCAGATGAACTTGCGGAGGAGTTGGATGTACCAGCACTTTTGAACCAGATCCAATCTGTATTAGAAAAAAGAGGAAGCAGTTCACATATGAAGCAGATGACGAACCTATTTATAATCCGAAAGAAAAATTCAAAGTGAACTTTTACTTTGCAGTCATTGACACAGCAATACATTTGGTTGAAGAAAGATTCACATTGATGCAGCAAATTAGTTCAGTATTTGGCTTCCTATATGATGTTTACAGATTGCAAAATACAACAACAAAGCAAATTATGGAACATTGCTTGAATCTGCAGCAAGCTTTGGAACATGGTGAATCCAAAAATATTGATGCATTTGACTTGTGCAATGAATTGCAAGCTATTGCAAGATGAGTCCAAAAGAGTGCATCACCACAAGATGTATTGAACTTCATATGGAAAAATAAGCTGACAGATAGTGTCCCCAACACAGTTATTGTTCTTCACATCTTCTTGACTCTCCCAGTTTCTGTGGCCAGTGGTGAGCGAAGCTTCTCAAAGCTCAAATTGATAAAAACATGCATGCGAACATCAACGTTGCAACAAAGACTTGTTGGGCTATCTACCTTGTCAATAGAACATGACATTGCTCACAGCATTGACTTGGAGGAACTTGTTTCTAAATTTGCTAAACTGAAAGCATGGAAAAATAAATTCTAAATTATAACATGTTACTCTGTGACAGTGTATTGTGTATAATGTATGTGATTTATTTTAAGATCCATGCTATGTTGTGCAAAGTGAAAACAATAACAATGTTAACACTGTCAGGTTATTAATTTATTTTCATTAAATATGTAGACTAAACAATGAAGTTATTACATTTTCAAGCCAAACATATTAATTCTAATGAACAATGCCACATTATGCAGTATTCATTTTTGAAAGTTTATAATAAGTGATACTCTGGGGAGAGGGGTGGGGGAGAGAGGGCGCAAGGTGGAAGTTTCGCCTAGGGCACAAAATAACCTTGCACCAGCCCTGGGTGGCATGCTGCAGTTCACAAGTAGATGGGACATGTCCTTACCACATTGTACTGACTTAAATGCAACTGTCTATGATAAAGCAACTTTCTTCTTCTTCCTTTTGGAATTTAACATCTCTGACAGTAAATATATAGAAGCTACCTGATTTTTACCCTTCATGTGATGACCACTGGGGGAAAAAATATCTGAATATGATTTTCCTACATATATAGACATATTATCTATCTATCATTGTGTGTGTGTCTTGCACCAAAGTTTAATTTAAGGTGACAAAAGACCTTTTTTCTTAAATGTTGGTCATTTTCAGACCACTTTTGATGCAACAGAAAAGCCACTGCAAATAGTATTTTAATTTGAACTTTTTGACCTATTAATTCTAAACATGGAGTTGTGCTTATGAATATTTCTATTTTTGAAGGCTGTCTCCTTTTGTAAAGAGAATGTTCGAAAACACTTAAGACTTGGTGTTTACAGACTAATTATACATAGCTATTTTAATGAGCTCTTCAGATGTAATATTAACATTCAAATGGATATGAAAAGAATGGCTGACTGACACATTTATTATTGGACTGTAAATATTGTGATTAGCTGCCTGAAATAAATGTACAATTTTGGAAACCTGGGAAAGTAAGCATTTGATCTCTATATTATTGCAAACAAAAGACTAAGTTAAAACCTACGCTAAGGTTGCAAATTCAAGCATTCAAAAGTTAGGAAATGCCAGAATTAAGGTTATCTGTGCAACCTTCACTTGGCCCCCTTCTCTGTATGCAGTATGAGACAGTCTTTAGTTATATAACATACAATGTTTTCCACACTATTTTTGCCTCACTCAGTGCACTGAATGGACTATTGTTAATTCATTATGTTGTTTTCTCCCCATCATTCCATGTGTGGTCCCATGAAGTCAGAATTATTCATTTCTTCATAGGCTTTTCTATGGTGCTCATCACTATGGTATCCAAATGATTCACAAATATTAATGAACTTATTTTCACAAGTGGCTATTATCCCCATTTTACATATGGCGAACTGAGGCACAGAGTGTTTAAGGTCAAAAATATCTACTAAATTTTGGTGCCCAGTCTAAGACATATGGGACTGGATTTTTCAGAGTATGTATTTAGCATTATATAGCACTTTAGATATTCAAGCACGGTTCCCATTGACTTCAGTTGCAGTTGTGAATGTTCAGCACTTCTGCAAATCAGGCCCCAGGTCTCAAGTCAAGCACTCAGAAAATGAGGAACACACAATTAGGGACCAACTGTGAAAAGCTTGGTTTAGTGACATGACTTGCATTACAAATGAACTGTGTGGCCAGGGCAGGTTTAGAATCCAATTCTCCAGGGCTGTTTTCAAGTGAGTCCTTTGTCTTCCTGCAAACCCTGCCTGATTCACTGCACACCTTCCAACCTGTCATGCAGGTGGGCCATGCTCACACTGCGGGCTAATAAGGAGGACTGCCACAACCTAATGAACTGGCACCCAGCATAGACTACACAGTTGTAGTGAAAGCCATCTCACTATGGCTGGAGTCCATGCTGGCAGATATGAGCCACCCTGACCAGATCTGCACAGTCCCAGGATGGCCAATCTTTGATAATTTCTATCTGGTCCAGGATCTACTCCATCTCATGTGCAGGGGTGGTCTGTTGCTCAGTCTCCTGCCCATGAACTAGGAAAAGGAGTTAGACAGGATGGATCACAGGTATTTTATGGGCACTCAGTGGTCATTTGGTGTCTGGTCCTGCTTCATCAGGTACTGCTTTCTCCAGGTGCTGTATGCCTTGTTGGAGCATCTGGTCAAGCTCAAGTGGTTCTTGGCTGAACCCACCATCTTTGGTCCAGGGGTGCATCAGGGCTGCTCTGCTGTCTGGACAGCTCTACACCATCACCATTGAGCCCTTTCTCCATCTCCTTCGCAAGAGGATGAAGGAGTTAATTTTGCGGGAGCCAGACTTCCAAGTGGTCCAGTTGGTGTATGCTGATGATGTGTTCTTCACAGGAGACTTGGCATGGATGGAGGCTTGCCAAGCCCTCTATTTGTTGATCGCCTCGGCCCGGGTCAACTGGGTCAAGAGCTCTGGCCTGATGGTTGGGAATGGGTGGTAGGTGGGCTCCCTTTCACTGGCAATCCGGGCCAGCTGGTGGGGCATGGGTCCACTGGTCTATCTGGAGGTCTACCTTTCTGCCACCAATCCCTCCCCACTGGAGAATTGGAGTGATCTAGAGGCCAGGATGACATACCAGTTATGGAGGTAGATGGGGCTTCTCCTGTGCCTTTCCCTTCAGGCCAGGGTGCTCAATCAGCTAAAGCATGCATAGTGACACTATATGCAAAATTATATGATTCTATTGTATGGTTGTTATAGAAATAGGGTGTAATTCTGCGTAACACACACAAGCCAGTTTTTCAATGACAGAGAAATAGTAGCACCCCAGATAGGTGTTAAAGGGCCATCTTCTATTTAAGTGTCAATACTCCAGCAGGGAGGAAGATGTAAACAAGAAATTTACATTTCATCACAGGGACAATTCAAACCTCATGTCCACAATGGACTGTGTGTCACCATGACTCAGCAATGATGTTTCTAGCACAAGAAATTGAGCTATAAAGGGGGAGGAAAACACTTGACTTCACCTCTCCTCCTCCCATCTCTCTGCACATGACATCAACAATTCTCAAAGAACTGAACTAAGGAGGAATCTCAGGCTGAAAGGAGACCCAGCCTGTGAAATGTGCAACAGTGTATGGTAAGACAAAACCTTTTGCTTTTAAGTTTACTTAGCTTGTTGAAAGAAAAGGAGTATTTGTGGCACCTTAGAGACTAACAAATTTATTTGAGCATAAGATTTGGTGAGCTACAGCTCACTTCATGCTTATGCTCAAATAAATGTGTTCGTCTCTAAGGTGCCACAAGTACTCCTTTTCTTTTTGCGGATACAGACTAACACAGCTGCTACTCTTTAGCTTGTTCAGTTAGTTATTAGCTTGCATTTTACTCTTTTATTTTCTTTTGTAACCAATCCTGACTTTTATGCATCATCACTTGTAATCACTTAAATTGTACCTTTCTGTAGTTAATAAACGTATCTTATTGTTTTAGCTTAGCTTATTGTTTGAACAGCAGATAAAACTAGATGTAAGAGCTCCACAATGCTCCCAAGGGTCAGACCCATTGTTGTAAGAATATATGTCGCACCTCTCTGAGTGGCACAAAGCTGGTAAATACAGTTTATTGGTATGACCCCTGGGAAAAGCTAACTCTTTCATTTCAGCACAAACACTGATTAATGACAACATGGACAACTAGGCGAAGATTGCACCAATACAGTATTTTGTTTTACGAATTGTCTTAAAGCACTATCGTTGAAGTTAATTATTGGAACTACTGACCACTATTATAGGGTCCATGCTTATATGGAAACATAAGCATAATCTGACAGATACCTCACACACTCTTCTATAACATACCAGGTTTATTACTTAACTTTCATTATTTTGTTTTTCTGTTCTTTTGTTCTTATTACCTATGAGCATCCTCTTATTTCTGATTTCACTGGCATTAATAAAACACTCGTAATAGGCAAAAAAAGAAAGTAATAGAGATTAAAATAATATGATGCTTCAGAAATGTAATAGGGTGCTGTAGAAATTTCTCCAACACCCAAACAATTTTTTCGAGTTTTTGAGTGACCAAGAGGTATTTTATGGTTGGAGATACAAATTGCCATTACATTCAAGAGGACTCTTCTAGAAGGATAAAGAAAATTGTTCCTTTTTTATTAAATGTTGGTATAAGCTGGTCCCTGGTATAAGTTAAAGTAGTAGCTCAGCTTTCTGGTTGGTCTCTTGATCTTCCAGGGGTTGTTTCTCTGTAACTAAAGCAAAGAAGATGTTTGGAAGGTGGAGGACAAAATATGGATGCACATAATTTAATCATGTGCAAATGATATAAAGGTATATTTGGCCACTCAAATATCACATTATCGTCTCTCCAGTCTATTCAAAATGCCATTATCATTATGATCTGGATCTGATCACATCATCCCTGGCCTCTGAATCCTTCCTTTTTGCTGTTGCTTGTAGGACCCTATGCAATTCTGCCACAATCAACAATCTCCTTTTCAATGACCTCTGACACTGAGGTCATCCTCAATCCCCTACCCACCTGCTTCTTCTTCAAACAGGCCCATTCTGCCATGCCTCCTCTTTGCATGGAACTGCCCCGGGGTGCTTGAACAATTGTTATAGTGGGGGTACTGAGAGCTGTTGAACCAAACTGTAAACTCTGTATAAAATGGAATCCACTTCAAGCCAGGGGGTATGGCAGCACTCCCAGCACCTCTAGTTCCAGCATCTATGAACTACCCTATTTACCCCAGTCTGCCAAGCCAATCCACTTCTTTCCAATGCTTCCTGAAGATTTATTTTTTGTAAAGAGCACATCAGAAATGAGACAACAAAGCAAAAAAAAATCACTCATTCCTTTCTCTCAACTTCCTATTGGCTCCTATCTAAACTGCAGCTGTCTTGTTTAGATTGCAAGCTTGTTGGAGAAGGGTCTGTCTGTATTTTGTGGGGTTTTGTTTAGTGTTGAGTACTATCTATGTTCAACAAATATAAACTTAGGCAGTTTATTTATTAGTGACTTAAAACTGGACAAGTTTATTTAACTTTTTCTCCCAACTTGGTACTGACTTAAACACTTACTTCCTCAGAGCAGAGCATGAAGATTCAGTTTTCATGGGACCATGAGATTTTAATCATTTTCCTCTTAGGATTCATTCCTATTCGCTGGTACAGGGAAATTCATCTGCTTACCATTAAATCAAGCACTTTCCATTTAGGCTTTCACAGCCTAAAACAGACCACATTGATGGAAATTCTCCCAACTCTTCTTTATGGCTGAGTATTTCTCGACATTTTCCTTTCACTCAGTGCAGTAATCAGTAACTGTATAGTTCCCTTCAGTGTCCTCATTTCTTATAAGTGTAGGCAAGATGCCAGGAAAAAACTGCCTCATCTAAGTTTTCTTAGAATTGAAATAATCACTTCAATATCACTTGCCCATGTTTAAGATTAATGAAGTGTCCAGAGAGTGGTTCCTCAGGGATATTCTTGTTTCTATTTCCTTGATCAAACCATTTACAGAACTTTATGGCAGTGTGATTAAATAAACTCACCACCACACTAAAAATCTGGGGTATGAACTACATAAGCTTATTTTCAGTTGCGAAAGCTGCTATTAGTTGTATGGCAATCTTCCCAGCTCAATAACAATTAGTGAATTAGTGTGTGGCAAACATTTGTGGTACACAAACTTTCTCCAGCTGTTACTAAATCAAAAGTGAATGCAAACACCGTGAGGTTTGCAAATCTTTAATTAGTTACATTAGAACTGCTGACTATTTCTATTTATACATCACCAGTCATTACTGACTCATGTCAAGCAATGATAGAAAACAGCTGAATACTTGAATAAATGACCGTCAAAGCTCTCTTCATCAGTTAAAGACGTCCAGTCAGTGAAATATTTGCATCACTGCTTCCAAATTAATAGCAGTAAATGTGTTGTTTACATTTTTCTTCTAGGGGCTTGCACACTTCATAATTTCTGGAGGCCAAGTGCATTGCGTACACCAGGGATTCTTATATTCCATCCCATAAGCTTTCTATCACACTCCCAACCACATCTGTTTCATGGACTATCTCTTCCCCCATGTCAGGGACTCTGTGTGCCCTCTCTTCCCCTGCATTGCTCCTATTCTTATTTGTTTTCTTTCCATTTGGGAGGCAAGTCATTCAGGGTGTCAGTATTTTTAAATTGTATTGGGAGGATGGGCAGAGCCAAGATGGAGGAGTATTGTTATGTTGGAAGGTGTTAATGGCTGCCATCAACTGCTTCTTTGGTCTACAGACAATTAGAGAGGCATTTGAAGCTTCTGGGTCTGCTAACTAGATGCCAGGGGCTTCATGTGTCCCCCATTTCCCTCTTTTGTTTTTTCTGATTTTCTCCAAAATCAACTGATGCCTTGAACATTCCCTGAAATTTTGGAATTTATCAGATGTGGAGTTCAAAGAGACAGACAAACAAACAAAGAAACACCAAGAGTTGAGTGGAAGGCCTCGCTCCGTCTGGGTAATGATATTTTGTTGTCTGTTATACAGAGTGAGGCATTGCAGCAAGTTTGATGGGGAAAGTCATATAATTGTACAACCAGAGTGGAAGAAAAGAGTGAAATCATTCACTTGCAACCCAGATTTTAGCATCATGCCAAAAATGGAACTCTGATGCTGCAGATTTTTTACTTTTCCTGGTACAAGTAGGAGCCAAATCTTACACTCCTGACTCAAGTAATCACTCCTGTTGAACCCAAGGAATGACTCACATCAAACTAGCAGAACTTGCCCATGTATTTTATATATGTCAAATTAATTCCTGTCACACTGCATGGAGAGGAACAACATGCAATGTATTTTATAAAAGCTTTGAGGGTTTTTTTGTCATAAGTATTATATTAAAGTTATTGGTGTGATATGAACACAGTATAACCTAGATATCATGCCTCCAACAGACTTCCGTGTGGCGTGTCATATATGTGTACTATGGAATCCAATCAATCTGTGTTCTTTCCGTATTCTACTTGGCTCCTGGATCACTATGCTTTTGTATGTATAGGCTTGTTTTCCCTACCAAGTGACATCCGAGTGGCCAGACTTGTTCCAGAGGAAAAATTCACAGAATGAAATGAAACTATTGGTTGGATTTCCCTGGTACATCCTATTCCTAAAGCAATTAAAAGGCATTTCTATGTAATGCATTGCTGAGCACAGTCCTCTCTTCCCATCATGGTAGGGTTTTCTGAAAAATGTCATTGGCTGCATAAAACTTAAGTTCCTAGTGATGTCAGTGAGAATTATGCTTGTGGATCAAGGATACTATATTCACTATTGCTAACCCCAATCATTCAAATTCCTGAGTCAAACCACAACCATCCCCCACATTTTAAATGGGTTCTTTTGGGGATTATTTTTGGTCTTTTGCTTATTTATGGTTTGTGTTTTCAAGTCTTTTCCTACAAATATGAAGGCTAGAAAATTACTTTTTAAAAGAATGAAAACTGAGATTCCCATGCAATCACATGAATCTAAGAGCTGGGACTTTAAGAAAAACAATAAATATCCCAAGACTCATGATAAAATCACAAGAGTTGGTAATGCATATGGCCCCAAATATGAATGCATCCTTCACTTAGAGTGCACTACGGATTGTCTGAAATGTCTGTCTGAATTAAAAATGACAGAATCTGGTTTTCTCAGCTGTGTTCAGATTCTGTTGAAACCAGGGAAATTGTGGCTCTTGGTAAGGAGATTAGTGATATGAAAAGTACCTGCTTCACAGTAACACCAAGCACTTATATAATGTTTCACATTGTTCAGCTTCATCTCTGTACATTGATTAATTAATCAATCATGATACCCCTGTGAGAGAGCTAGCTAAATAGGGATCAGCACCACCGTATAGATGAGAAAACTAATCTAGAAAGGAGTTAAGAGATTTATTGAAGTCCCCACAACAACCCACCTGGAAAAACTAGTGTGGACTTCCAGCTCCTAGTCCCCCGGTGTTTTCTTACCATTAGTGCTGAGGGCAGCTAGTTAGGGCAGGCCACTACAAACTTGCATGAGCACAGCTGCACCAATGCAGCACTTCTCGTGAAGACGTTCTAAGCTGACAGGAGAGAGCTCTCTGTCCACTTAGTAACTCCACCCCCTCGAGAGGCGGTAGCTACGTTGATGGGAGAAGCTCTCCCACCGAGATAGCGCTGTCTGTGTGGAGCAGGTTAAGGCCAATATAACTACCTCACTCAGGGGTGTGGATTTTTAACACCACTTAGTGATGTAGTTATACCAAGTAAGTGTGTAGTGGTGGCTTGACTTTAGTTAGCCTGACTCCTCCTGGATGATTGATGGTGAGATGTGTGGACCCTTTGAGCCCTTTTGTAACAGCCTGTTACAAGCACCCTACCTCTTGTGAAGGAGGGACAGGTCACTAAAGACAGATTATTTATTTTAAAAAAGAAAAAAGAAAACAACAAGCCACAGACTTAAGTAAATCAGTTAATGCTACCAGTCAAACACATGGAAAAATGTTGCAGAAACAAAGGGAAAATAGAGGTCAACAAGGAAACTGATATACTTGTAAGTGGAGTTTATTATACCGAGTAAGTGAAAATATAGCTTTAACATTTCTGAAATGTAATTTTAAAGAAAGAACTTGAAAGATTTGCAGTTTGTTATTAACTTTCTGTTGTGGAATCATAACTTCCTTCCCCCTCTTCAAGGATTATTTCTTAGCTTTGAATCAGTTTTGCTCATCTAAAGGGACATTTTGATTCTATTCTAAGGGATTCTGGCTCACACGGATACTCTCAGAAGACTGAATGACTGGGACATAGGTTCTTTTTCTCCAGGGACAGTAATTTCCTACTGCCTCCTTCACTTGACATGTTTACACCTCAGTGAAACAAAGTGTTAACAGAACGAGTTAACCTTCCCAGCACACCACTGACTGCTGCTATTACCATAATCCAGTTTTAACATATGTTATTAGAAGATGTGCGCAGGCTACCTGCGCTCCTTATAAACAGTGCCAGAAGGCAGGGAGTGTTCTTTCACAGCATTTTCAATTTCACCATCTACAATTGCTTTTTTGGATGACTTTAATTATATGACTTCAAACATTTTCCAGCTGGGAGTGATCTTTTTCTGGATATACTGTGTCAGAGCGTTTTCTGAGTGGGCTGCCACTTTCGGAGAGAATGGGCCATATTGAACTGAAGAGATGTGATTGCATAACAGGCAGAGAGGGAGAATACTCATTAGGACATGTAGCTTAATCATTTTTGGGCAGACTATCAGACATGTCATTACCAATTATTTATAAGGGGCCAATCACATGCCTCATTCAGCATTAAGGCTGGCAGTATAAAACAAAAAAATCACCAGTAGTGGGGCAGAAGGGGGTGAAGAACTGGACACTTGGAAGACCTTTCAGATACTGTCAAGAATAAAGGGATTACTGCACCGGGGACTACACAGAAGCTGAGTTTTAAAGGATTGTTTGAACAATTTTGCAGTATTTCTAAGAAATATTCAGCCACATTACTCCAAAAACATTTCAAACTGCAGCCCTCCAATGTGATCTTTTAGGGATTTATTCAGGAAAGATAAGCGAGCTCTCTGTGCACTGAGCTAGCATAACTCTCCAGGCTGAAAACTCTGAATGATTTAGGGATGAATAAAGTTATAGATTCACAGAGGGAAGAGAGCTCCCTTGCTATAGACTAACACAGTCTTTTCACAAAACAAATGGGCTTCTGTTGACCAACTGACTTTTTAAAATGCTTACAACTTGCTGTGGTGTGGCTATCTGTGATCTTCAACAGCCTCTGAGGCCTGGCACAATGTGGCATTTTGCAGATAACTACCGCTGACTAAAACTGTTAGCCAGTGATAATAGTCTCACTCCTTTGTATTGTCAGCCTACGATGATGAGCTCGTAGATGAACAAACAGTTCATGTTTAAAACGCTGCTGGGTCCACTTGCTGTGCAGGAATTTCCCCCCCGTCCCCCCCGCCCGCCATTTTAGTGTATTCAGTGTTATAATGTAGATTCCATGGCAGAAAAGATTCTATGACCAGTTCTATAGCAGAAGAATTGCTTTGAGGACTAAGGGACTTGCCAACATTGGGCCAAATTCTCATACCTGGTTGAGAAAAATAGTTTATTACTAGATTAGAAACTGGTTAAGAGCTGGGGGAGCCAAAGGGTAGGAATAAATGGTCAGTTTTCAACTAAGAGAGCAGGTGTCACAGATCTAGTTGAGCTTCTCCCACTGGACATTCAACAGATTGTGATCCAGTTCTGAATCTCACATGCCATGAGAGATGGGGCTGGTCAAAGTTTAAGTATTATTCCTGGCTTTGGGCCTCTAGACACCCACTCCAGGTACAGACCTTGTGTCTGACACCCTTCCTAGAAATGGGGACCCTGCAGTCCAGTTGCCTTGTGTCTTAAAATAATGTTATCATCCGCAACCCACCCCAGTATCTCTCACATGTTGCCCAGAATCTCACTGAATATATGAACCTTTTGGTTTACAGTTTACTACTTCAGGAGTATGCAAGAGTGAAAGCAAACAGACACACAGACTTTGCACAGGATTCAAAAACACCATCACTCTTTACTTAGTAAAATGAGAGCTACATAGATCTAGACAAAATAATAAGACACCTGTACAGCATACACACCAGGAAGTTACATAAATACTCTTTTCGGAAGGTTGCAATGTAACACTACTTTATTTCTTAGAATTTAGAACAATTGTACACAAGAACCCAAAAACAGAGAGAAAGAAAACTGACTGCTCCATAAGGCAGCGAGGCACAGCTCATCCCCACTTGCCTTATGCTTGCTTTAAGTTTGCTCCCAGACACTTCACTAGATAGCCCCCAGTCCTGCAAGCAGGACCTGGAACCCACACCCTCTTCCAATCAAATGAACATACACAGAGACGCAGATACACTCTTAAAATGATACCTTGTAATCCCAATGCAATTGTCAATACATCACAAGATGCATTTTCTCTGCCTCAGTTTCCTCACTACTCTGGAGAGTTCTTTGGTCTTGGACAGAGTCCTCTGGGGTGACTGGTATCCTTCCCCTGGAGCTCATGGTTCCTCTTCAAAATCATACCCAACTAGACTTCTCTGATGCTGGTTGGTCCCAATGTCAAACCAGACTCTTCCCCTCTCTTGCCTAAAACTTCCTGCTCCTCTTAAAGCCTTTTCCCTTTTCTTCCTCCTGTGAGTCATTTTTAAAGACCAGCTTTGTCATCTCTGACTATCCAGTTCCAGACAACGTCCTTAGCATGCCCACTGTTCAGTCAAAGCATAGTTAAAGTCATCACCTCTTCATTGTCCCTAATCTGGTAGATACATACTGCACCCCATGTCACAAATGGTGGATTCAGCATCCACATCGAAGCATTCCCTGATACAACAATTTTGTTCTAATGTCACAACATCAACCAGAATCTATACTTTGAATAGACAAATTCGCCAAGTCATTACAGGAGGTACAGTACAGACTCGTTTACGCGCGAATCCGCTTAATGCACGGTAGCACCATGCCTCCCAGTGCTACCTATTTAACACGCCAGACTCGTTAACACGCAGTACAGGAACTTGCTATGTAGCACTACGGATTTGCTCACTAACTCACTGACATAATAATCGACAGGAAGTGCAGAGCGGAAACGTGTTGTAGGCCTACCGGTGTTTCTTCTTCCTTTTGATCGCTAATATTGGTAAAGACATATCATGCATGCTTAGCCATTGTCATGCAACCAGAAGAGGTGGGGCCTTTAAATCCCCAGGTCCTTTAAATCAGAATTTAAAGGACCCAGGACTAGGGCTGTGGTAGCAGCACCTGGGAGCCCCAGGCCCTTTAAATCACCCCCGAGCTCCCAGCTACAAAGGCAGCTGGGAGCCCTGTGGTTCGGGGTCATTTAAAGTGGGGGAGCCTTTAAATTGCCAACGGAGCTCCGGGGTTCCAGCAGCAGGGCTCAGGCAGCAATTTAAAGGGCTCAGGGCTCTGGCTGCCACTACCCTCCAGGGCCCTTTAAATCGTCCCCAGAGCCCTGCTGCTGGAGCCCTGGAGTAGCAGCAGTGGGGCTCCAGCCCGGGGCTCCGGTCACTGCTACTGCCCCAGGCCCTTTAGATAGCCGCCGGAGCCCTGCCGCCGCTACCCCAGGGCTCCAGCAGTGGGGTTCTGGTGGCACTTTAAAGGGCCTGGGGCTCCAGCTGCTGCTGGGAGCCCCAGGCCCTTTAAATTGCCTCCTGGGGAAGCTGGTCCACCCCGGTACAGTGCACTGGCTCTTGCCGGTATGCTGTACCAGGGTGTACTGGCTTACTTGCACCTCTGGATGAATCATTCCAAGCCAGCAAGGGGTTTATAAGTCATTTTAAAAAGCATCATGGCATAGCGCAGGTATCGATTTCTGGAGAAAGCCAATCAGGCAATGAATGAGTCGTGAACACGTTTACCGATGGAAATGCATGGCCCTCTTAACCTGTGGTCCATTAAGACACGATTGTGGTGGCTTGACTCCTCTCATCCGCGCGTAAATGAGTCTGTACTGTAATTAGTGAGATGCCTCAGTGATCCATATATAGTCCATTCAGGACTATTAAATATGTTGGTTTAATTATATAGAAGAGGGCGAATGCTGAGATGGTCAAATATTCACATGAAACAAAATTACTAAAGCAGATAAAACTTGAGATAATTGCGAGTGTGAGGGGTCTCCCCCTGGGGTGCAACCTGGAACTGGGGTACTGCTGAACCCTCTGTTTTACCAGTCTGGGTTCCCTCTGACATTGTGACAAGCTGCAAAGCCCTCCAAACTTGCCCTCACAAAAACATCCACAGGCAGGAGGCCACACCCAACTGTGTTTATGAATGCTCTTCCAGCCACTGCATGAACCAACAATAGAGAGGCTCCAGCCAAAATACCCCCAGCTCCCCAGCCTAGCACCCTGGAACAGTACCATCCTACCCTGGTCAAAACCCCGACCAATATATATGAGTTATTACCCAGTCCACCACTTCTACAAAGGAAAGTGTATATGCACCAATTCTTTTTCCTGAGCTGACGTTTTTCCCCAAGCACTTCACTCAAGCCACACTGTTTTAGGTAAAAATATAAAATAGCTTTATTAACTACAGAAAGATAAATTTTAAGTAATTATAAGTGATAGCAAACAGACCAAAGTAAATTACCTAGCAAATAAACAAAACCCAATCTAAGCCTAATATACTAGATAGGATTTTAATCAAGCAGTGTCTCACCCTATTAGATAGTGCAAAAAGTCCACCAAGCTTCCAGATGCAGACAGAATTCCTTCTTTCCCACTGGGGCTCCCCTTCCCCAGTTCAGTCTTTGCCCTGGTCTACACTAGGACTTTAGGTCGAATTTAGCAACGTTAAATCGATTTAAACCTGCACCCGTCCACACAGTGAAGCCCTTTATTTCGACTTAAAGGGCTCTTAAAATCGATTTCCTTACTCCACCCCTGACAAGTGGATTAGCGCTTAAATCGACGTTCCCAGCTCGAATTTGGGGTACTGTGGACACAATTCGATGGTATTGGCCTCCGGGAGCTATCCCAGAGTGCTCCATTCTGACCGCTCTGGACAGCACTCTCAACTCAGATGCACTGGCCAGGTAGACAGGAAAAGAACCACGAACTTTTGAATCTCATTTCCTGTTTGGCCAGCGTGGCAAGCTGCAGGTGACCATGCAGAGCTCATCAGCACAGGTGACCATGATGGAGTCCCAGAATCGCAAAAGAGCTCCAGCATGGACCGAACGGGAGGTACGGGATCTGATCGCTGTTTGGGGAGAGGAATCCGTGCTATCAGAACTCCGTTCCAGTTTTCGAAATGCCAAAACCTTTGTGAAAATCTCCCAGGGCATGAAGGACAGAGGCCATAACAGGGACCCGAAGCAGTGCCGCGTGAAACTGAAGGAGCTGAGGCAAGCCTACCAGAAAACCAGAGAGGCGAACAGCCGCTCTGGGTCAGAGCCCCAAACATGCCGCTTCTATGATGAGCTGCATGCCATTTTAGGGGGTTCAGCCACCACTACCCCAGCCATGTTGTTTGACTCCTTCAATGGAGATGGAGGCAATACGGAAGCAGGTTTTGGGGACGAAGAAGATGAGGAGGAGGAGGAGGTTGTAGATAGCTCACAGCAAGCAAGCGGAGAAACCGGTTTTCCCGACAGCCAGGAACTGTTTCTCACCCTAGACCTGGAGCCAGTACCCCCCGAACCCACCCAAGGCTGCCTCCTGGACCCAGCAGGCAGAGAAGGGACCTCTGGTGAGTGTACCTTTTAAAATGCTATACATGGTTTAAAAGCAAGCATGTGAAAGGATTACTTTGCCCTGGCATTTGCGGTTCTCCTAGATGTAGTCCTAAAGCCTTTGCAAAAGGTTTCTGGGGAGGGCAGCCTTATTTCGTCCTTCATGGTAGGACACTTTATCACTCCAGGCCAGTAACACATACTCGGGAATCACTGTAGAACAAAGCATTGCAGTGTATGTTTGCTGGCATTCAACCAAAATCCGTTCTTTCTCTCTCTGTGTTATCCTCAGGAGAGTGAGATATAATTCATGGTCACCTGGTTGAAATAGGGTGCTTTTCTTCAGGGACACTCAGTATAGCCCATTCCTGCTGGGCTGTTTGCCTGCGGCTGAACAGAAATGTTCCCCGCTGTTAGCCACGGGGAGGGGGGAGGGTTGAGGGGGTAGTCACGCGGTGGGAGGAGGCAAAATGCGACCTTGTAACGAAAGCACATGTGCTATGTATGTAATGTTAACAGCAAGGTTTACCCTGAAAGAGTGTAGCGACTGTTTTATAAAATGTGTCTTTTTAAATACCGCTGTCCCTTTTTTTTTCTCCACCAGCTGGATGTGTTTCAATGATCACAGGATCTTCTCCTTCCCAGAGGCTAGTGAAGCTTAGAAAGAAAAAAAAACGCACTCGAGATGAAATGTTCTCCGAGCTAATGCTGTCCTCCCACACTGACAGAGCACAGACGAATGCGTGGAGGCAAATAATGTCAGAGTGCAGGAAAGCACAAAATGACCGGGAGGAGAGGTGGAGGGCTGAAGAGAGTAAGTGGCGGGCTGAAGACAGGGCTGAAGCTCAAATGTGGCGGCAGCGTGATGAGAGGAGGCAGGATTCAATGCTGAGGCTGCTGCAGGACCAAACCAGAATGCTCCAGTGTATGGTTGAGCTGCAGCAAAGGCAGCTGGAGCACAGACTGCCACTGCTGCCCCTCTGTAACCAACCACCCTCCTCCGCAAGTTCCATAGCCTCCACACCCAGATGCCCAAGAACGCGGTGGGGGGGCCTCCGGCCAACCAGCCACTCCACAACAGAGGATTGCCCAAAAAAAAGAAGGCTGTCATTCAATAAATTTTAAAGTTGTAAACTTTTAAAGTGCTGTGCTTAAAGTGCTGTGTGGCATTTTCCTTCCCTCCTCCACCACCTCTCCTGGGATACCTTGGTAGTCATCTCCCTATTTGTGTGATGAATGAATAACGAATGCATGACTGTGAAGCAGCAATGACTTTATTGCCTCTGCAAGCGGTGATTAAAGGGAGGAGGGGAGGGTGGTTAGCTTACAGGGAAGTAGAGTGAACCAAGGGGCGGGGGGTTTCATCAAGGAGAAACAAACAGAACTTTCACACTGTAGCCTGGCCAGTCATGAAACTGGTTTTCAAAGCTTCTCTGATGCGTACCGCGCCCTCCTGAGCTCTTCTAACCGCCCTGGTGTCTGGCTGCGCGTAACCAGCAGCCAGGCGATTTGCCTCAATCTCCCACCCCGCCATAAACGTCTCCCCCTTACTCTCACAGATATTGTGAAGCACACAGCAAGCAGTAATAACAGTGGGAATATTGGTTTCGCTGAGGTCTAAGCGAGTCAGTAAACTGCGCCAGCGCGCCTTTAAACGTCCAAATGCACATTCTACCACCATTCTGCACTTGCTCAGCCTGTAGTTGAACAGCTCCTGACCACTGTCCAGGCTGCCTGTGTACGGCTTCATGAGCCATGGCATTAAGGGGTAGGCTGGGTCCCCAAGGATACATATAGGCATTTCAACATCCCCAACAGTTATTTTCTGGTCTGGGAAGAAAGTCCCTTCCTGCAGCTTTTGAAACAGACCAGAGTTCCTGAAGATGCGAGCGTCATGCACCTTTCCCGGCCATCCCACGTTGATGTTGGTGAAACGTCCCTTGTGATCCACCAGAGCTTGCAGCACTATCGAAAAGTACCCCTTGCGGTTTATGTACTCGCCGGCTTGGTGCTCTGGTGCCAAGATAGGGATATGGGTTCCGTCTATAGCCCCACCACAGTTAGGGAATCCCATTGCAGCAAAGCCATCCACTATGACCTGCACATTTCCCAGGGTCACTACCCTTGATATCAGCAGATCTTTGATTGCGTGAGCTACTTGCATCACAGCAGCCCCCACAGTAGATTTGCCCACTCCAAATTGATTCCCAACTGACCGGTAGCTGTCTGGCGTTGCAAGCTTCCACAGGGCTATCGACAGTCGCTTCTCAACTGTGAGGGCTGCTCTCATCCTGGTATTCATGCGCTTCAGGGCAGGGGAAAGCAAGTCACAAAGTTCCATGAAAGTGCCTTTACGCATGCGAAAGTTTCGCAGCCACTGGGAATCGTCCCAGACCTGCAACACTATGCGGTCCCACCAGTCTGTGCTTGTTTCCCGAGCCCAGAATCGGCGTTCCACAGCATGAACCTGCCCCATTAGCACCATGATGCATGCATTGGCAGGGCCCATGCTTTCAGAGAAATCTGTGTCCATGTCCTGATCACTCACGGGACCGCGCTGACGTCGCCTCCTCGCCCGGTATCGCGTTGCCATGTTCTGGTGCTGCATATACTGCTGGATAATGCGTGTGGTGGTTGATGTGCTCCTAATTGCCAAAATGAGCTCAGCGGCCTCCATGCTTGCCTTGGTATGGCGTCCGCACAGAAAGAAGGCGCGGAACGATTGTCTGCCGTTGCTCTGATGGAGGGAGGGGCGACTGACGACACGGCTTACAGGGTTGGCTTCAGGGAGCTAAAATCAACAAAGGGTGTGCCTGTACATCAAGGAGTATTTCAGGCAGGACTGCACGGAGGGTTCCAATAAGAAATGGTGCACCAAAGTTATCGTTGTTATTGGAACAAGGAGGTTAGCCTGGCCTCTGATTGATACATGGCTAGATTAACCTCGCTGCGCCTTCTCTGTGACTGACTGCAGTGTGATCTAGACAGGGGAGGAGGAAAATGAGTCCAAAACAAATCTGGTCTATTTCTTGTTCTGACCCACTCCATCTATCCTTTACATCTTTGGCTGGCAGCAGACAAAAAAGGCGCGAAATGATTGTCTGCCCTTGCTTTCACGGGGGGAGGGAGGGTGGGAACGGGGTCCTGACGATATGTACCCAGAACCACCCGCGACAATGTTTTAGCCCCATCAGGCATTGGGATATCAACCCAGAATTCCAATGGGCAGCGGAGACTGCGGGAACTGTGGGATAGCTACCCACAGTGCAACGCTCCAGAAGTCGACGCTTGCCTTGGTACTGTGGAAGCGCTCCGCCGAGTTAATGCACTTAATGCACTTAGAGCATTTTCTGTGGGGACACACACACTCGAATATATAAAACCGATTTCAAAAAAACCGACTTCTATAAATTCGACCTAATTTCGTAGTGTAGACATACCCTTTGTTCCTAAGGTGCTTCCAGGTACTCGGTTGTAGGTGTAGTGAGGCCCAGTCATGATGTCACTTTCCCCTTTTATGTTTTTTTCCAACTTGCTGGAAAGCTCTTTTGCTGTGATGTAGGTCAAACCCATTGTGTAGTGCTATCTTTGAGAGATTTCTGTTGTACCCAGTTCCTGGGGTAATCCTTGTGAGTGTGTCTATTTCCCCAATAGGCCATCAACGTTGTTTGGCCTTTTTACTGTTGTACCTGAAAGGCTGCTTGTGGGTGTTCCCAGCCTCACAACAAGTTTCAGTAGCACATACATAGCAAAACTCTGTAACTTCATATGCAATGATAGCACATACAACTTAACAAGATAGTAGTGTTCAACAGTAAAGACTTTTAGAATGGTACCTCACAAGGCATACTTTGTACAAAACATATTATATCACCATGCTGAATATGGTATGCCGAGTATCTCTTTGGGGCACAGAGTGTCACATTGAGAAACTTATTTATTTATATATTTACTGTAGTGCCTAGGAGCCCCAGTTGTGGACCATAAGCCCATTGTTCTAGGCACTATACAAATGCAGAACAAAAAGACAGACCCTGCCAACAAAGAACTTACAATCTAGGTAATTCTAGAGGGACTGAACAAAGCTATGCAATTGGGCAAATGTAATTCAATGTGGAAGTTGAATGTAGCCAAGTCCCAAAGTGTACTTTAGAAGGAATAATTTCAAACTGCTCACAGTGTAGCTATGGGTATGTTTTTACTTGAACCTCTTCAAGAGAAAAATCTAGAGCAGCAGTAGTCATAGAAGCAAATAAGGTGTTGAGTTGTGTGTAAAGATAGGAAGAATAATGCTAAATAGTGTAATGTAATTATGTAAATCATTGGTATAACCTTATGTTTAATACTGTTTTCCATTCCAGTCATCCCTTGAACAAAAGGATGTATCAGTAAAAGTTGGGCATAGTGCAGAGAAGGATAACAAAATGATTACATTCAAGGAGAGATTTCCATGTGCAGAGAATTTTAAAAGGTTGGGACCAGATTAGAGAAGAAAAGCGTAAGAGGTGACATAGCACAGATAACATGACATATAAAATAATGAATGTTATGCAGAAAGTCAATCAGGTATTCCTGACATGTGCTCTATGAGAGGCCCTCAGCTTTGGAATTTGCTGATATGAAATAGCCTGAATCGTCTGACATTTAGTACACTTTACAAAGTCCATCAGTTTTCATCGCCTGGCTGATATTTATAGGGTTTAATACAGTAAATGACTGTTAAAAAGTAGGAACATTGAATAGGTGATTTATTCTAATGTTTTACTATTGTATTTCAGATTGTGTATGGTTATTGTGGGCCAGTAAAATATATTATTATGACAGATGTCAGCAGGTGGCGCTGTTACACATGGTGTCTTCCAAGTGTTTTTCTCAGCATGTGAGACAATGTTCAGTCTTGGGAAGACATGCTGTGTTGTTGTAAGGGTAAGCCCCATGGTCTGAAGACCTAAAGAGTAGGGTAGCTCATTACTGACGCCTGTTGGTGAACAGGGAGAAGAGCGGTCCAAAGCTGCTTGAGAAGTCTAGGTGGACAAGGGTCCATACAGGAGGGAGTTCTCTGTCCGTATCTGCTGGTGAGCAGAGGGAAATGACCCATGGAACAGACCTCATGTATTTTTCAGTTATGTGGTGGCTTGGGGCATATTCATTAAAATATGGTTGTTCTGAGTCTGGGGACAGACAGAACTGAACTGAAGCAGCGTAGAGGCAGTGGACTGTGCTGAGCCTGTGACAGTGCTGAGGAGGCTTGGGCTGAAGTCACAGAAAGCTTCAGCCTACCTGAGGGACCCAACTGCAGGCCTCTCTACCCGGCAATCAAACCTCAAATCATGCCAGCTGGGTCAGAGCAGCCCAGACAGCACTTCCCTTGGGGGCTGCAGAAATGACCTTCCAAAAATTTTTGAACTCCACCAACACTACACAGCAACCTGTGATTGTGGGAGCTGGGGAGGAGGGAAGTGGCTGGAATGTTTTAGCCACCCACAATGGCCAGAGGAGGACTGGGGTTGGGACGATTGTTAAGACCCATTAGAAGCGTGTTCGATATAGCTAATTTAGGAATTGCTGTTTTCCCAAAGTTTATTTTGTTCATCTCCATTCCCACTCCCAATAAAGTTTTCTTTGTTTTAAACTCCTAGGATCAGTTTTGTGAGTAAAGAAGTATTGTCTTTCAAGGGTGTCAAGGGTGGTATATATAGTTTCCCAGGTTTCTGGTTTGGGCTCAAACTGGTCATGTTTAAGTTTTCAGAAAGAACCCCTAGTAAATTGAACCTGGCCCTTTCTGCTGCCAACAATACCTGGCAGAAGGATTATAGTAGTTTGGGTTATGCAGTGTTCTGGGTAGAGGCCCTAGTCCCTTGAAGAGGGAGATGTGTAAGCCTCAGGAGTTGGTGGTCTGCCTTGATCTCTGATTACAGTTAATTCTTGAGGCAGAATTACTCCCTTGGAACCAGGAATTGGAGTTGAGCTACGATTCCTCAAAGTACGGATTGCCCTGCATGCTGTTTGACGTCCTCTGTTCCAGGACTGCTAAGTGTGTGTGTACATAAAACATGTTACACCTAGAATAGACCCAGACTGCATCACTGATTTCTCTAACCCTGGGAAGCTGACCTGCGAGGTCCTGGATATCTGCTACTGCTTGGCAGAGGAGCACCAGTGGTATAAGAATGGGACACTGGTGTCAGAAGAAGGGGCAACAATACTGAGTCTTTCATCAAGGTAAACAGAAGATGAACTATGATAGAATTTGTTTATTTTGCAAAAGTGTTATAATGAATATCAGCCTTCTTACTTTCGTACCTAACCCAAGCAGTGTGTGAGGAAGAAATTTCCCTACTAATCACAGTTACTGGTTGTATAGTATTAGTAGGAGGGAGGTTACACCTTTTTCTGATGCATCTTATGCCAGGCCACTGTCAGAAATAGGACAGTGGACTCAATTGAATACAAGAGTGTTTGATCTGGTAGGGCAATTCCATTGTCCCTATAGTTTAGAATTTCAAAAACAACACATAGCCTATATCACAGTAACTTATAAAAAAGCACACGGGACAGGGGAAAAACCCATCAAATCTTATAGGACATTTACTGAGCCAAACAATGTGCCATCACTTTCTGACTGCTATGCAAAATTGAATCAGCTGATGTCCAGCCGTGTCTTTTTAATAAGGCAGTGCTGAAATTCTGTCCTTGAACAAAATAATTTTAGTTTGGGGGAAGAGCTTATTTACATTATACGTTTCTGTTTATGTTGTTCTACCATGTCAATTGCTGGAGTATCTGACCACGTGGCTATACCTCTATAATTGGGCATTTCTCTGCCTGGCTCACTGTTTTTAATACAGTGCTCCAAAATTAAAGCATACTAAAGTGATGAAAAAATGGGCAGGCTTTGACAAGAGTTAGCATATTGGTGACTTGATCTTCCAGTACTGAACTCAATAGGAGTCTTACCAGTGACTTCAAAGGAACAGAGGAGCAGGCCATAGGAAGGGGGTAGTTATTTTGATGATAAATATGAACTTCCCCAAATTTATTACTCTCCACCACAAACAGAAAAACATTTTGGAATTTTTGCTCTGTTTTGAAGGGCTCTGGGTATGGAAAGTTTCTGAACCATTCATCCTCCTTAACAAGGGACTGAAGTTCAGTGTATTGCTGTATATGTGAGTTTTAGATTACACTGTGTTAATGACGTTCAGCATACTAAAATTCCTACACACTCCTTAATAAGCCACCTATATGAATAATTTATATATCATGCTCTAGTAAGCATAATACAAAGACCATAAATTCAGCACAAAGATAAAGCAATGAAAATGACTTGCTAGGTCTGAAAACATTGTTTTACAGTATGAATCAAACATGTGACTGTCTAATACTTGATACATGCAGGTTTTACCCACTTGGTTTGCCCGATCTGACCCAGATCAAGGTGTTCACTTGACAGTCGTCATAAATTCCCTTTCGCATTTCTTGCCTGAGAGTGTAGTCTGTACTGCCGCATCTCATCTGACATTAGCTTTGACTTCTAATATTTCACAAAGACTTCCTTTAACAAACGAATTTGCAGGACAAATGCATATTTATCACTTTCTTCATATTTATTCACCCTTTTGACATGGTGTTTTTCTCATTTCGGAGAGATGAAATGTCTTAATGCATTACAATAACCTCATTTGTACTCCCGTGACATCTTGGAGTGCCTAGTGAACGAATTTCAACTCCATACTCATATTTGTTAATGCCAGAGAACAGTGATGCTGGCAGCAATACTGGCAACCAGAAAAGAGGCATCTTGAAAGCTCATGCAGTATGTTCATGTTATTGATGCAGTTAGCAAGATTTTCTCATTGGGGTGTGTTTAAAGGAAAGAAAAAGAGCCAGTTTCACTTCAAATTTAAAATGTGATGAATTCATATTCAATGTCCGTATGTCTAAAATACCCGCTCCCAGACCTGTCCCTCCCACTCCTTTCCCCTTGCCAATTTTCTCGTGTTACCTGTTTCCATCTTCATCCTTCCTATTCATCAGTTACCTCAGTGAAATTTGCTATTCATCACATTCCAATTTATAATTTTCCAGACTTTTTAAAGGATCCCTCACTATGAAGTAGTATAAAGCTCAGCCTCAATGAAAGAGCCATATGCTATTACGCCCCTTGCAGACTGTGCCATTTGTTTCAGAAATGAGAGAATATATTTGGAGGGGGGGAGTGGTAAAAACAGTGTTAGCTCTGGATTTGGAGCATTCACGTATACAGAGGGATGCTTCTCTGAAACCAATATCAATAAAGTTTGGTTTCAGTTAAAAATCAAATTTTGGACAATGAACCATCCGTGAAGGAGTCTGACTCCCTGCTACGCAGTAGTTTGGAAGTTATATCACCAGTGCAATGAGTTAAAAAATTGCTGTTGATGGGACGGAGAGTAAATGGGTCTAGGGTTGCATATCAATAAAGCTTTGTTTATGAAGAATCATAGAATCATAGAATCATAGAATATCAGGGTTGGAAGGGACCCCAGAAGGTCATCTAGGCCAACCCCCTGCTTGAAGCAGGACCAATTCCCAGTTAAATCATCCCAGCCAGGGCTTTGTCAAGCCTGACCTTAAAAACCTCTAAGGAAGGAGATTCTACCACCTCCCTAGGTAACGCATTCCAGTGTTTCACCACCCTCTTAATGAAAAAGTTTTTCCTAATATCCAATCTAAACCTCCCCCACTGCAACTTGAGACCATTACTCCTCGTTCTGTCATCTGCTACCATTGAGAACAGTCTAGAGCCATCCTCTTTGGAACCCCCTTTCAGGTAGTTGAAAGCAGCTATCAAATCCCCCCTCATTCTTCTCTTCTGCAGGCTAAACAATCCCAGCTCCCTCAGCCTCTCCTCATAAGTCATGTGTTCCAGACCCCTAATCATTTTTGTTGCCCTTCGCTGGACTCTCTCCAATTTATCCACATCCTTCTTGTAGTGTGGGGCCCAAAACTGGACACAATACTCCAGATGAGGCCTCACCAATGTCGAATAGAGGGGAACGATCACGTCCCTCGATCTGCTCGCTATGCCCCTACTTATACATCCCAAAATGCCATTGGCCTTCTTGGCAACAAGGGCACATTGCTGACTCATATCCAGCTTCTCGTCCACTGTCACCCCTAGGTCCTTTTCCGCAGAACTGCTGCCTAGCCATTCGGTCCCTAGTCTGTAGCTGTGCATTGGGTTCTTCCATCCTAAGTGCAGGACCCTGCACTTATCCTTATTGAACCTCATCAGATTTCTTTTGGCCCAATCCTCCAATTTGTCTAGGTCCTTCTGTATCCTATCCCTCCCCTCCAGCGTATCTACCACTCCTCCCAGTTTAGTATCATCCGCAAATTTGCTGAGAGTGCAATCCACACCATCCTCCAGATCATTTATGAAGATATTGAACAAAACCGGCCCCAGGACCGACCCTTGGGGCACTCCACTTGATACTGGCTGCCAACTAGACCTGGAGCCATTGATCACTACCCTTTGAGCCCGACAATCTAGCCAGCTTTCTACCCACCTTACAGTGCATTCTTCCAGCCCATACTTCCTTAACTTGCTGACAAGAATACTGTGGGAGACTGTATTAAAAACTTTGCTAAAGTCAAGAAACAATACATCCACTGCTTTCCCTTCATCCACAGAACCAGTAATCTCATCATAAAAGGCGATTAGATTAGTCAGGCATGACCTTCCCTTGGTGAATCCATGCTGGCTGTTCCTGATCACTTTCCTCTCATGCAAGTGCTTCAGGATTGATTCTTTGAGGACCTGCTCCATGATTTTTCCAGGGACTGAGGTGAGGCTGACTGGCCTGTAGTTCCCAGGATCCTCCTTCTTCCCTTTTTTAAAGATTGGCACTACATTAGCCTTTTTCCAGTCATCCGGGACTTCCCCGGTTCGCCACGAGTTTTCAAAGATAATGGCCAATGGCTCTGCAATCACAGCCGCCAATTCCTTCAGCACTCTCAGATGCAACTCGTCCGGCCCCATGGACTTGTGCACGTCCAGCTTTTCTAAATAGTCCCTAACCACCTCTATCTCCACAGAGGGCTGGCCATCTCTTCCCCATTTTGTGATGCCCAGCGCAGCAGTCTGGGAGCTGACCTTGTTAGTGAAAACAGAGGCAAAAAAAGCATTGAGTACATTAGCTTTTTCCACATCCTCTGTCACTAGGTTGCCTCCCTCATTCAGTAAGGGGCCCACACTTTCCTTGGCTTTCTTCTTGTTGCCAACATACCTGAAGAAACCCTTATTGTTACTCTTAACATCTCTGGCTAGCTGCAGCTCCAGGTGCGATTTGGCCCTCCTGATATCATTCCTACATGCCCGAGCAATATTTTTATACTCTTCCCTGGTCATATGTCCAACCTTCCACTTCTTGTAAGCTTCTTTTTTATGTTTAAGATCCGCTAGGATTTCAAGACTGAAGTAAAAGTCAGTGATTGGAACTGTTGTGTATTCCACTGCAAGCTATGCCACAGAAAACCATTGGGCCTGGTAACTGGCTATATGGATGATGTGTAGGACATGAGTAGCCCATCAGGGACTAAAACGGCATCCTCAGGGGTGCACATAGTGGCAAATGAGGATTTGTCTGAGTTTCAGTGTTTAGGCAGGGCCTATAAAATAGCAGGTATGGGCCACTCCTTGCTTCCAGCCCAGGCTGGGCAGATCATTCATTCTTCCACACACAAAAAGCAGCAGGAAGAATTGCTGGTTTGTGCTGTTCAAATAAAAATAAGAAGTTGAAAGACAAATATTCTAATTTTCACAGCAATGGCAAATGTATTTTGTGAGGCATCTGAAAAATTTGCTAAATTAAAATATTTGTCAGACGTTGATGCCAGCATAAATAAACTGCAGGCCATGTCAATCTCCTCCTCCTTCTCCTCCTGTGCACTTTCTCCCACTCATTCTAGAACAGGGGTGGGCAAACTTTTTTGGCCTGAGGGCCACATCTGGGAATAGAAATTGTACAGCAGGCCATGAATGCTCACTAATTTGGGGTTGGGGTGTGGGAGGGGGTGCGGGCCTGAGGATGAGGAGTTTAGGATGTAGGAGGGTGCTCTGGGCTGGGACCAAGAGGTTTGGAGGGCAGGAGTGGGATCAGAGCTGGGGCAGAGGTGCGGGAAGGGGTGCAGGTTCCTGCTGGGGATATGGGCTCTGGGGTGGGACTGGGGATGAGAGGTTTGGGGTGCAGGAGGGTGCTCCAGGCTGGGATCGAGGGGTTTGAAGAGCAGGAGGGGGATCAGGGCTGTGGCACAGGGTTGGGGCATGGAGAGAGGCTCAGGGGTTCAGGCTCCAAGTGGCGCTTACCTCAATCAGCTCCTAGAAGCAGTGGCATGTACCTTCTCCAGCTCTGATGCAGAGGTGCGGCCAGGTGGCTCTGTGTGTTGCTCCATCCACAGGCACCGCCCCTGCAGCTTCTATTGGAGTGCCGGAGGGGGCCATTGGAGCACATAGGAGCCAGAGCGGGCCATGCCACGGCTTCTTGGAGCCACATGGTGCAGCCTCTGAACCCACACCCTGGCTAGAGTGCCGGAGTGGGGCCATGCCACATGGAGCAGCCCCCAACCCGGTGCCCCGGCTGAAGCACTAGAACAGGGACAAGCCAGACCCCGCTCACCAGCAGGAGCTGCAGGCCGGCTTAAATCGGCTCGCAGGCCACAGTTTGCCCACCCCTGTTCTAGAAACACCATATTTCCTCTTGAGTGGTGTTCTTTCCCCAGCTCGCCTCACTCTGGGCTCTTTGACTAGGGGAAGGAGTCTGCTATTTTCTCATAATACTTTTTTTTATTTTTTCAGGTAGTAATTTCATCTGGTACACGCAAACCCACATATTTGGGAGTATTATATGGACTGAGTAACCTGTGAGTAATCCACTGATATTCCCAACTACATGTACAGGTCTAGTGTTGAAAATGTAAGAGTTGGATCCAGCCACAAGGTTAAAATTTGAATTTGGATCTGAACTTTCTCAAATCCTCTGGGTAACTGTATCTGAGACTTTTGATATTGCCCATTAGAGAGAGAATTTAGTTTATGTGGCAACAAAATATTATTTGTTTTGTAAGACAAAATTTCTGCTGTAAAGGTTCAGGGAAGAACTCTAAGATCTCCCAACACACTGCACATGTGACAGTGCTTGCCTGCACCATCAGGGCTAGATTAACCTTTTGTGGGCCCAGTGCCAAACATATTTGTGGGCCCCATGTAATCGTTAAGGGCTCCTTGCAAGTATGGACCTGGTGTGGCAGCACCATTGTCTCCATAGTAAACCTGGTACTGAATCTAAGAGATATTTCTCATTTTGATCACACACCTCTGCAAGACCATATGCATTGCCATACACAGCTTCCTCTGTCCCCAGTTTTTCTCATAGAGCTGTATCCATGTGGATTTACCAGTGTCCACAGTGAACAGAACTTTCATAGTGATCAGGGGAAACTCCCCACAGACTTATCTCCTTCCTCATTCAGAAGTTCTGTAGCCATGTCTCCAGTACCACCCTATTTCACCAGTCACTGTATGTGGTTCTGGTCTCAGCTCAATAAAGTTCCAGAGCCAGCAGATACCTGATCAGTTCTGAGAGATCCCTCCCCTAACACCCATTCTGCCATTTGAGCAAGCCACTTGCAAACAACATTCTCCCACCCCTGGCTCAGTGAGCACTTAGCCCTTGGGAACCTTAAGTCACCAGCCTTCTTTCTCCCTCTGCTCCCATCTACACACTATACCACTATGTGGTCACCACCACCTCTCCCTATGCTTGTTTCCCTTCTACCTTGGACATGCTCCCCAGCCAGCTGGTCCTTATTCTCCCCCTGCAAGCCTGACCTGCTTCTTCTTTCCCTGCTCCCCTTGACGTGCTTTTCCTACTGGTGACCTCTGTTCCTTGAGGTTAACTCCAGTTTCTTTATCTGCTCCTAGCTTAATGACCCCCCAGAAGTCACAGAGCCACCTGTAGCTTTTCTGGCTACAGTCATGGGGCCAATTGCCAGAGGCCAGCCTTAGAAACCTGCAGGTATTAACTGCGGGAGAGGTGGCAATTCTCAGGCTAAGCATGCTTCAACCTTGTTACGGCAGCACTAGGGACTCCCAATCCTCAGTGCTGGAGCTAGGCAGCTGCAGACTCTGCAGTTAGGTGCTTCCCTACACTAGGCCATGGATTTAAGTACCCGCGATGCCCATAATCTGCAGCAGAGGCCCCCAATTCCCATGCAACCCTCAGCCAGCACGTAGTCATGCAGAAGGTGCAGCCTGGATGATTTCGGAGGCTGGGGTGCTAGAAGGTATTCCTGAGCAGCAGCTTTGCACCAAGCTCACCCTCCCTCCTCCACGGTGGGACTGGGAACTGGGTCTCACCAGCCCTGGCAGCTTCCCCACTCCCTCTTGCTCGCTTTCCAGTTGATAGCAGCCAAGGAATGCTGGGAGATGTCCTTTCTTTCCTGTTCCAGGACCGGCTTACCAGGCAGGGAGCTACAATCCCTTGGGCTCTTGGCTCCTATGCTTGATCCCTGCAGGCAGAGGGTGAGAGCTGGAGCGTTATTGTCTGTCTCTGGGCGTGGCGGGGGATACAATGTATCATATTCTAGGGAGTGGGGGTGGTTGGCAGTCTGCCCACCCCAGGGCTGGCTGGGCCTGCAGTGGCCGGGAGGGTAAGGTGTTCTCTGGGGCTGGAGGCTGGCCACTATGGTAACCAGGGTTCTCCTTGCACTTGGGGCCTCTCGCTGCACTGTGGGAATGGAGGAAGGAGGCCTTATGGACCCCTTTTGAGTGAGAGCATGGCATAATGGTGCCATTGGCTCCATTGTAAACCCGGTACTATGCATCATAAATGCAAGCCACCTATTCTTTGTCAGTATAGTACATGCTGGACTTGAAAACATGTTGAAAGTCTCAATATTCATTTTGCTACTCAGCCCAGGAAAATCAAAGAAAGATTTGAGGTTTTCCCTAAGTGCATGTGTGACTTTCCCTTCAGCAGAAAAGAAAGAGTTGGCAAAAAACAAAAAAACAAAAAACCCTGAAAGCAAGCCAGGTGATATTTTTCATCTTCTTTTCATCAGGATCTGTCTCTGATTAATTGTGAAGCGCCACGGCACATTTGACTTGAGATCTGCTCTGGCAGAGATGAAAGCCAATGATTTTCAAGATCTATCATCTTCATGGCATACTTTAATTTTAACATTCATTTTCTTCATTTACATCTTATACAACCAAATCTGGTCATCAGTCCTGCAGTTGTGGTTGAGTCCAGTAAACCAGTAATTTTCTGATTTGTGTTGGTATGTTTAAAAATAAGGGCGGTATTTTAATTCTCAGTAAACGGGGCTTATCTAGTATTTCCAAACTTAAAATAAACGGGGGAGCTTTTATTTATGTACAAGTCCAATTACATTGCTGAGTAAAGATCTTTCTATATGTAGGTATTAACTTTTGCTGTGGAAACATTGTACTCTGAGAGAAGCTGTGAGGCTTCCCAGGGGTACCAAGGTCTACGAGACACCTCACTACCACCTGCCCTTAATATGAAGAACCCTGGGTCAGCTCCCCATCTCCACTGGCCACAAACAACACAAGCATTGCCTTCTATGCCTATGCAGGCTCCACTGTCCCTTTGCAGGTTGGTGATAGGCACACTCCAACCCCCAAGCCATCCATGCAACCTCTTGGAGTGTCTAGCGCCTGTTCCCCTGGACATCAGCAGTATTCTCAGATTCACTGCTCCCAAAGGAACACTATACCCAGCTTACCAGTTATGCCTCATATCACTGCTCTGCTTAACACAGCACTTAGATGAATTCATAGTGAAAACAAATAAAAATGTATTTAATAGAGATTCAAGTGATAGCAAGTAGAAATTTTGGAAACAAATAGTTACATATAAAATAGAATCATAACACACATTCTAGAGTCTAGACTTCATTAGAAGACACTCTCCTCTTTAATCAAGTATTGCTCACCAGCACTTTACAAACAGAAGGCTGTGATCCCTTGTTCATGAGACAAACCATGCTGGCATCTTGTCCTCTAGGAGAAAGATACTGTGTGACTCCTTGCATTCTACTCATGTACCAGAGTAATCCTTTTAGTCTAACCCTCCTGCTGTGTTTTCCTTCCTGCAGATTTTGTAACCTCGTGTTAATTTTGCAATCTTGTTTAGCTGGTGGCACAGTATGCAAATAGACTTACATTATGAGGCACACAATACACAATGATCAGAAGTAGAGCTAAGCTTCTACTACTCCCTGCCTGACCAGAACCTGTCAGAGGCATGTCACTATGGAGGCCATTTACCTGGGTTTAAGCCAGACAGTCCTGTTTTTCTGAGGTTTGTCCTCTGTCCAGTACTGAAACAAAACCAAATGTGGTTTTGTCCACATTTGTCAGTATCACACACAGAGGGTACCATTTTGAAAAGTGTGCCACTCTCCCCCTACTGGTGTGATCTCGCACATGCAAAATCACACCAGCAATGGTAGGCCACGCCACGCACAGAAGTACCATAATGTCACCCTACAGGTCGCCTCTTGGTGTCCTGCCTTTAACTTCAAGCACTAAAGAACATAATTTTCAGTATAGATATATAACTTCTTAAATATTATTCATACATAATTTCACAATAATTTTGATGACCAGTGGGCTACTGGCTCTTGGTAGAGGCCTTATATGCCACCCTTTTGTGAATTACTGAGTATATATTTGACCCAGGGGATCCCTGCAAAACTCTATGCCTCTCTGCGCTTTCTGCCAGTTGGTATAAAGAAGTTCTTGGATAACAGAAACCTATTGAAACAAAGAGTATAAATGTGTTAAAGAGGCACCCAGGTTTGTGGAAGGAAATGATGGAGGAAAATGTAGAAGGATCACAACAATAACGAAAAATCAGGAAGATGAAATGATCAGCAACCATGCAAGAGTAAATTGGACTGGATGTCTTTTCCTAAGATGTTTATTTGGGTTTCTTTGTACCTTATCAAATGAACTCTAAATATGGGGGTCTTCTTACATTTTCAGTGATAAAGTTCTAGGGTGGTTTAGTTATTAGGACTAGATAAAAATTTTGCATTGAAACACTTTTTGATGGAAATTTAGTTTTGACTAAATGAAATATTTCATTAAAAGTGTCTGCTATACATAGAAATTTTCAGGTGTTTGCTTTTTTGGTTAAAAGTCAAACAAGTTCAACATTAAGACATATAGATCCTCCTGAGTCCCTGTGGTGTCTTATGCCCCTATTCTCTTCTATGGGCTGGGCTCTCTGGCCAGACTATATCCTGCCTGGTGCCCTGCAACAGTACAGCAAGAAGGGAGGTGGTAGTGCTGTGATGAGGTCCCCGGGGTGCAACCTGGACTGTGAGACCACTGAGCCCTCCAAATGCACCAACCTTGGCTGCCTCTCATACTGTGATGCTAATGTCAAGCTACAAGCCTCTGACAGGCACTGCATTTACACAACTATCCACACGCAGGGACACACCCAGCTGAGTTACATGAATGATCTCCGAGATACTCATGAACTCATCAATAAAGAGGCTCCAGCCAATTTTCCCCAGCTCCAGCCATACACCTCAGAACTGTACTGTCCTGCACTGGTCAGAAGGCTCACCAATGTAAGTTCATTACCTTTGCTACTCCCTCAGTGTGGAATGGACACACACTAGACTTTGTAATCTGAGCTGAAATTTCCCAAGCACTTCAGCCAAACACACTGTTTTAGGTAAAATATAAAAAAGATTTATTAACTACAGAGGGATAGATTTTACGTGATTATAAGTAGCAGTCACAGAAATCAAAGTTGGTTACCTAAGAAATAAAAATAAATTTGCAGTCTAATTCTAACTCAGACTAAGCAAGATTTGAATCAACCAATGTCTCACTCTAACAGATGGTACAAGCAGGTCGCAATTCCTCAATACACAGCCTAGACCTCTTTCCAGTCTTGGACCAATCTTCCTAATTCCAAGTCTTTTCTTTCCAGATGATTTTCCAGGTGTTGCAATTGGGGGTGGGAGGGAGGCCAAGTGATGATGTCACTGCCTCTCTTTTATACTTTCTTCCAGCTGCTAGAAAGATGCTTGCTGTGACACGGGGGTTAGGTAGTCTCATTGGTCGAGCGGTCTCCTTTGCATGTGTGCCTTCACTAAGGACCCTCTGGGATAGTGGATTCTTTTTTCATGGGCCATCAATGCCCATCTGGTCAGTTATGGGTGCTTCTTTGTCCTTACTGAAAGTCTGGCTGTGGGCATCTCTGAACCTCACAACATATTTCAATAGCACTTATAGCAATACTTCATAACTTCACATACAATGATGGTCCATACAATCCAACAGGATATTAATATTCAATAAATCAAGACTTTTAAAATGATATCTCACAAGGTATATTTTGTACAAAGCGTATCATAATTATATGACAGTGGTGAATATGGGGTTTCCTGGGTTCTACTTTGAGGTACAGAGTGTCACAGGTGCCTCAAGGGAGATGTAGTCAGCCAGGAGTCCAGCCATAGAAGAGTATGGGAGCATGAGGCACCTGAACCTCAGCTCCCATGATGTATTGCATCAGCACAGGCGGACACAATTGAATGTCAAACAGCCCCAAAATGAAATGTTTCACTTTAGTTTGACAAACTGAAATATTTAGATTTGTGTGGCCTCAACAGGAAACAAAATAGATTAGATTTTCCTAATGGAAACTTTTTTTTTTCGGTCAACAACATTTTTTGTTTTTGCTTTTTGATGAAAAGTCATTTTTTTTCCAGAGGAAAAACCTCCACTTTCTGACCAGCTGTACTGTCTACTTAGTGTAATAACGTTATATGCCTACATTGCAATTAAAAACCCACGGCTGCCCCATGCCAACTGACTTGGAGTTGCCTGATTCAGGGTATGGAGCTGTTTAACTGCAGGATAGATGTTATGACTTGGGCTGGAGTCTGGGCTCTAAGACCCTGCTATAAGCCCCAAGGTCAAATCTCTCTAATAAAATAATAAATAATAGTAATTAATAATAATAAATAATAATACCACCTAACACTTACCCAAGGTCACCCAACAGGCCAGTTGGAGAACTGGGACTAGCACTCACATCTTCTGAGTCCTAGTCTGGTGAGCTATCCTTTAGCTCACCCCACTCTTTCCAACAAGGCCTCTCTTGCACGACTGACTCCAGGAAATGTTCAAAGAATTGTATTAAATTGTTTGAATTGCTCATTTTCATTCACGTATATAGCAATAACTAATCTGCAGACTACCTCTCTCTACTGTGTACAATTTATAGTTTGCACCACTCAGTGCATTTCATTTCTTAAAAGGGTGGAAGGGTTGTTTGGTTAACAGGTGTTGCAACCCTGCCAGGAGATGCTGATGGATCTCTGCTGACTTGCGGCAAGTGTGACTTGTTTACAACTTTATCCTGGATATAAGGGAGGGAGGAGGAATTGGTTCTCTGAGCAGAGGAAACCTGTGTCCAAGACTGCCCATCATAGAGAAATGCTAGGTACAACCAAGCATAGGGACAAAGCTTCATGTCAGCTTTTTGTTTTGTCGTCTGAGTTACAGATAAAGATGAACTCCAGGAAGGGGTTTTTATAGACTAGAATTTTTATAGATTCTGTTCAGAGTAGGATAGGATCTTCACTTACTTACAGTGTTATATGAGAGGCTTTGAGCTCCTGTGGACTGAAAGGTTCTATTACCCTGTACAGAAAAGGGTTGTTTTCATTGCATTGACTTTTGAGAGGGTTTAACTATTACTATTTTTTATTTTGGCAGTTCCCATGTGTTAGGTGCTGTCCAAACACAAAGAAGAATAATCCTTCTTACGATATAACTATTCCCTTCTATGAGTTCACATTCCATAGGACACTCACCTTCAGAGTTTGTTTTCATAGAATCATAGAATCATAGAATATCAGGGTTGGAAGGGACCCCAGAAGGTCATCTAGTCCAACCCCCTGCTCAAAGCAGGACCAATTCCCAGTTAAATCATCCCAGCCAAGGCTTTGTCAAGCCTGACCTTAAAAACCTCTAAGGAAGGAGATTCTACCACCTCCCTAGGTAACACATTCCAGTGTTTCACCACCCTCATAGTGAAAAAGTTTTTCCTAATATCCAATCTAAACCTCCCCCACTGCAACTTGAGACCATTACTCCTCGTTCTGTCATCTGCTACCATTGAGAACAGTCTAGAGCCATCCTCTTTGGAACCCCCTTTCAGGTAGTTGAAAGCAGCTATCAAATCCCCCCTCATTCTTCTCTTCTGCAGGCTAAACAATCCCAGCTCCCTCAGCCTCTCCTCATAACTCATGTGTTCCAGTCCCCTAATCATTTTTGTTGCCCTTCGCTGGACTCTCTCCAATTTATCCACATCCTTCTTGAAGTGTGGGGCCCAAAACTGGACACAGTACTCCAGATGAGGCCTCACCAATGTCGAATAGAGGGGAACGATCACGTCCCTCGATCTGCTCGCTATGCCCCTACTTATACATCCCAAAATGCCATTGGCCTTCTTGGCAACAAGGGCACACTGCTGACTCATATCCAGCTTCTCGTCCACTGTCACCCCTAGGTCCTTTTCCGCAGAACTGCTGCCTAGCCATTCGGTCCCTAGTCTGTAGCTGTGCATTGGGTTCTTCCGTCCTAAGTGCAGGACCCTGCACTTATCCTTATTGAACCTCATCAGATTCCTTTTGGCCCAATCTTCCAATTGGTCTAGGTCCTTCTGTATCCTATCCCTCCCCTCCAGCGTATCTACCACTCCTCCCAGTTTAGTATCATCCGCAAATTTGCTGAGAGTGCAATCCACACCATCCTCCAGATCATTTATGAAGATATTGAATAAAACCGGCCCCAGGACCGACCCTTGGGGCACTCCACTTGATACCGGCAGCCAACTAGACATGGAGCCATTGATCACTACCCGTTGAGCCCGACAATCTAGCCAGCTTTCTACCCACCTTATAGTGCATTCATCCAGCCCATACTTCCTTAACTTGCTGACAAGAATACTATGGGAGACCGTGTCAAAAGCTTTGCTAAAGTCAAGAAACAATACATCCACTGCTTTCCCTTCATCCACAGAACCAGTAATCTCATCATAAAAGGCAATTAGATTAGTCAGGCATGACCTTCCCTTGGTGAATCCATGCTGGCTGTTCCTGATCACTTTCCTCTCATGCAAGTGCTTCAGGATTGATTCTTTGAGGACCTGCTCCATGATTTTTCCAGGGACTGAGGTGAGGCTGACTGGCCTGTAGGCAAAGAGTGTACAATATTAGACAGTAAAAAGAAAAGGAGTACTTGTGGCACCTTAGAGACTAACCAATTTATTTGAGCATAAGCCCTAAGGTGCCACAAGTACTCCTTTTCTTTTTGCGAATACAGACTAACACGGCTGTTACTCTGAATATTAGACAGTGTTATTCTCCTCTGAGACCTTGACGCTATCTGAGGATAGTCTCCAGAGTGCTTTTAGTTGACAAAGGTGCCAGAAATGGTAATACAATGTGCTGTTGTTATGATGACACATTTATGCGTGTGTTCCTTCCTTTCTATGAGCATTTTGTACCAAAACAATGTGTAGGGTAGCTTGCATTTAAAAAATACTGCCTGGCTTTCCTTGAGTTCCAATTGTTTTTATAAATCAATTAAAGTGATTGTAATAAGGGTCTGTGAGGGTTTCTCAAAATTGTTTTTTGGTTAGAGTGCAAGGGCATTCTTCAGATGAATCAGATATCATGGTCTTAGGCCCTTATTCAGAGCTGCACCCAGATGTCAAAGAGGGGCAAAAGTAATTTTAAGACATGTTTACATCACATGGATTCTCGACCCAGCAGGTGAGCCTGGCTGGCACCTGGTGCAACTTAGAGCCACTAACTTACAGCAGTTTTCCATAACACCTATGGACTGCTCTGCATACCCTGAAGAGCCAGAGAACATCTTTCTCTGCTCACACCCCCAACAGTAGAGGGTGGCAATTCAGAGGAGGAATTTTGCCCTTCCTAGATAGGGGCTATGATGGTGTGTACCCCTGTGTTCACCCCTTTTACAGGACTATGATACATTTTGTACAAAGTATTCCTTGTGAGGTATCATTTGAAAATTCATACTTTGCAGGTCATTATTGTCCTGGTAAAATACATGTGGCATGGTATAACTAAGACATGTTTTAAGTCTGGGGAGTGGCCACAAACCAGCTTCCTAGAGACAAAAGGCAAGCTGATGCCTCAGTCAGATGTCAGCAAAATCAGATCACCTGGGTTAAGTGGTCACTCTTTGCCAGGAAAGAGAGTGTGGGCGAAAAATCTACCTCCTGACAAAGACACAGCTTGGGGTTCCTGTCCACACAGACTTTCTGTCTCCTGAATCTCAGCTAGATATGCTTCTCGGAGAAGAGAAATAACTATAAGAAGGGAGAGCAGACACCCCAAATTATCTCTCCCTTTCTCTGTACCTACAGCATCCACAACTCCTGAAGAATAAAGGAAGAAGCATTGGACTGGGAGAGGAATCCTGACTGAAAAAAATTCAGCCAGTAAGACTGCTGAAACATGTGATGAGAGAGACTTTGCTTTGCTTTCACTTAGCTTAAGTTAAGCATTAGATGCGTTTTATTTTTATTTTTGTAACCCATTCTGATTCTTACACCTAATTACTTGTATTTGCGTAAAATCTATCTCTTTGTAGTTAATAAATTGTTTTATAGTTTTATCTAAACCAGCATGTTTGAACTGAAGTGTTTGGGAAACTCTATTTGAGATAATAGGATCTGTGCATATCATTTTCTATTAATAAAATGAAAATGATATGACTTTATATGAGCTTGTATTGTCCAGGAGAGAGCTGGACAGTACAAGACACACATTTCTGAGGAAAGTCTGGGACTGGGAGTTTTCTGGTGTCACTCTGCAGTGTAATTCAAGAGTGGCTGGCTATAGCACTCATACAGTATAACTTGGAGTAACTTACATGCTGGAGCCTGTGTGCGAGCAAACCAGGAGTGGCTGCTTTCACAGCAAAGCAGTGTAAAGGGCATCCCAGGTTAGAGGTGACACAGCTGTTCATCAGTCCTGATTGTACCCGGGGTATGTCACAGGGCCAACTCCACACAGTCCCATGAATAGGGCATAGGGCTGTATTTTAACTAGAGCTGATTACAACTCTTTCAGCAAGATGTTTTTTGTTGGACTATTGGCTATTCCGGAGTGGGTCTCTGTCAGTCTCTCCCATTGAAGCTGTTCTGCCTTGTATAAATAATGAAATATTTATGGGGGCCAGGGGAGAGAGAGTAAGAGTCTGACTCCATATCCCAGTGGTTAGGGCACTAGCTTGGAATGTGGGAGATCGAGCAGAAAGGCCCTGTTCTGAATTAGGCTAGGGGTGGCAGATCAGACAGCATGTGTCAGGAGTGGTAATGTGCCATGAAATTTTTAGTCACACATGCAATTCTACCTTTGCATGCAAAACAGTTTCCTCCATGTGATGTGACATCACCTGTGAATTGACCTGCTGTGCTGCCGAGGTTATCAGGTCCCCTGGGAAGCTGTCAGCACATTCAACTACAGCACTCTCAAGCTCCATGGCATTTGAGGGAAATAGCCCTATTGTGGACCTCTGCAGGCAGCAACATGGTCCTTGGAACCCACAATTGCCACACACCGTGCAGTTACTACAGCATCGAGGGAAGATGCAAATGTGGTGAAAGCAGTCCAGCAGTCCCTCTTCTGATGAGACACCAAGTCCCATGTCCATTGAAGATAGCTTGAGAGTCACCTACAGTGTAATGAATATATCCAGGTACGCAAAGAAATAAAAATGGTTACTCACTTCCTGGCTGGTGTTCGAGATGTGTTGCATATGTCCATTACACAACCCATCCTCCTTCCCTGATGCATCACAGTCTAGCATCTGGATTCTGGTACAAAGGAACATAAGGATGGGTGGGGTGCCTGCACCCTTTTACCCTCAGCTCAGATCACAAGGGGGAAGCCAGGGTGCATGCATAGCCACCCCTCTCGGTCCCAGTAGGGAAAACTCTCCAGCACCAGTGCACGAGACAGGCACACAGCTACAGTGGAATAGAGGTGTGCAACACATCGCAAAGAACAACAACCACAAGAAAGTGAGTGACCATTTTTTCTTCAGGTCCTGAACTTTGGCCACAAGTTCAGAACAGGCTTTCTGCCATTTGCCTGGTAGCTTGCTCTCTGGTGTGCGCCTGACAGCACACACAAACCTGTCTTCGTAACATTCTTCTCACTAGGTTTTTATATGTGACAACAGAAAGCCCAAGATAATCTTACACCTGGCAGGAAATTCTAACTTCTCCAAGCCTAGGAACTATAAGGAGATGCTAAAACTGGCCTGAGAATGAGACTACTGTCTTATGGCTTCAGTCAGAACATTTTTTGAGGGGGTGTTGTGGGGAGGGGAAGTGTAGGCAAATCCAAGGCTAAATGTTCACACAGAAATAAAAGTGAGAGATAAAAGGCAGCTTGTACTTGGCAACAATCCATTTTATTTCATGAAGCATCAACAAACTATGCTGCATATATTGCTTGAAAGAGAGAATATTTACAAAACAAACCCTAGCTCCACAAAGTATTTGGTCTGATAAAAATTTTGTGAGCCCACAAGTTTCACTTTGAAGTACCTGCTAACTTTTTCTGCCCTTGCTATTGTGAAGACCACCCTGAATATTTGTGAGCGTGGAAATCCTGGAGGCTTTTATTTTTTTTTTTTTATTAAATAGTACCCCAACCAACCAAAGTCTAGTTCATGCTGGGTGTGCCTTACTCAGTGAACAGGCCTATTTAACCAAAGTCAGATGCCAGGCGTCAAGCCAGGTCAGAATGTCATGAAGTCAAGCTGGGGGACCAGGAGCAGGAAGCACAAGGCATACAGTCCAGACCAGGGGAATCCCAGTTGTTTGGACAGCTTCCTGTTCCTGCTTCTGGCTTAAGTAGAGCCAGTGGCCCAATCAGCTGCTCTGGGACTCTGTCAGTAGGAGCAGAGCCTTACACTAGGGCTGGGCTTCATAGGTCCTGGGCAAGTGATTGGGAGCAGGTTGCCAAGTAGAGGGTTGGCACATGGCTGCTTCTGTGGATCCTACAGACCTGAGTTTAAAGCCAGTGGGCCATGACATCACCCCAGAGGCACTGACTTTCTAATGCTCTGCCCAAGGCCCTGCCCCCACTCCATCCCTTCCCCCAAGGCCCCACCTCTCTCCTGCCTGTTTCTGTACCCACCCCACCTCCTCCCATCCCCGTTCCACCCCCACCTCACCTCTTCCTGCCCTATTCTGCCCCCTCTCACCCAGCACCTTCTGCATGCCGTGGACCAGCTGACTGCAGCAGGTGGGAGGCACTGGGAGGGAAGAGGGGAGGGGCTAATTGGAAGGGCCACTGGCCGGCAGGAGGTGCTGGGCCATAACCTTCCCAGTCAATCAGGTACCATCATTTACCCTTCTTGTCCTTGGAATTGAGAGCTTTGGGGACAATGTGTTCCTCCTGACCTTGTACTTGGCAGTGATGCGACTTTATGGGGAAATGTGTTCTCAGTGTAGGGTTGTAGGAGTGAGATATGGAATATCAGGTAGACTCTAAGGCATTGAGGGAGCTGCAGCTTGAAGGTGACCAGGCTGATTTGTCACTGAATCTGCTACGAGCCAAGGCACAAGTAAGCTAGTTCCCAAGAGTGTCTGTCTATGCAGAGGTGTTCTGTAAAAAGCCATACCTTTTGTCCTATGCCTCCTTTGTGTTCTCAAGGTGTCCTTTCACCCTGTCTTGGATATGATGGATGGGTTGTACTAAGTCCAAGGCTGACGGGTTGGGGGAGAATGTTTGTAGTTGTGGGTGAAATTAGGGGTGGTACCCATCGTTGACAAATAATGGGCTGTGCCTGTGGATGCATGGTCTGCATTATTATATCAGAACTCAGCATCTGGTAATAGGGCAGACCAGTCATCCTGGTGATGGTTGGTGTAAGTATCAGAAGTATAAGGTGGTGCATCGTAAGTATTCTCTAGGATCTGGTTGATTCTTTCCATTTGGCCATTTGCCTGAGGAGAGTAGGCAGAGAACAGGTTCTTGTAGACCCCTAATAGATGTAGGGGCTCCTGCAAGAAACAGGCAATTAACTGGGGCTCCCAGTCGGAGGTGATGTGATCTGGGAGACCATGAAGATGGACTATATGGTTTATCCACAGCTGGGCAGTTTCCTCTGTGGAAGGTAAACCTGTGCAGGCAATGAAGTTGGCCATTTTCGAAAAGCAATCCACCACTGTCAGGATGGTCATGAAACCACTGGATTCTGGCAGTTCAGAGATTGGGTGTCCAGAGGTTGGAGGAGACTGCAGGGTTTCTGGCATGGGATCTTGGTATGGGCACACACCTGTCAGGAAGCAACAAATGTCTCTATTGTGTGGCAAAGATGGGGATACCAGACATAGCGGGACGTTAATCATTGGGTTTTACATTGCCCAACGTGTCCTGCCAGTGTGGAGTCGTGGCACAGCTGAAAGCACCACTTTCCTAGGTCTGGGCAGAACAGAGACGTGATCCCTTATGAACATGATTCCCACCCAAGTGTTGTGTGTTTCTCAGTCAACAATGGCCATCTCGTCAGGTGGAATTCCAGAGACAGAGGCAGAGTGGACAAGCATGAGCAGGTCCTGGGGTCATGTGGAGGAAATTATGGGACTTGAGAATGTGGGCTGGTTCCGGACTGGGGCCTTGTGCATCAGAGCCATGCCTTCAGGATGAGGCATCAGCTTTGCCTTTTCTAGTTCCAAGGTGGTAGGTGAAGATAAAGTTGAACTGGAAGAAGAATAGGGCCCACAAGAACTGTCATTGGTTTAGAGCCATAGCCCTGTGCAGGTACTCCAGATTCTTGTGATCAATGAATACTTGGACTGGATGACAGGCCCCTTCCAAATAGAGTCACCACTCTTCAAAGGCAGTCTTAATTACCAAAAGCACCTTGTTCAAGATCTCATAGTTTCACTCAGCAGGGGTAAGCTTCCTCGAGTAGTAGGCAGTGGAGTGCAGTATTTGTTTGGGTTGGTTACCAATCACTGTACTAGAGGTTTCAGCTTCCACAATGAAAACTTAGATCATGTGTGGGTGGGCAAATACCGGAGGAGTGGTGAAGGCAAGTTTTAGTTGTTCAGATGCGTGCTGGGCCTCGGGCGACCAGTTGAACTGGGCGTTCTTATGTGGGATAGTAGGATAGTAGGATAGTGAGGGTCTTGGCTTGTTTTGAAAATTTTGAGAAAATTTCTGGTAAAAGTTTGGACCGGGCAGGCTGAGATGACATGGCCAGGTTCAGTGCCATAGAAGCATAGGTGGAACTGACAGCGCTGTTCTTTTTTTTCAGGAGTGAGTTGCTGATGAGCCAGATTGGCTTCCATGGTTTTGGCAAGTGATACAGAAGGTGAGGTCACAGTATGCGGGTAGAGAGACTGCAGGGAACCTCTTTTCTTCTTCTTTTGTTCTCACAGCCACTCGTGTATGTGGTGGGCAAGGTCCACAAAGGCATCTAGGCCCATAGACATCTCTATGTGGGCAAGTTCATCTTTGATTTCTTCCTGCAAACCCCACTGATGCTGGTACAGCTGCAGTACTTAATTACATTCTCTATCCCCTCTGAGGAGGTGGAAGCATGCTGCATAGGAGGCTACTGTGCCTTGCCACTGCTGAAGTCTCCTCAGGGTGGCCTCAGCCATTTAAGCTTGGTGTGAATCATTGAAGATGATTGATGCTGACTGAAGAAAGGCATCCCAGTTTGACAGTGCCGGGTTATGGCCTTCCAGAAAGGAGGAAGCTCAGCCTAATGCATCTCCTGTCAGCAGGCTGATTACCAAAGCCACCTTGGACTGGTCAAAGACACAGGATCTGGGATGCATCAGGAACAGAAGGCAGCATTGCTTCATGAAGCCCCAGAACCACCAGTGGTTCCTATGAAACCATTCAGGCAATGGCCCCATTCAGGACAAGGCGCTGCAGGCAGTCCTCACAGCACGGCATTCTTAGTGCTGAGCTGCCCCACTTGTTCCTGCAGCCGCTGGTTTCCCCAGTCACCTGAGCAGCTTGGGCCTGTAGTGCCTGATTATCTGTCTGGAGGCAGAGGGCCCATTCGGGTGAGTCCAATGCTTCCAGTGGCTGTGGCGGTGCAGCTGGATCCATCCTTCTTCCACCAGGCTTCGTCCTACAGGGTTATTGTGGTCCAAACAAGCTGTCATGGCTGATTTCTAAGCAGCCAGACCTATTGGACAGAGCCAGAGTCCACAGTCAGGAGTCGAGAGTCAGCTGGGTCAGGATACCAGGAGATTAGAAGCAGGAGACAAACTGAGATCAGAACCACAAGTCAGCTGCCAGGAGTCAAGCTGGGCTGGTATGCCAGGAAGTCAAGCTTGGGGAGCAGGAAGCACAAGGCACACAGTCCAGAGCAGGGTGGATCCCTGTTGTTCAGAAAGCTCCCTGTTCCTGCTGCTGTCTTAAGTAGGGCCAGCTGGCTAATTGATTGCTCTGGAATTCCACCAATAAGACATCGGGGCAGAGCCTCAAACTGGTGCTGGGCTTGGTGGGTCCTGGGTAAGCAGTTGTCAGCAGTCTGCCAAGTAGAGGGTTGGCACATGGCCGTTTCTGCACACCCAGGTTTGAGGCCCATGGATCACGACAGGAAGGGGCCATTGTAATAATCTTGTCTGACCTTCTGTATAACACAGGCCATAGAACTGCCCCAAAATAATTCCTAGAGCAGAGCTTTTCGAAAAAACATCCAATCTCAATTTTAAAATTATTAGTGATGGAGACTCCACTACAACCTTTATTAAATTGTTCCAGTGATTAATTACTCTCACCATTAAAATTTCACACCTTATTTCCAGTCTGAATTTGTCTAGCTTCAACTTTCAGCCACTGGAGTGTGTTGTATCTTTCTCTGCTAGACTGAAGAGCCTTTTATTAAATATTTGTTCCCCATGTAGATACCTATAGCCTGTAAACAAGTCACCCCTTAACCTTCTCTTTGTTAAGCTAAATAGATTGAGCTCTTTGAGTTTATTACCATAAAGCACGTTTTCTAATCCTTTAATCATTGTTGTGGTTCTTCTCTTGAATCCTCTCCAATTTATCAACATCCTTCTTGAATTGTAGACACCAGAACTGGACACAGTATTCCAGCAGCAGTCACACTAGTGCCAAATACAAGGTAAAATAACCTCTCCATTCCTACTGGGGATTCCCCTGTTTAAACATGCCAGGATTGCATTAGCTCTTTGGGCCATAGGAGGGTCAAACTGAGAGGTCATGTTCAGCTTATTATCCACCACAACCCTCAAATCATTTTCAGAGTCACTGCTTCCCAGAATAGAGTCCACCATTCTGTAAGTATGGTCTACATTCATTGTTCCTAGATGCATATATTTATATTTAGCCTTATTAAAACACGTATTGTTTGCTTGCACCCAATTTACCAAGTGATCCACATCACTCTGAACCAGTGACTGTCCTCTTCATTATTTACCAGTTCCCTAATTTTTGTGTACTCTGCAAACTTTATTGGTGATGATGTTATGTTTTCATAAGGTCATTGACAAAAATGTTAAATGGCATAGGGCCAAGATACTATCTCTGAGGAACTCCACTGAATTAGCTGCACTCAATGACAGTTCCCCATTTACAGTTATACATTGCGGGCTATCAGTTAGCCAGTTTTTAATCCATTTTGTATGGGCCATATTCATTTTATATCATTCTAGTTTTTTAATCAAGATGTTGTGTGGTACCAAGTCAAATGCCTTACAGATGTCAATTACATTAACACTACTACTTTTATCAACCAAACCTGTATTTGCATAAAAAAATCAAATTAGTTTGACAGGATCTATTTTACATAAACCCATGTTGATTTGTATTAATTACCTAACCTTCCTTTAATTCATTATTCAGTCTTACTCAGATTGATGTCAGGCTGACAGGCCTATAATTACCTGGGTCATCCAGTTTACCCTTTTTTTAAATTGGCACATTAGCTTTTTTCCAGTCTTTGAGGACTTCTCTAGCACTCCAAGACTTATTGCAAATCAGCGTTACTGTCCTGTGAGCTCCTCAGCCAGCTTTTTTTGAACTCTTGGACCTACTGATTTTAAAATGTCTAACTTTAGTAGCTGCTATTTAACATTCTGCAGAGATACTAGTGGAGTGGAAAGAGTGCTATCACAATATCTGATGAGAGTAAACTAGCTGGGTTCCCCCCCATAAATACAGAACAGAAATATTTATTGAACACATTTGCCTTTTCTACATTATTATTGATAATGCCATTGTTTCCATCTGGTAATGGACCAATACCATTGTTTGGATTCTTTTTGTTCCTAATGTATTTTAAAAAAACCTCCTTATTTTCCTTAACACTGCTGGCCATACATTTCTCCGTCTGTTTACTTCCCTTGTCAATTTTCTATAATTCCTAACTTCTGATTTATATTCATTACTATCAATTTCCCCTTTCTTTCATCTGTTTTATAATATTATAATTATAATACTATGTGTGTCTTCACTGCCACTCTAAATCAGGTCTGTTTTTAACCAGTATAGCCTTCTTCCTCAATTGTGGGATTGAAGCTTTTTGGGTATCTTGTAAGAATGTTCTTAAATGATTCCCAATTATCATTCACAGTTTTCTAATTAAGTTCTTCCTCCCAGCTGATTTGACTCATAATTGTTTTCCGCCTTGTGAAATTGGCCCTATTAAACACCATGTATTATTGGTTTGGCCTTTGTTCTGCTTGCCCATTATGAATCTGATCAAGTCATCATCCCCTGTACCTTTTCTACCATTCATTTTTAGTTCTGTGATCATAGAATCATAGAATCATAGGATCATAGAATATCAGGGTTGGAAGGGACCCCAGAAGGTCATCTAGTCCAACCCCCTGCTCGAAGCAGGACCAATTCCCAGTTAAATCATCTCAGCCAGGGCTTTGTCAAGCCTGACCTTAAAAACCTCTAAGGAAGGAGATTCTACCACCTCCCTAGGTAACGCATTCCAGTGTTTCACCACCCTCTTAGTGAAAAAGTTTTTCCTAATATCCAATCTAAACCTCCCCCACTGCAACTTGAGACCATTACTCCTCGTTCTGTCATCTGCTACCATTGAGAACAGTCTAGAGCCATCCTCTTTGGAACCCCCTTTCAGGTAGTTGAAAGCAGCTATCAAATCCCCCCTCATTCTTCTCTTCTGCAGGCTAAACAATCCCAGCTCCCTCAGCCTCTCCTCATAACTCATGTGTTCCAGTCCCCTAATCATTTTTGTTGCCCTTCGCTGGACTCTCTCCAATTTATCCACAGTTCCTCAGTTTATTTATCCAGAGTTCCTCAATTTATCAGTTCCTCTTTATCTGTTAAAATAAGGTCTAATAAAGAATTCGTCCACGTTGACTGCAACACTTTTTGAGTCAGGAAATTGTCATCTATAATGTTTAGAAATTCCAAGGATGTTTTAGTACTGACAGCATAAGACTTTCGGCATGTCACTCAGATTAACGTTCCCCATAATCACACAGGTTTTTTCCTACATATTATGGACAGATATATAAGGAGGTGGTCAGCCTGTTCCCTCGTATGATTTGGTGGTTTGTAACAGTCACCAACTAATACCCCATCTTGTGCTGTATCTGTTCGGACATCGATCCATGAGCATTCAAGATCATTTTCTTCGAAGTTATCAGTGACTTGGAAATAGATAATGCCATTTTTGACATAGAGTGCCACTCCTCCTAGCCTAAATAGGTTATAACCATTGATTTTTAACATTCTAGTTGTGTGAATCATCCCACCAGGTTTCAGTAATACCAACTAGGTCAAATATATACTAAAAAATGAGCAATTCCAATTTCTCTTGTTTGTTACCCAGGTTCCTATCATAGGCCATTCAAAATTTTCTTCTCTTTGTGTCCTTTGGGTCCTTGATTAATTTTGTTCTCAGCATCTCTCTTTTGTGCTGAGTGCTCATATCTTCCTTCTTTTTACCCTCCCATTTTGCTATTAGTTTAACACCTTCCTGACTTCTCCAGCTACCCTGTTCCTGGAGAGATTGGTTCCCCTTCTACTGAGGTGGAGGCCCTCCAAACTATGCAGCCTCCTCTCCTCATAGAAGATGGACTAATGTTTCTGCTTCTGATTTCATGAAGTAATACAATGCCATCCATTGCAAAATGCTGTGCTCCTGTGAAATACAATAGTTGATGCACTTGAATATATCGCTAAAACAAAATAGAGGGAAGAATAAATGTATTTCGCTTGTACCAGAGCAGCACCAAACCTCTCAGCATACTGTAGAACACTGAGAATATACAGCATGTTTTAGACAAGTACCTTCAGCAGAAAGGTACTTTGAAGATGACTTTTTATCCTGGTCATGTACTGTGATCCTTTTGAATCAAGCAACAGGCTTAAAGGAATTGTGCTTGATAAAGGCACCTACCAGATGGCTACTTCAGTTATTGATGATATTCAATATTTAGCAGCTGGGGAATTTCAGAGGGACCAAAAATATTCATGGTGCAAAATCCTCACATATTACATAACAATGTGAGAATCATGATGACGATTTGATGCTATTGTACACTACAATACACTCTTCCCTTATAAATTTGTAGCACAAAGAAAAAGACCAAAATTTTCAATTTTCAGGTCCTAAAGTTAGACACCTGCATCCATATTTTTGGTACCCAAATAAGGTACACCACTCCAAAAAAATTTGTTGGGTATTTAAATCTTTTCATGAAAGGGAGTGGGTGTCCTTGTGTTCTCTGCACCTCTACATAAAAAGCGTTCTAACTTTGAGGTGTTGAAACGTGGATTTTGGAATCTAACTTTAGGCTTCTGAGTTTGAATACTTGGGTGATATAGATCCTAACTTGCAACAAAGGTCCCAGTCCATGTATATAGCTCCAACACTGTGAAACATTTTTATACATAGTCTGCTTTGCCTGGTCTTATTTAACACACAGGGGTTAATATGTATGCAAGAAGCTCCCATTCCAATCACTGAGAACTGTGGACAGAACTTAGCCCAGGTCTTTCAGGTTGTTCATATGCCTACAATAGATGCTCCTAAACCTACTGTTAAAAATGTTTAACCAGAGATACATGTTCATCTTTGGGTGAAGATACTATGTACTTATACTGTTTTAATGTTTTACCTTCTCAGGTGCTGTGTCTCTGTGGCATACTGCCAAAAGAAATGACTGTCTCCTGGGTTCACAGCAAGTCCTCTCTCTTTGTTCCAATCTTCTCTAACTTGTGGCCAAATGCTAAAGTCATTACTTGGACAAACCTTCCACTGATTTCACTTTTACATCTTGACTGTTAAAACTGCCTCTCCTTTTGTCCTGAAAGATAATTGTAGGCACCATCTTGTGCCATTTAATTGCAGACATAAAAAAATGAATGACCTAAAAAAGAGTTCTGTGTAGCTTGAAATCTTGTCTCTTCCACCAACAGAAATTCATCCAATAAAAGATATTACCTCACCCACCACTCCGTCTAATATCTTGGGACCAACATGGCTACATCAATACTTAAACAAAGCACAAATAATGTCCATTAGGTGCCTAACTACTCAATTGTACCCTTTAGTCAAAAGGATATCTGTCATTAATGCCCACAACTAATAGTGCATGAAAAACTGCAAGTGCATTGATTTGTAGTCACAGAATGAAGATACATAAAAGCCGGCCCTTAATGGCTACTTTTGTATCATTTGTTTTTAACTCCAGCTCCTCATTTGCTTTCTTTATGCTCTTAGAATTGTAGCAGAAGCAGCTTTATTTTGCCCCTTCTTCAAAATGTAATTGAAAGGTGTGTGTGTGTGTGTGTGTGTGTTGCCGAATTTTAAGACTGAGTTCTCTCCCTTCCACCTGCCATTATGTCCCCTACCACCTCACACTTTTCTATTCTCTTCTTTTTTCTGTTTCTGTCCAAAAAAAAAAAAAAAATTCAAGCCCAGAAAAGGGGCATATTAAACTCCCACTCTACAGTAAAAGCCATTGTCAGTCAGGATAAAAGTCTGTGTTTGTAAATTACCCGTAAAAGAGGGATATCAGAATAATTACATACATTTGATATATTACTACTTCAGCACTTAGTTGCAGTCTCTTTAGAAGGATTATGTTTCCCAAACTTCAAAAGACCTGAGAAGTGCTATTAAAGGAACAATTATTTTTCCCTATTTGCTACACCTTCTATTTAGCCAGTAGAGTAGTTCATATGCAAAGCACTGAGGTCTTTGTTACACCTACAGGAACATTTACTTTCTAAAACCGTTAAATGGTTGCATTAGTAATGCAAAAACTTGCACTGTGTTATTTAATGATAGACACTTCAACAGTAAATTTCCTATCTGACATGACATGTTGCATTTATTGGCTGAGAGGTTTTAAAATTATGAAAACATGTTTTGTATTACTTTAAAAAATTGTCAGCCCATGTGAAAGTAAAGATAAGATGTTTGCTGCCGAAATTTTCATGGAAAAATTAATTGGAATGTTTCTCTGCAAAAATACCCATTTTCAGTGTAACTTTAGGTCACAACAACCTACTGCAAAGCTTCAATTATGTTTAATTTCTTGATAACACAAACTTATTTAGCAGGGGGAAAGGGAGTGAATCAGCTCTGTGGGTGCAGAACCTAACCATGAGTCAACTCCTGAGAAACAGATCAGGAGATTTCCTGTTCAATCTCCCTCCCACATACAGTCTGTGGCCATATAAGGCATGTAGCCTCTATTACACTGCAGTTGATATGTCTCCAGCAATTGGAGCATTGGATTCTGTAAGTTACTGATGAACAGCTGTACAGGTTTATTTTTAATCAATCATTCAAATATCTGCATTATTACTAGCTGTGGTGGTAGGTGTGGTTTCAAGTTATGCATCTAAAGTCAAGAGGGCTGCCTTAGTGTCTCACTACACTCAGCAAAAAAAAAATTCCCAATTTTGTATGAGAGAAAAAACTACCAATCAGCCAACAAAATGGGTCAGATAACTACTCTTTTGGTTTAAAGAAATATTTTGTGGCTGCTACTTTCCACGTTACTTAACTCTCCCCCGTTCCCTCCAACCACACCCAACTTTACATCTCTACAGTTACAGAAGTCTCTCTTGTCCTAAAAACAGACATTATCTTTCCCTACAGCCTGGGGGTGGAACATTGGAGAGAGAGATTTATATCTGTCTGGGCCAGCATAGTTTCCTGCCAGCTCGTCTGGTGGGCTACTGGGTACTTGGGTCCAGGTTCTTCAGCTCCAGGCACCCCACCATGTGGACTGTCCCAAGGCTGGAGACCCAAGGGCTTCCAGACTCCTGGGCCACTTGGCTTTCAGGCCTCTCCACTCCTGCAGTTTGGTGAGCCAGCTGGCCTGGGGAATCTGGCAGCCCAGGGAATCAGCTGGCCTGGGATTCTGGAAGCCCTGAGTTCCCTGTTCCTGGAGCAGTCTGCATGCTGAGGCTGCCAGGGACCCAGAGACCTGGCAACTGCTGAATACATTTGACATGATTCTTGTCTGTGTCACCACTGCTCACCATTTAATTGCAGCAGTGTCGCTGACAAGAATCATGTCAAGTTCACTCAGCAGCTGCCAAGGCTTCCAAAGGCGCATAGTTCATTTCAGATACACTATGTGTCTGGCTGTGTTTCCAATATAAAATTTTTATGGAATTTCTGGTTCGTGCGAGTTTTAGAAAAACTTGCTTGCAGTCCAAATAGGAAAGAAACCTTATGTTAACATTTCCCAAGCTGATGTCAACCCTGCACCAGGTGGCTCAGAGCATAGAAGAAAGAGTCACCTGCACTGGTCAAATTATTGCAGACTGTGGCGTAGCTAGGTGGAGAGACTAGGGGCAGGGGACATAAAAAAGGTGCCACTCGCTTGTGCTCACCAGGCGGCGCTCCGAGTCCTTGCCAGCACTGAAGGCCCCCACTGCCAAAATGCCGCTGAGGACCTGGAGCGAGTGAAGGCCCCTGCCGCTGAGGAGCCGGAGCACATGAAGACTCCCGCCACTGAAGACACAGAGCACCGCCGGGTGAGTAAAAATTAAAAAAGGCGCTCCCCCCTCCCCCCCGCTCCCACACTGGCTACGCTACTGATTGCAGATAGTTCTCAGAAGTGTTTCTTACATGTCACCTCAGGACGAAATGCAGAGACAAAATTTCTCGATACTTTAAATGACTGCTTCTTGGAGCAGCTGGTACAGTAACCCACAACTCTCGATCTAGTCCTGAGTGGAGCGCAGGATCTGGTCCAAGAAGTAACTATAACAGGACCGCTTGGAAGTAATGACCATAATATAATAACATTTAACATTCCTGTGGTGGGCAGAACACCTCAACAGCCCAACACTGTGGCATTTAATTTCAGAAAGGGGAACTATGCAAAAATGAGGGAGGTTAGTTAAACAGGAATTAAAGGTACAGTAACTAGAGTGAAATCCCTGCAAGCTGCAGGGACACTTTTCAAAGATACCATAATAGAGGCTCAACTTAAATGTATACCCCAAATTAAAAAACACAGTAAAAGAACTAAAAAAGAGCCACTGTGGCTTAACAACCAAGTAAAAGAAGCAGTGAGAGATAAAAAGGCATCTTTTAGAAAGTGGAAGTCAAATCCTAGTGAGGTAAATAGAAAGGAGCATAAACACTGCCAAATTAAATGTAAAAATGTAATAAGAAAAGCCAAAAAGGAGTTTGAAGAACAGCTAGCCAAAACTCAAAAGGTAATAACAATATGTTTTTAAGTACATCAGAAGCAGGAAGCTGCTAAACAACCAGTGGGGCCCCTGGACGATCGAGATACAAAAGGAGCACTTAAAGACGATAAAGTCATCATGGAGAAACTAAATGAATACTTTACTTCAGTCTTCACGGCTGAGGATGTTAGGGAGAGACCCAAACCTAAGCCGTCTTTTGTAGGTGACAAATCTGAGGAATTGTCACAAATTGAAGTGTCACTAGAGGAGGTTTTGGAATTAATTGAGAAACTTAACAGTAACAAGTCACTGGGACCAGATGGCATTCACCCAAGAGTTCTAAAAGAACTCAAATGTGAAATTGCGGAACTATTAACTACGGTTTGAAACCTGTCCTTTAAATCAGCTACTGTACCCAATGACTGGAAGATAGCTAATGCAACGCCAATATTTAAGAAAGGCTCTAGAGATGATCCTGGCAATTACAGACCGGTAAGTCTAACGTTAGTACCGGGCAAATTAGTTGAGACAATAGTAAAGAATAAAATTGTCAGACTCATAGAAGAACATAAATTGTTTTGCAAAAGTCAACATGGTTTCTGTAAAGATAGATCATGTCTTATTAATTTATTTTAGAGTTCTTTGAGGGGGTCAACAACCATGTGGACAAGGGGGATCCAGTAGACATAGTGCACTTAGAGTTCCAGAAAGCCTTTGACAAGGTCCCTCACCAAAGGCTCTCATGTAAATTAAGTTGTCATGGGATAATAGGGAAGATCCTTTCATGGATTGAGAACTGGTTAAAAGACAGGGAACAAAGGGTAGGAATAAATGGTAAATTTTCAGAATGGTGAGGGGTAACTAGTGGTGTTCCCCAAGGGTCAGTCCTAGGACCATCCTATTCAACTTATTCATAAATGATCTGGAGAAAGGGGTAAACAGGGAGGTGGCAAAGTGTGCAGATGATACTAAACTGCTCAAGATAGTTAAGACCAAAGCAGACTGTGAAGAACTTCAAAAAGATCTCACAAAACTAAGTGATTGGGCAACAAAATGGCAAATGAAATTTCATATGGATAAATGTAAAGTAATGCACATTGGAAAAAATAACCCCAACTATACATACAATATGATGAGGGCTAATATACCTACAACTAATCAGGAGAAAGATCTTGGAGGCATCATGGATAGTTCTCTGAAGACATCCACACAGTGTGCAGGGGCAGTCAAAAAAGCAAACGGGGTGTTAGGAATCATTAAAAAAGGGATAGAGAATAAGACTGAGAATATCTTATTACCCTTATATAAATCCATGGTACGCCCACATCTTGAATACTGCATACAGATGTGGTCCCCTCATCTCAAAAAAGATATACTGGCATTAGGAAAGGTTCAGAAAAGGGCAACTAAAATGATTAGGGGTTTGGAACAGATCCCATATGAGGAGAGATTAAAGAGGCTAGGACTTTTCAGCTTGGAAAAGTGGAGACTAAGGGGGGATATGATAGAGGTATATAAAATCATGAGTGGTGTGGAGAAAGTGAATAAGGAAAAGTTATTTACTTGTACCCATAATATAAGAACTAGGGGCCAACAATTGAAATTAATGGATAGCAGGTTTAAAACAAATAAAAGGACGTTCTTCACTCAGCACACAGTCAACCTGTGGTACTCCTTGCCTGAGGAGGTTGTGAAGGCTAGGACTATAACAGGGTGTAAAAGAGAACTGGATAAATTCATAGAGGTTAAGTCCATTAATGGCTATTAGCCAGGATGGGTAAGGAATGGTGTCCCTAGCCTCTGTTTCTCAGAGGGTGGAGATGGATGGCAGGAGAGCGATCACTAGATCATTACCTGTTAGGTTCACTCCCTCTGGGGCACCTGGCATTGGCCACTGTCAGTAGACAGGATACTGGGCTGGATGGACCTTTGGTCTGACCCAGTATGGCCATTCTTATGTTCTGATGTACTAAAGTTGCAGACTAGTTAAACCGGCTCTCTGATATCTGTACTTTCTTCCCTTGATGCCTGGCACAATGACTTTTGCTTTACTTTATGTAAAACTAAGTAGGTGATGCCTTTCTTTTCCTTATTAAGCTGCACTTTCAAGTACTAAGGCAGAGCAGTGCAGTGGGGAAGCATGCAATGGCTCATGTGTTGCTTCACTCTCCAGCTAACAGCAGTCTCCTGGCAGGATTTTGTTTTTGTTTTCTTTTCACCTAGGTCAGCTGTTTCATGAGGCTATGCACAAAGTTTCAGCAAGTGGAAAGTAAAACTGTATCGCGCAGCTGAGTCATCTATTCCAAGCCTGTGCACCTGGATTTTGTCCAGAGCACTAGTAATTGGATCCAACTAAGAACAGCAGGATTTGGTCCTATCAAGAAATGACTTGCATTTGTTTCATGGAAGCATTTTTTTCTCTCACAGCTAATGTTCTCCTCCCACCTGCTCCCGCAGTGAAATCAAAATACTAAATTTGGGATATTACGTTCAACACCATTGCAGCGAACTGGTGTCATTTGACACAGCATTTAAAAATAAAGGCACCGTCTGGTGAAGGGAGAACATTCGTATTCAAACACAAATATATTTAATTATAACAAGGGCTATGCTGACAATTACAATTGCTGCTTTTATAAATGTCTGTCATTTCAGTTTGGTCCCAGCATGAAAAATCTTACGTCTTTTGTTCTGACGTCCCATCCCGGGAACAAAAGTAAATGGAGAATAAAATGGGGCTTTGAATGTCTAGCATTCTCTTGCTTTCTGTTAGTTATAATCGTATTCTTTAAATACTGATTTTTCCTCTTTGCTTTGTTTAAGGAAAAACAAACAAACATCAGACTTAAAAAAAGATCTTAGAAATGATAACATATGCGCGCAGTAGAGACTGGAACATCTCATTGTGAGCCATTCTGGTCCGTCACAAAATATATCAAAAGTCAGTTTAAACTCATATAGGCTTTAAATGATATCTGAAAGCCTATCATGCAAAACACTACACTGTACACACAATGCTCCACCAGGAAGAGGGTGGAACAGAGAATGAACCACATGTGACAGATATTAGTCACCTTAGCTAATGTGCTACTGGAAGATGCACATATGCTATGATGATGAGGGTAGTAGAATTAAAAGATTTTAAGGCCAGGTGGGACTTTTAGAGCTGACCTCCTATATAACACATGTCCTAGAATTTCACCTAGTTACCCCCATATTGAGCCATAGGTGCTGAAATTAGGGTGTTGGGGGTGCTGCCAAACCCCTGGCTTGAAGTGGATTCCATCATATACAGGGTTTATAGTTTGGTTCAATGGCTCTCAGCTCCCCCATTATACAGATTGATCCAGCACCCCTGTATTGGGCACAATAACTTGTTTGGCTGAAGTAGTTCTTCCAGAAATGCATCCAGTCTTGATCTGAAGACTTCAAAAGATGGAGAAGTCACCATTTCCCTTGCTCCAATGGTTAATCACCCTCGCATATTTTTAATTTAAATTTGTCAGGCTTTAACTTCCAGCCATTAGTTCTTGTTATGCTAATTTAAAGAACCTGGATGATTTGGGAAAAGGGGTACACAGTGAGGTGGCAAAATTTGCAGACGATTCAAAACTTCTCAAGATAGTTAAGTCCAAAGCAGACTGCAAAGAGTTACAAAGGGACCTCACGTGACTGGGCAACAAAATGGCAGACGAAATTCAATCTTGATAAATGCAAAGTAATGTACATTGGAAAACATAATGCCAATTATACATAGAATCATAGAACCATAGAATAACAGAGTTGGAAGGGACCTCTGGAGGCCAACTAGTCCAACCCCCTGTCCAGAGCAGGACCAATCACAATTAAATCATCCCAGCCAGGGCTTTGTCAAGCCTGACCTTAAAAACTTCTAAGGAAGGGGATTCCACCACCTCCCTAGGTAATGCATTCCAGTGTTTCACCACCCTCCTAGTGAAAAGTTTTTCCTAATATCCAACCTAAACCTCCCCCACTGCAACTTGAGACCATTACTCCTTGTCCTGTCATCTGCTATCACTGGAATAGCCTAGATCCATCCTCTTTGGATCCACCTTTCAGGTAGTTTAAAGCAGCTATCAAATCCCCCCTCATTCTTCTCTTCCGTAAACTAAACAATCCCAGTTCCCTCAGCCTCTCCTCATATGTCATGTGTTCCAGTCCCCTAATCATTTTTGTTGCCCTCTGCTGGACGTTTTCCAATTTTTTCACATCCTTCTTGTAGTGTGGGGGCCCAAAACTGGACACAGTACTCCAGATGAGGCCTCACCAATGTCGAATAGAGGGGAACGATCATGTCCCTCCATCTGCTGGCAATACCCCTACTTATACATCCCAAAATGCCATTGGTCTTCTTGGCAACAAGGCACACTGTTGACTCATATCCAGCTTCTCGTCCACTGTCACCCCTAGGTCCTTCTCTGCAGAACTGCTGCCTAGCTATTCGGTCCATAGTCTGTAGTGGCGCACTGGGTTCTTCCGTCCTAAGTGCAGGACTCTGCACTTGTCCTTGTTGAACCTCATCAGATTTCTTTTGGCCCAATCCTCCAGTTTGTCTAGGTCCCTCTGTATCCTATCCCTACCCTCCAGCATATCTACCACTCCTCCCAGTTTAGTGTCATCTGCAAACTTGCTGAGGGTGCAATCCACCCATCCTCCAGATCATTAATGAAGATATTGAACAAAACCAGCCCCAGGACCGACCCTTGGGGCACTCCACTAGATACCGACTGCCAACTAGACATGGAGCCATTGATCACTACCCACTGAGCCCGACAATCTAGTCAACTTTCTACCCACCTTGTAGAGCATCTATCCAGTCCATACTTCTTTAACTTGCTGACAAGAATACTGTGGGAGACCTGTGTCAAAAGCTTTGCTAAAGTCAAGGAACAACACGTCCACTGCTTTCCTTTCATCCACAGAACCAGTTATCTCATCATAGAAGGCAATTAAATTAGTCAGGCATGACTTTCCCGTGGTGAATCCATACATATAAAATGATGGGGTCTAAATTAGCTTTTACTATTCAAGAAGGAGATCTTGGAGTCATTGTGGATAGTTCTCTGAAAACATCAACTCAATGTGCAGCGGCAGTCAGAAAAGCTAACAGAAAGTTGCTGGGGTGGGATAGTTGAGCATTGGCCTGCTAAACCTAGGGTTGTGAGTTCAATCCTTGAGGGGGCCATTTAGGGATCTGGGGCAAAAATTGGGGATTGGTCCTGCTTTGAGCAGGGGGTTGGATTAGATGACCTCCTGAGGTCCCTTCCAACCCTGATATTCTATGAATCATTAGGAAAAGGATAGATAAGGTGACAGAAAATATTGTATTTCCTCTATATAAACCCATGGTACACCCACATTTTGAATACTATGTGCAGATCTAGTCACCCCATCTCAAAAAAGATATATTGGAATTGGAAAAGGTTCTTAAAAGGGCAACAAAAATGATTAGGGGTATGCAACAGATGCTATATGAGGAGAGATTAATAAAACTGGGACTTTTCAGTCTGGAAAAGAGATGACTAAGGGGAAAATGATAGAGGTCTATAAAATCCTGACTAGTGTGAGGAAAGTAAATAAGGAAGTGTTATTTATGCCTTCTCATAGCACAAGAACTAGGGGTCGCCAAATGAAATTATTAAGCACCAGATTTAAAAGGACGTATGTATCTTCACATAATGCACAGTCAACCTGTAGAACTCTTTGCCGAGGATGTTGTGAAGGTCAAGACTATAAAAAAAAGGTCAAAAAAAGAACTAGGTAAATTCATGGAGGATAGGTCCATCAATGGCTATTAGCCAGGATGGGCAGGGATGGTGTCCCTATCCTCTGTTTGCAGAAGTTGGGAGTGGGCGACAGGGAATGGATCACTTGATGATTACCTGTTCTGTTCATTTTCTTTGGGGTACCTGGCATTGGCCACTGTTAGAAGACAGGGTACTGGACAAGATGGATCATTGACCTGACCCAGTAGGGTCATTCTTATGTTCTTGACCTTTAGTAACCAATATTTTCTTCATCTGAAGATACATAAGTACACCATAATCAAGTTTCATCTCTAATTTCTTTTTAATATACTCGGCATATTGAGCTTTTTGTGTCTCACTGTAAGGCATTTTTTTTACCCCTTGAATAACTTTTGTGGCTCTTTTCTGCCCACAACAACTTCTTGGAGTATCTCAGTATGACGTTAGCTGATTAAAATATGAACATATAGATCATTGTTGCAACCAGTGTTATATATTTGCAACAAATCTTGTACAACGGTGGTCAAGTAAGGTGTCTATGGAAAGTTATGATTTGCTGAATATGATTATGCTATTTCTATGCATGTATCATTTTTGTATTTGAAGCTATGAGTATTGGCTCTGTACCTGGATTTCAAATGTTTGCTCCTAGGGTAATGCCCACAAGATAGTTAGCTAGAACATCTGGGAAGGACTATTCAAATTGAGTGGCCCATCAAAAGAACATTTAACTCACAGTGGAAGATGCCCATCTACCCTGAATGGACTTTTCTGTGAACGTGCTGTTGAGGTATAAGTAATGGCTTCTACTGTGTCTAAGCGGAATCATGCATGGATATGTGACTTGCCCATGTGACTCCAAACACTATCTTGTCACCTGTGATTTTCCACTAGCTGTGCTGACGGCTTTGTTTGAAACAATGGGTTTCACTCCACATGGCAGAAGCTATAAAAGGCCCTGGAAAATCCTCCATTTTGCCTCCTTCCTGCTCAAGCCTTTGGACTATGAATTTATGCTTATGGAAGCATTCTAACCAAGGGATTGAGGAGGACCTTCCAATGATTTGGAAGCAACCAGAGTCTTAACTTAAGCCAGCAGTTTATTCCATCTCTGCTACAAGCCTGAACCAAGAACTTTGCAATTATTGTATGTATTTGATTCATTTAACAAATTTAACTATCACCTTTCTTTCCTTCTTTTTATAAATAAACATTTAGATTTTAGATACTAAAGGATTGGCAACAGTGTGATTATTGGGTAAGATCTGAGTTATATATTGACCTGGGTGTGTGGCTGGTCCTTTGGGATCAGAAGAACCTTTTGGTTGATGAGCCTGGTTTTAAAGAACCACTCATCTTTTAATTCATTGTTTTTGATGGTGATACAAGGACTGGAATGCCTAGGGAAACTTCTTTCCTGACTTCTTGTTAGCCAGTGTGATGAGACAGAAGTTTATTTTTGTTGCTGGTTTGGTATATCTTATGGAGGAATAACCATCAGTTTGGGGTGAGTCTGCCTTATTTCTCAGCAGTTTGTCCTGAATTTGGTATTCTTAGTTGTGACACACAAAGGCACGTTTACACTCAGTATCAGTTTCACCAGCGCTATAATCAGATGTAAAAATCTCCACCCCCTTCCTACTCACTACTGGCCTGTTTATACATCAGAGGATCACACTGCATTGGGAGGTCCTGTAGAACTGTCCACTCTTATCCCTAAATCCTTTTCAGAGTTACTGTTTTCCAGGATACAAGCCCTCATTCTGTGGGTATGCCCTTCACTCTTTGTTCCTAGATTATGACCTTGCATTTGGCTTTATTAAAGTGCATTTTGTTTGAATGGACCCAGATTACCAAATGATCCAGGTAGCTCTGCATGACTAGGCTGTCCACGCCATTTACCACTCTGCCAATTTTTGTGTCAGCCACAAATTTTATCAGTTGTGATTTTTATACTTATGTAACCATTCTGCCCATCAGAGTTGGCAGTAACAAGGGCTGGGTTCAGTACCTAGGGGTTCCGTTTCAATAACAATGCAAAACTGGCTCGAGCCCCCACTCAGTGACCTGGGATAATTACATACCACCCCCCTGGGTGCCTCTAAGAGGCAATACTTCCCCTCTCACAAACACAGAGTCTGAGTGTAGCAAAAGCCTTTTAATAAAGGAGGGAAACAATGCAGCATTACGTTGGGGAAACACCACAAACAGGATTCATAACACCAACTATGAGCAAAAGACCCACCCCCAAGTAAGTTTGGCAGTGTCCTTTTCCCCTCAGGGTCTTAAGTCCAGCAACCCAATAGTCACCTCCCCCCACCACACACACAATCAGGATAACAACCCTTTATTACTCCTGCCCCAATGACAGAGAGACTGGGGATCCCACAGCAGCCAAAGTGACCATTTAGGCAAGCAGTCCATCATGCTCGTCAGGGTGGGTGTGCCCATGCAAACGAGATCAGCCCCTGAAGTCCTTTTCCACAGCTCACCAACAGATGTCAAGGTAGAACTCATTCTGACTCTGCTTACATCTATGTCTGGAAAACATTGAATAGTGTTGGGCATAGCACTAATCCCTGTGTCACAGTTCAGGACAACTGCACCTGTATTTCCCCCTCTGTGTTCCACCCAGGGCACACACTCTAGCTTCCTGGCTTCTCTGCCATCATGTCTTTTAGACAGAGATCCCTGTCTCTCTCCCTTCTGACTGTGGATTTTCTAGGCTGCACAGTTCCTTGCCTACACCGTGATTTTCCCAGAAAGCCAGACTACTTAAACAGGCCAGCATCTGTGCTTTGCTTTCTCTTTGAAGGTGATAAACAGCTGCAATTACCAGCAGTCACAAATTACCACACAGATCTTTATAAACACACCTTTATTAAGGTGAAAGCATTACAGAGAAATCATAAAATAACAATAATAGTTCTTATATGGATGATACAAGGTGACCAAAGGTCTCCCATTAGTCTAATGGGCCCTCATTAGGTCAAAGTCCTTCCAATCATTCCAAAGAGGGATTGGGGTCCCCCTTGGACAGAAGGTCCTGTTCATTTGCTGGATCAGAAAGAAGGTTCTGAGTCAGCTTAAACTCAGGCTAAATATCCAAAAGTTCTTTCTTTGGCTGTTGGTAAATCCAGTTTGAACTAGTATATGTGAGCCTTTCCAAGTGGTGATATTTCTCTTGTGGTGTTATAACCTGAATGAATTGCACTAATCACCGCCCACTCCCATTATTCTTATTTTCTGGAGGAGCTGTGGTCATCCTCCCCCAAAAAATTACATAAAATCCCTGGCTCTGGCCCACAATGATACAAATAATCTAATATAGTAAGATCCTCCAATGATATTGCAGGAAATTGCCATATGTATCACTCTGTGGAACCCCATTCCATGATGATTCCCCACTGACCACTACTTTTTGAGATCTGTCAGCCAGTTTTAAATCCATTTAATGTGTGATTTATTGATTTTTGTGTAGTGCAGATTTTTAATCAGAATCTCATGCAACACAAAGTCAAAGGTCTTACAAAAGTCTATTACATCTACTCAATTACCTTTACTAACCAATTCTGTAATCTCATAAAAGAATGAAATCATGTTTATTTGAAAGGACCTATTTTCTGTATAATCATGTTGACTGGAATTAATTTCATGCCCATCATATATTTCCATATTGATTGAATCCTGTATTTTTTCCATTATTTTTCCCAATAATGATGTCACACTAAGTGCTCTATAATTGTCCTGGATCAATCTGCTTGCCCTTTTTTGAATATTGTCACAACATTAGCATGCCTCCATTCTTCTAGAATTACCCCAGTATACAAAGACTGATAAAAAATAACACCAAAGGGCCAGATATATCCTTAGCCAATTCTTTTAGGACTCTTGCATGCAAGTTATCCAGACCTGTTTATCCCTGGGAGATGCTGCATAACATCATCCTTAGATGTAATGGACTAAAAGTTAGTTTATCATCCTCATGTGATATGAGTACAACATCCTGCTTCTTTTCAGATACAGAACAGAAATATTTTATTGAAATTTCTGCATCTTTATTAACAATTTTACCATTTCCATCTAGTAATGGGTCTATACCATTTTAATAATTCCTTTGTTGCTCACATATTTAAAAATCTCTTTCTTAATAACCTTAGTCAATTTTTCCCCTTGATATAGTTAGCTTCATCAATTTTCTACACTTTATAACTTCTAATTTATGTTCATTCCTATCTACTTTTCCTTTTCCCATTTTTTTAGATAAATATTATTTCTAATTGCTGCCTTCAATTCTCCTCTTAGACAGGGTGGACTTTTATCCAAAATTGTCCTCTTTCTTTATTACGCAATCATGGAGTTTTGGCTGTGTGATAAACTCTTCTTAAACCATTCTCATTTTTCATTCACATTTTCTGTCTAAATTTTTCCTCCCAATCAATTTTGAACCTGAAAGAATAGAATAGGAGGCTGAATAAATTGTGCTAATGTGAATGAAATGCTCAGGGAATGTGGAGATGAAATCAAGCCCCACCAGCCACTTTGCTGCTGTCCCTCCTCCTCATGTCACCCCAACATGAGACTTAAATGGAGTGCAGGACCTTGCACTGGTACTTTGCATGTGGATTCCACTCATTCCACTCATTCAGCGTTCCAACCTGCTTCACCAGGGCTTGGTATGCTATATGCACAATACCAGATCAGTCAAAGTGAATGTGGGCACGTACTAAATTAATGCAAGTTACTAAACTCCATCATTCACATGTATTTCAGACCAATTGACACCATTCTTTATGTCACGCAGAAATACAATGATATGAGCAAAAGGTTCTGGAACAAGGCATCTATATTGTTATTGTTATATGAAATGTAATGCAGCCAATTATTGTCTTAAAAAACCTTGACATTGTTATTCTAGTCCTAAGCCTCTCTTGAACACAGTATGCCACTTATACAGAAACTTGTCAAATGGTAGGCACAAGTGGGGAATATAATTATACTACTATACTCATTTTTACTTGTTAGTCAAGTCAGGATTTGAACCTATCTCTTCAATAGTAAAATACAATTTCATAAACTGGTCTTTTTTAAAAGGGTACTGAGTTCTGCCCTCATATGCCCAATTTCAAACTAAAGAAAATTCTGTAATCAAGTTATGAATCTCTGACAGTTATGAAATGCTGGTATGACTCTGACCACAATACTAATGGTGCCGCTGTAATAAATCCATTCAATGAACAGAAAAACCATACCGTTGGTCCAGACTTAGAGCCCATATTATTCCATGGGAATTTTGCCAAAAGACTGCTGTCCTGATCCAGCATTCCCAGCAGTGTTGGTGTGAAGGGTCAGACATACTTTGGTCTTACAAAATAATATTCTGTACATCAAACACAGAGATATTAACTAACTTATTGAAAGACAAAAGTAGAAAACTGATTAAGGTGTGAATATTACAGGTGAATTGAAAGATTCTTTAAAAAATGTTTATGATTCAAACCATTATCAAATGTAAATGAAGGCACTTGACTGGGACTCAGGAGATTTGGGTTCTTATTCCTAGTTCTGGCAGAGGCAAGTCATTTCATCTCCCTATTTCCAAGCTGTAAAATGGAGGCACTTCCAATACTTCCTTTCTCTCAGCCTTTGTCTGCTTTGTAAGCTCTGCAGGGCAGAGATTGTATTTTGTTGTGTGTTTGTCTAGGACCTCGCAAATGGGGCTTTAGTTTCAGCTAGGGCAGTAGGTGCTACTGCAACAGTAATCATAATTTAAAAGTTGCAAAATTTTAAAAAAAATTGTCTAAAAATCTAATTCTCCTTCACTAATCTGCCAAAAATCAAGTGCAGCTCTTGTGTGTCTTCCTGCTGCTGTAGTCTGGGGCTGTTGCTAATATCTAAAGCAGCGTAAAGAATGCCATTTGTGAATTTCAGGTGCTCGGAAGGATTTCATTACCTGTGTCTAAAGAATCCACAGTATCAGGATCTGAATTTAAGTCATAGTAAGTCAAAAAATTCTATTAAAAAAAAAAGACTTATTTTCTCAGAAGTAGGCTACGTTAGGTAATAGAGACATCAATTGTAGACAGGTTTCAGAGTAGCAGCCATGTTAGTCTGTATTCGCAAAAAGAAAAGGAGCACTTGTGGCACCTTAGAGACTAACAAATTTATTGGAGCATAAGCTTTCATGAGCTACATCCAATGAAGTGAGCTGTAGCTCACGAAAGCTTATGCTCAAATAAATTTGTTAGTCTCTAAGGTGCCACAAGTGCTCCTTTTCTTCAGTCATAGACATGTTGTCATTTGTTTCCCAGGAGTTGTTTCTCCACTTTTACATGTCTGTAAAGTTTAATGCTGCTTTAGCAATGTAAAACAAGACTGTTGGCTCTCATGTTCCACCCACGGAATGTATAGTAGTAGACTAAAGGAAAGGCCTTCATCTTGTTCTTCACTATTTTTATACTACAGTAAGTTGGCATGGCCTTTGTAAATCCAAAAAGCGATCAGGAAAGAAGAACAATCTCTTCCCCCTTCTTTACATTTCAAAGGATATGGAATGTGTCTTGAAAACTGAGAAACATAACCACGCTCTTGGTAACTCTCTTTGGTGGAGGGGAGCGGGCAAACTAAGTTGTTTTGACTTCAATAGATTGGAAAGACTTTACTATACTTGGATTTTAATTTGTACAAAATATTACAACAATAAAGCACTTATATTAGTTGAACAAATAACAAACAACCTTGAGTTTACTACAAGGCCATTGGAATATGTGGCCCAAGTTTTCAGGCCTGTCTATAGCTAGGCTCCATGAAGGTGGCCTAACTTCCAGAAAAGCAGATCAAATGCAGCTCCCATTGACCTCAGCCATGATTTGTCGGTGCTCAGCACTTCTGAGAATCAGGCCACTTTTAGGTCTTGGTCTTGCTAAGACTTATGCTGATGCTTAACTTTATGCACGATGAGCACTCCCATTGAAGCCAATAGCACTAAAAGCACATAAAGGTCAGAATAATGAATACATCTTTGTAGGATCAGGGTCTTATTTGGATGTCTAAATATGGATTTAGGAAGCTAACTTTAAATTGAAATATTTGTCTAATATTTATTTTTGGTATAATTCTCATATTAAGAATGTGGTACTTACAGTGCCATTAAACCCTATGAATTCTACAAAATGGCACAGAGACAATTAGCAGTAAGTTACTTGTAATACTTTTTGTATGCAAATCATCACTGGGAGCTAGTTGAACTTTATTTTTGATCAGGCACTATCGTGTTTGCACAGTTTATTTTAAGAGATTACTTGCAATACATTGACAGGTTTCAGAGTAGCAGCCGTGTTAGTCTGTATTCGCAAAAAGGAAAGGAGGACTTGTGGCACCTTAGAGACTAACCAATTTATTTGAGCATAAGTTTTCATGAGCTACAGCTCACTTCATCGGATGCCTTCTCTTGTCTATTTTATGGTCTATAAACTATATTACAGTTTTTATAGTCCATATAATATCTTAAATAGCAAAGGTTTTCAAAAGTGACTAGTGATTCTGTGTTCCAAAATTTTCGGGATACCAAATATAAAGATAGTGAGTCACTTTCTGAAAACAAGTCTCCTTAAGTTGTCTCAGGTAGGCACGCAAAAATTTGAAAACACACAAAATCAGTGACCTTTTAAAATCTTGGCCTATATATATATATATAATAAACCACATATTGCATAGTATATAATGAGCCTATTCCTTAGTCATTTTGCTCCCAGTGATTAGAATGACTACTTGAAACCTCTCCTTTGATTGCTCAGAAGTTAGGGCAATATGCCTGTTTTATTGCCATATGATACAGCTTGTCACCTCACGAATGGACCCAAATCAAACTAAACGTATTATTATTATTTGTACTACAGTGGCACCTACCCATCCAAAATCCCCACTGGGCTGAGTTCAGCACAATCACCTGGTGAGAGAGACAGTTCCTGAGACAGGGGAGATATTCAAAGATACAAATGGCCGTTGGCACACTTTTCTTCAGATCATAGAATCAAAGAATCATAGGACTGGTAGGGACCTCGAGAGGTCATCTAATCCAGCCCCCAACACTCATGGCACGACTAAGTATTGTCTAGATCATCCCTAACAGGTTTTTGTCTAACCTGCTCTTAAAAATCTCCAATGATGGAGATTCCACAAGATTCCTAGGCAATTTATTCCAGTGCTTAACCACCCCGACAGTTAGGAAGTTTTTCCTAATGTCCAAACTAAACCTCCCTTTCTGCAATTTCAGGCCATTGCTTTTTTCCAATACTCAGAGGTTAAGAAAAACAATTTTTCTCCCTCCTCCTAGTAAGAACCTTTTATGTACTTGAAATCTGTTATCATGTCCCCTCTCAGTCTTCTCTTCTCCAGACTAAACAAATCCAATTTTCTCAAGCTTTCCTCAGGTCATGTTTTCTAGGCCTTTAATAATTTTTGTGGCTCTTCTCTGGACTTTCTCAAAATTGTCCACATCTTTCCTGAAATGTGGCACCCAGAACTGGACACAATTCTCCAGTTGAGGCCTAATCAGCATGGAGTAGAGTGGAAAAATTATTTCGCGTGTCCTGCTTACAACACTCCTGCTAATACATCCCAGAATGATGTTCGCTTTATTTGCAACAGCATTACACTGTTGACTCATATTTAGCTTGTGGTCCACTATGACCCCCCAGATCCCTTTCCGCAGTACTGCTTCCTAGGCAGCCATTTCCCATTTTGTATGCGTGCAACTGATTGTTCCTTCCTAAATGGAGTACTTTGCATTTCTCCTTATTGAATTTCATCCTATTAACGTCAGACCATTTCTCCAGTTTGGCCAGCTCATTTTGAATTATAATCCTACCCTCCAAAGCACTTGCAAACCCAGCCCCCCCTCACCCCCCAGCTTGGTATCATCCGCAAACTCTCTATGCTATTATCTAAATCACTGGTGAAGATATTGACCAGAACCAGACCCAGAATTGATCCCCGTGGGACCCCACTCGTTATGCCCTTCCAGTCTGTCTGTGAACCACTGATAACTACACTCTGGGAATGATTTTCCAGTCAGTTATGCACCCACCTTATAGTAGCTCCATCTAGGTTGCATTTCCCTAGTTTGTTTATGAGAAGGTTATGCGAGACAATATCAAAAGTCTTACTGAAGTCAAGATATACCACATCTACTGCTTCCCCGCATCCACAAGATTTTTTACCCTGTGAAAGAAAGCTAACAGGTTGGTTTGTCATGTTTTGTTCTTGACAAATCCATGGTGACTGACAAATAGTTAAGACAGGGAAAGGATAAAAGGGGGATCAAAGGTACAGAAAGGGGAAGTGACACGGCAGGTCAGATGCAGAGCTGAGAACTGAATCCAGGTTTCTTAGTACCCAGTCCTGCTTCATATCTATTATATTACACTGCCTCCTAATTTAATGGCTATAGACACCACACTTGTGGTGTGTTTTTCCATATATTACACTAATTGATAGGCTGCCCTGTAGTGATGTAATATACATTTCCTGATGATGCATAATCTATTCTGAGCTCCTTACTTTGCAAAATTCCCATTGGTTTTAATGTGAATTTTGCCTGAGAAAGGGGTTCAGGATTGGGCTCTGTAGCGGAGATAAATGAGAAATGTTGACTGGCATTTGTCTGTTAAAATGCATTCATTTTAGCAACTCCATCTGTTTAGCTGTCACAATCCAGGTAATGTGTTTGATCCCAGAGCCAGAAGAGAAGAGAATCATTTCTTGGACCAGACAGAACACAAAACAAAAGTGACCCAGGGAAATGCTGGGGTTTGAAACCTGAAGATACTTTAAGGGAGTGGAGAAGAACTTGTAGCCAATTCAGCAGAAGTGAGTTTTAAGAATGGATTTAAAAGAGTAGCATACTTTAATAATCAAAGTGCAGAGAGACTGTATCTGTTGACCTTATCCGGTAACAAGTAGTGTGTGTGGTTTTTGGAGGGGGGTGGGGGGGTGAGAAAACCTGGATTTGTGCTGGAAATGGCCCACCTTGATTATCATACACATTTTAAAGAGAATGGTCACTTTGGATGGGCTATTACCAGCAGGAGAGTGAGTTTGTGTGTGTGTGGGGGGGCAGAGGGTGAGAAAACCTGGATTTGTGCTGGAAATGGCCCAAATTGATGATCACTTTAGATAAGCTATTACCAGCAGGAGAGTGGGGTGGGAAGAGGTATTGTTTCATGGTCTCTGTGTATATAATGTCTTCTGCAGTTTCCACGGTATGCATCCGATGAAGTGAGCTGTAGCTCACGAAAGCTCATGCTCAAATAAATTGGTTAGTGTCTAAGGTGCCACAAGTACTCCTTTTCTTTTTAAGTAGAATAAAGGATTACTAATTCAGATCTATAAATTAGTCCCTATTTTGAAGGCTTTACAAGGCTGCAAAATCACCTGGTAAGTAATGAAAAACGTGAAAGATAACCAGGGCAACTGGGCGTCGATTAGGTCACATGCTATGACCTCCTATTTATTCCTAGCTGTGTAGTTAGTTTCCTTGTTAGACACCTCGTGGCCACATTTTGTTTCCTTTGCACTGTGCTAATCAACAAGCTGGGATTCCATTCATAGTGTTTTTTGCTCTTCTGCTGATCCTCCTGTATTATTTACCTAACAAACAAAGCTGTGTACTGACCTCATTGATGTCACTATAGAAGGCACAAAAGGCATATCCTACCCCCTCTCCTTCTGGGGCATGCAGGGTTCTAGTTGCAGTGATGCTCATCCAGTCCTGCAGTGCAAGGGGGAGAGGGCTTGAGGGTGTGTAAATCTGAGTGTGAGTGTATAGCTATACTGTGGTGGTACGAGTGGAGAGAAGCAGAGGCACAGAGGCATTTATCAGCTGATTGTAACTCTACTTTGTGGCTTTTAAAAATGTTTGCAATAATATGTGAATAGTCCACTGAGACTTACTCCAACACGCTATTCTGATCATAAGGGAAATTTCAAATATTACATTTCTGGCAGCCCTTTCCCATTAAAGCATGTCTGGGGGCCAATGTTATTCTGATAGTCTTAAAATACATTGTTGCAAGATATACCACGAATATACTGCTTGAGGGCCAAATTTTGTCAGGTATTCTATCCTCCCTACATTTGTGTCCCTCCCATTCATTTCAGTAGGAGTACTGCAGAGAAAGTGACTACTGAGCAAAATATTACCATGCAGTTATGACAAGAGAAAATTTCCCTGATATATAATGTACCATATACCCTGTGAATACACAGTCACATTGCCATAAGGTATGCTGTAATACTCCATTATGACAGACTAATGGAAGCTACAAAAGAAGAAAAAGATCAGTACTTCTATAAGTATCTGTTTTTCATATTCCCTGCACTATTCATGTCATTTTTTGGTTTTCTACAACTAAGAAAAATCTGAAATGGCTGTTACAGAATACAAACTGCTTTTATTTCATATCAAATATACGAGTGAATTTATCATCAAAGTGAGCCAGCACCAGTGCTGGCAGCCACCGTGTAAATTTCCCTACACAATTCTGTTAATGTATTTCCATCCTGACCCATAATACTCTTGTTATTACAGTCTGAGGCTTCTGAGCAGAGATTATCAAGAACACCAGATTGTGCCAAAATGTTTGGATTACGGTGTGCATAAAATGGGGTCTAACGTAAACCAACAAACTAATTCACCTTGAACTCAGATCTCCAGAGATCAAACACTAGTTGCACTGAACTACTACTGCTCTCACCTCCTAACTATTAAAAGTGTTTGTTTTGGCTCTGTATTTCATATCTGCTACTCATTGTTATCCATTATAATTTAGCCTGTTATCTCTGATAACATTTTTATTTTAAAAAGTGAAAAAAACCCAAAACTGTCTACTGTTATATTGCAATTTCTTCCTAAGGATCATCTGATAACCCAGGCTTCATTTGTACCTACACATTTCAATATCTTCCTACATAATTTTAAATTAAACCATAGAAAATTCAGATTGATGCCATCTTCTTAGAACTTTAACTGGAGTATTTCTTTATTGCATTGGATACAAGAGGTAAAAAAGCACCTGTCTAATGCTTTAGATTATTTAGACAAATATTAAAGATATAATCCACAAATTGAACAACCTATCCGCATCCCTGATAGCCAGAATCATTAAACCATAAAACTGATGAATCACCCTCCTTATAGACATCAACTCACTCTGTCCTTCTCTATCCCCAAAAAACTATGAGCATATACTACTGTGTACAGTAGTGCATACCAAAGTAAATTAGAGAAGTCAGATCAAAACTGTAAATAACTTAAATGGATTTTTTAAATGAACCAATTCAATTGAACTGAAATGCAAGTTGTGTCGATTTCCAGTGCAATTCTGATTTTCAGTCAAGCATGAAACAAGTGGATTGAAACATGCAATTATTGGAAGATGATATAAGGTGATGTGATATTTCTCACTACCACACATCCGAAGTTATGATAAATGTGTTATGATTGAGCGCAGTCACAAACACTAATTCCATGAGCTACTTTATTCACTATGACTTCTACTAAGGTGGTGTTTTAACTGAGTTTGACTTCAGTGGCATTACGCACAAGACCAGAGATACTCATGGACATATTGACAGGTTTCAGAGTAGCAGCCGTGTTAGTCTGTATTCGCAAAAAGGAAAGGAGTACTTGTGGCACCTTAGAGACTAACCAATTTATTTGAGCATAAGCTCAAGTGAGCTGTAGCTCACGAAAGCTTATGCTCAGATAAATTGGTTAGTCTCTAAGGTGCCACTAGTACTCCTTTTCTTCATGGGCATATGTATCTGTAGGCTCCTGAGCTGCCTATTTAAGTCAATGTGCTGTCCAAAAAATTAGTACCTTATCAAAGAGCCTATGTCATTTCCATGGTTTCTTCTTGCCAGGTGTGAGGGTGGAGTTTGTTTACCCCCAAAACTCAACAAAATTCATACTGAGGGAAATCCCTTGCAAGGTATGAGGAATTGTAAGTGTCAGGATGATCACTGGTACTTTTTCAGGCTTATTGTTCAATGCTCCTGAGGGCCAGCAAATGCAAACTTTTGCATCACCCCATGAAACTTAAGAATTAGGTCCAAAATTATAAGCTTTTCACATACAAAATTCCTATTCAAATAATCAGGAGTTCCACATATACAGGGTTTTCAGGATCAGACCACTGATGCTTAAAAAGCCAGTTCTGGGACTCTGATGCAGCAAACTTACTAAATTTTGTTTTTGAGTAACTTAAGGTTTTTGTTAATGGTCAGTTTAGAGCTGAGAACAGTCACGCTATAACAGCGGTTCTCAAACTGGGGGTCGTGACCCCTCAGGGGGTTACAAGGTTATGTTGGGGTCACGAGTACATGCCTCCCAGGTAGCTAGCAAGTGTGCTGTGAAGTCTGCACTAGTAAGTCTGCTGTGAAATATGAACAAACATACAAATATCACTTTTCACAGCAAACTTACTGGCTAACAAGTCTGCTGTGAAAACTGATATCTGTATTTTTGTTAGTCACTTTTCAAAGCTCCCAGCTAATTAGCAAGTTCACTGTGAAGTCTGTGCTAGCAAGTCTTCTGTGGAAAATGATATTAACAATCATACAAATATCAAATTAAAATAGTGTTAAATATAAAAAAAATGTGGGTTTAATTTATAAGGGGGGTCACACTCAGAAGTTTGCTGTGTGAAATGGGTTGCTAATACAAAACGTTTGAAAACCATTGTGATATAATCTATTGGTCTGTGCCAAATGTAGTCAAGAAAAGAACTGAAGTACCTCTAGGAGGCATTCAAGAGGTGAGTGTCCCCATTATAAGCACCTAAATGTCTTCAATAAGATAAGTCCTTGTCTTAAAGCAGCAATACTCAGACTGAGGCTTGTGAGCTGCAAGTGGCTCTTTAATGTGTCTCCTGCATCTCTTTGCAGCACATGGTATTAAAACAGTGTGTGATTTAATTATTAACCAATCGTGATCCTTTTTACTATGTTATTAACCAATTGTAGAATACTTGGTCTGTGAGAATAAAATAAAAGTATATTCATACTGCTGTGGGTCTTTTGGGTAATGTTGGTCACTAATTTGGCTCGCAAACCACTGAGATCTGAGTATCGCTGTCCTGAAGAGTTGCTAATGTCAGCAAAAAAACATACAGAAAAGAGGAAGGTGGGTCTGTTGTGATCTCTGTTTTCAGAGAACAAGTTATAGGGTAAGCAAGTCCGTTTTGTTTTTTTAATTGGCTGTCCTTTATTCATCACTATTGTTGAATGGACTTAATGAAGCTAGTGAACAGGGATTTGAAAACTGCCCACATTTCAGAAGCGTTTGGGGATTTCTGAGTGTACAGCCTAAGGGAGAGCCACAAGGGGATGTAGACTTTAGTGGAGAGGTTGGGAATGACTCTGCAAAGAGGCACAAAAAGAGGTGCCTCTTCATCAACTGCCTACATAGCAGTACCTGTATGAGAGGCAGTCACTATCTCAGTCCCTCAACGCCGAGCATGAAGAGGGAATTACGGCACAGCCAGCAATACTACATTCTTTAATGAGTGAGGAGCAGGGCCATTGACTTGTCCCTATTTGACACCAGCTGTCTGACTCAACCTGGCAAATGCCAGGCACCATTTTGAAGAGTGTAGAACTTGCCACTCGAGTATGCTCTTCCCTAGTGGTCCTCGGGTACTCAGGTTGCCCTTGACAACTCTGGACCTTGCTGCTTATGTCCCTATGGTGTATTAAAGCCACAACAGAGTTCCACATCAATATTTTTCTCCACCAGCTGTGGTGTCTATTGACGGCCAAACCAGCTTTTAATTGAGGGTTTGGTTTTTTTTATTTTCAGACCTGGATTAACTCCCACTGAGCAAGGTCATTATAGGTCAGTTTACTCTAGAGTAGTGGTCCCCACACTTTTCTGGTCACTGCCCCCATTACCTGGTCTGCACCATGGCCAGGGGCTGGGAGCTGGAGTCCGGGGCTGGGTGCAAGGCCTGAAGCCGGTGGCCAGGGCCAGGTCTGGGGCCTGAGTGGGGCTGGGTGGTGCTCTCTCCCCAACCGCTCGTGGGGGCTGGCTGGAGCCCCACCGCACCCCTCTGAACCTTCCTCCATGCCTCCCTAGGGGGTGCACTCCACAGTTTGGGGACTATTGCTCTAGAGGGAACATCCATTGTAATAAACGCATGACATGAAAATTAAACATCTATAAACTGCCTACACTTATGGATTGTCTCATCTGACTTCTTGGATGTCACGTTGCTTGCTCATATGTTGTTCAGACATGGTATGGGAAATAGGTGTCAGGAAAAAATGTTTTTAGCAGGATAATTTAAATAACACAGCAACTGTTGTCTTGTTAACAATAACTCTCTTTTTTTCTGACTGAATAAGAAAGCATTTATTTCCCCATGAAGCTATCCAACACATTGCACCTGTTCATGCTTTGGTGTCATAATGATTCAATCAAAGCTCTTCTGGCTTTCCCGTCTGAGAATTGCTGGCCATTCTGGCTAGGGATATAAGAATGTTTGTTCATATTATTCAAAGTATAAATGTTGGTTGGAATCCAAGGACTAGAAAAGGACAGAAGGCAAAATATTTCCTTGTCATTTGCTTTCTCTTTTTTTCTTCTGTTTCTTGCTGGAGCTAATCCTTCCCTAAGGGTTTCATCATTTCAGTTTGAAAAACTTTTCTTAGTTCTTGTTCTCAAATAATTGTATCCTCTATACAAGCTTCTGGAAAAGGATTTCAGAGAACTGACTCACCCTGCCCCTTGCCTGTGTTTTTAAGCACTCTAATTAGTTATACCAGACAGCGCTGATTATTTTCTCCCAAGTGGGTTAAGTATTAGTAGTAACTTGCATTTAATTAACCCTGCCTGACTATATTAATTTCTCTTTCAACTTACTCATAAATATAAACAATGCTTCTTCAGTTTCTCTTCACAGTTTAGCAAAGTCTAAATCAATTCCAAACACTATGAGTAGAAGTTGAGGATGTTCAGTATCTGCCAGGTGGCACCTAGCACCTTGCAGGAATGAACTCTAGGTGATTTTTCAGTAAGTGGATGAAAACAAAACTAACAGATCTTGGTAGAGCTTTCTGGGCTGGATCCAAAGTCCACTCAAATCAATGGGCGTCCTCCCATTGACTTCAGTGGGGTTTGGCTCAGGCCTGAATTAAGAACTAGGCAGGCTTGTCTGCATTCACCTTTATATTAATAATAATAATTAATTGAGAGTTTTATTTAAATAAGACTGGTGTGCTTCCAGAAAGTCAGGCAACAGAGACTATAAAATAAAAACAATTGAGTAGGGACATGAGGTAGCTCAGTGTGCTGCTTACACTGTTACTTTCTACAGCTAATCCAGCCATGTGCCTTCTAAATTTGATTAATTTATGTCCAAATTTTAGGCAGATTCTGGTTTCAAAATCAACTATGACAAAACACAGGCTTTTGCTATCTATATCTCAAACTGTTAAAGTGTTTTAGGAGATTCATTTCCACTTCAATGGGCTAATTCTTCTATAAAATACTCATACGAATTAAAGATCAAATCTCTACCAGCTGATTTACACTATTACAAAATATTAAGGAATATCTAGAGAGATGGATTGGAAGAATATATTTCTAAAAATAAATGCATTTTTTAGCTTTAATTAACTTTTTCAGGTTTTATACTACCTGAATCCTCTTGAGGAACTGACTAGGAAATATATTTGGTCTAACAAATGCCTTCAATGCCAAATGCCTTAAAATCGGCAGAGTGCCTGTATCATATATAGGAAAATGGTAGACTTATTCTCCTAGATTTCAGACTTCATTGCTTTTTGGCTCATATAAGGACTCTGCTAGATTTCCATAACAGCAGCTTTCAAAAAAATTGAATTATAAGAGAGTTGTCTGGTTTAATTCACTTATTCCAGAGGAAGGCTGGGAATTATTTTTTTCACACTTAGTGACCAACCCTTATATCTCTCATTTATTTAGCTATGACCGAAAAGTGTCTAATATCCCCAGCTGCCTTCCTCATTTAGCTCTTCTTTCTCCTATATATGACATTTATGGGCTTTTTTGTTTTGTTTTTGTTCTGGTCTCTTCAGAGGACTTCAATTACTAGTTAAAGGCTGGCATAATCTCCATCATTTTATTAGCTCTGGATGGCTACTGTGCGATCCAATTGCAGGACTAGAATCTGAAAGAGTTTAATATATTATTGTATAATATATAGAGGAACAACTAACACAAATTATTTGAAGTATAAAGATAGGCACATACATTGCTATAGTCCCAAGGCTGCAGTAATTTATCAACTAGCACCATTAACGTGTGTTTGAGTTAACCATTTAAACAAAATTAATGAGAATTAATATGCCCCTTGAACTCAGAATAATCTACCCGTATTATTAATCTTGGTGTCAAGATGTTCCAAAGAAGAATTTCTCTGGTTACCCATAGCCTGACTCCTTGGATGTTAATCACTAGTATTTAAACTGACTAAGATTACTGTAAGTGGGGAGGCTAGCAGGTGACAAAAACGCAAGTAGAGATCTATTCAGATAATGCATTAGAAGTTCAGAGTTATGAAACAGTGTTCTTATCTGTTCCTAAACCTTGCATAGACTGAGGATTTATGGGATGGTGGACAAGAGCAAAAGCAAATAGTGTGGCAAATAGTGATGCAATTTTTTATTTAAAAAAAGGTTTAAAAACTTGGAAGTTAAATATGTCATGGAACAAACTTTCTTACTTCAGTTCTCCAGGGGGGAAAAAAAGTGAATTCGTTACAGCTTTTTGTCTGGGGTTAGTCAGCAAACTGAAAAATCAATTATTTTCAAGCTCTGATGCCAGTCTTGCATATTTTAAGGAGATGAGAAGAGAAGTGTCACTTTCATCAATCTCTTCATCCCTTCATTTTAACTGGAGGGTCCCAGACTCCTTTTCCCCCAAAGAAGCTCCAAACACTTTACAGTCCATGTCCCCCTAGCTAAAATAAAAGTGCTTAATTATTGCTACCACTCCTGTCATTGAGGCTAGTGTGGGACAGGAGCACTCTGTGCAACTTCCCTTGAGCATGTCCCTGAAATTAGCTGTCATGGAATCCCTGTCCAGTGTGCTTCCACAATACAGTTAACGTTTGGCGGACGGATGAGATGTTGGGTGCAATTGTATTTCTTGGGGCTATAGTGGGATGGGAGTTCCACTGCCCCACAGTCCTGTTTCATGTTCTGACATGTTTTGGATAGACTTCGTGATTTAAAATTTTTTAAATATGTGCCTAGAGACCATGCTGGGTGCAAATGTACATAAATATGGAAAAATTAATGCTGCTAAGATGCTAGAAGAGCCAAAGAGATTCAACCAGAAAAAACCTTAACACTAACACATTGCTTTAGACACCAAGCAACTCAGACATCTATTGCCTAAAGGGAAGTAGATCTAATTATTTGTGACAACGTGAGTGGAACACTGAATTCCAAAATAAAAAGAAGAAATTCCCTTTCCATGTCTGATGGACTTCCATCAAAGCAAAACAAACTGTAACATTAATATAAGATCTGAATTGTCAGTGTTTGAATATTGTATAAAATTCCTAGGGTGCAAGAGAGGTAATTTTCAGCATAAAATCTGAGAGGTGCTTGCAGGTTTGTTTATTTGGTGAAGCTCATCATCCCAGTGTGTGGCAGAGAGTCTGGTATTTGTCAGTAAATGATATTTAATCTGGAGCAGAATTATGCTAAGAGTGATTTGCATAAATCTATAATGAGATGTTGAATTGATTTCACCTGGCATGCCAGAAGCTGTCTGCTTACAGGATAAAGTTAATCAGTTTAGGGATGCTAATTAACATCCTTTAAAGACCTTCTTTGTAACAATAGACACTCATTCTGAAGATCCAGAATGTTTACAGAAACCTCTTATGGATCAATCCATAAATACCTATGTGGGAGCGGGGAGAAAGGATGTTGGTAGGATAATAAACAAAAGCAACTGGGTAATCCCATTTGTGAGGAATGTGTAGGCGTATAAATTGGCCATGTCAAAGGAACTTGAGGAATGTATCTGGAAAAGGTCTTGAACTGGTAAGAGATAGAGTAGCAGAAAGGAGGGTCTTTGTACTTCTGACCAAAATGGCGAGAGGAGAATGCAGCATTCTAGAACTGTAAGGTATCCCTTTGCTTTTCACTGTACCTAAGCCAAGGTAAGCCTACTTTGCTGACTTTTGCAAAATATTCAGGTCAGAGATGCTGAACCATTTCTTTTGCTTTAGTATGGTGATGATGGATTTTGCTTTGTTTAATTTTTACAGGACTACACGATCATAGAATTTTTGCATGGGTAACTTTATGGACAGAAGAGAGCAAAGTCTTCAGCCTCAAGACAGAAAGGTAGCCAAGGTGAAAGAAATCGGGAATGTTAGTTACAGATTTTGGTCAAAGGGTCCTATCCAAGAGGGAGTGTCACATACAGAGCTAAGGTCATGAGAACACAAGGCAGATGCCTACAGACTAAGGAGGAGACATGAGGAGGAGGGGATGCAGGGAACAGTCTACATTACTAATATTTCTGACATTAGTTGATCTCTTTTGAAGCAGTCATCAAGCTGTATCAACCTGTTATGTGGCCTGAGGGTAGGACGGAGAAGTAAATGTGTATTAGGAGTTTCTGGTCACCACTGTCTAGAGTTGCCAGCTTTCTAATTGCACAAAACCAAACACCCTTGCCCTTGCCCTTCTCCCCACCCCCACCCCCGCTCACTCCACACACAAACCCCGTCACTCGCTCATCCTCACTTGCTCATTTTCACTGGGCTGGGGCAGGGAGTTGGGGTGCAGAAAAGGTTGAGGGCTCTGCCTGGGAGTGTGGGCTCTGGGGTGAGGCAAGAAATGAGGGGTTCAGGGTGTGGGGGAGGGTGATGCATGGGGGGTTGTGGGTGTGGCTCAGGACTGGGGCAGGGGTGTAGGAGGGGATGTGGGGTGCACGCTCTGGGAGGAAGTTTGGGTACAGGAGGGATCTCAGGGCTGAGGCAAGGGATTGGAGTCTGGGAGAGGGTGTGGGGTCTGGGAGGGGGTTGGAGTGCCGAATGGAGCTCCAGGCTGGGCTGGGTGTTGGTGTATGAGAGGGGGTGCAGGCTCCAGGCAGCTCTTACCTCAGGGCAGCTCCCCAGAAGTGGCGACATGTCCCTCAACTCCTGGGTGTGGGGCAGTCAGGTGTCTCTGCACCGTGCACACTGCCTCCCCACCAGGCATCACCCCCATAGCTCCCATTGGCTGTGCCTCGGAGCCAGAGGGACATGTCGCTGCTTCCAGGAACCGCGCGGAGCCAGGTAGGGAGCCTGCCAGCCCTGCCAATCGGACTTTCAATAGCCCAGTCAGCGACACTGACCGGAGCCTCCAGGGTCCCTTTTCAACTGGCAATTCCAGTCAAAAACTGGACGCCTGGCAACCCTACCACTGTCAGCAGTTTCTATATCAGATTTCTACTAGATTATTCTCCTATTAAGGTATAGTTTCTTCTTCTGCCAGTCACTTTTACTGAAGAAGACTCATAGCACTTTCCAATTCCTGCTTTCTTAAAACACTGCTAATCCTTTTCATGTCTCTTTTAGCCTGACTCTTGTCCACTTGATGACAGGAAGTGGGAGGATAAAAGAGTACCAGGCCTGGAGAATCTAATAATAAACATACAGTTGTATCATGCTGTCAGTGTTATAAAAATATTGCAAGAAATGTGTGTCTCTGTTACAGTACCCAGTTATGTGTGGTCAGTAAAGGCCTGCCACTACAAACACAAGAAATATAAATCAACTCACTAAGTTTCATTGTATTATCCTTTTAAAACCAAAGATCTCATAAGTAACTCCACATCTGAGGTCCTTCAATCTGAAAAATGTTTCCTGCTGCCTCTAGAATTAATTTATACGATCAGTTGCTGACTTTAGCAATCTCTTCTTCTTTATTCCAACCAGACTTGCATTAAAGAAATGCTACTTGAATTGCTTAAACTGTACATGAATCCTCTTCTCAGCATCAGGTCATGACTTCTTGTTTTTAATCTAGCAACCCACTTAGTTTTGTTTTCTTTACCTTTCTGGATGCTGCAGCCTTCTGTGAATCTTCTACATCTCAATTTCTAATTTTTTGGAGCTGTCTGACTTCCCCTCACAACTTTTATCTCCTAAACTTGAGATCCCTTTGGTTGTCATTGCTGAAGGTGGACAGTCAAGAAGAATGTAAACAAACATACACACGCAATCCTTTAGTGACTCCTAAAGTGCCAGAATGACTATTAAAACTTATTAATGGTGGGTGAAATATTAATTCAATTTTTTTCTGTTCAAATAACTGAAAAAATGCAGAAAACTTCTTCATTACTGCTTTCAAATTATGACTAGATAAGTCACATGGCTCTGAGTCATTGACTGGCTGTACCTGTCTCCTGTGGTAACAAGTGTTAGGATCAGCTGCCTCATTTTGCTAATTTTTCTTAGCAGAAGTGGCTGTATTTTTGGTGTGTTTTGTGATTGGGGCAGTGGGAGGGGGAAAACTTTGTATCAGCAAAAATTGGCAGTGTCTTTCTCCCTTCTTCAGTGCTAAGGGAAGGCTGTTTATACATATTCCCCGTACCCAAAGAATGTCCAGGATTCAAGGGTATAGTGGCTTTGCTGATGGCCTTCTCACCTCAGGAGAATAGTCCATCCACCAAAGCAGGACATCAGTCCTTCCTTCTAGAAGACAACTGCAGAAAGATGAAGAAAGGGGAGGTTCTCTTCCAGGCAGTGCTTAATTTTTTGCCAGGGCTGAGCCCTGGAACCTCTACGCTGGGCAGTTCATAGCTCCGGCACATCTTTTGCTGCATCAGTTATCAATGTAAAAGTGTTGCTTTGAACCCTGGCACCTCTTTTATTATGAATTAAGCACTGCTTCCAGGGCAGGTTAGAAGGAGAGTTATCCTCTCAGATCCCACCCCATCTAATATCCCATCATAGGCCATAGGGCATATTTACAACTTATAGTCAAAGATCAATTAATTGCCAAAATTATAGGCTATCCCATCTATAAACTTATCAAGCTTAGTCTTGAAGCCAGATATGTCTTTTGCCCCCACTGCTTCCCTTGGAAGGCTGTTCCAGAACTTCACTCCTCTGATGGTTAGAAACCTTCATCTAATTTCAAGTCCAAACTTCTTGATGCCCAGTTTATATCCATTTGTTCTTGTGTCCACATTGGTACTGAGCTTAAATAATTCTTCTCCATCCCCGGTATTTATCCCTCTGATATATTTATAGAGAGGATCATATCTCCTCTCAGCCTTCTTTTGGTTAGGCTAAACAAGCCAATTCATCCTTCTTAAACATGGGAGAATTCATCCTTCTTAAACATGGAAGACCAGAACTGCACACAATATTCCAGATGAGGTCTCACCAGTGCCTTGTATAATGGTACTAACACCTCCTTATCTCTACTGGAAATGCCTTGCCTGATGCATCCCAAGACTGCATTAGCTTTTTTCACGGCCATATCACATTGGCAGCTCATAGTCATCTTGTGATCAACCAATTCTCTGAGGTCTTTCTCCATCTCTGTTACTTTCAAGTAGCGCGTCCCCATTTTATAACAAAAATTCTTGATATTAATCCCTAAATGCATGACCTTGCACTTCTCACTATTAAATTTCATCGTATTACTATTACTCCAGTTTACAAAGTCATCCAGACCTCCTGTATGATATCCTGGTCCTTCTCTGTATTGGCAATACCTCCCAGCTTTGTATCATCTGCAAACTTTATTAGCACGTTCCCACTTTTTGTGCCAAGGTCAGTAATAAAAAGATTAAATAAGTTTGGTCCCAAAACTGATCCCTGAGGAACTCCACTAGTAACCTCCTTCCAGCCTGACAGTTCACCTTTCATTATGACCCATTGTAGTCTCCCCTTTAACCAGTTCCTTATCCACCTTTCAATTTTCATATTGATCCCCATCTTTTCCAATTTAGCTAATAATTCCCCATATGGAACCGTATCAAATGCCTTACAAAATCGAGGTAAATTAGATCCACTGCATTTCCTATGTCTAAAATATCTGTTACCTTAACATTGTATGATGGGAAACCTCTTTCATATTGGGAACCACCAGCTCATAGTCAGAGGAACATTAGCACATGCTGTCCTCTTTGCAGATTCCAAAGACAATGGCCTCTGCTTGGCTCGCCACCCTCTGTATAAGAAAATGATATGGTTGTATGGTTAAGCACTCCAAAATCAAGAAATGGCAAGCTCAGCTGTAACTCTGTGTGCCTAAAGGCATGACAAAATGTTTATTGTTGTGTGCGCAACCTTAATTTTAGCATTCTGATTATTTAGTGAATTTCCTAGGATTGTGGAATTTGGTTTAAAGATGGAAAATAAATAAAAAGCAACTTCATTTTTCAATGCTTGGAACTTGAGTTGCCAGTTTGGTTGTAGATTCATGACTTATTGCATTAGCCTGCACAGTGACCATAGTGGTAGAAAATGGCCAGCTGTGGACCTTTCACCTTGCCAGTATGTTTTCCCTCAAATAACTAGCAATGTTCAAGTTTCTCATAAACCTTTATTTTAAAGTGCTGTATTGTTAAGCCACACTGGCATTTGATGAGTTAATGAAAACTAGATTGTTTCCTTTGCAAACATAATGAAATTCATACTTTTTTCAGATTTTTTTTGAGTAATTGAATAAAAATGGCACTTTATAGACCCCTGGGATATGGGCTTTAACTTGGCAGCTTAATTTTGGCTTTGTGTTGTATAGTTGCATTTAAAAACATTCATGCATTATTCTAAAACTGATAAGTGAATTCTCTAGTCATTGTCCTATTTGTGCTTATCTGAATGTATTCCCACGAGACCATCTCCCTCTGCTTTCATCTTTCCACCCATAACTATCACTGTATCCTTTACCCTCTATTTTTGGCATTAACATTCCCTCATAATCAAAGGCTATTTGTATCACATATGGATTGGTTTATGTCCATGTGAAATGTATCTCAGAGGGCTATGGCATTCCCCATAAATGACATACAGCACCTCACCTGACTGTTAAATGACATACAGCACCTCATTGGGGCTGCTAAAGTTAAAGAGGTTGCCAGAAGATCAGATTGACTGAATGTTCAACAGTGTTGGTATAACCCATGCCTGCTTGGTGTGACACTCTGTCCTCCTCTAGTGGCACCTATCCCAGGTAGAGTTTAATGAATCTGCTACAACCTTAGCTAATAGCCAAGTGACTTTTAGCTCATGCAGTACAGCAGTGGTTCTCAAACTTTTTTTTCCGCTGACCACTTGAAAATTGCTGAGGGTCTCAGTGGACCACTTAATGATCTTTCCAAATGTTGTTTGTACTGTTAGCTAACTATTGTAAAGTGATTTGGATAAAAGCGCTATATAAAAAACCTTAATAATAATTAATGGTTTTTGTTCTACAAATAAAGGCACACGACTCATATTTTAATATCAGTAGTCTTACATTTCTAATGTGATGGATGTGCCCTCTCTCCCTGGCAGCAGCCCCTGAGCTGGGACTGGAAAGGAGGGGGGTCTCTCCCTCTCTCCCCCACAGCAACAGCCCCCAAGATGGGCTGGGAAGGAGGGGGGTCTCTCCCCTGCTACAGCAGCCCTGAAGCTGGGGAAAGTTTCCTCTTTCTCTGGCTGCCACAGCCTTGCACATCCCAAATCCCCCCTCCCCTTTTCATCCCACTGCCCCCTCCCACCTACTCCCTATTCCCCCCAAGGCCACAACCTCATCTTACATATGAGTCTTCTCCAGGGTCCAGGCACCTAATCACAGAATCATAGAATCATAGAATATCAGGGTTGGAAGGGACCTCAGGAGGTCATCTAGTCCAACCCCCTGCTCAAAGCAGGACCAACACCAACTAAATCATCCCAGCCAGGGCTTTGTCAAGCCTGACCTTAAAAACCTCTAAGGAAGGAGATTCTACCACCTCCCTAGGTAACGCATTCCAGTGTTTCGCCACCCTCTTAGTGAAAAAGTTTTTCCTAATATCCAATCTAAACCTCCCGCACTGCAACTTGAGACCATTACTCCTTGTTCTGTCATCAGCTACCACTGAGAACAGTCTAGATCCATCCTCTTTGAACACCCTTTCAGGTAGTGGAAAGCAGCTATCAAGTCCCCCCTCATTCTTCTCTTCTGCAGACTAAACAATCCCAGTTCCCTCAGCCTCTCCTCATATGCCTATGCAGCTCCATTAATTAGGTGGGTGGCCCTTCATTCTCCCCTGTGCAGCTGGCCAGCTGCGCACCTTAGAGGGAACTATCCACGGACCACCTGAATAGAGCTCCTGGTCCATGGACCGCAGTTTGAGAACCTCTGCAGTAGAGGCTCATACAATAAGCTTCAGGTATCCAAGGTTCAATCCTGCCCACTGACAACTGGGGTTTGTTGGCGTTACACTGGGAAGAGGCAACTATCCATATAGTAAGTGGGAATGCACCACAGTTTGAGGATCAAGATGTACAATAGAAGTTTTGGGATGAGTTTTGCCTTATTGGAAACCTACCACCCCAGGAGAAGATCTAAATGCACCCTCTGGAACTGCAAAGGCTAAATATGAAACAGTCCATGGAGGGCACATAGATTTCACCCTCAGAGATGTTCCAATAAGCTTCTTTCACAGACTAGACTCCTTCCTAGTCTGGGTCCAGCAATCACTCACACCATGGTAGTTACTGTCCTTTGTTCCAGTTTCTTTCAGGCATCTCTTTGGGGTGGAGAGGCTATCTTCTGAGCCAGCTGAAGACAAAATGGAGGGGTTTCCAGAGCCTTTTATATTCATTCTCTTGTGGGTGGAAACACCTTTGTTCTCCTGTGCAAAATCACAGCAACAAGATGGAGTCTGTAGCCACTTGGGCAAGTCACATGTCTATGAATGATTCCGTTTTTTGCAGGCCGACACCATTGTTTACATGTTAGTTCGAATGTTACCAGGAAAGCTCAGATGTGGATTGGCGTCTCCCAAAGTCCATTGTCAGTTGATGTGTTTCTTGACTACTTACTGAGAATAGTCCTTTCTCAAGAAGCTGACCAAATGCTTCACTGAGGCTACTTAGAATCAAACAAATACATAGCCAATATTCATACCTTCAAATACAAAAATGATACACACATACAGACAGCATAATCATAACCAGCAAACTACAACCTTTCCATAGACAGCCCACTTGGCCTCCTCTGTACAAGACCCTGGTTGCAACAATGATCGATATAGTCACAGTTTATGTCAATAACGTCACAACGAGGTTGAGAACTCCTGATCCAAAGGAATTACCCTCCCTTTTTCTCACTCCTAAAAGTTGAGTTTGAACTGCACTTAAAGGGTGTTTGTAGCCATACCTGTGGTTTGCTAATTATTTTATGCATGCACCCCTAATGTAGTATCTTCCATATACTTTTTCTGTCTCCCTGCCAGCCCCAGACTACCTATTTATCTAATATGGCTCCTCAAAACAGCACTCAAGGTGGTGTCCTGGGAAGCCCACTACCTAAATCTTCCAGTCCATGTAAAGAAAGTACAGACCAACATGTGTAAAGAACATAGACATTCCTTCTCTTCAAGAAATACTTTTGATCACAACATAGGCTATTGGAAAATAAGTAGGTGAGGAAGACCCATTATTTCTCCTTTTGTCTATAGCATTAAGCTGCTGGTCATGTAGCTGGTCTGTCTAGTTTATTCCATATTCCTTATCACTGTGGTATTAGTGTGCCTCCCACAGTTGTTCAATGTGGACAACAATATTTTTATCTTCCTTCCCTCCAGCCAGCTGGGACTAAACAACATTCATTTACTGCTGAGAGTCTTGTGGTCAAGGCACTGCACTGTGGTTCAGAAAATCTGGGTTCAGTTCCCAGCTCTTCCACAGGCTGCCTGAAGTGCAACCTTGGGCAAGCCAATACATGTCTCCCTGCCTCCATTTCCCAGCTGTAACAGAGATAGTACTTCACTTCTCTTGCCTTTTCTCTGTCGTGTCTGTTTGGGTTTTTAGCTCTTTGAGACAGGGAAGGTCAGTAAATAGCACTCAACACAGTAGGGCCTGCATGTTGTTGGTAGTGCCTCTGTGCTACTGCAATATATATTAGTATAAATTAAATATTACTTTATTGTGGTGTTGTGTAAAGGCTAGCTACACAAAGTGGTCCATTTTAAGTGGTGCACAAAGTCCTTTAATCAATGAGTCATTTATCTGATGGCAGAGAGACAACTGCGTGACCCTTGCTCTTCACAACAGTTAGATTTAGTACTTTCTTCCGTCAGTATATGCTCTTCAACTGATTGTGATAATACATTATATACCAGCTTTCCCCATTATTATCCACTTTCAAAATCTTGAGGAAAGTCTTCACCAATGTAAGGGAGTATTTAGGTATTACATCCACAAATTATTCCATCCCATTGCTAGAGAAGATTTCTTGTTGATGGTCTCACCCAATCCCTATAATATGAATGGGCATAGTTTAAGTGGGCACTCAGTGGTTTAATTGCCTCCACTAACTACATAGTATTTGCCCAGTAAGATCAATTCTTAAAGGCATTGATTATGCCTTAATTGAATAGACAGTATGAGGATTACATCTAATTTGCTAATATCAATTTTGGATCCTAGATTAGTCAGAACTGGTTTTGAATCCTCATGGTCCCAGGTCCTGAAGTCTGAATCCTAATTTTACAAATGCTTTCTTGAGGTTCACGTGGAACATGTTGACATGTCTTATATTTTAAACATCCTTTGTGTTAATGAGCAGACAAGAAAATCCAACCCTGAAAGAGTCCAATATACTCCTTTGTGTCCTAGATTTAACCATATAAAATCTGCACTTGAAATATAACTGATTGCATAATTAGTGTCATTATTTAGTGTTCTCCTTTCACAGTGAAAGTTTGGGAAGAGGACTAAAAAAGATTTTCAATAATTTTTTTTTAAATGATGTAATCTTTTTTTTAAAGAACACCCTGAAAAGCCTCCAGCATCTTTGCCATAGGCCTATGTAGGTGGCACAGTACTGAAAATAAAGGCTTTCATTTTTAAAAAAATGTTTATCAGGAACTGCCTTCAGGATCCTTTGAAGTCAATGAAGCCAAAAGCTACTAAAACTTGACAGCTGCTATGCTAACTAGTGATGGGTCATCTCCCCCAGAAGAGAGTTAAGGCTTGTTGGCTGGGTAATGTGCAGAAGCTTGCAATGCCACAGGCTGTGAATTTGTAAAGGACTTCATTCTCTATGACTGTCAATACATTTCCTCATGAGCATTAAGTTACTGGGGATTTTTCACCCTCTCCCCACATTAGCCCTAGTAATATAGAAGGGAGGGAGGGGAATCAGCCTCTTGTTTCAGAGTACTACCTGAATGCACAAGCCCCAGTGAAGTCAAACTGCTCCACAGATTGTAAATCACAACAGGTGTACATGGTGGCTATCATGGGTCAGGCAATTACAAAGTGTCTCTCAAGTTTGTAGAAATAAACATAGTACTTACTCGAGAAAAGGTATCCTTTCTTAGGCTCCGTTCTGGCCTGGAGTTCTGCATGGGTGAGCTTTGAAAACAGTGTGAAGGCCTGCTAATTCTAGTGGGGCTCTGAACAGGCATAGAGGTCTGCTCACAGGGAGCTCTATGCAGAAGCAGAAAAATCTGGAGTGGAATCTTACCACAGTTGAAGTTTATGGGTGTTCTACCATTGATTTCAATGGTTGAAGGGTTTCACTCTGTGTCTTTAAAGAAACAAATGAGAAATATTTCTCAGTAGAATTTTATCCTTAGAAAATGACTGCTCTTCTGCCTTATTTCAGCTGAGAATCAGTAATGTATGTGTTGTTGGTGGTTGGGATTTCAGCAGCTCTTCTTTATTACTTGTCACTACCATCAAATTCAGTTTCTTTAGAGGGAAAAGCGTGTAACTTATCTCTATAAGAATGGACTGAATAGATTTAAACACTGAAAGGTGTTTCCATAGGAACCAAAGTTTTGAATGAGACAATACCATTTTGAAGGACCCTGAACATGCTGTATTGAGAGATCATGGTGCTTATTTTATGGTAATCAGAAAATAACACTCAAAGTTGCTACGCATTAAGGAGCAAGGAAGGTGTTGCTTTGTTGAGAGATTGTTTCTAAGGTTTTGAGAATAGAGTTTTATAAAATGGCTGTTAAGGGCAAAGTAATGGGGTAGCAGAGGAGCAAAGGTGCTGGGATCTCTTGCAAATGGATGTTGGTGTGGGAGAGGGACATGCACAAAGGGCAAAGACCAGTGTTTCTGTGCATGAACTCACCTGAGTGGGAGAAGGGAGGGCAATCAGCAGGAATAGGAATAGGGATGGGGAGACTGGGAATATGCTGGTGCATATAGTAATGCCCCCTTCATGTTAATTATGCCTCTGACAGTCATTGCTGCTTACAACAGCATTAACCTCCACTCTTGTGCCAGTGCTTGGTGAAGGGAGGTAGGATGGAGAATAGTTCATAGCTGTATGTGCTACAAGAACACTAGAGGGTGATTCTCTTAAGACTGTAACCATTGATCCCACTTTGCATTGCCAGACTCCACCTACAAGATGTGGCAGAAGGAGCAAAGGCGGCAGATTGTCAGCGTAAGAATTTCATTTCTTGGTAATTCCTCTTCAGAAGGGAAGGTTATGGCTCCAAGGAGAGGAAGAATTATTTGTCTGTTTGTGTAACAAGTATAAACCCATGATTCTGGGCTTATTCATTATCTAATTGTTGCAAAGATATAAAACCAGTATTTTCTCTGCCCTACTTATGTTTTCATGCCTCAGAATACACTTAGGGTGTGCAAGTACCCAGTGTAATAGCACACCTTGATACTCTGACAGAGTATACTCAAAATTACATAATGTTTGTACAATGCATTGAAGATAAAGTGCTGTATAAATGTTAACTTTGTATAAAGATACACAGCTGATTGGAATCACAGCTAAAATGCTTATGAATTTTATATACTAATAGAAAAGAAAATTGGCCGTATAACTTGCGTTACTGGGTATGAGCTATAATGTAACTAAGTATATATAAAATAGTTAAATATTAATAGCCACTAGTATCTTCTGCACTACAGTATATTTCTGGACACTTATTCCTTTCTTTTTCATAGGCATTTTTGGGGCACTCAGCATAGTTTGGAGTGATTCTCAGGATACAGCCCAAATCCACATTTATTGCCTTTATTTCCTCTTTCTTTTGACAGACTTGTCTGACCACATCTTTTACTGTGCTCTGTGATTTTATCATATCTGTCAAAAATTGCACCATCAACAAAAATGTGACAACAAAAAAAGTTTAGTTTCTGTTTACAGAACTGACAAACATAAAAGACTCCAACAGAAAGTACAAATAGTACATTCATGTAAGTCTAGAATCTGCTTTTGCATGACTTGCTGTACATAAAGATACAATTATCATAAAACTAGTCATGTCTGTTAGTAGTAGTATGTATTTATTATTTAGATGATTGTAGCACTTGCTATGTGGCAGGTACTTTTCAAACACTGGAATAGAGTGAAACCATAAAAGACAAAAACCCAAAGTGAAGAATAAATAAGCGGTTTTCTCATAAACACAGATGACAGTTAAAGAATGTGTAAATCTTGAATGACATTTGTTTAGTGGACAAATAAAAGCTCAATTTGAATTCTAGAAACATAAATTTCACTGTAAATATTCCAGTTTTAATAACAGCTTGATATAATTTGATAAGCAACTTGTTATCTGAACTAATATTTGGTCACATCATTTTATTGCGGAACTTGCATAGTGTATCTCAGGTCAAAACTTTAGTTGCTACGGCAATGTTCTCTTCCTGTGTATGTTTTTAATTGTCTTGTGCAGATATCCAAAAGTATGTGGGGAAAATGGTTCTTAGCTAGGCTATAAACCTTCCTTGTAATAGAACTATCTTTGTTATCGTTATGCAAAGCACCTAGCAGTATATGCAGTCTTAGGGTCTGGCCACCCCAGTTTCCCTCAGAAACCACTGAGATTTTGTGCTCACTACACCATGTTTACTGAATGCTCATTTACCCCTCTCTTAACCAGGAGGCTGGCATTACATTCAAGGAGTTTGACCTACACTCATTTCCCCTTTTTGCTGCCCATCACAGCCTTAAGGCAAATTTAGTTCTCTGTGTATACAATGAACTAAAGTTATTTAAGACCAGTATTATCCTTTGTGTTTTATGAAGATAGATAAGAATAGTAGTTTTTGGACTAATACTGCTGCTAGGTGAATGTTTCCATTGAAATTAGCTGGTGTTTTGTCTGAGTAAGGACTACGTGATCATATAAGTCATTTTTAAAGGGAGAAGTGACTGTTTGTTTCAAGGTGACTGGAGGCATCAACTGGGATTATATTTTCAGAGATGTAGAAGTAGTGATTATTTGTGAGAGAGATACCCAACAGAGATTCTGGTATGTGATGTCCTTTTCTCTCTGATAATTCAGTCAGTACATATTAATTTATACCAAAGGTAGTTTTATTATCTAGCACACAACCACACTTGTTTATTATCTGAGAAAGTGATTAGCCATACTACACTGTCTAAATGGGTTTGGAGAACAGCTCAGCAAATAACAGTGTATCCCAATGTTCAGCACATTTACTTCTCAAGAAGTTCTGGGCATCCTAGGGCAATCTTGACGCAGAAAAAAGCATTTTGAAGAGTTCACAGCCATGATGCAGTCTCCTTTGATTGAAGGCACTTCTCGCTTTCCTACTGGTAAAGCCAGTACATAGTTTAGGAGTACTTTTTAAATCCTCACTGATGCTAAACTCTGACATAGCAGCATCCCCAGTTGTACTTTCTATCATCTCCGGTTGACTAGGAGACTCCAGCCCACTCTGTCAGATGTTGATCTGGCTTCAGTTATTCATGTCTTCATCATCTCTTACCTGAACTACAGCAGTGTAATATATGGGGCATGAAGCCTTCAGCACAGTGTTGGGCAACCTGCGGCCTGTCAGGGTAATGTGCTGGCGGGCCGTGAGACAGTTTGTTTACATTGACCGTCCGCAGGCATGGGCGCCCGCACTTCCCAGTGGCCACGGTTCACCGTTCCTGGCCAATGGGCACTGCGGGCGGCCATGCCTCCAGACAGTCAATGTAAACAAACTGTCTGGTGGCCTGCCAGCGAATTACCCTGACGGGCCGCATGCAACCCGCAGGCCGCAGTTTGCCCACCCCTGCTTCATCACTGAAAATGCAGCTAGAACAGAACACTGCAGTGAATCTCCTCAGCAACACAGGCTATCTTCAGCATATCAGACCAGCTCTCCGCTTTATTAATGTTATGGGAAGCTACTGTAGAATCAGGTTCAAGGTCTTAGTATTTATCTTCAGTGCGCTCCATGCAAATCTAACAGACCCCCCTCAAGGTCTGGGATGAAGACTGTGACTGACAACTTCACCCCTCTGTCCTGATGGAATTATCTACAATAAGGATAAAACTCATCTGTATAGGAGAAATAATTTTCTCAGGGGGCCAGTCTGTGGAGTGAAATCCTTAAGGACCATCACAAACCTCACCAAATTCCACCCCATGTACAAAGTGCATTTCTTCAAACTGGTCTTCTCTAACATAAATAAATAAACTCGTCAATGACAAGACATGCCACTGCACACACTTCTCACACGGATGAGAAAACACGCATGACAGACATTAGTCATATCATTTGAATGCACTATTGGAAGCTGTAGTGAACATGTTTACTAAATCCAAATTACAGCTTGACCGGGCTATGTTTGTAGTTTTCTTCCCATGCAACCACTTCCTTCCCATACACTTTCTATAACATATGTGCAACTACACATGCTCAGGTAAGTGTTTGTTTCTGCACATGAACAAGTGTATTCAACCCCTAAGGGGGAGATGAGAATGGGAACCACAGATTTCCAACATCCTGAGTGTGATCATTCCACCTGAAGTGATAGTGAGGAGGAGAAGGTGGAGAGTGGAAGCGGGGAATCTTGAGCAGCAGAAAGAAACTTTTTCCCTGGTGACTTTGTGCCAGCCCCAAAATATGCAGCAAGGTGCCCATGGTGTGTCCAATTACAGAGGCGGAGTGAATCAGCACCTAGGGCCAGTTATCCTATCAGTCTCTGCCGCCACCTGCACATGGCATGGAGGACTCCAATGCAATTGCAGGAAGGAGGGCACCAGAGTTATATCAGCAGGGAGAGGCTGGCATCAACAAACATTCCTGGTCAAGCGTTGGTGGGGAGCAGTCTCAAAATAGCCAGAAAAAAACACTTGTGATCAAAACAAATCCTGCCAATAAATCTGACTTAAATCCTTTCTCTCACTTAGGAAGGCAGGCAGGCAGCTCTTTTGAAATGTGGGTTCCATACACATAGATATCCTTTGTCTGAAAGAGGCTAGATAAAGATTTAAAATGTTCTATAACTTCCTAGACCTGCCTGTCCCTTTGCTCTGTTTCTGCTTAAAAAGTGCTTTCAACCCTCTCCCCAAGAGATTCAGTGTTCGCACTATTTCTTTAGGCACTACTCCTCTTTAATGAAATCTAGGTCAATCAGGGCGCTAGAGGTGTGAGCAGGATTAGCCCATGTTCCAACTGTCTGAATGGCAATGAATTTGTTATATAACTTTCAACTTTTACTGTTTCAATTTGTAATCATGTATTCATTGTGCAATTTTTATGCTGCTTTTTGCAATTTGGCGTTTTTCCAATATGGTCCTGCGACTTGTTTGCTGCTCTAATAGTTAATTTATTATTATGAACTGAACATATGCCAGCTACTTTTTAAGAACCTGGTTCAGCAGTACACTTAAGGTCAGCAAAAGTATTTAAGTTAGAGATTTAAGCACATGCTTAAATTTGAGTTTTATAGGACTATGTAGTACAAATAGGGACTACTCAGTGTATGTGGTCGTAGAATTGTCTCTGAAGCTCTAGCTATACAACTACTTCAAAAGCCCAGTCTCACTAGTATCCTTCCCATTTCTAACCAACATGGTTCATACAAAAGCAGTGTAATGTCAAATAAGAGTCCCTTTTTACCGTCAGCTGTATTTTCAGTTCATCGTATGATCAAATTTGGGATCCAGAACAGCAATCCTAGCCTGAAGCTAACCAAATTCATTAGTCTTTGGATAAAATTGTCTAAGAATTTGGGCATTGTCTCTAAGACTTGCTGTAAGGAAGGATCACAGTAAGTTACCCAAGGAGATAAAGCAGGCTTTAAGAAATCTATATTGCCTGTCAAAGAAATCTATATTGCCTTCCTCACATTGGGCATAATTCATGTGCTTCTGATCACTTAATCACTGTCAAATCCTCCCAAGTTTTTATTCTCTTGAAGAAAACTGATAATGTGAGCTAAATGTAAAAAGATTTCACTAACTCAGTTTCCTACTAACTTTCCTGAAATGTGGTTATTTGGGTTTTGTTTTGGTGTGCTGCTTTTTTTTTTTTTAATAAAAGCCACCTGTGGCTTGCATGAACACCCAAATCTGACCAATCTTTTCTTTAAGATTATAATGTATAAATAGGGTAACATACTTAAAAATATCAAGACAGTGGCTCCTGGGCTGAAATTTTCCTTTACAGACAAGTTTTATTTCCCTAAAAGTAGGATTTTATAATGCAAGTAACGGGCTCTTAACCACAGTGTCATCACCAGGCTCCAGTGCAATGGATTTTGGCCTCCTGAGGGTGTAAAGCATGACTGGTATATTGCTGTGCCCACAATTCCTTTTAAAAAAAAACCCTCACACTAAAAGCTACAGTGGTTTACATTGAAATACATGACGCAGGCACAGCTTTCTCCTCATTGAAATCCCCAATGGACTTGAACAAAGAAAAGATCCCGATGGACGGTTATTTTTGTATATTGCTATTTAAGTCTCAGAATGAAAGGAGGGCTTTTCAATCATAATCTCCATATCTACTAGGAGAATTATGTATGTGTAACATTGACAATAAATATTGTAAAAGGGTGATTTCACTTGAGTCACAATGTGGTCTTTCGTGATTGCATTATATTTTGGTAGCTATTATTAATATTATTCATATAATATATTATGAACCGAAAGGTGTATTTTTCTATAAATATACCACAGTCATTCACTTATGTTAAGGTTAATTAGGGTTGCACAACTGTGGACTGTAAAAGGAAGTCTGCCCTATCAAACTCCATTAATTATCTCCTATATTGTACAACATAATTGCATTAAAGCTATAGCACAGGGCCAAATTTTAGACTTACTGTAAGTAAAAATAAGGTAGATAAACCCTGTTTGCCATGTAATTGGTTGACACTGGACTTACCATTTTAAGGATCCAGTGTAGATGAGCTATGATTCCTGTCCCTGTTTCCCTGTGACACCATTTATACCTCTATCTTGCTGTATGGATCCAGACATTAATGTAAAACTGAAGTGAGGTCAGACAGAAATTAAACTCAGCAGATGTATATAGCTTAGCCACTTGGTAATAGCAATCACAGTATAATTAAATGTAATATCTGTTTGGGGGAGGAAATGCCAAAGAAACCCCACACAGTAGCATTTAACTTCCAAAAGGGGAACAACATGAAACTGAGGAAGCTAGTTAAGTGGAAATGAAAAGGAACTGTCACAATGGTGAAATGTGTGCAGACTGCATGGAGACTATTTAAAAACACTATAATTGAGATATACATTTAGTTTGAGCCTCTAATACAAATAAACAGCAAGAAAACTAAAAAATGCTCCTCTCCTACCACCCCTCCCCCCCAGCTATACAGCACAGTAAAAGAGGAGGATGGAGGCAAAAAGGCATCCTTTAAATATTGGAAATCCAGTCCTACTAAGGAAAATAGCAGCATAAACTCTGGTAAGTCAAGTGTAAAAGTATAATAAGGCAGGCCAAGAAAGAATTTCATGAGTGTTCAAGGGCTTTCCCTTCACACTCTCCTCTGGTTCTTGTCATGCAAACAGAAAGCAGAAGACCAGAAGTGCAGGCAATGCGATGTTTCTCGGGGTTAGTTTCAAGCAAGCCTATTCATAGCTCTTCACGCCAGCAGAGTCTGTTTTCGACTGTTCCGTTCCTACTTCTGATGCTGCAGAGCCTTTTCCCCATATTCCCCTTCCCAGCTCTGGCACCTCAGAGCCTTGCCTATGTCCCTGTTCCCTATTCCCCTGTCCTCCTTCTTAGCAGGCTCAAATATACTTGCAGTGCATGCCCACAGTCCCACCCCTTACAACTTAGGGTCATGTTCCATTTTTGGTCTGGGGTTTTCATCCCACCTCTTTTGTACCCCATGGGAGGGGTAAGGAGTGAGGTTGTGCTCTGGTCAGGGACAGGCATTTCTTTGGCCTTTTAGCGTTTTATACTCCCCCCCCAAGCTCTTTTGCCCCTCCCGACTGGTTGCTTGACTTTGCCTCAACCCCTATCTCAAGGCAATCTTAAAGTGCGCTCTTGAGTAACACTTTTAGTGCTCTTGTCTCTTCCCATTGTACTAACAAATCCAGCTGACTAGGCAGAAGCAACATCAGAGTGTCTTTGTCCCTTGTTTACACATTTTAGTATAAGAGTATCAAAAAGTCAAAGCCAAAATTCAGTCCCAGGCTAACAAACAGACCTATAATACTAACAATGAGCAACTAGCAAAAGACTCAAAAACTAACAGCAACATTTTTAAAGTATATCAGAAGCAGGAAGCCTGCCAATCAGTGAGGCCACTGGATGATTGAGGTGCGGAAAGAGCACTCGAGGAGACAAGACTGTCATTGAGAAGATGAATTAATTATTTTCAGCAGTCTTCACTACAGAGGCTGTGGGGACATCCCCACATGTGAGGTATACTTTTTAGGTGACAAATCTGAGGAACTGTCCCAGATTGAGGTGTCCATAGAAAAGGTTTTGGAATAAATTGATAAATTAAACCATAGTAAGTCACCAGAACCGGATGGTATTTTCTCAAGAGTTCTGAAGGAACTCAACTATCAAATTTCAAAAACTACTAGCAGTGGTATATAACCTACTGCTTAAATTAGCATCTGTACCAGATAACTGGAGGATAACTAATGTAACACCAATTTTTTTAAAAGTCTCCAGAAGTGATGCTGGCAATTACAGGTGGGCAAACCTAACTGCAAATGCAGGCAAATTAGTTGAAACTGTAGTCAAAATCAGAATGATCAGATACCCAGTGTGACAGGACAAGGCCAGATGGCTATAGAAAAGTAGTGGGAGATATATTAGCTCCAGGCTAAACAAATCCCTGGTACCAGGTTAAGTGAAATGGCTGCTGCTCCAGGTTGATTAAGACACCTGGGGCCAATTAAGAACTTTCCAGAAGGCAGGGAGAAGGCTAGGTTGATTGGGACACCTGAAACCAATCAGGGGTTGGCTGAAACTAGTTAAAAGCCTCCCAGTCAGTCAGGTGGGGGTGCATATCAGGAGCTGTGGAAGGAAGTTGTGTTGTTGGAGAGGATGAGTAGTACACACCATATCAGGCACAAGGGAGGAGGCCCTGAGGTAAGGGTGAAGTGGAGTTTGAGGAAGCGAGGGCTGCTGTGGGGGAAGTAGTCCAGGGAATTGTACATGTCATGTTTCTAAAAGGTCAGCTGCCATAGCTGATACTATTGGGGTCCCTGGGCTGCAGCCTGGAGTAGAGGGTGGGCCTGGGCTCCCCCCCCACCTTTGCCCCCTGATTAATCACTGAGACTGGGAGACAACAGAGACTGTGCAAGGAAGGATAACTTCTCCTCACCTCCCTCGTTGGCTTATGATGAAAATGTCTCAGTAGACTCTGACCCTTGTCTCTAGAGAGAGAAGGGTTATGTGGATGGTCATAGTGAGCCTCGGAGGCTAGCGAAATCTGCCAGGAAACATGGGACCCATGGAGGCAAGGACAGAGCTTTGTCACACCAGATAAAGACAGTTTGTTGGAGAAGAGTCAACACAGCTTTTGTAAAGGGAGATCCATGTATTAGAATTATTTGAGAGTATCAGCAAGCACATGGACAAAGGTGATCCACTTGATAAAGCATTGTAGGGAGCCAGGGTGGCTTCCCTCCGAACCAGAGGGTAAAGAGCCACCCTCTCAGCCTGAGTGGGTGGGGCCAGACCAAGCTTATGCCAATCCCTGGAAGGGGAGAGGCGAGACAGGAAGTACAAAGGGCAGGGCCCTTTGCCCAGTGAGGAGAGCACCAGGGAGGGAGACAGATGCTGACTGCTCCCTCGCGATCCTGCTGCTGACCCAGGGGAGGCCTGGGGCCAGGAGGAACCTGACCGGGAGGAAGGCCTGTGGCGACCAGGACTGCTGGCCGCTGAGTACCCGGAGGACCTGGAGATGCCCGGCTGTAGCCCCGGCCAGCGTGAGCCCAACACAGAGTGGGAGCTGCCAGCAGCGAAATACCCGGACGAGCTAGAGGGACCGGAGAGACCCGCTTGAGAGACCGGGTAGGAAGTAGCCCAGGGGCAGAACTGCACTGTGGGGTGGATGTGTTTGGTCAGCGGGCGTGGACGGCCCCGCTAATCCAGCGGCAGGACCTTCGCCTCCCGTCACTGTCAGGGCCCTAGGCTGGAACACAGTGGAGTTGGGTGGGCCTGCGTTCCCCTACCCTGGCCAACCTGCCTTGGGTAGCAGAACTGTGCGCCACAAACCCATACCAGCGCTCCCCTGCCCGAGGGGCGTGCCGCGGACTTGTGCCGGCGCTCCCCTGCCTGAGGGGCGCGCTGCAGACTCGTGCTGGCACACCTTCCCCGCTAATTCCCCAGTGCCCGAAAGGTGTGACTAAGGCCTGCCAGTGGGACCATAGCTCTCCATCGCCCCCTAGGGGCTCAGAGGACCAACTGAAACCTGTCACAAGCATATTTGGACTTTCAGAAAGCCTTTGACAAGTTCCCATACCAAAGGCTCTTAAGCAAAGTAAGCCATCATGGGATCACAGGGAAGGTCCTCTCATGGATCAGTAACTGGTAAAACAGTAAAAGATAGGAAAGAAAGGATGGGAATAAATGATCTGTATTCACAGGGGTGAGAGGTAAATAGCAGGGTCCTCCAAGGATTTATACTGGGACAAGTGATGGTCAACATATTCATAAATGACCTGGAAAAAAGGATAAACAGTGAGGTGGAAAAATTTGCAGATGACACAAAATTACTCAGACAGTTAAGTCCAAAGCTGACAGTGAAGAGTTACAAAAGATCTCATAAAACTAGGTAAGCACTTCACAAAATGGCAGATGAAATTCAGTGTTGATAAATGCTAGCTAATTCACATGGGAAAACATACTCCCAACTACACATACAAAATAATGGGATGTCAATTAACTGTTACTCACTCAAGAAAGATTTCTGAGTTGTGGTTGATAGTTCTCTGAAAACATCTGCTCAATGTGCAGCAGCAGTCAAGAAAAATTAACAGAATGTTAGGAACCATTAGGAAAGATATATAATAAGAAAGAAAATGTCATAATGCCACTATATAAATCCATGGTATATGAACACCTTGAATACTACTTGCAGTTCTGGTCACCCCATCTCAAAAAGAGATATATTAGAATTGGAAAAGGTACAGCAAAGGGAAACAAAAATGATTAGGGGTATGGAACAGCTTCCTTATGACAAGAGATTAAAAAGACTGGTCTTACAAAACAGACGACTAAGGGGGAATATGATAAAGGTCTATAAAATCATGAATGGTGTGGAAGAAGTAAATAGGGAAGTGTTATTTACCCTTTCACATACCACAAGAAATATGAGTCACCCAATGAAATTAATAGGCAACAGGTTTATATACAAACATAAGTACTACTTCATACAATGTACAATCAACCTGTGAAATGTGTGTCCATTAGATGTTGTGAAAGCCGGGACCAGTTCTAGGCACCAGCAAAGCAAGCATGTGCTTGGGGCTGCACAATTCCAGGGGCGGCATTCTGGCCACCCTTTTTTGCCTGGGCAGTTGTGCTCTCGGACCTTGGGATGGCAAATTTTTTGCTTGGGGTGACAAAAAACCTAGAGCAGGCCCTGGTGAAAGCTAAAAGTTTAACTGGGTTCAAAAAAATAATTAGACAAATTCATACAGGATAGGCCCATCAATGGCTAGTAGCCAAGAAGGTTAGGGACACAGCTCCATTTTCTCAGACTGCCAGATGTTTGGACTGTGGCAGTGAATGGCAGTGAATGGATCACCTGAAATTGCCCTGTTGTGTTCATTCCCTCTGAAGCATCTGTCACTGTCCACTAGACAGGATACTAGGCTAGATGGTAGGCATTGGGTCTGACCCAGTATGGCCATTATTATGTTCTTACTGAAACCTGCTGGAACTTGGTTTGCACTATTGGAACGGTAAAATCAATTGTTATAAACTAAATAGGAAGGATCAAGTGGTTAAAGGGGGAAGGGAAGTAGCACTCTATCAAAAATGACATGATTTTTTCCGTCACTGTCAACTCAGATGTAATGTCAGCATGAGACCTCTAGCATATGTCACTAAAATTGAAGTCCCCCATGATCAAAGTTTTCTTGTTTCCCTGTACATTGTAGATAGGGAACAGGAAGACTGCTTCCTTATGTACCTACTGTGATTTGGTGGTCTGCAGCAACAAATACCCCATCTTGTGCTTTATCTGTTAGGACATTGATCCATAAGTATTCAAGATCATTTTCTTCTGAGTTATCAGTCACTCAGAAACAGGTGATGCCATTTTTGACACAGTGCCACTCCCACTATCCTTTTGCCCACTTGATCCTTCCTAAATAGGTTATAACCATTGATTTTGTAAAGGGAGAAAAGTTTTGCAGAAAAGGATGTAGGGGTTACAGTGAACAAGAAGCTGGATATGAGTCAACAGTGTGTCCTTGTTGCTAAGAAGGCCAATGGCATTTTGGGATGTATATGTAGGGCTGTTGCCGGCACCCAGTGCCGAGAGGCTGAACAACAGCTTGAGTTGGTTCGTTACCTGGTGTGCTACACCCAATTATCACAACGGGGTGGAGAAGCAGAAAAGTTTATTTGAAGCTTCAAATAGGTACAGGGAGATTTTAATCTCAAATCCTATACACAGAGCAGGAAGTTACACAGGCTTTTATACATCCTTTTTCCCAGCATACTTATCCAATAGCAAGCTGCCCCAAGTATCCATATAGCCAGCCAATCCAGTTCCCAGCTAGTTCCCTGGTTCTCCGTATCATTTGTTAAACTATACATAAAGCTGCTTTATTCAGCATTGTTCTTCCATATCTCCCCTGTTTGGCCTTGCTTAGTTTCAGGCAGTCTGACTCTGCAGCATATTGTTGCAGATCCTCAGCATAACTGCTGTGTGTGCCTCCAGGCGGGGGGGCCAAGAACACTTGGGCCTAGTACGCAGAGCTGCTGCGAGTGCCTCCAGGCGCGGGGGGGGGGGGGGCAAGGACACCTGGGCCTAGTGCGAGGGGGCTTCATCGACACTCGTGGTCTTCCATCCCCTCGAGTTACCTAGTGGCCATGCCCCAGTGTCCCCAACAACTCCCCCCCTTTGAGCACACTCAACAACCTTGGCTCTGAGTTTTCTCACTTGGGCTACTTATTTCTTTACAATAGGACTTTGCTCTTTGTGATAGCCCTGAAAAGAATGACTTATTAACTTTTGCAAAAGGGCCCTAACACATGAGACTGCACAGCATAATACCAGTAATACAAGCAATACAGGAAAGAGAATTTTCAATAGCAGGCTAAATAAACCACCAAGCCAAGATGACAAACCCCACCTGAAAACAAGGTTTGCAACCAATCATTCTCTGGGGCAGTATAGGCAACCTGTGCTCTGGCTCGGGCATGGGCCTCAGCCTGTACCACCTTTTCATAGATCTCATAACTGCTATCATTTACATATACACAACATCGGGGCTCGACGAGGGCACAAACCCTTTCTTGGGATGCCAAGAGATAGTCCAAACCCAGCCTGTTTTGGAGGGAAAAGTACCTCTTTATTTAATGTTTTTACTGCTGACCCTAAATCACTAACCGAGTCCTCTAACTCTAAGGCAACTTTCTCAAGTACCATCTGCAGCCTTACAGTATAGCAGCCTATGCATGCCATGGCTGGTCCGGAAACCAGTGGCGCTATTCCCAGTACAGAGCACCCTACAAGCTTCTTGGTTGTGAGGGGATTCTTCATCTTGCCCTCCAATGCCTTAGTCAGTCGCCGCAGGGTTTTATCTCGTGACTCAACAGAGGTGTCTCGGGCATTTCTAATCTTTCCTTTGGGCAGTGTGGCAGTTATGGAAAGATGAGGAACTCCATGAGCTATATAACAGCTACCTGTCCAGTTGGCTGGCAGCACCTTGTAAGCCTTTCAGCCACATACAAAATAGTGACCCTGTAGGGCCCAGTAAGGACTGTTTCTTAAGGGGATTCCTGGGATATTTAAGGCTGCTTTGGCTGCTTTTTTAAACAATTTATATGCCCCTAAGGGGGCATCTTATTTTTTTGATTGGGTACAAGTGGGGGCATTTCTAATTGTGCTGTTCAAATTACACTCACCATAGGGACCACTACAAACCCACCATTGGCTTGCTACATTAGAGATGTTAACTGGATGGCAAGTTACATTTCCAAACCCCTCTTTTGTGGTAAGATTATTTGTAAGAGTTTCCCTAAAAGGGGAGGAACTATTACACCCACATTGTTGGCCTCCCCTGTTGGTCTTTATCCAATACCCATCAGCCCACTGTGTAATAACACAAGAGCTTTTTCCCACAGGATGCCCATAGTGATCAGATTGGTTTCGGGTAAAACATAACACTCCCTCAGTGAGTACTGCAACTGAATACTCCTGGTCCTGATAGGTGGCCTGCTGTAAAGAGGTCTTATTCCAGAACGGCGAATCCATTCTTTCCTGCTCTTTGGTGGTGGCTAATTCTGCTAGGGTCAGGGGCAGCATGTCAAGGGGCATTCCCGTTTTGGGGGACAGTGGAGTCGGAGCATATACCCAACAATCAGTCTGGTTTGTTAAATTAGCAACATGGTGGGCAAGCGAAACAAAGGAGTTATGCTCCCAATATGCACAGTTTGGAAATACCAATACAGAGAATAACAATGTTACCCAATTAATTATTACTAGAGTTTTTCCAACCCAGGGTCTCCAGTACCTGGGTGGGCCCATTTTAGCATTAAGGTGCCCGCTATTTGTGTCTTTTAAACAGTAGCTTTAGCCCGAGATCATCACTAGATGAGGAGTCAGCAGTTTGGACGGTCCACTCCTCTGCTGACGAGGGGGCGGGTACTGCCTTCAGACGAGAGTGATGGATCCAGTTCTTGTGTCCCTCGATCTTTGCCATTGTTTGGGAGATCAGCAGGATGGTATAGGGTCCTTTCCACTTTTCCTGGAGAGTTTCGTCTTTCCAGGTGCGAACAAGCACAGAGTCACCGGGCTTTAAGGAGTGGACGGGAGTGTCCAAGGGGAGAGGCTGGGAATTCTTGGTATACCTGTGAAGAGACAAGAGAACAGCAGACAGGGAACACATATACTGTGACAAAAAACCATTACCCAACTCCCATTCCCCTGACAGAACCGGGGTGCCATTCATAGGTCATGCCCTTCCAAACATAATTTCAAAGGGACTGAGCCCTAATCTACCCTTTGGGAGAACGTGGATACGGAGTAGGACGAGGGGCAAAGCATCAGGCCATCGCAGTGAGGCTTCTTGGCACACTTTTGAGAGATGCCGTTTAAGGGTCTGATTGGTACGCTCCACTACACCACTGGCTTGCGGTCTCCAGGGCGTATGGAGTTTCTAGGGGATCTGTAAGGCATGTGAGATGCTTTGAATGATTTTTGACGTGAAGTGTGTCCCATTGTCAGATTCCATCCACAGGGGGAGTCCAAAGCGAGGAATGAGCTCCTTAACAAACTTGAGGGCCACTGTCCTGGCAGTGCAGTTACGGCATGGGAAGGTTTCTGGCCATCCGCTGAACCGATCCACTAAGACAAGGAGATATTTGAACCCTTGGGTCTGGGGAAACTCAGTAAAGTTTATTTGCCACCCTTGTCCAGGGCCTGGAGTGGGTTCGAGGGCAGCTGGTGGCACAGGATGTCCCGGTCGGGGGTTATTCTTTTGGCAGACTAAGCAGTCCGCTTGTACGTGGGCAGACAGGGGTCGGAGTCTGGAAGTGAAAGTATTTTCCCATTAGTTGGATAAGTGCTTCCCTGCTAGCATGAGTGATTTGATGTAGTTTCTGCAGCACTGACGGGATTAGGCCCTTTGGTAAGAAGACCTTCCCTTCTGGGGAATGGAGCCATCCCTCCTTTTCCCAGAGACCGAGTTTGTCAGTTAGCCGTCTCTCCTCCCCAGAGTACTGAGGGGTTGGAAGCTCCCCTACTGATGGGATAAGGGCATGCATATGGGCGTTCTCTGTCTGAGGGGATGGCAGGGTGGCAGCATGCTTAGCCTCTCTATCTGCCCGGGCATTACCTCTGGCCACATCTTGATTCTCCCTTTGATGGGCTTTACAGTGTACCACCGCCACTTCCAAGGGAAGTTGTACGGCTTCTAGGAGCTGGAGGATTTGGGGCCCCGTACTTGACTGGGGAGCCTTGGGCTGTCAGCATTCCCCTTTGCTTTCATAGGCCAGCATGAGCACGCAGCACACCAAAAGCATACTTTGAATCAGTAAAAATGTTAACCCGCTTTCCTTTTGACAGTTTAAGTACAAGGGTCAGGGCTATTAGTTCAGCAAGCAGGGCAGAGGTCCCAGCAGGCAAACCTTCAGCTTCCACAGTGTCATGGAGGGTCACAACAGCATAACCCGCCCTCCTTTGCCCATCTATTACAGTACTGCTACCATCAGTGTACCACTCATAATCTGCAACTGGGAGGGGTACATCCTTTAAATCCGGACGGCTGGAGTACTGGACATCTATGATCTCTAAACAGTCATGTTTCTGTTCCTCTGTTTCTGGCCAGAGAGTGGCTGGGTTAAGGGAGGGGCAAGGCTGTAAGGTGACTTCAGAGTTCTCTAACAGCTTAGCCTGGTACCGAGCAATCCAAGCCTGGGTGAGCCAAAGCCCTCCCTTTGCATCCAATAAGGCTCGGACCATATGGAGAGTACAGATTTGCATAACCCCTCCCAATGTTAGCTTCTCGGCTTCCTCAAGCAATAGGGCAGTAGCTGCGACCGCCCGTAAACATGCCGGCCAAACCTTTGCAACCTGATCCAATTGCTTAGACAAATAAGCCACCGGACGTCTCCATGCTCCTAACAGCTGTGTGAGCACTCCCAGGGCCACCCCCCTTTGTTCATGTACATACAACTGAAACGGCTTAGAGAGATCCGGCAGGCCCAGAGCCGGGGCTTCCATCAATTTTCTTTTCAGGATTTTAAATGCCCTGTCAGCCTCTGGGGTCCAATAGAAGGGGTCATGATCTGCTCCTTTTACACAGTCATACAGGGGTTTAGCCCACAGTCCAAACTCTGGGATCCATATCCTGCAAAAGCCTGCCATACCCAGAAATGCCCTGAGCAGCTTATGGTTACTTGGGGTAGGAACTTGTCAGATAGCTTCCTTTCTTTCGCTTGAAAGCTGACGCTCCCCTTGCCGTATGTGAAACCCGAGGTACCGTACCTCTGGGAGGGCAATTTGAGCCTTACTCCGTCCTACCCGATATCCCCAGCGTCCAATAAAATTCAGGAGGCTCACGGTGGCTTTAAGGCAGGGGGTTTGGCCCACAGTGGCAATTAACAAATCATCTATATACTGCAGAAGGAGGGCCTCCTCATTATCCCACTCCTCTAGGTTCCTGGCCAGAGCCTGGCCAAAGAGGGTGGGGGATTTTTTAAATCCCTGGGCCAACACTGTCCAGCAAAGTTGCTTTTTAAACCTTTTTCGGTCCTCCCACTCGAAGAAGAAGATCTCCTGTGACGGGGTGGCAACTTGGATAATAAAGAAAGCATCTTTCAGATCAAGGACTGAAAAATGGGTATACTGTCCCCCTATAGAAGCCAATAAGGTATACGGGTTAGGGACAAGAGGGTGCAGAGTCTTAACCCATTCACTGACTGCCCTTAGGTCCTGTATCAGCCGATACGTACCTTCAGGCTTCTGTATGGATAGAATGGGAGTGTTCCAGGCTGACTGACATTCCTGGAGAATACCATACATTAGGAATCTATCTATAGTTTCCTGTAAACTTTCTCTGGCTTCCCTCTTGATTGGATACCGTTTTACTTGCACTGGGCCTTTCCCTGGTATGAGCTGAATAGTAATGGGGGTCTGGTGGGTGGCCTTTCCTGGAATCCCTGATGCCCACACAAGGGGGTACACCTGGTCTTCCCACGGGCTCCATTCTGGGCCTTGCAGGCTGAGGGCTCAACTGCAAGGGTCATGATCCATGCATTCTCAGGGGGTAAGGTAAGGGTTATTTCATCCTCAGTAAAATGCAGGGTGATACCGAGGTGACAAAGTAGATCCCGTCCCAGCAGAGGTGTTGGACACTCAGGGAGGTATACCAGCTTCTGGGATATAGTCCTTTTTCCCAAAGCACATTCCACTGGGGCATACACTGGGCACTTGGTGTCCCTGCCTGTGGCTCCCACCACAGTAAGGGAATCTGCTACTGGCAACTGAAGAGGCTGATTTACGGCAGTTCGGGCCGCTCCAGAGTCCACTAAAAAAATCTATTTCTGAGCTTCCCACCCGCATCTTTACTCGGGGTTCTGGGGGTAGGGTGGTCCATCTCCCCTGACACCCCTATTCCTGTTCTGCCATCGCCATCATAGGGGAACCCCCCTTTTCTTTCCTCTTTGGGCACTCATTTTTCCAGTGTCCCTCCTGTCGACACAGGGCACACTGGTTGCGACCCAGTCGTCTCTCCTGAGGGCCCGGATGGTTGCGTCCACGGCCCCTTCCTCCCCGGCCACTTCTCTTAGTGCCGGCCTGTACCACTGTTACCATCAATCTCACTTGCTTTCTCTCCTTCTCTGTCTCTCTCAGACTATAAGCTCGGTTTGCAGTCTCTAAGATTTGTGCCATGGTCATGCCCATTAAATCCTCCTTTTTTTTTTGTAACTTTCTCTTAATATCAGGGGCTGCTCTGCTCGTAAAAATTCCCTTAATAATTGACTCAGTTGCCTGATCATCGGGGTCTGCATTAGTGTTCTGTAGAATGGTGTCCCGAATACGCTGTAGAATGGCCCCTGGGCTTTCTTTTAAATCCTGCATTACTTCATATGGCTTTGCCCAATTATTATGTTGGACAGCTGAGTGATGGAGTCCATGCAAAAGCAACTCCTTATAGGAGGTCAGGCGGGTCATATCCCTTTGATCATTTGTATCCACCTGGGGTCTGCTCGGGGGACTTACAAGGTGTGGGTGTAGGGACCGAAGGGGACACCGGCTCTGCCATTACAGTGGGGGTGGGGGTCTGGGGACTAACATTAGCTGCTACCGAACCAGTCGGAGTCAGATTACAGTGCTGTAAAATATCTGGTCGAGTACGTAAAGTCAGAAACAAATGCGCATACATATGTTCATTCCATTTACCCATTCACTGACAAAACAAAACTAATTGGAGGATCATGTTGTAATTAATTGACCCTCCTGGTGGCCACCACTCCTGGTCCTCTAGTTGATATTGAGGCCAGTCAACTGTACAGAATCATTTTAATTGGCTCTTAGTCATTGGATCCGCACCAAACACCTTCCAGTTTGCTAGAATGCACTCTAGGGGCGTACACTGTGCCCTAACCCCTGAGCTCTGTCCCATACCTACAGGTTAACTCTGGGCGTCCCCAGGTTCCAACAGAGCATACAATCCGGATTTCAAAAGGTTCCTACCTTATCCAAGGGACCAGTTCTTCACTGTTGTCCACCACAGCTGCTTCTCCACTATATGAGTGCGTTGCACCATTGTGCCCTTCGGGGTTGATCAAATCGCGTCTCCTCCGAGGCCCCGGTGAACTCACCGGTGCGCACTGGGCGTCGGTTCTCGCCACAGTCCTCGACCTCCAGAAAGGGTCCAGGCAAGGCTAAATTGCAGCCTCGTCGCCCACCCAGGGACGCCAAAAGCTGTTGCCGGCACCCAGTGCCGAGAGGTTGAACAACAGCTTGAGTTGGTTCGTACAGGGTTACCTATTTGAAGCTTCAAATAAACTTTTTCAAATAAACACCCTGTTGTGATAATTGGGTGTAGCACACCGGGTAACAAACCAACTCAAGCTGTTGTTCAGCCTCTCGGCACTGGGTGCCGGCAACAGGGGCATTGCCAGCAGATCGAGGGACGTGATCGTTCCCCTCTATTCGACATTGGTGAGGCCTCATCTGGAGTACTGTGTCCAGTTTTGGGCCCCACACTACAAGAAGGATGTGGAAAAATTGGAAAGAGTCCAGCGGAGGGCAACAAAAATGATTAAGGGACTGGAACACATGACTTATGAGGAGAGGCTGAGGGAACTGGGATTGTTTAGTCTGCGGAAGAGAAGAATGAGGGGGGATTTCATAGCTGCTTTCAACTACCTGAAAGGGGGTTCAAAGAGGATCTAGACTGTTCTCAGTGGTAGCTGATGACAGAACAAGGAGTAATGGTCTCAAGTTGCAGTGAGGGAGGTTTAGATTGGATATTAGGAAAAACTTTTTCACAAGGAGGGTGGTGAAACACTGGAGTGCGTTACCTAGGGAGGTGGTGGAATCTTCTTCCTTAGATATTTTTAAGGTCAGGCTTGACAAGGCCCTGGCTGGGATGATTTAGTTGGGGATTGGTCCTGCTTTGAGCAGGGGGTTGGACTAGATGACCTTCTGAGGTCCCTTCCAACCTTGATATTCTATGATTCTATGATTTTAACATTCTAATTCTGTGTATCATCCCACCAGTTTTCACTAACCCCAACTAAATACAATTTATGCTCATAAATGAGAAATTCCAGTTCCTCTTGTTTGTTACCCAGGCTCCTAGCATTGGTGTCCAGGAATAATATTTAGAGGCACAGGTTTGCCCTAAAACTCCAGATCCAAATAGCACTAAATTTTGGTAAAGCTTGAATCTGGATCTGAATTTAGTGGCTCAGATTATTTTTAAATCTGTCTGGGCCATGGATTGTTACATAAACCAAGTTTGGGTTTTCCTCTCCAAATTTTTTCACTGAGAATATATTTTGACTTTATAAAAAGAATTACAACAGTATCTTCACATCTGATTTTCTTTTCAAGATATCATCTTTTAATAGATTTATTTGTTGCTTAGCTGATGGACAGATGAAGATGCACAATCTTTCCCTCTTATTTTTAAAGGAAAAATTATAAAACAGTCATCTCAATGTCCTCTAAAAACTCAAAACTTTTAAAATTTTCATATGGTGCATTTAGTCTGCTGAGAGGAGAAATTGCCTGGCAAACAAGTTGAATTTTTAAAAAGAAAATAAGTCTATCATGCTAAACTAAGCTGGTTTATTAAGTTGATTATCTTAATTGGAATCCATACAGGAAATAAATTAAGATATTTCATGGCTCATATTTGTGATGGGGGGTCTCTATTTTGAAATATTAAGAACCTAATTTGTAGCTGGATTCTGTGACTGTGTTTACAAAGCTAGTGGATGCATCACTTGGTTCATAGAAAAGTCTCTGTTAGATGCTGATACCCTTACTCAAACTGAATAGCAAATCAGAATTTAGCCCTGTTTCTACCAATCAGTTGGCAATTGTATGTGCAAACCCAGTAGTTAGAACTGTGATTACCTGATTTCTACATATAAATGTCAGGATCTGTTCATGCAAATGGCTATACCTGCATAATGTGTGAAATCACAGATAATGTGACTAAAAATGTGACCCCAGTGTTTGCAGTCATGAGTCTCAGACAGTGTGTTCTTACCCAGTAAATGACAGAATATTGAGCTTGGGAGGGGATTTAGCCTCCAGTGCTCAGAGCTCTGACAAACAGTTGAAGCACCTACAGTAAAATCATATCAGTCTTCTATGGATGCACAAAAGGGATAACAGTTTTGATAAAAAAAAAAAAGGAAATAACAGATAAAAAAGGATAAGAACTCTACAGCTTTTAATTTCCTTTCAGCTTTTTCTTCTTGTCAAAACTGTTGCTAAATTTAATATTCTTTAAAAAAAAAAAAAAAGCAAATGGCAATTTTTCTCACCTTTATTGGTTGAATCATTTAAAACTCAGTTGGACAAAGATGACACAAGGAGGGAATAATCTTATATTGTTATGGGGAGGGACTAGGTGACTAGACTGTCTTTTTTTTTTGTTTCTAAAGGACTCATTCTCCTCTCCCTTACACTGGTGTAAATCGGGAGTAGTTCTGTTGAGATTAATGGAGAGTTCAGCTCATTTAACACTGGTGTGAGACGGAATCTGGTGTAATGAGTCTCTGACTCCTTTGAAAGTAGTTATAGAAATAGTGCTCATTCTGGGAGCGGAGTTTAGTTACACAGGAAGCAGACTCCAGTGGCTAGAGTGCTAGCCTGTTCAATTTCCTGCATTGTCACAGACTGCCTTTGTGACCTTGAGCAAGTCACCTACTCTTTCTGTGCCTCAGTTACCCCTATCCCCCAGGAGTAACGTTAGGATAAATACACTAAAGATATTGAGGTGCTCAGTTAGTACAGTAATGGGGATACATATAGGTATCGAGGCGGGCGGGGGGGAAATGGGGAGACTGAGGAAGAGGTTGTGCAGGTTGTTCCTATAAGCTGTATAGGAAAAAGGCTTATTTACTGAGTGAGTTGATGGAAGAGAGACAATTATCACTTCATCTGTAAATGAAGTGAAATGCTGCTTTAGGGAATGATTGTGTTAGAGTCTAATCGAATACTGACTTATGTATAAAAAATGGCTAATGGAGAGTATTTATAGTGTAGCCAAATTTTATGTCCTTCTGGAAAACAGAACTAAGATGTGGTGGTTGTTCTAAATATGTACAGGTCAAATCTCATCAATTTCAATTGAAACTGCATAATATGTTGTGTGGCAGTAATTATCTTCAGTGCATTTCAGACAGAAGTTCATGTCCTCTATGAGCGTCAGCTAATGACACACAGATGTAGACTGGTGTATCTTAATATACCTAGATTCATTTACAAAGTATGGGTTGAGCTTTACATAGGTGGAATTCATGCTGAATATGACAGGAGTTATGTCTATGCAAGGACTTCAAGATTGGCCTCTGTCCTTATGCATTTTATTGCAGGATCAGGGCCTATGTCCTTTGTAAAACAGATATTCAGAAAGTTATGAAACACTTATGAAAAAAAGGTCCCAAAGGACAAATGCTGTTGACAGTGCTTCAAAAATCTATCTTCCTTTTTTTAAAAAAAAAGGAATCACTTTTTCTCTGATAAACAATTTTGTAACTCTATGGAATATACCAGTGGATAGGTAATTATAACTTCAGGTTCCACAGTGATATTGCATGTGGTAAATGCCACACAGGAAATGAACAAAGAAATGAGATTATATTAGACATAAAGTGTAAAGAGAATATCTTAAAACCACTCTTTGAAATTGACTCCCCAGTCTCTATTTCATAATTTTATAGTCCTAGTTATAACATTTGGAAAAATGACTTCCAAGTTATTGTTTTATGTAAAATATTCACTCTAATGGGTTCAGTAGCTTTGACTCTATGAATATCAATATTTTATCACCCGTGCTCTGTAGGATTTTTTGTTAGCTTTCTTTGCTTAAATGATAGGTTATAGGGTTGGAGAGCACTGCAGTAATAGATTTTGCTGCTTATTGTTGTTTGCTCATTTTAAAGTAACCTCAATTGATGGTACACTGGAAAGTGCTTTAAGCTGCATTGTAACTTAACAAGGAATCTTGCAAAGAGGCTCAGAAGTCTGGGACATGTCCTGTAATAAAACTGCAGCAACTGTCATCTCCATAGACGTCAGATGGCTTAGAAGAAGGAGAATACAGTAGGGGTTTCAAAACTCCAGAGTTCTAGTCACACCTCTGGTACTAACTATGACTAACCTTTGATACTTAGTATTCATATAGCACTTTGCAAACACAGCATAGGTAGGCCTCAAAATTATCCTGTGAAATACAATAGGTAAACACCATTATTCATGTTTTATTGATGCAAAAACTAAGGGCTTGTCTAAACAAACATTTAGTTTGTGACAAGCTGGGATAAAAATCTACCCCACGCTAGCCTGTCAGGTCCACGTGTACCCTCCTGCCACTCACTAACAGTTCCCTAGTGTCCTCTGATCTATCTTACTTTGAAATAGAAGTGCACTAGGAAATTGTTTGGTTGTGTGTCTGCAATTAGACACCTATGGCTGGCCTCTGCCAGATGACTCGGCTCAGGCTGCAGGGTTGTTTAACTGTAGTGTAGACATTCCAGCTCAGACTGCCGCCTGAGCTCTGGGACCTGGAGCTCGAGCTCTAGCCCGAACGTCTATATCTCCATTAAACAGCCCCACAGCCCAAGCCTTTAGAGCCCAAGTAAGCTGCCATGGGGTTTTTAATTGCAATGTAAACATACCCTGAGCACACAGCAACAGAGTCCACAGGAACACTTAGTGCACAGCATACTACAGTGGGGTAAATGTACATCCCAGCTTGCCACAAACTAAATGTTTTTGAAGACAAACTCTGAGTGTAGCAAGGCAGTCCGTTCTTTTTAAGGGCAGCTGGGGTCAAGGTTTGGCCTCCTCCAAGGTTTGGCCCTTTTCAGAATAGACATGCTGGGACATGTAGGGTACATCTTTCAAAAGTGCCAATGTGACTTAGAAGTCTAAATCCCATTCTTTTCCTTAGCATATTCTCAACATGTCAGGTGGCATGTGCCCAGGATTCATCACCAAATTTGGTCCACTGGTTGGATCATTAGCTTCTCCGGCCCGGGTGCTGATGGGGAGTGTGATGTGAATACTGATCCATGCCCCTCTAAGTTCCATTGACTTCAGGGGGAGACTTTTAAAGACACAAAATGCGGACAAGAAAAATCCAGTGGAAATAGTGTACCTGGACTTTCAGAAGGCTTTTGACAAGCCTTTTCAGAAGGCTTTTGTCCCTCATCAAAGCCTCTTAAGCAAAGTAAGCAGTCATTGGATAAGAGAGACGGTCCTCTCATGGATCAGTTAAGATAGGAAACAAAGGGTAGGAATAAATTCAGTTTTCAGAATGTCCAGATATAAATAGTGGTGTCCCCTAGGGCTCTGTACTGGGACCAGTGCTGTTCAACATAGTCATAAACAATCTGGAAAAAGGGGTAAACAGTGATGTGGCAAAATTTGAAGGCAATACAAAATTACTCAAGACAGTTAAGGGCAAAGCAAACTGCGAAGAGTTACACAGGGATCTCACAACACAGGGTGACTGGGCAACAAAATGGCAGATGAAATTCAATGATGATAAATGCAAAGTGATGCACACTGGAAAACATAATCCCAATTGTACATTCAAAATGATGGTCTGATTTAATAGTTACCACTGTTGGACCTTATTCAGTCACTAATTTACCATTGAGCCAAGGTGGGCTTAGGTCCAATCCCCTTGCCAGTGATGAGTGGCCATTACAGACTGCAGTTTGCCCCAGGGAAAAGGGGCTAGATGACCACTGAGGTGAGGTGGGCTTAGGCCGTTAGGGTTCCCCTGGGATGGGAGACCCAGAGAGTGTGGGGACACTGCTGTGGGGCAGCACCCCAAGATAAGGGGCACCAGGGTCTGGGTGGGATGCAGTACCTGAAGTGCTACAAGTGGTGGGGATTCACAGGAGCAGGTACCGACAGGGAGACACCAGCCAGTAGGAGGTGCTCCAAGGCTGGAATTGAGCTAATTCCCAGACTGACCAGCAGGAAGCACCGCGCCAGTGAGTTGGCACTCTGCTACAGGGGGTTAGGATAAAGGTCTATAAAATCATGACTGGTGTGGAAAAAGTGAATAAGGAAGTGTTATTTACTCCTTCTCATAACACAAGAACCAGGGGTCACTCAATGAAATTCATAGGCAGCATGTTTAAAACAAACAAAAGAGGTACTTCTTGACACGATGTACAGTCAACCGGTGGAACGCAGTGCCAGGGGATGTTGTGAAGGCCAAAACTATAACAATATTCAAAAAAATAGTAGATAAATTCATGGTGGATAGGTATATGAATGGCTGTTAGCCAAGATGGTCAGGTATGCAATCTCATGCTCTGGGTGTCCCTAGCCTCTGATTACTAGAAGCTGGGAGTGGATGACGGGGGATGGGTCACTCCATGATTGCCTGTTCTGTTAATTCCCTCTGAAATACCAGGCATTGGCCACTGGAAGACAGGACACGGGGTAGATGGACCATTGGTCTGACTCAGTATGGCCATTCTTATGTTCTTAAATTGAAGCTAGGTACCCAGCTGTCATTGAGTTTCAGTGGGAGTTATACATCTAAGTGACCTTTGTACCATTGAAATTCTCCCCCTGACAGTCAATGGAACTTAGAAGCCTAAGTCATTTAGGCACTCTTGAAACTTTTACCCATATTTCCCTGAGGGATCTGGGGCATAGTAGTTCCCATGTGGGGAGGGGGGTCAAGGATCAGTCACATGACCACCCATAATATGTAAAGGAAGTTTGTGGCTCAGTATGAAATCAGAGAAAAGGGAGAAAGATTTCTGGTTGAGTCACTCCATGGTGTCTGTTCTGGGAGAGCAGATTGGGACTAAGCTTTCCACTGAGAGAGCTGGAGCGCAGCTGGGAAAGGGCCTGGTGTGAAGGCTAAGATGAAAATACTGAAAAGATCTTCAAAGAGGGGCTCACATTCTGGGGGGAATACAGAGGAATGCTGGGCCTGGGAAACCATGACAGGTAAGCTTGCGTGGCTAAGGGGGACAGTCTGAATATATACGGTTACAGGTCTGGGATCTGTCGTAGAGGCAGGGTACAGGTCTCCCCTATGGTGCTACCCCAATCAATCAGGACAGGAAGGGATCTGACAGCTCCCAGCAGACTGGAAGCAGAGCCCAATGGAAGGGCTAAAGACCATTGTTGAAGAGGCCCACACCTTCAGAGGAAGGGTCGTGCCCCAGCAAAAATCTGGGGCAGAATTTCTTCATTTGTGTTTCATTTAAATGTTTATACTCTGGAAGGGGTGAACTTTGTGCCTTAGCTGGAGGGCTAAGTCCTCTCAGTGCCAGCAAAGCACTGAAGATTCCTGCATAAGAGCCTCCTAACCAGGGGACAGCTGACAGCAATAGAGAACAGAGACAGTGCCCAGTACTGAGTTAGGTAAACAACTGCCACACTGAGATACAAACAGGTTAAAGTGGATTAGGCCTGCTATTAAGATTCAGGAGACCTGGGTTTTGACCATGATTTTCCATGAAACCTTGGGTAAGTCACTATACTCAGAATTTTTGGAAGCATTCTCCCTTTGTGTGGGAGTACAGGATTTCCCAGAGACAAAACACCAGGAGCATCCCCTCCACATACAAAACTTCCCTTTCCCCAAGTATTAGTTGATTAGTATCCATAGTGCTGGATGGCTGCTGCCTCCTTTTTTCACAGGCTTTTGCTCTTCAGTTGTGCTGTATGATGATAATTTGCAAATATTTTCTGTATGCAAGATGCCATAGAAATATATGAAACACCACTGTAACATCTATATTTAATTGGGACAGATTCATTATTGGAACATCTTTCAGAAGATTGCTTTAGTTTAATGATAGTGTCATAAATATAAAGGGAAGGGTAAACCCCTTTGAAATCCCTCCTGGCCAGGGGAAAGCTCCTCTCACCTGTAAAGGGTTAAGAAGCTAAAGGTAATCTCGCTGGCACCTGACCAAAATGACCAATGAGGAGACAAGATACTTTCAAAAGCTGGGAGGAGGGAGAGAAACAAAGGGTCTGTGTCTGTCTGTAGTCGTCTTGGCCAGGGACAGAACAGGAATGGAGTCTTAGAACTTTTAGTAAGTAATCTAGCTAGGTACGTGTTAGATTATGATTTCTTTAAATGGCTGAGAAAAGAATTGTGCTGAATAGAATAACTATTTCTGTCTGTGTATCTTTTTTGTAACTTAAGGTTTTGCCTAGAGGGGTTCTCTATGTTTTTGAATCTAATTACCCTGTAAGATATCTACCATCCTGATTTTACAGGGGGGATTTCTTTATTTCTATTTACTTCTATTTTTTATTAAAAGTCTTCTTGTAAAACACTGAATGCTTTTTCATTGTTCTCAGATCCAAGGGTTTGGGTCTGTGGTCACCTATGCAAATTGGTGAGGCTTTGTATCCAACATTTCCCAGGAAAGGCGGGGTGCAAGTGTTGGGAGGATTGTTCATTGTTCTTAAGATCCAAGGGTCTGGGTCTGTAGTCACCTAGGCAAATTGGTGAGGCTTTTTACCAAACCTTGTCCAGGAAGTGGGGTGCAAGGTTTTGGGAAGTATTTTGGGGGGGAAGGACGCGTCCAAACAGCTCTTCCCCAGTAACCAGTATTAGTTTGGTGGTGGTAGCGGCCTGTCCAAGGATAACGGGGGTAATATTTCGTACCTTGGGGAAGTTTTGACCTAAGCTGGTAAAGATAAGCTTAGGAGGTTTTTCATGCAGGTCCCCACATCTGTACCCTAGAGTTCAGAGTGGGGGAGGAACCTTGACAGATAGTCACTGATAAACAGAGTTTGGGAAGTCTTGGTCAAGAATGGCCAGTTTCTGGGGCTATCGGTCAAGAGACTGACTTTTCAATATTAACTGAGCATCACTGCTAGGTTTTTGCATGGATATGTCATATGGAGATAATGCTCTATGAACAGAACCTGTAATTCTTGCTCCGGCAAAACTCACTGGCTTCAATGGGAAGTTACCTGAGGAATGATAGAGGGGAAAAAAATGGATAGACCTTTAGAATCTGGCCCAATATTCATAACGTAGTGTGGCTAAGAATATTCCTTATAGAATACTTGAAGAAGATACCTAGCAGAACGTATAACTTAATTTTCAACTTATTAATATTTCATTGTATTTAAGTACTACAGTTACTTCTGCACATTGTTATGACATTGTTTCAAGGGAGGACTATAAAATCAGACATTTTGTGAAAGGCAATAATCCGTTAATGATGATGAACCTGGTGCTCAGGAAAAATGCCAGACTGGGTAATCCAAAAAAAAAAATGAAACTGATTTCAAAGGAAAGTTACAGTCTGGGCAGCAACAGTGAAAGCTTCCCTACAGTGCCCCAGAAATATACAACAGTGCTGACCTGAAAGGGAATACTTGTATATGGCCCTGATTCAGAGAAGGCATGTGTTTAACTTTAGGCATCTCTTCTAAGTCCTATTGATATCACTTTCCATTTCCAATCATTGGCTTCTCTGATAAGAGTAAATCAAGATGTTTCTGTATGTGCTGGTAGTTTAGTGATTTGGATACTGGTCCATAGGAACTGAGACCACCAATTCATTTCATATAGTCAACTGAAACAGCCCTTTTTCTGCTGCCTTCTATGACAGGGTGCAGGGAGTGAGTCGGTGAGCCGTCACTCTGACCACTTGGATGCTAATTAGTGCCCCAGGAGAAGCTGAGTGGTGTAATGATCTAATCAGGATAGTGGGTTTATGGTGGGATGAAAATCCAATTAGCCCCAGGTTGATAAAAGGGACACAGGAAAGAAGTGTCAGGAGGAACAGAGCTAGGTGAGTCTAGTAATATAGATGGGTCAGAGCTGGGAGATCTCTGTTCCCCTCACGTCATGTGGGCCTAAGAGGGGCCTAAGGCTCAGCAAATATTGTAAATAGGCAGGCGCCTGTGGGACTGTGGTGATATTAGTGAAGGGGAATTGAAATAAAGTTTCACTGAGCACACACCTGTGGAGTCTGTGCTGAGTCTGCAAGGAAACAGACAGGGGTGAAGTCAGGTCCCTGTTACACCTTCATCAGATTAAAACTATCAAACTTCTGATCCATCCAGTTCCCATGACCAACACACACCTACTATATAAATAAATAATAAAAATAAATTGAGCTGGTAATGCCATCTGTGGCCTGTTCCCATTTTATATTCTTACCACCCCAACCGCACCCCCAACCCTCGACACAGTGGTTATAGAGTTCCTGGTTCTCTGATGGCTAACCAGATCAGCCACACCATCACTGGTTCATTCACCTGCACATCCACCAATGTAATATATGCCGAGACTCATCAAGCCCTCGGATCACTACCCCTTCCTGCTTCTCCACGTGGGCACCAATGATACTGCCTAGAATGACCTTGAGTGGATCACTGCAGACTACGTGGCTCTGGGAAGAAGGATAAAGGAGTTTGAGGCGCAAGTGGTGTTTTCGTCCATCCTCCCCGTAGAAGGAAAAGGCCTGGGTAGAGACCGTCGAATCATGGAAGTCAATGAATGGCTACACAGATGGTGTCAGAGAGAAGGCCATTCTTTGACCATGGAATGGTGTTCCAAGAAGGAGGAGTGCTAGGTAGAGATGGGCTCCACCTAACGAAAAGAGGGAAGAGCATCTTCGCAAGCAGGCTGGCTAACCTAGGGAGGAAAGCTTTAAACTAGGGTCATCGGGGGAAGGAGACCAAAGCCCTGAGGTAAGTGGGGACGTGGGATACCGGAAGGAAGCACGAGCAGGAGAACACTAAAGGGGAGGGCTCCTGCCTTATACTAAGAAAGCAGGACAAACAGCAAGTTATCTCAAGTGCCTATACACAAATGCAAAAAGCCTGGGAAACAGGCAGGGAGAACTGGAAGTCCTGGCACAGTCAAGGAATTATGATGTGATTGGAACAACAGAGACTTGGTGGGATAACTCACATGACTGGAGTACTCTCATGAATGGATATAAACTGTTCAAGAAGGACAGGCAGGGCAGAAAAGGTGGGGGAGTTGCACTGTATGTAAGGGAGCAGTATGACTGCTCAGAGCTCCAGTATGAAACTGCAGAAAAACCTGAGTGTCTCTGGATTAAGTTTAGAAGCATGAGCAACAAGGGTGATGTCATGGTGGGAGTCTGCTATAGCCCACTGGATCAGGGGGATGAGGTGGATGAGGCTTTCTTCCGGCAACTAACAGAAGTTACTAGATTGCAGGCCCTGGTTCTCATGGGAGACTTCAAAATCACCCTGATATCTGCTGGGAGAGCAATACAGTGGTGCACAGATAATCCAGGAAGTTTTTGGAAAGTGTAGAGGACAATTTCCTGGTGCAAGTGCTGGAGGAACCAACTAGGGGCAGAGCTCTTCTTGACCTGCTTCTCACAAACCGGGAAGAATTAGTAGGGGAAGCAAAAGTGGATGGGAACCTGGGAAGCAGTGAACATGAGATGGTTGAGTTCAGGATCCTGACACAGGGAAGAAAGGAGAGCAGCAGAATATGGACCCTGGACTTCAGAGAAGCAGACTTTGACAACCTCAGGGAACTGATGGGCAGGATCCCCTAGGAGAATAACATGAGGGGGAAAGGAATCCAGGAGAGCTGGCTGTATTTTAAAGAATCCTTATTGAGATTACAGGGACAAACCATCCCGATGTGTAGAAAGAATAGTAAATATGGCAGGTGACCAACTTGGCTTAACAGTGAAATCCTTGCTGATCTTGAACACAAAAAAGAAGCTTACAAGAAGTGGAAGATTGGACAAATGACCCGGGAAGAGTATAAAAATATTGCTCAGGCATGCAGGAGTGAAATCAGGAAGGCCAAATCCCACTTCGAGTTGCAGCTAGCAAGAGATGTTAAGAGTAACAAGAAGGGTTTTTTCAGATATGTTAGCAACAAGAAGTCAAGAAATGTGTGGGCCCCTTACTGAATGAGGGAGGTAACCTAGTGACAGAGGATGTGGAAAAAGCTAATGTACTCAATGCTTTTTTTGCCTCTGTCTTCACGAACAAGGTCAGCTCCCAGACTGCTGCACTGGGCAGCACAGCATGGGGAGGAGGTGACCAGCCCTCTGTGGAGAAAGAAGTGGTTCGGGACTATTTAGAAAAGCTGGACGTGCACAAGTCCATGGGGCCAGATGCGTTGCATCCGAGAGTACTAAAGGAGTTGGCGGATGTGACTGCAGAGCCACTGGCCATTATCTTTGAAAACTCATGGCGATCCGGGGAAGTCCCAGATGACTGGAAGAAGGCTAATGTAGTGCCCATCTTTTAAAAAGGGAAGAAGGAGGATCCTGGGAACTACAGGCCAGTCAGCCTCACCTCAGTCCCTGGAAAAATCATGGAGCAGGTCCTCAAGGAATCAATTCTGAAGCACTTAGAGGAGAGGAAAGTGATCAGGAACAGTCAGCATGGATTCACCAAGGGCAAGTCATGCCTGACTAATCTAATTGCCTTCTATGATGAGATAACTGGCTCTGTGGATGAAGGGAAAGCAGTGGACATGTTGTTCCTTGACTTTAGCAAAGCTTTTGACATGGTCTCCCACAGTATTCCTGCCAGCAAGTTAAAGAAGTATGGGCTGGATGAATGGACTATAAGGTGGATAGAAAGCTGGCTAGATTGTCGAGCTCAACAGGTAGTGATCAATGGCTCCATGTCTAGTTGGCAGCCGGTATCAAGTGGAGTGCCCCAAGGGTCGGTCCTGGGGCCAGTTTTGTTCAATATCTTCATAAATGATCTGGAGGATTGTGTGGATTGCAGCCTCAGCAAGTTTGCAGATGACACTAAACTGGGAGGAGTGGTAGATACGCTGGAGGGTAGGGATAGGATACAGAGGGACCTAGACAAATTGGAGGATTGGGCCAAAAGAAATCTGATGAGATTCAACAAGGACAAGTGCAGAGTCCTGGACTTAGGACAGAAGAATCCAATGCACCGCTACAGACTAGGGACTGAATGGCTCGGCAGCAGTTCTGCAGAAAAGGACTTAGGGGTTACAGTGGACGAGAAGCTGGATATGAGTCAACAGTGTGCCCTTGTTGCCAAGAAGGCCAATGGCATTTTGAGATGTATACGTAGGGGTATTGCCAGCAGATTGAGGGACGTGATCGTTCCCCTCTATTCGACACTGGTGAGGCCTCATCTGGAGTACTGTGTCCAGTTGTGGGCCCCACACGACCAGAAGGATGTGGAAAAATTGGAAAACTTCCAGTGGAGGGCAACAAAAATGATTAGGGGTCTGGAACACATGACTTATGAGGAGAGGCTGAGGGAACTGGGATTGTTTAGTCTGCAGAAGAGAAGAATGAGGGGGGATTAGATAGCTGCTTTCAACTACCTGAAAGGGGGTTCCAAAGAGGATGGATCTAGACTGTTCTCAGTGGTACCAGATGACAGAACGAGGAGTAATGGTCTCAAGTTGCAGTGCAGAAGGTTTAGGTTGGCTATTAGAAAAACTTTTTCACTAGGAGGGTGGTGAAACACTGGAATGCGTTACCTAGGGAGATGGTGGAATCTCCTTCCTTAGAAGTTTTCAAGGTCAGGCTTGACAAAGCCCTGGCTGGGATGATTTAGTTGGGGATTGGTCCTGCTTTGAGCAGGGGGTTGGACTAGATGACCTCCTGAGGTCCCTTCTAACCCTGATATTCTATGATTCTATCATTGCCAGCAATGTCCCTCTGCTATGTACATCGGCCAAACTGGACAGTCCCTAAGTAAAAGGATAAATGGACACAAACCAAATATTAGGAATGGCAATATACAAAAACCTATAGGAGAACACTTCAAGCTCCCTGGACATAGAATAGCAGATTTAAAGGTAACCATCCTGCAGCAAAAAAACTTCAGGACCAGACTTTAAAGAGAAACTGCTGAGCTTCAGTTCATTTGCAAATTTGACACCATCAGCTCAGGATTAAACAAAGACTGTGAATGGCTAGCCAACTACAAAAGCAGTTTCTCCTCCCTTGTTGTTCACACCTCAACTGCTAGAAGAGGGCCTCACCCTCCCTGACTGAACTAACCTCGTTATCCCTAGCCTGATTCTTGCTTGTATATTTATACCTGCCTCTAGAAATTTCCACTACATGCATCCAACAAAGTGGGTATTCACCCATGAAAGCTTATGCTCCAATACATCTGTTAGTCTTTAAGGTGCCACAGGACACTCTGCCACTTTTACAGATCCAGACTAACATAGCTACCCCTCTGATACTTGACAGTTGGTAGAGAAACTGAAATACATTAATGGCAAAAAGCAAACTATACAGAAGACATAACCACACATCCACATGGGACAAGGAAAGCTATCTGGGGAGTACAAAATAAAACTAGTGCCAACAGCAACTCTGTCTGTTCTCAATGCCCCCTGTCACATCCCTATACCCTTTCTAGAGAAAGTCAAGGTGAAAGAATGAAAGATATGGGGTGTGACAAAGCTCTGTCCTTGCCTCCATGGGTCCCGCGTATCCTGGCAGATTTCACTAGCCTCAGAGGCTCACTGTGACCCTCCATGTAACCCTTCTTTCTCTAGAGACAAGGGTCAGAGTCTACTGAGACATTTTCATCATAAGCCAGCGAGGGAGGTGAGGAGAAGTTATCCTTCCTTGCACAGTCTCTGTTGTCTCCCAGTCTCAGTGATTAATCAGGGGGCAAAGGTGTGTGTGGGGGGGATCCTGGGCCCACTCTCTACTCCAGGCTCCAGCCCAGGGCCCTAATAGTATCAGGTATGGCAGTTGACCTTTTAGAACCATGACATGTACAATTCCCTGGACTACTTCCCCCACAGCAGCCCTCACTTCCTCAAGCTCCACTTCACCCTTACCTCAGGGCTTCCTTCCTTGTGCCTGATATGCTGTGTACTACTCAGCCTCCAACAGCACAACTTCCTCCCACGCTCCTGACATGCACCCCCACCTGACTGACTGGGAGGCTTTTAACTAGTTTCAGCCAGCCCTTGATTGGCTTCAGGTGTCCCAATCAACCTAGCCTTCTCCCTGCCTTCTGGAAAGTTCTTAATTGGCCCCAGGTGTCTTAATGGACCTGGAGCAGCTCCCATTTCACTTATCCTGGCACCAGGGATTTGTTTAGCCTGGAGCTAATATATCTATCTCCCACTACTTTTCTATAGCCATCTGGCCTTGCCCCGTCACAGGGGGTATTTCCCAGACAGAAGAACACCCGGAGTGGTGTGCAGAGATGATTGCAGTTCCAATGGTAAATTGCAGTTCCAATGGTAAATCCAGTTCTAATGGTAAAATGCATATTTATGTGGATCTCACACAACATAATAAAAGCATTTGCCAAGAAAGAGATGTGATTCCCACGCTTGATCAGACATTAGCTCAGCTCTCTGAAGCCAAAGTCATCTTAAGGTAAGCTGCTACAGCAGGCTCCTCTCAGAACCCCTGCTCATCAATCCCCATCTCCGTGTGCAGGTTGTGGAGTCCTCCTGGGTGCACCAGAGGTTGGTCCTGGCTGGTACCACCAGACTTGAAGACCTTCTGGACTACAATCAGAGGGATTGTGCAGACGCCGTGGCACTCAGCTAGTGCATGGTGCTGTCCACCCTGTGCAACCCCTGTCATGTGCTCCAGGAGATGAGGGCAGCCTTGCCTCCTGCTTCTCTCATTTTCCTCAAGAGCGTCCTGGAGGTGAGTGCTCCCTGCCCATCCCTGACCCCTGGTCTCTGGAACTTCCCATGCGGCCCCTACAGTTCAAGCCTCCCTGGCCAACCCCAACACACCACCTGGGCTGCTGCACAATATCCAGCTGGCCCACCTCTGAACCGAGCCCAGAGAACATCTGTATGTGATTGTTTTTTGTGTCCCTGCACTCTGTTTCCACAGCCCACTGCGAAAGCTCCTCCATGCCGTGAACATGGGCATGTACCTGGCATGGCTCACAAAATCCCCCCACACCTGACCTTTTTGCTGTGAGAGGGAGACCCTGGAGTACATCTACATAGGGTGCGTCAAGCTGCAGCCCCTTTTCCAGCTTCTCCAGAATCTCTTACTGAGGTTCTGGCTGCGCTTCCCCTACACACTTTGTCATTTATGCTCACCCTATCCATGGCCCCACAAAGTCACAGGACCTTCTTGTCAGCTTCCACCTGCCACTGGCCAAGATGGCCATTCATCATACCAGGAGAAGGCAGCTGGACAGAGGTGGTACTCTGCAGCTGTGGACCCTATTTCCGGTCCTTTGTTCAGTCATGTCTCTAGAAAGAGTTCCTCCAGGTGATGTCCATAGACTCTTTAGATGCTGCTGAGGAGCAGTCGGCACTGGCTGAGGTTCGCTGCTCAGTGTCCCCCTCTGGATCTCTGTTATTCAACCTTTGAGCTCACTCCCACTCCAGTTTTTTCATCTTTTGTCATTTTGTAGTCTGGGGCTAGTGGTTCATCCCCCTTAATTGAGTGGGCCTTTAGTTATGGGTCGGCCTAGACTTGCCTCCCCCAGTATTGCAAATAGTACAGCAGGCTTCTGGCAAATCCCCCTTGCTAAAGAATCTAAACCATTATCGACATTCATCACCCTCTTTGGAAGGTCCTGTTTCACTCATCTTCCATTCAGCTTATCTTCAGCATCAGAATATTTCCAAAAGAGAATCTTTCAGATCATGTCAGGTTTGCCTGGCATCCTTTGCCATGTAGATCATGTGTCAGTATAGAGCAGAGATAAAAAGGAACACCACGAGGGACTACATGGAGTTTTGAAATGCTTCCAGTGAACCAGCCTCACTCTGAAGGAGAAATGTGAATTTGGAAAGGAGTAGATAAAATTTGTAGGACACATAAATAGCAAATGGGGAATTTAGCTGGATTCAGACAAACTGAAGGCATTACTTGCAAACCTGAACCCCCAAAGATATTTCTTATATAAGAATATTCCTGGGCACGACAAATCATTTTGGAAAATTCTTAACCAATTTAGCTCCTCTAACAAAACTCTTAAGAGAACTTCCTTTTAATGATCACAATATATGGATCTGGGATAGTCCACAACAAAACACTTCTATTAAAATAAAAGAACTACTGACGTCACACATTTTGGCATAATATTCAGTAAACTATCCTACAACTGTAGCAGCAGATGTAGGTTCATATAGTTTAGAGCAATGCTAATGCAAAAGGAGCCAGAAGGAGACCAGAAACTTGTTGCATTCATATCAAGAAGCCTCAAAGAAACAAGCAGCAATATGCTCAAGTGGGAAAGGAAGCTCTAGCAGTCTCTTGGCCCTGTGTCTATATGTTTGGATTGAATTTTTTAACATAGAAACAGACCACAAGCCCATAGTGACATTATTGGGTTGGAAACTACTTGGTGATCATCTGCCCTGGGTTCAAAGATTTCAACTATGATTGAAGCTATTTTCTTTCAACCTTGAACACATAGCAGCAGGTACTCTATCTAGAGCCCCAACTGATCAGCCACAAATGGAAGAAGAAAGGGCTTTGGAGAAAGAAGTCAAAGTCAACACTGATCTTGTTCTGGCATCAATTCCAGTATCTGCCAGCTGACTTTAGCAAATTAGAGATGAACAACCAAAAGATGATATTTGCCAGAAACGGGCTCAACTCTGTCAAAGAAGGTGGGGTTGAAGGAGGCATGATGGCCTACTTCTGAAAGGACAGTGCAGCATTCTGATTTCTGTAGTACTTCAGGAAGAAATGCTCTCCAAAATTCCCATGGCATGCCAAGATATAAACAAGTGCAGGGCATGAGTACAACAGTCTGTATAGTGGCTTGGTCTGAGTAAGCAAATTCAGACCTTGGTAGAGGACTGCGACATATGTAACAAGGAAAATAAATCTCGACAAGCATTAATTTTGACAACGCTACCTGATAGATCTTGGCAGTGGATAGCCACAGATTTGTTTTTCATGAAAAGACAGTCATACATTATTGTAGTCAATTACATCTCCAGATGTATTGCCTTGGGTACACTTACACATACTTCATCGGCACAGGTCATCAAGAAACCAAAGACCTTGTTTGCAAAACATGGAATTCCTAAAGTCCTCATATCTGATAATGGGCCTCAGTTTATCTCTGAAATGTTCCTAGCATTTGCACAGGACTTTAATTTTGAACATCGTACTAATAGTCCACATTAGCCCCAGAGCAATGGGGAACAGGAAAGTGCAGTGCAGACTTTAAAACAATTACTGCAAAAGTTAGTGGGCCAATATAAAGCACTCTTGGTATATCAGTCAACACCGCTTGCATCTGGACTAAGGATGTCTTTACCTGTGGCACTGTAATGGGGTCCCGCACTCACTGCTAGTGAACCTCCTTGTGTCTAGATCTGGGAAAATAGCTCACGCAGCATTAAGTACCTCCTCTTGCTCTCTGTTTGCTCTGCAAGTCTCTCTCTTCTGGGAACTTTGGCCTTCCAGACAGGTCATCATTTAGTCTACCCCTTCCAGTGTTATGACATCCAACAGGATTACAGTCCCAGTGCTGTCTCCGGACAGTGTTCAGCCCCCCACTTGGAGCTTTGTGCCACTATACCAGTGGCTGGCAGAATAACCTGGGCCCTCCCACTACACCAGGTTCTGGATCAGAGACCCTATAATCAGCAATCCATGTCTGCTTAGTTCTTGTCCCTGCTGCTGTTTCCCTGGGCTTCTTCCTACCCGGCCTGTTTCTCTTTCTTTGCCTGGTTCTGGGTTTACCACAGGAGCCTACTCTCCTATCTGCGGCTACTTCACTCCCTCCTAGCCTCTTGTTAGACTCTTTACTCCAGGCAGGATCTCAGGACTTAGTCCATGGAGAGAGTATTTCCTTGTCCCTGATGACCTCTTATCCCAGAAAGTGACACCAGCCTCCTTCCCCTGCAGCCCCACTCCACTTTCAGCCTCCTGGCTTTATAGTGCTGTGCCAGCCCTTCCCCAGTTGGGCTTCACTCTTAATTAACCCTGGCCCTCTATCTCGCAGGTGACAGCAGCGAACCTAATTGGTCTTTCAGGGCCTCATTACTTTATCAGGGCTGGTGCAGGGTGCACACCCTATGGCAGGCAGAAGTATAAATTAAATCCTAGCCTGACAGCCTGAAAGAATGTCAAAAGTAGGAAGCTGAAATCAAAATTCTGCAGCAACAAAACCTCAGTGTTTGGTGAAGATAAAAAAGTGCTACCTTACCTGAGACCAGGAAGAAAAAAGGTGGAGCCAAAGTTTCCAAACAGTTCCAAATGTCTGGAACTCAGAAAAAAGCTCCCAGATCCTACCTAGCTGAGTCTCCTTCCTTGTCCGAAGGAATCGGATTCATCTTCAACACTTCCCAACACAACGAAGAGAGGATCTGGGATGTGCAAGTACTCTGTCAAAAAGTGAGGCCCCTCCATACACAAACTCAAAGAAATGAGAACATGGTCTAGAAGACAGATCAGACCCCATCAAAGACTTGATCTTTAGAATGCTTCTCAGGACTATTTAAAATGCAGTTAATAAAGGGACACGGTGGTGTACGTAGTTTTAAGGAATTTGACGTTTATTTTTATTAAATCTCTTTCATTGTTTCCACTTTCTGGAGCTTAGCAGAACAGATATGTAGTTCAGGGGAAAAGTTTCCTTGGTTTATTTTCAGCAATGTGACACTTTTTCACATTTCCTTCATTGAGCAGAACTCTTTGTGTTGTCACAATTAAATAATTGAACAGATACTTCATAACAGACAACACAAATAGAAGATGGCAATAGTTGCTCAAAATGGCATTGTCTCCCCTGGGCTTTGCTGCCACATTGGTAGAACCATACATATCTTTATATTTTGAGACAGCTGTCAGCAAGATGTTGACTGTATTTTTATATGAAAGCATTTTTTTCATGAAGCAAAGGTGCTCTAAACCTTGATTTCTCTCTATATATCTATCTAGGTTCTTCTATGACCTCCATAATCATAGTATCTGAATATCTTCTAGGTATTTAAAAACAGAAACAACAATTGCGTTTTCTTTACCCACCTATGGAAGAAATAGTTTGATTACTCTTTTTTTTTTGCTTGTTTCTGTTTGTGTATGAGAGTGGTTGGAGTGTATGTCTGTTGACGAAAACAAAACAATAAATTGAAGAAGTGAACTGTCCATTTAGTTATGAAGGTAGTTAGTTCTATATAGTCCTTCTGATTTCTTGGGGAAGGTGTGCCATAGTCTAGGTCTGATGATGGTCAATGGTTTGTCTCTTGCACTCTTGAGATTCCCATTATTAGTCAGCAAGGTGAGATATAGCTATTATGGAAGGTCATGGTTGCAGAAAGTGATATATCGAGTAGCTAAGACGAGTATCAAAGAAAACTTTGAAAATCAGAACAAAGTCCTTAAAGAGGACACTCTGTTCAGTGGGGAACCAGATAGGAACTGATTCGCACCAGATGTGTTCACAGTGATCTGGGTTGCTAAGCATGTAGTCTGCACCATTTTGTAACAGTTGGAGCTTTATTTTTTCCTATATGTAATTAATTTTAATGATCAAAGCCTGAAATCAAAAATGCATAATTTGCATGGTCAGGACTGTATATGATAAACTGCTCAGATTGTGAGCTATAATAAGATGGAAGTTGGCTTCCCCCAATTGCAATGAGGAGTCCAAAGGACCACATGGCTATAGACCAGTGGTAGGCAACCTGCGGCCCAGAGGCCACATGCATCCCACCAGGGTAAGCTGATTGCAGAACGAGAGACATTTTGCGGACATTGCCCGTCCTCAGGCAGAGCCCCCCACAGCTCCCAATGTCCATGGTTCACTGTTCCCAGCCAATGGGAGCTGTGGAAGCTGTGGCCAGCACTGCTGTAGACCAATTTAACAACCCAAGGACAGATTTTAAGAGGGTTGGATTCCCCTGGGAGACGATGATTAAGGCTACGTTTTAGTCATGGGTAGTTTTAGTAAAAGTCATGGACAAGTCACGGGCCGTAAACAAAAATTCACCACTGCACCCTGTCCATCACTTTTACTAAAAATACTCACCCTGAACTTGGGCGGGGGCCACGGGTGCTCGGGGGGCAGGAGGGAGGAGACAGAGGTCATGAAAGTCATGGAATCTGTGACTTCTGTAACCTCTGTGACAGACTCGCAGCCTTAACGATGATTAACTAGGGAAACAAATCTTGATTATGGTATGATTGCCTTGCCCATTGCACTAATCCTCTGATACAGGTAAAGCTGTGCCAAGAACAATTCATTGTGATGCATAAATTAAAGTGACAGGCTGCAGCACTGGGAACTTATCTTTGGTCTGCATTATGCCTTTCATGGCCATGCAGGTATATCACTACTCTCTGGTTGGAAAGACAACTTATTTCCCTATAATTTGATTGCTATCTTATTTTATGTAATTGTCAGTATCTTGTAAATAAAATATAAGCTAGGTTTTCCTAAACTTTATATTCTCTCAATATTTATTGAAAACCTTGAAAAACTGTCATAGAAATATGCTAGCTGAATCAATGAGTTTCTTTCTGTTTGTTTATTTTCAATGATGAGTTGTTACAAACTATTGTTTGACTCTAATAGAATTGTTTTAAAGGATGAAATTATATAAACTCCCTAAATGTTCATCTTATTTCTAAAATAAAACATGTGCACCAAGAAAAGATGAAGTAATATATACATAGGTCAGTACATAGATTCAGTTGTGGATCAACCTTATTTTGGTACATGATTCAATTACTTTCTGGCATTCAAATAAGCTAGACAATTCCCATTTCTATACACTTAACTGACTACCAAAAGGAACACAATTATTTACAGATCACTTAACAAAAAACAGTTGCAAGCATGCAAGAGGAAAAGGTGTGTTTGTGTGAAGTCTTGTGCACTTAAGCTTGACTGAGAAAGAAAACTGTGTGTGGTCCTGACCTTTAAGGCCAGTTTGCACATAGTGGCCTTAATTCTCATACTGCAGCAGTTTCATGGTTGTGGAACTGTACAGATGTCAGTGGAGTGACCAATTTATGCCAGTGTAAGGGAAGTTAGAATCATAGGCCAAATTCTGCTCACAGTTACACCATTGGGAACACAGAGTTACTTCAGTGGGCCCTCTCTTGATTTACACTAGTGCATTCAGCAGCAGCATGGTCCAATGTATATATTTTCATATTGGTACATACATATCTAAATATACATATATTAGATATACACCATTTGGCAAGGTTAGAAATCTCTTTGTAGTAGTACTATTCTCTATGTATAACTCATTCTTGTTTAGTATTTAGGGTGGACTCTGTTCATATCAAAAAAGTATTTAAATAATTCCTTACACAGGCAGTATAATGCCCTGAATTCTTCTTCACAGCTCCATGACATTAGTAGGAATTCTGTAACAGCCAGGGGTGGGTCATGATTTCAAGATAATGATTTTCTGATGACACATGGGTCTCAATGTAAGAGAATCCTTAAGTCTAGAAGAAAAGAAGGACTTGTGGCACCTTAGAGACTAACAAATTCATTTGAGCTTTCTGAGCTACAGCTCACTTCATCGGATGCATTCGTGGATGCATTGTTAGTCTCTAAGGTGCCACAAGTCCTCCTTTTCTTTTTGCAAATACAGACTAACACAGCTGCTACTCTGAAACCTGTCATTATGCAAGGCACCGAATTTAGCCGTATGGAGTGGAAATCGATCAACTTCATGAAAAAACTCATACAGGTACAGACAGACATCATCTTCCTTTCCAAATGCAAACAGATGGACATCATACCAAAAGGAATGAAGGTAAAAAATCCATTACAATCTACATACCACACAGACTATGCTGACAGCTTGTGCTACACACTCTCAAAGAAACTGCGGAGTTTCCACTGAATGCATCTGATGAAGTAAGCTGTAGCTCACGAAAGCTTATGCTCAAATAAATTTGTTAGTCTCTAGGTGCCACAAGTCCTCCTTTTCTTTTTGCGAAGACAGACTAACACGGCTGCTACTCTGAAACCTGTCATTACTTAAGGCTAGAGACTTCATTCACAAATGCAGGTGGTATATCAGCGGAGAGAGACTCACACACAGAATATTTCTAGCTGTACAAGAGTTAACAATCCAGACTTCTTTTTGTCAGTTTCTTAGCAGTGTTTAACAGCAGACTCTTAACTGTGCCACAACTCAGGCCTAGGAACAGGAGACAATTACCAGTCCAGAAGACCCTTTTCCTTTGCTTCCTCAGTCTGTTCCCTGATGAAATTTTATAGCACTGCCAAATTGTCACCTATCAGCCAGCCATTCACGGGGGCAGCTCCATCTCTAAGGATCTCCTCCAGAACTATCCTCATTCCAGCTTTGGCCTCCTCTTTCCCAGTTGTGCCTATTAACCCAACAGTCAGAAGTTTTCCTCTGAATGACCTGTAATGAGTCTTTATCTTTTCTGAGCTTTCCTGTTCAGGTATATTTATACTCTATTTACTACTACTGGAAAGGTTGGAATGCCAGATTAATTATTATGCTCATCTGACTCCCTTTCCCCATTCAGTTTTATGCATATTTCTGTCATAGGCCCATTGTGTGAGAGAAGGAAATAAAATGGAATCAATACAATTAAGATATGTCATGCTTGAATCTCCTACATCATTGTCCTTTGTACACTTAAATGCTCCTAGTGTGTTTGATAAGATCATTTTCTAGAAAGGAAAACACTGGAATCTGAATCACTATGTGCTGAAGGAATCTTCCTCTAATGTTTTTTGTTGTGGTGCATTAATTTACTTTTCAATTTGTGTCATGCCAAAGAGAATACCTCATAGTTTCATATAGTGTAGTACACTAAATTATTGTATCCAGGAACAGAATTTGTTTTATGTCAGCTAGATAATGGTCTAATTTTTGAATTGTTGAAAAATATGATGGAAAAAATCATGCCTTGTAATGATCTGGGTAGATAACACAAATCACACTTCTAAGGACATAATTTCCTTTTCTAAAACTGTGGAGTTTGACCTGTACTGATACACAGGTAATAACATCCCAGGACTTTGTGCAGGGTTGTCTAGAATCTAAACCACAGTCCAAATTTCACAATTACATTTATAATGAGCTGAATCAAAACCCCACGGCTGAAGGTCCCACACAACTTCAAGGAGTTGGGAGAATTATTCCACCTCTGAGTTTTATGGCTCAGTTCTAATTCTGCCATGTTGTACCTGGTTTTCTACTATGTTAAAATTAATCAAAATATGAACACTTTGGGGGTAAGCTTGTGCCCTGTTCAACAGCTATTTCCTAACACTTTCATGTAAGGATAGTATCCTTAACCTTAAAAGGGACCTATGTTAAACTGCAAGGAGATGAAAAACTAAAACCACAAAAGCCCCACAGTGTTCCAGTTATGATTGGGATAAACATTACTTCCACAGGCTGGGTTTGAATCAAGTGTAAGATTCTAGATTCAAAGTGTTTAAGGCAGGAGGAACCATCAGATTATCTAGCCTGACCTCCTGTATATCAACAGGCCATTACATTTTGTCCTATTTTGAGCCCAATGACTTGTGTTTGGTTAAAGCGTATCCTTCAGAAAGGCATTGAGTCTTCATCTGAAGATATCAAGAGAGAGAATCCACCACTTCTCTTTGTAGTTTGTTGCAGTGGTTAAATACCCCTTCCCCTCTCCCAGTTAAAAATTTGTCCCTTATTTCAAATTTGAATTTGTCTGGCTTCAGCTTTCAACCACTGATTTTTGTTTTTCCTTTCTATGCAAGATTAAAGAACCCTTTACTAACCAGTATTTCTCCTCCCAACCCCAAAATACTTACATGCTAATCAAGTCACCTCTGAATCTTCTTTTTGATAAAATAAACAGATTGACCCCTTTAAGTCTCTCATTGTAAGACACTCTGTCCAGAGATAAAATAGTCTCTCTCCTGCACACTATGCCCCTGTTTATACATTCAAAGATTGCATTATCCCTTTTCAGCACAGCATTGCACATGTTACCAAGTCCATATCTCTCTGTATGATTGTCCTGTCCTCCTCATTATTTACCATTCTGCCAATGTGCATGATCTGCAAATTTTATATTTACTTCTAGATCACAGATACAAATGTTGAAATGTCAGGCCTATTACCAATTCCTGAGGCACCCCACTGGAAATACCCCTATTCCATGATGATTCTCCATTTGACAGCTACTTTTGGAGAAGTGTTAGTTCTTAATTTAGCTTTATTAATATTGTATTAGTGCTAATTTTTAACCATGCATTATTAAATCAAATGCCTTACAAAAGTCTAAGTATATTACATCCATACAGTTTTATGTTCATCGCCCAAACTTGGAATCTCATGAATGAATGAAATCAGGTTCTTTGATGAAATCTATTTTCCATAAAACCATGTTAGTTAGCATTAATTATATTTGTATCCTTTAATTCTTTATCAGTTGAATCTCTTATTACCTTTTCCATGATTTTGCACAGGATTGATGTCAGGCTAATTGACCTATACTTACCTGGGTCATTCTACTTGCCCTTTTTGAATATTGGCACATTAGCACTCTTCCAGTCTTCTTGATTTCTTCACTGTTCCCAAATTTGAAAATTAACATCAGCAGGCCAGAGATCTCCCCAGTTTAGGCCTCTTGGGTGCAAGTGATCTGGGACTGTTGAAAATAAAAATAGTTATCCCTTGTAGATGTTCTGTAACATTCTCCTCAGTTATTAATGAACTGGAAAGTACTTCTTCATCCTCCTGTGATACAAGTACATCGTCCTGCTTCTTCTCAAATACAGAGCAGAAATATTTAAACAGTTCTGCCCCTTTTGCCTCATTATTAATGATATTACCATCTCCATCTAGTAAAGAGCCTATTGGTGGGATTTCTTTTGGTCTTAATATCCCTTTAAAAACTCCTTCTGATTGTCCTTAGCCCTTGCAGCCATGGGTGCGTCCCCACCCCAATATCTTTTGCTTTTCAATTTTCTGGCCATTCATAATTTCTAATTTATATCAATTGCTGCTTCCCCCATTTTCCATTTGTTGTACATTCCTTTTTTTATTTCTAATTGCTGCCTTCATTTCACCACTCAAGGGGGGTGGACTTTTAGCAAAAATTGTCATATTTCTCGATTGTGGCTTTGTGATAAACCTTTGAGAAGGGTTTATTATATGATCTCCCACTTTGCAGTCACATTTTTCTGTCTCAGTTTTTCCTCCCAGTCAGTTTAATTCCATTTTCTTCAGCTTTGGGAAATTAGCCCTTTTGATGCACCACATCTATAACTCATTGGGACTGCCGGTGATCATGGTTCCTGAGCCAGCATCAGGTCCAGTTATTTAATTAATCTTTATCTGTCATGATAAAGTCCAAAATATGATTAAATTTTATAGGGTGCATAACCTTTTGTGTTCAAAAATCTACATCTAGAATTTTAGAACCTCTAATACATTTTATTACTGGTTGCTTGAGGCCTTCAATATATGTCTCCCAAATTGAACCTCCCATAACAGTTTTCCTTTCTACACATTACATAGATGTGCTTAACAAGCAACTTGTGTTCTCTGGTTTGATCAGACCCCAATAGGTGAACAATCATTTTATTTAGAAGTATTCTTATTTTCTCTATAAATACATTTATTTTTGGAAATATACTATTTGCACATAGATACTTATTTTTTAAACCAATCCCTCAGAGCTCATTTGATGAGACTAATACTTTGCTTTTCTTCAGACAGGTGCTTCAGTCTTCTGATTATAATGGTTATAGCTAGAGCTGGCTGGAGAAACATTAAGAGAACCACATTACGCTGGAATGTGTGGTTTCATCACGATCAAAACACTTGGAAAAATTAGGTCATTTCACTGAAATTTCATTTAAAAAATGGAAAAAGTTCCAACAGTGGTGACATGTCCTGTTCCTACCCTTTCAGAATGAGATGTTATTTTTTTTGCTTTGAAATGAATTTTCCTTTCAAATTTTATTGTTGTATATTATACAAAATAAAAGTTAATCTGAATGAAATGTTTTGATTGTCAAAACTAAGCATTTTGAATGACTTGAAACAAATCTCCTTTCCAGATAATTTCAAAATGATGGGATTTTGTTCCAATTTGAAATGAAGTGAAATTTTAAAAACAAAAATCCTTTAAAACACAGAACATCCATCCTCCACACCAGTCTGATTAGAACACTGATATCTTACTTCTGGTAGCAGCTGTTTCTGAGAAACCACCTCAGATAGGAGCATGCAAGTGCTTAATGGCAAAATAAGAAAGGTAACAGTTTTAGAGATTTTTTTTTCCTGTGTGTAACAGAATTCTAAATCACAGGTCTCTTGAGGATTTAATGTAAACTTTGCTGCAAAAAGAATATTCCATGATGTTTGTTAATTTTATATTTACTAGAACTATGCACATATTTAATAGCAAGTTTACTCTTTTTTTTGGTCTAGGAATTGTCCATGAGCAGTTTTGAGTCTGTTCTCAAATGCATGCATTATTCAGAATTGATCACTGAGTAAATTCTGCAAACACTTCTTGATTAATAGACAGTTCAAACTGTTTGATAGCCAAAACATAGGCTTTGTTGAACTTCACATATCTTGCAAGGAATAGCAGGAAGAATGATGGTGCTAGTGGCAACCTGTGGCTGGTTTACATGTAGAGAAGACAGAGACAAGGTGGGTGAGATAATATCTTTTATTGGACCAACTTCTGTTGATGAAAGAAGCTTTTGAGCTACCCACGGCTCATCCCAAATGAAAGCCAATAACATTTGTTATAAAATGGACCTATAATATAAAAAGTCTGAACAACTTTTTTGGAAAAATTCTACCATTGTCAGCAATATTCCCCAACAGAAGCAGTAGAATAGTTCACAATACTGCAAATATTTGAATGGCCACTCTATCATTGCATGCCACCATGCATTGTGTATGACACATTGTGCAGAAAATATTTTGAGGAACGTTTGAGGTTTTTAAATGTGTGGTACAATTATGTGTTTAACCCCCTCTCTCCTCAAGGTAAAGCCAGGTGTTTTAGACATAAGTTCAACCATACAGTTCTCTGTAGGAGCCATTAAAAAGTGTAACAACATTTAAAAAGATAATGGACTTTAATACTGTGACACTATCTCATACATTTCCAAAGATGGAAGCAAGCACTGGGTCCCACAGGAAAACTGGGAATCTCCTTGTTTCTGGGCCTGAAGGTCTGACACATAGGACTTTAGTGTTGTGCTATTTTTATATATTGAAAGCTGCCAACTACATTCCCCCATTCTTGGACATCAGGCAGGTGTCATGTTGTGGGAGAAATTCCACATGCAGGGGATGTACGGGGAGATGTCAGCAAACCAGTAAAGTGCCTGAAACCACTATGGCTTATTGCTAAAAGCAGCCAAGTCAGCAGGCTGTAAAGTGGCCATGTAGCAAACTCAGCGTGGCCAAAGAAGGAGGGGAGGGGTGTTTTGGGTGCCACAGAAAGGGCAGCTTAACCCCACATCCCTCCTGATAAGAATTGTGTTGAAGTTGCTGATACCTGCGTTTTAGAAGAGCAGGATGTGCCCCAAGAATGTCTATTGGGGTCTCAAGGCTGCAAACTCTGGAAAAATCCACACCTGGTTAATCGATAATCAGAAGGAACCTCTTGCTTGACCATTGGAACTTCTTGCTTAACAAGTTTTCTTTAAGTGACATGTTATTCTATTACTAATGTATAAATAAGGGGGGAAAGTTTGAGGTAGTTGGACTCTTTGGGACTGGACTCTCCCTCTGGATGCATCTTGTGTTCCCCAGCAGACAGGCTGCTGCTGTGTCACTCGAGAGCCACACTCAGCTTCGGGGAATTATCGAGGGTTGGGGGGTGTTCTACTAACCTGTTGCGGATGTGCGTAAGTGCTTGCGACTAAGTAAAGTTTAGCTTTAAGTGAAAGCACTCTCGTATTGTCCTGTTTATGCCAGCCATCTATCGGTCGGATGGCCGGGTCTCCCCGATTCGTTTCCTGACACCACCTTGCACAGAGTAAAAGTTATCAAGAGCTTTGGGCTGAAAGAACCCCAGGTAACAGGAGAAAGGGGAAAGAGCTTCTGATACCCTAACACAAAAAACCCAGTGTTCTAGCTGTTCAGCAGGTTGGAATATTCCATTGAGCGCCACAGGAAATGGATTAGTAGGCAGAGGGCAGATGAGACAATCAGAAGGCTAGAACATTCTTTTGTGACAGAACTCTGCAATTTATCATATGGATTCAATTTCAAAATAGAGAGTATGTATGAATGTATAAGTGCATTTTTTTAAATAGGATTTTCAAATAGCACCGCTGATGCAGTATAATTTTCCATCTTTGTTTTGGTGGTGTATGTCTTGAAAGACTATCAAAAGTATTAATACTGCAGAGTTACTGCGATAACCTAAGGTGTTGTATTTAGTAACAATTTGGAAGAACATTTCCTGACCTTCAAGAATTTGCAGCCCATTGCGTTTTTCATTCTAAGCCAGAAGTCCTGTGAGTCTCTCAGACAATTTGTAATGAGCTTACTGCTTGAGGCTGACATGCTTGCACAAGTTCTAAGAAACTTGATTCTGATTCCTTTTCAGTTTGATTCAGATGCCGCACACTTCCTCAAAAGTAGGGATAGCTAAGAAATTGGGTAAGGTGTATAGAATTGAACTGATTTACCTCAGGGAAAGGCTACATTTGGACAGCAATTTAAAAAAAAAAATTGAGCCCAATTGCCAGTAACCAAGGCCATTGGAAAGCAAAATTGAGTTACCTCAAATAAAGTGAAGGGTTTAATGCCAGTTACCAGGTTGCTTACCTAAGGTGATCCAACTTCTTTTCTGTAGGAAAAGGTAAATAAAGACTCACATTGAGGATACATAGTGAGCATAATAAATTGCTTCTGAAACAAAGTTGACTTGACACCCCTCTGGTCAAATTCAGAATCCATTGTCTTTCTAATCTAGGTGAATGAAACTGGAAGACGACAAGTTTGCAATGGTAAGATATAGGTGTGATTTCACTTGAGAGAACCATGTAACGTAAATACACCATGTCTGCATTTCACATTTAGATTGCCTTTTTATTTTCAATAGACAATTAAATGCTCTCTGTACTATTAAACATAGCCATAGGAAAGTGACATTCTTACAGGTCATGCTAAAAGATTCTTATGTATGGTAAATACATCCACTTGCATGCTTCAGAGCCATGGGGCAGGTAGCTGTCTTTCAGTGTAGCACGTACATTGTACTGTCCATCAGTGCTGTCCCATGGTGTTCTCTGCTAACCTTAATTCAGAAGGGCAACTCCGTTTAAACACTTAATCATTTCTTAAGACCCTGTCTGCCCTCACAGGAGGGTAAGAAATGAGTATGTAGAACCATACCTATCACAAACTGAGCTATGGGCTCCCCAGCACAGTTTCTTTTTTACTTTTCCCCCCTTTTACTTTCAAGAAAAATACATAAATAATGTGCAAGACCTTTCCATTAATGTATCAGTCATTGCTGACACTGAACTAAGGAATGCACACATACAAGTCTATTGCTTTATATTTTTACCTTTTTCCATCTGACACAAGTAGGACCCAGTCAATTTCAGTAGTTCGGGAAGGTAGTGTACTCTCAACTGGTAGCACCCCTCTGTGTCAGGGTGCAATGCTGCAAGGGATCTTCATCCTTGGCTCCTCCTGTTGGCCACCTGCCTCTCATCAGGTCTTTGGTGGCTCAGCCCTATGGCCAAGTCACATAATGTCCAAACTCCTTCTGTGGTAACAAAAAGGTCCAAACAAGAGTCCTAACAAATCCAAGGTATGGTATTTTTCAGCCTCTCTTGGGCCAAACTAATAAATCCTTCTTCTCCAGCAGAATTCCCCACGCTGACTCCCTCCCCCAGGGACCCTGGACGTTTATCTCTGGGGTCTCCCTGCTCCCACTTACAAGTCTTATCCCAGGTAGGGTTGCCAACATTATAATTGCACAAAACCAAACACCCTTGCCCCACCTCCCTTCCCTGAGGCCCTGCCCCTTCTCTGAGGCTCTACCCCTGCTTACTTCATGTCCCCTCGTTCTCACACACTTTTCCTCACTCACTTATTTTCACTGGGCCAGGGCACGGGGCTGCAGTGTGGGAGGGAGTGAGGCTGTCAGTTAGGGGTGCAGGCTCTGGGAATGAGGGGTTTGGTGTGCAGGAGGGGGCTCTGGCTGGGGCTGAGAGATTTGGAGTGTGGGAGGGGGCTCTGGGCTGAGGCACGGGGTTGGGATGTGGGAGGGGGTACGGGCTCTCAGCTAGAGATGCTGGCTCTGGGGTGGGGATGGGGATGAGGGGTTTAGGGTGCAAGAGGAGGCTCTGGACTGAGGCTGGGGGCTCCAGCTGGGGATGCAGACTCTGGGGTGGGGCTGAGGGGTTCCAAGTGTGGGAAGGGGTTCCTATGGGGCAGGAGCTTGTGTTGCAAGAAGGGTTTTGGGGTGTGGGCTCCAGGAGGGAGTTTGGATGCAGGAGGGGGCTCAGGGCTGGGGTGCAAGAGGGGGTGCAAGCTCTGGGAGGGAGTTTGGATATGGGAGAAGGCTCGGGGCTGGGGCAGAGGTGCGGGCTCCAGGTGGCACTCACTTGCGAGCAGCAACATTTCCCTTAGCTTCCAGGCAGAGGCACAGCCAGTCAGCTCTGCCCACAGGCACCGCCCCCGCAGCTCCCATTGGCCAGGGAGCTCGGCCAATGGGAGCTGTGGAGCTGGTGCTCAGGGTAGGGGCAGTGCATGGCAACCCCGTGGCCACCCCTATGGCTAGGAGAAGGAGGGACATGTCACTGCTTCTGGGGAGCCGTGCAGAGCCAGGTAGGGAGCCTGCCAGCCCCTCACCAACTGGACTTTTAACAGCCTGGTCAGTAGTGCTGACTAGAGCCACCAGGGTCCTTTTTCAACCTAGTATTCCAATCAAAAACTGAACACCTAGCAACCCTAATCCCAGGGCTTCTCTCTTGGGAGCCTAACCTGCTTCCTGTGGGTTTCTTCTACCCATTGTAGGCTCTAACTGAGGGCTTCTCCACATAGGGATCTACTCTGATCCCTATGGGTTTCTTCTACCAGATTTCTCCTTCTTCCTCTCCTGCTGGAAGAGAGTTTTCACCTGTAGGACTCTGATCTGAAAGCCTATGCCTGCTCTCTTTTCAGAGCTTAAATGAGAGGAGCTTTGCCACTCTTACCCTCCCTAAGGGTCCTGACAGTTCTCTTGGGGTTCTCACTGTCAATTCAGAGCTTGCACCCCCAGAAGCCTACTTTACTTCCTGTAGGCACTTTCTCACATACCTTAGCTGCAGGACTTTTTCCTTCTTTCACTCTAAGCAAGTTTTCCTTTATCTTGTTCCAGCAGCCTCTTTCTAGCTCAGCTACTCTATTAGTAATGAGTTAAAGAGGTGCCACATGGAGCACCTAGCTGCTCCCAGGTGTCACTAACAGGGTCATCAAGGGCCTATTAGACTTTAATTCTCCTAAAAGGCCATTGGCCCATGACAATTTAAAAGAGCCAAACAAAACCAGCTTCATTTTCTACCTTCCCTATTTTCAGATATGTTTTTAATCTAAGGAAGCAGTCATTTAAAAAAGTTCTAAATGAAAGGAATTGGTGGGTGGGTGCTCCTAGTGAAGATCCTCAAGGCTAGGACTTGCTTCCTCTCAGCTTGCTAAGTCCTTGCTGGTGTGCATCTTGACCTGATGTAAAGCCTATTTTTATCAGGTCAGAAGTTGGTTGAGGGATATACAGTATGGGGTTATGTTTATTATCTCGGTGCAGGGCAAATTAGGCTGTTTATTGTGTATGTTTTGACCTATTTTCTACAATTAGATTTTTTCCTCTTGTAAAGCCCACTCCCAGATATAGAACGGGCACTTCCACATATAACTCTGAACACATAAGGAGGATCATTTTCAGGCATAGTACAGCATAATGCTTATGACTAACTTATTGCTTTTCCTTGTGAAATTGAATTTGTGAAGATGGAAATAAGATAATTGTCAGCTGTTGGTGATTGACTTTCTTTTCTTTCTGTAACTAGATTCTCAGTTTGATGATTAATCCTTGCAGTTTAATGACAGGCTATTGCATCAAATTTTGCAGTAAAGTGAGTGTAGCTATAGCATTCCCAAAATCCTGTAATCAGTTGGTTTATTGAAGTTGGCATTGTGCTAGAGGCTGATCAGTAAGTGCTCTTTTGGGGTGGGAGGGGAGCTAAACCTGCAGGAGCAGAAGGTATCTAAAGTCCCAGCACTTGGTTTGGAGCATGTTTGTTTGGAATCTGGTTTCTTGGTGGAAGAGGAAAGCGAAGAGCTTTCCTCGCAGAATGTTGGTTTAATGGTAGTCAGCCATTTTAGGTAAATGCTTTTATTCAAGTAGTTCAAGAGAACTTTTGCTCTTTCAATATAATCTGATTTGTGAGGTCTTCATGCTGGGGTCTCCTTGGTTAGGATATTGTGTTGCTATAATGGTTATTTAAATGCTTCCTTAGCTGAGAACGTAAATGATATGACTCTGTTTAAAACATTCATTAAAGCCTATGCCAAAATGTGTTTTATATGAAAAATGGCTTTGCTACAGAGAATGATTGGTATGTCAAGAATTTCATTTCAGGCAACATTTTTGTTATTAGAACAAGCTTCTGTTGTCTACATATTGGTTTTGTTCAGAGAGAGATAATGCAAGATAGAAAAAAAAACCTTTCCAGGGTTCTTATCTGCCATGCAATACTTCTATTGTAAGCATAGATAATAATAATTCTAATATTTTTTTCATTTCCTTGGGTGCTGCCTCTTACTCACATCTTATAATGCCCCCTCATTTTGCTGCTGCTTCTCTGTAGAACTAGAAAAATAATCAAACTTCATTCTTCAGTAAGCATATATTAAAACCTTAGACTTGTGTATCTTAAAGGTGAACTATGAAGAGGGTTGTTCTTTTTAAATCCTTTTCAGAATTCCTTGATCAAATACAAAGATGACCCATATAAAGCTTGTTTTCATCATTGCTTTTTGCATAGGGAAAGCATGAAAGGGCTGAGCTGCATTTCCCTCTCTTTGCAGAAGGACCCGGCCACTTTGGAGTGGGGAGGGCAGGCAGGCTAGTTGCAGCTTAGGTGACAGCATCATGTGACCTCACCATGCAGGTCTTTTAAAGAGGCCAAGGAGAGCCCTCCTATGAACACGGGGGAAAAGCGAGACTGATCTTTCAAATTAAAGCCATAACAAACAAAGCAGAAAATGGTGGAGCAGCTTGTTCTGTTTTTTATTTTCATGTGTGTTTGGGTTTTTGGTTTTCAGTTCCTTCCCCTGAGATAGTATTGTCTTTTTACTATATTTTGTACATAGGTGACAGAGCCTTTAAGCTGTTTAAAACCAGCAAGTCCCTGCGTGGCTCAAGAGGCAGGATTGTAAGCTTTTCAGACAGGGTGTCTTTCTTTGCACTATAAGGTGGGTAGAAAGCTGGCTAGATTGTCGGGCTCAACGGGTAGTGATCAATGGCTCCATGTCTAGTTGGCAGCCGGTATCAAGTGGAGTGCCCCAAGGGTCGGTCCTGGGGCCAGTTTTGTTCAATATCTTCATACATGATCTGGAGGATGGTGTGGATTGCACTCTCAGCAAATTTGCGGATGATACTAAACTGGGAGGCGTGGTAGATACGCTGGAGGGGAGGGATAGGATACAGAAGGACCTAGACAAATTGGAGGATTGGGCCAAAAGAAATCTGATGAGGTTCAATAAGGATAAGTGCAGGGTCCTGCACTTAGGACGGAAGAACCCAATGCACAGCTACAGACTAGGGACCGAATGGCTAGGCAGCAGTTCTGCGGAAAAGGACCTAGGAGTGACAGTGGATGAGAAGCTGGATATGAGTCAACAGTGTGCCCTTGTTGCCAAGAAGGCCAATGGCATTTTGGGATGTATAAGTAGGGGCATAGCGAGCAGATCGAGGGACGTGATCGTTCCCCTCTATTCGACATTGGTGAGGCCTCATCTGGAGTACTGTGTCCAGTTTTGGGCCCCACACTACAAGAAGGATGTAGATAAATTGGAGAGAGTCCAGCGAAGGGCAACAAAAATGATTAGGGGTCTGGAACACATGACTTATGAGGAGAGGCTGAGGGAGCTGGGATTGTTTAGCCTGCAGAAGAGAAGAATGAGGGGGGATTTGATAGCTGCTTTCAACTACCTGAAAGGGGGTTCCAAAGAGGATGGCTCTAGACTGTTCTCAATGGTAGCAGATGACAGAACGAGGAGTAATGGTCTCAAGTTGCAGTGGGGGAGGTTTAGATTGGATATTAGGAAAAACTTTTTCACTAGGAGGGTGGTGAAACACTGGAATGCGTTACCTAGGGAGATGGCAGAATCTCCTTCCTTAGAGATTTTTAAGGTCAGGCTTGACAAAGCCCTGGCTGGGATGATTTAACTGGGAATTGGTCCTGCTTCGAGCAGTGGGTTGGACTAGATGACCTTCTGGGGTCCCTTCCAACCCTGATATTCTAGGATTCTCTTTGTATTGTAGGATACCTGATATGCCCTACCATTACATACACTATGTTTACAGCACTCTGATTTCCCTAACAGCTACCACATTTTCAGAGACTCTGTGTGACTATCAACACAGGTAAAGTAGTAACACAGTAAAGTAAAGTAAAGTAGTGACACAGAGCAGCTGAGGCTGTTGTACTGCACTGGAGGATGCCAGCTTTATCACTTGCATTTTTGTTTTGACTACTTAAGGAATATCTTATCCCTAGTGACCAGAAAAAAAAATATAAAATGAAAATCACTTCATTTTCCTGGAATATAACTTCTGCACGTACCAATATACTCTACCTTTCGGCAGTGGACTTAGATGCCCAGGCAAGTTACTCTCTCATGGGAGGTTTCAGAGTAGCAGCCGTGTTAGTCTGTATCCATGAAAAAGAGTGCTTGTGGCACCTTAGAGACTAACAAATTTATTTGAGCATAATGTTAGTCTCAAAGGTGCCACAAGTACTCCTTTTCTTCTCTCATGAAGATCACAAATATGCTACACTTCATGGAATTAAGACAGTCTCTCAACTCTTGTGATTGCTACCTTTGGCGAGTGATCTTTATTTTTTTCCATGTCCTAGTATGTCACAGAATATGCGGCATTGAACATATTTGTCTTACAGCAGCAGTTAGAGACCCCAACCATGATCAAGGTCCCATTGGGCTAGGCCTTTGGCATAAATAAAGGGAAGGGTAACCGCCTTTCTGTCCACAGTGCTATAAAATCCCTCCTGGCCAGAGGCAAAACCCTTTCACCTGTAAAGGGTTAAGAAGCTAAGATAACCTCGCTGGCACCTGACCAAAATGACCAATGAGGAAACAAGATACTTTCAAAGTTGGAGGCGGGGGAGAGGGGAACAAAGGGTCTGGCTGTCTGTGTGATGTTTTTGCCAGGAACAGATCAGGAATGCAGCTCAGAACTCCTGTAAAAAGTTAGTAAGTAATCTAACTAGAAATGCATTAGATTTCCTTTTGTTTAAATGGCTGGTAAAATAGCTGTGCTGAATGGAATGTATATTCCTGTTTGTGTCTTTTTGTAATTTAAGCTTTTGCCTAGAGGGATTTTCTATGTTTTGAATCCAATTACCCTGTAAGGTATTCACCATCCTGATTTTACAGAGGTGATTCTTTTACTTTTTCTTTAATTAAAATTCTTCTTTTAAGAACCTGATTGATTTTTCATTGTTCTTAAGATCCAAGGGTTTGGGTCTGTGTTCATCTGTACAAATTGGTGGATTTTTATCAAGCCTTCCCCAGGAAAGGGGATGTAGGGCTTGGGGTGGGGGGAGATGTCTCCAAGTGGGCTCTTTCCCTGTTCTTTGTTTAACACGCTTGGTGGTGGCAGCAGAGGGTTCAAGGACAAAGCGAATTTGGTACCTTGAGGAAGTTTTTAACCTAAGCTGGTAAGAATAAGCTTAGGGGGTCTTTCATGCAGGTCCCCACATCTGAACCCTAGAGTTCAGAGTGGGGAAGGAACTTTGACAGCCCTATACAAGCAAACTCCCAAAGCATTTGAGATCTAAAAAGATAAGACAGACAAAAGTTGGGAGGGAAACAGGCATGGGGAGGTGAAGTGACTTGCCCGAGGTCACACAGCTGGTCAGTGATACTGAGCAATGGAACCCAGGTCTCCTGTGTGCCAGTCTAGTGCCCTATCTAGTAGGCCATGCTGCCTTCCCTGATGAGTTCTAGGATCTGTTAAAAACCTCGTGTTCCCTCTAACTACCACCATGCTATATGTCCAAATGCATGCAGTCACTTTGTCTAATACACACACAGTTTTATTCACATATGCTTTTATTCTAACACCTTTCAAACTACAATGATTAAATTAGCATTAAAATATGAAAACTTACCACATCCTTATATCAAAGCCACATGTGGTACAGCTGTGGTAAGTATAGTTTTCACCCTCAGAAAATAGCTGTTATCTCAGAAATAGCAAATGATAAGTGCTATATCAAAGTCAGTGTTACCATATTATATGCAGATAGTGCTATGCATATGGTGGTGGTTTTATTGATATTATTTGTATTACTACAATGTCCATTGGTTCCAATCAGGATTGGGGCATAGTGTTTTATGCAACTCAAACAAAATAAAACATTTCTTCCTATGACAGGGTTGGGACTCACCACCACGGCACCTCCCGCTGGTGACTCCTTGGAATTAGCTCAGTCCATGTGGCGCGCCCTCCACCAGTGGTGTCCCATCCATCTTGTGCCCTCGTTGGTGTCTGGACCCACGTTGCTCCCCGCTTGGCAGCATCCTCTTCAGGACACTGCCCTCTGGCAGTGCCCCTTAGTCCACGCTCACCCCCTTCCAGGGGGGCACTTAACAGCAGTCTCCTGGTTCACCCCTGCTGCAGTGGCCAGCCACACCCTAAAGTCTAACACCTTCCCTCAGGGGTCTGGTGCAGTCTGTTATGGCCACTTCCCACAGTCAGGTGCAAGATCGGAGTGGAGGGAAGACAACCCAGGCCCACCCACTACTCTAGGTCCTGACTCAGGGACTCTCTACCAACAGCCTCCCTGCCCTCCTTTTCTCCCCTCATCTGTCCAGTCTCCCTGGGTCATTTCCCATCTGACCCCTTTGCACCCTCTAGGCCCTTCTGGTCAGGGCCGACAGCCTGGCAGGTAACAGGCTGGAGCTCTCCTAGGCTCCCCTAAGTCTGCCCAGTACTGCGCTGTCCTAGGTGCTGGTCTCCTTGCTCAGGAGACTGACCTTCCTTGCTGGAAGTCTGGGAGAGACTCCCTGCTCCTCACATGGGCAGCCTTTATATAGGGCTGAGCCCAGCCCTAATTGGCCACCTCTTGCCCAACCCTGATTGGCTCTGTAACAGGCCCTCCTTGAGTGGCTGCCACTTTGCGCAGCCCCTCTGGCCTGTCTTTACCCACTCTCACAGAGGGGGTGGGACACTTGCCCCACCACACTTCCCCAGTTACAGTGTGTTTATATGATACTAAATGTGGCAGTCCAGTAATGATAAAATCACTAGATAACATCAAACAGCCTTTTAAAAACCTGTTCCTTGCATTACATATCCAGCTACTCTTCACACAGGTTGTTAAAAGCCTTCAGAAACATTCTATTCCCATATAAGAACAGCTGGTTCTTAAAGATAAATTTTAAACAACTGAATCAGAAAGAGCACAACAAGGTTGGGTCTCAGCATTTATTGTGAGTGGTTGCTTGACTCGAGCAACAAAATATCATGTTCAAAAATGAGTTGAATAGTTATCAATCTTTGTTCCCATGTCACTCCTAAGGGATACTTGTCTTGTTTCTGAATTTTCATTTGCTATTACTTGTTTTACTTTGGATATTCCTCTCAAAATTCAACTCTCGATTTTAGGGGGGGCACTGATTTGTGGTCCTGTAACTGTAGCCAACTCTTTCAGAGCATATTTTTTAAAATAAATCAGATAGGAAATATTTGATGCAAAGATATTGATAAACAAAAGTGAAGCAGTTACAAAAGAACCTTCAATGTACTGTAATGCTAATGTTTTTTTCAAAAAGTGTAAGGACATGCTCAGGAAGTCTTTTATTTTCCTCTTGCTGCTGTGGCTAAATGGAATGTGTGTTTGGTGGCAGATGGATAACTGTGAAGTGCTCTCTTTATCTACTCAGCAAGGGCAACACAGCAGCAATGGTGTAATCTGCCCAGTTCTTTTGATTTTGCTTCATCTTCGGCCTGAAGTGATCAGGGACTGGACAGGAGAGCAGCAAGCCTCTTTGCCCATTAAATCATTGTTCCTTCCGCTGAGAATTTCCAGTTGGCCTTCAGTGGCTATGATACTGATGCCTCTCTGTTGGGAGCTAACCTAAGCATATTTCCCACAGGCTCTAAAATGGCAAAGACTTTTGGTAACTACCAAACTGGAACTGGTATAAATTGTTCAGGAAGGACAGGTACGGGAGGAAAGGTGGAAGAGTTGCACTGTATGTAAGTGAGCAGTATGATTGCTGAGAGCTCCGGTATGAAACTGAAGAAAAAGCTGAGTGTCTCTGGATTAAGTTTAGAAGCATGAGCAACAAGGGTGATGTCGTGGTGGGTGTCTGCTATAGACCACCAGATCAGGAGGAGGAGGTAGATGGGGCTTTCTTCAGACAACTAACAGAAGTTTCCAGATCACAGGCCCTGGTTCTCATGGGGGACTTCAATCACCCTGACATCTGCTGGGAGAGCAATACAGCAGTGAACAGCAATCCAGGAAGTTTTTGGAGAGTGTTGGGGACAATTTCCTGGTGCAAGTGCTGGAGGAACCAACTAGGGGTTGTGCTCCTCTTGACCTGCTACTCACAAACAGGGAAGAATTGGTAGGGGAAGTAGAAGTGGGTGGCAACCTGGGCAGCAGTGACCATGAGATGGTCAAGTTCAGGATCCGGGCAAAAGGAAGAGAGGAGAACAGCAGAATATGGACCCTGGACTTCAGAAAATCAGACTTTGACTCCCTCAGTGAACTGATGGAGGATTCCCTGGGAGGCTAATATGAAGGGGGAAGGAATCCAGGAGAGCTGGCTGTATTTTAAAGAAGCCTTGTTGAGGGCGCAGGAATAAATCATCCTGATGTACGGAAAGAATAGCAAATATGGCAGGTGATCAGCTTGACTTAACAGAGAAATCTTTGGTGAGCTTAAACACAAAAAGGAAGCTTACAAGAAGTGGAAATTTGGACAGATGACAAGGGAGGAGTATAAAAATATTGCTTGAGCATGCAGGTGTGTAATTATTAGGGTGTCCTACCTTGGCCTCAATGTTTTAACTCTTCACAACTAAATTTAAGTTTAAATTGTAAATATCTTTCTTATATGACATAGTTCTTATCATAACCTTACTATAGTATTTTGTTTAAACCTCTCATGAGTCAAGGGTTACGTGATTTAGAAAAGCCTAAACAACCTGTATATTTTAGTGGTCCATTGCTGTGGCACAATGATACTGGCATGAAGTCAAAAGCTAGAGCTATTTAATGGCAGAGTTTAGAGGAGAACCCAGGAATCCTAATGCCCAGTCTCCTACTCTAACCACTAGTCCTCTGTTATGTATTCAATGGACTTCAGTGATTGGTGTACTTATAAAAGTTTCACTATCACAGTTCTTCAAAGAGGCTTCACGATTGTTTTTCATTATATCCCTGTGTTTGCTTTCTGAAGTGCACTACTCAGTTTTCCCTGAAGCGCGTAAATGATGAAAGATGTTATTCAGTTATGGGATGTACTGGCATAAATTGTACTGACTTTCCTTTCTTCCTTATTTTCTAAAATCTTATGATTGCATTTTAAAATACCTCATTACTACTAAATAACTACTTCCTTAGCTGAATAACTGGACCTAAAATTTTTCCATTGCCATCCAAACTTTCAAACCTGTTACCTTCATACACATTACCCATTACAGTTCGATATTTGGTGATATCCAGCTGTTCAGAATCCCTTTAACTGCACATCGTTATTTAACAGTTTCTCATGGATTTTGTGAAAGGAAGATCAAAATAAGGAATCTAATTACAATGTAGAATTTATAATCCACTCTTTTTTCCGGTCCCCAGACACCGACCAGGACCAGCTAATACCAAAGTATAGGTGGGCAGTTGGCAGAACACCCATATCTCAACCAAGTCAGCTAATTGTTGGAGTAGTCTGTAGGGAGTTCGCTGAGTGAAGACTGTTACCTTGAATCAATTTTACATAAAACTTTTAGACAGTGTTACTGAGATTGACTCATTACCTCATCTTTCATTCTATATCTTCCTTCCCCCTTTTTTCCTTTCTGAATTTTATTTTTTAGATTAGTGTCTCATCTTGGTGTTGTTTAAAGTGCATCTCTGTCACAGCTGGCAACTCCATTATTGCAGCAGTCCTGCCAGTCTATGAGCAGAGTGACAATTGTATCAAACTGATTAGTGCTTCTGTGGGGTTTAAGTGATGTTAAAGTGAGACCAAAGAGTTATTTTTACCTTTGATGTGACTCAATCTAGGATTCATGTGTGTAACCCACCAGAGAGTATGTTATCGGTCTCCCTCTGTGTGGATCTCCAAAGGTGAAAGGTTAATGTATTACATCACTGTCCAGTTCTCTTCCTTTCCTTTTTGGGAAGGCGGGAGCAGAAAGAGCTGAGTGTGGTAGAAACTAAGTATTCCAAAATCATAAATAAATGTGATTGATACATTGGAACCCAACAATCTCCATTACACCCATAAGCCTCGAACCTGCCAACACCTACTCCCTCCCTTAATTTTACACCTGTGAGTATACCTCCTGGGTGAGATTCTGCACTGTGATTCTAAGGCTATGTCCACACTACGAACTGGGGGTGTGATCCCCAGCTCACATAGATATATTCGTGCTGGATCTCATCTGAGTTAGCAAGCTAAAAATAGTAGTGTAGACAGGGTAGCAGCAGCATGGGCTAGTAGCCCTGAGTACATACCCAGGGGGTTCCAGCGGGTTTGCACTAGGGGTGGCTAGCTTCTGCTGCTGCTACTTCAGCAATGCTACTATTTTTAGTGTGATAGCTCAGGTGAGAGCTAGTATGAGCTGGGAATCAACCCCCGCCCCACCCCGTCTTGTATTGTAGACATAGCCTAAAAGGTGCAGCCCAGAACTCACTCCAGCAGCTGCAGGGAGAGGAGGGGTAAGATGGCTTTGGGTCCTGATCCTGGCCTCTTCAGAGGCTCCCAATTCTTCCTGTATAATATTCTGATCCTTGTCTGTATTGATAATGCCTCACAACTTTGCATCAGCAAATTTCATTAGCGCTTTTTGTGCCAATTAAATATTACATAAGATTGGTCCCAAGAACAATCTTTGAGAAACTCCACTAGTAACCTCCCTCCAGTCTAATGGTTCACCTCCAGTCTAATAGTTCAGCACATCCCATTGCCTGCTCCCCTTTAGCAAGTTCCTTACCCATCTTACAATTATTGTATGAGTCCCCATCTTCTCATTTAACTAATAAATTCCCATAGAGGAATGCTTTACTGAAGTCCAAGTCGATTAGATTTACTGAGTTTCCCTTACCCACTTTCTTTCTCATGTTGCATTACTCCCCCTTTCCATTTGTTTCCATGAATTTAATTTATTCTTTCCTTCACAATTTGTTCTAAAGCCTTGCCCAGATCACTTTTTCCCTTTCTTAAATATAGGTGTGATGTTAGCTATTTTCCAGTCACTATATGTATGTATGTGTGTGTGTGTGTATATATATATATATGACAGTCCAGTAGCAAGGATTTTTAGAAAATCTATTTCATTTTTCAGTTCTTTCAGTATTATGGGATGGAAGTTACTTGGGCCCCTTGACTTTAAGCTCTTTAATTTTTTTCCTCCTCAAATCTGCTAATTTCCATTTGTGTACACTCTTTTTTCCAGCATTCATTCCATGTTCCATCTTAGCATCCTTACTGAAAACTGAGGCAAAGTACCCATTTAGTTTGTGGGCCACACCTAGATTATCTTTACTCTCCTTCCCATTCTCACTGCATAGCTGCCAAGTCTCATTCTTCTTTAGTTTCTTTTTATTTATATAACTAAAACCCCTCTCATTTTAATTTCCTTAACAAGAGCTAATTCAGCTTGACTTGTAGAAATTCTCACTTTATTCCTACATTTTCTAACTTCCAAGGTGTAGCTTTCTTTGCTGATCCCTCCTTTTTCCCCATTCCCTGTAGGCTCTCTGCTTACTCCAAACAACTTTTTTGAGGCAGTTATTCATGCAGTTGGATCTGGAAGCTCTCTACAAGTTTTTCCCCTTGCTTTGGATGCAAATTGCCAATCGTTTTTGTATAATTGATTTTAAAAAATTCTAAGCCTCCTCCACATTCAAGTCCTTCAGCTCTTCAATCCAGTTTACTCCTTTAAATAATTCCTTTAGCTTCCCAAAATCTGCCTACCCCACACCATCCCTGAAAAGTTGAAGAAGCTCAGAAAGGGCCAACTAGTGTGATAGGCCCCACATGAGGGAATTAGGCTGGATAACCAACCCCTGATTGGAGAATGAAGCTCACCTGAACAGATACGGGCTGGGCTAGGATAAAGCCAAGAAGCTGGCAACAGAAAAAGTGGTAGTGAGGAAGTCTGTAGCCATCCTCTGCAGTAGAGAGGGAAGAAGGGAACATTAGAGAGGGAAGGAGGGAACCCAGGAAAAGAGTAGGACCCTGGGAGCCTGGCCCTGAGGCAAAGACATACCCTGAAGAAAGAAGAGTGGAGAAGAAAGCCTCTGAGAGGTGAGTAGGAAGCAGCCCAGGGAGTGAGCAGCAAAGTTGAGGATTGAACAGACCTTGGCTGCATATTGTAGGGTCCCTGGGCTGGAACCTGGAATAGTGGGTGGGCCCAGATTCCTGGTATCCTGATGAAGTGGCATTGCCTGGACATTGGGTCCAGGCAGACTTTATACTCTAGAATGGGACAACACATAATGACCTGGCCAGAGGGCCGAGTCACAAAGAGGAAAGCACCCTGTGATGATGCCCTATTGAAATAAAAATACCTCATAGTTGACAAACTGGTTTTGGTTATCCTTCCACTTAATTTAAACTGAATCAACTCATGCTCACTCAATCCAAGGTTATTTCTGGTGCCTAGCTCTTCCATGATGTCCTTACTACTTACCAAAACCAAGTCTAAAAGTGCATTGCCTCTTGTTAGTTCAGTGACTATTTCATGAAGAATCTGTCATCAATCACACTGAGGAATAACTGGGCCCTACTAGCATTTATGCTCCAGTCTAGATCTGGGAAGTTAGTCTCCCTTTATGACAGAATTCCCAGTAGTATTTCTCTCTAGTAATATTAAAGAGATCTCTATCCATATCCAAGTCTGACCTTGGGGTTCTATATTACTATCACTTCTTTATTTCTTCTTTTTTTATTATTATTTTATCCTGTTGAGTTCTAGGTTCTTCGGGACAGGGCCTGTTTCTGTGTAATACTTGGTGTATTTTGGGTGCCCAGAATTTGGAGAGAAACAAATTGCAAAGGTGGGTATAGGGATATCTTTATTGGTCGTTAACAGTAAGACGTTCCCAGGCAATGTTAGCTTGGTACTTTATCTCCAGCTGGTTCTTTGCACAGCCCATCCAAAACTAGGCCATTAAATTAATAATGGTAAATAAAAATAAACAAAAGAAACCTACTCCCAAAGAGGCTCTGAATACACATGCTACATCGTCACATAGAGCAATTGCAAAACTCCTTGTGAATTATCGAATATCCTTTTAAAATGACAACTTTTGATGTCAAAAACAAATTTATTTTTTCCTCCCAAGACTTCTTTGCTCATCTTATTCTCTCACATTAAGACTCTTCCTCCCCACACACTCACTTTTAACTCTTCAGTACAGAGGCATAAATTTTCTGCTGAAACTTGCGGGCTTTTTTGTGAAAAATGAAGATTTGGTGACACTGAAACACTTTCCAAATTCATGTTGGTTTTACCAAATTTGTACAATTAAAAAAATCTGAAAAAATCAAAATGTTTCTTGGTGCTAATGGGGCAGGTTCATGTGGTGGAACGCTGATTCTGGGCTCGGGAAACAAGCACAGACTGGTGGGACCGCATAGTGTTGCAGATTTGGGACGATTCCCAGTGGCTGCGAAACTTTCGCATGCGTATGGGCACTTTCATGGAACTTTAACTTGCTTTCCCCCGCCCTGAGGCGCAAGAATACCAAGATGAGGGCAGCCCTCACAGTTGAGAAGTGAGTGGCAATAGCCTTGTGGAAGCTTGCAATGCCAAACAGCTACCGGTCAGTCAGGAACCAATTTGGAGTGGGCAAATCTACTGTTGGGGCTGCTGTGATGCAAGTAGCCAACGCAATCAAAGATCTGCTGATATCAAGGATAGTGACCTGGGAAATGTGCAGGCCATAGTGGATGGCTTTGCTGCAATGGGATTCCCTAACTGAGGTGGGGCCATAGACGGAACCCACATCCCTATCTTGGCACCTGAGCACCAAGCTGGCGAGTACATAAACCACAAGGGGTACTTTTCAATAGTGCTGCAAGCACTGGTGGATCACAAGGGACATTTCACCAACATCAATGTGGGATGGCCGAGAAAGGTACATGACGCTCGCATCTTCAGGAACTCTGGTCTGTTTCAAAAGCTGCAGGAAGGGACTTTATTCCCAGACCAGAACATAACCATTGGGGATGTTGAAATGCCTATAGTTAGCCTTGGGGACCCAGCCTACCCCTTAATGCCGTGGCTCATGAAGCCGTACACAGGCAGTCTGGACAGTAGGCAGGAGCTGTTCGACTACAGGCTGAGCAAGTGCAGAATGGTGGTAGAATGTGCATTTGGACATTTAAAAGTGCCCTGGCGCAGTTTACTGACTCAGTTAGACCTCAGTGAAACCAATATTCCCACTGTTATTACTGCTTGCTGTGTGCTCCACAATATCTGTGAGAGTAAGGGGGAGACGTTTATGGTAGGTTGGGAAGTTGAGGCAAATCGCCTGGCTGCTGGTTATGCATAGCTAGACACCGGGGCGGTTAGAAGAGCACAGGATGGCGCGATGTGCATCAGAGAAGCTTTGAAAACCAGTTTCATGACTGGCTAGGCTACGGTGTGAAAGTTCTGTTTGTTTCTCCTTGATGAAACCCCCCGCCCCTTGGTTCACTCTACTTCACCATCCCCTCCTCCCTTCGATCACCGCCTGAAGAGGCAATAAAGTCGTTGTTACTTCACATTCATGCATTCTTTATTAATCATCACACAAATAGGGGGATAACTACCAAGGTAGCCCAGGAGGGGTGGTGGAGGAAGGAAGGACAAGGCCACACAGCACTTTAAAACTTTAAAACTTATTGAATGCCAGCCTTCTGTTGCTTGGGCAATCCTCTGCGGTGGAGTGGCTGGGTGACCGGAGGCCCCCGCATCCCATTCTTGGGCATCTGGGTGCGGAGGCTATGGAACTTGGCGAGGAGGGCAGTTGGTTACACAGGGGCTGTAGCAGCGGTCGGTGCTCCTGCTGCCTTTCCTGCAGCTCAGTCATACACTGGAGCATATTGGTTTGATCCTCCAGCAGCCTCAGCATGGAGTCCTGCCTCCTCTCATCACACTGCCGCCACCTTTCAGCTTCAGCCCACCCTTCAGCCCGCCACTGACTCTCTTCAGCCCGCCACCTCTCCTCCCGGTCATTTTGTGCTTTCCTGCACTCTAACATTGTCTGCCTCCACACATTCGTCTGTGCTTTGTCAGTGTGGGAGGACAGCATGAGCTCAGAGAACATTTCATCACGAGTGCGTTTTTTTCACCTTCTGATCTTCGCTAGCCTCTGGGAAGGAGAAGATCCTGTGATCCTTGAAACACATGCAGCTGGTGGAGAAAAAAAAAAGGACAGTGGTATTTAAAAAGACACAATTTATAGAACAATGGGTACACTCTTTCACGGTAAACCTTGCTGTTAACATTACATACTTAGCACATGTGCTTTCATTCCAAGGTCGCATTTTGCCTCCCCCCAGCGCGTGGCTAGCCCCTCCACCCTCCCCGTGGCTAACAGCGGGGAACATTTGTGTTCAGCCACAGGCAAACAGCCCAGCAGGAATGGGCACCTCTGAATGTCCCCTTAAGAAAAGCACCCTATTTCAACCAGCTGACCATGAATGATATCACTCTCCTGAGGATAACACAGAGAGATAAAGAACAGATGTTGTTTGAACGCCAGCAAACATACACTGCAATGCTTTGTTCAACAATGATTTCCGAGTATGTGCTACTGGCCTGGAGTGGTAAAGTGTCCTACAATGGTGGATCGAATAAGGCTGCCCTCCCCAGAAACCTTTTGCAAATGCTTTGGGAGTAAATCCAGGAGAGCCGCGAATGCCAGGGCAAATTAATCATTAAACATGCTTGCTTTTAAACCATGTATAGTATTTTAAAAGTTACACTCACCAGAGGTCCCTTCTCTGCCTGGCAGGTCCGGGAGGCAGCCTTGGGTGGGTTTGGGGGGTACTGGCTCCAGGTCCAAGGTGAGAAACAGTTCCTGGCTGTCGGGAAAACAGGTTTCTCTGCTTGCTTGCTGTGAGCTATCTACAACCTCATCATCATCTTCCTCGTCCCCAAAACCTGCTTCCCTGTTGCCTTCATCTCCATTGATGGAGTCAAACAATACGGCTGGGGTAGTGGTGGCTGAACCCCCTAAAATGGCATGCAGCTCATCATAGAAGTGGCATGTTTTGGGCTCTGACCTGGAGCGGCCATTCGCCTCTCTGGTTTTCTGATAGGCTTGCCTCAGCTCCTTAAGTTTCACGTGGCACTGCTTTGGGTCCCTGTTATGGCCTCTGTCCTTCATGCCCTGGGAGATTTGGACAAATGTTTTGGCATTTTGAAAACTGGAACGGAGTTCTGATAGCACAGATTCCTCTCCCCATACAGCGATCAGATCCCGTACCTCCTGTTCGGTCCATGCTGGAGCTCTTTTGCAATTCTGGGACTCCATCATGGTCCCCTCTGCTGATGAGCTCTGCATGGTCCCCTCTGCTGATGAGCTCTGCATAGTCACCTGCAGCTTGCCATGCTGGCCAAACAGGAAATTGAAATTCAAAAGTTCGCGGGCCTTTTTCCTGTCTACCTGGCCAGTGCATCTGAGTTGAGAGTGCTGTCCAGAGCGGTCACAATGGAGCACTCTGGGATAGCTCACGGAGGCCAATACCATCTAATTGTGTCCACAGTACCCCAAATTCGACCCAGCAAGGCCGATTTCAGCGCTAATCCCCTTGTCGGGGGTGGAGTAAGGAAATCGATTTTAAGAGCCCTTTAAGTTGAAAAAAGGGCTTCATCGTGTGGACGGGTGCAGGGTTAAATCGATTTAACGCTGCTAAATTCGACCTTAACTCCTAGTGTAGACCAGAGCTAAGTTTCACTGACAGTTAATGGAACTTGTGCTCTCAAGTCACTTGGGTGCTTTTGAAAACTGTATCTTTAGGCCCTAGTTCAGCAAAGCATTAAAAGAGATCCTTAACTTTACATTGAAGTTGATCATGTGCTTACGTCCAGTTAAAGTTAAGCATATGCTTGTGTTCTGCTGAATCAAGGCCTACAATGAGAAAGTTCACTGTGTCAAAGAGAGTCACAGCCAGTGGTGAGCTGGAGCTGGTTCGCACCGATTCGCTAGAACCGGTTGTTAAATTTAAAAGCCCTTTTAGAACCGGTTGTTCCACGAGGGACAACCGGTTCTAAAAGGGCTTCTAAATTTAACCGGCCAAAAATGGCGCCTTAGGCGCCGACTCCATGGGTGCTCCAGCCCTAAAGCACCCAAGGGGAAAATTTGGTAGGTGCAGAGCGGGAAGCTGGGCCAGGCTGAGAAGCAGGTGGCGGCTTCCCGCTCAGGCCCAGGGAAGCGGAGGTGAGCTGGGGTGGGGGGACACAGGGAGGGCTGCCTGCGTCACAGCTGGTAACCTGGGGAGGGGGGCGTGCAGGGAAACCACTCTCCGCCCCAGCTCACCTCCACCACCCTCGGCCTGAGCGGGAAGCCACCGCCTGCTTCTCAGCCCTCCCAGGCTTCCTGCCAAACAGCTGATTCGCGGTAAGCCAGAGGAGGGGGCGGAGAAGCAGAGCAGGGCAGCGCATTTAGCGGAGGAGGCAGAGCGCGCATTTAGCGGAGGAGGCAGAGCGGAGGTGAGGTGATCTGGGGCCGAGCGCGGGGTGGGGAGCTGCCAATGGGTGCTCTGCACCCACCAAATTTTCCCCGTGGGTGCTCCAGCCCCAGAGCACCCAAGGAGTCGGCTCCCCCTGCTCCCCCCATAGCTATGCTCCCTCGCCCCTAGGAGCCAGAGGGACCTGCCGGATGCTTTCTGGGAGCTACCCCAGGTAAGCACCTCCGGGACTCCCCACCTCGCCCCCCGGCAGGTGCCTCTGGCTCTTAGGGGTGGGCACCCACTACGGTGGCCCATGAGACCCTCCTGCCCGGTTCTGGGGGCAGACAGGGAGGGGGGTGGATGGGGTAGGGGTCTTGGGGTGGGGGGGATGCATCAAGGAACACGGGGGGTTGGATGGGGCAGGAGTCCCAGGGGCAGGGGTGGGCAACGACCCCCTCGTGGTGTGAGGAGGGAACCCGTTGTTAAGATTTTGGCAGCTCATCACTGTTCACTTTTCAGGCCCAGTGCAGGATTGCTGTGGACTAACCATCACAAGTCAGCAGAATAGTATGTACCAAAATAAAGCCAGTTTACTCATTATACATCATGTATAAAAAGCATGCTTTCCAGGTTTCTCACTAAAGTTTTAACAATGACTTAGAAAAAAGAGTTTAAGACTATGATTGATCTGTGTGAGTACACCTTTGCACTCTCACAATCTATCTTGAGGATGAAAGAGATGGCTGGAAGTTGATGCTAGAAAACTTCAAACTAGAAAAAAAGGAATGCAATTTTAACAGTTCTCACTGGAACAGATTATCAACAGATGTGATGGTTCAAGCCTTCAAAACCACTTGAAGTCTTTCAATCAAGACTGGATGTGTTTCTAGTGAGTATACGCTAGTTCCACCACAAGTTATTGGGCTTGGAAAGATTATATTTTTATTTGTAAATGTTGATTTCACTGTACACACACACAGGGACAAAAATATTTCCAACAATAATTAATTAAAATGTAGATAGGCAAAGTAAGAAAAATGCTTCTTGAGAACTTAGCGTTTGAGTGGAGGATATTTACTTTGTATATTTTGATATGTGATGTTGACAATTTGTGTTTTAATGGTTCTAAAACTAACTTTTGGAATCGCAACCTCTACTGTCATTAAAGAATGTTGGACCTCCCCTGTTGGCTGTACCCCATAATTTCCTACCATTGTGAAAAATAAAGATTAAAAACTGAAAATGCTTTAAAATAAACATTATCTGTAAAACTTATATTAAAAAAATAAAATTCTGCCAAGCCTGATATAACAGCAGCGGCAAACGGTGGAACATGATCCCATTGAGAAGTATTTCTTTTTATCAGCAAAGACTGTTGGCTACAGAATGTTGTTATACTAAGTGTGTGTCTAAATAGAGTGTTACAAAACCACTAAGACTATAAAAAAGATAAGCACATTAATAAATAAACCATATAGTAGTGCACACCTTGGAAAAGTCAATCTGATAACAGCTAACTATAAATAAACTCTATCTTTTCCTCCAGCACATGTATGGATGTGAAATTACAGGTGCAGGAAGATAAATAGGAAACACAGCTGCACCTGTGATCTTTGAGCCTTTTATTGTTATGGGATAGTTGAACAATCCAAATGGACTATGTAACATTTACTTTGACAACTGCAACCCTAGGAACTGGTTGTCAGGCTTAGGTTGCAATTGGAGCCTAGAACTTCTGAGCTGTCCTATTGCAAGTTCACTCAATGCCTCCTAGGGCAGCCCCATTAGCTGCTAGCAAGAACCCATCCCAAGCAGCCACACAATATGTATGACCCTTGCTTCCATCTGTTTACCTTCATCATTGACATTTGTGTCTTTTATTCTTTATCTCTTTCCCCTCCATTACGGTTCATTAATTCCAGCTAGGAGGATGCCCAAGTGGTTCTTTGCATGTATAATGAAAGTGCCGTGGCTTAATAAGTTCTGCTATCTCAGGGCCCAATTCTGTCATTTACAACATGCAGGCAAATTTTAGTGGGGCTCCATGCTAGTGCATTTTGCAAATTGTAGGATAGGGGCTACACTTGCACATTTAGCAGACACTTTAATGAAGCCCAGCTTCTGCAAGCTTGTGAAATTAATACTCGAAGTGCTAGTTTTCATTATAGTTACTGCTTGACACTTAGTTTGATTGCTATGAAAAAAGGTCACATCTGCCAACCGTAATCACATACTCAAATTTGGGATACCCTATATATTTCCTGCTAAATAGAGAGACTACAGAATCGGCAGGGGGAAGGGGAGATTAGAAGAGAGCTTGCTTTTGTCACTACTTGGTGGAAGAAAGTATGATTGGCCTTCTCAGTAATTGGAATGTTGTAAACTAGGACCCAGATCCTGCAATGTCATGGGCACAGGTGTCTGCTCACTTGCTTCTCACGGCATGATTATGGCCTACAATGTAATTGGAAACAGACAATTGAAAATTGTTTTTCTTTCAGATTCAACTGTTTGTAAAGACAGGGCCAAATTCGGTGCTGATTTTTTCACTCTTGCTACCACATTTTTGCCACTGGGATTACACGGCTTTAAACAAAGCGAAGAACATGGGTTCTAGTACATCATTTTCTATTTGGATTCTTTAGTGGATGCTTTGGATAAAGTTGCCTAACTTCAGAAACAGTAGTAATAATTAGTAAGGTATTAAGAAAGCATGAGGGTTTAGCTGGGAGGATGAATATGTTTAAGTTCTTCCCTCTTTCACTCAGTCAAGAGGTGAGCCTGAGTCTGCAGCAGGAATGTCCTATCAGAATTAATATATGTAAGCAATGACAGGGTTAGGATTTTCTATTTAGTGTATGCACAGTTTGAAAGTGCTAAGCGGAGTGCCTTACCACACACAAGTAGGTATATATTAGTGCAAACACACCTCTGAGTATGGAACTATACTTATGAAAGGACTCTTTAAAAGGCAAACTGTCCAGATAAAAATGTCACACCCCATTTGACTGTTTTGTATGGCTCTGCACTTTACGACTGTACACTTGGACTGTAAACATTTTGGGGGAAGATGCCCTCAGACGATTTTCAGTTCATTTACCCACAGCACAGTCCTGTGTGACGCTATCAGTAAGATGGTATGCCATGAGTAAGCATGTAAATATAATAATGTATTAAGCAAACAAAAGAAATAGTGCTACAGGAATCATGTTGGTTGTCCATCTGTTCTGTGTTATAGATTTCTCCATCCTTCAGGAAGGATTTTGGTTAATCGCTCCTGTTTTGATTTTGGTCATTAGAATTTCTGTGCATTTGTTTTATTTGCAAGATACCACATATACTTAACATTAAATGTGCTAGGGAAGGATGACTACTTTTGTTTTCTCTGGGCATCAGTTAACCCCTTTCCTGCTAACGATATGAAGAAAGTGTTATTTTCAAACAGCCCTCCTTCTCCTTCTCCTTCTCCTTCATGTTAGAGAGTGGAATTCACTGCTCCATTTTCAAATTGCTGACTCATGCTCATCAGCTGGAGGATGTGACTATGTCGTTTCCAAACATGTCTCTACCCTTCTGAAGGAAGCATCAACTTGAATTTCCATTTCTGACTGTGCTGAGAGAAGGGCCTGAGTCCCTTGATTATTTAAGGTTTGCCTTTGCTAGTCAGCCAGAAGATACTGCAGAACCAGAGCAATTTTGAAAGCCTCTCTTTTCCTGTGCACCAAGGTTATAGTTTTGAAAAGTGCCCAAGTGATTTAGGAGCTGGAGTCCAATGACTGTCAATGGGACACTGGCTCCTAAATCACTTAAGGGCATTTGAAAATTTTAGCCACAGCACATGAACAAATCTATATAATATAATCATCCAAGGGATTTTATTTTAGTGCTCTCTGACACTTCATTTGCTGACTTTCTAACTGTTTTATAAAGAAAGTATAAAACTTGGAGTTTGGGGGGGATCTCTCTGAAACTCATTTCAGCATGCTCTCCTAACAAACTCTTTTTTTAGGCATAGCAAAACTAACTTATAGACATAGGGAAGCTTCTGTCTTAAAAAAGGCAAATCTAGATGCCTAGCTAAAAAGCAGATTTCATCTGCTTAATGCAAACATTTATCAAATAACATGCAAGTATAGCCCAGGTAAAGTCAGTATAATGATGGGGTATGGCCAGGAGCCAATCCTGCTACAAGTGAAATTAATGGAAGTCCCATTGACATCAAGAGGAGCTGGATCAGGACTATAAATAGTCATAGAGACATGCAGGAAACTTAATATTTGGTTTTTTTCTTGGGTACTTTATCTATCCTACCCTCGCTTTCCAGTACTCCACCTAGTTTCTCGTTTCCTCATTGATTATTCAGTACTTCCACATTGGCGCTTCCCACAAAATACAGTTAGGCATGATGTCCGCACCATGGAGCCTACCTCTAAGGCCACAGCCCTGCACTGAGACCTCCGCATGTGCAGAGCCCTATTTATTCCAGTGGGTGGCATTGTTTGGGCACAGAGATCCACTTAGTCATGTGCTTACTGTCCGAGTCAATTGAGCTACTATAATAAACTAGTATAATGGTCAGATTTCATTGATGTGGAATTCTGTTTTTAAAAATCTTGGGTGAGGTACTCTGTTCTTGGGGGGGTTATTAGCTTTTACAGAAGTGCATTTTAAGAGGGTTTTGAATGAAGTGAGAGTGGGTGTTTTGCACGTAAGGGTAAGGAATATGTTCCAAGAAAAAAGGGATGGCAAAGAAGAATAAAGAGAAGCAAGAATATGAGCAGTATACAAACCAGGTTTGGAGGAGGGCATGCTGGGAGGACCAGCAACATCAGGAGGGACTTCTCTAGACACAATACCATGCAAAATTCACAGAGCACTGCTGCTGCAGATCAAAAGTTAAGAAGAAAAATTTTCAGTAAAGACCTGTCAAAATTGACACCAGCAACATGCTGTTTTTAAAAAGCTACCCCCAACAGCTGTATTGGTAATGAATGACTTGAGCTGAGATGCTACTGTAGAAGTTTCTGTCACATTAACCAGATGATACTCATTGGCTGTGGCAGGTGTTGTTGAAACTGACAAATCTATTCTAGCTATTCTGTCAATTTTACCTTCCCTTTCCCCTTAAGTGTTCCATTTGCATTTTCATCACTGTCACAGTGATCGTCAAATACAGATCATCTTTATCAATTACACTCTTAGCCAAAACCTCACGTTGTCTGGCATTCAGGACCCCTTTTGTTTAGAACCACATGCGACTCACCACTGACTAAAACTATATTTGCTGTCTAACTTTCTTTTACACAGTGTTGTGCTGGAGAGAATAAACTGATGTGTCTATTAGAGCTGCTTTATTGAATCTGGATTGGAAATGTTCAATATTGGGTTTGTTAAAACTAATTATAAGATGTCTATTTTTGAGTGTTTTTCTGCCACATTTACAATACATTGGATTCATAGATGCATAGATTAAGCTTTGATGACTAAGGAACTGGCAGGAAGAATAGATTCTTCAACAATATCATGCTTCAAAAAACCTGGTTAAATAAATTTGTCTTTGATTCAGTTTCCATCTTTTTGTAAGGCCTTGCTTTTAACCAGTTTTCCAGCTGTTTTCGCTAAGATACAAAGAGGTCAAGTGACTTAGGGCTAGATTCAAAAGGGAATTAGGCTGAGTGTTGCAACACCGAACTTTGAGGTGCCCAGCTCAGGTGGAACTTACTGCTCTGAGTTAGACACCTTGGCTCTCAATAAAAAATCCATGGAGAGAGTTAGGCACTTAAAAAAAGGTAGAGAACCTGGCTACCGCCTGTGAATCCCTGAGTGGGGAGCTTAGGGTGACCAGACAACAAGTGTGAAAAATCGGGACAGGGGTTGGGGGGTGGGTAATAGGAGCCTATATTAGAAAAAGACCCAAAAATCGTGACTGTGCCTATAAAATCGGGACATCTGGTCACTCTAGGGGAGCTACCTAAGCTAGACAGTAGGAAATGCTGAGGAGAGGGGTGTGGCCTAAGCCTTGCCCTTCAAAGGGAGTTAGGCTACTAAGTCTGGACTGGAGGGATGTGCCATCATCAACTCAGGATTCAAAACCATGAATCCTCTCCTGGAGTTAACCAGCTGAAGCAGGTTGGTCCTTTCTTAAGGAAAGTTGAGGAGGAGGAGGTGGTTGCTGGTTGCCCCCCCTTTTAGCCAATATTCCAGTGGTTAGACCACTCATTGAGGATGTGGGAGATCTAAGTTCACATCACCATTTTACCTGATGTGGGATGAGGAGTAGTTCTCCCTACTCCCACATGAGTACCCTAACCACTGGGCTATGTCTCTCAAGCTCTCCTGTTGAAGCTGTTCCACTTTGTATAAATCATGAACCATTCATTGGAGCAGAGACTGGAGCCTGGGTATCCCACAGCCCAGATGAGCATGCCAACTACTTGGCTATAGAGTCAATATTTCTCTCTGGCCCAGTACATATTTCAGTGTTTATACATCATGGAATATTTTTCAACTGGAGAGACTGAGAGAGTGCCACCCCAGAATACCTCATAGCACAGTGGTTAGGGCAACCATGTGGGAAGCGTGAGACCTGGATTCAATTCCCTGCTCCTCTCAGGCAATGTGGGGAATTGAATCCAGGTCTCCCATATCCTGGGTGAGTGCTCTCACTGCTGGACAAAAGGGGACTGCTACCACCTCTTCCTTTTCTGGCAGCTGTTTCTCTTACGGGACCCAGTTTGATAGCCATGCCCTCAGGCAATTTCTGTGTCACCTGGAGTGCCTAGGGAACTTTAGTAGGGGGAATTTAGGCACCTACAGTCTTAGACTGAGCAGGAGTTTTGAGAATGCCAGTAAAATAGGTGAGATTTGAGTCATGGCTTTCTCAATTCTGAGTCCTTTCTGCTGGCCACTCACTATTGAGGGTTACTGAATTATACAATATTTTACATGATAAATGCAAGCACTGCACTAAATTGGCATATTTGACATCCTTATTAGCAGGAGTTAATTAGACCATAGTTTCCATGACCAGAAAATGGACAGAATAGCATCCAAACACGGATTTAAGTATCTCGTAAGATTATGACTAATGAAGGTTCCATATATTGTTCTGCACTGGTGTTTTAGCTGAAGTATTAACAGCACTAAAAATGATGTATGATGCTTTCCCCTAGTCCCTGGAAGGTCATTACCTAAGGTCACGCTTTATAAGATAACTTGCTATTTAGGTTTTAAGTGCTTTAGAGTAGAGAGCATTTAGTACTGTTTATACACAGCCTGTTCTCAGTTGGCCCCTAGGTGCTGCGATGATGAACATAATAAATAATCATATTTAAAATAGATCAACAGAAGCAGAGGCCATTTAAAATAGGCAAGCAGAAGCAGATGCCAACTATCTTAAGGCTATGCAAGCCATGTGACTAGTCAGGCTTCATGGCAAACAGTACTTATCACAATTTCAAGGACTTTTGCAAAACAAGTGGCTTTTAGGAGCAGTTTTGTGCACAGTATTATGAAAAATCTGAGTATGATTTTTGGCATTTGTCATTCCACTCAGGACCACAGAAAAAGACTTAAACATGTCTTCCGACAACTAGCTTTCCTTTACTTGAGATACATAGCCGTCTTGTATCCCTTAGCTGGTGATGCCCAGCCATCTGCTATTCCAGGATGTTCCCAGAAGTGAATGAGAGTCGGAAGCTGGGGAGGGGGATGGGCATACAGCTTTGCTACATAGCTCTTGGGATGAGGAATAGGAACTGAGAACTTCTGATGATTGCAGCTTGTATTCGAGCGTGAATGCCAAAATTCTGTGGAAATGACCACATAGCATGAGCCCCATTGAACAATCTTTTTTTTTTAACTAGAAAAAAAGATACACCAGAATAAGGAAACAAAAATCAGAATTGGGAATATTAGTCCTCACTGTCATCCATACAGACACTGAAGCATAACATTTTCTCTACCCGTGCAGCTGTTACATATTGTTGTATCTGACTCTTGTTTGAGTCACTGGAAGAATTATGAATTTTAATTTATATTGAACTGGCAGAATAGACATAAGCAGGACATGTATATTTAATCACCACCTACAATCCCATTTACTTGCTACCTCATTTTATGTTATCTCTTTGCTGTTTGACTTGGTGTTGTTAGTGCAGGCAGCATAAGGCCTCTTGCTTTAACTGACTCAGTGAGTGCTGCAAATATTTGCTGAATAGGTGCAACCCCCTAGTGCACAACTAACCCCTAAAGATGCCTCTTGTGTATTTTTCATGTCATTATTTGTAGTGATAATGATAAAATATACATGCAGTGACCTACCTTGCCCCAAGCCAGTACTATACTCAGACAGAAGCTAGAGCTCAGCTGTGAGCCTTGCTTAGTATCTGGGAAGGAAAATAAAGAGAGTGTAAAGACCTCCCCCCCCCCGACCTTCCCCCTCCCCGTTCCCCTGCACAGGCTACTCCTGTCAGCAGATCATGTGTGAGGATGGCAGGGAGTGGGTGTAGCCTTGGCTGGTGTGCTGGGGAGCAAAACCAACGCAGCTGAGTCAGCATGGAGGGGGAAGAAAGCTACACCAGGAAAGGGTATGATGTAGTTTATTTTTCCCTGAGGGCAAGGGGAAAACTGGGGATCAAACCGTGACAGATTCCCTGCCCTGCTCCTGAGCCATCCCTAGAATTGCTAATTTTAGTTGGATGTATTCCTGGAGGTTTCATCAAATGACAGAATCTTTAATTAAAGATCAATCTTTAATTCCTGGAGACTACAGGACAATCCTGGAGGCTTGGCAACACTAGCATCCCAGCTACATGCCCTTCCTTACTCATGGAGGGTTGCAAGGTGCCAGTCTAACACTATAGAGCCACTCACTACAACTTCTTGGCTCACTAATGTTTTGAGATGACCCATTTTCAGCATTCTTTAACACCGTTGTAGTTTTTAAGGTCAAAGGGGACCATGCAATTATCTAGTCTGATCTTTTGCATAGCACAGATCAAAGAATTACACCAAGTGGTTCCTGTACCAAACCTACAACAAATCCATGATATGCTGGTACTATAATCAAGGCAGGTGGATTTTATTTTGCCTCATTTCAAAGCCACTTGAACAATGTGGGTTTCAAAGTTCTGAACTGGAACATTATTGGGTCCATTTTCTGCTTAGGAGAGTCTGTCCTGAAAAAAGTCCAGTGAAAAAACAGTGAAAATGTAGCCAAGAGCAGTGAAAAATAAACATAGAGAAATTCTGGCTGGGATAAGGGAGCAGAGCAATACTTGGAGCAATTATCTCACTTCAGTTGAGTTCCTGTCATATTCTTGAATTAGTTCACCCATCGAACCGAATGTGCTCAATTACAAGTGTTCTCTTATTTTAATTTTTCTTTTGCCTTTCTGGAAACTTAATCCAAAATCTTCACATTTGGGTGCCTAACGTTAACGTCCTAAACTCATGTTCAGGCACCTAAACAGAAGTGGTCATTTTGACTGGCGAGCAAACGAAACTGTTATAATCACACATCTTTTTTTAAATTGTATTTTCTGCTCTACCACAACTCAAAAAGGGTTGCTGAGATTTTCCTGAAACTTTCCTAAAGAGTTCAATTTTGGGCTGAGACTGAGTATGAGGAGTTATTTCCAAAGGTGAACTATTCGGTAAGTTATGAGCAACAGGGCAATGATCATAGAATTCTTCATAAACATGGAACTTTAAGTATGAGCAGAGTACCTTCCAACTACCCACAAGCTGAATATAAGCACAAGCACATTATTACATCAGATACATTTGCTGGGAAATTGTCTATATTAGCACATTTTTAAAAATTCATGCCTACAATACAACAATTGATGCTGTTACAAAATACACATTCTGATAGTGTTTTAAGATTGATGTCTATCAAGGTGTTTAAGCATAGCTACCAATCTACTTTAATATTTCGTAATAATAATAATTAATAAGAATAACTAATAATACTGCGCTGCTTTCCTTTAGATAGCTTCTCCCCATATATTAAACTTGTGAATCTACTACAGATTCTTTGCCATTTTTTGACCCCAACTCCTTTCCTAGCACTCCATACATCTATATTTCTCCTCTTTCCCTTCCCTTCCAGCCAAGGCCAGAATAAATAAAGGAGTTTTGAGGCCTTCAAGGCTGTGTAAAATGGCTGAATGGCAAAGTAATGAACACTCTTTGTGACTGGAGTCATAGACACGTATTTATTGCTAAGCAACACAGGCTGATGTCAATGAGTTTTTCCAAATGCAGATGGTGAGTAGGTTTGTTGAACATTTGAAATCATTCTAATATAAATCTTGAAGTTTGGTTCTAACATAAACACAAAATATGCTCAGCTGGTCAGAATGAAGATCTTTTCAGAGTGGAAATAGAGGGCAACATGAATTTAATAATAGTTTCTGCACATACTTATAGGTGAGATTATTCATAGCTGCATCTACTAAAAATCACAAGTGAAGCTTTCAAAAACACCTGCAAACCCTCCTAAAGTGATGGTATTCTTAACAGTTACTGTTAAAAATAAAGGAAGAACCATGTTTTATTTTGAGGGGGTTGTTCTGATTATAAATAATATTCCTAGGAGTTACTTGGTTTCTCATGAATGTAAGATTCATAGTATTGCTCAGTGAATACCAGTGGCACCATATTCTTTCCCACACTGCTCTGCCAGAACATCTCACTGCGAATATAACTGCTGTTCCATTGCTGAGTAGTGATGAATGATTCTGGTGAGGAGAAGTTGTGCCAAATTATATAAAATGCTTGTACTGTGGGAATGTGTACACCAAACCCATCTGATAATCTCCATCTGAGCCCAAAGTTTCTAGGGAGAAAAACAAATTTGTTTGTCAGCTCCAAGTGCCGCCCCTCTCCCCCCTCCCCCCCCCCCCCCCGGTGAAAATCATGGTGATCAGCTGAATTTTGACACAGAACTTACCATCAACATGAAGGTCAGTACACCAGAGGGCGGCTTAAAGGACAAATTCTTTTGACTCCCAGGTGGCTTGGGCAGCTTGCTGGGAAACAAATTTAGGGATCAAAAGCAGCCCCTAGGAGGGGGCCTGGCTACACTGCAGTGGGGATGTGTTCGGTCTTAGGAAAAAAAGAGAGTGCAAGAAGCCAAACAGTTCTTAAAGCTTACAAACAGAACTGCACAGCATCGATGGCAGTATCAATGGAAAGGCTGCAAAAATAGCAGTTTCATGGGATAGAAATCAGTTCACTAAATCAGTTGGCAATGGTTCTAACATGTAGATGTGCAAAATGCTCTAGCCTTTTTAGTTTGGCATATGAACAAACCATTTTTATCTAAAGTTGTTCTGAGTCATTGTAGAATAAAGGTGTTAGTTTGGGCTAGTCTGCACAGAGGTCTCTTGTGCAAGGGAGATGCAAGGGAGAGTGGTTAAATTACCTTAGCTTCCAATACCTGGGTAAAGAAGAACTTACTGAGAATGCAGCAGGGGTTAGCAGGGGAACATTTGTTCACTTTATAGTAGGTTAGTTGGCTGTTTTCAGGAAAGTACTTGAAGCCACTTTTTATCTATTCAGATTGTTTGAGGACAAAGATTAGAATTGGGTGAATTCACTAAAGGAAAAAAATGATTAATTTTGGGTGATGATTGTATGTGGGGGGAGTTCTGTTTGGGTTTTTAAATTTTTCTTCATATTTCATTACATTTTTGTGAACCCAGTCCTATTCACTCTGGATGTAGTTGATAGTCATAAGTGTTCACCTCCTGCTAAGAAGAAATAATTTTTGAACTCTGAGTTATTCACTTTCACAGTTCACTGTTAGCTATTTGTGCTGTGTGGTCACGTGGTATTATTTCTGCTATCTTTACTGGATGATCGACGCTTAACTGGAAAAAGATAAGTAGCAAACAGTGAATAATGTATATTGAATAATGAAACTTTCAGAATTCACAGATATTTCATAGACAATCAGCCATCCAAATATTTGTGAATAATAAATAATATGACCTCAGTAATAGCAGAAAATTTTCTGCTATAACTGAGGTCATATTATTTTCAATTTTCAACCATCTCTACTCAAAATACTTTACTCCTGATCACCAGGCATGTACACTATGCCACAGAATTCTGTTGTTCTTTTCTGTCTTTAGCACACTGCTGAAATATCTAGCAGTCATGCCATTTCTTTTTAATAGCTACTAACTCACTTGGAAAAGATGAAAAACAAAATATGAAAACTTGTCAAGAGGTAAAGGGCTGTGAAAAAAGAAAACTACTGAAAACTGTAATCAGTATTGTTTTAAAAAAAATTAAAGTCTTAGTTTTGTCTGTGATAAATGCATATTTCAAAGACTAATATTGTAGATTTAGTACTTGGGAAAATATCTTGACAAAATCTTGAGGCTGAAGTATTTATTTATCTGTGAAACAATTTTATAGAATGCTCAGTGGCAGTACAAGCTTTCCTGCCCCATCAACGTGCTTTCACCTTGAGCTGGTCAGACCATCTCCAGAGGTGAGAGTTTTTCAGTCTCCATGTCTATTGTCCCAGACTTGTGGAAAGCAAGACAAGATACAGGGGATGTGGTTTAATTATTAACTCATCTAGCAACTCTCTGGCCAATACTTATATAGTGCAAAGTCCTTTTACCTGTAAAGGGTTAAGAAGCTAAGATAACCTCACTGGCACCTGACCAAAATGACCAATGAGGAGACAAGATACTTTCAAAGCTGGAGGGGGGGGGGGGAACAAAGGGTCCTCTCTGTCTGTGTGACGCTTTTGCCGGGACCTTTCACCTGGTGGAGGGCTGCCATTAGCTTCCCACCCCTCCATAGCTAATCTCCAGACTTCTGCTGGGATCCTACTGCCCTTCCCTCGAATAAGGGTTAAGGGGCTGGTAAATCAGGATTGTCTCCTGTCTGCCACAGACACCAGGAGCCCTGACCCTAATCCCCAGTTTCTTTCAGGAAACCAAATCGTCTATGGAAGAACTATCTTCTCTGCATGTGGCAGGCTGCTCCCCGCTGCCTCCTTATAGCAGTTGTTAATCCAGGCATGAGAGGAGGGTCAGGCTGGAGAGACAGGGTTTAGCTACCCTCTCCAGGTGCTCAGGGGCCAAGGGCTTACCAGAATGACACTTTGCCACCCACCAGCTTAAGAGATGCCTTTCTCCCCTCTTCCCTCCCACAGGCCAGTCACCCCTCTCCACCCTGGAGGGATGGGGGACCTTTAAAGAAGCCACTACCCTCTTTTCCCAACAAGCCCTTGAGGTTGCAGGGGGTGCATTCTGCTGTCAGCCTGTCTGTTGAGACTGGAAACAAGGGCTCAAATTAGTGTCAGGCATGATGGCAGGGCGTTCTGTGTGCCATGGAAATCTTTCTCCCGGTAACCTATCAAAAATGTACCATATTAGCTCATTTTACAAAATGTAATTAATTGAATATTGAACCAAATGGCAACTTGGTCAACAGAAGAAACAACACTGCTGTTTTTTGTGTTTTGTCTGTTGGATTTCCATGTACTGATTTTCACTGGTTATTTACAAAGTTCTCTCCCACTATAGCTCCTCCCAGATAGCAGCATGTACACTGCAGACTCCACCACAGATTCGAGAAAGCATCCCTACCCAGGAAAACACTTAGGGTATGTCTACACTACGAAATTAGGTCGAATTTATAGAAGTCGGTTTTTTAGAAATCGGTTTTATATATTCGAGTGTGTGTGTCCCCACAGAAAATGCTCTAAGTGCATTAAGTGCATTAACTCGGCAGAGCGCTTCCACAGTACCGAGGCAAGCGTCGACTTCCGGAGCGTTGCACTGTGGGTAGCTATCCCACAGTTCCCACAGTCTCCGCTGACCATTGGAATTCTGGGTTGAGATCCCAATGCCTGATGGGGCTAAAACATTGGCGCGGGTGGTTCTGGGTACATATCGTCAGGCCCCCGTTCTCACCCTCCCCCCGTGAAAGCAAGGGCAGACAATCATTTCGCGCCTTTTTTCCTGAGTTACCTGTGCAGACGCCATACCACGGCAAGCATGGAGCCCGCTCAGGTAACTGTCACCCTATGTCTCCTGGGTGCTGGCAGACGTGGTACGGCATTGCTACACAGTAGCAGCAACCCCTTGCCTTGTGGCAGCAGACGGTACAGTACGACTGGTAGCCGTCATCGTCATGTCTGAGGTGCTCCTGGTCGCCTCTGTGAGGTCGATCAGGAGCGCCTGGGCAGACATGGGCGCAGGGACTAAATTTGGAGGGACTTGAGCAGGTCATTCTCTTTAGTCCTGCAGTCAGTCCTATTGAACCGTCTTATGGTGAGCGGGCAGGCGATACGGACTGCTAGCAGTCGTACTGTACCATCTTCTGCCGAGCAGCCATGAGATGTGGATGGCATGCAGTCCTTCTGCACCATCTGCTGCCAGCCAAAGATGTAAAAGATAGATGGAGTGGATCAAAACAAGAAATAGACCAGATTTGTTTTGTACTCATTTGCTTCCCCCCCTCCCCTGTCTAGGGGACTCATTCTTCTAGATCACACTGCAGTCACTTACAGAGAAGGTGCAGCGAGGTAAATCTAGCCATGTATCAATCAGAGGCCAGGCTAACCTTCTTGTTCCAATAAGGACAATAACTTAGGTGCACCATTTCTTATTGGAACCCTCCGTGAAGTCCTGCCTGAAATACTCCTTGATGTAAAGCCACCCCCTTTGTTGATTTTAGCTCCCTGAAGCCAACCCTGTAAGCGCCCCTCCCAGCGTCAGAGCAATGGCAAACAATCGGGCATCTGAGAGTGCTGTCCAGAGCAGTCACAATGGAGCACTCTGATGGGGCTAAAACATTGTCGCGGGTGGTTCTGGGTACGTGTCGTCAGGCCCCCGTTCCCTCCCTCCCTCCTTGAAAGCAAGGGCAGACAATCGTTTCGCGCCTTTTTTCATGAGTTACCTGTGCAGACGCCATACCACGGCAAGCATGGAGCCAGCTCAGGTAACTGTCACCCTATGTCTCCTGGGTGCTGGCAGACGCGGTACGGCTTTGCTGCACAGTAGCAGCAACCCATTGCCTTCTGGCAGCAGACGGTGCAATACGATTGGTAGTCGTCCTCGTCGTGTCCGAGGAGCTCCTGGCCACGTCGGCTGGGAGCGCCTGGGCAGACATGGGCGCAGGGACTAAATTTGGAGTGACTTGACCAGGTCATTCTCTTTAGTCCTGCAGTCCTATTGAACCGTCTTATGGTGAGCGGGCAGGCGATACGGACTGCTAGCAGTCGTACTGTACCATCTTCTGCCAGGCAGGCAAGAGATGAGGATTGCTAGCAGTCGTATTGTACCATCTTATGCCAGGCAGGCAAGAGATGAAGATGGCTAGCAGTCGTACTGTACCATCTTCTGCCGAGCAGCCATGAGATGTGGATGGCATGCAGTCCTTCTGCACCGTCTGCTGCCAGCCAAAGATGTAAAAGATAGATGGAGTGGGTCAGAACAAGAAATAGACCAGATTTGTTTTGTACTCATTTGCCTCCTCCCCTGTCTAGATCACACTGCAGTCACTCACAGAGAAGGTGCAGCGAGGTAAATCTAGCCATGTATCAATCAGAGGCCAGGCTAACCTCCTTGTTCCAATAACAACGATAACTTAGATGCACCATTTCTTATTGGAACCCTCCGTGCAGTCCTGCCTGAAATACTCCTTGATGTACAGGCACACCCTTTGTTGATTTTAGCTCCCTGAAGCCAACCCTGTAAGCCGTGTCGTCAGTCGCCCCTCCCTCCGTCAGAGCAACGGCAGACAATCGTTCCGCGCCTTTTTTCTGTGCGGACGCCATACCAAGGCAAGCATGGAGGCCGCTGAGCTCATTTTGGCAATTAGGAGCACATTAACCACCACACGCATTATCCAGCAGTATATGCAGCACCAGAACATGGCAACGCGATACCGGGCGAGGAGGCGACGTCAGCACGGTCCCGTGAGTGATCAGGACATGGACACAGATTTCTCTGAAAGCATGGGCCCTGACAATGCATGCATCATGGTGCTAATGGGGCAGGTTCATGCTGTGGAACGCCGATTCTGGGCTCGGGAAACAAGCACAGACTGGTGGGACCGCATAGTGTTGCAGGTCTGGGACGATTCCCAGTGGCTGCGAAACTTTCGCATGCGTAGGGGCACTTTCATGGAACTTTGTGACTTGCTTTCCCCTGCCCTGAAGCGCATGAATACCAAGATGAGAGCAGCCCTCACAGTTGAGAAGTGACTGGCGATAGCCCTGTGGAAGCTTGCAACGCCAGACAGCTACCGGTCAGTTGGGAATCAATTTGCAGTGGGCAAATCTACTGTGGGGGCTGCTGTGATGCAAGTAGCTCACGCAATCAAAGATCTGCTGATATCAAGGGTAGTGACCCTGGGAAATGTGCAGGTCATAGTGGATGGCTTTGCTGCAATGGGATTCCCTAACTGTGGTGGGGCTATAGACGGAACCCATATCCCTATCTTGGCACCGGAGCACCAAGCCGCCGAGTACATAAACCGCAAGGGGTACTTTTCGATAGTGCTGCAAGCTCTGGTGGATCACAAGGGACGTTTCACCAACATCAACGTGGGATGGCCGGGAAAGGTGCATGACGCTCGCATCTTCAGAAACTCTGGTCTGTTTCAAAAGCTGCAGGAAGGGACTTTATTCCCAGACCAGAAAATAACTGTTGGGGATGTTGAAATGCCTATATGTATCCTTGGGGACCCAGCCTACCCCTTAATGCCATGGCTCATGAAGCCGTACACAGGCAGCCTGGACAGTAGTCAGGAGCTGTTCAACTACAGGCTGAGCAAGTGCAGAATGGTGGTAGAATGTGCATTTGGACGTTTAAAGGCGCGCTGGCGCAGTTTACTGACTCGCTTAGACCTCAGCGAAACCAATATTCCCACTGTTATTACTGCTTGCTGTGTGCTCCACAATATCTGTGAGAGTAAGGGGGAGACGTTTATGGCGGGGTGGGAGGCTGAGGCAAATCGCCTAGCTGCTGGTTACGCGCAGCCAGACACCAGGGCGGTTAGAAGAGCACAGGAGGGCGCGGTACGCATCAGAGAAGCTTTGAAAACCAGTTTCATGACTGGCCAGGCTACGGTGTGAAAGTTCTGTTTGTTTCTCCTTGATGAAACCCGCCGCCCCTTGGTTCACTCTACTTCCCTGTAAGCTAACCACCCTCCCCTCCTCCCTTTAATCATTGCTTGCAGAGGCAATAAAGTCATTGCTGCTTCACAGTCATGCATTCGTTATTCATTCATCACACAAATAGGGAGATGACTACCAAGGTATCCCAGGAGGGGTGGTGGAGGGAAGGAAAATGCCACACAGCACTTTAAGCACAGCACTTTAAAAGTTTACAACTTTAAAATTTATTGAATGACAGCCTTCTTTTTTTGGGGGCAATCCTCTGTGGTGGAGTGGCTGGTTGGCCGGAGGCCCCCCCCACCGCATTCTTGGGCGTCTGGGTGTGGAAGCTATGGAACTTGGGGAGGAGGGCGGTTGGTTACAGAGGGGCAGCAGTGGCAGTCTGTGCTCCAGCTGCCTTTGCTGCAGCTCAACCATACACTGGAGCATACTGGTTTGGTACTGCAGCAGCCTCAGCATTGAATCCTGCCTCCTCTCATCACGCTGCCGCCACATTTGAGCTTCAGCCCTGTCTTCAGCCCACCACTTACTCTCTTCAGCCCTCCATCTCTCCTCCCGGTCATTTTGTGCTTTCCTGCACTCTGACATTATTTGCCTCCACGCATTCGTCTGTGCTCTGTCAGTGTGGGAGGACAGCATGAGCTCGGAGAACATTTCATCGCGAGTGCGTTTTTTTTTCTTTCTAAGCTTCACTAGCCTCTGGGAAGGAGAAGATCCTGTGATCATTGACACACATGCAGCTGGTGGAGAAAAAAAGAGGGACAGCGGTATTTAAAAAGACACATTTTATAAAACAGTCGCTACACTCTTTCAGGGTAAACCTTGCTGTTAACATTACATACATAGCACATGTGCTTTCGTTACAAGGTCACATTTTGCCTCCTCCCACCGCGTGACTACCCCCTCAACCTTCCCCCCTCCCTGTGGCTAACAGCGGGGAACATTTCTGTTTAGCCACAGGCAAATAGCCCAGCAGGAATGGGCTCCTCTGAGTGTCCACTGAAGAAAAGCACTCTATTTCAACCAGGTGACCATGAATTATATCTCACTCTCCTGAGGATAACACAGAGAGATAAAGAACGGATTTTGGTTGAATGCCAGCAAACATACACTGCAATGCTTTGTTCTACAGTGATTCCCGAGTACGTGTTACTGGCCTGGAGTGGTAAAGTGTCCTACCATGAAGGACGAAATAAGGCTGCCCTCCCCAGAAACCTTTTGCAAAGGCTTTAGGACTACATCTAGGAGAACCGCAAATGCCAGGGCAAAGTAATCCTTTCACATGCTTGCTTTTAAACCATGTATAGCATTTTAAAAGGTACACTCACCAGAGGTCCCTTCTCCGCCTGCTGGGTCCAGGAGGCAGCCTTGGGTGGGTTCAGGGGGTACTGGCTCCAGGTCTAGGGTGAGAAACAGTTCCTGGCTGTCGGGAAAACCGGTTTCTCCGCTTGCTTGCTGTGAGCTATCTACAACCTCCTCCTCATCATCATCTTCTTCGTCCCCAAAACCTACTTCCGTATTGCCTCCATCTCCATTGAAGGAGTCAAACAACACGGCTGGGGTAGTGGTGGCTGAACCCCCTAAAATGGCATGCAGCTCATCATAGAAGCGGCATGTTTGGGGCTCTGACCCAGAGCGGCTGTTCGCCTCTCTGGTTTTCTGGTAGGCTTGCCTCAGCTCCTTCAGTTTCACGCGGCACTGCTTCGGGTCCCTGTTATGGCCTCTGTCCTTCATGCCCTGGGAGATTTTCACAAAGGTTTTGGCATTTCGAAAACTGGAACGGAGTTCTGATAGCATGGATTCCTCTCCCCAAACAGCGATCAGATCCCGTACCTCCCGTTCGGTCCATGCTGGAGCTCTTTTGCGATTCTGGGACTCCATCATGGTCACCTGTGCTGATGAGCTCTGCATGGTCACCTGCAGCTTGCCACGCTGGCCAAACAGGAAATGAGATTCAAAAGTTCGCGGTTCTTTTCCTGTCTACCTGGCCAGTGCATCTGAGTTGAGAGTGCTGTCCAGAGCGGTCAGAATGGAGCACTCTGGGATAGCTCCCGGAGGCCAATACCATCGAATTGTGTCCACAGTACCCCAAATTCGAGCCGGCAACGTCGATTTAAGCGCTAATCCACTTGTCAGGGGTGGAGTAAGGAAATCGATTTTAAGAGCCCTTTAAGTCGAAATAAAGGGCTTCATTGTGTGGACGGGTGCAGGTTTAAATCGATTTAATGCTGCTAAATTTGACCTAAAGTCCTAGTGTAGACCAGGGCTTACATACATGTTTAGCTCTTACTGAAGTCAATGGGACAGAAGCACACACTTAAAGTTACGCAAGTGCTGACCTAAATAGGGGTGGATGTAAATATTTGCTTACATGCTTTCCTGCATCAGGGCTACCATGTGGCTGATTACACTCCCAACTAATGCACCCATTGCTGCTTCCCCAGCGAGAATTTCAAACCCCTTCTGCCTAGCACGCACATTCTGCTTTCCAGCCTGGGCTCCATTTCAATCTATGCCTCACCAGCCATAGCCACATGTGACTTGAAGTCTGCCCCAAGTACCTGCTTTAGTTGATTAGGAACCTGATATAGTGCACATAACTGCCCAGTATTTTTTCAATATACGATCTTATTTATGTCTCAACCAATTAATCCAAACTTGGCAAGACACTAATTCCTTCTCACATAGAGGAGCAGTTCCTCATGCAAATAGCCCCATTAAAGCCAGTGAGTCTACTCACGTAAGTAATTACTCCACAGTTGGGCCCTTAATACTGCCCAAAAGCAACTCTGAAGTTTTGAATCCCAACACAAAATCATGGGAGTACTTTTCAGATAGTGTGAAAATTTCCTGTTCTCATGTTCAAATAGAGTTAATCCCATTTTTGTGGGGCAAAAATACCTTAAGGCTGAAAGAAGCTAAGAAATTTAAGATTAAAAGCTTACAATCAAGTGGCCAATTGGGATGGATAAACGTGTCTGGATGAAATAACTTTTGAACAGCTATTGAAAACAAACCCAAACTCTAGACCCTTTAAGGTTCATCATTCTCTGGTGGCCATGTCAGCTTTAACTAGACCATCAATTAAGGAATATGACAATAAGACAGTCTCATGAGATCTGTGTTTAACTATGATACCACCACTGCCCCACAGCTATGGAGCTTTGAAAAGTTACTGTTCCTTCAACAGCCTGAATCACATAAGTGCTATGTAAGTGTGCAATTTGTGGTCTGAATGTGTAGACGTGCCAATGCGCCTTTTTAATATGATTCTTCCATCTTAGATGTTGCTTACCTCACAGAGAATGGGGTACAGAGGACATCCCACATTTATTAATTGGTTGCAAAGCACCCTACAGTACTAAAATATGTGAACCCTTTCTTTTTTTTAGTAAATATGGAAGAACCTTTTGTGAGCATAGCATTCAGTTCCTCATCGGTGATGTTCCAGCAAGCGTTGCAATAAATCCAGTTTCTGAATTTAGTCCTCTGAGGACCTCAAGATAGGCCAAAACCAAATGAATTTGTTTGGCTCTTTGAATGTGCTGCATACAGTATTGCCTGATAATTCACTAACAAATTTATAACTTGGTTTTCAAGGGGGAATAAAGGGAAATAATTGGCCTCAAAGGAAGCATCTTTAAGAACAAACATGTTTTCTCTGTGTTCTCTTAGGGAAAGAACCACTGGGGAAAAAAAACAGTGGCAGGTAGTGCTTTTATTACTGGAAAAACCGCTCTTGATATATTATTAGTTTGAAACTCAGTAACTCAGGTAACATCTCTCCTAAAGGATTTATCTTTTCTATGAGGCCCTATGAACTCTAGGGTCTGTTGCTGTGGAGGGTGTGAGAGAGATGTAAGCAAATAAATATTTTCCTCTGAAAACCATGCTGAAGTCAAAGATTCTCTAATGTCAAATGACATAGTATATTTTCCTTCTTTTCTTTTTGGGCTGTTGCCTGATGCCTCAATGACAACTTGATTAACGAAAAGAAAAGGAGATGCTGATCATGAAAGATCTAGAAATTTATTTTTTAAAATAAAACGCGCTAGCTATTAAACATTTTATTCTGGATCTTCAGTAGGTATAAATCAACATAGCTCAACTGATTTTTAAAAATAAATGATCAAGTCAATGGAGTCACACGGATTTATGCCAGCTTAGGATCTGGCCCTTTAAATATGCTTAACACTAAGGCTATTCTAGCATACCTTCCAAGATCATTGTCTTCTATTTTCTGAAGTTAAGCATGGTTTAAAGTTCAACTTGGCCTGGCCTCAGACTGCTTATTTGACTCTTTGGCCCAGATACTGAGCAGTTCACCCCATGCTAATGGGTCTCCCACAGCCTTGCCCTAACAATACTCCTGAATGCTTGGCTAGTGAGTCCTGCTCAGAGGTCAAAATGATTGCCAGCCCTGGGGTCAAGAAGGAATTTTCTCCCAGGTCAGTTGATCAGGGACCTTGGGGGAGTGGGGGAGTCATCTTGCTCTGCAGCATGGAGTGCAGATCACCTACTAGGATCATCTGGGTATATTTCTCCTAATCCAGTTGTCTGCCTATGGCCCACAACAGGTTAGTGTTCTGAGGACAGAAATACTAGAGTCTAAAGTCACTGTGCTCAATGTAGAGGTATCTGGGTTAAATATAATGGCCTGTGATATACAGGAGGTCATACTAGATAATCTAATGGCCTCTTCTGGCCTTAAACCCTATGAAACTAAGTGGTGCCTTTATATGGGCTTGGAACTGTCTCAGCTGATCAGAGCACTGCAAGTTGCTGCATTATTAGTGGCTATGGGGAATCTGGTTTACATAACGACCATATAGTTATTTCTGAATATTCCACTCGGACCACTGTCCCAGAACACACATCCATATGTCCTCATAAATAAAGTCACTACACTATCTGAATCCCTCTGAAAGCTCTCTCCCCACCTACCTGAGATAAGAGATAGAATGGGTCATTATCCAATTGCACATAAATGAAAGTGTGTGCACACCTCTTGCATCCATGTATACTGGCTCTCCGCCAGGCTGACAAATTCTCAGCAAAATCAGGCCAGTAGAGACAGGTATGAAGCATGATTTCCCAGATGCTCCAGTGTTAAGACACAAGGTGCTCCACTAGGGCAAAGAAAACTCATTCAGGTGAGCTCACTACTCCCTCAACCAGGTTTTTTTTTTCCATTGATACATATATTTTAATGCCAGAAGGGACCAATATGACCATCTCATTTGACCTTCTATATACCACAGGCCATAGGACCTAACACAGTAATTCCTTCATTAAGCCCATAAATTCTGTGTGAACTAGCATATCTTTTAGAAAGAGATCCAGTCTTGATTTAAAGACTTCATGTAATGGAGAAGCCACCATGTTTCTTGGTAAATTGTTCCAATACTTATTACTCTCACTGTTAAAATTTACACCCTATTTCTAGTCTGGATTTGTCTAGTTTCTGTTTCTAACCCATAGACATTGTTATGCCTTTGTCTGAGAGATTCAAGAGCCATCTACAATCAGAAATCTCTTCCACATGTAGGTACTTCTGAACCATAATCAAGTTACCTCTTAACCTTCTCTTAGATTAAATTAAATAGATATAGAGTTTCTTTAGTCTCTAGCTATAAAGCATGTTCTCCAGACCTCAAATGATTCTTTCTGGATTATCAACATCCTTACTGAAGTGTTGACACCAGAACTGAACCCACTGTGCCAGTAATGATCTAACTAATGCTGTGTACAGAGATAATACCACCTCCCTACTCCTACTCAATATTCATCTGCTTATACATCCAAGAAACATGCCAGCCTTGTTACCTACAGCGTTGCATTTGGTTATCTACTATTCTCCCTAAATCCTTTCCAGTATCACTATATTCTAGGAGACAATCATCCATCCTAGAAATGAGTCCTACATTTTTTCACTCGTGATGGATCCTGCTTTCTGCTCCCTCCCACTCAGGGACAGAGAAGAAGTTTGAAGGGGCAAGACCAGAGTTTCAAGAATGCACAAATTCACCTTGCCCTCGCAAAAAAGTTAAGCTGGGCTGGAAGGGTTGGGGTAACTGCTGTTTCCCCACCCCACCAACTTATTGCCCTGAGCAGCTGAAGATCTTTGAGCCTGACAAACCTATCACTCTGGCTCTCAGATGTATTTTGGAACAGTCAGCTGGCTTTCCAAGCAGTTTCCTAAATTACCCCCTGCCCAGGGTCTTGTCAGCAGTGTAGCAGCTATGCAGATGTTGTTAAAGGGGATCTTCCTCACAAGATTTCGTAAGTTGTGTGCTGCATACTGGAATAGGGTCTGTATTTCTCCCCATTTAAATATAAAAGCAATTATTTTTAGTGGAGGCAGAAGTGAAGACTGCAATGAGAGTGTTCTATATCTGTACAGATGTAAATAATTGTTCTTTGGAGGCTACCAAAAATACTTCAGAAACAGAAGAGAGACAATAGATAACAAAGGAGCGGGGGAGTAGATATAGTGAAAAGCAATTGGGAAGTTATATAATTACAATTATATAACTTTGTACCTTTTAGCTTTTTAGTGTACAGGGGAGATGTGTTTCTGAATCTATGAATGGATTTCTCAGAAGTCAGTAACTCCATAAAGGTGACTTCACAAAAGTCATGGGAGTAGGAGATATGACCAGGCAGAGCCATGGTGTTCTGGCTTGCCTTAACCTACTGTATCTCCTATTCAGCTAACTTCTTTCCCAGCCACTACAGAACACAATCAGAAAAGCAACCCAAAAGAACACAGGAATGCTTTCGTTTGGAATTCTGCTAAGATGTATCCAAGTATTCAGCCACAGTAAATATCAGTTTTGCCACCTAATTCCCCATGTTTTGTAAACTTAATAATTATAATCCATTTTCAGATTTTGATTTATACTCCTTTAAGCTATCTAAAGTAAAAATGGCCCTGAGACACAACACTCAGATACAAGTCAGAACTACAGAAACATTTTGGGGTGTCTGGATACAGAGTATTGATTTGGGGCCATCCAATAAATAAAATAGGGAGCAAAAAAATTCCACTGAAAAATCTCATACAAAATTCCATTAGTGCTTGATCCCAGAAATACATGCACTTCTGTGGTCAGTAATAGAGCGTTGTGCTTTAAATTTTGAAAGATGCAGATTCCACACTAAATTGTGCTCCTTAGGAGCAATATTTTAATTGCTCCAAAATCTAGCTCCTAGGAGAACATGTATTATCTTTGCTCACTGAGATTTTAAGTGACAAGATTTTTAATGACAAATTAAGTCTGATTAGCTTTTAGTTGCAGGCATGCACGTAACTCCTCTTCATTTAAATGGCAGTGATGCGTGTGCAACTGTTGAGAGGATTGAGCCATCTCTCTCTCTGATATATCAATGATTTTAAAAGCATACATTTCCTTCTTTATGTTGTACTTAATATAATATGTTATTAATATTTTACTTTCATTTTTATGACTATTTAAGATGTTAGTTTACTTTTTGTAACTCTCTCAGTTTGAGGAAAGGAAATTGACTGATCAGTTTTACTTTTGCTTGTGGCCAGTTTCTAGTCAATTTCATTCCCTCCTTTTTAAGCAGTAGCATAATATTTGGGTCACAGACATAGTAACAGATAACGCTCAGTGCTTTGGAGGAGAGGGAATGCAAGGAGGCTCCCTCCCACAATGCAGCAGCCACGTACGTTTGCTGTCAGGACTGCAGTTGTGCCCAGGCACTGTGTAGGATGATCCATCCTGCCTCCTTATGGATGTCTTGTGGATAGCTTTCAGATCAACATGGCTAAAACAGAGGTGGTAATTTTCCTTACCCCATGCCCTGTCCCTTCTCTTTTTTCTTGATCACCGTGGACAAAATGGACACTCAGGCCCATAACCTGGGCATCAGCTTCAACTTGGGCTTCTCTCTCTAAATCTTGCTTGGTTTTTCTGCATAGCATCTCTAAGATATGGCCTTTCCACACAGCTAAAACCTTTGTCCTGGCTCTCTCATCTTCCATCTCAGCTTCTGCAACATCCTTTTCTCTGGCCTTGACAAATCCCATCTTGCTCCACTCATATCAGTTCAAAATGTTGCAGCAAAGATCATTTTCCTAGCCTGTCACTTTGACTGCGTCACCCCCCTCCTTACATTCCTCCACTGGCTCCCCCTTTTTCCATCACAGCAAAGGTAAGCTACTTGACTTCACTTTCAGATATCTTCATGACCTTTCTCCACCCTGCCAATCATCTCTCATTTACAATCCAGAAATCAACTCCCACCTCTGTGGCCCATGATCCCAACCTCCATCACCCACTTGTTAAATCTCCAAACAAGCCCCTTTTCTCCTATGCTGCCCCTCACACTTTGGAGAGGTTTCTTTTACCCATCTACAAAACTACTTCATTGTCCTCCTTCAAAACCCTTCTTAGCAGCCTCCTTTGTCATAATGCCTATAAAAAAGCCTGACAGTTAAGCAGCTGGTGTACCAAGATCACTGCCTATCATGCTGACCAATTTTGTCTCATTTCCTTGTGTTCTATCATCTCTCTCTCTCTCTCTCTCTCTCTCTCTATATATATATATATATATATCAACCTCTTGTCTCTTGTCTTTTACTTAGATTGCAATCTCTTTGGGGCAGGGACCATCTTTTTGTTCTGAATTTGTACAGCACCTAGCACAATGGGGTCCTGGTCCATGACTAGGGCTCCTAGGCAGTAAAGTAATATAAACAATAAATAACATTTTACAGATGGGGAACTAAGGCTCAGAGTTTAAGTGACTTTCCCAAGTTTGCACAAGGAGTCTGTGACAAAGCGAACAATTGACCACATATCTCCTGAGTCTTAACCCACTGTCTTAACCACAAGTCTGTTGTTCCCCTGGAAGGCTAGCATTCAATGTGACACTGTATCACATTTCTAATACCGCACATCCCTTCTTCATACACAGCCAGTTTGAATGATAGAAATGAAGCAATTGCTTTTAAAAAGCCTCTTGGGAAATTCATTATTATAAAAGTGCTGAATTTAATGTAAGAATTGCAGTCAAATATTGTTAATTGACACTTCTCCTTATTTTGTGCTCTTTATCAACTGACAAAAATGTGCTATATGCAAGAAAATGATTTCTGAATGATTATTTTTATTTTATTTTATTCATGCCAGGTTTGTAAATGACTTGTTTACCTGTGGGTTAGAGAAAGTGTTTTAATAATACTTAATGAAGAAACTACAATGGTATTTCAGATGTTAATTTTCAGTTCACATCAGAAGAAAATGATGCATCTCTGAAAGGTAAATTGGAATATAATTTCGCAATGAGTGCATTTAATTTAATTATTAATAATATTGTGGGATTATTTTGCATAAAATATAGAATCAACATAGCATTATAAATGATCATTTCAAACACAAATTCTTCTTGGAATTAAAACAAATAAATTACAGCAATGAAGCAGAACAGGGTTATAATGTAGAAAGCATACTAATAAAGGGATTCAGACCCTATGATCTGATCCTAGTCTGTCTTCATATTTCTTAAGATATTGATATTGTAATCATGCCAGCCAATCATACTGTAAATCTATTTTAACTAATCTCTCAAAATTAAAGTTCTCATATTTCATGCTATGATACGTATCTCTTTATTATTCCCTGAATAGGAGTTCACTGCACTTGTAGCATAAATATTGACCCAGGTTCTTACTAAGGATCTCCTTCTGCACCACTGAAATCAATGAGAGGTTTGTCACTAACTTAACAGGAATAGGACTGGGCTATAAATGAATATCATTCTAAAATAAAAATATACACTTACAGCATTGAGCAAGGAGAGACAAGCAGGGCCTCTCTTTTCTCTCCACTGTCATCAGGGCAGCCCTCCCTCATCCTGGATACTGTCTTTCAGATCTGCTCAATCCATGTTATCTATCTGCACTGTCCCAACGTGTGTCCTCCCTCCTCCTCCCTCCCTTCCCCTCCCCCCGCCCCCGCAGACACCAGGATTCCAAAAGGACCTCCAGCAACATCGACTTTTCTATTCCCTACCTGTCATTCACCCACTGTATACACCTGACCCAGTTCCCATTGAAATGAATGAGTCGTTCCATTGACTCAATAGGAGCTGGATCAGGCCATAATTTCATCAGTGGATATTGTTACAAAGTTTTTATTAGTAAATCAAGGGTTAAATGCAAACAAAGTACCAAAATAGAAAAAATAGAAAATATTTTTTAAACATAGAAAGGCAAGAGTAAAACTAAAATTTAAAAAGCAAGAGCTATGCTTTTAAAATAAAAAAGCTACTACTAAATATAACTGAAAGTGGGGAAAGGGTTAAGATTTATGTACATGAGAGAGGACCGGTCAGAGTTCAATGTGCTGTATTTTCTTGTGTGTTCATAACATGTAGCATAATAGAGCCATTACGACTAGAACAATATAAATAATATTACTAATATTTGCATTAGGAGATGTTCTGATCATTATTAAAATATTCCATCTTGATGTTTTGATGTCATTTTCATTGATTTGTTGAGCATCAGCAATCTGGCTGCAAAATCGGTTGTCTTCCAAGTAGTCATGCTCAAATAAAATCACAAACAACTCTTTATGCAGAATAATTTGGTATTTATACTTTTCCCTTATTGAATGGTAAAAATTACCTTCCCTCCCTCTCCCAAATTCTGCATTTTGCTTGGTTTATTATTAATTTATATATATTACAGTGTCACCTACAGGCTCCAACTGAGATCTGGTTCTCTTTGAGCTATTCCCTGTACAAACATGTAGTACAAGACCAGTGTAGACCTGAAGATCTTACAGTCAAAATAGACAACATACAGAGAGAGGAAGCAGAGCTGTGAAGACTACTGAATTTTCAGTTTGTTGGCTGTTCCAGACAATAACATACATGTTAATTATAGTAGACCCAAAACAAAAATTGTTTGACATTTTCAATGAAACAAAAATTGAAAGAAAATTGTTTCAGGTTCCAGTTTAACATATCTAATATATCTTTTCTGCCATGACAGATCAGAATGTAAGTCATTGATTACTATCAACAGCTATTTAGGTTGAATCCTGAAATGTGTAAGATTATAGTAGGAAAGATACTGCAGATAATCAGCGTTGAAAGTATAAGGAAATGTTATTGCAAAGGAAGGTAGAGAGAGAAGGAAAAAATCCAGTTCCTCAAATAACTTTCAGTATCTTGTGTATCCTTGCTTGTCAGGCAGACAGCTGTGTCTGGAATGCAAAAGAATTAAAAGCGCTATTTGTCATCTTGTATTTTATATAATCTTGGACATGGTGGGAGGATGATTTTTGCCATTATTTTTATTTCTAAAATGCTAAGAGTTGGATCCTACAAGCCCTCCATGTGCTGAATTCTCCTGTACTTAGAATTCAATGCACTAAGGACTTGTATGCATGCTCCCTTAGCTCTGAAGGTATATATTAAGTATTACACATATCATTTAAAAGCATCATTTATTGGACAAAGGGGATATGGGAGAGCTCAGGAAGCAGCTGTGGGTGCATCAGAAGAGTAAGATATGAGGAACAAGGAGGGGAATGGTGTGCTGTGGTGTAAGGATATGGAGGGAAAAGGGAGGGAGGAATTGGGACTATGGTGAGCACAGAAGCAAGTGTGGGGCCTGGGGCTCTATCTAGTATGGGATGGTTGGTTCTGATGGGGAATCGAAGGAGGCAATGAGGTCCTATGAGTGGGGGTGCTGAGAGTCACTGAACCAAACTGTAAACCCTGTATATAATGGAAACCATTTCAAGCCAGGGAGTGCGGCAGCACCTCCAGCACCCTAGTGCCATCACTTATGCCTTGGAGCAGTAGGGGGCGGGACTTTAACCTGGTAGGGCATGGGGAGAGTGGGTCAGTGGGTGATGTGGGTTTGGTGTGGGTGTCTGGGGCTTTGACTGGCAGTAGGGAAACCAGTCTCCCCACCTCTGGCATGAGGTAGGGAAACTGAGGGATCAGATTTCCTTCTGACCAGGGGAAGTGGAAGGCAAGAGAGAGCAGCACAACTGCTGTGCTGTTCTGCGTTGTTACCAAAATAAAAGAATTGCTCTTTAAGATTCACTCAAAGCTTAAACTAAAATTTAGAGGGAGAAATGACTGCTTATTAATACCAATAATGTGGGGGAGAGAGAATTGTTAAATTGCTGGGACAGGTTGGGTAACAGCTATTTATTTACTATTTCAATTTAAATCATATAAAGACACTTATATGAGTCTCCAGGCATTCTAGACTCATAACTGATAGTAAAACATACCCTGGTAGCATCAAAACAATCATCAAAATCTTGGCAGACAGCCACTTACAAAAAGAAAAACTCCTTTCCATCCCTTTGTCATCTGGGAAGAAGGCACTCTGTCCTCTCCAAAGCCCTGTTGGACAGCAGTCTTTTGCAAGATGTCATAAAGGTCCCCAAATTCAGGTTATTTCAGACCAAGCAGGAGAGCAAGTCCAGGTCCTTGAGGCCTCACGGAGGCCCTGCCAGCCACCCCCTCCCATTTACAGTGAGGGAAATCCAGCTCAGGTGCCCCTGCTGACTGCAGATGTAGCAATATGGTGTGGGAAGAGGGGCAATCCCTCACCTAGGCTGGTCCCAGGCCACTTAGGGTAGGTCTACATAGCAAAAAAAAAAAAAAACAACCAAACCCAGTGCAGTGAGTCTTAAAGCCCAAGTCTACAGACTAGGGCTTGTGCTATGGCGCTAAAAACAGCAGTGAGACTTCTGGGCGCAGGCTAGAGCTTGGACTCTAAAACCCACCCCCTTCCCTGGGCTCCAGAGCTCAGGCCTAAATGTTGATATGGCTATTTTTAGCTCATAGCACTGGAGCCGGAGTCTGCAGACTCGGGCTCTGCGACTCACTGCTGCAAGGTGTTTTTGCCCATGTAGACCCACCCTTAGGGGTTTGTAGCTCATAACTAACGCCATGAACTCCACCCAGAGACCAATGGGCAGCCAGTGCAGGTTGCCAAGCCCTGACATCATATGATGCCTGCACGGTGCCACTCTTAGTAAGTGAGCTGCTGGGTTCTGCACCAGCTTCCATCTCCAAATGATTTTAAGGTGTAGCTCTACATAGAGCACACTGCAATGGGCTAAGGCATGGATAATGGTGATAAGGACCACAGCCGAAAGAAAAGGTCACAACCTCACAGACAGATAAAGTCTGAAAAAACTGACCAAGTTACTGTTGTAATATGATTGATCACTAATAGCTGAGGGGCTAAAATCACTCCCAAATTGTGAGCCCTGGTAACTAATGGCAGATGTATTCCCTTAGTCAAAGGGACCAATATTACCTCTGCCATCGCAGCCTTTTATGGGGTATGTAAAGTAAAATTGCAACCACCTCAGATATTAAAGGAAATCAATACTTGTCAATGAGCATTGGGCAGCTATACTGAACATCTGTGCCTCTTTACTAATCTAGTAGATCAGAGAAAGTAAAGCTTTGAGCTAAATGAGCCTTTTAGCCCTGGAAGGTTTTCATGGAATTTAGAAATTTCCACATTCATAAATACAGACCTCTGGTAAAGGGCTATATCCGCATTCAAGCAAACATTTCAGAGTATATTTTACCATGATCTCATTCCATATCAATGTGCTTTTTCTCTGTCTCCCTTCTCATTCTTTCTAGTTTCCAAGATATTTTTAATAACAAAGTTCATTATGGGCCCCTCAGAGAGAGAAAGGCAAGGAGCTGTCTAAAAGAGAAACACCTCCACATTTTAATATCAAGTTCAGGCTTTAAAACTACACATTTTCAAACAATTTCACTGAATATTTAGGAATTATGACAAATGATATATATGAAATTTGTTCCTCTGTTTTGTTTTATTTTTCAATATGGGTAATTTCATAAACATATAAAGCCCAATGCTACCATCTTTACTTTGACAACACACCCATTCAAGACAGTTGGAGATATTTGCTCCAGATTTCTGCTGATTATTTTCTGAAATATAGGTCCTGTTTCTGGTTCTGTGAACAAGAGGGTGCTCTCTGGGCTGTTTAAGGATCTAATCCACCTTCTTTGCTCAGACACAACTCCCATACATAAGGAAAGGTCAAAAATGTTCAAAATCTCATTCTGCTAAGTGAACTACAGCTTCAGAAAAAAGCACAGAACAACCCCTTTAGGATGTTACCAGAAATCTGATTAAAGGAACTTGATTACACTCACTGAACAAGCTCTCTGAATATTTTATATATTTTAAATTGGATGTGAATGAAATCTGTCATTTCATATGGAAATCAATTCTCTGTTCATACAGTAAAATATAAAATTTCCAGTACAACTCTTCTTCAGTTGAAATAAATAGTGCCATTTAACAACTACTCAGACAGGAGAATGCAAGAGGGTGTTATTGTCTAATTGTTTTCTGTGGGAACTGAGTTGTAGCAGTGCCAATTTAAGAGCTAGTCAGGAGGTCTATGATTTAATTAGAGTGAGAAGTGATAAAAATTCTTCCTTCATAAATGAAAACTAATACCCACTAATTGTGGTTGGACTAGGACAAATACAGAGGACCATTTGTGAGCCTTCCTTCTCTGTAATACTCTGGAGTCCTAGTCTAAGGGAATTACAAAATAATTAAATTCTCTAGTATTCACTCTGAATCTGCTGTGATAAATGGTTCCTTTGTGGTCTCGATAATAATTCTTTCATTTGTACTATTTTGTGAAGTAGGGTTGTAGTAAATAGGCCCTCAACGTTCAAAACCATCTACCAGTTTTGAGCATCTCTGGTTTTGGCCACCCAACTTGAGACATCTACAGCCTGATTTTTCAGAAATCCTGAGTATCCACCATTCCCTTTGTCCCCAGCACCCAGTCTAGTCAACAGGGTCAGTGAGCATTTGGCATGTTTGAAAGTCAGGCCAAAGCTGACTCAACGGTCGGGAATATTTGTGAACAGCCAGAAGAGAGAATGCCAACGGCTTAATCTAAACTTCCATCTAACTGTGAGGCCTATTTCCATAAGCAGGGAAAGACCTGCTAGTATAGTCCAAACTTACTCCACACCCTAGCTTTAAAAATAAAAAGCAGGAATATTTGCATCTGAATGTGGAAGAGGCTTAGAAAAACAGTATTGCCAATCCCAAGTTCAAATATCATGAGTCAGACCTTCCCCCCCACCCCCCGCAAAAAAAAAAAGAATCATGAGATTGGCCTAAAACTCAAGTGATTATTTTAACAGAATTAAATCATGATTTTTAGTTTGTCATCTTATTTTTGAACTTTCCCTGCATACTTCCAATGTGTGTGTGACAATCACAGGAGTTTGGGGAGGGAGGGCTTGGTAGCAGGAACCTGCCAGGAGCAGTGAACAGAGAGGGCTCAGGTCAGAGAGAGAGGGGGCTGGAACTAAGGGGCCAGGTCACAGGTGTCTGCCCAGGCTGGGTCAGTGGGAGAGAAAGGAAAACTATGGGGAAGCAAGAGCACTAAGGAGCTGGGAGTATGGTGAGCTGGGGGGAAGTGTGTGGGGGGTGAGAGGGAAGCAAGGAGCTGTGTAGCAGGTAATAGCTGGGGTCATGGAGCAGTGAGGGCTGAGAGAGCAGGATGGGGTAGGGAGAAGGAGCTCAAGGGAGTTGAGCATAGGATGGGCTGGGGGGAGGGAAGGGGAGGGAAGGGGTCAGAGAAGCAGTGTAGTTATTGGGACCAGAGAGGAGGAAGAGCAGGTGGCTACTGGGAAGAGGTGGGCTGATGAGTGCAGCCACTGGCTCCCAAACACAATGATGGCAAGAGCTCTTCCAGTCAGCACATGAACACCTGCAGGAGGGAGCAAAACTGTATGACTTGTGATAAATTCATGAGCATTGGTAAAGCTGTGGGAGCACTTGTTTGGCAAGGGAGTTTAAGACAGGGAATACTAAATTTCACAACGGAGCTGCCTGATAAGCCTGCCCCATCAACATCTGCTGAAGAATTGACACCAAGTCTACCTGACAAACCGCCTCCATTGAAGTCAGCGCCTATATGAGGATCTGAGTTTTGCAGTCATCTTAGCCAAATCAATTGTATCCAGATTAGGAAGGAGGAAAAGATTCTGTATATGCTAATTCAGACAGTTCTTTAACACTGTGTTGCCTCTTTCCATGGTCCTGAAGATGATGGCGACATACCCAGGTCAGAATAGTGGAATCTTTTGTGAGGTCTTTCTTATGTCAATTGACAATGAATTGTGGAGAACCATCAACAAATCTATTTCTCAAAATACACAATATAAAATCAAAGCCAAGAGAGGCAGCGTGGTCCACTGGCTAGGGCACCAGTTTAGGACACTGGAGACCTGAATTTTAGTCCCTAATCTTCCACAGACTTCTTGTGTGATTTTGGGCAAGCCACATAAGCTGTCTGTCCTTCCATTCCCCATCTGTAAAAGCACTTCCCTGCCTCACAGGACTGTTGGGCATGTAAATACATTAAGAATTGTGGGGTGCTTCATTACTATTACAGTATTTAGATAGAAATATTCAGAATAGTGGAGGTTTAGGCCGAGATCCTCAAATGTTTAGGCACTTAACTCCCACTGAGTTCTTATTTAAGAAATAAGACACATTTGTGAAACATAGTCTGTGAACTTCCTGTCAGAGAGGACTGGCCATCGGGGGACGGGAGAAGGAACAAATAATACATTGCTTAAAGTACCTCCACAATAAGTATTTAAACCATATTTATAATATTTTTTCATTCTTATTGAAATATTTAAAGATAATCACTATTAATTAGAATAATTATGAATCTTGCTACCTTGAGGGCAAAACATAAGGCCCAGCTCTTTGTCCTCTCTTTCCTACAGTGTTAGTAATTATAATAAATTAAACAAACCCATCAAAGAAACCTCCCATCTGTGTGTTCATGGAAGGGAGGAGGGAACCAAAGGGAGACTCCAAGAGAAAACTACATTGAGAAAATTACCTGCCATATTTATGTCATATAAATCGCTCAAATACCAGATTAATGAGGGTGATTCTCAACTAGATTATGCAATAAATGGCCTAGTAAATGGCAGTAGCAGATTCCTACCCTTCTGGAGAAAAGGGGTGGCGCAGAGAAATAGATTGTACATATAATTGACCCTCACCATTGCGAATTACTATTTCCTACCCCTCCTCTCTGCTGCTTGGGATCAGCTGTGCTGGCTGGTGCAGGGGAGATGGAAATAGACAGGGACACAGCTGGGGCTCTGCCAACTCACTTTCTGCCTGCTGGAGATGGGGTAGTAACAGGTGTGCAGAATCTGCTTATCCCTGTTCCCCAAAATCCAAGCTCCAGGGAGAGCTTATGAGTCTTACTCTCTTACACCTTATGTAGTCATATAGGGTTGGTCATGATCTAGCCCATAAACATCAAGGTCCTGATCTTGTAACCCCTGGGGGAGGTACACAGAGGTCTTCCCGGGGGGCACATCAACACAACCATATATTTGCCTAATTTTACAACAGGCTACATAAAAAGCACTAGCAAAGCCAGTACTTATAGTAACTCCTCACTTATCATTGTAGTTATGTTCCTGAAAAATGCAACTTTAAGTGAAACGATGTTAAACGAATCCAATTTTCCCATAAGATTTAATGTAAATGCGGGGGGTTAGGTTCCAAGGAAATTTTTGGGGGGCAGACAAAAGGCATTATATACTGTACAGTACTGTACTGTACTGTACTGTGGTTGGGAAGTGCCCCTGGCTTACCCCACACAGGCACAGCCTGCTGCAGGCAAGGACGCTAGGAAGCACCTTCCCTGCAGCAGCAGTGGCAGCTTACCCGGAGAAGAACAGGTGCCGACTTTGCCAGGGGATGCTCCAGGCCCGCCTCTTCCCGTCCCCGCTCCACTCCAGTCCCACCTCTTCCCATCCCCATTCCACCTCCTCTCCGGAGCACGCTGCAACCCTGCTCCTTCCCGCCCACCACCTACCCCCCCAAAAGTCCTAAGTGCTGCCAAACAGCTGTTTGGCAGTGGGGGAAGCGCTGGAGGGGGTGGGGGAGGAGGCGGAGAAGAGGAACTTGTGCAATGCTCCCTTGTAAAGTCGCTGTTCTTCCACAAAATCTTACAAGCAGTGGACAGAGCAGGCAGCCAAACAACGTTATAAGGGAGCATTGCACAACTTTAAACGAGCATGTTCCCTAATTGAGCAGCGACATAACTTTGAAACAATGTTAAGCGGGAGGATGTTAAGTGAGTTACTGTACTAAAATTTCATCCAATAACTTTTTTTATACTGCTATATATATTATACACTGAAATGTAAGTACGATATTTATATTCCAAAGGATTTATTTTATAATTATATGGTAAAAATGAGAAGTAAGCAATTTTTCAGTAATAGTGTGCTGTGACACTTTTGTATTTTTATGTCTGATTTTGTAAGCAAGTAGTTTTTAAGTGAGGTGTAATTTGGAGGTATACAAGAAAAATCAATCTCTTAAAAGGAGTACAGTTGTCTGGAAAGGTTGAGAGCAGACCCCATACACTTGTGGAGTCAGTGGGACTCTGCAGTATTAGATACCAACACAGGAGCAGGGCCTGAATAGTAAGTTGCCTTGGGTCTGGCCTTCCATACACCAACATTCACTCTTTTCCTGATCTCCAGGTGGTAGCTGTCAAGAGCTGTGGTGTGGCTAAGCAGCCTCTTGGAAATACAGCACAGCTCGTGGCATTACCATACCAGAAATGGCTTTAAAACAAGTGTCTACAGAAGATTCTAAAGGAGTACCCAATGTGTAGCCATATGCTGGATCAGAACCTTCAAAAGGGAATAGAACAGCTATAGAACAAAAACAGTTGTTTTGCTCAGTAGGCTCTGTATTAGGATCACTGCAGGGTTATGTATTCAGCTTCTTTCGGTTAAATTGGCATTTTATATACTGCTCATTTTGTTTATTTATTTTCTTGAGCCCTTATTCTTGTCACATTCTTTCTTCTTGGTGCTTTTTGTACTGCTCTTTCAGGCTGATCTGCATATTGATTTTTGCTAGCAAGACCAAGACTTCAGATTTCACTCTAATTAAGTGCTGCTGCTGTCGCTAATTGATCCAGCGCTAAGGGCCAGGTTTTTAAAAGTATTTAGACACCTAAAGATGCAGATAAGTGACTAAGGGCTTGTCTTCACTACCGGTGTAAATTGACCTAAGTTAAACTACTCCAGCTACATGAATAACAAAGCTGGAGTCGACGTAGCTTAGGTCGACTTACCCCGGTGTCTTCACTGCACTACATCGATGGGAGAGGCTCTCCAGTTGACTTCTCTTACTCTTTTTGGGGAGCTGGAGTACCAGGGTAAACGAGAGAGAGCTATTCCTTCGATTTAGCAGGTCTTCACTAGACCCACTATATAGACACTCACTGCATCGATTGCAGCAGCATTGATCTCCCTGGTAGTGAGACAAGCCAAAAGAAATTTTAAAATCTGGCCCTAAGTGCCCAGTGAGCAACAATCAGATGTTAATTTCCTCCCATTTCCCTTCACTCCCAATTTGATCAGAAACCTTCTTGCTGGGATACTGACAGCTGAAATACTGCAGTTAGTTCTCTTGGATTTTTACCATAATGTACTTAGAAAAGTAATATCATTAATATTGATGAGATGACAATCCTTTAGATCACTCCACTGGCTATAACAAGTTCAATTCTTAATGTTAGCGAGCAATTCAGTAAATTATTCCTCTGGTTTACAACCTGCATAAGGTCATAGTAGGCAGACATTTTTTTTTATTTATTGAATCAGACTCTTAATCTGCAAGAATGACAAAAATGAAGAGAGAGAGAAGTCATCACAATTGTGCAGCTTTTCAGAAGATGGCAAAATTAGGGCAAAATTATCCTCTCAGAACTGCAAGATAAGCTCAACTTCTATATTTTGATGTCCTTACCGAACTCCCAGCAACATCATATCATATTTTTTACATCACTGACAATGGTGTGTATGTGTCATTGATGATGTTCTTATAATCTGATTTCAATATATTTATATTTATATAATACTTAGTCCTGCCTTGATAGCATGGGACTGGACTAGATGACCTCTTGAGGTCCCTTCCAGTTCTATGATTCTATGATTCTGTTTAAAGTGGTACGATTTTCTTCTTGATCAGCTGGGCCATACTCTGAATTTATAATTTGGGGGCCGTGTGTGTATCTGAAGTCAGAATACGGTCTATTGTTTTGGCTGATGCAAAATCCAAAAGTTTTAGGCATTTTTAAAAAATCTGATTCATTCGGCATGAATAGGAGATTTTCATTTTTATACTTCCTTAGACTCTGAAACCTAATCTTACATCCTTATTTGGTCATTGTACGGACAAAAGCCACTGATGTCACCAGAGCTACACCAGTACGGAAGGTAAACCTGAGCACTACCAGGCAGATTGAAGAGGAGAATTTTTTCCATTAGCAACTTTCACATAGAAAGAAACTTGAAATTGAAATATTAAAAACACTTTATTGTCATGTAGTTTACTATTACTCATGCCTGTGGTTAATGTATGCCTAAGTATCATCCTTTCTATGTGTTTGGGTATTCTATCAGGGTATTTGTGGGAGAATTGATTTGATTAGTGATGTGATTATGATATCATTTGTTTTGTTTATAGAGGTAATTTTCTCTATAGCACTATGTTTGAATGTTGTTGTTTATTTTGCTGATGGTTTAGTTGTACTGTATTTTTGTAATTTTTTTAATCTGTTTTAAAATCTATTCTTCTTTTTTCTTTAACCATTTATTTTGCTCATAATTTTTGCTAAGTATTTATTACTGGCTCTTGGAGACATTTATGTTTTCAGAGATTTCTTTCCTTACAATCTCTGTTTTGTTTTTCTTATTCATGCAATTAATCCATAATCTGCAGTTTAATGCTGTGAAAATGATTGTGATGCTTCATTTTAGGCATTGCAGTTTTTCTGCAATTCAAGCTGGAAGGGAGCCAGAAATCCCTTGTTTAAATATGTGTCTTTGTTATTTAGAAAAAGTGATGTTGCAAGAAAAATTATGAACATGTAAAAAAGGCTTTTTTTTAATTTTAGCTATGAAAACTCCTAGTGATTTCCACACAATGGCGTCTTTTGAAAATAATGCTTGAGAGCTCACTCCAAGTGCCATTGAAGTCAATGGGACTCCTTCTATTGGCTTCGGTGGGAGTTGGATCATACTCTAGAGAACCGCATTGCCGGACTAACCACTCACCTAAACTCTCATAAGTACTCACGCATGGGAATACATAAATAAGTGCTCATCCACTGGAACACTGAAAAGATTTATTGTGCCTAAAATAATGCAGGTAAGGAAGTCTCCACTCCAATCCAAATGATTACGACAGTGATATTCAGATCTCAAGGGTTCAGGAGCCAAATTAGCAATCAGCATTACCCAAAAGAGCCACAGTAATGTGAATTCATTGTTTCATTTGCCATAGTACTATATAATGGTATCAGAGGAAAAATATTTGTGGGGAGGGATAGTTCAGTGGTTTGAGCATTGGCCTGCTAAACCCAGCGTTGTGAGTTCAATCCCTGAGGGGGCCATTTAGGGATCTGTGCCAAAAATTGGGGATTGGTCCTGCATTGAGCAGGGGGTTGGACTAGGTGACCTCCTGAGGACCCTTCTAACCCTGATATTCTATTTAATTTATATATAAACAGCAAAATGAATAACCAAGTATTATTTCATCAACTACAATTGGTTAATAACATCGTAAAAGCATCCTGATTGCTTAATAATTTAGATTGGTTAATAATTAAATCACACACTGTTTGAATATCATGTGCAGCAAAGAATCACAGGAAACACACTAAAGAGCCACTTGTGGCTTGTGAGCCTCAGTCTGAGTATCACTGGATTAGGACCTGTGTAAAAGTGACTAAAGTAACTTGCATACTGAGTCAACAAAAATCATAGGCCAGAGTCACCCCTGGTGTAACTCCTATGGCTTTAGTAGAGTTATACTAATGATGAATTTGGCCCAACAGGACTTGTTCTGGCTTCTGATGCACACACTTGTGTATTTATAGGCATATCTAATGCCTATATAGGCTAATGTAGTGCCAATCTTTAAAAAAGGGAAGAAGGAGGATCCTGGGAACTACAGGCCAGTCAGCCTTACCTCAGTCCCCGGAAAAACCATGGAGCAGGTCCTCAAGGAATCAATCCTGAAGCACTTACACGAGAGGAAAGTGATCAGGAACAGTCAGCATGGATTCACCAAGGGCAAGTCATGCCTGACTAATCTAATCGCCTTCTATGATGAGATTACTGGTTCTGTGGATGAAAGGAAAGCAGTGGATGTATTCTTTCTTGACTTTAGCAAAGCTTTTGACACAGTCTCCTACAGGATTCTTGTCAGCAAGTTAAAGAAGTATGGGCTGGATGAATGCACTATAAGGTGGGTAGAAAGTTGGCTAGATTGTGGGGCTCAACGGGTAGATATCAATGGCTCCATGTCTAGTTGGCAGCCGGTATCAAGTGGAGTGCCCCAAGGGTTGGTTCTGGGGCCAGTTTTGTCCAATATCTTCATAAATGATCTGGAGGATGGTGTGGATTGCACTCTCAGCAAATTTGCGGATGATACTAAACTAGGAGGAGTGGTAGATACGCTGGAGGGCAGGGATAGGATACAGAGGGACCTAGACAAATTGGAGGATTGGGCCAAAAGAAATCTGATGAGGTTCAACAAGGATAAGTGCAGGGTCCTGCACTTAGGACGGAAGAACCCAATGCACCGCTACAGACTAGGGACCGAATGGCTAGGCAGCAGTTCTGCGGAAGAGGACCTAGGGGTGACAGTGGACAAGAAGCTGGATATGAGTCAACAGTGTGCCCTTGTTGCCAAGAAGGCCAATGGCATTTTGGGATGTATAAGTAGGGGCATAGCGAGCAGATCGAGGGATGTGATCGTTCCCCTCTATTCGACATTGGTGAGGCCTCATCTGGAGTACTGTGTCCAGTTTTGGGCCCCGCACTACAAGAAGGATGTGGATAAATTGGAGAGAGTCCAGCAAAGGGCAACAAAAATGATTGGGGTCTGGAACACATGACTTATGAGGAGAGGCTGAGGGAACTGGGATTGTTTAGTCTGCAGAAGAGATGAATGAGGGGGGATTTGATAGCTGCTTTCAACTACCTGTGAGGTGGTTCCAAAAAGGATGGTTCTAGATTATTCTCAGTGGTAGAAGAGGACAGGACAAGGAGTAATGGTCTCAAGTTGCAGTGGGGGAGGTTTAGGTTGGATATTAGGAAAAACTTTTTCACTAGGAGGGTGGTGAAACACTGGAATGTGTTACCTAGGAGGTGGTAGAATCTCCTTCCTTAAGAGGTTTTTAAGGTCAGGCTTGACAAAGCCCTGGCTGGGATGATTTAATTGGGGATTGGTCCTGCTTTGAGCAGGGGGTTGGACTAGATGACCTCCTGAGGTCCCTTCCAACCCTGATATTCTATGATTCTATGATTATGTTATCTGTGGTGCTCATCCCTGAATTATCTGGATAACTTCAGTAGAGTGATGATTTAACAATGCAGGGTAACTTCAGAAATTGGTTTATATGACATAGGAGATGGCCCTAAGAGGTGCTGAACACTTGCAACTCTCAGTGAAGTGTGGTCTAATTATGTATAGACTACCTGCTAACAGCAACTACAGCAAGAGAACTATCTGCATGGCTATATTCAAATTACTTCAGTGGGAAGTTGCAGATGTTCACACAAGATCAGGATCAGTCCATAATCTATGTCATATACCAAGGAGAGGACACCACATTGATGAAAGAAATAGTTGTGCAAGTCAATCTATATAGTAACATAAGTAAGCGGTGACTGCAATGGCAAATATCTGTGTTTAATGAAATCTGAGAGAATTCTACGTGATCCACCTACTTAAAAGAAAATAAGAGATTTGAACTATTATCTAATTCTTTTAATATTTGGTTTTGATTTTTGTTGTTTTGATCATACAAATACTACTATTTCTAGTACCTTTAATTATTATATGAATTAACTCTTCCCAAATTAAATAGTGGTTTCTACACTCACTTACCAACTGTGCTCACTGAAAACAATGCGGTTGCACAGTGGAGTCCAAAATCTGTGGCCTTTGTTTATGCCCAATTATAGCCTTCATTTGTGTGACAGTTACTGATAGCCAATAAAGATGCACTCTGATAGTCTCACTGTGAGACAAAAGTTGACATAAGATTCTGACAGGTATGAGATAGCTGTAGTACCTAATTAGTGTCTGTACCCACTAATTAGAATACCCACTCCTCTGTGACTGGTAAGTGACCATATGGTTGTTTCTCTTTTTGCTGCTGCTGCTGCTTCTGCTTTGGGCTGCAGTTACATACGTCTTTTGTCAAACAGTTCAATGAGAACATGATATTCTTGACAAAGGCCAGAATTCATCTAGGACAGAGTGTCTAATAAAGGCAGAGTGATTGGCATTTCCCAATCTTAAATACTTCTATGTGGCATGTAGGAATAGTACAGTAAAAGATATGCCCCCTAACAAAGATCAAAAATGTTTTGCCTTACATGTTTTCTGGATGGAGAGACCAACTGAAAATAGGGACCCCAAACTCAGGCTGTTGTTACTTACTTCAGGTCAAGTGATTTATGAAGCCAGCACCATGAATGATCTGATCTTTGAACAAACCCCAGATATTGCAAATTTTCTGCTTTCCTGGTTTATCACTACTTATATGCAGAGGTCAGGGCCTTTCATCAAGGAGGCAGGCTGAGTGTATCTGTCTATCTTCAAAGTTTCACGGACTCTGTTGGCACTCGCTGGTGGCAAATGATGACCATCTGCTGGATCAAAGCATTAAAGGGCTGGTAGTATGCTATAGCCATCTATTATCCACAGCCACTGATGTACTGCTTATGCTCTCTCCCTCCCCCCTGCCCATCCTGTCAGATCACTTTGGTAAATTGATGAGTTGGGACAGATTAAAGGGAGGAGGCAGTAGATTGGAGCATTGATGGTGGAAGAACAGAGTCTGATAGTCTGCAACATGAAGAATTTGTGACTTCTGTTCCACATTGGTGAAAGAATATAAACACATCATAGAGTCTTGCTCCAAAGTTCCTACAAAGTACCACCTGGCAGATCTTTAAAACTATACCACTCTTATTGAGAAACTTCTCTAACAGTCAAGGAGCACTGGTTCTCTTTGTTCAGTTCCAAGGGACTATCATGCTCATAAGGAGGGCTGTACTGAAAGCATTGGAGACAGAGGTTCTCTCCCCACAGAACAAGTAGAGCAAGGTATAGTACAAGCTCCCAACACTATCTAGCTATGTGTCTCAATTCCTAACCTAGAAAGATCCTTTTTGGAGAGTAAAGCTCAATCCGTATGCCCAAACTGTCAGAAAGGGGACCAAATTAATGTCGTTGTTCAGGTGCCAATCCAGATCCAGTAGTCTGTGTGGAATGGCTGGTAGCCTCAGCCCAGTTGCTAGTGAACTTCCATTAAATATTAGGAGTACTTGTGGCACCTTAGAGACTAACCAATTTATTTGAGCATAAGCTTTCGTGAGCTACAGCTCACTTCATCGGATGCATACTGTGGAAAATACAGAAGATGTTTTTATACACACAGACCATGAAAAAATGGGTTTTTATCACTACAAAAGGTTTTCTCTCCCCCCACCCCACTCTCCTGCTGGTAATGGCTTATTTAAAGTGATCACTCTCCTTACAATGTGTATGATAATCAAGGTGGGGGGAGAGAAAACCTTTTGTAGTGATAAACACCCATTTTTTCATGGTCTGTGTGTATAAAAACATCTTCTGTATTTTCCACAGTATGCATCCGATGAAGTGAGCTGTAGCTCACGAAGCTTATGCTCACATAAATTGGTTAGTCTTTAAGGTGCCACAAGTACTCCTTTTCTTTTTGAGAATACAGACTAACATGGCTGTTACTCTGAAACCTGTCATTAAATATTAGTAACTCCGCATTAGAGTTTTAGCCAAAGCACCATTTTATAGACAAAAGGTTGTGGTTTATCCACGATCAATCCTGTGAATCATTCAATCCTTTATTCAACTAGGGTGGTATTCACTACCGTGCAGTGGTCTTGCACAATGCCCTACAAAAAAATTCAAACCTCAGCTATCTCTGTGTTAAGGGTATAAGTGGTACATAGGATTTTGCACTGATCTGCTATGCTAGGATGGATGTCCCTCTTTAAGCCCCCCAGTTATAGAACAGACCAGAGACACCTAATTCCTGAACTGTAGAAGATTATGTTATTGTTTATTGGTGTTTTTAAAATAACTCTCTGTACATGGTCTATAATTCACCATACTTTAGATGAAGATTTCATCTCAGTTACTTGTGTCTACTCTCTCTGTATTTAAATATATAATTCCTGATTTTTTCATTAGTTCAAAAAAAAAATAACCTGCATCTCCCATCATTATGCCCTCTAGCATCAGGAATAATGGGTTCCAATCACTTCTCTTCCCATCTTTTTTCTAGAATACCCTACTCCACTGCAGTCTAAGCTATCCAATAGTCCTTTTATCATTTTTGTTGCTTTTCTTTGAAACCTTTATTGCTCTTTAATGTCCCTTTTGTAGAGTACTCTAAGTAACTATTCTTAATCGGGGACTTTCACAGGCAGATCAAGAGCAGTAAATGGCACTAACGGTGGTCTGGCAAGTCTCTAATAGTAACTCCTATGGGTGTCTTTGGTTTCATTTAAACATTTCCCTTTTTGTGTCTGAAATCTGCATTGTTTTGCAGTTCTGTCTGTCATTCCTATAGCCGCTGACCCTGTGGTTAGCAAAGTTTTCTGTTAACTTAGGTCAGTGATTAGTGGCCTTTTTCTGCAAAGGGCCACACTGAAATATGAACCTGGCTTGTTTTGCTCTGATGCTCTTAAATCTACTGCTACTTTTCCTCTTAAGATTTTTTTGAAAACCATATTTCTTGCAATTCAGGGTTTGAGGACAAGGTTCTATGTGTCTGGCTCCAATTTAGATTCATTTTCTAATAGAGTTATACAGGTAAAGATAGTGCAGAGTAATTGAGAATAATTTTGAAAATGTTCAGGAAAAAGGAATGAATTATAAACTAAACAACTTAATACAAAATTTCTTATGCCTATAGTAATAAAAGATAATTTTATTATGCCCAGGGAGATCAAAATTTTGGTAAATTATATTAAGCAACCAATATTGGGACTTCCTGAGGTATCCAAGAGGAAGGGGATGTCTGATTTTATATCTGCTACTTTGAATTCTGGAGCTATTTTTGATCCACCTCTCTTATCCTAAATGGATTCAGGAAACCAAATAAATGTTCATTAATGTCTAAATTGGCCAGATCAAGAATTTTTTCTACTGTAATTGTAGCCTTTGCCTCAGTTCTAGATAGGGAAAGAATTACAGAAATGGAAGATTACTTTATACATTGATCATGGGATTCATGTCTTTCCTGATCTTTCTAAGACCATTCAGCCTAGAAGTTGAAATGTATGTTTGCTTACAGAAAGCCCTACAGCCATGAAATCTGTTTTTATCCTTCAAAGCTGTGTTTTTTCTAAAGACAATGGAAAATTATTTTTCTTTTACAATGATTGTGAGGCGTTTCTGATCTCTCAGAGAAATAGTAAAGAGTCTCTTTCTCCAGCTACAGAAATGTTGATTTCTGTACTGTAATTGTGATATTCTGTGGATCAGATCTTCACCTAGTACAGTGAGTCTAGTGTTATATCACATCTTTCAAGCTTAATATGCAGTTGATTAAAAAGCTTAGATTTCTTTGTTGCTCTTTTATCTGATCTTTCTATGCCAAGGTGTTTAGTGGCCTGCTGAAATTTGTGGTTGTGAGATAGTTTAATTGCACTATGTAGGCACTTTGTCTAGAATGCCATTATTTATTCGAATTTGGGATATCATTTTTAAAGTAATATGAAACTCATTTGAAGGCTGCCTTTGAAAAGAATCACTGAAAAGTACCCCTTGCTGATGTTACTGCACTCCCACTCACTCCAAACTGTTTATTCATCACCCTCTTTCCCCTAATGCCACCTACATCTAGTGAGATTGTAATTTCTGCTCGCTTCTTTACAAGTGCACTTTCTCACTTCACATTAATCTACTGAGGCTGCTCTTCAGCTGTTCTCTATTCTATTCTGCTTCATCACACATTCCAAGCTGGTTTTTTACATTTCTGTGAAGCAACAGACACCCCTGACTTTTGTTCTCTCTATTTCCAAGGCAAGCCTCTTAATCTTACATTTACTTAAAAAGAAACTGTTGAAACAACTTAGTACCTTTCTAAATAAGAGGCCCTGTCATAAAAATAAAGGGAAGGGTAAACCCCTTTGAAATCCCTCCTGGCCAGGGGAAAGCTCCTCTCACCTGTAAAGGGTTAAGAAGCTAAAGGTAACCTCGCTGGCACCTGACCAAAATGACCAATGAGGAGACAAGATACTTTCAAAAGCTGGGAGGAGGGAGAGAAACAAAGGGTCTGTGTCTGTCTGCATGCTGCTCTTGCCAGGGACAGAACAGGAATGGAGTCTTAGAACTTTTAGTAAGTAATCTAGCTAGGTATGTGTTAGATTATGATTTCTTTAAATGGCTGAGAAAAGAATTGTGCTGAATAGAATAACTATTTCTGTCTGTGTATCTTTTTTGTAACTTAAGGTTTTGCCTAGAGGGATTCTCTATGTTTTTGAATCTAATTACCCTGTAAGATATCTACCATCCTGATTTTACAGGGGGGATTTCTTTATTTCTATTTACTTCTATTTTTATTAAAAGTCTTCTTGTAAGAAAACTGAATGCCTTTTCATTGTTCTCAGATCCAACGGTTTGGGTTTGTGGTCACCTATGCAAATTGGTGAGGCTTTTATTCCAACATTTCCCAGGAAAGGGGGGGTGCAAGTGTTGGGAGGATTGTTCATTGTTCTTAAGATCCAAGGGTCTGGGTCTGTAGTCACCTAGGCAAATTGGTGAGGCTTTTTACCAAACCTTGTCCAGGAAGTGGGGTACAAGGTTTTGGGAAGTATTTTGGGGGGAAGGATGCGTCCAAACAGCTCTTCCCCAGTAACCAGTATTAGTTTGGTGGTGGTAGCGGCCAGTCCAAGGACAACGGGGGGGAATATTTTGTACCTTGGGGAAGTTTTGACCTAAGCTGGTAAAGAGAAGCTTAGGAGGTTTTTCATGCAGGTCCCCACATCTGTACCCTAGAGTTCAGAGTGGGGGAGGAACCTTGACAGGCCCTGATTTAGAAAGGTAGTAAGCACATGCCTCACTGAAAGTGTGTGAGGGCACTACATTGCAATTACATATCGCCGGTTGGCCTGTGCCAGCTGATTCAGGCTCGTGGGGCTTGGGCTGCAGGGCTGTTTAATTGTGGTGTAGCAGTTTGGGCTCAGGCTGAGACAGAGCTCTGAGGCCCTTCTCCCTCACAGAGTCCTAGAGCCCAGGCTCCAGCTTGAGCCAGAACGTCTACACTGCAGTGAAACAGCCTCTTAGCCAAACCCGCAAGCCCAAGTCTGTAGGCATGGGCCTGCCAGAGGTTTTTAGTTGCAGTGTAGACATACCCTGAGTGGATCCGTTGAAGTCAAACAGACAACTCGTGTTCTTCGAGTGAGGCACATGCTTAAGTATCTTGCTGAATTAGGAGCATACTTATAATTTCCCTCAGTCTCTGTAGAAATTATTCCTTTTTCTCAACTACTTGCTGGCCTCCTTGTCTTCTGCAACCCTGAAAATCATGAGTGGTGTCTTGCTTTAATTTATTTGCTGTATATTCATTAATGGCTCTAGAATCCTTCCTAGCACCATGTTTACTGCTCTGTGATTTCCTAGTTCCTCCCTGCTCCATTTCTTAAAACTGGTTTTATGTTTGTTTTTCTCCTATTCCTCAGGGCCTGCAACATTTTTAGAATTGATTAAAATGTCTGTACTTGGATTAATACAGAATGTGCACCAAACATCCACCTCATGATTCAAAAGTGTATTCTATTGCACAGCAGCTCTAGCTGTATGTAACGATCTGAACTACATCACTTGCTCTCATATGATGGCTAATGCCCTCCGTTTTTCGCTTTCCCTTCCTTTTTGAAGTCACTGGATTTACTTGGGTTTTCTGGATTTTCTTGTGAACAGTGAATAAAGGTGCTCACTTAAAGCAAAACTGTGCCCTGACTCACCAAGGGTTCATGGGGGAAAGCGCTATGAATCAGAAGGCCTAGTAACCGATATGCTAACAGAGGGTAGGATGGAACAAGGGAATCAGGGATGGGGTAGGGAGATGTCAGCACAGGATTCTACAGCACTCCTTACTGCTACTCCAGAAAGGAACAGTAAGCACCATTGCTACCTCACAAACTCTAGCAGGGGCTGCAAGCCAGGTTAGAATGCTCAGATGCCATGATGATCTGTATGATACAAATGCCCAGATAGACAGAAAGTCCGTGTGGCTGGACATGCCCTTCAGAGCACTGGCAACTAGCCAAGCCCCTTTCTAGCATTCAAATGTATGCCATGGCTGTACTTTACCCTGCTGCTGCATAGGTGCATTAAGGTGGGGGTTCTCAACTAGGGGTACACATATCCCTGGGGATATGCAAAGGTCTTTCAGAGTGCACATCAACTCATCTAGATATTTGCTTAGTTTTACAACAAGCTAAATAAAAAGCACTGGTGAAGCCAGTACAAACTAAAATTTCATACAGATAATGACTTGTTTTACTGCTCTATGTTCTATACACTGAAATGTAAGTACAGTATTTATATTCCTATTGATTTATTTTATAATTATATGGTAAAAATGAGAAAGTAACCAATTTTTCAGTAATAGTGTGCAGTGTCACCTTTGTGATTTTATGTCTGATTTTGTAAGCAAGTAGTTTTTAAGTGAGATGAAACTTGGGGGTATACAAGACAAATCAGACTCCTGAAAGGGCTACAGTACTCTGGAAAGGTTCAGAACCATTGCATTAAGGGAGGAAAGACGATTTTATCGTTGATTTAAATATCCTGTGCAGGTGTGACGAATGGGAGAGATGGAAATGCCTGTTAAGAGTACAGGAAAGTGGTAGCTGTGAGGCTAAGAGCCACTACCTTAACTATTATTATTCTTGACTACTCACAAATATGTCCCTCTTTACCTGCATGCTGATCAACCAGCAAGGTTAGAACATCACTGTCACATGTACACTTTATCCCCAGACATGGGAAGCACAGAGCTCACAGACTCCTGGTATTTCAGACCTCAGTGCCCAGCTCTTCTTTTTCTTAACAACATCATATTATTATGTTCAAGCCCTGTGCAAAAATCATGATTGTATCTAATAGCAAGACCTGCTGCTTTCATAAGCAAGGATTAATACACTGTGTGCTAAGCACCTTTAGGATTTTAGCAATTTACTGACAAGATTATGAAGGACATGCTCATTAAAGACAGATGCATAAGACAACTCCTCTACTCAGAGTGGAGGCAGGGAATGGTTAATTTCACCCAGCGAACATTTCTGATGCCCCATCATCTCCTGTGGAACTTGTGACCATTCAAAAGAGTAAGAGGGAATGACTCTCTAATCCTGCAGATGCCCTAAAATCTATGGGGAAATCCACAGATCTCTGGCATGTCTGAACCAAACCTTTCATGCTGCTCCCTGGATCCCCATAAGCTTTAACAGCCCACTTGAATCAGAAGTCATGCTGTCAATGTGATCTACCCCTTCCCTAAAAAGGTAGATGCCAAAATGAAGTTATTGCTGGGTAGAGTGGCTGCCCCTAGGCCTATGGCCAGACCTTCCTAGCTTCTATCCGGCAGAGGGGTTTCTTCCATCTTGAAATATAGGTTGTAAGAGTAGTCTCTGCTGTTCTGCTTTGCATGTTTACTAGACAAGTTTGACTGATATTTCCCCTAACTTCATTCCCGATACACAACAGAGTGAAGTGTATCTTTGGAGGTGGGAAGGGAAAGGTGCTTACACTTAACCTATTGGTGAATCCCTGTGCTCCATGAGTACTGCCACTTCGTACTGTACTGTGCCTTTTCAATCTGCAGATCTTCCTATGGGAATGGTTTACTAGCTACATGTTTGAAATACATGGTCAGTGTTCAGCCAATAGTAAATCCTGTAACAAGGGGATATATTAAAGTGGTTTCTGTTTAATCCAAGATTTCTTGTTCTGGCCTCTAATCATTCAGTGCAATCTCTACCATGATTGTCTTCCCAACAGTAACTATTATTAGCTGAAGCATATTTATTTGTGCTGGAAGGTCAAAGAAAGACTCATCATAAACTTGCACAGATAATCCCTTGATGGATTATCTCTGCTACTATTTAGCAAAACTTTCACATCACAATTAGGGGTCAGTAGTATCTAGTGTCAGTCCTACAGTGACTGGAAATAAAGGCTTCGTCTAATGATCTGAGAACAAGGGATGTTAGAGTTCTAATCCTGGCTCTGTCACTGACTTCTTTTATGGCTTTATCTGATGAGTCATGTATGCTCTTTTCCTTGCTATAAAACTGATATAACAGGGACGTTATAAGTATTAATTTATTTATGGATTTGATCCTCCTTTTGTTGGACACTCAAAATTCCTATCCATATCAGTGGCCGGTTGGGGTGAACAAGAGCTGGCCCACTGTTTGAAAACAACTTTGAAAATGAAAGGTACTATATATAGTGTAGGCTAAGTATTATTAAATGCTTTCTTCTTTACTTTTGGCTTCACAAAAATTTCTAAAAATCAGGTTTAAAGAGACATTTTAAATGGCACTGCAGTACTTCTATCACTTAAGCCAATGTTTGAAAAAAACTTTTCTATATTTTGAAAAAACAATGCTGTATTTTAACAATTAAAAAGAACACTTTCTAAAAACTTGTGGTGGTAATTAGCCATTCCAGTCTTAAGAAAGCCTTCTAGATTTTATCCGCTTTCTACAAATGTATTTTGACCATCGGTTGTGCTTGCAATTTGTGAGCTACGTTTTGTAGTCTGTGCACACGTATGCATGCATACACACACACACACACACACGCGCGCGCCTGTATTTAATGGGAGCTTCGGATGTGCAAGGATGAAGGCTCAGGTATTTGCTGTTGAATTAAATATGTAAATTTATATTGTTTAAATGATTCTCCTGGCAACCATATGTGGATAATAGCTGACTAAATCCCACATATTTCTCTTGATAGGCCTACAAACAAAGTCTAGTCTAGCATAAGTCTTTTTTCAATAGGAGCATTAATTACTGTGGCACTTGGGTGACTAAGCAGGTTTTGTTTATTCTTATTGCGATAAGCTGTGCTTTTATTAAGCATGTAATTTATATTACTGAAATTTATCTGTGATGGTACAGAAAATAAACATAGAAGTTATACCTAAGGACAGTGGAAGGCTCAAGAGTGAAGCACTCTATTAAAAACCTGATAGCTGATTGCAGCTTACAATTTTAGCCCTCATCAATCACTGTCTTGAATGATAGATACATCAAATGATCTTTACCTATAAGGACAGTATTGAGAAAGCCAAGTGAACCAATAAATATTCTTCTTAGTAACATAATTACTACTAAATACTCTTGAGAACACAGTGAAGCTTTTTATTGTTTGTATTTCATTTTCAGTTACACATAGGAGGAACACTCAATGCATTTGTATCACAGCAGGTGGCCACAGTCTGAAACTAATTTTGACTGCTGGACTTAAGTAGACTTGTCTTAAGATCTTAGCTGAATAAAGAAAAAAAAATGAAAGTTATTTCACTGATGTCTGACATCAGTTTATCCAGGATTATGGGTATTTATTTTGCAGGTGCTGTGGCTCTTTTAACAAAGCAAACTGCTTCATCTCCCTACAGAGTAGAATAATCAATATTAAGTATTTTAGATGGTCTAAATTCTCCAGTGTTTGATGCAGTAAGGGTGTGCAATGGACACAAAAATAGAAAAAACTTCAGTTACAACATCAAATAGTACTTAGTCCCAGTTGTTCAAAGGTAAAGCACAGAACTTTGTTTTCCCTTAATGTTTGAGTAGAACTGTTTAACTTATGAAGGAAACTATAATACAAGAGACAGCAATTGTTAAAGGATAAACCGAGGACACAGCCATGTGTGATGCAGTTGAATACATCTAGGACTCTTATTACTACAGTATTTGTATTTACTATTGTTTCAAATACAAATATAACATTTTGCACACTCCTGCTTCACACACATGTTCTGCCCAAGGAGTCACTTACACAGTTTATGTTCCTATTTTTAAATGCTGCAGTTTTCCTCCAGTCCCTTTTTAAAGTAAAGTTAACAACTCTTTCCACTGAAAGAAAGAAATTACAGGTACACAAGTACAACTATGCTCATACAGACACAAACAACTATTATGCACACCCCTACAACTTGCAAGAGAAAAGTTAAAGGCAAGCCTGCAAAATAAATAGACGTTTTACTCTCAAATTTTGTTTCCAACCCCGATCAGTTCTAAATCTTGATTTGCAGTTGCTCTCTTTTTGTAAGAGATGTGCTTTTTGGAAAAGCATCTTTGCAAGAGTCATTACATTGAAATGCAGGGCAGAACAATTTGGTGGCAGTATGTATTGATGTTATTGCAGCATCATGAATCTGACAACTGGAGCGGGAGGGGTTCAAGCAGTGTGTCTTTACAATAGCAACTTGATTCTGCAGACAAAAAGGGAAAAAATTCATAGAATTATTAAAGTGTCACAACAAAGACAGTAAGTATTCTGCATAAAATGGCGCTGAAAAGTATATATATTACATCATATTATGCTAAATGCACATTTGTTCAACATGTGAAGTAAACAGAATCCTTTAGGACACTTAATTTAGTGGGACTGTGTATAGAATGTTAATGTTTATATTAAAATCATCTTACTTCAAATGATCCTGATCCTGCAACCCTTATTCAGGCAAAATTGTCTTTGAAGCCAAAGGGAATTGTGGGTGTACAAAGGCAGCATGGGACCCATAGTGTGCTGAAGTTAAGGTCACTCCTAAAACAGGGCCAGATCCAAACTAGTTGAAATAGATAGAAAAATTCATATTGAATGTTGGCGTTTTGGATCAACCTCCAACTGCACAGTGAAATCTTCTGATCTTTCTGTCTAGAGAAGTAACTACTTATCAGTCTCCTGAGAGGTGCAAATGAGAAGGCTGGGCGGGCACTTACACAGTTCAGTATGAACTATCGATCTGGAAGCAACATTCATTCCTCCCAGTGAATGTTACATTAACTCTGGCACTTAGTTTTATCTAAATATTGCCCCCAAAACTCCCAAATTCTTTGAGCAAAAACCAGAAGCACTGAAACTAGCTACCTTTGCCATTTCTATTTGTTCTAAGGCAGATGGCCCATGTATTTCATGTAATCCTCACAAGGAGATGAGTAATCAAGAGACCGGAGCTACAGCGGGGTTCTTACTATATTGCGTTACAAATACTACTGGAAAGGGAGCAGGTCTCTGAAGGTGCATAATGGTGCATGAGAAGGGGATTAGAAGTGAAAGGAATGTTATTGTGAATGAGTGCAAAGAGAAAATACTTCGCATTTTAAAAGTCCTGCATGGAGAAAATACGCCAAGGCTCTCTTAATTCGACCGCAGTGTCACTGTAGTCAGATTTGCTTCCGTTTGGACCAGTCTACTTTTCTGAATTAATTTCTGCTTTTTTTCCACCCTAGACAGATTGGCAGAATTGGATTAGAGAGCAAAGGCATCTTAAAAAGATAGGGTTGTTTAACATTAATTGGGCTAAATGATTGTATTAATATGTGGAAATAACAGCAAACTGGTGTGAGTCACTCCTTATGGGCCTCCTTTGGCTGCGAGTTTAAATATGTAAAATGTCAGAAGAGTGTAGCGGCAATAAAATGAAAGCAGCTTGCAGGCTTTGGCACGAGCGCGCGTACAATTTAGTTTGATTTGTTAAACGTGATTTGACAATAGCTAAACAGAAATAAGTCACACAGCTGCGGGAAAACAAACACAAAGGGGTTGCTATTTTCATACTCAATAACCCCTCCCTGCCCCCAGTTTCAAGTATAAGGTGGTTAGCCTCAACCCATCATTGCCAATTCTTCCAGATGTCTGCTCTGTCCGCTTACAAACTAAGGTTTGGAACCTTATAAAGTCCACGTGGCTCATTCCGTCAGGTTTTAAATTAAAGAAACAAAGAGCAAGATAGCTGTAGCGAGACACTGCCAAAGGACTTGCAGAGACAGCTGATACACAAAGTTCTCCTAGGGCATGCTGGGCGATAAACTTCTAGTTCAAGTACTGCCAAGCTGTAGATCTGTCCAAAGGAGGTGTCCAAAACCTCTCCAACTCCTAACATAGTGCTCTACGGGCTCTAGAGGGCATAATCCAGGAGAGACAACAGTGATTTTTTTTTTTTTTTAGAGCTATTGCTACTTAGCGGGATCAGAAGCAGCAGTGTCATTACCAGGGCTAGAGGAGAAACTTTTACAGATTCGCTCCTCTGAAGGGAAGCAAAGCCCTGCCTGCCTGATTGAACTGCGCTCTCCCATTAGAGCAGCCTTTTAGAGAAATGACAACATTGTAACAATAATCAACCTACCTGTAGAATCAGACACAAAAGTGTATTCAAGCAGCCCGGGAGAACACAATGCATTCAACATTCAGCTTGTGCATCTAAAACGCATCAGTTTATGAAAAGCTTGTTTGAAGTCTTCATTGGACATTGTATAGATTATGGGATTGATTAAAGAGTTGAGATATCCTAGCCAGGTGAAAAAGTCAAAGATGGCCATGTGGAACCAGCAAGCGTCCTTGCAAATAGGCAACACCAAGGTGATGATGAAGAAGGGCAACCAACAGACAATGAAGGCTCCTAAAATAATCCCTAAAGTCTTGGTAGCTTTCCGCTCCCTAGCAGCCGTGAGCTTCTTTTTCTCCAGAAGGGCATCCGAGATCTTCACCTTGACCTGATTCATATATACAGGAGATCCGATTGGACTGGAAGCCTCTGGGGCCTTCGAGTTTATGGAGGTGACAGATGACGATGATCCGGGGGAGTCGGTTATTAAATGAGCCCTTGTTAATCTTTTGCCTGTTTTCGTTGGCGACTGTTTCAAAATCCGAGATCTGGCTTCCACATAGATCCTTCCATAGAGGGCTATCAGCAGCAAGGTGGGGAAGTAGAAGGCTCCCACTGTGGAGTAAACGGTGTACAGTATGTGGTCTGTGTTCACCACACAGTCAGAAACTTCTTCCGCTTTCGCTTGACGCCAAAACAAAGGCGGCATGGAAATGGAGATAGAGAAGACCCAGACCAAAGCGATCATGCCCGCTGCCCTCTTGGGAGTCCTTTTCGTAGAATATTCAACTGCATCGGTGATCGCCCAGTATCTGTCCAGGGCGATGACACACAAGTGGAGGATGGAGGCTGTGCAACAAGTAATATCCGAAGATAGCCATACATCGCAGACGATCTGGCCCAAAGTCCATTTCCCCGTCACAGTATACATGGTGCTAATGGGCATGACAAGGATAGACACAAGAAGGTCCGTGACAGCCAGGGAGGCTATGAGATAGTTGGCCGGAGTGTGCAATTTCCTCGTCTGGTAGACGGTTGCAATTACAAATGCATTAGAGAGCATGGTGGCGAGAGTGATAAGAGCCAAGATAATGGTGAGGACTATCTTCCAGGAGAGCGGAGTGGCATCTTGGTAGATCCCTTCCGCTGCACTGCAGTTGCGGTCGTGGTACGAGTCATTGGTCTGAAGCACCTTCAGGTTGTCGGGTGCTGGCTGGCAGGGAGCCGCTTGCTCCATCACTTTCTCAGCCGAAGCGTCAGCCGGCAAACTGACGGGCGTTGAGTTAGCAACCCGAGGCGGCAAATGGCAGGGCAGCTCCCCCCGCCAGGAAACCGATCGCCTGCGGAGCGGGCTGCACCTCTTCCAACTCCGCCGGCCCCGGCACGGACTGCGGGGAGGCGACGCTCCCCATCCCCGCCCGAGCCGGGCAATCCAATGGGGAGCCTTCTCGCTTCTCCTGCGCCCCGGCGGGCCCCTGCCCAGTGGCGCCAGCGAAACCCGGGCACCGCGCGAGCCGGTGCATTAGCACACGCGGCTGCAGCCAGCCTGAAACCGCCCCGCGCTGTGGCGGGGTTCAGAGCGGCTCTGCCTGCGGGGCTGGGGCCGCCACGCTCCCCGGGCAGCCCGCAGCCTCCGGGCGGGAACAGCGCGACGCCTCGGGTACTGGGCCGGGCGGAGGTCCCCCTGCCTATGGCCGCCCGGGCTGGCGGGGGGCGCGCCAGCCCGGCTCGCTGGTGCCCCGCGGGAGCTCTGCCCCGCCACCGCCGCCCACTTCAGCAAGTTGCTGCGAGGGGCGGCAAAGGCGGCGGCGGCGCCCCTGTGGCCGCCGAGCGCTCGGGGGCAGGCAGGGGCTGGGCTCCGGCAGGCAGCAGCGCGGCCGGGAGTGAGAGGCGCGCGGCCTCCGCCCCTTATATACAGCCCGGCTCGGAGCCGCCGGAGCAGCGCAACTCGTGCGGTGCCGAGTGCGGGTTCCCGGCGGCTCACCACCCGCCCCCCTGCCCGGGGAAGTTCCCTCCGGGTCCTAGCGCCCGCGGCAGCCCTTTCCTCTGCCCCCCTCCCGGCAGTGCATTGCTCCTCTCCCACCGGAGCCCGGCGCATCCCTCCACTCCGGCTGCCCGCCCCGAGGCTGGGAGCGCAGGAGAGAGCGGGCCGAGGAACCGGGTCGGGCCAAGCCCCAAGCCGCGTTTCGGTCCGGCGGATCTCTCGCCTGGTCCCCCCTGCCCCCTACCTGCCGCTCCTGGGCGGGAACCCTGAGCCCTGGGGTTTGCCCGAGGGGGCTTTTCTGCGCTGGAAACAAGCTGCAAGCGAGGGGCCAGGGAGCCTGCAAAGCTGGGGACCTTAGACCGAGACCCCGGGCTGCAGCGATCCCTGATAGGGGCGGGGATGGCTGGTGCTTTTGGGAGGGATCCTGTCTTTTGGTAACGTCTGTTATCTCTTATCCGCCCCCTGATTTTAACCCAGGCTGTGCATGCTGGGGCGATAGTGCGGCCCTTCTGTATTGTAGCCCCCTTGGAGGGGGTCCTTGCGGAAGTTGCATTTGCTTTTGTTGGAAACTGCCCCCCCGCAGCTGCTGGACTGCTTAAACATAGGCAGGCCAAGCCCAGCTCGCCCGCCACCCCAGAGCATTGCCCGCGAGTGATGCATCCCATTCACACGGTGTGCGCATCCTCGTTCCAGAACCCGTATCCCGTACATTGCTAGGGAAGTTTTGCATTCAGATATAGTCAGTATCCGGTTGGGAAAGGCAAACAAACAACAGATTACAAAGAAAAGCGCTCAAGTAGACGGGGTCAGAGATTAGGCTTTAGGGCGGCAGTAGGTGGTTTTTATTAGCTTGATAGCTGTAATCTGTTGTTTGCCAGGCTTCGATTTCCGGCAATAAACCAGTGAATTGGTCTAGTTTTATCGGGTTCCTCTCGGAGTCGCAATCTCTCCCCCCGCCCCACCGCGAGAAACCCCAGGACTGGGGAGCGCTCTGATGGGAGCCCAGCGCTTCTATGGACTAACGTTGTGTAAATCCCCGTTTATTGTGTGGATTTAAAGTCCTAGACAGCAAATAGCCGATTGTTAAAGCATTATCACCCTGTCATTTAGAACCCCCCCCCCGCCGCCGCCCCCACGTTCACACTCTGTTTAATGGAGAGGATGCTTTAATCAACACACACAGGGCTGACTGAGCCTGAAGTGTGTGTGTGTGGTGTTAGTACCGGCTGGACACACAATGTACAGGATTTCTAACTTCTGGGCGCTGTTGAGAAGTGGCCCTTGCAGCTGTTTCAGTCATTTCCCACATGCAGCAAAGGAAAGTTTTGCAAGGAAAAATAAATGTAGATTTTTTATTGATTCGGTGCTCCTGCTGGAGTCTCTCAGTGATGTATAGAAAACGGTTTGGGGAAGGGAGAGGAAAGGGAATTCTCTATATGTACGTGTGTGTATACAGTACACACACACACACACACACACACACACACACACACACACACACACACTTGATTTGTGCGTGGTGTTTATTCATAAACCTTCAGAGCACTAAAAATCTCATTGAATCTTTCATACCCGGGAACCTCAGCGGGCGTCGCATTGTCGTCTGGCAATTGAAACTGTCAATCTTTAGCTGGCAAGCTCTGCTCTTGTTCGCCGGGAGTGCTGAGTCCTCAAAGTCACCAGCACCTCCAGGGAGCCTTTTGTTCAAGGGAGCAGGTCGGTGATCCTGGTGCAGCCCGCACTCTGCAGCTGCACGTTTGCTCTTGTCGCCCAGCCAGTAGCCAGCCGCTTGTTCTGTGCAGTGGGCCAGGTAAAATGTCAAAAGCTAAAGGGGTTAGCACCTTCCTCCTGCTGATGACCCTTCTCTTTTAGTGGGTGTTTTCAGGTGTGCTCACAGTGAAATGTTTTTAGAGGACAGTTCTGGAAAGCAAAGAGCATTTAGAAAGTAAGTTGATCTAGAGAGAGAGAGCCAGAATCAAAGCCCACGGCTTTGGCACAGAATTATAGAGCCATTTCCTCCTGTTTATACACTCCCCCACCTGACCAGCGGTGCAGCTTTAAGAGAACTCGAAAAGTCTTGTAAGACGAGACAAGCACACCAGACAAGGCGATGTGTCCAGTCAAAGGGCGTGTTAGGGTGGCAGGCTGAGAAGCAGAGATGTGCAAGTATAAACGAAGGGGGTAGGAAGCTGGTAAGAAAGCTCCCCAAATAGAAGCTCAGAGAAAAAGTTGCATACAGCTACCGTGACTTTGCAGGCTGCGGTGTGCGCTGAAAGAGCTGCCGTCTGTAGGGAACTGTCCAGGAACGAGACCTTCTGGAACAGACTAGCGTCCATACGGAATGTCAGCCCGAGAAAAGCAGTGATGCTGGACAGCAAGACATGCGCGGGCTCAATCCCCTCTCTGCACCCTCCAGACAGGGTGGCATGCCTTTCGGAAGTATTGAGCACCCACAAATTGGTGGAAGGTACGGGTGCTCAGCATTTTGAAAGTCAAGCCATAAAGGCCCAGTCCTCGCCTCACTGAAATCATCTAGTTAGAAACTCTGCAGAACTTAGAGCTTCAATCAAAATCTTGGCAAAGATGAGAGTTTGAGTTAATTGGAGTTTTGATAGACAAGGTTTGGCTGTACGAGCATTGGCTTCTGGTCACAGTATATATCGTCCCTGTTCACTCCCAAGCATCAGCCTCTGATGTTTGCCACTTTTTTAGCACGGAACCAATCGATATAGCCAAGATTCGTCACCTATTGATGTAAAGTATGCACTTGATTAAAAGGCCAGAAGTTGTTTTTATGAAAGTATTTTATTTTGTATGTACACACAACGGTGTATTTAACTGCACTTCACTGCACACTGGGAATGTGTTCCTTGACAATTTAGCAGTGAGTGATTAGCCCATGCCCACATGTTACATAGTGGGTAAATTCAATCACTGCTTAATTACTCTTCCACGGATGTAAATGAGGGTAGAATACTGACCATCAGTGAAGCTTGGTCTCCCACCCTTTGGCGTAGCGACTGTTTTATGTACATGCTTCAACATTGCCAAACACAACGAGGTTGATCGTTGATTCGTTGATCGTTACTTATAACAAATAATAATATAGAGCTTTTGGTATTCTTCGGGACTCTTTTCAGTGGGAAGAGGTTTTACAATGTGAGTTCTTCATGTTGCAGCATAAGTTCCCCCTCTCCCATTTAACATTTTCTATTGATTTTGGTTAAACTCCTGGAGGCAACTTCCCTCTGAATACCCACTCCCGAATTCTCCCGAGAAGGGCCAACTTGTGATACCCCACTGATTTTAATTTCAAAAACTGTTTCTGTTTTGCAGCAGCATGTCTTCCTGCGGTGGAAAGTCTCTTCTCTTACAACCGCCTGTAGTAACTTCTAACCTTATGACCTCCAATCTAACCTTTAATCAAGATAAATACCAGGTGGCTGGAGAATGAGCTCTGGCCTCTCTAAGGCAGTTGTTTACCCTTATTGTAAAAAGTTCTTGTTCCTCTGAGCGTGCTCTTGCGGTTGTCCTTCTCCCTTAATTCTCGGTATTGTACATCGATATTCAGCAGTCATTGGTCCCCTGTTTGTTTGGCAGGAAATGTCTTTCCTTCTCACGTTTTTAAAGTTATGCTATACAACGCTGAATCTTATGATCAAGAGTGTATTCATCCAGGTCCAAAACCATCCTTGGTGTAATTTCAATGATTTCACTAGAGTTACACCAGGGAATAATTGGGCCTCCATATTTGTCCCCACTTATTTCAGCAAATATTCCCTATATTTCTTACTGGGAATACTGCTTGAACTGGCAATATCTTACTTACAGGCAATAAGGTAAAAGACAACTTCCTAACTGGGCTCACTGTAGCCGATTTTGTGCTAATGATCTCCATGGAGGGGCCCGGGGAGAAGGAATGTTCCCACCCAGGCTGTGGAGCTACACCATAGGGATTCCTGGTGAAAAGGGGAAAGAAAACTTTGGAAAACTGCATCTATTCTCTTTGGGCTGTGAATGCTGATTCTCAGGATCTGGGCCATAGTGAAAGATGCTGCAGACTTTCAAGGGTGTCTTTTATTCTCTCTCCACCCAAGGAGTGCACAGTCCAAGTGCTGTTACATGATGGGCTCCCACAAAGCCAAGAATTGATGGAGGCAGGAAACAGAATGAAAGCAGGATCTTCAAGAAATTATTGGCAAGTGTCATCTTATCCCGGAGTTTCAATCAGCACAATAATTTGAATCACATATATTATCACATGAATGATTCTAATCCATAGTTATGCCATCGCACTGAAACCTGCATTTCAAAGCAATAGGCAGAAACTCTTGCAAGCTTCTTTTCTTTTCAACTGTGCCTTTAAAAATGCTTATAGAAAGAGATTCAACTTCTTGCAGCTTTTGGCTTTTACACAGAGGAATGCATAAATAGTCATTTCATTCTGTTGGGGGTAATAGTTCTGATATTTCTTTTATTCACATCTTGACCTGTTAAAATAGTTTAATTAAGGAACTGCAAGTGAAAAAAAAAAGATAATATTCTGGTTATTTTATTGCAAACTGCCAGCATATGGTGATTGATGTGGCACAAACTTGGGTCGGTGGCTTGTGAAGAAGTCAGAGGGAAAGGCAGGTATGTAGGAACAATCCTATGAATACCACAAACTAAGAGTCTAAGCCCACAATCAGATCTGTGAAGGTGGATCTTTTCACCCATGTGGAGTCAACAGGGCTCTGCATAGGTTCATAGGTCTGTCTCTATGAATCAGACTGTAGGATCAGAACTTATGGATTTTGTTGTGATCCCTTAGGCTTTAAGTCACTCCAGTGTATAAGGCTCTAGGCACAACTTAAGCCTCCCTTATACTTACATTGGTATTTGGTTGAGTTTGCCAGCAGACAAACACCACCAAAATATGTGTAAAGTTTCCTAATGTTAACTTTGAAATATAGATGAGGCCATTTAAATGCCAACACTTTTAAGTCACTAGTGAAAATAAAAACACCCAGCTTGAGTTACTAAAATTTAATTATAAGGAACAGCTGGGGATGGTTTTGATTTTGACTCTAAAGTCCTATAAAAAGAATCAAGCACATGTGCTCATGCTCACACTCTTTTTCACACAGACACATACACACTCACACTTAATTGGACTCTTTAAACAGAGAGATAAAGCTGATATTATTTGAATTATCACTTTTTTCTTTAAATTTGTCCAGTTAGGAAGATCAGAGCATCCATAGGTGCAGTTGACACTCAAACTTCCTATAAATAGGGGTTATCTTGCATTACAAATTACTTTTCAACTGGACATCCAGAGTCAAATGATAAGAGGGCTCAATCCTCCCTTGCACATTCTCTGCCACTTCATCTCCAGACACTGCATCCTGCCTAACTGGCTTCCTCCAGCTCATGGAAGTGGTATCAATGCTCAGTGACTGCTTCCTCTTCAACCTAAACAGGACTCATAGATGATGTTCAGTTTATTATGCATGGAGTTTTAGCAGATGCTACATGACCACCTCAGACCAACCCACCATCTCCTCCTTCTAGGCTGGCCAATGTCCTCCTGGCAACAGAACAGAAAAAAGACACTCAGCTGGAAACAGAAGTAGTCCCATCATAATCACAGGTATCTTTTAAGGTATCTTTTCTTATGAGAGCCTCCAGATCTGGTTGGGGAGCAGCATGTACAGTAACTCCAGTGAAAGCTTTGCCCTTTCTCCAGGCCCCTCATAAGCAATGTTCCCTGAGGAGGGACCATCCTCATAGTTTAGACTGTCACAAGTTATGCATTTTAGGTAGTCAGTGTTTGATGCTCAGCAGGAGAAGTAATGAATTTTATTCTGGTCCTTGTGGAATGGACCATAGAAAATGGTTCCCATCCTTAAACTTTCAGATATCAGGGTACACTTATGTGCTAAGTAGTTAGCATGGGTGAATTATCCTTTTCATGCAGAACTCTTTCTTCAAAAGAAGAGCTAGGTACCTGTTCAGCATGTAGGCCAGCTTCTCACCATCTCCCAGAACCTGATGGTAAAGCTGTAAGAGAAAGTAAAGTGGGGTAGTGAGGATTCCAGATCTGGACTATCTGGAGGCACCTAATTTGAAAAGTATTTGTCCAGCATTCTATGCTGAGACTTGACAAAAGGTAAACCTTCCAACATCAGTTATGAATTGAATATCAGAGGGGCTAAAGCTTATTTCACTTTAAATCAGGTGTAAACTTGCCTCCCTTTAGAGGAGAAAATCTGTAAAGACTTAGTTTCAGGATCCAGAGTTGTTTTAAAAAATCTCCAATAGTGAAGCTCCCAAACAGCAAGTTTTTGGATACACTTCACAGAATTCTTCATATGTGTTTTTAAAAGACAACAAATCAAGAGAGAACAAAATGTGCAGAGAATGTGTTCAGTGCTGTAAATCAAAGCGAAGAAATAATAATACTGGAAATTAAGGGCCAGATTCTCAGTTGGTGTAAAGCAGCAGAGTTCCATTGACTTCAGAGGAGCTAAGCTGATTTACTCTAGATGAGGCTCTGGCATTTCTAAATCCCTAGTGAATATCTATCTAGGCAAAAAGGTAACATATGTTAAGCACACTGCTAATGTTAATATATATGCTTTCACCATAGCTTCTTTTTTTTTTTTGGAGGTAACCAGACTTAACTCCCAATTTTTTATAGCTTTTGGCTTTATATTGGTTAGCTGGAGTGTCAGAGCTGGCTCTTTTGAAAACCATTGATGAAGAAAGCCCACAAATACAACATCAGGGAAGATTATAACTCATACTGACAGTACCCACATACTACTCTATATTGTCTTGTTGGGAAAGATCCAAGCTTATGTGTCCTTTCCTATCTTGAAGCTATACTGAAAGATCTAGTGAAAGAACAGCTGATTTAGCCATCCTTTTTATGACAGCTGCAGATTCTCTGCAAGCCAGTCAGATCCAATACAATCAGGTCTTGGACTCAGTCTCACATAAAAAATGCAAGTATAGATGTTGCCAAGTATGGAACCCAATTTGTCAAAGGGGTGTGCAATTATCAAAGGATGTGATGTAGCCACAGTTCTTTCTGCAGCCCACTGGGATGGGAGACCAGACGTCCATGAAACATTACTGGAAACTCTTCAGTGAGTATATATAATTTCCCTGCAATGAGTTTAAGGTTCTCCCAAATATTGAAAGTAATGTAACTCTTCACCCGCTGGTTGTAAGAATAAATATTTCAATTTATTTGAGGGGAATGAGGGCATTAATGTAGTTCGAGTGACTTCAGTGGAACTGTGCCAGTTTATGCCAGCCAAGGATCTGGCCTACTATTTCCCCCCACATTTTATTTAATTTATTTATTTATCTATCCCATCTATATTTCTCATAGATGTATTTTCAAATATATGCATATATCTTCCTTAGTTAGAAAAGGTCAGCTTCTATTTTTCTTTCCTTACAGGAAGAGATCAGACTAAAATATTCATTTTTCAGGTCAGAACCCTGTCAAGATAAAGGTTGCTATTATCTCTACTGACCTTCCAAAATATCTCTGCTGTGGGTGAGTTCTTCAGAATGCACTGGACTTTAAAGATTATAGTACATGGAGCTAATTCTGCCCTAGGATTCACACAGCAGAAGGCAGATTTAGGCTCCTTTATTCATTTTTGGATCTATATTTTGGACATGAATTGTACTGTTTTTTTTTACTTTCCCTTGTTGGCCAAAACTTTTTACTTCCCTCTAAAGTATAGTTTACAAAGTGGAATGTACATAAAATAATTATGTTCTTTATATTGCTTATAGACATCACTGATTCCAAGCAGCTAGTGGAATTCAAAATAGGATTAGATGTTTATATAGGTGATCACAGCATTATATTAGATAGGATTATGAACACATTAGAAGGGGTATAAGCCAACCGTTAACTGACAAGAGGTTAGAAAAAGGACTAGAGTTTTTGGTTGTGCTGCAGCTCTTGCTAATTGATTGCCAACTGACACAATAGTAAATTCTAATGTAGACATTCTCAGACATTTGTTCATGGCCACGTGTTACCCTAGGCTGAGTCCTACAGTGAAACATGACCAGAAACAAACATTTGTCTTCTGGAACAATCATTGTGAATCAAGCATGGACATATCTCTGGGGTTTATTGCATCTGTAAAACATCTGGTACTAGCCACTGTCAGAGACAGGATATTGGACTTGATGGAATCAATTTCCGTTTTCCTGTAAAAATTGTCTTGTGGCTTATTACATATTTTCCATTTGGGGAATAGAGAAGGGTTTTACTGTTTGGGGAGGACATTGAAAATTGTGTCGTGCTTTCTTTATGTAACTAATTCAAAATAAGAATGGGATGTCAGGGCATCCTCCTGGGAGGTGGCATGTGTCAGCTTGTTCACATCTATGGCAATTCTGCTTTTCTGAAGTGTAGAGATTTAAAGGGCAGGAGGAATAACTTAAATGTGAAACATAGTGTAATTTCCCCTCCTCAGATAAACAGAGGATGTTCTTAAAGAGGCAGGATTGTGGGTTGTACTTTTGGAGAGGACAGCAGCAAATAGAATCTCCTTGCCCCTCTCCTCACTTGCTCATCATCTGCCTCCAGAGACCAAAATCTCCAGGGCTTCTTCAAGGAACATTTTCTTGAATAATTCCTAGTATTAGGCCTTCACAATTTAATCGAAAGCAATCAGTTTTTAAATGATATACATAGCATTGCCTGCTATTTATTCTTATCATAGTAACGTGTTAAAAAGTGAATGCCCCTTGAAGATTCAATGGCTGAAAGTTCCTATATTATGAGAAGCGTATTGTCTTGCTTTGACATAAATCCTGCAAGTTTGCAATAATTTTAGTTTCTGCAACAGGCGCACTTTGTCACTTGGTGTTGTCAAGAGGTTTGCAGTTCTTCTGTAGGATTGAATAAGTCACCTTCCCTTCAAAAAAACATGTTTTTTGCAGGATTGCCTACTTTCTTCACTGTTTTGATTGCTATTAAGTTCCCGGAGTTCTCCAAGATGTCATCCTTGGATGAGATGTTCATGTGGGGCTCAGTCTATTATTTACTGCCTCATGATTATCCTGCTGAAACAACACTGTGGATGTACACTCCTGAACACTAGAGGTGATGCACATTTACTTTTATATCCCTTGGCAAAAGCAGGCTTTTAACTTGGATTCTATCAGATGAAACTATTAGAACAGGATAATCCAAGAAGCTCATTTCTTCTATTGAGGAACTGTTTGAGCATGCAAGTTTTTTTTAGTTAGTTATTTCTGCCACTCTCCATTATTTGGTCTTGCTGGTTCCCTTGGAGCTTTATTTCTTCCTGCAGGATCAAATTCTGCTCTCAGCTACACTGGTCCAACTGGCCTGCAGATTTGCAACCCACTTCATTTTCATTTAGGTGTATGTAAGTCCCAATGAATTTAGCCCTAAAGCTTTATTACAGACTTAATATCAATAAAATGAAGAAACAAATCACTTGGATGCCTAATAAAAATACTGGCAAAAGATCAGAATAAATTAAGAGGAAGATTAAAAGCAGGGAATAGGCTAGGTGGATCTTGGTTTTTAATCCTCTGCTGAAGATTCTAAATCAGGCCAGCGTGTGTCATACTAGTCACTTTGATTTTAAAATGATATAAACACAGGGAAGGCACAGCAGATTGCAAGGAGAGTGATAGAGTAACCTGAGGATATTTAATGAACTGCTTTAGATTATACTAACTCTTTATAATGAAAAATAGTAGATTACACAGGGAGTGGTTCTACTAAATTACACAAAATTCTGATGGGGATTCACAGAGTAGATGTGACCTCCAAGGAAAGGCTATTTTGAAATGCAGGAACATGAGAGTATTGCAAATAATCCGTGGAAGGTCTGAGGGCACCAAATGCATTTCTTTACACAATCAAGTCCAACCTTTGCTGTTATGTAACCAACACAATCACATTTATTTTCAGTTGAATTCTGCATTGAATTCTGTTATTTATACCAGGATTGCAAACTGCATCTCTTGACTCACTGAAACTTATTAAAGAGCTGGGGCACATATGTACCTAGAGCCCATAGGAAAAAAGGGTTTGGAGATAATGTCAGTATCTAAAGAGTGGACAGTGCCATTTTTTTTCAGACTGGAGACAAATTGAAATAGGGATTAAATGAGATAAAATGGTTAGGAATTAATACAACAAACTTGAAAGAAATAGTGGGTCAAGACATAAAGTCTCATGCTATTGGTTCATGGGGAGATTTGCCTGAGCTAGACTTGAGTAAAACTTGAGTCCCTGATCATTCCAATTCAAATACACACGCAGACACAATCCTCCATGCACAGAATTCACACACAGAAGGAAGGGCTCAGCCTTCTCCATGCTATTAGCCTTCTGTGGAACCCCACAAAGGTTGCTGAACTGGACCACGGTCTATATTAGTGGAGAGGGCTGGAAAGGGCACTCCTTGCTTTCCCTTGGCATAGGAGAAAAAGATAATATAGGTTTTGGCATTATCTGATTTTTGTAAAACATCCTTGAAAGAAAGCAAAACAGAATTAATATGATTCATAAAATGAGAAGCCCAGTTGATTCTAAAATATTGATATCAGGTGTTTTGGACATTGTTAAAAGATAGGTAAGCAGCAATAGGATTTTTTTTTATTGAGCTACTGTAGTGACAAAGATGGTGATTTTGGTAAAGGCAAAGTAAGTTAAATGTAACCAAATGGTATACTAGGAAGGCAGATTGAGAAAATCTAGAACAGGTACTTTCTATTTTAGGGAGATACATTCACAATTCCTAGACCTACTGTAATTTATAGAAGATTCACAGATTTCAAGAACACAGGGGAGCATTATGATTCTTTAGTCTAGTGATACTCAGACTGAGGCTCGTGAGCCGCTAGTGGCTCTTTACTGTGTCTCCTGCGGCTCTTTGCAGCACATGATATTAAAACACTGTGTGATTTAATTATTAACCAATCAGGATGCTTTTACTGTGTTATTAGTAGTTGATAAAATAATAATATTTGGTCAGTCATTTTTCTGTGAGAATATTATAGAGATATATAAAAATAGTAAATGAAGCAAAGAATTCACACTACTGTGGTTCTTTTGGGTAATGTTGATTTCTCATTTGGTTCCTGAACCAGTGATGTTTGAGTATCACTGCTTTATTTTGACTGCTTGCATAGCACAGGCCATATCATTTCTCCAAGTGATTCATGTACTGAGCCCAAGAACTTGTTGCTGAGCTAGAGCACCTGTTTTAGAAAGATGCGCAATCCTGATTCAATGACTCCAAGTGATAGAGAATCTACCACGTCCTTTGTTAAACTATTCCTGTGGTAAATTGCCTTAACTGTCAAAAAATGTGTTTTATTTCTAGTTTGAACGTTGATGACTTTAGCTTCCAGCCATTGGATTTTGTATGCCTTTATCTGCTAGATTGAACAGCCCTCTAGTATCAGATGTCTTCTACCTGTGTAGGTCTCTGTAGACTGTGATCAAGTTGTCCCTTAACTTCTTTCTGATAAGTGAAGTAGACTGATCTCTTCAAGTCTCTTATTGTAAGGTAGTGCTCCAGATCTTGAATCATGCGTGTAGCTCTTTTCTGAACCCTTTCCAATTTTTCAGTACAGAAAACTATAAGAACATAGGCTTTATACAAGTTAATTGTGGAAAAAAGATCTGTTAGGTCATCTAGGCCAGGGCCCCTGCCAAAGAAGGATTGTTGCCTACAGTATAATCTCATGTGCTATGTCCATTCTAGTTTTAAATGTTTCAAATAATGGGGCTTCTGTCATTTCCTTGAGAAATTATTTTGCAGACTAATAGATACCATCTTTGGCAAAATATTCCTGATGTTCATCTTAAATTATATCTTAATTTCATCCTGTTACCCCTTGGTTTTAAATTCTTGAACCACCTTAAACATTCTTCATTTTCTTCATGTTGACTGTGATCATATATCCCCATTTACTCATTGCTTAGCCATACCATACACATATAGGGTCCAACCTTTTGCTGGTATAAGAGGGCCTACATCTTTTATCTTTAATGGAGCTCAGATTCTGGCCCTTAATTCTTTTAATCTGTTCTCATAAATCCTGTCTTCTAAAAGGTAATATGGTATCTAATAGTTTACACATTTAAAATGTTTTATCTAACCCAGTCCTCTTTGTTTCACTTATAGGAATAAATTAAAAAATAGAAAAGAATAGATAGTCATAGCTTCTGAAGATTATAAATTATGTTAGTACAGTGGCTTACACAATGGAGCCCTGAACTTGATTCAGTATTCCAGGTGTTATCACAAGTATAACAATAAGTAAAAATAAGAATGAATGTATCTTTGTAAACTTGAATTCAGATAGCAAGGAAAGAGTCAAACCTCATGAAGGTTTTGTTGGATATGAGATAACGTATCCATTCCTTTAATATCTTAATAATACATTGCTCAAACCATGCAAAAAATCCATGGTGGGGGATCACATTGAAAATTGTCAGGTAGGACTTCCTGTTGGCTTACTGGTAATGCCAATACTGCCATCTGAGAAATCCAGGTTTGATTTGGGTACTGGCTTGTCATGCAACTGGCCAGTAAAGGCTGTGGGTGTTACAAAAATTACAGAAATGTTGATTGGCTCTAATAGAAAATGGCTATTCAGTCTTCCTTGGGCACAATTAGGGTGGGTGTATTGAAATGGGGAGAAATGTGAGACTCTTATGGCATTGCAAGAGATGTGGAAGACCCCAAAGGAGAAAAATTGGAAACACGCTATGCCACTGGCCAAAATGCTAACAAAGGGGAAATTGTACATTTTGTACTATAACCAGATATGCTATATAAAGATAATAATACACTAGACTATTAAGCAGAGGCAAAGTTTTGCCTTAATAGATACTAGCTCTAAGTATTATTATTTACTAGTATCACCAAAGATAAAGGGGCTACAAAGTGTAGTAAGGCTACAACGGGGCCTTTTGTAAGGCAAAATCATTGTATACTGTAATTTCCATAATACCTGTGTATTTAGTGAGCCTGCTAACTCGGCCACATCTTACTTCAAACTTCTATTTCATGCTAATGGAGCATTTGTATGACAGGACAGCACTTACCAATCTAAGGTTTAATAGGAGTTCAGTTGCAAAGGCAGTTTTCTGAATCAGTATGGGAATATTATTAACTCCTCATAGGGTTGTGACAAAAGCTAAACAGAGATTTATTCAGTTTAAGATCATGCACTGGATTTAATTGACACCTGACCAATACAAGTGATTTAGTAGCAAATGAGATCTTCTGCTATTATGAAGCAGAGAATGGGGATTTACTACATTTGTTGTGGACAAATCAGAAAGTCGGCTTTCAATAATCAGGAATGTACTGTATAGAAAGAGCTTACAGGTTTAGAGAAAATACGACTTTCCTCCCTGTGTAGCTGCTTCTTACACAATAGATAATATTTTTGAAAAATGCTCATACATGTAAAGTACACAGCTTCATGCTCCTTAAAGTCAGTGGGAGAGTTCCACACATGTTGACCAGATTGTGAATACTTTACTCTCCCTGAATGGCTGATCAGTAGTGAGAGTAAGGGGTTCAAAATCTCTCTCTGAGGGTCAGAGGAATATTGGAGTCAAAATCCACCTATGGATTTATGTGGAGAATTTTGTCTGCAGAGGCAAGCACCATTGCGTTGTGGTCCATACCAGGGTATGATGGAAGATTTGGTCCTTTTTATGTCTTCTTTGGTCTACTTACATATGTCAATCTAGCAGCAAAACAAGATGTCACTGACTTCATTGCAGTTTCCTCTGTGACGAAATATTTGCAGTGTTAGATTCACAGACTTTAAGATCAAAAGGGACCATCATAACCATCTAGTCTGACGTCCTGCACATTGCAGGCCGGCCACCCACCCACTCCTGTAATAGAACCCTCACCTCTGGTTGAGTTACTGAAGTCCTAAAATCATGATTTAAAGACCTCAAGTTACAGAGAATTCACCATTTACACTATTTTATTATTATATTATTACAATTTTTATAGTGGGGGTGCTGAAAGCCATTGAACCAACTGTAAACCCTGTACATAATGAAAATCACTTCAAGTTAGGGGGTGCTTCAGCACCCCTGGCACCCCTAGTTCCAGCACCTATGGTTTAAACCTGAAAGTGACCCATGCCCCATGCTGCAGAGGAAGGCAGAAAACCCTCTGGGGCTCTGCCAATCTGACTCGGGGAAAATTCCTTCCCTGACCCCAAATATGGTGATCAGTTAGACCTTGAGCATGTGGGCAAGACCCACTAGGCAGACACCTGGGAAAGAATTCTCTGTAGTACCTAGTGCTCCATCTTTGGCCATTGGGGACATTTGCTACTAGCAGTTGCAGATGGGCCACATGCCATCGTAGGCAATTTCATCATACCATCCCCTCCATAAACTTATCAGGCTCAGTCTTGAAGCCAGTTAGGTTTTTTACCCCCACTGCTCCACTTCGAAGTCTGTTCCAGAACTTCACTCTTCTGATGGTTAGAAACTTTTGCCTAATTTCAAGCCTAAACTTGTTGATAGCCAGTTTATAGCCATTCATTCTTGTGTCCACATTGGTGCTTAACTTAAATAACTCCTCTCCCTTTCTGAAGTTTATCTCATCTGATGCATTTAGAGAGAGCAATCATATCACCTCTCAGCCTTCTGTTGGTTAGGCTAAACAAGCCAAGATCTTATCTCATAAGGTGGGTTTTCAATTCCTTGGATCATCCTAATAGCCCTTCTCTGTACCTGTTCCAGTTTGAATTCATCTTTCTTAAACACGGGAGATCAGAATTGCACACAGTATGAGATACAGATGAGATCTCACCAGCACCTTGTATAATGAAACCAACACTTCCTTGCCTCTACTAGAAATACCTTGCCTGATGCATCCTAGGACTTAGCCTTTTTTCACATTGGTAACGCATAGTCATCCTGTGATCAACCAATACATACAGGTCTTTCTCCTCCTCAGTCATTTCCAACTGATACGTCCCCATCTTATAGTACACATTTTTGTTGTTAGTCCCTAAATGCATGACCTGGCACTTTGCACTATTAAATGTATCCCTATGTATATTACTCCAGCTTACAAGGTCATCCAGATCTTCTTGTATGATATTATAAGAACATTCCCACTTTTTGTGCCAAGGTCAGTAATAAAAATGTTAAATAAGGTTCGTACCAAGACCGATCCCTCAGGAACTCCACTAGTAACCTGCTTCTAGCCTGACAGTTCACCTTTCAGTATGACCCATTGTAGTCGCCCCTTTAACCAGTTCCTTGTCCACCTTTCAATTCTCATATTAATCCCATCTTCTCCAATTTAACTAATAATTTCTTATGTGGAACTGTATCAGATGTCTTACTGAATTCCAGGTAGATTAAACCTATTATGTTTCCGTTGTCTAAAAAACCAGTTATCTTCTCAAAGGAGATCAGCTTGGTCTGGCATGATCTACTTTTTAAAACCAGTTTCTATTTTATCCCAATTACCATTAACCTCTACGTCCTTAACTACTTTTTCTTTCAAAATTTGTTCCAAGACCTTATATACAAACTAACAGGCCTGTTGTTTCCTGGATCACTTTTTTCTCTTTTCTTAAAAATAGGAACTATATTAGCAATTCTCCAGCCATAGGGTATGGCCCCCAAGTTTACAGATTCATTAAAAATCCTAATGCTAATGGACTAGATTTTGATCTGAGTTACACTGGTGTATATTCACAGTTACTCCTCTTTAAGTAAATGAAGTTATTCTAAACTTATATCAGCATAACTGAGATCAGAATTTGGTCATGAATTGAAACAAGGTTAGGTTTTCTTGGATCTGGGCTGGAAAAACCTACATATCTTCCACAGCTAAGTCTACAGAAATCTGGCATTTTGCTTGACACATTCCAAAAACTTTGTCTTGTTTGCCATCAGGCGCACAGATACTACAATGATGGGCTGAATAGAACTCACTGTATGAATTCTTCCTCTCCACTTGTATGAGAAGGTAGATATGTCTGCCTTTTGCTTCAGTAGATTTGGTATTATAATCTCTCCTTGATTTGGATTTATGTTCAGGTTAAATGCTTTTGATGTTTGTTGTCTCTTGCTTTTATAATTTAAATGAAGAATGCTGAAAGCATAATCTTTTCAAGTCTAGTTTGCCATTGTATTTATTTAATTTAGTGTTTTATTGTAGCAATATCTATGCCATTAATATTTAACAAATAGCTCAGTGGCATACTTACATATTATATAATCAAAAGATTTTCTATAAAATATGGCGGTTCAAGGTACTGATCTACTTTCCACATTACTCAAGATTTGGCTGTGTAACAAACACCTTCAGCAACTTGGTGATCTTTAAAACAGTGGAAATAATCGTTATAGCATAAAACAAAATTATTTCCTAATATTTATTTGCAAATGTCTAATTTAGGAAAGGTAGGTGACAAGACCCCTGAAAATTAGGGGCAGAGAGTTCCTGGGAATCTTAAGATCTATAGTAGTTAGAAGCTTTGGAAAAGCTACAAAATAAATTCAGAAAATATTTTTAAGCTTTGGGATCAATTTCAAAACACTGGAATTCCTTCTCCGCTCATAATTATGGACTTTATACTTTCCTAATCAAAATATGAATTTGTATCTTGTGCTATTAAAAAAGGAAACAAAAAAGGCACAAATCTCAGATTTGGGGTTCCTTATGCATAGAGGTTTCATTTTATTATTTGTTAATAAAATGCTGTAAAATTTAGAAAAAGACTTGTGCTCAGAATCTAGTATAAACAAAGAACTATACAGCTTCCTTAATAGACAGATTCTTTAAATGTCTAATCATCCTATAAATTGTAAAGGAATGAGCTATTAACCCCACAAACCTTTAACCTCGCACTGATTTATTTCCCAGCTGATGTGTTTTATACAATCAGAGGAGGCAAATTAAATTGATTTAGGTCTATTATTTTATTAATTATTTAGATGTATTGCAGAGATTACCAGTAGCTGTAAAAATGCAGTCTCCTGGAAGACCATATCAGTAATCTGCAACACAGAGTAACAGACTTCTGTAGTGTAGGTGCACCTTCTTCATGGCACCAATAAACTGGATAAAAGCAAGTAGTGTTAAATGTTTCTACTGAAGGCAAAGATCCTATTTCTATTTAGCTCAATGTCAATTGACTAAATGGGCTATTTGGGGGGATTTCAGACTAGTTCATGGGGGGTCATGATGAAGCAGAGGAGGGGGTATCAGTATAGGCAGGGAAAGCTGTGTGGGACACATAGTGAAAAATAAGCTGCCATGTCTGGAGCTAATGGGCCAGGGGGCTCCCTTCAAAGCTGCCTGTATTCCTTGCCTGCTCCTGTTGAGGCCCCTCATGTCACTGGTTGTGAGAGCAGCCCACTTATATTAGAGTGCCGGGGAGCAGGCTTAGGCAGTGGCCCTGCTTTGCTGCTGCACTCAGCTCAGCCTTGGATGGCACCAGTGGATGCCCAACAGCAGCATTTAGCCTTCTAGTGAGCAAAACAATAGGCCATAGGAGCAATAGGAATAATAGGGAGGAGAGCAGAAAAATAATGTAAAGGAATAAAAATAACAGAAAAAAGATGAAGAAAAAAACTACACAAAAAAGATGAAAGGCGACCAAAATGGGAAAAAGAAGAGAAGGAGAAAGAGAAGTGAGAGGAAATGGACAGGAAAAAGAGAGGTGCCAGATGTTTCAGGACATGGCACAAGGAAATGTGGGTGCCCCCATCCACCAATCCATCTCTAGGTGGAGAATCAAGCAAAAAAGGATGGGAGCCGAGAGGTGAAATAAAGGAGATGGCATGGTTGTTCTCTTAAAGCTAAAGTGAACGTGCAGTTCCTAAATTCTAATGGACTTTTCGGCTTGCAATAGTAAAAGTGGCAGCTCTGAAATGTAGTGGTTCTCTGCCCAGTGTTGTGAAGGTAATAAGCTGTGAGAAACTGAGGGTTGAGAAAGACTTTGAAACACCTTTTTCACAGGCCAAGAGACCTGCTGGGTCATTTACCTTGAGGGGGAAATAAGTGGTTTCTAAAACAGCTTTTTCCCAGTCATCTCGACAAGACACATGGAATACGGTAGCACTAAGAAAGGTTTTTATGAGGTATTGTATTCTGTCCACCTGGAGGACGCAGTGATATTCAGCAGTTAGAACAGAGGGAAATGGAAGTCTGGATGAGGTAAAAAAAGAGCAGGGAGCACTGAGTATTTTGCACATACTTAGAAGTCTAGGAATTCATATATCATTTAAAAGAGGGGGGTGGGGAAAGAGGAAGCCAGATCAAGCTTTTACTGTTGGGATCTTTGGTATGTTTTTGGCCAATTTCTTTACAGTTTTGTAAATCAGTTTTATTACCGTTTAATTAAATTACACAAATCTAAATGGTAAGTTCCAACATACCATCTTAAAAGGTCTGCTTGACATAGTATTATATGCTCTTTGAAGGCTAGAAATCAGAAAGTAGCCAAAGTAGAATCTACTTGCCTATCCAGCCTGGGGAGAAGCTATGCTACATTACTTCTTGTAAGCCATGCAGTGTACAGAGATACATTATAATGTTCAGTATAAATGAGTGATTTGGACACAAAAATAAGTTCTTTGAATTGCAATTTGCAAGCATAACAGTTGGTGGCAGCTTTGAAACAATTTTTGCCTTTAAATGTAACTTTGTTGTCTGCAAATCTGTAGACAATTACATTAAAGTATTAAATCACTATTCTATATTGATTTAAATGAATGTAATGATACAAAAACAATCAGTTTTCTTGTGTATTGTTCAGACACCTCTGTTAAACAGAATTTTATGATCCACATTTATAAAACTGTCAAAAGTACTCAAGAAGAGAAACGAGGAAACCAGTGTCGGAGCAAAATATCCAGAAAGGAAAATAGTGACAATGACAACCAAGTGAGTCATTATGAGCTACCTGTGTATACACCATGACAGTATGCTCTAAGCACTAGAGGAGCCAGGCCTGCAGCAGTGGCATGTTTCTGAGGGTAGTCTGCCACAATTTAGTTCATGTTTAAAGGGCTCTTTAAAGTGTAGAAGTTCAAAGTATCTGATATGTTTATAGATTTTTAAAAAATCATCCCAATAGATACATAGATTTTACCAAAGACTTTAATCCCAACACTCCTGTGATGAAGAACAGCAGTGAGATACAGTGATTGTCATTACAATTGCCTTGAGGTATATGGATGAAGCAAATGTTGTGTTTTCCAGGGTGCAGGGACTATGATTGTGACAGGCTTTTTCCAGCCACTCCCTACCACACATCCTCAAAATCCTTCCCAGAGTTCTCCTTAGCATAGGCACTGACTCCATGGGTGATCTGGGGATAAAGCACCAACGAAAAGTATAGTGGGTGCTCAGCACCCACCGGCGCAGCCCTGCTGATCAGCTCCTCCCCTACCCCATCCAGCACCTCCCACCTGCCAGTGATCAGCTGTTCATCAGTGAGCAGGAGTTGGTGGAGGGGAGGGGCAGGAAAAGGCACGATAGGGGTGGGAAGAAGCGGGGTGAGGGTGGGGCCTTGGAGGAAGGGCTGGAGTGGGGGCGGGGTCTGGGGCAGAGAAGGGGTTGAGCACCCCTAGGGAAATAAGAAAGTCAGTGCCTCTGCTCCTTGGGGTAAGAGATGCCATTCAACTCTTACTTAATGCTGTGTGATAAAGGAACAAATGTAGCCTTGAATCTTCCTAGTGCCAAGGATAATGTATCCAGCACAAAATGGTTTCAGGTTTCTGTGGCTTTGACATTGTCAGAGATTGACAGACACCAAACGTACTTTCACTCATCCATATTCAGGACAAGTTCCAAGAACGTCAGAGAACATTGACAAGGTATTCAAATTCTTGAAAGAGTTTTGCTTATTCTGAGTCACTTGCAAAAAGGTCTAATGATAAATTTGTTAATTTTGCCTGGGTAAAAATCACTCTTAGGCTATGACTTTTGGATTGCAAGGCACAAAGTTTCCAGAACTGGTGACTGCTGTGCAAAAGGATATTGCCTGATTATGTTTTAGTGTATGGGATCAGGCTGTAATTTTCTTAGTGTCATGTGGATTGTTTTCAAGTTTTGAACAAATGTAAAGTCTTCTATTTGGAGGTATCTGTTGCGGTTCAGTGATGAGACAGAACACAGCTTTTTGCAAGCAAGCAGGCTGGTCAGCGGAGATGGGCTGTTCTGCCCCCCCTGCCTTCCACCTTCTCCTTTTATTATATTTCTCCCCCTAAGCATTACACACTGCTACACAAAGGAATGTATGACGTTGATTCATATGCTTAGTTACCATCCTCTATCTACTACAATCCTGGTTCTCAGGCCTTGAGCCCAGGCTAAAGAAACCTCCCACAGTTGCTGTCCAAACAATCAAGTTCTCAGGGTTCATATCTAGCCCTTGTCCTTGGATAGAGCAATGTGTGCATTGCTCCTAGGAGACAGTCAGGGTGTGCCCCGCCTGCTTCCAGGTGGAATAGCTAGACATTAACCCTTCATCTCCCCTTTTTTGTTTATTGATAATTGGCCATCTCATGGTAGCCGCCAATTTGTTTTATCATGCTATTTAACTCCCAAACAGACAAGGACATAACCTGGGGAGCTTTCCAGGGCAAAATTTTACAAAGTCTTAACAAGGAAGGAATACATTGTACACAGCAACAACAAAAATAAGCCCAATAATTACAAACACAAAATAACCAAAAGCTTAACATCTGCAATATAATCATCTAAAAGGGATACACTTCTTTTACTACAATTGTAACCAGCAAAAGGCAATATAAGTATCATTCTACTAAGACAGCAAAGGGTGCCATCACTTAAATTTGCAGGAATATAATTAAAGGTGCATGAACCACAAGTAAAAACCCATCCTGATGGTAGGATGATATGGCCATAATTATATGAAACATTAACAGCATGGGAACAATTTAAAAGGGATTGAGAAATTTTTGACAGCCCAATGGCACCTTTGTACTAGTGCAGTTAACTACACGCACACAGGTGACATTGTGAGCCCCGGCCGGGTACGGTGTGTGAAGGAATATAGCCGTGCGAGGCAGAGTATAGTTGGCCGGGCCCCAATTAGCCATGCTAAAATACTGGGAGAAAAGATTAGCATAAGCAAAGAGCAGTATCTTATTCTCCTTCGGGCTTGTAACGGGGGAGGCGCTTCCGAGCCAACCCCTACAGAAAATAGCAGGCACAAAAGGCACACAATCATCACAGAATTAGCAGTGATTTGGGCGAGAATCGCCACAAACAAAGTCTTAGGAGTTTCTGGCTGCTGATCTGCTGCCAGTTTTCGTTGAGCCGTGGCGACCAATGCTTTTACTGCTCCCCCTGTCACGGGCTGGCTTGGGACGTTACGCCTCCTCCGTTTCCGTCCCGCCGTTGTCGACTCGGGGGGCAACGCGGTCTCCTCCAAGGTCAGCTGAAACTCTGGTATGGGATTCGACAGCCCCTGGTGCCATGCCATGTTGTTTAAGTGCTGGTCGCACGCACCGGGCTGGAACCCACAACGGTCCTGCAGGGAGAGACACAGCAGCATATCCCCGACCCCAAGTGATTAGAGGTGCTGGGCCCAGCCACTGTGGATCGGGCAGCTGACGGTAAAAGACACGCGGTCTTTCCAGTACCTCAGATTTGTGAAAATGCCGATCCGCAGGGGTCTGCTGATCTGCATTCAGTGTTAAATTATTTAAAGTAAACAAGAGAATATACATCTGTTGTTGAATGTCTCCTAAGGTTCGGAGATGCAGCTCCCCTTGTTTTAATTGTTTATCTAGCAAGGTTTTGAGTGTGCGATTGGCACGTTCAACAATGGCTTGGCCCGTGGAATTATAAGGGATTCCGTGTTTAAGACGGACGTCCCAGCGGGCACAAAAGGTGGAGAGGGCTGCAGAGCAGTAGGCTGGGGCATTATCTGTTTTAATTTGGCAAGGGCGACCCATAACAGAAAAGCAGGCCAGCAAATGGTGAATAACTTTGTTAGTGGCTTCCCCACGTTGTGGGGTTGCCCAAAGGAAACCTGAATAAGTATCAACGGAAACATGTAAAAATGAATAGGGGCGGAATTGTGGTACATGAGTAACATCCATTTGCCACAACTGATTTGCTGCGGTACCTCGGGGGTTAACAGCATAAGAAAAAGTAGGAGCAGCAGCAGCACAGTGGGGGCAGGAACGAACAATAGAACGTGCATGATCAGCAGGAATGTGGAACTGCCGGGCCAAAACAGAGGCAGACTGATGAAAAAAGGCATGGCTTTCAATGGGGTCAGAAAAAAGGGAATTCACCTGACCACGCAACGCGCGATCGGCGCGTGCATTGCCCTCAGTGAGTGGCCCAGGCAGAGGGGTATGACTGCAAATATGAGCAACAAAGTAAGGGAAATGACGAGTGGCAAGAAGATGCTGTAAGACGGCGAGTGAGACAACGTCGATCCAAAGCCTCCTCCACCCCGAGTTCGATCCTCGGCAGCTGGCACCTGATAGGGGACTAAAATCAATTGTGCAATTGACCGTCCACGCAGGAGCGACTGTGGAAGATGAGTCCACACCTGAACCTTAATAATGCCAGTGTAATCAGCATCAATGACCCCTGGAATGACAAAAAAGCCCTGTTTCCCAGCATGTGAGCGAGGGAGAACAAGACCTACAAAGCCGGCAGGGAGAGGTCCCGTCACCTGTGTAGGTATGGCACAGACCTCCCCTGGCAGCCGAAAGTCAGTGTCCTCCTGCATGATCAAATCAAGCCCTGCACTTCCAGCAGTCGCTGCCCTCATAGAGTCTACGGATTCCAAAGCAGAGGAGCGATTGCCTGAGTAGGAAACACCCCCGTTTGGCCCTGGGTTCGGGGGGGACCCGTCGCGCGGTTTCCCGACCCGCTACGACACTGATTAGCCCAGTGATAACCTTTCCCACACTTGGGGCACTTCTTTGAGGGTCGGGCTGGTGCCTTAGATGAGCGGCACTCCCGCTGAAAATGACCCTCCTTACCACAGCGGTAACAGCGCTTCCCCTCCTTCCCAGTTTTTCTGAGGGCGGCAGCCAGAACTCCAGCCTTGTGGGCTTGTGTGCCAATGTTCTGGCACGCCCGCCTTCCACCTTCTCCTTTTATTATATTTCTCCCCCTAAGCATTACACACTGCTACACAAAGGAATGTATGACGTTGATTCATATGCTTAGTTACCATCCTCTATCTACTACAATCCTGGTTCTCAGGCCTTGAGCCCAGGCTAAAGAAACCTCCCACAGTTGCTGTCCAAACAATCAAGTTCTCAGGGTTCATATCTAGCCCTTGTCCTTGGATAGAGCAATGTGTGCATTGCTTCTAGGAAACAGTCAGGGTGTGCCCCGCCTGCTTCCAGGTGGAATAGCTAGACATTAACCCTTCAGGTATCATATTTTATTTAATTTAGGTTGGTGTATGAGTTTCATGGTTCCAGAAGGGGTATGCAATATTTTCTTTCAGTCGTTTGATTCCCACTTCAGGATAACATCTGCTCCTTACTTGCTCAAAGTCAAGCCTCACTTTTCTCGTTTTATATAACTGTGTCCCAGCTTATCCATTTGTAAAACTGCCATATGAGCAATATGAATCCACAGGAATACCAACTGCCATTGTTTTCCTTGTGTGACTGGGAAATTGCTCCTCACTGCAACTCACACAGGAACTTGAAGCATCCTTATTTGACACTTTCTCTTCTTTATTAACCAGTAGTTTTATTCCCGGAAAACATAATGCAATACCAAATAAAGACAGACGCATAGCAGCCTTTCTAACTTAGATTCCGAGTTGACTATCAGCTACCCCATTTGATTTGCTATGTCTACAATAACTATATGTTTGAAGAAGCCTCAATCCTGACGGAGACCTTTGGGCACTACTCAAATATAAATAATTATAACAACAATAGTCTCTATAATGTTCAGGGTTCCTAATCATGCTTCCTCTTGAAGTTTTGAGCAAAGGACTTGAAGAATCAGCTGCAGCTGACTCCTGGTGATCTTTCCAATTTGGCTAAACTACCTACAACACATTGTGTTCAGTCTCTAGTTCCTGTCTGTTAGAAGTGACAAAAAGAAAAGGAGTACTTGTGGCACCTTAGAGACTAACCAATTCATTTGAGCATAAGCTTTCGTCACCTACAGCTCACTTCATCGGATGCATACTGTGGAAAGTGTAGAAGATCTTTTTATATACACACAAAGCATGAAAAAATACCTCCTCCCACCCCACTCTCCTGCTGGTAATAGCTTATCTAAAGTGATCACTCTCCTTATAATGTGTATGATAATCAAGTTGGGCCATTTCCAGCACAAATCCAGGTTTTCTCACCCCCCACCCCCCCCCCCCACACAAACCCACTCTCCTGCTGGTAATAGCTTATCTAAAGTGACCACTCTCCTTACAATGTGTATGATAATCAAGGTGGGCCATTTCCAGCACAAATCCAGGGTTTAACAAGAACGTCTGGGGGGGGGGGGGTAGGAAAAAACAAGGGGAAATAGGTTACCTTGCATAATGACTTAGCCATTCCCAGTCTCTATTCAAGCCTAAGTTAATTGTATCCAATTTGCAAATGAATTCCAATTCAACAGTTTTTCTCGCTGGAGTCTGGAAAAACTTCAGTTCCTTTTCTTTTTGCGAACACAGACTAACACGGCTGTTACTCTTAGAAGTGACAGTGTCCATGTCTGCATAGGATAAGCTGTATGAACCCCGCATCAATGATGAAGGGGTTAAAAAGCTGCTACACGGAAGGCTGGTCCCACCCCTCTAGCCCTGTCAATCATTATCGGGGTGGAATAAGGGCTTAAAAGCAAGAAGTTCCAGACAATTGCTGAGCAGCTCTGGGGGGAGAGCAGACAGTGGTTCTATAGCTCCCAAGACAGACTCCTGAAAGCCTTCAGGGGAACAGCCCTCAGGAAGGCCATTCACTGATCCCCATGCGCCTATAAGGAGACAACAGACTTCAATATACCAGCCAGGTGGGATAGGTTTGGCAATCCCCAAAGAGAGCTTTAGGTGGTTGGTACTGCCACCCTCTAACCCTTTTGGTGTTAGAGAATCTGGGACTGTACTAAAGGAACTAGGGGAGTGGGAGCAAGGAGCCCCACCTCCTTCAAAGACAGCTAGACAGCTTCACCCAATTTTGTATCACAGAGACTCCTGCTTAGGCAATCAGGGGGCACCCTACAGATTTCTCAGTGCCCAGACAGTAGGAGGTGCCTGTCAGCAGCCCGAGAAGTGTGACATTATAGAGAACACTACATCTCAAATGGAGACTTGCTGAATTTCATCTCTTCTTTCTGGGATGAGTTGCAAATATCTCTTGTTCCTCCTGAATGTGCTGTGCTAATCTTGACAGTACTGGACATAGGAGGCTAGTATTCAGCTTCCACAGTGGCAGGTTTTGCAACAGTTAATGGCTCTTTATGTTGGTTTCATGACAAAACTCTCAACTGACTGTAGTTGCTAGAATGTTTTTCACAGCCTCTGGTTACCAAATAGACATATTGGCGTGTACATTTAGAGACATGGCCTTGCATAAGGATAGTTTGCTGTATTTATGAGGAGATGAGTATTCTATTTTCATACAATAACTTTCCACTAGATACTCGAGGGCTACTTTTATCTAGGAAAAAAGTTTGGAGAATTCCAATGTAATTAAGCCACCTACTTAAAATGCTGTCTGGCATTCCAGATTTTTAATATTGTGCCTTCTGATTCGGTGTAAATGAGATTTGAATGTTGGTTTTAAGTTTTCTGGTTTACATGAGCTTCAGTTTCCTTAGGCTTTTGCAATTTTCTTGCAACAGCAACTTTAAAAAGGTGTCTTGACAGTGCATTAGCACCTACCAAGCTCCTTGACAGGCTACAATGTCTTTCAAAATGTTTCAGACATTTTGCATGCCCATACTGCATTAAAGCACTCCTCTTCAATTTGAATGTTTTGTTTGAATCTAAGACGCCAATGTCCAGAAATGGATTGTAGATGCCTTCAGATTACCATTGTGACTTGGCAGTGTTCTTTTAATCAAATAACTGGCACCTATACTTACAGCAACTGGTTTACTGGCATTGAAGACAAGTGCAGGAGTAGTCTGTTGGATGCCTCTTCTTGTTATGTGATCCAACACCACATACTTTATTTTTTAAGATATTCAGGCAAAGGATGTAATACGTCTGACAGTTTAAGCATATATCTGTCTAGATAGCAAATCACCTCATAATACAAAGATACTTTTCACTTCTGGAATGGATACAAGAGAATAAATTTCTTGCATGGCTTTTACCTTCTCTGGATTCAGGCTTATGAACTGCTCTTTTATATGGTGCTTCAGTAAATCTAGTAGTTTCTGGCACAGCGAGCACTTGACTCTTTATTCAGCTTTATTGTTTCCACCATGCTAGACAAATTTATTTTGACCATATTCTCTTTCCATATAGTGCCATCATTCACACCAAAGACTTCCCCCTCCCCCACGTCATGCAGCAGACAGGTCCTCCAGCAAGACTATAGGATGTCTGTGGAAATAGAATCATCTAAACAAAGTTATTGAAAGTAGGAAACTTGGCATCATCTTGGGTGAAAAGGAATCTGCCAATAAGCACTTGCAGCATCTAAAAGGGAACATACTTGGTGTGCCTACTGGTACTCATTTTGGAAGAAAGTCATCCATTATAGGTAGGGTGTCTTCCTCTGTCTGGACTACTGTCTTCTCTTGGTTTTGGTTCAGCACATATATGAATTGTTCCATTGTTCTCAGACACTGTAATCATATGTGCAAGATACTCAATGGACTCTGCAATTTCTTTTATAACCCCACTTAACCATCTGCTTAAATTCCTTTTTTACATTACAGAGCATTGTAATTAAAATCCCCCTTTTTTGAGGGGTGTTAGCATTTTAAATCTCAGAACTACACAGGGGTTGGGAAGTAGTGCTGAACCACTAATCGCTAAAGGGTGGTTCCAGGTCAAGTAAAGTGTTTGCATAAGTCTTATGCGGGCAGACTCTCACAGAATCATAGACATGTAAGGCTGGAAGGGACCTGGTAAGGTCATCTAGTCCAGCCCTTGTGCTGAAGCGGGACCAGGTTAACCTAGACCATCCCTGACAGGTTTTGGCCAACCTGTCCTTAAAAACCTCCAATGATGGGGATTCCATAACCTCCCATAGAAGCCTATTCCAGTGCTTAGCTACCTGTACATTTAGAAATCTTTTCCTAATATCTAACCTAAGTTTTCCTTGCTGCAGATTAAGTCCATTAGTTCTTGTCTTATATTCAGTCCACATGGAGATACTTGATCACTGTCCATTTTAACACAGCTCATAACATATTTGAAGACTCTTATCAGGTCCTGCCTCAATCTTCTTTTCTCAAGACTAAACATGCCCGGGTTTCTTTTTTAACCTTTCCTCATAGGTCAGCTTTTCTAAACCTTTTATCATTTTTGTTGCTCTTCTCTGGACACTCTCCAATTAATCACATCTTTCCTAAAATGTGGCACCCAGAACTGGACACAATACTCCAGCTGAGGTCTCCCCAGTGCCGTTTACAGAGGGACAATTGTCTTCTGTGTCTGACATAAGACACTTCTGTTAAACCGAGAAAAGGCATTAGCCTTTTTCACAACTGCATCATATTGTTGACTCATATTCAGTTTGTGATCCACTATAACCCCCAGATCTTTTCAGTAGTACTACCACCCACCCAATTATTTCTCATTTTCTAGTTGTGCATTTGATTTGTCCTTCCAAAGTGTAGTCCCTTTGCACTTGGCTTTATTGAATTTCATTTTTTCGATTTCTGACCAATTCTCTAATTTGTCAAAGTTGCTTTGAATTCTAATCCTGTCTTCCAAAGTAGCTTGGTGGCATCTGCACATTTTATAAGAATACTGTCCACTGTATTATCCAAGTCATTACAGAAATTACTAGAAATAGCCTGCTTTTCTGTCAGAACTTTCAGAATCACACTATCATCAGGTGAGTGCTTATTGTCACATTTGATCAGTCCAACAAGGAAAGGATATTGCTTTCATTTCTATGCCCTCGGTGCAAGCATATTTTCCTGACAGTGAGCTGCATGGTGACTAGATATGTTAATTGATTGTGGAGAATGTTTTAGAAATGAGTGGAATATTTTCAGAGATGGGTGGAAACCTGCTATTACCCCACTGCAAGATGAGGTGCTGATGCTGTGTTTTAAGTACAAGTTGATTATGCAAGGGTGCAAAGGAAGGTTGGGGCACGGGTCATTATTTAGCAGCTAGCTCAGTTCTAATATAGTGTTCTGCCATTTGGGAGATTTAGGTTTGGAAATTACTTCAGGAATTTAGCTCTATATGCTCATGAGGAGGGGGCAAAAAAGTGAAAATGAGCTCTCAGTGGGTAGTGAAATGTTTATATCAGTCTTTTTCTGAGTCGTGACATGTTCAAGGAGTGGCACTAAAGGAACTGTCTTTCCCTTCCTTCTGGGTGGACTGATACAGTATATTAGTTTGCTGAAAGGGTTATTTCAAAAGAGATAAAGGAGTTAGGAAAGAAGATTAAGGAATAAAGCCTTAGGGCTCTACTGTACCAGGAAGAGAGGCATTGCAGAGTTTTCTCAAGAGTTCTGGTAGGTGATTATTTTTTGGTTCAGGGTTGAGTATGTATGGATGTCAAACATCCAGGGATCCACCACCAAAAACTGAAAAGAATTAAAGGCATATGTTTGGTCCCTGTGACGTGGTGAACTCCTCAACCTATGCATTGGCCCAGGACAGGAAAAGTTTAGTTATCTGTCCTGGAGGCAGGAGCTGAAATTAGCCCTTCCTAAGAACACCATGAGCAATGTCAACCCTGGAAGAAAGAAAAAGGGCTTCCAAGCTGGGTGACCCTGACAAGAGGATCTTGGATCTAAGGCAGAGAGGATGGAGCAGGTGGGCTGAGTGCCCCTGAGGCAAGAGCCATAGGAGCTATCAGAACTGAGTGGAAGACCTGGCCTGAACTTTGTTCTGTCCCATTGTTCGTTTCTTTGTCAAAAAAGGTTAAACTGGAGAAAGCTGGTGAGTTTGAAGCATATGCAGGACATGTGAACTGAAGCAAAAGTCACCTGCTCACAGGCCTTCATTCACTTTAATGGTGACCAAGACACTTCAAGCAGTAACTTACATTTTCTAATATTTGAGAGTATTGACACAGCTAGCCATCAGAAAGATGTGAAGGAAGCCAGTTTGATTGCTAAGGGATTTTATACCACAGCTCCATAGTTAAGGTTAAAATTAGCTTCCCCGTGTAAGACAAGTTTTCAATCCACACATCCCTGAGGTATCCAAGAAGAAACTAACCTTCTGGAGCTTTCTTATGCCACATATCCAGGGTAATGTTTTTCTGGGAAATTTGGTAAAAATCAGAAGAGGAATTTTAAGTTTTCCATATTTACCTGAAATTCACTAATTTGTGAAGGTTTGGGGGCTCATACTACCTCCAAAATGCCTTGGCCAAAAAACTCATTTGCTTTGTTGTGTTGGCCTTGTTGAGGAGAATTGCTTTGTATGGTTTGTATGGTTTTCTGGTGGTGGTAGGGAGGTCTGGAAAGGTCACAAAGATATAATAATAAAAACAGCTTTTAGTAATCTGACCTAAGATAGGTAAGGAAAGGTTTAACTGGATGTTTTCTTAATAATTATGAAGGCTCTGTGTCTGTCACAGAGGTCATGGAAGTCACGGATTCCATGACTTTCTGTGACTTTTGTGACTTCTACAGCGGCCGGTGTGGCTGGCTCTGGGGCTGGCCAAGCAGATCAGGCAGCCCCTGGGCCAGTAGCACTGGCTGCTGTTGGGGCAGTTTGGGTGTGGGAGAGGGCTCAGGGCTGGGGGTTGGGGTCTGGGGCGGCGCTTACCTTAGGGAGGGCTCCCCAAAAGCAGCTGGCATATCCCTCTAGCTCCTAGGTGGAGGGGCCAGGGGGCTCTGCGCGCTGCCCCTGCCTGGAGGCACTGCTCCTGCAGCTCCCATTGGCTGTGGTTCCCGGCCCATGAGAGCTGCGCAGCCAATGGGAGCTGCACAGCTGGAGCTCGTGGCGGGGGCGCAGGTCCCCCCTGCCCTTCTCTCCCCGAGGAGCTGCAGGGGCACATGGAGCCAGATAGGGAGCCTGCTGGCCCTGCCAACCCTCTCCCCCAAGCAGGGGTCCCGGGCCATTCCCCCTCCCCCCACAGCACCTGCAGTGCTCCCGGACCACCCCCCTAGAGCAACCCTGGCCCAAGTTTTAGTCAGGAGTATAGTACAAGTCATGGACAGGTCACGGGCTGTGAAATTTTGTTTACTGCCTGTGACCTGTCCATGACTTGTACTAAAAATACCTATGACTAAAACGTAGTCTTAATAATAATAATATGTAACTCTGTATAAGAGCTTTTCATCTTTAGATTTCAAAGTGCTTTACAAAGGAGGTCGGTATCATTAGCCCCATTTTACAGATTGGGAAACTGAGGCACTGTGAGGAGCAGTGACTGACTCAAATTTCAATCAGCAAACCAGTGGCAGAGCTGTAAATTGGACACAGAACTTCTGAGGCCTAGTTCAATGCCATGTCCACTAGGCCAAACTGCCTCCACTACAGTGTGGTTATAAATGTGTTAATTATATAAACACATTTTCTTTTTAAGGGATCAATTTTTAATAATCTTCTAATCTTTTCCTATTTTCATCTTTGTGTATATTTGCGAATTTTATGGGGAAATATTAGGTTTGGGTGGACACAGTAAATTGTGATGGATTATATGGTAATGGTTTGATTTGTTTATTTCCAGGAATGGTAATGTTTTTGTTCATTCGTTTATTTGTTCTGGGGGTTTTTTTGGTTTAAAATCTTTTTAAAAGAGTACAATACTTAGCTGGTAGGTATTAGCTGAACTCCAGTGAAACACGTTTCAACCAGTTAAAGTGTTTTCTTTGCTAATTCTTACCAAGTGATTAAGGATAATCAAGTGCAAGGAAAGTTTAACTGGGGGAGGGAGGAAGGGAACTGTTGACTGAAAGCAAAGATGGAAATAGCTTACTACATATATTGCATAAAATTGTTTGCAGCCTAAATTAAGGTCAGTGACAGCTACAGTAACAATGGAAGGCAAAACATTTATTCAGAAAGGGGCTAGTTGTTTTATGAAGATGGACAGTAAAATTGTTGGCCTTATTAGATAAAGAAGTTTACAGAATGCTGAAATGTGTAAATTAAACCTAAAAAAAATAATTGAAATGTCATATCTGTGCAACTTGTTAATGAACAAATATTCGTTATACATCATGAGTTTCTGTGTCAGTGTTGCTAATCCTAGGGAGCAAAGGAAAGACAGAAATATCTCTTGTTGGGTACTTATAGCAAACTGATTTACAAGGTGACATATTTTTTATATATTGTGGGAGACAATATTAGCTCATTGTTCAAGTTAACAGAGCCAATTATGCAAATAATTAATCGCTGTAGTGTGCTACCCATATACAAAAATGAGAAAGATTTGTTTGGAAACATAAAAGTAAATGTAAGATGTTCAAATGATCAGATATTCAAACTGACCTAAACATAGCCTCAGTAAATGTATTCACAGATTTGATTCCATAAACTCTGAACTGCATACTTGCCCTACACAGGCAAGTAGTGTTCCTGAAGTTGGAGGCTACTTGCATGAGATCCTTATCTGTAGAATTAGTTGCATAGTCAGATATTCTATTACCTGATTTTCATGAAAAAATGCAATTTGCATGCTATATGCATCTTTTAAAAAAATGGACAAAACATTTTACAGGCAGCTGTTAAAATTCAGGTCAAAATGATAGCGAAAAGAAAATTAGCATCTACAGTTCTTGAATATGCACAGTTTTGTGCAGCTTCTGTATTCCAAGTGTCTCCTAGGGTAGGTAGTCATTCAAAAATGGGATCGATGATTTTCATCAATAAATACCCTGCGCAAAATTCTAAGAGGTGAAATCTCCTTGTCTGCTAGCTTTCAATTAATTTGCAAACGGTACTGAGCAGTGCCCAGAGACTCCAGTCAGGACTGAAAGACTCTTGTGCTGTACAAACATAAAACAGAGCCCTAAGGAACTGACCGTCTAAATAGAGACAAGACATGATTGGTGGGCATAGAATACGTCATGGGGGAGAAGGATAGGTGACAGTAATAGTAAGGTGATGTTCTGGAATTATGTTCGAGTTACTGTTATCTAATCATGAGGAATGACCCCGAAGGGCCAGCTGATCAGAAGAGCTCAACTCCCAGTTAGGCATCTAAATAACTGGCCAAATTTTCAGAAGAGCTCATGTTGGGTGCTGAGATCTTTTTGAAAATATGGCCATAAGTGTCACTGGGGGAGCTGTTGGGTACATAGGACTCCTGAAAATTGGCTCTTATTTAGGTGCCTAAATGGGAGTTAAGGTCTCTGGAAGAGCTAGCTTAAATGTGTCATTAGCAATAATATTGCAAGGCAGTGGAACATTCAATCGCCACATCTGTATCCCTAGATGATACCAGGCATATTGTGTTCCAGATGAGGCAATTACTTACATTATCAAAGACAAGACGGGTGAGGTAATATCTTTTACTGGGCCAACTTCTGTTGGTGAAACTGGAAGGTACAAGCTTTTGAGTTACACAGAGCTCTTCTTCTGGTCTGGGAAAGGAAGCACAGTATCTGAGCTATATACAAATTGGAACAGATTGTTAAGCAGAAGGGGTAATGCAGATTGGAGGTGGTCACTTGAAATGAATTGGGCAAGTGAGGGTTAGATTGTCGTCCACAAAGTGAAGTGAGCAATTAAGAGTAGCAGGCAATGTGGTATGTTACAAATTGTTGTAATGAGCCATAAAACCAATATTCTGATTAAGGTGACAGATCTGAGGAACTGTCGCAGATTGAGGTGTCATTAGAGGAGGTTTTGGAACAAAGTGATAAACTAAACAGTAATAAGTCACCAGGACCAGATGGTATTCACCCAAGAGTTCTGAAGGAACTCCGATATGAAATTGTAGAACGACTAAGTATGGTATGTAATCTATCACTTAAATCAGCCTCTGTACCAGACACCATAATAGAGGCTCAATTTAAATGTATACCCAAATTGAAAAACGTAGTAAGAGAACCAAAAATGTGCCATCATGGCTAAATAACAAAGTAAAAGAAGCAGTGAGAGACAAAAAGGCATCCTTTAAAAAGTGGAAGTTAAATCCTAGTGTGGAAAATAGAAAGGAGCATAAACCCTGGCAAATGAAGTGTAAAAATATAATTAGGAAGGCCAAAAAAGAATTTGAAGAACAGTTCGCCAAAGACTCAAAAAGTAACAGGATTTTTTTTTAAGTACATCAGAAGCAGAAAGCTTGCTAAACAACCAGTGGGGCCACTGGACGGTTGAGATGCTAAAGAAGCACTAAAGGACGATAAGGCCATTGTGGAGAGACTAAATGAATTATTTGCATTGGTCTTCACAGCTGAGTATGGGAGGGAGATTCCCAAACCTGAGCCATTCTTTTTAGGTGACAAATCTGAGGAACTGTTGCAGATTGAGGTGTCATTAGAGGAGGTTTTGGAACAAAGTGATAAACTAAAGAGTAATAAATCTCCAGGACCAGATGGTGTTCGCTCAAGTGTTCTGTATGAACTCAAATGTGAAATTGCAGAACTACTAACTGTGGCATGTCATTTAAATCGGCTTCTGTACCAGATGACTGGAGAATAGCTAATGTGAAGCCAATTTTTAAAAAGGGCTCCAGAGGTGATCCAGGCAGTTGCAGGCCAGTAAGCCCAACTTCAGTACCAGACAAATTGGTTGAAACTATAGCAAAGAAGAGAATTATCAGACACATAGATGAACACGATTTGTTGGGGAAAAGTCAACACAGCTTTTGTCAAGGGAAGTCACGCCTCACCACTCTATTAGAATTCTTCAAGCTGGTCAACAAACATGTAGTTAAAAGACAGGAAACAACAGGCAGGCATAAATGTCCAGTTTTCAGAATAGAGAAAGGTAATAGTGGTGTCTCCCAGGAATCTGTACTGGGACCAGCGCTGTTCAATATATTCATAAATGATCTGGGAAAAGGGGTAAATAGTGAGTTGGTGAAATTTGCAGACAATACAAAATTACTCAAGATAGTTGAGTCAAAAGCAGACTCTGAAGAGCTACAAAAGGATCTCACAAAACTGGGCAACAAAGTGGCAGATGAAATTCAGTGTTGATAAATGCAAATTAATGCACATTGGAAAACATAATCCCAACTATACATACAAAATGATGGGGTCTCAATTAGTTATTACCACTCAAGAAAGAGATCTTGGAGTAATCCTGGATAGTTGTCCTAAAACATCCACTCAATGTACAGTAGCAATCAAAAAAATAGCTAGCAAATGTTAGGAACAATTAGGAAAGGGATAGATAATAAGACAGGAAATATCATAATGTCACTATATAAATCCATGGTGTACCCATACCTTAAATACTGTGTCCATTTCTGGTCATCCCATCTCAGAAAATATATATTAGAATTGGAAAAGGCAGTAAAAATGATAAGGGATATGAAACTGCTTCCATATGAGGAGAGATTACAAAAACTGGGACTTATCAGCTTGGAAAAGAGGCGAGTAAGGGGGGATCTGAAAGAAATCCATAAAATGGTGAATGGTACGGAGAAAGTGAATAAGGAAGTATTATTTACTCCTTCTCATACCACAAGAACGAGGGATCATGCAATGAAATTAATAGGAAGCAAGTTTAAAACAAATGTAAGAAAGTACTTCTTCACACAACACACAGACAACCTGTGGAATTCATTGCCAGGGGATGTTGTGAAGCAAAAAGTGTCACTGGGTTCAAAATAATTAGGTAAGTTCATGGAGGATAGGTCAATCACTGGCTGTGAGCCAATATGATCAGAGCTGCAACCCCATGCCCTAGGTATCCATAGCTTCTGACTGCCAGAAGATGGGAGTGGATGACAGGGGATGGATTATTCCATGATTGCCTGTTCTGTTAATTCCTGCTGAAGCACCTGGCATTGTCCACTGTTGGAAGACAGGATATGGGGCTAGATGGATTATTGATCTGATCTACTATGACTAGAGCCCTATGAAATTCACAGACATGAAAAACGCATCATAGACCATGCAATCTGGTCTCCCCCATGAAATCTGGTCTTTTGTGTGCTTTCACCATATACTATACAGATTTCACCAGAGTTTCTCAAACTGACCCAAAAGAGGATTATGGGGGGTTTTAAGGGTGGCAACACCAAACCATTCCACCCTTACTTACTTCTGCACTGCTGCCTACAGATCTGGGCAGCCAGAGAGTGGTGTCTGCTTGCTGAGGACCCAGCTATGAAGGCAGCAGTGCAGAAGGAAGGGTGGCAATGCCATACTAGGCTACCCTTACTTCTGCGCTGCTGCTGGCAGTGGTGCTGCCTTCAGAGCTGGGCTCCGGCCAGCGGCCACTACACTCTGGTCACCCAGCTCTGAAGGCAGCGCTGCAGCCAGCTGTAGAGCAGGCGTAAGGGTGGCAATACTATGACCCCCCCCCACAATAACCTTGTGACCCCCCCACAGGACCCCTGTAGTTACAACACCATGAAATTTCAGATTTAAATATCTGAAATCATGAAATTTACAATTTTTTAAATCCTATGACTGTGAAATTGACCAGAATGGACTATGAATTTGGTAGGGCCCTAAGCATGACTGTTCTTATGTCCATAGTTTTTGGTGTCTAGCAGAGTTATTAATTTAAGTTCCGAAGCTTAACTTTCGAAGGTGTTGTGCAAGTTTCCTTTGAGGACAATATTGAAGATCAGATGTGGAGTGATTATTCTGTGAAAAGTGTTCACCCACGCGTGATATGATGTTTTTGTCTTTTATCATGACAGGTTTCAGAGTAACAGCCGTGTTAGTCTGTATTCGCAAAAAGAAAAGGAGTACTTGTGGCACCTTAGAGACTAACCAATTTATCTGAGCATAAGCTTTCGTGAGCTACGGCTCACTTCATCGGATGCTGTAGCTCACGAAAGCTTATGCTCAAATAAATTGGTTAGTCTCTAAGGTGCCACGAGTACTCCTTTTCTTTTTGTCTTTTATCGTTTTTCTATGTGAGTTCATTCAAGAGCGTAATAATTGTGTGGTTTCACCCACATAATTATTGTTGGGGCATTTGACGCACTGGATGAGGTACACCATATGTTGTGCTAAGCATGTGTAGGACCCATGAATCTTGAAAGATGTGTTGTGTAGACCATTTATCATCACAGCAGTGGAGAACTGTCTGCCAGTTTTGCATCTGTTGTTCTGGCAGGCTCTGGTGCCATTTTGAATTGGTGCGTGCTGGTCTGTGTGCAGAGGTGATGTGGGGGGGGGCAGGCAGTGTCAAGTGCTCCCCCCCCCCAGATTTCTGCCAGGGTTTGCTGGCCCCTCTTGGTCACATGTTGTGACCGTACCCTCTCCCTGCGCAGCAGCTGCCAGAGCCGGTGAGCTGTGAGCTGCACCCTGTGGGGAGAGGAAAGAGCAACAGCTGGGAGCTACAGGGAGGAGCCACTGCTTTCCGAGAGGGGAGACTGAGGGTAAGGGCGGGACCTGTATGGAGGGCACCATGACTCAAGCTGCTCCAGGGGAAGAGAAATCTTTAAATTATGCCCTTCTAATATCAGCAGGGATGGGTCATCTGTCTGTGGGGAGCTTGCTTCTGACGACAAGCCTGGCAATCTTGGGGTGTTATTTTTAGCTCAGGTACTGTGTTTCTTTCCCCAGACCAGAAGAAGAGCTCTGTGAAGCTCAACAGCATGTCCCTTCCACCAAGAGAAGTTGGTCCAATAAAATATATCACCTCACACACCTTGTCTTTCTCACATCCTGGGACCAAAACAGCTACAACAATGCTGCAAACATATATTGTCAAAAGTAAATATCTGAGCTCGTCAGTTTATTTATAGATCTCCCATGACCTCCTGTTTGCCGACGTTCCTGAGGTTGGCCAGCTTTTTATTTTGGTAATGCCAAGGGTGCTGATTTGTTTTATAGTGCTACTTCAGGATCCTAATCACTGAAGCACTTTATAAACATGAAGTAAAAGATGGCCCTGCCCTGAAGAGTTAAAGTATTGTGTTAAACTTGACCTGAACAAGTGGGTTTGCATGGGATGCAATCAAATTCTGGATATATGTTCCTGGAAACTCTGATATCAGATTGCAAGGTGCACCACCAAATTGATTACCAACATACAAACCTGTTTTTGGGAAGAAAAAAATTATTTTCTCTTAAAAATTAAAAGAGAATCATAATGGGGAATGGATTTCAGGAGGAGGGAAGTCAGAGCCCAAAAGCAAACATCAAGTCTTAAATATTTTTTTAATAATTAAAACTCTTTAAATACATCATAAGTGGGCTGGTGACAACAGTGATATCTGTTGTAGTCCTTTAATTTCTGATTTAATTTCTCATGTCTCTATAAGCAAACACTGCTATCAGTGAGACCAACATGAGAATAACATCAGGAGGAATCTAAAATAATACAGTCCCTTTCATCGACTGCAATGAAATGTTTATTATATGTCTCAACCAATGTGTGTAACTGCTTCCATCCATCTGTCACTGGGGAAATGGATTCACAATTAGACAGTTCATTGAAAATACTACTTCAATGTCTCGGTGACAGTGTTTCTCAGTAAATTATTCTTCTCTAAATTTGGAAAACTTGTGCACATAGTGTGACAGTAACCTGGATTCAGATATAGGATTAACAGATTTATATTATAAGTTTATGAAACTGATATTAAAATATGTCTGGTATATCTTATCCATGCCCAGCTCCCTAGCAAGCACGCAAAAACTTTCATGGTTTCTTTCCATGTTAAACTACCACTGTCTTTTCTGGCCACAAAAGGCTGTGGGATATAATGGATCAGTGGGTGGATTTTTTTTTTATTTTTTTTTTTCGCCCATTTTTAGTTTCAGTCCTGGATCCAAAAAAGTTGAAATCATTGGCTTAGGGTCCACAATGTAACCCAAGTTAAGTGATATTTTTGAAATGCCCGTAGGTGGTCTTGCAGATAAATATCTCTGTTTGCAGGTATTGTAGTTATGCAAGGGTCAGTCTTGTAAGGAAAAACCTACAGTAACAAATCCATCAGAACCTCACTGCAGTTTCAAGTCATAACAATATCCCAGATGAAATTATGGGCTGAACTGTAGTTTGTTAAAATGAATCAAATAGTTTAAAGTTAAAAATAATAAAAGTATGAGGTGGAAAAGAGAGAACAATTTGGAAACATAATAAAGAGTCAGATCTTGTGCAATTTTGTTAATGAGTTGGTAAATATAATAATGCCCAGTTAAGGTCACCCAAATAACCTTAACTCTGCTCATGTTGTACTGCAGTGAGAACAATGAGAAACGTTGAGATGAGTTAATCCATTTATAGCATACAAGTTCCGTATCAGCAGCAACTCCAAAAAAAAAAAAATCTTGTCTACACAGAACTAGATAGTGATACCCTTACTCACACTGCTATACCTTGCTTCTTGAATACACCCACTAAAATCAGTGAGACTATATGAGGAGAAAGGTATTACTCAGTGTAGTATCATAGTCTGGCCCATTGTGGTTGTGAAGACACCAACCTTCTTGATGTTCATACATTCCACAGAAGATGACATACTTTGCTAGTTCATTACTCGAAAAAAATCACAACTAAAAAATCATTCCTCATTTTTCACGTGCTGCCACTGACAAAGATATTATTAGACATGAAGGTGGTAAGTTCAGAGATACAAACCTCCTAAGCTAAAATCATAGGATTTTGCAATTGACATAGAAGGAGAAATGTAGTAGTGAGTGTAGTGACTAAGTATCATATTTGTTATATGAGACATGTGCATTTAAACTAGGTTTAAATCTAATGCCATGGGGTTCATATTTTGGATACTGCACCTTCAAAGTCTAGGAGTCCAAGGTTTTCTCTAACATGTAAGTTGCTTACAGCATTATACTTCATGAAGACCTTAGAAAAGGCCCTTGATCTCAAAATAAATGTAAGAAAATTGGCCCAGATCCACTCTCTAGTATGAACTCAGATAACTGGCTGGGGATGTGTGCTCCTACAGACTGCATAACAGTGTGGGAGCTAATCTGCAGCTTTGACTGCAAGCATAAGGCTGGGATAGTCCTGAAGCCCTAATGCATCCCCTCCATGAAAGGAGAAAGAGGAAAATCTATATATTCTGACCCCACCTTGCCGTGATAGCTCCAGGCCACCTCCACCCTGCCCAAATATATTTTTATCTGGCATAGGACCACCAATAAGAATTTTGAAGTGGACTGATGTTTTTACAGACAGAGAGAAGGGGTAGGAGTAAAAATCAGGCTTAGAACCAAAAGCGAAGTATGAACTTGAGGAAACTGCTGTGTTTTAGTAATGGCAAAAGACAATATTGGCATGGAGATTGGTGACTTTTGTGGGTACAGGGGTTCAAACCAATCTGTCAGATCTTACTTATCTTTTATAAACTTTACATCTCACCTCCGTGTTAATAACAGATCTGAAATGCCTTCAACATGCCCACAGGGCATTTTGAAACTGCTGTTTTAGCAATATTCAACTTCCAAAAGGTGACCTGTGCCTGCAAAATACAAAAAGGCTGCTGCAGTTCCATAATCCATTAAAAATGCAGAATGTCACCTGTTCAATAATGCAGAACAGATCGTTTATTAAACATTTAAATCTGTAATTATTAATAGAATACGTGGCAGTCTTTTTTAACCAATAGGGGAAGTAGTGCACCTTACCTAAACAGTCTCAGCAGTTCATTGGAATTTACTTCTGAAGTTTCACACAGTTCATGTGTTACAAAGCAAAACAGAAGTGACAAAAGATAGTTGTTTGAGGATGTCTTTGTGGTTTTTTGTTGGTAACACTAGGGGGGTAAATGGGGTCCTCTGGGAAGGACACATTCCTGATTGGGATCTAACAAGGTAATATGGCTGGAGTCGACCTTGACTCACTAAATGGAAATGGCCTAAATACTCCAGTTAAGACACAACAGGTTAGATTGTCTACTGTAGTCCAGCCTGTTTGTACCATTCTGGCGGCATAAAGGGTCCAGAAAGGACATAGATCTCATTATCTGAATATTCTCCCATTGGTGGGTAGTTTGTTCTGGTTTATGGCTAACACACCACAACCACTGCCTAGGGGGAGGCTGTGTGTGTCTGGAGCACTACTGCATTCCAGCTACTCTTGGCTAATATAATGACCTCTGGAGGGGGTAGAGCCCTGAGGGCATTCTAAACTATGGCCAGGGCAGTGTAGCACAAAGCCCCAAAATCAGAGAGCCACAACTAGCTTCTCAGTAGCCATTCCCTTTAGCTGATTTAGTAGATTCTGGGTGTAGCTAGTATCTAACCCAAGATTTTTAGATTAGTTCAAAAAGAGAAGAAAAGGGATAGCCTGTTTTCAAGAAACCCTCAGAACAGTGGAGGAACTTTACAAACTTTTGAGACATTGGAGCAAAATGAAAGCATTTGTGATTTTAATTAATAAAAATACATCCTGATTCTCTTCCTGAGTTCCCTAATCTGAGAGGGCCATCAGTGAACCTCTAAGTAGTGTGAAAATGTGGAATATGTCCGTCCTGTGATTTGGGCACCACAGAGTTTCCAGGGAGGATGCCTGGTTGGAGAGAGAGTAGCTGCTGCCTGTAGTATCCTTCACTGTAATAGCGGTGGTTAGCCTACCTACAAGCAGGGGCTCGGGTTGGCAGGCTTGGGTGGGCAGTAACAGTAGAACTCTTAAAGGAGCTATGATATCAGTGAGGATTGGAGCCAACTCCTCATTTGTCTGCTCCCACCTCTAGTCCCTCCTCTTAAGAGATGCTTATAAGGAAAACACTGTGAGATGAACCTCATCGATGATTCCTGGCCACTTGTCTGCCTCACTCAGAAGGGTATGATTTGGCTCTTAGACTAACTGTAGAAGTGTTTTGAAAGATAAAGATGGCTAGGGCAGTGCATTCTGCTACAGAAGTGTACAATAGGAACCGGAAGCTATCCATTCTGCGTAGTGTGATATAGAATGGCCAGAAGGCAGCAGGAGAGTGATCCTATTGGGATCCGGGAAGTGCTGCTAAAGGATTCCCCCCACAGCCTAAGATCCACAGGACCTGGACACCAAATAAATCTGGGGGACAACTAATGAAATAACAGGGACACGAGTGTGGTCAAAGGGTCAAATGAAGGGAACTGGACTACAGGAGAGTGGTCTTATTGGGATCCAGGAAGTGGGCGGGTGAGGCTTGCCCACTGCTAAAGGATCTCCCCCCCCCCAGCCTAAGGGGGAGATCCACAGGACCTGGGAAGCCAAATAATTATGGGGGACAACTAATGAAAAACAGGGACGGGAGTGCGGTCAAAGGGTCAAATGAAGGGAACCGGATGGGGACACCGAGCAGAGAACCCCAGACAGAGCCCACTGCTCCTCAAAGGCGTTAAGGGAGTCAGTGGACACCACCCAGAGGAACTCTGCCCGGAGGCGTGAACGGACAGAGGATCGGAAATAGGCCCCGCAGTCGCAGGAGACTCCATCGGCCAACCTCTTCACCCTGGTTTTATAGATGGCCACTTTAGCCAGGGCCAGGAGGAGGTTGACCAGGAGGTCCCGCGACTCAGTGGGGCCACTGCAGGAGAGTGGTCCTATTGGGATCCAGGACGTGGGCGGGCAGAGCTTGTCCACTACAAAGGATCCCCCCCCCAGCCTAAGGGGGAGATCCACAGGGCCTGGAGAGCCAACTAGTTACGGGGGACAACTAATGAAAAACAGGGACGGGAGTGCGGTCAAAGGGTCAAACGAAGGGAACCGGACGGGGACACCGAGCAGAGAACCCCAGACAGAGCCCACTGCTCCTCAAAGGCATCAAGGGAGTCAGTGGACGCCGCCCAGAGGAACTCCGCTCGGAGGCGTGAACGGACAGAAGATCGGAAATAGGCCCCGCAGTCGCAGGAGACTCCATCGACCAACCTCCTCACCCTGGTTTTATAGATGGCCACTTTAGCCAGGGCCAGGAGGAGGTTGACCAGGAGGTCCCGCGACTTAGTGGGGCCACTGCAGGAGAGTGGTATAGGAGAGATATGCAAGTCCCAGGGAGAGGAGAAGCCTTATTCCCTGTAGAGGGAAGAAAGGTTTCTGTAGATTAATTAAAAGCACCTGAAGCCAATTAGAGCACCTGAAGCTAGTCACCTGATAAAAAAACCCTGCTTCAATCAACCAGGGAAAGGAGTTGGAGCAGATGAAGTACAGGAGAGTTTGGAGAAGTGCTGTGGCTGGCTAGAAGACCAAGACTTAGGTAAAGAGACACCCGGCTTGTGCAGAGAGAGAGAGGGCAAGAAGTCCCACAAGCTGAAGAGCAGGAGAGGGAAGTAGCCCAGGGGAAGGAAGCACGCGTTCAAGTGGTTTACCACTATCCCTAGGGCCCCTGGGCTGGGACCCGGAGTAGAGGGTGGGCCTGGGTCCCTCACTCTCCAGTACCCTTCTCTGGGTTACTAGTGGGACAGTAAATTCCCTAGTTCCGGGGCAGGAAACTTTGCCCTGAACCCCCCTGTCCCAAGAAGAGGACGTGTGGGACCCATCATAATCGTACTGGCAATTTGCCACAGTAGATAATACTGCATGTTTGAGCAACCTTCCACTTTCAATAGCTGGGCATTTTGTTTTATTGTTGGTGACTTTAGCCATACCCTCTTACCAAAGATATATCCAGCAGCATCTTGCAAGTTGGAAGGCTGTGCCCTGAGGGCCATTAAAAAGATATGAAAAATTCAAGCTTGTGCATTTGGCAGAAATACAATGGAAATGGCAGGGAATCCATTTTTCCTACCCCAGGCATAATTCATATTCACATATTGATTGTCTTCTAATACAGAGCTCTGCACTAGAGAATGTACTCTCCTATTCTAATTATAATGCTCTGTATACAGTACACCCATTAAAGGCAGTGCAAACAATGTAATGTGAATAGAGTGTGTTCCTTTCCCCTTTCTGTTTTCTCTTGTCCCATAGCAATACAAACTGACTAATCTCCTTTTCCAACCCCTTTCAGTCTTCACCCCTGGGTGATATAGAGAGGTTAGTTTCCAAACAACTACCTCTCTATCAGATCTGCCAGACAATATAAGAAAGGTCCTCATTAATAATGGATCTTGCAGAGTTTTTACTCTGTGAGAAGTCCCCACCCCAGCCAAAAAACAATCTGACACTATCTTATTTATTTTCTTAAAAAACATGAGGGACTTAATTCTGATTCTACACCAATGTAAATCAAAAGTAACTTCCTCAAAATCAATGGAGTTTAATCAATCAGTTTAAATTGTGTGTGATGAGATTCAAGTCATGTGCTCGTTTGGAACAAGAAGCATCTAATAGCCACAATTTGATCTGGCAGACTAATTTATATAGATGGCGTTTACTTGGCTGAGCCAGCTACTGAAAAGCGGGGAGGTAGCCTAGTTCTAAAATTCTTCAGTTTGTTCAGGTTTCTAAAATCATGTCAGGTGCAATTCTGTGGAAACTACTGGAAAGTCCCAGCTTTTTAATAGGGTGTCTACTCTAGAACAGTTAAACGTGAACCACATATACAAGACCAAGGTACATTGGTGTACATGTGCATAACAGAAGAGGGTTAGCCACCATTTCCAAATTGTATGCTATGCTGGAGATTCAGAGCACAAGTGACAGCAAATGCCAACATATTTTCCCCAGAAGTTGTGCAACACCTCAGAGATGACCGTATTTATCCCACCTTGCCTTTGCCATACCGGCTTACTGTGCTCTGCAACATTAAAGTAGAATGTAGTATAGTATTTGGTTTAACTTATAGCATGTCTGGAGAAGGTCAGGATGTTGAAGTAGTTAACAATTCTGAAGTACAATAGTGCAGAGAAGGCTAGGAAGTCTGAAGTTTGAGAGAAAAAGATCAGTAAAATTTCTAATTTTGATATGTTCACTTTTATTAATCAGCATTCATGCATTGCATTCTTTCTTCAAAGCACATTTTATATTATGAAAGAACAGAAGCTAAAGCTACAGGAAAGTCATTTCTTTTGAATTTGCACTAATCTCTGGATTTCCTCCCACTAAATTCTTTCAATATTTTTCAGTTCTGTTCTCCATTTCCTTAATTGTATTTCACTCACTCAGTTCCACTTGGTTTCATATAATCTTGTATAACTGCATATTATTAACACCACTCTGACTTTTCACTTCTTCATCACCCCTTTGATTTCTGTTTTTTTTAATGTCTAATTTTTAATCGCTAGGCTTCTTGTTCTTTGATCCACTAACTGGATCCTTTCTTCTTTCCCAGTTTACAAGCTAACCTTTTTATAAGCACTTAACTCTGAAAGTGCTTATGCTTGTTGCCTTGTTCCCTGCTTCTTTTCCATTGCTTTCTGTATTGGCTACTCATTTATTCTCTCTTTCATATAATCTCTTTTTTTAGCAATCATGTTTGTCATATGTCTACTTTTAGATAATAAGCATTAGTAAATTAAACCCTCATTAAGCATTGTACCCTAGCAAAACAAGCTTTGGACAGGGAGTCAGGACCTGACTCTGTGGGTAGCTATGGGCAAGCCACTTAACCTCTCTGTGCCTCAGATTTTATCATCTATAATACAAAGAGAGTAATATTTAATATGCCTATATCACAGAGGCAGTGGGTGAAATAGTTGATGAGTCAAATTCCCTGCCGCCAAAAGCCAGTGGAATTATGCCAACAGAGAATTTTGGCCAGTGTTGGTACAGCACTTCAAGGATGTGAATCACTGTCATTATAACTTACTATTAATTATTTTCCAAGAGTGATGTACACATAGCAATGCAATTCCAGGCTATAATTCTAACAAGGGTTCTTAGGGACTTTAAATACAGAAAGCAGATTTTGCTTGGCTTGTCACTAGAACCTTCAGATTTAAACAGTTTTTGTCTCTGGCCCTGCCCACATTACACTTAGGAGAAAAACTGAATTCAAGACTATTCAGTTACTAACTTACCCTTTCAAGCAATAATGTCAAGTGAAAAGCAGGCAGGGCTAAACTTTTCTGAAACCTGCTGCCATCAGAAGAATGAAGGTGGATTGGGATAGGTTGAAGAAATGGACAGGTAGGCAAAAGATGACGTCTCTGTTTAGAACATCATAGTAATGAATCAATGGAGATCCAACTAGAAAGCAAAAACCTCATTAAATAGATTGGAATAGAGCTAGATGGGGATTTAAAGCACAGAGTGACTGGCATCCTGCTATGCCAATCCACTCCTTTTGTGTACTCTCTCATATTTTAGGTTTCAGACTAGCAGCCGTGTTAGGAGTGCATCCGATGAAGTGAGCTGTAGCTCACGAAAGCTTATGCTCAAATAAATTGGTTAGTCTCTAAGGTGCCACAAGTACTCCTTTTCTTTTTGTCATATTTTAGTTTACCAATTTTTTTTTCTATTTCCCCCTGTCAGTTCCACAAGACAAAACAGCTAAGAGAAAGGGAGCTGGATTCTGGTGCTTCTTGTTTATCATTAGCAAAATACTCCTGGGGAAATTCTGTGCCACTGCATGTGTGCAGAATTCATGTCCCCCGCACATTTCTTTGCTTCCCTGCAAAAAAAACCACTTTCTGGTAGGGAAGCAAAGGGAAGCCGCAAGAGCAGTCACGCTCCCCTCCCCAGCAGTGTGGGCACATTTTTGGGGCATCTGGAGCAACCAGGGGAGAGGTAAATTACTGCAGGCAGTGTGAGGCTGGGGACACCCCACCTGTGCCAGGCTCAGCTGCAAGTCCTGGCTGGGCTGGGGCCCAGGAGGAAGAGACTTCTTCTTCCCCTGCAAGGAGCAGCTGGGGTTGGGGCCAAGGCTGAAGCCGGGTCAGACCCACTGCCCAGAAATCTCCCCTAGCTGCAGGAAGCTCCACACACACCCCTCACTTCCTGCCGCCATTGCTCCTCAGCTGGAGGGGGAGGGTTCACTGTACGGGGAGTTGCTCCCCTGTCTGCCCAACCCCTGTTCATGCAGATCCACCCATACCTCTGCCAAGCCTCACCCCTTACATCCGGAGACTCCCTGCACCTAGACCACCCTAAAGAGCCCCCTTCAGCCCTATCCCACTGAGCCTCAACCAGCTGCACCCAGACCCCCACCCCTCCAAGGCCCATTCCCCCAGCATCTGTACCCCCATGCTGAGCTGCATCCCCCCCACACCTAGACCCCCCCTGCTGAGCCCCAACCACCTTCCCCTAGACCCCCCTGCAGAGTCCCTTTGGCCCTACACCTGGAACCCCCGCAATGAGTGCCTGTGCATCCAGATCCTCCATGCACCCACACCCCCCACTGAACTACCAACATGCAGATTGCCCCACACAGAACCTTCTCACCCCACACCTGGATTCCCCCACACTTGGATCCTGCTGGACTGAGCCTGCTGTGGGGGAAAGTATTGTTGACCTGACCATATCCCACTTTGTGACAAGACCTATGCACTGTATGCAGCATAGGCAAGAGCAGTAATGCAAGAGACCTACAGGCCTGCATCCTGTAAGACTTAGCTTAAGCTAAGAACATATGCTGGGTCGTGGTATTTTGACCCAAATAATGACCTAGGCCAACGTTTCACCAGCTCAAGTCCCTAGCTGTCTATTATGTACAACCCCCCCCCCAGAAACGTGCAAAAGCCCCTAGACAAAATGCTGCCACAAGCAAACCGCAGATCTTGATAATAACAAAGTGTGTCTGCACAATGCTAATTATAACACTGTTCACCTTGGCTCCTTATAAGGCTTTATTAACAATGCTTGAGCAATTAAAAAAAAATTAAGGAAATGTATCCTTCACTGAAATGTAAAAAACTATATAAGACTGGTATTATAGGGGCAGGACAGGGGGAGACCAGCGTGGCACCTGTGTGTGACCATATCTCTCTCCTTCTCCCTGCATGCTTGTATTCAAAATAAAAGGACCTCAGACTGTTTGGACCAAACAGCTGGTGTGACTCGTTTTCCACAACACTGCCTGTGCATACCTGGTACGCTTGCTGCCAAGGGCCCTTGGGGTGTTTCTGGGGCAGGCTTTGTCCTTGAGCTGTGTCAGGGTTGGGTGCAACATCACTGCCACATCCTTGTCCTGGAAGGGGGAGGAGCTGCAGGGTGATCTTCCCACCTCCATGCAGCCAGCAGACTGTGCTCCTCACTGCCATGCTGGAGTCTCCACATTTATATGTTGACAAATAAAATTTGCAGAATTTTAAAATATTGTGTGCAGAATTTTTAATTTTTTGGCACAGAATTCCTTCTGGAGTAAGTTGATGCAGAGACTGCAAACCAGTATGTGTGTTGCCTCCTAAAATAGAGCCAAGTAGTCATCTGAAAGAAATGTTGTTTCTTCTAATACATCTTTTACTTACTGCAAAGGAGTGATGCACAAATAAATTTATGAACATTTGTAAAGAGCTTTCACTTCAGATGGAAATGCAAAGCTTTCTTATTTGGAGCTTTGCATTCACTTTTTGTACTCTTCTAGGTTACCCTTTATTTCAGATTGCTGCTGCTTCCTTTCACTTTTCAACATCAGGTGTAATTAAGGGATCCACAACAGGTGCTCTGTGACGTTCTCCTCACTCTCTGCTCTACACATTTTAACCAGCTTTGCACAGCACAGAGTTAGATCAAGGTCACTTTCAACAGTGAGATCTCTTTGGCAGCTGTCCTAGGGTTTTTCAACATATTATAATAAACAGATATGTTCCAAGTTTGAAAAGTCACTCAAATTACTATTTTAAACTTGTAGTCAGCATCACAAACATGGACACAGTAATGCTTTCTAGATTTGCCTGTGGTAGCAATCTTAGTATGTGTTTTTCCAGTGCTTCTGCAGCTGAATGAAACAAAAATATGAGGTAGTCATCCAGGATGCTGAAATAATAATAATACAAACCCCTTAGCCTTACATTGTAGCACTCTTGGGGGGGGGGGGGAATCTAGTAAAAGGATGTCTGCAGAAAGGCTGAAGGGAGCTGTAATTATAGTCTTCACATTTCACCCAGCAGTGCAAAACACAGGTGAGGTTTTTCTGTTCGTCAAGCTCCTGGTGATACTCAAGCAGAAGCAGTGACTCTCCTTTCCTTTCCTCCACTTCCTCCTCACTTCCTGAAGAGTAAGTGTAACCCATGTGCCCAATTGGGAGATATCTCAGAGATCTATTGGGGGGTGGGTAGGAAGGAGTTGTGTCTGGATCACTGTTGCTAGGCAGATGCACAATGAACTCTCCACAGTCAGAAGTTTCTGAATTTAGGTGTGGTAGTTTGGGGTCAGCTCAATAGATTCCCTGTTGCTGGATTCATTCCAAGAGGGCAAGGGCTCAGGGCAGCTGCTTTACAAAAGGAAAGGCCATGTGCCCTGGGTGGGTTGGGAGAAGCTGAGCCCAGGAGCAGAAAACAGGCTGTTTTCCCTAACTCTGAAGCATTTTGTAGCAGGTTAGTGATATTGTTACCCTTCAGCAGGGAAGCCCTGGCAGTGTTAATTGTAGAAAGGAGAAATTGGGAGGGGGAACAATTTTATTTTAATTGTAAAATTTGAATGTTGTGTAATTTTAGCGAAACTGTTTTAGTTAAATTGTCTCAACTAACATGATTCACCAACTTTTCTCTTATTTAAATGTGATGATGGGGGGGGAGGGAAGTCATGAGTGTGGGTGTCTGACACTAGAGGGGCAAAGTTTTCACCCAGGATGTGCCCGGCTGGCATATGTGATACACTCAGACTGAGGAGCCCAACAAAAGCATAACAGAGAAACAGGAACTGGGTTGTCATAGAGGTTTCTTTAACTCTTTACTCCTGGGGGAATCTTTTTGTTGTCTGTATTCTTACAGACATGCTTGCAGACAGGTATTTTGAAATAAATTACAAAATATTTTAAACTGGTGTGATTATATTGTGGTGTTCTGATAAATAAAATATGCAGAATTATAAAATATGCAGAATTTTAAAATATTGTGTGCAGATTTTTAACTTTTTGGTGGAGAATTCCCCCAGGAGTAACAGAAGAGTTCACTAAATACCACTCAGTTACAGCTGTGGTTTTGTGCAAAAGAGTTGAATACAATGAGTTACACATGTCAGTAAGGCATAAACAAAAGATAACAGGATTGCGGAGATGGAAGTTACAATAGAATGTGGCCTACAGGGCATTTATTGTTGGTGCTAATGCACAAGAAGGAAAGAACCCAGTTTGACTTTTTTGGCTCACACTGTCTTTGCAACATTGGCAAGATGACATATTTTGCAACATCACTGTAAGCTTGTGACCAGAAATAGACAACTAAAAGCAATGCCCTAAACAGCCCAATGCTAGTACAAGTTTTCCAGGTCTGAGTGGCTGATTAAGACTGTGTGCTGTGCCTGGAACAAACATTATTGTTGTTTTTTTCCCAAGCAGCGAGGTTGCAAGTGAAAGTCAACACCAGAGATGGAAGCTGCATTTTCTACTTTGTACTATGCTTTTCTTTTCCCTTTTTGTGTGTGTTTGTCTTTTGTTTTTAAAGTCTGAAAACAAAACAAGTATCAATAACAGTGCCAGCCCTTCATTGCTAGCTTTGTCTCCTTTCCCCAGAAAGAACAGTTATTACCATCTTTAATACCATCTAAAAGACTGTTAAAGATCTTTCTTTCTAAAAACATATTTCCAACTAAATGGAAAAGGGATATTGCTGAAATGAAAGCCGTATTTAATAGCTTACATTTCAAATCCTTTAACTGTTTTTCCTTCTTTTCTCTGTCTTTAAGGGTATGTTTGCCATAGAACCCTAGAAAGGTGGTGCTGGACAAGACATCAAAGTTAAGTCCAGTCCCCTGCACTGTGCCGGAGGACCAGGTAAACCTAGGTCATCCCTCACATGTGTGTGTCCAACTTGTTTTTAAAAGCTTCCAACGATGGGGACTCTATGACCGCCCTTGGAAGTCTATTTTAGAGCTTAACTACCCTAATATTTAGAAAGTTTTTCCTAATATGTAATCTAAATCTCCCTTGCTGCAGATTAAGCCCATTACTTCTTCTCCTACCTTTAGTGGACATGGAGGACAATGATCACTGTCCTCTTCATCACAGCCCTTTTGTCAAGGTTCCTTCCCCACTCTGAACTCTAAGGTACAGATGTGGGGACCTGCATGAAAACCTCCTAAGCTTACTTTTACCATCTTAGGTTAAAACTTCCCCAAGGTACAAACTATTTTACCCTTTGCCCTTGGACTTCCACTGCCACCACCAAACTTTATCTGGGTTTATTTTTATTAGGAAAGCGTTTTTTGGAAATGTCTTTCCCCCAAAAAATCGTCCCAACCCTTGCACCCCACTTCCTGGGGAAGGTTTGGTAAAAATCCTCACCAATTTGCATAGGTGACCACAGACCCAAACCCTTGGGTCTTAAGATTAATGAAAAAGCATTCAGTTTCTGAAAAGAAGGATTTTAATAGAAGTAAAAAAGAATCACCTCTGTAAAATCAGGACGGTAAAATACCTTACAGGGTAATTAGATTCAAAACATAGAGAATCCCTCTAGGCAAAACCTTAATTTACAAAAAGACACACAGACAGGAATATCCATTCTATTCAGCACAGCTTAATTTCTCAGCCATTTAAAGAAATCATAATCTAACGCATATCTAGCTAGATTACTTACTAAGTTCTAAGACTCCATTCCTGTTCTGTCCCAGGCAAAAGCATCACACAGACAGATACAGACCCTTTGTTTTTTCTCCCTCCTCCCAGCTTTTGAAAGTATCTTGTCTCCTCATTGGTCATTTTGGTCAGGTGCCAGCGAGGTTATCCTAGCTTCTTAACCCTTTACAGGTAAAAGGATTTTTCCTCTGGCCAGGAGGGATTTTAAAGGTGTTTACCCTTCCCTTTATATTTATGACACCTTTACATATCTGAAGACTGTTATCAGGTTGCTTCTCAGTCATCTTTTCTCAAGACTAACCATGCCCTTTCCCCGCCCCAACCTTTCCTCATAGGTCAGGTTTTTTAAACCTTTTATCATTTTTGATGCTCTCCTCTGGACTCTTTCCAATTTGTCCAATCCTTCCTAAATTGTGGACACAGTACTCCTAGCTGGAGCCTAAATTACCTCTTGCGTCCTACATACAACAGTCCTGTTAACACACCCTGCAATCATATTAGACTTTTAGACAGCTGCATCACATTGACAACTCATATTCAGATCCTTTTCAGCAGTACTACCCCCTCGAGAGTTATTCCCCAGCTTGTAGTTGTGTATTTGATGTTTTCCTTCCTAAATTAAATACTTTGCATCCACCGCCGCCCCCAGATTCTAGGAAACCCACCCCAGTTGGCCGGAAAGGCCAGGGTGTGAAGAAAGGAAAGGGCCCTGCTAAAACCACAAGGCCCTCCATGGCAGGGGCTGCCCCCACCGCTGTGGCCTCGTCATCAACCATGGCGTCCCTCCCCGCTGTTCCCTCCACCAGCTCTGCGAGCGTCCCTCCCCCGGCCCCCAAGACGTATGCCCAGGCGGTGGCACCCCCCCCCGCCTGCCGCCTCGTCATCTCTCCCACCCACCGCCTCCGCTACCATCATTAGCAGCCAGGGCCCCTTTCCCACCATGACCAGGAAGCACGGTGTCCGTTGCCTCCTGGTGCCCGCCTCGCCCCACGTGGAGACATCCGTGCAGGCATTGGCGAGGGTGGTAGGACCCACGGCTATCGTGGCGGCCTCCAAAATGTACAGGAAGGTCGTCTTTTTCTTAGCATCGGAGGCTGCCGCCCAGGAGGCAGTGGAGAAGGGCCTGGTGGTGGGGGGAGTGTTTGTCCCCCTGGAGCCGCTAGAGGACCAGGGTGTTCGCCTAGTCCTCACCTCCGTCCCTCCCTTTCTACCCAATGCCGCCCTGTTACCCGCTCTCTCCACCCTGGGGAAACTTGTTTCTGTCATCAGCCCTCTCCCGTTGGGCTGCAAGGACCCCACCCTCTGTCACGTCCTCTCTTTCCGCCAGCAAGTGCAGCTTCTACTGCCGGCGGCGGTGCGTGATGGAGAGGCGCTCGAGGGGTCCTTCCTAGTCCCCTACCAGGGAGCCCGCTATCAGGTCTTTTACTCCACGGGAGAAGCCTGGTGCTACCTCTGCCGCTCAGCGGGGCATGTCCGAAGAGACTGCCCTTTGACCCAGCGGGGAGGGGCACCCGAGACCAGACAGGACGTCGGCTCCGTCGTTGCCGACGCCCCTGGCCACCCGGCACCTGAAACCACCTCTCCTTCTGCTCGATCCACCGCTGCTCCCGTCCGGGCCCAAGAGACACCTTCCCTACAACGCCCAGACGAGCAAGGCAGTCCCACCCTTGCTATCAACAATCCAGCAGAGCCTATGGAGGAGGGTGCAGCAAAGATATCACCGGGTATAGGAGAGGGCCCGCCCCAAGGAGAACCCCCCGCCCCCCATGCTGCCTCACTGTTACCCCCCCCGAACCATCACCTCTGCCCCCCGAGATGACCCCTGCTAATCAACCCCCAGACGATGCTATGGAGGGCTGGACCCTAGTCCAGGGGAAGCGAGGCAAGCGGAAGGCTCGAGCTCCGCTGCACCCATCCGATGTGGAGGCCCCCCGAAAGACCAGGAAGGGAGGCACTGATACTGAGCTTTCCGCTATGCCCACGAGTCAGATCCATCCGCCGGTGTCGGGAGGGGAAGATAGAATGGCATTGGAAGGTAGAATCTCCCCTCCACGGGAGACCCTCCCCTCCGAGACCCAGGGGAAAGCCCCTTCTACCCGGATATCACCCGAACCCCCTGCGAACCCCGAAGCGACCGTTGAGGCGGGCCCCAGAGGAGAGGCCCCCGGGGTAGCAGAAGACGACATCTCCTCCATGTATGAGGAGATTGAGGCCCTAGGTTTGACTTCGGTCACCCAGGGAGAGGATGATCTACTGCTGGCTGGCCTTGATCTGGGCAACCTCACCCCGGTCCCCCTTTCCTCATGCTCCCTCCCCCTAACTGCCTTCCCGGGCGGGCACCCTACAGAAGGTGGTCCACCACCAGATGCCATGGCCGCCAAATCCACCACAGAGCCTGTGTCTAGCATCACTGGGAGCCCCTTCTCCTACCCCTCAACCCTCGAATCTGCTCAGCAGGCACCACTTTTCAGCTGCTTGCCTCCCAAAGCCCACCGCCTTGCCTCTGCCCCCGCCCCCACCCTTGTCCCTGTCCAATCCACCTCCTCCTGCGATGCTACTGCCACCCCTGGGGTTATTTCTTTCCTGTTTTTTGCGGATTCCCCCCAGGGAGCAGCCTTCACATTTTCCTGCCATGACCCATTAGGAGCTGCAATTTTCCCTCCGCCATCCCCTTCTACCCCAAGGTGTGAGATGGACCTAATAACTTTAGCCTGTCAGATGCCCCGTTGGTGGTCCGCATCCTGCCTGCCCGCCTTAGAGGACCACGAGGCTGCATCAAGAGCCTCACCAGGGAACAACCCGGAAGTCGCAACCCCACCCCCCCATGAGCTGCAATATGCATTGTGGAAGTTTTTAGAAAACATCCGTGGTGCCCGCAATGGTACAGCTGACTCTCCAGCTATGGGGGGACTTTGATCAACTCCTCCAGGCCACAAGGGCCCTTATAAAGGAGGGTAGAGGGCAAGGAAGGCACGGTGCTGCGGCCTACGGGTGGGCCCACAGCTTCCATAATGATTTACTCACTTACGGGATGGGTCACAGATTGTTGCATGACCCGCCTGGGGCTGCGAACCCCCCCGCCAATAAGGAACCCCCACCACCCCAGCCCTCCGCATGACGCCCCTCATTATCGCAATCTTGAACACCAGGGGCTGTAGGATGGCTCTCCGCAGCTCCCAGGTGCTCTATTACCTTCGGGAAGGGGGGTACTCTGTAGTTTTCCTGCAGGAGACCCATACGGATCCGACCGCCGAGGACAGCTGGCGGCTGGAGTGGGGGGACGGGATCTACCTTAGCCACTTCACGATGTGGCAAGCTGGAGTGGCGACCCTGTTCTCCCCCAACCTACGGCCCGAGGTGCTAGGGGTCACTGAGGCCGTGCCGGGCCACCTGCTGCATCTCAGAGTCCGTATGGAGGGGCTCATGGTCAACCTCGTTAACATCTATGCCCCGACAACGAGCCCGAAGCGGTTGCACTTCTATCAGCGGGTATCCAACTTCCTCGGCACCCTAGATTCTCATGAGTGCCCAGTCCTGGGAGGGGACTTTAACACCACGCTCGAGGAACGGGACCGCTCAGGGGCCGAGCTGAGCCCGGCCGCTGTGAACATTCTCCGAGAAATAGTTGAATATCACTCCCTAGTAGACGTCTGGCATGACCACCACCCAGATGATGCTTCCACGTTCACCTTTGTTCAGGTGGAGGCCCATCGGTCACACCACTCTTGTTTGGACCATATTTATTTATCCCGTTTCCATCTTTCACAGGCCCACTCCTCCAACATTCGGCCGGCCCCATTTTCCGACGATCATCTAGCCACCATAACAGCCTCCCTCCGTGCAGAGAGGCCGGAGCCGGCTTATTGGCACTTTAACAACAGGCTTTTGGAGGATGAGGGCTTTGTGACGTCCTTCCGGGAGTTTTGGCTGGCCTGGCGAGAGCAGCGGCGTGCCTTTCCCTCAGCGCGGCGATGGTGGGATCTAGGGAAGGTGCGCGCCAAGCTCTTCTGCCGTGACTACACCCGGGGCACCAGCCGATGGACAAATGCAGCGATAGAGCAGTTGGAATGGGAGGTCTTAGAGATGGAGAGGCATCTGGCCGCCAGCCCCGAGGACCTGTTCCTCTGCGGAGCATGCCGGGAGAAGCGGGAGGAGCTCCGGGCCCTCGAGGACCATCGGGCCCAAGGTGCCTTTCTTCTAGCCCGCATCTGCCTCCTTCGGGAGATGGATCGCGGCTCCTGTTCCTTCTATGCTCTGGAGAAAATGAGGCGGGCCAAGAAACACGTCACCTGCCTTCTAGCAGAAGACGGCGCCCCCCTCATGGATCCAATGGAGATGTGTGGGAGAGCCCGTGACTTATACACAAGCCTTTTCTCCCCGGATCCAACCGATGCTGGCGCTTGCAGGGTGCTCTGGGAGGAACTCCCCAAGGTCAGCGTGGGTGACCGAGACCGGCTAGAGCTGCCTCTCACCCTGGCCGAGTTCTCAGAAGCCCTCTGTCGCATGCCCACCAATAAATCTCCGGGCATGGACGGGCTGACCGTGGAGTTCTACCGCGCGTTCTGGGACATCCTTGGCCCAGACCTAGCCACTGTCTGGGCTGAGTCTTTGCAGGATGGGGTCCTCCCTTTTTCGTGCAGGTGAGTTGCCGAAGAAGGGGTACCTCCGCGATTTAAGAAACTGTCTTCCCGTCTCACTCCTTAGATGGACTGCTTTCACTACGATTTTGTAATCTCACTGCGGCTAGGGTCCATGATGGTGGATGTGATCCATCCAGACCAGACCTACGCTGTCCCGGGCCGCAGCATTTTTGACAACCTATTTCTAGTTTGAGACCTTTTGGAACTCGGGCGTAGAGACGGTCTGTCGTTCGCCCTCCTGTCTCTTGATCAGGAGAAGGCGTTCGATAGAGTGGACCATGGGTACCTCCTGGGCACTCTGCAGGCGTTTGGATTCGGACCTCAGTTTGTGAGTTTTCTCCAGGTGCTGTACGCTTCCACGGAGTGTCTGGTTAGGCTCAACTGACCCTGACCGAACCGGTCAGCTTCGGGCGAGGAGTGCGGCGGGGGTGCCCCCTCTCGGGCCAGCTGTACGCTCTGGCAATCGAGCCCTTCCTCTGTCTCCTCTGCAGGAGGTTGACAGGGTTGGTGCTGTGGGAGCCGGAGCTGCGGCTGGTCCTGTCGGTGTACGCCGATGACGTACTCCTCGTGGTCCAGGACCCAGGCGACTTGGCACGGGTGGAGGCTTGCCAGGCCATCTATTCGGCAGCCTCCTCCGCCTGAGTCAACTGGGTCAAGAGCTCTGGCTTGGTGGTGGGGGACTGGCGGCAGGTGAGCTCCCTCCCACCCGCGCTTCAGATCATCCGGTGGAGTGCGGGTCCACTGCTCTACCTAGGTGTTTACCTTTCTGCCATGCACCTTTCTTCGCCAGAGAACTGGCAGAATTTAGAAGGCGGAGTGATAGAGCAGCTCCGGAAATGGACGAGGCTACTCCGATGTCTCTCCCTCCGAGGGAGAGCACTGGTGCTTAACCAACTAGTCCTGTCCATGCTCTGGTATCGGCTCAACACCCTGGTCCCGGCCCCGGTTTTCCTGACCAACCTCCGGACATCAATTCTAGAGTTCTTTTGGTCAGGAATGCACTGGGCCCCTGTTGGGGTTCTTCATCTACTCCTGAAGGAAGGAGGGCAGGGCCTGAAGTGTCTGCACACTCAGGTCTGTGTCTTCCACCTCCAGGCCCTGCAGAGGCTCCTTTATAGTGCAGGTAGTTTGACGTGGAGCATACTGGTGCACGCCTTCCTGTGCTGTTTCCAAGGGCTCCGATACGACTGGCAGCTCTTTTATCTCCATCCGAGACGTTTTCCGCGAGACCTCTCTGGGCTGCCAGTCTTCTACCAGGACCTCCTCCAGACCGAGAAACTGTTTTCAATGACCAGGTCCGTGGCAGCCACCAAGGGGGCAAATCTCCTCATGGAGCCCCTGCTACACAACCCACAGCTCTGTGTGCAGGTGGTGGAGTCCCGCTCGGTGCACCAGAATTTGGTCCTGGCAGAAGTCATGAGAGTCGGAGACCTCCTGGACTACAACCGGGGAGACTGGCTTGATCCCCTGACGCTTGCTCAGCACATGGGGCTCTCCAGACCTCGTACACCCCGGCACGTACTTCAGGAGGTGAAGGCTGCCTTGGCGCCCGCTGCTCGGGCTTATCTCAACCGAGCCCTGCGCGAGGGCGCACCCCGCCCACCCTCTACCCCAGGCCCGCCAGACCTTTCAATTGGGCCCCTACCCCGTAGATCCCAACAAACCCCTCACCCTTTCACTGTGAGCCGGCTGCACGAACTGCAGCCGGTCACCTTCCAAACAGCGCCAAGGAAACATCTATATACACTCACACTTCACACCCTTCATGCCCACACCCTGGTGTCCTGCCCCGATACAAAGTGGCGGGACCTCCTGCCACCTTTGGAGGGTGAGCAGCGCTGGTGGCCAGCCTGTATTCCACTTTGGTCCCGAGGCCCATCGGGGACATTAGTTGGCGGCTCCTTCACGGAGCTGTGAGCACGGGCACGTTTTTGACATGGTTCACCCCCATCCCGGATACTTGCCCTTTTTGCAACATGAGGGAAACCCTGGCACAAGTATACTTAGAGTGTGCCAGGCTGCAGCCCCTTTTCCAACTCCTCACGAATATTTTATTATCCTTTTGGATACACTTTTCCCCTCACCTTTTTATTTACACAGTCCCCATCCGTGGCCCCACAAAGTCGCAGGATCTCCTGGTTAACCTCCTCCTAGCCCTAGCTAAAACAGCCATTTATAAAACCAGAGAGGGGAGGTTGGCCAATGAAGCGTCCTGCGACTATAGGGCCATTTTCCGATCCTCAGTGCATTCACGTATCCGGGCGGAGTTCCTCTGGGCGGCATCCACCGACTCCCTTGACACCTTCGAGGAGCAGTGGGCGCTGTCTGGGGTTCTCTGCTTGGTGACCCCGTCCGGTTCCCTCCGTCTGACCCTTTGATTGAGGGGAAGAGCAAGAGACCCCAGCCCCAGCCGTTGCCACTGTGGATACCATCATCACTGTCTCATAGGAGGGGTCCTATCACACGTGAGTGTACGTCTCCCCCACCCCGAAACCGCCCACCCCGCAGCCGTGCCCATCTTGTCGAGCACTCTCAGGAGAGGAATAATCGGTGACACTGGGTGTGGCACTAAGTAACTCGAGGGGGTGGAAGACCATGAGTGTCGAGGAAGCCAACATATGGGCCCAGGCTAGCCTGAACACTTCTCCCTCCTGAAGGCTACTGTGTTATACCTTGTGTTTGCTTTTGTTTTGTTGCATAGTTTTTCTTGATCCTTTTTGGTGATTTCTTTGTAAGTGTTACACAAATAAAATTCTTTTCTGCTTCAAAAAAAAAAATCACTCTCCTGTAGCCATCTGGCCCGACCCTGTCACAGTTGGTACTAAGTAGGTTAAGATTTCTGTAAACTAAACCCCAACCTTGTTTAAAATTATTTACTGCAGGACCGTGATTGCATTATGTTAAGACCTTTGGCCCATATATTCCATCTAAATGAATTCAGCACTAGCTAGTTGGATTACTAAATAATATGTCAACAGACCAAAAACTTCAATTTTATAAAGTCACATCAATACTATGACATTTTTGATTGACTAGATCTTGGTAGAAACTTGGGAGGTAAAGGAATTGATACCTATTAGCTGATGTACTTTCTAAGTGGGATTGTACTCTACCCCTGTTGTTGTACCATTGCTTAGAATGTTCAAGCCTCCTACCTTTATGGATCTCTGAATACCAACATGGGGATGTGTGAGCATTTGTGTGCGCAAACACACACTGCTGTCTCTTAAATCTCTCTCAAATATTTAAGCAATGGTTGTGTGATGCGACTGGATTCCATTTTTAATCAGAAATACACGAATGCTCCCATTATAAAAATCCTTCCAATTAAGATATTTAAAAATTCAGATTTAACTGCACAGTATTAAATTATAGCTATATATTTTGTGATAAATTTTTAGAACTGAGTGAGATCTTCACGAGGCATCGTTTGACCATAAAGGGAACTAGCTGCATAGCCATTACCACAAACTGTCCTGAAAATGTATGTTCTAAGGTAAGAAACTTGGGTTTGATATGGAAGATTATTTTAATGGGGTATGGGAGGGTAACTTTACTTGCTACAATATTAGCAAAGTCCATATTGTCTGTTTATTTTTTACTACTAAAATACATGGTCTACAATCTGTTAAATATTGGTATGATCTGACATCATCTGTTACAATATTGACATTGTTCTTGACTTTCATTGTCTTACAGTGGACAGTCTGGATAATTATAGTTAGAAAGTCTCTTGCCTCTTGACTGGTTGATGTGATTATATGACTCATGTTCAGTTACAAACATATCTAAAATTAAGTCCTTGAGTTTAACTAATCTCAATTCGGCATTGCTGACAATTCACCTCTTTCCCAGTTGTATCTTGGCAGTTTATTCCTATCCATCAATTAAAATAGTTGGAATGCACTTTACTCAGATTGCTAGAAAAGTATTATCACTAAAGTAAAACTCATTTAGAACACATCACATTGCTTTAGGTTTCATGTGTCTGTAACCCCTTGGGGTTTAGAGAGCATGGCCCCTTTAAATATTTTTCCTACTGGGGAGGGGGAGCAGTGAGAGAAAGAAGGGAAACTTGGGGGTGTGGAAGGGCTGCAGCAGGGAGGCCCTGGACAAAGTGAAGGGGAGAGAACCTGCCTGAAGCCTGGGAAGGACAGGGCGGCTGATCGGGGACACCCCAGGACGGGAGCCAGGAGGAGCAGCACGGTACCAGGGAGGAATTGCCCAAGAAGGACAGGCCGGAGCTGGACCCAGTATCACTGCTGCCCAGAGCTGCATGGGGCTGTGAGTACTGGGGCTTGGGACTCTGCACTGGGAATAAGGAGGGAGGCTGCTAGTTAGTTAAGTGGGGAGGTTGTCGCTCTGTGTGGCTTTGCAGAGAGCAGCAGAAGAGGGCACCAGAGGGGTGGTGGGGGGAAAGTTCACTGCCGCCGAAGCCGACCAGGAGCACCCAAGACTCAGCACTGGACTGGAACTTTGCTCAGGCCTCCTGAACTCTGTGTGCAGACACATTGCTCAGTGTCTGCCCTTTCAGACTGTGCTACCACTGGGCCCGTGGGGCCTTGGTTTGGATGTAACCCTGTTCTACTGCTCCCCCTACATTTCCCCTTGTTGTTTTTGCTCCTCTCATCCCTCTGTAAATAAATATCTCCCTTTGTTATATCCATTGTACTTTTCCTGTGGGTGTGCGTGTTCACTCTGCGGGGGGGTGGGGGGCAGTTTGGAACAGGTGCCCCTGGGGTGGAGGGAATTTTTCCTGCTGCGTTCCTGCGTGCACTGTCTCTTGGCCAGAGCTGCTTGCAGAGCAGACTCCATCTTGGCTGTGAGGGCGCTAAAGTTACATGTCTATAACTTGGATAATTTATTATTTCAAAAATCTAGGGCATAGGGGCACAGGTGAAGCCCTTGGAGATCAATGGAAAGTTTACCATTGACTTCGGGGGCTTTGAATCAGGCCCATTGGAACACCGTTAATGTTATTTAAACAACAATCGGGAATGATTACTGAAATCAGTGTCTGGACATTTATTTTTTAGGAAATAGGATTCCTTAGCTTTGAGTCCCTTGTATTGATAAAAAGAGTAATTTTGATTTAAAATATTTAGATCGCTTTTCTTTATCTGTACAAGCTCATCTGTTTTGGTTAGCCACTTCTTCTTCTTTCCAAGGATATAATACAGAAGCAACATTTTATCGTCTTTCCATCTCTCAAAATAAAAATTACTTTTTTTCCATCAGGCCCATCTAATCTTCACCCCAGTTTTGCATCACAATCGCCTGCAAAACTCCACTTCTCAGAATGCCTCATGCTGCTGTTTCCACAAGTAGCTGGCAGAAGTCTCATTCCTGACTGTTTCATGGTTGGGAGTTTCTTTTAACAGATTATGCCACTCTGGAAACAATTGGAATATTTCCCTTAGAAGTGGTTTTGAATGCTCAGTTTCTCTTTGCTGTTTTCCCAGACTTTCTTCAAAGGTTTTGTGCCTTTCTCATTAAATGTGCCTGTTCTGGAGGTCAAACATACTGGCAAGCACAGCTGCAGAGTAGTTCCTAGTTCCTTTCTTCTGCACTCTTTATTCTCCCTTTTGTCATTCTCCTGATTATGTTTACCCGCTCGTCAAATGCCATTGCCACTTGCTTAACACTCTCCAGCTGAGGTTTGCCATTGTGTTTTATTTCAGTCCATTTTTCCCAACTATTCCCTCAGATAGGAAATGGTCCCACAGTTTGTTCATCTTATTTCCTTAAACAAACATTACAATTTCCTTGTTTATTCTTCAGACTCCTCTCATCACAACACAAGTAGTCTCATTTGATTTCAGTAGGGTTTATGAGTAAGGCTACGATTTTTGTCATGGATTTTTTTTTTTTTTTTTAGTAAAAGTCACAGACAGGTTAGGGGCAATATAGAAAACCTCATGGAAGCTGTGACTTGTCCTTGACTTTTACTAAAAATATCTGTGACAAAATGGGGATCTGTGGGTGCCCACACCACCTGCAGTGGGGCAGCTGCGCAGGGGCTAGGAGCTGCGGGGCCCCCACCATGGGTTGGGTGTTGGAACTCCTCCCCTCAGTACCCACAGCTCTAGGAGTGCCTGCCACAGCCAGAAGCTCAGGGGCTGCCGCACCACTTTTGGGGCTGGGAGCATGGGGCCAGGGGTGAATGTAAGTTAGAGGATTTACCGGTATGCTGGAGTCCTGAGCAAGGGGCGTGGCCTCAACTGGATGAGGCGTGGCCTCAGCCGGAAGAGGCAGGGCCTTAAATCCCTGGGCCCTTTAAATCTTGATTTAAAGGGCCAGGGCTCCAGCTGCAGTAGTGGCAGCTGGGAGCCTGCGGCCCTTTAAATCACCCCCTGAGCTACCAGCTGCAGAGGCAGCTGGGAGCCCTAGGGGTTGGGGCGATTTAAAGAGCCCAGGGCTCCAGCAGCCGCTACCGCAGTGGAGCCCAGGGCCCTTTAAATCACTGAGGAGCCCTGGGGGCTCCCGGCTGCCATTGCTACCCCTGGGCTCTGGACTCCGGCAGAGCTTTAAAGGGCCTGGGGCTCCGCAGTGGTAGCAGCTGCCGGAGCCCTGAGCCCTTTAAATCCCCACCTGAGCCCTGCTGTCTGAGCCCTGGGGTAGTGGTGGCTGGGCTCCATCGGGGATTTAAAGGGCCCCGGGGCTCCAGCTGCTGCTACTGCCCCGGCCCTTTAAATGCCCACCAGAGCCCCACTGCCACTACCCCAGGGCTTTGGGAGCAGGGCTCCAGCGGGGATTTAAAGGGCCAGGGCAGTAGGGGTGGCTGGAGCTCTGGGGCTCTTTAAATCCCCGCTGGAGCCCTCCCCCACCCTACCCCAGGGCTCGGAAGCAGGGCTCAGGCGGGGATTTAAAGGGCCCCGGGGGAGGGGTAGCAGCAGCTGGAGCTCTGGGGCCCTTTAAATCCCCGCCAGAGCCCCGCCGCTACCCCAGGGCTTTAAATTGCCCTCTCTGAAAGTCGCTCCTGGTACGGCGCACCCGCTCTTACCGGTACGCCGTACCAGGGCGTACCGGCTTACTTTCGCCTCTGCATGGGGCGTTCCCCTGTGGGGGCCAGGTTCTGCGGAGTTCCCCCACCACCTGCAGCGGCTTGGAGCTCGGGGGGCCGCCAGAGGCAGCAGGGATACACTGCAGCTTCCTGCTCCCACAGGTGCGGGGGGGACCCTGCAGCTCCCCACCACTGTAGGCTGAAGTCACAGAGGTCGTGGAAGTCACGGATTCAGTGACTTCCATGACCTCCATGACTAAATTGTAGCCTTATTTATGAGTAAGGAAAGCAGGGTGTGGCATGAGGTGTCATCTTCAAAGCCTGTTTGGGAGCATTTAAATACTAATGTGTATCTATCTCCCCCTGCCCTCAAGGTTTCCTTTTAAAAAAAATGGCAGGGTAGATGCTGGGCATTAAAAGCCAAAATATATATACATGTGATGTTAAGGTTACATATTTAGACACAAGGTAGAGAACGCAAATGTTAACATTTTCATAGTGGCTTTAACATCCGTATCTCATATAGGTATGTATACATTTGATTAGTAGCTATGCTATTAAATGTTCAGTATATTGAATTATTTAAACGCAATGTGGATGAGTGAATGACTGTCGGAACCTTTAAATTTACACCTACTGTATTTTTGTTTAAGTAACATTGTTGTAATACCATAGGTTCTTGTATTTACATTTAGAAACATTCCTGAACGCGCTGTGTGTTCTGTTTTTCTTCCCTTGTTTTCATTGAAGGAACATTTGAATGATGATCAGTTTCATTTGCTCCTGCTTATTCCCTACCTGTTTGTTTTTCCTTCTATGTGTGATATTAAAATCATCTCCCCAGCTATCAGTTTCGATGTCTGAGTGCCATGACTTCAGCTACAGCTACCCTTGCTTGCTGGGTGCTTGTGTAACCCACATGTCTCCTGGGTGTGGCGCTCGTCCCCCGCTAGAGGCACCAAGACCACTTAGTGAACGCTGTAGCAGACTCATTAACCTCTAAGAGGCATGTGGCTTTTAGCTCATGCAGTAGAGCCTCTCATGCATTTAACTCCAAAGGTCCCAGGTTCGATCCTGCCCGCGGACGACCGGTGTCTGTCGGTGTTACACTTGTCCCCGTACTGCTAGTTCACATACCCCACTGAGTGTCCACACATGCTGTGTTGGGCATGGGTATTCACTGTGCACAGGCATGTACCTATGTCCACATTGCCCCTCTTCAGTATGCAACAGTAGCACAACCATTTCTGGGACAGATCCTGGAGTCCTTTCCGTCACAGGAAACATGCTAGGAAACGCCTTGCTGCATATTGCTGGTACTGCACACTTCCGTCACACACTTGGCGACGGCAGCTCGTTGCCATCTCTCCTGCCAAACTGCACTGAAGATATGGAGCAAGTCCCTGGTGATGGAGGTCTGTTCCTGCTACTGCTCACAGGACAAATGTCTGTGCAGTCCAGTACTGCATACTGGACGGAATGGGTTCACAATAACTTGAGACACCTAAGAAGGCTGACTCAGACTGCAAATGAAATTCCATTGGGTCCCATGGAATAAATGTGTTGAATACCGGGATTACAATTATATGCCTATGGGTGGATCACTGCTTCCAGTCCCGGAGAACCAATATGGTATGGTGGGACCATATCATTTTAGAAACCTGAGATGATGACTAGTGACTGCAGAACTTCTGAATGAGGCAGCAGACCTTCAAGGAGTTGTGTGAGCAGCTTGCGCCAACCTTCCATTGCTAGACCACTTGTTTTTGGAAACCCATTGCAATGCAGAAGTGGGTGGCTATTGCCCTTTGGAATTTGGCAACACCTGACATTTACTGGTCAGTTGCAAATCAGTCCAGGGTTGGGAAGTCAACTGTCAGGGTGGTGGTTGTACAGATTTGCCAGTATTGTAATATACCCAAAGGTGGCTGCCATTACACAACTCCGTGATGTCACGGTGTCTGGAGTGGCTCATGAGCAAGAATACCAACCCCAAGGCAGACTGTTAAGAAGCAGGGCACAAACCCCAAACTGGCTGTGAGTTCTATACTTAGATTTCACCAACCAAGGAACAAGTATAAACTTCAGCGCTGTACAGTCTTACCATGGAGTCACAGACAGTCCCTTTGGGCATTCTGATCTATCTGTCTACGCAGGCAAGCTTGACTCTATGATTGGTGTAAAGTGACCATCTAAGATGGCAAAATATTCAGGTTACTCCCAGTCCCAAAGGACCACTCATTTATCCCAGGTAGGTTTGCACCTTAGATCTCACACCAAAGACAACACTTGCAGTCAATCCTGTAACAAACAAATGTTTTATTAACTGGGGGAAAATGAGTTATTTACAAGGTTAAAGCAGGTAAGCATACATGCACAATTGAGATACAATCTTAAATTCAAAAGGTGATAGAAGCTTCTACAATAACCAAGCTTTATGTCCTTTGTGGCTAACGCAAGCCAAGTAGCTTGAGATCTCTTGCTTAAGTTTAGGAATCGTTGCCACTCAGAGTCCAGACAGTATGGAGAGACCCCAATTCCTTCTGGTCAGGGATTTTTATCCCCATCTCCCTAGAGTCCAAGCTGATGGGATAAGTGCTTCAGCATGTAACCTCTTTTTTTTGGCTGGATGGAGAGAGCAATCAAGAAAGTCTTTGTTCCACAATGACCCATTTGGATTTAACAGTCCTGTCTGATGGGCAGGAGATAACTCCTTCTGTAGGAATCCAGCACTGTGCATTAGGGGAAGCTTTATTTTTCCTTTTTGAGTTACATAGCTTCAGAACAAGCATTTTACAGTTATAGCTCAAACAAGTAAGTATTACTGTATTGCATGGGATGCAAATATTATAAGTAGAATTAACATATGCAGCATCCTATAAGCATTCCATAAAGTCTAAACACCAAACATATTCTTATTACACTAATAACTATTTAACTATACTAACTCACAGATAAGCCAGACTGGTCTCCATCCATGCATTTGTCAGTGTCAGTGTTCTGTGAGACCCTTGGCCTTGGCATGAGTTGGCACCTGGTCGGCCAGCCTCACACCTGACATTATTGTGGGATTTCAGAGGTGGGGTTTCTGAGCTGTGCAGGGTCCATCGACAGAACACACATCCCCAATTTTTTCCCACTGATGGGGTCAGTGAATATGTGAACCAAAAAGGGACTGGGTAGCTGCAGAATGGTGGTGTAGTGCACCTTTGGGTGTCTGAAAGATCATTGGTGATGCCTGCAGACCTGTCCAGACACCAGTGTAGCTAACACGGTTCACATTATCATGGCATGTTGTACTTTGCACAACATATGGGAAGTTTAAAGGGGAATACTTGCAGAGCAAGCAGGTAGATGACAGAGCTGGTTTTCAAAGCCTGTACAGGTAGCCACAACCCACCCCTGTGCACACTGTTCCTAGTTCCTGATGGGCACAGGAAATTTGTGATGCTATTTGTTGATCAGTATGGAGCCAGAAGTGACTTGGGACTGTGCCGAGGGACACTATTGTGACACGATGGTACAGCTGGAAAAGCGCAATAGAGCATTGACACATATTTGTGTTGTGACATAGCTGGGTGGGTTTCAGTCCCCTGCAGCCAACATTAATGTACTAACTGAAAGCAGCCAATTGGGTGTCAAGAACTCACCACCTTTGGCTGTGGTTTTGTGCTTGGATACTTTTAAGCCACTTTAATGGCTTTTTAAAATATATACGTTAACACTCTGCTTCAGGTTGCTTTATGGGGAGCATTTAAGCACTGTTAAAGTAATTTTTTAATGGTCCTGTAAAGTTTTAGGAAGGGATTAACACATTCTTCTGCACAATGTTTTCTGACACCCTTGCTCACCTCACTTATTCGGCTCTATGCATGAGTATTGCCATGGTTGCAAGTGGGTGACTGATTGGTGGCGGTGGATGAGGAGGGTTTGTAAAAGCACCGCTCAGTGTCAGATATCTTCACTGTTAATTTATTTTTATTTCCTTCATCTGTATTCGAGAGACAAGGTGGGTGAGGTAATATCGTTTATTGGATCAACTTCTGTTGGTGAGAGAGACCAAGCTTTCGAGCTACACAGAGCTCTTGTTCAGGTCTGGGGAAGGTATTAAGAATGTCGCAGCTAAACACAAGATCAAGCAGATAGAATAACTACTTATGATGAACTAAGGGACCATTCAAAGTGAAGTGGCTCATTAATACTCCTAGCCATAGGACAAAAAGGGGGCTTAGTGGGTTACAGATTGTTGTAACAAGCCATAAATCCAGTGTCCATATTAAGACCATGATTTTTAATGTCTAGCAAAGTTATGAATTTAAGCTCCCAGGCTCATCGTTTGAAAGTGTTAGTTTTCCTTGGAGGATGACTAGTAGCTCAGACATAGAGTGATCACTTTGTGAGAAGTGTTCACCCATGGGCATAGATAGAATCATAGAAAGTTAGGGTTGGAAGAGACCTCAGGAGGTCAGCTAATCCAACCCCCTGCTCACAGCAGGACCAACACCAACTAAATCATCCCAACCAGGGATTTGTCAAGCTGGGCCTTTAAAACCGTGAAGGATGGAGATTCCACTACATCCCTAGCTAACCAGTTCCAGTGCTTCACCACCCTCCTAGTGAAATAGCTTTTCCTAATATCCATCCTAGACCTACCTCACTGCAACTTGAGACCATTGCTTCTTGTTCTGTCATCTGCCATCACTGAGAACAGCTTAGCTCCATCCTCTTTGGAATCCCTCTTCAGGTAGTTGAAGGCTGCTATCAAATCCCCCCTCACTCTTCTCCTCTGCAGACTAAATAACCCCAGTTCCCTCAGCCTCTCCTCGTAAGTCATGTGCCCCAGCCCTCTAATAATTTTCATTGCCCTCTGCTGGACTCTTTCCAATTTGTCCACATCCTTTCTGTAGTGGGGGCCCAAAACTGGATGCAGTACTCCAGATGTGGCCTCACCAGTGCTGAATAGAGGGGAACAATCACTTCCCTTGATCTGCTGGCAATGCTCCTACAGCCCAATATGCCATTAGCCTTCTTGGCTACAAGGGCACACTGTTCACTCATATCCAGCTTCTCATCAACTGTGACCCCTAGGTCCTTTTCTGAAGAACTGCTGATTAGCCAGTCAGTCCCTAGCCTGTAGCAGTGCATGGGATTCTTCTCTCCTAAGTGCAGGACTCTGTGCTTGTCCTTGTTGAACCTCATCAGATTTCTTTTGGCCTAATCCTCCAATTAGTCTAGGTCACTCTGGACACTATCCCTACCCTCCAGCATATCTACCTCTCCCCTCAGCTTAGTGTCATCCATGAACTTGCTGAGGTTGCAGTCCATCCCATCATCCAGATCATCAATGAAGATATTGAACAAAATGGGCCCCAAGACCGACCCCTGGGGCACTCCACTTGATACCAGCTCCTAACTAGACATGGTGCCATTGATCACTACCTGTTGAGTCTGATGATTTAGCCGGCTTTCTATCCACCTTATAGTCCATTCATCCAATCTATACTTTAACTTGCGGACAAAAATACTGTGGGAGCCCATTTCAGAAGCTTTGCTAAAGTCAAGATATATCATGTCCACCGCATTCCCCATATCCACAGAGCCAGTTATCTCATCAGAGAAGGCAGGCATGACTTGGTCAGGCATGACTTGCCCTTGGTGAATCCATGTTGACTGTTCCTGATCACCTTCGTCTCCTCCAGATGCTTCAAAATGGAATCTTTGAGGACCTGTTCCATGATTTTTCCAGGGACTGAGGTGAGGCTGACCGGTCTGTAGTTCCCTGGATTCTCCTTCTTCCCTTTTCTAAAGATGGGCACTATATTTGCCTTTGTCCAGTCATCCAGGATCTGCCCCAATCGCCACGAGTTTTCAAAGATAATGGCCAATGGCTCTGCAAACGTATCAGCCTACTCCCTCAGCACCCTCGGCTGCATTGCATCTGGCCCCATGGACTTGTGCATGTCCAGCTTTTCTAAATAGTCCTTAACCTGTTTTTTCACCAGTGAGGGCTGCTCACCTCCTCCCCATACTGTGCTGCCCAGTGCAGCAGTCTGGGAGCTGACCTCGTCTGTGAAGACTGAGGCAAAAAAAGCATTGAGTACTTCAGCTTTTTCCAAATCATCTGTCACTAGGTTGCCTCCCCCACACTTTCCCTGACCCTTTTCTTGTTGCTAACATACCTGTAGAAACCCTTCTTGTTACCCTTCACATACCTTGCTAACTGCAACTCCAGTTGTGCATTGGCCTTCCTGATTATACCCTTGCATGCTCCTCCCTAGTCATCTGTCCATATTTCCACTTCTTGCAAGCTTCCTTTTTGTGTTTAAGCTACTGAAGATTTCTCCGTTAAGCCAAGCTGGTTGCCTGCCATATTTGCTATTCTTTCTGCACATCAGGATGATTTGTTCCTGCGCCCTCAATAATATTTCTTTAAAATACAGCCAGCTCTCCTAGACTCCTTTCCCCCATCATATTAGCCTCCCAGGGGATCCTGCCCATCAGTTTCCTGAAGGAGTCAAAGTCTGCTTCTCTGAAGTTCAGGTCCAGGGTCTGCTGGCAGTGGGGGACACAACCCTGGAACAGCTTCAGTCACTCAGCCCTACTCTTCCAGAAAACAGCCCCCCCTTCTGGGAAAGCAGCAGCCCTCCTGTGCAGCTCCCAGATGTTCCTCGGCTCCTGCCTCTGCCTCTCCCTGTCCCGCTGTCTTGTGCTCTGCAGGAAGGGGGCTGGGTCACACCATATGACTGAGCAATCTGTGCAGGCATGTTGACCCTGCATGCCCCCCCAAGTGTCGCTTCTGCCTACAGGTGATGGGGTATTTTTTGTCTTATCATTTTCCTTGTGGGAGTTCATTAGCTTCAGATCCTACCTCATTTTCACTTGCGTTCACTATGTTAGAAATCCAATCGCTATTAACCTTTCGGGTGAAAGCTGAAACAAAAAAACTTCTTCCATTGCCACATTTCCCTTCTCCTCATTGAGAAATGGGCCTACCTTGTCCTTGGTCTTCCTTTTGTTTCTAATGTATCTGTAGAATGTTTTCTCGTTACCCTTTATGTCTCTAGCTAGTTTAATCTCATTTTGTGCCTTGGCTTTTCTAATCTGGTTCCTACATGCTTGTGTTTGTTTATATTCATCCTTTTGTCATTGAGCTAGTTTCCACTTTTGTAGGACTCTTTTTTTTTCCTTTTCTTTTTTTTTTCAGATCATTGAAGATCTCCTGGTTAAACCAGGATGGTCTCTTTCCATACTTTCTATCTTTCCTACACAGTGGGATAGTTTGTTCTTGTGCCCCTAACAATGTCTCTTTGAAAAAGGAGTTCACAGAATAATTTCTCTGGAGTTCTCAGCTCACTATGACTGCTGGCAACAGGGAGTCAGGGACCTTTATACTTTTTGGGTAAGGGTCAGGTAGCAAAGGGATATATGCATTGTTGGAATGACCCTGGAGGATTATCAATATCTGTGACCTGATACACACCCTTTGCCCTCTTCCACACTGCACTGTAGAATAGGTATGGGGCCATTTGACAGTAGAGGCATGTACATTCCCATACCCCTCATGCCTGTTGGGTTTTGCACTGTGCACTCTTCTTCAGGAACATGCTTCAGGGCTTTAAATGTGGACAATACTGGGGTTATGGCTGAACAACAAACATGTAAAGCATGTACAATCACAAGTATAGACATAGCCTTTGGGAAAAGGAATAAGTAGTAGGAGTTGAACACTTCAAAAATGATCATTATGTTTTATACAAATATCCCTGTGAATAAAAAAGGGAATAAAAATAATGGAAATTCTAGTTAGGCAGAATTTTCTCTCATCTAAACAGAGTGAGTTCACATTTTTCTATTAGACGATAGCTCTGTTTCAGTGCTGAATAAATTAGTGATTACAACAAAGCATTGCAATAGGAAGAGGATACTATTATTCAGTCTCAATTGTTTATTAGAAATGATATTTTAATTAAATATTTTAATTAATTACAGAGTACAGTAAGTTTTAAATTATGTATTTTTGCTAAAACATTGTGGTTTTACACTGGAATATTTTTATCTCCATCACTTTTTAAAAACAGAATTGTTCATTAAAAGCCCGGAAAACAGCATTTCTTGCAAATAGGCTCCAAATGGCTTGCCAGAGACACTATCGAACCATAACAGCATCTTAACAGGATTCAGAATTTAAACAGTTCTGTGCCTGCGGAACTCCCTCAAAATCACAAAGAGGAAAAGTAGTTCACATGGGCGGTATGTAGGAGAGCCTGAGATGATGTGTATAGCAGAAATAAGGGGTAAAAGAAAGTTCTGGATTGCTGATCCTATTCTTGCATGCATAGCATTACTGCTAATGTAGGCCATAACACTTTAAAAATATGGACCAAATTCAGCCCTAAAAGCAGGTGTGATGCAGGTGAAGTCAGTTAAGCGGCATCTGTGTACAGCAAGGCTGAAATTATGTTACATCATATACATTAAGATAAATTAACACTGTGTATTAATGTTTGTCTAATATTTCCTCAGATAAATATTTTGCTTCTGAAGCTGTTAACTGATATTTTGTCACTCCATTAAATTGAATGTTTGTAGTTAGGTTTAGATTACAGCTTTGTTACAACCATAAGGAACTTGTAGGCCTAAATCTTCTACTTCCCACAAACAGAAGATGAACAAGAAAGTTCCATGATCTTTTTTCGTCATTATTTTGACACACCATAATCTCAGGAAGGCAAAATGGCCAACAATGCCAATTAGGTATTAGGACTGTTGCTTGTAAATACATTCAAGGCAGAGCATTAAAAAGACCAAATCCATGGCTCTCAGAATATCCTGAGTCAAGACTGTCACACAACTACACAATTTTCTGACAGTGAAAAGGAGAGTATGCTGTCTCCCACTTAGGGGGACTTTATAGACAAGCATCCCAGAACTCCCTCTTGAACCTCAAAATTCTCCACAAAATGGAATTCCCACTCTCCATCCAGCTCTACCTATGGCTTTTCATTACTCTTCTTAGCATGCAGCTTGCACTGAGGTCAGTAGAAGGGCTGGATAAAAACAGAATTTAGAATACACCTCTGTGATAATATCTGATTGCTGTTCTCTATGATTGTAATCATGTCTGTGTCATTCTTCACATTTAGAGAGACAAGATGGGTGAGCTAATATATTTTATTGGACCAACTTTTGTTGATGAGAGAGAGAAAAGCTTTTGAGCTACACAGAACTCTTCCTCAGGTCTGGGAAAGGTGTCACAGCTAAACACAAAGTCGTAGGGATAGTTTAGCAGCATAAATAGATAGCACATATTCTAAGGGAGCATTCAAGGTGATGTGGACCTTTAACACTCCTGTAGTCTTAGGACACCACACCTACCTTCCTAGAGCCAGTAACTACCCCAAACACACCAAGAAATCTGTTATCTACAGCCAGGCATTTGGATACCACGTGTCATAAATATAAAGGGAAGGGTAAACCCCTTTGAAATCCTTCCTGGCTAGGGGAAAGCTCCTCTCACCTGTAAAGGGTTAAGAAGCTAAAGGTAACCTCGCTGGCACCTGACCAAAATGACCAATGAGGAGACAAGATACTTTCAAAAGCTGGGAGGAGGGAGAGAAACAAGGGGTCTGTGTGTCTGTCTATATGCTGGTCTTTGTCGGGGATAGACCAGGAATGGAGTCTTAGAACTTTTAGTAAGTAATCTAGCTAGGTATGTGTTAGATTATGATTTCTTTAAATGGCTGAGAAAAGAATTGTGCTGAATAGAATAACTATTTCTGTCTGTGTATCTTTTTTGTAACTTAAGGTTTTGCCTAGAGGGGTTCTCTATGTTTTTGAATCTAATTACCCTGCAAGATATCTACCATCCTGATTTTACAGGGGGGATTTCTTTATTTCTATTTACTTCTATTTTTATTAAAAGTCTTCTTGTAAGAAAACTGAATGCTTTTTCATTGTTCTCAGATCCAAGGGTTTGGGTCTGTGGTCACCTATGCAAATTGGTGAGGCTTTTTATCCAACATTTCCCAGGAAAGGGGGGGTGCAAGTGTTGGGAGGATTGTTCATTGTTCTTAAGATCCAAGGGTCTGGGTCTGTAGTCACCTAGGCAAATTGGTGAGGCTTTTTACCAAACCTTGTCCAGGAAGTGGGGTGCAAGGTTTTGGGAAGTATTTTGGGGGGAAAGACGCGTCCAAACAGCTCTTCCCCAGTAACCAGTATTAGTTTGGTGGTGGTAGCGGCCAGTCCAAGGACAACGGGTGGAATATTTTGTACCTTGGGGAAGTTTTGACCTAAGCTGGTAAAGATAAGCTTAGGAGGTTTTTCATGCAGGTCCCCACATCTGTACCCTAGAGTTCAGAGTGGGGGAGGAACCTTGACATGGTGGCATAGTGGTGGGATTAACCTGAAATCATTTTGAGGTCCAGTTGAGATTTTTTGAACTAGAAATACAGATTTTAAAAAGGAATTTTTTTTCCCTTTGGAAAGGAAGTCCAGAAAGCAACTGAAACTGAAAGCAGCTTGTTTTTTCTCTGCTTTGTGGCCAAGCAGAGAAAAAAGGGGATTATCTTTGTGAATTACAGGTTTTCTTTGCCTGGAGGCAGGGTACTTAACTCCTGCAGGGAAATTCAGTCTTCCAACCCAGAGGTTTTTTTTTCTTCCTAAAAGTAAATAGGGGGTGTGTGTTCTACCCATTTGCTTTTTCTTTGAGCTGGGTAAGCAGGTTTCCAAGTAGTTGGAGGTTTTTTGCTTTAATTTGGGCCCAGAGCAGAGACAAGGGAATTGTCTTTTTCTGTAGGCTGACAATCACTATCAGAGAATAGGTATTCTATTCCAGCACAGCAAAATTTTACAGCCAAGTTTTGTTGGTTTATTTCTAAACCTCGGGTGTAAAGTTAGTTAAAAACAGAGAGGTTAGAATGACAAAATCCGCGGCTCGACTACAGCTCGAATTAGCCAAATTTCAGGCTGAGGAAAGACAAAGGGAACATGAAAGACAGATAGAACTCATGCGGCTGAAGAAGGAACAAGAAAGGGAGGCAGCGAGAGAAGCAGAACAACACCAAGCGGCTGCTCACAGGAGAGCTATGGAAGCAAGGGACAAAGAACTGGAGGAGAAGGAAAAAGAGAGGAAGTATGTGGAGGAGATGGAGAAGATAAAGGCTCAGCAGAATATCCCAACAAACCCTAGTAATCCTTCTCCAAGTACCACTTCCAATCCCAGAAAGTTCCCCACCTACAAGGCAGGCTATGATACTGAGGCCTTCCTAGAAAACTTCGAAAGGGCCTGCCTTTGGTACAACATCTCTACTGACCAATACATGGTAGAGCTGAGGCCGCAGCTCAGTGGACCCTTAGCTGAGGTGGCAGCTGAAATGCCTAAAGAACACATGAACAAGTATGAACTGTTTAAATCCAAGGCGAGAGTCAGAATGGGGATAACACCCGAGCAGTCTGGTCGGAGGTTCAGAGCCCTAAGGTGGAAACCAGACATGTCATTTACCCGACATGCCTACCACATTGTGAAACATTGGGATGCCTGGATATCAGGAGCAAGTGTTGAATCTCCAGTAAATTTGCCCTTCCTAATGCAAATGGAACAATTCTTAGAGGGTGTTCCTGAGGAAATAGAAAGATACATCCTAGATGGGAAACCCAAAACTGTAATCGAGGCAGGAGAGATTGGAGCCAGATGGGTGGAGGTGGCAGAGAAGAAGAAAACTGGTCGCAGTTGGAGCGGAGACCAGAAGGGACCACCCCAGACCACACCCTATTACCGGGGGCCGCCCAAAGCCCCACCTACCTCCCAAAGAACCCTCCAGACCCCTTATCGTCCCACCACCCCGTTCTCCAGCAACCCTCCTCGCCCCAGTGACCCGTCAGCTGGACGATGTTTTAAATGTAACGAGCTGGGGCATGTAAAGGCCAACTGCCCCAAGAACCCCAACAGATTACAGTTCATTGCACCGGAATCACACCAGAGGTCCACAGGCCCAGATACCTCCCAGATACCCTTGGAGCGGAGGGAAACTGTGAGTGTGGGCGGGAAGAAGGTCACCGCGTGGAGGGACACCGGAGCACAAGTGTCAGCTATCCATGCTTCCTTAGTGGACCCCAATTTAATCAACCCAGAGATCCAAGTGACGATTCAACCCTTCAAGTCCAACTCTTTCAATTTGCCTACAGCCAAGTTGCCTGTCCAGTACAAGGGCTGGTCAGGAATGTGGACTTTTGCAGTCTATGATGATTATCCCATCCCCATGCTGTTGGGGGAAGACTTGGCCAATCATGTGAAGCAGGCCAAGAGGGTGGGAACGGTCACCCACAGCCAGGCTAAACAAGCCGTGAGGCCTAGCTCTGTTCCGGAAACTTCTATCAGGACCTGGTCAGAGGTGATGGACCCAGACCCCAGGCCAATGTCTGCAACAGCAGTAGTGGATCCAGTTCCAGAGACCCAGACGGAACCAGTCCCAGAACCGGAACCGGCCGAACAACCAACACCAGACCCAGTGTCAGCACTGAATCCAATACTTGCAACCTCAACACCAGAGGGCCCCACCAACCCTGAACTGGCAGCAGCCGATAACCCGACCCAAGAGGCTCAGCCAGAGCCTGAATCCCAACATAGTGCACCAGTGGAGAGCGGTTCACAGTCAACAGACACAGCTCCATCCCCTATATCGCTTCCAGAGGGACCAAGCCTAGGTCCAGAATCCAATGAGGAACTGATGTCTCCAGCATCAAGGGAACAGTTCCAGACCGAACAGGAAGCAGACGAAAGCCTCCAGAGAGCTTGGACGGCGGCACGGAGCAACCCACCGCCTCTCAGCTCTTCTAATCAATCCAGGTTTGTTGTAGAAAGAGGACTTTTATACAAGGAAACTCTTTCTGGGGGACACCAGGAAGACTGGCATCCTCAGAGACAGTTGGTAGTTCCAACTAAATACCGGGCCAAGCTCTTGAGCTTAGCCCATGATCACCCTAGTGGCCATGCTGGGGTGAACAGGACCAAAGACCGTTTGGGGGGGTCATTCCACTGGGAGGGAATGGGCAAGGATGTTTCTACCTATGTCCAGTCTTGTGAGGTGTGCCAAAGAGTGGGAAAACACCAAGACCAGGTCAAAGCCCCTCTCCAGCCACTCCCCATCATTGAAGTTCCATTTCAGCGAGTAGCTGTGGATATTCAGGGTCCTTTTCCGAAAAAGACAGCCAGAGGAAAGCAGTACATACTGACTTTCATGGATTTTGCCACCCGATGGCCGGAAGCAGTAGCTCTAAGCAACACCAGGGCTAAAAGTGTATGCCAGGCACTAGCAGACATTTTTGCCAGGGTAGGTTGGCCCTCCGACATCCTCACAGATGCAGGGACTAATTTCCTGGCAGGAACTATGAAAAACCTTTGTGGAGCTCATGGGGTAAATCACTTAGTTGCCACTCCTTACCACCATCAAACAAATGGCATGGTGGAGAAGTTTAATGGAACTTTGGGGGCCATGATACGTAAATTCGTAAATGAGCACTCCAATGATTGGGACCTAGTATTGCAGCAGTTGCTCTTTGCCTACAGAGCTGTACCACATCCCAGTTTAGGGTTTTCCCCATTTGAACTTGTATATGGCCATGAGGTTAAGGGGCCATTGCAGTTGGTAAAGCAGCAATGGGAGGGATTTACATCGTCTCCAGGAACTAACATTCTGGACTTCGTAACCAACCTACAAAACACCCTCTGAACCTCTTTAGCCCTTGCTAGAGAAAACTTACAGGATGCTCAAAAAGAGCAAAAAGCCTGGTATGATAAACATGCCAGAGAGCGTTCCTTCAAAGTAGGAGACCAGGTCATGGTCTTAAAGGCGCTCCAGGCCCATAAAAAGGAAGCATCGTGGGAAGGGCCCTTCACGGTCCAGGAGCGCCTGGGAGCTGTTAATTATCTCATAGCATTCCCCACCTCCAACCGAAAGCCTAAGGTGTACCATATTAATTCTCTAAAGCCCTTTTATTCCAGAGAATTAAAGGTTTGTCAGTTTACAGCCCAGGGAGGAGACGACGCTGAGTGGCCCGAAGGTGTCTACTACGAAGGGAAATGTGGTGGTGGTGTGGAAGAGGTGAACCTCTCCATGACCCTTGGGCGTATGCAGCGACAGCAGATCCAGGAGCTGTGCACTAGCTACGCGCCAACGTTCTCAGCCACCCCAGGACTGACTGAACGGGCATACCACTCCATTGACACAGGTAATGCTCACCCTATTAGGGTCCAACCTTACCGGGTGTCTCCTCAAGCTAAAACTGCTATAGAACGGGAGATCCAGGATATGTTACAGATGGGTGTAATCCGCCCCTCTGAAAGTGCATGGGCATCTCCAGTGGTTCTAGTTCCCAAACCAGACGGAGAAATACGTTTTTGTGTGGACTACCGTAAGCTAAACGCTGTAACTCGCCCAGACAACTATCCAATGCCACGCACAGATGAACTATTAGAGAAACTGGGACGGGCCCAGTTCATTTCTACCTTGGACTTAACCAAGGCGTACTGGCAGGTACCGCTAGATGAATCTGCCAAGGAAAGGTCAGCCTTCACCACACATCTCGGACTGTATGAATCTAATGTACTCCCTTTCGGGTTGCGAAATGCACCCGCCACTTTCCAAAGACTTGTAGATGGTCTCCTAGCGGGATTAGGAGAATATGCAGTCGCCTACCTTGACGATGTGGCCATATTTTCGGATTCCTGGGCAAACCACCTGGAACATCTACAAAAAGTCCTTGAGCGCATAAGGGAGGCAGGACTAACTGTTAAGGCTAAGAAGTGTCAAATAGGCCTAAACAGAGTGACTTACCTTGGACACCAGGTGGGTCAAGGAACTATCAGCCCCCTACAGGCCAAAGTGGATGCTATCCAAAAGTGGATGCTATCCAAAAGTGGCCTGTCCCAAAGTCAAAGAAACAGGTTCAATCCTTCTTAGGCTTGGCCGGTTATTACAGACGATTTGTACCGCACTACAGCCAAATCTCTGCCCCACTGACAGACCTAACCAAAAAGAAACAGCCAAATGCTGTTCAGTGGACCGAAAAGTGTCAGAAGGCCTTTAACAAGCTTAAAGCGACACTCATGTCTGACCCTGTACTAAGGGCCCCAGACTTTGACAAACCGTTCCTAGTAACCACAGATGCGTCCGAGCGTGGTGTGGGAGCAGTTTTAATGCAGAAAGGACCTGATCAAGAATTCCACCCTGTAGTGTTTCTCAGCAAAAAACTGTCTGAGAGGGAAAGCAACTGGTCAGTCACTGAAAAAGAATGTTATGCCATTGTCTACGCTCTGGAAAAGCTACGCCCATATGTTTGGGGACGGCATTTCCACCTGCAAACCGACCATGCTGCACTGAAGTGGCTTCACACCGTCAAGGAAACTAACAAAAAACTTCTTCGGTGGAGTTTAGCTCTCCAAGATTTTGATTTCGACATCCAACACATCTCAGGAGCTTCTAACAAAGTGGCTGATGCACTCTCCCGTGAAAGTTTCCCAGAATCAACTGGTTAAAATCGTCCTTGAGATGTGGAAAATATTGTTAGTCTTTATGTACTTGGTAGTATATTTAGAGATGCATGTGTCTTATTAACTCTGTTTTTCCTAGAGCTCCAGGAAGAAATCCCAGCCAGTGTTCACCCTAGCTGAGATTTGGGGGGCGTGTCATAAATATAAAGGGAAGGGTAAACCCCTTTGAAATCCTTCCTGGCTAGGGGAAAGCTCCTCTCACCTGTAAAGGGTTAAGAAGCTAAAGGTAACCTCGCTGGCACCTGACCAAAATGACCAATGAGGAGACAAGATACTTTCAAAAGCTGGGAGGAGGGAGAGAAACAAGGGGTCTGTGTGTCTGTCTATATGCTGGTCTTTGTCGGGGATAGACCAGGAATGGAGTCTTAGAACTTTTAGTAAGTAATCTAGCTAGGTATGTGTTAGATTATGATTTCTTTAAATGGCTGAGAAAAGAATTGTGCTGAATAGAATAACTATTTCTGTCTGTGTATCTTTTTTGTAACTTAAGGTTTTGCCTAGAGGGGTTCTCTATGTTTTTGAATCTAATTACCCTGCAAGATATCTACCATCCTGATTTTACAGGGGGGATTTCTTTATTTCTATTTACTTCTATTTTTATTAAAAGTCTTCTTGTAAGAAAACTGAATGCTTTTTCATTGTTCTCAGATCCAAGGGTTTGGGTCTGTGGTCACCTATGCAAATTGGTGAGGCTTTTTATCCAACATTTCCCAGGAAAGGGGGGGTGCAAGTGTTGGGAGGATTGTTCATTGTTCTTAAGATCCAAGGGTCTGGGTCTGTAGTCACCTAGGCAAATTGGTGAGGCTTTTTACCAAACCTTGTCCAGGAAGTGGGGTGCAAGGTTTTGGGAAGTATTTTGGGGGGAAAGACGCGTCCAAACAGCTCTTCCCCAGTAACCAGTATTAGTTTGGTGGTGGTAGCGGCCAGTCCAAGGACAACGGGTGGAATATTTTGTACCTTGGGGAAGTTTTGACCTAAGCTGGTAAAGATAAGCTTAGGAGGTTTTTCATGCAGGTCCCCACATCTGTACCCTAGAGTTCAGAGTGGGGGAGGAACCTTGACATACAACTAAACACAAAGTCGTAGGGATAGTTTAGCAGCATAAATAGATAGCACATATTCTAAGGGAGCATTCAAGGTGATGTGGACCTTTAACACTCCTGTAGTCTTAGGACACCACACCTACCTTCCTAGAGCCAGTAACTACCCCAAACACACCAAGAAATCTGTTATCTACAGCCAGGCATTTGGATACCACGGAATATGCACTGAGGATAAAGTCCAGGATGTTACACCTTAACACACCAAAAACAGCCTTCACCAAACAAGGACACTCCACCAGAGAAATGGATCACGTTGAGGAACAGGCCACCCAACTACCCTGAGAGAACCTTCTTCAATACATATCAACCCACACTGGAAAGTATATGGATATCATCAAACAACTACAACTCGCACTCAATGGGAAATCTATCCGGAAAGAAATTTTTCCTGAACCCCCCCCTTCTGGTCTTCAAACTACCCCCCAAGCTCTCCAAGCTCATCATCAGAAGCAAGCTCTCCACAGACCAGGATGCACCAACTCAAAGAAACACCAGACTCTGCCAGAACAATAGATGCAAAACCTGCAGACATATCTCTACTGCTACAGTTATCAACACACCTTTCAAGATCCATGGATCCTACACCAGCCTATCACAACATGTGGCGTACCTCATCCAGTGCACTAAATGCCCCTATAACAACCAAGTGGGTGAAACCAGATAAATGCTACACTCTTGAATGAACTCACACAGGAAAATGATGAAAGACAAAAACACCACATTACCTGTGGGTGAACACTTTTCACAAACAATTGCTCTATTAGTCCCCATCCTCCAAGGAAACCTACACAACACTTTCAAAAGTTGAGTTTGGAAGCTTAAATTCATAACTTTGCTAGCCCCCACAAATCATGGTCTTAATAAAGACAGTGGATTTATGGCTTATTACAACAATCTGTAAGGCACTAACTCCCCCTTTTTGTGCTATGGCTACAGGTCGGTTAACAGGCCACTTGACCTTGAATGGTCCCTTAGAATATGTGCCAACTACTTATGCTAAACTATCTGTTCAAACTTGTATTTAGCTATAACAATCTGAGTACCTTTCCCAGACCTAAAGATTGGACAAATGACCAGGGATGAGTATAAAAATATTGCTCGAGAATGCAGGAGTGAAATTAGGAAGGCCAAATCACACCTGGAGTTGCAGCTAGCAAGAGATGTTAAGAGTAACAAGAAGGGTTTCTTCAGGTGTGTTAGCAACAAGAAGAAAGTCAACGAAAGTGTGGGCCCCTTACTGACTCAGGGAGGCAACCTAGTGACAGAGGATGTGGAAAAAGCTAATGTACTCAATGCTTTTTTTGCCTCTGTCTTCACGAACAAGATCAGCTCCCAGACTACTGCACTGGGCAGCACAGCATGGGGAGGAGGTGACCAGCCCTCTGTGGAGAAAGAAGTGGTTTGGGACTATTTAGAAAAGCTGGACGAGCACAAGTCCATGGGGCTGGATGCGCTGCATCCGAGAGTGCTAAAGGAGTTGGCGGATGTGATTGCAGAGCCATTGGCCATTATCCTTGAAAACTCATGGCGATCGGGGGAAGTCCCTGACGACTGGAAAAAGGCTAATGTAGTACCCATCTTTCAAAAAGGGAAGAAGGAGGATCCTGGGAACTACAGACCAGTCAGCCTGCCCTCAGTCCCTGGAAAAATCATGCAGCAGGTCCTCAAGGAATCAACTCTGAAGCACTTAGAGGAGAGGAAAGTGATCAGAAACAGTCAGCATGGGTTCACCAAGGGCAAGTCATGCCTGACTAATCTAATTGCCTTCTATGACGAGATAACTAGTTCTGTGAATGAAGGGAAAGCAGTGGATGTGTTGTTCCTTGATTTAGCAAAGCTTTTGACACAGTCTCCCACAGCATTCTTGCCAGAAAGTTAAAGAAGTATGGGCTGGATGAATGGACTACAAGGTAGATAGAAAGCTGGCTAGATTGTCGGGCTCAACGGGTAGTGATCAATGGCTCCATGTCTAGTTGGCAGCCGGTATCAAGTGGAGTGCCCCAAGGGTCGGTCCTGGGGCCGATTTTGTTCAATATCTTCATAAATGGTCTGGAGAATGGTGTGGATTGCACCCTCAGTAAGTTTGCAGATGACACTAAACTGGGAGGAGAGGTAGATACGCTGGAGGGTAGGGGTAGGATACAGAGGGACCTAGACAAATTGGAGGATTGGGCCAAAAGAAATGTGATGAGGTTCAAGAAGGACAAGTGCAGAGTCCTGCACTTAGGACGGAAGAATCCAATGCACCGCTACAGACTAGGGACCGAATGGCTCGGCAGCAGTTCTGCAGAAAAGGACCTAGGGGTTATAGTGGACGAGAAGCTGGATATGAGTCAACAGTGTGCCCTTGTTGCCAAGAAGGCCAATGGCATTTTGGGATGTATAAGTAGGGGCATTGCCAGCAGATGGAGGGACGTGATCATTCCCTTCTATTAGACACTGGTGAGGCCTCATCTGGAGTACTGTGTCCAGTTTTGGGCCGCACACTACAAGAAGGATGTGGAAAAATTGGAAAGAGTCCAGCAGAGGGCAACAAAAATGATTAGGGGACTGGAACACATGACTTATGAGGAGAGGCTGAGGGAACTGGGGATGTTTAGTCTACGAAAGAGAAGAATGAGGGGGGATTTGATAGCTGCTTTCAACTACCTGAAAGGGGGTTCCAAAGAGGAGGGCTCTAGACTGTTCTCAGTGGTAGCAGATGACAGAACAAGGAGTAATGGTCTCAAGTTGCAGTGGGGGAGATTTAGGTTGGATATTAGGAAAAACTTTTTCACTAGGAGGGTGGTGAAACACTGGAATGCGTTACCTAAGGAGGTGGTGGAATCTCCTTCCTCAAAAGTTTTTAAGGTCAGGCTTGACAAAGCCCTGGCTGGGATGATTTAATTGGGGATCGGTCCTGCTGTGAGCAGGGGGTTGGACTAGATGACCTCCTGAGGTCCCTTCCAACCCTGATATTCTATGATTCTATGATAAAGAAGAGCTTGGTGTAGCTTGAAAGCTTGTCTCTCTCACCAACAAAGATTGGCTCAATAAAAGATATTACCTCACCTACCTTTTCTCTCTAATATCCTGGGACTGACATGGCTACAACAACACATTCTTCAAATTTAACACTTCTATACTTTTAAGTTATTGGAGGGACATAACAAAAGCTAAAAGACTTAATAAAAAATGAATAGAAAAACCATAGTACTGCAGGTACTAACAGAATAATACTTTCAACGTTATGGCCATACTGTGTCACCCTCCACACTGCTTAGTTTGTTGTTCTGTAGTTGAGAGAAAAGACTCTTACTTGGAACTATTTTAAAAATTCCAAAGATGCAAACAGCTCACCTGTTCTTGGCAAACATAGGTACAAAGTTTGATTGCAGTTTAGCTTACTACTGAATAATTTAGACACACAATAGTTGCTGATGGAGAGTTCAGGTAAGGGCCAAATTCTGCCCTGTGTAGTACTGTTGAAGTCAGTTGGATTCCAGGGGTGCAAATTAGGGCATATTTTTATCTCCTTTGGGAGGAAGGTGTGCTTTTGATAAATGCAAAGGTTGTGATACTTGTGTAGATGAGTGATATGTGAATTCCAAATCCCAGGATTCACCCCTTTCCCAGCTCTTTCTGCAGACTTGTTCTCCTGAATCTAAACTTTAATTTTTAAAAAGTTGTTTCTAGCCTTCATGTTTGTGAAGAGAGACACCTTAAAAACATGAACCAAGTGAAAACCAATCCAGCATTGTCTTCCTGAGTCTAGAGAGTCTGAAATGATAGTTCGAAGTCATGCAGACTCTTCCTTTCATCAGTTGGGGTGTTGACTCTGAACCTTTAGGATGATATTGTAAATATTCACTCTTAACTATTGTAGTGCTGATCATTTTAGCAGAAACATTCAGCAAATGTGCTTCCCTCACAATTGCCACCTTAGGTACCAAAAGTCCCAGCTGTCCCATATCCAGCTGCCTACTCATCAAGTTTCTTCCCTGGCAGCTTCTACAAGGAAGTTGTGTGTCATCAATACAAAAATTCCGTGGTATACTGGAATCTGAAAATGTGGACACAGCATGAAAAAAATTAAATTTAAAAAGAAAAATAAGTAACACTGGGATTGCGATTGTTCTTTTTATATTGAGGTAGTGCTCAGTGAGTCCCCATCACTAGGTGCTGTTCAAACACAGAGGAAGACATGCTTTCTTTCAGTCTAATTTGAGCGAAGACATAGTAAAGAAGTATGCCAAACACAAGAGGAAAAGGGTAGATGGGTGGGACAGATATTAAGGGGAACACCAATAAGATCATGTGCCTACATAAGCAAGCTAAGTATGTGACATGTTGGTTCTGAATCTTTTTTTTAATTTAAATGTATATATGGGGGTAGCAGTGGGTGAGGTTGAATGGCAGAATGGAGGAGTTAAAAGCAGGAGGAGGAAGGAACTGGGGAATGATGGAGGGAGAGAAGGGGACATGAGCCGAGGAAGGTGGGAAGGTTAAGATTGGTAGGAGGAGGAAGGCTAGCAGCAGAGGCACAGTGGAGGAGGAGTGCAGACCAAACAGCCAGTCAGCAGTTAGAAAAGAGTTCAACTAGAGTTCAGTTTACACAATGTATTCCACCGACATCATTGGTCCGTTGGTGCTGAAGGTGACTCTCCCTGCCCTGCTCATGCTGAAGCTGCTCCGGGATGTTTGTTGCTGGGGAGCAGCTGTGTCTGTCATGGACAAGATGGTTGGCATACCAGAGACATTATGAGGCTGATAACCCAAGGAGAGGCTGTTCTGTCCAAATCTGTGGTGGGCACACAGAGTGATTTGTATTATTCATTTTCATATTTCATTATAAAACCTTTAAGTTCATTTAAAATGAAGCTGATGCAGAATTTCCAGACTGCCACACTAGTGTACCACAGAAAATAGGGACTTTACCATAGAATATAGGTCCAGCGTGCTGCAGAATATATAGGACCTGGTGGATGGTAATACTGCTCTGCTCATATGTGATCTTTTGTTTTGAGTGCAGTGTGAGTGGCAGTTTCTCAGCTTGTGTCAGTTTTATGGCTACCCCGGAATCAATCAGCAACTCCATGCTTGTAGCTGCTAATTGCACAGTTGTTTGGCGGCTATCAGTGCTGCCAGCTTGATGGATTGTGTACACAAAAGTTTCTTCCTCCACCTCATGTGATGCATCTTGATCAGACTCAGTCACTATCTACACAGTCACCCTTTTAGAAATGGTGGTTACTGTTTGATTTTTGTCTTGTATGAAGTTCCGAAGTCTGTTGATTTGTAATGATATGGGACGAGACCTATGTGAATTACTGATTTTTTATTTTTTTTAATGCACGGGCTGGACAGAAAAATTAAAACAAACAGTTTTCATGGTCAACCCAAAACATTTTTTTTCAAAATTTTCATGAACAAAAAAAATTCTACACAAATTCATGAAATGTTTTTGTCAACCTGTATCTGCATTTTCAGTGGAAAAAAAGTTTAGCCCAAACAAATTTGCCCTGCTCTGCATGGACTGTCACTTGACTGACTTCATCCTCATGATCTTTTTTTTTTTCCTCACAAAAGCCACAGGTATTTTTCCTTTTCATAGAGAGCCCCCTTACTTTTAAAGCTATGGTTAGCCACCCATATAGTCAGGATTTTGTCTTTCTAGTAATATTCTCTTTGTTACCCATTTGGAGCTTGTTCAGTTCACCCTTTATTTCTGGGGGCTGGTCTACAGTGCACCAAAGTGCGGACTATGGAGGTGTGAATTGCAGAGTGCATGGAAGTGTTGCACTGTAAGTGCCTCGTGTGGATGCACAAACTAAAAGGTACCTAGTTCATGTCAACATAGTTGTGTTTGAAAGAGGACTATGTTAGCACAAACTAGGTACATTTTAGTTCAAGCCAGCTCTTCATGGGACAGTTACAGGACAACACTGTGATATGCTCTGCAATTCAAACCTCCATAGTCCACACTGAGGCTCAGAGTAGACGTACCCTAGGTGATATAGCTCCATATTCAGTCCTCTGCCAGGTTACAAGAGTTCCATATGAGTGATATCCGTCCCTAGATATTGTCTTCATAATTTCATGGATTTTCAGAAAGCTAATCCTCTTTCATTTCATCATCTTGCTCATAAAATTTCAATATTTTGGCTGTGTCCTCCTATAATGTACATACTCATTCACTGATTAGCATTGTGTGGTTTTGTAGATATAAAGGATTATCTGGTTTGTGATAAAACTCCAGGCATGTTAATCTATACCTGATAATTTTGATTCTGTGCAACTAGCCCAGTATCACCTGTGACTGTTTATAGCAGGGCCACTGACATTAGGTTTGTTCTAAAACAATAGCGCAAACTGTTGTTGCGGAAGTTGTTTTGTTTTTTGATCTGTCCAGAGTGATTCAGTCATATATCACATTTCTTTGAATATACATTTCAAAAACACTGACACAGAGACACTTCACTCATTGTCTTTATTGTGGCATTACCATTTGTTAATTTCTATGCCTTACTTATATGATGTTAACTAGCAGCTCTATCATAAAAGAAATTGTTGCTCCTTTCTTCTGACTCATTGAGTAGAACCCTTTGAATATGCCTATGTGTGGATTAAGGTACTACTCATCAGGAATAAAGGTGGGAGAATTAGATCCTAATTGGGCCAGCTATTACTGGCCAAATTTACCAAACTATGATATCCCAGTTCTCGAACCTGGAGAGTTCCCAAACAGCCACCGCATCCAGCACCCAGTGTCTACTGAAACCTGATGGGCCGAGAAGTTAGTAGGACTAGAGCCGCAGCCAAGGCACCACTCATGGAAGCCCTGATTGGAGGATTGCCCAGTCTCCACTGATTGGTCCAACCACGTTATTTAAGACTGAAGGAGGCACAGGAAGTTGTCTGAGCAACAAGGTGATTTTCTGTTTTGAATGCTTTGGACCCTGCTTGTGCCCACTCTGCTTCTGACTCCTGCCTTCTGCCTTACCCCTGCCTTTGCTCCTGTTCCCACTGTGTTCTTGCTCCGTGCTTGATCCTTGCCTCTCCCCCAGTTCTTGCCCTTCCCTCACTTCCACCATCAGTTATCAGTCTTGGCTCTGACCTCGACTTGCCCATTGGCTCTGGCATTTGGTTCTCACCGTAGCTCTGGCCTTCATCTTTGATTCCTGACTCTGACTTGACCTCTGGCTCTGGTAATTGACAGTTGACTCTGGTACCATCCCTTGGCTTTGTTCCCCAGCCTGGCTGCCTGGTCCACCCACTAGACCTGACTCCTGCTCTGACTACTAGGCCAGTCTATAACACAAACTTGGGTACCTTAATCCATATTTAGGCACTTAATTACTGTAAAAGTGCCCTATTTTTCACAGGCACTGCACATCACTACCATTCTCTTCTTAGTAAATTGCAGATGTTCAGCACCCCTGAAAATTGGGATCCCATAGTATTAGATGCCTAAATATGGATTTAGGTATTGAAATTTAGGCACTCACATTTGAAAATATTGGCTCTTAGTTATACTTGCACTTTAGTCTCATAGGAACAGGCTTGGTCTTATTTCACCTAATATCTTGGCCCCAAAACAGGCACTGCAGGTTACATGGCAGCTCCAGGACCAGAGGAACTCTCAATGGTGATAGTATAATTCCTTGTGTTTTTCATAAACATGATACCACCCTCAACCCAGTAGCTTAGTGCTTCTGTAGTGAAGTCTGTATGAGAGACATTCTTCTGTTGGGTGCTAGCTCTGGGTGTCAACCTGTGTTTCCCACAGCAGAGTGGTTTGATGTGGACACAAGTAAAATGAGGACAGACACATACATGGAATGAAGCAGCAGGCCACAATTTTTATTAAACTTAAACACAGGGGAGGGGCACTACCTGCCCATCACCCACATTTTCCTATATCAGGCATTTAATCAGTTCCAGTGCAGGGGTTACAGGACTCCTTACCATATAACCCATAACATGGGGTAGGCTCTCTTCAGCCTCCCCCCACAAGCCTACTCCCTAGCCTCTCTCTGAGTTCTAGCACCCTCTCCTCCATGAGAAGGATAGAGGGTGCAGCACGGTGGAGATCTCAGCCAGTGAGGGCCACAAGGTCTGACCTCCATTCATGAAGGCTACAAGGTCTCACCCTATCACATGTGCCCAAGGCCCATGACCAAAATTCCAGGTCTTTTATCTCCTGGAATCATTCATTCTGTTCTCTGAACCTCAATAGAAACGAACTGCAACTTGCAACGAATGAACAATTCCACTCCGGTACCTCAGTTAGCTCCTAAGTGCATTACTTAACCTACTGTGGCTTGAAAGTGCTGCAAGAAGGACAAAAAACTCCCTGGTCCTCTGCAGTTGGCTCACGGGGGAAAAAAATCCTTCCTAACTCCCTAAACAGGAAATCATTTAGATCTGTACCATCTGTCAGCTCGGGTTCCAATTCCTAGTCGGGGAGGGTGAGGTGGGCTGCTGAAACAGCTAAAAGAGACTCCACATGGCCCCCCGGATGGATTAAATCCTGGGAGTTGGGAAATGCTGGCCAATCAGTTTCCCTCTGGCCAATGGGGGCAAAAGAGTTTCAGTGGGGGAGAAGCTACCTATTGGCCCTTGTCAAGTGTCTCCCTCTCTTGCTGCTGGGGTTCTCCCCCCTTGCACCACCAGCCCCAACAAGTTCCCCAACCCGTTGATGCGGGTAGGTGGCATCTATCAAAGCTTTCACCTTCTCCTTTGAATGATTTCCACTTGCATTTAAATTTTCCAAGTCACTCCTTCAGTCCTTCACCGCACTGACAGAGTGCAGAAGCTTGTCTCACATTGTATCCTGTTTGTTAGCAGGATTCTCTTTAAGTCCTGGCATAAACAGGAAGGATAGTGATTGATGATTGATTATACCAGCCCTTGATTTTTCTGGTGCATTAAAATTAATCTTCCTATTATTTGCAAGTGTGAACCCAGACTATGATACCACAACTATTGACCTGTGCTGAAGAGCAGCATGATGAATCATAAAGTACCTGATAATGGACTGTCTCCAAGTAAGTTTCTTTTTTTCTTAAGGAAATAAGGCAATATTCATTATAGGGGAAAGAATAAACTATAATTCCAACCATGTAAAAATATTCAGAGCATTCAGAGCAAAGGATGGCCCATTTTCTGTGTGAACATTTTTTTTTCTTTCTTTCTTTCGATTGGTACACTCATTCAATAAATGATTACTGGATTCATTCTCAATGCTCCTTAACTTCATTCAGAAGCTATTTAGTCACTAAGTAATTTTCCAGATTTGTCTAACAGACTTTTATATGTCAGGTGTGCAGTGTAAACACTGGCTCTTTGAGGAAGGAAAAAGAAAAACAGGAAAATCTCTGTCACAGACTTCACTCCTAAACCCTTGTCTAGTCAGCACTTTAACTGTTGCCCAATGTTACACCACAGTGGTGCAACATTTCTCAGATTATCTTGAGAAAGTCTTGGGTACTAGGGATAGATTTCAAAGACTGTCCTGTTTGTGCTGGCTAATGAGAAGTTAAAGATCTGCCCATACTAAGGGTATTTTGGTAACTCCTTCAAGAGGCCTACTCCATGTTTGTGTGAGATTTTAAGACAATGGATCACGCATGGTCTGGTATTGTTTTCTGCCTCCTTTTGTCTCTTTTACTTTCCCTCTAATTAGGGAGGTACAGTAGAGTCAGATGGCTGCTCTCTTCCAGACTTTCCCAATTAGTAGACTTTCCTGGCTGAAAACTGGAATTTCCACTAGAAAATTTTGATTTATTATTTTTTTTCGTAATTAGAATAAAAAGCCAAAATTTCCTGTAGAATACAAATTCTTAAATATTTAAATTTGGAATGATCAAAATTTTTTGTTTAAATTTTGAAAAGGTAAAAACATTATGTTTTAATAGTGTTGATTCATTGTAGCTTTTATATTATATTAAAATATAGGATGTGTTTTATATCTTAAATATTATATAAATATAATTGTGTAATTTTACTGTATTATAGAAGTTGTGACGGGGCAAGGCCAGATGGCTATAGAAAAGTAGTGGGAGATAGATATATTAGCTCCAGGCCAAACAAATCCCTGGTACCAGGTTAAGTGAAATGGAAGCTGCTCCAGGTCAATTAAGACACCTGGGGCCAATTAAGAACTTTCCAGAAGGTAGGGAGAATGCTAGGTTGATTGGGACACCTGAAGCCAATCGGGGGCTGGGTTAAACTAGTTAAAAGCCTCCCAGTCAGTCAGGTGGGGGTGCATGTCAGGAGCTGTGAGAGGAAGTTGTGCTGTTGGAGAGGCTGAGTAGTACACACCATATCAGGCACAAGGAAGGAGGCCCTGAGGTAAGGGTGAAGTGGAGCTTGAGGAAGTGAAGGCTGCTGTGGGGGAAGTAGCCCAGGGAATTGTACATGTCATGTTTCTAAAAGGTCAGCTACCATAGCTGATACTATTAGGGTCCCTGGGCTGGAGCCCGGAGTAGAGGGTGGGCCCGGGCTCCCCCCACACCTTTGCCCCCTGATTAATCACTGAGACTGGGAGACAACCGAGACTGTGGAAGGAAGGATAACTTCTCCTCACCTCCCTCGCTGGCTTATGATGAAAATGGCTTAGTAGACTGTGACCCTTGTCTCTAGGGAAAGAAGGGTTACGCGGAGGGTCACAGTAAGCCTCTGAGGCTAGCGAAATCCGCCAGGAAACGCAGGACCCACGGAGACAAGGACAGAGCTTTGTCACAAAGTCTAAACAAAATTAATCAAAGTGATAAAGTCAAAGTAAAGCCTTTATCTTGCTGAAATGAAACATTTAGTCATTATTAAAATCAAACAAGAAAGTTGGGGAAAAAAATCAACTTTCTCCCATCAAAAATGTAATCAAATTCACATGTTCCCATGATACATTTTGATTTTGACTAAACTTCATTTTTTGACAGAAAACTGTTTTGTCAAAAAAAAATTCAACCAGTTTTACTGATTAGTTAGTTTAGCATCTGCCCCATTTTCACCAAATACAATAGGAAAATTGTCATTTAATTGCAATTTGGGGCTTTTCATTCCCTCTGGGAGCTAAGTTTCCCCTCTATTTGTGGACTGTAAACCTAATCTTTCCATATTAAATTTGTGTTTTGAGATAATGAAAGGTCCTGTTATCCCTTCATTTAAGTTTACATGGCTCATCCCAAATCTTTACTCAGCCCAGACCACTTAGGAGCAAAAAAAAAGCTTCCAATTTCACATGGAGTTTCCAATCTCTTAGATCCAGATTCTGACCCCCTGGCACATTTGAGTAGTATCATAGAGATCACCTTAAGTAGTCTAATTGTCATCAAAACAAGATATACCAGACAAACAAAATTGCAGTTAAAATAGCAGGAGAAAAACAGAAAATTCAGAACTTTCGCAATCACATTATTTATGCAACATCTGGGTGTTTTAATAAATTACTGTCTTTGATTTTTCTTCATTTTCAATTCCTGCTGATGAAAAAAAATTCTTAATAAAGTTATTTACATTCTGCCTCTTTAATCTTTCTTGGATCCAAAGCGCTATTTAAGAAGAAGAAGAAAAAAACCCTTTCCTCCTGCAGCTTTGCTCAATCAGCTTTTACCTTTTTAATTGATGAAACTTTTCATGTTGTGCAGTTCAGATTTCAACATAGCAAGGGTCTCTGTTTTCTTAATCCTCTTTGCTTCTTTCTCAGGGTCCTTAGAGTGGAAAAAAAGTCTTAATATCACTTTTTAGTTAAAATAGATAGGAGCATTTCCTCTCCACTTCTAGCTGCAGGAAAAAGGTTTTCCCCTGGGTATTCTGACTCTCTTAATTATGCTCCAAAATTTGAGTCAGGTTTTTGCTGCTCAAACTAATTTTGCTTTCCAATAATTAGAGATAGCATGGTATCCAAGAAAGTGTTTGAAAATTGTTCTTGTGGTGTGTAGTCAAGAATGCATAACTGCTGCTGCCTAGTGAGGAAAAATGACAAATGCTCAGAATAGAAGATGAGAGAAGCTTAGCAGGAGCAAGATAAAGAGAGGGAACTGCTTTCTCACTCTAGGACTGACTGATCTGCTTCATTTGCAAATATCATGGAACTGCCAGCCATGCCTAGTAGCTATGTGCAGTAAGTGTAGATGTAGTATGTGGCATTTAGTGAAGATGAATTTGCAATAGCAGAGGTTCTCAGTCAAAATTCAGAGTTATTGAAAGATTTTTTTCTCTCTAATCTGACGTTTATGATCAGTAAAAGATGTTGATAATGTAATGGTGGATCTTCAGAGCTCCCTTCTTCAAAGTCCACCCTCCTTTTCTCAGCTCATCATCCATGTGAGAGGGTGCCTCATCTTTCAGTGTTCTCTGAGGTCTTCTGCAGCTCATCCCAATGATCTCACCTGAAGGGGACCCAGTGGAGCCAGCCAATGACCAATGAGTTTCCTGTCAGGGTCGAGAGGTAGTACAGGGAGTCACTACTAGCTGAAACTCATTAGGTGTAGGTGAGCCCATTTAGGCTCAGCACCCTGAAGAAAGGAATGCTGTTCTGAAGGTGTGCACTGCCCAGGAAAAGGAGATGTGGGAAAACGTACCCGCTCCCCAGGGTGGTTTGTACTCTTTGAATGTATTTCTTATAAAATTGCATGGAAGCTGGAGACTTTTGTCAAATTATAGTCAATTTTGGTTAACCAGAACTCCTGCCACAAAACCCTATCTGGACAGGGTGAGTTTGTGTTCCAGGTCAGTCTTATGAGTCAGAGATCACATGTATGAGGTGTTCCATGCTCTGAAAGAGACTTGTCTGGATGGAAGCAAGGAATGGCTAAGCCCTATTCTGTACTTGAGAACACTGGCTCTGGGGAGACTGCATGTAGTAGCTGCTGCTTGTGAGCACATTTGTTTAGCACAACTTGCATCTGCCTGATTTACTATTCTATAGGCAGAATCTTTCCAGCAACAGCTGTCCAGATAGTGTGTCTTGATGACCCCCTCCAAGCACTTCCCCAATATAACAGTGGTTTTAGATCACTTTAATTTTAATAACTATCAGGCCCTCCCAATTCCATCCTCCTTAGGCACAATCCAGCTATTCAGATCTGATTTAGAAAAAAAATCTTTAATACAGTAAACCACATTCTGCTCTCAATTATCCAATTAATTCCATTAAATCTATTTTGATCTTATTTCTGTCAACAGTTCTAACATATTCTGTACCAGGTCAAACCAGCAAGGTAAACTGCAAAACTCAGATTCCTGACCGATAAAATATGCATTGGCTGATCAGCACAGGTCAAAGGTTACAACAGAACTCAGCAGTAGGGAACGATGCAAACAAGGCATTAAGCATTAGGAAGTTACTTTCATTACTAACTAGAGTAAATGTAATTTATGCAATTTGTAACACTTTTATTCCAATTGACAGTTTTCTAATCTGGGTCTGAAGACTGAGATGGGGATGGGAAGTGCTAAGCCAGAAGCCAGTGCAAAGAAACTTTATTTTAAAATATTTGGGAACTTAAAATAGAAATGTGAGGAGTGGGGAGAGGTTGGATACTGAGTTGGAATAAGGTAAAAATGTTAAGAATTTGTTTCACTTGACTCTCTTAGAATGATAAACTGAATGAATAATGACTTGAATTTGAATAGCACCTTTAATTTAGAAGGAACACAACGCTCTTCACAAATGTATCTAAGTCTGTTTTCAGGGAAAACACCATTGACTACTAAAATGCCATCTCTTCTGTAATATTATGCAATTGTTTAGGTCAGGAGATTGAAGGACTAACACCCTGAACCTGATTTGTTTATTGGTTGTGACAAGATTATCATCCACAAATCTGGACTCCCTAAACTCATGCAGACTTCCATTGACTTCAGTGGAACTCTGCACAGGCTCAGAGGTCTGCACGAGGGAGATTGTGGATGCAAGATCAAAGCCTAATACTGTATCCACCTGAAACAGCACAGGAAATTTAGGACCAATTTTACACTATCTGTCTGGTCGGGCTGCTGTATCTGCATGGAGCCCCGTTGATTTCATGAAGTTCAATGAGGGTGCAGTAGTCCACCTAAGCACCTCATGTTGCAAGAATGGGGCTTTAGATCAGCAGAATATAATTTCCCAAATTCACCTTTTGATGAGGAAATTGGGGTGAACACCCCTACTTTTGTAAAAATGTACCATGGAAACTTCAGCTACCACAGATGTTCCTGAACTTGGTTTCTCCTATCTTACAGATGATGTATCCAGTAGCATCGAAGGGCATTGGTTCTGTAGAACACCAGAAAGAAGACTGAGAACTTTCTAACTAATCATTGCCACTTCTACTGCACCTAGCTTCTCCAATATGGACTACCATCCAACTACTGACCAGGTCTGAACCTGATTTGTTTATTGGTTGTGACAAGATTACAGCCTAAGGTAACATAGCTAAAATAAATAGTTTAAAAGTGTTTATATCAAAACAATATCATTCCTGCAGTGCATATATGAATTAATAATTTTTTCTTATTTGAAATCTTAGCTACTTAGTACTTTAGAGAACTGTAGTTTTCCAAAGCCACAGTTTAAGATGGTGTTATTTGCCTTTGAGTAGATAATGATTTGGCTGTTTCAGCAGATGGCTTTTCTTTATTTTTAGACAATTCTCTTTGTAGTTCTGTTTGGGAGGGGAAGGGGATAATTTTCCCCCTAGAAGTGTGTCATTTCAAATTATTGCTCCTTTTACAAATTGTGAGAAGGAACTTGAAAGGACTTAGGAAGATTCACTGAAAACATTTTTTTCCTTCTTCTGGCCTTCTTCAGTGTCTAGACAACACTGAAATTATTGTTTTAAATACATTTTTTCTCCTTGCTCCAGTCATGAAGGGGGGAAACACATTTATTCCTAAAATGAAATTGCTTTTAGGTAGCTAATCGCTCTCCCACAACCAATCTTCAGCTGAGAGAGACAGACAGTTTTGGAGATCTCTCTAAGGTAAACAGTCCCAATCTCTTCTCTCTTAGAAGATGAGTTTGTTCATGCTCTTAATCTTTCTCATTGCCCATGTCTGAACCCCTTCTAATTCTACTATATCTTTTTTGAGATAGGATGAAGTGAATATGGTATTCCAGGCAAGGAGGACTGATTTTATAAATATGGCATCATATTTTCCATAGTATTCCCCCATCCCATTACTTGTGCATCCTAACATTGTGTGTGTTTGTCACAGCTGCTGCACATTGGGCAGAGGTCTTGATTGAGCAATCCACTATGGTGCCAAGATCTTTTTTTCTGACTTGATACACTTAATTTAGAATCTTGCGTTGCAAAGGTTCAAATTATTCCCTCCACACTCAACCTGTGGAACTCTTTGCCAGAGGATGTAGTGAAGGCCAAGACTATAACAGGATTCAAAAAAGAGCTATAAGTTCATTGAGAATAGGTCCATCAATGGCTATTAGCCAGGATGGGCAGGATGCAAAACCATGCTCTGAAGTGTCCCTACCCTCTGTTTGCCAGAAGCTGGAAATGTGCGATAGATCACTTGATTACCTGTTCTGTTCATTCCCTCTGAAGCACCTGGCATTGGACACTATCAGAAGACAGGATACTGGGCTAGATGGACCATTGGTCTGATCCAGTGTGGCCATTTTTATGTCCAATGTGAAAAAATTTTAAAATTGGAAGCACTGAATTTCATCTGCCTTCATTTTGCTCATTCAGCTAGTTTGGTAAGGTCCCTGTGTAGTTCCTCATAGAGTTCCTCACACTTTGAGCTGGAGCTGTAAGTTCCAGCTCAAAGAGACATACTTGTGCTAGCTCTGATTGAACTAGTGCACTAAAAATAGAGTATAGCTGCAGCAGCGGGAAGAGCTAGCTGCCCAAGTATGTAGGCATCCAAGGTACTAGGCTACATTCTATTTTTAGCCCCCCAGCTTGATCAGATATAACACAGGTATGTCCCCTCAATCTGGAATTTACACCTTCAGGAACAGACATACCCATAGCCTTCTCTAGTCTTGGCTGTCCTCAATAATTGTGGTGATCTGTAAATTTTGCCATCTCACTGCTTTTCCCAATAATTGATTAAACAATATTCTTCCCTGTCCAGATCTTTGTGTCACTTCAATCTTCACCTTTTGCCATGATTTAAATTGACCATTTATTCCTATTCTTTGTTTTCTGTCTTTCTGCCAGTTCTATTCCATCACAGTAAATTGCCTCTCACCCCATGACTACTTAGTTTCTTTAGCAGTCTCTTTTGGGAAACTTTGTCAAAGATGATTTGAAAGTCTAAATAAATTATATCAACGAGTTCCCCTTTCCCTGAGATACGTTTTATTTGTTTTGTTGACACTTTTAAAGAATTCTGATAGGTTGGTGACACACTATCTTCCTTTACAAAAGTCTTGCTTGTTAAACTCTCTAATATCATGATCTTCTAGACACTGTATAATTTTGTTTTTAATTATCACTTTCACCAATTCACCAGTTCTGATTCTAGAGATAAGAATTATTCTAAAGAAAAGAATGATATTCAGAGGGTATTAAAATGTGTTTGGAAAAGAATAAAGTTTTTTTTTTAAAAAAAAACAAGTCAATCTTCTTGTTTTTGGGGCAACAAATAATTTTCATATATTGCAGAATTTTATTGCATTTATATGGTGAACTTTTTCTCTGTGAATAACTCAAGCAACCAAAGTAACTGGAGTCTGGTGGCCTCCATCTCAGAAAATTACAAGGCAGTTATGTGTAGTTCAGTGTCACTAGCACTATTACTTACATGTGTAGAATTCTCCTGACATCCCATTTGGTGGAAAGGTACTTTGGTTAATAGTGAAGTGACCCCTGATGCTGAGCTGTAGGTCTCTATTTTTATTACACTCTCTGCGTATTAAAGTTTGTTAAAGGATTCTAGAAAATCAAGGGTGTCGGAGCCTTTCCAAAAGTGGGGGGAGGGCCCAGAGGCTCCTGCCCCCTGAGGCCCCACCCCAGCCTCCAAGGCCCTGACCCATCTCTTTCCCCCAAAGCCCTGCCCCTGGCCAAGCCAGAAGCCAGAGCTGGGGCAGGGAGTCTGCCCTCCCCATCTGTGGGGGTCCCTAATAGCAGCCCCCTGCCTGTGTCCCTGACCCCGGGCCCTCCATCCAGGGCAGGGGGAGGGACCTGCTCCCCATATCTGCCTGCACAGCTCTCCCCGACCAGGCTCCAGCAATGGTGGGGGAGCTTGGAGCTGCAGCCTGGCCATAATAAGATGCACGTAAGGCTGGGCAGCTGTGGGGAGCCAAGGCAGACCCTCCATCTGCTGCAGTGCAGGGGGCTCAAGGAGAGCAGCCCCCGGCCTATGTCCCCACCCCGCGCCCAGGGTAGAAGGAGGGGTCTGCGGTTCCTCATAGCTTACCATGGCCAGGTTGCAGCTCTGAGGGCCGCTCCCCCACTCACCCCAGCCACAGCTGGGTCAGGGAGAGCTGCATGGGCAGCTGTGGGGAGCCAGTGCAGAGTTAAGGACTCTCCACCTCCATCTGCGCTGGGGGATGGGACTTGGGGGAAAGAGGAGGGAAAGGGGGTGGGGTCCTCCCGGGCAAAAAGTGGATGGGCCTTGGCCCCTCCAGTTCTGGCGCCACTGTAGAAAACAGTTATAAAACCATGCATTATTGTGCTGGTGCTAAAAGACTTCCATATATTTATTTCTTTAGACAAACTATTTCATCAATCAACATAACTGTTGGTTTACTGAGCCTTGAAGGCCAATTTGGTTGAAATGTCAAATGACTAATGGAATGGTGTATCTGATGAAATAAATATATGCAAGACTTTTAAAATAACAAACAAAAATTCACTAGATCCCATATTTCCCTCCATCTCCTATTCCATAATGTTTGCCATTAAAATCTTTACCATTTTCTCTTTGTAAGTAGATAGTAACTGTGATATTCACAGTATTCCCTAAGTTAATTGGGCTAAACCCTTAGTCCTGCTATGTATTTTTCCAGAGGTTCTCTGCTCCCCTTTTCTCCACCTAACACTCCTCTTCCTGTTTGCAAATATCACAACCTCCACATATTACTAAGAACTCTGCCATTGACTCATTCCCTGGGTTTGTCCAAGAAATAATTCTCCATACCTCTTTTTCCCTTTCTCTTGAATGGGACTGGTAATACTTGCGCAAGATCTGTAAAGCTCTTTGACATCCTTAAATGGACCATAAGAACAGCCTTACCTGATCAGACCAGTGGTCCACCGAGCCCAGTATCCGGTCTTCTGACAGTGCCCAGTGACATATGCCTCAAAGGGAATGAACAAAACAAGGCAATTTCAAGTGATCCATCCAGTCCCAGCTTCTGGCATTTGAAGGTTCAGAGACAGCGAGAGCATGACGTTGTGTCCCTGACCATCTTGACTAATTCCCATTGATGGATCTATCCTCCAAAAACATATCATATCTTTTTTTTAACCCATTTATACTTTTGGACTTCACAACATCCTCTGGCAATGAGTTCCAAAGGTGGACTGTACATTGTGTGATTAAGTATTTCCTTTGGTTTGTTTTACACCTGCTACCTATTAATTTCATTGGGTGGCCATTAGTTCTTGAGTTATTTCCTATTCTTGTGAATTTCCCACTCACTTTCTCCACACCATTCATAATTTTATAGACTGCCGTCATATCCCCCTGTAGTTGTCTCTTTTCTAAAATGAACAGCACCAGTCTTTTTATCTCTCCTCATATGGAAGCTATTCTGAACAATGCTGTTCATTGTGAGTAGTCATTGTCATCATCATTATGGTCATCCTCGCATTATGGACAGAGAGAAGCAAAGATGCTTGTCTTACAGCTGCTTTATCCTAAACTTACCTTTTACCATTGCAGCTAGGTTACATAACACTCTTTTACCAGGCTTTCTAAGGATCCACAGTGAGGCATTATGCATTTATTCCCTGTGTAATTTCTGTGTAATTTCACAGCTGTACCTTGAAACAAAATATGCATTTATTTTATCCAATCTGAATTCAATCAAGCTGCTGCACGTTGGGACATACTGCCTGTTATCTTTACTGAACATTGCATTATTTGTCTTTTATTTGTACGGAAAAATGGGAATTAATTGTTGAGTACTGGCCTGATAGAGAGAAGATACTGGTTCAGAGAGAGCAATCCCCACACAAATTATTCTGGTGTTGCCTACAAGTAGGCTGGATACTGAAAGAGGCAAAGATGAATAGGGCAAGGATAGGTTAACATTTGACAGAAAACATAGACAACTATAAAGGGTTAAAAGCTATACTTACCTCTTTGAATGGCAAAGGCCCTGATCCTTCATACACTTATGCATATGTTTAAATTTACTCAAGTGAGGAGTCTCATAGACTTCAGTGGAACAACTCACATGAATAAAGTTAACATGTGTTTAGTGTATTGGTATAAATAACAACGCTTTATGATCCTCTTGATAGTCAAAGGATACCAACAATTTATGATCTAGGCAGCGCGAAGACTGAGTTAAAAATCACAAAAGGGTTAAAACCCCTAAAAGCTGTAGACAAAACGCACATCTACATATAAGATATAGCTCCCAAGTCCATACTCAGAAACTAATGGGATCCAGATGCATTTTGCTTTTGGCATTATCCAGAAATAGCCACCGATTAATCTTTTGGCTACATACTATGCTGCAGCTTAGTGTATATGATGAGTATTTTAAAATTCAATAGCATCTAGTTCCACCATGCATCACCTTTAAGCTATTTTTGATAACAGCAGAAACACAGTTCCGATGTGAATTTAAGGTAGAAAGCGTACAGTATATTTCCCACTTAACTTTGAACTTTCATTAATCTAAAGATTTTTTCACTGATGTTACTGATGGCCTCTTTGCATCAATTTTCGTGTATTCCCCTTTCTTCCTCATAAAAATAATGTTATGGGCATATAAATTTGAACAGAAATATTGTTTACATTTAATGTAATCATAAAATCATTTTTCAAGACTGTTTTAATGTAATTACTATATGTATTTGCTACAAAACTTTCAGCAAGTACAAGGATTTAATCTAAAATCAAACACACTGATGCCTCAAAATAATTCTTCTCAGTAACAGCTTTCATTCGTGCTTGATAGCATTATGGCAAACCCTTCTGATTTAAACAATACAAACCATGAGCTAAAATTCTAAGTTTCTTTATGCATTCTGTCCATATTAATGAATTTAATATGCAGGTTCTGTTTCAAGAAAACACAGTCTGAATAATCTGATTCTATATACCTTTTTTTTAAGAACATATTTTTGTGGGTAAAGATTTAATGTCAGACTCTTGAAGGAAGCCAAATTCCCATGGCAGCAGACCACAGGAGGAAAATCAATTAAAAGAATTACATTACTTTTAGCAACTTACTGCTACCACTCATAATGAAAATGGTAAATTATATTTTCAACATGGGTCACACATATCCAGTGACATCTTTAAATGCAGCAAGAGCTGCATCTAGTGTAATCTGCCCCCACATCAGCTACAGTTTTACCCAAAAGAAGGAAACTCAACTGCATGAGTTGCTTTCTGTATTTTCCTTGTTTTTTTTTAAAGAATCAGTTGAGCTGTGTACTGAGCTGATATCAGAGTGTGTCTTTTGACTTTTGATTCACTATTCATGTGAATATAAATAAATATGACTAATGCTTCTGAAAAGCTGAATATATTATAAGCTGTGCTTTCAGTTTGTTTTCTTCTACATTTCTTCCTTGTCTGTTTTATTTGTTATGTGTAGTGCTGCATCTATGTTTTATAGGAACAAGGTGCATGAGGTAATCTCTTATTGGATCAACTTCTGTTAGTGAGAAAGACGAGCCTTCAAGAAATTGGTCCAATCAAAGATATAACCTCACCCACTTTATATCTCTAATATCCTGGGACCACAGCTACAATAACTTTACTTTTTATGTCCTTTTTAAGGTTTATTTTCCTAACCACACAACCCTTCCTTTGACAGGTTTCAGAGTAACAGCCGTGTTAGTCTGTATTCGCAAAAAGAAAAGGAGGACTTGTGGCACTTTAGAGACTAACCAATTTATTTGAGCATAAGCTTTTGTGAGCTACAGCTCACTTCATTGGATGCATACTGTGGAAACTGCTGTAGCTCACGAAAGCTTATGCTCAAATAAATTGGTTAGTCTCTAAGGTGCCACAAGTACTCCTTTCCAACCCTTCCTTTGCAGGTCTTTCCACAAAATGGTGAAATGACCATTTCTTTAATGTCTTGTCATTTATATACTGTAAGCCTATTGATTAAAAAAGCCCTCTAGTAATGATACCACAGCCAACAAATATGGCCTCTGTTGATATCCAAGTATGTCTGTCCCCTCTTCCCCCTCAAAAGCTGGCAGAAGATTTGTCTGTTTATAGGGCAAGATTTTAATGAAGTGAAGACTGAATATATTACACACCTATTTTTATATATGCAAATATCATAATCATATGTGCAAATCTGCATGCAAAAAGGAGCCTAAATGCAGAATTCCTTATGTAATTGTGAGCCTGTTTGTTCATTGAAATACCATAATTTTCCATTCAAATGGAAATTTGTATGCACAAAAACTCCATTTTATCAAGCAATTATGATCACTATACAGCTAAATATATGCCCAGTTTGGGCCTCTGTCCTGCCATCACTAATGCACGTGCATAAATGTATACATATGAGTAGTCCCATTGAAGTAAGGTGTGACTACTACTTTGTGTAAAATTAAGCATGAGCCTACATGTTGGCAAGATCAGGTACATTTTCCATATTCTACTTTTAAAGAAATTACCCAAATAGCCCTACCACTCATAGTACAATGCATCCAGATCATTATTTGACTTGTGGATTACCACACCAAATAATGTTTCCTAATAACTTTCTTCTTCACTTTTTCCCTGCAATGTACTTTGTTAGTTTGTTCTACCCTTTTTGTTCTAGTTAATCTGGTTTTACATACTCTGGCGCTCTTCGCTCTATTGCCAGAGACTAGGCATATCTTGCCTAGTTTTTGGCATTTTCTGTCTTGTGATGTGCCACATCTTACATACTCCCCTGTTCTTTCTGAATGGCATCTCTACAAGTTTTGTTGCAGCACTGATTGCTTTCATGGCCTTTATATTCCTTCAGGAGAATATTTTTGTGTTTGTTTGCCTTTCATTCTTCTAACACTATTTACTTTTTTGTCTGCTCTGTCTTAAACTTCCATGTCTTGGGAAATTTCTTAAACTTGGAGCTATGGGAAAAATTCATCATATAAATTTAGCCTCTTTGTGCTCACAAAATATCCACAAACACAAACGTCTTTGATTTTGTCCTGTATTCATTTGACAAATTGTTCTGTAAATGTTTTTAACTCACAGGATTAATTGCAAATTTCCTATTTGAGTTGTGTTGCTTACTTGAGAGATTGGTCAGACAAGGCACATGGTTTTGTTTCTGTTCCCCAGTTAGGTGACCAACACTCATGCATGTGAATGTAAGCTTCAGTACCTATGAATATTCATGGTCTAGTGTTGACATTTTGTTTCTGTGAACATTTGTGCCGCTATGCACTAATATTTCGTGAAAAGTGAATGCAAGTGCCATGAACATGAGTGAAGGAAATTCAATTAAAATTAAATTGAATTTTCACATAATATTGTTCGTTTTATCCACTGAGTTTTGCATATTTCTTTGCGGCCTTTAAAGCTGAGTCCAGCTCTGAAATACATTTGTGGGGATTTTCATCATTTTTGAATTTTGTGGCCTGACATTAGGAATCTCTCTTTTATCATGTTCTAAGAACTGTCAAATGAGCCAATTGACACTAGCAACCTTACCAGTGTGACTCACTCATCTACAGTTTATCTTCTCCTGGCACCTTCATAGAAGCTTTTCCTGAAAAACAACATGACAAAACAAAACATTTCCAAATGCTCGATTATTTTTTTTTGGGGTCTGGTTTGTCTGCTTCAGTCCTCTCCTCATGTGAGTACCCACAGTTTGACTCAGCCTTCAACTTTTGACCAGCACAACTCAAACAGTGCTTTTTCCCTGCGCTTACCATTTGGAGCCTGCTGAGCCTGTTAATATTAGCTCCTTCCATCAAGCTCAGCTTTCTGTTACATCCCTTGATTCTAAATCCTTATCACTTTGTCAGTCTTCTTTCTTTTAGATGTCCTGCAGAGCAAGCATCCTGTGAGTAATCCTCTGTCACTGCTCTAGTGCTGCTTCCCTCATCCGATTCCTTGTCACTCTGGAAGACTTCCAATTGTATAGTATATATTGCTCTTCTACACTGTGAACGTGATGATGCCCTGGTACCAACACTATACAAAAGTTACCTAGTAGCTCTCCTGATTTTTAAATTCAGCTATCTTTATTTTATCTGTCTGTAGCTTTTAAAGACGGAAACCCAATCTCCTTGTTCAACCATTGGAACCATCTTTTAGGACTTGATCCTGTAAGCCTTTATGCAGTATACAACAGGTTGCCTGCATGCAAGTGGAGGTTAGTCCTGGGCACCAAAAAAGTTAGGCACTTGGTGTAATCTTCTACATTTAAAGAGCCGTAACCTTGGAAGCCTTTGTGCTCCAGGCCAAGTAAGCAGAGCCTACTCAAGGCTGCATATGAAGTTAAGCATTAGCCATCGTATTCTACACTTAAAAAAGATAATTCTCAAGAATACAGAGAAGAAAAGGTGATAGAGCTTAATTAGGATCCTCATTATTCCCATAAGATGCTTAGCTATGTATTGTTATGCTGGGGATTGGGTGAAACCCTTTTGAAGATAGTGGGCATAACTGTTGCCCTTCCTTTAGAATAAATGTAAAAAGCAATTAGGCTTCTTTATGGAATAGAAAGTTGAAACAATAGGCCATATGCAAGACTAGAGTCTTGAGCCGTGAGATTTTAATCCAAATTGAGGCGGGCTGGATATTGTTTAATGGAGCTCTGTGTTTGTGAGGGAGTGAAAAGTGGCAGAAACACCACAGTAGAAGACAGGGAAGGCAGATAGGAAGCCCCAGAGAAGCGTTTGTAGCATGACCCTGAGAAAACGCTAAGAGAGGGAACTTTTTGGACAGAGTGCTGACTGAAAGGGGTTTGGAGGTGTTAGCAAAGAAACCATTTCCCATTTCATTCCTCCTGTATTCAGGGAAACAGCACTTTGTACGCTGTTTGTAAATAAACAGGATTGCATCAGAGATACCTGACTCGATCATCACTCTTTCCCCCTAAAACCAAAACAACGCGCAGGCCCTGAATTTTGGTAACTGCTTGGGTCAAAGGGGATTACATGATTATTACAGCCTGGAATATAGTAGCTGTGCAATTCTTAATACTTTACACTGCTCCATCTTGTCTTGTGGAAATTGGGAATTTGTTGATCTGCGGGGCATGTGCCATGGCTCGTCTATTTTCCTGGTTGTTTAGGCAAGGTTGAGAAACAAGATAATTTCTTCAGGAGAGTTCTTCTTGTATTTGATTGCCTGGTTAGTTGATCAGGTAGTTATGTGGATTGGGGTTGTGATAATCTTAATTTGTATGGTTTATTTGTAAAGCGCGTTGAAGCACCTAGAGGTCTAGAATAGATACTTTTGGTATCAAAAGCAATAAAATAGTTTATATGAACATCATTTAGCCACTACTGACACCATTTCCTTTGATTTTCATTGATATTTCCTTTGATTTTTCCCTTATTAAGAAAGGGCCAGTTCTGCCTGGATGTAAATGAGCACAACAACATTGAGGTCAATGGAATTGTGTGAAGCTTGAATTTGGCGCAGAAAGCCTGATCTCTTGAGTTCGTTGTCTCAGAACTAAGTATTATGACAAACCATTGTTATGGAAATGGTCGCATTTCCCTTTCAGCTACACCAATGCAATCCCACTGAAGTCAACTGAGAGGAGAATTTAGCCTCTTATTGCCAAGGCAGCAATTTTTTCACTAAGCAATCTCAGTAAGTGTCTTCTGAACATCAGCTTGACTGAATTCTATTGGAGTACAATTACACGAATAAACTTTCTCTTTTAACATCTTTCTTTACAAAAAAATATTTTGGCTGGAGATTTGCAAAACAAACAAGTCTAGAACTGGCTTTAACTTACATCTGTACTTCTCCTAAAAGTGCAATTTCCTATCTTTGACTGAAAAATAACAGACTGGAACTGGCATAATTTAAGGTGCAAAACATTTCAGTGAGTGTGAAGTGCCCTCTAGGCATACTGTGTTTGATAGAGGCAGTGGTTCTCAAACTGATTTGATCGCACCTCCCTTCTTTGCATCTGTAGCATTCCCCCACGCCCCCAAGAATATATACGTATTGCCACCCTTACTTCTCTGCTGCTTCTGGCCACGGTGCTGAGTTCAGAGATGGCTGCCTGGCCAGCAGCTGCTGCTTTTGCTCTCCACTCTGCCTTCAGAACTTAATGGCCAGACACCTACTGATCTGTCAGGAGGAATCAGCTTTGCTAGTTATTCGTTGCTGTGATTAAAATGTGTGCAGTATGTTTTTCCCCCTAAAGCTTCTCACACACACCCAGAATATATTCCACACCCCCTAGTTTGAGAGCCTCTGGGTTAAGGTATTGTGCTGTTGTTGTATTCCAAGCCTTAAGACGGTAAGATCTTTGAAACAGATGTTTAGAAAATCTCATCTATAATATTACAGCAGGATACACAGTGACAGCACTATTTAAATGATAATAATTGTAGATGCTTACAGCGAGTTTCATCCAAATGCAATATCGTATAAACAAGAATTTAAGCCATAAAAATGGGAGTTTAAAATAAACTATAATACACCCTTTAAAACAGCACTGCTATTGTTGCTGCTCTATTGTAGTTAATAGGGTATTAGCATTGTCAGTTTTCCAACTTGGATAGATTTTTATGGGTTATAGGAATATGTATATGTCAGAATCTATAGCAGCTTTAAAAAGTTTTTATTGAAGATCATTTTAGGCAGGTCGTGTAATGAACTCAGCTGCCTGCTATTGGAAGAGGTCAGAACTGCTCAATTGTGTACTGCCAGTAGAGTTACTGCTAAACTAGTAGAGTTTCTTCTTTACCCCAAATGGTAAGATTGCGTGCTTTTGGAGGAAGAAAATCTGAGTTCAAAACCTGTTGCCACGAAGTTCCAAGTGTTCATGGCGTGAAGTTTAGTGACAACAATGAAATCTCAGAAAACAACAGATTCGTTATAGTAGATTGGAGATCTGGGCATTTGAGGTTACAAGGATATAACTGAGAGCGGAATTTGGCCTTTTATTTAGGAAATTCTCACTAAAAGAAATACTCTGTGCAGTTAAGATTCTTTTTTTTTGGGGGGGGGGGGAAATCATATTACAAAAACATGAAGTTCCTTTTAAGAAGTAATAAATAGGGCTGACTAGAAAAACTGCAACAAACCATTTTCCATTGGAAGATTCAGTTCTGTCAAAATTGTCAAAATTTGCAAAAGCATGGATTTTTCAGAAGATTCATGTTGGAGAAAATGAAAAAAGTCTGAATCAAAACATCTCATTCTGATACTTCCAGAACTAAACATTTTGATTTTTCCCTTTGAAGTAACTTTTTGGTTTGTTTGAATTTAGTATTTTATTATATATCATCAGGCAAAAAGGTAAAAAGTAAAACAGAATGATTCACCTTTGTCAGAACAAAACAATCTGAAATTATTTTTTTTTCTGACATGTTCATTCACAGAGAATTTCAGAATCTGTGGGTTCTGTTCTAAATCGAAATAAAACAAATTTTGAAATCTCAAATTCCTCCACAAAATGGATTTTTTTCATTTTCCACACAACTCTAGTCCCAATACGGGACACTGTAATAAAGGACTACCCATATATACTGGGAATGTTCATATCTGCTTTCCTGATTAAAGCCACCAACTGAAATCATGAATATTTCATCAATATCTATAAAATGGAGGCCAATCTAACAGTATTGGTGGGTGACATCATTACTGGGTGACATCATTACTGGGTCAGGACCTCTGGATATAGAACCCAGGTTTGCAGAGCTTGGGACCCCTGACATTGCCACCAGAAGGGTAGGTAGAACCACACCCAGGGAATACTGTGGAGATTGGGTACTACAGGAAGTACCGCCCAAAGGGTTCAAAGTGACAGTACCCTCTGATTGGTCAAGTACATTATTTAACCTTGGAGGGTACCCCAGGAAGTTGTCTGGGCGATCACACAGACTTCTGGCTTGCTATGACTCCTCACAATGTCTTGTCTTCTGATTGCCAGTCTCCACCCACGACCTGATTTTGACCCTGACTTTTGCTTATTGAACCAGGCTCTAGCAATTCCTCTGACATCTGCTCACAGACTGCCGTCGTGTGGCTGTCCTTGATGTGTGGACACAAACCCAGCAGTGAGCACTAGGCCAGGTGACCTACCCCCCAGTCCCATACATATTAGTTCAATGTTTCATTTTATTTCTCTTACGTGCACCATGCAACATGTAATTTTATAATATGAGGTTTAGATGCACGTATTTTATGAGCTTTATATGTTGTGCTCCTATAATTATTATTTTGCACAAAATTTAGAAAAAGGCACTTAAAAAAGAAAAAAAAGGAAAATTTGGGAAATAGACTATTCCCTAGTATAGATAAAAAAAAATAAATGACAGGGACTGTAGGAATTGTTAACATGTTCCTGGTGACTTTTTTCCATTACCTTATTGCATTAGAAGAGAATATTTTCTCATTTTATGCTTGTTTTGTTTTTCTTTCAGTAGACACAGTCCTACCCATTAAAGTACCGTGGAAGCTCAAAGCTGGAACAGAGTTGCCTTCATCTCACTCAGTGAAAATGCTTTTGATGTATTTCGGTCTTTATTTGCCTTTAAAATGTCAAGCAAAGCTGTTGCTGCTGTCACTGTGCTTGTCCTTCGCCTCTTTGTTGACCAGCCTGTTCTAACATCCCTCTCTTGTACCTGATGTACATTTTGACCTATATTATCAAAACATAGTATGTGAGCTGCATGCATAAAATGTTTCAGATGCTTCATTGTTGCTCATTGAAATTGGAAGCATGTGAAGGACCAATGTCTGAAAAGTGGGTATAACAGATCTGTAAGTTATACTCCAACATATGAAATATGTGCCTGGTAACTCAGAAGGAGGAAATGGGATCTTGTGTTACACCTATTATAGCAATGACTAAAATGTGTAGGTATGGCTCTGCTATTATTATTTGTTTACCATAGCACCTAGAAGGCCTAGTCATGGGCTAGGATCCAATTGTGCTCAGTGCTGTACAAAACAGAGGACAAAAAACAGTCCCTGTCCAAAGTGCTTACAAACAAAGTATAAGTCAAGCGACAGCACGTGGACACAGACAGATGGGGGAGTGAAGGGAAACAATGAGACTATATTGGTTAGCAGTAATCTTAGCACCCAAGCAGCCTAACCCTTGACCAGTTTTTTTTTTTGTAGGCATCATGGCAAAGAAAGTTTTGAGGAGGATTTTGAACGAAGAAAGAGATTTGGAAGAAAATATATTAAACTGGCAATGAAAATGAAGAAAAACTGAGAAGTGAAAAAAAAGCCCTAAAGCTGTAATAGTTAAAGTTTGTTTATTTAATTTCAGATATTTTTGTTAACATATTTTATGTGGTTTTTTTTAAATATCAGTGTTTGGTGTTGTATGCAGGGTAGTTGTACCTGTGTTGGTCCCAGGATATTAGAGAAACAAGGTGATGAGGTAATGTCTTTTACTGGACCAAAAGCTTATCTCTCCACCAACAGAAGTTGGTTCAATAAAAGATATCTCATTCACCTTGTCTCTCTAGTGTTTGCCGGACAGCCCCACAGCGCAGGAGCGGGAGAGACTGAGGGGAGCTCGCCCCAGCACACCCAAGGCAGCCCCCAGCCATGACACCAGCCGGCCCTGCCCAGCTTCTGGGGCAGAGGAGGCTGCTGCTGCCAAGGGCCTGGCTCCCCGGCCCTATGTGGTGCCCAATCACATGGTGCCTGATCTCCCTGCCCAGCACAGCCGGTCCTGCTTCTTGGGCCGAGCAGGAAGCAGCATGGAGCTCGGCCGTGGCTGCTGAGTGAGGTAGCATTGGATCAGCCTCTGTGCGCGGGGCCCTGGAGCGGCTGCCCGGATGGCTGTGCAGCGCAGGTACCAGCCGCAGCACGGCCCCTGCCCCAACACAGGATACAGGGCCCTGCAGTCCTTCCATAGCCCAGTACCCCCCCAACGGCACTGCTCCATGCACCCCCCTCCATGCACCCCCTGAGCCCCTTCTCCAAAGGCGCTGGCTCTAGGATTTTTGCTGCCCCCAAGCAAAAAAAAAATGTTGACTGCTCCTGCTTCTTTTCATGCCAGCCCCTTGCTCTGCCCCTTCCCAACCCCTTCCCCAAATCCCTGGCCCCGCCTCCTCCCCCAAGCGTGCCGCATTCCCTCCCTCCCTATTGCTTCCTAAGGCTTCCCCCCGCAACCTCCCCCCCAGCTCACCTCCACTCCGCCTGCTTCCCTGAACACGCCACCACTCCGCTTTTGCCCCCTCCTTCTCGGGCGAGGGAGAGGTAGCATGTTCAGGGCATGCCTTCCAGCGGTGTCTGGGACAATGCTTCTTGGACTTAACAGTGCCTCAGTTAACATTACTCTACTTTGAAAATATTATTCTGTAATGCACATGTCAGTTTCCAAGAGTGAGTTCCATTAGCTGTCAGGATGTGTATATCCCTCTACGAATGTCATCCGATACAAACCTGACTGTGAGTTTCTGTTGTCTTTATTTTATTTTCTTCTTCCCAATATTATGATGAAGTTTGAATAAATAGACGTCTGTGTCAAACATTTCCATATTCTGTGCCTTTTCATGTGGTTACTCAATACTGTTTCCAGAGATGATGATAAAATCTGTATAACTACGGATGCTGAAAGATCATCACTGCAGGGGAAAAAATGATCATCTGACAAAGATTTCACTGTATACGGTCTCATTTTGGATTGCAGCCAACTCTTTGTTGGCAACGTCTACTCATTAAGAGATTGATCCTGCAAAATGTTTAGTGCTCTGGCCCTGATCCAGACAAGCACTTAAGCACGTGCTTGATTTTAAGCAGATGAATTGGCACATGGAAATCAATCTGTTTAAATACTATTCAGGTGTTATATTGAGTTTGTTTAAATCATTAATCAACAAGACATCAAGTGGTCAAGCTCAATTGGTTTATTAATTAAAGATTAGACATCTAAAATTAATCAGCACGATACAGAAAGAAAATACACTCACCAATCTGGGGTCCAGCACCTGAAGCCCACGATGATCTGAATTGCTTCACAGTTTTATGGGTATTATAGACCACTTATTTACTTGTTTCTACACTTTGTCATGAATTATGTAACTAACATTGTCCAATCAACAGCAAAATATGGTTGCTGGGTCTAGTGTGTGGGTGCTGTTGCTGGCCTGTGATATACAGTGGGTCAGACTAGATAATCTGGTGGTCCCTCCTGGCCTTAAATTCCATGACTTTATGACTCCCCTTTCCCCCTCCCCTCGCCCCTGGTTGAATTGATCTGGATGTGCAATACAATAATCAAAAGCTTATGATCTGTAGATGGCAAAAGTGGCTTTGTTTTATCAAATCAGCCAGCTGGTAACTAACTGGCATCACCAATGGAGGTCATTATGTCTTCTCACTGGAAGACTGTTTGCTTCATAAAGCTCACCAGAGCACAAGTTTCCTTAGCAAAACCATAAAAAGCTTCCATGTGACTTTTAATAAGTGAGATTTTATGTTATCTCATTCTATTTCCTTCTGTTAATTAATACAAATGGAATTTTATTTTCTCAAGTACACTGAGCTAAGAAAATTCAACAACAAATACTTTAAAACAGTCTCAATATTGGCATAAAAACAGGATGTGACAGAATAACCACAAATGACAAGAATTGTTAATCAAATAATTTAATATAAGACTAACTAGTTTGTTATAATGCCTTGGGGAAAATGCAAGACAATGTTTTAAGATTCATACTACACTAGTAGTTGCTGTACAAGTCCGGTGGTTTATAGCTTTGCTTTTTTTATGCCTCTTTGTTTTGTGGTAATTGGCTTATTGTTATTTACTGATGGCAGTTATAGGTTTTATAAATTTCCATTTTCCTATCTTCCTTAATTTACAGAGACTAACAAGACTTGTGTTCACTGAAGATAACACAAATACAAACAAATTAATATTATCCTATTTTAGGGTGGATAAAAATCAATGATTTTTTTTTAAAAAAAGCAAAAAAATCGTTTTTTATTTAAATTAGATTTTTTGATAAAATGCTTTTTGAGGGGAAAAACCTATCTAAAGATAATTTTAAGATACAATGTAAGATAAGATAATTATAAGATAGATAGTTATAAAATACATTATAGCTCAAAGATCTCTCATCATGGAATAGGGATTATAAATTCTAATTCTATAGTATGAGACAATATATTAATGTAATGTTTAAGAAAAGTTTTGTAAATGAGTTCCAATAGTTCATTGATTAGGGACCCAATCTTATGGGGTTCTAGGGGCTTCTGTATAGATTATTTAGGTTAATCTTTCTATCTAGCCAATGGGACTCAGTGCTTAGTCTAGAAGATACCATCAGAGATGCTTACTTTTGCAGTTCTCAAACTGTGGATTTGTGTCTCCAGAGATAACCTGTTTGTTAAAAGCAAAAATGTTTTAACATAAATAATATAGAGAGGTGAGAAATAACAGACGTCAACCCTATTGTCCCTCTGCAAATTTGTGTACATAGAGTCAATCCCTTACCTCTCTCTGAAAGTGGAAAGCTTCAAAAAGTTCAATGAATAGAAGATGGTTGGGGGCAGAATAGATATGGACAAGGAGAAAAAGTCTGGAGGTAAATGTGAGAAGGGAGGGACAGGCAGTAGAAACAAAAGTGAAACTGTTTGAGCAGCATATTCCAGAAGTCTTGAGGTCTTTCTGAGTGTAGCCTTCATTGATTTGAGATCTACCATACCATTCTCTCACTAGAAGGGAAAAATCTATAATGGCAGCAGGCTGTAAAAGAGACCCAGTTTGGGAATAAGAATTATTCAAGAAATCTATGTTTGCTGATGATGTTTTAAAGAAAGTCACACCAGTGAACTGGTGGAAGTCACTTAAGCATTTGGATTCAGAGACTGTTGAAGTGATAATCTCACTTTAAACAGCAGTAGCTTCTTCTGCCAGTGTAGATAGAATATTTTTCTTCTGTTGGACTAATTCATTCCAAATTGAGAAATCGTTTGGGACCTGAAAAAGCAGGAAAGGTTGTTTTTCTTTTCCAGATTATGAACAAAACAGGAAAATGAAGGTGAAGACAACTGAGTTAGCTGCAGAAGTCAGTATTTAAGTTTCTCATGTTGACCTGGCTGACATAGTTGATTTAATTTTTGTTTGTTTGTTTTTTTTTTCAATTTCATTTAACTAATTTTAGTTAAATACAATTTTAGCTAAAACAAATCTGAATTTAAAAAACTTGAATGTTTAATGAAATTCAAAAATTCATATGCTTGTTTTGTTAAAATATTATATATGTTTGCTGTTGAAGAAAAAATCCAGAATATGTAATGTTGTTGTTTTAGTTAAATAAAACAATTTAAATGTCTGTCTGGTGATGTTCTCCTCCTAATACAGAATGGCAAGAAAATCCTCCAAATATTAATGATTAACCTGTTGAATTGGAGATAGTTCACTTCCCAATGACTTCATAAATATCTGCTTCAATTACATTTGGTAAATGAAATAACCAAACAATCATTCATTTTCTGATATAGCTGTAAAACTAATCTGAAAAGTTTTCAAAATAAATCACTTTAAAAATGTATAGTGTGTACCTTCTAAAAATGAAACCTACATCTACCTGAGTCGTGAAGAATATGTATTAAGGTTATAACAAGCAACAAGAATGCACTTTTATGTAGAAATCCATGATTAAATCAAGTCTTCCCAACTAGTGATTTAAATCAAATCCACCCTGTCATATTTAAAATTTAGTGGCAACACAACATTTTAAATACATGAGAGGTACTCTGATACTACAGTGAGAGGGGGCAGATAAGTACCATGATTAGCGAAAACGAGAGAGATTAGATAAATTCATTTATCATTTAAATTATGATCCCAGTATTTTCTAAATTTTCCATATTTTTCTATTTAGATATTATGCATTTACTGAGTTGAATGATTGCATGGTTTATAAGCTACCTTTGATCACATCTTAAATTGACAGCGCTGCTGATTTTGTAAACGTGGCAACCTCTGCATCACCCCATCACATCCCGTCAGAGAAAGAGAAAGGGAAGAGAAGGGTGATCATACTTGTCCACTCATCAGCACTTCAAAGAATCTATACTGAGCTTATCCTGAAGTTTAGTTGAAGTTTGTTAGCTTAGAATAGCTATTAAAAGCTACACAACACACAGAAAATCATCCAGCTAGCTAGATTAAAATCCTTTATAGATGTCAAAATACTGAAAAAACACAACTGATTTAATAATCCCTTACCACCAGCGGGTCCTAGATGCTTGCCATGAAAATGTATTACCTTTGTTGCAGGAAATACCAGCCAGATCCTATTAGTGTTAAGTAAGTGAATTTCCAGGACTTTCAAAACATTTCATATCTATATCTTTGACTTTTTATTTTTTAATAAAAAATATTTTGCAGGCATTGAGAGAATTTCTCTAGAGTGAATTAGAAAAAATATTGGAACATAGGACATAAAAACTGATATGCTAACAAAAAAAAAGTGATAAACTGTTCCATCCCACTAGACATTGATGATTTGCTGCCCTTGTGGGACAAGGTATACAGAAAAGGGGCTTGGTTCACTTCCAGATGGTTTTTGCTGGTGAAACCCAGGGTGTAGGATTCCTGTGGCAGAAATTTTACCTAGAGGTGGGTTGCAGCTGGTCAATCCACCCATAACTCCTGCTTTGCTAGGTGTCCAGAACTGGACTCACTGTTATCTCAAAAAAGCACAGCAAGGATGAGACCAGCACAGTGATTCTTTGGGCAGCTCCCACTAGCAGGGTTTTTCTGCAACCCTCATTCAAATTTAAAGAGACTTTTCACTGGCAGAATCACTCAGACGATGGGAGTGCAAACAAAGTCTGCCCTCTCTGGGGTACTCACTGACACAAAGGGTGCAATTCAAATCAACATGTGCTAGTAGTGATGACTGTATCTGTGGAGTGTGTAAATTCCAGTTTTTGAGCAGAGGGTTAACTGGAGTCTGGCATTGAAGAGCCTTGCCATTAAGGAATGGGGCTGGGCCCAGCTAGTGAGCTAAGGAACTGTATACAAAGGGAGAAATCTCTTTTGTATTTAGATATTTTGATTGCAAGAAGTATTATTTCTTGGTTTAGTTGGAATTCCTGCTGCAGAAAGCCATTTACTTTGCATTATTCTGTTGACACCTGAATCATTTTCAGTGCTCGTGAGTGATCATTTTAACTGTAGCCAATGGAATCAATAGATAAAGACCCTCTAATATAAATGGAGTATTAACCTTCTGAACACTGACACTGCTCATGTGACTGGAAAGCGATTTCCAGTTTCCTGCCAGCAATCATAGTCTAGCCATTCTTTCTTCTGTCTGCCTATGTGTGGGCCACACTGAAGTCAGTAGGAGCTGCTGGGTGCTCAGCACTTTTGAAAATCAGGCCATTCATTTAGGCACCTAATTATGGACTTGGGAGACTAATTTTAGGCAACCATTTTTGACAATCTTGGCAGAAGTGTGTTGACACCAGCACTGTAAAAACAATCTTTCTTATGGGTAACAGCAGTAATCCAAGCAACATTTGTGAAGGTTTCAGAGTAACAGCCGTGTTAGTCTGTATTCGCAAAAAGAAAAGGAGTACTTGTGGCACCTTAGAGACTAACAAATTTATTTGAGCATGAGCTTTCGTGAGCTACAGCTCACTTCATCGGATGCATACCGTGGAAACTGCAGAAGACGTTATATACACAGAGACCATGAAACAATACCTCCTCCCACCCCACTCTCTGCTGGTAACAGCTTATCTAAAGTGATCATCAAGTTGGGCCATTTCCAGCACAAATCCAGGTTTTCTCACCCTCTGCCCCCCCTCCCCCCAACTCACTCTCCTGCTGGTAATAGCCCATCCAAAGTGAAGTAAATAATAATTGGGCAGGGCATGCAACAGTGTCAGTTGGTGGAACAGAAGTTTACTACAAAGTGTAATATGTCTGCTCTGAAGAAATACAAACACATGGGCACAATGGGAATGCAAGATATCAGCAAGGAGAGAGGGGTTTAGCATTTTTAGGGTTTCTCTACACATGAAAGTTAATCTGGAATAAGGTAAACTGTGAATTTAAAACAGATTTACTATTCCCAATTAAACCTCCATATGCTGATGCTCTTATTCTGGAATAAGAGTGTCTTAATTACAGATGAGTTTAATTCAAGTGAAGGGAAGACTGTCATTTTGTATAGAGGGACTTTGATACCACAGACGGGGAGGACTACAGTGACCTGGCTGGAGGGCTGAGTCACGAAAGAGCACCCTGATTCCCAAAGGAAAAGAGAGATCACAGGGAGAGGAACCGACAGAAGGAGGCATGGAACCTGTGAAGAGCTAATCCCCAAAGAAACCAGAAGGAGGTGCCCTAGTGGTGAGTGGGCCACATGACACAACCTAAAATCAAGATTGCAAGAGCTCAAAAAAACAAAGAGGAAAAGTCCAGAAAGGACCTGCCTTGACAGAAGGCCTCCTTGGCATTGTAGACATTTAGCTAATTACAGGACCATTTAACTGATTATCTTAAGCTATTTACATTTAATTCATCTGTTTTCTAATTCAAAGACTTCAGTAACAAGAAGTCAATGATACATCAAGTTATGAGAACAATGCATCAAAACTAACCTGCTTTAGCTGATTAAGTACACTGAAAGGAGAGTATCACAGCCTTCAGCATATCAAAAGAGATTAAGTCTTTTTTCATTTTCTCATCTCTGTAACATTGGGAAAAGAAAAAAGTTGTCAGTTAACAAAACTTCTAACTTTGATAAAACTAGGATTAGAAAGAGTATAGAAACATTTTGAAAATTAACATGTTAAGAATACGGTAACAAAGGCAGCCTTAGGTTTCATAGAATATCAGGGTTCGAAGGGACCTCAAGAGGTCTTCTAGTCCAACCCCCTGCTCAAAGCAGGACCAATCCCCAACTAAATCATCCCAGCCAGGGCTTTGTCAAGCCTGACCTTATAAACTTCTAAGGAAGGAGATTCCACCACCTCCCGAGGTAACCCATTCCAGTGCTTCACCACCCTCCAAGTGAAAAAGTTTTTCCTAATATCCAACCTAAATCTCCCCCACTGCAACTTGAGACCATTACTCCTTGTTCTGTCATCTGCTACCACTGAGAACAGTCTAGATTCATCCTCTTTGGAACCCCCTTTCAGGTAGTTGAAAGCAGCTATCAAATCCCCCCTCATTCTTCTCTTGGACTAAACAATCCCAGTTCCCTCAGCCTCTCCTCATAAATCATATGTTCCAGTCCCCTAATAATTTTTATTGCCCTCTGCTGGACGTTTTCCAATTTTTCCACATCCTTCTTGTAGTGTGGGGCCCAAAACTGGACACAGTACTCCAGATGAGGCCTCACCAATGTCGAATAGAGGGGAATGATCACGTCCCTTGATCTGCTGGCAATGCCCCTACTTATACATCCCAAAATGCCATTGGCCTTCTTGGCAACAAGGGCACACTGTTGACTCATATCCAGCTTCTTGTAACCCCTAAGTCCCTTTCTGCAGAACTGCTGCCTAGCCATTCTGTCCCTAGTCTGTAGCGGTGCATGGGATTCTTCCGTCCTAAGTGCATGGGATTCTTCCGTCCACTGCACTTGTCCTTCTTGAACCTCATCAGATTTCTTTTGGCCCAATCCTCTAATTTGTCTAGGTCCCTCTGTATCCTATCCCTACCCTCCAGCATATCTACCTCTCCTACCAGTTTAGTGTCATCCGCAAATTTGCTGAGGGTGCAACCCACGCCATCCTCCAGATCATTAATGAAGATATAGAACAAAACCGGCCCGAGGACCGACCCTTGGGGCACTCCACTTGATACCGGCTGCCAACTAGACATTTAGCCATTGATCACTACCCGTTGATCCCGACAATCTACCCGGCTTTCTATCCACCTTATAGTCCATTCATCCAATCCATACTTCTTTAACTTTCTGGCAAAAATACTGTGGGAGACTGTGTCAAAAGCTTTATTTGCTGACTTTATTCGCTAAAGTCAAGGAACAACACGTCCACTGCTTTCTCCTCATCCACAGAGCCAGTTATCTCGTCATAGAAGGCAATTAGATTAGTCAGGCATGACTTGCCCTTGGTGAATTGAATTGATTTGCTTCAGAATTGATTCCTTGAGGACCTGCTCCATGATTTTTCCGGGGACTGAGGTGAGGCTGACTGGCCTGTAGTTCCCAGGATCCTCCTTCTTCCCTTTTTTAAAGATGGGCACTACATTAGCCTTTTTCCAGTCTCCGGGACCTCCCCTGATCGCCATGAGTTTTCAAAGATAATGGCCAATGGCTCTGCAATCATATCTGCCAACTCCTTTAGCACTCTCGGATGCAGCGCATCCAGCCCCATGGACTTGTGCTTGTTCAGATTTTCTAAATAGTCCCAAACCACTTCTTTCTTCACAGAGGGCTGGTCACCTCCTCCCCATGCTGTGCTGCCCAGTGCAGTAGTCTGGGAGCTGACCTTGTTCGTGAAGACAGAAGCAAAAAAAGCAGTGAGTACATTAGCTTTTTCCACATCCTCTGTCACTAGGTTTCATGTTAACATTTCTTTATTTTGATTATCAGTCTGTAATATTAGCAAATGTTGGAGGCTTGAACTACAAAGTAAGCTTCAGTCTAATCAGTCTTACTTAAGGTACCAACATTTGGGAAAAGGGACAAGTACAGGTGTTTGAACATTTCAAAGTCAGTGGAAGTGTGTGTGGGGAGAGGAAGGTGGAGGGGATGGTTTTTAGATTTACTGTGAAACAGTTATTCTCCTGTGAATTCTAAATTCCCTCTTTACTAAGGATTAAAGGCATAGGTAAATTCTGTATGTACAGCAGTTGACAGTTCAAATGCTTGGAAGCTACTCTCTCTGTGTGTTTACTTTTCATTCTGTGTGGGGAAAGCCAGCCATATGTGGTGCCTATCTGGAGAGCAAAGAGGGCTCAATCTAGCAGACTAGACCATTCCCCAAATAAAACCACGTTGCATGTCCTCTCCTTCCCTTCCAGGGGACTGCGAGGCAGCCAGCCAAGGAGACCAGGTGGAGTCCACACAGGCATAGTTTACCAACTATACCAGTCTGCCCATGCAATCTTTAAACTCTGGGGGAATTCCTGACACTGAACAGTCCGAAACCTTGTTCTTGAAAGGCAATTTCCCAGACTAACAACAGTCATTAAACAGGACTTAAAGCTGTAAACATTTATCAGTTATTTTGGGTGGGCAAGGGAGCTTCAGCAGAACATAGTGTATCAAATCCTGAAATCTTTGTTATCTTCTTATTTGGGCAAAATTCTACCTGAAACCAATAGTCCTGTATTTTTGAGCACACTAAGTTCTTTTAAAGTCCCCCACCCCATTTTTTTTTAAATATAGATACCTACCTTAACTCTAATTTAATGAGTTTTTACTTGGAAATTCAGGATATAATTTTCACTGAGACATTAAATGTTATAATGATTTAATTAATTGTATTGTGGTAGCACATAGGAGCCTCAGTCATAGACCAGGATCCCATTGTGCTGGGAGCTGTACAAACACAGAACAAAAGGCAGTCCCTGCCCCAAATAGCTTACAGTCGAAGTCGCACTGTTGAGCCCGATGATAAGGTTGAGCGAGTGCAGCTGAGAGGCAAGTCAGAGCCCAAAGGAAAATATGTATGTCATGATAGTTAAGTTTCTACATTTCCTAGAAAAAGAAAATGGCAACATCTTGCACTGTTAGCCTGCCACCATTGACCTCTAGTTTAGTTCTCATTCCAGACATGCCCCCAAATCTGAACAAATAAAATTGATGTTAAAAAATTCAGTGAGGAACTAAGATGTGTGTGTAATAGTAGTTCCCAAAAATCCCACTGGGTGCCTACCTGCAACTTTAAGCATCTAAATACCTTTAGAACTCTGTCCCAAAGAACCTGGTATCCAGACACACTAATCTTTCTGCACTATGGAAAAATAATTTTCAGTGAACTACTGAAAATGGAAGGCTTTTATTAACAGAAATCTGGCAAACCTGAATCTATACCTACATATTGTTTCTGGAACTTAACTGAAATATTTAACTGTGAGAAATAAAAACTGCTTGTTTGGCCCCCAAATCCTAAAAATATTTAGTATGTAAAAGTTACCATTTTTTTTCTTGTCCTTCATATTTAATGTGTCTAGAGAGAGAAATACACATAATCACTGTGACAGAATTTTGGTAATAATAGCAGCCTAGAGATGGCGATTTTTGTATACATTTAAAAATAAACAGAGCTGTATTAATACCCAGGGGTAAAAATAATAAGTGGACAACTTGTTCCTATCTTGAACTAGTTAATTATTAGATTTTATATACAGAAAGTTTTACAAAGTGTCCCCACCTTCTGATAAGTGTTTTTTTGGGATCACCCAATAGCCCCACTCAATACAAACAAGTTTTCTTGTAGTGAATGCCATGCAAGCAAATCCCTGCACCTGTGCAGAGCCCCAGTATAGTCAGCTGGACTCCCAAATGGTAGAAGGGTCAGTTTGCTCAGGACCCATTGTGCTATTAGGGCCTAATCTTTCATTTTATACTCTAATTCACTCTGTTCTACAAGGAATGTTGTGTTCTGTCAGGCAAATACCAACATAAAAATCATTCCTTTCCTGCACTGCAGAAGGACTCTTAAAGGGCCAGGACTTGAAGGCTGGGATTATCAGAAGTGCTCAGCATTAGCCTAACTCTGCTCCTACTGAAGTTAATGAGAGTTTTACCACTGACCTCAGTGTGAATGTAGCTAGGCCAACATTTAGCATTTCTGAAAATCACACCTCAAGTTTTTTTTTTTTTTCCAGTTTATGATTTTGAGTAATTTTCTGACTCACATCACTATTTTGCAAATTATCAGGAGTGAAAAATAAAGTGAAGGTAATTATTTGTTTAAGGCATACTTGCCTCTAATTACAGCCATCTGATTCCTTGTTGCAGCCAAATTTTGCTCTTCTCATCTTTCCAAGAGGAAATAATTTTGCCCTGGTATATATCAGAATCCTTCTGTTCCCAGCTAAATGCCCTCCCTTCTATCTTTTCATTAGGTCTCCCATCACTGTGGTAACTGACTGCTTACTACTTAATCTACAAGTCAAAAACTCAAACAGAAAAAAAAGAGGCTCGAGAAAAAAAAAACTAGATTCTAATCAAATTAAAATATTAATTTTGGTGAGGTCTCTATTCTAAAAGACAATATGGCAGGAAAGGTCTTAATAGTCTAATAGTTTTAATATAAGCTATAAGTTCACCATGCAGAAAAAAATGGATTTGTGATTTTTAGAGAATCTAGTGAATGTAAAGAAATGTATAATAGATATTCCTGCCTCTAAAGCTTGACCGTTTTATAAGTTAAATGTTATTTTTAATAAATTGAAATGTTACTTTTAATAAACATTATGATAGTGTCACTGTCAGAAAGCCATGAGAGATAAATCTGGATGTGCTAAATATGGCCATGAGCTTGCACTGGATCTGTTCAGACTATCCCATGTCTTTAGTGGGCCTCTGTGGAGGTATAAGGGTCTACACATGGTTCCAGTTTAGAGGCTGCTGTTTGGAGGTGTTAGCTGGACTCCATTTAAACACACTTTCAATCTAAATTCTATTTTTAAAAGAAACTGTGGTTTGCAAATATTATACATCTTTAATTTTCCTATTAACCCACTGATGTAAAATAAATTCTTTCATTTTGCATTAATGCACTTAACAAGCCCAACAAAAAACAAAACAATATGAAGTTTGGAAGCCAAGCCATTTTGATAAGCCATTAACAAGAGTATCAAAAAGTCAGTAGCAAGTAAATGTTTTTAAAACATTATCATTCAAAGGTGTCTTCTGATTTTCCCCTCAAACTTCACTGAAAATTTCAACCTCGGTTATAATGTATCATGTGGAATTTCAGGAGGATCAGTTTGTTTGGGGAGAATTTTGGGGATCTACTTTGTAAATCCAGCTTGTAATGGGCAGCCAGCTTTGCCTCTAGCTATGAAGTGGTTACTGTAGCTCCATAATATTACTTTAATGCTAGCCAATGTTCAGCAACACCCAGTGCTCATTTGAGTCAATGGGAGTCTTTCCATTTATTTCAATGGGAAGTTGGAAGACTTCTAATGTCTGCTCCAAAGAGCTTAATTCTAAAAGAAGAAACATGTGAAAGACAGGTGACTGCATACAACATAGAAGCAATTTTTTTTTATACAACTTGTGAAAAAAATACTATGAAAAATAAATTTGTATATGCTTAATAGTTGATACTAAGCCCTGGTCTACACTAGGAGTCGGGGTTGAATTTAGCAGTGTTAAATCGATTTAACCCTGCACCCGTCCAAACGATGAAGCCTTTTTTTCAACTTAAAGGGCTCTTAAAATCTATTTCCTTACTCCACCCCCGACAAGGGGATTAGCACTGAAATCGGCCTTGCTGGGTCGAATTTGGGGTACTGTGGACACAATTAGACGGTATTGGCCTCCGTGAGCTATCCCAGAGTGCTCCATTGTGACGGCTCTGGACAGCACTCTCAACTCAGATGCACTGGCCAGGTAAACAGAAAAAGGCCTGTGAACTTTTGAATTTTAATTTCCTGTTTGGCCAGCGTGGCAAGCTGCAGGTGACCATGCAGAGCTCATCAGCAGAGGGGACCATGATGGAGTCCCAGAATCACAAAAGAGCTCCAGCATGGACCAAACGGGAGGTACGGGATCTGATCGCTGTACGGGGAGAGGAATCCGTGCTATCAGAACACCGTTCCAGTTTTCGAAATGCCAAAACATTTGTCCAAATCTCCCAGGGTATGAAGGACAGAGGCCATAACAGGCACCCGAAGCAGTGCCGTGTGAAACTTAAGGAGCTGAGGTAAGCCTACCAGAAAACCAGAGAGGTGAACGGCCGCTCCGGGTCAGAGGCCAAAACATGATGCTTCTATGATGAGCTGCATGCCATTTTAGGGGTTCAGCCACCACTACCCCAGCCATGTTGTTTGATGCCTTCAATGGAGATGGAGGCAACCCGGAAGCAGGTTTTGGGGACGAGGAAGATGATGATGATGAGGTTGTAGATAGCTCACAGCAAGCAAGTGGAGAAACCGGTTTTCCCAACAGCCAGGTACTGTTTCTCACCCTGGACCTGGAGCCAATACCCCCCAAGCCCACCCAAGGCTGTCTTCCGGACCCGCCAGGCGGAGAAGGGACATCTGGTGAGTGTACCTTTTAAAATACTATATATGGTTTAAAAGCAAGCATGTTTAATGATTAATTTGCCCTGCCATTCGTGGCTCTCCTGGATATACTCCCAAAGCCTTTGCAAAAGGTTTCTGGGGAGGGCAGCCTTATTCCATCCACCATGGTAGGACACTTTACAACTCCAGGCCAGTAGAACGTACTCAGGAATCATTGTAGAACAAAGCATTGCAATGTATGTTTGCTGGTGTTCAAACAACATCTGTTCTTTATCTCTCTGTGTTATCCTCAGGAGAGTGATATCATTCATGGTCAGCTGGTTGAAATAGGGTGCTTTTCTTAAGGGGACATTCAGAGGTGCCCGTTCCTGCTGGGCTGTTTGCCTGTGGCTGAACACAAATGTACCCCGCTGTTAGCCACGGGGAGGGTGGAGGGGCTAGCCACGCGCTGGGGGGAGGCAAAATGCGACCTTGGAATGAAAGCACATGTGCTATGTATGTAATGTTTACAGCAAGGTTTACTGTGAGTGTACCCATTGTTCTATAAAATGTGTCTTTTTAAATACCACTGTCCCTTTTTTTCCCACCAGCTGCATGTGTTTCAAGGATCACAGGATCTTCTCCTTCCCAGAGGCTAGTGAAGATTAGAAGGCAAAAAAAACGCACTTGCGATGAAATGTTCTCTGAGCTCATGCTGTCCTCCCACACTGACAGAGCACAGACGAATGTGTGGAGGCAGATAATGTCAGAGTGCAGGAAAGCACAAAATGACCGGGAGGAGAGGTGGCGGGCTGAAGAGAGTCAGTGGAGGGCTGAAGCTGAAAGGTGGCAGCAGTGTGATGAGAGGAGGCAGGATTCAATGCTGAGGCTGCTGGAGGATCAAACCAATATGCTCCAGCGTATGGTTGAGCTGCAGGAAAGGCAGCAGGAGCACAGACCAACGCTACAGCCCCTGTGTAACCAACCGCCCTCCTCCCCAAGTTCCATAGCCTCCGCACCCAGATGCCCAAGAACGCGGTGGGGGGGGCTCCGGCCACCCAGCCACTCCACCCCAGAGGATTGCCCAAGCAACAGAAGGCTGGAATTCAATAAGTTTTAAAGTTCTAAACTTTTAAAGTGCTGTGTGGCCTTGTCCTTCCCTCCTCCACCACCCCTCCTGGGCTACCTTGGTACTTATCCCCCTATTTGTGTGATGAATTAATAAAGAATGCATGAATGTGAAGCAACAATTACTTTATTGCCTCTGCAAGTGGTGATCGAAGGGAGGAGGGGAGGGTGGTTAGCTCACAGGGAAGTAGAGTGAACCAAGTGTGTGTGTGGGGGGGGTTTCATCAAGGAGAAACAAACAGCCGTAGCCTGGCCAGTCATGAAACTGGTTTTCAAAGCTTCTCTGATGCGCACTGTGCCCTCCTGTGCTCTTCTAACCACCCTGGTGTCTGGCTGCCCGTAACCCGCGGCCAGGCAATTTACCTCAACCTCCCACCCCGCCATAAACGTCTCCCCCTTACTCTCACAGATATTGTGGAGCACACAGCAAGCAGTAATAACAGTGGGAATATTGGTTTTGCTGAGGTCTAACCGAGTCAGTAAACTGCGCCAGCGCGCCTTTAAACGTCCAAATGCACATTCTACCACCATTCTGCACTTGCTCAGCCTGTGGTCGAACAGCTCCTGACTACTGTCCAGGCTGCCTGTGTATGGCTTCATGAGCCATGGCATTAAGGGGTAGGCTGGGTCCCCAAGGCTAATTATAGGCATTTCAACATCCCCAACGGTTATTTTCTGGTCTGGGAAGAAAGTCCCTTCCTGCAGCTTTTGAAACAGACCAGAGTTCCTGAAGATGCGAGCGTCATGTACCTTTCCCGGCCATCCCACGTTGATGTTGGTGAAACGTCCCTTGTGATCCACCAGTGCTTGCAGCACTATTGAAAAGTACCCCTTGCGGTTTGGGTACTCGCCGGCTTGGTGCTCCGGTGCCAAGATAGGGATATGGGTTCCGTCTATGGCCCCACCACAGTTAGGGAATCCCATTGCAGCAAAGCCATCCACTATGACCTGCACATTTCCCAGGGTCACTACCCTTGATATCAGCAGATCTTTGATTGCTTTGGCTACTTGCATCACAGCAGCCCCCACAGTAGATTTGCCCACTCCAAATTGATTCCCGACTGACCGATAGCTGTCTGGCATTGCAAGCTTCCACAGGGCTATTGCCACTCACTTCTCAACTGTGAGGGCTGCTCTCATCTTGGTATTCTTGTGCCTCTGGGCAGGGGAAAGCCAGTCACAAAGTTCCATGAAAGTGCCCTTATGCATGCAAAAGTTTCACAGCCACTGGGAATCGTCCCAGACCTGCAACACTATGCGGTCCCACCAGTCTGTGCTTGTTTCCCGGGACCAGAATCGGCGTTCCTCCGCATGAGCCTACCCCATTAGCACCATGATGCCCACATTGCTAGGGCCTGTGCTTTGAGAGAAGTCTGTGTCCATGTCCTCATCACTCTCGTCACCACGCTGACGTTGCCTACTCGCCCGGTATCGCTTTGCCAGGTTCTGGTGCTGCATATACTGCTGGATAATGCGTGTGGTGTTTAATGTGCTCCTAATTGCCAAAGTGATCTGAGTTGGCTCCATGCTTGCCATGGTATGGCCTCTGCACAGAAAAAAGGCGCGGAACGATTGTCTGCCGTTGCCTTGACAGAGGGAGGGGCGACTGATGACATGGCTTACAGGGTTGGCTTACAGGGAATTAAAATCAACAAAGGGGGTGGCTTTGAGAGAAACTGAATGGCCCCCTCAAGGATAGAACTCAAAACCTCAAGGAGAGAACTCAAAACTGGGTTTAGCAGGCCATTGATTTCACAAAGGGAGGAGAAAATGAATACAAACCAAATCTGGTCTATTTCTTGTTTTGAGCCACTTCATCTATCTTTATACATCTTGCTGGCAGCAGACTGTGCAGTACAACTGCTAGCCATCGTCATCTCCTAGGTGCTCGGCAGAAGACGGTGCAGTATGAATATTGGCCATCGTCCTCTACTAGCTGCAGATTAAAAGACAGTGCACTGCCGGTAGGACTCCATCACCATGAGACGAAACAAGGGAAATGACCTGGCTGAGTCACTCCCATGTTTGCCCAGGCGCCTGGTTAAAAGAGCACCCAGGACTATGTCGACGACGGCTACTAGTCATACTGCACTGTCTCCTGCCAAAAGGCAATAAACTGCTGCTGTGTAGCAATGCAGTACCACGTCTGCCAGCACCCAGGAGACATATGGTGATGGTTCGCTGAGCGGGCTCCATGCTTGCCGTGGTATGGCGTCTGCACAGGTAACTCAAGAAAAAAGAGGCAAAACGATTGTCTGCCCTTGCTTTCACGGAGGGGGGGAGGGAACGGGAGCCTGACGATATGTACCCAGAACCACCCGTGACAATGTTTTAGCCCCATCAGGCACTGGGATTTCTACCCAGAATTCAAATGGGCGACGGGAACTGTGGGATAGCCACCCACAGTGCAACGCTCCGGAAGTCAACAGTTGCCTCGGTACTGTGGACACACTCTGCTGACTACATGCACTTAGAGCATTTGTGTGGGGACACACACAATCGACTGTATAAAAACGCTTTCTACAAAAGCGACTTCTATAAATTCGACCTAATTTCGTAGTGTAGACATACCCTCAGGAGCCACAATGGTGTGATCTGAGAATGCTGTGAGCAGCTGCTCTTCCTTCCCTGCTACATCTGCTCAGCGGGTCAGCTTCTGGGAGGGAGGAGAGGGAAGTTTTGTTTGCTCTATTGCCTGTCTCTCTGGTGGGCTGCAGGAGCCCCAGGAAGAGCAGGATAAGATCTTGACTGGCTCTGCCTGAGCCGAGGGAAAAAGTTAAAGCATAGATTGTGACTCCTTGACCTTTTTGAAATAGTATGATCAGCCCTCAGCTGGAAACGTTTGAACACCACTGAATTACAGTATGCTTTGTTTATCTCCTGATGCCAGTTGACAGGTTTGAAATTTGTTGGCCAGGCAACAAAAATGACTTCTAATTCCATGGCTTTTTATGGCAAACTGCTCCACTTCATCTTAAAAATGTTACCCAATCTGTTTAGATTAAATATTGCACTGAGAACACTAGCAGTATTTTATGAGCCTTGCTAGTACTCAGTGAGCATTTCGGAGTTTTTACCTCCTTCTTTGTGTATGCTGGACATAGAGAAACCTTTCTTTCTTTAGACTTTGAGAAGCTAAATTTTTGGCCATCTAATTCAATAACCATGTTTGACACCAGGAAAAACTAACTGATTATCTTAAGCTTAATAAATGTACTGACTTCAATTCAGATATGACAATTTACACCAGCTGAGAGTCTGCCCCACTATTTATAAGGATAAAGCAACAAAGTTTATGTAAAACAGTTCACTTTTTCAGAGTATCAACACTGAGAACTAAACTGGATCAAATGTTCATTCCACAGAAACAGGAATATGTAGCATCCAACTATACATGTGGGGGTGAAGAATGTAAAAACAGCCCCAAAGTGAGACCAGTTCTCTGGCTCTACTGTAAACAATGTGTAAAATCTTTCTTTCACCAGACGTGAATGTGTAACATGGACCTTTTATATCATGGGTTAACTATTTCATGGCTACTATTTCTTCCTTTCTGATTCTGAAATTTGTGTATGACTTTCATAGATTATAAAAAGAAGCTAAGAGCAATGGCAACTACTTTTATATATCCTTTATTTATTTTTATTTATTTTTTTTGCCGGAAGTTAGTTGTTTTGTATGGAGAGAATAAAATAATCCCCAAAAGTGTTTTGATATCTTTAGATTAGTGGTGAAATGTAAATACCATATTGTCCCATCCATTTTTAAGCAAAAGTCCCCAAAGAAGTCATCCTGACCACTTGCTGATATGTTTTTATGCTTTTCTTTCACCCTTACCAGTGTATTCCAGATTGTAAACTTTTAAGGCAGGGACCCTCTTTCTAGTATTAGTACAGTACCTAACATAATGGGGCCTTTTGGAATTATCAAATATAAACAATAATTATTTTATTAGCATAATAAGGATACAGAAGGTGCCAAAATGTAAATAAAGTATGATTAGATATCTGCCCAGGACAGAGTTTCACAATAACCAGTTGCAAGCTGTTACAAATAAAACACCCTCATAATATGTTTCTTTCACTTCTCCCAAAATTATGCTTACTTTCCCTGCCTTGCTTCTGAATGGGAGCTCTTTATTTTTCTGGCATCAGAAGTTGTAGTAGTATATTTCTTTTCTGTTCAGTTTTAGAATTGCATATTAAGATGGTTTAATACTTAGTTCTGTCTTGAGTTCAGGGAACTAGACTAGAAGACCTCTCCAGGTCCCTTCCAGTCCTACACTTCTATGGTTCTCTGTCTACTGGTGAATAACAATATCTTCTGTGTAAAAGACAACTTATATAAAGAATATCATTTCTGATCAAAGTTATCTTAGCTTCTTACTCCAGTTAGTGACTGAATGTCTTTAAGCTGGTAAGTTTTGATCACAGTTCTTAAAGCAAAGCACACATTTCTTATGCAGAGGTACATAAATGTTTTGAAGTTTTAAAAACAAAGCCGTTTTTGAGTTATCCAAACACAAGTGACTGAAAAATTATTTAAGTGAAAAATTCTTGTTAAAAGCTCTTTCTGTAATTAATAAATGACTTATGAATGTTTATGCAACCTATAGAGAAAATAATTTGGAATGAGGCCAAGTGTAAAATAGGGTATAAGTTTTGGGGTGAACTTTAGGTTGCTAAAAATAGGAGTGTAGAATGGAGCTATCCCCTTAATTATAGTGTTAATATTATGAAGCTATGACAAAGCTACACAATTATACAGCTGCTAATAGTTTATAATTGTGCCAGAATGTGAAACCACTAGTTCACCCCCTGTGGTTCCAGTCACCTCTCTCTTATTAGCATTATCTCTACCCTTTCATCTGTGTATCATGTCTTGCCATCTACAGTCCACTGATTGTCCAATTAGTTCAAACAGCTGGTCCCCAGTGTCCGTAGGACACTGAAGTCAGGAGAGCTCTGCACCACTGAGCTAAATGCAGGTTTGGTGCCATGACTAGAATCTTCCAATGCCTGTCTGGAGAACTTGGGCATGATTTTTGCTCCCCTGGTACCTCAGAAGGAAAAGAAAATATCTGGGGAAGAGGATGGATGCCACTATGGGACAGCTCTGGAACTCTAGAGACATTAGTGGTGCTGTAAACTCTGGCTTCAGTAGCAAAGAAACAAAGTTGAGTAATATATTTATCTTTTAACAGAGGAGTGTGGGCCCAAACCTAAAGCTTGAGAGGTTCTTCCTCCCCAAAGCAAATAACTCCTGTGTCTATATCCTACCAACTCTACCAGCAGTGAGTTCATACCCTGCAATATTGTTTATTTGTACTACTGGACCAGGACCCCATTGTGCTGGGCACTGTAGAAACAGAACAAAATCATGGTGCCTGTTCCAAAGAGCTTTCAATCTCAGTATAAGAGAAGGGACAACAGCTGCACAGACAAACTGATGAGGGAGTAGGTACAGCTCAAGTTTAAGCAGGTCATCACTTGGAGAAGTGGGGTAGTCTGGTGTTAGATGCCCATTATAATATCTGTGTTAGCACCAAAATATTCTAAGCAGGGACATTTCACGTGACAAATAGGTACCTTGACTCCAGTGAGATAAACTAGACGAGTGGAAATCTGGTAACTGTTCCCCTTCAGAAACAGGTCTGGCCCACCGAAAGAGGTTGAGTTAGCCTATATGAAAATGTAAGAGGGGTTGGTGGGAGGTAAGGGAGGGTCTGGAAAAGAGCAGACCCAGGCACTGGCCATCTGGTATAGTGAGTGGTGTGGCAGCCGGGTCCCTACCAGAGCTGACTCCTGGCCAGGGGAGTAGCAGAGCAGGTGCGGGTGGGAGGGTGCTGCAGGTTTCCTGGATGCGGTTTGTAGGGGGGAGACAGAGAATGATATCCGGAGCGGCGTTGCCAAGTCCCTCGGCAGGCTTCACCGGTTAAAGGCAGAGCACAGTCAGCAGATCTGCAGGGTGGCCACCTATTCAGCGGGGTAACAGCGGGTTTGCACGGACAATAAGCCTCCAGTAGCGTCCCGCGCAGGGACCCGACACCGCGGGCAGCCCCGGGAGCCACCTCGCCGCCTGACCCCTTCCCGCGTGAGGGCTGCTCCCGGGTGCCGGCCGGCGGTGCCCTGCAGGGGGCCGCGTGCCCGAGCGAGGCGGGGGAGCGTGAGGGCGGCGGCGGCTCCTCGCCTCGAGGCCTTCGATGGAGCCGGCCGGCAGCGCGGGCGTCCCGGGCTCCTCTGCAGGTGGGTGTCTGCCGGAGGCGCCGGCGGGCGGTACCCGATTGCCGCCCTGAGGGGCGCAGCCCCGGCAGCCGGGCCCCGAGAGGAGCCGGGGCTGATGCCGGAAGGGCCGCGGGCGCCTCTTAGGCCTTGCAGACCAGCCGCCTGGCCTACCGCGGCCGCCGGGGGAGCCTGAGCGCTGCCCAGTGCGGGCTCCCGCCGGCTCTGTCAGGGTCGGCGAGCTGCGCGCATGGCCGGGGTGGGTCCGCCCCTTTGGTGCTGGCAGTCCTGGACTCATGGGGGCTGCCCCTTTGCAGAGGGGATACAGCAGAGTTCTTAGCTGTGGTCAGTATCCGTGAAGAACCCATGACATATTTTCATAACATTAGGGTCTGTATCCTGTGTGTTAATCCCAGGCCTTCTGCTTGTAGAAATTCTCCGGGCCCTTTCAGTTGATAGAGCCCTGCAAATCTGTAGATAGCTGCTTTTTATCCAGGGACCATTTTTGATGGTCGGGTGCAGGTACAAATTTTCTATCCACACAGGGCTCTATCATTTGGGTACAGCATGCATCGCCATGTGTACTGATCTCTTGCTATGGGCTGCTGTTAACTGCCTCTTTTGATCCCAGTAATTGCTCTATTTAGGGTCTAGGTGAAGAAGTTCCTTAAATACCACACAAGGATGTTGAGAGGCCTAATTAATCTCTGTAAATGATATTCTTGAATGAAAGGTCTTATGGCAGTGCAAGGCATTGTAGATAGTAGAGATTCAGACATTTTAGTTCCGTGTATTCTTTGCTTATTTGCATACTGTAGGTAAATCTGCAGTCAAGGTCTCATTCTCCATCCCTTTGCACCAGTGTTAAACCTGAGCAATTTGCATCTGATCTCAAGACATCACTATTCTATCTGCCACAACATACACATTTCCAAAAATATCTCCAGCACACTCTTCAGTTATCCCTGTTTTGCCATTGCCACATGACATTTTCAGGACAGATTCTAGCCACTGTACATTAGTCACTGTAACAGATTCCCAGCACCCTTTTTCTCTCTCTTCTACAGATACTTCCTCATCTCCAAGCCTTCCTGTTTTACAGTTCTGTAGAGTTACACTGATATATAAAATGGGTGTAACAGAGTAGAGAATTATGGCCTTAAATTCTGACAAACTGTTTCTAGTAAGAGGAAACTCATTAACAGATGTTAATCTGGTAGATTTGTAATTGGTGGGACATAAGATTCTTGTTAAAATTTAAACTTTTATAAATTAATTATACAATCATATAACACTTGTCAGTGTTCACTTGCAGAATTATCTTTACAGCTGCTAATCTAATAATGCATGAATAATGGCAGTGTCCACCAGCTTATTTAAAATTTAAAATGGGAATTAATCCAGCAAAGTTCTGTTCCTTGTAACTTCATTAAAACAAAAAAGTTTCTGAACTGAAAATTGGCATGTGTGTTCTATACATAGGAGTGAATATCTTCATTCTCCTATGTAAAAATGTAAGCCAACAACTTTGTCATAAATTAGATAAGTACAAAAAAAACCTGGGGTGGAATTTTTAGTCTTAAACTGGAGCAGTTTTTCTAGAAATGAGACAGTCTTTGAAAGTAATAGGAGTAACAGAGACTAAATGCACTAAATAATTTTAATGTAAGCAGTGTCAGGATGAGCTCCACCCTGACATCTGGTGGTGAGGTGTGGCAAGTTGTGGAAAAGAACTTCAGGGGCCGATCTTATTTGCATAGGCACACCCACCCCGCCTAGAATGAGGCCATAGCTGCCCAAATGGTCACTTTGGCTGCTGTGGGATCCCCAGTGTCTCTGTTATTGGGGCAGGAAGAATAAATTGTTATTACCCTGATTATGGAAACTGTGCTTGGAACTGTAGTTGGCCTTTTGTTATGCTGGAGGGACTCACCATCAACTAAGTAGCACTCGCTAGGCAAGGGTCATGGGTTTTAAAACTGTGAATTGAGAGAGGCTGGGGACAAGTATTAATACTTGGTGGCATAGGCCCCCCTGGTGAGGGCCTTACATGCTAATTGCACTTCCTCCTCTCTCCACTGTGGCATATGAGAGCTAATTTTGATTCTATTAGGAGTCTAGTTACAGGCTGCTGAGCTCACTTTGGGCTAATGGTGCACCAGCACTGAGGCTCCCCTACTACAAGCTGAATTCACCAAAGAGCTGAACTGACTAAGAGCTGAAATCACTGAGTGTAGTGCTAAGTAGTGGGGGAGCCTGAAGATATATTGTGGAGTAGTTTGCAGGAGGGCTGGAGTGCCTTGTGGACAGCCTGGTGGAGCAGTTTGTAGGATGGCGGGAGCCGCTGGTGGGACGCGGAACAGTTTGTGGGACGGTGGGAGCAGCTGGTGGGCCGCAGAGCTGAGTGAAGGAGTTCGTGGGGCGGCTGGCGGAGCGAAACGAAGGCCTATGGAGCTGTGGGGTGGTCAGCTTCAGATCATGTAAGGTGCCTCTTACCTCCGTCCCATCCCCACCCAGGTTGGGAGGTAAAGCTCCGCAGATAAAGTTTCGAACTCTGGGGCTGCCCTGACCAGGGACAGAGACTTTTGGGTCATTGGACTTTTGGGACTGTGGGTGATTTGGGGTTGCTGGACTCAAGAACCAAAGGGAAAGGGGCATGCCCCAATTTGCTTGGGGTGGGTTTTTTTGCTCATGGGTTGTGTTATGAATCCTGTTGGTGGTGTTTCCCCAACATAATGCCACATTGTTCCTCTCTGTTATTAAAAGGCTTTTTGCTACACTCAGACTATGTGCTTGCGAGAGGGGAAGTATTGCCTCTTGGAGGCGCCCAGCGGCGGTGGTATATATTTGTCCCAGGTCACTGGGTGGGGGCTCGAGCTGGTTTGCATTGTGTTATTGGAATGGATCCCCTAGATATTGAACCCGGCCCTTGTTGTTGCCAACTCTGACGGGCAGAAGGGTTACATTAGTATAGTCAAACAATCTATCACTGTCATAAAAATAAAGGGAAGGGTAAACCCTTTTGAAATCCCTCCTGGCCAGGGGAAAGCTCCTCTCACCTGTAAAGGGTTAAGAAGCTAAAGGTAACCTCGCTGGCACCTGACCAAAATGACCAATGAGGAGACAAGATACTTTCAAAAGCTGGGAGGAGGGAGAGAAACAAAAGGGTCTGTGTGTCTGTCTATATACTGGTTTTCTGCCGGGGATAGACCAGGAATGGAGCCTTAGAACTTTTAGTAAGTAATCTAGCTAGGTATGTGTTAGATTATGATTTCTTTAAATGGCTGAGAAAAGAATTGTGCTGAATAGAATAACTATTTCTGTCTGTGTATCTTTTTTTTAACTTAAGGTTTTGCCTAGAGGGGTTCTCTATGTTTTTAAATCTAATTACCCTGTAAGATATCTACCATCCTGATTTTACAGGGGGGATTTCTTTATTTCTATTTACTTCTATTTTTTTTATTAAAAGTCTTCTTGTAAAACACTGAATGCTTTTTCATTGTTCTCAGATCCAAGGATTTGGGTCTGTGGTCACCTATGCAAATTGGTGAGGCTTTTTACCAAACCTTGTCCAGGAAGTGGGGTGCAGGGTTTTGGGAAGTATTTTGGGGGGAAGGACGCATCCAAACAGCTCTTCCCCAGTAACCAGTATTAGTTTGGTGGTGGTAGCGGCCAGTCCAAGGACAACGGGGGGGAATATTTTGTACCTTGGGGAAGTTTTGACCTAAGCTGGTAAAGATAAGCTTAGGAGGTTTTTCATGCAGGTCCCCACATCTGTACCCTAGAGTTCAGAGTGGGGGAGGAACCTTGACAATCACACATCACAAATCCGATAACATTTATGTTAAAGATAAGTCAGTATATTGACACTGAGTGGGTTTGACTCTTTCGCTATTTATTATAGGCAGGTCTGGCAAGAAACTAATTGTTTCTTAAGATTAAGATGAAGATCAAGGCACATGGAAAGTTATATCATGGGAGGGAGAATGGAAAGTGAAGAGACACTTTTTAAAATATTCAAACAGGCATTGCTTGTATTTCGGGAAATAAATCTGGGCGACAGTTTGACACATTTGCTGATAAGACAGAAGGACAAACTAATATTTGGCATATTTACTGTTTTTATTTATTTCTATTACTGTTGTGTCCACAATATGCTAGGCCTCTCCAGAGATATAGTGAGGCACATCACTCCCCAAAAAGCTCACAACTGAAGAAAACAAGTAAAGGGGTGGATGGGGAAGAGAAGAGACAACATACTATCAATCCTTTTAGTATAAAAAAGGAAGAGACAGTTATCGCTAATTGCTGCTCCAGCTGATTTCTTGTAGGTGTTATGGAGGAAGTGATCGTAGTAGGGAGGGGTTGAAGGAGAAGAGGTTAGGGGCCTGTCTTGCAGACCAGCTCAGGAAGAGCATTCAGTGTAGAACTGTGGCTTAGAAAAAGAGGCTGAAGGACCAAGACTGGCATAATTGATGGGGCAGAAGGGTGGGGACAATGAGAAAAGACACAAAATCAGGTAAGAAAGGAAACACAGACTGTCCAAGTTTCTCATCTTCACCTTCAAACCTTTAACATGATTTGTTGGAAGATGGGGAATCAATGGAGAAATTCAAATAGGGAGGTGACATAGTGAAAATGCTAGGTAAGGAAGAGATTAATGGGGTTTTGGTCAGTGTATTGATTTGGTATTGGAGAAGGAGAAATGCAGTGACTATCAGTTGCAGGTCTGTATCCTTATGTGAATAACCCTGAAGGCTGATCAAAGCACAGAAAGAGGTTAAGGAAGAATTGTAAAGATCTGCTGTAAGTGGAGTAGTTTCTTAAGCATGTGGAGCTTGGTATGTACCACAACATTCTCCTTCTAATATGGCACTATTCAAACAGAAATAGGGGATATTATTTCCCACAGTCCCAAGTGGCTTTTGTAAACTTAGTCTTTCTTTTTTCTTCTTTCAGATTCCACAGTGGCACTTTCTGTTTTACCTTCTCCAGTATTGACTTTCTCCATATTACTGTGTTTTCCTCCTTTCCCTAGATCTTGACTTTTAGTCATAGTGACCTCTGCTCACTTTTTATTTATCTATCAACAGAAACCTTCTTTGACTTTTAATTTTTGTCAGTCCAGATATATTTGCAAAGTTAATTGTAAAATGAACTAAAAAAGCATGTGTGAAGTTAATCCTAGGATCAATAATGTCTGTTACAGTCTTATATTTTATTATGGTGGAGTTATAGTTTATCCAAAAGAATATTAGCAGCAGGCTTGAAACTAGGCACATGACATAGGGCCTGTGTTATATGAACTGTCTTACAAAGCTATGATAAGAAATGTAATTTCATGTCTCCAAACAGAACCGGTTTTAGGCCATTTCAGTTTTAAAAAAAATGTTATGCCTTTAGAGAGAAATTCTAAAGGGTTAGATTAGAAACCTGCATCACTAAGTCATTCTTTAGTTTCTGAATAGTGAACTTTTGGGACAAAGTCCCTGTGTAACTGTATTTGTGTGTAAAAACAACTAGGAGTACTTGTGGCACCTTAGAGACTAACAAATTCATTTGGGCATAAGCTTTCGTGGGCTAAAACCTACTTAATCAGATACATGGAGTGGAAAATACAGTAGGCAGGTATATATACACAGTACATGAAAAGATGGGAGTTGCCTTACCAAGTTGGGGGGGTCGTCAGTACTAACGAGACAATTCAATTAAAGTGAAAGTGGGCTATTCTCAACAGTAGAATACCAATCACTTTTGTAGTGGTAATGAGGCCAATGTAATCAGGGTGGCCCATTTCAAACAGTTGACAAGAAGGTATGAGTAACAGTAGTGGGACATTAGTATGGGGAAATTAGTTTTTGTAGTGACCCATCCACTGTGTGTGTACAGGTGGGGCAGGGGAAATCTGTGGTAATGGTGCATGCCAGATTCAGTAGATATCATTCTAAATGACACAGCAAAGAGAGCTTGTCATGGAAGATAAAAGGAAGAACGGTTTGTATGGAGAATATATACATAATTTTAAATTGATCAGAAATCTCCAGCTTACACTAGGATTTTGATATTTGGTCTATTCTAATGGGAATCAAACTGAAAAAAAATCCTTTTATCTCTGTAAGGCTTCAGTAGTGCACACAGTCTCCCTTGCCTCAACACTTTTAAAAGTCTTTTCAATTATTGAGGGACTTGAACTCTTGAGTGACTACATATTCTTATATGTAAAATTTGGTATGATGTTTCTCTGGTGTATTGTGTTTAGTGACATGCCCACTAGAGATATGATAGCTAGGAAACCTGTCAGCTGAATCTGATCAAAAAGCACTGGGCCAAACCTGTCCAAACTTCTGGAGTTAATTCAAGATGTATCATAGAGTTGTAGTAGCAACATTATTTTTATGCATCTTAAAATAGGGGTTTATAAACTTTCTGATGGGGGAAAAAATCACCTTGAACTAAAATTTTCTCATATAACCTTTCAGTCCAAATGCATGTACCTTGTGCAAGTGGGGCAAACTAAGGTGACCCATGCACTTTTAATTCTGTTTTTTTGGTAACTTTTAAATGCTTGATTTTTTAACCTTAACTTTCTTTTTCTTTTTGAGGGGGTTTTTGTGTGTGTGTGTGTGTGTGTGTGTGTATAATGATTCATTTATGGATTTGTATTTTTAGTTATTCAAGGTGTAGGTTAAAATGTTCAAAAGGGTGTGATTTTTGGAGTTCAAGTCTCATTTGGTAAAGGAGTAGCCACATTGCCACCTAAGTCTTATTGAAAGTCAGTGGCCTTTCTGCCAATGTGATATGTGCCAGCAATGCCCCTCTGCCATGTACATTGGCCAAAACTGGACAGTCTTTATGTAAAAGAATAAATGGACACAAATCAGACGTCAAGAATTATAACATTCAAAAACTAGTCGGAGAACACTTCAATCTCCCTGGTCACTTGATTACAGACCTAAAAGTGGCAGTTCTTCAACAAAAAAACTTCAAAAACAGACTCCAATGAGAGACTGCTGAATTGGAATTATTTGCAGACTGGATACAATTAACTTAGGCTTGAATAAAGACTGGGAGTGGATGTGTCATTACACAAAGTAAAACTATTCCCCCATGTTTATTCCCCCCCACCCCCCGGCTGTTCCTCAGACGTTTTTGTTAACGGCTGGAAATAGCCCACCTTGATTATCACTACAAAAGGTTTGCCACTCCCCCCCCCCCCCGCTCTCCTGCTGGTAATAACTCACAGTGTATATCGTAACACCCATTGTTTCATGTTCTCTGTGTGTATAAATCTCCCCACTGTATTTTCCACTGAATTCATCCAATGAAGTGAGCTGTAGGTCACGAAAGCTTATGCTTAAATAAATTTGTTAGTCTCTAAGGTGCCACAAGTCCTCCTTTTCTTTTCACTTAGAAAGTGTGTCCTAGCCAGCCAGTGTGCTGTTTTTTGTGTTTTGTATTACTTTGTGAATAAACAGTACATGTCCAGATTATGAATGATTATAAACATGAATCTGATGAGGAACTATTGATTTGGAAGGTTGCATCTCTATTGTGAGGCGTGTAGCTGCCCCATAGCACCCCATCTTAGCAGAGTGTGGTTTTGGAGGTGCTCCCTGCCTCAATTTCCCTTCAACAGGCTTTTCAGTCTTAGGGATACATATGGCTCAGCCCTCTGGCTGGGTCCCTCTCACAGTTCAGTCCCCTTCCAGGGTAACAGAAGTCCAAACTATCAAAAGTTCTTCTCCTCCTCACTTGTGCTCCTCTTCAGCTTGTGCTCTGCGCTCAGTTCTCAGCTCCTTCCGGGTGACCTTTGTCTTTCCTGCTCTGGGATAGAGCTCTGACTCCCCTGATTTTTCTTGACCCTGGTTTAGGGCCTGTTCATAGTAGCGCAACTTGCCAGCTGCAGTTCCTCTACCAAACTGAGTTCTCTGGCATTTTTTGAGGCCCAGGTGTTTATCAGGCTATCATCTGACCCCAGTTAGTCCTTCCCTGCTTAGCCTGAGAGGCAGCAAGTTATGGCACACATGGGCTTATTGAACAGGGCTGACTAGCCCCAGGCCTCCTGGTTCTTGAAGGGCCAGGCCACCCTATTCCAAAAACAAAATAAATCCTGGTTTTCACCACACAGAATTATTGCAAAGTAATAAGCAGACTATTAAAGATTAAAAAACAAAATGCAAGGTGCATTTTGCTTTGAGATGTATCTCAGCTCACTGTAGGTGCAAGTCATAGCAGTTTTTCCCCCTACTGGGGTTGAGTGGAGGAGATACTGTTGCAGGGAATGCTCGTGCCTTAAGTGGAGAGATGGATGGCTCAGGTCTCATGAAGGGGAAATTGTCCAGGCAATGTAATGGCTGCTGTGATGTTGGCCTTCAGAGGCTTTTCTCAATAATACTTCAGAGCATCTGAGTTTGCTGTCTGAGGATGATGTCTTTGTGCATTTCCTGATACACACCTTGGTCCTTCTGCCTTTCCTTCAGCATGTGCGCCCTCTATTCCCTGGCCTTGTGGGCTCAGAACTCTTGAGCCGGGCTCAGAACATGCCCTCCCTTAGCCATTTCTTTTCCTCCTTATCAAGGTCAGTCTTTCAGCTGGTGGGGTGAGAGTACCTCTCAAAGATGCCTCAGCTGAGGCCACTAATCAGTCAGAGAGCCCTTATTAGATTTAAGGGACTAGCAGACCTCAAATGAGTGTCACAACTACCTACACTTTTCCCCATGTATGAACAGGGTCACATTCACTACTGCTTGCTTTCAGGGATGTTCAGAACCATACAACATGGTAAATATATGGGGTTAGTTTTCAACACTCTAGCCAGGAGAGGTAGGAGGCTGGATGTAGAGTGTCCCAGGTAAATGTATAAATAGTTCAGTAAACACTACTAAGCTTATTACAGGCAGTGATGATCCTGGTGGGTATATTGCTTATGAGGGTGCCAAAGGCCCAGAGAAGGTAGATGGCTTGAGTTCACTGGAGCCATGTGCTACTGGCCTCTTCACAGCAATGGTGCCGCTGGAGCTGGTGGTAGAATGGTGTGGAGAAACAAGACCCCTAATCCACTCAGTGTGGTTGCAGTTGCTGGCACCTAGGGCTAAAGCAAAATCCATCAACAAGGTATAAACCTCTCTAATTTCCTAAACTGGTTTCCTCAGTTTAATATTCATGCATTTTACACAAACAAAGATGAGATCATCTATAAAGATTTGCACATTTTCTTTTTATCATATCCATATCTAAACATCACCAAAGTATACTTTGAGATCATCACGTTAATGAACGGATACACCCATTATTACTAGCTCAAAAAAGAGAAACTACAGACACCAAGGCACACCTACTTTTATCTCTGCAAATTTGGAACTAAAGGGCTTGTTAACATGAGAACAGGACATATAGCAGACAAAGGAGTGAGCAATCTATACTTGAAACTTTAATTAGAACGAAAACAAGGGACTCAAGATGCATCGGAAGTAAATGTATTCCAAGTTCAGTCCAGGAAGCAAAATGCTCTAATAGCCTCCTCCATCAGGCAAATCTCTGCCTTCAAGTATGGTTCTGCTCTGCAAAGTAACTTTGTAAAAATAGATTTTTTGGGAATCCATGCTTATTGTCTCAGTAATTTCCATATGAAATGTATTCAATTTAGAAGACAAGATGTTTTGTTGGTTTTTTTCCTATCTGCCAGCCTTGCAAATTCAGTTTTGGATCTGAAGACCAAGAGTTGCTCTTTCTTTGCGTCACCCTAGTCATAAAGATCCTTACCCTGCAAGGTGCTCTGCACAGACAGACCCCTATGTTGGTCCCCATTGGCTTCTAGAGTCCTGTGGAGATCCAGGCAGAGCAGTTTTCTGTATCACCGTAGAAGATTTTGCAATTGTAATTCTTGCCATCTGATACACCTGTGCAGCTGTATTGTTTCAGTGCAGTCACACAGATATAAATTAGGTCATAATTTTGAAAGCAGTGGAGTTGCACACACGGCCCTGCAATTGGAAAAAGAAAACGTCTGTTGATGAATGAATCGGGAAGGAATTCAGTTTGTTATCCCAGAACTGTGCTTAATTTTGTAGAACTGACAATAGTAAAACTTATTAAACTTTATTTTTTTTCCACCAAACTTGTCAGATATAACTGAAAACTTTCAGGGAGCAGATTGGTAAATAAGTTATGCAAAAATGACACCTCAAAGTGGAACCATGTTTTACTAAAATAATTCTAAGTATACCATGCATTTTTCAGTGAAGTATTCCACTCCTAAAAACCAGTTATTTTACTGGTCTCTTTAGCCATGGAAGAGAGGTTTCACTGTAAATGACAGTTAAATTCCAGTACAAAAACAAAAAAGTGTTAGAACAAAATGAAAAAAATAACTTTTACAGACTTCTTCTCAAACGTACTGTAGTCTTTTCCCTGTCTTTAACCATTTGGAGTTAAAACAAGCAAATTCATTATTGTTTGGAAAATATAATTCCAGCGTATAATGGCTGTACAAAGTTGGTTTTCATTTTGACAGAACTGTCAAGTCTTCCAGAAATGATTGATAAACATATTTATTTGAATCCTTAATATGCAGTAAAATTGCCCTAAATAAGTAGATGATAAATTAGATAACATCATCCATTTTCCACAATGATTAAATTAACCCATTTAAATTAATTCAGTGTGCATTTCTTTGTTTTTACATTGTTAAATTACAGTGTTGTCATCTAAAATGTATGGCAAAATTAGGGCTCTCCAATGCAACTTGCAAAATATATATGTACTTTTTTGGGACCTGTACATGATCTTGGCTTTGAATTACCCAATTATGACAAACATAGCTATCAAAAAGAAGGGATTTTCTCAAGAAAGGAATGTCAGTAAATATGCATACCTTTCTATGTGCACATTTTCAATTTGTATCCGACCATCAGTGGTTTCTTTTACCATTGGTCTACAAACGTCTTGGGGAGTGAGAGTACAGCAGAGTGACACAACTTTCAGACTTCCTTCAACCTGCTTTGCTAATATTGACATGAAGGATGGTTGTTGGGCAAATTTTAGCTTCAGCATGCAATGTTTTAGCTGCATAACTCCCATTAATGTTAAAAGGAAGCTGTGTAGCTAAAATGTTTCAGTATTTTGAAAGTAAAACTAAGTATTTGTTAATGCCTGCTCGTTTTCATCTTCAGTTTTTACCTCTGTTTGGATTATTGGCTCCTAAAGTTGTTTTAGCTTTGATTATGTAGCAGTCTCTTGTATGCTATGTATTCGGCTATTTGCAAGGAAACAGATAACTCTGGGTCAGTGTCTGCAGTTTGCTGCTGCTGGGCTGCTGCTTTCCTATAGGTAGATCTAGAGCCGTGGATCTCAACCTATTTACCATTGTGGGCCACATATGCAGTTCTCTGTGTTAGGTGGGCAGCATCCACACATCTATATACTACATGTTTGGCACTGAGAATGTTACATGGACCGCAGCTGTGTGCAGATTGGGCCACAGATGGCCTTTGGGCTGCGAGTTGAGAACCACTGGTCTAGAGGCTTATTTTCTCAGTATCGGGTAAGCTAATCTTTTGTTGGATTGCTAGGGCAGAATGCATTTTATGCAAGTCCCTCGCCTGTTGCACCTTACTGGTTCATTGCTCAGTCCCGTGAAGTGCTGAACATTGACCCCAATCCAGTAAAGGACTTTAAGAATATACATAAATTACACCAACTTCAGCAAGACTACTCAGGTGCTTAAAGATAAGCATGTGCTCAAGTGCTTTTGCTATATGGAGGCCTGAGTACTCGATACCTCTCAGGATCAAACTTTTTTATATCCTTGCTTGGTGTTAAAATTGACTGGAATATCTGAACTGAGGTTGTAAATGAAGGAACTGCCTATTTAATCCCTTGCTTTTTCTGAATTCCTTTTCAGGATCCCCACTTGATGAAGTATGTATTGTTACCCAAAGTACATTATGGGTGCTATTGCCAATTGGTAGCGCTTAATTATTTAAGTCCTAGATTTTAATCATGATTTAAATCAGCAAGCAAGAAACCTTGATTTAAATCATCAGTATTAATCATATTTTGCATTTGTACATTTTAGTTACTTTCCTATAGAGTGGTTGATTCTCATTGGTTGTTAACCATTAAAATATGTTGATTTGCAACTAAATATAGTTTATTATACTAAATTTGAAACTTCTTTTGCTAACCAGGGTGATACACTATTATCTATATACATTTATTTAAATAAATAAATAAATATAGCTTAACTTACATTAATTCAGTCTTTTTACATTTTTGTTATGTTAGAAAGGGCAAATTATGAATTTTTCATTTTATGTGATTTTTTTTACTTGTGATTTATGTCAAGTTTTATTTGGATGAAAATTCAAATTTAATTAATGTACAAAACCAACTTTTTAAAAATTAAATAAAACTACCTTATGTTAAATATGCTGGATATATAAAAATGTTTATCCAAACATCTTTTGCATTTGAAACTAACATTTATTAAACAAAGGAAGTGTCTGTAGTTAGTGAATTGAACTGATTGTTTCTGGTCACTGTCTTTCAAGTTTTTAGAAATAGCAGATCTCATCCTCACACCTCGTTTTTATTCATAGACTGGAAGAGGAAACAAGCTTCTCTGCTTTTTCAACTCCCAAATGGTTTCTTAACTATGAATGAACAAATCCCAGAATAAACTGAAATGAAGAAACTATTCTCTCTGCACCTGCAGAAGAGGTTGCTGCTATCAAAAGCTGGTTTAGCACTTCAACAAATTCTGGTTCCAAGTGTTTAGCCAGTGACTTCCACCGTTGAGGGGTTTGACTTTTTAAACTTGGTAGCACGTGTACTGCTTAATATTATTTTTTTTGTATTTAATTTAAATGATTTTAACAGACTGTAATAAGTTTAGGCCTTAACATAGATTTTCAACTTAAAAATGAATTTTAAATAGGTATATTTTAAAAAATACCTTGTATTTTAATTTAAATTTTAAAAAAGTAAAAAAAAATCATTTTTAAAAAAGAGGAAAAATCTATTTTTATCCACTGCAAAGTTTAGATTTGGTTGACATTGGAGAGGTCATGTTTATTTTTAATAAATAAAAAATGAAATTCCTGCCATGATCTAATGTGGAAGTTCCCTGAAAAAAAAATCCAGTTGAATGGGTGAGGGCTTGCTAATAGTATTCCAGTCAGACCATCGTTATGAAGAGATTAAAGACTGCTTCCCTAACACCTCACCTCAAACTTCTCTGGCAGCTGATTAATCCAGAACAGTTGAGGGCACTCATTTAGGGACCTGTGGCTGCAAAGGCTGTTGAGTTCCCAGTTATATCTGGTTGAACAAAGGTCCCCAATATGTGGGGTGCGCCCCCTACCCCAGGGGGATGTGGAGGAACATCTGGGGGGCATGGAGGGGCCATCCCTAACCGGAGTGGGGAGAGAGCACCTTCCAGCTCCTCCATGCCTCCCACCCCCAGCAGCATTCCTAGCTCCTGGCCCTGTCCCCAATCTTGGCGTGGCTCTGCTCCTCGCTAGGGGCAGCCCCGGCTGCGGCCCCGCTCCCAGCCCCGGCTGCGGCCCCACTCCCAGCCCCAGACATACCTCTGGCTGAGACCCTAGCTTCTACCCCCTTACCCCTGTCTGCGTCCCTGCTCCCGGCCCTGGTGGAGAAGGGGGAGTGCGGACAGGGGTAAAGGGGGGCATGACCCTCACGTTTGGGGACCTCTGGTGTAGAAGCTTCCATGCTGATGATGCTCATTTTAAAAAAAAAGTGTTAATTAAATTTGTGACTGAACTTCTTGGGAGAATTGTATGTGTCCTGCTCTGCCATATATTTCATATTATGGCAGTCTTGGATGATGACCCAAGAACACTTTCACTGCAGATTTCACAAAACGTAAAGACGGTACTGTGAGATTTCTAAAAATAGCTACAGCACTTGACCTAAGATTTAAGAATCTGAAGTGCCTTCCAAAATCTGAGAGGGATGGGGTTTGGAGCATGCTTTCAGAAGTTTTAAAAGAGCAACACTCCAATGCAGAAACTACAGAACCTGAACAACCAAAAAAGAAAATCAACCTTCTGTTGGTGGCACCTGACTCCGATGATGAAAATAAATGTGCATCAGTCCACACTGCTTTGGATCATTATTGAGCAGAACCCATCATCAGCGTGGAAGCATGTCCTTTGGAATGGTGGCTGAAGAATGAAGGGGTTTATGAATGTTTAGCATATCTGGCATGTAAATACCTTTGCAATGCCAGCTACAAAAGTGCCATGTGAATGCCTGTTCTCACTTTCAGATGACACTAAATGAGAAGTGGGTAGTATTTTCTCCCATAAAAGTAAACAGACTTGTTTGTTTTTAGCAATTGGCTGAACAAGAAGTAGGACTGAGTGCACTTTGTTTTTTTTTTTTTTGAGTGCAGTTACATAAAATTCTACTTTTGTAAATTGCATTTTCATAATAAAGAGATTGCACCACGGTGTTTGTATGATGTGAACTGAAAAATACTATTTTGTTTCTTTTTCACAGTGCAAATATTTGTAATAAAAACAATGATATAAAGTGAGCACTGTACACTTTGTATTCTGTGTTGTAATTGAAATCCATGTATTTGAAAATGTAGAAAATTATTTAAATAAATTATATTCTGTTATTAACAGTGCAATTCAAACTGCAATTAATCACATTTTTTAATCCTCTGATAGTCCTAATTTAGAATGCCCTAAAAATAAGAAAAGTTGAGCTAGCATGACTTGTGTTGTGTGTGAGAGGTTAGTGCAACTCAAAATTGTCTGCATGGAAGGCTGCAATATTACCATCTTGGTCAAGTGTTTGAGTCTTCTGAAGCAATGTTATTGCTCAGAAAGGAAACAGTAAGTAAATTGGTGGGGTTTTTATTTTTTTTTATTTTCAGAGAACTTTAATAATAATAATTGTGACAATACCCCCAATTTGCAGTTTTCTCAATTAACTGGGGGGGAAATTAGTTACCTGCATTGCTGTTTTTGGAATCAGTTTTGCTGAGACTAGTGTCAAATCTTAGAGAGCACTTGTTCAATATTCTGGCAGTAATAAATAAAATAAAAGCTACAGTGAAGCTACAGAATGAAAACCAGTTTTTTAAGAATTTCTAATTTAACTTATTGGAACACATCTGTCTGTCCTTTCTGTTAATTTTTTCCCAGCCTTCTTCCTTAACTCTCTGTTCACCCACCAAAAGCTTTGTCCATGCCTTAGTCATTTTGGCTCCTCACTAAAGCAACCTTCTTCTTTCTCTGACCCTCTGCCTCCCTTCTGCCTACTAAAAGTACTGCTGCCAAAATCTCTTTCCACAGAGACCAGGTTCCTCACCTTGAAATTCTTCTTTGGCTCTTTGTCTCCTCTTGTATCACATCTCTATTCTTTGTCCAGTGTGTCTTCGACAGTATCTCTGCTCTCATAGTTTGCCAAGGGAGAAAAGCTTTTGGTGAAAGCTTTTTCACCAGTTGGCATCACTACTGTAAGCCCCCTAGTAGTAGGGGCTTATTTGATGTTCATAAAGAGCAACATGCACTATGGGGCTGCATAAGTAATTAGAACAACTTGAGACATGTCAGATTCAGAGGATGTGTTTTGAGGATGCTGAAAGCAGGGATGTAAAAAATTAGGTTGTAACTAACTTTTTGGGTTCAATTTAAAACACAGATCCTGCAAGAGGACCTCTGTGCATGGATCTTCTTGCAGTATCTGGGCCTAAATTATGGAGTCACTGTCATTGGATCCAAATGTATCAAGTGTACAAAAAGACAAGCCAAGGGCATTTTATAAAGATCTTTATAAAATATTCCTTTATTTTTAACACTTTACAAAATATGTACAGTTTAAAGTATGTACAATCCAATACACATTCTGCAACCATGAGTTTAGAACTTAGTGTTGGGATAAAATGTTCATTAAAATATTTGCTAGAATATTTTTCCTCCTAAGGTAAGCCAGTTTGAGATGCATACTATTCACGCTATTACTTTCAAACTACCAAACTGAATTTGATTACTGACATTGCCTGCATGCTACTTTTGCATGTTTCATGTTCATGCTGTATGTGATTGTTTAGATTTGTGTTTCTGTTGATTGATCTAAGGCCACACGAGAAAAAGATAATTAGCCTGACTGTGGACTATAGCCCATCTGTAAAAAAGATACATAACATAACTCATTAAACAAAAAAAAACTTACTGTGACTTTTTCATTATACGATAGGAATAAAAGACAGAAAAGAACATCAAGCATGGTACTTGAAAATATCAAAACTGGCACTGGCTTTGGCAATTATCCACTCAAAGCCTCCAGAAAAAAGCAGCAAAGAATACACAGAGCATCTTGCTAAAATTATATCTGGACAGGATCTTAAATGGAGATCAAAAGTTGAAGCATTAGAAGCTGAAGTCCTTAGATTACGTCAGGAGCTTCTTTTGAACAAGATCTGTCCAAGATTCTGCTTGGAAAATAGTAAGTCTCTGAAGTTGTTTTTGAATAACATCTATGTGCACTGCACTAACATTTGAAAGACAAAATATCAGAGTGTTTTTGCTAAACAATAGTTTTTGTTTTTTTGTTTTTTTTTTTTAAGGCATGGGTAAAGGTGTCTTAAATGCAGGAATCTTTATTTTTGTTTTTTTCCAAAAAGTGTACAGTGGTGAGACACTAGTTTTAGTTATAACAGGAATTAATGTAAAAATTTTGAGATCTACTTAGTGTTGTTAAAAAAAAAAAACTTTATTCACTTTATTCTCTAACCACATTAAACAGGCTTAAAAATCAGAATTTGGGCCTAATATGTGATATATTGATCTATATGAAAAAAAATTGTAGAGGATAATATCCTAATTTTCTAATGTGTATCTAATCTAAGAAGTTCTGAGACCAGAAATTGTGACTGGGGTTGGTGAGGAGGAAGTCTGAGTTGCAAGGTGCTGCAGTCTTTAGTGAAATATGCTGGTAGATTTCTGTGCCCCTGTCTATGATTTGGCTTACAGGACAGTCTGTTTTAAAAACAAAATGTGGTCAGGTTTTATCTAGTGGCATTATTTTTTTCACACCAGTGTTTTTGTTTAACTTTTGTCTACGGGAGGAGTTTCCTTCCCCTAATTTTTGAAATGAGGAGGAGGGGATGAATTTGATTTTTCAGCTACCAGCCTTAATGGTGAATAGTTATTTGGATGGATTGATGTACAGATATAGCCTCCACCATAAAAATAGGCAATTTTATACTGTTAATCTCTCATCTGCATTCAGTGTTATTTGGGGTCTCCATTATGGCAGTTTCTGGACTTTTGTCCCTTTTTTGGTATATCTCTGCTTTCCTTCCTGTTATATTCCCAGCCTCCTTTCTCCGTACCCCCATCCCATACACACTACTCTACTTTAAGCAGTATTTCAAGAAGAGGAACTCTCAAGCTCACAGATTGCCAGTGATTGACTTAGTATTCTGAAGAGCTGAAAGATATGAATGTGGGAGGCTTATTATCAGGGTAGACTGCTCCTCTGTACTGGCTACAAAGGATATTGGAATTGGGGATGTGGGGTCTGCAGAACATGTCAACCAACTGGAAATGAAACCAGTTCACCTGGAACTTCTGCATTTCAAGCTTTGTATTTTACAGTCTTGTCCAGAGAGGTGTCTTACCTCCTCAATCAACCAGGGGCAAGTAGTGAAGCTCTGCTTTGAGAGGCACTATTAATTCTGAGACAGAGAAGAGCAGATGTGTTCTGGGTGATGGAGTCTCTATCAAGAGATATTGAGTTTCTCAGCCCTAGTTTAGTCACTGTGAAGGTGGTTCACATACCTGACCCTGATGATTGTAGCCAAGTTAGCCTTTGTTTCGTCCTTACATGGACTTGTGTCTCTTGCAGAAGAGTAGTCCCTTAATCTCCGCAGATCAGGCATCCAACTCCAGGCATCCAACTGGGTCATCAATACGCTTTATGAAATCTCACTGACTAGTACAAAAAAGTCTGGAGTTTCCCTTCATTGTGCTGTGCAAATGGGGGCATTTCCCCTTTTCATATGCTACCTATGAATTTTCTACAGTTCAGCCAGAAAAGAAAAATTATGTCACAATACCTAAAGCAGGGTGGGCAAACTTTTTGGCCTAAGGGCCACATCTTGGTGGTAAAATTGTAGGGCCATGAATGTAGGGCTGGTGCAGGAGGGGGTGTGGAGTGCGGGAGGGGGCTCAGGGCAGGGGGTTGGCATGCAGAAGCGGTGCGGCAGGGAGCTCAGGGCAGGGGTTCAGGGTGCAGGAGGGGTTTGGGATACAGGCTCCAGCCCGATACCACTTACTTCAAGCAGCACCGGGGTGGCAGCAGTGTGCAGTGGAGCTAAGGCAGACTCCCTGCCTGCCCTGGTCCAGCGCCGCTCCCGGAAGTGGCCAGCATGTCCAGCAGGGGCTCCTGGGGATGGGATGGGGAAGGGCAGGTGGCTCCGCCGTGTGCTGTCCTCGCCTGCGGGTACTACCCCCCACCCCCCGAAAGCTCACATTGGCAGCTGTTCCCCGTTCCTGGCCAATGGGATCTGTGGGAGGTGATACCTGCAGGGTGAGGGCAGCGCACGGAGCCCTCTGCCCCCCCTCCCCGGGGGGGGCTGCAGGGATGTGGTGCTGGCTGCTTCCGGGAGTGGCGCAGGGCCAGGACAGGTAGGGAGCCGCAGGCCGTAGTTTGCCCTCCCCTGACCTGAAGAGTCAAATTCCATCACTTACTACTACGGGAGGATCTATGGATGGCTTCTTTGTGGGATTTCATGCCTCAGTGTTTCTAAAAGCCATCAAACCCTGTATATATTTCCAAGGTGAAACAATTTCAGGGAATTCAGTCTAATATTCAAAACACTGTACCACTGTTCAATAGCCACTCTTTCTTTAGAACTGCTTTAATTCAAAGTGGCACTCCTAGTTGTGATGATCTGAGCTAGGCAAGAAATGAGCTAGCTGCCTCTTGTAATTTTCCATTTATTACCTTTTATCCTAACAGTTTTGTCCTGAAAACTGTGCCAAGCTTCATTTCATGGAAGAATTCTGGTTTCATATTAATCAAGAGGTTTTTTCGCCTTTCTTCTGCTCAAACCTGAAATATGACAGATGGGATTTCTGGCAATTTTCCAGGGAAAAGGACACAAAACATTCAGGTCAGCTGACGGTCTCTCTTTGGTTTGGAGAAGCACAAAAGACAAAGTGGCTACATTTAGCGATCCTCTGAGGCAGGTTTCCTTACCCATCATTAATAAGAGCTCATCAAATCCAAGGATCATATTGCTGCTTGGCAAGAAAGTGAGTCAGTCCTTGTAGCAGACCTCTGAAAAGCTCACACCTGATATTCCAGCTCAGGAAGGTATTGCTAATCTTGAAATGGACAGAAAATTGCAGATTGGCTCCAATCCTTCCAGCATACGGTGAATGGAGTATTAGAGGGTAGATGATGTTGTATTTGAAGGGCTGTAATTCAGTTAGCCAACATGTATCTTAGCAAAGGTCGTCAAGGGGTACATTTCTCCCATCTACATTTTCTAATTTGGTTCATCTTACTATTCAGAGTAAATTGATATGAATTACTAGACACACTTGCTGTATTAAAAGGAATTTTTCTGTACCTCTAAAACAGGTTTGTTCTTTCTGCTAAGGCCCACAGATCCATGAGTACTCCAGTCTGCTTATAGCTTGGGGGCAGAATGAGAAAGGAACCAGGTAGGATTAGGGAAAAAACTGACTTCAGGGCAACCAGCCCCTGCTCTCCCACTTCCATTAGGGGAGTGAAGCCAGATGGACAGCGTGTCAGATGGAGAGCTTTTTGCTTTTAAGCTTTACCATACAATTTTAGATGTGTGCTCTCTCCAGAATCATGGTAGCAATAGTTCTGTCTTTAGGGAAGAAGGAAATTCATTTATCTCTTCCTGGACAAACTTTTTGATTTGGGCTCTGGTTAGTGAGAGCAAAAGCAAGCACAGAGTCGGATGGTTCCTGGAATATCTTGGATTTAGGACAAACCCAGACACATGATGCCAAGGAAGCCAATCACAGGCCTGGGCTGAGGATGAACACGCTATTGCTGACTCTCCTAGTGTGGTGTCTTTTGTTTTTTGTTTTTGTTTTTTTGGTGAGAGATGGGATTTAAGAGGGGACAGGCACTCTTCTTGTGATGATGCGAGAAGCTTCTGCTCCCTCTTGAAGTTCTGCCTTGCAGGAGGAGTCTGTCCCTTCACTTGCAGCACTCACGGGAGGTGAGAGTGGGGGGAGAGAGCAGAGAGCTCAGCAGCACAGCACAGTGCTGCTCTCCCTCCCCCTCCTTCCTTTCTGTGGGCAAACGGGATGATTCCTGTGCACCTCCTCTCCCCTCACTGCAACACCCACCTTGTGAAGAAGGGATGGGGACAAGCCCCATTGCAGCTCCCCCAGACTGGTGCAGCGGTGGTGGGTATGAAGAATCCCAGAAGCTGTAGAAGAAGTGTAAGTGGTGGGGGATGCAAAACTGTTTGGGGGGAGGGTGGTTGGAGGCCTGGTAGATGTGGGTCTGGGGGTGAGGTAGATGTGGGGGCTGGGTGAGGCATTGGTATGGGTAGTGGGCAGATGTGAGGGCTGGAGGACAGACAGTTGCTGTGACAGGCAATTGTGGGGGTGGAACAGGCAGGGCAGAAAAGGTGGGGGAGTAGCACTGTATGTAAGGGAGCAGTATGACTGCTCAGAGCTCCGGTACGAAACTGCAGAAAAACCTGAGTGTCTCTGGATTAAGTTTAGAAGTGTGAGCAACAAGAGTGATGTAGTGGTGGGAGTCTGCTATAGACCACCGGACCAGGGGGATGAGGTGCGTAAGGCTTTCTTCCGGCAGCTCGCAGAAGCTACTAGATCGCACGCCCTGGTTCTCATGGGTGACTTTAATTTTCCTGATATCTTCTGGGAGAGCAATACAGAGGTGCATAGACAATCCAGGAAGTTTTTGGAAAGCGTAGGGGACAATTTCCTGGTGCAAGTGCTAGAGGAGCCAACTAAGGGGGGAGCTCTTCTTGACCTGCTGCTCACAAACCGGGAAGAATTAGTGGGAGAAGCAAAAGTGGATGTGAATCTGGGAGGCAGTGACCATGAGTTGGTTGAGTTTAGGATCCTGACACAGGGAAGAAAGGTAAGCAGCAGGATACGGACCCTGGACTTCAGGAAAGCAGACTTCGACTCCCTCAGGGAACGGATGGGTAGGATCCCCTGGAGGACTAACATGAAGGGGAAAGGAGTCCAGGAGAGCTGGCTGTATTTCAAGGAATCTCTGTTGAGGTTACAGGGACAAACCATCCCGATGTGTCGAAAGAATAGTAAATATGGCAGGCGACCAGCTTGGCTTAACGGTGAAGATCTTAAACGGATCTTAAACATAAAAAAGAAGCTTACAAGAAGTGGAAGGTTGGACATATGACAAGGGAAGAGTATAAAAATATTGCTCGGGCATGTAGGAATGAAATCAGGAGGGCCAAATCGCACCTGGAGCTGCAGCTAGCGAGAGATGTCAAGAGTAACAAGAAGGGTTTCTTCAGGTATGTTGGCAAGAAGAAGAAAGCCAAGGAAAGTGTGGGCCCCTTACTGAATGAGGGAGGCAACCTAGTGACAGAGGATGTGGAAAAAGCTAATGTACTCAATGCTTTTTTTCCCTCTGTCTTCACTAACAAGGTCAGCTCCCAGACTGCTGCACTGGGCATCACAACATGGGGAATAGATGGCCAGCCCTCTGTGGAGAAAGAGGTGGTTAGGGACTATTTAGAAAAGCTGGACGTGCACAAGTCCATGGGGCTGGACGAGTTGCATCCGAGAGTGCTAAAGGAATTGGCGGCTGTGATTGCAGAGCCATTGGCCATTATCTTTGAAAACTTGTGGCGAACGGGGGAAGTCCCGGATGACTGGAAAAAGGCTAATGTAGTGCCAATCTTTAAAAAAGGGAAGAAGGAGGATCCTGGGAACTACAGGCCAGTCAGCCTCACCTCAGTCCCCAGAAAAATCATGGAGCAGGTCCTCAAAGAATCAATCCTGAAGCACTAACATGAGAGGAAAGTGATCAGGAACAGTCAGCATGGATTCACCAAGAGAAGGTCATGCCTGACTAATCTAATCGCCTTCTATGATGAGATTACTGGTTCTGTGGATGAAGGGAAAGCAGTGGATGTATTGTTTCTTGACTTTAGCAAAGCTTTTGACACGGTCTCCCACAGTATTCTTGTCAGCAAGTTAAAGAAGTATGGGCTGGATGAATGCACTATAAGGTGGGTAGAAAGTTGGCTAGATTGTCGGGCTCAACGGGTAGTGATCAATGGCTCCATGTCTAGTTGGCAGCCGGTATCAAGTGGAGTGCCCCAAGGGTCGGTCCTGGGGCCGGTTTTGTTCAATATCTTCATAAATGATCTGGAGGATGGTGTGGATTGCACTCTCAGCAAAATTGCAGATGATACTAAACTGGGAGGAGTGGTAGATACGCTGGAGGGGAGGGATAGGATACAGAGGGACGTAGACAAATTGGAGGATTGGGCCAAAACAAATCTGATGAGGTTCAAGAAGGATAAGTGCAGGGTCCTGCACTTAGAACGGAAGAACTCAATGCACAGCTACAGACTAGGGACCGAATGGCTAGGCAGCAGCTCTGCGGAAAAGGACCTAGGGGTGACAGTGGACAAGAAGCTGGATATGAGTCAACAGTGTGCCCTTGTTGCCAAGAAGGCCAATGGCATTTTGGGATGTATAAGTAGGGGCATAGCGAGCAGATCGAGGGACATGATCGTCCCCCTCTATTCGACATTGGTGAGGCCTCATCTGGAGTACTGTGTCCAGTTTTGGGTCCCACACTACATGAAGGATGTGGATAAATTGGAGAGAGTCCAGCGAAGGGCAACAAAAATGATTAGGGGTTTGGAACACATGACTTATGAGGAGAGGCTGAGGGAACTGGGATTGTTTAGTCTGCAGAAGAGAAGAATGAGAGGGGATTTGATAGCTGCTTTCAACTACCTGAGAGGTGGTTCCAGAGAGGATGGTTCTAGACTATTCTCAGTGGTAGAAGAGGACAGGACAAGGAGTAATGGTCTCAAGTTGCAGTGGGGGAGGTTTAGGTTGGATATTAGGAAAAACTTTTTTACTAGGAGGGTGGTGAAACACTGGAATGCGTTACCTAGGGAGGTGGTAGAATCTCGTTCCTTAGAAGTTTTTAAGGTCAGGCTTGACAAAGCCCTGGCTGGGATGATTTAATTGGGGATTGGTCCTGCTTTGAGCAGGAGGTTGGACTAGATGACCTCCTGAGGTCCCTTCCAACCCTGATATTCTATGATTCTATGAATTGATGTGGGAAGTAGGAGGACGGGATTGATTTGTGGGATTTGGGGGCAGAATTAATTGCTGGGCAAAGGTGTGCAGATGTGGGGGTCAGAGGTCCTGTGCAGGGGTGAGGGGTGGGACAAAAATCACCTTATTCAATAAATCTGGGAGAGTGGGCAACACTAACTGTCTCTTGTGTGCACACACACACACACTGGGAATGGGCATGAGGAGTTCAAAAATCAAAAGACAGAGCAAAAGCCACAATATAATCTGTTTCTTTTTTTTTTAAAAAAAGAAAAACCTAAGATTTTTGGACCCAATTTCATGATTTTTGGGGTCTGACTTTTGATCTCTTGATGTTGGAAATACTGTGAATACTATCAAGTACAAGGTCTTTAACAGAAGATGAAGATGGCCATAGTGGAAAACAATGGTGTCACAGAAATATAAACCCAGTTCTTATTAAAGCTTGTTGGGAATTCTGATCTCCTACTCAGCCATTGCTCAATAATCCAAAGTGCATATGTTTGTCCATTAATTGCAGGCATTAATTGTACCTATCCAGTAATATCCGCTACCTCTTCCATTGGCAAAGATCTAGCTCCAATTTTATATTCTCCCTTTCCACAACTGGTGAATGTGGAGAATTAGATGGATGTTTGTTTGGTTGGAAGAGATCTTCCTAATTTAGTTCAGGGAAGGAGACAGCATAGGATCTGCCAGCTGAAATGTAATTCATTGAGGTCTCAGACTCTTAGTGCACAGCTCCTTCCATGGATAACAGACCAGTTCTGGTCACAGCACATACTGTTCTGAAAATTAACTTTATCCCTCTGTACTCAAGTGGGGAAAAAAGCAGTGCTCTCAGCCACATGTCTCAAATGGGAGATTCCATCCCTCTTCTCCCCAAACAAACTTCTGTATAGAGAGTCTACTCAGTCAATGGCTCGACTGGTAGCAACCCCCTTGTTTCACAAGTGGAAAACCATTGAATAGTACTGGTCTATTATGGCTCTGTTATGGCTTTCCAGATATAACTTCCCCATTAAATGTCAAGTTTCTGCTACAAAATGGGTGACCTGAACTACGTGGCTGTTACAATTACAAATAGTATTCATAAAACTAAATGGAATTCATAACTGGACAGAGATAAATACCCTATACCATCACACTGTCCACCATGGCTCGTCTGTCAAAGTCAGATTAACCACGGGGCTGCTGCACTCAGAAGTATCTCGCTCATCGTGTACCAGTTTGGTGGGCTGATGACTGAACTCTTTGCATCTGGAAATATTAGATAAAGTGCCCTGCAGACTCTGTGTCAGGACCTGGGATGTGTGGTGGTGAGTGACATCCTCCAGAGTTGGGTAGGACCCTGTTGTATATATTTCCTCACACCTTTCATACTGGTCCCCTGGACGATATATGAGATAGGAATGAGAGCGCAGCAGTAATACTGTTTAGGCCTTTCTGGCTGAAGAGGCTATAGCTCTCAGGCTTGATTTAACCTAGTGTTGGATATTTGGATGTCTCTGTCTCACAGAGGAGGTCATCTAGTGCAAGACCAATCCTCCATCTGGGACCAGAAAGGTTTAAAATGAATACTTTAAAGTGATTGTTTTCCTAGACCCCAAAAGAGAAGTCAACAAATAGAGCATGTGCTACTGGTTAATGCAAAGTCAATATTTAATTACTATGTTAAACCAGTAACACATAAACTTGAATTTCTCCCGGAAGGCTTTTGTCTGTTCAAGGGTGTCCAAGCAAAAAGATTGAATCTTTGTCATATAATGTTCTCTTCATGTTTAAGAAATGTATTTTTTTGTACAAATCCCAACATTAAATAGGGCATTGACCTTATTCTAACTTTGCAAGGAGAAAGAGCATGGCCTTGGAACCTCATTCTGCACTACCGAGATTGGACCTCTTCAGGAAGCATTGGTACACGTTTCCTGTCCTGATGACTGTCTCCAATCAGCTGAGGCTTTACATTTAAAGTTGGGAGCATTCTCTAATGAGATGTTGTATAGTACTTTAAATTCAGACAGATAGCTCTGACAGTTATTATAGCATTCATTCGTAACTAAATTCAACAAATATTGCTTCTCCAGTTAAGCATCGAATTCCAGTCCTCAGGAGCACTGACAGTCTCAGGGCACAGTAGTTATGCCTTATAGATTGAGATCCATTAGCTGTCCATTATTCACCAAATTCTGCACATTGATTATCCAGTCTTACCCAATTGTTATGCTTATAAAAAACACACGGAATCTTTTTCAAGGGTATAAGGCAATACGCCGCTTTTATTGAGGGTACAGTTTAAGCATTAAAATCAGCATATGCTTCCATTCTCTTTCTCACATGCGTGTACTCCCCCACCCCCCCAAAAAATTTCTGCCGCTCGATCTTATAGTTACCAATCCTTAGTGTGGTCTGGTCAGTTTCAGTGGCCAGCTGAAACTGCACACAAGGGAGGGGAGGAACTGAAGCTGGCTCTCTGTTGGCTGCGTCCGAAGCTCCAATGTTGATGCAGAATGCATCCAAAGTTCCATGGCAGTACACCCTACTTTTATAAGTTCCCATAAAGTCTATGGACCTTGCTGTGTCAAATCGGAGCTGTTAATCATGAGGTAGTCAAGGTTGCTCCCAATCAGCATTATTTTGGGTTATTACTGGGAGTATCCACAGCAATTTCTTATCTCATCCCTCTGGCTCACCTCTTTATCTTATCCTTGGGGTGTATGCCTTTGCTTTAGGGTCGTAAATCTGTCATCCAGGTGATTCTGATGATAAGGTTAGTTCCTCTCGACCATCCAGCCCATCAGTACTGGCGCCTCCTGTCTCTTCTCTGTTAGCATGCCATACATTCTTCATTCACACACAAAACAGTAAATAATTTCAAAAGCATGAATTACAGTCATAACACTTCTGTCCTTCTAAAAACAATCATTAACATGTAAAGCAAAAAATAAAACCAAAACAATTTCTTCTTAGTAATTCAAAGCTAACAAAATAAGCAAAATGGAGTACAATTTACTCGATAACTTCTCCCCATTAGGCTTTTTGCCTACACAATGCCATTTCCTTTCTTTTGGTAGAACTCTTCTTCATATCTTAATGCCTAGGTTTAAAGGTATATCTGCCTCATTTCAGATGTTCTGTAAAAGGTGATCCTACTTCTCACACTGAAGGTAAACTGCTATGAAAATCCCACTATAGCAGATGTGTGGGGCTTAGCATAAAGAAGAATAAGAAAACTTACCTGTTCTTATTACTTGAAAAAGGAATTTTTAGATAAGACCTAGCTCACCCTGCAAATATGTGGATCATCCAGAATAGAGATAGAAATTGACATCCAAAGATTTGGGTTGTGCATTAAGTGGAATTTACCATGCTCTGCTGTAGGAGAAATTATTGTGTTCTTTCCTCAAAGTATATTTATCAGAATCTGTCATTTTAGGAAAATGAATTTGAATTATTCTGACTTTGAGACTTGGGCAAATACCAAACAGTGAGTGTGTGCAGAATCAGAATTAGAATTTGGGAGTTCTGAATGCTTGATTCATGCTCATTTCTCAGAGTCTATTCTTAAACGGGAAATCTGTAGTATAATCAGTTTTCTTGAATTGCAGTCCTGTGTTTTTTAATCAGAAAAGACCATTCTTCCTTTAATTTTTGTAAAGGTCTGCTGAAGTATATAAGCAAACCCTAGAGTAATTGGTGTAAAAATCTCTCGAAAAAGAATGAGTTGCTTGCTCAATATAGAGAATCTTGTAAGCATTTACCATCTGCAGAACTATTCTGAAATAATACATAGAGGATGTAAATAGGTCCTGGGCAGAATTCATTTTATTGACTCAAAGAAATAAGGTCAAAAGCAGACCTTGTTTCCAAGGGACCATAACTGCCATAATCATATTAGTGTGTTAAACTTCTTGAAGTTGTGAAGGAGGTTTTTCTGCAAACCCAGCAGCTTAGCTTTTAATGAGTGCAATCGTTACAAAAAAGTAATGTGGTAGAGAGAGGCTTACATAATAAGCCAGTTAAAAAAAAAAAGCCACAAAAATAAATAGTTGAAAGGGTGGAAAAATGAAGTGAATAAACCTGATTCATCGTTCATGAAAGTCTACTTAGCAATATTTCAGTCGCTGAAGACTTAATGAAGGGTAACAAGGATGCATCGATGTGAAAAGAGACAGCAATAAAAACAAATACCCCAAACCAGAATGTTCTTTTATGCGGTTCCCCTCCCTTCTCTGAATGTATTGACTCGTGATTTTATGTTTGATTCACCAAGTCAGTATTGACAATTTGGATCTGTTTTTGTTCCTAAGTGTTTTTTATTATTAGCTTTATTAGATCTGATCCTTGCTCGCAACCATTTGATTATCAGGAGAAGTTGAGCTAACTTAGAGGCTCCCAAACTGCGGTTCATAGAGCCCAAGATGGTGGTAACAGTGCTAGCTATCACATGGTGCTGGATCTTCTTCCTCCTCCTTTCCAGCATTATAGACCAAAAATACATTCCTAACAGCTAAGCAACTGTTGTAATTGCCACAGGGATGACATGCCAAACATTGAAATTCAAGTATCTTATGATCCAGGACCCTTCTCTGATCAGCTATGATATTTACAGAACTAAAGCCTTTTACTGCTTACAACAGAGTTCCACCTCATCCCAGCTTTTAAAAAGAAGTAACTTGTAAGTGATGTTGTAAAGCTTAATTTATTGTAACAAACAAACAAAACCCAACTTTATTTTAAAAAATTATTTAATGTTCCTAACTGACAACATTGTATTTACCTATCATACCTTTTACAAAATACAAGCATTTACAAGTATGGATATGTATCTAAATACATAGATATAAAATTATCAAAACCACCTAAATTTCATTTTATCAACTAAGGCACTTAGCGTCATAATGGTCATTGAAGGTCAATGGGATTTAGGCTCATTCTTGATTAAGGTGCTTTTGACAATTTTAGCATAAACAAATTGCCACATAATAAATATAAACACATTTTTATCAAGTTAAAAAGAATGGACATTTCAGCCCAGCCCAGCAATCTTAACTCTGACCCCTGTATTTTTTTAAAAAATATATTTTTTGTTATCTTGATTTTGGTATCAAAATATTTTCAAAGGATATTGTTTAGCGACAAATGTCAATAGATAAATATATACTATATTTTAAGAGATTGCTGATGAAAGAATAGTATTTATTTTGGGGCAGAGCTAAAGTTTGCACACTTTTCTTTAATTACCAAGGGGGGAAAAATGTGACTGTGGGTGTTTTTATATTCACAGTGTGCATCAGTCTTGAAATGTGGATACTCCACAGCAGCACATCTGTAAGCATTTATGGAGACTGGTCATCATGGGATAGAAGTGTTGGTGCGCAAATGATCAGGAACTGAGTCATGTGCCCAGTACTGTCTCTCAGTGATAAGAGCAGCTCACTGTACATGCTCTGCCTGTTTGTTTGGAGTGAGAAGGGGGATGGCCTCAAACTTGGCTCTAGCAGACCATTCCATATCTCGTCTCCTTCCTTCGGTATCTCTTCTGTTCCTCACCCCCCCACCCCCCTTTTTTTCCCTTCACCACTCTGCTGACCTCAGCAGGGGACTTATTTTGCCTTGGTCTTCATAGACAAGGTCAGCTACCACACTGCTGCACTGGGTAGCACAGTGTGGAGAGGAGGTAAGCAGTCCTCAGTGGTGAAAGAACAGGTTAAGGACTATTTAGAAAAGCTGGACATGCACATGTCCATGGGGCCAGATGCAATGCATCTGAAGGTGCTGAGGAAGTTGGTTGATGTGATTGCAGAGCCATTGGCCATTATCTTTGAAAACTCATGGCAATCCGGGGAGTTCCCGGATGACTGGAAAAAGGCAAACATAGTGCCCATCTTTAAAAAAGGGAAGAAGGAGAATCTGGGGAACTACAGATCGGTCAGCTTCACCTCAGTCCCTGGAAAAATCATGGAGCAGGTCCGCAAGGAATCCATTTTGAAGCACTTGAAGGAGACGAAGGTGATCAGCAACAGTCAACATGGATTCACCAAGGACAAGTCATGCCTGACCAACCTGATTGCCTTCTATGATGAGATAACTGGCTCTGTGGATATGGGGAATGCGGTGGACATGGTATATCTTGACTTTAGCAAAGCTTTTGATATGGTCTCCCACAGTATTCTTGCTAGCTAGCTAAAGTATGGGTTAGTTGAATGGACTATAAGGTGGATAGAAAGCTAGCTAGATCGTCTGGCTCAATGGGTAGTGATCAACGGCTCAATGTCTACTTGGCAGCCAATATCAAGCAGAGTGCCCCAGGGATCTGTCCTGAGGCTGGTTTTGTTCAATATCTTCATTAATGATCTGGGATAGATAATAATGGGATAGATTGTGTCCTCAACAAGTTTGTTGATGACACTAAGCTGGGGGGAAAGGTAGATATGCTGGAAGATAGGGATAGGGTCCAGAGTGACCTAGAGAAATTGGAGGATTGGGCTAAAAGAAATCTAATGAGGTTCATCAAGGACAAATGCAGAGTCCTGCACTTAGGATGGAAGAATCCCATGCACTGCTACAGGCTGGGGACTGACTAGCTAAGTGGCAGTTCTGCAGAAAAGGTCCTGGGGATTATAGTGGATGAGAAGCTGGATATGAGTGAACAGCGTGCCCTTGTTGCCAAGAAAGCTAATGGCATATTGGGCTGCATTAGTCGGAGCATTGCCAGAAGATCGAGGGAAGTGATTATTCCCCTCTATTCAGCACTGTTGAGGCCACATCTGGAGTATTGTGTCCAGTTTTAGGGGGCCCCCACTACAGAAAGGATGTGGACAAATTGGAGACAGTTCAGCAGAGGGCAATAAAAATTATTAGGGGGCTGGGGCACATGACTTATGAGGAGAGGCTGAGGGAACTGGGCTTATTTAGTATGCGGAAGAGAAGAATGAGGGGGGATTTGATAGCAGCCTTCAGTTACCTGAAGGGGGGTTCCAAAGAGGATGGAGCTAGACTGTTATCAGTGGTGGCAGATGACAGAACAAGGCACAATGGTCTCAAGTTGTAGTGGGGGAGGTCTAGGTTGGATATTAGGAAAAAAACTATTTCACTAGGAGTGTGGTGAAGCACTGCAATGGGTTACCTAGGGAGGTGGTGGACTCTGGCCTTAAAAATCTCTAAGGATGGAAACTTGACGAAGCCCTGGCTGGGATGATTTAGTTGAGGTCGGTCCTGCTTTGAGCTGGGGGTTGGACTAGATGACCTCCTGAGGTCTCTGCCAACCCTAATCTTCTATGATTTTATGACTAGGCAAATGCATCTGTGCATCTGGACCCAATGCTCATCCCTCCTCTGGCTATGGGAGTAACTGCCTCCTTTCCCTCCTCTCCTGAGTTGACCTTAGATTTTTGTCCCATGAAAGTGAGAACTGAACAAAATAGTTTTTCAGTTATTCTTCTGGGATTAGAGAAGACTTATTTTCCTCAAACAGTGACAAAAACTTATATACAAGGATTTGAGCAGGAACACAAATTGTGGACTGTATAGAAGTAATAGCATGAGAAGTTGTGTGCTTAGGAGGTCCTCCCAGTAAATATTCAGAAAGCAGATTTTAGCTTTCAGATTTTAGCTGCACTAGACATCAGCCATGGAGGGCAACCACAATGTATTTGGTTGCATGCCTTACCCACAGTGCCAGTAATCTCTTTCTTGCCCATCTAATCCTTAATGTCCCAGCCAAATGGCAGTGTCCATGTCATTTAAATGCTTTCCATTGTCCCTAGAAAGCTCCTTGTGCACTGGATGTCCCTATGTGTGAACATTAAGCGTCTGCATCTGAAAAGACTCTGGCGACACCTCGGGTCACATTCTTCCAGGCCCTGTCCATGCAGACTGGCTCAATGACTCCCTGCCACACTTGTCTTGTTAGTATTTCTGACCAAGCTAATGTTATGCTGAAAAGGCCAGAGGCTTGAGCAGTGCAGGGAAAGATTTAAATTGGTTTGGTGGCAGTGTTCATGAGAGTCAGATAACTACCACTCTCCTCCTCTGATTGACCAATGGGATGCAGCAAACCTGTGGAGAGGCAGCTATGATATGAATCCTTCTCATTCCCCCTTTCTCCTTGGAGCAGTGCATCTCTTTCCTTTGCCAAACGAACCAACAACATTTTCCAGACCCCATGAGGAAGTGGGAAGGCTTTTTCTGGGCAGTCTCCTCCCTATCCCCACTTCCAGGGACAGTACATTTCACCTGCAGTCTAACAAAATGCCCCTGCTATTGAGACAGGAGCAGGGTTATTTCCCACAAATGAGCTCCATTATTCTCCTTTTCAGAAAATGTTGCTTGTCTCTGTAAGGATAAAATATTGTTTTGTACATATTGAATATAATTTTATATAGAGAGTTCTTAATAATTGATCTTTGGTGATTCTTTAAAAGTACAATGTTTTGATTAGATTTTTATCTAAGTCTTGGGAATCTTGCAAATGATGTAATAATTTGTAAAATTATTTTAATAGGATACATTGTCTCAAAAAATGACAGAGGCTTCCTAAAACAGTTGTTTTAACTAGTACAGTAATCTAGTTCTTCGTGCTGAAATAATGTAGGCTTTTGCAACTTCAAATCAGTTTTAGCTTTGCTACAGTTAGATTTGCATTTGAATGGTTTTGGGCAGTGTGAGTGAATAAGCTCTGTACAGGGCAGGGCCTTGAGTATTGTCCTCATTTTCTGTTCTATATAGGTTTATATACTGCGATCATCACTGTAATATCAGAGTGACTTGCAGTAGAGCATTAAGCAATGTGACTACACATCTGTCTCATATTGTTTTTTCTCTCATCCTCTCCCCAGAGGGAACAGTGTGTGCAGTGGAATGTCTTATGTCTTGTTTGGGTAGTGTATGTGTGTGGGTTTTATTAAAAAAGAAATATACCTGTTGCTGTTGCTATGTGTTTACATTCGAGAAAGTAACATAAAAAAACATACCTTGCACCTGCTGCAGACAATAGTGAGATTTATGATGATCCTTAGTTCCTGGGAAAGGTCAGATGACATTGGTCAGGGAATGGACAAGTTCACCCAGTGGTTCCATCTAGATGTTGAAAAGGACTGGAAAGAGAACTGATCTTTGTGGAACTCCACAAGTGAGAGGCCTAGTGGTGGAGGTGCAGTTTCCCATCACTACTTATTATGTGCATCCCTCCAGAAAGGACTCAACCCATTTTAGCACATTATCCTGGATGCCTGCCTCTCTCATGTGAGACACATCATGGATGATAGGTCCATCAGTGTCCATTAGCCAGGATGGGTAGTGATGGTGTCCTTAGCTTCTGTTTGCCAGAAGCTGGGAATGGGCGACAGGGGATGGATCGCTTGATAATTACCTCTTCATTCCCTCCGAGGCACCTGGCATTGGCCACTGTCAGAAGACAGGATACTTTGGTCTGACCCAGTATGGCCATTCTTATGTTCTTGAGACAGTATAATATCATGGTCAACACGTCCAGTGTTGCAGAGGGGTCCAGGAGGATGAGGATGGATGTCTGTCTTCTGTCCATTGACAGGAGGAGATCATGCATCAGTGCCACTAAGGTGGTTTCGGTTCTGTGTCCTGGCCTGAAAACAGATTAAGATGGGTCTAGAATGTTCACTTCAGTTAGAAGAGCTTGATGTGGCCATTTGCTAGCTTCTATACAATCTTGCTCAGGAACGGGAGGTTTGACATTGGGCAGTAGTTGGATAGGACTGATGTACGCAGGGCAGGTTTCTTCAGTGTTGGTTAGCGTATTATGTGTTTTTGAAGGAGGAAAGGAAAATTCCTTCTCTGGATGAGGTTGATGGCTATTTGAGGCCTGGTCTACACTTAAAAATTAGGTAGACATAGCTTTTTTGGTCAGCAGTATGAAAAATCCATACCACTGACTGATGTAGCTTAGCTGCATATATACTGGGGGTTCGGTCAGCAATGTTGATGAAAGAATGGTTCCTTCAGCATAGCTAGGGTTGCTCAAAAAGGTGGTGTTCCTATCCCAGTGGGAAAAACCATTATGTCAGCGTGGGCTGCGTTTACTTTATGGGATTATGACAGCATGGCTATGGAGATTTAGCTATGCTGGTATAGTCTCTGTAGTATAGACATACCCCCAGTCAGGAGGAGTAGCACCAATTGTTCCTGACTCTTGTGCTAGTACATGAGATAGGAAGTACATGGCATCAGAGACTAGTACTGTAGAGTGTTTTTTAAATGCACAAAGTAAAGTGGGGGGGAAAAAAACCCTGAGAAACGTTCTTCTCTAACCATTCCCCCCCCCCTCAGTTCTCGTATTTAGGTGTTACTTATAACTGTAGATAACACATTGCAATCCAAAAATATTCTTTGACTTTTTTTTCCAAATTGAATGTTTCTCTTTAAGGGTTAATTGTGATCAAGTAACACATTTTTAACCAGTTGAATCTAGATTAGCTTCTAAATTGTTTAAGAACCTATTATTTAAAGCATGTTAACACATTCTAGAATGGTACGGTAATACAAATAAAAAGTATTTTTCCAGGCATAGACAAAACCCAAGATTTTTTTTTTCTAACAGCACCCATAATGTGATATCTGCATAGACTCATACTCATGAGCTGTCCTCCACTGCATAGTGCGGAAGAGAGTGGAGGAATACGCATGTGTTTTCCCATGCAGAGCATAATTTGATTTGCTTGAATGACAAAGTAAAGAGGTCACTTTCAGGGAGATCTGACAAAGAAAAAATTGGAAAGAAATGACTTAGTAGATACAATTGTTAATTAACTTTAAAATTTAGAAAAATACTATTCTTTAAGCGGAAAAAGAGTAGTGAAAAAGGCAGTGGGAGATGGGGAATGGCATACAGTTCTTTGCTTTGGAACTGATAGGAGTTCAAGTCTTATTGTACAACCAATTTATTTTACTATATGAAGTCTTTGAACCATCAAAATATTTAAAATCAGATTAAAACTGCTACTCCTAAAGTGCTCAAAGGATTTAATCAGAGATACAGGTTGGGCTACCTATTTAAGGCAGAATCTCAATAAGCATTGTTTTCAGAGATTTCTAACTTTATTAAAATGTGTTTTAAATTCCATTAGTATTAAAATTGATGACTGGAAAACAACCTATACTGTATTATTCATTTTTTGCACTTAAGATTTATGTAAAAAACATTGGATTAGATATGGTACGTTCTTTGTGAAAGTGTCTCAGAAATATAAATATAACTTTCATGTTTGTATTTCAGGAAACCCAGATGCCTTTACTGAAATTCTGCTGGATCAGGAACAAATAAACCCTATAAATTGCTCAAGTCAGCTAGAAGATTCTGGGTGTGATGTATCTAGTGACTGTGTATTTGATACTGTAGACACATCACACAACTTTGGGCACTCCAAGCATAGTTGTAACACTTCATCTTGTACATTTAATTCTGAAATACTTCCCATATTGAATACCCATTGTACTAGCAAGGAAAATACTCTGGCTGCTCACATGCAGTTCTTGCAACATCTCCTTGAACTAAGAAAACTGACAGAAGCAGGAGGTCTGAAAACAGTCTTCACAAAGCTTGAAAGCGACTGCTCCACAATATCAGATTCTGTCTCTCGATTGCTTGATGGCCTGCTTACTTTTTACAAGAATCCTAAATTTCCTGTCTCAAATTTTCTGACAGAAGCAGTTTCTGTTTTGATCAATTTAATAACTGATGCTAATTTATCTAATCATGTTCTGAAAAAGTGTTTTGAGAAGCTAGAAGAATTTAAGAAAAACCTAGTTCAGATTATTTTAAGCAACAGCAATATCAATAGGGTAAGTGAAATGACTTCCAACCTCACTATCTATATTAGCATGAAATCGAAATATACAGTTTACGATAAGAGCATTGTTAGTTAGAAATAAAATATTTTGCCTCCATGGAACTTTCAACAGAGACTATGAAAAAGTAAATATGTAAAAGAGTGGGCATGTTGTAGCACACATGTCTTGTTGTGTTGGCTAAGAATAGGATTTCAATGAGTATCAGCATTTGAATAAAATTTTATTTGAATGTATGCAAAGTTCTCCTACTCCACCCCCAAATTTAGAGATTATCCTCCCAACTAGCCGATTATATGCAGATGAAAACAAATTTGTGGAGACCAGAATAAATACTGTTTTTTGCTTTGCTGTGTGAGGCAATTGTGTAGGTTGACACAGGCTACTAAATGTGTCCAATATTTTTTTTTCATTTGCCTGCATTAAAGATGTGGGGTCAGATCTTCAGCCGGTGTAAATCAGCATACTTGCATTGAAGTCTGTGGAATTATACTGACTCACATTATCTGAGGATCCAGTCTCCTAAAGCTTGAAAATAATATTTAAAAATAAAACACAGGAATTAAGAAAGGAACATAGGAATTGAATGCCCACTATTATGAGAGTAAAGAGGAGTGCAAACTTTGCCTTTTGTATACCATACATTTTATATTTCTCTATCATGCTATTTCTGATTAGTTGTCTCTGTTACCTCAGAATTTGACATTCTTGCATGTACCCCAGAACTTAACAGTATTGTTGTCAGCCATTTTGTATGTTCAACCACTGCCAGCTAAAAAACAAATATCACATAGCGAAAAATAATCTTAGGCCTTTGTAAGGCAAGGTCAAACAACTGCATACTTTGTTTGCTAATTAAAATATTTTTTGTAAATTTTGTTTTATTTTTTGCTTAAAAAATAAATAACCTTAATTTTAAATACTCTTAACATATTATTATTTATTATTATAACTAAAATACTAAAACATTTTTAAATAATAAATTTATTAAATATAACCCAATAAAAATTACTATACTAAAATAACTCAAAATTATATATTTTTTGTTAAAAATAACTATAAAAAATTAAATTTGCTTTAAAACAGTCCAAAAAGCATTTCTAAAAACAAAAAGCTAACATGTAAATTCCCCATCAGCTAAACTAAAAAAAAAACCCAGCTATTAAAAGCCTGGCTAATAATCACTCAAAACTATCTCAAACTATAAATAACTATATCTAAAATATCCTAAACCTATTGCATGCCTCTGTGTGTGTGTATAATGCTTAAAATCTAATAAATAATAACTTTAAATAAAAGCACACTTGCTTGTACAGTATCACATGTCAAACAAATAAGCTACGCTCCTTATTAATTTATTCCTAACATTCCCTAAAAAACCTCAATTAAATTACCACTGCTTTAAATTCTTTAAAAAAAAAAATGGTAACAATCTCTTCCAAATTAAATAGTCCCAGTCTTTCTCCAGGTGGAAGTTTTTTCCAATGCCTGCCCTTGAACTTTCCATTTCTGCTCTGTTCTTTTGAGTAATGAAAACTGAACACAATATGTAGATTTTATTAAGTATTTTAAGTACATACAAAACCCCACATAAATATAAATGAAAGGGGAAGGGCCTAATTATTGTACAGGTATGTTTTACTGAGGGGAAAAGAGTTAGTGGGATTATTCATGTGCAGAAATCTTTCCATGATCAGAGCCTTAAATGTCTAATTTCAAGACGTTCTCATAATTGGATTTCTTTGTTGTGTTCTATTTAGCTAGTAAATACATGGGATGCTGGCCAGTAGTTTGGAAGGGCTTGAGAATTTCAACTACTCTATACTTGTGACATAAGGAATAGAGCAGCATAAGCCTGACTACACTGGGGCTTTCTTAAAGCAGCTGACTCCTCTTTTCTCTGCTGCTGGTCACTCCACTCTCGGCTCTTGGTGCAGAGCAAAGTATCAGAACGCTGTACCTCCGAGCAGAGGAGCCAACAGCAAAAATAATGAGGGTAGTTTAGAGATGGCAGAAGAGCAGATATTGAGTGATTTTCAAGGGCTTCTTGAGGATCAATTTGCATCCAGAATTTCCCTATTTGGATGTTGGTGGATGAGGAGAATAAGTGGACTTTTACAGGGGGGAAAAAAAACCTGAAAAAATGACACATCACAACAGAACACCAAAGAAACAAAAACAATCTGTGGAAACTAGGTGGCATTTATGAATAGAATCAGGAGGACGTGGGAGGGAATCCAGGAAGAGGGATTCATTGTTGGTGGGATGGGGAGGAAGAAGAGAGAAGGACCCATGGCTCGGCTGGGAGGTGGGGTTAGCATATTTTACATAGGAAGGAAGCTGGGGGTGGGATTGGAAGCAGTGTTTCCCGTTGGAGAAACCCAGAAAGAAGCCTCATGAGTTGCAAGACAACTTCATCTCTATTATTTAACTATGTTGAAATAGACAACTTTTTGCCAAATTGCAATGATATAAGCTCTACAGTGTATTAAGAGAACTCATTACTGCATTCAAATAGTTTGAACATCTGTTTAAACATATATTAATTAACCATGCTGTAGTAATTGCTAAGTTTCTGAAAAACTATTTCAATTGATATAGTTAATATCCGTAATGATGTTTTTAGTGATACTTTAAAAATAAACTGTTTAGTTTTTTTTCTACTTAGTTTCAGTTTCAGCCTCAGCTTTGGAAAAAAAATTAAGTATAATGGAGTGTAGAATTTTTAATAGAAGTTGTATGACTAATATGCCTTTTATCTAATATCACCCAGGGACATTTTTGCTTTAGTTTTTTAATTATTGCTATTTACCCAAACAGTGATTGAAATATGGAGGATATTGATTTAAAACAAGATATCTAGTAATTACAGTGCTGTCAGCTGTGTAGGTGGGTGAGTGGGGGGAAAACAGGCAGCTGTTGAAAATTCAGATCACGTGAACACCTTCAGAATAAAGTAGGATTAGACATTAAAAAAAAGTTTCTAATGTTTGTGAGGATGACTTTGAAAATGTGAACCCAGTACAAACCAGTGCAGCATTCTCTCTTTGATGTTGCAGACAGCCTGAAATGATAGTTGTAAAAGGTGTGAACTTTCCATTAGTTTCAACAGAGAATAACTGAAACCTAGTGATGAGTGGTGGCAATTTAGAGTAACACTTAGCTATTTCACTGATGATCATGTTAGTAGAAGTATCCAGCCATTCTTCTTCAAGTGCTGGTCCCCATGTGTAATCCACTGTGGGTATGAATGCACTCCATGCGCCCAGAGTGCCACAGAATCCAAAGACCTGCTTCAGAAATTTGGTCCATCTTGCTGTGGATTATATTAATTGTAACTGCTTAGAGCACCAAAGGATCTCAGCAGTTTACAAATAGTGACTTAAATACTTTAAAAAATTGCTGAAAGGTGGGGAAGAAATATCCCCATAGTATAGATAGAGAGAAAAAAATGAGGCGGAGACATTTGATGTAACTTACAAAAATCCTATTACTTGAGTTATTCATTACTAGGTTGGACAAAGCACCAGAAAATATAGTATAGGAACCAATAAGACCACTTATTCAAGGTTCCTAATTTTGAATTTGGGACCCTAGGGTTAGGCACTTCAATTAAAAAATTTTGGTCTGAAATTCTAAATTCACATTTAATTTTCTTTAAAGAAAAAATTGCTTGCTCTTCAGTATGAGGTAGTTAGAATTAAGGGAAATACTTCTAATTTTAAAATATAAAAACCCCTTTGTCTTGTAAAACTTCAAAATACAGTAGCTACTGTCATTTCCTTTTTCTTCGGCAGATAGTTCATAAGTGCATAATTTTCAGAGAGATGCACAGGTTTTTTTGAAGGTATCCTATAGATCAATTCCAGAGTATCTATGTAACCATAAAGTTGGTAATCTGCAGGGTTACTTTGTCTTCTTCCACCTAAGGTATTTACAAATTCCTTAAAATCTGTTTGGATTGGCATTAGTCTTCTCTAGGTAAACTTCTTAAGTCTTTGTGTCCTCCCTGACGTTCTCAGTGATTACAGTCTACAGTGAGTTGTACTTCAAGGGCTTTGCTGGCCTTCTTGTTTGAAGGCAGTTGTGTTGTTTGTTTCATTTTTTTGTTGGTGGTGTTTTTATTTCTTCCATTTTAAGATAAGGGACAGTATCCCACAAAACTCTAGGACGCTTTCAAAACTGAATAATTCTGTTCCATGCAATTCATTTTCAGGATTATATACAATAGTTCTGTAGCGGAGCTTTTTTTGCTGTGCCTCTTATCTGGCTGTTGCCAAAACCTATCCCGAAGGACTTTTTTTTTTTTTTTAAACTAGGTCACAATGTAATTGCATGTTACATACAGTAACTGTTTTTTAATTTTTAAGTGTTTATGAAGTTGGAATATGCTTAAAGTTAAGATTCAGTGAAACTATAGTTAAAAATATCAAATTGTCTGTCTGTATAAACTTACATTTAAATGATGTATTTCTTTGGGGATAGAGAACTACTTCACAGTGGAACTATCTTACAGTATTTATTTTCAAAAATTTGATAACTAGAAAGCAATTTTTGGTGGCAATTTCAGCCTACTCAAGTACGGTAGGTTAGCAGCATTTCACTGACATAAAATAGTATATATAGTCAGGTCCATCTCAGAGAAGTCAGTGGGCGGCAAAGGTTTTTTTTAGTTACATCATCTACTATGCTTTGGTAGTAGTCAATTATAGAATTGTACATAATTACAAAAGGGGCCCTGATCTACTTTCCTTTTATGTCTCCTCATAATTAGAATTGAAAATAGCAGATGTCATTCAAAATCAACAACGAAAGTCCAACATAGTAAAATAATCCTTTTTCGAGCATACACTAGACATAAACTGAGGATTTTACTGTTTAACTATTGGGTGCAATTATAGACGACAATCCACTTGCTGTAAATGTCTCCACTCTGCCTTTGACAGTTCTGAACCATGAAAATAATTGAACAGTCATTTAGCTTACAATGGAACCTGCTGTTTCCAAATTATTGTTGAAGGGAGAAACTCACTCCCATGCCACAAGTCTGTCACATCAGTTACTTCAATGATGGCATAAATTATTAATAATTATGGTAATTCCCTGGTGCTTGGAATCTGACTTTTTTCCCACCTGTGTGAAGTCTATCGTCCATAATAGATGTTTCATATATTGGCAACACTGAATTCAGTAAGCATGATTGATAGGGCATGATTTTTAAATAAGTATGATTGATAGGGCACTTAAAGTAGTACTTAAACAAAGCTAACTGAAAAATCCATTGAGGAATAACAGAAGACACGTAGTGAAGTGTATCACCATTCTGTGATGAATGAATGATTTATTTTATTTTATTTTTATTTTTTTTGGAAGCTGATGGTAGCTGCAAGATTGTGGATGGGGGAGATAGTCCAAAGAGGTACCAGGATGCTACTCCTCCCTTCATTGTTCCTGTGAATAGGATTTACAATACCTATTTTCCCTCCCTTGGAATCCATAAGTAAGGTCGAAATAGCCTGGCTCTATTGATCTGCAGGACCTGCTGTAAAATGTATTTATTTATTCCACACATGGCAGGGGAAACTGTTTGACTGTGCCTGAGGTTTTTATGAAAGCAGAGTTTGTGGGAGTCTTGGAGTTGAGCTGTGTAGGTTGTATAGTTAAATATTTATTATTTATCTTGTTTCTGTAATTTGTTGAACATAGTCTCAGGTACCTTCTTAAACTTACTATAAATTCTCTACACATGGCAAAATAATTGGCCTTTTCTCTACATTGTCTAGAGGATTTATTGTTTCATCTGGACGTTCAGAAATTTTGGAAAGATGGATTGTCATGGGGCCCTGCTGTCCTTAGGTTTTTAAATTAGGGATCCTTCTATATTAATGGGTGACTTGGCTTGTAGGTCTGGATCAGTGTTTCCCAAACTTGGGACGCCGCTTGTTCAGGGAAAGCCCCTGGTGGGATGGGGACGGTTTGTTTACTTGCCACATCCACAGGTTTGGCCGATCGCGGCTGCCATTGGCCACGGTTCGCCGCTCCAGGCCAACGGGGGCCGTGGGTAGTGGTACGGGCCGAGGATAAACTAGAGTTTATCAGGAACGAATGTCCACAAAATCCAGCATACAGTTTAGTTCTTCATTTTTGGAGTTGCTGTAAATCATGTTTTTGGTTTTAACTTGACCTATCTTCTAGCTTGCTACATTTTTGTTCAAGTTTCTCGTCCCTGCAAAGAAGGAATGTATGAAATGTTTTTTTCCTTATAACACCATTATCCTCTCCAGTGCTTTGTTCCACATCTCTTTGTTAGTTTGAAGAGAGATGACTGTCTCTTTAAAATCAGACAGTGATAGTCCTCTCTTTTAACCCCCTGTTGTTTGAAGAGGAGAATATTTGCTCTCAGGAGCTTTACCTCTTTGTGAGGGGTATACACACACACACAGTTGCAAGGGAAGGGTGGACAAATATGCTCTTTATGGTTTTGCGAAGTAATTGGGGTTTGGGAAAAATTGGAAACTTTTCAAGTTGGGGATAAGTTTGATCCACACCTGCAGAATGGGTTACCTAGTTACCTTTTGCCACTGCCCAGCAAAAACTTAAGTATTGTTTCTAAATATATAGTGTTCCATGAGACAACAGGAGTTCAATAGAGATTCCTTTTATGTAAGTGTGAGTCATGAATTTCAATTGTAGGGTGTGTTGCACTTTCAGAAAGTCCAACAGTTGCATAACTTACTGGTAAAAAACAGAAATATCTCATACATAGAGTATATGACACAGCAAGAGAATAATTTCAGGATAAGGTCAAGACTATTATGGATTTTACAGAGAGCCAACTAGTAGAATCTGTTTTTCCTAAATTTGCAAAAAGCTTGCTAGAGTGCTATAAAAAAAGGTTAAAACCTATATGCAATTATGTCAGAAAGTGTCTCCAAAAAAGATTTGTAGTACTCTATAAAAGTATGAATCAATATTTCAAAATAAGTATGGAGGTAAACGTTTTTTCTAGAAAATATTATGAAATGTGAGCAAGCAACATAAATGGAACTTAAAAGTGAATTCTGTATTATTCATCACATTTTAATTCTAGATAATGTAAATTAACACCATAGGGAAATGTAATAAAATTATTGTCTTAACTATCTTTTCTGCTCAGCTTTAAAGTAGATGGGCTGTATGCAAGATTTTAATACAAGCCAGCATGTGACTGATAATGGGTTTAACAGGAATGCAGATGCAAGAATTGCGAGCATGGGATTAATGTCTTTATCACTAAGGGGCTTGACAACACAGTAGCCTGAATACTTTGCGAAACATCATTATGTTGAAATATAGCATAATGAAAAACACAAAACAGAATTTTGAATAACTCAAGAACAGGCAACTAAATTATGAATTGTGTGTGTTTATATATAAAAATACACCTTAAAGTAGTCAAAAACAGTGCCTGAAAGATCATGAATGTGTGTCAATTCAGGTATAATTACATGCATGACCAAGGATTAAGATTTTCAAATAACAAAATGTTATGGTTCTTTCAAAAGTTTACAATTGAACATTGATTTAATACAGCTTTGAAACTTTACTATGCAGAAGAAAAATGCTGCTTTTAACCGTCTTAATTTAAATGAAACTTGAACAGAAAGTTTCCTTACCTTGTCAAATCTTTCATTTTTTTAAACTTTCCCTGTATCTTTTAGTAATTTATGTTTAACATAGTATTGTACTGTATTTGGCTTTTTTGTTGGTTTGGTTGTTTGTGTTGTCAGCAGTCACATTAACATTACCTAACTCCTCAATATACAAGAGCCTCCCTATTCAGGGACAGACAATATTTAAAAATAGATTAAGGTTATCCTGTTTCTCCAGTTCCTTTCAAGTACAGTAGAACGTTAGAGTTACGAACACCAGAGTTACAAACTGACTGGTCAACCACACACCTCATTTGGAACAGGAAGTACACAATCAGGCAACAGCAGAGACCAAAAAAACAACCAAACCAACAAAAAAGCCAAATACAGTAAAATACTGTGTTAAACATAAATTACTAAAAGATACAGGGAAAGTTTAAAAAAATGAAAGATTTGACAAGCTAAGGAAACTTTCTGTTCAAGTTTAATTTAAATTAAGATGGTTAAAAGCAACATTTTTCTTCTGCATAGTAAAGTTTCAAAGCTGTATTAAATCAATGTTCAATTGTAAACTTTTGAAAGAACCATAACATTTTGTTCAGAGTTATGAACATTTCAGACTTACGAACTATCTCCATTCCCAAGGTATTTGTAACTCTAAGGTTCTACTGTATACAGATAAAAAGAAAAGGAGTACTTGTGGCACCTTAGAGACTAGCATCTCATGAAGTGAGCTGTAGCTCACGAAAGCTTATGCTCAAATAAATTTGTTAGTCTCTAAGGTGCCACAAGTACTCCTTTTTCTTTTTGCGGATACAGACTAACACGGCTGCTACTCTGAAACCTGTATACAGACAGTGAGCTTCAGTTCTTCTTTGAGTGATGGTCTTCACTGTGGGGTTACGCATGCGCACCATCCATCTGGAGCTGGAGAATTTGAAAATCGTATGTGTCTGTCAATCTGTGCATGCACCCTGGCTCACCTCGTGCCACCGATCGGCAGGATAAACAGAGGAGCAGACAAATTACCTCTCCAGTTTCTTCTCACTGTGTGTCTTCATCTCTTAAGATAAGATTTAGCTTTGTAAATAATTTTAGCATTTTATACAGTTTATAGTTCTAGTGTTTTCATAGTTTTAGTATTAGATTACTAATGGCGAACCGGGGAAGTCCCGGATGACTGGAAAAAGGCTAATGTAGTGCCAATCTTTAAAAAAGGGAAGAAGGAGGATCCTGGGAACTACAGGCCAGTCAGTCTCACCTCAGTCCCTGGAAAAATCATGGAGCAGGTCGTCGAAGAATCAATCCTGAAGCACTTGCATGAGAGGAAAGTGATCAGGAACAGCCAGCATGGATTCACCAAGGGAAGGTCATGCCTGACTAATCTAATCGCCTTTTATGATGAGATTACTGGTTCTGTGGATGAAGGGAAAGCAGTGGATGTATTGTTTCTTGACTTTAGCAAAGCTTTTGACACGGTCTCCCACAGTATTCTTGTCAGCAAGTTAAGGAAGTATGGGCTGGATGAATGCACTATAAGGTGGGTAGAAAGCTGGCTAGATTGTCGGGCTCAACGGGTAGTGATCAATGGCTCCATGTCTAGTTGGCAGCCGGTATCAAGTGGAGTGCCCCAAGGGTCGGTCCTGGGGCCGGTTTTGTTCAATATCTTCATAAATGATCTGGAGGATGGTGTGGATTGCACTCTCAGCAAATTTGCGGATGATACTAAACTGGGAGGAGTGGTAGATACGCTGGAGGGGAGGGATAGGATACAGAAGGACCTAGACAAATTGGAGGATTGGGCCAAAAGAAATCTGATGAGGTTCAATAAGGATAAGTGCAGGGTCCTGCACTTAGGACGGAAGAACCCAATGCACAGCTACAGACTAGGGACCGAATGGCTAGGCAGCAGTTCTGCGGAAAAGGACCTAGGGGTGACAGTGGACGAGAAGCTGGATATGAGTCAGCAGTGTGCCCTTGTTGCCAAGAAGGCCAATGGCATTTTGGGATGTATAAGTAGGGGCATAGCGAGCAGATCGAGGGACGTGATCGTTCCCCTTTATTCGACATTGGTGAGGCCTCATCTGGAGTACTGTGTCCAGTTTTGGGCCCCACACTACAAGAAGGATGTGGATAAATTGGAGAGAGTCCAGCGAAGGGCAACAAAAATGATTAGGGGTCTAGAACACATGACTTATGAGGAGAGGCTGAGGGAGCTGGGATTGTTTAGCCTGCAGAAGAGAAGAATGAGGGGGGATTTGATAGCTGCTTTCAACTACCTGAAAGGGGGTTCCAAAGAGGATGGTTCTAGACTGTTCTCAATGGTAGCAGATGACAGAACGAGGAGTAATGGTCTCAAGTTGCAGTGGGGGAGGTTTAGATTGGATATTAGGAAAAACTTTTTCACTATGAGGGTGGTGAAACACTGGAATGCGTTACCTAGGGAGGTGGTAGAATCTCCTTCCTTAGAAGTTTTTAAGGTCAGGCTTGACAAAGCCCTGGCTGGGATGATTTAACTGGGAATTGGTCCTGCTTTGAGCAGGGGGTTGGACTAGATGACCTTCTGGGGTCCCTTCCAACCCTGATATTCTATGGTTCTGTGATTCTATGATTTGGGGGAACTCCCTCCCCCATACCCTTTGTGGGTACTGGATGATTCCCTACACTCCAGGCTTCAAACTCTGTGCTTCCTGCCCATGATCCTTCTCGGTCAGTAATGACCACCAATGCTGCCTACGCTGCCTCAGAGAAGCTCACATTGCAGTGAGATGCAGTATCTGCTGCTCATTCCCCAGCTGTACTCAAGAAGGGCTAGCACTCTGTATCCAAAACCACCTCATGGACAAAGCCAGGAAACTTTAATTGGACCCAGGCCAAGGAACCCTCCTCCCCTATACATTGGCCTGCCTCAGGAAGGAATGAGCTTCCTGCTGGTAAGTCTGACACTGGTGCCAGAGAATCGACTCTCATAGACTCCCTGGTGGGATTTTCTCAGGAAGCACTCGTACACATGAAACTAAGTCTTACTTGAAATACACTTTGACGCTTTCAGATTAATCTCTGAGCAAGCCCAGTACCTCTGCCCAAGAAGGCTTAGGTTGGTCCTGCTTTGAGCAGGGGGTTGGACTACATGACCTCATGAGGTCTCTTCCAACCCTAATCTTCTATGATAAGTCCCAGTGGCTTGACAAGAAAGCCCAAAAACATCAGGCTCCATTGGTACTGGAACATGATCTGTTGGTACTGTCATCCTTGGCACCTCCGAAACCTTGGGATTCCATCGGCATTGGCAAAAGACTGTTCACAACCTATCCATGGCACCGCCTTTGACAGCACCCTTTTCCAGCTCCACTGGTCTGGGCACAGACAACCCCTCTCACTCCATGGAGGAGCTGGGTCTCATGCTTCCCCACAGGATATCTCCTCATTCCTGGATCTGGATTCCTTTCCAGGGATGTCACAACACCACCTATTGAGTCAACTGCTTGGAGAAGTTTATCGTCCATTCCTTTCTTGAAATACAACTTCCCTCCAATGGCTCTGGTGGTACCACCTCTAGAACAGGAATCTGCTTTCTCCTGACTGGGAGACTGCAATCAAGAGGAGCATAAGTTTTGTATCTTATGTATCCTCTGCCACCCAAAAGACTTACATCACTGTGAGACTAACCTCCACATTTAGCTTGGAGCTGCTGGCACCCCATGCCAGGTGGGCCTCTGCATCCCCCTTTGACCCTTCCTACTGGCCATATTGGGGGCCCTGAAACCAGAGTCAATCAGGTCAGCTAGTGTCACCCCTCCCCTTGAAAGAGGCACTCGGACCCCCTGCTCCCGATCCTTCCAAACAGGAAGAGCAAGGTGCACCGGATCCAGTGGCTCTGCCAGAACCAGCAAAACTGCCATCTTCATCTCTGGATGAGGTGGTAACCCCTGTGTCTCCATCTCCCACGCCATTTTTTCATGCAGTCCCAGGATCATTTTTGTAGAGTTGCTGGTGAACTTCTTGAAGAGGCTCAGGAATCCCGGCACAAACTCTTAGACATTCTCCAGGCAAAATAGTGCTCCCCATTAATGAGGCTATTATGGAGCCAGCGAGGGCTGTGTGGCTGAGATCCGCTACCTGTGCTCCATTATAGCCTCATGTGGACTCCCTGTTAGATTGAGGAGTGATAGAACATGTCCCTCCTCAATACCAAGGGAGTGGATTTTACTTGGCTTACTTCCTTATACCCAAAAAGAAGGATGGATGGAGACCAATTCTTGACCTCAGCCACTTCATTTTAAACTCAAGTTTTGTATGGTCATCCTGGCCTCTATAATACTATTCCTAGAAAAGAACATGGTGTACAGCTCTCGATATGAAGGATGCATACTTCCATGTCGATGTTCATCCTGCTCTCAGATGCTTCCTCAGGTACGTGGTGGGCTCCAACTATTTTCAGTACAGAGCACTCCCTTTTGGGCTAGCAACTGCCTCCAGAGTCTTCACCGAAGTATTAGCGATAGTGTCAGCTCCCCCCAGATGTCTTGGTCTCTCTTTTCTTCCCCTGCCTTGACTACTGGCTCCTTGTTGCCATGTGACACCAGGAGGTCCATGTGTCAACTCTAAAGATGCTACATCTCCATTCTTCCCTGAGGATCAGTATAAACACCAAAAAAACTGTTCTCGCACACACACTGTCTCTGGACTTTATCATGGCCACCCTGGATTCAGTCACTGCAAGAGCTTACTTGCCCACAGGCAGGTTTCAAACCGTGAGCAACATTATAGCCCAGATCACAAACAATCTTTGAGTACCAGTCAGGACATGCCTATCTCTCCTAGGTCATATGGCCTCATGCACTCATGTCATGCCAGTCACAAGACTCCACCTTCATTACCTTCAAGCGTGGCTTGATAGTGTTGGCGAACACGGTGACCATCTTCTACATCAACAGGCAGGAGGAATGAAATCTGTTTCCCTGCGTGTGACAGCGGTCAGCTTGTGGAACTAGTGTGAGTTGGTTGCTGACACACCATCAGCAGCCTACCTTCCCAGGAAATGAAATACACTCATGAAGTCCTTCAGCAGACCTATTGCTCTCGACCATGAGCGATAACTCCATGATTTGGTGCTGCACAACATCTTCAGTCTATGGGGAACCCCATCCAGAGATCTGTTCACCTCTATCGCGAACTGAATGCATCACATACTGCTCCAGAGGAGCTCTAAATCGCCACTTGCAGAGTGATGCTGTACTTCTTGGTCAGATAACCTGAACTGTGGATTTCCCTCCATTACTGCTTCTGCCATGAATTCTACACAAAATCTGGCAGGACAGGGCACAGGTTATACTGATCACTCTCCACTGGCCCCAACAATTTTGGTTCCCAAATCTCCTGTGCCTGTCATGCAGAGTACCAATCATCCTCCTGACATTTCCTGAGCTCCTGATACAGCAGAACAGTAAGATAAATCAGCCTGTTCGGCATTTGCTTCACCTCAGGGCTTGATTTTTGGATGGGCACCATCTTTAGAGTGCTCATGTTCTGCATACTTTCCAGCTGTAGGAAGGATTCCCAAAGGCAGTATTCCCTGGCTCAGTGGAAATGTTTTTCTTCTTGGGCACATCAAAAGAACGTTCTTCCAGTATATACAGATATCACTCTCATTTTAGACTGTATCCTTTTCTCTAAAGACATCAGGCCTATCCATCAGCTCCTTACAAGTCCACCTGGCAGCACTCAGTGCGTACTATCCTCCTTCTCAGGGGCACTCGGTCTTCATTCACGCACTGATCTCAAGATTTTGGAAGGGCCTAATCAGAACTTTCCTGCCTATTCACAAGCCTACCCGTCAGTAGGACTTGAACCTTGTTCTCTCTGAACTCACAAGGCCACCCTTTGAACTCCTAGCTTCCTGCTCCATGTCCCTTCTCATCAGAAAGGTCACATTCCATGTAGCCATTATCTCAGCCGCAAGGTTGGTGAGCTTGGAGCAATGATGACAGATCCTCCTTACACTGTATTCCTTAAAGATAAGGTTTCATTACGTTTACACCCCAAATTCACCCGCAAGGTTGTTTCAAAAATTTCCTTGAACCGATCCACTTACCTATGTTCTTCCCTAAACAGCATGCTTTCTTACTGGAACAGACTCCATGCCCTTAGTGTCCGGTGAGCCTTGGCATTTTAGTTACACAGAACAAAACCAATCAGGAAGTCACCAAGACTGTTCATCACTATAACAGAAAGAATCAGGGTTCAAGCACTCTCCACCCAGAGGATCTCCAAATGGTTCTCTGGCTGCACTCTACTTTATCAACTATTGAACCTCCCCCCACCCCCATGGAGTAAGAGCTCATTCCGTGAGAGCACAAGGAGCGACTATGGCATTGCTTCATGAGGTATATCCCTCCATGAGATCTGTAAAGCAGCCACGTGGGCTCTGTTCACACGTTTACGAGACACTGTGCCCTAGTCTACAACTCCTGTGCTGATGCCTCCTTTGGAATGACTGTCCTTCATTCAGCCCTACTGTCTACGTGCTCACACTCTGCTCCTGCTTAGGTCCTTCTTGTCAGTCACCCACAATGGAATATAATAAGGGTCATCACTCCAATAATAAGAGGAGGTTACTTACCTGTAATTGGAGGTTCTTTGAAATCCATGGTCTCTATCTGTATCCCACTGCCCACTCTCCTTCCCCTCTGCTTCGGACAGTCTCTGATTCACAGTGGAAAAAAAACTGGAGAGGCAGTCAGTCCACCCCACCCTTTATACCCTGTATTGGATGCTTGATGTAAGCCAGGGTGCATGCATGGACCAACTGACACTATTTTCAAATTTTCCGGCTCCGAATGTATGGTGCATATGCATAACTCCACAGATAGGGGCCACACATCTCAAAGAACTTCCAGTTACAGGTAAGTAAACTTCTCTTTCCTTGAATTAATCGAGACCCAAGTGGATTTACAGTTGAGAAGCAGCACATTTTGACTGGTTTTAGAACATCAGTTATATGACAGAACAACAGTTAAGTCACAGGAATATTGAGAGGTCTTGCCAGACTTGTGATCTAGTACGAGAGAGGTAATGGCTGAGTCTGCTAACTTTTAAATTCAGTTAAATTTTCTAAGCAATCTGCTCTCCTTTGGAGATAGCTATTCAAGTCAAATAGTAACTGTTTATGAAAAACACGACAGTCTAAAAACACTCACCAAATCCAGTGAGGTGGTCCAGAGGAGATTACCTAAACAGACAAATGGATGAATTAGAATTTTAAGCACAAGCGTTGTCTCATTGCACCTTCTCTTGCCTTCCCTTCCTCTGACTTATATGTCCCATACATTAGGACTAAGGTGATCATGGAGGGAGGGCTAGAATAGAGCCCTGACTGTTGACCATGGAGCAGCTGCCGATCTCTCCCTCTACAAAGCCTGCAGTGGCCCAGGGCTACCCCTTGCCAGCAATGTCAGCCAAGCACTGTCTCCTAGTGCAGCAGTGTGTATTTTGCTGCATTTTAGTATGTTTTATTCGAAGCAGTGCAGAATAGTAACAAAAGACCACACCAATAAAGCAAAAAGTAACAACAAAACGCATGAACAGGTAGTCCTGGGGGAGAATAAAATATTGTGTTAATAGAAAAGATGTAATGTTTGAGGTCTCTTCTCTTCAAGAAGGAGCTTTAAAAAGGGGGAGGGAGAGAGGTCTTGAGATGAGTGTTAGAGTGTTGAAGAATTGAGCAAAACGGAGTAAAGTATGCCAAGGAGTTGAAGCTTAGAGGAGAAATAGCGTAATCTTTAAAATGACAATAGAAGAATGAGTTAGAAGATGAAGAGAAAATTAATAAAGGAAGCAGATAGCAAGGTGGAGGGTAATAAAAGAATAAAGGTAGGAAAGAACAGTTACAATGAATACCATCCACATAAGAGTGAGAATTTTAAAATGACAACACAAGTGGATCGAAGTGAGTGAAGTGGAGAAAACAAAAAAAGATGAATGGAAAATTAAGTGTTAAAATTAGTGTTTAGGAATACCAACATAGCTAGTCATTTAGATGCTGCATCTCCAAGGACCCTAGTCCCTTTTGAAAGAAGTGAATCATCAAGGTATTAAAGGTGTATATCAGTCAAACATACAAGCATGCACACAATCCCTTAGTTTTTGATGTAGTGCATTTGTTTTTGGATAACCATGCAGAGTTGAAACATGAATTGTGCTGGTACTCAGAGAATTTGCCTTTATAAACTTGCTACTGGTTAATATTTCTGAGTTTCAGATAACCCCTTTTCAGAAAGAGGTGTCTTAATACAGCCTGATCAAGCTAATTCTAAAATGAATAATTCATATCTTGGGATTTTTCCAGTGGTAAAGATATATACCAAGAAGTCCAATAACTTTTTTGCCAGTACATTTAAAAAAACAAAAAACAGATTCCTAACAGCATAGATTTTATTGGATACAAACCATTAATCCAGCCCAAGAATAGGCTAAACGGATTCTTGTTTAGCTTTTTTTTTTAACTTTTACTGTATATTTTTGTGAGCTCAATATATTTTATATTTTGTTACTAATAAAAGACATGTAATATTTTTAATTTTACTGTATATCAATTTGAATATTTAAGAACAAATTCATTTTGCCGTTATTTCCAGACAAAACTAAAAGATGATCCATGAATAGGCCACTGAGAGATGAAATTGTATTTATGTTCACTGTTTGTAGATAACTTTATTATTTAGACAATGCTGTTTGCATTTGTAGCCGTGTTGGTCCCAGGATGTTAGAGAGACAAAGTGGGTGAGGTAGTATCTTTTTGTGGGCCAACTTCTGTTGCTGAAAGCTTGTGTCTCTCTCACCAAAAGAAGTTGGTCCAATAAAATATATTACTTCACCCCTCTGGTCTCTCTTACACTGTCTAAGTAAGATTAGCCTGTATGCAATTAATGATGAAGCTGACTTGTAAATACTAAACATCCTCCTGTACCAGTTCAGGTAAGTGGGTTTACTGCATCTCTGTCAGCTAATAGAGACATTAATAAATATGTAAAATGCTCAATATTTACAATTTGTATCATGCACTTACTTATTCATAAAACTGAATGTTTTTACTATTGTCTTCAGCAAATGGAGGCAATTGTGTGTTAGGTAGCTAGATTTAAATATAATTCAAGCTTCATGATTAATCCAAGCTTATGCAATTTTATCGTAACTGGCACCCTGGGATACAAATTATTATTCGAGTCTCTTTCAAAGAGGGAGGGATTCGTTGGCACATTGGCATCATCCAGTATAGCAATACAAGTGATCCATCTAGTTCAGTAGTGTTTCTGACTGTGAATTATACTAGATGTTTCAGAGGATTTTGCAAAAATACAAACTCAGTCCATAATGAACAGGCAGAATAGTCTGCCTGAAAGAGAAGTTTTTCCCCAAGCAAATAGTGGTTGGATTGTTCCCTAAAGTGATTTCCATAGGTTAATTGTGATGTTAAAAATACATTTTAAAAAATTTCCTTTTCTGTTTTAAATGTGTCTTTTTAAATGTGTTGGATGTCTCCTGGTTATAGTATTGTAAGAGGTGAGAAGAAGTGTCTGATTGACTTTCTCTAGTCCTATACCTCTATCATGTCATCTCTTATTTGTCTGCTTTTGAATTTCAATAGTTCTAACCTTCATATACCTTTCACATATGAAAGTTTTTCCAAACATCTATTTTGCTGTCCTCTAAACCCTTTCTATTTCTAGTAAATGTTTTTTGAGATGTAGTGACCAAAATTGAATATAGTGTTACCACAATTAACATAGAATTATAGTACCACCAATTTATATAATATTTCCAGTGTTTTTCTATCCCCTTCTTAATACAACAGAACAGTTTGTTTGCTCTCTGATTATTCTGCTGTGTACTGAGCAGATGTTTTCATTGAGCTGTCGAGAGGAACTCAGATTTTTTTCCTCAGTGGTTCCAGTTAATTTAAAACCCATTTAGAGGATATACTCACTAGGTTTTAGGAGGGACCTGAACCTGGAAAGCCTTAGTTAATCTTAGGCTTTTTGCAGGCAGGAGCTCAAAGAACAACTCTATTTTGAAATATTCTCAAAGAAGGTTAGTTTCTTGTTTTGCTGCTCTGTAATAGAAGCCATGTTCTTTCCCACCCAGAGCCTGAGGTGTCCCAAAGAGACTTTATAGGGAGGTCAGAGAATGGGGGGTTCAAAACTTCCAGTACAGTAACCATTGAGAAGTGGATGATGGAGAGGACTTAATTGCTGGACTTCTCTGTTGCCCTCTTATTTCATGGCAAAGGAGCATTTACTGTTTGTTTCATTTTGGATCAATTTGAAATAAGGTTTCTGTTTGGCATCTGAGACACTTGATTCCTTCGAGGTCTACAGGAAACTCAAGTTGCAGTGGGGGAGATTTAGATTGGATATTAGGAAAAACTTTTTCACTATGAGGGTGGTGAAACACTGGAATGCATTACCTAGGGAGGTGGTAGAATCTCCTTCCTTAGAGGTTTTTAAGGTCATGCTTGACAAAGCCCTGGCTGGGATGGTTTAACTGGGAATTGGTCCTGCTTCGAGCAGGGGGTTGGACTAGATGACCTTCTGGGGTCCCTTCCAACCCTGATATTCTATGATTCTAAGCTACATAGATCTCTGCATCATGTGACAAAGCCCTTTTGGATGGTGGTAAAGTCCAACGTTATTAGGTCAGCCAGACCCATTTGAACTATACTAAGATCCACGGCAGCTCATGTGGATGTTAAAAAGTCTGCAGTCAGGAAAATCTGGGACTGGGCACAGGAATCAAGATATGGAACTGAGAGAGTAGGAAAGAAGGAGATGCTATCCCAAGGAAGCCAGTTGTGAGTCATGGACCTAAAAGGATATGAGAGCTCTACAGTGTTCACCTGGCCCTCAGGAGCTCTTCAGGCATGCTGATCTGAGGGTAGAGGGAAATCTCTGAGCTTCTAGGATATCGGATTATGGGATCGGAGAGGTCAGTCAGTCTGCCTCTCAGTCTCAGCTAATGTGCTGCTTCTGGTGGCTTCCTTCTCACAAGTAATCTGTATGAATAGTTCTGGAATGTAATGGTGCTCGTACAAGTCACATGGTCCATGGTTCTGTCTTTTTCTTTAGCGCCGCTATTTTCTCTTTCACCCGTTGATATGTGTGGTATGTGGTTGCTGGTGAGTATTCGCTTCAGGCTGGGGGGCTGTCTGTAGGCAAGGACTGGCCTGTCTAGGAGTTTTAGTTGGGGGCTGAAGGTGACGGCTAGTGGCGTTCTGTTATTTTCTTTGTTAGGCCTGTCCTGTAGTAGGTGACTTCTGGGAACTCTTCTGGCTCTATCAATGTGTTTCTTCACTTCCGCAGGTGGGTATTGTAGTTGTAAGAATGCTTGATAGAGATCTTGTTTGTCTCTGTCTGAGGGGTTGGAGCAAATGCAGTTGTATTGCAGAGCTTGGCTGTAGACAATGGATTGTGTGGTGTGGTCAGGGTGAAAGCTGGAGGCATGAAGGTAGGAATAGCGCCCCATGTAGGTAGGAATAGCCCCTCAACCTGAAGCGAATACTCACCAGCAACCACATACCACACCACAGAACCACTAACCCAGGAACCTATCCTTGCAACAAAGCCCGTTGCCAACTGTGCCCACATATCTATTCAGGGGACACCATCACAGGGCCTAATAACATCAGCCACTCTATCAGATGCTCGTTCACCTGCACATCTACCAATGTGATATATGCCATCATGTGCCAGCAATGCCCCTCTGCCATGTACATTGGTCAAACTGGACAGTCTCTACATAAAAGAATAAATGGACACAAATCAGATGTCAAGAATTATAACATTCATAAACCAGTCGGAGAACACGTCAATCTCTTTGGTCACGCGATTACAGACATGAAAGTTGTGACATTACAACAGAAAACCTTCAAATTCAGACTCCAGCGAGAGACTGCTGAACTGGAATTCATTTGCAAATTGGCTTGAATAGAGACTGGGAGTGTCTAAGTCATTATGCAAGGTAATCTATTTCCCCTTATTTTTTCCTACCCACCCCCCCGCAGACGTTCTTGTTAAACCCTGGATTTGTGCTGGAAATGGCCCACCTTGATTATCATACACATTGTAAGGAGAGTCATCACTTTACATAAGCTATTACCAGCAGGAGAGTGGGGTGGGGGCAGAGAGAACCTTTTGTAGTGATGATCACCCATTTTTTCATGGTTTGTGTGTATAAAAACATCTTCTGTATTTTCCACAGTATGCATCCGATGAAGTGAGCTGTATTATGATACAGCGATTGCACTATAGCAGAGGTTCTCAAACTGTGGTCCGCGGATAGTTCCTTCTAAGGGTATGTCTACACTACGGAATAAGGTCGAATTTATAGAAGTCGGTTATTTAGAAATCGGTTTTATATATTCGAGTGTGTGTGTCCCCACAGAAAATGCTCTAAGTGCATTAACTCGGCGGAGTGCTTCCACAGTACCGAGGCTAGAGTCGACTTCCGGAGCGTTGCACTGTGGATAGCTATCCCACAGTTCCCGCAGTCTCCGCTGCTCATTGGAATTCTGGGTTGAGATCCCAATGCCTGATGGGGCTAAAACATTGTCGCAGGTGGTTCTCGGTACATATTGTCAGGCCCCCGTTCCCTCCCTCCCTCCGTGAAAGCAAGGGCAGACAATCGTTTCGCGCCTTTTTTCCTGAGTTACCTGTGCAGATGCCATACCATGGCAAGCATGGAGCCCGCTCAGGTAACCGTCAGCCTATGTCTCCTGGGTGCTGGCAGACGCGGTATGGCTTTGCTACACAGTAGCAGCAACCCATTGCCTTCTGGCAGCAGACGGTGCAGTATGACTGGTAGTCGTCCTCGTCGTGTCCGAGGTGCTCCTGGCCACGTCGGCTGGGAGCGCCTGGGCAGACATGGGCGCAGGGACTAAATTTGGAGTGACTTGACCAGGTCATTCTCTTTAGTCCTGCAGTCAGTCCTATTGAACCGTCTTATGGTGAGCAGGCAGGCGATACGGATTGCTAGCAGTCGTACTGTACCATCTTCTGACAGGCAGGCAAGAGATGAGGATGGCATGCAGTCCTTCTGCACCGTCTGTTGCCAGCCAAAGATGTAAAAGATAGATGGAGTGGATCAAAACAAGAAATAGACCAGATTTGTTTTGTACTCATTTGCTTCCCCCCATCCCCTGTCTAGGGGACTCATTCCTCTAGGTCACACTGCAATCACTCACAGAGAAGGTGCAGCGAGGTAAATCTAGCCATGTATCAATCAGAGGCCAGGCTAACCTCCTTGTTCCAATAAGAACAATAACTTAGGTGCACCATTTCTTATTGGAACCCTCCGTGAAGTCCTGCCTGAAATACTCCTTGATGTAAAGACACCCCCTTTGTTGATTTTAGCTCCCTGAAGCCAACCCTGTAAGCCATGTTGTCAGTCGCCCCTCCCTCCATCAGAGCAACAGCAGACAATCGTTCCGCGCCTTTTTTCTGTGCGGACGCCATACCAAGGCAAGCATGGACGCCGCTCAGCTCACTTTGGCAATTAGGAGCACATTAAACACCACACGCATTATCCAGCAGTATATGCAGCACCGGAACCTGGCAAAGCGATACCGGGCGAGGAGGCGACGTCAGCGCGGTCACGTGAGTGATCAGGACATGGACACAGATTTCTCTGAAAGCATGGGCCCTGCGAATGCATGCATCATGATGCTAAGGGGGCAGGTTCATGCTGTGGAACGCCGATTCTGGGCTCGGGAAACAAGCACAGACTGGTGGGACCGCATAGTGTTGCAGGTCTGGGACGATTCCCAGTGGCTGCGAAACTTTCGCATGCGTAAAGGCACTTTCATGGAACTTTGTGACTTGCTTTCCCCTGCCCTGAGGCGCATGAATACCAAGATGAGAGCAGCCCTCACAGTTGAGAAGCGACTGGCGATAGCCCTGTGGAAGCTTGCAACGCCAGACAGCTACCGGTCAGTTGGGAATCAATTTGCAGTGGGCAAATCTACTGTGGGGGCTGCTGTGATGCAAGTAGCCCATGCAATCAAAGATTTGCTGATATCAAGGGTAGTGACCCTGGGAAATGTGCAGGTCATAGTGGATGGCTTTGCTGCAATGGGATTCCCTAACTGTGGTGGGGCCATAGACGGAACCCATATCCCTATCTTGGCACCGGAGCACCAAGCCGCCGAGTACATAAACCGCAAGGGGTACTTTTCAATAGTGCTGCAAGCTCTGGTGGATCACAAGGGACGTTTCACCAACATCAACGTGGGATGGCCGGGAAAGGTGCATGACGCTCGCATCTTCAGGAACTCTGGTCTGTTTCAAAAGCTGCAGGAAGGGACTTTCTTCCCAGACCAGAAAATAACTGTTGGGGATGTTGAAATGCCTATATGTATCCTTGGGGCCCTTAATGCCATGGCTCATGAAGCCGTACACAGGCAGCCTGGATAGTAGTCAGGAGCTGTTCAACTACAGGCTGAGCAAGTGCAGAATGGTGGTAGAATGTGCATTTGGACGTTTAAAGGCGCGCTGGCGCAGTTTACTGACTCGCTTAGACCTCAGCAAAACCAATATTCCCACTGTTATTACTGCTTGCTGTGTGCTCCACAATATCTGTGAGAGTAAGGGGGAGACGTTTATGGCGGGGTGGGAGGTTGAGGCAAATCGCCTGGCTGCTGGTTACGCACAGCCAGACACCAGGGCAGTTAGAAGAGCACAGGAGGGCGCGGTACGCATCAGAGAAGCTTTGAAAACCAGTTTCATGACTGGCCAGGCTACGGTGTGAAAGTTCTGTTTGTTTCTCCTTGATGAAACCCGCCGCCCCTTGGTTCACTCTACTTCCCTGTAAGCTAACCACCCTCCCCTCCTCCCTTCAATCACCGCTTGCAGAGGCAATAAAGTCATTGTTGCTTCACATTCATGCATTCTTTATTCATTCATCACACAAATAGGGGGATGACTACCAAGGTAGCCCAGGTGGGGTGGTGAAGGAAGGAAGGAAAATGCCGCACAGCACTTCAAAAGTTTACAACTTTAAAATTTATTGAATGACAGCCTTCTTTTTTTTGGGCAATCCTCTGGGGTGGAGTGGCTGGTTGGCCGGAGGCCCCCCCACCGCATTCTTGGGCATCTGGGTGTGGAGGGTATGGAACTTGGGGAGGAGGGCAGTTGGTTACAGAGGGGCTGCAGTGGCAGTCTGTGCTCCAGCTGCCTTTGCTGCAGCTCAACCATACACTGGAGCATACTGGTTTGGTCCTCCAGCAGCCTCAGCATTGAATCCTGCCTCCTCTCATCACGCTGCCGCCACATTTGAACTTCAGCCCTCTCTTCAGCCCGCCACTTACTTTCTTCAGCCCGCCACCTCTCCTCCCGGTCATTTTGTGCTTTCCTGCACTCTGACATTATTTGCCTCCACGCATTCGTCTGTGCTCTGTCAGTGTGGGAGGACAGCATGAGCTCGGAGAACATTTCATCACGAGTGCGTTTTTTTTTCTTTCTAAGCTTCACTAGCCTCTGGGAAGGAGAAGATCCTGTGATCATTGAAACACATGCAGCTGGTGGAGAAAAAAAGAGGGACAGCGGTATTTAAAAAGACACATTTTATAAAACAGTGGCTACGCTCTTTCAGGGTAATCCTTGCTGTTAACATTACATACATAGCACATGTGCTTTCGTTACAAGGTCGCATTTTGCCTCCCCCCACCGCGTGGCTACCCACTCAACCTTCCCCCCTCCCTGTGGCTAACAGCGGGGAACATTTCTGTTTAGCCACAGGCAAACAGCCCAGCAGGAATGGGCTCCTCTGAGTGTCCCCTGAAGAAAAGCACTCTATTTCAACCAGGTGACCATGAATTATATCTCACTCTCCTGAGGATAACACAGAGAGATAAAGAACGGATGTTGTTTGAATGCCAGCAAACATACACTGCAATGCTTTGTTCTACAATGATTCCCGAGTACGTGTTACTGGCCTGGAGTGGTAAAGTGTCCTACCATGAAGGACACAATAAGGCTGCCCTTCCCAGAAACCTTTTGCAAAGGCTTTAGGAGTACATCTAGGAGAACCGCGAATGCCAGGGCAAAGTAATCCTTTCACATGCTTGCTTTTAAACCATGTATAGTATTTTAAAAGGTACACTCACCAGAGGTCCCTTCTCCACCTGCTGGGTCCAGGAGGCAGCCTTGGGTGGGTTCAGGGGGTACTGGCTCCAGGTCTAGGGTGAGAAACAGTTCCTGGCTGTCGGGAAAACCGGTTTCTCCACTTGCTTGCTGTGAGCTATCTACAACCTCCTCCTCATCATCTTCTTCTTCGTCCCCAAAACCTGCTTCCGTATTGCCTCCATCTCCATTGAAGGAGTCAAACAACATGGCTGGGGTAGTGGTGGCTGAACCCCCTAAAATGGCATGCAGCTCATCATAGAAGCGGCATGTTTGGGGCTCTGACCCGGAGCGGCCGTTCGCCTCTCTGGTTTTCTGGTAGGCTTGCCTCAGCTCCTTCAGTTTCACGCGGCACTGCTTCGGGTCCCTGTTATGGCCTCTGTCCTTCATGCCCTGGGAGATTTTGACAAAGGTTTTGGCATTTCGAAAACTGGAACGGAGTTCTGATAGCACGGATTCCTCTCCCCAAACAGCGATCAGATCCCGTACCTCCCGTTCGGTCCATGCTGGAGCTCTTTTGCGATTCTGGGACTCCATCATGGTCACCTGTGCTGATGAGCTCTGCATGGTCACCTGCAGCTTGCCACGCTGGCCAAACAGGAAATGAGATTCAAAAGTTCGCGGTTCTTTTCCTGTCTACCTGGCCAGTGCATCTGAGTTGAGAGTGCTGTCCAGAGCGGTCAGAATGGAGCACTCTGGGATAGCTCCCGGAGGCCAATACCATCAAATTGTGTCCACAGTACCCCAAATTCGAGCCGGCAAGGTCGATTTAAGCGCTAATCCACTTGTCAGGAGTGGAGTAAGGAAATCGATTTTAAGAGCCCTTTAAGTCGAAATAAAGGGCTTCATTGTGTGGACGGGTGCAGGTTTACATCGATTTAATGCTGCTAAATTCGACCTAAAGTCCTAGTGTAGACCAGGGCTAAGGTGCATGCCTGGGCGGCTGCACATGAGAGAATGAAGGGCCACCCACCTAATTAGTGGAGCCGTGCAGGCGTGGCTCCGCCAATTAGGTGCCTGGACCTTGGAGAAGACGCAGATACAAGGTGAGGTGGTAGCCTTGTGGGGGATAGGAGGCAGGTGGGAGGGGGCATTCGGGTGAAAAGAGGGTGTGGGGGAAATTTGGGACATGCAGGGCTGCAGCAGCCAGAGAAAGAGGCGACTTTCCCCAGCTCCAGGGCTGCGGCTCCTGGGGAGAGACAGCCTTCCTTCCTAGCCCCAGCTTGGGGGCTGCTGCAGTGCGGGAGAGAGGGCACATCGATTGCATTAGAAAGGTAAGACTACTGATATTAAAATATGAGTTGTGTGCTTTTATTTGTAGAACAAAAAACCATTTATTATTGTTATTTTACATAGCGCTTTTATCCAAAGCGCGTTACAATAGTTAGCTAATGGTGTAAACAACATTTGGAAAGATCATTAAGTGGTCCGCCGAGACCCTCAGCAATTTTCAAGTGATCCGCGGGAAAAAAAATTTGAGAACCACTGCACTACAGTACTTGTATTAGGTGAATTGAAAAATATTATTTCTTTTGTTTCTTTTTACAGCGCAAATATTTGTAATAAAAATAATGTAAAGTGAGCACTATACGCTTTGTATTTTGTGTTGTAATTCAAATTGATATATTCAAATATATCAGTATTTGAAAATGTAGGAAAAACATCCACAAACATTTAATACATTTCAATTGATATTCTATTGTTTAACAGTGCAATTAATCGCGATTAATATTTTTAATTTTTTTGAGTTAATCATGTGAGTTAACTGCGATTAATCAATAACCCTAGAATTTTGCTACATTGGTAACAGGATTCATTGAAGTCTGGGAGCTGTGGGTGTCCAATGCCTCTGGAAATTTCTCAAAACATTTTGCATAGATTTAATATTTTATTTCAGTGGCTTTTATATACTCTGGAAAAAATCTATAAGGTAAAAATAAGAAGGGAGAAAGTGGAAGGGGAAAAAAGATATCATTAACATGTTAATTGTTTTAAAAAATGTGCCTATATATTCTTTGGAGAAAGACAACATCAGAGGTCTAGTCCTATGCTCCTAACGTAGGTCAAATGCTCATTGAAATCCTGTTTCTCAATTTTCACTGATTCAGGTGACATTTTCATTAAGAGGTATGTGGTATTACCTTAAGTCCATGATGTATGGAATTATTTTGAAGGGTATGAAATCTGTTCTGTAAGACAACTTTTAATTAGCGTTGTAAACTTTGCTTGTGCTGCTCACATAGTAGAGCCCAATATATTGTAGAATTATCTGGGACAAACAGTAGCAAAATCTGCTTTATTCCAAGTATAGTCCCTTTCCAACTTTCCAAGGGTTTTAAATAAGAACAGTGGAGTGAATTAAACTTTATTTAATATGATCGGACCTGAGGTTTTGTGTAGAATTATTAGTGACCAGTGTCAGGAAAAAAATTAGCAAATAGGTGATGGTCTTTGCTGTTTAATTTAAGCAGTAATTGCAGATTTTTCTCATAGAACATTTGACACTACTTGCTGAATACAACAGCTACTTGTGCGACCTGCAACAACATAAAAAGCTATTGTTTATGAATATTATTTTGTTAATAAATTTAAGAAAGTGTGACTTCCTAGACCAGCTACAGATTTGTATGAATTTAGATCTGAATTCTGTATAATGTTTACATTACCTCTGCTTCGACTAACCATATCGAATAGTATATAAGGAAATTATCATATAACTTCATATACAACTTTTCATTGTAACTACAAGTCATGCATTAGTGTGCTGCTCTAAACTCTGCAAGCTGTCAATGGTCCCAGAGATCACAGGGGCTCACTAACTGTTCACTCCATTCCCGAGCCATGAGAGCTGCACCAGGCACAGGAGTTGCTATAGTGGCTCTTCCCTACATTGTGGGGAGTCCTCCTTTGGCCAGTCACTCTGGTTTTGAGTCTGTTTTGTACTGGAACGCTAGCTCAAAGCCAGCTTAATAAATCGGAGGATTATGGTCAAATTTCACTTTGAAGGTGGCCACTTTAGTGAAACCTCTAAATACAGCATTGGCAATGACTAATTATTTAAAGCAAAGTGGCTCGAATCCTGTACTAAGGCTAGAAATGAAATGCTGGGTAGTATTTGAGGTGGCTATAATTGTAGGTAATTTTTTAAAATAAAATTTCTTATATATTTTTTCCATCCCAAGAAATATTTGCTAGGCTGATAGAAAATGTTGTGTAAATAATACAGAAATTGACTTTTTACAGCCTAAATAAATGACACTGGAAATCATGGTGGTTTGGTATTCCTGACTCCAAAGGCAAGTTAGTTTGCTAACATGCTCAAGGTTATTCTCTAAAAGATGTAGAATTTGTAAAATATGTATCCAGCCTTAATGCATAAAAAGGAGAAATGAAGTCAGTAAAGATGACTTGCATTCGTATAATATGAAACATGCTTGTTTGTGGCATTGCCTAAACCTCTGTGTAACAATTTGCAACTTACTTAACCTTATCTAGATCTACAGGGACTATGCAGGCTGTCTAGAAGGCAGAATGATCCACATACAACAAGTGCTGCTCCAGTTATATATTATTAGTGGATACATCAGAAAATCTTTCAAACTTGTAGTTGTCTAAATTATTCCTGCAAAGAGCAACCATAACATAGTGAATGATGTCTTGTACAAATGCCACATATCATTGTGTCCTGGTTTAAGGCCATATAAGATCAATATGCCTGTGATCTCCAATTACAATTACATAGACTTTATTCAGAGTAGCAGCCATGTTAGTCTGTATTCACAAAAAGAAAAGGAGTACTTGTGGCACCTTAGAGACTAACAGATTTATTTGAGCATAAGCTTTATTGTTAATGCAAATTGAATCATTTGTCTTGCATGAAGTAGACATACACTAGCTTTCTGGTGTACTCGTACTCTATCTTAGCATGGAGGTACTCTTTTGCTGTTCAACTAGTGATAGTATTATTTATAGTTTGGGATGTGTGTGGGGTGTTTGTTTTAAAAAAACAAACAAAAAAAAAACAACCTTCCATGTGTATGCCCTGCTTTGGGACAGTTGAGAAAACAATGGATGGTTACTTCAGTAAATGTGTGTGTAAAGTAATATGGTGTGATGGGACATCCTGAAGGAGTCAAGATAGACTTGTCATAAAATGACATCTCCTATAACTCTGAAGACTGCTTGCAGTCAACTCCACACATGCTTTATAAAGCTTTAACATAATATTGTTGCGTGTTTTATATGATCTATCTCTTAATATTATGATAAAGTTCCAAGTAATTTTTAATTGTTTGGAGGTTTATTTACCTTTTCCTTACATACATTTCATGTTTATACTGTTTCCGTTTGGTATCTGTGAAAATGTAATCATATTAGAGGACCTTACAGTATATTTCCTACTGTCATGATGATGATGATGATGATGATACATTGCTTGGACTCTAGCGACCGGAGAAGTGACTTTACTGAATGAATCTGTGAAGGGTTTTGCATACAGTAGAACCTCAGAGTTACAAACACCTCAAATATGGAGGTTGTTCATGCCTCTGAAATGTTCATAACTCTGAACAAACTGTTACGGTTCTTTCAAAAGTTTACAACTGAACATTGAGTTAATACAGCTTTGAAACTTTACTATGCAAAAGAAAAATGCTGCTTTCCCTTTATTTTTTTTTTAGTAGTTTACATTTAACAAAGTACTGTGCATGCTGCTTTTTTTGTGTGTGTGTGTGGCGGGGTTGTTCCTTTGCAGTTGCCTGATTGTGTACTATCACTTCCAGATGAAGTGTGTGGTTGACTGGTCAGTTCATAACTATAGTGCTCATAACTCTGAGGTTCTATTGTACTATGACAACCAGGTTTTGTTGAATCTGGAAATACACAGATGAGAATTTGTTGCCTCCCTCCCCTGATTGTCCTCCCTCCATTCCTGTGTTGATCCTTTTAGGTAATCCCCTGCCTTAACCGCCTTTTTGTCCTATAATTGGTTGAATGTAATAAAATGAAAAATAAACAACCCCCCAAAATAATATGTAAACCAAACAAACAATTAGGTCACTCATATGCTGGCTGTGAACCATCGCTCTGTTTGTATGTGTATATTTCTTTCTACTTGCTATGTGCCTGTCATGTCTATTTAGGCTGCGAGTGCTTTTTCCTTAAGAAAGGGACTGTCATGTACTGTTTTGCACAATGGGACCCCAATCTTGGTTAGGTGCTCTAGATGCTATTGTTCCTTCACTGGTTTCTGTGCATCTGTTTGTTTTTTAAAAAAAAAAACAGATTTTGCGGATGATACTAAACTGGGAGGAGTGCTAGATACGCTGGAGGGGAGGGATAGGATACAGAAGGACCTAGACAAATTGGAGGATTGGGCCAAAAGAAATCTGATGAGGTTCAATAAGGATAAGTGCAGGGTCCTGCACTTAGGACGGGAGAATCCAATGCACCGCTACAGACTAGGGGCCGAATGGCTAGGCAGCAGTTCTGCGGAAAAGGACCTAGGGGTGACAGTGGATGAGAAGCTGGATATGAGTCAGCAGTGTGCCCTTGTTGCCAAGAAGGCCAATGGCATTTTGGGATGTATAAGTAGGGGCATAGCGAGCAGATCGAGGGATGTGATCGTTCCCCTCTATTCGACATTGGTGAGGCCTCATCTGGAGTACTGTGTCCAGTTTTGGGCCCCACACTACAAGAAGGATGTGGATAAATTGGAGAGAGTCCAGCGAAGGGCAACAAAAATGATTAGGGGTCTAGAACACATGACTTATGAGGAGAGGCTGAGGGAGCTGGGATTGTTTAGTCTGCAGAAGAGAAGAATGAGGGGGGATTTGATAGCTGCTTTCAACTACCTGAAAGGGGGTTCCAAAGAGGATGGCTCGAGACTGTTCTCAATGGTAGCAGATGACAGAACGAGGAGTAATGGTCTCAAGTTGCAGTGGGGGAGGTTTAGATTGGATATTAGGAAAAACTTTTTCACTAAGAGGGTGGTGAAACACTGGAATGCGTTACCTAGGGAGGTGGTAGAATCTCCTTCCTTAGAGGTTTTTAAGGTCAGGCTTGACAAAGCCCTGGCTGGGATGGTTTAACTGGGAATTGGTCCTGCTTCAAGCAGGGGGTTGGACTAGATGACCTTCTGGGGTCCCTTCCAACCCTGATATTCTATGATTCTATGAAAATATGCTGGGGTGAACACAATTATAAATGTATGTTCCATTCTCTTCTACTTCCATAAATTTTCTCTTCTATTAAGTAGAGGTTCATTGTTTCCTTCATGACCATCCATTTCTGAAGGTTTTATAAGAAGTCATGTTCCTATATTATGTTGTCTAGCATAAGGCAGTAAGATTAAGGTGATTTAAGTGTGCTTTTGATAGGCACAGAGGGCACATAGCCGTTCTGGGTTTAGTGAGGATATGTCCTGCACGGCTTTGTGTTTAAGGAACACGAGGTGAATTGGGAGGGCTGAGTTTTCTTCTTTGCTCTGCCACACTTTCTGGTAGGATCTTAAGCTCTGTGCCTCTTGTTTCCTCTTCTATAAAATCTTAAATACTAACTCATGGGGAAGTAAAGGCTAATTTTGTTAATGTTTGTAATGCTGTTTGAGAGCTTGAGATGGAAAGTGTGATTAGAAATGCAAATTACTATTTTCTGCCCACAGTGAACTAATGTGTATGACCTCTTCCTGTCCCCACTCAACATTTTTAGACTGATTTGTCAGCAACTTGTTCTGAGCATTCTGCCATTGATAATTGTTGGTGATAGTGTGCTTTGCACTATATAAGGTACTGAAGACGTGACTGTGCTCCAAGGAGCTTACAGTTTCCTAATGGACAGCACACAAACCTGTTGAGACAGCCAGAGGTGAGATACTAAATGTGAGAAACTTGAGTGTATTGGTTGGGTGCTGGGGGCGGGGCTGAGCCTGGGCACACTAGCACCCAATCATTTCCAAAAAACACCAAGATCCTCACATATAAAACCTGTGTGTGTATATGTGTGTGTTTTAATTGCTGTAGTTTTTAGCTGTCAGAAGTAAGGTGTGTTTTTTTTAATATCTTCATTTTTCCATGTCTTCCTTTTTACATATTTATTTTTTTAATTTAAAAGTCTCTGTGTATTTGTGTGTGTATATATAAGTAAAGAGTAAAGTAAAGGTTGGGACAGATGTTGAAAAGATAGAACTCACAGCTACTTATATTTAGTTTCAGGTGCAGTATCCCGTGTCCCAAACCCTTGTTTTGCTGGGAAGGTGCAACATATTAAGAAAGTCTATAATATCTCTGCTGTTATCTGAAGTAAATCAATTTGCTGATGAGTTGCAGCAAGCCCACCAGGTACTATTCTGTTGAAAATTTTATATTGTCATGAAGCAAACTAAACCATAATACTTATTTAAATGGTACAGCTTTTTAACACTAGAGCTCTGTTTCAATCTCTTAATTTAAAATAACAAAAAGATCCACAAAAGTTGTTGACTTTCAGATTTAAACTTATCTTCTATCAAGTTTTAGATACTTTTGAAAGTTAAATTTTTCATTCTACAAAAATAGCATGTGATTTCCTTTTAAGTGAAAGATCAGCAAACTGAAGAAATTTCCAAACAAGGACCAGGTCTCAAAATATCTTATATTCAAATACATGCACAATAGACCTCTGATCTGTTTGACATCTGTTTTGATCTGTAGAAACTGCACTGGTGGTGGCTGAGGTTGATCTTTTCCTAGTGATTCATGGAGTTTAGGCATTCATGTTTAGATTGATCAGGTATCTTTTATACGTTGAGTACACAATATTATGTGTTTACTGACCCTCATTAGAGCTGACTGGGTTGTTCTTGAGTTGCTTTCTTTCTGGGAGATCCCAAAGGGCAATTTGTTTATCTGAGGCTATTGTTCTTGTATGTTGTCCCACAGATGCCATCTTTTTACCCTTTCTGTTAAATATATGTATGGGGCTTATAGAGGGTTACTGAGGAAGAATGTCTTGAGAAGCCTTCAGAATGTTAACACTGAAATTTATATCTCTTTTTCTGTCCCTGCTGGTGCAGTGGAGCAGTTTTATAATTGGCTAACAGAAATTATAGACATGGACTGTGAGGAGAGGTACCTAGCTGTAGAGCAAGTAGCTAATAAAAACTGAGATGATGCTTACAGGATTTGAGAAGCAACCGAAAGATATGGTAAACATTGTATTAGCATCCCTCAATGTTGGGGTATGCAGACATGCAACCTGGGGAGTTTCTTGGATACCCAAGGAGCTATGTGCTTATCATGATGTGCTTACCATGATCTGGCAAAGACAGGGAAGCTACATTCTTTCCTTTCAGAGATTGCTTTTGCCTTGGTTATCTAGCTATAAAAATATTTATACCAGGCAAATTGCCCTTATCCCTTCCCTTGTTACCACTAGATTAGATTATTGCAATGAATGAGGTATGGAGAGCAGAATGGAATAGAGGTTGTGGCTTGGGCAGGGCTCATTTCATAGGAGATTAATTTAAGATTTCTTGTGCTGGCTGTATTTTGAAATAAAATGATTGTATACTTGGGATAAGCATATTTTTTCAAGTATGAAACAAGTGTTTAAAAAAATTACCTCCAGGGGAAAGTATATATACCATTAGTATCTGCTGAACAGATGTGAGATCAGGGAAATCTAGTAGATCCCAAGGCATTATTGTAGTTGCATGCAGAAACACAGACGCTCCACTGTACTTCTAGTGACCCCTAAACTCCTCTTATACACTGCTCTGGAAAATTCTACAGACAAAACACGTATCTGGAGAAAAAGGAAAGCCCAAGGTATTGAAAAGAATCTAAATGACTCATTAAAGTCAAGTAGAAAAATATTCTAATAGAGTTCCACATCATTTATTCCTATTACAAACTTATAAACACCTCCCTCTTCAACATTAAATATTCCAAAAAACAACGTTAATTGTGGTGCTTTTTTCATTATGCTCAGTTTGAGATACATTTGTTGAACTACTTGTGTAGTAATTATGATATATGGACCTATGTTTTGGCTACTCAAAAAAAAAGGTAGGTAATAACCAACATGAGATTACAAAGAAATAGCATTTCCAAACTAAACTCCTGAAATTCTTTAAGGATCTGCAAAAATTGAATGAAAGGAAAAAGAAGGGATGAGATTTTTCCTGCATTATAGTAAGGCATTTGTGACAAGCTGCCATTTTTTATAGTATCTAAGAAACTGAACAAAAACATGTACATTTCATTTAAAAATAGAAATATATAATTTTAAAAATTAAATAACATATTCTGGCATGATTAAATCCCACCTGTGTAAATATCACAAGATTATGCACCAATTATTTCAGCACATTGCTGTCACTAATGCTGACACAGCACATATCAAGTGTGTTGCATCCTCCATTATGCTCCATGTTGATGTAAGGGTTCTGTTGAGTTATTGGGAAGACTGTGCTGAGCTCAAGAATTATGATAGTTCCATTTCATTTTGCCCTACAGAATTTTTTGTGTGTTGCTATTCTGTGTTGTATGTAAGACTTAGTTGGAAAGAATCCTATGCTTGATGAAGAGATTGACATGAGTTTATAAACTGTGTATTTTGCAGATGATAAACATATGGCTAAATTAATATGCCATGGCTTTTAACCTTAAATTATACTCTTTAATTGTGTAATGTAGAGGTGGATTTTCCAATGGCAAATACAGTTAGTGGTGTTCTGTAAAGCCATGATGTGCTTTGAGAATATTGCACTACTAAATTCATTTGTAAATGTAGAAGATTTGATACTTTAATCCGTAAACAATTTTCTACATAATAGCCAGTACAATAAATTGTAGGATAATTCCTGTGCTTGTCTTATTAAACCAGAATTCTAAATGAAAAGTGATATCAGCTTTGATCTTGTCACATTGAACTAAAATTTCATTGTATTTACTTAGATATGAAAGTTGTTTTCAGAATTAATTTATAAATTGTGTTTTTTAATTTTTTTCCATATAATTGTTGATTCTGAAAATTGATCACAAAAATTGCCTCAAATGTGCACAATTAGCAAGCAGTGTTTCAATAAAATGTCCCTATGATCACTTATAAACATAAGTATATATTTTTTCCTACATGTAATAAGTATTTTGGGAAATTATGCTTAAGAAAAGTATCATAGTTCAGAAAAGTATTAAAATAGTTAATATAAATCCTGTATACTATTCCGCTCAAAGTAAAAATATAAAATGCATAGAATTCATGTTAAAGATCTTCCTCCATCAACATTTAAATTACATTGTGCAGAAAGACGATACTCTGTACCAAATGTCACTAACTGACAAATGGCCAGATCCTGCTTCATTTATCAAAACTATCATTGACTTCAGAGGACATTTTGCTTGATTGCAGGATCAGGCTCCAATAGGCATTTCAGATATCCTGTTTAAACAGAACGAAATTGAGGATCTGAATCTTAATTATGATCCGTTCAGGTTTATAGTGTGTGACAGGTTTTGACATAAGAATTCCAAAATACCTAAAAAGAATGGAGCTGTGTCAGTTGAGCCTAGACCTATGTCTCTGTCTTTTTCAAAGCTGTATGTTGAACTTGAATTTTACAGACTTAAAAAATAGATTCTGTATAGGAGAATCAAATCAAATGAAACAAGAAAGAAGTAATTGTTACCAGAAATTATTATACTGATATTTTAGAAACCCCCTGAATAGTTAAATCCTGTGGTCTTACAGGCCACAAATGAAAGAGAAATGTATGAATAATGAAGGTTTGCCTAACATTTTATAACACCTCTCCATATTTTAATATAGAAAATAAAAGCAGCTAAGATACTTATATAGCAATAAACCACTTTTAAAAATTTTACAAAAGGCTTGGGTGTCAGTGCACAAGGAAAATTGAGGCAAGGTCTGCTTGCAGGGCGACCCTGAGGCCACAAGAGAGCTTACTGGAGATGACCATCCTATGACAATCCCCTTTAAGAAGGCCTTGAAACTGACCCTAACCATCAGAGATCCTACTTCTCATTGTTCTAGGAGTCAGGCAGGTTGTCTCCCTTTCCCTTAGATGTCTGACTGGGGAAGGAGCAGCGTAACCAAGTTCATAAGGCCTTTATGACTGAGCCTAGTGTCACAGCAACCAAACTTACAGTCAGAAAACAGTTTCTAAGGCCCAGGGCAGGCTAGCGTCCTGGGTCCTGCAACCCATAACAGCCAGCATGGCTTCTGTTCCCTTCTCTTTCTTGCTCAGCTTCCTTTTCCTGTTTAGATGCAACCCCAACCTCAGGGCAAAGCAGGGTTTTTCTTGACTGTGCCCAGACTGTTTTGGCTGGAGGTTTCAGACTGTACCTTTAAAGGGATAGTGCACCCCACTACATACTCTCCCATCACCCATAGGAGGAGAAGGGTTCTTATCTGAAATTCTGCCCCTCTTCAATCAAAACTTGATACCGGTGACAAGTGCCATAAATGTTGCAGACTGGGGATCTAGTTTTACTGCTAATACCTTTCTGCAATTCCAGGTTAGATTGCAAGATGCATACAAAATGTGGCATGCCAGACAAATAGGGAAGTGATAAATGGACCATACAACCGCGCAGTTTGCCCTGACCCTCTCATGGAATCTAGTAAGGAAAGAGGAATTTAAAGTATTCTTAGGCAGCTGAGAAGTAACATTGCTTTGGCTATACTTAGGTATAGTGCAAAATTGAAGATGACACATAATCAGAAAACTCAGGTGCTTTTTGCGAATAGAAGAAGCCCAGATATCGATTTCATGAAGAGAGAAGGCTTCTCTTTATTACTGTTGACTAAAGAATTATTAGCTGGAAGAGTTCAATGTTGGTGAGTCATCTCGTTCACTAGAGAATAAGTGATGGAGGGGCAGGAAAGCCATCATTGTAAAAATCAGAATGTACTGTATCGTAACAGACAAATGGGTTTGTGTTATTGGAAGCCTTTGTGCTTATATTTTATGTATGATTTGAAAAAGACACACCATACTATGATAATAAATTACTCTAAATAAGTTTAATTCTTGCAACAGGGAAAAGGAATGAGATTAACATCTAGCTAGATGCTACTTTCTGGCTTTTTCATACTGTGTGTTAATTACTTCGTTTTTTTCCCTCTGACTACTGCTTGCTTCATCTCAGTAATTCCTCTGTGTGATGGATAGTTGAATGAAAACAAGACAGAATTCTCTCTCCTGTACATTGATCTGTACATAGTCTGGTTTGGTGGATGTACGATATATGCTATCAGTCTCTTGTTGTTTACTATGTCTGTTAAGGCTATCTATAATACTCCTTTTAACCTGCTTTGTTCACTGGGCATTCCTGCTTGTTTACAAAAAGAAATGTACTAGAGAAAAATAAGCACTGCTTCCTTCACACTTTGATTAGATTTTGAAACCCTTACTTGCATTGAGTAGCATTCAAGGAGTCAGTGTAAGTAAGGGTATTACAAAGGGAAATATTGTGCATTTGTGGTCATTAAAATATTTTAAGTTACGACTGATATATTTTTTTAAAAACATAGCTATCTCTAGATTTGTTTAATATTACACTTGGAATTAACAAAATTGAAAAAAATCTGAGATTTGATTATTTTAATGATATTTTTAAAAGATTGTTAATCTTTTGTTTGTTTAAGACAGCCCTCATTGAAATATTTTTTAGAAACCAGTATCAATACACAGTCGCTACCTCAAAGACATTGTCATTGAAATGTAGATATGAAACATGATAGCAAATCGTATGGAGGTAGTGGGGGGAGGAAAGACCAGGAATGCATCACACAGCTTTATTAGAAGGGTATTTCTTAGGTTTTTATAGCCAAACCAATCTGTGTGGTTACAAATACTTACACAATAGATTTACAATACGCGTTTATACTTTTATAAACGCGCTATTTGTTACTTTTTTGATTCTTTAAAATTTATTTCATTAATATAGTGAACAAACTATTTAACTGTTCCCACTTCTATGGGAAAAGGTTGCTGGTATTAATGCATACGTCATAAAATCTGTATCTCTACCATTAATTATGGTTGTTTAGCATAGCTAATTATTAAATTGCCCGCAATTAACAATTTTGTTAAGTATATTAAAATACAAAATATAGAACTAATGAAAGATTGCCAACCAGATCTTAATTTCATTTTTCATTTTAAAAGTGTTGTTGCTTTTACAGTACAGGATTTCTTATTCATTCTCTCTCTAAATGTTTGGAAAAATGCTGCACATAATAAACAGTACCTGTACCTGCCAAGTGTCCCACATTGGGGACACAATTCCTACTAAAAATTCTGCTGAAGAGAGAACTTTTAAACATACTGCATTATATTTATTCACCTGTAGAGTTTATGAATAACTCTCACTACCTAGACGCCTCAACAGGGTGTTATGAGGAGTAGCTGATGATTGTGCAATGCTTGGAAAAATGTGAATTGTTGTATAACTAAGGCTTGATATTAAACATAAACTGGTACAAAACCTGATAACTAAGCACTGTAAAGTATCATCATCATAGCACAGGGCTGAGTGGACTCTTAAATACACAAGATGACACTTGTACTCATTTTATTTACAACCACATTATGTGCTTAAATTACTCTTCTGAAAATATTGCCACTTTACATGCTCAAATATGCACTGAGAAGGTCACTGTTGAGTTGAAATGCAATTACAGTAGAACCTCAGAATCACAAACACCTTGGAAATGGAGGTTGTTCATAACTCTGAAATGTTCGTATCTCTGAACAAAATGTTATGGTTCTTTCAAAGTTTACAACTGAACACTGACTTAGTACAGCTTTGAAACTTTACTATGAAGAAGAAAAATGCTGTTTTCCCTTTATATTTTTTAGTAGTTTACATTTACAACAGTACTGTACTGTATTTGCTGTTTTTTCTCTCTGCTGCTGCCTGATTATGTACTTCTGGTTCCAAATGAGTTGTGTGGTTGACTGGTCAGTTCATAACTTTGGTGTTCGTAACTCTGAGGTTCTACTGTAGTTCAAAAATAAATAAATAAAATAGAGTTAAACTAATTCCAGGGAGTACCTGTACATCTGTCATAAATATAAAGGGAAGGGTAAACCCCTTTGAAATCCCTCCTGGCCAGGGGAAAGCTCCTCTCACCTGTAAAGGGTTAAGAAGCTAAAGGTAACCTCGCTGGCACCTGACCAAAATGACCAATGAGGAGACAAGATACTTTCAAAAGCTGGGAGGAGGGAGAGAAACAAAAGGGTCTGTGTGTCTGTCTATATACTGGTTTTCTGCCGGGGATAGACCAGGAATGGAGTCTTAGAACTTTTAGTAAGTAATCTAGCTAGGTATGTGTTAGATTATGATTTCTTTAAATGGCTGAGAAAAGAATTGTGCTGAATAGAATAACTATTTCTGTCTGTGTATCTTTTTTGTAACTTAAGGTTTTGCCTAGAGGGGTTCTCTATGTTTTTGAATCTAATTACCCTGCAAGATATCTACCATCCTGATTTTACAGGGGGGATTTCTTTATTTCTATTTACTTCTATTTTTATTAAAAGTCTTCTTGTAAGAAAACTGAATGCTTTTTCATTGTTCTCAGATCCAAGGATTTGGGTCTGTGGTCACCTATGCAAATTGGTGAGGCTTTTTATCCAACATTTCCCAGGAAAAGGGGGGTGCAAGTGTTGGGAGGATTGTTCATTGTTCTTAAGATCCAAGGATCTGGGTCTGTAGTCACCTAGGCAAATTGGTGAGGCTTTTTACCAAACCTTGTCCGGGAAGTGGGGTGCAAGGTTTTGGGAAGTATTTTGTGGGGAAAGACGCGTCCAAACAGCTCTTCCCCAGTAACCAGTATTAGTTTGGTGGTGGTAGCGGCCAATCCAAGGACGACGGGTGGAATATTTTGTACCTTGGGGAAGTTTTGACCTAAGCTGGTAAAGATAAGCTTAGGAGGTTTTTCATGCAGGTCCCCACATCTGTACCCTAGAGTTCAGAGTGGGGGAGGAACCTTGACAACATCTGAATCCATATCAGGTGTTCCAGTCACATATTTACAGTAGGGTTTGTCTCCCTGATACAGTATAAAGAAAAGGAGTACTTGTGGCACCTTAGAGACTAACCAGTTTATTTGAGCATAAGCTTTCGTGAGCTACAGCTCACTTCATTGGATGCATACTTGTGGATAATACAGAAGATGTTTTTATACACATAGACCATGAAAAAATGGGTGTTTATCACTGAAAAAGGTTTTCTCTCCCCCCACCCCACTCTCCTGCTAGTAATTACCTTTTGTAGTGATAAACACCCATTTTTTCATTGTCTGTGTGTATAAAAACATCTTCTGTATTTTCCACAGTATGCATCCGATGAAATGAGCTGTAGCCCACGAAAGCTTATACTCAAATAAATTGGTTAGTCTCTAAGGTGCCACAAGTACTCCTCTTCTTTTTGCGAATACAGACTAACATGGCTGTTACTCTGAAACCTGGTACAGTATAGAAAATCCAGACAAACAGGAGAATTGGACTACATACAGAGCACTGTCAAAGGCACAAATTAGAGACAAATATTATTATCCTTTATTTTTCTCCAATTTGTGTAATTTCTTTCATATATAGTAACCTTAGGTGCTACTCTATAAAATAGTATGTAAATGATATTTAGGCAGCCATTTTTTTTTCTTTCAAAGTTAAGTATGTCCCTGGTACATGCTTAAAGAGCAATGTTTGAAAATTTAACTTACATGTTTTGTAGTTGTTGGCATCTGCTACCCCTTGAACTGAGTTGGTCAAAAATCCTATTGTATCTCTAGGATTCTTGTTTTGAAACAAGATTTGTTTGGCTCAGTACCTTCTTTAAAATTTAATTCCTTTAATGAAAGTTACTTTTAGTTGGTAAAACTAAAAACTTTATCTGGGTTTTCAGAGTAGGTATATAGCTCAAGTTCCAATTGTAAAGAACCCTTTTTGATTACCAGTTCCCTTATTTATTTACAATTTTGAATTACATATGTTTCCAGTAATTTATCTCAAAGTAACACTAGGAGGTTAATTGCAGAACATTAAAGCTATTTTAGATTTCCTAAAGTGATTTCCAAGATTAACTGGAAATAAGCCCATAGTAAATCTATATAAATCGTTAAGATCTGAGCAGAGGGAGAACTTAAGCTCATACTGTTTTATAATAAGAAGGCTTTTGTCCTTATTTCAGCCTTCACAATTAACCCTCCAAGTCATATCAGGCCAAAAAAATTATTCCTATTTCCCCCCTCCCCCCGCCCCCCAGTATAGATACCATTGTATATGTCAGTGAAAAAAAGTTACATTTAACTTTCAGTGGAAGTAAAATGCCGCAAACTTCTTCAAGAATACTTGATTTAAAGTTTAAAGAAAAGGAACAGGATCTTAGCTGCTGTACTGGTTTTTGAAGACTGTATATGGAAATTAAATAAATATCATTCTTTTATTTTCTAGAATATTTTGTCACATTAGGTCATCATTTGATGTCTGTGTAGTGTACTTACTATATAAGTAGCAAGTCTCATCACTTTTTTTCCTAAGCTCATCTATTTTCCATGCAGATAATGTTAGGGAATATGCAAAACTGTGTGAGGTGGCTTAATGACATGGAGTGTTGTCTATCGTTCATTAAAACTCATTTTAGTTTATGGCTAGACTAGACTTGATGTATAGACTCCACTGATATAAGTGAGTGTTTTCAATTTACCAAAAATAGTGACATGTAGTTTCCATATTTTTATTTCTTCACTTTTATGGTCACTCTTCACCCATTTGATATTTTAAAAAGAAAAAACCTGTACGTACAGGAAATACAGCACTTTCCATCATTAATAGGAACCTTGCACATGATTTTCCATATATTCAACTTCTATCAATATATTTCTAAGGAGGAACAAAAAGAGAACCTAGTTGTTCAGTGTTATAATGTCAACTTACCAAACTAAAGTCTTTTTATTGTTTTGTAGTATTGTTCTGTGCATACCTAGGAGTTGTACTTGGATGACAGTTGCTGCTTTGTGTATATCAGTCATTAGTAGAGATATTGTGTGAACTTCTGCTCTAAGGGTCTAATCCAAAGCCGATTGAATTCAATGGAAAGGCACCATTAGTATCAGCTAAGGCCCTTATTGGAGTTATACCTTATACTGATTTCAGTAGAGTTTCAGGAATGTAACTGTGAGTGGAATTGATTTGATTTATCTCTGAAGTTAACAGAGTACAACAATCCACAAGTGGAAATTTTTAATACTTTGAAATGGTTTTATTAATATTGTTAACTTTATATGGAGCCTTGGATATTAGCTTGGTGAAACCCAAGGCTTTTTTGTGGTGGGGTTTTTTTTGTTTTTTTTGGGGGGGGGGCAGCAGGGCTTTGCATTGTGCTGAACATTGACATAAGGCTAAGTAAGAATGTTTTTATATTGCCATGGTAATGGAGAAGGGCGTAGCAAAAATGTAAGAATTTTTCACATGTAAGTTGGAAAAGGATTGGCAGGCCTGTAAATCGGGTTTTGTGAAACACGGGAGACTCAAACTCCCTTCTCCTTCAAGCAGTTGTGCAGTTCAGCTGTGGAATAGATTGGTGGAGGGGAACACCATAGCTGGGTAATCTTGCTTCTGAATGTCAATTCTGCTGCAGAGCAAGCATCTCTCAGTTTTCTGGATTTCTGTGATTTGGAGTCCTGTGAATAGTGTGTTCTGAAGCAGCTTCTCTGTGTTAATTCAGCCTATACTCAGTTCTCTGTAAGACTTGTCTGTCATATAATTACTGATTTCTGTAACTCTGTACGTGTAATATAATATACATACAATAGTATTATATTTTAAACATGTGATAACATATATCACTGAAAAACTGGCAGAAACGTTAGCTGGCAGCTAGTTGGAGTGTTGATTGTAATGTGGTGTTTACAGTGGTGAAGGCTGTCAATATAAGATACTTTATAAATATCAATTAATAACAGCTGAGTACAATTAAACAGTATTTTAAATTATACTGTGATTTTTGGCTGATCACAGAATTCACCATATTGAAATTCTTCTTTTTTGCTATTTATAGCATACTGTTCATCTTAACTTTAAATATTATGTTCGATCAGAACCGTGTCATTCTAAATATACATGAGTGACACAATAAAGAAAATAAATCTTTATGTTCAGTATGCTCTGTTTGAAATATATAGTGTACAACAAAATTTCAGATCGTCTTAATGTGATTGCATACAGTTTTAAACCTATATTTGAAAGACAAAATAAATAAGGTATCTAATTTATTGATGCTTTCCATTGTTTATAATGATTATTTTCTTCCCAGCTTAATAGCAGCTCACAATGTCTGACTTTCTAGCCCTAAAATGTATTTATTTTATTTCTTTCAATTTAGGTAATAGTAAAAAAAAAATCCTTTACGAAAGCTCTAGGGTGCCCTGACAGTGACTTAAATATTACAGCTGCGTAAGACACCAAGCAACGTTCTTTTTAAAATGTGAACAGGAACAAATTAATTCTGCCAGCCAGCGAATCAGACACAACAAAGCTTTGTTTGTACTCTTGCTTCATCTCCAGGAATATACCATTACCCTTCTTTAAAAACTCTTTCAAATTACACACCATTTGTTCTTTTGTGGCAAGAATGTGACTTAGCATTCCGCCTATGCATCACTTACACATTAAAATCTTAAGTTTAACGCATGGACTTATTGCTTTGGCAGATGTGGTTCAGTTGAAATGTTAGAAAATGCGGTTTAAAAGGGTGAAAAAAAATCAATTAAAACAAGTAAAGGTTATGAAGCAGCTTACAAAGCAGCTAAAACTTTATAGAGGAACTTGAGTCAATAAAATTAACACAAGCATGGGGATTATTATTAAAAGAGCCTTTAGTTTAGAAAAGTTAGCTACTGATAACAGAAATGTTAGTATAATGAGTTCATGAATGTGTGTTCTCGCATATTTTAGGATATTCACAAAGGCACACAGTATAACCAAAATATGTTAGTTTGCATTTCTGCCATGTTTTATATGCATTCTATATGCTGCTAAGCTTGTACTAACTCAGAGGTTACATAGTTGGGGCCCTGATTCAAAGCCTGCCATTAATGGAGGGACTCCCACTTATTTCAGTGGGGATTGGATAGAGCCTTTGATCCAATGGTTTGATATGTTTTTGTGAGGGAGCTACATGTAAAATAATAGGTTGATAAGTATTTAAAATGATAGACTCAGGGTTTAGTTACAGAAATATAAATCAGTTACCTTTTATTAATTTGAGTGTTCACCATATTCACTTTTGAGTTTTCTTCCCCTTAGTTACACTGTGGCTAAGAAGCATGAGTGTGCTGTGACACTTGTGGAGAACTGGGAACGTATCATTTATTTTTATGAAAAGTTATGTGACTCAGTTTTCCCTCAGATTGAATTGTTAAAAGAAAAGGAGTACTTGTGGCACCTCAGACTAACAAATTTATTTGACCATAAGCATTCGTGAGCTACAGCTCACTTCATCAGATGCATGCAGTGGAAAATACAATGGGGAGATTTTATATACACAGAGAACATGAAACAATGCATGTTACCATACACACTGTAAGGTGAGTGATCAGGTAAGGTGAGCTATTACCAGCGGGGGGGGGGGGAATAACCTTTTATAGTGATAATCAAAGTGGGCCATTTCCAGCAGTTGACAAGAACATGTGAGGAACAGTAGCAGAGGAAAATAAATATGGGGAAATAGTTTTATTTTGTGTAATGACACATCCACTCCCAGTCTTTATTCAAGCCTAATTTAATGGTGTCCAGTTTGCAAATTAATTCCAATTCAGCAGTTTCTCGTTGGAGTCTGTTTTTGAAGTTTTTTTGTTGAATTGCCACTTTGAGGTCTGTAATCGAGTGATCAGAGAGATTGAAGTGTTCTCCAACTGGTTTTTGAATGTTTTATAATTCTTGATGTCTGATTTGTGTCCATTTATTCTTTTACGTAGAGACTGTCCGGTTTAGCCAATATACATGGCAGAGGGGCATTGCTGGCACATGATGGCATATATCACATTGGTAGATGTGCAGGTGAACGAGCCTCTGTTACCTGCTAGCTGTAAAGAAGTTAATTTCTTTCTTGAAACAGGACAAGCAATGCAGTGACTGTGGAGAGGTTATGTGAGCATGAATGAGGTATCAGGAACTGTGAACCTGGGAAGTAAGCTATAGAATCATAGGATATTCAAAGACCATTCCCAGCAGTTGACAAGAAGCTGTGAGTATTAACAGAGGGAAAATTTATTTTTTGTAGTGACTCAGCCACTCCCAGTCTTTATTCAGGCCTAATTTGATGGTGTCCAGTTCTGCAGTTTCTCATTGGAGTCTGGTTTGGAAGTTTTTTTGGTGAAGAATGGCGACTTTTAAGTCTGTTATTGAGTGTCCAGGGAGATTGAAGTGTTCTCCGACTGGTTTTTGAATGTTACAATTCTTGATGTCTTATTTGTGTCCATTTATTCTTTTGCTTAGAGACTGTCCGGTTTGGCCAATGTACATGGCAGAGGGGCATTGCTGGCACATGATGGCATATATCCCATTGTTGTGCAGGTGAACAAGCCCTTGATGTTGTGGCTGATGTGGTTGGGTCCTATGATGAAGTCCCTTGAATAGATATGTGGACAGAGTTAGCAATGGGGTTTGTTGCAAGGGTTGGTTCCTGGGTTAGTGTTTCTGTTGTGTGGTGTGTGGTTGCTGGTGAGTATTTGGTTCAGGTTGGAGGGCTGTCTGTAAGGGAGGACTGGCCTGTCTCTCAAGGTCTGTGAAAGTGAGAGATCGTCTTTCAGGATAGGTTATAGATCTTCGATGATGCGCTGGAGAGGTTTTACTTGGGGGGCCTTATGTGACTGCAAGTGGCATTCTGTTATTATCTTTGTTGGACCTGTCCTGTAGTAGGTGATTTCTTGGTACCCTTCTGGCTCTGTCAATCTGTTTCTTCACTTGACCAGTTGGGTATTGTAGTATTCAGTCTACTGCCTGATAGAGATCCTGTAGGTGTTTGTCTCTGTCTGAGGGATTGGAGTAAATGCGGTTGTAGCTGAGGGCTTGGCTGTAGACAATGGGTCGTGTGATGTGGTCTGAATGAAAGCTGGAGGCATGTAGGTAAGTATAGCGGACAGTAGGTTTCCAGTATAGGGTGGTGTTTATGTGACCAATAGCTTATTTGTACTGTAGTGTCCAGGAAGTGGATCTCTTGTGTGGACTGGTCCAGGCTGAGATTGATGGTGGGGTGGAAATTGATGAAATCCAGGTGAAATTCCTCAAGGGCCTCCTTCCCATGGGTCCAGATGATGAAGATGTCATCAATGTACCGCAAGTAGAGTAGGGGCACTAGGGGACAAGAGCCGAGGAAGCGTTGTTCTAAGTCAGCCATAGAAATGTTGGCATATTGTGGGGCCATGCGGGTACTCATAGCAGTGCTGCAGACTTAAAGGTATAAATCGTCCCCAAATGTGAAATAGTTACGGGTGAGGACAAAGTCACAAAGCTCAGCCACCAGGTTTGCCGTGACATTATTGGTGATACTATTCCTGATGGCTTGTAGTCTATCTTTTTGTGGAATGTTAGTGTAGAGAGCTTCTACATCCATAGTAGCTAGGATGGTGTTTTCTGGAAGATCACCAATGGATTGTAGTTTCCTGAGGAAGTCGGCGGTGTCTCAAAGATAGCTGGGAGTGCTGGTAGCATAGGGCCTGAGGAGAGAGTCCACGTAGCCAAACAGTCCTGCTGTCAGGGTGCCAATGCCTGAGATGATGGGGCATCCAGGATTCCCAGGTTTATGGATCTTGGGTAGCAGATAGAATACCCCTTGTTCCTGTGCTTCTTCAGGTCTACACAAACACACCCCTAGAGCCCTGACCAGTGGTATTCTATCTGCTACCCAAGATCCATACTGGGAATCCTGGATGCCCCATTTGTCTCAAAATGAATTAAGTTTTTTGCACCCATAACTCCTTTGGGGAGGTGGTTCCAGAACCTCACCCTTCTGATGTTTAGAAACCTTCTTCTGATTTCCAGACTGAATTTGTACATAACCAGTTTATATCCATTTGTTGTTGTGCCAACCATTGTTCTTTAGCTTAAATAGCTCTTGGTTCTCTGTGGGGTTTATCTTTACCCCAATATATTTATAGAGAACAATCATATCCCCTCTCAGCCTTCATTTTGCTAGACTAAACAAGCCAAGTTCTCCCAGTCTTCTCTCATAAGACAGGCCCTCCATTCCCCTGATCATTCTTGTATTTCTTCTCTGCACCTGTTCCAGTTTTAATTAAACTTTCTTGAACATGGGTGCCCAGAATTGTACATGGTATTCCAAATAAGATCTTACCAGTGCATTGTGCAATGGCATTAATGCTTCTCTATCGCTACTGGAAGTGCCCTGCCTGATACACTCTGTATCGCATTTGCCTTTTTTTCCACGGCTGTATCACATTACCATAGTAATCCTGTTATCAACCCACAGTGCAGGTCTCCCTGCTCCTCCGTTGCTGATAAGCCCCCAGTTTATAACAGAAATTCTTATTATTAGTCCATAAGTTCATGATCTTGCTCCTTGCACTATTGAGTTTCCTCCCATTTCTGTCACTCCACTCTTTAAGGTCATCCAGATCTTCCTGCAGAATGTTTTGATCCTCCTCTGAATTCACAGTGCCTCTCAGCTTTGTATCATCAGCTAATGGCATTAGCACCCTCCTACTTTTTGTGCTAACTTAATTAATAAAAATATTGAATAAGATTGGTTCCAAGACCAATCCTTGTGGAACTCTGCTAGTAACTTCCCTCCCATATGATGATTCACCTTTCAGCACAAATGGTTGCCTTCTCCCATTTGCCCAATTCCTTATCCACTATACAGTTCTAGTACTCATCCCCATCATCTCTAATTTAACTAATAATATCCCATGTAGTACCATGCCAAATGTTTTACTGAAGCGCAGCTATATTAGATCTACTACACTTCCTTTATCTAAAAAATCAGTTATTTTCTCAAAGATGGAAATCTGATTAGTCTAGCATAGTCTACTTTTGGTAAACCCATATTGCATTACAACGAGGGCTGTCAAGTGATTAAAAAAAATTAATCGTGATTCATTGTGCGATTAAAAAAAATTAATATTGTGATTAATCGCACTGTTAAACAATAATATAATACAATTTAAATATGTTTGGATGTTTTGTACATTTTCAAATATATTGATTTGAATTACAATACAGAGATAAAGTGTACAGTGCTCACTATATTTTTGATTACAAATATTTGCACTGTAAAAAACAAAAGAAATAGTATTTTTCAGTTCACCTAATACAAGTACTGTAGTGCAATTTCTTTATTATAAAAGTTAAACTTACAAACGTAGAATTATGTACAAAAAAAACCTGCGTTCAAAAATAAAACAAGGTAATTTTTTTAGAACCTGCAAGTCTACTCAATCCTACTTCTTGTTCCGCCAATCGCTTAGACAAACACGTTTGTTTACATTTGCAGGAGATAATGCTGCCTGCTTCTTGTTTACAATGTCACCTGAAAATGAGAACAGGCATTCACATGGCACTGCTGAAGTCAGCATTGCAAGATATTTATGTGCCAGATGCACTAAAGATTCATATATCCCTCCATGCTTCAACCACCGTTCCAGGGAACATGCATCCATGCTGATGATGGGTTCTGCTTGATAACAGTCCAAAGAAGTGTGGACTGATGCATGTTCATTTTCATTATGTAAGTCAGATGCCACCAGCAGAAGGCTGATTTTCTTTTTTGGTGGTTCGGGTTCTGTAGTTTCCGCATCAGTGTGTTACTCTTTTAAGACTTCTGAAAGCATGCTCCACACCTCGTCCCTCTCATATTTTGGAAGGCACTTTAGAGTCTTAAACCTGGGGTTGAGTGCTGTAGCTGTGTTTAGAAATCTCACATTTGTACCTTCTTTGCATTTTGTGAAATCTGCAGTGAAAGTGTTCTTAAAATGAACAACATGTGCTGGGTCATCACCTGAGGCTGCTACAACATGAAATATATGGCAGAATGTGGGTAAAACAGAGGAGGAGGCATATAATTCTCCCCCAAGGAATTCAGTCACAAATTTAATTAATGAATTTTTTTAACAAGCGTCGTCAGCATGGAAGCATGTCCTCTGGAATGGTGGTGGAGCATGAAGGGGAATACAAATATTTAGCATAGCTGGCATGTAAATATCTTGCAATGCCAGCTACAAAAGTGCCAGGCAAATGCCTGTTCTCACTTTCTGGTGTCTCTGTAAACAAGAATAGGGCAGTATTATCTCCTGTATATGTAAACAAACTTGTTTGTCTTAGTGACTGATTAAACAAGATGTAGGACTGAGTGGACTTTTAGGCTATAAAGTTTTATATTGTTTTGTTTTTGGGTGCAGTTATGTAACAAAACAAAATGTACATTTGTAAGTTGCACTTTCACAGCAAAGAGATTGCACTGAGGTGAATTGAAAAATACTTTTTTCGTTTATCATTTTTACAGTGCAAATATTTCTAATAAAAATAATATACACTTTGGTTTCAATTATAACACTGAATTCAATATACATGAAAATGTAGAAAAACATCCAAAATATTTAATACATTTCAGCTGGTATTCTATTGTTTAACAGTGCGATTAAAATTGCAATTAATTACAATTTTTTAATCATGATTAATTTTTTTAGTTAATCACATGAGTTAACTGCGATTGACAGCCCTAATTACAACCCCTTTACCATTTACCTCGATGAATTAAATTATTTCCTTCACAATTTGTTCTAAAATCTTCCATGCTACTGAAGTCAGACTAAGAGCTCTGTAATTGCACAGATTGCTTTTTCCCCCTTACTTAAATATAGATATGACAGTAGCTATTCTCCAGTCGCTGTATTATCCCCAAATAGATAAATTTATTAAAAATCCTTTCTATCAGACTAGCAATCTCATATGCCTGTTCTTTCAGTATTCTGGGATGGAAATTATCCGATCCTGTTGATCAGAGTGCATTAAACTGTTTGTTTTTCTGAGATGGAAGATGATGTGGTAATTTCCATTTCTAGACACTCATTTTTGTCAGCCGTACTGCCTTCATGCATGTTTCATGTTATCATTCATATTGAAAACCGAGGCAAAACATTCATTTAGTTATGGGCCACACCTAGATTATCTTTAATTTCTTTCCCACCCACACTTCATAGAGGGCCAATAACATCCTTCCTTATCCTATTCATATAACCAAAAAGCCCTCGTATTATTTATTTTAACTTCCTTGGCAAGAGGTAATTTAGCTTAGCTTTTAACAATTCTGACTTTACTCCTACAATTTCTAACCTACACAGTGTAGCTTTCTTTGCTGATCAGCCCCCTTTTCCATTCCCTCTGGGCTCTTTGCTTATTCCAGATAACCTTTCTGAGGTGGTTATTCATCCGGCTGGAGCCTTTCCCTACAATTTTCCTCCCCTTTCTTGGAATGCAGATTTCAGATAGTTTGTGTTTGCTAGTCACTAACTTTTAAATATAGCCAAACTAGGTCAACGCTACCTCTTTGCTAAAGGATATCAGCAAGCACTGAATCAAGCCACATACCTGGAATAAATCACTCCCAAAAAATCCCCTGCACCTTCAGAACAGAACACAAAATATCAGGGTTGGAAGGGACCTCAGGAAATCATCTAGTCTCATCCCCTGGACCAATCCCCAATTTTTGCCGCAGATCCCTAAATGGTCCCCTCAAGGATTGAACTCACAACCCTGGGTTTAGCGGGCCAATGCTCAAACCACTGAACTATCCCTACTCCCATCTTTCCTCTCTGGCCAAACTCCCACAGAAACTCCTCTGTTAGCTTTTGGCTGTCAGGGTGTTAGCCATTCATTAGAAAGGTGTAAGAAAGCAGGTCCCTCTAGAACTCTACTTTTCTTATTACATCTCCTCGTTTTGCCCTGGGTGTGCACTACAATTTACCTTAGTTGACTAGATGAGCAAGAAAGAGAATAAATCTTAGATTGCTCTGTAGCAGGGAGCCACAGAGCTTCTCTGTAGAGTGGATGTAAATGAAATTCTTATCCCTCCACCCCTCTGTTTTCCCCTCTTGTGCGCATCAGGCTAAGCAGAATAAATGTTGTTCTGAGGTTTATTCAGAAAGCGCTGCAATATTTTTTTGACTGATTTGTGGATCAATAGTAGCAGATCCAGGTGGACAACCCTATTGAAAGAACATTAAAAGTAGGCCATATATGAAACCCTTAGCTATTGCTGAATTCTTAAATGGGTGACACTTATCTATAATGAACACATCCATTGCTAGATAACCAAGAACTTCAGTAAAGTTTATGCTGAAATATTACTGCATTGCTTTAATGAGTGCTACTTTCATCTAGAAACTTCAATCAAAATGTTTGTTCTGAAAAATATATATGGGTATGATGTACATGTTTCGTTTATTTTTCCACACTTCTTATTTACAACTGTATCTCCTGTCAAGGATGATTAAAATAGCTACCATTAAATAGTTTGACCCTCTACAAATGGAAAAGTAAAGTAACTATCTATCTCACAAGATGTACAAGAAGCTTCAGAATGGATTTAGGACTAAGCTGGGAAACTGCAAACAAGGGTACTGTTTTTGTGTTATACATTACATGGAATTATAGCCTTAATTACAGTGCATTGGATGATGAAAATATATTGCATTCTAATGTGAAAGTACAATGTAATAGCATCTATTCCATTACCAACTTAAAGAGATACCATTTACAAGCGTTGTTCAGTAGACATTCTTCTGGTCACCTTACGATCTATTTTTACTAGATTTCTAAACTAAAAAATAACTATTTATAGAGCCATATCAAACCTGTGATTGCCTCTCATCCTGTGTTCCTGTTTGATAGCTGCCATCTAAGGCTGAGACGTAGAAAGGATTTTCTAAGTAGGATGAACTCTCACTTGGAGGGAGGTTAATCAGAGTCCCTTATCAATGCCTCTGTGCCATGTGCAAGTATCTATTATACTTGGCTATTTTTAATCCCTTCCCTACTACCCTTTGCAACCTTCTCTTCTTCTTTTTTAACTGGGAATTTTTAACTGTGTCAACTGATGATGTGGCTTGCTTGAAAGCTGTTATGTTTCCTTATACTAGATCCTTTGGTTTGGTTGTATGTTTGGGCTGATTTGTTCTTCATCTTGATTTTAAATATTCTGTATTGTTCTTATCAGTAGGTGCCCCATAATTGTATATAATATAATAAATAGCAATAATTCTTTATAGAATAAGGCTAAATTACAAATGGCTTCAGGTAGTTAGTTCTGAGGGTGGGGGTGAAACTGGAAATAAGAGGAAGTTCAGTTCAATGTGCGTGGTCATCTCGGCATTTGTGTAAATTTCAGTTGTTTCAAGAGTTTGGGAAAGAACTGTCGCTCCTTTTTCCTAATTATATTGTATGTGTACCATTTAAATTTATGAAAAAAAGTCATACCTATACTCATTTGGGGTTAGAATAAACATAAAACAAGAAAAGCTTTGTTGCTGCAGAATGATGCCTGTCATTCAGTCACTACTTTCTCAAAGGAGTGTAATAGAGAGAGGCAGGGGGAGCATTCAGAAAGACTAGATAATTGACTGAGATTCAAAACTGCTTACAGACATAAATATTATACAGCCAGCATAACAGCAATTGCACTCTGTTTAGCATCTTAATATGCTACTTTACATGAGATAGATCTTTGTTATAAGCTCATTTTTATTGATAAACAATTGTAATTTGTTTTCAGTATGAATCATGACATACATTTGCATTAATAAACTTGTTTCACATACTGTATTGTCTTGTCTTGACATGCTGTTAAGTACATTTCTGAAACAGCTCAAATAAATTGTACTGCAGAGCAACTGTATTACATTAAAAATCACTGTAAGCATAGTACAATTTTGTGCCATTAGCCTTTCATCAATTAGTGTAGGAAGTTTATGTAAGCTCTCGTAAATTTAAGTCTGAAGAGGGTTATTAGTAACTGTAAGTGTGGTATGATTATTTTGTTTCATACTTGAACAGGTTGAACTTGTTCCTGAAGATAAATTTAATTTATTGTCATTTAACAAGTACAGAAAACAGATCTTGAGCTAGTTTTATTTAAATGCAAAGCAACTGTATTAAGATATCATTAAGATTATGAGATATACCTATAAAGTAAGAAATTCTGAGTTAGGGAGATTTGGCCTGTTGTGGTGATCTCATCTCAAGGGGAAAAAAGTGGTAGAAATAAGTGGTTTCAGATATGGACAACAAAAATTAGAGACATCAAAAGGCTTCCTTGTTAGCTAAGATTGAAAAGATTGGGACTGCTCATTTAAAGAGGAGACGGATAAGAGGGTTATTGATGGAAATATACAATCAGTGAATGGTATAGAGAAAGTAAATTGGGCACTCCTATTAACCCTTTTTTGTGATAGAAGACTTAGGGGGTATTCATTGAAATGGAGAGGCAGCAAATTTAATCTGATAAAAGGGTATTTTTCTCTAAACAAATCACCTGGCAGATTCTCCGTTTCAGATCGCTCGCATGAGACTGGTAGAACTCACTAAGGACAATAGTAGCAGGATGGAGCATTTGCCAGTTCCCCTACTGGTGGTAGTGCACCAGCCGCGGGACTTAAAAACTGCCTCTGAAACTTCCCAGTAAATCTCTCCTTAACGGCGCTCTGTGAAGCTGCTCTGTAAAGGAGCTAATCCTCTGCAGTCGCTGCTTTTCTTTTTTGCTTCGTCTTTCCTTCCTGGATTGCTCAGATCACATCAGCTATCTTTTCCAGTCCCTTTCCTCCATTTGGGTCCAGGTATGTTTTACGTTATCTTAGTGAGGTTTTTTGCCTTGGGCACTTTGGCTGGTTTTCAGATGCTGCACTTTCATGCCTATTTTTCTCTCTGGTTCCCTTGTTCAGGTTTTTGTTAACGCTTCAGTGCCTTACCTCAGTGATTCAGGTCCCACTTCGTTGCTTTTTGTCAGTAGGAGAGCCTGCTTTGGAACTTCATTGCCTCTATTTACAGTACTTCTGCTGCTGCCTCAGTGCCTGTATTTTTGGCGCGTTGATGCCTGCATTAGCACCAGTGGTTTTTGGAGCATATCTCAGCACTCTAGCGCCAGTGATGGCAGCAATGTAGTGTTGGCTGCTGTGTTCTGTGGTTCTCCTGCAGCTTTGGAGCCTGTTCTTCATTGAAGCTAGTGTATCTACCCTGAAACTTCAGTATCTGAGTGTAGCCAGACAGCCAGCCCCCCCGCCCCCTCAGACCAGCATTGCTGGAAACACAGGAGGAAGCCGGAACAGGGCACTTAACATATATTCCAGCACAGCCTTTGAAGCTGTGAAAGCACAGGTGTGCTGCTACAATGTGCCTCTGGGAACAGATACTACGATTAAGCTCACAGCAGGCAGAGGCCCTGTGACAGACATGGCTCTTAGCCCCTACTAAATAGCGTGATGCACACACACCAACATCCTAGGTGGGAAAATATTTACCCTGATGAAAGAAATGTCCAGTAGTTGAAACTTATTGTTTCTCTCCCTTGCAAGTGTAAACTACTCTTGCGAAAGCTGGCGTCACCCCGACAGACCAGCCTCAATTTGGCATAAGAAAGGAGAAAGAGAATAAAGGAGTACAGAGGTATAAGTAGGGGACCTACAGCACCATGATTTTTGAGTGCTTTTCACTATCTATCTGCTGGTCAGATAAGTGACAGCCTCCCAAGGCTTCTGCAGCTAAGAGGGTCCCTACGCCTTGTCCCTTATTCGTCTTTCTGTGGAATTGAGTGACCGATCCTGGCTTGGCACCGCTGGAATCGAGAGATGCAAGGAGGGTAAGAAGCACCCACACCTGATCTCCTATCTTTAGTGTACACATATTTTGAAATAGAGCTCTATACTTTGTTTTCTTTCTTTGGGATTGTGGCTTCAGTTTTGTAACTTGTTTGTGTGTGTAACATCTCTACATTTAAATAAGTAGGCACTAGCAATTTTGTAACCACATGATTAGAATCTAGCTTAATAAATTTTGGTAACCATTTATGCATAAGCCTGACTTGTTTTCTCTGGTTTACTGTAAAGCAGCCAACACAATTAAAGAACCTCAGCCGTTTTGGCTCTAAAGCCTGGCCATTAGGTGAGAGTACTAAGAGCCTAGCGTTGAGTTGTGCCGCCTCCACGGGGCAAACTCTTGGGGCACCTGTCAGTCAATCCTGGCTGCCCGCTGCGAAGGAGCTCTGAGCTCTAGCAGTTAAAGTCACGGGTGTGGAGAGGCTCTTAGTGCTGCCATTGGGGCACCTGTCAGTCAGTATTGACTGCCCGCTGCGAAGGAGCTCTGAGCTCTAGCAGTTAAAGTCACGGGTGGTTAGGACCTTGGGGCATCCGTCAGCCTAGCCCGGGCTGCCCGCCGCGAAGGGACAGTGCGTCCTAGCGGTTAAAGTCACGGATGGTATAAACGGGCATAGCTGGCACCTCACCAAACATCCTTGGCCGTCGGCTAACACTGAGGCACTCGCACACTTTGCTTCTGTGCTTCAGTGCACCAACTTTGACTCAAAGCCATGCTTTGCTCTTTTCTTTTCTTTCTTTTTTTCCCCTTTTGGTGACATTTTCTGTGACTGTTACAACGTCATCAACAGCTAAGCAGGAAGGAAGGCTACTCAGTATCTTCATACAATGTCCTTGAAGTAGGACTGTCTGTCGTGGAAAGTTGACCATATACATCGCATCCTTAACTTTGGAGACAGCCACAAAGTCAAGGGATGCTGGATTGGTTTGCATGTTTTGCCCTTCTAAGAAAAATGAGGACTATCTCCAAGCCCTGCTCGAGGCCCCCTCACAAGATTTTCATAAATGTATAATGAGGTTGGCTGAACAAGCTTCAAAGGATAGACTGCAGCAGTGGAATCCGTTGCATGCTCGTGCACTGTCTGCACCCTGCTGTACCATGCTAGAGTTTTTCCATCTGCCATGATGTACACTTGAATTGCACTTCTTTCTGCAGCCACGGGGGACCTTAAACAGCCACAGATACAGGGGCAGAATTTCCCCCTAGTAAAAAATTATCGCTTTTGACTTTTTATATTGCTTTTTATGCCATGCACTTCATTTTATTAGCTGTTCTGATTATTATTCCTCATGAGTGTTTAACCTTATTAGAACCAGTAATTTATTAAGTGTCAACTGGAATCTAGCAAGGCAGCTTTGTGTTTCTTAATTTTGATGGGGTTTGACTTTGTTTAATCCCTTTCTGTTTAATGATTTAATTTATGGTGACTTCCTGTCACATGTTTCTTATTATGCTTTCAGCATTCAGCTGAAATCATTCTGAAGACATAGGTGGTCTGTATTTTTAGCTTGATTTGTTAATATGAACTTTTACACTATTGCAATTTTGCAATACTAATTTATTGAGAATAGAGTGGCTTTAATCCTGCTTATCAATTTAAGAAATTGTGAAATTTATTACATTTGATAGTTCTGCAATATCTGTCTAAAATAACAAAGCATAATGCATGAGCAGAGAAGACTGTTCATGTGCACTTAAAAGCATTGTAAAGGAAGCCTTAGTTATTTACGCATCTACAACGTTTAACAGTGAAATTACAGATAGCAAATACTTAATTATTGAATAGAATTACCTACTCACAAGCAATGAGCATGGGCAGAATTGAGTAGCATATATTTCTAATTTAGCACATTTTTAATATCTTGGGTCTCTTGTTTCTGTATGGCAAGGTGTAAGGATTTCTTTTAGTTAAGAATGCACTTTAGCAAAAGTAAACCACCTCCTCTTTCATGAGGTTCAGATATTATTTCGGAAGGTTTGTCATTCTCTGCAGTTCTTAAAGATTTTTTTCTAACCTTATCAATACAAAATAATCACAATTTGTATATTCTAAACCTAACTAACACTTCCCATTTTGTCCTCACACATTGTAAATCCATTACAAGCTATTACTTTTTAGCCTGTGTCCATCTAATACAGTTTGAAGAAGGTTGCACTGTTGCTTATGCAAAAAGGAACAAATCTTTTGTGAGAAGCCATTCTTCATACCAAACACCTGTAACTCCTCTATTCTCATGCTATGACATTTTATTTATTTTTTACTGTAGTGAGGTGTTGTCTGGAGTGAGGCCTGTCTCCAGACTTGGTAGTGAGGGATCACTATGCTCTCCCTGTGAGCAGAGTCAAACCCACCCCGCTCTGCCCCCTTGGCCAGAAGTTCTGGAGTGGGGCAGGAAGTAAAAAGGGAGGGCCCCGCACCTCAGTTGAGCAAGACAGGGAAGGAGGCAGATATCTCCTGCCTACTGCAGAACTCCAGAGCTGAGCCTGCACTGCGCAGTGCCCTCCCCACAGGAGACTGACCCTGGAGAGGAGTTGCAGGGACTGTCATCTGCTGTGTACCCCGAGGGGAGAGAGGACCCTTGGACTGCAGGAACAACTCCCCCCCCCCCACCCCCCACCCCCACACACACACATCCAGACTGTGGTAGGAAGTAGCCCAGGAAAACCAGACTTCAGTTTTGTGGCCAGAGCACAGGTCAGCATGTTTTGGTAAGATCTTTGCTAACCTGGGGATGGAATCTTTTGCCACTGTTAGTACCCTGGACTGGGATCCGGTGGAGTAGGGTGAGTCTGGGGTCCCCCTACAATCTGCTATCAACCTCACCCTTGGGGCAGCAGCCTATGCACCCCAGCCAGAAGGCCTGTTCATTGCTTTTGGTCTGCCCAGCCAGTAGACAGTGAGCCCCAGTCTGCTTGCTTGCAGGCTGCCTTAGCCAGGAGGCTTAGGCAAAAAGCTTGCTCCCTGCTCTGCCCCACCCAAAGGCCAGAGTTTCCCTTCTAGACTCTTAAGCACTGTCTGCCCCATCCAGGAGGCTGTGGGGTAAAGACTGCTTCTGCTCTAGTGTCAGAGCCCTGGATTGTTGATTTGGCAGCAGCTCTAACCGGGAGATGCTGGGCTAAAGACTGTGTACTGCTCTGCCCTTCCTAAGAGGGATAGAACTCTGGACAGGGACAATGAGCTATAGATTGCTTGCCGCTCGGCCCTGCCAGCAGGGCCCAAATTGAGTGCTGCTGCCTGATGCAAGCACCCTGAGAGTGAGGGACCATTACATTTACATAAAGTTTAACATTATTGGTAGGGAACAAGGGATCTCTAAAGCTGAATATCAGTAATGTTTCCTTACCTAATCTCCACAAAGCTCTGTGTAGTTCTGAAACTGTTCGGATAAGCACCCATGCCCAGTTCCATTTTCAAAACCCACTTTTCACTGCAGCAGCAAGTATCTGTCTGTCTAGATTCTTAAATCTAGCACTAATTATGGTGTCTCAGCTCCTCCAAGAGTTATAAAGCATAGGCATAAAGATAATTCTTTCTTTTGTGTATCTTTTATATTTTGAGATATATTAAAACTAATGGCATTATGGGAAGACTAGATCAGGATTCATAGACTTTAAAGGCAGTAAGGGACCATGATGATCATCTAAGTCTGATCACCTACATAACCCAGACCTTACATCTTCACCCAGTAATTCCCTCACTGAGCCCAACAATTTGCAGTTGAATGGCAGCGTATCTTTTAGTAACACTCCATATCTTGATATAAAAACTTCAGGTGATGATAAATCTATCACAAATTTCGGAAGCTTTTCCAGTGGTAATTATCCTAATTGATTATGCATTTTAAATCATCTTATTTTCAGTTTGATTAATAGATTCCAAGGCCAGAAGGGACCATTGTGGTCATCTAGTCCAGGGCACGGCAACCTTTCAGAAGTGGTGTGCCAAGTCTTCATTTATTCACTGTAATTTTAAGGTTTCGCGTGCCAGTAATACATTTTAATGTTTTTAGAAGGTCTCTCTCTGTAAGTCTATATTAGATAACTAAACTATTGTTGTATGTAAAGTAAATAAGGTTTTTAAATGTTTAAGAAGCTTCATTTAAAATGCAGATCTTATCAGTTTAGTGTGATCCTTGCCCTTGGTTTTCCTTGCTGAGTTTTCCAATGTCTGGCACGTATTTGGATACTTTAAGCTGCACACAGGCTTCTGAGTGATCAGTTGTTAACTGGCTCTGAGAGGAACAGAGGATGGATTTCATGTGTGAAAATATCTGTTCACACAGGTATGTGAATCCAAATGCTGAAAGCATTGCAAACGCATTTTTCTTCAGTTAAATTTCACTGGCAGGGATGTACAGTAGTTCAGAATAGAGGCCCTGTGATCTCTCCCAGTAGCTTCGAGTGCACTCCACAGATCTCCAAACTTTGATGCCAACAATTCTGAGCTTTTTAACTGAATGAGCTGCATTTCAAAATCTTCAACACCCATCCACTGGAATACAGACAAGTCCAAGTCGCTTTCATTGAACTTTTCAAGTTCAATTAGAAAAGAAAGCATTGGGCCAAATCGCTTGAAATCTGTCAGAAAATTTTGATTCCAGTTCTTTCATGTACATTCCAATCTCATCAACACTGACAGTGCAACATGTCGATAGCTCTTTTATATGTTGGAAGTACCGGAAAGTCGAAGTTCAAATATCCCGAGAAAAAACTGCTAGTTTGGCAACAAATGCCTTCCAGGCTTCATAAAGGTCCAGAACCATTTGCCATGCACCCTGGAGACAGAGGTTGAGTTCATTTAGGGGAGTGGTGATGTCAGTTAGAAACATGAGCTTACTCAGCCATTTGTCATCATCCACTTCGGGGTAGCTTTGTCCTTTTTCTGACAAAAAGGCCTCGATTGCATCAAAACAGTTTAAAAAGCCCACCAAAACCTTGCCACGACTTAGCCACTGAATGTTGCTGTGAAGTGGAATGTCATTATAAGTATTGTCCATCTCTTCTAGCAGTGCTTGAAATGGTCTGTGAGTCAAAACAGATTGAGCAACAAGGAAATTTACAGTTCTCACCATTATATTCATCCCATTATTAAGCTCTGAAATTTTAGCACACAGGGTTTCTTGATGGATGATACAGTGTAATTTGACTGTCAGGCGGCCAGTTTGATCTTCAAGTAACTTTACAAATCCCTTCTGTTTTCTGACCAGGGCAGGAGCACCATCTGTTGTCACACAATATTTTTCTGATGTCAGCTCCTCATTCTTCAAAATGGTTTACAAAACTTTCCACAAGATCTTCCCCCTTTGTTGTGCCATACAGGGGTTTTAGGCAACAAAGTTCCTCCTAGATTTCATCGGAAGCACAATATCTTGCAACAACTGCCAAATGTGGAACATCGTTTATATCCATGCTCTCATCAACTGCAACACAAAACACTGCTGTGTCTTAATGCAGTTGTCTGCTTTTCGTTAATGTTTTCTGCCATTTCGCTTATGCATCTCTCAACTGTTCTAGCAGAGATAGGCAGTTCTTTTATTCTAGATATGATCGTATCTTTATTTGGCAAATCATTGAACAAAACCTCCAAGCTGCTGAGAAATTTTTTATATATTTCCCATCAGTAAACGGTTTTCCTTTTTTTTTTTCAATGCACTGTGCAATCTTGTAACTTCCTCTGTAGCTTGATTTTTACTTACACATAAGCATTTAAAAACACTGCTTTCCTGCTACCGCCTTTTTGATCAATTTCAGTCTTGTCTGCTTTGTCAAGAAAGGTTTTCTCCTGCTTCATTTCAAAATGTTGTCAAACACTTGATGTGCGACAAACAACACTTCCACAACAAAGCACGAACAGCACAGTCCTTCTTTTGAATAAATCCAAATGTCTGTCTGAGAAGGCTGAAGTGAATGGACATCTAACTTTGCTTTCTTAGGAGCTGACATTTTGTCAAATGTAGCCCGCAACTCACAGTGGGGGAAAAAATGGTGACAAAAGGCACGCACAACGTCAAACACAGTGCGCTGTTCCACGTGTGTTGCGGTCCAAATACAAGACAGAACAAGGCTTTAAGCAAGCAAGGAGGCTGGTCTGCCGACGGGCTGGTCTGCCTGTCAGCTTTCCACCCTCTCTTTTATTTCTCTCCCTCCTCCTGCGCATTGCATACTCCAACAGATAAAAGGAATACACTGGCTTTGTTTAATATTCTTATTTACCAATTTCTGTCTACCGTATTCCTTGCTCTCGGGCCTTGAGCCCAGTCCTGGGAGGCTTCCCACGGTTCATGTCATCTGGGCGAGTTTCCAAGGTTCATGCCCTTGAGAGGAGCCGTGTGCGCACTGCTCCTACACAACACTCCGGGTGTGCCCTGAATGTTGCCAAGTGCATGAACCCTGCATGAATCCTACACACGTGGCCTGATATAAGCAGCAAATCAAGACTTGAAAATATCCCAGTGGCGCTGGAACAATTTTTAAGCTGAGCTGTGCCCCCTCTTGCCCCTGTGTGCACCCCTCATTGCCATAGGCTGGGGTCAGCTGCAGAGCCAGGCCGAGGCTAGGAGCAGAGCCCTGGGCCGGTGGCCAGGACCCTGGGCCGGCAGCGGAGCCCCACGGACCTGTGGCCGGGACAGGCAGTGGGCTGAGCAAGGCCGGCAGCCAGAACCCCAGCTGGCAGGGGGCCAGCGGCCAGTATCCCAGGCTGGCAGCAGGCAGAGCGGGGCTGGCGGCTGGGACCCCGGCTGGCAGAAGGCAGAGTGGGGCCAGAGGTCGGGACCCCAGCTGGCAGGGGCCAGCAGACGGAACCCCAGATCGGCAGCGGAGGGCCACTGAAAATCAGCTTGCGTGCTGCCTTTGGTATGCATACCATAGGTTACTGACCCCTGATCTAGTCTTACCTTCTATATAATGCAGGCCATAGAACTTTCCCAAAGTAATTCCTGGAGCATATCTTTTAGAAAAACATCCAATCTTGGTCTTAAAATTCAGTGATGGGAGAATCCACCACTACCCTTGGTAATCTGTTCTAATGGTTAATTACCCTCATTGTTAAAAATTTACACCTTATTTCCAATCTGAATTTGTCTAGCTTCAACTCCTACCCATTAGATCATGTTATACTTTTCTCTGCTAGATTGAAGAGACCATTATCATGTACCATGTAGGTATAGTACTGTAATCAAGTCACCCTTTCACCTTTTCTTTGTTAAGTTAGACTCGAGGATCTCCATCTATTTATCACTGTAAGGCATGTTTTCTAAATCTTCAATCATTCTCATGACTCTTCTCTGGGCCCTCTGCAATTCATCAACATCCTTCTTGAATTTGTGGACATCAGGACTGGAAACAGTACTCCAGCAGCAGTTGCCCCAGTACCAAATATAGAGGTAAAATAACCTCTCTGCTCCTACTCGAGATACCCCTGTTTATCCATCTAAGCATTGCAATAAGACCTGTTGGCAACAGTGTCTCACTGGGAGCTCATGCTCAGTTGATTATCCACCACAATCTGCAAATATTTTTCACATCTGGGGGTCATGGTGGATTTGAATTTGAAGTTTTATATCTTCAGTTCCAAGCCATTGGGTCTTCCATGTTTTTGTCTGCTAGATTATAGTTGTCTTGTATCAGGCACCTTTTTCCTGGCTATAAATTCTTAGAGACTATAGTTAACTTGTTTCTGAACCATCACTTAGATAAAGTAAACAGAACTGTTTCCACAAGTCTCTCATTTTAAGTGATGTTTTCAGACCTTGAATTATTCTTGTAGCTCTTTTCTGAACCCTTTCAGTTTTTCCTATTTTGTTACAGTCATGCCTAGAGGTCCTAGTGTGCTAGGCACTGTACAAACATATAGTTAGAGACAGTCCATGTGCCAAGGAGATTACAGTTGAAATAGGTAAGAGTTGGAGGAGAAACAAGCACAGAGAGCTGAATTGATGTACCTTAAGTCGCAGATCCAGGAATTAGAACCCGGGTCTCCCAAGTCCCTCTTGAATACCCTATCTACTAGACCGCATTGTCTCTCGAATGTATGCTTCAGAACTACACCGAGTATTCCAGTAGTAGTCATACTAATGCAGTATACACTCCCTGCTCATACTTGATATGCCACGATTTATACATCCAGTTTATCATCCTGATCTCTTATTTGAATAACTTCCAGATTTGTGGGCCAGCTGCCAAGAAAACTGGCTCTCTTGCAGATATGAATTTCATTTTTGAAATTAACAAGCAACACATATGTCATGTAAATTAGTTTATGATCATGTAGGGTGAGACAATCCTTTATGTAGCTTGGGTTCACTCCATGGAAGGCTTTGAAGATAAGTACCAAAACCTTGAGCTTGACCTCCTATTCAGAAAGGGGAGCCTGGGGTGCTAGCTCTCTGTAGTCTGTGTTGCTGAGTAGCGGGGATGCTGTGTTCTGAATCAGTTGTACCTTTTTTGTATGGTTGGCAGTTGATAGTCTTAAAATACCAGGTGTCTGAATTTCATTATTGCATTCAGGATCCCCTTTCTCACCAGAATGTTGATGTGCAGTTGTTAATGGACAGACAACATTCCCTGGTTCTGATGTTCTTCTACATGGGATCATCAGTCGAGGTTGGATACAACAGTCCATTGCTACATTCTGAGTTCCAGTGGGGCAGTGGGAAAGAGAGATAAAGAGTAGCAGCCAACAGATATAAAACACTCAACACAAATTTTATCTTCCTCTGTTAGAATCAGATCACTAACACCAGCATGCTTTTCTTACCATACACAAACCTTGAACCTGTCTGAGCCAGGTCAAAAAAATCAGAGGAACTCAAATTCTACTGGAGTTGCTTCATCACAACCGTCTCAATTAATTTGCCCCAGAGCTGGAGATTTGTCAGAGATTGATAACCATTTGTAAAAGCTAAGACTGTGTAAGGCTTGCAGAATATGGTCCTTCATTTATTATAATATTTGTTTATACTATTTTAAATTCTTTATTTTGTTACCAATAATATTTTAACTTACTAAAAGTGGAGGAATTCTAAATATATATTTTTGCTACATAATGCTGTCTAATTTTTGCGCTTCTTTCAGCTTGGATACTGAAGAAAGGTTCTAGTTTTAATCCCCATTCAAGTTAATTTTGCTTTCTCTGGCACTAGCATGATGATGCAGTGTTTACCCATCACTGCAGAAGGCTGGTTCCAATAGTAGCCAGCCCTGGCAGAGATTTGCACATTGTTCTCTCCTAAGGAGTGGCAGGGGAGTTGTGCTTCCCAGGAGCTGTGGAATGCCTCCTGGAATTGCAAGAGAGTGCACATTGTTGTTCAAAAATACTATGAAGCTCAAAGAAAAGGAGGACTTGTGGCACCTTAGAGACTAACCAATTTATTTGAGCATGAGCTTTTGTGAGCTACAGCTCACTTCATCGGATGCATACCTGTCTTTCTACAATACTATGTTGATATGAAAAAATTGAAAACACCTAGAAGTTTCTCTTTGAGATGTAGGAGATCTATAATGAAACGATTAATGGCAAAGTAAAGTTGTAGAAGAAACTCTACTCTATCACAGTCAGACCATTTTAGTTTATAGAAAGTCCAGAATAAACATTAGAAACAAATCTATTGACTTTTCCATCAATGTCATGTTGTAGTAGGAGTAAATTGCATCCAAAATTAAGCTTTACAGCATGTTTTAATCTTTCAGATGTACTATTTTATGGTATTCCATGCCTCATAGGCTTTGCAATCAAATATTCTGTTCATATTTTTCATTTTTCACAGATTTGGGCGAAACTGCTAAGTCATTTTAACTGTTGAATACTAATACTCTATTCAGAATTTGATTTTTCACACATGCAGGTTTTTATTCTTCAGAGACTTACACCCTGCATATCTTTTGCATAAACTAAACAAGAAAAGCAGCACAGCTTGATTTTCTTCTCTAATTTACATTAAATTATATATTTGCACCATGCCCCTTTAGCTTTCCCACTGAAATCCAGTACTCGGTATTAGTGTCAGAAACTTGTTAGAAAATAATGGCTGTTTGGTGGACTAGTTGAAATAAGTTTAATGGACTTAGTCCAGTGGATAGATGTCCACATCACAAAAACCATCACATTTTGCACCTTTCTTTGCAATCTTAGCTGAGAGACCAAGAACTGAACTGACGTGGAGAATTAACTGCTTTCTCCATCCTGAATTTGTTCCCTGCAGGTCGGGTTTGAACCATATTGGCTGGGCAGTTTCGGTAAGCTTGTATTTACACTGCCCATATTTTATCTCTTCTGTGGATAAATAGAGGACTTGACTCTCCAGATTGTCAATCCAGCCCTTACAGGAGTGTTTAAATTCATATTAAAAGCTTAGTCATACTTTTAAGGAATTATTTTGCTGTGGAATGGGATATTTGGCCAAAATAGGAAAGAATAAATATAAGTGGATATGCTACAAATAATAATACCCTTCCTAAACTCAGGAAAAAAGATGAAAGCAGCCTTAGTGGTTTGGTTGAGTATGTTGCCCCTTGGTCTGAACAGTTAATCAATATGTGGGGCCTTGCTGGGTTGTTTTCTTTAGGAGGAGAAATTGATTATAATCTTTTGTGCAATTCTGTTTATTTACAAAGAATGTACACAGAGTTCTGTTTCCCTGAAGGCAGCAGGAACAAACAGCAGGCAGTCTCGTTGCTCAGAAATCCAAACCTGCCTTTTCAGACAGTCCTGTGCCAAGGAGCTTTGTCACTGTTGCCTCTGTTGAGGTCAGGACTGCTTCTCTTGCTGTCTGTGGGCTCTTTTGACTTTCTGGTTGTTTTCTTTCAGAGTAGCAGCCGTGTAAGTCTGTATTCGCAAAAAGAAAAGGAGTACTAGTGGCACCTTAGAGACTAACCAATTTATTTGATCATAAGCTTTCATGAGCTACAGCTCACTTCATCGGATGCATACAGTGGAAAATACAGTGAGGAGATTTATATACACACAGAACATGGAAAAAATGGGTGTTATCGTACACATTGTAAGGAGAGTGATCACTTAAGATGAGCAATTACCAGCAGGAGAGCCGGGGGGAGGGAGGGGAGAAAACCTTTTGTAGTGATAATCAAGGTGGGCCATGTCCACACAACAGATCCACTTCCTGGACACTACTGTGCTAATTAGCGATGGTCACATAAACACCACCCTATACCAGAAACCTACTGACCGCTATTCCTACCTACATGCCTGCAGCTTTCACCCTGACCACACCACACGATCCATTGTCTACAGCCAAGCTCTAAGATACTACCGCATTTGCTCCAACCCCTCAGACAGGAACAAACACCTACAAGATCTCTATCAAGCATTCTTACAACTACAATACCCACCTGCTTAAGTGAAGAAACAAATTGACAGAGCCAGAAGAGTACCCAGAAGTCACCTACTACAGGACAGGCCCAACAAAGATAATAACAGAACGCCACTAGCCATCACCTACAGCCCCCAACTAAAACCTCTCCAACGCATCATCAAGGATTTACAACCTATCCTGAAGGACGACCCATCACTCTCACAAATCTTGGGAGACAGGCCAGTCCTTGCTTACAGACAGCCCCCTAACCTGAAGCAAATACTCACCAGCAACCGCACACCACACAACAGAACCATTAACCCAGGAACCTATCCTTGCAACAAAGCCCGTTGCCAACTGTGTCCACATATCTATTCAGGGGACACCATCATAGGGCCTAATCACATCAACCACACTATCAGAGGCTCGTTAACCTGCACATCTACCAATGTGATATATGCCATCATGTGCCAGCAGTGCCCCTCTGCCATGTACATTGGTCAAACTGGACAGTCTCTACATAAAAGAGTAAATGGACACAAATCAGATGTCAAGAATTATAACATTCATAAACCAGTCAGAGAACACTTCAATTTCTCTGGTCACGCTATTACAGACCTAAAAGTTGCAATATTACAACAAAAAGTCTTCAAAAACAGGCTCCAACGAGAGACTGCTGAATTGGAATTAATTTGCAAACTGGATACAATTAACTTAGGCTTGAATAGAGACTGGGAGTGGATGTGTCATTACACAAAGTAAACTATTTCCCCATGTTTATTTCCCCCCCCCCCGCCACTGCTCCTCAGACGTTCCTGTTAACTGCTGGCAATAGCCCACCTTGATTATCACTACAAAAGGTTTTCTTCCCCCCTCCCCGCTCCACTCCCCCCCCCACCCGCTCTCCTGCTGGTAATAGCTCATTTTAAGTCATCACTCTCTTTACAGTGTGTATGATAACACTCATCTTTTCATGTTCTGTGTGTATAAAAATCTCCTCACTGTATTTTCCACTGAATGCATCTGGTGAAGTGAGCTGTAACTCATGAAAGCTTATGCTCAAATAAATTGGTTAGTCTCTAAGGTGCCACTAGTACTCCTTTTCTTTTGGTTGTTTTCTGCTCCTCACTTGCACAAAGCCACACACACGGCTCCAACCAATCAATATCCCACCCCCTCCATTTGCAATCAGTCCCTAGGGAACCGCTCTTTTTCTCTCTGTGTGAGTGATTGCTCAGGTCTTCCTCTGTGGCCCAGTGCCTTGGGTAATGGTTTCTAATGTTTCAGGCTGAATGAAAGGTGGGGTGGCAAGCCTATCAGTTTTAAGGAGGTCTGTGATTTCCTCTAGATGAAAGACGGCCATTAAAACCTTCCAGCATAACAAGCAATTTAGGAGCCTTTTAAGTGGAAAATGTTCAAAAGAAGTGGGGGCACAAATACATTACAGTTAGATAGCACATTCCATGTAAGATAATGCTATCAATGCTTGACCCATAAATGGTTCTATCCGCTTGGTGTTGAGCAGGGGGTAGGATATGTGACAGACCCTGACCACTGGGGTACAGGAGGCAAATATACAGGCCACTGGATGAATAGTTTTCTGTTCCCTCAGTGACCAGAGTAGGGGCTGTGCTAGAGCAATCAGGAACCTGCTAGAACCAATTAAGACAGGCAAGCTAATTAAGACACCTGGAGCCAATTAAGAACATACTAGAATCAATTATGGCAGGCAGACTAATCAGGACACCTGGTTTACAAAGGACCTCCCATCAGTTAGTGGGGGGTGTGCAAGGAGCAGGGAGTGAGAAGGCGTGCTGCTGATACAGGAGACGTAGACAGCTGCTATCCACAGGGCCCTGGGCTGGAACCCAGTGTAGAGGGCGGATCCAGGTTTCCCCCCATCCCACCAACTCCTGATTGGACACAGGAGGAGTTGACCTGGTCTGTGAGCAACACCAGAAGGGAAGGTCTAATTTGGAAAGGGATCTGTCCTGTCCCCGACCCACTAGGTGTGACAACAGAGACTGCAGAGATTGTTCTCCGTTTTCCCCCATGCTGGCCAGTGATGAGGTTAGCTGAGTGAATGGCAGGTTTGAGCCTCTAGCAGAAGCGGCCAAACTGAGGGCTGCTGTGAACCTCTGAGGCACGCAAATCTGCCAAAAAGCACAGGATCCACCAAGGCAGAGGAGGAACTCTGTCACAATATCCAATCTCTAAAAATTAAGTATGTATGTGCTTACTATGAATCAGCTATCCTAGATGAGAAAGTACAGCACTCAGAATGGAACTCAGCATATTTGTTAGATGACCTGCCACTAGTGGCAGCTTCACACTAGCTAGAAGTTGAGCCTCAAAAGGGTTAATTCCCTAAGGAAATACTGTTTCCCTACTGTCTGCCAATGAGGATGGAGCACAACTTGCTTGTGATCCTAAAAGCCTCTTTATGCCAACTGGCAAAGGGTATACACAGCACATTGTTGTCAGAGTATTTAGTCAAACAGTGTCTTGTAAGGTATCATACAACAATTGCTGACACTCTGGTCATAATATCATTGTGTGATGTATGTGCAGTTGTCTATAAAGAATTATGTATGTGTGCTGGAAATATGTTATGTTTTGGAGGTAATGAATAAATCAAGCCTGCCTTAGATAAAGGAATGTGGATTTGTCTGCCTGCCTGGCTCAATTACAAGCAGAGGACAATGAAAGTATGTTTACTTATAAGGTAAACAAAGCAATCAAGCTATCACGTGGTAGAGGAAACAGTCTGGTGAGCACACTGGGAGACACTGGAGTCTAACCCCCCCCATGAGCAGAGGCTCCAATTTTCTATTGTGCCATGGAGTGCTTGACCCCCTGCTGTGTCCCAGGCCTCTCCCCCACTCCACCGCTTCCCTCAAGGCCCCACCCCTTCCTGCCTCTTCCTGGCCCTGCTCCACCCACACCCTGTTCCGCCCCCTCCTCCTGAGTGCATCCTGCTCTTGCTCCTCTGCCTCCCCCCAGCCGCCGCCTGCATGCCATGGAACAGCTGATTGCAGTGGGTGGGAATAACCTACAGAGGGACCAAATGCACCACTCACTAAATCCCACTACTTCCAAGTAAAGAGTCTGCGGCTGCTTCCTCCAAAGCTCCCATTACTGTCTCTGTTCACAGCAAGATTCAAGAAAAACTTGTTCAAAATAGAGCTCTTGTCAGAAACAACAGCCTCCTATCCCTTCCAGGGACACTTGACCATAAAGGAGAAACAGCAGATGCCCCTGTAGCCCTTTCTTCGCTTCCTCAGAGCCAGCAGCTGGGGAGGGGAGGAGAAGAGGGTCACAAAGACTTTTCCCTGTTTACAGGCCTTTCTTCTGTATGAGAAGAGTAAGGATTTCACTCTTAAACTTCATATTAAAAAACCCTGATGTTAAAGCTATTTACATTTTTACCCATTATCTCTGATAACAAGAGCATGTAGAAACTTACTCAGATGAATTTACTTAAGGAGAGCCACATCTGAATTATCATCAACCCTCCCTGTCTTGACCATATGAAAGCTCCTCCACCAAAACTTTATAGAGTCAGTGACCCACAGGACTTTGAGGAGTGGGATGGAAAAGCACACAGTGGTACCATCCCTTGCTGCCCCAGGTTCTTATGTATCCAGGGGTGCTTTTGAAGTAGCGTTAATGTACTCCAAAGGGAAATGTGCTGCTAGGGGGACCAACAGAACTGTCTTGAAGGTCTGCAGACCTCCTTTTTCTCTCTCTATGCAGGATTACAATTTCTGTCCTCTGTGGGCTTCCAGGAGTGGGAAGCTGTTCTCCCTGCCCCTCTCCCAAAAACCCACTGTCCAATCTGAGGGCACCCTAATTAAGAATTTCCATGAAATCAACCTTAGAGTTTCCAGGTCCTTTTGCTTCTTTCCCTAAGATCTCCACTGGATTGAATAAACCAGCACTAAATAAATTAAACCTTTTCAACTAGGAATATTCCTCAATGATTCCCTCTAGTTTGGAGAGAAAGTATTTTAGCAGCCAGTTTTACACTATTTCAGCTTTTCTGTGATAAAATGTATTTCAGGTATCAGCTGTGAAGAATTATATTGATTCTTCTAGGCATACATCATACAAATAACAACATAATGGAACGTCAGATCTGACAGTTGAGGTTTTTGCATCATAAAATAGAGGGAGATTGGTATATACATTTAGTCCTGTTGCCACAGGGACATAAAGGTGGGCTTATACATTCACTTTAAGTATGCTTCTCTCTAAATGAGATTTCTTAGTGACTCATATTTTAGCTGTCTTTTAAAAGCATAATGCGGATTTGAATTTGTATTGTTAATCTTTTTGTTCCCTGGTCAGGTTGCTTCCAAGGTGATTACTATTCCAAAGTGAAAGTGTTAATGTGTTTTTGCTAGTATATGTAATGTCCCACAATATATCCAGGAAATCGTATTAGAAATAAGAGTAATACTGCTTAAGAAGGTTTAAGAATTTCATGGAATTCACAACATAGATTTATATGTTAGATATTAGTAATAGATAACTCTGCTTAATGACCTGGGGGGAATACAATCCACAGATGTGCTCTTCTTATATTTCTGTAGAAATAGCATCTTTGCTTTTCTTGGGTAGGATTTTAAAAGTGCCTGTTTCCTTTGCTACCAAAAGTGTCTTCCAGTGTTTGTCAGAATATTGTTATTTTATATATGCTATTAGCACAGTATTCTTACTCTTGGTCCTCAAGCCTCCAAAGTGAGACTGGCTGGAACTTCTGAAATTTTGTTGCCAAAATTTTGCTTAGATTTGTAATTGTGAAACACGCTGCTGCAACAGATTCATGTCTTGTGTGACCTTTTTCCTGGAATGGATTGAAACTGTCAGATATATTAATTTAGAGCATGATCCAACCATCCTTACGCTAAATGAGTTTTACCTGATCCTGCAAGTAGTCCCTGTGAGGAGAAAGTGCTACTCATTGTGGGTAAGGATGGCAGAATCAGGCCCCTAGTGCCCATTGAGTCAGATAAAAATGTTTTACAGGGTTTCTGTACATTTTATAAAAATGAATACTTGGGGATGTGACATTTGTCTAAACATTGAAATGTAGAATTGATCACTTCAAATTTTCCTGGCTAGTGAATATTAGTATTGTTAATTAGCATTAGTGGCAAAGATGTCAGACCAGACCAGATATAGAAATCTGAATTGAAAAAACAGAAAACAAAAAAAAAATGCATTCAGTGAGGTTTGCTCTTAAAAGAAATGCTAATTAGTAAAGTGATAAATCCTGAAGCATGATGATTTGTAGGGTAATTACCTTTTAACTGAAGACAATGGCTTCAGTTAAAAGACAGTTACAGTCAGAAAAAGTAGACATTCTGTGTATTCTTTCATGACTGCCTGTCTTGGCTATTTCTGAGGTACTGATCACCATGGTATCTAAGCCCCAGACAACAATTAAGGATAGCAGTAAGCATGCTATAAAGGGTACATTATATTCTCAGTCTCTCCCCACTGGTGCTCCCCCACCCCTGTTTCAAGTATTTTTGTTTGTTTTTGTAAGTTTTAATTATCGAGATAAATATTCACATGCCATTGGAACATTCAGTTTGAAAACATTCCCTGTTGCTTTAAAATAAGACACAAGTTACCTGAACTTCTCTACAGCATTGTAAAAAGTCAATTTGTAGTGTCTTTATAACTGCCACATATTGATGAGGAGACTGAAATAATTTCTGAGAGAAAAAACAAAGGTGTTGGGGTGAAAGGCCCCTGGAAGGAAAAAAATATATATTGGCCATATGAATGGTAGAGAAAATTATCACTATCTGAAGAAACAAATGGTCATTCTCAAATCATTTCCAGTATCCTCTGAATTAGAACTGGGGGAAGAGGAGAGAATCTAATATGCCTCCTGGATGTACATTACTGTAGAAGGGAGGGAAAGAATAACTTCCTGACCACTGTGACAATCAGTTTACACTTGAAACATGATATGTACAAAATGTACTCCTGGGGGCATTCTGCACCAAAAATTTAAAAATTCTGTGCATAATATTTTAAATTCTGTAAAGTTCTGCAAATTTTATTTGTCAAAATAACACTATATAATCACACCAGTTTCAATTATTCTGGTAATTTATTTCAAAATACCAGTCAGCAAGTATGTCTGTAACAATACAGACACACAAATATTCCCCCAGGAGTAGAGAGTTAAAGAAATCACTATGACAACCCAGTTCCTGTTTCTCTGCCCTCTTACTCCCACAGAGCCCAGCTGGGGGGCCAGACTCCCACAATCCCTCCCTCCCGATTCCATCTGGGGGCCCCCCCAGCCCAGCTACAACCCCCCACCCCAGCAGTTGGGCCCCTGGCCAAGATATCTGCACCCCCTCCCCTCCCAGAGCCCAGCTGCGGGGCTCCCCTTTACCCCTCCTTGCCCAGACACCCATCCCCCTTCCCCTTCCCCCCTGAGCCCAGGGATCCAGAGGGAGAAACAGATGAGATGAAATAAGAAAAAATGAAGGTTAAGGAAAGACGTAAGGGTTGATAATCAATTAACTATCTGAAGAAATAACATTCACTTAAGTCTCTTGCTTAAAATCCAATTTATTAAGTCAGGGAGCAAAAAAGAAGTTTCTCTGGCACTGCTCAGATGTGTAGAATCAGAGTTCTAAATAAAGAAAAATAGATAAGAACTTTCAGTTCCAGTAGAGATCCTTTGCTCTTTTATACAGCGTATATTACACTTCAAACAACTCCTCTTGCTTCAGCAAGGCTTTCTTCTCAGTGGTTTTTCTTGTTTCATAGCTTGTTAGTCTTAGTATAGTTGTAGTGTATATATTGTAAATAGTACTGGTATAGTTAGAACCCCACCCCTTATCGTTGCGGGGCTCCCTTTGCCCCTGGGACCAGGCATGCCCCAGTCTCCAGGCTTCAAACCTTGTGCCTACTATGCCCTTGAGCGACCCACACTCCACTTCTCTGAAGTGTCTGAGAGAATCTCACATGAGAGACCACTGTCAAATTTGTCGCACGAAGAAGGTAAAAGAGATCAGACTGAAGGCTATCCTAATGGAAGCCACCCTTAGACTGGCTTCGGAGCCAAGCCATTCAGATTCTGCACAGAGCATTTCAGCCTTGGGGTGAAGTGCTCCTCCAGCATCACATGCATCCTGGCACTTGTCTCCATCTCCATAAAAAGAAGTACACTGACAGAGGGTGCTCACCCATGCCGAAGAAAGGCAAGCAAGGGGAAGACAGTGGACTGCGACCTACATCGGGTCACTCCTCCACCGCCAGTCCCATGGAAGTCAACTCCGCCCAGAATGTTGATTCCGATGCGGTACGCACCGCCAACACTGGGAAGCCATTGTGGCCCCAACGGAATTCCAGTGCCTTCAACCCTGGAGTCCTTTGCAGTGATCAGGGACTTATTGATGCTCCCGGTTCTGCGGACCCCAATGGGACAGCCACCAGCTCTGACAACCATGAGCAGGAAAGAGGCCATCCCCAGTCTGCCACTGGTCATCAGATCCTCTGCACTGAATGGAGGCATGAGGGGTAATGCTCTCCTGTGATTACCTTGGGAGGACTCTTCATCTGAGTCTGAGATGGAAACCTACATCCAAACCTACACATCACTGGTACCCGTCCTATGCACTGCCGGAGCTTGGTGCAGGTCCCCTGGCCAGGTGGACAGTGGCCTATGCAGTGGCCATTCTGGAACCCTTGGGGGTTTCCCCCACTCTCAGGTTCATCATCTTATTGGTCATACTCTGTTGCTTCCGAGAGATGGGCTCCCACTTCACCCCTTTCAGCGCTGCACCCTTACTGTGCTACTGCCCGGTATGAATATACAGGACATGGTCCCCATGGATGGAATTGAGTCTGAAGAAGAAGAAGAAGCCCCTGCACCTCTAGTATAGGCCTCTTCCTCCTCCTCCTCCTCCTCCTCCCCAGACAAGGCCATTTCAGGGCCAAGTAGCTCGCTTCCTTAGGATGATTTTAGGGCCCATCAGGAGCTTCTAAGGTGGATCACAGCTGACCTGGAGACTAGAGAATGGGGAGGTCAAGGAATTGTCTCACAGCATCATTGACATTCTGGCTGCAGCAGCACCATGTAAGGTGGCTCTATCCATTAATGAGGCAGAGCAGATGGACATGAAACTCCACGGTCTGAAGGACTCAAGGGCCACCCTCAGGTCCCTGGGCCTTTATGCTCCGTCCACTTTGAGGAAGCACTTCAGGCCTCAACAACTGACCTGCTCGTCAGCCCCACCTCCAAGACAGGACACCTACAAGGGAAAGAGCAGAGATTACAAGTGCTGTCAACTACTTCAATCCATCTCAGTCTCACTGCCTGGGTCACATAGGTACTCTGGTTCAACCAAGCAGGCCTCTGAAGGTGCGCCCGAGGGTGCTATACCAGTTCCCACTTCAGACCCTGACTCTCCCTTATCTTTTGGTCCAATTGTCCCACTTCAGCCCAGTGTGATCCTGCATTACATCAGACCACTGAGTTCTAAATACAGTGGTGGATGGTTATACCCTTCAGTTTTCATCCACCCCTTCCTCCACTCCCCAACTCCATCCCTCTTTAGGGATCCTTCTCATGAGCAATTCCTAGCCCAGGAGGTACAGTCTCCCCTACAGGTGGGGGCTGTGGAGAAGGTACCTAAATATTTGAGAGGGAAAGGGTTTTACTCCCAATATTTCCTAATCCCAAAGGCCAAAGTGGGCCTAAAATCCATCCTGAACCTATGTCACATCAACAATTATTTTGCAGAACTGAGGTTCCATATGGTCTCCCTGTCCTCCATCGCTAATAAGTCACCATTCTTTCCTTTGTCCTGTTCAAAACCCCCTGGGTTTTCACAAAGTGCATGGGGGTGGTAACTGCCTTCCTCAGATGGCAAGGCATTCAAGTCTACCCATAGCTCAATGACTGGCTGATCAAGGGCAGTTCAGAGGCTCACGTAAAGAGCAGCACCAGTGTGGTCCAAGACACCTTCCAAGTGCTGGGCCTGTTTATAAACAAGCACAAGTCAACTCTTATTCCAGTCCAGAGAATAGAGTTTATCAGGGCGGTACTCGCTCAACGCAGGCCAGAGCCTTCCTTCCAGAGACCCGATTCCAGAATATGCTGGACCTGATATCCAAGGTCATGACCCACCAGATCACAATAGCCAGGATTTGCACAAGTTCATGGGACACCCGACTGCGTGCACTCATGTGGTCTGGCATGCAAGGTTCAACCTCAGGCCCCTGCTGATGAAGTTAGCTTCAGTCTACTCCCTGAATAGACACCACTTGGATTCATTGCTTACTATTCCAGTCCCATCCTTGCCTCCCTCAATTAGCGGAAGGTCAGTAATGGTTGGTGTTCCCTTTGTCACCCCCTAGACATCAGCGTCCCTAGTCTCTGATGGTTCAGACCTAGGTTGGGAAGCCCACTTCGGCTGCCTCAGGATGCAGGGCCTGTGGTCCCAGGAAATGTTCTCCCCGCACATAAATGTCAGGGAGCTCAGGGCAGGTTCCTTCCCCAGATCACAGGTAAGGTAGTGCAGATACTGACTAACAAAACCACGGCCATGTTCTTCATCAATAAGCTGGGAGGAGCTTGATCCTCCACCCTGTGTCGGGAGACCATCTGTCTATGGGACTTCTGCGTGAAGCACTCCATTCACCTCAAGGTTTCACATCTAGCAGGAGCCTGGAACACCCTGGCAGATAACCTCAGCAGATCCTTCTCTAACTACGAGTGGTCTCTTCACCGAGAGGTCACCAGGTTCATCTCCCAAAGGTGGGGATCTCCCCAGATAGATCTTGTCATGAACAAGCAGAACAAGAAATGCCATCAGTTTTGCTCGTGCCGTGGGCACAGCCTGGGCTCCCTCTCTATCGTCTTCCCGCTTCCATTCACAGAGCTTCTACTCTGCGCATTCCCTCCGGTTCCCCTGGTTCACAATGTCCTCCTGAAGATCAAGCAGGAGAAGGCAAGAGCTATTCTTATAGCCCCCTCGTGGCTGTGGCTCGCTGGTAGGTCTATCAGTAGCACCCCTGCTACTGCTCTGCCCGGACCTGATCTCACAAAACTATGGTCAGTTACTCCACCCAAACCAACGCTTCCTTCATCTAACTGCATGGAAGTTGCATGGCTAAACACAGAGGAGCAGGCCTGTTCAGAACAAGTTTGATAGATCTTGCTGGGCAGTGGGAAGCTGTCCACTAGGGCTACCTACCTCTCCAAACGGAAGCATTTTTCAGTATTGTTGTCCCAATGAGACATCTGACCAGCTCAGTTTTCCCTTCAGTCTATCCTGGACTACTTGCTCCATCTAAAGCAACAAAGTCTGGCCCTCACATCCATCAAGGTGTATCTAACAGCAATTCTGGCCTTCCACCTGACAGTGGGCAGTAGGTCAGTGTTCTGTCACAAGATGACAGTGTGTGTGGTGTTTTGTTTGTTTTTGTTTTTTAAAGGATTGGCGAGACTTTACTCTCAGATTTGAAAGCCGATCGCCCCATGGGTCTTAAACCTGATCCTGTCAAGGCTCACAAGCTATTTGTCAGAGCTCTGTAGTCTAAAGAGAAGAAGCTACCTGGTGGTGAAACTTGCAGGTCACAAAAGAAATAAAGATGAAAAAGAGACTGATAATGAATATGGAAATAGGTGAAGAAAATGTAATTTATTAAAACATACCTTTTTTAAACAGTAGCTCATTTCTGACCATTATATACTGCTAGCATCAACTACTATAATCATGATTATTTTGATCTTGGGCTCTCATGTAATCGTCAACACTATCTTCAAAGTGGTGGCATTTCTTTGCCCTCATAAAACTTATTTTGGGTTTCTTCCCTTTGAAGCACTATCACGGCACAATTTCTCAGAAGTCTTCAGCACTTAACATTTGTTTTGGCTTGTTTTTAATGAGTTTAGTTTAAAGTGCTGTAATGTCAAGTCTTCTTAAGTACATTTTTTAAAAAATAGATTAATTTATCCCAATGGTAGTTTTCTAAATAAAATAAACTCATCATTGCACTGTTTTAGCAGTAAAGAAAAGGAGTCAAAATTGGATAGACTAATTTATTTAGGATGAAGAATTGCTGGTACTTCACCAGTGAAGGACCGACATATTGACTATTATTAAAAGTGGATTTATGATCTGAATTTAGTCAACTATCTAAACACATGAAAATGTCATGCTGTTTTCATTGACTGCTGCTTGTCTTTGTATCTGCTGTTTGTACAGACTGCATTTCATGCTGCTTCTGGCAAATTTATCTAAGCTTTGGCTGAGCACCCTTTAACGCTGCTCTGGGTAATTTTTATTTCGCCTCTGGCTTTTGTGTGACTGGGCAGTCACTGATGCTGCTCCAGGAAATTTTTATCTAGTCTTTTCCTTCTGCCTGGTTGAACAGATTTTGATGCTGTGTTGGGTAATCTTCGACCAGAAGTCTTATGAGAGCAGCTTTTGCTGATTTCGCTTCACTGAATATTTGGAAATATTTCCTATTATTAATGGGCCTCTTGTAGATCCTTATGTTTTGAAGCTAACATTTTCAGTGTTTTTCTCAAGTTGCTTTGACTTCTTTCACCAATTAAATGTTTCAAGCCTGAATCACTATTATTCAGTGACAGGTTTCAGAGTAACAGCCGTGTTAGTCTGTATTCGCAAAAAGAAAAGGAGGACTTGTGGCACCTTAGAGACTAACCAATTTATTTGAGCATGAGCTTTCGTGAGCTACAGCTCACTTCATCGGATGCATGCCGTGGAAACTGCAGCAGACTTTATATAAACACAGAGAATATGAAACAATACCTCCTCCCACCCCACTGTCCTGCTGGTAATAGCTTATCTAAAGTGATCATCAAGTTGGGCCATTTCCAGCACAAATCCAGGTTTTCTCGCCCTCCACCCCCCCACACAAATTCCCTCTCCTGCTGGTGATAGCCCATCCAAAGTGACAGCTCTCCACACAATGTGCATGACAATCAAGTTGGGCCATTTCCTGCACAAATCCAGGTTCCCGCTGGCAATAGCTCATCCAAAGTGCTTGTCACTTTGGATGAGCTATTGCCAGCGGGATAGTGAGTTTGTGTGTGTGGTTTTTGGGAGGGGGGTGGGGGGGTGAGAGAACCTGGATTTGTGCAGGAAATGGCCCAACTTGATTGTCATGCACATTGTGTGGAGAGTTGTCACTTTGGATGGGCTATCACCAGCAGGAGAGGGAATTTGTGGGGGGGGGTGGAGGGCGAGAAAACCTGGATTTGTGCTGGAAATGGCCCAACTTGATGATCACTTTAGATAAGCTATTACCAGCAGGACAGTGGGGTGGGAGGAGGTATTGTTTCATATTCTCTGTGTATATATAAAGTCTGCTGCAGTTTCCACGGTATGCATCCGATGAAGTGAGCTGTAGCTCACGAAAGCTCATGCTCAAATAAATTGGTTAGTCTCCAACGTGCCACAAGTCCTCCTTTTCTTATTATTCAGTGATAATTCAGTAAATAAACCATTTAATTATTTAAATTTATGAGATAAGATTGAAACATGATTTACTTGTGAAAAAAATAATCTAGTGCCCAGCACTTATTAGCTACTCCTCATTCACATATTTCTATCACCAGGTCCAAAATGTTGATTGTGCACCAAATTTTTAGGCTTAAATAAGTAATTTATTTATTGGTACTAGCATAGCACTTGGGGCCCCAGTGATAAACTAGGACCCCATTGTGCTAGGCACTGTACAAACAAAAAGATGGTCCCTGTCCCAAAAGGCTTATAATCTAATTTATACTGATAAATATAGACAGAGAAGTACAGGTAAACAATGAAACAAACAATATTCGTTCTAGGGGTTCTGGAACAATTTTTATAGTGGGGGTGCTGAGAACCATTGAACCAAACTGTAAACCCAGTATATAATGGAAACCACTTCAAGCCAGGAGGTGTGGCAACACCCCTAGTTCCAGCACCTATGATTCATCCGCCTCAGAGGCAGTGCTCTTTTTTCCCATCTTACAAAGGCTCCATCTAGCAGCAAGCTGTGTTGTTCAATAATTTGAAAACAAGGTAAATTAATCAGCGGTCGATTGTATATAAATCCTTCCTGCTTCCCTCTTAGCTAAGTCTGCTATTTTACCTGCACCTTCTGAAAAAGAAGTGTTTGCAGTTCCTGGCTGATCATATCTTTCCTCTTCCCAGTACTGCCTTTAGGGGAAAATAGTGTTATGCCAAAAGAAACTGCTAAAGATTCCAGACAGTAACTGCACTCAATGAGTCAATAATTGTGTGGAGTTAAAGCAATTTTTTCCACACACGTGGACTTTTCTGAGGTTCGTCTGTATGCAAAGCAGTGCACAAAAAGTAGGCAAATGCCCAGGTACAACTTTCCAGGATACATGATCTTAATGACCAGCCTTGCCGTTGAGGTTTCCCAGGTACAAAGTGGAAGGGTTTAGGGAGGAAAAGAGGCATGAGGTAAGCAGAGAGACAGGTTCCAGACAGCTGCTTCTGGGACAGGACAGAGATACCTTATCTGAAGTTTCCACAAGAGGGAGTCTCCTGTGTGCCATTTGTTATCACCCTTATTCACAGAAACAGGACGTGTGAACATTTTGTAAAAAAAACAAAATTCCTGACTGTGTCACCTATTTGGGCTCCAAATGAGAAACTTATGTATAAGGTCCCAAATTCTGCTGTCATCATTAACTTTAATGGGACAACAATAAGAATATGAGGCAGCTTCCAAGAGAGAACAACGAAGAGAGACAGACAAAAGGTGACCTACTCACACAGACAGTTCTGCAATAATATAAGGAACATTTGGTATACTGTTGCCAAATACTGGCGATACTGGCAAGCTTTGTCTGGCACAGTTCTTGTTCCAGACTATCAGAATTCCTTTCTGTGCTGGTGTGGTTCTGCATGGATTTCTGTTCTCCTGCAGCTGAAATAAGTTGCACTTCAGGAGTCTGTGAACATGACTATGAGAGGCCATAAAACCCCTGAAAATACCCTAAAATAGCATTCTGTACATAGTCTTGACATTTTTTATCTCAGATCCTTACTGGGTTAAAAGTCGGTACCATAAATTACTGGGAATTTCCCTTTTCCAGTATTATAAAGTTCAATTTTCTAATCCGATAGGAGCCCAAGATAACACATTTTTGTATTCATAATATTTTAATGTATGGAAAAAGCTATCCTAGGACTCAGTCTTACACATTATGGTTTCTGCTGGAATATTTTTTTGGGGGGGGAGGGGAGGGAACTCCACATTTGGGAGGAAAATGAAATATTCATCTAACAGATAAACATATACATTTTTAAAAGATTCTTTGCTTGAAGTTGCTCACTGAGTCAGAGTATTGGAATGAGTGCCAGGGCAATGGATCAATGGGCTGAGATGGTCAAAAGTGCATGATCAATCTATTGCATGAATCTGCACTGTTTCACATGATTAAAACATCTAGGCATGCCTGTGTGCATGTGTATGTATGTATATTACATGTGCATTCTGTATCTGTGTGTATAATGTTGTTTCCCCTTTTGACCCAAGTGGCTAGTTATACAAAGCTCTATGGGTTGTTTCCACTAGGAGAATAAACCGATGATAGAGCCAAGTATTTTCTTTAATGCAGTGCTGTTTATTTACATAGTTTATACATAAAGTCCTGTTTCAGAGTAGCAGCCGTGTTAGTCTGTACTCGCAAAAAGAAAAGGAGTACTTGTGGCACCTTAGAGACTAACCAATTTATTTGAGCATAAGCTTTCGTGAGCTACAGCTCACTTCATCGGATGCATACTGTGGAAAGTGTAGAAGATCTTTTTATGTACACACAAAGCATAAAAAATACCTCCTCCCACCCCACTCTCCTGCTGCTAATAGCTTATCTAAAGTGATCACTCTCCTTACAATAAGAAAAGGAGTACTTGTGGCACCTTAGAGACTAACCAATTTATTTGAGCAGAGCTGTAGCTCACGAAAGCTTATGCTCAAATAAATTGGTTAGTCTCTAAGGTGCCACAAGTACTCCTTTTCTTTTTGCGAATACAGACTAACACGGCTGTTACTCTGAAACCTCCTTACAATTACTTTGTTATCCTTACAATGTGTATGATAATCAAGTTGGGCCATTTCCAGCACAGGTTTCCAGGTTTTCTCACACACACACACACCCACACCCACAAACCTACTCTCCTGCTGGGTATAGCTTATCTAAAGTGACCACTCTCCTTATAATGTGTATGATAATCAAGGTGGGCCATTTCCAGCACAAATCTAGGGTTTAACAAGAACGTGGGGGGGGGGGGTAGGAAAGAACAAGGGGAAATAGGTTACCTTGCATAATGACTTAGCCACTCCCAGTCTCTATTCAAGCCTAAGTTAATTGTATCCAATTTGTAAATTAATTCTAATTCAACAGTTTCTCGCTGGAGTCTGGATTTGAAGTTTTTTTCTTGTAATATCACAACTTTCATGTCTGTAATCGCGTGACCAGAGAGATTGAAGTGTTCTCCGACTGGTTTATGAATGTTATAATTCTTGACATCTGATTTGTGTCCATTTATTCTTTTACATAGAGACTGTCCAGTTTGACCAATGTCAAAGGCAGAGGGGCATTGCTGGCACATGATGGCATATATCACATTGGTAGATGTGCAGGTGAACGAGCCTCTGATAGTGTGGCTGATGTTATTAGGCCCTGTGATGGTGTCCCCTGAATAGATATGTGGGCACAGTTGGCAACGGGCTTTGTTGCAAGGATAGGTTGCTGGGTTAGTGGTTCTGTTGTGTGATATGTGGTTGCTGGTGAGTATTTGCTTCAGGTTGGGGGGCTGTCTGTAGGCAAATACTGGCCCGTCTCCCAAGATTTGTGAGAGTGTTGGGTCATCCTTCAGGATAGGTTGTAGATCCTTAATAATGCGTTGGAGGGGTTTTAGTTGGGGGCTGAAGGTGACGGCTAGTGGCATTCTGTTATTTTCTTTGTTGGGCCTGTCCTGTAGTAGGAGACTTCTGGGAACTCTTCTGGCTCTATCAATCTGTTTCTTCACTTCCGCAGGTGGGTATTGTAGTTGTAAGAATGCTTGATAGAGCTCTTGTAGGTGTTTGTCTCTGTCTGAGGGGTTGGAGCAAATGCGGTTGTATCACAGAGCTTGGCTGTAGACGATGGATCGTGTGGTGTGGTCAGGGTGAGAGCTGGAGGCATGTAGGTAGGAATAGCGGTCAGTAGGTTTCCGGTATAGGGTGGTGTTTACGTGACCATCGTTTATTAGCACTGTAGTGTCCAGGAAGTGGATCTCTTGTGTGGACTGGACCAGGCTGAGGTTGATGGTGGGATGGAAATTGTTGAAATCATGGTGGAATTCCTCAAGGGCTTCTTTTCCATGGGTCCAGATGATGAAAATGTCATCAATATAGCGCAAGTAGAGTAGGGGCGTTAGGAGACGAGAGCTGAGGAAGCGTTGTTCTAAGTCAGCCATAAAAATGTTGGCATACTGTGGGGCCATAGAATCATAGAATATCAGGGTTGGAAGGGACCTCAGGAGCTCATCTAGTCCAACCCCCTGCTCAAAGCAGGACCAATCCCCAATTAAATCATCCCAGCCAGGGCTTTGTCAAGCTTGACCTTAAAAACTTCTAAGGAAGGAGATTCTACCACCTCCCTAGGTAACGCATTCCAGTGCTTCACCACCCTCATAGTGAAAAAGTTTTTCCTAATATCCAACCTAAACCTCCCCCACTGCAACTTGAGACCATTACTCCTTGTCCTGTCCTCTTCTACCACTGAGAATAGTCTAGAACCATCCTCTCTGGAACCACCTCTCAGGTAGTTGAAAGCAGCTGTCAAATCCCCCCTCATTCTTCTCTTCTGCAGACTAAACAGTCCCAGTTCCCTCAGCCTCTCCTCATAAGTCATGTGTTCCAGACCCTAATCATTTTTGTTGCCCTTCACTGGACTCTCTCCAATTTATCCACATCCTTCTTGTAGTGTGGGGCCCAAAACTGGACACAGTACTCTAGATGGGGCCTCACCAATGTCGAATAGAGGGGGACGATCACGTCCCTTGATCTGCTCGCTATGCCCCTACTTATACATCTCAAAATGCCATTGGCCTTCTTGGCAACAAGAGCACACTGCTGACTCATATCCAGCTTCTCGTCCATTGTCACCCCTAGGTCCTTTTCCGCAGAACTGCTGCCTAGCCATTCGGTCCCTAGTCTGCAGCGGTGTATTGGGTTCTTCCGTCCTAAGTGCAGGACCCTGCACTTATCCTTCTTGAACCTCATCAGATTTGTTTTGGCTCAATCCTCCAATTTGTCTACGTCCCTCTGTATCCTATCCCTGCCCTCCAGCGTATCTACCACTCCTCCTAGTTTAGTATCATCCGCAAATTTGCTGAGAGTGCAATCCACACCATCCTCCAGATCATTTATGAAGATATTGAACAAAACCGACCCCTGGGGCACTCCACTTGACACCGTCTGCCAACTAGACATGGAGCCATTGATCACTACCCATTTAGCCCGACAATCTAGCCAACTTTCTACCCACCTTATAGTGCATTCATCCAGCCCGTACTTCTTTAACTTGCTGACAAGAATACTGTGGGAGACCGTGTCAAAAGCTTTGCTAAAGTCAAGAAACAATAAATCCACTGCTTTCCCTTCATCCACAGAACCAGTAATCTCATCATAGAAGGCAATTAGATTAGTCAGGCATGGGTATGCCTGGGTACCATGCGGGTACCCATAGCAGTGCCGCTGATCTGAAGGTATACATTGTCCCCAAATGTAAAATAGTTATGGGTAAGGACAAAGTCACAAAGTTCAGCCACCAGGTTAGCTATGACATTATCGGGGATAGTGTTCTTGACGGCTTGTAGTCCATCTTTGTGTGGAATGTTGGTGTAGAGGGCTTCTACATCCATAGTGGCCAGGATGGTGTTATCAGGAAGATCACCGATGGATTGTAGTTTCCTCAGGAAGTCAGTGGTGTCTTGAAGGTAGCTGGGAGTGCTGGTAGCGCAGGGCCTGAGGAGGGAGTCTAGATAGCCAGACAATCCTGCTGTCAGGTGCCAATGCCTGAGATGATGGGGCGCCCAAGATTTCTAGGTTTATGGATCTTGGGTAATAGATAGAATATCCCAGGTCGGGGTTCCAGGGGTGTGTCTGTGCGGATTTGATCTTGTGCTTTTTCGGGGAGTTTCTTGAGCAAATGCTGTAGTTTCTTTTGGTAACTCTCAGTGGGATCAGAGGGTAATGGCAGAGACAGAAGAGTTCCCAGAAGTCTCCTACTACAGGACAGGCCTAACAAAGAAAATAACAGAATGCCACTAGCCGTCACCTTCAGCCCCCAACTAAAACCCCTCCAACGCATTATTAAGGATCTACAACCTATCCTGAAGGATGACCCAACACTCTCACAAATCTTGGGAGACGGGCCAGTATTTGCCTACAGACAGCCCCCCAACCTGAAGCAAATACTCACCAGCAACCACATATCACACAACAGAACCACTAACCCAGCAACCTATCCTTGCAACAAAGCCCGTTGCCAACTGTGCCCACATATCTATTCAGGGGACACCATCACAGGGCCTAATAACATCAGCCACACTATCAGAGGCTCGTTCACCTGCACATCTACCAATGTGATATATGCCATCATGTGCCAACAATGCCCCTCTGCCATGTACATTGGTCAAACTGGACAGTCTCTACGTAAAAGAATAAATGGACATAAATCAGATGTCAAGAATTATAACATTCATAAACCAGTCGGAGAACACTTCAATCTCTCTGGTCACGCGATTACAGACATGAAAGTTGTGATATTACAACAAGAAAACTTCAAATCCAGACTCCAGCGAGAAACTGTTGAATTGGAATTCATTTACAAATTGGATACAATTAACTTAGGCTTGAATAGAGACTGGGAGTGGCTAAGTCATTATGCAAGGTAACCTATTTCCCCTTGTTTTTTCCTACCCTCCCCCCCCCCCCCCGACGTTCTTGTTAAACCCTGGATTTGTGCTGGAAATGGCCCACCTTGATTATCATACATATTATAAGGAGAGTGATCACTTTAGATAAGCTATTAGCAGCAGGAGAGTGGGGTGGGAGAAGGTATTTTTTCATGCTTTGTGTGTATATAACAAGATCTTCTACACTTTTCACAGTATGCATCCGATGAAGTGAGCTGTAGCTCACGAAAGCTCATGCTCAAATAAATTGGTTAGTCTCTAAGGTGCCACAAGTACTCCTTTTCTTTTTACATAAGGTCCTGTTTCCTTGAACACAATAAGAGTCAAATAGCAGGATACAGTTCATGTGCTTGCTCTTCCCAATGTGCCTTTCCAGCCAGCTCCCTGTACCCCAAAAGCTTTCCCTGGGGGCCACATTACCAACGCTTCTGTTACTGTCTGCTTGACTTTCTGGCCAATTCTGTCTCCCTTCTGTCACATATGCCCAGACAAAAACAGTTCCAACAATGAAAGCCCTAACCCCTGTGTTTGAAACCCCTTGGGCCACCTGGTTCAGCTTCTACTCAAGCTTTTCCATATGCCGATGTTTTGGGGGCTGCTGCTTTAGTTTCAGCCACTACTTTACAGTTACCCTGAATGAAAGGTGGCAATTGTGCCCAACCCATAACAACAAATGTAGGACCCAATTTACATATATATAATGAAAAACATTTACAGGGATGTTGTAATTAGCCCATACCAAGAATTACATGGGGTAATACTGTGAAATAACCTTACAATTATGATGAAGATATTTTAGCGTGTGTAGTCTCAGGTTAGATGAAACTGAGATTAAGGTTTTTTTCATATTTTTCCTCTTATGGTGTCACTACAGGACAGAGATAAGGTAGTTTAGGTGTCTTAAATGTGTATTTCCATACCTTAATATGTTTGAATTTTGTTTACGTAAAAGTAGATTAGTTTCAGTTCAGAGGAAGCTAAGCAGTCAGAGGGTGACTGTCACGGTGAGGCAACTCACCCCTGCAGTGCCTCCTGCCGGTTGTCCAGGGAATTAGCATTCCAGCCTTGCCGCTGGCCCCCCGTGTCCCTCTCAGACCCCAGTGCCCCTTTTACCCAGGGTGCTGCCCCCTGACAGTACTCCACAGATCTGGGTCTTCCCCTAGGGAACCCCCACCCTCTATCCCCACCTCGCATCAGTCTTTGGCTACTGCTAGTCACCATCTAGCTCCTGCTCCCTGGGGCGGATTGCAGTATAATCTCCACTCATCATCGGCAAGGAGGTTCTGGACCTGCGGCTTCTGCCTACCCTTGGGCTGCCCTCTGCAACCCCAGTACCCTTTTCCTAGGCCTTCATCAAAGCGTGCAGCCTGGGGGGTTTCTCAAGCCGGTCTTCCCAGCTCCTCTGGCCTTAGCCCAGCCCAGCAGTCAGGTCCCTCCCTCTCAACATCTAGAGAGAGACTCTGTGTGCTCCTGGCCCACTGCCCTCTTATAAGGGCCAGCTGTGCCATGATTAAGCCAGCTGCGGCCTGATTGGGACGTGGCCCCCAGCTGAGGCTGCTTCTCCCAATCAGCCCCGCTTTTCCTTCCCTACCACAGCCCTCTCCCCAGGCTGTTTTAAGCCTTTGAAGGCAGGAGCAGGTGACCACCCTGCTACAGTGACACACACAGTATGGTCCAGAATGAAAAAGTGGTTGGAAGCCAGGAAACAAAGAATTAAGAAGTCAATTTTCATCGTGGTGAAAGGTTAACAACAATATGGCATCCAGTATTTAATATATTTATTAAAGACCTAGAAAAGGAGGTGAGTAGTGAGGTGGAAAAGTTAGCAGATGATTCAAAGTTATTAAGGATAGTTTTCAGAGTAACAGCCGTGTTAGTCTGTATTCGCAAAAAGAAAAGGAGGACTTGTGGCACCTTAGAGACTAACCAATTTATTAGAGCATGAGCTTTCGTGAGCTACAGCTCACTTCCTCAGATGCATATCGTGGAAACTGCAGCAGGCTTTATATATACACAGAGAATATGAAACAATACCTATTCCCACCCCACTGTCCTGCTGGTAATAGCTTATCTAAAGTGATTTCCAGCACAAATCCAGGTTTTCTCACCCTCCACCCCCCACACAAATTCACTCTCCTGCTGGTGATAGCCCATCCAAAGTGACAACTCTTTACACAATGTGCATGACAATCAAGCTGGGCTATTTCCTGGATTTATGCAGGAAATAGCCCAGCTTGATTGTCATGCACATTGTGTAAAGAGTTGTCACTTTGGATGGGCTATCACCAGCAGGAGAGTGAATTTGTGTGGGGGGTGGAGGGTGAGAAAACCTGGATTTGTGCTGGAAATCACTTTAGATAAGCTATTACCAGCAGGACAGTGGGGTGGGAATAGGTATTGTTTCATATTCTCTGTGTATATATAAAGCCTGCTGCAGTTTCCACGATATGCATCTGAGGAAGTGAGCTGTAGCTCACGAAAGCTCATGCTCTAATAAATTGGTTAGTCTCTAAGGTGCCACAAGTCCTCCTTTTCTTATTAAGGATAGTGAAGACCAAGAAGGATTGTAAGGAACTTCAGAGGGATTTAACCAATCACAGAGAAAGGGCAACTGATTGCGTTTATCAAAACTGAACTAAATTGGCTAAGAAATACACATTGTAGAGAAAAAATAATCTTTTTGTGCACCTTACAGGTTCCTGAATTAACCATGGGGCTCATTAAAGGGACCTGAGCAACACTGTATACAGCTCAGTGAAGACCTCAGCTCCATATGCAGCAGCAGCAGTGGAAAAAAAGCAAATGAGATGTTAGTCTGTATAAGGAATGGGATGGAGAATAATGAAAATATACCATTATACAAATCATGGTGCAGCCTCATCTGGAATTCTGGTGTGAAAAACTGGTCACCTCATCTGAAAAATATATTATAGAATTAGAGGGTGTTCAGAGTAGACCATCATGAATGATTTGAAGCCTGAAAAACACTCATATAAAGAGAAATAGGAAACGACGGGGATTGTTTAATTTAGAAGGGAGACAAAAAAGATGGGACACAATAAAACTATAAAATAACGAATTTTATAGAGAAGGTAGATTAGGAGCTTCTATTCATTCTGCTCATAACACAGTACATGGGGATATTCAGTGACATTAGAGTGGCAAATTCAAAATTTTAAAGGTAATATTTTTTCATACAACATGTAGTTGGACTGTTGGAGTCTTGTCACAGGATGTTATTGAGACCAGGAATGTAGCAAGATTTAGGAAGGGCTTGGATACGTCTATGGATATGATGAATATTCAGAGTTGTTAATAGTTAATCCCCTTTTGGAAAATATATTAAACCTCACGCTTTAGGGTTTAAACCAAGCTCTGATAAATAGGGGTTAGGATGAGACTCATTGCTGGAGGCAGATTATTCCATATCTGCATACTGCAGGGTTTTTACATCTTCTGTCTGAAGCATCTGGCACTGGGCACTGTCCAGAACACTACACTGATCCAGTGCAGTGCTTCCTATGAAGTTCCTGGGCCAAATAATCTATCCAGGAAAACATTTGACACACATCCAGTCTCTGTTATACTACTGAATCATTACTTCCATGCACATTTCTTGTAGAAAAAAGGTGTTGATTGTTACCTCTTAATGTCTCAATATCCCTATTGAAAAGTTAGCTGCGTGGATGAACTGACCCTGTCCATAGCCTGTGTAGTCATTACATGAATACAGGGTTCCTGTTAGTGTGCATCACAGAGAATGCACAGGAGTCTGACAGAGATTTCCCTGTTTCTAGAATACTGCTAAGCAAACCATGATTACTTGTTCTGAAACACAGTTTGCTACTACTTGTGCCATGGTACCCGCTCCTTACCCCAGTCCACGCTGCTCTGTAGAATGGGTACAGGGCTAAGCCACAGCAGAGGCATGTACATACATACCCACACCCCTTATGCATGCTAACTTTCACACAGAAGACTGTCCTTCAGAAATATGCTTCAGATGTGAACATAGGGAATTCTGGCACAAGAATGCACATGTATCCATATACAGTTGAAAGTGTAGACACACCCTAAAGGTTTATGTCCCCTCCTTTGCCACCCAGTTATCCAAAACTTTATACAATGTAGACTTGCTAAAATATATTGTCCCAGGTCACTTTGTATCTTCTAGTACAATTCTGGAAAAGGCTTATCTGTGAGCCCTCAAGCACTAGTAATTTGAGTGGGTGGGGGGAATACTTTTTTATCAAAATGAGTGAAAGTGTTTGCTTGGATGTGGAGGAAAATTTCGGGGCGGGGGGGGGGAATTACTCAGGGATTCCAGGTCAAGAAATTTAATCACCACTGAATGCAGGTGCTAGATTCATTTATACTGGATGTCAGGATTCTGGCTGTCGGATGGAGTATAACTGTACATCAGTGAAATTCTAATTTAATATTTTAGGTATTTTGCCATGCTCTGTGACTTCATTTTATATTACGTAACATTCTAATTTCCTCCTTCCGTGATCTCTTGCTTTTGTAGTATTTAAAAAAAAAGTGATTGAAGTTGTATTTAACATTTTTTGCCACACTGTATTTATTTCAAAGTGATTTCTTGCATTTTAAACGTTCTCCTTTTGCAGTTTCTGAATTCTCGATAGTGTTCTTTGTATGTTTTATGGCTATCATTTATCATAAAAAGGAACCTGTGGTCTCGGTGCTGCAAAGGTTCCTATCAACTGCCATACCAAGAAGACCACAACATTCAGTCACACCACAGTGATAACTTCTCCCTTGCCCATTTTGCTGTGGGGAGCAATGTGGGGATGTTTGGCCAATTCATCAAGTTTTGAAAAAGCCAGTCAATGAGGTGAGAAATTTAAATTGGAAGAGGATGATTACAATAAGAGGTATATTTTCTGGAAGTGGCCAAATTACATTTTTAATTATGGTTCCTGGATGGGAGCAGCAAGCAAGGTTAGGGCCATAAACCACTGTTTAATTACAGAAGAACTTGTACTGCCATCAGTAGGAGTTTTCACAAAGAACATGAAAAAACTGTTAGCCTCTTTTAGGTCACAATTTTCATAAAATTGGAACCTAAAGTTATAGGATCCTAAATCCACATATACACACTTTCCCGGTGTTTCAAAAATGATGAGTGACCAATAGTTCTTCGAGTGCTGTTCTTGTGGGTGCTCCACTACCGGTGACGGTGCGTCCCGGCACCGTTGATCGGAGATCTTCGGTAGCAGTGCTTGGTCGGGACGCACGTGCTCAGGTGATATCTTGCGTCATCATTCGGGTCTGCCTGAGCACGCACGTCCCCAACCGTCCTCAGTTCCTTCTTAACCATCCTCGGCTGAAGACGAGACTTGGGGCAGTGCTTGTCTCTTCCCTCGTTACTGTAGGAAATAAGTAAAGAAAAATAGAAATAGTTAGCTAGCCATTTCCCAGGTCTCCCTTTCCTTTAGTTTTGAGGGACAATATAGCATGCATGTTTTACATTAACAGGCAGGGAGGAGCACGATCTCACTCCCTATGCACGATCTCACTCCTTATGCGGATGAAGAAGCCGACTATGGAATTGGTGCATACAACATCACATAGAAATCACCACTTCTGACCTGCCTGGGTGTCACAACACTACCGCTGACATTCAGCAGACACTTCTCCGAGGAACATGAATGGGAATTACATCCGATGATACTTCGACAGCTCTTCTCCCACTGGGGTACTCCATTGATAGACCCATTTGCCACACCTGAAAACCGTAAATGCCACCTGTTTTGCTACAGAGCAGGACTCGGAAATGCATCTCTAGGGGATGTGTTCCTCATTCCTTGGAACAACTCCCTCATGTGTGCTTTTCCACCAATTCCACTGATACACAGGGTTCTACGCAAGATCACAGAGGACAAGGCCCGGGTCATACTTATTGCCCCAGCTTGTCCCAAACAGACAGACATGGTATCCTTACCTGCTGTGCATGTCCATCTGTCCTCCCCGGACTCTCCCCGACAGACCAGATCTCCTCTCCCAGAATTGCTGTCAGCTTCTTCATCCGCAGCTCCGGAAACTCCATTTGATGACGTGGTTCCTTCATGGTTTCAATCCCACGAATTAGCTTGCTCAGAACAGGTCCAACATGTCTTCCTGCACAGTAGAAGGGACTCCACTCGTAAGACTTACCTGCAAAAGTGGAAACGCTTCTCCATCTGGTGCTTCCACAGACACCTGACACCACAGACTACAACCCTCCCTGACATCTTAGACTATCTTTTCGAACTAAAACAGGACGGGCTTTCACTCAGTTCTATCAGAGTACACCTCGTGGCCCTTACCACCTTCCATGATGCTCTGGATGGCTATTGACTTTTCGCCCACACAACCATGAAACTCATCCTCACAGGCCTGCAAAATCTCTACCCTGAGATTCATTCACCAGTAGCCTCCTGGAGTCTCAACCTAGTTCTCTGCACTCTTATGAAACCCCCTTTGGAGCCCCTGGCCACCTCATCCCTGCCCCACATGTCCACAAAAGTGACTTTCTTGGTTGCCATAACGTCATCGAGAAGGGTTGGTGAAATAAGCGCCCTGATGGCCTACCCTCCCTACACCATTTTCTCGAAAGACAAGGTTACTATGTGACCCCACCCCAAATTCCTTCCCAAGGTGGTGTCTACCTTCCACCTTTAAGCAGCCAATACACTTACGTGTATTCCATCCCGAGCCTCACTCAACTCCATGGGAAATGGCATTACATACCCTCGATGTCCAATGGGCTCTTGCATTCTATCTTGACAGAACTAAACCATTTCGTAAATCCCCTAGATTATTTGTTTCTACTACCGAGAGATCAAAGGGTGAGGCTGTCTCTAAGCAAAGACTCTCCAAGTGGATCTCTGACGGCGTCAGATCCTGCTACTGGACCCAGAATGTTCAACCACCAGAGAGTGTTAGGAGTCATTCTACTAGAGTAATGTCAATATCCATTGCCTTCCTCTACAATGTACATGTTATAGACATATGCAGAGCGGCCAAGTGGACATCTGACCACACATTTGCCAAACATTATGCTATGACACGGGATACCACGGCAGACACCACAATCGGCCATATGGTACTGTCTACCGTTGTTCCTCACGCAACCCCAAAATCCCACCAACCATCATGCGTACTGCTTCACATTCACTTGAAGTTAAGCACCCACAGGGACAGCACTCAAAGAAGACGAGAAAGTTACTCACCTTGCAGTACCTGAGGTTCTTCGAGATGTGTCCCCCTGTGGGTGCTCCACTACCCACCCTCCTCTCCTCTACTTTGGAGTACTAATCAGACAACTCTACGGTAGAGAAGGAACTGAGGGGGGTGCGGGACGCATGTGCTCAGGCAGACCCTAACGACGCCATGAGACAGCAGCTGAGCACGTGCATCCCAACCAGTCACTGCTACCGAAGATCTCCGATCAACAGCGCCGGGACACACCATTACTGGGAGTGGAGCACCCACGGGGGACACATCTCGAAGAACCTCAGTTACTGCAAGGTGAGTAACTTTCTCTTCTCATTGAACTATTATTTCACACTATTTATTGCTGCATGATCTGTGCCATTATGAAATTTGGTGCTACAGCCCAAACAGTCAGAAATTAGAGGTTGAGGTCTGCTTGTATGCATATGAACATCTGGATAGCCAGAGATCCAAACCATTTTTTCCACCCTTACTAAACATATTTCTATACTTTCTCATGTATAAAGTTGGTTTCCTACTGGCTATTGTTTTAGCTAGAAGAATCAGCTAGCTAGGAACTTCATTCATCTAACTACCATAATTATGGTCTTTTCAGGACAAGATAGTACTGAAAAAAACAATGGGTTTTGCTACTAAGCAGGACGCTGCCTTTTCATTTTCTTTTATAGTTTCTTTTTGTTCCTGACAGCCTAATACCAAATGGAAAGGCAACTCCACATGCTGGTCATAAGAAGGGTTTAAAATTTTACTTTAATAAACCCAGTGCCTAAGGATTTCAGATACTCTAATATATAATGATCCTAAGAAGGCCCTCAATGAATTGAAAACTGCAATTTGCATATAGAGATAATTGTATATCAGATACAGTTGTCATGCTTGTAACAAATCACCACCTTGGTATATGACCTCATTCAACAAAGATGACTTCCCTCGCTATTTAGTAATGGCAAAAAATTTGGATTTTTTCATTTAAGAATCTGTTTTGATTACGAATTTATCTTTCTGCTTTTACTTTCTAGTAGTGTCATCCCAGCTGGTGATTGTCATATAGGAGAGAGGAAATGTTTCTTTCTTGTAATTTTGGTTTCCCATAATAGAGACATCCGCCAGTTTGGATTAAGCAACTGCATAAAAATAAACAATCAAAACCTTTGCTTTATTAATTAAACTAAATAGGAATTATTTTGCAGAAGCTCAATGGCTTGCATTATGGTGGAGGCCAGTCTAGATGATCACAATGGTTCCTTCTGGCCTTAGACTCTACAAATCTGTAAAGAATCCTCATTTTATAGTTGTTAGAAGTTTTAATTGGTTAGGTTTGGGCAGGTTTCTGAGTATGTGCCATTAACAGTAATAGTTTATTAAACAAATTTGGACTGTTTCTCCTGAGGGTTTGTAGCGTGCAATAGGGAGAGACTACCCAGCTTACCTGTCTCCTTGGGTGGGCCAAATCTGGTATGATCTCCAGGTTGGTGGCTAACTCTTTTATGAGAAACCACAAAAGTTTTCTCTGTCACTCTTTTAGGTTGTGATCCTTCAATACTTGTCTTGCAACTGACTGCAGTAAGAGCAGGATTGGATTCATCATCCTCAGAAACAGAATTCAATTGTATGATAAACTGCCTATAAATCTGTATATAATTATTCATTTGTATTTAATTAGTGATGGCCTCGGGTTAATATGTTTGCCAACATGATACAATAACAAACATGTAATTGTACAATAAAATTGATATTTCCATTATAGCTCATTTAAATTGTTATATGTTTTGTAATGTAATAGAAAATGCAATTACTAAAACATTACCATATTATGTATATTATGGGCTGAGTTTTCAAAAGTGAAAATTGATTTGTGGAGACTTCATTTTTGATACACCTAAAAAGGGTCTGATTTTCAAAGCGCAGGTACACCCAACATTTTCTGATAATTGGGTCCATTTAAGTTGGACACTCAAATAGAGCCACCTAAAGTTATTAGTCACTCTTGAAAATTGTACAAAATATCTCAAGAATATCAGTGTTTTCTGCTCTAGAATTTCAGTACATTTACAAATGAACATATTTTTACAATATATTGTTAAGGATGTTTTTGGAAACACCTCCAGGATTAAAACATGAATGGAAACTATCCGACCACATATGATGAATATGAATAGCAGGTACCTGTTCTCTTTTCCACAGCAGAGGAAAAGAGTTGTAAATAATGTTCGGAGTGAAGAAAACCTTACTATGAGAGTGGTCCCTCAAGAAAGACAGCATTCTGTGGATATAGGTCACAAGATTTTACATACTGCACTTCATGTCTATATTGTCATGCTCTTTTACACAAGCATCTTGTATAAAATTCAAGGAAATGGCGTCTTGAAGAGACTTGACTCCATATATGTTTGTTGTATTGCATACAACCTAGATCATGCTAAAGAAAGAAATACAAAAACTCCTTTAAAATAGATTGAATCACCTTCCATTTTGTTACATCTGTGAACCCCTCTACTCCAGTATTCTGTTTAGGTGGTTAGATGTGTTCCAACATCATAGTATCTGAGTGCCCCACAAACATTAATGAATTTATCCTGAGAACACCCGTATGACAATGGGAAGTATTCTCTCCATTTTACCAATGGGGAACTGTGGCATTGAGACATTAAGGGTAGGATTTTCTAAAAACTGAAAGGTTTCAGAGTGGGTAGCTGTGTTAGTCTGTATCAGCAAAAACAACGAGGAGTCCTTGTAGCACCTTAGAGACTAACAAAGTTATTTGGTTGTAAGCTTTCATGGGCTAAAACCCACTTCATCAGATGCATGGTGTGGAAAATACAGTAGGCAAGTATAAATACACAGCACATGAAAAGATGGGAGTTGCCTTTCCAAGTGGAGGGTGAGTGCTAACGAGCCAATTCAATTAAGGTGGAAGTGGGCTATTCTCAACAGTTGACAAGAAGGGGTGAATACCAAGGGAGGGGGGGAAATCACTTTTGTAATGCTAATGAGGCCAATGTAATCAACCTGGCCCATTTCAAACAGTTGATGAAAAGGTCTGAGTTTCAGCAGGAGGAAATTTAATTTTGTAGTGACCCAGCCACTCCCAGTCTTTATTCAGGCCTAATTTGATGGTGTCCAGTTTGCAAATTAATTCCAGTTCTGTAGTTTCTAGTTGGAGTCTATCTTTGAAGTTTTTTTGTTGAAGAATTGCCACTTTTAAGTCTGTTATTGAGTGTCCGGGGAGACTGAAGTGCTCTCCTACTGGTTTTTGAATGTTCTAATTCTTGATATCTGATTTGTGTCCATTTATTCATTTGTGTAGAGACTGTCCAGTTTGGCCAATGTACATGGCAGAGGGGCATTGCTGCCACATGATAGCATATATCACATTGATAGATGTGCAGGTGAATGAGCCGCTGATGGTGTGGCTGATGTGGTTGGGTCCTATGATGGTGTCCCTTGAATAGATATGCGGATAGAGTTGGCAACGGGGTTTGTTGCAAGGATTTGTTCCTGGGTTAGTGTTTTTGTTTTGTGGTGTGTAGTTGCTGGTGAGTATTTGCTTCAAGTTGCGGGGCTCTCTGTAAGGGAGGACTGGCCTGTCTCCCAAGGTCTGTGAGAGTGAGGGATCGTCTTTCAGGATAGGTTGTAGATCCTTGATGATGCGCTGGAGAGGTTTTAGTTGGGGCTGGAAGTGATGACTAGTGGCGTTCTGTTACTTTCTTTGTTGGGCCTGTTCTGTAGTAGGTGACTTCTGGGTACCCTTCTGGCTCTGTCAATCTGTTTCTTCACTTCACCAGGTGGGTATTGTAGTTTTAAGAATGCTATTAGAGATCTTGTAGGTGTTTGTCTCTGTCTGAGGGATTGGCTGTAGACCATGGATCGTGTGATGTGGTCTGGAGGAAAGTTGGAGGCATGTAGGTAAGTATAGCAGTCAGTAGGTTTGCAGTATAGGGTGGTGTTTATGTGACCATCGCTTACTTGCACTGTAGTGTCCAGGAAGTGGATCTCTTGTGTGGACTCGTCCAGGCTGAGATTGATGGTGGGGTGGAAATTGTTGAAATCCTGGTGGAATTCCTCAAGCGCCCTTCCCATGGGTCCAGATGATGAAGATGTCATCAATGTAGCATAAGTAGAGTAAGGGCGTGTAACAGTGGTGAGACTCACCCCTGTGGTGCCTCCTGCTGGTCGTCTCGGGAATTAGCTCTCCAGCTCTGGATCGTCCTCTTCGGGCCTATGTCTCACTACTGCTGGGACCCTATGTCCCTCCTGGACCCCAGTGCCCTTTTCCACTGGGTTTCTGCCCCTTGCAGTACCCCTGCAGTCTTGGTGCGTCTCCCCTCCCCGGGAAACCCCACTGCCCCCATCCCCACCTTGCCTCAGTCTTGGCTACTGCCAGTCATCTAGCCCCCGTTCACTGATGCGGACTGCAGTATAATTGCCACTCATCACCGGCAAGGAGGGCTTGGACCTGCTGCCTCTGCGTACCCTTGGGCTGCCCCCTGAAACCCCAGCACCTGTTTGGCCTAACGCTAGGTCTTCAGCCTGCTGGGTTCCAGGTCAGAGCTCCCCAGCTCCTCTGGCTTTCCCCCACCCCTGCTCCACCTCAGGTACCTTGGTACGCTCCGCAGCAGCCAGGTCCCTCCCTCTCCAAAGGCTAGAGAGAGAGTGTCTGTCTGCTCCTAGCCCGCTGCCCTCTTACAAGGGCCAGCTGGGCCCTGATTGGGGCGTGGCCACAGTTGAGGCTGCTTCCTCAATCAGCCTGGGAGCTGCTTGCCCCCAGCCACAACGCTCTCCTGTTAGGAGACAAGAGCCGAGGAAGCATTGTTCTAAGTCAGCCATAAAAATGTTGGTATACTGTGGGGCAATGCAGGTACCCATAGCAGGCCCACTGACTTGAAGGTATAAATTGTCAAAGTGATTTTGGAGTACTAATCCAATTGAAAGCAATGGTACTGGTGCCCCTTACTCACTTAGATGCTTTTGAAAATTCCATCCTAAGTAACTTGGCTAAGGTCACACAGAAAATATTTGGAATAATTGGAGTTGAACACAGACCTCCAAAGTACCTTAACTACACATTCATTTTCCTTAGTTCATCATTCTGTAACATTTCTTTTCATTTGTCTTGGGGTGGGGGGAGGGGGATGACCACACTTGTAATAAATCACAGGTCATTTTTTTAAAATTATACAACCAATTAAATCTGTGTCCCCATTCCCCTCACTAAATCAATGACTGTGATATCCCAAATCCACAGTAGGAAAACTCCATGAGTTCACGCTTGTGGAGTTTCCAAGGTATCAGCAAACAGAGGTCAAAGTTTTTCTCACCAATCCTGCAGATGTCCCATGGAGAGCTTTGGTATTAGAAGAAAAACAGTGAACAATATATTCAAGATATAGTCCTGACTATGCAACTCCCAGGACAATAACTGGGAGTTATGGTTGAGAATGTATTATCCTTTTATAACACTAATATAATGTTATATTAGAGTGGGGTGGGAGGGAGAAACTAAATGCGAGAAACTGAGAGAATTTGAACTTAAGATTCCTGCACAAACTTGAGTAAGGTTCCAACACAAACCTTGACTGTAACTCCATGTACCCACCTATCCTTTGTGCCTCAGGTTTATCTCGTATAGTTTCACATTCTGTGATGTTTCAATCCTTTTGTTTTCCCCTTTATGCCCTTGGCTTTTTAATCTTGCCGGGTCTCAAGAAGCAGTGTTGAGCTTCGTAGATTCCAAGGGTCAGAAAGGATCATAGAGATCATATAGTATGATCTCCTTTATAACACCAGCCATAGAACTGCCCCAAAATAATTCCTAGAACATATCTCTTAAACAAATATAAAATCTTAATTTAAAAAGTGTCTGTGATGGAGAATCCACCACAGCCCTTGGTAAGTTGTTCTAATGGTTAATTACACTTCCTGTTAAAAATTTGTGCCTTATTTCCAATCTGAATGTGTCTATCTTCAACTTCCAGCCAAAGGATCATGTTATACTTTTCTTTGATAAACTGAAGAGCCCATTATTCAATATTTGTTCCCCATATAGGTACCTGTAGCCTGTAATAATGTCACCCTTTAGTCTTTCTTTTGTTAAGCTATTTTAATTAAAGATGACACTACCACTGCATACTCCATGAAAAGTGTGTATGTAGACGTTGAATAATAAGTGAGAGAAAGTCAAAGGCTTTTGGAGGAGGATGGACAGTTGGTATAATAAATTTCAGGGTTCAGTCTGAGAGGAACCATTCTATTTAAGGCCATTTCTGCCCTCAAGATAGATTCTGAATAGCTTAGTGATCAGTGGTATCAAATGCCAGCTAGAGGTCCAGGAGAACGAGTGGTAATGTCTCAATGGACATCAAGAAATAATCCATCATAACAACTGGTGGTGTCTTTCCATGTCCAATCTTGTAGCCTGAGAGAGATTCAGTAGCCTTCAAGACTGGTTTTTCCATGGAAAAACCAATTGTGCATTATTATGTCTAATTCCTTGGTGCTAAATTGCCTCATTTCTCATGTAAAACTAGGAGTGCTTAACACTATGTTATTTGGTATCTGAGGGTTTAAGGAAAGATTTATTCAGTTTATAATGTATTTGTTTTAAAAAGCTGATCTGAAGGTACCACTGCATTGATTTTGATTGGTACATCCATGTATCATAGTATGTCATGGTCTTTCTGTGGCTAAGTGGAAAAATAAGCTTTCTCAAACTGTTTACCATGGAAAATGGTAAGCTTTGGATTTTAAAATATATTTAATTGCTTGGAGGGTGGCATGTATAATAAAAAGGCTATTTTTTGTGGGGAAATGTAACTAATTGTAGGTTTATCCTCAATTATATCAAAATAAACATTGCTAAAAATTTTAACAACATTCTCTGGAGTACCTTCTGTGTTGATGGACTGTAAAAGCATTTTCAGTTTATGCTTATGCACTTCTTTCTTTATTTCTAGATCGAGGCCAAGTATAATATTACCCAATATGAGAATATTTTTTCTCTCTGCATGATTTTGGAACAGCTTCTTCAGAAGGGGACAGGAGAAGGTAACATTTCAAGCTCAGACTATGATGGAGAAGAAAAAAGCAAATTTCTGCAGAACCTTGATCAAATTATTCTTCATCTTGCTGATGAATTCCCATTGTTTTCTGTTTATATGTGGAGACTGGGTGCTCTTTTGAACTCATCTCAAATGCAAATTGTTTAAAACAGCCAGGCTTCTTTTTAGCAGTATATTCATTACAGCTGTGGAAAAACCAGAGCATGAAAATGGTCACTATTGAAAGACTTTCAATGATTATACTAAACAACAATATCTAAGATAATGTGGTTGTTTTTCCATTCTTCATATAGAAAAGAGTGATATCTTGAATGCCCCTGTGTGTAGTAACTGTGGGTAAATGTTGGGTTTTATTATGGAAACTCCTGTGTATTACATTGTCTACATGAATGGAATTTGAGCAGCAAAGTCCTTTTATGTGATATTTAGAATAAGTAAGTAAAATGAACTTTTAGATTAAGTCCAAGATTTAAAAAAATTTAATGCTCCAGTTAGGCTCATGAATCCATATTTAGGCACATAAATAAGTGGCATGACTTTCAAAAGCGCTGCTCATCCAGCAGTTTCTGTATGTTTCAGTAGGAGCTATTGAATACTCAGCACTTTTGACAATCAGATCATTTATTTAGGTGCCTAAATATGGACTCACAAGCCTAACTGTAGGCATCCATGTTTTTATTTTATTACTGTTTTAAATCTTGGCCAATATGTTAAGGTTAAATTGTGTATAGCGAAGATTTCAATGCTGTGGTGCAAATACAAATATATATTCATATGCAGAAGCCTTGTTATTTTCAGAAAAAATAATTTTAGCTAAGTACCGCTATACTATACATGATGCCTACTACCATTCTCTTAGGTCAGTTGTAGTCTCTGACTTAACCAAAATATTTCTTTTATGTCTGATTTAACCAATGTTTGATTTACGTCTATTTTTATCCTTTTCTCATTTTCACCAAACATTGCATATACACTAATAGTACGTGCATAAACACTGAGCCAAATTACCTCTGAAGTAACTCAACTGATGTTAGCAGAGTTGCACCTGTATTAATTTAGCTCATTTTGTAATTGCTTGAACCTAAAAATCCTAAGGTAAGACAGATAAAATTCCATTTAAATGTTCATACATTATATCTAATTTTTGGATTTTCATTTCTTTATACAGGATTTACATAACTATTTACCTACTTTAATAGGAATCTTCTTAAACATGAAAACTTTAAAATATGGGCCCAATAGTTATTCCAGTGATCCAGAATTTTTGATATATTTGGAGGGTAATTACTAAAATGTATTACAATTTTCTCAGGGAGATCAAATAATATTAATATCATTGTGAGTTCTATTAGTGAGATTCACTTATAAATTACATATTTTTAATATTTGTACAGTTTCTTCCCATCACAAAGTTTACTTCATATCGATTTTAATCTGTTTTTATCTGTTACTAAAATTCAGTGAAACACATCTTCAGTAACATTGGAAAGACGTTTGTATTAAATGGTAATACATATTATTTTAATGATCATAACTGTATTTTCTATATTGCTAAAATATATTAGTATTATGTTGCAACAGAACAACACTGCTGTTATATAGGTATAACTGGGCCATTAAGGAAATTGTCTTGTAATTTCTGTTTTACCACTCTGTAGTATTATGTTCGAGTTATTAAACGTGGGTTTTGGTTATAGCATGGGGTACCATTTTTTCATGTTTTATATTAATAAATTTCAACAAAACTCCATTTGCTGTATAAATCAGATGAACTACTATTCCTGAATAGCCACATCAGAAAATCAGCTAATTCCACCCATACTGACAAGTTACAGATATAAAATTTAGTAGATATTTACTTAAGCTTGTCAACCACTTGTCCCCTAGCATGGTAACTTTTTGGGGGGTTGCTTTTGGATTGTTGTTTTTTTTCTTTTCTTGGTCAACGCTTCTACTTACTGTGTTGGAGGAGAAAGGTAAAAGTGACTTTGACACACAGGGTGGTGGAAAAAGAGGCGAGATACACAAAGTGAACAAAACTAAGAACATAAGAACAGCCATACTGGGTCAGACCAAAGGTCCATCTAGCCCAGTATCCTGTCTTCCAACAGTGGCCAAGTGCCCCAGAGGGAATGAACAGAACAGGTAATCATCAAGTGATCCATCCCCTGTCGCCCATTCCCAGCTTCTGGCAAACAGAGGCTAGGGACATCATCCCTGCCCATCCTAGCTAATAGCCATTGATGGACCTATCCTCCATGAATTTGTCTAGTTCTTTTTTGATCCCTGTTATAGTCTTGGCCTTCACAACATCCTCTGGCAAGGAGTTCCACAGGTTGACTGTGTGTTATATGAAAAAAAACTTCCTTTTTGTTTGTTTTAAACCCGATGCCTATTAATTTCATTTGGTGACCCTTAGTTCTCATGTTATGAGAAGGAGTAGATAACATTTCCTTATTTGCTTTCTCCACACTACTCATGATTTTATAGACCTCTATCATATCCCCCTTAAAAAGAAAAGGAGTACTTGTGGCACCTTAGAGACTAACCAATTTATTAGAGCATAAGCTTTCGTGAGCTACAGCTCACTTCCTCAGATGCATATTGTGGAAACTGCAGCAGGCTTTATATATACACAGAGAATATGAAACAATACCTCCTCCCACCCCACTGTCCTGCTGGTAATAGCTTATCTAAAGTGATCATCAGGTGGGCCATTTCCAGCACAAATCCAGGTTTTCTCACCCTCCACCCCCCCCACACACAAATTCACTCTCCTGCTGGTGATAGCCCATCCAAAGTGACAACTCTTTACACAATGTGCATGACAATCAAGTTGGGCTATTTCCTGCACAAATCCAGGTTTTCTCACATCCCCCCCACCCCCATACACACACAAACTCACTCTCCTGCTGGTAATAGCTCATCCAAACTGATCACTCTCCAAGTTTAAATCCAAGTTAAACCAGAACATCTGGGGGGGGGTAGGAAAAAACAAGAGGACACAGGCTACCTTGCATAATGACTTAGCCACTCCCAGTCTCTATTTAAGCCTAAATTAATAGTATCCAATTGGCAAATGAATTCCAATTCAGCAGTTTCTCGCTGGAGTCTGGATTTGAAGTTTTTTTGTTTTAAGATAGCGACCTTCATGTCTGTGATTGCGTGACCAGAGAGATTGAAGTGTTCTCTGACTGGTTTATGAATGTTATAATTCTTGACATCTGATTTGTGTCCATTTATTCTTTTACATAGAGACTGTCCAGTTTGACCAATGTACATGGCAGAGGGGCATTGCTGGCACACGATAGCATATATCACATTGGTGGATGTGCAGGTGAACGAGCCTCTGATAGTGTGGCTGATGTTATTAGGCCCTGTGATGGTGTCCCCTGAATAGATATGTGGACACAGTTGGCAACGGGCTTTGTTGCAAGGATAAGTTCCTGGGTTAGTGGTTCTGTTGTGTGGTATGTGGTTGTTGGTGAGTATTTGCTTCAGGTTGCGGGGCTGTCTGTAGGCAAGGACTGGCCTGTCTCCCAAGATTTGTGAGAGTGCTGGGTCATCCTTTAGGATAGGTTGTAGATCCTTAATAATGCGTTGGAGGGGTTTTAGTTGGGGGCTGAAGGTGACGGCTAGTGGCGTTCTGTTATTTTCTTTGTTAGGCCTGTCCTGTAGTAGGTAACTTCTGGGAACTCTTCTGGCTCTATCAATCTGTTTCTTTACTTCTGCAGGTGGGTATTGTAGTTGTAAGAAAGCTTGACAGAGATCTTGTAGGTGTTTGTCTCTGTCTGAGGGGTTGGAGCAAATGCGGTTGTATCACAGAGCTTGGCTGTAGACGATGGATCGTGTGGTGTGGTCAGGGTGAAAGCTGGAGGCATGCAGGTAGGAATAGCGGTCAGTAGGTTTCCGGTATAGGGTGGTGTTTATGTGACCATTGTTTATTAGCACTGTAGTGTCCAGGAAGTGGATCTCTTGTGTGGACTGGACCAGGCTGAGGTTGGTGGTGGGATGGAAATTGTTGAAATCATGGTGGAATTCCTCAAGGGCTTCTTTTCCATGGGTCCAGATGATGAAGATGTCATCAATATAGCGCAAGTAGAGTAGGGGCTTTAGGGGACGAGAGCTGAGGAAGCGTTGTTCTAAATCAGCCATAAAAATGTTGGCATACTGTGGGGCCATAGCAGTGCCGCTGATCTGAAGGTATACATTGTCCCCAAATGTGAAATAGTTATGGGTAAGGACAAAGTCACAAAGTTCAGCCACCAGGTTAGCCGTGACATTATCGGGGATAGTGTTCTTGACGGCTTGTAGTCCATCTTTGTGTGGAATGTTGGTGTAGAGGGCTTCTACATCCATAGTGGCCAGGATGGTGTTATCAGGAAGATCACCGATGGATTGAAGTTTCCTCAGGAAGTCAGTGGTGTCTCGAAGGTAGCTGGGAGTGCTGGTAGCGTAGGGCCTGAGGAGGGAGTCTACATAGCCAGACAATCCTGCTGTCAGGGTGCCAATGCCTGAGATGATGGGGCACCCAGGATTTCCAGGTTTATGGATCTCCGGTAGTAGATAGAATATCCCAGGTCGGGGTTCCAGGGGTGTGTCTGTGCGGATTTGATCTTGTGCTTTTTCAGGAAGTTTCTTGAGCAAATGCTGTAGTTGCTTTTGGTAACTCTCAGTGGGATCATAGGGTAATGGCTTGTAGAAACTCGTGTTGGAGAGCTGCCGAGCAGCCTCTTGTTCATATTCCGACCTATTCATGATGACGCCAGCACCTCCTTTGTCAGCCTTTTTGATTATGATGTCAGAGTTGTTTCTGAGGCTGTGGATGGTCAAACTGGACAGTCTCTACGTAAGCTATTACCAGCAGGACAGTGGGGTGGGAGGAGGTATTGTTTCATATTCTCTGTGTATATATAAAGTCTGCTGCAGTTTCCACGGTATGCATCCGATGAAGTGAGCTGTAGCTCATGAAAGCTTATGCTCAAATAAATTGGTTAGTCTCTAAGGTGCCACAAGTACTCCTTTTCTTTTTGCGAATACAGACTAATACGGCTGTTACTCTGAAACATATCCCCCTTAGTCGTCTCTTTTCCAAGCTGAAAAGTCCCAGTCTTATTAATCTCTCCTCATATGGCAGCAATTCCACACCCCTAATAATTTTTGTTGCCCTTTTCTAAACCTTTTCCAATTCCAATATACCTTTTTGAGATGGGGCAACCACATCTGCATACAGTATTCAAGATGTGGGCATAACATAGGTTTATATAGAGGCAATATGATATTTTCTGTCCTATTATCTATCCGTTTCTTAATGATTCCCAACATTCTGTTTGCTTTTTTGACTGCCGCTGCAAATTTAGTGGATGTTTTCAGAAAACTATCCACAGTGACTCTAAGATCTCTTTCTTGAGTGATAGCAGCTAATTTAGATCCCATCATTTGACATGTATAGTTTGACATGTATAGTTTTCCAATGTGCATTATTTTGCATTTATCAACACTGAATTTCATCTGTCATTTTGTTGCCCAGTCACCCAGTTTTGTGAGATCCTTGTGTAGCTCTTCGCAATCTGCTTGGGATTCAACAAAGCAAAAGGGAGTTGGTATAAACTTTTTAAAGATCTCCACTCCCCCCATGAGCAGAAAAGAAAGAATAAATTGCTAAAAAATCACACCCAATAATTGATCAGTTTTCTCAAGAAATAGTATTTTCCTCAAAATGCTTTTGCTTCAGTGAAAAAATGGGGACAATTTAAGAAAATTAGAGTTTGAAAAATGGCAAAATGCAAGTCATCTCAGTACTTCAAGCTGTAATTGAGAGAGAGTGTGCGGATTCAGCAGTTGGGCAACTACCAGTTCAAGATGCTACCTTTCACTCCACTTACTGAGTGTTTGTAAAAAATGCCATTAGCTGCATCTTGTCTCACAAAGGACAGGACACATATTTTCTCCTTCCAGTCGCATATAAGACAGAGGAGATGGAAGCAATTTTCTATTGCTGCCCTGTGTAGCCACTGACCTGTTCTATCTGCTGTTGCATGCCCACCGAGCCAAGAGACTAAAGAGGTTGTACTGGGAAGGAGCTTTGATCCCTGTTTTCCTTTCCATCACTAGGGAATAATCCCATACACCTGCCATGATACAATCTTTCCTCCCCCTTCTCCCCCCCCCTGCACATTAGGGGAGTTCACCAGCCAGGTTTGACCTACCCAGCTCAAGAACCAAAGTGCACTCATTCCCCAAACAGCACTGTCTACCTGACAATCCACCCCCCAGCCAGAGCCTGGATGGCAAAATTTTGAAGTTGATGGGTTATGAATAGGTTGAGTGTGAATTTGTTTTCTGGGGAGTGGGAATTACTATGGAATTGATGGATTTTTACAGCAGTAGGAGTGTTGAGTTGATGGATATTTGGGAGTGGGGAAAGGTATTTCAACTAGGGTCTGTCACATGTCACCACTTGAGGCAGAACTTTATTTTTTGTTGTTAGGGAGTCCTTTGTTAAAAACTTGTGGTAGCACATCACTGATCTCTAGCTATGTCTTCACTATTAGGGTTACTAGCTGTCTCCTTTGCCAGGAGAAGAGGCATTTCTTCTTGCCTGATAATTTTTCTTCTATAAAAAAAGCACATGGGTGCCTGTGATGGGGCATAAATCCCACATTGATGCTGAGTTACCAGGAGCCTTAGAGGACAATTAACCCACCTCCTGGCACCTAGAGGGGTATTAAGCCGGTCAGTTATCAGGTCAATCTGGAAAGGAGTCAGGTTTCCTTAAAAGAACTGAAACCGCTCACTTAGGGAGAGAGGAGATTGGGAGTTCCTGACTGCTAAGAGTGGCCTGATAGGAAAAAGATAGTTCACTTCTGTGGTGGGTCTCAAAATAGGAGTAAGACTCCAGGGAGGCAGCCCTAAGATGTCATCATTCCGCTGAGGAGCAGAGTATTAGGGAAGACTTGTGAAGAACTAAAGTTCAAGTCTGGGATAGATGGAAGTGGTTTAAGTTGGTACTTTTCATTTGGGATTTCTTGGAGATCTCCAGTGGGGAATCCTGTGAGCCACTGCCCTGAAGGAAGGAGGGAGCCTGAGAGGAACTCAGATATGCAATGAGCCCAGGAAGAGGCTAGAGGGAAAAGGCCTGTAGACAGGCTGAGGTAGAAAAAAGACCCGGAAGGAAGCAGTGGGCCTGAATAGACAGACCTTGCCTGCTTCTTACAGGGTCCCTGCGTGCTGGACCCAGAGAGGAGAGTCTGGGTTTCCTTACTGGCCACTGGAAAAGGTAGTCTGAAGATCCCAGAGACCAGTCATGGAAGGGCTATAGTGTTGGGACTTGGGCCAAAGACTCTGACTGAGGCTACAGAACTATTGTTTGTTGGACTTTGTTGCCTCAGAAAGGTCAGACTTTAAAGTGAGGTGTCTGGAGGGCTGAGACATGAGAAGAGGCGGACCACAGCAGGGCTGGAGCAGCTGTCAACAGGTGATCGATGAGGAGAACCTGCTATCGCTGCGCACAGCCATGGAGGGGTGTGCCAGTGGTGAGTCCACTCCTCTACTATGCCAATCTGCCCTTCCTTATGTATGGGAAGATTTTATTATAAATATTGTAATTTGCAGCTTGGTAAACTGTATTTCTAACAGTTCAATATATTCAGAGTTATTTTATAGCACGGAGTTAGTGGTAACATAAAAGCCTAATCGTTTAATATACAGCTGTTTAGAGGTTTGAAATTGTGGTTCTCCAGAATTCATGGACACTGTGATCCATCCAATAGCCACCTAGTTGGCTGACAGTTTTGTGTATCTCTCCATCTGGCAAGGAAGGAGACACTCCAGTATTAGAATTAATGGCTGTGTCCTGTTTTACAGGAGAGAAATTATTACTAAAGAAAAAACTCCCTTTTCACTGTTGCTGAAATGGCATCTGCTTCTTCTCCAAAGACTATTTCATTGACCAGAAAGTTTTACCTACAATGCCAGTTATGGTCATTGGTGTTATCTTGTTGTTAACAGTCTTGTCAGTGTTGTGGTTTAGTATATTTTCATATTTTTCACATGATCTACATGATTTGTTTTTCTTGAACTGCAGTTATGGCTAACACTCCAATCTATTGTATGTCCTGGCATACAATACAAGGGGAAATTCTACCTTACCAATTAATTGCTTAGTAAGCTTTCTCTCTCCCTTTCAGTAGATAATGGATTACTACTCATTATCAAAATGAAAAAAATGCTTTATAATTTACTATCGCACAGTACCAGAAGCCAGGAATAGATAGATCACTCCATAATTGCCCTGTTCTGTATGCTCCCTCTGAAGCTGTGGTACAGGTCATTGTCTGAGACAGAATACTGGGCAAGATTGACCATGGTATGATCCAGTAGGGCAACTCTTAATCATGTTCTCATGAGGAGACTAGATCCTTAAATATCACTTGCTTAAAAGACATCAGTGAAAGACCATGATCTAGGCTATTTGGCAACTTACCAGTGATGAACTGATTCTGGTTTCTTCACTGTTCCAAAATAACTAGGTTTGCAAAATCAGTATTAATATCAGATATCTGTAAAAAGATTATTTAATCCAAAATCCAGTTTGCTTTAGCTAGTTTTAAAAAGCCACAGTATCTGAAGTGGCTAATTCATTTTTCGTATCTTATTGATGTAGACAGGAAAGTATAAATAAATAAGGCTTTAAAATTCTTTTATCTGGTTTGGGAACTGTGGACTAATGGATGATTTTACTTCTGCTTTATAAGGAAAAATATTAACTGCTGGGATTCTTATTTACTCATATTTATCAGTTCATTCAAGACCTTATTCAATTATTCTGAACTCAGTAAGCAGCCAATTTGGGACATAAATATCTAAGACAGGAATTACAGTTGGGTAAATAATTAATTAAAGGACTGATTTAACATCAGAAATCTTATCTTGGTTGAAACTATTTTAAAGCAACTGTAAGAGTTTGACAATATTTTCAATTCATATTTTTTTAAAAGAGGCTTGTGACACACTATTTTAAAAAAAGAGAAGAATCAACAATCTTTATATCTGTGTTCTTTAAAATTACCCTGATCTTGGTTTGAACTCTACTCCAAGGGGTTTGTTCTCCCATACATGCACAGGGGACTTGCTGAACATAACCTCGGTTAGCATTAATGGTTGATTCTACTGTAAATCCTTCATTAAAATAATGAGAAAAAATCATCCTTAATAGGGTGTATGGTGAATTCCTATAAAAGATTATAGTCTAGGGTAAGGCTGAGCAAGCTGTTATGACAAATTTAGTTGAACTTATTAACTTTAAAAAAAAATCTTCATCTGAAAATGTTGCTCTTGAGATTAAAATATCCTGAAATTACCTATTTAAAAGACAGATTATACAGTTAAAGTACTGAGCTGTACTGGATACAGTGCAAAGCTTCCCTTATCTCAGGATCTCTCTTGAGGTTTCAAGGGTTACCTTCACAACTTTAAGAACTCAGAAAAAATTAAAGAATGCTTTCATCCTGTAGAATCTGCCTCTCTGGCCCCTAGCATAGTGTCTGAGTGCTTTAACAATAAAAATAATCTGAATCTGAATCTTGGGTGCCACAGAAAAACATCAAATAGCCAGGCCCAGTGTGCAAACTGAAAGTTTGACCCCCTCATCTAAAGATTTCTAATGTGACTCTCAGCGCAACATCTACCTGCCTTGTGCACAAATTGAGGAATATTAATTCTGTCAAAATTCTATTCCCTTTATTCAGGTAGCAGATGTCTGAATAAATCCCAGAAGGTGGTCATCCAAGCAGTCATGTTATGCAAGTTACTATGTTAATTTGGTCTAAAATACCTATCTCCATATGATGATTCTATACTCACAGAGTTGATTGTGTTTTGCAGTCCTGGAGCAACATTTTTAACATGAAGCACTTATATTTTCCCTGGCTATGGCACCAACAATTTTTACTTCAGCTCTGCAAAACTATTTGCTCACACACCCCAGCCAAGAAATTATGTTTATTGTTAATGAGTGCAATAACTTAGCTTTTCATTATCAATCATAACAAAGGAGATGTGAGTAGATTTTGTGCGTGGTTTGGTAAATTTTCATGACTATTATATACTATATATTTGCATGCACTTTATGTGCAGTTCAGGGATATACCATAAAAGACAGAAATTTGGCCAGGTGTTACTGCATGATCTTTTTGCAAGAGGGATATCAATGAGTGATACTCATGCCTTAAAAAGTATACTGGTATATTAGCTAATAGAAGCAGAAGAAAATTCCTGCATGGTATGAATACTATCTGATTCCAAATTCTTATGTCGTTTAAACTAAGGTACAGTTATAAGCATTTTCACATATATTTTATATTTTTGTGCAGAATACTCCATTTCACATTTTTTCCCAAGTAACTATATAAAATAAAATTGACATCCTAAGCTGCAAGCAGTGAATTGACTCCAGTATAAACTTGAGGATTGTGTTTGACATTTCTAATTCTTACCTCAAAATGAGAAGGAAAATCTGTTTAAGCAAATTTGTACCATAGCATGAGAATCACTTTAGGCAATAATTCAAGCAAGCAGTATAAAGAAGTACATGTCAGTCATGTATATCACTGTAAATGTTTTTGACACTTCTTGTTTACTCATTCATTAGTTTCCAATAATGCTGGAAAGAATAGCAAGAACCACACGTCACTGCTAAGCTAATGATCCTGTTTCATTCAAAGTGCCCTGATGTTTTTTAACAGAAAAGAAAGTTAGCATTTCTTGGGTTTTGGTGAGCTCTGTGACAAGACCAAATACAAATGCCTCATCCAACACCTATCACCAGCATTAACTTCTTCTGCTACTTGTGCAGCTGTATTCATATAGATCATTCAGTGAGTTTGATTGTACCTGTTTAACATGTAAACATTCACCTATACACTGATTCTACACAATTGTAGAACTAGGGAGAAACACTGTGAATGCATGATCAGCTTAAAGTGAACCATCCAAGAGTCCACCCTATCTGCTTCAGTTTTTCATGATGGTTCACCTTTATACAACCTGCTATTGTGTGTGCTCCCTCCCCCCCATAATTAAGGGACATATCCTGCACTCCTTACTCAGGCTAACTTAATGAGAGTTGTGCCTCGTAGGTAATGTAGGATTCAGGAGGAAGATGGATATTGAGGGTCCCACAGGAGCAAATATGACAGAAACCAAGAGAAGAGCATCTGCAAGAACTCCACTAAAGATTTGAACTCTGGTGAACAAGCTCCTATAAGTGCTTTCACCTCTTTATTTTGCTTCTGAGTTTACTTTGCTTCTTCACCTCAGTTGATCTGGTTGCATTAATTGTTGACAGTTGGAAGGAACAAAGAGGCAGCAAGGAGACCTACTACCCTTCTCAGCTATGTGTCTTTATTCTCACTTCTCATGAAATTGTTGCCAAAACCTGTTGTCTTTTGAAGGACCATTTTGTGAAAAACAACATTTGGAAGCACATCTGTGGCTGCCAAATCACTGAAGCTGCCGTTAGGCTCAGGGACAAAAAAAATCCGGAGACAATTGGAAGCACTTTAATGAAGATTAGAATTTAGAAAGCATTTCTTAATCATTTTGCAACTAATGAATAGCACATTGTTACTACATATTTTCAAGATGTACAGATGATATTCTAATCCATTAAAAAGCCCTGATAAATAGGAGTACATGCCCATTATTATTTTATGTCCCTTCTCACGTCTTACATTTTTTACTTTATTAGCCATTTGAATTTTTCCATGAAAGTCAGCCACCCATTAATTTTTGCTGCTTTTCTATGCACCGATTTGTTAATATATTTCTGGTAAAGTGGTGATTAAAACTGAATGCAACATTCCAGCTCTGGGAGCACTTGAACTGCACTGTGTTTAGTGATGCCTTTCTTCTCCACATCATGATGTTTTGCATATTCAGCCCAAAATTGTGCAAACAGCCCAATTACATTGCAAACTCTGATTTGCTGTCCACTATCACCAATAGGTCTCTTTTTGCATTACAGGTTCCCTGGGTTCTCCCTCCCATTGATTGTTTGAGGTTGTCCCCCCTCCCTGATGTATTTTTGAAGAAGGTGGGAGATGTCTGTATTTTATGAATATTTTGTCGCTGTTTGCTTATTATCCTGCTGTCTGCTACATGGGTGCAAAGAGTTAACTTGGTCCTGAGGGGTTGCAGGAAGGCAGAGAATGCTTACAGATAGCCCAATCACTGATACTTAACCAAAGAGTACAAGTGTCAAGAGCTGCTGTTGTTTCGTCAAGCCCAAGAAGGGCACAACCACATTCATCATAGGATGGATCCAGGGGCCTAGTTGCGCACTGAAGACTAGTGCCCCAAAACTATTGACTAGCTAATGACTCTTGTCCACTGTAACAAACACAGAGGATTGGTGAATGGAAAAACCTGTGGGGAAGGATGGGAAGAGACAAAGTTGTTAGAAACTGCTGTTAAAAGGGAGGGTCTCTCTAGCAAGGAGAAACTGGACCAGAACCAGAAGACAAGACTGGGCAGGAGGAGAGGCTGTTGCAGAAAGGTCCTGGAGGACACTGACTAAGACCCTAAAAGCTCTCAGGAGGGCTGAAAAAACTGAAAGCAGGGTCTTGTATGCAGCTGTTGGTTGTTGTTTTCCATAGATCTGTATATCTCTTGTGCTTTGTCTGAGGAGAGAGTATCTGGTTTATAAATTCCTTTGCAAAGTCTGTGTCCCTTGCTTTAACTGTGACATAGTTCTCAAAGAGTTAAATAGCAAACTAAGGCTCCTCAAAGGGTGGAGCTCTTCAGGGGTCATGCATGCATGACTCGGAAGTCGTGATGTGTAGGGCAGCTGGGCTCCACGTACCAAGAGGAGGTACCAGCACAGAAGTGGAAAATGCCTGAAAGACCAAATATAGAGTCAGAGTCTAGAACTGCTCAGACATAGTAAGCTTAAAAAGGCTGTGTCCCATGTAGCATCCTGGTGACCATCGAAATAGGGAACCTTAGCCAGAGCTATAACAGCGAGTATGTTTGAGATTATTTTCTTCCCAGATGGATTAACTTTAATTTGCTCAGTGACTGAATATCTTTGTGTTCTATGGCTCCAGTCACTCTGTCCCCATTGGTATAGCTGTGCACTTACTTATGTTTGTAACTCCTCCCAGGATATTATCATCGGTGTCACTAATACGCTCTTTACTCCCACTACATAAGACCAGTCCTAGCAGCCTCTTCAGACCACAAGATAGCTGCCCAGTCAATCCATTGCCATTTGTCACTACCCTTTATTTATGCTCCTGTAGACAATTTTCAGTCCACATGGAGTATTGCATGTATCAGGCAGCGGACGCCTTCAGAGTGCATGCAGTTTGAATGGAGCAGTCAGCCTAAGGCCTGGAGGAGAGTGAGCCAGACCCCTGGGATGGGATCATCAAAGGTAGAGTGCCAGTTATATGTATATATTCAAGTTCCATCTTCAGCACCTGTTTAAATCTTTAATAAGTACCAATGATCGGATCTTTTATCAACTCTGATGTTTATCATCTGTCCTAAATGAAATAGTTACTACGGTAAGTGGGAACAACTGAAAGTAAAATAGTTAAAACCTTTGGGAATGTGCAATAGCTCAGAAAAATAAGACTCTTGTAGCTTTGCCCCTTTGTAGAGGACACTTTTTTAGTTGGAATTGGGCCTCAAAGCAGATTTTGTAAAAGCAGACTTTTATAAAACCTGAGGTGGTTTTAAGTTACAGTGGAAACAGCTGTTTTTAAACAGTCATTCTCCTGAAGTGTTTCCAACCGAAATATTGCAGCACAGAGAGCCTGCAAGTAAAGTGGAGTGAGTTCATTGATTTCCTTAGATCAGTCTGAGAGGCAAACAAACATAATAAATAATGACCAGTAAAATCAATTTTTATTTTTCCTAGCCTTAGTGTATGGGAGGGTCGTGTTAGTAGCATAGGTAAAGAATGTGTTTGTTTCTAATCGGTGACTGTGTTGACACTGCAACTAACGTTATTACTTTTTACCATTTACAACACTCTAAGACTATGTAATTTTTATAGGACATGGTCCCATTAATGGAGTTTGAACAGAGAATGAAGCATATTTATTTACAATTCTTAAGACGATGGTTAATAACACAAGTGTTGTGCTGCTGTGTAGGTTTTTTTTTAAAGCTACATGTTATTTTTTCTGTCAAATTCCATCATCTCTGATTAAATAGGCTGCATCAGAACCATCGGTGATGGGGTATTCATCCCACACCAACCCTAAAAGGATTAAAGAAGTTCAGAAAGGGCCAGTTAGTGTGCTTGGCTCCACATGAGGAAATAGGCTGAAGGCACAACCTCTCACTGGAAGACAAAGCTCACCTGAACAAGTATGGGCTGGGCTAATGTAAAGCCAGGAAGCTGGCAAAAGAAAGGGTGGCAGTGAGGAAATCTGAAGCCACCTTCTGTGTATTAGAGAGGGAGGGAGGTAACCCAGGAAAAGAGTAGGACCCTAGGAGCCTGGCCTGAGGAAAGGGCATACCCCGAAGGGGAAACCATATAGTAACCTGGCCAGAGGGCCAAGTCATGAAGAGGAAGCTGTACCTCCTGGAGTGAAAAAGAGGACAACAGGTGGCGAGACCACACGGGAAGGCATTGGTCCTGGAAGAGAGCTAATCCTCCTGAGCAGCCAGGAGGAGGTGGCACTTGTGGTGAGTGAGAACCCCATTACATGACTATTTTAATTTTCACTTCTAAGAACTAAAAGCTATTTTTAAAAGGAATTATTTGCCTTGTTAAATGGAAGAGCTCTACTATTATCCCAGAGACAAGAGTAGGCCATAAACTTCATAACTAGATTTTTTTTAACACCTAGAAATTCAGCGGTGTTCGGGTGTGGTTCAGCCCAATATAAAAACAAGAGGTATTTGTATGCTGGATCAACTTTCCCACACCCAAGGTTTGGGGTTGTTTAGAGCCAAGATTTAGGGTCAAGCCATTTTCTAGCATATACAGTATATGTATGTTGAATTACAAAATGTATTGAAATGTCTGTGAGTCATTCCAAGTAGAACATCCACAGAATGAGCCAATTTTCTTTTAGTGATGAGAGAACTTCAAGAGACTGAAAGATTCTTTGTGGTTCAGAAAAATCACTGCAATTACAGTTTAACGAAATCGCTGTAATCTGAAACTCAGGAATATAAAAATGGCATTTTTTTTAAACACAGCTCTTGGCTCTTCATTGTGCATAGTGAGAATCCTTTATGTAGTAAAAAAAATCGTATTTGGGTGTTTTGTTTCTAATTTCCCTCTCTGCCTATTAGCACTGCAGAGTCCCCACAAGTATGGGACAGTATACTGAATTCTGTCCTTTCTTGGGTTATATATCTCTGGCACCCTGCTGAGGAGAGGCCAGGTATCGCTCTTGTGTCAGAGTCTGGAGGATTGTGCTGTTCAGGTTGCCTGCTCCCCTTATAGGGGGAGGAATAAAACAGTCCAAATAAAAAAAGTCAGAATGCTTCCGCAACCCACAAAAGCCCTTTGGAAAACCAAGGAGAAAATAAAATGAGAAAAGAAATGGACCCTCTCCTTTCATGAGGCACCTGGTCAGCCAATGCTCTCAAGAGGTTTCCCCAGTCAGAAATTCCAGGTTTCTGGAGCTGGGGAGCTCTGAGTTCCAGTCTTGCTCCTTCATAGTGGCACCCCACACTCAGCAGGGACCTGCCATTTAAGGACCCACCCATCTCCAGGCTTGACAAGCCTAACCAGTGTGTTGGGTTGTGGCTGATTGTGCCCAGAGGAGGATCCCTTCCTGGCTGGTGTGGGGTTCACTACATGTACCTACAAAATTGTGACCTTCAGTTCCAGTTGTGCAATTTACAAGATGTACAGATCTCCACTGCCTTCCCTGGGGTTTTGTGTGGTCCGGGGGACCATCTGCACATTGGAGACTGCAAACTGTCAGAGCCTACATTATTTTAAAGTCAATCAATTAAAGCTTTGCCATCTCTCTGAAAACAAAGAGGTGTCATAGGTGCAACCAAATGCAGAATCTTCTTCTACAGAATCTTTATTACCGGTAGTGATGTGAAGAAAAGACATTAACTGCATTTTCAGATCCCAGGGGGAATTTGCAAGATTGGCAGTCTATTCTTAAAAAAACTTTGATGTATAAACTGAGCAAGAATGGGGGGAACCACTCTTTAAGGGCTGGTCTACACACAAACTTGCACCAAAATAAGTAACTCAGATTTAATTCAGATCATTGGCTATTCTGGTGCAAATTTGAATGTGGACACTTACTTTGAAATAAGCCTTCTACTTCAGTTTTGTTTATGTATCCCCCAGTTTTGCTTATGTAACCCATATCCTCAAGAAGGGAGGAATAAGGAGTCCTACCACCCTGAAAGATCAGATTGGCCTCAGGAGTTGGGAACATTTGGTTGGTCTGTTTGTCAGATGGACTCCTGGTTTTGCCCCCACAGAGGGACTTGGCAGGCAGTCTCTTATTCAGTTCCCCCGGCCTCTGTGTCGCTGTCTGTGGGAACTGCTAAGAACTGCTCTTCTCACACCCTCAAGCAGGGCGGGGGGAAGCTACACTAAACCAGCAGAGTTGCTGAAACAATTTGTATAGTAGTGGTGCTGAGAGCCATTGAAACAACTGTAAACCCTGTATATGATGGAAACCACTTCAAGCCAAGGGGTGCAGGAACACCCCTAGCAATCCTAGTTCCAGCACCTATGTAAGACAACAAAAATTTATTTATGTTGGTAAAAATTTGAGATATTTTCTCTTCAGATATCCTATACTAGTTTCTAGATTTGGAATACACAGGAAAAGTTACTCGTGCAGTTATTTTGATAGTATTTCTGTTCATTGCGAAAAGCAGGAAGCAGAGAAGCATGCAAAGTGAGGTAAGGAATTATTAACAGACATTTTCCAAATTTGATTTCCATTTGGGCTCAGGGACCTTGTTTATCTGAACCAGTTCTCATCCATAGTACTCATCTAGTTGTTTCAGAAAGCCTTCGGGAGCAAATTTAAAGGACACAGATAGCAGTCAAGCACCTAACTCCCTGACTCAATGGAAGTTAGGTGCCTAACTATCATTTGTGCTTTTGAAAATTTCCTTATTTTCCACAGAGGATTTGGCATGTTGTATCAGGTTAAGGTTTATCCCTAATTAAAACCCTGATTCAGCAAGTCCTTTTAATGGGACCACTCATTTCCTTAAATTTAGGCCTGTGCATGCTACCTTGAAGAATCAGGGCCACTCTGTCTCGAGAAGAGGCCAATATCTCACAATTCAGAAAGTTAAAAAATGTAAAAAGGAAAAAAAAATTCACATCTAATAATACCTAGCTCTCCATCAGTAAGTCTCAAATTGTTTTACAAAGGAGGTGAACTTCATTGTCCCCATTTTGCAGACGGAAAAACTGAGTCACAGAAAGAAAGTGACTTGCCAGAAGGATGAGAAGCTGGATATGAGTCAACAGTAAGCCTTCCTGGCAACAAGGGCAAACGGCATTTTTGGGCTGTATAAGTAGGAGCATTGCCAGCAGATTGAGGGACGTGATCATTCCCTTCAATTCAGCAATGGTGAGGCCTCATCTGGAGTTCTGTGTCCAGTTTTGGGCCCCACATTACAAGAAAAATGTGGAAAAATTCGAAAGAGTCCAGCGGAGGGCAACAAAAATGATTAAGGAGCTGGAGCATATGACTTATGAGGAGAGGCTGAGGGAACTGGGATTATTTAGACTGCAGAAGAGAAGAATGAGGGGGAATTTGATAGCTACTTTCAACTACCTGAAAGGGGGTTCCAAAGAGGATGGATCTAGACTGTTCTCAGTGGTACCAGATGACAGAACAAGGAGTAATGGTCTCAAGTTGCAGTGGGGGAGGTTTAGGTTAGATATTAGGAAAAACTTTTTCACTTGGAGGGTGGTGAAGCACTGGAATGGGTTATCTAGGGAGGTGGTGGAATCTCCTTCCTTAGAGGTTTTTAAGGTCAGACTTGACAAAGCCCTGGCTGGGATGATTTTTTGGGGATTGGTCCTGCTTTGAGCAGGGGGTTGGACTAGATGACCTCCTGAGGTCCCTTCCAATCCTGATATTCTATGATTCTATGAAGTCAACCAGCAGGCCAGTGGCAGAGCTGGGAATTGAACGCAGGTCTCTCAAGACCCAATCCAGTATTCTGTTCACTGAGCCCCACTGCATCCTTTATCAGCCATCTTTTATTATTTCACAAACAAAACATTGCCATGTAAGAATGAAGGTAGTTGTAGAGAGGCAGGCACTGAAGAAGCAGCTGTTCACAGCCATGTCCTGATTACTTTGTACCAAAATTTCCCTTTTGTGTTCTAGAGGAGAACCTGATACAAAACCATCCTTTAACTTCTCTGCTGTTTTATCACTCTTTTCTGTTGCTGTTTTCCCCTTGCTGGTGTAATAGGAGGAAACCATCCATATTGTTTTGATAGGTTGAGAGATAATGTTTACCTTGATTGCTGAGGACACCTATATTTATTGTCTCTCATTTACTTCAATTTCCAGTTTGAACCTTAGCTGCACTGTTTGCATTTCAGTCTATTAATGTCGTTCAGAACCTAGCTATACATACCTTATATCTCACAAACACTCAATCTACTATAAAGCAAGACTATTTCAATACTTTATATTCAAAAAAGCCCTAGCCTGAGAATGTCTCAGTGGAGTAATAGTATTAAATATTTCATTCAACATATCAGATTCCATTATCTGCAGCTCCTAGTTGTTTAGACAAATGTCAGCAATGAGCTCTGTTGAAACAAATTCTACTCAGTAATGAGCTGGAACCCATTAATATACAAATCTTTGTAGGAATAAGCAAGTGGTACAGTTTTAGCAGGAAATATCGCAATGTCCATACAGCCTAGTTTGGCATGCAGTAAAAGTCAGCATAATCCTCTGATGGGGCCGTGAAAAAGCTTTCCTAATGCCTCACTGGTTCCCATTTCCCACTCAATAAATTATGATTTCCCAGTGACCCTAGTGCTTGATTAGGCAGGAGCAGTTGCCACACTTTAAAAAAACTTAATCTGCTTTTTTGTTGCATATTTCTATTTGCCTTTAAGGGAGTTTATTTTAAAATAATGCCATTGGGAATAGAAGTTGCCACTCCATTTACGGTTGTACAATGCAGAAGTGATGAGGGGCAAGGAAATTACTATAATTATGCACCTACATAAGCATTTACTGATTGCCTTTTGCAGCTGCCCAAAGATTGTTTAAAGATAGGGCTGGCCAGAAGACAAGTATTCTATGTCATGAAAAATGTTGAGGTTTTGAAATTTGTCACCATTCTGATGTGGAACGAGACAGAGAATGAACACACCCCAGAACAGCCAGTAGTCCAGTGGCTAGAGCATATACCTGGGTGGTGGGAGACCCAGATTCGAATCCCTTTTCTGCCAGAGTCCAAGAAGGTAGTTGAATCTGAGTCTCCTGCCTCCTAGATGAGTGGTCTGACCACCCCACTGTTGGCTATTCAGGGGTAAGGTTCTCCCTAGTTTGACTAGAAATTCCCCCATGGACCCGAGAAACGTTCCTAACAAAAGTTTTCTCACAGCCTAAGTAAGAGCTCTTACCACTGGGTTCTATAGTCTGTCTCTGTGGTATAATTACTATTTAAGTATTTATGCAGAGTGGAAAGAATCCAATGGATGTAGGGGAGGGAAAAGGAAAGAGAAAGAGAGAGAGACCATAGCCACATTGTTGGGAGACTCTCATTCAAGTTCTGGATCTTAGTCGGGCAGAACAGAGATTTGAATCTTTGTCTCCTACAACCCAGGAGCCTGCTCTAACCACTGAGCTATAGGCTTTTTTGGAATGGTCTCACTCTGCACCAGAAATTCCATCCTGGGCCTGAGAAAAGTTTCTTGACAAATTTCATCAAAATCTACCCTTTCCTGAAAAAAGCTTCAGTTTTGATAAATCAGCATTTTCCAACAGGAAGAACTTTAACAAAAAGTTCCCAACCAGATCTATTTAATGACCTAACAGACACTAGGGTGCAAAGTCTGAAGGTAATTTCCAAAGGGGACAAAGCTGTTTGATACCACATGTTGTGTAGCATTCAAAGAGCATTTGTGGCACAATTAAAATAGCTAGTAAGAGTTTATGCTTTGTAATTACATTTCTTCTTTCAGAACATCATTAGGAGGAAATATTGTAAATAAAGCTTGATTAAACTTGAAGGGGTCAGAAAAACATGGCGTAAGAGAGCTAAGGAAAAGATGAAATGCACAAGCAATTCTTTATTAATGCCCTCTTCATGCTCATTTTGAGTTTCTCAAGCCTTCTACAGAATCAGAATGCAAAGCCCCACAATCCTATTGAAAGTTATATTCCTACTAGTTACAAATATAAAATTTTAATTAGCAATAATTTCAGAAATAGCACATTGCATTTAAATAAGAAGGGAAACATTAAACATAAAGATTGCTTTTAAAATGATAATGGTATGACATTCACCTGTTTCTTTATATTTTCAGCTGCCTCCAAAATGTGCCCATATGCCCCACTTGTATATGCAACTGGTTTATAGTAGATTACTGCCTATTTTCTGTATGTGAAAATTCAAGTATTTGCAGGTGTATCTGGGCTCTGATTCAGGAACATACTTAAGCACATAGCTAATTTTAAGCATATGAGTATTTACATTGATTTCCAAAGGACTTCTGCTAAGCTTAAAGTCAGACTCCTGCTTCTGTGTTTTCTGAATCAGGATTTTGAGGAGAATAGTGTAAAATTTTGGATCCAATTCTGCAACCCTCGCTAATATGAATAATCTTCCAAAATCAGTGGGGCTGCTCACCTCAGTAAGGGCTACTTGTATTAGTCAGCATTGCAGAAGTGAGCTGTTGAACTCAGCGTCTTCACGCTGAACTACCTCCCAAACACCCATTTTCTCCGCATCTCCAGACAAAGCGGTTATGCCTCCACAACCTTCCATGGCTGACAATTTTCATCAATTTCAAGACCCTATAAAGAGGGTAGCTGACATTCTTCAGATTCCAATAAAGAGGTCAAGGATTCACAGCACAAGCTGTTGGATCTTCTGCAGTCAGGAACGCCCTCCATGCATTACCCATCAATGAGGCATTCCTGGATCCAGCTAAGACTGTTTGACAAACACCTGCTACTATTCCACCAACATGTAAAACGGTGGATAAAAAGTATTACATTCCCCTGATTTCATGTTCTCCCAATCTCCACTTAACTCCCTAGTCGTGGATGGGGTAAACGAGTGGGGCAGGCAACACTTTTCCACATCTACTCCACATGACAAGGACCAAAAGAGACTGGATTGGTTTGGACAGAAGTCCTATGTGCCAGCAACCCTGCAGTTCAGGACCACGAACTGTTAGGTGGTCATGGCCAAATACAATTTCACAGTTGACGGCCTTTATTAAACACCTGCCACAGGAATATAGGGAGCAATTCCAGTCCATCATTTGAGTGCCAATTATTGGCCAGGACTGCTCTGCAAGCATCCCTGGATGCTGGAGACACTGCTGCCAAGTCCATCTTCACAGTGATAGTCATATACAGGACATCATGGCTTCAGCTCTTCATCTATGAAGATGGCCTTTTTAGTAGCCATCACGTCATCCCATAGAGTTGGGGAGACTGGGTGCCTTGATGGCAGATCACCCTTTACAGTATTCTTCAAGGATAAAGTTTCTTTATGCCCACATCCTAAATGCTTACCTAAGGTTCTCTTGGAGTTCCACTGTGACCAATCTATTCACCTACCAGTTTTTTTCCCAATGCCACATAACTCTCTGCAGGAGTCATGTTTTCATACCCTAGATGATAGAAGGGCTCTGACCTTCTACTTGGATAGGACCAAGCAATTTCGAAGGTTGCCCAAGTTGTTCATCTCCTTTGCGGATAGATTCATGGGATCCATGAGCTGTGCTTAGAGACTATCAAGATGGATATCTGGAAGGATTGTGACTTGTTAGGAAACTACAGGCGCTCCTCCTCCTCAAAGGGTGCTAGCACATTCCAGCAGGTTACAAGCAATATGCACAACATTGCTTAAGAACATACCAGTGTCTGAGAGATGTAGGGCCACTACATGGGCTTTGGTACATATATTTTCAAAGCACTACACTTTAATCCATGTCATCGGATCTGATGCAGCTCTGGGCACTGCAGTACTACCTTCTGTTCTGGACTCAGTTCTGAAGCACTCTCCTCCCTCTAGGGAAACTGCTTGGAAGTCACCTGATGTGGAGCACCAATGGGGACACTACTGGAGTAAGAAGAGGATACTCACCTTATACAGTAATTGCAGTTCTTGGAGATGTATGTCCCTTTGGGTGTTTTACTACCTGCACTTCCTCATGCTTTGCTCCAGAGTGTTCTCATTGGAGACATTTGAGTGGTGAAGGAACTGAGAGCCGTTCACCTATGCATCCCTATATAGCCTCAGTGTCCAGCATGACAAGGCATAGGGCATATGTGTGGGGTGAACAGGCACAGCTAGTGGAAAAATCACCAATCAAGAGCTCAAGAGGTGCATCACCTGAAGTGGAGCACCCATAGCGGGACTCATTTTGAAGAACTGTAGTTACTCCACAGGATGAGTAAACTCTTCTTTTTAAACAAGGAAATAAAACCACATTAATTTTGAGTTACTACAGGAACAAACTTCAGGGTAAATCTGGGTAATTGGCTGGACATGATACCAGGTGCTGAAACAATGTAACTTTGTGGTGGTGTTCTTCAGACATACTATTCCTAGCATGATAGACAATATAGCTGAAGGTACAAAAATGTAGTGAAATTAAATTGGATTTTCATGAAATTATCCATGCAAGGAAATCTTGGTATGAACGAGAGAGCACAATTTGCACTTTAGTTTTAATACATGCTTTGATCCTTTATTTTTGTATTCAGTGTACAGTCATTTTCAAAAGTTTCATGTTCAATATTTTAGTCATGCTCAGTTGTTTTGATACAAAAATATAGAAGCCTTATGGTGTCTAAAATACCACAAATTTATGTAGTTATTTGCTCAGCAGGGGCCCAATTCTGTAGTAAATGGGACATTCTGGTTTTAGTAGGAGCAAGGGGAAAAAGTATTTATATTTCAAGTTTATCACAGAAATGAGACCTAGAGAAGGCCTTCTTTTATGTTGTGACTTCACGTCCTGAACAGGGATTGCTTTCTGCTGGTGCTGCTGAGCTCTGGTCACTCAAAGTAGAATAAGGAAGAGGGTACATGACTATGCATTTTCTCTCCATCAGTCAGTGGAGCTCTACCTACTAGAAGGGAGACACACATTGCAATTCTGAGGGAGTCATACAACCACTGTGCTCCCCAGAAGCACCATGAGGCATTATGCACCAGTTTCAATGGAACCCAGTGCCATAGAGGCATGGTTTAGTCCAGGGGTGGGCAAACTTTTTTTGGCCTGAGGGCCACATGGGGGTTCCAAAACTGTATGGAGAGCAGGGTAGGGAAGGCTGTGCCTCCCCTAACCCTACCCACCCCCTCCCACTTCCCGCCTCCTGACTGCCCCCCTCAGAACGTCCGACCCATCCAACCCCCCTACTCCTGGGCCCCTGACCACCCCCCACCAGACCCCCTATCCAACCCCCCCGACTGCCCCGACCCCTATCCACACCCCGACCCCCTGAAAGGCCCCCCAAGATCCCACCCCCTATCCAACCCCCCCTCTAAAGCCCCTTTCAGAGTGCGGCCCTGCGAACAAGGGCGGAGGACTCAGGAGGAGCAGGGGCAGCTGCGCAGCTGGAGAATCACTGAATATCAGGGTTGGAAGGGACCCCAGGAGGTCATCTAGTCCAACCCCCTGCTCAAAGCAGGACCGATCCCCAATTAAATCATCCCAGCCAGGGCTTTGTCAAGCCTGACCTTAAAAACTTCTAAGGAAGGAGATTCTACCACCTCCCTAGGTAACGCATTCCAGTGTTTCACCACCCTCCTAGTGAAAAAGTTTTTCCTAATATTCAACCTAAATCTCCCCCACTGTAACTTGAGACCATTACTCCTTGTCCTGTCATTCGCTACCACTGAGAAGAGTCTAGAGAGAAGCGGCGGTTTCCCCTTCAAAGCACCGCTTCTCTCCGGCTGGCTGCACGGCCACCCGGTGCTCCTCCTGGGTCCTCCGCCCACGTTCACCGCTCTCCCGCCACCCTCACCGCCCGCCTGCTCCCCTGAGGCTGAAGGTGAGCCTCCCTTCCTGCTCTTCCCTGCCCCCTCCCGTGCTGGCTGCATGGTGCGCTGAGGCTGCGGGGGAGGGGGGATAACGGGGAGGGGCCGGGGCTAGCCTTCCCGGTCGGGAGCTCAAGGGCCAGGCAGGTCGGTCCCGCGGGCCGGATGTGGCCTGCGGGCCTTAGTTTGCCCACCTCTGGTCTAGTCTCAAGCTTTCATATTTCAAACGTAACTTAATATCATTTTCTATTGAAAAGATAAATAGTAGCTATAGTAATAATTGTGGCTTTACGTGCCTGCATTGTGCGTGTTGCTCTATACAACACAAAGACGGACACAGTCCCAGCTCCAAAGAACCTACAGGTAAACACTCAGATACCAGAGAAAATGAACTGGGAAACAGAGGAAACCATGCTAAAGCATTGTATATTTAATAAATAGAGAGTATGTAGGTGTGGGGAGGAGAGAGAAACTAAACTAAAACAGATGTAAAATTATTGCAAAACTGGTTTTAGTGTTTTATAAAGAAAATGTTCTGGTATTAAGGGACATAAACTATTGGAGGGCCAAAGGGAATAAGAAACAAAGCTTACATTTCATGTAAGTAAATATGTGAGAACATTAGAAGGCAATGCAAAATGAACATATTGATGATATTCTTATTCCTGTAATCTAAAAAAAATCTGCCTGGCTTTTGTGATTGATTCCTTTAAATTACAGTAATGCCAGGGGTTTGGAGTTTGACAGATTGTGTTATCTGTTAGTTAAGCAGTTTAATAAGGTTTTTATTATTGCAGGAATGAATTCAGGACCAATAACAATGTCATCAGTACTGTCTGACTAAGTGTGCATCTAGTACATTCCTAACGGTCAAGACTTGCCATTTGCTTCTTGAGATACCACTTAAATGGTCTGAATGAAGTTTGGGGTGGTGGAATTTTTTCTTTAAAGACAAGATCTAGATAGTGTATGTCTGCAATCTATTTCTATGGCTTGTTTATATTCTAGCAGTATACTATCAACAAAACTTATCCACCTATTTTACTATTTCTCATTACATTAAAGATACTGAAGCTAAATTAATTTAATATGCCTTTCTTGGCTCATAGTTGGAAACTTGTTTTTATAGTAAAATATGATCAGGGACTTATGTAGCAAATTTGTAGCAATTAAACACCACAAACAAACCTCTGTTTCATACAGTATAGAATATGATTCTTTAACAACTAATATTTACTAGATTCCTACTTTGGTATAAAGAAAAGGAGTACTTGTGGCACCTTAGAGACTAACCAATTTATTTGAGCATGAGCTTTCGTGAGCTACAGCTCACTTCATCGGATGCATACCGTGGAAACTGCAGCAGACTTTATATACACACAGAGAATATGAAACAATGGTATAGTCTGTTTCCTAATACAAGATATACCAGACATCTCTAGCTCTTAAAGATTTTTGACAGTCAAGCAGTTCAGGTCTGTTATGCCAGTACCACTAACACATTTTGTTTCTGCTCCTTTCTGAAGGTGTTAGCTGAGGACCTCTCATCCTTATGTCTGTCAGGAGTGCGGCCAGGGACATAACCATATGTTCCTGTAGCAGGGCGACAACTCACTGGTGCGGCTCCTCCTGCTGGTCGTCCTGGACCCCGGTGTCCCTCTACATCAGGGTTCTACCCCGAGCAGTAACCCACAGTCTGGGTCTCCCCATCCAGGGGAACCCCCAACACTCTATACCCACCTTGCCTCAGTGGCTACTGCCAGTCACCATCTAGCCCTCACTCACTGGGGCAGACTGCAAACCACTCACCATCGGCAAGGGGGGTTTGGACCAGCTGCTTCTACCTATTCCCAGGCTACACCTCTGTAGCCCCAGTACCTTTCCTGACCTTTACCAAGGCCTTCAGCCTGGCGGTTTTCCAGGCTGGAGTTCCCTAGCTTCTCTGGCCTTCCCCCAGCCCTGCTCCACTCCAGGTATCTCTCTCTCTCTCCTCTTCGCTCGCTCGCTCGCCTGCCTGCCTCTCTCTCAAAAGCTAGAGAGAGTGTCTCTCTTTGAGCTCCTGGCTCACAGCCCTTTCATAGGGCCAGCTGTGGCCTGATTGCGGCATGGCCCCATCTGTGGCTGCATTCCCAATCAGCCTAGCCTTTTCTCTGAGCCCCAGCCCTCTCCAGGGGCTTGCTTTAACCCTTTCTGAGCTGGAGTGGGGTAACCACCCCTCTACAGTTCCCCACAACTTTCAGCTCCTTGTACAAGGTCAAGAAGAGAGAAATTTGGGGAGGGAAAAGAGGAGTCCAGCAGCTGAGCCTACTTAGTCTCTGTGGCTTCCAGCTGACCCACCAATCAGCTGACGTTAAATAGAGAGGATGAGCTCCTGGTCAACAGTATAGAAAAAAAGCTGAACCACAAGCGACCAGCAGGGTCAGTGATAGCTGCTCTCCCCCTTCTAGTCAGGCCCCAACACAATTTGAAGGGAGACAGGAGAAGAGAGACACTGCCCTCTCAAGAACATTGAGAAAAGGTACTGCTGCCTGGGGTGGAGACAGAGGGAATCTGGGGAGAAGGTTGTGTGGGGAATAGAATATGAGGAGCCAGACATGGGAGAACAGAGGGAGTCTGGCCAAGAGGGGAAAGCAGAAGGCAATTAGGGATGGGGAGTGCAGTGGCAGAAAAGGAATCTTATGCGAAGTAGGGAAATGAGGGAGATAAGAGGAGTTTCGTGGTGGGAGGAGAAGGGATTGGGGGCCATGGTTGGAATGAGGACATCATCTGAGTGGTGGATGGAGGAAAAGGGAACCTTAGGTAAAGAAGACACAAGAAGGAACTTAGGATAAATAAGTTGAAAGTGTAAAGTTGTTAGGAGCAGCTAAATGAAGGTGTTATGCCACATACTAATACCCTGAGATGGAAGCAAATCTGCCATCTCTTCCTGAAAACACCTACCATCCACCCCAGCAAATTTCCATAGGGAAAAGCAGATCATTAGGGCTAGCTCCCATCCCTTAAGAAGGGAATAATAGGTCAAATAAGAGTCGTTCGCTGAAGGTGGAGGGAGACCTATGGGTTGTGTAAAGGGGTCAGGTCTTGGTGAAGCCTCCAGGGTATCTAATTCTTCATCCTCCTGCACTGTCAAGTGCATGGGTGTCCATCAGTTGTTCTTCGAGTAGACGTGCATTCCGCTTAATTGTGTGTGCGCCCAGTGCACGGGAGCTGGAGACTTTTGCCTTGCAGTATCCACAGAGCCTCATGGCTGTGGCACCTCCCCTGGCTATATGAGGCAGCGCCACCCCAACCCCCCTCAGTTCCTTCTCACTGTGGGTGGCTGAAGTTGGAGCTCTGTGTGGATGTAGTCTCACAAGTTCGCATTTAGTCTTAGCCTAGTTTATTGTATATAATTAATTAGTAGTTAAATAGTGTTAGTAGACAGCTAGTGTTGCCCGGTGATGTCCTCACTGGGATTTAAACACTGTCCTTCATGTTGCTTCTGTCAAGGTTCCTCCCCAACTCTGAACTCTAGGGTACAGATGTGGGGACCTGCATGAAAAACCTCCTAAGCTTATCTTTACCAGCTTAGGTCAAAACTTCCCCAAGGTACAAAATATTCCACCCGTTGTCCTTGGACTGGCCGCTACCACCACCAAACTAATACTGGTTACTGGGGAAGAGCTGTTTGGACGCGTCCTTCCCCCCAAAATACTTCCCAAAACCTTGCACCCCCCTTTTCCTGGGAAATGTTGGATAAAAAGCCTCACCAATTTGCATAGGTGACCACAGACCCAAATCCTTGGATCTGAGAACAATGAAAAAGCATTCAGTTTTCTTACAAGAAGACTTTTAATAAAAATAGAAGTAAATAGAAATAAAGAAATCCCCCCTGTAAAATCAGGATGGTAGATATCTTGCAGGGTAATTAGATTCAAAAACATAGAGAACCCCTCTAGGCAAAACCTTAAGTTACAAAAAAGATACACAGACAGAAATAGTTATTCTATTCAGCACAATTCTTTTCTCAGCCATTTAAAGAAATCATAATCTAACACATACCTAGCTAGATTACTTACTAAAAGTTCTAAGACTCCATTCGTGGTCTATCCCCGGCAGAAAACCAGTATATAGACAGACACACAGGCCCTTTTGTTTCTCTCCCTCCTCCCAGCTTTTGAAAGTATCTTGTCTCCTTATTGGTCATTTTGGTCAGGTGCCAGCGAGGTTACCTTTAGCTTCTTAACCCTTTACAGGTGAGAGGAGCTTTCCCCTGGCCAGGAGGGATTTCAAAGGGGTTTACCCTTCCCTTTATATTTATGACGCCCCCCAAATCTCAGCTAGGGTGAAACACTGGCTGGGATTTCTTCCTGGAGCTCTAGGAAAAACAGAGTTAATAAGACACATGCATCTCTAAATATACTACCAAGTACATAAAGACTAACAATATTTTCCACATCTCAAGGACGATTTTAACCAGTTGATTCTGGGAAACTTTCACGGGAGAGTGCATCAGCCACTTTGTTAGAAGCTCCTGAGATGTGTTGGATGTCGAAATCAAAATCTTGGAGAGCTAAACTCCACCGAAGAAGTTTTTTGTTAGTTTCCTTGACGGTGTGAAGCCACTTCAGTGCAGCATGGTCGGTTTGCAGGTGGAAACACCGTCCCCAAACATATGGGCGTAGCTTTTCCAGAGCGTAGACAATGGCATAACATTCTTTTTCAGTGACTGACCAGTTGCTTTCCCTCTCAGACAGTTTTTTGCTGAGAAACACTACAGGGTGGAATTCTTGATCAGGTCCTTTCTGCATTAAAACTGCTCCCACACCACGCTCGGACGCATCTGTGGTTACTAGGAACGGTTTGTCAAAGTCTGGGGCCCTTAGTACCGGGTCAGACATGAGTGTCGCTTTAAGCTTGTTAAAGGCCTTCTGACACTTTTCGGTCCACTGAACAGCATTTGGCTGTTTCTTTTTGGTTAGGTCTGTCAGTGGGGCAGTGATTTGGCTGTAGTGCGGTACAAATCGTCTGTAATAACCGGCCAAGCCTAAGAAGGATTGAACCTGTTTCTTTGACTTTGGGACAGGCCACTTTTGGATAGCCTCCACTTTGGCCTGTAGGGGGCTGATAGTTCCTTGACCCACCTGGTGTCCAAGGTAAGTCACTCTGTTTAGGCCTATTTGACACTTCTTAGCCTTAACAGTTAGTCCTGCCTCCCTTATGCGCTCAAGGACTTTGTGTAGATGTTCCAGGTGGTCTGCCCAGGAATCCGAAAATATGGCCACATCGTCAAGATAGGCGACTGCATATTCTCCTAATCCCGCTAGGAGATCATCTACAAGTCTTTGGAAAATGGCGGGTGCATTTCGCAGCCCGAAAGGGAGTACATTAAATTCATACAGCCCGAGATGTGTGATGAAGGCTGACCTTTCCTTGGCAGATTCATCTAGCGGTACCTGCCAGTACCCCTTGGTTAAGTCCAAGGTAGAGATGAACTGGGCCCGTCCCAGTTTCTCTAATAGTTCATCTGTGCGTGGCATTGGATAGTTGTCTGGGCGAGTTACAGCATTTAGTTTACGGTAGTCCACGCAAAAACGTATTTCCCCATTTCCCCAAGTGAGTCCAGTACTACCAAGGGAAATGCCGGAACTGACTGGGTGCATGTTGTTGCTGGACCTCCTCTGCCTCCCGATCTCTCAGTTGATCCAGGATTTTTCCAGGACTGCACCAGCTATAGCTATTCCGATGAACTGAGCCACTGAATCTATATGTCTGTTGGCACTGCAACCAGATGCTCTTCTTGTGATGGAGATGGAGAGGGTACCAGGATCAGTATAGGGCATCTCAGCACCGGAACTCTCTTTGGCCCCATCACATTTTACGCCGCAAGTACTCCCATGGTGGCTCTCACCACTATCAACAACTACACTTTTGGGTGCGCCGGTACCAACGTTTGTGCTAAGAACTATGCTACCTGTGGCACTGCCTTCATTGGGGGTGCCAATTTCTGCCTCGTTCTGGGTCATGGATGAATCAGATCACCTGTTGACTTCCTTGGGCATCATTCTTCCCGCGTCGTTGAGATTCCAGGGCTCTGATTCTCAGTCAGTCATCATCCTCCCACTCCTCATCACCCAATGAACTCAAAGGACCACTAATGCGCCAGTTTGGCTCCCAGGGTTGGCATGTGCCCCATGGCCAGGATGGAGGTCCTTGGCCCAGCCCCTACTGACCACCAATGCCTTACCCATATCAGTGGCCTTGGACTCAGTGGGATGCTCCTTGTTCACGGAGATTCCTCTCGTCATCCTACTCGAAGCCAAAGTCACCCATGGCATGATTTTCCCAGGCACTGAGAGTAACATGGATTCCTTGCAGTTTACTGCAGTTAGTAAGGGGTGTGTGTGTGTGTGTGTTTATTAGGAGGCCTCTTTTCCACTCCAGGAAAGTCTGGAGGTGTATTTTGTCACTTGCTTTAAGCATCTCTCCAGTAATATCCTCTCCAGCTGCTTTCCAAATTGTAAGTTTACTGATGGCTTTTCTAACTTCTTCCATTGTAATATATCCTAAATCAATATCAAGCTCCATTGGTAGAGCTGCATCACATATTTCTAGTAGTTCGCTTGGCTTGGTCTATTTAAAGCAGCCTGAAAATGTTCTACCCATTGTTTCCTTTGTTCTTCTGTACTAAGAGTCTTTCCATTTGCAGCTTTACTAGGGTCTCCAGTACCACTATTAGCTGTTTGATTGTCTACAAGGTTGTAAGGTCACTTCTTTGGCAAGCATCTTCAGCCTCTCGACATTTCTGTCAATATATGCCTTTACATCTCTGCTAGCACTCCTTTTTGTATCTCTATCTAGAGCTCTGTATTCTTCTTGCCACTTGTTTTTCATTCATAAGTTTTTGCTTTATGCTTCTCTTTCCCACCGCTACCTGAGTAGCGTTACTAATCCATTCTTCTCTTTAGATTTTGTTTTTATTAGGACTAACTTTCTAGATAGCAGTCTCTGATGTTTTTCCACAGAGTATCAATGTCTTGGTTTTCTTCAGCTGACTTCATTAGAACACTGAACTTGTTCTTCAGTTCAAGCTGAAAAACACTTTTTGTGACTGGGTCTTTTAACTACGCACTGTTGGTGCATCTTCTTTTAATCTTCTTCATCTTCTTTAACTGGATTTTTAGTTCAGCAATACAAAGGTCTTTGACCATGTCTGCTCCCCTGTACACACATACCTCTGCCAACTACAAAACTTTCAATATGTGCAGATGTGATCTATCTGGTTCTTTGTAGTATCATTTTGGGAGTTGTGTCACTTTATGGATTTCTTTAAGAGGGAATATTGTTCCACCTATCACTAGGCTGTTCTCACCACAAATTTCTACTAATCATTCACCATTTTGATTCATGTCCACACCCCTGCCGTACTTGCCCATAACTTTGTCCAAACTATCAGTGTTACTTCCAACCGTTGTGTTAAAATCACCCAGTCACTATGATATAATGTGTTGCGACCTTCATTAACACATTCTGTAACAAATCAAAAAAGGTATTTTGTTCCTCAGCTGACTTTTTGTTGCTTGGTGGATAGGTGTATGACTGTTAGTTTGAAGAATCTAATTTGAAAGCAAGCTCTAATAACTCTTTCATTTACTGACTCACACTCAGTCTGTGTCTTCTCGGCTTCACTCAACATTAGAATTGTTATATGAGTTTAATGTCTATCATCCACATTCCTGGAGTACATGATGGTCTTATTTGTTTCCCTGAACTGTAGTTAGTTTGAACCTGTTCTGATTCCAAGGACATCAAGATGGTATCTGTACATTTCTTGAATTATTTGAGCAGTTTTTGTAGTTTCATACATTGTTCTCACATTCCAAAATCTGATTTTCCTTACTGATCTGGCCTTAAGCAAGTGACTTTTCAAAACATGGGCTTCCTTATGGGTTTGACCAATGGCTGTTATATTCTTCACATGAAGTTGATCTCTTGTTTAGGACTGCTGAACACCACAATGGATCCTGGTATTCATTTCCATAGTAAGTTTGTTTTACGTGATGCCATTAATAGCCCCATGTACATTCTTAGGGCCATAGTTTCTTATTCATTATTTGGAGCTGTCCACATATGGTAGAGGGAAGAGGGGACGGGCAAGGATGAACCTGGCGGTTAAGTAAGAGGGGGAGGGGTGTGACAGGCTGCTGGGTACAGCCCTCTGGCATGCCAGCTCCAAATAAGGGAGGCAGATTGGAGCTTCCTAGAGAAACCTGTGCCTGATTGGCAAAGGGGAAAACAGCTGCCAGCCTAATTAGCCTGGGACTGCACAAAAGCCTCAGAGGAAGGAAGCTAGGGTGGGTAGAAAAGGGGAAGCCAGAGAGTGGAAAGAGAGGGGTTGCTCTTCCCTCCTGGCTGGAGAGATGGAGAAGCCCTTAGGGATGAAACCCCCAAGTTGTAGATGGTGAGAAGGTGGTGGGATTGCATGCTGTAAATAAACTGCACTAGTGATTGCTGAACCTGAGGGTCTCTGAGTGGTTTCTGGAGCAGAGGAGAGGCAGGACCAAGGAGGGTCCTGTTATGCCCCGTTACACTCTGATTGTAGATATATAGTTTGAGATATTCTGTGGACATGGGTAAAGACCTTTGTATTGCTAAACTGAAAATCAAGTTAAAGAAGATGAAGGTTAAAAGACCATGTAATTGTCTTTTATACTTAGACCTTGATGGACTCTCTGCTTCCTGTTTATCAGGAAACCAAACCCGAATGTTCCAGAAAGAGGATTCAAAGCCTGCAGTCCAGAGTGTCATTCAGGGCCGTCCCTAGCTATTCTGGGGCCCTACACAGCCTCTGCCCCATGCGGGGGGGCTGGCCTCTATGGGGGGGCTGGCTTGGGGGGCAAGGGTGAACCACCCCTCAGCACTCACCGGCGGCGTGGCTGGGGTCGATTGCTGCACTTGACCGCCAGTGAGTGCAGGCCCGGCCCTACTGTAGTCCTCAGGGGCAGGAAGAGGCAGGGCTGGGGCAGAGCAGGGTGGGGGCTTTGGGGAAGGGGTGGAGTGGGGGTGGGGCTGGGGCGGAGCAGGGGCCCTCAGGAAGAGGTGGGGCAGGGGCTGGAGTAGCATGCAGCTGTACAGGGCACCAGGAAATTTGATGCCCCAAATTTCCTGGTGCCCTACGCAGCTGCATACTTTGTGTATGGATAGGGACAGCCCTGGTGTCATTTAGCTATAGAGCAGGGGGGCAATTGGTTTGTGCTCCCAGATGTTTCATAGATTTATATACTCCATTATGTCTTCCACTCCCCACCCACCCACCCCAGATTTTGCAGGATATAATAAAAATCACATAAAACATTCTATATGGACACAATACCCTGAATTTTTCTGAAATGATGCTCCTGCTGTCAATTGATGTCAGAAGGGAGCTGCATTACCACTGCCTCAATGAGCCCAATGTTTTTGAGAGCTCATGGTGATCTGTGTCTTTGTGTCACATTAGGGAGCTGAGACCCAAAAAGTAGGAATCCAGTCAAAGAATATCTTCAGAGAAGCAGAACTAGAGGTGAACAATTACCCCTTAGAATACCTTTTTGGTGGGGAAATAATGAAAAACCTTGCTGCGCCTTCACCTACAAAAGCGAGTCCAAACAAATAAAACTGTTGCTATAATCTCCATGCCCTTTAAGGGTATGTGTGTTTTCACATTTCAAAAATGGATAGGTTTTCTGCCAGATTTTAAATGATTTTAAAACTTAATTTCCTGGGAAAAACATTTTCTCTGAATTTATTCTGGTGGTATGAGTATAAAAGTAAATAATTGTATAAATGATGCATATTTAATATTCTGAGTCATCATAAGCCATCGTTTCATAAGAGAAATTTTACTCTGTATGGGAATGAATACTCTGAGATTTGATCATTAACATGCTGTGCAACTTGGAAGATAATACCATGGAAAGTACGCACAAACTCTCCAGATTAATTTTAGAACTCAGACCTCAGCATCAGATTTTTAGGTAGAGAACCAGCTGTGCCATAAAAGACCTGACCTTGCATTTATTGTATACCCAAAATTTCCACTGAAGCCACTGGGAATGGATCAAGGAGTACAGGATTAGGCCTAGAGTAACTAAATAATGGTTGTGAAATAAATTGAAATTCATTTTACAATGCTGTTATGTATTCCTACATAAAATACCCTAGAATTTTAATTAACACCCCCATAAAGGAGGAACAGTATGTATTTCTGTCTAAATTAAATGCAGCTGTTGAGAAACACAGTTCAGCTAGTCCAGGCACATTGTACCTATTAATTGATACTCCAGTGTTACAGATAATTCATACAGCTTTGACTGGTGAGTTGTGTCATTTCTTCTGATGTGGTGATTTATAGTAGTGATTTGTAATAGCAAATGACCCCGGGATTTACTATCCCCCATTATCCTTTTCAAGAAGGCCAACGAGAATAAAAGAATGAGAGGAAATAACCTGAGTAATAACACAAAAAGAGGCACGACAACAAACTCTATGTTTCCCATCCATAATAAAAGGTGATACAATACAAGTCCATCTAGTTTTATCTAGTGCCCTTTGTGTAGAATACAATACAGGAAGAGGTGCATTAGGGAGTTGATGCATCACTGAGCTGTGAACAGCAAGTCTTACATCAGCAGAGAAGTCAAACCAATTCATGGAAATGGCAAGGACTAAAAGGAAAGAAGACTGAAATTTAAAAGCTGCAATGATGCAAATAATTGAAACTTCTGGAATCTAACTAGTCTGAGGAGAATTCAAGAATGTAGTAATGATAGAGAGAAGGAAAGTGGATCCTGATTTAGTAGGAAAGGACCAGATCCAACTTAGGGACCTAAGACCCATTTTTAGGCACCACAGTGATCCACAGAACCCCTGTTCGACTTCCACCTAAGCCTCGAGGTGCCTAAATTCACTCAGCACATAAATTTTCTGCCGTAAAAGTCACCTCGGTGCCTATGTTTCTGCCTTTCAGCATGTGCACTGCTGCCTAACTCTAGGTGCCTGGACACCTATCTCCTGCCCCAGAGCGATTCCCAAACAAGGCGCTTGTCTGCCTAACTTGATGTGTGGGGTCTGACTGGGTAGGAATACTCAGAGGCTGCCTCACTCCACCCAAATCATCTGAGGAGGGGGGAGTGGAACAAGGCAGGCAAGGACATTCCCCTTATATCCAGGCTTGGCAGGATTCAACTGAAATCGATAACTGTCATTTGATATTGATTTCAGCTGACACAGTGAAATAAATGACAAAAATACTGGTCAGTAACAGTCAGCGGGAGTGCATCCTCCCCTCCATGCCTGTCCAGCAGAGCCGTCCCTAGGGTATGGCAAATCGGGGTGACCCCCCAGGCAGTGCGCTTTGGGGGACCCTCAAGTGGGGCGAGGAGGCAAACAGGGAGGCGAGTGGCTGGCAGGCAGGTGGGGGGGCGAGGAGGAGCCCCTCTACCAGAACCTCCCCCAGTGCCTCCTGCCCACCAGCGGGCCCCACCAATCAGCCCCTCTCACGGTAGGCACTGGGAGGGAGTGGATCAGATGTTTCACCCATGGCATCGGGAGGCTCTGGGGGGGAGGGGAGAGGAGTGAGGGCATAGCATGCTCAGGGGAGGGGGCGAAACTGGGGAGGGGAGGGAAGAGGTGGGGCCCTGGAGGAAGGGGTGGAGTGAGGGAGGGGCCTACACAGAGCCAGGGGTGAGCACTCCCATCAGATTAGAAACTCAGTGCCTGTGTCCCAGGCCCCGCACACATCTACGGGGACAGCCCTGCATCCAGAGATTGGGTACAATAAGCCCTGCAGCATCATAGAGAGCCCTCTCACTGTCAGGGCTACAGAGAGCTCCCAGCATGACCACAGGGCCGGTGACATCCAGTCACCCAGCTTAGACAGCTCCCTGCATAGTGTGCTAGCTTCATGTATCACATTCTCAGGCACCTATCTCTCCCCCATTCATTGTATCGGGATCCTCATTGCCTAACGTGGGCTTTGTGGATCAGTGTTGTTCCTGTGATTTTTCTAGACATCTAAAAGTCATAATGCCTAAGTTCTTTTGTGGATCCAGGCCTAAGGCTAAAGTGAAAAGGACAATTTTAAGACAATCTGGTGGCTCAGCTAGTAGGAAAATCTTCCAGCTATATAGAGTAGCACCAATAAAAGACCATCGGAGAAGACAAAGAGGAGGACAAGAACAGAAGCACAAAGTAGGTTGGGAAGGTCAGAGAGTCCACTGAGAACTTTGAAAAGTAGGAGGAAAACTTGATTTGGAAATGGCTAAAATGCCAAGGAGGTGTAAGGAAAGTGGATGATAAGGTCCAGGCCCTTGAGCAGTGTCCGTAGACATCAGTATTTTGGAGCCCTTGACATGTAGAGTGTAAGAACTTATGAAGACCTTAGCAGAGGATGACTAATAGTCAAAATGAGAAGTGCTTGAGGCATGAAAATGGATAAGCATTTTAGCAGACACAGGGGCAATGCAAGAATAAATTCTAGAAAGGTTTCAAAGATGGTGACAGAAAATGAGGATGTGGGAGGAAAGTATGTTCAGACTTAAGGAGGAATCTAGGGTCATCCTAATAATAGGTGAGCTTGGGAGCACAGTTAATGTCTGAGATAATGCACCTGAAATATTTTGTTTCTCTATATCAATAAATAAAACATGCTGAGATGAAATACTATGGGCTGAATGGTTACATCGACTCTGGGGTACAGAGAGTCACAAAAATATGCTAATTTTGTAATGTGAGCCTGAAAGTAGTGAAAAAGGAGAGTAGAACCTATAGACAGCCAGACAGGCACTGAAAAGCATTGAGGTTTGGTGTGGGGAATCATTGGGCTGGAGAGAGAGAGAGAGACTGATTCTTTATATATGTGGATGACCCAGGTTCCAGTCCCCTTCCTCCAACAAATATTTAATTATTTCTACCCAGTGAAACAACTTCAACAGGAGAAACTGAGCAAAAGCTGCTCCAGAATACCCCAATACTCAGTGATTAGGGCACTCTCCTAGATGGTGAGACCCAAATTAAAATATCTGCTCCCTATCAAGCAGCCTCGGGGAAGTGAACCTGAGTGTCCCACATGCTGGTCAAGTGCTCTACACTGGGCTAAAGGTTATAAGGGGGCACTGCCTCCTTTTTTACCTTGAAAAATGACTGATTTGGATTATGTGTCTCACTCCTGGAGAGGGATCATGGCTATAGAGGTTGGCATCTAACTCCCTTTGACAGGCAGGGCCTAGGGCACACACCTCTCCTTGACATTTCCTACTGGCTGGTGTAGGGGCTCCCCACTTAGCTTTCTGACTTCTGTGAATCCCATTTGTAGGTGACTAACTAACCCCAGGCATTGTGTGCAGATCCTGGGCACCTAACTCAGGGTTGTGCATTCCACTAATGTATAGAGTGTTAAAAAGTTAGGCTCAGCAATGCAGCACATAAGTCCCCCTTGTGAATGCCCAGACCTCTTTCACCACCACTCACCCACTACTCTGACAAATGGTTAAGATATTCTTCAGTGTTACTTTTTCCTCTTCCATGTAGAATGGGAGGAATACCAGCAAGAACAGCTGCGGGATGTGTGCATTGAAGAGACAACACTGAAAACACAGGATGAGGGAACATCAGAAACTGTGGAGAATCTGTGGGAGAATGGAGGTACAGCAAAGTTCTATATGAAATAACTGTGTTCAGTAGGTTCCAGATACTGGCTGGAATTGATTGCAATTCAATGTAAGTTGTAGCACAATTTAATGGATTGATAAAAGTAAAGGTATGATGTATTTTTTGTTCAGGACCATTTCTGCAAAAGTAGGATGAGCTAACAGGAGAGTGATGAGTTATCCAGACACAAAAGGTATAGATGTTAGTGAAAACAAAAGACTGATCAATTAGTCTGATGAAACAGGGATGAGCCTGTTGTACATATTGACATAAATGTTACCTAGTAACAACTACAAATATAAAAGGTTGAGACACTTCAATAGGTGTAAATATACTTGCAATTTGTCTGGCACTTCCTTGGTTAAACCTTTGTCAAAACCTTCTCAAGAGGTGTGGTGACCAGGTCCACCTATAAGCAATTCAGCATTCCTCTGCAGAACTGTTTAATACAAGACTGTAACGGTATCAGGGTTAATGATCTTTAAAAATTAGAGTGACCCTTTTACTATTAATTAACTACAGGTGTTTAGGTAGAAATGGTGAAGGTTTGTGCCACAGAGCTACGGCCTGTTCTTACAGACTAAATCTTACTTTCATGTAGCCTAGTATGTGCAAGATCCAGAGCACAGAATAAATAAATACAGTATGATCAGTGTATTTTTAAGCTAAAATGTCAATCTTTGCTTTAGATGTTGTCAAGGTTCCTCCCCCACTCTGAACTCTAGGGTACAGATGTGGGGACCTGCATGAAAAACCTCCTAAGCTTATCTTTACCAGCTTAGGTCAAAACTTCCCCAAGGTACAAAATATTACCCCCGTTATCCTTGGAATGGCCGCTACCACCACCAAACTAATACTGGTTACTGGGGAAGAGCTGTTTGGACGCGTCCTTCCCCCCAAAATACGTCCCAAAACCTTGCACCCCACTTCCTGGACAAGGTTTGGTAAAAAGCCTCACCAATTTGTCGAGGTGACTACAGACCCAGACCCTTGGATCTTAAGAACAATGAACAATCCTCCCAACACTTGCACCCCCCCTTTCCTGGGAAATGTTGGATAAAAAGCCTCACCAATTTGCATAGGTGACCACAAACCCAAACCCTTGGATCTGAGAACAATGAAAAAGCATTCAGTGTTTTACAAGAAGACTTTTAATAAAAAATAGAAGTAAATAGAAATAAAGAAATTCCCCCTGTAAAATCAGGATGGTATATATCTTACAGGGTAATTAGATTCAAAAACATAGAGAACCCCTCTAGGCAAAACCTTAAGTTACAAAAAAGATACACAGACAGAAATAGTTATTCTTTTCAGCACAATTCTTTTCTCAGCCATTTAAAGAAATCATAATCTAACACATACCTAGCTAGATTACTTACTAAAAGTTCTAAGACTCCATTCCTGTTCTGTCCCCGGCCAAAACGACTACAGACAGAGCCACAAAAACCTTTGTTTCTCTCCCTCCTCCCAGCTTTTGAAAGTATCTTGTCTCCTTATTGGTCATTTTGGTCAGGTGCCAGCGAGGTTACCTTTAGCTTCTTAACCCTTTACAGGTGAGAGGAGCTTTCCCCTGGCCAGGAGGGATTTCAAAGGGGTTTACCCTTCCCTTTATATTTATGACACGCCCCCCAAATCTCAGCTAGGGTGAAACACTGGCTGGGATTTCTTCCTGGAGCTCTAGGAAAACAGAGTTAATAAGACACATGCATCTCTAAATATACTACCAAGTACATAAAGACTAACAATATTTTCCACATCTCAAGGACGATTTTAACCAGTTGATTCTGGGAAACTTTCACGGGAGAGTGCATCAGCCACTTTGTTAGAAGCTCCTGAGATGTGTTGGATGTCGAAATCAAAATCTTGGAGAGCTAAACTCCACCGAAGAAGTTTTTTGTTAGTTTCTTTGACAGTGTGAAGCCACTTTAGTGCAGCATGGTCGGTTTGCAGGTGGAAACGCCGTCCCCAAACATATGGGCGTAGCTTTTCCAGAGCGTAGACAATGGCATAACATTCTTTTTCAGTGACTGACCAGTTGCTTTCCCTCTCAGACAGTTTTTTGCTGAGAAACACTACAGGGTGGAATTCTTGATCAGGTCCTTTCTGCATTAAAACTGCTCCCACACCACGCTCGGATGCATCTGTGGTTACTAGGAACGGTTTGTCAAAGTCTGGGGCCCTTAGTACAGGGTCAGACATGAGTGTCGCTTTAAGCTTGTTAAAGGCCTTCTGACACTTTCCGGTCCACTGAACAGCATTTGGCTGTTTCTTTTTGGTTAGGTCTGTCAGTGGGGCAGCGATTTGGCTGTAGTGCGGTACAAATCGTCTGTAATAACCGGCCAAGCCTAAGAAGGATTGAACCTGTTTCTTTGACTTTGGGACAGGCCACTTTTGGATAGCATCCACTTTGGCCTGTAGGGGGCTGATAGTTCCTTGACCCACCTGGTGTCCAAGGTAAGTCACTCTGTTTAGGCCTATTTGACACTTCTTAGCCTTAACAGTTAGTCCTGCCTCCCTTATGCGCTCAAGGACTTTTTGTAGATGTTCCAGGTGGTCTGCCCAGGAATCCGAAAATATGGCCACATCGTCAAGGTAGGCGACTGCATATTCTCCTAATCCCGCTAGGAGACCATCTACAAGTCTTTGGAAAGTGGCGGGTGCATTTCGCAGCCCGAAAGGGAGTACATTAAATTCATACAGCCCGAGATGTGTGATGAAGGCTGACCTTTCCTTGGCAGATTCATCTAGCGGTACCTGCCAGTACCCCTTGGTTAAGTCCAAGGTAGAGATGAACTGGGCCCTTCCCAGTTTCTCTAATAGTTCATCTGTGCGTGGCATGGGATAGTTGTCTGGGCGAGTTACAGCATTTAGCTTACGGTAGTCCACGCAAAAACGTATTTCCCCATCTGGTTTGGGAACTAGAACCACTGGAGATGCCCATGCACTTTCAGAGGGGCGGATTACACCCATCTGTAACATATCCTGGATCTCCCGTTCTATAGCAGTTTTAGCTTGAGGAGACACCCGGTAAGGTTGGACCCTAATTGGGTGAGCATTACCTGTGTCAATGGAGTGGTATGCCCGTTCAGTCAGTCCTGGGGTGGCTGAGAACGTTGGCGCGTAGCTAGTGCACAGCTCCTGGATCTGCTGTCGCTGCATACGCCCAAGGGTCATGGAGAGGTTCACCTCTTCCACACCACCACCACATTTCCCTTCGTAGTAGACACCTTCAGGCCACTCAGCGTCGTCTCCTCCCTGGGCTGTAAACTGACAAACCTTTAATTCTCTGGAATAAAAGGGCTTTAGAGAATTAATATGATACACCTTAGGCTTTCGGTTGGAGGTGGGGAATGCTATGAGATAATTAACAGCTCCCAGGCGCTCCTGGACCACGAATGGCCCTTCCCACGATGCTTCCATTTTATGGGCCTGGAGCGCCTTTAAGACCATGACCTGGTCTCCTACTTTGAAGGAACGCTCTCTGGCATGTTTATCATACCAGGCTTTTTGCTCTTTTTGAGCATCCTGTAAGTTTCCTCTAGCAAGGGCTAAAGAGGTTCGGAGGGTGTTTTGTAGGTTGGTTACAAAGTCCAGAATGTTAGTTCCTGGAGAAGGTGTAAATCCCTCCCATTGCTGCTTCACCAACTGCAATGGCCCCTTAACCTCACGGCCATATACAAGTTCAAATGGGGAAAACCCTAAACTGGGATGTGGTACAGCTCTGTAGGCAAAGAGCAACTGCTGCAATACTAGGTCCCAATCATTGGAGTGCTCATTTACGAATTTACGTATCATGGCCCCCAAAGTTCCATTAAACTTCTCCACCATGCCATTTGTCTGATGATGGTAAGGAGTGGCAACCAAGTGATTTACCCCATGAGCTTCCCAAAGGTTTTTCATAGTTCCTGCCAGGAAATTAGTCCCTGCATCTGTGAGGATGTCGGAGGGCCAACCTACCCTGGCAAAAATGTCTGCTAGTGCCTGGCACACACTTTTAGCCCTGGAGTTGCTTAGAGCTACTGCTTCCGGCCATCGGGTGGCAAAATCCATGAAAGTCAGTATGTACTGCTTTCCTCTGGGTGTCTTTTTCGGAAAAGGACCCAGAATATCCACAGCTACTCGCTGAAATGGAACTTCAATGATGGGGAGTGGCTGGAGAGGAGCTTTGACCTGGTCTTGGGGTTTTCCCACTCTTTGGCACACCTCACAAGACTGGACATAGGTAGAAACATCCTTGCCCATTCCCTCCCAGTGGAATGACCCCCCCAAACGGTCTTTGGCCCTGTTCACCCCAGCATGGCCACTAGGGTGATCATGGGCTAAGCTCAAGAGCTTGGCCCGGTATTTAGTTGGAACTACCAACTGTCTCTGAGGATGCCAGTCTTCCTGGTGTCCCCCAGAAAGAGTTTCCTTGTATAAAAGTCCTCTTTCTACAACAAACCTGGATCGATTAGAAGAGCTGAGAGGCGGTGGGTTGCTCCGTGCCGCCGTCCAAGCTCTCTGGAGGCTTTCATCTGCTTCCTGTTCGGTCTGGAACTGTTCCCTTGATGCTGGAGACATCAGTTCCTCATGGGATTGTGGACCTAGGCTTGGTCCCTCTGGAAGCGATATAGGGGATGGAGCTGTTTCTGTTGACTGTGAACCGCTCTCCGCTGGTGCACTATGTTGGGATTCAGGCTCCGGCTGAGCCTCTTGTGTAGGGTTATCGGCTGCTGCCAGTTCAGGTTCGGTGGGGCCCTCTGGTGTTGCGGTTGCAAGTACTGGATTCAGTGCTGACACGGGGTCTGGTGTTGGTTGTTTGGCTGGTTCCGGTTCTGGGACTGGTTCCATCTGGGTCTCTGGGACTGGATCCACTACTGCTGTTGCAGACATTGGCCTGGGGTCCAGGTCCATCACCTCTGACTGGGTCCTGATAGAAGTTTCCGGAACAGAGCTAGGCCTCACGGCTTGTTTAGCCTGGTTGCGGGTGACCATTCCCACCCTCTTGGCCTGCTTCACATGATTGGCCAAGTCTTCCCCCAACAGCATGGGGATGGGATAATCATCATAGACTGCAAAAGTCCACATTCCTGACCAGCCCTTGTACTGGACAGGCAACTTGGCTGTAGGCAAATTGAAAGAGTTGGACTTGAAGGGTTGAATCGTCACTTGGATCTCTGGGTTGATTAAATTGGGGTCCACTAAGGAAGCATGGATAGCTGACACTTGTGCTCCGGTGTCCCTCCACGCGGTGACCTTCTTCCCACCCACACTCACAGTTTCCCTCCGCTCCAAGGGTATCTGGGAGGTATCTGGGCCTGTGGACCTCTGGTGTGATTCCGGTGCAATGAACTGTAATCTGTTGGGGTTCTTGGGGCAGTTGGCCTTTACATGCCCCAGCTCGTTACACTTAAAACATCGTCCAGCTGACGGGTCACTGGGGCGAGGAGGGTTGCTGGAGAACGGGGTGGTGGGACGATAAGGGGTCTGGAGGGTTCTTTGGGAGGTAGGTGGGGCTTTGGGCGGCCCCCGGTAATAGGGTGTGGTCTGGGGTGGTCCCTTCTGGTCTCCGCTCCAACTGCGACCAGTTTTCTTCTTCTCTGCCACCTCCACCCATCTGGCTCCAATCTCTCCTGCCTCAATTACAGTTTTGGGTTTCCCATCTAGGATGTATCTTTCTATTTCCTCAGGAACACCCTCTAAGAATTGTTCCATTTGCATTAGGAAGGGCAAATTTACTGGAGATTCAACACTTGCTCCTGATATCCAGGCATCCCAATGTTTTACAATGTGGTAGGCATGTCGGGTAAATGACATGTCTGGTTTCCACCTTAGGGCTCTGAACCTCCGACGAGACTGCTCGGGTGTTATCCCCATTCTGACTCTCGCCTTGGATTTAAACAGTTCATACTTGTTCATGTGTTCTTTAGGCATTTCAGCTGCCACCTCAGCTAAGGGTCCACTGAGCTGCGGCCTCAGCTCTACCATGTATTGGTCAGTAGAGATGTTGTACCCAAGGCAGGCCCTTTCGAAGTTTTCTAAGAAGGCCTCAGTATCATCACCTGCCTTGTAGGTGGGGAACTTTCTGGGATGGGAAGTGGTACCTGGAGAAGGATTGCTAGGGTTTGTTGGTATATTCTGCTGGGCCTTTATCCTCTCCATCTCCTCCACATGCTTCCTCTCTTTTTCCTTCTCCTCCTCCACATGCTTCCTCTCTTTTTCCCTCTCCTCCTCCACATGCTTCCTTGCCTCCATTTCCCTCTTGTGGGCAGCCTCTTGGTGTTGTTCTGCCTCCCTTTCTTGTTCCTTCTTCAGCTGCATGAGTTCTATCTGTCTTTCATGTTCCCTTTGTTTTTCCTCAGCCTGAAATTTGGCTAATTCCAGCTGTAGTCGAGCTGAGGATTTGGCCATTCTAACCTCTCTGTTTTTAACTAACTTTACACCCGAGGTTTAGAAATAAACAAACAAAACTTGGCTGTAAAATTTTGCTGTGCTGGAATAGAATACCTATTCTCTGATAGTGATTGTCAGCCTACAGAAAAAGACAATTCCCTTGTCTCTGCTCTGGGCCCAAATTAAAGCAAAAACCCTCCAACTACTTGGAAACCTGCTTACCCAGCCCAAAGAAGAAAAAAATTTCTTTTCAAACCTGTGCTCCTTGTAAAACAAAAAAAAAAATCAAAATCCTAAAAAAACCCTGCCACTTTTGTCTCCAGGCAAATGGGTAGAGCACACACCCCCTATTTACTTTTAGGAAGAAAAGAAAAAAAAAAAAACCTCTGGGTTGGAAGACTGTGAATTTCCCTGCAGGAGTTAAGTACCCTGCCTCCAGGCAAGAAAACCTGCAATTCACAAGATAATCCCCTTTTGTCTCTGCTTGGCCACAAAGCAGAGAGAAACCAAGCTGCTTTCAGTTTCAAAGCTGCCTTCTGGACTTCCTAAAAATTCCTTTTTAAAATCTGTATTTCTAGTTCAAAAAATCTCAACTGGATCTCAAAATGATTTCAGGTTAATCCCACCACTGTGCCACCATGTCAAGGTTCCTCCCCCACTCTGAACTCTAGGGTACAGATGTGGGGACCTGCATGAAAAACCTCCTAAGCTTATCTTTACCAGCTTAGGTCAAAACTTCCCCAAGGTACAAAATATTACCCCCGTTATCCTTGGAATGGCCGCTACCACCACCAAACTAATACTGGTTACTGGGGAAGAGCTGTTTGGACGCGTCCTTCCCCCCAAAATACGTCCCAAAACCTTGCACCCCACTTCCTGGACAAGGTTTGGTAAAAAGCCTCACCAATTTGTCTTGGTGACTACAGACCCAGACCCTTGGATCTTAAGAACAATGAACAATCCTCCCAACACTTGCACCCCCCCTTTCCTGGGAAATGTTGGATAAAAAGCCTCACCAATTTGCATAGGTGACCACAAACCCAAACCCTTGGATCTGAGAACAATGAAAAAGCATTCAGTGTTTTACAAGAAGACTTTTAATAAAAAATAGAAGTAAATAAAAATAAAGAAATTCCCCCTGTAAAATCAGGATGGTATATATCTTACAGGGTAATTAGATTCAAAAACATAGAGAACCCCTCTAGGCAAAACCTTAAGTTACAAAAAAGATACACAGACAGAAATAGTTATTCTTTTCAGCACAATTCTTTTCTCAGCCATTTAAAGAAATCATAATCTAACACATACCTAGCTAGATTACTTACTAAAAGTTCTAAGACTCCATTCCTGTTCTGTCCCCGGCCAAAACGACTACAAACAGAGCCACAAAAACCTTTGTTTCTCTCCCTCCTCCCAGCTTTTGAAAGTATCTTGTCTCCTTATTGGTCATTTTGGTCAGGTGCCAGCGAGGTTACCTTTAGCTTCTTAACCCTTTACAGGTGAGAGGAGCTTTCCCCTGGCCAGGAGGGATTTCAAAGGGGTTTACCCTTCCCTTTATATTTATGACAGATGTGAACAGAAATTTTAAGTTTGAAAAAACACACTACTCATACATCATATAATAGATTCTAATTTCTGGTAGTATTAGCAGCAACATCAAGGCTTCCTTTCATGCAAAGCTTATGTAGGTTATAAGGGATGCATTAACCAATGGGCACACAAACACTGACTAACGACATTAAAAGTTTTGATTTGCATTAGTATTTAGTGTTCTGGCATAGCAAGGAAGGAGTGAGTATGTGTGGGGGGATCACCTTATTCTCATTTTCACTGAGATGCATGTCATAAATATAAAGGGAAGGGTAACCACCTTTCTGTAAACAGTGCTATAAAATCCCTTCTGGCCATAGGCAAAACCCTTTCACCTGTAAAGGGTTAAGAAGCTAAGATAACCTCAGTGGCACCTGACCCAAAATGACCAATGAGGGGACAAGATACTTTCAAATCTGGAGGGGTGGGGAACAAAAGGTTTTGTCTGTCTGTCTGATGCTTTTGCCGGGAACAGATCAGAAATGCAAGCCTTCCCACTCCTGTAAAGTTAGTAAGTAATCTAGCTAGAAAATGCATTAGATTTTCTTTTGTTTAATGGCTGGTAAAATAAGCTGTGCTGGAGGGAATGTATATACCTGTTTTTGTGTCTTTTTATAACTTAAGGTTTTGCCTAGAGGGATTCTCTATGTTTTTAATCTGATTACCCTGTAAGGTATTTATCATCCTGATTTTACAGAGGTGATTCTTTTACCTTTTCTTTAACTAAAATTCTTCTTTTAAGAACCTGATTGATTTTTCATTGTTCTTAAGATTCAAGGGTTTGGGTCTGTGTTCACCTGTACCAGTTGGTGAGGATTATTATCAAGCCTTCCCCAGGAAAGGGGGTGTAGGGCTTGGGGGGATATTTTGGGGGAAGATGTCTCCAAATGGTCTCTTTCCCCATTCTTTGTTTAAAATGCTTTGTGGTGGCAGCATACTGTTCAAGGACAAGGCAAAGTTTGTACCTTGGGGAAGTTTTTAACTTAAGCTGGTAAGAATAAGCGTAGGGGGTCTTTCATGCAGGTCCCCACATCTGTACCCTTGAGTTCAGAGTGGGGAAGGAACCTTGACAATGCAGAGTTCATGTCTTTCAACAAACCACCTAATCTGTTGTGGAGGGAATTATCTTTTTCTAAAGGTGCTCCATTAATTTGCCAGGTGAAAGAGGACCTAAATGACCTTATGGAGATTTTTTTCAGATTGTCAGATCTTTCTGTGATATTGCAAGATGTCAACATTGGTGCTATTAAGAAGATGCATCTGCCACAAACAGATATTGTCATACGGTAAATAAGGAGATTGATGCATCTTTGTTAAGTAGAAGAATGGGTGACATTAATCACCAGATATTAAAATACAGCTGGTATCACTAGTCATACTGCCTGCATGGCGTATAATTAAATTGCAAATGTCATGATGTCTTCCTAGAAAACTTCTGGGATTTTTTAATTATTATTATATTTTATAATTTCACTTTCTGATTTGTGTTTAAGAATTTTATAAAAGCTCTCCATTCTTATGCTCTTGCAGTGGAGGGAGAAGTGAAATCATTGTATTAAATCTGCTCTATCCTATAACTTTAGTTTCCCGTTATCTTTTTTAGTGAACCAGATTTCCTTACGATTACTCTCTCTTGCGAGATTTATCCCTAAATGATACAGTGCTTGTTCATGACACTAGTCTTACTAGGTTAGGCCCAGCATAATCTCTGATCATGAGCAGTAGATGGTGTAAGTTGCCAGGGTGTGGGTGTCCTACCTAATGGGTGGAAAAGGACTTTGACTGGTGGTTGTGGTGGCAGTTTGGAGCACTGGTGAGCATAGGTCCAAGAAGCAGGTACCAGTCCAAGGATGAAGCCGGAGTCAGGATCTAAGAGCCATGCCATAAGGTTAGAACCAGAGTCAGGATTCAGAACATGCTGTTAGCCCCCTGCAGCCCCACTGTCAGCACTGCTCTAACCCTAACCCTAACCCCAACCTTATCCCCTCCTTAATTTCCCGCAACTGTAAAAATAAAAGTAGTTAAAAGTAATTACAAAATTTTAAAAATAAAAAGCTATATTAATCGTTGAAATTGCAAATAAAAAAGAGAGAGAAAAAAAGAAAAAAAGAATTGGCCCAGTTCCAGTCCCTCCTCTCTGCCTGATGAGTAAGGATTGAATAGAGATCTGCTACCAAAAGTTCCTTGTCCAAGTTTTGCTTCACTGGAGTCCGTTTCTGGGAGAAAAAGTAACTGGGTGAGACCTGCAAGCTGGTAAAGGACTGAGCCTGCTGAAACGTCTGAAGCATCAGTTTCAATGATGAAGGCCTCAGTGTGTCTGAGTGGACTAGGATGGGGGGCAGATGTGAAGGTTCTTTTCAGGTCATTGAATGCAGCCTGCACACTGGCAGACCAGGCGAATCTGACCCCCTTCTTGAGGAGGGACTTTAAGGGGGCAACCAGGCTGGAAAAGTCTTCAAGAATCACTTGTAAACATTTGCAGAGCACAGGAATTGCTATACCCCATGCATATCTGAGAGCGCCTTCCATGCTGTGATTGCCACTACCTTGCAGGGGCCCATGGTGAGCCCTGCCGGGGAAGTGATGTAACTCAGGAACTCCACTGTGTCCATGTCAAAGTCTCACTTTTTGGGCTAGACATAAAGTTGATCCTAGCAAAACCAATCTAGAATAATAGGTATGTGGTGGTCATGGAGCTCTGGTTCTCAGAGAAGATGAGAATGTTGTCTAGATAGATGACCACTAACTGATCAAGAATATCCCTGAAGATGCCGTTCATAAAGTGTTGGAAGGTAGTGGCTCTGGAACAATTTGTATAGTGACCTTTAGTCTTTAAAGGTTTTGGTCTAGAGAAATAAACACAAATAATTTTGTTACTCAGGACATCTGACTCAGGACATCTGTCTTTGGGGAAATATCTAATTCACTAAGGAAATTTAAGTGGCTTCCTACAAACATAAGAATTCTGCAGATAATATTACAAATATTGAAGATACTGTAATTAAAATAAACCATCTCTATATGAAAACAATAGGTGGAGAACTTTCAGAAAGACAAGCACTTTAGTGTGGAGAAGAATTAAATGATCTGTAAATATGAAGTGATACAAGTTAGAAGGATAACTAGGAGCAAATATGACAGGTTTCAGAGTAACAGCCGTGTTAGTCTGTATTCGCAAAAAGAAAAGGAGTAGAGTAGGGGCGTTAGGGGATGAGAGCTGAGGAAGCGTTGTTCTAAGTCAGCCATAAAAATGTTGGCATACTGTGGGGCCATGCGGGTACCCATAGCAGTGCCGCTGATTTGAAGGTATACATTGTGCTGGAAATGGCCCATCTTGATTATCATACACATTGTAAGGAGAGTGATCACCTTATACAAGCTATTACCAACAGGAGAGTGGGTTTGGGGGATGGGGGTGGGGAGAAGGCCCACCTTGATTATCATACACATTGTAAGGAGAGTGATCACTTTAGATAAGCTATTACCAGCAGGAGAGTGGGGTGGGGGAGAGAAAACCTTTTGTAGTGATAAACACCCATTATTTCATGGTCTGTGTGTATAAAAGCATCTTCTCTATTTTCCACAATATGCATCTGATGAAGTGAGCTGTAGCTCATGAAAGCTTATGCTCAAATAAATTGGTTAGTCTCTAAGGTGCCACAAGTACTCCTTTTCTTTTTAGGAGCAAATATATACATATTTACTGTTTAAACTACAAAAAATACCCTAAACTAACAATAAAAGTTTATTCAAAAAGACTGAAGTGATGATAAGGAAAATTGGTGCACTAAAAAGATAATGGGAGAACTGGAGTCCTAGGACAAGGATATCGCTGATTTAGTAAACTGATTTTGCTTCTCCCATCATTGTAAAGGCATAAGAATAGAATCAGTTTGGGGGAACAATTTTGGTAGGATTGAACACTTCGAAGGGCATAACTCATTAGGCAAGGAAGATTTCACAGAAGGAAACCTCACGTAATCTTTACAGTGCTAATCCCAAGCCCTCTAAACTGAGGGCCTAATGGGGGCTAAACTAGTTTCCACAATATCTTTCATATCCCCTTCCCCCCAGCAGGAGCCTCTAACTCTTCCTTCCTGCTTGCTCCCTCCTGGAGTAAAATAATCCCTCTCCCTTAACCCTGCTGTCTGTGACAGCTTGTGCTGACTCCAATCCCTTCTTTTTGTGGCTCATGTTTTCTCTATTCCTCACATCCTTTGTCTGCCAACCTCATCTTATTCTTCTCACATGCTCTTCTCCCAAGAATCTTGACCTCCCAAGAGCCAGAAATCTTCCTGGCGTAAGAACCATACTCTACAAAAATGGTCAATATGTGAAGATCAGCCAGTTTCCTGTGAGTTCGTTAGTTAGTGGGAGTTCTTTAGAGATGTTACATGATATATCCAATAGGATATATCCTATTCGATGAACTGGATGAGCCTGTCAAATATAAGATATACTGTTAGAGTCAACTGAGATGTAATACACAGTGATGCTACCAGATTCAGAGAGACTTGAATCTTTTAGGAGACGGGGATTAATAAATTTTTGCTTTTACTGTGAACACATGTAAATAACCACCTGCATGCTACTGAAAGTATCTGGTGCATGGGGGGTGTTGGGGAAAAACCCTTTTATCTGTTTTAAATATATTACCTTTCATTTTTATTAGCAGTCATCTTGCTGTTGTATTATGAGTGGGCATAAGTCCCCGTGCTGAACTGACTTTCTCTGAGTGTTTTATATAGCTGTATCCTGTTCCCTCTTATTTGTTTCCTTTTAGGGCTGTCAAGCGATTTTTAAAAAAAATTAATTGTGATTAATCGCGCTGTTAAACAACAATAGACTACCATTTATTTTAAATATTTTTGGATGTTTACTACATTTTCAAATACATTAATTTCAGTTACAATGCAGAATACAAAGTGTACAATGATCACTTTATATTTATTTTTGATTACAAATATTTGCACTGTAAAAAACAAAAACATTGTATTTTTCAGTTCACCTCATACAAGTACTGTAGTGCAATCTCTTTATCATGAAAGTCGAACTTACAAATGTAGAATTATGTACAAAAAAAACCTGCACTCAAAAATAAAACAATGTAAAACTTCAGAGCCTACAAGTCCACTCAGTCCTACTTCTTGGTCAGTCAATCACTCAGACAAGCAAGGATGGTTACAATTTGCAGGAGATAATGCTTCCTGCTTCTTGTTTACAATGTCACCTGAAAGTGAGAACAGGCTTTTGAATGGCACTGTTGTAGCTGTTGCAAGATATTTAGGTGCCAGATGCGCTAAAGATTCATATGTCCCTTCATGCTTCAACCACCATTCCAGAGGACATGCTTACATGCAAATGATGGGTTCTGCTTGATAATAATCCAGAGCAGTGCGGAGCGACGCACGTTCATTTTCATCATGTGAGTCAGGTGCCACCAGCAGAAGGTTGATTTTCTTTTTTGGTGGTTTGAGTTCTGTAGTTTCCGCCTCCGAGTGTTGCTCTTTTAAGATTTAAAGAATGCTCCACCCCTCGTCCCTCTCAGATTTTGGATGGCACTTCAGATTCTTAAACCTTGGGTCGAGTGCTGTAGCTATTTTTAGAAATCTTACATTGGTACCTTCTTTGTTGTGAAAGTGTTCTTAAAACGAACATGTGCTGGGTCATCATCCAAGACTGCTATAACATAAAATATATGCAGAATGCGGGTAAAACAGAGCAGGAGACATACAATTCTCCCCCCAAGGAGTACAGTCACAAATTTAATTGATGCATTATTTTTTTAACAAGCATGATCAGCATAGAAGCATGTCCTCTGGAATGGTGGCCGAAGCATGAAGGGACATACGAATGTTTAGCATATCTGGCATGTAAATACCTTGCAACGTCAGCTACACAAGTGCCATGCAAATGCCTGTTCTCACTTTCAGGTGACATTGTAAATAAAAACCAGGCAGCAGTATCTCCTGTCAATGTAAAGAAACTTGTTTGTCTTAGCGATTGGCAGAATAAGAAGTAGGACTGAGCGGACTTGTAGGCTCTAAAGTTTTACACTGTTTTGTTTTTGAGTGCAGTTATATAACAAACAAAAAATCTGCACTTGTAAGTTACACTTTCATGATAAAGAGATTACACTATAATACTTGTATGAGGTAAATTGAAAAATAGTATTTATTTTGTTTATCATTTTTACAGTGCATATATTTGTAATAAAAAATAATATAAAGTGAGCACTGTGCACTTTGTATTCTGTGTTGTAATTGAAATCAATATTGAAAATGTAGAAAAGCATCCAAAAATATATAATACATTTCAATTGGTATTCTATTATTATAAGTGCGATTAATGGCAATTCATATTTTTTAGTTTATCGCATGAGTTAACTGCAATTAATTGACAGCCCTATTTCCTTCATAAACTAAACAGTCTCTATTTTTGTGGTATCTTCTCACATGGAAGTCTTTCCTTGCCTCTAATCATTTTTATTGCACATTTCTAGGAAGAATGAAGTACATTTACATGAGAAAAAGTACCCTGTCCTTTACTATATGGAGCTATTCCTTCCAGAAAATTACCATCTGCTGAAATAGCAAAAGCAAAATTGGATTTTTTCCTACTACACTTTTTAGAAGCCACTTCAAGTTCAAACCCATATATTTAAGTCGATTCATTTCAGCATCATTCGGTAGCAACCTTAATCTATTACTTCCATTCACTATAAGTAAGTGATTACCTTTGCATAATAAAACCATAAATCATGCAGATGAAATTCCTTCGTAATAAGGGGAATCTATAATAGGTTTTAGGAAGTAATTTAATCTCTTTGGTAATTAATAAATGCCTTAGATGGCAGCAACTACTTTGATGAACTGTCTTATATTTTAAGAATAGAAAAATATGTAGAACACAAGAACAGCCATACTGAGTCAGACCAATGGTCTATCTAGCCCAATATCCTGTCTTCCAACAGTGGCTGTGCCAGATGCTTCAGAGGGAGTGAACAGAACTGAGCAATTCCCAGTGATCCGTCCCCTGTCACCCCGTCTCAGTATCTGGCAGTCAGAAATTTAGGGTTTATGTGGAAACCATTTTCTCACTTTACCCAGCTGAAATAATTTGTCAAGACTACAGAGCTCTAAATATACCCATATTATACAGTAACTGTCAAGTTTAAACAGCCAGACTTTCATCTAAAGTCAATATTGTTGCACCTGTGTAAGTCAGGTGAGAATTTGAATAACAGAGAGTATTCACTGGGTTAAATTCTGCCTTATTGTGCATCTGTGCATTGAAGTCAGTCGGTTTGCATGAGTAGAACCAAGAGCAGAGAGTTTTGAGGAGTTTGGTGTGGTGTTTTTTTGGTTCTCTCTTTCCCACTCCTTAATCTCCAAGAAACAGCAGGCAATGATTTCCTTACACTGGAGACTGTCTCCTGAAATTGCATGGGATTGTGTACTTGATTTTCTGTTTTGGCTACCAATCTTAAAGCAAAGATGTGTTAGATGTTTTTTGTAATTTGTACAATGTAACAGTCCAATATTCTTATAGCCCAAAATGGCTTCCAGTTTTCAGCCTCAAAGCACTGAACTTCAACTGACTTTAGGAAACAGTGAGTCAGTGGAGTTCTTTTTGTGCTTTTCCTGTGTTGGCATCAGTGCCTAGCACACATGCCAGTTAAAGAACTGGAAGCTCTTAGGCCTGGTTCCCCAAAGATACTTGGGTGCCCAAGTCCTTTTGACACCACTGTAACAAAACTTCTGCTCCGCTCCCACCTAACCCTGTACGTGCCTAAACTTACTTGACATCTAAGTTTTTGCAGTAAAAGTTCCCTATGTGCCTATGTTCCTGCCTCTGAGCATGAGCATTGCTGCCTCACTGTAGGTGCCTGGGTGCTTCTCTCCCACCTAAGCCCCAAAGTGATCCACAAACCAGGGAAAGATAGGCGCTCCTCTGCCTAATTCAGATGCACGGCCCAATCCGGTAGGCTCAGAAGCCCCATAATTCCACACAAAACACAGGGGGATGGCGGAGAAAGCCCTCCCCTTTATTACCTTTAGCCAGTGTTTAGAGTACTCATCTGGTTCAAGTCCCCATCTTTTCCTGGTGAGGAGAAGAGATCTGAATGGGGATCTGCCACCTCTCAGGTATGTGCTCTAACCACTGTGTTGTAGAGTGAATTTCACTCTCTTGGCCCAATTAATATTTAATTATTCAATTATTTATTTCAAGCGGAACAACTTCAACAGTACAGAACGAGGGAGATGCATATCAGAATATCTCACAGCTCAGTGGTGAGAGCACTTACCATAGAGGTGGCAGATCCCTGTTCAAATCCCTTCTCCTCAGGCAGAGGGAGGAATTGAACAGGTACGTACCCTAACCACTGAGCTAACGGTAATAAGGGGAAGTCCTCTCTCCCCCTCACTGTCTGTTTTAGTGGCATTAGGTAGCACACCTATCAGATCAGACCCCACACAGAGTTGAGTGGATTGAGTGTCTAGGTTGCCCTGGTTCACGAATCACTAGAGGAGATAGACACCTGCCTGCAACCTGGATTTAGTCACCTATCTCCATGAGAGAGACAGGGCTTAGGGTCAGAGAAGGATTAAGGTCTCCTGGGGCCCTAGGCCAGAGGAAGTGGGGGGGGCCCCAGCACTGGAACCCTGGTCTTGCCCTACCCTTTCTACCTGCAGACTCACCCACAGCCCCACCCCATTCTGCCCCTTCCCCTGCTGCCCCTCCCTGTTCTACCCATGGCCCCACCCCATTCCATCCCTTTCTCCTGCCCCCGTTCTGCTCAATTTGGCTCAATTGCACTGGTATAAGTCCAGAGTTACTCTACTGGTTTCAGTCATATTACCTCAGATTTATACTGGTGTAATTGATACAGAATGTGGCCCATCTGTGTGGTCCCCCAAATGATAAACATTTACATTATTTTGACACAGTTAAAAATGATAGAAATCATAGTATGCTGGGGGAGGGGGCAGTTAACAACTAAATGTTAATTTCTGTCTTGTTGGCATTGAAAATGCCAAGATTGCAAGCAAACTCTGAGCACTTTTTATTTCTCTCTAAAGCTTAGTATTTTTGCATTTAAAAGGTGAGCCAATTCTGGTTTTCTTGTTATCAGAATTCTAAATTAAAAATGGTTTCAAAAGTGAGTGAAGTAATTCCTATAAGCATAGCATGTAGAGTTGGATCTTACCAGTTTGCTGCATACAGAACTTTTATTGAAATTATTTTCAAAGGAAATGAAGCCTCATGGAATTATGGAGCTAGATGAGTGCAACTCAGAAACGTTAAGATTTCAAATCCTTTGGCCTGTCCTCCTTTCTGAAGATATGATATTTAGAAACCCCCGTTAGTAATTTACAGTAAGCATTAAGGGGCTTGATAATACTCCATTGAAGTCAACTGTAGTTTTCTCATTACCTTTGTGATGGTGGCAGAGCAGGTGTCAGCTCATGTCAGAGTCCCCCGGCCAATTCACTTGTGTATTAGTGTAGATCAAAGTGATTGTTAAATGTATAAGAGTGTATTTGGTGTTTAAACTTCATGAAAACTAGTGGGTTGTTACTTGCATTGTTTTCACTTATCTGTATCCCATTATAATGTAGGAGCAGACATTTACTTTGTGTGTACACCTGTAATTAAATAACCCAACAAACAAGCCATCAAACAAGAAAGAAGCCTTGTTTAAATAAAGGACTTTAACAGAAAAGTGCTAATTTCAAAGCAAGTGGTCATTGTGTGCGATGATCGGAGGTCACAATGCATTCCTCATTCTTGTCATCAAAGGAAAAGTGCACATAGGCAGTGACACTGTACGCTTGTTTTCTGTGAGAAGAAGCTGTAAGTATGGGTTCAAGGAAAGATCCTACATCTCTGGACTGTTTGGACTCTTACAGGGAAATGTACCAGATCCAAAGCAGAGGTCCCCAGGGACAATGTAGGTACCCTGAAAAGACTTTTGGGAAACTGGCAGTTTATTACACCACTGCCACCATCTGGAATGACAAACTGTGACTCACCTGTGCATATATTTTACCTGCTTGAACCTCTCAATAACTCTTATATTCTTTTCTTATCTAATAAACCTTTAGTTAGTTTACTATAGAATTGGTTGCCAACATTGTCTTTGGTGTAAGATCTAGAGTACCAGTTGGTTTGGGGAAATGACTGGTCTCTTGGGTCTGGAAGCAACCTGATGTGGTCTGATTTTGGTTTAAGTGACCTTTTATCACATAGTCCGGTTTGTCTGGATGGCAAGATAGACTGGAGATTCTATGGGGACTGTGTATGACTCCATAGTAAGACCGGTATAGTGATCCAGGAGTTCACATTTGTCACTGGCTTGGTGAAATCTAATTATGGTATTTTCTCTGTGTTTCTGACAATCTGCCCTGAGGTAGGCACTCACAGTTGTGAGCCACTCCAGACAGTGTGACAACCTTCAATAGGATCACGGTCAAACGCTAGTACTTTACTTTTACGTTTTGATTTTATGTTAAGTCGAAATAAATATTGTTCACATCAGCCAGTGATCTAATCTAACTGGGAAAAATGGCATGTGCCATAATTCAAAATCCCCAGCAATTTACTTAGAATGATCTTGTCTCACATAAATATGCACATGTCCATTTAAGGATTTGGTAAAAGTGCTTTAATAGAGTGCTTTTCTTCTCTTTCCTTTTCTGACAATATGTTTGCATTCCAGATGTCAGAAGAACTATATTTAACCTGGAGATGCCTGGATAGATGTGTGTGCTGTCATCTTTTTTTCCCCTGTACTAATTTATTTCAGTTGTACATCACTTGTACAATGTGAAGGACCAGCTTTAGAAAAGTAATTTTGTAATAAATTAATAGGTTCACTTAATATCATGTCTGTGTGAAAAGAATCTATTAATATTGTGCAGGGAACATTTTTATTGTATCCTACTGAATATATTATTCATTTTGTTTTAAATTATATTCCACTGACAAGTGAAATGATCCTTTGTCGACAGTTGTTATACTCTAATCAGACAGTGCTAATCTTGTTACTACTGTGTCAGCCCTTCTACTGCAGGAGATAATGGCCAAGTCAAGCTGGCAAGCTAGAAGGCACAAGGGTGTGAGAAGGAAACAGCAGGTCCCAGTGAAATTTAAACTGAAATGAGTGACTGGTAAAGCTATATGTAGGCTGGAAGAGTGCTGTGTGTAATTTCCAGATGCATTCCCAGCCAGTTGAGGTAGAGCATAGTTGTCTTTTATACCTTGCCTCTAGGGCTGACATTCTGGTGTGCAGTTGAGCTGCTGTTGAATTCTAGATAGACATGAAGTGTTGAAAGTACTCGGTGCTTACCAATGTTCAAATTAGAGCTGAACAGGCCGATCTACAGCTGCTTGTGCAACAATAAATAGTTTTTCATTTCAGGATCACTTTGGAGAATATTTTCACCCTCTAAAGCTCTCTTGTGTATGAAAGTGTTGTCTCTAAAGGCCGATTCCGATTGATCAGAGACAGAGAGGAGAGAGGTACAAATCCTCAGTTTATGTAAATCAGCGATAGCTCTGGTGAAGTAATGGAGCTACTACTGATTTACCCCAGTTGATCTAGTTCATAATGCTCCTAAGTTAACATCCTTGCTGGGGAAGTTTTGGAACATAAGAAGTTGGAATGCACCACTGTAGTTCAAAGTGCGTCTCCTGTTGAGAGAATATTTCACCTCTGTAGTCTTCTCCTGTATTTGAATTAAGATCCATAGTAAAAAAATTTCCTCTTTTTCTAATTCACCTCAAGACTTTTATATTTTTTGTATACTTTTTATCATGAAACTATATTATCCAGCCTGAAAGTCCTTCCGGGGCTGTAAAGCCTGCAGACCTACTAAGCTTCACAGTGACAGTGACAGCTTATTCCTCTGAGGAGAATTACCCTTTCTGCTGCAGCTATGTAAATGCTATTTTCTGGCCTTATGCACAAGTCCACTATCTTCTGTGATGCCCTCTTGTCTGATTACCCTGTCAAGAAACCAGGCTGTAGGCAGAGGAGTGTTTGTACGTGCACATTTGTACATGCTAGGTAAAGCAACAGAGACCGAATCCTGCCAGTGAGCCAGGATAAAATGACACCACACAATTAAATGTAGCTAACTCAGAATTGGAGCACAGCTAAACACAGCTGACACCCTAGGGCCTGTACTATAAAATTATCTTTGTCTACGTCCTGACTTTACATTCTGCCTCCCCAGCCCTAAGTGTTGAGAACACTGAAGCCTCCTTTCCTTGATCAGCCCAGCATCCAAAACCTCAAACACAGAGAACAGTCCCAACATATGCAGCAAGCACATCAGTGATCTCCACAGTTAGGCCATACTTTTAAATGGTTCCTTTCTCCTTTTGATGCCTGCAGAGCTTCAGCTAGCACTACGGTTTATTCATACATGGAGGGGAGACCAATACTCCCTTTGTACATTGGTGAATATTTGGCATATGTCAATGGCCTGATGATGAATAAACATTTCTCTCTCTCTTTCTCTCTCAAAATCTGTCTTAGCAAGATGTGCTGTTACTATCCAAACAGCTTGAAATCTTTCTATGAAAAATATCTACAGTCGGTTCCTTGTCCCTGTAATAATATGCAGGTTTTGGTTAATAATTTACAAAGAAAAAATTGTAGTTTTTAGTCTACAGGAAATTCTAGTAGAGAGATGAAGGGATTATTCATGATTCAGAGTGGAACATAGTGCTTGCTTACTTGTGAGAAGCAAAAGAAAGTCAGAAGCTTGTACAGGGTGCCAAATATCTCCTTCAAATTCTGAATGAAGCCAAAATCCTTCTATCAATCAGGTAGCAGATCATCTAAATTCCTTTCTCTGCCCAGTGGGTTAAATGAAAATACAGTTTCCTAGTTTCCTCTGCAGGGATTTTTGGATTAAATGTCAGTGAAATCTAAAATTAGTACTTCATCTCGAAATATGCACTTTTCTCTCCACTCCCACTGCCGGCCTTGGCTTCGTCTTTGGCCCCTGCCCTAATTCTTGCAGCCCTCCTCTCTGACTTCCTTTCCTCAGACTTCATTCCCCCTGTCAGTACCTCCCAAATGCTGCTGCCAAAATCATCTTCCTCATGCAGATGACATTGTGTTCTCTCGCTCTGGCTTCCACTAGCTTTCCAAATCAGGTTCAAACTTTTCATCCTCTACGGTGTCTTACAAAGCAATGCACAACATTGTCCTCAGCTCTGCACTTATCTCTTCTCATAGCCCTTCTAGTCCCCCTCTCTAGTCATTTTGCTTCATATCCTTCTCCTATTTTGTTTTCATGCCTTTCTCCATGGTGGGCCTTAAATAGCATGTGATCTTGTGGACAGTAAACCACAATGATAATCACTCAGTGTGCTGGGCACTTTACAGACATAGTCTAAAGAGCTTCCAATGTAACTGGAGACATAACATTGTAAGTGAAGTCAAAGATAAGAATTGCCGGGCGGGTAGAGGATAAGATTTACAACTTCAAGAGCATGATGTTAGTGTTGTGGATTCTCTGATTAGAAAACTAGAATGATATAAAATTAACATGGCTCACATTACATGGATTAAAAACTCTTTAGCTGATAGGTTTCAAAATGTAAGTGTAAATGGGGAATCATCATCGAGTGGGTATGTTTCCAGTGGGGTCCCACAGGCCTCAGTTCTTGGCCCTCCTCTATTTAACATTTTTATCAGTGACCTGGAAGAAAACATAAAATCATCACTGATAAAGTTTGCAGATAACACAAAAACTGGGGGAGTGGTAAATAATGAAGAGGACAGGTCACTGATTCAGAGCAATCTGGATCGCTTGGTAAACTGGGTGCAAGCAAAAAGTATGTGTTTTATCTGGGAACAAAGAACATAGACCATACTTGTAGGATGCCAGACTCTATCCTGGGAAGCAGTGACTCTGAAAAGGATTTAAGATGGGGAAGGATAATCAGCTGAACATGAGTTAGCAGTCTGATTCTGTGGCCAAAAGACCAAATGTGATCCTGGAATGCATAAACAGGGGACTCTCAAGTAGGAGTAGAGAGGGTATTTTGCCACTATATTAGGCACTGGTGTGACCACTACTGGAATACTGAGGGCGGGGAGTGATCTGGGCAATGACAGAGCACTTAGTCAGACCTCAGTAGTATGAAAGAACAAATTGTTTGATGAAAAGAATAATTAAAGAAGTGGAAGTAAAAAGAAAATACAGCATGGGTTTACCAAAGGTAGATTGTCTTAGCTAAAAGAAAAGGAGTACTTGTGGCACCTTAGAGACTAACCAATTTATTTGAGCATGAGCTTTCGTGAGCTACAGCTCAGCTCACGAAAGCTCATGCTCAAATAAATTGGTTAGTCTCTAAGGTGCCACAAGTACTCCTTTTCTTTTTGCGAATACAGACTAACACGGCTGTTACTCTGAAACCTGTCTTAGCTAACTGATACCAATTTGTTGATAAAATAGATGGTTTTCTTTAAGACAAGGGAAATGTGGGAGATCTAACCTCTCTGGATTTGAGAAACCCATTTAATACAGTACCACATGGGAAATGTTAATTAAATGAGGGAAGCTGGGGATTAATACAAGAATTATAAGGTGTGTAAGGAAATGGCTAATGGGAAGATTGGAAATGGTTATGCTGAAAAGAGAACTGGATGACCAGTTGGACTGGAGTGATAAAAATCAGATGAAATTTAAAAATACAAAGTGCAAGTCATTCACTTGGGCACTAACAGCGAGAACATCTGCTATAAATTAGGGATTCAGCAGTTGAAAATGAGAGGAGGAGAGAAACCTCTGTGTATTAGTCAATCACAGAATGAGTATGAGTCACCAGTATAACACAACTGGGGCTGGGGGACGGAAGAAAATGCAATCCTAGGATGTATCAGGTGAGGTATTTCCACTAAAGATAGGGAAATATTAATTCCATTGTACAAGGCACTGATAAGACCTCATCTAGGATACTATGTACAGTTCTCACCACCCATGTTGCAGAAAGAGGAATTTAAATTGGAACAGGTGCAGAGAAGAGCTGCTAGGATGATCACAGGAGTGGAGAGCCTGTCTTATGGGAGGAGATTGAAAGAGATTGGCTTATTTAGCCTAGCAAATTGAAGGCTGAGAGGGAATATGATTGCTGTCTATGAATACGTGAGGGAAGTAAACACCAGGGAGGGAGATGAGCTATTTAAGCTAAAGGACAATGTTGGCACATGAACAAATGGGTACAACTGGTCATGAACAAATTCAGCCAGGAATTAAAAGAAAGTTTCTAATCATCAGAGGAGTGAGGTTCTGGAACAGCATTACAATAGTAGTAGGGGCAAAAAACCTAGCTAGTCCTGCAGTGGACTGTGATATGTTTATGAATGGGATTATAGGATTGCTTGTGATAGCGGGGACTGGACTCAAGACTCAGGAGGTCCCTTCGAGTCCTATGTCTCCGTGACAAATGTTGTCTTAAATAGCAACTACTGTCCGAACAAAAATTTTCAATTGAGGAAAATTCACCAGGGGAATTAAAAGTCCATTGGATGTTGCACAGCCTACAATGATGCTTATATCTAGTCTAGCAGGCATTGTAAATATTATGCTACTGTGTACTAAAAGAATCAGACATAACTAGCTGGGGTGGGGAAAATTAAACGAACAAACAGCACAACACATGAAGTTCTGCAGTGAGGCTTCTGTCCCTCTCCAGACACTGGAAGCATCACTCCTTTCACTTCTATTCGTTCATTGATCCTTACCTCTCTGGCTGTCCCATGTTAGCTCTAACTAAACATTGCTTTATATTCCTCTTGAGTGTTAATGTCATTACCACTTCATTTCTGTAATTCTTTTAATCAATGAAAACATCCTGCATGATCTCTCAAGGAATTATTCTGTTTTATAATAGATAAGTGGCATGTATGAATTTTGATGGCTGAATATGTTTAAAGATGAGGCATTTTTCTTTTTAAAAATGCAAATGGTTATATAGTCTCCTCTAAACCCTTTACTGCCCAGTGGAGCAGTGGATGAAGTGACAGATATAAAGATGTGATCTCCACTACATGCAAGAATACAGGATACCTCCAAACCTGCAGATTGTTTAACTAGGTATAGGATAACCTCTAGCTGTTTTTAAAAGGCTGTGAATGTTCTTAGTTGAACTTTCTTACCCATTTGCAGTCAGTTGATTGATACCATTAGGATATTCTGCTTATTTCTACTGGCTCATTCTTAGGAGGTGTTAAGGTTCCTCCCCCACTCTGAACTCTAGGGTACAGATGTGGGGATCTGCATGAAAACCTCCTAAGCTTACTTTCACCAGCTTAGGTTAAAACTTCCCCAAGGTACAAATTAATGTTATCCTTTGTCCCTGGATCTCCACTGCCACCACCAAACTCTAACTGGGTTTACTGGGAAACGTAGTTTGGACACATCTTTCCCCCCAAAATCCTCCCAACCCTTGCACCCCACTGGGGAAGGTTTGGTAAAAATCCTCACCAATTTGCATAGGTGACCACAGACCCAAACCCTTGGATCTGAGAACAATGAAAAAGCATTCAGTTTTCTTACAAGAAGACTTTTAATAGGAGTAAAGAAATCACCTCTGTAAAATCACGATGGTAGATACCTTACAGGGTAATTAGATTCAAAACATAGAGAATCCCTCTAGGCAAAACCTTAAGTTACAAAAAGGACACACAGACAGGAATAGTCATTCTATTCAGCACAGTTCTTTTCTCAGCCATTTAAAGAAATCATAATCTAACACATACCTAGCTAGATTACTTACTAAAGTTCTAAGACTCCATTCCTGGTCTATCCCCGGCAAAAGCAGCATACAGACAGACCCAGACCCTTTGTTTCTCTCCCTTCTCCCAGCTTTTGAAAGTATCTTGTCTCCTCATTGGTCATTTTGGTCAGATGCCATTGAGGTTACCTTTAGCTTCTTAACCCTTTACATGTAAGAGGATTTTTCCTCTGGCCAGGAGGGATTTTAAAGGGGTTTACCCTTCCCTTTATATTTATGACAGGAGGGAAATGTGTCTTTTTCTATGGCTGGGGAATACAGAATTAGGGCATTCTACAATATCCCTTTTCCAAGGTCAGAATCTGGGACTACTGCCCTATACTTGTATATGGGAGTTCAAGTTGGAGGAAATAGGTTTGAGTGAAAGAGAAGAAGGCTCCCAGCAAGAGAAACATGTCATGTGAGCTGTAGCTCACGAAAGCTTATGCTCAAATAAATTGGTTAGTCTCTAAGGTGCCACAAGTACTCCTTTTTTTTTTGCGAATACAGACTAACATGGCTGTTACTCTGAAACATGTCATCCCTTGTTTCATTATTTTTTAAAAAGCCAAAGAAAGGATCCAAACTGCTTGTCCTCACAAGAGAGTCACAGACTACAGCTGGCTTCTGTGCCACTAGCTTTATGGGGGTAAGTTTGAGTGACCAGAAGTCTGGAGAATTGTGACTAGTGTAAAACAGGGTGTTATCTGCTTATGTTCTTTGGACTGGATTGTGGCATGTGGCCACAGCCTTTCTATTTTTGCAGGGGAGGAAGTGGATATAGGTGCACTATCCTTGCAGGGTCCTTTCATTCCCTGAGCCCAAGGATTCTCATTCTGCTCGCTCTCTGTGGGAGTTCAGAGTAGGGGAACAGAGATGGAAAGGACACAATTTGGAAAGGTCCTTGCATTCCCATGCAGGGTTCCTTTTCTTCTTGAGTGGATCCATAGCTCTCAGCCACGACTTAGCTGGTTTGTTACTTTTTGGGACTGCCCAGTTGGGCTGATCTTTTCAATGATTCTAGTTTTCCTTATAATGGTTTCCATATAATACAATCATTTTCTTTAGCATACTCACGGGATAACTTGCTTAGGCATTGTCTATTTTCTTTGCCCTTGTCTTGGTGACAGCTGAGTGGTATCATGAATCACTGTTTGCTCATCATCAAGGACACATCATCTTTGAAAATTCATGGCAATCGGGGGAAGTCCCAGATGACTGGAAAAAGGCTAATGCAGTGCCCATCTTTAAAAAAGGGAAGGAGGAGGATCCTGGAAATTACAGGCCAGTCAGCCTCACCTCAGTCCCTGGAAAAATCATGGAGCAGGTCCTCAAGGAATCAATTCTGAAGCACCTAGAGGAGAGGAAAGTGATCAGGAATAGTCAGCATGGATTCACCAAGGGCAAGTCATGCCTGACTAATCTAATTGCCTTCTATGACGAGATAACTGGCTCTGTGGATGAGGGGAAAGCAGTGGACATGTTGTTCCTTGACATTAGCAAAGCTTTTGACGCGGTCTCCCACAGGATTCTTGCCAGTAAGTTAAAGAAGTATGGGCTGGATGAATGGACTATAAGGTGGATATAAAGTTGGCTAGATTGTCGGGCTCAATGGGTAGTGATCAATGGCTCCATGTCTAGTTGGCAGCTGGTATCAAATGGAGTGCCCCAAGGGTCGGTCCTCAGGCCAGTTTTGTTCAATATCTTCATAAATGATCTGGAGGATGGTGTGGGTTGCACCCTCAGCAAGTTTGCAGATGACACTAAACTGGGAGGAGAGGTAGATATGCTGGAGGGTAGGGATAGGATACAGAGGGCCCTAGACAAATTAGAGGATTGGACCAAAAGAAATCTGATGAGGTTCAACAAGGACAAGTGTAGAGTCCTGCACTTAGGACGGAAGAACCCAATGCACCGCTACAGACTAGGGACAGAATGGCTCGGCAGCAGTTCTGCAGAAAAGGACCTAGGGGTTACAGTGGACGAGAAGCTGGATATGAGTCAACAGTGTGCCCTTGTTGCCAAGAAGGCCAATGGCATTTTGGGGTGTATAAGTAGGGGCATTGCCAGCAGATGGAGGGACGTGATCGTTCCCCTCTATTCGACATTGGTGAGGCCTCATCCGGAGTACTGTGTCCAGTTTTGGGCCCCACACTACAAGAGGATGTGGAAAAGTTGGAAAACGTCCAGCGGAGAGCAACAAAAATGATTAGGGGACTGGAACACATGACTTATGAGGACAGGCTGAGGGAACTGGGATTGTTTAGTCTGCGGAAGGGAAGAATGAGGGGGAATTTGATAGCTGCTTTCAACTACCTGAAAAGGGGTTCCAAAGAGGATGGATCTAGACTGTTCTCAGTGGTAGCAGATGACAGAACAAGGAGTAATGGTCTCAAGTTGCAGTGGGGGAGGTTTAAGCTGGATATTAGGAAAAACTTTTTCACTAGGAGGGTAGTGAAACACTGGAATGTGTTACCTAGGGAGGTGATGGAATCTCCTTCCTCAGAAGTTTTTAAGGTCAGGTTTGACAAAGCCCTGGCTGGGATGATTTAGTTGGGGATTGGTCCTGCTTTGAGCAGGGGGTTGGACTAGATGACCTCCTGAGGTCCCTTCCAACCCTTATATTCTATGATTCTATGACACTCAGGTAATCCATGTTTCACTTCTGATTTTTAAAAAACCTACACTTCCTGCCTAGTTTGAAACCCTTTCGTTAAATCGGAGAAAATCATTTTCTGAAAGCCCTACACATGCTGGACTGTGCAAAGCTATATCACTTGGTCAACTTTGTAAAGGTTATTTAAGGAATATCTCTATTGATTTGTCGCATTCAAAGTCATAAGAAACACTGAAACAGATTAATAGATTAAATGCTTCAGTTTCATATAATCAATCTCAAAGGCCACTTTATGGAAGTATATTACAAAGTTACAGTTGCTATTTTACAATGAGCCATAACAGGAAGAAAGAAGAATATACATAATTTCCTTCTCTTACATGTGCCCTGGGAGTGCTACATTCTCATTCTTAGGTGACCACAATACTCTTAATTGTGTCCTTTACAACTTAACCATTTTAATTATCTGATATATTTCTGACATAACGGTGTTTATAAGCATCCTGAACTAGTCAGTCCTTGCATAGGTGTACACAGCTCTAACTTAAGTCCAGGGGAATTGTGCCTGCTTCTCCCGGGGCTAAATTTAGCTCAATACCTGTATAAGGCTGATCTGTTTGTTTGTTTTTCGTAGTTTGTCTTCTTAACATATCGTATGTTTTGAGTCCAAAAGAGCTGGTTTCCACTTTTGGCTTTCAAAAACTGTTAAAGAACTGATGATTCCTTTTAACTTGTGCTGACATCCTACTGTTTCATTTGGGATGGAGGGTAGAATTCAGGTGAATACGAGATCACGTATGCTAGTCAACTACATTGTGTTCCGGTGAGAGTGACTCCTAGCCACCTAACACAGCAGACAAGGTGTCGAGTGGAGTGGCTCCTGAGCTCCCTGTAGCTGTTTCTTCAACCCCTGTGTTGGAATAGGAATTGTGCCCTACTGTACTCCTGGGCTTTTTATAACCACTGCCTCTGCGCATGGGCCAGTCCCCACTCCTGCCCACCCCCAGTCTCCGCTCTGTGCTGGCCTGGGCAGAGCTGATGTAAAGCCAGCTGTGTTGAGCACAGGTAGAGTGAAGTCTTTTTTTTTTTTTTCTTGCTTGCTTGCTTGGCAGTTACCCACTCACTCTGTAGTCGAACCAGGGAGGCTTCACTGTGTTTGAAGGCCTCTTCACTAGAAGATGAATTTGCCCTCTAAACTAATATGAGGTAAAGATATTTCTTATAAAAGTATAGTTCTGAGGATTTGAGTTTCCTGTCTGTGCAATACAAAACAGGTGCTTTACTTTCTAGGTCTGTGAATTTTCACTTATGGGAATACAGAAATGTTAAGTTGGCCCAAAAGACATCCTTGCTCTTTGAATGGAAAAAAATAATAAAAATTATGAGAAAATCATCTATAAAGTCTAGAGTTCAAATAGATTCCCTACCATAGTACACACAAAGAACACCACACTGCAAATTGATTGCAAATCAGACATAATTGTGTCATCAATATTTTTGATAAAGCAAGAAGATTTTTTCTACTTTTGTCTTCTTCATAAGTGGTGTGTTTGTCTATTTAAATGCTTTTGTAAATGCAGTGTTAGTGATTAAATGTGTAAAAAGTGCAAAGTTTCAAAGTTACACATTGTCAGGGCACTATCCTGAGAATTCAGTCCTGTGTAGATAGAAATAGTTGTTCTACTTCAAACTTGGCAAGTCATTACTGTGACTCAGTCTGCTACATTTCTGTTGTTTTGTTTTCTTTTTCAGTGGTACCAGTTTCTCTCTAGTCTTGGCGAAGGGTCTCAGTAGAATACTACATCGTTTTCCTCCAATCCCTGCTTTGAATACCGTGTTTCCAACTGTGCTACGGTTGTATGTCTGTTCAACATGTCTTATTAGCATTTCTTTCGTGCTTCTAAAACCTAAGGTACTTAAACTTGGTATTTTTGACATGTGAAAGGAAAACAATAGGCTAAAGGTTGAGATTCAGATTTCTTCAGATGCAGTCAGAGGTAATCAAGACCTCAGCCTGGTCTGGGGTGCATAAAATAAATGTCAAATCCACTCCAAATGTGGCATGCTGAGTTTTCATATGTCATTTCAGACCAGCCGCCAGTGTTTTCTTTTCCTGTGCTAAGAACCAGATTCTGCAAGCAGCTGCGGGCCTCCTGAGGGGTCTTCAGGTCCCTCAATGACAGCTGAAAGTCAATGGGAGTTGTGGGTGCTCAGCAGTCCTCTCAAGATCCTATGACCTCCCTTCCCCACCAATACACAGCTAAATCTCTAAGCAGAGGGACATGGCAAACAGTTTTTCTCTGATTTTTTCACCACTAACTGCATCCAAAGCACAGCTAATCACTGAGGACTGCAACTTTCTTTGAACATGGAAGCAAATATCCACTGTTTCACTCATGTTGGAGGAGAGGTGATTTTGCATGTCTTTTTTTGGTTGTGGGTTAAAATGCACAAATCAAACTGTAATGACTCCTTTTCGGAAACCATGTCACGTCAAAGGAAGTAAAGTCTGAGAGTCCCTTTCTCCTGGCAAAGACTTCACTGAAGACAATAGGAGTTACTCACATTCTATGGCAGAAGAGTAGGGCCTTTGGAAAACAAACTGAACTCTAGGTTGTAATAAAGCTCAGCAGTGAGAAACAGAGGATGTTTCTGAAATCTATGCAGCTGCTTTACCTTCTCATGAGTGTATCTGTCTTTCAAACACCAAAAATCCTTCCGTAGCAATTCCCACTCTGTTTTCCTGACTTTCTGAATTATCCCCCTTTCAGACAGAGTTGGCTATGAGAGATGTTTGGAATGACAGCCTCAAGTTTTACTGCTCAAGCTATTTTTTCTGGTGTTTTGAAACTTTCCTGTTAGTGCTGGAATTGATAAGAATTCTCTGTAGATGAACTGCACATATAAGTTTGCATTCTTGATGTATGCTCTTAAAATTTCAGTTTTAGAGTACTAGGAAAAATCTACAGATTGACAGAATCTTTAATTTAGGGCTAGATTATATGCTGACAGGCACAGCTGCTTCTACCCCATATTATGGGGTGCAATCCTGTGCTCAGTTCCCTTTCATTTTTCCTTCTGAAATTCCTCACAAACTTCTCTAATCTTGATTAACTTAATTATTTGGTGGTTTCTGCAAATTTTCTCACCTTACTGGTGATACCCCTTTTCTCCACATCACTAATAGATTTATCTTCATCAGTCCTAAGGCTGGAACATTGGGCACCTGGAAATTGGCTATTTATTCCTCCTTTGGTTCCTGGCTCTTAGCTAGTTTCTGATCCAGGGCAGTACTGTTGCTTCTTCCCGGTTACTATTAAATGTATGTCTTCTCTGCAGAGTTAGCTCGAGTTAATTGCACTTGAGGTGACTCCTCCCAAGTTATCTTAGCCTGAGTGAGTGCGGCCACACTGCAGAACAACACTTAAGCAACACAAGGTGTTTGGATTAGCAGCGCAGAGTAGCTCTATCCCCATTGCAATGCCAGCTTGAGTGTCAGCAGCACTCAGCACTCAGTCTTCAACATGTATCCCCTGATGGGCCAGTTAGCTTACGTTTTAAAGTATCACCTAACTCAAGCTACAGATTTTTGTGTTTGGACGGGAATTGGGCTAGGGGCAAACCTCAAATTATACCTCAAGCTAACACTGCAGTGAAGGCAAGCCCTGAGATTCCTGACTAGTCTCTTGTGAGGACAGCGGCCCCTTACAAATACCGCCCTACACCCACTCTGACATACTTCATCTCCCTGGGATGCATCTAACCCCGGTGCAGGAGCATACACAGGAGTGGCTGGGTATGGGTGTGCTGTGTGCACCATCTGTTCTGGCTTATGGAGCAACCTGTTGGCAGCTGTGAGAAGCCACCCTTATGACAGAGCAGGCCCTGAAGCTACTCTGTCTTACACCAGAAGCCATGACAGACCCTAGCCCATCTCACAATGGTGGAGGTGCAAAGACTGTATAAAGTCTCCATTGTCCCACACAGCACACAGGCTGTGCTTCCAGTGCTGTATCGCAGAATCTGGCCATAGGCTCAGAAGCATACTACACATAGAAATCATTTACAAAAGAAAAGGAGTACTTGTGGCACCTGAGGGACTAACAACTTTATTTGAGCATAAGCTTTCATGAGCTACAGCTCACTTCATCGGAAAGCTTATGCTCAAATAGATTTGTTAGTCTCTAAGGTGCCACAAGTACTCCTTTTCTTTTGCGAATACAGACTAACATGGCTGCTACTCTGAAACCTGTCATTATGCAAGAGTTTCTTTAATGTCTTTGTCCTCACTATTTGCTCCCTTTGCATAGGGTGAAAGAATAAAATCTAAAGTGAAATGTCTTCTGTCTATAATATTCTAAATGTACAGTAAATATTTTAGTTGTCAGCTGGTGTGTAAATATTGTAGATACAGTATTTAGTGTAAGAGAAAGTTCTCAGAGAAAGTTTCTTCACTCTGCCTTCCCTGTCCAAAATTTAATCAGGGAAAAAACATGCACCAGTCAATCATCCATGAACTTCTTATCGAAAACTATTACTGGTCTGAAAAGAATCCTGCAGCTTATGTTAGTTTGAAGCATGCTGATATTTCATTGTAACAAAACAAGAATGACAGTGATTGCAGTCAGAGGGACATATTTCAGAGCACTTTTCAGCGTGATTTTGCTGAATGACACTAAATTAGCATAGTTTTATTAACCCTATGGGTACAACAGTAAATAGTTTTCACTGTGCGCTGGGTGAGCCACAGGTCCCTGGGTGATCAGGAACAGTCAACATGGATTCACCAAGGGCAAGTCATGCCTGACCAACCTGATTGCCTTCTATGATAAGATAATTGGCTCTGTGGATATGGGGAAAGCGCTGAATGTGATGTATCTTGAGTTTAGCAAAGCTTTAGATACAGTCTCCCACAGTATTCTTGCCAGCAAGTTAAAAAAGTATGAATTGGATGAATGGACTATAAGGTGGATAGAAAGCTGGCTAGATTATCAGGCTCAACGGGTAGTGAGTAACGGCTCGATGTCTAGTTGGCAGCTGGTATCAAGCAGAGTGCCCCAGGGGTCGGTCCTGGAGCCGGTTTTGTTCAACATCTTTATCAATTATCTGGATGATGGGATTAATTGCACCCTCAGCATGTTTACAGATGACACTAAACTGGGGGAGAGGTAGATACGCTGGAGGGTAGGGATAGGGTCCAGAGTGACCTAGACAAGTTGAAGGATTGGGCCAAAAGAAATCTGATGAGGTTCAACAAGGACAAGTGCAGAGTCCTGCACTGAGGAAGGAAGAATCCCATCACCACTACAGGCTGGGGACCAACTGGCTAAGAAGCAGTTCTGCAGAAAAGGACCTGGGGATTACAGTGGACAAGAAGCAGGATATGAGTCAGCAGTGTGCCCTTGTTGCCAAGAAGGCCAACAGCATATTGGGCTGCATTAGTAGGAGCATTGCCAGAAGATCAAGGGAAGTGATTATTTCCCTCTATTTGGCACTGCTGAGGCCACATCTGGAGTACTGTGTCCAGTTTTGGTCCCCCCCCCCCCACACCACCACCACTACAGAAGGGATGTGGACAAATTGGAGAGAGTCCAGTGGAGGGCAATGAAAATTTATTAGGAGGCTGGGGCACATGACTTACGAGGAGAACTGCAGTTATTTAGTCTGCAGAATAGATGAGTGAGGGGGCATTTGATAGCAGCCTTCAACTACCTGAAAGGGGGCTCCAAAGGGGCTGGAGCTAGGCTGTTCTCAGTGGTGGCAGATGACAGAACAAGAAACAATGGTCTCAAGTTGCAGTGGGGGAGGTCTAGGTTGGATATTAGGAAACACTTTCACTAGGAGGGTGGTGAAGCACTGGAATGAGTTACCTAGGGAGGTGGTGGAACCTCCATCCTTAGAGGTTTTTAAGGCCCGGCTTGACAAAGCCCTGACTGGGATGATTTAGTTGGGGATTGGTCCTACTTTGAGCAGGGGATTGGACTAGATGACCTCCTGAGGTCTCTTCCAACCCTAATCTTCTATGAAAGTACTACAGCCAGTTTTAGTGTAGAGAAGAGAACTCCTTGATCTGTCTGTGGAAATATAGATCTCTGGTTAAACCTAAAAATGAGTTAAAGCACATTGTAATTACCAAGTATGGTCACATGATGAGTTATTAATGGGAAAAGAGAGTGAGATACATGTGTAAAGACTGGAGGAACTGCTGATGTGATTCTCTGCTGACACAACTCTCCTGTCTCTATAGGACAAGTTTCACTCCCATGGACACAGCTTGAGAGATGCTCTAAATCACTGGGTAGGCCTCTCCCTAGCTGGTATCAGTGATGGAACTAATAGAGGGTTGGAGGTGGGGGGTGACTGTCTCCCCAGCTGCTTTTAAGTGTGTGTGTGGCACCTTTTCAAGCCAATAGGTATAATTAAAGGTGGCACCACTAATGACCCATCACCACTGCTCAAAACTTGGCTCTAATACTGCCTGAGCCCATCCACTTCGTGGATTGTGCCAGGCAGCTCCAGGACTCTCAGTGAAGCAAGGCTTGTGGTCAGTATGCACCCCTGTGACCCTTCCCATGCAGATTTACTACCACCGGAGAGCCTTCAGACAAACCCAGGTAAAAAAATCTATCCCATTATATTCAAGGTGGAAAGGAGTTCAAGGTGTTAATTTATATTACTGTTTACAGTGTTGTTTTAGCCATGCTGATCCCAGGATATGACAATCTGTCCCAACTCGTATTTAGCTGTGACATTCTTGTTTTCTTCCTGTGACAGGGTGGACCAGGCCCTGAGGCCCCCTGCTGAAGGACTTATGGCACTGCCACACCCCACCCCACCCCAGGAAAAGGGCAGTAGAGAGGTCCTCCAAGCTGCCCAGAGCGGCTGTGTGGGAAACAGCCAATCAGAGGCTGCAGGGAGCAGCCACTCGTGCCCAGCAGGCTAGTATAAGAAGAGCTGCAGGGCCAGCATGAGATCAGTCCCTTGCTAGACCTAGATGAGAGTAGATAGTGTGCCTGGCTGGCTGATGGAGCTACAGGACATCAGATAGAGAGGTGCTGGCAGAGGCCAAGGGGAACAGGAAGGAGCTCCGGGCTGCCTGTTAGGACTCCAGTAGGACAAGGCTTTGAGATAAGGGTGAATAATGTGCTGGAGCCACTGGGAAGTGGCCTAGGGAATTCGTGTAGTAGTGCAGCTTAGATAAAGGGACACAGCACTACTGCTCTCTATATGGTCCCTAGGCTGGGACCTGGCACAGACGGCGGGTCTGGGTCCCCCCACAAGCCACTGGGAAAGTGGCCGGGACTTTGATACACTCCAGGATGAGAACTAAACTTCAGTGGCCCAGCTGGAGAGCTGCAGTCAGAAAAACCCTGAGAGGGTAAAGACATTGCCTCCTGGGAGGGAGTCCTGGGGGACTGCTTTATATCAGAGCAGGGACAATTTGAGAGATGTTACAGAGGGCACCGAGAGAGGTCCCTGTTGGACTTGTACCCCAGAAGGAGTTGGGTTTGCTTTGCTTTTATCTCACAGACAGTCTGTGTATGACTTGACTGGAGGGCTGAGTCAGTGAAGATCCACCATAAACAGAGAGAGCGAGAGAGAGGGTAGGCACACACACTTGACCAGGGGGCGCCCATGAGGTGAATGCACCACATTATTCTTCTGCAGACCTGATGAAGAGCTCTGTGAAGCTTAAAAGCTTGTCCCCTCCACCAACAGAAATTGGCTCAATAAAATATATTACCTCACCCACCTTGTCTCAGTTTACATTAATATAAATCCAGCCTCTAACTCTGACACCCCTTTGAATTTACTATTCTGCCACATCTTCTCTCTAAGAAATCATTCTTCTTCCTACCCATACTACTACTTTCTCATGAGCCTTTGGAAATTTTTTATTACCACCATTCAGCTCTACCCCTAAACATAGCCCAAAAAATTAAATACAGTCCCTTCTGCCTTTTCATGGAAGTGGGACAGTCTTTACCCTCTTCCCATTAGAGGGAACAATCTAGTTCAGTACAGTAAATAACAAGGTCCATTTCCAGAACATGCTAAAGGAAAGTAGTACTCCACCTGCCCATCAGGGTGTTGAGGATCTTGGGCACCAATTTTAGAGCTAACAGGAGGATTATAGTTCAAAAGTGGAAACTTTTGAGGGTTCAAAAATTATTTTTGTTCTGCACTGAAACAAAACCGAAACCTTTCAAACATTTTTATGAAAACCAAATTATGTCAATATCCCTGTTTTAAATTGAAAACCTGAGGTGGTTTTATTCAAGAAGAGGGTCTAAGTAATGTGGTGACTAGGGTACTGGTCTGGGGTGTGGGAGACCTAGATTCAAGTCCTTGTTCTGCCTCATTCAAAGCAGCATTCATCCCACATCATGCTGATTTAGACAGAGCAGAGACGTGAACGTAGGTCTTCTAACCAGCAGGCTATAAAATGCGAGAGTCACTTCCTACCTCTGCCCCGAGAGACAAAAAAACATTTTGTTGAAAATATTTTGACCAGTTCTGACCATCATCATCTTACTCTAGCCCCAAATAGTGACAGTCTGACCTCTACATGGCTGCTCCTTCCCCCATTGTCTACCCAAAAGCTCCTTGGTTTTTGGATAACCTTCACTGTTTGAAAATGAGAGGGACAGATGCTTGAGTGCTGGTGGCAGAAAATGAAGACTGAAATAGACCGGCTGAAACATAAAGGATTTATCCAAGCTTATGCCACGTTTGTATTACAACACCACAGAGCTTACTCCTTTGGCCTCTGTAACAGCCACCAAATCATATCAGAGCAATAAACCACTTCATCAACCCTGATGACCTTCAGTCCACAGTAGAATGCAGAGTCAAATATTCCAAAGAATTATCCTCCTTCATGGAAATGATCTCCTGCATTCAGAAAGACTTCTCGGGATCTGATTCCCCTAGGCTAGCATACTTAATTTTTTTGTATTTACAATAGAAAGTAATATTTTGAAAATATCCATACAGAATTGTCCCCTTGGGGGAGGAGATAAGGAAATTATCACACATGACAGATGTTAGTCACATAATTTAGTACAGTTCTGGAAGGCTCTCAGGTATGACAGTAATGGGCACATTATGTGAATCTGAATAGAGTAGAATGGATTCTGGACAGGTAATGTTATATGAAGCCTGTACTTATAAATCATTAGATTGAATATGTCTCAGATACTGACCAAATGTTCTTGCCATCTGATGTCTATTTTACACTTTGCTTGATGATTTAAAAGTGAATAGACAGGAATATTTCTGGAATTTGGGAATCTTCTCTATCTGTGATCTGTTGTGGGTGCAGCAAGTACAGAAACTGAAAGCTGAGGTGAGGTGGAAGGTGGAAGCAGGTGGCTGAAGGAGGGAGAATAGGTGAAGAGTGATAAAGGGAGGCTGAGGTGGTGAGGCTGAGGTGGAAGCAGGTGGCTGAAGGAGGGATAAAGGGAGGCTGAGGTGGTGAGGCTGAGGTGGAAGCAGGTGGCTGAGGTGAGGCTGAGGTGGAAACAGGTGGCTGAAGGAGTGATAAAGGGAGGCTGAGGTGGTGAGGCTGAGGTGGAAGCAGGTGGCTGAAGGAGGGAGAATAGGTGAAGAGTGATAAAGGGAGGGACTGAGAGAGAAAACATTTTCAAGAAAAAAGGGAAGTGAAAACCCAGAGCGGAAAAAGTCTGTAGGAAGGAGGGAGCAAGAAAACAAGTCGATGAGAGAAACAAGGAAATGAGAAGAGTTGATAGGAGTGAATAAGTTAGAAATGCAGAGTAACTATTGTGGCTTTTTAATGGCTAAGAGAAATGTGTAGGTGCTAAGCATATCGCTAAAAACAGAGAACAAATAATTGTTACCTTTATTTTTTGGAAGTTGCCACACATTTTTGAGATCTCCTAATACAGCTGACATTTAGGTGTCTGACAGGTGTGAGTCCTGCTAAGAAGACCACATGCACTATTTGTTGGTTCTGTTTTTACCTTCTCTGTTAGAATGACATGCATTTAGACACTAAGCACTTCAGAGCAGGCTTTCTGTTATTTGTTTGGCATGTTTGCTCATTGTAGAATACTGTGTACATCTACTGATCTATAGAAATAATAAAGCTGGGCCCAAATCAAACTGGAGATCATATTAAGTTAAATTAAGGTAAGCTGGAGTGTGTCATTGTGTGGCCATCATCACACTGTCAAAGGTTGAAGTAGTACCTTCCAGCCAGTATTTCAGATAAACAAAGGTGTTTTAAAATTCATGTTGACTTAATTCCAACCAAATAATATATTAACTACCAGATCTATCTCTATTTTCTCATCTAGACTCACATCTAAAGAAATCAGATAATTGGGAAAAGTTACCTTTCTATCTATTAGTAAACATTTTTGAGATTGGAGAAAGATCATTAATATTGTTACAAAAAGCAATGCAAAAAGGCATTTCTCACCTTTCTAAGAAAGAAAGGGAAGTGACAATATTGTTATCAAGAGATGCAGTGTTCTTGGTTCCAGTAAGATAAACAATGTATTTTTCTAAGTGTAGCAGTGTATGTATTATAAAGATACAAATATAATTACATAGCACCAAGGGGCATGTTTCTAGCAGTTTTTGTCGATCCAAAATAAATTATTGCTAGGAAAAAAACAGTAATTCAAAATACTTGTAATACCCTTAAGGTATATGAGGCATTGTGCAGTAGGCTTTACAAACTTTCAACAGTTACCATCCTATTAAATTTCTTCTGTTGGCTTTTGCTTTCTTAGAAAATGTTTTGCTTTTAGTTTTAAGGGACTTCCTTGTAATTTGTAGGAAAAGACACACTACATAGTCAAAAAGTTGTTGTTCATTTTGTATTTACAATACAGTAGACACCAGTCTCTGCTGTCCTGCAACTTGTACATAGAAGCGATAAAACACTACCATTCTGAGTGGGTAGCATTTTGTGGCCACTTTGAACTGTTGTAAAATGGTTGCACAAGTGCAAGACAAGAGGAAATTAGGTTCAGTATGTATTAAATTAGATGACTGATTAGATTAAGGCATTATACAATAGCTCTACTTCAGCCCCCAACTTCGTTCTGTGTTGCCCCTTACATGTGACTTGATCTCTGTGAATTAATCCACAAGACTTCTGTTTTCTCTTTCAAATCTTTATTCAATAACCATTTGGCACCTAAAAGACATCAGCCAAAGAATGTTGGCTAGATGGAGTGGCATTTGGTGATAGCAGATTTCAGTGTGTCTATACACCACTTTTTTTCTTCACTATGCTAGTATAACATAGTATAAGATGATATTTATATAAAATGGTTGCAAATCTTTGCAACCATTTTATATAAATATTGTTTTATATTTTCTGGCTATTTGAATCAATAAAACATATCTTCATTACTTTGACCAGTCACGTAATAACACCCATGTTTCCTTACAGATCTGCAGTGTCCAACGAGACTGAAATATTTCTTAAACAAGATCCCCTTTTCTAAAAGAAACCAGTAAGAATAACTTTCCTCTTCCATGGAATTCTCTATACTAGGTTAAAGAACTTCTATAATTTATATAGGCAGTCAACAATTAACATTTTCAGCTTGTCACGTGATGCTAATATTCTTTTTAATGTTTCTCTAAACTAGAGTTGGATGAATAAAAAAATAAAACCTAAAGGATTTTTTAACTAAATATAATTGTTTCTGCCATGTTCACAGCCCATTTTGCATTCACTTTCTGTAAAACTTTGTGAAGTTGGGTTCTGCTCGCAGAAATGCTCTCAAAACTCAAACGTTAAGCTTTTGTTCAGGAACAATAATTTAACATTTTGATTCCCTGAGTGCCGATACCTGCACTTCTTCAGTCTGTCCCTCTTTAGCAACACACACAGACTCGTAGTTTGAGTGCTTTTCTGAATCAGGGCAGTTGGGTTTTGCTAGCAGAAATGTTCTCACAAACTAAATGTTAAGTTCATGTTAGAATCCTTAAGGAACAATAATCAAAAATTTTCATTCTGCTCATTCGCTGTCGGGGGTTGGGCGTGGGTGGGTGCTTTTCAGAATCAGAGCCCTGGGCTCCAATTCTCCACCCACTTATGTCAGTTGAAGCTTTGTCAACAACTTCAAGGACAGCAGCATCAGTCCCCTTAAGTTTAATTAATAAAAGGACTATTTAAAGTTAAACTCTTTGAATTACTTTGTTACCTTCTGGTTGTCAATAACTTGTTCTACTCCTACCCTTCAGAAATGTTTCACATTGTAATTCTTCACTGTTTTTGTCTCCTGATACATTTAAGTACAGAATTGGAGCACTGTTTCATTAGAGTCCTTTTATTTGCCCTTTAGGCCCTGATTCTGCAATCTTATACGTGCTGGTGGATTCTTTGTTTTGCAGGGGCCACACTGAAGTCAGTAGTGCTCCATGCAGTCATACAATGCCTCAGCACTTTAGTAATTTGTCCATCACTATTATATACAATGCTCTCTGGGTCCACTCAGCCTCTGAGTACTGAGCGTCTCTCTCTCCCATAACTGCTGTGTACCATTTTTCCCAGCTGATAAAACTGCTTATACAAGTCTTTTAAGTGTTCTTTTACACTAACAGTAAAACAAGGAAATGTTTTTCTTCTGTTTGTAAATTCAGTATCCTGTTTCTCAAGTTGGAGTAACAATGTTGCATTTTCTTTTAACCCTTATTGAGACCTGAGTGAGGAAAGCACTTAAGCACATGTTTAAAGATAAACATATGCTTAAGTCCCATTGACTTCAGTGCTTCTCTGAATGGGATGTTTTCCTTAATCAGGGTCAAAAGGGTACCATGGTTGTTTGGTTAGGCTTCACCTACACATCCGCAAGCGAAGAATTGGGTCCCAAATGGGTTTGTGTGCCATATCCCAAAGTACTAAAAGTATAAACACTATTATCTTTAACTTCCATATTTCTGAGAGTAGATATTTCACTTACTGCTCAGAGAACTTAGTGCTTCAAAAAAAATTATTTTAAAAAGCAATTACTTTTTGAGTTAATCTGCTGTATTTGTTTAATATGTAAATCAGATCACAGTGCATATTGGCTCTTATAAATGCCGGATCAAAAAACTGGCTTAATCTAGGACTGAGCTCTCTTTTTTCAATAATTTTCCAATTACCTAAAAAGTCTAAGTTATCCATTTTATCACTAATATTTTGCCAAGACAAGCCATAGTTTTATACTAGCCTTTATATAGTATTGTTCATTCCCATAGTAGCTATATAGCAGCATTTTCAGTGCTGGCATAATTAATAGTGCTTTTAGAATATTTAATAACAAATTTGCTTATTTTAAGAAGATCCAAGGTCACTGCAGTTGTTGAATTAACCCTTCATATCACAGTTAGACTGATGGTTTTAACATGTGAATTTCTTCTTCAACATCTATTTCAATTAATTTTCATGGATAGTCTATAGTTTTCATTCTAAGTGTGTCTTTTATTCAAATTTTAGAAAGAGAATGAGGTTAGGCTGGGTTTAATAGAAGTACAATGAACAGTTATACATTGCAGCATGATTGCACCATTTGAACTCATGAGACATATTAAAATGTTAAACAATATTTTGTTTCCTGATGTTGAAATTAACTGATTTCTAGTTACTACAATTTTTAAATATAAACAGAATTATTCATGGAACAAAATATTCTCTTGGATTATTATTAATACAGAGTGACAATGACAAATATGGCAGTTGAGGTAGTACAAGTTATGAGTTACAATAGTGTTTAATTGTTTTCATAAATATAATATCAATAGTATTTTCTCTCTTTATTCCATGTGGCCCATCATTCCTAAAACAGTTCCAATGCTAATCCCATACAGGCACTCAGGGGATCCATTTTTCTGAATTATATTTTTCTGGCAAACCACACTTCTATAGACAGAATTTACAACCACACAAATAAAATGTGTGCTGGCTGCAGTCTCTGAACAGAGATCTGTCTCTTTATAGTCAGCAGATCAGGGCATTTTCCTCATGCCATATCTCATGGGACTCGGGGTGATAATCCAGACCAGTAAGGGGTTTTGTCACCATCTGCCTGTAACCCTGGGTGCCTTGCTCTGCAACTGTAGCTCCCAGTCTGGGATGCTCACAGTCAGCAACAACATGTTGGTCACACTTAAGTGTCTGTGTGTTATGCAGCCAGCCCTGGTTCAGCAGTTCTGACCCCAACAACCTGTTTACAGCCCCAGAGCCACACTCTGGCTTCCACCAGCCTTGTTTACAACCAGCAAGGTGATCCCAACACACACCCAGCGCCCAATTTCCCCAAACCATATGCCCTGAAGTGTCCAGCCCTGCCACAGACCACTCAAAGAAATAATAAGGTTAATTTGCTCCTTTAAAGAGACAAAAGCACATCACAGCTTATTCACTGGGGAAAATACACTTCTCCCTTCAAACACAGCACTGAGCTGGTTTATAGTTTTTTTAAAAAAAAGATTAACATTGGGACATAAGCTAAGTGGTGCCAAGTAAATGAAATAAAAGTAGAGATGGTTACAAGAAAATAAAATTGAAAACAAACATGTAGAAGTTTAAAATGAATCTAACAAGGTACAGGCTTTGTTCAAGATGGGTTCACTTACTTATATTCCTTCTTCCCAATCATGGCTGACTTTCTGTGTCAAGACCTTCCACAGGAGCCTGGCTTCCCTGGTCTTCCTGGGTGAAAGATCTTTGCTGAAGCATGTTTCTCACCTACATTCAGTTCCCAGGGTCTTTAAATCCTCCCACCTTGTGTGAAGGACCCATCTTTCTCAGCTCACATGAGCTTTGACCTGTGGTGTCTGTCTAGTGATAGATGCCAAAGATGGCTTCTGTCTTTGCTTACATCTTCCAAAGATCAATGACCTTGCTTCAAGAGTCAGGATGACCTCATGCCATTCTTTCTTTCCTATGGACTTCTCATTCCCTTACTGATTTTCTGTGTCAATGAGGCTTCCATTGTTTTGGTCACACCTTGCTTAATTTATATAGATGTCATGTAGATAGCTGTCTTCTCTCCCATCTGAGAGCGAACCTGTTTCTCTCTGTTTGGCTGCAGACTTTAAAGTATAATGGCATTGTTTCCATATTTCCTCATATAGTGCTAATACACACATTACACAATAATGTTAATCACCAGTGTGTCATTGGATTTCAGAAAAACCCTCACTCAATATACTTTTATAGTACAGTAATATTGTGTACAATGAGTTAATTCAATTGCTTATCACTTAAGGTTCAGCCCCCCTATCTTTATCGACCAGTAAACCATTGAAATCTTGGAATCTTCTGAGGGTTATCCCTCAAAGTAAAGTTTATTCAACCTGTGAGGAAGGTGACATGGAGTCTGGTGGTGAGGAAAGCTCCATGCTCTTTCTTCCCTCCTGCTGGTGTTTGCTGAAATGCAAATTGTTCTGTTTCCTGCAATCTCTCCCTGCCCCCACCCTTACCCCGTTTACTGCATATATGTAAATTGAGGCAAACCCACATTTCTTTGTCTAAGGTAGGCTGTGCTTATGAGTTGTTTGCCAAACACATTTTAATAATATAATTCTAACACATACCCATAACTTTTGGTACATGCCCTGTGCATACATCATACAAGAACATAAATGAAGAGTGAGCTATTAGTTTTCCAATAATATCTCACAAGACCTATTTTGTACAAAGATTATTACAACAGTGTGTAGGGTGTGAATAGAGGAATGCTTAGAACCATAGTAATAGGAATTTGAGGGACATATTGCTTCAATAACTCCTATATCAATTTTCTAACATCAGACTAGAAACCTTTCAATTTGGGACAATCCCAGAAGAAATGAAGATAATACCACGGTACCCCCTCCAATATTTTGCTGTGAATTTTGCATCTTTTTAATTTTGCAAGATTGGTATGTGAAAATATCTAATCATAATTTTCTATTAGTATCCTCTCCATGAGGGGAAACTTCTAGTACACACATTGGCTTGCACCATATCTTTTAAATCCTCTGGAAAGATTTTCTGATTCAATTTGCTTTTCCCAACCTAACCTCCTATCCTCAGTATTGCCCTGTAGAAAAGAGTGCATACTCATTCATTTTAACCAGAGATCTGATTTGCTAGTAATTTCCTTCCATAGTTCTCTATTGTGAAACAATCAGGTTCCATTCATCCTTATTTTTTATGATATTGAAAATAGCATCTTAACCATACGAAGATATGCATTTCTGCCTACTCACATTGCTCTTGCCGTTGTGTGAAGGACTGTAGCTCACTTGTGTCACAGAAATTATGTGTATAATTTAGTCTCCTATTTTTGTCCCCCTTTTTCTCTTTTTTTTTTTTTTTTTTTTGTAAAAGTAGATATAACATCTGGACTATTAGAAATGATACATTTTGCAGTATCCTTTGAAAATACTAGTCATTTTCCAATATAGATCACAGATATTTAGCGATTATGGATCTTGGCAAACAACAAACATCTAATGTGTTTACAGATGAAATGAAGAAAAGTGTTAAAATAGCTTCAAAAGCAGTGAGTAACATAGTGAAGTCCTCTCATCAGGGTTCCAAGAATCCTTTGTGCTATGTGGGAATCTTGGAATAATATGCTGAATTTACTCATCTGGCATCCTTGTTATGTTGCTTTAGGCTTGCTTTAGCAACCAGGGGCTGGCTTTGTGTCAGAGGAAACAAGTCTGGCACTATCAGCAGTACTCTGATCCTTGACATTGCTGCACCCAGAAGAAGGTCGCAGGCCCAGCTAGTGGGAGTTGACCTTTTTGTTGGGGGATTATGAGCACCTGCATAGTAATTACTGGGCTAATTATATAATTGGGATGATATAAGTGGAAGCAATAGGAAGCAAGGGGGAGCCCAGAAGGGGAGCCTAGGCTGGAAAGTGAAGACTGTGGGGGAGTTGCCCCTTGCTGTAAGCTTGCATTACAGTGTTACATTTTAAGCAAAGTCTAAATACATGCCTTAGTGAAAGATGATAACCTGCTGTGTGTTACCGTGAGACCACATGAACTGGCCAGGCAGTTGAGTACACTGAGTAGTGGTGAAGATGCCCTGTGACTGTCCCCTCTATGTCTTCCCAGCTCTCAACCCATCTAGCCCCCTAAGAACTGGATTGGACCTGAGTGTATTATTATATTGGTGATTAAAGAACTTCTCTATACATAATGACTGTACATGCACTGATAATACTATTTGTGAAGTTCCTTTAAAAATACATATAGAAATTCAGTAACTTTCACTATAATGTAGCGTAAAATTCCAGATTCAATAACATAAATTGGAAACATTTATTTGTTAAAACTGGAAAAGCAGCAAATGTCAGCTTGATGTATCCATTTTGTCCTTTTCATGCTCCTAACCATTGTATCAATTAGTGTGGCTGTTAGTTTAGATTCTATGATAAATTATTTTTTTAATATTTATTTATTTTATTACTGTAGCACCTATGGGCCCTGGTCATGGAGCAGGACCACTTTGTGCTTGGAGCTGTACAAACACAGAACAAAAAGACAGTCCTTGCCCCAAGGAGCATTCAATCTAAGACAATAGATGGATACAGATAGGGAATACAAGTAAGCAATAGTAATAGCAGTAGGGATAAAGTACATTTTTCCTAGGTGACTTAGGAGCCTCAGCCCCATTTTCAAAGGACAAGATTTTCAAAGTTGTTTAGATGTCTAAAAATTCAGATAGGTGTCTAGTGGCATTTTTCAAAAGCCCCGAAAATCAGTGGGGGTTAGGCAGCTAAACTGCTTAGGTGCTTTGAAAAATCTCACTAGGTTCTTATCTGCATTTTTAGCTGCCTACATATCTAAAAATCGGCCTTAAATTTCCAGGTTGCTTTTGAAAATGGGACTTAGGCTCCTAAAACACCTAAACATTTTTGAAAATTTTACCCAAATATCAAATTAACCAAACATTTGCTTGTATGAAACAAGATTTAATATAAATGTTTGCAAAGTTGCATATTTTAGGAAATATAGGGACTGATTCTGGTGTAACTCCACTGGTGTGCTAAGGTAGTGCTGGGAGCTTGCACTAGTCTTTGCACTTGGGAATGTTTAGAAAAATTAGGAAAATATCTACCACTTATCCTTGTAAGGAATCAGATCTAATAAATATGATTTGAAAATGAGTGGATAGGACTTGGCTAAACAAAATTAACCAGTTTTTCACCTGATCTTATTTAAATAGCATTGCTGTGCAGGAGCAATTTAATGACCAGACTGGCAGTCTCAAAAAATGAAACCACCACAGTAGGCAATACTTTCCAGGACATGAACTGAGAATGAGTGAGGGAGAAAAATCAGTCAGCAAAGTGAGAAAAGGTTCTTATTTTAACACTATTTTTTAAAATGTTGACCATAAAATGAATGAAAACAGAAATGCAGTTGGAGAGTAGATTGCATTGTGCTGAAATATTTCAGTCTAGAGCTTAAATGAAATAAATGATACAAAAAAATCTGACCTTTGTTTGCACTTTGGGGACTATGAATCTTCAGTAGCCATTAATTACTGTATCACCACTTTGCTATCTGCCACTTAAGATGCTAAAGCAGACAACTAATTATCAGAATTCTTTACCCCACAGCAGAACTTGCTGTGACATGCCGTGCACTTTGCTTCTGCTAATACTTGAACCAAGATGCTCATGGGGCCTGATCCAAAGCCTACTGATGTCAATGGAAAGACTCTACTGGCATAAATAAATAGGTTTTGGATAGGTTCTCAGTCTGTAGCCTGCAACTCTATGTGTGAGACCATCTCTATCAAGCCTGAATGAGCTGTACTAAGAATGTCTCAGCTGGAAGTTAGGCTTACATATTGCTCATTATTATTATTATTAATATTTATTTATTAAAAAGAACAGGAGTACTTGTGGCACCTTAAAGACTAACAAGTACTCCTGTTCTTTTTGTGGCTACAGACTAACACAGCTGCTACTCTGAAACCTACAATTTATTTATTAGGCATCTCTTTTCAAAAACAGGTTGAACTACTCTCATGAGCAGTAGTTGGCACTAGCTTTAACAATGTTTTGGAACCTAATGTATGGCAGTTGGTCATGGATGGTGCCATAGTGAAGAGTTTACATTTTCAGATACAGAACATTTGGCATGGTTATCCAAACTGTGCCTCTCATTAAATCTAGTGTATCTGAGTACAGATTTTCTATTTGTCTGTTTGGAGCATTGTTGGCATTACCCAGGTTTTGCTGAACCCAAAGCTCTTGGCACTTTACTCTTTGTGAGGCAGTGGCAGAAGATAAATCAATGGGACCATGCCCTGTCCGGCCAATAGATAGTTGGTGCAAACAGGCTATGAATGCAAAAGTGCATTCACTCAAAGCTTCTACTTTATTTAGTCTCCAGCACTTACACATGTCTGCAACAGGCGAGTATAGCACCCCAAATTAACCCCAGATTAAACTATTTACCCAAGTTCTTGAGGAGGTCTTGAGTGGATATCTGTAGATGTCCAGTGGCTAATCTTCTGTTTTCAGGGGAACTTCGGAGGGGTGCAAGTGTCCACTGAGCTCAGATCGCTTCCTCCTTTTAAACTCAATGTGTTAGTATTACATAGCTTGTTCATCAAAAAACTGCGGAGCAGAAATTAAGTGTGGAGCTTTCCAGTCTGTCAAGCAGGGAACATTCCATCAGTTAACCAGCTGTATTTCACATAGCAATCGTTATCTATTGCCAGACTTCCCATCTTGCAAAATCACATGCTTCAACAAAAAGCTCAACTAAGGAGGGCACAGTTTCATGCTTACTCTTCATGGTCACTCACTTCCCACCTCCCAGTCTGTTAGTTGTGCTAAGGTTTCAGAAAGCCTTCCTTTTAGCTGCTTTCAGAAATAAGCATAACAATTGGTATGCCAGCTACTGGCAGTGATCTACGCATGTTACTGGGCTCTGGGCTACCAAAACTCCCACCCCACCTCCAAGTCAGTAGTTAGAATCAATATCTCACAAGCATAGCAGGGGCAGGAATGGTCTGAAAGACTGAATCAGTTGTGTCTCATTATTAGTGACCTTCATTGTTCCTGTAATACTGGAGCTATTGCTCCAATTTATAAGACGGCTGAGTCTTGGGCATACAAGGATGAGAAATGAAGGTGCCAAGAAGGCTTTGCCTATGTGGAGCCTCTCTCCACAGATCAGTAGCAGTGCTATGAATGCTGGCTCTGACTCTAGAGCCCGATTGGCAAGGGAAGGAACAAACAGAAGCATCTGGTTTCTCTACCCTTACAGAGCTCTGACTGGCTAGAGACCTGGCAAGAAATCTGTCCCCAACTTCCAGTTGCCAGCTCCCCTCGGATAGAACAATGAACTCCATGGGCTGCTGGAGAGCATGTGTGGTGGCTACTTCAGGGACACAGGAGGCTAAAGAATCTGAGCTCCTGGCTAGGGGAGCAGCCTGAGTGTGTTACCCTATGAGCCTGCCCCATACTGTATGTGAAGATCAATCAGAGCTCTGATGAGTAAAACCCTGCCCGGATACAAATTTATACCTGCGGATGAGGATATCCATGGTATCCACTGAACCACAGGGCTCTCCTGGGAACTGCAGCGGCGAAAGGAGCAGAACATGGGGCTACCACTCCCAGGAGCCAGTGTCCCATGCCAGCAGCTCCCCCAGCTCAGCTGTACTGCTCCCAGCCCCACCCCCAGCCCTTCCACGCAGCTGTGTTTCCTGTCTGGGGTCTGTACAGCCCTCTGGAGGACAGGGCTGGGGGTGGTCCAGCTGTGATGGGGGAGCTGCCAGCACAGGGCGCTGGCTCCTGGGAGCGACGGCCCCACATTCTGCTCCTTTCGTTGGTGTGGTTCCTGGGAGAGCCCTGCAGTTCAGCAGATATTGATTTCTGTCCGCGGCTATCCGCATCAGCGACTAACTGGGATTGTGTTTTGCTGATGAAGGGGACTGTTACTGATACAGCTGATTGTTACAGAAGACCATGTTGGAGTGATTTTTGAGCAAATTCCTGCCTCCCCAAATATGGAAGGGGAGTCATTTCCATCCCAAGGCAAGGGGTGGGAGTTTGGAATTTACAACCAGCATGAGTAGCACCCTGCACACTTACACCGACACTCATGAAAGGGCCAAAAGAATTTTTGGAAAGAACCTTAACCTTGCATTTTATATAGTCTAGTTTGAAGATAAACTCTTTCCAATACTGAGAGAGTCTGTATTTTCTTCTATTAAAATACTACACCCCATCCCCCAAAAAACCTCTCTGAAAGCAAGCGGTCATCTAAATTGGCGTAGGTAAACAGAAGTATTTGTCATCGGGGGAGCAAGACTGTGACTCAGATTTGTGTACTCATTAACTGAGCATCTCGTTTCTAAACGTTGAAAATCAGCCATATCAATTTTTGCTTTCCGTCAAACAACCCATCTGTGATAAAGTGAAGTCTTTGATAGGGCATTGTGCATTGGGGTGAAGATAATCAGCATGTTTACAAGAAGTAGGAGTGGTGGGTCAGATCCTCAGTTGCAGTAAATTGTCACAGCTCCATTGAAAACAATGGAGCTACACCAATTTATCTCAGCTGAGGATCAGAACTACTGTTCAGACTCATTAGCATATCTTTCAATTTAGAGAATGTTTGTAAACTTTTTTAAAAAGTAATTAGGTTTGAAAGTGTGTTTCAATGGAATAAGAAAATAACAGTGAAGGGATCCTCATTGCCATGTAAACCTTCCTCAATACACTACTCAATAGCCACCTCTAACACTACATCTTAGTTTTATTCTATAAAGGAAATCTGCTTTTGGATTTATACAGTAGATTTGAGATATTATTGTACACTAATTTGATTTACAAAGTTCTAGTAACAGTCATATGACATAGTTTCCTCCTGCCCTTTCATAAAATTCACTTTCAAACACAAGAAGACACCCTGGCAGAAACCTTTGACCAGAAGCATAACCAGCACTGAATTCTGACTTGGACTGAACTCTTAGAGTCTTTGTTTCTGCTTGGTTCCACCTCTCAATCTTCCCCCACTGTGTTTTTTTAAAACTGTGTATACTTTTCTCATGGAAATACTTTCCACCTTACTTTTACTGGCTGGCCAAAGGAAGTAATTGTTCCAATGGATAATTTGCTGAGGGTTGTGGTGGATTTTCCGTGACTAACAATTCTTAAATCAAGATTGGATACTTTTCTGAAAGACATGCTCTAGGAATTATTTTGGGGAAGTTCTATGGCCTGTGTTATACAGGAAGTCAGACTACATGATCAAAATGGTCCCTTCTGGCCTTGGAATCTATGTTTCTAAATTTGATTTCATCTTGAAGTGGAACAAAATGTCAGAACATCGCAAATTTTTGCAGAATGTAAAGTTTCAAAAAATTCAGTTGGGATTTTCAAAACATTCCTGAATGACTGAAACATAATATTTAGACACCCCAGAATTAAAATCATAGAATCATAGAATATCAGAGTTGGAAGGGACCTCTGGAGGTCATCTAGTCCAACACCCTGCTCAAAGCAGGACCAATCCCCAACTAAATCATCCCAGCCAGGGCTTTGTCAAGCCTGACCTTAAAAACTTTTGAGGAAGGAGATTCCACCACCTCCTTAGGTAACGCATTCCAGTGTTTCACCACCCTCCTAGTGAAACAGTTTTTCCTAATATCCAACCTAAATCTCCCCCACTGCAACTTGAGACCATTACTCCTTGTTCTGTCATCTGCTACCACTGAGAATAGTCTAGATCCATCTTCTTTGGATCCACCTTTCAGGTAGTTAAAAGCAGCTATCAAATCCCCCCTCATTCTTCTCTTCCGTAGACTAAACAATCCCAGTTCCCTCAGCCTCTCCTCATAAGTCATGTGTTCCAGACCCCTAATCATTTTTGTTGCCCTTCGCTGGACTCTCTCCAATTTCTCCACATCCTTCTTGTAGTGTGGGGTCCAAAACTGGACACAGTACTCGAGATGAGGCCTCACCAATCTCGAATAGAGGGGAACGATCATGTTCCTCCATCTGCTGGCAATGCCCCTACTTATGCACCCCAAGATGCCATTGGTCTTCTTGGCAACAAGGGCACACTGTTGACTCATATCCAGCTTCTCGTCCACTGTCACCCCTAGGTCCTTCTCTGCAGAACTGCTGCCTAGCCATTCGGTCCCTAGTCTGTAGCGGTGCATTGGATTCTTCCGTCCTAAGTGCAGGACTCTGCACTTGTCCTTGTTGAACCTCATCAGATTTCTTTTGGCCCAATCCTCCAATTTGTCTAGGTCCATCTGTATCCTATCCCTACCCTCCAGCATATCTACCACTCCGCACATATTTCTTTAACTTGCTGACAAGAATATTTTGTTTCAGTTTGTTGAACTAAATAAAGACTTTGGTTTTGGCTTGATTCAACAATAATTTGTGTCCCTCTGATTTATCATGTAGTCCATCCAGGGAGCCCAGTCCATTGAGAAGAATGGGACAGTGGCAACTAAACTACACCTCTTATGAGGCACCACAGCCGCTCAGACAAATCCAGTCTTTATCTCGCACATGATTTTGGTTCAGTTTGGCATTAGCTTGCAGTCAAACATTTTGTTTCAGTTTGATAAACCGGCATGTTTCAGCTGGCTCAATCCAATCAGAAATGAAACATTTCTCTTCAGTTTTCCCAAAGGAAAATTTTAAAAAAATCAACAAAATTGATTTTTTTCTGTGGAAATTTTTGATTTAATGGCAACTGAATTTTTGGACAAAAAAACATTTATGGAAATTCCCACCCAGCTCTAACTCCAAGTACTTTGCTCTCTCTAAGGCAGGGTACTGACTGAGCTGCAATGTTAGTTCCATTAAGCTCCTCACTGTTAATTCTCTTCAACTACACTAAATGAAAGCAGGAAATTAACTGATATAGTAGTTGTTGTATTTCTGAAGAGAGTCTCCTTTTCACCAACAAGAGGAGGAAGTGAAAAAACTGCTTCTCTAAAAGACCAGTATACTTGATGATTCTGATAGCTACATTTTCCTATTTCATAGAATATCAGGGTTGGAAGGGACCTCAGAAGGGCATCTACTCCAACCCCCTCCTCAAAGCAGGACCAATCCCCAATTTTTGCCCCCAGATCCCTAAATGGTCCCCTCAAGGATTGAACTCACAACCCCGGGGTTTAGCAGGCCAACACTCAAACCTCTGAACTATCCCTCCCCTCTAAACTATCCCTCCCCTCCAGTGTTTAACAGAACGAAGAGGTGTAGTAGCCCTCGGCAGCAACTTCTGGTCCACTTCATTCCCTAACCTAGAGGTTTTTAAAAACTATTGTTCTTACCCATTTTTGCATTTTGTGCACGTTAGCACAAAGTTTATCATTTTTGCGTGTATATTTTTTTAAGAGAGTGGGCTTTTAACTTTTAGATCCTCTATTTGTGTCTACTCAGAACTGGAATTTAAGTTTTACTGAAGAGGCACTTAGGAGACTATCCTTGCTGATTGCTGGACAGGAAAAGTCTAGAGTTACATTGTCTGCCAACATAAAAAGGGACATGCCGCTGCTCCTTATTTGCTATTAATCAAAGTAGCTCCAGTGACTTCAGGTGAAATTGACTTAAATAGAACTATACTGATTTACACTAGAGTTATGGAAATATACCAGCTGCAGTTTGAGAGTAAACACTGAGCAGTGCTTCCATCAGTTCCAGTACGACCAGTTGCACTGAGTTTCCATGAGTGAATGAGCTACATGTCAGGCTACGGTCAGTGCTTTTGAAAGAATGGAAATTTTGAGTGATCAGGAAAAAGTGTCACATGGCTCAATAACAATAACTTGGGTGGTATTGGTCTTTCTAAGAAAGTATCCACTGTTCTATAGCTGTGTTTATCCCTATACAATTCAGAGGGAGGAATTTGGAAAAAGTAGAATTAATAAAGGGTGAAAAAAAGATGAAAATTCTAGGCCTAAATCATCCCCTCCTGTGGGAGGCAAGTATGGGCAAAATACTCAGAAAACAGTTTGATCTCAAACAGTGTTGAAGGTGTTCCTCATTAGGGGGATGAATTAGGACTGTCAGAGGGGAACCTGTGTGGCTGTCTAGCCACTGGAGCCAAAGGAAGTAACTATAGAAACTCTTGGACCCAACCCCGTGGATTTTGAAGCATCCTCACAAAACAGAAGGCCCTTACCAAAGCTAGCTCTGAGCTCATGCTTCTCTTGGCTAACAGATCACTACCTCATGCCAAGGGACTAGAAGCCACAGATCATAAATTACAGTTGCTCTAAGCAGCAAAAAAAATCTGAGGTAATCCATTAGACAATGCACTACTTTCCAAGGGAACAACTCTGCTTTGAGTTGATGCGCCCAGCTTTTGTCCTGCTACCAGTCAGCCATGAATTCCCACAAACCTGCAGAGCCACAGCCAAGCACTGTTCACATGGAGGGAGTTCCTGGGCTGAAAGTTGCAGTAGTTGCTCTACAATTTAAATTCCTAATCCCCATACTTACTGCTCTAATTTGGGTAGCATTTGAACTAACTCAATTCCCTCCATGGAGTGGTGGGGATGTAATGGCCTCTAGAACCCAAACAAAATGGTCAGATAATTAGCATTTAATCACAAGAAAAGCTAAAACCTAGAATTTTGGCAACAGTAGTTTATTAATTATAATTATTAATTAACAAACACCCAGATTCTTAAAAAAAAGCTCTGTGAAGATTAATAGCAATGGTAGAGCACAGGACCATTTCAACTTCACAGATTTTCTCTTCACAAATCCTGTAAGCTCCCTCTTATGTTAAATTACCACTGACTGATATCTTGAAAAGCAATGTCAAAAAGACCACAGCAATCCTACTATAGAAGATTCGCCAGGTTTTATATTTTAAAAAAAATCAATGCTGTAGTGACAAAGGGGATGAAGAAGCTAATGTTGATATCTCAATCCATGTCCTTCCTTAAATTTTACACGAAGATATACATTTTTCCTTTTAGTTTGTCAGCCAAACTCCAAAGGACCACTCGTCGTGGTTACTTGTTATGGCTTTTTACTTTTTAATCACAACCTCAAACAAAATAACAAAAAATTAACTTTTCCAATTTCTTATTGGATTTTTCCCACCAAGGCAGTGGGCCAAAAAGCCAAAATTGTACCTCCAGCCTTGGATTTTTTTTCCCCCAATATGTTTTTTTAATAGGTAGCAAACTGAAAAAGAAAACCCATATCTTTATACCTTTATAAAACCAAAGCTCAAGTAGCTTTAGCTTTTTCTTAAAATTTATTTACTGTTTCATCGCTAGTCTCATGTGGATTGCAGGCCTGCAGCCTACTGATTCTGCCACCAGACATGCGGTGTTTAGAACTAAATGATTAATTACTTTTCTGTTGCCGTTTGCTCAGCCATTGTGTAACTGATGCTGCAGCTGGCTGACAGGGAACAGTGGTAAACAAGACATTGAATCTCACAGTTTTCTTTTTAGCCCTTAGATAGTTTACATTGTATCATATGGGACATAAGATGATAGTTTTAGTTCAAATTCCAGTGAGTAAGTGTCTGGAATGGTAGGGATCCGATTCAAAATGCTTTCCCCCCTTCTACCTCTGATACACACACACACTTTTGTGCATGCAACATCATGCATCATCCCAGTCCTTTTGTGTCATATTTGATTGCATTAAATTGCTGTATTTGATCAGTGACATAACTAATTAGATGTTTGACAGAACAATGCATCCTCTGTGAGATAAAATACTTATTTCAGACCAATCATGTAGGTATTACGTGGTAATTTTATAAATGTGTCTGGTCATCTTGTTGCCTACCCCAGCACTCTACAGGAACCAAAGCGGCAAGGTGTGTTGCAGCTTGGCTAACCCCAAATCCAACACTTGGATGATAATCCTTCAAGAACAATCCAGGTGCTACAGGAAGTGGTGTTGATTTGGTAGAAGGAATATCTGCCTCTGACTCACTATTGAACCAAAATCCTAATATTGTGTTAGGGATTGTTATGAGATGTTTGGACTCTGTCCTGTATTTGGCAAGGAGATAGTTAAAACCTTCTTACTGAGCTGACAACAACTGGCTTTTCCTCATTGTTGGACGTATACAGGAGCCAAGCCACAAGTAGTGGGAGAAGGTAGCTGGGTGGAACTGTGGATAATTGGCACCCGAGCCGAACCCATGGCGGTGTAACACAGCATTACCAAATTCAATTTAAATAAATAAAAGGCAACACCATACAAAAGTGGTGAACATGGGGTACAGAGTGTCATAGTTAGGTAGACATAATATTAGGGCTGTCAAGTGATTAAAAAAAATTAATCGTGATTAATCATGTGATTAATTGCACTGTTAATAATAGAATGCCATTTATATAAATATTTTTGGATGTTTTCCACATTTTCAAATATATTGATTTCAATTACAGCACAGAATACAAAGTGTACAGTGCTCACTTTATTTTTTTATTACAAATATTTGCATTGTAAAAAAGAAACAGTATTTCAATTCACTTAATACAAGTGCAATCTCTTTATTATAAAAGTTGAACTTACAAATGTAGAATTATGTACAACAAATAACTGCATTCAAAAATAAAACAACGTAAAACTTCAGAGCCTACAAGTCCACTCAGTCCTACTTCTTGTTCAGCCAGTCGCTCGGACAAACGAGTTTGTTTATATTTGCAGGAGTTAATGCTGCCCGCATCTTGTTTACTATATCACCTGAAAGTGAGCACAGGCGTTCACATTGCACTGTTTTAACTGGCATTGCAAGATATTTACATGCCAGGTGCACTAAAGATTCATATAACCCTTCATGCTTCAACCCCCATTCCAGAGGACATGCGTCCATGCTGATGATGAGTTCTGCTCAATGATGATCCAAAGCAATGCAGACCTACGCATATCCATTTTCATCATCTGAATCAGATGCCACCAGCAGAAGGCTGGTTTTCTTTTTTGGTGATTTGGTTTCCATAGTTTCTGCATCAGAATGTTGCTCTTTTAAGACTTCTGAAAGCATGCTCAACACCTCATCACTCTCAGATTTTGGAAGGCACTTCAGATTCTTAAACCCTGGGTTGAGTGCTGTAGCTATCTTTAGAAATCTCACATTGGAACCTTTTCTGTGTTTTGTCAAATCTGCAGTGAAAGTGTTCTTAAAACGAACAACATGCTGGGTCATCATCTGAGACTGCAATAACATGAAATATATGGCAGAATGCAGGAAAAACAGAGCAGGAGACATACAATTTTCCCCCAAGGAGTTCAGTCACAAATTTAATTAACGCATTGTTTTTTTAACGAGTGTCATCAGCATGGAAGCATGTCCTCTGGAATGGTGGCCGAAGCATGAAGGGGCATATGAATGCTTAGCCTATCTGGCATGTAAATACCTTGCAATGCTGGCTACAAAAATACCATGTGAATGTCTGTTCTCACTTTCAGGTGACATTATAAATAAGAAGCGGGCAGCATTATCTCCTGTAAATGTAAATAAACTTGTTTGTCTTAGCATTTGGCTGCACAGGAAGCAGGACTGAGTGTACTTGTAGGCTCTAAAGTTTTACATTTTTTTTTAAGTCCAGTTATGTAACAAAAAAAATCGACGTTTGTAAGTTGTGCTTTCACGACAAAGAAATTGCACCACAATACTTGTATGAGGTGAATTGAAAAAAACTATTTCTTTTGTTTATCATTTTTACAGTGCAAATATTTGTAATAGGAATGATATAAAATGAGCAGTGTACACTTTGAATTCTGTATTGTAATTGAAATCAATATATTTGAAAATGTAGAAAAACATCCAAAATATTTAATAAACGTCAATTGGTATTCTATTATTTAACAATGTGGTTAAAACTGAGATTAATTGTGATTAATTTTTTTAATCGCAATTAATTTTTTTTAGTTAATTGCATGAATTAAATCTCTTCCCCAAAGGAGGAAGCTGGTTGAACAGTCACTCAGACTGCCAAAAGACTCTAGGGAAAGGGGTATTTGTCCCCAACAAAGAGGATAGAGGGATGTCAGGAGACCACTCTCCTTCTTCCACCCTGCAGTAGACAATGTAAAGTTAGGTCTGAAACCTGGGAGTAGGATTACTATTCAAGGAATAGGTAGAGTTTCCTTGGAGGTTTGGGATTTGCTCGCTCCAAGCACCTGTGGGAGTGGGAGAGAGGGACAAAAACTGGAGGCTCTGGTTCATTTAACACACACAACCCATACCCTCAGGGTTTGTTCAGCTCCAAATTATAATTATTGTAGGGAAAATAATGTATTGTTTGGGCTTTTGCATCATACTGCTTACAGACATGCCTGCACTGCACATTCCATTCCAAGAGTGAGGGGAAATATCAGGCTGTCATTAAATCTTGTTATTTTTAACAGCAATTTCCCCCAGAGAATTCAAGTGATAGGCCCCCTACTTAGATCAGCAACAAGTGTTTTTGCTACAGTCGTGAGTCTCTGCATCCCAACTGTCCTGATGTTGACTCCTGGGTGGAGAGAGATTGAAACCTCCTCACTTGTATAGTTCACTGCACTCTCATTCATTAAATTGCCTTTTGCACTTGTTATGCGTACTGATACAGAGCCCCTCTACAGCCTAAAGTCAAGAGGTGACAATATTTTCCAGAGATCCCACTTTGGTGGAAACATGACTACCAAGGTGAAGAGGTAACTAGAAACAAGAAGTTAAAGGGGGTTACATGGTAAAAAGTCATTCTGAAATAATAACTCTAAGTAATATTGGGGGTGGGGGGAAGGGAGGCAGAAGGCCCAGGCAGACCCATTCTGGGCTCTGTTTACAATGAGATGTGATACATAACACAGTACAATTGCTATAAGATGGGTTGACACATGGAGTTAGTGTTGATTCATAGACATAGTGAATCACATAGTATTCATAGAATCATAGAATCATAGAATATCAGGGTTGGAAGGGACCCCAGAAGGTCATCTAGTCCAACCCCCTGCTCAAAGCAGGACCAATTCCCAGTTAAATCATCCCAGCCACGGCTTTGTCAAGCCTGACCTTAAAAACCTCTAAGGAAGGAGATTCTACCACCACCCTAGGTAACGCATTCCAGTGTTTCACCACCCTCTTAGTGAAAAAGTTTTTCCTAATATCCAATCTAAACCTCCCCCACTGCAACTTGAGACCATTACTCCTCGTTCTGTCATCTGCTACCATTGAGAACAGTCTAGAGCCATCCTCTTTGGAACCCCCTTTCAGGTAGTTGAAAGCAGCTATCAAATCCCCCCTCATTCTTCTCTTCTGCAGGCTAAACAATCCCAGCTCCCTCAGCCTCTCCTCATAACTCATGTGTTCTAGACCCCTAATCATTTTTGTTGCCCTTCGCTGGACTCTCTCCAATTTATCCACATCCTTCTTGAAGTGTGGGGCCCAAAACTGGACACAGTACTCCAGATGAGGCCTCACTGGAGTTATTCTGATTGTAACTGGTTAAGTCTCTTGACTAGCATCAGGTAGTCAGTATAGAATTGTTTGTTTTGTGTTTAGTTTGTTAAAATTTCTGTATGCCAATATGTTGCACTGCACCCTGTCATAAGGGGCACTAATGGTGAACCATCATATTCTGAATCACCGCTTTTCAAGTAGATAGCTGATACTCACTGCACTGTGTTGGGGATATGTGTGTCAGCAGCTTGGCTGATATCTGAGAGTCAGGGCTATAATTTGGAGTTGCTGCAGACAGCATGAATTTGCAGATCATTCAATCTCTGCACACATCTCCGTTGTTCTCAGCCAGTGCATTGTGGATAGTGTGCTCCTCCTTAAAATCTTCTGAGATCTTTCTGCAAAAGTAGTTCTTTAGGATTAACTACGGATAAACTTGATAAAATTGTTGGAGATTGGGGGAAAAAACTAAATGAATATACATTAGTCCTTTGGATGCTATTTTCATTAAAATTATCTTTGCATTCACAGTAAAAGACAGCATATTCTGGCATTCAGTGGGTTTTAGACACAGTAAGCATATAAATATATAGAATCACTGAACTCTGTTTAATATTTTTCGTACATCATTAACGTGTGAGAGTCTGTAATTTGAATTTGTGTCATATTTTAAATATTGGACTTTCAGTGTTCTCCCAAGCTGTTGTTTGGACAGAGACTAGTAAAAAAATCATGTTTAATATAAATGCTATGATTTCCCTTGACATGGCTTCTTGATTAAAGTGTCTGTTTATACAACTGCAGAAGAATGAGATGGTATATTTCAGACCATTCAGTGGGATAAGAAAAAACTGATGATCAAGTTGAAATTTTGTGTAATTTTCCAGGATAAATGAACTGATGACAGCCAAGGATCAGTATGTCTGTTTTTTTCCTGCTTTGTGGAATAGACTAGCATTTTCACTGAGATAGTCTTCGTTATGGGAATGTAATTCATATTTAATCCCAACCAAAGTTTCACCCATTGTAATATTTAATTTGCTCTATTTTTCTCTCCTTAGCAACTGAAATTAAAAGAATCTCCAATATAGTCGTCAGGAGGAGTCCTTGCTTTGTTCTTCACTGTTATTAAAAGAAAATGCTATTCAACATATACACAAGGGAGAGCCAGGAAAGAACAAATGCAAAAGTAAGGGCCCATTTGAGGCTCGTAAACTATAGTTATACCATTTTTTTCTATTTTACACAGAGTTTTTCAGTTAAATGAATTAGCAATTAATAAGCATTCACAGATATGAGCCAGGGGCGGGGGGAAGCGTGCTTAAATCTCTCAACCGTAGGAGCTTTCCAGTTTTTCATCTTGTGAATGGAAATCAATGTCACTTTCTTGAGATCAGTTATTGGTTTCATAAACTGGAGTGTGTGACGCATTTCTAGGCAGCTTAGCTAGGCTTGTGTGTGTGTGTTCATGCAGAAGCAAACAATAGGAAAGCTGATAGGATAGATAAATGGATTTGTAGAGTAGGAGTGATAGATGTAGCTTGGCTGTCTGCAGACTTAATTGTTATACTTTTCAATATGTCAGTTAGTAGTAATAGTGCAGCCTTTCAAAACTTCTGTCATCATATGTCAAGACAGCATTACCTATAAGTAAGAAACATTGTATAAACAAGCTCCATGATTTTAAAATCGAACCAAAGCAAAAAATGACTAAAGAATTTGTATTTCATGGCCTATTCTTTTTCTTTTTTTTAATAGCCTGGGAAAAAACAAAAATTCTCTCTTTTGTGTTAATTTCTTTTTCTTTTGAGATAGTTGAGCAAACATATTCTGTAGTTGTTTCTGAAGGCAAAAGAAGGTGTGCCTCTAGGATTGGAATACTGCTGCTGTGGGAGACAAAGATGTTTGTGGGAAGTGATCTGGAGTTCAGTGGAAAAACTCAGGGCTTTTCTAGGTGAGGAGATGCACATTACCGGGGTGTGATTTCTAAAGTGGACTGTGTAGCGCATTAATTAGTCCATGTATATTAAAGCTCACTAGGGAACATTTTGTGCACACCAGCAGGGTCTGCACAGATCAATTAATGTGTAATACATTGGTGTGTTTTAAACTCACACCTCTGTAGTGCACATTGTCATGCCATGTAGACAAACCCTCAGACTGTCAGCTCTATTTTGGCTCAGAGAGCCATGGTCCATGTACAAAGTGGGATGGAACGCTCCTCTCCTCTCAGTGGTCATACTGGTGCCATGTGATCTCAACAAGCCCCTCTCCCTCAGAATCAGGAGAGAAGGGCACACCATGAGGTCTAGTCCCCAGATTTATGTAACCTGAAATATCATCTGAGGTTTTGGCAAGGTCTGCTGGGAAGGGGGCTTTGTATGTCGATTTTAAGGTCAGAAGGGACCTTTAGATCAGCTCATCTGATCTCCTGTATAACACAAACAAACTATAATTTTATTCAGTTACCCTTGTATAGAGCACAAAAACTTGTGTTTGGCTAATACAGATGTAAGCAGAGTCAGGATGAGCTCCACCCTGACATCTGATGGTGAGTTGTGGCAAGTTGTGGAAAAAAACTTCAAGGGCTGATCTCATTTGCATAGGCACACCCACCCTGCCTCGCATGAGCCCATAGCTGCCCAAATGGTCACTTTGGCTGCTGTGGGATCCCCAGTTTCTCTGTTATTGGGGCAGGAAGAATAAATTGTTATTATCCTGATTATATGAATCAAGGACAGTGGAACTGTACTTGGCCTTTTGTTATGATGGAGGGACTCACCATCAACAAAGCAACACTTGCTAGGCAAGGGACATGGGTTCCAAAACTGAGTGAATTGAGAGAGGTTGGGACAGATATTAATACCTGGTGGCATGGGCCCCCTGGTGAGAGCCCTGTATGCTAATTGCACTTCCTCCTCTCTCCACTGTGGAATATTAGAGCTAATTTTGATTCCATGAGGAGTCTAGTTACAGGCTGCTGAGCTGAATTCACTTTGGGCCAATGGTGCACCAGGACTGAGGCTCCCCTGCTACAAGCTGAAATCACAAAAGAGCTAAACCTACTAAGAGCTGAAATCACTGAGTGTTGTGTTAAGTAGTGGGGGAGCCTGAAGATATATGGTGGAGCAGTTTGCGGGATGGCGAGCAGAGCAGCTTGTGGAGCAGAGTGGCTGGTGGAGCAGAGCAGTTTGTCGGATGCCTGGAGCAGCTCATGGGGTGGCTGGCAGAGCAGAGCGATACGTGGGATGGCTGGTGGCGCAGAGCGAAGCCCTATGGGGAGGTGGGGCAATCGGCTTCGGACCATGTAAGGTGCCCCTTAACCCCCCATCTCCACCCAGGTCGGGAGGTAAAACTCTGCAGATAAACTTTCGAACTCTGGCGCAGCACCAACCAGGGACAGAGACTTTTGTGTTGTTGGACTTTTGGGACTTCGGGTGACTTTTGGGTTGCTGGACTCAAGAACCAAAGGGAAAGGACACAGTCCAGTCTGCTTGGGGTGGGTATTTTTGCTCATGGGTTGTGTTATAATAATGCCACATTGTTTCTCTCTGTTATTAAAAGGCTTTTGCTACACTCAGACTCTGTGCTTGTGAGAGGGGAAGTATTGCCTCTTAGAGGTGCCCAGTGGGGGTGGTATATATTTGTCCCAGGTCACTGGGTCGGGGCTTGAGCCGGTTTTGCATTGTGTTATTGGAACGGAACCCCTAGATTCTGAACCCGGCCCTTGTTGCTGCCAACTCTGACGGGCAGAAGGGTTACACATATCTTCTAGAAAGGCATTCAGTATTGATTTAATGACAGCAAGAGATGGGGAATCCATCACTTCCCTTGGTAGTTTGTTCCAGTGGTTAAACACCCTCACAGTTACAAATTTGTGTCTTATTTCTAATTTTACTTTGTCTGGCCTCAGCTTCCAGCCACTGGTTCTCATTATGCCTTTTTCTGCAATACTAAACAGCTCTTTAGTACCTAATATTTTCTACCTGGGAAGGCACTTACATGCTGTAATCAAGTCACTTCTCAATCGTCTTTAGGATATGCTAAACAGATTGATAGTTCAAATCTCTCACATTTTCCACAGCCCTTGAATCATTTTTGTGGCTTTTTTCTGCACCGTCTCCAGTTTTTCAACATTCTTTTAAGAATGTGAATCCCATAACTGGATGCTTTATTCCAGTGTCAGCCTCACCTACATCCTATACAGAGGTAAAATCAGCTCTATGAAGAAGCATACCAACCCCATGCTGAGCCAGCAAGGGTTAATGAGCTGCTGTGGGTTCACTCAGCCCCACTCTGTTACCCCTGCACTTGCTCTCAGGTAATGAAGGGGCAGTTAAACAGGAAAGAGGAGAGCATGGTAGATGGCTGACTAGGGAGGAGAAGAGACTTCCTGTCTCTTGCTTCCTGAGGAAGAGACCAGCCCAGGGCCCCTCTGGAGAAAGGAAAACTTGGCACAGGACTATTGAGTTTTTCTTCATAGGACAGTCTCTTTATTATAGACTGTTGGGTGACCAGTGCTGGTGGGGAGAGGCCTGAGACGTGAATGTGACTGTTGTATGGAACTCCCCTCCAGGGTGGGTGTGGGGAAGTGCCTGAAGCTATTGGAATTCTGTGTAGTTGGGCTTGCGCTGTAGTTTGTCTTGGCACCTGAAGAGCATGGTCACAACCTCCCTACTCCCTTGTATTTTTCTTTATGCCACTGGATTGTTTAAATTGGTGGCTGAGATGAAATTCCCTCTGAAGCAGTGCTGAGTTGAATTTGGAAGAACTGGGACATAAGCCCTACAATAACGACTTCCTAAATCTGCAGCTGGAATGCTGCAGTGCCCATGCTGAGCCCAGGTGCAGCAGAGTTAAAACTGACCAGCATGAAGAGAACCGTTGAGGAATCTGGGAGAGGAATGGAGTAGCAAGGACCTTGCCATCCTCACAGCAGCCAGCATATGTACTTACAATGTTTAAGACATGGACTAGCTAGAGGTTAATAACAAAGATTTTGTGCCAGTGTTCTGGTAGCAATCCCTGTGTTTGTTTATTAGTACCTAGAGAGGCCCTACATGAGTGCTAGGCATTGTACATAGTAAGAGACATTCCCTTCCCTGAAGAGTTTACAACCTAAATAGACAAGACACAGGCCGGGGAAAGGAAGTATTTTCCCTATTTTAGTGATGGGGAACTGAGGCAATGAGAACTGAGATACTTACCCATCCGATGCATCCGATGAAGTGAGCTGTAGCTCACGAAAGCTTACGCTCAAATACATTTGTTAGTCTCTAAGGTGCCACAAGTACTCCTTTTCTTTTTACATTACCGTACGTATTTCATGACATCTATTCATTACCTCCCCTTGTTCCTGATATCTTGGACAAAACATCCCTATTCATTGTATTGTCAAACTATCTTATCTTGTACTAGATTGGGATGTATCTGTACTAGCTGGAATATATTTGTGCAAATATCTAGTGCCTAGTACACTAGCAACAACTTTGCCAAGTTCATATACTGGACACTGAACTTGTAAGCATCTTGTACAATTGGCCTGACTTTGGTTCACAGACTTGAGCCAGACCCAGTGCCCCAGGGTCTCTCTACTACAGTGTGTTCCAAGGTCTGTACAGTAGAGGTGTTTGTACACAATGTGGTTCAGAATATTCTCTTGAGGCTATTTGTACTGGGTCTTTCAAAAGTCCAATATCACCAAATTCTTTGAGTTCTTCCACCTTTCTCACTAGGCCCAGGCTGCTGCTGAGAAGCACATGCATGCACTCTGAACATAAAGTTTTTGTCTTTGTAAGTTTCTGTGGTGAACTAGCCCATGTGGCTCAGAATACTTTCAGGGTTAGTAAAGACTATGTCAGGTGATTACAGCTCTGGGAATTGTTGAAAGTGATTGTAAGCCCCTTCTGCAGTGACACTCACATCTGCTCCTGAGTCAATTTTGAAGTCAACAGTCTTTCCATGAATATTCAGTTTCACTCTCCAAGCAGGCTCTGTGTCATCACACATGATAGATCCCAGAAAGAGTGGATCATGATTGTCTGCATTCATAGCACACTCAGTGCCTTAGTGTGGCAAAACAATTGCAAAATGTCCATATTTTGTGTATTTATTGTATCTTTCACCTTTCGCTGGACACATGTATTGAGCACTGAAACTTTCCACACCTTGTGCATTTATTCTAAAAGGCTTTGTCATTTGCCTGCAATTTTTTTATAGCTTTAGGACTTTTATGGTAATGACTATCAGCACTCAGGCTGTGTCTTTTCACAGCTTTTAAGCTAGCTTCAGGGTTTTGGGGTTTTTTTTTCCAAGTTGCTCCTGCCTTTTTGTTTTGCTGTCTGACTAGTTCAGACAGCTTTGCTATCTGTGTGTCTGTGGAGAGATCTAAATCTGTCTTTAATTGTAGTCGCTATGAGAGATTCTTGTCTGTTTCTTATATTTTCATGTTTTGCAGTCCCAAAATAAAAAAATCAAAATTTTCAGCCAACACATGCAAAAGATCTTATAAAAGTCAGCATTTTCTCCTGGTTCTTGAATTCTTTGCTGAAAACATGCTCTTTCATATACCACATTTCTAGATATAAAGTATGCATGAAACACAGCCAGAACCCTTTTGTGGTCATCATTGTGACTGTCTTCAGTAAAAGCTTAAAGATCTGCTCTGCCTGCTTCTCCATAGCATAAATTAACCCCCTGAATATCTCTAGGTTCCTGGGAAAGTTTTGTAGCAATGTGAAATATTGCAAAATACTGCTTCCAGTCTGTTTTTTCTGGTGCATTGAAGAGTGGCGTGTTTGAGATTGAGTTTACCACTTTTGTTGCAGTTTCATTCTGTTTCTGCTCTCCTTGGGCACCAGTTAGGATACCTTTATTTCTGACACCATGTTATGTATTTCTTGTACACAGGAGGTTGCAGGTGTGCTACTAGCAGATATGGGCTGGCTAAAGAGCCTCCTTTGTAGAGAGAGACACCAGAGATGTGATTATTTAATGCACGCCCAGGAATGGCTGTTGTGAGCTTATGCTGCACATGCTGCCACTGAGTGGCTAAACAGTATAAAAGTTTAGCATTCCACTACGAAGGTAACAGAAAAATCCACCAAGACCTATTCTACGAGAAAAGAGTGAAAATGAATTGAAGCCTGAGAGGAGGGAAAGGGTGCAGTGGCATAATAAAACCAAGCAGTGTAATTACTAACCTTGTTCAACTTTCCATTAATAATGTTCCTGTTAAGTACAGTAAATATTAATCAATTCACAACCATTTTTTTCTTTAAAATTCAGGGGATGTGGCTTTAAGAGGTTCAGGATTGGATGGTGGTCAGCAGTACAGCTATTTTCAAACCTCTCTAAAAGTCTTAGAGCTTGGTCTGGTGTAAATCTTTCCAGCTCTTGCTTTACTTCTCTATCACTTACTGGTTTTATAATACAATTTACAAAACATTTGAACAGATTAAGTTGAAATGTTGTTGTCATCATCTGTATAGGATCTAGTTTATGTTTAAGACACAATTGCTACATACAGTGGAGGCTGGTTATTATAAGATGCCTATAGGTAAAGGAGTTCCTGGCTCACCAATGTAAACAGTGATGAGATTGAAAACAGCACCTGATCAGTATGGAAAGCAGCATGTGAGAGAACTGGAAGAGTCAAATAACCGGTTTAAGATTACTTAGCCATCAGTAGCACAACTGAAAAATGCAGCTAAATTTAAGCAATGGCTTTATTCCATGTGTTATGGCCTACAGCGTTGAATATTTCAATATATTTCACTGGGATTAAGATAAAATGGATCTTATGAAAATACCCAAGTTGCTTGAAGATACTGAAATCCAAAGAAATATTTTATTACAAGCATACCTATCATACAAAAAAGAAGGGGCCATGTGAATGTATAATACATATACAACAGGTCTGAAAAAGTAAGCTTCTGTGAATTTGGACAAGTTATGATTCATCGGAATACAAAATAAGAAAAAAGGGTGTCTTGGGTCAGTAAAGCAGAGTGTTGTAGCACGTAGTCACTATTTGCAGAGCTTTGGAGGTTTGTGAGCATTATATTAAAATACGAAACCCTTGAATTATGACTTTATGAAGAAAATGTATGAACGAGTATCAGTAACAATTTCCCCACTGCATGAAGACTATAAAAATGAATATAGACACACACAAGTTTATGTCCAGAATCCCTCTCACTGCACAGAGAAAACTGATCATAAGAACAATCTCAAATCAAAGACGTGATTAAAAACTCAAGACACTATCAGATTTAATCTTGAAAAAAGTAAATAATACATTCTTATTCAGCATTAGATTTAGCAAAGCCATCTGCTACAGCCAATAACATAAGTGAAAGAAAGATCATAAAAACACTATCATGGTGGTTATTTTAATGAAAAGACTAACTGGGAGGGCACACGGAGGGACAATTACTTCTCAAAATGGAAATGCTGTCATGGAGAGTGGGAAAAGTGCAAATGAAACGAGATCTGAACAGTCATCAAAAACTAAAACTGCGACGTATTGAGATTCAGAAATAAGCGGGATAACTCTTAAAACTTCTTTGCTTTTGGTGTCCCATTGAATTTACCTTCATGAATAAGGGCAAGAGTTGAAATATCACAAAAGAGACTGAGACTTCTGGCTCAGAAGAAGAAAATTGCAGAAATCTCATGAAAATTCCTTGTTCTTCTCTTCGCTCTGCCCCAGAGTCACAGCCTATTTTTTCAGAGCCAAGAGAGGTGGCTAGGTAACCAAGCCTCTGGATGATTCTGTAAACCAAACTTCTGAACTTTGAGGCTCAAAGCAGTTGATATGAAAGACATTTAGAGGATATTCATAATTGCATAAATTATGTATTGTATTATGTATTATATAATTGAATTATGTATTGTATAAGTAGGGGCATAGCGAGCAGATCGAGGGACGTGATCGTTCCCCTCTATTCGACATTGGTGAGGCCTCATCTGGAGTACTGTGTCCAGTTTTGGGCCCCACACTTCAAGAAGGATGTGGATAAATCGGAGAGAGTCCAGCGAAGGGCAACAAAAATGATTAGGGGACTGGAACACATGAGTTATGAGGAGAGGCTGAGGGAGCTGGGATTGTTTAGCCTGCAGAAGAGAAGAATGAGGGGGGATTTGATAGCTGCTTTCAACTACCTGAAAGGGGGTTCCAAAGAGGATGGCTCTAGACTGTTCTCAATGGTAGCAGATGACAGAACGAGGAGTAATGGTCTCAAGTTGCAGTGGGGGAGGTTTAGATTGGATATTAGGAAAAACTTTTTCACTAAGAGGGTGGTGAAACACTGGAATGCGTTACCTAGGGAGGTGGTAGAATCTCCTTCCTTAGAGGTTTTTAAGGTCAGGCTTGACAAAGCCGTGGCTGGGATGATTTAACTGGGAATTGGTCCTGCTTTGAGCAGGGGGTTGGACTAGATGACCTTCTGGGGTCCCTTCCAACCCTGATATTCTATGATTCTATGATTCTATGATTCTATGTACCGATTCTGGATACTAGGACAAGTGGTCTTGGCCCATCCAGAGCTAAAGACCTGACCCTCAACTAAGGGAGAAGAACTACTGAGCTCAGGCCACAAGCATTTACCACAGGGTGACCATCACACTCCCAGTCTGAGATTTTTCCTCAGAAACTTATGTTTTGTACTGCACAACCCTCTTCTAGAGAGTACAAAAATCCTGGGTCCATTATTTCATTAAAGCAGTGGTTCCCAAACTTGTTCCGCCGCTTGTGCAGGGAAAGCCTCTGGCGGGCCAGGTCAATTTGTTTACCTGCCGCATCCGCAGTTTTGGCTGATCGCGGCTCCCAGTGAGTGCGGTTCGCTGCTCCAGGCCAATTGGAGCCTCTGGAAGCGGCGCAGGCCGAGGGACATACTGGTCACCGCTTCCAGCAGCTCCCTTTGGCCTGGAGCAGCGAACCACGGCCAGTGGGAGCCATGATCAGCTGAACCTGCGGACGTGGCAGGTAAACAAACCAGCCCAGCCCAGCAGGGGCTTTCCCTTCACAAGCGGCGGAATGAGTTTGGGAACCACTGCCTTAAAGGAATAATATGCACACAGTTTGTTACCCCCAAACAGAGTTACCCAGATACTTCATCTTGAACACACTGGATTAGATAAAACCATAAAATTATTAACTACAAAGATTTTAAGTGAGTACAAGTAATGAAGTAGGACAGTCAGAAATGGTTACAAGAAAAATAAAGAGAAAAGATAACTGGTCCCTAACTTAACAAACGATGTTAAATTCAAAGCAAAGTTTTCTCCCCAAATGCTTTTAGCAGTCCGACTGACCAAACTCTCTAGTCAGTGCCCTTTCTCCAGAGTCCAACATCTACATCCTTTGTCTCTTCAGGTGCAGTGAACGCAATAGGCAGGGGGTGCCTTGGGGTGTTCGTCCCTCCTTTTTATAGTTTCAGTCTCCCTCTTGAAAAACATTTCCAGCTGAGACCCTGGAGACTAAGAGTCTATATGGAAGGCTAGTCCCTGTCTTTTTTTTCACCTGTTTGAACTTCCTTTGTCTTCTCTGCCTCCTTGATGCCTCTATTTACTGCTTAAATGCAAATTAAGCAGAGCACACATTTCTTTGTTTGGGAGAGACCTGTTTGCCAACTTCAGTTTATTTGTTTGGGCAGGGCTGTGAGGTTGGAATATGTGTTAATAATACCTTACAGGAGAATCTTAACTTCACGTACAGTATTGCCACACATTTTACCAGGACAATACTGACCAGCAAATTGTGTGTTTGTACAAAGATTGTAAGGCTTGATTTGAAAGGATTATTACAATAGTGTGCAGGGTGTGCAAAGAGGGGTGTATTCTATCAGTGTCTTAAAAATAATCAGATTACATAGTCATACACTGTTTTTTGGATAACTGAAACATCCCCTTAATTGGATTTTACCTGATAGTTTTTGTTAAGAAATTTTAATTTGATTTTTTTGCACATCCTGCTTGCTGCTACCATCTGAAAAATGGTTATTTTTTTTAGACTGATTATGCACTTCTGAGGCCAAACTTCTGTTTCTCCAATTAGTGGGAGATTGACCAAATAAGGAATTCATAATCAGACCTAAGAATAACAGAGTCCAGTGACAGATCATAAACTAACTTCCATCATTCTTCAATACAATTTAATAATCAAAGTGTTAACCGTACTGTTCAAACATCTTACACTTTAAATATTAAAGAGTAATGTTCTTACTCTATTGACATTAGGTTGCTGTCTTAAAGTAATTCATGTGAGAGATTTGACAGCTGTTCATTACATAAAACCTGTTGTCAATACATAATCTCTAATGGCTGCAACAATGGCAGTTCCACACGCATATTTACTGCAGGTTAATAAGCAAGGATTACAAAGTGTTATTTGGGAGGCACTTCAAAATGGGAAGTTGTCATAAACATACAGCTAAGGGTAGCATAAAATCCCTCCTTTACCTGTAAAGGGTTAAGAAGCTCAGGTAACCTGGTTGGCACCTGACCAAAAGAACCAATAAGGGGAGAAGATACTTTCAAATCTGTGGGGGAAGGTTTTTGTTTTGTGTTTCTTTGTGTTCTCTTGGGAGGCAGAGAGGCACCAGGTCAGGGAAATCCATCTCCTCCAAACAATCCTGAAACAAGTCTCTGATATTACAAAAAGTGTAAGTAAACAAGGCAAGGCGCCTTGGCAAGGCAAGGTTATCTTTTGTTTCAGCTTGTGAATTTCCCCTTTGCTAGAGGGAGGTGTATTCCTGTTTTTTGTAACTTTGAAGTTAAACCTAGAGGGGCATTCCTCTGTTTTAAATCTTTTGTTACCCTGTAAAGTTACCTTCCATCCTGATTTTACAGAGGTGATTCTTTTACCTTTTTTTAAATAAAATTCTTCTTTTAAGAACCTGATTGATTTTCAGTGTCCTAAAAACCCAGGGGTTTGGGTCTGTACTCACTTTGTAACCAACTGGTTAGGATATTATTCTCAAGCCTCCCCAGGAAAAGGGGGGGAAGGAGCTTGGGGGGATATTTTAGGGAAACAGGAACTCCAAGTGGTCTTTTTCCTGAATGTTTGTTTAAATCACTTGGTGGTGACAGCAGTACCCATCCAAGGACGAGGAAGGATTTGTGCCTTGGGGAAGTTTTTAACCTAAGCTGGTAGAAATCTTGCTAGGCATTCCCAATCAAAATAACACACACGTATGCACTGAAATAACAGCAACCTCTGGGAGAAATGGTAGGCAGCAGGTAGAAACAGTGGCAAGAAATGTTTTCTGCTCTCATCTTGCCAGAAGATTATGCTTACCTCTCTCAGGCACGACATAGCTACTGTAGCTTACATATTCTTTACATCTATTGTGCTTTAAGAGGTGACTGGAAACTCCAGCTTGTGCTAAACGCAACAGCCCACGGTTTAACCAGAACAGCTCACTAAGCATGTACGACATTGGTTCTCTGATCTCTATGAAATGTAGATTCTAGATCTTCATTTCTTGTTCCAGTTTCTAATGGGACTGGGGCCTCTGCTTTCAGGCAGTGATAAATATTGCAAAGCCTTCTCACTTTGTTTGGCATATGTGGTGTTCTTGGACAGAAGCACTATACCTGCTCAAGTGTTGATCCTTTTGTAAAGCTCTCCATTTCAAGTGCGTAGGTAACAAACATTCAGCCAGTGGGCCAGATCTAGCCGGCTTGGTGTGTCGATGCAACACATCTAGATTTGCCCCAACTCTCATGTTTGGGAATATAGCCTTCCACATGTAACTAGAGTGTAACCAAATGCAGTCCGCAATCATGAAGCAATAGCTTTGAGAAGTGTGAACCATGCTGACACACCAATTAAGATTAATTAATACTGAACCCTGATAACACATTTGACATCACAGGTAAAGTCATCTCAACAGCCTAGGAGTTTTGCCTGGGGCATGTCTACATGTGTCTGACAAGAGACTTACTATACAGCTACATGGTACTAGTGTCAAAGAGAAAAGAAATATTTCTTCTGAGCATGGGATCATTTGGGACAGTGTATGGAACACAATGACCCCTGGAAGGAGGATATGGTTAAATCCACACTTCTTTCACTGTCCCATACCCAAGGGCTAAATAGTTTTATTAATTGAAAACAATTAAATGGAGACCGTTCTCCCTACCTGAAGTCAAAATACAACTGTTGAAGTAGGATCTGAGAGATTGGGGGGTAAAATTTTAAAAAGTGTCTAAATTGCTGATGGGAAGTACCATCAGTATATACAGTACCAACCCCTCCACTCCCGCCCACCCTCCACCTCCCCCCAAAAAAACCCACACAGCAGCAAGTCTCAGAGCCCTCGTCAATTGATTCTGGCTTGCTGCAGGGCTGAAAATATCAACAGAGACATCCTGGCTCAGGCTGGAGCCCATGCTCTGAAATCTGGTGAGTGGGGAAGGTCTCAAAGCTGAAGCTCCAACCTCAGCCCAAATGTTTACATAGCTATTTTTAGTCTCAAAGCAGGAGCTCCACAAGCCAGGATCAGTTGACCTGGGCTCTGAGACTTGCTGCTGAGGGTCTCTCTTTTTTAGCTGTGTAGACATACCCTTAGGTTCCTAAGTCATATTTTCAAAAGTGACTAAATATCATTGAAAGTCAATGGGTATTAAGTTCCTACACCTCATATGTACTTTTCAAAATGTTCCTCTGGGTATCAGTTGATTTGATAGGAAAGAATACCATTTCTCAATGCTTTTTTTTAATAGCATATTTTATTATAGGAATAATAGAAAACTTAAATAAAAAGCAGTCAGTTTATTGATGTAAAAAAGATAGGAAAAATACAGAAATAGAACTTTTATGCATAGCTTAATTTTGGAAGTCTCTAAAGTTGAAAAAAGTATTCCCTCACTATGCATGGTTATAATATCTAATCTGCAGTTATTTAAACAGCTGGAATGAGATTTTAACTAAAGGTCACCTAATATCTTCATAAAGCTGTGCAGAATATAAAAGGTTCCTTCATTCTCTCATATCATCTGTTGTTTACGGTATTCCTGAGAATTCAGGGATGCTCCTTGTGGGCAGTAAAAGGCAAAGAGTTGAATATTAGTTTAGTAACTTCTACACCTCTTTTATATTTATATATAGCCATTGCTTCTAATTAGTGGTATTGAATGTAACTGAGGGATCTCAGTCCTGTACCCCCCTGCCCCCGCCCAGTGCGGCAGGCTGCCATGGAACTCCCGTTCCAGCCTGTTTCCCTTGTGTGGTACATAAATTAAACCTGTCATCTTCTGTAACTCCAGTCCTTTGGCTGGGTTACTTGTGTCTCTGCCCTTTCAAGACTGGAAAGAGTCTGGCCTCACTCAAAGTTCTACCACCCCCCTTGATGGATCTTTTGCTCATAGTCCCAGGAGTTTGGGCTTTCATGTCAGCACAGGCGCTGACTCCATGGGTCCTCTGGCGTTCAGTCACCCACTGGGAAAGGAAAAAAGAGTGGGTGTGTTGGGGGAAGGGGGGTGTGCTCAGCACCCATGAGCCACAAGTAGGTGGCAGGAGCATATACATGGTGCACAGTGAAACTGGATGGCAGCAGGCACCCACCAGCAATAGCAAAAGTCAGTGCCTTTGCATCTCAGGGCCTCTTCTAACCACTTTTCTGGTGTTGCTGCTTTACACGTTTCTTCCTTTACTTTATTGTAGCCCTGTTAAGAAAAGTTCAAGCAGGAACATATAAAAGCAAAGTCCAATATTCCTGTTATTGTTGCCACCCCGGACAGGGTTCTTAGCAGTCTGTTTCCTTGTCTGAGACCCAGGCCCATCCTCTCCTTTGGGTCCCTCCTCTCTGGGTGGTGCAGTCAGGGACTCATTTGGGACGCTTCCTACCTTGAGGTCTTGCAGGTTTCTCCTGCTTCTTAATCTTCTCTGATCCCTTCTGGCAGAGCACTGGTATCTCTGGGCAGCTTCCTCTGGTCTGACCTTCTGGAGCCCCTTCGCTGTGGCTCTTTCCCCAATAGCTACCCTGTTCTGCCTCCTATCCTTGTTGCTGTTAGCCTGCCCATAGGCTGCAGCTCAGGAGGTGATTGTTCCTTTTTTAAATACTTCAGTGTTTGTTCCCTGCTAGGTCTATATACTCCCCATTACACTGAAATATGCTGGTAGTACAACTAATGCAACTAGGATTAAAATATAGTGTAGTGTGCTTTAGGCTGTAAAAATAGGACCAAATAAACAGTAAGATGCACATGTATACAATGGGGAAATTCTGGCCCTAGTACTGTGAGGAAATGTAAAATAAGACAACAATGAGTTTTGTCAACCCAACTGAATTTTCTCCATCTCTCCATAACCTCAGAAACAAAACTCTTATATTACAAGTCTCGGGTAAAATGAGATGTGACAATTATGCCACATTCTTTGGCACTGGATAGTCTAGAGCTTATTTGGAATATTACCATCAGTATGGGGGACCCACTCTTCAAAAGAAGACAAACCGGGGAGTTCAAAAGCTTGATCTAAGAGCAAAGATAAAGCATGTTTAATCTTCAGAGAAGACCATGAGAGAAGATAATGCTCTACAAATATGTAAAAGGATATTTAGAACAGAGACAAAACATTTCTATTAGTCAGAAGGGACGGAAGAGTTAGTAACTGGCTTAAATTGCAGCAGAAAGCATTCAAGTTGAATACTAAAAACTTGTGGAATTGCTAACTTTGGTGCCCAGTGTAGCCTGGAGTGTTTCCAGTCAATGGGATGGGACTACTAGAGATTCCTTTCAGCACTGATGATTCATTGTCCTTAGGCCTCCTTCCTGAAATTATCAAGTGTACCACTTAATGTTGGCTATGATATGATGATAGCTGAGAACTAGAAATTGAATGGATGCTACCCAGAATAGTTATGTAAATAACTTGGAAATAGTAATTTACTCAACAATCTTTTTTTAATTATTTTTTCCTTCTTTTGGAATGTCTGCAAGCACTTAGAGATTTCCTAGAAGCCCAATTTGTGTGTACATGTGAGTCAGTTGGAATTTTTTAATTTTTTTTTTATTTAAATTTTTTAATCTTGATTGTGAACAGATTGATTAGAGTATTCCATACTCGATGTTGAAAACCTGAGTTGTGTGGGATACTTGTGATTGGTCTTGTAAACCACACAGCATTCTTTCTGTTTTCTAATAGGATGATTGCTGGGCATGGATTAGCATTCATATCGTGCTTCCCGTCAGTACCCGGCCCAGGCCAGGGAAGCTAATGATCCAATCAGCAGACCAAATTCAGTGATGAATCCTGGTCACATGCCACCTGAGGCATGTTGCACATACACGAAGATAAGAAGATTATTTGATGAAGCTGCTAGAACCTGGATTCTCTTGGAGATGTAGCTGTACATGGAACTGGGGAATTTTTAGAACACGTTAAATCTTTCTTTCTAGAACAGAAATGTCCTTGCCTCATTAATGGTGTCTTGGGCTATTATGAGATTTACTAGCTTGGTGTAGAGTGTTTCCTCTCTTTGCATCCAGAGTAACTGCACTGTCCTAGTTGCACTGAACATGGTAAGATCCTTGTTACTCCCTTTTGAGTTTTCTGTGCCAGGGCTCTAGTGTGTAGCTTGGGTATCTCTGCCCCCCTGCTATGCCAAGTGGTGTCCTACTGTCTTGCACAGATACTCTCAAATATAATTTTTAAGGTTTGCTATCCATGGCCATTCATGCAAGTTAAACTCCATCACTAAAATGATCGAGAAAGCAAACAGAAAAGGATTATGAGCACAGCCAAAGCAAACTCATTTTTAAATTCAGGTGAATACTAATGGAAAATCTTCTTGCAATATTTGCCCAGCTCTACTCCCAACTCACTTCACTCAGAGTAGACTACCAAAAAGCAGTCAGAAGGTGATTGCTGTCATTCATTACTACTGATGTCTCATTCATTGCTTTTGAAGAAGAGCAGCCAGGGAGCAGGGATTGATTAATTACACCAGGCTCAGCTGGACAGGCAGAGGCAGGACCTATATAAGCTAGAAAGCTAGCAACAGAAATGGGCTACTGGGGATGTGGTACTGAACAGGCAGAGGACAGTGGACTGCCTGATTTGTTCCAGAAATACTTCATTATATGGGAACATTATATGGGAACATGTATGGTGACCTGGCCAGAGGGCTGAATCATGAAGAGGAAGCTGCAGTTCCTGGAGCAAGAGGGGCTGCAGGGCAAGACAGAACAAGTGAAGACACTGCCAGAGGAAGGTGCAAATGTGGCAGAGGTAATTCCCAGGGGGAGGCGCCACCTGTGGTGAGTGAACCCTGTCACACATGTATGAGGGCTTGTCAAGGCTAATTCCCCACTCTGTCACTCCGAGTGCAGAAGGTGGGGGCCTGCAAGGATTCTAAAATTTAATACTGACCATTCCAGGCTTGTATTAAGCTACCAAGGTTACAGCTTTTCTCTGACCTTGGATTGGTAGATGCTTCCACCGCCCAAGTGCAGAACCCCTTTGAGAGCCCAGGAAGGTGCACTTGGGAATTCCTTCCTGTGGGGTACCCTCAAGCCCTTTCATCTCCCCCCACCCCTGGGGAAGAGCTGAGAAAGAAGAAGAAGAAAAAAGGGAAATCAGCTGTTGCCACCAGCTAATCAGACAACATGTGCACAAACCTCTTAAGACGCACAAATCCAATTCTGTTCTTAAAAAAGGTAAATTTTATTAATAAAAAAAGAGAAAATATATCTGGGAACTCAGGCTATTGCTAGATTTTAAAAGAGTGACTACAAGGATTAAGCACTAAGAATAGCTTTCCTACGGTCCAACGTGAAGGTTACAAGCAAAACAAAAGCATCTGGGGTTAGCACAGAGGAATCCACAAGCCAAAAAGAAATAAAAGGGATAAACCTAATCATGTCTTCCTAGACATTTCCTGATCTACTTACATATCTGTGGTTTCAAATGAGTAGTTTCTAGATATGCTACTGATGATTTTTTCATACCTGGCCCAAGCTTCTCACAGCATGCTGCTACCCTGTCTCCCTCTCTCCAGGAGAACAACAACAGACAGACAAAAGGGGAGTTGTTTTTCAATTTTAAAAAGTTCTAGCCTTCCCATTGGCTCTTTTGGCCAGGTGTCCACTCACCTCCTTTTACCTATGCATAGCAGTGAGACTTTTTAACCCTTTACAGGTTGTGTAAATTAGAGAACAGCTCCTAAGAGGGATTTTATAGCTACTGGCTAGCTGGGTGTCCGTAAAAGGGAGCTGCTACTCCTCTTCATTTATCACAGGGCTATTGATACATAACATGTGACTTTCTTTTTCTTCTAAAGACCATAGAAGTAAAAAGCTATATCTCAGGGGTTCTCAGACTTCATTGCACTGTGACCCCCTTCTTACAACGAATTATTACATGACCTAAGACGGGGGACCGAAGCCTGAGCCTTCCCAAGGCTCACTGCTCTGGGCAGAGGGGCCAAAGCTGAAGCTCAAGGGCTTCAGCCCCAGGCAGGGGGCCTGCAACCTGAGCCCAGCCACTCAGGGCTGAAGCCCTCAGGCTTTGGCTTCAGCACTGGGCAGTGGGGCTTGGGCTTCAGCCCTGTCAAGCTGTCAAGCAGGCCTTCAGCCCAGCAAATCTAAGCTAGCCCTGTCGACCCCATTCAAAGGGGGTCGCGACCCACTTCGGATGCTCTCGACCCATGGTTTGAGGACCGCTGCTTTATACTGTTAACAAATCTGCCATATTTGACTGTAGGTGGTCAGTATGTTTGTCTTATTGTTTGTTTGCACATTAGTTACAATTGAAATCTCATTAATTTTGTGGCTCTGCAGCTTTAATTATATTAAGATTTTCAGTGGTATGGTACAGTAGAATTCCCGTAAGATGTATGCAATGTAGCTTGGCTCAGTCCCTTCTAATCTGAGTATCCCCATCCTGCCTATTTAGGAGGGAATACATAATAGTATCTTAAGCAGATGGAATTCCAAACCATTTGATTATTTCTAAATGTTATAGATTCCAAGGCTAGAAGGGATGGAATTCCAAACCATTTGATTATTTCTAAATGTCATAGATTCCAAGGCTAGAAGGGACTATTATCATTTAGTCTGACCTCCTGTATAATAGGTCATAGAACTTCCCTAAGATAATTCCTAGGCAACATCTTTTAGAAAAACATCCAATCTTAGTCTAAAAATTGCCGGTGATGGAGAATCCACCACAACCCTTGGCAAGTTGTTCCAACGGTTAATTACTCGCTGTTAAAAATGTAAGCCTTATTTCCAATCTGAAATTGTTTAGCTTCAACTTCCAGCCATTGGATCATGTTATACCTTTCTCTGCTAGACTCAAGAGCCCATTGTTAAATATTTGTTTCCCATTTAGATACTTGAAGACTGTAATCAAGTCACCCCTTAACCTTCACTTTAAGCTACACAGACTTTCAAGGAGCTCAACCTATCATACTCAGGCATGTTTTCTAATTCTTTAATCATTCACCACTTGAACCAGATCCTGTGTGCCACTTAGGAATAAATCAAGAATTACCTCTCCCCTGTAGGTTCCACGACTAACTGCGCCATAAAACATTCATTAGTGGTGTCCAGAAATTTTATCTCTGCCTCTTGTACTGAAGTGATATGTATGCAACCAATATGAGGATAGTTGAAATCCCCCATTATTACTTATTGCGTTTTCTGTACTATTGTAGCCTCTGTAATCTCCCTGAGCGCTTCACAATGACCATCATCCTGGTCAGGCAGTTGACAGTATATTCCCATTGCTATATTCATTATTCAAGCATGGAATCTCTAGCCATATCATAGACTCTATGGTACAGTTTAATTTATTTAAGATTTTACTGTATTTGACTCTGCTTTTTTCACATAGTGCCACTCCCCACCAGTGCGACCTACTGTCATTCCTATACAATGTACCCTGGTATTACCGTATCCCATTATCATTCCACCAAGTTTCCGTGATGCCTATTATATCAATATCCTCATTTAATACCAGGCTCTCAAGTTCATCCATCTTTGGCCTTGTCTATAGTACCACGGTAAATCGACCTAAATTTTGCTACTCCAGCTACATTATTCATGAAGCTGCAGTCAACGTAGCTTACATCAATTTACTGCGGTGTCTACACCGTGCTGTGTCGACAGGAGACACTCTCCCGTTGACTTACCTTAATCTTCTCATTCCAGTGGAGTAGTGAGTTGACGGAGAGCACTCTGCAGTCAATTTTAGCAGATCTTCACTAGACCTGCTAAATCCCCCACTGCCCCCACTGCGTCGATCCCCGGTAAGTGTAGACATGGCCTTAGTATTTAGACTTTTTCAATTTGTATACAAACACTTTAAAATTTGTCAATATTTAGTTGTCTGCCTTCACGTGATGTGATTGAATGGGACCTTTTTTTTTTCCACTGTTCCTCTTCAGTTTCTGCCTGTTCATTATCAACTTCTAATTTCTACTCTTTACTAAGCTATATAGAGAGTCCCCCTTTAATAAATCCTTCCCTAAGGGATGTGTCTATACAAACCATGTGCTCCTCTATTCCTTCTCCCAGCCCTAGTTTAAAAACTCCCCTACAATATTTTTTTAATTTTACATGCCAGCAATCTGGTTCAATTTTTGGTTTAGGTGGAGCCCATACTTCCTATATAGACTACTCCTTTCCCAGAAGGTTCCCCAAGTCCTCTTAAATCTAAATCCCTCCTCCAAAGACTATCATTTCATCCACGCATTGAGACCCTGCAGTTCTGCCTGTCAGCTAGCCCTGCATGGAACTGGAAACATTTCAGAGAATGCTACCATGGAGGTACTGGACTTTAATGTCTTATTTAGCAGACTAAATTTGGCCTCCAGGACCTCTCTCCTGCCTGTACCATGATGACGTGCTTCTTCCCAACACTGCACATAAGTCTGTCAATATCTCAAGAGGTCCACAACCTTCATGCGCAGCAGGCAGGTCACCGTGCAGTTCTCCCAGTCACCACAAATCCAGATATCAATTATTTCTAATAATCAAATCCCCCATTACTATTATCTGTCTCTTCCTAATGCCGTTGGTCCGCTCCCCCAGACAGGTCTCCTCAATGCAAAAGGATACCATGATATCATCAGAAAGGAGGGTCCAAACTATGGGATTGTTTCCTTCTTCTCCAGCTTGATGCTCTCCTTCCCTGAGACTTCTATCCTCCTCAACAGCACAGAGGCTGCTAGAGTGGGGGTGGGACTGCTCTCCTGTGTTCCGGAAAGTCTCCTTTATGTACTTCTGATCTCCTTTTGCTCCTCCAGTTCAGCTCCTCGGTTCCCAAGAGCCTGTATTCTGTTTCTGAGGGCCATGAACTGCTTGTACTGAATGCACACATGCCACCTGCCTGCAAGGCAAGTAATTATACATGCTGTATTCAGTGCAATAAACTGGATAGCTGACACTCTGCTTTTTGACTTCTGCCTGCATTTTTTACTCTAGGGTATTCTTTGTGTTGTGTGTGGTGGCAGGTTATTGACTTACACCTAAAAAACATTCTCTAAATTTATCTGGCTGTCACACTTCTTTAAATTCCCTCACAAAACTCCCCTGTTTGCTGGTCTTGTTCAGTAGCTCCTCTAATTGCTTAAAAGCTGGCTTTTTATACCACTGTTTTCCCTGACTTAGCCCTGCCCCCTCATCAGGGGATCAGATAGCTTATGTTTAATGCTCTAGAGCAGTGTTTCACAATGACCGGTCAATGGGATCTTCCTGACAGTTTAGGAAGGCAACAAGCCAGTCCCTGGTATCAAAAAGGTTGAGGCAAAGCTGTTCTAGAGAAGAGGAGTCAATGGAGGGATGCAAAAAGAGAGATGATGTGATTCAAGTGACAGGCTAGGAAAATTATCTTTACATTATATAGCCCATTCTGAATAGATATGAGCAGGGCAAGGCTTCACTTGTCAAGGCTGGAGAAAAGGATGGTGAAGCAATTGAGATGCAAGATGCTGAGATCCTGGAAAAGAACTTCAGCGGTGTGAGTGGATAGGAAAGGCTACATCTTAGATGTTATGCAGAAGGAAGCGGCAAGATTTAGACATAGCCGGGGTGTGAGAACCTAAAGAGAGCCAGATAGACATTCAAGTTACGGGCCTGAACGACAGGCAGGTTGGTGGTGTTGTCCACAGTGCTTGAGTAGGGGGATCAGGGAGAAACTCCTATTTAAAGCTTAGTTTAATAATATTGAACCACAAAAAGTTGACAGTAAATTTTTAAAATGTTTACTGCACCTTTAATATTTTATTCAGATTTATCTAACTACTTTTAACTTACTTATTTGGCCTTTGAAGTTCAAGGTCAGACTGAGCTCTAGCTCAGATAATAAACTGGATTATGGCCAAATTGTGTCTGAGCAGTGATTGAACTTTAGTTGTCATCTTCAACATTCTGCAATTTACAATCCTCCTGGGTCATCTAGGGTTAATAGAAATGAACATGGGGTTGGCAGAACACTGTTTCACATTATGATGAGTTCTGAACTGTTCTGGGAACAGAGTGGATTAGTCACATGATTGGCAGATTTTTGTAAATCTTGACATTGATTCTAAGGCTGTGATTTTTTTTTTTTTTTTGGTCTGGGATTTACTCTTATAAATCTGTTTTACTGCTTTGCCTAGCCACCTCAGACCCTGCAAATTAACTTTCAATATGCTGTTATCATTATGTGACTTGAATAACAGCCTAAGATCTGGCAATAAATGACACTTACTTTTCTGTTTAAAGTCTAAATTTACTATATCCTGCCTAGTTCAATGATGAGGATTTCTAGATCAATGGATGAATAGTAGTTAATCATAAGGGCTGTCTCTCATGCTCTTACGGCTGGAGATCTCAAAGCAAAGTTGAGCACGTCTGTCACTTAAGGACATACTGAATACATGATGCTATTCGCTAATCAAGAGATTCTCAGTTCCATCCTTCTACACTGTCAAACTAAATGATCATCCTCTCCACCCCCACCCCCACCCACACATTCCTTGGAAGTAACAGGCCTGAAAACAGATGTATCTGTGTGGTGAGAGGTTGGGGTTGTGAAGGCCAGGGTGCTGTCTGTACAGCATCACCTACCCCATAGATGCTCTACTGCAGATGATGCAGAGGGTTAGGATCCACAGTAGGCAAAGTGGTGAGGACAGCCGCTCCCTGAGGTATCATCCTCTTCCTTCTGGCTTCCCCCCTGCTCATGGAGAACCTGCATGAGCTAATGCTGACTGAGTTAGACATTCACTTAGATATTCTTTCCCCCCCCCCACTCCCCATACCACTGACTGGGCCCCCAGAGGCATCAGATTATGAAAGCAGAAACTGAAGAACAGAAATATCAACTATATTTGTCGCCTCCCCTTATAACATTAGACATTCCCTCTCTGCAACAGGCATGGGAGTAAAACTAGCCTCTCCGTTTTTAAGCGCTTCAAGTGCGTGTTTTGGGTTTTGTACAGACTTTTCTCAAATTTCTATTTCTCAGACACCCAGAACACCTGTACAGTATGTGGAAAACCATTCCCCAGTTATAACACTACAATTAAATTTTTGTGGGTGGTGGGTTGCTGGGGTTTTTTTTTGTTGGGTTTTGTTTTTTTTTTTGGTAAAGAAATACACTATTTGGCACACAGCCACAATTAGTTAAACCCCACCACAAATGTATCCCTGCTTTAATGGTCTCTTGGGGCTCAGTCGTAAGCCTCTCTGTGTACCTGTGGCGTAAAGCATCCTATAGAATGTCACCAGGCCCTACAGAAGTGGGAGAGCCACTGCTGACAGGCTACTCCCCATTAGACAGGTGGGTGGGGTGTGGGCGGAGCCTTGCCTCCTGTCAAGGCTGATTCCCCACTCTGGCACTTTGAGTGCAGAAGGTTGGGGGCTACAAGGATTCTAAAAATTAATACTGGCCACTCCAGGCTTGTATTAAACCCCCAAGGCACTTAGTAACATAGCACGGCCCCATATTTGCCGTGAGAAGGCCTCTCTCATGGTGCTGGCCAAGATCCGTGAGAATAGCGACCTGCCATTGTAGGCAGACCTCTTCAACTACCCGCCAGCTCTCCTATCTTCTAGATACCCTTTATAGTCATTTATGCCACCACAGGACATGATGGTGGAACCTGCTTGGTGCAATTAGTGGTCAGCAATGACAGTTGTTAATCACTCTCTCATCACTGACTCAATCAAAACGACATTATAGTGGAGCATTGCACAACTTTATACAAGCACGTTCTGTAATGGAGCAGGGACGTAACATTGAAACAACGTTAAGTGAGATGACATTAAGTGGGGAGTTACTGTATTTAGTCTGCAGAAGAGAAGAATGAGGGGGGATTTGGTAGCTGCTTTCAACTACCTGAAAGGGGGGTCCAAAGAGGATGGATCTAGACTGTTTCAGTGGTACCAGATGACAGAACAAGGAGTAATGATCTCAAGTTGCAGTGGGGGAGGTTTAGGTTGGATATTAGGAAAAACTTTTTCACTAGGAGCACTGGAATGGGTTACCTAGAGAGATGGTATAATCTCCTTCCTTAGAGGTTTTTAAGGTTAGGCTTGACAAAGCCCTGGCTGGGATGATTTAGTTTGGGATTGGTCCTGCTTTGAGCAGGGGGTTGGACTAGATGACCTCCTGAGGTCCCTTCCAACCCTGATATTCTATGATCTGTCCACCAGGTGCTGATCTGCTAAGGCATCTATGGTTATTTCTGAACCAGTTTCAAACTGGACAGGGCAACTGTGTGGCCAATCTCCCGAAAAAAACATTTTTTCTAATGATCCGCGATGCAGCTGTGGTCAACTTCAGACTGTCGCATATCAGTGACGAGTACCCACTGACTTATTTCACTGGTGGGCCACTGGCTATCCACCAGGCTGCTGATGCCATCAAATGGCTGGGCACACTGCTCCAATGCTCATATACTTTGGCTGCATTGTTAGTTTGCAGCTCAACACTTAGTGAGTTATGGCAGCTCTTTGCAACAAGTCCAGAAGTGAATTCTGGGAGGAGAATGAAACTCTCTCCTCCTGGCTATTTCACTGTAAACTGTCTGCATTTCTAGGAAGAAACCACTGTGTGTATGACAACATAGGGCTAATTTAATCTTAATAAAACTCCTGTTGACTTCAATGGGACTTGCAGGGATTTAAGAACAGCATTATTTGGCCTGTAGTTATTAAAACACATCCACATGCTCCTTCATTTAACTCATTCTTTATTCATTTCCCTGGAGTCAGGGCCTTGACATCTTTAAAATATGCCCATAACCCCTAATTTTAATGCCTGTTAGCAGAGCTGTAGATTTACATTTTCTTTTAACTCTTCAATTCTTTTGATTTGTTGTCCTGAAGCTTTCTTATTGTAGTAATTTTCTAACAAAGAATGTTATTCACTTGTTTACATCTCCTCAGGCATTTTGTTTAAGCACTTGCCTTTCTTTGTGATTAGTTCTCAGCCTGACTGCCTGCCATGTATAATCTCTATATGTCTTTACCAAAGTCTTCCTGATAGCTGGTATATACCTTATGTCCCAAATTTAATGGGCTTGGCCAATTTGGTTTATAAGCTGTCTGCCTGGGGACTCTGTACTTTATGGGGCTTTTTCTGATGTTGAGCACACTGTTGGAGCTCAACAATAATATATCCAATTATTTAGTATATATCTGATTACTTAGTGTGGAGAGCATTTTGCACAGTATAAGAAAACACTTACTACCAATATTGCTGCCTGTTGCTCTTGGCAAATTGAATCAGCTTGACAAATCCCTTTCTTTGTTGACATCCATTGACAAGATACTACTTTGAAAACTTTTTTGAGCCCTTTCTAAGGCAATCTGTTTTCATTTCCCTTTTAACTTTCTTTCCCTGTGTCTTCTCTTATTTGCCAAGGGCAAAATCATAGTATTCCCATTTGTCTCTGGAATAAAGTTTGAAGCTAGAGATCAATATTTTGTGAGTTCTGGCACGTTAAGAATAAAGCACTTTTTCCCCTTTTTGGATTAGAAATCTACTTTTTTCCTGAAGTATTTTCTTTTCTTTTACTTTCAGTACATCCATGCTATAGTTTTGAAGGATTTAACTTTGTGATTTCCAGCATTTGTTTTACTTGCTTCTCTATGTCTCAGCTATTCATATCAAAATTTTACTTGCAATTCTTCAGTTTGATTTGGAAAGCCATATTTTGATGCATATAAAACTATGATTTATTGGTCTTCCCTCTGAACTACTTCCGTTCTACAAGTCTAACAGCTATCTCATCTCTCATTCAAAGACTAACCCATAATTTGTTTGTTGTATATATCATCCTATCTCTAACTTGTCTTGTTATGTTAAGATACCCAATGCCATTATCTTCATCATATTTTCAAATATTCCTAAACTCTTCACTGAATGGAGAGGAAACCATGCTGTAGTACCAAGAGTTTGATATTTGTCTTCATATAAATTATGTAAAAAACATAAATGCTATGGGTGACATAAATGAACACTCCTGATAAAAACATAAAGGCATGACTGGAACAATCATTTTTCATTGAGGTGGTATGTGTGTGTGTGTACTCCTAGCCCTACTACACCTATAATCATAAGAGCTTGCATTAATACAGTCCTTGTCATGTAAAGATATGATCGTTCTCCTACAAAGTTCACACTATCTCATACAGGTGATATTTTACAGATGATAAAGTTAGCCACAGAAGTTTAGCAAGTGCTTAAAGTGTTAGAGCATGTCATTTTCTGTCCATGAAATAGATCCCAAATGCCCTGGACTTCTAGATCACTGGTGTAACAATAAGACCACAACATATGTATCAGGCTGTCTGCAGTGGGTCACGACTATGAGTGCCAATGTCAGGGCAGCCTGTCAAGAAACAGGGCAAAGACCCCAAACTGGTTGTATGTACTATAATTATATTCACTACCCAGTAACAAATGTGAACTCCTAAAGTGCTGTAACAGCCTTACCATGGAGTCAGTCTCCTTTAGCACTCTGGTCTATCTTGGCAACCAGGCAAGCCTGCCTTATATGGTCCCTTACATCAAAAATCACAACAATATTCCAAAAAGAATGAGGAGTACTTGTGGTACCTTAGAGACTAACAAATTTATTTGAGCATAAGCATTTGTGGGCTAAAACCCACTTCATCAGAAGATCTATATATATACACACAGAGAACATGAAAAAATGGGTGTTGCCCTATCCACTATAATGAGAGTGATCAGTTAAGGTAAGCTATTATCAGCAGGAGAAAAAAAACCTTTTCTGGTGATAATCAAGGTGGGCCATTTCCAGCAGTTGACAAGAACATATGAGGAACAGTGGAGGGGGGGGGGAATAAACATGGGGAAATAGTTTTACTTTGTGTAATGACTCATCCACTCCCCGCCTTTATTCAAGCCTAATTTAATGGTGTTCAGTTTGCAAATTAATTCCAATTCAACAGTCTCTCATTGGAGTCTGTTTTTGAAGTTTTTTTGTTGTAATGTTGTGACTTTTTTAGCTCTGTAATCAAGTGACCAGGGAGACTGAAGTGTTCTCTGACTGGTTTATGAATGTTATAATTCTTGACATCTATTTGTCTATTTATTCTTTTACGTAGGGACTGTCCGGTTTGACCAATGTACATGGCAGAGGGGCATTGCTGGTACACGATGGCATATATCACATTGGTAGATGTGCAGGTGAATGAGCATCTGATAGTGTGGCTGATGTGATTAGGCCCTATGATGGTGTCCCCTGAATAGATATGCAGACAGAGTTGGCAATGGGCTTTGTTGCAAGGATAGTTCCTGGGTTAGTGGTTCTGTTGTGTGGTGTGTGGTTGCTGGTGAGTATTTGCTTCAGGTTGGGGGGCTGTCTGTAAGCAAGGACTGGCTAACAGATTAACACAACTACCACTCTGAAACAATATTCCAGTTACTCCCAGTCCCAAAGAACTAATCACTTACCCCAGGTCAATTGCACCCTAAATCTCTCAATGCTTGTAGCCAATCCTGTAATAAGCTAACTAAAGATTTTCTGACTAAGAAAAAAAATACTTAAGATTAAAGCAGGTAAATGATACACACACAAATGAGTTACTCTTAGGGTCCAGAAGACGATAGTAGCAGCTATATATGGAAGCTTTATATGTCCTTTGGGGTTAATGCGGCCCAGCAGCTTGTGGATCCTAAATTTATGCTTTGAAATATTGCCCTCTCCAAATTTCAAGCAGCATAGTGATGATTCTTCCTTGATGGAGATTTTTTATGCCCTTCCCTAGCATTCAAGCTTTGATGGGATGAGGACTCGTGCATGTACCCTCTTCACTGGTGTGAGAGAAGCAATCTACAAAATCTTCTGTCCACTGATATTCCACAATAGTTTGTCTGGTGTCTATAGGCTCTCTTTTGTCAGAGAGAAGATGGCACCTCTTATGGTAAACTAGCATTCCACACTTGGTAATGCTTCTCCCCTGACTTGGGGGTGGGAGGGTTACAGTCTTAGCAAACATATTTTTATAGGTACAGAGCAAATGTGGGATACAGATATTATAAGTAAGATTAATACATGCAGCATCCTACATGCATTCCATAAAGTCTAAACACATTCTTAAAACTAATATCTATTTTGACAAGAGTAACACACCAGACTGTTTTCCAGCTATGCATTTGTCAGTGTTCAATGATGTTACCTCAGTTTCCCTGGAAAACAACCCATGGTTACATTTATATTGTTTTATTAGATACCACTGTTGGATCAAACAGAAGAGGGATGGGGCTTATTCCTGTATGCACACATTCAATGCATTCGTAACCTCATGCACCCACACGCTCACACGGGCGGAGAGTTACTGGAGACAGCAGAGGAAGCCAAGAAGCCGAAGCGGTCCCGCCTGTGGTCACGGATCTGGGCTGGCGAGCAGGTCAAGAAGCAGGGGGCTTATGTGTATGCCTTCTTTCTTGTGCTGGAAGTGGGCGGCTCCTGTCACGTACACTGAGTTTCTCTTCTGTGTCCGTCAGCGAGAAGCATTCCTAGGCCTCGTTCCTTTCATGCATACCAGGTTCTTCTTTTCTTTACAACACCCCATGATTGCCTTCTCAGGGCGGATTACATTAGACACACCTGTCTCCTGTCTCTGGGCTCTATTCTCCTTGCAGTTCCTCTCCGCCCAGTCCCACATACACTCCCTTGTTCACACTCCCTTATCTCCCCCACACACTCCTTTTTTCACACTCTCTCTGATTGGTGATGGGGTATTGCAAAGCTTGGAGGTTTATACAAGTGGTAACTGAAAAAGGTTACAAAGCTTGCAAGAGTTACAAAGCTTAAAAGGAACAATAACTAAAGTTACAAAGTTTGCAAAAGGTTACTGAACTTAATGATCATACTATCAATGACTGAAAAGTTACAAACCTTACAACCATATTCTGCTGGATTGAGCGGAGACTTTACATAACAAGCGAGGACCCAAGGGATTTGGCATAAATTGGCATCTGGTCTGCCAGCGTCTGTCACAATATGCATTCTGCACACGTTACGTCGTATTTTCTATCCTCATCCACAGAGTACTCAAAAAGCAGAGCGTGAAAAGAGTGGTTGGAATTTGCCACTAAAATTTCCTAATGAAAGCACAGTTGTTGATCTCATTAATAAACATCAGCAAAGCTTCCAGCAGAATATTGACCAGCTGCAGGGAAGCAGAGATTTGTACATTGGGGATTTTTTTTAATAGTGGGTGGTGGGTTTTTTGTTTTGTTTTGTTTTTTTAGATTGCTTTGATATTGTATCACAATGAAAATAATAGCTTAAAGAAATATTAAAGAGGAGGTGGTTCCATAGAAATTGTGTTCGTAAATGAACTTTCTGGGGAATATAAAACTGATCGAGTCATGACTTGCACAATAATGGCTGCCTCTTTATTACAATATGAAATCAATTGCCTATTATCCCCTTGAGTGAAATGTTTGATTTGTCCATAGTTTGATCTTTTTCTTTTCTTTCTTTCTTTTTTTAATAATACCACCTTGCTAGAAATACTGTCCACAGTATATTCTTCATACTGAGGTGCTACAATTTCTAATTCAGCAGCATTGTTTTGGAGAACACAGATTCATTTTCTGTGACCAAAAAGATTTTGGCTGAATACATTCCTTGAAGAAACGTTCAGTATTGCTGCTAGATAGAGAGTGAATAATAGACTGAAGAAACTTTTGGACACCATAGTGGCATAATTGTGGACAAGAAATCTCTCTCCATCGGTATGGAGAGCTCATTCTCTCACCAGGCAGTGAGTGTGAGTAGGTGAGCCAGTGGATTCCAACACGACTGTCACATGCATTTGAAAAGGAAATGTTTAGGTGACAAAAGATAGGGATTATGTTATCACTGGAAAGTGCTGTAGCAGTGTAGACGTTATTGCACAAATGCATAATTAAATTGTTACCTTGGTGGACAAAGCTGGGCAGAACATTCTGTTTAACTGTCAAGGGAGCAAAAGAGACTTACAGTTATTCAAATAAAACAGAATTACTTGTCTGAGCCCCACAGAGCAGTGCTGTTGGCATATTCAGCCTTCCTCTATGAAATTGTTTTGGCCTGAACACTTTCTCCTTTGCCATGTTGTGGGACAGGTTGCAGAGCTGCAGTGGCCCTGCTTGTTTGGCGGAAATCCTTAAAGCAGAGAGGGGAGAGTGTCTGGCTTGGGAGACTTAAGTTTGTAGCTTAGACTTGTTGCAGATTCCTGGCCTGTGACACTCTCATTTTCCCCCATTCAGTTTCCACAATCTTGCAGAGCATGTGAGAGTAGAAGGCAGAATTGCAGAATAATATGGTCCAAAAAATAGAGCATTTTAAATTGTTTTGCTCCACACAGTGGGAGCCGTGGAAGGAACATGGAGTCCTTTGACCTTAGGAGTATCTGTTGATAGTGGAAGTAAAGTACACCTAGATGGTAAGTAGAGGCAAATCCCACTGGTTTAAGCTACCCAGAGTGGTGATTTTTATTATTATTATTATTATTTTAATTTATTATTTTATTATTTTTTTGCAATTAATGACTCTAGTCCCTCAGTTGAAGTCCTGTTTTCCTGTATTTAGCAGTCTAGTTTAACAATATGCAAATGAACTGCCCCATTGCAAATGAGGTGCCCCAACTGGTATCAAAATGTAATCTTGTAAGTAAATGCTATGGTGCAAAAATATCATGAGGAATTAGTTGAGTAGAACAGCTCTTTTGAAAACTTGTGAGTCTCTGAGGTTTTAAATGGGAAGAGGCACCAAGGGAAATCAGAAAACCTTTGAGAGTTCTTTGTCTCATTAAAAGACAAAGGATAGTACAAGAGGGCTGAAGGTTGCACGTGTAGTTCCCATCTGTAAGCAAAAAAAGCAAGGTCTCTGCCAAAAAAACTGAGCCTGATTTCAGTCATCTGGAAGATATCGGAGATGTTGTAAATTTAATAAAGAACAGCCAGTATGGATTCATCACTGGAAAACCAAGCTTGACAAATTGAGGTGAATATTTTGTGTGCATTGCTAAATTGATCAGCGTGAATGAACGTCATAATTTATCTGATTTTGTGAAAGTATTTAAAATCCTACTGTGCAATAGATTAATCTGCAGTATGTGCAAGCAGCAGTATATGAAAGCAGGGCAAAAATCAGTCAAGTGCAGCAAACATTGATTTAGAGACAAGAAACAGATGGTATAAGATAAAGGAATGGTTCTCTGCTGGGTATTCTTTATTGTTTTTTATGCCTCTAGCATGAAGTAAGGGAGTGCTTGTGGAGATTTGAACTAGAAAATGTATTATACCAGGAGTATGGATACAGAGTCTGTCTAAAATCATGGGCTAGATCATCTCCCTTGAGATCCACAAGTAGAGAGGAGTACTTCCATGCTACCTGAGCTCAAAAGAGGCAAATCTTCCACTCCCAGCCCATTCCCTTTTCCAACACACTGGGTTATTCCAGACTGTCCAAGGATTGTGGAATAAGAGGGACTATTGTAGGGATTGGTTCTGTTCAATATCTTCACCAATGATTTAGATAATGGCATAGAGAGTACACTTATAAAGTTTGCGGATGATACCAAGCTGGGAGAGCTTGCAAGTGCTTTGGAGGACAGGATTAAAATTCAAAATGATCTGGACAAACTGGAGAAATGGTCTGAAGTAAACAGCATGAAATTCAATAAGGACAACTGCAAAGTACTCCACTTAGGAAGGAACAATCAGTTGCACACTGTTGCGGAGCGACAACTCACTGCTGTGGTGCCTCCCGCTGGTCGTCCAGGGAATTAGCTCTTTTCAGCTAGAAGCACCCTCTGCCGGTTGGTGCCTCACCTGCTGCTGGCCCTGTGCCCCTCCTGGGGCCCCAAAGCCCTTCTAGATTAGGGTTCTTCCCCCTGGCAGTACCCCCTCAGTCTGAGTCTCCCCTCTCAGGGGAACCCCCAACCCCTTATCCCTCCCTTGTCTCAATGACTACTGTCAGTCATCATCTAGCCCCCACTCCCTCGGGCAGACTGCAGTCTGTACCATTCAACATCGGCAAGGGGGGTCAGACCAGTTGCCTCTGTCTAGGTCTGGGCTGCTCCTCTGCAGTCTTACTACCCTTTTGTGGGCCTTTACCTCAGCCTTCGGCTCTGCTAGGCTGGAGCTCCCCAGCTCCCTCTGCCCTAGGTACCCTCCTCAGCTTCCCTAGCAGCCAGGTCATCCTCCTCTCTCCATGAAGCTAGAGAGAGTGTCTGTCTCAGCTCCTGGCTAACAGCCCTCTTATAGGGCCAGCTGTGGCCTGACTGGGGCATGGCCCCATCTGTGGCTACTTCCCCTAATCAGGCTAGCTTTTCTCCAGCTACAGCCCTCTCTTAGGGCTGTTTTAAACCCTTCAAGGCATGGTAGGGTGACTACCCCGCCTCACACACATACAAAATGGGAAATGACTGCCTAGGAAGAAGTACTGCAGAAAGGGATCTGGGGGTCATAGTGGATCACAAGCTAAATATGAGTTAACAGTGTAACACTGTGGCAAAAAAAACGGCAAACATTTTGGGATGTATTAGGAGTATTGTAAATAAGACACGAGAAGTAATTCTTCTGCTCTACTCCATGCCGATTAGGCCTCAACTGGAGTATTGTGTCCAGTTCTGGGTGCCACATTTCAGGAAAGATGTGGACAAATTGGAGAAAGTCCAGAGAAGAGCAACAAAAATGATTAAAGGTCTAGAAAACATGTCTTATGAGGGAAGATTGGAAAAAATGGGTTTCTTTAGTCTGGAGAAGAGAAGACTGAGAGGACACACGATAATAGTTTTTCAAATATATAAAAGGCTGTTACAAGGAGGAAGGAGAAAAATTGTTCTTCTTAACCTCTGAGGATAGGACAAGAAGCAACGGGCTTAAATTGCAGCAAGAGCATTTTAGGTTGGACATTAGGAAAAACTTCCTAACTGTCAGAGTGCTTAAGTGCTGGAATAAATTGCCTAGGGAGGTGGGGAAATTTCCATCATTGGGGATTTTTAAGAGCAGGTTTGACAAACACCTGTTGGGGATGGTCAAGATAATACTTAGTGCTGCCTTGAGTGCAGGGGACTGGACTAGATGACCTCTCGAGGTCCCTTCCAGTTCTATGATTCTGATTGTAGGGTCAGGTGACTTATCTCACTGCCCCCACCCCTTCACCTTTCCTTAGGAACATTAATAAGGCTTCAAGCTGTATTATCTTTCCTACAGAGTTCCTTCTTCCAGTGGAACTTGTCTTGGGAGATAGGAAGGAGGGAAAGTAGTGCCACAGGTATTAGTGGGCAAGACGTACTAGCCTGGAGTCAAAAGACCCTGAGGTGAAATCCTGGCTCTGCTGAAGTCAACAGCAAAGCTCACTGTTGACTTCAATAGTCCCTGGTTTCCACCACTAGATTGTTTCCAGCTCTGCTCTTGATTCCCTATGGGAACTTGAACAATTCACTAACACCTTCTGTGCCTATATTACCCCTTCTGTAAATTAGGGGGAAACTACACTTGCCTACTGTGATGAGTGAAGGAAGGTGACCTGGGAGCTGCTGATCAGTCTGGCACTAATTGGCTCCCCCAGAGAGGCCTGATTGAGGAATGAAATGTAATTACCTTATCGGATAAAAGAAAAGGAGTACCTGTGACACCTTAGAGACTAACCAATTTATTTGAGCATAAGCTTTCGTGAGCTACAGCTCACTTCATCGGATGCATGCAGTGGAAAATACAGTAGGGAGATTTTTATACACAGAGAACATGAAACAATGGGTGTTACCATACACACTGTAAGGAGAGTGATCAGGTAAGGTGAGCTATTACCAGCAGGAGGAAAAAAAAACCTTTTGTAGTGATAATCAAGGTGGGCCATTTCCAACAGTTGAAAAGAACATGTGAGGAACAGTAGGGGGGAAAATAAACATGGGGAAATAGTTTTACTTTGTGTAATGACACATCCACTCCCAGTCTTTATTCAAGCCTAATTTAATGGTGTTCAGTTTGCAAATTAATTCCAATTCAGCAGTCTCTCATTGGAATCTGTTTTTAAAGTTTTTTTGTTGGAATATTGCGACTTTTTTAGGTCTGTAATCAAGTGACCAGGGAGATTGAAGTGTTCTCCGACTGGTTTTTGAATGTTATAATTCTTGACATCTGATTTGTGTCCATTTATTCTTTTTATGTAGAGACTGTCTGGTTTGGCCAATGTACATGGCAGAGGGGCATTGCTGAAAAAGCACAAGAGCCAATCCACACAGACACACCCCTAGAACCCTGAGCAGGGGTATTCTATCTTCTACTCAAGATCCATAAACCTGGAAATCCTGGACACCCTATCATCTCAGGCATTGGCACCCTGACAGCAGGATTGTCTGGCTATGTAGACTCCCTCCTCAGGCCCTATGCTACCAGCACTCCCAGCTATCTTCGAGACACCACTGACTTCCTGAGGAAACTACAATCCATCGGTGATCTTCCTGAAAACACCATTCTAGCCACTATAGATGTAGAAGCCCTCTACACCAACATTCCACACAAAGATGGACTACAAGCTGTCAGGAACAGTATCCCCGATAATGTCACGGCAAACCTGGTGGCTGAACTTTGTGACTTTGTCCTCACCCATAACTATTTCACATATGGGGACAAAGTACCCTCATGGCCCCACAGTATGCCAACATTTTTATGGCTGACTTAGAACAACACTTCCTCAGCTCTCGTCCCCTAATGCCCCTACTCTACTTGCACTATATTCATGACATCTTCATCATCTGGACCCATGGAAAAGAAGCCCTTGAGGAATTCCACCATGATTTCAACAATTTCCATCCCACCATCAACCTCAGCCTGGACCAGTCCACACAAGAGATCCATTTCCTGGACACTACTGTGCTAATAAGCGACGGTTGCATAAACACCACCCTATACCAGAAACCTACTGACCGCTATACTTACCAACATGCCTCCAGCTTTCATCCAGACCACACCACACGATCCATTGTCTACAGCCAAGCTCTACAATACAACCGCATATGCTCCAACCCCTCAGACAGAGACAAACACCTACAAGAGCTCTATCAAGCATTCTTACAACTACAATAGCCACCCGCTGAAGTGAAGAAACAGATTGACAGAGCCAGAAGAGTACCCAGAAGTTACCTACTACAAGACAGGCCCACCAAAGAAAATAACAGAACGCCACTAGCCGTCACCTTCAGCCCCCAACTAAAACCTCTCCAGCGCATCATCAGGGATCTACAACCTGAAGGATGACCCATCACCCTCACAGATCTTGGGAGACAGGCGAGTCCTTGCTTACAGACAGCCCCCCCCCAACCTGAAGCAAAAACTCACCAGCAACCACACACCACACAACAAAAACGCTAACCCAGGAACCTATCCTTGCAACAAAGCCCGTTGCCAACTGTGTCCACATATCTATTCAGGGGACACCATCATAGGGCCTAATCACATCAGCCACACTATCAGAGGCTCATTCACCTGCACATCTACCAATGTGATATATGCCATCATGTACCAGCAATGCCCCTCTGCCATGTACATTGACCAAACCGGACAGTCTCTATGTAAAAGAATAAATGGACACAAATCAGACGGCAAGAATTATAACATTCAAAAACCAAAGGAGTACTTGTGGCACCTTAGAGATTAACCAATTTATTTGAGCATAAGCTTTCGTGAGCTACAGCTCACTTCATCGGATGCATACTGTGGAAAGTGTAGAAGATCTTTTTATATACACACAAAGCATGAAAAAATACCTCCTCCCGAGGAGGAGGAGGTATTTTTTCATGCTTTGTGTGTATAAAAGATCTTCTACACTTTCCACAGTATGCATCCGATGAAGTGAGCTGTAGCTCACGAAAGCTTATGCTCAAATAAATTGGTTAGTCTCTAAGGTGCCACAAGTACTCCTGTCTATTCTTTTTGCGGACACAGACTAACACAGCTACTACTCTGAAACTTATCAGGATAGCAAGCTGGGTTAGCTTTTGGATTAATTAGTGCATCATCTGAGGCCTGATTAAAAAAGGGAAGGGAGAGAAGCAGGGAGTTCTCCAGGAAGGGAGACATCTACTCCTCTTGAGCCCTCGGAAAAGGGCTAAGGATACAAGGGATGTTGTAAATAGTACTGCTGCACAAAACTGTAAAAGTGTGTAGTGGAGGGAACCTAACTGAACAGCATGGTGTGGAGATCCAGCCAGTGAAGTCTGAGCACATTTCTATGGCACAAGAAGGCAAGGAGCAAATCATGATCTGCTACACCTGCCTATAGTAGAAAGTCTTTATACCTGTAAATAGCAAGAGCTATGTTAGTGCTAAGTATTCACAGAATCATAGAATATCAGGGTTGGAAGGGACCTCAGGAGGTCATCTAGTCCAACCCCCTGCTCGAAGCAGGACTAATCCCCAATTAAATCATCCCAGCCAGGGCTTTGTCAAGCCTGACCTTAAAAACTTCTAAGGAAGAAGATTCTACCACCTCCCTAGGTAACAGATTCCAGTGTTTCACCACCCTCCTAGTGAAAAAGTTTTTCCTAATATCCAACCTAAACCTCCCCCACTGCAACTTGAGACCATTACTCCTTGTCCTGTCCTCTTCTACCACTGAGAATAGTCTAGAACCATCCTCTCTGGAACCACCTCTCAGGTAGTTGAAAGCAGCTATCAAATCCCCCCTCATTCTTCTCTTCTGCAGACTAAACAATCCCAGTTTCCTCAGCCTCTCCTCATAAGTTATGTGTTCCAGACCCCTATCATTTTTGTTGCCCTTCGCTGGACTCTCTCCAATTTATCCACATCCTTCTTGTAGTGTGGGGCCCAAAACTGGACACAGTACTCCAGATGAGGCCTCACCAATGTCGAATAGAGGGGAACGATCACGTCCCTCCATCTGCTGGCAATGCCCCTACTTATACATCCCAAAATGCCATTGGCCTTCTTGGCAACAAGGGCACACTGCTGACTCATATCCAGCTTCTCGTCCACTGTCACCCCTAGGTCCTTTTCCGCAGGACTGCTGCCTAGCCATTCGGTCCCTAGTCTGTAGCTGTGCATTGGGTTCTTCCATCCTAAGTGCAGGACCCTGCACTTATCCTTATTGAACCTCATCAGATTTCTTTTGGCCCAATCCTCCAATTTGTCTAGGTCCCTCTGTATCCTATCCCTGCCCTCCAGCATATCTACCACTCCTCCTAGTTTAGTATCATCCGCAAATTTGCTGAGAGTGCAATCCACACCATCCTCCAGATCATTTATGAAGATATTTAACAAAACCGGCCCCAGGACCGACCCCTGGGGCACTCCACTTGACACTGGCTGCCAACTAGACATGGAGCCATTGATCACTACCTGTTGAGCCCGACAATCTAGCCAACTTTCTACCCACCTTATAGTGCATTCATCCAGCCCATACTTCTTTAACTTGCTGACAAGAATACTGTGGGAGACCGTGTCAAAAGCTTTGCTAAAGTCAAGAAACAATACATCCACTGCTTTCCCTTCATCCACAGAGCCAGTTATCTCGTCATAGAAGGCGATTAGATTAGTCAGGCATGACCTTCCCTTGGTGAATCCATGCTGACTGTTCCTGATCACTTTCCTCTCATGTAAGTGCTTCAGGATTGATTCTTTGAGGACCTGCTCCATGATTTTTCCGGGGACTGAGGTGAGGCTGACTGGCCTGTAGTTCCCAGGATCCTCCTTCTTCCCTTTTTTAAAGATTGGCACTACATTAGCCTTTTTCCAGTCATCTGGGACTTCCCCTGTTCGCCACGAGTTTTCAAAGATAATGGCCAATGGCTCTGCAATCACAGCCACCAATTCCTTTAGCACTCGTGGATGCAACTTGTCCGGCCCCATGGACTTGTGCACGTCCAGCTTTTCTAAATAGTCCCTAACCACCTCTTTCTCCACAGAGGGCTGGCCATCTATTCCCCATGTTGTGATGCTCAGCGCAGCAGTCTGGGAGCTGACCTTGTTAGTGAAGACAGAGGCAAAAAAAGCATTGAATACATTAGCTTTTTCCACATCCTCTGTCACTAGGTTGCCTCCCTCATTCAGTAAGGGGCCCACACTTTCCTTGGCTTTCTTCTTGTTGCCAACATACCTGAAGAAACCCTTCTTGTTACTCTTGACATCTCTTGCTAGCTGCAGCTCCAGGTGCGATTTGGCCCTCCTGATTTCATTCCTACATGCCCGAGCAATATTTTTATACTCTTCCCTGGTCATATGTCCAACCTTCCACTTCTTGTAAGCTTCTTTTTTATGTTTAAGATCCGCTAGGATTTCACCGTTAAGCCAAGCTGGTCGCCTACCATATTTACTATTCTTTCGACTCATCGGGATGGTTTGTCCCTGTAACCTCAACAGGGATTCCTTGAAATACAGCCAGCTCTCCTGGACTCCTTTCCCCTTCATGTTAGTCCTCCAGGGGATCCTACCCATCCGTTCCCTGAGGGAGTCGAAGTCTGCTTTCCTGAAGTCCAGGGTCCATATCCTGCTGCTTACTTTTCTTCCCTGTGTCAGGGTCCTGAACTCAACCAACTCATGGTCACTGCCTCCCAGATTCCCATCCACTTTTGCTTCCCCCACTAATTCTTCCTGGTTTGTGAGCAGCAGGTCAAGAAAAGCTCCCCCCCAGTTGGCTCCTCTAGCACTTGCACCAGGAAATTGTCCCCTACGCTTTCCAAAAACTTCCTGGATTGTCTATGCACCGCTGTATTGCTCTCCCAGCAGATATCAGGAAAATTAAAGTCACCCATGAGAACCAGGGCGTGCAATCTAGTAGCTTCTGTGAGTTGCCGGAAGAAAGCCTCATCCACCTCATCCCTCTGGTCCGGTGGTCTATAGCAGACTCCCACCACTACATCACCCTTGTTGCTCACACTTCTAAACTTAATCCAGAGACGCTCAGGTTTTTCTGCAGTTTCGTACCGGAGCTCTGAGCAGTCATACTGCTCCCTTACATACAGTGCTACTCCCCCACCTTTTCTGCCCTGCCTGTCCTTCCTGAACAGTTTATAACCATCCATGACAGTACTCCAGTCATGTGAGTTATCCCATTGTTTGGTTGGTGGTTAAGGCCATATCAATTGAGGAAAAACACATATCAATTGGGCTTCCTCTTAAAGATGACTGCATTTACAGCATTACCATATATTTATCAGCAACCTTTATTTTTACAAAAGGTAAGACCCATTATTCAAGTATATAGAATATGTTTTCACCAACAGGAATAAAATACTATTTGCGGTGATGATATGCATCACTGTTTTATTCTTTGAACACATTCAGAAGGCTTTCCTTGCCAGAGCTTTAAAACTGTCAAATGCTGCCTGATCTTTTGACATCCTGCTGTGATTTAAATTGTGTACTCATTTACTGCCCCTGGTAAACAGACCTGTTGCTTTGTGGATTTCAGTCATCTGGATGCATTTTAGCCAAATACTAATCTTCCTCTTCTCTCTGGTTTTCTTTTTAATAGACTTGTTTTGAAAGACAGCTAGAGTTATTTGGAGCTGACTTTTAAAATGGGCCTGGCTTGATCTTTCACACAATTGCTAGGAGGGTGTAAACATTTATGTTGAATGGTACATTAGTTTTTTGAAATAAAAATTCTTTCCTACTGAGTTCTAGAAGAACCCACTTATTTATGTACAAGAGATTAGAGAAACACTTTAAATAGTATCATTATTTTAAATGTTCCGGTTAGTCATGGAGTGCTGTGTTTAGGGAGAATCCCCTGCCAAAACTTTCCATATAACTCTCTCATCTATATAAAAAAACAGTGTAGATCTGATGGCGTTAGAGAGCAGTGCAGCAAGCAGGGAGGTGTGCAAGATGGGGATTCATATGCCAGCATTAATACAAAGTTTGGTGTTTGAGAGATGGGGAAACAACCATGCAAGGAACCTTGCCCTTGTAAGAGTCGCCATGTTTGCATGAGGTAGCCTTGCCCTGCACCCAGGTTCTACAATTAAACCCAAAAGGAGCAGTCAATGGATGGGCAGGGTTATGACTCTGATTTCTGGTTCAAGAATAGGACCAGTGTGCAGGAGGGAGCTTATTGTGCCCCTGAAAAGGTGTCGTGCAGCAGTGAATGCTGCCCCTGATAAATGCATTTTCCCTGTGCATAGGGAATTTGGAACAATTGTGTCCTCGAGGCAAAAATCCCGCCTCAGTCACTCCTAGAGCGACTGTTCCTATGCACCACCCCTTATTTTGCAATTTGTGCCGGTAGCACAATCTGCTCAAAAGATTGGAGTAGTTGCTCAGTGGAACATGAAAATGGAAAATCTGCCTAGGCATCTGCCACTGGAGTATTCTCATCCTCACCCATAGATTTGCTACATGCACTTCATGTGTTGATTTTTTTTCAGAGTATTAGCACACATTTGACTATGTACTTAGATTTCAGCTGCAAGCTTCTTAAATGGCAGTAATTCAGATACATAAAAGTGCATGTCTAATCCAAGCCCCCAGTTTCAAGTAGAGCAAAACTACTAATCCTGCCATAAATTAGCTTAGACCCTGATCCTACATTTCATTGTGCCCAGCAATCCACCTCCATCCCTGATCACAGTCCAGGATTGGGCCTCAGACATACTAAGAACGCTTCTAATAATATAAGATCCTTAGGTAAACCTATTTTATAGATCCTAGTACATAGGCGCTAACTTTTGTGTTTGCCCATGGATGCGTTTGAAGAGGTGTGTGGTTGGGGGGGCACTCTGCCAGTTTTGAAGAAGGCTATTTTCATCATATTTATACACTTCTTTCGTATTCTAGTTATTGAATATCTGTCTATCATTGGTATCTTCACTATTTTAATAATGATTCAATTGTTATGAACTACACAATTATTCTCCTGAATTACAGTATACTAAAATAATTGCAATCACCTAAAAGCTGTCTTCACTATCATCCCAGTTTAAAGACATTATGTTTCACTGTAGCTTTCTGGATGAAACTGTTGTCAATCTTATTTACATCTAGGTTCTCTGGTATTGTTTTGATGAACGTTAAGGAGAGCTATATTATTCAGTTGCGTCTGTCCCATTGATGACTGGAGATAATTTTTAAGTCTTTTGAAGCTGGAGAGTGAGTTCGGGATGATACAGACACAGTGAGAAGGATTCAGTTTGCAGTACTCTGGAAACAGTGCTTCCAGAGTACTTCAAATGACTCCATGATCTCTTTCTTGATGGGTAACAGCTAATTTAGGAACCGTCATTTTGTATGTATAGTTGGGATTATATTTTGCCACGAGCATTACTTTGTATTTAACATTGAATTTCATCTGCCATTTTTTTGCCAAGTCACCCAGTTTTGAGAGACCCTGATGTAATTCTTTGCAGTCTGTTTTGGACTTAACTATCTTGAATAATTTTGTGTCATCTGCAAACTTTGCCACCTCGCTGTTTACCCCTTTTGCAGATCATTTATGAATATGTTGAACAGCACTTGTCCCAGACCAGTAGAAACCCCTCAGGGACACCACTATTTACCTCTCTCCATTCTGAAAATGGACCATTTATTCCTACCCTTTGTTTCCTATCTTTTAATTGGAGTGCCTGCGAATGCTTTCAGGATCATCAACACTTCAACCTCCCTGGACACTCAATTACAGACCTAAAAGTCGCAATTATTCAACAAAAAAAACTTCAAAAACAGACTCCAACGAGAAACAGCAGAACTGGAATTAATCCTCAAACTGGACACCATTAAATTAGGCTTGAATAAAGACTGGGAGTGGCTGAGTCATTACACTAACTAAAAACTATTTCCCTATGCTAATTTTCCCCCTACTGTTACTCACACCTTCTTTCAGAGTAACAGCCGTGTTCGTCTGTCTCCCACCTTGATTATCATACACATTGTGAAGAGAGTGGTCACTTTGGATGGGCTATTACCAGCAGGAGAGTGAGTTTGGGGGTGGGGGGAGCAGAGGGTGAGAAAACCTGGATTTGTGCTGGAAATGGCCCAACTTGATGATCACTTTAGATAAGCTATTACCAGCAGGACAGTGGGGAGGGAGGAGGTATTGTTTCATGGTCTCTGTGTGTATATAATGTCTACTGCAGTTTTCACGGTACGCATCCGATGAAGTGAGCTGTAGCTCACGAAAGCTTATGCTCAAATAAATTGGTTAGTCTCTAAGGTGCCACAAGTCCTCCTTTTCTCTTTTCACACCTTCTTGTCAACTGTTTGAAATGGGCCATCCTGATTATCACTACAAAAGTTTTTTTGTCTCCTGCTGATAGTAGCCCACCTTAATCGATTGGTCTCCTTAAGAATTGGTATGGCAACCCCCATTTTTTCATGTTCTGTGTGTGTGTGTGTGTGTGTGTGTGTGTAACCTTCCTACCATATTTTCCACTGCATGCATCTGATGAAGTGAGCTGTAGCTCACGAAAGCTTATGCTCAAATAAATTGGTTAGTCTCTAAGGTGCCACAAGTCCTCCTTGTTCTTTCTGCTGATACAGACTAACACGGCTGCCACTCTGAAAAGGATCATCTAAGGATCCTTAATTTAATTTAATGAGAAGGCTTTTGTTAATCACCCTGCTTCTGTTTATAAACAAACTCCCTGCCCTAGGGGGAGAAGTTGTTAGCAGCACAGAACTCAGATTCCATACGCACTCCTGGGTGCTGAGCACCCACTATTTTTTTTCCCATGGGTGCTTGAGCCCCAGAGCACCCACAGTGCCTGTGCCTAGTACAGTCTTATTTAAGAAGCATGTAATACCATAGCATTTAGGCGTTGTTCCAATGCATGCTGGTCATCAGTTACTTTTGCCTCTTCGGTATCCTGTACCGAGTAAAGTAAATTACCCAAGTACAACATGCTAAATCAAGAGATTCTTGTCTCTGAGTGAAGGGTCCTCCACAGGTTTATTGCAAGGGGTGTGGGGAAGGATTGTCCTAGAAACACAGACAAACCCACTTTAATGATTGTTTCTCTGACTTTTCTGGACTTTTGTTCCATCACTTATTTTTTTTACACTAATTCTGTACCTTATCATAGCACTAATGGTGCAATACTCTAACTTGACAGCATTTCATGTATAAATCCTGTATGATCAGAGGTCTAGATTTTGGCCTTCCACCCCAAAAAAATACAACTGTCAGATGAAACCTGGTATTCATTTGTGCTTAAGGGATCAGGAAATCTTAATAAAATAGGAGAGAGAATTTTAAACATTTGTTTCGATCAGTTAGAACATGTCTGGGCTTGTACAGGACAATGTATCTTACTGTAAAGTGAATTAGCTCATTATAAATGAAATGATTTGGCAATTTAGAAAACTCTAGTAAATGCACTAGAGAAAATACTATCTAACTGTACTGCACTGGATCCCAAGGGATAAACTGGATAATGTAACGAGTATCTTCAGTTTCTAGCACTCTTGGGAAAAGGTTGGTACAAACAAGCATAACTTTAAATTTTTGTATAATTGCTGAGTGTACCACTTTGCCTGCTTGAAAGTTTTGTCACTGTAGCAGCAGCCAAAGGACTGACATCTCTGTTCAGTGCATTGGTTCTGCTGTGTTTACCATGGCAAGTTATTTATTTAAACATCTCGTGTAGTATGTCTGCTATTCACATATTATAAGATACATAGGTGGCACAATGCTGAGAATTGCATTGCAGCAACTAGCTACCAGTCATCTATGATTATTGTTACTTGTTTTTGTTGTTGTGGGCTTGTCTATGCTACAAAATTAGGTCAACTCAAGTTAAGTCAGCCTACAGCCACTGCAGTACAGTAGAACCTCCCAGTTATGAACACCAGAGTTATGAACTGACCAGTTAATCACACACCTCATTTGGAAACAGAAATACACAGTTAGGCAGCAGCAGAGACAAAAAAAAAAAAAAGCAAGTACAGTACCATGTTGAACATAAACTACTAAAAATATAAAGGGAAAGTTTAAAAAAACCTTCTTGACAAGGTAAGGAAACTGTTTCTGTGCTGCTTTCATTTAAATTAAGATGCTTAAAAGCAGTATTTCTCTTCTGCATAGTAAAATTTCAAAGCTGTATTAAGTCAATGTTCAGTTGTAAACTTTTGAAAGAATAACCATAATGTTTTGTTCAGAGTTATGAGCAACCTCCGTTCCTGAGGTGTTTGTAACTCTGAGGTTCTACTGTAACTAAATTGGCTGTTTGGTGTCCGCACTATCCTCCTTTGCCGGTGGTGCGCATCCACACCAGGACCAGTTGCACCAACTGAAGGGGGGCACTGACAGCCAGAGTGTGAGGGCACGGTCAGCTGTGCAGGGCTCACAGCTGGAGTTGATGTAGTTAGGACAAAGCAGTGTCTGTGTACACATTGCATTACTTACATCATGTGTTGGCTGCCAGCCCCACCATCCTAAGCTCCGACAGCCTGGAGCCCTGCCACCGCCACCTCTCAGTGAGGGTTTGGGACCAGGAGAGGGATATCCTGAGCCATCCCTGCCCTAGGGCTGACAACCTCAGCTCTGAGCCAGGTGCTGGGCTGAATTTCACAGCAGGGAGCCTACCGCAGTGAAATTGACATTCTTGTTGGTTTCATGGCTGCTACTATTTCACATTTCCACTCTGGCTGTCAGCCCGCCTGGGGTTCCCTGCCAGAGCCATCTGGCTCCTAACAGTCAGAGACAGAGATCAAATGTAAGTGCCCCTTTGTAATTGGAGATACTATTATATTTTCAGGCCTATACCTAGTTCATCTTATTTTGAGGATGGTGAAAAATATGAGGTAATACCAGACAATATTCCCAGTGCATTTCAAAAATATATCATTGTCACTCCAGTCACTCATCAGGGAAACAAATACACCTCTACCCCGATATAATGCGGTCTGATATAACACAAAGTCAGATATAATGCTGTAAAGCAGCGCTCTGGGGAGCGGGGCTGTTTTACCTCGTTATATGCAAATTCGTGTTACCGCAAGCGGTTCCTCTGGCCCCCCTTACTTGCTGCGGCCCCCCTGCCCATCTCACCTCCGCTCCACCTCTGCCTCCTCCCATGAGTGCACCACAGCTCCACTTCTCCTCCCTCCCAGGCTTGCCGCGCCAATCAGCTGATTGGCATGGCAAGCCGAGGGGGGAGAAGCGGAGCAGTGGCAGCGGGCTCAGGGGAAGAGGCAGAAGCGGAATGGAGGTGAGCTAGGGTGGGGAGCAGTTCTTCTCCCTACCCCAATATAATGTGGTCTCACCTATAAGAGGATAAGATTTTTTGGCTCCTGAGGACTGCATTATATTGGGGTAGAGGTGTATATTCTATTGAAGCTGCTTACTGATTTTGCAGAACAGCTGGCTAGTCATAAATAGAGCTGGCTGGAAATCTTGATCGAAAAATCATTTCAATGAAAGTATGCTTTTCTACAAATACATTTCAGAAAATCTTTCAAAGTACATTCCCAATGGGAAAAGTTCTTCCTAAATAGGTTATCACTATTGATTTTAACATTCCAGTTGTGCGAATCATCCTGCCAGGTGTTGGTAATACCACCTACATTGAATGTATGCTCATAATTGCTAAATTCCTCTTGTTTGTTACCCAGGCTTCTAGAATTGGTATAGAAACAATTAATGAATGTCTTTGCTTCCTTGGTTAATTGTTCTCAGCATCTTAATTTCTGTACTAAATGAGTCTTAATATCTTTTTGTTATGAGTTTAACACTCTGCTGACTACTCTAGCCAGTCTGTCCACAAGGAGATTTGTTCACCTTTTGCTGAGGTGGAGGCCCTCCAAATGATAGTTTCCTTCCTCCTTCCCCTTCATAAAAGATGGACCAATGTTCCACAAACCCACACCCGACATCACTTACCTAGCCAGTGGTTCACTTACACAATCTTCTGCCATGTCTTCTTTTGCTTGTAGGACAGGAAGGATCTCAGAGAAGATCCCTTGTATAGTCATCATCTTCAGCATATTTGAGTTCCCTGAATTCATTTATTACCTGAGGTTTCCTGTGATGCAGTGGTCACTAGTGCCAATATGAATCAATCAGCAGTGGATCCTTCACCATAGTCTGCAGAAGCATATCCAATCTTAGAGTGACATCTCATGTCTTGGCTCCAGGAAGACAGTACACTATCCTGTTGTCCATTTGTCCTTTGAAGAATGTTTTCGATTGAGTATTGGAGCCCCAACAAGCATTGTCAGTCTTCTTGGATGGCTGGAGTACTCTTTGTGAGCAAGCTTACTTTTCTTACAGTTGGACTGAAATAACATCCACAGCTGTGTCCTGAATCTCTGTCCTTTCCATTGGACCAGCTGGATCTTTAGAGATATCTTCCACAGTTTCCAAGCTGAGGACTTTGTATAGATGGGAAACTTCTTGCAGTGTGGAATTCCTTATGGTCCTCTTCAGTCAGATGGCCACAGCTTTCCCATCCTCATCTATCTCCAGCAATGAGGAATGCCTATGATCTCTTGCTTCTGGTGGTTTTGAACTGGCAGGCCTCCTCTCTGACTTCTTATCTCTCCATCTCATTTGTGGCAAGCTCCTTTCTTCCTTGAATCCAGGGTACTGATGTTTCCCAAACCTGGCCATCTAGGAAAGCAGGGGGAGCCTGGGCCACAGATGTGAGCAAGCCAGGCCTCAATCCCTGCCCTGGGCTAGGCTGAGCCAGATCAGCTGCTGCCACGTGCTTCATCTATGTGGTGTGGTGGCTCTTGCTGCTCAGCTAGGTGGCATTCATCGCCCTGGCCATCAGTGAAACACACACACCAGCCTACCACCCTCCACTACCCAGGGTAGGACCAGCATACAATCTCCCTGCCACCCTTGCAGGATGGAACTGTCCCACTAACCCCACCCCTGCACCGAGTAGCTGGTGCCAGCTTCCACCGCCCTGTTGTTTGGGTGGGGCGGAGCGGCGGGGACGGTGACTATTTTTTCATGGGGGAAAATGTCAATTCATCAAAACCAAAACTGTTCCCGGGGAAAGGAGTGGGTTTTGATGAATTCCTGACTTGAAAAAAAGTCTTGAAATTGTCAAAACCTCCTGTTTCTACCTTCTCTGAATGAAAAGGCTTTTTTTTTTAGTTTGAAATGACTTTGCATTTAGAAATTTAACTTAATTTATGGGTGGGGTTTTTTAGAGGAAAAGGTCAATATAGAAACATGTTTCAAAATTATCAAAACATATTTTGATCCAAACCAATTTTGGGGTGGGGGTGGGGAGGTTGTTAGTTTGTGAAAACTTTCACTATTTTGACTTTTCATCAGGATGGGGGGAAAATTTTGAAATTTCAAAGATTCTCATGGGATGGGAAAACTGTTTCCCACCCTGCCCTATTTGTGATCTTTACTACCTGTCTTATCGTTACATGTGCATGTGAATTACTGTGCTCTACTTGACGAAATGTGAGACCTGCTCATGTGTTCATAAACATGGCACTGTCCAGCAGCCTAAAGAGAACCCTTAAAAATTGCTGACCGAGGTGATTCTTCTTTAGCTCAAGTGGTGTAAGCCTGTATTTATTAGATCAGAAGGTTCTGAGTTGTGTCTTGCTACTGCATGCATTTTCATGTCTGTGTGCTAGGTTTTGTATGAAAAGTATTTTTTACAAATTCTTCATGTGAAAATGGCTCCACACACATATTGTTACAGCTTGAGATGCTAAGAATTTGCTACAGGGATTTGCTGCTGAAAGGCAGCAAGTTAGGTCCTGTGAAGTGGGAAGATTAGATTTACCCACAAGTCCATTAGCATCACTGAATGAGAGTTAAGATGGAGAAATCGACTCTTCATACAGACAATTAATTTTAATACCATTTAATGTTGAAATAGTGTGTTGGGATTACTCACTCTTGAAATAAGATGCTGGCTTGCAAAGACCAATTTAAATGCTGTGGTCTCTTAAAGAAACGGCTCTTTTTGTACCTAGGTTTCCTCTGATCCTTTTGTATTTTTAAAATATTTGGCAATATTTAAGTTTCCTCAAGGGTAAGGCTTTCTAAATCCGTTAGTTATTGTACATATCTACAATTTTTGTTCAAAATACTTCAATGCCACACAATACCTGTGTGTGTACTTTTGTTATAACAGTATGACACACAGTGTCCGTATTCTTTCCTGTATATATTATATATTTTGTGAACCTGCTTGTCTGCATATTTAATTATGTATAAAAAGTAAAGATGGCTCAGGAAGGTCAGAGGATTATTCAGACACTCAAATACACATTATGCGTTATGTGATTTTTTTTTAAAGAGCATTATGCATATTATGTCCCCATTAGTATACTGATTATAAAGCTCCAGTACCTTGAGCACATTCCTTTTATTCTCTTTTAACAATATATTACCTCTTCTAAATTTTCCATTATATGCATTCTGGTTAGATTATTCTGCTGTATTAAATCCACCTGTGAATTTCTCCTTTTTAATTCCAAATATTTAGCTATTAGAAATTCTCTTTTGGCATTTCATCTTTAAGTTCAAGATAAATTTCTTTGCTAAGTATTGCAATAAAAACAAAAACACACAGATTGCTTCTGCTGTCCCTGCTTAATATTCTGTTCTGATGAGTTCTCACTTCTCAGTATGCTCTTATGATGAGACTTGGCCAAAAAAATAATTAAATCCCCCCTCCTGCAATAGTGGTGTTCTATTTTAGGTGATACACCTTTCTCTGCTACACCGGTAACATAATCCAATGGCTGGAACTTGAAGCTAGACAAATTCAGACTACAAAGAAGGCATACATTTTTAACAGTGAGTAATTAACAGATGGAACAATTTACCAAGGTTCATGGTGGAATCTCATCACTGGTGATGTTTAAATCAAGATTGGATGTCTTTCTAAAAGAAATGCTCTAGGAATTATTTTTGGGAAGTTGTTTGGCCTGGATTGTATAGAAGATCAGACAAGGTGATCACAGTGATCTGTCCTGGCCTATGAATACATATGTAATACCAACCTAAAATTCTCTTTGGTGTCCAGAATGTTCTCAAGGTAATATTCTGTTTGTATTTACATTCTGCTTATATTCACTATAACTTGAAGGAACCTATGTTTCCAGCTTTATGAATCTGTTCACAGAACATTTTGACTTTAGGATCTTTTTATTCTTGACATGAAGTATTATATCCCTTTTAGTGACAGGTTTCAGAGTAGCAGCCCTGTTAGTCTGTATTTGCAAAAAAGAACAGGAGTACTTGTGGCACCTTAGAGATTAACAAATTTATTTGAGCATAAGCTTTCGTGGGCTACAGCCCACTTCATCAGATGCATAGAATGGAACATATAGTAAGAGGATATATATACATACAGAAACTATGAAAAGGTGGAAGTTGCCAGACCAACTCTAAGAGGCTAATTAATTAAGATGAGCTACTATCAGCAGGAAGAAAAAAAATCTTTTGTAGTGATAATCAAATGGCCCATTTCAGACAGTTGACAAGAGGTGTGAGAATGCTTAACATGGGGAAATAGATTCAATTAGTGTAAAGCATCCTCACACCTCTTGTCAACTGTCTGAAATGGGCCATTTGATTATCACTACAAAAGTTTTTTTCTCCTGCTGATAATAGCTCATCTTAATTAATTAGTCTCTTAGAGTTGGTCTGGCAACTTCCACCTTTTCATAGTTTCTGTATGTATATATATCCTCTTACTATATGTTCCATTCTATGCATCTGATGAAGTGGGCTGTAGCCCACGAAAGCTTATGCTCCAACAAATTTGTTAGTCTCTAAGGTGTCACAAGTACTCCTATCCCTTTTAGAGCAAACCTGCCTTTTAACTATTTTTGCATGTAATCTTTTATCTGAAAAGCAAGACAAACATAATGTATTAGTTGAGTGTCAAATACTGGTTATTGTATAGTGGCTATTAAAATAATTGACCAACACTGCAGAAATTAATCTATTTTCTTAATCTCCAAAGTGTCCTTAAAAGAAAACAACTGAAAATGATAAGCCTTTAAAAAATATCCATATCTAGCTTTGTTTCCACGGAAGCCCACTGCTTGAATAAATCTAGTTGAATTATAATTTTGTTGTATCCAAACATTTCATAGCCAGACAACTGTGTGGGAAATTTATTAGTACCATTACTTGTGATTACTATTTTGGTAATTTTTATCTTCATCTGGCAGAGGAAAGGGGTTATTGCCTGCTGCTACATTATAGACACCAGAAATCTTATTTTACAAAGACACATTTCCTCTTCACTATGTTAATAATCATTGCGACTGATTTCAAAGTATGAATTAGCTGAGAATGTTCATACACTGTTGATGAATTGACTGGAAGACAAAGCAGCTTACAAACTGGAGGAGATTGTTTTTCATATCGCACAAAAGCCTTTTAAAACTGATTTTTGAAAAAGTTTGTGGATTTGTTTTTCAAATTGTTGCAAATGTTTTTGTCAGTAAATATAACTGAGATTCAGACATATCAAGAAGGCGAATAAAATTAACACCCTATGTAATGGGGTGTTTACCCCCTGCTTGAAAAGGGTTAACGCAGATTGAGAAGAGGGCTAATTAATCTGACTGGCTACAGCTGCGGGGAATCAAGAGGCTAAATAATCCCCAGAGTGAGGGAGCCTAGTTGAAGAGGAGCAAGCTGGAATGGACTTATAAAGGCACGAAATTGGCAGCAGTCACTCCTGGAGAGAAGGGATGAGCATTTGGAAGCTGCATAGCCAAGAAGCCTGCAGTTGTTCCCTAGAAGAATGGATTTAGGAAGCAGCAAACCCAGGGATGGAGTGCCAGATGGTAGGGAAAGGGCTCAGGGAAAGGCAGTAAGGTCTAATAGGTAATTGACCTTTACTGCTGGCTAGAACCATCCCTGAGCCAGAACTTGGAGCAGGGGGCAGGTCTGGGTTCCTCTGGCAGCCACTGGAGTGTCACTTTGTGTCAGTGAGTGAGAAGACTGCCCAGAATTGCTGAAGGAAGACTTAGGTACCCCCCACACACACTCCAGGGTGCCCTCTGATGTATTGGGGTACCACTGAGCCCACCTGCTCCACCAACCTGGGCTTCCTTACACTGTCCTGCTGAGCCAGGCCCTCAAGCCTCCTCCAGTGCACACACACCGGTAGGGACACACCCAGCTGCAGAAAGGCAGGCACTTAAATCAGCTCTGCATGGGAGGGCGTCAGCTAAGGAATTGCCCAGCATTCAAGTGCACACCCCCTCTGAAGTGTAAACCCAAAATTTTATTATCTTGCGCTGTACAGAAAACTATGCAGTATAAGTTCATGAAATTTGCTCCCTCACTCAATGTGGAGGAGCTTTCTGTCATGAATTCTACAAACTGACTTTAGAGAAAACAAAACCAAGTTTATTAACTACAAAGGATAGATTTTAAGTGATTATAAGGGATAGCAAACAGATCAAAGCAGATTACTGAGCAAATCAAACAAACACGCAAACTAAGCTTAATACACTAAAAGTAGTTACAAATAGTAATTTCTCACCCTAAATGTTGTTTTAAGAAGATTGCAGAGGTTCTTAAAGGCAAGCTGCTCTTACCTGGAGTTTTAAACTGCAAGTATTTCTTTCACAGGCCAGACACCTTCCCAGCATTGGCTCAGTTCTCCCCCGTCCCCAGTCTTTGTTTCTTCGATGTTTCAAGCAGTCATCCTGGGCGGGGATTCAGTGAACAATGAACCCTGCTTAAGTCACTCCTTGGCCTTAAATAGATTTTACATATGGTGGGAACCCTTTGTTTTCAAGTGTGGTTCCCTCCACTCCTGCCCCCCCCCCCCGAGTGGAAAAATACTGGTATTCTATTATGGAGTCCAGTACCAGGTGACGTGATCACATGACCCTGCATGAGTCAAAGGCTGTTTGTAGCATCCCAGGAAGCTTCTCAGGAAGGTGGGAGATGATCCTCTTCAAAGACCTATTGTTCTCCTTAATGGTTCATTGACTTGTCACCAGCTAACCAGCCAGACTGATCACGTTTTGTCTGGTGGGCATTCCACAGGTGTAAACACTTTTGTGGTACAGATGTATAGCCAATATTCCTAATTTTAAATACAAAAATGATACATGCATACAAATAGGTTATGATTTACTGAATATGATTATTTATCCTTTCTAATGATACCTCACATGACCCATCTTCATAAAATACATCCTAGATATGCTATAATCATATTATAACTATTTCTATGAAGAATATGGGGCATAGTGTCACATCCTGGAAGGGGAAACAAGTAGGGTGACCTGGCCAGAGGGCCAAGTCACGAAGAAGAGGCTGCAGCTCAGGGACTGAGAGGGGGGCTGCAGACCCAGAGATGGAGGCCTGCAACCATGGGAAGGGGCATTGACCTTGTGAACTATTTCCCAGAGTGACCAGGAGGAGGCTCCATCCTAGTGGTGAGTCAAGCACTCTGTTGCTCCTAGTTAACTTTTTCTACTTTTTTCCAGGCAGTGTTGAGCAAACAAAACCCCAAAAATTTCCAGGCTTTCCTAATGTGTTCATCCCACTCCATTCTCCTCAACTTGTGTAACCAGAGTACCATACTATACATTCAATAGTCTCAACATGTTTTCAAAGAAGAAAGTATTAATGTTTCCTGTGAAGAGTATTTGACATGTTTGCCAAGTGGTGTTACCCCCTTCCTTTGTTAAAAGAGCATTTCTGTTAAATGGAAAAATGAATGACTGGTCTCCAGTTCCCTATCTTTCCTGTCTGAGCGAAGGCAATTCTGTTTCATGGCATTTATCACAGGAGAAACTTGGGTGTGGGAGCTCTTTGGTACAGTTTTTGCAGCAAATCTCTGAAAACCTCTTGCCCCCTCCTTTTGTGATGCCTTAGGCCCCATGTGACTCCATTTCCCCTAAATATGACCCTCTTGCTCCCTAGACTCAACATCACAGCCACCCTATTCCTAGCTAGCTGCAGTGTTGCCTTGACTGCTCTTTGATGTCTTAAACCATTTCTTTAATGAGATGCACTTCTTTAGCTCTGGAGAGGAGGAGGATGACCTGGCTTCCAACACTTTGTGAAGGATGCTCTTAGAAACAGTCTCTCTGCCTGGCAGATAAGTGTGATTTCAGTTGTACTCTTGAGATTTAGAAAAAGCAATTTTGTTAGCACACTTTTTTGCTTTACACCCATAGACTTAAGGCCATCATGATCATCTAGTCTGACCTCCTGCACATTGCAGGCCACAGAACCTCACCCACCCACTCCTTAACAGGACCATAACCTCTGGCTGAGTTACTGTAGTCCTCAAATCTTGATTTAAAGACTTCAGGTTACAGAGAATTCACCATTTTCTCTAGTTAAATCCAGCAAGTGACCCAGGCCCCACATTACATAGGAAGGTGGAAGTATCATAGAATCATAGAATATCAGGGTTGGAAGGGACCTCAGGAGGTCATCTAGTCCAAACCCCTGCTCAAAGCAGGACCAATCCCCAACTAAATCGTTCCAGCCAGGGCTTTGTTAAGCCTGACCTTAAAAACTTCTAAGGAAGGAGATTCCACCACCTCCCTAGGTAACCCATTCCAGTGCTTCACTACCCTCCTAGTGAAAAAGTTTTTCCTAATATCTAACCTAAACCTCCCCCACTGCAACTTGAGACCATTACTCCTCATGATGTCATCTGCTACCACTGAGAACAGTCGAGACCTATCCTCTTTGAAATCCCTTTCAAGTAGTTGAAAGCAGCTATCAGATCCCCACTCATTCTTCTCTTCCACAGACTAAACAATCTCAGTTACCTCAGCATCTCCTCATAAGTCATGTGTTCCAGTCCCCTAATCATTTTTGGTGCCCTCCACTAGACGTTTTTCAATTTTTCCACATCTTTCTTGTAGTGTGGGGCCCAAAACTGGACACAGTACTCCAGATGAGGCCTCACCAATGTCGAATAGAGGGGAACGATCACGTCCCTCCATCTCCTGGCAATGCCCCTACTTATACATCCCAAAATGCCATTGGCCACCTTGGCAACAAAGGCACACTGTCGACTCATATCCAGCTTCTTGTCCACTGTAACCCCTAGGTCCTTTTCTGCAGAACTGCTGCCGAGCCATTCGGTCCCTAGTCTGCAGCGGTGCATGGGATTCTTCCGTCCTAAGTGCAGGACTCTGCACTTGTCCTTGTTGAACCTCATCAGATTTCTTTTGACCCAATCCTCTAATTTGTCTAGGGCCCTCTGTATCCTATCCCTACCCTCCAGCGTATCTACCTCTCCTCCCAGTTTAGTGTCATCTGCAAACTTGCTGAGGGTGCAATCCATGCTATCCTCCAGATCATTAATGAAGATATTGAACAAAAGAGGCCCGAGGACCAACCCTTGGGGCACTCCACATGATACCAGCTGCCAACTAGAAATGGAGCCATTGATCACTACCCATTGAGCCCAACAATCTAGCCAGCTTTCTATCCACCTTATAGTCCATTCATCTAGCCCATACTTCTTTAACTTCCTGGCAAGAATACTGTGGGAGACAGTGTCAAAAGCTTTGCTAAAGTTACGGAACAACATGTCCACTGCTTTCCCCTCATCCACAGAGCCAGTTATCTCATCATAGAAGGCAATTAGATTAGTCAGGCATGACTTGCCCTTGGTGAATCCATGCTGACTGTTCCTGATCACTTTCCTCTCCTCTAAGTGTTTCAGAATTGATTCCTTGAGGACCTGCCTCATGATTTTTCCAGGGACTTAGGTGAGGCTGACTGGCCTGTAGTTCCCAGGATTCTCCTCCTTCCCTTTTTTAAAGATGGGCACTATTTTTAGTCTTTTTCCAGTCATCCGGGACTTCCCCGGATCACCATGAGTTTGCAGAGCCATTGGCCATTATCTTTGAAATCACATCTGCCAACTCCTTTAGTACTCTCGGATGCAGCACATCCGGCCCCCTGGACTTGTGCTCGTCCAGCTTTTCTAAATAGTTCCGAACCACTTCTTTCTTCACAGAGGGCTGGTCACCTCCTTCCCATGCTGTGCTGCCCAGTGCAGTAGTCTGGGAGCTGACCTTGTTCGTGAAGACAGAGGCAAAAAAAGCATTGAGTACATTAGCTTTTTCCACATCCTCTGTCACTAGGTTGCCTCCCTCATTCAGTAAGGGACCCACACTTTCCTTGACTTTCTTGTTATTGCTAACATACCTGAAGAAACCCTTCTTGTTACTCTTAACATCTCTTGCTAGCTGCAACTCCAGGTGTGAAATCAGGAAGGCCAAATCATTCCTGCATGTCCGAGCAATATTTTATACTCTTCCCTGGTCATTTGTCCAATCTTCCACTTCTTGTAAGCTGCTTTTTTGTATTTAAGATCAGCAAGGATTTCACTGTTAACCCAAGCTGGTCACCTGCCATATTTACTATTCTTTCTACACATCGGGATGGTTTGTCCCTGTAACCTCAATAAGGATTCTTTAAAATACAGCCAGCTCTCCTGGACTCCTTTCCCCCTCATGTTATTCTCCCAGGGGATCCTGCCCATCAGTTTCCTGAGGGAGTCAAAGTCTGTTTTTCTGAATTCCAGGGTCCATATTCTGCTGCTCTCCTTTGTTCCCTGTGTCAGGATCCTGAATTCGACCATCTCATGGTCACTGCCTCCCAGGTTCCCATCCACTTTTGCTTCCCTTACTAATTCTTCCCTGTTTGTGAGCAGCAGGTCAAGAAGAGCTCTGTCCCTAGTTGGTTCCTCCAGCACTTGCACCAGGAAATTGTTCCCTACACTTTCCAAAAACTTCCTGGATTGTCTGTGCACTGCTGTATTGCTCTCCCAGCAGATATCAGGGTGATTGAAGTCTCCCATGAGAACCAGGGCCTGCGATCTAGTAACTTCCGTTGGTTGCCGGAAGAAAGCCTCGTCCACCTCATCCCCCTGATCAAGTGGTCTATAGCAGACTCCCACTACGACATCACTCTTGTTGCTCACACTTCTAAACTTAATCCAGAGACTCTCCGGTTTTTCTGCAGTTTCATACCGGAGCTCTGAGCAGTCATACTGCTCTCTTACATACAATGCAACTCCCCCACCTTTTCTGCCCTGCCTGTCCTTCCTGAACAGTTTATATCCATCCATGACAGTACTCCAGTCATGTGAGTTATCCCACCAAATCTCTGTTATTCCAATCACATCATAATTCCTTGACTGTTCCAGGACTTCCAGTTCTCCCTGCTTGTTTCCCAGGCTTCTTGCATTTGTGTATAGGCACTTAAGGTAACTTGCTGTTAGTCCTGCTTTCTTAGTATGAGGCAGGAGCCCTCCCCCTCATGCTCTCCTGCTCGTGCTTCCTCCCAGTATCCCACGTCCCCACTTACCTCAGGGCTTTGGTCTCCTTCCCCCAGTGAACCTAGTTTAAAGCCCTCCTCACTAGGTTAGCCAGCCTGCTTGCGAAGATGCTCTTCCCTCTCTTCGTTAGGTGGAGCCCATCTCTGCCTAGCACTCCTCCTTCTTGGAACACCATCCCATAGTCAAAGAATCCAAAGCCTTCTCTCTGACACCACCTGCATAGCCATTCGTTGACTTCCATGCTTCGATGGTCTCTACCCAGGCCTTTTCCTTCCACGGGGAGGATGGACGAGAACACCACTTGCACCTCAAACTCCTTTATCCTTCTTCCCAGAGCCACATAGTCTGCAGTGATCCGCTCAAGGTCATTCTTGGTAGTATCACTGGTGCCCACGTGGAGAAGCAGGAAGGGGTAGTGATCCGAGGGCTTGATGAGTCTCGGCAGTCTCTCCATCATATCATGAATCCTAGCTCCTGGCAAGCAGCAGACTTCTCGGTTTTCCCGGTCAGGGCGGCAGATAGATGACTCAGTCCCCCTGAGGAGAGAGAACTCTAAGTCTCTGCTACTCTGACTGGGGGAGAACTCCTTCCTGACTGCAAATATGGTGATCAGTTAGACCCTGAGCATATGGGTGAGAGACACCAGCTAGACACCTGAGAGAGAATTCTCTGTAGTAACTCCTAGCCCTCCCCATCTAGTGCCCCATCTCCAGTCACTGGAGATATTTGCTACTAACAGTCATGGATGGGCTATGTGCCATTGTAGACAACGTTCTCATCCTAGCACCTCCATAAACTTATCAAGCTCAGTCTTGATGCTAGTTAGGTTCCCTTCCCCCAACACGCTACTCCCCTTGTGAAGTTCTGCAACAGCCTTTCTCCTCTGGTTGTTAGAAATCTTCATCTAGCTTGAAACCTAACCTTGCTGATGGCCAGTTTTTATCCATTTTTTCTTTCACCAACATTGGCCTTTAACTTAAGTTACTCCTCTCCCTCCATGGTGGTTATTTTTATGTATTTAGGATTGCTCTCTCTATATCCCCTTAGCCTTCTTTTTTTGTCTAAATAAACCTACCTCCTTAAGTCTCTTCTTGTAACTTTTCATTGTTTCTCTAGGGGGTTAATGGCTTTGAAGATGGGTCCTGTAGCAAAGTGTAGCATTGGCTTAAGTGCCGATTCCATGGATGCTTCAGGGCTGGAGCACCCACAGGAAAAAAATTAGATGAGCTTAGCACCCACCAGCAGGCAGCTCCTCCCCCTCCCATCTGCTGTGATCAGCTGTTCTGTGATGTGCAGGAGGCAATGGGGGGAGGGGGTTGAGAGGGGACGGGGAGTGCTAGGGAGAAGGGGTGGAACTGGGTGGGAAGAGTCAGGGCAGGGGTGCGGGTTTGGCCTGGGGCAGAGTGGGCGTTGAACACCTCCAAAGCAATGAGGAAGCCAGTGCCTGTGAGCATAGACATGGTCAAGATAAGCTATCATTTTTACTACCTTTAATTTCTGTGACCATGTGGACCAGTAGGTTAATCACTGTGGTTTCTTTCTTATAAACCCTTTCTGCACTAATCATAAAAATGACTAGGTTATACCTTTCGGAATGTGCTGTTACTTGAATAAATAGTTGCAAATCATCCACCAGGAAATTTCACACTTTGGGGCTCTATATAGTAACCACACTAGAAGCTACTTATTGTGCATGTAATTTACGTGCATAGTTTACAAATTTAATGTGTTGTTGTAATTGTATACAGTACTGAAAGTGGGCACTAGTTTACCTGCAACGTATGTAGCAATATATGACCTGGCAATATATGATTCATGATGGGCTATGCACAACTTGTGAATATAAATAAAAAATATGTATAAGACCTGATTGACATGGATCAGCTGGAAACCCTATCAAATAACATTACAGTGGTTATGTTCCTCCTGGTTTGAGAGACTTGAATATCATTGGGAATAACAAGGCTATCAAACATGAAGAAATGTCTAAAGCATTCCCTCTGTCACTCTGTATTCCAGGTGAGTGCAGCTGAGTAACTGGCAACATTTTTGCTTTTTATGTTCCCCTTTTTATACAATCTCACTTGTCGTATGCATCATAAACAAGTGCTGTGCTCCTTAAAAGAACCATTTATGGCTTTTTCACATCTTACACATTTCTCACTGTCCAGAGTGCTACTGTGCAGGGAAGAGTGAGGGACATACAGCTTCACTGTAGGCTGCAAGCTTTGCCATTAGCTGATAATTCATAATGGGAGAGATGGTATTGACTTGCCTGTGGGAATACTGTCTCTGCTTCTAGCGGTATTTCAGTTGTAAGCCAATATCACCCCATCCTCCCTCACAGTTATGTCTGACCTTTACACCAAGGTGTGCCTGGACAATAAAAATGATAGAGCCTTTCTCCCTCACCTTTTGTTTAGTTCATGTAATGCCCAGAATTGCAGTACCAGAAAAGTACATGAGCTGCTCCCCCTCCTACTTCCCTTGGAGCTGCATGATGCACCAAAGGGGGCAGAAAGGAACAAGAGGATTGGCTCCAACTCCCCAAGCATCAGCCAGTGGGGGAGAGTGAGCTACTTTCCTCCCACAAAAGTGGTGTATATTGGGTACATAGCATCAGTTTCACACATTCAAAACAGAGTGCACTCTCTTAATAAGGTGCCCTGCTAAAAAAATAATATAGATAAGACTGTATATCAACAAACCCTACACACAAGGGGGCAGAGTTGCGGTCGTACAGACAATCTTCACTTTGTCACTTCCTGATTTATTTTTTTGAGTGCTTTACTTTGCAACCTTAATACTCTTACAATGTAGCCAAGGCATTGTCCTTTTAAAGGAAGGAAGAATTTTTTTATAAAAACCATTGTGTCCAACTGGATAGGAGTAGCACATTCTGTACTGTGCAATAGATGCGGTTGATCATTGAACCAGGAGACTTTGCCTCTTTTCCTGCTCACCTTCACTCATGGGGGAAGGGAGAAATTTCTTCCTTTAAACTTTCCTAACATATGAAAAACTAATATAGAAGTGCAGGGCTGGTATATATGAAACAGCATTAAAAATAGTGCACCATGCACAAAGTCCTCCCGTGCCCCACTGCACGATTCCCAACCAATTTTCACTGGACCACTGGAAGGCTCACCTGCCTACATAAGGACTATCTCCCTACCACCACATTTCACTGTTCTACTTCAAACTGCTGATGACTGTTTACAGCTGTTAATAAATTACAGAGATTATGTTTATAATAGAGAAAGGGACTTTCCCCCTTCTCATTTTCAAGCAAAACCAGGTCAGCTGTTAATAGAATAATAGAAGATTAGGGTTGGAAGAGACCTCAGGAAGTCATCTAGGACCAAAGCAGGACCAACCCCAACTATATCATCCCAGCCAGGACTTTGTCAAGCCAGGCCTCAAAAACCTCTAAGGATGGAGATTTCACCACCTCCCTTCCAATGATTTACCACCCTCCTCGTGAAATAGTTTTTCCTCATATCCAACCTAGACCTCCCCCACTGCAACTTGAGACCATTGCTCCTTGTTCTGTCATCTAGTCTTTCTAATGACCCCCTAGAAAGAAAATGCAAACACAACCCTAGCTTTAGATGTTACTATGGGCATTTTCTATAACGTTATGTGAACACTCGGTCTCCGTATTGATGGGTTAGCACAGTTGTGCAGAGTCCCTGAAATTATGTCACTGGCACACATTCAGTTGTTCAACAGCCTCTTCTTCTGCTGACAAAATCATTCCCCCTCTCGCCAAGTCAGAAAACACACAGTCTTTAACTTCCTTTGAGTTTTATCTCCAACAGGGGTCCCTCCCATTCTGAAATTGCCACACTCTTTACAGGTGGTCAGTGGATATGCTACACATAAAGATCCAGCCTGCACAGTTCCTGTTATGTAGTACATTCATAAATAATGTGAGAGAATAAATCTGAAGAGGACAGTCTTTTTTTTTTTTTCACTATATGATGGCCTCAAGGATTCTTACTGCAAGTTAATCGCGTATATCGGCAGCAAAGAGCTTAATTAAGCACCAATAACTCGGTGTGCATGAAAGTATGTTTTAGTGGCGTGGGAGAATGTTTAGAGAGCTCGTACTACTTACTGGGTAGAAAACTAATTGGGTTTAACAGAAATTAAAATGCCACTAACAGCTTGAATAAACTTGGATATTACATTGACTTTTTCATAATAATCTCCTGCATATAAAGAGTTTGCATTCCTAACAGATTATTTAAGAGAACTAATTGGCCATCTGTTGATAGAAGGTAGGAGTGTGGTGGGCAGATTTTTGGAAAAGAAATACAATTCCTGTTGTCCATTAAGTAACTTGCAAAAGTTTGGGAAATACTGGCAATGGAGAAATCATGTATCCTGTTTGGGAAATGGTTATGGTGCCTCTATTGAACTTTTGTCTTTTTTAAGATATACTTTTATATCTGGAGAATAAATGTCTAGAAGTTAACAAAACTATCATTACTATTTCCATTCAGATACTTCTGATCAGAACACTTGCAACTTACTTTTTAAGGATTCTGTCCTTGTCTTTATCCATTGTGACAGGATTGTAAGGTTATGGTATACTATACTTAAACTTGCAAATACAGTATCCTAATATGCTAGGGAGCATCATGTTTGTCACCCAGCCAGCTCAGTGGCTTAATTGCAAATGATGAACTGGGCTAGGAGTCTATCTTGGATAATTTTTTTTTATTTTTTGTGTTTTGACTTGTTGGCTTCTGTCAGGGTTCCCTCCCCACTCTGAACTCTGGGGTACAGATGTGGGGACCCGCATGAAAGACCCCATAAGCTTATTCCTACAGGCTTAGGTTAAAACTTCCCCAAGGCACAAATCTCTATTTGTCCTTGGATGGATGGTGTGCTGCCACCACCAAGTGATTTAGACAAAGGTTCAGGGAAAGGACCACTTGGAGTTCCTATTCCCCCAATGTATTCCCCCAAGCCCTTACACCCCCTTTCCTGGGGAGGCTTGAGAATAATATCCTAACCAATTGGTTACAAGTGATCAGAGACCCAAACCCCTGGGTCTTGAGGACACTGAAAATCAAGCCGGTTCTTAAAAGAAGAATTTTATTTAAAGAAAAGGTAAAAGAATCACCTCTGTAAAATCAGGATGGAAGATAACTTTACAGGATAACAAAAGATTTAAAAATACAGAGGAATTCCCTCTAGGCTTAGTTTCAAAGTTACAAAAAACAGGAATAAACCTCCCTATAGCAAAGGGAAAATTCACAAGCTAAAACAAAAGATATCCTAACACGCCTTGCCTGACTTTACTTACTATTTTTGTAATACTAGGGAGTCGATCAGGATTGTTTGGAGGAGATGCATTTCTGCCTGGCCCTCTCAGTCCCGAGAGAAAACACACAAAGAGCACAAACAAAGCCTCCCCCGCAGATTTGAAAGTATCTTCTTTCCCGTTGGTCCTTTTGGTCAGGTGCCAACCAGGTTATTTGAGTTTCTTAACCTCTTACAGGTAAGGAGGAATTCTAGGCTACCCTTAGCTGTATGGTTATGACAGCTTCTATGTTAGTTTGGGGTGTTTTGGTGGTGGTTATGGGGGGGGTGTTTTTGGAGGAGATTTGCTTTCACTGTATATTTTGGATCTAAGTACAATAGAGTTGATACCCAGCCAGCTCAGCAATTTGAGTGAATGGATGAAAGGGTTGTTTTGTTTCCCCTTAGTTTTGCAGACATGCTGTGTAGTTGAGGCTCCTGTCTTCTCTGTAGAATTTAAACCTCTTTATCTTGTTTATTGCTCTATTGTCCTAACAAAGGAAGATACTGGGGAGAGCACAGACTTTCCAGTGCTTAGTTTTAATGATTGTCACTTGACTGTTTATGATACCTGTTATTTTCCCCTCTCTCTTGTTGCCTGATCCTTTTCAATGGTTAATAATTGTATTGATTGCCAATTGATACTAATTTAATGAGCTGGGGGTAATAGGGTTCTCATTCCAGAATCAGGCTGCACAGAATTAAAACTAACAAGTTCAGTACCTTGTGGGGAATCCCGGGGTGTATGGAAAAGACACTCACACAAGGCAAAGCAAAGCCTTAGCCACTTTAAATAAAACAATTAGTAAAGACAAGAAAGCTCCAAACCACACAAACAAATAGCGGTAATACTGTTTTACTGCTATCTCTAGTGTCATTCCTGCATATGCTCATATACTTATATGTAGGCCCCTACCAAATTCACAGCCATGAAAAACACATCATGGACTGTGAAATCTGGTCTTTTGTGTGCTTTTACCCTATACTATACAGATTTCACAGGGAAGACCAGCATTTCTCAAATTGGGGGTCCTGACCCAAAAGGGAGTTGCGGGAGGGGGGGTTTGCAAGATTATTTTAGGGAGGTCATGGTATTCTCTCCTTTACTTCTGCACTGCCTTCAGAATTGGGCAGCTGGAGAGTGGCGGCTGCTGACTGAGGGCCCAGCTCTGCAGGCAGCAGCACAGAAGTAAGGGTGGCAACACCGTACCAGGCCATCCTTACATCTACGCTACTGCTGGTGGTGGCTTTGCCTTCAGAGCTCGGATCCCAGCCAGCAGCCACCGCTCTCCAGCTGCCCAGCTCTGAAGGCAGCACCACGAGCAGCAGCAGCGCAGAAGGGGAGCAGTACCGCACCCCCCTACAATAACCTTGTGACCCCCCCCCCGTCCCAACTCCTTTTTGAGTCAGGATCCCTACAATTACAATACTGTACAATTTCAGATTTAAACAGCTGAAATAACGAAATTTGTTTTTTTAAATCCTATGACCGTGAAATTGACCAAAATGGGCCGTGAATTTGGTAGGGACCTACTTGTATGCTCTTCCTTGGGGACCTGGTGGTGAGAGACAAAGGACAAGCCCTGTCCCTGGCATGCCAAATAAGTGCGATGGTTCAGAACCCCAACACTCAAAGGAAAGTGAAACATAGCAATGGAGAGCTGAAGGAAAGCTAACCCCGGCTACATGGCGACTCAGACTATTCATTTAGATACCCCCAGCCTTCCATGTCCAAATCTAACTTCTTCATGCTCATAATATTGGAGTGTACTTTACCTATAGGTTTATATACTAAGCCTTTTAGCTCATTATCATTTTCGTCACCTATTGCTAAAACAAGTTTGTGGTTCAACTGCCAATGATGCTATCCTAAAATATTCAAGTCCAATATCAGTTCAGTGTTCCTGCAGTTGCCAGTTATTATTCTATACCAACTCCCTCTGTTGAGCAAGCTATTCCTAGTTCCCCAAAACCTAGAGTAACTGTCGGGCCATTTTATTTTTGCTAGGCGTCACAGACCGACCTTACTTATGCAAACTTGCTTAAGCCAATGTCTTACAGGATACAGGCCTGTAGGTTCCTTGTGTTGTGCCTGAGTAAAATAAAAGACTAAGCTATCTCTGTGGGCTATGCTCTCTCTTCATGTGTTTGACTATATAACACAGTCTTCCTGAGAATATTTTTGTCAAAGGCACATGGACAAAATTAGGTTTAACTGGATGAATAGGAAAAGGAATGCATCCGATGAAGTGAGCTGTAGCTCACGAAAGCTTATGCTCAAATAAATTGGTTAGTCTCTAAGGTGCCACAAGTACTCCTTTTCTTTTTAGGAAAAGGAAAATTGTTCAACATTGTTTCAAATGTGATATGACAGTAAAACTATTCTTTTGATTTTTTTCCCCTTAATAGTTAGGATTATATTGATGAAGTGCTATGCTATTTACCCAAGCTTTTCTGTGCTATTGTCTCATTAAAACTACACCAGTCTCTACACAGACAAAATTGATTAAGCTGAATTCATCCCTGGGGTAACTCTGTAAGTCAGTGAAGTTAAACTGGAAATGATTCTGGCTCATAGCCTTCACTGGCCAGTGTAGAAGCAGATCCCTTCTCTATATTAACCATGCATTGCTTTAATTTGCGCCCCTTACAAAGTGTTAAGTATCCTCAGTGTCCAACTTTTCAGTTTTGGACCCCAAATCTGGAGTCATTCCATTTTCTTCAGTAACTGCCGAGTTTCACTGGAGTCAGAATTTATCTTTCATTTTCAGAGTGAAGATCAAGAGATCACAACCAGAACTAGGGATGTGACATACTATGGGTTAGATTCTTTTTTGTGATTCACAAATACTGTCTCTGTTTTACACAGTTCACAGTGGACATGCTCTGTGACTGGCGAGACCATTGAAGAAAATCAGATGGTCCAATTTTTCCTGGTGTGTAATTCTTAGTTGTAATGAGGCTTCATTTGTAGAGCCCAATGAAAATACACAAACTGGAGAAACTTCAATATTTAAAACCACAGTTCTCTGATAGGCCTTTTGCTGTAAACTCAGTTTCTCTATGGAGTCAAAAAACCAAAGTCCATCTATGTCCCCTACTTTGGGTACAATTTTCAAAAGCGCTTACCATTGTTAACAGAAGTGCACCATTTAATTTACACCATCTGGTCAAAGAGTGGTCATCAACAAGACACAACAGGGTGCGTCAAACTGGAACAGCTTCTTTTTTGACTGCACTTTTAAAAAATGCTTACAGTTGTTAGTAGAAGAGCGTCATTTAATTAACACCATCTGGTCCAAGTGTTATATTTCTTTGATGATATATGAAGAGAGTCCACTGTGCCTCAGGTGCATTGTTAGGTATGAGGCCTGTAATCACCCCCCAAAAAGCAGTGATGTTGCATATCCTGGAGTGTCTTAATATAATTTTATAAAACTGCTTTGTAGAAATAATATTGCAAATAAATAATTTGCTACAAATAATTTAGAGAAAACTGTGCAGTTAAAGGTTTCAGAGTAACAGCCGTGTTAGTCCGTATTCGCAAAAAGAAAAGGAGTACGTGTGGCACCTTAGAGACTAACCAATTTATTTGAGCATAAGCTTTCGTGAAGTGAGCTGTAGCTCACAAAAGCTTATGCTCAAATAAATTGGTTAGTCTCTAAGGTGCCACAAGTACTCCTTTTCTTTTTGTGCAGTTAAAGCAATTATGTTTACAATTTAAACATATGTAAAGCTTATTTGTACATGTTTGGCTGCCTCTTGTCAGGACCAGGAATCTCCCTGACCTTCTCCCTCATTATCCCAGGTTCCTTTTCACTGTATGTTTAGATTCTTATGCTACACCATAACTGTGGTACCTAATTGTGGTATCCTCAGCACAACATCGGCTAGTCCATCCTTGAAATAACTAGAGAGCTGTTTTTGATTTATTTTGTATCTTTGGAGCAGCCTGGGGCTGAATCCCAATCCAGCTGCATTTTGAAGTGGTCCAAAGAGGCACTGCTGAGAAACCTGTCTTAGGCCTGGTCTACACTACGAGTTTGTCGGATTTAGCAGCATTAAGTCCGAATTAACCCTGCACCCATCCACACAACAAAGCCATTTTTTTCGACATAAAGGGCTCTTAAAACCAATTTCTGTACTCCTCCCCAACGAGGGGATTAGCACTGAAATCGACATCGCCGTTTCGATTTAGGGTTAGTGTGGATGCAATTCAAAGGTATTGGCCTCCGGGAGCTATCCCACAGTGCACCATTGTGACCGCTCTGGACAGCATTCTGAACTCAGATGCACTGGCCAGGTATACAGGGAACTTTTGAATCTCATTTCCTGTTTGGCCAGGCAAGCTCATCAGCACAGGTGACCATGCAGAGCTCATCAGCACAGGTGACCATACAGTCCCAGAATCGAAAAAGAGCTCCAGCATGGACCGAATGGGAGGTACGGGATCTGATAGCTGTATGGGGAGAGGAATCCATGCTATCAGAACTACGTTCCAAAAGATGAAATGCCAAAACATTTCAAAAAATCTCAGAGGCTACATCAGGCTACACAGAGGCTACACAGTGCTGTGTGAAACTTAAGGAGCTCAGACAAGCATACCAGAAAACCAAAGAATCAAATGGATGCTCTGGGACAGAGCCCCAGACATGCCGCTTCTACGCTGAGCTGCATGCAATTCTAGGGTGGGCTGCCACCACTACCCAACCCCTGTCCGTGGACTCTGAGGATGGGATACTCTCCACCATGGCTGAGGATTTTGCAGATGGGGAAGATGAGGAGGAGGAGGACGAGCTTGGGGAGAGCACACAGCACACCGTTCTCCCTGACAGCCAGGATCTTTTTATCACCCTGACTGAAATACCCTCCCAACCCAACGAAGACGGAGAAGGGACCTCTGGTGAGAGTACCTTTTTAAATATAATACATGTTAGTATATCCAGGGAAGTAAGTGGATGAAGGAATAAGCCCCCTAACCTTTCACTCCCTTTTTTTCCTCCAGCAGCTACAAATGTTTCAAGCCTCAGCCTCTGGGACAGAGGAGGATCTCAGATAAGGCGGCGAAACGCACTAAAACGCACGCGTGATGACCTGTTCTCTGAGCTCATGCAGTCATCCGGCACTGACAGAGCTGTGTGGAGGGACATAATAGCAGAGTACAGGATGGTGGCCGATGAACGTGAGGAGAGGTGGTGGCAGGAAGATCAGAGGAGGCATGAGGAAATGCTGGGGATATTGCGGGATCAAACGGACATGCTCTGGCATCTAGTGGAGGTTCATGAATGGCAGCAGGATCACAGACTGCCGCTGCAACCCCTGCTTTACCGCCCTCCCTCCTCCCCAATTTCCATAGCCTCCTCACCCAGACGCCCAAGAACGCGGGGTGGGAGGCTCCGGGCACCCAACCACTCCACCCCAGTGGACAGCCCAAGCAACAGGAGGCTGGCATTCAACAAGTTTTAAAGTGGCCTTTTCCTTCCCTCCTGCCCTCCTCCCACACCCCACCCTGGCTATCTTGTGAGTTATCTCCCTATTTTTATAATCAATTAATAAGGAATACATGTTTTTTTAAATGATAGTGACTTTATTTCCTTTGCAAGCAAGCTGTGATCAAAAGCGGGAGGGCGAGTGACTTACAGGGAATTAGAGTCAACCAAGGGGATGGGTTTTCATCAAGGAGAAACAAACAGAAGTGTCACACAGTACCCTGGCCAGTCATGAAACTGGTTTTCAAAGCTTCTCTGATGTGCACCACTTCCTGCTGTGCTCTTCTAACCTCCCTGGTGTCTGGCTGCACATATTCAGCGGCCAGGCGATTTGCATCAACCTCCTACCCAACCATAAACATCTCCCCCTTACTCTCACAGAGATTGTGGAGCACACAACAAGCAGCAATAACAATGGGAATATTGGTTTCGCTGAGGTCTGAGCGAGTCAGACTGCGCCAGCGACCCTTTAAACATCCAAATGCACACTCTACCACCATTCTGCACTTGCTCAGCCTACAGTTGAACAGCTCCTGACTACCATCCAGGGTGCCTGTGTACAGCTTCATGAGCCAGGGCATTAAGGGATAGACTGGGTCTCCAAGGATAACTATTGGCATTTCAACATCCCCAACAGTTATTTTCTGGTCTGGGAAGTAAATCATAGAATCATAGAATCATAGAATATCAGGGTTGGAAGGGACCCCAGGTGGTCATCTAGTCCAACCCCCTGCTCGAAGCAGGACCAATTCCCAGTTAAATCATCCCAGCCAGGGCTTTGTCAAGCCTGACCTTAAAAACCTCTAAGGAAGGAGATTCTACCACCTCCCTAGGTAACGCATTCCAGTGTTTCGCCACCCTCTTAGTGAAAAAGTTTTTCCTAATATCCAATCTAAACCTCCCCCACTGCAACTTGAGACCATTACTCCTCGTTCTGTCATCTGCTACCATTGAGAACAGTCTAGAGCCATCCTCTTTGGAACCCCCTTTCAGGTAGTTGAAAGCAGCTATCAAATCCCCCCTCATTCTTCTCTTCTGCAGGCTAAACAATCCCAGCTCCCTCAGCCTCTCCTCATAATTCATGTGTTCCAGTCCCCTAATCAATTTTGTTGCCCTTCGCTGGACTCTCTCCAATTTATCCACATCCTTCTTGAAGTGTGGGGCCCAAAACTGGACACAGTACTCCAGATGAGGCCTCACCAATGTCGAATAGAGGGGAACGATCACGTCCCTCGATCTGCTCGCTATGCCCCTACTTATACATCCCAAAATGCCATTGGCCTTCTTGGCAACAAGGGCACACTGCTGACTCATATCCAGCTTCTCGTCCATTGTCACCCCTAGGTCCTTTTCCGCAGAACTGCTGCCTAGCCATTCGGTCCCTAGTCTGTAGCGGTGCATTGGATTCTTCCGTCCTAAGTGCAGGACCCTGCACTTATCCTTATTGAACCTCATCAGATTTCTTTTGGCCCAATCCTCCAATTTGTCTAGGTCCTTCTGTATCCTATCCCTCCCCTCCAGCGTATCTACCACTCCTCCCAGTTTAGTATCATCCGCAAATTTGCTGAGAGTGCAATCCACACCATCCTCCAGATCATTTATGAACATATTGAACAAAACCGGCCCCAGGACCGACCCTTGGGGCACTCCACTTGATACCGGCTGCCAACTAGACATGGAGCCATTGATCACTACCCGTTGAGCCCGACAATCTAGCCAGCTTTCTACCCACCTTATAGTGCATTCATCCAGCCCATACTTCCTTAACTTGCTGACAAGAATACTGTGGGAGACCGTGTCAAAAGCTTTGCTAAAGTCAAGAAACAATACATCCACTGCTTTCCCTTCATCCACAGAACCAGTAATCTCATCATAAAAGGCAATTAGATTAGTCAGGCATGACCTTCCCTTGGTGAATCCATGCTGGCTGTTCCTAATCACTTTCCTCTCATGCAAGTGCTTCAGGATTGATTCTTTGATGACCTGCTCCATGATTTTTCCAGGGACTGAGGTGAGGCTGACTGGCCTGTAGTTCCCAGGATCCTCCTTCTTCCCTTTTTTAAAGATTGGCACTACATTAGCCTTTTTCCAGTCATCCAGGACTTCCCCGGTTCACCACGAGTTTTCAAAGATAATGGCCAATGGCTCTGCAATCACAGCCGCCAATTCCTTCAGCACTCTCGGATGCAACTCGTCCGGCCCCATGGACTTGTGCACGTCCAGCTTTTCTAAATAGTCCCTAACCACCTCTATCTCCACAGAGGGCTGGCCATCTCTTCCCCATTTTGTGATTGCCCAGCGCAGCAGTCTGGGAGCTGACCTTGTTAGTGAAAACAGAGGCAAAAAAAGCATTGAGTACATTAGCTTTTTCCACATCCTCTGTCACTAGGTTGCCTCCCTCATTCAGTAAGGGGCCCACACATTCCTTGGCTTTCTTCTTGTTGCCAACATACCTGAAGAAACCCTTCTTGTTACTCTTGACATCTCTGGCTAGCTTCCCTTCCTGCAGCCGTTAAAACAGATCAGAGTTCCTGAAGACGTGAGCGTCATGAACCTTCATCTATCTTCATCAATCTTTATACATCTTGCTGGCAGCAGACTGCGCAGTACAACCGCTAGCCATCGTCATCATCTGGGTGCTTGGCAGAAGACGGTGCAGTATGACTGCTGGCCATCGTCTTCTGCTGGCTACCGGCAGGACTGAATCGCCATGAGATGAAACTTAAAAGGGAAATGACCTGGCTGAGTCACTCCCATGTTTGCCCAGGCGCCCCTGACCTCATCGAGGTCGGTTAAAAGAGCACCCTGGACTACATCAATGACGGCTACCAGTCATATTGCACTGTCTGCTGCCAAAAGGCAATAAACTGCTGTTGTGTAGCAATGCAATACCTCATCTGCCAGCACCCAGGAGACATACGGTGACAGTTAACTGAGTGGGCTCCATGCTTGCCTTGCTTTGGCGTCTGCACAGGTAACTCAAGAAAAAAGGCGTAAAATGATTGTCTGCCCTTGCTTTCACAGAGGGAAGGGGGGGCCTGATGATATGTATCCAGAACCACCCGTGACAATGTTTTAGCCCCATCAGGCACTGGGATTTCTACCCAGAATTCAAATGGGTGGTGGAGACTGCGGGAACTGTGGGATAGCTACCCACAGTGCAATGCTCCGGAAGTCAATGGTTGCCTCGGTACTGTGGACACCCTCCCCCAACTACATGCACTTAGAGCATTTGTGTGGGGGGGACACACACAATTGACTGTATAAAAACGCTTTCTACAAAACCGACTTCTATAAATTCAACCTAATTTCGTAGTGTAAACAAGGTCTTAGTGGCTCTGGGACAAAGAGACAGTGAGAGTTTTGAAACTACTGCCAGACAGCACATCTCAGCAATTCCTCTGAATGGTGAATCCCAGCTTTTCCCTGATGTTTCATAGAAAAGATGGAGCAGGCAACTCATGTTGCTCCAAATTCAGCTTTAAAATACATACATATATATCGAGATTTTTTTTTAAAATCATTCTTTTGGAGGGAAGCTATGCCTTCCTTAGAAATGGGGAAAAGATGGTGGACCGAAACAGGAACAATTGGTTGGGGGATCAGGGCCACCTCTAGATCAGGGGAATGTTATCTAGAGCACAAAATAAAATGGGAGTGGACAGGGCCAGCCCATAACATTTTGGCACCTGAGGCGGGGAGCTCAAATGATGCCCCCATGCTCCCTTGCTTGGGCCAAAACTTTGAAAGGTCTCAATTCTGCCTTCTTCCTGTTCTACTCCTCTCATGGTACTGCTCTGCTACCTACCCCAATAAAGGAGAACTAACAACTTAAAATGCCTTGTTCAAAAATTTTAAGTAACACTTAGCTTTCAGATGCCTGAACAGCAAATGTAACTTTTCTTGTCTGCATAGTAAACACTGGCATTTTTATCTGTTTAAATAATCAAAGTTGTGCTTTCTGTGCCTTCTTGGTTGCAGATTTGAACTGCTTCCTGAAGGTCCACAGTCTGGGCCAGCTCATGCTCCATTAAGATGGTTGCAAGGCTGACCAGCCTCTCCTGTGACATTGTGGAGCGTAGATGTGTTTTTTATTAACTTCAGCTTGGAGAAGCTGCGTTCTCCACAGGCAACTGTTACAGGAAGTGTTAGAAGTATGCACAGAGCAACAAAAGCATTTGGAAAGAGGGTGGTCATCTTATTTGTGCACATATATTCCAGAACAGCCTTTGGAGTTGATCCTGCTGAAATGTATCTTGAAAGGGCTTTCAGTTCATCACCTAAATCACTCGCATCAATATCGCACATGTCATCATGTGTCAACACTGTCTCTAGTGCCCTGCATTGCTGGTGTAGGTCTTCTTCGGGTATAGTGAGGAGTTTTGGAATATCATACAACATCCCAAATATACTACTGTGTTCCTTGAGCTGCATGAAATGTTCTTCAGCTGACTGTATTGCACAATCTAGCACCTGGTTAAAGAATTCAACTTTGAATTGTTGTTTGGGATTATCCCGTGCCTCGTAATCAAAATGTCTTCTTCGGTGACTCTCGTATTGTTGAATGGGTGGGAAAATAGCTTCAGTTTGAAGTTCCTCTGCCAACTTCTGTGCACTCTTCAGAACGTTTTGAAATCCCTCATCTGAACAGTAAGACTGTAAGGATGACTTTGCTTTGTCCAGTTGTTCCATTGTTCCAGATATATCAAGGTCCACACCTTGGAGTCTCTTGCTTACAACATTTATTTCAAACAGTACGTCATGCCACAACACTAAGCCACACAGAAATTTGAAGTTATGTATGTTTCTGGTGATTCCATTTCCCTCTGCCACTGCTCTCCCACGAAGAGTTCCTGTCATAGCATTAGCCTCCATAATGGCAACTATGGCATCATCTATCTTCCCAATTTGATGTTTTATAGGCTTTATCACCTCCACGCAACTTTCCCATCATGTGGCACTCAGTTGTTTCAGTGTCAGAGAGGATGTTCCCAGATGTTGCTTCAAAATTTGCTATTGATGAGTTGATGCAGAGAAAAATACATAGATGCTTTGAATTACATTAAAAAATTCAGTAGCCTCACTAGAAGCTGATGCTGCATCACTGACCACCAAGTTCAATGAATGAGAACTGCATGGGACAAAAAAAACTCGAGGGTTTAACTCTCGGATCCATGTCTGCACTCCTCTGTTCTGTCCTCTCATGTTGGCACCATTATTGTAGCCCTGACCTCTCGTGTCAGCTATCGCAATTCCCCTATCTTCCAGCTTTTTAAGAAGCACATTTGTCATACCAGCTCCTGTAGTATCGTCAATGTCAATACATTCTAGAAATGCTCTCTGACAATCACCATTGCAGAGACATTTTCACTAAGTTCTGTTGTTGTTGTTACAAAACGCACCATTAAAGTCATTTGTTCCATTTGGCTGACGTCAGGTCCGAATAACAGAGTAATAGCATGCTGACTTCAGATCTGCCACAATCTTCTGTTTGACTTTTGTTGCCAGTAACTGTATGATCTCACTTTGAATTGTTTTTTCAAGGTAGTGGTGTACGTACATTTCTTGGGTGGTGACTCTTAGACACTCTTGGAGAACAGAATCAAACTCAGCCATCAGCTCCACAATTTTAAGGAAGTTTCCATTGTTTGGCACATATAGCTGATCTGAAGTGCCATGCAGTGTTAGGGTAGCAAGCATTCTCACAATGGCAATGAGCCGTTTCAGAACATTTTGCAAATAAAGAGACTCTGATACAATCTTCTCTTGATGCTGATCATCTATGGTGGCCTTTAACCTTAGTCTCATCTCAAGATCTTTCCACCTATGAAATGCTCTCTGGAGATTTGCTGCCTTCTCATGGCATGCCAGATTTCAAGCCAGATTTTTCCAATCCTTTGTTTCTGTAGAACCCAATGTGGCTGGAACATTAGACTGGAAGAGATTGCAACAAAAACAGTATGCGGCATTCTGGGTTTTTGAGTACATAAGTCATGGCCTCTCCACTTTGTCACCATAGGGGATTTCACGCCAGTAATGTGTTGGATGGAAATTTCTATTTTCATTGTCTTTGGGGAACATGAAGTTTTTCACTTGCTGTGGCCCATGCAGTACAAGGAAGTCCCTCAGGCTACTGGATCATCTAGACTTAAGGAACTAACTCAGCAGCAGCTGTTTCTTGCGCCTCCACCACATTCTTCTCTGATCTACGCTTTTCTTCAGAAATGTGCATGGTTACATCCATTTGAGATGGAGATATGGATGCTACAGTAGCTGCCAGGTCACCTGCACTCTGACTAACTGGAAGATCAGGCATCTCCTCACCACTCACATCCTCACTGGAGCCAGAAGGCTCACCGTGAACATTTGTGTCTATGTATCTCAGGAGGGCTCCTTCCTGCTTAGATAGAAAAGCTTCCTTTGCTTGCTTTCTTTTTCTGAATGCTGCCCTAGAGGGGCATTTTCTTCTTTCACTCATGACTGCTGTTCTGTGCCAGCTATAGTGGCTCTCAACACTCAATTGAAAGGGACAAACCAGCAGGCTGGTAGCAGGACCTGAGTGAGGGAAGATTTCAGCATCTTAAGGGCCTAACTGGGTCCTACTACTCCAGTTGACTGCCTGTTCTCCTCAAGTGGGTTCAGGGAAGCAGCAGGAAACTGGAAGCTCCCTGAGAAGCTGGTGTTAATCAGTCCAGGCTCCTGGGGATGCTAGAGAGGTACATAAAAGGCCTCCTCTCTCTCCCTGCAGCTCCTGCTGCTTTCTGTTATTCCCTCTCACCTTTTCTCCTGCCTGCCTCTTGTTCTCTCCTTCCTCCAGGACAGCACACCACCATCTCTGTGCATCTAGAGCAGAGAGAATACATATGCACCAGCAGCAGACACAATTTTCTACACTCTGGGTCCTGATGGCGCCCCCTCTCCCCCCCCCATACAGTCTGGCACCTGAGGCAGTCGCCTCAGTTCACCTCATGGTAAGGCCGACCCTGGGAGTGGAGAGAGTTAGTGCATGTAATCAGAGCTGCTTGACAAATTTTGATTTTTTTTTCTGAGGAGCTGTATATGCAATCATGGGTAAACAGCTGGGTCCCCCAAGGATCTGTATGGGGACTTGTGCTGTTCAATATATTCATAAATTATCTGGAAAAGGGGGTGAGTAGTGAGGTGGCAAAATTTGCAGACGACACAAATTTACTCAAGATAGTTAAGTCCAAAGCTGACTGTAAAGTGTTACAAAGGGATCTCACTAAACTGCGTGACTGGGCAACAAAATGGTGGAGGAAATTCAATAAGTACAAAGTAAACCATACAGAAAAAAATAATCCCAACTATATATGCAAAATGATGGGGGTCTAAGTTAGCCATTACCATCCAATCAAGAGCTCTAGAAGTAGTCATGGCTAGGTCTCTGAAAACACGTGCTCAGTGTGCAGCAGCAATCAAAAAGCGAACAATATTAGGAACCATGAGGAATGGGATTGATAAGACAGAAAATATCAAAATGCTGTCATATAAATCCACACCTCAGCTACTGCATATAGTTCTGGTCGACCCATTTCCAAAAAGATATATTAGAATTCGAAGAACAGAGAAGGAAACAAAAATGATTTAGAGGTATGGAACAGCTTCCATACAAAGAGAGGTTTAAATGACTGACCATTGAGAAAAGAGCCAATTAAGGGAGGACATGATAGAGGTCTATAAAATTATGAAAGGTGTGGAGAAAGTGAATGAGGATGTGTTACTTACCCCTTCTCCATAATACAAAAACTAGGTGTCACCCAATGATATTATTAGGCAGCACGTTTAAAAGAAACAAAAGGAAGTGCTATTTCACACCAGACACAATCAACTTGTAGAACTCATTGCCCGAGGATATTGTGAAGGTCAAAAGTATACCTGGGTTCAGAAAAGAATTCAAAAAATTCATGGAAGATAGTCACTGATGGACCTATTAGCCAAGATGGTCAGGGACACAACCCCATGTTCTGGGTGACCCTATACCTTTGATTACCAGAAGCTGCGAGCGGGGATGGATCACTTGAAATTGTCCTATTCTGTTCATTCCCTCTGAAGCATCTGGTGCTGTTCACTGTCAGACAGAATACTGGACTATGTGGACCATTGTTCTGATCCCATCTAGCTGTTCTTATGCTATGTCCATTGGTATTTATCATTATAATTGTAGCTTAGGTAGAAAATCCTACATTTTGGAGTGGGTTATGCTTGTGAAAGTGCATTAATAATATCTAGGGTATGGCTTTGGAAACAACAGAGCAAGTAATTGAAAAAAAAATGAAAATTCTCATTTACCACGTTTGATAGACTGTACATGAAGTACCCCTTATGCTTACTTTGAAGAAGATGACTGTAATTGTTTCTGATGGCATCCACTGTAGCTCTGACCAGCAACAGTGTACCTGGATATTGCCATGGCTGTTGAACGGTCAGAAATCAGTATCTCCTGATGCCATTTTGTAATTGAGTATATTTACGGTCTTGCCACTAGCACTCTAGTTAAAATGTGCAGCTGGGCTTATGCTTCAAAAGAAAAAAGTTGGCCTGTATGAGGTACTACTAATCTGATTCTGTCTGTGTTAGGACTCACACTTTTTAATGTCTCGGGCATGATACCAGTCTCAGCTACACATTTCTGCAGACAATGGAAATGGAGATCTATTTTTTTGAAGTGTTGGCAAAATTCTGTTGGCAGACTGTCTTGCAGAGGGATTTACAAGATTGTCCATGCCTAATTGTTTTTTTTTTCTGGGCCTTTACTAATGCCCTGCCAAGGGCCTCTCTGTCACCTTCAGTTATGATAACTAAATCCTTCAAGAATGTTTCTGGGCTTTCCTGCTGTACAAAGCAGGGGATTTGCTTGTCACATCCGTGAAACAGATTTCAAGTGTCAAAACCACTCACCTGTCCACAAAATTGCAATAGCCTTATTCAGTAAACATTCTTCTGCCCTTGGTAGAGTTAATATAGGCTACCTTTTTGATTTTTAAGTAGTAATGCTGCTTATTTTTGGGAATAATGGCATTTTCTTAGATGGATATTCAACTGGTCCTTTAAATTGCACCAAGTGGGCATGCTTAATATTTTTTCAAGTAAAGTTAAGTCACTGAAGTCTGCACTATGGGCTTACATTTCCCATCTTCTTTTGTTTTACCTGTGGGAATGTTAAAAGCGTGAATTTCAGTCCGAGTACTAGCGTTAGGGTTTGATAGCAAAAACGGTGTCATTGTAAGCAATTATAGGGATATGTCAATTATTCAGAGTTATCTGGATCACTTGGTAAGCTAGGCTCATTTGAACAAGAGGCTTTTTAATACAGCCAAATGAAAATACATCTTAAGAATAAAGAAAGTAGATGTCAGGCACTCTCTCCGACAATCAGGCCCCAGTGGTTGGAGCGTTGGTCACAGCCAGACATAGGATTGGGCCTGAGCCAAGGGTGGACCCAGAATCAAGATCTGGGGTCAATGCTGAGATCAGAGTCCATAGACAAACCAAGACCAGAACCATAGCCAGCGTCCAGCGACAGGTCAGAGGTCGAAGCTGGGCAGTCAGAGTTCAAAGACAAGCCAAGTCTGTACCAAAGTCAGAGTCCAGATATGGGCCGAAGGTTGAAAACTAGATAGTCAGAGCCTGAGGGCTTGCAAGGGATCAGGAGGCAGAGGCAAAGCTGGAACAAGCCGGTGATGAGGCTGGAGCGAGGCTAGTGCAGGGCAAGGGAAGGGCTCAGGCAAGGCTAAGGAACAGGAGCAGGATGGGAGTCACTGGAGTCTGGTGCACTGCAAGGCAGTAGGGGGTTCCTGGCTGCATAGGGTTCCTTCCTGCCTGTTGCTCAGACTGATCTGCAGCTCTGCTGGGGCTGTGGAAATACCTGAGCTTTGTGTCATTAGACCCAGGCTCTGCTCAGTGATAGGCTGCTGCTGCAGCAAGCCTGGGGGCTGACTCAACACAGGCCCAGCTGAGTGCTGACTCATTGCAGCTACTGAAGAGCCCCCTAATTTGCCTGTGAGTTTGCCTCACAGTAGGTCACCCTTAGAAGGTGGAGGACTGTATTTTGGACCCTGAAAAGGATTTTGGAGTCATGGTGGATAATTAACTGAACATGAGCTGACCGTGTGATGCTCTGGCTAAGAGGACTAATGCAATCTTGAGATGTATAAGTAGGGAAATGAGGAGCTAGGAGTAGAGAGAGGTAACATTACCTGTGTTCAGAGCATTGGTACAACCAATCCAGAGCGTTGGATAATCCTGTATCTCTTTTCTCAGCACTTTCCAGTTTTTCAACATCCTTTTTAAAGTGATGGCACTAGAAGTAGACAGTATTCCAAAGACTGGCAAATCTGTCACCAGCGAAAAATTATAGAAGCTCAATCTATTTAGATTATCAAAGAGACTGTTAAGGGGGCATGGTCTATAGGTATCTACACTGAGAGATTTCTGATGGTAGAGCATGCTTTATTCTAGCAGACAATAGCATAACAATATCCAGTGTCTATTAACTGAACTTAAATAAGTTCAGACAGGAACTAAGGTACACATGTATAAATGAGGGTAATTAGCCACTGGAATAACTTACCAAGGGACGTAGTGGATTTTCTTGATCACCTGAAACTTTTAAATCAAGATTGGATGTGTTTCTAAAATATATGCTCTAATCCAATCAAAAGTTATGACCCTCATGGAGTAATAATTGAGTGAAATTCTGTGGCCTTTTATTATGCAGAAGGTCACATTAATGATCATATTGGTCCCTCCTGGCCTTGGACTATGAACCTATGACAGCAATAGCTAAAGGGCCTGATTATCATTTACACTAAGGCCACTTTAGGCAGTGGAAAGTGGCTTTTCAGTGAGTGTAACTGTAATTTATGCCCACGTAAAGGCCACTTTACACTTCTTGAGTGATATGTAAATTACAATAAATTCATAGAGGGGGCTTTAGGAACAGAAGGATCATTATGCTCAAGTAGTATGACATCCTGCACTACACACTCATAGAATTTCACCGAGTAGTGCCTTCCTCAAGTCCAATGACTTGTTGTTAAACTAGGAGCACATCTACTAGAAAGACATCATAGGTCTTATCACTAGGCCCATGTTTTCCTAACCATTTCTATTCTAAACTACCTTTTTCAGTTATTTCTAATTTTCCAAATCTTTGACCTTTCAGGCTGAAATCCTCAGGCCTCGTCTCTTTCTAAAAATTCACCCTCAGGAAAATCTGAATAAAACTGGGTGAGCTGTTTTGGAGAATGACAGTCAAAAAATACACTTCTCCCTTCTCCCTGGCACTTTCCCCCCCTTTGACCATAGCTACTGACAAAATGATTGGCAAATGATAACAAAGTTGAAATTTAGAAGCAATTGTTCAGAAGAAAGAGAGATGTATTTTGGAGTCTGGGTGAAAATTGCTTTTGATTTGACTGAAGTAGGAAGGTCTGATGACCAGAATTGATGCTTGGACAGTCATTTAACAATGCTAGTGCTTTTTAATAACTAGCGCCCAGCTATTCAAAGTAAAGAGGCCTGCAGTGTATATGTGGGCATGTCAGGTTCTGGTAGGTGTTTTTAAAAATTTAGCATGTTAATGGTTGCTACTTATTGCATCTTGCAGTTATTGGACAATATAGTCTGAATCTTGCTTACTGGTTACTCAGTAGAGACTTCCAGGATTTTCAGTATATGCAAATAATTGTGCACTCTCCGAGACACAAGCCCTTTCTCCTTCATTGTACAGTTACATGCATGGTCTCTGTCAAAGGTGCACCTTTTGTTACTCAGTTTTGGAAGGAATGTAGTAGCCTATTAGATCTTTAGTTGTTAGTGAAAGTCCAGGTACCAGTGGTGATGAAGAGGTGTTCTGCTCCCCACCCTCCATCTGCAGACTAGATGTTTCTTGCCCATGCCCAAGTTATCCATGCCTTTGTCGCATTCTGGTTGGATTGCAGCAACACCCACACTATTACAGCTACAGTTTATGAGCATGAAAACACTTTAATGCAGAATGGACCTGCCAGCTTATTTTGCATAAGGAACACAAGAGTTGTGCTGTGCAGGTAGGGGACCATATTTCCCTATGCTGAGTACAGGACACCTGGTAAAATTACTCATATTCAAGTAAGTTCAATGGCAATCAATCAGAACTGTGCAGTACAAACATTCAAAATAACATCAAATTGACTGATCCCCTGTTAAAAAGAAATACTGAGTAGTTGGATTATTTTAATTTACCTTCTTATCTTTAAGTCTTTAGGGTTCACAGGGGTAGGGGTGACGAACACACCCCTACCCCCCACCACACACCTACTGGGAAAGGTCACACACACACACACACACACACACACACATGCCTCTCTCACATGGAAGGAGGAGGATGACTGAGAATGAAACGACCCTCCATTCCCAGTGCTCTCTGCCCTCCATGCTTGGCTGGGCCCCTGGGATGGACCCACCTCCCCTGATACCTGGTACCACATCCTCCCGAGGCAACACGTGGGCAGGGGGCATGCAGGGTCACATGCCTCCCCTCCTCAGATTTCTTCCAGGGTTCACACGAGAATGTGGCCAGCAGTATCCTTTCAGCACTGTGTGGGAGGGAAGGGATGGGAGCTGCTTCCAGCGGCAGGGGAGGAAGAGGTGGGAAAGGGATGACCTGGCCTGTGTCTTTGCAGAGCTCATCTCTTCTCTCCCCCTCATCCCAAACTTGTCCCTTCCTAGCTGCACAGTGCCAAAAGGCAGCTAACACCTCCAGGCTGCTGCTGGCCAGCGACATAACCCAGCCACCTCTGGCTACAGTATGGGCCGGAAGGAGTTAAGCCCTAAGGATGCATTATGCGCCAGGGCACAGGGAACCTGTCTGCAGGGGCTTCAGTGAACCCAGCCAGAGAGGCGGCTCCATAGGGGAGGGTGCCTAGGGAACGGAGCAGCCCCATGCTCCCTGGGGGCAGGACCGAGGGTGGGGAGGTGCAGGTGAAGAGGGTGCTAAGCCCCTGCCCCAGAAGGTGCTGTGGAGCCTGCAGGTTTGGGGCATGAACAGGTGGGAAATCACTTCTTCCCCCCACCACTCCAGAGCTTAGCTGAGGGTGGAGAGGCTTCCCCTGCCAGCGCTGCTTGGGACTTTGGCATATGCAGGGCTCAGCTCCTCCTGGTCAGTGCCCTGGGCCGGAGGGTCTTGGGCTTTCCCGGGGCGCCAGCCCAGCCAGAGGCACTGGGGGAAGGAAGGAGCCTGCCAGGCTGTTGATGAGCTGAGAGCTCTGACCAGGGGCTGGTTCTCTGCACAGCGCTGGGAGCGGGACACGCCCCGCTGGGGGGCATATGGAGGAGCAGTGCGGTGGGGGGGGGGCAAAGCAGGGAGAGGACTGCAAGAGGGGGAGAATGTAAAGGGCTGATGGGTGGCAGCAGAGGCAACATGTAACCAGCCGCCCACGTGGCACCTGCTTTCACACACCAGCTACTGCAGCGTGCAGCCAGTGCCAGCCAGAAACGGGGCAGGGCCCTGCTGGATGAGAGCCGGCACACAGCGGGGACTGCGCTGGTGGACCAGCAAGGGGAGTGGCCGGTCCCATGTGCTGCATCGTCGTCCGTCCACCAGCCTTGCACAGCAACCCCCCTCATTGGCTACTGGACCACCCACCCCCACTTACCGCTGGCGGGCAGGCGGCTGGCGAGCAGGGATCCAGCCAGCAGCAGGACCCGCCAGTGCTGATGTGGGGAGAGACAGAAAATACAGGACAATTTGCCAGTTTTAAAGAAAAAGTCGGGACACCTGCAAGAGGGCTTAACTAGGGGACTGTCCCTTTAAAAATGGGATGCCTGGCCACCCTAGTGCTGTGGAGACTGCAGCGCTTTTAAAGCCGCTTCCAGTGCAATTTAGAAGTGTTGGCTTTGCTCCATATGGTTGGGGCCAGAGGTGTCTTAGAGGTCATCTCTCTCTATATTTTGACTTGGTAGATGGAAACTATTAATATATCAGGGGGTCGGGGGCAGGGTGTTCTTGGCTTGGTTTTCTCCCCCCGCCCCTAGTTTTGTTCAAACAAACACAGAGTCTGCTACCCTTCTGGTCATGCTAAAAGCAGATTTATGTACATGAGTTTGTATAGTGTCATAGGTTGTATAGTTTCATAGTGGTAGAGGAGGTGTTGAGCCCCATATATAAGGAAGCTGTGCACAAATGGCCATATGTTTCCTTTTTTTTTTTTTTTTTTTGCCAAGATGCCCCTATGGCATGTATCCTCAGATTTAAGCTACTATCCAATTTTCAGGAACTGCTGTAGGAGTACGACATCTGCCTGGGGGCTACACAGTAAACTTGGATGCCAAGGCTCTAGGAGGGATGCTTTTGCAGAAGGAAGCCATCGAGCCAGAAACCCCTTTCTCCAGAAGCATTTTCTTAAAGCACGTAGGAGGAGGCAGGCTGGCCTGAACACAAGGTCTGTCCATTCTGGAAAAGTCCTATAGAATTCAATAGGAAGTGGTGATCTTCTTTTGTTCGGGGATGGGTTTTTTCCTCTTCTCTCTAAAGAATTGGGAGCGGCCATGGTTGGAGAGGGACAATGCTCTGAGGTGGTACATGGAATTTTTTCTCAGGTGCTTGGCTGGTGGGTCTTGTTCACATGTTCATGTTTCAGTGTTCCAGTTGGAATAAATTTTCCTCAGGTCAGACTGGCAAAGACCTGGGAGGGGTAGAAGGGAGAGTTCACCTTTCGTTGCAGCATGGGGTGTGGTGTGCTTACTAGGACCAGGTGTGTATATCTTACTTAATCAGTTCTCTGCCACTCCAGGAACCTTGGGCATTGATGCATCTTGGTCCTTTCTACTCTCTTCCTGTGGCACACAATAGACTAGTCGCCTGAGTGCTGTAATAATTCAGTCTAATCCAGGTGGCTGGGCTCAGTACATGGGTAATTGGGTGGGGTTTAGTGGCGTATGATGTGCAGTAAATCAGACTAGATTTGGTGGTTCCTTGTGGCTGTAAAATCAGACCTTTCCAATAGATTTTTAAACAACCCTGTAGAATTGATTAAAAAATAGTTTTATCTAGAATGGTTACCTTAAAAAAGAAAGATAATTTTGAATTACTAAATTTCTATACCATGTAACTTCTACAGATTCCTATTACATTTCTATTGAAATCTATTGCTTTAATCCTTTTTAAATTCTATCCTATAAGACTTTGCAATAAGGGCTGCTCTAGAGAGAGTAGTAAAGACCAATAAGTTTGAGAAGTCTACACAACCAAGGGGAAAAGGAAAGAAATGGGATGGTGGGAAAGGGAGGATGAAAAGCTTTCTTTCTTAGACCAATTATTTATTTAAATATTTAAAAATTAAATATTTAAAAATTAAAAAGGGCTCTAGAGGTGATCCTGGCAATTACAGACCAGTAAATCTAATGTTAGTACTGGGCAAATTAGTTGAAACAATAGTAAAGAATAAAATTGTCAGACACATAGAAGAACATAAATTGTTGGGCAAAAGTCAACATGGTTTCTGTAAAGGGAGATAGAGTTCTTTGAAGAGGTCAGCAAACGTGGACAAGGGGGATCCAGTGGTCATAGTGTACTTAGATTTCCAGAAAGCCTTTGACAAGGTCCCTCACCAAAGGCTCTCATGTAAATTAAGTTGTCATGGGATAATAGGGAAGATCCTTTCATGGATTGAGAACTGGTTAAAAGACAGGGAACAAAGGGTAGGAATAAATGGTAAATTTTCAGAATGGTGAGGGGTAACTAGTGGTGTTCCCCAAGGGTCAGTCCTAGGACCAACCCTATTCAACTTATTCATAAATGATCTGGAGAAAGGGGTAAACAGGGAGGTGGCAAAGTGTGCAGATGATACTAAACTGCTCAAGATAGTTAAGACCAAAGCAGACTGTGAAGAACTTCAAAAAGATCTCACAAAACTAAGTGATTGGGCAACAAAATGGCAAATGAAATTTCATGTGGATAAATGTAAAGTAATGCACATTGGAAAAAATAACCCCAATTATATATGTAATATGATGGGGCTAATCTACCTACAACTAATCAGGAGAAAGATCTTGGAGTCATCGTGGATAGTTCTCTGAAGACATCCACACGGTGTGCAGCAGCAGTCAAAAAACCAAATAGGATGTTAGGAATCATTAAAAAAGGGATGGAGAATAAGACTTATTGTCCTTATATAAATATATGGTATGCCCACATCCTGAATACTGTGTACAGATGTGGACCCCTCATCTCAAAAAAGATATACTGGCACTAGAAAAGGTTCAGAAAAGGGCAACTAAAATGATTAGGCATTTGGAATGGGTCCCATATGAGGAGAAATTAAAGAGGCTAGGACGTCTCAGCTTGGCAAAGAGGAGACTAAGGGGGGATATGATAGAGGTATATAAAATCATGAGTGGTGTGGAGAAAGTGAATAAGGAAAAGTTATTTACTTGTTCCCATAATATAAGAACTAGGAGCCAACAAATGAAATTAATGGCTAGCAGGTTTAAAACAAATAAAAGGAAGTTCTTCACACAGCACACAGTCAACCTGTGGAACTCCTTACCTTAGGAGGTTGTGAAGGCTAGGACTATAACAGCATTTAAAAGAGAACTAGATAAATTCATGGAGGCTAAGTCCATTAATGGCTATTAGCCAGGATGGGTAAGGAATGGTGTCCATAGCCTCTGTTTGTCAGATGGTGGAGATGGATGGCAGGAAAGAAATCACTGATCATTACCTGTTAGGTTCACTCTCTCTGGGGCACCTGGCATTGGCCACTGTCAGTAGACATGATACTGGGCTGGATGGCCCTTTGGTCTGACCCAGTATGGCCATTCTTATGTTCTTAGACACTAAGTGCAATTCCCCCTGGCTTCAGTGAGAGGAGAGAGTGCTCAAAACCCTGCAGCATGGAGCAAATCCCCAACATAGCTATGGCTAGCCTGTTGACTTTTCTGGTGATTAGTGTTATTCTCAATATCTTTTTCCTCCGAGGGACTCCAGTATACTTTTATTTCAGCTTTCATTAAATTCTATTTCATCTGCCCACTGTTTTTTCCAGGGTCACCTTTCATTTACACTACCTAGTTTTCAGCATCCCCAATCCAGTTCTCAAGTTGACTAGCTTCTCTTCCTCCTCCAGCTCCTTTTGTACAAGTTAATGGCATGAAAATCAAAGTTTGCCTCCTCTTTCCCCCCAACAGCAGAATTTTTCCATATTTATGAGCCAAAGCCAGTGGTATCAGAGTCCTTCCTCTCCCACTGTCAGGATGAGAAGCCTCCTGTATTACATCTGAGGTTTAAAAAAATCTTGTTGTGCCATTTTTTTAGCACCTTTATCTGAGAGAACAATAACATTAACTATTGCTCAGTCATTCATGCAGAAATAGGGAACAACAGCAGCTCTTAAAATGAAAATAAAAAGGTAACCCACCTTGGAGATAAGCGAGCACATGTTCTGGAGCAAAGCCCTCAACGTAAAACTTCTGACATTTAGCAATCCACAGAGAATTAGAGGAGTTTATGAAGCAACTGCCCTGTTGTCAGTAAGAGCTTTGTGCCTTATTCACACACATGAAAATTTACATAGGAAACCTTCAAATAAGTTTAAAACAATACTATATGGTATTAGCATTTTAAAATATTCCCCTTACCAAAAAGGGAGAAGTTTGCTTATAGGACAAAGCTGACACATTATGTATGGATAGCAAGTGGGAGGGTTTTTTTTAGAGAGTATATTTTTAAGGAAGGTTTTGTTGTTTTTGAATTTGGAAAGTTTATTTTGGACAAGCCACTAATGTGACAGCTCTCAGTGTTGTAAAAGAAATTATCAGCATGACTTTCAAAATTCACTCTCCATTTCAGAGAATGAAGATAATTCATTATAGTTATATAGGCATGCTGGGCCCAATTCTCCTCTAACTAAGATTAGTTTTACACTGGTGAAACTCCATTTTGACTTCAAAAGGAATTATTCCTGATTCTCGAGAAGGAATGAGAAGGTAAATGACCTTGTTGAATGGGTGACTCCATAGGAAGGAACAAGTCCTGAGACATTGTGGGTCCCCTCTAAAAAGAACAGGATGTATTATCTGGGACAAATGATTTGACAATAAGGGTGTGGGACATCCTAACAATGGTAGGGAATTCTCACTGATTGTTGCTTATATGGAAACAAATTAGAAGATTTATTTAATAAAAGAGTGGGTATTTCATGCATCTGAAATTCCAGGCAAGAGTTGTCATTTTATAATCTATTCCATTTTACAATGAACACAGCAGGAATCAAATTGGGGGGAATTGTGGTGGTACTCTCCAATGCTCTGCCCTCTTGACACCAGCATGCTGGACTACTAGAGGGATGGGCAGATGCCACCATGGGCACAGTCTGAACACTTTGACATCATACAAGAGTTACTCTGGTGTCACTCATTGGAGCTTCAGGTCCCTCTCTATGGCTCCTGCACTGAAGGCTAGGGTCTCTCGCTGAGGTGTTCATGGGTCCTTAGCTGGAGTATGAGATGCTGCACTGGTGTGCACTGAGGCTATGCGAGGGTCTTGGTCCTTGTCTGGAATTCTGCACTGTGGTATCTCGCTGAGTGCTAGGGCACTAGCTGGCATCTGGAGCCCTGTTTGCACTGGTGTGGACTCCCCTTCTTGGAAATCTGCTACATGTCCAGGTGCAGGCAAGCAGCAGGGACTCCTCAGCAGCTGCGGCTGCAGCTCCTAAAGCACACTGCTTGAACGGTCACCCTGCAGGAAAGGATCCCACAGCTCTTCTGCTATGGTGGCTCCATGTACAGAGATGCTCCCTCTGCTGGTGGCTGCCTGAGGTTGGGTTCTTCTGCCAGTCACGGGTAGCTGCACTTTGGAATGTTTGTTCCACAGGTTGTGATTGGCCAATGGTGCCAGTAGAGGTGTGAAGAGGACAGAGCACACTGGTGGCAAGTTCAAGAGGGGCCAGTACAACACAGAGATGTGCAAAGGCTGTTGCTAAGTCCTGGAACACAGCCCCCCACCCTTCCCCCGAGAACTCAGCTACTGGAAAAATAAACACATTTCCATGTGGTATAAGCGAGGACTTATTCAAAGACAATAAACCAGGGGAAAAGCTCTAATACCACAGCAGAAATCCTTAGCAGATTGTGTCCTTGAAAGAATGGCAGGCTCAGCTATGATTGAGATTTCCCCCGCATTCTATAAGATATTCTTCATCCTAGTTACAATGCTGCCAATGTTCACAATTTTATTACCAGTCTCACTGGACCAAGATTGGTCACACCCAAGTGCCCCTCATGGCCAGAGATGGTTCTCCAATGCCCGGGCTCTATTTTCCCCTTCTTCTGGGCTCCTTAAACAAGCCCCCACAAAGTGTTTCATTTCAATCACAACCGTTCTTGGAGGCTGGTTTCTTTATTCACAAAGTTCCTAAAACACAAACAAATCTTCCACCCAGCGTTAAGCTGGGCACAACCTGTCATTCCTGAGGTACTGTCTCAGCTGGGTTTTCTTCCCGAGCCACAGTTCCACACAGTCTTCCCAAGAGTTTCCTGCCAGGCCTCCTGCCTCTAGCAGTCTCAGCTATGCTCCCAGCCACTACCCCACTCTGCAGCTTCCTACTGCTGTTTTTATTGGAATCACCTGATTCCCCTCAGATGGGGCTGTCATAAATATAAAGGGAAGGGTAAACCCCTTTGAAATCCCTCCTGGCCAGGGGAAAGCTCCTCTCACCTGTAAAGGGTTAAGAAGCTAAAGGTAACCTCGCTGGCACCTGACCAAAATGACCAATGAGGAGACAAGATACTTTCAAAAGCTGGGAGGAGGGAGAGAAACAAAGGGTCTGTGTCTGTCTGTAGTCGTCTTGGCCAGGGACAGAACAGGAATGGAGTCTTAGAACTTTTAGTAAGTAATCTAGCTAGGTATGTGTTAGATTATGATTTCTTTAAATGGCTGAGAAAAGAATTGTGCTGAATAGAATAACTATTTCTGTCTGTGTATCTTCTTTGTAACTTAAGGTTTTGCCTAGAGGGGTTCTCTATGTTTTTGAATCTAATTACCCTGTAAGATATCTACCATCCTGATTTTACAGGGGGGATTTCTTTATTTCCATTTACTTCTATTTTTTATTAAAAGTCTTCTTGTAAAACACTGAATGCTTTTTCATTGTTCTCAGATCCAAGGGTTTGGGTCTGTGGTCACCTATGCAAATTGGTGAGGCTTTTTATCCAACATTTCCCAGGAAACGGGGGGTGCAAGTGTTGGGAGGATTGTTCATTGTTCTTAAGATCCAAGGGTCTGGGTCTGTAGTCACCTAGGCAAATTGGTGAGGCTTTTTACCAAACCTTGTCCAGGAAGTGGGGTGCAAGGTTTTGGGAAGTATTTTGGGGGGAAGGACGCGTCCAAACAGCTCTTCCCCAGTAACCAGTATTAGTTTGGTGGTGGTAGCGGCCAGTCCAAGGATAACGGATGTAATATTTTGTACCTTGGGGAAGTTTTGACCTAAGCTGGTAAAGATAAGCTTAGGAGGTTTTTCATGCAGGTCCCCACATCTGTACCCTAGAGTTCAGAGTGGGGGAGGAACCTTGACAGGGGCTCATCTTGTAATCAAGGCTGGCTTAGCCGAAGGGCAAGCCACCCTGTCACGCTCACCATAGTTGGTGTTATCCTTAAAGCTCCAACTGCTGGAATCAAGACATTGCATGAGACTGTCAGCTTTCATTTAAAAAGGAAAAGTATGTTTCTACCCCCTTATGATTATGCAGAAAGTCTTGGAAAATGAAGTAAGTGCACCCTAAAATCTCAGAAACCAGAGGGCAAATAAAACAATTATTTTTAAAATAGCTCATGATTTTTAAGCCAATCTTGTGATTTGAGCACCGGGGGCTGACTCATGACTTTTGAAAATTTGGGCTTGGCAATACTACTGTTGTCAAATCTCCTACTCATGAAACACCCAACCTATGCAAGTGCATGTGTCTTTGCATAGAAACCATGAAAATATATGCAGTTCCAATGATCTCATTTTATGAGAAAATAAAGGTTTCAGAGGTATAAAATAGCTCAAATTGAAATACCAAACTTTTACAGAAAATATTATGAACATATTTTCATTTATGTCGTAATACTTAAATTATTCCCATTCTGAAGTGGCACCTGCACTCTGCTTTAATCAATATTTCCTATTCCCTATAAATTAAAACTTAATATATTATGCATTAAAATGAGATGAGGGAAATGTGGGGAAACACTTTTTTAAATGATTTGTGACCTTTATATTTTTAATGGACGATAGAAACATAACAGTAGATGGGTACGGTATCGCCTTTCTCTAGGGTACTTTCACCTGTTGCATTAATAGATAATCATTTTTAAGGTTTTGTTATCATGCCCATCACGGTAGATCTAAGGACCCAATGCACTCCTACTGAAGTAAATGGAAAGATTCCATTTGACTACAAAGGGAGCTGGATCAGACTCCAAGATATTATTTAAGATAAATGTTCAACCAGCGTATTTTCCACAACAGCCAAGACATTAGCTCAGTCTGATAACTGCCTAATCTGGGTAGAGATGTGTGCAATCATACAGAATGAGAGTCGCACACAGTTCTTATATCTCTGCCACAGATCCACAGGGTGCGCTCTGCCTCTGACCTTTAAACAGTCTTTAAGGGAATGTGTTCCTTTGATCTCTCTCTTCTCAGCCTTAGCAAAATAGCTATGTTACTAATGCTGGAGCCAAGCAGTTGCCTCTTCAGGACTATAAACCTGACTATTGTGTCTGCAGTCTTTGTTGGGATGTTCCTTATCTAGGCTGATGTTTTACCTTTCCTCCTTTGTTCCTCTAACAATCCCATTTGATCTAACTCCATAGCAAGTAACCCTTCATAAACAAACACAGAGGCATGCTGCTTACTCAGAAATATATAGATAGTTCCCAGTGCATCACAACATCACTTTGAAAAAAGAAAAGGAGTACTTGTGGCACCTTAGAGACTAACAAATTTATTTGAGCATAAGCTTTTGTGAGCTACAGCTCACTTCATTAGATGCATGCAGTGGAAAATATAGTGGGGAGATTTTATATACACAGAGAACATGAAACAATGGGTGTTACCATACACACTGTAAGGAAAGTGATCACTTAAGATGAACTATTACCAGCAGGAGAGCAGTGGGGGTGGGGGGAGAAGAAAACCTTTTGTACTGATAATCAAGGTGGGCCATTGCCAGCAGTTAACAGGAACGTCTGAGGAGCGGTGGGGGCGGGGGGGGGGGATAGATATGTGGACACAGTTGGCCTGTCCTGTAGTAGGTAACTTCTGGGTGCTCTTCTGGTATCCAGCAGTTACCCACTACAGGACAGGCCCAACAAAGAAAATAACAGAACGCCACTAGCCATCACCTTCAGCCCCCAACTAAAACCTCTCCAGCGCATCATCAAGGATCTACAACCTATCCCGAAGGATGACCCATCACTCTCACAGATCTTGTGAGACAGGCCAGTTCTTGCTTACAGACAGCCCCCCAACCTGAAGCAGATACTCACCAGCAACCACACACCACACAACAGAACCACTAACCCAGGGACCTATCCTTGCAACAAAGCCCGTTGCCAACTGTGTCCACATATCTATTCAGGGGACACCATCACAGGGCCTAATCACATCAGCCACACTATCAGAGGCTCGTTCACCTGCACATCTACCAATGTGATATGTGCCATCATGTGCCAGCAATGCTCCTCTGCCACATACATTGGCCAAATTGGACAGTCTACATAAAAGAATAAATGGACACAAATCAGATGTCAAGAATTATAACATTCAAAAATCAGTCGGAGAACACTTCAATCTCTCTGGTCACTCGATTACAGACCTAAAAGTGGCAATTCTTCAACAAAAAAACTTCAAAAACAGACTCCAGTGAGAGACTGCTGAATTGGAATTAATTTGCAAACTGGACACCATTAAACTAGGCTTAAATAAAGACTGGGAGTGGACGTGTCATTACACAAAGTAAAACTATTTCCCCATGTTTATTCCCCCCCACCACCACTGTTCCTCACACGTTCTTGTTCTTGTCAACTGCTGGAAATGGCCCACCTTGATTATCACTACAAAAGGTTTGGGTTTTTTTGGTCTCCTGCTGGTAATAGCTCACCTTACCTGATCATTCTCGTTACAGTATGTATGGTAACACCCATTGTTTCATGTTCCCTGTGTATATAAAGTCTCCCCACTGTATTTTCCACTGCATGCATCCAATGAAGTGAGCTGTAGCTCACAAAAGCTTATGCTCAAATAAATTTGTTAGTCTCTAAGGTGCCACAAGTCCTCCTTTTCTTTTTGTGGATGCAGATTAACACGGCTGCTACTCTGAAACCTAACATCACTTTGAAAATGTCTCGCTTACTGACTGCTAGTAATAAAAAGGCAGGCAGAGCCAACTGTTGAATAAGAAGGCATGTGCAACCCCTACAGGGCAGAGCAGGTTCACAACCTGTCTCTGCAGCTTGGTTGTCTGGGCATGGAAGTGAATCAAAACTTGCAAATTTGCTCGGAGTTTACTTAAATCCATCCTTCAGGGCAAGTCCAAAGTCCCCCCACCATGAATGAAAGATATGCTACCTTCTTATCTATTCAAGGAAGGGTAGCACAATGTTTGGGATACAAATCCAAGCTCCAGGAGATCTGGATGCAATTCTCTGTCTTGTCAGAGAGTTACACTCTCTGTCTCCATTCCCCCATCTGAAAATGCAGATAACGGTGCTCCTCTGCCTCACGGGGGTGTTATGAGGATAAATACATTAAGAATGTGAGGTGCTCAGATACTAGTATAAGGGTGGCAATATAAGTGGTTTAGTTAATTGGTGCACATCTGCCTAACTTTCATGAGCATGGAATGCAGTTTGCAAATTCATCAGACATCAGGCACACAACTTGAGGCTGTTTTGATATGAATATTGCACACAGTGTCAATGAGGGAAGACCAAGAACTGCTATGTAGCTCTGATTCCTCACTGCCTCATCTTCGCAATTTTCATATTATCGTTGACTTTAGTTTAATGTCGCCACAGAGACTACGGTAACTATTAGATCACATTTATTTATGTAGGCAGAAAGTGTTTCATGATGTGCAGGGAACCAGAAATAATACACTGAAGTGGGGGATCCTTTTAAGAAGAGTAGCCCATCCAGTGCACGTGAGTTTAGCTTTATCTAAAAATTTAGGAGTGTGGGCAGTTTCCTCTGCCCAGGGGGATGGGTCAGAGACTGGGAAAGGATTAGAGGAAGCTGATGCTGTAACTGCCCCAGGCTTGTTGGTAGGCTAAAGTGGAATGGCCAGACTAGCTGGGTGGGCAACCCCTTGGGACAGTGAAGGAACTCTTCCATGTCTTCCCTATCTGTAAAACAGCCACACAGGCCCTTGCTCCTCATAAAATCACTCCTCAAGGCTCTCTTCTTCTCTGAGGTTCACAAACACTGACCAGTGCTGGCCAACTGCCCTCTCTGCCCCAACATTTGATTCCAGGGAGACAAGAGAAATTGGTTTAATGTTGTTCATTTGTTTATATTATACCTTCCTTTAGGTCTGCTAGTGAGTCTGTTCTGTCTAGAACTGACTTCTAAACCATAAGCTTTCCAAATAAAGACAAAGGATCTGGAAAGTCCTTGTGATTCAGAGTGTTTTGTACTAGTCTGAAAAGCCATCTCATGAAGTGAAGGAGCAGTCCCTAGTGCTGTTGACTCCCTGCCTTTCTGAAACAAGAGGAAGGGATTCAAAAGCAGATCAGGGACACATTTTTTGAAATGAAGGGGGGCCTCACTTCTGTCTCTTGAAATCATCCACCACCAAAACATCATTTAAGAGCTGGGTCTGGGGACTGAAATTCAATAGTGAAGTAGTTTGCAATGGCAGGGTGTTCCTCCATCTGCTCCAGCAATGCAATGAGGTAAGTGGAGCTGTTTGTCTCCGTGGGAGATGAGAAAAAATAATGCCACTTTAGGGAAGAGAAGCACTATCTTAGGGGAGTGATTCCAAGTCTTTGATGTGAAGGACTGAGAGAGCCCTCACATGAGGTCCTTTTAATGGTGAATAATCAAAGATGGGAGGTTGGGGGAGAGCTTCTCTCTGTGTAAGTGAAAGCTCTGCACATGCACAAGAGGGTGTGGGTTACAGTTACTGATCAAATTGGAGCTTTGAATTTTCTGAAATGTGAATAAAATTTCAAACATAACATTGTACTAACCTAATTTGGTGTACTTAATGGGCCAGTTAGCCTAACAGTAGTGTTCTTGTCTAGCTGTGTAGTCAAGACAGTCTAGTTAATGTTGTGTACTGGCTGGCTGTTAAAAGGAAAATAATGTTGATGGAAGGCTAGATTAAAAAAGATGAATTAATTATGTGGATTCTGAAAATCTAATAAGTGTTACTGATGATCTTTTGAAGTGTTGCCAAATATTAATACCTCACTAACATTTAAGTACAGAAGAGATACTGGATTTTGTCACACAACGTACTATTATAAAGTCCTTCTAAAAACTCCCAAAACTCTTATTAGTAGAGTACTAGGCAAACACCTTCTAGTTGATGGGCTGTCTAGGACAGAATGTATTACAATCTGAATAACCCCTGTGAACTTTATTTGAACCATTCCCCTACAATAGCACTGGAATTAAGGCCTCACCAGCTACTGGGAAAAGGAGCTCCATTGATTGAGAGGAGACACCTTCTAACTTCCTCCTGTGATTGGGAGTGGTAAAAGCACGCCCTTCTCCCAATGTTCTTCCCTCTCAGCCCCAGGCTATAGTCTGCCTTTAGATTAATAGCTTGACTCAGGAGGAGGCAAAGAGTTATTTTGCACGAGCTCCTCCTTTTCTCCTTTGTGCCAAGATGCTTTGCAGCTCCAGGGCTTCTAAGGGTATTTTTATAAAGCCTTATGTGACATGCCCAACTTTCAGCTGAAAAGTTTGATTTGCTGAGTGTTAGTATGCCATCACTTATAAGCATGCTAGGTGACCGACAGTCCTTAGCTAATGTTAGAAATAACCCAAAAGGAAGACAACAGATAGGAAAGGTCTGGCCAGTGGAATTGAAGATAAGGGTTATGCAGTAAGCATATGTGGTTGCATCATTTGACTACACACATGTCTCTGAAGTTCTAGGGAACTTTATTTTTATCCTATGGTAAGAATCAAGAGTGATTGTAGCTGGTTCCTCTGCATTTTGACAGTCTATACAAGGTTGCACATATAATATGATGGATAAAGCCCAGGCTAAGTACCAGTAAGAACTAATTTTCTGAGGTTCCCTGGTAGTACACTTTATGCATATAGATATGCGTAGGGTACTTAGGGAACTACCTGAAGCATTGCAGAACCATTAGAATCATAGAATCATAGAATATCAGGGTTGGAAGGGACCTCAGGAGGTCATCTAGTCCAACCCCCTGCTCAAAGCAGGACCAATCCCCAATTTTTGCCCCGATCCCTAAATGGTCCCCTCAGGAATTGAACTCAGAACCCTGGGTTTAGCAGGCCAATGCTCAAGCCACTGAGCTATAGTTTGGGGTTCTCAAACTGAGGTTGTGACCCCTCAGGGAATCATAAGATTATTACCTGGGGTTCATGAGCTGTCAGACCCACTAGGCACAGGGCTGATAGCCCCAGCCCCTGTTAAATTAAAAATTAATTTAAATTAAATTAACCCCCCCACCCATTTTTAATATATAAGGAGGTGTCACGCTCAGAGTCTTGCTGTGTGAAAGGGATCATCAATACAAAAAGTTTGAGAACCACTGCATTAGTGATTATCTTTGAGAACTTATGGAGAATGGGTGAGGTCCCAGAGGACTGGAACAGGGTCAACATAGTACCTATCTTTAAAAAGGGAGAACAAAGAGGACCCAGGGAATTATAGGCCAGTCAATCTAATTTTGAGACCAGGCAAGCTACTAGAACAAATTATTAAACAATCAATTTGTAAGTACTTACAGGATAATAGGATTATAAGTAATAGAAAACATAAATTTGTCAAGAACAAATCATGCCAAACCAATCTAATTTCCTTCTTTGACAGGGTTATTAGCCTAGTGGATGGGAGGGAGTGGAATCTGTAGATGTGATAAATCTCGATATTAACAAGTCTTTTGACACAGTCCCATATGATGTTCTCATAAGCAGCCAAGGGAAATGTTGTCTACATGAAATTACTGTAAGGTGGGAAACACAGTACTCAGAGTAGTTATCAATGGTTTGCTGTCAAACTGGGGGTGGGGGGACGGGACATATCTAGTGAGGTCCAACAGGGGTCAGTCACAGATCTGGAGCTAGTCAGTATTTTAATTAGTGATTTGGAATGGAACAGAGAATCTGCTTATAAAATATGCAGATAACTCTACCAAGCTGGAAGAGGTTGCAAGCATTTTGAAGGATAGGATTAGAATTCAAAATGACCTTGACAAATAGGAGAATTGATCTGAATTCAACAAGATGAAATTCAATAAAAACCAGGTCAAAGTGATACACTTAGAAAGGAAAAATCAAATGTGCAACTACAAATTGGGGAATAACTAGCCAGGCAGTAACACTGCTGAAAAGGATCTGTAGGCTATATTGGATCACAGATTGAATATGAATCAACAACGTGATGCAGTTCAAAACTGGGTTGTATTAACAGGAGTCTCCTCCCCACTGGTGAGGCCTCTGTTGGAGTACTGTGTCCCGTTTTGGAGAGATGTGGACAAATTAGAGAGCACACAGAAGACAAACAAAAAATGATAAAAGTTTAGAAAACTTAACCTATGAGGAAAACTTGAAAAAACTGGGCATGTTTAGTCTTGACAATGAAGATTGAGGGGCCTGATAAGTCTTCAAATATATTCAGGGGTATTATAACAAGGATGGTGATCAATTGTTCTCCATGTCCACTGAAGGTAAGGACAAGAAGTAATGGACTTAATCTGAAGCCAGGGAGACTTAGGTTAGATAGTAGGAAGAACTTTCTAATTAGAAGGATAGCTAAGCTCTGGAATAGGTTTCCAAAGGAAGTTGTGGAATCCCTGTCAATTGGAATTTTTTAAGGAAAGGTTAGACAAACACCTGTCAGGGATGGTCTCAGTATACTTTTTCCTGTCTCAGTGGTAGGGCTGGACTAGATGACCTCTTGGAGTCCCTTCCAGCCCTACATTTCTGTGATTCAGTGATTGTGGGATGGAGTTAGTTGTTGAGGGCGAGTAATGTAGCTAATACCTTTATCTTCTGGATTATATTAATATTTATTATTACCATAACGTCATCCATGTGCATGGCTCTTTGCATAAATATACTTAATTAAAACAATTCCAGTCCCAAAGAGTATGTTACTGGGCATAGTTGTTACTATGAGTAATTCACAGGTTTCAAAATGCCTGAGGGCTTCAGTAGTGCTTGGGTACTAACACCACCTCAGTTCCAAGAAAAAGAAATAAAAAAGTTTAAATTACTTGACCAAAGCATGGAAACTGCAAAAAACTTGTTTACTGATAGTGTGATACCAAAAATAACTAACGTAGACATTTTCGGAATTTGACTTTTAAAATTATGTAGATGCATTTAAAATTAATATTTGATGGGCTCACCAAAAATCAGTTACAATATAAACTCCTGATGTAGGCATTTATAAGAGAAATACTAGAGCACTGAAAATGAGTGCCATGATACTCAGTATATTAAACTGTAGACAACATTTAACCTGAAACATTACAGTTCATTTTTTATCAATAAATTGCATTTCCCTCTTCAGTGCATGCATCTTGAGACACTGGAGAAAGATTTATTTTAATAACCCTTCCTAAATAATTCCCAATTCTCCTTGGAAAATCCATAGACAATTTATGCACCAATATGAATGGTGCAACGGGGTCCCAAAAGCTGTAGTCTAAACATATAAGGCCTAGCTATGTACATACTGCTGCTCTGATTGGTCTCTGGCAGCTTCTAAAGCATAATACACAGTGTGCACCACCAGCTGGTCCACAAACTGTTTAAAAGGGATACTACCCTACTCCGATACACTACAATGATATATATAATATTCGGGGACAAATCCTTGGCCCAGCATCCGACATGAGTAGCTGGACTGGGTCAAGGAGAAAGGTGGGATGGAGTGTGAGGGAATGCCCTTTGGAGCTATGGAGTGGTTCCAAATGTGTACTATAAATGTTACCTCAGCCCGGTGGCTGGAGTACCACTCCTCACTCCCAGCATGGATGTTCCCCGGTGAGATGAAGGACTGCAGGATTTGTGAAGCAGAGGTTCCTCTCACCTCCTCCTTAGTCAGATTGCATCCTCCTTGCACCCCCCACAGCTTGGTGCAGTGTAGAAAGCCCGTGTGGAGTGAGTCAAATGAGGATCTCCATTGTGAAGGGGGTCTACAGCCCTGACACCCCTTTCCCACCATGTTCTATGCCCATTTTTACAGCAGAGTGACATTGGTTCTCTTTCCAAGGCCCTTCAGAACCATGGAGGTGGGAATGTTTTGCTCTTTAATTCTAGGAGTAAAATAATTGAAGAATGGAGGTGGGTTTAGAATAAACGAAGGGGTAATCCAGCTGTTCCTATTCTGTGACATCACTCTCATTTTTACCCCCTTTTTATCATTACCAAGAGACAAGAAGTCTGCCTCTCTCTTCTCTTGTGACCCCCCGTGCAAGTGCGTACATCGTTGATATAGAAGGCAACACCTTGTCCCTGCCTAAGGATAAGTACAAAAGATTTATCTAGTATAACACATTTAAGCAAATCAATATGGACTATTAGCTATTTTAATTAAAGGCAGGCAACAGATAGCTTTCAAGTTAAAATTTGAACATCTTCACTTATCTCTCCAGACTCATTCTATCAGAAAAATAGTACTTTTAAAATAAGAACTATTCGAAAACTCATTGACTTCCATTATTAACGAAGGAATTAATCAGTAAAACGCAAATCAATAGCAGTATGTCTTCAGTAGATAGAGTAGCTAATTTCAATTAATTTGCTTACATTAGATACTGTATCATGTTTGTTTCTTATTAAAGTAGTATTGATTTTCTATCACACAATGTTTCAATTACTTAGCATGCTGAACATAGCAACCTTATAACAATGGCTATAGGCAAATAAAAGTCAATTCAGAGAAAGGTATGCTTACAGCATGTCTATTTTTATGAGGTTATTGATGAGGTCCATATATATTAGGCTGCACAGACCCTGAAGCAGACACAATAGAATTATTGAGCACTGTTTAAGAATTCCAAATCCAGTAATGTTGGTGATGTTAGACTAATATAGATAAGTCAGATGTCTCTTAATCAGTTCATTGAGTCACATGTACTTTAAAGAGGTAGCTTATTTTGCATTTTAGAAAGTCAGAAGTTTTATAGTCCCGTTCTCCTGAAAACATTAAACGTGCCACCCGAGATATTTGTCACCAGCCACCGTGTGCCCAAATTTTCCAAAGAAATATAGGTTTTAAAACTGTGTTATCCCTTCATTTAAATGTTCAAAGGGTTGGCAGAATTCATTATGCTGTTCCCATATTCTTAAAAACTTTTGTAATGTAAATCTAAAAGGTTTGTAAGCATGCATAGGCATCACATGCTCTTTCCAAAAAAATTTGTTTTAAGTTAGAATTATTCAGCAGTAGCTGTTTATCTCTGCTTAAACAATCACTTTCTTACATACTGCGTAAATTCCATTAGCACAGTTTTGACATCACTCCTACCCATGTGATGTAGAATTAGCCATGCCTCTTGCACTCTAATTTATCATTAATCAATTATTTAACTGAAAAAAGACCATGTGCTATACATTGTCAATAAAGAAAGAGAAACAGCAATTGATCATTATTTAAATCTGGTAACTGTTGCCATATTCTTGCTGTAATTGCAGGAAACACTAAGGGTAACATTTTTAAAGTGCCTAAATCTCTTTGCTCCTAAGTCACTTCAAAAATGGGAATAATGAGAGTTAGTCTCCTAAATGCCTTTTGAAAATTTTACCCTTAGTCATTGAGGTATGTTTGCCCACACTCTTTTCACTTGTATGAGCTTGAGTATCACGAAAATAATTTGGGTTGTCCTTCACAGATTTGTCACCAAGCCTCCAAAACATTTTAGTCAACTAACCTCCCACTCCCAGCCAAAACACAAATAAGGCCATTATCCTGCAATAATTTATCTGCATGCAGAACTCATTGAAGGTTCAGGACCAAAGGTTCCAATTCAGAAAAGCTCTTAAACACTTGCTGGAACTCCAGAGAAGTGGGACATCAGCACATGTTTAAAGTTAAGCGTGTGCTTAAGTGAAGTGCTTCCTGAATTGGGGTCAAAGAGCCAGTTTTTTAAAGGTATTTAGGCATCTAGTGGGACTTTTGAAACCACCTCACTCCCAATGGGAGTTAGGGGGCTAGGTGCTTTTGAAAATCCCCTCAGACACCTATGTGCATCTTTAGGTGCCTCAATACCTTTAAACATCTGGTCCAAAGTTACCAGCTCTACTCCTGCATGCATGAAAAACCTAGTCTTAGTTTCTATAAACTAAAAAGGTAACCGTGTATCTCTAAAGTATGCCCTGCAACCCTCAGACTGGTATTTAAAGTCCTGAAGAAGCATTGGAAGCTCACATAAAGTAATCTTGGACTAAAAGGTCTAGGCCACTTTTCGCATCATTGATTTCTTGCATCAGCAAATCCACTATCCGTTTAGAAGCTTTTTTTCTGGATGATCACACAGATAGGAAATTGGAGTGTGGATGCCTTCCTCTGTGGCTAAAGATATACAAATATTTTAAATATTGTTTTCATGTTCTAACAAGTACTTATTTAACTGCTAAGCACTTATGCAATAATCAAAATAATAATCCAAATACATTTCCCACAAAATACAGCTGTCTTCCCTCATTAATGCCCATAGAATTAGAAAGAACTGAAGTAGCAATTTATAGCCTTTTTTCCCCCTTCTCCCTAGGCATATCAGATCTCTGTGCAGGAACACTTTCAACTGGGTGATTGGGTGCCTCTGAAGGCTGTATCTTTACTCTGAGCAGGGAAGTGCTGTAGCAAGAACAGCTTCTCTTCACTCTTTGCTTTGAACAGATGCAGTAATATTGGTCTGGACTCCTTTATTCTTTGCTAGAAGAAACCGAAGCAGGACTTGGAGCTGGACTAAGTACTCTTTTCTCTTCTCCTGTGATTTGGCAGAACAGAGATTTTGAGAAGAAGCTGCTATGAGAAGCTGCATATGGGGAAATATGACAATCCTTTTGGAATGCTGCAAAAGGATCTGACAGATAATCCATGACATGCTGGAGGTAGCCCAGCGGAACTCACTTCAGAATCTTTTACACCAAAGAAATTCTAGTGGTGTGACTGAGTAAATTAGGGAAAAAAGAATCCAAACTATGGTATTGGTTCATTACTAGGTAGAAATGGTAGAATTAATGATAATGGAGAAAAGGCAGAAGAGGTCAATGAATATTTCTGTTCTCTATTTGCGGGGGGTGGGGGAACAGATGATGTAGTCACATCATATAATAACACCTTTTCCATTCCACTAGTATCTCAGAAGGACGTTAAACAGTACCTACAAAAGTTAGGTTTCAGAGTAGCAGCCGTGTTAGTCTGTATCCGCAAAAAGAAAAGGAGGACTTGTGGCACCTTAGAGACGAACCAATGTATTGGAGCATAAGCTTTCATGAGCTACAGCTCACTTCATTGGATGCAAAAGTTAGACATTTTTGAATCAGCATGTCTGGATAACTCATATCCAAGAGTTTTAAAGAAGCTGGCTGATGAACTCTCCAGATTGTTAATGTGATTTTCAATAAGTCTTGGAACACTGGGGAAGTTCCAGAAGATTGGAACAAAGCTAATGTTGTTTCAATATTTAAAAAAACTAAATAGGATGATACAAGTAATTACTGCCCTATCAGTCTGACATTGATTCCGGGCAAGATAACGGAGCAGCTGCTAAAGGAATTGATTAATAAAGAATTAAAAGAGAATAATATAATTAAAGCCAATGAACATGGGTTTATGGATTAATAAAGGTAATAGTGTTGATGTAATATACTTAGGTTTCTGCAAAGTATTTGGCTTGGTACCACATGACAGTTTGATTAAAAAGCTAATAAAATTAACATTGCACACATTAAATGGATTAAAAGCTGGCTAATTGATAGGTCTCAAAATGTAATTATAAACAGGAAACCATTATCAAACTGGTGGGTTTCAAGTTGGTTCCCACAGGAATCAGTCCTGGGCCCCAAAGTATTTAACATTTTTTTATAAAAGGCCTAGGAGAAAACAAAAATCATCACTGAGAAAGTTCACAGATGACACACAAATTGTGGGACTGGTAAATAATGAAGAGGACAGGTCACAGGTAAAGAGTGATCTGGATCACTTGGTATAGTGGGTGCAAGCAAACAATGTGTTTAATATGGCTAAATGGAAATGTATACACTCAGAGACAAAGAATGTAGGCCATACGTACACAATGGGGATTGTATTGTGGGGAGCAGTGACTCTGAAAAAGTTTTGGGAATCATGGTGTATAATCAGCTGCACACAAGTTCCACTGTGATGCTGTGGCCGAAGGGCTAATGTGATCCTGGGATGCATCTCAGGTAGGAGTAGGGAGGTTATTTTACCTCTGCATTTGGCATTGATGCAACTGCTACTGGAATACTGAGTCCAGTTTTGGTGTCCACAAGTCAAGAAGGATGTTGATAAATTGGAAAGGGTTCAGAAAAGAGCCACAAGAATGATTAAGGGATTGGAAAGCATGCTTTATAGTGGTAGATAAAAAGAACTCAATCTATTAAGCTTAACAAAGAAAAGGTTAAGAGGTGACTTGATTGCATCCTATAAATGCTTATATGGGAAACAAATATTTGATAATGGAGCTCTTCAATTTAGCAGTAAAAAGTATAACATGATCCAATGGCTGTAAATTTAAACTAGACAAATTTGGACTAAAGGTATAAATTCTTAAGTGAGAGTAATTAACCATTGGAACAATTTACCCGGCGTTGTGGTGGATGCTCCATCACTGGCAATTTTTAAACTAAGATTGGCTGTTTTTCTAAAAGATGTGATATAGGAATTATTTTGGGGAAGTTCTATGATCTGTGCCATACAGGAGAGCAGACTAAATAATCACCGTGGTCCCTGCTGGCCTTGGTATCTCTGAGTCTCTTTGAATCTACCACTGGTTCATTTGCAGTTTAACTATACTCCCAGACTAATTCCAGTATGGTAACATCAGTATGACTTTTTTGATAAAATTCCCTAATATAGACACTGCCTTTTAATGGGGTGAAACTTCACTGTGACCCAAACCCTCTCCCTTCCACATATGGAGGACCCTGCCTGCAGCAGAACTGTTGTAGTTCCACTGCACAGGAGCCCAGCAGAGATGGTAAATCTGTACTTAGCTGAATTTTCATATCTTCTTTGCAGTCTATCTTGAAGCAGTAATTACTCTGTAATCTTTCAGCGTGTTTTTCTCCATTAACTTTCTGTGGTGGTTTTTTTTCGGTATTGGCTCTTGCACGAGCTCCATATGCAAAATGTGTCTCAGAGAGGGTGAATGCCACAGCTCATGACTCAGAGAGATGCAGCAGGCTGCATTGGTACACTGATTTTTTGTTAGACACTACTGTGCTCATGGTTGCAACAAGTAAAAGGCAGTTTTGCTCACAATCTTGCATGGTAACATTGTGCTAGGATTAGTTCAGAGTTGCTTTGTCATTGGCTTCTATTTTTTAAAGGCACATAATTTGTTTATTCTGGGATTCTCACCTGAGTGTTTTAACTGTATATAGAACAAGGAGGACTCAGGGCACCTTAGAGACTAACAAATTTATTTGAGCATAAGCTTTCATGGGCTAAAGCCCACTTCATCAGATGCATGCAGTGGAAAATACAGTAGGAAGATATATATGTGATGGTGCCCCCCATAAGGCTTTATGGAAATATGCTTATGAATATATATGAGATAACTTGAATATGTTCTATGCTACATATGCCATGTAACATATCTATGTAAAGCTTATGACCTACTGAATCTATTAATCCTATTTGTATGCATGTATCATTTTTGTATTTGAAGTTATGAATATTGGCCGTGTACTGGCTTGATTTCTAAATAACCTTAGTAGAGCATTTGGTCAGTTTCTGGAGAAAGGAATTCACAAAGTTAAATGCCCAATCAAGAAGCACTTAAGGAACAATGCATCTTGGAATGCTCCAATCCACATAAGAAGTCTTCCTGGAGACATTCAAGGTACCGTGTGGGCAATGGCTTCTGCTTGTAAAAACTGTGAGTCATGCATGGACATGTGACTTGCCCAGGTGACTCCAGAACTCCATCTTGAGCTGGACTTTGCATAGGAGAGAGGAGGGGTTCTCCACCCACAAGAGAAAGTCTATTTAAGCCCATGGGAGACCCCTCCATTTTGTCTTCAGCTGGCTGAGGAGATAGCCTCTCCACCCCCAAGGATACCTGAAAGAAACTGGAACAAAGGACAGTAACTACAGGGGGTGTGAGTGATTGCTGGACCCAGACTAGAAAGAGACTAGTCTGTAAAAGAGAGCTTACTAGAACTGGTGAGGTTTTTATCTGTATTCAGTTTGATTAGACATAGACTTGCGTGTTTTATTTTATTTTGCATGGTAATTCACTTTGTTCTGTCTGTTACTACTTGGAACCACTTAAATGCTGCTTTCTGTATTTAATAACATCACTTTTTACTTATTAATTAACCCAGAGTATGTATTAATACCGGGGGGGACAAACAGCTGTGCAATCTCTCTATCAGTGTTATAGAGGGCGAGCAATTTATGAGTTTACCCTCTATAAGCTTTATACAGGGTAAAATGGATTTATTTAGGGTTTGGACCCCATTGGGAGTTGGGCATCTGAGTGTCAAGGACAGGAACACTTCTGTAAGCTACTTTCAGTTAAGCCTACAGGTGTTAGGGGACGTGGTTCAGACCTGGGTCTGAGTTTGCAGCAGGCTAGCGGGTCTGGCTCAAACCAGGCAGGGCACCGAAGTCCTACGCTGACAGGGCAGGAAAGCAGGGGCAGAAGTAGTCTTGGCACATGAGGTGGCAGTTCCCAGGGGGTTTCTGTGATCCAACCCATCACAATATATATATACAGAGAACATGAAAAAATGGGGGTTGCCATACCAACTCTAACGAGAGTAATCAATTAAGGTGGGCTATTATCAGCAGGAGAAAAAAAACTTTTGTAGTGATAACCAGGATGGCCCATTTCAAACAGTTGACAGGAAGGTGTGAGTAACAGTAGGGGGAAAATTAGCAGGGGGAAATAGTTTTTAGTTTGTGTAATGACTCACCACTCCCAGCCTTTATTCAAGCCTAATTTAATGGTGTCCAGTGTGCAAATTAATTCCAGTTCTGCAGTTTTTCATTGGAGTCTGTTTTTGAAGTTTTTTTGTTGAATAATTGTGACTTTTAGGTCTGTAATTGAATGACCAGGGAGGCTGAAGTGTTCTCCGACTGGTTTTTTAATGTTATAATTCTTGATGTCTGACTTGTGTCCATTTATTCTTTTGCATAGAGTCTGTCCGGTTTGGCTCTGTTCTTGGCAGAGGGGCATTGCTGGCACATGATGGCATATATCACATTGGTAGATGTACAGGTGAATGAGCTTCTGATAGTGTGAGTGATGTGATTAGGTCCTATGGTGTCCCTTGAATAGATATGTGGACAGAGTTGGCAACAGGCTTTGTTGCAAGCATAGGTTCCTGGGTTAGGGTTTTTGTTGTGTGGTGTGTGGTTGCTGGTGAGTATTTGCTTCAGGTTGGGGGGCTGACTGTAAGCAAGGACTGGCCTGTCTCCCAAGATCTGTGAGAGGGAGGGATTGTCCTTCAGTAACTGTACGTGTTACTTATCAAATTATTCTAAGAAACTCCCACTTTAAAATGTCAGCATTGGTTGATTGAACTGTATTACTGTAAGAAATAATTATAGACATCGGGGTCTGGATTCACAAAAGGACTTGGGTGCCCAATTGCTGCTTTAGGCACCTAAATCCCAGAATTAGGCCCATCAGGCTTCACTAAAGCCCTGTTCAACTGCCCCGAACCTTGTAGGTGCCTAAACTCACTCTGAGCCTATATTTTTACAGGAGACATTCTCTAGATGCCTGTTTCTGCCTGTGCTCATATGCACTGTAGCCCAATGCCAGGCATTCAGATGCCAAAGCCCCAGAACAAATGTGGATAAATAATTTAAAAAAAATAATTGGAGCAGGGGGACTGTATCCTGGTTCTCCTACTACCCAGGTGAGTGCGCAAACCACCAGGCTACAGAGTCTTTCTCTTGCCCAGTGATTCTTTCATTATTTATTCACAATGGTACAGCTTCAACAGGTGAGACTGAGGGTACCCCACATCAGAATATTTAATAGCTGAGTGGTTAGAATACTCACCTTAGAGGTGGCCAGTCATTGTTTAAATCCTGCCCTCTCCCCCCCGCTCCCCCTCTCAGGTAGAGTGGGGGACTTGAATCAGGGTCTTTGACATCTCAGCTGAGTACCCTAACCACTGGGCTAAAAGTTATGAAGGAGGTTATCCTCGTTCTTGTCAGGAAAAACAGCATAGGAACCTAACCTTTGAGAGAGGGTTTGCAGCTGAGAATCCCAAGTAAAAAGAGGCACTTGCTTGTAGCCCAGACTTAGATGTCTATATCTGAAAGAGGGACAGGGTTTAGCACTCAGCCCTTGGCATCTCCCATTGGCTGGCTTAGAGCCATCTAGCATGCTGGCTTTTGTGAATCCCATTCTAAGACACCTATGTCCCTCTATTCATTGTATAGGGTAGCCTTGGCTTTGTGGATCCCAATGATTTTCTAGATGCCTAAAAGTTAGGCATGGTGATGCTCTGTGTCACCATGTCTAAATTCCTTTGGCACTCTTAGCACTTAGTACTTCCATAATTCCTTTCATCCATACTGTGGATCTGAAAGCTGTTTAGGAACGATCATTATTCCACATTTTACAAATGAGGAAACTGAGGCACAGGGAAGTTAAGTGAATTGCTCCAGGCCACATGGTTAGTCATTGGCAGAGCCAGGGATTAGAACCAAAGATTCTGAGTCCCACTCTTTAGCTCTGTAAGCCAAGCAATACTGCCTAAAATGAGATGAATGGAGCATTTGCTGAAAAGAAATGTGGCTAAGAAATGAAATGTTATAGTTTCTCTCTCTTTATGAACTCTCTGATGATATAGGGAAAGAGGATGTTAGAATGTACAAAGCATCAGATCTTACTGCTCATTCACTCAGTTAATCTTGGGACCACTTCACTTAAGGACCTTTGGACCAATTTCCAAGGAAACAGGGATGAAAATAATTGAAGCTTACACCTTCAGAGTCCACCTCACTGAAGACTTTGAACAGCCATAGAGCAATTTAGTAGCCTGTTTGTTTATAGCCTATTTCTTCCATCTAATGGACAGTAAAACTACTTCTTAAAAATTGCATTAACTTTTATAATTACTATTTATTGGTTATCTTGGATCAATTCCTCTGAGGCTGTGCCATCTCTTGAGTACTTCATCTTCAAAATGCCTCTTTTTGGATTATGTATTACTCTAATCCATCATCAGGAGATGAATTACTACAATGCATCATCAAGGAGTTGCTACTCTATTACTCATTAATGTAACCAGCTGACAAAAGCATGTTGGGAACTCTCCTATTTTATAGCTAGTACTTGCATTTAGTATTTAAGGCAGCATAGCAGTTTTTAAAAGGTTTTAACCAAGAAGAAAAGGAGGACTTGTGGCACCTTAGAGACTAACCAATTTATTTGAGCATAAGCTTTAGTGAGCTACAGCTCACTTCATCGGATGCATACTGTGGAAAGTGTAGAAGATCTTTTATACACAAAAAGCATGAAAAAATACCTCCCCCCACCCCACTGTCCCGCTGGCACAATGCCATGCTGGCACAATGCCCCTCTGCCATGTACATTGGTCAAACTGGACAGTCTCTACGTAAAAGAATAAATGGATACAAATCAGATGTCAAGAATTATAACATTCATAAACCAGTCGGAGAACACTTCAATCTCTCTGGTCACGCGATTACAGACATTAAAATTGCAATTCTTCAACAAAACAACTTCAAATCCAGACTCCAGCGAGAAACTGTTGAATTGGAATTCATTTGCAAATTGGATACAATTACCTTAGGCTTGAATAGAGATTGGGAGTGGCTAAGTCATTATGCAAGGTAACCTATTTCCCCTTGTTTTTTCCTACCCCCCCCCCCAGATGTTCTTGTTAAACCCTGGATTTGTGCTGGAAATGGCCCACCTGGATTTGTGCTGGAAATGGCCCACCTTGATTATCATACACATTGTAAGGAGAGTGGTCACTTTAGATAAGCTATTGCCAGCGGGACAGTGGGGTGGGAGGAGGTATTTTTTCATGCTTTGTGTGTATAAAAGATCTTCTACACTTTCCACAGTATGCATCCGATGAAGTGAGCTGTAGCTCACGAAAGCTTATGCTCAGATAAATTGGTTAGTCTCTAAGGTGCCACAAGTACTCCTTTTCTTTTTGTGAATACAAACTAACACGGCTGTTACTCTTTAACCAAGAAAGAATCCAAGTGAAAGCAATAAATTGTTCTATTGACTTTGGTGAGTTTGCATGAGTACAGTGTGCAACATTGTCATAACAAGGTTACTTAATTAAGCACAACATTTCAGCCTTTACTTTGAATTTCTTTACTCTTCTTGGTTGGTGCCAAACCTTAGCATTGTTTGCATAGTGTCTAGCATAATGGGGCCCCATTGGGTCTCCTAGACAGCTTTTCACTGCATAACTCTCTGCTCCCCTAACCCATCTCCACGAGCCGTCATAGCTGAAGTTGGCTCCTCTGGGAGTTCAAGGCAACATTTTTGAATGCACAAATTTTTGCTTGCACAATTTTTCAACCTAGAAGTGGATTTTTTTCAAGATAATCTGAGTGCTTGAAACTGCATGAAAAGCAAAATTTCAAGGGCCCAAAGACTGTCAAATAAATTAGTCTAAAACTGTATCTAGTATTTTGCAACACAATCCTTCCAGATTCTGCAGATGTTCGTAAGGAGTTGTATCAAATATTTGATACAACACCAAACTGTTTCAGAAGAGAAACTGTGGGGTTATTGTAATTCCTTCTACCTTTTTTACCTTTTTTTATTGCTTTTCAACACCTCGTTGCAACGGTATCTGCACAGAATAAAGGACACATACCTCAGGCATCAACCCTACAATAAACGCTGCAGGCTCCTACACTGCAGGCTCCTTGTTCATTGAAACACTAAGGCTTTAGAAAGCATCCTTCATTAGAATGAGCATGATCTTCAGTGTTGAATATTTTTAACTATTTGCTTTTTTATTTTTGAATCATTAGGTAAATATCACTATTACCTGACTGTCACCCCAATTCAGAAAATGCTTAACATTAAGCACATTTTATTGACTTGAATGGATTCATGGATACAGTTACACGTGCTCAATTACCTTGCTGAATTGGGGTCTATGATAGTGAATTTATTTGTAGGTTGTATTTCTGTGCTGCAGTTCATAAACTGAGATGTTAGGATTTAACACTAAGAGTGATTGTGGCATTCCTAGGGGTGACTAATTTGTTACTTTCCAGGAACTAGTTTCCTGCCTTGGGGTCCAATCCTGGATAGATTTTTGTTGTTTTTATCTGATCTGTTTTGTGTATATTTCTTTCTAGAAACCAGGACTAACTGCTCTCTTCGAGGATAATCACTTGCCAGATTTTTGTTGTTTGAAATCCTTGTCTCTTTTGAAGTATACAGGTGTAAAAGTGCATAAAAATTTATTCATTCTTCATTAATAATACAAACACTCTAGTTCTAGCCTGGAATGAATTTTTATGGTCTGTTTATAAACCTTTGAAAACAATTGCTGTAGACACAACCTTAACTAAAGCAGTGTGATTGCTCAGCCATAACATGAGCTCCAAAATTACTACACGCTGCAGTGAAGAGACTACTAAGGAGAGAATTTTTCTCTTGTTGATTTGCTGTGAACTGGGACATGAATCTTTTATATAAACGTAGCTTCATCCCTCTGACTTTGTATTCAGAATCAAACATGATCATTACAGTCTGTAGTTTGTGCAAAAAGAGAGAGAAGGCGATAGACTTCAGCAATCGTTATATTGTACTCTATTGTGTCTTTGGCACTTCGTATGTTTTTAGGAGTACTTGAAATTCTGGCTGAGTTGCCTTTTCTCCCAAGACCCTTTGTAAGACAGTATGGTTGTAATTTGGTGAGACTGTCCTCCAGCACAACTTTTTAAAAAGAATGAATGAAAATAGGTGCGTGAGAATTTTAAAATACTAGGTCTCTCCATAATAGCATTCTGTTGAACTGGCAGCATTTGCCTGTGGTTTGAATTAATCACAGGTCTAGAAGGCAACTCTGCTAATATTTTGTCTATTGGTATATTATTCTTCAATTTATTGTTAGCTACAACTCTTAGAGAAATACAACTCTAAGCAGTTCCATGTTTCAGTTGTATAAAAGGCCTTTTTCTATTAACTTGTCTTGCAGATTTGCAACCAGGAAGTGTTGGAGGCTTACAACATTGTGTGCCCTGATTGTAGAGGGCGTGGAGTTGGTCCCAAGGTTCAGAAACACTCCAACTGGTGATTCCCCGGTCTCAAGACCATCACAGAAGTATGACTGACTCCAACTGCATCATAAGAAACATGATCTACAAATAACTGTCTGCAACTAAATGGGACTGATCTGGGAAATTTGTCTTGTTTAGACACTGGGGTAGCATCAGTGGGCACCAGGGCCGGCTCTAGGCACGAGCCTAGCAAGCAGGTGCCTGGGGTGGCAAACGGGAATGGGTGGCACAGTGGCGGCTTGCGGCAGCTCCTCCGCTTCCCTCTTCAGTGGCACGCCAGCAGCAGCTCCTCCTTCCATTTCCTGCTCGGTGGCATGCCTGCGGCAGCTCTTCCTCCAGCTCCATCTTTGGCGGCATTTTCCGTCGCCGCTTGGGGCGGCAAAAAAGGTATAGCTGGCCCTATCAGTGGCAGTTGGACAACTAGAAGGGATGTGTTCAGATGGTATCTCTGGGACAAAATGGACAACTGGGGAAAGGTCTGTATGGATTGAGAGTTTTTGGGTCTATAATGCATTCCAGAAAGATACCTTTAAAAGGTGATGGCATATAAATGAGTCTGGGGCTTTTGAATGACACCATGGAATGTTGTGGCATATAAACAAGTCTGGGGTTTTTCTAAGGCAAAATAATTGTACTGAAATAGGCCTAGGATGGTTGGTGGGCATGTATGTAAATGAAACCCAGCTGTTTTGATGGCAAATGATAAATAATACACAACACTCCACACCCCAGCCCAAAGTAAGTACCTCTACCATACACTCATTTGAAAACGGTGCTCCTCCTTTATGTCCAGTGATCAGCCCTTGGCCACACAATCGTATTTTTTATATACCCCACTCATGAAACACTGGCAGAAGATGTAGCATGGGTACACCTCACTGATTATGGACTTTACAAAATACAGGTTACCTGGAACCTGACCAGCCCCATATAAAAAAAGGTTTAGCAATAATATCAAGGCACATATGCAATTGTGGCATGAGCTGGTGGGAGGCACACTCCAAGGATATCAAAACTGGAAAGCCAGGAGGGACACTGTGGCAACCATATTGGGTGGCACAGGAGTTGGGGCCTGCCTATGGAATTCTGTAGACATTGAGGAATTAAACCTTAAGATTAACTTTCTAACTGATGGATTTGGTCAAACCACTGAAAAAAGAGGAAGGATTAGCACTTTAACCTTGCAAAAGGAGGCACTAACTATTAGTAATATGCACTCCATTGCACAAACTTGAAATGGATGAATACATCTGTAAATACTGTGATTAATCATTGAAGAATGTTTCTCAGGCAATTGCATGATCATATATGGTACCAAACTCGTTATGCATCTAATGCAGGGAAAAGAAGAAATAAAGCAGAGGGAATGGCTGAAATTGTTAAATAGCACACTTTATTCAGAATCAAACAACACAAGTGGAAAAGGAATTAAGAATGTTGGGAAAGAAAGATTGCAATTTGCAAGGCTAAAAGGTTTTCAAGGCTTGGCCCCACGTGAAAGTAATAATTCAACTGTGCCAATTATGATTGCTATTCCTAGATGTACAGGAAATCCTAAAGAATTGGTATGTGTTAACAGTCTGTGTACAATAGAGAATGGGACCTATAAACTTCATTATCCCATTGTGAAGATGGCAATACAAGGAGGAGAGGAAATATACACAGCCTGCTGTAAATGAATCAAGCAAAGATGGTTCTGTGAGTACTTGGCTTGAATGAACCTGACCACAAGTGAGGGGAGGTTGAGCTCAACTAGTCATTAAAGAGAGAGTGAAGGAAGTGGTACAACTCGGGGACACAGTATGCACTCTGGGATACCACAACTTTTCAGTGAGACCAATGCCATGCCAGGGGAGGCTGGACGGATTTTGTCTGAATCTCACCTCTCTGACTGAGATTAGGATCCATGTCCTATGGCCAAGTGTGCAGATGAAGGAGAAAGTGACATAATCCATGACCAACAACACCTAATGGCAGTCATTGGTGACCAGTCTCTCTGCACCCATACCTCCCTTGTCCATTAAAACCACTGATTTGATACAAAGGAAAACACAGCAATTGATGTCCATTGCCCAACTAATAGTTGAGCATGATTGGGGTGTACCAGGCCCTTTGAGGCCCTCTGCTGGAGGCCTTGGGGTCCTACCACACCTGTCCCCAGGAAGGAGAAGCAGAGGTGGGTTTTCCAGGCCTGCCTAGAGAGGCTGCAGGGAAGCAGCCAATCATAGGCCAGCAGGCTCAGTTAAAAGGAGCTAGAGAAGTTGAGCAGGTCAGTTCCTTGCTGGGACCTGAGTAGCAAAAAGGGTGCTCTTCTCTGGCCAGAGGAGCTTGAGAGATAACCAGAAGTTGAGTTTTGGCTGCATTTTGCAAGGTGTGAGAGAAAACAGTAACCCTATGGTACTGGGTGATAGGCAAGAGACCTGGTGGGAAGAAGCCAAGGGAAAAACTGTTGCAGCTAATTGACAGAGTTCAAGGGAGCAGTGCATGACTGCTTTTCATAGGGTCCCTGGGCTAGGACCTGCAGTAGTAGGTGGGACCGGGTCCCCTTTACTGGCCACTGGAGAAGTGGCCTAAGCCCCAAGAAGAATAAAAGACTCTCCTAAGAGACTGAGAAAGGGCCTGGCATTTAAACAAGCCTAGATAGATGGCTGAAGATCCTGGAAAGGGCCAACCATTATTGAACTTTGCTACTCGGGGAGGGGTTCGTCCATTTCAGACTGTATGACTTGGAGGGAGGGCTGAACTCCTGAAGACTTGGCTAGTGAAGCTGGCAACCAATAGGGGGCACTGGGAGTAGAAAAGAAGATTTCAGCTGCTAGCCAACAGGAGGCACTCAGAAGTGGTGAGTGTATCCCCTCACACTGAGCAACAAGAAACTGGGGACAGTACTATGCAGGCAGTGGAGATGTCTTGATGGACTGTATAAGAGGAGGTGAGCTTGCACTCCCTGGTTTGTTCTTGGAGTCTAATTTTAATGGTGGTTCAAATGATCACAACTACTGTAGTTTTGGGCATACCAGGAGGAAGCACGAACAGGAGAGCGTGAGAGGGGAGGGCTCCTGCCTCATACTGAGAAAGAGGGACAATCAGCGAGTTACCTTAAGTGCCGATACACAAATGCAAGAAGCCTGGGAAACAAGCAGGGAGAACTGGAAGTCCTGGCACAGTCAAGGAATTATGATGTGATTGGAATAACAGAGACTTGGTGGGATAACTCACATGACTGGAGTACTGTCATGGATGGATATAAACTGTTCAGGAAGGACAGGCAGGGCAGAAAAGGTGGGGGAGTTGCACTGTATGTACGAGAGCAGTATAACTGCTCAGAGCTCCGGTATGAAACTGCAGAAAAACCTGAGAGTCTCTGGATTAAGTTTAGAAGTGTGAGCAACAAGGGTGATGTCGTGGTGGGAGTCTGCTATAGACCACTTGATCAGGGGGATGAGGTGGACGAGGCTTTCTTCTGGCAGCTAACGGAAGTTACTAGATCGCAGGCCCTGGTTCTCATGGGAGACATCAATCACCCTGATATCTGCTGGGAGAGCAATACAATGGTGCACAGAGAATCCAGGAAGTTTTTGGAAAGTGTAGGGGACAATTTCCTGATGCAAGTGCTGGAGGAACCAACTAGGGGCAGAGCTCTTCTTGACCTGCTGCTCACAAACAGGGAAGAATTAGTAGGGGAAGCAAAAGTGGATGGGAACCTGGGAGGCAGTGACCATGAGATGGTCAATTTCAGGATCCTGACCCAAAGAAGAAAGGAGAGCAGCAGAATACAGACCCTGGACTTCAGAAAAGCAGACTTTGACTCCCTCAGAGAACTGAAGGGCAGGATCCCCTGGGAGAACAACATGAGGGGGAAAGGAGTCCAGGAGAGCTGGCTGTATTTTAAAGAATCCTTATTGAGGTTACAGGGACAAACCATCCTGATGTGTAGAAAGAATAGTAAATATGGCAGGCGACCAGCTTGGGTTAACTGTGAAATCCTTGCTGATCTTAAACACAAAAAAGAAGCTTACAAGAAGTGGAAGATTGGACAAATGACTGGGGAGGAGTATAAAAATATTGCTCAGGCATGCAGGAGTGAAATCAGGATGGCCAAATCACACTTCGAATTGCAGCTAGCAAGAGATGTTAAGAGTAACAAGAAGGATTTCTTCAAGTATGTTAGCAACAAGAAGAAAGTCAAGGAAAGTGTGGGCCCCTTACTGAATGAGGGAGGCAACCTAGTGACAGAGGATGTGGAAAAAGCTAATGTACTCAATGCTTTTTTTGCCTCTGTCTTCACAAACAAGGTCAGCTCCCAGACTACTGCACTGGGCAGCACAGCATGGGGAGGAGGTGACCAGCCCTCTGTGGAGAAAGAAGTGGTTCAGGACTATTTAGAAAAGCTGGACGAGCACAAGTCCATGGGGCCGGATGTGCTGCATCCGAGAGTGCTAAAGGAGTTGGCGGATGTGATTGCAGAGCCATTGGCCATTATCTTTGAAAACTCATGGTGATCCGGGGAGATCCCGGATGACTGGAAAAAGAATAAAAATAGTGCCCATCTTTCAAAAAGGGAAGAAGGAGGATCCGGGGAATTACAGGCCAGTCAGCCTCACCTCAGTCCCTGGAAAAATCATGGAGCAGGTCCTCAAGGAATCAATTCTGAAGTACTTGAGAGAAGAGGAAAGTGATCAGGAACAGTCAGCATGGATTCACCAAGAGCAAGCCATGCCTGACTAATCTAATTGCCTTCTATGATGAGATAACTGGCTCTGTGGATGTGGGGAAAGCAGTGGATATGTTGTTCCTTGACTTTAGCAAAGCTTTTGACACTGTCTCCCACAGTATTCTTGCCAGCAAGTTAAAGAAATATGGGCTGGATGAATGGACTATAAGGTGGATAGAAAGCTGGCTAGGTTGTCGGGTTCAAGGGGTAGTGATCAATGGCTCCATGTCTAGTTGGCAGCCGGTATCAAGTGGAGTGCCCCAAGGGTCGGTCATCGAGCCGGTTTTGTTCAATATCTTCATTAATGATTTGGAGGATGGTGTGGATTGCACCCTCAGCAAGTTTGCAGATGACACTAAACTGGGAGGAGTGGTAGATACGCTGGAGTGTAGGGATAGGGTACAGAGGGCCCTAGACAAAATAGAGGATTGGGCCAAAAGAAATCTGATGAGGTTCAACAAGGACAAGTGCAGAGTCCTGCACCTAGGATGGAAGAATCCCATGCACCGCTACAGACTAGGGACCGAATGGCTAGGCAGCAGTTCTGCAGAAAAGGACCTGCGGGTTTACAGTGGACGACAAGCTGGTTATGAGTCAACAGTGTGCCATTGTTGCCAAGGTGGCCAATGGCATTTTGGGATGTATAAGTAGGGGCATTGACAGCAGATCGAGCGACGTGATCGTTCCCCTCTGTTCGACATTGGTGAGGCCTCATCTGGAGTACTGTGTCCAGTTTTGGGCCCCACACTACAAGAAGGATGTGGGAAAAATTGGAAAATGTCCAGCGGAGGGCAACAAAAATGATTAGGGGTCTGGAACACATGACTTATGAGGAGAGGCTGAGGGAACTGGGATTGTTTAGTCTGTGGAAGAGAAGAATGAGGGGGGATTTGATAGCTACTTTCAACTACCTGAAAGAGGGTTCCAAAGAGGATGGCTCTAGACTGTTCTCAATGGTAGCAGATGACAGAACGAGGAGTAATGGTCTCAAGTTACAGTGGGGAAGGTTTTGGTTGGATATTAGGAAAAACTTTTTCACTAGGAGGGTGGTGAAACACTGGAATGCGTTACCTAGGGATGTGGTGGAATCTCCTTCCTTAGAAGTTTTTAAGGTCAGGCTTGAGAAAGTCCTGGCTGGGGTGATTTAGTTGGGGATTGGTCCTACTTTGAGCAGGTGGTTGGACTAGATGACCTCCTAAGGTCCCTTCCAATCCTGATATTCTATGTGTTGCTGGGTAATAAACTTGTAAAAGAGAGCACAGAAAAACAGGAATATGATGTAAATGAAACACATGCTAATATTAAAAAAGAAAAACAAGGGCAATGGAATGTGAATAGACCTGGCCTAACACTGGGGGATGCCTCATCCTTTTGGAAGATAAGATTAGGGAGGTAAATGAGTCATCAGGCTGAAAATGGACATTTGTGCTAAATAAGATAAGTAAATAGCTCATTATGCTAAAAAGACAGTATGTCTGAACCAGCTAAGATGAGAGGGAGATCACTGAGGGAACCATGTACTATAAACAAGATAACAATGGATAAGCTACATGAGGAATATAGAGATGAGGTAAAGAGTAGGTAGCTGGACAGAGCATGCTGCACAATGGTTCAAAGTAACCAAGCCAATCCAAAAATGTGTGATGCAATGTGTAGTAAATGCAATGAGATGTGTAAATGTATATAAAGGCAGAGAGTTTCTGTGTAACTTTGGAGCTGTGATGTACTTGACATTGACCCCCTTGCATTTGAGGCTGGTCAACTCAGTGTAGCAATGTTGTATGCTAAATAAAGAGACCTGAGTGATGACGTCTGGAATTGAGCTCAGTTCTTGAGAAGCCGAGTGGAATGAGGTTTTGGAGGGAATCCCAACAGTTGACAGTATTTACATCAGCACACATGACTAAGGGAATGTGACTGCTGTTTCTATTGGAGATATGCAGTTGAGGTGTTACTCGATCCTGAGCTATAAAATATACCATACTTTTAGGGAAGGAGTGGGCAGAGAATTGGAGGCGTTTGGTTTTTATTATTCTTATATTAACTGATGAGCTACATTGTTATCCAGGTGTATAACAATGTTTTAAAAGGTTCCAATTTTCAAACAGCTGTGCACCCAAGTCTATGCACACAGATGCATGTTGTTAATAACATGAGTCACAATGATTTGTGCCAGGATGGGCAGGGATGGTGTCCCTAGCCTCTGTTTGCCATAAGCTGGGAGTGAGCAACAGGGGATGGATCATTTGATGATTACCTGTTCTGTTCATTCCCTCTGAAGCACCTGGCATTAGCCACTGTTGAAAGACAGGATACTGGGCTAGATGGACCATTGGTCTGAGCCAGTATGGCCATTCTTATGTTCTTATGTATAACTATATACTGGTATTTGTCTATGGGAGAAATACAGATTTACAAAAACATTTCAATGATGTGGCTTTTACTCTACAGGCTAATGAGTGTATATACATGTGCCTGTATGAAATACACTGTACACTGTTCTGCTGAGAAATACAGTTAAATTGTTTAACTTGTGATAGTTTGTAGTGCAAATTAACATATGCAAAGCCTCTGACCAATACATGTGTTATGATTATTCATTAGCAATCTTATTACTGGTGAAGGATTGAGTATATGAATCAAATCTTATTTTCCAAAAGTTAGTTCCTGTTGGCATCCTTCACTAGCAAGTGGGAGTAAAAGTTACAAGGATCAGCATGGAAGCGTTTTCTCTGGGGAAAAATAAATTTAAGGCAGGAAAGAATGTCACGTCTCTTTGATGTCACTTGGCTCCAGGTAAAGAATTACAACTTGTGAGAGTGCTAATTAGAATGAATATTTATTTGATTTACCTGAAATGGGTTTTAAATGACTTCTAGAACTTGCTGTTCCTTGGCAACATGGAAATTTTGAGTCTGTACGTGTGTGATTTTTAGGAGATTCTTTTTTTTTTTTTTTTTTTAAGCTGCAGATATAGTGATCCTTTGGATGTAATGATTGAAAGATGGGGATGCCTAAACTGAGCCTTAAAATAAGATATTTCCAATATTTGCAAATAATCAGGATTTTGGTTCCGTCTTTCATGGATGCCATCTGCAGGGGATAATAGAAGAGAATTAATTATGTTGTTAGCATATGCATATGACTTTAGCTTTTCATACTCTAATTTCTAACATATACAGTATTATGTCTAGTCAGGGAAAAGTGCTGCTTATAAGCTGCATCTCAGCAGTAAGAATCATTAGTAAGGTTAAGATTTTGTCACCAGAATTTTTCATCTAAGTCACGGACAGGTTGCGGGTAATAAATGGATGCTGGTGGGGTGGGGGTGGGGGGCTCCAAGCCTCTGCAGCCCTGCCGCTCCAGTCCCTGGGGACTGACCATCACTCTAGCAGAGCTGCTCCAGCCCTGGGCAGGAGGGGGATCTGAGAGCCACTCCAACCCTGCTCCTACGGTGGAGCTGAAGTCGTAGAAGTCACAGGAGTCTGTGACAAAATCGTATCCTTAATCATTAGCATCTCTGCCATATTTGACACATCATTTGGGCCAGTGTGATGGTAGTCTAGAATATGCCACCTAACTTCTCTAGTCATTTTAAAGAGACAGTGATGTAGGAAATAATATCTCGAGTTGTCTTTTGTTCCACATAAGTAATTACGATATTATTAAGAAATGCAGCACCAACCAGTATACCAGATCCTTCAAAGCTGAGTGCAGTTTAAAACAATTCTTGGAAACCTTCTATAGTTCTCGGTGCATACACACAGGAGGGCACTGTTTTAGAAATATTTCCAACTGAACAAAAGTATATGAACCTCAAAAGACAGAGTATGTATTTAGGTAGAGCAATCACAGGCATGAACTGAAACAAAGTTCCAAATATCTTCGTTTCAGTTTAATTAAAAGCACCATAGTTAATTTTTAAACCAAAATCCCAAGTGAAGTCAGTGAGGAATTTTAGCTAAAGATTAAAGATATAATATGTCCTAGGATACAAATGTATCCTCTGTTAATTAATGAACTTTTGTGCAGATATTATTTACTATGGAAACAATAGAAAAGTGGCTGAGTGCAAGATCTCATGGGAGATTTCTTACAAAGCATGTATATATTATGTATCAGTATTGTTGTATCACCACAAACATGACAATCAAAACCTGGTAACCTAATTACAGCATTGCCATTTAATGCTGCTGTATATGCTGGGAGTTTAAGCTGCTTTGGAGGTCTCTCAACCTGGCCTGTACAAACTGGTATTTGTAAGGTTAAACTTGTGCACAATTATTTGTGTTGGTCTGACAAACAGATTTATTTTTCTTTTTTTACAGCTGCATAGGTAGATTGGTTTGGGCATTTTTAATTACTATGAATAATTAAAAAGGAAGACCTGTTGGACCAAATTTTTGAAACATGTCCTCTATATAGCTAAACAAATTTGTAGGCTGTGTAGTTTGTGTGTACAAGCACGGCAACTATCACTTGAATGCTTGTGACAAAATTTACATGCATAAAACTTATTACAAACACACTGATCACAAATAGATTTCATGAAACTAAATTTTACCATTCGTACATGCACATTATAGTAAGGGGAAAACTGCACTCACACCCCTCACTTTACAGTCAAAAATGGCGGCTGGTGGAAGGCACCTTTGAAAATTTGGCCCATCTTTTAGGTGTCGTCTACATTTGCACACATATTCGAGTACTGGATCATATTTATGTTTGTGCGTGCTCCCCATACCTGTGACCAAGGGGACACTGTTGGCACTGCCTATGTGGCAATTGCCATTGATATATTCGTCACCTGTTGTGCACGTCATAATATTTGTGAGGGTAAAGGGGAGTGTTTCCATCCTGAGCCAGCTCAGGACAAGTCTGGTTTACAAACTCTGTACAGGCAGCTAGATACAGCCCATGTGCACAATGGTCCTAGTTCCCAGTGGGCCACAGGAAATCAGGGATACCATATTTGCACACATCTTGGAACAGTAGGGAGGCAGAGGATGACATCAGCCTGTCCCAAGATACACCTTGACATCCGGTACAGGGTGTGGAAATGCACAGGAGGACACATTGGTTTACACTTATGGGACTACTTAGCTTTGTGATGGTTTTGTTCCGTGGTAGCTGAAGGTCGCTAGCTGTTTATTAGTGTGACATTGCATACATTAAAGATGGTTATAACAGAGCATCTCCATTGGATTATCCCCTTGAGACTGGGTTTGTGCTGTGCAGGGTGGCACCCAAGTATGTGGTCATTGTACAATGTTTTTGTCTACACTATTCACCCTTTTTGAGAAACCTCTTATTGGGCACACATACTCTTTAAACAAGCTTATGACTGTTTGCTTGGGAGGCTGGCACTGGTACATGGTACGTTCAGGTGCTCCTGCAGGCTCGGCATTCGCCTACTGGTCAGTTGTGGGAGAGGGGTTCATCTGGCACAGGAGCTACAAGCTCAGCAACATCCTGGGCGGCAGATGGAGGATGAGGTGGCAGCAGTTGTTGGGCTGGTTCTGGGGCCTCAGCAGTGGATGGATGCTGTATTCTTTTAGCCACGAGTTCAATTAGCCTCTCCATTAGGGACTGTTCTCATTCCCTGTGGCATCTCTCCAGCTCCATGAACCGATTCATCAGTGTACGAGACTGCTTCTCCCATGCTCAGAGGAATTCACACTGTTCCTGGTTTCTCCTGTTCATCCCTATAAGCAGCTCCTCCAGGGTCCTTCTCTGTCCACCTCTTCTGTCCCTGGGATGTTACTTCTGCCCTCTTGGTGGTATGGTTTTGCTCTTGGGAGCCATAGGTCCTGCCAATTCATGGAGAAGAAGAGCATTCTAGTTTTGGCCCTTGGAACAAGCCAAGAAATTCCTCCCATTTGACATAATTTTGCTGTAGAAGGCCACTGTTTTGATATTTTTCAGAATTCCAGGAATATAACTGTCTCTCTATCCTTGCTTCTCAGACAACTTTTGCAGCCCCTGAGGGAGGTGCAGAGGCTACTAATGGAGAGAAACACTGTACTGGCAATGTAAAATGCTCATACAGTCTCTTGGGAAGGTGGGGTAATTCCTTCCAGGGACTATGTTACTAGTTGACAACACTTTCCCTTAAGGCTAGCCAACAGTTGGACAACATATTCTCCAGGTGCCAGAGAACATATTCTCCAAGTGCCAGAATGGCAAAGAGAGATTGTTTTCCAGTCCTGTGGAGGAGATTTGGCAATCTATACCAGAGAGATGTTTGTGCTAATGGTCACCCCTCTACATACTGCAGAATGAAGGGGTTTGGTCAGCTGTGAAGGTGGGCCAAGCAGATTGGCATTGCCAGTGAACTTGAAGAATGAGCTGGAGCTTTTGCTGCAACAGGAATTTTGCTGAAATTTTGCTTTCAGGATTGGGAGGCAGTTTGAATGGAAATTGACTACATTCTGCACTAGGATACAGAGATTTCACGCAGAAGGAGATCTGAGCCATGAACCCCCACCCTGGCTTCACCAGAAAATCTGGCCCCTGAACCTGCTAAATACAGTGAAGTGGACAGGGAAAGAAGGAGACAATGCAACTTTATTAGGTTTCCTTAAGATTCAACTCAGCACCACAGCCCCTTGTCTCAGACAACTGGAAGGGGGTACCACACTATTTATCTGATTGCCAGACTGAGCCTTCTCCCACCCTCACCCCCCTGACTTGTGCATCATGATTCTGTGTGGAGAAAGGGAAGACACCAAAGACTTTGCAATCTTCCATGAGAGGATCTCTCTAACTTTTCGTTATATGACTAACAGTAAGATTTCTACACCTGTGTTCTCTTATCTTCCCCATCTGAGACCTTCATCATGTGGGAAGGAGTTTATTGAACCTGCTCCCCCAGGTAAAGATGCAGAATCACATTGTCCTTGTCCTCTGAGTCTTCTTGGGTGTCTTCCACAGTCCCTGCTGCTTCCATACCCTGAGAGTTATAGCTCCTAACTGAAAGTCAGTGGTAGTTAAGCACCTAACTGCCATTTGTGCCTTTGGAAATCTCCCCCCAGAACCTTCATCTGAACATTCAGCTCCTTGCAGGACTGGAGCTGTGGAGGGCAGGCTGAAGCCTGCAGGTAAATGTGGTCCTGTATGTCATTACCAGTCATTGGATTTGTCTACATTGCAATCTGAGGAGTAATTGCAGCTTGGGTAGATATACCCATACTAGCTTTATCTGCACTAGCATGGCAAAGAACATTCATGTGTATGTGGTGGTATGGGCCTCAGTGTGGCATTTCAAGCATGCCAGGGACTCTGGGTACTTACGCACATTGGTGAAGCCCATTCCTCTCCATCTATATTATTTTTCACCATGTTAGCATGAGTATGTCTACCTGCACTGCATTCGCACCCCAGATTGCCAGTTATATCACTAGAGAATTCTGATACCTTTGTCCGTCATCTAGAACTACAGTACCTCAACACAGCATAGTAATTGATTGGTGTGTGTGTGTATATATATATAGTCATAACATAAATGTATGTAACCTACATAAAATTACTTAAAACCAAGAGGAACACAGAAAATGTCATATGAAAAAAAAACATTAAGGATCTGAGATGAAGCAATAAAAACAGAATTAAACTAATTGTTCAATTGCTAGCATCCAGGCACAATAAGGTGCCACCTGATCAGCTTCCTTAAGTTTGCCTGAGTTAGGTGTAGTCTCTAGTTGTGGATTCTTTTGCTTTATTGGGTTTGTTCTGGAAAATTTGGAAAATTAATGCTTTCTAAAAATATTTTATGTGATTCATTTTAAATGCTGCCAACTTTTCCATCGCCACCATCTTTCATGCTCTTGAGACGTTCATGTGTAGGGCCCTACCAAATTCGTGGCCATGAAAAACGCGTTACAGACCGTGAAATCTGGTCCCCTCCCATGAAATCTGGTCTTTGGTGTGCTTTTTTACCCTATACTATACAGATGTCATGGGGGAGACTAGCGTATCTCAAATTGCGGGTCCTGACCCAAAAGGGAGTTGCAGGGGGGTTGCGGTATTGCCACCCTTACTTCTGCATTGCCTTCAAAGTTTGGCGGCCGGAAAGCGGTGGCTGTTGGCCAGGTGCCCAGCTCTGAAGGCAGTGGCCTGCCAGCAGCAGCACAGAAGTAAGGGGAGCAAGACCATACCAGGCCACCCTTACTTCTGCATTGCTGCCTTCAGAGCTAGGTGGCCAGAGTGTGGCAGTTGCTGACTGAGGGCCCAACTCTGAAGGCAGCGGCGCCGTCAGCAGCAGTGCAGAAGTAAGGGTAGTGGTACCGCAATCCCCCTGCAATAACTTTGTGACACCCTCCACCACCACCACCCCGCCCCCCCCCACACACACACACACACAACTCCTTTTTGGGTCAGGATCTCTACAATTACAACACTGTGAAATTTCAGATTTAAATAGCTGAAATCATGAACTTTACGATTTTTAAAATCCTGTGACCATAAAATTGACCAAAATGGACCATGAATGTGGTAAGGCCCTATTCATGTGAGGTTTTTTGTCTGAGTTTCCTCTTTTGCTTGCTTCTTTAGGTCTTACTGTTCTTTTCTTCCTAAAATGTGTGTAGTGTTTTAAAGTGTGTTATTATTCAGACAGGGAAAAAGTGAATGCTTGGTTGCATGTAAAATGATGTGTACCCAGCAAGATTATATCTATTTGTATTTGACCTTGACAAACCAATCTGGTTTGCATGGAGAATGAGGCAATTATTTTAAACAAGGTTTGTAGCCTGTTTTGCTTTCCTTTGCTTGGTTAACTGAAAACATTCTATGTCTCTAGCTCAATGAAACTATAACATAATGATGACACAATTTGCAATATATCAGTCAGTGTTTCCATGATGCTATATTCTAAACTCCTAAAAACATTACCGCTAAAATGAAACCTTCACGAAAGTACAGATCTTCTTTGGGAAAGATGGCTGCAAAATGTTCCAAATGGAGAGGGGGAAATGATTTTGAATTTAATTTTATAGCTATTTGACAGCATGTCTTCAATAAGCCAACTACTGAGTTCCAAACACAGAACAATAATAATATCTATATCATGCTTTTCTCTGTTGACCAGGTGAAGTCAATAGCAAAACTCTCATTAACTTTGGCAGGAAAAAGGTTTTGGATTTTCCTTGATTAAAATGGTTTGCACTTATATGAAGGCACATCGGCAATACTCTGCCTTGAGTTTACTGCCATGTTGTAACAGGGCAGAACCCAGCTCTCACGACCATCCCCTGACCAAGTGTGTGCACCTGCACTCTTCTAGTCTGTGGTGACCTCTGTCAGTAGTTACTCATGTGGGTCTTCAATAATTCATAGAATATCAGGGTTGGAAGGGACCTCAGGAGGTCATCTAGTCCAACCCCCTGCTCAAAGCAGAACCAATCCCCAAGTAAATCATCCCAGCCAGGGCTTTGTCAAGTCTGACCTTAAAAATATCTAAGGAAGGAGATTCCACCACCTCCCTAGTTAACCAATTCCAGTGCTTCACCACGCTCCTAATGGAAAAAGTTTTTCCTAATAGCCAACCTAAATCTCCCCCACTGCAACTTGAGACCACTAGTCCTTGTTCTGTCATCAGCTACCACTGAGAACAGTCTAGATCCATCCTCTTTGGAACCCCCTTTCAGGTAGTTGAAAGTAGCTATCAAATCCCCCCTCATTTTTCTCTTCCGCAAACTAAACAATCCCAGTTCCCTCAGCCTCTCCTCATAAGTCATGTGTTCCAGTCCCCTAATCGTTTTTGTTGCCCTCCGCTGGACTCTTTCCAATTTTTCCACATCCTTCTTGTAGTGTGAGGCCCAAAACTGGACACAATACTCCAGATGAGGCCTCACCATTGTCGAATAGAGGGGAACAATCACGTCCCTCAATCTGCTGGCAAAGCCCCTACGTATACATCCCAAAATGCCATTGGCCTTCTTGGCAACAAGGGCACACTGTTGACTCATATCCAGCTTCTCGTCCACTGTAACCCCTAGGTCCTTTTCTGCAGAACTACTGCCAAGCCATTCGGTCTCTCTCTCTCACTCACACACAGACACACACACAGTCTGTATGTGAAACAAAGCAGATCCCTTCTGGGGTATACAGTCCACGAGGGGCCTATCCCACTACCCCTCCATTAGTATCTCTGTAGGCCTCCCCAGGCTCAGTCTTTAAATAGTCCTGGTATGGGGCTGTCCCTGCAAGGCCGCCTCCTTTGAGACACTGTCTTCCTGCTGCCCTCTCTGGGCTCAATCCTTATTCAGTCCCACAGACCCTTCTTGGCTAGCCTTCAAATAGTCCTTCAACCCTGGTATGGGACCGTGCCCCCAGGGCTTTCACCCTGGAGACATCGCCCTTTCTGGCCCCAGCTTTTCTATCTTTAGTCCCAGCAGCCAGCCAGGAGCTCCCTGTTGCTCCCTGGTCCCTGCCAGCAACTGATCTGTCTCTGGTTCTGCTGCTCCTTCAGCCAGGCAGGAACACATACAATGATAGTACATGCAATCAAACAGGATAGTAATGTTCAGTGGATCAGGCTTTTTAAGTGATACCTCACAAGGCATACTTTGTACTGAACATATCATAATCATATCACAATGGTGAATATGGGGGTTCCAGGGTGCTATTTTGAGGTACAGAGTGTCACACATATACCAGAGTCAGCAAAAGCAGAGTATATCAGTTGTCTGTAATTTTGCCAAACCTGTTTGGATGAAAATTTTCCATGTTGAGTGTCTAACTCAGCCTGAATTTAATGGAAAATTTCAGCCAAAACAATTCAGCTGTTTCCAAGAATTACTAGTTTTGCTCATGTTAAAAAATATGCTGGCAACATTTTCTTTGAGAGGATCTAGTGCTCCCATGATTTGGAGCATGGATGAAATTTCACAGGGGATGGCCTTTCGTTCAGAAATATGCTTGTGGCTAACCTCTGTGTATGTGGGGGAAGAGGGTTTAAAACAGTCTTAGCAAACATTTTTTATAGTTTATTTACATTTAAATTTAATTAATTACATTTTAAACATTTAAATATTACCTTATAAGATGGGATACAGATATTATAAGTAGAATTAATACATGCAGCATCCTACAAGCATTCCATAAAGTCTAAACACATTTTTATAATTCTAATATCTATTTCAACAACACTAACATACAGGTGAACCAGACTGGTCTCCATCTATGCATTTGTCAGTGTCCAATAAGGCCCAGGGCCTTGACATGAGCTGACTCCTGGTCTGCCAGCATCACACAGGCATTTTATAACTTTTACTAAAAAACTTGACTAGTGTTTGTTTAACATAGATTTCTCACACACACTGTGTGTATCTGTATATTCATTCTACTCCTGTCATATGAAAATGTTGATTCATTGGTGTGACAGATATTTTACAATATCCTGGACAAACCTCATGGAATTAAGATAAACATTATTGAATTAAATTTAATACCTTTGGAGTCCATTGTATTAAAAATGCAATTGGATTACTGTGTTACTGTGATATTGCATGAAACTTCTCTAGGAGACTATCTACTATCTATGGGAAGGATTAGGAACTTCACATGTATTGTCCCCAAAAATCCTGAGAGCAGGTGCCTTTGCTGAACCACTGAGGGAAAACATAGGTGCAGTTGCCCTGAACTGTGACAACTGGGACTCAAGATTTTTGTTTGTGTTTTATGGGGGGGGTTGGGGAGAGAAAGGGAAAAGAGGCCTCTGTTTTGTGTCCCCTTACATATTTGCTTTTAATGAACTATTCAACCTGCTGTGCTATATAGATTTTCAGTCCCTATTATGCTTAGTTCATTTAATGCAGTTTATTGCCAGTCTGGGAATTACAGCCTTATTCTTTTTAAGTGGAAACTAATGGTTCCTCCGGCTAGAAAAGCATGCCTATCATTTGCCTTCTTTAGCTGTATAATTTTAATGAATATTTTTAGAAATTATTTTGGGGGGCATATGTCATTAACCTTCATTTATTTAAAATTAATAGTAAGGCTAAGCTGTCCCTCTCTTCCATCAAGCTTTGAGGAACAGAAGCAGTTCTGTAGTCCCTCCAAGGCTGTAACACAAAGCCAGAGGGAGAGCAAATCAGCTGTACTTCATGGCTCTTTTGAAATCTGCACCACTGAAAGACTATTTCCGTTTTATTATATTTCACATCTTAGCCTCTTTCCCTTTTTTACTGCAAAAGTAATAGCTTTATTAAAAAAAATCAAATCAAACATATTTTGCCAAGTCCAACAACTAACTGCATTCAGGAATCACAAAACATCAGTTACAAACCAATGCTTAAATTATAAATGGAATAGTTCCTGTTCCTTTTGCAACTGAAACAGCAATTTCGCACCTGAAATCCGACTGGTTCAACATGTCATAACAAACTGAAGACCATAAACAAAGTAGCTCGTTTCATTCCTCTTTGATGTTCACAATAACAAAGAATAAATATTAATTTTTAGACCTTGTTATTGTTGTCATTAGGTCTGTAGTCCTTGTTTCAGACTGCAGCTTATTCAACCCTTACTCTAAAACAGGGGTGGGCAAACTTTTTTGGCCGAAGGACCACATCTGGGTATGGAAATTGTATGGTGGGCCATGAATGCTCATGAAATTGGGGGTTGGGGTGCGGAAGGGGGTGAGGGCTCTGGTGGGGGGTCTGGGCTCTGGGGTGCAGGAGGGTGGGACTGAGGGGTTCGGAGGGTGAGAAGGGAATCAGGGCTGGGGCAAGGAGTTGGGGTGCAGGAGGGGGTCGGGGTGCAGGTTCCAGGCAGTGCTTACCTCAAGCAGCTCCCAGAAGCGCAGCATGTCCTCCCTCTGGCTCCTATACGGAGGCACAGCCAGGCACCTCTGCCTGCTGCCCTGTCTGCAGGCACTGCCCCTGCAGCTCCCATTGGCCCCGATGGCTGGGGAGGTGTTTGGGGTGGGGACAGCATGTGGATCCCCTGGCAGCCCCTACATGTAGGAGCTGGAGGGGGGACGTGGCACTGCTTCTGGGAGCCACGCAGAACAAGCCCCCAACCCCGCTCCCCGACAGGAGCTTGAGGGCTGGATTAAAACATCTGAAGGGCCAAACACAGCCCCTGGGCCATAGTTTGTCCACCCCTGCTCTAAAACATGTCCTTAGGTGAGCTTGGGAAGGATTCTTTGTTTTAAAATAATAGAGGGATTGCTTAGCACAAATAAGAAACAGTTTTTAAATGTAAAGGAAAAGTAATAATTTATTTGAGTTAGTCCTGCATCTCACAATATTTGGTTAATGACAGAATGTTAAAATATATCTTTTGCCTTATGTGGATGAGGTACTGTATTTCAGAAATGTAGGTTACAGTTAAAACCACTCTGTTAAAAGTTAGTAAGAGGTGGCCACTGAAATTCAATGCATGTCTGTCATTGCTTGTAGAATTATATGACCACCTGTAAGTTAGTACTTTACTTATTAACAAAGCATATCTGAACTTGTTGCTACATTGAAATTTACATGGGTAATTTTAAGTTTATTGTAGTGTCATGATTGTATAAATTACTTGATTATATTTGTGATCACCTAATGTCAAAATATACATATACTAATCTAATGAAAACACTCTTATTTAGATGACAATGTATAACAAATTAATTTTCTTTTGGGTAGTGCTTTCTGATTATTTATGTGAAAGAAGTGGACAGCTGGTATTACACTCTTGTTTCATATATTATAAAATAAAGTAATAGCAATACAGTTTTTGTTACTGATAATATGAGGTAGCTGTTGATTCACACAGCATTTAATTCCAGTAGTTTTCAGCTTGTTTTTTAGCTTCCATTTTCATCACCTACTGGAGTGTATGTCTCAAAACTATAATTTAGTGTGAGGTATGAAAACCAACGCTTTCATTTTTTGATCAAAAATTCAGTAAATAAGATTATGGGCAGGTGTGTGTACTCGTGCATTAGTGGTGAGTAATGGAGTTTGCCATTATACTATAGGCTCTCCAAGTTTACAAAGGAAATATAGGTTAGACATGCTGGAGTTCCTTTTAGAATTCATTCATCTGTAACTGGAGAGGTAAACCTTCAACAAATTTCCCTCCCCGCACAAACACAAACTACCCACCCACCAATAAAAACAGAGAGAAAAATCAAAAACTATTTTCACCCTGAATCACAGAATTCCTGTATTCTTACTTGATATGTGGCTCAGCCTTTCTGTGGGACTGGAAAATAGCTGTTTTAAGGAAGTAACCCTCAAAATTCAGAAATCCAGTGGTTCTGTCTGATGTTAGCTCATTCCATTCTGCAACTGGGTTTGCTTACAGAAATAAATTAAAAATCAAGTACAAGGCAGGATGAAATTCTTAAATGCAATTATTCTTTTGCAATCTTTTATTCTATAGGATATTTCATGCACTGAATTACCCATTATTCAGGTATTTACATACTATTATCATTGGTATCTGTATGGTGCTGTAGTACACGAGGTGTGGGTCACTATATATAAATTTACATGATTCAATACAGAGGATACACAAAACGACTTTGGTGTTGCAATGCTCGGTGTTACAATGCCTGAGTTCTATGCACCCTGCTTCCCAGTAGACTTCACAGCCTGAGTTAGGTGTCCAAGCTCTCCATGCATTGCACAGGGCACCTAAGAAAGCAATTGACTGAAGCCAGTAAGTTGAGCAGTGAGCTACCTGAACTAGCCAATCAGATGTGTTGAGGAGAGGGGCTGGGCCGAGGCCCCACCCTTCAAAAGTAGCTGGATGCCGCCTCCTGCTCTGGATTCATAGCTATAAACCATGTCTTGAAGTAGTCACCTAAGCTAGGACAGCCGTTTCTTGTGAAAAACATGAAACCTCCCCCCTATTAGAAACAAGAGCTCCGTGATCAGGGCATTGACATGGGAGACACATTGTCAAGTCCCTGTTCTGCCTAATGTGGAGTAGGGACTTAAACACGTATCTCTAACTTCCAGGAGAGTACCCTCATCACCAGGCTGTCGGGTATTCTAGAGCGGCTCTCTTTCAGTTTCTCTTGGTCAAGCTGTTCCACTTTGTATAAATAAATATTCATTGGGCAACCAGAGAGAAACCAAAAACCAAGAAATTGACTCCATATCTCAGTGATTATGGCACTCACCTGGGAGATGAAAGACCTGGATTCAAGTCCCTGCTTTAAATCAGGCAATCTAGGGATTTGAATTTGGGTTTTCTACATCCCAGGTGATTGCTCTAACCTCTGGGCTACTGAATGTAATTTTATGTATGGTTGCCTCCCACTGTCTTTATGTAGGTTAAGCATGCTCTGGGCATTCCTATCGGATTGGGCCCAAGAGTAGAGATAGGTAGGGGAACACCTAGTCTGAGAACTCCACCAAAGTTTAGGCATGAGCTACAGAGTTGAGCAGTTTGGTGGCATCTGGACTTAGGTGGTTCTGTGCATGCTCACCAGTGGAAACTTAGACAGGTAGAGGAGTTTAGGTGCCTATAGGGTTAGGCAGCAGCTGAGCAGGGGTTTTGAGGATCTCAGTAGTGACTAAATGTTGGACTTAGACACCTACAGTGGCAGTTAGACACCTGAGTTCCTTTGTGAATCTGGTCCTCTGTAATCACAATTTGAAACGTAAGCATTTGTTAAGAGTTACCACATGGTGGTATCAAAGCTACAAAAACTATTACTGTATTTATCGTAGAAATAACTGTGATATTATAAATACTAGTGTGGTAACTGTTAGTAAATGTTGACCTTTTAATGGCAATTGTATGTACAGAGTTATCAGTGAAAAGGAGTAAGGTTGTGAGAATTAAGAAATGGGAATGTTGTGTATATGTAGCAATGTTAATGGGTTATAATCTTGTTTTCTATGTATTGTACCTTTAATTTTTTAGAAATCTGATACCATGTATTAAAGAAGGAAGTTAAATTGTGCTCTTTCATGGAGACTTTACTTTGTGCCTTTTTATTGTTTATCTTAATTGTAAAATAAATTCAGACTGAAAGACTGAAAAGTCTGCTCTTTCTATATGGGAACATATAACAGAGAACTAAAATATAGGAGTCCGATTTTTTTTTCTGAGCTGACAATATTTTACCAGTATCTTTCTGTCAAGAGAAATAGAGAGCAAGAATCTGACATGAGAAAGCTAGACATGAAAAATAGCTAGACAAGAATATAGTGCAAAACAAAATATAATGTAGGTCTTTGAGACGACAGAGGACAATAGTGACTAACGACATGACTGAAAGAAAAGTATTTTCTGGGAACGAAGTTCTTATGAATCATTTAGGAGATATAAAAGTAATCCTTAAGGATTTAGAATATAATATAACCTCTTCCACTGCTAGACAATATAAGTATTTCAGCCTTCATTTTAAAACAACAAATGTGCTCTTCCCTAGAATATTAAACACACAAAACTTAGAGGAAATCATACCTTTGTGTCTATCTTGAATTTTATGTAACTTTTACTGTTTTATAGTCTCCAGGATTTTCTCACAAAGGAAAAAGATACAAAGAAGTTGCTCAAAAATAGGGCTCAAAAGAGTGGGGAAACTATTATCTGCCATTCAGTATTTTTTCTATGAAGCTGGATACTCTGCATCTCAATTTACAACACTGTGAGCACTGAATACCATGCCATTTTGTTTGAAGTAAACAGGCTGCCTCTATCACCTTACACATGTTCATCCCTCTACCAGTCTAAAAAAGACACGCTCATTCATCTGGTTTCCTTTTTGCTCACAAAGAAACTCTTTTTTTTTCCTCATGGGAATCTAAATATTTCCAACATGGTATATTTTCCTTTTCAAATAGAAATGCTGCCCTGACTGTCACAGCTAAAGGCAATTTCGTTTGTGCACATCCTTCTCAAAGGGACCGCTGACTGCAGTGAAATTGATGTGGTTGCCCTATGAAGGTGACTTGAAAACAATATCTCGAGCAAGAGGTCCATAGACATGCTCTGTGTGTAGCCACATAATGGGGGAAGGATTGAGGACAGTATGAAGACTATTGCCATTGCCCCTATCAGGGCCGGCTCTAGGATTTTTGCCTCCCCAAGCCAAAAATTTTTTGGGCACCCCTGCTTTTTTTCCGCCCCCCCCTGGCTCCGCACCTTCCCAACCCCTTCCCCAAATCCCTGGCCCCGCCTCCTTACCCCGGGGCGTGCCGCATTTCCCTCCCCCTCTTGTTTCCTGTGGCTCCCCCCGCCGCAACCCCCCACCCTAGCTCACCTTTACCCCACCTGCTCCCCTGAACACACCGCCGTTCCGCTTCTCCCCCCTCCCTCTCAGGCGAGGGAGAGGCAGCGCGTTCAGGGGAGCAGGCTGAGCGGAGGTGAGCGGGGGGGGAGCACAGGAAGTAACGGGGGGGTAGAAGAACCGCTCCCCACCCCAGCTCGCCTCCGCTCCACTGCTGCCGCCTCCCCCAACCGTGCCCCCACTTGGCTTCTCCTCTCTCCCAGGCTTGCCACGCCAAACAGCTGTTTCGCACACGGCAAGCCTGGGAGGGAGGGGGGAGAAGCGGAGCGGCGGCAGCGCGCTCAGGGGAGCGGGCGGGGTAGGCGGGGGCATATTTCTAGGGGCGGCATGGCCGGTGCTGAAATGCCTCCCCTAGAAATACCCCGCCCCAAACACCTGCTTGTTTTGCTGGTGCCTAGAGCCGGCCCTGGCCCCTACATAAAAGGAGCTGTTATTTCAGTCATGAGGTTGCAGTAGCGGATGTAGAGCAGTCCTACAGCTACTCTGCCAACAATAGTGGGAGCAGGAGTCCATCTACACACTCTTATGCTACTCAAACTTCGAGCGGTGGCCACAGTTTGCCCCACAGTGAAGCTTAGAATAAATGAGGGGTTTTTATGAAATTTTAATCCCATTCAAAGAGTACATCTCAATACAGAACATGCTAACCCCACTGAAGCCCACCTCAGTACAGAGTTAATCTTTTCTTCCTGTAAAGGAAGCCTCGTCTCACTGAATTCTAACACAGAGTACTACTATGGACACCCTTTTATTGTGACTACTATTTGGGAAATAGGATCTCCTAAAAGAATACATCTACTTCAAAGGAATGTGGCAGGTCATCCTTCTCCTCTCTCCCTCTTTCTGTGGAGTTCCTGTAGGGCTCACTCCTTGGCCCTATACTCTTTTTTTTTCTCTCTACACCCTATCTTTGGATGATCACATCCCTTCACATGATTTCAAATAACATCTTTATGCTGATGACTCGAGCTGGGCAAATAACAGCTTTTTCAATTCTCTGGTAATTCAGAAAAATTTGGGGGAAAAAATCATTTCAGGTCAAACAATATGTCTTTCTGACAAAATTGAAACGCTTCGCTTTGATTTTGACTATTTGTAAATTCTGTTTGTTTTTAAATACAATTAAAAGAATTTTTGAGGTAAACCTTCAAAACATTTTGTTTCAAAAGCATCTTAACAATATGTTTCAATATTTTTAGAATTTTTTTACCAAAACAATTTGGCAAAATAGCTATCAATTTGCTATCTGTTTCTGTCTCACAGAATCTCCATTTTTGGGGAGGGGGAAAGTTATGGCTGAAAATTATCACTGATCACTCAAATTTCCTGTCAGCTTCTACCTTTGTCTCTTCCTCCTATCCAACATCTCTCTGTCTGTCTTATCTTTTCCAGAATGTCTTGCCATCATTGTAAACTTAACATCACAAAAAGTGAACTCCTGACTTTTTTCCTCTATAGCCCTCCTCACTCACCACGTTTCCTGTCACTGCTGAAACCAACACCCTCCTTTTTGTCAGACAGGTGTTGAACCTAGGAGTCATTGTCAGTTCCTCCCTCTCTTGTACTGCACATCTAGATTAGGTCCAAATCTTGTTTTCTAAGATCCAGTGTTTTCTTTCTATCTACACAGCTAAAACTCTTGATCATGGCAAGCTTCTCCTCTCTGGTCTTCTTGACAGCTATGTCACCTACTCCTATTAATTCAAAAAACAACTGCTAAAATAATCATCCTTGTCTGTATTTCTGACAACATCACAGCTCTCTCTTTGTCCCTTGCTCTCTTTGTCAACACATCGGGATGTTCTGGGGGGTGGGGGGGATATCACTAACTAAGATAGACTCTTCTTGTCCTCATATTCTATGCCCTTCACAACTTTGGCCTCCCATACTCTCTTGTTGTCACCTCCAGCCCCTTCTCTCTGCCAGTGTGGCCACCTTCCACTTCCTTGTTTGTCGTCATCTTTCTCAGCCATCTTCCAATATCCACTTCTTCTTCGAGTCCTACTTAACAGTAACTCCTACAAGAAGCTAGCCAACTAATAACGTGTACACTGGAGGACAATCAGAGAAATACCAGCAGATAGGGTTTTAGCTAAAATTTGGTGTGTTCTTCCCATGCATGGTGAGGCATGAGAGACTGAATAGCTTTGACTACTTCACATCCCTTATGGAATGGAACTGACCAAAAAGGTCATGCACATTTTTCACTGGTGTCATTGGCAAAAGTAGGACAGCATTGCCAGCCAGTCAGAAATCTCCTCTCATGTTCAAAATTCCAAAACCATTTTCTATTTGTGAATTAATTTTTAGGACACAGAGTGCCCTCTGCATCAAGAATTTTACTCTTTGTACGTAGGAAAGCACAAACAACTCTCAAGAATTCTTCGATAAATGGAGAGCAATTTATATGCAGTTTTTAGTACACTTCAGGAACAGAAAAAATATTAACCCGGGGGATGGAAAAATGAGGTTTTCTTGTCCAAATGCCAGTTAGAGCTCTCTGGTTTTGTACTTACAGAGAAAGACTAAACAACAAGAACAAAGGATAACAGTTCACATACAATTGGAGCAATTTTTTCTCAGTCTCATCTTTTTTTCATATATTCATTGTTACCTAGAGATAATGAAAGCCAGATCATTGCTAAAGTGACAAAAAACACACTTCAGAAATTTCACTTCCTTCTGGAAAAACTTCCAATTTAAATATTCATTTATTTTTAGCATCTCCATAGTGAGGGATTTCTTATATGATTGCACAGAACAGAAAACTGAATCTGCATTTAGATAGAAATATCAAAAAGGTCATATACAAACTAGACTGAGCAACCCCCCTCTTCCCCCTGCGACTCCACTCCCCAGTAGGAGTTCAACTCATGTCACGTCTCCTGTGTTTAAAATATGATGCAAATTGCTTCAGAGTCCCCCAAACACTGATGCAGGAGATCTTGAAATAATTTAAATTTTTGTATGGTGCCCTGGCCCTCCTGCTTCAAAAACTTCATGTTTTTCTGTTTACTCTAAACATCTGCTGCTTTCCATTCAATTATGATGAGTGTATTAAAGGGCATTGGAAACAAATGGAATATAGTAGAATAATGTCCATTTACTGTAAAAATTAAGAGTAACTGGTAGACTTTTAATAGCTTTTCATACATTTCAATGGATGTAGTTTACTCTCAGTCAATAATCCACATTGTAAGAGTAGGCAACACAATTGATTTTGAGTGTAGCATTGCTCAGACCAACGTGTTATAGAATGCTTTATAGCCTATTACACACACAGGGACAAATTCTGTCCCAATTTATATTCCATGCAACCTCATTGAATTCAGTGGAATTACAAAGGGTAAGTGAGAAAGAAATAATTGCAGGTAACAACAGTAGGTAATACAGGTATCATCTATAGAAAAGTTAAATAAGGATAGCTCATTTTAAGGTATTGAGTACAGGCAAATGGAAGATAAGTTGTTTGGGAGTCTCATTCTTCTGATCAAAATGGCACCACTAAAAAGGTTTCAAAATTGCATATGATGCTACAGGTGAAACCCTTCCCCTATTGCAGCAATGAGGATTTTTTCATTGACCTCAGTGAGGCCAAGAGTTCACCCAAAGTCTTCAGTTTTCTCTGCAAAATAGAGTTGCAGCTTAACATACACTTTCATGAAAGTCACTCCTAGGGGAAACAAATATATCTATATGTTACGGTAAAATACCTTTAGTATGGCTAGCGTAGTTCATGTCATTTCGCTGCCCAAGACAACAGTCAGTCAGTCAATCATATCATATTTACATATCATTGTTGTCCCTGGGCAGTTACATAACAGGCAACTTTAATGAGGTGGAAGCAGTCAACATTTTACAGGAACTTTGCATGACTTGATACTTAGTAAAATTTCCAGAGAAAATAAGCCAGTCATGTAATTGTGCATTCAGCTAATAGTGGTATGGGTAAAACAGCTTCCTAAGCACTATGTTTTCAAGCATTTTACTCAAGATATGGCCTTTGTTATAGACAATTACAATTTTAATGATCAGGTCTTTTCATGCAAGTTACTTATAGTCTTGTTTCATTAAAAACACAGGATGCTTAAAGTATCTTTAACAAAATAGGTCATATTTTTGTATAAAATAATAACACTTGTGAGCTCCCCCTCACCCCCCCCAAAAAAAGTTTTATTGCATATGGTAAAGCATCTTGTGTGCTCCAATCAGATCAACTGACTGCCCTGGCACACTACCTTATGCAATGCTCTCCAAAACATAACTAATGTTCAGAAACACATGAGCAGAAAGCAAATAGATATAAAACATAGTTCCAGGTGTTACTGGATCAGTGGGGTTGCTCCTTTTCAGGAGCAAGGGAAGGAATTTAAGTCATCTTTATATAAAAAGTTCTGTTCTTCATGAATGTTTCCAATTGCATTAGACTTATTTAGGGTCCCTAATCAAAACCTGCAAACAAATGCACTGACATGGACCTTTGGGCTTATGTAGATTCCCACTAAAGTCACTAGGACACTGTAGATGTACAAGAGCTGTCAGTAATGATCCTATTGCAGGATTGGAGCCCAAGTATATAGTACTTTTTCATTCTCTTAATTTGATCCTCTTTCTCCCTCATCACACAAATACAGAAGTAGCAAAATTCAGCCCAATTTATATGACTTCCCCAGGAACTTGGAGTGTACCTATTCCTGTATGTATGCTGTTTGTTTTAGTGGAGTACCATATTTTAAATTATTGAGTGAAAATATTGGCCCCCAAAATCTATTACCTAGAAAAAAAAGAATGAGAATAGTATTGAGACATAAACTGGGCTTTAAAAAAAACTGACAGACTTTTTGGCCGTGTTAGTCTGTATTCGCAAAAAGAAAAGGAGTACTTGTGGCACCTTAGAGACTAACAAATTTATTTGAGCATAAGCTTTTGTGAGCTACAGCTCCGATGCATCCGATGAAGTGAGCTGTAGCTCACGAAAGCTTATGCTCAAATAAATTTGTTAGTCTCTAAGGTGCCACAAGTACTCCTTTTCTTTTTGCAATATAAGAAGAGCAGCAGGGCAGAGCAGTTTTAGTAGCTGCCTGGAGCTTGAGCACAGAGGATCAGGCTCCTAGCAGGAAGAAGAAGCACCAAAAACCTGGACAGACCTGGGGGTGGGGAGAAGCTAAAGATGGCTCTGGGTTGGCTGCAGGGATTCACAGGCTGAGGGCCTGAGTCAAGGGCAAAGCGGGTGCTGGGGGGTCACAAGGAAAAGGCCCAGGGAAATTAACTGAGGAGTTGGAGGGGATGCAGCAAGTGATGGCCATCTATAGGGTCCCTGGGCTTGGACCCAGAGTAGTGGGTGGGCCCTGGTCCCCTCCCCCCCACCACGGAGGGAGTGGCCAGACAATTTTCTGCCATTGCCCTTGATGGAAGTGGCTGGACAGCAGACTGCAGTTCCCCTGGAAGGGAAACGAACAGAACGTGATACAGCCGGAGGGGTGTGTCATGAAGACGATGCTGCGGTCCTGGGAGTGACGTGGGTCCTGGAACAGAAGTGATGGCAGTGAGACACCACCAGAAGACAGCGCACTGGCTAGCAGAGCTAATCCCTGGGACAGCCAGAAGGAGGTGCTGCAGTGGTGAGTTAAACCCATCTCAGTTAGGTATTAGGAAAAGCTTTCTAGCTCTAAGGATATTTAAATATTGGAATACTTACCAAGGGAGGTTGTAAAATCCTCATCAGTGGAGGTTTTTAAGAACAGGTTAGATAACCTAGACAGGGATGTCAGATGTTTTTCTCAGTCCTGCCACAGCACAGAGGACTGGACTTGGTGATCACTCAAGCCCTGTATTTCTATGATTCTATGACTTCCCTAATAAGAGGGGCAGGCACATCATAACTTCTAGATCTTTCCACCAATTTATTACAATTACCTCTATCTTGTCTGGATTGACCTTCAGCCTGCTCATCCTCCTCTTCCTCCCTGTCTCACCCTGGCAAAGGGAAAACATAGGCATTCAGACACTATGATGATGGGTATGGTCTAAGGACTTAAACCAAATAGGACTTCACTGTCAGGAATTGATGAAAAGGAGATGGAGAGTTCCCAGTCATCCACTCAGTGATGACATCATAGTCTGAATCACTTCACTGTCTCCCTGAATACTTTCCCGACTTAGCCTGTGTTAAGCAGTGCTGAACGAATAAATCCCTGTGGAACTCCACAAGAGAAACTTCTCTTCATTTTCCTATTTGGGGGTGCAGAGGAAAGGGGAAAGTATTATAAAAAGATTCATGGATAACTTATAAAGCAGTTTGGTTAAGAAGCTTTTGCTGAGATTTCCAGCCCTTCCAGAAAGCTTTGAGGTTTACTCTAATGTGAGTTTTAAGGGGTAACCCTCGGGACAGGAGTATTGTACTATATTCTTGTCTGCTTAGTTTCAGTAAGCAGGAAACCATTTTTGTCAGTTTCACTCTTTCTTCTCTATGAAGCTCAAGGTAATATATTTCTGATGTTTTCCACGATGGTAGACAGGTAAACATGAAATGTCTGAATTGTGGCAGACAGGGCATCCATCCAGGATTCTCTCCAATTTTCCTGAACAGGTCATTTGTAACTGACTACCAGTATTGGTTGTACAGTATCTTCTTACTGGCTGATACCACAGAGGTCTTAAGCTTTAGAAATTAAGGTCATACTTGAAACTTTAAGATAGGGGGTGGATAAGAGATGTTGGGGTGGGGGAAAAAAAGAAAATATATACTTTAAAGACTAAGTCACTTCTCCTGAAGCTGACATAACCACAAAGAAAATGAGACAGACACAAGTCTTAAAAACCACATCTGCAGGTTTGAGGGTAGGAACTTTCTAATATATAGACCCATGTCATTATGTTCACATAAAGTCAGCTGTCATGTATGTTAGTCCTAACCTCAGGAGTTAGGACTAAAATTCCCTCAGGCCACTGTGTGAGTCTGACATGAGCTTTTTCCCATTGTCTGTGTAACTAAACTAGTAGCGCTATGTACTGTGTAGTGTGTCAAGTCATTACTTGTGGCACGTTGGGGAGCTAAATTGACTTCTTTCTTTGCATTTCGTGCATGTACTTGATAATTTATTAAACAGTTTCTGATTTCATCAGACCTGTTTGGGTTCCAAGTCTTTAAAAACAAAGGGTTTTCCTAGCCATCCTTTTAAAATTTGGTCCCAAACAGTTTATTTACTCACAGCTTTAACTTGACAGATAGGTATCAGTTCTCTCCAGGTGGCCATCTGTCTCAAAAACTGACATGTGCATGAACCATATATATCAGTTTGTTCTTGAGAGATCATGTTATTACAAGTTCCTCCATAAACACTCAGAGCACCAGCTGTTCGACCCACATGAGCGTTAGCAGGCTCCTGATGTGAGTGACATTCACTGAAGACATGGAAAACAGATCAAAAAGGTAGATCTTGTCTTAAGAATTATCTGACTGCTAAATGGGTGCCAGAAATAATCACTGTAGCTGTGGGGACAAATACATTTGATGTGTACTGTCACATTTACCAGCACTGAAATATTCATGCATAAGGCAGATGTTTACTTATGATAGTTTGTATAGACAGCTTCTGATTCTTGCTGTTTAGAGAAACAGAATGTGCTTTTGAGAAAACAGAACAAAAGCTCTGATTTTTTTTCACCACTGTTCAAAAAACACTGTCAACAAATCAGTTGAAACTAAGACCTAGTCCTGTGAGGTGTTAAGGCCACTCCCATTTAAGTCAATGGAAGGTGAGAATCCTCAGCACCTCATGCAATCAAGCCTCTCCATCATGTAGGCAAAACTTGGATGAAAGTAGCTGTGGGAAACCCCTTGTTAAGGCATACCTGGGCTGCTTGATATAGTGGGGAATAACTTCACTATGCTTTATAGAAGTCAAAAGAATTTCCTAAACAATAAAGCTCCTTGTTTTAAGCTTTGTTTGAAACTAAGATGATGCAGGACACCTGTCTGCCACCTTAGTACAATCATTGGGCCTTTAAATATGCACACTAGGAGATGAGGGGAGAACAATGTTGCTCCTTCCCAAGGAGTAATTCAGTGGGGGGTTTTCCATTTAAAAGTTTAAAAAAAAAAAGCTAATATTTTCACAATTTTGCAGCCAGATGGAGGTAAAGGTGCCATGTTCAACATGCTTTTTTGCTATTAAAAATTTCCAGGTTTGGGAAAACTCCCATGCTTTGGGAGGAATAAATTACTTGGGAAAACTCATTGGCAAGTTTTTTTCCCAAATTATTGTTTATGGTGCAATATATTTTCAAACCAGTAATCCTTTCTCATATTGAGTAGCACTGATGTGAAATGAGAATAGAAAATTTCATGCAGCTCATAATTACAGTATAGAGTCTCTTGTACACTGAAACCTATTGAAATTTCAAATCTCAGTTCCTCTTTTGTGTGAGGCAGAGTGGATAGTGCATTGCATTCTAAATGAGGGAACCTGGATACTGTTCCCAGTGCTTCCACTGTCCTGTGTGACCATTTTTAAAACACCTCAATTTCTGCACCTGTAAAACAGGAATAAGGACACTTATCTTTTTTTAGGTTTCAGAGTAGGAGCCGTGTTAGTCTGTATCCACAGAAAGAACAGGAGGACTTGTGGCACCTTAGAGACTAACAAATTTATTAGAGCATAAGCTTTTGTGAGCTACAGCTCACTTCATTGGATGCATAGAATGGAACATATAGTAAGATATCTATCTATATCTATATACACATACAGATAAGTTGGAAGTTACCATACAAACTGTGAGAGGCTAATTAGGTAAGATGAGCTTTTATCAGCAGGAGAAAAAAACTTTCGTAGTGATAATCAAGATGGCCCATTTAGACAGTTGACAAGAAGGTGTGAGGATACTTAACATAGGGAAATAGATTCAATATGTGTAATGACCCAGCCACTCCCAGTCTCTATTCAAACCCAAGTTAATGGTATCTAGTTTGCATATTAATTCAAGCTCAGCAGTTTCTCCTTGGAGTCTGTTTTTGAAGCTTTTCTGTTGCAAAATTGCCACCCTTAAGTCTTTTACTGAGTGGCCACAGTTATCACTACAAAAGTCTTTTTCTCCTGCTGAAAATAGCTCATCTTAAGTAACTAGCCTCTCACAGTCTGTATGATAACTTCCAACTTCTCTGTATGTATGTGTGTGTATGTATATGTATATTATCTTACTATATGTTCCATGCGATGCATCTGATGAAGTGAGCTGTAGCCCACAAAAGCTTATGCTCTAATAAATTTGTTAGTCTCTATGGTGCCACAAGTCGTCCTTTTCTTTTTACTTATCTTCTTTTGCAAAGTGCCTAGAGAATTATGAATGAAAAATACAACAGAAAAGTTCCATTTTTCATCATAATACAACATATCATCAGACTAATTAAATATTACAATATGCTTATTTTCCCTAAGATTTTGCCTAATGTAGCATTAGAAATAGTACTAGGCCTTTGCTGACATGTCAGTCCAGTAATCATATCTTCAAGAAAGACATCACTCAACGAGGCAGGAAAGACTATCACAGAAAACTCAGTAACGGCCAAAGTGTTAAATGCCTTTTTTTGTTTCAGTTTTCACCAAAAAGGTTAACAGTGATCAGATGACTAACATAGTGAACATCAATGTAAATAGGGTAGGATCTGCGGCTAAAATAGGGAAAGAACAAGTTAAGAATTACTTAGACAAATTAGATGTCTTCAAGTCAGCAGGGCCTGATGAAATACATCCTAGAATATGTAAGGAACTGGCTGAAGAGATCTCTGATCCATTAGTGATTATCTTTGAGACCCATTGGAGGATGGGACAGATCCCAGAAGACTGGAAAAGGACAAATATAGTGTTAGACCCACAATAGAGGTCTCCCTACAGGATGGGGAGCAAGCAGATACCGGACACAGTGTTGGTATACAATACTCTAAATGCTCTTTATTGATTACAAAACAAACCTTACTCACTCCACATACACACCCCAAACATACTATACCAGAGTCCAAAGGTCAGAATGGTGCCGACGGCCAGTCGAGTTTCCTTCCATCAGGATAAGATCATATGATGCAGGGAACTACAGCCAATGGGAGCTGTGGGGTCTATGCCTGAGGTACACAGAGACACCCTAGGTCTCCCACCTAGGAGCTGCTGCCAGAGGGGTGTGCTGGTCACTTTCGGGAGCCGCCTGAGGTAAGCGCTGCCCCCCTCCTGCACCCCAATCCCCTGCCCTAGCCTAGAGCCTGCACCCAAACTCCCTCCCAGAGCCTGCACCCCGCCCCCTCAAAACACTTGCCCCAGCCTGGTGAAAGTGAGTGAGGGTGGGAGAGAGATAGCAACGGACAGAGGGGGGATAGAGTGAGCAGGGGCGGGGCCTCAGAGAAGGGGTGGGATAGGGGCATGGTCTCAGGGAAGGAGCGGGTCAGGGGGCAGGGAAAGGGTCTTTGGGTTTGCACGATTAGACATTTGGCAACCCTACCAGGCGGACATGTGGAAGCCCTGCCGGAAAAGCGCACCCAGCAGTGCACCTGGCAGCTCGCTGGGCACCAGCTAGCACAGGTGCAGCACTGCCCAAATGTCAAGCGGACCGCGTCCACGTCTTGTGTGTAGATGGGGGCCCATTGACTGTTCTGACCTGGGGCCTGGAATTGCTGTCAGCAGGCTTGATGGGAAATGACTGCATAGGAAGGAATATTGCAGAAAAGGATATGAGGGTTATAGTGGATCACAAACTAAATATGAATCAGCAATGTAATACGGTTGCAAAAAGAGTGAGCATCATTCTGGAATGAATTAGCAGGAGTGTTGTAAGCAAGACACGAAAAGTAACAGTGTGTCTATTTCTGGGCACCACACTTTGGGAAAGATGTGGAGAAACTGACATAAATCCAGAGGAGAGCAACAAAAATTATTAAAGGGCTAGAAAACATGACTTATAAGGAAAGACTGAAAAAAATGGGTTTGTTTCTTCTGGAGAAGAGAAGACGGAGGGGGACATAACAGTCTTCACATATGTAAAAGGCTGTTATAAAGAGGAGGGTGATAAATTATTATTCTTATCCACTGAGGACAGGACAAGAAGCAATGGGCTTTAACTGCAGCAAGGTCATTTTAGGTTGGACATTAGGAAAAACTTCCTAACTGTTAGGGTTGTTAAGCACTGGAACACACTACCTGGGGAGGTTGTGAAATCTCTGTCACTGGAGATCTTTAAGAGCAGGTTAGACAAACACCTGTCAGGGATGGTCTAGATAATATTTAGTCCTGCCTCAGAGCAGGGAACTGAACTATCTGTTCTATTGCAGCCCCTTCCAGTCCTACGTATCTGATTCTATGATTCTACAGTGAAAATCCAATGAAATAATAACCAGTTAACATTTAAATTAATGCCTCTTCAAAGGGAATATGTTTGGGACTAAATTATCACAGAGTAAAATTACTGATTTAATTAGCTTGATTAAATATTAATTATTTATCATAAGGGATATTTGATTATCTGAGAATAACGATGACTGATGCCACTATGATGTTGTCAGCCTGCTATATTCTCTGCCCTCCCCCTTCAGGTGGATTTCAGGGTTGGAGGCCCTGCAGATTGAAAAATCTTTGATCCCAATGCAAAAGAATCTTAAGTTTGGAAGAAGCCCAAGTCTAAACTTTCAGTAAAATGATGCCATGCCCAAAGGGCAATATCTGCCACTACTACTATCAGACATCCTATACACTCTGATGCTACTCTTTGATCTCTTTTCACCATAATTGGACCAGGTTCTGCTAGGAAACATTTTTATTTACCCTCCAGACTTTCACAGTGTGTTATAAAAATTGCAAATATCACCCAATGCAATCTCTTTTTGTTTTACAGTGAGCATATCATTCTATAACTCCAACACAAGCTAATACATATAAATTAGGGCTGTCAAGCAATTTAAAAAAATAATTGCAATTAATTATGCTATTAAAAAAATTAATCGCACTGTTAAACAATAATAGAATACCATTTATTTAAATATTTTGGATGTTTTCTACATTTTCAAATATATAGATTTCAATTACAACGGCATACAAAGTGTACAGTGCTCACTTTATATTTATTTTCATTACGAGTGTTTGCACTGTAAAAAGACACAAGAAATGTTGTTTTTCAATTCACCTAATACAAGTACTGTAGTGCAAACTCTTTATCATAAAGTTGAACTTACAAATGTAGAATTATGTACAAAAAAACTGCATTCAAAAATAAAACAATGTGAAATTTTAGAAAAAAGAACAGGAGTACTTGTGGCACCTTAGAGACTAACCAATTTATTTGAACATAAGCTTTCGTGAGCTATAGCTCACTTCATCGGATGGATAAAGTGGAAAATACAGTGAGGATGTTTTTATACACACAGACCATGAAAAAATGGGTGCTTATCACTACAAAAGGTTTTCTCTCCCCCACCCCACTCTCCTGCTGGTAATAGCTTATCTAAAGTGATCACTCTCCTTACAATGTGTATGATAATCAGGGTGGGCCATTTCCAGCACAAATCCAGGGTTTAACAAGAACGTCTGAGGAACAGTGGGGGGGGGGAAGGAATAAACAAGGGGAAATAGGTTACTTTTTATAATGACTCAACCACTCCCAGTCTCTATTCAAGCCTAAGTTAATTGTATCCAATTTGCAAATTAATTCCAATTCAGCAGTCTCTCGTTGGAGTCTGTTTCTGAAGTTTTTCTGTTGTAATATCGCAACTTTCATGTCTGTAATCACGTGACCTCCTGACAAAGGAGGTAGTGTCATCATCATGAATACGTCAGAATATGAACAAGAGGCTGCTCGGCAGTTCTCCAACACCACTTTCTACAAGCCATTACCCTCTGATCCAACTGAGGGTTACCAAAAGAAACTACAGCATTTGCTCAAGAAACTCCCTGAAAAAGCACAAGATCAAATCCGCACAGACACATCGCTGGAACCCCGACCTGGGATATTCTATCTACTACCCAAGATCCATAAACCTGGAAATCCTGGGCGCCCCATCATCTCAGGCATTGGCACCCTGACAGCAGGATTGTCTGGCTGTGTAGCCTCCCTCCTCAGGCCCTACGCTACCAGCACTCCCAGCTACCTTCGAGACACCACTGACTTCCTGAGGAAACTACAATCCATCGGTGATCTTCCTGAAAACACCATCCTGGCCACTATGGATGTAGAAGCCCTCTACACCAACATTCCACACAAAGATGGACTACAAGCCTTCAGGAACACTATCCCCGATAATGTCATGGCTAAGCTGGTGGCTGAACTTTGTGACTTTGTCCTCACCCATAACTATTTCACATTTGGGGACAATGTATACCTTCAAATCAGCGGCACTGCAATGGGTACCCGCTTGGCCCCACAGTATGCCAACATTTTTATGGCTGACTTAGAACAACGCTTCCTCAGCTCTCGTCCCCTAATGCCCCTACTCTACTTGCACTATATTGATGACATCTTCATCATCTGGACCCATGGAAAAGAAGCCCTTGAGGAATTCCACCATGATTTCAACAATTTCCATCCCACCATCAACCTCAGCCTGGACCAGTCCACACAAGAGATCCACTTCCTAAACACTACATGCTAATAAGCGATGGTCACATAAAGACCATCCTATCCCGGAAACCTACTGACCGCTATTCCTACCTACATGCCTCCAGCTTTCACCCAGACCACACCACACGATCCATTGTCTACAGCCAAGCTCTATGATACAACCGCATTTGCTCCAACCCCTCAGACAGAGACAAACACCTACAAGATCTCTATTAAGCATTCTTACAACTACAATACCCACCCGCTGAAGTGAAGAAACAGATTGACAGAGCCAGAAGAGTACGCAGAAGTCACCTACTACAGGACAGGCCTAACAAAGAAAATAACAGAGCGCCACTAGCCGTCACCTGCAGCCCCCAACTAAAACCCCTCCAACGCATTACCAAGGATCTACAACCTATCCTGAAGGACGACCCATCACTCTCACAAATCTTGGGAGACAGGCCGGTCCTTGCTTACAGACAGCCCCCCAACTTGAAGCAAATACTCCCCAGGAACCACATACCACACAACAGAACCACTAACCCAGGAACCTCTCCTTGCAACAAAGCCCGTTGCCAACTGTGCCCACATATCTATTCAGGGGACACCATCACAGGGCCTAATAACATCAGCCACACTATCAGAGACTTGTTCACCTGCACATCTACCAATGTGATATATGCCATCATGTGCCAGCAATGCCCCTCTGCCATGTACATTGTTCAAACTGGACAGTCTCTACGTAAAAGAATAAATGGACACAAATCAGATGCCAAGAATTATAACTGTCATAAGCCAGTTGGAGAACACTTCAAACTTTCCGGTCACACGATTACAGACATGAAAGTTGCGATATTACAACAGAAAAACTTCAGAAACAGACTCCAACAAGAGACTGCTGAATTGGAATTAATTTGCAAATTGGATACAATTAACTGGGAGTGGTTGAGTCATTATAAAAAGTAACCTATTTCCCCTTGTTTATTCCTTCCCCCCGCCCCACTGTTCCTCAGACGTTCTTGTTAAACCCTGGATTTGTGCTGGAAATGGCCCACCCTGATTATCATACACATTGTAAGGAGAGTGATCACTTTAGATAAGCTATTACCAGCAGGAGAGTGGGGTGGGGGGAGAGAAAACCTTTTGTAGTGATAAACACCCATTTTTTCATGGTCTGTGTGTATAAAAACATCCTCACTGTATTTTCCTCTTTATGCATCCGATGAAGTGAGCTGTAGCTCACGAAAGCTTATGCTCAAATAAATTGGTTAGTCTCTAAGGTGCCACAAGTACTCCTTTTCTTTTTGCGAATACAGACTAACACGGCTGTTACTCTGAAACCTAAAATTTTAGAGTTTACAAGTCCACTCAGTCCTACTTCTTGTTCAGCCAATCGCTCAGACAAACAAGTTTGTTTACATTTGCAGGAGATAATGCTGCCCGCTTCTTGTTTATAATGTCACCTGAAAGCGAGAACAAGTGTTCTCATGGCACTGTTGTAGCCGGCATCGCAAGATATTTACGTGCCAGATGCGCTAAAGATTCATATGTTACTTCATGCTTCAACCATCATTCCAGGGGACATGCATCCATGCTGATGATGGGTTCTGCTTGAACACCATCCAAAGCAGTGTGGAGCGACGCATGTTCATTTTCATTATCTGAGTCAGATGCCAGCAGCAGAAGGTTGATTTTCTTTTTTGGTGGTTTGGGTTCTGTAGTTTCCGCCTCTGAGAGTTGCTCTTTTAAGACTTCTGAAAACATGCTCCCTACCTCGTCCCTCTCAGATTTTGGAAGGCACTTCAGATTCTTAAATCTTGGGTTGAGTGCTGTAGCTATCTTTACACATCTCACATTGATACCTTCTTTGCGTTTTGTCAAATCTGCAGCGGAAGTGTTTTTAAAACAATCAACAATATATGCTGGGTCATCATCCGAGATGGCCATAACATGAAATATATGGCAGAATGTGGGCAAAACAGAGCAGGGAATGTACAATTCTGCCCCAAGGAGTTCAGTCACAAATTTAATTAATGCATTGTTTTTTTAATGAGCGTCATCAGCATGGAAGCATGCCCTCTGGAATGGTGGCTGAAGCATGAAGGGGCATGCAAATGTTTAGCATGTCTGGCACGTAAATACCTTGCAATACTGGCTACAAAAGTGCCATGCAAATGCCTGTTCTCACTTTTTGGTGACATTGTAAATAAGAAGCGGGCAGCATTATCTCCTATAAATGTAAACAAACTTGTTTGTCTTAGAGATTGGCTGAACAAGAAGTAGTGGACTTGTAGCCTCTGAAGTTTTACATTGTTTTCTTTTTGAGTGCAGGTATGTAACAAAAATAAAACTACATTTGTAAGTTGTACTTTCAGGACAAAGCGATTGCACTACTGTGCTTGTATGGGGTGAATTGAAAAATACTATTTCTTCTGTTTATCATTTTTACACTCCAAATATCTGTAATCAAAATATACACTTTGATTTCAGTTACAACACAGAATACAAGATTTAGATTAAAATGTAGAAAAAATCCAAAATATTTAATAAATTTCAGTTGGCATTCTCTTGTTTAACAGTGCGATTTAAAACTGCAATTAATCGTGATTAATTTTTGAGTTGTGTGAGTTAACTGCGATTAATTGACAGCCCTAATATAAATATATTACATGTAACTTCTAGAGACTTGAAATAAGCTGTCCACCTTTGTCTGAAATTCCCCACTCTGTTAGCAGCTGTGCATCATATTAGGAAAAGGTTAAGCGACTTCTACTGACTCAGAGGCAGGTGGCTCTTTACCCAACCTGGATATAAAGGAGGTAGGAGTGGCTGTCTGGAGATTGAGGATCTATGGTGTGAGCTGAGTATTCAAGGAACCCAGTGAAAAGATTTGAGCCTAAATCTATATTTAGATACCTAGATAAGCAGCCTGAATTTTTAAAAAAGTGTTGAGTGCCTACAATTCCCATTGACTTTCACTGACCTTTCTCATTTTGATATGTGTTTGCAGGATTGGGCCCTAAATCACATAAAAGACCAGACATACTAGGAGATTGTCTCCACCTATGAATCTAGAGTTTTGGTGTTTTTTTTTCTCTTCCCATAACAATAATGTTATTTCCTATGGACCTTGTGGAAGAAATGGGAGTATTAGGAGGGATTTGCGTGAAGAGAGAGGTGACAATTTAGCAAACTAGGATGGCATGGTCAATTCAAGCTTAGCAAGCAGTATGGAAATCTGATAATCCAATTACGGGGAAAGTGTTGTTCATTAGCCCCTAAATTCTAGTTCTGTTCCACAGGTAAAATCCTAAATATATTCTCTAATTTGTACTGACCTTATATTACCTAGTCCCATGGTTGGCATGGAGACTATGAAAACCCAGATTAATTAACAGGGGTTGTCATTGCCATGGACTTTGAAATCACCCTGAGCAGTCATAATAATTCTTTGTAGTTGTATACTGCCTTTCTTTCAAGGGTCAGCGAATACTTTAAAAAGGTAGATAAGTATTATCAGTATTGAACATATGGGGAAGCTGGGCAAAGAGGACAAGGCCATAAATGTCAAACTTGACACAACTGGGAATAATTTTGCATATATAGGTACCTACATATGTGAATCAATGGGATGTTCAGCACTTTTGGGAATCAGGCTACTTAGTTAGGTGCCTGACAGTAGGTGATATAGTTAAAAAAGGTTTGGTTGAGTGAATTGCCAAAATCACACAGTAAGTGCCAGATTTGGGAATAGAACCAAGCAATCTCCTACTCTTCTCTGACCACCAGACCACACTGCCTCAATTAAGACCAATGTGATTCAAATGATAGCCCTGAAAAGCACTAAGGCTGCTTGGTAAGCAATCAATGGGAGCAACACTGATTTTTCCCCCTCCCCCTCACACCCACCCTGCAGTAAGATGTATCCTGTGGGAGCCACCTCTTTGCTATGGTTCTCATTGCTACTGGTAGCTCTGGGAGTGGGAAGAAGAGGACCCCATAGGACAAAGGTGTTAACTTTATCAAAAGAATCTATTTGTCTATATTATCTATTGACAATATTCAAATTTGTAGAGTTCTTTGGGATAGGGTCAGAAACTTCATCAGTGTTCACAAAGTATTTTATACATTTTGTAGCACTATGTAAATAATTAGCAATACATAATAAAATAGGAAAAGCTAGCAAAGGATTTAGTATTGATCTTCATGATGCAGTGCAGAATCAGTGCCTCTATTCATAGATCACAAATCTCAATTCCAGTTCTGTCAGAATCAAAAAGCTGATTGAACTTCCATTGCTCTAAATGTTTGACCTGATCATCAAACAGTTTCTTACCAATGTAAGCAGAGTCAGGATGAGCTCCACCCTGACATCTGGTGGTGAGGTGTGGCAAGTTGTGGAAAAGAACTTCAGGGGCCGATCTCATTTGCATAGGCACACCCACCCTTCCTAGAATGAGGCCATAGCTGCCCAAATGGTCACTTTGGCTGCTGTGGGATCCCCAGTGTCTCTGTTATTGGGGCAGGAAGAATAAATTGTTATTACCCTGATTATGGGAACTGTGCTTGGAACTGTACTTGGCCTTTTGTTATGATGGAGGGAGTCGCCATCAACTAAGTAGCACTCACTAGGCAAGGGTCATGGGTTCCAAAACTCTGTGAATTGAGAGAGGCTGGGGACAAGTATTAATACTTGGTGGTATGGGCCCCTTGGTGAGGGCCTTACATGCTAATTGCACTTCCTCCTCTCTCCACTGTGGAATATCAGAGCTAGTTTTGATTTCATTAGAAGTCTGGTTACAGGCTGCTGAGCTCACTTTAGGCTAATAGTGCACCAGCACTGAGGCTCCCCTACTACAAGCTGAATTCACCTAAGAGCTGAAATCACTGAGCGTTGTGTTAAGTAGTGGGAGAGCCTGAAGATATATTGTAGAGCAGTTTGTAGGATGGCTGGAGTGCCTTGTGGACAGGCTGGTGGAGCAGTTCATAGGACTGCAGGAGCGGTTTGTGGGCTGCAGAGCGGAGCGGAGCGAAGGAGTTCATGGGGCGGCTGGCGGAGCGGAGCGAAGGCCTATGGAGCTGTGGGGCAGTCAGCTTCAGATCATGTAAAGTGCCTCTTACCCCCCACCCCCATCTCCACCCAGGTTGGGAGGTAAAGCTCTGCAGATAAACTTTCGAACTCTGGGGCTGCCCTGACCAGGGACAGAGACTTTTGGGTCATTGGACTTTTGGGACTTTGGGTGATTTGGGGTTGCTGGACTCAAGAACCAAAGGGAAAGGTCATGCCCCAGTTTGCTTGGGGTGGGTTTTTTGCTCATGGGTTGTGTTATGAATCCTGTTGGTGGTGTTTCCCCAACATAATGCCACATTGTTTCTCTCTGTTATTAAAAGGCTTTTTGCTACACTCAGACTATGTGCTTGCGAGAGGGGAAGTATTGCCTCTTGGAGGCGCCCAGCGGGGGTGGTATATATTTGTCCCAGGTCACTGGGTGGGGTCTCGAGCCGGTTTGCATTGTGTTATTGGAATGGATCCCCTAGATATTGAACCCAGCCCTTGTTGCTGCCAACTCTGACAGGCAGAAGGGTTACACCAATAGAAATGAAAACGTAATTAACCACAATTATTGGCTAATTATTTTCTCCTCGGCTGTTATGGAAGAGTATAGCTCTGTCTTCTGTCATCTGTTCCATTTAGTCCACTACAGATTTAATTATTTCTTTTGTATTTCTTTTTAATAAAAAGCAAGGTTTAATTACCAGGGTAAATCTGTCAGTTATGTAACAGTGCAACTGCAGTGGCATTAAACTGAGCTTTTTGCATGACTATAAAGGGATATGGTCAACTTAAATTGGGCAAAATTTCTATTTTGTGAAAAAAAGATTTTATAGAAACTAAGGCCCATGGAAATGCATCCACAATTGGTTTCAAAAATTTCAGTGCAATGTTTTCAAACCAATAGACATTTGCCTACAATGTTTGAAACCAGCACAGTGCAAAGATGAGCACCTGGAAATGAAATAGACTGAATTAGTTTTCACTGTCCAAGCAAAGACAAAAAGAACATGAACAATGAAAAGCAAGTTGGATTTTTAAGGTGCTATTAGCAGAGCTGGTCAGGAACTTTCTAAGGAAATATAATTATTTCAATTTTCTAGTCTAATCTGGGACTTAAAAATGGTATGGAAATTTTGATTATTTTTACTCAGCTCTAGCTTTATAACACTGGTAAATAAGTGTTTGTTTACAACATAGGATTTTTAAATTTGATTATATCCTTTTAAGGACTTGTCTACACTTACTGGGGGATGGACAAGTGGTGATCGATGCATCGGCCGTCAATTTAGTGGGTCTAGTGAAGACCCACAGGTCGCTCTCCCGTTGACTCCTGTATTCCACCAGATGGAGAAGAGTAGTGGGAGTTGACAGGAGAGCATCTCCCGTCGACTTTGCATAGTGTGGACCTCGCAGTAAGTAGATCTAAGCTACGTCGATTTGAGTTACGCTATTCACGTAACTCAAATTGCGTATCTTAGATCAAATTTCCCCTGTAGTGTAGATAAAGCCTCAGGGGGTTTTCTTATCTTAATTTTTCAGTATATTAATTTCAAATTCTGAAACTGCATTGATAGCAGAGGAGACTTTTCAGAGCCTGCTGCTGCAGTTTGAGGAGCTAGGTAAACCACTATGCTCCTGCACACTCCCACACACGACTTTCTTCCTCCCTTTTCTTTGGCTCCTCCTGATCTGACCTATGCAGCTCTACAATCTTTGCAAAATTTCCATGAGCCCCACTGCTTGTGATGGAACCTTGTAACATGGGACAACTATTCAAAGAATAGACACATTGCTGCTTCAGAAGAACACATTTTTTCCTAGCCTTTCTGTAAAGTCTCTTTACGGTTGCTGATGGTTTTTATAATCTTATTTAATCAGTTCATTATCCAGCAATACAAAGTCACTTGAGTCATCTTTTCTCCAACAGTCTCTAAGCTTGGTTCAACAGCAGCAGGATGAAAAAGCTGCATGAATCTTTAATCTCTGTATCATTATCTGTTATCTTTTTATTTTTTCTCCAGTTTTGAGCTAGAATCGCTTGTCTAATCAAGCTGTTAACAAGTCTGACATACTTTGGCATGGTTAACTTGAAGATTTTGTACTTCACATTGGGTTTTAAACATATACATTAAATGCGTCACCTGGACTTTGATAGCTCAGATTGTTCATCACCTGTTTACGTTTATGATTAATCAATACTTGTTTGCTTCAAATCAGAGTATGCATGGGATTTTCAAAAGCTCTCAGCATTGGTCTATCTCTGTTCTCAGTGAAATAAATGGGAGTGTTATTACTGACTGCAATGGGAGTTGAATTAGGCCAACACAGAGTTTCAAGATTTTTCAATTTTTTTGCAAATAAAACAAAAGTATAAAACTCTTTCTAAAGACTCAGAATTGACTTAACCCTTGTCTAAAGCAGTTTCTTATTCTCAAAGTCTTTCTTCTGTAGTTGCTGGTTTTCAGTCAGTCCAGGATCCATTCCTTTACAAATCATCCCCCACCACCAACAGCGTTCCTCAGAGAAATGGATAAGGGCTTTGTTAGATAACTAGATTGAATACTGGACACTGTAAAATCAATTATTTCTTAGTAGATTTACTTATAAAATTGTTTTGCTGAATTTGGGTAGCTGGGTTCCCCGTCCTTATTTGTATTTGCTTGGCAACTTTTCCGTCGAAGTTCAGGCATTCTGACTACTTCCAATTTGAAATATTTCTGGTGGTTTTGCTCTCAGAAACAATTGTAGCTTTCATCTGATTTAATGTACTGCAGTGAATTAAGTGTCCTTTTCATAAGAGGCTAGCTTCTGTTGCTGAAACACCTGACCTTTGCAGTGTTTTGGACAGATGGTCTACCATGGCTAGGACTTTTTGACCTAGTTCAATACCAAAGAAGTTTAAAGAAAAGGAGTACTTGTGGCACCTTAGAGACTAACCAATTTATTTGAGCATAAGCTTTCGTGAGCTACAGCTCACTTCATCGGATGCATACGGATACATCCGATGAAGTGAGCTGTAGCTCACGAAAGCTTATGCTCAGATAAATTGGTTAGTCTCTAAGGTGCCACAAGTACTCCTTTTCTTTTTGCGAATACAGACTAACACGGCTGTTACTCTGAAAGAAGTTTAAACTTTTCAATCTGAGCTGCCATACCACTAATTCAAGCTCTCATTTCAGGATCTTTCGTTGCATCCTTCACAAACTCCCAAGTTGCACATAGAGGAAGGTAGTTCTTAGAAATTTAAACCAGTGCTTCTGCATAGAGAGCTCATCTTGTTCGATCAAGGGCTTGGATGCCTGGTGATGTACTGAACACTTCATATTTTATACCTGAAATTTAGCATTTTGTGTGAGACATTTTTAAATTAGTTTTGTGATTTTTGTAAACAGCTTTAAGATACTAAGATGTTTTAGGATACTATTATTTTTTACTAGTGTCCTGGCATGCCAAATATATATACTTATTGCTATATATATATATATACACACACACTTATTGCCTAATACTAAGCCTGCCATATTTAGCAGTACCATCATAAGTGTCCATGACAGTTATTTATCCCCAGATGTATATGTACAGTAAAACCTGTGTTGGAGACCACCTCTGAGAGAGGCTACCTGTCCTGAGGCAGTACTTGTAGAGGCTATAGAATACCACTGCTCTCTGGTGTGCAAACCTTTGAAGAGAGACCTCTTCTTACAAGCGGCCATTTTTGCAACTCCCATGAGTGGTCACTCTTGGCAGGTTTTACTGTAATAGTTGAATTGGTAATTATAGATATGTTATCTGTGTGGATGTACATGCTACATTGTACAATCCAATGAAGTCTTCATGAATATTCATGTCATCATCCATCTATCACAAGGGCAAAACCTCTTGCTCTTTGTTAAAGGAGCCGGTTTCATCCATCCTAACTCTGTACCACTTTCCAGAATTTTTTTCAAAAATGTCCTTCATGATTTCAAGAGCTGGGATTTCTATTATCTCATTTTGAATACCTGTACTTGTAAATTTGTCTTGATTCTCTTTTAAGCCATTTTGAAATATTAGGATCATATTCTGTCTGCAAGCAGAGCAGTTGAATGAAGTTGCAGTCAACCTCTCAATTTAAAGATGTAATTTCCATTGGTTCAGTATAATGTCCTCTGTAAGATCTTTGTCTGGCAAGATAACATAACTACTTAGTATTTTCATTAGGATCTTCCAGTTTTCTTCTTTCTTCTTCTTAGCTTACTAAAAACTGTCATCAACGTTCTTTGTGGTCTTTTAAAGAATATAATGTGTGGTGACATGGAGAGATTGGTGCTTCTCAGATTTATCTCAAGCCACTTATCAACTGAGGAATCCAGACTGTGTGAACGCTTTATCTGTGTACGTAGTCCAAAGTAATTTGCACCTAAAAGCTGTACAACAGTAGAAACAAAATATGCTGTCTCTAAATACAGCATAACAAAGCCACTGAAAATCATCATCAAACCAGGTTAAAGTTATACCAGCCTTGTTTTGTTGTGCACAGGGAAAGACTTAAGTCATGGTTGATGAGGTGACCCAGATACGTTAAAGGTACCAGGGAACTGGAATTAGGTTCCTCTTATAGGCTACGGCAGAGATGGCTCAGTACTACAACCCACAGCTGATGATACATTTGTTGTTGGAAATGTACTTTCCTTCATTTTATACAGCCATGTTTTAAGTGCTCTCATTTCATTTTAGCACCTTGAAGAATATAGATTGTTTTGGTACTTTACTCATTGCTAATAATTTAGTAAGAATGGTTTAGGATTGCAGAATTAAACACACACACAATACTCTGGCAAATTGAAATATTTAGATGGCCTCTTTTTTCCTATTGTCAAGGTTCCTCCCCCACTCTGAACTCTAGGGTACAGATGTGGGGACCTGCATGAAAAACCTCCTAAGCTTATCTTTACCAGCTTAGGTCAAAACTTCCCCAAGGTACAAAATATTACCCCCGTTGTCCTTGGACTGGCTGCTACCACCACCAAACTAATACTGGTTACTGGGGAAGAGCTGTTTGGACGCGTCTTTCCCCCCAAAATACTTCCCAAAACCTTGCACCCCACTTCCTGGACAAGGTTTGGTAAAAAGCCTCACCAATTCGCCTAGGTGACTACAGACCCAGACCCTTGGATCTTAAGAACAATGAACAATCCTCCCAACACTTGCACCCCCCCTTTCCTGGGAAATGTTGGATAAAAAGCCTCACCAATTTGCATAGGTGACCACAGACCCAAACCCTTGGATCTGAGAACAATGAAAAAGCATTTCAGTTTTCTTACAAGAAGACTTTTACTAAAAATAGAAGTAAATAGAAATGAAGAAATCCACCCTGTAAAATCAGGATGGTAGATACCTTACAGGGCAATTAGATTCAAAAACATAGAGAACCCCTCTAGGCAAAACCTTAAGTTACAAAAAAGATACACAGACAGAAATAGTTATTCTATTCAGCACAATTCTTTTCTCAGCCATTTAAAGAAATCATAATCTAACGCGTACCTAGCTAGATTACTTACTAAAAGTTCTAAGACTCCATTCCTGGTCTATCCCCGGCAAAGACAGAATATAGACAGACACACAGACCCTTTGTTTCTCTCCCTCCTCCCAGCTTTTGAAAGTATCTTGTCTCCTCATTGGTCATTTTGGTCAGGTGCCAGCAAGGTTACCTTTAGCTTCTTAACCCTTTACAGGTGAGAGGAGCTTTCCCCTGGCCAGGAGGGATTTCAAAGGGCTTTACCCTTCCCTTTATATTTATGACACCTATAATGAATGAGGTGACTATATAAAGTAGAAGAATGAAGAAAGGGAATGGCTTACACCTGATCAGTTGATTACACTAGATAAAAATTGCTTTTATAAGCCTCTGTGTTCTTCTCTTTGTCTCACCCTTTGACAAAGAAAAGACTACGAATACAATGGGAGCTGGAGGCCATTTGACCTCCCCAGGCATGATGTGACTGAGGTTAGACTCTGCAAAAAGACAGCTAAAGAATCACGGGCTTCATGATATCTATCTTCCCCCTCCTTTTGTGAACACACTACTTGGAACTCACGCAGGGGTGAGAAAGAAGAGAAGAGCTAATCAGGAATCTCTAGGAGTCAACCCTTAGAGGAGTGGTAGTTGAGGTGAACCTCACACATGCACACAGAATTTCCCTTTACAAGAAGAAGAGCCCCTACTTGTTGAGCCATTTATCAGTCAGGGAAGAAAAGAACCAGAGCCTGTTGTTGCAGCAAAGACCTTCAACCCAGCTCTGGCTACCAAGAGCCAGCTGATACCCCAAAGGAAAGAGAGGGACCCCAAGCTACCAAGACCTCCTGAGGACTGTAGGACTCCAAGGAGGAATAAAACAAACTATGAGTTATCAGAGGCCTGTCTCTTGTACAGTAATTAGATAGTGGGGAAAATGCTATTCAACAGCTATATGTTTGATTAAGTTTTCATTCAAAACCCACACTGAATAGGAAAAGTTGTCTACACCCCTGGTCAAACTGGAGGGCTAGACTGTTTTTCATTAGTCCACTCAGAGGAATGACTCTCTTGCCTCCCCTTATGGACCTAGATAAAGACCAGCATTTCACATCGTTCACCCCCTCTCTTTGCAAGACTGATACTTTCTTCCCTACTGAAAGGGGACCAGTGTATTCCAGTTGCTATAGCTTAGTCCTTTACTTGCATTCTGCTGACTGGTTTATACAAGAAAGGCAAGATTGTGCTTGCCTGAGGGCTAAATGCCACAATTTCCCTGTGCAAGGGAAGATGCACACTGTGTTTACACCAGCTGTGAGGCTAGCACAGATTGCTACTTCCACAGTCTAGCTCCCCACTTGGGACAGTGTGAAGTGGGTGAAAGCCCACAATTTATTTCTTTTGCGTGCCATTTTCCCAGGCACAAGCTCTCCCTGTACTCTGCAGGGCACACACTCTGCTACTGTGAACAGACTTTGCATACAATCAGGCCTGAGTGTTAGATTGTAAATTCCTTTGGGCAGGGACCTGTCAGCCCTCAATTAATAGCTGATATTCAGGCCCATTTGTACATATTTGTCAGCTGAGATGGCAATTTGAATCACACTGCCTGAGATAACTTTGGAAACTTAACCTGCAGCTCACAGCGGGGTGAACACAAATAAAGGTATGTGTTTGTCAGGAGAACACAAATCCAATTACTTAGAGAATTAAAGCTTTTTATTTTTTGTGGGGGGAAAATAACAAATATTCTTGCAGTACATTTTAATATAAAAATTCTTATTCTGATATTATAATATACAAAGTGAAATTAGTGTAGTATAGGGAAACAGCTGAAAAAGCCTTCAGAACTTCTGGTTAATCCAGGAGCAAGGTAGCTAGCCTAGCTGAAGGAACATTACAAGGAAGCTCTTAGATCTGAGCTTACTGATGTTTTGGACAATGTAAGCACTGTGGTTACAGCTTTTGTACTTCACAGCCTATTATACTAAAGCTAAGGCTCAACTGATGCTCTTACATGTTGGTGCATTAACTACTGCTATATTATGAATTCACATTTGAAATAATGGGCTTGACTGTCTTGTGGAGACTTTCCACTGAAAGCAGAGGAAAAACTGTGACCTCTTTCATATTCACAAAGTAAATGTGATCCGTTTCTCACTGCCAATTAGCTTTTTGGTGCAAAAGTTCTAACAGAACCAAAAGGCAGATGATATCAGTTTTAATGCTTCAATAAATTCATTCAACTTTTTTAACTTTACTTAACTCTTATGCTAACAGAGTACACTTTCACTGCTGAATCCAAGGACTTGATGTACAAACTGTGTTAAAATTAAAGTTGCATATCTCTGCTTCAAATGTACTGAATTTAAAATATACTTTACCCATTAATTTGGTCTATAATCTAAAATACAATGCAGTAAGCATTGCATTTAACCACGCTAAAAAGTTAAATGTTAGGGTGAGAGAGACAGAGCTATGTAAAAACACTTGAGTAGAATGTGTTTTCCAAAGTCAAAGAGCTAATGATTAGCGCTGCGTGAGCTCTGGGATGTTCAATTTTCAATAGACTGGAAGTGAACCAATCCCTGCTGGATAAACTCCAACCTTCAAGGCACACAGTACTAATCATTAGCCCTTTGACTTTCAAAAACACATTCTGCTCCACCATTTTTACATAACACTGCCTCTCTGACCCTAACATTTAACCTTGTCTACTCCCCTACAGGAACATTCTAGCAGTCTTGTTAGCAGTCCCCACCCTTCATAAGCCCTTGCATTCCCCTTTACTCACATTAGGTTTCTTATAGGAGACCCAATGCCCTGTCTCCTCTCCCCTGGGCCTTTTTACTGAACAGGCTGCATGCAGTAGCAGGCCACCCTAAGAAGTCATCGGGGTGAAAGTAGAGGCTATAAAAAGCATTAAAACTAATACCATCTGCTTTTTGATTCTGAAACTTCAGAACTTTTGCACCAAAAAGCTAATTGGCAGTCAGAAATGGATCATGTTTATTTTGTGAATATGAAAGAGATAAAATTGCCATATAATACAGGGTTCAGTAGAAGCACAAAAACACTTTTTACACACACACATAGTAGCACCGACTTAGTAACTAAACTCAGTGGTAGTGAATCCCCCTAATGCAGACTGGAAAAATTGTCATAAAAATGTATTAGCCTATTAAAAGGTCTGTTGCCTTTGTCAGTAATTTTTAATGACAAGTTTGCAAGTTTGCATTACATTACTTTCCTCCAGAGCTGTTGCTGCAGACCTGGATTGTAGAGAGATTAGATAAAGAGGGCTGGTGCTGGCATCTGGTGACGAAGTGAGTGAGAGGCTAGACTGATAGTGTTGACTACTAGAAAGAGGACCCAGTTTTTCATGCAGGGGTGATCCCAAAAAATGCTCAGTCCCAAATTTCCTAAAACCACATACTTTGTAACAAACAGCCCTCTCCCAGACCACTTAGAGAGAGAGACTGAGGTTCATTTATTCCTTTAAAGGTACAATTTTACCCAGAAGCTTGCCACATTAACTGGAGTTTAACATTCACTTTAAATCAAACAACAGTACTCGATTGGTTTAGAGTAAAAGTAAAACAAGTTTATTAGCAAAAGAAGACAGGATTTTAAGTGAATTCAAGTATAAAGGGCAGAGTTAGAAATAGTTACAAGCAAATAAAAGTGAAAAATGATTTCTAGAGGCTAAGACTTAACAAAACAAGCTACAGCCTTTGTTCAAGGTGGTTTCCTTACCAATACACCTTCCAGCAAGAAGGCTGACCATCCCTCTGGTCAGGCTCTCCCACAAAGTCCTGAGTGTTTGGTTCCTTTATCATCTTAGGTGAAAGATAACTTGGGGTTCTTTCCCCCTCTCTTTTATAGTCTTGTCCAGTGGTTCCAAACTTGTTCCGCCGCTTGTGCAGGGAAAGCCCCTGCTGGGCTGGGCCAGTTTGTTTACCTGCCGCGTCCGCAGGTTCGGTCGATCACGGCTCCCTGTGGCCGCGGTTCGCTGATCCAGGCCAATGGGAGCTGCTGGAAGCGGTGGCCAGTACATCCCTTGGCCCGCGCCGCTTCCCGCAGCCCCGATTGGCCTGGATCAGTGAATCACGGCCAATGAGAGCCACGATCGGCCAAACCTGCCGACGCGGCAGGTAAACCGGCCTGGCCTGCCAGGGGCTTTCCCTGCACAAGTGGTGGAACAAGTTTGGGGACCACTGGTCTAGTGAACCTTTGAAATGGATTCTTCTGAAAATTACCTCCCTTCCAAAGAGAGAGTTTATTCAAGATGTACGGAAGGCAACTTGAAGTCTCCTGGTGAAGGAAGTTTCATGCTGGTTTCTTCCCCTGCTGGTGTTTGCTAAAATGTAAATTGATCTGTTTCCTGCAATCTCCTCTCTCCTCCTTCCCCTTATTAGCTTGATGGTCCTGTTTACCTTCTATGTAAATTGCATTCCCATTGTTTTTTACTGTACCTTGAAATATCTTCCAAGTTGCAGAATCACATTCCTTTAACTAGAATGGGGTAACTTTCGCTCTGCCTGGCAGACACACTTTAATAACACAATTTCCAAAGTGTTTGTAATTTTGAATTTGTCCTCTATACATATATCACACAATAGTGATAATGATCAGCAAGTTACTAGCTTTCAATTGGTATCTTACATGACGCCTTCTAGATACAAGTTATGACCTTAGTGAGTTGGAGTACACTCAACTGATGAGGCCAGCAGAAACTGACTACCAGATACCCTTGCCTTCTTGCATTGGGTTGCAGTTATGGTCACAGGAAACTGGTTCCAAATATTTCCACCCAGTACCGACTTCACTGGTCACAGGAAACTGGTTCCAAATATTTCCACCCAATACCTACTTCACTGGAAACTTTCACAAGCAGATACTCTACATGCCAATTACTGAATACACATCTCCACATACAAGGAATCATTCTTCCAGATCTCATTTTCAATTGATTGACAGAACATTCCTTTAATATAAAACAGATTAAATCCATTAAATCATCCTACAAAAGCTGCCATCAAAGCAGATCAAAGGCTTTATCTAGATCACAGGCCCTGGTTTTCATGGGGGACTTCAATCACCCTGATATTTGCTGGGAGAGCAATACAGCAGTGCACCGATAATCCAGGAAGTTTTTGGAAAGTGTAGGGGACAATTTCCTGGTGCAAGTGCTGGAGGAACCAACTAGGGGCAGAGCTCTTCTTGACCTGCTGCTCACAAACTGGGAAGAATTAGGAGGGGAAGAAAAAGTGGATGGGAACCTGGGAGGCAGTGACCATGAGATGGTCGAGTTCAGGATCCTGACACAAGGAAGAAAGGAGAGCAGCAGAATACGGACCCTGGACTTCAGAAAAGCAGACTTTGACTCCCTCAGGGAACTGATGGGCTGGATCCCCTGGGAGAATAACATGAGGGGGAAAGGAGTCCAGGAGAGCTGGCTGTATTTTAAAGAATCCTTATTGAGGTTACAGGGACAAAGCATCCCGATGTGTAGAAAGAATAGTAAATATGGCAGGTGACCAGCTTGGCTTAACAGTGAAATCCTTGCTGATCTTAAACACAAAAAAGAAGCTTACAAGAAGTGGAAGATTGGACAAATGACCAGGGAGGAGTATAAAAATATTTCTCAGGCATGCAGGAGTGAAATCAGGAAGGCCAAATCACTTCGAGTTGCAGCTAGCAAGGGATGTTAAGAATAACAAGAAGGGTTTCTACAGGTATGTTAGCAACAAGAAGAAGGTCAAGGAAAGTGTGGGCCCCTTACTGAATGAGGGAGGCAATCTAGTGACAGAGGATGTGGAAAAAGCTAATGTACTCAGTGCTTTTTTTTGCCTCTGTCATCATAAACAAGCTCAGCTCCCAGACTACTGCACTGGGCAGCACAGTATGGGGAAGAGATGACCAGCCCTCTGTGGAGAAAGAAGTGGTTTGGGACTATTTAGAAAAGCTGGACGAGCACAAGTCCATGGGGCCAGATGCACTGGATCCACGGGTGCTAAAGGAGTTGGCGGATGTGATTGCAGAGCCATTGGCCGTTATCTTTGAAAACTCATGGTGATCGGGGGAGGTCCCAGATGACTGGAAAAACTCTAATATAGTGCCCATCTTTAAAAAAGGGAAGAAGGAGGATCCGGGGAACTACAGGCCACTCAGCCTCACCTCAGTCCCTGGAAAAATCATGAAGCAGGTCTTCAAGGAATCAATTTTGAAGCACTTGAGAGGAAAGTGATCAGGAACAGTCAGCATGGATTCACCAAGGGCAAGTCATGCCTGACCAACCTAATTGCCTTCTCTGATGAGATAACTGGCTCTGTGGATAAGGGGAAAGCAGTGGATGCGTTATTCATTTACAATATTCATTTTGATACGGTCTCCAACAGTATTCTTGCCAGCAAGTTAAAGAAGTATGGGCTGGATGAATGGACTATAAGGTGGACAGAAAGCTGGCTAGATGATCAGGCTCAACGGGTAGTGATCAATGGTTCCATGTCTAGTGGGCAACCAGTATCAAGTGGAGTGCCCCAAGGGTCAGTTGTCGGGCCGGTTTTGTTCAATATCTTTATTAATGATCTGGAGGATTGCACCCTCAGCAAGTTTGCAGATGACACTAAACTGGGAGAAGTGGTAGATATGCTGGAGGGTAGGGAAAGGATACAGATGGCCCTAGACAAATTAGAGGATTGGGCCAAAAGAAATCTGATGAGGTTCAACAAGGACAAGTGCAGAGTCCTGCACTTAGGATGGAAGAATCCCATGCACTGCTACAGACTAGGGACCAAATGGCTAGGTAGCAGTTCTGCAGAAAAGGACCTAGGAGTTGCAGTGGACGAGAAGCTGGATATGAGTCAACAGTGTGCCCTTATTGCCAAGAAGGCTAACGGCATTTTGGGCTGTATAAGTAGGAGCATTGCCAGAAGATCTAGGGATCATTCCCCTCTATTTGGCATTGGTGAGGCCTCATCTGGAATATTGTGTCCAGTTCCACTACAAGAAGGATGTGGAAAAATTGGAAAGAGTCCAGCGGAGGGCAAAAAAAATGGTTAGGGGGCTGGAGCACATGACTTATGGGGAGAGGCTGAGGGGACTGGGATTATTTGGTCTGCAGAAGAGAAGAATGAGGGGGGATTTGATAGCTGCTTTCAACTACCTGAAAGGGGGTTCCAAAGAGGATGGAGCTAGACTGTTCTCAGTGGCACCAGATGACAGAACAAGGAGTAATGGTCTCAAGTTGCAGTGGGGGAGGTTGGATATTAGGAAAATCTTTTTCACTTAGAGGGTGGTGAAGCACTGGAATGGGTTACCTAGGGAGGTGGTGGAATTTCCTTCCTTAGAGGTTTTTAAGGTCAGGCTTGACAAAACCCTGGCTGGGATGATTTAGTTGGGGATTGGTCCTGCTTTGGGCAGGGGGTTGGGCTAGATGACCTCCCTTCCAACCCTGATATTCTATGATTCTGTGATTTATCAACACCTCAAAATGTTACCAGAGTAGGAACCCTGACTTTCAACCCATCTGCTACTGGAACAAATGTATGTATTCTAAAAGAACTAACATGCACCCCTAAAGTTTCAATTTCCAGACTACTACTTTTGGTGCTCTAGCAGGGTAAAGCAACCTCCATATGAGAGAATTAAATACCTTCTTATGCAGACACTATCATTAAGCATCACATTAGCCCCTTTGGCCACAGCCTCACACTGGGAGCTCATGTTCAGCTGATTATCTGCCAAGTTCTTTTAAGAATCACTGCTTCCCAGATAGTCTGCCACCATGTAAGTATGGCCTACATTCTTTGTTCCTAGGTGTAAAATTTTAAATCTGGTGATACTGAAATAGATATTGTTTGCTTGAGATCAGCTTATTAACCAATTCTGATTGCTCTGTATCAGTGACTTGTCCTCTTCATTATTTACCACTCCCCCAATTTTTGTACCACCTGCAAACTTTATTAGTTATGCTTTTATATTTTATTCAGGGTCATTGGTAAAAAATGTTAAATAGCATAGGGCCAAGAACAGATCTCTGCAGGACCCCACCAGAAATACACTCATTCAATGATGGTTGCCTATATATAGTTACCTTTTGAGACCTATCAATTGGCCAGTTTTTAATCCATTTAATGTGTATCATGTTGATTTATTTTTATCATTCTAGTTTAGTCACCAAAATGTTGTGCAGTACCAAGTCAAATGCCTTATGGAAGTCTAATTATATTACGTACGTCAACACCATAGACTGAAATAAGACTGTTGCATAAAAGCTTGTAGCCACACAATCTTGGTCTATAATTGCATCAGATCACATGGTATAAGAAAGATTAGATTGGTTTAAATCTATGAGCTCTGCTTATGATGGTGATAATATATTTTGATGTCAGATAACAAACTTACAAATCCTCTGTAAGAGACCATGCTTTCCTGCTCTCTTTGATTCAGCAGCTGGTTTTTTTGGATTTTTTTTGTTTCTCTATTCTCTCCTCTTTCCTCTGACATTGTCCTCAGTCCAGCTGCTGTTGTTTAATGAGAGACTTTTTCAAAGACATAGGTTACATATCATGTGAACATAGCCACATTCTGGTTCATTCTGATTTTCTCTGGTAGGGAGTTCCATAGCCAATGCTCTTCTGCCATCAGCTCAGTGTTTGCAGCTCTCAAAAACCTTACCCTGGGCTCCAGGCACCTTAGCATTCTGATTGAATGCAGCTCTGGAGAGGGTGTATGTAGAGGTGGCTTCTGTCATAGCCCAAGAAGAGCTTCGTAAATCCTTTGAATTTTATCCAGGATCAAATGGGGAGCTAGTGAAGTGTGTGGAATACTCTTCCTCTTACTTGCTTGGTAGAGGGACTATCGCAGGTTGAGCAAGCTGGAGTGCTGCTGGAGATGGTGAAATTGATTTAGGTGGCATTGTCCCTCTGAAGCAGTACTGCACTAGTGCGTTCATGAGATGTCAGGAGGGGGTCATAGGGAGGTGGGGCAGCTACATTCATCTCTTTGCTCTAGCCTTTCCAGGTAACTGGTAAAGCTGCAGAGTGTATGGTGTTCTTTCTCTAACCAAGATCTTGAATGTCGTATTTAAAGCCATGTAAGGTGAAAAAAAAATGATGGTAATAATTAATAGGGTTGCTCTCTTTCAAATGAGATGTAAAACAGATCGTGATCATTAGAGACCCTATGGCTCTGACTACAGGAATATTGCAATATCACTTTTCCTTGTTCGCTTAGAGAGCTAGCAGGAAAAGTCACCTGTTTTTTGTCTATTTGTTAGCCAGCCAGAGTCTCAGGATTATATAAAAGAATATCTGAGCTATGATTTAATGCTAATCCTAAAGGTGATAAAATCTTGTTTGCTAGATGGAGAGGAACTCAACTGAATTATATTTTAAATTTAGCATTCATTGTAAAAGACTAAACGGATCTGGCTCCATATGTTCCTTTGTACTTAGAAACTTACATGTAAACATCACATTTAAGGGTTGATACAGATACATTATTTGTGTACTCAGCAAGCACATGTGGACTGAGAAAAACAAACTCAATAAGAGCATGAATAAAATACATGATGAAACAGGTAGGTATTGATGTAAAACAGTTTGGTGCTCACGCCAGGATTTCTCTTATTAAGGCAGTCGGCAAAGAGAAATATATTTCTTTCATTTTCCTACAGCTCAACAATGGAATAGAAAATGAGCTTTGACAGAGTATTAGAGGTACCCAACAAAATTTATCAGTGATATGTATAAGCTGCTACTCCACAGACCAGCACTAGAAATTATGATAATATGTATCATATATTGTGGATACAGAATAATGAATTTTAAAAATTGATAAGAAATTCTTAATAGTGAATGCTTAAATGATCACCTGATCATAAGGTTAATTAGCACTACTGAACAGTTCAGCAACTAAGTTATTTCATCCCAATCATAAACAAAAATATAGAACAATGCACCAAACAGCTCAACACTGTTTTTCCTTCAGTCTGTCTTTTGTGACTTTCTTCCTCTATATCCCATTTTTCCAGGCTTTCCTCAATCTCTGCTGATCAAAATTTTTCTTACAAGAGTCTTCCTACCTGATGACTTGATTTCCTTTGCTTGACTTTCTCTTCCTTTTCCTTCCTAATATGTCTCATTTCCAGACCTCCAATGCACTACTCAGTCTGTTTTTGTCTTACTGCTCCAATACCATAAGTGTACATCATCTTTTTAATGCAATTTTGTTTAGGCACCAAGAACAACAAGTTGTTGTAATGTAGTAAAAATATTGTACTGCTAGAAATCATGCTGGTATTTATAAAAGAACAAACACTTTTTTCTTACCCATACAATGTTGCATGCTCCCTCTCCCTGTTTTGCTGAATTAGGCTCTCTGGCCTCTGGCAACACACACAAACAAGTAGGTGATGCACCAGCCGTGGAATCACTGAGTCTGTAAACAGCTCTCTATGAGAATAATCAACAAGGAAATCACCCAGCACTCAAGTGCAACTCCCCTCTGGAAAGTACACCCAAAATAATATTGTCTTCACTGTAGAGAAATCTATACAACGTAAGCTCATAAATTCGCCCCTCCTTCAATGGGGGAATGGAGGAAGATATGCACAACTTCTTGCCCCTCCCCCCATTAGAAATTGCACAAATTAGCTTTAATAATAAACAAAACAATTTTGTTAACTATAAAAGGCAGATTTTAAGTGATAATAAGGGATAGCAAACAGAACAGAAGAAGCTACTAGATCGCATGCCCTGGTTCTCATGGGTGACTTTAATTTTCCTGATATCTGCTGGGAGAGCAATACAGCGGTGCATAGACAATCCAGGAAGTTTTTGGAAAGCTTAGGGGACAATTTCCTGGTGCAAGTGCTAGAGGAGCCAACTAGGGGGGGAGCTTTTCTTGACCTGCTGCTCACAAACCAGGAAGAATTAGTGGGGGAAGCAAAAGTGGATGGGAATCTGGGAGGCAATGACCATGAGTTGGTTGAGTTCAGGATCCTGACACAGGGAAGAAAGGTAAGCAGCAGGATATGGACCCTGGACTTCAGGAAAGCAGACTTCGACTCCCTCAGGGAACAGATGGGTAGGATCCCCTGGGGGACTAACATGAAGGGGAAAGGAGTCCAGGAGAGCTGGCTGTATTTCAAGGAATCCCTGTTGAGGTTACAGGGACAAACCATCCCGATGTGTCGAAAGAATAGTAAATATGGCAGGCGACCAGCTTGGCTTAACGGTGAAATCCTAGCGGATCTTAAACATAAAAAAGAAGCTTACAAGAAGTGGAAGGTTGAACATATGACCAGGGAAGAGTATAAAAATATTGCTCGGGCATGTAGGAATGAAATCAGGAGGGCCAAATCGCACCTGGAGCTGCAGCTAGCGAGAGATGTCAAGAGTAACAAGAAGGGTTTCTTCAGGTATGTTGGCAACAAGAAGAAAGTCAACGAAAGTGTGGGCCCCTTACTGGATGAGGGAGGCAACCTAGTGACAGAGGATGTGGAAAAAGCTAATGTACTCAATGCTTTTTTTGCCTCTGTCTTCACGAACAAGGTCAGCTCCCAGACTGCTGCACTGGGCATCACAACATGGGGAATAGATGGCCAGCCCTCTGTGGAGAAAGAGGTGGTTAGGGACTATTTAGAAAAGCTGGACATGCACAAGTCCATGGGGCCGGACGAGTTGCATCCGAGAGTGCTAAAGGAATTGGCGGCTGTGATTGCAGAGCCATTGGCCATTATCTTTGAAAACTCGTGGCGAACGGGGAAAGTCCCGGATGACTGAAAAAAGGCTAATGTAGTGCCAATCTTTAAAAAAGGGAAGAAGGAGGATCCTGGGAACTACAGGCCAGTCAGCCTCACCTCAGTCCCCGGAAAAATCATGGAGCAGGTCCTCAAAGAATCAATCCTGAAGCACTTACATGAGAGGAAAGTGATCAGGAACAGTCAGCATGGATTCACCAAGGGAAGGTCATGCCTGACTAATCTAATTGCCTTCTATGATGAGATTACTGGTTCTGTGGATGAAGGGAAAGCAGTGGATGTATTGTTTCTTGACTTTAGCAAAGCTTTTGACACAGTCTCCCACCGTATTCTTGTCAGCAAGTTAAAGAAGTACGGGCTGGATGAATGTACTATAAGGTGGGTAGAAAGTTGGTTAGATTGTCGGGCTCAACAGGTAGTGATCAATGGCTCCATGTCTAGTTGGCAGCCGGTGTCAAGTGGAGTGCCCCAGGGGTCGGTCCTGGGGCCGGTTTTGTTCAATATCTTCATAAATGATCTGGAGGATGGTGTGGATTGCACTCTCAGCAAATTTGCGGATGATACTAAACTGGGAGGAGTGGTAGATACGCTGGAGGGCAGGGATAGGATACAGAGGGCCCTAGACAAATTGGAGGATTGGGCTAAAAGAAATCTGATGAGGTTCAATAAGGATAAGTGCAGGGTCCTGCACTTAGGACAGAAGAACCCAATGCACAGCTACAGACTAGGGACCGAATGGCTAGGCAGCAGTTCTGCGGAAAAGGACCTAGGGGTGACAGTGGACGAGAAGCTGGATATGAGTCAGCAGTGTGCCCTTGTTGCCAAGAAGGCCAATGGCATTTTGGGATGTATAAGTAGGGGCATAGCGAGCAGATTGAGGGACGTGATCGTCCCCCTCTATTTGACATTGGTGAGGCCTCATCTGGAGTACCGTGTCCAGTTTTGGGCCCCACACTACAAGAAGGATGTGGATAAATTGGAGAGAGTCCAGCGAAGGGCAACAAAAATGATTAGGTGTCTGGAACACATAACTTATGAGGAGAGGCTGAGGGAACTGGGATTGTTTAGCCTGCAGAAGAGAAGAATGAGGGGGGATTTGATAGATGCTTTCAACTACCTGAGAGGTGGTTCCAGAGAGGATCGTTCTAGACTATTCTCAGTGGTAGAAGAGGACAGGACAAGGAGTAATGGTCTCAAGTTGCAGTGGGGGAGGTTTAGGTTGGATATTAGGAAAAACTTTTTCACTAGGAGGGTGGTGAAACACTGGAATGCGTTACCTAGGGAGGTGGTAGAATCGCCTTCCTTAGAAGTTTTTAAGGTCAGGCTTGACAAAGCCCTGGCTGGGATGATTTAATTGGGGATTGGTCCTGCTTTGAGCAGGGGGTTGGACTAGATGACCTCCTGAGGTCCCTTCCAACCCTGATATTCTATGTTCCTTGCCCTGCAACAGGTGTGCTTGTACTGGGACATTTTCATTAATGCAGGTATCATGGTGAAATCCTGTCCCTCTATACTAGATCCACTGGAGTGGGAGAATCACTAACTGATACTGTGGATCTGCACTAGACGCTTCTCTCTTTCGACAGCCATGAATCCAAGGGAAATTGCACAAAATTCTTCTCCAGGGTGGAAACAAATGTTCCCTATTTCTGTTCGGAACCTTTCTGTTTCCAAAGACAACAGGGAGTGGGCAGGAGACAGTATTTTGCACTGTAAAACATAGTTATAAAATACAGTATTAAATGCCTACTTGTGTGTCCAGTATCACTGTAAGTTCTGGGGAAACACTGTATCCTTTTTATCTACACAACCTCTTTCTATTTTGTTATCATTATCAAGATGTCTGCTAATAGACATGTTGTATATGATAAAATTATAATAAAATCTCCAGGCTGTTGACAGTTTAAATACAATTAAATATATGGTTTTATTCAGTAGAGGTTTGATCAATGAATATCTAGAAAAACCAAAAAAGCTGAGTGTTGAGATGAGTTCTCCCCTTTTCTCCGTACAGTAAGCTACAGACTTAACTTGTCAGTTTCACTCTTCTTGCTCATAAACACTGTGACCCTCAATCTCTGTTTAGAGACTTGGGTATCCGTTGTAAGAGTTTTGCATAATGACAGGTTTTAGAGTAGCAGCCGTGTTAGTCTGGTTTCACAAAAAGAAAAGGAGTACTTGTGGCACCTTAGAGACTATGCTCAAATAAATTTGTTAGTCTCTAAGGTGCCACAAGTCCTCCTTTTCTTGTCGTAAGAGTAAACATTGTCTCTGTTGGCCAAAGAGCATAAGATAACTCATAATATAAAAGAAAAGGAGTACTTGTGGCACCTTAGAGACTAACCAATTTATTTGAGCATAAGCTTTCGTGAGCTACAGCTCACTTCATCAGATGCATCAAATAAATTGGTTAGTCTCTAAGGTGCCACAAGTCCTTCTTTTCTTTTTGCAAATACAGACTAACACGGCTGTTACTCTGAAACCTGTCATAAGATAAACACCTCAGAATACTTTGAAAGCTACTGGGCATCCAGCTGTTGTCACTTACCACATAAATGGTCACTAATGTACACACTACAAAATATAAATCTGCAGCAGGATATACTTTAGAACCCATGAGTTGAGAAAGTCAGTGCATTATCAAGGCATTGTGTATTGTTCTCTTCACAACATAGGTCTATTTGCACACAGAGCCAAAATGCTAATCAACAGGTTGTGAAATCTGCAAGAGAGGAAATTTACAGGAATAAATAGAATGGCAGGAGGTGTTTCATTTATGAGTAAAGACAATAGATTGTTGGAGTATATCTGGGGGAGGCAGAGGTACCCCCTGCATTCTTCACCAAGGAGACAAGTTTACAACGTGGCTTGCCTCATGGGGGAGAAAAAAAGGATCACAGCCAGGCCTGGCTGAAAAATACTGGAAGGGCTTTGGGGTAAGCTTTACTTAAATAAGTCTAGGTTTTAGAATGTGTGTTATGATTTTATTTTTGTTTGTAACCATTTGTTTCCAATATTTCTACTTGCTATCATTTGAATCTCTTCTCTTTGTTAAATAAATGCTTGCTTGTTTTCACTGAAAACGTAAGTAAGTGCTGTGTGTTAAGCGGTAGTCTGACATGTAATTGATAAGCTGTGTGGGGATTGTTCCTTTGGGAGCAGCAAATCTATAAATAATATGAGTGTCCAGTGGAACAGGGACTGGACACTCCAGGGGGACGCTCCAAGGGCTCAGGGGTTGGACAGTGCCTATCACTAACCTGCAGAGGAACAACGGAGCCTGTGTGGGCCGAGAGAGGAGAGCTTATGTTGCCTCTGGAGTCAGACAGCTGTCCCATGGCAGGCACAGACAAAGCTTCTTCATGCTAAGGGTAGGTGCTATCAAGGTGCCTCACAACCCTGAGTGCCCCCGGGCAGCAGCATCACCTGTTAGTCAGTGGCAAAGCTCCCACTGATTTCAAAGGGCCTGATCCCACTCCAGGAACGGTGAAAGCTTCCTAAAAGTGTGTGTGTGGGGGGGGTCCACTAGTGTCCAAACCAGGGCCCCGCTCCTTCCTTCTGAGTCCCCACCCCCGCTTGCTCCTCTCTGCCCCCTCCTCCCCTATTGCTCACCCTTATGGATGGTAAAAAGTGATGGGGCCTTCTTCCCCCCCCGTTCCAGAGCCCCATCCTGCTCCCAAACTTCACATTTTTCTAACTGGAGATGTCTGGCATGTATGACGATCAGAGAAACTGAAGTCAGAGGGTCCATGGTCACTGGAGGAACTGTTATTGTCACCAGTGGACAAGGAAAGGCAGGAGTTAGAGGCTGGAAGCAACTCAGTCACGTGGAAGAAGCAGCCCAAAGGGTTTAACAAAGTTCTCCTTGTTCAACTTAAAATGCATTCAGCTTCACATCTTGTGAATGAAACATGGCAGAATCAGACGAGTGCAGATTCTGCATTCAGTGGGAGTTTTTGGATGCACAAGAAATACAGGAAAAGGAACCTGGTCTGCTACTTCCATCTGTGAAACAGAATGGGTTCATTAGAGGCTGTGAAGCTAGCAAAATTCTGTCTTCTTGTTGGCTGCATTTTTTAACATTATTCATATTCTGATACTTAATCCTACACTTATATTTTGTTCTCGTTTCATGAGAGACACAAAAATATCCGTAAAAAGAAATGGAGGACTTGCGACACCTTAGAGACTAACAAATTCATCTGAGCATAAGCTTTCATGAGCTACAGCTCACTTCATCGGATGCATGCAGTGGAAAATACAGTGGGGAGATTTTATATACACAGAGAACATGAAACAATAGGTGTTACCATATACACTGTAACCAGAGTTATCAGGTAAGGTGAGCTATTACCAGCAGGAGAGCGGGGGAGTGGGGGGGAGGGAAAACTTTTGTAGTGATAATCAAGGTGGGCCATTTCCAGCAGTTGACAAGAACAGTAGGAGGGGAAATAAACATGGGGAAATAGTTTTACTTCGTGTAATGACACATCCACTCCCAGTCTTTATTCAAGCCTAAGTTAATTGTATCCAGTTTCCAAATTAATTCCAATTCAGCACTCTCTCATTGGAGTCTGTTTTTGAAGTTTTTTTGTTGAAGAATTGCCATTTTTAGGTCTGTAATCAAGTGACCAAAGAGACTGAAGTGTTCTCCGACTGGTTTTTGAATGTTATAATTCTTGACATCTGATTTGTGTCCGTTTATTCTTTTACATAGAGACTGTCCAGTTTGGCCAATGTACATGGCAGGGGGGCATTGCTGGCACATGATGGCATATATCACATTGGTAGATGTGCAGGTGAACGAGCCTCTGATAGTGTGGCTGATGTGATTAGGCCCTATGATGGTGTCCCCTGAATAGATATGTGGACACAGTTGGCAACGGGCTTTGTTGCAAGGATAGGTTCCCGGGTTAGTGTTTTTGTTGTGTGGTGTGTGGTTGCTGGTATACTTGGTTTAAAGTATACTGGTATACTTGATATACTTGTTCTGTAGACTGATTTACTCATTTAAAATAATGACACAAATAAATCAATGGACAATTAGATGCAGCAAGTATTTCTGGTTATAACAAAAGACAAAAAAATCCCAATGGGTACTGAGTTTTAATTCAGTTGCTCCAATCAGTCATTACTGCACAATGTGTGATTTTTGAGGCCATCATTTGGTCTCCCTATCACAGGCAATAATTACTATTGGAGAAAAGCAGAACCTCATCAGAAAAAGACCGTGAGAATCAAGTGTATCTGACTTCACTGTGTACAAAAACTGCTATGATGAAAACATTTTCATTTAGTCAAAGGAAAGTGATATTTTTATCAGATTGCTGATAGAAATAAACATTTTTATGCTTAAAGCTAGGATTTTTTTCTGAGATTCATTGCTGGCAAAATAAAAGCCAGAAAAGCACCAATGGGATAGTTAAAGAAATTAATGGCTATAGGACATATTATTGATTATTGTTAATGCCATTACGTTGATTTTAGCAGTGCAGCAAAACTTGCCACAGAGGAATGTGTAATTAATATGAAAAAGCACAGTTTTCTTGCTTGAGCCAAGCCTACAAGTAGGTTTCAAAATACTTGTCATTTCAGTTGACCCACATTGCTTGTACTGGCAGACCCTTTTCAGTCGATTCACACATGCACACACACAAGTGTTTACTTCCGAGAGCAAATGTCACGAAAAGACTTTCTTGGAAAAGTCCAAGCAGCCCCATTCCTGCTCACTAACCCAGATAAGGTTTATCACAGAAATGTAGTGATGAATAGAGTAAGATTTTTGTGCAATATTTCAAGTTTTTAATATTACAATAATGCCTAGAGGCCTTAATAAAGACTGTTAGGCATAGTACAAACATAGCGGTGGATGCAATCCCTGCTCCAAAGTGCTTTCTTGGTTTTTCAGACAAAAGTGGATTACTTTTGAGCATAGCAATTTTAAAGTCTATTAGCAGGAAAAAAAATCTTTTTCTAAAACCATTCTATGTAGCTCTGGCACGGATATATTAAAACAACATAAGAAGTGGAAATGTGCTATATGTATTTCACCCAAAGAGTTATTATGGAATAATCAATTGCCTTTCCTTCCCTGCCTGAGATGAGCTGGACGGTATATCAATTAAAGCACACCATCCCACCCACACCACCGTGTACATTCATGCACACCTACCATTGCTCCCTTGGTGACAGTTATCTTACAGTAACTAGTTATTTACTTTACCATTCACTAAAATAATGATAGAGGGGAACAGCAAAAGTATAGCGGGTGACCCATGTAATTATACATGAGCTTGGCAGAATTCAATTTTTATTTTGTTTATGATGTTGACAGAAAATACCAGTTTATTTTAAGCATTTTTTTTTCAATTTTTATCTATTTAAATTTTCACAGTTGAGCAAAGTTATGGGTTTTAAACATGTTCTACAAAATATACAAAGAAAATACACTTCACTCAAACTCTAAGTGGTAAAGCAGCATTTTTCTTACTTTGCTTATCTTTACATTTTGATTATTATCGATGGAAATATTTTTTCATTAGTTTTTTCTGTGTATGAGGAAATTGACATTTACCAATAAAAACATAATCCTTCCAAGCCTAATTATACGTATGAAATATATGCACATACACAGACAAGTAATAATATCTATCAATAATAGAGTAATTATAGAAACAATTGATTGGGAATAGTCTCATTATCTGTTGCAATAAAAGCTAAAATAATTATAGTACTGGTACATCAGCTGTCGTGTCTAAATTATGGTATAATTGTGCAATTAAATAGCACTGAGTTTTTAAATGATATTGCAGATGACTTGCTATTAGCATGGGGATTTGTAAGACTGTAACTTTATTATGGCACCATAAAATGCAATTCATTTTTCCTGACAGGGAAAATACATGAAATGTAGATGGTTATTCTGATGAAATAACTTAATTCTATTTTTAGAAACAATTTACTTTTTACCATGCTGAGTTGCAGTATTGTATACATTTGTGTACAAATTTAGCATAAACTTGAAGATGTTATGAACAATAAAGTCTAGTTCCTTTAACTACCCAGCTGCTCCTGAAAATGATCCCAGTTTACTTGACATATTTCACACAATTTCTGTTAGGATTTTTATCCTGATAATGGATAGTGGTTAAAAAAACAAATAAACACAGTACACTTCTCTAGGTGCACAAGATTTACCAATGGAATTTTTAGAACGTTGGCTTCAGAATTGCCTGGAATTTCATGTACAAAGCTTGATAAACTCACTTATTTGTTTGGCTAATAACAATAGTAATAGAAACATCCCCACTGCCTAATACTGAGTTTTTGATAAAAAGGAGTTCAAATAAACTCCTTTTTTGGTATGTTTGTTGAAATCTACACGTGCTTAAAGTCTTTCACTGTTGTATATGCTTGCATACTCCTTTTTGGTTGCAAATTGAAAATACAGTTTTTTTCATTAATACAGAAATTAAATTAAGCTTATAATGTAAGGCATGATGGGTAATGTAGATAAGCATTCCTTATTGGGTTGAGTTAGCACAGAGAGAAAAGATGAGTCCTTTGGCTCAACTGGCAAGCACTCTTTTGGAAAACCTAGGGTTGTATGCTCCTATTTAAAACAGTTTGTAAGTGGAGTGCAGTTCACCTCTTTCATCATATTCTGTACACTCGTGGCTGTGCAGTGCAGAAGGAAAGAGTAATGTCTTTGGAAGTTCCACATGTAAAAATTCTGTCCTCGGAGTGGTGAGTGACTGGAGATAAGTGCTCATTGTTGAGCTGTAGCTTTTAGAGCTGACTTGGAATCTGTTTATCAGGTTGTTATTAAAGAGGATTTTATTTAGAAGTGCTGACTCAAAACTGGGAGAACAGCTGGAGTTTTGTAAGTCATTCCTAATAAGTAGTGGCAGTAAGCCAAATATAGCAGCAGAAGCTCCACGAACAGGAGACAACAAATAGGTTTCCATTTGGAAGCTCCAACAGAAAGAAGTAGTGATGCTGTCATAAATATCAAGGGAAGGGTAAACCCCTTTGAAATCCCTCCTGGCCAGGGGAAAGCTCCTCTCACCTGTAAAGGGTTAAGAAGCTAAAGGTAACCTCGCTGGCACCTGACCAAAATGACCAATGAGGAGACAAGATACTTTCAAAAGCTGGGAGGAGGGAGAGAAACAAAGGGTCTGTGTGTCTGTCTATATTCAGTCTTTGTTGGGGATAGACCAGGAATGGAGTCTTAGAACTTCTAGTAAGTAATCTAGCTAGGTACGTGTTAGATTATGATTTCTTTAAATGGCTGAGAAAAGAACTGTGCTGAATAGAATAACTATTTCTGTCTGTGTATCTTTTTTGTAACTTAAGGTTTTGCCTAGAGGGGTTCTCTATGTTTTGAATCTAATTGCCCTGTAAGGTATCTACCATCCTGATTTTACAGGGGGGATTTCTTTATTTCTATTTACTTCTATTTTTATTAAAAGTCTTCTTGTAAGAAAACTGAATGCTTTTTCATTGTTCTCAGATCCAAGGGTTTGGGTCTGTGGTCACCTATGCAAATTGGTGAGGCTTTTTATCCAACATTTCCCAGGAAAGGGGGGGTGCAAGTGTTGGGAGGATTGTTCATTGTTCTTAAGATCCAAGGGTCTGGGTCTGTAGTCACCTAGGCAAATTGGTGAGGCTTTTTACCAAACCTTGTCCAGGAAGTGGGGTGCAAGGTTTTGGGAAGTATTTTGGGGGGAAAGACGCGTCCAAACAGCTCTTCCTCAATAACCAGTATTAGTTTGGTGGTGGTAGCGGCCAATCCAAGGACAAAGGGTGGAATATTTTGTACCTTGGGGAAGTTTTGACCTAAGCTCGTAAAGATAAGCTTAGGAGGTTTTTCATGCAGGTCCCCACATCTGTACCCTAGAGTTCAGAGTGGGGGAGGAACCTTGACATGGTGGCATAGTGGTGGGATTAACCTGAAATCATTTTGAGATCCAGTTGTGATTTTTTGAACTAGAAATACAGATTTTAAAAAGGAATTTTTTTTTCCTTTGAAGCTGCTGGAAAAGCAGCTTGTTTTCTCTCTGCTTTGGAGCCAGAGCTGAGACAAAAGGGGATTATCTTTGTGAATTGCAGGTTTTCTTTGCCTGGAGGCAGGGTACTTAACTCCTGCAGGGAAATTCACAGTCTTCCAACCCAGAGGTTTTTGTTTTGTTTTTTCCGCTACAAGTAAATAGGGAGGGGGGTGTTCTACCCATTTGCCTGGAGACAAAAGTGGCAAGGTTTTTTTTTTTTAGGATTTTGATTTTTTACAAGGAGCACAAGTTTAAAAAGGAATTTTTTTTTTCCGTTGGGCTGCTGGTAAGCAGGTTTCCAAGTAGTTGGAGGTTTTTTGCTTTGATTTGGGCCCAGAGCAGAGACAAGGGAATTGTCTTTTTCTGTAGGCTGACAATCACTATCAGAGAATAGGTATTCTATTCCAGCACAGCAAAATTTTACAGCCAAGTTTTGTTTATTTCTAAACCTTGGGTGTAAAGTTAGTTAAAACAGAGAGGTTAGAATGACAAAATCCACGGCTTGACACAAGCTGGAATTAGCCAGATTTCAGGCTGCGGAAAGACAAAGGGAACATGAAAGACAGATAGAACTCATGCGGCTGAAGAAGGAACAAGAAAGGGAGGCAGCGAGAGAAGCAGAAAAACACCAAGCGGCTGCTCACAGGAGAGCTATGGAAGCAAGGGACAAAGAACTGGAGGAGAAGGAAAAAGAGAGGAAGTATGTGGAGGAGATGGAGAAGATAAAGGCTCAGAAGAATATCCCAACAAACCCTAGTAATCCTTCTCCAAGTACCACTTCCCATCCCAGAAAGTTCCCCACCTACAAGGCAGGCGATGACACTGAGGCCTTCCTAGAAAACTTCGAAAGGGCCTGCCTTGGGTACAACATCTCTACTGACCAATACATGGTAGAGCTGAGGCCGCAGCTCAGTGGACCCTTAGCTGAGGTGGCAGCTGAAATGCCTAAAGAACACATGAACAAGTATGAACTGTTTAAATCCAAGGCGAGAGTCAGAATGGGGATAACACCCAAGTAGTCTCGTCGGAGGTTCAGAGCCCTAAGGTGGAAACCAGACATGTCATTTACCCGACATGCCTACCACATTGTGAAACATTGGGATGCCTGGATATCAGGAGCAAGTGTTGAATCTCCAGTAAATTTGCCCTTCCTAATACAAATGGAACAATTCTTAGAGGGTGTTCCTGAGGAAATAGAAAGATACATCCTAGATGGGAAACCCAAAACTGTAATCGAGGCAGGAGAGATTGGAGCCAGATGGGTGGAGGTGGCAGAGAAGAAGAAAACTGGTTGCAGTTGGAGCGGAGACCAGAAGGGACCACCCCAGACCACACCCTATTACCGGGGGCCGCCCAAAGCCCCACCTACCTCCCAAAGAACCCTCCAGACCCCTTATCGTCCCACCACCCCGTTCTCCAGCAACCCTCCTCGCCCCAGTGACCCGTCAGCTGGACGATATTTTAAATGTAACGAGCTGGGGCATGTAAAGGCCAACTGCCCCAAGAACCCCAACAGATTACAGTTCATTGCACCGGAATCACACCAGAGGTCCACAGGCCCAGATACCTCCCAGATGCCCTTGGAGCAGAGGGAAACTGTGAGTGTGGGCGGGAAGAAGGTCACTGCGTGGAGGGACACCGGAGCACAAGTGTCAGCTATCCATGCTTCCTTAGTGGACCCCAATTTAATCGACCCAGAGATCCAAGTGACGATTCAACCCTTCAAGTCCAACTCTTTCAATTTGCCTACAGCCAAGTTGCCTGTCCAGTATAAGGGCTGGTCAGGAATGTGGACTTTTGCAGTCTATGATGATTATCGCATCCCCATGCTGTTGGGGGAAGACTTGGCCAATCATGTGAAGCAGGCCAAGAGGGTGGGAACGGTCACCCGCAGCCAGGCTAAACAAGCCGTGAGGCCTATCTCTGTTCCGGAAACTTCTATCAGGACCCAGTCAGAGGTGATGGACCCGGACCCCAGGCCAATGTCTGCAACAGCAGTAGTGGATCCAGTTCCAGAGACCCAGACGGAACCAGTCCCAGAACCGGAACCAGCCGAACAACCAACACCAGACCCAGTGTCAGCACTGAATCCAATACTTGCAACCTCAACACCAGAGGGCCCCACCGACCCTGAACTGGCAGCAGCCGATAACCCGACCCAAGAGGCTCAGCCGGAGCCTGAATCCCAACATAGTGCACCAGCGGAGAGCGGTTCACAGTCAACAGAAACAGCTCCATCCCCTATATCGCTTCCAGAGGGACCAAGCCTAGGTCCACAATCCAATGAGGAACTGATGTCTCCAGCATCAAGGGAACAGTTCCAGACCGAACAGGAAGCAGATGAAAGCCTCCAGAGAGCTTGGACGGCGGCACGGAGCAACCCACCGCCTCTCAGCTCTTCTAATTGATCCAGGTTTGTTGTAGAAAGAGGACTTTTATACAAGGAAACTCTTTCTGGGGGACACCAGGAAGACTGGCATCCTCAGAGACAGTTGGTAGTTCCAACTAAATACCGGGCCAAGCTCTTGAGCTTAGCCCATGATCACCCTAGTGGCCATGCTGTGGTGAACAGGACCAAAGACCGTTTGGGGGGGTCATTCCACTGGGAGGGAATGGTCAAGGATGTTTCTACCTATGTCCAGTCTTGTGAGGTGTGCCAAAGAGTGGGGGAACCCCAAGACCAGGTCAAAGCCCCTCTCCAGCCACTCCCCATCATTGAAGTTCCATTTCAGCAAGTAGCTGTGGATATTCTGGGTCCTTTTCCGAAAAAGACACCCAGAGGAAAGCAGTACATACTGACTTTCATGGATTTTGCCACCCGATGGCCGGAAGCAGTAGCTCTAAGCAACACCAGGGCTAAAAGTGTGTGCCAGGCACTAGCAGACATTTTTGCCAGGGTAGGTTGGCCCTCCGACATCCTCACAGATGCAGGGACTAATTTCCTGGCAGGAACTATGAAAAACCTTTGGGAAGCTCATGGGGTAAATCACTTGGTTGCCACTCCTTACCACCACCAAACAAATGGCATGGTGGAGAAGTTTAATGGAACTTTGGGGGCCATGATACGTAAATTCGTAAATGAGCACTCCAATGATTGGGACCTAGTGTTGCAGCAGTTGCTCTTGCCTACAGAGCTGTACCACATCCCAGTTTAGGGTTTTCCCCATTTGAACTTGTATATGGCCGTGAGGTTAAGGGGCCATTGCAGTTGGTGAAGCAGCAATGGGAGGGATTTACACCTTCTCCAGGAACTAACATTCTGGACTTTGTAACCAACCTACAAAACACCCTCCGAACCTCTTTAGCCCTTGCTAGAGAAAACTTACAGGATGCTCAAAAAGAGCAAAAAGCCTGGTATGATAAACATGCCAGAGAGCGTTCCTTCAAAGTAGGAGACCAGGCCCCCACATCTGTACCCTAGAGTTCAGAGTGGGGGAGGAACCTTGACAGATGCTGAAAAAGATTTGGGAGTCATGGTGGCTAATCAGCTGTACATGAGCTCCCAGTGTGACACTGTGGCCAAAAGAGCTAATGCGATCCTTGGATGCACAAACAGGAATCTTAAGTAGGAGTAGGGAGGGTGTTTTACTATATTCTTTTTGGCACTGGTGCGATCACTTCTGGAATACTGTGTCCAGTTCTGGTGCCCACAATTCAAGAAAGATGTTGATAAACTGGAGAGAGTTCAGAAAAGAGCCACAAGAATAATAAAAGGTTTAGAAAACATGACTTAAATTGAGCTCTGTGAGTCTATCACTATATTTACTTTAACAAAGAGAAATTTGATTCTCCTTCACTGACCATTTTTAAGTCAATATTGGATGTTTTTTCTAACAGCTCTGCTCTACGAATTATTTTGGGGAAATTCTATGGCCTGTGTTATACAGGCCGGCAGATCAGATGAACACAATGGTCCTCTGGCCTTGGAATATGTTGAATCCATGAAAAAAACATCTTTGCCAAAACCGATTCAGCTATCTTAGCACAATTATCTTTCACAAAACAGCATCAAATTCAGATGCACTAAGATATTTCTATACCTACTCCTATTACCACAACAGAGAAAATATGATTACAAATACTCATATAACTCCTTCCCGGTAGGGAAGATGCGATTACATGTTTCAGCAACCTCCAGCTATAATGATTAGCAGTAAGAATATGATCTTAAATTTCCTCAATCACACTGAAGAAGCATAAAATATTTCTTTCTACAATTGTGAGTGCCCATGTGTAGCAGTTAAAATTTCAGCCAAAGAGTATCTCAGAATGCTGTGGTGGGGAAGAGGGAGAGACTCAGACTACTCTAACCAGGAGTTAAAATTTTTAAATAAGCATCTCAGAAGGGAAGAGGGATTTTAAATGAATTGTAAGTATTGTATCCTCTGGTAAACTGCAATGCTTATCAGAACTGTGGAATTGAAATGAACATGCTGTACTCCGCCTGCTCTGAGAAATCATAGATTCCACTTATGCCATTGCTATAGTTGGATGCAGCCCTGAAAAAATAATTAAATAATCCACAGGCCTGTTAAAGCAGAGATGGGACTGGGAGGATTTTTAAAGTATTCATTTCAACAAAAAAATGGGTTTAGTCTGGAGAAGAGAAGACTGAGAGGGGACATAACAGTTTTCAAGTATATAAAACATTGTTAGAAAGAGGGAGAAAAATTGTTCTTAACTTCTGAGGATATGACAAGAAGCAATGAGCTTAAATTGCAGCAAAGACAGTTTAGGTTGGACATTAGGAAAAGCTTCCTAACTGTCAGAGTGGTTAAGCACTGGAATAAATTGCCTAGGGAGATTGTGGAATCTCCATCACTGGAGATCTTTAAGAGCAGGTTAGACAAACACCCTGTCAGGGATGGTTCAGATAATACTTAGTCCTGCCATGAGTGCTGGGGACTGGACTAGATGAGTTCTTGAGGTTCCCTCCAGTCCTACAATTCTATAATTTGTTTAGTATTAAATTTTAGTTAATTTAAGTACACACAGTTCAAGCAAAGATTCAGAAGGGTTCCAATAGAACTCTTCATGGGGCAAGAAATATTCCTGGTCTGCCTGGAAGTAGATTTGTTAACATTCCAGACATGCTGCAAGGCCCATCTTTTCTCCCAGGCAGTTGAAAACAAGGTGTCAAGGTTCCTCCCCCACTCTGAACTCTAGGGTACAGATGTGGGGACCTGCATGAAAAAACCTCCTAAGCTTATCTTTACCAGCTTAGGTCAAAACTTCCCCAAGGTACAAAATATTACACCCGTTGTCCTTGGACTGGCCGCTACCACCACCAAACTAATACTGGTTACTGGGGAAGAGCTGTTTGGACGCGTCCTTCCCCCCAAAATACTTCCCAAAACTTTGCACCCCACTTCCTGGACAAGGTTTGGTAAAAAGCCTCACCAATTTGCCTAGGTGACTACAGACCCAGACCCTTGGATCTTAAGAACAATGAACAATCCTCCCAACACTTGCACCCCCCCTTTCCTGGGAAATGTTGGATAAAAAGCCTCACCAATTTGCATAGGTGACCACAGACCCAAACCCTTGGATCTGAGAACAATGAAAAAGCATTCAGTTTTTTACAAGAAGACTTTTAATAAAAAATAGAAGTAAATAGAAATAAAGAAATCCCCCCTGTAAAATCAGGATGGTAGATATCTTACAGGGTAATTAGATTCAAAAACATAGAGAACCCCTCTAGGCAAAACCTTAAGTTACAAAAAAGATACATAGACAGAAATAGTTATTCTATTCAGCACAATTCTTTTCTCAGCCATTTAAAGAAATCATAATCTAACACATACCTAGCTAGATTACTTACTAAAAGTTCTAAGACTCCATTCCTGGTCTATCCCCGGTAAAGACCAGCATATAGACAGACACAGACCCTTTGTTTCTCTCCCTCCTCCCAGCTTTTGAAAGTATCTTGTCTCCTCATTGGTCATTTTGGTCAGGTGCTAGCGAGGTTACCTTTAGCTTCTTAACCCTTTACAGGTGAGAGGAGTTTTCCCCTGGCCAGGAGGGATTTTAAAGGGGTTTACCCTTCCCTTTATATTTATGACACAAGGTTTTTCTGAGACGGGGGTGGAGGGAAGTGGCATTACAGTGCAATGAGCAGTTTATTATTCATGAATATACAGCATTGGTATGAAAATATAAATATTAAATGTAGAAGCACTCAGAGCATGTGATGGGTGCTTATCAAGTGATTGATGACTTTTATATTTTGTAAGAAACCAAATAAATTAAATTCAGTTAAACAATATAATATCAGTACACTTAGGCTTTAACCATACAAGTGTGATGCACAGAAAGGAGTTCAAGGTTGTTGTGCTCCAAGGCAAATGTGTGCAGCGGTTAGTCATGATATGAATAAGCATAAGCACTAGGAATAATCCTCCCCACGGAGCATCTCAAGCCCCATCTGTGCCTATTTTCTTAGTATCCTCTCACTATCAAAAGCAGAGAGTAAAAACAGGTAAGGTGTGGGCTGAGGAGACTTAAATGAGATCCCCAATATTCAAATGAGTCATGAGCTTCCTGACTTGCTGCTTCCCAGGGTAACTTGATGACCATGTAGCAGCACTTTTGTTGATGCTCATCAGCTGATCAGCATTTGTGACTTTGAACTTACACATTTAACACTCCACCTCTTTACAGTGCAAAATCAAAAATGTGGACTGCAATCCTGCAAATTTTTTGAAATGGCTGGACTTCTGTCCCTGTGTGGAGCCCCACTGAAGTAAATGGGACTCCTCATGGGTAGAGAACTCTGCCCACGTGGAAAAAGTTGCAGGATCAGAGTCTTCAAGAATAATTAGATAGCACTGTAATAGCCATCAAAACAGAAGATTACAGACCCACAGTTTAACCAAGGCACAGAAATGGTCCCTATGTTTCATCAGAGAGACTAGGAGAATCTTAACATTCACAGTTTTAAATTACTTTGGAACCTTTAAAAATGTTTTAGATGTAACACAAAATACTGGGAAATTTTAGAAAGATGCAGCTTTCCTTGATACAGACGCTCCCCGAGTTATGCAAGACCTGACTTATGCAAATTCGCACTTACGGAAAAAGTTCCATAAGCCAAAAATAGGATTTTCAAGTTGTGGAAATTTTTGCGTAATGCACGGGTATACGTTTCCAATTTACACAAAGTTCGAGTTATGCAAGGCTTTCCGGAACGGAACGATTGTGTAAGTCGGGGGAGGTCTGTAAATTAATTAGGATGATTTTTTCTCTACTGTTTGTTGCAAACTATAAAGTGAATAAGTAAAATAACATAAGCCCTACCATATTTCTCCAAAAGCACTTCCTGTAATGTTGGTTCCCAGGATTCAATTTATTATGTAGATATGTGTTGTTCATATTGATCATATGTTATTCAGCTGCTGTTGGGATTTTAGGTGATAACTAAATTAAACTGTTACTTTTTTGTGCTGGAAAGGAAGACTGTTCTATTGGTGCATACTTCTGGGATTACCTATTGAATTTTTCTTTGGCTTCTCTTCACCAATAGTGTTTACTTCTGGTCTCGAAAAGTAGGGAGACTCTGACTTGATAAAATTCAGAAGAGTTTTCTAGTTTGAAATACAGAGTTACTGAGGAGACCTCTGCGGGAAGATAAAACTGGAAGTTTGCTGTACATCTTTTTGTGTCAGCTTAGCAACATTTGTTGCACTATATCCTCATTCACAGACACATAAACACACTCAAACCTCTCCTTAAAATGTTCAATGCGCACTAATATTCATCTTTTTTTTCTCCATGCCCTGCACATTCTGGAATACATGACATTCTAAAAGGTACTACATTTTACCTAGTTAAATAGAAACGTTTTTGTTGTAGCAACTTGGACAAAAAGACTACAAAAAGCAATTTCCTTTGCCAGTAACCTTTTGAACTCTCATTTCTATTATTTGCAATGTTTTTGTTTGAATAAGATCTTTATCTTTCAGAACCCAACTTCTAGGTAGAGGATTTATTTATTTTCTGATAAAGTACGCATCTTCAAATACACTATCTGTGACTCTGTACAAACTTTGGACATGGTGTGTTTTTAATTATGTTGAATGTCAAGAAAATCAGCCATTTCCTCAACTAAAACAAAGCAAAAGAAAACAGTCTTAAAAAGAAGAGCTAGTAAAGTGCAGGGGGAGGGGAAAGTGGTCAGAGGAGTAAAATATATGTCAGCCTTCAACTAAGGGTAGAAGTGACTCTGGCGGGACATCATCAAGAAAGGAACTGCATACAGAGTGTCCCTGAATCAAGACAGACCAGCTACTGGCTTACTTCAAACTGAAAGTGAATCATTGCACCAATAGGATCTGGGTCCTGCAGTCAAATGGGGTCTCCATATATAGGTACTGGAAGTCTGGATTTCAAGGATCTATCATTGGTCTCAAAAGTCTGGCTCTCCTAAGGATCCTTCTGTGGAGACTTGCTCAAGGATCGTTCTCATATCACTTGTGTGTTTGCTGCATTGCTAAGTAATGGTGATGTACAATCACCTCCCTTTGTTTACTCCTAGCACAAAGAGTGAAACCGATATCTGACCTTTTCCCTCCTCCTGACTGTGGGGGAGGAGCTGTCACAGGGGTGGGAAAACTACGGCCTGCAGGCCACATCCGGCCTGTCAGACCTTTTAATCCGACCCTCAGTTCCTGCCAGGGAGTGGGGACGGGGGCTTGCCCTGCTCTGGTGCTCCAGCCAGGGAGCGGGATGAGGGGCTTTCCCCGCTCCATGTGGCTCCCGGGAAGCAGCCAGCGTGACCCCCCCGTCTGGCTCCTTCTTAGTATGTGGAGGCACGGCCAGCCAGCTCTGCACACAGACGCTGCCCCTGCTGCTGAGAGCTGTGGGGGCAGCACGCACAGAACCACCTGGCTGCGCCACTGTGTAGAAGCCGGATGGGGGGGACATGCTTCCAGGAGCTGCTTGAGGTAAACCCTGCCCGGAGCCTGCACCCCTGAGCCCCACACACACACCCCAGTCCCCTGCCCCAGCCCTGATCCCCCTCCCGCCCTCTGAACCCCTCGATCCCAGCCTGGAGCACCCTCCTGCACCCGAAACCCCTCATCCCCAGCCCCACCCCAGATCCCACACCCGCAGCCTGAGCCCTCTCACCAGCACCTGCCCCCACCCGGAGCCCCCTCCGGCTCCCTGACCCCTCATTTCTGTCCCCACCCCAGAGCCTGCACCTCCAGCCAGAGCCTTCACCCCCCCGCACCGCTACCTCCAATTTTGTGAGCATTCATAGCCCACCATACAATTTCCATACCCCGATGTGGCCCTCAAGCCAAAAAGTTTGCCCACCCCATAGCTGTCAGGACACACCATCTCCATCTGCTGGTCAAGTAGAGGGGAGGAGGAACAAGCACTTGTTGCTACTAGATCCCTTCTCTTTCATGGAATGGAGGAGAGTGAGGGGAATTGTGGTGGGGGTAAAAGTGTCCAATTAAGGAGGTGAAGGGTGAGCTTGATGACATTAGTGGGGGGACATGGCAGAAAAGATGAGAGAGATTAGAGGATCTGATCCTATTCCCATTAATAAATGACAGAATGTGGGAGAAGAGAGGTGAGAACACAAGAAAAATGAAAGGAACTAGAGCATGGGTGGGCAAATTTTTTGGCCTGAGGGCCACATTGGGGTTGTGAAATGGTATGGAAGGCTGGGTAGGGAAGGCTGTGCCTCCCCAAATAACTTGGCCCCTGCCCCCTCCCACTACCCACCCCCTGACTGCCCCCTTCAGAACCTCCGACCCATCCAACCCCCCTGCTCCTTGTTCCCTGACCACCCCCTCCAGGGACCTCCCGCCCCTAACCCCCCCCCCGAGACCCCACCCCCATCCAACCGCCCCCTGTTCCCTGTCCCCTGACTGCCCCCGGGACTCCCTGCCCCTTATCCAACTCCCCCCCCCCGACCCTTACCATGCCACTCAGAGCACCAGGACTGGCAGCCGTGCCACCCGGCTGGAGCCAGCCACCCCACCGCACAGTCTAGAGGGCTGGTAGCACAGCGAGCTGAGGCTGCGGGGGAGGGGGAACAGCAGGGGAGGGTCCAGGGGCTAGCCTCCCCAGCCAGGAGCTCAAGCACTGGGCAGGATGGTCCCACAGACCGTTGTTTGCCCACCTCTGAACTAGAGGGAAAGGGAAAGAGGGATCATTGAGGAAGGCAAGAGAAAAGACCAGGAAAGAAAATGTCTTGGACATGAAGACATGAAAAGAATATTCTTATACAAAAGTAAACCGGAAAAAATAAATCACAGGAAACTAGAAAATATAAACTGAAAAAGATGGAGTAAAGATCATATCAGAATATACCATAGGAGGAAAGGAAAAGAGAGCAAGAGAAGAACCAAGACAATGAACATAAAGGAAGGTGTGTATATTTTAAAATAAAATGTGATGTCAAATTGTTGTATGCAGTGTGGTAGCTGTGTTGGTCCCAGGATATAGAAAGATGAGGCAGGTGAGATAATATCTTTTACTGGACCAACTTCTGTTGGTGAGAGAGACAAGCTTTTGAACTTACACAGAGCTCTTCTTCAGGACTGGGAAACTAAGGCTATGTCTACACTAAAGAGCTTACAGTGGCGCAAGTGTACCAGTGCAGCTGGGCCACTGTTAGATCTCTAGTGTATTTGCTCTGTGCTGACAGGAGAGGACTCTCCCGTCAATGTAATTAATCACCCCCAATAAGCTGCGGTAGCTATGTAGGTGGGAGAAGCTCTCCCGTCGACATAGCGCTGTCCATACTGGCTCTCATGTCGGTGTAACTTATGTCGCTCATGGGGTGGTTTATTTGAACCCCTGAACGACATAAATTATACCAACATAAGTGGTAATATAGACAGAGGCTAACTCAGTGTCACAACTAAATACAAGGTTTGAACAGATTGTTTAGCATAAGTAGTTAACGTGTATTTCAAGGGACCATTCAAGGTGAAGATTAACATGAGAAAGGCAGGGGGAAGGAAGCAGCTGGGTGGGGTTGGTAGTGGGGTACAGATTGTCTGTAATATACCATAAATCCAGTGTCTCTATTCAGCCCATGATCTTTAGTGTTTAGCAACGTTATGAATTTAAGCTCCCAGGCTCGTCTTTTGAAAGTGTTGTCCAGGTTTCCATTTGAGGATGATAACTGATAGGTCAGATATACAGCGATCACTTTGTAAGTAGTGTTCACCCATAGGTGATGGTGTTTTTTCTTTTATCATTTTCCTGCATGAGTTCATTTCAGAGCGTAGTGATTGTCTAGTTTCACCCACGTAGTTGCTATTGGGGTATTTAGTGCACTGTGATATACATGTGAAGTATATCACATGTTGTGATAGGCATGTGTAGGATCCATGGATCTCGAAAGTGTGTTGTGAGGAGTGTTGATCATTGTAGCAGTGGAGATATGCCTGCAGATTCTGCATCTGTTGTTCTGGCAGGGTCTGGTGCCACCTGTATTTGGGGTGTCCTGGTCTCTGGGGAGCTTGTTTCTGATGACAAGCTTGGGGAGATCGGGGGGTTCTTTGAAGTCCAGAAGAGAAGGTGCAGGAAAGATTGTCACATTGTACATTCTTTGATACACAACAGTCTTATTTGTTGAGGTGGGCTGGCCTGTGGGATTTTGCCACACTAAAGAGAGGATATGTTCTAGTCATTCTAGGTCAGCCCTGATGTAAATGGGCACAACATCTGTTGAGTTTAGTGCAAATTGCATCCACTTATGCCAAAGCTAATTTTGGTTGTTTTTCTTCAGAAACTGAACTCAGATTACACATGAGAAACATAAGGAAGTTTCGCAAAAAGAAAAGGAGTACTTGTGGCACCTTAGAGACTAACCAATTTATTTGCGCATAAGCTTTCGTCACCTACAGCTCACTTCATCGGTTCCCCCCTCCCCTCCGCCCAAAGTTTAGGGCCTAATTTTCATTTACACCAAAGCCACTTGGTGCTGCTGTGTCAGTGTGTAAAGGGCCCTTAAAGTGAGAGTAAATTATATTTTAATCTATTTTAAGGTCTTTTTACACTGCTAATGGTTTAAAGGGGTCTTAGTGTAAATGAAAATCAGGCCCTTAAAATTTGAGTCCACATAAATGCTGTCCACTTATATTAATATTGATCTTGTTATAATCAAGTGTTAGGATGGCATATCTTGTTTGGTGGAGATTTACTATAATAGATAATCAAATAATACAATAATTAATCAAACTGGTCAGGTTTTATAATTGAGCTAATATATCCATTTTCTGCGGTGGTTATAATTTACTGTGAATTACTGAAATAATTGCATGTGCAACATAGTAAAAACTTGGTTACATTATGCTCTATTTTAACCAAATGCAGCATGAACTAGAATATTTTTCAGAGTTTACAAAATAAAACTGAAAATGTATGAGCTTGGTTATAACTTTCAGCTGCTAAAATAAGTGTGGGGCCAATCCTATAACTGATTAGTAATTACACAAATGATTTATATTGCAGTAGGGAAAAAAATCAACAGTATAATTCAAAATCAAACACTAACTAATTACTAATTTACTATTAAGTTTTGGTTAGCTAAGCTCTGTCTTTGTTTTCTTTTCCCTTTTCTCTGAGCTGCAAACACTAATAGATGTAGGTCGACTGAAATGTCAGAGCAATGTGCATTGTAACATTTCTACCCATCAGAAAAGATGTTCTTGAGAAAACTTTCTAAAACAAGTCCTGCAGGGAGGTAAAAGAAATAATACATATACAGCTGAATTCCCGTTTGTAAAGAATATACTCCTAGAACAAACAGTATCTTCTAAAATTCATTCACAGAAAACGGGAATGCTCAAGTCTGAGTTTTTTGTTCTGGTGTCAGAGAATAAAATGCTGAGCTAATGAAAGGTTCACAGCTCAGTGCACAACCTGATAGTTTTCAGATGCAATGAATCTGTAGAATGAGTGTAACAGTTATGGCTAGCATACTAGTAGTCTGTAGCCTTAAATCTGCAGAATGGAGAGAGACTGAATTTTGCTAACTAAAAGTTTTCAAAAAGAGTTAAAAGAAAAGGAGTACTTGTGGCACCTTAGAGACTAACCAATTTATTAGAGCATAAGCTTTCATGAGCTACAGCTCACTTCCTCAGATGCATATCGTGGAAACTGCAGCAGGCTTTATATATACACAGAGAATATGAAACAATACCTCCTCCCACCCCACTGTCCTGCTGGTAATAGCTTATCTAAAGTGATCATCAGGTGGGCCATTTCCAGCACAAATCCAGGTTTTCTCACCCTCCACCCCCCCACACAAATTCACTCTCCTGCTGGTGATAGCCCATCCAAAGTGACAACTCTTTACACAATGTGCATGACAATCAAGTTGGGCTATTTCCTGCACAAATCCAGGTTTTCTCACATCCCCCCCACCCCCATACACACACAAACTCACTCTCCTGCTGGTAATAGCTCATCCAAACTGACCACTCTTCAAGTTTAAATCCAAGTTAAACCAGAACATCTGGGGGAGGGGGTAGGAAAAAACAAGAGGACACAGGCTACCTTGCATAATGACTTAGCCACTCCCAGTCTCTATTTAAGCCTAAATTAATAGTATCCAATTTGCAAATGAATTCCAATTCAGCAGTTTCTCGCTGGAGTCTGGATTTGAAGTTTTTTTGTTTTAAGATAGCGACCTTCATGTCTGTGATTGCGTGACCAGAGAGATTGAAGTGTTCTCCGACTGGTTTATGAATGTTATAATTCTTGACATCTGTAGGCAAGGACTGGCCTATCTCCCAAGATTTGTGAGAGTGTTGGGTCATCCTTTAGGATAGGTTGTAGATCCTTAATAATGCGTTGGAGGGGTTTTAGTTGAGGGCTGAAGGTGACGGCTAGTGGCGTTCTGTTATTTTCTTTGTTAGGCCTGTCCTGTAGTAGGTAACTTCTGGGAACTCTTCTGGCTCTATCAATCTGTTTCTTTACTTCTGCAGGTGGGTATTGTAGTAGTAAGAAAGCTTGACAGAGATCTTGTAGGTGTTTGTCTCTGTCTGAGGGGTTGGAGCAAATGCGGTTGTATCGCAGAGCTTGGCTGTAGACGATGGATCGTGTGGTGTGGTCAGGGTGAAAGCTGGAGGCATGCAGGTAGGAATAGCGGTCAGTAGGTTTCCGGTATAGGGTGGTGTTTATGTGACCATTGTTTATTAGCACTGTAGTGTCCAGGAAGTGGATCTCTTGTGTGGACTGGACCAGGCTGAGGTTGGTGGTGGGATGGAAATTGTTGAAATCATGGTGGAATTCCTCAAGGGCTTCTTTTCCATGGGTCCAGATGATGAAGATGTCATCAATATAGCGCAAGTAGAGTAGGGGCTTTAGGGGACGAGAGCTGAGAAAGCGTTGTTCTAAATCAGCCATAAAAATGTTGGCATACTGTGGGGCCATGCGGGTACCCATAGCAGTGCCGCTGATCTGAAGGTATACATTGTCCCCAAATGTGAAGTAGTTATGGGTAAGGACAAAGTCACAAAGTTCAGCTACCAGGTTAGCCATGACATTATCGGGGATAGTGTTCTTGACGGCTTGTAGTCCATCTTTGTGTGGAATGTTGGTGTAGAGGGCTTCAGTCCTTGCCTACAGACAGCCCCGCAACCTGAAGCAAATACTCACCAACAACCACATACCACACAACAGAACCACTAACCCAGGAACTTATCCTTGCAACAAAGCCCGTTGCCAATTGTGCCCACATATCTATTCAGGGGACACCATCACAGGGCCTAATAACATCAGCCACACTATCAGAGGCTCGTTCACCTGCACATCCACCAATGTGATATATGCCATCATGTGCCAGCAATGCCCCTCTGCCATATACATTGGTCAAACTGGACAGTCTCTACGTAAAAGAATAAATGGACACAAATCAGATGTCAAGAATTATAACATTCATAAACCAGTCGGAGAACACTTCAATCTCTCTGGTCACGCAATCACAGACATGAAGGTCGCTATCTTAAAACAAAAAAACTTCAAATCCAGACTCCAGCGAGAAACTGCTGAATTGGAATTCATTTGCAAATTGGATACTATTAATTTAGGCTTAAATAGAGACTGGGAGTGGCTAAGTCATTATGCAAGGTAGCCTGTGTCCTCTTGTTTTTTCCTACCCCCTCCCCCAGATGTTCTGGTTTAACTTGGATTTAAACTTGAAGAGTGGTCAGTTTGGATGAGCTATTACCAGCAGGAGAGTGAGTTTGTGTGTGTATGGGGGTGGGGGGATGTGAGAAAACCTGGATTTGTGCAGGAAATAGCCCAACTTGATTGTCATGCACATTGTGTAAAGAGTTGTTACTTTGGATGGGCTATCACCAGCAGGAGAGTGAATTTGTGTGGGGGGGTGGAGGGTGAGAAAACCTGGATTTGTGCTGGAAATGGCCCACCTGATGATCACTTTAGATAAGCTATTACCAGCAGGACAGTGGGGTGGGAGGAGGTATTGTTTCATATTCTCTGTGTATATATAAAGCCTGCTGCAGTTTCCACGATATGCATCTGAGGAAGTGAGCTGTAGCTCACGAAAGCTTATGCTCTAATAAATTGGTTAGTCTCTAAGGTGCCACAAGTACTCCTTTTCTTTTTGCGAATACAGACTAACACGGCTGTTACTCTGAAACCTGTCAAAAAGAGTTAAAGGCTTAGGCTTGTGCCTGATACCTGCTTGAGAACTGCAGAAGCAACACACTTGTATTCTTGTGGCACCTTAGAGACTAACAAATTTATTTGAGCATAAGCTTTCGTGAGCTACAGCTCACTTCATCGAAAGTTTATGCTCAAATAATTTGTGAGTCTCTAAGGTGCCACAAGTACTCCTTTTCTTTTTGCGAATACAGACTAACACTGCTGCTACTCTGACACTTGTATTCTGTATCAGCCAAAAGATTTTCTGCCTTTGGCTAACACTTGTATAGAATTTCAAAATTTTAACTTTATGGACAAAAGTGTGCTTCAAAAATTTGAAATGTTTAGTGGGAGAAAAATTCCAATTTCTAGCCATCTCTGTTCATTTTATGTATTTTTCTGTAACCAACTAACATGACAACCATGATAACATTTATGAAATTTCTTGGTAAGCCACCTGACTGTAATCAGTGCTACAAGGGTCTCTGACCTGAACCAGAGATTTCAAATAACCCACTGGATTTTTTTAATAGACGTATCATGTATAAAACCTCAAATAAAGGGTTAAAAATTTGTAATCCTCGTGTCTGTTATCCAATTCATCACATGAAGCAGTTCCTCTAAGACATTATTGATAGGTAACATGTGAAGAGATAAAGGCTAATCTATTTAGTACCTAATTACTGACTGAATAGGAAGGGCAAAGATTTGATGTATGTACTGAATGAAGGCTGAGAGCTCATTTTTTCTGTATGAGCAACATTTTTTTACCATCACTTCACATTTTTGGAGTTATAACTGAAAGATGGCTGTTGCTTTTTTAACTACAGAGGAGCCTGAAGAAAACAGAGGCATCGGTACACTCGTGAATTTTGTGGAAGTTTAGAGCTTATGTTATGAACTTGCGAACTGGACTTTTATAAAACCTCTAGGGACTATCTTTTCAAAAATGTCCATTAGCATTGGGTTCTCAACATGATCCAACTGAAGCCTAATTACAGAGGTGCTGATTACTCACAACTCTAGTTTGGCCCTTTAACAACCATAGAGTGGCACTGGTTTGAGAGCCAGAATATGGTACCCTGCACTACAGTCAGGCTGCGTCATGCTCATTACAGTAAACAGCAATGACTTTATTTTGCTTTCAGCTAGAATTTACTGTTGACCTGTTTATATGTGTTAAACTCTCCAAAGGAGTCTGAGCCTCCTATGTATATTCCTAACTGTTTACATGCTTACTGAATAACGAAAGGGATAAGAGGAGGCCATCTCTTTCCACCACTGGGCTACTACATCCTCATGCAATTGCCAGGTGGCTTCTCATGTTGTGGTTGATAGTTTCGGCACCTTGAGATAGAGTGTACAAATTTGTAAACTCTGTTTGGAAGAAGGCACTAGAACCTCCAAAACCTAATGCAAGATACTCTGTCTTCCCTCTTTATCTTCTCCAACATGGCAGGAGGGCTCACTCCTGCTCCGAGGCACAGACCACTAGCCCTTCATACAGAAAGCAAGCACTTCCTTGCCACTTATGCCTCCCTCCAGCTGTCTGGCTGCCTGGTTATACAAATGCACTCAGTCTAATGGACAGAAATGAGGCTCCTGCTAGCACTCCTTCCTGTTTTTCATTCAGCCAGTTCCATCTCACCAGTCCTGCAAATGGGGCTTATATCTGAGGACTACATGAATCCCAACACAAAATGACTGGGTCAGGTGTGATGAGGATTCAGCTAGAAAGAAGATGGTGATCTAAGTCATTTAAAAGAGTTTGAATTAACCCATCCGTTAGTGCACTCTCATGCCACCAACATCAATGGAACTAAAACCCATTTAGGGAAAAACCCTATAGAATTTAATAGAAAATTATAACTTTTCTAATGTTTTATGGATCCTCCTATACAATTTAATCAAAAACTGTATCCCTATAATACAGCATGCTTCAAAATCCTACTGAAAGGATCTCATTCTCCATTAAACCCTGCGGGTGAAATTCTAGCTCTACAGAAGACAGTTATGAGTTTAAGTAATTTCTATAGAACTCTATTAGTTTAATCCTCATTATGTTATACAGGGCTTTTCCATACACGAATCCTTTGGTTATGCTGAACCTTGAAAGAAAGAGCATAGACCTTATATTTGATGGAAGACAAAGGGAACACAACGAAGGAACTTGAAGAGAGGTTGTACGTGATGTAGCAGGCTTTGGCAAATGTTGCTTTTTCATCAGGTTTTTTTTAACACGAATAAAACATTCTGTGTCACAAAATGGACAAGAAGAGACAGAGTGATAAAACAGAATAGAAAATATGAATCTGGATATTTAGAGGAGGAGCTCATTCTTGTCATATGCTTTTGGTAGAAGGTGGTTGTAAAGAATGTTATTGTAAATGGTAAATGGTAGTTCTAAGTCAAAATGTTTAGAGTACCTATCTAATAATTTGCAGGTGAGGAGAAGGCCAGAACTTTGGCCAAATGAACTCCAGGTTCCTGATCCCTTCTTTCTAGATATTGGTTGTTACTGTTCTCCTAAGAATTTGGAATTAAAAGATCTGAAAAGGGAAACAAATGAATAAAGCCCTGTAACACATGCACAGACACACACACAAAAAAGACATGTTGACTATTTTCCATTACTCAGCAAATCTTAATTGATGAAACACTAGATACATACATTAATTGGGGGTGAAAAATAATCCTGTAAATATTTTAAAACTCCATATGGTGTTATAAATAATAGTACAAAATGTGTCAAAAAGTTCTTTGGGCTGTCTCTCAGAAGGTTTTCAAAGTAGAAAACTTTATTTTAAAATGTCATTACATATACTAGCATTTATTTTGTCCAGAAACCAAGCTGGGATTCTGATAGCTAAACACCCAATTAATCATCATAGACCTGAACCCTTTTAAAAGCATTGCAGGCCAAGTTTCAATCCAGTCACACAATAGATGCATCTGCTAAAATGTGCAAGGCTCCCTTTGTGCTTTCAAAACTCATATTTCTGCCCTCAAAGCAAGTACACTAATTACTTGCTTGTGCGTCATTATCTGATATGTTCAAATGTTGTGGTACAACCTATAAGAATGGGTATTTTCAGGGGTTCTGCTGGGCTCCTGAGAATTGGACCCACATCATTCTCCTTTGAGCAAATCCTCCATTTAGAAATTATTTGTATTAATTTTAAAAAAAATCCTATCTGGTGTTGGGTACAGTAATTTGCATTTATAATAACCTTTCCATTAGAGATTATCAGATCTCTGCCAAAAGAGGACAAACAACTTTTCCCTGCTCCTGAAATAGTTTTTTGCTGACTCAGAAGAAATTCACGTTTTCAATTTGCTGTTATCTGTAACAAGCTTCATTTGTATTTGATACATATGGATGGAGTTCACAATTATTTAGGGCAGTGATACAGAAACTTTCCCTGTTACTTGCTGTCAAAAGAATCCGTATGACAGTTTTCCAATAACATACGCAGGCGCTTATGTCCTCTCCAAATAGGTAAAATGGGCATTTTAGGCAGCCTTCAGAGAGTTCATGCAACTGTATTTTGAAGCTTCCGCAGCCTTCAAAAATCTCTCCATCCCTATTATAACAGCAGCTCCTTATTTTTCCTCTTATGTAAATTTTTAATTCCGTGAGTAAGGAGTGACCAGCTGATTTTGTCAGTGGAGGTGAATCAAATGCTAATAATTAACCCTTATACAGCACTTTATGGTCTAGATCCACAGCTAGTAAATTGGTACACGTTCTTTCAGTTCAATAAAGCTATGTCAATGTATATCGGCTAAGGATCTGTCAAAACTTTATCTGTGTGATTAACTGTGCATGAATATTAATAGTCTTGTAGTTCAGTGCTTAGATAAAACAGAAACTGGCACTCTAGAAAATAAAGGAATGTTTTGGGTTTTTTTGTATTCCATCACTGTACTTATCCCTTATATGTACCATATTGCTGCTCTCAATGCATCTGATAATGATAATTCATTATCCTTTCTTCCAGACAAAGATGTGTACAGTACCATGATATTACATACATTTTTAATCTCTCATCACATCAGCTCTATTACTTTCTAGAGGCTCTGGCATTTGTTCATGCAAAATGACAACTGCTTTACAATTTTATAATAATTTAACTAGTGTCTTACTTTAGTCAAATCTGCTCAGTGGTGTAAAGGTTTATTGATTTCACAAGAAATACTTGAACTATTCATCAGTATTTTATAAAATTTTAACAAACTTGCAAGAGTTTGCCTGTAAATAAGCATCTGGAGACTGACTTCTCTACACTAAAAGCACCAGTCTACACATGAGATATATTTATTGCCATCCCAATTCAGTGTGTTACAGTAAGATCACTTCATCAAGGGAGCGTTTTGAGACCATTAGAATGAAAGTGAGGAACAAATTACCTTGTATTGCCCGCCTGAAAAATAAGATGAAGCTTGGGTGGAGTGAAATAAAATGCAGTGATAAAACCTTGCTGCAGAGTGCTAAGCAGCTGGCAAGAGAATTTAATTGGCTTTGCGAATATATTTAATGAACACGTAAGGAAAACCAGGAGGGTCTAGATGTGGCCAATGAGAGAGAGAACAGAGTGCAATGGGGAGGAAGAACTGGAAGCCAGCAATTATCTCCATAGTTTGCTTGAGCTGTAGTGGAGGCAAATTGCATAAGAAGGAACAAAAAGCTTTGAAGAAGCTGTAAGTGAAAGGGAGAGGGAGCACTCAAGGTTTTTTTTTTCAGGAAGTTAGTCAGTGTGAGTCCCAGAAGGGTTCAAAGGAACTGCTAACCATACACTTCACCTAAAAGAACCAAAAATAAACCACACATTGATTGACTGACAACATCCTGTAATAGCCTGAATAAACTTTACTGAATTATGTTAAACCCAGTTGAATTAGGGTTAAGACCTTTGGGGTACATTGCTTTAGAAATGCAAATGAGACTTCTTTAGCAGGAAGACAAAATTAGTGCAATCTTTGGAAGGTATAAGGAATTTCAAAGGTCTTTTGGGAACAACAAGTGAAGTGGATTTGAAGTACCTTGATGTGAGGAGAATGCAAATTATCCTCTCCAAATGCAACATTTTGAAAATAGCCCTTGGGAGAGAGGCCCATTGTATACTAATTACCTGCTTCTGGAAACTCCAGATCAAAGGGTGGAGTAAACTTGTCATGAATGTGCTTATTCTGAGCTGAAGTTGTGATGAACTTGTAACCACAGGGAATCCCCTAAAGTAGGGGATTGTCAGACTACTCCTGCCAGAATCCAAGTTATGGTTGGGATTAATTAATTAATTTAATAATTAATAATTGTTTTGAAGTACCAGGGTAGCAGAGTTGTTTTAGAGACTCAAGTTCCAGGGATGTTATGTACCTGATGAATAGGCTGTGTGAGTATACAGTGGAGGCATGGGTGGTGTGACATACATGGTATACATGGGTGGTGTGACATAGACACAACAAAGAGCTATCTATTGCATAAACAACAGGCAAGAATGGGATAAAGTGAGCAGTGATGGAAACCATTCCAGAGATGCTTGAGAGGGACATGTTCATCTCAGGTTTCAGAGTAGCAGCTGTGTTAGTCTGTATCCGCAAAAAGAAAAGGAGTACTTGTGGCACCTTAGAGACTAATAAATTTATTTGAGCATAAGCTTTCGTGAGCTACAGCTCACTTCATTGGATACATGTCATGGAAAATACAGTGGGGAGATTTTATATACACAGAGAACATGAAACAATGGGTGTTACCATATAGACTGTAACAAAAGTGAGGTGAGCTATTACACAGCAGAAGAATGGGGTAGGATGGGGGGGGGTGACCTTTTGTAGTGATAATCAAGGTGGGCCATTTCCAGCAGTTGACAAGAACATGTGAGGAACAGTGGGGGGGGAGGGAATAAACATGTGGAAATAGTTTTACTTTGTGTAATGACACATCCACTCCCAGTCTTTATTCAAGCCTAAGTTAATTGTATCCAGTTTCCAAATTAATTCCAATTCAGCACTCTCTCATTGGAGCCTGTTTTTAAAGTTTTTTTCTTGAAGAATTGCCACTTTTAGGTCTGTAATCAAGTGACCAAAGAGATTGAAGTGTTCTCCGACTGGTTTATGAATGTTATAATTCTTGACGTCTGATTTGTGTCCATTTATTCTTTTACATAGAGACTGTCCAGTTTGGCCAATGTACATGGCAGGGGGGCATTGCTGGCACATGATGGCATATATCACATTGGTAGGTGCACAGGTTAACGAGCCTCTGATAGTGTGGCTGATGTGATTAGGCCCTATGATGGTGTCCCCTGAATAGATATGTGGACACAGTTGTCAATGGGCTTTGTTGCAAGGATAGGTGCCTGGGTTAGTGGTTCTGTTGTGTGGTGTGTGGTTGCTGGTGAGTATTTGCTTCAGGTTGGGGGGCTGTCTGTAGGCAAGGACTGGCCTGTCTCCCAAGATCTGTGAGTGTGATGCGTCATCCTTCAGGATATGTTGTAGATCCTTGATGATGCATTGGAGAAGTTTTAGTTGGGGGCTGAAGGTCATGGCTAGTGGCGTTCTGTTATTTTCTTTGTTGGGCCTGTCCTGTAGTAGGTAACTTCTGGGTACTCTTCTGGCTCTGCCAATCTGTTTCTTCACTTCAGCGGGTGGGTATTGTAGTAGTAAGAAAGCTTGACAGAGATCTTGTAGGTGTTTGTCTCTGAGGGGTTGGAGCAAATGCAGTTGTATCGTAGAGATTGGCTGTAGACAATGGATCGTGTGGTGTGGTCTGGGTGAAAGCTGGAGGCATGTAGGTAAGCATAGCAGTCAACAGGTTTCCGGTATAGGGTGGTCTTTATGTGACCATCGCTTATTAGCACCATAGTGTCCAGGAAGTGGATCTCTTGTGTGGACTGGTCCAGGCTGAGGTTGATGGTGGGATGGAAATTGTTGAAATCATGGTGGAATTCCTCAAAGGCTTCTTTTCCATGGGTCCAAATGATGAAGATGTCATCAATGTAGCGCAAGTAGAGTAGGGGCATTAGGGGACGAGAGCTGAGGAAGCGTTGTTCTAAGTCAGCTATAAAAATGTTGGCATACTGTGGGGCCATGCAGGTACCCATAGCAGTGCCGCTGATTTGAAGGTATACATTGTCCCCAAATGTGAAATAGTTATGAGTGAGGACAAAGACTTACTTTCCAGTTGATCTTTAATTGTCATCATAAATTCCATCAAAGATTTTGCAAGGACTTTGTTTGGGCCAGCAGGGAAAAGAAAACATGTTAAAAAGCTTGTTGTTTCCTATAGTAAACAGTACTTATATAACAGTTAAAATTATATATGAGCTGATCCTTTATGAAAAGTTATTTTTAGAACCTACTAAGGGGATGTTCAGAATGAAAAGTCTGATATCTTGATCAGGTATCTAGTTATAAACCAAACTTTACACATCTCCAGGTAATTAGCAAATTCGTTGGTGAATATTCTGTAGTGCTACCTAGGTTCCTGAACTGAAACCATTTTACCAACTGACTTCTTAAAATGTACAAGAATAATTCCCATGGACTACCATGGGAGTTGCTTCTCTAAAATATTTGTGTATATTTATCCCAAAGTACTTATTTATCCAAATTATTGTAACTAATCACTACAGCTTTCCTGGCAGATATGTAAAACCTACATGCCAAATTGTTTTTGCCTTACTCACATGAATCCTGCTGAAGTAGGGTGACCAGATGTCCCAATATTATAGGGACAGTCTCGATATTCAGACCTTTGTCTTACATAGGCGCCTACTACTCCCCATCGCCTGTCCTGATTTTTCACACTTGCTATTTGGTCACCCTACGCTGAAGTCACAGGAGTACTTGCAAAATAGTGAACAGAATCCCAGCATGTGAGAAGAAGCCTGTGACACAGGGAAAAGAAAATAGACACATTAATCCTTTCTGGGTCTTTAAAAAAGGCTTCTCAACACATACACCCATTTAATTTATGTTGTCTCATTAGACAATTGTCATCTATTGCTGTGTACCCAACAAAATGTCACCCAGCTTCTATATCACTTTATCTTTTTATTGCCAAGGAAAAAAACCTGTGCTTCTAAAAGCAAAAGAACCCCAAATCTGATTTTCCACGTTTTTTTCCTCCCCATGAATGACAAGTGTATTGTTTGTATACTAAAATTCTTTTAAAAATGAATTTTTCAGTGAGCGTTTAAGAACAATATAAATAAATCTGAAAGGACTAGAATTGCAGTAGTAGGTTATTAGGCTGATTCATGGAAGGATTCTGTACTAACTAGCCTCGTAACAGCCTCTCTACTTCCCTTTTCCCTGTTTACAACAATACCTCTGTATTAACGAATATGGTTTTGCTATTTTCAGGGTATCAGGGTGCCTTAAATGCTGGGGGCTGGATTTTCAAAAAGTTCTCAGCATTGGCCTAACTCTGTTTCCATCAAATTTTTACCTTTGGCTTCAGTGAGAGCAGATTTAGGCCACTGCTGCTGAGCACATTTTGAAAAACCCACCTTGGGATTTCACTGAAATCACAGTCACATTGAGAATCCACTGGTAACTTGGAGGTGTTTAGTAGCATGCAGGACAAAAAGCCTTCTCTTGTTTTGCGAAGGGGTTATATTTTGTTATCTCTGTAGTTTTCTGAATTGTTTCATACGAAGTGAAGGACGTGTACATGACGTATGATAGACTTTACCGCACAGAAGTCAATTGTGCCTTATAGGTTCAGACCTGATGCACTGTGTCTCTGAATGCTTCCCCAGGAGAACATACTTCTTGCTACATCCCTTAAGGGTTGCCTTCTGTATTCCCCTGAATACCTGGCCAGCTCTACTGGTTGATGTAGGGCCATGGCCTTGCCTCTGCCCCTCCCTGACCTCTTGGGGGAGCAAGTATCCACAGGGTCCCAGGAGGTAACCATCTCTATGACTATGGGAGTATGGGGACTGCAAGTGGTGACTAACCACTATACAAAGATCACGAAGGGTGGGCAGGCTTCTTGCATCTTCCCCTGTCTTGCACACTCATGCACCAGCAGGGCACAATCTGTCCAAAAATAAATCACAAGCCTAAAATATTTGTATTAAAAATAATGATCTCTTCCGTAGGAGTCACATTCTTAACCCAGTATGTTCTGTCAAGTGTAGTGAATCATATAGAACAACACAGTGCTGATAGTAATAAATTAAGCTTTCACTTAGTGATTACTGAGGTAAATCCTGCTTGCTTTACTCTCAAGAGTAGCTGCCCTAGTCACTATCTCTGTGGAATACTCCTCAGGCAGAGTGCTTCACAAACATCCATGCTGCTGTCTCTTTGAATTGATCCCATAGGGAACCCAGGGTTCTTGCTCGACATACAACTTTTGAAAGAACTTGCCATTCAGTTGATAGATAATTAACCCCAATCACTAAAAATACTCTTGATATCAATATACCCAGGTGCTAAGAAAAACTGGTGCATCATTAATGCTACACAGATTTTTGACAGCCCTTCCCAGCCGAGGCCTCGAATAAGCAAGGTACTTAAGCACGTTCCTAACTATAAGCATGCAAATTGCCCCACTGATGTCAACGGGATAAGTTATGTGCCTGGAGTTAGGCATGTACTTAAGTACCTTGCTGATTTGGGCTAGAAAGATTTTACAACCAACTTTCATATCACAGTTGCACATTCATACCCCTGAACCCTTGTAATTCGTACCTGGAAAAGTAAAATTGGGATGGGGAAGTGAATGAATGAATTGACCATATTGCAGTAGTTGCAGTAAATATTTATATCAGGGTAGGGCCCAAATATCCCTCATCAAGATTGGGGCCCCTTGTGCTGGGAGCTGTACAAATGCAAAAAGTATACAATCCCTGCCTTGATGCTTTTACAGATCCAGAGTGGGGGATGTGTATAAAATAAACAAGCAAATGGACCTAGTGAAGAATTGGCACAACTTTGTTAGTTACATGTATTGGAGGGGTTTGTCTTGTTTAATAAGTGGGGATAGAAATAGGGAGGGAGGGAGGGAGGAAGTAGGAAAAGGAAAGAAGGGGATGAGGAATAGTCACAGCTTGTCACCTGTTTCGGCTGAATTTTATAGATACCCTAAGAAAGGCACATCTTAGGGAGGTCTGGCAGTTCATATTTGATTTGCAGAAGAAAAACTCCAAAGTGACAGTTTGGGAGAAAGCATGAAGGTGTTTAAGGAAGAAGCTGGCTAGTGTGGTGGTAAAGGCTGGGAATACTGGCAGAAAAAAACCAGAGGTCAACATACATGACAGTAAAAAGTTTTAACTCTACTTTTTAAAAAAGTATTACCTCCAGTGACTTGATTTCAGAGGAGCTACTCTAGATTTAAACCAGTTTAACTAAGATAACAATCTTGTCCATCATGCTTAGAAGCAGTTCCATACAATGAGCTTAAATATAGACTCCATAGGGTTATATCATAAAAATGCACACCAGTGAAATAGGCCACTTTGAATAAAAGCACATACCATAAAAGATGCTCCATAAATACTGTTAAACAAAAGAGAATAAAATGAATCCTAGTATTGCATCAAATCTAGGAGAGCTGGCAATGTGAGCAGCAAGCAGTGAGTGTGGTTTTAATGAACAATGGAGGTCCCACTTTTTATCCAAATTCAGTAATATCAAACACACAGCAAATGGTATTCAGCTCAGGGTTGTGGTGGATTCTCAATCACTGGCAATTTTAAAATCAAGGTTGGATGTTTTTCTAAAAACTGTGCTCAAACAGGAGTTATTTTGGGGAAGTTTTATGGCCTGTGTTATATGGCACAGTGGTTCTCAACCCTGGCGGTTCACAGCGGTCTTCCAGGGGATACATCCACTCATCTAGATATTTGCCTGGTTTTACAACAGGGTAAATAAAAAAGCACTATAGTCAGTTCAAACTAAAATTCATACAGATAATGACTTGTTTATACTGCTCTATATACTATACACTGAAATGTAAGTACAATATTTATATGCCAGTTGATTCATTTTATAATTATATGGTAAAAATGAGAAAGTAACCAATTTTTCGGTAATAGTGTGCTGTGACACTTTTGTATTTTTATGTCTGATTTTGTAAGCAAGTAGTTTTTAAGTGAGGTGAAACTTAGGGGTACACAAGACAAATCAGACTCCTGAAAGGGGCACAGTGGTCTGGAAAGGTTGAGAGTCACTGATATAGCAGGTCAGATTAGATGATCACAGTGGTCCCTTCTGGCCTTGAAATCTATTAATCTATTATGCAAGCTCTTTGTCGTATTGAGCAAATGGTTAGTGTAAAGTCGTTGATAATATTGGCTCAGGCATGCATACAGACAGTATATGTGTAGAAGAATGGTACAAAAATTATTATGGCTCAGAACTCCTCTTAAGAGAGCAGACATCGTAGGGGGAAGAAACTGCATTGATTCTGGCTCTAGAAGAGTTCAAAAACTGAACTGGAACATTTCAGAAAATAATTCCTCTCTTATTTGATCAGCTTGACAAAACAATATCTGAAATAAAATGTCTGGATGTGATTTATTTTTCTTTTTGTGGAAAAAGAGAGAGAGAGGAAAGAGTATGAGAGCTAGAATGGAAAGGTACTTTAAATGGAAGTGGAAACCTCTGTGCTAGCCAAAATGTGATAGATTAATTTTCATGTTTAAAACCAGGAAGCTTCCTGATAGTCAAAAGTGACAATTTAAAAAACAGGATAAGTGTGCAAGAATGATTCACATCCCTAAGGCTACAGAGAACAAGGAAAGGATGGAGTATTTTCCTGTGTTGTGCTAAAGAAATTTTCAATCTACAAAATAAAAATGCTCTTAGGAGTTCTGATACAGAAACTGAGAGCTCCAGCTGTTACACTCAGATCCAGAATTACCAGGTTAAACTAGGATGTTGCAAATTTTCTGGAGAATGGCTGGGGACATTTTGATCTTGATAACTTTACAGATGTGCAAAATTTCCAGACATTTTAGTAAAGCAAATTCAGTTGATTAGGACTAAGCTTCCTAACATATTCAGATTAAGTGAAGCTGTTTATGCCTAATGGGACGAAGCACCTCCAAACAATTGAGGATAAAAATGTCCCTCTTGGCCAGCAAGATTTGGGTAGGTAACCTAGTAGGTAGGTCTGGGTGAGTGGGGACACAATGGGTCCTGCAGAGTTTAGATGCTGGGCCATAGACCTTCCCGCTGTCTTGAGGAAGAAGTAGCATCTGTGGAGCAGCTCCATCCATGGCAGCTGGTAGGGAAAGGTTCCAGTTTTTTTAAGCAGAATGCTGCATTGTTCTTCCTTACGAGAAGAAGCAAGACTCTGCTGTTAAGTTTTATAAAAGGGATTCTATATTATGGTCATTGGACATAGACAGGACCCTGTAGATCACTAGGTCCCAGAGCAGTTGGTTTTATTTTATTTTATTTATGGAAAAAAGGCTATAGTTGGTTCCTGCATAAGCCATATGTAAATTAGTGTACAATTTCATTTTGCAGCATGAAGCCAGATGATCAATTCTGGACACTCTCGAGCATAGGAGGAGTGTTGTAAGCAAGACACAAGAAGTGGGATTTGGAAGCCTAAATGGAAAATGTAGAGTGATTAATGTTATAACTATGGAATGCTGTTTAAATGTTATTTTACTGGCTGACCATTTCATGTAATCTGTTCTGATTAAAACCAGACTAACATATTTGTGTTATACTTATTTATCAATATTTATTTATGTATTTATTTATTTGGGTTGATGGTAGCACTCATCATGAGTTAGGTGCTCTCCAGTCATTCCAAAAGGACCGTCCCTGCCCTGAGGTGCCCAACTTTAAGGATTTACAATGACCGGTATTTGTTTAATTGGAATGTATGGATTGGACTTGCTGTGCCAAATGTGAACCCTTCAGGTTCACAGGGATTAATTGGACCTACTAATCAGATTGATACAATTCATTTGGGCCTTCCTGATTTCTTTGTTGCCTTAGAGCTGCAGTTTAGGCATTGACCTGTGTCTGTAGGTCAGTGGTCCCCAGGGGCTTGGAGGAACATTTGTGGGGCCCGGCGGTTTAAAATAGCTGGGTTTCTTCCTGACTGAGGGAAAGAAAAAGATGGAAGCCAGATTTTGCATTCAGTTTTCTCTTGTCCGCTGAGACCAAGTGAATGGGTATGTGCACAATCCTGTTTGCAAAGGTTGAAGCCAGATCCCTGTTGGTCTCACTCTCCTTGAATTACCCACATTACTGGGGAGCATCCCTGCACCTGTAACAGTGCTAAATGACATTTTGGTGTTTGTTATGAGTACATATGTAACACATTGGTCAGTGTATATTACATGTGCCTAATCCACATAAAATGCAAGCCTTTTACACCTCCCTACCCCACTCCCAATTATAGAGCCTGGTTCTTGAGTGCGAGGTATAGAGGCTCATGCTTTTAGCATAGGAAATCAACAGTACAATCACGGGTGTGTTCGGGCTAAGATGGCAGCTGTCACATAACCAAGTCACCTCACCCCATCCCTAACACTACTGCCGCTGCTCAGTATTTTATATTTGTTATATTTTTTCTCCTCCCACCATAGGCGCGGGAAGTAGGGATGTGGGGAGGAGGTGCTGCAGCACCCCCAGGTTTTGCGCAGGGTCCCTGCTCCTGCCCCCACGCCTGGAGTCCTGGCTGCTGCCCCTCGCCCAGGGGTTATGCAGCTGGTCCTGGCTTCTGGCCCCACGCCTGGGGGCTCTGCTGCCGGCCCCTCACCTGGCTGCCAGCCCCACATCCAGGGGCTATGCTGTTGGTCCTGGCTGCTGGCCCCACACCCAGGAGCTCTACTGCTGGCCCTGCACCTGGCTGCCGGCCCCATGCCCTGGGTCCAGGCTGCCAAATCCGTGGCTGGGACTCCGCTCCTGACCCCGGGCCGGGGCTCCATACCTGCCCACAGCTGTGGTCCCACCCTTGGCCGCCTTACCCCTGTTCACGTCCCCCCTCCCAGAGCCATGGCCCTGCTCCCGGTCCCAGCTCTAGGGGGTGGTGAGGAGCACGGACAAGGATAAGGGGGGCGCAGGTCAGCACCCCCACGCTTCAAACTGTTCTAGCTTCCACTTCCTCTTCTATCCCAACATTCTTTCTACCCGTTCTCCCTCCCATCTCACACAAAGGTTTTCAAATGGCCACTGGAGCATTCCCGCTGCACCTTTTCATCTAAATATTTAGATCACAAAGACCAGCAAACTGAACTCACTGGTTTTATTCACAAAAATATTCTGAAATTAATTTTTGTCGTATCCTCTCAGCTCTAGTGCTAATAGTACTGTCTTGTTAAATGAAGGGAATGTTCTATTAATATGCCTATTAGTATGCACCAACCAAATTTACAAACTAATCCCACTAGAAAATACCTTTCAAATGTTGCAAAAGAGGTTTTTTTAAAAAAATATTAATTTTAATGATTAATGATTTCTGTGACGAGCAGTACTTGAAAAGGACAAACTGATTGTCATTTAAAATTATTATGCTGTAACTGTATTCAGTGAATGTTTGCATGGGTTAACTAAATTCATCATTTTCCCTACAGCAATTTTTTTCCTGAATCCTATATATTTTAGCCATGACTTTAATCCAGTTCTCATTGTATATCAATCTGTGGCTACTGTCTTGTGGAAAGTATGCAAGATGTATCCCGAAAAATACAAATCTCTTTGACAATCTTTTGCATGCTGTTCTAAAACCTTTTTTAAAAGTCAGTCTCTTAACTATTCAATCTTTATATATTAGTTTTAAGTTTTTCTTTTTAAATCTGATAACAACCAGAACATTCCAGTCATTTGGTTTATAATGTGTAATATTTAAAGAACCTAAAGTAAATTTCAGAGGAAGTGAGAGTTTCTTGTTTTCTGAGTAAATGATGGTAATATGTGAATTGTTATTAGCTGAAATCAGACTGACTAAACAGTTTTTAGGATTCTTTTTTTTTTTTTTTCACTTTAGCAGTATTACTCTAGTTTTATTTTGCCCTGGAAGTTGTATTTACAACAAATCTATAAGAAAATAAAATGAATTGGCAACTGCTGAGGATAAGCTACAGCACATGGCATCAAATGTTTGTAGTTTGTAACACATCTGTGGCAAGAGTTTGCTGATGCCTGTGCTATACTACTGATATTTGGATACATGAAGGTTTTTTGAAATTTAATAAACTTAAAAGTAGTTTATAACATCACAAGAAAATAGTTGCAAACATTTTTTCATTTCAACTGTTGAATTAGTTTTGTATTCCAGACATGACTCTGCATTAGAGTCTCCTACAAAACAAGCTTTCAAAACCAACCTTGAAAATGTGCATGTAACTGTCTTTATGTTACAAGTTGGAGAACAGGCTCTGCCTGCGATTGTCTCAGAGAATAAGATTTATTTATTTGTGTAGTTAAAATTCCTAGTACTTATATTATTTAGGGAATAAGATAAAAATGAAGATAACTATCATAATTCTGTGTAGCAAGTGTGTGTTGAATGGGTAAGTAATTCAGGTTTGAAAGGGTGATTTCGTTCATTGTATAGCTTCCTTTAAAAAAATTCCAAAACAAATGAGCAAGGATAGAAATACTGTCACTTAGGGCAGCCAACCAAATTAGAGGCAAAGAAAGGATGAGGATAAAAAGAAAAGTCCTGTCCCCTTCTTCTGAATCTCAAGAATGAAGAGAGAATGAAGTCCCAGTCGCCAGCACCATTAGAAGAGGCTAGCTCATAATTCCTACCTGCAGAAACAACTCTAAAACATGGAAATAACTATTTAAACATTGTGGGGATTGGAAAGGCTTTTACTAATAAAAATATCCTTAATACTAAAGGAAGGAATCAAGTCTCCTACACTGGATTGCCAAATAAATTGTCCACAAATTATATCCCTTTACAGTAAAACTAAGCAGAATAGGAAAATAGTAGAGTAGTGTGACATGTTCAATATCTCTTTCACTGTGTCTTGTATTATTTATGGGATATATGTGTTGACAACAAAGCCATGAGAGTTCATTCTTGTATATGTCAACACAGTGATAAGAAGTGGTGGAAATGTCATCAGAGCTGTTCATAAGGCTAAGGTAGTTTTTGTCATGACTGAGCAATACCTGTAGCATGAAGACTAAAACGTTAATGTAATGCTTTACAATTCTCCACTGTTATATAGATAAAACCAATTTATACAGTGCGATGGTGTGTGCCAGGCCCTTTGAGGCCCTTGCTGGAGGCCTTGTGGTCCTACCCCACCCCACCCCAGAAAAGGAACAGTGAAGATGGGTCCTCCAGGCCTGCCTAGCAAGGCTTCAAGGAAGTAGCCAATTAGAGCTCAGCTGGCTCAGTTAAAAGGAGCTGCAGGAGCTGAGAAGGTCAGTTCCTGGCAGGGACCAGAGGAGTAAGGAAGGGTGCTCCCTGGTTGGTGACTAGAGCTCAAGAGAGAACCAGAAGATGGTGAGACCTTCAGCCCTGAGGTAAGGGTGTAGTAGAAGATGCTATATGGGAAGTGGCCCAGAGAATAGCAGCAGCAACTATTACAGGAAGCAGCATGTGGTTGCTATTTATAGGGTCTCTTCTCCCTTCCCTCCCCCCCACAGAGTGGCCTAAGCCCCACAAAGGGGATAAGGCCTCTTTAGAGTCCCAAGTGAAGGGCAGAACTTAAGAGTCTCCAGGGAGAAAGCCCTGGGGGCACCACTCTATACCAGGGCAGACACAGACTTAAAGCTAGCTCAGAAGGGGCTGAGGACTGAGCACAGAGACAGGGCTAAAGACTTTAACAAGGGCACAGGGAAAGGCCCTGTTGGACCTTTTACCCCAGGGGGTTTGTTCATTCACAAATTGACTGCAAGTGACTTGGTTGGAGGGCTGAGCCACTGAAGACCCACCTGATGAGGGCAGCAGTTGACAGGGGGCACCATGAACAGAGAGAGAGAGAGAAAGAGTGCATGAAGGGGGGGATTTCCAGTTTCCAGCTATTCAGACATTGGTTCTTATTATGCCTTTCTCTGCTAGATTAAAGAACCCTTAGTACCCGACTAAGTTCCCTTTAAGCTGTGTGGCCGCCTATCAAGGGCCACGCAGGTGCTCAGGGCTGCAGCGGGGAGAGGCACCTCTCCCCCTGCCCTGGACCTGCCGGAGCAGGGAGAGACGCCTCTCCCCTGGCCCCAGCCTCAGACCTGCCATGCCAGGGAGAGATGGGGAGAGCTGCAGCAGCTGGGGTGAGGCGCCTCTCCCCTGGCCCCAGCCCTGGAGCTGCTGCGGGGGGAGAGGGCTGGTGGGGTATCCTCTCTCCCTGCTGCAGCCCCAGGGCAGCCTGCACCCCAAACCCCTCATCCATAGCCCCACCCCAGATCCCACGTCACCAGATGGAGCCCTCACCTCCCCTGCATCCCAACCCTCTGCCCCAGCCTTGAGTCCCCTCCCGCACCCTGAACCCCTCATCCCTGGCTCCACCCCAGAGCCCCCACCCCCAGCTGGAGCCCTTACCCCCCCACAACCCAACCCTCTGCCCCAACCCTAAGCCCCATCCTACACTCTGAACCCCTTGTCCCCGCCCCCACCACACATCACCTCCATATTGGTGCACATAGCAAAATTCATTCCGCATATGCTGTAATAAGATGAGGCCCAGTAAACATAAGCCTTGTATCAGAGGCCCGGTATGAGGCCTGAGGCCCAAACTAAAGTCATGGTCAAGACTTTGCTAACATAAAGCGAAGTTAAGCTGTGAGCCAGAGGCAGGCCATCACAGAAGTTGGCAAGAAGAAGGCTGCTAATTGCACATATACACACACCTAAAGGTATTAAGTACTAGTAAGATGGACATGTGCCAGGATGGCACCAGAACATCCCGGTACGAACGCATTCCACAGAGATAATAAGGAACAGGCTGACCCATCCTACAGACAGGGTCAAAAGAATAATATGATGGATAGAGTTGTTTGTTCAAACCAACATGTACCAGGAAAGAGGCAGCACCCTAACACATGGAGGGGTTGTACCTCAATGCATCAGGAGTGATGTGTAACTTGTTTGTACCTGTCTATAAGAATGCATCCCTGAGTGGATATCTTTGTCTGGCCTAAGGGGCAGTGGTAATTCCCACCACTGACTAGCCGGTCCATTGTGAGGGGGCACATATTCGTAATATGTTCTGTAGAGTCTGAGGGAAACTATTACTGTGTTTCATTTGACAATAAACTTGGCCAGGTGCCTTTGTACCTTATTGGAGTCTGTGGTCATTGGGGATTCTCTCGGGGTCTGCTGTGTCAGTGATCTGGCTGTATTTCAAGGAATCCCTGTTGAGGTTACAGGGACAAACCATCCCAATGAGTCGAAAGAATAGTAAATATGGCAGGCGACCAGCTTGGCTTAACGGTGAAATCCTAGCGGATCTTAAACATAAAAAAGAAGCTTACAAGAAGTGGAAGGTTGAACATATGACCAGGGAAGAGTATAAAAATATTGCTCGGGCATGTAGGAATGAAATCAGGAGGGCCAAATCGCACCTGGAGCTGCAGCTAGCAAGAGATGTCAAGAGTAACAAGAAGGGTTTCTTCAGGTATGTTGGCAACAAGAAGAAAGCCAAGGAATGTGTGGGCCCCTTACTGAATGAGGGAGGCAACCTAGTGACAGAGGATGTGGAAAAAGCTAATGTACTCAATGCTTTTTTTGCCTCTGTCTTCACTAACAAGGTCAGCTCCCAGACTGCTGCGCTGGGCATCACAAAATGGGGAAGAGATGGCCAGCCCTCTGTGGAGATAGAGGTGGTTAAGGACTATTTAGAAAAGCTGGACGTGCACAAGTCCATGGGGCCGGACGAGTTGCATCCGAGAGTGCTGAAGGAATTGGCGGCTGTGATTGCAGAGCCATTGGCCATTATCTTTGAAAACTCGTGGCGAACCGGGGAAGTCCCGGATGACTGGAAAAAGGCTAATGTAGTGCCAATCTTTAAAAAAGGGAAGAAGGAGGATTCTGGGAACTACAGGCCAGTCAGCCTCACCTCAGTCCCTGGAAAAATCATGGAGCAGGTCCTCAAAGAATCAATCCTGAAGCACTTGCATGAGAGGAAAGTGATCAGGAACAGCCAGCATGGATTCACCAAGGGAAGGTCATGCCTGACTAATCTAATCGCCTTTTATGATGAGATTACTGGTTCTGTGGATGAAGGGAAAGCAGTGGATGTATTGTTTCTTGACTTTAGCAAAGCTTTTGACACGGTCTCCCACAGTATTCTTGTCAGCAAGTTAAGGAAGTATGGGCTGGATGAATGCACTATAAGGTGGGTAGAAAGCTGGCTAGATTGTCGGGCTCAACGGGTAGTGATCAATGGCTCCATGTCTAGTTGTCAGCTGGTGTCAAGTGGAGTGCCCCAAGGGTCGGTCCTGGGGCCGGTTTTTTTCAATATGTTCATAAATGATCTGGAGGATGGTGTGGATTGCACTCTCAGCAAATTTGCGGATGATACTAAACTGGGAGGAGTGGTAGATATGCTGGAGGGCAGGGATAGGATACAGAAGGACCTAGACAAATTGGAGGATTGGGCCAAAAGAAATCTGATGAGGTTCAATAAGGATAAGTGCAGGGTCCTGCACTTAGGATGGAAGAATCCAATGCACCGCTACAGACTAGGGACTGAATGGCTAGGCAGCAGTTCTGCGGAAAAGGACCTAGGGGTGACAGTGGACGAGAAGCTGGATATGAGTCAGCAGTGTGCCCTTGTTGCCAAGAAGGCCAATGGCATTTTGGGATGTATAAGTAGGGGCATAGCGAGCAGATCGAGGGACGTGATCGTTCCCCTCTATTTGACATTGGTGAGGCCTCATCTGGAGTACTGTGTCCAGTTTTGGGCCCCACACTTCAAGAAGGATGTGGATAAATTGGAGAGAGTCCAGCGAAGGGCAACAAAAATGATTAGGGGACTGGAACACATGAGTTATGAGGAGAGGCTGAGGGAGCTGGGATTGTTTAGCCTGCAGAAGAGAAGAATGAGGGGGGATTTGATAGCTGCTTTCAACTACCTGAAAGGGGGTTCCAAAGAGGATGGCTCTAGACTGTTCTCAATGGTAGCAGATGACAGAACGAGGAGTAATGGTCTCAAGTTGCAGTGGGGGAGGTTTAGATTGGATATTAGGAAAAACTTTTTCACTAAGAGGGTGGTGAAACACTGGAATGCGTTACCTAGGGAGGTGGTAGAATCTCCTTCCTTAGAGGTTTTTAAGGTCAGGCTTGACAAAGCCCTGGCTGGGATGATTTAACTGGGAATTGGTCCTGCTTCGTGCAAGGGGTTGGACTAGATGACCTTCTGGGGTCCCTTCCAACCCTGATATTCTATGATTCTATGATTCTATGATTCTATGATCTGCGCAGAGCTGGGGGAACACCTACACGCCGACTGTTATCAACATTGGATAGAGCAGAGCACCACACTGGTGACGTCTGACAACACATGCATGAGAAAAATTAGAGGGAACATTGATATGTTCTCTCTGGGAAGATACTTATATACTGGAATGATGTCCCCTTTCAGTCTTCTTTCTGTTTGAGCTCTTTACGTCTCTCATTGTAAGGCATTTTCCTGAGCCCTAGAATCATTTTTGTCTGTCCAGTTTTTTAACATCCTATTCAAAATACGGCCACCAGAACTGGATGCTGTATTCACTAGTGCTATAAACAGAGGTAAGGTCACCTCCCTACTCCTACTCAGTATTCCCCAGTTTATACATCCAAGAATTGCATTTGCCGTTTTTGCCACAGCACCACACTGTGAGTTCACATTGAGTTTTGTCCACTATGATCCTTAAATCCTTTTCAGAGTCATTACTTTCCAGAATATAGTCTGTAGATATGGCTTGCATTCTTTTTTCCTTGGTATATGAATTTGCATTTGGCTGTATTAAAATACATTTTCTTTGAATGGGCCCAACTCACCATTCAGATCGCTCTGTATGACTGTCATGTCCTCGTAATTTCTTACCACTCTGCTTGACATCTGCAAATATTATCAGTAGTCCTATTATATATTTGCTTCTGGCTCATTGACAAAAATATTGAATAGCACTGAGCATAGTACTGATCCCTGCAGAAACTCCACTAGAAGCATTGAACCCCATTCTCCATTGACAACTTCTTTTTGAGATTTGTCAGTTAGCCTGTTCTTAATCCATGTAACAGGTACTCTGCTGATAGTGTATAATGCTAATTCTTTAGTCAGAATGTCAGCCAACACTGCCAGATGTGTTACAAAAGTATATACTTCCATGCAGTTACCTTTAGCAACCAAATTTGTAATGTCATAAAAAAATTGTCAGGTTTGTTTGACCAAAAAACCATTTTGACTGGTATTAATCATATCCCCATCCTTTAATTCTTTATTGATTGAATCCTGTATCAGATTTTCCATTATTTTGCCCAAGGTTTGATGTCAGAATAATTGACCTATTGTTTAGAGCTGCGAGGAGAGAAGTAATTCTGTTTAGTGGAAGATTTTGATATTTCAGACTTTGGTTTTGTTCCAATTTGAAGCAAAACCCAAACATTTAGAAATTCTCCACAAAAGGGAATGAAATCCTGGCTCTGGTGCAGTCTGGCGGGCATGCTGCCAACTAGCCACAGATCCTGGAAGCCCTGGGAATCCAGGTTGCCAAAGAAGCCTGCTTGCCCATTTTAATTCTTGGCACAACATTAGCACTTTCCCAGTCTTCTGGAATTTCCCCAGTATTCTGAAATTAACATCAGTGAGCCAGAGATCTCCTCAGCCAATTCTTTGAAGATTCAGGTGCAATTTTTACCCAGTCTTGCTGATTTAAAATTCTTATCCCTAATAGATGCTATTTAAAATCCTCCTTAGTAATAGGTTGGTAAGTACTTCATCCTCCTCCTGTGATATTAGTATATCATTGTGCTTCCTTTCAAATACCGAACAGAAATATTTATTGAAAACTTCTCCTTTTTCTGTATTAACGTAGAATGATTAACAATGTTATCATTTTCATTTAGTATTGGTCCTGTTCCATTTTTAGGATTTCTTTTGTTCCTAGTATACATTTTAAAAAATCCTTCTCATGGTGCTTAGTCCTGCAGAGCTAGTCTATGTCTACCCAATGTCTGTTATGTCTACCCAAGTCTACGTATGTCTACCCACACTGGGAATTACACCTTTTAGATGCTGTGTGAACATACCCTAAGACTGTTACTAAAATAGTTACTTATTGGTTTAATTTAAAAAATTAGGAAAATATTGTTTCTTTATTGACTATGCTTTGCCCTCAAAGTTGAATTGAGACCATCAGTATGTTATTTGACAAGTTTCATACACAATGAAAAATTGTTGACAGAAAAATGTGTAGAAGTAGGAAAAAAGCTAATAAATCATAGAAAAGCACAGAGGAGAAAACTAATCAGCAAGCTGTGCCAAAGGCTCACTAGTAGCACATAGGGTACTATATGGCAGTGAATGGAAATTTTAAAAAGAACTTGGGTAAAAACCTAATATAAAGAGGTTTGGTGCACTGCAACTCCTCCTGAGCTTGAAGAGAGCTGAAGGTAATCAACACCTCACAGGCTCAGACTGGAATACAGCTGGGTGGGAAATGGTTTTCCTGTCCTGCAAACATTTTTGACTGGCATGTTTTCCCATTTTGAAACAGGACAAAAAGTCAAAATGTCAACTTTTCTTTTCTTTTTCATTTTAGATGAGTCAGAATACTTTGAAATGTTTAATTTTGTTTTGGATCTCTTCCTCTTTTTATTATTTTTCTGTCTAATTAGCTAACATTTTGAAACAGTTATTTTGAACTGGAAAAACTGATTTTTTTTTCTTTTGAAAATATCTAAATGAAACATTTTGAAAATTTAAAAAAAAATCTCCATTTATTTTTGACTCAGGAAATTATTGAACCTGACCCTGCTTTTCAAGAATTTGGTGTTTTTCAAGAAAAAACAATTTGTCAAAACCTTTCCAACAAGTGCTAGACTGGAACTTTTTGAAATTTTTAAAAGAAAATATTTTCTTGCCAAAAATATTTCATTGAAAACGTTGAGGGGGAAGAGGGAAATGTCATTTTTAATGACATTTTACAATGTGAAATTTTGAAATTAAGTTAATTTTTATTTAGTTTTGATTTCCAAAAACCAAATTATTTTCAATTTTACCTCTTTCTCATCCTTTTTCCCCCTGAATCCAAAAGAATTAATTGTGGGTAGGGTAGTTGGGGATGGATTGCTTCCCCACTTTTTTCTTTTTCTTTTCCTTTTCCTTATCTCACCGTGGGACCTGATCCAGTAGGCATACTCAGAGCACACAGAAATTTGCACAAAACACCCAGGGAGTGAAGGAGGTGGTCTCCCTTATAGCCTGAGGTCCATTAGTTGGGGCTCTCAGTTACAATGTGGGAGACCCAGCTTCAATTATTGCCTGTGTCTGATATGGTGAAAAGAATCTCTCACCAAACTGGTGGGCCATGAGATATTCTGTTGTGGGTCTCTCTGTTTCTCATGTTGTAGTTGATCCGTTGTGTATAAATACTTAAAAATACACTGGGCCAGAGAGACAGTCAGAATGACTTCATAGGCATATGGCTAAAAGTTATAACGGGGCCACTGCCTGCTTTGGTGGAAGTGGCATTTCTTGGGGAAAAAAGACTTAGGTGAGAATCCCAAGCAAAGATAAAGGCCTTCATCTGCCCTTGGGCTTAGGCCACAGCCCTTTTCTTAGCCAAGAGGGAATCCTATCTTAGGGAAGCTCTCTGTTCAGCATGCCGGCTTCTGTGGACCCCATTCTTATGTGCTTCTCTCCCCACAGCCCATGTATGGTATAGAGAGCGTAGGTGCCTAACATGGGGCTGTGGTTTCCACTGGGAGCAACCTGCCTAAAATTTCCAAACCAAGTATGGTCAAATATAACCAGAAGAAACCCAGTGTAAACAAAGAGCTACTATTCTAAGCTACTATTCTATGCTGTGTACAACTCCTAGCACTTCATAACTGAAAAAATGGGACATCAACACATGGTTATGTTCCTTTGAACTTCATTGAAAAATATTGTCCATGCTCTGAGGTCCTATAGGAAATCTGGGATCTCAGTTAGGAAAATGCCTTGACCAAAGTTGCAGAAAAGTGAAATTAAAGAACTGCTGACTGACTTATTTTAAGACAAGACAGTAAAATAAGGCACAATCAGTAGAGGAATAAAAAAGAGAAGAGACAGCTCTTTCTCCTTCCATCCTTAACATGCAGAACATATGGTCTGAATAAAGATATAGAAAAGATTCTGGACCCTAGGAAACCAGATCGTAGAAGCTAGAGATTGTGTGTTGTGAGCCAGCCAAAGCCAACCTGTTGGTGATAGTACCCTAGGTGCACAGCCCATTTCCCCTGAAATATCAATTATAAAAAGTGTATGACATACATATCTTTTAAATGATCATAGACCATATGTACTCCGCAGCAGCTGCTTCCTAAATCTGGTAGAAGGCCCTTGGTTTCTGCAGTAACCTATTACAACAGGCTGGAAGTATTGCAGCAGATTCGAGTACATTTAAAAAACAGCAGCACTGTATTGAATTAAATATGAAAATGAGTAATACACTCAGGACAGTACCCACTGTTATTTACTTTTTATATTAAATTCAGTCTGCTTTATGCTGCTTATTAACCTTCAGTTTTTTCAGTGCGCTGCAAAATTTTGTATTGAAAACACCTAATTATACGGAAGCTGGCAGGTAGGAAGCTGGAGATTTTGGCAGCTGCTTAGGCGACCACTGGGCCTTTTGGCACTGGAACACACACTTAAAGATTTCTGCTGACACAGTCAGCAGGAATATACTTATGTGGACATTAAGTTACAATGATTGAGTTTTGCAGTTAACACTATAGAGAGATCAATGGGCAACTCATAACTTCCAGAGCTGCTGTTTCAGGCTGGCTATAAAATGAACAGGGCAGCTCTTCTTTGGGTTCCACTTGGATCCCATCAGGACCAGTGTAACCACTAGGTGAACCAGGCAGCCACCTAGGGCGCCAAGATTTGGGGGCACCAAAAAGCGGTGCCCCCTAATTTTTTTTTACACTATTGCTTAGGAGCAGGTACCTGTCAGTCTCCAGTGCTCGGGCCGCGCCATGGCCAGCAGCCTCTTCACCTCGTAGTCTCCCCTGCTTGCCCAGGGGCCACTCCTCCTCTCAGGCTCCCCAGCTGCTGCCTCCGCGGCCGGACATGGGCAGGGGGTGCCGCCATGGAGAGACGCAAGGGGCCAGTCTTGGCTGGAGCCCCGCACCTGCCGACCAAGAGCAGCAGGAACCAGGCGCCGCTCAGGAGGAGCCGGGCCGCCCGAGCCCAGGGCAGCGGCAGCCTCCGCAGCAGCAGGGGCAGGCGGGGACAGTAGGCGCACTGGGCTCGGGCCGCCCAGCTGCCCCCAAGCAGTGCCCGGTTCCTGCTGCTCTCGGCCGGCAGGTGTGGGGCCCCAGCCGAGCCCGGCCCCTTGCGTCTCCTCTGCGGTGGCGCCCCGCAACCCGCGTACTCCCTGACATGGGAGAAACTCCGAGGTGAAGAGGCTGCTGGCCCTGGTGCGGCCCAAGCGCTGGAGACTGACAGATACCTGCCCCTGCCCCATCCCAGCACCGCCTGCCCCCAGCCTGGTGAGTGTTACCTGCCCCACCAGCCTCAGTGCCCTGCCCCATACTGTCAGCTACCCCAAGCTCACAGTGACACCAGCACCCCTTGGCAAAGGGCCCCCTGATCTTCACAAATACCTGTCACTGCAGGCCTGACAAACTCACTGCACCCCACACGTGTCTTACAGGACACTTACCCACAAAGAGAAACGTAGAAGGGATCTACACAAGGCTGGTAACTTGTCAAGAGTGAGAATCTTTGTGAGATGTGTGCATGGGTAATATTGAGGGAATAATGTATTTACCTTAAAAGTCTGCTTTACAGAGTTGGAGTAGAAATTAGTCAACAGGGGATAATGCCCTTTGGGGCAAGGGGGATTTGTCACCCTGCCTAACCTGGCTGGTGATGCAATGCAAGGCTCAATTGTTTAGCTTTGCACAATAGTAAGACTTTGAATGGGACACCACCAGAGGCAATGGAAAACAATTGAAATGCCTTAAAGGTAAAAAAGAAACATTAGAACAGCCATTACCCATTCTGACAGGCTGTTTATAATGCTAAGTTTACTAGTTTTCGGAGGTTGTCGGGGCCGGGGGAGGGCGCAAGGTGGAAGTTTCGCCTAGGGTGCAAAATATCCTTGCACCAGACCTGGATCCCATATTAAGATTTTTTTAACACTGTCAGGGACCTAAATGTAATTTTTTTAAAATGAAACCATAGATTTAGCAGCACAGTTTTGCTTGTGGAGGTCCAATCCCCTGAACACAAAATTGTGGAAATACACAAGGCCCTGATTATAACAAATCACCACCTGCCTGCTGCCCTTAAAGTACAGACTAGAGTTGATGCAAATAAAGGAAATACAATGTGACTCATAAAGTCGTATGTTTTCTTCCCTTTTTCCATTTTCTTCTTTTCCCTTCTCTTTTTTCATCTCTCACTTTTCTTGTATCTCTATTCCATTTTCTTTCTCTCCCTTTTTTTCCCTGACTCATTTTGGCCCGGATTCAGTAAATCACTTAAGCAATGCTTAAATCCCATTTAAGCCAATCAAGCCTAAGCATATTCTTAAATTTAGGCATGCGGAAAGTGCTTCGCTAAATGGAAGATGCTTAGTTAGGTGCTTATGTACTTTGCTGAATTGGGGCCTGAATTATTTTGCTTTCTTTCAAGTCTGGACTCCCCTCTGTGGCGCCCCTTTGTCTCTGTCCCTCTGACTCTTACATTATAGCCTTCACTTCCATCTATTTCTCGCCTTCTCTCCTATATGCCTCCCCAGTTGACACCCTATGACACCTATTCTTCTTTCCCTCTCACCATTTTTTCTCCTTCCCTCCCCCCTCCCATGTCTCATTCTTACTTTCCTTCTCCTAGCCCTTCAAAAGTTCTTTTTGTCAGGGCTTTGGTGCGGAGCCTGGAGCTGGAGCATGGAGCAGCGGAGCTGCAAGTTTTTGCCCAGAGCTGGAGCGGAGCCGGAGCACAGAAAATCTTGACTGCTCCACTGCTCCAGTTTTTTTTTGTTTCTTTTTTTCATTTTCAATCCAAAATGAATGATATTTAACAAGAAAGTCCTAAAGGTGCCAAAAAGTTTCAGATTGTATAACAATTGATATTAACATCTACTTTACCACTTTACGTAATATGTCAGTTATTCTCACTTCAGCCAAAATCAAGATTTAATGTACAGATACAAAATTACAAAGTTTTTTGGAGATATGTTTTATTAAAGAATCAGATAATTATCAGACATCCGGCAACACTGCAGACTGCTCCCACCCTTGTGCCAAGGTTAGGCGAGTACGTATTCACGTAGATTAGTTAGATAGATTAGTATGTCGTGATACTTCTTTTGTAAGTGTTGATCAACGAGTCGCGCTGAATGCTGCAATTATGGAAAAGTGTGATGCAACACGCAACATTTAAGATATCACAAACAGGTATACTGCAAAAAAAATAATGTTTTTGTTTATTGATATATTAAGATATCGCTAGAGATATTAACCACTTAAGCTCATTTCTGACACGGGCTTCTGTTACTGGTACATTTGTTCATTTGTACATGCTCCTGTATCACTCTGGCAGACTTATTTTAGATGTCATCTGTTCAGCGGTCTTTTGGTAGCGTTGTTTGTAATTTTAAATTTACTGAAAAAGTCGCATGCAGCAGGCATATAAATAAACAATAAACATTTTTGCATAAATTAGGAGTGATTTTTGTGATATATCCAGAGTGATTGGAAAATGTCCAACACAACTTTGGGGGTGAATCCTTAGATCATTTTCAGAAAAAACATTTCTGTGAACACATGTCCTAAAATTCTTCCTAAGGGAGCTACAGTCCCTTCAAGGAGGTGATGAAAAGTTAATTTCTGATTAATATCTCAAAAACGCTTTAATATAAAGTAATGAAATTATGTCTGTGTCTTAGCGTTAGTATGTGCTACCATATTACATTATCCAAAATTATTTAAACCATAGGCATCCTGAACTGGCGGTTGGTCATTTTTATTTCATATTTCGAGAAAGTCTTGTCGTCGACTGCCCCCTGGCTACAAACGGTAATATTATGTTCTATAATAAGTTAATAATTTTTGGTTATTATTTATTATTAAGTTTAAAATTTATGGTTCCAAAGTTGAAAAATAAGTAATAAGTAAAATTGTTTGTATCATTCTAAGCATCTAAGCAGATTAAAATTTTTAAACAGTTTTCTCGGAAACGGTTAATTATACAAAATAAATTAAGAGAACCATTTTAATGCATGTTTTAGCATTAAATCATATTCGAGGGTCGTATCTGTTAAATAGTCAAAGATTTAAAAAATATTAAATAAAATTGGCCCAGTCCCCTCAGTTCATGATGCCTGTGGTTTAAATAATTTTATTTGAATGATGTTGTATGATAGAATGTTGGAAATAAACTTTAATGGAAAAGCGGATTCACATTGTAAGCACAGTCTTTTTAGTAAAGAGAGCAAATTTTCAGAAATATGTTTTTCCTTCATCAGGCTGGAAACATTATACAAGATAGAACCTGTTATTTGCTCTATCTTGTATAATCTATTCAGGCTGACGAAGCAAAAACATATTTCCAAAAATTTGCTCTCTTTACTAAAAGGACTGTGCTTGCAATTTGAATCCGCTTTCCCATTAAAGTTTTCAACCTTGTAACGTGTAGCCTCGTTACTTCCCAACAATTAATGTTGTAGAACAGCAATAGCATGTACTAACACTATGGCACATACCAGATTTCATTGATATATCTATATTAAAGCGTTTTTGAGATATTAATTAAAAACTTGGAAAATATTTGGAATATTTTTACCGTAAAATTTCATAAGAAAAACTAACTTGCAATTTATAAATAAAAATGTATATTAATTATGTATATTTAAACTACTTCTTACTTCATTAAAACTGCAAGAAACATGTTAACATATTAAAACATACTTTAATAATAATTTTGCGTAAAAAAAACAAATGTGATCATTTTTGTCCAGAAAATCCAAAATAAATTTGAAGTACCTTAAGTGGTTAAGATATCACAAGCAGGTACATTATTTAAAAATGTAATTCTTTTGTTCATTACTGTTCAAAGATCATCACAGGAAGCATTTGGATGTGGTATCAGCACAAGAAGATTTGGCCATGGCTTCAACAAAAAAAAATCAAGTCTGCCCCCCATGATTGATAGCCGATTTACGGAAAAGGATCTCAATGACGACTTTACTTTTCAGTTTGAAAAGCCCAAATTTGGGCTTTGGGGAAAAGCAAAGAAGAAATCGGCAACGTGCAAGGTGGAAAAGGAAGTGAATGGCGAGCTCAAACCATGTAGCGTCAAGACAAGTGAAGCAAGTGCCGTGAAAAGTTTCAACCTTTGGCAGCATGTAAAACGTAACCATCCTGAAAATTATGCTGCTCTGGTTACAAAAAGGACCAGGAAGATGAGGCAAAACAGAAGCTGATGTGGCTAAACAACATTCATCTGGCTCTTTGAAAACTCCTGGAGAAATGATTTTTTGTGGAGCTTCATCTGAAAAGAAACCCAAAATTTAGCAAACAAAACTTGACTCATAAGTCCTCAAAGGTTACAATCACCATGGATGCAAATACTTTCTGTGAAGGGCTGATAGAAATGGTTTGCTTGAGTTCAACACCACTCACTACCTTCAGGCTGAAGAACAAAGGATTCCAAAAAATTGCAGGTGAAATTGGTTGGCAGCTTGGTGTTTCAATGGGGCACGATGCAGTTCATCATTTAGTTGTCAGCACAGCTGAGTCTGGTGGTGGAGAGCTCAAGAAAGCTTTGGAGCAAAAATTGTGCTATCTGAGAATGGAAGTGGCAACCCATGGAAACAGAATTTTCCTTGCAATCAATGCTCAGCACTACGAAGAAGGAAAAGATAAAGCTGTGGTAAAAATCTTGGACATAATCGACACTGAAGGGTGTCACAATTCTTCATATGTGAAAAGTCAAGTAAAAGCTATTTTAGAAAAATTTGGGATCAGTGAAATGCAAGTGCTGAGCATCTGCATTGACAATGCAGCAAACATGACATATGCCATCAAATTTCAGCGAGGACAATGAAACCATTTTTACCTCTGAGAACATGGATGTGTATAGAACTGAAGCTATTTTGCCTGATGAAGGAACTAAAGGAATGGATGAAATCGAATTCAACATGGATGCTGCTGCGCAATGGGTTAATGACCCTAGCCTCATACTTCCAACATGGCTTCAGGAGGATGACTCAAAAGTCCAGCTGATGAGGTGTGGTATTAACACTCTTCAGTTGGCAATCTGGGATGGACTGAACAAAGAACATGAGAAGAAATTTCTGGCAAAAATTCAACAAGTCGTTATCAAACTATGAACCCCAAGTATTCGAAGTGTTCTGCTTGATCTACATGGAGTAACTCAATCATTGGATACTGTGACTCGCTGGGGTTCAACATTTGTGATGATTGATTGGCTTCTTGTTTTTCAATCTTACTGTGAACAAGTGGCTGCTGCTGGAACAAGAGAATTCAAGTTAACAAAAGCTGAATGGGACAAAGTGAAGAACCTGCGAGACCTCTTGGCAAATCCAAACCAAACAACCGTGAATCTTCAAGCTGTCGATGTAACCTCGGGAGTTTTAATGAAGGAATGGTGAAAACCGTCAAAATTCTTGCAAGAAAATAGTGGACAAATTGCAGAAGGAATTCTATCCTCCATGCAGAAACGCGAAGAGAAGCTTTTTGACAATATTAATTTCCTTGCTGGAGTTTATGTTGACCCAGAGTATCGGATTCTTCTTACCTCAAGGGAAATACCAAAGGCAAAGGAATGGCTCCTTGATACTGCTCAATGACTCGAAAACCAAAATTTATTGCTACATCTGAACTCGGCGAAAGAGGTTGAAGAAAACGAAACACAACAAAAGGAGTCATCAACAATTGAATTTGCAGTTTCGAAAAGTTCACATCCTTCAGAAATAGCAAGCTGTTCTCAAACTTCCGTCTCCACTTTGAACTTGTTCGAGCGTCCATCCCTGAGACGTCTTCAACCATCACAGGGAAATGGAGATAATTCAAGCACCAATTCTTCAGAAGATGACTCCTTCGAAAAGGAATTGGATAAACAAGAAAGACGCCGGCAAGTTTCTGCGATTCATAAATGTAATGAAGCATTATTCAAGACAAACTTTCAGGAAGATTGTGAGGCGATGGAATCTACTGGTAGGCTAAAAGTTAAGTCTGTTTTTGAGGCCATTCAGAGCTACCCACACCGCATTCAGGTTGCCTGTAGAATTGCTTCAAGCATGCCAACAACTCAAGCTAGTATAGAGCGACTGTTTTCGGCTTTAAAGTTAATTTTAAATAATTTGCAGCAGGCTTTGAAAGATGACTTGATTTCTGCAATAATTTTTTCCAGAATGAATTATGAATTATTCTAATTTGTATCATTGTGGTGACATTTAAATTGTTTTAAAAATCTGAATAAAAATAATGTTTTTTCAAAATTATGCACTTTTTTATTTAGTTAAAAATTAATTTGAGGCAGAGTGCAGAGCGGAGTCGGAGCAGTCACTATTGGGGCCAGAGGGGAGCTGGAGTGGAGCAATTCAAAAATTTGATTGCTCCAAATCCCTGGTTTTTGTTGCCTCAGGTGAAGTTATGCCTATCTCTCTCCACTTCATTGCTTACTATCCATGATTTGACCCTCATAATTAGATCTGAAAATTTCTGAGTGTAGGAGCTAATAACCTGCCAGATTTGTATACCCTCATTGGACTCTGCAGGCTTCTTACCTTCCGATGTGTGTGATGTTTCCTGTGTGTTTGGGTTTGTTTATAGCCCAAGAAATCTTTGCTAATAAAGTAGGCAGCTGGATCAAGCACCCCATCCTGTCAGTGCCTATGCCTGAATATTCAGCGTAAAAGCTCACCATTTTGAAAGAATAGGGGCTGCATCCAGTGCAAGGTACTAACCATGTTAAGTCCCTACTGGAGACTGGTTAGCAAGTCTCTGAATGGGATTTTAGTCGTGCCAACCTAGATGGATTAGTATAGATCAGGGGTTCTCAAACTGGGGGTTGGGACCCCTCAGGGGGTCGTGAGCTTATTACATGTGGGGTTGTGAGCTGTCAGCCTCCACCCCAGACCCCACTTTGGCTCCAGGATTTATAATGGTCTTAAATATATAAAAAGTGTTTTTAATTTATAAGAGGGTGTCGCACTCAGAGGCTTGCTTCCTGAAAGGGGTCACCAGCACAAAAGTTTGAGAACCACTGGTATAAATGGTCAAGGTGTGGCCAGTCTGGTGCTACACCAGCAGCATGAGCAAGCCCTAACTCCTCATACCCAGTCCCTTTTCTGGTTCTGCTATGCACAGCAAAGGCAGGAGTTGGCCCTAATTACATCTAAATGCTGTATTTCTTTGCTTCTTCACAGGATTGTAAGTACAGCTGCTCAGAAATTTTTTCACATAATGTTTTTTTCATTGGAAAATACCAATTCATCAACTTTGAAACTGTTTACAAAAAAAGGGCCTGATTTGATCAATTTCTCATTTTTGAAAAATTGAACCCATTTCCCTGCCCAGTTCTAATGGTAAGGCAGCTCCTGTGGTGATTGTTTTATACTTATCCGGCAAAGCTTTCATTTGTTGCTGTCCAGCTGCATTTGTATATTTTTTATTATGTTCCATGGCAATGCATACTAATTTACTTTCTCTGCTTGTCATCTTGGTAACCACTGGTCTGACATTCATCCTGGTTTATAGCACAAAAGTAATTTAATACTTTAATAATGGAATAAATTATGTACTATAACTCCAGTCTTAAATACCTATTTCATTAACATTTTATTATTTTATTTTGCACATAAGAACTACAGTATAACTCCCTGTTGCTATAGTAAATCATTTTACAACTTTATTTAATATATGGTGATGATATTAAATTCCAGATCCCTTGCCCTATATCATACTAAATATACCTGAGACAGATGTTACAAATTTCATTTGCTGAACCATTAAGAGATCACAAATGCATCTGAGAAATTTAGCCTCTGAAATAGATTAATATTTTGGATTTATCACAGCAACAGCCTCATTTACACTTAAATATGAATAGTATAAAAAACTAACTTGTTCCTCATTTACAAATTGTTTTATGGATGGCTTGAAAATATAGAAGAGGTGTCTTACAGCCCATCACAAACAACATAACCTAAACTGGCAGAGAGAGAGTTAACTGAAGCCAGAGAGTAATTAGTGCACCCAGTTGTCCCCGGAGGATGACCCAAACCCAATTTAGGATTAGGCTCCACTGGGGAGGAGCTGGGTGACTGATTAATAAAGAAAGGAGTTCATGCCAGTACAAGGCAGATATGAGGTCTATGGGGAAAGTAGGCCTTCAGATCTTCTCCTGAGAAGGGAGCTCTGGTAAAGGCCTAGGAAAGACAGTGGAGTGGAGTATGTTCCAGTTGTGAAACTTAACAAAAAGTAAGACCCCCAGGGAGGTAGTCCCGGGGTTGGATTTCTGGAGGAAAGAGAGATGATACAGAGAGAGCCTTGAGAGAGGCAGACAAGAGCCAGGCCTCCAAAGAGAAAATCCTGGGAGGTGTCATTGGTACTGGAGCCAGAAGGAGTCTGCAGGAGTGAGTCCAGAAAGCGGCTGTGGAACAGGCCTAGAGGCAGGCTGAGCCAGCGAGTGGTCCAGGGAGACAGCAAAGAGTGCAGAGTAAGGGTACAGACCACAGCTGTTTGTTACAAGATTCCTGGACTGGAGCCCAAAGTAAAAGGAGGGCCTGCGTTCCTTGACAGGCCAACAAGGAAGGTGAAGTGAAAACCTCTTATTACAAGGGAAGTAAAGACCAATGACTGAGCCCAGAGCCAGGCCAAAAACCTGCAGCAAGGTCATTGGACTATTGTTTTGTGTGATTCTGTT